>NC_040103.1:16804637-26804637 GCF_003369695.1 Bos indicus x Bos taurus | reverse complement strand
ACTCTGCTAACCCCATTCCTGCAACCCACAATCCCTCCAGGACTCAGAAAGAGGCCCCCACCCCAGGCTTTCATGTGCTTCCCAGGACTTCAGAGCCACAGTTGCTAGCAGAGGGTCTATTCTGCATCTGCCCCCAGCCAGGGGTCCTGAGATGACCCAGGACCTCCCTGCCTAGAGACCCTGAGGTTTAGGGTCACAGGAGCATTGGGGGGACTGCCGCTTTTGATTGCTTCTCTTGCTCCCCAAGAGCAGCCCTGCAGAGTGATCCAGCAGGTTGCTGCCACTGCCTGGGCCCACTCCCAATCTGGGACCCTAGTGTCTGACAGCTGCCCCCAACCCCAGAGGAAGCCCTCTACAGGTTCGACTGGGCCTCGCCACATCCCTTATTCTCCTCCCCTACACATCCTTAAGAACGCCCTGTATCAGCAGTTCTCTCTTGCTGACCAAGGGCTTGATACTTTCTTTTGTGTTTATAATGTCTGAACAGTCTTGAGCCAATGCCACCTCCTCTAGGAGTCTTCCTTGATGACCTAATCAAAACAAATGGGTCTTCCCCCTGCTGCCTCACAAGACTGCAGTCTGTCTGCTTTTATGTCTGAGTCCCATTACCCTCCAGACTCATCCAGGGCAGGGATCCTAGCTTCCTCATTCTTGAGTTCCTCCTCTGACCCCCTCCCGACTCTGACACACTGGGTCTTCCAGCAGAGCCAGTAGGAAGTAAGCCAAAGTGCCTGCTCCTCAGTTTCAGGTATGAATTTAACCGCAGTGCACAAAAGCCACCTATGTCTGTCCCGGTGCCCATGGTGAGTGACTCTGGGATGACAGGAGAAGTGGAAGAGGTCATGTCACTGCCTCCCACTGCAGATTCCAGCTGAAAATGAGGATCAAGTCACCCATTTAGACACAGCGCTTTTACCAGAACAGCTCAAGTCCAAACGGCTGCAAGTCTGTCCACACAAAGGAGGGTTTGTTCAGACCATTTACAACTAGAAGGTCTGCCCAGCCATAAGGGCCAAGCTCAGGACTAATGTCCTTCATTTCTGCACCTGCTGCCCAGCCCAGACCTGGTAAGAACAGATCCCAGGCCCCGCCAGGAAGGGGCAGTCAACTACAGACTTACAGCAGTCTTGCTTCAAGCTTCTCCAGCAACGCCTGCCCTGTGTTGCAAAGTACCAATGCCAGAGGTGGAAGGGCTCTGAGCTTATCCAGTCCAGGCTCCAGGATACACCCAGGAGGCAAGGGAGGCCCAGAGCACGGTAGCTTGCCTGGGATCACACAGTCACGTCTCCCAACACGTGGCCCAGACTCTTCTCAGATGACAGGTGGCCACATCGCTGCCCTGGGCCCCCTCTCCCTTCCTGTGCTTCCTTCAAGGTCAGAGCAGGGCCCACCTGCCCAATGTGTCTTCTAGGATCCCCTTCCTGGCCCCACCAGCATGCTGGCAAGCTCTTTCCTCTGCCCAGAACGCCCTCCTCACCCACTGGCCCTAACAAACTTCTATTCATCCTTCAAGGCCAGTTCAAATATCATCTTTGCTAAAACAACAATAATAATCGCATCTCCTCCCCATGACTCAGTTTCCCCACCTACGTAATGAATGAGCTTAACGGCGCACATGACGTATGTGTGCTGCACCTGGGCTGCGGCTGTGGCTGGTGACCGTCACTGTTCTTATTTGTGTCTCTTGCACTTTCTTCAGTCTCCCTGTGGAGCCTGCCTGTGGCCAGCTCTCATTACGTATTTTCCAGAATGAATGACTGTATTTAGTATTTAAGATATGGGGTTAAAATCCAGAGGGCACATAAAGATGCAGAGTTAAATCTGATCATCAGAAGGGCTGCACTGTGGACTCTGAACCCCAAGGTGACTCAGCTGGGTGAGCGTGAAGAACATCTGATCTCACGGGACACAGGGCAGTTTTCTGGAAGGGACTGGAAGTGAGGAAATCCCTGCCTGGGCAGTGGGCCTCTGTGCTGGACCGTGATCCCTGCCAGGGAACTGGTCGGGGAGATTCCTGAGAGCTGGACTTAGGGACTGGTCTCTGGGGACAGCTGAGGGCACAGGCAGGGGCCCAGCCCATGACGTCCACTTCTTCCTCCCACGAAAGGCAAGGGGACCAGGCAAGCCACTCCTGGAGCCTCAGTTCTACTGCGGAACAGGCTTCCAGAAGCCTATCTGTGGATAGCCTCCAACACCGGATCCAACTTCTGCAAATGTCACACAGAATAGATTTCCATCTGCCCGCAAGCAGCGAGGGCAGCCCCTCCTTGGACAAATGAGAGGAATAAGCCCAGAGAGGGGGAGTGGCCTGCCCAGGTCACACAGCCAATGAGAACATTTACTCAGAGGCCACCACAAGTCATCAATGTCAGCTAAGCATCCAGTGCCCACTTGTCAACGCCTGCTGAGCTGCTTCAATGACAGGGTTTCCAGAGTACAAAGAGGGTGGGTAGCTATCTATTACTGGCAACGATCACCACTCACGCCTTTGTTCAGATCCCCGTAGACATTAATGGAGGTGGTCAAGGAGACCATCTCTGTCACCAAACAGCTTACAGCCCATGTGACTGATGACTTCAGGTAACCTTGTCCTTCAGCCCAAGCCACCGACATGCCCTGGTGCGTTCTGTCTATAAAGACACTGCGTCTCTGGGTGACTTCCCATGTCACTCTGGATTTTCAACCAAAACCGGTGGCCACAGCACAGTGCTAGCCAAGGCTGACTGAGGGCTCCTGCTGAGGAGAGTCCCTGGACTGCTGAGCCAGGGCGGGCTGGCAGCCAAGGCTCACCCTGGCGGCAGGACAAGGTCTCAGCCTCCTCACAGCTGGCCTTCCCGTCTGGGTTCCTCCAAGTCTGCTCCACAGAACCCTCATGTTCCAGGTGATTCTGGTATACACTCCACTCTAAGAAACAACCACTGCCTAGACCCTGCCTTTCAGTGGGGCTCTGGTGTTTCCAATGGGCAAAAATTGATTCTTTGGGAAGCAAAAAAATTCACTCATTTTATACATAAAACATAGATATACAGAGTTGAAAGACATATTCAATAGAGTTATGGTATTAGGGTTTCATCGGGGAGCAATTAGAGGAAACGTATCCAAAAAGCTCCTCCGGGGGATGATAATGAAAAAAAAGATTGAGAAACACTGATCTAGACAAAGGAGCCATGACATTGAGCAGGAACACACTTCTTAAGAATGGGAAAATGGTAAGAAGTGCTCCCAGCCCTGCCAGTGAGGAAAGAAGCCCCCTTACAATTGAACCATCTGATTCATCCCTTTCTTAAAGCCGAAAGGCAGAGGGGTGGGTAGGTCCTTTCGTGGACATATAAGCCTGTGCTTGGTAAAGCAGAGACCATGAAAACAGCACCCATCCAGGCCCTGCGGCTGCCATGGAGGCTCATGAGGGCCTGACACAGCAGACGGAGCATCGAGGGGAATGGGATCCGGCAGCAGTTGAGCGTGAGGAGGACAGAAGCCACCTGTGGCTTTCTGGTTTGCAACATGGAACCAACTAGCAGGAGGTTCCCTGTGCCTGGGAGGACAGAGTCCTAAGAAAGGGAACTCAGAGCAGAGAGCCACAGAAGAGCAGGCTGGCTTCAGGGCCAGAGACAGTGGGGCATGAGAAAGGACACAGTAGTAAAGAGAATAACAGCAGCTGATACCGGCAGCCTTGACCATGTGCCAAGCAGGTGCCATCCACTGGCCATGCTGCCTGGTGAGGTCGGTCATATTGTCATCACCAGCACATCAGGTCCGGGAGGGCAGGGGCCATGTCTGTCTTAGGCGGTGCCATATCCGCCAGGCTGGACAGGAGCACGTACAGTAAATACGTGCAGATTAAACACTGCTCCACACGTGAGGGAAAGGACCACCAGAGGGCAACTGACATATCCAAAGCGTGGTGGCTCAGGAGCGGCGCAGCCAGGACCCAGCCCCAGCAAAGCCCACCTGCCTCACACCTGCATGCATGCATACTCAGATCCCTGACGGTGAGCTGTGGTCCCGGTGCGTCAGTAGATGGTGGGGGATCAAGAGGATACGGTACCATCCTATCTTGGCCACTTTAAAGCCGACAGAGTGTGAACCTTGTGGCCAGTGGGGCATGTGGGGTTCTCTCTGGAAAGCAGCGCAGCCCCCGACTTGGCCCTGACTTCAGGCCGTGCCCACAGGAATCCCAAACACATGGGAGCCAAGGAGAAAACCACATTGGTCTGGCTCACGGGCAGAGCGGGGGACGGTGGGAAGTGAGGGAGAGGATGGGGGAGTGGAGCTTGATGAGAGGCTTGTCCCTTACCAATCCATCGCAGTTGCTGATGGCGACAGCTGCCCCTGGCATGCCCGTGACACCCCCGGTGTAGACACACTCTCTCTGCAAGGGCTGCCGGAACAGCTCCTGAAAATCCTCCTGCCACTCCACCGAGGCTCCGGGCACAACCAGTCGGCGGTTGGGCCGCAGGTGTAAGTGCAGTTCCTCCCCGAACACAGTGACGTTGAAGTACAGGGAGGAGCGCCCCATCCTGCCAGGCTGCAGGGTCACGCCTTCAGGGCGCAGTGGGCTTCGAGCCACCCGCAGGCGACCGGAGTGTGACAGTGGTGAGGGCGGCCCGTCCCCTTTCACACTCCCTGCGGAGGCTGCCGCTGGTCCGGACACCACATGCGAGAGGAAGCGTCCCTGAGAATCTGTGCTGCAGGGCACTGTCACGCCATAGTCACTGAGTTTTCTTGAGAAGTGCAGCTCTGTTGGAAATAAAGAAAGAGTTACCGGGTGGCTCAGCAGGTAAAGAATCAACCTGCAATGCAGAAGACACGGGAGATGCAGGTTCAGTTCCTTGGTCAGGAAGATCCCCTGGAGAAGGGAATGGCTACCCACTCCAGTATTCTTGCCTGAAAAATCCCATGGACAGAGGAGCCTGGCAGGCACAGTCCATAGGGTTGCAAAGCTGGAAACCCCACGGGACAGGAAAGGATCTGCAACATTGACTGCACTTTGGAAGGACCCCCTTAGTCCAAATTCATCCATTTCTCACCCAGTGCTCCCTCAGCTCTTGGATCTCTGCACTCAGATGATCGGTGTTCAAGTTCATAAACTGCTAGACACAAATTGCTCGCAATAATCCCAGATCTTTGTTACACTTAGCAGAGGAAAATAAATGATGCCAAACAGAATCCTGTCACTGTAGCAACAAACCTTCCAACTTTGGGCACTACAAAGGAAATTCCCCGAAAGCCCCTGGGCAAAGAGAGGGGTGGCCGGGTGTGCCCAAACTCCCCAGGGAACTGAAGTCACCAGCCCAGCCTGGGGTAGGGCCCTCCTCGCTGAGCTCCTGGAACACAGTTGGCAAAACAAACACACCTAGAAACTCAGGGCATCCTGGGCACACGTCAGGGAGAAAAGAGGAGCTGGAGAGGGAAGGGAAGGAATACAGGTTCTACGTTTTTCCAAGTTTAGAAAGGAAACTTTTTTAAGCAGCACAGTGGCTGCCGAAATTTCGACATGGCCCAGCCCCAAGCTGGGTAAATATAGATCTTCAAAAATAAAAGGAGACGCACGGGTGACCTGCCCACTCGGACTGAATTAAGTGTGAGGTCATGGCCCCATGCTCCAGGCTACATGCCAGCGGCCCGTCCTTACACAGCTCTCGCTAAGCCCAGCCAGGCCGGGCAGGAATGACAGCTCCCTGGCTTCCAGGCCGAGTGATTCATGGATAGGAGCTTGGGAGGAATTTTCATTTCCACACGGCTCTATCTCTTGCCTCCCAGCCCCCTTCACGGCACTGATAAAAACCTAGAAAATGATATGTCCTGAAAATCCCTCGTGCCCAAGGCAGTTAAGAGGAGGGGGGACAACAAACTCTCTCCTCTGGTTCTATCCAGCCCAGCAGAAGACCCTCAAGACTTCAGCCAAAGGGATCCTGTTTCCTACATGAACAGAGCTCAGACAAGCAGGCACTCTGCCGTGGAAAGACCAGAGCCCCCTCCCCATGCTCAGAGACACCAGAAGGGCACCCCATACTGCACGGGTAACGGTGGAGTGTGTCTGGTGTCTATGAGAGGGTGTCTGCAAGGCACAGGGTGACAGTACTGGGGGAGAGAGATATATGTGTGTTTGTGCAGGAGTGTGAGTGCCTGGTGTTCACTTGACACACACCTACACACACTTATCTGTACACATATGCATACAAGCTGGAGACAGAGAAGGCAGTGAAAGAGGAGAGAGAGGAGAGTGAGAAACACTGAGACAAAGAGACAGATACACAGCCCCTCAGAAAAGGCTTCTATCCCCCAGTCCTCTCCTGGGGACTCTTCGGAGTCTCGCACTAGAAAAGGAGAGAGATCCCCGACAGCTTCGGCGGCACTGGGGAGAAGAAAAGAGAGCACAGCCAGAGTGTGCGCACAGCCTCCCCCCACTTCAACGCTGCGGGGCACCTCGGGCACCTCGGGCACCTCGGGCCATACCGACCTTCGTGCATACCGAACCAGTGCGCCCCCGCGCACCCAACCCGCACGCACCTTCAGTCCCGCTGCCCGCGGCGGCGCAGAGCGCACAGTGCAAGAGCAACAGGCAGGACAGCCGTGCGCAGACAGGAGCCATGTGGCTGTGGGCCGGACGGGCGCCGAGCCCCAAGCTCTGGGCTGCAAGCGAGGCTGGGGCGCGATCCGGGCTCCGGCCGGCCTCCGCCTCCTCCGCCGCCGCCGACTCCCGCCTCGCAGCCTCCTGCCGCCCGATCCCGGGCCCCTGCGCGGCGCCGCCGCCTGGACCGCTGGCTCCGGGCGCTCGAGGCTGCCGGCGGGAGAGCGGAGCGACCGACGCGCCAGCGTCCCCAGTGCCAACTGCCGGCGGGTCGGTCCGCCAGCGCCTCGACGCTCCGGGACGCTCCGGGAGCCAGGCGAGGGGAGTACGGGGCGGGCCGGGGGTGGGCACACTGGCGGGGCGGGGCCGGGCGCGGGTCGGAGCAGGGGGCGCAGAGCGCCCGTGGGCGGGGCACAGGGCGCGGATCGGAAGTGCCACGCGGAGCCAGAGCTGGGGCTCCGGGCGCCCTGGGAGACTGTCCCCTCAGCTTCTTTGGCTCCCCCGGAGTGACGGCCCTTACTTTCCTAGGCTCCTCCGCTCCGCTTTACTTGCCGGTCCCCCTTACTTTCCTTGTTTCCAGAGCCACTGGGCCGATGGGATGCCCACTGCCTTTGGATGGGAGATAGTGAACACCCCACCCCCGCCCCGAGAGGGTCTCCTTTCTCTCCTAATGGTCTTGATGCCCCCAGTATTCTTCCACCCTTTGAATCTATCCATTTTGGAGTCTAGTCACCTGCCCCCAAGTACAGTGACTGATCTGTGTCCTAGTCCAGAGCAGGGCTGAGCAAGGTGGGCAGAGAGCCCTGCCTTTACAGTCAAATAGCCCTGATTGAAATCCTAGCTCTGCACCTCAGCTTCCTCATCTGTGAAATGGGTGTTAATTATAGCACATAGGTTTCAGTAAATGATAACCATCCTCTGCTTCCAAACTTACTACCCATGTACCCGCCAAACAGCCTTCCGTGGGAAAAAAATGAGTCTAAGAGATGAGAATGGGTGCTGGTTTTGCAATGTTGCTGAGACCAGTTCAGTAGTCAGGCAAAAAGCCCAACTCCTGCTTTCTTTCCTGCTCTACTCTATAAATGTGCTCCTAACAATTTGTAAATCCACTGTAAACCCGGAGATGGGAATTGGAGAAAGCAGTTTTGGTTTTTGTTTTGTTTTGTTTTTAAGAATTGCCAAATAAAAAAATCTTTCTGTAAAGTATATAAAGACCCCTAATCTTTCTGCTTCTGAGCTCAGACATTTTGTTATAGGGCTTTCTTAAAGGGAGGCCAATGTGTGGATGGAAATTCTCTGACCTGACTTCTCTTGGGAATTTCTGGGTCCCCTGAAAGAGGACTTGGGTTCCTGCTGTTTTCTCCCCATATGCGGTCTCCTAATCTATACCCTCCCTGGGCTCTGAATATGTTCCTGCTTTGTGGGCAGAGAACTAGAAAACCCATCCTTACAGCTCCAGGACCTGACTCAGGGCCTCCTGGGAGGTAGCACTCATGGAATGAATGAAATGACATCAGGATTTTGGAGGGCCAGTACATTTATGAAGCGGGTTCAGAGAGCTGAAATGACATGTCTCAGGTCACACAGCTCATTTGCAGCTGAGCTGGCATTAGAACCCAGAATCTAGTGCTGAGTGGGAGAGAGAGACAAGGGTAGGGGTCAGAAGACTCTTCTGGGCTAGACTCTGCCCAACACAAAGTGACCAAGGGCGAGTCATTTTTCTCTGTATTGCACGACCTCATCTGTCAAAGGTGAGGCCAAAGAGTGAAGGCACTGGGAGCCACAGATGTAAACTCTGAAGTCCCGTGGAGACGCAAAGTGTGCTCTATTCCACGCAACATCCGAGCATCCAGTTATTGGGAATGGCATTACCAAACCGATCTATATTAAGTCTGGGAAGAATAGAGTTCTCTTTCTCTTCTTTCTGGTTCTTTAAGATCTGTGAAGTCAAGGGCCAGAGTGTGGTTTTGTGTGTGAGGGCTGATGAAGCAAGAGTGTGAGGGGGACCCGTATGTTAATGGGAACTTGCCTGGAAAATCCCATGGAAGGAGGAGCCTGGTAGTCCGTGGGGTCGCTAAGAGTCAGACATGACTGAGTGACTTCACTTCCACTTTTCACTTTCATGCATTGGAGAAGGAAATGGCAACCCACTCCAGTGTTCTTGCCTGGAGAATCCCAGGGACGGGGGAGCCTGGTGGGCTGCTGTCTAAGGGGTCGCACAGAGTCGGACACGACTGAAGCGACTTAGCAGCAGCAGCAGCAGCAGGAGAGGCAGTGAATTGTCTCCATTCTGGCCTTCCACGAACTCAGCAGGGGAGCTCAGGATAAAATGGCCTGCCTCCCTTCTCGGGGGCTCAGTTTTCCCAGCTGCAGAGTGGGGGGCCCTGTGGTAACAGAAGGGAAAATTCATAGTATGGATAGATTGATAATTTTCTCCCTCTTTGGGGCCATCCCAGAGAAGCTTGCCTAGAAACCTCAGGGGCCCAGGTCTCCTCCCTAGACTCCACCCCCTACTTCCTGCCTTAGACTTGGTTAAGTCAAGAGGGACCCCAGCAGCCTGACTCATGAACTGTGGGCTGGGGCCTTCCCTGGAGCCAGTCTTGGCAAGCAGAGAGCAAAACCTCACCCTGGCTCTCTACCCCAACCCCCTTCCCTGGGGCTACAGTGGTTGCTTGTGTTGGCAAACAATGTTATGTCCAAGCTCTTTTCTAGTCAGGAAGCCTTTGTTGGGAAGAGGGGACATGGGAGCAGAGTGCAGAGTCTGGGCCAGAAGGTGGGGGAAATGGCTGGGTGACCGGCCCTGTTTCTGGAGAAGATCAGAGCCAGAGCAAAGCAATCTACAGGCATCTGCTGGCACCCCCAAGGAAGGCAAGTTCTGGGTCCCCAGCCTCTCACCTGAGATCCTACACGGGTGGGAAAATGACTTGGATGTTTCTCGTGCTCAGGGCCCTCCGACACTTGCTCAACACTCTTCCCATCCAGGGCCCTTGTAGGGAAAGAGGAGATGCAAACAGCTTGCACTGCACAGTCAGCAACCCCCTGGAAGACGTGACAGGTGTGTGAGAAAGCCTGACAACCAGGGGAGACGGGGATGGTGAAGCGGCCTGTGGATGAAGGAGCAGGGCCACCTGTGAGCACCCCCTGGGGAGGAAGGCAGCCTGTTCTCCGAGCACAGACGAAACCCCAGAGCCTTGAGCTGGAGATGCCCAGAGACAGTCTCCAAGCCAGTGCCCCACCCTCTATTTCACAGGTGCCCTCTAGAGAGGAGGGGGGAACCTGCCTCTACTCACCCAGCGAGAGCAAGAATGGACCCCTGGCTTCAGAACCCAGGCCCCTGCTCGCTCATGAGCAGGAGCACAGCCTCTCTCCTCCAGGCACCGGTTCTTTCCCTCCCCTGCTCCACCTTCCAAAGGGAAGAGGAAGTGGTCTGCAGTTGAGACAAAAAAATCTCCCCTCACAGGGGAAGTCACAGATGCCCCCTAAAACAGTAAGAGTCTCAGCCTGAGACAGGTCTCCGCAGCAAGAAGCCAGGAAGCCCCTGGGAGCGGGGAGGGGGGACATGAGCAAGACACAGCAGGGTGCAGTGTTGTCCCAGTTCAGGGGCACAGCAGGTGGCTGTCGACTGTTGAGTGCCAGCTGCTGTGCTTCAGATGTTACCCTGAAACACACACAGAGCATCCCTTTCTTATAACTCCTGGTGTGACCAGTGACCCACCAGGCTCTGACACACTCAGGCGAGGAGAGAGGGAATCCTGCCCTAGTTCAGTGAGAGCCACCACCATGCACCCAGTTAGGAAGCCCAACAGCCAGGCCACCCTAGTCACCAACTCGACTCCAAGCCCTATGGAATCTACTCCAAAGGACCCCCAAATGCAGCTACTTCCATCTCAAATGTGCCCCCCAACCCCAGTAGGTCACTAGCAACCCTACAGTGGCCACTGCTGTAAGTTCTTCCTAACAGATCCTTCTCCCCCCAGCTCTGCCCCCTGAAACCTCTACTCCAACTGCATCTGAGGACATATTTAAAACTCACCATAGGTCATGTAACTGCCTCTGCTATAAACCTCCAGAGGTTCTCTTACTCTGGGGATGAAGACTAGACACCCTAACACAGCCTCCGAGGCTCTCTTTGCACAGGGTGGTCCTGCTGACCCTCCT
This sequence comes from Bos indicus x Bos taurus, assembly GCF_003369695.1. Classification (NCBI taxonomy): domain Eukaryota; kingdom Metazoa; phylum Chordata; class Mammalia; order Artiodactyla; family Bovidae; genus Bos; species Bos indicus x Bos taurus. The sequence goes on along the minus strand of NC_040103.1, from coordinate 26,793,905 downwards.
GCCTCTATGTCCCCCCTAAGTTCATATAGAAATGATGGTTGCACAATTCCGTGCATATAATAAAGACGCTGAACTGTACACTTTGGAAGAATTAATTTTATGGCATGTGAATTATATCTCAAAATCTGTTTTAAAAAAGAAAGGAAATTTGGAGAGTTTAGTATTTCTCAGAGTAATCATTCCAGGGGGAACCCCGAGACATACACGTTCACAGCCCTCCAGCCTAGCTCCAGGTACGCACCGTGCTCGTCTCGCCTCAGGGCCTTTGCACAGGCTGTCTCCTCTGTCCTGGATGCTCTATCCTGCCTCTGCCCAGACAATCCCTGTCATCACTGTCTGAAGCCTGTCCTGCCCTCCCAACTCCCAACAGCACTTCTCACTGTTAAGTTTTACCTATTTTGTGTGATTCACAGATAACATCTGCTTCCTCCCTAGTTTATGAGTTCCACAGGGAGCAGGGAGCTCGCCTGGATTTTTTTCCATCTTGCATCCTCAGTGCCTGTCCGGTGGTGGCACCTAATGGACCCTCAATAAATATTAAATAATCAAATGAAGGGGAGCTGGAGAAGGAACAGTTCATAGAAAATTTGGGGAGATATATATAAAAACTGGCTAGAATAGATAAATCTGTGTAGAGATACTAAGTAGGTTATCTGCTGCCAGGGGTTGGGGAGGAAAAGAATAGAGAGTGACTGCTAATGGCTATTTGGGACTTCCATCTAAATTCAGATAGAAATGATGGTTGCACAATTCCGTGAATATAATAAAAACACCGAATTGTACACTTTGGAAGAATGAATTTTATGATGTGTGAATTATATCTCAATAAAGCTGTTTTAAAAAAGAAAGAAAGAAAATTTGGAGAGTTTAGTATTTCCCAGAATAATCATTCCGGGGGAAACCTGACACATATACTTGCAAGTTCTGATTCTACCATCAACATGAAGGTCACTAGGCTGCAGGAAGAGATGGGAGAGAAGAGTTGCCTTTGTGTCTCCCCCAAGCCTTGAAAGCATATTAAAAATAACAAAGTAGTCATCACAGCTGCCACTTACTGACCAGGCACTTTGCATACTAGCCTCCATGGTCACAACTGCCCTGGAGTCTATATCCTCAACCCCCTTGAAAACTATAACACATACAGAAAATGGCCATCTTCTCATTTTATAAAGCACTAAACTGAGGCCCAGGGAGCAAACATGATCTTTTCAAGTCACACAGCGAGATGACTCAGAAGCAAAATAACACCCCAAGATTCCTGGTTCCTGGTCAGATGATTTTAGAGCATCACCACTCTAGGCTCCTCCCACCCTGGATGAGCCTTCTCTGGCCATTTATCATTGGTTCCCACCTCAGCCCAAAGTGACGACAAACAAAAGTTTGACTGTCTTCTTCCTGACACCTGAGATCCACTGTCCTGCCAAGAAGTTCTAGGCCAGCGATTCTCAAATCAGCGTTCCCCAGAGCAACAGAAAAGGCATCACTTCAGAGTCCATCTTCAATGCAGATTCTCAGGCCCTGGACCTGTTCAATCAGAAGCTCAGAAGGTGGGCCCAGATGATCTGTGTTTTAACAAGTCCTTCAGGGGATTCTGACGATCCTAGTTAAGAATCACTGTTGAGGGGATTCCCTGATGCTTCAGTAGCTAAGATGCCACACTCCCAATGCAGGGAACCCTGGTTCAACCCCAGGTCAGGGAACTAGATCCTGCATGCCACAACTAAGACTTCAAATGCTACAGCTAAAAGATCTCGCGTGCTGCACCTAAGACACGCCACTGCCCAATACATACATATGTATACATACTATATATACATACACACACATGAGTACACATGAGAAGACTCTTGAGAGGCCCCTAGACAGCAAGGAGATGCAGCCAGTCAATCCAAAAGGAAATCAGTCCTGAATATTCATTGGAAGGACTGCTGCTGAAGCTGAAGCTCCAATACTTTAGCCACCCGATGCAAACAGCCATCTCATTGGAAAAGACCCTGATGATAGTAAAGATTGAAGGCAGGAGAAGAGGGCGACAGAGGATGAGATGGTTGGATGGCATCACCGACTCAATGGACATGAACTTGGACAAATGTGGGGAGATGGTGAGGGACTGGGAAGCCTGGCATGCTGCATCCATGGTATCTCAAAGGGTTGCTACAGTCTGTGGAATCACAAAGAGCTGGACACAACTGAGTGACTGAACAACAAGATATATGTGTGTGTGTATGTGTGCATGCACACATGCATGTGCGCACGTGTGTGCTTAGTCGCTCAGTCATGTCTGACTCTTTGCAACCCCATAGACTGTAGCCCGCCAGGTTCCTCTGTCCATGGGGATTCTTCAGGCAAGAATACTGGAGTGAGTAACCTATCCCTTCTCCAGGGGATCTTCCCAACCCAGGGATCAAACCGGTGTCTCCTGCATTGCAGGCAGATTCTTTACCAGCTGAGCTACCAAGGAAGCCTATAGTCACTGTTGTAAGCAAAGCCTTGAAAATCAGGGCCAAATTGGGACTGAAAACAGACTCACTAAGGATTTGGGACCTTATATAAGGTTATAAGGTTCCTTATAGAAGGACCTTATATAAGGTTCCTTATAGAAGGCTGCCCCCCTTACCTCCCATCCCATCTCCAAAGCCTGGGCTTGAGTTATGTGACCTGAGTCCTGGGCAGAGCTCCGGGGCATCCAGAGGAACCAGACACCATGCCTTTGGCCCTTCCCACATCACCTTCTCCTTTTATCCCCCAGATTCCCTCTGCACATTTTTTGGCATATGTCTAATGACCATATCTAGGAGACCCGGATGGGTTAAGTTAACCACACTGACTTGTCATACATTACAGAGCAGCTGATACCCTTGAGACCAGCTGAACCGTGAGATCAGTTAGAAACAATGCTGTTTGTGCCCTGTATGTGGACGTTGTGTGGTTGTGGTTACTGTGTGTTGAGGGTTCACAGAGAAGAGCTCTCTCTGTCTTTGTAGGGAAGGATGCCAGAAAGACCAGCTGTCCTTCAGTAACTCTGCTTCTGCCGTTTCCGCTCCCAAAACTGGCAGTCTATGATTGAAATATTAGCATCCCATCCTTCTAGCCAAAGCCCAGTGCAGCCTAACATTGGCCTTTTGGCGTTCAAGAGAGGTAGGTCACAAGCAGGGACTGCTTCCATTTCCTGGAGCCACTTGGATCTGCTAGAAGGACTCAGAGTCTTGGCAAGAACCCACTTCTCACAAACCTTTCTTACAACCCAGGTGTCCCCTGAGATGCCATGGTGGCACTCTGCAGCAGAGAGGAGCCAGGCCTCCATTCTGTTCCCCTTTCTAGATCAGTGGAATTACATGTAACAACAACAAAATTAAATATAGTTTAATTTATTACCCCACATAATATGGAATACTGAAGCAGGCACATTCTGAGCTGGTTAATCTGGCAACCCAACAGAACCATCCAGTACCCAATTCCTTCCTTTTTTTGCTTTTCCAAGCCTGGCATTAATCTCACCCTCCGGCTTGTCCCCTCTTAGTCACAAGATAGCTGCCTTAGCGCCAGTAACATATGTTCACCAGATGCGATGATCACCAGAGGCAATGGAAGAGGGAGTTCTTTCTTGTCCCAACTTTTAAAAAATTTTACTATGCAAATTTTCAAACATAGGCGAAAGAAGATAAAATAGTATGAAGATCCCCATCCTATTACCTATAACCCAGCTTCAATCATTATCAGCACATAGATGGTCTTGTTTTCTTTACTCCTTCCCTTCCACACCCTAGAAGGTGGTTGGATCTCAGGCATAATCTCCCATTTAGTATCAGTAGTTAATATGATAAAGACTCTCTCTTCTTTTCTTCCAAGGAGCAAGCATCTTTTAATTTCATGGCTGCAGTCACCATCTGCAGTGATTTTGGAGCCCAAGAAAATAAAATCTATTACTGTTTCCACTTTTCCCCCATCTTGGAAGAAAAGCTATGACAAACCTAGACAGCATATTAAAGAGCAGAGACATCACTTTGCCAACAAAGGTCCATATAGTCAAAGCTATGATCTTCCCAGTAGTCATGTATGGATGTGAGAGTTGGACCATAAAGAGGGCTAAGTGCCGAAGAATCGATGCTCTCAAATCGTGGTTCTGGAGAAGACTCTTGGGAGTCCCTTGGACAGCAAGGAGATCAAACCAGTCAATCCTAAAGGAAATCAATCCTCAACATTCATTGGAAGGACTGCTGCTAAAGCTCCAATTCTTTGATCACCTTATACAAAGAGCCGCTGACTCATTGGAAAAGACCCTGGTACTGGGAAAGGTTGAGGGCAAGAAGAGAAAGGGGTGACAGAGGATGAGATGGTTGGATGGCATCACTGACTCAATGGACATAAGTTTGAGCAAGCCCCAGGAGATAGTAAAGGACAGGGAAGCCTGGCATACTGCAGTTCATGGGGTCCCAAAGAGTTGGACACGACTTAGTGACTGAACAACTCTCTTCTTTAAAAACAAAAACAAAATATCGAAAACAAAAACCATCATGTCTCTGTCACACCTAACAAAATTAACCACAATTCCTTAAAATCATCCTATATCCAATCATTGTACAAATTTCCCCAACTGTCACAGAATTATTTGTTTCGTTTAGTTTTGTTCAGATCAGGGTCCAGACAAAGTCCACACAAGGCATTTGGCTGATGCGTCACAGATGAGTCTTTTCATCTAAACCAGGGGTAGGCAAACTACACCTGTGGCCAAATCCCTGCCACAGCCTGTTTTGTAAACACTCCCAGCCACCTCCTCTTGTTTACATGTTCTTGGGATCATTTCAAGCTACAAAAGTGGAGGGGACTGGTTTCTCCAGGATCAGCATGGCCCACAAAGACCGAAATATTTATTACTTGGTCTTTCCAGAGAAGTTTTTCAGATCCCTTATCTAAACAATTTCCTTCTCCTTTTTTCCTCTCCATTTTTTCAACTGAAGAAACCAGCACATTTGTCCTGCAGAATTCTGCATTTTCTTGTGTCCCTTTTGAAGAACAAGGTAATGGCTTCCAGAGGCCCCTTTGGCCCTCAGGGTCCAGAATTTCCCTAAGCCTGTTCTTCAGCCAGTCCCCAGTAATGGCCAAGGCCCTCCTTGGAACACACAGCTGCTCTGAGGAAGATGGACAAATCAGGTTTCTATGAGAAGGAGGGAGGGTAGTGAATGGTTACTAAGGGGGGAATTCAGGATGATTCCAACCTTCCAAAACGGGCCGGCTCAGCAAAGTGCCACAGCTGGTCCCATCTCCCTCTGTGGCTCAGGGCAACCTCCCTCACTCCCAGGACACGGATTCTCACTGCTCCAGCTTCCAACTCATGGCCAACATCTAACCTCCCCCTGGCATGCCCACATCCCAGCTCTGTGCTGGGCACCGGGGGGTCCAGAAGTGACCATGGCAGCCAGTCTGGGGGTTCTGTGCTCACCATCGAGTGAGGGTCAGACAGACAAGGGGTGACCCCAGGATGACCTGGGCAGTCCAGGTAGGGGGGGGTGACCTGCTTGGAGGGGCGTGGACACAAATGCTCGAGGGCACGCAGTGGGGACTCCAAACCCACATGTGAGCCTTTAGAAGACGCCTCCTGGAGGAAGTGCCCTGTGGCTGGTGGAGAGAGATGAGTGGATCTGACCTTGAGGGGCCTGAAAGTTCGTGTCCAGGGATCTGGCCCATCCGGAGGGCTCTCAGTAGCCACTAGAAAGCTTCTATGAGTGGACAGGGGCAGTGTTAGGATTTAGAAAGCCAGTGAGACTTAAAAACTGCTCTTAAATTCCTTGCTTACACTGTGGCACTGAGTACTTGAGGGTTTAGAGCCCAAAGGGATGAAAACGTTAAGATATAGGAAGGGGGTGCTTATCACAGTATCCTCTTTCTGAAATATAGCAGATATACATATCTTAAGGTATAGATCTTTATGTTATAGTTTATAGTTTAATATATAATTTATATAATATATACTATAAAATGGGAGATGGTGAAGGACAGGGAAGCCTGGTGTGCTGCAGTCCATGGGATCACAAAGAATCAGATACAACTGAGCAACTGAACAACAACAATAAATATTATATATCTTATATAAATATAAATTTATGATATTATATCATAAGCTATGATATTAAATGCATAACTTATATTTAATGTATAATATAATTTAATAACTATGTGTTATATAATTATATATCAATATAAACTATAACATAAAGATGTACACTTTGGTTCGTATGTTTGACACAATTCAGAAAGAGAATATGACTCAGTTTTTGTATGTTATCAAAACAGTGGAATAGCAGTCTGATGGTAAAATTGAGGTTTCTGAAACACAATTTAGGCAGTGGTGATTTCTTTCTCTTTACCCAAGGCCAACTTTGCTCCAATAGATTACCCTGGGCTGTAGCACTTTTGAGTTTCAGTTTTCTAAACCTGGACAATGAGACTACAAATGTCTGTCTCCCATAAGAGTGGACACACACACCAGTCACGTCTGAAAGCTCTTTAAGAACAAGGACAGCGAAAGCATAATATTATTGGCACTTCTGCTTCCTTCTTAGGCCCTAAAACTGAAAGCTCTGAGTGACTGAGAAGGCCTCACTCCCTGCACCACTCAAAGGGCAGGGCAGCTGGAGGTGCATCTATGTTCTTTCATTTCCAGGATGACCTGCCCCCTTTCAAACTGAGAGCAACTCAGTGCTCACGCTTAGCCTGTGAAATTCTTGCCTTCGAGTGCACAGAGCTTTCCCAAGCCCTAGCTTCAAGCCATCATGAGTTGAAAACTGTCATCGTGCACCCTCCAAAAGAGGGAGAGGCTGTCACCCACCATCTAGCCATGGAGAAGCCCACAGACATTTACTGAGCACCAACTCTGCACCAAAAAATTAAGGGCAAGAGGAGAAGGGGGCAACAGAGGATGAGAAGGTTGGATAGCATCATTGACTCAATGAACGTGAGTTTGAACAAACTCTGGGAGATGGTGGACAGGGAAGCCTGGTGTGCTGCAGTTTATGGGGTCGCAAAAAGTCGGATGTGATTGAGTGACTGAACAACACATCTGTACAAGGTACCATGGAAAGCACTGCACAGACCCCAGTAGACGTCAGCCCCTCCAGTTCTGCTCTACAAACTCTGAACTAAATTCAGATGACCTGAGTGTATACCCGCTCATGATTCAAGTCGGGAAGACGATGTTTTGTACAAAGCCTAGTGTTTGCTCAGCAAGAGGAGACACTTGGCAGGAAAGTTAGGAGCCCAGGTTCAGAACACAGCTACTGATTGGCTGGATGGCTCTGAGTAGTCCCTTCTGCACCAGGAGTAGGGGGGTGACGTCGTCTTTGTGGTGCCTCTGAGACCCGACTGTCCATGATTCAGCCCCTAGGCCTTTGCATAGGCCGTTCCCTCAGCCGGGGGTGGGACCTTTGGCCCATGCTTCCATCCCACAGGCCAAGACTCTTCCTTCAAATCCTGTATCAGCGGTCACCTCCTCCATGAAACGCTCCCAGACACATAACTACTCCCACTCTCCCAGCTAGCAAAACATCCAATCACTCCCTCTTCTGCTCCACATCTTTATCTTGGAAAGTCCCTATGCTGAAAGCACTTATCAGTTTAATAACTATGAACTAAAGGTCTCATCCCACCTCTACTTACTTCCTAGCACATAGTCTGAAACATGGTAAATGCTTTGTAAATGTCTGACGAATCAATGAATGACTGCATCAATTAGTCTTTAGTGCTTTCTGAAGTCTGCTGTGGTGTTAGGAGATTCCTGTCGTGGTCTGGAAAAAGACGCATATTTCTTATTGAATCATTTCTTATCAGCTTCTTAAGGATGGAGCCATTCTTGGCTCAGGTTTTGTCTCACCAGGGCTTGTCACCCAGTAGATGCTCAATGGATGTGTGTTTCATGGACCAGCATCAAGGTCCCCTCCCCTCGGCCCTCCACACTGGGTGAGCTGCACTCTCCATGGGGCTCAGTGATTTCTCGAAGAGTATGAACTCATTGCCATGAAGGGCATGTGGATTTGTATTAGATTAGGATAGAAAAGATCTACCCTGGCACCAGTGTGGGGAGCTGCAGGCCAACCTCCCGTTGGCAGTGTGGATAACTGCAGAGGAAAATGCACCAGCTTCTGCAGCGTGCCCAAGAGGACCATGATCGCCATGCTTTATGGACCTGGGCTTAAGTAAAATGTCCCCAGTGAGAGAGCCTCTCCTATCTCCTGTTACTAAATAATAATGATAATGATACATTGGTGGCCCAAATTGTGGGTACCACAGGCAGCTGTTAAGGGCAGGGCTAGGTCAGCTTGGTCTTCAGGCAGGGGGATGTTGGGGATGGGGGTGGGGTGGTGGCTGCATATTCTAAGTGTGACCCAGCTGGGGATAACATCTCCTTCCCATAGGACCCAATGTCAGGTTAAAATTTATTTTACTATCCTGATTCATGTCATCCCCATTGGGCAGAGACTGTCCCACTTCCAGATGAGACTTAAGTTGAGGTCCAGAGAAGTTAATAACCAGCCGAAGTAAGCAACAGTGTTGGGACCTGGAGTCAGCTCTTCAGACTCCGAAATCCACCCTCTCCAAGCTCCTGGGGGATCTGCAAGCACACCATTTCTCACCAAATCATTAGGGTCACAATGGCTCCTCCTTGTGCATGGCTTCCTATGGCGCCTAGAGCAGGGCTGGACCCACGGCCAGCTCTCAGTGGCTGCAGCTCTGCAGGTCACTGATTAAGTTCTACACCTGGTTGAGTTCTGTGTGTTGATTAAGCTCTCAGTGGCTTAAGCAGCCCCATCTAGAAGTTGAGAAAGGCTATCAGCCTCCAGGGACACTCAGGCCTTGGGAACTGAGTGAGGCGGAATACACATCATCTCACAGCTGACGGCCACACCCCCAGTGGTCACCATTAGTCACCCCAACGCCACCGGCACTTCTGTTCTTTTTATAACTCCTAGCAGCTGAGGCCAGCGAGCCCCACAGCCAGCCGTGCACATTTACACTCTGCAAGCCTCCAGGATATGTTTTTTGGCAAGGCCTCCAGATCAATTAGCCAAGTCAGCCTGGGAAACTGGGAGGCTAGTAGGGGTGGGAACTGGGTCAGAAATCCCTCCCAAGGCCCCTGACTCAGTCACTACTTGGTTACTTAGGGGTAGTGGAGCTGTGCCTGGGGCGGAGGGGTAGAGACACAGAGACAAGGTCGTGGAGAGAGCAAAGCACAGGGAGAACTGAGGTACGGAGGGAAAACCCAGATCCAGAATAGGCTAAAAGTGGACCCTAGATTGTACAGGCCAAACTGCAAAACCAGGGCTCCCGAGCCATGCGCTTCCCTGAGTCTGCTCCAGCTGGCCCAGAGGAGGCTTCTCCCACTTGGAAGTGACTGACCTCCACCGAGTGGTCAGAATATGTCCACACATCCTTGTAGCCCCGTGGTCCGGAGAGCAGCTGGGAAATGAGCCCTCTCTGGAGGCAGCCGCACCCTAACTGCCTCACGGAGGGGAGAGCCCTCCCTCTGTCCTGAGGGAGCGGCTTTTGGAAGGTGCACTGCGGTCATAGGGCAAATGGCCCAGGAAGCAGGTGGATTGAGCCATCACCGGAAGAGATGCCCACAGCTGCGGTCCATCCCACACTCTGGGTTTGCAGCAGCGCTGCAGCAGCCTAGGCTCAGATAGGATCCAGCCAGCGCTGTCTGCCAGCCTCTGGGACTCCTGGCACCTCTTCCTCCTGGCTGCAGGAGTGTGAACAACAGCCAAAGTGACAGGCAGAGAGCACACTTCCCTCCTCCCTCGAGCCCTACGGCCTCATTAACAGGGAGGACAGTGGAGGACCTTCACTCCCCAACCAGCTGCCAACACTTGGAGAGCCTCTGCTACCACACCCATGGGGTACATCCCCATCTCTGCCTCTATCAGGCGCTTAGCGTTTCCTCTTCGAGAAAGACATATCTCCATCTTTACTCATCCTCATCACCAAACCTGTGAAGGGGTATGAAGGGTCTGAGATGTCACCGTTCTTGGAGGCTAATCCCCAGTTTCTTGGCATGCTAAGTCACTTCAGTCATGTCCAACTCTTTGTGACCCCATGGACCATAGCCCACCAGGCTCCTCTGTCCACGGATTCTCCAGGCAAGAATACTGGAGTGTGTTCCATGCCCTCCTCCAGGGGATCTCCCAGACCAAGGGATCAAACCCGCATCTCTTATGTCTCCTGCATTGGCAGGTGGGTTTTTTACCACCAGCATCACCTGGGAAGCCTCTAAACTCCTGGATTGAAGACCAAGAACCTGGTTGCTCATGGCATTCTTAGCAGCATGAGCTTCATATCTCCTTGTCCCCAAGCTCCACCAGGTTGGAGGCAGGCCTAGGTGGATACTGTGCCCACAGAGGGTTGTTCACAAATGAGGAACCCTGAGTTTAGGAAATTCCAATCTTACAAAACAGGGCTACTAGCAAGTCTGCCTCATCAGTGCTGTGGGGGCACAGTGGACAAATATGCCCTCTGCCCTGGGGAGAGATAAGATCTTCATCTTGTTATACAAAAATCCTCAAAAAGACAGTCACATACAGATACTCGGGGCTTCCCAGGTGGCGCGAGTCGTTAAGAATGCACCTGCCAATGCAGGAGACTTGAGAGACATTGGTGTGATCCCTGGGTCGGGAAGATCCCCTGGAAGAGGACATGGAACCCACTCCAGTATCCTTGTCTGCAGAGTCCCAGGAACACAGGAGCCTGGAGGGCTGCAGTCCATAGTGTCACAGAGAGTCGGACACGACTGAAGCAACTTTGCACACACACACTTACAGAGACCCACAGACATCTCCCTAAAGATACTGTGGGGGCTACATAAGACTATAAGCTAAGCGAGAGAGCCGACCTGCCTCATAAGTACAAGGGCAAGCCATGAGCCACATCCTTTTCTTCCCTTGGCTGAGCTCTACCTTGGACGACAGCATCTGGAAGCAGAATCCAAGACAGTCCAGGTGACAGCCGGTGGTAGAGCCAGGTGACTGCAGTCTAGGAGAGGGAAGGAGCCTAGGGACGGAGTGGGCACTTCTTGGACCACATCAAGCTGATAACGGAGCCCCCCTGGAGTGCAGCCCCTGACTTAGATATGACTGCCAACAGAGGACTCCTACACTGGGACTTCTTTCCTACTTGATTTGCATTACTTCCCTGACCCTAGCAAGAGAGAAAGCCCCAAAGGAAGCCAGATCTCATCCAGCTGGTAGGAACCTGAGGCCTCCACACATTTAGCCCAGAGGTTAAAGCTTTGGGCTCTGGAACCAAACAGGCCTAGGTTTAAGCCCAGGACACCACTAACCAATCACCCAAGTGACTTGACACAGGTCACTTCACCGCTGAAGTGTCTCACTTCCCCTATCTGTAAAGTGAAAAGTAAAAAGGTATTTACTCACGAGGGATCGTATAAAGATTAATCCGATAACCCACAGGAAATGCCAAGCTGTCACAAAGCAGTGCTGCAAATGATGACTACTGGAATGCCAATACCTTGTCTGGTGGGAAAACCGAAGGCAGAACGTGGAGGCAAACTGACCAAAGTCATACCTCAGGAGAGCAGAAGTCTAATATTCCAACCTGGGCTCTCCCCACATCCTGCCCAGGGCACCTGCACTAACTGGAGGTACCGTATCAACCACCTCCACCTCCTCCTTTCCATCTTCTGTCCAACCTCAGCAGCCTGGTACTCCCAACTCAGGGAGTAGATGCTGTGGCAGGGGCATTCTATGGACTATTACTGGTCTGTCCCTGTCAGATGCAGGATCCAGAAGGGCTTAAGGAAAATAAGCAATGCTGGCTTGCCACTTACCAGCTCTGTGACTTGGGGAATATTTCCTGAACAACCACCCCAGCATGTCTCAGTTTTCTCATCTGTAAAGTGGGAAAATCACAGAGCTGGTTTGTTGGGCCGTCACTGTACGCAAAGTACGTAGCAGAGTGCCTGGCACATCATAAGGACTTGATAAATGTCCGCTGTTACTCTGACTGCATTTAGTATTCTTGCTCTAAATGAGGATGACAAAATACTCAGATATGTGGGTCTGGGGGGCTTTGGTATAGTCTGTGCTCTGTAAATGAAAAATTGAGAAATTACCAAATAAAATCGAGCATGGATGTGAAAGCCCCTTTAAATTGTACTAAGCTGTACAGGTGAGAGAGGCGATGATTAAATGGCCCACAGACGTGCTTCCATAAGAAAGGCCTGGAAGCAGAGCAAGTAAACAGAACTGCAGCAGGGTACGGACATGGTGGCTACAGGCTGGGCTGAGTTTTCTAAGCTCTCCCCACCGAAATGAGAACAGGGGCAAAGATAACCAGAATGCCAGCAGCCACTCATCAGAGGTCCCCACAAGGTCCTTCCACATCCACAATGATCCAGTGTGATGTGCTGGGCAAGTGTTTATCCGTGCTCCTGTTTACAGGCATGAGAAGAGAGGCTCTGGCCCACGGTCACAGAGCCAGAACTGGAGCCCATTCAGCACAGCATTCAAGGTCTCAAAGATGTAGTGACCACAGTGGGGCCAGAGCCACGTGGGTCTAAATGGCCTCTGCCCTATTTCTCACAGATCAAATGTTGGCTGAGTGGATGACAAGGGTGAGCAACTCCTCCTGGTTTGCCCAGGACTTTTCCAGTCCCAGAATCAAAGACCCTGTTGGGCAAACTGGGATGGTTGGTCATGAAATTGAGCAGGACCAGTGGTGCCTTCCCAGGACAAACCTCCCCTGTCCCCTGCATCTTGCTTATAGAAAGGCATTCCCCAAGTTCCAGAGAACAAACGTAATGAGTTAATAATTAGAGGAACACAAAGAAAAGCAGTCAAACAAAGCAAAATAATAGCTTAGCCATAAAACAAAGTCAAGGACATTTCATTCCTCCTCAAGGGCTATAGATAACATCCTAACACATATCCTTGAGTTGTTTTGCAGAAACTCAGACTCACCCCCAGCCCCTTGCCAGGTAGAGGAAGTTAACTGCATGATGACCACCAGAACGCAGACCCAAGACTGGTTGGAATTAGAAAATTGATGATTGCGATTCCCGAAATAACACCATGTCACCTCTCCACCAATCAGTCAGAAGAACGTCCACGAGCTGATCAACATACCCCGCGACCCTCACCCTTCGTGTGCCTGTGGAAACCCTGGCCTGAAAGCCATCAGGCAGTTTGGCTCTTTTGTGTGTGAGCTGCCACTTCTCCTTGCTTGGCACCCTGCAACTCACGCTGTATGTTCCTTCACCACAACCTGATGTCAGTCGATTGGCTTCACTGCTTGTCGGACGAGCAGACCCAAGTTCAGTTCAGCAACAGTGACCAAGACCCCCTGGCCTCAGAATGGGGCCTATTTCCTTTCAGAGGGCCCCTGAGAACACTCAGCAGAGGCACACTCAGCTCCTGCTTCGCACCCGACACTCGCTCTGCTGTTGCCAAGGAGACCTACCCATGCTGGAGGTGGAGGTGCTAGAAAGAAGGCAGGTGTGACTGAGTCAGTGGTGCGTGGAGAGGCTGAGGAGGGAGGGAGGTGAGAAGCTGCAGAGACCTGCTCTTATATTTCCTTCTTGGGCTCAGCTTCCGTGAGCCAGTGCCCCTGACTCCACAGCTCTTTCAGGCACCCACCTCCTGCTGTGACCCTTGGGCCCAGCTTATGGCTGGTGGGGGAACACATGGATGTGACCAGCCTCTGACACTTGGGCTCCTTCCTGGAGGACACGTAGCGCTTCTTGTGGCCCAGTGGCATTTTCACCCTCTGGTCTGATGCCCTGCAGCAGGCTACCCTGCAACACCTGCGTTAGGCCCTCACCCACTGGCCCACCTATGACTCCAGCTCCCAGCATTACCTGGCCAGGGCCAAAACTAGCTCTCCCACTCTCCCAAGAAAGTGACCCAGGGTTTGTCTGATGTTCCAGGACCAATACAGCGTCTGCACACACTCGGTGGAGTGCCGCTTCTTGCAGAGGTGAGGCCTGCTGGGCGGGGGAAAGGGCAAGGAGAATGTAATGCTGGGAAGGAAGGAGTAGCCATGTTCCGTCTGCAATGAGAAGCATAGAGACAGAGAGGGGGATGAGCAGAGGCCACTTGGGAGGTCTCAAAGGAGCCTTCCTGGAATAGGATTGACCCCGCAGTGCTAGCTTACTAAGAGGGGAGTCAGTGATGTGGTTGGAGATACAGATGGAGAATTCTGCTGAGAGAGCATTTACTATGTTGTTTGAATAATCTTTCTATACTTTCTAAACTTTTAACATGAGTAAGTATTGCTTTTATAGTCAGAGGGAAACATTAAACAAAATCAAAGATATGAGCTCATCCATACCCAGTGCCTCTTGCACAAAGTTTTTTCTGGCTCCTAGAGGGACAGTGGAAGAACCCCAGTGACCTCAGTGGCTTGGTGGCCACCAACCAGGACTGCTGTCCCCAGCAGAGGGGCCCGGACTGGTTGGAGATCATGAACTTCCTGACGACAGGTCTGCAGGGAGACCGGTTCAGTGCCACGGATGCCCATCTGAAGGTCTTCTTCAGTGGCCAGGAGCAGAGAACCATCACAGTGTGAAACGATAACAACCCCGGTGGACAACACGGCTAGACTTTGGGGACGTGCTCCTGGCCACAGGGTGGAGGGAACCTGAGGCTGCGGACTCTGGCTGGGACAATGACTGCCTTGGCTCTTGTGACCCCAAACTTACTGCCCAGAAGTCAGAGGTCAAAGACTCCTGTTCCCTCAGTGAAGGGTCTCTGGAGTTTGTACGTGAGGTTCCTGGTACCCCACCCTCGAGAGTAGTGGGTGCCTACGCTCCAGCCCTCAGGAAGTCTCGGGGGAGCTCCCAGGAACTGTGGTGGGGTTTATGGGGAGGGTTCATCCCACGCAACCCAAAGGCTGGGCCTGCTGCCTTCCCCAAGAGCAACCAGGGATGCCTGGTTCCCAGGAAGCTCCACTGAGGTCCTCTGCCCAGGAAAGAGAGGGCTAGGAGGCGGCTGACGGGGCAGATCAAGAGCTGCTGGGAGGGGGTGGGATGGGGGTGTGACCTCCCTTGCTTTTTATTCCCAGGTGCTCTGTGAAGGTGCCCTGGCTGTGCAATGAATTCATGTATCATTATACAACCCTTAGCTGGCCCCTCCAATGCTCTACCAGGCACTGAGATCCATGCTGCTGGGCTCTGAGAATGAGGACAGCCTGCTGTTAAGTACATGGACCCTGTAATGCAGGCTCTGGGTGGCTCTCGGGCTCTACCTATCCTGCTCAGAGCCCCTTGCTGCACAGGGAGTGAAGGGGCTACAATGAACTTGACTTTGCTCTAGTCCCAAATCTCCTCAGACCACCTAGGGGCCTTGTTTCCATCCTCCTCATCCTGGAATGAGAACCAAACAGGGCTGTCCTAGCCTCCTCCTCACCCCACTCAGTCCTAATCACCTGCCCCAGGTGGTCAATTCATGGAAAAGTTTCAGATACCTCTGAAATCAGTAGAAGCTGCTCTGAGATTCCAAGGAACAGCAAACACGCCTGTCATGAGTGTATTTCTTTTGATGGAAATTCTTTTCGAGGAGAAGAAAGAGATGTACCAGTCACTGGGCTGCTAACACTGGGCTGCTAAACCATTTTATAATTCTCCAGAGGGCCGTATGCTGCAGCAAAGACCACTTGCAAACCGACCCCGGGTCTGAAGCCTGTGGATTCTGCTGGCCACCTCTATGGGGGCTCCTAGCTTCCTGTCCCTCAGATGTCCTCTGCTTGCTGCCATGTCGTGTGTTGCCCACCCTGGGTGGCGCTGGAGACAACCACACTTCCCAGCCCACCCCCAGGGGCCAGGCTCTGAAGCCTCCTGTGGGTCTCAGTCAGAGGGAAGACGACTCCATCCCTCACTGCACACCTCAGACCCGCAGGCCTGATCCCAAGGCCCCTCAGAATCTGATCCATTCTCTTCCTCTTTTCCAAAGGCTCATTTTAAAGCGGATTCTCTTTTTAACCAAAGCTCCATCTTTAAGCCAAAGACAAATTCAATCTTTTAGTTCTTTCCCAAACCAAAAGAAGAACAAAAACAGTAAAAGATCTGCCAGTCAGAATGGCCATCGTCAAAAAGTCTGGAAATAATAAGTACTGGAAAGGGTGTGGAGAAAAGGGAACCCTCCTACGCTGTTGGTGGGAATGTAAATTGGTGCAGTCACTATGGAAAACAGCACGGAGGTTCCCTTAAAAACTAAAACTAGAGTTAGCATACGATCCTGCAATCCCACTCCTGGGCATATATCTGGAATATATGGAAACTCTAATTCAAAAAGATACAAGCACGCCAGGCTTCATTGCAGCACTATTTTATAATAGCCAAGATATGGAAGCAGCCTAAATGTCCATCAACAGAGGACTGGATAAAGAAAGGTGGTAAATATTAATATATACAACGGAATATTACTCACCCATAAGAAAGACTCTAATAATGCCACTTACAGCAACATGGATGGACCTACAGATGATCCAAGTAAGAGAAGAGAAATATGATACCACTTACATGCAGAATCTAAAGAAGAATGATACAAGGGAACTTATTTACAAAACAGAAAAGAACTCACAGACACCGAAAACAGACTTATGGTTACCAAAGGGGAGAGGGGCAGTGGGGAGATAAATTAGGAGTTGGGGATTAACATATACACACTTGCTTGCTTGCTAAGTCACGTCAGTCGTGTCCGACTCTGTGAGACCCCATAGACGGCAGCCCACCAGGCTCCCCCGTCCCTGGGATTCTCCAGGCAAGAACACTGGAGTGGGTTGCCATTTCCTTCTCCAATGCATGAAAGTGAAAGGTGAAAGTGAAGTCGCTCACTCGTGTCTGACTCTTAGCGACCCCATGGACTGCAGCCTACCAGGCTCCTCCGTCCGTGGGATTTTCCAGGCAAGAGTACTGGAGTGGGGTGCCATCACCTTCTCCACACTACTATTTATAAAATAGATAAACGACAAGGACCTCCTCTATTGTACAGGGAACTAAATTCAATATCTTATAATGTAAAGGAATCTGAAAAATATATACATATACTAAATCACTTTGCTGTGTACCTGAAACACTGTAAATCAACTATTCCTCAGTTAAAAGAAATCTGCTAGTAAACCTAAAATAGCATTTTCCTCATTCCTTGACAATAAGCTTTCAAACATAGCAGGGTCTACCCCTAGAACTCTCTTTGCGTTGAGAAGCACAGCCTCTCAGAAAGCTAGAATCTCAATATGAACTGGTCTTGGAACTGAGATGACTCATGTCTTGTCTCCCCCAGGGCACACTCTCCATCAGCTGCTTGCCTCTCCCCAGGGGTGGGAGGTCACTACCTCTGAAGGATGCTCATTTCATAACAGGATGATTCCGACTTGTTAACACAGTCGTTTCTCACCTTAACCTCAAGAGTGCCCGGCTCCCTAATGGTCTCATCTTTTCTCCAGGCACCCAGATACCCCCTTCCCTCAGCATCACTGGACAGCGGTAAGGACCTCTGACGTTTGCTCACCGGCCTGTGTTCATGCATAGTGTGCTGCTCCCTGGAGCACTAGATCAGCTCTAGCTCCTTGGGCCTCACAATAGCCCTGGCAGTAGACACGGCTGGCTTGAGATGAAGAGGTGACACTTGCCCATCACCTCCAGGATATGCATACATAAGTGCACCAGCCTGGAAGCTGGGCCTCCCCATTCCTCAATCAGGGCTACCTTCATCACATTGGATCCCCTCCCAGGAAGCTCTGAGGTCAGATGTTCTGTGTCAGTCCAGCTCTGCTTTCTGCTGGCTGAGGGACCTCAGAGTCTTATTTTCCTCATCTGCAAAATGAAAAGCAGGACAAGAAAACATGGGGTAAGAGGATGAGCGACCATTTGGGCAAGGATTACTCTCCTCCCTGGTATTTCACCCCAACTGGTGGTGCATACTGTGGATAGTGAGGGATTAAAGATCGAGTTAAAAAATATTGTTTTGAGCATCTATTGGGGCAGACACTGTGTTAAGCCCTGCGGTGCAGGACTGGCTGCCCACAGCCCTGCACAGAAGCCATCTGGTGGTCAAGTGCAGTTCAGGACTGAGCCCACCCAGTCTGGGTTCAGACCCAGCTCTCCTGCTTCCTATGTGACCTTATGTAAAGATTAAATGAGATAATGCACATTAAGAGCTTAACACAGTGTCTGCCCCAACAGATGCTCAAACAATATTTTTTAACTCGATCTTTAATCCCCCACTATCCACAGTACGCACCCTCCCTCACCGCCAGCTCCTCCGCCTCCATGATTCCATCCGATCTGCCTCCAGACGCCTAGCTCCTATTTGGGGCCCTCCCAAGTTGGATGTTTATCCCTTAAGCGGTAGGGGGCATGGAAGGTGGTTGGATAGGGGAGCAATCTATTCACCAGGAGTGGATCTGAGCACATGAGGGGCTGTGCAATAAGCCACAGGCAAGATTCGGAGGCCTGATTCTATTGTCTTTAGGTCTAGATGAGTGACTGTATATTGTTGTTGACGGATTGGAGGGGCGAAAGGAGGAGCAAATAAAGATGATGCCATTGGTTCTTGCCTTGGGGATTGGAAGCCGGTGGCAGTCATCCCCTGAAATGAGGAAGACAAGTTCAGAAGGGAAAGGGAAGAGTTGGTCGGGACAAAGGTTTGAGGTTTCTGGAACTCAGTCAAGGGAACCCATCCCAGCTTCCTGGGCTGCGGAGAAATGTGAGGCTCATCAGCCTCTGAAGGCAACAGAAGCCACAGGAGAGGGTAAGCTGACTCCACTGCCAGTGCACGCAGTCAGAAGAGAAGCTTAGTGATGGAATTAAAGCACTCCTAGTAACTGGAGGTCTTGCTCTTTGAGAATGCCCTTCATAAGGTTCTTAGGTGTAGCACAAGGATAGACATATATCAATGAAATAAAATTGAGGACCCAAAAATAAAGGCATGCTTTTTTTTTTTTTTGGCCATGCTGTGTGACTTGTGGGATCTTAGTTCCCCAACCAGGGATCAAACCTGCACCTTTGGCAGTGAAAGTGCAGAGTCTTAACCAATAGGCCACCAGGGAAATCTCTAAATACATGCTTTTATAGTCAACTGATTTTCAACAAGTGTTCCAAGATCAACCAATAGGGGAAAATTAGTCTTTTCAACAAATGGTCTGGAACAACTAGCTGTGTGTGTGTGTGTGTGTGTGTGTGTGTGTGTGTGTTAAGTCATGTCAGACTCTTTGTGACCCTATGGACTGTTGCCTACCAGGCTCCACTGTCCATGGGAACTCTCCAGGTGAGAATACTGGAATTAGGTTGCCATTTGTCCTCCAGGGGATCTACCCTACCCAGGGATCGAATCCAGCTCCTACCTTGCAGGTGGATTCTTTACCATTGAGCCAACAAGGAAGCCTCAACTAGCTATACACATGGGGGGAAAATGAAGTTGAACCTTTACTTCACATCATTTATAAAGTTAACTC
Source organism: Bos indicus x Bos taurus (assembly GCF_003369695.1). Classification (NCBI taxonomy): domain Eukaryota; kingdom Metazoa; phylum Chordata; class Mammalia; order Artiodactyla; family Bovidae; genus Bos; species Bos indicus x Bos taurus. Next base: position 26,774,447 of record NC_040103.1, on the reverse strand, counting down.
AAAATGGATCAAAGGATGTTAACTTAATCATTTGTTTGAAATGTGGTGATCATTTCACAACATAGGCAAGTCAAGTCATTATGCTGTACATACACCTTAAATTTACAGAGTATCTCAATAAAATTGAAAGGGAAAAATAATAGTAAGCAGGAACTCTCTTTATTCCACCATTACATCATTCAGAGTGTATGCTTTAGGATTAGATTTTTCATATCCATACTCTTTTTCATGGTAATGTTTATCATTGATAGCGATCATGTTTTCTAATAGTGGAGATTTTCTTAGGATATTTAGCAAGATCAATTTATCACCTGAAAAAAAGTGGATCAAAGACCTAAAGGCAAAATCTGATATCACAAAATTTGTAGAATAAAATACAACTGTAAGTCCTCATGGATTAGGCAATCCTGCCTTGTACTGGGCAACTGTTTCTTAAACTTGACACCAAAAACATAAGCAACAAAAGAAAAAAATAAATTGAACTTTATCAAAGTTAAAAACGTTTGTGCTTCAAAGAATACTATCAAGAAAGTGAAAAGGACAACCCATAGCGTGGGAGTGAAGTTTTGCAAATCACAGATCTGAAGAGAGTCTAGTATCCAGAATATAGCAAAGAAATTTACAACTAAATGGTAAGACAAATAACTCAACGCCACTTCACATGCACTAGGATGGCTATAATCAAAACAACAGATAACAAGTGTTGAGTAGGTTGTAGAGAAACTGGAACCCTCATACACTGTTGGTGGGGATGTAAAATGGTGCAGCTGCTTTGGAAAAATAGTTTGGTGATTTCTCGAAAAGTTAAACCTAGAGTTACAGTATGACCCAGCAGATCCACTCCTAGGTATATGTCCCAAAGAAATGAAAAAGTACATCCACACAAAAATTTGTACATGAATGCTCATAGCCCCATTGTTCATGATAGTCACAAAGTGGAAACAATCTATCACGTGATAATTAGACAATCAAAATGTGGTACCTGTAACTATACAATGGAATGTTATTCAGACATGAAAAATATAGAACACTGGTAAATGTTACAACATGGATAAAGTTTGAAGGCTCATGCTAAGTGAAAGCATCCAGCCACACAAGACCACATATATATATCATATGGTTACATTTATAAGGAATTTCTAGAATAGGCAAATCCACAGAGAGAGAAAGTAGATTAGTTGTTGCCAGGGACTGGCACTGGGAGGGGAGGAGAAATTGGAGAGTGACTGCTAATGGATATGGGTTTCTTTTCAAGGATAATGAAAGTGTTCTGGAACTGATCACAGTAATGGCTGCACCACACTGCACGTGTACTTAATGCCACTAAATTTTATACTTTAAAGGGGTGACTTTTGTGGAACACACATCTTAATTATAAAAAGGAATAACATTTATTTTCTAGGTATGAGCTTATTCCAGTTTTTTATTTCTCTCCATGTTAGCTTTAGTAAGCTACAGTTTTAAGAAAAGTATTAATTATCTACATTGTCAAATTCATGGGCATGAAATTGTCCCTAATATCATTTTATGATCTTTTTTATGTTCACAGGCCCTGTAATGATATCACCTTTTTCATTCCTGATCTTGTCAAGTTGTGCCTTCTCTTTCTCTCTTTTTATATATCTCTTGCTAAAGGTTAATGATTTTTATTTGTCATTTTAAAAAAACACAACTATACTTATGGATTTTCCTTTATAGCATATTTGCTTTCTAGTTCATTAATTTCCTCTCTTTATTATTTCCTTTCTACACTGGATTTAATCTTCTACCCTTTTATACATCTTGGAATAGATACCTTAATTATTGATAATAAATCTTCCTCCTTATCTGATACACGCATTTATGACTGCAAATTTCCCTCTAAGCATGCCTTTCATCATATCCCACATAGTTTAGCATGTTATATTTTTATTATCATTCTGTTTAAAGTATTGTCTAATTTATTCTTTGTCTTAGGGTCTATTTGCTGATTTCCAAACATCTTGGGATTTTCTTTTGTTGCTGTTGTTCTTATTATTGATTCCTAGCTAAAACCATTAGATAACTATAATCCCTGTAAAATTTCAATCCATTGAAATTGATTCCATTTCTGAGACTTATTTTACGGCCCAACAGATAGGTGATTTAGAGGAACGTTCAGTGTGCACTTAAAGAAGACGTATTTCTTCGGTACATGAGTGCACTGTTCTATGGATATTAATTGGATCAAGCTTACCAATTGTGCTTTTCAAATCTTTTCTATCTTTACTGATTTTATTGTTGCCTATTTGTTTAATTAGTTACAGAGAGAAGTAAATTAAAGTCTTTCACTGAGATTGTGTATTAACTCTGTCCCTTTTTCTATTTCTTTGCTTGGATTTCCCTCAGGTTCTCTTTTATACACAGGTTGGATCTTCTCTTCCATATCTATCATTTTCTCTCATATCCTTTTTTTCCCCCATTTTCCAGTTTATTTCTTTTTAATTTTCCTCCTTTTTATCTTCTATTTCTCTTATTATATTATTTGTGTTATTTACTCCCTCCTGTATTCACATGCTTTCATTTCTGAGATGGTTTTTCTTTTTAAAGGAGAAAAACACTTCTTCCTTACTGAATTCTACATGAACTCTTTCTAAGTCTTTCTTTGTCTCATCATCTCATCTATGAATTTTTATTATCCTGTGTTATGCTTTCATTTCATACCTTTAGTCATTTAAAAATTTTTTAACTTATTTTGAAATATTAAATTAAAAAGTTCATTTGTTTTATAGGCACGCTTTTCTAGAGAACTTCGTTGTCTGCTGGCCTGTTATTATGCCCATCAGTTCCTTTTCTTACAAGAACCCTGAGTTTCTCCCTTCAGCTCTTTGCTGTTGCCCATGTTTAAGTGGGGTAGATTTCCCTGTGCTCCTGAATGGGAAGAATGGGCAGATTTCTTGGCCAAGATTCATGATTCTAGGGCTCCCCCTTCTGTTGTACTGGAAAATATCTTTAAAACATGACAGGAATTTAAGAATTGCTTCCTGTTGTTCAGTCGCTCAGTCGTGTCCGACTCTGCCATCCCATGGACTGCAGCGCACCAGGCTTCCCTGTCCTTCACTATCTACTGGAGTTTGCTCAAACTCATGTCCATCGAGTCAGTGATGTCATCCAGTCATCTCATCCCCTGTCACCTGCTTCTGCCTTCAATTTTTCCCAGCATCAGGGTCTTTTCCAGTGTTGGCTCTTCACATCAGGTGGCCAAAGTACTTGACTCTTCACTGTCCCATTTGGTTCAGATTCCACTCCTAACCATTTCTCTTCAGTGTAAGGCTTTGTCTTAAAAGAGGTATTTGGCTGGCAAGTTTCAGCATTTGATGGGGATATTTCATGTGGTATTAGGAAGATTAATTTACATCATAATTTTAAAGCACTTCTCAAGGTGCCTGGCAGGTAGTGAGTATTAAATGTGTGATATTTATAATATTTATAATCACTAATACCTACCTATCTTTCCCCTACACACTAGGCCTCCTCATAAACACAAGCTATTTCCTTGATGTGAGTCTCTTTTCTGCCATTGCTCCTGCTATTCCACTCCCTGAAAACCTCTGCACAATGTCTGCCACCTGCCAACCCTTCAAGAGCACCCTAGTCTGGTGACATCAGTGGGATAACGGAATCTAAAGCCACCACTCTGGACTATTCTAGCTGCTCATTTCTAAGCCATACATCCAAAACCCTCTTTAAGATTTTATGCCAACAACCCACCTTTTGTTTAGATCTTTTACTCTGTGCCAAGCCCTTTACATACGTTACCTTTTATTTTTTATTTTTTTTAATTTAAATTTATATGGAATTTAGAAAGATGGTAACGATAACCCTGCATGCGAGACAGCAAAAGAGACACAGCTGCATACGTTACCTTTTAATCTCCACAGCAATACTCTGAGTTACAGGCACAGCTGAGTAGGAACAATCATTGGCCTTATTTTACATATGAGGACGCTGAGGCTAAAAGAGATTACTTATCCAAGGCTGATTGTCAATTGGGATTGAGCAGTGGTTTTGACCAGGCAGTGAACAAGACTATAAAGTCAAGGAGGGTGCTAAAACTTCTCTGGACTATAGTCTCCATTAAAGACAGAGTCTTATCTTGTATGGATCTATTACTGCCAGCATCTAGTTTATAGTAGGTGTTCAGTAAAGACTTCATCGTTGAGTTACAATAGATGACTGTGCACAGTACAGAGTTTTTAAGATGAAATTTTTCTAGCTGAAAGGCACATGGAAAAGTCTCAGACACTGCTCAATTTCTTCCATAGAGCCATTAGTCAGACTCTTACTCAGAAATTCTTTTTTTTTTTTTTCCATTCAGGTTTAAGCTCAGTGAGACGTGTATATTTTCACAAGCCCTTGGCCACTAGTAATCCACTGCAAAACTCCCGATACGGCCAGGCATAGCCCTCAAGACATTCACGAAACCCACACTGGTTTTCTAAACTCTATAGTCTGAGGCCACCATTCTCACAAAGAAATCCCAGACCTTCTGTTCTTTAATAGAAATCTCAGAAAATTGGGAGCTCACTGATGAGTTAGAAATTCATTTTTTCCAGACATTGGAATTTCATTTGGATGCGGACTTACCAGGCAGCTGTATGTGAGCTGGGCTCCTAAGAAAGACTTGGTTTTGAGCCAAAAAACCTGGGTTTGGTCCCTGCTCTGCCAATTGTTGGCTGTGTGATGGTGGGCAAGTACTACTTGTTGGGTTTCAGTTTTTCACTTAATAAAATAATTAGGAATAACAAGATTCTGCTTATGTCACAACACTGTTAGATATAGATTCAATAATGTATGTGACAGTCTTTGTAAATGTAAAATCCATGCTATACGATCAAAAGGGTGAGCCCTGGGAGCCAACTGGGAAGGCTGGGCTGCCATGTCTGCTGGCTGACCCACCAGGCTTCCCAAGGCTGCCATGTTTAAACAGCCATGATGGAACCACCGAAGCAGCTGAGTGAGCCAAACAGGCACCTAATGAAATTGAAGAGTGGTGCAGAGAAACAAGAGGAGATGAAAGAGGTGCAGAGTCTCAAAGAGAAATACAGAAGGGACAGGAGAGAGGAAGAGCCTGACATCTTCATAGTTTCAACATTCTGAGACACTGCCACAGTAACATATCCTTAGAGCAACCTTCATTATCTCCAATGATTTTTTTAAGGGACTTCCCTAGCAGTCCAGTGTTTAAGACTGCACTTCCAATGCAGGGGGTGGGGATTCAATCTCTGGTAAGGGAACTAAGATCCCACATGCCACATGGTAGAGCCAAAAAATAAAAAAATAAATTAAAAAAGAATTTTTAAAGGAGATTCTACTTTTTACTACTCATTTGTGTGATATACACGTTAGCATTCCAGATTTTATTAACATTGTTTTATTAATACAGATTTATCAGTAGAGATTAGTGTGGTGGGGTGAACCTCAAACAAGAGTATTACAAATGCCCTCTTAGTGCTATCCAAGTTGGGCTGACTTCACATGAAAATGTCAGCATCCACCATGCTTATATCTCTTTGTTAAAATAGGAAAGAATTTCCCATTAATTTAATAGTACGTGAATTAGCTAGTGGTTGCTATACCAATAAGCATAATCTTTTTAATCTTTTGGAATAAAATAGAATAGCCTAGCACATGGTAGGTGCTATTTTATTTGAATAATATGAACATTTGAATAAATACTTATTAAATGAGTATTTGTGAGATCAAATATTATAGAATAATTATCCTTAAAATTTCCCTTGCTGCAAAACACCACAAAGGCCAGAGTAAATATAGTAACATGTATCAGAAAACACAGATGAAATTGAAAATAAGTAAGAAAAGTCCCAAGATGCCAAAAACCAAAGAAGTAATAATTAGGGGGAAAACTCCAGTGTTCTTGCCTGGAGAATCCCAGGGACAGTGGAGCCTGGTGGGCTGCCGTCTATGGGGTCGCACAGAGTTGGACACGACTGAAGCAACTTAGCAGCAGCAGCAGGCAGACCAGCAGCGGATGCCCTGAGGGTATGTGTCTGTCCAGGAAAACCAGAGCTTAAGTTACAATGACCAGAGCTGTAAAAGGCAACCATGTCTTGGGGAGGGGTGTGGAGGTAGAGAAGCTGAAATCATCTCACATAAGACCTAAATAAATGCTCAAAGAGCTAATAATGTAAATCAAAGTGTAGACTAGAAAAAGAAATTTATTTACTGGGAAAGGGAGCCAAGAAAGACAATTGTTTGTTTCACTCTCAATCTGAGTGGAAAAACACAATCTCTCCTAAAACATCATAACCACAGACCTACTCTCCCTTCATTAGAGGTTCACATTTATGCCACATGTATGGATTAGAATATGCCAAGCCAAAAAATAAATACAAATAGTTGGGTTGGTCAAACTGGGAAGTGCCTCACAAAACCAAATGCAAACCTAATTTGGAGGAATTTTTCAACCCAGGTGAAGACAGTCACGCATAAGCCCACAATCTCAATTTACAAACAAAACGCTCAAAGATACAAGGCACTAAGAGGGGAGATTGAATTGACATAACAACACAAAGCAGTTGATGCACCAAGGGTGCCAGGTATTGGCATGACTTGACATAAAATTCTAAATGAGTATGTGTTAATGTTTTCAAAATTTTTTAAAGGAATGGAAAACATTATCACAAAAGCTGGAACAGAATGAAACAGAGAGTTTATAAGTAAAAAATAAATCACTGAAAGTGAAAAATGAGGGACCTGGCAGTCCAGTTGTTAAGACTCCATACTTCTACTGAAGGGGAAACAGGTTCAATTCCTGGTCATGGAACTAAGATCCCACATGCCATGTGACATGGCCAAAAAAGAAAAAAGAAAGTAAAAATGAACTAAACAAAAATCAGGAAGTTTGACCACATATTCTACAGATAAGACTAAGGAAAACAGGCCTACACATGCATTGCTGTAAGAACAAAAATTGATGTCAAACTTATGGAGGGTATATATAAATATACATATATATGTATGTGTATATATTGTTGTTCAGTCATTCAGTCTTTAAGACCCCATGGACGGCAGCCATGTGTGTGTGTGTGCATATATATACTCTATATGTATATGCTTAATATATATATGTATATGTATACATATGTGTGTATGTAAACATAAATTGAACATGTATAAGGTTCTGATCTAACAATTCAACCTCTGGAAATTTATACACAGATATACCTACAAATATGCAAAATGAGATATGTACAAGATTATTCACTCCAGCATTGTTTGTAAGAGCAAAAGACTATAAACAACTCAAATGTCCATCAACAGGAGGCTGGCCAAATTATGGTTCATCTACATAATAAAATACTATGCAAGTGTTTAAAAAATAAAAGAATGAGGAAACTCTCTATATGCTGATATGTAAATATCTTCAAAGAATATTATTTAATAACAAAATCAAACTGCAAAGCAATATGTATAACATGTTTTCTTTTGTGTGAGGAGAGAAAATAAAAAATTTTACGAGTATTTGCTTATATTAGTGTGGAAAAAAATCTGAGAAGATACCAAAAAAACTCAAAAAAGAAAAAAGAAAAGAAAAAAGTGGCACCTGTGAACATAAATTAGAGGGTTAGGCAGGCGGGGAAAGGATCAGGAAGTTTATTCACTGTATATCTTTTTATTGCTTTGATTTTTGCATCATGGTGAATGTATTACCTAGGCTAAAATCTCAGTTCTAGATTTCCCCACAGGCAGTGGGGACTTTTCAGGGATTTTAGATAGTAGCTGATATTTTCTATGTTATACCTGGTATTATGTTATGTGTTTTTCATGTGTTATTTGGTCCCTAAAATAACTCTGTGAGCTATGTGCTACTGTTACCCCATTTTTAAGATGAGGAAACTAAAACTGACTTTACTCCAATAATATTTTTTTTAATTTTTGAAATAAATAAATTTCACTTTTAAAATGTTAATTTAAGCAAGTCATAATAATAGGAAAAAGTAAAATGTTTACTGAAGAAAAAATGTATATTCATATCTAAATTGTGCTCTTGTAGGTTTTTTTCCTTTTCTTTTTTTTTCAGATCTCCACATCTCTCCAAACTAGAATTCTTCCTCACCTGCCACAGTCTCTAGCAGTTTTGTTGATGTGACTGTAACAGGCTTCTAATCCTTAAACATATCTCACAACCCAGTAGTCTTTTTACTCAAAAGTATAGATTATACCCTAAGATGTTGGTATTTAATGATGAAATATCATTAATACATCAAGTTTATCTTTTAAAAAAATGAGGAAACTAAAAAGTTTGAAGAAATTAATTCACTTGCTAAAGATGAGTCACAGAGCTGGGATCTGAGCTCCAAACCAACGCTAAACCCCATACGTTTTATCAGTTCAGTATACCTGTGGTCTTTTAAGAAAATGTGAGACTTGTCCAAATTGCCTTCTGAAAAATAAAAAGAGAAAAACACAATAAAAATAAATAAATTTAGCCATACCTCAAAACAAAACCTTGATGGATGAATTAAATAGCAAATTCGACAAAGCTAAAGTAAGAATCAGTGAACTGAAACAAAGAACTGGAGAAAAATAATGAGAACACAGTACAGAGAGACGAACAGTAGACAATAAGAAAGAGTATAACAGATCAGGAAGAGAGAAGGAAAAGGCCTATTCTGCTGCTAATTGGCATTCCAAAAGTCAAAAATAGAGACAATGAGGGAGATGGGATACATGGGATAACAGCCAAGATGATTTTTAGAATGATGAAAGATGTGAATCCTCAGGTGCAAGAAGAATAAATCCCGAACAAGATCAATTAAAACCAATTCATATCTGGATACACACTTTGCTGTACAATTTCAGAAAATCAAAAATGAAAAGCTCTTAAAAACAGTCCCTCCTCTGCACACAAAAAAGAAAATTCTCTATAAAAGGAAGACAATTAAACTACAGCCACAATGGAAGCCAGAAACAGTGAAAAAAAAAAAAAAACTTCAAAGAGCTGAGACATGCCAACCAGCAATAACTTCAAAGCATCAGTCAGCTGAAATCATGATGCAAAGACAAGGGTGAAACAAAGACATTTTGGGTAAACAGAAACTGAGAGTGTGTACCACCGGAGACACCCACTGAAAACCCTTCTAACGGGCACACTTTAAGAAAAAGCAGAATTATCCTCAAAGGAAGCCCAGAGAATAATGAGCAAAGAAACTGGTAAATGTGTAGGGAAATATAAACAAACTTTGAGTGTATTAATAGTGATTAATTTAGTAGAGAAAAAGTAAGCTAGAACTAAAATACTGGAAAAAAAAAATAACCCTCAGAATGAGAAAGGGTGATTTAGGTAATAGTATACTGCTGCTGCTGCTAAGTTGCTTCAGTCGTGTCCGACTCTGTGCGACCCCATAGACGGCAGCCCACCAGGCTCCCCCGTCCCTGGGATTCTCCAGGCAAGAACACTGGAGTGGGTTGCCATTTCCTTCTCCAATGCATGAAAGTGAAAAGTGAAAGTGAAGTCGCTCAGTTGTGTCCGACCCTAGCGACCCCATGGACTGCAGCCTACCAGGCTCCTCCATCCATGGGATTTTCCAGGCAAGAGTACTGGAGTGGGGTGCCATTGCCTTCTCCAATAGTATACTAAGTATCCCTAGAAAGATACTTACAAAGAATGGATGTTATTAGCAGTTTTATGGGTAACCACAAAAAATCAGAAAGATTTTAAGAACTAAACCATTAGAGAAAAAAAGAATGTACTTTTTCTTTCAAATTTAGTCAATCTAAAAGAATTGGTTGGCAGGAAAGGAGTGGGGAAAGGGAAGCACAGAAAAAGCAGTACAAGGAAAAAAAATATAACCCACGATGGTAGAGATCAACTCTTAACAATAATCAATACATGTAAATGGACTTAATGCAGTTATGTAGTTACTCAAATTGGATGACAAAACAAAATCTAATTATGTTTAGCAGAGACCCACTTAAAACATAGGAACACAGGGAGTTTGAAAGTGAAGAGAGAGGATCTCAGTGTGTGAGTTCGTGGTCGTTTCGGTTGTGTCACACTCTTTGTGACCCCATGAACGTAGCCCGCCAGGTTTCTCTGTCCACAGGATTCACCAGGCGAGGATACTGGAGTGGGTTGACTTTCCCTCCTCCAGGAGATCTTCCCAACCCAGGGATCGGATCCACGTCTTCTATATCTCCTGCATTGCAGGTGGATTCTTTATCACTGAGCCAGCAGGGAAACCCAATCTCCATAGTGAATACTAATCAGAAGAAAGTTGATACAGTTAAAAATGATTAAGAGGGTAAATTTTATGTTACATGTGATCTAGCACAGTTTAAAAATATAGTTTTTTAAAAGTTAGGATAGTTTTATTAATATGAGACAAAATGGATACTGTGGCAAAAACATTATTTGGGATTAAAAGGGCCATTAAACAAAGAATTAAATTCACTGAGATGAAACGACACTACACTTGTTTCATAAAACAGCCTCAAAACACAAAGCTAAAATTGGCAGAACTCTAGATGCAGAGAGAAAGTTACAGACCTTGAACACTGTCTTCACAACGGCAGATTTTAACATGATTCTCTCAGTAATTAGTGTATCAACAAAACCAAAGATTTGAATATAGAACCCTACATCCAAAAATTAGCAAAGAGATATTCTTCTCAAGTACACAGGAACATTTACAAAAACTGCACATTCAGTAGACCACAGAGAAGATTTCAACAACCATCAAAGAATGGTTGTCATATAGACAACATGTTTCCGACTACAATGCATCTATGTTAGAAACCCATAAGCAAAAGAAAGCATTTAAAACTCCATTTTCCTGAAAATGCAAAAAGCACACTTAAAAAAAAAAAAAACTCATAGGTCAAAGAAAAATCATAAGGAAATTTAGAAATATGAAAAAACTAGGCAATAATGAAAATATTTCGAAACTTTACAGATGCAGTTAGAAAGATTCATAGAAGCTTAAGTGCTTACATTAAAAAAGAAGAAAGTCTAATCCAGTAATTCCACTTCTGGGTATTTGTTCAAAGAAAACAAAAATACCAACTTGAGAAGTCATCTGCATGCCCATGTGCACTGCAGTATTCTTTACAATAGCCAAGATACGGAAACAACATTAAGTGTCCACCAATGGATGAGTGGATATATATATATAATTTTATCAGTTCAGTTCAGTCGCTCAGTCGTGTCCAACTCTTTTCGACCCCATGAATCACAGCATGCCAGGCCTCCTTGTCCATCACCAACTCTGGGAGCTTACTCAAACTCATGTCCATCAAGTCGGTGGTGCCACCCAGCCATCTCATCCTCTGTCGTCGCCTTCTCTTCCTGCCCCCAATCCCTCCCAGAATCTTATAATTTTATATACACATATAATTATTCTTTAGCCATAAAGAAGAAGGAAATTTTGCCATTTGCAACAGCATGGATGGATCTTAAGGACATTATGATAAGTGAAATAAGTCAGAGAACGTCAAATACCATATGATCGTATTTATATATGGACTCATTTTTTTTAAAAAAAGCCAAATTCATATATTCAGAGAATAAATTGGTGGGGTTGGAGGGTCAATGAGATGAGTGAAGGAGGTCAAAAGGTACAAACTTCCAGCTATAAAATAAGTAAGTCATGGGGATATAATCTACAGCATGGTGGCTATAGTTAATTGTACTATACTGTGTTATTTGAAACTTAAAAAAAATAGATCTTTAAAGTTCTCATCACAAGTAAAAAAAGATTTTGTAACTAAGCAGGGTGACAGATGTTAACTAGACTTAATGTAGTAACGATTTCACAATATATACACATCAAATTGTTATGTTGTACCCCTGAAACTAATGTTTACATGTCAATTATACATCAGTTAAAAAAAAGACTGAGAATTAATGAACTAAGGATTCAACTCAAGAAATTAGAAAAAGAACCACAAAAGTTCAAAGAATACAGGAAGAAGGAAGCAAATAAAAAGATAAGAATAAAATGAACAAAATGGAAAATAATGATACAATAAAGAAGATGAATAAAGCCAAGAGCAGATTCTTTGAGAAAAGTAATGAAAATCTTTAACAAAACTGATCTAGAAAAAAGAGAAAAACCATAATAAAAATTACCATCTTTTAAAGGGGTATTGCTACTGATTCAAAAAAAAAAAGTTTTAAGAGAAAGAGACAATTGTAAACAACTTCATGTCTACAAGTGTGAAGTTTTACAGACAAGGTGTCCTAAAAAAATGTAACTTGCCAAAACCAATATCAGATTTTAAAAAAAAAGCCAGAAAATCAGATAGAGCTATTGAAGACATGGACCCTACAGTTACAAATCTACAAATCTACCCAACTACAAAGACTGAGCCTTCCACAAACTCTGCCACAGCATGGAGAAAGTGGGAAAAACTCCAATTTATTTAATGAAACTAAAGATGGGGACTCGAGCATAACTATGGATAACTCATTTGAGGAAGAATCCCAAAGTTCCACAAATCTGTAAGGAAAAGAGAACGAAGAATGACGACAGGATGAAGGGAACAATGTCTGGGACTACATTCTGGATCTCTAAAATAAGCACAGTAAGTACAGTCTAAACACTGGATTTGTTAAAGGATCTCTCTTTGATTATGGTTCATGTCTACTGTAGGTATAGTTTATGCAGGTAGATACCATCAGGATCAATATCTTTCTCATGCGTTCTACTAGAGTATCCATGAAGTTTTTCTGTCAAGAGTAAACATTTTGTGACCTTTATATATCTATGTAGATAGATAGATAAATATAAATATATATAAATAAATATATAACTCCATGTGAGAGATGAGATGATAGTCACCAAGTCGTGTCCAACTCTTGCAACCCCATGGACTATAGCCTGCCAGGCTCTTCAGTCCATGGGATTCTCCAGGCAAGAATACTGGAGTGGGTTGCCATTTCCTTCTCAAGGGGATCTTCACAACCCAGGAATCGAACGTGGGTCTCCTGCATTGCAGGCAGATTCTTTACCAACTGAGCCATGAGGGAAGCCCATATAAATTCATATCCACATGCAAAAGAATGTAGTTGGACAATACTGCAAGTAGATCATGGGCCTAAATGTTAGAGTTAACTGTAAGACTCTTAGAAGAAAACATGATTAAATCTTCACGACCTTGGTTAAGCAAAGATTTTAGATACAACATTAAAAGTATAAACAACAAAAAAAAAATAGGTAAGTCGGACTTCATCAAAATTAAAAACATTCATGCTTTGAAAGACACCATCAAGTGAGTGAAAAAACAACTCATAGAATAGGAGAATATATTTGCAAATCACATTCCTGAAAAGGGTCTAGACTCTGAAGTAGATAAAGAACTATCATAAATCAATCATAAAAAGACAAATAACCCAATTCAAAAATGGGCAAAGGACTCAAATAGACATTTCTCCAAAGAAGACACACTGCTGCTGCTAAGTCGCTTCGGTCGTGTCTGACTCTGTGAGACCCCATAGACGGCAGCCCACCAGGCTCCCCCGTCCCTGGGATTCTCCAGGCAAGAACACTGGAGTGGGTTGCCATTTCCTCCTCCAATGCATGAAAGTGAAAAGTGAAAGTGAAGTTGCTCAGTCGTGTCCGACTCTTCGAGACCCCATGGACTTGCAGCCCACCAGGCTCCTCCATCCATGGGATTTTCCAGGCAAGAGTACTGGAGTGGGGAAGAAGACACGCAAGTGACCAATAAACAAATGAAAAGATGCTCAACATCATTAGCCGTTGGAGAAATGCAAATTGAAACCACAATGAGACAACACTTCATACACACAAGAGTGGCTACAGTCAGAAAGTCAGATAATAACAAGGATGTGGAGAAACTGGAACCTCGCATGCTGCTAGTGGGAATGTAAAATGGGGCACATAGGAAAATGGTTCCTAAAGAGTTACTATAGACCCATCAATTCCACTCCTACATGTAGATCCAAGACATATGAAAACATATGCTCACACACAAAAAATTTGTATGCAAATGCTCATAGCAGCATTATTCACAATAGCCAGAAAGTGAAAACAACCAAAACATCCATCAAATGATAAATGGATAAACAAATGTGGTATGTCCACACAACAGAATATTATTCAGCCATAGAAAGCAGGCAGTTTTGATACATTCTACAACTTGGACGAACCTTGGAAATATGTGGAATGATACTACAGATACAAAAAGTCATACCTTGTATGATTCAGTTAAAAGGAAAATCCACAGAGCCAGAAAGTAGATTGGTATCCGGGGAAATGAGCAGTGACGGCTAATAGGTACATGGTTTTTCTGAGGAAGTGATGAAAATGTTCTAAAATTGATGGTGGTGATGGCTGCACAATTCTGTGAATGCACTAAAACCCACTGAATTATATACTTTAAATGGGTGCATTGTATGGTATGTGAATTATATTTCAACAAAGTTGTTAACAATAAACCATACAGATGGTTTCTGAAAATTGCAACTTAATGTCTCTCGGGAAAAACTGTGATTAAAACACATTTCAAGTGCGAAGTTTCAGTTGGAGAGGACAGCTGTCATCAGAAGTTGCGAATGTCAATGTCATCACTGCTCTTTCACGGACTGCCCCTCACCAGCATGTCTTGGACATTAGCTACTTTACACACCAGATGAAAACTGCCAAGTGCACATTTCATCATTAGAAGCCTAAGGATCCCTAGAAATTTCAAAGTCCTCTCTTTGATTTTATAGATGAGGAAGCGAACCTAGAAAGGTGTGTAAACTCTACTGCCAAGAGTCACGCAGCAAGCCTACACTGAAGTTGGGATTGGAACCAGTATCCCCTATCACCCCTTTGTCTTCCTACAGATTTTCTACGGGGTTCCACGCTCTTTAAGCTGGTCTTCTGAACACAGGCAAAACTGAACTCCACAGCCTGGATATCTGACCTTGGCTGTGGGCAGGAGCTAGAAGGGGGTCAGGAGGCTGTAAATTCTAAGAGAGAAAGGGGAACATCGTGGGGAGGAGATAGGGCTGGGTTTCAAGAAGAGGGCTTAAGCCCCAGTTCCTGTAAGAGCAGGGGACACAGCAGGGGGCATAAACTCGGAAGAATGAGCCATCCAGTGGTGTCACACGTGGTCTGGGGCCTGTGGCTATTTTTTCCTGTTACTGATGCGGTTGGGGGGTGAACTCAAAAGAACGGTGCCCCACTTAACGAGCTATCTCCGCCTCAGACCACTATGATGTTGCCCCCACTCCCAGAAGTTGGTCTGTGAGTCACTCAACCCATGGAAACCTCAGGTAAAGACAGAAGTTGGAGAAGACCCCGGGCCCCTGGTCCCACCCACATCTCTCTCCCCAACGGGGTCACACAGCTGTCCACCCATCCACGCTATGGGTACTATTCCAGACCAGAGCGTGGAGGCTGGAAACCAGCGAGGCCACTGGTTCTCACAGACTGAGGAGCAGGAGATGCTGTCCTGGAACATGTGTTTGGAGTCCAGAACCTGGCCCTGGGGCTGGGCTGCAGGTGTGGGCAGGAAGTGGGCAAAGAGGTCTGAACAAGAATTTATTTTCTCCCCACTGCCCTGGGAGGAAGGAATGGTCACATGCTTTAATACTCACAGAGGGCCAGGCGCTGGTCTGAGCGCTTCACACATAGTAACCCTTCAAATCTTCATAACCCATGGGGTCTACACTAAGAGTAGCCCCATTTTGAGATGAGGAAACTAAAGCACAGAGAGGCTAAAGACGCTGACCAGGCCACACAGCTACTGGGCATCCGAGCTGGCCCAAGTACAGGCAGCCTGGTTCCCAAGCTCCTACTCTATACTGCCTCTTACAGCTCACACATGCGATGCTGCGGGGAGAAGCAGGAAAACTGTTCCTGCTGGCCTGTCATCAACTCCAGAGTTGAATCTCAAAGCTCTCAGACCCCTGTGTTCTTGCTCCACCCGCGGAACCTCACCTGTTTGCCCCGGGTTCCCATGCCCCAGGCAGCGCTGCATGGCAGATGAGCCTCTGGCCCTCACCGCTTGTTTCCTGAGGGCTGTGAGCAAGCCGGATGGGGAGGTGAGGACAGGGTGGGTGCCGGTGGGCGGTGGCGGGAGGTGGGGGGGTGAGAGCACAAGGGACCCGTGACTAGAGCTGGTGGGGGCGGGGCAGGAAGCAGACGTGATGTGAGCTGTGGCCTGGGTGATGAGCTGTGTGGTGAGCCTGTGTGGGGGGCTGCGCCACCATTTCAGGAGCTGTCCGTGGGGAGAGGTGTCTGCTTAGGAGCATCTCAGCATGGACTCCAGGTAGGGAGGAAGCAGGGAGCCAGGGAGGCTGGGAGCCCCTGGGTGGGGACAGAGGGGCATAAAAGCCTGTCTGGGGAAGAGCCTGATGGAGCAGGAAGTGCTGTGTCCCTTAAGACAAGAGGCCAGTGTCTAGACTGTGCTCTACTACTGACTCTCTGGGCTGCTTCACGCCCTCCCAGGGCTTCAGTTTTCTGTTATACAAAATGAAGAGGTTAGAGTACATCGTCTTTAAGGCCCCTTCAAATTAAAACTAAAAAGAGTCCAGAAACAGGCTCCCTGGGAGATAATATGATGGGGGTCAGGGTGGAAATGAGTAATAATTTTTTGGCCACATCATGCAACATGTGGGATTTTAGCTCCCCAACCAGGGATCGAACTTGCACCCACTGCAGTGGAAGCACAGAGCTTTATCTGCCAAACCACCGGGAAGGTCCCCAGAGTCAGTTTTTTAAAGTTATGAACCATGCTGGCTCCCTAAGTGAGATGATCTGAGGGCATTCCAAAGACTCCCCTTCTCCTGTTTACCTCCCTGGGGCCTGCTGTGTTGCCTGGAATTTTGCCACTCCTTTGGGGAAGGCATGGGAGGCTCCAAGCTAGAATGCAGGGTAGGTTCCTGCCCTCCATGATCCCCTGGGCCTCCAACAAGCTGCTGTCCCTGGTAGGTGCGAGAGGGGAGCGGTCTCTGAGGAGCTGTTTGGACAGGGATAGAGTGGAGATTCCAGTTCATAAGCAGCCCCAGTGAGGCTCCTGAGCCACCTCCAATTGAGGAAGAACATTTTAGCTAGTGTTTAGTGACAGGCAGCTCACAGATATGAGCAGAATTCCGCAGAGCCGGGCAGGGAAGGCCAAAGAGGAGACGAGCATCAGGAGGAGACCAAGCCGAATGGCTCCTCCCCACACTGGATCTAGGGACACAGGTGCTTGGGCAGCTTTTATCCTAGAATTCAGGCTGATGTTCTTCCATGAGCTCAGAGAGAGGCCCCTAAGGCACAATGGGGAGGAAGATGGTGATGTGCAACCTCATTTCTTCCCCAGTACTGCTAAGAGCTTAATGGGGGAGGGGGTGGAGTGAGAGAGGTGGAGTGGGTAAAGAAAGCATGGCTTGTTCTTGAATCCAAAATGATCCCTCTCCAGAATCCAGGCTACCCTAGAGTTCCCAAATTCCTCCTCAAATCTTGTCCAACTACTCTCTGCCCCCTCCTCTGCATGCAGAACCCCTCTCCACCAACAGTAGCTGTGGTCCTGGGGACAAAACCATCCATCTGGATTCCTATTCGAAATCCTAGTAAGGTCTCCGCCTGGCTGTGTGACCTTGGGCAAGTCCCTTCCCCTGTCTGGGTCCAGCCATACAATGCAGGGGGTGGACCAGATTTGTAAAGGCCATACCAGCTCTGACGTCCAGTGACTTGAGAGATGTATCTCCATCCCTCTCCACCGCATATGTCCTGATAACCTACAGTTGGAGGAAGGGTTGGCCACCCTCCACACCCCTGCCCACAGCTTCTGGGAGACCAAATGCCCCCTGTCTCCACAGCTCCATGGCTGCCCGAGTGCTCCTCCTTGGCATCCTCCTGCTTCTGCCCACACCTGCCCCTGCCCCCTGCTACACAGCCGCGCGCTCTGAGTGCCAGCGCGCCCTCAAGTTTGTGCCGGGCTCCTGGCTGGCAGGGGAGGGCGTGGATGTGACCAGCCTCCAGCGCTCAGGCTCGTTCCCAGTGGACACACAGCGTTTCCTGCGGCCCGACGGCACTTGCACCCTCTGCCGCAATGCCCTGCAGAAGGATGTCCTCCAGCGCCTGCCCCTGGCAATCACCGACTGGCGTGCCCACGGAGCGGGCTGCAAGCGCAGGGTGGTCAAGCTAGAGGGCCGCTCCACCGAGGATGTGGCTGGGGAGGCGGCCAACAGGATCCGCAACGACTGGCAGGTGGGGCTGGACGTGTCTCCCAAGCCAAATGCTAATGTCCGTGTGACAGTGGCGGGCTCCCACTCCGAGGATGCCAACTTCGCCGCCCAGAAGACTCACCAGGACAACTACCGCTTCAGCATGGACTTAGTGGAGTGTCGCTTTTACAGGTGAGCACTGGGGGTGGAGGGGACTTGAGAAAAGAAACGGGAAACTCAGGGTGATCTGGGAGTCCTGGAAGGGTAAGGTGGGGACCGGAGGCTGCTTCCACCAGGAGGAGATGCCAAACCCCCTCTTTCTTGGGCATTGCCAGCTTCCAGTGGGCAGGAGACCCAGCTCAGTCCCTCTTCCCTGGGCCTGTTTCATCCACTCAAGCACTCTTCATTTCTGCCTTCTCAGGCTCTGTGCTGGGAATTATGACTACAGGTTGAACAAAAGTAGACACGCCCCAAGTCCTCAGGGACTTTGTCACCCTGAGAAATGCATGTCTCCATGGGACCTAGAGTCACCGACCCTGATTTCTCTCACGGAAGGCCATGTTTCCCACACAGTGAGACAGGGCACCTCCTGACTGCATGGCCAGAGCTGTCAGGAGCCTGAGCACACAGGACCCAGCCCAAGAGACAGACAGACAAAGCCTACAGGATTAGGCTCCAAAGCCAGAAGGTTACCAACAGTAGGGTATCATTGCTTTTAAAATTAGAAAATTGAGAGAAAAAACAAACTTTTTTGAGTAAGAAAAACCTATACAAACTATCTAGGTTACCAAGGGGCAATGGGCAGAGTGGGTTTTCCTGCTGGATGGGTGATTCAGAGCTTGGGCTTTGCAGCCACGTCACCTGGGTTCAAGCCCTAGCTCTGACATTTAATACGACCTTGGGCAATCTCAAGGGGGTTACTGAAAGGGGCCCACCACTGGGCTCACCTGCTTTTTTCTCACCTCTCAGTTTTCACCTGGTGCACACTCCCCCAGTACACCCTGAGTTCAAGAGGGCCCTCAAGACACTGCCCCCCCACTTCAACACCTCCACCAAGCCCGACTACCACAGGCTCATCTCCAGCTACGGAACCCACTTCATCCGGTCCATGGAGCTGGGCGGCCGCATCTCGGCCCTCACCGCCCTGCGCACCTGCGAGCTGGCCCTGGAGGGGCTCACAGCCAGCGAGGTCGAGGACTGCCTGGCTGTCGAGGCTGAGGTCAGCATAAGCGACAGGGCCAGTGCCTCGCCATCGTTCAAGGCATGTGAGGAGAAGAAGAAGAACCACAAGGTGGGGACCTCCTTCCACCAGGCCTACCGGGAGCGCCATTCCAATGTCGATGGTGGCCACCACTCAACCATGCATGACCTGCTCTTCGGGAGCCAGGCTGGGCCCGAGCAGTTCTCAGCCTGGGTGGCCTCACTGCAGGACAGCCCTGGCCTGGTGGACTACACGCTGGAGCCTCTGCACATGCTTGTGGAGAGCCAGGACCCGCGGCGGGAGGCCCTCAGGCAGGCCGTGAGCAAGTACGTGACTGACAGGGCACGCTGGAGGGACTGCAACCGCCCGTGCCCCCCGGGGCAACACAAGAACCCGAAGAACCCATGCCAGTGCATGTGTCCTGGTTCAGCAGCCACCACCCAGGACTGCTGTCCCCGGCAGAAGGGACTGGCCCACCTGGAGGTCATGAACTTCAAGGCATCAGGTCTGTGGGGAGACTGGATCACTGCCACGGACGCCTATCTGAAGGTCTTCTTCGCCGGCCAGGAGCAGAGGACCGCCACAGTATGGAACGATAACAACCCCAGGTGGATGACGCGGCTGGACTTCGGGGATGTGCTCCTGGCCACCGGGGGCCCCCTGAGGGTGCAGGTCTGGGATGCAGACTTTGGCTGGGACGATGACCTTCTTGGCACTTGTGACCGCACCCCAAAGTCTGGCTCACATGAGGTGTCATGCCCCATGGACCACGGTCTCCTGAAATTCTCCTACCAGGTCAAATGCTTGCCTCACCTGACGGGGGAGAGGTGCCTGCAGTATGCCCCCCAAGGGCTTCTGGGGAATCCTCCAGGAAACCGGAGTGGGCCAGTGTGGTGAGAGAAGTGGGTCCTGAGAGGACCTCTGTGCCAAACTGGAAAGGAACCCAGTGCAGGAACCCAGAGGGCCTATATCTCCATATCTCCATTAGACAGACAGAAAACTGAGACTTCTTTTTTTCTTCCAATGAGGTGGCTGGATTTACAGGCCAGCCCTCAGCCCTGTCCAAACTGCCTTAGCTCTTCAATATTCTCGAGCCCAGGAACGTAGGTGGAGCTGGGTCAGGCCCTGCAGCCAGTGCTTCACTGCCCTACAGGTCAGGGACAGGGCAGAAAGCCCGGACGCTGTGCCCGCCAGGCTGCCTGGTGTCACTTACACCATTCCCTCGCAGCCCCGCTTCTAGCGTGGTGAATTCTTCATCATATTAGACCTAACGTCTTTGGCCCCAGCTGCTCCGGTTACTCTGTTTTCTTGGCCCACCAAGCTTTGCCTCTCAGCCAAAATCCAGGACTGTCTTGACTTGTCTCATTGTGTACACAGTCTGACCAATAAATGTGATGTGATGGTGACCATGATGGTGGTGGTGGTGGTAGCAGAGGAGACGACAGAGCCCAGCCATAGCCTCGGAGATGGACTCCGACCTTAGCAACCCGACCCAACAGAACAGGTGGTTGACCCCAGGGGCAGGCAAGTAATATAAATTAACTGTTTTCCCAATTCTGTTGAAAATGGGGAGGACTCAAAATATCTCAGTCTCCTCATAACTCTCTGATTCGAGAAAGAGCAGCATAAACAGGAATAAACACGAGTGGATGTTCAGCTCTGAGTGGGGAGATAAGAGGGAATGGTGAAGTCTGGGATGAGCTGAAGGGCATGTCTTATCCAGGGTCGGGGCAGGGGAGGGGCATCTCTGTGACAACCAAAGGTTCCCAGGCAGGAACATGAGCCCGGAGCTTTTCCTAATTCCTTAAAGTAACTAGAAATCCCAGCTTGACTCCTGCTGCTGCTGCTGCTAAGTTGCTTCAGTCGTCTCCGACTCTGTGCAACCCCATAGAGAGCAGCCCATCAGGCTCTGCCGTCCCTGGGATTCTCCAGGTAAGAACACTGGAGTGGGTTGCCATTTCCTTCTCCAATGCATGAAAGTGAAAAGTGAAAGTGAAGTCGCTCAGTCGTGTCCGACTCTTGGCGACCCCATGGACTGCAGCCCACCAGGCTCTTCCGTGCATGGGATTTTCCAGGCAAGAGTACTGGAGTGGGGTGCCATTGCCTTCTCCGAGCTTGACTCCTAAGTGTTGGCAATTCACTTCACTTTGCAAAAATAAACCAACATAGGCAAGCGCAGTACAAGCCAGAGGACATGTACGCAGGTCATGATTGTTCCAGAGCAATCATTTGAAAATTCTAATTTCAGAACCTGGCTGACTTAACAGGTCTCTGCATCCTACAATTCTAGGGGAGAGGCAGTGGTTTCAAGGGCTCCTGGCCTTGGCATGAAGGACCCTTCAGAGCCTCAGGCTGTGATGTAACACGACCTGGTCTTAGTTTCATGTGCCTGGAACACAGGCCCCAGAACACAGGCCCGTGCAGTGGGCAGCCTCCTAGACCTGGTAAGATTTGGCTGTGCAGGGCCACTGTTGGTGGGGCTCAGAGTTGCTGGCACAGGCCTCCTGGATCTCTTTGAAACTCCCTACAAATTAAGCCCTTTGAGGTCTGTGGACCCATAGGCTCAAAAGCCCAGCAGTGACATTACACTGACCCTGAGTCCCCAAGTGGGGCAGGGGGATTGGCAAGCTCTAGAAGCCTGGTTGAAACTGCTGTTCTTACACCTTTCCCTTCACAACCACACACACACACACACACACACACACACACACACACACACACACAAGAGCACAAGAGAAATCATGCAGCTTCACTCTGGCTGCTGTAGTTGTTGAAAATAACATGGCTATGGGCCGTACCCTTGAGGAGAGTGGGGCCAGGGCAGGCCTGGCTCCAGAAACAGCTCTGTCCAGAGACTGGAAGTCTTGGTCTAGGCCCCACATGGTCAGGGACCTCCAGAAAGTTCCCCTGAGCCTTGGTTTCCCCAAAAGGATGATCTGTGTTTTACTCCCTTCCCAGGACTGTTTGGAAGGGGGTCATGAGCCTTCCTAGAAGGTCAGTGCTATAGAAGCAATCCTGGGAGGTCATCTGATTAACCCTCCTGGTTTTGCATTTAAGGAAACAGAGGCTCAGAAGAAGCGACTGGGCCAGGGCTGCAGAGGTCAGTGGCTGAGCCGGGGCTCTGTGAGTCGTGGGCACTCCACTTGGAGAACAGCTCTGCAGAGACCAGCAGGACTCGGACAGGAGGACCCACAGGGAAAGGGGTGGTGTTACCAAGGAAAAAGAACGGCTGATTCTGTTGAGGGGCAGCCAAGGAGCCCTCAGCTCCAATGCAACACTTTCATTGACATTCCACTGACACTTTGTCACACTTGGGGCCCCTCGCTTGTTCAGGAAATTCCTTGCTGTGCCTGATGTCTTCCATCCGCCCTCCACTTCTCATCTTCACCCTGCTCCATCCTGCTCTGGCCCGGAGGCTGGCCGATCTGAGCCTGTCAGTGGGCAGGAGATGGGAGGGCAGGAGGGAGATCTCAGAGACAAATGAGGTGGCCTTGGGCTCGCTGTCCCTGTGTCACCACTCCTCTTCAATGTCTCTGCATGTTTCTTTCTGTGTTCCAGACATTGCTCCCTCCCTTCATCCCTTCAGACCTAGGGACGGTGACTGCTCCACCACTACCAATCCTGAGTTATCACACTGTCCCTTCCGCTTCTCAACAGCCCCCTACACCTTTGTCAAGAGGCCATTTATAAATACAAATGCACATGCTTAGTTGCTCAGTCGTGTCCAACTCTGTGACCCCATGGACTGTAGCCCACCAGGCTCCTCTGTCCACGAGATTCTCCAGGCAAGAATACTGGAGTGGGTTGCCATGCCCTCCTCCAGGGGATCTTTCCGACCCAGGGATAGAACCCTTGTCTCACATGCTCCTGCATTGGCAGGCGGGTTCTTTTACCACTAGGGATACCTGGGAAGCCCCCTTTATAAACCCTCCTCAAGTTATAATTTGAATATGCCCAGGCTATGGTCTAAATGTTTATGTCTCCCCACGAATCATGCATTGAAATAGCAATTGTCAGGGTGATGGTATTAGAAGGTGGGGCCTTTGGAGGCAATTAGTCATGAGGGTGGAGCCCTCTTAACGTAGGTTGCTGCTGCTGCTAAGTCGCTTCAGTCGTGTCCAACTCTGTGACCCCATAGACAGCAGCCCACCAGGCTTCCCCGTCCCTGGGATTCTCCAGGCAAGAATACTGGAGTGGGTTGCCATTTCCTCCTCCAATGCATGAAAGTGAAAAGTGAAAGTGAAGTCGCTCAGTCGTGTCCGACTCTAGCAACCCCATGGACTGCAGCCTACCAGGCTCTTCTGTCCATGGGATTTTCTAGGCAAGAGTACTGGAGTGGGGTGCCGTTGCCTTCTCCCTTAATGTAGGTTACTGCTCTTATAAAAGAGACCCCAGAAAGATCCCTGGCTGCTTCCCCTGTGTGAGGACACAGTGAGAAAATACCTTCTATGAACCAGAAAGCAAGCCCACTGAATCTGCTAGCACCTTGGACTTCCAGAACTGTGAAAAATAAATTTCTGTTGTTTATAAGCCACCTGCTTGTGGTATTTCGTTATAGCAGCCAGAACAGACTAGGACAGCTTCCTATAGGGGCACTGATAACATACTAGTGAGTCTGGTAGGAAGAGGGACCACTTTGCCCCAGAAGCTGAAAATGCCCTATTCTTTCTTCTCCGACCTCCCCTGCAACTAGGAGAAGATGTGTGACTGGTTTACCAGTTAGATGCAACCAGCTCTGTTTGGGATTCCTACAGAAGCTGATGCTGAACCAGCAATTATGTGGGCAGTGACCCCAGGGAGCCCAGTAGAGAAGAGGGGTAGTAGGCCAGGGGAGGGAGGGTGGCCATAAAAGAGGCATGATCCAGCAAGTTACCATGTGGGCAACCAGAGCCAACGAAGAGTTATCCCAGCTGGGAGGGAGGGAGATGGGCTTCCATACATCACCTCCCACCCATCATTGGTTAGGGCTGAATTATTTCCCTACTTATTTCATCCAGACTTGGCTTCTATTCCTGGCAACTAAAAACCCTGGTGATGACACCATTCCATTTTCTCCCTTGCTGCTTCAACACACCACCCCCTTTCCCAACCCTCCTCCCACTCCACCCTGGTAGGACCTTGTCCTTAGAGTCACACTCAACTGCTCCCAGTACTCCCCTCCCCAGGGCATGGAGCAGGGACTATTCACAGATTCCAGCATTCACCCATGGTTACCGAGCACTTTCTGTCAACCGGGTCCTGGGGCCAGTGAACAAGCCATGTGGAGCATCTGCCTTCTCATGGGCTGTGTCTGATGGGGAGATGATGTGAGCGTGGAAGAGATTCATGGAGCAGGGTGGCACTCTGCTGGTGGCACTGCCCCTGCCACCTGGGCCCAAGTGATCTCTTCCACGACTCGGGGCTTGGGTTGACAACAGCCAAGGTTTTGTTTTCTAAGCAGTTACCACAGCACCCTCATCTCCCTGCAGACACGCTTCGTGGTCTCTGAGGTGTGGCCCCAGCTGGTGCGGCGACCGTGTCAGTGTCTCTGACATGTGTGAGCAGGGGAGGATCTGCTGGAGAGCAGCCATGTGGGGGTGGAGAGAGCCCGAGGGGAGACACAGGGGCCCCTTGCAGCTTTGAGAAGCTGTGAATCCTCTCTACAGTGATCCTTCCCCCACATCTGTTACCAGAGTTGGCCAACTCAGCCTCCTAACAAGCGCCCCCTTCTGCTCACAATCACAGCCTCTCCAACCCAGGCCATCCACATCTCTTGCTTGGACAAGTCTTCCTGTGGCCTTCTCACTGATCTCCAGGCTCCTGTCCACCCTCACTGTCCCTCCACCCCACAGCCACAGTGGTGCCCACACCCTGCCGGATCCCCTGGGCCCTACTGCAGGCTGGCCCTGCCTCTCTGCCTGAGGGCTCCAGGGGAAGGCCAGAAGTGCTGGGGAATCATGCCATGCCCCACTCAGCCCAGAACAGCCCTCAACCATTGCCTGATGGGAGGTGGTATATAAATACCCCAGCTCTCTCCATCTCAGGGCTGGAACAGAGGTGGGGATAACTCCAAGGGACATACTCAAATTCAGTGACTCCTAGAGTTTCCCAACAGAGTTAAGCTCCAGTATCCACAGTGGTGACCTGCTTGACCACACAAGCTCTCTTGGCTGTCTCCCTTCCCTGGCTCAATTCTCCACTCCACTATGGGGTATTTTCTGGGATCACTTCCTACACAAACAATTCATTGGCAAATCCCTGTCTCAAGGTTTGTCTCTGGGGAAACCCAGCTAAGCAAACCATACCACTGCCTCACTTAAAATTCTTCATTGGTTCCTTGTGGCTCTTGGGATAAAGTTCAAAGCCCCTAGTGTGACCCACATTCTGCCCTGATCAACTCTGCCTCTACCCTGTCCCCCACCAAGCCCTTCCTCACTGAGCAAGCTGATTCTTCTGATGGCTACACTGTCTCTAGCCCTTCCCGAGGGCTGCCTCCTCTTTCTGGAATTTTTATCTTACATCCAGATTAAGTCCTCCTCAGCCTCAGGCTTCAGTT
Source organism: Bos indicus x Bos taurus (assembly GCF_003369695.1). NCBI lineage: Eukaryota > Metazoa > Chordata > Mammalia > Artiodactyla > Bovidae > Bos > Bos indicus x Bos taurus. The sequence continues at coordinate 26,748,566 of NC_040103.1, read as the reverse complement.
TTCAAAGGTGGCTTCCTCCAGGAAGCCCTCTTGCAGGAAGCCTGGCTTGCAGGTCTGGGTCATGGCCCCCCATACCCTGCTCCCATAGACCTCATTATCTCCCCATCACAGCACTGTGAGGCCAAGGGCCATTTCTATCTTATTCACAGTTGAATCAATTGGTCCAGCACCTGACATCAGTTTGATGCTTGAAAAACACTGGATGATCAGATGAATGAATGAATTCTACCAAAGAATCTTCTAGCCTCACTTGAATTCTCCCAGAGATAGAACTCATTACCTCCAGAAGTTGTTCTACATATGGAAAGTTCTAACCATGAACCATCATATGACACAGAAACCTGCCCCTTTACAACATCCAGCCATGGTCATGGATCAGGGATCCTGTGTCTAAATATACAGTCCCATCTCTCACTTGGTTGGGCAGAAGGACCACTAAGCTGACTCCAGTCCAGGCAATGGCTGTCCCTCACCCCTCTTTGTGTGAAGGAGCCACAGAAGGGCCACCCACTGTCCAGGTCAAGGTGGACAGGGGACTGGGTCAGTCAGTCCTCCTCCTGTCTGATACCAACAGTGAAAACAAGAACCTTTCATGGAAGGTGAAGGATGGCTTTCGATTATTATCTACCCAGACCTTTTATTTCTCAATGGGCTCAGTTACCAACTGAGAAAGTCCCAGTTGGGACAGCACTTTCTCTGGGCATAGCTGGTACCCACTTGGTCTAGGCAAGCTGTGACCCCAGAAGGGGCAGGCCCACCACCTTAACCTGCTCACAGAGTTCTCCTTCCCCCATCTACCCCTGCCTAAAGAGGTCTTTTCCAGCCAAGACTTCCACAGCCCAGGCAGCCACACACACAGACAGGGGCAGACTGGGCATCTGCCTGGCTTTTCACTGTTAGGGAGAGGGTGATAGGGTGGCGGGTGGGTGTGGTACAGATGAGACCAGGGTCACAGGTGAGATTCTCACGGGGTGATGAGGGTTAGTGTTGCACAGAAAGAGACCAACCTCCATCACAGACAGGATCCTCAAGAGCAGCCAAGGACTGATGGCCAATCCAGGCTGCAGTGAAATGACTCCAGCCACAGGTTCACCCCAAACTGGCCATAGAAACTCAACCATATGAACCTTGACTTTGATCCAACACTGAGCCCCAACCCCAACCAGTTCTCTTTTGTACCTCATAATCACAGAAAACTCCTTTCAGGCCCCCAGGTCCCAGCTATAGAACAAGGAGCTAGAACAATGATTTCTGCATGGTTTTTCAGCTAGGAGGGACTTGACCCTAAGTCCTCAAGTCAGCTGGTCCCTGACAGTGGGTGTGGCTGAAGAACCCGACAGCCCTGTTACCCCAAATCTGCTGGGTGGGCAAACCCCACAATCACCACCCCCCACCCCATTCTCAGAAGTACTGCTCCACAGGCACTTCTCTTCACAAAGCCAGATTTGCCGGCCAAACCAGAACAGCTGCTATTGTTTTGCAGACTATAATGGCAATCTGTTTACTGCCGGGCTTGACTGCACATCTGGAGCTCGCAGTTAATCTCCACAACAGCCGGTTCCCTGTTTCTTCTTAAGAGGCCCATGACGTCAGCTTACTGGCACGACACTGACTTTTCCCCTGGGAGACCCAAACTCCCCATGAGATCCACCACCATGAAAGAAGGCTGGCCCCCCAGGAAAACATATTTGTCTCCCTCTCCTCTCTATTCACAGGAATCATCATCGGTGGACGGGGGACCTTCCCCCAAGGTCCCGCCTCCGTGGAGGCTGTCACTAAAGATGTCACTCCCACCTCTGCAGATCCTTCTCCCACGGGAATATGGGGCTTCATGAGACTTCATTTTGTGAGGCATTGTTCCAAGGTGCAGTAATTGAGAGACCCCCTACTGCCTCTCCTTGCCGCTACACTACCCTTATTTTTCTCTTACTAACACTACAAGTAAAATACTAATAAGTGCTTGAGTGCTTATGGTAGAATTTGGATGGCTGTACATGCATTAGCGCATTTAATCTTCCCAGCAGCCCTACGAAATGGATGTATTCATCCCTGTTTTAGAAATGAGGTCTCCCAGAAAGCTGAGGAGCACGCGTCTCTGGCTGTCCCACTGTATGACTCCTGAGTTGTCCAGAGCATATTCTGCACCATCTCCCCTAACATCTTTTCCTCATTGTCTTCCCAACCATCACACACAAAGCCCTCATGTGCAGAAGACTCACTTTAGGGAGATGCTCTCAGGAACAGCAATTCCCTGATGCCACCGGCCACTCACTTTTTTTTTAACTTAATATGATAAGACAACATACAGAGCATAGTAGGGCTTCCCTGGTAGCTCAGATGGTAAAGAAGCCACCTGCAATATAGGAGACCTAGATTCTACCCCTGGCTTGGGAAGATCTCCTGGAGAAGGAAGTGGCAACCCACTGCATTATTCTTGCCTGGAGAATCCCATGGACAGAGAAGCCTGGTGGGCTATAGCCCATGGGGTCCCAAAGAGTCAGACATGACTGAGCAACCAAGCACGCACGTACAGAGCATAATATTGATCATTTTAACCATTTGAAAGCATACAGTTCAGTAGCATTAATTACATTCAAAATGTCATGTAAGCATCCTCTCTATTTTTTGTCGTTCAATTGCTAAGTCGAGTCCGACTCTTTGCAACCCCATGGACTGCAGTACTCCAGGTTTCCCTGTTCTTCACCATCTCCCAGAGCTTGCTCAATTCATGTCCACTGAGTCAGTGATGCTATCTCACCACCTCATCCTCTGCTGCCCCCTTCTCCTTTGCCTTCGATCTTCCCAGCATCGGGGTCCTTCCCAATGAGTCTATCTATACCTGAAAGAAGAGTGAAAATGAAGTCGCTCAGTCGTGTCCAACTCTTTGTGACCCCATGGACTGTAGCCTACCAGGCTTCTCCGTCCATGGGATTCTCCAGGCAAGAGTACCGGAGTGGTTTGCTATTTCCTTCTCCAGGGGATCTTCCTGACCCAGGGATCAAACCCGGGTCTCCCACATTGCAGGCAGACGCTTTAAGCTCTGAGTCACCAGGGAAGCCCATCTATACCTGAAACTTGTTCATTATCTCCAACAAAAACGCTGTTCCCATTAACAATAACTCCCCCTCCCTCGGCCTCTAGTAACCTCTATTCTATTTTCTGTCTCTAGGAGTTTGCCTACTCGAGGTACCTCATATGATTGGGATCATACAATATTTGTCTATCGTTTCCGGCTTCTTTCATCCCACATAATGTTTTCAAGGTCCATTCACACTGTCAGCTGTGTCAGGCCTTTACTCTCTTATGGCTGAGTAATACTCCACTGCATGGATATTTCACTTTGTTTATCCACTCTTCCATGGATGGACATTTGGGTTGTTTCTACCTTTTGGCTACTGTGACTAATGCTATGACGAACACTGGGGTACAAGTTTCTGTTTGAGTCCCTGCTTGCACTTCTTTTAGATAAACAACAAGGAGTGGAATTGCCGGGTCAAATGGTATTTCTGTGTTTAACCTCTTGAGAAACCACCGCTCTGTTTCCGGCAGCCTGCCACTGGCTTCTCAGCTGGCCTCTGCCTTGACCTTCCTGTGTCTATCTTCCCACCTGTCAGGCCAGGACCTAAAACAAGATCCAACTCAGCTCTCCATCATTAGGGAGACCAACCTCACGTTCATGGTAGGCTCATGAGACTCCAAGCCTTCCAAGCACCAAGGACCTAGCCCCGCTCACTGCTCCGCCACCCCTCCCAGAACACCCTGTTAGAGCAATGCTCCGCCCCGGGGTGGGGGTGGGGGGCAGTGAAGAAAGCCAAATGGGTGGGGCTGTCTCTAGGCCTTGAGACTCTTTTGCATGGTACTGTCTTGATCATCACTGCCTCCATGTCCCTAATAGGACCTGGCACTTAGCAAGTACTCAATAAACACTGTTGAATGAATGAATGTTGGCATATATACCCCCTGCTTCATGTAACTGTGAGCTTGTGGGGTGAGGGGGAGACAAAGAGACCGGGGAGGGTGGGAGAGCGAGCACTGGAGCCTTGCTTCTGGAAAAGAAGAGTCGAGGGTGGGCTGGAGAGAAAGCTTCTGCTCCTCCCTTCCCACTGCCCCCCATGGCCCCGACCCCCCCAAAAGGCCAACTCCACCTCTACTCTTCCTCCTTTTACCTTGAAACAATTTGAGACCCCCAGTGTGGGGAGCCAATATTTGGGAGGAAGGGACTTCCAACCAGAGCCAACCCCACTCTCATGCACAAGCTCATGACAAATACCAAGGTGAGGATGAGACTTCAAGGTTTCTAGTTTGGTTTTACCTTTATTGACCACTTCTTAAAAGTGCCTACTGTGAGACATGTGCTGTGTAAACATGCACGATTTCATTTATTTTTTCTAAGAGCCCTACTTTGTAAGTGAGGAAACTGAGGCTAACCAAGATTTGAGAACTTGTCCAAAGTCTCCCGGTTGCTTATGCTGGGAATGGAGAGATTCGAACCAGGGATTCTGCTGCCGATGGCGCTGGGTATGTCCTGCTTCTGCTCTCATTTCCCCACCTCCCCATCTGTCCTCCCCGGGCATCCACCCCTCGCTACTGCAGGCCTGTAGCAGTGCCCGGGTGCCCCCAGTCACTCCTCCTGTCCTGGCCAGGGCATAGGGCTCTCGCCAGGACCCCTCCCCTCTGGCTCCTCGCTCCTCCACTCTGGTCCACATTACACTGGAGGCTCCTAGCCCACCCTGGTGCCCCCATTGTCTTCCTTGGCACTTGGAAATGGCACCTGCAGGTTTGTACATCGCTTCTCCAGGGGCTAGAACGAGGGGTGCACTTGGTTCCCCTCCCTGGGGCACTCAATGAACCAGACCCCCAGCTCCCATGCCCACCCTCTGGACCAGAAGAGGGTGGGGAAGGCTGGCTGGGGATTCCAAGGAGCCTGGAGGGAAAGCAGGGGGCACGAATTTCCTGGGCATCCCTGTGTCAGGCACCATGCTACTCCGTCACTCTAACCCCCTTGGCTGCCAGGCAAAGACCCCACGGGCAGGGCAGGAGTGGGACTTGCTCCAGGCCACATACACTGACCCAGAAGGCCTCACTCCTCATCAGCCGCTCCCTTCAGTTCCCACGACCCTCCCCTCTCCCAGGAGGCCAACTGCTAAGGGAGCAGCCAGTTGCTGAAGGCAGCTTACAGGAGAGGCACAGGGACAGGACTCCGACCCAGCTAGAAGCCCCGTCCCTGCCCCTTAAAAGCAAGCTGGGCAAAGAAGAAACAGAAAGCCTATGTTTAAGCTGGAGCCAGCAGTCTAAACATAAGCATCTGTTTATGATTTCAAAAACAAAACAAAAATACAGTTTGCTGAATCAATCTGCAGGGCAAATGACATGGCGGGGGATTCTTTAACTTCGTTAAGAGTACAAACTGCTTTCAAGTCTTTTGGAAACCATTTAAAACCATGTAAGTGTGCTTATTAAGCAAACCGTGCAAATCAGCTTACAAACCACGAGTAATCCCGCATGATTCTTATCTGGTGTTTAAGCAGGTGCTGCAGGGCCCTAGCTGGGTCCAGACGGTAGTTTATTCTTGGTTCTCATCTGTAGTGTATTTGAAAATAACACTAGGGCTTTCCTTGAAAAAGTTCAATGATTTAGATGTTCTGGTCCATTCTTCCCTAATTATGTCCCCCAACTGCTTGCAAAAAGCATTTGTTTACTGTTTGGTTGCATCAACAAACTGGGCAGAAGGGCCTTTATTGGTACCACCTGGAGTGAAGAGCATTTTCACAGCCCTCCCAGACCAGATGTGTGTGGCAGGCTACGCCCTTGCTTGCTACGTGACCTTGAGCAAGCAGGTTCCCCTCTGGGTCTGCTGTTCCTCACATTGCCCGGACACACTGACAGCTCAGGCAGGGTCTAAGATCACACGTGGGCTCCTGTGGGGGAGAGGACCGGATGCAGAAGCACCTTACAAACACGTCGGGTGCAGCAGCAGCATCGGGAAGGGGCCCGACTTACAGGTGGATGCCTGTCCTGCCCCAGATCCCACAGGCAGCTAGGGAATCCTGCTGGCGCAGCAAGTCAGGGTGTGGAGCAGGAGAGCACTGTCAGCTTCTTTTAGAGACGCAGAAACGGGGCTGCGGTAAATCACCGCATGAGATGCTCAATAGCACCTGTCACTCAAGAAACACTCACACAGATGCTACCGTGAGTGGTACCACAGGAGCCACAAAGACACCGCCAACTGCAGCGCCTGTGCTGCTCTGCTCTCACCTCTGCCCCGAGACGCTCCTGCTCGTGGCCAAGTCCCTCGTCAGTATACCTTCCCTGGAAAACCTCTTCATGAAGCCACAAGCCTGCCTGTCCGGCCAACGAGAGAGTGCACCTTGCCAGAGAGAACGCCACCCAATGCCCTGATGGGGGAATCTGAGGCAGGAGGGACAAAGGCCTAGCTCCTGCATCAGCAGAAGATGGACACAGGGACCCAAGTAACCCTAAGGGAGTGGGGTCGTCTCACATGGCCACAGCTCCCCGCCCCCACCCAGTACTTCCTTTCCCAGGGAATCGGGGACAGGAGATTGCTTTTGTCACTTAGAGCATGCATTCTCCAGAATTTCACCCAAAACTCTTGTGAGAAAACTTAAGCCAATAGACAATTATATAACCTCCCCATGTGACCAGAGTTCATGCCAATTGGCAGTCAAACTAGTGGAAATGCCACCCAGGGATCCAACAGAACCCACGCCCAGCCACCTGTAGGGGGTGCCTTTCAGGAGAATTCTACACAGCCACCAGTACACAAGCTCTAAGCAGCTGCTTCTCGGTGGAGGGCAAGATTCCCAAAGGCTGGCCCACACTGACTTCTTCAGTCAAGAGTAACATGAGCAAAATAAGGACCATGTAGGGTGTTACAGCTATTGCATCTAATTGGAAGGTCCATGATTTTTATCCTCCAGAGAATTTGTCCTTGTCTGGAGAGGTTAAAAATACCCTTTTATGATATGATAGTGTTATAAGAGGGGTTCATTCCTTTTTAGTGGGGCAACTTTGCAAAAATTTACAACCTAATATTTTTTGAAAAATTCTATTTGTCTCTGCAATCAAGAAGTTGGGGAACCACTGGAGAAACACATAAAGGAGCCCCCACCCACTTCTGGGGAGTCACAGTTTTTGTATTTGTTTTGAAAGCCTGATGCTAACACTGGATCCTCTCCTGAGCTAAGTATATAAACACAATTTCACACACAACTTCAAGCATCTGAAGCCCATGGGGATCTTCAGTGAAGAAGAAGAAAGACAGGCACTATGAGCTAGGGCCTGGGAAGATACCCACATAGCCTTAGGAAAGGTGGCTTCTGTGGGTCTCCAGGCCCTGGGTTATCGAGTGGTACCAGTCCAGATGCTCAGATAGATCTGAAGAGAAAGGGAAAAGAAAGCGCACTGCAGAGAGTCAGCACACTGGTCCCTGCATGACTTTGGCTGTCATTGCCCTTCCAGCCTCAGACCCCTCCTTTGCTAAGTGAAGAGGTGCACGAGCTCCCTTTAGGTGTCATATTCCCATGGTGAATGAATTTCCAGCAGCGAGTGACATATTCCAGTAGTTTGAAAATACTCGGCAAAGGTTCATTCACTCATTCTTTCCAAAAACATTGAGTGTGCCTGCTAGTTGCCAGGTCCTGGGACATTCAGAAAAGCACAAACACAGTCCCCAACCCCAAGTAGCCTCTAGGCTACAGAGAGGGCACAGAGTCACCAGCATGGGTTTGAGGGAATCTTGGTGTCCAGAATCCCAGATCCCTTAGGGATATGACATGAGCCTTGAGTAAATTACAGAACCTCTCTTGGTCTCATAAAACAGAGATCATAATCCCAGCCTCCTCTGATTTGGGACGCTCTGGTGAAATAATGAATTCAGTGCCCCAACATGATGTATGAAAACCACCCATAGGCATTCAATAAATGAAACTTTCCTTCCCTTTTCCTGAGAAACACCAAATGCCTTGTGAATTATCACCTCATCAAATATTTACTGACCACATTCCGTGTACCAGGCCATCACAGACCCTGAGATACAAAGAGTCCCCAACCTCCGGGGTCTAATGTCTGATGAGCTGAGGTAGAGCTGATGTAATAATAATAGAAATAAAGTGCACGGAAAGGGAAATGTGCTTGAGTCATCCTGAAACCATTCCCCCCACAGCCAGTCCATGAAAACACTGTCTTCTGTGAAACCAGTCCCTGGTGCCCAAAAGGTTGGGGATCGCAGCTTTAAGGAACTGACAAGTTAGAGGAGGTTTAGACAAGCTGATGACAATAGTGTGAAAGTGTGTTTGAGAAATCGGCACAGAAGTACAGACTGTTCTCCATATACTTCCAACCTGCCTGTACTTTTGAAATTTTCGTAATGAAACGCTGGAGGTAATGTGGGCACAGCATCTTGAGAAGTCAGAATCCTTTCTCTAGGCATCTCAAGGGCACTTAGATGGCAGGGGTGAGCAGACCTGAATCAAACTGAGCTTGAAACCATCCAGAGCAGTGGGCTAGAGAAAGGAGGAACAGCAACAGGAAGCGCAGAAGGAAAATCTGGAGGTATCACTGGATCAAGGTGCCTGAGCTTCCTCTTTCGTAAAATAAGGAACATGCCTACCTCCTTGGGCTGTTGCAGAACTACTGGGGGTGATGACATGCATGAAGCCCTTGGAAGAGGCTGCACTGGTTCTCCTGTATGCCCTTTCTCCAGAGGCTGACCCACCCTGTGGACCATGTCACTGGTGCCCCCTGCAATCAAAGGAAGGTACTGATGGGAGCTCAGAGGACAGAAGAGGACAGCAAGGCAAAGCATCTGCCCCTCTTCCATCAGTCCCACATTCAATGATGCTGCTCTGGCCGTGGTTACCCCCTCCTCCATCAGTCCCACGTTCAATGATGCTGCTCTGGCCGTGGTTACCCCATCCTCAACGCAGTTTCTGTTGGATGGCCGCGAGTCCCCTGTGGCAGGCAGGGGCAGGTAACACAGTGCTGTCCCTTTGCCCCCTTAGGTCTAGGGACAGCTACAGATTCCCCCTGCGACTAGTTCCTGAGCACCTCACCACTGGTTCCCTTAGCCCTGTCCACACCTCTGCAAATGGTCCTTTCATTAAACTCCCTTTACAGTCGGATCTCAAGGTTGTTGCCAGAATCCTAATTGTTACAGGGCAATAGCTACATAGTGTGAGCTATTTTAATACATAAATTATGATTGAGCATATGTTCTCATTCCCCCTCCCAACCCACAGTCCTCAAAATATCATTTGAAGTATTGCTTTGTTAAATTCTATGCCAGTGCTCGAGTAAGAAGGGGTCAGAAATGGTGAGGAATCCCTGAAAGACAGAGGTTGACGGAACTGGATGGGCAGGGGAGATGACAGCCCACAAGTCATGCAGGTGAAAGCCTCTGAGAGAGGAGGAACCAGCTTTGAGGAAGATTTCAGCTCAGAGATGCCAGGCCAGGAGGCAGGAGGAAGCCTGAACACCCATCAGGACATAGGTTGGAGCATTCCAGCAGAGGTGGCTGGAGAATTTGGCTCTCCTTGTGCCCCCTGAGGAGCCCAGGTCAGGTCAGGGTAGTGTATCGTCAGGTAGTAGCAGTGAGGGGGCACTTGGGGCAGCAGCCCAGGGCTGATATACACCCTTGTCCGGAAGGACGGCCACCAGCACACACTGTCACCAGCACCACTCATCCCTGCCCAGTAGTCAGTCATCTGGAACATGCTAAAGAGTCACAGGTCTCACAAACAGAATAACCTCAAATCTCAAGACAAAGATGAGCGCACAACCAAACTCAGCAACCACGAAGGAAAACCAGCAACACGAAAAACAAACACCAAACTCAACAAAGAGAAGAACTAACATCCAATAAAACAGAGCTAATGGAATAAGCCTTCACATACGAATGACTAATGTCTTCAAGGGGATTCCCAGGTGGCACAGTGATCAAGAATCTGCCTGCCAATGCAGGAGATGTGGGTTCAATCCTTGTGTTGGGAAGATCCCCTGGAGTAAAAAGTGGCAACCCACTCTAGTATTCTTGCCTGGAAAAAAAAATGCCGTGGTCAGAGGAGCCTGATGGGCTATAGTCCATGGGGTCACAGCGTCAGACACAACTGAGCACACACACCATACCATGCTAACGTCTTCGAAGAGATGAGGCTTAGCATGCTTTTAGGCTTCCCCTAAGAAATGAACCGAAAATCTTAAAAATTAAAAATGTGACCTGGGAGGGTTGTAGTAGGAAGTGAAGTGAAGTGAAGTTAAAGTCATTCAGTCATGTCTGACTCTTTGCGACCCCATGGTCTATACAGTCCATGGAATTCTCCAGGCCAGAATACTGGAGTGGGTAGCCTTTCCCTTCTCCAGGGGATCTTCCCAACCCAGGGATCAAACCCAGGTCTCCCACATGGCAGGCAGATTCTTTACCTGCTGAGCCACGAGGTGGTAGGAAACATACCCATTACACACCTATTCGAATGACTAACGTGAAAAAGATTGGCAATTCCAGGGTTGGCAAGGGCGTGGAGGCACTGGAACGCCCATGTGCTGCTGGTGGGGATGAAACCATCTGGAAAATAGTTTGGCAGTTTCTTAAAAAGTTAAACATACATATGCCACATCATTCATTCTCTCCCTAAGTATTTATCCAAGAGAAATGAAGACATATGTCCATACAAAGACCTCCACATGTTCCTAATAGCTTTACGTGTACTAGCTAAAACTGGAAACGACCCAAATACCCAGCAACAATTTGGATTAACCAACTGAAGGTACAGCTATATGATGGAATACTATGCAGCTGTAAAAAGAATGACCAATTGACATATATTAAACATAGATGATTTCAAAATAATCATGCTGAGTGAAAGAAGCCAGATAAGAGTACAGTTGATGATTCCATTTATATAAAACCCTGGAAAAGGCAAACAAATCTATGATTTCAAAAAGCAGATCAAAGTGTGCCTGGTGAGAGGGATGGGGAAGGGGGAATGGAGGAATAACAAATGGACCTGAGCAAACTTTGGGAGATGATGGATATTGTTCATTAACTTGACTTCATTAACCTGAGGATCATTCACAGGTGTGTATATATGTCAACTTAAAAAATTATATACTTTGTGGTTTAGTGTATGTCAATTATACCTCCATAAAGTTGTTTTTAAAAAACTTTATGGAAGTGTGAAAAAAGAAAGATTAGAGTATTTGTAAAAGAGTTTTAAAATGAACGATATTCTTCTCACCTATTTTGTGTGTGCTAATTTATATAGGGGGTAGGGTACCTCAGAGTGAGAGATATAATTAGTAGTCACTTGACAAATCTTAATAAACTTTTCAAAGCATATTTTCCAGAAAAGAGAGAGTTAATGACTCCAATATCCAGGTAATAGATCCTTTTGCAATTCAGGTGTTTTCCAATTCTCTGCTTATAAAAAAAAAAATTACAGGAAGGCTTCCCTGGTGGCTCAGTGGTAAAGGATCCGCCTGTCAATGCAGAAGGCAGGGGTTCGATCCCTGATCCAAGAAGATCCCACCTGCCATGGCACAACAAAGCCTGTGCACCACAACTATTGAGCCCGTGCTCTAGAGCCCGGGAGCTGCAAATTCTGAGCCCCCATGCCTCAACTACTGAAGCCAAGAGCTCTATGGCCTCTGCTTTGCAACAAGAGAGGCCATTGCAATGAGAAGCCCACACAGTGCAACTAGAGTAGCGCCTGCTCGCCGCAACTAGAGAAAAGCCCATGCAACAGTGAAGATCCAGCATAACCAAAAATAAATGAACAAAATTATTTTTAAAAAAATTATAGGTGTACTCCCTTGATTGACAGCTAATGAAAAAAATTTTAATGTTTTAAAGAGATATCATGATGTGATTTTTGGCATATTACTCAGAAGAGGTTCACAGAATCAAGCAGCATTACTATAGCAAAAATTCACCTCTATTACTTTATGTGATCACAAATTCTCAGTGTTCACATTTATAAGAATGAAAATAGCTTATTTGAAAGCAACAATTCAATAGAAAAACCTGCAAATGTAACCAAGAAAAATATGTAAGATATTCATAAATATTAAAATTGAGAAAGAAGATAATCACAGATGAGACTCTTTGTGACCCCATGGACTACAGCCCACCAGGCTCATCCATCCATGGAAATCTCCAGTCAAGAATGCTGGAGTGGGTTGCCATTTCTTTCTCCAGGGTATCTTCCCAGCTCAGAGACTGAACCCAGTCTGAACCCAGACTGAACCTGCATTGCAGGCAGATTCTTTACCATCTGAGCCACTGGAGAAGCCCCACAGGAGGCTTTTAAATATTTAAGAGAATATTACATATGATTTTACATTAATAAATTCAAAATTCTTGACAGATGTCCATATGTTATTCTGGGGAAATGTTGGCATTTTATCAAAATTGACCCAAGAAAAAGTAAAAGGCCAGAAAAGAGTAATAAAGATTTAAAAAATTAAAAATCCAGTCAAGATTTTTTTTAATTAGAATGGAAAGTCAGAAATGGTGGCTGGATGATGAATGAATGTTACAGGCAAGGGCAACCACACGTCTATCGTATGGACCCATCAAATGACAAGGACTGCAGTTCAAGGAGTAGAGAATCTTGGCTACTCAATAAATTAACGTGGGCCGACTGGATACCCATTTCAAAAAAAATAAATTACATTCTGTACCTCATGTCACTCACAAACATTTATCCCAGGTCAATTAAAGAATGAAACATAAAGGACAATACTGTACAAGTGATCAAAGAAAAGCAGAGAATAGATCAATAATCCTGGGTAGAGAAGGTCTGCTGACACAAAACACAAAAATTTGACAAAAGACACTCCAAAAGAATTATGAGACCAGATAAAACTAGGAGAAAGAACTGGCTATAGATCTACCTACCTACAAACGAAGCAGATTATGTTAATATCTTACGCCTATTAATTTTTTAAAAAACCCAATAGAAAAATAAGCAAACATATAAAAGAGCAAATCCAAATGGCCAACAAAGGAATAAAAAGATGTTCCATCTCACTCGTAATTGGGAAAATCATATTAAGATAAAAATAAAACAGTTTTCTCCTTTATCAGATGGGCAAAAATTAAGAAGACTGGTGACCTCAAATGCTAGGGTGGGAATGGAGAAATGGGTGTTTTCATAAATTATTGGTGTCTAATTCAGCCCATAAGATGGTCTCATTTAGTCCAAAGAAAGAACGAAAATTACTTTCGGATAGCATGGCCACTCTGTCATGTATGGCATGTCAACGGGTGAGGTGGGCAGATGGTAGGGAAAAAATACGCTAAGGGGAGGCACAAAATGAAACTCAAAAGCCCCTGTCACAGATAATCTATCAGAGTGACTCATAGGAAACAAGCCCTTCTTGTGGGTGTTGAGGGGAACCTCTTGAAAGGACACAGGGTTTGAAAAGCATCAAGTCTGAGAACCGCAAGACCTCATGGGAGGGTTTTCAAAGAAATCATTCTTTCCCTTCATCCCCCTCCCAACCCGCCCCAGCAAAGGCACACTTCCAGAAGGACTGACGTTTCTCTCCTATCACTGAAAATGTCAGAGAGGATTCCAGGACCCAGAGCTGGCACCAATATCCATCTCTAAAATGAGCGCAGGCTTGGAGTCAGATACTCTCTGGGCACACAGATGAGTGGAACAGAACAGAGAACCTAGAAATAAGCTCATGCACTTATGATCAATTAGTCTTCAACAAAGGAAGCAAAACTATCCAATGGAGAAAAGATAGTCTCTTCGATAACAGTATGGACGGTCCTCAAAAAACTAAAAATAGAACTACCATATGATCCAGCAATTCCACCCCTGAATATATGTCCAGAAAAAGAACAAAAACACTAATTCAAACAAATGTACCCCAACGTTCATTGCAGCACTATTTACAACAGCCAATGCTGCTGCTGCTGCTAAGTCGCTTCGGTTGTGTCCGACTCTGTGCAACCCCATAGACGTCAGCCCACCAGGCTCCCCCGTCCCTGGGATTCTCCAGGCAAGAACACTGGAGTGGGTTGCCATTTCCTTCTCCAATGCAGGAAAGTGAAAAGTGAAAGTGAAGTCGCTCAGTCGTGTCCAACTCCTAGCGACCCCATCGACTGCAGCCCACCAGGCTCCTCCGTCCATGGGATTTTCCAGGCAAGAGTACTGGAGTGGGGTACCACTGCCTTCTCCAACAACAGCCAATACGTGGAGGCAATCCAAGTGCTCATGAACAGACAACCAGATAGAGAAGATGCAGTCCGTGTGTGTGTGTGTGTGTATAAACACACACACACACACACAATGAAATATTACTCAACCATAAAACGAATGAAATTCTGCCATTTGCGGAAACATAGGTGGACCTAGAGAATATTATGCTTTGTGAAATAAATCAGATAAAGAAAGAAAAATAGAGTATGATACCATTTATATGTAGACTCTAAAAAATTACAATAAACCGGTGAATATAACAAAAAAAACAAAAGCTGACTCATGGACATAGAGAACAAACAAGTGTTGCCAGTGGGGAGAGGGAAGTGAGGAGGGGGAATACAAGGGTAGGAGAGTAAGAGGTACAATCTATTAGGTATAGAAAAAGCTACAAACGTATATCGTACAACACAGAGAATATAGCCAATATTGTACAAGAACTCTAAGTGAAGTATAAGCTTTAAAAATTATGAAAACTAATATAACATTGTAAAGCAACTATACTTCAGTAAAAATTTATTTTAAAAATTATGAATCACTATATGTCTTAAGTGTATAATACCGTACAGCAATGATACAATTTTAAAAATAAGTAAATATACAAAATATAAAATTAAACACGTATGAAATTCTATTTTGAGCTACAAAACTATCAAGAACTTTTAAAAAAAATGTAATAGACCTGGATGGGAGGGGAGCTTGGGGGAGAATGAAAACACATGTATTCATGTATGGCTGAGCCTCTTTGATGTTCACGTGAAACTATCACAACACTGTTAACTGGCTAAACCCCAAAATAAAATAAAGTTAAAAAAAAAATGTAATAGCAGTGCTGGCCAGGCTGGAGAAAC
Organism: Bos indicus x Bos taurus; assembly: GCF_003369695.1. Lineage (NCBI taxonomy): Eukaryota > Metazoa > Chordata > Mammalia > Artiodactyla > Bovidae > Bos > Bos indicus x Bos taurus. The sequence continues at coordinate 26,733,487 of NC_040103.1, read as the reverse complement.
GCTAAGCTCATTAACTGCTATTTGAGACCATCAAATAGGACATTTCTGGAGGACAAATGAGGTACATCTTGAAAACCCCTTATAATGGGCATTCCCTTTATTTAGAAAAAATCAGAGGTTGGCACTGCCACATGCAGATTTGGGGGTATCCACCCAGATCACACTGAGTGCCTCAGTCCTGCCTTCCCCACCCCACCCTCATCTATACGGAAGATGAGCAATCATTTCCTGCCCTTCCGGCCACAGTCCACAGGCCCAGTGGCCCCACACTCAAGATGGAAGGGCAGAGCGATGCAAAGAAAGAGAAAGACAACTGATTCTGGCTGGAACTATACATATTAAGTTGGAAACCGGGCTGGTGGCTTCCCTAAGCAGTGCCAGAGAAGGCTGCCTTCACCAGAAAGAAGGACCAAGCAGCTGCCCAGAGAGACAAAGATGAGGGTGAGGACGTGTCACTGAGATCCTAGAGCAGCAGACACTAGGGTGGGATTTGACTTGCAAGAGGTTTATTTGTGGAAACCCCTGTGAAGGATGAAGGAGGAAGCAGAAGAAGGCAGGAAGAGCCGACAGAACCACGATGCAGGTCTGACACCCATGAATAGAGAGGGGCAAGGAAGAGCCCCACATAGCAGGGTGGGTCTGAGGAACGCCCAGCCAGACCAGTGGGGAGGCTCCAGGCAAAGCTGCCACAGACAGAAAGAGTGTAGCTAGTGGCTCAGAGTCCTGCTGGGCTCGGTCATCATCCGGGAGAGCCCGAGTGGGGAGAGTGCTGTACAGGATCGAAGCTGCAATGGCTGGAGGTTATGCCAACTGCTCTTGCAGCTGGTCCTCCTGGGGGGGGACCAGAGCAGTGTACCCCGTGGATGCTGCAGAGGGCTTCTGGGGCTCCCTGGGCAGTTTTCCAGTTCCCAATCCAGGTCGTCCCAAGAGCCTGCCGCATCTCTATCAAGGATCCCAGATTTTTGTACTGATCATATTTTTATAATCCCTTCATCCCAGGCAGAGAAGTGCAGAACCACCCCTCACACTTACACACACACACGTGGGTGTACACACCACTGCACTCACATTCAGAAGCCACACAGAGCATCCTTGGACTCAGGGTGCTGGGAAGTAACCCAGGAGGTCTCCCTTCACCCAGGCTGGGGAGAAAACCAATCCTAGCGCAGTAGGGGCTCTGGATTCCATTCTGACCTTGAAACTTTCATTCCAGCTGACCTCAGAAGCACAGCCCAGAGTTCTGATTCCCCCTAATCCTGCAAGAGCCTAGGGAGAAGACTGGGTCTGCACTCTGCCTGCCTCATTCTCCCTCCTGCCTCTTTACACATCCATTTCTCAACACAAATGTGTTCGAGCCTTTGGGGGCCTAAAGGGACCAAGAAGAGTCTGCAGGGATGAGAAAAGGAAGTAGAGGCTGAGGACCACCCTGCTTTCACTCTGCTTCATAGCCCATGCAATTCAATTTTGCTCCATTTCCCTAAATATAACAGTCCTTCACACTTTAGTGTGAATTAGCCTGTTACATTACTTTCTTCAAGGAGAGGCTCCTCAGCACGTCAGCCCTGAGCATCCAGAACGAGATGGTCATACACGATTGGGGATGTGAAGGAAAGAGAATGATGTCCAGGAAAACCCACCTTCTCTGAGAATCAGGTGCACAAAGGGCAGGTGCTCTTGGCTCACCCTGCCCTCCCACCCTTACTCTGAGGGAACAGGGACCCCAGCTTGCACCAGTTCTGTAATACCTGCCCCACTAAAGATATTGGCAGCCAAACACACTTCACATTTAGCCATTTTTAATGCTCAAAAGATCTGTTAAAAAAAAAAATCACAAATGAATCCTCACAACACCCCTGTGAGGTAGGTAGGCAAGTATTATTCTCCCATTTTACAGATGGGGAAACTGAGGCAGAGAGGTGATGTGACCAGCCAGTAGTCCCAGCACAGCTGAAAGTCAGGGCCAACCATGAGAACGCAAAGGATCCCTCCCAGTTCAGCCCTGATCTCTGACCCCTCATCTAGACCTTGTCTGCAGAGAAATTAACACTTTTTACTACATGCAAAAATAAAACCAAAAACAACAAATCTAAAAAGGTAGTGAAAAGACTTACAGTAGATTTGCAAAAGAATTCAGCCAAAATGGTCATATATTTTCCAATACTAGGTAGACGTGAACAACTTTGGCCTCATCTGCCTCTTCAAAATACCACGACCAGTGATACATCATCTGTTTTTCTGCCCAAGTGCTGGTGTCCAACCAAAAGAGGCCTGCCTGGCCCCAAGGAGCCAGGCCAGGGGGACAGAGTCCATACCATTCAGCCCCTGCATTTTTGGGGGAGACCAGTCCCCAGAGGGAGCGCCACAGGCTCAGCTCAACACCTGCCTGCGTCTCCGAGCAACCTTCCCACCATCCACACAGTTGGTCCCAGCAGCTGCCAACTCGGCAGGCCTTGGCCTCTTCTGCTCCCATCACAAGGCAACTCGAGGGTGCTCAGCAAGGATGGCCTGCAATCCAAGTGCCCCCTTGTGCCATCCCTGGCCCACTCTCACACACTCCACTGCTCACTCCGGGTCACCCAGGAGTCCCCACAGCTCCTGCCACACCAGGTCGGGGCTCAGACCACTGTTGGGGGGCCAGGCAGAGCAGAGAGGAGGTGCTTCCCCAAACCTCCCCACCATGCTTCCAGGGAAATGGAGCAGGCCTCTCCCACAGGGTGGCATGCACCTTCTGGGAGCTCTTTCTTGCCCCCTCCAACCCCAAGAGGGGTTCCCTCTTGTTTTCAGCTCCATGGAAACCTCTACAGTCCTGCCAGCCCAGGGGAGGGGAGGGGGCAAAGGCAGGAGGGGCAGAGGCCTCCACTGAACACACAGGGAATGTGGTTGTCTTTCTTCATGTCTTGAGGTTGAGACAAGGAATGAGAGGCAAGAACACTGCAGAAAACTGCCTTTAAGGTAACAAATCTAGCCAGAGCGAAGTCCATCTCCCAGGGAGCCCAGGGCCACCAGGGCAACGCCCAGGCAGCAAAAGGGGAGAAGCCATGTGGGAGAGCTGTGAGAGAAGGAACCAACACTGGCCAGGACTGCTCTAGGCCAGGGGCCATCAGAACTGCTCGGGGCAGAGGGGAGGACGGAAGTGGTGAGAGGTTTGGCTTGGCAACTTGGGGAGTGAGTGCCTTGGAGAGCTGATGCCACACCGGGCCTTCCTGCAGGCCCTCCAGGAGCAGCCATTCACGAGACATCACAGTGGCCACCTATGCTATAACAACTCTTTCAAAAAGGGGATCCCCACCCACCCGGGTCTCTGGGAAGCCGAGGAGTCGTTTCTCAGGGCCACTGCCACCGAAGAGCATCGGGTACCCCCAGACTATGTGGGGAGGGAGGTGGCCCTGCAGGAGGCGGTGATAGCAGAAGCAGGGGCAGCGCATCCCACAGGAAGCCCCCTTCCTACAGGAAGTCCCCTGATGCGGAGAGCTCAGGGCCACGGTTCTGCTCCTGCCACCGGCAGCGCAGCCTCGAGAAGGGCTGGTCCTCCACGCTCTCGAGCTCGGGGAAGCCCAGCTGGTTGAGGATCTCGTAGATGCCGGCCTTGGCTGCCACCTGGGGAGGACAGGAGAGACTGGGGCAGTGCTCGAGGGAAGGGAGAGTGTCATTTGGGTCCCGTGCCCTCCTCTGTCACACTCCTCACTGGGCTCCATGACACATGTGTGAGTTTGGCCCAGCGCCGCCTCCCACCAGCTCAGCGACCTGCACAAGTTTGCATCTTGATTCCTATTAACTACTCCGAGCTTCCGTTTCCTTGTGATGGCAGAGCACAGCATGGAGGGCTGCGCTGCACAGAAAGCGCTCGGCAGGCAGTAAGGGCAGGTAGGAAGCGGAGAGCAGAGGGGGAGGCCAAGCACGCCCCATGCCTTCAGCCCCAATGCGCCCATGGGCGCACACAGGAGCGCAAGCCCAGCTGCTCCTGGTGTTACAGCTGGGCCCGCGGGGAGCTCTGGGGAAGCCAGCGTGGAAGCAGCAGCCGGCAAGAGCTCTTTTGCTATGAGTTCCAACTGAGGACCCGGCAGGTCCACCCAGGGCCTCAGCTCAGGCAGGTTGACTGAGGCCTCCCTAGACATTCTCCATACAGCCATAGGGCCCAGGCCCTGGCCCTAGACTCAAACCACTCAACGACCAGCCTTCTTCTCTCCCCGCCATCCTGGGGATGGGAAGGATGCAGGCTCCACTCCAAACTAACATCCGCAGGCAACCCTCACCCCCTGCCCCTCTGCTCATCCCCCGAGGCTAGAACCTCGACATCTCCCACGACCTACCACTCAGCTTCAGCTGCGGAGGGGATCAAACTCCTTCCCCCTATTTCAGCTCTCCAAGCAGAAGTGTCCTAAGTCCCCTACTACCACCAAGAGGAAGCTGAGCCCAGGCCTGCTCAGGAGGGTGGCCCCACTGTGACCTTGGTGTGACCCACCCGCACCTCAGGACCACCCTGAAGGCCTGTCTTCGGCACAAACGCCCAGCAGCCACCCATCCTGGCACCGGGCCCTGCAGGGGCCTCCCAGCCTCTGTCCCCTCACAGCTCCGACCCCACCTGCACACCTCCCGAAGCCCCACACCCTTCTTACACCTATCACTCCTGCCTTCCCGTCCACCCTGCCCACGGGAGCTAATTCCAGCCTGGAATCCAGATGCCAACCACCAGGACAAGCCGGTGAGGTCAGCAGGGGCCAGCGTCCCAGCGGAGGGGTAATTACAGGCCACTCTGCCAAGCAGGAAGGGAGACCTTTCTCCTACCCTAGAGGAGCCGAGGCGGCAGCTCTGCCTCCAGAACTAGCCAAGCCGGGAAGAGCCAAGCGGAGGGGAGGGAGGAGGGGGCCCGAGACATGTCTGTCCTAGGCCGGAAATGGTGGGCTCTGGAGCCAACCAACTGCTCTAGCGCTGACTATGGACACGGCACTGAATCCCTCTGCGCCCAGACTCCTCCTCTAGAGCAGGAGCGTACAGCGGCCACGTGAGGCAGCCCTGCTGACACGAGCTGGGGCAGACGGCAGTGCACATACCTCACAGAATCCCCGCCACGCCTCCTGAGGTGGCGCCCACTGAGCCAAGAGTACTTCCGTGGTAACTCTGAGGGCAGCGGCCCAGAGCGGCTACTTGCCTTGCCCGTGGCTGGAGGGCGGCAGGGGCGCGGGAAGCCAGAGCGCACAGGCGAAGGATGAATACGGCCTGGGGCGTGAAGCACCCAGGCGACGTTGCCTGGGGACGCAGGGAGCAGGGGCCCAGCCCAGCCCCCACCAGGCTCTGTCTGCTCCTCGCATCCCCGGCTCACGGCCTGCCGAGCACAGACGCCGTGCTGGGCCCAGAGCTGAGCGAGACACAACCTCGGCCGCATGGAGGAGCCTGTCCCCGGCCCCGCCCTCACCTCCCGCATCCAGGCGCTGAAGGGCCTCTGCCAGGAGCCGGCCTTCTCCAGGTGCAGGTAGGCGCTGAAGAGCACCAGGCAGATGTAGCGCTCCAGGTACTGCAGGCTCCGCAGCCGCAGCCTCCGGGCCTCCTGCTCCGACTTGGCCGCTTTCGCCTGCAGGACGGACGGCACGGGACGGGGGTCAGACTGGAGCTCATCCCCACCCCAGCACACTGCACACCCACACGCTCCAGACAGGCACACACGCACCACACACACCACACACGCTCCACACAGGCACACACGCCCCCCCAGTCACACACACACCACACATGCTCTACACAGGCACACACGCCCCCCACTCACACACATACCACACATGCTCTACACAGGCACACACGCCCCCCACTCACACACATACCACACATGCTCTACACAGGCACACACGCCCCCCACTCACACACATACCACACATGCTCTACACAGGCACACACGCCCCCCACTCACACACATACCACACATGCTCTACACAGGCACACACGCCCCCCACTCACACACATACCACACATGCTCTACACAGGCACACATGACCCCCACTCACACACACACCACACACGCTCCACACAGGCACACACGCCCCACACTCACACCACACACGCTGCACACAGGCACACACGCCCCACACTCACACACATCACACATGCTCCACACAGACACACACACACCATACACACACAACACACACACAACACACGCTCCACACAGGCACACACGCCCCACACTCACACCACACACGCTGCACACAGGCACACACGCCCCACACTCACACACATCACACATGCTCCACACAGACACACACACACCATACACACACACCACACACACACCACACATGCTCCACACAGGCACACACGCCCCCCCAGTCACACACACACCACACATGCTCTACACAGGCACACACGCCCCACACTCACACACACACACCACACACGCCCCACACAGGCAACATGCCCCACACTCACACACACCACACATGCTCCACATAGGCACACATGAACCACACACACATGACACACACCACACACGCTCCACACAGGCACACACGCCCCACACTCACATACACACCACACACACCACACACACCACACACGCTCTACGCACACACGCCCCCCACTCACACACACACCACACATACTCTACACAGGCACACACGTCCCACACTTGCACACACACCACACATGCTCTACACAGGCACACATGCCTCCACTCACACCACACACGCCCCACACAGGCACACACGCACCACACACACACGACACACACCACACACGCTCCACACAGGCACACACGCACCACACTCACATACACACCACACAAACCACACACACTCTACACAGGCACACACGCCCCCATTCACACCACACACTCTCCACACAGGCACACATGCCCCAAACTCACATACACACCATACACGCTCCACACAGGCACACACGCCCCATACTCACATACATGCTACACATACCACACACGCTCTACACAGGCACACACGCCCCCATTCACACCACACACGCTCCACACAGGCACACATGCCCCAAACTCACACACACACCACACACACTCCACATAGACACACATGCCCCCCCACTTGCACACACACCACACATGCTCTACACAGGCACACACGCCCCCCACTCACACCACACACGCTGCACACAGGCACACATGCCCCAAACTCACACACACACACCACACATGCCCCACACAGGCACACACGCCCCCCACTCACACACATCACACATGCTCCACACAGGCACACACACACCATACACACACACCACACACACAACACACGCTCCACACAGGCACACATGCCCCACACTCACACACACACCACACATGCTCCACACAGGCACACAAGCCCCCCACTCACACACACCACACACGCTCCACACAGGCACACACACACCATACACACACACCACACACACCACACACGCTCCACACAGGCACACATGCCCCACACTCACACACACACCACACATGCTCCACACAGAAACACAAGCCCCCACTCACACACACCACACACGCTCCACACAGGCACACATGCCCCACACTCACATACACACACCACACACGCTCCACACAGGCACACATGCCCCACACTCACATACACACACCACACACGCTCTACACATGTGCACACGCCCCACTCACACATGCTCTACACATGTACATATGCCCCACCACACACACCATACACATGTACACATGCCCTATCCTCACACACACACACTACTACATGTACACATGCCCCGTTCTCACACACACACCACACACTCTACACATGTACACACACCCCATCCTCACAAACGCCACACACAATCACATACACCACACACTCACACATACCCCAGAGGAACTCAGTCACACACCCCACACACACTCACGAGCCTCACTATCACACACACCACATACACTCATACACACATACCATACACACTCTACACATGTACACACATCTTAATCTCACACACATACCACACACAGAGCCTCACAATCACACACACCATACATGCACACACACCCCACACACACTCACAGACTCTCACAGTCATATATACCATACACTCCACACACACTCTACACATATACAAACACACCACTCACATACTCCACACCCACAGACTCTCATAATCACACACACCACACATACACTCACACACACACCCCACTCACACACCACATTCTCATATACACACCACACACAGATCCTCACAATCACACACAACACACATACACTCATACATACACACCCCTCTTACACACCACATGCACCCAGTCACACATACCACACACACTCACGGACTCTCACAATCATATATACACTCACGAGCCTCACTATCACACACACCACATACACTCATACACACATACCATACACACTCTACACATGTACACACATCTTAATCTCACACACATACCACACACAGAGCCTCACAATCACACACACCATACATGCACACACACCCCACACACACTCACAGACTCTCACAGTCATATATACCATACACTCCACACACACTCTACACATATACAAACACACCACTCACATACTCCACACCCACAGACTCTCATAATCACACACACCACACATACACTCACACACACACCCCACTCACACACCACATTCTCATATACACACCACACACAGATCCTCACAATCACACACAACACACATACACTCATACATACACACCCCTCTTACACACCACATGCACCCAGTCACACATACCACACACACGGACTCTCACAATCATATATACACTCACGAGCCTCACTATCACACACACCACATACACTCATACACACATACCATACACACTCTACACATGTACACACATCTTAATCTCACACACATACCACACACAGAGCCTCACAATCACACACACCATACATGCACACACACCCCACACACACTCACAGACTCTCACAGTCATATATACCATACACTCCACACACACTCTACACATATACAAACACACCACTCACATACTCCACACCCACAGACTCTCATAATCACACACACCACACATACACTCACACACACACCCCACTCACACACCACATTCTCATATACACACCACACACAGATCCTCACAATCACACACAACACACATACACTCATACATACACACCCCTCTTACACACCACATGCACCCAGTCACACATACCACACACACTCACGGACTCTCACAATCATATATACACTATACACACTCTACAGATATACAAACACACCACTCACATACTCCACACACACTCAGACTCTCATAATCACACACCCTACACACTCAACACACATACACACATCCCACACACAGAGACTCTCACAATTGTACACACCACACCCACACTCATACACATGTATGTATACACTCACAAATACCTCACTCACATACCACACACCCTCACTCACACACCCCACACAACCAGAGTCACACACACACTGCACACGTACACACACACACACACAATCTCTCTCACACACACACTCTCTCCAAGGCTGGGGACAGGTCATAGAAAGACCACAGAAACAGAATTAGCAAGAGGTGCAGCGCTTCAGGGAAGGAAAAGGCTGGGATGGGACACAGACCCTTTTAAAGAGTGATCCCCGAGCATATTCTAGAAGAGCACAAGGTCTCTGCTAAGGGGCAAAGAGACTGCCAAGGGATTAAAGATAGTTTCCCAGACAGCGTGGATGCAGCTGGACCGTGAGGGCTTCCGTGGACTTGGATGGACAGTAAGCACCAGAAGGGGAAGACAGAGGTGAGGGTGGTACGAGGCAGGTGGGCATCGGGAAGGTGCCAGCTTGGCTGGAAGGAGGGTGCAAAGGGATGGGTTAGCACCCACTGGCAGCTGCCCTGGGCTGAGACGGCCGCCCTCTAATCACCTGCCCTGCATGCAGATGCCTGGGCCCCACCCCAGGCCAGACGAGCGTCTCCACAGGCTGGGCCTGGGCCTTGGATTGTGAAAAGTTCCCTGGGCATCTACAGAGCTTGGGCTGAGACTTCAGCACTGGGGGGCCACTGAAGGTCTGAGAGTAGGGGTGACCTGTTAATGGAGGACTCAGGGCAGACTGATGCTCAGGAGGAAGGAGGCTTACTCGGGGGCCTCTCCAGCTTCTCCTCAGCATGGGGGTCAGCGGGCAGCCGGGGGCACAGGCCCAGGACAAATAGGGCCAGCTCCCTGCCATAGGGTGTCCACCCCAACACCTGAGTGTGCCCCTTAAGCCCACCACAGATGGATCGCCACCAGGGGGAGCCCCGAGGACTGAACACCCCACCTCACCTCGCACCCTCCCTCTTCTCACTGCCGCGCCACTGTTCCAGGCCTGGCCACCATCCAGGGCCCACAGCAGCCCTCTCTGCTCCAGGAAGAGGGTGCGGCATAGCGGCTGTACCTTCAGGCACCGGGAGCACCCAGGGGAGGGCACAGATGACTCCCAGCCCCCAGGAACCAGGAAGGGCGGTCTCCTAACAGCTGGGCCACAGCTGGAAGCCTTCCCATGCAGGCACACAATGTCAGTCTCATGCATCTCCTTTGGGAAGGCTCCCAGACGGGCCCTTACCCCGGACGTGACACAACCCACAGCACCCTGAACAGCGAGCTGGAGGAGACAGGCTCGCGGGGCCTGTGGCCCCTCCCGCATCTGCCTCGGGTGATTCGGCCTTTGGGGCCTCTGTCATCATTGCTCCAAGGGTCGGGAGTGGACGATCACTTGCACAGCTGGCCCCTCCCATTACCTTCCAGAAGCATCTCTGGAGCCTTGGGAACGGAGCAGGAGTGGAAGGCGGACAGTGAACGGGGCCCTACTGGGGTGAGGGGACCACGGCCAATGCCTTGACTCCCTGGGAGACGGGACTGGGTTCCGGTCCCAGTTCTGCCATTTAAACTCAGCCCCACGTCGCCAGGGGTCAGAGAGCTCAGTAAAGAATGGTACAAGGAAATACCTATAAGTCCTGGGAAGCCACACGGGTCCAACCATTCATGGAACAGGGGGTGGGGGCCCGGCACAAAGGTGGGGCACACACAGGCCCTGCCCGCAGAGATGCCTGTGGTCTGGGGGAGGCAAAGGACAGTCGGCAAACACCCAGAGCAGCCAGATGGCGGGATCGAGGCAAGACGGGTAGCTGGAAGAGGAAGGGGCTCTGAGAGAAGGAGGATTTGAGGTGCATTAGGAAGAAGGGGGCAGGAAGGTGTCCTGAGAGGGGAGGAAAGGGTCGAAGAGTGAGGTGGGTTCAACGGAGGGAGTGGGGAGGAGTTTGTAGCAGCAAGGGACCTAGAGCCAGGGGAGCCCCGGACCCTACAGATAGAGGAGCCGGTGAAGGTTTCCGGTGGATGTGAGGGTGGGAATAGCCCCATGGCTGCTGCCTGGGTTAGATGACTGGGCAGGGTCAGGGCAGGATACCTGTTGTTTTAGGAGTCAGGCAACCAAGTGCTCAAAAAAAAAAAAACAAAAAACTTTTTTTTTGTTTAGAAATTAAGCAGTGAACCAAAAATTTAAAAAATTTTTTTACCTAAATACAAACTGTGGCCAACACAGCACAATTCTGCCTGTCTCTAAGGATGAATACGTCATACTGAGAAGCACTGGGCATCCACCACCCCATCCCTTACCCTGCTCCCCAATCTCCATCCAAAGGCCAGGAGCCTAGTTCAATACAGTTTCTTAGAGAAAAGGAAAGGAATTCACCCACTGTCCCACCAGGCGAGAGCCACTGCAAACTACTTTCGAGAACTCAGAAGTAAGGTCCTGGGGTGTGAAGAGGCCCCAGCTCTGGGCTCAGCCCAGGGGCACAGCTGCACCAGCCCTTATCCTCTTGGCACCCGCTGCGGCTGGGGGGACACAATCCTGCCGTGCCCTGAAACTCCAGCAAGGATTCTGAGGACCATCTGGGGTGGAGAGGTCAAGTGATTCCTTCCGAGTCCTACTGACAAGGTAGGGTAGAATTATCTCTAAATTCAGACCACCGGGTCAAGGTGACGCCTGACACCCGCCGGAAGGTTCCTTAGGTGCATCCTGCCAGACCGCAGTCTATGATTTGAGATAATGACCCACCTTCCTAGCAAAGCCCTGGTTTCCTCAAAGTCACCCCATGTCAGCACTGTCTGGGGAGGAAGACAGGCCAGCTGCCTCCAGTAGATAAAAATAGTGGCTGTTTTTAAGTGGCCTGGCAGGCTAGGCTGTCATTAGCTGTGGCAGAGCAAAGGTTTCCTCATCCACTGGGGACTGAGCACGAAAATAGACAGGACCCGGGAAAGGTGGCCCAGGTGCTGGGGAGGTCAGGTTTCTCACGCCTCCATTCGACCCAGCATCAGCACGGGCCCCGCGGCGCCTGCAGTGGCTCCCCCGAAGCTCTGCTGCTCGCTGGACCACCTGGGAGAGCTCCACAGGGGCAGGGCCGGAAAGCCCCCCAGGTGTGCACAGGGCCCCTGAGCGCGGGTACCGGGTTGAGCATGTTCGTGCAGATCTGATGATGAGATTCTGATATGCCCTCCAGCGACCCCGTGAGGGAAGAGGGACATCTCATGTTGCAGATGGGGCTCAGCAAGGTCGCAGAGTTCTAAGCTGGGACATGAATTCCAAAACTCCAGCTTTCCTACCAGCACCCTAGCCCCCTTCACCACATTTGAGTTCAACCACTCCCTGCCTCACTCTTGGAGCTGTACTTTTACCCTCTTTCTTCCTCCTGTCTGGAATGCTCTCCCTTCGCCCAGCCAGGTGATGTTCATCTTGTCCCTCCAGGCCCTGGACAAGCCCTTGTTTTCCCAAGGCTCTGAATCATCCAGTCCCACAACCTGCCCTTCTTGGCTCCCATTCTCTGCACCAATTCATTAACTACTACAATACATTCCATCATGAGGGTTTCTTTTTTTTTCTTAGGCCATGTCATACAACATGCGGGATCTTAGTTCTCAGACCAGGGATTGATCGAATCCATGCCCCCTTCATTGGGAGCTCAGAGTCTTAAACACTGGGCCACCAGCAAGGTCCCATCATGAAGGTTTCTGACTGCTTCTCCAAGGCATGACTGGTCTCCTCAAGACAACGATAAGCTGGGGCAGACGTCAGATTATAAGCAGTTTCCATCTCTGCCTCCCCACCACAGCCCCAAGTGTCTGACCAGGACCCGGTGTGCAGAGGGCGCCTGACTAGTCAATGGACACTCATTTCCTAGGTCATGTCACCCTTTCAGTGTCACCGGGGACCGAGAGTGCAGGCAGGACCCTGTGGACTCCCACACACACACCTGCATCGGGACTCAGACGTGCAACCACTGCTCATGAGCTCCACGGGGATACAGTTCAGACTCCACAATTCCACCCGCACCCCAAACGGACCTTGGGAGCCCTCCCCAAACCTGACCTGCCCATAACTTGCCCTCTTAGAGGAAACTCCATCCTTCCTGCTGCTCAGGCCCGAACTTGACATTCCTCCTCGACCTCTCCCTTTCTCAGCCCCAGTTTCGTTTAGTTCAGTCACCGAGTCATGTCTGACTCTTCAAGACCCCATGGACGGCAGCCGCACGCCAGGCTTCCTGGTCCCTCACCATCTCCCAGAGTTTGCCCAAGTTCATGTCCATTGAGTTGGTGATGCCATACAACCACCTCATCCTCTGTCACCCTCTTCTCCTTCTGCCCTCAATCTTTCCCAGCACTGGGGTCTTTTCTAATGTGGGTCTCAGTCCCACATCCAACCAATCAGAGAATCCCACCGACTCTACATCAACACACTCCCAGAAGTTGTTCCGGTAAAGCCACCACATCTCAGGGACAGCTCCTGCCGGCCTCCCTGCCACTGCCCTCACCCCCGTCCCTGCCGTCTCTTCTCCCCACAGCACCAGTGTGAGCCTGCAAGAACGTGGAGCCATTACTGGAGCCCCCTGCTGCCCTCTCCCTGCCTGCTCCCCAAGAACAAGCCCTCCTTTGGTAACCACTGCTCTCCAGTTGAAGCAGGGTTCAGATTGGTCAGGAGATTGACAGCACTCAAAGATGGTCAGTTTCTAGACTTCCCTGGTGGGCCAGTGGTTAAGACTCCAAGCTTCCAATGCAGGGGACATGGGTTCAATCCCTGGTCAGGGTACTAAGATCCAACATGCTGAAATATGCAGCCAAAATATTAAAAAAAAAAAAAAAGATGGCAGTTCCTAAGGGGCAGGGTTCCCAAATTCAGACCCCACCCTTCTTCTCAAAGTTCAATGCTACCCTCTCCTTGGGGGCTCCACATGAGTCCCTACAGACTCCATCCTCAGGCCTGTGGGGAAGAGGGGCCTCAAGCCCAAAGAAGCTTTCCACACCTAATCCCCAAGAAGGATTAGGCCCTCAGCCCAGACGTGGGTAACTGGCTTTCCGAAGATGTCATATTTTGATCAGCACTTTCAAAGCATGAAGGAGCTAAACTTGGCACCATGGGCTTCTCTGTGTCCTGTTCATTCAACAAACACTGTCACGCATAGGCCAGACTCTGGGATTCAGGGCCGACCAGATACGGTGCCAGCCTCAGGAGCCCACTGTCCCAGCACACGACCCAGGGAGTCTGCCTGGTGTCCCAGCTACCCTACAGCCCACTCCCACGTCATCCGTACCCAGGCTGGTGCTCACCACCACCCCTCAAAGCAGGCCGGGCAGCAGCAGTGAACCCAAGCGACAGATGGAAAAACAGAGATCCAGGCAGGTCAAAGTGATGGGCCCGCGGCTGCACCGGAAGTTACCAGCAGAGCCTGGGCTAACACCCAGGTTACCAACCCCCACTAGGGCTGTCAGTCACTGGAGAAGAGCGTCCTCTCCTGGAGACCAACGATGTGGACAAAGAACCAAAAGGCACAGAGATGCTGGGGGCCAGTTTCCTGTTTAATCACGCAGTGACTATCCCCTCGTCCCCCTTCCATCCACTCATGGGCAGACATTCATGGAGTCCTGCCCGAGCCAGGCAGGGTCTGAGTCAGGGTTTCAGGATGAGCCCTTGTGCATGGAACAGAGACGATCCAGCAGAAAGAGTCAACTCCAGTGACAACCACAAACTTGACAACAACAGCTGTGAGCACACAGGCTGGGTATCAGGCGAGGGGGGAATATGCTGGGGTTGAGATGTGGACCCCTTCTAAACCACTGAAAACCCCAAGTCTGAT
Organism: Bos indicus x Bos taurus; assembly: GCF_003369695.1. NCBI lineage: Eukaryota > Metazoa > Chordata > Mammalia > Artiodactyla > Bovidae > Bos > Bos indicus x Bos taurus. Next base: position 26,718,403 of record NC_040103.1, on the reverse strand, counting down.
GGTGCCTGCTCGAAAACCACGCCTGGCACACCATCCGTGCTCACTGGATGGACGCTGTTGAAGAAACCAGGCAAGTACGCCCGGAGGATGGAAGCAGTTCCAGCTCAGCCGTATGATGGGAAAGAAGGAAAAGCTAAGGAGGCCTCAGACTGAAAGCATGAGCCTACTCACACTCATTCATGCATTCACGCTTACACACAGACCTACAGACACCCACCCCATCTGAAAGCTGCTCTATTTTGGGCCGAGGTTAAACAGCCTCAGGAAGGATCCTCTGTCGTGTTTTACGCGACAACTCACAGCACTCCAGGACTGCTCTAACTGCCGACCTAAGACACTTTACCTACCGGGATGAGGTCTCCAAGGAACAACTCTGGCCAAGCCAGAGTCTTGGAGAGACCGAGAGAGACCCCATGTGGGGGTCAGGGCCAGAGCTGTCTCTCTCTACATTTTTCTTAAGAAATAATCTTAGTCCTTGGGGCGCTGAGCTAGACCTCTCTGACCTCTTAGCAATCCAGGGGGGTGCATCCAGGCTTCCTTGCCAACCCTTTCATTCTGCCACAAAAGAACTGTTCCCTGGGTTGTGGCAGTGAGGAAAGGAATGTGGGCCGAGGAGTTGGGAGACAGCTTCTGATCCTGCCTTCAGCTGGTCACAAAACTTCATTAGGCCTCAGTGTCTCCCGCAGGAAAATCGGTCTAATAAAACCCACCCTCGCCTCCTCCCCAGCTGTTCTGTGGGCCCAAGGAAAGAGAGGGAAGTTCTCAGAAAACTCAAAAAGAACAGCTCAAAGTTAAAGCATCAGTCTATAAAATAAACCTCAACTTGAGACCAAGGGACGTTTTACATCTCCCTCTGTGGCTACCTTCACCTCAGATTTTCCTCAACCTCTTTCTGAAGGGATGGAAGAGAGACAACCATACTGCTTTAAACACAGAACCAATACAGAATTTACATCACTAGCCAAGGCTAAGGAAAAGTACCCCTGGCATTAATGATTCTAACAGGACTTCCTGCAGGAGCCCTGACCTTGGTTTCTGTCACAAATATTTTCCCTTTCCAGGCCCAGCAGGAAACAACTCATCCACCAGATGGTGTCACCACGGTGGGCTGGTGGCCATCTTGGATTCTCCTCAGTCAGGGGCCCAGCCTTCTCACCTCTACCCCAACTTCATGGAGTGGCTTAGTTCAAAGCATTTTCCCTTTCATTTTTCCATTTGAGGTATTTTTTCTTAAACACCCTGAGCATTCTGGCCCCTTCACATACATGGGGTGATCAGGCCCAGACCCAATCTCACTGACAGTCTGGAATGGAGGAGGCATCATGAGCTGCAGCCCAGAGGCCCGGCAGCCTGAGGCAGGCCTCAGTGGAGAGAGGTGCCCAGGCTGCTATATCAGGGAAGGTCTGTCTCTATGGAAAATGTGTGTGCAGATTTGGTCCCACGCCCTTCTATAGCCATGACCTGAGTCTGAAATGGGTTCTTGTCTTCTGGCCCCCTTCCCCTACACAGGCTGGGAATACAAGGGCCAGGGCCGTGGTTTCCAGGTTGTACTGTTCTCCCAGTGGGGCTGGAGGTGGGCAAGGGAGGGGAAATGGTGCTTCTCCTCCTCAGCAGCAGTGTGGCACAGCAGCCAGGGCCTGACCTGGGAGTCAGGGGCTGGGGTCCCGCCCTCCTCCCGCTGTCATCTACCAGCTGTGTGTTCTTGGGCAAGCCCGGTGCCTCCCCTCCTCAACTGGAGGTAATGTTACAGGCTGCCTTGGTCGGGCATGGGCACACAGTGAAGACTGGGCCAGACCATGGATGTGAAAATGTACAGTCAGCTTGGCAAGGATACCTCCCAGTTGGCCAAGGACACATGGGGCCTGGGTCCTCCCACCTCCAGCAACTCCCAGCCTTCCATCCACCTCCCCTCTCTCAGACCACCCCCACCTAGTCAGCCCCAGACCCTCAACACAGACTCCAGTGCCATCCGGGTCTGCAGGAACATTAGGGCTCACCAAGTCCCTCCCTTCGGCTTCAGGGAAGCATCTCCCAAAGCTCCTCTGGGAATGGCAAATCTAGGGGAAAGCAAGCACTGGCCCTGCCTTCGTGTCCTCACAGCATGTAGGGGGAGTCCCTTTCTGGAAGCACTGCAATCAATTAATGCAGAGGGAATGAGAGAGCCAAGATATCACCGTTTTGTAAACCCTGAATAAAATAAGGAATCCAGAAGATGAGCACCAGAGGCTGCCAGCTCACAAGAGAGACCACAGGACCTTCCAGGGCCCCGCAGCAGCACACAGCATCACCCACAACTGTGCCGGCCAAACACCAAGCCAAACCTGATGGAGCCAGGGCTCTAGGTTTACAGGGAGCACAGGGACTGCGACACAGGCTCAACAAACCCTGTGGTGCAATCAGCAAGATCTGGACTACCGGGCGCCCAGGAAGATAACCGGTTACCTCATCACACTCACTTCAGGGGAGGAAAGGAGGGCGAATGTTCTATGTTCATTGAGACTTAAAGTCTCATCAGATAAATGCCACATGTGGATCTTTTGGGTTCTTATACAACTGCAGAAAGACCCTGGGAGACCAGTAAGAAAATCTAACACCAACTAGGTATTGCAGGGTGAGAAATCACTATTGTTTTAGGTGTGATAATGGCATTACGATTGTCTTTTTTAAAAGATCCCTTCTCTAATGTATATGCTGAAATATTTCAGAGAAAGTAATATTCAGTCTAGGACTTGCTTCAGAATAATCCAGAGAGGGTGGTGGGCAGCACTGGCAGGGCTTCAGATGAGAGAAGACTGGTCTTGATTCCTGAAGCTGGGAACACAAGGGTTCATGGAATTATTCTCCCTACTTTGACATTTTCCAAAATAATTACAAAAAATAAGTTCCTACTTTTCAATTCAGTCAATAAGCCTACTTCTAAGAATCAGCCTACAGAACCAAGCCACGTGGATGAAAGAGCAGCACACACCGTGAGATCCACGGTACCATCACCTGCTCAGAGAACAACAGGAAGCAATCTCATGGGCCACCTCCACAGGAAGAGCAGGGGACGCTGGGACGTGCCCACTCCACCATGTTATCATGCCAACATTACATCTGGGGATATAAAGGGTATTCAACAGACAGGCTAAAAAGTCCACGAGCCCCAACTATTTATTTATGAGCCTCTCCTCATTCTCCTAGAAAGTAATCTCAGTGAAGCGTCACTCACTATTCCATCCCCAGACACAGGACAGGCACTCAGCAAGCAATGTGCTAACTGAGTACACGTTTCAATCCAAGAACATCATCCAGGTGAACACACAGGACAGCCCGGGCACCTATCACGATCCTCCTGTTAGAGGACATATGTGCACAGGCACACAGACTAGAAAGAGAAGGCAAGCTGAAACCATTCCTGGGAGACTGGGTAATGGTCTGATATCGTTCCCATAACCACAAAAAAAGCAACAAACAGTCCTCATCACTGTTGTGTGGCCTCACGGTGCAGATGGAGACTCACACACGCTCTGAGCCCTCCCTCCTGATCCTCAACAGAGCAGCGACCTCCACACCCTCCCGCTCGTCTCCACCGAGGGCCCTGAAATGGTTCTACTGCCGGCAGAAGTGCACTCGCCGAGTTCCAGGAGTTGTTTTCTTACTTGCTTGTGATCAGGGTGTAAGCTGACTGTTGGACCTGGCCGGGAAGGGAAATGCACTGTTTGAGGGTTCTGGGGTACAGGGCAGGAAGCCGAGGAGCCATGTGCTGCAGAGGGTTTCAGAATCCCAAGGCGGTGGGCTCCTGGGAGGAAACCTTGAGGTGAACAGAGTGCGGACTGGATATGGAATGTTGCCAGGCAAGTGGACAGCTGATGTAGGTGGTACACCCACTGCCAGGCAGAGGTTCTGGGGCTCTAGCTGGGCAAACAAGCGTATACGTGCAGCACTCTGGCCTGCTCTGAGCAGACGCTGCAGTCTCCATTGGAGAGCACCTCAGGGCTTCTGGCTTGAAACCAGAGGGCAGGGATCTACAAACACAGCCATGTACCAGAAGTGAGACACAGCTGCCAAATTCCAGAGGAGTCAGTCCATCGAGGGAAACGGGAGAGGGAACAGCTGCCTTCTGGAGCCTCAGCAAGCCCCCCGCAGCCCACCAGGGCAACAAGGACCGAGACCTGAGGTCAAGGGCATCAGGGGAGGGGCTCAGGGCTGGGAGGGAGGGTCTTTGCCTCTCACCTCTGCTCTGCCTATGACAACTCATGTGGGAGCCTGGGCATCCCATTCCTCTATTCATCTGTAAACAAAGCGGTCAGATGCTCTCTAAGTCCCCTGGGCACTAAATTCTGAGAGTCTGTTCAGGGGGTTAAAGCTAGGAAGAACATCACAGGATACGCTGCCCCACAAAGATCCTTGGGGCTCCCTTTCTGGAGCATTCACTTTGTACCAGCCAAGCCCTGTGCTTCCAGTCCCCTTGCCATTCCCACACACAGCCCTACCAGGAAGCTGCAAGAGTCCAGTCTGGCAGGTGGGGGACACAGGTGGCCAAAGAGGATGAAGGTGGCCCTGTCAGAACCCAGCTCCCTCCAGCTCCCACATCCTCACTCCTTGCGCCAGTCCACCCAGGACAACCTAACTTGCTTCCTTCCCATCCACACAGGGATTGACGATCATAATTAAGTCCATTCCAGGGTGCACGCACGCACGCACGCACACACACACAGACGAGCAGGAGGCCAGATGCTCCTTCAAGTCTGGAAGCCGCTGGGACAGCTCAGGTCACCCTGCTCCCAGGCAGGACAGGGACTCTGGGTCCAGTCAGGCCAGGGCAGGTACAGGGTGACCCTGGAGGAGGCATGCTGCCTTTCGAAGTAAACAGCAGCCACGTTGCCAAAAGCTGCAAGTCCCAAATCTAGGTTCATAACCAGTTCCCCAAGTCCACAGGCATTTAGACATACAAATCTCTTCAAGGCCTATCCTTTATTCTGAGAACACTCACTCTACTTTTCTGGTATTAAAATAACCTTTCTTTTATAAAACACCAACCATGTTAGATAGTAGTTGGGTTTTTTCAGTTTTGCTCCTTTCCTTCCTTTCTTCCTTTAAAATGAACACATTTAACAACATCACATATTGGCAACCCTTGAAAGGTCCTTCCCTTTGTTTAATCTGGTGTGTGAAATAAGGAATGAGGTCTTCAGGTCCCGTCTTTGTTCTATAACAGCACTTCTGGGAGTCTATGATTAGATGGCCTCTGAGATTAGTGTCCTCATAAGAAAGGAGACCAGAGAGCCTCCTGCCTTCCCCCATCTCTGTACACACACACACACACACACAGGCCATGTGAGGACACAGTGAGAAGGCAGCTGAATGGAAACCAGGATGAGAGCCCCCACTAGAAACCCAATCAGCCAGAATCTTGGTCTTGAACTTGCCAGCCGCCAGTACTGTGAGACAGGAAATTTCTCTTGGTTACGCCATGCCGTCTGTGGGATTCTGGTATGCCAGCCCGAGCTGACTAACACACTCGGGATACCCTCTCTCCCTCTTTAGGCTTCTGTATCCCTCTCTGTAAAAGTCAGAGGGTAACACTGTATGGGTGGCTTCCCTGGTGGCTCAGATGGTAAAGAGTCTGCCTGCAATGAGGGAGACCTGGGTTCGATCCCTGAGTCAGGAAGATCCCCTGGAGAAGGAAATGGCAACCCACTCCAGTAGTCTTGTCTAGAGAATTCCACAGACTGAGGAGACTGGCAGGCTACAGTCCATGGAGTCGCAGAGTCGGACGTGACTAAGCAACTAACACACACACACACACACACACACACACACACACACACACACCATTGTATGAGGCCAGCATCACCCTGATACCAAACCACACAAACACATCATAGAAAAAGAAAACTACAGATCAGTAGCTTTTATGAATTTGATGCAAAAATCCTCAACAAACTAAACGCAGCAATACATAAGCAGATCATACATCATGACGAAGAAGGATTTATCCCACAGATGCAAGCTCGGTTTAACACCCAAAAATCAATTCCAATAATACACTCTACCAACAGAATAAGGGCAAAAGCCAAAGAATCATCTCAATGGAAAGAGAAAAGGCATTTGATAAAATTTAACATCTCTTCATTAAAAAAACACACTCAATAAACTAAGAATGTGGAGGAACTTCTTCAGTCTGACAAAGGATTTCTATGAAAAACCCACAGCTGACATCATACTTAATGGTGAGAGACAGAAAGCTTTCCTCTTAAGATCAGGAACAAGACAAAGATGTCTGTTCTTGCCACTTCTAGTCAACATTGTCCATGAAGACCTTGCCAGGGAAAATTTAATAAAAAGCATGCATATTGGAAAGACAAAAGTATCTATCTCTATTTGCTGATGACATGATCTTGTATACATAAAATTGGAGGAAATTCACTAATAAAAAGTATTAAAACTAATAAATGAGTTCTACAAGATTGTGAAATAGAAGATCCATATATAAATACCAGTTGTGTTTCTATACAGTAGCAATAAACATCCTCACTATTACTGGTGATTGGCCTTCTTTTTTTAATTAAAAAATTTATTTATTTGGCCATACTGCATGGCTTGTGGGATCTTAGGTCCCCGATCAGGGACTGAACCCACACGTTCTGCAGGAAAAACATGAAGCCCTAACCACTGGACTACCAGGAAATTCCCTGGAAATTGTCCTTTTTGAGTCTAGCCACCCATGATAGCTGTGGTCCAAATGATTAGGTGGCTTCTTACCTGGTCACTGAGGACTTCTGTGGGTGAAATAGGACCTGAGGTCCTTGCCTCCTGTATGGGAGACTGTGTATCTCACTGCCCCTCTAGGAGGCAGTGGCTGGGTGCTCTGGCAGAGTGTGGAGTGATGGGTTTCCCTAAGGTCCCTGAGTGGGGGTCAAGCAGATCCAAGAGGAAGGGGAGGTGGGGTGCACTTGCTGACAGAGTCAATTGGGAAGAGGCAGGGAATCAGTTTGGGGAGTACTGCCATCTTAACAATAGTTACTCTTCTAACCCATGAAAATGAGGAGAGAGCAAGGAAACTCCAATGCATGAAAGGGAAAAGTGAAAGTGAAGTCGCTCAGTCATGTCTGACTCTTAGCGACCCCATGGACTGCAGCCTACCAGGCTCCTCTGTCCATGGGATTTGCCAGGCAAGAGTACTGGAGTGGGTTGCCATTGCCTTCTCCGGAAAAATAATATATACATACATGTAAAACTGAATCACCTTGCTAGGCACCTGAAATGCTTTAAGTGAACTATACTTCAATAAAATATATATATATATATATATATATTTTTTTTTAAAGCAAAGGAGAGAGCAAGAGGGCAAGACACGACATGTTAGACCCCCCGTGTGGCCCCCGCCCAGGAGTAGCAGCAGCATCTAGGAGCTTGCTAGGCACCCGGACCTACAGAAGCAAAGGTCAGGCTGGGCCCAGAAACATGGATCTAACACCCTCCAGGTACTCCGGAACCTCCTAAAGCTGGGGGCCCTGGCTTAGAGTATGTAGTGTTCAACCTTAACCGCTCTTCGGAATTACCTAAGTTACTTTAGGAAAAGATCCATGCCCTGGCCACCCCCATCCCTAGTAGACCAATGGAATCAGACTCTCTGGGCATGGAGCTCAGGCATGGGCCTGTTTTAAAGCTCCCAGGTGAATCTATTGTACAGCCAGGGTGAGAATTGAATTGGAGGGTGTCTCAGGCCCCTCAGTTCTTCAGCTCTTTTCAGTTTAGCCCAAGCGCAGCTCACTGGGGCCACCTGGTGGCCACATTGGGGAATGACTCTGGACCCTGCTTCTGTCCCAGACCCTTATTCCCCCAATCACCAAAACCAGGGATGGGGTTCAGGGGTTCTTCCCACAGCAGAGGTTGGCACAATCCTGGCCTTTGGAATAGGGGTAAGTGGCCAGATCTTATGGGGAGGGAACGAGAGTCCTCTGCTGGTTCTGTTTCCATTAAAACACGCCAAACTCCAAAGGCAGCCTGAGCATCTACTGCTCTTAGTCCCAGCCACCCCACCCTCCCCTCCCACTGCCAACAGAGCAGAGCCAGCTTACCCATTCAGGCTCATCTCTGACAATTTCCAACACAACTGTGTTCGTGGGCACCGAAGCACCTTCACCACCTCTGAACTCTCTCTGCACTTTTCCAGCTCCTGGCCTTTGCCCATGCAGTCCCTCCCATCTGAAGCAACTCCCCCTGGCTCTCATTACATCAGGACGGTTCAAGGGCTGCTCTGTGGGACCTTTCCTCTCTCCCCGAGGCTCATGCTCCCCTGATGTCCCCTGCTGCACCCTCTGTGTGTCCCACAGTGAACATCCATGGCTGCAGAGCTCAGAGGAAGGGAGGGTCCATCAGCTTTGGTGGGGTGGGGAGACCCCTGGATTGCCTGAAAGCAGCGAAGAGCCAGCAGGACCAGAAGGAAGAGGCTGTGAAGAGGGGTACTCTGACTGAGTGTGGTCAGCGTCGGGAGGGGACCTGCGGTACTTTGAAGCAGAGCTAGGCATTCCTTTCCTACTACTCAGGCCTCTAGCTACAGAGAGAAGTGGAAGCGTGGTTCTCTGCGCTCTCAATGTCTCCCGAGCAGGAGGCGCTCAGGCTCTCGGTTCACTGCTGCCACCTGGTGGCAGAATACCAGATAGCCATGTGGGAGACCCACAGGCAACTCAAAGGGAGCTGCTGGCCGTGGGGAAAACTACTCCATCTTTCAAAGCTCAGCAAAGTCTGAAACTCCTTAACCACTTTCCCCACCCCAAATTTGGTATCCCTTCCAACTGACCGCTGACCCCGGGCATAACCCAGGTGGCCTGCCTCCAACCAAACACCCTTTCCCCCAACCGTGATCTGATCTGTGACCCTGAGCAAAGGTTGGCCTGGATCAGCCATTCACAACGCATGCCCAGTGCAGGCCGAGCGGGGCTGGCTCGGAGCCGCCCCTTCTTGGGGACCGCTGCCCCACTGCAGGTCAGCACCCAGGGGGGTGCTCACTCACTTGGGGCACAGTCTTCTCAAAGCTCCCGCTCCCTTCACAACTGTCCCCTCCCACGCCAGCACCCTCCTCTGCCCAGCAGACAGTCAAGTTCACTGGGTCAGAGAGGAACAGAATTAGACAGGTCGGACTGTGTGGATCACAATAAACTGTGGAAAATTCTGAAAGAGATGGGAATACCACACCACCTGACCTGCCTCTTCAGAAACCTATATGCAGGTCAGGAAGCAACAGTTAGAACTGGACATGGAACAACAGACTGGTTCCAAATAGGAAAAGGAGTACGTCAAGGCTGTATATTGTCGCCCTGCTTATTTAACTTATATGCAGAGTACATCATGAGAAACGCTGGGCTGGAAGAAGCACAAGCTGGAATCAAGATTGCTAGGAGAAATATCAATAACCTCAGATATGCAGATGACACCACCCTTATGGCAGAAAGTGAAGAGGAACAAAAAAGCCTCTTGATAAAAGTGAAAGAGGAGAGTGAAAAAGTTGGCTTAAAGCTCAACATTCAGAAAACGAAGATCATGGCATCTGGTCCCATCACTTCATGGGAAATAGATGGGGAAACAGTGGAAACAGTGTCAGACTTTATTTTTTGGGCTCCAAAATCACTGCAGATGGTGATTGCAGCCGTGAAATTAAAAGACGCTTACTCCTTGGAAGTAAAGTTATGACCAACCTAGATAGCATATTGAAAAGCAGAGACATTACTTTGCCAACAAAGGTCCGTCTAGTCAAGGCTATGGTTTTTCCAATGGTCATGTATGGATGTGAGAGTTGGAGTGTGAAGAAAGCTGAGCGCCGAAGAATTGATGCTTTTGAACTGTGGTGTTGGAGAAGACTCTTCAGAGTCCCTTGGACTGCAAGGAGATCCAACCCGTCCATTCTGAAGGAGATCAGCCCTGGGATTTCTTTGGAGGGAATGATGCTGAAGCTGAAACTCCAGTACTTTGGCCACCTCATGCAAAGAGTTGACTCATTGGAAAAGACTCTGATGCTGGGAGGGATTGGGAGCAGGAGGAGAAGGGGACGACAGAGGATGAGATGGCTGGATGGCATCACTGACTTGATGGATGTGAGTCTGAGTGAACTCCGGGAGTTGGTGATGGACAGGGAGGCCTGACGGGCTGCGATTCATGGGGTCACAAAAAGTCGGACACAACTGAGCGACTGAACTGAATTGAACTGAACTGATGCTCCACACAGAGACCAGAGGCCCCCGAGTCTGACGGCCAGAGCAGCCCCCGTGGGTTATGTGACTCCACCAGCTGGGCCACGTGCAACAGAGTGCCTGGGACCATGGCTGACTAAAGGGCTTGTTTTTTCTAGATCGGATAAAATTCTGAATTTTTATATGAAATCTGGACTTTTATAGAAAACTTCTGATGTGTATAATTGAATGCTTAGTCCCTCAGGCAGCATCAGCTGTGAAAACACTGGATGGCTTTCCTGCCGGATATTAAACAGCCGCTCCCCAGGACCCATCCACCCACCTGCCTCCTGCCCAGTACCCCCAGGGCCTCCCGTGGCCCAGAAACTGGAGGGTGAATGCCTGGCACCACAGGGATCGAGGACAGGGTGTTCATCTGAGCAGTCACATCCTTGATGGGTCCCAGGGCCACAGCAGCTGCCGAATCCTCTGAACCTCACCCCTGCACACCCCACCAAGCACTGCAGAATCCAGCCGGGGAAAGTCAGGGCTGGGCGTGCTTCCATGGCAGGGATCACCTTGACTTCCAGGAGGCATAGAAGGGACTGAGAGCCCCTGAGGGTCCTGTGGGGCGCCCTAGCCGCCTCACACCCAGGTCAGCCCCCTCCTGGGCTGTGCACGCGGGGACGGCACGTGGGCCGGGGCTCACCTGGCGGAAGGTGCAGATGATGATCTCCCGCAGGTGGTAGTGCATGGGCGTCATGGTCTCGCTGACCGTGTCCAGCGCCGCGTCCACCTCCCTCTTCACCCGGTGCCCATCGGGCAGCAGCTGCACCACCTTCATCACCACCTGGGGCCAGAGGCAGGGGATGAGCCGAACAAAAACCAAGTTGGGGGCCTCCAGCGCCAGCAACTGGCTCGCCAACACTAAGGGCCGCGCTGGCCCTGATGGCCCCTCACTTCTCAGACAGGGACGGGACCCAAGCGCGTTCCCGGATATCTCAGAGGCCACGGCTCCCTAGGGGCTTATTTTTTCAAGCAATAGGAACCTTGCTTCAAATGGAACCTTATCCAGGACTCTAATCCATAAAACGGATAGTTGTAGTGTAACTGGAGCTGGCGGGGTGAGCAGCGGGTGTATGATAAGCCTCAGGTGGGGCCCCACTGGCTCTTCGTCCACCCTGCAGGCACTTCAGGGACACCCAGCTCTGGGAAACCCAGTGTAGACAGCCTTCCCTTTACCTGGGGAGACTGAGGCCAGTTACGGTCACTCTGCAGTGCAGGGCTCCTCCCACCCTCCCAGTCACTTGCTGTGGATCTCGCTCTGACTCAGTCTACCCTGCACCAGCAGCGATCCAGGCCTCCAGCACCCCCAACCCACTGGTAGCCAGAGAGGCCTTACAAGAGTATAAATGTGAGTGTTTCCTATTTGGGTAACTTCAGTCTCTTCCTGGCTCCCTTACACTCAACATAAAAACCGAAAGCTTCCGCATGTCTACAAGGCCACCCAGTGTCTGACCCCGCCTGCCTCCCAGCCTCACTCAGAACTCCTCCTATGGGCCCAATGCCTTCCTGGAGCCCTCTCAGTCTACCCACCCCAAAAGCCCACATAGTCCTTTCAGAGCCCCGAGGTTGACCGCCACCTACTCATCCATCTCACGCACCCACGTGTTCACCTGTTCACATCCATTCCCCACCAGACGAGGAGCTCCCTGACCCCCAAGAGCAAGAGATTTTCCACCTAGGAGGCATTCCGTGGGATGATGCTAAATGAACAAAAGACCAAAACCCGACTAACTCAGCTCTCCTCTCAATCTGACCCATCTCCACAGCTGCGTCCTAGCGGGATCACGGTGGTGGCTGGGTGGGGAGGTAGGTCTCCCTCACCCCTGTGTTTCTCAGAAGAACGGCCCTGAGGTGGCACACTGGCAGAAGTGGAGCTACAGCCCAGTGGGAGGAGAGGGCTCATCACCTGGGAGACCCTGGGCTAATCCACGCCTGGATTCCAAGCTCTGACACCTCACTGGAGAGGAGTATGGACCACCTGCAGGTCCAAGCATGACCCAGGGGCAGCTCCCCAGCAGAGGGCTGCAGCTTTTTCAAATGCAAGGCACCAAACTCTTAGCCTCTCCTGGTAAATCGTTCTTCCCCTTCCTCTCCTCGGCTGTCAGCAGCACCAGCCAGAAACCCAAGGTCATCCTGCGGTCTTCCCTCTTTGCCCCAACACTAATGGTCCCCCAGACCGACCAGTGGGGACTGGGCTCCTGTTCACTGGGCAGGCCCATCCTCACGTAGGCCCCAGCTTCCCTCTCCATGCCTTCCTCCACACACTGGCCCTCCAGCATAAGACTCTGATCCCAACCTCCCCTACTTCCCTACTGGCCTCAAGGTTAAGATCAAACACACACTATGGCCCTCCAAGGTTCTCACAACCAGCGGCCCCCACCTCAAACCCTTCATTCTGCCCAACTGCAGCCTCCCTTAGCTCCTGCCCTTTCCAGACTCCCTCCTCTGCACACTTGATCCTCTCTGCATACCCCTCCCCACAGCCCCAGGCAGACTCATTTGTCCTAAAAATGCACTCAAATGTCACCTTCTCCACGAAGCCCTCCTGGACTCCCCCAAGCTTGACAGCCCTCAGCACCAATGTCTATTTCAGCCCTCTTCATACTCTATATTAAATGCTCCCCACTGGACTGTGGGCTTGACCAGATCTGAAGTAATCACAGAGGAAGCTGGTCTAGACATGAGGATCTAGAGAAGGTGAGGATGTGGGTATAGAGTATTCTTGGGTCACAGGATGTAACGTTAGAACACAGACTCAGAGGCTGACTTCCTGGCTGTGCTCTGGTCCCATCCCATCTCTGATGTGGTTCTAGGGTGATGAGCTTGGCTCCCTGCATCAGCTGGGAGTAGTCAGGGCACCTAACCCTTGGGAGCTGTGAAGGGTGGAGAAGGAAGCACATACAGAGCTCCTGGCACAGGACTGGGTGTGAATGGAGAGAGTTCTAGCTATCACATCTGAAGGACTGGCAGACTTGGAAATAAACCATCATGTATACGGTCAAAAATCTTTGCCAAACCGTTGATGGGGAAAGGACATTCTATTCAACAAGTGGTGCTGAGCATACTGGATATCCACATGCAAAAGAATAAACTTGGACCCTTAACTGTATACTATATACAAAAATTAATTCAAAATGGATCAAAGGCCTAAACTTAAGAGCTAAAGCCATAAAATTCTTAGAAGAAAAGCTTCATAGTACTGCACTTAGCAATGACTTCTTGGACATGACATCAAAAGCACAGAAAACAAGAAAAAAATCTACTAATTTCATCAAAATTAAAAACTTTTGGGACTTCCTTGGCGGCCCAGTGGTTAAGGCTCTACACTTCCACCGCAGGGGTAGGGTGCGGATTTGACCCTTGGTTGGGGAACTAGGATCCCTCATGCTGCGTGATGTGGGAAAAAAAAGAAAACTGAAAACTTTTGCATGAAAGGATACTATCAACAGAGCAAAAAGGCAATCCACCAAACCATCACATGTCTAAGAAGGAACTGATATCCAGAATAGAAAAAGAGCTCCTACAACTCAACACCAACAAAACAACTTAAATCAAAAATGGGTTGAACAGACATTTCTATGAAGAAGATGAGCCAACGGCCTTAAATGAGACAACATCCGACATCACTAATCACTGGGGAAAAACAAACCAACACTACAGTGAAGTATCGCTTCACACCTACTCGGAAGGCTATTAAAAAAAAACACACACAGAAAACAGAAAACAACAAGTGTTGGAAAGAATGTGGAGGAACCGGAACCCTGTACTTTGCTGGTGGGAATGTACATCTGCAGCTGCTGTGGAAAATAATACAGTTCCTCAACACTTGAGCAGTGAGTTACCAATTGATTCAGCAATTCCTCTTCTGGAATTGAAAGCAGAGACTCAAACAGATATGTGTACACCCATGCTCACAGCAGCGTTACTCACAATAACCGAAAGGAGAGGACAACGTAGGTCTCCACAGACAGATAAAGCAGATAAATGAAACACGGTCAGTACTTACGATGGAATGTTATGTGGCCTTTTAAAATAGGAAATCGTGACACAAGCTACAACATGAGTGAACTTTGAAGATATCATGTCGAGTGAAATAAGCCAACCACAGAAGGACAAAAGCTGCATGATTCTCCTGATAGAAAGCACGTTAAACAGTCAAATTCATAGAGAGAGAAAGTAGAATGGTGGCTCCCAGAGGCTAGAGGAGGGATGATGGGGAGTGAGGGGATATGGTGAATTTGGCCTGAGGAAAAAGTTCTGGAGACGGTGGTGAAGGCCATACAATAGCGTGAATGTACTTAACTCCAGAGAACCACACACTGAAAAATGGTTAAGAAGGCAGATTCTATGCTAAGTATATTTTACCACAATAAAAAAATAAAAGGAAAAGAATCTGTGAATCAGCCAGGAGAAAGAAGAGAGAAGCGGTCCAGGGCAAGGGAAAAGCATATGCAAACGCCCAGAGGCCAAAAGCGCCTGGTGAGCTTGAGGTGCTGCACCGAGGCCCGGGTGTCAGGACGGCAGGGAGGGGCAGGGCGGGAGAGGGGCAGGGGCGAGGCTGGCCAGGTCGGCAGGAGCTGAGCACGACGCTGACCCTGGGCAGCCCACGCCAACTCCTGAGTTCACATGCCCCGTCCGTCAGACAGGGACACTGCCACCTACCTGCGGGGTGTCAGGGAAGATGACACGTGGCAGGGTACAGTACCTGGGTGGCTAAATGTGCACGGTTAGTGCAGTCCATCCAGGACCCTGGCCTGAAATGGGGGTGGGGTGGAGTATGGCCCTGCACCAGGCCACCAGCCACAGCTGGGCCCCAGGCGCCTGTGAGGTGGTCCTCAATGTTGCCCGGACAAGACAGTGGCCAATGGCCTCACAAGGGCACACAGCCACCCAGCAGCAGGAGCAGGAAGAATGGGGAGGGGTCCAGCCCTCACTTCTCACAGACATCTGCCAGGGCCCAGAGCCAAGCTACCCTGTGCCCTAGTTTGCTCATCTGTGAAATGGAGACAGGGAAGTGCTGGTACAAGGAGGTGGAAGAAGGTGATGGCTTTGGGAGGAGCTTTGAACATCCCTCCAGGACTGCCAGGGAGACTCACCCTCTCTCTTCCCCCAGGTGTCCCCTGGGGACCCTAGGGGGCACACTCACCTCAAACTCGCCCTTGGTGAACTTGGCATCAGGCACGCTCACGAGCTCTTCCTCGCCCACCTCGGGGAACCCCTGAGAGAAGACAGCTGCTGGGACTGGGAGCCCAGCTACCAGACTGCACCCTCCCCCAGCCCCGCACCTAGAGCCCATGCTGGGGGTCTGCCAGCCCACACGCTATCTGCGCAGGGCTAACGGGAGGGGCCTCTGGGACCACACCAGGCACCAGCTCAGCCCCCCAGACCCTCCTGCCTTCGCCGGGGTCCCCAGGGACCAGCTGGCCCCCTGCCTGGGCAGACCCCTGTCCTCACATACTCTGATGTGCCAGAAGGCAAGCACAGCCACCACCATGGCGGTCGTGGTCCGGCCCTGGCCGCTGAGGCAGCTGAACACGAAGCCAGTCCCCGGGTCCTTGGCAAGGGCGGCCTGCAGGGCCCCCAGCAGCCGGTCGAAGTCCTGCACACGGAAACCGAGGTCGGAGTCAGTGGGTGCCCCTGCCGCACCGATTCCCAAGGCGGCCCAGGTGGCTGCCCTGGGAGTGCCTGTCCACCCCGGTCGTGTCAGGCTCATAACCTGGTATGCACACACTCAGCTCACTGAGGTACACACAAGACCTTGTGCGTGTAAATAGCCATACCACCATATAACCCTGCATTGGACGGGTGAGCGAACACAAGCACACACCTGAGGCCCCAGCTGCTACCACTTGCCAGGGAGAACATACATATTCCCATATGCTGTGTCCCCAGGCTACCTGTGGACCCCCAGCCCTACTGCCCACCCGAGGTGGACCCAACCCAGGCCCCAGCTTCAGGGCAGTTTGGACCTCAGCCAAGCACTGCAGCACATGACCACTAGGGGGCAACAAACCACAGGCAACCAGACCACAGAGCCAAGTGAGGGGGAAACAAGCCCATCACCACTCATCACACCCGGCACACAACAGGCCAGGTGCAGACACAGACATGCCCCCAAACAACCGACACATCACACAGTGACCCCCACACAACAGGCCAGGTGCAGACACAGACATGCCCCCAAACAACCGACACATCACACAGTGACCCCCACACAACAGGCCAGGTGCAGACACAGACATGCCCCCAAACAACCGACACATCACACAGTGACCCCCACACAATACATGCCAGGCACACACTCCACACAAACCTTAGAGACACAGACCACACAAGACACACACATGCACAAACCTATAGTTAACACACGGACGCACAAACCCCCTCCGTCACACAAAGCATCCTGCAGCATCCCCTCCACAAACTCCATACACACACCACCTCACAGCACTCCCCAAAACGTGCTCTCTATACGTCCCCTAGTAAAGACAAGCGGGACCTCACAGCCGCCAGACACAGACCCACCACATACACACACACACTCCACAATCACACTCACAACTACTCTGAACACACACAGACTCCACCAAGAGCACAGACATACTCACCCACCCGACAAACACATCACACAAAACACACAGGCGTGCACACACATGAACGCAAAGCCTGGAAGGCACGTGAATAAACCACGGAGGCCGCTCTGAAACCGTGCAGAACAAGCTCTTAGTCCCCCTGGGGAGCTGTGCCCACAGCCAAGACCCAGGCCCGAGGGAGACAGCTAGGGCGTCCTCCCCTCCCCGGAGGCCTCAGCCGCTCGGCCCTCACCTCCTCGCGAGGGGCGCAGAAGTCTGGGACGGGGATGCGGTGGTAGGTGAGGCCGGGGCAGGCCCCGTGGTGCTGGCTGAAGACCTCCTGCATGGTGAGGCATGTCTGGAACCTGTGGGTCTGCGGGCCGTCGGCATCGGGGGGAGGCCTGGTCAGGTGGGCCTTCAGCTGGGTCTCCAGGTTCTAGGGGAGGGTGGGACAGAGGGCTCAGGCCACAAGGCAACCCCCAGGCCAGCCCTGAAAGACCAGAGCCGGCTATGGCCAGGCCAGTCCTGGCTTTGGGGCCTATCACTGCCCCTTCTGGAGCCTCCAGGTTTCTAACCAGACCCGGGGCTAGCATGACAGTCTTGAATCAGTCATTCCCTGAGATGCTCCTCTCGGGGCCCGTTTCTGCAACTGTACAACAGGAGCATACAAGCTTCTGAAGACCCTTTCAGGCCAGCTCCCCAGAAGGCCTCCAACGGAGGGGTGGTACAAGGCAGGAGAGCCCCACCTCCAGCTGGTCAGGGGCCATGGGGGGCCCAGGCCACCGCAGACTGTGGGTTCGCCCGTCACACTCCAGCACAGCCTCCTCCCTCAGGTTGACCCACATGACTTGCTGCAGTTTCCTCTTGGAGTCGGTCAGGTAGGCCAGGACACTCCCCAGGGCCTGGGGGACAGGAAGGCCATCAGCGAAAGGGCTCAATCACCCTCCCTCTGCCCCACAAGTGTGCCCCCAGGGTGGTCACCTTGGCACTGGGCTGGGCCATGCCATAGATGGGCAAACGGGGCACCCGACGGAAGTTGGCCACGTCCATCTCCCTGATGGTGCTGAGTGCATCCGGGGAGACGAGGTCATCTGCCACCTGTCGGGACAGGAGCAAGCCTGGGACCCACAGCAGCCACTGAGGTTCAGAGCCTGGCCCCAGGTGGGCGTGGGGGACGGGGGATAAGACCAGCACTTGACAGTTTACAAAGCACTTTTGCACACTTGGAGCCTTATAACCACCCCGGCATGGACAAGAACGATGGTGCCCAATCTTCGGATAAGGAAGCGGAGACTCAAAGATGCAACACTGGAGGCAAAGCTACCAGAAACAGTTCTCCTCACTCCCTGCCCAGAGCACTTGGGTTTGAGAATGAAGAGCAGGTACTGAACAGTAACCAGAGCTGTAAGCACTTCTTAAGGCCTGAGAATGGCCCCATTTTGTTCACAGGCAGATTCCATCACCCATCATCACTGAGGGCAATGCTTAGCCCAACCCCACAGGAATCAGGGCTGTAACCAATCCCAGGGCCAGCCCACACCCACTCCCACTTCCCCAGTCAGTCAGGTACACTCACCAGGGAGCCCAGGGCGATGAGGTCCTTGGGGGCCACAGGCCCCGCTGAGCTTAGTATCACAGGCAGGCGGTACAGTTCAGGATGGACACACAGCCAGCGGCTGAAACTGAGGGCAAAAGCCAGCGGGTACTGCAGCCCGAGGCAGAGAGAGACGGGATTTCAGGGGCACGGGGCCATCCCAAACTCTTCCTGCCTACCCTGTAGTGGGGGACCCAGGAGACACCCATCACAGCCCAGAGCAGGGGCAAGGGGGTGGAGAGAGAGTAACAGGCCCTGATGCCCTGGCTAAGGATACAGAGATGGACCCAGAGGAAAGAGAGATGGGGCCTCTCCTTGGCGGCCCTGCTCAGGGACTGTCCCTCTATCTGGGTCTCTCCTTACTTCCTCCATTCCCCCCTTCCTCTGAAAGCAACAAACGTCCCCACTCCCCTCCCCAGCTCCACAGAGGTCCCCACCGACCCCATGCCAGTCACCGAGTGGGGAGACTGGAGGGGCCCCAGGAGAAGAGGTGTGTGTCCGCTCATCCCCCAGCCCCACCTGCTCATGGAGATAGTAGTTAAACAGGATCAGGTAGAAGTACCGCTCCAGGCTCTGAAGCGCCCTCTGCTGGACACCGTGCTGGCTGCTGCTTCCCTGAGAGGGAGGGACCCAGAAGGGCCAGCGGTAAAGATCGGGCAGCTCAGGTCACCCAACCTCATCCCTGGAAGTTAAGCCTCAGAAATTCCCAGAGGGCAATCTACCTGCCCTTCATAACACTGTTTTGCCAGGCTGGAAGTTCCTGCAAGCATCTAACTCTATCCCATCTGCTGTGGTTTATCCGCGTTCAGGGAGAGCTGCTGGTGAACAGAGCTGCTGCTGGACCAAGCATTCCAGTTCTCGATGAGGCTGTGCCCAGAGAGGCTGGGCCTCGCTGCATGGCCCCAGTGCCACCCACACAATCCATGCTGAAGCAGCAAGTGTACAAACACCCATCCCTGAGCCAAAGGCCCGGCCTAAGAGCTGTAACCTTCCCCGCCCCAGCATCCACTGGGCAGGGGGGCTGTCACAAAGAATTCCAAGGGTCCTTCTCTTCACCTGTGGATCTCAGGCTTCTCCTTCTGGGTCAGCATCACCTTCTGGAGGTCAAGTGAGATTTGTATAGGCCCGGAAAAAGAGGCCATGCCCTTGGATGAAGTTTAATCCCACCTCTGGGAATCTAGACCTGAGGTCAGCACACTTATCTCTATAAAAGTCCAGACAGTAAATATTCTAGGTTTGCAGGCTACCAGATCTGTGTTGCGACAGCTCGACACTGCCAAGGCAGCACGCGACCACCGTAGCCTGCACATAAATGGATGGGCGAGATCTCCTGTCAACAAAACTTATTTATCAAAACAGGTGGTGGGCTAGATTTGGCCTGTGGGCCATAGTCTGTCCAGTCCTAATCCAGACCTTATAAGGTGGAAAATCCTAAATACAAAACAGCCTCATTTGCATGAAGCAGTTCAATGCAAAGTAGGTTCACTGGTGACCCCACTGTGCAATAGGAAGGGGCCTGTACATGACAGCAGGGGATGCCCAGGAACAGCTGCTCTGTCGGGCTCCCTTCTGAGACCTTATGGCCTGAGCTCCCCTAACTCACAACAACCCTACGGAGAGTTATTGTATATGTGGGGAAACTGAGGCACAGAGCAGTGAAGGAGGTTGGCCAGGCCCACATGCCTGTAGGTGGCCGAGCTAGAAAACAGAAGCCCGGTAATCAGGCCAGAGCCCTGCTCCTAACCTACAGGCCAGGGAAAGCTGAGCCTCACAATGGCTTTGGTTCCACAGCAATAAATCTCAACGATGACAAGCAGGTATGACACGGAAAAGACAGGGCTACATGAAACAAACAGGATGCAAACATGCCCTGGACAAGCTGCAGAAGAACCTCAGAAGCACGAAAACTGAAGCAAGCCAGCCCAGAACGCTCATAGCAGCTGTGCTTGGGTGACGGGCAGTTTTACTTCTCTAATTTCTCAATTTTCCATAATATTGCTTTTAAAAGATATTTCTTTAAGCATTAAAGCAGAAAAAGGCTCTGTGGGCTTTAGATTCTTTCCATGAGCTGTGTGCAAATACTGTCAAGCCAGCCTCCTCTCTCCAGAGCACGGGGACGGGCCTGCTGAGACAGCCCAGAGCGCATAGCTCTTCCAGAAGATGGGCTGGACCTAACCCCAGCCTTCCCAACGAAACAGCAAGCATTTCAACTGCAGAGGGGGCCCGGAGCAGCCTGGAAAGCATCTGCAGTCAGAGGCCTCCAGCACCTCGCCAGCAGCCCCTTCCTCCATCCTGTTTATTCTGCAGTGAGGGGTCCTAATCAGGGAAAGTAAACTTCCTCCCTTCCTGCAGGCCCAGCTCCCTATCTCCCCTTCCTCTGAAAACTGCTCTCTACTCATGGAAGCAGCAGCAGCAATCAAGAAAAGCCAGGCTGAAAGGGGCCAGTCAACAGGCCTCACCCAACGAGGCTGCCGAGCTCCAGCCAAAGTAGCAGCTCTCCGCGCCTCACCTGTGCCCGGCTGCCTTCCAGCTCCCTCTGGCTTCCCAGGACTACTTCCTTCAGGTCGTGCAACTCTGCACAGGCGGCAATGGCTCTGTCCACCTGGTGTCAGGGACCGGGGCAGGGGAGAGAGGACAGAGGCAGGGAAGGAGCAGGGCCAAGGAAAGATGGCAGGAGGCAGAAGAGAAGGACAAAGAGAAAAACTGGTTAGGAAGGGAGGGCTGGGGAGGAGAGCTCCTCAGCAAGGGCAGCGAGTGCTCCCCACTGCCCCCACCCCCAGCTCTTCACCCAGTCCCCATGCTCACCTCTTCCACCATCCTCCTCCCCTCGGGCACCATGTGGAGAAAGCTCTGGACCACCTCGAGCTGCTCCATGGACAATGGCTTGGTCTTCATAGGGGCAGCCCTGACAGGCAGGGACAACAGCATAATCAGCACTCCCGAAGGCTGCCGTCAACACCCTCCCATTCACCTGGACTGCACTGGACTACAAGCTCAAGTTTCCCTTCCAAATCAGGTAGGGGAAACAACAGGCCTTTGCCCTGCTGGGGAAACCGAGGCCAGAAAGGTCAAGTGAATTTCTCCAGGTCACCCAGGGAAGTCTGTGCAAACCAGGAAAGGAGCTGCCGATGCCCAATATCCAACTGTAGCTCTGGGTTTCTGATGTGTCCCCAGCCTCCTGGGGTAGCCCGCCCCCTCCTCCCCTGATCCCCGAGGCCCCTTGGGGCACTGGCTCTAATGCCACTCACTCTGGCCGCAAGGCGGTCCCACCACGGTGAAACAGGAGGAGTGTGCCCAGAACCATGCCCAGGCTGGCCCTGCCCACACCCGTCTGGCAGCTGAAGAGGAGAGCAGGGGGAGGCCCGTGGGCATCTTGGAGCAGCAGCAGGCTGGGGGTCTCCTGGGAAAGGACCGTGAAGAGCAGGGAATGGTGTGACCGGAGAGCCCTCAGTTGAGGACCAAGTTAGGATGCGGGTGGAGGGGCATCATGGCATTGATGCCTCCCCCTGGTCTGTGGCAAGATGGAGACAGACCAGCAGCCTCTGGAGCAATCCCACAGCTCGGTCTGCTCCACCGGCCCCAGGAGCACAGGCCCTGCCCCCTTCCCACACTCCAGGGGGCTCAGCGAGGCCCTGGAGGTGAGAACTACTCAGAGGGGACACAGGGCCACAGCTACACTGCTATGCAGTTTACACTGCAGACTCAATACGGCGACCTCCCGGGGGAGTACAGACCGCAACACGGGTTCTCAGGAAATATCAGCTGGAGACCCACGGGTAAGAAATTTTAGTTCTAATAAAGAAATGAGGAACCTGAGACCTAGAAAAGTTAGGAGATTCACCCAGGATCACACAACGAAGTGAGGAGCCGAGCCACAGCCAGAGAGCCCAGTCCTCCAGACGCCCCGTGCTGGGCTCTGCCATTAGACAGTATACAAGTACACACCCACACAGACACACACAACCCCCTCTGCCTTCCTCCAGGAGACACACCACCCAAGCATCTCCAAGGAGACACGGCCTTGACATAGACCCACTCTCCAAGCACCTGCGCATCCCACCAAGCT
This sequence comes from Bos indicus x Bos taurus, assembly GCF_003369695.1. Classification (NCBI taxonomy): domain Eukaryota; kingdom Metazoa; phylum Chordata; class Mammalia; order Artiodactyla; family Bovidae; genus Bos; species Bos indicus x Bos taurus. The sequence continues at coordinate 26,695,951 of NC_040103.1, read as the reverse complement.
CCCACCACTCCTCCAGTCCCCACTCACCCGGAGGACACTGACAAAGGCATCGAACTGGGTTTCCAGGGGGGCCCCTTGCTCTGGCAGGGGCAGACGGTGGTACCTGCCGGGTGACAGGGAACAGCCCATCAGGTAAGCCACACACCCCATACCCCAGACATCCACCATTCCCGGGGGAGACACAGGCATGGGGGACTCAGCCCAACCTGCAGATGGTGAGACTGAGCCCGCACCAGGAGAGCAGGCCCAGCGAGCACCCACGGCCAGCACGCTGGGGCCTCTGCGCAGGCCTGGCCCCCGGTACCTGTAGGAGGGCTGCAGGAAGAGGGGCCTCTTAAACACCTCCTCAGTCACGTGCACATCGTCCTCGCCCCGGATGGCCACGGCGTGGGGCTCCCCCCGCAGGTCCTCAGTGTTGTGGTACACGTAGTACTTGTTCTCGCTCAGCTGGGCAAAGTCGTGGATCTAGATGGAGGCCAGGGGCCAGAGGGCCATGATGGACCTTGCTGGCTGAGCTCTGGAGGCACCTAAGCCACACGGAGGCCATGGACAGGCTGCTTGCCCTCCAGGGAGAACTACAGCCAGAGGTGCTTTCTGTGCCCTGGCAGTGCTGGAGGGCCCGGGGTGACCGCTGGCCCAAGGGCAGCCACCTGTGCCTCAGCTGCTGCGTCCCACACCGCGGCCAGGCTGGGAAGGCTCTGCCCGGTGGGCAGCAGGAATTGGCCAAACCACCAGACTGAAGGACAGGAGGAAGCTGGTCAGCTGGGAGCTGGAGGGGACGAGGCCTGAGAAGGAGACGGGGAGACGACCACAGCCAGTGCGACCTCTGCTCCTGCCTGGGGGTGTCTCAGAGGAGGGGGAACACAATGACCCCTACACACTGTTTACACAGCTCTGTGGTGTGTGAACAGCCCCAGAGACCTGGACAAGTCCCCATGCTGTGAAGGAGGAGGTCAGAGGAACCTCAGAAACAGAGGCCCAGGGAGAGAAGTGGCCCAGCCCAGGCCTCACAGCTCACGAAGGCTGAACCTGGTCTTGGGACTTTCAGCTAAGTACTCTCTGCCCTCCACCAGACCCTTTTCTAAATAAGAATGCTGAGTTTGGAGGAGAAAAGCAGGGTGGGGAAAGACCAGAGGCAAACAGAGCTGAGAAGAGAAGTCCTCACCCTGGTGCCCCGTGAGCTGGCCTTGCAGCAGCCACTGGCCCAAGTGGGACAGCTTAGTGGGCAAGCATGAGCCGGTGAGAGCAGAGCGGGCTGGGGCTCAGCTCAGGTGCCTGAGGCTACCAGAAGGGCAGCCTCCCACCCACACAGGTGGCCCTCACCTCCTTCCGGATGGCCAGCTCCAAGCGCTCCGCCTGGACCCCGGGTCCAAGGCCCTGGAGGTTCTCATGAAGATTCTGCTTGTCTCGAGGCGTGTAGGGTATAAAGTCCTCAGCAGCTCGCAGAAACAGCACAGGTTCCTCCCGCACACAGAAGATGACACATTCCTGTCGGGCATCCAAGGAGGAAGGAGCCATCACCACTATCTGGCGTGGACACCCGCTCCACCGCCCTTTCCCCGGACCCCCTCGAGGGCCCATCACCCCACTCTGCCCCTGCAACCTGAATCTTACCCCAGACACAAAGCTCAGGCCAAATGCCACCAGCTCCTGACCCTCCTTCCTCTCTACATCTTTCTCCCTTTGTGGACTACAGGGTCCTTGCAGGTAGAATCATGTCCTGGTCATTTTCATGTCCCCACAAAGCCTAGCATAGATCCCTGAGTACATCAAGGGCTGATAAACATCAGCTTAAGACATGAATGCCCACCGCCACCATGCAATCACTCACTGAGCACCATACAGACAGAGGGAGCTGGTAGGCAGGCTCCGCCCTAGAGAACTTGCTGGGATGATGGAATGGGATCCATGCTCAGCTAACACCCCCTCTTCACTCTGGTTCACTAAAGCCTCTCCATCTTCACCCAGGTTAAATCAGACTGCCCGCTACGAGCCTGCAATAACAGTGGACCCTCCACCTCTGTCCTGGAGACACTCAAAACCCCGTCTCCACAGCAGGCGGAGAGAGGAGTCATGTCAAGCAGACACATGGAGTCCAGAGGTCTGGGTTTGGGTCTTGGGACACCACTCAGGGGCCTCTTATCCTGTCTGGGCCTCAGTTTTCTCCTCTGTAAAATGGGACAATAGCTGCCCCACCCATGTAGGATCAACATGAGGATGTAAGTCTTAGCTGTAATCATCATCCTATGGGTGTATAGAGGGGCTGCTAACCTCGGGGCTCCCATGTCCATACAGGACAATGCAACAAACATTTGCCCAGAATTTCCCAGTCATGCTGAGCACAATGACCATCGACTTTCAGGGCCAGGCCCTGGTCACCAGTCACCACCTCCCCCATAATATGCCCAGGCCCTTCCAGAGCCTCTGCAGTTGCCCCTCCCATTTCCCCAGATTTGGGGGACTGGCCCCTGCCTGGGAAATGGCCATGCTTACCCGGTGTCCATCCTTCTGGAGTTTCTGGAGGACCTGCCTAAACCCCGAGAGGCTGGGCTGTCCCATGCCGAACACAGCGAGCCCGCCCTGCACCTGCCGGAAGTTGGGGGCCCCACAGCTCTGCAGGGTGCCCAGCGTGTCCATCTTCTCAGTAACATCCCGCACCAGGAAGTAGCGGCCCTGGCAGGGGAGAGCCACAGGGGTCACTCAGATGACGCAGGGACATCTTCTACAGACAAGGCTCTATCCCAGGCCCCAGAGGATGGGGCGCAGGGAGACGGGGTGGGGAACATGATCCTCAGGTTGTCTACAGACTCGTGGGAAAAGCAGAGAGAATACTTGTGATGCCAGGAGGGGTGTCATATAGTGTGGGAAGAGAGAAGACAACTCTTCCTGAAGGAGAATCAAAGAAGGCTTCAGGCTGGAAGTGGCACCTGAGCCAGGACTTGAGGAAGCAGAGCAGGGAGAAGCATTACAGGGACCGGGAATGGAGACCAAAGCCACCTGCAGGGCGCACCTACAGCCCCCAGGGCAGAAAACAAACATCTCTCACCCAGAGGCGAAGCCCATGGAGAAGGGGTTCAACAGGGAATTACAGCTGGGACACCAGCAACCAACTAGGAGAAAAGTGTGAGCCACTTCCCAGGGGCCTGCAGTTATGCGTATGGGCAGGTCTCTCCCTTCCCCAGCTGGGGATGCAGACCAGAGAAAAGAGGGGTCAGGTGAGAGCAGGAGGAACTAGGAGATTTATTCCCGGGCAAAAAGAAACCATGAAGTCATCTCATCCACCCGTTCACCCACCTCCCCATCCACCACTACCTCCCACCCAGACCCTCTTTCAACAAATACAGTTTAATCATCATGACTACCATTAATTCATTCACTGACTGTTTTTGAACACCTACATGATTACCCAAGCACTGTTCTAGGAGCTGGGACTATAGCAGTCACCAAGACACATGAAAACTCATCTGCCCTTGGAGACTTTACTTTCCAGGGGATATTTTAAGGTTAAAAAAAAAGATAGATCTAGATAGATATACATCTATGTCTACATCTCTATCTATGCACTAAAGAAGTCCTAAAACTTCAAAAGACAATGGGATGACGATTCCTAGCCTGAGAAGAGCAGTCTGGGGCCCCAAGCCCTTCAGGTTCCCATGTGCGTCTTCCTTGGTGCTCAGAGAGAGGGGTGTGGCCAGGCTGGGGCCAGGCAGGGGCCACATGGGGACAGAAGAGCAGGGTCCCCACAGGGCAGCAAGAACAGGCCCTAGGGTATCAGAGAGGGAGAGCAAGTGGGATCAGGGTCCCAGAGGATGGGGTGAGGCAGAGAAGGAGGCCACAGGGGAAGCAGGGGGAGATTAGGGAGGGAGCCTGCGAGGAAGGAGGGCTGGAGCGGTGGGAGGCAGGAAGGGAGAGAGAGGCAGGCCTGACCTCACCTGCACCAGGTAGTGCTCGGGGGTGGCATCAGAGAGCCGGCCCAGGGTGTAATGGGCTTTCAGCAGCTCATCGTGGATCTGGAACTCCTCCTTGCAGTTGTACCTGCCAGGGGCAGGATGCAGCTGGCCTCAGGCAAGCACAGTGGCCAGGATACACTCCACCCTCACCCGGCCCACAGCAGGGCCACCCCATCCCACACATGCATTTATGACAGACGCTGCCTGCTGTCCCCCAGTATCCACACTCCCCTTCTTCCTCAGCAACAGTTCCCTGAATTTGTGACGGGGCCATCCAGCTGAAGACTCTAAGTCCCAGCCTCCCTTGCACCTAGTGTGATCATGTGATTCAGTTCTGCCCAATGGGATGTGAGGAGAAGTATGCAACTTCTGGGCCATTCCCTTAAAGGAAAGAAGACGTATTCCTTCCTTCTCTCTGGCAAGCACCCAAAAGTGACGGCAGGAGGTAGATGCTGATGATGGCAGGGCAACAAAAGGAGGAGCCTGGCCGATTATGGAGCAGTCATTCCAGCCTGGAATACCTCCTGGACTTTTGTGTAGAGAGAAGCTGCCGTCTTGTTTAAAGCCTCCTTAAACAAGGCTTACTTTGGCCCCAGATGGTCCCTCCATCAGATGTGTCTAAGAACCCCCACACTGACAATCCCACAGCACAGTGTAGTGGTTCAGGACACAGGCCTTGGGGCCAGGGTATGACTTGGACTCCACGGCTTTGAAGTTACATGGTCTGTAGTGTCTCCAGTCACTCCCACCTCCTAAGGGCTGCTGTGAGAAGACAAAGCACTCATGAAGTAAGTGCACAGTGCCTCAGGGACTCTAATCATCTAGTAATCTAATTACTAGTAAAGTTCTACCTCCACCCAGGGCCGTTTCAAACAAAACACACAGATTTCTGAAGACGCTCAACCTGAGGGACGGCTGTGCATTACAGACCCAAAACGCGTCTGTGCTGATTATAGCAAAGAATCTGACACAGCCTCCCAGGGCTCATGATCTGGGGTCTGACATCTCTTTACCAAAGGATAAGGGTGATGGAATGAGTAGGGTGGGGAGCACTAGACAGGAGTCGTGAGACCTGGGGTCCCTCAGCCAGCTCTGTCTCCCTCTCACACATGACCCGTGAAGGGCAAATCCTGCCTTCCCAGAACTCAGTTTCTATATCTAGGTCAGGTTTCATATCTGATCTAAAAAAGCTATTGATTAGATCAGGAGTCAGAAAACCTTTTCTATTAAGGACCAGATAGCAAACACTCCAGGCTTTGTGGGCCCCGCAGTCTGCCACAACTACTCAACTCTACCACTGCAGCCTTAAGCATCCTTTGGTGATATGCAAATGAGGGGCGTGGCTGTGTCACAACAAAGACTTATTTACCAAAACACGTGGTGACCTGATTTGGCCTGAAGGATACAGTTTGCCAGCCCGTTTTGGATGATCTTCTAAGGTCCCTCCTACCACAAACAAGCTGCAACGCAAGGAGCGCTAGGTCACAGTCGGCTCTAGGAGGCATGCAGGATACCACTGAGGTGGGTTTTTACAGCAAGCCAGAGAATGTTCTGAGCCGTGCCATGCTTAAATTTTTTGAACCTCATCCCCACAGATCCTGATAAGGAAACTAAGCCCTTATGAGAGGGAAAAGGATTTGCCCAAGGTCACAGAGCAGGGGACAGGCAGAGCTGGGCCCAGGATTTCCAACACTGTGCTCAAGATCCAAACCAAGTTCTGTCGTGCGCTAGTCAAAAAACTACATATCAGGTCCCTTTCATTTAACATCTCCTTCCTCCCCTTATGAGCAAAGTAATGTATTATGATTCCAGTTTTCCTGTCAGGCCTCAAAGCCAGCAGGCCGGATTTATCACTCCTTCAGTTTCCTTACACAGAGGCCCCATCTGCTAGGCCTCCGCCAAACGTCACTCCAGGAAACACATCCAGTTCTTAGCTAATCATGTCTACCTTCCTCCATCCTGAGGGGTCCCAAGGCAGGGAGCTCAGTGGGTGGATGCGAGGAAAAACAAGGCTTCCCAATCACCAGGAGACAGAGCCAATGTCCCTCTGGCTCCCTGGCCTCAAGCTCTCGGCACCCGCTCCTCCCCTGGGCCCACAGGACACATGCAGGGTATCCAGGTCTCTCAAAGGATGGGGCCAGAACAAACCCTCAGTAATCTCCAGAAAAGTCCCTGAAGGGCCCAATTAGGAAAGTTGACCAACAGCTTCCAGCTTTTTCAGCCCAAGGCCCTTTAACAGCCTGGTGTCAACCTCAGTTTTGAACCATAATTACAGATTGTGGGGGGAAGAAAATCTAAATTTTATGTATCTAAGTACATAAACTTCCTTTTAAAAAGTTCAGCAAAAAATTACTCTCAAAAGAGTGTCCCAACCTCCCCCCGGCCAGCCACTCCTCCCATTCCTACACTCCTTGACAGCCACGACATGAAACGTAATATGAGCTAAGAGAACCCCAAAAGACAGCAGCCCTGCCACCCACTTGCTGTGTGACTCCAGACACACTGCTTAACCTCTCTTGGCCTCAGTGTCTTCCTCAATGGAAGCAGATTGGAGACGTTAAGTGCTGTATGCCACCACCCCTCCAGGCAGCTCCCCCCAGCCATGTCTTCTGGGGACAGGGTCATACTTGTCCTGCCACTCACGTGATCACGACGGGGGCCACCTTGTTGGGGATGATGGACTTGGCCTTACTGTTGTGCAAGCCCGTGGTCTGGAAGGAGTGGACGCTGAGTGAGTGCCGACCATCCATCGAGCCACCGTCCTGGAGGCCCTCAAAGGGGGCGCTTGCCGAGACCGTCTGCTGGGCCGTGCTGGCTGTTGTACCCATAGTCTGCTGGCAGCCTCAGGACCCAAGACCTGTGGGGTAAGAGGAGATGCGATCAAGGAGGGGGTGGGAAAAGTCACAGCAGGAAGGGACCCAGCCCACCCCTCACCTCTGCCCTGTGAACAAAGTTCTGAGGCCCAGAGAGGGCCTACTCTGCCTGCAGCTGTCGCTCAGCAAAGCACGTCAACAGGCCTACCGCTATGCCTGGCCCTCTGCCACTGCTCTGGGGAGAGTTATGGACATGGGCAGATAAGAAGATACAGCCCTGATCCCTTACAGTTTACCCCTCCCTAGCGAACATACGACAGTCAGAAAAGAGCCAGCCATCCCCACCAGGTCAGGACCCAAGGCTCCAAGTACCTAGGTCAGGCCACATGGAGATCAGGCCTTCCAGACCCGGAGAAAGGGAAGGCTGTCACCAGAGGGAGAACCAGAGGCAGAGGGAAGTCTGGAGATGGCTTTGAAGGGTTTGGATGGGAACAGAACATAGCTGTGAATGTCACAAAAGAGGCCAGGGAAGTCCAGACTGGGGGCGTTCTCAGCAGATCAAGGCCCCTGAACTCTACATCAACAACATCTACATCACCAATAACATCTCAACAGCCAAAGCTTTTGCCCGACATCCGGCACGCCAGGCATCCTTGTGGTCTCACAATTCCCACTGCAGGGCTCTCTCCTAGGGAAGTAGTGAAGGATGTGTGCAAAGAGTGGGCTACAAGGGTGTTTTGTTGATCACAATGCTATTTATAGTAACAAAACACTGGAAACAGCCTGCAACAGGGGATTTGTTGAATAAATTATGGGGCATCTCTAAGGTGGAATGTTAAACAGCCTTAAAAATATATTGACTGATGTGGAAAGATAGCTAGGCAACCAGAAGGGAAGAGGAACAGGCTGCAAAGCAAGCACAGGATATAATCCATTTTAATACGTGAGCACAAATCAGGAGAAAAGTCTGGGAGGGCACACACCAAGACGCTAACCTGCCATCAGCTGGTGATGAGATTACAGACAGTTTTTACTTTCTCCTTTTTCCTTATGTGCATTTTCTGAACACTGGGTAGTAAAACCTACTTAAAACAAAAGAATGGCTGGAGAAGCAGGCCAGGAGAGCCACTAATAGCTGGCAGAGGGTGTGGGGAAGACTGGCTCAGGGGTCTGAGAACCCTGCGACGGGTTCAGGAACCTGAGAAGGGGCTGGGAATTCCACACACTCAAGAAGAGGGTGACAGACACGGGAGACAGAGGCTCACAGAACTTTCTCAGAGCCCAGCGGCAGCTGCTCCCCACGGCACTGATGGCCCAGGATCAGGAAGGGGAGAGAGTTCCCTGCCCGCTGGTTCCCACTCCCACCTGCACCCTGAGAGCGTCAGTCGCTCAGTTGGGTCCAACTCTTTGCAACCCCATGGACTATAGCCTGCCAGGCTCCTCTGTCCATGGGATTCTCCAGGCAAGAATACTGGAGTGGGTAGCCATTCCCTTCTCTAGGGGATCTTCCCAACCTAGAGACTGAGCCTGGGTCTTCTGCATTGACAGGCAAATTCTTTACCATCTGAGCCACTAGGGAAGCCCTCCATTCTGAAAGCACAGGGACGATACAGTCTTTAGAACCTGATGACTCCCCTCTGCTCCCCTGCCCAAGCTGCCCTAATCTGGGCATGAGCTGCTCCCCACCATCCACACACTCCCAGCCCTGCCCTCTCATAAGCAGCAGCAGCATCTCAGGAAGTGGATGGTGGGGCCAGGAGTCAGCACGAAGCCCGGGAAGCAGGTCACTCTGAAGGCTGAGCTCACCACGCCCTCCCTCCCCCAGGGGTCAGAGTTCCCAGGCAATGCTCCCCCAGCATTCCAGGGCGGTGCCCTCAAGCTCCCCTTCCCAGAGTCACCCAGACAGAATGACTGTTCATTCCGTACCCCCCAGCACCCCAAACCACTGCCTCTCCTTTCCCAGTCTGGGAAGGGTCCCCTCTCTCTCCAGCTCAGCCTTGTCATCCTTGACAACTCCCAGCAGGCATGTGACAGCTCTGCTAACACGTACACCTTGTGTTTATAAGAGCCTCGTCATAGCTCTCCACACCCGGGCCAATCTCTCTCTTTTTTCTGTCTTTTCTTCTTTTTCTTGGTAGAAGGTGGAAGGACTAAGCCTTTATTTCCAAACAGAAACTCAGGCGCTCAGAGAAGGTGAGGGGCTCCACAGTGGATCTCCTGCTGACTGTCAGCAGAGCCAGAACCTTCTCTCCATGGCTCCCCAACGTTCCACAGACCTCTCTCAGCAGCCTGGGCCAAGAAGGCATTGGGCAGGGTGGGTGGGGGTGAAGGCAGGAACAGCCGCCTCCAAGAATGGGCTCGGCGGCTGTCCCAAAGGAGGGAGTGATGGACGGGACATGAGAAAGACCTGCAGGAGGCAACAGCTGGCTTCAGCTGCCAGGCCAAAGCCGAGCCCTGCTCCCACGGGGTGAGGCCGGGCCTGACACCTCCACCTCGCCGCCCCCACAGCTCCAGCTCTAGTGTCTCACAGGCTTCAGAGGCGATGACAGGCCCCAGCCGGTCCCTGAGAGGACAGCCCAGAGACAGTACAGATGCGCACAGCTGTAGGCTGCAGGAGTGGGGCAAGGACCGCCGCCTCTGAAAGTTGACCTGTCTCCGCAATGTCGACAGGAGGGGGAAACCCCAGGCTTCCCAGGTTTCTCACTCTGCAACTCTCCCCCAAAATCTCTTTCATCTCGGGCTAGAGTGAGCCTCGCCAGTATAGGGCCCTTCATCCTGCAGGCCCCATGCTCTGGGGCCGTCAGCAACTTATTTTTCCCCTCTGGGCCTCAGTGTCCCCGTCATAAAGTGACAGTGAGGGTGAGATAGTCTGCAGGCCACTCCCACATGGGCCTGGCTCCTAAGATTGGCAGTCCCGGCGGTGACACCACTGCTCTCCACGGCCAGGGCCAGGGGCCAGCAAGGGCAGAGTGGGGCAGGTCCCTACTGCTCAACCCTCTGCTAGAAGGAGAATCAGGGGTAGACTAGGATGAGACTGGACAGTAAGATAGGAGGGTCTATGAGCCCGGATGGTTTGCAAACATTTATGCCTTGTTTTCCTAACTTCTGACTAAAAGCAAGCATTTCCTTCAGTCACGAGTGAAGGCTGCCCCTGTCATGTCTCGGAGCCCAGGACACGGTCACCATTGAACTCAGAGACATTTTCACATCACACAGTGGCTCTGCAGGTATCTGGAAACGTGGCTTGCACTCATCACTCCCTTCATATCACCACATAATGATCAGACCCAGGACCACTCTGGTCTCAGTTTCTCCATCTCTAATTCAAACCACCACCTCCCCTCTATCCTTTGTCCTAGACATGATACAGAAACCATGATCTCCAGCTTGTCAAACCCTGTGAGCTCAGAAAAGATGAATGGTGGCTATTCCAAAGCAGAGTCTGGCCCTCGCAACTGAAGCAGAAAGCTGGACATCTGCTCCTGAGGCAGCCATCACCCTGCCCCATTCCTTTCTTTGCCTTTCCTGCCCAAAAGGGAAGAGGTCATAAGAAAAGAAGGGGGACCCAAGGCTCCTAGCCCCTATCCCAAGTCCCCTGGTTGGGCGTGCTGACTCTAGCCTGAGGCAAAGCAGAGCCTTTGTTGTGAGCACAGGGAGACTGTACTGAGCAGACACTATACTGCTGGCCAAGTCAGGGGTTGTTGATAAGTATGTGATTCCCAAGCCTACCTGGGGTGAACAGAAAGGGGAGGGCTTAACAGGTACCCGAGATAGCCAGTGATCTTGAGTACTGACCCAGGGGCATGCCAGGAAGACCAATGGGTGGACCTCTGACGGCAAAGCATCTAATATATCTCATTTATTCCCAACCTGATACAAGAGCCGACTCAATGGAAAAGACCCTGATGCTGGGAAGGATTGAAAGCAGGAGAAGAAGGGGATGACAGAGAATGAGATGGTTGGATGTTTGAGCAAAGTCCAGGAGACAGTGAAGGACAGGGAAGCCTGACATGCTGCAGTCCATGGAGTCGCAAAGAGTCAGACATGACTTAGCGACTGAACAACAGCAGCAACAAAAAAGAGGTGCCACCTCTTACAACTCAATATTAAGTTAACAAAATATCCAATTTAAAATGGCAAAGGATTTGAAGGTACATACGGATGCCAAATAAGCATATATAAGTGGTTCAGCATCTTACATCATTAGCAAAATCCACTAGAATGACAAACGTGAAAAGACCAACAATATCAAGTGTTGGTAAAGCTGTGGAAGAACCGGAGACATTTCCCAGTCGAGAATACTGGAGTGGGGTACCATTTCCTTCTCCAGGATATCTTCTCAACCTATGGACTGAACCCACGTCTCCTGCACTGGCGGGCAGATTCTTTACCACTGAGCCACCAGGAAAGCCCACAATGGAATACGATGCAGCAATTTTTAAAAAGGAAAAAGTAACTGATACACACATGACATGGGATGAACCTTGAAAACATCATACTAAGAGAAACACACCAAGCCTCAGAGACTTCAAACTATACAGTTTGACATTTATATGACATAAAGCAAAGGTAAAACTCTAGGGGCAGAAAGCAGACGGATAGTTGTCAGGGACAGGGGAGTCCAATACGCAGGGGCTTGAGGGCACCTTTGGGAGAGGGAATTACTCCATGTATTGAATGTGGTGGTTACATAACTACATACATTAGCCAGTGCTGAACTGTACACTTAACATGGGTGAATCCTGTTGTATGAAGTTTACCTAAATAAATCTGTTAGAAACAAAGAGGAGCTTGCTCCTTCCCATCACCTCTTCCTCCTTAACTCCAGAACTCACCCACTGTGAAACCTCAGAGCTACCTCTCTGGACCTTAGTCGCCATGTCTGTGAAATGGGGCTGCCGTGACGGGTAAACAACAGAGCTGATCCCTGAACTACACGAGGGTTAGCAACGTTGACCCTCCGTGCCATCCACGGTGTGCACCGGCAGTTCCAAGTATAGGATCCAACCAACCACAGGCCACGCAGCAGGGATCTATGACAAAAACTCACACATACGTGAACCTCGCAGTTCAAACCTGTGGGGTCAAGGCTCCACCGTGTAATTAGACAAGCCTGCAGAACAGGGCCTGGTCGGTGAGTGCTCCATAAAAATCAGCTGCTAGCATGCATGTCAGACTAACACGCATCAATCAGACTCTGGAGCTGCGCTGTGCAATACAGTAGCTGCCAACTGGGATGCACGGCAAGTGCAAAATAAACACTGGGTTCAAAGACTTAGCACCAAAAACGTGAAACATCTCAAACAAGTTAGTATCGTTGATGATATGGTTAGTTCAGTTGATTATATGTCAAAATTACAGTATTTTGATATTGGGGTTAAATAACATATGTTACTACAATTAAGTTCATCTATTTAGTTTTACTTTTTTATGTGGCTATTTAAAATGACATGTGGGATTTCCCTGGTAGTCCAATGGTTATAACTTCGTGCTTTCACTGCAGGGGCCATGGGTTTAATCCCTGGTCAGGGAACTAAGACCCCCATATGCTGCATGGCACAGCCAAAAACTTAATCAATTAAAAAAAATGACACATATGATGAAACTATCACAGCATTATAAACCATTAATTGAAAAAACATGCGGCTCACTTTATACAGGTATCCCCCATCTTTTTGAAAGTTCGCTTTATGCCACTTTGCTCTTCCAAAAGACCTACGTTAATAACTGTTTTCACTAACCAAAGGAAATCCAGAGGATTTTGCTTTTACCAAAAAAAAAAAAAAGTGGAAGATAAAAATAGCATTGAGCATTTGTCTTGCAGGAGACACGACAGAGGCAGTGCACCCCATGCAGGAAGAGTGGCCCTGCCAAAATCCTTCCCAGAACCACTCTCTGCATCTCAGCATCAGCATCTGTGCTTTAAATCCATTCATTTTGTGCATTCATCAGCAAGAGGTGTCCTAAGGTAATTCTGTCTCCGCTTAACGCCATTTCAGCTAAAAAAACTTTCATAGAACATTCTACTTTTGGATAGCAGGGAAATCCATATTCCTGTTGGACAGTGCTGCTGAGTCTCAAGTCCTCCATGGTCCCTGAAGGTCCCCCTCGGTCAGCTCAGATTCCTCAGAGCTGAGCCCAGTGACTGCGGCAGGTATGAATTTATAACCTTCTGTGTGGGGCATGAGAAAAACCCAGGAAGGCAGTGCTAGCATATCCATTCAACAGACAGAAAAGTGAGAACTCCCCAGTATCCTCACACCTAGTTGGAGAAACAGTGATTTCAACTCAGTGTGATGGCTCAGATGGTAAAGAATCCACTTGCAAGGTGGGAGACCTGGGTTTGATCCCTGGGTCGGGAAGATCCCCTGGAGGAGGGCACAGCAGCCCACTCCAGTATTCTTGCCTGGAGAATTCCATGGACAGAGCAGCCTTGTGGGCTACGGTCCTTGGGGTCGCAAAGAGTCGGACACAGCTGAGCGACTAAGCACAGACACAGACAGATAACTTGGTGTGAAAGGTGGACTCTGGGGCCGAAATTCCCATCCCTACTGCGTACTAGTCATGTGGCACATGGCTTAACTTCTCTGAGCCTCAGTTTCCCCAACTATAAACTCTATAACCCCAATTACAACTCTGCCTCCCTAACTGGATCATCTGGGGATGAAGTAAGTGAATGTGTTTAAGGTGACACCTACCCAGCTCAACACACAGCAAGGGCACAGCTCACTAGCTGCCCTTCACATCACCCCAGATCCCAGGCTCCCTGTACTCTCTCCCTACCTTCTCCATATCCCCTCCCTGTAACCACAGACTGGTACCAGATCTAACCCTCCCAGGCCAGGACCAGGGCCACATCTAGACACTGCCTATCAAAGGAAAGTCTGGAGGAATAAGTGGGCTCAGTAGTCCCCTGGCTGTCATCCTGGGCAAACAACAGGGCCCAGCGGGGCTGGGCCACAGCAGCTGCCCTGCTGTAGAAACACACAATGGTAAGTCTCCTCGTTTCACTGCTTTGTTAAGCCACCTAGGAAAGCTTCAATCTGCTTCTGGTCTTGGTAAGAAACCAAGAGAGGGGATTCCCTGGAGGCTTAGTGGTAAAGAATCTGCCGGCCAACACAGGAGACATGGGTTTGATCCCTGGTCCAGGAGTAGTCCACAAGCTGTGGGGCAGCTAAGCCTGCGCACCACACCTGCTGCTGCTGCTGCTGCTGCTCAGTCACTTCGGTCGTGTTCAACTCAAGCCATTATTCTAGAGCCCAGGAGCTGCGCCTACTGAAGCCCACACGCCCTGGTGCCTGTGCTCTGCAATCAGAGAAGCCACTGCAATGAGAAGCCTGCACACCACAACTACAGAGCAGCCCTCACTCGGTGCAACTAGAGAGAGCCCACGTGCAGCAATTCAGACCCAGCACAACCAATAAATTTTTCAAATAAAAAAGTTATTAAAAAAAAAAGAGAGAAAAGAACAAAGACAGTCTAGCTCTTCTCTGGAGCCTTGGGCAAGTCCTCTCTTTGCTCTGAAAACCCACCCATATCCTTCGTCGGTCCAACTGCTCTGCCATGGCTGGTCACTGGCCCCTGACTAGTCCAACAACAGCAGCCTCCAGGAAAGAAGGCTTCCTCCTTCTCTCTGTCCCCCTGCGACCCATCCTCCAAGCAGCAGCCACAAGGATCTTTAAAGCCCTAAATCACATCGTCCGCCCTACTTAGCTGCTTCCTCTTCTGTAAAGTGGGAGTCATAAACCCTGTCTCGCCTCCCTTAAGGGTTGTTGTCAGTAGCACAGATAGAAAAGCCACAAAGACACAGAAAGGCCCCAGTAGTCTGCAGGAAAGGAATGATTACCATGGGAACACGGACGACCACAGGCAGAGGAAACTCAGGCGGAGGTCATGTCATTTCCGTCCATCATGCTGTGACATGCAAAGCCCTCACCCCAGCGGACAGGCCCCCGCCCCCTCCCCTTGCTCTGACGCTCCAGCCACAGGCCAAGTCCACCTCCTCCTTCCAACACCACAGGCCCCCTTCTCACGAGCACCCACCACTCCTCTGCCTGGGACACCCTCTAGCTTGTTCACGCGGCTGCCCCTTCCCCTGGTCGTGGCTCAAATGTCCCGCCTCAGAAGCCTCTCTGAGGTCCTGGCAATACTGGCTGTCAACACCCCAGCCCTCAGCACTTCTCTTGCTCACGACCTCCTTTTACTTTCAGTTGCCTCACGGATGGGATTATGTCTACAGCAGCAGCCTCTCCAACTTCCCAAGAGCTGGTCAGTGCCTAAAGTGACCATAGCTTGGCCCCAGCACCAAATTGCACATGGGTCCCAGCAGATGCTCAGGAAACGTTTCTGAGATGACCATGTGACGACTTGGGGGCATCTTTCAGGACCACAGAAGAGCGCCTGGCATCAAGGACCAGTCTCAGCCCACACAAGAGGGTATGGGGAAAGATGCTCCCACCCTAGACTCTCTCACCAGGACTGCCCTCCTCCCCACCCTTCCACATCCTACCTGCCAGCTCCTCCAGGAAGCTCTCCCTGACTACACACCCACCCCCATCTCTCAGCTCCCACTGCCCACTGTGAGCATCACAAAATGGGACTCTCCATTCTCTTCCACTGCATGCTGTTCCCAGCAGTGGGTATCCTACGTCCTGGGTCCTGCTGCCTGGCTCCAGGGAAAAGCCAGATACACACTTGCTGAGGGAACAAATCAGCTCCATCACTTCACCCTCTCACCCTGGCCAGCTCCTTGCTGATGGGACCAAGGATGATACTCCCCAAGCAGGCACAGAAGGTGGAAAGACGTCTAAACATTATAGTATTTATTTCTGAGCTGGGGGACTGAATATGGTTATTCATCTTCTTTTTTGCTTATTCACCACTTCTAAATCTCCTACAACAAACATTATTACTTTGGGAATGTTTTTAAGTATGGTTATTTGCAGTAGTTTCAAAGTTGGACAGCGGCCACAGCTCCCCACCCAGCGTACCCCCCCTCACCCACCGCTAACCCCCCAGTACACCCTCAGCTTGGTGCCTGTGCCACCCTGTGCCCTCTGCCTGTGGTCGTTCATGTTCCCATAATAATCATTCCATTCCTACAGCCTGGTGGGGTTTTCTGCCTTTGTTGTTTATCTTTGCTCCTGACAACAACCCTCAAGGGAGGTGAATAGGGTGTATGGCTCCCACTTTGCAGAAAGAAAACTGCTAAGCAGGGCCAGCTATGTGAATTTCCCCAGGCTATATGGCTTGGTAGAGGCAGAATTCCGGTTTCTGCTGCATGGCCCATCACCTCCTGTCTTTGACGGGTCACACAGACCCACCCCTTCACACAATCTCTGCTCCTTAGCCTCTTTAAAACTAGGATGAGGTCAATTTTAAAAAAAAGTAAAAGGGGCTTCCCTGATCCAGTGACAAAGACTCCGCACTCCCAATGCAAGAGGCCGAGTTTCAATCCCTAATCAGGAAACTAGCTCCTGCGTGCCCCAACTAAAGATCCCACTGCTGCAACTAGACCCAGTGCAGCCAAATAAAAAAATAAATATTTTAATAAAATTAAATGAAGCTATCTGGGATCTGAGATTGCAGGAGACCTTCATCAGCTGAATATCTTTCTGAAATGTTTCCATTTTTTCTAAACTGAAAAAAAAAAAGGTTAAAAATTAAAATCAGAAGGTGAATGCATGTTTAGAAATAATGCCCTGTGTTCAGCAGTGGGCTCCCTCTGTGTGGCAGGCCTTGAGTTCCAGACTTCGGCCTGCAAACAACGGGGAGCCCCAAGAGATGGAACTGGAGGTGGGACAAAGGCAGGCGGGGCAGAGCGACTGGGCAGCCAGCTGAGGAACTGCAGTGAGTGGGAGCCAAGGTCAGAGTAAGGGGATCACCCTGCAGGTGGACCCCTGGGCTGGGAGAAGCTGCAGGTGGAACAGCAGGCCCCCACTCTCATTGAAGGGTAAAGGAGCCTCCTTCTCAGCTCACCTGACAGGTGGAGAACAGAGAGGGGACTCCTGCCTGCTCTGCAGCCAGCAAAGACCCTGGCACATGTCACCAGATGCTCCAGTGGGGCCTGCAGGCTCCTGGAATCTGGGACCCTCAGGAAGGAAAAGGGTCCTTTCCAGCACCCCTCGTTGTCTGCCTCCAGGTTTAGGGAGCTCCCTACCTCAGGAGCTCCCCATGGTGGCTCAGCTGTCCTGAGAGGAACTCTGCCTATGTGGTGGGACCTTAGATTGGAGATGGGGGCAGGGGGCTACAATGGACATTTTGAGTTAAAGTCAGAAAATCTGAACACAGATTATATTTTGTTGGATAAATAAGCTCAACTTCCTTGGATGCCATAATGAAATGTGGAAACAAGGAGAATGTCCTCATTCTTAGGAGATACAAGCTGAAGGGTTTACAGGTGCAGGATCCTAACATCTATGAATTTCATATGGTTTAGGGAGTAGGGGGCAGAGGGAACAAATACTAGCAACTGGTGAGGAGGGACTTGCGTTCTCTTCTTTCAACTTTTCAGTAGGTTTGAAATCTTTCAAAATAAAAAATTGGTATTTAAAGTATTTTTAAAATTAAAAAATGTTTAAAATTTAGCTACCCTTCCCATCACCTCATGGGAAATAGATGGGGAAACAGTGGCAGACTTTATTTTGGGGGGGCTCCAAAATCAGTACAGATGGTGACTGCAGCCATGAAATTAAAAGACGCTTACTCCTTGGAAGGAAAAGTTATGACCAACCTAGATAGCATATTTAAAAGCAGAGACATTACTTTGCCAACAAAGGTTTGTCTAGTCAAGGCTATGGTTTTTCCTGTGGTCATGTATGGATGTGAGAGTTGGACTGTGAAGAAAGCTGAGCACCCAAGAATTGATGCCTTTGAACTGTGGTGTTGGAGAAGACTCTTGAGAGTCCCTTGGACTGCAAGGAGGTCCAACCAGTCCATTCTGAAGGAGATCAGCCCTGGGATTTCTTTGGAAGGAATGATGCTAACGCTGAAACTCCAGTACTTTGGCCACCTCATGCGAAGAGTTGACTCATTGGAAAAGACTCTGATGCTGGGAGGGATTGGGGGCAGGAGGAGAAGGGGACGACAGAGGATGAGATGGCTGGATGGCATCACTGACTCGATGGACGTGAGTCTGGGTGAACTCTGGGAGTTGGTGATGGACAGGGAGGCCTGGCATGCTGCGATTCATGGGGTCGCAAAGAGTCAGACACGACTGAGCGACTGAACTGAACTGTACTGTGCCTTATAAGAAGCTACTTTCCCAAACATTCCCCTCACTGAAGCCTCAGAGAAGGCAGCTCATCTGGAAGGAGAAAGTCTTCAGTCCACACAGGCAAAGTGCTTGAGCCCTGTGGTTTTGTTTCTTTCCATTCTCATTAGCTGCTAGGACCTGAAAGTCAAGGAATTTCAAATACAACTCCAGATCTCCAGAGAACCCAAATATGCCCAGCAACAGGGTGCTGTGGGACGCCCCTGGAGGGGCCCCTGCCACCCCCCAGGCCTGTGGGCCAGGTGGGGACAGTGCTCAAGTAGAGCCCTCGTCCTGGGCCAGCCCCACAAGCACCGTATCCAGTCCACCTGTGTCCCCGCCCCTGTGGGTCTTCCATCTTTCCCAAGCGTGTCCTCTTCCCCCAGGTCCTAGCAGCCCAGACAGGCCCACACTGTCTCAGCACACACCAACCCTCTGAGAATAGGGTGGCCCACTTCCCTCACTGTGACCACTCCATGGGGCTGGCTCCAGCCCCTGGAAAGCCTTTCTGTCTTGGGCTCAGCCCCTGCTTCCACTCCTGTCCTGGAGCATGTGGCTTTCTGGTCCCAAGGCAGGACTGGCCTCCTCCATAGAAATCTCCCTGGTGGAGATTCTGCCACCTTTGAACCACTGGCTCAGCTTCTCAGCCTGAGAAAAACCTCCGGTAAATGCCCACAGTGGGGACTTCCCCAGTGGTCCTTTGGTTAAGATTCTGTGCTTTCACTGCAAGGGGCACAGGCTCAATTCCAGGCTGGGGAACTAAGATCCCATAAGATGCATAGCAGCCCCCCCCAAAAAAAGTAAGGCCCACATCCCCTTCAGCCCCACTCCCTCCCTTCATCTGTATTAAACAAACCGGACGAGGGACAGGGCAGCTAGCTGAGCATGTGACTGCCTACAGCCAGGCCCAAACTCCTGATCTCCCCCGAAGCTACTTGGGCCAGGTGACTAATCCTAGCTAATGAAACATGAGGGGCAGTGTCCTTGGCAAATTCCGGATCCTTCCCTATGAGCCCCCTTTACTCCTTTCCTCCAGCCTGCTGCCTGGAACACAGGCATGATGGCTGACATTTTGCAGCCGTCTTGAGCTGTGAGCACATGAAGCCACACCCCGGGAATCTGTATAGCAGAATCACCATATCGTGGCCTGGACTGCAGAGCTCCGGGCTCGGACAGGACACAGAAATAAACTTCCATCTTGTGTAAACCGCTGTCATTTGGCTTTTCCTACTACTCGCAGCCAAATCTAATCCTGACGAATGCACTCTGTTATTTTTAGGGATGGCCCTCAATGACCACAAGCTGCAAGGCACAACTTCCTTCTTCCTCCTTTCTCAGAACATCAAGTTCCTTCTGGTCGTGCTCCGGCAGGTCAACAACACCAGGATCCCGTGAGTCCAGCCCACGCTGGAGCCACAGCGGCTCACGGAATACAGAAGACACTGTCCACAGCCACCAGGGCCCAAGGGGTAGCTAAGGATATGCACAAATGTCACGCCACGATTGACTGACAGACCATGTGATGCAGAAGCCTTCTCCAAGTCAGCTGCAGAAATCTAGAAGGTTCCAAGCTGCTAAATGTTTGTTCTACCCTATAGATAGAGGCTTGGGCTCCATTCCTCCGAAATGGAAGAGAGAGACCACAAGTCTCCCCATCTGGAGTCTCTCCGAGTCCCTCTCGAGGCCTTTCTGAGAACTCTGCAGAAAACAAGAAGGTATAATCTGGCTGGGAGGGACTCTGCCTATAGGTTCTGTCGAACAGGAGGGGAGTATCAACATCCCTAGGGAGGTGTCAGTCAACTCTGGGAAGGACATTCCTTCTGTGCCTGAAAGAGGCTGAAGCTCCTCTCCATCTAGGATTAGGAATAGTGGGAGGGCCTCAGAGAGAGCAGGGTTAGAAGCACCTGGACACCCCCACGCCCAGTGACGGTGCTCCAAGTAGCTGGCCATTGGGGCTTTTCTAGGCCAGCAGAGCCTACAGTCTCCTGACACCACACCTAGAGCCCTGACCCTGCCAACACTCTGCTGGCTGCTTCCAGGGACTGGGCTCCAAAGGGCCACTGGGAACTTACACTTGAACCCCATTCCTGACCTCCAGCAATGCCATAGGGACCTGAAGCATCATTTTAAGGAGCTGGGAAGAACGATGACCCAATTCTGCAGTTTGTCCCCATCCATCCCAGCCCTGTGGCCTCCAGTCTAGACTCCCTTGCCTGGCCTTCAAGCCTCCCGTTCCCACCCTCAGCATCCCCTATTTACCCTCCACACCCCTGCCACTCCAGGCAAAGCCAAATTCTCAGCTGCCCCATGGGATGGAGCAAGTCAAGCTCCAAGAGATGTTCCCCTCCAGCACAGGTTCTCTGAGAAGCCTCAAATTCAACCTAGCCCTCTGTGGGTCACACTTGATGTCCACCTAGGAAGTAGGAGGCCTGGTCAAGATTAGTAGGAGGAGATTTTAGCAGCTCAACCCTCTGCGCAAAATCAATCTTTCACAGAAGTTCAATGTATAAAACAACTAGAAGCAGAGCTGCCGTGCTGACCGCTAGCCCAGGAAGAGGGCTGCCAAGCTTTTGGTCCCCAGACCCACTGTGGGGCCCCTCCTAGGGAGGAGCACCGCCAGAGCTGCTAGCCAGAGATGCTCAAGGCCCTTGACTGCTGGAATCTCCCAGGATGCATCTGGCCCTTCCCTGTCTCGACGCCTCTGCCCTCCTGGTCCTACAACCAGGAATGCCATCCCTACCCTCACGCCTTCATCCCATCCATTACCATGCAGTGGAAATGTCCCTGTCCCCTCCAAATCTTCTAACACACAGGCTGGACCCCAAACGACCCTGACCTTGAACCCACTGGACTGGCATTTGGTAAGTAGACGCCTCATCTCCCCACTCTGGATCTGATGCTCCTCCGCACCGCCCCCACTCCAACCCCCCGCCCAGGGTAGAATCCCCAGTAGTTGTAGGTTCCAAATGTCACTGTGCTAAACAAATTGCACATCTACCATCATTTCAGCTTCAGAACAACTCTATGAGAAAGGCAGACGCACACGCTTTTGTGCCATTTAACAGATGGAAAAACTGAGGCTCAGAGAGTTCACTACACAACATAACAGAGCCAGGCCTCTGGTTCCGCAGCCTGGGCCCTTTCCACTGAACTGTCCACCCATCACTCTCCCATTTCTCCTGAAGCCAGCCTCACTTTCCCCAAAGACACTGGGAAGCTTAACCCAGGGACCTGCAGCAGGCAGAGAACAAGCTGGACCCAGGGAAGAGCACCCCTTCCAGGGCCACAGCCTCTCACGGACCGCTGGCAGCCAGATGCCTGGGGCGGGTAACAATGGAGCTAAAAATAGGGCAGGAGGCTGAGTGGCCAGCTGCAGGAAACATCTGTCTCAGCCACAGAACAAACACAGAGGAAGTCACCATGCTCCAGGATTCCCCTACTGTGGGTGGGGCCAGGGGAGAGCTGGGGAGGAGGGGAGAGAGCAGGGTTTCAGATTTTCAGCCTGGGCCCAGGGCAGGGGCTCACACCAGCCCACCCCCGGCCCTGGGGCTCATCCCCCAACATCCAGCACACACACACATGCAGACATGGGACAGGGTCTAAATTCCCCTTAAGCACCAACATGTATCTTAAGTTAGAGTCACACCCACCTCTGAGAGTCCAGTCTGTCCCTCTCATTTTACAGAAGAGCACACTGAGGTCCAGAGACCTGCTCAGTCACAGAGACAGTGGAAGAAAGAGCCAGGACCGGGGGCCTCCTACCCTTCTCCCTCACCTCCCTGTACATCTGCTTCACTTTTCTGAGCAGGGAAGACCCTGACCAGGAAGAGCTCTTTTGCTCCAACGAATGAAGCACAGGGTCAAAGTGATCTCAGGTACTAAGCCATCACTGCCCTTCTCACCATGAGGAGCAAAGGCCACAGTGGGTGGAAGTGCTAGACACTCAGCAGGAGGCTCAGCAGTGGCCCCAGACTGGGCTGGTCGTCAATTGCGATGACAAAATACACCAGTGTCGCTTAAGGACGTCCTTGATAGAGCAGTGGAGTACATGTCTTTTCAATAATGCGGGTAATAACCTGGGAAGAAGCACATGGACTAGTTTCCAGCACACGACAGCTGTCTGCAAGATAAACCCTCGTGAACTGGTCTGCACTGTCGGCTGAAGCAGCCCCTTCGTCCGTGGAGCATCCCTTTTATGCAAAAGAATGGCTGACAGACCAAAAAAATGTTATTCAGAACTGGATATCTGGTAGACATTTTCTCCAAAACGAACAGAGTGAGCCTGTCCCTTCAAGGAAAATAACCGACAGCATTTGTTGCCAGTGATAAGTTTGAACATTTAAAGAAAAATCAGAATTCTGGAAATCCTGAATCAGTCACTGTGAATCTGAAAGCTTCCTAAAACATAAAGATTTTGCAATGATATGATTGATGATGCGAACACATGCAATTGTGGGATATGATGAAATGAACTGTCCCACATTTGGAAGATCCAAACTCACTGAACCAGTATTTTCCCAATCACTGATATATGTTACCAAACCACACCTGGTCAAAAAGCCATTGTAACAAAATATGTAACAAAATATGAAAAGTTCATCAATGTGTTTTCAGATTCTACATTCCCTTTAAGAAATTATTACTTTTATGCAGCATCAAAGGAAAACATCCTCAGGCTAACAAAATATTCCTGCCCTTTCCAATGACTTACCTGTGTGAAGCTAGATTTTCTTCCTATACTTCAACTGATCAACATATCATGACAGACCAAACGCAGGAACAGATATCAGAATCCAGCTGTCTTCTATTCAACCAGACATTAAAGAGATTTATAGATTGGCCAAACAATGCCACTTATCCCACTATATTTAAAACATAGTTATTTTTCAGAAAAAAAAAATTATTTATGTGTAACATATAATGGGTTTGCTATTGTTATTTTGAAATGAATGTATAAATATGTCTTTAAGTATACTGTTTTAATTCTTAACATGGTCAATATCAATTTATAAATATATATCACCCACATAAACAAGAGGCTTCAATTTTTAAGAGTATAAAAAGGGTATTAAAGAAGGGTATAAAGAGTATAAAGGAAGCAGTATTGAGACTAAAAAGTTTGCAAATAGCCATGGTTTCACCCCCACCATAACCCAGTGGTTATTGTGGCCTAGCATCCCATTTTTTGCAGGTACAGACACGGAGGCACAGAGAGACTGCATAATCTGCCTAAGGGCACACAGGCGGCCAAAAGCCTCCACGCGCACACAGGCTGTTAACCACCAAGCTGTCCCTCAGCTAACGTCAGGCTCCGAGGTAAGCAGAGAGGGATGAACAACAGCATACTACAAAGGGAACCCGGAAGCGGAAAAAGAGAACGTAAGTTAATACGTATATACTCTTGGGGCAGAAAAGGACTTTCTATGCAAAATGCTAGGGGATAAATATAGTAAAATATTGATGGAGCAGACTACATTATAAAATAGTCAGCTTTTCAACAAATTTGAGTCAGTTGAACCAAGGTGGACAGACCTAAGAGAAAAACAAATATGTTAGTGCGTATATATGGAATCTAGAAAAACGGCACTGATGAACCTATCTGCAGGGGAGGAATAGAGACGGAGACATAGAGAATGGACTTGTGGGCACAGCAGAGGAAGGAGAGAGCGGGACGAATTGAGAGACGCGTTACCAAGGTGAAACAGGTAACAGGTGGGAGGCCGCTGTAGAAGGCAGGGAGCTCAGTTTGGAGCTCTGTGATGACTACAGGGTGGAACTGGGGGTGGGGAGGGAGACTCAAGGGGGGAGGGGATATATACATATACTTACGGCTGATTTGCACTGCTGTAGAGCAGAAACCACACAACGCTGGAACACAATTATCCTCCAATTAAAAATTATTTTTTTAATGGTCAGGTTTCATCTAACACAGAAAAACCACAGTTGTATGACAACTGACAAATGGATAAAAATATTTTCAACATATTTTTATTATTTATCATTTTATATAGAGGGATTTTTTTAAAATGAGAAAACAAGTATATATTAAAAGTAAAGCATACAAAAAAAAAAACCCAAAGACACAACAAAGAAATACAAATGACTGATAAATGTGAGAAAAGATATTCACCCTAAGCTGTAATTTTAAAACTGGGAGCGGCTGCCACGTGTTGCCTTTCATGGCCTCACAGGTTCAGCAGGGTGAAAACACCTGGTCTCTGCAAGGGTGCCAGGGATGGGCGCCCTCCTAAGGGCGGGGCAAGGTGTAAACTGGCATGGCTCCCTGGAGGACAAACTGGCAATCATTCTAAATTTTGCAATCAGCAAAGTTTCAATCAAGTCACAGGAAATACTCAAAGATATGGCCACAAAGGTGTTGGGTACAGCTTTGTTTACATTAGTCAAAGACTGGAAACATCTCTCACATCAACAGTGGTCGAAGTTGAACATACCACAGACGTCATCACATCATCATTCAAACAGATGGAACCTCAGATGACCGTCGCTAACAGACTGTGGAGCCAAAGAAGCCAAACTAAGCAAACACGATATGATTCCATTTGTCTAAAACTCAAAATCAAGCCAAACTGGTGCATGGTGCTGGAAGTCACGTCTGGAGCAGGAAGGAGGGGGTGGCGATGGGGTACAGGGCCAGGGTGCTGGAGGAATTATGTTCTTTGACCTGGTAAGGCTCCGAAGGCTGTGCTCAATTCAAGCTGTACATCTGTGATGTGTTGTTAAGCTCCAATGTAAGAGTTTCCAAAGAAAGAAGGAGCCCCTTATTTACTGATAGGAAAATATCTACTGTATGTTCAGTTGGGGGGGGAGACACTAAACAGCAATTTAGAGCTTTGCCCTATTAAAAAGGAGAGAGGAATCCTGTACACAAGCACACGCACTCACACTACACAACGAAAAATGTCTGGAAGAACAAATCTCCAAACATGAATGGTTATCACTGTCGTTATCACCGGGAAGTGGGGCCATGGATGATTTTCCTAACCTTTCTGCATATCTTTTATTTCTCTGATTTTCCTATGTGAACAGAGACTATTTACAGAGAAAAAAAAAAAAGAGGGGGGATAAAAGAATATTCACACTACACTGATGCCAGGAACCAGGGTTCCATGTCAACTCGACAGCCCAAGAAGACCACGATCCACAGGAAAAGGTCAGAAGAGTGAGGCTGTTCCTGAGTCGTCATTGAGGAAAAGCTAAATACCTTCCCTGGAAGATGGAAGAAACCAGGATTTTAGAGTCAGAAAGACCTGGCTAGACCCTCAGCACCATTCCCGACAGAGACCCAGGTCAGTTCCTGAACCTCCATGAGACTCAGGGTCCTGCAGCGAAGAGAGGGCTAAACAAGGTCAAGGATGTCCAGGGCTGACCAGATCAGTTCTAGAGGCAGATCTGACAGCAAGCTCCCCCAGCTTCCACAGAAGAAGAAAAGGAGGCCCAGGGAGGCCAAGCGACCTCCTCCCTTTACCCTGCAGGCCTGCGACCCCAGGGGAAACCCACAGAGGCCCTACAATTGCAGTGTGCTCCAGAGTCCTGACCTCAGGAAGTGCCCTGCCCTCCCTGGGTCTCAGTGCCCCCAGAATAAAAGGCATCAGCTGGACATTGAACTTGACCTCAGGTAGCCTCCCTTGGGCCCCACACCCATGATTCCTGTGAAACCCCCACATGCAAGGCTGTGGCAGGAAAAGTGGCTGGCTTATCCAGACAGGAAGTGACCTCGCCGGATGAATGACAGGCCGAACATTCCATGGGGAGCCCCACCTGCTGATGACCTTCAGGGTCATGGGAGCCAGGAGTGGGTGGGCACTCAGAAGTCCAGGAGGAAACAGGATTTACGGCGGAAAGCCAGGCACACGGCAGACCCCAGGCAGGGAAGTGACTTCATTTCACATTCAGTCCTCCTCGCTTCCGCCCCTGGCAGGGCAAGGAGTTAACCCTGAGGTGGCCACGCTTCACTGGCCCCAGCCACCTTTACAAAGGCCAGGGCATGAGAATGAAGGCTTTCTCCTCTCCCTCTGTCCTTGGATCCCCAACCCACAGATGCAAAGTGAGGCTCGGAGAGGCTGACAACAGAGCAGAGGCTCTGAGACCTTTCCCACTACCCTGAGCTGCATAGAGGAGGGAGATGCTAATTCAGAGTTGGGAACTCCGGGAAGACTTCCTGCAAGAGGAGGCCACTGAGCTGGGCCTTGAATGATGAGCAACACATGACAGATAAGAAAGTCATTCAGCACAGAGGGAACAGCATAGAGAGAGAGATGCCTGGCACTGTGCAGAGCCTCTAGGAAGTAATATTATTCTGGCCTTGTGAGGCCAGAATACAGGATAAGGTAAGGTTGATTTAAGTCCCAAGTGTCTTGAGGACCATGCCAGAGAGTTAGAATATTGCTCTGTGTGGTGAGATGTGTTGTCCAGGCCAAGGCAATAGGAGAGAGCCATGACAATGCCCTGTGTCAACCCAAAATGGCTGCATGGAGGAGGCAACCTAAAGGGAGCCAACTTAGCGAGGGGGAAGTCTGGGGCCTAGAACTCAGCTGGCTTTACTCCACCATGCCATCACACCCAGTTCAACTTGATTTCTCTGTAAAAGAGAAGGGAAAGGTATTCATACTACCTATAGTCCAGTGTTGACTCATTGGAAAAGACTGATGCTGGGAGGGATTGGGGGCAGGAGGAGAAGGGGACGACAGAGGATGAGATGGCTGGATGGCATCACTGACTCGATGGATGTGAGTCTGGGTGAACTCCGGGAGTTGGTGATGGACAGGGAGGCCTGGTGTGCTGCGATTCATGGGGTCGCAAAGAGTCAGACACGACTGAGCGACTGAACTGATCTGAACTGATAGTCCAGTGTGCCCAGGTCTGCACCAGATGCCAAACTGATAAAACAGCAGGGCCCTACATACACAGCCACTTAGGTTCCTGTGAGCTCCACCACCCCCACCTGTGTGACCTTGACAGAAACACTTGACCTCTCTGCTTCAACAGCTGTCACACAAAGACAAACCCCTGCCCCACTTTGAGGACTGTGAGGATTAACCGAGATGATAATCCTTGTACACGCCACTTGAGCACCCACAGCCCGTGTTCAATGCATATTCAGTTTGTTATCTCGGAGAAGGCAATGGCACCCCACTGCAGTACTCTTGCCTGGAAAATCCCATGGACGGAGGGGCCTGGTGGGCTGCAGTCCATGGGGTCGCTAGGAGTCGGACACAACTGAACGACTTCCCTTTCACTTTTCACTTTCATGCATTGGAGAAGGAAATGGCAACCCACTCCAGTGTTCTTGCCTGGAGAATCCCAGAGACGGGGGAGCCTGGTGGGCTGCCGTCTCTGGGGTCGCACAGAGTCGGACACGACTGAAGCGACTTAGCAGCAGCAGCAGCAGCAGCAGCAGTTTGTTATCTCTCCATTCTGACCCACAGTGAGGCAGAGTGAGTTAGCTTAGATCACATGCCAAAGACATAGCAGAGCCAAGATTCAAACCCAGGCCAGACCCAGGCTTAGCCCAGCCCATCAGGCAAAACAAAAACCTGAAACCCTAAGACCTAAAGCTTGCCGGCCTCGGCTCCCCAGCCTCAGCGTGGTTTCTGACAGGTGAACAACTCTACCACCTCAAATTTCCAGCGGCCAAAGAAAGAGCAGGGAGCAAACACCAGGGCACAGAAGGGGAAAAAAATATTTCTAAGCTTCTCCCTCTTCCTGTTTATCTATCCTCTCAAACCCAGAGCTCCTGGTAGCCATTCGTCCAGAGCAAGGTCTGCCAAGAGAGACATCCTGCTGGTGACTGCCCAGCCAGGCTTGTGCCGGATGAAGTGCAGGGGACACTGAGGCCCACACCCACCCCTGCAGCTCCATCTGGCCCAAGAACGCTGCTTCACAAAGGGACTTTCAACAGAAGCCAGGGCCCAGGAAGAGGGACCCAGGCCAAGGAGGAGGGGCCGCGGCCACTGCCTCCTCAGCGCCAGCTGGCACCTGTTGGCTCCATACTCAGCTCCCATCAGCTGATGAGAAGGATTCAAGGGAACGACTCTAAGCCTGGGCTGGGCACTGCCCTGGGTGGTGGTGGGGACTCAGATCATAGGCTGTGCAGGCAGGCAGACTCAGCATCCAATCCCAGCTAACCAATGGTCTGCTGTGTGACCTTGGCCAAGCTAGTGAGCTTCTCTGAGCCTAATACCCTTATCTGTAGATTGAGGATAATATTAGTACCTATTCCATAAGGATATGGTGAGGATTACATGAGACAGCATAAGGGAAGGGCTGGCGCCTAGTAGATGTGAATAAATGTTATTTATTCCTCACTCGCACCGTCAAGTTGATCCCCTGACTCAATCCTGAAGATCTGAGGTGCCTTTAAAATGTGCTCAAAAGAACAATTAAAGCCTTCACAAGGAATGAAATTTTGACACATGCTCCAACCTGGATGAACCTTGAAGACATGCTAAGTGCATAAAAAGCCAGACACAAAAGGACAATTACAATGATTCCACTTGTATGAGGTACCTAGAGAAGTCAAATTCGCTGAGACAGAAAACAGCAAGGAGCCGCAGGGGATGGGGAGTTAGTGTTTCATAAGCGCAGTTTCTGTTTGGGAAAATTAAGAAGTTCTGGAGCCTAAGAAGTTCTGGATGGTGATGAGGGTTACACAACAATGTGAATTGCACACTTTGAAACGGTTAGAAGGGTACATTTTATGGTCTGTATATTTCACCTCAATAAAAAATTTAAGACCCATTAAGAACATTTTTTGTGAATGTTCATATTCCTTGGAGAGCTCAGGATCGAGAGCTGGAACAGGTATGTGAAAAGCTAAAGGCACCACCTGCCAGGAAGTTGGTAGCACCAACCTGAGTGGAGGAAGCTAAACAAAGAGACGAAAGGCTGCCTGGGAGGGCTGTGAGGAGGCAGCCCCAGCCAGGCCCCTTCCTATATAAACTGACCAACACGCACCAACGCTGGGAAGAAGCAGGCCAAGGGTCGAAAGTGGGTAAGACCACAGGTGAGAGGCCTTGGTGGGATGGGTGGGTAGACTGAACTTCCCCCATAAGTCACCGTGTGACCTTGAGCAAGTCATTTCCCCTTCTGGATCTTCTGAAATCTCCTTCACTGCCTTCCTTGTAAAACCAGGATTCTACCCTACAAGCACCCCTGAATCTACATCCTAGAGAAGCGAGTGTTTCTGTCCACCAAGAGATGGCAAGAGTGTTCAGCAGTTTTTCTCAGAATCCCTCCGAAACTGGAAACAAGACAAAAGTCCAGCTACAGAAAAAAAAAAAAAATATATATATATATATATGTATATATAGTGATACAGCCATATGATGGAATACTACACAGCAGTGTAAAGGAACAAGCTGCAGCATCACTGATGAATCACAGGGCTCACATTGAAAGGAAGAAGTCAGAAGAAGCCAGATAAAAATACCTCATACCCTATGATTCCATTCACATAAAGTTCAAGAACACACAAGACCAATCCTTGAAAGGCACTCAGAAGCGTGGCCACTTGAGAGGAGGGGAGGGTCCAGTAACTGGCTGGGAAAGGAATCCAGGAACCTTCCAGGCCACTGACAATGTTCCACATCTTGATCCCGGTTGCACAGGAGATACACCTGTAACAATTCATCAAACTACACCCTGATTTACTGTCTGAAAATTATATCTCAATTTACAAAATAAAATACAAACAGCTAGTAACTCATACTCTGTCTTGAGAACTGCAGTGAGGTGACTCTGAGAAGCCAGATGTGGGAAGGTTATAGAAGTATTGCGTGGTGCGTAAGAACACGGCTGGGAGTCAGAAGGACCGGGGTTCAAGTGCTGATGCTCCCTCTGACTGAATATGATTTTTTTCTTTTGTGATTTTGTTGTTGTTGGCCAAACTTTTCATCATGAAATTTGTACTTAATGCCACAAGTCAAACAAGAACACGTAAAGAAAAAGTCTATGCCCTTCCCATCCCCTTCTAAGCCCAGCACTTAAGCATCCTTCTATAACAAGACTTTTTCCCTTAACATCACAACACAGAAACCCCTCCAATTAACTGCACAGATCTCCAACTCTGTTGTCTGTTTAATGGTGACATGCCATTTCATTGTATCACTACTCATTCAGCAGATAGCTACTATTGACCCTGTCAACCAGATAGGCATCTGAGAACAGACATTCCCACAACAGAGAAAAAGGATGGAAGGGAGGAAATTGACAAATAAATACAATAATGACACGCTGTGTACACTATGAGGGCTCCGAAGGCTGAGATGCTCAGCTAGAAAATAAGATAGGAAAAGATATATAGAGCTTCAACTTACAACAGGATTATGTCCCAATAAACCCATCAAAAGTTGAAACTATCACAAATCAAAAACACGCTTAAACACACCTAGCCACTACACATCGTAGCTTAGCCGAACCTACCTTAAATATGCTCAGAACATTTACATCAGCCTACAGCTGGGCAAAATCATCTAACACAAAGCCTATACATTTTATAACAATGTCGAATCCCAACTCCCTCATGTAATTTATTTAATAGGGCACTGAACGTGAAAAGCAGAAGGGTTGTGTGGATGCAGAATGATGTTACATGCAGGTAACATACGTATTGATTATTCACCCTCCTGAGGGCATGGCTGATGGACCTGCCGCTACTCATCATTCAGAAAACTAAGATCATGGCATCTGGTCCCATCCCTTCATGGGAAATAGATGGGGAAACCGTGGAAACAGTGTCAGACTTTATTTTGGGGGGGCTCCAAAATCACTGCAGATGGTGATTGCAGCCATGAAATTAAAAGACGCTTACTCCTTGGAAGGAAAGTTATGACCAACCTAGATAGCATATTGAAAAGCAGAGACATTACTTTGCCAACAAAGGTCCGTCTAGTCAAGGCTATGGTTTTTCCTGTGGTCATGTATGGATGTGAGAGTTGGAGTGTGAAGAAAGCTGAGCGCCGAAGAATTGATGCTTTTGAACTGTGGTGTTGGAGAAGACTCTTGACAGTCCGTTGGACTGCAAGGAGATCCAACCAGTCCATTCTAAAGGAGATCAGTCCTGGGTGTTCTTTGGAAGGACTGATGCCAAAGCTGAAACTCCAATACTTTGGCCACTTCATGCAAAGAGTTGACTCATTGGAAAAGACTCTGATGCTGGGAGGGATTGGGGGCAGGAGGAGAAGGGGATGACAGAGGATGAGATGGCTGGATGGCATCACTGACTTGATGGACGTGAGTCTGGGTGAACTCCGGGAGTTGGTGATGGACAGGGAGGCCTGGCGTGCTGCGATTCATGGGGTGGC
The DNA here is from genome assembly GCF_003369695.1 of Bos indicus x Bos taurus. Lineage (NCBI taxonomy): Eukaryota > Metazoa > Chordata > Mammalia > Artiodactyla > Bovidae > Bos > Bos indicus x Bos taurus. The sequence continues at coordinate 26,664,615 of NC_040103.1, read as the reverse complement.
AAAGAGTCGGACACGACTGAGCGACTGAACTGAACTGAACTGAGGGCGTGGCTGATGGACCTGCCGCTACTCAACATCACAAGAAGAGTGCACTGCACATCGCTGGCCCAGAAAACAATCCGAACTCAAAATTCCAAATACAGTTTTCCATGGATGCATCGCTTTCATGCCATTATAAAGCCAAAAAACCCTAAGTCAACCACCGTAAGTTGGGGACCGTCTATATTTGAGATATGATGGTCACAGAAGGCCTACACTGGCATCCAAAGAACAGGGAGGTTCGGGCCACGTGAAAACCAGGCCAGGCAGAGGATGCAGCCCGTGCAAGGGTCCTGCCGTGAGGAGGACACAGAAGTGAAAGGAGGCAGTGTAGTCTCTGGAGCAAAGTCTTATATCCTGATTGTTCTACTTCTTTAGGATAGGCTACCGAAATTTAGACTGCTCTGATGAAAAGGCATGTGAATTTTAAAAACTAGAGTAGATACTGCCATATTACTTTTCCATAAGGTTGTAGGACTCCATATAGCAACCAGGATCATTTAAGAGGGCCAGTTTCCCCACAGCCTCACTGGTTCAAAAAGTTACAGATCCTCTTCATTTTCGCCCACAGGAAAGCTCTCTACTTCCACAGGAAAACTCTCCAGGCCCAATTCACAAGAAGGTAAACGACAAACCCTCCTCCTCAGGATGCTGTGAGGTTTAACTGAGAAATAAATCCACCAACCTGCTAAGCCCAGTGCCTAGCACAGAGTGAGCACTCAACAAATGGGGCCTGCTGTTCCATCACCTACACGAATGCCAACTCCATAGTCACCATGCTAACACAGGGAGCTTCTATGGGGAGCCTGGACGCCTCAAACCCCAGAGGCTTGGCATGGCTGTCCCTGGAAACAGGGCTACAGGGAGAAGGAGGTGGAATTATGGCTCAGCAAAAGAGCACTGGGCTGGGAGTCAAGAGACTAGGTTCAAGTCAACCTTTCTGAGACTCAGCTTCCTCATCTATAAAATGGGCCAAATCACTCTCTCTTGATGTAGCCATTCTACCAACGTTTCTGGGGCATCTACAAGAGAAGACTCTACCCATAGACATCATCAGATAGTCAACACCAAAATCAGATTGATTATGTTCTTTGCAGCTGAAGATGGAGAAGCTCTATACAGTCACCAACCACAAGACTGGGAGCTGACTGTGATCATGAAATCCTTATTGCCAAATTCAGACTTAAATTGAAGAAAGTAGGAAAATCACTAGACTATTCAGGTATGACCTAAATCAAACTCCTTACAGTGGAAGTGACAAATACAAATACAAGTGACAAATACAACTACAGCCACAAATACAAGTGACAAATACAGTGGAAGTAACAAATAGATTCAAGGGATTAGACAGGATAGACAGAATGCCTGAAGAACTATGGACGGAGATTTGTAACACTGTACAAGAGGTGGTGGTCAAAACCATTCCCAAGAAAAAGAAACACAAGATGGTTGTCTGAGGAAAGAAGAGAAGCGAAAGGCAATGGAAAGATATACCCATTTGAATGCAGAGTTCCAAAGAATAGCAAGGAGAGATAAGAAAGCCTTTCTAAGTGATCAATGCAAAGAAAGAGAAAAAAATAATAGGATGGGAAAGACTAGAGATCTCTTCAAGAAAATTAGAGATACCAAGGGAACATTTCATGCAAAGATGGGCACAATAAAAGACAGAAATGGTATGGACCTAACAGAAGCAGATGTTAAGAAAAGATGGCAAGAATACACAGAAGAACTGTACAAAAAGATCTTTATGAACCAGATAACCACCATGGTGTGATCACTCAACCAGAGCCAGACAGACATCCTGAAATGCGAAGTGGGCCTTAGGAAGCATCACTACAAACAAAGCTAGTGGAGGTGATGGAATTCCAGCTTAACTATTTCAAATCCTAAAAGATGATGCTGTGAAAGTGCTGCACTCAATATGCCAGCAAATTTGGAAAACTCAGCAGTGGCCACAGGACTGGAAAAGGTCAGTTTGCATTCCAATCCCAAAGAAAGGCAATGCCAAAGAATGTTCAAACTACCACACAATTGCACTCATCTCACATGCTAGCAAAGTAATGCTTAAAATTCTCCAAGCTAGGCTTTAATAGTATGTGAACCGAGAACTTCCAGATGCTCAAGCTGGATTCAGAAAAGGCAGACGAACCAGAGATTAAACTGCCTACATCTGCTGGATCAACGAAAAAGCAAGAGAATTCCAGAAAAACATCTACTTCTGTTTCAATGACTACCCTAAAGCCTTTGACTGTGTGAATCACAACAAACTATGGAAAATTCTTAAAGAAATGGGAATACCAGGCCACCTTACCTGCCTCCCGAGAAACCTGTATGCAGGTCAAGAAGCAACAGTTAGAAATGGACACAGAACAACGGACTGGTTCAAAACTGGGAAAGGAGTACGTCAAGGCTGTATATTGTCACCCTGCTTATTTAACTTATATGCAGAGTACAACATGCGAAATGCTAGGCTGGATGAAGCACAAGCTGGAATCAAGATTGCCGGGAGAAATATCAATAACCTCAGATATGCAGATGACACCACCCTTATGGCAGAAAGTGAAGAGGAACTAAACAGCCTCTTGATGAAAGTGAAAAAGGAGAGTGAAAAAGTTGGCTTAAAACTCAACATTCAAAAAACGAAGATCATGGCATCCAGTCCCATCACTTTATGGCAAATAGATGGAGAAACAATGGAAACAGTGAAAGACTTTATTTTCTTGGGCTTTGAAATCACTGCAAATGGTGACTGCAGCCATGAAATTAAAAGATGCTTGCTCCAAGAAAGAAAAGCTATGACAAACCTAGACAGTATATTACAAAAGCAAAGACATTGCTTTGTCAACAAAGGTCCGTATTATAGTCAAAGCTATGGTTTTTCCAGTAGTCATGTATGGATGTGAGAGCTGAACCATAAAGAAGGCTGAGCGCCAAAGAATTGATGTTTCTGAACTGTGATATTGGAGAAGACTCTTGAGAGTCCCTTAGACTGCAAGGAGATCAAACCAGTCAGTCCTCAAGAAAATCAACCTGAATGTTCATTGAAGGATTGATGCTGAAGCTGAAGATCCAATACTTCGGCCAGCTGGTGCTGGAAAAGACCCTGATGCTGGGAAAGACTGAAGGCAGGAAGAGAAGGGGACGACAGAGGATGAGATGGTTGGATGGTATAACCAATTCAATGGACATGAGTTTGAACAAGCTCCAGGAGAAGGTGAAGGACAGGGAAGCCTGGCGTGCTGCAGTGCATGGGGTCACAAAGAGTCAGACAGGACTGAGTGACCGAACAACAGCTACAATATGAAGGGCATTGTTCTAGGAGTTAACAATACAGAATAAAATTTCTGCTTCATACATGCTAGCTTAACACACAGAAATAAACTATAAATTAGTCAAATATATGGCATATCAGGGGGCGATGAGTGATTTTAAAAAAAAGGCTCTGTGGATGAGGTATGAAATTTTAGTGCATCCAGGGCAGGCTTCACATTTGAGTAAAGAGGAGAAGGAAGTGACAAGGCAAGCTTTGTGACTCTGGGGAGGACAAGCATCCCTGCTCAGGGTCAGCCATGCAGATGCCCTGCGGTTGGGGTTCCCATTGTGTTGAAGAAGCCATGGGGCAGCCAGTCGGCTGGAGCCAGGTGGGAGCGAGCATGTGAGTACTAGATGGAGGCCACAGTAAGAACAGTGGCCTTCACTGCAGGTAAATGAGGAACTACTGGGGGCCTTGGGGCAGAGAACTGTTCTGATCAGACTTTGACATTTCAGCAAGGTCACCCCGGGGCTGTATTAGAAGAGTCTTTTCCACAGACAGGGCAGAAGAGAAAGGCAGAACCCAACAGCCTATTAGGAGTCCACCACAACCACGCGGGAGATCCTGATGGCTCAGACCAGCAGTGTGGCTCTGGACCTATTCTGAAGGTGAAGCCAAGAGGGCTTACTGAGGTGTGACAGAAACAAAGGAACCATGGGCCACTTCAGGTTTGGCCTGGACAACTACAGGACAGACCTGCCACTCCCTAAGACGAGACAAAGGGAAACCACGGGCAGTGAGGAGTGAGCGGACAGATAAGGGTGGGGGGCTGCAGTCTCTACTTCAGTCTCAGAAGGAAGCCACAGGGACCTGAAAAGAAAGAAGAGCTGATCCAGAGGCCTGTGTGGCTCCCTCTGGGAAGCAGTATGAAAGTCAGAGAGGGGAAAGGAGGCCAGAGGGAAATCACAGCAGCATGTATGACCCGCTACAGGCCTTGCTGCCCACAGAGCCTGGGCCACAGCCATGACTGGCTGCTCACGGACCCATTTCACAGGTGGGGAAACTGAGGGAACTGAGTTTCACAGTGAGTACCTCTCTTTTAGAAGCTGGAAAGGGTCAGGATGAGGTATGGCGGGGTGGCAGGCAGCTCACACCCACCATCCCAATCAGGGACCAGGGGGCTGAACCCAGTGTCCCCACCAACCAGGAAGTCTACAGGATCCCGAGAGGTGATGAGGACTCTGGGTTTCTCAGAGTTGAGACTAGGACTCAAATCCAGATTCCAAGGATATCTGCTTTGGGAGTCAGGAGCTCTTCCCTCCTTCACCCACTCCCTCATCAGAATTTAATTCATGCCCCATAAAGTTCACCCTTACAAAATATACAACTCAGGAACTGCCCCGGTGGTCTAGTAGCTAAGACTCTGTGCGCACAATGCAGGGGTTCAGTTCCTGGTCAGGGAACTAGATCCCACACACCACAGCTAAGAGTTCGCAGGACACAACTGAAAGATCCCACATGCTGCAATGACAACAAAGACCCCCGTGCCACAAGTGAGACCTGGCACGCACTCAGTCGCTCGTCGTGTCCAACTCTCTCAGACCCCGTGGACTGTAGCCAACCTGGCTCCTCTGTCCATAGCGATTCTCCAGGCAAGAATATTGGAGTGGCTTGACATGCCCTCCTCCAGGGGATCTTCCCAACCCAGGGATCAAACCCAGGTCTCCTGCATTGCAGGCGGATTCTTTACCACTGAGTCACCAGGGAAGCCCTGGCATAGCCAGATAAATAAATAAAAATATTAAAACAAATAAATGAATTATACCACTCAGTGGTATTTAATACACTCACATTATTGTGCCACCATCACGGCTACCTAATCCCAGAACAGTGAAAGTGTTAGTCGCTCAGTCATGTCTGACTCTTTGTGACCCACCAGGCTCTTCTGTCCACGGGATTCTCCAGGCAAGAATACTGGAGTGGGTTGCCATTCCCTTCTCCAGGGTCCCTTCCTGACCCAAGGACTGAACCCAGGTCTCCCGTACTGCAGGCAGATTCTTTATTGTCTGAGCAAGCAAGGAAGCCCCAATTCAGGAATATCAAACCCAAAAAGTTAAACATACAATTATCATATGACCCAGCAATTCCATTCCTAGGCACATACCCAAAAGAACTGAAAACAGGTATCCAAACAAATACTTGTACACAAATGTTCTGGTTACAACAGCTGAAAGGTAGGAGCAATCCAAATGTCCATCAAATAATAACTGATAAACAAAGCATGGTATATCCATACATTACAATCCAAACGCAAAGAGTTGCATACTGTACGATTCTACTCGTATGAAAAGTCCAAAATAGATAAAGCCATAGAGAGAGAATGCAGATTAGTGGTGCCAGGGGCTGGGGGAAGCGGGTCATCAGGAGTGACTGCTTTATAGATACAGAGTTTCCTTTGAGGTGATGAATATGTCTCAGATGTTGAACATTACTAATCATCCAGGAAATGCAGATCAAAAGCACAGTGAGATATCACCTCACACCTGTCAGGATGGCTATTATCAAAAAAAGAGACAACAAAACGTTGGCAAGGATGTGGAGAAATTGGAACCCTTGCACACTGTCGGTGGGAATGGAAAATAGCACAGAGGTTCCTAAAAATTAAAAATATTAATGGAACTTCCAGATGATCCAGCAATCCCACTTCTGGGTATTTATCCAAAAGAACTGAATCAGAATCTCAAAAGAGGTATCAGCACAACACTCATGCTCACTTCAGCACCGGACACAACAGCCAAGAGGTGGAAGCAGCCCAAATGTCCATTGTTGGAGGAGTGGATAAAGAAAATGTGGTGCATACGCACAACAGAATATTGTTCGTGTGTGCAAAGTCGCTTCAGTTACGACCGACTCTTTGTGACCCCATGGACTGTAGCCTCCAAGGCTCCTCTGTGGATGGAATTCTCTAGGCTAGAATACCGGAGTGTGTTGCCATGCCCCGCTCCAGGGGATCTCCCCAATCCAGGGATCAAACCTGCGTCTCTTACATCTCCTGCACTGGCAGGCGAGTTCTTTACCACTTTACCAAAGCCAGTTGGTGCTTCCCAATGGAATATTATTCAATCTTTAAAAAGAAGGAAATTCTGCAGTATGCTACGTGGACAAACCTTGAGGTTGTTATGCTAAGTAAAATAAGCTAGTCATAGAAAGACAAATACTACATGATTTCGCTTATGTGAGGTATCTAAAATAGTCAAATTCAGGACTTCCAGGGGTGGTACAGTGGATAAGAACCTGCCTGTCAATGCAGGGGACACGGGTTCGATCCCTAGTCGGGGAAGATTCCACATGCCATGGGGCAATTAAGCCCTCGAGCCACAACTACTGAGCCCCTGCTCCACAACAAGAGGAGCCACGACAATGAGAAGCCTGTGCGCAGAAGGGTAGTCCCTGCTCACCTCAATGGAGAAAGCCCCCGCCCAGCCACAAAGACTCAGCCCAGCCAAAAATAAATAAATAAAATAAAATTGTTTTAAAATAGTCAAATTCATAAACTCAGAGTGGAACGGTGGTTGCCAGGCACTGGACAGAGGCGGAAATGGGAAGTTACTAACGAACAGGCACGAAGTTCTGGTTAAGCAAGGAGAATAAGCTCTAGAGATCGGCTACACAACATTACCTTTATAGTCAAAAATGATATTATACACTGAAAAATTTGTTAAGAGGGTAGTTCTCATGTTAAGTATTCTTACCACAATAAAATAAGAGATTTTTTTCAATGTTTCGGAGTTAGGTAGACATGACATTTGCACAATTTTGTGAATATACAAAATACCACTGAACTGCACACTCTGAAATAGTCGACTTTATGTTATATGAATTTCACCTCATAAAAAAAGTACTGAGAGCATGTCCATGCATCCAAATGACTCTCTCTCCCAAGCAAGTGCTACAGTGCAATCTAGGGCTTGAGCCCACTCCTGCATTCACGATTCAGTTCCTTCTTTGTGAATGCCAAATGACATCACTGCACAAACAAAGGTTGTGGTTCAAATAAGAGAAGGGGTGTAGGGTGGAGAACTGAGCCACCATAGCAGCCTGGACATGCCCAGTGCAAAAGCCTGGTCTCTTAGCAGTCAGGACTATGTTCATCCACGTGAAAAGAGCAAAGCCCACCTCTGTGCCAAATTCCCACAAGAAGTGGGTTGAAGAGCCACAACATGCAGATTTTGATAACACCATTATTTCAGCCTTATCTTTGATCAAACAAGCCAGAGCTCCAGGTTATCAAGTGATGTTCTATTAGAACAGACAGTTGGGGATTACTCATTGGCAGTTCAGGCTCAAATGTTAGTACAGTCAGCCAGCCACATCTTTGAGTTCTGCATCCAAGGAAAATATTTGGGGGAAAAAAAAAAACTCCTGAAAGTTACAAGAACAAAATTTGAATTTGCTGTGTGCTGACAACTTTTTACATAGTATTTACATGGTATTTACAACTATTTACATAACATTTACATTATATTAGGTATTATAAGTAATCTAGAGAAGATTTAAAAGCCAGGGGAGGATATGTATAGGTCATATGCAAATACGATCTATGCCATTTTACATAAGGGCTTCAGCTTCTTTGACTTCAGAATCCAACTTTGGAATCCGTGGGGGTTCTGAAACCATTGCCACCGCCAAAGATGCTGCGGAGGGACAACTGTAATCAGAATTACCCCAAACCAGCCAGCCAGCCCCTTTTTTAAGGCCCCTCTGCGCAGCAGGCACAAGAGACAGAAGCGGGGCAAACAGAAGGCGCCAGCTCTCTGCCATCAACCCAACAATGGCAATTTCGTTTCAGTTCACATCCTTCCAATTAAATTAACATTGTTCATTTGAAATGCGCTGGCTTTCTGGTTTTACTAGTTTTACTCTGGTTTCATTTCACGCTCGCTTTATAGTTATGTGAAAACCATGTAAACATGTCTAGGGCATTTACACTTAGTTTTATATTTGTACCTTTAAGTTATATTCTAAGAAAATTCAAATAAACAAGTGAGGCTTTTTTTCCTTTAAAGAGCCACAAAAAACCCACATACTTATGATTCCATTTATACGAAATGTCCAGAATAAGCAAATCTATAGAGACAAACAGTAAACTTGGAGGGTGGGGAGTGATGACTAATGGGTACGAGGTATCTTTCTGAGCTGATGAAAATATTATAAAATGAGACTGTAGTGACAGATGTACCCCTCTGTGAATACATTGAAAGCTACTGAATTGTAAACCTTAAATGCCTGATTGTACAGCATGTGAGTTAAACCTCCATAAAGCTGTTTTTAAGAGTGGGGGAAGGGGAGTCGACCTATTACCCAGGTTTGAACAGCATTAAGCTAGAGAAATCACAGAGAAATGAACAAACCCACCTATTCATGGCTTCCCTGCCAGGCCCACTCCACATCTCCCTTCCCCTGTACTGTCCCCAAGGGCTCTGGAGCCAGAAGAGGCTAAGAGGGAACCCTAAGTCACAAGCTAAGCCCTCCCGGGGTGAGCAGGTGGCTACCCTGGGACATCACAACTCAGGATTCCTATCTCCTGAACAGTATTAAGGCACTGTTTTGAATTATTAAACTGGGAAAAACTTAAAAACAATGAATACAACCAATCAGTAAGTAAGCAGGGAATGTGATTCTTGTATACTTCAAAGGCAGCGGCAAGGGAGGATGCATGACAATAAAGATTCAGCACCCCAGTGACCCAACTGGCTGGGATTTGGGTAGAGGCAGGAGCACTCCGAAACTGAGCACAGGCAGCCCCGCTTCCTGGGGAGGCAGCTGCCATCCCCGCCCTCCACCCACACATGCCCAGCACAGCCTGCAGCGCAGGAGAGGGTCCCCATCCCAGCATGCTGCCTGCAGCCAGCCTCAGCAAGGGGCAACTCTGCTGCAACAAGAAGGGAGGCCTCAGTCCATCTTCTGTCCACCCAGCAAACCTCCCTCTCCTTCGGCCCTTCCAGCGACACTTCACAGAGACAGGAAGAGGAAGCCCCTGCTGGCAGCTGCTGCGTAGGAGGCGCTGGTAAAGCCAGCCGGAGTGCACGTCTACCCATAACAGGCTGACCCCTTTTGTCCCAATGCCTTCCTTCTCTAGAAACCTGCCTGGAATTGACCACCTCCACAAAGCCTTCATTCTGTCTCCGGCAAAGGCTCATTGAGCCCCAGCTTGGAGCCAGAGGCGGGGGAGGAGTAGACACCTGTTTGCCTGGCCCAGGACCCCCACCTCTGGGCCCTCAGCTCAGGGATGGCTCCCAGGGAAGGTGGAGAACTTGGATAACTGTGCTGGCAACACCCCCAAGACAAAGCGCTAAGTGAAGTGGGCCCAGAGCCAGAGTCATGGGCCAAGTACAATTCTCTGTCCCCAAATTAAAACTACACAAATGCACACAGAGGCACAGGAAAGATGACTGGGGGATGTCCACGAACGGCTGACAGGGACACCTCGGGCCAAGAGAGGAAGTAAGGAATGGAAGGGCTTTCACATTTCACTCCCTCTCTCTAGGAAGCTACTACCTGAATCCTTTGTAAAGATAACTACTTAATTTTTTTTTAACTGAAAACATTTTCAAAAGCAGGGTAGACATCCATCAATTGGGAACTCGGTAAGCAAGCTATGGGTCCTACACACACTGGGATACATATCCAGCAACGAAAAAAGGAATACACTCCCAGAACACATGACATGACACTCGAGAACATCACGTTGAGGACTTCTCTGGCGGCCCACTGATTAAGAATCTGCCTGCCATAGAGAATAGACTTACAGACAGAGGGAGAGGGGAGGAGAGGGTGTATGTAAGGTGGTAACTTACATTACCATATGTAAAATAGACAGCCAACGGGAATTTGCTGTAAGGCTCAGGAAACTCAAAGGGGCTCTGCGTCAGTCTAGAGTGGTGGGATGGGGAGGGAGATGGGAGGGAGTTTCAAAAGAGAGGGGATATATGTATACCTATGGCTGATTCATGTTGAGGTTTGACAGAAAACAGCAAAATTCTGTAAAGCAATTATCCTTCAATAAAAAATAAATTAATTTAAAAAAAGAATCTGCCTGCCAGTGCAAGGGATAAGGATTCAACACCGGTCTGGGAAGATCCCATACGCCTTGGGGCACCTAGGCTCCAGCATCACAACTACTGAAGCCCTCAAACCTTGAGGCCGCGCTCCACAATAAGAGAAGTCACTGCGATGAGAAGCCCATGCACCACAGCTAGAGAGAAGTCTGCACTTACTGTAACTAGAGAAAGCCCACACACAGCAAAGACGACCCAGTGCAGCCAAAAATACATTGGAAAAAAAAAAGAACATCATGTTGAATAAACTAGGCAGAAATAAAAAATACCTGATAACTGGATGAGTCCACTTATGTGAAAATCTAGAAAAAAGCAAAAGCAGAGTGACAGGGGATAAGCGGCCTGGGGCCAGGCACGGGAGCAACCACGGACTGCAGGGGAGCCCCAGGAAACTTCTGGGTGACAGAAGTGTGCCCACATGGATGGGGTGGGGGCTGCATGCCCATGGATTCACCAACACTCAGCCAGCTGCACCTGTAGGCTGGGTGGATGTTATGGTGCACACACCTCAATAAAGGCAGGAGGAAGGGAGCCAGCACTTAATGGGGAAGGGGGTCTCCCTTGGGGTGATGAAAATGTTCTGGAACTTGACGGAGGTGGTGCCACAACATTGTGAATAAACTCAATGCCACTTGTAGCTGTACTTCAAAATGGTTAATTTTATATCAAGTCAATTTCACCTCATTTTTTTTTAATTTTTAAGCAGACAAGGGAAACATTATTATGCCCATTTTGCAGATGGAAATCTGGGCTCAGAGGAAGCAGTCAACTGCTAGTCCCGGGTTTATCCACCTGCACCTTAGACCTGATTTAGAGCCCAGGAGAGGCGAGAGAGTTGCTCCAGACTTCCCCAGAAGGCTCTGCAATGCTGGGCCTCTACCTCCAGGGAGGGCTCTGGGTCTTTTTCTCTAGGGTATTTGAAAATCAGAGCTTCCCCACAAACCCCAGAGTGAGCCAGCAGAGCGGCACCTGCAGGGACTCCTGAAGGCTGTGAACTCCATCAACCGACAGGGCTGCATCCGTGGCAGGGACCGAGCATCAGCAAGAAAGTGGTCAAACTAAGGCTAAAGCCAGGATGGGGATGGGGATGAGCCCAATCAGATCCAGGCTAGATGAGGTCTTCTGGGCCCTGCCAATCAGGGCCCTAGGGAAACGAGGGGTCAGCACCAACCTCAGGGACCAAGGAGAAGGCCTCAGCAACTACAGGACGGCAGTCAGAGTAGACACATCCACCAGCCTCTTTGTGACTGGCAGGAGAGGGATTCACGTCTTCCTGAGCTCTGCAGGAAAAGAAGAGAGGAGGAGAGGTTCCCCTCTGTGCTTTCTAAACAGAATCTTCAAAAACACCCACTGGCCCTGTCTCCACTCTGGGGAGGGCCCGGACAGAGGCCACCGCCTGCAGACAGCAGAGCCTAGGGCCCAGCAGCATGTAGAGGCCGGCAAAGCCCAGGGTCGTCTGAGGGCACCCACTTCTCTCCCCCCTAAATGCCCCTGCACCAGCCTCTTGGCAGTGGGGCCTGTTTCTCATGGGCGAGGGCGGGAAGCCCAGCCATGGACCCACAGCCGTCCTAGCACCACACCCTCCCTCTGCCTGGAATTTCCAAAAGCCCTGCTCCCTGGGAGCCCACAGGGTCAGGAGCGGCACACCCAGTTCCCAGATGCTCCCTATTGCCTGCCATGGGCATGAAGGTAACCCCAGATGCCCCATGTCTCTCCTTCATCAGCATGCTTCAGCTCCAGCCCAAGCAGGGGCTGAAAATCCAGTACACGTCAGGTACAGAAAATAAAACAGCTTCCAAGGTCCAGGAATTCCACTATTAGACATTCTCTCCTTAGGAGAGGTTTCAAAGGCCTCAGTTCATTCCTGAGAAAGGGGATCTGTTAACCTATAGGTATCTCAGCTAAGAGCAAAAATAGGCATGTTGATGCTGCAATGGGGGCAGTCTGGAGCCCCCAGCTCAAAAATGAGGGGTCCCAGGGAGGGCTGGCAGGGCTTCCCTGGTGGCTTAAATGGTAAAGAATCCACCTGCAATGCAGGAGACCCGGGTTCAATCCCTGGGTCAAGAAGATCTCCTGAAGAAGGGAATGGCCACCCACGCCAGTATTCTTGCCTGAAGAATCCCATGGACACAGGAGCCTGGAAGGCTACAGTCCATGAGGTCGCAGAGTTGGACACAACCAGACACAACAACTAACACACAGAGAGGGCTGGCAGGCCTTCATAAGAGGGCAGGGAGGTCCCCTGGAGAATGGGGAGACAGACAGCGAAAGCGATTCCTTAAAGTAAAAGGAGGGGCCTCTAGGCGTCTCATGTCCTAAGAGGGAGGCCAGGACTGCCTCTGAGCCCAGTGTAGGAGGAACAGCAGATCACAGGCCGGGAATGCTGAGCCTGGGCCCCACCCCAGGTCTGTGGATCTGCTCATGTTCCCTAGACATGCCAAGAGGCCACATCTCTGCATGGGTTGCTCATTCTGTTTGGGAAGCCCTTTTCATCCTTGCAAACTCTAGGCCATCCTTCAAAGCCCCCCGAAGCATCACCTCGTGCCCAGGCAAGCCCTTCCCTCCCTTCAGCTCTGACCATAGCAGACACGGCCCCCAGCAGGTACCAAGTAGAATGTACACAGGTGCCTCCCTCACCTGGCAGGGACCAAGTCTCACTCACCTTGGGTCCCCTGCACCTCACACTGAACCTGGGGCATGAAAGGCCAGGAATTGGAGCCAAGATAGCATCCCGGGGCCCTCTCACCTTGAGGCACTGTGCAAACAGCCTGGCCTCTGTGGTTTCACAGGCCTGTGGCTCTGCTGAGATCACTGTAATCATGGTAAGAGCAGCACCGAATGTTTACTGAGCACTTACTATGAGCCACACGTTACTGCGAGGGCACTCCATAGGCTACCTCCTTTCATCTTTGTGACATTCTTCCAAGGGAGTTACTATTATTAATCCTGTTACACAGGGAATCAGGCACAGAGAGGTTAAGTGAGTTGCCCAATGCCACAGAGCCAGTGAGGAAGGAAGCTAAAATTCAGACCCTAGTGATCTGGTTCTGGACCCAGTAATCTTAATCACTAAGATGTATTGCAGGTATGAAGATGGTCAGTTGTCAGGACAAGCTCTGAGTGGAAGAGGAACTCGGAGGTTTTAAATGCTAGTTCTCCCTGGGCCTTCTCTTTCCCTGGTCCCAGCAGAAGACTTAGGAAGAACAGCAAGGCCTCTGCCCAGATCCAGCCTGCTGCTCCCAAGCTCGACCCTGTGCTGAGTGCCAGTTACAAGAAACACAAAAGGCCCATCTGCCAGCCCCTTGGCCCAGACTGGGGAGGTACACAGCTGTCCGCTGGGAGGCAGAGCCATAATTTGGGGCTATTCTTAGGAAACCACTGGCTCCCCTCCCAGAGGCCAGCAGGCCAGGCCCAAGCTTCATACAGCCTCCTGCAAGCATGGAGAGGTCCCACAGGGGCTAAGGAGCAACTGCGGGGTGAGAGGTGAGAACAAAGCCCTCGAGCTTTCAAATCAGAGGTGCTGGGCTGCTCACCTTCCCAGGGCTTGGCCACCTGGCTGCTGACCAGCTCTGGGGGGTCCTGGCCACAGAGCAAGTCCCGTCACCAAAGTTCCACCAACAGGGCTTGCTTTGTGCCAGACCCTGGGCCACACACTTTCCATTCACATTAAACCCTCGCCACATCCCAAGGGTGAAGGATTACTGGCCCCATTTAAAGATGAGGGGTTGCACTTTAAAGATGAGTTAAGACATTGAGTAGCTTGCCCAGGTAACACAGTGAGTTAGTGTCAACTTTATTTCCCATCTCCAGGTTGGGCCAGAGCCAAATGGTGGGGCGGGGCCCTTCCCCATCCAAGTCCAAGGTTTGGGGGAGGGGCAGTCCACACTAGAGAGCAAAGGTCTCACCAAAGATCCAACTGCAAGTCTACTCTTTCTCTCCCCTCCCCCCCCTCCCACCCCCGGACTGTCCCTTCCCTGCAAGAAACCCTCAGGTTTGGGCTAAGAAGGGGAGTCCCCAGCAGGTTCCTCCCCTACCCTGGCCCTACAGTCTCACTTCAGGAAGTTGTACAAACCTAGAGGAGATGAACCTCAAAGTTCAAGGAGCCTCTGCCGGTGCTTAAGGCATGCGCCCAGCCCTTAGAGAATAGGGAGGTCAAAGAATTCTCAGGTTTAAACAGAGGCTCCTGAGCTCTTTGGGGTCTCCAAACCCCAAAGCAGGAGTCTAGAAATGAAGCCACACCACTCAGCACCTGCACAGCCACTATCCCAAACAAGTCAACTTTCAGGCACCGCTGCCACAGAGTCACAGGAAAAACTCAACAACGCCTGCCTTGGACTACATCTTGGTTGCTGCTGTTTGGTTACTAAGTTCTGTTCAACTCGTTGTGACCCCATGGACTGCAGCTCGCCAGGCTTCCCTGTCCTTCACTATCTCCTGGAGTTTGCTCTAACTCATGTCCATTGAGTCAATGATGCCATTAACCATCTCATCCTCTGTCACTCCCTTCTCCCCGTCCTCAATCTTTCCCAGCATCAGGGTCTTTTCCAATGAGTCAGCTCTTCATATCAGGTGGCCAAAGTAGTGGAGTTTCAGCTTCAGTATCAGTTGATCTCCTTTAGGATTAGCTGGTTTGATCTCCTTGCTGTCCAAGAGACTCTCAAGAGTCTTCTCCAGCACCACAGCTCTCGGTACCACCTCTGATTGTGTTCTGCCGTCTGCTGCCCGGTGACTCAGCAGGTCTAAGTGTCTGTGTTTCAGGTGCTCACAGCCAACTCCATGTCTGCCCAGGGATTCAAGTCACATCCATGTGGCTCCCTGTCTCTCGACAGTGAATGTCAGCTGACATCCCTGTCTGTGCTCGTCTGGGCCCACCAATACATCTGTCCACTTCTGCCAGCCAAGTCTCCACGATGGCACAGATCTGTCTGTACAGTACCTGCAGCCCATCCGTTGTCCCCACTTGTGTGTTCACACCGTCTGCCCCTGCACATGTCTGTGCCCTGAGTTGCTTGCCCACCTCCACTGTCTTCCTGGGTCTGCTCTCATGTCCACTGTATCCAGTTCCTCACCGGCCAAGCCCACGCAGCCATAAACCTGAGCACGTTGGCACACATCTCTGCCCACACCAGCATTCCCCACCTGTTCCTGGGTGACCCTGTGGGCGCCACCTGTTTGGAAGCAGGTGGGTATGTGTTCACCCAAGTACTCACAGTGCCGGCCAAGGGCTAAAGAGTAAGCTCAGCAACTCCCACTCCCAGAACAGTGTCCAAGGCCACAGGCATGAGTTCACTGCCACCTCTACAAAGTGTTCCAGGACATCTTGCCAGGGATGATGGGGGAGGGAGCAGAGCCCAAGGCACAGCAGAACCTCAGAGGTGAGGTCAGAGATGCCCCAGGTACCACTAACCTCAAGCCAGTTCTGCCGGGCCTGTCCACTTCCAACACCCCAATTCCAACCCCAATGGCCAAGGAGAGGAAGACTGTCCGTCTGCGCTCACAGGAAACAGTGTCTGGCTCCAGCCTGCCAAGCTCATCTCCAGCCGCCACAGACAGAGGCTCTTCAGAAAGGAAGTGAGGACTTCCTCCTGTAAGGCTGGATCTAGACCCCAAACCTCAGAAGCCCCAGGGAAGCTAGGAAGGTCCTATGGTCAGCCTGACCCCAGAAACCAAACGTAATTCTCCTGAAGTCCAGAATAGCTTCAGTCGGCAGGAAAAAAAAAAAAAAACTGGGAGTGGGGCTGGGGCACACTTCTGCTGCTCCCTGTCCCTGGAGGTGGTGAGAGGTCCTAAGCAGCAGGGTAATCAGAAAGAAGGGGTACGGAGGCAGAACAAGAATATTTCAAACATATTTGCTTGGCTGCATGAGAATTGCATCCCAGCTTCCCTGGCAATTACAGCCTGTGTCCCTCATTCAGCAAGTAATCATGTGTATTCTCTTGGTATTTCCAGTTACTATTAGTCCAGGACTGGTATGGAAACCCTATACTAACGATATTTCTCTGTGTTTATGCCTTGTGTCCCACCCCTATCACCGCCCCCACCTGGCTGCACAGTGGGGCTAAGCCACCTAAGGGAAGAACCCTCCAACTCCTTCCACCACTCCCATCCTCCTTGGCAGAGCCCAGTGCCTGGCATTTAAGAGATGCTGTCACTGGGTCCAGGCTGCTCTTCAGGAAGCCAAGGAGTTGTTGCTTGGAACTCTGGTGGAGAGAGCGAGAAGCTGGAAGCTTCCTGAAGTCAGGGGAGCTTTTCTTCCATTTCTGACTCCCTAAGAGGTCCTGGATGCTTTTAAGAGTCCAGGGCAGCAGTCTCCCTGACACTGCACTCTGCTTTCTGACAGGCCGCCTGCCCCTTCAAGAAAAACCTCTGAAGATGAAAAAAGGGTTCCCCTGGGAGACCCAGGCCTACAGAAGGAAAGAACCAGATGGGGCCCAACATCAAAGCTTGCACCCACTGGGATCTCTGGACTCTTCCCAGTTCCGTGGACCTCAAGTGCCTAAAGAGGAACCCAGGGACCTCAGGTGTGGAACATGAGGCTGCTTGCCTCGCCGCAGCTGCACGGGAAGCCCAGCTCTCAGGTCTCGCCCGAGGACCAGCCATCAAGGGTGGAGGTGTCGTCATCCCACACCTACCCTAGTCGGAGAGAAAGCTCCTGGAGAAAGTGCGTAGCCCAGAATCGGACAGATAGAACGACTCAGTAACTCCTGTTTAATGTGTGGTTCCGCTTCTCTCCCAGGCACCGATCCCGTGCGGGTTTCGTTGTGGGGGCCAGGATCTCTCCTCTCCACAGAGCCCAGGGAGGCTTGTGATCTAGGGGATGGGGAGTGGATGGTCGGAGCAGCCCCGGCCCGGGAGTGCCGAGAAGAGTCCCTCATCAGCCCTCGCTCGCCCGCCCCGGGTCCTGACGCGTCGGTACCTGCCAGCCCGTGGCTCCGGGGGGCATCCGCGCTCCTGCGGCAGACGCGCGGCGCCCGAGCTGCGGGCGCCGAGTTAGGCAGCGGCGGGTCGCGCCGGGTACTGGCTCCGGCTCGCTCCTCCCAACTTCCCCAGCCCATCCGTGGGCAGAGGCGGCTCCGGAGGCTGGCAGGCCGGGTGCGACGAGGCGAGGGCACAAGCGCAGGAGGCCGCGCTCGCCTGAGTAGAGAGCCGCGCACCCCAGCAGGAGCGGGCCGCTCGGCTCCCGGTGCCCCGCGACCCCCACGCCGAGGGCGGACCGGGCGGGGCCGCCAATCACCGCGCCCGCCGTAGTCCAGCCAGCCAGAGCCCGGGCCCCAGCCGCCGAGGGGGGCGGGGGTCTCGGATTTAAAGACACACTCACCAAGCCGCGTCCGGATTGGCATTCCAGAGCAGCTGTTGCCTGGGGGAGAGGGAACGGCTGGCCCCACCTTTCTCGGCCCCTCTTCCTCCCTCCCCCAGCCCACCCTCCGCCTAGGAGGAAAAGTTTGGGGCGGGGGAGACCGCCTGGGAAACCAGTTCCGCTTCCCTTGTCATGAGTTCGGCTCTTTCTGGAAGAAGCCCAAACCCTACATCCAGCCTCCCTGGCAGGAGAAAGAAGCAAAAGCTCTCGGCGCCACACCCCCGCCCAGACTCCAGCTCCCCGGGAGATCGGCGGGCCCTCGCCGCTCTCTGCTTTTTAAAGCCAAGCCAAGCCTCGGCGGGCGCCGGAAGAATCCTCCCTTGCTGTGCAACCTGGGCTAGGCGACTGCTCTCCCTGGACCTCGCCACCACAGGAGTCAACGGTTGAGCCCTTTAAGAGCAGACTGTCCGCTCAGTGGTGGGCTTCTCCCAAACCTTGGACACCCTCAGAACCCGGAGACAAAAAGGGAAGAACCCGGCAGACACTTCGGAAGGGGAGAGGTCCCTTTGTCCCCACCCATGGCTCCCTGCAGTGACAGGCACAATCCTAACCCCCAGGAGGGCCTGTCCCCGGCTCCCCTGACAGGGGGAAGCAGTCCAGCCTGGCCCCCCGGAACGCCCAGCAGTCCCTGCCAGCCCTCGGCGGGTGCGCGCCTCCAAGTGAACGCTGGTGCGTTCACTCTCTCACCACTGTTTTTCTGAGGGAGACGAAATTGGTTGTGGTTAGTGAGTCACTTGCCCCTTCTCTCTGCCCTGCACTGGGGACCTGCGTCTTCCTCACCTGTCGCTGCCTGCCTTGCCCACAAGCAGGGATGGAGCGGGAGTCAGTGAAGTCCAAGTTTGCCCGGTGATGAAGGCAGTGCAGGCCTGCCCTCTCTCCAAAGTCAGGCCAGAAGGCACTGGGCTAGGGGAGGGACATGCAGGCCCTGCAGCCCCTGTGAGCCCAGGAACAAAGAAAGACAGGAGGAATGGCTGTTGTTTATGGTGCTCTTACCAGGCCTCCAGCACCTAGGTCTCAAGTACTTCACTGGGTGATTCTATGAGATGACTACTTTTATTACCCCTCTTTTAATGTGTGGGCTTCCTCCTGTCCCATCCAAGGTGTGTGAAGAGGAGAGGAGCAGAGGAAGCCCAGGAGTGGCCTTGGGAAGCAGATCTACCTTCAGAGACCAGTAGAGCAAGGCTCAGGCTGATACATACCTTACTGCCTGTATAGTCTGTGACATAATCTGTCTTCAAGTCCCTCAGCCAGAGGACAGCCTGTCCTCCTTCAAAGTGTTGACAAGTCAGGGAGCTGGGGCCTGTGATGCCCTGGTGTGGCGCATGGCACACTGTGGCTCCATCCTTAGGCACTGCTCCCTTCCTAACTCTTCTGCACAACCTCACAACCCCCACCCCCCGCCCCTGCAGATTCCCCTCTGATGCCCTGCCATACTGAGGGTGCTGTTCCTGTTGTTCAGTGGTTAAGTCATATCTGACTCTTTATGACCCCATGGACTGCAGCGCGCCAGGCTTCCCTGTCCTTCACTATCTCCTGGAGTTTGCTCAAACCCATGTCCATTGAGTCGGTGATGCCATCCAACCATCTCATCCTCTGTTGCCCACTTCTCCTCCTGCCTTCAGTCTTTCCCAGCATCTAAGTCTTTTCCAGATTTTGCATCAGGCAGAGCGTGCTGAGTTCCAGGATAATGTGCCCTTGCGGCAAGGACCATGGTAGGGGTGCGCATGTGTACTAAGGCTGTGCTTAAGCGCACACCTTTACACATACACACATGCACACGCATCCCTCCTCCTCCCTCAGGTGCTGGGATCCATGGCTGGCTGCCTCTCGAGACTGAGCTCCTGGAGGATAAAAGTCCATGTCTGAACTGTCTTTCGGTCCCTAGCACAGTGCCCGGCACATTCATTTCTTTGTGTTCACCATGCACACAGTAGGTGTTCTTGTTGAATCAAACAAAAAGCCCAGGACAGAGATGTCTCCAGAAAAGCCAGAATCACAGCCCTTCTGGCTCCTATGGACAGCCTCTGGGCTCAGCTGATAGACCCCAGAAGTAAAGGGATGAGGGTTTCAAGGTTATCTCAGAGACAAGTACAGATGGTGTCCAGTCCACAGTGTCCAGCCTCAGCAAGCCACCCTCAGCCTCTAAGCTTCTGCCAAGTCCCTGCTCAGAGCAGCATCCTAGGGGTTCCCCCCAACCACAAGAGAGCCTGCAGGCTGTCTTCCTTCCCCACCCCCTACCCCTGGCACCTGGGAGGGGGACGGGGACTGAATGTTGAAGAAGAGAAAAAGGAAAGGACACAGCAGCCCTAGGTATACCCAGAAGAAGCCACTCTGCCTTTGCTCTCCAACCCGAGGCAGAAGGGAAGAATCAATTCAGCCAATACTCTCAGTGCAGACTGCCACAGAAGCCCCTGGAGTGGTCTGGACACTCAGAGCAGAAGCCCAAAAGTTCCCAGATAAAGGATCAATGGTCCCAGAACAGGATCTCAGAAACTGGATGGCTCAAGACCCGCCCTTACTCACCCGCCACCCCAACCAGCACTGCCACCACCCACCCCCAGATGCACAAACACCCAGAACACCCCTTTATCATCTAAAGTGGGGGCCCTGCAACAACCGTGTGCTTGCGTGTAAACACATGTATCCACACATACGGACTTGTGTTGCTCATGTATGTTTGCAGAGATGTGAATGAGAATGTGCATGTTTGTGTGGGTATGTCTAGTGGGCATGAGTGTGTATGTCCAAGTGAGCATGCGTGTGTATGTGGGCAAGTGTAGCACACACACAGACTCACCCACCACCATCCAAAACCAGGCAAGCTGCTACTGCAAAGGATAGTAAACCACCCCATTACTCACGCTTCCAAGAGAATCACCAGTGGCCATCCACAGCCCCTCTGCCCAGGCAAGCAAGTCCCAAATTCAGTCCCTTCGAAGAACCATAAGTTGTGCAAACATCCAGTTCCCTTGTGGGAACACTCAAGCCAAGAATTATTTCCTGACAGGCAGAAACAATTCACTGGAAAGCAGAGGAGCTGGGTTCAAATCAACAGAGATGAGACGACAAAAGATGAGAAACAGGCCCTACTGCTCTTTCTGCTCCTCACTGCGTGCCAAGCCTGCCACAGGCTGGGGGACACTGGGCCCAGGGAATGAACAAATTCAGGGAGGGTGCTGTCCTGGCTCTGCTCCCCCTTATTGCCAAGACTGGGACCCATGTGGGCCCTCCAGGACAGGTGTCTTGGAACCTGCATTCTTCCCTGAGAGCCACGTGGTCTCTGAGCCCCAACACAGAACCATTCCCCTTTGCCCTGGCTGCTCCTCCAGGCCCAGTGTCCCACCACCAGCATCCAGGAGCCCTCCGTTGTCCAGGCCCTTCCCTCTGCCGTCAGGGCTGAAAGACCCAGGCTCTGAGGAGGGCTGACTTGCCCTGGACCTAACCTTGGCAGTTTTACCACTATGAGACCCCTACCCTAAAAGTCACCATATTTCACCAAGTCTTCTTTTCCTTGTTTGCAAAATGGTATGAAGAGCTATTCATGCCTCCAGAAAATGTCTGGAAGATTAAAGGAGTGCCTGGCACTCAGCCGGTGCTCGCACTCAGCCGGAGCTCACTGACTGAAGCTATTGTTACCATTATTGTTATTGCCACCTGAACTCACACTCTGACCCAGTCCCAAACCTGCCAGGGCCAAGGGGTTCTTCGAGGCTGAGTTCAGGGTCTTCCTCCTCCAGGCAGCCTTCCTTGTTTCCAGGATCTCAGTTTGCTCCGGACTCCTTCCCCATCACCTCTATGCAGGAAGCTGGGGCCTGAGCACTCCTGCTTGGCACAGGATACATGGCCAGTAATTGACATTATATTAATAATTATCAGCAGGATTATTAATTTCATTGGTTGGCTTTCATTTGGGTCTAGGTCCAAGGATAGCATCTCCTACCTCCCAAATTCACACACGAGGTTCAAACTTTTTTGACAGAGATTCAACGTAAAAAATACATTTTAGGGTATAAATCCAGAAAAATCAAAACTCTAATTTGAAAAGATACATACACCCCAAGGTGCACAGCAGCACTGTTTACAATAGCCAAGACATGGAACCAACTCAAGTGCCCATCAACAAACATTTAGGGACTTCCCTCGTGGTCCAGTGATTAAGAATCCGCCTGCCAATATGAGGACATGGGTTCAATCTCTGGTACAGGAAGATCCCACAAGTTGTGGCACAACTAAGCCCTTGCACCATGGGTAGAGAAGCCCCAGCTCACTACAACAATGAAGACCCGTATGTGTGTGCTCAGTCGCTCAGTCATGTCTGACTTTTTGCAACCCCGTAGACTGTAACCCCGGAGAAGGCAATGGCACCCCACTCCAGTACTCTTGCCTGGAAAATCCCATGGACGGAGGAGCCTGGTAGGCTGCAGTCCATGGGGTCGCTAAGAGTCGGACACGACTGAGCGACTTCACTTTCACTTTTTACTTTCATGCATTGGAGAAGGAAATGGCAACCTGCTCCAGTGTTCTTGCCTGGAGAATCCCAGGGACGGTAGACCCTGATGGGCTGCCGTCTATGGGGTCGCATAGAGTCGGACACAACTGAAACGACTTAGCAGCAGCAGCAGAAGCAGGAGACTGTAACCCACAAGGCTCCTCTGTCCATGGAATTTTTCAGGCAAGAATCCTGCAGTGGGTTGCCATTTCCTCCTCTGGAGGAATCCCTCTTCCTGACCAAGAGATTGAACCAGAATCTTCTGCATCTCTTGCTTGGGCAGGAAGATTCTTTACTGTTGAGCCACCTGGGAAGCTCGACAAAGACCTAGCACAGTCATAAAATAAACTAAAAAAAATTTTTTTAAACAAACATTTGGCTTAAGAAGATGTACACTTATACGATGGAGTATTACTCAGCCGTAAAACAGAATGAATAATTGCCACTTGCAGCGATGTGGATGGAATGTTATACTAAGTGAAGTCAGAAAAAGACAGATACTGTGTAATACCACTTATACATGGAATCTGAACTATGACACAAGTGAACCCATATGCAAAACAGAAACAGACTCACAGACATTGAAAACAAACTTATGGTGACCAAAGCGGGAGGGAGAGAGGGACACGTTAAGCATACGGGCTTAACAAATTCAAACTACTATACATAAAATAGATGAGCAACAAGATCTACTATATTCAACATCTTATAAGCTATAGTGGAATAGAATCTGAAAAAATATATATATATAGCTGAATCACTTTGCTGTATTAACATAAGATTATCGTGGCCTATAACCAACACAATATTGTAAATCAATTATACATATATATGCTGCTGCTACTGCTAAGTCGCTTCAGTCGTGTCCGACTCTGTGCGACCCCATAGATGGCAGCCCACCAGGCTCCCCCGTCCCTGGGATTCTCCAGGCAAGAACACTGGAGTGGGTTGCCATTTCCTTCTCCAATGCATGAACGTGAAAAGTCAAAGTGAAGTCGCTCAGTCGTGTCCAACTCCCAGAGACCCCATGGACTGCAGCCCACCAGGCTCCCCCGTCCATGGGATTTTCCGGGCAAGACCACTGGAGTGGGTTGCCATTTCCTTCTCCAATGCATGAAAGTGAAAAGTCAAAGTGAAGTCGCTCAGTCGTGTCCGACTCCCAGAGACCCCATGGACTGCAGCCCACCAAGCTCCTCCGTCCATGGGATTTTCCAAGCAATACATATATATATATATACACATACAAATATATATACACATATCTATGTATTATATATATATATTTTTTACTTTGGGACCACCAGCTATACAGAGACATAAATATATAAAAAATGCTTAGCTTTACTACATGTGATGCACGCTGATACTTTCTAATGTATCCTATCCTATTTCTTTTTGTTTTTACTGATTGCAGTGCACAAAACTGATTTTATCTGTGACCTGCAGTTCGAAAATGCTTCAAAGAACAGTGAGGTCCCGAGGGCAAGAGAACCTAGAGGCCTACCCCAGCACCACTCAGAGCATGACTAAAGAGTGCCCAGGACAAGTGGAAGGAGGGTGATTCTACCTCCAGAACATTCCTCAAGTACTACAAGGAGAGTGCTCCATCAGAAGAAAATGAGAGAAGGAATCTTGGTTCATCCATTCAACAGATATCCCATTCATTCACTGTCAATCAACAAACATTTACAGAGCCCCTTCTATAGTCCAAAACCTTGGCCTTGAGCAGTGAATGAGGCAGACAAGGTCCTGCCTTCATGAGGCTGACATTTTAGTAGAGTGGGGGCGGGGGATACAATAAAGAAGCAAATATTAATAACAACAGAAGCAAGATCATTCCTAAGTGACTTAGCTAGGAAGAAAATAATACAATAGAATAGTAAAGAAAAGTGTACTGGTGGGCCACTTTGGAAATGATGGGAGTCTCTAACCCTCAGGTTAGATGCACACCTCACTCACCTGAGCTGGTGGTTGGTTGAGGGACCTAAATGGGATGATGACTTCAAAGTACTTGGCACTGTCCTGGCACAGAACGGCTTTTATGCTTATCATTATTAGATGGATAACCGTGGTTGAAGGCAGGCTGTGATAATGTTCCGCAAAGTGTAAGGTTGTACTGGGGTTCAGAGGAGGAAGAGGGGACAGTGCTGACTACAGCACAAGCCCAGGACCCACGCATGTGTTGACCTGTCCCTCTGCACAGCTCAGCTGGCTTGTCTCTCCCCATTTCCCAAGCCACAGCTCCCTACTTCCACCTCCCCACACAGTTCAGCCCAGCCCAGTTGGAGCTATAACCTCTAAAAGTTGGGGCACTGAAGGAGTTAACTTCTTTCCTTCCCAAGCCACACAGGGACAGATACCTAGCAGCCTTCATCACCCTACCCTACACCTCTGTAGACTCCTGCTGATCAGGTCACACCTGCCCAGGGAACATGGGTGCTGACTCCCAGCAAGACAGCACAGGAGTAGAGATCTGGAGCCCAGCCCAGGAAATGCTGAAGGCTCTGGGTCTGCTCAGTGGGAGCAGAGAAGGCTCAGTGGCAGAACACTGTCTTCTGGTCCCCGCAGGGCTATCAGGGAGAGAGAGAGGATTTGCCTCAGGTGAGCTGCTCAAGCATCTGAGCTCCAAGCAGCAATGTTGAGTACCTACTATGTGCCTGAACCTGGGCTCAGGGAGAAGACCCCACTTTGCCAAAAGTGCTCACAGGTCTGGGCAGGCAGACCAGTAAACTGATATTTCAAAATGATGTGTTTCCTGCAGGGTGGAGTGGGAACTGGGGTACTGGGGGATCAAGTTAGCTCTGAGTGGAAGTGGATGTCCCACCAGCTCAGTGATGTAAAGAGATCTGTTTTGACTTTGGCATCAGACAGACTTGAGTTTGAATTCCACTTCTGCCACTTCTGAGCTATATGAACTCAGGCAAGTTTCTGAGCTTTTCTGAGCCTCTGTTTCCATATCTAGAAAATGAGGATTGGGACTTCCCTGGCAGTCCAATGTTTGGGACTTCCCTGGCAGTCCAATATTTGAGACTCCACACATCCACTGCAGGAGACTCTGGTTAGATCCCTTGATTAGGAAGATCCCCTAGAGAAGGAAATGACAACCCACTCCAGTATTCTAGCCTGGAAAAGCCCATGGACAGAGGCGCCTGATGGACTACAGTCCATGGGGTTGCAAAGGGTCAGCCATGACTTAGCGGCTAAACAATAGGGAACTAAGATGCTGCATGTTGCATGGTGAGGCCAAAAAAAAATCTTATAAAATCAGGATAGTCACACACACTTCGATAAGATTTTGAGATTAGGTTGGAGAAGGAAATGGCCACCCACTCCAGTACTCTCGCCTGGAAAACCCCACACCAGGTTCCTCTGGTAGATTACAGTCCATGGGGTCGCAAAGAGTCAGACATGACTAAGCAACTTCACTTAAGATTAGGTGAACTAACAAATTCAAAGCCCATATTTGCTGTCCAAGAAGAAGCTCAGTAACATAACAGTAGTTATGGCTGCTAGCATCATCAGAAGATCCCCTCCAAGGACTTCCCTGATGGTCCAGTGGTTAAGACTCTGAGCTCCCAAGGCAGGGGGCTCAGGTTTGATCCCTGGTCAGGGAACTAGATCTCATATGCTGCAACTAAAACCTAGCATAGCCAAGTAAATAAAAAATAAATATTAAAAGAGAGAGGGAGAAAAGAAGACCCCCTCTGAGGTGTCTCCCTCTGCCTTCACCTCCTCCCTTCTCCCCCTCCCCTATTTGCATAGTGCCTCCCAAACGCACAGAAAATCCCCTCCCCCACTGCTATCAGTAAGAAGTGCCCAGTGGCCTTCTGCTGGGTCTCACTGCAGAATCCCAGGCCCTGGACACTGAAACTAAAGAGGCAGGGTGGGATGGGGGCGGCGCGAGGGGGTCTGCCAAATCTTGCAGCAGGAAGACCATCCATCCCTGAATAAACAGGCTGTCACCCCTTCCCTCCCACTCTCCCTCTCCCTTAAATAACCCAGATCTGTTGCCCAGTTGTATCCAAGCAACACCACTCAGGCTCCCAAGGATGTCTCACTCTGACAGAGCCATTTATGAAGATGCTGCAGGGGAGGAGGGACAGGGCAGGGGTCAAGGGAGCCACAGCGGCCCAGCAGCATCTTCCCAAGGCCTTCGTATGGCGACGAGACCCTGGTCCCCAGGAACAGAGCTCCTGGGCTGACCCCTCATCAGATCGGTGGGCAGGGAGGTGTCTTGCGTACCAGAAACATTCCAGAAGAGCCCAAGACCTTCCCGGACTTACAGGGAAGATCCCAGACTCCCTAAAGCTTCGGACACATGGGAACCAGTGAAGTGCCTTGGCAAGATAACTGCCCAGGCCCAGCCTTCTGAGGTCTAGTCTTGGTGCCAACATTCACAGGCTGTGTTTTTCCAACCAGGTTGCCCACCCTCTCTGAGCCTCAAAGAAATCTTCATGCCAAAAGAGGATAGGAAAGGGATGCGTTCACACTTTTTGATGGCATCTGTCCACATGACACATGCACAGACTCTTCGCCTCAGCAATTCCATTTCTAGGAATTTAGCCTAGAGATGTGCCCACACAACTGACAGATTAACAACCGCATAGAGTTATTCCTTGTTTGAGACGGTGTAAGATTGGAAACAAGCGATAAGTCTGTGGACAGAGAGATGATAGGCTAGATAAACTCTGGAACACCCAAGAAACTGGAAATGCCATACAGATATTTGAAAACACGAGGCAGATGTATGTGGGCTAACAGAAAACGATCTCAAGGGCTGGGAGCGAAGTTTGGGAGTGAACACTGACAGACACAGTGGGGGGCACTGTGGTCTGGACAGTGGTGCCGGAGCCAGCCCTGGCACCCATCTCTAAGGGAATAGATAAGTCACACGGATTCCAGCCACGGAATCCCGTTCAACAGAAACACCCAACAATCCAGGTGCACACACAGAAATGTGGAACGAGCTTGAAAACAGTATCCTGTGATAAAATAATAGAGCTGGATTAGCCATACAATACCCATTGATGTAAAGTAACCACAGTCATACACAGAAAAATCACCATAGTTTTTTTTAATGAGAATGAGTGCATTATGCAAAAACATTTATCAGACACACTACCACAGGTGCCTATGAGAAAAAGGAATGCGATGAAGGGGAAATAAAGCAAAGAGGACAATGTAAGAGAAAGGCCTTGCGTGTACTGGTGATGATATTTTAAGGAAATTTATTTACTCAGCTCTGCAGCTGAGGTGAGAAGGAAGGAGAGAAGGGGGGAGGGAGGAGAGAAAATTGAAGGACAGAGTCTCTCATATTCTAGCACTTAAGGAGCCGTATAGATATTGTCCCTCAAGGTCCACTGGGATTGGTTCCAGGACCCATTGGGTATCAAAATCTGCAGATGCTCAAGTCCCTTATATAGTAATAGCCCTATCAGCTGTACATACAGTAGCATCAGCTCATGTGGATACAGAGGGTTGCCTATATATACATACAGACATGAACTACAGTTGACCATTGAAACAGGGGTCTGAACTGCAGGGCACCACTTACATGCAGATTTTTTTCCATGAATACATACTACAAGATTCATGGTTGGTTGAATCTGGAGATGGAGAACAGGGGATAGCACTAGGGGCTGGCTATAAATTACATGACATTACAATTTTTGAGATTTTTGACTGCACGGAGGTGGGCCCTCCTAACCTCTGCAATGTTCAAGAGTCAACTGCACATTAAATGTCTCTGAAGGACAGATAAGAAATTGGTGATTTTAGTCACCTCCAGGGATCTGGGGCTTCCCAGATAGCTCAGTTGGTAAAGAATCAGCCTGCAGTTCAGGAGACCCAGTTAAATTCCTGGGTCGGGAAGATCTGCTGGAGAAGGGATAGGCTACCCACTCCAGTATTGCAGAGCTTCCCTTGTGGCTCAGCTGGTAAAGAATCTGCCTGCAATGCAGGAGACCTGGGTTCAATCCCTGGGTTGGGAAGATCCACCTGAAGAAGGGAAAGGCTACCCACTCCAGTATTTTGGCCTGGAGAATTTCATGGATTGTGTAGTCTATGGGTTGCAAAAAGTCGGACACAACCGAGCGAACTTCACTTTCTTTCCAGGGAACTGGGTGGCTGGAGGGAAACTTTTCACTGCACACCTTCTTGTGCTTTTGAATTTTGTTCCACATGGATGTGTTATCCTACTTTTAAATAATGATGAGAATTCTCAGCTGATAGGCTTGTATACATGGGGTTAATCTCTGGACAGCTACCAAAGATGCTGGGAAGAAGGCTCAGCCCTCGTAGGATAGTTGAGGCCTGGGGAAGGGAAGCAGGAGGCTTGGGGAGGAGAATCAGACCTGCCCTCCACTCACTATCCTTTTGTACAGTTGTTTTTGTTTTTTTTTAAACCCTGGGCATCCATGATAAAGTCTAATAACTGTCATTTTCATAAATTTTTTCTGTATGTGCCATGCAGCTAGTGGGATCTTAGTTCCAAGACCAGGGATCAAACCTGGGACCTTGGCAGTGAGAGTACAGAGTTCTAACCACTAGATCACCAGGGAATTTCCTCATAAATGTCATTTTAAATTTTCATTTTGAACACTTTATATATGCACAAAAGTAGAAAACAGCATAATCAACTCTATATACCCACTATCACATATGACAGTTATCAAGATTTTGCCACACTTGCTTCATTTACCATTAGTTTTTTTTTTTTTTTTTCCTCTTTTGGTTTTCTTTCTGGAGTATTTTAAAGCAACCCCCAAATATCACACTATTTCACTCCAACTTCCATCAGAATATGATGGATGTAATAAACACATCTTAAAGCCATGAAGTCTCAGAGGCCAGACCTAGAGGGACCCCCTGTACAAGATCTCTGAGGGCTAGTGGTCCCTGTCTCTGCTTGACTGTCCCCAGAGACGAGGAGCTCACTCCTGACCCAGTTTCCTTCTTTGTCCTGATGGCCTAGAGTTAGGCTTCTCAGAAGTGGCAGACACCTCCCCCCTCCACACTCCCTTTGTTGTCTGGGAGGCACCCAGCCATGAGCAGGAGCAGCTCGAAGCCACAGAGTAATAGCCCAGCTCATTAGAGTCCCTTCCTTTCCAAAACAAACTCAGAAGCATAATGGCATGCTATGCACAGTCCCGTTAACTAGAGGCCACTGAAGACCTGCTGGTTTAGAAGCCCTCTCCGGACACCCTCCCCCCAAACAACCGCCCCCACCAAGCCATCTGAGACAGACATTCACCGTCCGGGCAGTCAGGAGTAAAGCTGAGACCAGAACCAGGCAGTTGTTCCCAGCCAGCATACGTGTGCGTTTGAGTCACCTGCGAGAGGGGCTCGACCACAGATTCCCAGGCACCACTCCCGCCCTCCTAAGCCAGGGTGACCAGGGCTGGGGCCTGGGAAAGCCCCCTGGGTGGTTCTAAGGCAACAGTCTACCGTCTGGTGTTTGGGAACTACTGGGACAAATGACTCCTAGGCTTTCTTCCACTTTCATGGGCCAATCCAACTCTTAGCAGCCTGCCTTTGTACTGAGATTCTGGCCTGCCCCCTGACCAAGCCAGGGTGTAGTGTTCCCACCTGAATATGGCAGGGGACTAGGCGATGCCATCCACTCTCAAGAGTGTGCTGACCAAGGCTCAGAGGGGCACAGACAATCCCCCAATCCAGAAGCACAGATTCAGAGATGGCAGTCGCCACCCTCCCTGCATGGTCTTTCCCCTGCAGGGGAAGGGAAACACTGAGTGTTTCCTTCGTGCCACAGTTCACATGCACGAACCCGCTGCAGCCTCACCCCGCCCCAGGAGGCAGCAGGCATCTTCTCCTCCTCCTTCCTTACCTCCTCCTTAGCAGGTAAGGAGATGCAGGCTCCGGGAGAGGCAATGATCTGCCCCAGGGCACATGGCTGGTAAGCGACCGAGCGGGGATTCACAACAGGCAACCTGACTTCAAAGCTCCCCTTTCTAAGTGGAGATGTTTATATGACTAACTGATCTGCTTTGCTGTACAGCAGAAACTAACAACACTGCAAATCAACTATGTGCTAAGTCACTTCAGTCATGTCCGACTCTTTGAGATCCAATGGACTGTAGCCCACTAGGCTCCTCTGTCCATGGGATTCTCCAAGCAAGAATACTGGGGTGGGTTGTCATTTCCCCTTCCAGGAGATCTTCCTAACCCAGGGACTGAATCCGCATCTCCTGTGTCTCCTGCATTGGCAGGCAAGTTCTTTACCACTAGCATCACACAGTCCATGAGGTTGCAAAGAGTTGGACATGACTGAGTGACTAACACACACACATACACCCCAATAAACATTTTAAAAAATGAAGCTCCCCTTTCCTAACCACAACAAAAGCTCTGGGACCCCACTGGGCTCAGCCACTGACCAGGAGCCCAGGGAGGTGGTGGCCTCCATGTGAGAGTAGCCGTGGATCCCAAAAGCGGGGGGTGGGGAGGCGAGCTGAGGGCAGTCAGCTAACTGCATCCTGCAGCAAGTTCGCTGCAAGGAGCTCAGCGTGGCGCACCTCGAGGCTGCCACACCTGCATGGCCCATCAGCGTGCCTGTCCCCTCCATCACTAGGCAGTGAGCTTCCAGAGGGCAGAGGAACGCCCACCGTTCATCCCTGCGTTCCAGCCCAGGGCACGGCATATGCTGGGAGCTTAATAAGTGCTTGTATAACTGGCCAGGCCAACCCTGCAAACACTTCAGGGCAGCTGCTTCCACTGTGAGAGGTGGTCCTGGGCAGAGGAAGCAAGAAAGTCCAGTCCTCTGTACCACACCATGCTTGGACTCAAGTCTGCTCTGGGTTACAAAGGGCATGCTCAGAATCACGGTGCTGGCTATTTTCAGGCACTCGGAGTGGTGATGTCACTCCCTCCCAGGGTGGCTCTCCTGACCCCAAAGCCTGCTGTGCCCCGTCCCCTGTAACAAGTCCACAAGAAGCCCTGGGCAGGGACCCCTCTGGGAGCAAGAGCAGGGAAAGGGGAGTCCACACTTGGGCCTTGGGGAAAAAAAAGTTCCTTAACCTTGCCTGGTACCCCTCACCCCACCTTCTTTCCAGCAAGACAGGCAGGCGACCCCTCCAACTGAGTGGAACGCCTAGAGGCCAGGCTTGGTAAGGGCCATGACCGGGCAGGTGGGGTGGACAGGGCCCCCGACCAGGCTTCTGGAGATTCAAGCCCTAATCGAGATACTGCTTTACCAAGTCAAGGAGCCTCTCTGGGCCTCAGTCTCCTCATCTGTAAAATGAGATAAATAATTCTTCCCGGCACATAAACACAGGTACTCATCTCAGACCCCATCTGTGGTGAGGCAAATTGCCCATTTAGTGGCAAGTGACAAACCTCAGACAGCTCTCGGGCACTGACAGAAGGAACCCCACGGTCCTCCTTCCACAGCAAAGCAGGGCTGATGGGCTCTTTGTAGGGATTAACCCAACTCCCCACCTCACCCACAAGTGCTCCCCACAATACTCCAGTCCTTCACTGGCTGCCAAGTGCTAGGTCCTGTATTGGACTTCAGAGCCACAATCCCATGCCTCACTTTGGAAAAGCATATTCCACTACCATCCTCATTTTTTGAATGTAGCAACTGAGGCACAGAGAGGCTGAGGCCCAGTGTCCCCTAGTCATCTCTGACTCCAAAGCCCTTGAATTCAGCCTCCCAAGTACTGCCTGACTTTAATTGTCCCAGGGATGGGAGCTCATTCTCTAGGGAGACTTCTCTGCAGAGCTATGCTGACCTTAGAGCATCCCTCCTCCTCCTCCTAACATGAATCTGACCTCCACCTCTCAGCCAGTCCCCAGCTGGTCCTGTCTCCCCAACCCTGGGACACCAGTACACAGGTACATGGCTCTTCCTTTCAAATATTTGAGAAATGCCATCTCAGACCCTGATCACAGACTTCTCCAGCTAAACAACCCCAGGGCTTCCAAAGGTCCGTGGGAACTTCTGAGACCCAAAAAGGCCTTGGCTATTATTCTATCTCCATCCCCCACCCCAGGGCTTTTTCCCAAGGGAGTCCAGAAGAAAATGAAACCCTTCTCTCTCTCTCTCATCCCTCAGCAGCTCCCACCCATCCCCCCCCCTACCCCAAAGCTGGTCTCCCTGCTCTGACTTCACACCAAGCTGACATCTGCGGCCAGAAACCTGTGGACAAGTCTCCTTCTGGAGCCTCCCCTTCCCCGCACCTCCCAGCCTGTGACCGCCCTCTCCTTCAAATCTCTGAAGGGGGTGCAGCCTGAGCTGCTGCTGCCAGGAAGCAGTGAAGCAGTTAAAAATGCCCACTGTCTGTAGAGAGAGAGGGAGAGGCCAGGATGGGGGTGGTGCAAGCAGCTAGAGGCTGGTGGGAATAGGACGGCAGGATCAGGGCAGGCAGGGCAGGGTCTGCTCAGGCAGGCGCCCCAGCTTCTGCCACAAATCCCTGCCTTCCCCACTCATTCGTTCCACGTTCTCTTTCTTCCTCTCACAGCTTCTCCCTGGTCACTCAGAGACGCTGACCTCCCAACTCCCCTCCAAAAACCACTATTCAAAATGTTAGTGTTTAACGAGTACAGAATTTCACTTGAAAGTGAGGTATTAGTCGATCTGTTGTGTCCGATTCTTTGCGACTCCATGAACTATAGCCCATCAGACTCCGTGCTTCTGTGAAATGAACATCTCTCCTGCCATATCAATATACAAGAAAATGTTGTGTTCCGTCCCTGGTCAGGGAACTAAGATCCCACATGCAGCGTGGCCAAAAAACAGTGGTTAAAATGGTTAATGTTATGTTATGTATACTTTACCACAATAATAATAAACACAGAATGGGGAAAATAATTGCCCCATCCCACCCCTTCCCCCGCCACACACACAAAAGGGCTCCCCAAGAAGCTCGAGGTCATGATCTGAGTAGGAAGACCACTGTGTGGAGACAGAGACCCCCTGGGAAAAAGGGCACCTGTCAGGCCAGTGAAAGCCTGGAAACCCTGAGTCCCAACCCCCGGGCAGGGTTGGAAGTTGCCAGAGGCACCAATAGGCAGTGCCTGGCCCAAGGTCACACGGCAAGATAACCATGAAGTTGGGCCTTGAGGTCCGGGGATCTGCCCTAACCCTGAGCTGTCCTCAGCAGGAAATGCGGGCCAGCTGGGGCCTGGAGGGGCTTTAAAACAGAAGGCCCTAGGCTATTTCTCCCCACTGCTTCCCATCCTGCCTGGCACGTCCTGCTGGTGTGAGGAGCTCCCCAAGCTTCTCATTTCGGCAGGTTCTGCACTTAGCCTTTGCAGCCCTGCCTGGCACATAGAGCTTTCACCACCCTGGGTGGTGGGATGCCATGGAGGATTAGGGCTTCAGCATCAGACAAACCTGCCCGAGTCCTGATTCTACCTCTATATATATATGCTTCTAGACTAGGCCCCTCATCTGTAAAACGGCACAATAATGTCTAATTTGTGAGAATTAGAATAGATGATATAATACATTTGAAGGGCCTAAAACATAGTATTCTTGCCACCTCTTCTTAATATCTTCTGCTTCTGTTAGGTCCATACCATTTCTGTCCTTTATCGAGCCCATCTTTGCATGAAATGTTCCCTTGGTATCTCTAATTTTCTTGAAGAGATCTCTAGTCTTTCCCATTCTGTTGTTTTCCTCTATTTCTTTGCATTGATCCCTGAGGAAGGCTTTTTTAGCTCTCCTTGTGATTCTTTGGAACTCTGCATTCAGATGCTTATATCTTTCCTTTTCTCCTTTGTTTTTCACTTCTCTTCTTTTCACAGCTATTGGACTGCTAATTTTTACTAGTCCCAAACTACGTCTGTGAATGCCAGTTATTTGACTGCATGTCAGGTCATGTGTCCTTTTAGGTCAGCTTGTCTTTTGGTGAGAATAGAAATGGAAGTGAACATCCAGCACGGCTGCTGAAACTGCTTTGACTGTGTGTCTGTATTGTTTTCATTTGCTAAAGAGAATAGAATATGTAATGAGACAGTGATGTTTGCTTCTTAATTTTTTCCAAATATTTTTTTAAATGTTTGAACATTATTTGTACTAAAAGAAAAAAAGAAAAAACCAGAGGAGAAAAGGAAAGATATAAGCATCTGAATGCAGAGTTCCAAAGAATAGCAAGGAGAGATAAGAAAGCCTTCCTTAGCGATCAATGCAAAGAAATAGAGGAAAACAACAGAATGGGAAAGACTAGAGATCTCTTCAAGAAAATTAGAGATACCAAGGGAACATGTCATGCAAAGATGGGCTCGATAAAGGACAGAAATGGTATGGACCTAACAGAAGCAGAAGATATTAAGAAGAGGTGGCAAGAATACACAGAACTGTACAAAAAAGATCTTCACGACCCAGATAATCACGATGGTGCGATCACTCACCTAGAGCCAGACATCCTGGAATGTGAAGTTAATTGGGCCTTAGAAAGCACCACTACGAACAAAGCTAGTGGAGGTGATGGAATTCCAGTTGAGCTATTTCAAATCCTGAAAGATGATGCTGTGAAAGTGCTGCACTCAATATGCCAGCAAATTTGGAAAACTCAGCAGTGGCCACAGGACTGGAAAAGGTCAGTTTTCATTCCAATCCCAAAGAAAGGCAATGCCAAAGAATGCTCAAACTACCACACAATTGCACTCATCTCACACGCTAGTAAAGTAATGCTCAAAATTCTCCAAGCCAGGCTTCAGCAATACGTGAACCGTGAACTTCCAGATGTTCAAGCTGGTTTTAGAAAAGGCAGAGGAACCAGAGATCAAATTGCCAACATCCGCTGGATCATGGAAAAAGCAAGAGAGTTCCAGAAAAACATCTATTTCTGCTTTACTGACTATGCCAAAGCGTTTGACTGTGTGAATCACAATAAACTGTGGAAAATTCTGAAAGAGATGGGAATACCAGACCACCTGATGTGCCTCTTGAGAAACCTGTATGCAGGTCAGGAAGCAACAGTTAGAACTGGACATGGAACAACAGACTGGTTCCAAATAGGAAAAGGAGTTCGTCAAGGCTTTATATTGTCACCCTGCTTACTTAAGTTCTATGCAGAGTACATCATGAGAACTGGAAGAGGAAGAGGGCTGGAAGAGGAACAAGCTGGAATCAAGATTGCCGGGAGAAATATCAATAACCTCAGATATGCAGATGATACCACCCTTATGGCAGAAAGTGAAGAGGAACTAAAAAGCCTCTTGATGAAAGTGAAAGAGGAGAGTGAAAAAGTTGGCTTAAAGCTCAACATTTAGAAAACAAAGATCATGGCGTCTAGTCCCATCACTTCATGGGAAGTAGATGGGGAAACAGTGGAAACAGTGGCAGACTTTATTTTTGGGGGCTTCAAAATCACTGCAGATGGTGATTGCAGCCATGAAATTAAAAGATGCTTACTCCTTGGAAGAAAAGCTATGACCACCCTCGACAGCATATTCAAAAGCAGAGACATTACTTTGCCAACAAAGGTCCGTCTAGTCAAGGCTATGGTTTTTCCAGTGGTCATGTATGGATGTGAGAGTTGGACTGTGAAGAAAGCTGAGCACAGAAGAATTGATGCTTTTGAACTGTGGTGTTGGAGAAGACTCTTGAGAGTCCCTTGGACTGCAAGGAGGTCCAACCAGTCCATTCTGAAGGAGATCAGCCCTGGGTGTTCTTTGGAAGGAATGATGCTAAAGCTGAAACTCCAGTACTTTGGCCACCTCATGCGAAGAGTTGACTCATTGGAAAAGACTCTGATGCTGTGAGGGATTGGGGGCAGGAGGAGAAGGGGAAGACCGAGGATGAAATGGCTGGATGGCATCACCGACTGGATGGACGTGAGTTTGAGTGAACTCTGGGAGTTGGTGATGGACAGGGAGGCCTGGTGTGCTGCAATTCATGGGGTAGCGAAGAGTCAGACACGACTGAGCGACTGAACTGAAAACACAGTAGGTGCTTAAAAAATATTTTTTCTCTCCTCTTCCCCACCAGGGGCCCAGAACCTTCTGCTTAGAACAAGTGGTAAAAAACGGTCAGCAGTAGGACTTCCCTGGTGGTCCAGTGGCTAAGACTCTGTGCTGTCAGTGCAGGGAGCCTGGGTTCAATCCCTGGTTAGAGAACTAGATTCCACATGCTGCAACTAAGAGTTTACACGCTGCAACTAAGATCCAGTGTGGCTAAATAAATATTTTAAAAATAAATAAAGCTACCCTTAAACAAAAAAAATAGCGAGCAGCATTCCCCACCCACCCACCCTCACACTGATTGTCTGGGTAACCTGGCAAGTCCATTCCCTTCTCTGGGCCTGTTTCTCCACCAGCAAAAATGAAAGAGCTCGCTGACCCTTCGCCAGTGTATATGACATCCCGAAAAGATGTATATAATACCTGGTTGGGCATGCCATTTACAAGAATGTTCTCAGCAGCATTATTCAGGATAGCCCAAAATATTCATATGTAAACAACTCCAATGTCCATCAAGAGAAGAGTGGATGAATTGTGGTGTGATGGCATAATGAAGACTTCTAACAAATAAAATGAATGATCTCCTGATACAGCAGCAGCATGAACGAACATCAGACTTGAGAGTGAAAGGAGCTAGATCAAATGAAAAACGTAGCATGAGATTCCATTGTTTGGACAAACTCCTAGGACAGGCAAAACTAGCCTATGATGATCAAGGGCAGAGGGGTGGCCACCTCTGGGTAAAGGTCAGCAGTGTCTGGGTGGCGGCCTGCGGGAACCTTCTGGGGCGCTGGGAATGTTCCATGTCTTGATCTGGATAGGGGTTACACAGATGTGTACATCTGTGAAAACTCATCCAGTTATGACTTCAAATCAGCGCACTTTAAGTATTATGTTTCATCATCCCCTTCACCCACTAAGTTCCAGCCTAACTTCTTTCAGTTCCTCAGACTAGCCAGCTGTGGTCCCTCCTCTGGATTTTTGCACTCACTGATCCCTCTTCCTAGGATTCTTCCTCCCAGTCTTCCTTCCTTCCACTTAGGTCTTTGCTCACCTATCATCTCTTTGGAAAGGCCGCCCCTGTCGCCTGCACCTAGAGCAACCTCTCATTCTCTTGCTATTTCATCCCCCTGTTAAAATTCTCAGCACAGCACCCATCACTGATACTTTCCCTGTTCTGGCTGTTTGTTTATTGGCTTTCTTTCCCGACTAGGATGTCAGCGCCTGACAGTAAGAACGTGTCTATCTGGGTTCAAATCTTGGTTCCATCCAGAGCAATGGCTGGCACACAGTAGGTACTAAAATTTGTGGGATGAACAGGCCATTTTTAGAGAGGGTCAGATTATGTCTCAAAATTTTACCCTTCAAGGTGGTGAGAGGGAATTCACTTTTGTGTGTTTTGTTTCACCCCACAAACAGAGAGAAGCCAATGAGGTGCTGGCACGACCCTCCAGGGCTTCTGAGGGAAGACCCAGAGTGAGCGACTGGCTTAGCCTCCAGTTCCCAGGGCAAGCAGACTGGTGGGCTCTGGATGTGGCCATGGCTGCTCATGCCAGCTGAACGTCTGAGCAGCAGGAGAGCCTGTGCTTTGGCAGGAAGCCACCCCCCTTTAAAAAGCCAGAGAGCTCAGCCAGGGCCCAGCCACTGTCCCTGACTGCAGGCCTGGTCACCTGCTGCCATGGCAACTGTCCTGCCAAGCCACTGGCACTGAATGCAGGAGGCAGAGTGCCAGGAAGGTGACAGGGCATCTGCTGGGCTCCCCTGTCCTGGCAAAGGAGGCTCCGTGGCCTGCCTGAGCCCACAGCTGGAAGAGGTGTGTGGTGTTGTTGTGTTTTTCCCTGCATATATGTGTGTGTGTGTGTGCGCGCTATGCACAAGCACAGGCAGTCTCTCCCACATCTGGAATGGGGATTCTATAGTGGGTAAAGAATTGTTCAATAGTAAAAACTGTCATTCACTGATCATTTACTACACACAGGTACCATCCTAAATACTTGCCATGTATTTCCTCATTCTAGTCTCAAAACACCCTATGAGGCAGGACCTAGTCCCATTTTTACAGAGGAAGAAAATAAGGCACAAAGTGGTTAAGTAGTCCACCCAAAGTCTCACATTAGTAAGCAGTAGAGCAAGCAC
The DNA here is from genome assembly GCF_003369695.1 of Bos indicus x Bos taurus. NCBI lineage: Eukaryota > Metazoa > Chordata > Mammalia > Artiodactyla > Bovidae > Bos > Bos indicus x Bos taurus. The sequence continues at coordinate 26,626,294 of NC_040103.1, read as the reverse complement.
TGGAATCCAGAAATCAGGTGCCAAAACCTTAACTTCCCAGGTGGCACTAGTGGTAAAGAACCAGCCTGCCAGTGCAGGAGGCATAAGAGACGTGGGTTCGTTTCCTAAGTCAGGAAGATCCCCTGGAGGAAGGCACGACAACCTGCCCCATTATTCTTGCCTGGAGAATCCCATGGACAGAGGAGCCTGGCAGGCTACAGCCCACAGGGCCAACTGAAGCAATCTGGAACGGCACGAGTCAGGCTCCAAGCCTTAATGTTCACCTCCAGGGGCCCCCTCTCTCCATGAGACTGAGTCATTGTCTTTCCCACTGGTCATTAAGTTTTCTGAGTTCTGCATAGGCACCATGGAAAAAGAAAGGGGTTTGACTGGCCTCTGCAGGAGAGGTCTCTGCAGGAGAGTTGCCACTAGCCCCCTGTAGGAGATGAGGGCAAACATAACCATGATGTGCAACCTCAAGACTCAAAGACGTGAGCAGAGTGCAGAGGGCTCCGAGGCAGGGGGTGGGAGGAGGTTGGAGAATGGAAGGCGGGGAGCCCTCCTGGAGTCAGGGGACTGATGAAGTTCGGCCCTGGAACGCCACCTGCTGGAAATATGGCAGCAGGACAGCCTCCGCACTGGCCTCTTTTCTTCACAACAGTTATTTCTCTAGCACCATGCTAAGCGCAGGGATGCAGAATAACCCAGATGTTAAACCCAACACTCTTGGTGGTGCTTTCAGTCTTCTGAGAGAGGCAGACATGAACCAACAACCCCCCAAGTAAAGGTGTAACCATAACTGACAATAAGCACCCTGAAGGAAAAATACAGGGCGCTCTGAGGAAGTGTGAGGAGGTCACCTTTAGATAGGATGGCAGGGGAAGGTTTCTCCAAGGAGGTTATATTTAAGCAAAGACTTGAAGGCTATTCGGTGTTTGCCAGGAAGAGTGGGAGAAAGGACATTAGGGCAGAGGGGATGGTGAGGGCAAAGGCTCATCAGATTCTAGCAACTCAAAGAGGGCTGAAGGCAGCTCAGGTTGAGGGCAAGGGGGCCTGAGACCCAGGCTTCAGGAGCTTGTATCTGATCCCAAGGCAGCGGGGGCTCTGGGGATTTTATTGAGGGAGCTGCAGTCCTGTGCGCACCTCTGCCGCTCCGGGGAGGAGTGGACCGTGGGAACCATCCAGGAGGCCCAGGTGAGAGATGAGCCCAATCCTCCACCCCCACCGCCCTGGGCAGTGTGGCAGAGGAAGCAGACAGACCAGGTACCCAGGAAAGACCACTTGTTATGGGGCCTGAACCTTAAACGGTCAGGGGACGGGGTTTTGATGGAAAGAACACAAAAATACAAATACAGCTGAGGCCTGGGGACCTTGGAAGCGTGTGCGACTTACTCTTCCTTAGTTTCAAGGTAACTCAACTCCAGCTGCCTTCCCCTCTCAGCACCAGTACCTGCCCTGCACTAAATGAGGTAACCGTGCAAAGTGTTCTGTTGGTGGGTCTCCAGGTGCGCTCTGACAAACTGTGGTGGTAGCTGCTGTTAACTGGGCTCCCCTGGGGTCGGGAGTCTCAGACACACTGTGAGGGACAAGACGGTGGTGGCGACCCACCCCACTGGTCTCACTCCCACCCCAGAGCCAGCCTGGCACCAAGTAGGGGCTGTGCAGACGTCGCTGAGCCATAACTTCCTTCCAGGGCCCCCAGCTTAGAGAGTGGGCACATGCCGCCCCCCAACCCCCACCCCCACCCCCAAAGCAGGAGAATTAGGCCCAGAGAAGGGACGGGATAGATGGGAAGAGGACACATCCCGCTGACCCTCGAGCCTCGACCACTAGGCCCAGGTCGGGGCTCACTCCGGAGGGGCTCCTGTCCGGGCTCACTGTCCGGGCTCACCCTTTCGCGGGGCTCCTGTCCGGGACCCCAGGATGCACAGAGCCGCGGAGCTGCCGGAGAAGCGGCGCCAAGTGGTGGACCCGAGGCGCTCAGATCCGGGCCTAGGGAGGGGGCGCCCCGCTGCTCGGCTCACTTCCGCTCACTCACCGCTGCCCGCGGTCTCCTTTCTCTTCCCTCAAGCCACAGCCTCCTCTGCCGCGCTGCTCACTGGCTGCCGAGCCCTCCTCCCAGGCGCCTCCGCTGGCTTTCCCACGAGGGCAGGCGCAGCGGCCAGACTCGCCGGCAAGACTGGGCACCGCCCCGCACACATCCCTTTAGGACTGTCCTCCACGAACAAGAGAGCAAAACCAGAGGCAGGCACCCACGGTAAAGGGCACGGCTTCGAACCCAAGTCCAGTGCTCCTTTCCTTTGCCTCAGCCACCTCCCAGTGACAGCAAGCAACCTGTCTGGGAAAGCAAGTTCTGTTAAGAAAAGTACTGTTTTTCAGTCCCATCTATTAGCACCTGTTGAACACCGGGCACTGAACGCAGGGGTCCAGAGGAGACTTCTGTCCCCTGCTGCTGCTGCTGCTAAGTCGTTTCAGTCGTGTTTCAGTCGGGTCCGACTCTGTGGGACCCCATAGACGGCAGCCCACCAGGCTCCCCCGTCCCTGGGATTCTCCAGGCAAGAACACTGGAGTGGGTTGCCATTTCCTTCTCCAAGAAGCTCATAATCTAAGAGGAGGTGGGTAATAGGGGCCATGATATGAGGGTCCCGAGAGAGGGCTGATAGGACTGGAGAAATCTCAGCTGGCTTCTTGGTGGAGGCAGTCTTTTAAAATAAGCAATATTTATTTCTAGATAGTGGTGAAGGATGCCTATTGGCCTAAAAAGACGTTCAGGTTACATGAAAGAAGCTGTTTACAGAACAGAATAGTTCACACAGTGGATTGTTCTAAGTAAAAGATGTATGTGTACATAAACGCCTGAGGTGGGGGTGGGGTGGAGCAGGACAGGAAGGATATACCCAGAATACTAACCAGGGTTACATGCGGATTGCAGGATAAGAGAGGATTTTTCTTTTTCTCTATGTACTGTTATGTACATTTTCTTTAGTGAATATACATTATATTAATGTATATTACAAGCATATATAAGAACTATATATAAGCATATATAAGAACTAAGGGGAAAATTTTTGTTAACATTTCATCAACCGGTTAGGATGAAGACAGGAGGAAGAAGCTGCAAAGCCCACCTGGGCAGGACCTGAATGTCAGGAAACACTTTCACCCACTGGGCTCAAAGCTCCACCAGGTCCAGGATGGCCAAGTGGGGGACAGAGCCAGGGGCCATCCCAGATGTAGAAACTGAGGCTCAGTGAGGCCACCTGGCCATGTGGCGTGGCCAGGGTCACATGCTGGTCCTGCTTGAGCTGAGAGGAGGACCTAGTGCCCCCCTCCACACACACACACACACACCCGCTCCTGTCAAGTCTAACTGGTACTGACTTAGACCAACAACCTCTCCCCCTCCCACCCTGCTCTTTGGGAGTTTTCTTGACTGATCTTCCAGTCTGGGCAGGGCCCTCTTACCAGTGAGAAGGAACACAGTTCTGAGAGGTACAGTCCACAGGGAGGATGGAAAAGGGGAGCTGAGGGCTGGGGTGGGAGTGGGGAGGGCAAAGTGCTGGGATCCAGGAGTAGGCTGGGAAGGGGCATTGGGCCAGGGTCTTCCTGGGAGGGGAATCAGTGTGGCCAAGACTGGATCTGGGGAGGCAGAGCCTCTCCTAAGCCACATGGCCCTGGTCCTCAGGCTCTGAAACAGCAGCGGGTGGGGGGAGTTGTCAGCTCTCTGTCGAGGGTGACTGGGGTATGGAGGATGGAGAGAAGAGCCACAGGATAAGGTAGTGGCATAGGGGGGATCGGGGAGCTTGTGGACATAACATCTCAAATCATGGGCACACTCTCTCAGCACTGGATTGCCCAGTCAGTCCCTGTTCTCAAGATGTGAGTGTGGTAAGTGGGCAAACCAAGAGCACTCTCTACACCTCCTGTGGAGGAAAGATGAGAAGAACACCTGGGGCCGCAGCTATTTGTTCTCCTCTGAAGGACAGGGAGGAGAATGAAGGTTAAAGTCAAAACAGATCTGGACTCCAATTCCAGCTCAGCTGCTTGGCACCAACTTGACCCTGGGCAAGTGTGTAAGCTGGGCTTCCCAGGTGGCACTGGTGGTAAAGAACCTGCCTGCCAATGCAGGAGACATAAGAGACTTGGGTTTGATCCCTGGGTCAGGAAGATCCCCTGGAAAAGGAAATGGCAACCTAGTCCAGTATTCTTGCCTGGAGAATTCCATGGACAGAGGAGCCCGGCGGGCTACAGTCCATGGGGTTGCAAGAGTTGGATACGACTTAGATACTAAACTACCACCATACCTACAGAACACAGTGTGAAAAGAATTCCTTAGAGCTGTGCATCAGGCATGGGTCCACAGCATTTAGCACTATGCCAGGAACAAAGGTAACAGCTGGCTTTTGACGTGGTTTTCCCTCTGTGAAATGGACACATAATCTGGCACAGTCCCCAACTCACCCCCAATTCCTAGGTGTCTGGAGGTTCTGTCAGTAGCCATAGAATGAAAGGCTTGAGGGTGAGAATGGATTCAAACTGCTTCCATTGAATTATCTGCTTCGTGAAAACTCATCCTGCCCCATTGGGTCTCTAGTTAATCATATTAGCTCTCTGGGGCTCCCCTGCATGCCCAGCCAGGTATGTGCATCTCCCTCCAAGCTGCCTTTGAAGTCTGGGGTTCTTTGATGTGAATGGGGGATGGACCAGCCTTGGATCCCTCCAACCCTGAGGTCAGTGGCTAAATGATTCCTTATACCCAGTTGTATATACAACTACCACTCTAATCAAGATGATGATTATATGATTGGAATTGTTTTAATTAAAAATATATCACTAAATTCACAAAACTAAAGTGTAAAAGGAATTTTTTAAATTAAACTATTAATCGATGATTTTTGTTAGTTTCTATCATTTAGACTTTTGAGGCTATTACAGCTTAAAAGAGCACTAAAAATAGTACATGATGCCTTTTGGACTCCCTTTACTTTTAATAAGTGCCCCAGGGGATTATTAAGGCCAAGCGATTTGGAGAGACACTGAGCTCATAGTGCACATACATGCTTGAGCAGAATCAGTACTTGGGCAGCTCTAAGTACTCCCCAAGCACTCCTTACTCCCACAGTAAGCACTCCCTGTTTGTTCTTAGTTGGGATTCTTTTCCTTGCCCTCTATACACACATACACACACACATGTGTGCACATAGGCACAGAGCCTTCTCCCAGCACAGGCTCAGCTGGGTCAGCAAAGTCAGTAGCCTTGAGTGTCCATGGAAGGGCAATCGGGCGGTGGGAAGGCAGAGTGGGCGGTGGACTGTGCTGTGGGAATCTCTGAGAAGCTCCTGGTGGTCTCTCTGTTTGTTTCCCAGGGCAGGCTGAGCCTTCACCTCCTGACCCTGTGGGAAGCACAAGTTGGGCCTGGGCTCCACCCAGGAAGGGGCCTCCAGGAAGGGGCCAGGGACGAGAGTCTGGTCACGGGAGCTGAAGGGAGCAGAAGATTCAGGCCTGGCCCCTACCAGCTCCACCATCTACAGCCAGTCACTCTCTCAGAGGGTTAGACCAGCCTGCAAGGATCAGGGGAAAGGATGGAGGCCAAAGGGCAGCATGAGCAACGTACAAAAAGGGTGTGATGATGTGAGTTGCGCTCATAAGGAGCCCGGAGCGCTAGGGAAGCGTTCTCTCGCTGATGTCAAGACACCTGCATGCCAGAGCAGGTGGACTGAGCACTTATTGAGCACCTACTATGTACCCCACATGCATACAGGAGGGTGAAGAACTTGAAACCAGAGAAAGCTGGTAACCCGCAGGGCTCACATTGTCTTGGTGGCCACTGAATGGAGAAAGAACTCTCCTTCGTACCTCCATGTCCCCCAGTCCAGGGACTGGGTTAAAAGTATTCATTCAACAGATACATACCGAGTTCTTGTATTGAGAACTGAGCTAAGCATTGGGAATTCAGTGTTGAACTGAACAGACAGGAGTCTGGCTGAAAGCCCAGCCCTGGGGGAGGGGAACAGACAAAAAAATCAACAAACAGTACCAAAGTAAACAATGTAATTTCCAGCCATGGAAGTGCTGTGAAGGAAATGAGTGCGGTGACGTGACAGAGGGCAGGAGGTCCATTTAGACAGGGGAAAGGCCTCACAGTGAGAGGGAGGTGATAAACGACCATGTTGGGACATGGTAATATCCGGTGTGGCTTCCAAAGTAAGACTGACTTAGTTTCCACCCCAGCCTTACCATTTGCAAGGCACTCCATCCTGGGCAAGGTGCCGAGCTCCTCAGAGCCTCAGTTTTCACACCTGTAAAATGGGAGTAAATATCCAATCTGCTTAGTGGGAGTGATAGGAAGGGTAAATTAGATAATTAAACAATTATGGGAAATATTTTTAAATAATAGATTATTTCTATTTCATCCAGCTTGGGATAAAACCCAATCCATGATCCATGGGTTAGTCCCTGTGGAAAAGGACAATGAGGTGGACTACTCCCGAGTCTGAAATTCCAAACTGATTCTGGACTGTCTTTCTCTCATCCAACATATAGCAGGGGTCTCAAAGTAATTTGTCTTTAGGTCAGGCACATGGGTGCGGTATGTTAAGGAATGGTGGGGGGACTTCCCTGGTGGTCCAGTGGTGAAGAATCTGCCTGCCAATGCAGACATGGGTTTGATCCCTAGTCCAGGAAGATTCCACATGCCATGGGGCAACTCAGCCCATGTGCCACAAGTACTGAAGCCCATGTGCTCTCTGCACACGGCAATGAAGACCCAGCACAGCCTAAATAAATAAATGAAATGATAAGAAAAGAAAAGAAAACAGGCGTGGTGGGGACTGTGGAACTCTTTAGAGAACAGACCCTGCCTAAATGAAGTAGCTCCTATTCTACTTAAGGGAATACTTGCCTTGATAAAATGAGCCTAGACCTTTCCATTTTTTAAATGATGAAAACAAACTATTGGGTTCATCAAAAAACTCGTTTGGGTTTTTCCCTAAGATGTAATGGACAAACTCGAACAAACTTTTTGGCTAACTCAATATTTTTTGCAAAATCTTATGAACATGTATGGATGTGAGAGTTGGACTGTGAAGAAAGCTGAGTGCTGAAGAATTGGTGCTTTTGAACTGTGGTGTTGGAGAAGACTCTTCAGAGTCCCTTGGACCGCAAGGAGATCCAACCAGTCCATTCTGAAGGAGATCAGCCCTGGGATTTCTTTGGAAGGAATGATGCTAAAGCTGAAACTCCAGTACTTTGGCCATCTCATGCGAAGAGTTGACTCATTGGAAAAGACTCTGATGCTGGGAGGGATTGGGGGCAAGAGGAGAAGGGGACGACAGGATGAAATGGCTGGATGGCATCACCGACTGGATGGACGTGAGTTTGAGTGAACTCCGGGAGTTGGTGGGAGCCCTGGCATGCTGCAATTCATGGGGTCACAAAGAGTCGGAGACAACTGAGCAACTGAACTGAACTGATGAACTTTCAGCATTGGTGATTTAAATAAAAAACTTTTCAGGGCTTCCCTGGTGGTCCAGTAGTTAAGAATCCACCTTGCAATACAAGGGACATTGGTTCAATCCCTGGTCTGGGAAGGTCCCACATCCTATAGCAACTAAGCCCATTATGCCACAACTACTGAAGCCCTCACACCTATAGCCTGTGCTCTGCAACAAGAGGTGCCACCACAACGAGGAGCCTGCACATTGCAATGAAGAGTAGCCCCTGCTTGCCACAACTAGAGAAAGCCCACATGTAGCAATGAAGATCCACCACGGCCAAAAATTAAATAAAATTTTAAAACTAAATAAAAACCTTTCAAAACACTCTTATGAGCAGGTAAAACACTGCAGATCAGCCAAGGTGGTTTGGTGGCAGATTTACAAGCTCCGTCTACCAAGGCCAGGCCCTTGGCTGAGCACTGCAGAATACAGAGCCAGCTTACAGCAGGTTCCTGGTGGAAAACTCCTAGGGCCTCCAGGAACCAGAGCCTAAAGGGGGAAGGAGACCATGTAGAAGAGGAGATCCTTGAGCTGGATTCTCTAGGGTAACTAGGTGTACCTTGTGTGAAGGAAGAGGAGGTAGAAGCATCCTGGGCAGAGGAAGAACAGCTTTGAACTCAGGAGAAGGGCAGGCATTTCCATGGGGCCAAGGAAATGGCAACCAACTCCAGTGTTCTTGCCTGGAGAATCCCAGGGACAGGGGAGCCTGGTGGTCTGCCGTCTATGGGGTCGCACAGAGTTGGACACGACTGAAGCAACTTAGCAGCAGCAGCAGGGTGCTCTTGGGGTACAAGGGAATTGTAGCAGAGAGCTGAGGTCTTCAGATCACAGAGAGACAGCCAAGTGTGCCCACAGAGGCACCTAGACTGTCCCTCCAAGACCAGCAGTGTGGGGTCCAGAAAGTACCAGAGACAAGTACTAGGGGTGGAGGCCAGGCATCTGTGCTTAGTCCCAACTCCACCATTTGCAGGACTCCATCCATTCATTTAAGCCGAGGATCACAGCAAGCAATGGTCAATCAGGAACCAGGAACCGGAGCTTCAGAGAGTCAGGAGTCATCCTGCTCACAGAAGCTCACAGCCTGGTGGCAGCTACTCACGAGAGCTTGGACAACTGCTCCATGAAGTTAGAAGAGGACTCTGCCAAAACCTGGGGAGCTAGTGACAGGTTTGTAAAGGAGGTGACAATGTTTAAGCCGTGTCTTGATAGGTGAGAAGGAGTTTATAGGGGAGATAACAATGGAAACAGCAGGAGGTTGCATGGAGAAGGAGCAAATGAAAGGCAGAGGTGTGATTTGGGAACCTGTTTCGGGAATCTGGACCTCCTTCAATCAAATGACAAATCCTTACTGATTTCTGTGTAGCAGGGGCTGCGCCTGGTATGGGAGGTGCATAATAAAGCAGACACCCTCCACCTTCAAAATGATGATTTTGATCATCATTTTTAATTCCTCTGTACTTTAATTCCTCTATACTTCAGTTTCCCCATCTCTGAAATAACCTTATATCCCTCAGAGCTTCAGGGAGGGGTGATTAGGATTACATGGGCTTCTGTAGGCTACATATATGCCAAGACAGTCAGGGTCATACTGGCATATAGGAAATGCTCATTAAATATGTGCAGAGGGACTCCCCTGGTGGCGCAGTGAATAAGAATCTGCCTTCCAATGCAGGGGACCTGGGTTCAATCTCTAGTCTAGGAAGATCCCACACGCTGCAGACAACTAAGCCCATGTCCCACAGCTACTGAAGCCTGCACCCTAGAGCCTGTGCTCTGCAACAAGGGAGTAGTCCCTACTCACGGCAACTAGAGAAAGCCCACGTGCAGCAATGAAGACCCAGCGCAGCCAAAAATAAATAGGGAAAAAATATGTGCAGAACCGAAATGTCTTTCTGTCCTGACTTCCTGAGAACCTAACACCTGCAGTTATCTTGCTGAGACTCCTAGATAAGCAGGTTTGTTCAATGAATGAATAAACAAATGACCAATCGCCACTTTACACACATTTACTGCTTACAGCATTCCTGTAGAGTAAATACTATTCTTTGTTTCCATTTTACAGCTGATGAGCAAAATCTTCAAGATGGTAACGATCTAATATGTCCAGGATTTTGCCTTCTGGAGGCCTGACCTCAAAGCTCCAGCACTTAACCCGGCACACTGTTGCTCACAGGGAGGAAGGGTCCAGAAGGCCCGATGGAAAGCATTCGAGAACTTTGAGGTCTTGGCTCTTCACCCTCCAGCTAGCTGGGCTGACCCTCAAAGGTTATCTCCCAGGTCAGGTGATCTGCCGGTCAGTTCGTCTGGGGCAGGGGAAGCGAGAAGGTGTCATTCCCCTCCTGGGAAGAAGGCGCTTCTGGCCCTTCTTGCAGGAAACAGGTTCTGGATGAACAAATACCTCTTACAAATGAGAATGACTGTTAACCTCTGTCCTGAAGAGTGCCCCAGCTGGAAAAATCCAGTGATGAACGGGCTTTGACAGAATCCCTCTTGCAGGTCCCCACACGGCTTTGGGCCAATACACATTAGAAATGAGCTCTGTCTGCAGCTCCCAGACCCTGGGAAAAACAAAACTTTGAGAGGTTTTCTTTCTTTTTAAGTCTTAGTACAAAGGCCCGAGGAGGGCAGGGCAACCCATTCCAGTATTCTTGCCTGGAGAATTCCATGGACAGAGGAGCCTAGCAGGTTATGTCGCAAAGAGTCAGACAGGACTGAAGTGACTGAGCACACACACACACACACACACACACACACACACACACACACACCCATGTCCACCTTGTCATCTTTGAAGAAGCCAGAGGGCTAAAAGCATGGGTTTGTGTAACCAGCAGAGCTGCCCTTCACAGACTGGCTGTTTTCATTTGTAAATGTGTAGCCTTGAGCAAGTCACCTGGTTCCCTCTGAGCCTCCATTTTCTCCTCTCTGAAGTGAGGATGAGAATAAAATCAATGCAGTGTTTATCGGGGTGCCTACTGTATTTGGTGCTCAGTAAGTGTTAGCTATTATTATTATCATTTATTTTAACTGAAATATTTACTGAGCACCTACTAGGTACCACATAGTATGAGGGGACACGGAATGAATAAAGCTTAATAAAGAGATCATCTGTTTTGTTCCTTCCCAGTCCTGGTGCTGAATGCCCCTGTTTAAACAGGGACCACCTGGATTCTAGGACACATGGGTTTTGAGGCAGGCTGACCGCTATACCTTTATGTAACCACAATCTCTCTCTTTTTTTCTCCAGCCATGCAGGATCTTAGTTCCCCGAGCAGGGATAGAACCTGTGCCCTCTGCACCAGAAAGTCCCTCATTGCTTTTTATGTATTCATCACTTGGGTGAGGGCATCTTTTCTCTCTGGGGACAGGTCTGATGCAGAGGGACAGGACAGACAATCCCCATCCTGCAAGCCCCCAGGCTGGGGAAGTTGAATGACAACCACAGAGCACCCATAATACCTGTATGCTTAAGGCTTTACAAAAACACCAGGTTTTAAGGGCTTGCAAAGGATTTTACCATTTGCTTTATTGAATCTTCATGGAAGGAGGTGTCTCCAGTCATAGTTTATAGATGAGGAAACTGAATTCAGAGAGGTTGGTTCCAAACTGCAACAAGATCCTGGACTCATCCAGGTTCTCAAAGTTGTCTGGTAAGAATCAAGGGGGTGTTTCTTAAATACGTAGGTTACCAAGGTCTCTCTCCAACTTCTAATTCTGAAGGCCTAGTTGGGACTCAGGAAGCAGCAGTTTACACACACCCCAGGTGATACTTATCTTCAGGAGAGTCTGGACACAGTGCGATTCACTGATTAATTTACTCAGCTAAGATTCTTTTCTCAAATATGACGTGTACTATAAGGAGATCATGATGAACAAGACATTCTCTAGCTTTGAAAGGAACTAACAAGCATCTGGTTAAGGAGATTGTCCTGATCCCGAAGTCAGCAAGGGTCTACAGCCCACGTCTCTCGTGGGTGAGACCCTTTCCTGCTGGCTAGGCTGGCTTCCACCAGACTTGGGTTTAGAACTCCTGGCTGAGCCTGCTGGGCCTCCTTCCACTGTCTAACACCTGGTCAGGGCAGAGCCTGTGGCTCTTTGGATGGAGGCATCTTGTGAAAGAAGCCTAGGTGTGCCTGGCATGTGTGCTGTGCTGTGCTTAGTCGCTCAGTCGTGTCCAACTCTTTGCGACCCCAGGGACTAGAGCCCCCCCAGGTTCCTCTGTCCTTGGGGATTCTCTAGGCAAGAACACTGGAGTGGGTCACCATGCCCTCTTCCAGGGGATCTTTCCAACCCAGGGATCAAACCCAGGTCTCCTGAATTGCAGGCGGATCCTTTACTGTCTGAGTCACCAGGGAAGCCCACACGTAGTTTCAATAAACGCACATCAGGCCTAGGAAAAGACCAGGGGCACAGGGCAGGTGGGGGAGGGGAGGGCGGGGAAGGCTTCCGGAGTAGAGAACAGCTGGGTGCAGATTTACATTTCTTTACAGGTAATTTCAGCTGAATGGAGACCAGACAAGGACTACTCTAGTGTAGAGGAGGAAAGCAGGGCCCAGAGAGAAAAAAGTGAGCGTCCCTGAGCTGAAATCCAGGTCTCTGGGGTAACTGAGTCCCCAGGGGAGGCAGGGACTGCGGACATTGACAACACAGGCAACACCTTTTTCCTGAAATCCCTGGGGTGAAGTGCATCTGTGAAGGAAGATCCTGATGCCATCACAGACACTCCCCTCGAGGGGGCCAGGATCACCCTGTTAGCTGTGCCCTGGGCTCCAGCTTTCAAACACTCCCTTTTCCAATGGAGAATTCCATCCTTCATCCTGGTCACTCCTGCCCTCTGTCTTCTCCAGGAGGGAGCTTCAGTATTTGAAGCAGGTCCCCATGGACTTCCACTGGCACTCATCGTTTTTGTTCCAGCAATTCCCAGTACCCAGTACTTTTTCAGAGGCTAACTCTCTAGGCAGGCCCTGCCAGATAAGGCCAGGGGTGCTCCCAGAGGCCATCTGGACAGTATCCTGGAAGCCTGCACAGGGCCAGGCTGGGCTGAAGCCTCCTGGGCCAGTGTGGGGCCGCACCCTGCCTGAGAGCCGCTGGTATCCACAGCTCCCTTTCTCCACCTGCTCCTGGTTGAGCTAGATGTCTATTTGGAACACGGAGGAAGAGGAAAGGGCAGGGATCCCAGGTGGGGCAGAGTAAGGAAGCCATAATTCTGACCTGGGAGTTTGGACAAGCCTGCTGTATCTGGGAAACAAAGCCTGGAGTAGCCCCGTGCCAGCGTGCCCATACTAGGCAAACTAGACAGACCCTGAACCTAACAGCTCCTACACTTTTGGAGTCTCCTCCTCCCTACCAGTCTCAGGTCTCACCCGCCCTCAGAAGGTGGTCCCTGTGGGGGGCCACCCCGGGTGACAGTGTCGGGGGGTGGGGGGGGGGTGGGGTAGGGGTGTTATATGATCTCAGAGCTTCCCCCAGGGAGGAAGGGCAGGGGCGGGGCGGCTGCGAAGGCCCAGGATATAAGAGGAGGAGGCTGCCTTTGGGGCTCAGCCAGCCTACCATGCACGCCCAGTGCCTGTGGTTGTTCCTCTTGCACGCCTGGTGGGCTCTCCTCCAGGCGGGCGCCGCGATGGTGGCCCCGGTGCCCCTTCGACCGTGGGGGCAGCCGTCGTCGCCATCCCCCCTCGCTTATATGCTGAGTCTATACCGCGAACCCCTGCCCCGGGCGGACATCATCCGTAGCCTGCAGGCGCAAGGTAGGCAGCCCCGCCCCTCCCTGCTCCCTTCAACACCCGGGGTGCCTCGGGCGCTCCCTCCCCCAGACTCCGGGAGGGCGCTTGATCAGCAGGGGCTGCGGCTCGGTGCCGGGGACTTGCCATTTGAGGACGTACCCGCACGCTTGAAGGGCACGTCCAGGGGCTGGGCTTGAGGGTCTCTCGGCGTCCACGTTGTCTCGAGGCACAGGGTTGGTGGTATCCGGGGTGTGTCCCGGACCGAGAGCTCAGCGTTCCGGTCTTGTTTAGGGCGGGTAGAGTGCGGACTATAGGTTGGGAGCCTGATTGTGCCACTTCTTATCTCTGCGGTCTTAAACTACTGTAATCTCCGGGCACCTCGGTTTGCACATCTGTAGAACAGTGATAGGGCTTCCCATGTGGCTCAGAGATAAATAATCCGCCTGCCAAGGCAGGAGACATCCCTGGGTAAGGAAGATCCCCTGGAGGAGGAAATGGCAACCCTCTCCAGTATCCTTGCTTGGGAAATCCCATGGACAGAGGAGCCTGACAGGTCGCGAAAGCGTCGACCACAGAATAGGAACAAGAGTGCCTCCTAGCTCAGACGGTAAAGCGTCTGCCTATAATGCGGGAGACCCGGGTTCGATCCCTGGGTCGGGAAGTTCCCCTGGCGAAGGAAATGGCAACCCACTCCAGTATTCTTGCCTGGAGAATCCCATGGACAGAGGAGCCCGAAGGCTACAGTCCATGGGGTCGCAAAGAGTCGGACACGACTGAGCGACTTCACTTCATTTACAGGCGTGCAAGGGCTACTGACAATGCACAGAAAATGCTTAACACATAACCAGGCACAGTAACAAATCGTCCTTATTATTGCTACAATTATTTTGTTGAATTTTTTTTTTTCCTTTTCACTAGTGAAGGTGAATGCGCCCCTAGGTCTGCCGTGGAGAGTTTCTCAGGCTGAGACCGAGTTTCGAAACAGGATGTCAAGCATGAACATCAGGGATTAGGTTTCAGAAGTTAGGGATTAGAGATGAGGTGCCCCGAAATCGAGAACTGAGGCAGGCTTGGTAGGTAGGTGTCAGTATCCCAGGCGACACAGAGCTCAGGGCCTAGATTTGGAGGGATTGAGGTCACTCCCATGGTGACTTTGGGAGTACGCCCCTCGGAGATGGGGCAGCATGCCTTCTGCGCACTGGATGCAGGTAGATGTTGAGAACAGGGAGCCCTTCCCGCGCGGCTCCTCTATGCTGGGCAATCCACATCCTAGCGCGGGGGGTGGCCCCTGCCTCCCTGCACCTCGCTCTGCCTGCTGGGGCCAGACGGTCCTCCCGAGAGTTCCGGCGAAATCCACATCCGATAATCTGATTTGACGGCCACCCGCCGGCCCTCTGTGATCCGAGGATGGGGGCTCCTAGTTCGCTGGCCTGCCGCGTCTGGGGTCAGACGGCCAGTGACCCTCTCTAGAAGGGTCGTCTGGGGACCAGCCAGACTGGGGACACCCCGGGGGTGGAGCAGTCTGAAAATTACTGGCGTGTTCCACCCCGCCAGAAAGGTGGGGGTGGGGTTGGTGGCCGCAAAGTGAGAGGTGCACTTTACCCGATCTCTCCCTCCTTCCAGAGTTCCAGAAGATTGGTAGTAATGTGACAGTCTGGGAGTATAGAAAACTAGATTCTGGTCCCACAAACCCTGCTTCCTCACTTACCCCTGTGTTCCTGGCCTATCAGTTGACTTTTCTAGTTTATCCTTTTGTAAAAATAAAGGGCCTGGCTTTCTTTCTACCTCATTTGTGTGAGTGTGGAGTAAAGTACATAAAAAGGGTTAAATCACAAATTTTATTATGTGTACAGTGACCTTAACTATATACACAGAGTTGTGAATTGGCTTGTTTTTCAAAAGCAGCAAGAGCCTGCCTGGAGGGAGCCTGATGGAGAAGGGATGTCCCACACTGGCTCCTTTCCATCTTGGGTTTATTTGTAAGCTGCACAGGATAAGAGGAAATGGGTGTTGGAGTCTAACTAAATTAGATCTTTCACTGTTTAACCATCTTCACCTTGGACCTTAGTTTCTTCATCTGCAAAATGGTGATAATGGTGGGGAGGATTTAAGGAGACAATGCTTGTAAAATACTTGGCATGAGGGAAGCAGTTAATAGTAATTGGCCTCACAATTTATAATAATGTAGGGTGGGAACTCGGTGTCACACCCACCCTCTTTTTCTACAGAGCCCCTAAGTCTAACTCAACACCCAAGGTGATGAACGCAACCACTTCTTTCTTTAGAATGGGAAATGGGTCAAGATTTCCAATTCCAAGGAATTGGAGCCCGTGTGGCCAAGTCTGTGTTCAATTTCAGGGTGTCCATGAACCCCTTCTTTATAATCACCCTCCAATCACATTTATTGTGTAAGTAGGAAATACAGTTTGTTCTGGGGACAGCATTCTTAGCTTTTATCAGGCATTGGTGATCCTCAAAGATTAGACACCCCACTCTTCTAAGATGAACCAAAGCCAATCCTGGGGAGCTCTTGGCTGCGGGTAGGGTTGTGGGGTTGCAGACTCTTCCAGCGGAAGGAATGTACTCCTCCCCACCCCTGCATCTGCACTACCACCCCAGCAACAGATGATTCTGTTCCCCTGCCCTGGCCCCTCACTGCCTGGACATCTTCATTTCTAACCGGGACCTGAGTAATGAGACAGTTGATGATGGCCATTTATTGCACTTTGGTGGTTGCACTGGGCAGAGCACTTTACACACATTATCTCAGTAAATCTCAACACTCCTGTGAGGTGGATACTGTCACCATCTCCCTTTTGCCCAGAGGGAAACAGAGGCCCAAAGATTGCAGCCCAGTCTTAAACAGCAAGTGGCAGAATTTAATCCATCATGGGAGACACCAGGCCCCTGCTCTTAAACACTGAGCTGGAATATCTTCCTCTAGAAAGCCATTTGTGGGTACTTGAGATAATAAGTTTTAAGTCCTGGTGTAGGTGGAGTTGTAGAGGAGTTGCTACATGTCCCACCTAATCCCCTGGTGGCCAGGTGGTGCTGAGATGGGCAGTGGGTAATGTCAGCCTCCCGCCACACCTCTGGGGAGTTGCTAGTCAGGGGCTGGTTATTGTCCCCTGCAGGTGCTAATGAGAAGGGAAGTGGAGATTAAGTGAAAAAGAACAGCCAGGGATGGGCTGGGAGAAGCTTCAGGAGGCTGAAGCTGGGAATTACCTCCTTCTAAGACAGGCTGGACTAACCAGAGAAATCCACTTACTGACCAAAGATGTCCTATGAGACAACTGGAAAAAAAAAAAGAAATAACTGTTACATGGTCTGCCCAGAGTGGACCTAAATCAGAGATCACTACCTTCAGGATTGATTCACTAAAGCGTTTCTGTTTTTATTTCTTATGAATAGCCTTTGCCTTTTATTTAACAATCAACCTTGAAACATCTTCAGTTCCCTGGTCCTCATGTCATGCAGGGAGAGGTAGGACATTACTGTTCCCATTGCAAAGAAGAAACTGGGCTCGAAAAAAGTGAAAGATCACTTTCAGGTAACCTGAAAGATCCACCCCTGTGTGTTATTCCCAGATATCAGACCAAATTGATCCAGGACTAAAATGAATGGAATGTGCTTCCCCATTCTATTCCTTTTCATTCATTTGGGGTTTCACTGTGCTGGGTGAGTGATTGCTGTCTGTCCCAGATGCATAGATGACCTGGAGCAGGAAGGAGTGAGCGCCCTGCTAGGTAGGAGAGACCACTGGGTGGAAAAATACAAGATCAGTGCACAGTCAAGCTTAGAGTGTCTTTAGAAATGTATTTGTAAGGTTGCTGAGAACTCTTGGAGTGTCTGCCTCTGTCTTTAGGAATTGGTGGGGGAAAGGGTGGCCAGTCTTTGGCTTCTATTGCCTGTGCCTTCCTGGGGGTTCCAGTCCTTTCCATGATCTGCGTAGCAACCTCATCGTGCCTGTGAAATAGGCCACCCTTTCCAATGAAAAGACAGAGCCAAAAAAGCTGACTTGCTCCAGGGTCACAGGGTGGGTGGAAGCCCAGGGTTTCTGTCAGAAAGCTCAGGGTTTGGCCTTAGACTGCACGTGTGAGAGGAGAGAGGAGAAGGAGACGAACTCATCCAATTTTTACCAATTGTTCTCTGGAGTGTCTGAAGCGGGAGTGGCAGAACCGTGATTTTCAGATTAGGCTTTGCAGTTGGGTTTATTCTTGGCTTTGTGACCTTCCAACAATTGACACCTTGGGCAGGTGATTTAATCTCTCTGAGCCTCAATTTTCCTCATCTTAAAAATGGATTCAGTACTATTCCTAGCTCACAGGGTTGGGGTGAGGGTTAAGAGAGATGATATATATAAGGTAAGGGCTCATTCATGAGCTATGGTGGTTGTTACACCAACTAAGGCTGCAGGAGGCCCCCACTCACCAGCTTCTTTCTGTTTTCTCACCCAGATATGCAGGTGGATGGGCAGAACTGGACCTTTGCTTTTGACTTCTCCTTCCTGAGCCAAGAAGAGGATCTAGAGTGGGCTGAGCTCCGGCTGCAGCTGTCCAGCCCCGTGGCCCTTCCTCCCAATATCCCGCTCTCCATTGAGATTTTCCACCAGCGGAAGCTGGATAAAAACCCACCCGACTGCCTGGAACGTTTTCGGATGGACCTGTTCACTGTCACTCTGTCCCAGGTTACCTTCTCCTCAGGCAGCATGGTCCTAGAGGTGACCAGGCCACTCTCCAAGTGGCTGAAGCACCCGGGGGGGCTGCGGGAGCAGACGTCCAGCTTGGCTGGAGAGTGCTGGCGGCGGCCTCCCTCCCCACCTGTCACTGACGTGCTCCTCCTGCTCTATTCCAACCTCTCCCCGGAGCAGAGGCGGCTGGGTGGCTCCACCCTGCTATGGGAAGCGGAGAGCTCCTGGCGGGCCCAGGAAGGACAGCTCTCCCGGGAGAGGGGCACGAGGCACCGTCGGTACCACGTGCAGGACAGAAGCCAACTTTGTCGGAAGGTCAAGTTCCAGGTGGACTTCAACCTCATCGGATGGGGCTCCTGGATCATCTACCCCAAGCAGTACAATGCGTATCGCTGCGAGGGCGAGTGTCCTAACCCCGTGGGGGAAGAGTTCCACCCGACCAACCATGCATACATCCAGGTACGTAGCCGAGGCCTGGGGAGGGGAGGCGGTAAGCTGTGGGAGTGAAGTGTCCTTTCTTCAACATCAAGGGGACAGGACTCCAGCTTTAAATTGCTGTTAAATTCCCATGTTCTTTCATTCACAGTTATTCGAGCACCTATAAGGTTCTGTGCTAGGTTCTAAGGACAGAGAGATGGCCAGCGACAACATCCTCAGAGAGCCTACGAGGAGTCATGCCCCATTGGGTGGCCTTGAACACCTAGCTTTTCTGGGGCTTTTTCCTTCTTTCATAAAATTACGGGTGGGGCATGTAGACTGGAGTGTCTCAGCTCCTTCCCCTGCCCTGACATTCCAGGAAAGGAAGTTTAGGATTTGGCGTTTGGGTATAGATAGGTTTGAATCCTACTCATTGGCTATGTGATGTTGATCAAGTTGCTTACTCTGTCTGAGCCTGTTTTCTCGCCTGTAAAATGGGAATAGCAGTGCCATATTCTGTAGGGCTGTTGTGGGGTCACATGAGAGGATATGTATACCGCACGTGTAAGTTAGTGGGTAACAGATATGATGCTGTTTGATCATTACTAGAAATCTGTAACTCATTGATGCAATGGGGCCATGATTATGAGGCCAAGTTAGAGATAATACTGTTCTAGTCACTACTTTGCTGCCTAAAAACAGGAGCTGACCACCCATTTTGCAGGAGTAGTAAAGCCAGAGGCTACCACCAGGTGCCACTAATCAGCCTATGTGGTCTAGAAGGTGGTGGAGGGGAAGGAATCAAAGGGAAACGAGATGCAAAAAGCAGAGTAGAGCCCAATATGGTGGTCCTGACCCATTCTCAAAGGTCAGATGGGACCAAAGTGTTTTTATTTTACCCTATGAAGCCTAGACTGAGACTCTTGGACCTGTAATACATCCTCCATGCCAAGCCTCAGGCAGAGTTCAGGGGCGCAGCATGTGAGCTGAGTTCATTCAAGGGAGGCAGTGGCGGGGGCCACTGCCCTAGAGGACCTGTCCTGGGCACAGGCCCTCCCAAGCCTCTCTTAGGCCCCCCTGCAGTCCACCAGTCTACCTGTAGCAAGGTCAGAGCAAACTAGAGACTCAGATGACCACCAAGTCACCAGATCTTAATGCTGATCTGAAAAGCCACCACTGGACTCCAGAGACAGGGCCCAGTTCCAGAATGCCAAGAACTTATTACCTTTTCTCCTGTTGACTCTGTTTGCCCTTCTCTGGGCAACAAAGCAACTCCCCTGTGAATTTCCGCATGACTCTCTTCTGCTTCATATTTCTGGAACTAAACCAGGAGTTTCCTGGAATATTTTTAAAGTTGGTATTCACTCTAGACTAGAATAGGAAAACATATAAGTTAGCTACTGCTTCACACAGACACAGCTTTTCAGAGTCTTCTGTTTAAAGGCTGTTTTAAAAGAATTATTTTAACAAAAAGAAAAAAAAAAGTTATTTTAGATATTAGAGCTGATGATGTATTGGCATTCTGATTCATGAAAAGAATTTTCTATTTTTGCACATAGAAACTGATTTTAACTCTGTAACTTCACACTTTACCCAGAAATGACACCATGTTGACCTGACCATTGGGATGTGAATTGACCTTCCTCTCCTCCCTTTCACAGAGTCTCCTGAAGCGGTACCAACCCCACAGAGTCCCTGCCACCTGCTGTGCCCCAGTGAAGACCAAGCCCTTGAGTATGCTATATGTGGACAATGGCAGAGTGCTTCTAGACCACCATAAAGACATGATTGTGGAGGAATGTGGGTGCCTTTGAGGAGCTCCTGCTGGTGTGTTGTATTTGCCTGTACCTGGAAGGTTGGGAAGCTCCTGGAAGACCTAGTAACCATCTAATCTAATGAGGAGAAACAGGGAGGGGGAAAAGTTGCTCTGTCCACCAGACCTGAGGAGGAATGGCTGCCGCCCTGTCCATGAAGGCTCTGTGGAGTCTGGGTGAGCAGAGGAGAGGGAGGAGGAAGCCTGTGAAGCAGCCTTGCTGGGTTTTCTCTCTGCTGAACAGATAGGGACGTGAGAAGGCACTAGTGCAGGAGTCCTTTAGCAGATTTTTTTCAACCGCTGAACCCTCAGAAATTGTATGCAAGAGTTGAAGCTTATGTGCATTTATTTTTGAGGTGGGACAAGTTGTCTGTAACTTTTGTGTATTCTCAAACGTAGCCTTTGACATACACCCGCCCTCACCGCCCAAATATTAAGTATCACTATGTAAAATTAAAAAGAGTCCATTGGCTCTGGTTGCCTCAGGCTGGGTCAGGGAACCCCTGCAGCTTTCTGGCTGGCCTGTAGCAATCTTGTCCAGAGGCTCTCTGGAGTGGATCTCTGCTAATGAGTTATGCAAACAATAAAGCCATTGTATAGTCCTCCTAGGCCAGCTGGTGCCTTTGAAAGGCGAGGCAGGAACTCGTCCAAGAGAACTGGCCACGTTGGACTATAGAAGCTGGAGCCCTGGGGTGTTCCCACGTTAGTCTGCTTTGGCAGGCAGAATCCAAGTCTATTAAAGTTGGTGACAGTTCACCTCAGTCTGGTCAATGCGTGTTATTAACGGGGGCCCTGAGTTTCCTATCCATAGAGGTGAGGACCCTGCCCTGGGCGGCAAAGACTTGGGTTATGGTCGCAGCTTAGCCGCTGAGCAGCTGTGACCCCAGATGAGTAATTCACTGCTCAGCCTCGTCTTGTGACATGAAAGCAGGTGGATCCTAGTGTGTCCCTGTGATTCTACTTTTCCCTTACCAGTTGGCCTCAGCACTGCCCAAACAGGGGCTGAATTCATTGGCAGGGTGAAGGGGCCATTTTATCGGAAATATCAGTCCACAGTAAACATAGTCTGCTTTCCAAAGCAGCTGATTGACTAATGCTTCAACCTTAGGAGAATGATTCCCATCATGTGGGAATACTTGTTGGGTTCGGAGGTGACTCACATTTGACTTGGTTGAGTCAAGGTAGTCATCCTGGTCCAGGCAGGGTTGTCTAGGCTTGAGCCAGGCCTGGGCTTGAGAAACCTCAATGCCCTGATTCAGCAACAAAACTGATCTTGTTGCTCATACCCTAGAGTGGAAATAGCCCACTCTCCCCACAATTCAGAATCACAATAGGATTCTGCATTGGACTCTACTTAGAAAACAGTAGAGGTAGGAGTCCTCGCAAGGTCAACTTTTGTCCCATCCTCTTTCCTAAATGAGAGCCCAGTGAGGCCTAGTGGCCTGATGCCACAGCTAGGAGTGGCAGGGCTGAGAGCTGAGCTCTGGTCTCTGGAGCCCCAAAGGCGCCATCCTTCATAGTCTAGGGGTCTTTGTTCCCTGAGCTTTGGGTCAAGGCCTTAGCCTTTAGAACAGGACGTTTGAAATCCTGGTTCCACTACCAAACTTAGGTTCTTGGGAGTGAAAATCCCACCCCAGGGCTTTAGAGCATCCCCAAGTGGGTGCCTAACTGTTCTTCTGTGACTGGGGCCAGGAAAGTGAAAGGTCAAGCTATTTGTGGCTGCAGCTTGTGGGAGTGTTTACAGTTAGCAGCTCCACCAACTCACAGAACAAACCCCACTGATGAGAGGACAGTGCCTCATATCAAGCAGAAGGTGCAGGCACGAAGGCGTGAAAGGACATTCTGCTGACCTCTGATGGAAGCTGTGTCAGCAGCATGGGCAATCTCCCACCTGGTCAGAGGTGTTTGGGGCCCAGCCTGGCAGCACAGCTGTGTTCTGGACCCTCCATGCTGGTGCAGGCTTAAGTCTGAGAAAATTCTGCCTTTGGGCACTGAGTCCTGCCCTACGCTGAGGGTCAGGAAGGGGCTTTCATAGGCCAGTCAGATGTATTTTAACTCACTCTCTGGGCAGAGGTCTCCTCCTACTGTTCCTGTAGCAGTGCCAAGTCAGTAGCCAATTGGCGGAAACTGGATGCATTATTCCTTGGCCTGGGAAGTGGGGGTGGGGGGTGGGGGGCCTGGCCCAGGAATGAGTAGAGAAAAGAAAAAAGCAGAAACTGGGGAGCAGTTGTAACTCACACAGCAGCAGTCAGGCTAGTCTCCATTTTGTCATCTCCCCTTTACTAGCAGTAAAGCCTTATCCCTCTAGCCTAAACTGCCTTTTAAGTTGATATCCTACTTGGCTCTGGGGCAAAGTAAAGGCTGTATGAAAGGACTTTCCAAATTACTTGCCCCAACTTCCCATGAAGAGATTACTTAGTCCTAGGGGTTGCAGGAACATGCTCCACCCCAAACTTGCACATCCTGGGGAATACAGACCCACCTCTGCTTGTCGCACTAACTGGGCTGTTACCGAGCTCTAGACCTACCAGCCACTGGGTTAAGTGGTTTCCATAATTACACCTGAGCTCCACAACCACCTCAGTCCCAACTAATCTTAACCCTATTTTAGAGAAGGAAACCAAAGCTTAGAGACTGAGAATCCTGTTGGAGAGAATTTGGCTGCTATTAAGCAGCAGAGCAGGAATGCAAGCCTATCTTACTCCAAAGCCTGAGCTCTGAACTTCCCTGCTGTTTTGTTCTGTGACCTTCTGTTGACATCTGAGACATGAAAGGACAGGACTCTTGCTCTCAACACTAATATGTGGGCCTCACTGGATTAATAATAGCAAGGAATGTGATGCTCACGCAGCACAGTGTAGTTTCGTTTAAGACATCAGCTATGATGGATTTCTAACAAGTGCTCCTGAGGGGCAGAGGCAGCCCTCACCAGGAAAGCTGTGGTCTGGGCTCCCTGCAGACCCAATGAAGGGCCTTCTCGGGTGCATCTGGCCCCAGCATGTACGTGTTCACTTCCAAGCTCCCTGGGGAAGGGTCACATCACCTGACACATACAGGGCCAGACACACAAAGAAGTGCTTTGTAAATGAAGGAACTGACATGTGAAGTGGCCAACTGCCTTTGCACATCTTCCTTATCAGCCAAGATGCCCAAAATGTGTCAACAGGATTTTACCTGAAATTTAAAAAAACAATTAAAACACCAAGTTGATACTCAAGATCTTTATTGATTCAACTGTAACAGCAACCGTTGGTGAAAATTTAATTTTTTCCATAATTTCCAAACACTTGCTGGTTTGTAAGGACAGTTAGGAAAATCAGAAACAAAAACTTAACCATGGAGTCACACAGGGCTGCCTCAGGATTACACGGTGCCCTCTGCTCTCCATCCACGACAGTGAGATGGACAGAGGGGAAAGGGGACACCCACATCAAGGGAGACAAAGGGAAGACCAAGGAAAGTACTGGCAGTCTCCACTTTTCCACTCAGAATGGATGGAACTGGGCCACTGGTGGCACAAAGACAGGGAAGGGCATTTCAATATATAAAGTATTTTAAAGATGCTTAAAATGGACACCCGAATATGTGGGTGTCGATTTACCCCTGGGTAGCAGAGGATCTCCTCACCCAGGTGAGAAGAGATGGGTTCCATCTCCAGGTGAAGGAAAGGCACTGGCTCACAGTCTTCAGGGACTGAAACAGACACCAGGAGCAGGACGCCTCACCACACAGCTCACTCCTCAGCTCTAGTGTTCCTTCCTCACTCTCCTGGTTTCAAGTAAAAATGACCCTTGGCCTGGGCTTGGTTTTTTTTTTAAAGATTAAGATGGGAGAGGAAAAGGGCACACTGCAGGCAAGAAGAGATACTCCGCTAGATTCACGCAATCTCAGATGTCCAGAAATTTTGGTTTTAAGCACTGGCAAGAGCTCCCTTTGGAAATTTCAATGTGGCCAAATTTCAAGCATTGCAGCATCTCTCTGCCAGCCTCCCACTCGTTGAAAGGTGGCAGAGTGAAAGTTTAAATACCCCAAGAATGTGTTTCATCTCAGTACTATTTTCCATTCAGGATCCAGGCAGTACGGTCTGCCAGGGCTGCAGGCAGAAGCAAAGAGACACCACAGATCATCTGAAAAGGGACTTTAAAGACTTCTCCTAAATCTAAGCTTTGCCAAAAGGTAACAATTTCCAGGCCCATCCAGAGAAAGAAATGTCAATTCCGCAGGGTGGGAAAGGTGACATGAACTGACTGTATCATTCCTGAGACTGCAGTCAGAAATGTCATGAGCTAGGCTCAGGGGAACTCCAATTCTCAGCTGGGAAAACATGACTACAACAAGAAATGTGCCTGGGGTATAAGCATTCTAAATAATTGTGACCCAGCTGCCTCAAGATCTGATGTCATCTTTTATTTATAGCTGGGAGGTAAAGAAGTTGGTGGTGGTAGGGGTACCACTGTATGGTCACTATGCCCCCTGTGAAGTCCAGACAGAAACTGCCCTCCCAAGTAAACACTGCTTCTTTAAAACAGACACTAACCCCTCCTAGATGCCATGCATAGGTAAGAGATTGGGTTTCGCAGATTAATAAATAGCTGCCCGTGTGCATATAGTCCAGAGACATGCTAAGACGGGTAAGTTCTGACCCAGAGAGACAAGCACTGGCTCTCCTGTCTGGAGGGGAATATAAGGGGCTGAGGGCCGTGGCTTCAAACAGCCAAGATACTGATACCCCATAAAGTCTCCAAGATGAAAACGGAAAAGGACTGTTTCTGGAATATTGCTGCCAATACAATAAGCACCTTACACCAGGTGCCTTGATGCAAAGCAGGCACTGGCTGAGCGACAGCCTCTGGGGTAAAGCCCATACATCTAGCAGGAAATGTCTGAACTGGGAAGTTGAGGTCTGAGAGATGCAAAGAGCTGGTAACCCAGACAGCAAAAATAAAGACCATCTATTTTGACTCCACCTTAAAATCAGAAGTAAAAAAATTCGTTTGAAGGTGCTTTAAAGACAAGTTCCTTACTTCTAGAAGTACCTTTTCTTCTTTTTTTTAAATAGCTGCCTTAGCAGCATTGCTTTTTATTCAAGTATACTCTAAAGCAAGCAGGGCTATAGATAAGAAAATGCTGGGAAGTGTCAGAGTGTAAATCTAAAGAATTTGCACCCTTAAGATGTCTGAAACCCCCAAAAACTTGGCATCGGTGCCAGGGACACAGAACAGACATTCACTAAAAATGTGCTAAACTGACGAGCTTCATCAAAGCTTCTCTCAAGGGTGAAGACAGGATTGGTTCTTTTTAAGAACCTGTTTCCATTAGGAAGCCCAGGGTGAGGCAGGTGTGCAGAGTTAACTTTTACTGGATGTAAAGATCAAGCACAGATAGCTCTTATTCCCAGAGGTCCCCCCCATTTACTGAGGTGGTTTTTTGGGTGGGAGACCTGACCCAAGTCTGCTTTAGCTGGCGTGGTTTGAGAGAGCAGGTGCCAAGCATCAACTGGGGGGGACCTGGCTTCTGGATACTATCAGCTTTGTTACTCTGGATCTGAATGGTTAGCTATTCTTCAGCCCAGTAACCCACCACCTAATTCATGTTTGCTCCCTTTGTTTGACAACCCCGACTGATCCATTCGAATGGCTCAACGAGAAGGCTCCAATGCCCTTTGTCAATTCCTGGCTAAAGGAGAAAGCGAGCCAGCAGTATTGTCTTTTAGAGGTATCAAGTCAAGGACTGAAGCATCCTTGGGCCACTGGTAGTGTACAACAGGACAGTGTACAAATGCTACCCTGGAAATGGCCATTTCTTGCCAACTCTCTCAAAACTGGCAGATGGTTATGGACAGTCCATTTTTCATCTGTTTGTTGATGTATATGTTAGAGAACTATTCTCAGCAACACCACTTCTCTCAGTATACCATCTAGTTTAAACATAGCCCTTCTTGCTGATCTAGTTTCACCCTCTGTTGGGGGAGGGGTCATATTAAGGTATATCCACAAATTCTTTGACACTGCTCCATTCATTAGGTGGGGTGTAACCCCAGTTCCCTTGAGTGTAGCTGGGCTTAGTGGCTTGCTTCTAAGGAAAGAGATAGGAAGGTGTGGTGATTTGCTTTCGAAGACTGACATAAAAGGCACTGCAGATTCCTCCTTGCTCTCTCTGGGATCGTGTACTCAGGCAAAGCCAACTGCCATGCTGTAAGGACACTCGCGCTGCCCTAGACAGACCCACACAGGGAGAAACTGAGGCATCTTGCTCACAAAGAGAGCCCAGAAGTGGATTCTCAAGGCCCAAGTGACTGGAGACCCTGCTGAAGTCTTGATTGCAACTTCCTATGGTGCCAATACCACCATGCTAAGCTGCTTCCCAGGTCCTAACCACAGAAACTGACAGATAATGTTTGCTCTAAAAGAGATTTTAAGTTTGGGGATAACCTGTTAAATAGCAACAGATAACAAGGATGAAGGATAAAACCCTTGGCTTGGAAGCCTAATAGCTAGAAGCCGGCTTCTCTACACTATGCTTTAGAGAACACAGTAGCTATTTACACAGGATACGAGAGAGTGGTGAACTCAAGTCACCACACTATGAAGGAGGTAGAACCATGACAATGCACATCTCCTGCTGGAATTTGGAGGGAAGAGGTCATCTCATTAAGATGGATTGTCCCCAGAAGTACAGACACATGGTTTTCTCCTAAGGAGAAAAGTACAAATAATTAGTAAGATTTTAAGAATCATCTCACTCAAATGATACCCTAAGGGTGCTCCGAAAAGGCCCAGATAGATTATTCATTAGGGCTTCAACTGTTAGATGATTCCTTCCAAACACTCAGGAGGCTTCCCAGGTGGCTCACTGGTAAAGAATCCACCTGCTAATGCAGAAGACGCAAGTGACGTGGGTTCAATCCCTGGGTCGGGAAGATCCCCTGGAGTGGGAAATGGCAACCCTCTCCAGTACTCTTGCCTGGGAAATCCCATGGATAGGTGAGTCTGGTGGGGTCACAAAGAGTCAGACATAACTGAGCTACTGAGCACATAAACACACCCAGGAGTAAACCACCTACTAGATTCTGGATTGCCCTGAAAAATGATTCTATGAGGCATGGCACAAAGGTTTCATCTGTTCAAAGTTCATCTACTGCCTTGTGAGATTATCTTTAAAACGCCGATTTATGGAGGCCAAAGTAAATCTAGTGGCCTTCAGGAAAGAACTGCACCAAGCACTATGGAGATCCTTACAGAGATGCCTACAGGATGGGCAGCTGCTATATTATACAGCTGATGCTCCCAAGACATACTAGAAATACAGCCTCTGATTAGGAGGCCAAGTGCAGACTCCTCGAGATAGCAACAAAGGGGATCATACCGTCTTTAGACTACTCAAGCTGGTGTTTTAATTTCCCACTATTCAGTGAGGGAACCGAGTTTTCACGTGCAGCAGTAAAGACCCAACAGGGCACGCACTCTGCTCACTGACAGAACGATTACTCGCTGTAGTGGAGTCACATTCCAGATGATGTGGAGAAAGCAAGCTTCATTCCCAAAGAATCAAGCTCCCAGGGGACAAGCTCCCAGGGGACAACGAAGTCCTGTGCAAGCTTGTCATGCAAATTACCAACACACCTTAAGTTTTTCCAAGAGTAAGTATAGTGAAATTTGGAGTTTAATAAAAATCAGAACAGAGATACATTAAAAAAGCAGTAAGAAATATTTTTCTGGTCAATTCTTGAGACTGAAAGCATCTCCAAAACCGTGGAGATCCAGCTTATTCCTGAGACATCAACCATCACAAAAGATTTCACTCTTTAAACAATTCACATTTTGTAGCAGAAAACAGAACAAAGTTCCACAGACATCCTTAGTCTCTTCTAAATGTATTCGCAAACAGGGGCTTCTCAGAGTTCAAAAGAAAAACAGCTTTCCATCTTAGCCAGTTGGCCTGGTACTCTCACCCTGGTATCTCGCCTCTTAAAAAGATGGTTCGGAGCACCAAATCCAACCAGAAATTCCTAGACACCAGTGGCTATTTTACTTGTCTTTCCGTGAGAGGAGTCACTCTTCCAGGATTCCCATGCCAGTCAACAGTCAGGACCATGGGGTGGGGAACGAAGCAGCACAGCATAAAGGGAGAGAATGAGGCTACCATGAACAACCCAGGGAAGGCAGAATGGTCCAGTCTCACAGTCCACCCACTACGAACTCCAAACATGCACAGCCAACACTAGAGCAAGAGGAACAAGTTCATAAGGGACCGGGGGAGACAAGGGCTGGTGACATGGAACAGCAGACTCACCAAGGAACAGTTCTCACCTTCCTAACACCGGAAGATGTATAATTAAAAAGTTGCTGTTCAAAATTGTACTGAAAACATATCTAAAAATAGGTCTGTACTCATCTTAAAAATAAAAGGTCACTCCTCAGATAAGAGGAGTGACAGATCTTATCAGATACCACAGGTGAGGTATCCTGGATGTACATTTGAAAAATGGCCTGGCAGAGAAAAGGGAAGGAGGCAGGGAAAGACAGGGGAATTCAGAGTACGTTGGGAAGGGTAAGAACGGAAGGAACACGTTTTTAAGCCCATGCTTATCTATCTCAGCAGCCAAACAAAGCAGGTCCACAAAGGAAAAAAGTGTAGTTCTTTGCTAAGAACACTCTCAAAGTCAACTTTAAACTAAAAAATCGGAGACAATAAATATCACAATGCTCACTGGACTGAGAAACAATGACTACTGGGCCTGGGTAGGGTACTCAAAAGTTTCAGCGTCTTCCGAGGTCATTCTTGGGTACCATCCTGCAGAGTATACCGTTAGGCCTTATCCAATGTGCTTCTGTCCCATGGAAGGGACCTGCTCGGGAGCAGGAGAAACCACCTGGATAGCTCAGGGTACAAAAGGACCACAGGCAACAGGATGCAGTCATGGAGGGATGGGAGAAGCGGGGCAACGAACAACTGGTGACACAGGACTCCCTTCTGACGTAGAATTAGAAAGTGTCTGCACAACTGTGCAAAGTAAAGGAACAGGAAGATGAACTATAGTACGAAAGACAGAATACACTCCTCCCAGAGGAAGGAGGGGAAGTGGACCTCAAAACAGTGCCCCAGGGTAATGCTACTCGAGTTGTACAAACTGTGTACTATCCCCAAGGACAAACACCGCAAAGTAAAAAGGAAAGCAGCTCTCTTCCTGTTTACCATTTCCCTCCAGTGGTTTTCAAGACCCCCAAACCCAGGCTCTTGCAAGACTGAAACCTGGGCAAGACAGTGAGGAGAGAGAATAAGAACAGGAATGATGCTGAACCCATCAAACCTCTGTATCACTTCCCCAGACTCCCCAGCCAGTCAGTTATTAGTAGGTTGATAATGGATTTGGGATTAAAAAAAATGGGGGGCGGGGAGGGGAACCAGAGTTTAACTGTTTTCCTCTATGGGCTGCTTAGTTCTACAGAAATATGTCAAGAGTCTTCAATCTAACTGTCTAACTGGGAGGGGAACAGGAAACAGGGAGAAGAAATGGTCAGATGCAGCTCATCTTTGCATCCTTTGGCACAAGGGGAAGGAGGAGGGGAAGGAGACAGCAACGGGGATTGCTGGTACTGCCTCTTCTGTCTTTGCATCGATGATCCTATCAGCCGAATCAAGTACACACATGTATCAGTGTTGCTGCTTTTCTTCTGATCCTCAAAGGACAATCAGATGTCCATCTCAAACTGAGCATCATCCCCTGGTTAGAATGAAGAAAAGGAAAAGTTGGGCACAAAATGGAAGAGCAAAACAATTTTAACTAAGATTCCCTCTGCACAAGAGTCAAAACAGAATTCAAACTGCCCCATTCTCTGTAGCCTCGAAACAACTATTCTGCTCTGCCTTGGCTGGTCTTTTTAATCTGGGGGGCAACAAAAGAGTGGCAGTCACATCACCCACGGGCAGGAGCCAATTATGGGAAAGGATACAAGTGAAAACTACCCAAGTTTTACTCTCCTTTGTCCGAGGTTGACCAAACAGGAGCTTGTAGAGAGCTCTTGGCCATTTATCAAGTCAGCACACTCTTCTGGAAGCTCTGAATTTTTAGCCCTGCTCGGAATGACACTCTGTCCATCAAAAACTCCTTTGGAATTTGACAAAGTAGAAAGTTGGCTCATGTACAGGGGCCATGGAGTGCAGCCCAAGGTGTGCTTCAGGAGCTGGCCATTTCCAGACATGGATAGGACTTATTATTAATGGTCAACGTGTGTGTGAGTGTGTGGGGCGGGGGAGGGGGTGTGTGTGTACTGAAATAGGCTGTCCTGAAAATGGGGTGAAAATGGTTTTCTCTACACCACAAAAAAGACATTCTCTTTATAAGAAGCAAGGTCTATTTCCAAGGGTGATGGAAATGGGAGTGATTAGATTCTGCTGTGTGTGTGTGTGTTATCCCTAGTCCAACAAAGTCCAGGTTCAAGAAGTCATCTTTGGGATTTACCATTGCCTGATTTTGGATTCTCCCTCACCCTACCCCTCTCCTAGATTAGATTTGGCTATGGTTTAGAACTCGGGTTTCCAGAACATCTCAGTAAGTCTTGGTGAGGGTAGTGGGGGAACCTCAGAGATGTATGACTGAACATCAGTTATAACTGAAGCATCAACATTTTTCAGACTGACTCGAATCCCAGGGCTATCTCTTGGTCCCTAACACCAGCTTCTCTTACCAACTGCATGCTTCCTGTCATGATTGTTCAAGTTGTTCAAATTGTTTACTTCTACTTTGGAGTCTTCAATTAAGGTGCCGGGGCTGGTGACTCCTGGGATATTGGGCAGATGGCAGGGTGGGGTCTGAGCCATAGGAGAGTTGCGACGATCCAACAAAAACTTTCGATCATAAATGATTCGAGTTCCTGGAAAACAGGGTTTAAAGAAGATGGAAGTTTTATATCTTGTTTCAAATATAATTTTATACCAATGAAAGTAGAAAGTTACCTTCCCTTTCTTTGCTTGAAAAATAAGGACTAGTAACAGTTCAAAAAGGCAGCTGAAATTATGAAGAATGAATCATTCTGGAGAGCAGAAAACTTAGGTCGTTTGAATTATTTAGGATGGAAAGTTTTCTAATACAGATTTTACAACTTTTTACCACCTTAAACAGGGAACAATCCAACCCTTTCTCGGTGAATCAGGGTGAGTATGAAATTCATTTATTATGCTATGTTGTGACCTAGGAAGTCTCAGGGCCTATTCAGCTGATGATCTGTACTCTCCTTAGACCGAACAGGATTCAGATAGCCAAGGCTGTGCTCGTGGCCCTCCCCACCAGTTTCCTTGTCTCCTCCCTCATTGTTTGGCTAAGAACCATCTTTTTTCCATGTCTTAAGTCAGTTTGGCTGCCATAATCAAATACCACACATGGAACTGGGTGTCTTATACAGAAATGTATTTCCTCACAGTTCCTGAAATTTCCAAGACAAAGACACCAGTTTAGTGGGTCTCTGCTGAGCGCTCTCTTCCAGACGTGTTGACACCTTCCCACCGTGTCCTCTCACGAGGGAGAGGGAAGCAAGTGTCTCTTCTGCTGGGGCATTAATCCCACTGTGAGAGCCCCACCCTCAGGACTTCACCTGAACCTAATTACCTCCCAAGGCCCCAGTCCTTGGAGAAGGAAATGGCAACCCACTCCGGTGTTGCTGCCTGGAGAATCCTATAGACAGAGAAGCCTGGTGGGCTACAGTCCATGGGATCACAAAGAGTCGGACATGACTGAAACGACTTAGCAAGCAAGCCCCACTTCTAAATATCACTTTGTGGGGGTCTGTGTGTCAATATATGAATGGGGAGAGCACAAGTCAATCTACAGTACATGCTTTACACTCATTCTAACTTAATGTGTCTAATCTGTGGGGTTTGGAAATTGGTGATCTGATTTCAACGCTATGTAAAATAAGAGCAAACAGGCTGGGAAGGAGCCTGATGGTTTTCCAATGATCTAAGGGAAGGAGCTTCAGTGGATGGATTTTGTTCTGTCACCAGCGCCCTCCCCCCAACCTTTTATTCATGGCTAGGTTTCAGAAGGGTGAGATTTTTGCTGTGAGATGTTCTTACTAACATTCATGTTGCAAGTCAGAACAAGACTATTCTCACTTCTGTAGTATACTAAACTCAGAAACTCTTGGGGTGAAGTGGTGAAAAAAGAGCACAGGATAAAAGCAAGCTTTCTATTTCTAAATTATAGATCAGCAACAATACCAACATTAGAGCACTGTAAATGAACCAAGTAGAAAACAAGTTAATAGAGAGTCAACCTAAACATGTCGGGTGTAACAGGACGTTTGACAAACTCCTATTACTGTGCAGAGGCAATAAAAATATTTTTTACTGCCTTGAGATATAATTCACATACAATTCAAAGTGTGTAATTCAATAGATTTTAGTATACTCCTGGAATGGTGCAACCATCCCCACAGTCTTTTTTTTTTTTTTTTTTGCTTTTGACTGCAACACATTGACTTGTGGGATCTTAGTTTCTCAAGCAGAAACTGAACCCAGGCCACAGCAGTGAAAAAGCCAAATGTAACCACTGGACCACTAGGGAATTCCCACCACAATCTACCTTAGAACACTGTCATCCTCTCCAAAAGATAACCCATATACATTCAGCAGCCCCTCCCCACTTTCCTCCACCCTCGGCAGCCTAGGCAACCATGAATCTGTTCTCTGTCTCCACAGATCTGCCGATTCTAGGCATTTCATATAGGTGCAACTATGTAGTATGTGACCTTTCGTATGGCTCCTTTCACTTGCATGTTTTTAAGATTCATTCATGTTTGGCGTTTATCAGTACAGCTGATCCTTGAACAATGCAAGTTAGCACTTTTTCAATTGTAAGTACTACAGCACTATACAGTCAGTGTTGGCTGAATCCATGGATGCCGAGGGCCAATGATAAGTAACATGTGGATTAACCCCCATGTTGTTTTAAGGATCAATTGTACTTAATTTATGTTTATTGACAAATAATGTTCTGTATGTATTAATGTATATCACATTTTATCAATCTGTCCCTTGATGGACATCTGGGTTTTTTCCATTTTGAGTAATGCTGCTGTAAACACTCATGCACAAGTGTTTGTGTGAACTCCTGGGTACGTAAGACAGACTTGCTGGATTATATGGCTTACCTTTTGAGGAACCACCAGGCTTGTTTTCCCAAGTGGTGGCACCATTTGCCATTCCCATCAGCAGTATATAAGGGTTCCAGTTTATATACATTGTAGCCAACACTTTCCTTTTTTATTTTTCACTTTTCCTTTTGGCCCTTCCCCAGGGCATACAGGATCTTAGTTCCCCAAACAGGTATGAAACCCCAGCCCTCAGCAGTGAGAGCATGGAGTCCTAAGCACTGGTCTGTCAGGGAATTCCCTTTTTATCTTTTTTATTACAGCCATCCGAGTGGGTGTGAAGTGGTATCTCATGGTGTTTTAATTTGCATTTCCTTGATAGCTAAAAGTGCTGAGCATCTTTTCATATATACCTATTGGCCATTCCAACAAATATCTTCTTTGGAGAAATGTCTTTAGCCCATTTTTTAAAGGGTTGTCTTTTTACCACTACACTGTACAAGTTCTTTATATATTATGAATACAAACTTTTTAAAAAAAATTTTTATTTTATATTGGAGTATAGCTGATTAACAATGTTGTGTTAGTTTTGGGTGTACAACAAAATGATTCAGTTACATATATACATGTATAAAAGCTTCATATTCATAGATGCTTCGGAAATATTTTCTCCTGTGAGGTGCCTTTTAAATTTTTTTTCAAAATTTTAAATTTTAATAAAGTCCAATTTGTGTCTTTTTCTTTGGTTGCTTGTGATTTTGGTGTTATATCTAAGAAACTTGCCTAACCAAGGTCACAAAGATTTGTGCCTATGTTTTCTTCTAAGAGTTTTACAGCACTTCAGTTCAGTTCACTTGCTCAGTTGTGTCCAACTCTTTGTGACCCCATGAATTGCAGCACGCCAGGCCTCCCTGTCCATCACCAACTCCCGTAGTTCACTCAAACTCACGTCTAGAGTCGGTGATGCCATCCAGCCATCTCATCCTCTGTCGTCCCCTTCTCCTCTTGCCCTCAATCCCTCCCAGCATCAGAGTCTTTTCCAATGAGTCAACTCTTTGCATGAGGTGGCCAAAGTACTGGAGTTTCATCTTCAGCATCATTCCTTCCAAAGAACACCCAGGGCTGATCTCCTTCAGAATGGACTGGTTGGATCTCCTTGCAGTCCAAGGGACTCTGAAGAGTCTTCTCCAACACCACAGTTCAAAAGCATCAATTCTTCTGCGCTCAGCTTTCTTCACACTCCAACTCTCACATCCATACATGACCACTGGAAAAACCACAGCCTTGACTAGACAGACCTTTGTTGGCAAAGTAATGTCTCTGCTTTTCAATATGCTATCCAGGTTTGTCATAACTTTCCTTCCAAGGAGTAAGCGTCTTTTAATTTCATGGCTGCAGTCACCATCTGCAGTGATTCTGGAGCCCCCAAAAATAAAGTCTGACACTGTTTCCCCATCTATTTCCCATGAAGTGGTGGGACCAGATGCCATGATCTTCGTTTTCTGAATGTTGAGCCTTAAGCCAACTTTTTCACTCTCCTCTTTCATTTTCATCAAGAGGCTTTTTAGTTCCTCTTCACTTTCTGCCATAAGGGTGGTATCATCTGCATATCTGAGGTTATTGATATT
This sequence comes from Bos indicus x Bos taurus, assembly GCF_003369695.1. Classification (NCBI taxonomy): domain Eukaryota; kingdom Metazoa; phylum Chordata; class Mammalia; order Artiodactyla; family Bovidae; genus Bos; species Bos indicus x Bos taurus. Next base: position 26,591,460 of record NC_040103.1, on the reverse strand, counting down.
TCTCCCGGCAATCTTGATTCCAGCTTGTGTTTCTTCCAGTCCAGCGTTTCTCATGATGTACTCTGCATATAAGTTAAATAAGCAGGGTGATAATATATAGCCTTGACGTACTCCTTTTCCTATTTGGAACCAGTCTGTTGTTCCATGTCCAGTTCTAACTGTTGCTTCCTGACCTGCATACAGGTTTCTCAAGAGGCAGGTCAGGTGGTCTGGTATTCCCATCTCTTGAAGAATTTTCCACAGTTTATTGTGATCCACACAGTCAAAGGCTTTGGCATAGTCAATAAAGCAGAAATAGATGTTTTTCTGGAACTCTCTTGCTTTTTCCATGATCCAGCAGATGTTGACAATTTGATCTAGTGCTCACATTTAGGTCCTGGAGTCATGGGGTCCAACTCTGGTTTTTGTGTGTGGACATCCAGTTGCACCATCATGATTTGTTGAAAAGACTATTATTGAATATTTCCCCATTTAAATGTCTTAGTATCCTTGTCAAAGATCAACTGGCTATAATTGTGAGGGTTTATTTCTGGGCTTCCATTGATCGATGTGTATCCTTATGACAGTAATACACTCTCTAGATCTGTAACAACTTTTGAAACCAGGTGAGTCTCCTAACATTGTTTTTTTTCTTCAAGATTGCTTGAGATTATTTTAAGTCTCTTATTAAAGTTCCATATATGCATCTTAGGGTCAGCCTGTAAACTTCTGCAAAGAAGACAGTGGGAATTTTGATGGGGACTGTGCTTTGAATAAATTTGGGGAGTAGTACCATCTTAACAATATTGAGTCTTCCAATCCATAAACATGGATGGTCTATTTACACAGACATTTATAGATAAATGTCTATCTTTATTTCAAGAATGTTATACAGTTTCCATAGTATAAGTTTCATGCTTTTTTGGATTAAATTTATACCTATGTATTTTATTATTTTTATGCTATTGTAAGTGGAATTATTTTATTTCATTTTTGGATTGTTCATTGAAAGATACAAACACAACTGGGTTTTGTATACCAATCTTGTATTCTGAAGCTTTACTAAACTCAATTAATTTTAACAGTTTTTTAGTGAATTTTTAAGTTACATTTGGTTTTAAATGGACACACAAAATAAACAATTCAGAAGAGCCATTCTAAAGAATTACAACTTTAATGATGCTGTTAATGTTCTCAAATATGGCCAGGTAAAATATGGATACAAAACCACAGTATTTCATGTGTTTGAATTTTAGATCACTGGAAGCTAAAAAAATTGCTGCAGATATATGGCAGAAAAAAGGAATCAACCCGTCGGTGACTAAGGATTCTATGGTGTAATTCAAAAGCATTTAATATTCAAAAAACCAAAACTATCAAAAGAAAAACATTACATCAAAGGAAACTATTAGCAAGGTGAAAAGGCAGCCTTCAGAATGGGAGAAAATAATAGCAAATGAAGCAACTGACAAACAACTAATCTCAAAAATATACAAGCAACTCCTACAGCTCAACTCCAGAAAAATAAATGACCCAATCAAAAAATGGGCCAAAGAACTAAATAGACATTTCTCCAAAGAAGACATACAGATGGCTAATAAACACATGAAAAGATGCTCAACATCACTCATTATCAGAGAAATGCAAATCAAAACCACTATGAGGTACCATTTCACGCCAGTCAGAATGGCTGCGATCCAAAAGTCTACAAGCAATAAATGCTGGAGAGGGTGTGGAGAAAAGGGAACCCTCTTACACTGTTGGTGGGAATGCAAACTAGCACAGCCACTATGGAGAACAGTGTGGAGATTCCTTAAAAAACTGGAAATAGAACTGCCTTATGATCCAGCAATCCCACTGCTGGGCATACACACTAAGGAAACCAGAAGGGAAAGAGACACGTGTACCCCAATGTTCATCACAGCACTGTTTATAATAGCCAGGACATGGAAGCAACCTAGATGTCCATCAGCAGATGAATAGATAAGAAAGCTGTGGTACATATACACAATGGAGTATTACTCAGCCATTAAAAAGAATACATTTGAATTAGTTCTAATGAGGTGGATGAAACTGGAGCCTATTATACAGAGTGAAGTAAGCCAGAAAGAAAAACACCAATACAGTATACTAACGCATATATATGGAATTTAGAAAGATGGTAACAATAACCCTGTGTACGAGACAGCAAAAGAGACACCGATGTATAGAACAGTCTTATGGACTCTGTTGGAGAGGGAAAGGGTGGGAAGATTTGGGAGAATGGCATTGAAACATGTATAATATCATGTATGAAACGAGCTGCCAGTCCAGGTTCGATGCACGATACTGGATGCTTAGGGCTGGTGCACTGGGACGACCCAGAGAGATGGTATGGGGAGGGAGGAGGGAGGAGGGTTCAGGATGGGGAACACATGTATACCTGTGGCGGATCCATTTCAATATATTTGGCAAAACTAATACAATATTGTAAAGTTTTCAAAAATAAAATTAAAACAAAAAAAAATAAAAGAAAAACATTAAGACTTGACTATAAATAAAATGCCAGGAAAAAACCCTTTTTTGTCCTTTTTTGATACCGTGTTTACTGTGAAATTATATAAATTCCAAGACAATTTAAAAACCTAAAATATTCAGGGTCTCTTAAAAATGTGCATGCATAGACACATCTTATGAAGCAAGAACTTCCAGTAATTCAATTTCAACTGCCAGTCACATTTATGCTAGCCCAATTCAACGTCAACCCACGCATCCATAACTAGAGAAAAGTTAACTGTAAATCTCTAACAGAAAGGCAGACACACCAGGGAAGCAGAGGCAGGACAGGTAGATAGTATAATGTAATATGCTGCTGCTGCTTAGTTGCTTCAGTCGAGTCCGACTCTGTGCGATCCTATGGACTGCACTGCAGCCTGCCACGCTCCTCCATCCTTGGGATTCTTCGGGCAAGAACCCTGGAGTGGGTTGCCATGCCCTCCTCCAGAGGATCTTCCCCACCCAAGGATCGAACCCAGTCTCCTGCATTGCAGGCAGATTCTTTACTGCCGAGCCACCAGGGAAGCCCCATAATCTCATATGGTGGAGAGCTAAAACTGACAGACTGAGACACAGAGGTTTAACTAATTTATAGAGTTTTAAAGGTAACTACCCAGGGCTTCCCTGGTGGCTCAGTGGTAAAGGATCCACCTGCCAATGCAGGAAAGGTCGGTTCCATCTCCGATCTGGAAAGACCCCTCATGCTGCAGACCAACCAATCTCACATGCCACAAGTACTGAGCCTGTGCTCTAGAGCCCAGGAACCACAGCTGAGCCCACACGCGTCAACTCCTGAAGCCTGAGTGCCCCAGCGCCCACGCTCCACGACAAGAGAAACCACTGCAAGAAGAAGCCACACACCACAACCAGAGCGCGGCCCCCACCTGCTGCACCTGGAGGAAAGCCTGCACAGCAACGGAGACCTGGCACAGCCAAAATAGATAAATAATAAATACATACTAAGAATAAATAAATAAAGGTAACTACTCAGAAGAACCAAAAACAATAAAACAATTTACAAGGAAATACGAAGTACAGAAAGTAATGAAAGTGTCCCGTATCCCTCATTTTCATAACAGGGAATCAACAGTATCCTCTAATGTTAAGAAATCAAGAAATTGTGGTATAAATATATATTATTTATAGCAACAGTGGCTAACCAGTAAAATCACTACAAACAGAAACTGTTAGAAGCAGCAGTCTATTGGCATTTTACTTTGCATTTTAGGTGCTTCTGTTCAGTTTTCCTTTTTCTACTTTGTTTTTAAAACATGCATATTTTAGTCTTCATGTTTGGATTTCAAAACAAATAGGTATCTTTAGATCTAGGTTAACATTAGATATCTATACACATTCTTCATTCCTTGGTGACCAGTTATTTGGATAAATCTAGTACCCTGACCTAGAACTTTCTAAATGCCGACATTACTAGGAAAACATGAAGAGTAAAACTGAGTCTTTTTGATGGAGAACAGAGAGTAAGGAGAAAAAGCTTCTACTTTTTGATCTAAAAATTAGTGATTTTCAAATGGCAAGGAAAAAGAGGCAAATAAATGAGATCCAAAATTATGCTTGCCAAGATGGTTTAGTACAGAAAAAAGGTCATTCAAGTCTAAGGGCCTCTTTCAACACCAAGTAGCTTAAACGATAATCAATCCATAATTAAGCTATATACATCCAAGAAATTGTATAACCTGATACAAAACTGCCTAGACAAAGTTCCCTGTAACATGGTTAACTGACAAGGGCAGTAGTTACTGTACTTTCGCAGAGCCCAGACCATAAAGTTGTTTAAGGCTGTTTCCAGAATTAGAATTAAGCAGCCACTCATGCAAATAAACATCTTAGAATAAGAAACAGAAAGTAACTTGCCCACATTGAACAGGTGGTGACAAAACCCTCCAAGAAGGCTGAGATTAACCTACGCCTTCCCAACAATATCCCAGGCAAGAAGGGAGTGTGTGGAGTCAAACAGGGCTTCCCTCAAGGGACTTTCGTCATCAAAGAAGAAAATTGTTTCTCATAAAACCGTAGTGGACTCCCTGCTATGATCATTAGGCCAGAACTGAGTCAGATGCCCACCATCCCAGACACTAGGGAAGCCATAGCGTAGCCAGGGTGTATTTTATGGGGCTTGGCACCCTACTACTTTTAAAATAATGAGGAAATCTGGGGTAGCATGAAAGAAGAGAGAACAGCTATTGGGCTGGAAACCAATAGTGCCAGTCACATCCATATTTAAATCCTCATTTTCCATAGTAGAAAACTGTTAGTACCCAAAACTGAGAAATAGCATTAAATCATGTTATTCAGAAATCCAGAGGTAAATGCTAGAAGAAATAGCTGAAAGAGTTTAAAATGGTTTCTCCAGGAATGGAACTAGAAACGAGATGGGACGTTAAGACTGTTGCTTTTTGTTATTACCCTAATAATACTATATGCAGAGTACATCATGAGAAACGCTGGGCTGGATGAAGCACAAGCTGGAATCAAGATTGCCGGGAGAAATATCAATAACCTCAGATATGCAGATGATACCACCCTTATGGCAGAAAGTGAAGAACTAAAGAGCCTCTTGATGAAAGTCAAAGAAGAGAGTGAAAAAGTTGGCTTAAAGCTCAACATTCAGAAAACTAAGATCATGGCATCCAGTCCCATGGCAAACAGATGGGGAAACAGTGCAAACAGTTTATTTTGGGGGGCTCCAAAATCACTGCAGATGGTGATTGCAGCCATGAAATTAAAAGACGCTTCCTCCTTGGAAGCAAAGCTATGACCAACGTAGACAGCATATTAAAAAGCAGAGACATTACTTTGCCAACAAAGGTCTGTCTAGTCAAGGCTATGGTTTTTCCAGTGGTCATGTATGGATATGAGAGTTGGACTATGAAGTGCTGAAGAATTGATGCTTTTGAACTGTGGTGCTGGAGAAGACTCTTGAGAGTCCCTTGGACTGCAAGGAGGTCCAACCAGTCCATCCTAAAGGAAATCAGTCCTGAATATTCATTGGAAGGACTGATGTTGAAGGTGAAACTCCAATACTTTGGCCACCTGATGCAAACAACTGACTCACTGGAAAAGACCCTGATGCTGGGAAAGACTGAAGGCATGAGGAGAAGGGGACGATAGAGGGTGAGATGGTTGGATGGCATCACCAACTCAATGGACACGAGTTTGAGTAAACTTTGGGAGTTGGTGATGGACAGGGAGGCCTGGCGTGCTGCAGTCCATGGGGTCGCAAAGAGTCAGACACGACTGAGCGACTGAACTGAACTGAACTAACAATACTATATGACTTTTAAAGTTTACTTTCATAGGTAGAAAAACAACAGGGTGACTGCATGAATACTGAAGGCATTTTGCTAAGTCAAACAAGTCAGTCACAAAAGACAAGTATCTTTTGATCCCATGTATATGAGGTACCTGGACTAGTCAAATTCACAGAAAGTAGAATGATGCTTGCCAGTGGCTAGAGGTAAGCAAGTAATAAGGAGTTATTGTCTAATGAGTATAAAGTTTCAGTTTGGGAAGATGAAAAAAGTCCTGGAGATGGATGGTGGTGACAGTTGCACAACAATGTGAATGTACTTAGTGCCATGGAACTGCATACTTAAACCCGGTTAAAATGGCAAATTTTACGTCATTTACACATAAGAAATATACATGATTTCAGACTTCTAGCCTCCAGAAATACAAGAAAATAAATTTGTTTAAAGCATCCCCACACACAATTATCTTTTTAATAGCAAGAGACAGTGTTTTAGAAGTAAAAAGCAAACCCCATTATAAGCAATTGGGGACAGTGAGTGACTCAAAAAAGTATTTGTAAGTATTTATATATATATATATGTATATATATATATGTAAAAAAATATATGTGTGTGTGTGTGTGTGTGTGTGTGTGTATATAAAACAGACTGACACTAAAGCCATGAGGAAATCTAGAAATTTAAAAAACAAAGCACTTGGCAAATAACCTCAGTATTCCATTAGGAATTTTTAACGTCCTCCATCTATGCCACATATAAAGGCTTACCAAGAGATCAGAAACAGACACAAGATGAACAAGCAGCATAAGAGCATATGTGCTAAGTCTCTCAGCCATGCCCAACTCCCCACAACCCCATGGACTGTAGCATGCCAGGCTCCCTTGTCCCAGGGATTCTCCAGGCAATAATACTGGAGTAGATTGCCATTTCCTTCTCCGAACAAGCCAACAAGTGTTTCCAATACACTCAGAAAGGTAGTCTACCTCTTTCCCTCTCCCCCCACCTCCATCCCAATAGTAAGAAGAGAACATAAGAAGTGAAAAATGCAGAAAGGACTTACAAAGAAAGTGGTTTTCTCTGTTTTTTATTCTACCAGCTTAGGAGGGTGATTAACAAGGTCTGTGTTTCACTATATTAGAGAACATTTTAAATGCATTTCAGTTTTAAAATCTGTTCTTCATAGAGGCTCTGGATGGAACAGACTCCTAAAAGCTCTATGCCAGATAACCCAGAGGAGGGTAAAAGGTGCTTGACCCATTATCCTCCAGGGAGGCTGAGAGTGGTCAAATCACGTTCAGTGTATACAATCATCAAATCTCTAAAGGGCTAATAAAACCAAGAGAGGGACAAATTTTACATCAGCAAAAGGCACAATTAAAGCCAGAGGATATTATAACTTGCTTGACCCAGTATCCTCCAGGGAGGCTGAGAGTGGTCAAATCACGTTCAGTGTGTACAATCATCAAATCTCTAAAGTGCTAATAAAACCAAGAGAGGGGCAATTTTTACATCAGCAAAAGGCACAATTAGAGCCAAAGGATATTATAACTTAGTATGGTTAAATAATTATGGCAAATGGAAGACATCCAAGGTTTGTGAAAAGTCAATTCTACTGTTCTTTGAGTAACTCCAATTCTCATAACCAGGAGCAAAGATTTCCAAGACATTAATGTCAAAGGATGGCTCCCTACCCAATCACACAGGACTCTGCCAGAGTAGAACACACACCCACCCAGGCTGAAAGGGAAGTTGATAATGACTATGCTCCTATTCAGAAGGTTCTGTGTTAGAAGAGGCCTTAGACAGCATCTGCTGGAAGCCTGTCATTTTACACACGGAGAAAACAACATCTAAAGAAAGATCACACAGTGAGTGACACAGGAGTCAAGAGACCAACACAAATAAGCAAGGCAGTCTAAGCAAGTCTGCCTTTCTTGAGTCTGGCCAAAAAATGATTTGAAACAAATGACTTTTTTAGTTAGTACCAGGTAAAAAGTGGTATACAAACCACAAATTAATCTCAAATGCCAACTGATTTTAAGACTATCAAAGTACTTCAAATATGTCCACGTCTGTTTGGGTTTGAATACTTGTCTTGAAATAAATCTTCTTCCCAAGAACTACCTGGTTCTGGTTCCAGGAAAATGCTGGTTGGATGCGCCCGATTGTTGACAGCATCCTGGATCAATTCTTTGGATTAGATTTCACACATTTTGTGGTTCAGCCTCTGTAATGCTAATAATTAATGAGGGCTCACTGCTTTGGTATGGGGAGAGCACTCAGATTCAAGCCTGGGCTTCATTCCCACTTCTTGTTTTCCTCCTAGTTCACTCCTCTTAGGCACTTAAAAAAATAAAAATAAAAACAATGCAAAATACATACCTACCAATCTCTTCTACTTACAGTAAGGAACCTGAACTCATCAATAAACTTCATAAGTAGGCAAAAGCCTACTGAACATCACCGGTCTAGGTCACTTTATTTATGTGCTGCCTCTTCATTATGGTTCGAGGAACTTATCAGACCAGAGAGTGGTTTCATTTCAGTGTAAAAGAAGCCCAACTCTAACATAAACATTCGCTGGTGATGAGATGAGCACCTCTCTGAGGCCCAAAGAATTAATTACAACATCTTAAAAATGAATCACAAGCCTAGCAAACTTTTGATAGGTACCTCTTAGAACGGACTTCCCAGGTGGCGCAGTGGAAAAGCATCCACCTGCCATGCAGGTGACATGGGTTTGATCCCTGGGTCAGGAAGATCCCATGGAGTAGGAAATGGCAAGCCACTCCGGTATTCTTGCCCGGCAAATCCCATGGATAGGAGCCTGGACTTAGAACCTAGGGAGCAATCAATGGTCTATCTTCACCAGTCCTCACCTGCTATAAACATCAGGCTATTTCTTTAAAAAATTAAAATTGAATGATACTAAAACCAAAGATGCCACAAGAAGAATCGACAAGTATCTCTTAGGAATATAGATGCAAAAATCCTCAACCAAATATTAGCAAACAGAATTCAGCAACATACAAAAAGGATTATATACCACAATCAATGGTACGTACTCCAGGAATGAGAGGCTGGTACAACATCTGAAAATAATTAACATGATACATCATAGCAACAGACTAAAAAACAAAAATCATAGGATCATTCCAAAAGACACACGAAAAAACTGTCTTTGATAAAATCCAACACCCTTTCATAATAAAAATAATCAACAGACTAGGAATAATAGGGAACTTCCTGAACCTGACAAGGAGCATCTATGAAAAACCACAGCTACCATTTTACCTAATGATAAAAGACTGGAGGTTTCCCCCTAATACCGAGCACAGGTCAATGGTATCTGTTCTCATTCTCTTGCCATGTTTGTTCAACACTGTACTGAAGCTTCCAGTTCTAGCCAGGGCAATTAGGCAAGAAAACAAACCAAAAAAGTACCTAGATCAATGAGGAAGAAGTAAAACTATCTTTATGCATAGACGACTGTGGTCTTGTATATAGACAATACCAAGGAATCTATAAAAATTGTATTTTCCAGTTACTGATTGTTTATCAAGCATTTTACTTTTTAAAATGACCCAGTGACATGAACAGCTTTAGTTCATCAGGGCATTTGTCCTCAAGATCTAAAAGACCATTTATTTAGACACAAATACTCACAAATTTCTGAGCTTTTGGCTTCAAACTGTCGCCTTTGAACCAGGTGAAAAAGGCCTTTAAAAACTAGTCATATATCACATAAATCAAAGCAGGATCCTCTATGACCCACCTCCAGGGTAACAGAAATAAAAACAAAAGTAAACAAGTGGAACCTGATTAAACCTAAAAGCTTTTGCACAGCAAAGGAAACTATAAGCAAGGTGAAAAGACAACCCTCAGAATGGGAGAAAATAATAGCAAATGAAACTACTGACAAAGGATTAATTTCCAAAATATACAGGCAGTTCATACAACTCAATGCCAGAAAACAAACAACTCAATCAGAAAGTGGGGGAAAGACCTAAACAGACATTTCTCCAAAGAAGACTTAAAGATGGCTAACAAACACATGAAAAAATGCTCAACATCGCTGATTATTAGAGAAATGCAAATCAAAACCACAATGAGATAACACCTCACACTGGTCAGAATGGCCATCATCAAGAAGTCTACAAACAATACATGCTGGAGAAAAGGGAACGCTCTTGCACTGTTGGTGGGAATGTAAATAGATACAGCCACTATGGAAGACGGTATAGAGACTCCTTAAAAAACTAGGAATAAAACCACCATATGACCCAGCAATCCCACTCCCAGGCATGTACCTGAGGAAACCAAAATTGAAAAAGACACATGTATCCCATTGTTCACTGAAGCACTAGTTACAATAGCCAGAACATGGAGGCAACCTAGATGTTCATCAACAGATGAATGGATAAAGAAGTTGTGGTACATACACACAATGGAAACATTACTCAGCCATAAAAAGGAACCCATTTGAGTCAGTTCTGATGAGGTGGATGAACCTAGAACCTATTATACAGAGTGATGAACTCCGGGAGTTGGTGATGGACAGGGAGGCCTGGCGTGCTGCGATTCATGGGGTCGCAAAAAGTTGGACACGACTGAGCGACTGAACTGAACTGAACTGACGTAAGTCAGAAAGAGAAATACCATATTCTAACGCACATACATGGAATCTAGAAAAATGGTACTGAAGAATTTTTCAGGGCAGCAATGGAGAAACAGACAGAGAGAATAGACTTATGGTCATGTCGAGAGGGGAGGAGAGGGTGAGATGTATGGAAAGAGCAACGGGAAAACTTACATTACCATATGTAAAATAGATAGCCCACAGGAATTTGCTGTATGGCTCAGGAAACTCAAACAGGGGCTCTGTATCAACCTAGAGGGGTGGGATGGGGCGGGAGATGGGAGGGAGCTTCAAAAGGGAGGGGATATATGTATACCTATGGCTGATTCATGTTGAGGTTTGACAGAAAACAACAAAATTCTGTAAAGCAATTATCCTTCAATTGCTCTCTTCCTTCCAACCAGGTGAACTAGTTTTCCCATGTTAACTTTACCCTGTCTGATCAGCAAATCTTATTTTTTTTTTCATCACATCACAGCCTTTACTGCTGACTGGCAGTGAAGAATCTCCGATATTCACTACTGTAGCTATTTGAGTTCCCAAAATTCTTTCGGCTGATTCCATATAAAAATAGAAAATCTGACATTCCTTAGTTATTGATTACGACATGTCCATATACCAAAATATTTTTTGTCCATACAAATCCATGAAGCCTGAATTTTACTCGATAGAATATCAAAAAAATTGAAAGGACATGATCTGCAACTTTTTACACACACGTACGTAGTCAAGCCTACAGTTGTCTCCAAACCATGCAAGACCCCTCCCATAAAATCATGAACCCAACACAAATGTGCACCCAACACAAAACTAAGCTACATCTTCTGGTACATACTTTGGTGGCTGACGAATATGAGACTAAAGCCAAATCTCCTCTGGAATGACAATACATGTTAATTTTTGTTCCTCTGAGGTAAATAAATGCCATCTTCCTTGAACACAAGGCAAAGTGACTGAACAACTTTCAACGTGTTTTTCATGCAGTTCTTACATGTAATCATGAAGTCCTTCAGTTAATAACTGAAACTACAGAGCCAAACAAGTACATTTGCTGGTTCAGAAATATTTGACTAGAATAAACTCAGGTCACTGTATTAGAAATTTTTCTAACAATGAGAAACTGGCCTTCCTTCCCCATATCTACAGAGCTCTATTCACTTCTCCCAACAAAGGAACTAGATTAACACTCAGGACTCTCCCCAAATACTCTTACTTTATTATGGCTCACACCAAGTGGATTCTTTTCCCTTTTTCCTGTCTTCTCCTTTATCCCCAGACCCTTCTAATGGCCTTCAGGGAACCAACCAATCAGAGCAGCTCTTCAGCTGGCAGAGAGGATGCGCAAGGGTGTGAACAAGATTTCAGACTAACAGTTCCCCTCTGGCACTCTTGTTACGGCAACAGCATACTTTTCCACAGCTGAGGAGGATGTTTGGCAGAAAAGTAAGGCAAAAAGAAAGGCTCAAAGAGGTCTCTTTGTTCATTCCCCAGAGCACAACCACTCTCAACAAGGAGACAGTTCAAAACTCATTTAAGAAAGTAAATAAATAATAAGGTAGCAAAAAGCATCACATTATCTGGCATTGCAGAGATAGAAGAGTCTTCTTAAATGTTTGCAAACTTCCTTTCCTAGGAAAATGTGCATCTTAAGACAGCAGAGGAAAAACCTGGAATAGGAATCAGGACACTAAGTTTGAGACTACCAACTGACATTAATTAGCTGTATGACACTAACAAGTTACTTAATTTCTCTCAATTATAGAAGGAAAGCATTAGGTCCCTTCCAGCTAACCAGACTGTTACAAAAGTGAAGCAGACTATAACAACTTAACCTTTCATTGAGGCTAGAAGCAGCTTCTCAAAGGATGAACCAAATGTCATCCCTATTCCTCCAGAGGCAGATAAAACAAAACAAAATAAAAACCCAAGGGCGTTTTGTTTTGAATTTGGTCAAAAATTTTGTTCTTCCTTAATAATGAGAAAAAGGTACACTTCTAAAAATATGGGAAATATAAGAGGTTACAGAAAGTTTTCATTTCATTTCCCAACTCTCATTTTCCAACCACAGAAGGCAATTTTAAGAAATCTTTTCAAGGGTAAGTTGTATCCTCTGTGGGGAGATGGCAAGTTCATTATGTTGTCAACGTCTCTGCCCAGTCTGATCATACAGGGCCTTCAGCACATCAACAGTTATCTGGACTGCTCTGACCTGTGTATGACACTCTAGTAGCTTGAGACAGGAAATTCTAATCCCCTTCCTTCCTACTAAATAGAGATTTCCAATACAAGCTTACTGTCACTTTCTAAATGTTTTCAAGTCTGAAACATGTAACTTAGCACTTGACTCTACAAGTTTTTCATTTCAGAACTAAAAAGCTTTTCTACCCACCAAGATTTTAAGACCACTCAGAGTGAAGACTGAATTTCCTACTTCTGTCTGTGGTTCCCTTTTGTGCAAAGCACTGCCCTGGACCCACAAAACTCACTGAAGATACCTAACCACATCAATTTAGGTGCCTAAAGGTGACCAAATAACAACCATGATTCAGGGAAAGAAAATTACATAGAAGAGAGGGAAATGTGAACAAATCATCAGAAAACTGGAAATTTTCCAAAGAGGGGGGAATTAAATCAGTAAGTACTGTATATCTAGGTGGCGCTGAGGTAATTGCTATAAAACGGTGTTTAAATCCAACCGCAACAGTGCTGTATCTTATAAACATATTAGGTAAGCCTTTGTGTTAAAAATTTAGAGATGACAATGTGCTCTACTAATAAATAACAGCTCTGTATAATAGATGAGCTAAGATGTAAGTATTTAAATCTGCAATTAAAAAGCAGAAACCATCTGGAGACAGGGTAAATGATATTTGAGAAAGTAGCTGAGAACTATGTATGTAGGGAGGAAGGATAAATGATTCAGTATTTCGGGCAGAATCTTTCCCAACACTGTAGGAACGAATTCAGACTATCAGATAGGCACACTTAAAGACTATGCCCTTACTTTAAAAGCATAGAAGCTTGGGTGTTTGAAATATGCCTAAAGGTGCCCTTGCAGTTTTTCCCTCAGAGGAATAATGATTAATATACAGCTAAAAGTTTAGTTCCTTCCGCGAATAAGTAATTATCTGCTACTATGACATTGGTTCTAAACTGCTGGAAGCACAGGCATTACAGAATTCACAAGGAATTCTGGAAGAAGTTATAAATTTCTTTCCATCACCTCAGAAAACAATATCCATTTCTTAAAAGCTGTCAGTTCAAGTTCAAGACAACCTATGGAGACCAGATCCTGGTTTGCCAAATCTTTCACGATTAAAAGCCAAGAAGATTTCAGCATGCTCAGAGGCTGGCCTTGACCAGATGAGGTCAGGAGGGAGGTTTCTCCAATGAGGTAAGCCACCTCACTAGAAACTCCACTGTTCCACAAAGCTACAACCTCCTTAAGCCCAGTTCTCCACATATATCAATGAACGTCTCCTGCCTGGATCATTTAACTTATTCCAAGGCAGCCACGCCACCCCCAGTCGCCTGGGTGGATTCCTCTGTAGAGCTCTCGCCGAGATTTTTTATTCCTTGTTGGCAAGATCTTCTTTCTCTACCGTCTTGATATTGTGCAACGATTAAAAAATGGCCCAGGCCTAACAGCAAGGGATTGGCTGGAGCACAACTGGTGAGCCCAGCCCACAGGAACCAAGCTAGCAATCCCGTAGACAGCAAGGGCTGCCAGCAAAGTCCCAACCCTCTAGCCAGAGGCCACCATCAAAAAGCTAAGTAACCAAGTTAAAAATGAAGCACCATCCCCTTCATGAGGTCCCTCAAGATCGCTCTCCAGTCTTCTCCCTCTGGAGAAAAGCCTAGTCGGGGGACAGGCAACCTTTGAGCTCCCTTTTCCCGTGACCAATTAATTCCACGCTCTTCACCTCTACCCCAGTGTTCTTCCTTGTAAACAGTGTTGGTCGCACTTTGAAAAGCAGTGCTCTGGGACCCGGCTCTGCACGGCCCCTTCCCCCGGATGAAGCAGTCCCGCCGGGGAGGGTACCGTCTTCCACCAACCTCCACAGGCGTCGCCGCCAAAACTCTACCCTCAAGGCTGCCAGCGCTCCTTTCCCTGGGCTATTACTTGAGCATGATTTTATCACTCCTCCGCCAGCCTGGGGACTCCCCCCACCCGTGGGGCCTCGTCCAGCAAAGTAAACAATGCTGTCAAAGCAGGATAACACTGGGCGAGGCTTCCAAACTCCGCATTCCAGCCTCCCCCCTCCTGGAGTTCTAGAAGCAGCAAAACAAGTCATCGCAGGGTCCCAGGAGCAAACTACTCTCCCCAACTTCCTTTCTAAAAGGCTGGGAGACAGCTCCAAGATCAAGCTTCAATGTGCACAAAGACACTATATGTGGCAGAGGGAATGAGAAGCGAATGCAAAGCCAACTGTAGACAAATTTGCCCTGGAGTACGAGGGCGGGGGAAGGAGAAAACTGGGTCCAGTGCTTAAACCTGCCACGAAGCGGGAACAGGGGCTTTTTCTTCACAAGAGGAGAGCCAGCCACGTTCCCAGAGTGGGCACGCGCTGAATAGAGTTGCAGGAGATAGAGAACGCGAAGTTAAGGTTCTCGAAAGCAGTCTCAAGGGGATTTCGGGGGAAGCCCCAAGAAAGGGGCTTTGGTGGAGCCGGGGTGGCCCGAGCGGCCCAGAGTGGATACGCCCTGAGTTAAAGGACCGTGGCGGGAAACTGCCGGGACACCGCGGAGGTTAGCGCGGGCGCGCTCGGGTGCCGGGAGAGGGCTCGGGTGAGGGCCGCGGGGGCGCCGACGCTCACCTCCCGGTGTGGTGGAGAAGAGCGTCCCCCCGGGCGTGGTGCAATAGTCATGAGGTAGCTGCGCGGCGTCGCTGATGGGCACGGTGCGGGTGGGGATGGCGCGGCTCTGGCTGGGCTGGTGGCCGCTGCCGGCGGACGAGGACATGGCTCTGGGCGCGGGCTCTCGGGCTTTGTCCGGCGGGCGGGCAGGCGGGCGGCGGCGGCGGCTGAGGGCCCGGGCTGCTCCAGCTGCTCAGGCGGGCTGAAGGGCGGGCGGGGCTAGGCGCGCTCCGCTCGCTCTGCGCTCGCTTCCTCTTGCTCCCTCGTCCCGCTCCGCTCCCGCCGCCGCCCTCTCAGCCGCCGCCGCCGCCGCCGCCCTATCCTCCGGCCTCCGCCAGCAGCCTCAGCAGCAGGAGCAGCGGCAGCAGCGGCGACGACGACGACGACCGGAAGCGGGCGAAGGCGGGAGCCAGAGGGAGGTCGGGGTAGCTGGTCGGCCGGACGTGACGTCACGAGGGCGGGTCCAGGGCGGCAGGCCTGCTGGCGGGGCGGAGCTTATGCCCCGAGGGCGGGACACGAACGGGATTGAACCTACGCGGTGTTTGTGAACTGAGCGTAGGTGTGCTTGGAAAACTTGTGTGGGCTTTTTATTATTATTATTATTATTGTCAATCAACACTACTTGAGTTGACTTCTGTTTCCTATATCGAGGCAAAAGTGTTATTTTGCTTTTAATTGTTCGTTATTAAATAAAGGAATGTGTGCATGTATTAAAAGACGATCAGAATGGTTTATGGTGCCACCGTGCTCAAAGGGTAACAAATTTTTTCAATAAAAAGTCGGAGAGTAAACACTTTAGCCTTTACAGGCCTTATGGTCTCTGACGTGTCTTCAACTTTTGTTGCTCTACCGAGAAAGCAGCCTTCGACAACATGTAAATAAATGTGCGTGGATCCAGTAAGACTTTATTGACAAAAACAGGTGACCAGCTGGATTTGTCCTGTGGGCCATGGTTTGCAGATCCTGTCTTTGTTTTTGTTTTTGTTTGGTCCAGGTACACGTCTTGTGGTATCTTAGCTCCCCCAGGCAGTGAAAGCACCCAGTCCTAACCAGTGGACCCCCTGGAATTTTCCTGGGAAAATTTCCAGGGAATTTTCCTGTCTTTGCTTATATTATACATTAATTCAACAAATCTTTAATAAGCACCTACTGTGTGTGTCAGGAACTTTCTAGGGGAGAAGGTATAGCAGTAAACAAGACAGAGGCCCCCAGCTCAGTGCAGTGAACATTCTGCTTGGAGCAACGGGGGCTCTCCTCCCCACCTTCCCTTCACTACCTAACCCAGACTCCTATTTAATACTTGGTGTGGGTGGCACTGGGCTTTCCAGGTGGCTCGATAGTAAAGAGCCTGCCTGCCAATGCAGGAGACATAAGGCATGTGGGTTTGATCCCAGAGTCAGGAAGATCCCCTGGAGGAGGGCATGGCAACCCACTCCAGTATTCTTGCCTGGAGAATCCCATGGACAGAGGAGCTTGGCAGGCTACAGTCCATAAGATTGCAAAGAGCCCCACATGACTGAAGCAACTTTGCACACATGCATGTGGGTTTGACTTTCCTTGTGCTGTCAGAGTTGGTTCTTGGCCCTGGGAGCTCCCATAGTGCCCTGTGCACACTGATGTTACTTGTACCAACCTTGTGCATGAGTGTTATCTACTTATGCCTCTGGTTCCCTTCAAGACTGAACACTTCAAAAGCAAGGACTGGGCCCATCCTCCCCTCATAGTTTGGGGCCTAGCTCAGAATCAGCCTGTGGTCTGCGGTATTGAAATGACCTTAAGAAGTCTTTGTGGAGACTGAGAAAGAAATGTTAGACATAGTTGTGGGCAGTTCGGCCGTTGAGGGACCTATTCAGCTGAGAAGTTGTGTTTATCAGCTGGGTTATGTGTTCCTCTTTCAAGAGTGCATGTCCACGAATTTTGACAAATGCTTATTTTACATCCTTGTAAACACCACCACACTGAAAATCTGCAACATTTCCTCACACCCAAAAGTTCCCTTTGCAGTCATCACTTCACACCCCAAGCCTCAGCCTGAGAAAATCACTGATCTGCTGTCTATCACTGCAGGTTAGCTTTGCCTGTTCTAAAACTTTATAGAAATGAAATCACACTGTGTGTATTGTTTTACACTTGGCTTCTTCACACAGCACGATGTGTTGCTATATCATTAATCCACTCCTTCTTATGGCTGAGTAGTATTCCATTTATGGATATACCACCGTTTATCAGATGAGAATTTAAATGAAAAATATCTGTTGTTCCCTTTCCCAGAACCTACCATGGGGAATTAAGAGAGTCTTGGGTGGCGGCCTCAAATGTACAGGCTGTGTATTATCTCTTCTATTAAGAACATTGTGGTTTATATTAGGAAATATATATTTGTTCTCAGTCCCTGTTCCTAGCACAGAGCTCCTAAGACCATGAAAACTTCCTGAGGGATGAGAGTGATCTAGGTGTCTTTTGTGATGTCAAGGTGACTTTTGAAATGCCCTTAGGTCACCCAAGAAGGAGAACTGGTCACCAGTGAAATCAGCCAGGTGATTTGGAGAGCTAGAACTTTCGTTGTCACCCCTCTGACCGCTGGGGAGGGAAAAGGGCCTGGAGAGTGAGTTCAATCACCAATGGCCAATGAGCTAATCGATTATGCCTGTGTAATGAAGCTTCCATAAAGACCTAAAAACGATGGACAGAGAGAGGCTCAAAGAGCTTCCAGGTTGGTGAACATGTGGAGATCTGAGGAGAGTGGTATGCCCAGTAAAAGCATGGAAGCTCCACTTCCTTTCCTCGTACTTTGCTCTATACATCTCTTCCATCTGGCTATTCTTTTTTTAATAGTATTTTTTTTTCTTATTGGAGGGTACTTGCTTTACAATGTTGTGGTGGTCACTGCTGTACATCAATGAAAATCAGTCCTGATTATACACACCCCCTCCCTGTTCAGCCTCCCTCCCACCTCATTCCACTCCTCTAGGTCACCACAGATTGCCAGGTTGGGTTCCCTGCGTTTTACAGCAGCTTCTCACTAGTTATACACCTGGCTGTTCTGAGTTATGTCCTTTTGTAGTAAACCAGTGGTCTAGTAAATAGCAAGTTTCTCTGAGTTCTGTGAGCCACTCTAGCAAATTAATCAAACCCAAGGAGTGGGTAATTGGAACTGCTGATCTATAGTCAGTTGGTCAGAAACACAGGTGACAACCTGGACTTTAGATTGGCATCTCAAGCTGGGGGGCAGGGAGCAGTCTTATAGGGCTGAGCCCTTAATCTGTGGCATCTGATGCTATCTCCAGGTAGTGATATAATTAAGTTGAATTATAGGGTACCTACCAAAACAAAAAGCAAGTGTAAAAAAATAGGGACTTGCCTGGTGGTCTAGTGGTTAAGACTCCCTGCTCCCAATGCTAGGGGCATAGGTATGTTCCCTGGTTGGGGAACTAAGATCCCACATGCTGTGGGGTGCAGCTAAACAAAATGAAACAAAACCAAGTGTACAGGGCACCCAGTTGGTCTTGGAGAATTGCCTGGTGGTGAGAGAAAAAAAAACGTTTCAGAACTGGGGGAAGAATCTTATCTCTGAATGAGGTTATCTAGATAGCTAGTGATTTAAAAGCTGCTGATGCAATTGCGATCTCTGGATCCATACCTGATGTACTGCCAGGATAGAATGTCCAATATATACCACATCTGGAGAGCCCTTTCTTGGAAATTTTAATGTTAACTAACTTCATGGGAAATAGATGGGGAAACAGTAGAAACAGTGTCAGACTTTATTTTGGGGGGCTCCAAAATCACTGCAGATGGTGACTACAGCCATGAAATTAAAAGATGCTTATTTCCTGGAAGGAAAGTTATGACCAACCTAGATAGTGTATTCAAAAGCAGAGACATTACTTTGCCAACAAAGGTCCGTCTAGTCAAGGCTATGGTTTTTCCAGTGGTCATGTATGGATGTGAGAGTTGGACTGTGAAGAAAGCTGAGCGCGGAAGAATTGATGCTTTTGAACTGTGGTGTTGGAGAAGACTTTTGAGAGTCCCTTGGACTGCCAGGAGATCCAACCAGTCCATTCTGAAGGAGATCAGCCCTGGGATTTCTTTGGAAGGACTGATGCTAAAGCTGAAACTCCAGTACTTTGGCCACCTCATGCAAAGAGTTGACTCATTGGAAAAGACTCTGATGCTGGGAGGGATTGGGGGCAGGAGGAAAAGGGGACGACAGAGGATGGGATGGCTGGATGGCATCACCGACTCGATGGACGTGAGTCTGAGTGAACTCCGGGAGTTGTTGATGGACAGGGAGGCCTGGCGTGCTGCGATTCATGGGGTCACAAAGAGTGGGGCACGACTGAGCAACTGAACTGAACAGAACTAAATATAACTTGGGTTTCAAATAACAGAAGTGACCTGGGTGTCCCCAAATTAGGGGTTCTCCTTCTGTAGCCCATTATTCCAATGTTTAGCCAGCAGGCCTTCCCCAAATTCGTTCCTTTTAACTCCCCTGTACCTACCTGCTACCACCTTTCTCTCTGGTTTCGTCTTTCCCGGGGCAGAGGGAGGCTCTTTCCCCCGCCCTCTGTACTGAGTCCACCCACACTCGATCTGTATCATCATAAGGATAATAGCCCCTTATCTTTAGATAACACTTTTCCACTTTAACAAGCACTTTCAGACCATTATCTCACTTAAGCTGAGCCACAGCCCTGTGATGGAGGCAGCCTGCTTATTATTCTTTTCATTATTATTATCTATATTAGTCTTCTTACATTTCACAGATAAAGAAACTGTGACTCAAAGAGGTTATGACTTCCTGAGCTTCTGGCTGGCCATTCTATGTGCTTCTTACTGTGCCCACAGACCTCCTGCATCATAAAGAAGATAAGGTGCCCCCTGCGTGAAGTGAAGTCGCTCAGTGGTGTCTGACTCTTTGTGACCCCAGGGACTGTAGCCCACCAGGCTCCTCCATCCATGGGATTCTCCAGGCAAGAATACTGGAGTGGGTTGCCATTTCCTTCTCCAGGGGATCTTCCCGACCCAGGGATTGAACCCAGGTCTCTCGCATTGCAGGCAGACACCTTAACCTCTGAGCCACCAGGGAAGTCCCCTGGGTACCCATTCTTTATTGTCATATTTGCTGAACTCATGAGGGGATGAGCAGTAGTCGTTCTTGAGCTCCTGACACATAAAATACCAAATGTGTTCAGATGGTGATAATAATCATAAATAACTTTTATAGACAGTGAGGCTGAGTCACATGCTGTTCAAGGCCTTCTAGAGATCTTATCTCTAATACTGCCAACTTCCTTACAAGGTGGATATTATTATGCCTGTTTTACAGATAAGGAAGCAGCCTCAGAATCCACCTGCCAATGTAGGAGACAAGAGATGCGGGTTGGATCCCAGGGTTGGGAAGAACCCCCATAGGAGGACATGGCAACCCACTCCAGTATTTTTGCCTGAGAAATCCAATGGACAGAGGAGCCCGGCGGGCTACAGTCCATGGGGTCACAAAGAGTCAGACATGACTTAGGGACTGAGCCCACAAAGGCACATTCAGAGAGGC
The DNA here is from genome assembly GCF_003369695.1 of Bos indicus x Bos taurus. Taxonomy (NCBI): domain Eukaryota; kingdom Metazoa; phylum Chordata; class Mammalia; order Artiodactyla; family Bovidae; genus Bos; species Bos indicus x Bos taurus. The sequence goes on along the minus strand of NC_040103.1, from coordinate 26,570,628 downwards.
TAACTTGCCTGACCTCACCTGTGTCTCTGAAAATTCTCTAGCCTTTCGTTGTAGTTGGGAACCCTTCACTGTGACCTCATGTGTGCATTTGTTCAAGTGCTGGGTCTCCCACCTATTTGCCATGTGACCATGAGTCTCAGTGTGTTCCCTCATCTGAAAAATAGGAGGGGTCCCTCATTCACAGAGTGCTCTTCTGAGGATTAAATGTCCAGCCCAGCCTGGTTTGGCAGATGGGAATGATGATTAGGTACCAATCCCGGTCCAAGAAGATGATGGGGGCCCAGAGGCCAGAGGGCAGCGTGTCTGACTGTCAGGGTCCGTGTTTCAGTCTAGGTATTTCCTCCTTCAGAGGCTTTGTCAGGTGATGCCAACAAGTCTGCAGTTGTAGACGTCATGAGGTAGGGTTTGTTCAAAGTTATTAGGTATCATAAAGTTCTCTGTTGAAGTTGGTTTATTATCTGCCTGTTTACTACAATTCAGCACCTGTATTCATCATTTTCTCTCCATCTCAAAGTTTAGTAGAAGATTTTTCATGAATACAATGCTTCCTCTATCACACCTGGCTTGCAGGGTAAAAGTGGACAGTTCACTTAAAGCCACATCACATCTAGTGGTGTGTTCTGGATTGGATGACTTGAACTCCAACCAGAGAGAGCACTTGTAAAATGGAAATGCACTGTAGAGTGAATGGTATGCCACGCCCTGTGCCAGCCACAGCCCAAAGGCAAGGCACACAGGGCTAGGAGCCTGGGAGCTAAGAGTGGGTGCTCACTAAGTTGAGTCAAGAGGCACTTCTGCCCTCTCTTGGGTGGAGGCTAGGGTTTCCAATGGGAATCATTTAGCAATCATTGTGTAGTGCTGTTGGATTGAGAGTGGATGACTTAACTCAGGCGATCTGATTCTCCATGAGGGCTCTGGACAAGTTGCCTGGCTTCCATGTCTCCATCAACTATGGGTTTGGGATGAACAGGGCAGACCTCATGCAGCTTCCATGGGAGTCATTCAAGTCCTTGCATCCAGGTCTTCTGGGGCCATTCATTTTTCCACACTGAGTTAGCATCAGAAACCTGGAGTAGCAATGACTGGCAGTGTATATTGTATTGTCAGTTCAGTTCAGTGCAGTTGCTTAGTCATGTCCAACTTTGTGACCACATGGACTGCTGCATGCCAGGCTTCCCTCTCCATCACCAACTTCTGGAGCTTGCTCAAACTTATGTGCATCAAGTTGGTGATGCCATCCAACCATCTCATCCTTTGTTGTCCCCTTCTCCTCCTGCCTTCAATCTTTCCTAACATCAGGGTCTTTTCCAATGAGTCAGTTCTTCGCATCAGGTGGCCAAAGTATCGGAGCTTTAGCTTTAGCATCAGTTCTTCCAATGAATATTCAAGACTGATTTCCTTTGGGATTGACTGGTTTGATCTCCTTGCAGTCCAAGGGACTCTCAAGAGTCTTCTCCAACACCACAGTTCAAAAGCATCAATTCTTTGGCACTCAGCCTTCTTCACAGTCCAACTCTCACATCCATACATGACCACTGGAAAAATCACAGCTTTGAGTAGATGGACCTTTGTTGGCAAAGTAATGTCTCTGCTTTTTGTTATACTGTCTAGTTTGGTCATAGTTTTTCTTCTAAGGAGAAAGTGTCTTTTAATTTCATGGCTGCAGTCACCATATTCAGTGATTTTGGAGCCCAAGAAAATAGTCTGTCACTGTTTCTATTGTTTCCCCATCTATTTGCCATGAAGTGATGGGGCCAGATGCCATGATCTTTGTTTTTTGAATGTTGAGTCTTAAGCCAACTTTTTCACTTTCCTCTTTCACATTCATCAAGAGATTCGTTAGCTCCTCTTCATTTTCTGCCAGGGTGTCATCTGCATATCTGAGGTTATTGATATTTCTCCGGGAGATCTGTACCACCACCCTGTGGCTTCCCATACCTCTTCAGTTCAGTTCAGTCACTCAGTCGTGTCCGACTCTTTTCGACCCCATGAATTGCAGCACCCCAGGCCTCCCTGTCCATCAACAACTCCCGGAGTTCACTCAGACTCACATCCATAGAGTTGGTGATGCCATCCAGCCATCCCATCCTCTGTCGTCCCCTTCTCCTCCTGCCCCCAATCCCTCCCAGCATCAGAGTCTTTTCCAATGAGTCAACTCTTCGCATGAGGTGGCCAAAGTACTGGAGTTTCAGCTTTATCATCTTTCCTTCCAAAGAACAGCCAGGACTGATCTCCTTTAGAATGGACTGGTTGGATCTCCTTGCAGTCCAAGGGACTCTCAAGAGTCTTCTCCAACACCATGGTTCAAAAGCATCAGTTCTTCGGCACTCAGCTTTCTTCACAGTCCAACTCTCACATCCATACTTGACTACTGGAAAAACCACAGCCTTGACTAGACGGACCTTTGTTGGCAAAGTCCAAGGAGCGATGACTGCGTGGGCACAGGAGGGCCAAGAGGAGCTACTCCACGTTCAAGGTCAAGAGGGGCGGCAGTGAGGAGGCAACCCTCGTCCAAAGTAAGGAGCAGCAGCTGCGCTTTGCTGGAGCATCCATGAAGAGATACCCTATGTCCAAGGTAAGAGAAACCCAAGTAAGACAGTAGGTGTTGCAAGAGGGCATCAGAGGGCAGACACACTGAAACTATAATCACAGAAAACTAGTCAATCAGACCACACAGACCACAGCTTTGTCTAAGTCAATGAAACTAAGCCATGCCGTGTCGGGCCACCCAAGACGGGCGGGTCATGGTGGAGAGGTCTGACAGAATGTGGTCCACTGGAGAAGGGAATGGCAAACCACTCCAGTATTCTTGCCTTGAGAACGCCATGAACAGTATGAAAAGGCAAAATGATAGGATACTGAAAGAGCAACTCCCCAGGTCTGTAGGTGCCCAATATGCTACTGGAGATCAGTGGGGAAATAACTCCCATACCTCTTAGGACCCTGAATAAGGCCCTGCATGGTCTGGCATCATCTCCTGTCTTTCTCCTCCCTTCCTGTGCTCCTGTTCCTCAAACCGACTGTGTTTCCTCCTATCACAGGGCCTTTGCAAATGCTAGTCCCCATGCCGGGTCGTTCTCTGTGATGAACAGACTTTAAGGTGACCCCCTCCAACCCCACCCCACGATCCTTAACTCCTGGTGTTCACACCTTTGAGTGTGGGTGGGACCTCTGACTTGCCTGTAACCAATAGAATATGGCAAAGGTGACAGAATGTTACTTTTGTGATTATATTACGTAAGATTCCATCTTGCTAGAGCCTCTGACCTTTCTCTAGTCAGGTCTCCATGTCAGAACACAGCCCTGCCTCACCCCCAGAGAAACTGTGAGATAGCAAAAGTATTCTTTTGGGGGGGGGGGGGGCGGGCACTGCACAGCTTGCAGGATCTTAATTTCCTAACCAGGAATTGAACCTGGGCCCTCAGCAGTGAGAACGCTGAGTCCTAACCACTGGACCGTTGAGGGAACTCCCTCAAAGGTATTCTTTTAAGTTATGTTTGTTGTTTAAAAAGAAAAAGCTGGGTAAATGCATTACTATTTTCTATATGCAGCACAGAAAACCAATATATTCTCTAATATTCACCTAGTTTATGCCTACTCATCCCTCACCATTCCCACCCCACTGAGATTTCTCATCAGCCAAGATGCTAAGGCTGGTCTTCTTATTAGAGGTTCTCAGGCCATTGTGTGCCTCGCCACTGCATGACTTACATAGTTAGAAGTGTGTGATTATTTAATAGCTTCCCCTCTCCTCCAGATTGTGAGTGCCAGGAAAGCAGCCTGTCATGGTCTCTGTATTTCCCAAGAGACAAGCACGGTGCCTAGCACAGGTAGGTGCTCAGTAGATATCTGTTGAATAAATAAGTGATTTGTAGAACATTCAGGGTCAGGGTATAGACAGGGGCTGGATTGTTCAGTGGCTAGAGGTTAAAATGACTTGGGTAGAAAATGGATTTTGTAGTACTAAAAACTCACTTTGGGGATTTCCCTAGTGATCTAGTGGCTAAGACTCCAAACTCCCAATCCAGAGGGCTGGGGTTCTATCCTGGTTCAGGGAAAGAGACCCCACTGCAACTAAAAAACTGGCATGCTGCAACAAAGATTGAAGATCCAATGTGCCAATACTAAGAAGCGGCCCAGTCAAGTGAATAAACACACGTATTTTTTAAAAATCTTGATTCTATTGTGACGGAGCTAGACAACTGAAGCTAAAAATGCATTTGGGGGGCATCTTTGATGGAAATAATATGTGTCCATACAATAGTCAGATGAGCCACCCCATGGCTTGGCATAAGGATGTTTCTCTTCAAAGCTCCAGACTCCTTTCTCCTTCCAGAAGAATATCTTGTATTTTGATCACCAAGCAACTCTCTTGACAGTGTCCTTCCTATGAGTTTCCACCTTCATGGTCAGAGAAGGGACAATGCAGGGGGAGGAGAAAACGGTGTGGCACTCTGGCTGATCACATCTAATTCACAGATATTATTATTTGGCTCACATATCATTCAAAATCACCTAATGAGTTTCCCACATTAAAAACCTGGAGATCCCTGTGCAGAACAGCCAGGCTCCTTGAGGGGGGCGGGATCACGCAGGACTCTCCAGCTCTGTTTCCCAGAGCGTCAAGGAGCAAGGAGGCTGCCTTCTGAGGCCAAATTGTCAGGGTCGGAGGGGAGCTGTGGGGGGTGCCCTCTGCCTGTGCTCCACCCCACTTCACCAGCGTGCACGCCTCTTCCCTAGACAGACTGTAGTAAAACAGTACATGAATCAATAAAGAAGTGATGCAAGACGCTAGCCTAAGAAAAAAAAACAAAAACCTGGAGATTTCAACATGAAAAGTGGATTTCTGGCTCTTCCTGAAAAATGAGATTTAATAATTCTTGACCCAGAGCAAGAGCATATAGATTGGATGCTGATTTACAGCTGCCCCACGTGGTGGGCCATTTTCCAGTCTTCCCCTGCCTGCTTCAATCACTCATGCTGCTGCCTGGACCCCAGAAGCATCTGAGTTTGCTATACTTAAACTAGATATTCTCAAATTTTCATCCAGCCTGGGATTTTTACATCACTGTATGTACGGAGCAGAGGAAATTCCCTTGGGACTTCCTCTAGGTTCCCCTCTCTGACTGATCCCAGTAAATCCACCTTCCCAAGTCTCCTCAGAAAGAAGCGTTACTAAACCCATCTGCTTTTTGCCTCTTTTCTCACTTCCCTGTCTCATCTACTCTGTCCACCCCATCATTATTGTGTTTCTAATACTCCTCTGCTTCTGCCTTTAGCTTTAAGGCCCCCGGCATTCCAATAGCAGGGCTCCTCAAAGCCCAGCCTTTTCAGGCATTTCCGTAAAGACTGTGTGTGACTGTGCCTTGCTGTTGCTCTGGAGGTGACATGAGCTTTAAAACACCAGAAGACAGATGAGTGGGATGTTCTTCTATAAGATTCGGAAGGTCCCCTAACAAATGCAGATGACCTAAAGAGAGTCCAGGGAGATGGCAGTCCAGTTAGAAATTCATTACAGCATTCACACCTGCAGATATGCTGCTAAGTTGTTTCAGTCGTGTCCACCTCTGTGCAACCCCATAGACGGCAACCCACCAGGCTCCCCCGTCCCTGGGATTCTCCAGGCAAGAACACTGGAGTGGGTTGCCATTTCCTTCTCCAATGCATGAAAGTGAAAAGTGAAAGTGAAGTCGCTCAGTTGTGTCCGACTCCCAGAGACCCCATGGACTGCAGCCTACCAGGCTCCTCCATCCATGGGATTTTCCAGGCAGGAGTACTGGAGTGGGGTGCCATTGCCTTCTCCACCTGAAAATATTGGGCTGGCTAAAAAGTTCATTCAGGTTTTTTCTGTAACATCTTATGGAATCATTAAAAAAAAAAACAACTCTCTTTAAAAGCCATGTAATAAGAAGTCCAAGGAGTTCTCTGGTGGTCCAGTGGTTAAGAATCAACCTTCCAATACAAGGGACGCAAGTTCAATGCCAGGTTGGGGAACTAAAATCCCACATACCATGGGGAAAGCCCGTGTACCACAACTAAGACCCAACACAGTTAAATAAATATTTTTTTTAGAAAAGTCCAGAGCTCTGAGGTTGTTGGAGTTGATTCAGGGCCTCTCATGGTCAGAACATGGTACTCAAGGCTGCAGCTCTTATATTTACATTTAAGGCAGAAAGAAAGTTTGTCTTATTATATCAGGAAAGTGAACATTTGCAAAATACCCCCAGCTGACTTCTGTTTTTCTTTCATTAGTGTTAGGGGTTCAATTATGGCCTTCCCCAAAAAAGGTATGTTGGAGCCCAAACTTCCAGTACCCATATATATATATATATATATATATATATTTTTTTTTTTTTTTTTGCCACACCTGACCAGGGATCAAAACCAAGCACTTGGCAATGAAAGCTTGGAGTCAGGGCCACCAGGGAATTCCCTGAAGACTGTATCTTTAAAGAGTTAAGCAAGTTAAAATGAGGTCATTAGAGTGGGTTCTAATCCAATAGGGTGTCTGTGTAAAAAGGAGAAACTTGGACACAAAGGGAAGACGATGTAAAGAGACATTTGGAAAGACTATTCCCTGGTGGTCCAGTGGCTAAGACTCTGCCCTCCCAATGGAGGGGGCCCGGGTTTGATCCCTGATCAGGGAACTAGATTCCTCAGCCCACAACTAAGACCCGGTGCAGCCAAGTAAATAAATAATAATTTTTTTAAAGACAGAGAGAGAGACATTGGGAGAAGACGGTCATCTGCAGGCCAAGGAGAGACACTGGAGTAGATCCTTCACTCCCAGTGTACTAAAATTGCCCTCCAAAAGAAATTGCCCTGCTGACACCTTGATTTCAGACTTGTAGTTTCCAGAACCTCGAGACAGTTCATTTCCATTGTTTAAGCCATACAGTCTTTGGTACCTTGTTATGGCAGCTCTAGGAAACTGTTACAATTGACCAGACCACAACACGAGCTTTCCCCTAGTTTCAAGAGAGAGCAGGGAAAATGAGCGTATAGTTGGTCTGTTGTTGTTCAGTTGTTAAGTTTTGTCTGACTATTTGCAACCCCAAGGACTGCAGCACACCAGTCTTCTGTCCCTCACCATCTCCCAGAGTTCACCCAAGTTCATGTCCATTGAATCAGTAATGCCATCCAACCATGTCATACTCTGCTGTGCTCTTCTTTCAATCTTTCCCAGCTTCGGGATCTTTTCCAACGAATCGGCTGTTTGCATCTGGTGACCAAACTATTGGAGCTTTAGCTTCAGCATCAGTCCTTCCCGAGACTATTCAGAGTTGATTTCCCTTAGAATTGACTGGTTTGATCACCTTGCTGTCCAAGGGACTCTCAAGATTCTTCTCCAGCACCACAATTTGAAAGCATCAATTCTTTGGCATTCAGCCTTCTTTATGGTCCAGCTCTCACATCTGTACATGACTACTGGAAAAACCATAGCTTTGACTATACAGACCTTTGTCAGCAAAGTGATGTCTTTACTTTTTACCCTGGTGCCCCAAACAAAAGTGAATTCTACTGATGAGAAAAAAAGAAGGTGGTGGATGTTGGAATAACAATCGATAGCATCAGCCAAAGTCCTGGGGAGTCAGAGGCGAGAAAAGCCGATCTCCAAGAAGGTGTGAAATGAATGGATGAACGACTGATTTCCTGGCCTGCTGATAAATGAACGATTGATCAATAAACAGTTACTAAGCATGTAGGGTCTCAGTCCTGTGCCATGCAGAGGATACTTGCACAGTCAGTCTTGACTCTTCCCTCAGTCAGTTCATAATTAGACTGTAAACATAAAATCTTCATTTATAAACCGTATTTTCCTGGACCCCAGCAGTTTGAGCATGAAAGCGACTTAGCACACATGCACACCTACATTTTGATAGGTGGAGACTAAGCTAAAGAAATAAATCTTGTTTTTCTTGCTCAAACTGCCGGTGCCCAGGAAAATATGGTTTATAAAATGTAGGCACTTCTACCCTAAATCCCTCCTTTGGGCAGAGATCACTAATTGCTCCCCAGTATCCATTTTCCCCTTCTTTATAGTTATAAAATTCACAAGTGTTAGCTGGGCACAAGAACACTCAGCCATGGACTACATTTCCCAGCCTCCCTTGTAGTTAGGGGTGGTCACATGACTAAGACCCAGCCACAGGATGTAAAAGAGTGCTCATGTGGGTCAGCTCCTTAAAGGCAAAGTGGCTTGCTCCAGACACTTTGTTTTCCTCTCCCTGACAGCTTAGAAATAGTAGCCTTGGACCCAGAGAAAGAAGGAACATTTTGAAGGTGACAGAGTAACTGGCCATCTTGATTTTTAGACGATCTTTTGGAGCAGAGTTTGCCTAGACCACCTTTTTCATAGGAGAGAAACTATCTTATCTAAGCTGATGTGGAGGTATTTTTTTACAGCCACCTAGGTGAACCCTAAGTGATATATTCCATGAGAATACAGTAGGGGTGACTCATGTGTATTTTCAGACGTACTTGTCCTTCCGCACTGCTAGATGGGATACTCTCCACTCTGGCGTATCCTGCGTGTGATTTGATTCCAAACCAGTCCTGTCTCTAGTTTTCGGTTTCTCACTGAGACCCAGAAGCTAGGGGCAGGGTTTGGGTGGGGCAAGATCTAAAGAGGCGCTTTCAGACCTGTGTAGGATTGGCAGCGGCGAGTAAGCGTGAAACCGAGTCCCCCTAAAACTGAGTCCCCTTCCTGAGTTTTATGATTAATACCTCTATCCAAAACTTTACGCTCTTGCTTGCCTCCTCTGAACTCAATCCCTTTCCTGTCCCCTTTGACTTCAGTCCTGTGGTAACTGAACACCCATTAACTAGAGTCAGATGACTAAGACTGCTGTTGTTGATAATATCGTTAATGTACTAAAATTGCTGTTGTAGAAATCATTAGCGTACAAATTCAGGCTGTTTCTCCAGGGCAAGATGAGCTCACAGACCTCTTAGCCATGGGCCAATTGGCTGAGAACTGTAAACTAGAGACATCCTGACTCTTGAAACCGTGATTAAGAAATGTCACAAGACGATGATTAATCCCAGCTTCTTTGTTCTTCCCCCTTAAAGCATCCCTCGCTCAAAGACCGAGTTGAAGTGGATCTGAGACTTGTCTCCCACTTCTTAGCTGCGCATCCTGCAAATAAACTCTGACTTTGCTGCAGATACCTGCAGTCAAGGTTTGTCTTTCTGTGGCTGTGGGCACATGAACCCTCCTTAAATTTTGCATCATTGTGTTCCTAAGTCTCCTTAGGAACCTTAGTTTTCCTAAGCCACTCTAGTCTCAGCCCTGCCAGAAGTCATAGCATTTTCATTTAAAAACTTAAATATATGCTTGTTCTTTGTCCTAATTGCTAGGAATTCTTCCTTTGGAAATAAACAGGGTTCTAAACCATATGTTCAAAACGATCATATATATAAATATAAGACAGGAAGGACATGCACCCAAATGATAACAGAGGTTATCTCTGAGAGATAGGGTTATAGATTATTTTTTCCATCATGCTTGTGGGTTTGTGTGTGTGCTTTACACATTTTCTGCACTTCACAAGTATGTTTTTGTGGCTAGGCAGAAATAACGTTATATTTAAATATGACCCATTGTGCTTAGGCTAAGCACCTTACTGCCCTCTTTCCTTCTGGACAGCACTTTCCCATGAGGCTTTCTGATCCTTCATGCAAACAGCCCCACAGAGACTCACCCCACAAGCCTCTCAGACAGGCATACACATGTCTGAATCTACAGAGAGGCTGAGACAGGCCTGTTGGGGTGCAGTCTTCTCTGAGGGCACTGTAGGACGGGATATGATGATTTAAATGCCCCTCCCCAACTTCCACCTCCTCTCCCAGGGGTTGTTCAGGGAATCCACACCCTTGTGGAAGGAGTCGGATGGACAGGAATTGAGTCCCTGACTTTGCCAGGTACAAGCCATGTGACTCTAGGCAAGTTATTTCGTCTCTCTGCTCAATCTTCACATCCCTAAAATGGAGATAACACTGGAGTTATAGCACAGTGATCTTCTGGAGCCAGTAAGAAGATGTATGTGAAGTGTGGATGCCAGTCTGGCATGAGGTGACTCAGCAAGAGGTAAGTGGTAGCATTCTTATTGATGCCCTGGTACCTGTATCTCCCTCATCTCAAACACGGTACTGGACATCCTGAACTCTTAATCACCCTCCACCCCCAATCTCTTGCTTTCCAGGCCTGGGTCATGGTAGCACCCAGGAAAGGCTTACCTCTCTTTCAATCTCTCAGTTCAATCCACCTCCATGTCCTGATGGTTCTGCCTTCTAACTATTTTAACATCCTTCTGTCTCCTGTCACCATTATCTCTCCCCTGGAAGACTGAATGCACCTCTAATTATTCTTCCCATGTCCACTCTTGGCCCCCTCCAATCCTTCTCCACATCGCAGCCACAGGAATAATAAAATAGAAATCAGCTCTTGTCACTCCCCTGTTTAAAACCCTTTTTGACTTCCAATTGCATTTAGACCATACAAGGTTACCAAGCCCAGCCCAGTCTGCCCAGTCTGCTCTCTGTACCACTCTCATCCTTTGCCCTCTCTCCCACTGCATGCCAGCCTCACAGACCTTCTCTTGGTTTCCTGAAAACACCAGTGCTTTGTAGCTTCAGAGGCTTGAGCTTTAGAACACCTGCCCCAGATACTCTTCTCCCCTTCTTAGCCTGGCCCTGCTCACCCATACTCTTTGTTCAAGCCCCAGCCTAAATGCAGTTTCCACAAAGAGCCACCCCACCCCAACACCCAGTCTAAAGCAGGCCGTCCTGTTGCTCTCTTCCCCTGTACTCTCCTTCAAAGCCCTTTTCACAAACTACCCTGATCAGGATATATTTGAATGTCCTTTTAATGTTTGTCTCTAATACCAACACTCCAGGAAAGCAGGGACCATATTTCTTTTGCTGGTTACTGTTTCCATAACACCCAGTGAAGTAACTGGGACAAAGTGTACATTAAATAAAATATTTGTTAAAAGAATTAGTTACATATCAGAATAAAAAAAATCTCTGAATGTTAATATATATGCTATATAAACTCAAAGCAGATCATATTGGAATTTGGGTCAGTGAGAATTTATTGTGGGCTAGTTTGGCCTGATGAATCATCTTGGAAGAGGACATCCCTGCTAGTCCAGTGGATAAGAATCTGGCTGCCAATGCAGGGGACATGGGTTCAATCCCTGGTCTGGAAAGACTCCACATGCCTCTGGACAACAAAGCTTGTGCGCTGCAGCCACTGAGCCATGCTCTGGAGTCTGTGCTCTGCAACAGGAGAAGCCACCATAATGAGAAGTCCTTGCACCACAGCAAAGACACAGCAAAGAGTAACCCCTGCTTACCACAACTAGAGAAAGCCCACGCACAGCAAAGAAGACCTAATGTAGTAAAAATAAATAAATGAATAAATTAAAAAAAATAATCTTGGAAGAGCAGTAAGCATCCATCTAGCTATCCATCTACCCATAAAGCGATCCACTCATAAATCCATTCATTCACTTAACCATCCACCCACTTGCCCAACTGTCCATCCATCATTTCATCCAACATTCATTGAACACCACTTAAAATGTTGAAAGGTAAGGATCTCATATAAATGTGATGATAACACTGTATTGTAAAATTACAATTTCTTAAGAGAATGTCCTCACAAAAAATAAGATAAATTTGTGAGGTAATGGATATGTTAATTAGCTAGTAGGGGGAATCCTTTCACAGTGTATATTTATGCCAAGTTACCACGATGTGCGCTTTAAATATCTCACAATTTTATATTTCAGTTATGCTTTAATAAAGCTGAAATTTTAAAAATGTTGAAAGGGGGGAGAGGGAATAAATTAAGATTTTGAGATTAACAGATACAGACTATACTATATAAAATAGATAAATACAAGGACCTACTATATGGCATAGGGAATTATATTCAATATCTCATAATAATCTATAATGGAAAAGAATCTGAAAAATTATATGTATATAATAATCACTTTGCTGTACACCTGAAAGTAACACAACATTGTAAATCAACTATTCTTCAATTTAAAAAATGAAGAAAGAGCTGAGCCATCATCTAGGACAGTGGCTGATGAGCATTTTTGATTTACAGTTAAAAAGTCCCACACTCATTATCGTGACTTGGTACATTCATTCATTTATATAAAACTGAAACAAAAGTTTTGTTAAATAATACCCTTATCACATGTGAACCTCCCTGTTGTATTCCATCCTGTTCCATTCCATTCTGTTCCATTCACAAGACATGTTAGTATTACCCACTACGGCTGGCAGTTTCTGAAATGGCTCCCAGTGATTCCAACCTCCTGATATTCATACCCTATGTAATCCCTTCCCTTTGAGTGTGGGCTGGACCTACTGACCTGCATCTAATCAACAGAACACAGCAGACATGGTGAGGTGTCAAGTGACAGGAAGTCCTGGATTAGGTTACAGAATTAGGTTACTGTGACTTGTGTACTGACAGCACTCTGTCTTGCTGACGCTCCCTCTTGCCCTCTTCCTTGCTTGCTTAAATAAAGCAAGTTTCCATGTTGAGGGATGCTCTGTGGAAAGGCCCACATGGCAAAGAACCGAGGGAGGTTCTTGCCAACAATTCATGAGGATTTGAGGTCTTAGTCCAACAGCCCATGGGAAGTGGATCCTGCCAGCAACCCTGTGAGTGAGGCAGGAAGAGGGTTCTTCTCAGTTTAGCCTCCGGAGATAGTGAGAGACGCCCAGATTCTTGCCCCACAGAAACCAGGATAGAATAAACGTTATTTTACCTACTAAGTTTGGGGTAATTGGTTATGCAGCAATAGATAACTAATACAGTCACTAAACTGGCTTCCCAACTTGCTGATGAGTACTGACTTATAAATGAAAAAACACTGATCTAGTTCTAGATGCAAGTTCTGTGCTGGGGCGGGGAGGGGCATCAAAAAGAGACTGAGGATGAATAAGTCCCGGTCAGTGCCTTCAAAGAGCTTTAAGTGTTTTTTGAGGATCCATAATTTAATAGGATGCATGTATTTGTGGGGCAGAGTTCAAAGACAGAAGAAGTAAGTAAGAGGTTTGCCCAGGCTGAGACAGACCACCGTGATGAGCACAGAGATATCTTGTTTGGGGATTCTTTACAGGGAGAAATACAGCCTTCACAGGAGGATGCAGAAGGATTCTTCCACACTCAGAAATGCTTGGGAGAGGAGGATGTGACCACGAAGAACTCTACTCAGGGGAAGGATCAAAGCGACCACAAACCATGTCTTAAGTCTACTGTGGTTAGAGTCTGAGGATTACTCAGGAGTCTCAGAGGAGGGAAGGCGGGAGGATGACAAAGACGTTATAAGGCGTACATACAAAAATATGTGTAAAATGCCAAGAATGGTGCCTGATGCATACTAAGTGCTATGTGTTGTTATTCCTGTGGTTTTGTTATAGTCATCTGGTCCTGCTCCTAGCAGTGTTCATCGGCAACGTCGAAATGATCAAACTCAGTGACTTTTCTCAGCTCTTCCCTCCTCGCCTCCCTGCAGCGTCTGGTTTCTCTGCTGCCCAAGTTTCCGCTGAAGCTCTCCAGACCCGCACCTTTTATGAGCCCTTTCTGCCCTCTCTGCCGGCTGACTTCTCCTCTCTCACACCCAGCATCCATCTTCAGATGTTGCTCTAGTGTCCGTTCTCAGACCTTGCCAGTTCTCACCGTGCCCTCCCCTCTCTTCTCTCTGAGGATCCTTCTTGCACAGCTTTCAGCCAGGGCCTCTGACCTATGAGACTGCAGCCCTGACCTCCAGCCCTGGTCTCTCTCTGCACCTCCTGACCTCACCTTCCAAGACTTTGTTGGACAGCTCCAAACGGACATCTCCTTAACATCCTTCTCGGCATATTCTACATCCTTCTCCTCTTTATTCACCCTACACCAGCAAGATCTCCAGGTACCTTAATACTGTGCAAGGCACAGCCTAGACCCCTACACCTGACACCTCCCCCATAAGTTTTGTTGTTACTGTTTAGCTGCCAAGTCGTGTCTGATTCTTTGTGACCCTGTGAACTGCAGCACACCAGGATTTCCTGTCCTTCACCATCTCCCAGAGTTTGTTCAAATTCATGTGCGTTGAGTCAGTGATGCCATCCAACGATCTTATCCTCTGTTGCCCCCTTCTCCTCTTGCCCTCAATCTTTCCCAGCATCAGGGTCCCTTCCAATGAATTGGCTCTTCGCATCAGGTAGCCAAACTATTTGAGCTTCAGCATCAGTCCTTCCAATGAGTATTCAGGGTTGATTTCCCTTAGGATTGGCTGGTTTGATCTCCTTGCAGTCCAAGGGACTCTCAAGAGTCTTCTCCAGCACCACAGTTCGAAAGCATCAATTCTTTGGCATTCAGCTTTCTTCATTGTCCAGCTCTCACATCCCATACATTTCCCCCCACATCAGTTTCCAAGTGCTGTAGGGTCTATCTCAGAATTATCTGTTGAATCTGTCCTTTTTTTTTTTTTTTGTCCCCTCTACACCTACCCTCAATTTGGCCCTTCTCTTCCTCACATCGACCATCAAAAGGGTTTTCTCATGAGTCCTTCCATAGTTTTGAGAACTAAACTGTTGTGGGCTGTATCAGTAAACAAAGGATATTACAGCCACCAAGCCATCACATTACGGCCGCCTGGATGGTGAGCCCTGAGGGAGCTCAGGATGGAGACAAACGGGCAGCCCACTGCCAAGCCCATCCAGCAGTCACCCCCATCACCACCACCCCATAGCACACCTAAGGAAATCTAGGATGGGAAAACACCAACATTGCCCCCAGATAGCTGAGACGCATATCAAAGGAATGATTTCAGTGAGCCCAGACTCTTGGATCTTCCTATACACAGAGAAGTGTTAACTTCCTTAACTTGAGATATCTAGTTTTCTTTTATTAACAATAATCTTTGGATGTTCCAACTACTTGGTTTTGCTGCAAAACCTCCTATATACCCTGGCTTCCCCTTTTCTTCTTTGGAGCAGTCTTCTCAGTGCTGTTTGAGATGCTGTCTCCTGGGCTTGAAATCCTAAGAATATCTGACAGATAAAACATAACTCACAACTTTTAGGTTCTGCATTTCTTCAGTCAATAGTCCAGTAGTTATACACGCAGAGTTATAGAGATAGGCTACCTGAAATTGAATCCTAGTGCTTCCACTTAGTAGCTCTATGACCTCTGACAAGCTCTTTTATTTCTTCATGGCTTGGTTTCCTCATCTTTAAAATGGGGCTACTAACAGGTGTGTGTGCCCGTGTAAGTATGTATGTATGCATGTTTGTAAAGACTGAGTAAAGTAACAGCTTAGTAGAAAAAGTGACATTTTAGTATAAATCATCATTGTTATTATTACCATTTCAAATCATCCCATGCGCTGTTCCGTCCTCTCAGAGTGCTTCCCTAGTCACAGCACTCCCTTGCTCAAAGGCTTCCAGAGATCTTCTGTTACCTATTATGGGAGACTGATGCCTTCACGGTGTCAAAATGCTTACTCCTCCCTCTATCCACGCCCTTGGTGCCCTTCCGCATGGACTCCAGGCTTGGCCATGTTTTGGTTAATCAGGTAATAGAAAATCTGTGCCACTAGCAGAGGTTTGAAAAGTGCTTTCACTCTGGGCTTGCTTTTCAGCCTGGGCTGACCCCCTGGGCTGAGACCACGTGGAGCAGAGGCCCATCAACCAACAGCGAGCCCTACTGACAGATGCAGTTGTGAGTCTGTCCTGGATCATCCAGCCCCAGCCAGGATTGTAGAGACCAGCTAAACCAGTTCAGATGGAACTGCCCAACTTAACTACAGATCTGAGAGAAATAATACACATTTATGGTTGTGAGCCACTCACGCTCAGTGAGGTCTGTTGCAAAGCAACAGCTAAGTGAGACCCGGTAAGTAAATCAAGTACGCCCTCGTCATTTTGGCAGTGAAGGCTCTCATGGGCAGGTCAGTGCACCCTTTCCTAGTAATCCCACTCTTTCCTTCCCTCCAACCCCCAACCCAAGCCTCCAGCAGGAATGCACTGAACTTGCTGACTTCTGAGCCTTTGCTCACACTGAACCCTCCTCCAGGAATGGTCTTCCCTCTCCTCCTCCTTTCCTACTCTCCCTGGCTTCTCACTCTTCTTCTGTGCCTATTGAAATTTAACTCACCCTAAGATTTACTTTGGCCACCTCATGCGAAGAGTTGACTCATTGGAAAAGACTGATGCTGGGAGGGATTGGGGGCAGGAGGAGAAGGGTACGACAGAGGATGAGATGGCTGGATGGCATCACTGACTCTATGGACATGAGTTTGGGTGAACTCCGGGAGTTGGTGATGGACAGGGAGGCCTGGTGTGCTGCAATTCATGGGGTCGCAAAGAGTCGGACACAACTGAGCAACAGAACTGAACTGAACTGAACTGAAGATTTATTCAAGTACCATTTTTTTTTACCCCCTGCAGTTGGTGGGCACATTAGGAGCAGCCTGTTTTTGGAACTCTTTACTTGGTACTGCTGAACTCAAATTTCTCTTTATTGCAATATGACAAGTCTTTCCCAAGGAGCTGATTCCTGGAGCTCCAAGAGCACTGATGTGAGAACTAGTCCCTTTTCAAATCTTGTTCAATCATCTTGAATTAACCAAGGCACTGGCATGCTTTACCATCTCCCTAACATTTGCTAGACTTGTTTATAAAGAGAACAAGTCTTTATAAGTCCCAGAAGCAGGCCTTTAGCAGGCAACAATAATTTTCTATAATTTAATAACATTGATTCATTGTAATTATATTTTAAAATGTTTTCTACTTCTATTGAGATACAAGTGACTTATTGTTTATTTTAATGTTACTTTCTATAGCAAATGATATGAGTTTCCATTTGTAGTAATAATACAAAGTTTCCTTTAAACTAAAATTTTTAAAAATTTGAAATATAGTTGACTTATTACTGCAGTGTTGTGTTAGGCACAAGAGTATAGGAAAGTGATTCTGATATATATGTACATACATATATATGTATTTTTTTCAGATTCTTTTCCATTATAGGTTATTATTGGACATTGAATATAGTTCTCTGTGGTATACAGTAGGTTCTTATTAGTTATCTATTTTATATATATTAGTGTATATATGTCACTCTCATCTCCTAATTCATCCCACTCCCTCTTTACCCGCTTGGTAACCATAAGTTTGTTTTCTAATCTGTGACTCTGTTTCTGCTCTGCAAATAAGTTCATTTTTCTAGATTCGACATGTAAGTGATATCACATGATATTTGTTGTTCTCTTTCTGATTTATTTCACTCTGTATGACAATCTCTGGGTTCATCCATGTTGCTGCAAATGGCATTATTTTGTTTCTTTTATAGCTGAGTAATATTCTGTTGTATTTATGTACCACATCTTCTTTATCCATTCCTCTGTTGATGGATATTTAGGTTGCGTCCATGTCCTGGCTATTGTGGATAGTGCTGCAGTGAACATCGGGGTGCATGCATCCTTTCAAATTACCATTTTCTCCAGATACATGCCCAGGAGTGGGATTGTTGGGTAGCTGTACCTATTCTGTTAATAGGGTGTATCTGTTAATCCCAAACTCCTAATTTATCCCCCCCTTCCCTTTTGGTAATCATAATTTGTTTTCTAAGTCTGTAAGTCTATTTCTGTTTTGTAAATAAGTTAATTTGTATCATTTTTTAAAGATTCCACATATAAATGATATCATAGGAAATTTGCCTTTGTCTAACTTACTTCACTTGGTATGATAATCTCTAGATCCATCCATGTTGCTGCAACTGGAATGATTTCATTCTTTTTATGTCTGAGTAGTATTCCATATACATATATCACATCTTCTTTATCCATCCATCTGTAAATGGATATTTAGGTTGCTTCCATGTCTTGGCTATAAAATAAACATTTTTTTTAAGTTAAAGGAAAACTGAATTTAACAGAGTACTCTTGCCTGGAAAATCCCACGGACAGAGGAGCCTGGTAGGCAACCGTCCATGGGGTCACGAAGAGTTGGACACGAGTGGGCAACTTCACTTTCACTTTTCACTTTCATGCGTTGGAGAAGGAAATGGCAACACACTCCAGTGTTCTTGCCTGGAGAATCCCAGGGACAGGGGAGCCTGGTGGGCTGCCATCTATGGGATCACACAGAGTTGGACACGACTGAAGCAACTTAGCAGCAGCAGCAGCATGTAAACTGTATTACCACCTCCCTCCAAAAAGTCCTGATTTGTAGTGTGTGCTGGTTTCCACACTGTAAATTTTGTTACCATGCTTATTTCCAATAACCTACATGATGCCACTAAATACAGGGTTGGAAAAAGAAGTGTGGGATGCACCCTCTGGGTCCATACAGGTGACTCAAGCTCATTGTTGAGTGGCTCAGATATTGCAAATATCCAGAAAGTGCTATGGCAATGTCTGAAGCTTGAGAAACACTTTGTTGTAGTCACTTTGTGTATTAATCTTATTCTCTATAGCAAACAGCAGGCATCTTTAGTGGACTGACTACTTCTTGGTCTTCTTTGCAAAGCCTGCACTATCTACGGGGGGGCTCATGGTGGTGCCTTTCACTAGGCTAAGCTTTCTGGAAGAGGGACTGGGGTGAACCACTCTTCTGTTTAGGATGGCAGTGACTTGGAGTGACCTTGAGCTTCTGGCTATGGTAACTTGGCTCTAGGCAGAGGTGTGGCCCCAGGTAGAAGACTTAGGGAGGCAAAGGATGATGCATGGATCTGCCTCATCCATGTCACTGAGACTTCATGTTTTGTTTCTACCCAAATGTACTTTTCCCTCAAGGGGTGTATGATAAGAACAAATGTAAGGAGAACAGAATGGAAAAGGAGAGATTGAAGGGGCCTTGGATCACTTTTATGACAGACGACCACAAACTGGATGGCTTAGCAACAGTAGTTTACTATCTCACAGCTCTGGAGACTGCAAGTCTGAAACCAGATGTTAGCTGGGTTGACAAATCAAGACGAGAGTCATAAGGAAAGGATCCGTCCCAGGTCTCAACCCTTGGCTTGATTTGTAGATGGCCCTCTTCTCCCTGTGCCCCTTCACATTGTCTTCCCTTTATGCTTCTCTGTCTGTGACCAAATTTCTCCCTTTTACAAGGGTATCAGTCTTACTGGATCAGGGTCTACGCTGCTCACCGCATTTTAATTTATTACTACAAAGACTCCATCTTGAAACAATGTCATCTAAAGCATTGGGGGTTAAGATTCCAACGTATCTTTTGGGGAGGATGCAGTTCAAACTGCAGGAGGCCTGGAGATTGATTCTAGTGATTCTCTGATGGGAAGTGTTCCCCATCAGGGCTCTCAGTCATAGGAGTTGAACTGTTGGCTCTGTTCACAGGATATGTCCCTTCCACAAGTGCCCTGAGAATTTGTCCTGCTCAGTGGAGGGGTACACCCTCCAGGAAACAGTCAGATGACAATTTTGTCATCACACAAAATTGTTTCCTATCTGGCAGGCAGCTTACTAGGCTATCAGGCTTAATAGGGACTGTTTGCGTCCCGGCTAACATCTAAATCTCTCTCTATTCACAGGTAAAGACAGATGGCTTTTAATCAGGTGACCAGGTTTGGACCAGGTCCCTTGGGGACCCAGTTCTTTAAAGATGCTCTGGATTTCTTCAGAGGAAGCTGTTTGGGGCCAACCGAACTTCTTCCCTGAGAAGCCTCAGTGGGACTTCCCCTCACACAGGCTTGTCTTCCTGATGCCCTCTTTTGCTATTCTGAAACCAAAGGTGGTAATGGATAGCTTATGAATGAGGGCTAAAATTCTGCCAATTAATTGCATTGAATGAAGTTTGTAAACATTGTGAATGGAAATTTTAGCACTGTCAACAAGTATTTACTGACTACCCACTACGTGGTAGATATTGTGGGAATATTTTTGAGTACAGCGGTAGGCTGCAAAACCAGCCCCAGCTCTCTATCCATCCCTGTATCTGTGTTCCTTGCAATGTGACTTTGCTGCTCCTGCCATCAGGAGATTGAATAAGGGTGTTGCTGTGACTTGGTTTAGTCAATACAACTATGGAAGTGACACAGTCCAGGTTCTGACTTCGGCCTTGAGAGACCTGCATGATTCCAGTCTTGCTCATGGAACCCTGCAGCTGCATGTGAACCAGCCTGGACTAGCCTGCTGATGTATGAGGAACATGTGGCCTCACGTTACCTCAGTTGATAGTCACCTGCAAGAAGCAGAGCCTCTGGCTGCCTAGCAACTACCCCAGAAGCATGAGCGGGTCCAGCTGAGTCCAGAAGAACTACCCAGACGAGCCCAACCTAAAATCCTGACCCACAAGAATCATGAAATAAACTAATATGTTTTAAAGCCACCCCTAAGTTCTGGGGTATTCTATCATGCAGGAAAAAAAAAAAAAAAACCCAAACTAAAAATATACTGATTGATACAAGCACTTAGCACACGCCAAACTCTGGCTCTGGTTTATTTGAAAGCAGGCAGAGTCTTGGGAGCAAAGACCTGTACAAATGTGCCATACTGGGTGTGATGCAGAAAGTGCTGTGGAGAGCAAACTCACCAGGAATAGAAGAGATGGCATGTGAGATGGGGAGGAATCATGTCCCTGTGGAGTAGGCTGGTCCAGGATGAAATTCCTGAGAGAGGAGAATGAGTGAACATGGGAAGAACATGGGAAATTCCAGGCTGGGGCCATTGGTGGTATTTACCGAGCACTTAGCTTGTGCATGGAAGCATTACACAGGCCACCCCAGGTCTGCATGAGGCCAAGCAGGGGAGAGAAGACAGCCATATTGCTGTAGCAGAAATTAGTAGAGGCACCCCATTACGTTAGTCCGTTTTCAGCTCTTACTCTTCTGCCCATACAATCAGTCTCCTACAGATGTTTTGTTCCCCCTCTCTTGCTTAATTGTACTCTGAAAATGATTGCTTTCTAGCCAAAGTTGTCCTATGTACCTAATGTTTACTTCTTGAAGACAACACTCCCTAACACTCCTTTTCTTTGTGAGTATTCTTCATGCCAGAAGGAAGGTCACACAATGATGACCTCAAGGACCACCAGAACCTGTTCTGGAACCACCTGCCGCCAGCCCTAATGATCTCAATGTCTCTAGGAGGAAAGAAGAATGCAAGACTACATCAGTCCCGATCCTTATCGACAGCCTGTTTTCCACTCTGAAGCTACAAGACCATTTCCTGTTTCCCAGGAAGTAAGGCACAATCTTGAGGGCCTTAGCCTGCTGTGGCCCCCTCTGCCTGACAAAATAATAAAGCTACTCTTTTCTGCTCCTCCAAAGTTCAGTCTCCACTTTTCTATTCGGCACCAGTGAACAGAGGCCAAGTTTTTGGCAACTGTATATAGAAGTTGGCCAGAAATGTCAGGCTGGTTTTAACTGAAACAGGAGAAGCAGAGTCTGCTTTGTCTAGGGTAGTGAGAATCTTGGCTTGGGCAGATGGGACTTGATCTGTTTGCTATTTATATCTGGTTCCTGGCATGTGTATAGCAGGGATGATGATGAGGGTGGGGAGAGGCCTTTGTAATCTTCCCAGGAAGGCACAAGGAGTCAGAAAACCTGGCTGCTGGCCACCCTCCCTGCAACCTCACCCCATGAGTGGCAATCTCTTGAGGGAAGAGTCTGTGTTTGATTCACATTGGTCCACCCTATGACACAGGGCCTTGCATACACTAGGCATTCAGTTTTGCAAGACTTTTTCACAGGTGTTTCTCATTCCCTTCCCTTTATTCCTACTCACCCACTGAATTAGTTTCCCATGGCTGTTGTAAGAAATTGACACAAGCTAGGTAGTTTAATAATGGAGAAGGCAATGGCAGCCCACTACTCCAGTACTCTTGCCTGGAAAATCCCATGGACAGAGGAGCCTGGTAGGCTGCAGTCCATGGAGTCGCTCAGAGTTGGACACGACTTAGCGACTTCACTTTCACGCATTAGAGAAGGAGATGGCAACCCACTCCAGTGTTCTTGCCTGGAGAATCCCAGGGACGGGGGAGCCTGGTGGGCTGCCGTCTATGGGGTCGCACAGAGTTGGACACGACTGAAGCGACTTAGCAGCAGCAGCAGCAGCAGGTAGTTTAATATGAGAGAAACTTATTCTCACAGTTCTGAAAACTAGAAGTCTGAAATCAAGGTGTCAGCAGAATTGGTTCCTTTATGGAGGCTCTGAGGGAGCACCCGTTCCTTGATTCTTCTTAGTTTCCCATCCTTGTCCACAATCCTTGGAATTCCTTGGCTTGTAGACACATCATTCTACCCTGCCTCCATCTTCACAAGGCCTTATGTGTCTATGAGTCTTTGTGTTTCTTCTCTTCTTATAAGGACATCAGTCACGCCCTATGCCAGTATGATCTCATCTTAACTAGTTATACCTGCAATGACCTTATTTCCAAATCAGGCCACATTCTCAGGTACTGGGAGTTAAGAATTCAACATATATATATATATATATATTTTTTTTTTTTTTGGTTGTGGGGAGATGCAATTTAACTGATAACATCCACCGAGACCCAGGTGAATGTGTATTCCTCCTCTAACTGCCCCAATCCCCAGGGGCAGAATTAAACATTATTCTTCAGGGTTCCCACATATTTGCACACACGCTTGTTTATTGGAGGGTTTGACTTTGACCACCATTGCTGGTTGAGTTCAGGGCCTCATCTCTTTGGTCCTCTCCACTGTGCCTAGAAAAAAATATATGGGAAGGGACTTCCCTGGTGGGCCAGTGGTTAAGAATCTGTTTTGCAAAGCAGGGGAGGTGGGTTTGATGCCTGGTCCGGTAACTTAAGATCCCACGTGTGGTGGGGCAACTACTGAGTCTGTGCCCCCACGATGAAAGATCCTGGGTGAAGCGAGGAAGATCCCTCCAGCCCCAGTAAGACCTGATGCAGCCAGGTCTTGGTTTACCTTCAAAAAAAAAAAAAAAGAATCTATGGGAAATCCTCTGTAAACTTAGGTCACTTAGGTTTATGAAGCAGCCACCGTTCCCTGAGCCATCATGCCTGGCACCCCACTAAACTTTTCATGTGTTAATCCTCACAATGACCTGTGAAGTAGATATTTATACATTTTAATTTCTATTTTATAGAGAAGAACATTGGGATCTAGAGGGGAGAAATAACTTAGCAGTAGCCAGAATTAATTGCCTCTAAAAACCTGCATGGGCGCCTTGAGGCATTACGAGAAAAGCTTCCTTGTCCCCATCTCCCTGATCTGGCTAGTTCAACTCTGCTCCCTTGAGAAAAACAAATCCGGACACTCAGTCTTATTGATCCTGGAAACTGTTGCGCATTCGGTTCTACGGCCATCCAGAGCGTTTTTGCTCCAGAAGTCGAACACAAAGCGGATCCACCCTGCGGACACGAGCGCGCGGGCAGCCTTTCCCGGCGCACCGCTGCCGGGCGCGGCGTGGGGAACGGCACACTGATTGGTTGCACAAGACAGCCTGCTCCCGCCTCGCGGCCGCGCCTGCCACAGCTATTGGCCAAGCGGCCGCGCGCTCAGAGCCCGCAGCCCCTCGAGCCCCTCCCGGCCGGTTTCAGCTAGCCGCTGTTGCATGGGGCGCCGCCGGCGGCCGAGGGAGCGTGACTGCGCTGCGCAGGGCGCTAGGAGGCATTGTCGCCGTAAGTGGAGCGGAGATCGGCCCGGAATCGGGCACCACTTTCGTGCCCCGCAAAGTAAACGTAGTCTGAGGCTAAGCGCTGGAGGGGCTGGGGGAGAGAGGGAGAGAAATGTCCTTGTTTCTGAAGAGTACCCTCCCCTCCCCCAAGTCACCCGGTGGAAGGAGCATTGGTGCACCAGTTGTGACTTCTGCAGTGCCAAGGGGCCCGGCGCCAGGCCGCTTCTGGCTTGCAGACTGCGGCTGGACCGCAGCTGGCTCGGGGGAGCCGGCGCCGCGGTACCAGGAAATAGGGAGCCTGGGGAATCCGTTCCAAGAGGGCCTCCGTTCCCCGTGGGAGGCACCCCTGTTCGAAGAGGCTATTGTAAATTTCGTTCTCAAGCCACACTTTCAGGATTTGCTTCCGCTCTGGGGAACTGCCTGTCTCAGAGCGTGCTTCTCGGCCTCGGGGTACCGCGGGAGTCCCCGGCCCTAGGCGATCACCAGCGTTCTACCCCTCTGCTGGCTTTATTCTTTCCAGTCCCCGCCTGCCGAACGAGCGGAGGGCCGGCGACGAGGAGCCATTGGCTGCGGGCGCCGGGGGGTGGGGAAGACGGTGAGGCGGGCCCCTAGAGCGAGGCTTGGGGACCCTGCCCTGGCCACCGCGCTCAGTCCTGGGAGGTGCGGCCCGAGGACTCTTAGATGCCCACACTGAAGCGTGCACCGGGATCGGCGAACTCCGTGGCTCAAAAACAGGGCGGCCAGCCCGTCGCGTTCTCGCCCCAGCGGGCTTCTTCCCTTGGGTGGAGAAATGGGTCAACTCTGTCTGGCCTCGACAGACAGAGGCGCGCTCCCCCGGGCCTTCGGGTCTACTTGGGTCCAATCCAGCCGAATGCTTCTCACTTCTCCAGTGGCTCCTTAACTTGGCGAGGTCCAGAGGACCCGCTGCAGCCAGCGGTGGGGGGAGCTTGCACACATGGCGCAAGAGGCTCCAGTTGCCCTTCGGGGCGGCTGCCAGGCTCTAAAGTTCCCAAGTGACCACACCAGTAACTAAATATAGGAGCAGCTGGTGCGCACGGGGTGTTGCAGCAGCTCCTTAGCACAGATCTCGGGGCTTCAGATAAGGTAGAATTCTCATTGATGAGGGCAGGAGCCCTGTCGGAGGGCTGTGGTCAGTGTTTAAGCAAAAATCATCTCTCCTAGCATGATCTTCCTTTCATGGAACTGAATGAGAATGGGCAGCCAGAGTGGTGGTGCTGACACGAAGATTTTGGTTGACTCAAATTGTTTGTTTAGTCAGAGGCCCCTCACATTCTAGGGCAGCTCTGCCTAAGGGGCTTCACACTTAGTGAAGAGTGGGCTCATACCTCTCTCCATCACTCATGTGTAACTCAGACAATTCTCTATTTTTCTTTAAAACAATTTAAAACCAAAAAGAAAAGAAGTGCAATTTGGTGTATTCCACCCACAGCCCCCCAACCCCTGGCCCAAGCCCCTTTCTCTGTCTGCTCCCGTTATATGCTCAATAAATTCTTGCTACTTTTTGGTCAAAGAGGTCCAGTGTTGGGTTGGTGCTGAAAGGAGCTGACAGTGAAGTTGGGCAGCCTTGTAGGATCGCTTTTGGGGGCACACTCTAGACTCTCATCATCTCAAGTTTGTTCTTCCTTCAATTCTGGGGCCCTCCTATCCCATCTTGGGCCTCATATGCATGTGGTCCTGTCACCCTCCGGTCTCAGCCCTGCCTATGCCAAAGAGTAACAGGCCTTGGTCACCTGACTTACAAGGGGGACTGTCAGCTGGACTTTATAAGGAATTCTCCCTTGGTGGAGGGGTGGTTTTGGGTGAAGGAAGCGTGGTTTCCTACCCAGAGAGTGGAGTGGTGATTTTAGGCAGTTGGAACCTCTTGGGAGTCTAGGGCATATCTGTGCTGTATGCAGAGCATCCTCTGGAATGTAAGGGCCCTCTTCTAGTCATTTGCTTTGACAGCCAGATTTTACAGGCTCTTCCTGTTCCTGCTTTGAGGTCCAATCTCTGACCCATATTATAGGATGTCTGAGCTTGCCACCACCTGGTGAGGTTTTTAATTTGACTAGTTTTTAATCAATGGGTTCTGACTCTAAGGCGCTACTGCTCCCACCTGGTGGCAGCTGATAGAAATTACAGGTATAGTGCCTGATTGAAAGTAGTCAGTAGTCAACCTAGCCAGTCCCACCAGGATTAGCACAGACCCTGGGTAAACTTGGAGATTTACCTTCCCTTTACCTTCTTTTGTGAGGCCAGGGTTGCCTTAGTGATGTTCCTTAGAAAAGCCTTCCTCATCAGAATCATAAGTCAGAGCTCTTTCTTATATTTCCTTCCTCTCTGTGCTTTTGCCCTGTACCTTGTGTATGTTAGTCGCTCAGTGGTGGAGTTGCTTTTTGTGACCCCTTAGACTGTAGCCCACCAGGCTCCTCCATCCATGGGATTTTCCAGGCAAAAATACTGGAGTGAGTTGCCATTTCTTTCTCCAGGGGATCTTCCTGACCCAGAGATTGAACCCAGGTCTCCCGCATTGCAGGCAGACTCTTTACCATCTGAGCTACCAGGGAAGCCCTAATCTATGCTCAATACATGTTTGTGATTATTGATGACGAATACTGGAGATGAGTAAAGAAGGGAGAATGGTATGTAGGAAGAAGCCTAGTCTGGGAGTTAGGAGATTTTTTTTGTTTCTGTCTAGCTGATTTACCTCTCTTCTTGGGTCCTCAGGATTCTCATTCATAAAGGCATTCAACTTAGTCCACAAGTTTCCAGCAGCATTGCTGTGAGTCAGGCTTAGGAGGATGGTCTTAAAGGTAGGAGGGGGAAGGTGTTGAGTTCAGTTTGCCGTAGTCTGAACTATTCCCTACTGTTCTACCCTGGCACATCTTATGCAAATTGCCTACCTGGCCTTGTTATGACTCATGACCCTTCTATTTAGACGGTATCTTTGTTGTAAGAGTCGGTTGACTTGTATTTAGATTTGAAACCCAAATGATGTCTGTTTATTGATGTCACCATTGGGGGATACCAACTGAGCATTTTTTCAGTATGTGGTATAAAGTGCAGGGGGAAAGCACAGTATATATCTGCTCCCTGTCTTAAGTTGCCTGCAGGCCAAATGGGGGGACAAGTATGTATATCTTTAAAAGCTCATAAATAACCCAGGTTTGTGCTAAGTCTTTTAAGTGCTACTGAAACTCAGGGAGGAGAGAGTGCTGAGGGTTGGGGCAATCTGGGAGGATTTCCTGGAGATGAAGCGATGAGAAGTTCTACTCATTCCTTAAAGATGAGTTCCACTGACTTGTTTGTTCAGAGTCATATGGATATTTAACTGGGATTAGGTGCTGGTGTCATGTCTGCATGTGTCCTGCTTCATCCTTTCAGCTAGCATTTAGGAAGTAACTTACGTGTCCTGAGCCCTGATCTAGAAAGGTATGTATTTTTTGTTCAGTCCTCATTTGAACCCAGGGTGGTAGGTATTACTAGAGCTCTTACTCAGATGAAGAAACTGGGGCTTGGAGTAGTTAAGAATCTTTCCCAAGGCTTCTCAACTAAGAAACGCCAGAGCTGGGCATTAGGCCTGTGTGTATCCTTGGCGAGATGCAAGCACACACTGAGCTCATCACTGACTCTCCCTGAGCAGCTGAGTGGGCTTGACTGGGCCTCCCTGTCCATTTGAGCTCATGTGGACTTTTCCTTTGTATCTGTTGGCAGCTCTGAGCAGGACCCTCACCCCCTTCTCTCTGCCCTTCACATTGTCCTATCTTTGACTCTCAGATGTGTTCATTAGAGCTCCTTGAGCTGTCTGTGGATCTGGGATTGGGAGTCAGGAGCAAAAAAGGGCAGTGACCTTGGCCTCAAATTCATTTTCTCCATGAGGTGCTGCTTCTGGCCATGTAGGTGACTTTTGTAAGGAAGAGAGCACTGGATATGGACTTCAGTTAGATTATTGCCATCTACTTACTTTGTTTGACTTTGGCCAGGTTCCTTGAGTCCTTCTCTCTGCCTCAGTTTCCTTCTCTGTAATAAAAAGGAGTTGGAGGCATTTTCTGAGTCCCTTATGTCTTCATTTTGATTATGTCCTCATCTTTTTTTTTTTTTTTGGCTCTGCCACACAGCATGGGGGATCTTAATTCCCAGACCAGGGATCAAACCCACACCCACTGCAGTGGAAGCATGGTGTATTAACTACTGGACCACCAGGGAAATCCCATCCTCACCCTTCTTTAAGCCTCTTCTCTCCAGTGATCCAGTCTCCTTTCTCTCATTTTCCTGCCCCTACTTTCTTTTCCCCTGGGGTCTTGCCGATAAACTCAGCATCAGGGTGACAATTAGGTCTGTGACTAAAACTGTAACCTTCCCTCCTTACTGTCTCATGGGGGAGGGAATTCTTAGAGACCACCCACTCTCCAAACGGTGAGGTCTGACCCAGCAGAGATTTTGTGTCCCCATTTCCCGGTCGCGGAAGGAGCCTGGCAAAGGTGATTGAGGAGAACTGGGAGCTGGAGAAGTGGACAGGGCTTTGAGGCTGTGGGATGGAGGGACAGGTGTCTCTCCGTGCACCTGGCTGCACCCTGCCTCCTCCCCGCTGCCCTGCCAGTTCAGTGAGTCACAGGCCAGCATACACCAGAGTCCTCACACCTGCCTGGACACGAGTTGAGGTCTTGGCGAGGTCACACATATTAACCCTCCAAGGAAGTTGGTTGGGCTGGGCTGATGGGTGGATTAGCGGCTCTGAAGGCCAAGCCTGATGTCGCCTGGGCTCTGGGCCCCTCAGGAGGAGGTGAGTGGCCTGGGGCCCTCCCTGTAGACTTCCTGGGTCCCCGGGGAAGGCAGGTCAAGGGTGGGTCCTTGGCTGATTGCGGATGGGCACTTCATGGCCCTGTGTCTTCCCAGGCGCAGGTTCCTTTGTGAGCAGCAGACCAGCCTGGTGGCTGGCGACAGAATACCCGCGTCTGCATGCTGAGGAAGATGGGTGAGGCCGTGGCCAGAGTTGCAAGGAAGGTCAACGAGACCGTGGAGAGTGGCTCCGACACCCTGGGTGAGTGAGGGCATGGCTTTTCCAGCTGCAGGGCCCTCTCTCCGTGGTTTATTTAATCAGGCTGGAAATGAGATAGAAGGGGAAGGTGAAAGACACCGAATCAGTATGCACCCTTCGGCATAAAGGGCAGTGTTCCATGGACTTTATTGTAGTTGTGCTCAGTTTGTATATATGGGGTCCCAGCATAAGACATGTTTCTTGGTATGGGTCATAATCAAAGAGGTTTGGAATGCCCTGAGTAGGGGTGTCATCTGCTGGGAGCCTGTCTGCTTCCTCAGACTATTGACAGCTGCAAATATGTATGTGCCCTTGGACCAGGTGATGGTAGACAACGCTCCAAGTAGCCCCAGGACGTGCACAGGTGCCTCATGAGTGTGACCTTGCTGAATCTTCACAGCCTCCCCGTGATGGATGTTACCCACCAGGCATGACTAGCCACAGATTTCAGATGAGGAGATGGAGGGGGGAAGGACAAGTGGGCTTTTTCCAGGTCACCCAGCCAAGAGGCCCCTTTTCACTCCACTTT
The DNA here is from genome assembly GCF_003369695.1 of Bos indicus x Bos taurus. Taxonomy (NCBI): domain Eukaryota; kingdom Metazoa; phylum Chordata; class Mammalia; order Artiodactyla; family Bovidae; genus Bos; species Bos indicus x Bos taurus. The sequence goes on along the minus strand of NC_040103.1, from coordinate 26,541,419 downwards.
TTTAATTGAATCATGTCATATATTGTTGAACTGGTCATAGCATTTTAGCCCATGTAGCTACCCTAGGGCTGTAAGCATATAGACAAACCATCCCATTTAGTTGAATTCAGTAGACATTTATTGGGGATTCTCTGGTGGCTCAGATGGTAAAGAATCTGCCTGTAATGCAGGAGACTTAGGTTTGATCCCTGGGTCAGGAAGACCCCCTGGAGAAGGGAATGGCAATCTACTCCAGTACTCTTGGCTGGAGAATCCCATGGACAGAGGAGCCTGGTGGGCTACAGTCCATGGTGTTGCGAAGAGTCGGACACGACTGAGTGACTAACACATTCACTTTCAGATATTTATTTATTTTCCACCATATATAAGAGTGTGTGTGTGTGATCTGTGTGTGTGACCCTCTGGGACGTAAGTGCCCGCTTAGAGTCACAGGTGTGTGGCAGGAACACAGAGGAGGTGAGTGTAGACCTGCCCAGGGGATGATTGTACAAGTAGTTGGATTGGGATTTGATTTGGGCCTTTGGCACACAGAGAGGAATTTCACCAGCAGGTAGGCATGTGTGTTCTTGTGTCTGTCTGTCTGTGTCACGGAGGAGCATTTCCAAGAGAGTTACTGCCTGAGAGATTGGGAAGGTGGAGTGTTTCTGCTAGCAGCCTTTGGCCGGGTGTCTCTGAGGGTCTTAGGGCAGGGGGTGGTGGCCCAGAAAGTAGAGGGATACTCAGCCTTCAAGATGTGCTTGGTCACCACCTCCCCAGGAAGCCCTCAGCCCTACCTGATCCACCCCTTGCTCCCTTCCTCCTCTGGAGCACTCATTCAGTGTCCCTGGAGGGCAGAGATCCTGTGTCTTTTGTCCCCCACCTGCCAAGAGCCAGAGCAGTGTCTAGCACTTTGTAAGCACATAGTGGTGTTGGCTGAACTGAACAATAGTGAGAGAAACATCTCCGCCAGCAAACAGACTTGAAGATAGCCATTGGCTTTTTAAAAAAAATATTCACTTATTATTAAAGTTTATTTATGTATTTGTTTATTTGGCTGTGTCAGCTTTTAGTTGGGATCTTCGGTCTTCACTGTGGCATGTGGATTCATGTGGCATGTGGGATATAGCTCAGTGACCAGGGATCAAACCCAGGCCCCTGGCATAGGGCGTGTGGAGTCTTAGCCCCTGGACTGCCTTTGGTTTGGGAGGGAGGCCTGGCAGAGAGCCGCGTGGGGTGGGGGAGGGGAGAGCTTTTGCGTGGGGAGGTGAGGGCTGTGGGCCGTCAGGAGAGGAACTCTGGAATCCTGTGCTGGTCACTCATGTGGTTGCACTTACCTGAGTGCTCAAGGCTCTCCTGCACTGATACGGCCTGGGTTTGAACCCCCGCTCTGCCACCCACTAGCCTGCTCCCTTAGCAGATTGCTTTACCTCTTGGAGCCTTGGTTTCCTCATCTATAAAATGGGGGTGGTAATTGCACCTCCCTCATTAAGGTGGTAGGAGCAGTTATTAAATGCCAGGCATCGCTGTCAGCACTTTACTGGTTTTGACTCACTTAATTCTCACAACTGTAAGCCAGAGCTGATATTAATATCCCCATTTTACAGATGAAGAAACTGGAGCGTGGAACTTTTTAATGCAGTGTTTCTAAATGTTCTGTAGCACTAGGGTATTTACCTTGTCTCCTCTGCTGTATTTCTTTTGAAGTAGGAGTTTTGGGACTTCCCTGGTGGTCCAGTTATTAAGACTGTCTTCCAAAAAAGGGGGTGTGGGTTCAATTCCTTGTTGGGGAACTAAGATCCCACATGCCAAAAAGGTGAAAAAAAGAAATGAAGTAGGAGCTTCCTCTGTTTAACATGCTGGAGCTGAGGCTGGGGGTGTGAATGACCTGCTAGTGACACAGCTGTTTAGAGCTGGAGCCAGGCTCAGCACAGCTCTGAGTAGCTCAGCCCTGCCTTTCCTGTGCACCCCCGCTGCCCCCATTGTGGGGAGGGGCGGCTAGGAAGAGGAGAGCTTGAAGACCCAAGTAACCCTCCTCCCTCCTTAGGCTGCCTCTCCTCTCACACTGTTTTGGAAACACAGTCAGCCGACCTTGTCCTTTGAAAGGAGGAAAATAATGAGAGTCTAATATCTGCATGGCCATTTAAGATGTCTTAGGTGGTAAGGAGTAAGGGGCTGCCCCCATGGGCTATACCTGCTTATGTGCAAAGCGTGGACCCCACTCTAGAGCTTTCACAGTGGAATCTCAGAAGGTGGGCTTGGTGCCCTACATGTTAACATAAACTCTGTATGATTCTTCCCTGCCTTGAATTTTGGGAACCACTGGCATAATATTTACGATCTGGAACTTTCTTTTCCTGGCGTGTTGTAGGGGACTGGCTGGAGGTTGGAAGTATTATCTGGGTAGGTCTCTAGATATGTGTGTGTGTGTATGTGTGTGTGTGTGTGTGTGTGTGTGTGTGTGTGTGAGACAGAGAGTGAATATGAACATGGAATTGATCCATCTCCAGGGAACTGAGGGGCTAGGCTGGCTTCTGTGAGATAACCAAGTGAGGAGACCAAGACCCTTCTCCCCCTTCCCCTCCAGCCCTCCCTCTCTCCTCCCAGGCTCACTCACACTTGCGCCACTTTTCTCCTGTCTCACCAGCAGATGGCACCCTTTTACCAGCCAACCTGGTGACAGGCCGCTGAGCCCGGGACTTGGCCAGGCTGTCTCTGGGTGTGAGCGCCTGGTGAGCGCCGCCCAGGCCAGCTCACACTCTGTGTCTCCAGTCCTAGCTGACTCCGTGGCCAGCTGATTTGGCAGCTCCTTTCTTGAGCAAGGGTGCTGGGGAAGTGCAGTGTCAGGAAGCACTCCGTACGTACTCACTAGATCGGAATAACATCTTCCTTTGGGTCAGACACTGCCACCGGCTCCTTTGTCAACACACAACGAGCACGTACTATATGTGCCTTCCCCGGAGGACTCAAGTGCCCCAGAAGTGCCCAGTCAAGAGGAGGAGGCAGACACACACACACACACCCCCGCCCCGAGGGAGGGGGGCAGCCGGGGTTTGTGGTGGGAGCAGTCTGTCTTGCCCCAGGAGGGGCTTATGGGACACCTAGAGCCCAGGAGGCTGGTGCTGTTCGTGGGGGAGGGGGGTGTGTTTTGTGTTTCGCTGCTGTGTCACCTGGCCTGGAGAGTCCTGAGGGTCAGCTCTGAAGGCGTGGAGTGGGGAGCCGGCTTTCACAGGGCAGCCCTCAGCCTGGCCGGGACTGCCTGTCTGTTTATCATGAAGGCTGGAAGCTTCAAACCTGCCATCCTCTACTTCTTGCCTCTCAGCTGGGGAAGCAGGCTGGCGGGGGGTGGGGGTGTTTGCCAGGGGAGGAGGGCATAGCCCCTGTTTCTCTCCCCTCTCTCTTTCCTAGACAATGTGATGTGAGGGGTGACCCGAAGCCTTCTGCCTAAAACTCCCCCTCTAGACTTGATCTCTCTGGACAGGGGGTCCTGGGAGGCTGAGAACTGGCCTTGATCCTCCCCTCCCCTTTACACCCCTGAGCAGGGGGCTTTTCTCCCTTCAGGGCTCAGCACTTATTTGAAATGAAGGCTTTATATCCCTCAGTGGGTGTTTCTCAGTCTCGGCACTGTAGACTCTGGGGGCTGCATGATTCTTGGTGGGGGGCTGACCTGTGCATTGTAGGGTGTTCCGCAGCTTTCCTGGTCTCTACCCACTGTATGCTAGCAGTCCCCTCTGCTGCTCCCCCCAAGTTGTGACAGCCGTGTCTCCAGGCCCTACCAAGTGTCCCCTGGCAGCAGAACTCCACTCCACTGAGTACCACTGCTCTAGGAGCTCATGCATGTAAGTTGTTGAGCCTGATGGCCCGTACAGTCAGCTCTGCTGTGGCAGGACTGGAACCAAGTGGAGTGTGGTTGGTGAGCTGAGAAGAAGATGGGAGCTCTGTTTTATGGGAAGGGCTCTGATCCAGAAATCAGGAAGCTGGGGTTCTGGATCTCACCCTAACCCCAACTATGGGCCAGTCTCCTGTCTGTAAAGGTGAGGCTCCAGCCCTGAGCTTTTGTAATTCTCTCTCTTTTAAACCCTCATTGGCTTCCACGTGCACAGAGAGTAAAACCCAAGCTGGTACTTCAAACCTGGGGGTGACTGACACCTGCCAATTTCTCCCACTGCACTTTGGGCCCCTCAGGATTCCTCTCATTATATCCGGCAAGATTGGCCACCTTTCAGTTCCTTGAACTGCTAAACTCCTTCCAGCCTCAGGGTCTTTGTACATGCTGCTTTCTTTGTTGGGATGCTGTTTCTTGTTCTTCATGGCTGGGCCCTTCTCATACCTTAAGGTTCAAACTAAATGTTTCTTGTTTAGAGAGGTCACCCTGGCTTTCTTTTCTAAGTGGCCTTCACCCAATCATTTTTCTTAAAAAAAAAAAAAGCTGTGAAAAGGTATACACAAGTAGCGAAGTTCATAAGATCATATATGCTTAGTTTAGCAGACATTTATAAATCCATACTCATGTAACTGCCACCCAAGTCTAGACATGGAATATTGCCAGACCTCCAGAAGGCCCTCCCACCTGAGAGGTAACCAGTCTCCCAACTGTTGTGATGAGCTTTCCCTTCCTTTCTTTAGTTTGATCTCACTCTTGAGTTTTTGGCCCTTGGGTTCTGGAGAGAGCAGGATGTGGGTGCCGGTGGGGGGCGGGATCAGGGGCTCTTGTGTCAACAGGATGTGCTAGTGCTGAGAAAGGGGTGGAGGTGAGACCCTGCTGGGGAGTTGCTGTGTGAGGGTATCATTCAGGGGTAAATAATCAGTATGGAAAGGAAGGCCAGTAGAGCTTTCAGAGCGCTTACGGGTTTCATTGGCACTGCATTGGCACAAGGCAGAAGCCTGTGGTGCAGAAATGCAGGGCCTGGGCCTGGGCTGCCCTTCTCATTTCAGAGACGATTGAGTGACGTCAGGCCAGCCCAGCATGCCTGTGGCATTTTGGCTGCTTCTGAACTGACCCAGAGAGGTGGACAGAGAGGGCCATGTCCAGGTGGGCAGGACTGAGCCCACTGTTCAGGCGAGGAGGGGCTCGGGTAGGGGTTTCTGGCTATCCTTTTGCACCATGCCACGGTCTGGCATTGCCTATGTGTTCAGATTGGCATGGACTCATTGGGGGCCTTTCTGGAGCTCCAGCCTTGCGTATAAAAGGGGCTGTGGAGGGAAAGAAACAGCTTAGTCTTGGAAGGCAGCTCTTAAGATGGAGAGAGAAATGTGTTCTGTGGCTCCAGCCTGGGTGTTTGCACTCTGAGAAATACTTTAAAAACTGTATATGTTTAACTTGGTGGAGGGGAGGGGATGGGCTTCCCTGCTGGCTCAGACGGTAAAGAATTCTGCCTGCAATTCAGGAGACATGAGTTTGATCCCTGAGTCAGGAAAATCCCCTGGAGGAAGGCTTGGCAGCCCACACCAGTATTCTTGCCTGGAGAATCCCATGGGCAGAGGAGCCTGACAGGTGATAGTTCATGGGGTTGCAAAAGAGTTGGACACAACTGAGTGACTAACACTTTCACTTCACTTAAGAGGGGTGGGAGGAAGGCTCAAGAAGGAGAGATATATATGTATACACACAGCTGATTCACACTGTACAGCAGAAACTAACACAGCATTGTAAAGCAATTATACTCCAGTTTAAAAAATCTATGTATGTTTAACTAAAACAATAAGTATGACATGTATCTAGTGCGCAAAGCACAAGGCCCAAAGAGTAAACAGAGAGAATAGGCTTCTTCCCATCCTGTGCTCTGGTCTGCAGGTCCCCCAGCACAGCGTCTTGTGGAGCTAGAGGGACTGTTATGATGTTACCCTGGCTGGCTCTAGAGCTAGAGATGAGGATGGGTCCTGAGGTTGTTTCAGTGTATAGCAGTGGTGGGACAGGATCCCAAAGCCCTTTAGTTGTGGCTCAAGTCTCTCTACTGGGGGGTCCCAGAGTCCCCATCTCAGGGGAAGCAGCTCTAATGGCCAGAGCCCCACCCCTTCCCTCCCAGCTGTGCTGTAGACCTCAGACTTCTAGAAGGAGGGAGAATAAGGATTGCGGGGGGTGGGGGTCTGTGGTGGACATTCTCAAGCATAGCCCACCTGTTCCTTGAGTCCCTGTTTGCTGTGATGCTGCCCTGACGCAGTGTAGATGTGCAGAAGACATGCATTGAAGGGATGGAGGAATTCCTTCATCCTGTGGGTGCAAATCGCTTAGTCTTCTCCCCTTAGTTTTCTGTTCATTGCTCAGTCTACAGAAACCACCCCAGCTATGAGAGCCAGTCCAGCCATGAGGGGCCTCCAGGGAAGCCTGGTGGGAGGTGGAGGTCTCATCATAGTGGGGACACTGGGACCTAGGTTGTGTGGTGACCTGTGGAGATGCTGCAAGTCCTGGAGATGGCCGCCGAGCAGCCAGCCAATTGCATGCCGTGTCAAACACTTGCAGAACCTAAAGTGAACTAAATAAGGACGAGTTCCCCTTCTCCTGTCTGAGATGGGTACACACTGGACGATGGTTTAGCATACGTGCTGAGGGGGTTGCACCGAAAAGGTGGCATTTCAGCTGCACCTAAAGGATGGAGCAGGTTTAGGGATGTAGGTGTGGGACAGGAGTGAGGAGAGGGGTGGTTTCAGTGAGTGTGTCTGAGCAAAGGTGGAGCAGCATGCAGGTAGGTGCTGGTGATGAGAATAGGAAGACTGAGATACGGGAGAGCCAAGGGAGCTGAGCGGGGAGGGGAGGCAGAGGGTGGCTCAGATCTCAGAAGGCCTCGAATGCCACCTTGAGTATTCCTCCAGTGATGTTTCTATCTTACACAGGGCTTAAGTTCTAAAGAGAGCCTAAAAAGTGATCTTCAGAGTCAAAATGACTCATGACAAATAACAGCAAGCTTCTTTGTTTTTTTTTTTTTTTTCTGGTTGCATGGTGGTGCATGCCAGATTTTAGTTCTCTAACCAGGGATTGAACCCATGCTCCCTGCAGTGAAAGCGTGGAGTCTTCACGGACCACCGGGGAACCCCTGAGCTTACAAGAATTTAATACCACAGCTCATTCAGTCCTCACAGCCGCCCTGTGATTTAATTGTCACTCAGCCTTAGGAGGTAACTGCTATTATTGTCCCCATTTTCCACAGGAGGAAACTGAGGCACAGAAAAGCTAAGCAACTTCTGCAAGTCTGGGGAATTGCGCCAGGCGCTGAGACTGCAGAGCCCACATTCTTACCCTTGTGTTCACTTGCAGCCTGGGGCAGACTATTTTGATGGTTGGGGACCAGGTAATGTTGCTGGCTTGTGGAGAACACACCCTGATTGAGGGAAACATGTCCCTTCAAAAACACTAGAGTCACACTCAGCATCTGAGCTCAGTAAGTTAGATGGGGGCTCCATCTGCTGGCCTGAGCAGCAGTGGGGGGCCCCTGGCAGGTTCTGAGCAGGGAGTGGCATGAGGTGATCCGGGCTGGGTTCCGGCAGAGCACCGCAGGGCATAGGATGGATGTGAGATCGTGGAAGGGATAGCAAGGAAGAGGCATTCTCCATGGCTGGGCCTGTGCTGGTGTGGTCTTGACCTGAGAGAGGGAACTGGCAGGAGGGTGTAAGGAAGGAGAGGCTGTGAATGGGGCTGGGCAGCCGACTGGTTGTGGAGGGCATAGATGGTCATGATGTAACTGAAACAGGGACACCCGGGCCGTTTGGGTGGATAAGGGGATTCTGATGAGTCGAGGTCCCCAAGGGACACCCCTGGAGAAGCGTATAGCAGGAAGTGAGGGCAGAAGTGCTGCTGCCCCAGAGAGGCCCTACTTCTGATGTCCCTGACAGCCCCACTGTATCTGTCATCCCTCCCACCAGGACAGACCAGCAGGCATCCTGAGAAGCAGGTGGTTAAATAGGCTACCTGGCTGCCCTGTGTCCTTGGCACTGGGAAATGCATTTTTTTTTTTGAAGACAAAGAGGAATATCCTTTGACACCACATGGATAATTATGCAGCTTTTAAAAATGCATGTTGGTAAAAAAACGAAAATGTTCTGCTCAGAAGGATAATCAAATAGATAATTTTGTGGCATCAAAAGCTTGTGTTACTCAATTTATAGACTTGGGGAGGTGATTTAGCAAGGTTGAGAAGGTTATTAAAATGAAATGCGTTCAGAGATGCAAGCATGGCTTTGGCTGACAAGACAGCTGGGGATCGGGGGAGGTGAGGCAGGGGCCTGGCAAAGCCAGTCCCGTTGGAATGGAGCCCTGACACAGCCCGAGCTGTAAGTGTGGTGACCCAGGCTGAAATGAGTGGTCTGTGTTTGCCTTTATATGTTAGGAAATTGTTCATAAACAGTTCATTCAGAGCTGTTTAATCATGAGCTCCCTAATTGGCATTTGCCTCATCATGCTTGACTGTGTTTTGTTAGGATGCATATTTTTGTCACGCTCCAGTTGGTCCCCAGAATTTTATAATTCTGTCAAGTTCATTTTGGCCACATGTATTCATTGTGTATCTGTCTGTGTAACGCTCTGCAGAGGATGGAAAGGTGAGAGGAAGAGGAGGGGGCTGATTTCTGAGCTATAGCAGATGTAGCATTATTCTATACACTTGCTGGTCTTGCTACCTGGATCATCCTTTGCCCAGATCTTTGCATGGCCTGCTCCTTCTTTTTAATTCTTATCTCAGCTAAATGCCACTTCCTCCAAGAAGCCCTCCTTGACCACCCTAATGAGGTTGCTGCCCTTGCCTCTGTCTCAGTTACCTGCTCTCCCACTACACCAGTTTATTATTTTTTTTGAGAGCAGTGTCACTGCCTGATATTCTTTCAGTATTTGCCACTGTATTTAGCCCTCTTCTCCCCAGACTGGCGTGTAAGCTCCTTGAGGCCAGGGACTCTGTCTTGCTCACCACTGTATTTTCCCTAGCATGTGCTAGATACACAGGAGATCTTTGTCACATAAATGATTGCATCTGATATTCTCAACGACTCTGGACGGGTGGTGGTTTCACATCACTCATAGAAAGGGGAAACTGAGGCTCGGAGAGCTGCAGTGGTTTTACCTGGATTCTCACAGCCAGCAAGTCTTACGCTGGAGTTTGAACTTGAGTCTGTTGGCCTCTCCTGCCTCAGTGGGATCTCATTAATTCTTGCTCTCAAGGAGCTCTCCACCCAGCCAGGAAGAGTAAGCCATACATGTTAGTCATTCCCACAAAAGACACACAGGCGAGATGCCCTGACAGAAGCTCACACACACAATGGGAACTTAAGGGCAGGAGCAGTTCCATCACGTGAGGACGTGGGCAGAGGCTTCTTGGAGAAGTGACATTTAGACAAGACCTTGTAACATGGTGTTGATGGGAAAGAAGGATTTTGAGGATAGGGGAGCACATTCTATTTAATGGGAACAAAAGCAGCGGAAATCCAGAGATGGGAAAATAAAGGGAGTTTTCCAAAAACAGTTTGGGTCAGGTGGAGGGTGGCAGTAGAGTCTCAAGCAGGGTACCTGAGAGGGGAGGTTGGACCCGGATCCCTTGGTGGGAATGCCAGGCTGCAGAGATTGGGTTCATCCTGTGTGGCTGGGGAGGCCTGCTGGTTCTTGAATGGAGAGAGGTATTCGGGTGATGAGGGCGGAGGGCCAGGGGCGGGGTGTGGAGGCAGGGAGAGAGATTCCTCAGTGAGAAGGCAGCCATGGTCATGGTCAAGATGGATTTCAGGGTTAATGAGCTGGTTTCTTTCAGCTAACTGTAAAACCATAATAGAATAATCACATCTTTGCCACTGACAGGATGGTTCTTCCCATGAGTTCAAAGCCTCAACAGATATTAGCTCATTCTTTTCTTCATTCCCTGAAAGGGTATTTGAACCCCCATTTTATAAAGGGGGATCCCATGACAAAGCTTCCTGGTGGTGAGGTGTATAGTTAGGTCCAAAAGTGTTTGCCCAGCTCTGTGCTGGGCCTGAGGGGTCGTCGGCAGGCGGACACATGCTGCTCCAGTCAAGTTCACCACTCACGGATCCTGAAGGCAAGTCTGCTGATGTTTACCAGTTGGGAGAAGATGGTCTGGCTTAAGCACTCAGGCAGTGTCGTGAGGCTGGAGATGAGGAGGCTGGGGCACCCTTCCTGGAGGAGGTGGGGCTGGGCTGGCAGGAGGATCTTTGGAGGCAGAGAGGAGAGGGAAGGGCATTCTAGACTGTGGAATGGCATGAGCTGTGTCTGGGCGATGAGTGAAGTCAAGGACTGGCAGTGGGTGGTTGTGGCGGGGTTGGAACTGGCAGCCGGCACTGGCGTTTGGCAGGGTCAGATGCTGTGCATGTGGAGGCAATTGCTGCCACTTCCTGGGTCTATTCGGTTGTCTAGCTGTGACCTCAGGAAGCCTACTTACTGCTCCAAGAAAGCATTCCTTCCAGCATTATGTCAAGCCTGAGAGATTGTTTGAGGATGAGAAAAGGCATTGTTAAAGTCTAGTCAGTCAATAACGGCTGCTGTGCCGTGCCCAGGGCACTGCCTTTGTTGGGTAAGTGCAGTCTCCCTTGCTGTCAGCTGCAGCCCTCTTGTCCTCTGCCCTGCTCAGAAGCCAGCTCCAAGCTGAGTCATCCGGCATCTCATCACCCGTGGAGACGCCCAGACCGCACACGTGAGCTCTTGCCCTGTAGCCAGCAGCTTTAGTTATAGTAAGAATACTGTCAGATCTCCTCTGCCAGTAATGCAGATCAGGGAAATATATTCTGGGACATGCACTGACTCTTCCTGTGGGCTGGGCAATGTGCTGGACACTGGGGGTGTTGAGGAGGCTGGGAGGGGAAAGGACACTGCCCCTGCCTGCAAGGAACAAGTGTTTACCTGCCTTTAAACATGTACATGTGATGGTCATGGTTTTGACCATGACAGAGGGCCAGCTGTACTCTCAGTCAAAGGTGGGGTAATGTGATTGACTCTCAAGTCAAGTTGCCTTGGTTTCAAGACTGGCTCAGCCACTCGTTAGCTGTGTGACCTCGGACACGTTACTTGATCTCTCTGATCAAGTTAAGTCTGATCTAAGTCTCAGTTTTCTTATCTTTGAAAGGTCCTTGCTTTCTAGAGTTGTGAAGATGAAAATTGTGTAATGCACATGAGTGTTTAGAATGGTGGTTAGGGTATGCTCAGTGCTGTAAGAGTATAAACTATGATTATTATTACTTAACATCTTTCTTTTTGGGGGAGGATGAAGTAGAAAAGGATAGCTTTATTGCTTTGCCAGGATTAACAGTTTTCTTTAAATAAATTTAGCTTATATATTAATTTAAAAAGAACTTAAGTCATTACTATAAATGAAAAGTCAACATAATTTTTCATTAATAGTTGATAACCATAAAAACAAATATTAAAATGCAGCACTGTTATGAAATCTTAGGTTAGGCTTGAATTTGCTCCCTCACTAAAGAGGAGGTAAAGCAAGGACTTCCAGTAATCGTGTATGGATGTGAGAGTTGGACCATAAAGAAGGCTGAATGCCAGGAATTAATGCTTTCACATTGTGGTGCTGGAGAAGACTCTTGAGAGTCCCTTGAACTGCAAGGAGATCAAACCAGTCAATCCTAAAGGAAATCAACCCTGAATATTCATTGGAAGGACTGATGCTGAAGCTGAAACTCCAATACTTTGGCCACCTGATGTGAAGAGCTGACTCATTTGAAAAGACCCTGATGCTAGAAAAGATTGAGGGCAGGAGGAGAAGGGGACAACAGAGGATGAGATGGTTGGATGGCATCACCGACTCAGTGGACGAGTTTGAGCAAACTCTGGGAGATGGTGAAGGACAGAGAGGCCTGGTGTGCTGCAGTCCATGGGGTTGCAAAGAGTCGAACACGACTTAGCGACTGAACAGCAAGGGCTGGAGGACTGAGAAATTGAAATCGGACTTTCTCGCTATGTGTCTGATTGTTATTTGCACAGTGATCACCATCCACATCCTTCTCAAAGTGTGGTCTGAGGACCAGCAGCATCAGCATCCCTGGGGGGGCTTGTTAGAGATGCATATCCTTAGGCCTCATCCCAGACCTCCTGACTCAGAACCAGCATCCTGGCCAAGATCTCCAGGTGACCCATGGGCACATTACAACTTGAGAAGTCTGTTCTTTTGTTGCCAGATTTGCATGTTCCCACCCTTGGAGAGAGATGGGCTGAGTTCATTCTCTGTATTTTATACAAAAGGATATTAAACTCCAAGAGCGGCCTGCCCAAGGTCATTTGATGACTTAAGAGCAACAGCAGATCTGAATCCAGTTCTCCAGACTCGCTCTGCAGGGCGACGTCCTTGAGAGGAAGCCAAGCTGCACTCCATTGTTACTTACTGTGTGACCTTGAGTGCATTCTTAACCTCTCTGGGCCTTAGTTTCCTTACCTGCAAAAGGGGACTGACAGTAGTGCCCTTCCTCAGAGGTTGTTGTCAGGATCAAATGAGGTAATGCTCAGTCAGTGTTGCCTGCTGTTGTTTTTGTAGAAGACCTCAGGGCCTGCCTCTCCAAAGTCTGACTCAGCACCTGACCTCCGCTCAGCCTGGCTGTGATGGCCTCAGAGCTGTTGGTGGTCATGCTGTTGGCATCAGTGTGGCTCCTGTTTCTATCCCCTTTTGTTCTGCATGTTAGCGATGAGTCATTGATTGAACAAAGTAATTTAATATCTCGAGTCAGTGACTGTGCATCACTTGGTTGTATTCTGTGTGGTATTAACTTTTGGTTTTAATTAAATACAGGATTTTTTTTTTTAAGCAATTAGCTGGTTTGCCAGGAAGAAACAGGAATTGTCTTGGCAAGTCCCAGATTCCACAATAACACACACAGTTGTCTCTTTGCTATGAGGTTTTTGGAATAAGTGACTGCCAGGGGCCTTCTTCCTCCTTCAAGGAACAACAGAGCTGAAGCATTTCCTGATAATGAATTCTCACATCAAAACAATGTCTTTGCAGCCTTGCAACAGCTTCTCTTGTTTACTGAGTACACGCTGCCTGCCATGCTGTGCTTGGCCCCTTGTGGACATTTTCTTTCATGCTCAGAACAACCCTGTTGGTTAGTTAGATCATCTTGTCCTCACGTTTTTTTTTTAAGTTGAAGGATAATTCACATATCACAAAATTCACCATTTTGAAGTGTAACATTCTGTGGCTTTTAATATATTCACAGGTTGTATAACCATCGCCTCGATCAATTTTGGAATGTATTCATCACCCAGAAAGGAACCCTGTATCACTAAGCAATTATTCCAGATTTCTCAGATCTCCCTCAGCCCCTGGCAACCCCCAGTCTCCTTTTGTCTCTGTAGATTTGCTTATCCTAGACATTTTATGTAAAGAGAGTCATCAGTATGTGGCCTCTTGTGATTGGTTTCCTTCCTTAACATAATTTTTTTTGAGGTTCATCCTTTTTGTTTTTTCTGGCTGTGCTGGGTCTTCGTTGCCATGGGCAGGATTTTCTCTAGTTGGGATGAGCGGGGACTGCTCTTGGTGGCGGCGCTTGGGCTGCTCATTGAAGTGGCTTCTCTTGTTGCAGAGCACAGGCTCTAGGTTTGCGGGCTTCAGTAGCTGCAGCACGTAGGCTTGGTGGTTGTGACTTGCGGGCTCTAGAGCACCGTCTCAGTAGAGGCGGCACACAGGCCTGGTTGCCCTGCGGCATGTGGAATCTTCCCGGACCAGGGATTGAACCCTTGTTCCCTGCATTGGCAGGCAGATTCTTACCCAATGAGCCACCAGGAAAGTCCCGAGATTCATCCTGTTGTATCAGTACTTCATTCCTTTTTAAGGCCAAGTGATATTCCAGTGTATGGAGCTACCATCTTTTGCTTATCCATTCGTCAGTTGATATACATTTGAGCTAACTTCTACTTTTTTGAGCTACTTCTACTATTGCAAGTGGTGCTGCTGTGAACATGCATGTAGAGGATTTTGTGTGAATTTTTCTTCTCACTTTATGGAAGGGGAAACTGAAGCTGGGGCTAAGTAACTTTCCTGAGACCCCATAGCACGAAAGCCTCGGCCCCAGAAAAGCCTCAGTTTGGATCTGGAGGAAGAGGGAGCTCTCAGGCACCTCTTCCTTCTTTACCTCTCTAGCTCGTCTTGTGTGGTTGAAGCATCTCCAACTGTTAGGTATGATGGCTATTGGCTGGGGGCCAGAAGCTCAGCTTTGTTTTGGGAGGCAGACACTCTGCAGTCCCATCATGTCCCAGAGAGGCTGGGACTCCTGCAGGAGGTCAAGAGAAAGCACCTCTGAGCTCCAGAGTCTCACGTGCGCCGTGTTTGTGGTTGGGCTGTCGACTGTGCTCTGCGGTAGCCCTTCTGGGCTTGGCCCTCCAGGATTTTACCCCATTCCCCCGTCCCCATCAAGAGAGATCTCCACCAACCCAGCCTCCTTAGCCTGTTCCCATGGGTAGCTGGATGTTAGGGATGTTACTTTCTTTAAACTGAGGATAGTTGTAAGAAGTAATGTAAAAATATCACATAATACAGAGATCTGTAAAGTACATAGAAGAAACAACAAGCCCATGGTTATGTTCAGGTTCAGTGGTCTCTCCCTGTCCCCAGAAGATGCTTTGCACCTTACCCCTTTCCTGAGTACCTTTCTGCCCTTCTCTAACTCCCTGCCAGGGCCCAGTATACCGCTATTGAAGTGGAATTTTCTGGACTTCTGCGATTACTCAGTGAGCTCTCCTGTGACCTTTCCTTTCCAGGTGGCATGAGACAGATGGGGAAAGGCCAGGAAAAGGCTGCTGTAGGGATTGGCAATTAAACACCAGCAAAATCCCCGAAAATGTCTAAAGTAGTTGTCTCTGGAGAATGGGGTTTGCCAGGAGGCAGTTGTCCAGGGATCCTTTTTGTCTTAAACCTTCTACAGCTAGTTAGCTCTGTCAATACTGTGTGCAGATAACAAGATACAGCCTAATTGTGTGCAGTGGTGTGTTGATGCCAGTCCTTGATGACTTGTTTCACCTGCTCTCCGCATCCCATACCTCCCAGCTTTAGAGACCAAATGGTGTTTCAGAGGCTGGCAGCCCTTTGCTTCTTATGCCAGAATGCCAGCTTCTAGCCCCAGCCCCTGATACATGCGGAGGTGCTGGAGTTTGATCTTTTGGAAGGAGTGCTGACTCTTCCTAGCAGGCCCATGTCTAAGTTTTCATTTTCATGTTTCAGAAAAATATGTTTTCTTTATAAGTTCAGTTCAGTCGCTCAGTTATGTCTGACTCTTTGCATCTCCTTGGACTGCAGCATGGCAGGCCTCCCTGTCCATCACCAACTCCCAGAGCCTACTCAAACTAATGTCCATTGAGTCAGTGATGGCATCCAACCATCTCATCCTCTGTCATCCCCTTCTCCTCCTGCCTTCAATCCCTCCCAGCATCGGGGTCTTTTCCAATGAGTCAGTTTTTCGCATCAGGTGGCCAAAGTATTGGAGTTTCAGCTTCAACATCAGTCCTTCCAATGAATATTCAGGACTGATCTCCTTTAGGATGGATTGGTTGGATCTCCTTGCAGTCAAAGGGACTCTCAAGAGTCTTCTCCAACACCACAGTTCAAAAGCATCAATTCTTTGGTGCTCAGCTTTCTTTATAGTCCAACTCTCATATCCATACAGGACTACTGGAAAAACCACAACTTTGACTAGACGGACCTTTGTTGGCAAAGTAACGTCTCTACTTTTTAATATAGTTTTCTCTATACCAGCCTCCTGAATCAGAGTCTGCTGCCACCGAGGGCCTCTGATTTGAGTGCCTCACATCATCCCATGTGTTGTTCTGCTAAACTGAGCTCTCTCAGGGTAGACTGCCTGGGGTCACATTGCGGCTCTTCTGTTTAGCCCCTGTTTCTACAATGATGTCTGGAGGAGGAAATGACAACCCACTCCAGTATTCTTGCCTGGAGAATCCCATGGACAGAGCATCCTGACAGGTTACAGTCCATGGGGTTACAAAGAGTCGGACATGACTGGGCGACTAACACACACTCTACAATGATGAAATGAGAATGAACTTAATACTTAATACATGGGGTTGTTGTGAAGATTAAAGTGGACAAATTGTGTCAACTATTTAAAGTCTCAAGCATATAGGTGTGCCACATAAGGGTAAGCTATTATTATATTACTTTTGGTTTTTGGTTTTTTTTGGCCATACCATGAGGCATGTGGAATCTTAGTTCCCTGACCAGGGTTTGTACCCGTGCCTCCTGCAATGGAAGTGTGGAGTCTTAACCACTGGACCACCAGGGAAATCCCTATGTTACCTTTTTTAGGACTGTCTTCTGACCGTGGTAGGAGAGAGGGTGGTGTGGTGTACCCTGATGTGATGTAATGTTGTGAAAAGACCATGGGCTTTTGGAGTTGGGTTTCTTGGTTCAAATCCCAGCTCTCTACTCATGGGCCTGGGTGACTTGAACCTCAGATCCCCCTGTTATAGTACATGTTCCAGCATGTTCTAAGGCACGGACAATTCTGGAACACTTAGCTGCAGCTTGCAGCCTCTCCTCTTTGACAGGAGCACTGGCCAAAAGTCTTTGTTCAGTAGACTCATAGAATCACAGAATCTCCAGCCTGGTTGAGAGTCCCCAGATCCCATGGTCTAAACCCTCATTTACAGAAGAGAAAACAAGGCCCCTGGAGAAACCTTTACCATGAGACCCCACGACTAATAGCAGGGGGCGCTGGGACGAGAATGTGGGCCTCCTGAGCCCAGCCCAGCTGCTTCTACACCAGAGGTCACCTGTGCCTCTGTCAGAATCAGAAACATGAACAAGCAAGAGAGAAGGATGAAGAGACAGTGGCTCTGTCTTGAAATCCCCCAATCTGATGAGAAGTGGGAGGCACCCAGGGCAAAATAACGTTCCCCATGTGAGCAAACTCAAAGCCCCTGCACAGGCAGAGACCAGGCAGCCCTTAGTGATTGTGAGTTGCTTTCGTTGTCACCTTCATCACCATCCATCAGGGCCAGGAAACAACAGCTGGGGGCAGCCCAGTCTCTCTAAGCCAGGGTGATTCTCAAACTCAAGTTGGAGAGCTTGTTAAAACACAGATGGGTCTTCCCGGTGTGGCTCAGTGGTAAAGAATCCGCCTACCAATGCAGGAGACATAGGTTTGATCCCCTATCTGGGAAGATCCCACATGGTGCCGAGCAGCTAAGCTCTTGCCCTGCACCTGTTAAGCCCATGCTCTAGAGCCTGGGAACCATAACTACTGTGCACCGCAATTACTGAAGCCTGTGCTCTGCCACAAGAGAAGCCACCTCAATGAGAAGCTGGCACACTGCAAGGGGAGAGTAGCCCCCGCTTGTCGCAACTATAGTAAAGACCCAGCACAACCAAAAATAAAGAAAATTAAAAAACCGCCAGTAGGTGATCAGTGATAATAATAATAGTAAATAAACATCTTAAAACACACACAAACACAGATGGCCGGGCCCTGCCCGGAGAGCTTCTGATTCTGTAGGTCTGGAATGGGGACTGAGAATGTGTATTCACAATGGATTCTGGGGAGATGCTGTGGTCTAGGGGCCCCACTTTGAGAACCACTGCATTGGACTAGTCCTTGCTACTGAGAGTGGTCCTTGGACCTGCCTGGTAGAAATACAGGATCTCAGGTCCCAACACAGACCTCACCATCAGAAGCCTTATCCTAATAGAAACCCTGGGTAATCTGTCAGCACAGTAAAGTTTGAGAGATAATGGTGTAGTGCAGAGTTCTCTACCCTGGCTGTGTGTTAGGATCACCAGGGGAGCTTGAGAACCCCTGATTCCCAAGCCCCAGCTCACACTGTTTAAGTTAAAATCTCTGCGAGTGTGACTAAGATATCAAGAGTCTGTAAAGCTCCCCTGGTGACTGGCTCAGTGTGTCGCCAAGTCTGACAACTACCAGCTAGATTTCACAATGGCAGCCGTGAGGGGTCTCAGAGTTGATCAGCTCCAACCTCAGCATGTACCTGAGATGCATACCAAGGGCATAAGAACCAAAGGGTCTTGTCTGAGGTCCCAGAGCCAACTGAGTGACACATCCAGGCACTGGATAATTCTTTCACCAGCTCTTTCAACTCTAAGCCTCCTTAATATAGCTCCATGGTAACTGTAATATACCAATGTCCATAGCAATCCATTGTAAATCTTGTAAGATCTGTCTGCTCATTGGAGCTCAAAATCTCTTGTTTCTGAGCAGCTGACCATCCTAAGTGACAGTTACATATCCTGGGGAGGCTGTGTACATAGCGGTGTACTAGCTCAGGGCCGGCTATGCCACGTACTAACCAAGGCCGCAGGCGTGTGTCTCAGATTCTTCTTCTGAAAACAGAGATGGTGATAATAGTTCCTATCTCATGGAGCTGTTGTGAGGATTGAGTTAATATGGGACATGGGGCAGGGGAAGGGGAGAGTGGGACCAATTGGGAGATTGGGACTGACATGTATGCCCTACTATGTGTAAAATAGCGAGTGGGAAGCTGCTGCATAGCACAGGGTGCTCATCATCAGTGCTCTGGGATGACCTAGATGGGTAGGATGGGGCTGGGGAGGGAGGCCCAAGAGGCAGGGGATACATGTATACATATAGCTGGTTCAAATCATTGTACAACAGAGACTAACAACTTTATAAAGCAAATATACTCCAAAAAAAAAATAATAAAAAGTAAAATGAGATGAAATACTGAAAAAAAAAATGAGTAGATAGAAACAACCATCTCCCCCAGATAGTTAATATAATACCACTTAACCATAAAAGAGGATGAAATTTTGCCATTTGCAACATGGATAGTCTTGGAGAGTATTATGCTTTGTGAAATAAGTCAGAGAAAGACATGCTTTTGTATGATACTGCTTATATGTGGAATCAAAAAAAAAATCAATAAAATAAACTAATGAATATATGGGCTTCCCTGATAGCTCAGTTGGTAGAGAATCCGCCTGCAGTGCAGGAGACCCCAGTTCAATTCCTGGATTGGGAAGATCCGCTGGAGAAGGAATAGGCTACCCACTCCAGTATTCTTGGGCTTCTCTTGTGGCTCAGAGAGTAAAGAATCTGCCCGCAATGCCAGAGACCTGGGTTCAATCCCTGGGTTGGGACGATCCCCTGGAGAAGGGAAAGGCTACCCACTCCAGTATTCTGGCGTGGAGAATTCCATGGACTGTATAGTCTGGGGTTGCAGAGTCAGGCACGACTGAGTGACTTTCACTTTCTTTTTTTCAATGAATATAACAACACCAAATAAACCAGACTGACAGATACAGAGAACAAACTAGTGGTTACCAGTGGAGAATGGGAAGCTGGGAAGGAAAAGATAGGGGTAGTGAATTAAGAGGTGCAAACTACTCTGGATGAAATAAATAAGCTACAAGGATGTATTGTATAGCACAGGGAATATAGCCAATACTTTATAAATACAGATAGAATATAACCTTTAAAAATTGTGAATCACTATATTATACACTTGAAACATAAAATATTGTACATCAACTAAAACTCAATAAAAAATAAAAAAATTTAAAGGACAGTGCTAAGTGGCTTGCATGTAGTAAGCCCTTTATGAATGTTAATTATTGTTTAATTAACTGGGTGACCTTGAATAAGTCATGCAACCTTGAACAATCCAGTCTTTAACTTCTCCATGACTCTGTTTCTTCCTCTGTTAATGGGAGTAAGTATAGAACTGACCTTACAGAGTACTTGTGAGGAGTAGATGAGATTGTAGGTCTGAGGCCCTGAGAAGTTATACAGCTGGTGCCAGTGAGTGGTGGCTGTGGTCATGTGTTACAGACTGAAAGCCTGCAGGAGTCAGTTCTGGCTTTGGCAGGGTCTGAGCTGGGCCAGTCCTGACTCTGAAGGGAGCAGTGAAAACCATGGGGATTGAGGTTTCTGGCTGTTTTGTCTGGAGAAAAGCTTATCATGTCCTTCATCCTCATGTATATAACGCATTATCACTTGGGGGCAGATAGCTATATGTAATCCAAGAAGGCAGAAGGACCGCTAGGTAGTGGCAGAGTAATAGTTACCATACAGTTCATGAAAGAAGTCTCTAACAGTTAAAGCCATTCTGTGAAAGGGAGGTGAGTGCCCCATCATCAGAGGCATTCAAGAAGAACTCTGTGGAGACAGTAAGAGAAATTCAGTTCTGAGTTGGAAGGCTGCGTTACTCAGTATTTCCCAAGTTTGCTTATTGGTAACAGTCACCTAGGAATACTTGTTAAAAAACAAATTCCTTGCTGCCATTCTAGACCCACTGAGACAGAATCTCAAGGGTAGGTTTCTAGGACCCACCTCTCCAAATGGGAAGTTTGGAAAACATGGGTTAAAATGACCTTCAACCTTCTAATCCTGAAAAAAAGATTCTAGGAAAAAAGACTTTGTGAAAAGAGGTATTTTGTGAAAAAAAGATACCCTGGGTGGGACTGGTCACACTGGTGGCGGTTTTCCTTCTACAGCCTGGGGAGTCTTGTTTCTGGATCGGGCTGAGGAGCCCGTGCACCTGCCGGCCTGAGTCCCTGACACTTCCTCCTCAGGCCCTGTGACTTGGTTACCCTCTCTGCTCCCACCACGGGGTCCTGTCACCAGGCCCACCTCTCAGCAGGGACTGAGCTGGGTCAGTTCTGAGTTTCTAAGGAACAATACCAGCTTGACTCCGCCCTCCTGATTTCCCACACAGTGTTCTGTGTACTGCTAGGATTTTGCTTGTTTTGCCCAGTAGTTACTTCATTAGAATTTACAGGATAACCTTTAATGAAGGACCCACGCATTTTGAGTTAAAAAGGTTCTTTATTAACACAAAACGCTATCCTAATTAGAGATTTGGAGACATGCAGTTTGACTTTCTTCCAGGGATAGTTACAATTATGAGGCTAATTATGCCTTGTGTCTATTACAGTGCCTCCTGCCTAAAGGTCTCTGTTCTCCACTGTGGTTCAGGTATCAGTGACAAGGGTTCTGAGAACAGGCACACTTGCATCCGGCTGCCATTCAGATGTTGATGGAGGACCCCGTTGTTAGTATTCCCGAGCCCCTGATGGTGTCTGTGGGATTGTATGCACCGCTAAGGAGCCTGAAATGCTTTCGAGATGAACCTTCCTATCTCCTGAGCTCTAGGAAGTTACAGGAGGAGGCGGGGCTCAAAGGTCGAGCTCCAGAGAAATGAAGGTCTTTGCTCACGCTGGGTTACCTTCCCTGCTCCTCTCTAATTCTGGTAACCTCTCATCTGTCAGCGTGCAGCTGAATTTAGGGTGACCAGTTGTCATCTGCAATTAAGGAGGGGTCCACCAGGCTGTCAGGCTTTCGGTACTAAAACTGGCGACATCTTGGGCAAACTAAGACAAGTTGATCACCTTGCAGGAATCTTTGCTTTCCAGGTCTTTGTACTCTACATCATCTCCCTGAAATGACCTTAAACAATTCACCTATCGCCACAGACCTCATTTTCCACCTGTGAGGGTAACTTAGGGTTGTTATGGGAATGTAAGGCATTAGTACGTAAAAAGGGCCTACTACTGTGCCTGGCATATAGTTAATACAAGTAGCTCTGCTTGTTTTCTTTTGGTTGAATGAGACTTTGGAGATCACCCGGCCTCCATCTGGTTCGGGAGTCCTCTCAGTGGTAACCCTGCCTGATCTCCCCATGATGTTGCACTCACTTCCTCACCTGGAGCCTTTTCCTTATGGCTGCTGAGCTAGCCCCCATCCTGCCAGCTCTGAGCACTCATAGAGAATGGGACTCTTGGTGACCTCCTGTGCCTCCTGGAGGACGACTCGCCTGTCTCCAGCCTGGCACTTCTTTTCCCTGGTCCTCTTCCCTTAGTGGGACTTGGCCCCCAGCTGTATCCTGGCGGTGTTTTCTGGAAGTCATGCTGTATGCCCCTGTGAACACTGAACTTGACTCAACCCAGGGCTTGTCTCTACCTCACACAGGCATAGTAGGTATAAAGGGTGCCCATCCTCTGAATTAGACCTGGAGAAGAAGTTCCTGAGGACAGAAGGCTCATGAAGAAGGCTGCGAGGCCTCTATCCCTGGATTGTGGGTGCTAAGTGGGAAAGTCCTACAGGAGTGTGTAGCCAAGGCCCTGGTTTCCCACTGAGCTGCTCAGCAGGGACTCCCCTTTCTCTGGCCTAGAACCAGACACCTGGGCACACTCTTGACTCAGCAGGGCAGGATAGCAAAATGGTTAGGACCCCTGGCTGCCTGATCAAGCCGCATCCAAATCTTACACTAATTTTAGCTGAATGACCTTGGGCAAGTAGTTGTATTTTCCTCATGTGCACAGAAAGGATAGGTCTGCCAACCTAGCTTATATGAAATAGTGAGTGCTACTATTTATGGTTAATATCCCCACCCCCAGGGAATGGACATGAGGTGTTTTGCATCTTCTGTACAGATGGCAAGGTGACCAGGCAAGGCTGCGACTTGCTCCCACATATCTGGGTACCTGGATCTCCATACTCTTGTCCCAGTGACCATGGAGAGCTGTGCCCGAGATCATAGGCCTCTCCTCCCCACAGGGGAGGGGACTTCAGGGGCCATGTTAGTGGCTGGTAACATGGCCTGGAGAGGGTGTTTGCATCACATCCCAGCAGGGCTCTTTGCAGGTATTCTTGGGGGCCTTTACCATTAAAGGCAACTAGACTGTTCTGAGTAGGAGCATTGTGGTGTACCCTCCTCCCTATGCACCAAAGGATGGAGGGAAACAGACAGAGTCCCCAGGAACAAAATAATCACAGGGAAGCCACAGGGCACGCTGCGGAGTGGTGCCTGGCACACAGGACGGCCTGGATAGCTGTTTGCAGAGGATAAATGAAAGCAGCAGGTGTGGGTGCACCCAGGCCCTCGGCACCCCTCAGGGGCCAGGCCATATGCTTCTGTGACTATTCGTGGGCAAGTGAAGCTGCAGAGGTCACGTGTTGCTTGCGCTGGGGAGTGGGAGAGTAGGGTGGTGTGCGGTGGGATGTCATGTGGACAGTCCAGGTGGGAGGAACGAGGCTATGGGTTGGGCGTTTCATCTTCTTGGGAAGACAGCTGCTTTGAGCATTCTTGGGAATAAGTTGAGAGGCTTTGTGGCTTTTCTGCCTTCATTGAGAACATTTTCTGTCCCCACTTAGGAGAGCAGGGTGTCGTGTATGTTTCTTTGAGTAGTACTCAAGTCCTGAAAGCTCCATCTCATAACTTCTACTTCAGTCCAGGACAAAGAGCTACTGTCTTTTTTTCATGGGTCTGCCTTCTCTGTTTCTTGGATTTTAAAGAGCTGGCTGGCTTCAGTTTATCCTTGAATATGCCAGGTTATTTTTTCCAAAAAAAGTTATTTTTATGATGCATTTATTTTTCAATTTTAAAGGTAGAGTATCACTGTACATACTGAAAATATTTTTATGCAAATAAATAGTGGTACTTATTTTATATGAAATAAACAGCAGGACTATAAATAGTAATAAATTGCTCTAATCCTTTATAATAACTATTTAACATTCTGCTTAGATTTTCTTTCTGTCTTCTTTCCCAGGCATGTATACTTTTGCACATACTTGAAATTACTGTGTGCGCATAATTTTTATATTCTGTTTTTAAAAAAACACCTAAATGCTGTAATATGAACTATTAAATAAGAAAACCAATGCACAGATGTAGGTTGATAATATTATTTAGGGAGCTCTACTAACACCTGGAGAGGGTGTGAGGCATGTGGAATGCCAGAACTCCAAGTAGAAAAACAGCCAGAGATCCAAGCAAGATATTCCATCAAGGAAATAAAAATGGTTAATTTATCATAAAAGGTAAACAGTCTCCTTATGACAGCAAAGGATATAATTTCCACTGATTATATTAGCAAAGATTTTTTGATGGTCCTCTTATTTGTTGGCCAGGATATATGTAAATTGATGTAAATATTCTGGGAAGAAGTTTGACAGCATATATCAGGGGCTATATATTTGTTTACTAATTATATTTTCTCGCTGGTGAATGTCTACCATCTGGTGGGTTAATTTTTTAAATTGAATTATATTGAGTATTTAAAATAATCAAGATAACAACTTATTCTATTTATAGATCCTTTTACACAATCTGTTGCTTGCCTTATCTTCTTTTAAGCATCCAGGTGTGTTATATTTTTTTATCGTTAGGTTTGTTAATCTGTTTCTTTGTAGTCTTTATTGCTCCTATGTTGAAAAAGTCATTCTCAATTAAGGGGCTGTATAAATGTTAAAGTCTGTTTACTTCTGATATTTTGGTTTGATTTTTAAAAATATTTAAAATGTAATTCTGTCTAGAGTTCTATTTTCTTAGGTTAAGAGTCTCTTTCTCTCTCTTATTTTCCCAGAATTATTCATTGGCTAGGCTGACATCAGTTATTAATCCTTTTCTTCCCTAATTTATTTGTGAGGCCTCATTTAGCACTTATTAAATTATGAAAGAGATCAAATTGCCAACATCCACTGGATCATCGAAAAAGCAAGAGAGTTCCAGAAAAACATCTATTTCTGCTTTATTGACTATGCCAAAGTCTTTGACTGTGTAGATCACAAAAAACTGTGGAAAATTCTGAAAGAGATGGGAATACCAGACCACCTGACCTGCCTCTTGAGAAATCTGTATGCATGTCAGGAAGCGACAGTTAGAACTAGACATAGATCAACAGACTGATTCCAAATCAGGAAAGGAGTATGTCAAGGCTGTATATTGTCACCCTGCTTATTTAACTTATATGCAGAGTACATCATGAGAAACACTGGGCTGGAGGAAGCACAAGCTAGAGTCAAGACTGCTGGGAGAAATATCAATAACTTCAGATATGCAGATGACACCACCCTTATGGCAGAAAGTGAAGAAGAACTAAAGAGCCTCTTGATGAAAGTGAAAGAGGAGAGTGAAAAAGTTGGCTTAAAGCTCAACATTCAGAAAATTAAGATCATGGCATCTGGTCCCATCACTTCATGGCAAATAGATGGGGAAACAGTGGCTGACTTTTTTAGGGGGCTCCAAAATCACTGCAGATGGTGACTGCAGCCATGAAATTAAAAGACGCATACTCCTTGGAAGGAAAGTTATGACCAAACTAGACAGCATATTCAAAAGCAGAGACATTACTTTGCCAACAAAGGTCTGTCTAGTCAAGACTATGGTTTTTCCAGTGGTCATGTATGGATGTGAGAGTTGGACTGTGAAGAAAGCTGAGAGCTGAAGAATTGATGCTTTTGAACTGTGGTGCTGGAGAAGACTCTTGAGAGTCCCTTGGACTGCAAGGAGATCCAACCAGTCCATCCTAAAGGAGATCAGTCCTGAGTGTTCATTGGAAGGACTGATGCTGAAGCTGAAACTCCAATACTTTGGCAACCTGATTCGAAGAGCCGACTCATTTGAAAAGACCCTGATGCTGGGAAAGATTGAGGGCAGGAGGAGAAGGGGATGACAGAGGATGAGATGGCTGGATGGCATCACTGACTCCATGGACATGAGTTTGGGTAAACTCCGGGAGTTGGTGATGGACAGGGAGGCCTGGCGTGCTGTTGTCCATGGGGTCGCAAGAGTCGGACACAACTGAGCAACTGAGCTAAACTGAACTGAAATTAGGGGCTGTATTTTCTGGCCTGTAGATTTTCTTTATATGATCTTTTTTCCTATTGCCCTCTGTTTTAATCCCTGCAGCCTTATAAAATTGATTATCTCCCTACTTTTTCTCTTTTAGAGAGTTTTGCTTGCTTATTCCCTAGTTGAGATTTAAAACCATTTCATCAAGTTAAAAAAAAAAAAACTTTTGGGAATTTGAGTCAGAATTGCATTAAACAACCTATAATTTAACTTCTTAAAAAAAATCACCATTATTACAGTATTTTTACTTGTTGTCAATGAATGTTATATATCTTCAATGTACAAACCTATTTTAAAAAATATATTTGTGAACTTTCCTACTTTTCTTAATATTGGTCAAATGTATTTTCCATTATGATTAGCTCTATATTTTGTTTTATTATTTAAAATTTTTTTATTTTTCTGTATTTTTGAGCTCTATATTTTATATTACATTTCTGTTTGGAATAGGATCCTTAAAACTATATTTACTGTAGGCATTTAGGGATATTATTGAACTTTGCATGTTTAGTTTGATTAGCCATTTTGCTGAGATCTTTTTAATTTGTGTACCTTGTCAGATGACTGCTTTGTTGAGGTTATGCAGTCATTTCATATACACATAATCATCATTTTATCTGTTTCTGATGTTTATGCTTTCTATTTCTTTGGCCAGAATGTCTATGACCATATTTAGGGATACTGATGATGGGAGGCATCTTTATTTTGCTCTTTGTTTTAAAGGGAAAGCTTCTGACACTTTCCTTGTTGTTCTCAGCAGGTCTGAGATCCATTGATTTTATCCACAGGGGCTGTTATGATTTATAACTACAAGAAACCTTTCTAGACCTTTGAGCATCTGGCACAAAGTACTAGGGGGCTCATTGTTTGGAAAGGTTTGCTTTTTCTAGAATCCTCAACTTGCCCCAAAGTTTGAGCCTGCAGGGCTGATCCAGTCCTCAATCTCTTTTTACTGAAAGTCTGACCTCTGGCATTCATTCCTCCCTGTAAGACTTTGCACTCTCTTCTGCAAACCCCATCTCACTAATCTAAGAAGAGGTTCCTGACATTGGACAGCAGCCAGGCTAGGGTCACCTAGCATAGCCCTGGACCAGAGGAAACAGTAAAGGCACTTAAAAAAAATTTTTTTTTATTGAGCCTCGGGGCTTGCGGGATCTTAGTTCCTTGACCAGTGATTGAACCTGGGCCCCCAGCAGTGGAAGTGCAGAGTCCCAACCACTGGACCACCAGGGGAGTCCCTAAAGACACTTAATGGGATGTCCTACCTCTCTGGTTCCTCGGTCTTTTGGGTTTTTGCCCTTACCCCCATTCGTCCCCTTTCTTTTCTCAGACCAGCTCAGTGCGGTCACCAGTAACTCTGTCCTGCCCATTGAGCCTGGCCCACCTCTGCTGGTAATGTTCTCTGGGGGTCTTCCTACTCCACTGGGAAAGTAAGTTAATACAGTACCGGGTGAAGAGGTCTCTTTCACACCATATAAGACTCATGGACTGGAGCTTAGGGTTGTCAGGGAAGGCTTTGTGGAGGAGGTGACACTGGAGCTGCTATTAGAGTCAGAGTAGACATTCTGTGAGGCAGGTAAGGGTGAAGGGCTTCAGTTTTGATTATTTCTATCAGATATGCAGACAACACCACCCTTATGGCAGAAAGTGAAGAGGAACTAAAAAGCCTCTTGATGAAAGTGAAAGAGGAGAGTGGAAATGTTGGCTTAAAGCTCAGCATTCAGAAAACTAAGATCATGGCATCTGGTCCCATCACTTCATGGCAAATAGATAGGGAAACAGTAGAAACAGTATCAGACTTTATTTTTGGGGGCTCCCAAATCACTGCAGATGGTGATTGCAGCCACGAAATTAAAAGACGCTTACTCCTTGGAAGGAAAGTTATGACCAACCTAGATAGCATATTCATAAGCAGAGACATTACTTTGCCAACAAAAGTCTGTCTACTTTGCCAACAAAAGTCTGTCTAGACGGTTTTTCCAGTGGTCATGTATGGATGTGAGAGTTGGACTGTGAAGAAAGCTGAGCGCCGAAGAATTGATGCTTTTGAACTGTGGTGTTGGAGAAGACTCTTGAGAGTCCCTTGGACTGTAAGGAGATCCAACCAGTCCATCCTAAAGGAGATCAGTCCTGGGTGTTCATTGGAAGGACTGATGCTGAAGCTGAAACTCCAGTACTTTGGCCACCTCATGCGAAGAGTTGACTCATTGGAAAAGACCCTGTTGCTGAGAGGGATTGGGGGCAGGAGGAGAAGGGGACGACAGAGGATGAGATGGCTGGATGGCATCACCGACTTGATGGACATGAGTTTGGGTGGACTCCCGGAGTTGGTGATGGACAGGGAGGCCTGGTGTGCTGCGATTCATGGGGTTGCAGGGAGTCGGACACAACTGAGCAACTGAACTAAACTGAACTAAATAGACTTTGCATTATTGCTGCTGTTTAAAATAGGATCTTTTCTTTCTTCTTTCCTTCTTCCCTCCCTCCCTTTCTTCCTTTCTCCCTGTCTTCTCCTCTTTAGCATACTTTAAAATATGAATTAAAAAAATTTTATTGGAGTATAGTTGATTTATGATGTTGTGTTAGTTTCTGCTGTACTGCAAAGTGAGTCAGTTATGTATGAACATATATCCACTCTTTTTCAGATTCTTTCCCCATATAAGCCCTTACAGAGTACTGAGTAGAATTCTCTATGCTATTCAGTAGGTCCTTATTAATTATATGTTTTACATATAGTAGTGTGTATATGTCAATCCCAATCTCAATTTATCCCTCTTCTCCACGCCCCTCACCCCATGGCCATAAGATTGTTTTCTACATCTGTGACTCTATTTCTGTTTTGTAAATACGATTAGTTGTACCGTTTTTTAAAATTCCACATATAAGTGATATCATACTCATATAACTGAGAAAGATTTGTTCTCTGTCTGACTTTCTTCACAGAATAAGATCTTTAAAAGCTGTTTTTTATTGTTGGCATATAGGAATGTTATTGAATTTTGTGTATTAATTTTGGAACAAGCTTCAAAGGCTTAGAGTCCTGGGGAAGTCTGGCCTCTTGAGGGAAAAGACCACAGTGTGCTGAGGGATGGATCAGTGCTGTCTGAGTCAGTGAGTGCTCCTGGCACTGGGGGCAATCACCAGTAATGCGGGTCTCCAGAAAGACTTCTAGAAGAGGTGGGACCTGGCCTTGAAGCATGGAGCAGTGTGGGTAGGATGTGAAGGGGAGGGCAAAGTAGAAGGTGAGTAGGGAAACATTTGTAGTAGCCCCACTATTTGTCTGCTAGGCACTTGGTTAGTATATTGAGTACTGTATTAAAATGTCATTTTATTTATTTTTGGCTGTGCTGGGTCTTCACTGCTCCAAAGGCTTTTCTCTAGTTGCGATGAGTGGGGTCTACTCTCCAGCTGCAGTGCACAGGCCTCTTTGTGGTGCCTCTCTTGTTGCTGAGCACAGGCTCCAGGGTGCACCAGCTTCAGTAGTTGTGGCATGTGGGCTCAGCAGTTACAGCTCCCAGGCCCTAGAGTACAGTCTTGAGTTGTGGGGCACGGGCTTAGTTGCTCTGTGGCAGGTGGGATCTTCTCAGGTCAGGGATGCAACTTGTGTCTCCTGCTTTGGCAGGTGAATTCTTTACCACTGAGCCACCAGGAAAGCCCCACTGAGTACTTTCAATGATATTTACTTTTCCTGACAGCCTTACTAGGTAGACAATGATGCCCCCATTTTAAAGATGGGAAAACTGAGGCTCAGCAAAGGTAAGTGACTTAGATGAGCTGGACAACTAATTTCCGAGGCTCCATACTGTCAATGTCTCTCTGCTGCCGTATATATGAAACAGCTTTATTGAGATATAATTCACATACCATATAGTCCATCCGTTTAAGGTATACAGTTCAGTGGTTTGAGTATATTCAGTGTGAAACTCTCACCGCATTCAATTGTAGAACATACCCCTGCAAAGAAACCCCTCACCCCTCAGTACCCCCAGCCCTGGGTAACCAATAATCTACATCCCGTCTTTACATTTGCCTGTTCTGGACCTTTCATGTAAATGGCCTTATACAGCATATTGTCCTTGGTGATTGGCTTCTTTGACTTACCATTGTGTTTTTAAGGCCCATCTATGGCTTAATGGTAAAGAATCCTCCCCCACAACCAGGAGATGCGGGTTCAACCCCTGGATCAGGAATATCCCTGGAGAAGGAAATGGCAACCCACTCTAGTATTCTTGCTTGGGAAATCCCATGGACAGAGGAGCCTGGTGAGCTACAGTCCCTGGGGTCGCAAAGAGTCAGATATGATTTAGCGACTAAACAACAACAGTATATATTAGTATTTTATTCCTTTCTGTTGCCAAACAAAATGAAAGTGAAAGTGAAGTCGCTCAGTCATGTCTGACTCTTTGCGACCCCATAGACTGTAGCCTACAATAGCCCACAGGCTTCTCCATCCATGGGATTTTCCAGGCAAGAGTACTGGAGTGGGTTGCCATTTCCTTCTCCAGGGAATCTTCCCAACCCAGGGATCAAACCCGGGTCTTCCACTTTGTTGGCAGACGCTTTACCCTCTGAGCCACCAGGGAAGCCCGCCAAACACAATGAATATACCACATTTTATCTGTTCATCTGTGGATGGACACATGAGTTGTTTCCATTTTTTGGCTATTATGAATAATGCGAGGATCAGATGGTTAGATAGTATCACTGTCTCAATGGACATGAGTTTGAGCACACTGTTAGTGAAGGACAGGCGAGCCTGGTGTGATGCAGTCCCTGGGGTCGCAAAGAGTCAGACATGATTTAGCAACTGGACAACAACACCATGAGTAATGCTGCTGTGAATATGTGTACTGTTTTGTGTGGACACATGGTTTCATCTTTCCCAGATATACACCCAGGAGTGGAATTGCTGGGTCATGTGCTAACTAGGTTTAACCATTCAAAGAACTACCAGACTGTTCTTCAGAGAGGCTTCCCTGCTGCCTCTTGGACAGACCTATTTTCAGAGTGACAGGACAGGGAAGAAGGTCAAACCACAAAGTCTGTGTGAATTGCCTCTTTTCACAGAAGTAGACTGTTATAAAGCACTCTTAAGACTGTGACTTCGCTGTCGAGTCTGATGATCCCGGAGGGACATGTGGGTCCTGCAGGGCCTCAGGCACACGGCCATGTGGCCTGGTCATTGGTGTGCTGGCAGAGCTCTGCCTTCTGCGTTCTGGCTAGCAGGCTGTGCTATTAGAGAATGTGCTAGAATCAGCCCTAAGCTCAGGGCGCTATATGGGGACAAGTGTTGTGAATGGTAACGAAGGCTCTTGGAGGAAAGAGGAGAAGGTCTCGAGCCTGGCACAGGGAAGATGGGTGGGGGAGAAGGGAGGCAGTAGGAGAGACAGGGTCAGGGTCTTTGGGGTTGGGGGCAAGTCTGTGGTCAACTGTGGCTGCTAACTCTGGTCTTTGTCCTTTGACTGCAGACCTGGCCGAGTGCAAGCTGGTTTCCTTCCCCGTCGGCATCTACAAGGTCCTGCGAAATGTCACTGACCAGATTCACCTCATCACGCTGGCCAACAACGAGCTCAAGGCCCTCACCAGCAAGTTCATGACCACGTTCTGTCAGCTCCGAGGTAGGCCGGGAGGGCATTCTGGCTCTTACCCTGAAGGCTCCGACCCTCTCTGGGAACTGTCACCAGGGCTGGTCCCCTGGTCAGCTGGTCTCAGGAAACAGTTCCCAAGGAGGGCCTTTAAGGGTGGACCCGTGTCCTCCCTGCAGCCTGGATATCTCCCCTACCTCTAGCTGGCTGTGAATCAGATTGACTCATGGTTAAGGCTGTGGGTCCTGGAGTGATTCTTTTGTTTTGAATAGACCAGCAGGGTATTTGGGGTCTTGCAGCTCTGGAGTAGTTTTTTCTCGGTAGACTTGTTAACAAGCCCCCTTCTGCACCCTGCCAATCTAGCACTGTTTTCCCATGTTGCTTTTTCAGTTCAGGAGTGACATGTCAGGGATGTTGTTTTCTCTGCTGTGCACACGCAGAGCAAGTGGACTTGGGTGCTTGGCAGAGAGATGAGCAGGAGGCTGACAGGTGGGCGTTATGATGCATATGAAATTTCTCCTCCAGATGGAGGAGCAGAATGCAGTGGCCACTGCGTGTCCACTCCCTGCTCCTTCATCCTTCTGCGGGAGTTCACTGCTGCTCAGCCCAGTGACCTGTGGGGTGGAACTGCAGCCTGGGGGCTTGGTGTGTGTTTGTGAAATGGTGGGGTGGGAGAGAGAATTGGGAAGGGCACAGAAGAGGTGATTCCTGCCTTCTGGAATTCTCTATCTGTTAGGGGCATGAAAGGGGTCTTAGAGTCTGTTTAGAGAAACCAGTATGTAAAATGCTGCTGATGGAATCTGAGGGACCTGAACAGCCTATTTCCTGCAGCTTCCCTTAGGAGATGTGGACTCTGGCGGAGCCCAGAGAGGAGAGGGAAGCATGAATTGGCAAACCTGGGCCAGAGACAGAAAGCAGCTTGGACAGTGGCTCGGGAGAAAGCTACAGGCGGGACCTGGGCTGGGTGCAGACACAAGGGCCGGGAGGAGGGATTGATCTGTGTGGTCGTTTCTGACTGAAGCTCACAAAGCTCATTGCATTTGTGTTTAAAATATTAAAATGCTTATGATGAGGGGTGAGTCAAGGAATCCCAGGGCAAGACATGTTTCCCCAGGAGCATCTGTGGATGGTTTTCACCAGGACCATTTTACCATCCTTCCTTTTCTGGTGGCTGCTTCTTTACACAGGTGAGATGGGTCCTTCCAGCCAAGGGGGCCCTTGGACCAGCAACTGTCAGCCTGGCTGAAATTAGAATTGATTTGCCTCGGCTTTACCCCAAGACCCACTGAATCAGAATGTCTGGGTGTGGGTCTGGGTAGAGGCACCTGTTAAAACCTAAATCAATCGTTCTAAAGTGCTGGCAGCCAAAATTGAGACCATAGTTTAGACCAACGCAAATGCCAAACTGAACTGAACTGAAATGCCAAAGAGACTAGCATGTAAGTTATGAGTGACTCAGATTGGTAATGATCAGAAGGAGTGATGGGTACTGTGGCCAACTGGTACCTGCCCTGCTCAGCTTCTGCCAGACGTGCCACGGGAGTGTTCTTTTTTTCCTTCTTCTATTTTTTGGCCACATCAGGCAGCATGTGGGAACTTAGCTCCCCAACTGGGGATCAAACCTGTGCCTCCTGCAGTGAAAGTGTGGAGTCTTAACCTCTGGACCATCAGGAATGTCCCTGGGATTGTTCTGATTATTTTATTCAATTGAAGCTAGAAAGATGAATCTTTATGTGAAATTTATCCATTTTTACTTTAACGTAAAAACATTTTGCAAGTTAGACTTAGCCAGTTGAGAGAATCTCCCATAAAATATTAGAGCTGTTTCTGCCATCTCATCTCACAGTGGAAAAGGAAGGTCAGGGAAAGAAGTGATGTGTCCAAGGTCTTCTAGCAGGACACTCACGTCACCCACTCCGCAGGCGGGATTGCCTTTCCAGACCACCTGCGTTAGTTAGCTCAGGGGCCTCCTGGAGAGGACTTGACATTTGGCAGCACCTTGTGGAATGAGTGAGCAGGCCCTTTCCTGGGGACACAGCAGCAAGTACCAGAGAAATACACTCAGGGGCCCTACATTTGTGCCTCAGTTGTGAAAATATGCTTACCATGATACCCTTCCATGAGTCAGTCGTAAAAATGTACTTACCATGATACCCTTCCATCAGAGGTCTGTAGAAGGATGCTGTTTGCCCTCCCTCCTGTGCTCTGGTACTCCTGCCTCCCCTATACTGCCTTGGATTACAAAGAGAAGGCCCCGGTGTGCCCAGCGATTGGATTTCACAGAGGCAGCAGTGGGCCCAGGGAGGGTGACCAGGAATAGAGGGGCTGGAGCGGAGAGACTCACCTGGCTTCCACAGTGATGGCTCTGGGTCCCAACCTTTATTCTGGTTTCTCTTTCAAATAGAAAAACCTTTTCCTTTCAAGTGTGACAAGGAGGCTTGAATAGGCTTTTCTGGGCTCCTCATCTCCTGCTAGCATCCTCTTGTGGGTTCTTGACAGAGAAGGTTGGCTGCCTCAGTGTTGGGGAGAGAGCGGCCTGCTTACTCCATGCCTGTGCCTGTCAAGTGGTCTCCCGTGGGTACTCTGGACACTTCTTTTGCTGGAGTCATGGCCCGTTTGAAGTTGGATGGTCTTTTTTTTTTTTTTCACTTTATTTTTTAGCCACATCATGCAGCAGGCAGGATCTTAGTTCCCCAATCAGGAATCCAACTTGTGCCCCGCCCGCCACCCTCTTCAGTGGAAGTGCTAGGTCCTAACCACTGGGCCACCAGGGTTGTCTTTAATGGTTACATCCCCTTGACATCTTTCACCCAACTTATAGTGGGAAAAAGCAAGATCTGAGATGGACAATGGCACAGATCGTATCTGTCCAAAGGGCAAGTAGGCTCTGCTGAGAGTGGGTCCCTAAGTCTGGTTGTGGCTCCTCTGGCCTGTCTCCTCCTCCCATGTTCCCATCTCTCCACTTCCTCCCGATGCAAGTCATTCAGGTCTTTTTATTGAGTGTATCCTGAGTCTGCCAGGCCAGAGGTGTCCAAGACACACCTGCAGAAACAGACAAAGACCATCCAAGTGAGAACCAGCAGAGGCGTTTCATTCAGAGCTTGCTCTAGCCAGGGATTCAGCCACTGTCACTTGGATTTAGCAGGGAGTCAAAGGCAGACAGAGGAGTGGGAAGGATTTATAGTGGATGAAAGGGAGAAGGCTTCAGGTGTGCCTGAAGGCAGGCTGGGAGCCCAGGGAAGCTGGAGGCAGGCGGGCCAGCTGGCTGCAGGGCCTCCTGTGTGATTGCTTAGGATGTACTTCTGGCTGTCTCCTCTTGGTCCTAAATGGAATATTGGGATAAACATTAGGGAAACTCAGTAATCAAGTTCTGGCCATTTGAGGCCAACTGTTACAGAGGATGTTATTTGGCTTCCTGGATAGTTGATGGAGATGGTAGTCTGACTGCCTCCAAGTCTGACTTAACAGAAGGCTAGCTTCCTGGGTGGTTGCTTTACTAACCGGACGATTTCCTGGACAGGATGCTGCAGGTTGTGGGTCACAGATCTATTTTTATACTTGGTCTGGCCATTGTCTGTGTGTATATTCAGTCTCACAGCCTGCTCTTCAGCTCAGTTCACTGGCTTCTCCTGAGCACCTGTTCTGGGCCTGGCAAGGGCATGAACAAGTGACTAATAACACTGGACCCAAATTCCCTGGGCACTTAGCACCCCCAGCTCCACACTGAGGTACAGTGAGACCCACATTATCCTTTTCATGGGGGTGGGACAATTAGCACTTCAGTTTAGTCTGTCCCAGACTCATCAGTTAGAAGAGTTTTCTCCAAGAAGTGGATGTGGCTTTCAGAAACTTCACTCTGTTCCTCTCTGTCCCCTACAGGTAGCAATTGTCTCTGTGCGAAGCATCTTCAGTGCTGAGTATGGGCCATTTGAAGGACAATCATTGTCCCACCCAACCTGCTGACTCTGCCCTGCAGGCAGAATAGTAATTGCTCAATGATGCAGGGTCCCAGCAGCCAAGGTGCTGATTGATCCTCAGTGGGCGGGTATTTTTGGAGCTGGCACATTCCTTTTCCACCAGGCTGAGTAATTACTACAGGCTAGCCACATCTGTCCCTTAATGGAATCGGCAGGGCTTGTCTCTCCCCTGGGGTCAGTCTGAGGCCCCTGAATCAGCCCTGACAATTAAAGGATGATGCAGAAGTAATAAGAGGAGCTTGGGGGAAGGAGAGATCCATCTAGCCAACACTAGAAACCACAGTTCAGAAGAGATAGTAAATAAGGGAATGTCAGGCCTGTCTGCTCTCAGGCGGGGGACAGCCTGGGGAGTGAGATAGAGGAAGTTCTCCCAGAGCCCCTGTCTGTCCTCAGAGCCCAGGTTGTTTGACTCTGAACCCTGGCACAAAACAGCAGGAAGAAATATGCGGAGCTCCTTGAATATAGCTCCCTGGGCCAAGAGGGCATTGAGACTCTGGGCATAATTGTGAAAGTCTGATTGATTTTCCTGGAAGCCACATGTCCCAGCAGCAACCACCTTCTCTTCTTTTATCTTTTGAGTCTTGCCTTTAATGTTAGCTTTTAATTTTTTTTCCCCACAGAAAGCTCCATAATCCAGTAATTAAGTCTTGTGGATCTCATACCCCTCTAACAGAAACAGTTCCATTTATTGAGTGCTTTTACTTTTCAGAGATTATCCTTTTCATGTTCAAATACAGGACCGAGCACACAGTAGGTGCTTAATAAATGTCTATATTTTGCCACACATCCTGCTTTTCACAAGACTCACAAATCATTCTCACAGCCGTGCATGGGCAGGGAGGACCTTCTCATGGAGGCTGTTCAGGGAAAGGATGGGCCTAAGGACACATGACGAGTTAGGTCAGTACCAGCTCCTCTTGGTTTTTAGCCCGTCATTCATGCACCACTAAGTAAGCAGAGACTTGCTGAGGATCTACTCTGAGGACAAGTGCAGCAGGAACTAGGCACGCAAAACTAGAAAAAGAAGGCCCACTTCTCGTGGGGAAGCTGGCTGGGGTTTGCATCCTAGCTTGGGGGTTGGGAGAGGAGAGTCAGATTAGCTAGGGGAGAGGGTGGGGTTCTGTGTGACCTTGGACAAGTTATTTCATCTCTCAGTAAACTGGAGGTAGCAGATGATCGTAAAATGAAAATGATGATTGTGTGTAAACCCCAGAAAACTAGTGCCTGGAGCAGAGTGCTGCTCCTTAGATGTTAGCCATCATTATTCCTTTTAGTTTCAAGCCCCATATCCTGAAAGACTGGGCATCTGGCATAAGAGCTCTTGCCTGGAACCCCCTCCCCCATCCAATCCCAGCACTTCAATACTTTGTTAACCCAGCAGGAGCCTGACTCACTGGCGTGGGTTCACACTGCCTTTCTAGTGCAGATCTGGGCCCCCTTTGAAGATCAGTAATGGAAAGCTTTCCCTTCCTGGCCAGTTTCAGCACAGCCCCTCCGATTACCCTAATGCAACCAAGGAGCTGAACGCCAAGGGTGCAAACCCTGCTTTCCAGCCACAGTTCCCTCTGCGCCTTTTGCTTTTCAATGATGCTTCTGAGCTGGTGGGGAGGCTGCCTTTCAGGCCGACTCAGCTCCTCCTTCTTGCAGCTGAGCATCGCCTTAGACCCTGGAGCTGAAAAAAGGGCTGGGCTTCAGAGAGCAACCTTCCCTGGGGAACAAGAAGCTGGGCAGGGGTGTGATTTTGTAGCCCCAAGTCTCAGTCTTGACAGCAGTGATCTCTAGAGGAGGATACACCAAGCGATGATTTGGAAACCTGCCTTGGCTTTATTGAGTAAAAAAGCAGGAATCAAAAGAGCATATAGGCTATGATTCCATTTTTTAAAAATATTTATTTATTTGGGTGCACTGGGGCTTAGTGAGGCATGTGGGATCTTTAGCTGTGGCATGGAAGCTCTTAGTTATGGTATGTGGGATCTAGTTCCCTGACCAAGGATTGAATCTGGGCTACCTGCATTGGGAGCATGGAGTCTTAGCCACTGGACCACCAGGGAAGTCCTCCTCCATTTGTTTTTTTAAAATAGTATCTATCCATCCATCTATCTATTAGTATGTACATAGAAAAATATAGACTAGTGAATACCAGACAACTGTGGTTCTAGGGGTGGAAACAGGATTTTCATTTTCCGTGTTCCATGTTTTTCTGATGTCTCTATTTTTACAATGAGCACACATTGCCTTTTATCAGTAGATGCGTTTAAAGTGAAACAAACTGTATTGGTTACGACAGGCCAGTTTTGGATTAAAGTGAAAGTAAAAGTCGCTCAGTTTTGTCCAACTCTTTGCGACCCCATGGACTGTAGCCTGCCAGGCTCCTGTCTGTGGAATTCTCCAGGCAAGTATAATGGAGTGGATTGCCATTCCCTTCTCCAGGGCATCTTCCCAACCCAGGGATCAACCCGGAGTCTCCTGCATTGCAGGTGGATTCTTTACCATCTGAGCTACCAGGGAAGCCTCAGTTTTGCATTAGGAACTCAGACGGTAAAGCGTCTGCCTACAATGTGGGAAACCCGGGTTCGATTGCTGGGTCAGGAGGATCCCCTGGAGAAGGAAATGGCAACCCACTCCAGTACTCTTGCCTGGAAAACCCCATAGACAGAGGATCCTAGTAGGCTACAGCCCATGGGGTTGCAAAGAGTCGGACACGACTGAGCGATATAACTTAATTTTAAATCTCAGTGGCTTCAAACAACAAAATCTTGTATTTACAGTTGGGATAGCATTGAGTGTCTGTGATAGTTATCGGCACTGTTCACATGCCTGAGTGCTAGGTGACTTGCTGTCTTCATTGGTGATGGAGGACTAGACCTGAATCTTCTTGAGAAGATAACCCAACACAAATATGGCCCAGGAGGGCTGTGCACAGAGTGGGGAAAATATTAAAACAGTGACAACAATAATCTCCCTTGATGATAGTAAATTTCAGCAAGAACATCTAATTTTAAG
The DNA here is from genome assembly GCF_003369695.1 of Bos indicus x Bos taurus. Classification (NCBI taxonomy): domain Eukaryota; kingdom Metazoa; phylum Chordata; class Mammalia; order Artiodactyla; family Bovidae; genus Bos; species Bos indicus x Bos taurus. Next base: position 26,503,329 of record NC_040103.1, on the reverse strand, counting down.
TAGCACATCTTTCTGAAGCTTCTCCCGAATAAACCAACTGCAAGCGTTGTCCATGGTAGCTAGCCAGGCGACCCTGTGTGTGTCAGGAGGGTGTGGAGAGTCAGTAAGTGGCATGACTACAATTGCAGAACCTAGAGCCACACTGGCCTCAGGGCAGAACCTGGCTCTGCTGTTTTTAATGTCCCGATCTATATGATGCGATCCATTCTACACCACTTCAGTGGGTCATCGTTAAGGATTAAGTTGAGGTGAAACATGGTAACATTGAAAAGAGGGTACCAGCATGTGGTGAGTATTCAAGACGGTTTGCTCTATTGATCATTATGTAATCCGTCCCCTGTGCCGTCCTGCCCTGATCCTGTCTGCTCCTCCCAAGAGGACCTGAGGTATCCAGATAGCATGTGTCAGGAGGATCTGTTGTACTTTTGGGATGGACCACCTAATGAGCAAATAATCTGTAATTTGATAGGAGTAAAAGTTGCCCTTTTCTAGAATGGGGTTCACCCAGATGGAATCAAGCCAAAAAGTCATGAGGAGAAAAAGAGCTTAGGAAGAAGAACCTGCTGTTCAGAGTGGTTCTTGAGCAAACATTGCTGAAACAGGAATGCCTTGTTTGTCTTGGAGTTTTTTCTGAAGTTTTTATTTACTTATTTACTTATTTATTTTTGGCTGTGCTGGGTCTTCTTTCCGTGTGTGGGCTTTCTCCAGTTGTGGCGAGTGGGGGTACTCTCCAGGTGTGGTGCACAGTCTTCTCATTGTGGTGGCTTCTCTTGTTGCAGAGCATGGGCTCTGGGGCACTTGAGCTTCAGTAGCTGTGGCTCACGGGCTCCAGAGCACAGGCTCAGTAGTTGTGGTGCATGGGCTTCGTTGCCCCGAGGCATGTGGGATCACCCCAGAGAAGGAATTGAACCTGCATTGGCAGGCGTACACCTAACCAGTGGGCCACCAGGGAAGTCCTGACTTGGGCTTTTTAATTAACTTCATTGATGAGGGAGCAGTCTTGACCCTCTGACACCTGGGTTGTTGACGTTGGTTTGTAAAGCTTGGAAGAGCAAGCCTCCCACAGCTCTGAGCCTGAACAGAAGATCCCTGCCCTCCCGCTTCTCCCCCAACCCTGAGAGGAGAGGATATGATGATGCAAAAGCCTGGGGATGATGTTCATTGTAGCCACACATGATGGCAAGGAATTTAAAGAGCCTTTGAGTCATGAATGCAGCAAGACAGAGATGTGGAGAAAAGCTATTGAACAGCAAAGAAATAGAGCTGGCAGGGCATGCCGTGCTTTCATTAAAACGCTGTCAGTCAGATGAAAAGCTTTTCAGCTTCTCAACTGCGGAGATGCCCCTGGCTGATCCCAGGCACATCTCCCCAGCAGGACTCACAGACTGTGCTCCTCACGGAGGTGTCTCCAGCCTCCCCCAGAGGCTCTGCTCCCTGAAGGCTTCACTCAGCCCTGACCTGATATCAGTGCCTGGATGGACCCCTCCCGGACCCCACTTCCCTGAGGAAATGGGACTGTCATTCCATCCCTCCCTTCCTTCTCTTATCCGTGAATCTCAGGGAACGTGGGGATATAACATCTGACCACCAGTTGGGATCTGCCAAGTGTGTGTGCTTTTGGGCAGGTTATTTGACCTCTGTGATCCTCAGTGCTCTCATCCATAAATTGGGAGATATTTGTGAGATTTCATGAACAACTAATACATTGCCTAGGACATAGCATCACTCATTAAATATTCACACCTGTCTCCTGTCACCTTGGTCACGTTTATCCCATGTTTGGTGACCAGTGCCAGGACATCCAGGCCATCCCAATCCTGGCTTCTCTGCCACCTGGAGGTGTAATCTTGGCAAATTGCTTAACCTCTCTAAGTCACCATTTCTGCTTCCATCAAATGGAACAGAGTAAGACAAATCTTGCAGAGCTGTTCTGAGGATCAAATGAGACAATAAGTATGCGCTCCCGGTGGCATCTGGGACTCATAGTGAGTAACAAAGGAAAAAGGAGCTCCTGTTACCACTTCTGTAGTACCGCAGTGGAGTCCAGCAAGATGATGTTGTGTGACTTCTCCTGTGTTGTGTGAAGATCATCCCAGAGGACGTTCCAGGGCAGCCGGGGCCTGGACCCGAGTGTGAGTGCTGGACCTGCAGATCCTCAGCCTAATCATAAAGGGTCTGGGCTACCTGGGGGAGGAGGCCTTGGGGATCCACTGAAGAATTACAAGCTCAGAGCTGTGCTCATGAAGTGAAATATGTCCCACTGTGCAGCATTGATTGGAAAGAGGCTGGAGGCAAGAGTCCAGGGAGGAGGCTGCCAGAGTGGTCCAGGTGAGAGGGACTGGGAGGAACAAAATCAAGAGCCTGTTTGAGCTGCAGTAAGGAAAGCCTGTCTGGTCATTCTGGATACCTCAATGCAAGGATTCTGTAGCCCCTAAACCAGCCTCAGGAAGGACCCCAGATGTGCCATCCTGAGCAGGGGTGAGAGCCTTGCTTTCCAAAGCCAAAGCAGGGCACCCAGCTGGAATGATGGGTGGCAGTGGTTGGGGTTACCCCTCCTTTTGCATGACTATGGAATTCGCCCTTTGGGAAGACTTCTTTCGGATCTGGGTTTCCTCACTGCTTTCCTGGCCCAGGCAGTCACTGTGGTCTCTGGGTTGTTTCCACTTCCCCCCTCCTTACTCTTCCTTCCCACCTGGCAGAACTCCGCCTGGAAGGGAACTTCCTGCACCGCCTTCCCAATGAGGTCAGCACCCTGCAGCACCTCAAGGCCATTGACCTGTCCCGGAACCAGTTCCACGACTTCCCCGAGCAGCTCACCACCCTGCCTGCGCTGGAGAACATCAATCTGGAAGAGAATGAGATTGTGGGTGAGTGGACCCAGCCCATGGCCCTGCCCCTCCTCTGTCTGCAGAGCCTGTCCTGAGCTCCCTTGCCTGGATTGAGGCTCACAGGGTCTTCTAGGGCACAAGGGATGGGGCTCTGGAGGCAGAGTTTCATAGACAAGAGTGCAAGGTTGGGCTTTCTGGTCTGAGATTCCTGAGTACAGGGCATTGAGCCTAGAAAGGTAACTCTTATGAGGTCCTGCTGCCTGCCAGGGGCCAAGCTGGACACTTGCTTTCACCTGTCAGGTAGAAGGTCTTGGCTTTTCACACCGCGACCCCTGAACTAGTTGGGCCACCTTGGACCTCAAGCTCTCCTCTTGTCTCCATCTGCCAGCCTTGGCTGCCTTTACGACCCTTCAGCTCAGACCTTCTATGTGGTAACTCCTGCCTGAGCTCCTGGCTCTCCCTCCCTGGCTTCACAGGAGCTCTTTGCCATGATTAAGCAGGAGCCCCTGGGCAAACAAGTTCAGAACAGCCTCTCTGTACCTTCCAGTACAAATGCTCTCCCCCTCAGGGAAGCAGGAGGTCTCCCCCTCCGAGTTGGAGGTGTGCCTCCTGCAAACAGCAGACCCCAGCAAGCTGGGTTCCTCTGAGGTGGAAGAGGGGTTCCTTTCTTCCTTTGGTAACACTTGCATACCTCTTGGTCTCATTAGACCTCAGCATCCTCTCCAACTGCTGTCTAGCCCCTCCAAGGGAGAGCCTGGCACTCACAGGGTCCCTCAGCGCCCCTCCTCCTTGGCTCTTCCTGCTGCTGCTTTGGCAGGCTCTGGAAGCCCATCTCCAGCTCCATGTCGCCTTCTCTCACGTGGCCTCTAATGTTGATGGTTAATAATAACCCCCTTCAGTTATGCGTTCATTTTTGTAAGCTCTTTTGCAGGCATTATGCTATTAGATTAAAAGCAACAGGCCTCTGGTGGTTCGGTGCTGCCTGGTGCACTGATGAGCCTCCCTTCTATCAAGGATGCTGCCTGCAGGGTTCAAGCTCTGGCTGAGTGGGAGGGGGAACCAGCTAAGCTCTGAATTTCGGGGTCCATCCTTTTACAGGTGTGTAAACTGAGGCTCAGAGAGGTCATGACAGAGCATGGGGTTACACAGTGAGACCACAGAAATGCCAGGCTAAGAGTGCATGATTCTAAAACTCAGCCCTATGCCTGGAGAGGGCTTCCCTTGTCTGGCCTCTGGGAAGGCCCTGGGAGTGGGCTCTGGTTCAGACTTGCCATCCCAAGACCAGGATCACTGAGTTGCTGGCCCCTGGGTTGGCACCCCCCGGGCCACTTGGGCACTTGTGCTGTCTTTAAGCAGAAGCACCTGTTTACTGTAAAGCTCATGACCACCTAGGGCTTTCCTCATAGCTCAGTTGGTAAAGAATCCGCCTGCAATGCAGGAGACCCTGGTTCAATTCCTGGGTCGGGAAGATCCTCTGGAGAAGGGATAGGCTACCCACTCCAGTATTCTTGGGCTTCCCTGGTGGCTCAGCTGGTAAAGAATCGACCTGAAATGCCTGCAGTGTAGGAGACCTGGGTTCGATCCCTGGGTTGGGAAGATCCCCTGGAGAAGGGAAAGGCTACCCACTCCAATATTCTGACTTGGAGAATCCCATGGACTGTATAGACATTACTTTGCTGACAAAGGTCCATCTAGTCAAAGCTATGGTTTTTCCAGTAGTCATGTATGGATGTGAGAGTTGGACTTTACAGAAAGCTGAGCACCAAAGAATTGATGCTTTTGAACTGTGGTGTTGGAGAATACTCTTCAGAGTCCCTTGGACTGCAAAGAAATCAAACCAGTCCATCCTAAAGGAAATCAGTCCTGAATATTCATTGGAAGGACTGATGTTGAAGCTGAAACTCCAGTACTTTGGCCATTTGATGCGAAGAACTGACTCATTTGAAAGGACCCTGATGCTGGGAAAGATTGAAGGTAGGAGGAGAAGGGGATGACAGAGGATGAGATGGTTGGATAGCATCACCTACTCAATGGACATGAGTTTGAGCAATCTCCAGGAGTTGGTGATGGACAGGGAAGCCTGGAGTGCTGCAGTCCATGGGGTCGCAAAGAATTGCACACAACTAAGTGACTGAACTGAACTGTATAGTCCAGCGAGTGGCAGAGTCAGATGCGACTGAGCGACTTTGACTTTCTAGAGCACCGGGGTCTTGCCTTGAGCTCTTGATTCTTGGCCAGGCCCTCCTTGCTGGGCCCTTCCTCTGCTGCCTTTTGTTCTTCGAGGCATTCCTGATGTCTGCTGCTTTTCCAAACGGGGCAGTAACCAAGAAAGGACTACTTGTTTGGGCTAATGTCAAGACCAGAGCTGGGTGGGTAGCTGCAGGCAGGCAGGTCAGGATAAGTATTGGCCATTGGCTTCCTCACTTCCTGACTGTATCTTTCAAAGACTTGCGTCCCTTCTCTAAGCTTCTGCTGCTTCTCCACTTTCACATGGTGGTTCTCTGACCCTCCCCAAACCCCTGCCCCAGAAGGTGGCTTTTCCTCAAGCAGGAGAGCAGGGTGAGTGGGCATCTCTGCTGGCTGTAGTATAAGAAATGCCTCTCCCCAAAATGAGAAGTACAGGGTGACAGATCCCCTAGTCTTCCCCCCTCCAGCAAGGCTGACAACATTCCTTAGCAGCAACAGCTCCCAGAACCTAGATCAGCTGTTTTGACTTATTCTTTTGTACACATATCTCTTCCTTTCTACAGAGTGACAGTAATAACTCTGCACATGGAAGCATCTTGCAGTTTACCAGGAATGCTCATGTGCAGGCCCAAGACAAGAGGGTGATCATCCCATTTGATAGATGTAGAAACTGACGCACTAAGATCCCCCCGGCCTTCATGGTCAACTGTCTGTTGTACACCTGGCCAGGTAACAGAGACTTCAGCCCTGGGCTGTGTTTCCCAGTGAGTTCCTGCTGCCCAGGCTGGGGGACATGGGGAGACTGGGGAATGCCCCTGCCTCCAAGTTTTCCCCAAGTGCCCAGCAGCTCCTAGAGGTGCTTGGCTGATCCCAGGACTGCTCCACTGTGGGATGCCCTGGGCGTTCTCCCTGCACCAGGTGGAGAGAGGGGCACATGGAGGCAGTGGTGGTTCCTTGCCGGAATCTCCTCACTTCTACGTTCTACCTCTCTCCAGCCCACCCTAGTTACTTGGATGGTTTCCTGACTCCCAGACCAGCGGAAGACCAGGCCACAGCCTCTGCAGCCCAGGTTGGAGGGAGGAGGGCTGTAATCACAGTGAAGTAGGTGAGGGCTGCACACGCCTTCATTATGGAAATAGCTTTGTCCTGTTCGCTTGTTGTAGCCGATCTCCCGCAGGAGCTCACTGAGATAATTGTGGTAGGAACTTAGGATGTCTTCAGTGTGGCTTATTTTTCCCCTCAGAGCTCTCAGAGGGGATTGGAAGATTTGCAAAAAAATGTTTTCTAAAGAAATAAATTGGAGGTGCATGAATCTCCTTAAAGCTTTAATTTGGTAAGTAGAGAACAAGCAGCTCTGAAACAAGCTCCAGGTGCATCTGAAGGGACCTCCTCAATAGATGCCTCTGGCCCAGCCTCAGGAAGGCCTGGAAGCTTCCAAGAGCAGTAGCATCATCTTTTTTTTTATTTTAATATTTATTTTTTTCCATTTATTTATTTGGCTGCACCGGGTCTCACCTGCAGCACGCAGCATCTTCAATCTTCATTGCAGTGTGTGGGATCTCCAGACAAGGCATGCTGAGACTTTAGTTCCAGCTTGTGAACTCTAAGTTGCGGCATGCAGGATCTAGTCCCCTGACCAGGGATCGAACCCAGGCCCCCCTGCATTGGGAGCGCCGAGTCTTAGCACTGGACCACCAGGGAAGTCCCCAGCAGCGGCATCTCGTTTCTGAACAGTGCCACTGGCTGGCACTCTATGGGCCATGATGCGGGGAGCGGCTCGGCTCAGGTCCAGCGAGGGGAGAAGACACAGGGCCTCATCAGTGTATGCAGGCTGGGAGAGGCAGGGGCACTGCCTTCTGCTTTCTGGTCCAACTGCGGGTGGTGGGAGGATGCTCGTCCTTGGTGCTCACTGGTAGCCGGAGGCCCTCAGGTCGAGGATCTGGGTGGCACGTGGCGGCCTCATTGCTGCTGCCTCCTATGGACAGTCCTCTGGTTTGTGTGTGACTTGGCTTTTGAGTCCTGTCATCTCCAGAGCCAGCGTGAGTGCGGTGTCTGCATGCAGCCGGCTTGCAGCTGGTTGGGAGCACAGTGCAGAGCAGGAATCCCAAAGCTCGAAGGCTCTCTGAAACGACTGACACTGAATAGGGCCGATTGTTTCAAATTGCCAGCTGTGACCCACTAGTAAGCTGTGAGACCAGCATGTGCTGGAGTTCCTCACCTGTAGCATGGTACACACTGCTTTGTGACTTTATAACAGTTTTTCTATATGCCTGCATGAATATAGGTACTGGGTCATGATGTAAAATATATTTCTTTTTTTTTTTTGGCCACTCCACGAGGCTTGTGGAATCTTAGTTCCCTGACCAGGGATCAAACCCGTGCCCCACACAGTGGAAGTGTGGAGTTCTAACCCCTGGACCCCCAGGGAAGTCCTAAAATGTATTTCTTGCTGTGAGTCGCAATGAGAAAATAACAAAAGCTGCTTCTCTGAGTGGTCCCACAGCGACCTGGGGTCTGTGCTCAGCTGGCCTAGCTCCCTGTCCTTCCGCTCTCGTCCCTCAACTACACTATGTTGTTCCCTCCTCCCATCTCCAACCGCATCTATGTCCATCTTGGTCACCACCACTGCATCCTCCTGGCGACTAGTTGCTGGGGGTGGTGTAAGGATGGGCAGTGGGGCCTCAGCTGGGGAGATGATCTCAGCTCTCCTCTCACCTGAGTGTGAAGCCACGCAGATGCTAGGTTCAATGCTACCTGACTGTCTATCCCCATCTCACCTCACCTCACACACCCTGCACGGCCTGAGCTCATAGTCCAGAAGTCCTGCCTCTGTTCTTATCATTTTCTCTGCCTCGGTCCTAACCCCCCAAGTGCAGGTCCGGGCCTGGTGCAGATGAACAGGAAGTGGTGCAAGTGACAGGACTCTGCCTCCCCCACTCGCTGGCTCCCAGCACACACACCGCAAGTGACCTCATCTGGATGGGAGGCTTCCTGGGTCCTTGGAGACAAGCCTGCCAGGACATGGTTGTTTTCTCCAGGCACTCCTGAGAGAGAGAAAAGGGTTTGTAGCTTAGAGTGTTTATTCCAAAAGCAGTGCATCACAGGTTTCTGGGATATGGGATGGTTCTTGTATTTTCCAAACCAAAAAGAGATATATGGAAACTTCTGCGTGTTTATAAACAAGACTGCTTGGGGAGAGAGAGTCTCTGCAGAGGTAGGGGCTACAGAGATGAAGGAGATACAGATCCTGACCTCAAGCAGCTTGCAGACGGTAGGGGAGGTCTGAGTGGAAGTGGAGAGTAAACTGCTAGATAATACATGGTCGGGGGACTTCCCTGGTGGTCTCGTGGTTATGACTCCTTGCTTCCACTGCAGGGGGCATGAGTTCGATCCCTGGTTGGGAACTAGGATCCTGCATGTCTTTTGGCACAGCCGAAAAAAGACCAGATGTGGTCAGAAGGGCTGAGGGTAGCCATCCAACTATCCTTGTGAGGTGGGGTTCCCAAGAGAGCCCTGGGAAAGCTTCAGAGGAGGTGGAAGTGTTTAGTCTGACTGTGAATGGTGACATGAGGAGAAGATGGGTCACTCAGCCTATGAAAGCCAGGGAGTCAGTGCTTTATCCCAGCAGCTGTCATAGAGGGCTTGAAGGTGGGTGCTGAAGCAGCGTTCACGCCTAAGAACTTGGAAGTACTTGATGCTACAGAGCAATTCAACACGTTCCTGGAACATGTGGGGGTGAAGGGAAACCAAGTATTGCAGAACCTTCATTTTGCTAAGTAGGAGACTGCTTTGGCTAAGCTAGAATCTCACTTTTTGTCACCCTCAGTTCACTGTTTTTTCGTTTCGTTTTTTACCTGATGCATTCACTGTTCCAGAGAGAGCAAGAGATCATAGGAAAAGAAAATCTTGTTAAGAATTTAACAAATAGAGCAATGGTACATTTAAAAGGAAAAGTACAGATATCCTTGGCTTTTCAAAGGTTTGCTTTACATCTCTTCACTTCACTAGTCAAAGAAATCTGAAAAGGATTTTCACTTTTATGAAAAACTAGGAGAAGTGCAAACAGCATTCAGCATTCATTTTGCAGCAAGTGTTAATAGAGGACGCTCCTACCCTGAGCAGGGAGAGTGGCCCCGCCAAGCTTCTTCCCGGGATCCCCACTCAGCATCAAGCCGCCATTGCTTTGAACTGTGTCTGTGAGCATCTGTACTATATCTCCATTTATTTTATTTTTTATTTTATTTTTATTTTTTATTTTTTTTATATCTCCATTTATTTTGTGTGTCTGTTAGTAAGTGAAAGTGAAAGTCGCTCAGTCATGTCTGACTCTTTGCAACCCCATGGACTATATAGTCCATGGAATTCTCCAGGCCAGAAAACTGGAGTGGATAGCCTTTCCCTTCTCCAGGGGATTTTCCCAACCCAGGAATTGAACCTAGGTCTCCTGCATTGCAGATGGATTCTTTACCAGCTGAGCCACATGGGAAGCCCAAGAACACTGGAGTGGGTAGCCTTTCCCTTCTCCAGCAGATCTTCCCAACCCAGGAATCAAACCAGGGTCTCCTGCATTGCAGGCAGATTCTTTACCAGCTGAGCTATCAGGGAACAAGATGTGTCCTAAGGTGATCACTTCTTCACTTTATACCATTTCTGCTTTCAAAAGCTTTTATGTGAACTCTCTGCTTTTGGATAGCGGGGCACATCTGTATCTGTATTACATAGAGATGCTTTGGGCTGCATTTGCTTAATTCTGCCCAATACAGTTTCACTTCTTACTGTTGAGCCCAACAATTCTCGGAGTCAGTGGGGGCAGGGGTGGTCCCAGGACCAGCAGCATCATCTTAGAACTTGATAGAAATACATATTTTTAGGCCCCTCCCCAGACCTCCTCAATCAGAAACGGGGGAGGGAAGTGACCTCCTCAGTCAGAAACTGGGAGAGGGAAGTGGACAGCAAATGGTTTTGTTTTCTTATTTTGACCTGTGGGATCTCATTTCCCCAACCAGGGATTGAACACAGGCCATGGCAGTGAAAGTGTTAACTCCTAACCACTAGACCACCACCTGATATGAAGAGCCGACTTATTGCAAAAGACCCCAGTGCTGGGAAAGACTGAAAGCAGGAGGAGAAGGGGATGAGAGAGGATGAGATGGTTAGATGGCATCACCAATTCAATTGACATGAGTTTGAGCAAGCTCAGGGAGTTGGTGAAGGACTCACAAAGAGTCAGACATGACTGAGCACCTGAACAACAACAACAGACCACCAGGGAACTCCCTAGCAATTTATATGAATAATCACCGACCCTGCCCCCAAATGATGCAGATGCATGCTGAAGTTTGAGAACCCCCATCGGAGGCTCTGGCTTCTCCAAGTGCCACCCAGAGGCAGGGTGGGTATCACCGGTTAGAAATTCAGGACCATGGACAGAGGAGCCTGGTGGGCTACAGTCCATGGAGTCAGACATGACTGAGTGACTAACACTTTCTCTTGGTCATGGCTCAGTGTGTAAAGAATCTGCCTGCAATGCAGGAAATGTCAGAGACGTTGAGTTCAATCGAGTTCAATCCCTGGGTCAGAAAGATCCCCTGGAGGAGGGCATGGCAACACACCCCAGGATTCTTACCTGGAGAACTCCATGGACAGAGGAACCTGGTGGGCTATAGTCCGTGGGGTCACAAAGGGTTGGACACGACTGAAGTGACTGAGCACACACAGGCTTCACCTCCAACCTCCTGAGAAAGACACCCAGATGCTTCCTGCATTGCAGGACCTTTTTCCTAAAGCTCCCAGTGCCATCTCTGGGCAGCTGACTGTGCTCATTGGCCCTGCCATCCTCCCAAGCACAATGCTCCTTAAGCTTCACAGAATTCCTCAGGGTACCCGCCACAGATCCCCATTTGGATCCCTCTGGAGTGCTTGTTTAAAAGGAAGGCTCCTGGGTCTCCTCTCAGACCCACCACATCAGATTTTGTGTGGATGGGACCCAGGAATCTGCCTTTCTAACACATGCCATGGGCGAGGCAGTGGTGTGTTGATTGAGAATCTCTGTGCAACTGATGTCTATCATTCTCTCCTTTCCTCACATCTATCCAGCTAGTGCCTAGTATAGCGCACTCTGCTTCCTGAATCATCTATTGCAACTGGTTCTTCCTTTCACACTTCACAACCCCCACCCTTGACTCCCAGTCTTTCATCATTGTTTATCTGGTGCCATGGCGCCAGCCCTCAAACATAAGGTTTCCACAAAGTACAGGACCCTCATCCCCTGGGATACAAGGATGAGGGTGGGGGGCACCGTGGAGACATGGAGGGAGCACTCCTGGCCCAAGGGGACACCTACACACCTGCCATGGCCCAGGCCCTCTGTCGCAGTAACTTCTCCCTCCTCTGGGAAGGTGGTGGGGGGAAGAGGCAGATCCTTGCAGGGAACCACAGCTTCACTCTGGTCTCCATCAATAGAAGAGAGTCTCCAGAGTGTCCTCCCTTAGCCTGGGGCACAGGTGCCCACTAGGGCCTCAGGATCGCCCTCCCCCTGCATTGATGTCAGTGTGCCAGCCTCACCCCGTTTCACGGAATTAGCTGATCAGCATCACAGGAGCAGAGAGGCATGGCTTTATTTCACTTTGGGGCTCTACCAGGCTGCCCCTTGGTGGGAGGTTCTGCAGGCTCTGTTTGTTCTGGGAACTCTTGAGGGGATGGGGAGATGAGCCACAAACACTGAGTACCAAGTGCTAAGTGAGAGGCCACATAGCGGCTGAGCAGGGAAGGGCTTCCTGGGGAGCAGGAGTGAGTGGGACCCAGTCCTTTTGTTCCGAAGCACAGCCTCTCTGTGCCTCTGGGGGGACAAAAGGCGACTTCTTTCATAAGAGTCCAGGAAATAGTTTTTAAATAGAGGAAACCCTAAAAAAGCAGAAGTTGGACTAGTGTTCTATTTGATCTAAAAAGATAAAATCGCACCGATTTCAAAATCTAACAGTCATGGCTGCTTGACACTGCTCTTCTGTAATCCTCCTTTAATTTGCTCAGGCCTCTCGTCTGGATAGGAGGTGTTACCTTCACTTGATAGTTAAGAGACAGGCTCAGAGAGATTAAACAGATTGCACAGGGGTGTGGTGGAGGCAGGATCTGAGCCCAGGTCCTTGGCACTCTTGGGCCCACATTGTCTTTGGTGTTCCAGAGCTTGCCAGGTCTACATGTGATGGGTGTGGAGGGCGTGGGTGGTGCCCAGAGAAGCATGTGCAGGTCCACATGGCTGGTAGCACCAGGACGCTGTTGGCCAGGTCACAAGGGGAGAGTTTTCTTACACAGGCCTTGCTCAGCCCTGTCATGATCCCTGTGGTGGCAGAGAAAGGAGCTCTCCCTGCAAGGAGTCACACTACAAGGGCTTTTAGCTGGTATTTACAAGGGGCTAATTGGCAAGCACACTTCCTCTAGCTTCCTGCCTGCCAGAGGAGGCTGTTAACATGTGCGTGTGTGCGTGTGCGTGTGTGTGTGTGTGTGTGTGTGTGTGTGTGTGTGTTAGCCGCTTGGTTGTGTTAGACTCTTTGCGACCCCATGGACTATGGCCTGCCAGGCTTCTCTATCCGTGGAATTCTCCAGGCAAGAATACTGGAGTGGGTTGTCATTCCCTTCTCCAGAGGCTCTTTCCAACGCAGGGGTTGAACCTGGGTCTCCTGCATTGCAGGCAAATTCTTTATTGTCTGAGCCACAAGGGAAGCCCTGTTAACCCCTAAGACGTGTCAAGAAAGAGAGGGTCTGGGAAGACAATGTCAAATCCCTGACACTAGACTCCTGCACACAAATCCTCCTGCCCCTGGTTCTTGGGCTCTAAGCCTGTCTGAGGGGAAATTGAAAGAACCCTGGGCACTGGGTTTGAATTCCCCCCTCCCCTACCAGCCGAGCACACAACAGTCTGAGCCTTGCCCTACCCCTTCCACCAAGCACTGAGTGTTACAGTGCCCAGGAGAAGAGAATTCACCCTCCAAGGTGGCAGCTGTCTGTGTGGCACTGGACTCATGCCCTCTGCCCAGTATGCCCTTGTCCAGCACCAGCAGAGCACTGCCACATACCCCACGAGCAGTGAGCAGTCAGCGCACGCATTGATCGTGAAGCCATCGTTAGACACAGCGTAGGAGTGCTTGCTGGCTGTGGAGCCTCTTGAGGGAGAAGCTGGGAGTAAACAAACAGTCTTCAACATCAATTAGACTTGGCCCCCAGACGTGGAGGGGAGCGAAGCTCTTGTTGCAGCTCCTGTCCACGTGTGTCTGCCTGGAGGGAACTAGCAAGCCAAGTCTCTGCCCAAATGGCATTCCCTGTGCCAACCAGTGAGTGGTAAAACCTTGATTACCCAGAACCTCCAATTACCCAGGATGCTCGTGACGCTCTGTTGGTAGCACACAAGAGAAGAGCAAGGAAAGTTCTCTGACATTTGCTTCAGTTCATTTCAGTTCAGTTGCTCAGTCGTGTCCGACTCTTTGCCACCCCGTGAATCGCAGCACGCCAGGCCTCCCTGTCCATCACCAACTCCCAGAGTTCACTCAAACTCAAGTCCATCAAGTCGGTGATGCCATCCAGCCATCTCATCCTCTGTCTTCCCCTTCTCCTCCTGCCCCCAATCCCTCCCAGCATCAGAGTCTTTTCCAATGAGTCAACTCTTCGCATAAGGTGGCCAAAGTACTGGAGTTTCAGCTTTAGAATCAGTCCTTTCAATGAACACCCAGGACTGATCTCCTTTAGAATGGACTGGTTGGATCTCCTTGCAGTCCAAGGGACTCTCAAGAGTCTTCTCCAACACCACAGTTCAAAAGCATCAATTCTTCGGCATTCAGCTTTCTTCACAGTCCAACTCTCGCATCCATACACGACCACTGGAAAAACCATAGCTTTGACTAGATGGACCTTTGTTGGCAAAGTAATGTCTCTGCTTTTGAATATGCTATCTAGGTTGGTCATAACTTTCCTTCCAAGGAGTAAGCGTTTTTTAATTTCAGGGCTGCAGTCACCATCTGCAGTGATTTTGGAGCCCAAAAAAAATAAAGTCTGACACTGTTTCCACTGTTTCCCCATCTATTTGCCATGAAGTGATGGGACTGGATGCCATGATCTTCGTTTTCGGAATGTTGAGCTTTAAGCCAACTTTTTCACTCTCCTCTTTCACTTTCATCAAGAGGTTTTTTAGTTCCTCTTCACTTTCTGCCATAAGGGTGGTGTCATCTGCTTAAAACAAAGCAATTCCATGCTGCCTTAGACAAGCCAGTCTAAGAGATGGGCTGTCCCTGTCTCTGTCCAGAGTGCTGGATAGCAGCCCAAATTCTCTGACCTTCAGAACTCAGCCTTGCAAGGGTCTTATTCAGGGAGTAAGAGGCTCCCAGGGGCACGGACACAGATTTAGGCATTGGAGAAATGTTCATTCACCAGCTGTTTTTGATTGAGCAGCTTGCTCTGCACTAGGCACTGTGCTGGAGATAGAGATGGACAAAGCACGCTCCCTGTTCTCGCGGGGCTCGTGGCATGTCAGTTACCCTGGCTGATACTTAGTAATTGTTTACTTCACATCTGGATCTTTTCTAAGCATTTTCAAGTGTGCTTTTGTTTAACGTGGGCGACAGCCTTATGCTGTTGTTGCTTAGTTGCTAGGTCATGTCTGACTCTTTGCGACCCCATGGACTGCAGCACGCCAGTCTCCTCTGTCCTTCACTATCTCCTGGAGTTTGCTCAAATTCATGTCCGTCGAATCAGCGATGCTATTTAACCATTTCAACCTCTTCTGCACCCTTCTCCTTTTGTCTTCAATTTTTCCCTGATGAGGCAGGTACTATTATTTTCCCCAGGTGAGGAAACCAAGGCTCAGGGAAGTTAAGTAACTTGGCCAAGGTCATGCTGCCTGGACAAAACCAGGATCACAGCCCAGACAGTCTCTCTCCAGAACCCCAGCTGTTGAGGACAGTGCTTCGCATAAGAAGAGGGACTATAGGTGGAGGGAGATTGAAAGCCGCAGGAAGATTATGGCTGAAGCACATAACTTTGGTTGGAGGAAAATTCCCTTGCGGTGGAGAGACCGGGGGTAAAGTAATGAGGCAGGACTCCCTAAGCCGTGAGTTCAGGCAGTCAGCCTGGCCCTTGGCGGCTGTGCCCCACACAGTGCAGCAGATGGGCGGCGTCCTGGGATGGAAGTGCTAGATGAATGTTTTCACCAGATTCTCTCATTAAGCCTCACCGGGAAGACCAGTGGTACTCAAACTAGCTCTGCATTCAAATCACTGGGAGATTTCAGAATACCTGTGTCCCGGCCATACCCCATGCCAGTTAAGTCAGAATCTCTGATGGAGGGTTTGGGGCTTGATGATTTTTTTTTAAAGCTCCCCAATGATTCCAATGTGCAGGCAAGGTAGAATCACTGAGCTAAGCCGGAATCTTCCAACAACAAACATTCCATCCCTCAAGAAACTATAACCTCCTTCCTTCTCCTCCCTATGTCAGCTGTGTGTATGCGCACGTGTTGCTTAGCTACATCAGGATGAGAAGAGCAATTAGCCCAGCCATGAGAGCTGACAGTTGGCTGGGAGGGTGACAGAGGTGAGCTCTGAGGACTTGCCTCTTGGCTTCTGTTCCCACTGACCCTACTGGGCCCTGGGCATGGTGCTGCTGTCCCACAAACCGCCCCTCCTGATTTCCTTGTCGCACACCTAGCGTTTTCATTTATAATTGAACCAAAGGCAACTGAGAGCATGTAGACAGCAAAACTGTGGGCCAGTTCCCAAAGTTCAGGTTTATTCCAAAGAATCATAGTGTAAACAGACAGGATGGGCCTGAGCTCTGGCACCTTGTGCTCGGGAGCCTGTGGTCCTGCCTGGGTGGGCTACTTGACTTGGCTCCCCAGTACTGGACATGCTCACTCAAGTTCAATGACCTCACCGTGGTAGCTTGAAATTGACCATGGTAGGAATATTTATACCATGAAAAAATTGGCAAATTCTGGGAATTCCCTGGTGGTCCAGTGGTTAGGACTCAGGGCTTTCACTGCTGGGGGCCTGGGTTCAATCCTTAGTCAGGGAACTAAGATCCCACTGCGTGTTAGTTTCTCAGTTGTGTCTGACTCTTTGAGACTCCATGGACTGTCTATAGCCTTCCAGACTCCTCTGTCCATGGAATTCGCCAGGCAAGAACACTGGAGTGGGTTGCCATCCCACTGTGTAGTACAACCAAAAAAAAGGAAAAAGAAAGAAAACCTTGGCAAATGCCACCAATCAGGGATGTTTCTGTCCAGTAAGTGGAGTGTTAAACCTTAGCCAGCACATCACTTCCTTATTGGTGCCCTACCACCCTCCCACGTCCCCTCCACCACCACCTTTAACTCGTTTTGTTTTCTAAAAGCTGGTTTCCCTGATGAGGCCCTCCCTTACTCATTCTCACCTAGTGCTTATCTTAAGAGCGTTTCTTCTTATTTTTCCAACTTATAAAGGAGATCTTATTTCACTGACAATGATCTTAAGTCTGAGCAGAAAGAGTTGTAAAGTTGGTAGCAGTAGGCTTAGGTTCTGAGCATGGAGAGGATTTACAAAGGAGCCATTCACACATCTGCCCCAACCCAGGAGAAGAGCTTTCAGGAGGCCATTCCTTTTCTATCCCACATGTTACCCCTCACTTCTAGACTGTTGGTGTACGCACAGCAGATGAGGCGGCTCTTGTCCTCCATCCTCCAGCTGCAAGGAAGGGACCGGCAGACAATGGGAGGCCACAGCAAAACTGCCATTGTTTCCTGAGGCCCTCCCAGAGCTTCTCACTGAAACAGTTGGAGGAGCAGAGACGTGGGGGTGGGCCGGTGCAGGGACTTCAGTGGGGAAGGGGAGGGACACAGGAGAGCAAAAGGGGAAATCTGCCCTGGAAGACAAATTGCCAGGCTTGGGCCAGGCAATCTGAGTTCCTTACTTGGCTGTCTCCAGGGCAGCCAGAAATAGGACTATATTATTTCTTTATTTTTAATTTCTTGTTTATTTATTTTGGACACAGTCTCCGGCATGTGGCATCTTAGTTCCCTGACCAGGGATCGAACCCATGCCCCCTGCACTGGGAGCACAGAGTCTTGACCACCAGATCTCCAGGGAAGTCCCAACCATGTTATTTCTGAAGAGAATCGTTATGACCTGGCTTTGACTGCATATCAGATCTGGGCTGGGGAGTGCCTCTGGCAGGCAGACGCACTAGAAGCCACGGGCCCACCTTGCTGACCAGCCTGCGATGAGGAGGAGGGAATCACAGTGGGGCTTTTCTCCTTCTGTTTTTCTTTCTCCAGAACCCTGCCCTTAGGGAAACATAGCGTCTCAAGGGTCATTGGTGGATTCCTTAAAACACTGTGCTCCCCATCCTTTTGATGGGGTGCCTAGCATGCTCTCTGCATCTTCTTGGGGAGCACTGTCTGGTCCCTTCTGGGGGCCTCTGTAGCCTCATGAGGCAGAGGACAGTTTAAAGATGAGAGGTTGGGGTTCAGAGAGGTTAGGAGCCCGCCTGAGGCTGCACAAATCCAAGTGGCAGATCTGAGGTCAGGGCCCGAATCCCTGCCCCGTCCTCTCCCCCAGTGGCCTCTCTTCACCAGAGGACTTAGAACTGCCGCACACAGCCTGCCCCGCGGGACTCGGCCTGCAGGACTGTCGGGTGCAGTGTCTCCCGTGCTGCCTGAGCGCAGGGGCAGCTTCAGCTTTCTCCCTGTGCCGCGCCCGCCCCACCACCCAGGGCTCAGCCCAGTGCTCTGTGGGGTGGAGGAGGCTCAGTCATGGCCCCCACCCGGTCTTCTGAAGGGACAGCCCTGGCTGTGAGTGTACCCCAGGAGCCTCCTTGTTACAGGCACGATTCTCCGTCCCACCAGTTTACCATAGTTTGCCTGCTCATGTCCTGTGGCATTTCAGATGGGGCCGGAAGCTCAGTATCCTTGATCGTAGCTGTTGCAGGCTCCAGGTACCAGGAGCTGTGCCAGGACGGCTCTGGCTGCCAGGCCAGCCTGGATTCTTGAGCATGAATGTGCCTGCAGCGCCCCCGCCCCACCCAGGGAGACTAAGATAGCCCCCGTGTGCTGCCCACCAGGACTGGGACACTGCCCCTGCATCTTTACCCAGCATCCCAGGTCCCACTGAAGGAGGCAGCAGGCTCCCTACTCACTGCTCGGGATTCCTTGGGGATTGAGGAAGAAATGCTGAAAAATCTTGAAAATTCAGGCATTCTGGCTGGAAGGGTTATCTTCTGAATCAGAAGTGAGACTACCAGCCGTGTGTAAGCGTTGCTTACAGTGTTGATCCAGCCTGGGCAGCCCACAGGCCCCCATGATTTGTGTCTAAGCTGCCAAGAAAACTGGCAGACTGGGGCCCTAGGCCACCAGGCTGGGGAGCCTCTGATCCCAGTTCCGGAAGGGACCAGAGGGGCTCAGCTCCACCCAAAGTGGGAATCAGAAGTCCCACTGGCCTCTGCTGTGACTTCTGGAGCTCACTCAGTAACAATTGCCACTTTCCTGGGCCCAGACTCCTCCTGTCAGTGTCCTTTTAGACCAGAGGTGCCACACATATGAAGAATCATGCTGTGGAGGGATCATTTTTATCATCTTGTGTCTAGCTTGTGCCCCTGGCATGAAACAAGTTTGCCAGTCAATAGTGCCAATGATTAGTGAAGAGAATTCAAGCTAACCTTGGAGGAGTAATTTTCTCTAAATACTGTCCATTCTGATGCTGCTATTATTATTTTAAGCTTCCACAGACATAAGCAGGAGTCTGGGAGGGCTGTCTGCAGTGGAAAGAGGGTTGGAGTCATCTCTCATTTTCTGGAATAATAAAAGTTGGAAACAACCTGCATGTCTTTAACGGTAGAAACGTGAGCCAAAGCGTGATTGCTCCATTCTTTGGACCACCAAGTGGCCATGATACTGTCACTGACTTGTAACCTGAAAAGATGTTTACAATGTGTCATCAAGAAAAACTATGTTATGGCATAGAATCTAGGAGGCTATTTTTGAAACATAGTTGTGAACAAACATACGTACACACACACACACACGTGTAAAAAAGTTGGTAAGGCCATATATCTCACATTAAGTAATTGGTTCTACATGGTGAAACATGGATGATTTTATTTCTGCTCATCAATATTTTCTCATTTTCCAAATTGGATTACTGTGCTAAAGAACTAGTAACGTATCACAGCCTTGGCCCACAGAGGCCTGGCCCTGGCTAGCAAAAGTGCCCAGAGTGGGTCAGGTCAGAGGAAGGATCCCAACTCTTGAAAGTACTGAAGTTAGAGTTGTTTAATCATATGGTGTTGATGGCGGGTTCACTGTGTGCCCAGCCCAGGTTGGTTTTAACTAGGAACTTGTGATCTAGTTCAGGAGGTAAAATGTTCAGTCATTTATTCGTTCATTCACTCATCCAACAAATAGCTATTGAGCGCCTGTGGGCACTGTGCCAGCCAGGTACTGTACTTACAGCATGAGCATAGTCCCAGAGTGTGATGTAAGATATGTTCTCCTATAAAGTGGTTCAGGAGTTTGGATGGGGACCAGAGGGAATGACAGTGGAGGGGGCCTTTGAGCGGGAATGTGAGGATCCACAAGACTCAGTGAATGGGCATGAGGGCATGCCCCATGGGAGGGGTGAGCTGGGGCTCTTCTTCCTTTCCAGGTGTGCCAAGGTCCAAAGATCTGGCTTCTGTTAGCAACATGATGCCAATGTACCATGTAGCCCTGGGGAGCTTATGTAACCTCTCTAAGCCTCAGTTTTACCACCCACAAAATGCAGATCATTTCATATCCTCCCCTCCACTCTCCAGCCACGTCCCTCTCTTCTTAGGATGCTTGAAGACTGAACGTTCTCCTTTGTGCTTTATCCAGAAACTCTCCATTTGCCTCTTGGGCTTATTGTTTGATAGCTTGGCTAGGCCAGTTGTTGATTCTGCCAGCTTTAATGCAGTCTGTTGGCCCCATTGCTTCTTCCTCTAAGCTGCTCAAATGACCTCCATGGTTAAATCAGGGGAAAGAAATACACTTAATCCCACGCCATCACTCTCCTCCAGCAGAGCCGTTTGGAGAACGCCGAAGACTCTGAAGAGGCCAACTCCGTGGGTGGTACTTGGAAATGACAGGCTGAGAACTCAGGGAGTGCTGCTCTCTCTAGGCCTGGAGTCACGCAGATTTGCTCTAAGGCTGGGCTGCAGCAGGTCTTCATGCCATGCCCAGCAAACCTCGGCAGGGGCATCCCAGGGAGACCCTCCTCCCCATCTCAGGCGCACTGGCCACTTTGCAATCCTCAGGCCTCCCTAGCTGCAGGATGGAGGAGTCATATAGTTCAGAGAGAGAAAAGTCCTTAGCAACCCCTAGTTCTTGCTTGAAAGCAGGCCAGGGGGAACAGACGTCACTTAGGGGATGGTAGACAATGGGGAACCTGATTAGGTATTGAGAGTGAAACTTTCTGGCTCAACCAACTTAGCAGAATTCTTGCTAACACTGAACATGAATGATGAACACTGAAATTCAAAAGTCAGGCCTACTTGAAAAATCCAAGGGAGCTAGAGTAGAGTCAGAGAATCATTGTCAACATAGAGAATCTATGGTTCAGTTTCCTTATCTGCCAAATGGGTCAGTATGAAGGACCATCTGATGCAAGTCCTCAAAGATCAGTTCCCAGAATCAGCCTCTTTTCTGGGGCCCATTTTATTAATAACAATGTGTTAACCTCCCTGAGCCTTGATTATCTCCTGTGTCACCTGGGATTTAATGGTAACTACTCTGTGAAATGACCTGAGTTTTTAAAAAAATAATTAATTTTAATCAGAGGATAATTTCTTTACAGTATTGTGGTGATTATTGCTATACATCAACGTGAATCGTCCACGAGTGCACGTGTCTCCCCATCCTGAATGTCCCCCCCACCTCCCTCCCCACCCCATCCTTCTGTATTGTCCCAGAGCACCAGCTTTGAGGACCCTGCTTCATGCCTCGAACTTGCACTGATGACCTGACTTTTAAAAGAAAATTATTTGTTTATTTATTATTGACTGCTCCAGGTCTTTCGTTGCTGCGTGCGGCTTTCGCTAGTTGTGAGTGGGGGCTACTCGTCCTTGCAGTGTATGAGCTTCTCATTGCAACGGCTTCTCTTGTTGCAGAGCACAGGCTCTAGGGTGGGGGGACTCAGTAGTTGCAACTCGGGGGCTCTAGAACATAAGCTCAGTTGTTTTGGCGCATGGGGCTTAGTTGCTCCAAGGCATATGAAATCTTCCTGGACCAGAGATGGAACCTGTGTCCCCTACCTTGGCAGGCAGAGTCTTATCCGCTGTGCCACCAGGGCGGTCCATGAACTGACTTCTTAAGAGCCCAAGGCAAGAGGATTTTCTTATCTGGGCCATCAGGGGCAGAGGGGATGATGTCTGTCCTGCGTACCCAGCTGCCAGGTGTGCTGCCGGCCATGGCTGTTACAAAGCTGGTGTGCTAACACAGAGAAGGGAAGCTTCCAAGTCATTAGCCCTTCTCTTCCCAGCCATTGTTGGTAGGGCACTTGGGAGCTCACTGTACATGAAGAGAGACAAGGAATTCCACAGGCAGCCCCTTCCTTTGGCTCCCACTCCTGCAGCCCCACCCCCACCCCCAGTAAGGAGCATAGAGGAACAGGCTGCTAGCAGCTGGGTAACGTGACATGAGCGTGCGGATGTGCTCCAGAGAAAGCAGAAGCTGAGTGGGCATTGATAGCAGTTGATCTTGCTTTTCCTCCACTCCCAGGAACAGCGTCTGCTCACAACCTAGTGATCTGGAAATGCCTTATCTCTGCATCTTTCCCTACCTGAGCCCCCATGTTTGCCTTGGGCTCTGGGTCCCTCCCCATCACCTCCTTCATGGCTCCTGTCCTCTCATCTATCACGTAGGTTCCTGTCTGTCAAACGGAGCCCCCCTGGCAGCGCTCTAGCCAGTCTTGCTTGGGACCCAGCTCCCGGCCGTGACCCACCCTAGTAACTCCCTGCCAGCTGCCCAGAACATGTTTTTGCGCCCACCATGTCTACGTGCCACCTATGGTGTTTGGCCCTGGGGATTCAAGGACAAAGGAAAGACTCTGCTCTTAGGAGGTTAAGAATTTCTCCTGCGTCCAGCATTAGACCCTTGGTCTAATTGATAGAGCCAGTCCCCAGGGAGCTCAGAGCCAGTCACCCCAGGGTACTAAAGGGAGAGCAAACTCCTGTACCTGTGATCAGATGTTTGATGTTACCATCACAAAAAGATTGTGACTTGCTGAAGGCTCAGGTGATGGGGAACATTTTTTTTTTTAGCAATAAAGTATTTTAAAATTAAGGTACGTGTATATATTTTTAGACATAATGCTATTGCATATTTAATAGACTACAGGGTAGGGTAACAACTTTTATATGCGCTGGGAAACCAAAATATTCAGATGACTCCCTTTTTTGAGATATTCACTTTGTTGCCGTGGGCTGGAACCAAACCCGTGGTGTCTCTGAGGAATGACTGCACAGATATTCTCTTTCATCCTTAAACGACTATGTCAGGTATATACTGTTATTATCCTGATATGAAGTTCATTTTATTATTTTTTAATTAAAGTATAGTTTTAGGTATATCGTGAAGTGATTCAGCTATACATATATTAATATATACTTTTTCAGGTTTCTTACCCACATAGATTATTACAAGATAATGAAAATAGCTTCCTATGCTATACAGTAAATCCTTGTTATTTTTTTATATATAGTGGCGTGGATCTGTTAATCCCATACTCCTAATTTATTGCTCCTCTACTCTGCCTTGGGATTCCCAGGTGGCTTGGTGGTAAAGAATCCAGTGCCAGTGCAGGAGACACAGGAGACTAGGGTTCAATCCCTGGGTCAGGAAGATTCCCCTGGAGAAGGAAATGGCAACCCACTCTAGTATTCTTGACTGTAGAATCCCATGGGCAGAGGAGCCTGGCGGGCTACAGTTCACGGGGTCGCAGAGTCGAACACCACTGAGTGAACACACATGCACCCTGCCTCTCCCCTTGGATAACCATGAATGTGCTTTATATGTCTGTGAGCCTGCTTTTGTTTTGTAAATAACTTAATTTGTATTATATTTTAGATACCACACAGAAATGATATATGGTATTTGTCTGTTTCTATCTGACTTACTTCACTCAGTATATTATTCTTTAGGTCCATCTGTGTTGCTACAAATAACATTATTTCATTGTTTTTTTCATGGCTGCATAGTATTCCATCATGTCACACATGACATCTTCTTCATCCACTCTTCTGTTGATGGACACTTAGGTTGCGTCCATGTCCTGGCTATTGTAAACAGTGCTACTATGAACATTATGTTGCATATATCTTTTCAAATTAGAGTTTCTGTCTTTTCCATAAATATATGACATGAAATTTAGTAATTTGCTTTAGGCGCACAGTGGTTATGTGGCTGACCTGGGACTGGAACCAGAGACTGAGTGATTCTAAAGTTTAGGTGTGAGGAACTGTAAATGTTACCAAGTTTTAATATAGCTTTAAAGAAAATGTGATAAAATTAACCATTTTAAAATGTCCAGTTCAGTGGCATTTGATACATTGACACTGCTCTGCAACTGTCAACTCTGTCTAGTTCCAAAATACTTTATCACCCCAAAGGAGGCCCTGCACCCATTAAGTAGTCCCTCTCCAACCCTTCCTTCCCCAGTCCCTGGCAACCACTAATCTACTTTCTGTCCCTATGGTTTTGCTTATTCTGGACATTTCATAGGAAAAGAATCACGCACTCTGTGATCTCTGACGTCCGGCTTCTTTCACTCGGCATAACGTTTTTCAGGTTCATCTGTGTTGTAGCCTCTGTCAAGCTGATATTCCATGGTTTGTCTGTACTGCTTTTTGTTCATCCATTCATCATTTGTGGACACCAGCTGTCGTGAATAGCGCTGCTGTGAACACATGTACACAAGTATTTTGAGTACCTATTTGCAATTCGGTGAATTCCACTCAGGAGTGGCATGGCTGGGATAAGTGGTAATCCTGCGTTTAATAGGATGCTTTCCTGCCTGTGGTTGTATCTCCCTGGTGGGTCCCAATGGCCTCTCGCACAGGGCTGGGTACCTAGTGCTGAGCCCACATCCAGTGAGTGAATCCATCATCCTTCTTCTCTGCCCACGTGTCCCCAACCCCCTAACCTGTCCCTTTCTCCCTGACAGACGTGCCCGTGGAGAAGCTGGCTGCCATGCCTGCCTTGCACCTCATCAACCTGCGCTTCAACCCGCTGAACGCCGAGGTGCGCGTCATCGCCCCACCACTCATCAAGTTCAACATGCTCATGTCTCCAGAGGGCGCCCGGGCCCCCCCACCCTAGGCCTGCCTCCTCATGCCCACCCAGCAAGGGACAGAGGCCACCTGGCCTGGCGCCCTAGGGGAGGGAGTCCCATGGGCCTGTGTGAGGCCAAGCTTGGGGGGCTGGGGGCGGGCGGGCTGAGTAGCGCGTGGTGGGAGGGTGCGGCGGTCCGGATAGATAGGTAGAGCAGTAGTGGGCCCTGGAGTACCTGGATGGAGGAGGCAAGGAGGGGCTTGGAGCCCAGACTCCCCGCACTCACAGCTTCTGTGCAAACCTGAGCAGGTCCTCTGAGCCTTACAATTCGAGAAAGGGGGCAATGGCGGGGGCTTTTGCCTCCTTTTGGCTCCTAGAAGGCTTTTGGCAGAACACATACCTCCAAGTTACCTTCAAGTCATCAGTACCTTCTGGGCCCATGGATGAGCATTGCTGCGCATTTTCCGGGCCCTTTTGGGTTTGAGGCCTTGTTTCTAGTGCTAAGAGCCAGCAGCTGCCCTGAGAGTGACAGAAGACAACTTCCATCTATTTATTGTTTCCTGAGGACCGACCTGGATGAGGCCCTCCACTGTGCCCCGTCCTCAGCCCTCTGGGCCCCTGGATTGGCGCGAACCCGAACTAGGAGTCACGGGAAAGCTGCAGAGAGTGTGGCCCAGCGCTGCGGCACGGCTGAGAATGTTTGTGTAGGGGCCCAAGGACCGGCGGGAGCATATCAAGTAGGCTCTGTGCTTCCCCATGACTAAGAAATCAGTGGCGTTGGAAGTCCAGACTGCTCCCTCCCTCCTCCGTGGTGACCAGGTTTGCCTGGCATCAGTCCTGCTGCAGGAACGGCGACCCAGAGAGAAACATGGCCATTTGCACCTGTGCCACCCTCAGCACAGTCACCCTCAGACAGTTGGCTGACTGCCTTGTCATTGGTCCATGTGGGGGCAGAAGGCACCATGGACCACTGGATTTGTGACCAGCCAGTTCCCAGGCTGCCACCACCCAGAGCCCTGATGACCTAGTCATCTCTAGACCCTCGATCTGGAGTCTAGGGTGTGGCCAGGTAATTGTGTGACCAGCCATCTCTGTTTGCCCGGGACTGAGGGGTTTCCTGGGACGTGGGACTTTCAGTGCTAACACTGGGACAGCATCTGGCAAATGGGCAACTGGTCCCTCCATGGGGCCTGGGGCTCTGGCTTCCTGACCACACCTGTGGTTTGGACAACTACTGACCCCGTGATCCCTAGATATATCTACCTCCCACCTTCTCATCTGTGGAGCTAGCAGACTCAGAGACCAGAGCCCACCTGGCCTGAGCTACAGGAGACAGTGGAGGCCTCAGGACTTGCAGCAAGCTAGACTACCCGGATCCTACATCTGTGGACTAGTGGCCCTCTTCCCGTCCTGAGGTTAGGCTGTTCAGAGCTCAGACCGCTGCTCAGAGCACTAACCGTTTCTCAGAATGCTCCCAGGCTCACTCCCCGTCCCCGGCTCCACGTCCTGCCCCTGCCCGGGCCTTCGGTCTCGGCAGGAGGCTGACTGGTTGGCCCACTGTTGGCCCATTGCTGAGTGATCAGTGTTCGCTCTGCTCATCTTCCAAGGCCTGGTTGGTGAAGCTCTGGGGGAAAGTGTTTTCAGGTTGAGGAGGCTGAAATGGGATCTCCTAGGGCTTCGGAGTTCAGCCCTGGACGGTGGGGACAAGTGAGCAAGCCTGTGGTCCAGCCCAGGCTGGTTGGGATAACCTAGACTGTGTCCTGGAGTGGGGTTTTCCTTGTCAAAGAAGGGGTGCACTTTTCCGATATGCAGGAAGATACTGTATGGCCAGAGCCTTGCAGCTCTAGTGTGGTCTGTGGGGATGCCTGCAGAGTTGGCATCCATGGGAGCGCGATAGAAATGCAGAATCCCAGGCCCCATTCTAGACTTCTGGAACCAGAAACTGCATTTCAGAAGATCGCCAGCTGATTCCCACAAACAGGGGCCTGGGGTGATCCTGGGGACATTCTCAGAGTCGAGGGTGAAGGTTCTCGGCTCTCCCTCTGCACCATCGGTGGAGTCTGAGTCTGCTTATGTCCCCCTAAACCAGCCCTCAGAGCCCCTGGGCCCCTTTGATCTTTCCAGAGGCTGCGTGGTGCTCCCAGTGAAGGGACTGATCCAAAGCCACCAGGAGAGGAGAGCCGGCTTTGCTTGGCCTTCCTGGCTAACCTCTGCTGCTTCCCCAGGTCATCGCCTAAGGCCCTTAGACAGGGTGGCTTCTGGAAGCTGTTTTCTACTCTGCTTGGAGAGTTTGCCCATGCCTGCTGGGAAAGCTTGGGCAGTCAGAGAAGGCCCCACATCAAAGCCCACTGTGTGAGTGAGCCCTTCGCTTCAGGCTGCAATAAAGAATGCGTTGGTTTCATCTGCCTGTTGGTGTTTGATTCATTCTCATGCACAGATCTCACGTGGCCCTAGTGGTGACCCCATTCACCGGCAAAGAGGAGGGGCTGCCCCTCTGATTGAAATTATGGGGTAAAGCAGCTTGCGGCTTGGAATATTCACAGTGGGCAGAGGCACAGACAGGCAGAGTTGATGCCTGCCCTGACACTGTGTGGCTGCAGAGGTCTAAACATCAGTCTGGGGGGACCTGGTACCTGCAGAAGGATGAAGGGGCCCACTGTCCCCGCCTTGCCATTTCTCCCTGACTGATGCCAGAAATTATACCCTTAGTGGGTCATTTCTCAGGGTCTAAAGTTCTCAAGGAGGGGTCTCAGGACCAGCCAGGGAGTTGGTT
Organism: Bos indicus x Bos taurus; assembly: GCF_003369695.1. Taxonomy (NCBI): domain Eukaryota; kingdom Metazoa; phylum Chordata; class Mammalia; order Artiodactyla; family Bovidae; genus Bos; species Bos indicus x Bos taurus. The sequence goes on along the minus strand of NC_040103.1, from coordinate 26,476,241 downwards.
AGAGATCTCACCCCAACTCCACAGCTACAGAATCAGATCCTCCGGAGGTGGAGCCCAGCACTCCACTTTAATGATCTTTAACTCCAGGTGTTCTGATGCAGGTGAGAAACTGCTCCTGGGTTCAAGGTTTAAGTCAGTTTTTGTTTTCTGAATCTGGGAGATCAACCTGAGTTTGCCTTGAGTTTTAGGCCAGCCCTGCCATCACTTTTGTTTAACAAACACATGTAGAGCTTAATGCACACCAGGCAGTGTCTAAGCATGTTATGGATATTAACTCATTTAATCTACCTAACAACTGCAGTGAGTTCTGTGCATTGGACAAATTCCTTTCCTCTCTCTGGACCCTGTTTGCTGTCTGTAAAGGGAAGGGGCTGTAAGGAGATCCCCAAGGGGCTTTCTAGAACTCACTCTGTCTGTGGTTCTGGGGGCTTCACTATGGCTGTGTCTTTGGACCAGCCTGGACTCAGGCTGCCACTCACCCCACCCCAAAGGTCGAACAGAAGACTCCCCCGACTCTGTTTTTTCTTGCTGAATGCTGGCTCACCAAAAGTATCATAGGCTGAGAGTGTTGGTCAGACAGAGCCGAGACAACTTTTCTCCAGGTCGGGGAGATCTTTACCACACCTTCCCAGCGTGCCAGCATAGGGAGGGCACAGTCACAGGAAGGAGATTTCCGAGTCTGGTTTCAGGTGGGGCTTTCTGTGCAGGGAAAGATGCCTTGACTAGGATAGCATAAAGATCGTGATAGAGTTTAGGATAGGTGGACACAAGGAGACGTTTTGAGGCGAGGGGTTCAAAGAGTCTTAAGATGTAAGCTCTTAAGTAAGAGCTTAAATGTAAGATCAGAAACTATAAAACTCTTAGAGGAAAACATAGGCAGAACACTCGATGACAAAGCAGTATCTTCTATGACCCACCTCCTAGAGTAATGGAAATAAAAACAAAAATAAACAAGTGGGACCTAATTAAACTTAAAAGCTTTTTGCACAGTAAAGGAAACTACAAACAAGGTGAAAAGACAACCCTCAGAATGGGAGACTGACAAAGACTTAATTTCCAAAATATACAAGCAGCTCATACAACTCAATACCAGAAAAACAACCCAATCAAAAAGTGGGAAAGAGACCTAAACACATTTCTCCAAAGAAGACATACAGATGGCTAACAAACACATGAAAAGATGCTCAACATCACTCATTAGAGAAATGCAAATCAAAACTACAATGAGATGTCACCCTGCACCAGTCAGAATGGCCATCATCAAAAAGTCTACAAACAATAAATGCTGGAGAGTGTGTGGAGAAAAGGAAACCCTCTTGCATTGCTGGTGGGAATGTAAATTGCTGCAAATCAATGTAAATTGATACAGCCACTATGGAAGACAGTATGGAGATTCCTTTGAAAACTAGGAATAAAATCACCATATGACCCAGCAATCCCACTCCTAGACATATACTCTTGAGAAAACCATAATTGAAAAAGACACATGTACCCCAATGTTCATTGCAGTGCTATTTGTAATAGCTAGGACAAGAAAGCAACCTAGATGTCCATCAACAGATGAATGGATAAAGAAGCTGTGGTACATATACACAATGGAATATTACTCAGCCATAAAAGGGAGCACATTTGAGTCAGTTCTGATGAGGCGGACAAACCTAGAGCCTATTAGAGTAAAGTAAGTCAGAAATGTAACTATCATATGTTCTCGCATATGTATGGAATCTAGAAAGTTGGTACTGGTGAATTAATTTTCAGGGCAGCAATGGAGAAACAGAAAACAGACCTAAGGACACGGGGAAGGGAGGAGGAAGAGGGTGAGATGTATGGAGAGAGAAACATGGACATTTACAATACCATATGCAAAATAGATAGCCAGCAGGAATTTTCTGTATGACTCAGGGAATTCAAACAGGGGCTCTGTGATAATCTAGAAGGGTGGGGTGGGGAGGGAGATGGGAGGTTTGGGAAGGAGAGGAAATGGGTGTACCTATGGCTGATTCTTGTTGATGTATGACAGAAAATCACAAATTCTGTAAAGCAATTATCCCCCAATTAAAAAAAAGTGAAAAATATTTATTAAAAGGAAAAAAAGATGTAATTTTTTTTTCTTTTTTTTTTTTTGGCTGTGCTGAGTGATATGTGGGATCTTAGTTCTCTGACCAAGGATTGAACCTGTGCCCCCTGCATTGGGAATACAGTTTCTTAACACTGGATGGCCAGTGAAGTCCCTGTAAGCTCTCTTTTGATGCTGTTTACTAAAGAGTTCGGAGAAGGCAATGGCACCCCACTCCAGTACTCTTGCCTGCAGAATCCCAGGGACGGGGGAGCCTGGTGGGATGCTGTCTATGGGGTCGCACAGAGTCGGACACGACTGAAGCGACTTAGCAGCAGCAGCAGCAACTAAAGAGTTAAGCAGTTTGATGTTCCTTTAAATGATAGTTTCAGGAATTTCCTAGAATGAACAATACAATGATTTACAACTTTTACTCTCTGGGCAAGAATTTCCTGGATTAGTACAGTTGTGTTGAATATGATAAGATACAAGGACTTATTAATGTTGACAGGAAGATGTGTGGGGCTAGAGGGCTGCTTTGTGTGAGAATACAGCTGACATATAACATTATGTTAGTTTCAGGTGTATAACAGTGATTCCCTGTGTGCATAAACTGTGAAATGACCATCACAGTAAGTCTAGTTAACGTCCATCAGCACACGTAGGGGGTTTTGGTTTTCAGTCTCCCCCAGGTTCAGTGTTGGATCCTAGGCCTGACTTTGGAGCTACACTTTACTGACTGTAAAGGATACCCTTTACTTTACTGAAACGTGCCTGTCCCTTCTCAGAAAGCTGGCCCTGGGACGGGGAGCAGTTCCTGGAAAGGTGAGCATTGGCAGGGGCCCAGAAGTTCTGGCCAGAGTGCTGGGAGAGATGCCAAGGCCAAGAAGGGCAGGCCTGGGAGTCTGCATCACTGGGCCACTGGGCAGGACATGAGCTGGGCTGGGTCCAAGAGCAGTCAGATCACTCTGTGGACATGAGCCTCAGGGATGGGTGGGCTGAACCTGTCCCTCAGAAAAGGGGCACAAGTCCAGCTGCTCTAGGTCTGAGCAGGAGCACTCATTGGGCCCCTACTGTTTATCAGCTCTGGGCAGTGCTTCTATGTCTTCTTGCTTACTATCAGCAACACGTCCTTGGTCCTCACTCTGCAGACGAGGACAGCCTTAGGCCCTAGGGGTTAATGTGTGCCTTGGAAGAAGTAGAGCTGGGGTTTGAGCTGGGAGGCTGGCTGGGATGGGAGATGCCATTGCTTTTTCCAACTCACATGTTCTTTCTCCCATCACATTCCTATGAAGACCCCCTGAGCCTTGCTTTTCTCATCCATAAAATGGGTGCTAAGACTGCCTCCCGTCATGCCTCAGGTAGTAGAGGTAAGTATCCCTTGGCGGTCAGCAGTATGCCCACTTCATACACCTAAGAGCTTCCTCATCCTTCTGCTTACACCGGTCCTAGTGTGGGCTCAACTCGAGTGCCCTGACAAGAACATGTCTCTCAGGGAAGCACAGAGCTGTTTGTCACGCACCCCTGGAGGACATCTGGATGCTGATGGGAGATTTCATCCCACAGGAAATGAGAAGACTGACAGCTCACTGCCAGCTCCACAACTCAGGAATCTAGGAGGTTCTGCATTGGGCCGCCAAGGACAACTAATAACTCGTGTAACTCAGAGCCTTGGCTAGGAGTCAGCTGAGGCTCATGCTCCTCTGTGTACACCCTCTCTCCTCTAGATGGAAAACACTTACATTAGGGTGTCTTCAGGGGTGGGCCCTGCAGAACTGCCACAGGACGCAACTCCGATGGGTGCCAGTCATGATGCATTCTAGCTCACTGGCACCAGTTACCTAGAAAATGGGTTCCCAGGTGGTTTGGTGGTAAAGAATCCACCTACCAAAGCAGGATATGCAGGTGCGATCCCTGGGTCGGGAAGATCCCCTGGACTAGGAAATGGCAGTATTCTTGCCTGGGAAATCCAACGGACAGAGGAGCTTGGTGGGCTAGTCTATGGGGGTCGCAAAACCGTCAGACACGACAGAGCATGCAGGCCACGCCTGGGAATGAACCCTTCAATGAACCTAGAAAATAACATGCATGGGCCCTGGGGGTTGGACAAGGGTGGTCCTGGATCTCCTGGCTGTATAAGAGACTAAGTCACCGGGATGTTTTAAGATGCAGATTCCAAACCCACCTGAGCCCCAGTAAACCAGACTCAAAGCAGGGCCTCCACCTCTGCACCTTAAAGAGTCTCTGTTTCTCCCCCACGCAGCACCCAGAGGATCCTTTTATTATTAAAAAAAAAAAAAAATGTTTTTAGCTGTGCTGTGTGACTTGTAAACAGGGATTGATTAGTTCCCTGACCAGGAATTGAACCTGGGCCCTGGTGGGGTAAGTGTGGAATCCTAACCACTGGACCTCCAGGGAATTCCCCAGAGGATCCTTTTAAATCCTAAGTCCCTATCTCCCCACATCCTCCAGGGTCTCCATGGCACTCCAGTGTAAAAGCCAAGTCCTTACAGTGGTCTCTAGGACCAGGTGTGAGCTTCCCTTCATTATCTCTCTGGTCCTTTTTTCCCCCTTCTTCACTGCACTTCGAGGCACACTGGCCTCCCGCTGTTCCTCCAGCACCCCAGGTGTGCGCATGCCTCAGGGCCTTTGTCATCCTAAGGACTGACAAGAGTAGGAAGTCTTTGCTTTGGTCTTTCATCCCTCACAAGTGGGGCTTCCCTGGTGGCTTAGCAGTAAAGAATCCACCTGCCAATGCAGGAGACATGAGCTCGATCCCTGGGTTGGGAAGATTGCTTGGAGAAGGGCAACCCACTCCAGTGTTCTTGCTAGGAAAATCCCTGGACAGAGAAGCCTGGTGGGCTACCGTCCATAGGGTTGCAAAGAGTCGGACACAACTGAAGCGATTGAGCGCACACACACATGCCCTCACAAGCCATGGGTCGTGGCTGGGCTTTTCCTAATAGAGTGCCGGTGGCCAGTGTGCACTAGCCTACCACTGTGACCGTTGCTTTCGGCTTAGCATCACCCTCTCCCTGTGATCCTATTCCAACCCTTGATAGGATTTCCAGAAGGATTCCTATACCCAAAGTTGAGAGGTTGGAGGGGGCTCTTGCTCTTGGTGTGGTCTTCAGATGAGCTGCATCAACAGCACCTGGGGGATGTTAGACCCAGAGGATGGGTCCCTCCCCAGACCTTCTGAATCAGAATCTGCGTGTTTTCTTTTTCAAGAAAATTCTGAAGTTTTAATTAACATTTAATCAGCATTCATTAGTCCTTCTATTCACTGATATTGAAACTTGCAAGTAAAAATGACAAGATTCATTTCATTATCTTATCTGATGGCCACTTTAAAGGATAATGATACATTTCTCATGTGATAAATTTCATACTGCTCAAGCTGCTAAAAATGACTAAAAAATTAAGTATCTGGAAAATGGAAACAGGATTATCAAGAATAGTTTAAGCCAATCGTCTTTCATCTCCTGGATTGGAAACTACTTTGACCCTTAACAAAATCAGCATTTTTCTGGCATCATAACCTTGAACAGACAACGGGCTGTCTGTGCACAAATAGGGTAGATACACGTTAGTGAATAAGGGGAGGGAGAAAAAGTGTAATTTACAAAGTATTGTCTAGTGTAAATTTTTGAGTGAATTCTCTGAGAAAAACTGGGCACACAGAGATAAGTAAGAAAGCCCTAGGTCCTGGGAGAAATGGAAGAGGAAACAGTTTGAGAAAACTGAGAAAGGGAAGTTCAAGGACTAGCTAGGCGAGGTTGTTGAGTAGTTGGGTGTTTACCCAACAGTAACTGGCACACCTCCTACCTCAAGCGCTCAGGCTCTTTTTGAGGAGGCAACACTCTCGACAGTTTCCTATTCACACCCCTAGACTCATTGATACATATTCACATTATATATCACTTGTTAATGGTTTTACCCAAACGGCAGTATATTATACACACTGACTGCTCTGCACTTCACTTTTTTCATTTGACAAAATAAATTGAAGACTTGTTCCATTTTGATACGTAATAAAGTCACTTGCTTCTTTTTAATGGGTGAAATATATTCCATTGTATCAATGTGCTGTCATTTATCCAGTCCTCAGCCAACCCTGACAGAGATACGGAGTTTAGTCTAAAAAGCCAAATATAAGTGAGAAAACGTATTCATATATATTCCCTTTTACATACAAAATAAGGATCATTTTGGATCTTATATCTGCTAAATCAAACTGGATATTCATAGGTCCAGGACTTATTTCATGATCTACTTCAGTGATGAGAAGATGCCTAGAATCACTATCCATATTTGCCATTTTTCTCAGACTCCAAGAATAGTTCTATGAAGACCTACAAGACCTTCTAGAACTAGCACCCAAAAAAGGTATCCTTTTCATTATAGGGAAGGTGAAGGTGAAGTTGCTCAGTCGTGTCCAACTCTCTGAGACCCCGTGGACTGTAGCCTACCAGGCTTCTCCGTCCATGGGATTCTGCAGGCAAGAATACTGGAGTGGTTTACCATTTCCTTCTCCAGGGGATCTTCCCAACCCAGGGATCGAACCCAGGTATCCCACATTGGAGGCAGACACTTTAACCTCTGAGCCACCAGGGAAGCCATTCATTATAGGGAACTGGAATGCAAAAGTAGGAAGTCAAGAAGCACCTGGAGTAACAGACAAATTTGGCCTTGGGGTACAGAATGAAGCAGGGCAAAGGCTAATAGAGTTCTGCCAAGAGAATGCACTGGTCATAGTAAACACCCTCTTCTAAACACAAGAGAAGACTCTACACATGGACATCACCAGATGGTTGACACTGAAGTCAGATTGATTATATTCTTTGCACCCAAAGATGGAGAAGCTCTACACAGCAAAACAAGACTGGGAGCTGACTGTGGCTCAGATCATGAACTCCTTATTGCCAAATTCAGACTGAAATGGAAGAAAGTGGAGAAAGCCACTAGACCATTCAGGTATGGCCTAAATCAAATCCCTTATGACTATACAGTGAAAGTGAGAAATAGATTTAAGGGACTAGATCTGATAGAGTGCCTGATGAACTATGGAATGAGGTTCGTGACATTGTACAGGAGATAGGAATCAAGACCATCCCCAAGAAAAAGAAATGCAAAAAAGCAAAATGGCTGTCTGAGGAGGCCTTACAAATAGCTGTGAAAAGACAGGAAGCAAAAAGCAAAGGAGAAAAGGAAAGATATAAACATCTGAATGCAGAGTTCCAAAGAATAGCAAGAAGAGATAAGAAAGCCTTCCTCAGCGATCAATGCAAAGAAATAGAGGAAAACAATAGAATGGGAAAGACTAGAGATCTCTTCAAGAAAATTAGAGATACCAAGGGAACATTTCATGCAAATATGGGCTCAATAAAGGACAGAAATGGTATGGACCTAACAGAAGCAGGAGATATTAAGAAGAGGTGGCAAGAATACACAGAAGAACTGTACAAAAAAGAGCTTCACGACCCAGATAATCACGATGGTGTGATCACTCACCTAGAGCCAGACATCCTGGAATGTGAAGTCAAGTGGGCCTTAGGAAGCATCACTATGAACAAAGCTAGTGGAGGTGATGGAATTCCAGTTCAGCTATTTCAAATTGTGAAAGAGGATGCTGTAAAAGTGCTGCACTCAATATGCCAGCAAATTTGGAAAACTCAGCAGTGGCCACAGGACTGGAAGAAGTCAGTTTTCATTCCAATCCCAAAGAAAGGCAATGCCAAAGAATGTTCAAACTACCGCACATTTGCACTCATCTCACATGCTAGTAAAGTGATGCTTAAAATTCTCCAAGCCAGGCTTCAGCAATACGTGAACCGTGAACTTCCAGATGTTCAAGCTGGTTTTAGAAAAGGCAGAGGAACCAGAGATCAAATTGTTAACATCCGCTGGATTATCAAAAAAGCAAAAGAGTTCCAGAAAAATATATATTTCTGCTTTACTGACTATGCCAAAGCCTTCGACTGTGTGGATCACAATAAACTGCGGAAAATTCTTAAAGAGATGGGAATACCAGACCTCCTGACCTGCCTCTTGAGAAATCTGTATGCAGGTCAGGAAGCAACAGTTAGAACTAGACATGGAACAACAGACTGGTTCCAAATAGGAAAAGGAGTTCGTCAAGGCTGTATATTGTCACCCTGCTTATTTAACTTATATGCAGGGTACATCATGAGAAACGCTGGGCTGGAGGAAACACAAGCTGGAATCAAGATTGCTGGGAGAAATATCAATAACCTCAGATATGCAGATGACACCACCCTTATGGCAGAAAGCAAAGAAAAACTAAAGAGCCTCTTGATGAAAATGAAAGAGGAGAGTGAAAAAGTTGGCTTAAAGCTCAACATTCAGAAAAATAAGATCATGGCATCTGGTCCCATCACTTTATGGCAAATAGATGAGGAAACAGTGGAAACAGTGGCTGACTTTATTTTTCTGGGCTCCAAAATCACTGCAGATGGTGATTGCAGCCACGAAATTAAAAGATGCTTACTCCTTGGAAGCAAAGTTATGACCAACCTAGACAGCACATTAAAAAGCAGAGACATTACTTTGTCAACCAAGGTCTGTCTAGTCAAGGCTATGGTTTTTCCAGTGGTCATGTATGGATGTGAGAGTTGGACTATAAAGAAAGCTGAGCACCAAAGAATTGATGCTTTTGAACTGTGGTGTTGGAGAAGACTCTTGAGAGTCCCTTGGACTGCAAGGAGATCCAACCAGTCCATCCTAAAGGAGATCAGTCCTGGGTATTCATTGGAAGGACTGATGCTGAAGCTGAAACTCCAATACTTTGGCCACCTCATGCGAAGAGTTGACTCATTTGAAAAGACTCTGATGCTGGGAAAGATTGAGGGCAGGAGGAGAAGGGGCGACAGAGGATGAGATGGTTGGATGGCATCACCGACTCGATGGACATGGATTTGGGTGGACTCCGGGAGTTGGTGATGGACAGGGAGGCCTGGCGTGCTGCAGTTCATGGGGTCACAAACAGGCGGACACGACTGAGTGACTGAACTGAATTAAGCACTAAAGAAGGGTGTCCTAAGCAGGCCAAGCCCAGAAACTCAGAGAGCTCAGTGGGACGGAGGACACCCTTCCCCAGTCTGCTCACCTTGCTGCAGCCCAGAATCTGTACTTTAACCACCACCACCCCGTCTCCCCCAACATGATTCACAAGGGCTTCCTTTGCGGCTCTGCTGGTAAAGAATCCACCTGAAATGCCTGAAATGTGGGAGACCTGGATTCGATCCCTGGGTTGAGAAGATCCCCTGGAGAAGGGAAAGACTACCCACTCCAGTATTCTGGCCTGGAGAATTCCATGGGGTCGCAAAGTGTCGGACACGACTGAGCGACTTTCACATAATCCATGGGCATGTTCAAGTTTGAGAAGCTTGACTTTTGATGACTCTGTGATCGCCTCTCATATTCTCAAAGTACCTGTGATAGGCAGTGCCAAAGTGTAATTTTCAGAAGCTAAAAACATGACTTTTATAAATATAGGATGATCATGTGTCAGAGATTTTATTCAGCTCATTAATGAGGGAACCAAGACAGTAAAGCTGATTCCCAGGGTGTTTGCATAATCCTGGAAGAAAAAATAATGTTGAAATATGATCACCTTTACATGCAACACTGGTCAGTGTCCTACGAGGCAATAAACAGCCAACGGTGGGGTTGACATTCTTTTCTACTGGACACAAATCCACAAATTACCATGTAACCTCTGAGCATCCATGTCCTTAAGCAATGGTAACTGACAGAGCCACAGGGGAACATTTCATGGGCAAGCCCTTCAAACAGAGCTTCACGCATACATGCAGTTACCATCTTGGCCTCATCTCTAGGTTTTGGGTACTCTTTTCTAATGACCAATTCTCCTGCAAGGATGTTAATATTCCTGGGAGCAAGCTGAACCACCTGTTCTGTGTTTTTGGTAAAGGATGGGAACCATCCACAGATGGCAGGGAGAGGAAAGAACCAGAGGTTCACAGAGGAGGTGAAAAGAAGCTAAACTAAAATCCATACCAGCAGCTCACCGCCCATATATGACTGTGCAGAGTGCTTCCCCACAGCGTGGGAGGGAGATACTCTTTTTATTTCAATTTTCCAGGTGAAACACTGAGAACTGGAGACGACAGAGAACCTGGTCAAGGTCAGACATTAATTGGTGGGCAACCAAACCAAGTCCATATTTCCAGGGATTGGTGACCAGGGCCTGGGAAATGGTTTACAAAAGGCTCTATCTTGTCTGAAGGAGGCCCTGCTGCCCTCAGAGAGCTGTCCACCTCTCCCAAAAGGCCTCAACACTTTGCCATTACTTCTCTGGTCCTGTGATGCTGACCTGACCCCACCTTGACCTAGAAGCCTTCAACCCACCCCCACTCCTCAGGGCATAGGACCCCAGCCAGAGAGCTGCAGTTTCTTGGTGTGGCCCTAGCCCCTCCTCCTGAGGGGACTCTTTAACCTGGGTTCTCAGAGAAGGTAGACCCCAGAGTGGGAAGTTCTTCTGGTCCATAGCTCTCCCACTTTACAGATGGGAACACTGAGCTCCAGAGAGAGTGTTCCAGAGGGGAAGTGGAGCCCTTACCCAACGACATGCAGCGCAGAGCCCAGAAGAATGCTCAGGCTTCTGGCTCCGGCCTTGGGTTCTTTCTGGGGTCCTTGCTGGGTCCTGAGCTCTTCTGCTTGGCACTTCTGGCCTCTTCTTCCGTCCTGGCTGTGCTGTGGGAAGTGAGTCAGCCATTAGCACCTTGGTTTGTCATTTATAAACACAAATAACTCTTCCTTGGGGAAAGCTCATTGATTAGCATTTTAAACCAGTTTGAAGGAAGTGTTGGCCGGCGAAGGAGAAAGAGGGGCACCTCCTGACTCCCAGGAAGGGAGCCCACTCTGGCCCAAACCTCGGTCTCTCTGAAGCTCCCCTGGCCTCACTCTTCACAGGGTTATTCCTGCCCCCGCCACCAAACAGATGCTGAAAATGCTGGCAGTGCCACTGCTTCCTGAGAGCCATGCTACCACCAGGCTGAGACCCCGCTTCCCCTCCTCTGTGGATTCTGATCCTTTATGAAATAGTGGCAACACCAATGGCCTTCCTCACCCCAAAGGCCTGGATGCATTTCCAGCCAGGGAGAGAGATCAAGTCTCCCACTGGAGGTGCTGACTTTCCTACCCCTGGAGAGACATCCGACAGCGCACTCTGCAGCTTCATGTCAGCCCTCTGCGTGGGCACCTCCCAATTCCCTTGGGCATCTCAGAGCACACCTCTATATGCTTAGAGGAGAGGGGGTGCCCGGGAGAGACCAGCACAGGCTTCGTGCACCCCACCCACCAAGGAAGGATGCTAGGGTATAGCAGCAAACAACCAAGGATCTCTGCTCCTGGTTGGGACAGAGAAGGAGTGGTTATAGCCTAGTTAGGGAGACAGGTGTGGGAAGGGAAATAGTACTTCAGTATCAAGACAGTGCAGAGAAGGCTATGGCACCCCACTCCAGTACTTTTGCCTAGAAAATCCCATGGACAGAGGAGCCTGGTAGGCTGCAGTCCATGGGGTCGCTAGAGTCGGACACGACTGAACAACTTCACTTTTACTTTTCACTTTCATGCATTGGAGAAGGAAATGGCAACCCACTCCAGTGTTCTTGCTTGGAGAATCCCAGGGATGGGGAAGCCTGGTGGGCTGCTGTCTATGGGGTCTCGCAGAGTTGGACATGACTGAAGCGATTTAGCAGCAGCAGCAGCAGCATCAAGACAGTGATTCTCAAACTTTGCTGTACAGTAGAATCACCTGGGGATCTTTAAAAACTATTATCTGGTGATGTAATTGGTATAGGGTGTGGCCTCAGCATGGAGTGGGTGGGGCTTAAAGTCTCCAAGGTGAGACTAACAGGGAAAGGTTGGTCTAATAGCTGCTCTAGAAATGTGGGAGCAGAGAGGATGGGACAAGGGACTGGCTGATGGGCAGGTGAGGAGAGATAAGGAGTGGTATATCAGGAGGTAGCCAGGCAGTGGGAACAGAACAGCCAAGGCATGGAGCACTTAAACAGGAAGAGCAGGGATGCTCACTGAGGGACGTTTGGGTGATCAAGAGAGAAACAGTAGGACTCGAGGCTGCAGGTTGTGGGGGGCTTGTATGGCATATGGAGGAGGTTTTGTTTTGTCTTTTGGCCTCGCAGTATGCAGGATCTTAATTCTCTGACTAGGGACTGAACCCATGACCCCTGCAGTGGAAGCAGAGAGTCCTAACCACTGGACCACTAGCGAAGTCCCTGGAGGAATTTAGGTTTACTCTGGGAGGTACCTGGACATCCACAGAAGGGGCACAATTAGATTCGTGATTTGGGAATAGTATGGGGGTGAACCACAGACAAGGGGATCATTCATTCACTCACTCACTCACTCATTCATTTCTCCCCATAGCTGATGGTGAGCTCCATGAGACCAGGACCTTTGTGGAAGGGGAAAAGCCAAGAAGGGGTTTGCAGTGGGTCTCCGCCTTGCCCACGTATTAGAATCACCCAGAAAGTTTTGAAAAAGTACTGATTCCTAGGCCCTGCCTGTCAGAAACTTGATTCAATTGGTCTGCACTAGGAGATCCAACCAGTCCATTCTAAAGGAGATCAGCCCTGGGTGTTGTTTGGAAGGAATGACGCTAAAGCAGAAACTCCAGTACTTTGGGCACCTCATGTGAAGAGTTGACTCATTGGAAAAGACTCTGATGCTGGGAGGGATTGGGGGCAGGAGGAGAAGGGGACGACAGAGGATGAGATGGCTGGATGGCATCACCGACTCGATGGACGTGAGTTTGAGTGAACTCCGGGAGACGGTGAAGGACAGGGAGGCCTGGCATGCTGCAATTCATGGGGTCGAAAAGAGTCGGACACGACTGAGCGACTGAACTGAACTGATGGTCCCAGCACTGGTGACTTTTTTCCTTTTTAAATTCCTGTGTAGGATTCTAATGTGCAGCCAAGGTTGAGAACCACTGGCCTGTAGAGATTCAAGAACTTGCAAAAGGGCCTCGGGCTGAATTCAGTCCACAGATGTATTTTGTTTGGCCTGCACAATGTTTAAAAGTAATTTTGAGTTAGTTGCCCAACCATTTAAAATTGAGAGCTGAAATTCATGAAAAATATCTGGGTTTCCGGCTTCTGAAAAAATCAGAAAAGCTGGCAACCCTGAGCCTACATTCTGATGGCAGCGATCTCCAGGAGCTGGGTGGCAGAAGCCAGGCAGGAGTGCCCTTGTGGCCGTGCCTGGCCGTATTCATTTATGCATTGGCCTCCACTGTCTAGCCCCCGTAGGGCCCTGAGTCTGTCACCTGGTTAATATTCAGGCTGTTCAGGGGGGGAGTCTTCCCCTGGGAGGACAGCACAGCAGGAGGAACAGCCAGCAGGGGACGGGAGGGATGATGAGCCGATTTGTAAAGAGGCAGAACTTTTCCATCTTGTGTTCACTGGGAGCTAGGAATGCGAGCACTGGGAGACCAGATTAGCAATCACTAAATGGTTTGCTTCCAATCCATCTCCCTCTTCACACTGATGCCCAGAGAGGTTGAACCACTTGCTCGAGGTTACACAGCAAGTAGAACTTGTTCTAGAACTGGAGGCTCCTGATGCCCAGACACAGCATCACACATGGCGCACTGTCAGCCTGAACCTCAGCCGGGCTGCCCCTAAGCCTCAAGCTCCCAAGCCTCAGCTCCCCTACATTCACCACAGCCCATTAAACCCTCCGGCCCGTGGCTGATGGTTACTGCTTTGCTCGGGCTTTCGCCTCTTTGACTTCCCTCAGTGTCCCCCGGAAAGCTTGATTTCAGATCTCTTTCTATCTCCTCCCCCTTCCCTTCAGACCCTTTTCCAAGCAGGTGTCCACACAGGTTCCAGTCAGCACAGGAAGCTCTTCTCCCTTCAAGGGCCTTCTCAATCCTATGACCCCCTGCCACCTCCTGGCATCCAGCTTTTCAGATGAAAATCAGTTTCCAGGAAGGTGGAACTGATGGTTAGAACACTCCCCGGGACACAACACAGGGTCCAGCTACAGCTATTGGGGGTGGGGTGGGATGGGGAGCAGTGCCTCTAAAATGAAGGGCTTGACTAAAATGGGTAGAGTGGGAAGCCCTGAAAGACAAAGGGCTCCCCAAATGAGCAGGGGTTGCTTCTAAGCCTTGGATGACCACACTCATAATTTCTCAGATGCTCTCAAATGGCCAAGAACCTTGAAGGTAGGCTAGGGTGAAGGGCAACAGAGCCAATGCCCTACAAGTGCCCAGGAGTGCTCTTTCCTCTACTGTCCAGCTGTGTCATATTGGGTAAGGCATTAACCTCCGTGGTTTCACGTGTTAAATAAAAGCAATGATGCTTTGCTTGGCTGGACGGTCAGGTCACCCTAGGAGGAGGCATGATCTGAAACAGAGCAGTGGTGGGCAGGTTTCCTGGGAGGTTCTTTGGAGTAGGGAGGGGAGTGAAAGGAGACACTTTTAAAATTTGCATGGAAAGGCTTTTTTACTCAAGCTATCTGTTCCGCCTCCACCCATAACTTTGGGGAGAAGGAAGGACACTGGGTCTGTGGCCCTTGACTTTTAATCCTCACAGCAGTCTTGAGAAGAAGATGATAAATTCCTTTTTAAAGATGTGGAAAATGAGGTTAAAGGGCCTAAATGACTTACACAAGGCTGCACGGGTAATAAATGGTGGAAACTGATTTCACACCCATATCTTTCTGCCCATGGCACTACCCTGTCTGGCCCTCAAAGGCTGAACTGCTGAGTTTGTTTTGAATGGTACCACTTGTCCTTGGGCATGGCACAAAGATTCTGATGGTGAAGGAAAGAAGTCTGTAGAAGAGGAGACAGAAGGTCGGGAAAGTGGCTCTGATTCAGAACCATTCAAATAAAAAAGAGGGTGAGTGCGGGGAACTAATCACGAGCTTACGTTAATGCACTAAAATGATGTGGCTGCTAAAGAAAGAAGAAAGGGAGGGGGGAAAAGGGGGAACCAAAAAAAGGTGAAACTGAACTATTAAAAGCCCACGTAATAAATATAGCTCACATTTATTTAGCAGAGATCAGCCCTGGGATTTCTTTGGAAGGAATGATGCTAAAGCTGAAACTCCAGTACTTTGGGCACCTCATGCGAAGAGTTGACTCGTTGGAAAAGACTCTGATGCTGGGAGGGATTGGGGGCAGGAGGAGAAGGGGACGACAGAGGATGAGATGGCTGGATGGCATCGATGACTCAATGGACGTGAGTCTCAGTGAACTCCAGGAGTTGGTGATGGACAGGGAGACCTGGCGTGCTGCGATTCATGGGGTCGCAAAGAGTCGGACACGACTGAGCGACTGATCTGATCTGATCTGATGCTAGGCAGTGTTTTAAGTGCTTTGCTATATATTAGGCTCAGCGGTTAAGAATCTGCCTGCAATGCAGAAAACTGCCTGCGGTGCAGGAGATGTGGGTTCCATCCCTGGGGCAGGAAGATCCTGCGGAGAAGGAAATGCAACCCACTGCAGTATACTTGCCTGGGAAATCCCACGGACAGAGGGGCCTGGTGGGGTCGCAAGAGTTGGACATGACTTAGCACCACCAGGTACTATTATCATCCCTATTTTGTAAATGGAGGGAAACTGAGGCCCAATGAGGTTATATAACTTTTCCAAAGTCACACATAAAATAAATGGCAGGGCTGGAGTATGCAGAGTTTATAGCCAATTCCTGAATTCTGCATTGCTCAAAAGGGCCCGATAAGACCTGTCCCAGTCCTGGGTCCTGACTGTCAGGGAAACTTTGAGCACTTCCTCAGTAAGGTGGACTCAAGATAGTCATGATATAAACAACTTATACTGATCTCTTGTGTCAAGTGCTATTCCAAGAGCTTTACATAGAGGAACTTCTTTCATCTTCACAACTCTAGGAGATAGGCTATCATCCCCATTTACAGATGAAACTGAGGCAAGTCACAGGAAGCCAAAAGTCCAAAGAAACTCAGATGTTTCCCCTGCAGAAGGGCAGACCTGAGGGGGCGCCCTCCCTCCTGCAGGCTCTCTGAAGGGCTTTCCTGGGGAAGACAGAACGAATGGAAGACAGAAATACTCACTGCTGGCCATTAGGATTAAGACATTTGCCCAGTCAGGGTTATACTCAGTGTCCTCTAAGGCCCCTCCAGTCACGAGACTCCACCAGCCATTTGGGTCAGAGAATGGGCTAGAGGGATAAGGGAGGCTAGGAAGTGGCCTGGTGGGAATCATTTCCCTAGAGTCCCTCCAGGATAAGCCCCAGAGCTCCCCACTAAAGAGAAGAAAGGGCCATTCACTCTCTTCCATCTGCCTGGAACCTGGGATCTTCATTCAAATGACAAGTCTATGGTGGTGCCTGACCAGGGCTGGAATGGTGGGAGGGAAGTGGCCTCCCATCCAGCCCAAGGGACCACTTACTGGGCATCTACTACATGCTGGGCAGAAACTTTGACATCATCTCATTTACTTCCCTCAAAACAGTTTCACAAACGCAGAAACTGAGGCTCAGCTGCAGGTAAGACACTAGCACAGGAGTAGACATCTGGGATTATCTGTCTACCGACAAGCTGTCCCTTGCTCTCCTCGCCTTATGTTGTATGACAGCTGCCTCTCATCCCCTTCTCAGGAGGGCCTCAGGGTCCTGTCCACCAGGGTGCTTGGCTGGGGGTCAGGCTCCTCTACGATGCGGACAAGGAGTAGGGGACAGGCGCTGGGATGGGGGTCGCAGGGAGAGGGACACAGAGTTATGTCGCAGCTGGGGCTGCAGTGGTCAGTGGGTTGTCCTCTACTTTGGAGGGATGCTCCGTCTCTGCGGAGGGAGCCACATCTGGGAAGAGGCCGGGGGCCGGGCGCGCGGGCAAGGGGGCGCTGCGGCGACACAGGTGTGCCGGGTGCCATGACGACCGCGCGGCGCGGCGCGAGCCCCGTCCCCCTGGCCCGGGAGCGCGAGCGGCGGGCAGCCGGCGGCGGGCAGTAGAGCCTAGAGCCGGGCGGGCAGCTGCGCGGCTCGGGAGCCTTCCATCCCGGCTGCTGCCCGCGCGGCGAGGGGAGGAAGACCCCGCTCTGGGCTAGGGCCTGCGAGCGCCGGACTGTGAGGCAAGGGTGCGCGCCCTCAACCCAGCACCGGAGACCCCCTGTCCCTTGCCGGTTCGCAGGGACCCGCTGCCTTCCTCCGTCGGGGACCGTCCTGGAGCAGGGCATAGTGGGCAGGATGGATGGTGAGTGACCCCGGGGCTGAGGCTAGGGGCGAGTGGATGGGTACTGAGAAGCTGTTAGCCAAGAGAGAGGGGAGGGGAGGGGGTGTTCTGATCGCAGAGGGCTGTCCAGAGCCCAACACTGTGACTCTGAGTATGTGTGTGTGTGTGTGTGTGACAGTCAGACACACACTGAGAGAGGGAGAAAGACCTAGAGTGCTTTGTAGAGTGTGTGCCTGAATATGTGTGTGTGAGACAGAGAGAGGTTAGGGGAAAGACCCAGAAGCCTCTATGCCCCGAGTGCCTAGCACACTCCCTCCTGCCTGAGAGGGGGCTCCTTTGAAACCAGATGAGGACAGCTTGCCTATTAGCGTTAAAGGAACTGTCATTCCTTCCAGGCGGCAAAGTCGGAGAGATGGAATTCTAGACAAGGTCTCCTCCATGCAATATTTCCCTCCCTGGGAGAAAGGAGAGGGAACTACGGACCTGACCTCCAGAACTTTAAGGCAGGGGTCCCCAACCTCTGGGATCTAATGCCTGGTGACCTGAAGTGGAGCTGATGCAATAATAATAGAAATGAAAGTGCACAATAACTGTAACGCGTTTGAATCATCCCCAAACCATCCCACCCTTCCACCCCTCTTACCCCCCTACCCCCCACCCCCGTCCTGGTCTGTGGAAAAATTGTCTTCCATAAAGCTGTTTGCTCCAGCCTTAGCAGGTCGGGGGCCAGACCCCTATCTCAGCTGGTGTAGGCAAAGGAAACCATCTTTCAGCTAAGGAACTGGAGAATCCAGGGCTGGTCCACTGGCTTGCTGGGTGATTTGGGGATTTGCCTAAATCTCTGTGCGAGGTGGTGCTAGTGGTAAAGAATCTGCCTACCAGTGCTGGAGACATAAGAGACGTGAGTTCGGTCCCTGGGTTGGGAAGAGCCCCTGGTGGAGGGCATGGCAACCCACACTAGTATTCTTGCCTGGAAAATCCCATGGACAGAGGAGCCTAGTGGGCTACAGTACATAGGGTCACAAAGAGTCAGACACGACTGAAGCGACTTATCACGCATGCACTTTGTGCAACTGGTTACCTATCTCTTGAATGGAGAAACTTACATTCAGCTGGACTCACAGTGTGGCTGTGAGGGTAAAATAAGACAAGATGTGTTGAATAAAATCATACCGTAAAAGAAGGCTGCTCCAGGAGGTAATAAAACCCGGAAATTCCAAGCCAGTACAATTGCAAACATGGCTGGCAAGAAAGAAAAGGGAGTTTTACAGAACACGGTGTGCAGCTGCACTTGTTGCTTTCCAATGAGCTAGGGTTGAAAAGTGCACACACACAAGATACAATGAGAAATGCAGAACTCAAGATGCGTCTAGAAGATTAGTGGGATCTGGAAGGATAGTGTTAGCAAAGCACGGAAGCCTCCGTGAACAGAAGCCAAGGAAAACTGGTAAAGACAGAGCAAAGTGCTTTCAAAGTTTGCATAAGGATAGCGGAGGAACCTGCGTTGGGTTTGGGCTTGTGGCGCATGTAACCTTAACACACAAGGGAGGGCGGCCTAGCAGGCCGCACAGGCAATTTTACTTCAAATGGTGAAATGAGGGACATAAGGGGGAGATTGAAGCCCAAGATAAGTGATTGGATAAGGCATCAAGCCACATATAATCTAAGCTCAGACAAATAACATCCCAGGGACCTGGAGGCATTCTCCGATGTGGGCATTCTCCGATGTAATCTTTGTCTTAGAGGAAATGACAGAGAATGAAGTGTCAGACAACTGAAGATGGGCAAATGTCCTGATTTTCAGAAAGGAAGAAAAGGTAGATAAAAAACAAGCCCTAAACTGCTAAGAAAAATATTGACCTGTATTTAAAATTTCAGAATAAATTATCAAACACTTAGTGAACACTTGTTCAGTCACTAAGTCATGTCCGACTCTCTGTGACCCCATGGACTGCAGCATGCCAGGCTTCCCTGTCCTTCACTATCTCCCGGAGTTTGCTCAAGCTCATGTCCATTGAGTCAGTGATGACATCCAACCATCTTATCCTCTGTCGTCCCCTTCTCTTCCTGCCCTCAATCACTCCCAGCATCAGTCATTTCCAATGAGTCAGTTCTTTGCATCAGGTGGCCAAAATATTGGAACTTCAGCTTCAGCATCAGCCCTTCCAATGAATATCCAGGGTTGATTTCTCTTAGGATTGACTTGTTTGATCTCCTTGCTGTCCAAGGGACTCTCAAGAGCTCTCCAGCACCACAGTTCAAAAGCATCAGTTCTTTGGCGCTCAGCCTTCTTTATGGTCCAACTCTCATATTTGTACATGACTACTGGAAAAACCATAGCTTTCACTATACAGACCTAAGTTGGCAAAGTCATGTCTCTGGTCTTTAATATGCTGTCTGGTTTTGTCATAGCTTTTCTTCCAAGGAGCAAGTGTCTTTTAATTTCATGGCTGCAGTCACCATCTGCAGTGATTTTGGAGCCCAAGTAAATGAAGTCTGTAACTGTGTCCATTGTTTCCCCATCTATTTGCCATGATGTGATGGGACTGGATGCCATGATCTTCGTTTTTTGAATGTTGAATTTTAAGCCAGCTTTTTCACTCTCCTCTTTCACCTCCATCAAGAGGCTCTTTAGTTCCTCTTTGCTTTCTGCCATAAGGGTGGGGTCATCTGTATATCTGAGTTTATTGATATTTCTCCCAGCAGTCTTGATTCCAGCTTGTGATTCATCCAGCCCAGCATTTTGCTTGATGTACTCTGCATATAAGTTAAACAAGCAGGGTAACAATATACAGCCTTGACATACTTCTTTCCCCATTTGGAACCAGTCCATTGTTCCATGTTCCATGCTAACTGTTGCTTCTCGACCTGCATACAGATTTCTCAGGAGGCAGATAAGGTGGTCTGGTATTCCCATCTCTTTCAGAATTGTCCACAGTTTGTTGTGATCCACATAGTCAAAGGCTTTAGCATAGTCAATGAAGCAGAAGTAGGTGTTTATCTGGAATTCTCTTGCTTTTTTCTATGATCCAACAGATGTTGGCAATTTGATCTCTAGTTCCTCTGCCTTTTCTATAATTCTGCTTGTAAACCTGGAAGTTCTCGGCTCACATACTGTTGAAGGATTTGAAGGATTACCTTGCTAGCATGTGAAATGAGCACAATTATCTGGTAGTTTGAACATTCTTTGGCATTGGCCTTCTTTGGGATTGGAATGAAAACTGATTTTTGTAGTCCTATGGCCATTGCTGAGTTTTCCAAATTTGCTGGTGTATTGAGTGCAACATTTTAATAGCATCATCTTTTAGGATTTGAAATAGCTCAGCTGGAATTCCATCACCTCTACTAGCTTTGTTTGTAGTAATGCTTCCTAAGGCCCACTTGATTTCACACTCCAGGATGTCTGGCTTTAGGTGAATGATCACACCATCACGGTTATCCGGTTCATTAAGATCTTTTTTGTGCAGTTTTTCTGTGTATTCTTGCCACCTCTTCTTAATCTCTTCTGTTTCTGTTAGGTCCTTACTGTTTCTGTCCTTTATTGTGTCCATCTTTGCATAAAACATTCCCTTTGTATCTCTAATTCTCTTGAGATCTCTAGCCTTTCCCATTCTATTGTTTTCTATTTCTTTGCATTGTTCACTTAAGAAGGCTTTCTTATCTCTCCTTGATCTTCTTTGCACTCTGTGTTCAGTTGGGTATATCTTTCCCTTTCTCCTTTGCCTTTTGCTTCTCTTCTTTCCTCAGCTGTTTGTAAGGCCTCCTCAGACAACCATTCTGACTTGCTGCATTTCTTTTTCTTGGGGATGGTTTTGGTCACTGTCTCCTGTACATTGTTACAAACCTCCATCCATCGTTCTTCAGGCACTCTGTCTACAAGATCTAATCCTTCAGTCTATTTGTCACTTCCACTGTATAATCATAAAGGATTTGATTTAGGTCATACCTCAATAGCCTAGTGGTTTTCCGTACCTTCTTTAATTTAAGTCTGAATTCTGCAATAAGGAGCTGATGATCTGAGCCACAGTCAGCTCCAGGTCTTGTTTTTGCTGACTTAGAAGACAATAAAGCAATCAGACATCACAGAATTTTTTCAAAGGAGGCATCTTGTACACTTGCAAAGATATGTGCATAAGCATTTTCATCACAGTGCAAAATTAGAAATCATCTAATGTCCCTAAGTTAAGTAAATTAAATGATGAGAGCACTTGCAACAACATGCTATATGAGTTGTGTTTAGGATTTTATTTACCGGTATGAAAATATATTTACTACCTACTGTGAGTAACTTTTTAAAAAGCAGGCTTTAGAACACACATGTAGTATGATCCCCTTTATGCAAAATTAAATAGGCTTATTATTAAATGTATATGTAAAGTACATGCAAAGAGATGGTCACTAGTATCTTTGGGTGCTCCTGCTTCTGAAAGTATACCCTAAGAGAAGGAGCTGGTGCCTGAAAGCAGAGGTCAGGAGACTGAGATGGGAAAAGGAGAAAAGGCAAGAACAGAACTGAGCTTCAAAGAAAGCAAAACAGAGAGCCCTTGGTGTGCTCACCAAGCCCAAGGTGTTGGCTTGATGAGATGCTGGAAATGCAGGGTACAGTCAGTCGACTTGGCCAGCACCTTTGAGATGTGGCTGGGAGCATCACAAAGGCAATGGCCACGGGGGCCTCTCTTGGTGTGAAATTTCAGGGATGTTTATTTCACTCTTTTCTTTTGTAGTGCTCAGAACTGCTTTATAGTAAACATATTGCTTTTTTTATAAAAACAAAAAAATTTTTTCAAAACCAAAGAAAAAAATGTAGTAATGTAGTAGTCATTAGGGGCCAATATTAGTGCTAAAAACAACTCAGGCTAAACCTCCCACATTTCCTCTTTCACACTGGGTTTCTAAGAGGTAGAAAGATGAATTACGAGATTTCAGCAGGACCCTGCTAAGATCTCTCATGAGAGCCCTCGAAACTGAGCCGTGGCAAAGGGGCTGGAGGACTGATGACAAGACTTTGTATTAACTTTAATGCAGCTTAGAGGGCCCTCAGACTTTGACCTTGACATTGATGTTAAATAATTGAGAGGGAAAACGAAAGGCATGCTCATCACATCTGTGGATAAGAGCCATAACACCCACATAGCAACAGGTTCAAAATTTAAATTAGGGTATCTTAACATTTTGGAACACTGGATCAAACCCAAGAAAATGAAATGTAAAGTAAATTGCAAAGACCTGAATTTAGGTCCAAAAAAATCAATTGCGTACATTTGAAAGAGAGGAGATCTGGCTTGTAATCTTGAGGAAAGTTTCTGGGGAGATAAAAACCAACTGACTGACGGACATGGGCCCAAAACTCCCACTTACTGAAAAGACCCTGAGATGTTCAGAGTTGGGGAAAAAGGCCGGGAGAGGGGGATGACCTTGGAGAGAGGGGCCCATTCTTATTCAAGGAGCAGAACTGGAACAGGTAGGGGACAAGTTACAGTAAGACAACTCAACAACAGGAAGAATTTTCTGGCACTCAGAGTTGGCCTAGAAGCTGTGTCCTTGCCAGGTCGAATTAAGCAAGGGTTACTGACTGGCTGGATACTGACTGGAGGGCAGAAGGAGTTATTCTTGGGTGGCTGGACCAAAAATGGGCCTGGAGGATCTCTGAGGGCCTGCAGACAGACACTGCAGTCTGTCCGTCCTCCTGCAGAGTTGCTGGATCAGCCGGGCAGTAGTCCCTCTCAGGCCTTCCCCATTGGGCCTTGGCTGCGTGGTGTGCTATGCAGTGAGGCACCAGAGGGCATGGTTCCAACCCTGCTCCCAGCCCAGCCCTAGTCTAGTGGCTTCCTCAGAGCCTCTGGCAGCCTCCAGAGCTGCCTGCCCAGCCTGGGAGCTCTGTGGCTGAGGGAGGCCAGAGGCGAGGAGGATGTCTGCTCACACTGCCTGGTGTGGGAGACCTGTGGGGAAGTGGCCCATGCAGGGGAAGGTTGCCAGAGAGAGGAGCAAGCTAGCTGGTTTCCCTCCAGCGCAGGACACAGAAATTTCTTGGAAATCCAGGTGGGTTCTGCTTTCCATGCCCCCAAAAGTGCTGCCAGTGGGGCTGTCAGAGTTGAGAACCACTGCTGTCATGAATATTTTAATCATATTTATCAGAGTTTCCTTATGATTAGAAAGGTTAGATCTCAAGTTAGTGCAAAGGAAAAAGAAATTACTTAAAACACACTGTTACACACTGTTAATGTCTTTTGTTTGTTCTGGGTTTTTTTGGTCATTTGTTCACACACACACACACACACACACACACTTTTATATGGGACACAGTTTATAATGCTTCTACCTACTATTTTGTAACTATTGCCACCTTGGTCAGCATTTCCTCCCACCATTAGCACTTGTTCTATTTCTTAAGTAAATCCCTAAAAGTGGACTGGCTGGCTCTTCAAGTGGGTCTTGGATCAGGGTGCTGGATGGATGTGCCCCGTTTGCAAAGGCTGAGCTGATGTGTGTCCTTCCAACCCCCACAGTGCACAGCCACCCTCTGGTGTCACCAAGCGCTTTTCCTCTCTGCCAGTCTGATTGATGGCATGCTCACCCAGTGTTCTTTTAAAATTGCATTTCTTTGATTACAAATGAATTTTTCGTCTCATGTGTTTATTAGCCATTGTACTGTGCTCTTTTGTGTTCTTCAGAAGGTCAGGCCGTGTTCACCCTGAGGCTCTCAGGAAGTGGGCGCTGAATGGTATAGTTCAGTTCAGTCACTCAGTTGTGTCCGACTCTTTTCGACCCCATGGGCTGCAGCATTCCAGGCTTCCCTGTCCATCACCAACTCCCAGAGCTTACTCAAACTCATGTCCATCGAGTCAGTGATGCCATCCAACCATCTCATCTTCTATCAACCCTTTCTCCTCCTGCCTTCAGTCTTTCCCAGCATCATGGTCTTTTCCAATGAGTCAGTTCTTCGCATCAAGTGGCCAAAGTATTGGAGTTCCAGCTTCAGCATCAGTCCTTCCAATGAACATTCAGGACTGATCTCCTTTAGGATGGACTGGTTGGATCTCCTTGCAGTCCAAGGGAATCTCAAGAGTCTTCTCCAACATCACAGTTCAAAAGCATCAATTCTTCCGCGCTCAGCTTTCTTTATAGTCCAACGCTCACATCCATACATGACTACTGGAAAAAACATAGCTTTGACTAGACGGACCTTTGTTGGCAAAGTAATGTCTCTGATTTTTAATATGGTGTCTGCTGCTGCTGCTGCTGCTGCTAAGTTGCTTCAGTCGTGTCCGACTCTGTGCAACCCCACAGATGGCAGCCCACCAGGCTCCTCCATCCCTGGGATTCTTCAGGCAAGAACACTGGAGTGGGTTGCCATTTCCTTCTCCAATGCATGAAAGTGAAAAGTGAAAGTGAAGTCACTCAGTCTTGCCCGACTCTTCGCGACCCCATGGACTGCAGCCTACCAGGCTCCTCCGTCCATGGGACTTTCCAGGCAAGAGCACTGGAGTGGGTTGCCATTGCCTTCTCCAATATGCAGTCTAGGTTGGTCATAATGGTATAGGAGTGAGGAGTGAAGTTGCTCAGTCATGTTCGACTCTTTGCGACCCCATAGACTGTAGCGTCGGAGAAGGCAATGGCACCCCACTCCAGTACTCTTGCCTGGAAAATCTCATGGACGGAGGAGCCTGGTAGGCTGCAGTCCATGGGGTCGCTAAGAGTTGGACACAACTGAGCAACTTCACTTTCACTTTCCACTTTTCTGCATTGGAGAAGGAAATGGCAACCCACTCCGGTGTTCTTGCCTGGAGAATCCCAGGGATGGGGGAGCCTGGTGGGCTACCGTCTATGGGGTCGCACAGAGTCGGACACGACTGAAGCGACTTAGCAGCAGCAGCAGCAGCAGCAGACTGTAGCGTATCAGGCTCCTCTGTCCATGGGATTTTCCAGGCAATAGTACTGGAGTGGATTTCCATTTCCTTCTCCAGGGGATCTTCCCAACCCAGGGCTCGAACTTGGGTCTGCCGCATTGTAGACAGACGCTTCACAGTCTGAGCCACCAGGTAAAACTAACTGGGTCTCTAATCTAGGGCTGAGCTCTCTGTGGTACCAGGGCAGACCAGTAGGTGGCGCTAACGATACAGTCATTAGTGGGAGAACTGTGAACTTGGTTGAGTACCCAGCTGGATTCCGTGCTCTGGACCTTCATTTTGGTGTTGCCTTCTCTCTCACACATCTTCCAGGCTTTTCAGGGAGGCCCACAACAAGAGTATTATAAAATATTACCCTCGGATCCATTGTGCAGTTTAATACCAGCAGCACAGCTGCTGCTGGGTTAACACATTGAGTGCTGTGTGTCCCGCATTGTGTCAAGTTTTCTTCACATATCTCACTTTTTTCAGTCAGTGTGAGCTTATCTCCGTTTTGGGCTTCCCTTGTGGCTCAGCTGATAAAGAATCCGCCTGCAATGCAGGAGACCTGGGTTTGATGCCTAGGTTGGGAAGATTCCCTGGAGAGGAGAAAGGCTACCTACTCCAGTATTCTGGCGTAGAGAGTTTCATGGACAGTCCATGCGGTAGCAAAGAGTCGGACACGACTGAGCGACTTTCAGTTTCTTTCACTTTCTCTCCATTTTACTAGTGAGGACTCTGGTTTCCAGAGAGGTGACATGACCTACCCGAGGTCACAGCCAGAAATTGTGTGTTTCCACTTTAAAGACAAGAACAGTAACCTCCCACGCAGATGAGGAGATGTCTTAGTTTTGCTGCTGTAACAAAATACCATAGGCTGGGTGGCTTTTATGCCTGTGCGCATGCTCTGTCGCTCTGCTGTGTCCACCTCTTTGCGATCTCATGGACTGTAGCCCTCCAGGCCCCTCTTGTCCATGAAATTTTTCCGGCAAGAATACTGGAGCGGGTTACCATTTCCTACTCCAGGGGATCTCCCCGACTCAGGGATCAAACCCGTAACCCTTGCAGTCTCCTGCCCTGGCAGGCGGATTCTTTCCCACTGCGCCACCTTGTGGCTGTTCAACAGCAGAAACTGACCTGTTACAGATCCGGAGACTGGCAAGTCCAAGATCGAGGTACAGATCCAGTGTCTGGTGAGGATCCTGTTGTTGGTTTATACACAGCTTCCTGTGTCCTTATGTGGTGGAAGGGACGAGGGAGCTCTCTGAGGTCTTTTTAAAATGAAGGCACTAATCCTATTCAAGAGAGCTTGCCCTTGTGACCTAATTAGAGTTGACCCTTGAACAACACGGGTCTGAACTGCACTGCTTCATTTATACACAGATTTTTTTTCCCAATAGATGCATACTACTGTACTACACGATCTGAGGCTTGTTGAATCCATGCATGGATTCGCAGGACTGACTGTAAATTTATATTCAGGGCTGACTGAGCTGAATTTAAAGTCATATTTGGATTTTTGACCGCACAGGAGTCAGAGCCCTGAACCACCCCATGCATTTTTCAAGGGTCAGCTATGCCTCCCAAAGGCCCTACTTCCAAATACCATCACACTGGGTATGAATTTTGAGGAGACACAAATATTCTGTCTATTGCCTGAAGTCAGGAGAAAAGAGGGCTGGGACTTACCAGTCTATGTGCATCCACTACCTCCAGGGTCTTTGGGCTAAGACCTTCAGCTCTGTGGTTCCCAGACTGGAGTGTCCATTGGAATCATGCGGAAGATACATTAAAACAGAGATACCTGGGTTTCTGTTTCCCTAGATCAGGGATGATTCCTGAGAATATGCATTTCTAGCAAGTCCCAGGTGATGCTGATGCTGCTGGTCAGGGACTACACATTGAGAACCAGAGCCTCCTCATCTTCTCTGGCCCCAGACTTTCAGTGGCTCAGAGCTTAATCTCTGAGATCATCAGAATGCCCTGGAGGAAAGGGGAATGGCATAATTGGGTCCAGCGGATGAAATTTTCACAGGCTGTAATGTATCCACAAGGGTACCAGGCAGATCCCCAGAAGGACAAGTCCAGGTGTTAATGAGGTCTCCAGCTTCTGGTATGGGGTCCAGATGGGGTGGGAGGCCTGCCTGCCTCCAACCCATCTCACCACCAGCCAGGGAAATTGCCAGGAATAGGAAGGAGTTTAACTAAATTGAGAATAAATCAGTCTACAGTGCTGGAAACTGTCCTAAGTGTAGAGACTGATGCTCAGGCTCAGCCAAGGGTCCAGGGATGGTCAGGGTTGCTCCCAGACACTTTTCAGGGCCAGCCTTTGGGATATGAGCTCACTAAGCAGTCCCTTGAAACCAAGTGAAAGGCAGTGGGGCAAACACACAGGCTAGAATTTAGTTGGGCAGGTTTTGACAGTTTCCTCTACTCATCCACACCCACAGATTCCCCAAGTTATTCAGGTCGATTTTGAGGCTCAGCAAGAGTGAGCTAACTAAGGAGGCTTCTAACAGACTGTGGTGGGGGTTCTTTCCAGAGGACCCTGGAAAGGGCCTCTCAACACTAGCAATGCCAGCCTTGAGCAGGACCCTGTCACCCGACATCAGGATCTGCCTTTCCTTCCTTTTTCTCTTCATACACGTATTTATCCTCTTAACAACCATTTAGTAAACCATTTATTAACACAATGATCAGGCCCTGCTGAGATGCTGAGGATATCTCCCCATCAATGAGAAAGAAAAGATCCTTCCTCTCCAGAAGATGATTTTCAAAGTTGGAGGAAAAAAAAAAATCCAATAAACCTGGGAGCAAAGAAAATATTCACAAATGGAAGAAAATAAGCAAGATGCCATGAGAGATAATAGTGGGCACCTAAATTAAATAATCAGGTCATGCTTCTTCAAGAAGACAGTATTTAAGCTGAACGCTAAAGGAGGGGGAAAGGCAGAGGGACTAGGAAGAGATTAAAGTGTTGAGATTGGAAAGAGCAAGAGTGCGCTGGAGGCATCAAGAGGGGACCAGAGCACAAAGGACAAAGGGGAGGGTAGCAGGGGGATGAGGCCAGATGGATGGCAACAGGGATCAGACGGTGCAGTAAGGAGTTTGGGTTGCATATGAGATGCAATGAGGAGTCTAGGCAACAGTTAGTGGCTCCTGCTGAAAACATTGGTGAAAGCTAATGGGAAACTTGATAGAGGAGGGATCAAGCTGACATCACTTAAGCCCACTGTTCAACCTTAGCATTAAGAAAGAGACCACCAAGGAGTTCCCTGGTGACCTAGTGGTTAAGATTCCAGGTTTTCACCACTGCAGCCCAGGATTCTGCAAGCTGCAGCCAAAAAAAAAAAAAAAAGAGAGAGAGAGAGAAAGAGAGAGTCCACCAGACATAATCAGATCAAGCCTCTAGATCTAATTGTTATTTACAGGAAATACAGCAGACAGAGAGCAGAATGTGTAAAATGACATCAAGAGGGGGCAATCAGCAAAATCCAGTCTGTGAGAAATTCTACAGACATTTATATGATCCCAAGAGAGACCTGCAGAAGGGCCACTCAGATGACTAAACCACAGTGCCATGTCACTAGATTTTGGGGTGGTTTGCCACATAATAATACATAATAGAAATGGAAATCTCATTTGGATCCTCACTCAGACAAACCAGTTATTTAAAAAATTCTGTAAATCCTTCAGTAAAAAATAAATTAGTTAAAATATCTAACAATGAGGGAATTTTGAATGCTGGATAATTGATAATATTGTGACACAATGGTTAATTTTGACACTGGGTTATGGATTTTTTGAGTCCTACATTTTAGAAACACAATCTGAAATATTTATGAACGAAAGAGAAGTGATTGTGCTTCAAAATCATCCAAGGAGAGGTGTGGGTATGGATGAAGCAAGATTGGCCTTGAGATGGTAATTGTTGAAGGTGAATAATGTACGCTTGGAGGTTCTTCATACCCTTCTCTCGTCATGGTTCATTAAACTATATACTCTTATATACATTCACCCTTACATTCTCTCTTGTACATGTTTGTCATATTAAAATAAAGATGTTTGGGTACAATCGGATGCCCCTGGAGGGCCTAAGCAGAGTAGTATCATTTCCTTCTCTCACTGTGCACCCAACACTTCCAGCGTCTCCTCCTCCTCCACTGGCACACCCTTCTCCTCTGACCCGAGTGCCCTCCTGCACCTGCTCGTCCCTGTGGCCCCACTGTGCCAGCTTATTATCCTGTGCTTCCCCCAGGGTCTTTCTAGTCTCTGGTCCCAAGGCTCCTGTGGGCCTCCAGGCCAGTGGCTGAGCTCTATATGCAACAGAAACTCCCCAGTGACTCCTCATCTCCTGAACAGGCCCCATTCAGTCCCAGAGGAAAGCAGGAGGAGAGTTTACAAGACAATATCATGAGTCACCACAACTAATGACTTCCCAGAAGATTTGTGGTTGGACACTCAGCCACTCCTTCCAAAGGTGCCTGGAGAAACACACACTGAAGCCTGAGGCACATTAGAGACACAGAACCATGGCAACTCAGCTGCAGAGATTAGTGTTCTCTTGAGCAAGTCTGGGAACCCCTCTGGTCACAGTCCTGCCATTTCAAATGGGGTTAATACCTAACCTATTTACCTCATGAGGTAGCAGGAAGGATTGGATCAAATAACAGATATGGAAAAGTG
Source organism: Bos indicus x Bos taurus (assembly GCF_003369695.1). Classification (NCBI taxonomy): domain Eukaryota; kingdom Metazoa; phylum Chordata; class Mammalia; order Artiodactyla; family Bovidae; genus Bos; species Bos indicus x Bos taurus. The sequence goes on along the minus strand of NC_040103.1, from coordinate 26,446,388 downwards.
AAAATGTTAGTTGCTCAGTCATGTCCAACTCTTGGCGACCCCTATATCCTGCCAGGCTCCTCTGTCTATGGGATTCTCCCGGCAAGAATATTGGAGTGGGTTGCCTTGCCCTTCTTCAGGGGAGCTTCCCAACACAGGGATTGAACCTGAGTCTCCTACACTGCAGGCAGATTCTTTACCATCTGAGCCACCAGGGAAGCCCAGTAGATATGGAAACTCTTGGCTAAAAGCTGTGCAAATGAAGCAGCTGATACCCCGATGGGAGAAGGTGAAGGATGGGTGGTGGCCTTGGCTTTGGATGGTCTGAAGAATTGAATGTGTGCCTTTGATCCTCAGCCCTGGTTCAGAGGCCCCTTTTAGTCTTCCTCTCTCTGCTGCCTTCTGGTCTTCCACAACTAAAGTCTGTGGCGATGATGAGGAGGGATGCCAAAGATATTGAGGGTGTAATTGGAGAAGGCAATGGCACCCCACTCCAGTACTCTTGCCTGGAGAATCCCATGGACAGAGGAGCCTGGTAGGCTGCAGTCCATGGGGTCGCTAGGAGTCAGACATGACTGAGCGACTTCACTTTCACTTTTCACTTTCATGCATCGGAGAAGGAAATGACAACCCACTCCAGTGTTCTTGCCTGGAGAATCCCAGGGACGGGGGAGCCTGGTGGGCTGCTGTCCACTGGGTTGCACAGAGTCGGACATGACTGAAGCGACTTAGCAGCAGCAATAGGATCCCAGAAGAAAACAGGTGGTGCACTCAGAAAGGGTTTAACTGAAGAGAGTTTGGTAGAGAGACTTGACAGCGGGGAGAGGAGGGCAAGAGAATCAGCATGGGATGGTGATGCACACAGGGACAGCCAACCACAGGAAGCTGTTGCTGCAGAGGGGGAACCTTGTCATTGCAGCCCTGCAGGAACTGGAGCCGTGGAGGAGGAGTTACCCAGCCGGAGCTGCACCCATAAAGACAGCCCCATGGGCAGACCTGGTCCAGGCAGGGAGGGAATCAGGAGATGAATACCCTGACCTCTCTCTCCTCCACTCCTTCAGTCTCCTTCAGTGCCTCCCATTGGCTGAAACCCAGTTAAAAAACCAGAAGGCAGGGAATAGAATCTAAAAAAGAGTGGAGATAGATATATATATATATATAGATATATATAGATATATATGAAAGTGAAGTAGCTCAGTTGTGTCTGACTCTTTGCAAGCCCGTTGACTGTAGCTGTAGCCTACCAGGCTCCTCCCTCCATGGGATTCTCCAGGCAAGAATACTGGAGTGGGTTGCCATTTCCTTCTCCAGGGGATCTTCCTGACCCAGGGATCGAACCCAGGTCTCCCACATTGCAGGCAGACGCTTTAACCTCTGAGCCACCAGGGAAGCCTATATGTATGTATATATATATATATACATACATACATACATGTATAACTGACTCACTTTTGCTGTACAGCAGAAACAACACTATGAATGAACTGTACTCCAACTAAAAAAAAAAAGACCCAGAGAGCAAGGGAACCTGGCTGACATAGGTTCCTGAGAGGTCAGCCTCTGGGGCAGAGAGCAGGGCTGAGAAGTTTGGGGCCTGGATGTGGCACAGTGGGACTGTGTGCAATTGGAGAGTGACCAACATTGGGAAATGAAATGACAGGTGGACAAGCGGGTTGGGAGGTGTGAGATCATGGTCTGAGTGGGTGTGAGATCAGGGTCTGAATGGCTGTGAGTTGCAAGTCTTGGATCAGTGAATCCAGTTGCAATTGGAGTTGAGCTCATGCCCAGGTGCTGGGCATGGTCCGGGTCTGGAGCACAGAAGGATCTCCCAGTGGTGAGAAGTCAGTCATCTCTTCTTCACCTAAGATCCTGACCTGTGTGCTCCTTTGCGCCTAGGGGAGCCTGCCCAGCCTTCCAACAGCAGCTGGCCCCCAAGCGAGAATGGAAGTGATGCTCAGGCCACCCCGGCTGCAAACCTCACCTTCTCCTCCTACTACCAGCACTCCTCCCCGGTGGCTGCCATGTTCATTGTGGCCTATGTACTCATCTTCCTCCTCTGCATGGTGGGCAATACGCTGGTCTGCTTCATCGTGCTCAAGAACCGGCACATGCGCACTGTCACCAACATGTTTATCCTCAACCTGGCCATCAGCGACCTGCTGGTGGGCATCTTCTGCATGCCCACCACCCTTGTGGACAACCTCATCACTGGTGAGTAGGGGCAATAGAGGCAGCTTCCCCCTGAAATCGTGGCCCCCTGACCAAGGTGCCATTGTCTCAAACTCCCCAGTCTTATGGCTGAGGGATTAGACTAGAAATAACAGATACAATGAATTAACCATTTGCTTTGTTCCAGGCTTTGTGTGACTTATTCTTCCTGCATTATTTTAACTAATCCTCACAACAATCCAATGAAGAATGCATTATTGTTATCCCCAGTTGATGGATGAGGAAACTGAGGCTCTGAGTGATTAAGTGGTGGTTCTGTAGTTTACACAACTAAGTGTCAAGTCCCACATTCTCACATCTGTATTTCTAACCACTGCACCGTTCAGTCCTACTCTCCAGGGGAGCTCCCATCTAGTTCTGGGCAGAACTAGAACCAGCAGGAAGAAGTGCTAAGACGGCAGGTTTCCTCTGAATAGGGACCTAAAAACTAATTTGAGATGTTCTCCACCAGAAAAAGGGTTCCTGCCTACAGGTCTTGTGCTCCCTGTCACTGGGAGTGTCTAAGTAGGGACTGGCTGGCTGTTTAGCAGGGATCTGGTAGAGGGATTCAAGCAGAACTAGGCCCCTTGACTTCTAAATTCCCGCCCAGCATCTAAAAATGTCAGAAGGATCCCACTATCATCTACCTTCTCCCAGGATTCACTTTTCTTGTTTCAGAGTACAGTGCCATGGATTCTAGGTGGGAAGGACTAGTTTCCAGAGCTGGGGAGACCCCTAGAGGTCTGTGCCTGCAGCTTCTGCACTCAGAGCTCCCAGAAACTTAGGATTCAGAGCCTGGGCAGCCCCGTTTGGAGTGACTTTGGTGTCTCTGTGGAATAGTCGGTTAGCACGTTGGACTGTTAACTGAAAGGCTAGCGGTTCGAGCCCACACAAGGATGCTCCCCCTTATGCCAGCCATTTGGGCTTCCCAGGTGGCTCAGCAATAAAGCATCTGCCTGGAATGTAGGAGATACAGGAGATGCAGATTCTATCCCTGGGGTTGGGAAGCTCCCCTGGAGGAGGAAATGACAACCCAGTCCAGTATTATTGCCTGAGAATCCCATGGACAGTGGAGCCTGGCAGGCTACAGTCCATGGGATCACAAACAGTCGGACATGACTGAGCACACACTACCACACACCACAGCTGATGTGAGGTTGGGGGACTCACAAACCCAGAAAGTGAAGCCAGGGCTGTCACTTTCCCCGTGGCTGTCCTCTGGCTAAGCCTGGTGGGATCTTTAATCACAGCTGAATCGCAGATTCTTTCAGGGATGCTGAACAGAGGCCATGCATCCTTCTTCCCAAAACACACACAAACATATGCGTGCACACACACCTGCACATGTGCATACACAGATGTGCACACATGCATGCTCACTCACCAGTTAACAATAGTGCGATGAGGTCACTAGCTGGTTACAGTAGTGTCTGCCAGTCCTTTTTTATCTGTATAAACCATTGTTTATTCAACAACTTCTTAATGTGGGCATTTAGAGTTTCTCTGATATTTTGCAGTTACAACAGTACTACAATGAATAACCCTGTGCATATGTATTTTGTGTCATCAGAGGTGTAGATTCAGAGTAGAGTGAGACTGTTAGATCAAAAGACAAGTGCATAAGTTAGGCATTGCTTAGTTCCCCTCCAGAAGGACTGTAATGCTTTGCATTCCCACCAGTGATGTCTGAGAGCTCCTATTTCTCCACAGCAAGTATCATTTGCGTTTTTCTAATTTTGAATGAGGTTTGAACATTTTTTCATGTTTTTCCATCTGCTCTCTACAGCAATATTGACTTTCCATGACATTTAAACTCCCTGGCACCCAGATCAAACTCTCAGCACTGATCCATAGTGATTTAGAGACAAAGAGATTGTAAATTAATCTCCCCCTTCATTTTCACATCTGTAAAAAGGAGACAGTAATGGGGCTGGGGTGAGGACTGAGCGGGCCAGCGCTTGGTACCTTGTAAGGGTGCAGACAGAAAATCAACACAGCAGAGGCTGTTGGTGAAAGAAGACCCCAGTCTTGGGAGATGACTCCTGTCCACAGGTACAACAGACAAGAACAAGCTGCCCCTCCCCACCCCAGGCCTAGAGGGCTGGAAACACCAGGTAGTTACCAACACAGGGCCGCAGGCAGCCAAGAGGTGAACCTGGCTACCAGTCCTGAAAGCAGGTGGGACCCAGGTCTCATGAGAAAGCAGAAGCTCAGGGGTCAGAGTGAGGACCTCAGGTAGGATGGGCTGGAGCTGCTTATACCTCCCCCACTTGTGAGTCAGGATGGATCTGTCCTAGTGGGTCTCCACTTCGGCTGCCACTTAAATCTCCTGGGTCAATTTGGAAAATATGGTGGTCTGAGTCCCACCCTTAGAGATTCTGTTTGTGATTAGTCTGGCATGGTCCTGGGCACTGATCCTTTTCCAAGCTCTCAGTTGATTCTAGTGAGCAGCCAGGTTTGAGAACTACTGGCCTCAAACTTGGAGCTGGTCTATGGGAGCAGAAATCCAGGCAGGGCTGGATGAATCTAAAGCTCATGGAGAAAAATTGCTGGTCAGTATAAAGGCTGTCTCTAGTAGGACTGTCCACAGAGGTACCGGCCGGTCAGCTCCTCACTCCTGGAAGTGTGTAAGCAGAGGTGGAATGACAACCTAGCTTGACTGGAGGGAAGATACAAGCCACAGAGGGGACTGGCCCAGGTGGCTGGAGGTCTCTGGCTCTTTGTGGATGAAGGTCTCTGGCTCTTTGTGGATGAGGCGTCTCTCACTTTGTAGTGGCCTCTGTCTTTGCAGGCTGGCCCTTTGACAACGCCACGTGCAAGATGAGCGGCTTGGTGCAGGGCATGTCAGTGTCTGCTTCCGTTTTCACGCTGGTGGCCATTGCTGTGGAAAGGTGAGAGGGTTCCTGGCTGGGTTACCCTGGGCTGACTGGGGCACAGCGTGAGGACTAGCTGCTGTTTCCACTGCTGGGCCTGCTAGAAGGCCAGGACTGCTCTGCGATCTGTGGTCCTGAGCCACAGAGGGAAGGGTGGTGGGGCTGCCTGCCCTCTAGAACTGGGGGACTGCAGAGGATACTGCCACCTCTTTCTGGAAGACCTTGAGGCAGCTTCTGAGGAGGTTTAAAAGGTATTCTTGGGCCCTAAGAGGAGCTTGGGGACAGTCCTTGTCTCCTGGGGGGCAGACCTCCTTGCTGGTCCCTGACTCCCCAACTCCACCATCTTCTGCTGCTTCTGGTCTTTCAGCCTCAGATTCCATCAGAGTCTCTGATAAGCGTGGTTCTGCTAAATAGAATGGAGCCAGGGACCAAGCAGCTTGCAATACAACTGACCCAGTTGCAAGAGGGTCCTCCTCCCTCTCCGAGAGCCCTTTCAATAAGGGTGCTTATCCCAGAGCAAGGGAGGCAGGCAGGTAAGTTGGAGGGCTACCTAGCTGGATGACCTTGGGTAGGTCATTTAACTACGCTGAGCCTCTGTCTTATCACCTGTCAAATAGTCCTCCACACCCTACTGGCTGGCTGGGAGGCTTCAGTGAACTTCTGTTTGTAAAGCTGATACATACTACCTGGTACGGAGACCATATGTCAGCAGTTAATAGCATTCTATTTCATCTTTACACCCACACCCTCCTCCTTGTCGTCTTCTAAACTCAGGCACTACTAGCTCCACTCTTCCTAGAATCTAGTGTCCTCATCGTCCTTCCACTTCTGCCCTCATCAAATCCAGTCTTTTGTGACCCCGTGACGAAGGCAGCTGGGGAGATAGAACTGGGTCCCCATCTGCAAGGCTGCTAATTAGCTGGGTAACTGGGGGACGTCCTCCTTCATTGGTCTTCATTTTGTTGTCATTGTTAACGTTGACAATGTCTCCCAGTGGTGTTTGGGTATTCTTCAAGTTCCTATCTCCTCCGGGAACTCTTCCTGGTCTGTCCTAGGATCCTTCTCCATTTATTAAGTGCTATTGCACTTAGAGCCAGTACTGTGTGCTTTAAGAATTATTTGTTTTCTGGCAGTTCCTTATTTGATGTTATGAAACCAGGAGGTCAAAGTTAGGTAGGTTGAGAAAGTAAGGCTTGAGACAAGCTGTGGGAAAAGTGGAAAGTGCTGTCAGGTGAGGAAAAGGATAGGAGGGAGGAGAGCAGGACAGTTTGGTGAAGGGGAAATAGCAGATGGCTGGGAGACAGCTCTAGGCCTGTGTTCTAGCGCAGGTTTAGCCCTTAAATTGCCCCATGACTTTCCTAAACTAGATGGGCATCTTTGACCAGGAGAACTGGGCCTAGGTATTTTTAAAAACGCTTCGGGAGATTCTAATGCACAGTGAGGGTTTACAGCTGCCGGTTTATATGGCATAGTGGAGCCAGACAAATCTGTATTCAAGCTTGGTCCTTGGTACTAGCTAGCTGTGTGACCCTGAGCCAGTTACTTAACACCTCTGAATCGCATATGTAAAGTAAGGGTGTAATAATAATCACAGCTGAGACATCCTAAGGAGGAAATGGTGCAGAACTGTCTTGATACTATGGAGGCACTGTTGGAAGCATTCTGGCTAAGATGATATAGGGAGAACCTGTCACATAGACTCCACACCTGAACTCCCAAGGTTTTCTGGAGAAGCCATAAACAGCTAAAATTTGTTTTCTTTGATACACCTACCCAATCGGCCTACTCAGGGACAGAATCTGCCAGCTAAGTCACTGCTAGCTGCCAGCTATTCAGTTTATCCTCCAAAATGCACTAACAGGATTCAGTTCTTGTGAAACCCGCCCTTTTGTCTTGTTCCATGGCCACCCAACCTTGGAGTTGATTGTCCTACAGGTGAGAAACCAATTTGCTTGTCAACGAACATAATTAACACCCGAGCCTTCTTTGACACCACCTAAGGTGCAATGGTGGAGGTGAATTGCCCCAACCCCGCCAGCCCCCAGCCCTCTGCCCTCCAGGGGTTGGCGCTCATCCCTGGGACCCTTGGGACCCTCCCAGACCCCCTGCTTTTCTTTCCTCTGTCGCCGCAGGTTCCGCTGCATCGTGCACCCCTTCCGCGAGAAGCTGACCCTGCGGAAGGCGCTGGTCACCATCGCGGTTATCTGGGCGCTGGCCCTGCTCATCATGTGCCCCTCGGCCATCACGCTGACCGTCACGCGCGAGGAGCATCACTTCATGGTGGACGCCCGCAACCGCTCCTACCCGCTCTACTCGTGCTGGGAGGCCTGGCCCGAGAAGGGCATGCGCAAGGTCTACACGGCAGTGCTCTTCTCGCATATCTACCTGGCGCCGCTGGCGCTGATCGTGGTCATGTACGCGCGCATCGCCCGCAAGCTGTGCCAGGCCCCGGGGCCCGCGTGCGCCGGCGGCGAGGAGGCGGCGGGGGAGGGCGGGCGAGGCGCGCGGCGCAGGGCGCGAGTGGTGCACATGCTGGTTATGGTGGCGCTGTTCTTCACGCTGTCCTGGCTGCCGCTCTGGGCGCTGCTGCTCCTCATCGACTACGGGCAGCTAAGCGAGCCGCAGCTACACCTGGTTACCGCCTACGCCTTCCCCTTCGCCCACTGGCTGGCCTTCTTCAACAGCAGCGCCAACCCCATCATCTACGGCTACTTCAACGAGAACTTCCGCCGAGGCTTCCAGGCCGCCTTCCGCGCCCAGCTCTGCGCGCCGCCGTGGGGGAGCCACCGGGAGGCCTACTCCCAGCGGGCCAGCCGGCTTCTGCGCACGCGGGTGTTCGTGGAGGTGCAGCCCAGCGACTCAGGCCTGCCCTCCGAGTCGGGCCCGAGCAGCGGGGCCCCCAGGCCCGGTCGTCTCCCGCTGCGCAGTGGCCGCGTGGCCCACCATAGCTTGGCCGCCGAGGGTCCCGGCTGCTCCCATCTGCCCCTCACCATCCCAGCCTGGGACATTTGAGGGGGATGCAGAGCGCAGGCCTCTGAACCCGAGGGCCACGACCACACATGTGACACCCAGGCATGACAGTGTCTGGTGTGGTATTAGGAGAGGCTGCCATATGTCTCCCTCTCAAACACAAGACAGTGAGCAATTGTTCGTGGAATCTTCTCTGTCACCTTCCCCCTCAGATAGAGGCAGAGGAGGGGAAAGAGAGAGGCGCTGTTTCCCTGAAACCCTCTGCAGCAGAAGCCACAGGCATCATTAGGCATCATCTCACTGAATTCTCACACTTTGGGGATAGGGTTTCTTATCCCCCTTCTGGGGCTTCCCTGGTGGCTCACTGGTAAAGAATCTGCTTGCCAAGTAGGAAATGCCAGTTGAATCCCTGGGTTGGGAATATCCCTGGAGAAGGAAATGGCAACCCACTCCAGTATTCTTGCCTGAGAAATCCCACGGACAGAGGGGCCTGGCAGGCCACAGTCCATGGGGTCGCAAAAGAGTTGGACACAACTTAGCGACTAAACAATAACATACCCCCTCTACGGGTGCAAAACTGAGGCTGGAAGAGGAGATGAGACTAGTCTGTCTCTCAACTAGAGCCTGCATGACTCCAGTGCCTGCCTGTCTGGTTTTGACCATCTCCAGCTGCCTCCAGAAGGGCCCCTTGGGCGGAGCACAGTGAAAAATGTGAACCCTAATTAATCATTTGGGAAGAAATGAAAAGCAAAGCTGGCCTGTCCATCTGATGCTTGGTGTCCATGTCCTGGAGTCTCCTATGTATGATTGAAGCCACTCCCCTGATCCCTTCCCAAGAGAACACAGTGTGTTCTGTGTAGGTCTGTCTTGTTTTTTTCAAGAAGTGTCCAGGGCCATTCTCTTCTCCCCAAAGTACCATTAACAGGACGTCACGCCTGAGCATGAGCTCTATAAAGAAAGCTGAGCACCGAAGTATTGATGCTTTTGAACTGTGGTGTTGGAGAGGACTCTTGAGAGTCCCTTGGACTGCAAGGAGATCAAACCAGTCAATCCTAAAGGAAATCAGTCCTGAATATTAATTGAAAGGACTGATGCTGAAGCTGAAACTACCATATTTTGGCCACCTGATGCAAAGAACTGACTCATTGGAAAAGACCCTGATGCTGGGAAAGATTGAGGACAGGAGGAGAAGGGGACAACAGAGGATGAGTTGGTTGGATGGCATCACCAACTTGATGGACGTGAGTGAGCAAGCTCCGGGAGTTGGTGATGGACAGGGAGGTCTTGTGCTGCAGTCCATTGGGTCGCAAAGAGTTGGACTCGACTGAGCGACTGAACTGAGCTGAACTGATGCCTGAGCAATTGCAGAACAATCCCTGGGGAGCCTGTGTCAATTGCAGAGAGTCTGGGTCTGAGCCCAGAGAAGGGGGTGTCTGCCCTCCCTCCTCTCTCATAGGACCCACCACCATCACCCAGACCCAGGTCAGAGCTCACAATGTGACAGGCAGCTGCAGGGTCACAAGAAGCATCAGTTTATTTATTCACAGACAGGAGGAAAGGAGGGCAGAGCACCCACTTTCAGCCTTCCAAAATACATCTGCTCACTAGAGCTACAAGTACACAGCATTCCCAAGGCCCTTTCCCTGCTCCCTCCAGGGGATTGTGGGGGCGAAGTTGGCCAACCAAAGCTACGGTGTCCCCTGAGGCCTCTGGGATGACAAGCACTAAACCTCTCCATAGCATGGATAACTCATGTGCCCTAAAAAAGGATGGGATCCACCCCTTGTTTTCTCTGGCTCTCACCCAGCATGCCTGCATCACCTTGAGGAGAGAGGCTTCTCTCCAGGAGGTGGGAGGAATTGGGATTACCCTGTGATCCTTGCATGGCCCCAGTCATCTGTAGTTAACTGGATACTTCCTCCTTATCTCTATAGAACACACACTGTTGCCAGAATTTTAGTGAATAAAAAAGAAACATTTCCAGGGCAGAGAATGTGACTCTGAGGCTCCACTAGTTTTCTTAATTGACACACGATGACTTAACCCTGTTGACTCCACTCTAAGTACTAACTAGATGTAGGGGCAGAAGAAAACTCCTAAGCCATTGTACAGTATTTTCTACAAGCATGTCCCCAGACACGTTTGACCCATGCAAATGGGCTGAAGGAGATTCTGCCATTCTCGAAGTAACTGAGGCTCAAAAGGACCAAGAGGGGAAGGCCCACGGTGGGGGTGGGGGGCAGGGTTTGAGTTAGAATTGTCTTCTGATGGCTTCTTCCCATGCCCCTTCCTGCCTCTCAAGGAAGGTGGATTGGGGAGGAGAGGTGGAAATTCCCACAAATGCTGTTTGCCTGATGGTGAGCCAGAATGCTCACAGAACCAGCAATCGCACCCTCCCGCCCCAAGCTCTTGGTCTGGGAAGTGAGAATCTATTGTGTTTACTCTTGTAACATCTGGCTTGCGCTGTTCTGTGTATGCTATCTATAACCCATGAATGGAGCAGGCTGCCAAGATCCATCATGACCCCACCCCAGTCAAAGTGTCTAGGAATGACGGACGAGGGTCTCAGGAAAGGGTGTGCCATCCTGTCCCTCATTCGCTAGTACGTGTCTGGGACCCACTTCTGGTTCTCTGTCAGTGTTCTGTGTCACTAGAGTATAGGCTGGAGAATTCCCGGCTGCTTGCCTTAAACAACTCTGATGCCAGGCTCTAAAAACAGACCAGAGAAAGGGCCATCTTAAATCCAAAGGCTTGTCCCTGTGGCTGGGGAGATCTGTTGGGAGACACTGTCTGGTCTTTCCTCCAGTGCATGTTTTTCCCTTAGCATGGCCTCCCCAACCACAGAATCACAGCCTAGGGGGAGACCAGGGCACTCACCCAAGCCAACCTTCTATCAAGGCCCCTTTGTTTCACTTTTCCCCAAAGATGCCATGCTTTGAAAGACAGGGTTGGCCAAAAGAAAAAATAAAAAATTGCACTAGGCCATAATTCATATGTTTGCTGGTATTTTTATTTCTTTTCAAAAAAAATCCATCAAGGCTGTGTCTGCTTATTCAGATTTGATTTGATTCAGGCATGACTCGATGCTTTCAGGAGAGGTGAGGCCTTGTGGGTATCTGTGGAGGGTTTGGTTTCTTGTGTATGTGGCAAAATACATATACAACATAACATTTATCCTGTAACTATTTTTCAGTGTACAGTTCAGTGGCATTGAGTGCCTTCACACTGCTGTATAACCGTCACTGTCCATTTGCAGAACTTTTTTTAACATCTCAAACTGCAACTCTGTACCCATTAAACAATGACTCCCTGTTTCTTCCTGCCTCTGGTAACTGCCATTCTACTTTCTGTCTCAATGAATTCGATCACTCTAGGTACCTTGTAGGGGTGAAATCACACAGGACTTGTCCTTTTGCAATTGGCTTATTTCACTGAGTATAATGTTTTCAAGGTTCGTCCGTGTTGTAGAAGGTGTCATGTTCTTCCTTTCAAAGGCTGAGTAATAGTCCATTGTATGGATATACCAGTCATTATCCATTCATCCGCAGGTGGACATTTGGATTGCTTCCTCATTTTGACTATTGTGAATAATGTGTGGAGGTTTCAGATGCTAGACAAAGTTCCTGAAAATAGTGTCTGTGTGAGCCCTGAGAACAGAGGCCCCAGGTTGGGACCCAGGATCTCTTCTGACTTGGCATGTATGGGTGATGAAGCAGTGGTTCACGGAAAGCTATGATTTGTCTTATTCTCCTAGCCCACCCCAGCTGCTCTGAGCTGGGTTTTACTTCTTGACCAGAGTGGCTAGAAAATCGTATGTTCCCTCCATGAGACACTATTTTATGAAGATATTTTTCAAAGTATAGCTTTATTATTCTGGCTGGTATCCTATGACCCAGCACCTGGGGCCTCTCAGGGCCCCTGTCCAGTTGCCCCAGGGTACACAAGGGTAAGTAACGTGGACTTCTGCCCATGTGCTGCTATTTGCCTACAGGTTGGCTGGGTCTCCTAAGGTGACTGCCTTTTCACAGGCAGCAAGTTTGGAAATGAATTGGATGTGTGATGGGGGAAAGGGCCAAAGGCCTGTGGACACTGAGCATCCCCACCCCAGAGGAACTCTTGGAGGGACTCCGTGTCCTGTCCTGCCACTTGCAGCACGAGTGGTCATTCTAATCATGGGTCTTCGCTGATGAATGGCCTCTTGACTTCACCACGCAGCACTCAACAGGCCAACGGGAGCTGGAGGCGGATGCCCAGCCTGGGCCCCGCACACCACAGTCTGCCGGCCGTAGGCCGAGGACTTTCTCTTGGGGCGCAGGGGATGCATGATTTGGGTTGGAATGGAGGGCAGAGTTGGCAAAGTCGGATGAGAGCCCCCCTATCATTAGTCTACTGTGTATTCATCCAGAAAGCCAGGTGAGAGCCAAGCCGAGAGCTGGATAGACAAAGCATTGCTATTAAGCACTGTGCCTTTCTGCATGTTTCCTCAGCTCACCCCTCTGAAGTGCCACTGAGGAAAGACAAATGAGAAGGAGGTGACCCAAATGGGCTTCACTGCAAGCAAACAATGTTGAATCCACAATAGATTCCTTGTTGAATAACCCAATTATTTATGTTTATGACATTTTATTGTTTCTCTTTTTCTCTCTTTACACAAACACTCCATTGTGGAAATTTTACAAGATTTAGATAAACAAAGAGACGAAAATAAAAAGCACCCAAATCTAGCCACAAGAGATAATTGTGGAATTATTTTCTATGTGTATATATGTTTAAAAATTTTATAACAGCTTTATTAAGGCATACTTTACATGCAGTAAAATTCACCCACCTTAACTGTACATTTTGATGAGTTCTAGCTATTGTATACAGTCATGTAACCACCACTACACTCAAGATATTTCCAGAATCTCCCCCAAATTCCCTTGTGCCAATTTGTAGTCAACTTTCTCCGCTCCTCCAGGCCCCAGATAACCACTCATTTGATTTTGGAAGGTCATCTACTTGTGTAGCTTTTTGATCTGGCTTATTTCACTTTTGATCTGGCTTATTTCACTTAGAATAATGCTTTTGAGATTCATCCATGTTGAAGCATAAATCAACAAACAATGAAGTTTGTTCCTTTCTGTACCTGGGTAGTATTCCATTGAATGGCTCTATAATATTTTATTTGTCTATTCATCAGTGGATAGATATTTGAGTTGTTAACACTTTTTATGAATTTACGAATTATGAATAATGCTGCTATGAACACACATAAGTCCTTATATGTATATGTGTTTTCAGTTCTATTGAGTAACCTAGGAGTGGGTTGGGTTGAGAGTAAGTGTATAGTTTTACTATGCAAGAAACTGCCAAAGTATTTTCCAAAATTGCTGTGCCATTTTGCATTCCCATCAGCAGTATACAAGTGCTCCAGTTGTTCTTGCCAACACTGAGTAGTATCAGTGTTTAGAAAATTTTCCTGATGACTAGGGATGCTGGGCATCTTTCCATATGCTTATTGGTCATTCTTATATCTTTTATTCACAGTGTTTTCAAATATATCTTTAAAAATATGATTATGTTGAAATGTCATTATTCAATATGATTATATCATCGAGACTTTAGTACAAAATCTTGCCCTGAATCTAAGAGGAATTTATTACTAAATAGAAGATTTAAAAATCCATCAAGAATGGGTCTAAAGCAAGATTTGTTGTTGTTCAGTCGCTAAGTCATGTCCAGCTCTTTGTGACCCCATGGACAGCAGCACACCAGGCTCCCCTGTCCTTCACTATCTCCTGGAGTTTGCTCAAATTCATGTCCATTGAATCAGTGATGCTATCTAACCATCTCATCCTCTAAAACAAGACAGACCCATTGAAAGGATCCTCTTGACAGAAGGTGTTTAGGGGTGGAGGGCTATTTTAATAGGTTACCTGAAATGGCCTCTCTAAAGATTGAGATTTGAATATGGATATGAATCAAGTGTGAGACAGAGCCATTGGAATAGCTGAGGAAAGAACAACCCAACCAGAGAATATCATGCGCAAAGGCCCTGAGATAGGAGAGGAATCAATAGGGAAGGAATTAATGCATATCAAAATGGTACTGAATTTCAAAAATTACATTTCTGGTCAACTCAAACTGTTTACTGAGGGCCTGTTAAAAACCAGGCACTGTACTGAATGCTTTATGCTGCTGCTGCTGCTGCTAAGTCGCTGCAGTCGTGTCCGACTCTGTGCGACCCCATAGACGGCAGCCCACCAGGCTCCCCCGTCCCTGGGATTCTCCAGGCAAGAACACTGGAGTGGGTTGCCATTTCCTTCTCCAATGCATGAAAGTGAAAAGTCAAAGTGAAGTTGCTCAGTCGTATCCAACTCTTAGCGACCCCACGGACAGCAGCCCACCAGGCTCCTCTGTCCATGGGATTTTCCAGGCAAGAGTACTGGAGTGGGTTGCCACTGCCTTCTCCGGAATGCTTTATGACTGTTATTTATCTCTCCCAACAGTGCATAAGCTCCATGAGGACAGGAGCTATCATCTATTTCACTCACTTTTGTGGACTCAGATCTAGGACACTGCCCGGGACATAGGAGGCACTCAATAAATGTCTGTTGAATTAACGAAATAACTACATAAACAGGTATTTTAAAATTATTCCCATATTATATATGGAAAAAGTAAGTTTCAAAGAAGTTAAGTAACTTACTGAAGGTCATATAACTAGATGGTGCTAAAGCTGAGACTCAAATCTTGGTGCATCTGACCAGGAAGTCCAGATTTTTGCCACTCTCTCAAGCTGCTGTGAATTCTCCTTCCTATATTTGGGAAACAGGTTCAAAATGAAAGAAAGAGGCTTGATGGAAGTCCCCTTTAATCCTAAAAAATAAAACCAGCCAGGTTCCAGACTGCTGTTTTGGCCAGAAGACCATATTTTCATCACATTCAGTGGCTTCCACAGATTTGAGATGGAAGAAATACCAGCAGTTTAAGTACATGATGTACATTTAGTCTGATTCAGTACCATGTCAAGCCTTCATGGCAGCCATGGGCTGAAAGAAATTATCTTCTGACTCCTCTGCCCTGGGGTCATTGATGAGATGAAAGCTGCTGAACTGGCTGTCGGTCCCACCTTGAGTTATTTGTGTTCTCTTGTTAACTGCAATGCCCAGGCCTTTGAATCCCAACACCAACAAATGCTGCTATTGTCATGTGTAAGCAACCAAATAAATGTGGGTGGAAAAACCCAAGCTTGGTGATTTGAGCAAATTAGTTTATCTGTCACATAGCCAATGGTGGTGTTAAATCATTCTCTGTTTGAGCAGTAATTAATCCCCACTGCCCCCTGTCTTGCTCTATTCAGGGAGGGTAGAACATGTTGTAGCATGAGTTAGGATTTCATTCCTTTTTCAGGCTATTTGTCTATTTTAGCCAAGATGTTTTGACTTCAAGTAACAGAAATCCCCAATTTAGCAGGTTTAAATTCTAAGAAGTTTATTATCTAATGCAGTAAAAGATTCAGAGGCAAACTAATTCCAGGCTTAGTTAAGTCAGTATCTCAAAGACATGTCAAGAACTCAAGTTCTTTCCATCATTTGATTTGCTAATCTCTGCATGTCAGCTTGGTTCTCAGGCAAACTCTCTTGATGTTTGATGCCTCATAAGAGGGCTACAGCAGTTTTAGTTATTTGTATTGGTCAGTTTTGGCTAGATTATGATGCTATGCATGCATGGATGCTCAGTTGCTCAGTCATGTTCAACTCTTTGCCACCCCATGGACTATAGCCCATCAGGCTCATCTGTCCATGGAATTTTCCAAGCAAGAATACTGGAGTGGATTGCCATTTCTTCCTCCAGGAGATTGTCCCAATCCAGGAATCAGACCTGTGTCTCCTGCATTGGCAGGTTGATTCTTTACCACTGAGCCACTAGGAAGCCCAGATTATGATGTTACAACAACTTTTAAAATTTCTGTGGCTTCAAACAACAAGTATTCAGAAGTATTCCCTCCTTTTAAGATAAAACCTTTCCTGGAAATACTCTGGGAAGCCTTCCCTTTATCCCATTGGGAAGAATTGTATCACATTCGCATGCCTGAAACAAATACTAACAACCTTGATTGTTTTAGCTTATTTAAAATGCATTTCTTTGTGGGCATAGGAAAAGGAGGATAAATTAGGAGTTTGGGATTAATTTATACACACTACTATATATATAAAACAGATAAGCAACAAGATTTACTGTATAGCCAGGGAATTATACTTAATATTTTGCAATAATCTATAAGGATAAAGGGCTTTCCTGGTGGCTCAGCCATAAAGAATCTGCCTGCGATGCAGGCGACTCAGATTTGATCCTTGGGTCAGGAAGATCCCCTGGAGGACGGCATGGCAACCCGCTCCAGTATTCTTGCCTGGAGAATTCCATGGACAGAGGAGCCTGGCGGGCGACAGTCCATAGGTTCACAAAGACTCGGACATGACTGAAGTAACTGACCACACAGGCACTCGTAAGGGGAAAGAATCTGAAAAGGAATGGATAGGTATATATGTGTGACTGAATCACTTTGCTGTACACCTGAAACTAATACTATGTTGCAAATCTACTATGCTTCAATTAAAAAAAACATAAAAATAAAATGCATTTCTTGAAGACAGTGGAGGGGCTGGCTGCCCTGAAGCAAAGGTATGCATAGAGGAATAGATTCCTGAACAAACTTAGGATTCTTTTAGAAAAGAGAAGGTGATATGGTTATTGGGCAGAAACTAGCAGTGTTTCCTATAATATTCAAAACTAAAGTCATCATTTTTCTTACCCTCCATCCTAACCAAACTATCTCAGTAAATGACACACCATTCAACCAGCTGTTGCAGCCAGAAACCTAGAAATCGTCCTCAAATCCATCTTGCTCATCTTCCACTCTGTCCAGCCAGTGATCACTTCCACTGAATCTACGTTGAACACAGCTCTGTAATTACTCATCTCTTTTGCCACCCAAGTCCAGGGTACCACCACCTATTACCTGGGTCACTGCAACAGACTTCTCATGGTTCTCTCTGCCTGTTCTTGCTAAACTTGAATCCAGGCTTCAGGCTCCTAACAGAGCCACTTACAAACTTTTGTGTGTGTGTTTTATTTACTTATTTGGCTGCTCTGGGTCTTAGTTGTGGCATGCGGGATCTTTGCTGTGTCATATAGATCTTTCACTGAGGCGCACAGACTGTAGTTGTGGTGCTTGGGCTTAGTTGCTCCACAGCATGTAGGATCTTAGTTCCCCAACCAGGGATGGAACCAGAATCCCCTGCATTGCAAGGGGAATTCTTAACCACTGGACCACTAGGGAAGTCCCCAGAGCTACTTTTAAAGGCAATTCTGATCATGTCACTTTCCTGCTAAAAACACTTACAGGTTTTTCATTGGTCCTTCAGAAAAAGTCCAATCCTTGTATCATGCCTCCCAAGGCCCTCTGTCACTTAACTTTGACCTCTTCTCTGGTTTCACCTCTTAATACACTCTTCCTGGCTTCTATCTTCTCCTTTTTGCTTTATTAACCACCTCTTATCTTTTAGGTCATGGATTAAGGATCATTTCTTTGAAAAGTTTCCCTGCTCCTATAATGCAAATCCTTGTACTTCCTTTATCACTCTGCTTATCCAAACCTTTTTTCTTTTTTGGCCTTGCCCCCACAGCTTGTGGGATCTATTAATAAGTTCCCCGACCACAGATTGAACCTGGGCCATGGCAGTGAAAGCCTGGAATTCCAACCACTAGGTCACCAGGGAACACCCTCTACTTATCCAAACTTATTGCACGTATTTGTTGAAGTCTGTCTTCCCTTCAGACTATAAGTTCTGTGGGGCCCACAACCATGTCTTTTGAAGCACTACAACCCTACCCCCTAGCAGCGACAACAGTCACGAGTGTTAAAGAAAACGTAGTTATAAATTTGAAAGTTTTCCTGCTATAGGACCTATAGGTGGTAGTTAACACCAAACATATACATGAGATAACCTAGGGAGAGGGCATCTCTAGAGAGAAAGAACATGAGAAGTTAGAAAAATAGTGATGATCCAGATGAAGAGATGGCTAAAGGGGAGAATGAGAAAGGAGTGGCCAGAGAAGCAGGAGGGATGTCAGAAGAAAATGCAGTCATAAAGCCAAGGAAGAGAGAGGGCATCAGGAAGTTGGAGGTGCAGGATATGGACTAAAAAGCACCATTGGATCCAGTTACAGAGTAAGAGAGACAACATTTGAGAACAGCTGGGTTCATCCTTTGTCAAACTATTATACTTAAGAAGGTATTTTTGCTCTCCTTTTCATCAACTCCTCTACCAATTGTTCTGGCAAGGAGTCATTAAACACCTACTCTAGGCCAGGTACTGTACTCGGCTCCAGAGAGATATGAGAAAGAGAACAAGGTCCAAAGGGCCTGTGGGCTCACCGCACCTGCCTGCAAGAGCAAGTTATACAGCACTGACTTGTGCCCGAGCAAAGGCAGGATTTGGCTTTTTACTGGGGTTGAGTACTGATTGGCTCTCCCAGGACATTCAATGAAACAAGAGCTAGTGTGCAAGTCCAGAGGTCAGCAAGACTTTATTTTCTTGCTCTTAGTAGCAGGAAGCAAAAGGGAAAGTGCATGTGGCACACTATTGCATCATTTCTATCTGTTCACACGTCAGTTACACATGAGATTCTGGGGTTTTTCTAAGAAAACTAGCTCCACCTGCTTACAGGTAGAAAACTGACACCGCAGTTCAATTTCCACACCCTTTTAAGAAACTTTCTGAAGGCGAGCCTACTTAGTGTTCACTGGGCAGAGATACCTTTAGCTTTCAGTAACGTGTTGCATTACTGATTGAACTACTGCCCTACTACTTTCTTTTTCCTGCCCTTGTGTTCCAATTACGGTAAAGCTGTGTGGTGTAGTGTTTAAAAGGTCGCTGAGTCATGGCTTTCTGAAGATTAATGAGAGTTTGGATGGAGACAAGGGAAGGATACTCCCAGTACCTGGAAAATTAACTTGCTAGGTTTTCATTTAATACAGGGAACATCTCATTTTACATATTAGACATTGTTTTTTGGGGGAAAAAGAGTTTATATCAAAATATCTTTGAGGCACATTATCTTTTATGGCCTAGAAAATCAAGATTATTTAAAGAGGCCCAACCCATCAAAAATTTTAAATAAAACTAGGCATTCTCTGAAATAACTTTGTAATCAAATTAGTGAATTATTGCTTGCTGCTGCTGCTAAGTCTCGTCAGTCGTGTCCGACTCTGTGTGACCCCATAGATGGCAGGCCACCAGGCTTCCCCGTCCCTGGGATTCTCCAGGCAAGAACACTGGAGTGGGTTGCCATTTCCTTCTCCAATGCAGGAAAGTGAAAGCTTAGTTTGAGGATTTTGAAATTTACATGAAAAACCCAACATACAGAACTGGGGATGTAAGTGATGTAAATTATCTGCCCATAACGTCAATCAGACTTCAGCTTTTGGGGGCTGGCCTAACACCATGAAACAGTGGTATAAAAATAAGCTTCAAAGAGCTTGTGCCTGAGAGAAATGTCCTCAAGGGACTCTGAGTTCAGGCCTGGACTTTTCCAATGCTTCCATTTGAAGTCCTAAGGGAGTGGGAAGTGTTGCCCAAGCAGAGGGTGCAGACTTAATCCTCTGCAGATAAGGGTGGGAATAAAAAGTTACACTTCCTGAGTGCTTACAAGCCAGCTCTTCCTTTCTTTTCCTCATTTGCAATTTTTTTGGCCACACCACGTGGCACGTGGGATCGAATCCGCGCCCCTTTCAGTAGAAGGGCAGTCTTAATCACTGGACATCTAGGGATGTTCCTCCCTTGATGGACGGATCTTCACGTCCATCAGCTCGGTTCATCATCCCTGCAACCTCTGAAATCTTTACTCTGACCAGCTCCATTTCCCAGGTGAGAAACTGAGAGGTTAACAGCAATTTGCTCGATGTCACACGCTAGAAAGTGATGGAGCTCCTACCTAGCTGGGAGCCATTACAGCTTGGTGTCAGTAATATGCCTTAACTTTGCTTAAACGGATCAGAAAACTGGCACAGATCGTCAGGTAAAGCAGCTGACTCCTATTAAACTTCTTTTGAGATAAGGAATTATCCTGCGGAGAAGGCTGTGTGAGTCAAAGGTGAGCTCCCAGTGTGCGCGAGATGTCGACAGTCAATTCTTAGGTGGTCCAAGCTGAGAACTGGTTACCCTTCTGGGTCAGATGCACAAAGCCCGCCAGGTCAGAAGGATCACGGCCAAAGCCGGCCGCCAGCCACGTGGCCCAGCCTGCGAGCTGAGCGCTGGTCAGCGGAGGCGCGGCCCGAGGGGGTGGAGCTAGGGCGCCGGGACTCGCCTTACGAAGTGCGCCTGCGCACGGGGTGGGCTCGAGCGCGCCCGCGGCGTTAAAGGCGGCTCCCCGCCCTGCTAGCCGTGCCAGTCTCTGCAGTGCGCAGGCGCGGAGCTCATTTCTTGTCAGTCGGCGCCGCGTGCAGGCGTGTGGCTCTGTAGCAATAGCGGCGGCGGCGGCGGCGGCGGCGGCTGTTCCCCGGCACGATGAGCGGCTTCAGCAGCGAGGAGCGCGCGGCGCCCTTCACCCTCGAGTACCGAGTCTTCCTCAGTGAGTGTCGGAGGCCCACGGCCCCTCCCTGCCAGCCCGCCCATTCATTCCCGGGCCTCGCTTCGGCTCCGGCTCCAGCAGTTGCGGCCCGCGCTCGGCTCGCTGTCCCGGGCGCCGGCCGGCCTCCTCCTCCTGTCCCGGGGACCTGGGCGGCGGGTCTGGGAGGGCCTGGCTCGCATTTCACACGTCCCGCTCGCGCGTCGGATAGGCGTGGATAGGCGTTCCCCTTTCACACGCCCGATTGGACCTGAACCTGCGCTAGGCTAATTTCGCAGGTGTCCGGCTCAGGCAGTGTCTGATGGGAAAAGGAAATCACTGAGCCACCCTAAATAAGGTGTCTTGGGCTAAGCTAATGCCCGTAAGAGGATTATTCAATTCGGAAGAACGGGGTGGGGGAGAGGAGGTGATGGTGGAGACATCCTAAGACCTTAATTCCTCCACTGTAGCTCAGATTGTGGGGACCTGGAGGGGTCAAGTCCAGGCCCACGTCCTACAGACGGGGAAACTGAGGCCCGGATCAGGAGCGGTCAGTAGAGTACTGGACCGGTCCCTCTGAGGTCCCAGTGGCGCTTCTGTCTCCCTGACGCTTGGTTTCCCATAGCCCTGATGCTGGAAAGATGCCTTATGAAACAGAAAGCTGTTCCCCTCCCGTCAAACAGGTGACGTCAGTCGGGCAAGCATGAGTAAGAAAGTGCCAAGTTTTGGCCCCTGGGCCGTGGGATCGCGTGTAAGGGGTACCCACCCAAAGTCTGCACTTAAAGGCTGTAGGCTCTGCTTTCCTTTAGCCTCCTAGGTGGGGGAAAGCTATCTTTTGTTTATCTTTATCTTCTTACCACCCCCCCCCCCTTCCACCCTGCCAAGATTATTAGAGATAACGGAGGAGTTTCTGTTTTAACTGCTTCACTATTTTGTTCCAAAGGAAATGGGCAGGTGCCGTGAGTTCTATGAGTTCTGGGTATGAAGAGCAGTAAAGAGACGGGAAGAGAGTATACATGGTTAATACTGAAAGAACAAAGCTCCTAGCCTAAAGTAGCCTGGTGTTAGAGGAAAAAGAAAGTGAGCAGTAAAGTTACACAACTAGTTGAAGTTTAGACTGCCATTTAAAATCGAAAAAAGGTGTGGGACCTCCCCCACCCATTTTATGAATTTCAGGATTCAGCAACGAAGGCAGTGCAGAAACCTTTGACAAATAATTCACTGAGCAGTTTTTCTGGAGTTAGTGTTGGCTCCACAATTTCTCTGTAGGGAGGGACTTAGAGAAGTGACTCTAGTTGGAAGGTTTGGGGATGATTACGGTAATCGTTTTCAAGTTATATTTACAAAAGAAAAACAATTTTTACTCAGATTATGCATAGGTAGTGATGCATTGGAGAAGGAAATGGCAACCCACTCCAGTGTTCTTGCCTGGAGAATCCCAGGGACGGGGTAGCCTCGTGGGCTGCCATCTATGGGGTCTCGCAGAGTCAGACATGACTGAAGAGACTTAGCAGCAGCAGCAGTGAGTACTATATAATTTTAATTTAAAAAGATTATAGACTTCTTAGCATCCTTCTTTAATAAGAGAAGCTTTTACCTCTATAATGTTAATCTGCCAATCTTTTAAAAACTGATGGTGGGTTGGACCACAAATCACTGTTGACTCTGAAGGGTCATGGGGATGGTCACTGCTCAATTTTTCCTATTCCACCTTGATTTTTAATCATGAAGGAATGCAATGTAGACTAAGCCTTAAGTTTCCTAAAGAATAGTGAGGAAGTTTTAGAAGTAGTTTTTGGATATGGTAGCTAGTTCTCTAGAATACAGAAATTGCCTGTTAAAGTGAGTTACAACTAGATTATCCTTAAGAAAAATTATGATCTCAGATGGCTCTGTCTCCCTGGAAACACCACTTAAAGCAACACGGTTTACCCAGGTTATGTCCTTAGCTCTGTTAACTGATGTAAGGTCAAACAGCTTGCTTGCCTTTTGTACACCAGACACTGCAGACAGGCTCTGGGGTACACAGGTTTGTAAAGCAGTCCCCACCCTCACCAGAGGTTAGTATCTTCTAGACTCCTAAGGAACAAGTAGAATGAAAACCTAACCTGGTCTTGGAGCAGTCAAGTATAAAACCAGTTTCTCTGGGGTGGGAATAAAATCTGGCGAGTGGTGTTGATATGGGGAGGAGAGGGTATGTGGGATATCTCTATACCTTTTTCTCAACTTTGTTGTAAATCTAAACGTTCTCTTAAAAAAAGTCTTGAAAAACGTGTACTTCATGCATCTGGAAATGTAATTAACAAATAAGAGTAATATTTTCTAATTGATTTTGCAGAAAATGAAAAAGGACAATATATCTCTCCATTTCATGATATTCCAATTTATGCAGATAAGGTAAGACTTCATTCTCTGACCATAGTCTCTTTGCTCAGCTCAGTTTGACATGTGGATTTTCTTATATGTCTTAACAAGTGCTTAAAATGCCTCATTGTTCTACAAGTTAAAGGTGCATTGACTAAAAAGGAGACTGTCTTCAATTCAGATTTTTTGGTTAGAAGAAGCAGCTATAATTTGGAGAAGGAGTAGAGGAACAGAAACAAATGTATTAAAGCTGCCTGGGTTAAAAAAAAAAAACCACCAGAATTGCTGGTAATTCTTTTAGTTTTTATTTTCATTTTTGCCTTTTTATCTTTCCTAATCTTTTTGCAAAGAACATGTATTATTTGTGCAAATTTAAATAGTTTTTTTTTAAAGCCATTTCTTGTTTTATGCTCCCTCCCAGTAGGAAAAGTTTATACATATTTAGGAACTGACACAAGGACAAATGTCTGATTCTTTTTTATACCTTTGAGGTTTTTGTTTTTCATTCAGCCAGGAAGCTTGACCCACAGTGAGTGCAAATCTTTTAGATGTTAATACATAATACCTGTGATATCACATTCCAGTGTTTGTCTAGAATAATAAAGATGAAATCTCATCCTTATGTGTGCTGAGTCTTACTTTTTTTCTATGCTAGACTATCAGAAATAGATAAATTCATTGTACTTCTACCAGGAAATTGCTACAGTTCTGTCCTGACACTTGGACTCTGGCAGAAAATCTAATCTGTGTGTTGCTTCTGAGTAACCTGCCTGAGCTGGGCTCTGACTGGAGGCAGTGGAGCAAACAGCCCGAGGCCAATTATGCGGTATCGTTACAGGAGAGACCTCTAATTGGCATGTGTTCTCCGGTGGCATTCTCAAAGCTGTACTTATTCAGAACCTTTTAATTTGTTACCTCTGATTTCCTGGGAGTTGATATGAACTGCAGAATCCTTCTTTCCTCTTGAATTGGCGTCGTTTGGTTGACTTGGCATCATTTGGTTGGCTTGAATTGTCTTGTATAATTAGTAATCGAAGTACTTTGCAGTTACATTAAAGACCATTTTGAATAATCAACAGGTATAAAATGATGACCCTAAGTTTATTGATACCTTGACATACAGATGTAGTAAGGAAGGAAACCATTTTCTTGACATCTAGCTGGGTGGGTGGGTGTGTGTGTGTATGTATGTGTGTGTGTGTGTGTGTTCATAGTATCTTAGCCTGTTTGGGTTGCTGTAACAAAATACCTAGACTGGGTAGCTTATAAAGAGCAGAAATTTGTTGCTTGCAGTTCTGAAGGCTAGAAGGCTGAGATCAGGGTGCCAGCATGTCTGGGCAAGGGCCCTTTTCTGGTCAGAGTTCTAGCTGTTTGTGTGGTGGAAGGACCTGGGCATCTCCCTGGAGCCTCTTTGATAAGGCACTGATCCGATTCATGAGGATTCCACCCTTATGTCTTAAGCATTTCCAAAAGGTCACACCTACTGTACCCTCACTCTTGAGGGTTAAGATTCCAACATACGAGTTTTGGAGGGACAGAAACATGTAGCCCATAGCTGTAAGTTATTGGACAGTATTCTAGCCAAGGACCAGAAAAATCATAGCAGTTATGGTGCCTAATCTTGTTGCTGCTACAAGTTACCCCAAAATAGGAAGCTGAGGTTACTTTTTGATGTTGTGTAAAACATCTTCACTCTGGTGACCCTGCAACTCCTTAATGTCTTACACAGGACTGGTTGTATCTATAATCTGGGATTACTCAAGTGAAGAGTCTGCCTTTGTACCATCCTGGTGGTGGTGGTGTAGTTGCTAGGTCATGTCTGACTCTTGCAACCCACCAGGCTCCCCTGTCCATGGGATTTCCCAGGCAAGAATACTGGAGTGGTTTGCTATTTCCTTCTGCAGGGCATCTTCCCCACCCAGGGATTGAACCTGATCTCCTGCATTGCAAGCGGTCTCCTGCAATGCTGGGGATTCTTTACCTCTGAGCCAGCAGGGAAGCCCCGTTGTACTATCCTGGGCTGGCTTAAAAGCACAAGTTCTGGCAATGACAGTGGATTTCACCAGTGGTCGAGACCTCAGTGAACTGAAGACTCCTGCCTTAGAGGCAGGAAAGAGTCGTTTTTGTTTTGTTTTTAAGGAAGTTTAGTCTATACAAAACATGGGTGTGGTACACATAACTTATTTTGGATTCTAGCCTAAATAAAAGATCTGATTAATTCCATTGTTTACAGAAGAGTGTGATTTTTGGGGGGAAAAAACAATTCAGTATGATTAAGTTTATGTAAATACATTTCTATGTGGGTACACATAGACTTTATCCCTAATGTGCCCTGCAGTTTGAGGGATGATAATGAGGGAATGTGCCTTTAACACAACTCAGCTCTACAAGGAAAAAATGCCCAAAGGCTTGTATTCTACTCCACATCAGGACCTTTCAATGTAGGTAGGATTTGGGAATTCTGGAGTGGTCCAGTGCTTAAGACTCTTGCTTAGACTCTGGGGGGCATGGGTTTAATCCCTAGTTGGGGAAGTAAGATTCTGCATGCTATATGGGGAGGCCAAAAAAAAATGTGGACAGTAAGTGATTTCTTATTATGTGTCATTAGATAATTGATCCAGCCAGTTCTGGAAATCTCTGTGACCCGGATGCCCTCCTTGGGTTATTTCCAGACCCACTGGGTGCAAGTGAAGGAGGCACTCACTGGATGTTTAATTGTAGGGATACCCTTTGCTCTGGGCCTATTTTGGGATCAAATATAAAAACATCTGTAGCCCAAAGTGTATTCTGACTTAAAACTTCTGAGATAACAGAAAATTTAAATATCCAGAACGTAATCAGGAATAACGGTGTGAAACATTGCTGCTGCCAAGTCGCTTCAGTCGTGTCCGACTCTGTGCGACCCCGTAGATGGCAGCCCACCAGGCTCCCCGTCCCTGGGATTCTCCAGGCAAGAACACTGGAGTGGGTTGCCATTTCCTTCTCCAATGCATGAAAGTGAAAAGGGAAAGTGAAGTCGCTCAGTCGTATCCAACTCTTAGCGACCCCACGGACAGCAGCCCACCAGGCTCCTCCATCCATGGGATTTTCCAGGCAAGAGTACTGGAGTGGGGTGCCATTGCCTTCTCCGTGTGAAACACTGGGTAGATTAAAAAGCTTTATCAAAATCAAGCTACATCAAAACCTTAAAGTGCTCAAGTATCATGAGTTGATGTTCTAATTTTAGAAGTTTGGTATCTTTTATTCCATATCTTAAACTTCTGTGTTAAATGCCAGTTGTAACCATATAGGCCTCTGTAATGGTTTTCAGGTGACTGTTGGGTGAATATGTAAATACGGAACTTTTTGCCTTTAAAAAAGCCAAGCTTCTAGTCAAATGGGTGGTTGCTCTAGAAACTGAACAGGATATTTTCTGCAGTTGTGTACCATTCTTAACTTTTTAAAGATACTGTTACTATACCTGAAATTTCTAGAGGAGATGTGCCACCCAAGTGGATGCTTTTTAGATTATTGTTGACCCTTGAGCAATGTGGGGTTAAGGCCCCTGCTGGCTTATGATTTACAGTTGGCCCCCTGTATTCCTCCCTATCTGGGGATTCAATTGACAGATCAGGTCGTTCTGTAGTATTTACTATTGGAAAAAATCCACGTATAAGTGAACCTACACGGTTCAAACCCAAAGTGTTGTTCCAAGGGTCAGTGGTACTCACTTCCTTACAGGGTTTGCTTTGTTTTGAATTTTCTGTTTGTTTTTATAGACAGTTTTATAAATGAAACTTTAAAGAATGTCACTAAATTAATAATTTAAATACTGTTCCTCTTCTCCAACATTATATGTATATAGACTGGTTGGAGTTTTGTGTTTTCCAAACCTAAGTTAGAACTGGGAACATAGATGAACAGTGATAACAATTAAAACTTAATTGGCATGTTGTAACTAAGAATAATGGAGAAGGCACTGGCGACCCACTCCAGTACTCTTGCCTGGAAACTCCCATGGACGGAGGAGCCTGGTAGGCTGTAGTCCATGGGGTGGCACAGAGTTGGACACAACTGACGTGACTTAGCAGCAGCTAAGAATAAACTCCTATTTTTTTCCCCCTCAGATGAGCTTTAAGATGGCTAAATTTTAAAAACAGATATCCTGACCATAATCTCTGATTTATCAATTTTGTCAAAAAGGTAAAGTTATAAAACAAACTTGAAACAGACTCATATAAATAGAGAACAAACTCGTGGTTGCCTGAACAGGGATGAGGGAAATAGTTATGGGAGATTGAGGTACAATCTTCCAGTTATAAAATAAGTTATGAGGATGTAGTACAGCATGGGAAATATAGTCAATAATATTGTAATCACTTTGTATGGTGGCAGATGGCAACTAGACTTATGGTGATGATTTTATAATGTATATAAATATCAAATCACCATGTGGTACTCCTGAAACTCACATATTTTAAGTCAATTATGTGTCAATCAAAAAAGTAAAAAGACAAAATTTTTTGGATGGATTTGACTAAAAAAAAAGTTGTGATGATTAAATATGCATGTAATGTGCATTCATAATGCCTGGCTTATAAAATCTCAATATACAATAACCAAAAAAAAACACACAAAAAACCCCCACAATAGGATGATGATGTTAACCACAGCGACTGGTTCTGTCTGAAGCCTTTCAGAGCTCTCGTGTAGAAAGATCACTGAACTGGGAGTAAGAAACCTTTGTTTTAGTCCTGGTTTTGCCACTAACTACCTTGGTCATATTGAGCAAGTTGCCTCCCCTCTGAGCACTGTTGCTCTTAGTGGGTGTTTTAGATTACATTTAGCACCTCGCTAAAGCCCTTATGTGGATTATCTCCTTTAGCCGACATTCCAATCTCCAGGCTGGGTTCTTTCATTAACTTGGTTGTCCAGGGTTACCAAGCAGCATTCATAAGCAGCAGTGGCAGGGTGCACACCCAGCTGTTAGAACCTGTCGTGCTAACCACTGAGCCACACGGGCTCAAGTGAGAATGGGTGGTGGGTTTTCCTCTGTGTTTTTTGGTATTTTCCAGATTTTCTACAGTTGATATCTCTTTGATATTTATAAAGAAAAAAAGGTGGGGGGGGGCAGGAAAACAAAAGGTTTGCTTAATTTTTTTTTAAACTTAGAATTCAAAAGAAATGAGTAAGAACTTTTTTCATTTGGGAAGGCTATAAACTCCTCTAGTTCGGGGATTCTTGGTGGCCTTGAGACCCTGGAATACTCATCGATGGGTTTCTGAGGTTCTGAAATCTTTCTGAAATTGCAGTTTGGTGTCAGTGTGCATTTTCTATGTGTAGGTTCTATGGTCAAAATTCTTAGTCATTGCAAATCATAGGAAAGGTTGACAGCTTGATATGCAGACTCTTGCTTGATTTTATAAAGATAAGAAAGAACACAGATATGGTTAAGCTATCTATTTCCAAAATTTAGTCATCTTAAAGCTCATCTGAAGGGAAAAAATAGGAGCTTATTAGTTATGTCAATTAAGTTTTACTACTTTTTTTGTGTGTGGTATATGGCAGTGTACATTACCAAATACAAGAGTTTTTTGAAACTGCTATGAGTAAAAATGTATGTGATTGGAAAACAAATGAGCATTACTGAATCGTGTTTGTTTTTAAATTTTAATGGGTTAACTGTCTCCCCTGGACACTTAATTTGTTGAGCAAAATTTTTTTTGGTTGATGTAAATCATGTTTTCCTTTGTGAAATTATAATTTAAATGAATAAGGGCACACAAGTGAACTTTGGTAATCACATTTCTTTTGTGTCAGCTTCTCCAGTCGACTTTTGTTACTTGTCATTGAAAGAATTTCAGGAGCCCATTTTTAAAAATTTATTTTTCAGCTCTTTTAAGATATAATTGTCGAATAGTCATCGTATTTAAGGTGTTCAGTGCGAAGTTTGGTATGTGTAAACGTTGTGAAATGATCCTCTTAATCATGTTCATTAACCTCTCCATCCACCTCATTTATTTTGGGTGTGTTTGGTAAGATCTGCTATCTTAGCAGAATTCATAGAACCATGCTATATATACATTAGGTCTCCTGAACTTATCATGCTTATAACTGAAAGTCTGTACATTTCAGACTGGGGAGATCAACATTCCCCCCATTTCTCCTACCCCTCTGCTGCTGCTAAGTCGCTTCAGTCGTGTCCGACTCTGTGCGACCCCATAGACGGCAGCCCTACAAGCTCCCCCGGCCCTGGCAACTATCATTCTACTTTCTGTTTCTATGAGCTCAACTTTTTTAGATTCCACATACAAGTGAGGTTATGTAGTATTCGTTTTTCTCTGACTTAGTTCACTGAGCATAGTATCTTCCACATTCATCCGTATTATCATAAATGGCAGGGTTTCCTTTTTTTTAAAGGCTGAATATTCCATTTGCGTGTGTGCGTGCATGTGTACCACATCTTCTTTATCCACTCACCCACTGATGGACACTTAGATTGTTTCCATATCTTGGCTATTGTGAATAATGCTGCAGTGAGCAACGCAGTGAAGATCTCTCTTTAGGATTCTGATTTACTTTCTTTTGGACAGATACCCAGAAGTGCGACTGCTGGATCATATGTGATAGTTTTCTTGTGTGTGTTTTGAGGCACTGCCATGCGTTTTCCATAAGGGAGGACCAATTTACAACCCCATCAACAGCACACAGGAGGAACTCATTTACTTCTAACAACTTAGGATATATCCTGTAATCACAGAACTGACTTTGAAGTCAAAACTTAAAACCAGGTGTTCCTTAGTGAGTACTTAATAGGATAAAAATACTGTTAGAAATGATATCTGCTGTACCTTTACAAAAGCACCTTTATGGGAGTAGAGCATTTCCTTAATACATGGGCTCTTCTGATAGGAATTTTATATTTCGAAAATACTGTAGAGGTTAGAGAAAAAAAAATAAGGCAAGCTGCCCTTTTCTTTTTAGCCTCTTCCTCTTGATAAATTTAGAAGAAAAATCTGTCACCACTTTTTTTCCCCCAAATTTTATTGCAAAACAGAAAAATAAAAAGATGGTGGAATCAGGATGAGTTTGTATTTCTTCCTAAGTCTGGTATCTACTTGATTTCTGAAGTTATTTAGAGAAACACATGAAGAATCAAAATGGAAATGCTAATTTAAACCACTTACACAATTTTGCAGTACAGCAAGTCATGTTCACTAGACTTCAGATCCAGTGTTGGGAAAAGATCATAAGTCATGAGGCATTCATAAGTCTCCCAATAAAGACACATTTAATGTTACTATTAAGATTCATGGATGGGATGTAATTAAGAATATGTTCCCTATATATGTACTTAATGATGTTAGTAGTTACAGCTTACCTAATAGTCGTAGCCTGTTCATTAGTAAATGACCTGTCAGACTATTGACTTGATTCCCAAGAAAATTCACCAGTTTGGAAATGAGACCTATGCTCACTGTAATACTCCTGTTTAATCAATGAAGTTAGAAACCTGATTGAGATATAGGTTGATTTCTTCTATTTCTAAAGCAATTTTATTTTAAATCTTTTTGATTAATGGAACGCTATGAGTTAGAATTTCTGGTCTCCTTAGAATCTGGACAGCTATAGCATTAACATTTTCGTCTTACTGATGAAATGATTATAAATGTGGGCAGTCAGAGTGATGGCTATGTTTCAGACTTTGGAAGCTGTGGTTTGTCTTTCCCCTGCTTCCTACAGCCTTGTCAAGGTCATCTTACTAGGAATTAGTAGGATGTAGCTTCTTAGAAATTAGCTAATTTCTAAGAAGTACCAAACCTTCAGGCTTTCTTTCTCTGAAACTGTAAACAGGGAGCTGAAAGCTTGATGCCAGAGCAGGAATTTAGAACCCAAAACACAGTAGAAGTGGAGAACAGTTCTGAGAAGCCTTAACAATGGGAATAACAAGATACTAAATCCAGCATTGAGCTAAGTAATAGTTGAAACCAGTTAGGATTAAAGAAAGAAAGCATGAATTTTTAGGTAGTATTTAAATGCCATAAACACTGGAAATATTAGAATGCATATTTTTTTCCAATTTTTTAATTTGTAAAATACACATAACATAAAACCGACTATCTTAACTACTTTGAAGTATACAGTTCAGAGGTATTAAGTACATTCATCTTGTTTTGCAACCGTCACCACTCTACATCTCCAGAACTCTTTTCATCTCACAAAACTTACATTCTGTATACCCATTAAACAATAATTTTCCATTCTCCCCCATCCCCAACACCCTGGAAACCACCATTCGGCTCTCTATCTCTATGGGTTCGACTTCTCTAGATACCTCCTTTGAGTGGAATCACAGAGTAATTTGTCTTTTTGTGACTGGCTTATTTCACTTAGCATAATGTCCTCAGGGCTTATCCCTGTTGGGGCCTGTGTCAGCATTTCTTTCCCTTTTAAGGCTGAATGGTATTCTGTTGTATGTACATACCACATTTTGCTTATCCATTCTTGCCTTGAAGGACACTTGGATGCTTCGGGGTGTTAGCTATTGTGAATGATGCTGCCACGAACAGGGGTGTAGGGATCTCTTCAAGACCTGCTTTCAATTCTGGGGGTGCGGGGTATATACCCAGAAGTGGAATGGCTGGATCATATGGTAATTCTATTTTTAATTTTTTGAGGAGCCACCATACTGTTTTCCACAGTGGCTGTACCATTTTACATTCCTATCAACAGTGCGCAAGAGTTCCAAATAGAATGCATAATGTTTCAACAGAAAAGTGTTGCTTTTTTTCCCCCAGTAGCGGTGGAGTGATTGGTTGGATTTCTCATATCAGTTGCCCTGAAAATCCTGAGGATCATGGTGTACCTAGTGGCAGCTCCCTGAACTGCAGACATGGTGTCTAGGAGAAACAAACTTATTTACTAGTAGTTCCTTCTAAAGAATAAGAACGTCTTCCCTTTTTAAATATCAAAATAATTGGAAGACACCCTCTTTTGATAATAATTGATGGGGAAAGTAGTGACTGAAAGTTATTATGCATTCATTGCTTTAAAAAAAGATACAGTAATCACTACGGTAGCTACCTACACTTGAAAAATCGCTAAACATTCATTTTACACAGGTCCTCACCTAGATGTGTGGATTTCAGGCTATAGCCTGAGGCCTGTAAGCTAAGTGATATGGTTCAGAAATCCGAACTCTTCGGGAGTTGAAAAAGCTTGAAATCTGTTCACTGCTTGTATCTGGCACAAAACAGTGGTGCTCAATACATATCTGTTGATGAAAAATGAATGAATGGTCTCTGAGGCTTCTTGCAGGATACTCCTTGCTATTTTTGGCTCAGCTAAATTCTAAGAAGTACCAAACCTTCAGGCTTTCAGAGTTCTTCTGTTTTCAGTAGTTTTTTCCTGAAAGATGTTCTGTTTCCAGTAATGTTTCTTTCTCTTTCTCTTCTTCTACATTCTTAATAGCTTATGTAGGTTTGTAGTATTAGATAATGTGGTTTTTGAGGATCTCTATGTGTTTATCATTTAATAAAGCATTCAATGTGTTTTCCAAACTTTGAATCAATGATTTTTATTCGCTCCTTTTTTTTACTTGAGGTGTTTTATTCGTTTGTTGATATTTTATTTTAAAAGATTAGCCAGTATCCCAGACTTAGAACAAACTTCTGGTCTCCAGAAAGTAAGAATGAGGGCAGGAGATAGGGAGTTTGAGATCGACATGTACACACTGCTATATTTAAAATGGATAACCAAAAAGGTCCTACTGTGTAGCATAGGGAACTCTGCTCAGTGTTAGGTGGCAGCCTGGGTGGGAGGGCAGTTTGGAGGAAAATGGATAAATTTATACGTATGGCTGAGTCTGTTTGGTGTCCACCTGAAACTATCACAATACTGTTAATCAGCTATATTTTAATACAAAATAGTGAAGTCGCTCAGTCGTGTCCAACTCTTTGTGACCCCATTGACTGTAGCCCACCAGGCTCCTCCGTCCATGGGATTCTCCAGGCAAGACTACTGGAATGGGTTGCCATTTCCTTGTCCAGGGGATCTTCCCGACCTAGGGATTGAACCCACGTCTCCCACATTGCGGGCATACGGTTTAACCTATAAAGTTTAAAAAAAGCCAGTTTCCTTGGTGTTCTGGTCTCAGGTAATCTTTTCATGTAGTAACAGCGCCATCTTGTGGACCTTAAGGGTATTACTACTGTACACTTTTAAGTTCTGACTTGTTTGCGAATGTGCAGATCTTTCATTTTAACACCTGAGGTGTAGACGTGGTGCTAGCTACTAGACGCTTCCAGTGAGTAGAATGACATGTAATAACATATTGAGTCTGAGGTGCCGGGAGCCGGTGAGGCATTCCACTCGTGACAAAGGTCATGAGGAAGGAGGCTCGGCATACGCAAAGGCGGGATCGAGCCTCAGGAGTCCCCCCGGATATTCTCGAGCATCTACCCCCCAAAAACCAGAGTCTGCCTACTTTATTGCTTTGTGCTCTCACCTCTGACTTTACTGGGGGCTGTCCCCCACCACCATCTCGTTTCCTCTGTCAAAGAGTTAACTTACAGCTCCAATTAATAAAGTTCCTGGGCAATTAGGAGTGTTTAAATCCAAACCCCTCAGATGGCTCTCTAACTCGCCTCACAAGTTTACCCGGACTCCTACAGCTATGCATACGATTGTTTACAGTCTCCCAGCCTCGAGAGGCACGGGAAGCTTAAAATATTCAAATAGCTTAGAACCTGTCAGAGAGTTAGAAACTGTCAGAATAAACTAGTAAAGGATTTCATTGATGAGCCAATGCGTGTTACTAAGTTTCCACATCCCCTGAATTGTATCCTTGAATGTGTATTAATTAATACAGTTGGTATGTAGAAAAAATAAGTAGTGGCCTTGGTGTTAGTAACTTTAGACCCTTAAGGTAATAAATTCTTTCCTTTGTTGTAAACCCATTACACATCCGCCCTATAGGAATGCAATTTTATCTTCGGAAGATGGAGCCAAACCTTAAAATAATTACTCTTAGAGAAAATAAGTCTTTGTTGATAAGTCTTTGTCAAGAGTCATAAAATGTTAATAGGCCTTCTGGCCAGAAGATGATGTAAATCACCTAAACCATTTGTATACGATAAATTTGCAGGAAAGAAACCCTGGTTTTTGATAAGGATCAAAAACTGCCGACTTTGCATCCCCTATTATCCTCTATGTGTAACTTAGGGTATAAAAGCCCCTGTTAAAAATAAAGCTACGGGCCTTGCTCACCAACGCTTGGTCTCCCCATGTCATTCTTCCCTTTAACTTCCGGCTGAAGTCTCCATCTGGAGCGCGGAAATCCTCTGCGACCATTTATTTGCCTGGGCTTCTAAGACCCACTCGAGAAGGTGTCTAAGGTGGGGCACCTTCCGCTATTTGAGAGGGCGCCTGTGGCCTCCGTGGTCAGAGCTAACCTGGTGTCACGGGTTATATTGATTTTCCGCGTAAACCAAGCTACTCAGCCTCTTTTCTCCACTGAATTTTCCTACTGAGCTATCCTCATTCTATTACTCTTTATATCTCTAATTACCATTTGAATAGGTCGCCGACGCCATCTCCCCTTCGAATACCCTGGATCAGCCGGGGCTAGACCCCGGCACTGAGGTTTCCTACCCATGAATAATGTGTTACTTTTTCTAAAACCATACAGTATGACTTCAGGGATAGAGCAGTTTACTAAGTCCTGGATTTAAATAATGTCTCCATATTTTGGGCTTCCGTGGTAACTTAGCTGTAAAAAATCAGCCTGCAATGCAGGAGACCCTGGTTTGATCCCTGGGTTGGGAAGATCCCCTGGAGGAGGGCATGGCAACCCACTCCATATTGTGGCCTGGAGAATCCCCATGGACAGAGGAGCCTGGCGGGCTACAGTCCATGGGTTGGCAAAGAGTTGGATACAACTGAGCAACTCAGCACAACATAGCACCATTCTTGGGGTTTTTTATGCTGTGTAGAGTAGGTGTCAGAAGGCTTGGAGCAGAAACTGAGGAATACTATAGTCTCCCTTAGTTTGACCAAGAACCTAAATAAGTGACAGAAGTTTTAGCCTCTTGAATATAAATCTGTGTAGCTTTCTGCTTAGCCAAAGTAGCAGCAAGGTAATTACTGTCTGGAAACCTTTGGCTTATTTCCTGTACTGATCCATCATCAGTCCCTGTTTTTTGATGCAAAGTAGCAAAGAAGTCAGACTGGACTGAGCGACTTCACTTTCACTTTTCACTTTCATGCATTGGAGAAGGAAATGGCAACCCACTCCAGTGTTCTTGCCTGGAGAATCCCAGGGACCAGGGAGCCTGGTGGGCTGCCGTCTATGGGGTTGCACAGAGTCGGACACTACTGAAGTGACAAAGCAGCAGCAGCAGCAAAGAAGTAATTCTAATAAGTGTGTCATTAAGTGATTTTCATTTTAAATCATTGTTTAAAATATGCATTCTTAGAAAAGTAATGGCAGATTTGGCATCATGTGTGCCCTTTTATAGAAGTTTTAAACTGAAAAACTGCATTTAAAATTTTATTCCATGGTAAAAAATAATTTTACAACTATTAAAGTATAGTTTTATTTAGAGACTCTATTTCAAGTTGATACTTGACTCTGGTATACAAAGGAGGTAACAAAGTGATTTTTCTTTAACTGGGTTTTCAGACAGTAAGCATCTGCGCTTTTTTAAATATATCATTCAATTTCAAATAGTTTAAGGATGTAAACTGATTACAGTAGAACTGTCATTGGTTAAAATATTTTTGGAGCATAGTATTTTATCTTCATAGTATTTTATATACAGAATACTATAAAACACAGTATTTTATATACAGAAGAGCCATACAAAAAGGATCTTCATGACCCAGATAACCACAATGATGTGATTACTTACCTAGAGCCAGACATCCTGGAATGCAAAGTCAAGTGGGCCTTACGAAGCATCACTATAAACAAAGCTAGTGGAGGTGATGAATTCCAGTTGAGCTCTTTCAGTTCCTAAAAGATGATGCTATTAATGTGCTGCAGTCAATATACCAGCAAATTTGGAAAACTCAGCAGTGGACACAGGACTGGAAAAAGGTCAGTTTTCAACCCAATCCCAAAGAAAGGCAATGCCAAAGAATGTTTAAACTACAGCACAATTGCACTCATCTCACACACTAGCAAAGTAATGCTCAAAATTCTCCAAGCCAGGCTTCAGCAGTATGTGAACCGTGAACTTCCAGATGTTCAAGCTGGATTTAGAAAAGACAGAGGAACCAGAGATCAAATTGCCAACATCTGTCGGATCATCGAAAAAGCAAAAGAGTTCCAGAAAAACATCTGTTTCTGCTTTATCGACTACACCAAAGCCTTTGACTCTGTGGATCACAACAAACTGGAAAATTCTGAAAGAGATGGGACTACCAGACCACCTGACCTGCCTCCTGAGAAATCTGTATGCAGGTCAAGAAGCAACGGTTAGAACCAGACATGGAACAAGAGACTGGTTCAAAATTGGGAAACGAGTATGTCAAGGCTGTATATTATCACCCTGCTTATTTAACTTCTATATGCAAAGTATATCATGCAAAATACTGGGCTGGATGAATCACAACCTGGAATCAAGATTGCCAGGAGAAATATCAATAATCTCAGATATGCAGATGACACCACCCTTATGGCAGAAAGCAAAGAACCAAAGAGCCTCTTGATGAAAGTGAAAGAGGAGAGTGAAAAAGTTGGCTTAAAGCTCAACATTCAGAAAACAAAGATCATGCCATCCGGTCCCATCACTTCATGGCAAATAGATGGGGAAACAATGGAAACAGTGACAGACTTTATTTTTGGGGGCTCCAAAATCACTGCAAATGGTGACTGCAGGCCTGAAATTAAAAGATGCTTCCTCTTTGGAAGAAAAGCTATGACCAACCTAGACAGCATATTAACAAGCAGAGACATTACTTTGCCAATAAAGGTCAAAGCTATGGTTTTTCCAGTAGTCATGTATGGATGTGAGAGTTGGACTATAAAGAAAGCTGAGCACTGAGGAATTGATGCTTTTGAACTGTGGTGTTGGAGAAGACTCTTGAGAGTCCCTTGGACTGCAAGGAGATCCAACCAGTCAATCCTGCAGGAAGTCAGTCCTGAATATTCATTGGAAGAACTGATGCTGAAGCGGAAACTCCAATACTTTAGCCATCTGATGCGTAGAGCTGACTCATTTGAAAAGACCCTGATGCCGGGAAAGATTGAAGGTAGGAGGAGAAGGGGATGACAGAGGAAGAGATGATTGGATGGCATCACCGACTCGATGGACATGAGTTTGAGCAAGCTCCCGTGGATTTGGTGATGGACAGGGAAGCCTGGAGTGCTGCAGTCCATGGGGTCACAAAGAGTCAAACACAACTGAGCAGCTGCACTGAACTGATTTTATCTTCAGTGTCAGGCTTCTTGTCTTTTTGAGGAGTACCTGATTTTTTAAACAGCTCCCCTTGTAGCTCAGCTGGCAAAGAATCTGCCTGTAGTGTGGGAATCCTGGGTTTGATCCCCGGGTTGGGGACATCCCCTGGAGAAGGGAAAGGCTAACCACTTCAGTTCTAGCCTGGGGGATTCCATGGACAGTATAGTCCATGGGGTTGCAAAGAGTTGGACGTGACTGAGTGACTTTCAGTGATTTTTTAAAAAGACAAGAAGTTTGACACTGAAGGCAAAATAACTATGTTCCAAAAATATTTTAACCATACCTGATTTTTAAAAGGCTTCTCTGCTGGCTCAGATGGTGAAGAATCTG
This sequence comes from Bos indicus x Bos taurus, assembly GCF_003369695.1. Taxonomy (NCBI): domain Eukaryota; kingdom Metazoa; phylum Chordata; class Mammalia; order Artiodactyla; family Bovidae; genus Bos; species Bos indicus x Bos taurus. The sequence goes on along the minus strand of NC_040103.1, from coordinate 26,408,629 downwards.
CCTGCGATGCAGGAGACCTGAGTTCAATCCCTGGGTTGGGAAAATCCCCTGGACAAGGGCATGGCCACACGCTCCAGTATTCTTGCCTGGAGAATCCCATGGACGGAGCATCCTGACGAGCTGCAGTCCATGGGGTCACAAGGAGTCGGACACGACTGAACAACTAACATTTCACTTTTTATTTTATCTCCAGTGCCAAACTTCTTTTGAGGAGTACCTGATTTTTAAAATCAGCCAAATTGGGGTTTCCCTGGTGGCTCAGTGATAAAGAATCTTTTCTGGCAATGAGGGAGACATGGGTTTGAGTCATGGCCCAGGAAGATCCCACATGCTGTGGAGCAGCTAAGCCCGTGCCCCACAGCTGCTGAGCCTGCGCTCTAGAGCCCGGGAGCCACAATTACTGAGCCCATGTGCCGCAGCTACTGAAGCCCGTGTGCCCAGAGCCCGTGCTCTACGAAAGGAGAAGCCCCCGCAATGAGAAGCCGGAGCACCACCACTAGAGAGTGCTCCCACTCACTGCACCTAGAGAAAAAGCCCGTGCAGCAGTGCAGACCCAGCACAGGCAAAAATAAATAAAGTTATTTTTAAAAACATAAAAACAGCAAGATTGGGAGAATAATGTGGGTGGGTAATCAAGCTGATTGATTTTGTTTGTTCTGATTTGGGGTTTGTCTTATAAACCGCCTCTGAGATAGAAGCTTTTGATAGATTACTCAAAAGCATTTTGAGTAATTGCACTGTTGCTGGAGGAAACGCATAGCCTTTGGAGACGGTTGCTTTGCAGATGGCCCTCCTCAGAGACACAAGTTCTGCTGTTTAAAACTGTTTCCTTTATAGGAACATTCTTTGCGTTCCGTCCTTACAACATTTTATTAAGAAACTCAGTATGTTTATTGAAGGGAGAGGACAGAGGAGCACCAGTGACCGTCTCCTCTTCTCTGTTTTTCAGGAAGTGTTTCACATGGTCGTTGAAGTGCCGCGCTGGTCGAATGCAAAAATGGAGGTATGTTTCAGCTTTGCTAGTCAGATACGGGATGTCAGTTTTGCTCTGGTCACACCGAGTTGCTCAAGGGTTAAACAGCTGAAGTCCAAGGCTGTCGTCTTTCTAGTCCCAGTCGGTTTTCCAGTTGTATCTCCCCTTGCCTGCCTGTCTTCCTTCCGTGCCCCAGCTAAACTCAACCATTTATTCTGTACAAATACGCTGCACTTTTTCCTTTCCCACGCCTTTGCTTCTGGCACTCCCCAAACCCAGAATCACCTTTTTCTCTTCTGTCTTCTCTCTAATTCCTTTGTTGACTCCTCCATGTAGTTAACAGGCTTGCTTCAGTCAGCCCAGCCATAAAAATAATTTTATTGGAATTTCTGTCACATTGTATTAATTTATTCTGATGACACCTAATAAATTTGGCTTTTTGTTGTGGATATTGGCTATCACCTAAGCTTTTTGACAGTAATAAAACTTTATATGTAATAGACAAATATTTGACTAATTCTAAATGCTTTAAAGGAAAGCTGAAGTTAGATATTTTCTCAAATGTTAGGATTTATTCTAGCTAATTTTAATTTTTGCTTTCTGGAATTAGTAAATGTTCTTTTCCCCATCTTGTTCGTTCCTGTGTACCTCAAATAAATTTTCCACTTACAGGCTGATTATGATGAAACTTTTATTTTAAATTATGAAAGTGTTCAGAGTAAAAATATATCATGTAAATGGAACTAAGGGATGCCTATTTCATAATTCCTTAAATCCCTATTTGAATAGTATTTTAGATACAAATATACAATGATTTGAAATTTTTTGTTTTAGATTGCTACAAAGGACCCTTTAAACCCAATTAAACAAGATGTGAAGAAAGGAAAACTCCGTTATGTTGCAAATCTGTTCCCGTATAAAGGATACATCTGGAACTACGGTGCCATCCCTCAGGTCTGTCTCTCTGCAGTTGTGAGAAGTGTACTTTTCAGCTTAGCTTATGAAAATTTAACCTACTACTTAAAAAATAGACTTAAATACCTATAAAAAGTTGTTCCTATCAGATCAGATCAGATCAGTCGCTCAGTCGTGTCCGACTCTTTGCGACTCCATGAATCGCAGCACGCCAGGCCTCCCTGTCCATCACCAACTCCCGGAGTTCACTCAGACTCATGTCCATCGAGTCAGTGATGCCATCCAGCCATCTCATCCTCCGTCGTCCCCTTCTCCTCCTGCCCCCAATCCCTCCCAGCATCAGACTCTTTTCCAATGAGTCAACTCTTGGCATGAGGTGGCCAAAGTACTGGAGTTTCAGCTTTAGCATCATTCCTTCCAAACAAATCCCAGGGCTGATCTCCTTCAGAATGGACTGGTTGGATCTCCTTGCAGTCCAAGGGACTCTCAAGAGTCTTCTCCAACACCACAGTTCAAAAGCATCAATTCTTCGGCGCCCAGCCTTCTTCACAGTCCAACTCTCACATCCATACATGACCACAGGAAAAACCATAGCTTTGACTAGACGAACCTTTGTTGGCAAAGTAATGTCTCTGCTTTTGAATATGCTATCTAGGTTGGTCATAACTTTCCTTCCAAGGAGTAAGTGTCTTTTAATTTCATGGCTGCAGTCACCATCTGCAGTGATTTTGGAGCCCAGAAAAATAAAGTCTGACACTGTTTCCACTGTTTCCCCATCTATTTCCCATGAAGTGGTGGGACCGGATGCCATGATCTTCGTTTTCTGAATGTTGAGCTTTAAGCCAACTTTTTCACTCTCCACTTTCACTTTCATTAAGAGGCTTTTTAGTTCCTCTTCACTTTCTGCCATAAGGGTGGTGTCATCTGCATATCTGAGGTTATTGATATTTCTCCCAGCAATCTTGATTCCAGCTTGTGTTTCTTCCAGTCCAGCGTTTCTCATGATGTAATCTGCATATAAGTTAAATAAACAGGGTGACAATATACAGCCTTGACGAACTCCTTTTCCTATTTGGAACCAGTCTGTTGTTCCATGTCTGGTTCTAACTGTTAACTTCCTGACCTGCATACAAATTTCTCAAGAGGCAGATCAGGTGTTCTGGTATTCTCATCTCTTTCAGAATTATTCCACAGTTTGACTGCGATCCACACAGTCAAAGGCTTTGGCATAGTCAATGAAGCAGAAATAGATGTTTTTCTGGAACTCTCTTGCTTTTTCCATGATCCAGTGGAGTAGATTATAAAAACATAGGGGGTAATTAACTCATTTTAATACTTCCTTAAATAACTTATTTTCAAGATAAACTAAAAGGTAACTATTTCACATTTGAAAGTTTGTTCTTCTCTGAAATATCTATTTTTTTTTGAACATGGACTGGTTATAAACTACACAGATTCTTTCATTACAGATTGAGTAGCAGATCTATTGCGAAACTAGAGCTTAAAAGCACTGATTTTTTTTGCACCATCTGGAAGAGGGTACAAATCCTAAGTCTGCCAGTTTCTAGATTTCCTAACTTGCTTCTGCTTCTTCCTCCCTGAGATGGTAATATTCCCCCCTGAAATATTCTAGTGCATAGCTCATGTGGCTGTTTGAGGAATCAAGCACTTAGAACCTGGGACATGTAAGTTCTCACAGCTGTTGACTTTTATCTCTGTCATCCAGATTTCTGCTTTGTGGTAAAGTAATAATGGAGTTCTCTTTTCCTAAGCAGTCGTCCCTTTGAGGTGAGGGGATATCTTCATTGTTTACCAGTTTATCCCTAGCACAACAGCAGTGTGTATAGGCTCTTATTTCATATTTGAATAAAGAATCACTAGAATTCAGTATACATTACTGAGTGTATACTAAATTCTGGTTTGATTAAACCAACGCTGTGACACTTAAGATTTCTAAATATTCGGTTTATTTTCTTCCTGTTGATAGTTTGTTTTTATTAACCATTAAGTCTACTAAGTGGAATCTACTATGAAACAACCTGTAAGTTACTAAAACATAGGGCAACCCCATCTAGCTTGTGAAGTGAAAGTCACTCAGTCATGTCTGACTCTTTTCGACCCCATGGACTATGCAGTCCATGGAATTCTCCAGGCCAGAATACTGGAGTGGGTAGCTGTTCCCTTCTCCAGAGGACCTTCCCAACCGAGGGATTGAACCCAGGTATCCCGCATTGCAGGAGGATTCTTTACCCGCTGAGCCACCAGGGAAGCCCGTCTAGCTTGGGAGGTAATCACCGAGTCTAAGCACAGCACCTCACCATGTGCTGCGGTTGATTCACTGTTTAGCCTTGAGACGTCGTCCCTCTGGGAGAACACTGCTGAAATACCTCACTCTTCTGTAGGTTGAATTTGGTTTTGTTGGGTCTGGTCTTCTTTTCCCCATCACTTTTATCTCCCTGCCTTTACTCCAGCTGAGTAAGCAAACAAATCCAAGAAATGTGTTCTGGGTTGGGAGGGAAAAGAACCAAAGCAGCAGCTGCACTTCAAACTGGACTTCCTGGCGAGCACAGCCCGTCCTTTCCCCGGCGCCGGGCTCTGTGAGCACTCTGCCTCACAGTTTAGCAGGAAAGAAACTCGGCCGTTTACATTTTCAGCAAATCCTGCTTAAATTTCTCATTCTTGATCCTGACCAGTGATGGCATTTTTGCCATCAGCACATGTCATTTCCATCTTGATATTACCTGTCTCTGCTTGGAGACATCTTTTAAAGAAAAGTCTAGTTAATAGAATAAGTACTAAGAGTTCACCAAAGCAGTTTTCTTTGAATACATTTTTTTTAAGTGAACATCTGGGTCTACATTTGTGTTTGCGTATTGTCTCAGTTATTAGATAGTTGGGTTTTTTCTGTTTAAAATAGTATCATTATCCATTTTAAAGCTTAACAGGAGCCCAACATTTAATTAAGGTTATTGTGGTAGTTAAGACATGAATAAAGGATTCATTTTAATGAGGAATAAATAGCTGAAGATTCCTATTTTGCAGAACGATCACGGGATGTTATCTTTTAGTGCCAACATGATCTACTTTTGTCATTAACACATATAGGAATAATACACTCTGACGTTTTATTTTTATTTTTTTTTAGACTTGGGAAGACCCAGGACACAATGACAAACACACTGGCTGTTGTGGTGACAATGACCCAATTGATGTGTGTGAAATTGGAAGCAAGGTAATAGAATCTGACATATTTTTCTTTAGTGTTGAGATGAGAGCAATGAAATCTACAAAGTTCTTACTTTAAAAAACATTGTAAATAAAATATATGAATATCAGTGAAGTAATGATGTCTCTTTGGGTGATAAAAGCTTCCATTCCATTCTAAGCATTTGTACATTATAATTTGTAATTTAAACCTAGCCTAGGAAAAGATGTATAGTATATGCATGTGTGTGGAAGAACTAGACATGTTCTGCATTGCTTTAAAAGGCAGATGAGGAGTCAGTGGATGAAGGGTACCAGGAGGCAACAAGGCAAACCCTGCCTCAGGATTTGGAGTGACTAATGAATTGGCCCCATGGGGGTTAAATAACCCCCACATGTTTATGGTAGGGATTCCTCTATCAAGTAGAGTTGCTCTAAGGTTCTAGCTATGGTTATTTTCCTTTTTTTTTTTTTTTTAATGGTTATTTTCTTTATGATCTTTCCCAGCCTCAAGAAAAGAGTAAGCAACTGAAAAGAAAGTTGTCATTCAGTTGCTTAAGTCATAAAGTTCAGGCTTATTGTATGACTTACCTAACTCAGTGACTTCTATAAAATAAAAGGTAAAGAGGGTGTATTAAAATAGGTGTTTGAAACAAACTCTGGAGCACTTATTCTTCAGCACAAGCAATGACAGTTTAAAAAACATGAATCACCCTCAACTCTGATAGGATTAGTGGACATTCACTTGTTTAGCTTTTTAAAAATTCCTTACAGGAACCATCTTAAGTTTGTAGAATTTTGGCGTCTTCCTCATTTCCTATTATCCACCAAGTAAAACTCTTCTTCCAGAGTTTGATTCTGTAGTTTTGACCTAGCTGTGGTTTTTGACTCTCAGGTGTGTGCACGAGGGGAGATTATCAGAGTGAAAGTTCTGGGCATTCTGGCCATGATTGATGAAGGGGAGACCGACTGGAAAGTCATTGCCATTAATGTGGAAGATCCTGATGCAGCCAATTACAATGGTAAGAAAATATGTAGGGTCTGAACCTGACCCCATACGAGACTTGACCTGTAATGATAGTCGTTAAGCCCACGCCTTCAAACTGTTAAAGGACGGAGGAGCAAGACATTTGACAGCAGAGCACTGTGATTCCTGCTGCTGAACTCCTGTGGTTAGCTAACTAAGTGTTCTCCTTCATTCCAGGAAAGAAGAAATCTGGTAGTTTGTCTTTCCTCTTTTCTTCTTTCCTTTTCCACATGCTAGCACTTACTTGCTCTATTTTTAAAAAATAAAAAAATTGAGATATACATGCCACATGTCATAAAATTCATCACTGTAAAGTTTCCAGTTCCATGAGTTTGATACACGCGCTAGGCTGTTAACCGCCACCACTATCTGATTCTAGATCATTTTTACCATTCCAAAAGAAAATCCCACATGCGTTAACAATCACTCCCTATCTCCCCTTCCCTCAGGCCCTGGCAACCACCTACCTATGGCCTGTCTCTATGGATCTGCTTGATCTGAACATTTCACATAAATGGAGTCACATGATATCTGACTTCCTTCACTTAGCATACTGTTTTCCGGGTTCATCTACATTGTGATGTGTATCAGTGCTTTATCCCCCCCTTTTTTGGTGGTAAAATTAACATAACATTCACTGTCTTGACTATTTCAAAGTGTAGAATTCAGAGGCATTTAGTACATTCACAGTGTTGTGGAACCATCACCACTTACCTCATTTCAGAACATCCTCATCACCCTGAAGGAAAACCCTGTACCTTTAAGTACTTAGTCACCCTGTTCCCTCCTCCTCCGAGGCCCGACATCACTGACTGTTTACGTCTCTGTGAATTTGCCTATTTTGGATATTTCATATACATGGAATTGTAAACTGCATGGCCTTCTGTGTCTGGTTTCTTTTTACTTAGGTTTTCTAGGTTTATCCATCTTGTAGCATGTATTAGTACTTATTTTTTTAATGGCTGAGTTACATTCTGTGGTGTGGATATATATCGTGTTTTGTTGATCCATTCATCTATTGATGGACATTTGGATTCTTTTTGGCTATTAGGAATAGGCTGCTGCTATGAACATTCCTGTGTAAGTTTTTGTGTGGACATGTATTTTTAAGCCTCTTGGGTGAGCAAGCTCCAGGAGTTGGTGATGGACAGAGAAGCCTGGCGTGCTGCAGTCCATGGGGTCGCAGGGTCAAACACAACTGCGCGACTGAACTGACTGACTGGGTGTATATACCTAAGAGGGGGGTTTCTGAGTGAAATGGTAACTCTTAATGTTTAGCCCCCTGATGGTGGTTTAGTTGCTACGTCAAATCCAGCTCTTGCAACCCCTTGGACTGTAGCCCACCAGGCTTCTCTGTCCATGGAAATCTCCTGGCAAGAATTCTGGGGTGGGCTGCCATTTCCTTCTTCTGGATCTTCCCGACTCAGGGACTGAACTGGGGTCTCCTGCACTGTGGGTGGATTGTTCATCAACTGAGCTACCAGGAAAGTCCCATGTTTAGCCCCTGGAGGAACTGCCAGATTTTTCCCAAAGCAGCTGCACCATCTTACAGTCTTCAAAGGCTTCCAATTTTTCTACTTCCTTGCCAGCATTAGTTACTTATCTTTTTAAAGTATAGCCATTCTAATGGGGTGTATCATCATGTTTTTGAGCTATAAGAGCACTTCTATGTTTTGGATGCTAGACCTTTATCAGATGTATATGATTTGTCTGTATTTTCTTCCATTTTGTGGATTTGTCCTTTTGTTTTCTTAATGGTGTCCTTTGAAGTACTCATGGTTTTCATTTTGATGCAGTCTATTTTTTCTTTTATTGCTGTGCTTTTGGTATCATATTTAAGAAACCATTGCCTAATCTAAGGTCACAAAGTTATTTCTAAGAATTTTATAAATTTAACTCTTACATTATTCCTTTCTGTTGTTATTTTTACCTTTCAGAGTATCATCTCACATGTGTTTAAATATGTGCATATTTGCATATATATATACAAACTCATTTAAAAAGGACTCAACACCAACCCTTTAATAGTGCAATGGGAAAAAAAGATGGAGACTGACTTTTTCTTTCAGATACTTCTGTATTATTTAAATTTTATACATTGAGAGTGCATTCCTTCATTTAGTCTTGATCCTGTTGATCACTGTGTCCATTTTCACACGTGCTGTTTACACAAGAGTTCAGTTCAGTTCAGTCACTCAATCGTGTCTGACTCTTTGTAACCCCATGGACCACAGCATCCCAAGCCTCCCTGTCCATCACCAGCTCCTGGAGTTTACTCAAACTCATGCCCATTGAGTCTGTGATGCCATCCAACCATCTCATCCTCTGTCGTCCCCTTCTCCTCCTGCCCTCAATCTTTCCCAGCATCAGGGTCTTTTCAAATGAGTCAGCTCTATGCAACAGATGGTAAAAGTATTGGAGTTTCAGCTTCAGCATCAGTCCTTCTCAAGAATATTCAGGACTGACTTCCTTTAGGATGGACTGGTTGGATCTCCTTGTAGTCCAAGGGACTCTCAAGAGTCTTCTCCAACACACCACAGTTCAAAAGCATCAATTCCTCAGTGCTCAGCTTTCTTTATAGTCCAACTCTCACATCCATACATGACTACTGGAAAAACCATAGCCTTGACTAGACGGACCTTTGTTGGCAAAGTAATGTCTCTGCTTTTTAATATGTTGTCTAGGTTGTTCATAGCTTTTCTTCCAAGGAGTAAGCGTCTTTTAATTTCATGGCTGCAGTCACCATCTGCAGTGATTTTGGAGCCCCTCAAAATAAAGTCTGCCACTGTTTCCCCATCTATTTGCCATGAAGTGATGGGAATCTATGGCATGATCTTAGTTTTCTGGATGTTGAGCTTTAAGCCAACTTTTTCACTCTCCTCTTTCACTTTCATCAAGAGGCTCTTTAGTTCTTCTTCACTTTCTGCCAGAAGGGTGGTGTTATCTGCATATCTGAGGTTATTGATATTTCTCCCAGCAATCTTGATTCCAGCTTGTGCTTCCTCCAGCCCAGCGTTTCTCATGATGTACTCTGCATGTAAGTTAAATAAGCAGGGTGACAATACACAGCTTTAACATACTTCTTTCCCGATTTGGAAAGAGTCTGTTGTTCCATGTCCAGTTCTGTGGAGGCAGGTCGGGTGGTCTGGTATTCCCATCTCTTTCAGAGTTGTCCACAGTTTATTGTGATCCATACAGTCAAAGGTTTTGGCATAGTCAATAAAGCAGAAATAGATGTTTTTCTGGAACTCTCTTGTTTTTTCCATGATCCAGTGGACGTTGGCAATTTGATCTCTGGTTCCTCTGCCCTTTCTGAAACCAGCTTGAACATCTGGAAGTTAGGGTTCACGTATTGTTGAAGCCTGGCTTGCAAATTTTGAGCATTACTTTACTAGCATGTGAGATGAGTGCAATTGTGCTGTAGTTTGAGAATTCTTTGGCATTGCCTTTCTTTGGGATTGGAATGAAAACTGACCTTTTCCAGTCCTGTGGCCATTGCTGAGTTTTCCAAGTTTGCTGGCATATTGAGTGCAGCACTTTCACAGCATCATCTTTTAGGATTTGAAATAGCTCAACTGGAATTCCATCACCTCCACTAGCTTTGTTTGTAGTGATGCTTCCTAAGGCCCACTTGACTTCGCATTCCAGGATATCTGGCTCTAGGTGAGTGATCACACCATCATGAGTATCTGGGTCATGAAGATCTTTTTTGTATAGTTCTTCTGTGTATTCTTGCCACCTCTTCTTAATATCTTCTGCTTCTGTTAGGTCCATACGATTTCTGTCCTTTATTGAGCCCATCTTTGCATGAAATGTTCTCTTGGTGTCTCTAATTTTCTTGAAGGGATCTCTAGTTTTTCCCATTCTATTGTTTTCCTCTATTTCTTTGCCCTGATCACTGAGGAAGGTTTTCTTATCTCTTCTTGCTATTCTTTGGAACTCTGCATTCAAATGGGAATATCTTTCCTTTTCTCCTTTACTTTTTGCTTCTCTTCTTTTCACAGCTATTTATAAGGCCTCCCCAGTCAGCCATTTTGCTTTTTTGCATGTCTTTTTCTTGGGGATGGTCTTGCTCCCTGTCTCCTGTACAGTGTCACAAACCTCTATCCATAGTTCATCAGGCACTTTATCTATCAGATCTAGTCCCTTAAATCTATTTCTCACTGCCACTGTATAATCGGTAGGGATTTGATTTAGGTCATACCTGAATGGTCTAGTGGTTTTCCCTACTTTCTTCAATTTAAGTCTGAATTTGCAACAAGAAGTTCATGATCTGTGCCATAGTCAGCTCCTGGTCTTGTTTTTGCTGAGTGTATAGAACTTCTCCATCTTTGGCTGCAAAGAATATAATCAATCTGATTTCGGTGTTGACCATCTGGTGATGTCCATGTGTAGAATCTTATCTTATGTTGTTGGAAGAGGGTGTTTGCTATGACCAGTGTGTTCTCTTGGCAAGACTCTATTAGCCTTTGCTCTGCTTCATTCTGTACTCCAAGGCCAAATTTGCCTGTTACTCCAGGTGTTTCTTGACTTCCTAGTTTTGCATTCCAGTCCCCTATAATGAAAAGGACGTCTTTTTTGGGTGTTAGTTCTAAAAGGTCTTGTAGGTCTTCATAGAACCATTCAACTTCAGCTTCTTCAGCGTTACTGGTTGGGGCATAGACTTGGATTACTGTGATATTGAATGGTTTGCCTTGGAAACGAACAGAGATCATTCTGTCATTTTTGAGATTGCACCCAAGTACTGCATTTTTGACTCTCTTGTTGACCATGATGGCTACTCCATTTCTTCTAAGGGATTCCTGCCCACAGTAGTAGATATAATGGTCATCTGAGTTAAATTCACCCATTCCAGTCCATTTTAGTTTGCTGATTCCTAGAATGTTGATGTTCATTCTTGCCATCTCCTGTTTGACCACTTCCAATTTGCCTTGATTCATGGACCTAACATTCCAGGTTCCTACGCAATATTGCTCTTTACAGCTTCAGACCTTGCTTCCATCACCAGTCACATCCACAACTGGGTGTTGTTTTTGCTTTGGCTCCATCTCTCCATTCTTTCTGGAGTTATTTTTCCACTGATCTCCAGTGGCATATTGGGCACATACCGACCTGGGGAGTTCATCTTTCAGTGTCCTATCTTTTTGCCTTTTCATACTGTTCATGGGGTTCTCAGGCAAGAATACTGAAGTGGTTTGCAGTTCCATACTCCAGTGGACCACATTTTGTCAGAACTCTCCACCATGACCCGTCTGTGGGTGGCCCTACATGGCATGGCTCATAGTTTCATTGCGTTAGACAAGGTGCCTTGCTGGGGCTTCTCCTTTGCCCTTGGACATGGGGTATCTCCTCACAACCGCTTCAGTGCCTACCGTCTTACTGGGGTTTCTCTGCCCTTGGATGTGGGGTATCTCCACACGGAGATGTGTACACAAGGGTACCCATGCTAAAATAGTGTGCTTTGGCCACAGTTAATGAAGCCACACCACATTACATCAGCAGCATTTTCTGGGTGTCATTCTCTTGCAGTCAGTGTTGTTAGAACCCTGAAAGTTTCTCTGGGTGGCTGGCCCTGTGGTGCAAGCTGTATACAGCTTCCCTTAAATGTCAGTGTAAGGCAGTGTCCGTCATCTGTTATAACTGGAAGAGAATTAAGTAGAGCACTTGACAAGCCACAACTTTGGGGGGAATATACACAGAGCCATGGGGGAGGCTGGCCTACCCACTAAAGTGACCAGGTTGGCCATGGTGATCCTCTTTGACATTGTGGGGCCCACGACAGCCAGCCACCCGCCTGCTGCAGTTGTGGTCGTCAGGAAAGTGAGCATTTCTTGCTGCTCATGGTTGTGGGCTGATTAGAGGCTGAACCCAAGGAACAGCACAGAATTGATACATAAAGTACAACAGGGGGCACAAAAATTGAAGTTTTTCTTACTTTTTTTTTTTCCTGGGTCTGGTGTCCAGGGTTCCCTAGTCTGAGTCCAGCATACGTTTCGATATCTGGATCAAAAAAAGTCAAATAGTTCATCAGTTCTTACATTTTTCCTTACTATGATAGAATACAGAAATATGTTAGATCTTTGTCTCTAGTTTTTGGCAAAGAACTAAATCCCTTGGAATTTCCTGAGTGATGAGTGTGTCTTTTATTCACAGTGAGCCTCTTTAATTATACCTGAGTTTGTGCTAATAAGGGGACTTAAGGTGGGGCCCTAGCTAGCCTCAGACAGGCTCAGTCAACAGAAAAGCTGAATGATTAGAGAGTGGGAACTTTTAGCCCCAACCACTGACCCCTGGAACTGGGAGGGGAGGCTCCATGAAAAGTCTGGAATCATGAGATGTGGAGCCCTTCTGAGACGGTGAGCATACTGCAGTGCTGGGAGGGTGGCATGCCTCCCTCCGCCCCCAGAGGACATGGGAACTACACCTTCCATCCCCCACACTGGGTCCTAAGCATCTCTTCCATTGGACTGTTCCTGAGTTGTATCCTTTATACTAAACCAGTAAACATAAGCTCAGTGTTTTCTTGAGTTTTATGAGTCTTTCTGGCAAATTATCAAACCCAAGGAGAGAGTTGTAGGAAACTGTAGCAAGTGGCGTGGCTTGGAATTTGCCACCAGCGTCTGAAGTGGGATCACTGCTGTGGAACTGAGCCTTCGAACTGTGGGGCCTGACTCCATCAGTCAGTGCCATTACTGAACTGAATTGGCGGACTTGCATTTGGTGCCTAAAGAATAGAATTGGATGGGAAATTTGTTGGAAGACAACGTACACTTGCATTTTGGATTTCTGGATTTTCAAACTATTTCTGTATCAGATGATACCTTTTATATGAATTATAAGTTCCTTGAAATTAATCAGTGTTTAAACATTTCCCAGTTCACTTTGTAAACTTTCCCTACTTTAAGTGGTACTCTGATAATAAAATGCATGATTTTCTTTAACTATATACATTATAATTTGGGCTTAAGCCGAGTTTATATTATAGAAATATAAATAAGCTGTTGTTGAACATATTCCTCCTTCCAGTTACAGTTTTCCTGATGGATTTTTTTTTTTTTTGTACTTGTATCTTCTATTTATTTGCATGGAAAAGCAATTTGGTAATTTAAACTTGAGTTTGATGGCATTGAGGCTCGACATTGATAACGACTATACAGAAACTTAAAAACATTTTTTTTTTTTTTTTTTACAGAGGACACTTTTTTTTTTGGCCAGAACTAAAGTATTGTGATATTGAATGCCTATACTGTAGAGTGAGGAAAGCTTATTCACATGTAACAAGTAACCTATCAGTGAACATATGTAATGCATGTTTTCTTGTCTTTTAGTACATCATTGGAGAGTGATCCTCAAGTACAACCTCAACCTCTCTTTTAGTATCTTTTATCCTTCTCTTTGGAGAAGGGCATGGCAACCCACTCCAGTATTCTTGCCTGGAGAATCCCATGGACAGAGGAGCCTGGAGGGCTACAGTCCATGGAATCGCAAAGAGTTGGACATGACTGAGCAACTGAAACAGACATCCTTCTCTTAGGGCTTCGCTGGTGACTCAGTGTTAAAGAATCTGCCTGCATTGCAGGAGACGCAGGTTTGAGCCCTGGGAAGTTACACATGCTTGCCAAACTATTCTCTCATGCAGCCCCCAGTCATTTCTCCCTCCTCTTATTTAATAGGAATTATTGTGGTACTGATTGTTCTCTTAGTACTTAGTGTCAGAGCTATTCTAAGACACTAGATGATTTTTATTTAATGTGTATATATGTTCTCTTCTCAAAAAGATACTAGTTCTAACATTATTTGAACTTTTTTGACAATCCATCCTATAGCTCTTTCAAAGTACTTGGTATTTTTATTGAATGCATAAATAATTACATATATATCTTGCAATCTGAGAAGAGAATCTTATTCTTTTCTTAGATATTAATGATGTCAAGCGGCTGAAACCTGGCTACCTGGAAGCTACTGTGGATTGGTTTAGGAGGTACAAGGTTCCAGATGGAAAACCTGAAAATGAGTTTGCTTTCAATGCAGAATTTAAAGATAAGGTAAGGTGTCACTCAGAACTGTAGCTGTAGGCCTACCTGTATTGAGACATAATTTAACCACATTGTTACCATCTAAAGACTATATGACCTATAAAATAGCTGTTTAAAGACACAAGACAGGCTTTATGTTGATTTCTTCATTTAAATGGTTTTCTTCCATTTTTGATACAAGGAAATGATTCAAGAGACGAAGCTATGATGCTTTGGTAAAATACTGATAATAAGAAAAGAACAGGGATGTTCCCTGGTGGTCCAGGGGTTAAGACTGTGTTCACTGCAAGTACCATGGGTTCTAGCCCTGGTTGGGGAACTAATCCCACATGCCATGCACCGTGCCCAGAATTAGAAAAGGAAAGAACTTGCTTCTGTTATTCTAATGAATATCTCTTTAAATTATAGAACTTTGCAATTGACATTATTGAAAGCACTCATGACTATTGGAGAGCATTAGTGACTAAGAAAACTGATGGAAAAGGAATCAGCTGGTAAGCATTAACTCTTTTCTCCATGTTTAACACATAAAGCAGACTAGCTTACTCCAGATACGTTAATAACCTCAACATATTGTACCATTACATTCACTTAGGAAAGAGATAACTGGTTTTATCAGTACTTAAGTCAATAGGAAGTATAGACTGAAAGAAAAACCACACAACGTAAAGGTTGTGAGTTACAATTTATTTGAGGACAGTTTATTTTCTATTTATATAGAAATATAAATAAGCTGTTGTTGAACGTATAGCCCAGGAGACAGCCTCTCAGATAGCCCTAAAGAACTACTGCAGAGATATAAGGGAGGAGCCAAGAGCAATATAAACTTTTTTTTTTTTTGCTGGGAAAACATGTAGTCATGCATAAAAAGATGACTGCTAATCACAGAGAAGAGGCATCTCAAGTTAATGCTTTCAGTACTTTTCTATGTTTGAGAAGAGGCAGGAGTCTGGGGTCATTTGAAATTTTTTCTTAGAAATTCATGTTAACTATCTAGGGGCCAGTATACCCAAATCTTTCCTGTTCTTCTCCATCCTGAATTCCCCTCAGGGCACACTGTCAGCAGGTGACTGTAGTGGCTAATGGCTTGATCCTTGTAGAACTGGAATATCACAGGCAACATTTTTTTCTTTGCAGAAAGTTAAAAAAAAAAAAAGCCACAAAGATACTCTGAATAAGTACAAACTAAAATTATAAAGGGGAGAGTGAGATCAGAGCTTTGTTAGGGTAACTGGGGAAAACTGCCTAGCATCAGGGTGCTCAGAATGGGTTGAGTACAAGGGTTGGTATTCTCTGATGTAAATATATAGGATCATCACAACTAAACCAGGATCTACCATGCACATTGAATTAACTACTACTACTTCTACTACTACTAACTAATACTGATTGAGCAGTTAATATTTGCCAAGCATGCAACAGAGACACGGGGAGACTTAACCAAGGTCATACCACAGTAAGTGTTTTGGAGTGAGGACTCGCATCCAAGTCTGTGTGGCCCCAGCTTATTTTTAGTATAATATACTCCCTCTTTTGAAGATTATAAGAGAATGGCCACCATTACCACTTAACTAGTGTTGTTCTGAAAATACTAGCTGATGAAGTAAATAGGAGAAAGAAATAAGATGCAGGAATACTGGAAAAGGGGGAAGCAAGTTGTTGCAGATGATATGACTGTGTACACAGAAAGCCCTAGGAAAAAGAATTCTATAAGGTGGAGGATTACAAAATGAGTATATATGCACATTGCTAGCTTTGTATATGAACATAACAGAAACTATAATGGAGGAAAAGATCCCATGTAGAATAGTATTTAAGAAAAAAAAGTATAAATAAGAAATCTGAAGGACCCAGAAGAAAACTTTAAAACTCTATACAGAAATATAAAAGATGTTAAATATAAAGGTATCATATATTCATGAATAACATTCAGTTTCATCTAGGAAAAAAAAACTGCATGTCAGAATAGTGACAGAAATCCTGAAAAAAACAAGGGTAGTGGTGGTGAGGTTTGCACCAACTGCCTATTTAAGGAGAAAATAAGGCTAGATCTCTATCTCGCCCTTTACGTTCCTTTCTTCCTCCAGGTATGCACACTGGCAACCACCCTCATGCTGTGGCTGCTTTTCATTGCTGAAAGGTGCTGTCACTAGGCAGGTACTCCTGTACAAGTAGCCCAGCGCCAACCAGTGTTCTTAACCCCAGCTACTTTATACCCACATGTTAATTGGCACTGGCTGCCAGCATGAGTTTGCAACTCTTGTCTTATGTCAGTGTTTAATTCCAGACAGATAAACTGTAATGTGAGAAAATTCTAGAAAAAGACTAGGTGAATTTAATTCATTAGCTTAGTAGTAGGGAAGACCTTTCTAAACAGAAGACAGACTCAAAATCCAGAAAAGAAAGATTTACTTATGATTTTTTTATGTATCAGGAGGCAGTTCTTCCCAGTTTTTTCTTAACACCTGACAAAGGACTAAATTTCTTAATTTATAAATAACTTACTCAAATTGATAAAAGAAAGAATACTAATAGAGGGAGAGAAAAAGAGAAAGTAAGTTTACATATAAGAAGATGTGCAGCCTCACTTTATAATTTAAAATGCAGCTCAGAAAGATAGTGTTATCCTTCAGTAGATCTGCAAAGTTAAAAAAAAAAAATTACACCCGTGGCGGATGCATGTTGATGTATGGCAAAACCAATACAATATTGTAAAGTAAAAAAAAAATAATAATAAAAATAAAATTTAAAAAAATTAAATGATAGCCTGGAATGGCAACATTTATATGTAGTTGTGAGAGTATGAATGGGGATAGCCTTTGTGAGGGCAGTTTGACAGTAGTCAGTCCCTAGGGTTTTGGTTTTTTTTTTTTTTGGAGGATAATTGCTTTACAATGCTGTGTTGGTTTCTGGTGTATAACATGTAAATCAGCCATTAATCTCAAAATTTTAAATTCTTCTATTTCTTTGAAGCACTACTACTAGGAATGTATCCTATAGATACAGTCCTGCAAGATGCAGGTACAAGGATGTTCACTGCAGTGTCATTTATAATATCAAAAAAGTTAGAAACAACCAAATTGTAATGATTAAACAATTTATAGAACAGAATAGTATATGGCACATTATTCTCTAGATGTTGATATGGAATGATGTCCAAAATATATTAAATGAGAAAAGCAAAGTCCATAGCAGTTTATTTATCATAGTGTGATCCCATTTATGCAAGGTAAGATATACATACACACCCCAGCATCTGTTTATATTATAAATTTCTTTTCTGGAGGGAGAAAAGAACTATAGGAAATTCTCAGGAATCTTCTGTAAGTCGGGATAATGTCTTGTAAAATAAAAACATCTGTCTCTCCACAAACATAAGAAAGACTGAGCACACACACACCTTTGTATGAAAATGTACAATCATGAGACTTTGCTTTTAATATCGTCTCTATTTTGTGGTATCCTATTATTTCTGTGGAAATGGCTTTAGCACATGTTAAGTAACAGGTGGCTGAATATTTTTTCTTTTTCATAGAATATTTTTGATTATAACCACTTAATAGTATACAATAATTCAATATGAAGGAAATTTTGAATCATAGTTAACCAAAAAAAGTTTTTAAAAAATCACTTTAATCTCAGTTTTTCCATAGACACTCTTAGTAACATGTAGAGTTTTCTCTTTTTATAGTCCTTTTTAAGTATATTTTCAAAAATAATCATATTGTATGTATAATATATGGGCTTCCCAGATGGCACAGTGGTAAAGAACCCATCCACCTGCTAATGCAGGAGACACAGGAGGTGTAGGTTCGATTCCTGGGTTGGGAATAGCCCCTGGAGTAGGAAATGGCAGCCCACTCCAGTATTCTTGCTGGGATAATCCCATGGACAGAGGAGCTTGGTGGGCTATAGTCCATGGGGTCCTAAAGAGTAAGACAGAGCGACTAAACAAATGCACATATATAATATATACATTTTGTTTTGTGGTTTAGAAAAGTTAACACTACAAGCATTTGTTATGTCATTAAATATTCTATCTGTATATTGTTCTGTCTGATGGATAAATCATTTTTAATCATCTGTTGGACATTTTGGTTACTTCCAGCTTTTCAATCTTATCAATAGTGAAATCATGTATGTTGAACATCTTTGTACATAATTATTTAAATCTCTGAGTTTGGAGAGATGGAATTTGTCTATCAAAGTGCATGTGCTTTTTAAAAGGTTTTGGACACTTTTTTTTTTTTTGGTGTTTTAAAATTTTTTAAAAATTTTGTTGTGGACATATTTTACCAGATTATTTTTCAGGAATATTGAACCAGGTGTTGCTCCTGCCAGGTGTCAGCACCGACAGAAACCAGATTTTTGTGTTTTTTTTTTTTCATTTTATCTAATTAGGAAAGATAGGCTTCTCATTTTAATTTGCATTTCTTAGCTCTTTCAAATAATTACAAAGCACTCGATCACAGATTTTAAAATCTGAACTTGTTAAAGTATTTGAGTAAAATCTACCTTAAGAATAGCTGTATCTTGCCAAAATAAATAATCAGAATGTTTAATATAGGTGAGGAATCTTTCAATGCCAAACTTGAATCTCACCTGACCTACCAGCTTCAACTTGTCATTTTTAACACGAGTTTTAATGAGAGAAGTTTTTGTTAAGTGTGACGCTTTCCCTTTGTGTAACAGCATGAACACTACAGTGTCTGAGAGCCCCTTCCAGTGTGATCCTGATGCTGCCAAAGCCATTGTGGATGCTGTAAGTAAAGGTTTCCTGGAAAAAAAACAAACTCGGCGGCCAAAAAATACGGTGTTGAATGGGGAGGGAAAGTAGGTTCAATAAATATTTGAGGGTGTCCTGTACGTCTGTTACGGTGTGAGGTCTTGAAATTACAAACCATAAACTCAGGTAGACATTGGACTGAGGGAAACCTGAGGAGAATCCTAGTCAATCCTAACCTGGGCAGATAGCAAGCTAGGACAGTCTGTAAGACTCAGAGTGACTCTAGAATGTTCTAAATAACCCAAGGGCCTGGGTGCTTATCATAAGCCATTTTTCATAAGAGTACCAATGGGAACTTATGTGGTTTGGTCATAGCAAAGATGGAGAAAGTCATCAGATTTCAGGTATCATTGCAAGAGTGGTTTGTAGTCCTAGAGAGACTTTCAGGTGAGGTAATAAATCATCCATCAAAGAAATAATCTGATTTTGATTAACTTAAAGACTGAAGCTTGTCTAAAATTATTCTCATTTGTAATGTTAGACGAGAAAAACAAAAGAAAATGAGGTCTGACTTTACTGACTTGTACAGTACAAGGGAAAAAGACAATTTAATGATGAAGCCAGTACATTTAGATTTATTTTTATTTGTATATAAATTTTTACAAAGTTGAGATAAATTAAAAGGGGAAAGCCATTGGTTAACGACCATTACTTTTCAATAAGAACATTCTGCCTACATTTTATATATATGTATGTATATATAAAGTCTATATATACATGTTTTTCAATTATTTCAAAAAAACATTTTTATTAATTATTCTCCTGTGTGTCATTAAAAGCCAAGAGGTTTTGAATTTGTTAACATTTCTTAGCAGTAGAGCAAGCTTTGCATTGTTCCCATCTGGTGTAAATTATTTTTAGAACTTAAAATTTGAGATAGTTGTCTTCTGTTAACATTCCTTTTAATCTTTCTGTCAATATACTTTTTTAGCTTATTCTTTTTCCGGAATTAGACTAATACATTTTAATATTGTATTTTAGTTACCGCCACCATGTGAATCTGCCTGCACAATACCAACAGATGGTAAGATCTATATTCTGGTAAAATTACATTAAAAGTTATGCATATATGTGGGAAAATTACATGTATATCCATAGATACATCTTACATACCACATACATACAGAGAGAGGAGAGTGGGGAGAAGCAGCATTCTGTGTTTTGAGGCACAGGTGGGAAAAGATGGCTGTGCGTACCACCTTTAGTGCCATCCCCTGTGACCGCAGTTTCCAAATCATGACCCACTGTTCTCTGAGTTCCTGGTAGATGCCTTGTGGAGGCTGGAGCAGGCTGGGCTCTGCACCCCAGTCTGGCCACAGGCTGATTCACCCAGAAAACAGTTCTTTCCATCTTTAGATATTAGGATTCTCTGTAAGGTTCTTCTGGTGAGAATTGCCTATCTATAGGATCAGCCATCAAGAGTAAGGATGTTTAGTTGCTCAGTCGTGTCTGACTCTGCGACCCCATGGACTATAGCCCACCAGGCTCCTCTGTCCATGGGATTTCCCAAGCAAGAATACTGGAGTGGGTTGCCATTTCCTTCTCCACCTGCCATTTCCTTCCTTCCTTCCTTCCTAAGGAAGCCCAAAACAAAACACTGATAAATTACCTGTTTTGGTAATTTAGTGAAGTTATGCATGTATGTAGATTTGTTTTAATGGAATCCATAGCAGGATATATTAAAGCAAGTATATTATTCACTGTTATATATTGGGTGTAATTTTGATTCTTAACAGGGATTCTAATTTGTTTTTCTTTTTCCTGACTACAGTGGATAAGTGGTTCCATCACCAGAAAAACTAAGGAAATTTCTCTGGAATACAAGCTGATAATTGCTGCATCCTACTTGTCGGAAAGTGTTAGATGTGATAGTAGCTTTTCCAAGCTTTAAATTTATAGAACTAATCAGTCAGATTCTGCTGTCACCAATCCAGTGTATTCATACATTATCTATCTAAGAGCATTTATCGTGTCAACTAAGGTAACATTTAGTTCCTGCTTAAATATCAAGGCGGTTGTAGTTTGGAAGTCATCTGTGACAGAGTATGCAAGATAAGTACATATTGGATGTATATGTTTGCTATGGTTAGGAAATAAAAATTATTTTGTTTCAACTTGGTTTATGACATTTTTATTTTAATCTGAAGTCTAACACTACCGAGCAGGCTTGGGTGCTGTTTGGTATTTGCTTTCTATGACTGATCTTACAATTCAGTTTTACTAAAAACTGACTTTTTTAGGCACCTGAAAATGAAATCCCTTGTATTTACAGTAGTTCTTGATACTCTGCTCTTACCTAATTCCTGTCGTCTCATTGTGAGCCATCAGTCAGAATAGTTCTGTGATTAAATTTGTGGACTGTGGAGCTCTGCAGACCTGAGTTTTTAATGCTACATGATCTACCTGCTTAGCTCTGTAATCTCAGGTCAGGTACCAAACACCCAACTCCAGCTCCCTTGTTTGTAAAAGAGATGCAATTTGTGTAAAGGCATTATTAAGCATTCAGATTGTTTTAATTGAAAAATTTTTTGAGATCATTGTAAAATCACATGCAGTTGTTAAATAATACAGAGAGACTTTCTCTATACCTTTCCCCCCAAAGGTAAGTTTGTAAAACTACAATATAATACAACCAGGATATGGCCCTGATAGTCTACCCATCTTCCTCAGATTTCCCAGTTTTACTTGTACTCAGCTGTATGGTGTGTTTTTCTGTATAATAACTTGTGTAGGCTCCTGTATCCTACTAGATACTTAACACTTCTAATATCACAAAGACCCCTGGTTTTATCTTTTTATAACCACACCCGCCTCTGATCACATGTATCTGTAGTTCATTCTTTTTATTCATTCCTTTTTATTGCTGAGTAGTATGTTATGTATGCCAGAGGCTGTTCACCTTGGAGACCTGCAGATATGGGTGTGGCCTAGCGTGAGATGCACACCCTCTCCCCCGGATGTATGTATTGTTTTACCGTATGTGTAAACTGTTTCACCTGTGAAGGACATCTAAGCTCATTCCAGTTTCTGACTATTAAAGCTGCAAGGACTTACCTGGTGGTCCAGTGTCTAAGACTCCACACTCCCAGTGCAGGGGGCCCAGGTTTGTTCACTGGTTAGGGAACTAGATCCCACATGCTGAAGCTCGGGAGTTCGCATGCCACAACTAAGACCCAGTACAGCCAAGTAAATAAATATAAAAAATAAAGCTGCTGCAAATATTCATGTACATATTTTTGTGTCAATATATAACTTTTCAGTGTAATTGCTAAGTCATCTCATAGATGCATAGATTTGGTTTTATAAAATGCTGCCAAACTGTTTTCTTGAGTGGCTATACTAGTCTACACTTCCTATAGCAATGTATGAGAGATTCCGTTTCTCTGCGTCCTTGCCAGCGTTTGGTTTATCACTATTTTTTTATTTTAGCCGTTCTGTTAGGTGTGTAGTGATATCTTGTTGCGCTTTTCATTTGCATTTCTCTAATTGCTAGTTATGTAAAACATCTTTTCCTGTGTTTATTTGCCATCTTCTTTGGTTAAATATTTGTTCCTACCTTTTATGCATTTTCTGATTAGATTTTTTTCCCCATGATTAACTGTTGAAAGTCCTTTGTCAGATACGTGGTTGCAAACATTTTCTCCCATTCTGTGACTTTTTATTCTCTTTACATGGGCTTTTACAGAACAGATTTTTAAATTTGATAAAGTCTTCTGTATCAAATTTTCTTTTAATGAATTATGCTCTTGGTATCAAGTTTAAGAATTCTTTACCTGGATCCCAAAGAATGTCTCCAAATGTTTTATAGCTTTACATTTAAGTCTATGATCCCTTTTGAGTTTTTTTTTGTATAAGGTATGAGGTTTAGGGCAAGGCTCTTTAATTCTTGCTACAGATGTCCAACTGCTCCAGCCCCATTTGTTGAAATGTTATTCTTCCCTCAGTGTACTGGTTTTGTGCTTCTGTCAAATATCAGTTGAGTGTATTTGTGTGGGTCGATTTCTGGGTGCTCAGTCTGTTCCACTGATCTATGAGTCTTACCTGTCAGAACCATGCTCCCTTGGTTACTCTAGCTATATGCTAAGTCTTACTACCAAATAGAGAACTTCCTTCCACTTTGTTCTTTAGTCCAGGGTGTGTGCCTTTTCAAATAAATTATAAAATACACTGGACTATGTCTATTGTCTATGCCTAGGGAAGAAACCTTACTGGGCTTTTGATAGGCACTGCATGAAACCCGCAGATCAGTGTTAGCCGCGTGTTTAGACTCCTAATGTGTTTATGTCAGTGATTTCTAGTTTGCTTCCATTATGCTCAGAAAACAGTTCATATGATTTCAATTCTCTTTAATTTGCTGAGGTGGTTTTATGGCCCAGGATGTGGTCTGTCTTGGGGAATGTTCCATAGTTGCTTTAAAAAAAATTTTTTTTAATTTGGTGTTGAGTGGAATATTCTATTTAACTAAATCCTGTTGATTGGTAGTATTTTTCAGATCTTCTGTATCCTTGCTGGTTTTCTTCTAGTTTTATCAATTGTTGAAAGGGAGGTACTGAAGTCTTCAATTACAACTATGGATTTGTCTGTTTTACCTTTCAGCTCGATCAGCTTTTTCATGTATTTTGAGGCTCTGCTGTTTGGTGTGTACACATTTAGGGTCTTTGTCTTGCTGGTGGGTTAATCCTTCTGTTATTGTGTAATGTTCCTCTTTGTCTGTAGTAATTTTCTTTGCTCCATAATCTACTTTATCAGACACTGACATAGTCACTCCTTGTTTTTGGCTGTTTGCATGTTATATCTTTTTCTATTCTTTTACTTTCAACCTATATATGTTCAATTTGAAGTGAGTTTCTTATAAGTAACATATAGTTGAGTTGCATTTTTATCCAATCTTTGTCTTTTAATTGATATAGTTAGACCATTTAGATTTAAGCTAATTACTGCTATGTTACTGCTTTATCCTGTTTGGGATTTGGTCTGGAAGTTTGTGTCTTTTATCAAATTTGGGGATTTTCCAACTGTATTTCTTCAAACACTCTTTCAGCCCAAGCCACACTTGCCTCTCTGAGACTCTGATAATATGAACATTGGATCTTTTGTTACTGTCCCACAGGTGTGTAGGCTCTTGTTTTTCTCCCAGTCTATTTTTCTTTCTCTTTCAGGTCGGTCCTATTATTCCATCCTCAAGTTCACTGAATCTATCTTTTGTCTTCTCCGATCTTAATAGTGAACCTAGCCAGCAAGTTTTTCTTTTGTTATAGTATTTTTCAGTTCTGTGATGCCCATTTGGTTCTTTTTTATAACTTCTATTTCATTGCAGGGAGTTTTTATTTTTTAACTTATTTCAAGAGAATTTCTAATTGGCAATCTAGTCACAGCTTTAAGATGACTGCTTTAAAATCTTTGTCAAGATTCATCTCAGTATTGGCATCCATTGACTCTTTTCTCACTCAACTTGTGATTTTCCTGGTTGTTGGTATGATGTGTGACTGTTAATAATATCCTAGGCATTTTGTCTATTATGTTAGGAGATGCTAGGACCCATTTAAATCTTTTTATTTTTAGTAAGCATCACCCTATTTAGAGTTAGCACATGGGTCTTGGCCTACTTTTGTGGACTGTGGTTTCAATGGCAGTTTAATTTTCAGCAGCTTTGCAGTGTTATTTTGGTCAGCTTGGTTTATCTGCGGCCAGTAGGGTTTCTGTTGGTTCCTGCTGGTGCTGCCTGAGAGGGCTAAGTATCTACTGGTGAAGGAGGAGAGTCAGGCTCCAGGGATAAAGAAGCTTCCTGAACTGGTATACCCATTATGACTGGATTTCTCCCTCTGGCTCAGTCCACCCACATACCTTGGTAACTCTTGGTGGAAAGGGGGAGTCTCAGGCCTTGTGGGGAAGGAGAGTGCCTCCCTGGCTGTTTCTTTCCACCTGGGTTGCCAGTGACCCCCTTGCCAGGTGGTGGCATGCCCACCAGGGGGACCCCCGTTCTCTACGGGTGCAGGCGGGGGTGTGAGCCTGTCTGGGCCGCCTTCTGTTGCGAGGCTGGGGTTTGAGAAGGGCTCTCCCCCTGTTGCGTGGTGGGACTGTATGTGCCCTGTCAATGCTGTTCTCCGGTCCTGGGCTCCCAAACCAGCAAGCCTTCTTAGCAGCTTTCAGAGTTCTTTGGTTGTGTCTCGCTACCTCCAGGGCTGTTAGCTGTGCTTAGCAGAAGAAGCAGGGAAAAACAGGTCTATGTCTTATTGTCTGGCCCAGAATCAGAAACATCAGCATTCAGACTTAAGTAGCATTTCTCTTATTCTTTTATACGTTGTTTCTAAATGCTGCCTCAGTCATGTGGTTTCTGAAGTGATTTGTTAAGATAAAAATTGTTTTCTAATGAAAGACGATGCAAAGTAGGGGACTTCACAAGTACTGGTCCAATAAATAGGAAATCACCCACCCCAATTTTATGGGAAGGAAGGGATACAAGGGACAGAACACTAGTTGGAAGGAATGTCAGCAACAGTTCTGTTACGAGCGCCTCTGTAGAAAGCTTTCACTCCTCTGGTCAAGTAAGGAAATGCAAAATACTCTTGTACCTGCTTACTGGGGCTGCAATAACCGAGTACCACAAACTGGATGGGCTAAACGACAGAAATGTTTTGTCTTACTGTCCTGGAAGCTGGAAGTCTGAGGTCATGTATCTGCAGGCCTGTGCTCCCTAGGGAGGAGTTATTCCAGGCCTCTCCCTGCTTTTGGTAGTTCCTGGCTTGTGGCAGCATAACCCTAATCTTGACAAGGCATTCTCCCTCTGCTTATTTCCAAATTTCCCCTTCTATAAGAACATCAGGGGACTTCTCTGGCGGGCCAGTGGTTAGGACTTGGCGCTTTTGATGTCGTGGGCCCAGGTTCAATCCCTGCTTGAGGAACTAAGATCCTGGAAGCTGCATGGCACACCAAAAAAAAAAAGTCATTTTGGGTTAGGTGCCCACTCGACTCCAGTATGACCACATCTGAACTAATTACACCTATCATGATCCTATTTCCAAAATAGGTCACCTTCTGAGGACTGGGTGTTAAGAATTCAAAATATGAATTTTTGTGGGACAGAATAACCCATAACAACTTCAGGCATCTGTAAAGTTCTTCATCACTGGTGCTGGATAAGGGTTATCTACATACTAAAGCCTCAAAGAAAGCCTAACCCTTGGGACAACAGTCATTCTACAAACATTTCTTGAGATTTGGTTTTGTGCCAGGCACTGTCTCAGGTCCTGTGGGGAAAGTGGTAATAAGCAGACTGGTGAGGTTAGGCACATCATCTGGATAGGCCCCGTGTTTGGCACTAACCAAATCTCAGTGGCTTAAGAAAACAACAGTTCATTCCTCACTCCTCACAAAGTCGTCTCTGCCTCTGGGCAGCTGTCCTCCCTGTGACAGCTCAGCCTTGGCCCCCCGTTAACGTCTGCTTTCTCCTGACGGTCACCATCACACAGAGGGAGAAAGGGCTGGAGCCTCACACTGCTGAGTAAATTCTCTGAAGTGACACACACCATAGACGTTCTTGGTCATTGGCTCATGCAGGCCTCACGGCCATGCCTAACCATGAAATAAAGTGTTACTATTGACATACAGTGGGAATGCAAATCCTCTGAAACCTTATCTTATACACAGAGGAGTAATATTTTTTTTCTTTTTGAGAAAAAAAGAGACTCAGAGAACCTAAGTAACTCACCCAAGGTCCCTCAAATGGTAAGTGATGACTTAATCCAGTTACCTGACTTTGAGATCAGGGGTTTTCCCACTATTTCACACCGTTCCTTAGTTTTCACTGTCATTATTATGTATACCTATGACTGATTCATGCTGAGGTTTGACAGAAAACAATAAAATTCTATAAAGCAATTATCCTTCAATTAAAAAATAAAATTTTTTAAAAAGAAAAATGTACTTACTAATCCATAAGCTGATTATTTCCTTAATCATTTCTCCTTTGTTAAACTTTTTAGCTCTTTGTTATTGGTATCTTTAGGCATAACTTTTTTCCTTTGGGATTATTTTCCAAGGATAAATTTCCAGGGGTAGATTGTAAATGGAATACAGACATTTTTGTTCCTCTTATTTTGTTTTCTGCAAGGCTTCTGCCAGTTTTCAATGCAGCATATAGTTGCATTTTTATCCTCCATGGGCCTGGAAGTCAAAAGGAGCGACTATGTTGCTGTGGCTAAATGATTTGGCTTATTTGAGCATTAGTATTCCTATCTCTAAAATGGTGATATCACCATCATCACAGGGTAGCAGGAAATAGGTGAAGGACTTAGCCCAGTGCCAGGGTCATAGTGCGTGCTGAGTGAAGACTGGTTGTTCATAACTACTCTAGAGGGTGTGGAGAAAAGGGTATCCTCCTACACTACTGGTGGGAGTGTTTTTAAACTGGTACAAGCACTATGGAAAACAGTATGGAGGTTTCTATAAAAACTAAAAATAGAACTACCATATGACCCACCAATCCCATTCTTGGGCATAAATCTGGAGAAAACCATAATTCAAAAAGATAACATGCACTCCAATGTTCCCTGCAGCACTATTTACAATAGTCAAGACATGGAAGCAACCTGGACATCCTCTGACAGAGGAATGGGAAAAGACGATGTAATACTTCTTTCTCCACATACAGATATACAATGGAATATTCAGTTCAGTTCAGTCGCTCAGTCGTGTAAGACTCTGCAACCCCATGGACTGCAGCATGCCAGGCTTCCCTGTCCATCAGCAACTCCCAGAGCTTGCTCAAACTCATGTCCATAGTCAGTAATGCCATCCAACCATCTCATCCTCTGCCATCCCTTTCTCCTCCTGCCTTCAATCGTTTTCAGCATCAGGGTCTTTTCCAATGAGTCAGCTCTTCGCATCAGGTGGCCAAAGTATTGGAGCTTCAGCTTCAGCATCAGTCCTTCCACTGAATATTCAGGACTGATCTCCTTCAGAATGGACTGGTTGAATCTCCTTGCAGTCCAAGGGACTCAAGAGTCTTCTCCAACACCACAGTTCAAAAGCATCAATTCTTTGGCGCTCAGCTTTCTTTATAGTCCAGCTCTCACATCCACACATGACTACTGGAAAAACCATAGCTTTGATGGACCTTTGTTGGCAAAGTAATGTCTCTGCTTTTTAATATGCTGTCTAGGTAGGTCAATAGCTTTTCTTCCAAGGAGGAAGTCTTTTAATTTCATGGCTGCAGCCACCATCTGCAGTGATTTTGGAGCCCCCCAAAATAAAGTCTCTCACTGTTTCCATTGTTTCCCCATCTATTTGCCATGAAGTGATGGGACTGGATGCCATGATCTTAGTTTTCTGAATGTTTTTTTTTTTTTTTGAATGTTGGGTTTTAAGCCAACTTTTTCACTCTCTTCTTTCACTTTCATCAGGAGGCTCTTAACCATAAAAAAAGAAGGAAATAATGCCAGCTGTAGCAACACAGATGGACCTAGAGATTATCATACTTAGTGAAGTAAATCAGACAAAGACAAATATCATAAGTGGAATCTTAAAAAAATGATACAAATGAACTCATTTTAAACAGAAACAGACTCTCAGACTTAGAAAACAAGCTTGTGGTTACCAAAGGGGAAAGGTGAAGAAGAGGGATAAATTAGGAGATTGGGATTATCATACACCCACTGGTGTGTGCTTAGTCACTCAGTCGTGTCTGACTCTTTGTGCCCCTTTGGACTGTAACCTGCTAGGCTCCTCAGTCCATGGGATTCTCCAGGCAAGAATACTGGAGTGGACTGCCACGCCTCCTGCAGGGGATCTTCCCAACCCAGGGATCAAACCCACGTCTCGTGTCTCCTGTACTGCTGGTGGATTCTTTACCCACCTAGCCATCGGGGAGTCCATATACCCACTACTGTGTATAAAAGTGATAAAACATTATTTATATATATAAAACAGATAATAAGAACCTGATGTACAGTACAGGGAACTCTCAATATTCTATAATAACCTATAGGGGAAAATAATGTGAAAAAGAATGGATACATGTATAACTGAGTCACTTTGCTGTACATCTGAAACACACAACATTGTAAATCAACTGTACTCCAATATAAAATTAAAAAAAATTTTAATATTGTACCCTCAGCAACACTGCATGATCAATGCATTTTTTTTTTTTCAGGTAAGGTAATCTGAAGCATTGGCCCAGTTATATAAAGGGCCCAAATGAGACCTCTGATTGGAAATTCAAAATTCATTTTCACCATCCCTGAGCCCAGGCCTGCATATGCTGCACCTGTAATGGCAATTAAGTCCTGTCTAATCAGTATATTTGCTATGCACAGGCTTCTAGTGTGCTTTTGCACAGAATGTTCTTTACCTTGAGAACAGCTGTCCTCACTTTTGGGCCACAGGGAATTTGCCTTTACACTGATAAGGTGAAGGTGAAGTTGCTCAGTCATGTCCGACTCTGAGACCCCATGGACTGTAGTCCACCAGGCTCCCCAGTCCATGAAGTTCTCCAGGCAAGAGTACCGGATTGGGTTGCCATTTCCTTCTCCACACACTGATAAGAAAGCTGTGCAAATTACTTCATGATGGCAAGCATTTACTGAAGAGTTATTAAGTCGAGTCAACTGCCACAGAGTTTATTGGTCCTTCTGTCTCTGGGATCTTTCCTTTAGTTATTACAAAACCGTTAACAGAAAATATTCACCAGGAATAAGATTAAGCAATAAAAATCACAAGGGTATGTGGCAATCTGAATTTTTTTTTAAAAAGCCTGAGAACAATTTGGCTTGTTCTATCAAAATTTTAAATTTATCTTGACCCTTTGAGTCACCAGTTCTGCTATAAGAATTCATGCTAGTTGACTAAGAATAGCCAACCAGGCATACAGCCTATGGCAGCTTTGTTTATTATAACGAAACCTGGAAAAAATATCCAGCAGTCCAGTTGAGGAATGGCTAAATATTCATGCCATGTAGCAGTCAATGACATCACTGCATGTGCTGATATGGAAAAGATGTTAAAAAAAAAATCCAAGTGAAAGGAGAAAGTTGTAGTACTCAACAGCTGCCAGCTACGCCCTGGGGGCCAGATCCAGCCTGCTGGAGGTTTGGTAAAAACATTTTACTGGAACACAGGCACACCGTTCATTTATGAATTGCTGTGACTGACTTCTAGCTACAATGGAGAGAGAATTTAATTATTGGGATAGAGACCATATGACCTGCAAAGTCAAAAATATTTACTGCTTGACCCTTTACCAAAAACTTTTGTCAATTTTGCTCTATCCTACGATCCTCTTTGTGTTTTTTTCACAAAGAAAGTATTGATAGGGTGGTGAAAGAGATACGTTAATGGATCTGCTTGTATGCGTATAGACGATTTCTGGGGACAAACAGACAAAAGTTAACCACAGCCAACAACCGTTATCTCAGGGAGTAGGAATGAGTTCTGTATGGAAGGAGTCAGGCCCAAGGAGTTTCCTTCCACTTTGTAAGCTTCTAGGCTCTTTGGAATGCAAAGAGGCAAAATGGTTGTTTTATAAACAGCTATATAAGGAGGAGACCTTATAAACAGCTATGAAAAAAAGAGAAGCAAAAGGCAAAGGAGAAAAGGAAAGATATACCCATTTGAATGCAGAGTTCCAAAGAATAGCAAGAAGAGATAAGAAAGCCTTCCTCAGTGATCAGTGCAAAAAAATAGAGGAAAACAACAGAATGGGAAAGACTAGAGATCTCTTCAAAAAAATCAGAGATACCAAGGGAACTTTTCATGCAAAGATGGGCACAATAAAGGACAGAAATGGTATGGACCTAACAGAAACAAAAGTTATTAAGAAGAGGTGGCAAGAATACACAGAAGAACCATACAAAAAAGATCTTCACAACCCAGATAATCACAAAGGTGTGATCACTCACCTAGAGCCAGACATCCTGGAATGTGAAGTAAAGTGGGCCTTAGGAAGCATCACTACAAACAAAGCTAGTAGAGGTGATAGAATTCCAGTTGAGCTATTTCAAATCCTAAAAGATGATGCTGTGAAAGTGCTGCACTCAATATGCCAGCAAATTTGGAAAACTCAGGAGTGGCCACAGGACTGGAAAAGGTCAGTTTTCATTCCAATCCCAAAGAAAGGCAATGCCAAAGAATGCTCAAACTACTGCACAAATAACTGCACTCATCTTACATGCTATCAAAGTAATGCTCAAAATTCTGCAAGCCAGGCTTCAACAGTCCATGAACTGTGAAATTCCAGATGTTCAAGCTGGATTTAGAAAAGGCAGAGGAACCAGAGATCAAATTGCCAACATCTGCTGGATTATCAAAAAAGCAAGAGAGTTCCAGGAAAACATCTATTTCTGCTTTATCGACTACACCAAAGCATTGACTGTGTGGATCACAACAAACTGTGGAAAATTCTGAAAGAGATGGGACTACCAGACCACCTGACCTGCCTCCTGAGAAATCTGTGTGCAGGTCAAGAAGCAATAGTTAGATGTGGACATGGAACAACAGACTGGTTCCAAATCGGGAAAGGAGTATGTTAAAGCTGTATACTGTCACCCTGCTTATTTAACTTATATGCAGAGTACATCATGAGAAATGCTGGACTGGATAAAGCACAAGCTGGAATCAAGATTGCTGGGAGAAATATTAATAAACTCAGATATGCAGATGACACCACCCTTATGGCAGAAAGCAAAGAAGAAATAAAAAGCCTCTTGACGAAAATGAAATAGGAGAGTGAAAAAGTTGGCTTAAATCTCAACATTCAGAAAACTAAGATCATGGCATCAGGTCCCATCACTTCATGGCAAACAGATGGGGAAACAATGGAAACAGTGAGAGACTTTATTTTCTTGGGCTCCAAAATCACTGCAGATAGTGACTGGAGCCATGAAATTAAAAGATGCTTGCTCCTTGGAAGAAAAGTTATGACCAGTCTGGACAGAATATTAACAAGCAGAGACATTACTTTGCCAACAAATGTCTGTCTAGTCAAAGCTTTGGTTTTTCCAGTAGTCATGTATGGAGAGGTGGACCATAAAAGAAAGCTGAGCACCGAAGAATTGATGCTTTTGAACTGTGGTGTTGGAGAAAACTCTTGAGAGTCCCTTGGACTGCAAGGAGATCCAACCAGTCCATCCTAAAGGAAATCAGTCCTGAATATTCATTGGAAGGACTAATGCTGAAGCTGAAGCTCCAATACTTTGGCCACCTGATGCGAAGAGCTGACTCATTGGAAAAGACCCTGATGCTGGGAAAGACTGAAGGCAGGAGGAGAAGGGGACAACAGAGGATGAGATGTTTGGATGATATCACTAACACAACGGACATGTGTTTAAGTAAACTCTAGGAGTTGGTGATGGATTGGGAGGCCTGGCGTGCTGCAGTCCATGGGGTCTCAAAGAGACTGACATGACTGAGCAACTGAACTGAACTGATGCTCTTTGGTTTGTTTTTCTAAAAGCATGTATAAGATTTAATTTAAAGTTTTTTTTAAGAAAATCAAATAAAGTAGGAAAAGGACACCAATGGACAGTGCTCAGCACAGCTAGTGGCAGGGGGCTTCTCTCTCCCTCTCTCTCTCTCTCTCTCTCTCTCTCTATATATATATATATATATATA
Source organism: Bos indicus x Bos taurus (assembly GCF_003369695.1). Lineage (NCBI taxonomy): Eukaryota > Metazoa > Chordata > Mammalia > Artiodactyla > Bovidae > Bos > Bos indicus x Bos taurus. The sequence continues at coordinate 26,376,080 of NC_040103.1, read as the reverse complement.
TATAAATAATATACATATATATATTAACTATATATATATGTATGTATCTTTCAGTTCAGTTCAGTCGCTCAGTCGTGTCCGACTCTTTGCGACCCCATGAATCGCAGCATGCCAGGCCTCCCTGTCCATCACCATCTCCCAGAGTTCACTCAAACTCACGTTCATTGAGTCGGTGATGCCATCTAGCCATCTCATCCTGTCGTCCCCTTTTCCTCCTGTCCCTAATCCCTCCCAGCATCAGAGTCTTTTCCAATGAATCAACTCTTCGCATGAGGTGCCCAAAGTACTGGAGTTTCAGCTTTAGCATCATTCCTTCCAAAGAAATCCCAGGGCTGATCTCCTTCAGAATGGACTGGTTGGATCTCCTTGCAGTCCAGGGGACTCTCAAGAATCTTCTCCAACACCACAGTTCAAAAGCATCTGAATAAGGACTGGAAGGGACTAGGCCCCAAAATCTGATTTTTAACCAGTTCCCCCGGTGATTCAAACATATCCCTATGTTTGAAACTCATGCTCTAGTCATAAGTCTCAGAGATCAGGAAAAATTTCTCATGGGGTTTTAGATTAGCATGAGATAACCCAGCAAACATCTACCACAGCAACAGCAGCAATGATAATAGCTCCCATTTGGGCCTGAGGGTATAGGCTCTATGTATTCATCTAGTGGGTATCCTTGTCCTGTTCCTGATCTTAGATGAAATGCCAAATCAGAAGTTGGAATCACGACTGCTGAGAGAAATATCAGCAACCTCAGATATGCAGATAATATCACTGTAAAGGCAGAATAGGAACTAAAGATACTCTTGATGAGGGTGAAAGAGGAGAGTGGAAAAGCTGGCTTAAAACTCAGCATTCAAAACCTAAGATCGTGGCATCCAGTCCTATCACTTCACAGCAAATAGAAGGGGAAAAAAGTGGAAACAGTTGCAGGTTTCATTTTCTTGGGCTCTAATATCACTGTGAACAGTGACTACAGCCATAAAATTAAAAGATGCTCGCTCTTTGGAAGGAAAGCTATGACAAACCTAGACAGTGTATTAAAAAGCAGAGACATCACTTTGCCAAAGAAGTTCCATATAGTCAAAGCTATGGTTTTTCCAGTAGTCATATACAGATGTGAGAGTTGGACTATAAAGAAGGCTGAGTGCCGAAGAATTGTAACAATAACCCTGTGTACGAGACAGGAAAAGAGACAGTGATGTATAGAACAGTCTTATGGACTCTGAGGGAGAGGGAAAGGGTGGGAAGATTTGGGAGAATAGCATTGAAACATGTAAAATATCATGTATGAAACGAGATGCCAGTCCAGGTTCGATGCACAATACTGGATGCTTGGGCTGGTGCACTGGGACGACCCAGAGGGATGGTATGGGGAGGGAGGAGGGAGGAGGGTTCAGGATGGGGAACACATGTATACCTGTGGTGGATTCATTTTGATATTTGGCAAAACTAATACAATTATGTAAAGTTTAAAAATAAAATTAAGATTAAAAGAATTGATGCTTTCGAATTGTGGTGCTAGAGAAGACTTTTGACAGTCCCTTGGACTGCAAGGAGATCCAACCAGTCCATTCTGAAGGAGATCAGCCCTGGGATTTCTTTGGAAGGAATGATGCTAAAGCTGAAACTCCAGTACTTTGGCCACCTCATGCGAAGAGTTGACTTATTAGAAAAGACTCTGATGCTGGGGGGGATTGGGGGCAGGAGGAGAAGGGCACGACAGAGGATGAGATGGCTGGATGCTATCACTGACTCGATGGACGTGAGTCTCAGTGAACTCCAGGAGTTGGTGGTGAACAGGGAGGCCTGGCGTGCTGTGATTCATGGGGTCACGAAGAGTTGGACACGACTGAGTGACTGATCTGATCTGATCTCTGGACAGTGAGGAGATCAAATCAGTCAATCCTAAAGGAATTCAGTCCTGAATATTCATTGGAAGGACCAATGCTGAAGCTTCACTTCTTTGGCCACCTGATGCAAAGGGCCAACTCATTGGAAGGGGCCCTGATGCTGGGAAAGACTGAAGGCAAAAGGAAAAGGGGGTGACAGAGGATGAGATGGTTAGATAGCAACACTGACTCAATGGACATGAATCTGAGCAAACTCCAGCAGATAATGAACAGGGAAGCCTGGCGTGCTGCAGTCTATAGGGGGCGGGGGGCAAAGAGTCAGACATGACTAAAGAACAATAGCAACTTAGCTTTTCATCATTGAATTTGATGTTGGCTGTAGGTTTATCACATATGGACTTTACTATGTTCAGGTTTGTTCAGTCTATACCCACTTTGTTGAGAATTTTTATAAGTGGATGTTGAATTCTGTCAAAAGCTTTGTCTGCATCTATTAAGATGATATGATTTTCATTCTGCAATTTGTTAATGTGGTGTATCACACTGACCGATTTGTGGATATTGAACCATCCTTACATCCCAGGGATAAATCCCATTTGATCATGGTGTACAGTCCTTTTAATATATTGTTGAGTTAATGTATTTTTAAATGTATTTTATTTTTTAAATTACACAAATTTTTTTCTGTTCATTTTACTTTACAATATTGTATTGGTTTTGCCATACACTGACTTGAATCCACCATGAGTGTACATGTGTTCCCCATCCTGAACCCTCCCTCCCCACCCCATCCCTCTGGGTCATCCCAGAGCACCGGCCCCGAGCACCCTGTATCATGCATCGAACCTGGACCAGTGATTCGTTTCACATATGATATACATGTTTCAATGCCATTCTCCCATATTGTCCCGCCCTTGCCCTCTCCCAGAGTCCAGAAGACTGTTCTATACATTGTGTCTCTTTTGCTGTCTCACATACAGGGTTATTTACACAAATTTTTATATGTTAAAATTTCAAAAAATTACAGATAAATTCCTCCATGCTTGCTGTCAATCTCACTGCCTTCTTAACGATTAACCATTATTATCAGTTTAGTATGAATCCTTCTTGATTTTTCTTTATGTTTTTACACACACATATCTGAATATAAATATACAATTTAGTATTTTTAAGTATGTATGGGATCATAGTTATTATATACATTTTGAAATTTCATGTTATTTATGGATGCTGCTGCTGCTGCTAAGTCACTTCAGTCGTGTCTGACTCTGTGCGACCCCATAGACGGCAGCCCACCAGGCTCCCCCGTCCCTGGGATTCTCCGGGCAAGAACACTGGAGTGGGTTGCCATTTCCTTCTCCATATGGATGCTACCTAATTCTTTTTTTATAGTTTATTTACTTATTTTATTTCTGGTTACAGTGGGTCTTTGTCGCTTAGAGCAGGCTTTCTCTAGTTTCAGAGTGCTGGGACTAATCTCTAGTTGCAGTGTGAGGCTCTTGATTGCAATGTCTTCTCTTGTTGCAGAGCACAGGTTCTAGGTGGGCTTCAGTAGTCCATATGAACATGGACTTCAGTAGTTGTGGCTCAGGGGCTTTAGAGTACAGGCTCAGTAATTGTGGTGCACAGGTTTAGTTCCTTCACGCATGTGGAATCTTCCTGGGCCAGGGATCTAACCTAAGTCCCCTGCATTGGTAGGCAGATTCTCATCTAATGTACCGCGAGGAAAGTCCCAGATGCTACCTCATTCTTTTAAACTGGTGTAAAGGTAATACAAATGTATTGTTGAACACATTCTTAAGCACACATGACATGTTTCTGAAATCTAATGTGTTGTAGGTAGCTGGAATGCTGGTTACAAGTTGGAGAATAGAAGAGGGGCAGGCAAGAGAGGTAGGCAAGGATTGGGTAATGAAAGGACTTGCTAGAGACCCTGGACTTTAGGAGAACCTTGAGAGGCACCAACAGTTTTTACAGCTGGAAACAACTATTGTCTTATTTCTGTAATGGGTACAGAATTCTAGGAATCCTGGTGATCTGCAGTGCTGTTTGATAATATTTCCCCCTCCCTACCATACTCTTCTCATTAGGAAATGTCCAACCATATTTACTGAATGCATAACTCCTCTATAAATACTGACGTGATCTTGGTATGGTATGTCATTTGGACATGTTCCACAAGCATTTGCTGGGTGTGCCATGGGAGGCAGTGGAGGCGAGTACCAAGTTGTGCACTGGTTTCCGAAGCAGGGTCCAAGGCTCTCTGGAGGTGCTAGAGGGTCCTCCAGGGGGGCCATTCAAAATCTAGGAGGTGATTCCCAAGTGCCACTAGACTCTAAGCCTCATGAGGCTTCATGAGGTTAGGGGCTCTGTCTCTTTTGCTTCCCTCTGTATTTCTAGCACCTAGCACATGTCTTGACATATATCACGTACTTCATAAGTATTGAATGAGTTAATCCAAAATACAAATTCTTTCATTGCTTCCTAAAGGGAAATACTTATGTACCAAGACAAGACCATAATTGGGCATTCACAAACTAAAATGTGTATTTCTGGAGTTAGCTGAGAACACTAACTTAATATTTTACTAAATTCTATCTAACTATCATAGGATAGTTAATTTTGTTAAAAAAAGGAAAAAAAGGGGAGGGAGGAGGGAGGAGGGTTCAGGATGGGGAACAAATGTATACCTGTGGCGGATTCATTTCGATATTTGGCAAAACTAATACAATATTGTAAAGTTTAAAAATAAAATAAAATTAAAAAAAAATAAAGTAATTTGGGGAAAAAAAAAAAAAGGAAAAAAAGCTTCCGTATTCAGGCTTTTTTCTTTTTCTTTTCTGCAGGTATGGAGGTGGTTGGAATTTCCGCAATGTAAGGAAGGAATCTTTATTTTGTTGTATCCTTAATGCTTCTTGGGGACCTCAACTAATGCTTTTTAATTAAAAACTACTATTAATTATTCTACTAATATTAAGATAGTATGCTGTAAGTGTTAACTCTGTAATATGAACAGGAGCAAGATTATCTGCTAAACCTGACCCTCCAAAGACAGAAACCAAGCCTGAAAAGACTCCTGCAAAGAAGGGAGAAAAGGGACCCAAAAACAAAGGAGGAAAAGCTGACAGTGGTGAGAAAGGGAATAACCCTGAAAAAAATGGAAATGCCAAGTCAGACCACGCACAGAAAGACGAAGGTGCTAGGGATACCAAGTGAACGAAAAAAATGTTTTTAAAAATTGTGGTAAAATACACGTAACATGCATTTACCATCTTAACCATTTTTAAGTGTTCTGTACAGTTTAGTAGTGTTGAGCACATTCCCGGTGTTGTACAACAGATCTCCAGCATTCTTTTCACCTTGCAAAACTGAAACTATGTGTGTGCTAAGTCTCATCGGTTGTATCTGATTCTTTGTGAACCTATGGACTGTAGTCCGCCAGGCTCCTCTGTCCACGGGATTCTTCAGGCAAGAATACTGGAGTGAATTTCCATTCCCTCCTCCAGGGGATCTTCCCGACCCAGGGATTGAACCTGTCTCATGCATCGGCAGGACTGCCACCATAACCCTTAAATAATTCCCCATTCTTGCCCCCTCCCAGGCCATGGGAACCACCCTTCTACCTTCTGTCTGCAAATCTGAGAATTCTAGTTCTCAGAACCTATACTAGTACCTAGTATAAATGGAATCATATAGTATTTGTCTTTTTGTGGCTTATTTCACTTAGCATGTCCCCAAAGTTCACTCATGTTGTAGCATTTGTCCAAATTTCCTTCCTTTTTAAGGCTGAATAATATGACATTTTGTTTATCCATTTATCCATCGATGGACACTTGGGTTGCTTCCACCTTTTGGCTGTTGCGAACACTATTGCTGGGAACATCAGTGTACAAACATTTCTTTGAGACTCTGTTTTCAATTCTGTAAGTTATATACTCAGAAGTGGAATCCTGGATTGTATGGTAATTGCATTTCCTATACTTGAGCAAATCCCCTGTTGATTTCTATAGGGGCTGCACAATTTTACATTCCCTCCAACAGTATACACATTGGGAACATACAATTAGCTTAAGAATTAAGATTTTTTCCAAATTACACTCTAGATTATGTTAAAGGGAAAACATTTAGAAATCTTAAGACTTTTACCTCCTCAAATTTTAGATTGATTGCTTTTCAGAACAATTTTTCTAGCATTATATGAACTCCTCTGGCTAACAAAAGGCTAAACATTTACATTCTTCTCAGGAGTTGAATGACTTATGTATTAACACAGATGGTTTTCCAGTTTTTACCATGCTCAGTGCAGGAAGGAATCACTAATTTTCATCATCCATGCCCTTTCGCTCCCTGGTCTCTCCTCTCCTTCATAGCCACATTTCAAATGGCGCTGTCTCGTGTCACTGCCCCCTTTCTTCCCCTCCTGGCCTCTCCTTAGGTCACTCCAGTCCAGCATCCATCCCTGTTACTCCCCTGAAACTGCATGTATCAAGGTCATCCATGGCCTCCATGCTGACAATTTCAGTAAGTGGTTAATTTTTATTGTCAACTTGACTGGACTAAAAAACACCCAGATAACTGGTGAAACATTATTTCTCGCTGTGTCTGTGTTTCTGGAAGAAATTAGCATTTGGTTCAGTACACAAAGTAAAGAGATGTGCCCTCACCACCGTCAATGGGCATCATCCATCTGCAGAAAGCGCAAGCGGAACAAAGACACAAAGGAAGGGTAAAATCTCTCTCACTTCTTGAGCTGGAACATCTACCTTCCTGCCTTTGGGCATCAGAGTTCCTTGTTCCACAGCCTTCAGACTCCAAGACTTACACCAACAGCCCTCTGATTCTCAGGCCTTCACACTCAGACTGAATTATTTCACCAACTTTTCTGACTCTTCAGCCTGCAGATGGTGGGACTTCCTGGCTTCCATCACCAAGTGAACCTGCTCCTTAATAAATCTCCGCTTATACAGATCTATGTACTCTATTGGTTCTTTTTCTCTGGAGAACTCGGACTAACACAGGTGCATTTCAGTCTCCATTTCAGTTTCTGAGTTCCTGTCTACCTAATGTTGAGCACGCGTAGGGGAATAAGACTAGAATGGGGAGGAGAATTACATAAAACTCAACAAAACCCCTCCATCTCCAGATCACTCACAATAAAAGCGAAATCCTCACAGTGGCCTACAAGGCTCTAAAGGTTTGCCCCTATTGAGAGACAACTCTCCACGAATCGCTCATATTTCTGCACTTTTTGTAGCAGAGGTACTAGAGGCCTTTATTTCAACTATCTTTTTTTTTTCCAGGGATGTTTAGATAAAGAACAGCCTTGGAAGAGAGTCTCCATCTGGGCAGGAGATAGGTCTCTATGCTGGCCAGTGTAATACTGTCTCTATCTGGGTCAAAAGTCAGCCAAGTTTGCCTGAAGTCCATTATGAAAGACGGGGGTTCCCTAAGCTCTGGGTTCTTCAGCTGTGATCCAAACCCATTCTGGGCTGCTCTGCATCACCCCTGAAGAACTTGGTGGAGGGCAAGTGCAAAACACATCAACATGAAGCTCATGTTACTTGCTTTGGTTGAGGTAATAAGATCCTTTTTCTCTGCCCCAGGAGTCTCGTGTTTGCCAGTATCCATGGAAGTGTGCCTGGATAACTCCTTAGGTAGTCTCAGAACCTTCTCAATTCTTAAACCGCCTGCCCCACACTTTTATCACCTCATCTCCTGCTACAATTTCCCTTGATGCCCTGCCTGGCTATGCTGGCCTCCCAGCTGCTCCTGGAACCTGCCATGCACACTCCTCTTTGGGACCTCTGCACATGCTCTGCTGTTAGCCTGGAACATTTCACCCCCAGATGTCTTTCAGGTCTTTTCCAAATGGCATTTGGTGGGGCCTTCCTTGACAATAGCTTCACCACCAGTAAACAGGCTGACATTTGCCAACCTGAGTGAAGATGTTATCTCAGTCAGTCAGTTCAGTTGCTCAGTTGTGTCCGACTCTTTGCAACCCCATGGACTGCAGCACGCCAGGTTTCCCTGTACATCACCAACTCCCAGAGCTTGTTCAAACTCATGTCCATCGAGTTGGTGATGCCATCCAACCATCTCATCCTTTGTCATCCCCTTCTCCTCCTGCCTTCAATCTTTCCCAGCATCAGGGTCTTTTCCAATGTGTCAGCTCTTTGCATCAGGTGGCCAAAGTATTGGAGCTTCAGCTTTAGCATCAGTCCTTCCAATGAATATTCAAGACTGATTTCCTTTAGGATGGACTGGTTGGATCTCCTTGCAGTCCAAGGGACTCTCAAGAGTTTTCTCCACCACCACAGTTCAAAATCATCAGTTCTTCAGCACTCAGCTTTCTTTACGGTCCAACTCTCACATCCATACACAACTACTGGAAAAACCATAGCTTTGACCAGACAGACCTTTGTTGGCAAAGTAATGTCTCTCCTTTTTAAAACACTGTCTGGGTTGGTCATAGCTTTTTTCCCAAGGAGCAATCATCTTTTATTTCATGGCTGCAGCCAACATCTGCAGTGATTTTTGAGCCCAGAAAAATAAAGTCTCTCACTATTTCCATTGTTTCCCCATCTATTTGCCATGAAGTGGTGGGACTGGGTGCCATGATCTTAGTCTTTTGAATGTTGAGTTTTAAGCCAACTTTTTCACTCTCCTCTTTCACTTTCATCAAGTGGCTCTGTAGTTCCTCTTCACTTTCTGCCATAAGGGTGGTGTCATCTGCATATCTGAAGTTATTGATATTTCTCCCGGCAATCTTGATTCCAGCTTGTGCTTCATCCAGCCCAGCATTTCGTATGATGTACTTTGCATATAAGTTAAATAAATAGCATCTCACCGAGTTTTAAATTTATTAACTTTTATTACTTTCTGTAACCTGTATTTTTATTGTGAGTTTATTATGATTAAGAGCCACTTACATTTCCTTCCCTGGTAATCATCTGATTCTCTCCTTACCTATTTTTTTAGAAAATCTTTTTCATATAAAATTTTCACTTGCCTATGATGTAATTACAGCTTTCCTTGTGGCTCAGTGGTAAAGAATCCACCTGCCAATTCAGGAGAAGCAGGTTTGATCCCTGGGTGAGGAAGATCCCCTGGAGAAGGAAATGGCAACCCACCCCAATATTCTTGCTGGGTAATACCATGGACAGAGGAGCCTGGAAGGCTATAGTCCCTGGGGTCATAAAAAGGTCAGACATGATTAGGTGACTAACAGCAACAATGATGAGATTACACCTATTTTTTTCTCAACTTATTATCAATCTTTTGAGTTTATGGTGTCATCATTATTGCTATTTTGCCATACAAGGTATTTTAATTTTTCTGTGGTTGAATTTATCAATCTTTTATGGCTTCTGGATTTTCAGTCACAAACAGAAAGACCTTCTCTATTCCAGGAGAGTTGAGACTATAAAGAGCTGAGGCTATAAAGAAAGCTGAGCACAGAAGAATTGATGCCTTTGAACTGTGGTATTGGAGAAGACTCTTGAGAGTCCCTTGGACTGCAAGGAGATCCAACCAGTCCATCCTAAAGGAAGTCAGTCCTGAATATTCATTGGAAGGACTATGCTAAAGCTGAAGCTGAAGCTCCAATATTTTGGCCACCTGATGTGAAGAAGTGACTCATTAGAAAAGACCCTGATGCTGGGAAAGACTGAAGGAGGGAGGAGAAGGGGATGACAGAATCTGAGACGGTTGGATGGCATCACAGACGTGATGGACGTGAGTTTGAGTGGCTCCAGGAGTTGATGATGGACAGGGAAGCCTGGCGTGCTGCAGTCCATGGGGTCGCAAAGAGTCGGACAAGACTGAGCGACTGAACTGAACTGACAATGTTTTAATATCTGAGTGCTAGATCCCCCTCCACGTTCTTTTTCACAGACTGTTTTCTACTATTCTTGTTTATTTTTCCATTTGAGTTTTAGGAACAAACAGGGAGTTTAATTAATCCTATTTGTACTTTTATAAGAATTATGTTAAATTTGTAATTTTACTTACAGAAAATTGAGACCGTTATATTGCATCTTCTCATCCAAAAGCATCATTCATCTTTCCATATGACTCAATTTTCTTACCTGTAAGATGAGAGCAATAATACCAGTCTCATACGGCTGTCCTCATAATTAAATGGGGAAATGCAGGTGAATGACAGTATAACAGGAACCAATGTTTTGGTTTGGAAGTGCTTTGCCACTTCCTGGAGAAGGAAATGGCAACCCACTCCAGTATTCTTGCCTGGAGAATCCCATGGACGGAGAGGCCTGATAGGCTACAGTCCATGGGGTCGCAAAGAGTCGGACACGACTGAGCGACTTCACTTCACTAGGGTATGAACTTGGGTTTGGTTACCAGAGTATTACGAACTTTGATTCTCTCATTTGTAAACTGAGGATAACAATAGTATAGGCTTCACAGGGCTGTGACGAGGGTCAAATGAGATGAGGCGTGCAAAGTACTCAATGAACAGGAACTTAAGTACTCAATGAATATTAGCTGTTCTTCTAGAAAACAGGTTATCCCAGGGGCACTGTGACATAACGCTGAAGCTTACGGAAATCCATCTTAGGTCGAGGGCTCTCAGGTCAACTCTTGCTTCCGAGAACCTACCTACCCGCTGGTCGCCACTTCTGACTTTCCCCGAGCGTCTAGAAAAACATGCACTCGTATCTGAAGCCGCGAGATCGAGCGCCTAGTTTCGCTGCTAGACTCCAGAACCCTACTCCACCCATTGGGCTGCAGCGCTGCCACGTCTCGCGCATCCCGAGCTCCCTACGAGAGGTAGAGCCCGCCCCAGAGCGATTCGTCACGCCGAGGCCCGCCCCTCCGCGGCCCCAGTCACTGGTAGGGCGGCACCGGATGGCCACGCGCCGTGACGCTACGAAGGGGTGGGGACGAGCACGCGCCCGGAAGTTCCGGGGAGGGGGGTGTTACGTATATCCGGCGAGTAGCTGGCGGTCCCGGGTGCTGCTGGGCTCTGTACTCTGAGGGAGGGTCCAAGCCGCTTGCTGCCGCCGGAGGAACCCCTTGGGCCGTGAGTCAGGGGGCCTCGGCGAAGGAGGAAGCTGGGGCCGGAGGCGCGAAGGTGGCGGGCAGGGAGGGTCTGGGTGGAGGCCGGCGCAGGCGAGGTTGGGGGAGGAAGTGACACGCAGGCGGTTCTGTGGGGCCGCGGGGCTTGTTCTGGGCGGGGACGGGCCGGCTTGGCCGGGTCTGCTTGGTTCCCTGCTGGCCTCACGGGTATCGGGTCCATCCGCATTTCACTCGGGGGTCTTGGCAGCTGTTGGGCAGGATACCAGTTTTCCTGTCTTTACTGTGCGTCCGGGTTTACGAATCGGCTTCACATCCCCTGTGTCGGATGATTCTCAGCCCTCGGTGGGGTGGATTGAAGTCTTGATAATTATCCTTTTTTTTTTTTTTTTTTTTACAGAGATTAAGGCCTGTAGAGGCATAGTGAATTGCTCAAAACCCCGCAGATAGCAAGTGTGACCGTTCGAACTAGATATCCTGGCTCCTAGTCGAGGGCCCTCCCCACCCCCACTTCAGCCACACTTGTATTATCATCTGCTGTCCTGGGTTGAACCCCGTGTTTTCTTCTTCCGCCACCCTCCTTTTCCCTCTCTTCAGTGCATGGGAAAAAAATCTCGGTTAGTGTTCCCTCTTGTTCTTGTCTTTTCTCTTTTATTTCGGTACATCTGTTTAGGTTGTAACGGGGCTTTACAGAGTTTCGCAGTGGGGCTGCCCTTTGACATTTACCCTGCAGCTAAGCAGAGTTTCCTAGCCAAACGCCAGCTGCTTGCTATCCCAAATCTGTCTGAAATAGTGTCTTAAAGTTGCTCGGAGCATATATAAGTAACGAGTATGTGCAATATAAGTGATGCATAGCTTTTTTTATTGACTGATCATCAGTCTCCTGCTCTTTATTTATTTGAATCATCCGTCTCCTTAAATTTGCAAATTTTAGGTACGTTGGCAATGCTTTTGTTGGTAGTTAGAGCCCTTAAGCTAATTTGCCATAAGATGCCATAAGGATTGTAAAGTGGGTCAAGGCTAGAAAAGAAATAAAGTGCTAGTTATTTAACTTATGGTTTAAAAGTTGTGATGAGTTCTAAGGATGAAAACATTGGATTATCATAGCTGTAACTGGTGGTTTAAGAAAGTTTTTTTTGAAGCAGTTTTGTGATTTGCATTGGAATTTTATGTGATATTAAAAGGAAGGGCTTTGACTTTGGCATTAAAATAGAAGGGTTTGAGTCTTCACATTGTTACCTTTTCAGCTGAGCTCTCTTGGTTAAGCTAAGTAATCTGGGACCATCAGCGCCCTCATCTTGTTAAATGAAGCCGGGGATCCCTACCTCCTAGGGTTAGTGTGAGGCTGAAATGAGATGTTTGTACAGGCATCTTAGAAACTGAGAAACGACTCACTCGAGGGTGCAAAGCCTAAGATCTCAAGGATGGAGGCACCATCAGAGCCATTTCCTCTTTGGGTAGCACTACTGTGAGGTTCTTTGGGTCCAATAAGGGGTTTTTTTATTTTTTAACATCACCTTCATTTTGGAGGGAAGAATTATAGGATTTTTCAAACAGGGATATCAAGGGAACATAAACTGGAGAGTTAAAGTAGTTCTGTTAATTATGAAACATTCCTTAAAATGGGATTTTCTGCCATTCTGTCACCTCCAGAGAATTTATCTAGTTGGGTACACTTCTGTAATGATGTGGTGAAACTTTACAAAATGTCTATAAAGTACTGACTGCAAACCATTGTAGTACAAATGAATATATGCGTTGGGTTTTAAAGTTGAAATCAGTGGGAGTGACCTTAATGAGACATGCTTTCTAAAGGTGAGACTTCAAGTGGTAGAGAAAGAAAATAGGGAAGGATGACTGGTTTGGTAGGATTGCTGAGGAGAGGCACATTGTTCTTTTACTTACCAACAGTGGAAACTTAAGCACAGGAACTTTGTAAGTGTATTTAAGTCATTGGCCTTCTTAGAGACTAAGTTTCCAGACACAACTATTATTTAACATACTAAATTTGGTTTTTCTACCAAAATATATTTTGATGTTGTTGAAGAAGGCAAAAAAATCTTATTTAGTATCTTTGTATAAAAGCTTTTCCCTCAGTCTCTACCCCCACCCAAACTCCCAAGCTTCTTTTGACCCACCTATGGTAAGCCATAGAAGATAAGCACTAAGCAGTCCTGAAAGTTTACAGGTCAGGCCACAGGCCTGATAAAACCAAACCAAAACAAAAACAGTAATTGGATGAAAAAGAAAACTAACATATACTGTCTCATTCTTTAAATGAATATAGGTAGGTTTTTGTAGTTAACCCTTTTACAGTAAACCTTTACTTTTCTAAAAAAATAAAACTTCAGGGAATTTGTTTGATAACAATTGGCCACATCTAGTGTAAAGCCTTGCGTTCAGGTGTTCTTGCTGTTGGAGAGGAGTGAAAGTGGGTATCATTCTTTTTTCTGCACCAAAACTGGTGCTGAGGCAAACATTCAGTGTGATCAGGAAGTGCTGACTCAGAAAACTAAACACCCACCATTGGCTCTGGATTCTATTACGGTTACATTTAGAGGTCCTCTTGCTTATTCCCAGTATATGTATACCTTTTAGTAGCTTTGGGTCGTCTTCTGTTTTGTCTAGGCTTATGGGAAACAGTAGAAAAAGTGCTGTTAATATCAGTATTGAGGTATGTAGTTGGGTAGGAACCTGCCTCTATGTACTGAATGCATTTTCTTATTTTAAGAAAGTCCATATTTGTAAAATGGGTTAGGTGAGTCTTAATTATTCACATTATGACTGGACTCTCTTATCTCTTCATGGCTCTCCAACATAGTGCTGTCATCTTTTTCTAACTTGAGACACATCTATAGAAGAGATTAAACAATACTGTTAAAGAAGAGATAGAATTGGTAAATGGAGCAGTGCAAATTGTGCCAGCTAGTAGGATTTTAGCGAGCTTGTTTTTTAGAGTTGTTTACAAGAATGGGTTAATATGCCTTTTATTCTTGTTTTCTAGTTAGCACATCAGTGTGACATTTTGATCCAGATTATTGATGAGGGTGATTTCCTAGAAGTTTTGTTAACTGGTAGACAGCTGTGGTGTATCTAGGGAACGTGAATGAGCAGGTGCCTGGAGAAGTGAGTCATACAGTGAAAGAGGAAAGTGTATCTTTAACGCCTAGTGCTCTGAGTATCATAGATTGGAAACTGATAGGAAATCAGGAATTTATGCAGATCTGAGTACCCCAGAGACTTCCACTTCCCTCCAGGGTGCAAAATCCTTTGATTTTTTAGGTCCAAAATATGGGGCCCTAACCATGCATGAAGGCCAGCAAATGCGAGTTAACGTCTCCAGAAGTATATCAGCATTCACAAGGCTAATGTTTGCTGCTTTCCTATTTTATACAGGGAGTAAGCATTAATAATGTCTTTCATCTTTGAGTGGATCTACAATGGCTTCAGCAGTGTGCTCCAGTTCCTAGGTAAAGCCATTTCCCTGAAATACACATTTCAAATGCTGTGCATTTCCCAAAACAATTTAAATATAGGTAGATTTTGCTGTGTAGGAGCTAATTATGCTATTATTATTTTCTTTTTTAGGACTCTACAAGAAATCTGGAAAACTTGTATTCTTGGGTTTGGACAATGCAGGCAAAACCACTCTTCTACACATGCTCAAAGATGACAGACTGGGGCAGCATGTTCCAACGTTACATCCAAGTAGGTTTGAAAATACCTGGTGACCTTTTGTTATTTGAGGGTCAGTGTCAGAGTTGGAGGATGGATCTCCAATTTATGCAGTTCTTTTATTTACTGAAGCCCCAGAAGACTTGACAAACAATTCTCTATAGGACACGCTCAAGTCACATACCCATGAATCTAAAGACCTCTGGAACTTTGTCACTATCTGTTCTCACTAGTCCTGCCATGGGACACATCTCCCATATCTACTTCTAAGGAGTAGCAAGCACTTTGGAGAAAAAGAGACTTGGCTTTTTAAAATAATTGAAGGGTATTTTCACCCTTGTATCCTTTTCTTTACAAAGTGAAAGCTTCATTAGGTTTTACGTTTGTATTGGATTATAATTTTGGTAGCTTGGCCTTGTTGGCTGGAGAAGTTTATTTATTTCCTTTATTTTTCAGCATCAGAAGAGCTGACAATTGCTGGAATGACTTTTACAACTTTTGATCTTGGTGGGCATGAGCAAGGTAAGAGATGATTCAGTAGAAGGGTGATGTTGGCTTCTGGATCATTTTGTTCCCCTTTTTCAAAGCAGAGTCTCATATATACCTTTTAAATTGCTTTCTAATAACATGAATATTCCCTTACATAATCATAATAATTGTCAAACCCAGAAAGTTTCATTTACCTACTCTATAGTGTATACTGCCTTTTTTGGTCATTTGTTCTGGTAAGCTCCTTTAAACATTTTCCCTCTCTTAAACAAGATCCAGTACAGTATCACATGTTGAATTTAATCATGTCTCTTTTTTATCATTTATTCAGTGGAGTGTATGTAGGAAATTATTTGTAATTTTAAGTCATTTTAAATTTGTCAAGAGTTGCAAAGATAGTAGAGTGACTATTTGTGATCACTTTGATCTGAACTGATATTTTGTGTATTCTCCCCATTTGGGGCCGTTGATGGAACATTTTCTTCTGCCTTGTTCTCCTCAGTGCTTTGTGCCTTACTCAGCCTATGTCTGCTTGGTTCCCAGATTCCTATCTGGTGTTTATGCAGAATTTGGGGCATCTTTATCTAATGGATGCCCACTTTACATTTGGCATGACTTTATAGTCAGTGATTTTATTAACATTACATTTACTTTATTCATGTAATATTTATATTCTACAAAATCATATATGTAAAATGATCATCAGCACATAAAATACTTATACAAAAACGTGACTGAAAGAACATGTACAGAAACATCAGCAGTGGCTATGTATTGATGGAGGGCTACAGATGATCTTGTTTCCTTTTTTCCTATAATAAGCTTGTATCATTTTCATTCAGGTAGAGAACGGTGCATGGTATCTTTTCTGCTTCTTTCAGAAGTATCTGTAGCCACTTAACAGATTTAAATTCGGAGATAAAATAGTTGTAAGCTGAACTGAGACCATCTGGAGAATGCAGAAGGAGGAGGTGTTTTTAGATACCTGAATTGGGAATTGTATATTATTTGGTGTGATAAATTTAGCTTTCAGGTTTTGATAAGAGTAGAAAAGGAAATGCATTTATGTACAGATGGTCTCCAACTTAACAATGATTTAACTTAAGATTTTTGACTTTACGATAAAACAGCCTTTCGTCATGCTGGGCAGCTCCCCGTCAGCCATGAGATCCCGAGAGTAAACAACTGATATACTTGAAATCATTCTGTGCCCATGCACCGTGCTTTTCTTCATACAGCATTTCATACAAACATATAGTATTCAATGAATTACATGAGAAAGTCAACACATTATAAAATAGGCTTTGTGTTAGATGACTTTGCCCAACTATAAGCTGATATAAGTGTTCTGAGCACTTTTAAGGTAGGCTAGGTTAAGCTATATTTGGAAGGTTTATCAAATACATTTTGACTTAGGAGATTTTCAATTTACAATAGATTTATTGGGATATAACCCCATTATAAAGAAAAATTTGTCCATAGTTTTGTTTGAGGAAAATTTACTTAACGGAAACATTTTTTTCCATAATAACCTTGCTACATTTTACACAAATTACTGAGATGCTGTTGGGAGGGTTTTTCGGTTTTTTTGGTTTTGTTTTTTGGTATAACTTAAAAATTTAACTTATAAAAGTAGTCCAGGATTAACGTAGCAAATTCAGTATATGTTGAGTATACAAATCTGAAAGGTAAAAGTGAAATTCCCCCAACTTCTCCTTCACAGTCCCACTCTTCAGAAGTGACCACTGTTAAATGTTTGATGTAGAAATGCTTCCTTAATCATCCCATAGAAATGAATGGCTTAGAAATTATAATACAGTTAAAGCACTGCTTCCCAGATCATTGTCGCATCATGTTATAAACCAAAAATTGAAATTTATAAGGCACACTGGGTTAAATTAGGAGACAGGTAACTGGCTGGAAACGTCAAGCACCTGGCAAGCCCTGTCTCCCTGTGGGCTGAGTGGATGAAAGTGTCAGTACGCTTACAAATTGGTTAGTTAGGAACTAACTTGGGACTACAGTTATATGGATAAATAATTTGCATCCTGATATTCTAACTCAGAAGTTGCAAACTAAAATGGTTCTGGGGTGAGGTAGGTCATTTAAGTGAGTGAAATCGGGAGTGAGACAGTAGGAAGTGGTGGAAACTTTGACAGACAAGAACTGAAGCCGCATGTAAAGGGGCAGCCACTGCTCAGTCCGCTGATTATTATCCACCCAGTATATGTGGACTGATAGGCGTGGGATTGCCAGATGTTGTACTTTTTCAGAAAATCAGGCAGAAAACCCTGATTTTAGTATTTAAATAAATCAGATTCAGTTCATGGACCATCAGTTTATTCGTCCTCTGTTCTGACTTAATACTGGCTAGGACTTGGAGAATCTGTACAGAGTTTAATGCTATTGAAACCTGGCCAGAATTTGCTTACTTCATAGACCATTAAGTTATTCATATTCAGCATATATGTTTTTAAATTGATGCAACCGCAAACTTTCTCTTTTAGCACGTCGGGTTTGGAAAAATTACCTCCCAGCAATTAATGGGATTGTCTTTCTGGTGGACTGTGCAGATCATCCTCGACTTATGGAATCCAAAGTTGAGCTTAACGTATGTTTATATTTTCTTTTTCTTTTCTTGGTCTCTGTTTCTTTTAAGAAATACAACTTAGTAGTGCCAGTACTTAATCATTCCAGTTAACATTTGGTAAAAGTCCTAGCTACAGGAAGAAAGTATTTTAAAATCAAAAACATTATTTTTCAATGTTCTGAGGAATCTTGTCTTAAATGCAAGTAAATTAACTTTGCTTAAATTTATCACAGGGTGATTCTATGTGCAGTTTGCTCAGGACATTCTGCAGTTAATCCCTGTTTTCCCAGCATAATTAATGTCTTTCCCTTTCACGCATCACGTATGTTCACTCTTTATGATGTGTTGGCATAGTGAAACCTTAAAGGAGATATTAGAGTTCTTTGTGCTTTTGAATCTGTGTTCTCAGGTTGTACCTGCCCAGCCTTTGGCACTGAGTGACCTCCTAGACCTTAACAGGCTGTTCTGTCTTCAGTTTTGGTCACATGCATTGTTTGATATTAACTAGGATTCATGTCGGATTTTTTCCTTTTTCAACATTGCATTTTTCTTGTCTTGATCGTTTCTGTAACGTTGCCTTTATAATCCATACTGTGTCACTCTGCCTCTTCTTTCTCTTTGATTTATAACTCTCTGCATTCTTGTGTCTGGCAATTTGAACCTCTCTCTGGTGGAAGTATGTTTGTTGAATCTGAAGCTGTAGTCTTATGATCCTTCCCTTACTTGACCCCTTGGCACTCGTCATTCTCTCTGTCTGTAAACTCCCCTTTACATTCTTGGTTTTGGTGTTTTCTCTGGCTGATACTTCTCTGACTCCTGGCACAAGCGCCCATTCCCCCTGCTTAGCCCTTAAATCTAGGTGCTCCCCAGGGTCTGTACTTTTTCCCAGGCTGGTCCAGGCTTGTCCCATTCTTTCATCTGCAACCCATCATGCCAGTGACCCCCAAATGGGTTTCTATTATTTGAATCTCTCTTGAGCTCCAACCTCATACATAGTGTTACTTATTAGAAACTCTGCCTACCAATTCTGTCCTCCCAGAGTGGAACTATTCGTCTTACCCATCCTGTACCTGTACATGCAGTGAATGACTATAGATTTCACCACCACCCTGCCATATACTACTTGTCTTTGCCCTCCTTAATATCCTTGAGTAGATCTCTTAACAGTCTGGGGATAAAATCTACAGCTCTTTTGCATAGCACATAAGTTCTTTTATAATCTTTGTTCTGTTTATTTCTCCAGCTTTTCCATTGCCTACCTTGAACTACATTCCAAACATAGATAACAACTTGCCCTCCCTTGAATATTCAGAAGTAACTGTCTATTCAGAAGTAACTGTCTCTTCCTGGTTTTCTCACCTGACCCTTACCCGCTTTTGCTTGCAAATTTCTAAATGTCCTTTAAGAGATCCCACAATTTAGGTATGACTGTTTCTGAGAAGCCTTCTCTGACCTCTCAGACTATTAGACTCTCCATCTTACCAGCATCTGTTGTTTTTACTGATTTTATTAGGTCTCTCCCACTGGAACTTAGATGTAGGGATCTTGTCTTATTTCTTTGTGAAACCCCCATATCTAGGTAGAGAGAAGACAATGGCAACCCACTCCAGTACTCTAGCCTGGAAAATCCCATGGACGGAGGAGCCTCGTAGGCTGCAGTCCATGGGGTTGCAAAGAGTCAGACACAACTGAGGGACTTCACTTTCCCTTTTCACTTTCATGCATTGGAGAAGGAAATGGTGACCCACTCCAGCGTTCTTGCCTGGAGAATCCCAGGGACGGGGGAGCCTGGTGGGCTGCCGTCTGTGGGGTTGCACAGAGTCAGACACGACTGAAGTGACTTAGCAGCATATCTAGTAAAGCCTTGGGCATATAATATGCACTTTGTTACTATTTAATGAATGAATAACTTCCTTACTCTGATTTTGTCTAACATTTCTTGGTACTTGAGATGTTCATAGTAGGTTTCCCTTTATCCTTTTAATCCTGCCATCCTTTCCTAGCTCTTCCTGTCAGTGAAATAGATTCCTAGGCTTGAAATGTTTGCCAGCTTCGGCTCCTGTGTTGTCTTATCATTTAGACATCAGTCTTTTCACTTCTTTCTCCAGAATGCTTGCTGCACTATTCCGTACGTGCTGCTATCTTAGGTTAGATCATCATCCCTTACCTGAGCACCACAGATAGATACTATTTGAGAATTCATTGTACTGAAAGTGTAGATTCTATTTAATAATTCCTGGATTTAGGGTCTATTGCAGCTAACTTCTCAGACTGGCACCATAATATTTGTCATACCATCCCAACTCATTTACTCTGTCAAGACACGTCAACATAAATGCTTTAATCCAGCCAGGTGATACTCCATATGGTTTTATGAACTCTTTCTACTGTAAAGCCATTGGTTATCTTCTTCATTCTTTGGGTTCTGCCTATCCAAACCCTGCCCCTCCTTCAGAGTCCAGTTTAGTTTCCACATCTTTGTTAAGACTTTGCTTAAGTCCATGTCACTGTTTTATTTTCCTGAGTGCCTTTTAGTATTTGTATTCTCTTCCTATTCACTGTGACAGGTAATCATCCACTTGCCGTGCTTTATTGAGAGACGAACATAGAGTGAGGATTTCTTGAGCCAGGGATGTGTCTTCCCTTTCTTTTGTCTTCCTGTCATTGTTGGGGACGGTATGTTGCACACAGGGGGCATCTAGTGAATACTTGGGGTTTCCTGTAGTCTCTTTGAGGCTGTGTAGCCAGAGCTTTGTTCTTCCTGGCCAATGCTCAGTGGAGAGCTGAGGATGGTCTGTGGTTGAGTGATTTAGCTCAGAGTTAAGGTTCTGCTGCTTTACAAATAGACACAACTTTACATTATAATTGTTTTGAAGCTTTTGGGGAATTTTAAACTAATGTCAAGGTAATTTTTAGGGGCTTTTTGCCTAAAGATAAGGGTGTTATATAATGTCAAGATTAACTTTTAGTTAATCACTCAAGTATAAGTATGATCAGATTTTCACTCTGCATTTGGTACCTTGTAGACAAGTTAAAGGCAAAATTATCTTCATTGTCTGGTGGGCTTTTATAGATGCTTCACCCAGCTCTTTTTTTAAATCTTGGCTTTAGGCTTTAATGACAGATGAGACAATATCCAACGTGCCAATCCTTATCTTGGGGAACAAAATTGACAGAACAGATGCAATCAGTGAAGAAAAACTCCGTGAGATATTTGGGCTTTATGGACAGACCACAGGAAAGGTAAGAGAAAAAGTCTTCAGCAGATGCATTATAAAGGCAACTCACAGCTTTTGAAACATTCACGTTTTGCAGTCTAGATTTACTTGTCTTTTAAAAGTAACTGGGCTTAACATTGTTTTTCTAGAGGTGATTTGTAGACTGGGAAGGCTGGAGCATGTTCGTTCTTCCCGTGTTTTCTAAGGAGAGTTTTCTTCAGGTATTTGAAAGAGTCTTTAGCTAGAAATTTTTTTGGACTGGAAATTTCAGGTTATGAAGAGTGCTCATTTATATCATTTTCTAAGCATTGAAATTAGAGTACTGGGTTATTCTCTGTGCTCCTGCTGAGAGAGGTAGGACTGTTACTTCGGTTTGGAGATGAGGAAATTAAGAGGGATTGGTTCAGATCTACACAGCAAGTCAGTGATAAAACCAGGAATAGAACACGGATCTTCCAGATCAGTAGAATCTTGTTGCAGAAAAGTATGCTTGTGAGAGAAAAATCCAGATCAGCTCTAGTTTATAGGCATCCTGGTCTTTTCAGCATAAGGTTTGGTATATTTAATTTTTAAAAATTTGCTTTTCTGGAATCTATAGCTTCCTGACTTTTTTGCATGGTTCCTTAGTCTTGCCTCTTCTTGGTTATATAGTTCTTTCTAGAAATACTTCTTTTCATTAGCTTAGTTTTCCATTTTACACACACTTGAATTTTTAATTTTCTTGACATAACCTGTCATTCGTATATATTTCTGAATACTTGTATTAGTAAGAATGTTCTTATTTCTAAGAAATGCTGGACTTCTTTTGTTCATAAGAGAACATGCTTTTCTTGGTTTGCTGCCATAGCTTTCCAGATGAACCAGTTCGTGTGTTCAAAGCAAGGGTGCTTCACAGTGAGAGAATCTGGGAGTAGGACTCTACTGAAAGCATGAACCCCAGTGGCCTTGACCACATTTCTGTAATTAATCCCTGCTCAGATTTGCTTCTGACGATGGAGAAAGTGATTTTTGTCATCACCCTCGCAAGCTTCTCCACATGGAAATGCTAACATGTTGGTTTTGCCTCCCCTAGGGGAATGTGACCCTGAAGGAGCTGAATGCCCGCCCCATGGAAGTGTTCATGTGCAGCGTGCTCAAGAGGCAAGGATACGGCGAGGGCTTCCGCTGGCTCTCCCAGTATATTGACTGATGTTTGGACAGTGGAAATAAAAGAGTTTTACTTCTCTGGACTGATCCTATTCACAGCTTCCTCACGAACTTTTCTAATAGAACAAGGAAAGCTCTCCGACCGTGTCCGGCGTTGAGAAGCCAAGAGTCTCTGTCTGCTCTCTCATTGCCCAGTGGTGACATGTGCTCTTCTCCACACTGTTGGGAGCTAATGCTGCCCCACGTGCTGGTGCAGGTCAGCACCCCGGGACTTGGAGGTGGCAGGATTTGTCGAGTAGAGCTGTGTGCCATCATGGGCCACCTGGAAAGAAAAACACGTCTCACCACTGTGGTTGATTTCAAAAGAAAGTGATTCTATTTTTTAAAGAAAGTGTTGTTAATGTAATCGGTGACCCTCCTCATAATTTTTTTTTTTAAGTTCACAATATACTTGGTCCAGAGTTTTCTTTTCTTTTTTTTTAATCTAGTGAATGGCATTTAAATATTTCATAAAATTATGCACAGATACACGTTGGAGTCCAGAGCTCAGTTAAGTGAACAGCAGGCTGGTGAGAGAGGCTCCCCCGTGTCCCTGACTGCCTTTAGTAGGTGGCACCACCCTGTGCACAGAGCACTAGGGAAGAGCAGAACTCCAGCCTCGCCGCTGAGGCTGGTTTCCACCGTGCCGGGCTCCGGTCATGTCTCCTCCCAACATGGATAGCAGATGGGTCACTGTGGAGGAGTTAGTTCTAGCCTGGGTTATTGTTACTGTCTTTACTCAATAAGTTACCAATTTCAGCCCGTCTTTGCTTTTATGCAGTTTTAAACTTTGATTTCTTTCTGTAGCACCTTCTTCATTTTCAGTTGTAAAAA
Organism: Bos indicus x Bos taurus; assembly: GCF_003369695.1. Lineage (NCBI taxonomy): Eukaryota > Metazoa > Chordata > Mammalia > Artiodactyla > Bovidae > Bos > Bos indicus x Bos taurus. The sequence goes on along the minus strand of NC_040103.1, from coordinate 26,353,203 downwards.
GTGACTTTCGCCTCATGAAAGATTTGAGTACATCTCCCATGTTGTCACACACTACAGGTGTGTCCCAGTCATTTTTGCAAATTCTAGGGGAAATTTTTTTCTCAATAGGAGAGTCACACAGGACAAAGTTAACAGCTTAAGAACTCTTAATTCTGTGAGTTGAGAACTTCGACATCTGATATTATAGCATTTGTTTGAATCTAGGAAAGATTTATTTCACTTGCAGAATTTGGTTTCTTTATTGGACTTCATGAACTCTCTTTTTTTGTATTGGTTATCAATTTTTTTTTTGGTGTTAAAGGTTATCATCTGTAACTTTTCCAGATTTTGGGGGTGGGTGGGAGGTGTTATGAAATTGTCTTTCTCCAGGCCAGAAATAACCTGGGGAAATTCTAATCCAAGAACTGTGTGTTGAGCTGTTCCTTTTGAGCCAGCATCACCTGTCAGTTAGCACCTGGTATAAAAGCCTCAGTGTCCCCAGCAGTGTGATGAGGGTTATTTTTATAGCATTCCACTTTCCTAATGTCAGGTGTGAAATCAGATTTTCATGATCTTAACCAATGTTTTACCCTTGTAGTCAAGGATGAAGGGATAAGAGATGGTCTTCATGTGGAAGGATATCTTCTTTAATTAAAAATTAGAGGTATTTTTCTCAGAACTGAAAATTGTGATGTTGAGGCTTATTTGCAGAGGACTGAACTAAATTCAGTGGATTCTTGCTTTTAATGTGAGAGCATGGAAAGTGTGGATTACACATTCCTGGGGTGAGAGTATTTTTCTTTAGTTGGATTTTGCATTGTTAGTTTTCAGTACTGACCTGTTGGGAAAGCATACTTTTTCACAGCTAGGTACCAAATGCAGAGGCTCAACGAAGCATAAAGCTGGGAAGAGCAAGTTTTTCATTTATTAGCAAGCATAGCTGGTTTGGAAAGGGATTAAAGCCTTAAGTGAACAAATCTAGCTAATGGTGAATGAACTAGGTAGTTAACTTGCATACTTTTGATTTCCTTTGGCTAAAGGTAACCCATACTTCTCTGTCCAGAGATAGGAGAGGTGTGATTGCTTCAGTGTTAGTTTTCTTTTTTTTTCTTCCTATTTGTCCCTAGTCAATTTTTAGCAAGCTAGAAAACTATGGATTCTACACAGGGCAGCTCTTTGTGAAAGTGGTTTATTTTGGCCACCGGAGAAAGAGTTGGGATTGAAAAATCAAGTGGCGCCTGTCTGTTTTTTGCCCCACAGAAAACACAGTTCCTATAATAAAATAGAGGAAAGAAGCCGCTGTGAGGAGCTCGGCTCCTAACAGGATCAGAGCTTTGTACAGGAACTCCCATGAATTGCGACTTTTCATTCTGTTTTATCAGAGTGCGTATATGTCCTATTTCAGGAAAAATAAAACAGTCATTTACAGAAGAGAGTCAATCTGTATCTTAAGTGTTTTAATAAAAAGTTAAAACAAATTTTCTATCTTGCTCCTTTTTGGCATTGGCTTGTTCTGAGTATGAACATACAACAGGTAAGAGAGACAAATTTTGCTTATGAGGGGATGCAGGGTGTGAGTGTGTGGAAAGACCAGGCCAATTTACACATTCCACTACAAGTAATAAATTGAGTACTGTTTGTGAGCCTTGCAACAAATGGTGGTCCCAGGATTGGTGGTTATTTCTGCAACTGGATGGACATGGCAGACTTTTTGTACAAAATCTCATATATTAACACACTAGTAGGGGCTGGGTTCAATTTAGCCGTGTTTTATCATTTGATATAAAATTGGAGAGATTCAGTTAAATGTTACATTTTGCAAAATAGGAAAAGTAATGAAACGTATGCTTGAGCATTTAGTATGCTTGTAGGAAGCTTTGCTTTTAAAAAACCCAAATAAGGTTCTAAAATTTAAGTACTGGGATAAAATAGAATGGGAAGCAAAATGCAGCAGGTCGTTTTAAATTACCGGAGTATTAAATTACCGGAGACATCTTGAGCTTGAAACATACTGTGAAATGATGGCATGGGTTTTACGTTTATATAAATTTATTTGTGCTACTTGAGTCAGATCAGAGCATAAAAATTAAAGGCTAAGTCAATGAGCCCAGCACTCAGGGGGTCAGGACTGTGCTGTGATGTGTCGTAAATAGAGAAAAACCTGATGCAAACAGTTCATGCTGGAGGCTTGAGCATCACTCTGGAAAGAAACACTTTCTTAATTGCTGGGAAGTTGGATAGTCAGATTTTACTGTGATAAGCCATCTTCTGTGTCAGAAAAAGAAGACAGTACCTGCTATGGGAAAACTGCTGATTTCAGTACTGCTTCATACTATAATGGATCATTTCCCTTTCTCAGACAGGTTTGTGTGAGACTGGAAATATTGAACATTACCCTGTATTGTGTTGCAGATAAAACCAAGCAGCATTAATTTATTTAAAAATTGACTAGAAAGGTTATGTAGTGTAGCAATTGAATGTTTTTCATTAATGCTGACATAAATATCTCCTAAAATAATTCCATTAAAATTAATGTGTACTTTAGTTGATAGTATGATAAACAGACCTTCATAAAATGTCTAGCTTGTGGTGTCTGCTTCAGGGATATCCAAAACACACTTGTTTGTATTCCTCTGCCTTCAGGGTGACTTCATTGGAAAAGATCAGGGGTGGCAAACTATAGCTTGTGGTCCCGATCTGGCCTGCTGCCTGTTGTATGACCTGTGAGGGGAAAAAAGTGCAATTTTGTGACATGCTACAATGATAAAAAATTTGAATTCTTTGTAATTTGAATTAAATTTTATTGGAACACAGCCATCCCACTCCTTTGGCTTTTGCACGCTACAGCAGCAGAGCTTAGTATTTGAGACAGAGACTACATGGCTCACAAACCATGATCTATTTACACTCTGGCCCTTTACAGAAAAAGGAACCCCTAACCTAGATAAATACTATATAAACCATATAAATGTCTTTATATGAAATGTGTATACTGCCAACTATAGGTTGTGTAATTTAAAACTTTGACTTCAGTTACTGTTTATCCTGGGTTTCCCTGGTGGCTCAGTGGTAAAGAATCTGCCTGCCAATGCAGGAGATGCAAGAGACCTGAGTGGGGAAGATCCCTTGGAGGAGGAAATGGCAACCCATTCCAGTATTCTTACCTGGGAAATCCCATGGAGAGAGGAGCCAGGCGGGCTACAGTCCATGGGTTCACAAAAAGTCGGACACTACTTAGCAACTAAACAACAACTGCTTATCAGTTTTGAAGGCCAATTTTATTTTGAGCAAATCCAGTTTCCATGAGATTGGTAGCGTGGTCTTTGGCATCAAAAGACCCGAGTTGTATCTTATGAGCTCTATTATCTCCTAGTGGATTGCTGTACGGTTTACTTACAAAATTTCAAAGTACTGAACGGCTTCTTTGCCCGTCTTATCCCAGGGATCAGAGGTCAGATGTCTCCTACACCTGGGCAGATACTGACAGGGACCCGTTAGGGACTGGGCAAATCTACGCACGGCACCACACATTTGTATTCCCTTTCCTGCAGCTCAGCGAACAGAGACGAGACTAGGCTCCGAAGGACCAGCACGCCCTTATCTCCCGGTAAAAGCCACATTCCTGTCACTCTCCCGGGGCTCGTCCTCCGGTCCTACAGCTCCCGCTTACATTGCGCTGGTGACCTGAACGGTCTAGGGCGGGGAAAGGCGGGGTTAGCCTCAGCAGCCAATCAGGACTCGGCCCCTTGCCCAGCCAATGGGGTTTAGCCAATCCGGCCTGACAAGGAAGCCCTGGGACAGTGCTTGCGCCTCTTGCTTCCAGCTTTGGGTGGCGCTACGTGGGGTCAGCTGGTTCCGGTCGTGGTCTTTGCTCACTCGCTCGCTCTCCGGGAAGCCCTCGGTGTGCCGTCCCGGAGGCCATGGGGCGTCAGTGGGGGCCCGCCATGAGGGCAGCTGAGCAGGCGGGCTGCGTGGTGAGCGCCTCCCGGGCAGGGCAGCCCGAGGCAGGCTCGTGGAGCTGCAGCGGGGTGATCCTGAACCGTCGCCCGGGCCTGGTGCTGTGCCATGGGGGCATCTTCACCCCCTTCCTGCGGGCCGGCAGCGGGGCGCTGACCGCTGCGAGCACCGCCTTCCTGCCGGGCGACAGTTGCGGCGACGACCTGCGCCTGCACGTGCAGTGCGGCCCAACCGCCGCAAGTCCGGCAGGCCGCGCGGAGCGGGGTCGCCCGGGGTTGTGCACGCCCCAGTGCGCCGGCCTGGAACCCGGTCCGCCCGCCCGGCCCCGCGGGCGGCCACTGCAGCCCCCGCGCCCCGCCGAGCTTCTGCTGCTGTTGAGCTGCCCGGCCTTCCGGGGCCACTTCGTGCGCCTCTTCGGCGGCGAGGAGGCCGAGCAGTGGCGCTTCGCAAACGCCGCACCGGATGATGAGGTGTCGGAGGAAGAGGAGGAGGACCAGCTGAGAGCGCTGGGGTGGTTCGCACTGCTTCGCGTGCGGCCGGAGATGGAGAAGGAGGCGGAGGAGCGAGGGCCGGTATTGGCCGTGGCGCCTCTCGGGGACGTGCCCAAGGGCGCACCGCTCCTGGCTTGCGGCTCCCCGTTCGGGGCCTTCTGCCCGGACATCTTTCTCAATACGCTCAGCCGCGGTGTGCTCAGCAACTCAGCCGGCCCGCTGCTGCTCACCGATGCCCGCTGCCTGCCAGGCACGGAGGGCGGAGGCGTGTTCGCGTCGCGGCCCGCGGGGGCGTTGGTGGCGCTGGTGGCTGCACCCCTCTGCTGGAAGGCCCGCGAGTGGGTGGGCCTCACGCTGCTCTGCGCCGCCGCCCCACTGCTCAGCGTAGCCCGAGCCGCCCTCTGCCGCCTTCACCCCGACACTGCCGCCCTGGCTGCCCTCCTACCGCCTGAGATGGGTGCCCCATGGGGCCTGCCCCTCCGATACCGAGACCCCGGGCCCCCTTGGGCAGCTGCGGCCGTGCTGGTGGAGTGTGGTTCTGTCTGGGGCTCCGGAGTGGCCGTGGCGCCCCATCTCGTGGTGACCTGCCGGCATGTGGCCCCTCGGGAGACGGCGAGGGTCCTGGTGCACTCCACTACCCCCAAGTAAGGCCCTGAAGGTTGCCCGCACTCCACTCCCTCACCAGCTGTCAGGACTAGAGTCCAGGCCTCAGGTCATAATCCTGAGGACTATGGAGGCCTTCTGGTCTCAGGCTCATGCCTTGGAGGTGCACTGTGTGTAGGGGCCTGGGACCCTCCTCTCATCCTTGGTACTCAGAACCCCAGAGTAGGGAGTTCTGTGCCTCCTGGCAGAGGGTGAATGGGACTTGGGCAAGATGCCAAGCAACTCTGGAGATCTGTGGCGCCGTTCAGCATCCCTGACTAAGCATCACTGAGCTCCCACTCCCAGTCTGAATTCCTTCTGGGCAACTCCTCTGTCTCAGCCTTGCACCCACACACACCCAGAGGCCCTTGAATGGAGTCTTCCTAACCCTGTTCTCTTTCCCCTGAATGCCTAGTGAAATGCCAGGGGCCCAGGGTGCCACCCTTCTGGAGTAGGAGAGGAGCCTGTTACTCTTACTTGATTTATCTCTTAGATCTTAACCAGAACATCCCTTCTGGATCAGAATGACAGATATGGGATTCCACCTAATAAGAATATTAGAGTGGGGCCCAGGCAAATAGGTATATTTTGAACAGTTGTGGGGTGGTCTTGGCCGCCAGTTTAGAACTTCAGACAGTCATTTGTCCCCTCTCTGCAAGGAAAGCACTCCTGCTGTCATGTACTTTCACTTGCTTTGACAGTGGAGTCGGCAGCCTCAGCTTCTTGGCTTGATTTTCCAATACGTGTTCTTTCTGTTTCTTCTGTAATCCCAGGTACTTTACCTAGGCCAAAGCAAAGCACTATAGCACCTTGGTGTAACTGTTGTTCTCCTGTACGTGGTCCAACCCAACTTCTCAGCCCAGATCTTCCCAAATGCCTCTACTGAACTTCCAAGGTTAACCCAGCCTGGCTTTGCCATAGAAATCCCCTCTTGACAATCAACAGGATGGCCATGACTTTATAGGGAAGACTGATACTGAGAATTTTCCTCTGTGTGTGGTCCCCAATTCCTCCCCCCTCCCACTGTCCCCCACCCCAACATACTCTTGGTCCTAGGGAACCCACCAGGTCTCCTGGAAGCTACTCCTGCAGTGTGTGTAACAGGCAACCATGCATAATCTTGGGCAATGTGCTTAATCTGTCTAAGCTGCTTTCCCAGGAATTGACATGTAAAGTCTTGCTACTGCCACATAGTAAGAGCTATAGAAGTGCTAGCATCTATATAAACACGGACCCAGAGGATGAAATTGTATCATGTGTGTCCCACTAAATGACAAGACTGTGGGTATCAAATGAGGGAGAAAAGGAAGACCCTGGGAAAATCAGCCCTGGCTCCTCCCGCTAACTGCTGCTGCTGCTGCTACTGCTGCTAAGTCGCTTCAGTCGTGTCCTACTCTGTGCAGCCCCACAGACGGCAGCCCACCAGGCTCCTCTATTCGTGGGATTTTCCAGGCAAGAGTACTGGAGTGGGGTGCCATTGCCTTCTCCCACTAACTGTGTGACTGTGAGATATATTTACTCAGCCTCTCTGGGCCTCAAAAGCACCATCTGAAATGGAGATAATACCAGTGTCTAGTTCATGGGGCTGCTCTGAGGACTAAATGAAATGATGTCCATAGAACATTAACACCAGGCCTGGCCCACAGCGCTCCCTGGGTGCTGGGTGTCTGTGATCATGATAACGTGCAGGAACCCATATATAGAGGTACTCTGCGCTTGGTAAAGCATACTTGGAAATTCCACAGAACAGCTAAGTGATGTGCCCAGAGTTGCTTGCGGGTATGTTCCAGGGCTAACACCAAATCTTTTGAGTCCCGAGTTCATGATTTTTACTGTTACTCATTATTTTGCTTCCTCCCAGTGCTAAAGGTTGGGAGAGCTAGCCTGTCATTTTGTTTCTCTTGTATCCAGGAGTGCCATAATCTGGGGACGTGTGGTGTTTGCCACCCAGGAGACGTCTCCCTATGACATAGCAGTTGTGAGACTGGAGGAGGACCTAGATGGTGTCCCTGTACCTGTGCCTGCTGAGCATTTCCATGAAGGTAATGAACAAAGGGTCCCTTTGGTCAGGAAAGGACCTTGGAAAATCAGTGTTGGGCACATCAAGCCTACAGATCAGGGGCCAGCCCCTCAGATCAGCTTCCTTCCCCACCCTTGCTGGAGTAACGAGTCAAGCTGGCACCTCGTTGCATCCTGGTTACAGTGCTTTGGCTGGAGTTGCTCTTAGAGGCCTCCCTGCTGTGCTCAGCATGCCCACGGTGCTGGGGGGCAGGTGGAATTCCCAGCGGAAGATAAAGCATGTCTTTTTCCTGAGGCCCTGCAGCAGTGTAGTGTGGAGGTGCTGAACCTTGAGGACTCCTTATAACACTGCAGGCTGGTCTGCGAGGCTCCAGTGGCATGATTGGAGTGAAAGGCCTTGTGATGCTGCCACAGAAGTACCAGATGTTTTGGTTTGTGGATGTGATTTGTTATTACGTAACAAGGATTATGAGCTCACTGCATTGGCGTCTCTTCTGCCACTTACTAGCCCTGAATCCTTGGACAGGCAACTTCATATTCTTTGTCTCAGTTTCCACATTTGTAAAATGGGGATAATGCTACTTACCCCTAGGTCTTGTGAGGACTGGGTGAAATATTGCCTGTAAAGCACTTGGTGAAGGAAGGTGATGCCCATTTTGTAGTTATTGTCAGGGTTTTATTTTCACCAATAGACTTTTTAGTCCTAGGAGTTGGGTGTTAATTCCACAAACATGTATTGAGCACCTGGCTAGATGCTAGGAATCCTAAAAAGTGACTACCCAGTCCAGAAGGGGAATGAGGGCTGAAGAGAAATGATGGAGCAGATACAGTGGAGGTCCTGACCTCTTTCTGTAGGGGCCTGGGGAAAGTTCTCATGGAGGCAACAGGCATCTGAGCAGAAACTAGAAAGGCAGACAGGGTTTGGAAATTCGGAGAGGATTGGTGGGGGTGGGGGGGGGCTTGGCGAGGGTGTGAGTCCTGCCAGACGGAGGAGGCTCCCCAGCTTAACCCTCCTTCCTTCCCTGGCAGGTGAGGCTGTCAGTGTAGTGGGCTTCGGCGTCTTCGGCCAGGCTTGCGGGCCCTCGGTGACCTCAGGCATCCTGTCGGCTGTGGTGCGGGTGGATGACACGCCGGTGATGCTGCAGACCACGTGTGCCGTGCATGGTGGCTCCAGCGGGGGCCCGCTCTTCTCTGCCTGCTCCGGGGACCTCCTGGGTAACCAGCCCCTTGGCCCTCTCCCGGCCTTCCCCTGGCCAGAGCCTCAGTCCCACCCACGAGTGCCCAGTGACCAGCCCTAGCAGCCACCCTGTCTGGAAGGATGATGGGCCTTATGCCCAGGGCTAATTAGCCAAGGTTTTTTGGACTGTGGTGCTTCTGAGGTCGGAGAGGATGGATGCTGGGCTTGGAGGGAAGAGATCTGAGTTCTAGTCCTTTCTCTGCCACTAAGGCACTCCACGACCTCAGGTAAGTCACTTAATATCATTTGATCTGTGAAACTCGGTAGTTGGATGAGTCCAAGGGTCACAAACTCAAAAGCCCAACCTACCAGTTGGGCAAGTAAAGTGAATGAGTGAATGAATGAGTGAGTGAGTGAGTGAGTGCATATCTTCAGTGAGTGGAGGACAAAGGAGAAACGGGGTGAACACCACTCAACTCCAGCACATTCTTGCCTCATTACAAAGATATGTGGGCCTAACACTGGCTGACTTTACAGTTTTTCACAAAGTGTGAACTCTTTTTTTTTTTTTTAATAAATATGTGTTTGTTAAATCTTTCAATTTAAAATTTTTGTTAAGTTTTTAAAAAAAAAAATCTGTTTAAAAAAAAGCCAACCATGAGTCCATATGGATACCTCCACCTACAGTCCAGCACACAGGGTTCATGCAAGCCTTCCCCTTCCCTTACTTCTGACTGCTTTCTCCCATAGTGAGAAACGTTGCCTTTTTGTTGCTAGCTGCAGTAGATTTACTTATTTCTTCAACTGTAGTGTACAAAAAAAGTACTTTCAGAATTCCTAACCACATCCCTGTGAGAAACATTTACCAACTAGAAGACAATATTTGAGCGAGTACCATTCTTTAGCCTTAAAGTGTCCAGTCAAAAAGCTGTTTTCCAAAGTTTCTTAGATTAGCTCCTTCCCCTTCAGAATGGTTATGTGATTCATTTGAAATACAGTTAGGTACATTCATCCTAGTCCGAATTCCATCTTTCTCCCATATACTGGTTGACCTTCTAAAAGATGTGTACAGATAAATGGATACAGAGATAAATATAAATGTGTGTATGCATGAGTTTGTGTGTGTGTGTATATACATATGTCTCTTATCTTCGTCTGCTGAGAGGGGCTAGAAGCCAGTGACACTCCAGTTGCAATGAGCATGCCGAGAGTCCAGATCTTGGTTTCTAAGAGTCATTCTCTAATAAAAAGAACCAGGAACTGACTGATTCCAGGGCTGCTTTGTGGTGCTGGAAAGGAAGCAAACCCTAAGAAAAACCAAATGATGAGTGTGTCAAATGTTGAAAAACCCAAGAGCTGATGTGAAGGAGCTCCTGTTGGAACAATTTGAGCAACAAAACAAATAGCAGTAGTATTGGATTGTAACCCAAGCAAAGAATGAATACTCGTGAGTCTATACTGATATAAGTTAATATTGAATGAATTAAAAAATGGAGACAAAGGATAGCTTTCCCTTATGGAAGAATTTCTATTAATAAATGTAGGAGAAATGAAGCTCAGTAGTTGTAGCACATGGGCCTAGTTACCCCATAGCATAAGAGATCTTCCCAGACCAGGGATTGAACTGGTGTCCCTTGTATTGTAAGCCAGATTTTTAACCACTGGACTACCAGACCAGACACACCTCAGTCTTAATCGTGAGAAAACATCAGGTCAACCCAAATTGAGGGACATTCTACAGAATAATTGACCTGTACTCTTCAAAGTGTCAAGGCTGTGGAAGATAGACACTGGAAGTGACTCAGATAGGAGGAGACCCAGGAGACATGATGACTAAATGCCATGTGGGATCCTGGATCAGAAGAAGAGCATTAGTGCAAACCCTGGTCCATCCAAGTGAGTTCTGTCCTTTAGTTAATAGCATGTCACGAAGCTTAATTTCTTGGTTTTGATCAATGTGGTGTGGTGACATAAGGAAAAGCTGGGTCCAGGATGTACAGGAACTCTGTACTATTTGGGCAAGACTCCTAAAATTTTCTTCAAAAAATTCATATACATGCACTGAGCTGGCCACCCAAAACTTCTGTGTGAGTCTGATTCATTCATTCATTCACTCAACAAGTGCGTGTTGAGGTCCCGCTATCCCAGGCCCTCTTTCAGGTCCTGGCGAGATTATGAATAAAACACAGCAGCCCAGCCCTCATGGAGCTGAAAGATAACAGAAGTTGGAGAGAAAAATACCAAAATAAGTGAGACATAGTGTTAGATACTGATAGCGTTAGGGAGAAAGTAAAGCCAGGAAGGAGGACTGGGGCATGAGGGGCCTATGTCAATACATGAAGCCTGGTGTCTGTCACTGTGAGGGGTATTCAGCATCCCCGCCCTCGACAGGCCCAGGGCCTCCAGGATAGAGGTGGGTCTCCCTCCCTTCCCTGAGCCTTCGCTCATGCCCTCTTTTCCTCTCTGTCTTCTGAACAGGCATTGTCGCCAGCAACACCCGGGACAATAATACGGGGGCCACATACCCCCACCTGAACTTCAGCATCCCCATCACGGTGCTCCAGCCGGCCCTGCAGCAGTACAGCCAGACAGGCGACCTGGGCGGCTTCCGCCAGCTAGACCGCGCCTCCGAGCCAGTGAGGGTGGTGTGGCGGCTGCAGCGGCCCCCAGCAGAGGCCCTGCGGAGCAAGCTCTGAAGCTGTGTCACCCCTCTGCGGGGGAGAGCAGCCCTTTGATGCCGTGGGGAAGGCTGATGCTGGCGGCCTCAGGATCCAGACGGGACCCACCAGAGCCCAGTTGCCTCCCCTTCACTACCCACCTTGCTCAGCTCTGGAGTCTGGACCAAACTTCTCTTTAGCTGCTGGGGACCTCTTACCGGGCAGGCCATTTGGGGGCGCTTTCTCTCTCTGCCCCCTGACAGTAGACTCAGCTCTGTCCCTTCCCTTCTGGCGAGCTCAGGACAGCCGTACAACAGCCCTGGTCCTGACAGAGATGCTGGCTGCAAGACAGGCCCAGTCCTGGTTTCGAGTCTGTCCCCTGTCACCTGATGATCGCTGGCCACCTGGAGCAGCATCTTCCCTGGGGCCTTGGCTCCTCTCTGCCCTCGGTCAGAATGGGGCTGACAGAGCACTGGGGCTTCCTCGGAAAAACCTCAGCAGAGGGGCTCTGCTCCGAAGACCAGAGCTGCAAGAAAAAGCATCATCCTGTTCCGTGGACCGGCAGTGGCATCCCTGGAAGCCAGGACTCCCGGCTGTTCGTATGTCAGGTGCCCTGACCTCTGGGGCACTCACACACAGTGCTTTCGTTTTCCAGCCTGGGAAATGGGCCTCAGGGATCTGGGGTGGGGTGGAGGAGTGGGATGTGTCTTGCTGGGCTGTCTGGTTGGGGTTCAGGAATAAACAGGACCTCCAAGGGATGAGTCCTTATATGTCAGATTCTTTTTTTGTTTCATGAGTTGAATGGGGAATAGGAAAGCTCCAGGCACAGAAGTACACACTTTCTGTCCTGCTGTCTCAGTGGGGTTGATCTCACAGGACACTCTTGTGTCAGACTAGTCCTAGTAGCTGGTTGTAGGGCCAGTCAGCCCTGGATGGGCTTGCAGGCCTGGGTCAGTAGTGGTCTTGGCCTGGTAGCAGATGTTTACAGGGTGCCTAGCTGAGCCAGGCCCAGGGATGGACAGGAGTTGGGGAGTTCAAAGGTGAACAAGGCCATGGTGGCCCCTAGGAGTTAAGACTAACCCCTGGAGTCAGGAACATGTATTGCATGCCCAGGGCCTTGTGTGTGCCAGCCTTCAAGAAATAATTGTTAAATCATTGACAGATTGAATGCAATTTGGGAGCAACTGGGGCAGGGGTGAAATGGGGTGGGGCTCTAATCTAAGCAGAGAGAATTGCTCTGAGTACTTTGTTTCAATATCTGTTTGTTGAGTGCCAGCTCTGGGCAACCACAGAACACTCCGGAGACAGGGATTCTTCTCTGTGTGGATTAGGAAAGGGGCCAGAGGGCAAATGTTTTAATAGCTCGAATGAAAGCCTGTAGTGAATTAACGGGTGGCGAAGGAGGGCTGGGATCTGACTTGGCTGTGAGTGGGAGGGGAGAGGATTTATTCCAGCATGTGTGGATGCCAAGGAGCTCAGGCTATGCTGGGGAGACGGGTGTGTGCCCCCACCCCCACCACCCCGATTAATGGAGCAAGCAGGGCCTCTCTGCCCTGTTCAGATGGAAGACCGTGTCCAAGGGCCCCAAGGATGGAGGATCAAGCAAGGATTCATCCAGGTGACTCACGAGTTGAACCCTGAGGGGAGACTAAGTGTTTACCAGATGGGCTGGAAACAGGGAGGGTGTCCAGATTGAGGGCAGCAGGGGCTGGGACAAGGAATTGTGGAACTACACATATGTCTTGCCAGGCTTAGCGGAGAAAAGATTGGAACGGAGGCTAGAGAACCAGTGACAGTGGCCCTGGCGAGGGGAAGATTGCCGAGGCAGGCCTGGCAGGTGTGGAGAAGCTCCAGCATGACACAGGAAGTGGGCTTGACTGGATGTGGGGCGATGCAGAGAGAGAGAGGGGTCGAGCGGTGCTGGGTCTCTGGCCAGGATAGTGATGAGCGGCTGGCAAGTTTAGGGACAAGATGTTTCCCTGGGGTGTCTGTGGGACCTCAAGTGGAGAGCAGAGCAGGCTGTTGAGTAAGTCCCATGAGTTAGGATAATGCAGGAAAAGGTCCCCTCTCCCCCAGCTCAGTGGCTAAAGACAATAGAAGTTTGTTCATTGCTCACAGAAAGTCCAAAGTCGTGCACCTGACCAGGAAAGTTGGGGGGTGGTGGCTGTCATGCATTTGGGGTTAAGGGACCTGAACTCCTTCCCTCCTACAGCTCTTATCACTGGGCCTGGGACCTCAGACCCTAGCAGGTCCTCTGTATCCTGCTAGTGGATGGGGCAAGAGAGAGTGGAGAAGATATTCCAGCTTCTTTAAAATTTTTTTTTTTTTTAATTTTGAAACAGTTTCAGACTTACAGAAAAGTAGCAAGAATCCCGACACACCCTTCCCCCAGACACCCCTTACCGCCTGTGCCAAACCCCAGTGATGTTCTCTGTGACAGAAAGACCTCCTCTGGGATCATGAATTGTACCTGCTTGCCATGGCTCTCTCCCCACCTTGACGTGGAGCAGCTCCTAAGTCTTTCCTTGAGTTGGATGCCCTTGACCTTCCTGAAGTCATTTTGTAGAATGTGTCTTCCTGTGGGTTTGTCCACACTTCCACATGATTAGATTCAGGACGTACATTGCTGGGATATCACATTAGTGATGTCTTGTCATTTTCTCCTACTGGGTGTCACATGATCTTTATTTGTCAGATTACAGATGATAATATCGATCCTTTGACTAAGATGATGCCTGCTAGGTTTCTCCACTATAAATTTTCTTTTTTGTTTGTAATTAATAGGTATTTGTGTGGAAATATTTGAAGACTGTGTAAAAACACTGTTCCCCACCCAGTTTTATCTACTATGCTTATCACGCATTGATGTCCCTTGACTAAATAACTTTAATGTTTGCCAAATGGTAATCTTTTGTTTTCATTTTTCCTCCTACATTTATTCATTGGCATTCTATTGACGTGAAAGCTTTCCCTTCTCTCTGTTTAACTATGTTTTTGTGGAATCATGGATTTGGATTTTAATCAGTGGATTATAATCTATTCTTGTCATTATTTTGATGCTCAAATTGTCCCTATTGGCTGGTGGGAACTCCTTCAAACTAACTTCTGTGTTCTTTTGGCCTCTCCTCATTATTATTTTTTTTTTTTAAATTAATTTAGTTGGCTGTGCCGGGTCTTACTTGTGGCATATGAACACTTAGTTGTGGCATGTGGGATCTAGTTCCCTGACCAGGGATTAATCCTCGGCCCCCTGCTGTGGGAGCAAGGAGTCTTAACCATTGGACCACCAAGAAAGTCCCCTCCCCATCATTCTTTGAGAACTTCCTTCAAAGCATACTGTTCTAGACTTACCTTGTACTTTCCCTGGAATCAGTCACTTCTCTAGGGTCCTTTTTCATTAGAGAATGGTATTTAGAAACAAATATCTAGGTACTAGATGTGCTTCTCACCCAGGTGTTGCTGCTCCCAGGCCCTCTCGGTAGACAGAACTTAGATCTGTATTTACTTCTGTCTCTATATATTGTAAGCCACGAGTTAACACCGACAGTTGCAGTTTGAAACTACAAGCTCAATACCACAAGGTTCATTCTAGCTGTCCCCTTTTCATATTGGTACCTCCCTCCTTTCAGTGAGAAACACAGCTCCATCATCCTCAATATATTAACTTGTTTGTTCCACCCCCTGCATGTAGCCAATCTTCTGACCCCATCAGGCTGTCCCTGCCACCCTGCTCTGCTGCTGCTCTTAAACAGGTCACCATTACTGCTTTGCACAAGCCTGCCTCGTGCTTTTTTTGCTTCATTAGTAAAAAGGGAAGAAAGTCGCCCTTGCTTCTTAACTGCTTCAGAAGTGACATTATAATCACTCCTGCTCACATTCCTTCCATGAGAATCTGGCCCCAGCCAGCAGCAAAGTGGTGTGGGGGAGATTGGCAACATAGTCCCTGGCTGGCAGATGTTCCTCGGCAGGACCCCTGTGCCATAGAAGGGGAGAATGACCTTTGTGGAGAGCTGGCTGGCTCTGCCAAGCTGGGTCTTGTTTTAATGCTGCTTTAGGAACAAAGACTCACTCGTATTACCAAAATAAAAGTCAGTTTAGCGTTAGATGCTCCTGCACAGGTGCTGGAAAGCTGCTTGCCCTGGGGAAGTTCTAGGGCCCACTCGGCATGAGTGATGACTCAGCATCCCTCTCTGCTTTGCTTCCTCTCTTCTGGCCTGGCCTGGGCACTGAGTCTCTCCTCCTGTGTTAGTACAGTTTGGTCTTTCAAGCCCTTCTCTCCATGACCTTTTACCTCTAGATTTCCTTGTCACATGCCCCGTTATCAGATTTCCTCAATAAATGTCCAAGAGAGCAAATATCTGCTTGAGCCCATCATTTTCTCATGCCTTGCTACCTCTGGGAGCAGGTGCAGTGGAGAGCCTGGGGCTGCCAGTGTTTAAGAGCAGGAACCTGCAGGAGCCTGAGAAAGGACAAGCAGGAGCACAGGAAGTAAACCAGGGAGGCTAAGCCCTCGGTCAGCAGGGCAGACACCAGGATCTGTTTTCCTCTCTTCTTTCTGCCCATACTCTGGATGGCAACTCCTGGCCATCCCCACAGTCAGGTGTGTCCATGAGTTCCAAAGCACAGAAGGGAGGTACACCACTTCCAGGCCTGGCCTGTTCTGTGCCCTTACCCACATCCGCCGGGAGTGGAGACATCCCTTAAAAGACACCTTGGCAGCCACTTGGTGAAGACAGTCCCTTTAGCTGGTCCCTGGATGATGGTGTGGAGTGGGCAGCCTCATTAACCAGTCCACTGGCCTGGTACTGAAGCCCAGGCAAGTAATCCACTTCTGTTGTATTTGAGCCATTAGACTGGGGGGTCTGTTTGTCACAGCAGTAGAACCTAGCTTCATGAATATAGCCTTCCCCTAGCTGTGAGCACTCTGCCAAAGCACATTTCAAGGGAGAGAAGAAACTGGAGGATTCCCCCCGTTGTTTGAGGGTTGTGAATTTCGCTAAAACTGACAAGGTTCTTCAGATAAAGTTAAGAGTTGTCCCTTCCTTAAGTGGGGATACCGCTTCTGTTTCTCTGGGCCCTTGAGTTGATCCCAGTACCATGGCGCTCCCCCCAGCCCTGGGAGCCAGCAGTAGAAACACCTGTTGCTGTCAGGGAATGTATGCCTTCAGGCCTTGCTGAGAGCCAGCAGTGCGTCCTCCTCTTAGGTTCTGGGATATTAGACAACCTGCTTGATGTTCCTACTAATTTTTTTTTTTTAATTCAAGGTTCCCATCTTTCATTTTTTTCTAATTACTTTGGCAGTGCTATGCAACATGCGGGATCTCAGTTCCCCGATCAGGGATTGAATCCGTGTCCCTAGCATTGGGAGCTCACACTAATCATTAAGGTTCCATAGAACTACCAACATTAAGGCATCTGAATTGTATCTCCCTGGTCCCTCCAGCACCTGGAAATTCAAAGACAAAAGTCCCTTGTTAGGCAAGGAGCCACGATTTTCAGCGCCAAAGATATGTACACCGTTGAGTGGGAAGAGAGAAGTGATGTGGGGACAAGAAGGTTCCACTGGGACCCCCTCCCCTCTCTTGAATCAAGATGTTCCCTGGTTGCCAAGAAGGTGTTGAATGACCATGACACTTTCCCTAGTTTTCCTGGTGTGGGTCAGGTCCTTGGAGACGGGCCATACCAGCTCTGCAAGCCACACCCCAAACCCAGCATGGGCCACTGCATGCCTCTCTCTCCTCCCTCCCAGCTTCAGGTTTGTGCTGCAATTTTAATAAGTCCTTTCCTTGTACGCTGCCGATTGGAATCCACTTTGCCTGTATCGGTCTAGTCCTTCCACAAAACTCTCCTTGACCTTCCCAAGCCCCAGGGCTGTGTCCCTGCCCTGGGCAGGCTGTGGTGGTTTTCTCCACCTCTGTTTCCCACAGTGCTGGGGCATGAGCCCAGTGAATTTCTGATGCCTGTGTGACTCACCACTGAGTCTCTCCTATGCCTGCTCAGTGACCTCTGGCTCCCTTAGCGATGATGCCCTGATTTTAGGGTCAAGACCCAGTTCCTCTCTTTTACTAACTGTGTGATTTTGCTGATTTATTAGCTTGAGTTTTAGTTTCCTCATCTATGAAGTGGAGATGAATAAGACTTACCTTGGAGGACCCACGTGTAAAGTAAATTTGAGAAGCTATCCAAAGCACTTAGTCTGTGTTCAACAAATATTAGTTACTATGTTTCTAGGAGTACTGGTAGGGTTGTTTCATCAGATATGAATCATTCTGGTTGTCAGAGGCCGGATGGAGGCAGGAGTGGAGAGGGACTGCTCATTGAGTATGGGGTTTCTTTGGAGTGATGCAAATATCTTGAGCTACCCTGGTGGCTCAGACAGTAAAGAATCCACCTGCAGTGCAGGAGACGTGGGTTCGATCCCTGGGTCAGGAATATCCCCTGGAGAAGGGCATGGCAACCCACTCCAGTATTCTTGCCTGGAGAATCCCCTGGACAGCTATGGGTCCTTGGGGTCACAAAGAGTCAGACACGAGTGAGCAACTAACATTTTGGGCTTCCCTTATAGCTCAGTAGGTAAAGAACCTGCCTGTAATGCAGGAGACCTGAGTTTGATTCCTGGGTTTGGAAGAGCCCCTGGAGAAGGAAATGCAACCCACTCGAGTATTCCTGCCTGGAGAATTCCATGGACAGAGGAACCTGGCAGGCCACAGTCCATGGGGTTGCCAGGAGTCAGACATGACTTAGCAACTAAACGATGGGATATCCTGGAGTTAGATAATGGTGAGGGTTGCATAGCCTTCACCCCATTATTTTATGTTTTAAAAGTGAATTTTATGGTATGTGAATTAAATCTTAATTTAAAAAAATCATTTAAGCAGGGACTTCCCTGGTGGTCTAGAGGTTAAGAATTTGCCTTGCAAGGCAGGGGACTTGGGTTCGATTCCTGGTTGGGGAACTAAGATCCCACATATACCTCAGAGGAACTAAGCCTGTGCACCAGAACTACTGAGCTCGAGTTCCATAACTAGAGAGTGTGTGCACCACAGCAAAAGATCCCGCAGGCCACAACTAAGCCCCAGTGCAGCCAAATAAAGAAATATATATTTTTTAAAATCATTTAAGCAAACATTAGTGAACTTTAAGGGAACCAAGTGCTGGGGTCAGTGCCAGATGCTGGGGACTCAAAGTCCAGCAAAGCCAGGTCTCTGCCCCAAAGATCTAGTCAATGGTGGTTGTTATCTTCAGTGTCAGAGTTTAACCACCCCACCCCCCACTTTCCTCTAGATCTTCCCAGGTGGCGCTAGTGGTAAAGAACCTGACCGCCAATGTAGGAGACACAAGAGACATGGGTTTGATCCCCGGGTCAGGAAGATGCCCTGGAGTAGGAAATGGCAATCCACTCCAGTATTCTTGCCTGGAGAATCCCCATGGACAGAGGAGCCTGGCAGGCTACAGTCCATTGGGTCGAAAAGAGTTGGGCATGACTGTGTGCATGCCCCGCCGCCCCCCCCCCGCCCCACACACACCCCACTTTCCTCTAGGGATTTCAGGAGGACTAAGAGGAGATACAAGCTATTTGGAAGTTTGCAAAGCCCAGGACAAATGAAAGCTCACTGCGCCCAGAACATCAAAGCCAACTCGGGGCTCTCTGATGCATCCCTGAGAGGCAGGGGTGGGATAGGCAGGGCTTATGGGCTCTCTGTACTCCACACTCTGGCACAGCTGCTCTTCTGTGACCTCAAGGCCTGAGAGAAGGAGGTGCAGACTCCTATGCCTCTGACTGTATTCTTTTCTTCAGCTCATGTTCTCACTGGGCAGGGTGCCAGCTGGATGGGAGGAGATGGGAGGATTCCAAAGGACCAGCAGATGCAGCCTGAGGTGTGTGGGCTAATAATGAGCATGGGATGTTCATGGGAGGATGCCAGCTTCTTCTCCACCTTGAGATGATTCTGGGTACCAGCATCCTTTAGATGGAATTGCTCACAACACTCCCTATGCCAGGAGTATTGAAAACAAGACCTCTGACCACAGCTTTTGGAAAAGGTACAGAAATGCTTACTTCTAGCATAAACAGTCACGAAAACCAAGGCAATAAAGGGTACTATTCAAAGGAGCACCGGGCTGGGAGAGAGGAAGCTGCCAGTGTTCTGTGTCATAGCCTTGGGCAACCTAATTTCCTTATATCAAAGAGCTGTAATAAATGGCTGCTCTGTACTCTGCTGCTGTGTGCCAGGCAACATACTAACACACGTCACACAAATGATCTCACTGAACCTTTTCTTTATTTTTTTTCCCATCAACTCTTCTACAATGCTTCGTGTTAGTGCTAATATTTGCATTAAATAGATGAAGATGGCTTTGCCATTTCGCTAAGTCGTGTCTGACTCTTGGCGACCCCATGGTCTGTGGCCTGCCAGGCTCCTCTGTCTGTGGGATTCTCCGGGCAGGAACACTGGAGTGGGTTGCCATTTCCTTCTCCAGAAGATGGCTTATCTGTCACCACATTGGCTTGATCCTACCTCCAGTTTGCATCAGTATATTTCTTGACAGATCTGAGTCCAACCACTTTCTTCTTACCCCTGGACTCTTCTCCTCCTAGTTCCCCCAGTTTCAGGCAGCCTTTCATTCCCCTATCTTTTCACCTTCCAACATAACTCAGACCTCACTCTTCTGCTTAAAACCCAGCAGTGGGACTTCCCTGGTGGTCAGTGGTTAGGACTCCACGCTTCCACTGCAGGGGCATGGGTTTGATCCCTGGTTAGGGAACTAACATCCCTCATGCTGTGACCAAAAATAAACCAAAACCAAAACCAAACCAATCCCCCCCCCCCCACCAAAAAAAAACCCAACAAACAAACCCAGCAGTGGCTCCCCATTGCCCTGGACAGTCTTCACCAGGGCCTGGAGGCTTGTGCCATCCTGCCACGCTGGGCTGCTCTGTCCCCAAGCTCCCCTGCAATGCCCCCATTGTCAGTTCTTTATCCTGCCTCGGTCTTTGCACACCCAGAGTATACTTGGCTCCTCTCTGCCCAGGGCTAACTTATCCTTGGAGAGAGGCCTTGGCACCCTTCTTTTGCCCCCAGTCTTTCTTACTGCAATTAGTGATATATATATATATATATATATACATATATATATATATATACACACACACACACACATATATATATGTATATATATATAATTTTTTATTTTTTGCAGCTTAGTATCTTTCCCCAGACTATCAACCTCGAGGAAAGCAGAAACCATACCTGTCTTGTTCTACATTTTACAACCCCTCGTCCCCACCCCGCGCACCTAGCACAATACCAGACATGGATTAGGTGCTCAGCTTGTTACCTAAGCCAGGGCAGAAGGCTGGTGATCCGCGCCGCCGAGGTCCCATAGCCTGCGTCGGAGCCCGAGCTCCAAGGAACGACGACTGGTAGGGGGTCCGGCAGGGGAGCCGGGCCGGCGCAGCGCGGGCGGCCTCAGCCGCAGGGGTCAAGGGCACACGGTTGGGGCGGTTGACTTCTGGGCGGCTGCAGTTCCCCGGGGGGCCGCCGGGGGCACAGCCCAGGCTGGAGGGCGGACGCGCCGAGTCACGCCGGCCCGGGCGGGGCCTCGGGCCGGGCGGCGACAACGGGAGCTGCTGGCGGGAGCGGGAGCGTCAAGAGGCTTCCTGCAGGTGAGGGGCGCGCCGGGCGGGCTCTCCGGGACCCCCGCACCTGCTGGGCTCCAAGATGCCCGGAACAGCGTCGGGGGCCGGGGCGCCCGATGTGGCCTCGGGAGGAGAGGGCGATCTGTATGGGAAGCGGGGTTCAGGCCTGCCGCCCCCCAGGTCCCCCAAAAGTCAAGGGGGAAGTTTGCTCCAGCGAGGATGGAGCAAACTTGCCTGTCATCCCGTTCACCCTGCACCCTGGAGATCCGTGCTAAGTCTTCCCAAGTAAGACAGACACCCTCCCCCTTCGCCCATCCCGGGAGGGCTCCGAGGGTCGCGCCTAGATGGTGGAAGCCGCCGTGGGCGGACTGAAGCCGGTGTCACAAGGCAGGAGCAAAGCCTCAGGGTCAGGAGGAAAATGCGGGGGTTACCCAGTGCTCACAGGCTCCAGGGTGCACTGGGAGGTCCGTTTCTCCACGGAGCTCCAGCTTTCCCGGAAACTAAGGCCAAAGGTGACTCAAGTAACTCGGATGGGCCGGCGGGGTCCAGCAACTCCTGATCCAGCAGGAGCTGCTTTTGGTGCCTGATGTCTGGTATTTTTCTTTCAAAGCACCCATTAAATATACCCTGTCTTTCCCCTCTGGTTACACTCTCTCTGCCCCTTGATTGTACCATGAGATTGGGAGGGGCAAGGCGCTTGGGAGTTGATGGTCCCACAGCAGGGCAGGCACAGGGCATAGGTTCAGACATAGTTTGGGAAGGGGCTTCCACTTGTCCCAGCTCTGCACTTTGTGTTCAAAATATGTAAATGTGTTAAAACATCAAGAAGGCCTCCTTGGGTTGTAAGTGCCCCCAAGCTCTCAGAGGCCTCCAAGGAGTAGTCAGTAACCTCGCATTTGGAGGGTCTATTTCAGAGGGGTAGATGAGGCCCAGCTGGATGGGCCTTTGCTCAGGACTATCCAGCAGGTAAGTGAGGGGCTGGGCAGAGCAGGTATGCTCCAGGGCCAGCCTGATCTCTGTGTCTGGTGGTGAAATGAGGAAGCCAGGGTCCAGGCACAGACTGTGGGGATGTTAAGGGAACCACAAAGTGACTGGCTCCCAGGAGACTGTACAAGTTGTGTGCCCTGGGTTTTGGCACCAGCGGCTATATGACACATGAAGGAACCTGTCTGTCCAAAAAATGCCCTCTCCTGGGACATGAAACGACAACCCCTTCTTCAGACTTTGAGTCCCTTTTGGAAACTTGTCTTTTGGGGTTTTGTTCTGCATCTGTTTCCTGAGGAGCTGACTGTGGAGTGCCCACTCTCAGCCTGGGCCCTGGTGTCCAGCAAGGGAGGCCATTCACCCCTCTGCCTTCTCCCGTGGGGAGGGGTATGTTTATGGTGTTTTGAGTCACTCTGTAGGCCCTTTCAGATCTTCCCCAGTGGCTCAGTGGTAAAGAATCCACCTGCAATGCAGGAGATGCAGGTTCGATCCCTGGGTCAGGAAGATCCCCTGGAGAAGGAAATGGCAACCCACTCCAGTATTATTGCCTGGAGAACTCCCTGGACAGAGGAGCTTGGCAGGCTACAGTCAATGGAGTCTCAAAGAGTCAGACATGACTGAAGCAACTTAGCACGCACGCACACACGCACGCTAGGCCCTCTCATCC
Organism: Bos indicus x Bos taurus; assembly: GCF_003369695.1. Taxonomy (NCBI): domain Eukaryota; kingdom Metazoa; phylum Chordata; class Mammalia; order Artiodactyla; family Bovidae; genus Bos; species Bos indicus x Bos taurus. Next base: position 26,330,990 of record NC_040103.1, on the reverse strand, counting down.
AGGTCAGCCACTCTGGAAATGGCTATGGAATCTACCTTGGGCATAACCAGTGAGCTTTCGAAAGCGGTGGGTTTTATTTGTAATCTCTATGAAACAATTCTGGGGTGATATCCACCCTTTGATCAGAGCCCACATGGTTCCCGCTGTGTGTCTTCTGAGGCGTGACCTCTTCACAGCTTTGGCCAAAACGTAACTTCCTTGTTTTTCAGTTGATTCCTAACAGCCCTTTGTTTTATTGCAGAAGAGTCCCGTTGGGATCAGGCTGAGTGTCCTTGGCAGAGGAAACAGGATTTACTGAGAAAATCTGAGTATAAACCACACTGTGTGCGTGTTGGGGAAGGGGCAAAGACAGCATTTCTTAGGAGCTGCTGGACAGGGAGCATCTGTTCTCTTGGACCTTCTTTTATGCTGACATTTCTGCATCTGGGAAGATTCCGTTAAGATCCTCTGTGCTCATTCTCTTGGCTTGATGATTAGTAAAATCAGATGGTGGGTTTGCAGTTCCTCAAAAAGTGAAGTCTAGAGTTACCATGGGACCCAGCAATTCCACTCACAGGTATATACTCAACAGAATTTTTTTGTTCATGCAGAGTTATACATTCATAGCAACATCATTCACTTTAGCCAAAAGGGGGAAACAACCCAGATGTCCATCAGTGGACCAAAGGATAAACATAGTGTGCTATCTCCATACGATAGAATATTACTCAGCCATAAAAAAAAATATGAAATACTGATACAAGTTACAGCTTGGATGAATATTGAAAATACCATGCAAGGCAAAAGAAACGAGAAGCAAAAGGTATGGAATAGGCACATCTTTAGCGACAGAAAGATTAATGATTACAGGGGTTGGAGGAAAGAAGGAATGAGAAACGAATGCTAATGGATATGGAGTCTTTTTTAGGGAGAGTAGTGATGAACATGTTCTGGTATTAGATTGTGGTGACAGTTGTACAACTTTACGAATGTACTAGAATCCGCTGGGTTGTACACTCGAAGATAGTGAATTTCATAATATATGAAAAACATTTCACTGCACCGCATGGCTTACTTAATCTTGGTTCCCTGACCAGGGATTGAATCTGGGCCCTCGGCAGTGAAAGTGCAGAGTCCAGGGACTGCCAGAGAAATCCCCCAAATATCTCAATTTAGAAAATTAGGTGGTAGGAGGCCTGCTCTGTCTTTAAAACTTTATTATTTCTGTAAAGTGGCATACTCGCTTAAAAATATTCAAACAATACCAAAAAAGAGGGGAAAAGCTCAAAGAAGAAAGTAAAAACTTCATCTGGCAAGCACTGTTAGCATTTAGGTTTAGAGTGCAGATGTGGTCAAATTGCTGAGGATTAATCTTGGGCAAGTTCCTGAAGTTCTTGCCAAAATGAAGAGGGACCCCTGCTACTGAATGCACAGATGTTGCTGAAAGCTCAGTGATGCCTGCTGTTGTCATCGTTCCGTGTATGTGTGTAGGTGTAGTTAGGTCCCTGTGCTTGGTGGTGCACAAGTGAGATCAGGCTCTATGTGCTGTTCTATTGTCCAACTTTTTCATGGACAAGCTTTTTTTTTAAGACTTTATGATGTTTTTAGAGTAGTCATAGGTTCACAGAAAAACTGAGTGGAAGGCATAGAAATTTTCAATAGGCCCTCTGTCCGACACATGCATAGCCTCTTCCATTATTGACATCACTCACCAGAGTGCTTCATTTGTCACATTTGATGAACCTACATTGACATAATCACCCAGAGACCATAGTTTATGTTATGGTTCTCTCTTGGTCTTGTATAATCTGTGGGTGCAAATGAATCATGAACAAACTTTTCGCGTAAAAAATCTTCCACTGTAAAATTGCCTCCAGAATATTCCATCGTACGGGTGTATAATAGCGTAGCCTATAATCTCCCATTGGTGGAGGTTTCCATTGATTGATGGAGTTGCCCATTGGTTGAAGCTGTTTGCCCAGCACTGCTACTACATTAGAACCTACAGTTCAACATCACCAATTGCAACTTGCTTTCTGAGCGCCTACAGGCTGTGTGCCTGGGAGTGCAGATCCGTGACTTAAGCCAAGGGTTTAGGTGTCTGGAAAAGTAGGTCATGGCTGATCAGAGGGGAGTCCAGTTGTCCTTGGGCCCAGGTGAGAATTGGCATTGGATGAGCCAAGGGAAAGGAGGGTGTCCAAGAGTGTTGGGCGAGGGAGGCTGCCGAGGAAAAGGGTGGAATGGGGCTGGAGTGCTGCCAGGCCCCCTGTCCGCAAGTGGGTGTGTCAGGGGTCAGTGGAGGAGAGAGAAGGGCGGATTCCAGGAGAGGGGCCTCAGGCAGCTTGTGGCTCAGAAATGCCTCCCCTCCCCAACCCGGCTATGGCAGCCCTTCCTGGGCCTGGGTGTGTGCTCAGGCCCCACACTCTGGACCTGGACATCTAGAGAATCAGTTTACATTTATTGAGGGCTGTGCCTAGTTGGGCGAGGCCAGGGTTTGCCCTCCGGGGATCCAGTTAATGATCCCGGGGGCGCTGAGGGAGCAGGAGTTCAACTCGTTTGACTAACTCACTGCCTGTCCAGCCTGTGCTGGGCTCACGGGGCTTTCTTCCCTGTGAGGACCTCAGGGCAGCCTGTAGGCCCAGACACTGGCCTGACATGACAGTCCTCTGTGTGTGCTGGGCCCTGTCACCTGCTTTCCTGGCTGCCCAAACCTGCTCCTTGAACCCTTCACACCCTCTCCCTTCCTGCCACTGGACTTCTTGGCCTAAGCTGTTTTCTCTGTGATGAAGGCCCCTGGCTTCAGCTGTTTTTCAAGGCTCCACCTCAAGCTTCCCTGGATGGCCCATGGTGGACCCCTCTCCCCAACAAGCTGGTAGCCTCTCTTAGTCCTATGATCCCCTGGCTTTGGAAGCAGAGCTCTCTGGGTGGTTCTCTGACCTCCTCACTGGCTGCTGGCCCCAAGGGCAGGCTGGCACAGAGGGGGGCCATGTTGAAGGGGGCAGGTGAAATGTACCCCTTCCATAGCCTGCCTGACCACCTGCCACATTCCCAGGCCCCCTTCTCCTGGTGTTCAGCTCCTGGTGTCTGCTTCTGTCCCTGGCTGGTCCCTGGGGTCCTCTTGGGTCCTGGCCCAGTTGACAGATTCAGCCTGATGGACACTCCTCGGGCTATATCTAGACAACCTTTCTGAGGGCCTGGGACCGTGAAGGTGATAATACATGCTGGGGGGCTTGTTTTGGTCCCAGCCCTGCCAGTTTCTCATTTGTAAAACTGATTTATGTGGACATATGGCAGAGGCCAATAAAATATTGTAAAGCAATTCAGTTCAGTTCAGTCACTCAGTCGTGTCCAACTCTTTGCGATCCTATGAACCGCAACATGCCAGGCCTCCCTGTCCAAAACCAACTCCCGCAGTTTACCCAAACTCATGTCCACTGAGTCAGTGATGCCATCCAACCATCTCATCCTCCATCATCCCCTTCTCCTCCTGCCCTCAATCTTTCCCAGCATCAGGGTCTTTTCAAATGAGTCAGCTCTTTGCATCAGGTGGCCAAAGTTTTGGAGTTTCAGCGTCAACATCAGTGCTTCCAATGAACACCCAGGACTGATCTCCTTTAGGATGGACTGGTTGGATCTCCATACAGTCCCAGAGACTCTCAAGAGTCTTCTCCAACACCACAGTTCAAAAGCATCAATTCTTCAGTGCTCAGCTTTCTTTATAGTCCAACTGTCACATCCATACATGACCACTGGAAAAACCATAGCCTTGACTAGATGGACCTTTGTTGGTAAAGTAATGTCTCTGCTTTTTAATATGCTGTCTAGGTTGGTCATAACTTTCCTTCCAAGGAGTAAGCATCTTTTAATTTCATGGCTGCAATCACCATCTGCTGTGATTTTGGAGCCCCTAAAATTAAAGTCAGCCACTGTGTTCCCCATCTATTTGCCATGAAGTGATGGGACCAGATGCCATGATCTTAGTTTTCTGAATGTTGAGCTTTAAGCCAACTTTTTCATTCTCCTCTTTCACTTTCATCAAGAGGCTCTTTGGTTCTTTGCTTTCTGCCATAAGGTTGGTGTCATCTGCATGTCTGAGGTTATTGATATTTCTCCTCCAATTAAAAAAGTCATAATTAAAAAGAATGGTAGAATGCATAAGTTTCAACACATTGGGGACCATTTAGTCAATGAAAGGCAAAGTTAAAAATTCCCTCCAATGTCCTATGCCAGATCTGCCCTCCCTCACCCAGGTTTTTACTTCCCCAGAAGAGAAATTAGTGTGTATTTGAATACCAATGGCAACAGTGCCTGGAGGTCCAACCATAAGCTGCCCCCATAAGTGTGAGAAGATCTGGGGACCACCGTGTCTTGGAAAGCTACTGTTCAAGGACATTGCGGGCTGGCCCTCCCATTACAGAGGGTAAATGAAGGCCCAGAGAGGGGAGGTGTTGTGCCCCAGACCACACAGACGATGCAGGGCAGAGTGGTGGCCTTCCAGCTGCCTGCAGTGCTGCCTGAGGGTACAAGGTGGGCCGGAACACGCTTCTGCATCGCTTTTTGGCAGCTTGCTGTCTGTCTGGTTCCTCTCCACTCCTCCTTGCTGTGCTCATGCGTGTGTGTGAGCCTGGGCCGCACTTGGCCTGCAGACCTGGCCCTCTTTCCTTGCACATGCTCTCTTTGATTGCAGGTCCCCTTTCCTGGGCATCACCTGCCGCTCTCCCTGAAGCCCTCATGATCAGCGCTTCTCCAGCCTCTTTCTCACCCGCAGACTTCCTTCTTGGTCCTTAACCAGCACTGTTTCGTCTCTCAGCAGAGCTTCCCTTCTGCCCCCTCTTTCCTGGGGGATGTCACCCAGCAGTCCCTTTGCACCTCCTCTGTTCCGGCAGCCCCCTCCTCCTGACCCCACTGTCATAGCCTCACACTGCAGCCTATTTTATAGGCTGGTTGTCTTACTGGTTAACTGATCTCCTTAGACCTGGGGCTGAAGCTGGTGACCTGTGAGCTGGGTGGAACCTGGCCACTGTCTGCTTACTGCGCTCCTTAAAGAATTCTGTTTGTTCCTTTAATGTGGCCTCTGATCACCAGTTCCCCAGAGGCATACCCACTGTTCCTTGGTACTGTGCACACCCAGCTTCCCACATCATCCACCAGCCCTTTGAGTTTGAAATCCTCCCTTTACAAGGGCTAAGCCTTATCTTTCTGTCTGTCTCTGACTACGGCATCCACAGCACAGAACACATCAAAGAGCAAGAGGTTCATTAATTGATATTATTGACTGAATGAATATATTAATGAGTGAAAATAAGTGCAAAATAGTTGTTTCATGTGTGCAAAAAAAAATAATAATCATGGTTGCAGGTGCACAGAATATTTCTGGAAGGATTCATATAAACTTGGTAACAGTAGATGCCTTGGAGAAGGGAACTGGGGGGCTAGGGGGATGAGATGGAATTAGGATACCCCCTGTTCCTTTGGAATTTAATTCAAATTTTACAAAAACTGGAGTCTCATTGAAAGGTGATTGCATGCTTTCAGAAGATCAAGTCTTGGCATTTGAGGCCTTTTTTGCTGTGGGCCCACCTCTGCCTTCTCAACCTTGAGCCCCCCTGAATCTGATGTGGTCTTTCCTCCTATCCCAGTAGTGCCCAGTCCGAGATGGGGTCCCAGGTCTCGATGGACGCGGGAGCCGTGCATGTTGTGATTGTGGGCGGGGGCTTTGGTGGCATCGCTGCCGCCAGCCAGCTGCAGGCACTGAACATCCCGTTTGTGCTGGTGGACATGAAGGACTCCTTCCACCACAACGTGGCAGCCCTCCGGGCCTCCGTGGAGAGTGGTAAGGGGCCCCTCTCTGGGGCATTCTTTGTGACAGTGGCCTATTCACCACTGTGGGTCAGAGGGTGGTTTTCTCCCTTTACGGCAAGGTGCCTAAATTCCACCATTGACAAGCTCTGGGGAATGTGAAGTCCCTGCCCTTAAGCAGCTACCACACGAAGGCCCCAGAGGTCAGAGTGTGAGTTTCCTTGAGGGCCTGGGGCTCAGACTGGGTGCTTTAGGGTGTAGTGGCCACCCAGGGGTCGTTTAACCACTGGTGTCACTGTTGGCATGCGGCTCAGGACGGGTTCTGAGTTATTCTGGCCTCCTGTGGGCAGCTTTATACTGCAACCTCCTTTCTATCCATTCCCCAGGGTTTGCCAAAAAGACATTCATTTCCTACTCGGTGACCTTCAAGGAAAACTTCAGACAGGGCCTGGTGGTCGAGATAGACCTGAAGAATCAGACGGTGCTGCTGGAGGATGGCCAGGTGAGTCCAGCAGGGGCTGACCATTCTCAGCTGACTTCAGGAGGCCCCTGGGATGCGGTTGCTGGTGGGAGGATACCTGGGCTGGTCTCCTCAGGGACGAGGCACCCTCATCCCTGCCCTGTGCCTGGAAGATAGCAGATGCCTCCTGAGCCGAGGCCAGACCCCAGCGGCCACAGGAGAGTGGTGCAGACATTTTTGGAGCCCTCCCTGTATGCCAGGCACTGTCTGAAGCCTCATGTATTCTCCTTTAATGCCCAATGTGACCCTGGGAGGGAGGTGCACCCCAACCTTAAGAGCCTTGCCCAAGACCCCACAGCTGGAAAGACTCCACCAACATGTGGACCCAGGCAGTTTTTTTTGCCCAGCCCAGAGGCCCCATTGCTGTCTGGAATCAAAGGGTAGGTGCTACGATCCCACATCACCCGGTGGGGGAGGGGTGCAGAGGTTTTCCTCCTGGAGTTTGTGCCCCTCAGCATGGCATAAGTTCAGTGCCTGGTGGATCCCCAAGGGACCAGAAATCTGTCAGTGAGCCGCCACCTGCCCACCCACTGGAGGGTCCCCTCCAGCCTGGCCCTCTGCTCTAGTCAAAGCTAAGTGGGGGTTGGACAAAGGGGCTCCAATTCCTGTCTTTAATGAGTGTGTGGTTTCTTGTGAATTAGTCCTCCTTGAATCAGTTTTAAGACTATAGAACCTCTGCTTGGCATGATGATAGAAAACCTCCTTATCCTGTGGCTTTGGGTCCCTGAGGGCATCTCAGGCCTCCATGGGGGAGTGACGGGCTGAGTAGGATACAGACCCTCCAGTCTCCCTCCCATCAGAGCAGCTCTGCCTTTGTCAATTTTAATCTGTAACATCTTATGGAAAGACCCGAATGAATGAACTTTTTGGCCAGCCCAAGGGATTTCCTTTCCCCCCCCCTTTTTTTTCTTCTTTTGGCCAGGATGGGGGAAGTTTCTTCTAGAATAAATGTAGTAGTAGGGAGATTCTAGACTAACTCCACATTGGAAGCTAGAATCCTACTTATTCCCCAGAAATAGTTTTTTGCCTGGTGGAGCCTGGGGTTGGATGCAGAAGCCACGCTCTACCCTCACCTTTTTTTTTCCCTTGCTCCTCCCAGGCCCTACCCTTTTCACATCTCATCCTGGCCACGGGCAGCACTGGGCTCTTCCCGGGCAAGTTTAACCAGGTTTCCAGCCAGCAGATGGCCATCCAGGCCTATGAGGACATGGTGACGCAGGTGAGCTGCCCACTGCCAGGGGCGGGGATTGAGGACAGAGCTGGGGGAGGGGCCCTGGAGAGTGAAACAGCTGTGGGACACCTGGGGCGGCAGCAGGGAGCCCCCAGAAGGTGTCTGGGGCTGCAGGAGCACTGTAGAGATGCAGAGTTACCAGAAAGAGGCTCCTGGGGGAAGACCTTTGGACCTGTCTTGAAGTTTGGACATGGGCATCTAGACCTGCTCGTGTAGCTATTGGCTGCTGTTTGTACAGGGCATATGTTTTACAGAGCAGGCTTGGATCCATGCTCTTGGTTCTCACGGGGATCCTGAGAGGTGGGTGGAATGGGTCTGTCCCCACTGAATAGATGAGGCATGGGGATCTAGAGAAGGTCATGCAGCCGTGTGACTGAGATCAGGCCTTTCCTTCTCTGCAAAGCCACTGAGAGGCCTGGGGAACTTCTCACATAGTCATGAGCAGATGTTAGACTTGAAGTTAAGAACCTAGCCTATGAACTCAGGCAGATCTGCTTATCTGCAAGGTGGGCAGGCAGTGAGAGCTTAGTAAGAAATGCAGGGAGACACCCAGCAAGAGCCTGACCCCCAGGAAGCTTATTTGGACCCTGAACTTGGAAAGGGTTCTCTATGCTTCCTTGGTCAAGGAACCCGCTTCCTAGTCTGGACCCAGAGGTGGGGTGGACTTGAGGGTATGCTTCCATCTCCTGCTTCTCCAGGTCCAGCGCTCACAGTCCATTGTGGTGGTGGGAGGAGGCTCTGCAGGAGTGGAGATGGCAGCAGAGATTAAAACGGAATACCCTGAGAAAGAGGTAGGCCAGTGACCTTGGGTTTGAACTCCCAAAAGTGGGCTTCTTTTTTGTCTAATGAACATCAGAATTTGCTCAGGGCCTGGGAAGGGAGTCCCATTAATATAAAGTGGGAGCAGGTGTTTCCCATCTCTTGCTCTCTGTACAGGGGCCCCCCTAAAGTCCCATTCTGCTGGGAATTCTTCCTGGAGAGCTAGGGTGTGCCCTAACGTTCAGTGACGGGTTCTGCCCTCTAGGCCAACCCAGAGGATCAAGCCCAGGGGGGAAACATTACAAACTCCCATGTGCCCTGCAGCAATTTCTCCTTGTGATAGAAACTTTGATTACCTCTTTTGGCTGACAACCGGCTTGGTCACAGATTCCCTCATTAGTGTCTTGTCTGGGTAAGAGACGCGTTTCCCTGGGGCTCAGACGGTAAAGAATCTGCCTGCAATGCAATGCAGCAGACCTGGGTTTGATCCCTCGGTCAGGAAGATCCCCTGGAGGAGGAAACGGCAACCCACTCCAGTATTCTTGCCTGGAGAATCCCATGGACAGAGGAGACTGGCAGGCTATAGTCCATAGGGTTGCAAAAGAGTGAGACATGATTGAGCGACTAACACTAACACACTTTTTCTGGATAAGAGACAGTAGTCTTCTCCCTGGACAGATAGGGGGACCCTGCAGTGCACCCCTCACAGCCCCTGCTGGGGAAGGACTGGCCAGCACTGTTTTCTGCCCACGAGAGCATGGCCCTGCTCCCGTTTGTGGAGGGATAGAGGCATCTTTCTGGCATCTTGGAGAGAAAGGCAGCAGGCTGTAAAGGCTCAGCCTGGGGCTGAGTGATGCTCAGCAATTATGGATCCATGAGGCGAGAGCTTGCCTGTAGCTGATGCCAGATCAGCTTCTGGGAGCCACATGGAGCCTGTGGCTGGTTCTTTTTCCCTAGAGAAAGGCAGGTTGGTTTTGAAAAGTAAGATCAATATAGGCTAATTTAATTATATGCCTATTCTTTGATGATTTATTGGAAATTATTATGAGTGACTGATGTAGAAGTTGATTAATTTTGATTTATGGGGTAGAGACTGGTCTGAAGTAGTAAATAACTCAGTATAATTCTTGTATGTTTATAATTAGTAGACAGGTAAGAGTAATAGTAGTTACCCTTTATTAAGGAGTCAGTATGTGCTGAGTTGGGGCTTCCCAGGTGGCTCAGCAGTAAAGAACCCACCTGCCAATGCAGGAGATGCGGGTTCAATCCTTGGGTCAGGAAGATCCTTTTGAGGCAGAAATGACAACCTGCTCCAGTATTCTTGTTTGGGAAATCCCATGGACAGAGGAGCCTGGTGGGCTACAGTCCATAGGGACCCAAAGAGACATGACTTGAGTATACACGTACGTGTGCTGAGTTATGTGCTTTCTACTTTGTCATTTCATCATTACAGAATTCCTCTGAGTGGGACTGTCCACCATATGAAGTCTTTGGGAGGTGTCTGAGTGGATATCTGAGATGGGATTTCAACCCAGGCAGTCTGCTCTGAACATCTCTACAGGCCGCCTTCCACGTCACTGCACTGACCCAGGCAGCAAATAGACATGCCTGGAAGCACCAGTTTTAGAACTAGCTTTAGTGTAAATGTCAGCCTGATTTACAGAGTGTTGATGGCTTACATAGAGACTGTGTAGGTGCCCAAGGATGCTTGAAAATCATTTTCCACATGGTGCTCGATGAGGTATGTGTCAAGAAGCATTGGCACATCTGAAAGAATTCTAGTCTGGGACATATGGGTTCCAGCCCAGCTCACCATTAACTGGTCTGAAAGTGAAAGTGTTAGTCGTTCAGTTGTGTCCAACTCTGTGCGACCCCATGGAATGTGGCCCACCAAGCTCTTCTGTCCATGGGATTCTCCAGGCAAGAATACTGGACTAGGTAGCCATTCCCTTCTCCAGGGGACCTTCCTGACCCAGAGATCGAACCCGGGTCTCCTGCATAGCAGGCGGATTCCTTACTGTCTTATAACTGGTCTGCCAGTGGGCCACTTACTTCTCTGGGGCCTCAGATTCCTCACCTGTAGACTGGAAGTTGGGAGGAGGTGGGGGAGAAGCACCGCTATGTTTTCAGGCCTCTTTGTGTGAGGGGGAGACTCAGTGTTTTTTCTTTGCCCTGTGGTTCTTTGCCCTCAGGTCACTCTCATTCACTCCAAGATGGCCCTCGCAGACACAGAGCTCCTGCCCTGTGTCCGGCAGGAAGTGAAGGAGATCCTGCTCCGGAAAGGCGTGCAGCTGCTGCTGAGTACGTGCAAGGCCCCTCCTGCCCGGCCCCTCTCCCCAGCAGAGGTTTGGTCTCTTCCCACAGTCCGAGTGAGGGTGGCCGCGCTCAGCCCAGGCTCTCTGTTCAGTGCCCATTTAGCCCCTTGTCCTGCTGGAGGTGTGTCTGGGCAGGGCCAAGGCCCCGGTCCTGACAGACTTCTGTGTCGTGGAGGCAGCACTGTCCTGGCTGTTGCTTTGGATGGAGTACAGGTGGGACCCATTTGTTGAATGGTTTAAAAATCACGTAAAAGATTTGACCTGAATTCGGAGAAGGCGATGGCCCCCGACTCCAGTACTCTTGCCTGAAAAATCCCATGGACGGAGGAGCCTGGTAGGCTGCAGTCCATGGGGTCGCTAAGAGTCGGACACAACTGAGCGACTTCCCTTTCACTTTTCACTTTCATGCATTGGAGAAGGAAATGGCAACCCACTCCAGTGTTCTTGCCTGGAGAATCCCAGGGTCGGGGGAGCCTGGTGGGCTGCCGTCTATGGGGTCACACAGAGTCGGACACGACTGAAGTGACTTAGCAACAACATAGCAATGATATCTCTTTGGTGGAGAGAAGAGGTGTTTTTGGTTTGTATTTTGAGGGTGGTGGGACTTCCCTGTGACTCAGATGGTAAAGAATCTAGACCCAGGTTGGATCCTTGGGTCAGGAAGATCCCCTGGAGAAGGGAACAGCAACCCACTCCAGTATTCTTGCCTGGAGAATTCTATGGACAGAGGAAGTCTGGCGGGCTACAGTCCATGGGGTCGCAGAGTCAGACACGACTAAGCGACTAACACTTTCAGTTTTCAAGGGTGGTGGAGTGTGGCTTTTGTCTAGAGCAGGAGGGAAGAGATCTACCCAGCATATTAGGGTGGGGCTCTTGTTCCGGGGGTGTGACCCCCCCAGTTCACTGCCCGACCCTCTCACCTTTTGCTGGGAGGGTGAGGTGTGTGCTCCGTGAGAGCCCTCCCGGCTCCTGGGCTTCATGGAAGTGGCTGTACAGCCCTCCTCCAGGCAGCAAGGACAGTGGACCCCTCGGCTTCCCTTGTCCCTGACGGGGATAAACCTGGAGGGCCCGTCCTGCCTGGCTGGGCTAGTGGAGCGCACATTCAGGGAGGTGTTTTCCTCAAATAACTTTTCGCAGAACCTCTTGGGAAACTCAACCTCACTCCCCCAAGTTGCTTCTTGGAACCTGCCTCCCCTTGGGTCCCTTGGGACCAGATGTCCCGCTGGTGCTTCTCAGGGCTGCAGAGCGCACTGTGTCCAGCTGTTAGGCCAGCCCTGGCTTGGGCCTTGGCCTTGGAGACACACCTGCCCTCTGCCAGCCTCCTGGTCAACGAGCCTCCCCTGACAGGCGAGCGAGTGAGCAACCTGGAGGCACTGCCTGTCAACGAGCGTCGCGAGTGCATCAAGGTGCAGACGGACAAAGGCACGGAGGTAGATGCCAACCTGGTGATTGTCTGCAACGGTATCAAGATCAACAGTGCAGCCTACCGCAGCGCGTTTGGTAAGTGGGAGGCTGAGCGGAGGGCCCCTCCGCAGGTTGCCTCTTCTCTCTCCAGCCCCTGGGGAAGGTCCTGCAGGACTCTGCCCCAGGAATCGGCTTTCTGCCCCCCACCCCAACGCTATCTCAACGGCTCATTTGGTGTCTTCTGAATGGTGACATCAAACTTCAAGTTTGGGTCCACTCCTGCTGTGCTTCCCTCTTCTGTTTTGATGGTGACTTAGCTCAAGGTGCCCAGTGACCAGACTCTTCCAAAATCGGATCCCGCGCCCCTAGTGGTGAGAGATGGAAACAGGTTTCAGAGAGAATGATTTGCTTTCTGTTACTTTTCTCTGCTTTTTTCTACTTTTCTCTGGGCTTCCCTTGTAGCTCAGTCAGTAAAGAATCTGCTTGCAGTGCAGGAGACCCGGGTTTGATCCCTGGGTTGGGAAGATCTCCTGGAGAAGGAAATGGTGGCCCACTCCAGTATCCTTGCCTGGAAAATCTCATGGACAGAGGAGCCTGGTGGGCTGTAGTCCATAGGGTCCCAAAGAGTTGGGTACTTACTTTTCTCTGCAGATGCAGGGGAAATTCCAGGGTCAGGCCTTTCTCTGTCCATAGGTGCCGCTCTCCCAAAATCCTGACCCAGACATTTGACCACTTGAGCTTGGAACAATCTTGAAGAATGGGGGCAATAATGAAACCTCTTGTTCTTAAAGCTCAGCATTGACCTACTGAACTAAAATGGAGATGAGGGAGCTGGACCCATGGCTCCACCTGTGAGCTGGAGACTCAGTGGTTCCTTCTCAGGCCCCACTGTGGGCGTGTCCCCAGGTCCCCATCATATGCTCCCCAGTACCTTTCTAGATAAGAAGCTCCTGTTGTGTGTCTAGCGGAAAAGAATGATCCAATCCCAGAAAGAAACCTGTCCTGGCTGTTTGGGGGTGGGATTGAGGACTTAAAATGTACAGAGATCCCAGGACTTAACACCTAATGGTCCTAATGTTATATTTCCAAAGATAAATTGTTTAAGTCCCTTATAAAGAAAATTTTATCATTTATTAAAGCCTTGCATTTATTTAAAAAAAATCTGATCCTCATTCAGAAGGAAATCCAAGACTTGCCTAGGTTGTCACTTAATCATCATAAGTGAATTCTTGTTGATGGTGGTAACTTATAAAGACTCAAGTGCTTTGTAAGAAGTGACCCTTTCCAATATTTCTGACCAGTTTCCACCCTAGAATTGTAACCTCACCTTTGCACGAAGCGTTCTGAGGTGGGGAGGTCAGGCAGAAATAAACCAGGAAGGAGACTTGCTCTTGAGGATGTGTCTTTAGAGGGTGGCCGGACCAGCACCATGGCCAGGCCTTACTGTGGTTCAGGTGGCCACGGCAGCTCAGGATCTTGGTTTCAGGCTGGTTCTTCCTGGCAGGTGATCGGCTAGCCAGCAACGGCGCTCTGAGAGTAAACGAGTACCTCCAGGTGGAAGGTTACAGCCACATCTATGCCATTGGAGACTGCGCCGACGTGAGGGAACCCAAGATGGCCTATCATGCCAGCCTCCACGCCAACGTCGCCGTGGCCAATATTGTCAACTCCATGAAACAGAGGCCCCTCAAAACCTACAAGCCAGGTCAGGAACCCCACATGCGGCACAGTCTTAAGAGAGTTTGGGTTAGATGTGGAGAAGCTTTTGTGGACTTTAGGATGCCTGAACGCTAGAACACACTCTCAAAGTTAGGCATAGAAACCCGCCCCCACACCCCCAACCCCAACCCAGAGCTCTAGGAAGATATGCTGGGGACTTGGCCAACTTCCTGAAAGCCATATGCATTTCCCCGCCCCGACACTGAAGGCCCCGGGAAGAGTTTGTGCCCAGGGAGTTGCAGGCCCGTGAACAGTGAGCAGGATTCTAGACTGCGTGCGTGTTTCTGCTCCACAGGTTCACTGACGTTCCTCCTGGCCATGGGGAGAAATGACGGCGTGGGCCAGATCAGCGGCTTCTACGTGGGGCGGCTTATGGTTCGGCTGGCCAAGAGCCGGGACCTGTTGGTCTCCACGAGCTGGAAAACCATGAAACAGTCTCCACCCTGATGGGGAATCCGGGCGAGAGAGAGGTACCACCGCTGCCTGGGCATCAGATTTCCTGACAGATGGTACCCACTTGACAAATGCCAAAGGGCAAAAGCTCTTTTCCTGGAGTAAGATGTCAGTAAAGTACTGACCAGAAATACAATTTATAGAAAACCAAAAACTGGGAGAGGGAGAGGGAGAGGGATATTAATGTTAAAAAAGACACCCCTAAGGAACTCTTTCTGGGTTTGGAAAGGTGTTCTTGCACTCATGCTGGCTGAAGGGTTCACTTGTTCCTGAAGGGCATAGCCTGCCTTCTCTACCCCAGCCTCCTCTTGGATGTGTGTGTGTGTGCATATGCGCACGTGCACACACATGCACGGTATGTGGCTTTCAGAGCACTGAGTAGGGGAGAGAGCTCCCTCTCCTGGTGGCAGGAAGCATCTCCCTATCTGTAAGGGCAGGAAAGAGGGCCTGCTCAAGACCAGCTAAGGAAAGAGGGCTGGGATGGAGGGATGGCCTGCATCCCAACCTCTCCCATCACATGGCGGGTGGGGAGGCCTGTACATCCTGCAACACTCAGATTAATAGAAGCCTGATTTTTAAACTGTTAGTCCATACCATCTTTATTCTTCATGAAACATTATTTCTATTTTTAGATCCTGATTATATACCATAGGTTATATTTAAGAAGCATTAGATGAAATTTCCCTCCTGGTTAGTCCGTTCTACCAGCTGCTGGGGGTGTTTAAGGAAAGGCAGCCAAGCTAACGTGACCATTTTCATGGGTTGCAATCTGGCTAACATTCAGGGAATAGATTGGGGTTCAGCAGGGGAACCCCTGCATGCTTCCAGGCTAGCGTCATGGGCAAATTTGTGACAAATCTCCAGCTGATGCTGGGGCAGGAGTACCTTGTGGGAACCCTGTGGTTTTGTTCCTCTGATTTCCTGACCAGTCCCAATGTCACTTATCTGGAGGCTCAGCCTTGTGGCAATAATGCCTGCCAACAATGATGTTAAGGTATAAAAAATAAAAAGTTGACTCCTCTATTAGAGAGAGGACTTCTAATCAGGACAAGCCTATTTGGGACCACAAGCCTAAGGCAGGAGTGGCTGATGAGTTCATCTGAATAAATTCAGGTCCCGCCCTGGCCCACCCTGTCTCTCCCTGCCTACTTTTAATGGTAACCTCTGGGTGCTTGGCCAGAATTCTTAGGATACCAGCCTCACTGGGGTCTTGTGGTCTATCCTGTCTGGGCTGTGGCCCAAGTCTGTTCCATGCCGTTGCCCATGCTTAAGAGAGACTGTGCCTCTCTCCCAAAGGATGGCCACCCCATGGAGGCTTCACCCAGGCCTCCATTCCTGCGGACCACAACCAACCAGGCTCCCTTCCTGCAAGCGGGACCTGCTGCCTGAGAAACACAAGCCATTGCGTGCAGTCTGCCCCGGGGCCTGCCGTGGTGGAAGCCTCTGTCCTGTAGTGACAGGCCTTATTCTATTTATAACATTCTAGAAGTGTCCATCCATGGGGACACAGTTCTCCAAACTGAGGACAAAGTTGCAATAAAAGAATATATTGTAAGAAAGACACTGGATCTTTTATTTTTTTTTCCTTTCATTTTCTTTAAAAAAAACAAAACAAAACAAAAAAAAGCCTGAAGCAAGATCTTTTTAAGAGTAGTTACAGATATTATAGGGTTAAAGGTGGGGGCACTAAAACAGAAAAAAGCACCAGTGAGATGCCTTTCTAATTTTCTTCTCTCCCATCACTGAATACAGACAGCCAACAAAGCCCAAGTCACTTTTTTTTCCGCCCTCTTCCCTTGCAAAAAAAAAGGAGAAACAGAAGATTTTAAGAATTTTGAAAGGATTTTGTGTGTGTGTAAAAGTCAATGCTATAAATCTAAACAAAGTCTGTGTTTTTTTTTTCAAAAGTTCTAAAACAACAGGAAGAAAACACATAGAAAGAAAACCCTGGTGGAGACCTGGTTAATTACGGACTGAGGCTCTTTTTTAACGAGAATATAAAATAACAGAAATGCAGAGGGCTCTTCCCATGGGCAGGGCCTGCTCCTGCAGCTCCTGCTACCCGCTTCCCTCTCCGCTGCCCTCCGCTCCCCTGCCGTCAACCTTCCTTTCTCCTTTTAAAGATAAAACCCCGCTCCTGTGACTCTGATCCTCCTGATTCCCGTTGGTGAGTATGGTGGCCGCCTGTGGGCGCAGGGCGGCTACTTGGCATCAAGCTTGGCCATCTCCTGTACGTAGATGCCGATGCTCTCGCTGTCGAAGAGGAGGAAGTAGACGTTCTTCAGCGAGGATGCACTCGAGTCATCAAAGTGGGCCGAGATGGCTTTGAGGGTCACCTGGGCTGCTGTCTGTTTGGGGAAGCAGTTTCTGTGCCGAAAGGAAAGAGGAGCCAATGTCACTTTGGTCCTGGGGCCCATGAAGGAACTCTGCCCTCAGCCCGGGGTGGGGGCAATGTGATTGCTTCTTATCTTGGCACCAGGCCCTTGTTCCTGTCACTCAAGGTCTTACTGTGTGCAGGGGGGTCCACACACAATCTCTTTTGACCCCAGAAGAGGGACAGCCTGGGAAGGAGACAGGCAAAGGTCATTGTCCCCACTTTACAGGTGCCGCACTGGCTCAGAGAGGCACCATGGTTTTAGGGCTGGATGGTGAGGAGCCCAGTGTTTGAATCTATGTGGCCTGACTCAAGTTTGGCTTAGCTTTAAAAAATACCAACTCAGTATTTAAAAGACCTGATCTTGCAGAAAGCCTGTATAGTTTTAATCAGCTCCCTCAAAACTGGGTTCCATGCTAAATGGATTATTTATTAAAGGGCACAAATGTATGCTCAAAAGAGGGACGTCTTCATTAATTCCTGTCTCATGCATTTCACCTTCCTCTCACTAACCCATGTGGATGTGCCAATGTAATTTCAGCAGTGATGATTCTGGGCAGGGCCCCAAGCCCCAGGATGCCACAGGAGAGCTCTCTGCCAGGGACCCAACCATCGTGGTGACACTCTGGCCCCCTTGGGTGGGTCTGGGATGGGCTGGCCTGATAAGAATTCTTCTTGGTCAGCTGTCATGTCCCAGCCCAGGACATCCTGGCAAGTGGTCGCAGTTGTATGCAGAGAATTCCATTCACAGCATCTCTAGGCCAGGCTATGGAGACCCAGCACTGCCCACTTGGGTTGGGATAGAATTGTGGCAGGAAGCTAAGCCTCATTCCTTCCCTCTCCGCCTTCCGGTGTGACTCAGCCGTAACATCTTCAGACTATAAATCATATCTTCGCTATGGAGGACTCTCTCTCGAGAGGGTGTTCAAAATTAAAGCAATAACTCCCTCTGGCTGTGAGTGTAAAGGGAGAGGCCATGCTACATGTGAGGACAGACAGCCTCATTATTTGCCTGAAATATTGCTCCCGCGCCCAGTTGGGGTCTGTGGCAGAGAGAGCAATCATTTCTCCAACCCCTGAAAGCAAGCCTTTGCTGAGGACCTTTCACTTCTCCAGCCTCTGCTGCAGGGATTCTGAGACCTGCATCCTAACTCTGGGCTCCCTGCTGCTGGTCGGTGGACCATGCTTTGAGAAGCAAGCGCCTTCGAGCCTGGTGTTTCCCCTTCTGTGTTCTAGACAAGGCACAGCTGGTGGGCACGTGGACTTTGAACCTGGCTCTCAAAAATGAACTCTGCCTCCTGTTCCTCCTGGAAGCTACCTTTCTCTGTTTCGAACGATGGAAGCTGGGATTCTCACTCTGTCGCCTGGTCAAAGTGCTTGGCTGCCGCTGGGAGTCCTTGGTTATGTCCTCTGGGATGGCCAAGCTGGATGTGACCAAGTGGGGGCGCAGCTGGTTCCCAGGGAGAAGGCTGGATGAACTGACCCAGCATCCCTGCCGCCCGCCCAGAAGAGAACATCTTACCTGCCGCTGGGGAAGGGCGGGAATGCCACCGACTTCAGCTTCTTGTCCTCTGCTGCCGAGAGGCAATTTTTGATGGTCTCTTCAAGCTGTTCTTCACATTTGTCAGAGCCCCACTGAGGGATGTGACAGTGGATGACAAATTTGGCTGCAAGTCCGCTCGACTGGCTGACGGCAGCTGGGACATGAGAGAGAAATGCTGCGGGTTATTTCTTATGTCTTCCCCTTAAGCCGGGGGCTAGGCTGAATCTCCTGTGTCCTCCTTAGGAGAGGAAGAGCCGTGTCAGAATTGCTTTTGACAGTTAGCACAAGTTTCGGGTAAACAGTGAAAACAGATGTGACAGCATGCCACAGATATTCACATGGTCTGCCTTCTGGCCTCCTAATCAAAGGTATGGGGCTTCCCAGGTAGTATGTGTGCAGTGGTAGAGAATCTGCCTGCCAATGCAGGAGACGTGGGTTCAATCCCTAAGTTGGGAAGATCCCCTGGAGGAGGGCACGGCAACCCACTCCAGTATTCTTGCCTGGAGAATCCCATGGACAGAGGAGCCTGGCAGGCTGCAGTCCATAGAGTCATAAGGAGTCGGACATGACTGAAATAACTTAGCACAAACAGAAGCTGGAACAGGCAAGGAACAGCTGCTTTAAGAAGGAACCAGCCCTGCCAGCACCTTGATTTTAGTTTCTTAAGACTCATTGCGGCCTTCTGATGTCCAGAGCGCTAAGACAATGCGTTTGTGTTGTTTGAGTCTACCAAGTTTGTGCTAATTTGTGCAGGTCTGTAATAGTTTCTAGTGATAGGAAACTAATACAATGGCTTTTTAAAAATTGACAAGCCCTCTCTTCCCTCCCCATCTGAGATCCTGACTTGGG
The DNA here is from genome assembly GCF_003369695.1 of Bos indicus x Bos taurus. Classification (NCBI taxonomy): domain Eukaryota; kingdom Metazoa; phylum Chordata; class Mammalia; order Artiodactyla; family Bovidae; genus Bos; species Bos indicus x Bos taurus. The sequence goes on along the minus strand of NC_040103.1, from coordinate 26,312,045 downwards.
AGGTCTGGTGCAGGCCTTGTGCTTGGTGATTTGAGGACCCTCCATAAATTGAGAACCACTCTATGTTGTACACCTCCTTGGACAGGGACTGTCTTTTGATCGTCCTTGTATACCTAAAGAGCCTGCAGCAAGCAGGTGTTCACAACAGGTTGTGAAGTTAGATTACGCCTGCTTGGTCTCATAATTTCAGTTCATACTCCCTATTTTTAACTCCCCCAAACCTCTGCTGTCAGTGCCAGAGCTGATAGTGAGGAGTTCTAGGTAAGTCCCTGTGGCCATTGATCTCCAAAGGAGCGGTTGGGTCTGATCCACTGGCCACTCTCTGGCCCCTTGGGGGTGTTGGTAGCTGCAGCCACCTGCTGCTTGCCTCTAAGCCACCCACCTTGTGGAGCTGGGGCTCTGTGCCACTCAAGGAACCAAATTTAGCAAAGGTCCCCCACCCTCCTGCAGTGGCCAGGCTCTGGGAGACGGGGGACTTCGAGCAGGTCACGCTGCTACAGCAGCGTTTCTAACAAATATATGTCTGCCATATTCCAGAGCAGCATGTGGGGTTGGTTTAAAACACTTATTTGGAATGTATGATGCCCACCCAGTACACGAGCTGTGTTTTCTAGTGATGTCCATCCACAGTGCTGAAGAGGCTATACCTGCACAGACCAGGGTGGGTGGCGACACACACAAGGGGCGTCCCCCACCTGTCGGCTACAGCTGTGAACGCCCTGCCTTCCCAGTGCCCAGGCTGGTGCCAAGTGTCTGATTGGTGAATGAGTGAGTTAGGGAATCAGTTGATGTAAATACTGAGGCAGCAGCGGGCATGACTGGTTGACTCTCCGACCACGTACATTTGTACACCAGGAGCAGAATGTTCCCACTGGCCTTGTGGTTCAAGGGAACCCAGTATCGTGGGGACTGGCACTGCCTGCTTGGGGCAACTTCCCTGAGGCCCTCACTGTTCTTATACGCTGGGGAGATTTCAGCTCCTTACAAACCAGGTTGATTTATTTTATATATGTTTAAAATATGATCATGTTACCAGCTGAATGATACTCTTTTTAACATTAAAAGTCATTTTAAATAAGAGAAATGTACCCCTAATGGTAGTGTTAAGTGAAACAAGAAATGTGTTAAGTTAATCAAGAAAAAATGGCATGCCTTCTCATCCCCTCTGAAACTCTCTATTTACACTAGTTTTTGTTGTTGTTGTTTCTTTCTTTCATGTTTTTGGTCCATGCTACATGGCATGTGGGATCTTAGTTCCTCGACCAGGGATTGAACCCAGGCTCCCTGCAGTGGGGACCGTCAGGGAAGTCACTACTCTAGATTTTGAAGGAAGTCCATGGTAGCAGGTCAGCCTAAAACAAAGCATTTCCATGGCACCTGGAAATGGAAACCCCCGCTTGTAGTTGTAACGATTTAGTGTTCTCTAGAGGTGCCAAGGTGAAGGTCAAGTGATCTTGGGTCTTGGAACCCTGATATTTGGTAGAAACATCTACTAATTCTCTTTATGTGATGTGATGTCCTCTGGTGAGTCACCTTCACTTGGTGGGGACCATGCTCTCAGATGGCAGAGTGGCTGCAAGGAGCCTCTGGAACCTTCCTTCAGGGGAGCCCAACACCTTTTCAGAGTCACCATCATCAAGTGGACGGCAGGGCGGCCCTAGTCCTGCTGGGAGGCTGCGGCTGCAGCTGATCCTTGGTCTCCATGGCCCTGTGCTTTCTCTCCTGCCTCAGTTCCCTGCAGCAGCCCCTCCTTCTCCTGTCCACCCAGGCCTATTGTTCTCTCTGCTGCCACTTGGCCCTGGCTCCTACGAACCATTTTTGTCCTCAGTTTTCATCAGCTGCTTACCAGTGGTCTTGCTGGAACCCCAGGTCCAACAAGTGCCCATCAGTCATTGCTCGCGCCCAAAGCCAGTTCCCCTTTCTCTGTCTCTGGCACCACCTGTCGGTCTCCTCTGACCTGCCTCACTCCAGGCCCGTCTGCTTCACTTTCAGCACCATGTCCCACCCCTCTCCCATCCAGCTTCCCGGCTGGAATCTGGACGCACTTAGAATCGCTGTGGGCTTGGACCGAGATGAGTTCTTCCACAGGGAAGTTGTATTTGCTTCTATGTCATCTGAGGACTCTACCATACCCAGGTCACGTCCCACTAGCCTTCCCAATTGAGGTTTTGGGGTCACAGTGGAAATCCACAGGAGTACCAGCGTGTGGTTCAAGTTCCCTAGTGAGGCTTTTCCCCATTGGTCTACCCAATGCCAAGGTCAAGACAGGTACTGGCTGCCCTTTCTGCATGGTGGGTCCATGTTTTGCTTTCTGTTAAACTGAAGGTGTCCAGGCTTTGTGTGGAGTCTCTTACTGGACACTCCATGTTGGAAATGTATTCTTTCTTACAATAAGGACATATCTTTCAAATGATGGTGTTTTGAAACTGAATGAAATATGGTCTAATTTACACCCTGATGAACTATTTCCCCTTTTCCAGATGCACCCACACAAAACCCTTCTTCCCAGGGAGATAACTGCTGTTTGGCCCCGGGGCCATGAATACTTGGACCTAACAGATGTATCTGCTTTCTTAGCTCATGCTTGTTTCCTGCAGCCCTCTCAATCCTTCTGGATTCATTTCTGTTTCTCCCTGTGAGGCTTCTGTAGTCCTTTCAGCAAGAGTCTGCGGACCTCTGACTCTCAAGTTTTGCTATCTGAAACTCCACACCTTTTACCCTCCCTGTTGAATAATAACAAACAACATGTGAACTTCTTAGTGCAGTCTTCCCCCTTGGTGCTTTGAAGACACTTCTGTCTCCAAGCATCTTTTGTTGCTGATAAGTCTGCTGGCAGGAGAACCATCTTTACAAATGCCCTGCCTTTCCGTAGGCTGCTCTGCAGGTTTCTCTTGATTTTTGGAAATGCCACCGTGATAGGCCAGGTTTTGGATTTATTTTGATGTTTTAAATATACTCAGTAATGTTTTCAACCTGAGGATTCAAGGGTTTCATTCTGGAAAATTCTCAGTCAAGATCTTTTTTCTTTTAAATTGAGGTGTAGTTGATTTATCACATACTAGTTTCAGGTGTGCAACATAGTCCTTTAGAATTTTTATAGATTATACTTCATTTAACGTTATCATAAAATACTGGCTATATTAGCTGTATTCCCTGTGCTGTACAATATATCCTTGTAGTTTATTTCACACATAGTAGTTTTAACTCTTCATCTTTTTATTAATTATTATTACTAATTTTCTAAACTTTTTGGCCCGTGATACAAGATCCTAGTTCCCTGACCAGAGACTGAACCTGTGGCCTTGCAGTGGAAGCATGGAGTCTTAACCACTGGACTGCTAGGGAAGTCCCTTCATCTTTTTACATACTGCTTCTCTGCCTCCTATTTCCTACCTCTGGAACTGTTTCGAAGCATGTTGGAGGCTCTCGCTTTATGTAGGGAAGCTGTTTTTCTCTCCTTCCCACCCTATCAGGCAGTTTGCAGGTGCTTCCCCAAGACCCCCCGTTAGGATCCTCTCTATCACGGACGACTCAGGGCTCTGTCTCTGGGTTATACAAGGGATGGGGTAGACGCAGGCACTCAGCTGATGGGTGACGTGGCCCTGGGCTTGGGTGAGGGGCTCTCTGCACCCTTCTGCTTCTCTAGAAAATGGATTTCACCCGAGCCAGAGCCCAAGGAGTCAGTCAGAACCTTGGCTTCCTGTAAGGGCTGGGAGTTTCATCCAGCCCTTTCTCTCAGCAGGGAGCCTGGCTCGCGTCCCTTCCAAGTGTGAGGTGACTCTAGTTCCATCAGGTGACCTCCTGATTTCTCTGCATGTTACCAGAATTGCAGCCCAGCTCCCACGCCCCTCACTGTGGCTGCTTGCAGCTCTCCTATCTCTGTCTACATGGATGCTTATGTTTTATGTCAGCATGCTTCTGTCGTAAAGTTTTTTTTTAATTTTTACTTATTTTCGGCTGTGCTGGGTCTTCATTGCTGTGCGAGGGCTTTCTCTAGCTGTGGTGAGCAAGGGCTACTCTCCATTGTGGCGCACGTGCTTCTCATCGCAGTGGCTTCTCTTGCTGCAGTGCCTAGGCTCAGCAGTTGTAGCACAAGGGCTTAGTTGCTCCACGGCATGTGGGATCCTCCCGGACCAGGGACTGAACCCATGCCTCTTGCACTGGAGGCAGATTCTTAGCCACTGGCCTACCAGGGAAGTCCAATGTCTTAAAATTTTAAAAAGGAAATTCTATCTATCATCGTATGACGAGTGGTATGTGCAGCTGTAAAGTGAGGACACGTGTTCTTTCTTGATCAGTAGCCCTATAACTTTTCTCGCAATCAGATCTGATCGTGACATTCCCCAGCTTCTATTTTGAAAAGCACCTCTCTTAGTCTATATAGAGTCAAATCCAGACCATTAGCACAGCCCACGGGACAGGCCCATCTCTGGCTGCTGTTCATCTCCTCCCTGCTGGCTCCTGACCTTGCCTTCTCACACACTGTGACCCTACTGCCCACAATGTCCTTGCCCCCGCGTAGATCTCACATCCTCACATGTACTTCCCCATCTCCCCAAGCAGAGTGTATGGCTCCCTCTCTGTGCCCCACTTATGTGTCTGTCTCTCCTTCTCGACTGTCCAGTGCTGGAGGACAGGAGTGGGATTTCTTTGTCCTTGGCACCCCTGCCCCAGGGCAGCACTTGGCACCAACTAGATGTCCCTGGAGGTAGGTGTGAACACGGATCTGAAGTCAGACCCACTTGTCAAAAAGTTACCTTTGAAAGTAAGTGTTCAAACAAACAAAAACCTGTGCACAGGTGTTCAGAGGAACTCTATTCACAGAAGTCAAAGGTGGAAATGACCCAAGTGATGAATGGATAAACAAATGAAATAGTATTCAGCCCTAAAAAGGAATGAAGCACTGATACAAGTTACAGTATGGATAAGCCTCCAAACATTTTAAGTGAAAGAAGCCAGACACAAAAGATCACATATTATACAATTCAATTTATATAAAATATCCAGAAGAGGCAAATCTATAGAAAGAGAAAGCAGACTGGTGGTTGTCAGGGGCTGGGGGAGGGACGTGTCTACTCAATCCATGTGGACTTTGTACAGACGGTGATAAAAAGTTCTGGGAACTAGGCAGTGGTGACAGAGAAGCAGCACTGAGTATACTTAACGCCACTGCACTGTACAGGTTTAAAGGTCACAGTGGTAAACTCTGTCATGCATTTTCCACACACACAGAAAGTTACCCAACCGTTCTAGACCATTTTTGGGTAAGCTGATGATGCAAAATGGGCCGTATCCAGACACTTTATAGTCCCCATGGTGTAAGAAATGATCCATGTGGGCCTGCTCAAGTTATCTGAGAGATGCTAAAACACCTTCCTGATTGGTTGCTGCCTGTTTTGCTCTGTGAACTGAATGTGTGTGAACAATGTCCTGCTGCTAGAGGGGAAGGTGGTTGGGGACGTGACCCAATTCCACACTTACCTTCAGCTACTTCCAAAGGGCCCTGGGACTTGCGAAGCTCCTTTACTGTTTCCAAGAACTCCTTGCCCCCAGCCTTTTCCAAGGCCTTACCTGTGAAGGACAATAGCGGAAAGCCATTGTGGTTGCCCTTTTCAAAGCCATTAATTTACACTGGTTGACAGTTTTACTAGGTCTTAAAAAAGTGCTTAGAAATTAGGAATCAACTTTTGCAATTACATCCCGGTTACCGGGCTTCCCTGGTGGCCCAGCACTTAAGAATCTGCCTGCCAAGGCAGGGGACAAGGGTTCAATCCCTGGTCCGGGAAGATCCCACATGCTGCGTGACAACTAAACCCATGAGCCACGACTACTGAGCCAGTGCTCTAGAGCTGGTGAGCCGCAACCACTGAAGCCCGTGCATCTACAACCTGTGCTCTGTAATGAGAGCCACTGCAATGAGAACTCCGTGTGCCCCAGCCAGAGAGTAGCCACCACTCTCTGCAACTAGAGAAAGCTCTCATGCAGCAACAAAGACCTAGAACAGCCAAACTAACTAACTAACTAAATAAATAAACTTTAAAAAATTAAAAAAATTAAATCCTGGTTGCCATTGATCACCGGTGGCAGGGGTCCCTGTGCTTCTATCCAACAGTACTTAGATTCTAGTAAACTTTTTTTCAAAAGAATTATTTAATATTTTATTTCACTTACTATTGCTTCTAATGTATCATAGGAATTATTTCCCCAAAATGTTAACCACAGCTGGATTGAAAGAATATTTGCGAAATACAGTAATGTTGTTTCCGTAACTGTACCACACTATAAGTCTCCTAGAGAGTCAAAGGGGTTTGCCTTTGTGGAATGTGAAACAAGAGCTCAAGGAGCAGGAGCTATGGAGGCAGGTCTCAGCCCTTTAGTGAGAACAGGGAAGAGACAAAGAAGCTGCTCTGAAGATGCAGAATGCCTCACTCCCAAATTAGAAATTTTAAAAATGGCCCAGAAAGACAACAATAAAAAAGAAGCCTCAGAAGTTTGCAAAGAGGGAATTTCTTGGTGGTCCCATGGTTAGGGCTTGGTACTTTCACTGCCGAGGCCTGTGGTGTGGCCAAAAAAAAAAAAAGTCTGCAAAGAAAACAAAAGTATTTATAACTTTAAGGTTTAGGGTTAGATAAATAAGGTTTTCTTTTTTTCAACTTATGTATTTATTTCTTAACTTGATATTTCATTTAGAAGAAGTCTCCACTGTAGAGGAAAAGGATACTGGAGATATAAAAGACTGATCCCTCTTGAAAGCAAAAAGGAAGCATAAGAAAAAACAGGAGAGGCATAAAATGGGAGAAGAAGTTATACCATTATGAGTACTATCAAAGTAAGTCAGTGGTACAAGTTATATTGTTGCCAATTGACACAAACTCTTCAAAGGACCTTTTTAGGGGTTGATTTGTTCATAATGCAGTCTCAATGACATGAACTCTTAATGATCTTTTTAAAAAATTAAGGACTCAGAACCTCCACTGGGTTTGGGATCTGACCTTGAGTTTTTGTTCCAATTCTAGTGTTTTTTTCTATTCTACTACCACCCACCACTTAAAAAATAGAGCTATTTTTATTGTTTTCCTGATATAAAAATGCAAATACTATAGAAATGAAAAAGAAGGTAAAACTTTCAAAGATGCTGCTGCTGCTGCTAAGTCACTTCAGTCGTGTCCGACTCTGTGCGACCCCATAGACGGCAGCCCACCAGGCTCCCCCGTCCCTGGGATTCTCCAGGCAAGAACACTGGAGTGGGTTGCCATTTTCTTCTCCAATGCATGAAAGTGAAAAGCGAAAGTGAAGTTGCTCAGTCATGTCCGACTCTTAGCAACCCCATGGACTGCAGCCTACCAGGCTCCTCCGTCCATGGGATTTTCCAGGCAAGAACACTGGAGTGGGGTGCCATGAGCCACTAGGACACACTTAAGGCAGAGCTCCAGATTAAGGCCACTAGGGGCAGACTTTCCAAACGCAGTGAGTTGAGAACAGTTGGTAGAGCCTGGGCTGGGTTTGAGGAGTGGAGGAGTTTTCACCATCTCTATGTGCAAGAGAAACCCTGTGTCTCTGTAATACTAGTTTTTGTCGTTTGTTTTTGGTGTTTCCCCCACCCAGTGCTATCGTATCTCCATTTCAGCAAAGCAAGTGGCCTGTGACGCCAAGGTGGACACACAGGTGAGCCCGGCAGCCTGGGGCCCTGGTGCTGCCATCCAGGGCTGAGCTACTAGTATCCACCCCAACTCACCTCCCTCAGGAGCAAGTCCTGTATCTCAGGAACAAAACCCTTTACTCATTTCTGTCTTGTAAAAATGGGTGAGATGGTGACCATCTAGTTGCCATCTTATTATTTCTAGTGTCTGGAAGCTTACCTTCCTAGGTTCCTCCACCTAGCCTGGTACCACTGGTGGGACAGGTGGCAATCCACTGGTGAAATAATTCAGTGTATAGCCTTACAGACAGCCTAACTTGTTCCAGAGGTCAATTTCCTTTTTACCAGTGATGTTCTGAATACTGCCACTTAAAATATATGTATAGGTTTACCCAAAACAAGCACAACAATACTTAGAGTAACACTACTCATTATAGCTCACATTGGAAACAGCCCCAATGCCACCAGGGGTACACTGGATCAACAAACTGTTATATTCCTACAACGGAACACTGCACAGTAAAGAAAATGAACGAACTACAACCATGCTCAATAGCATGCGTGGATTTCACAAAGTTGAGCTAAAGGAGCCAGACACAAAAGGAGACATACTGCATGACTTCTATAAAATCTAAAACAGATGAGACCCCTCTATGCTATTAGAAGACAGGAGAGTGGTAGGGACTTCCCTGGTGGCCCAATGGCTAAGACTCTGTGCTTCCACTGTAGGGGGCATGGGTTCAATCCCTGGTGGGGGAACTAAGATCCTGCATGCTATACAGCGCAGCCATAAACAAACAAACAAATAAAAAATACAGAGGACATCATAGTGGTTACTCTCGGAGAGAATGGTCCTGGGACGAGGGAAGAAGGGGCCTTGTGGGGTGCTGGCAAGGTTCTGTTTCATGATCACGATGCTGGTCACACAGTTGTGTTCATCAAGCTGTGCACTAATGATCTGTTTTTGTATAACACTTCAATAAAAATTTCAAAAATATATGCATATTAAAAAAATTAGTTTTTGATCCCTGGGTCAAACCTGGGTCTCCTGCATTGCAGGCAGATTCTTTACTGTCTGAGGCCCCAGGGAAGTCCCAATACTTTAATGATGTTCAGTTAAACACAAAGGCAGAGTTTGACTGACAGGGTCCGCCAAGCAGAGGCTATCCAGCTGACAGAGACCAGCCTCATGAGAACTTGCCAGAACAGTAGCTATTCTAAGGCACTTCTCCTGAAGTCTCAGAACCTTACCTATATCTTCCTTGAGGTCAATTTCGGCTGTGGTTGGGTGGACGATGCCCTCCACTCTCATGGAGCCAATATGGCTGATGTCACTCTGGGTCAAGGACAGCTGCATTGGGAAGAGAAGATGGAGAGTTGGGCGAGATAAGTCCTATGGAAAACCTTCGCATCTGTGCATTCTTTCACTGATTGCCAACAGAAACGGCTCTACGTGGAAAAACCATCTCAAGTTTCCACGTGTGTGGTTTTCAGTAGGCTCTTTTGAGCTCAGTGGATTTGATATTCACCCTGAGGTTAGCAGCATGCAACAAATCTGCCTCCTCTTCCAGGAACAGGAATGGGATCTCCCTTCCTTTTCTTCTCCCTAAAGATTATGCCCTCATTTCTCATCTGGGGGGTCTTGGTGTTTGACGTGGTAGTTTCTGAGTAGCTCCTGCAAGAAGCTACTCATGTCTCAGCATTCTTTTCAGAGCAGCACAGACTTCTGGTGACAGGGACGCAAAGCCAACCACTTCTGCGGGAGAGAAGGGATGGGCTCCGGGATTCTGACCTGCCTGTATATGGCCACCTTGTCTTTTGGGGACCCTGGAGCCACACTTGTGAAATGCTGCCCTAGGGGCGTGAACTGAGTGGAATGGAAACCATTCTCCATCATCTCCCCACCTGAGCAAGAACTTCTTGCTCCCCTATTTAAGTGAGAGAAAGTGAATCATCTCGTAACCAGACAGCCCCTAGAGCGGACATAACTTCCACCTCTTTGCTCCGCTGCTTTCATCAGTGATAAATTAGGAACCCGCCACTTTGATGCACTTCTCAAAACATGCTCTTGCCAATGGCTTCAGAAGAGGTTCAACCACTGTCAGGCTGCAAACATTCGCTACCTGAGATATGATTAACGGACTCTTTCCACACATGTCTTATTGCAGCCCCAGTTGACTTAGTAGATAAATTGTCTCTTATGCGTGTGGGAATGAATTATCTGCATGTTTGGCGGGGGCTGCTGTTGTACTGCTGAAAACTGTTCAAATGTATAACCCAGTTTGTTTTCTTTCTACAGCCTAGAAAGGCAAGCAGACTGAATTATTGGCAAATAATTCACTTCTAACACCAGGGATATTCCGGGAACATATCTTTCTATTTTCTTTCTATGATAAATTACATCACACCATGTAAAGCAGGCCTCCCAAAGGCTGGTTGAGAAAGTTAGCTATGGATTTTTTTGGTGAGCACCAGAATAACTGGGACATGGGAAGCAGAAAGATACTGAGCAGAAAGATCCACTGGCTGACCAATGTCAGCATAAACAATTCTCAGCACTAAAGAGCTTGTTTATCCTCACAATGCAGACATTGCCATAGCTTTTTAGTTTAGAAATGAATACAAGACCAGAGTGAAAGTTCTATCAGGGAAGGAATGGATGAAGGCGGCATCATTGCTTGTAAACGGTAGGTTATAAAAATGCAGTAGTGCTTTATGACAGCACATTACAACCTTCTTTATTACCTTCTGCCCTAGAACAAGGCTCTTAGAAGACAGGATAGTGAATCCATCCCCTGGCCCGTCTTCAGAGGTGGAATTTGAAGTCCCTTCTTTATCGCTGTCCTTTGGTTTGGACTGTTGGTAGAAACCAGAAGGACAGATGAGAAATCATCCAGAAAAAGCCCAAAGTGGCTTTTAAGTCTTTCCCTTGGTAACCACCCCGTTGGATATAAAAGCAAGTGGTCAGGTGTTAGGTTCTACTGTTTTTGATGGAGGGAAGCAAGGGATACCAATATGGGGAAAAAAGGATACTACAAAAAATAAAGTGTATTTAAGGGATTCTTCGGAGAAGGCAATGGCACCCCACTCCAGTACTCTTGCCTGGAAAATCCCATGGATGGAGGAGCCTGGTAGGCTGCAGTCCATGGAGTCGCTAAGAGATCGGACACGACTGAGCAACTTCACTTTCACTTTTCACTTTCATGCACTGGAGAAGGAAATGGCAACCCACTCCAGTGTTCTTGCCTGGAGAATCCTAGGGATGGCGGAGCCTGGTGGGCTGCCGTCTATGGGGTCGCACAGAGTCGGACATGACTGAAGCGACTTAGCAGTAGCAGCAGCAAGGGATTCTTATGTACCCACAGTCCTTACTCAAACCTGGACACAGGTATGTTATTCTTGCTCTTTTCAACACCTGCACGTTATGGAAGCCGGGGTCATTCACAGTACACTGTTCAATCTCCCTTCTCCCCAGGACTCCCTGGGGCACAGTGGCTGAGAAATGAACTCTTTTGTCATCTTTTTAGTCATCACAGAGGTCCAAGGAATGAAAACTTGAAACCCCCAGAGCAGTGCTATCCAACAGAACTTCCTTCCTTCATGGAAATGTTCTACCTTTATGTTGCTCGGTACTGTCAAGCATGTGAAATGTGGCTGGGGCAACCAAGGAACTGAGTTTTATTTCATTTTAATTAATTTAAATTCAAATAGCCACATGTTGCTAGTAGTTGCTGTACTGGGCAGCATATGAAAAATATGACTCCATAAATGGTATCTCTGAGTTATAGCTACTTAGCATATCAGGTTATCCAAACACCTGAAATGCCAGTGGCTGAACTCGGATGACTCTCTGTGGAAGGCTAGAGATGTGTCAGCATGCCACATGGGGGAGGTGGGAAGTAGAGTTCCAGGCCAGCATCTCTCTGAAGATTTTGGTGGGGGCAGTGGAAGGGGTCCGGAAACGTGAAAACCACCATGTCTGGGGGTTGGAAATCTCTAGTAGACCCTGCATGATTATCTGAGCTGGTCTCAAAGACTCTGTACTTATTTTTTTAAGATTTTTTGGATGTAGCTAATTTTTAAATTCTTTATTGAATTTGTTACAGTATTGCTTCTGCTTTTATGTTTTGGTTTTTTGGCTTCCAGGCATGTGGGATCTTAGCTTCCCAGCCAGGGATGGGTCGAACCCACACCCCCTACAGTGGAAAGTGAAGTCTTAACCACCGGGCTGCCAAGAAGTCCCCCTTTTATTCTTTTTCACAGACATTCCTATCATTTCCTCCCCCGACCCACAGGCGGTACCAAGCTGAGGCAAGTCCCCAGTCCTTTGGAGATGCTGGCCACATCCTCCTCTTTGGATGGTTCAACGTCCCTCCTGTTCTGTGAGTGTCCGGGGCTCACAGATACCACTAGGCTTACCTTTTTGGATGTCCGTGGTTTGGCAGCCTTCGATTTCTTTCCCCCCTTCTTTCCTGACGTGGCCTTCCTTCCTCTTTTCTCTGGGGGAGGGGAGAGGATAGTTTCTGACTTGGCTTTGGTCCCTCGCTTTTTGGCCAGCAGTTCAGGGTGGATTCTGGGCAGGACGCCTCCGCTGGCGATGGTCACTCCTTTTAGCAGCTGAAGAGAGACGATGCGTGAGCTCAGACAGCAAAGAGCACGTTGGTTCTGGACTTAAAATGATTCTAAGTGTTGGCAAAGAAAGTGTTAAATCTGGTCTCTGCTTTCCAAAGAAACTGCATGATACACGATTTAACCGGTTTTTCCTGTCTCACGGGTAGGGCTTTTCTCTGTAGGTATCAAGGCAATCCACAATTTCGTTTGGAAAACAAAACAAGCAAAGTGAAATGAAAGCGTAGACAGGGTGGAACCAGGGATGTTGCCCAGAGCTCGGAAATTCCAGACATAACAGAGGATAAAGAGCTTCAGACGTAGGAGCACAGCTTGACAAAGTGGGGTTCAAAGGTTAATGCAAGGGCTAGACTCAGTTAACAACCTTCCTCACTCCTTTGATCATGCATTCCATCAGTAAAATATGTTTGACCGTGCACCTCCCAATGGATATCTGTTTACTCTAACTAATCGACATGAACGACCACACTAATACATTTTGCACATTCTATGGCAGTGCTACTCCAAGTGTGGTCTGCAACCAGGGCCCGTCCACAAGCTATTAGTTACTCATCTGTGGCAAAAGCGCTACAGAAATCATGAGGAAGTGTCTAATAAGTTGATAGAGTTATTGTTTATCTATTGGATCTAGTAACAACAAAATTGTAGCTGTTTGTATATTTTTGTCTTTTAATTTTTCTAGTAATTACTTTTTATTTTATTTTTGGAAATTATCAGTTCATGTTGGATTGGAAATAGGAACTGATTCTTAGCCACAAACAGGTTGAAAAAATAAGACCAGAAAATAAATATAAATGAAAGTTCTTATACTATCCACCCGCTACCTCGCACAACTTCGGTGGGGGGATGAAGGTGGGAATTTACTTGATTTTGGAATCAGTTTTAAAGTATAAAGGGTTAGTTTTGATAATAGAAAGAAGGACACTTCTGCCCTCGTCAGAATAAATCATCAACAAAGTTTGGGTGAAGAACCTGTAAAGAGAAGAACACGTGTGTACCACACCTCCCCTAGCAACACACAGAGCTTGCTTTTAAAGAGGAAGCGAAGCTCTGGCAAGATTCAAAATATATAATGGAGTCTATTCCAGAGACAATTTTATTTTGAATCTCAATCCTATACTATCTGAATGTTTCAGTGTAGATGTGACTGGGCACTATAGCAGGAAGGATTTCTAACCAGCTGGGTCCACAAGCAGTAGTGTTTGGCAAATCCATTTGGTGGCTGGTGTCAATGCTTCAGACGTACCTGGTTGAGCTCCTCGTCATTGGCAACAGCCAGCAGGATGTGTCTCGGGGCTATCCGGGCCTTCTTGTTGTCCCTTGCTGCATTCCCAGCCAATTCTAGAATTTCCGCTGAAATTTTAAGGGAGTGTTAATAGGCAATCATGGAATGGGGTCTGAGCTTTCCAAAGCTTTTCTTTGGAAATGGTCTTTGAGTTTGATCACTTTTACTCATTTGCGATTTTTATGTCTGGGACTGGAAAGAAATCCAGAAAACTGAAAAGTACTCAGGTCACAGACATGTAAGATGTTTTAGAAAGGCCTGATATATGATCCTGTGGCAAAGTCTTCTAGCTGTCCCTGGACATTAATTCTCCCCCATCTTTCTTAGTGGTAGACCTCTGATTTTTTGCTGAGCCCATAATCACAGGAATGAAGACAGTATTCCAATCTCCCTTGTTGATAAATGTGGTCATGTGACAAAGATCTGGCCAATGAGAGGCAAGCAGTCGTGTTGCATGGTACTTCTGGGAAGTATGCGTCAATGAAAGGACAGTGCTCTTCTTCCCTCTTTACTGGCAGACTGAGGACACGATGGCTGGAATTTGAGCAGCCACCTTTGTCCAAGAGTAAGAAGTGTGGATTACAGAGCAACAAGATAGAAAGAACCAGAATCTCTTATGACTGTGGAGCCTCCTTGTCTTCTACAGACTTCTTTTGTATGAGAGAAAAAGAAACTCTCTTGTTTAAGCCACGTTCAGCAGAAGTTAACCCTTATTAAAACATAACCCTAATATAAAACCCGAGTTTCTTTCACTGTGCAGCCATTTCCGAGGAGAGCTGAGACCCCTTTCAGAATCTCCTTCCTCTTCACTTGATGCCCTCGGTCTCTTACGTCCTAAAGGAAAGTGGATAGAAAGAACTGATTCATACTCACGGGGTGAAGAACTACTTAACCTAAAAGGTGAACTCCTAAGGGGAATACCTTCGAGACCTAGGAAGGGAGGTTTGTTGGGCCCCAGGGGTTTTTCACATATCCCTCAGGACCTAACCATGGCTCTGACTTTAGCAAACATATCATTTGATAAATGTGAAAAAGCTTAAAGAAAAGAATATTCCTAAAAGTATTTCACATACTATCAAAATTTTGGAGTCAATAAAATTTTTTTTAAATCCATAGAATTGGTTTATATTCTTGAATGCTTTCTCCTTCCACCTTTGTTTTATTATTATTTTTTTTTCTTTCTCAATTTTAGAAGAATGTTTAGCTAAATCAAATCTGTCTGCCTTCAAAAGTATGAATGAGCCTGTAAAAAAAATTCCTTCCCTAGAAAGAATTCCTTCCCTAGAGAAAGAGGCAAAGTGCCAATGTGTCATATGTGGAGGTGGGGGGAATTGCATGTGCATGAATGTGTTGTATGTATGTGTGCAGGTGTGTGTGTACGTGTGTGTGTTGAGGGGATTTGCTGGTACAATGACATATATACTAAGCCCTAAAATTAACAGACAATTTTGCATGAGTCTATACAATCAACCTAATTTCAAATAAATCAACACATGCAATTGCCATCATTCATAAAATCTATGGCAATAAAATAAAAACTTGGCATAAATACGCCATATTAACGAAGCAAATGTGATTAACAAAAAATTAGAATAAAATAAGCATTAGAGTTAAATATTTATATGGCATTTCCATAATGAAAAGCGCTAAATCACTGCAAATTCATTCTCACAACATCTTTTCCAGGTTATTAAGCAAGGAATATGGTGTTTACCAACAGTTCATTTACACAGTCATGGCATTTTCTGAATCAAAGATTGAGACACCGTGGTTGAAAAATATGAGCAGGCTTGTTGGGAAAGGAACACAAGAGCATTTGAAATGAATGCCATATTAGATATCTAATCTGGTTTGCTGCCTTCAAATTGTTGCGCAACTTATCTTTCTTTTAAAAAGGGTACCCAACGGGGCTTCCCTGGTGGCTCAGTGGTAAAGAATCTTTCTGCCAACGCAGGAGACTCTAGTTCGAACCTGGTCAGGGAAGATTCCACGTGCCGCGGAGCAACTAAGCCCGTGCGCCACAACTCTTAAGCCTGGGCTCTAGAGCCCGAGAACCACAACTATTGAGCTCGTGTGCTACCACCACTGAAGCTCGAGTGCCCTAGAGCCTGCGCTCCAAAACAAGAGAAGCCACAATGAGAAGCCCGCGCACTGCAAAGAAGAGTAGTTCCTGCTCCCCACAACTCGAGAAAAGCCCACTCGGAAGACTCAGCACAGCCAAAAAAATCAATCAATCAATCAAATTATACAAAAGGAAACCCATCTAAAGAGGTGTCATTGTAAAGTCTTCACAATAGGCTTGTGTTATGACTCTAGGTTGAAATGTATAGTACCCCACTGAGCGCAATTAAAAGGACTTTCCTATACCTGCTGACCCTAGGGGCCCCGAACCTGGGAGGAAGGAACACTCCACTCACCCCTTTGTCCAGATGGGTGGAAACGTGCCTCTGAGTTTTAAGCTTCTGAACAGGTGAATTTCTTTTAGCATCATGGACTGTAACTGTCCTGCCTCTGTCACAAGCATTTAGAGGAAGCAGTTAAGGATCCTCTCCAGGCTTCATCAAATTAACCCTCAGTATGAGAGGCCGGGCTAATGGGAAGCTTGCAGCCTTCAGGAAGCCCCTGAAGGCCAGGTGATTTTCAGCTTGACAGACAGATGCAAAGACTGGATTCTCAAAGGGAAAATCTGCCCTCATCGCACACGGCCACAGGAAGAGGCTAAAGGCAGCAATTTGTTAGAAGGCGCAGTGCAGGCCCACAGGTGAGGCTGGCCCGTGTACAGCTGGGCTCTTGGACTAACTCTTCCAAAATAATTTATAGGAAGGAAAAGCTTGATTGTGTGCTCAAGTGCAAAAGCAGAGGTAGAATTTTTTCTCTTTAAAGAGAAAAAAAGAATACACAGCAGAAAATCTAGACCTAGAAGTTCTTTTCTCTGTTGGATGTTTAGCCTAAATGTTCCTTGGGCCAGATTTCACCATTTAAATGTTTGAAATAATGTTAATCATTATTAATATCTTCAAATGTTGTTATGACAAATATATTCATGTCAACTATAAAAGTTTGCTACACTCCAGAGTGATTTTATTGATCTTGGGAACACAAGTATCCTTGTGTGAACGGGCAATCAATAGAAAAACTGAATTTATATGGCACACAATGTTTCACTGCAAATTTTGTAGGAAGATCATAATTTGTTAAGTGGTGGAGACTTCCATGGAAGTCTGGAAATTACTACAGCAAATCTCTCACTTCTCGCAAGTCACACTTCCAGTCGC
Organism: Bos indicus x Bos taurus; assembly: GCF_003369695.1. NCBI lineage: Eukaryota > Metazoa > Chordata > Mammalia > Artiodactyla > Bovidae > Bos > Bos indicus x Bos taurus. The sequence continues at coordinate 26,295,217 of NC_040103.1, read as the reverse complement.
AGTAACCATCTGTAATACAACTGAGTATCTGATAGTAAAAAGAATGATTTCTTAGCCAAAAAGGATGCAGGAAAGCTCATTACGCACATTATTCTTGGAAGAGCCCGTGTCCTCTCATTCTGGACACAATCTAAACCCACAATGGGCAGCTCAGCTCACAGGAGATGGGAAATACCACAGTACATCTGAGACAGAACGCAGGACTGTCTCCTGCCCTTGCCTCCGCATGTTTGTCCACCTGCCCACTAGGTGGCGGTGTCCCAGGGCCCGGTCTGGGTGCTCTGCTCTGCTCAGGCTGTGCAGTCTTCTCGGGAAACCTCATTCAGTCACAGCGCCCACTTCCATCCTCCTTCCCATGTCACCAGATCTGTACCTCCAGCCCTGCCATGATGTCACCTGGGTGTTCTGCAGGTCAATAAAACTCACCACATCCCCAAATCGAAAGCATTCCCAGAAACAGGCTCTTCCATCACCCCTGGGACTGGCAGTTCCATCCACGCATAGACCTGGAATCATTCTCCATCCCTACCTCTCTTGACTTGGCCTCATCAGTCTTACACATCTTTTCTTCTCTTCTCCAAACTTATTGCCATTACCTGAGTTAAAGCTCTCTTCTCCTCCAGCCCAGATAACTGTCGTGGCTGCCTAAGTGGTTTTCCTGTCCCCGGTTTTGTCTTCCTCTAGACCCATGCCAAAAAGGCCAGCACTGGGCGATGGCATCTTGTGCAAATTAGAAAAAGATGCCCCTTCCTCAAGATGCTGGACTTCCCTGCTTTTGTTAGGACAAGACGCTTTACTGCCATCTGCTGGAAATGTTCATAATAAGTTACAGTTCTTTGAGGTCTATGATGAGAATGCTACTACCTTAAATGTATGTCCTTGTGCAGTGTACAACCACAGGTGTGATCCTGGCTGCCAAAGTGATCTTTTCAAAACCCAAATGTAAAAACTAAAAAATCAATAGATTAAAAAAAACGTTTGGTGTTAAATCAGTTCAGCCACTTAGTTGTGTCAGACTCTTTGCGACCCCATGGACTGCAGCATGCCAGGCTTTCCTGTCCATCACCAACTCCCGGAGCTTGTATAAACTCATGTCCATTGAGTCAGTGATGCCATCCAACAACTTCATCCTCTGTCATCCCCTCCTGCTGCCTTCAGTGTTTTCCATTATCAGGGTCTTTTCTAATGATCAGTTCTTCATATCAGGTGGCCAAAGTATCAGTCCTTCCAACGAATATTCAGGCATGATTTCCTTTAGGATGGACTGGTTGGAGCTACTTGCAGTCCAAGGGACTCTCAAGCATCTTCTCCAACACCACAGTTCAAAAGCAACAATTCTTTGGTGCTCAGCAATGGCACCCCACTCCAGTACTCTTGCCTGGAAAACCCCATGGACAGAGGAGCCTAGTAGGCTGCAGTCCATGGAGTCGCCAAAAGTCGGACACAACTGAGCAACTTCTTTCACTTTTCACTTTCATGCACTGGAGAAGGAAATGGCAACCCACTCCAGTGTTCTTGCCTGGAGAATCCCAGGGACGGCAGAACCTTGTGGGCTGCCGTCTATGGGGTAGCAAAGAGTCAGACACGACAAGCAACTTAGCAGCAGCAGCAGCAGCTTTCTTTATAGTCCAACTCACATCCATACATAACTACTGGAAAAACCATAGCTTTGAGTAGATGGACCTTTGTTGGCAAAGTAATGTCTCTCCTTTTTAATAAGCTGTCTAGGTTGGTCATAGCTTTTCTTCCAAGGAGCAAGCATCTTTTAATTTCATGGCTGCAGTCACCATCTGCAGTGATTTTGGAGCCCAAGAAAATAAAGTCTCTCACTGTTTCCATTGTTTCCCCATCTATTTGCCATGAAGTGATGGGACCGGATGCCATGATCTTCATTTTTTAAATGTTGAATTTTAAGCCAGCTGTTTCACTCTCCTCTTTCACTTTCATCAAGAGACTCTTTAGTCCTTTGCTTTCTGCCATAAGGGTGGTGTCATCTGTGTATCTGAGGTTATTGATATTTCTCCCAGCAATCTTGATTCCAGCTTGTGTTTCATCCAGCCCAGCATTTTGCATGATGTACTCTGCATATAAGTTAAATAAGCAGGGTGACAATATACAGCTTTGACATACTCCTTTCCCGATTTGGAACCAGTCCGTTGTTCCATGTCTGGTTCTAACTGTTGTTTCTTGACCTGCATACAAATTTCTCAGGAGGCAGGTAAGGTGGTCTGGTATGTCCATCTCTTGAAGAATTTTCCAGTTTGTTGTGACCCACACAGTCAAAGGCTTTGATGTAGTCAATAAAGATGTTTTTCTTGAATTCTCTTGCTTTTTCTATGATCCAATGGATGTTGGTAATTTGATCTCTGGTTCCTCTGCCTTTTCTAAATCCAGCTTGAACATCTGGAAGTTCTCGGTTCATGTACTGTTGAAGCCTGACTTGGAGAATTTTGAGCATCACTTTGCTAGCGTGTGAGATGAGTGCAATCGTGTGGTAGTTTGAACATTCTTTTGCATTGCCTTTCTTTTGGACTGGGTTGAAAGCTGACCTTTCCCAGTCCTGTGGCCACTGCTGAGTTTTCCAAAGTCGCTGGCATATTGAGTTCAGCATTTTAACAGCATCATTGTTTAGGATTTGAAATAGCTCAACTGTGATTCCATCACCTCCACTAGCTTTGTTCGTAGTGATGTTTCCTAAGGCCCACTTGACTTCATATTCCAGTATGGCTGGCTCTAGGTGAGTGATCACACCATCGTGGTTATCTGGTCATTAAGATCTTTTTTGTATAGTTCTTCCATGTATTCTTAATACCTTCTGCTTCTGTTAGGTCCATACCGTTTCTGTCCTTTATTGTGCTCATCTTTGCATGAAATGTTCCCTTGGTATCTCTAATTTTCTTGAAGAGATCTCTAGTCTTTCCCATTCTATCGTTATCCTCTATTTCTTTGCATTGATCACTGAGGAAGGCTTTCTTATCTCTCCTGCTATGAATTAAATTTACCCATTGGTGTTAAATGGATAGACCCAATTGTCTGGAAATGATGTGTAAATGATAGGTTTCTCAGTTACATGAAAATTTCATGAAGTGCTCTCAAATTCAACCTTGTTTTGTTTTTCTTTGTCCATGCTGCGTGGCATGTGGGATCTTAGTTCTCCACCAGGGATTGAACTCATGCTCTCTGCAGTGGAAGCATGGAGTCGTAACTACTGAACTGCCCGGGAAGTCACTCAACCCTGTTTTAAGGCCTATTTGTCCAGTCAATTAAAAATACCTTACAGAACATTTTCTCACCATAAAATGATTATAAATTACTCATTCTCAATATCTCAGATTTACATGATAACTATTGCTGATGGATACAAAATTCTCTTCCAGAATTTGGGCTTGCTTTTTCAGTCCATTTCCCTCACTTACATCAGAGATGTAAACCGGGCCAGCATTTACAGATTGATAAACTGAACTATGAATGTGATGTCCATTCTCGGAGGCTGGTGGATGTTTCTAGATGAGCAGTCCAACATGTACCTGCTGCCGGAGTGTGCAATCTCCCCCAGAGGTTTGGACCAGAAATGGCGTATGGCTCTAAAGTCATGATGTGTGAACCTGGGGTCGGCCAGGCAGCCAGTCCAGAGAAATCGGGCAAGGCCAACTGCTATTTCTCCCCAAGCGCCTGAAAATTTGTGCAATCTTTTTTTTTTTGGCTAAGTAGCACCCACTCTTTTGTTTTTTTTTTCCATTTGGTGTAGATTTTATTTTTATGTGTTAAATATTTAAATTTTTAATAGATTTTATTAAATTGGGGGATCTGCTCCAGGAAAAATTAAAATGGACTTTAAAATATGGATAATTTCTTGGTACAGTTTTACTTAATAGAAAGAATGGTTCATGAATTTCATAGATTTGTGAAAAATGACTTTGCATTTTTACATGCTATTTTTAAAAAAATTATTTATTTTTAATTGAAGGATAATTGCTTTACAATGTTGTTAGTTTTTATCATACATCAACATGAATCAGTCATGGGTATACATGTCCCTTCCCTCTTGAACCTCCCTCCCTCCCACCCCACCCCCCTCATCCCATCCATCTAGGTTGTCCCAGAGCACCAAGCTGAGTTCCCTGCGCTAACAGCAACTCTTTCCCATTAACTATCTATTTTACACCTGGTAATGTATATATGCCAGTGCTACTCTCTCAGTTCACCCTACTCTCTCCTTCCCTTGCTGTGTCCAGAGTCTGTTCTCTAAGCCTGTGTCTCTACTCCTGCTCTGCAAATAGGTTCATCAGCACCTTTTTCTAGATTCCATACATATGTGTTAATATACAGTATTTGTTTTTCTCTTTCTAACTTACTTCACTCTGTATAACAGGCTCTGGGTTCATCTGCCTCACTAGAACTGACTCAAATTTGTTCCTTTTTATGGCCAAGTAATATTCCATTATATATACGTACCACAACTTCTTTATCCATTCATCTGTCTATGGACATCTAGGTTGCTTCCATGTCCTGGCTATTGTAAATAGTACTGCAATGAACATTGGGGTACATGTGTGTTTTTCAATTATAGTTTTTCCAGGGTATATTGCTGGGTCATATGATAGTTTTATTACTAGTTTTTTAAGTATCTTCATACTGTTCTTCATACTGGCTGTATCAATTTGCATTCCCACCAATTTACATGCTATTTTTAAAACCCTTTTCTTTAAAAAATTTTTATTGAAGTATAGTTGATACTGCTGTACAGCAAAGTAACTCAGTTATACATACATATATGTACATTCTTTGTGTGTGTGTGTGTTCATTTACTTTAATAACACTACATTTACCATGTTATCACCATGGAATGTAAATTCAAGTTAGACAAGAGAATGTCACAAGTACAGCAAAGCATTCTGTGATATACCAAAGTTTGTATAATGTCTGACCAAACCAGCCTGCCCATCTATCACTTCCATTATAGGCATTTTATTTAGTTGATGATTCTTTTGGAGAAAATAAACATACTGCACACATTTAAAAAGTGTTTTTCATTTACCTTTGCATTTGTTTCAAAATAACATTAAAATTATTCTAATATAACAGCAGCAAAATATAATTCTGCAATTACAGAAGAGCTAAAAGGGATCTACAATTTAAGTTATTCTCATGTTTACAACTATGATTCTAAAATAAATACTATTCCAAAGTGGCTCTGTTACCAGCTTTTTGGGTTTGGTTTAAAGACACACAAGGACTTGCAGGGAGGTTTATAACGTTGCATTCCATGCACTGTTCTGAAAGGGTTCCTTAAGAGCCAACCAGCCCTTAAAACAGAACTCAGTCCACAAGGCAGTCAGAAAGTTAAATTAACTGGGGTAAATAGGATTCCTACATTACATCAAAAGCATATGATATTCTGCAGCAACTGGGAACATTTTCAGGATTAGCATGTTGTCTTCTTTAGAACTAATTTCAATAGAAGAGCTTAAGAAGGTGGACAGGTACCGCTATCCAGTGTATTTAAAAGTGACATGTTTCTTTTGTGCTGATCTGACTCCCCTGAATGACCTAGCTAGTGAACTAGTCACCAGTAACTTGGTCACCACGCAAATCAAGCCTGCAAGAAAGGAAGCCAATTTTCAAATCACCATGCTCTTGTCTGACCCAAACAATTTATTTTCAATATAAACATATGAGCTCAATACGAGATGTCTAACTAAAGCAAGCACCACCAACAAGACCAAGACGGCGTCTCCTCTTCTAGGGTTTAGCTTTGCCCAGAATTCTTGATACAGGGAATAGCTCATACCAAAAGTCATTGCTCCCACAACAAAGTCTTGGGTTGCCACATGCAGGTGATCAGGTGAACAGACATTTTAGTATTTCCCCTGCTTTTCAATCTATATAATCCATATGCAACAATTGCTGCAAAACCTGCCATTCCAATGGTGACAAATGGTGCCTCTCTAGCTTTTAGGGTAAGTTTAGATCCCTGATCTTCATCAAATGAAGAACGAGAAACATCTGTGTTGCTTGACATAGTGACCGAAGAATCTTCAGACAACTACAAGACGTTTCAGGTTCCTATTGGCTTCTTGTACATTCTTTTTCACATTCTTTCCCATTATGGATATTGAAGGGCCCCAGTATGCCACCTCCTGCCTTCAGTGCCTTCCCCTGGCATGAGTGTGCAAAATGTGCACATTCTCACGTGGCCCTCTCTTCACTCTCTTTTCTCCGCAACCTGACAATTAACCCATCTGAGTCTATCCAGCTCCTACTAATTACTCATCATGGCTGCCCATCAGAATCTTTTGGGGAAATTAAAAAAAATTCTGATGCCCAGGATTATCCCAGAATCTTTGGGAGTAAGATCCAGGCATCAGGATTTTAAATCAATCAATTTGTTAAAAAACCAGGATTGAGAACCTGATTTAGGTCTTTACGGCCCTTGCTTGATATTCGGCAGCCTCCCCCTACTTCCCAAAGCTCCTCTAGCTTCCCTGCCCACAGGCATGCCATCTTATTGTGTAGTTTTTTGGTTTTGTTTTTTAGCTGCACCAGGTTTTAATTGTAGTATGTGGGATCTTTAGTTGAGGCATGTGGGATCTAGTTCCCTGACTAGGAATTGAACTCGAGCTCTCTGCATTAGGAGTGTAGAGTCTTAACCACTGGACCATGAGAGAAGTCCCTTTTTTTGTTGTGTTTAATGTTCGTTGGTCCTGCTAGAATGTAAACCCAGGACCACATCTGTTTGTCTTCCTTCGTATTTTCAAGGCCTGATCCAAAGGAGAAACTCAGTCAATATTGTCATGAATGTTGAAGGTCATTTCAAGGGTGACGGGAGACTTTCACACTTTCAACTCCTTTCCCTCAGTTCAGTTCAGTTCAGTCGCTCAGTCGTGTCCGACTCTTTGTGATCCCATGAATCACAGCACGCCAGGCCTCCCTGTCCGTCACCAACTCCCAGAGTTCACCCAGACTCACGTCCATTGAGTCAGTGATGTCATCCAACCATCTCATCCTCTGTCGTCCCCTTCTCCTCCTGCCCCCAATCCCTCCCAGCATCAGAGTCTTTTCCAATGAGTCAACTCTTTGCATGAGGTGGCCAAAGTACTGGAGTTTCAGCTTTAGCATCATTCCTTCCAAAGAAATCCCAGGGCTGATCTCCTTCAGAATGGACTGGTTGGATCTCCTTGCAGTCCAAGGGACTCTCAAGAGTCTTCTCCAACACCACAGTTCAAAAGCATCAATTCTTCAGTGCTCAGCCTTCTTCACAGTCCAACTCTCACATCCATACATGACCACTGGAAAAACCATAGCCTTGACTAGACGAACCTCTGTTGGCAAAGTAATGTCTCTGCTTTTGAATATGCTATCTAGGTTGGTCATAACTTTCCTTCCAAGGAGTAAGCGTCTTTTCATTTCATGGCTGCAGTCACCATCTGCAGTGATTTTGGAGCCCCAAAAAATAAAGTCTGACACTATTTCCATGTTTCCCCATCTATTTCCCATGAAGTGATGGGACCGGATGCCATGATCTTCGTTTTCTGAATGTTGAGCTTTAAGCCAGCTTTTTCACTCTCCACTTTCACTTTCATCAAAAGGCTTTTTAGTTCCTCTTCACTTTCTGCCATAAGGGTGGTGTCATCTGCATATCTGAGGTTACTGATATTTCTCCCGGCAATCTTGATTCCAGCTTGTGCTTCTTCCAGCCCAGCGTTTCTCATGATGTACTCTGCATATAAGTTAAATAAGCAGGGTGACAATACACAGCCTTGACGTACTCCTTTTCCTATTTGGAAGCAGTCTGTTGTTCCATGTCCAGTTCTAACTGTTGCTTCCTGACCTGCATACAAATTTCTCAAGAGGCAGATCAGGTGGTCTGGTATTCCCATCCTTGCTGCTGCTAAGTCGCTTCAGTCATGTATGACTCTGTGCGACCCCATAGACGGCAGCCCACCAGGCTTACCCGTCCCTAGGATTCTCCAGGCAAGAACACTGGAGTGGGTTGCCATTTCCTTCTCCAATGCATGAAAGTGAAAAGTGAAAGTGAAGTCGCTCAGTCGTGTCAGACTCCAGCGACCCCATGGACTGCAGCCTACCAGGCTTCTCCGTCCATGGGATCTTCCAGGCAAAAGTACTGGAGTTGGGTGCCATTGCCTTCTCCAATTCCCATCCCTAAAGAAAGTCAATTCATGCCCCTCTCCCAAACAAAACAAAACAACAGCTAACAGAATCCTCCTTTTACTTATTCACCAATGGCCTGCAGTAATGATTCATTCCTTTGGCTTAAACTCCTTGTCTCATTAAAATGCAATACAACCGCCAAATAAACCACCTTTATGGAATTAGTCATTACACTTTACCCTGAATGATTTCATCAGCTCTTCATAGAACAGAAATGAGAAGGATAAGCATCTATTGAGTGCATCCTATGCACCAGACATTTTACATACATTGTGGCTCATTAATAGAGTTAAATGAGCTTAGCTCTGAAAATACCCAAAGATCAGAGAGGTTAAGGAATTAGTCCAAGGTAACAGAGCCGGTAAATTGAGAAACCAGATTTAAACTGACATCTAAACCCCTGCTCTCAACTCCAGCCTGAGTTTGGAGAGGAGGAAAAAGCACAAAAGGAAGGGATGGAAAGGACACAGAGAAGCCAGAAGACCTGCTTCATCTTCTGCATTTGACCCAGGACAGCCGGAGGCTGGCCCTGGGAAGGAGTGTTATTGGAAACACCATCCTTCCGGGTGCTCCTCCTCCTGTCTCTCACACTTCATGTCCAACCTGTCAGCAGATCCTGTTGACTCTGCCTTCGAAACCCCCCAGTACTCTGATCCCTCCACAGAAGCTTCACCGGCAGCCCCCTAGCCTCGCATCTCTAACCTGGATCTCTGCAGGTAACTAACTTCCTTCCATTTTCCCTCCTTCGGCCTTGTATCCCTCTGCCTGCAAGCTCAGATTGCTCCACCTCTGCTCAAACCCTTCATGACAAGTTCTTCTTCCCCGACCAGCCACCGTCCCTCGGGCCTCCTTTACATTTCAAGCCCCTCCCTCAGCCCCAGCCTTCCGTCCCCACTGCTGCTTCTCAGACACGCCTAGCACCTGCTTCCCTCTGCCCCGAGGGCCCACCCCACATGCCCCTTCCTGGCCTCCTTCAGGTGCCAGCTCCCTCAGTGGGCCTCCTTTCAGCTCCCAGCTTCCTGGAACAGCCTCACTCCTTTCCTGCTTTATTCATCCCGGAGCACGAATCACCATCTGATAGAGCACACACATTTCACTCATTTGTTGACTCATTTCTCTCTCCAGAATGCTCTCTGCTCCAAGGCAGGGACTCCTGTCTGCCTTGGTCTCTGCTGTATCCTCAGCATCTAGAACCACACCTGGCATATAGTAGGTGCTCAATAAATGTCTGTTGAGTGAATGAAGGACTATGAGAAAATGGGTGATGTTCTACTTTGAGAGACACCATCAGTCTTCACAGATGTGGTGTCTCAAAGTCCAGAGTGTGACATTCAGACTATAATATGCATTGCTATGGGGTCTCGTGGAAGTAAGCCAAAATAAATGAAAAATCATATAAACAGCCCAATGCTATTACCAGGAAAAAGTCTAAGGACTTACTGTGTGCACTGACAGGTAGAGGCTTGGCCAATATTTGTTGAATGAGTGGAGAGGAAGACATAAGCTTTCTCATCAAACACATGTGAACCAAAGAAGAGTGTCTCTGGTGATTGAAAAGGCCAAATTTTGTTTTATTATGCACAGTTTAGGCTTTGGCTAAGAGGAGTCACAGGAAGTACTAATTATCTTGATTATACAAACATTATAATGGGGCAGTGTATTGAAGTAGAAAATGCATGGCTTGGATTGAAGAACCTCAGGGAACCCTGGCTCCTGCTTGGAGGCTATGGCATCTCTGGGTTACTCAGGGTCTTCCTGCATCAGTGGGTGATACGGACCTGATAGGTTGTTTTAAAGCTTTTGTCACCACTTTCAAAGTCCCTCCTCTCCCTCCAAGTCAGGAGATTTTTTTCCTATCAAATTCCTGGGTCCCACTCCAGACCCAGTGAATGACCCTGGGGGGTTGCAGGCTGTGCAGCCAGGAACCTGCATTTTAAACAAACATTCATGCTGCTGAAAGACTGGCTAAAATCTCACTCCTCTGAGTGGTCCCTGGACCAGCAGCATCAGCATCATTGTAGCGTGTTAGAAATGCAGCGTCTCAGGCCTTACCCCTGACTTTGTCCACAAGATTCCCAGAGCGACCCCCACTTTGAAAAGCACTGCTGTATCACACTTGATTGATTTGCCTTTCAGATCTCTCCTGCCCTTCTCTCCAACCTCCTAAAGGATCCTCCCAAAAGACTTCTAGCTCAGGAATCAGGGTTTCATTTCATGAGAAGATAAAGACTCAAGATGCCAAGGTCTGCCTGATGGAAGCTCCAGGGGGAGGAGGTTTCCACAGGTGGATCACAGCAAACCTCCTGCCAGTAAGTGTTGCTTGGTGAGTGTTGGGGCAGAACAGGACTGAGTAGATAAAGAGAAGGAAGAGGCTGCTCTTGAAGAAGCAGGAGGGAAAGAGGGACCTGGTGACAGAAGCTGGGTCATGTTGCCACTCCAGGGAGCTCGGCTTCCCGGGTAGACAGTTTGGGGAGGTTTGTTCTGTTACCCCCATGGACTTAACTAGGATTTAACCCTGGTATCTGGAGAATTTGTTAACCTTGGACAAAGTCAGGGATATTGTTGCTGATGGCTAAAATGACCTCTCAAGGAACTAATCACATTTCTTCATATGTATTTTTATACTTATAGATTTTATATATGTATATATGCTTTGATACTGTGAAGTTTGGTTTCTGTTTAAGACATAAGAGAGCCACAACAAAAAAGCTAAATATAACGTCCTCAAATAGATAGAGACCACACACAACAAAAATGTCATCTTTCAGTAAATAAAAAAAAAAAAAATTTAGCAACCAACATAGAAAACTATTTCCAATATATCTGTAGACAGAGGACCACCTCTGTAATGGAGAGTAAAATTAAAATATTGTTGCCTTTATAGAACCAACTGAAGATGCTTTCAGTGCCGGATTCAACATTACTTATGGACACTGAGTCCATTATTTATGGACATTGAGTTCAGTACAGCAGGAGTACTGAAGTGAGGACCCTGAAGTAAAAGTGAAAAACTCCTGCAAAATGAATAGCAAGCCCCTATCTTCCCTGTAGTCTGTCTTCTGCGGGAGCCTAGAAATTTACATATTACATTTGTATACAGCAAGACACACCTCTCTTGGGGTGGTCTAGGAAAGTCCCTTTGTTTCTCTTCCCTTCATGTTGATCCTCTGTCCTCTTCCCTAAAGCCTGCAGGAGTCAGTTTTAGTCAATCAGGCAACCCGAAACCCCAATACCCCCCACAGTGACCCTGAGACAGATACAGGGCAAATCAAAGCTCCCCTGCCCAGCCTGGGTGTAGGGGTGGGCGGAGGGAGAGGGTTACCTGGGAGGGGTTACCTGACCTGTGTGTTCACATTACCTGCCAGGTACTCGATGACTGCGGCCATGTAGACGGGAGCACCCACGCTGATCCGGTACTTGAACGTCCCTTTCTTCAGGTACCGCATCAGCCTGCCCACCGGGAAGATGACCCCGGCCCTGGCTGAACGCGACAGCTTGGACATTTTCTTCTTCCCGCTCCGGCCCGACATCTTGCCTTAGTTTCCCTCGCAGCTTGCTTTACACGGTGGCCTCCGGGCACTGACTCAATGCTGGAAAGGAAAGATGGCAGGGTGAGGAAGGGAGACTGGCCGATGGCTTGAGAACCGTGGTGCAGCCCCAGGGCACCTGCGACCCACATGATAGCCTCGGGGAGGTAGCTGAGACCTGGCTGCCACTGCAGGGAGCTGCAGATGGGGAGCTGGGTGTCGGCACGCCCACCCACAAACAACTCCCCTTCCCACCCAGCCAGCCCAGCCTCCGTAGGAGAGGCCACAGAAACTCAGGAGAGGGATACCCGGTGGTTAGTCTCCAACGAAATCCACTTCATGATCTCCAGAACCTATGAACTGGCTACTCAAGCATGTATCTGTGGATACTTTTTAGTTGACCTGTCTTTATACTCAGAAATGTCTTTTCATAAGTAGGCTTCCCTGGTGGTTCAGATGGTAAAGAATATGCCTGCAGTGTAGGAGACACGTGTTCTATCCCTGGGTCAGGAAGATCCCCTGGAGAAGGAAATGGCAACCCACTCCAGTATTCTTGCCTGGAGAATCTCATGGATGGAGGAGCCTAGTGGGTTACAGTCCCTGGGGTTGCAAAGAGCTGGACACAACTGAGCGACTATCACTCACTCATGTGGCCAAAGACACTTTGGAGATGTGATTAAGTGGGAGAGGTGATCCTGGATTATCTGGGTGGGTCTAATGTAATTGCAAGGGTCTTTCTAAGAAGGGAGGGAGATGAGAGGAGCGACAGGCTGACACCAGAAAATGGATTCTCCCCTCAGAGCATCCCAAAGGAACCAGCCCTGCTGACATCTTCATTTTAGCCCACTGGAAATGATCTTGGGACTCCCCTGGTGGTCCGCTGAATAAGAATCCGCCTGTCAATGCAGGGGCTACAGGTTTGCTCCCTGGTCTGGGAAGATCCCACATGCAGAGGAGCAACTAAGCCCATGCGCCACAACTGCTGAGCCCACGAGCCTAGGACTAGCACTTCGAAACCTGAGAGGCCACCGCAACGAGAAGCCCGCTCACTCAAACTACAGAGTAGCCCCTGCTCACAGCAACTAGAGAAAGCCATGTGCAGCAATGAAGCCCCAGCTAGGCAAAGAAATAATAAAATTAATTAAGTTTAAGAAACAAAATGATTTTGGACTTCTGACTTCTAGAACTGTAAAGAGAATAAATTTGTATTGTTCAAAGCCACTAAATTTGGGGGATAACTTGTTACAGCAGCACCAAGCAAACCAATATGGTTCCTCTTTGCCCTGATTTGCTTCTGCCTCTTGTTAATAAATAGTACAAAGTTAATATGGCCATGCCTATCGTAATGGTTAGCTTTGACCCACAACTCAGAGCTGATGTGCACCTTTTAGACGGAAACACTTCTCTAAATTCTCTAGTAATGTAGCATCCTTGCAAACAGAAATATGCCAGAAGAGGCAGTTTTATTGAATATGCTAATGCAGAGTAACAAGCAAATGAAAAACCACAGTGCAACTCAGACTCTTGCTCTTTGGAATGGGGAACCCAGGGTGATTTGGGGGAGGAACTTCAGAATCAGCACAAAGAGGTGACTTCAGTACAATGCATGGAGAGATACGTATATGATTCATTGTCATTTCAGGAAGCTATCTTTAGTGCAAAGATGAAAAATAATTATATACTTCTGAAGAAGCCTTTGTAAGGCTAAAACTAATTCAGAGAATTGTAATAGAGCTTAACCTGTTGGTGGAGAGAGTATTATAACCAAAAAAAAGGAATATAGGCTAGAAAAAGTAAAAGCAAATTACAAACAAGAAGGACCAAAGAAAAGGAAACAGAAGTTTTCTAGGAAAAATGTTAGGGAATCAAACCTCTCTGGCCCAAGGGCAACATTATTTTCAGTGGCCATTTTCTTTGTGGATGGAAAATGAGAAGGTCAAAAATAAAATTGGTTCTACCTGTCGAGACAACACAAATTTTGGCTCGGTCGGTTTGCCAACAGCCAAGATGTCAATGAAAGTAAAAAAAAAATGACAGAAGAAAGTGCTAGATTAACTCATGACTAATATGAAAGATACAGAACTGGGATTTATTTAATCCAGATGGAAGACTGAACATGGAGTTCAATTTTCTAAAGTATCTGATTACTCTGTATGACTGAGAATTTTTATATAAAAACTATGGAATTAGCAACAAAACCCATGCTCAGCACCCTCTTATCTCAGAGGTAAATGATGTAAGTTAGAGGCATTTTTACTACATACATTACATACATTCTTATGTAAGAATGTTATGTTGTTCTTATGTACTTACTGCACTCCTATTTTATGTCATTTTGCCACCGAGAGATGTAGGTATTCATCAAAGTTAAGTACGAGAAAGATGAGCAAATAGCCTAAGAACTTTATCTCTTTCCCAGTAAGGCACAAGGATAAGACAGGATCAATGTTTTTAGAACTTCCACATTTCTGTGCATTTGCTGCAAACAAAAAGAAGCGTAGTCTCTTTAAGAAATGAGTTCTGGAGTTAAAACCCTGTGCAGGTGCATAAAGATGTGTTAGTGTTGGTAACTCCACTAAACCAATTATGTGCTTTTTCCAGTTACTGTAAGTTGGGGGAGGGGGAGGATTAGTAGGTGTGGTTGTCAAGGAAACCACCTGAGAAGCCCATCACAGGAGGATATACTCTATGGCTACAGTACAACGTGCTGATAGTCATAATCTCTCTGACAGAGAGCAAAACCCACGGAGCACAAATGCCACGAGGGCAGGACCCCTTCATCCCCCCAAGCCCAGGACATTTTCTCAGATGGAAACAGACAAAGAATGACTAGGTGTGCATAATAAAGCCACCCAGGGGCTCTCCCAGAATCAGCCAAGTGGAGTCACAAATTGCCCTACAAGTTGGTAATGAGGACTGGCGGTAGAAGAGAAATAGGGGACTTTAGGGAATTGATGCCTAACACATTCATGAAGATAAAATAGCCAAGAAAGGAAAACAAGGGTTAGATCAAACAAAGTAACGTACGAGCTGAACACTATAAAATGTAGGGATCACCCCAAACACTGCATTTTGTATCGAGAATTTCTTCCTTTGATTTCCAGACATGGCAACCCACTCCAGTATTCTTGCCTGAGGAACCTCACGGACAGAGAAGCCTGGTGGCTACAGTCCATGGGGTCGCAAAACAGGACACGACTTGGCGACTAAACAACCAAAGGGCCTTAGAGTTAGGGATGCAGTGCTATTTGAAGTCTAAATGTGAGGCTGACCGTTGCATGTGCTTTAGTAGGACTGGAGAGTCTTTGTGTCTGCAGACCTGTCTTTTTGATAGGAAATGAGTGACCAAAACCAGTTGCCGTGGCCAGGCACAATAATAATCATTTGCATGAACTACAAGTCTCACTACAGGAGGTCCTGATCAGGAGAGTGATATATTCTGCCAACCTCCCGGAAACCCGCACGCTGGAACCTATCTTGGCTGAGAGATGCCCGTGCCACTAGGAAGAACCCTGAGTCAGACCAAGTATGGGCACAGGCGAGATGACTGGCCAGAGTCAACCCAAAACCTAACCCCATCACCACCAAAACCCGAGACAGTGAGCCAAGTGCAGAGCAGTTCTCCTGGCTTCCCTTACCCTGCTGCTCTCCACCCCCTTGCCTATAGTCTTTTGTTTTATCAGTAGCTGTGTCTCCTTGGACAATTCATTTCCAAGGGTTAGACGAGAGCCCACTCTCGGGCCCTGGAAGGGGTCTCCCTCCGGTTGCATGTGCAGGCATTGTGCTGAGTTTAAGCAGCCTAACTCCTGGCCTCGAGGGCTGGGAGGCCCCTGCACAGTGAAAGAATCAGACCACGTCCAGGAATCCTTCGGGGAAGCAGACAGCAGGCTCATGGGAGCTAATAGGTCACACCTGCCGGGACCCATAGATGGAAGGAAGGGTAGAACCTCCTTGGCCCACTTGAGAGAAGACCCTACTTGCCAAATCCCGCTTTGCCCCCCAGCCTGTGCGGGACTCTGCCTAAAGTGGTGAGAAAAGATAACCTTTAACTTTCTTCTTTTCCAGACCACCCCTGACTCTATGCAGGCTTGGTAATACAGGAGTTAGAAGACTTGAATGCAGGTTTCCCTACTCTTGTGAATATGAATCTCTGTGGAGGGGCACTCCTGGAAAGAGAAAAGAACTGGGCAATGTGAAACTTGTTTCACTAGACTAATAATTAAATGTTTACATTTACTTACCTTCTCGAAAACAAGTTCTGTTCTAATTAGGCAGAGCTTAAGGACTATAGTGTGATGTTTGTTTATAGGACTGAAGAAGGAAGATGGCTGGATGAAGCTCTTCCAGTGGTTATACACACTACGTGGGGGACGAGAGGAATGGGAAAGCAGACCAGATACAAGCCAGATCCGCATCATACCTGTCCTTCCACATCTGGAAGACTAAGGTAGGACTACTATATAAAGTCTCATAATGACTTGCAAAGTGGACAGAAGAGTTGTAAGCATGTTAAGTTGAGGGAGGGCAGGAAAATAAAACTCAGGGAAGAGGCAGGGAAAATGAGTGTTGCCTGCTCACTGGCTTTCACCTCTGGGAGCACAGTGGTTGGGAGAACACCACTGGTTTTGTATGTGCTGGGGAAGAGGGCATATCAGACTCTGTTGTTTTAGGATTTATTTTTATGCTTGGGTTTTAAGTCCATAAGAACATGGGTTAGACTTTACAGGTATCACCAGGGACGTCCCTGGTGGCTCAGACGGTAAAAAGCATCTGCCTACAATGCGGGAGACCTGGGTTTGATCCCTGGGTTGGGAAGATCCCCTGGAGAAGGAAATGGCAGCCCACTCCAGTATTGTTGCCTGAAATCACTTTTCATTTTACAGGTATCACAAGGGTAAATATTAAATTGCAGCACTGACTCAGACATGGGCAATAAAAATCACACCAGCCTATTTAAATAACTATTGTATTTCATTGATTTTATGACGCACTTAAATTTTTTTTTAATCTCTAGAAATCAGTATGCATCTTACAATCTATGAGATCATAGATTCAATGAAAGTATTTATGGAGCACTTATTTTTGAACAAGAAACTACATTAGATAGCTGTAAAATATACATGGCCTTTGTCCTCAAATATTTTCCAATGAAGTTGCATGACAGATCATAATAAAGTTTTAAAGATGCTAGAGCCATGGTTCCCAAACTGTGTGCCAAGGGACCGTGGGACAAAACAGCAAATGTTTAAGCTTTCAAGTGGACTTTGGTAATAGTCAACCTCTGGTTGCCTCCACAACCACCAGCTTATTGTGGTTCCACCGGTGGTTCAGGGTAGATTGTACTATCTTCCTTTCGGTGATTCCGTATCTTTGCAAAGCTGAGTTACTGGCTGTTGTGATTAAAAGCAAGTGCGGGGTGAAAATGAATGTGAATGAGAACGGGGTGTTCAATCTGATTCCAAGGTGGGAGAAATCATGTAGTGTCCAATAGGTGTACACTCCCTCTTTCTAACTTATCCCTGGTTATCTAAGAATGGGATGCAATTGTTCTCCTAGTTCATGTGTTATTATTTTTTCAAATGGCTACGAAATTGTTAGGACAGAAATACTTATTAAGTTGTTGAGACTGAACCACTTAATAAATGGAATGGAAGGCTTTTCTTCTGGGTTTTGTGAAAAAAAATGGCCGAGACCCTAAATTCTCTGTGAGCTTATATAAGCTGAAACATATAATTAGGACTTGCTCGGGGTCTCCCTAAAGCAGGGAAAACAAGAAAGTTACATGAGTTATTTAAAATTTTTGAATTTATCTTTAAATTTAATACTTGCACACAACAGTAAAATAAAGTGAAAAGGTAAAGAAGTTTATCATTTTATTTCCACCACTGATTGTATTGAAAACTTTAAATAATATGTTTCAATCCCCATCACTGACTCCATCAACTTTAGGGCTTCCCTGACAGCTCAGTTGGTAAAGGAACGGCTGCAACGCAGGAGACTCCAGTTCGATTCCTGTGTTGGAAGATCTGCTGGAGAAGGGTTAGGGTACCCACTCCAGTATTGCTGGGCTTCCCTTGTGGCTCAGCTGGTAAAGAATCCGCCTGCAATGTGGGAGACCTGGGTTTGATCCCTGGGTTGAAAGATCCCCTGGGGAAGAGAAAGGCTACCCACTCCAGTATTCTGGCCTGGAGAATTCCATGGACTGTATAGTCCATGGGGTCGCAAAGAGTTGAACACGACTGAGCAACTTTCACACACACAACTTTAGATACTGATTCCTGAGCCTTCGCCATGTAAAATGAGGATGTGCGGGCCCCAATCTTTCCTTGGCCCTCACCTCCTGACTTTACTTCCCTATTTCCACCTCTCTCTTCTGTATTTTCCACTATCCCGAATTACAACATGTGCCTAGGTGAAATTTTAAAAATAAATGCCAATGAATAGCATTTACATGAAGGCTTTGTAAACATCGTTCCCATCAGACCTGAGTGGGATGCTGGCATCACACTTCCTTCTCTGTGGTTCAATGCTAGGACACTCCACACACACACCCAAGTTACTACGGGCATACCTCAGAGATATTGTAGGTGTAGCTCCAGAATAACCCTAGAAAGTGAGCCACACGAATTTTTTGGCTTCCCAGCACATAAAAAAGTTATGTTTTCACGTCACTGTGGTCTATTAAGCATGCAATAGCAGTATGTCTTGGGCTTCCCTGTTGGCTCAGACAGTAAAAAATCATCTGCCTGCAATGTGGGAGACCTGGGTTTGATCCCTGGGTTGGGAAGATCCCCTGGAGGAAGGCATGACAACCCACTCCAGTATTCTTGCCTGGAGAATCCCCATGGACAGAGGAGCCTGGCGGGCTACAGTCCACAGGGTCACAAAGAGTCGGACCCAACAGAGCGACCAAGCACACAGCACCAGCAGTATGTTTAAAAATATGTACATACCTTAATTAAAAAATAATTTACTGCTAAAAAGATGCCAAAAACAACTACAACAGAAACATCCAAGGTCATTGATCACAAATCACTGTAACAAAAATAATAATCACGAAAACGTTGGAGATACTGTGAGAATTACTACAATGTGACAGAGGCACACTAAGTACAGCTCCAGTAGACTTGTTCAAGGCAGGGTCGCCACAAAATTTCAATTTGTAAAAAACTGCAGTATTTGCAAAGCACAATAAAATGAGGTATTTGTGTAATTACAGTTGATCCTTGATATATATATATCCTTGTGCAGTAGTTCTTTTTTTTAAAAAAAACAAAACTTTATTTTATATTGAGTATAGCCAGTTAACAATGTTGATTATTTCAGGTGGATAGCAAAGGGACTCAGTCATACATACACATGTACCCATCCTCCCCCAAACTCCCCTCCCATCCAGGCTGCCACATAACATTGAGCAGAGTTCCATGTGCTATAATGTGTTCTATAAAGTAGGCAGGACACTGCATTAGTGAGTGGTGAACAACTGTTTTGGGGAAACAGGGTTGGGTTGCTGTGAGCCTCTGATCACAACATTTTCATCAACGGATCAATACACAGCCTTGTCTGATGTATGTTTCTGTTCAAAGACACCTTATGTAATATGAATTGTTGATTCACTAACACTGAACTCACGGCCAGCATCAATAACTCTTGCTTGAACAGAGCTTATCTAACACACATATTTTCTACATAAGGCACATCTCAGCCTCCATGCCCTTAGGAACACTAGACATCACTTGAAGACTACGCTTGGGGGTCATTTTGAACAGTGAGGTTACTAACAGAAAGCACAAAACTGAAAAACATGGCACTAAATAGACCACGATGAAGACTCACGTATAAGGCGGAAGATGAAACAAGAAGGCAGAGTGTGGCCTTCCCCTTCTCAGCTGGGAAGGTGTGCAGTGGATGGGTCAGCTTTTCCTGCTCTGTGCATGTCTTTGAATGACTGCGAAAGTGCCACAAGTATTGATTTTTGGCTTACCAATAAATTTCAGTGAGTGGGCAAGTTAGCATATATGGAATCCATGAACAATGAGGGTTGACTGTACTTATCTTTGCTCTTGTTGACAGAAGAGAAATTTGCCTTGGGAGTTCGCTGGTGGCCTAGTGGTTAGGACTCCCGGCTTTCACTGAGATTGACTAGTGCTCTCATGCTCAGTCGTGTCTGACTCTTTGTGATCCTACGGGCTGTTGCCCACCAAGCTCCTTTGTCCATGGGATTTTCCAGGCAAGAATACTGGAGTGGGTTGCCATTTCCTCCTCCAGGGGATCGTCCCGACCCAGGGATCGAACCTGCGTCCCCTGCATTGCAGATGGATTCTTTACTGCTGAGCCCTTGGGGAAGCCTTCACTGTAGGGGGTTTGGGTTTGATCCCTGGTTGGGGCATCACCCAGCTTCTAGGTCACACGGTTGTTTGCAGGGGGCACTTTTTCCCCAGAGACATTGTTCCTGGAGCCCTCTGCCCTGGGCTCCAGGGTGGAGTGGTCATCCTGGGGCTGTCTTCCCAGCTCATCCTGGATGCCATGACTTCCTCCTTATTGGCGTTCTCCCTTGTTTTCCTTTTACCTGCCTCATGTTGCTCTTCAGGGACAGTGCTGAGAGGTAAACTTTTTCTTACACAAATGAAATTGTCCTTATTGAATGATCTTTGGATTATTATTTGGTGCAGTTTCTAGCATCAAAGTCATTTTGCTTCAATGTTTTGAAGCCATTGAGCCATCATTTTTGGCATTCAGTTTTACAGAGAAGTTTGGTAGACCCCAATCCCCCAAGCTTTTAAATTTTCTCTGCATGTTCTAAAACTTTACAAGGATGTGTCTAGGTGTCAGCACTTGATGATAAGCCTGTTCAATCTTAAAATTTTTCAGAACTCCTGGAATTTTTTCCTGTTATGTATTTGATTATTTCCCCCATCTCTTTTATTTCTCCCACTTCTCCCTTTACCTGTCTCTTAATCAGATGTCTGTAAACCAGGACTTGGATCTCCCAGATTGCTCCCCCAAGTCTCAACCTTTTCCTTCTGATTCTCAGGCTTTTAAATTTCTCTCCTCACTCCTTTTCTTCCCATGCAGGATCTTAGTTCCCTCTAGGGAATTGAACCCATGTCCCCTGCAGGAAGTGTGGAGTCCTAACCACTGGGCTGCTAGTCCCCATCTTTTTAATTTTAGTAATCATATTGCTAATTTCTGAGCATTCTTTTTTGTTCTTTGATTGTTCCTTTTTCATAGCATCTTGTTTTTGTTTTTTTTTTATGAATGCACCATGTCTTCCAATCTCCCTGAAACTACCTGGGGTGTGTTTACATCATCTTCTTTCTCTAAATTATTTAATAATTTAGACTCAGTTCAGTTCAGTCGCTCAGTTCTGTCCGATTCTTTGCAACCCTATAGACTGTGCACGTCAGGCTTTCCTGTACATCACCAACTCCTGGAGTTTACCCAAACTCATGTCCATTGAGTCGGTGATGCCATCCAACCATCTCATCCTCTGTCGTCCCCTTCTCCTGCCTTCAATCTTTCCCAGCATCACGGTCTTTTCAAACGGGTCAGCTCTTCGCATCAGGTGGCCAAAGTATTGAAGCTTCAGCTTCAGCATCAGTCCTTCCAAGAATATTCAGGACTGATCTCCTTTATGACGGACTGGTTGGATCTCCTTGCAGTCCAAGGGACTCTCAAGAGTCTTCTCCAACATCACAGTTCAAAAGCATCAATTCTTCGGCGCTCAGCCTTCTTCACAGTCCAACTCTCACATCCATACATGACCACTGGAAAAACCATAGCCTTGACTAGATGGACTTTGTTGGCAAAGTAATGTCTCTACTTTTTAATATGCTGTCTAGGTTGGTCATAACTTTCCTTCCAAGGAGTAAGCATCTTTTAATTTCATGGCTGCAATCACCATCTGCAGTGATTTTGGAGCCCCCGAAATAAAGTCTGACACTGTTTCCATGTTTCCCCATCTATTTGCTATGAAGTGATGGGGCTGGATGCCATGATCTTCGTTTTCTGAATGTTGAGCTTTAAGCCAACTTTTTCACTCTCCTCTTTCACTTTCATCAAGAGACTCTTTAGTTCTTCTTCACTTTCTACCATAAGGGTGGTGTCATCTGAGGTTTTCGACTCAGTCGTCCCATTTATTTCATCTTTCTTTTTCATGTTGGCTTTCCTACCATGTCTGGTGATCTTTGGGCATGCATTCATATTTAAGAATGAAAGACATGGTTGCTTACTACAGGCAGACAGAAAAGCTTTCCACAGCTATTGTTTGGCAGGCACTGTTCCTGTTTGGGACCTCAGGGTACATGCATGGGGCATGCCAACTAGCAGGCATCATCTTAGGATGCCTGGTTAGGAACTGAGAGCCCTCTAATGCCAGAATGAGAGTTTTACTTGGTGGAGCCATACCCATCCTCCAGATTCTAGATCTGCTCTGCAGTTTTTCAGTTTCTTTAGAGAAGAAACCTCAGATCATCAGTTTGGAGGATAAATGCCAGGTTGACAGAAGCCCTACTCGGAGTAGGGGAGGGAGAGAGACACATTCACCTAGCTGTTCTGGAGACAGACCTTCAATGACTTTCCATTTTCCATCCTGCCCAACTTCAGGGCAGCTCCCTCCTCCTTTTATTCTTAGCTGTGGCTCTTTCTGTGATGCCATCTACATTTCTATGTGCTTTCAGTCACAGAAAAAAATTTGCTGAAATCTCCCTCCCATTTGCGGATGACCATCACCAGCCCCCACTGCTTGGTTGCGAAGGGCTTATTTTCTTTGTACATCTTTTACCATTATTTTTGTGGGCTCCAGAGGAAAAGCTCATGTGCTCTAGGAAAGCTCAGGTGCTCAGAGTCCATCACTTAGGACTGGAAATCAAAAGTGTCATTTTAATTTAACATCTTAACAAACATCACTTGGGAATTAGCCTAGATATGAGTATACCAGTAAAGAGAAAAAGCTCAAGAGTTTTGTGATTAAGAATGGCATATTGAAAAATTCAGATTTACTTTCATCACCAGGTGAGTCAGTGGAAACTAACTGGTCCTGAGACAACTGAGGAATATAAAATTTCTTATCAAGACATTGTAGGAGACTCAGACTTCCCTAGCAGTCCAGTGGTTAAGACTTTATTTTCTGTCGCAAGGAGCTTGGGTTTGATCCCTGGTCAGGGAGCTCAGATCCCACATGCCTCTCGGCCAAAACCTCAAAACATAAAACAGAAGCAATACTGTAATAACTTCAGCGTGCTAAGTCACTTCAGTCACATTCGACTGTTTTGACCCCATGGATTGTAGTCCACCAGGCTCCTCTGTCCATGGGATGCTCCAGGCAAAAATACTGGAGTGGGTTGCCATGCCCTCCTCTAGGGGATCTTCCCAACCCAGGGATTGAATCCGTGTCTCTTATGTCTCCCACACAGGAAGGCAGGTTCTTTATCAGTAGGGCCACCTGGGAAGGCCAGTAAATTCAGTAAAGATTTTAAAAACTGTCCACATCAAAAAGAAAGATTGTATAAGACTCACTAGTAGAATTAGATTCAGTGTGTCTGTATTTGCATAATTGTAGCATATGGAATTCCTATAAACAATATTTAAAACTATACTGTAATCCCAGATGGGAGGAGTGGAAGGAAAGAAAACATCCTAAGCAAGCATTTGCCCTTATTGAATGAATTGCTCTTGGTGAGAAACAGTAAACTTTACTTAATACACTGACTACCTTCATGAAAAGATAAAATAATCTGGTTTCTTTAGAACAATGTGTGTGCTGTGTGCTTATTCACTCAGTTGTGTCCGACTCTTTGCAACTCTCTGTCCATGAGGATTCTCCAGGCAAGAATACTGGAGTGGGTTGCCATGCCCTCCTTCAGGGGATCTTCCCAACCCAGGGATCGAATTCAGGTCTCCCGCACTGCAGGGGGATTCTTTACCAGCTGAGCTCCCAGGGAAGCTCTTTTTAGACCAGTATCTTTCTTTAATTTAAATAAGTTCTTTCTCAAGCATAAATAGCTGATCGAGAGTAAACTAAGTTTCATGCCCCAACTTCTTGAAGTTTTTATTATATACAAGCTGATGAGGAACAAGACAAAGTAGCCAACTGGCAAGATGGCCTGTTAGCAGCCGCCAGCAATTCTGATTTAAATGACCACTTTTTCTGCCTCTGAGCTTCAGCAAACCGTCTTTTAAAAAAAGACAGCACTCTGCATTTGAGATTGGCAGCAATGATTACAGGCCAGTGTGTCACAGGTGTAGTTTGATTGGGCTGATGAGCCACCTTGACGAAGGATCTAGACTATCAAGATAGTTTATTTTAAATACTCTTTTGAGGTCATTCCCTTCAGAAGTATATAAATCAAAATGCTTTTATACATACATTATTTTAAATCTAGAACTAAGAGGTCTTCTCTCTTTTGAATGATAGAAATAAATTTTAAAACAAACTTCTGTAACGTTTATAATCATGAAATTCATAGTGTCATCCCCTAATGGATTCGTTTTAAAATTGCTGAAATTTATTCAATTTATTCATCTTCAGTTCCCATGATATTTCCCTAATCTGTCGTACTGTGCTTCAGAATATTTTCTATTGTAAATATTTATGAAAAAACAAAGCAGATCCTGCAATAAGCATCTTTACTTTGTCATTTCAAAACTATCCTTTGGGAGAATAAAATGTGATGAAATAAAATTAGGTAGGACATAAGGGAATTCAATGTAAATACATTAACTGTATGTAGAAATATGTTTTTAAAGGGTAGGAAAAAAAAATTCCAGTCTCATACCTGATAAAATTCTAACATATTTCAGTGTGTTACCATAAGTACTGTATTAAAATAATAGTAGTTTATTAGTATTATTTTGTAGCTGTAAAAACCATTTTCAGTAGAGCTAGCTAAATCACTTGCTCTATTACACTTCCATTTATGAACTCCAAGGGCAAATCATTATTGCACAAGTAATACTTTCCAAACCATTTTCTTCCAAGGCCACCTCTAAGTGAATGAGAAGAGTCAATAATTTTATCGTCATATATGTTAAAGCGCATTAACAATTTATAATGTAAAGAGCTATATCAAATGCAATTTCATCAGGATGACACGGATCAAATTAACTAAATTAACCAACCACGAACGTTAGAACCAAGCATTAACCCAATTTATTTAAATTATACTATCGGATTACAAATCAGTCCTGTTTCAAAAAGCATTTCAAGTCATGTCCTGGAATAATCTGGCGGGAAAATCAACTGCCAGCACATTCTTTCTAATTCAGAGGCAGAAGATATGCGGCTGTCTGAGACATTTTAGAAGGGATGGAGAGCAGAGCGTGGGATGGAGCCGATGTGGAGTGGACTTAGGTTATCTGCTGCTACTGTAGTACACGGTGACTTTTTTTTTTAAGATTTTTTTTCTGATGTGGACCATTTTTAAAGTAAAAATCTGTTACAACATTGTTTCTGGTTTTTTGGTCATGAGGCATGTGGGATCCTAGCTCCTTAACCAGGGATGGAACCTGTACCCCCTGCATTGGAAGGCAAAGTTTTAACCACTGGACCACCAGGAAGCCCCGAGTCTTATACAATCTCTGGATAAGAAATTTTATATTCCTCAATTATCTCTGGTGACTCTTAAAACATTTTGTCTTCATTGAACCAGAGTTAAGGATTTTTTTCTTTCCTTTCTTCTTTGTTATTAGCCTTCTGTTTCTTTCTAACATAAATACATTTGGCCACCTATGGTATTAATTAGATGAGAAATGAGTATACATGAATGAATAAAAATACTTTGAATTCTCTTTGATTCTGAGTTAGTAACACATCCCAGAAGAAAATGAACCAGTTTGCCTTCCTGAATCTATTTATTCACAGAAAACATAATAAAAGAAAACCCTTCACTGGGTCCAGCCTGGTTTTGTCTTTTTGCTCTTTTGAGAATTAACAAATCAGAACAGTGGGCATGCTACTCTGTTTCCTTAAAATCGAGTAGTTTCAGATTAACAGAGAGGTGTTTTGTTATTACAGTGACCTGTCCTTGCAGGGGACTAGCTTTGAACCCAGATGAGCTGCTCAGTGGGAGGGAAGGGGATGTAGCCTCCTTTGGTGGTGGGTAAGTGGACCAGTCCGTCAGTGAGTGGGCTGCAGCCCCTTGTGCTGCCTGACCCACCAGGGGCTTCCAGAGACATCCAATGCTGCTGGGCCACTGAGGATACAGGTGGCGCCACTTGCGGGCTCTCACGGCTACAACAGACTGCATGCTGAGCAGAGGCAGCTGTCCTGGAGCCCCTCCTCCTCCACCCCTCCCCCTGCCTGCCTCTCCCCACCTTGTGTTCCTTACGGTCAGTCCTCAGGCAGTGGTTACCTTGTGGGCAACAGTGGCTGGGGGACTGTTGCTTCGGTTCTATGTTGGTGACAGGCAGTGTTGCTCCCTGGTTAAAGTGGTGAGTGTCCCCCATAGTCTGGGGCCCTGGCAGGTTGTATCATCTGCAACAGTAAGGAGATTGCCAGCCATACGGTGCCATTCCATCTGCGGGCGGAACAAGCTAGACCTCAGTGTGCATTATGGCGGGGCTATGGAAGGATTCCAGGTCTGCATCGACCAGCTGTGGCCCTCGGGCAAATCAGTTGATTTTTCAGAACCTCTCTTTCACTCAAACGAAAAATCTTTCAGAATATATATAACACACAGAAAGAGGGGGAGTTATGCAGATTGAAATGGGGAAGGCCTGGGAAGCTTGGCGGCTTGGTCCCCACTCTTTATTGTCTTGGGCCTCCAAGGAACTCTGGGCCTGTGGTACTCCACTGGAGAACCATGGTGCTAGCGGACCTCTGAGGTCCTTTCTGACCTAAAAGTTGCTGCTACTCTAGGAAGATGCTTAAAATGTCACTTCTTCTGACCCCCCACCCCCATCTGTTACTTTATTCCTAGAAATGGAACAATCGGGTAGAATTAAATCATATGCTGGTGATCTTTCCTTTGAAGTCACTATTCCATCACCCATGATAGCCACAGAAAAGAAAACGCAGGCCTGAAAAACTTTACTGAGTTTTACGGCTCGTTTCTTTTCCACCCCAAGACAATGATCTATACTGTTTATTAAAGAATAGCCAGGGCTGAAAATCCAGTTTAGAAGCAGGGGCAGTGCTTGAGTGAATGACTACCTTACTGAAATTCTGGAAGACGGTTGATTTGGAAGTTTAGCGCTCTGGTGGGGAACCCAGTGAATTATCGTCTGATCTAAAAGTTTATGTGGTATGAGCTACTGGAACTTACCTCTAGTCTACCACCACTATTTACTGTTATGCTTTTGTTGAACAGTGAAGACAGCAAAAATACAAGTTAACACAGTTCTGTGTATGAACCATTACTGAGGCCAGACCAGTGAACACAGGGCCTGGGTTTTCCCAGAAAGTTTTATTTCATTCTATTAGATTTTTATCCTGTTGTCATGGAAATAACCACATTTAGGCATCGAAACTGTATCATCAGGACTACTTCTCATACCCAGAAATGACCTTCAAATCTTTGGTCAGACCACGTGTTGCAATTTTGACCTAAACTATACTATTGCTGTACTTAATTCTTGTGGCATCACAGAATCAGCTGAAATAAACATCCCTGTACGGGGCTGGTGGTCCTATGCCTGTTTCCATACACGTTCTGTCAAAGCATGGGAATTTTGACTTGAAATACTTACTCCATTCCAAGTCGAAATTGGCAATGCCAGTCAGATAAATCGGGCAAAGTATGATGGATGGTGAGATGGATAAATGAACAGTAAGGGCTTCAGAGAAACCACCAAATTTATCTTATTTAATACTTCATGACAAAGACAGTTTAAAGTACAGTGTGATGTGGTTCAATCTGATGCTCTTTATCTTTTATTGACACAGTCAGGTAAAATAGTGACATAAAGAAGAGTTTTAACAGAAAATTTGCATAGAATAACGTTAAAAAACTTTACAAAGAACATAATCTGAGAATCAGTGGAGTGCTGGTACCGCCTGTTCTCTCCGCGCACACAGGAGGATGTGGTTGGTGGAGTGAGACTGCCTGCGTGGGAGTCCTAAGTCCACCACCCACCAGTTGCGCCGTGACCTTGGGCACATTTTAGCCTCTCTTTTCTGCAAGATGGGTATAACAACAGTACCTGTCTTTAGGGCTGTTGTAAGAATGAAACTCACCGATTCATATAAAATGCTTGAACAGTTACCTGGCAGGCAGGAAGGCATTTAATAAACATGAGCTATTATGACTTATTTCCACAAAAGAAAGTTTTAGAGACTATTTTTATAGAATGCAGGCTAACATTTTAATTCAAAAGTGACTATTATAATAGTACAGTGCTGGATGTGTGTATAACATGAGGCTTAAAACTCAGCGATGTCTTTCTGCTTCTCTCATTGCTCTTAGGAGGCAATGCGAAGGGGTGGAAAGGAAACAGTCCTGGGAGAACACCAAGAGCCACATGCTCTGTGGGAATGCTCTTGTTTCCCTCAAGACCTGGCACCTTGGGCCCGTCTCGTTCTAATCTCATATTCCCATCTTCCATCTTCCTGGGAATTCACAAGCATCACAATGTTAGACCCATAAGATCTCACAACATCATAACCTAAGGCTGAAAAGGACCTGAGTGATTAGTCATTTAGACCCCCTCCCCAATTTTTGCCACAATAAAACGAGGGGTGGTGGTCACTGAACAACTTGTCCATGGCTACAGTCTGTGTGAGACCAGACCAAGTCCCCTCACCCCCACTTCTGGAACCCTGGTCTGGGGCTGTTTCTCATACCCTTTGTTGTATGTTTCATCCCCATTGGCACCTTGCATAGTATTTTGGGGTTCCTTTTGTAATATTTGGGGAGAGGGAATGGATCACCTTCTCAAACACTTTTCCCTCCAACCTACTTCCCAGTTCATATCTCATTGAGTATCCAGAGGAAAATCAATCCCCATCCTTGTTTCCACCACACTCCTTTCCATTTTTATCTATTTTTAAGTTGGTTTTTTTTTTTTTTGACATGGGCCATTTTTAAAAAGTCTTTATTGAATTTGTTACAATTTTGCTTCTGTTTTATTTTGTTTTTGTTTTTTTTTGCCCTGAGGCATGTGGGATGTTAGCTCCCAGACCAGGGATCGAACCCACACCCCCTGCATTGGAAGGCGAAGTCTTAACCACTGGACCACCAGGGAAGTGCCCCCTACATTCCTTTTCAAAATGCCATTTTCCAATACCACTGTTAGGACTCATGTCCTCATTTTTTCCTTCTACATCTAACTTAAGGTATGCCTAGAATCATAGTCTATGGGGTCGCACAGAGTCGGACACGACTGAAGTGACTTAGCAGCAGCAGAATCATAGCGATGAAAGCAACTGTGACCTGTTCATTTAGTTCACTCCCCAGCCTGCACCTGGGCAGGCAGGACAGGCCAGGATTCAGCCTGTGAGGGAATGTACATCATCACGCAGAAGAAAGAGGAGGTGCCAGCTAGAGCCTGGCATCTACATTAGGCTTCCTTCTCCTGCCTGTTTCTTTTCCCTCTTTCTCTCCAATCCTGGTACATTCTCTGTGAAGCCTTGCCCAAGCCCTCCCTTCCAGCTTAGAATTCTTTTCTCCCTTTAAAAATTGTTGTAGCATTTAAATTATGGCTTTTATTACATATTATCAATCACTTTGAAATTAATTGTGTTTAGCTATCCAAGCAACATACAGATTAATCCAAGTTGTAAAATTTCAAATATTATAACAATGGTTACGGACAGGTATGATTAATATGACTAAACTCCTCCACAATCCCTTTAATTCTTGTCTCTCTTAGTGGGTGTCTTATTCTACACCTTTCCTATCCATTTATGTATGCATTTTTACTTATACAAATTCATGGTTTTATTTTGTTTTCATCAAAGTGGTACCATTCAATATATATTGTTTTACAATTTGCTTTTTTCATTAATAATAAGTCTCAATGACCTTTCTGTCTCAGTATATATAGGTATACTTCATTCTTTTTAACCATTTCCTAATTTCCAAGAAGATGTACAGAGTTTATTCAGCCATTCTCTACTGATGGCCATTAGGTTTCTTCAATTTCAAAATTACCAAACCTCTGCCATGGAAGGGAATAACATAATATGTGTACACGCCTGCCTGCTTCTCTACGATATATACTGAGAAATGGAATTGCTGGGTCATAGAATGTGCACATTATTAATTTTAACGCTGCCAAACTACCCTCCAAATAGGCTATATCAATTTACACACCTGTCAGCAGTATATAAAAGTACCCATTTTCCATTAGTTTGCCAATCTTAATCTCCTTTCCCCTTCTTTTACCTTCATATATATTTTATTTCCTAGGTTTGGGGGTGTAAGCGCTCTGAAAGCAGGGTCTAGGATCTCCTCATATTTGGAATCCTTCCCCCATCCAGTGGGGTTTAATAACCGGTACTTCACAAATGCTTGTTGAATGCTCTCTAACCATAAGTTTTCCGTTCACCTCTGGTTAATACACACTTCTCAAGAGCATTTACCAAGATAGCATCTAACTTTGAGAATGAAAAAAATTCTAAGAAAGTTGGTGGTTGTTTTTTTTTTTTTTTTTTTGCACATACCTCCTCCTTGAACAAGTTACAGATATCTTTCATTTTAAGTTGTCTAAGACAGGATTCTCTCCCGCCTTGCTGGCAGGAAGCAGTGAAAACAGACCTGGTTATCTCAGACAATAGCTAGCAGGGTGTCCCACACGCTGGGAAACAGGAGACCAAAGGCGCCTCAAAACCCCCGGGAACTAGACAAGACGGAATGGTGAGGGAGCAGGGTCACAGTCTTTGGAACATTCTGGATACAAGAAGGTAAATTCTTTTACAGGGTTTTGAAATAGAGGAAACCATTAATAATGTCCAAAGTATGGCAGTAAATGGATCTGGGTGAGGAGGAACTGTGACAGGGTAGGAAAAACCAGAGTGAGAACTGGGCTTATTTTTAAAGGAAACGTGGATACAGGAAATAAGGGTTTTAAAGGTGTGAATTACGTGATTCAAGAGAAACTTCCCTCCAAGCAGTGCCTATATTTATTTATATGATAATCTTGAGCTAAAGCAATTCTAAAAACCGACTAGTGAAGTTCAAAATCTTGGTGTTCTGAACATTAATTTGAAAATAAGAAGAATTTTACAAGGGGTAAGAGATAGCTTTCAGCTAAAGGTGAA
Source organism: Bos indicus x Bos taurus (assembly GCF_003369695.1). NCBI lineage: Eukaryota > Metazoa > Chordata > Mammalia > Artiodactyla > Bovidae > Bos > Bos indicus x Bos taurus. The sequence goes on along the minus strand of NC_040103.1, from coordinate 26,264,320 downwards.
CTCATTGAGAATTACATGTAACTTGGTTTGCGTTTCACAAAGGAACTGCTCCTAAATAAGAAACAACATACAGGAAGACACATGTTCGCTCTTAATAGTGTTTCTTTTTCTCCCACCTAATGAACCGTTTCAATAGCAACTGCGCAGCCCAGCGAGGGTACAATTGCATTTCGACACAAAAACAAATGAAAAAAATGAGGAAGTCGTTTGCTGTGCTGGGCCGATTGGGGAATGGGCCCCTGAGGTCTCAGGGGGCTTAGACCTAGGCCAGGTTTTGAATTCCCCTGGGCTGGAGAAAGGCTAGAAAGGCTAATACTTTAGTTCATTAGCGCTGTTGGAAAACCCAAACTGCCTTTAGCCTACCATCAGGGCTTCGGGGCTGTGGTTGCCGATGCACCCCCTTAAAATACACAGGGACCCGCGCTGTGGTTTCTCAGCCTATCCTCGTCTCTTTCATCCCTTGCCCACCCTGGGGCCATTGCCAATAAACCCAGCAGTGACCAGGATTAATTCAAGTCCGCGGCGGCCGATTTCAGGCCAGGAATAATCAGGGTCTGGAAACGACTGGAACAGGAGGCGCGTTTGGGCCTTTAGAAGCTCAGTGCCCTGGCCGTGGTTGTGCGGAACAAAGAGGGCAGGAGCGGAGGGCGCCCCCAGGAGGAAAGGTGGGGAAGGACACCCGCGGGCGGAATTCTGGAGGCGGGCGAGGCTGGAACTGGGGTGCTCCTGGAGAGCGGGCTGGGCGCCCGGGGAGGCAGGGCTGGTCCCCGCCCCGCGCGCGATTCGCTCCGCATCTGGCGCCCGGCGCAGCCCTTTCCTGAGTCGTAGACACTTTACTTTTATTCCTTTTCACCCTAATTATTATTATTATTTTCCCGCGCAAAGCGGGAACCTGGGACTGCCCAAGCGAGCGGCAGAGGGGCCGCCATTTCCCGGGGAAAGCGCAGCGCGCGCGTCGGCACCGGGCGCCCCGGAAAGGAAACCGGAGGGGAGTGCCCGGCCCCGAACCCTCCTCCGCACCGGCCCGGGGCTCGCAGCCGCCCGCGGCGCCCCGCTCACCGCGCGGCAGCCCCAGACCCTAGCCCCCGGGGCCCGCGTCCCCGGCCTGACCTTCTCTGGCGCGGCCCGCCCCCGGACCCCGGTCTCTTCCCTCCACCCGGCGCCTCCGCGCCCCTTCCATTGTCAGCCCGGAGCACCCGGCGCCCGACCTGGGCACCCTCGGAGGCCCCCAGAGCGGCCTTGCCCGGGCTCTCTCGGCCCCTGCGCAGACCACCGCCCCCGGACTAGCCCTCCTCTGCAGCCGGGCGCCTCCCTTCTCCCCCTCTGCGCCCCCAACTCCGCATCCCCAGGAGCCCTCCGCTCCCTCGAGTCCAGCGTCGCCCGGGGCCGGCGGCTGGACCCCGCATCCCTTCTCCTCCCTCCCTCGTTGCCCAAGATGCCCCCGGTTCCTCGCCGGCCTCAGGAATTTTACCGCTTCTTTAGCAATCCCCCCCCCCCCCCTTTATTTCCCGAGAAGGCAAGTTGGGCAGCTTGATTTATTAATTTTTCTTTTTCTTTTTTTTTTGCGGGAAGGATCGGCTCTCCGGGGAGCGCCCGCAGGGGCTGGGCAGCGGGGAGGGGCAGGGGGTTTCTCCGGCCCCTGCACTGCCCCCGCGGCGCGTTTTGTTTCCAGACCCCGAAGCCCCCTGAACAATAATGCCACCGCCATGGCGGGCTCACCTGGTGCTGCGCCGCCTGCTCCGGGCGCCCGGTGCCCTCCGCGCGCCGCTTCCCGGGCGCAGGTTCGGCCGGCGCGGCGCCGGTGCCGGGCAGGACTCTTTGCCTTTCTTTGGGTTCTATCTGTGCGTGTCAATGGCGGCAAGCGGCAGTTCTCCGGGCCGCGGATAGTAGCGGGGGGAGGAGGAGGAGGGAGAAGGGATTGCTCCTTCTCCACATAACCACCTCTAGGAGGAGTCGCTCAGCCTCATCCCCCGCCAGCCCAGGCTCCGCGACGGGTCCGGGGCTTTCGGTGGGGCTTGATGAGCTATTGTCCTTCAGGAGCATTAATGATGAAACCGCGCGGCCTCCGCTTAGCTGGCGGATCCGCTGGATGCGCTGAAGGCTACTTGCTAAGATGAGGCTTCCCCCAGAGCTGGTGATTGAGGCGCTATGGTCTCGATCCAGAGTCTCCTGTTAGCGGGATCCACCTTTGGTGGAGGAAGGTGGCGTGGGCGTTCATCTGGTAGTCCTGGGGAAAGCCTTAGAAGGTGAAAGGGAAAAATGCCATTTTCCAATGTCTCGTGTCCTTAAAGAATAATAAAGAATAATAAATACATTAACGATTGTGTCCACCACTGGGACGATAGCGTTGGGTGGCCACAGCCACGAGAACTAAGACTTTATATCCATGTCTGCCTTTTAGCTTTTTATAAATTAAGATAGAATCCAGTGTTGCATATTCTTTGGAGTAGCAGATGTATGTTTTCATGGGTAAGACTGTGTGCATGGACATAATTTTTAGTTCAGTTGCTTTTACAGGGTGTTAATTTGTATTTTTGGTAGGTATTAAGACTAGCAGGAGGCTATTGTCTTAAAGACCAATTACTATTAGTTTCTGGGAAAAAAACATTTATGGGGGTGTGGTGGACAATATCAGGTGTGAAAATGGAATTTATTGTAGTTCTGTTCTACTGGAAGCCAGTTCTGTCCTTTGTATTATGTTAGCTAGGGCTCCATGGCTAGGGGGGTTGAGTCAAAGGAATTTGTTTATTTCAGTGGGAAAAGCTAACTTGCTATGGGCCATCCTTGTTTCCTCTGATCTCCCGCTCTTGGTAAGTCAAAGGACTGACAAAAGGAGAGGCAAATTTTTGATGTCTTCACAAAAGAGAAACCCACAGGAAAACACAGTTCTCCAACACTGGCCAAATGGATGCATTTCAAAGCCTCTTCCATTTGGTAATATTACGTGTATTTGATCCTATAAATGTATAAGTGTTTAGGCAATCTTTCAGTGTAAAAGCCTCCAATAGACTTAAGTGGGAAGACCCCAAATGTCCATTACCCTCTGGATTTATACTAATTAATCAGGGCTGTTGATGGAATTAGATAGCACATTAAACCAAATGTGCTTCAAAGGGTTTTTTGAGCATTGGTTTATTTCCCAAAAGATTATAATGTATCATAAAGGTATAAATAAACCTCTCTGTCTTTAACTCTCACATGGCTTCTCAAAGTCTCCTGGACCCAAATGGTCTCTGTTCTTTGGGACTTCCTTCCTTCACCTTCATACTCTCTTACACTCCCTGTGTATGACTTCACTGTTCTTTGTCTTTGAAGGTCACTTTCCAGGTCAGAAATCTAGTCAGGACAAAGTTCTCTTTTCCTAAGACATGTTTACAGAGTTTAAAAATGATCTCCTGGGGCATCTCATAATGGTTTTGATTTTCCCTTCCTACAGGAAGCCCCTACTGTATAGATTTCTGATGCCTATACTTGATCAGAAATAACCTCCAGGCCAACATTCAAGAGGGCTCAAGAGCCTTCTGGGAGTGCTTGAAAAATCCTCCTATCCTGTGACACAGCCAGCCAGGCTGACTGAGATAGAGCTGAATAATTCATCAATATATATTAGATTCACATTCTCCCTATAACTTCCCAATAAAAATACGTGCATGGTCATTTTTATGTGTAGTTTATATCACTCGTTTCATCATAGCATTTTGTTATATGCTCTTCTGATAAAGGCTGAGTCTAAGAAATTTACTAGATAGGACTTTCCCCTTTCATACTGGTTGGTTGCTTCAAATAGATGATGTAGTTGAAATTCAGAGAATCAAGGGAATGTCAGTTTCATAATAGTCTGGTTCTTAGAAGAGATCCCAGAGTTCACTTGGTCAAACCCTTTATGTGATAGGAAAAATCTAGTATTCAGGATGTAGAGGGGACAAAAATGTAACCTAATATGCAGATCTAGTTAAATTGTCTATATTTATTATTGAACATTTAGAACATGAACAGGAATTTAGCACTGAGATAATATTGTATAGTTAAAATACATTTGAAATAGTCAACAGGATTATGAGTTCATCAATAATCTTGAGTTCTGCAATGGCCTCCCCACACAGGGAGCCTCTGAAAAGGTGAATAATAAATAATGTTAGTAGGACCTTACACTTATTGAATGCTTGTTGTGTGCACTGAGCTTTTCCAGTACTAACTCATGTAGTCTTGACAGCAACTCTGTGGGGTGGGTGTTGTTTTCTCCTTTTTACAGGTGTTGAAACTGAGGCAGTGAGCGGGAGAGAAACTTGCGCGCAGTCACAGTTAGGAAGCGGCAGCCTCGTTCTCTTTGTTTTATGGTTGTTGTTTAGTTGCTAAGTAGCCCGCCAGACTTCTCTGCCCATGGGATTTCCCAGGCAAGAATCCTGGAGTGGGTTGCCATTTCCTTATACAGAGGATCTTCCTGACCCAGGGACTGAACCCAGGTCTCCTGCACTGCAGGCATCTTCTTTACCGCTGAGCCACCAGGGAAGCATTTGCTTTAAGCAGAGCAATTTTGTGATTGGTCACAAGGTCGAAAGTCTCTTGGACCGTTCCCAATCCATATCCTCAAGGAGTCAGTGAAAAGCATGACTATAGTACGTTTGGTTGATTACCGTTGCAATGAAAATATTTTCTTAACCCTTGACCTGTATGTGTGCGTGATTTTATGAATAAATGTATTGATTGTGAGTTGACTCCATTAGCAACAAGGATCTCTCATAAACATTTTATTGAGAGGCAGGATGAACTGTTTCTTCACTTAAGAGACAGGCATGTCACATGATTTAGAGATGAAAGAAATGAATTAGCCATGCTACCAGATTCATATTCTGTTGGGTCTGCTAGTAATTCATCCACAAAATCATCAATTTTAAAAATAGGTTCAATTTTGCCCACCCTCCAAGCCATTTTACTTTTTCTGTGATCCAAATGTTTGATGTTGTGTGAATTGAGTGGGCTTTTATTTTCCATGATTAGTTCTAATCTGGTTTATGACAGCTATTATAATTTGTGATAGTCTTACCCTTCTGAGATCTTGGGATGCAATTACCTTATTAATTTCCTGATCCTCACCTCTTCTAGAAGACTATATCATGTAGGTGTATGTTTTTATCTGACATATCTAAGTACATGAGTATGAGATTTCTATGTCCAGAGTAATTTCATTTGAGCATTCTGATCTCCTTTGAAGTAACCTGAGATTCCCTGGGAGTGTCATAAAAACAGATGGAAATCATTGGTTTAAGCTCTTCTTTGAATGTAAGTTAGGCAATTCTAGATGGTATATTAATTCCATCAAGGCACCAACTGGCCTAACTCTAAATAGCAACTTGGAAGCCTGAGGTTATGAATGCCCACAAAACATCAAGCTAAACAGTTTTCCACTATGCTAAGAAGCAAACACAGCTTCTAAATGTACCTTATAGCCTGGAAAATATTAGGCAATCTGACGTTAAAGTTTTTTATGAGAGAAATGCGGAGTCTTTCCTGTTGTTATATTTTTAATTGTAAACATGATTAATGTTGAACATTTATTTCCTTCATCAGAACTGGTGGCTTTAAAATCTTAATCATTTTGGGTAGTGAATAATATCCTTAAAGAGAGAACACATAGGCAATTATTGTGCCAGCAAAGTGCATTCTTGGTGTCTCAGGCTAAAATGAACATCGTCCCCTAACAAAAGAAACATTTTACTGGTTCTGGTTCTTAAGAACAACAATAGAACATGTCCTTTTAGATACTGTGTCCTGACCTTTTGGGCTTCCCGGATGGTACTAGTGGTAAAGAACCTGCCTGCCAAAGCAGGAGACACAAGAGACACGGGTTCAACCCCTGGGTCTGAAATATTCTCTGGAGGTGGTAACCCACTCCGGTATTCTTGCCTGGAGAATCCCATGGACAGAGGAACTTGGCAGGCTATGGTCCATAGGGTTGCAAAGAGTCAGACACAACTGAAGCGAGTCAGACACAACTGAAGCCAGTTAGAATGCACGCAGGACATTTTGGTTTGAAAGGGGGATTTACATGAGTGGGTGTGATGCATATCTATGTATATACATCCACATATGAACAAATAAATATTTGGTGTGTATGTTACATGTGTGGACGTTATAAGATGGGTAGTGACTGAGACTGCTGTAGGTTCAGAATTAAGCCCAGTTTGGGACTTCTCTGGTGGCGCAGTGGATAGAAGTCCGCCTGCCAATGCAGGGGACACAAGTTCAGTCCCTGGTCTGGGAAGATTCCACATGCTGTGGAGCAATGCCGTGTGCCACAGCTACTGAGCCAGCGCTTTAGGGCCCCTGAGCCATAGCTCCTGAGCCTGTGAGCATGCCTAGAGCCTGTGCTCCGCAAGAGAAGCCACCAGTGAGAAGCCCACACATGGGAAAGAAGAGTGTACCCCTGCTCACCAAAACTGGAGAAAGCCCAGGCAAAAAAAAAAGGCCTAACTTGGATTTTAAAGAAATCTACCAAATGTTTAGCATTTAACCAATGAGCTCTGTTGTAAAGGAAAATGAAATGTTTCATGTTTCTAAGGGAAATACATTGTCAGCCCCAATTATGCAGAGTTGTAGTTAGGGAAATAAGGCACGTGATGTCATTAAATTGAATGGAAACAGAACCTGGAGCTCAGGGGAGTGTGCCAGTTGGTATCTTGCTCTGTTTGGTGCTGGAGCTCCCTGGGAGATCATCCCAGTACCCCCAGGCAGAACTCTTCGTGACAGTTGTGATGGGAAGTGGCAGCGTGCGGCTAGAGACTTTGGACTTCAGCATCTGTGTTGGGAGATTGTGTGATATGGCCTCACACCTCAGTGAAATAGCCCTTTACAGTTCAGATCCATTCTAGAGAATGGGGGCATTGATTTTCCAAATGCACACAAGCAGAATCCCATAGTAAAACTATAATTTATTTATACAAATGGTGTGTTTTTACAAAGGCCATCTGTCAGTTGACTCTCTGATCTAAAACAAATCTGTTTGTTCCCCAGAAGAAATAACATGTCTGTTGAAAAAGGATTTATGGACGACAGGCTGCCCAATCCACCAGCCATTGGTATAACAGTAACTATTTATGATATATTTACTTCTAAGGGAGTGCTGTGAGTAGAAACTATTACTTGTAAAAGTATGGTAATTAATTTTTCATTACCTCAAAGCCAAGAAATGGAGCCCAATCGCATTTATTAAGATTGCTGCACGAGAAACATGTTTTTTTCTAGAAAAGTAAAAGCATTCAGAGAGCTATGGCCTCCTGGTAGTGCACGGCTCTGATGGATGGGGTAGGACTATGGGCTTGAACTCAAGCCCTGGATTTGGTTTTGGAGGCCAAGAAGGCAAATCACTATTGAATGGTCCTGGCCACTTGATTTCTAGGCACCAACTGGTAGCCCTTATTGAAAATTAGATCTTACCATTAATACTGAAGGAAAAGAGGACTCTAGGTGGGGGAAACAAATGAAGGAGAAGGGAAAACCCCCTGTCCCCATCCCTCTACACAAAACAGATACTCCACCGGATATTCATATTTTAACAATGATTTTGGAATGGAATCTAATATTTCTTAATATGTGCCCTTTTAAAGAAACTGGATTAGGTCACAGGAGAGTTACAAAAAGGTATGTTTTTCTTCTCTTAGGAAGCTTGCCATCTACCTGATAGCTCAGGACATGGTGATAGATACAGAAATCACCTTGACATTATCAATAAAAAATGGTTCACCAGAGTCAGTGGTTATCTTATCTCTGAACCCTTTCCTAAGTCAACACCAGTTCTTATAGTTTGGTTTTCCAAAGTATTCTTAAAATTAGCCCTACCAAGTTTTTTCCCCAAATATTTAGTTTTATTTTTATATTTCAGACATTAAGATATATATGACACCTGAATATGACACACAGATCGAAAAGTGCAAAGGTAGATGGTCCAAGGGGTCCTTTCCCTGTGTCCGCCAGGCAGCCAGGTGCATTCCCCAAAGTTAAGTTGCTTCTCTGTCCTTCCAAGCACCACTTTTCCCCTGGGTGTCTCTTTGTGGACAAAAGTGTTATTTGTCTTCTCCAAGGGACTCTGGAAGAGTATAGTCAAACCTCAAAGGGGACAGATTCTATGACAGCACATTAACTCCTCTTTGTTAAGATCTCAGGCAGAAGTTTGGGCACAGAGACTTGGAGGTGAGCTGTCAGTGAATGTAACCACGAGGACCTCCTGCTGATGCAGCCAAGTGAAAATTCCTACCCCCCACCACTCTTGATCTAGAAAAATCCTCACGTGATGTGAGTCAAACCCCAGAGACAAGGCCGGCACTGAAATACATTGCGTCTATCAGGCTGACGGTCCAGAGTCCCAGCTCTGAAGGCAGGGGGACCCTCCCTCACCTCTTGATGACTGCTTGATGATGCCTGGATCCCATTCTGTTTTATTTCCCTGTAAATACCTCCCAGGAGTGGGGCTAGAGATGAAATGGGCACCGCCCCAGACCCCCATTATGTGGACAAGTCTCCCAGGGCAGTTGGACTGAACCCATTTACCCCCAAGCTCCCCAGTTCAAAGGGCATCAGAATCGATGAAACATCTGTTGACCCCCATCACATCCAAGGTCGTGTCTGCTTGGGATCTCTGCAGCCTGGGGCCCCTGAGCAGGTTCACCTTCAGCTGGCACTGCTGCTCCCTGGTTTGGGCTGCTAACCTTCCCACCTGGAGGCCGGTTCCAGCTCAGCCTTTCGGGGAACTGAAAGCAGTGGACCAGGGCACAGCATGTCCCTGGAGCCTCCATGGGCAGGAAGCTGATGTAGCCAAGGCACTAGAGAAATGAGCTCTGGAAACAGTGGGAATGCGGCAGCTCATGGCTTCCTGCAACCTTTCAGCTGTGGCCTCCTCAGGTCTGGTTCTCAGCAGCCCTTGTGTTCCTCCCTCCCCTGTTCTTACACAGGAAGTTAGAGAGAGAGAGAGAGAGAAGAATTTCATGCTTGGGCTTCAACAGAAGACCTCCTGCCTCACCTAAGTATTCCTTCCATTTGATTTGGGTTGGAGAAGAGTATCAGAGTAAATGGGAAGAGAGTTTATGTCAAAGGAGACTTAGTCACTCACACCTTCACTGTCCATAGAGGTTTCAACCTGTTTCTTCTTTTTTCCCCTCCCTCCCAGTCTCCCTGCCCCGCCCACCCCAACCTTCTCCCTTCCTCCTTCCCTTCCTTCTTTCTTTCCCTCCTTCCTTTTTCGTCCTTGAAAATTCTTAGCTTGGGTTTTTGGGCACAGAAAGGTCCACTGAGAGCTATTGAGCTCTTGGGAGATATTAAGGCTCTGGGACGATTTGTGTGTGTGCGTTTTTGTTGAGCTCCATCTTATGTTGTTGGCAGCTTCTCACGGGGATTTCTCCCACAAAAGATAGCTGCCCACTCAATCTTCTCATCTCACCCCAGACTCCTCACCTCACCAGCTAGCTCTGGTTCCTTTGTTATGTACTCCCAGAAAACCTCCTTCATAGCAGATTGAAAACATTTTTCTGTAAAGGGACATATAGTCAATATTTTAGATTTGTGGAGGATATTATGTAGGTATTTATATAGCAAGAGAAGAAACAAATGTCCATAATTTTTTGTTAACACAATTCTAAATATAGTAATAATAATGGAATATGATTGTTTTTATTTATTTAAAAAATTAGTTTACTTTAATTGGAGGATAATTACTTAACAATATTGTGATGGTTTTTGCCATACATCAGCATGAATCGGCCACAGGTATACGTGTGTCCCCCCGATCCTGAACCCTCCTCCCAACTCCCTCCCCACCCTACCCCTTTGGGTTGTCCCAGAGACCGGCTTTGGGTGCCATGCTTCATGCATTGAACCTCCACTGGCCATCTATTTTGCATATGGTAATGTATGTGTTTCAATGTTATTCTCTCAAATCATCCCACTCTCGCCTTCTCCCACTGAGTTCCAAAGTGTGTTATTTATATCTGTGTTGCCTTTGCTGCCCTGCATGTAGGACCGTTGGTACCATCTTTCTGAATTCCATATATATGCATTAATATATAGTGTTTGTCTTCTCTTTCTGACTTACTTCACTCTGTATATTAGGTTCCAGGTTCCTCCACCTCATTAGAACGGACTCAAATGTGTTAAATATTCATTAGAAGGACTGATGCTGAAGCTGAAGCTCCAATACTTTGGCCACCCGATGTGAAGAGCCAACTCATTAGAAAAGACCCTGATGCTGGGAAAGATTGAAGGCAGAAGGAGAAGGGGATGACAGAGGATGGATGGCATCGCTAACTCAATGGACATGAGTTTGAGCAAGTTTTGGGAGATGGTGAAAAACAGGGAAGCCTGGTGTGCTGCAGTCTATGAGGTTGCAAAGAGTTGGACATGATTGAGCGACTGAACAACAGCAATATTTCATTGTGTATATGTACCACAACTTCCTTATCCATTCATCTGTCAAAGGACATCTAGGTTGCTTCCATGTCCCAGCTATTGTAAATAGTGCTGCTGTGAACACTGGGGTCCATGCGTCTCTTTCAGTTCTGATTTCTTTGGGGTATATACCCAGCCATGGGATTGATGGGTCATATGGCAGTTATATTCCCAGTTTTATTTTTAAGGAATCTCCACACTGTTCTCCATAGTGGCTGTACCAGTTTGCATTCCCATCAACAGTGGAAATGAGGGTTCCCTTTTCTCCACACCCTCTCCAGCATTTATTGTTTGTAGACTTTTTGATGATAGCCATTCTGACCAGTGTGAGATGATACTTCATTGTGGTTTTAATTTGCATTTCTCTAATAGTGAATGATGTTGAACATCTTTTCATGTGTTTATTAACCATCTTCATGTCTTTGGAGAAATGTCTGTTTAGGTATTTTGCCACTTTTTGATTGGGTTTTGTTTTTCTGGTATTGAACTGCATGAGCTGCTTGTATATTTTGGAGATTAATTCTTTGGAATACAGGTCTACTAATGAGAAGAATGGGATTCTATTTTAGGGGTGATAACATTTCTCCTCCTCCTTTCTTTCTTCTCCTCCTCTTCCTTCTCCTTTCTCTTGCCCCTCTCTTCTTCCTCTTCTCGTAGACATTTCTCTTGGATCTCTCTCTGCATACTCCAGGCTGTGCTGCTTGCTTTCTAGGATTGCTGTCTAATTATTTGAGGGATTTATCATTTATCTCTCCCACCCCTTTAACAATTTCCTTCTCCCCTTTTGCTGTCCTTCTTATTTTTGGTTGACTTCCTTGTTTTGGTGGGGAGCATTTTCCAGGAACTTCCTGAGAAAGGGTGCATAGAGGTAAAACTAGTTGCATATCTGAAAGCAGCTTTAGTCTATTAATACTCTCACATTTGATACTTTCATCTGTGCTCATTTCTCTTACACTTTTTCTCCTTAAGGGTTTATGTCTGTGAATTCCTTTATTATTATTTTAGTGGAGTTTCAGGAGGAGGTGAAAATAAACATAGGTAACAGAGTTTAAACTTCACCTGCTAGTCAGTGCATTTTTCCTTTTTTAAAAGAACCCCCTCCCCTAAATTTTAGTGAGGTAGCCAGAATAACGACAGTTTTTCCGTGTTTCCCTTGGAGCTCGATGTGGCTGTGTTATTAAGTTCTGGCTAGTTCTGCATGTGATATGTGTGTAACTTCCAGGTCAAACTCTAAAGGGAAGAGGCTGGTCTTTCCCTTCTCTACCCTTTTGCCTGGAACATGGTTATGGTGGTGAACCATCCTCAACCTTTCAGAAGAAGGTAACACTTGGGGAAGGCTGAGCAACATAGAGAAGGAATCGGGTCCCCAGCATAGTGGGGCACCTTATCAGCTCTGGGCTTCTAACGATCCCTGGTATGTGGGAGAGAATTACACCTCTGTCTTGTTTAAGTCATTGTGAGTAGACTAATCCACTGCATGTTCAATCTGTCACGTTCAACTGGAGGAGGTTCTTCATTACGTGTAAAATAAATTTCTCACCTTTTTCACATGAGGGAATTAAAAGGCTCAGAAGTGGTGAGCAGTGGAGGAGGTAACACATCTCTCATTGGGTGATAGGCGAACTGCTGTCACGTGACCACACTCCTGACTTATTTTGTTTTTCTTCATGTGGGTTCCTGGAGCTTAGAAATGAAAGATTTAGTTCTAGTCCTGGTTCCTCCACTGTGTGCCTTTGGAGGTTATAGAATCTCTTTTAACCTTAATTTCCTCATCTATAAAATGATAATAATGGTTAAGAATGGGGTGGGGAGGTGTACCATATTGTGCTTTTGTAATTAAGTCTTTAAATGTTTGCTCTAAAATGAATCTTTAAAATGAATTTTACTTAACATATAAATTTACTGACTTCTCTGGTGGCTCAGATGGTAAAAGCATCTGCCTACAATGCAGGAGACCCGGGTTCGATCCCTGGGTTGGGAAGATCCCCTGAAGAAGGAAATGGCACCCCACTCCAGTTTTCTTGCCTGGAAAATCCCTTGGACAGAGGAGCCTGGCAGGCTACAGTCCATGGGGTCGCAAAGAATTGGACACGACTGAGCGACTTCACTTCCTCTGTCCATGGACTTCTCCGGGCAAGGATACTGGAGTGGGTAGCTGTTCCCTTCTCCAGAGGTTCTTCCCAACCCAGGGATCAAACCCGGTTCTCCTGCACTGCAGGCAGATTCTTTACTTTTGAGTCGCCAGAGAAGCCCCCATAATATCAATAGCTATTATTTGTTGAACATTTTCCATGTGCCTGGGTCTGCAAAGCACTTTTAGAATAATGATGATGTTAATAATAATAAACTCTATTGCATGCTTATGATGTGCTGTGTATTCTGCTAAGTACTTTGCATGTATTATCTCATATACTTCTTACAATAATTGCGTATGACCCAGCAATCCCCCTACTGGGCATATACCCTGAGAAAACCATAATTGAAAAAGGCACATGTACCCCAGTGTTCATTGCAGCACTATTTACACTAGCTTGGACATGGAAGCACCTAGATGTCCTTTGACAGATGAATGGATAAAATAGTTGTGGTGTGTGTGTGTGTGTGTATATATATATATATATATATATATAAAAAATGGAATACTACTCAGCCATAAAAAGGGATGTATTTGAGTCAGTTTTAGTGAGGTGGATGAACCTAGAGCCTGTTATACAGAGTGAAGCGAGTCAGAAAGAGAAAAACAAATACTGTATGTTAAGGCATATATATGGAATGTAGAAAAATGGTACTGATGACTCTATTTGCAGGGCAGGAATAGAGATGCAGACATAGAAAACAGACTTTATATACAGCGAGGGAAAGAAAGCGTGGGACAAATTGAGAGGGTAGCATTGAAACGTATACATTAGCATATGTAAAATAGATAGCTAATGGGAAGTTACTGAATAGCACAGGGTGTTCAGTGCGGTACTCTGTGACAACCTAGAGGGGTGTGGGGGGTGATGGTTCAAGAAGGAGGGTACATATGTATACTTAAGACTGATTCATGGGTTTGATCCATGGTCAGGGATACTAAGATCCTGCATGCTGCTTGGCATGGCCAAACCGCACCCCCCCAAAAAAAAAACTAAAGATGTACATTAAAACAAGCATTTTGGATGAGGTGAAGAACAGTCTTTTGCAATGAATCATTGAGACGTACCTAGGGCATGTTTTCCTTTCCTCTTCTAGGCTTCTCTGGCAAGAGGCACAGTTACATCACAGTCTCAGAGAGAATTTGTCTTCTAACTTTGTCTTATGGGCCCAAAGTCACACAGCTAGTGGCCCAACAGGCATCAGAACTGGGACCTTCTGATGGAGATTCCAAGGTTCTTTCCATTCCACCTAACTGACTCTGGTAATCTCACTACACATCATTGTGTGTGTCTTACATCAAAGGTTAGAAGAGACTCCAAAATAATTCAACACAGGAAGATTTTGCAGTTGGATTTCATGAAAATGAAAATGACCCCATTTCTTTATTGACACACATTCATTTTCATAAAAAGATACTTTTCATGGAAGCAATTAAGTAGATGTACCCAGAATCTTCTGGTGTATTCATAGATTTATGACCAAAGGACTGTGTAGTCACCATTTACTGATGAAATAATTTTCTTATCTGTACAAGGTCACAGCTGCCTTGTCCTTTGAGTCTGGTTTTGTCAAGAGGCCCAGTTCTCTTTCTGGTACACTGGGCTACCTCTCTCTCTGGTTGCCACATTCATCCAGCTCGTTAGGTCAAGGTAGTCACCACTTCGCTCTGTGTCGATGATCATGAAATTGAGTGCTCCCAAACACTGTAACAAGTGAGCAAGAAGAACCTTACTTAGAGCCAGAGGTGGTGGTGGTTTAGTTGCTAAGTGATGAAGGCAATGACACCCCACTCCAGTACTCTTGCCTGGAAAATCCCATGGATGGAGGAGCCTGGAAGGCTGCAGTCCATGGGGTCGCTGAGGGTCGGACATGACTGAGCGACTTCACTTTCACTTTTCACTTTCATGCATTGGAGAAGGAAATGGCAACCCACTCCAGTGTTCTTGCCTGGAGAATCCTAGGGTTGGGGGAGCCTGGTGGGCTGCGGTCTCTGGGGTCGCACAGAGTCGGACACGACTGAAGTGACTTAGCAGCAGCAGTAGTAGTCTGACTCTTGCAACCCCATGTTCTGTAGCCCACCAGGCTCCTCTGTCCATAGGATTTTCCAGGCAAGAATATTGGAGTGGGTTGCCATTTCCTTCTCCAGGGGATCTTCCTGACCCAGGGATCAAACCTGGGTCTCCTGAACTCCAGGCAGATTCTTTACCTACTGAGCTACCAGGGAAGCCTGTCAGAGCCAGAGGGGCTGGTCACAATTAAGATCTTTAAGAACTTTGAAAACGACATCCCTGTAGAGTGGCTATGACAGCTGCTGCTCATTGAGATGAGAAACCATTGGCTCAGAACCAGCCAGCTCTGAACAGCAGGGCTTCATGCGCTACTCCAAAGTGTTTATTTCTTTCCATGGTGGTTGCTGAAATGCAGGCTCTAGGAATCCTGCTTTAAATGTGCCGCTGGAGACTCTGGGCTATTAAGGGTTATTGCTAGTGGTCCTCTGTCTAGGAAATGATTCCAGTTCTGTATTATCCATCTTTGATTTGGCTTAAAGGACTGCATGTATTACTGCAGAACGTTGTGGTGATTTTTGTGTTTGCTTTGGTAACCCGTATAGTCATTTGTAATGAAAATTATGTTGAGGATATTATGGTACATAACCCAAAGAAGCAAATGTTCACCCATCAGATGCTCTCAATTCTTTTTAGAATAAATTCTGTAAACTAAGCTTCACACGAACATGTTTTTATTTTCCAAGCAGAATGTGTGTTCAGATTACCTTTAGCTCACATTTATATATCCTTAAAATGGTTATGTGTATGAATAATTCAGTTAGAGTTAATAAAATATAATAATTTTCTTATATTGCTTCAAGGTTAGATAAAATCCCAAATTTTGAACCTCTTTGTCATGAAAAAAAACCTACATTATACATAGTGAGAGCTTATGACATCCCATGTACCACCACACTCCTTTTCAATTTAAAAAAAAATCAGTAATCAACCTGGACATTCCTTTTATTTTTTTAAAGTACGTTGTAGTCCCTTTACTAATCTTTTGAGTGTGTAAAGTGTTTTCTTGCAAATGCTATCAGGCTGACATTCTTTTGTGGCTAATCTTACTTGACCCAACCCCAGTCATTCACAAACAACAGATGTTCACGGGCTATTTTTCACTTTCCTGCTTGCTCTGTGAGCAATTAAGTTTGTAGTAGGCTGTGTCTTTGTCAGGTCCTCAGATTTCCAGTCAAACCTGGTATTTTCCTTGAGCTGATTTTTCCTCTCTTGGGATGCGGTCTTTTGGTGCGGTTGGCGGTTTGTGGCAGGCTTCATTTACGTTTGTTCTGGTTTGGGGTACAGCTAATTCAGGCATAAGGTTTCTGTCAGATGATATTTAGAGGCACTCTGTATTTCTGTTTGGAATTCTGGAACTATGGCTCTTTCTACAGAATTCATGAGTGCAATACCTCAGTCTCTGTTTACAAAATAATCACAAGACCTTCTAGACAAGAGCAGAGTCTCCCAGGGTCTCTAACTATTAACTCTAGCTTTGGGATAACTGTTCCTGATTCCTATCTCTCAGTGAAATATTATTAAATTAGAGCAACAGATTGACAAAATGGGGTTTTAGTTGCCTTTAATTCAGTTCTGTACAAAAAACTTTTGGAATATCTACTGTTTACTAGACATTGACTGTTAGCACACACTCCAGACCAATTTGGAGAGAAGTGGGCAGGACTGATGTAATCAAAGCAAAGATGCAAAGATAGTGAAATGAGTATGAATTTTTTCCCTAAAATACCACATATCCAATTTGTGGATAAAGTGTTTCTGTTTGAAGTATTTATTGGTTCTATTTATTTTTTTTCCTGATTGCAAAAGTTAATAATATCCATAGTAGGCATTTTGGAAAAAAATAAGAAAAGTAGTCTTCATCAACACTCTCAACATCCATAAACTAACTATTAACACTTTAATCTCCTTCCTTTTTTCTAAGCATGTCTATATGATTCACAAAACTCTTTATATTGTTTTTAAGAACTTTGTCTTGTAAGATAAAACCTCTATCTAGAAAATGACTCAAATGTATGGCTTAATATGTTATCACCAGGTGAGCACTCATAATTAATATCTAAATAAAGAAGTGAAACTTTACCAACACCAGAAACCCCTCATTCTGCCCATCACCATTTCAACCCCCTCACCTCCCATGAAAGTAACCACTCTTCTGATTTTTATCATGTATAACATTTTATCATTTATAACTTCTATGTATGCTACAAGCCTCAAAATACATTATTATTATTTTCATTAAACTGCCAACGATCTTTTAAAGAGATTTTAACAAATAAGAAAAACACTTTATATTTATGCAAATATTTCCATTTCTGGTGCTCTTCATTCTATTGCATAGATTCAGATTTCCATCTAAGTTTCCTTCCATCTGCAGGACTTCCTTTAACATTTCCTAAAGTATAGGTCTGCTGCTAATAAATTCTTTTAGCTCTTTTATGCTTGAAAAAGTCTTTATTTTACTTTTGTTTTTGAAAGGTATTTTTTTCTGAGTATAAAATTATAGGATTGTAAGTTTTTGTGGTCATTTAGTTCTTAAAATATTGCTCCGTGGTCTTCTGACTCGCTCTGTTTCCATTCACTAGTTTTTATTTTTAGATTTTTTTTTGATGTGGATCTTTTTTTTTTCCAAAGTCTTTATTGAATTTGTTACAATATTGTCTCTGTTCTGTGTTTTGGTTTCTTGGTCATGAGGCATGTGGGATCTTAGCTTCCCAACCAGGGATCAAACTCTCACCCTCTGCATTGTAACGCAAAAGTTTTAACCGCGGGAATGTCAGAGGAGTCCCTAATTAGTTGTATTCTTATCAGTTGGCTGCTTATAAGATTTTTATCTTTATACTGACCTAAGCCGTTTGGCTAAAATCTTGTTGTTGCTCCATCGCTAAGTCACGTCTGACTCTGCAACCCCATGGTCTATAGTGTGCCAGTCTTCTCTGTCCTTCACTATCTCCCAGAGTTTGCTCAAATTGGTGTCCATTGAGTCAGTGATGCTACCTAACCATCTTATCCTCCACCACCCCTTTCTCCTTTTTCTTTCAATCTTCCCCAGCATCTGTGTCTTTTCCAATGAGTTGGCTCTTCCCATCAGGTGGCTAAAGTATTGGAGTATGCCTTGGTAAAGTTTTCTTCTTGTATTCTCTGCTTTGGGTTCATTGAACTTCTTGGTTATATGCATTTGATAATTTTGATAAATTTTGGAAAAATGTCATCCATTATTTATTTCTTCAATTTTGGCCCCACATCCCTCCTCTTTCCTCTTCTCTGGGGACTCTAACTGTGCTTTTTCAGGCTGCTGGAAGTTATCCCACTGCTCCCGGGTGCTCTGGGGTTTTTCTTTCCCAGACTTTTTTCTCTGTATGTTTTATTCTGGATAGTTTCTATTGCTAGGTCTTCAAGTTCAATACTTTTTCTTCTGTAATATTTAATATGCTGGTCCTCCTGCCCAGTGTGTTTTTTAAAATCACAGATACTGTAGTTTTCATCTCTGTTCATTTGGATCTTTTAAAAATATTTTGTTCAAATTGCTGCATGCTCAACCTTTCTTTTACTTTATTAATTATGTGTATTGTAATTACAATTGTTTTATGTCCTTCTCTACTAACTGTTTGCGTCATTTCTGCCTCTCCTTTTTATGGGTCACATTTTCCTGTTCCTTTATATACCTGGTAATTTTTTGTTGGCTCCAGATCTTATAAATTTTAACATGTGGGATACTGGATATTTTATATTTCTGCAAATATTCTTGAGTTCATGTCTGGGATTCAGTGAAGTTACTTGGGAACGGTTTGATCACTTTGAGGTTTGCTTTTAAGCTTTGTTAGGTGAGGTGCAGATCATCTGGAGAAGGAAATGACAACCCACTCAAGTATTCTTGCCTGGAAAAACCCATGGACGAGGAGCCTGGGGGTCTGTGAGGTTGCAAAGAGTCAGATACAACTTGGTGACCAAAAAACAGCAACAGGTGAGGTCAGAACAATTTTTGTTTTAGGGATGATTTTGCCCCACTACTTAATGCCTCATGAATTATAAGGTTTTTCCAGGTAATGGACTTTTCCTGGATTTACGTGAGCTCCAGAAATTGTTCACCTTTCTCTGTTTGATGGTTCTTTCCCCAGATTTGGGTGGTTTTGTTATAGCCATGTGCTGATCAGTACACAGAGGTTGTTCTCTGCAGACCTCTGTTGCTCTTGTCATGCATTCCTCTCCTCACCTGTAATTTGCCCCGTGGACTCTAGCCACCTGGCCTCCTGGACTCTCAACTTTGTTTCCTCAGCTCAGGAAGACTGCCGTGTTTCTCCTGTCTGCATTTTGGCTTGGATCTTTTCTCTAGGCAGTAAGCTGTGGCAGTTTTAGAGTTTACCTCCATTGTTTCCCATGTCTTAGGGATCACTGTTCTGTGTAGCCAGAGAGCCAATATCTAAAAATGCCCCCCCACCACCACATATACTTTGTCTATAGCTTGGTTATTTCAGGTGGGAAGCTCAATTTGGTCCCTGTTACTCCATCTTGATCAGAAACAGAAGTCCCTATCTTGACTTCTATAGTGATTGCTCATTTATTCTACTTGGTAGTTTTATCACCCCGGGGTACATCTCTAGAGACTTTAGTCTTGCCCATAAGAAAGTTATTATGCACCTTTTAAGTCTCTTTTAACATATAGACTTCTTCATCCTTTTCTTTCTCTTTCGTTTGATCTGTGGAAGAACTGAACTGTTTGACTATGCTGTCACATGCTCTGGCTTTTGCTGATGCATAATTTTGGTGTAAGTTTAACATATTGCCCGAGTCTTTTATATTTCCTGCAAATGGGCAACCAGATCCAGAGGTCTGATCAGTTTTGGGTTCAATCCCTTTGGCAAGATTTCACCAGGAGGTACATAGTGTCTGCTTGTTTCTCTTTTTGTAATGTTCGCATTAATGTTTAATGCCTAAATGTATTCATTCATTGAGGATTGCAAAATGGAGATATTCTAATTCTTTAATTTCTTTTTCATTTATTAGGTGGAGTGCTTTATAAAGAGACACATGTCGTCATTACTATTTGATTATTCATGGTACAGCTTATATGGGAAAGTAGAGTAAATGATTCATTTAAGATAAAAAATTGGTTTTATATTATTCTCTCAAGATGACTCATTAGTTTAAAATTTCATTTTTAATATCATTTTTAACTCATTGATTGATCGGTTTTAATCAATTGCAATTATACTTTTTGAAGCTCAAATTGCCCTGTCTCTGGTTAGGGGCAACCTCTTCAAGTTGGCTCTGAGTTTTTTTTTTTTTAACTTTTTATTTTGTATTGGGGTATAGCTGATTAACGAACGATGGGACAGTTTCAGGTGAAAGCAAAGGAAGTGCTCTGAGTTTTTTTTAACACCTTAATAGCTTAATAAATTCCTCTGTAATATGCCAATATATTCCAGGCTCATCTTGTACATTTCTTGCCCCAAACCAGGAATGGGAACTTGCCCAAGAAGTCTTTTCATGGAAAATGGCATTTTAAACACTCTGCTAGGGATGATCATTGCTGTTAGTTGATCAACGTTAGATCATTGCTGCTGGTCATTGTTTTCAGGCTTCTTTAATGCACAGAGCTAAGATTTTATGTGTATATGTTTATGTGTGTATATTTTTTCTTTTAAGAGAGAGACTATCTCATGTGTTCATATCGATACTTCTAATTCATAATGACAGATTTGTAAAATTCAACTTCTTCTATATTACATTTATATTTCCTGTCTTCTACACCAAGAATCTTGATTATTAAGGACAGAAGAGATGATAGAAATATGATATCCCATAATTACTCATCTACTTTATCCCTCACACAAAACACCCTTAGAATAATAACTGTAATATTACAACCCCCAATGTTATTACTAAGGGCAGTTAAAATAATATTTTTGCATGTTGTGCCCCACTTAAACTGTATCAACTTGTTTGCACTTCAGCCATTTCATACTATAAACCTCTCTCACTTTTAGACCTCATTTAGTGTTAGTTCTATAAATAGCTACTTGTTTACCACTTATCACCAATCCTTATGTTAAATGTTCCTTTAATCATTTTGCTTGACTGAAGCTCCTTCTCTGGTATATTTCTCAAGAAGTTCTCATGGGAACAATATTTCATAAGTTTTTGTGTGTTGGTAACACTTTATTCCTTTGTACTTGAATGCTACTTTTACTGTCTATAATCTTAGGCTTGTATTTTCTTTCTTTGAATATCTTAAAAATATTCTCCATTTGCTTCTGGAGAAATGCTAGTGTAGAAATGTTTCATAATAATCTGATTTTCTTTCTTTTAT
Source organism: Bos indicus x Bos taurus (assembly GCF_003369695.1). Taxonomy (NCBI): domain Eukaryota; kingdom Metazoa; phylum Chordata; class Mammalia; order Artiodactyla; family Bovidae; genus Bos; species Bos indicus x Bos taurus. Next base: position 26,243,374 of record NC_040103.1, on the reverse strand, counting down.
AACTCAACTACTGTTTCAACTAGATTTCCAAAGTATTTTTTTTAAGTTTAGCAATTTCATTAGAATATTTTGTGATATTGGTCATTCTGGGTTGATAATCTTAGATACATATGATATGTTCTTTTAAAATGTAGTTTCAAAATCTTTTCTTTTAATTTAAAGAAAGTTTTTAAAATTATGTGTTTTGGTATTTATTCTATTCCTTTGTTTTAATTTTCTTCTTTGGAGACTCCTAGTATTCATACACTGAATTTTCTTATAGACTTTATTCTTAAGAGCACTTTTAAATTCACAGAACAATTATCTGAGATCACTTACTTTTGTCTTAAAGATTCATACTGGATATCTAATTATTAATTAAAATATCTAATTATTGATAAATAAAAAGGCAACTTAATTTTTGAAAGATAGTTTTGCTGGCTGCAATATTCTTGCTTGACAGTTCTTTCTTTCAGCAATTTGAATATATCATCTCACTGCCTTCTGGCCTCTCATTGCTGAGGAGAAGTCAGCTATTAATCTTATTAGGGTTCCCTTATATGTGATGAATCATTTTTCCCTTGCTGCTGTCAAGATTTTAGTTTTGGGTTTGAGCTTCAGTATTTTTACTATGATGCATCTGGTTGTGGATTTTGTGTGTGTGTATTAGTATTTATCCTACTTAGAATTTACTGATTATAGTAGTGAGCCCAGGCTGCTTTAACATAACACATAGGCTGGGAGGCTTAAGCAAAAGAAATTTATATTCTCAGTTATAGAGGCTACAGGCCCAAGACCAAGGTGTCATCATGGTTTCTTTCTGATGAAAGTTATCTTTCTGGCTTGTGGATGTTTGCCTTCTTGCTATGCCCTCTCGTGGTGGGGAGAGAGAGAAAAAAAAAGAGAGAAAGAGAGAGAGAGAGAGAAGGAAAGGGAAGGGAAGATGAGAGGAGAGAGTTATGGTCTTTCTTTCTTTTCTTATAAAGGCACTAATCCCATCATGGGGATTAAACCTAAGTACCTCCCAAAGTCCTTACCTCCAAATACCATCAAATTGGAGGATAGGGCTTCAACATATGAATTTTGAGTGAAAACAAACATTTATTCCATCTCATGCCTCCAAATTTAATTGCAAGAAAATGACTCCCAACTTCACATTTCTAACAGAAAAAAAATTTATTTACTGCCATCATATTTATTTATTTATTTATGGTACCTACAGATGTGAGAGTTGATCCATAAAGAAGGCTGAGCACCGAAGAACTGATACTTTTGAACGGTGATGCTGGAGAAGACTCTTCAGGGTCCCTTGGACTGCAAGAAGATCAAACCAGTCACTCCTAAAAGAAATTAACCCTGAATCAATCTCTTAATTTCCCTCTGCACTGTCCTCACTTCTGGCAATCAGCTGTTTGTTCTCTGTATGCTTGATTCCGTTTCTGTTTTATTATATTTGTTCATTTACTCTGTTTTTAGACCCCAAAATAAGTGAAATCATACAGTATTTGTCTTTCTCTGCCTGACTTATTTCACTTAACATAATACCCACAAAGTCATCTTATTCCTTTTTTTAAATTGAATTATAGTTGATTTACAATGTTGTATTGGTTTCTGGTGTACAACAAAGTGATTCAGTTATGCATATATATTATTTTTCATATTTTTCCACTATGGCTTATCAAAAGGTATTAAATATAGTTCCCTGTGCTATACACTAGAACCTCATTGTTTCTCTATTTTGTATATAGTAGTTTGTATCTGCTAATCCCAAACTCCTAATTTATCCCTCCTCCACTCCCTTTCCCTTTTGATAACCATAAGTTGGTTTTCTATGTCTGAGTCTATTTGTTTCATAAATAAGTTCATTTGTTTCATTTTGTTTTTTATTTTTAAAATTCATTTATTTTTGGCTGTGCTGGATCTTTGTTGCTGTGTGGGCTCTTTCTCTAGTTGTGACGAGCAGGGGTTATTCTCTAGTTACTCGGCATGGGCTTCTCATTGTGGTGGCTTTTCTTATTGCAGAGCATGGGCTCTAGGGCACGCAGGATTCCAAAGTTGTGGCGCGTGGGCTCAGTTGTTGCAGCTTCCGGGCTCTAGAGCACAGGCTCAGTTGTGGCTCACAGGCTAAGTTGCTCCTCGGCATGTGGGACCTTCCTGGACCAGGGATGGAACCTGTGTCCCCTGCACTGGCAGGCAGATCCGTTACCACTGAGCCACCAAGGAAGTCCCATTTGTTTCATTTTAGATTCCACATGTAAGTAATATCGGATGGCTATTTGTCTTTCTCTTTCTGACTTCTCTTAGTGTGATACTCTGTAGGTTCATACATGTTGCTGCACATGGCATTAGCTCTTTCTTTCTTTATGGCTGAGTAGTATTCCATTGTGTGCATATACCACATCTTCTCTAACCTTTCGTCTGTCAGTGGGCATTCAGGTTGCTTCCATGTCTTGACTATTGTAAATAATCTGTGAACATCAACCCTTAATACTCATTGGAAGGAGTGATGCTGAAGCTGAAGCCCCAGTACTTTGGCCACCTGATGCGAAGAGTTGATTCATTAGAAGAGACCCTGAAGCTGGGAAAAATTGAAGGCAAAAGGGGAAGAGGGTGACAGAGGATGAGACAGTTGGATTCAATGGACATGAACTTGGGAAAACTCTGGTAGATAGTGAGGGACAGGGAGGCCTGGCATGCTGCCATCCATGGGGTAGCGAAGAGTTGGACACGAGTTAGTGACTGAAAAACAACAAAAACAATAACAACGTTAACATTGAATGTATGTATCTTTTCAAATTACAATTGTCTCTGGATATATGCCCATGACTGGGATTGTAGGACCATATGGCAACTCTAGTTTTTAAGGAATCTCCATACTATATTCCATAGTGGCTGCACCAAATGACATTCCCGCCTCCAGTGCCTGAGGGTTTGCTTTTCTCCATACCCTCAAGAACACTGGTTATTTGCCGTCTTTTTGAATAGCCATTCTGATAGATGGGCTTCCCTGGTGGCTCATCTGGTAAAGAATCCACCTGCAATGTGGGAGACCTGGGTTTGATCCCCCGTTGGGAAGATCCCCTGGAGAAAGAAACAGCTACCCACCCCAGTATTCTGGCCTGGACTACATATATAAAGTCCATGGGGTCAAAAAGAGTTGGACACGACTGAGCGACTTTCACTTTCACATTTCTATAGACATGAAGTATCTCTCATTGTGGTTTTAATTTGCATTTCTCTGATGATTAGCAATGTTGAGCATCTTTTCATGTGCCTGTTAGCCATCTGTATGTCTTCTTTGGAAAGGTGTCTATTCAGGTCTTCTGCCCATTTTAAATTGGGCTGTTTGCTTTTTTTTATGTTGAGTTGTATGGGTTCTTTGAATCTTTTGGATATTAACCCCTTGTCAGATTATATTGTTTGCAAATAAAAAGAAATTAAAATGTTTCCTCTATTGATGGTCATATAGGTTTGTTCCTATTTTTTAAATAACAAACAATGTTACATTGAGTACTCTTGTGCATTTTCTCTCTATATATGTATAATTATATATGTAATACATTGGCATATATTTTTATCTATATAATATTGATAGATGATATATAAAGTATATTGAAAAATATTTTGAAGTTGTACACAGGGCAGTTTCTAGAACTATTGATCAGAATGTTTCTGTTTATACTTTAAATAGACAATACTCATGTTCCAATGAAATAATTTCCCATTTATTTTCCACTCATTCTTTTCTTCCCACTTGTTTTCATCTATTATTAGGACAATTTTAAGAGAATCATTGGGAAAAAAATCAACCATAATCCTGTCACTTTACATGAGGAACTTTTTTTGTGTGAGTTACATTTGTTCATTTTGTCCATGTATTATTAGAATCTACCATTGTGTTTCCTGGACAGGGAAGCCTGGTATGCTGCAGTCCATGGGGTTGCAAAGAGTCAGACATGACTAAGCTACCGAACTGACTAACTAATCTTGTTTCCTGTTTATTTTCATTCCACTTAAAACTGTCAAAAACATTTCCCTGTGTAATTACATAGTCTTTCATCATCATCTTTATCATTATCATATGGTTTTATGATGGCATGATAAACTGAACAGATAAGATAGTAAATTTACTTAACTGTTTTGATGGAAACCATTCTAAACTGTAATTAAGAAAGATGTTCCTATCCCTTTTGCCCCAAAGATGCATGGATCTTTAGGTCTCTATTTGGAAGGGCTAGGCTACTTTCTGGAGGCTAGTCAGAGAAATACCAGGTGCTCAGGGAGTTTCCTGTCCAGTCCAGAGACACATTTTTAATAAAGGTTTTCATTCCAAAAGCAAGTTTGGAATTTTGTTATGGAAATTTTGGAGGGAGAGAGAGAACACTAGCCATTGATACTACCACTGTAGTATTAATATCTCCTTTCACTTAAAAATTAAAGGACTTTCCTGGTGGCTCAGATGGTAAAGCGTCTGCCTGCAATACGGGAGACCCAGGTTTGATCCCTGGGTTGGGATGAGTTCTTCCTGGAAAAGGAAATGGCAACCCACTCCAGTATTCCTGCCTGGAGAATCCCAGGGATGGAAGAGCCTGGTAGGCTACAGTCCATGGGATCGCAAAGAGTCGGACACGACTGAGCGACTTTACTTCACTTCACTTAAAAATTAATTTATTAATTAATTAGTGTTTGGTTGCCCTGGATCTTCATTGCCACACATGGGCTTTCTCTAGTTGTGGTGTGCGGGCTTCTCGTTGCGGTGGTTTCTCTTGTTGCGGAGCACGGACTCTAAAGCAAGTGGGCTTCAGTAGTGTGGTCCCCAGGCTCAGCTGTTGCTTGGCATGTTGAATCTTCCGCAATCAGTGATCAAACTCGTGTGCGCTGCACTGGTAGGTGGATTCTCAACCATTGGACCGCCAGGGAAGTCCCGTTTTGTTTTTTGTGTTAGTACATTTTCCCCTCAATTTGGTTTCTTTTCTTTCCTTGTCTTCTGTCTTAAAAAGTACAGAATACACAAATACATTCTTACTGTGTAAAAGATGAAAATAATTATTAAATGGAGAAGAAACAATATACCGCTCTTCATTCTAGCACAGGAGCCTCCCTTCCCTCTAGAGGTTCATTACTGTTAAATATTCCGCGAGCACAATTCTAGTTTTATTTCTTTGTAGCTATATATATATAAGTACATAAACAGTTCTTTTCTTTTTACAAGTAACACCTTTTCTCTATTGTTCTGTGACTTGCTTTTTCAATTCACAACATAATCTTAGAGCTAGACACGTTAGCACTACTTTGTTTTCTTTAACATCCATTTGATATTCTACAGAAGGGATTATGGCAGAATTTTAAAATATTTCCTCTATTGGTAGACATTTAGATTTGTTTCTACTTTTTTCTATAACAGTGTTATAGCACCTACATTCTTTTTTGAAACATGAAAACATATGAAAAGTTCTGTATGGTAGGTTCAAGTTGAATTTCAAGTTCGCTTAGTAGATATGTTCAAAAGTTTGAGAGAGGTAGTCAAACTGTCTTGAATTTATGTCCTTTCTAACAGTATATTGGAGTGTCTGTTTCCTTTTATTCTTGTCAAATTTAATACTGTTGTTGTTCAGTCACTCAGTCATGTCCGACTCTGCTACCTCATGGGCTGCAGCATGCCAGGCTTCCCTGTCCATCACCATCTCCCGCAGTTGGTTCAAATTCATGTCCATTAAGTTGGTGATGCCATCCAACTGTCGTGTCTTCTGTCCCCCCTTCTCCTTTTGCCTTCAGTCTTTCCTAGCATCAGGGTCCCTTCCAGTGAGTTGGCTCTTCACATCAGGTGGCCAAAATATTGGAGCTTCAGCTTCAGTATCAGTCCTTCCGGTGAATATTCAGGGTTGATTTCATTTAGGATCGACTCGTTGGATCTCCTTGTGGTCCAAGGGACTCCCACGAGTCTCTCCAACACCACAGATCAAAAGCATCAATTTGTCAGCTCTCAGCCTTTATGGTTCAATTCTCACATCCGTACATGACTACTGAGAAAACCATAGCTTTGACTATATGGACCTTTGATGGCAAAGTAATATCTCTGCTTTTTAATCTGCTGTCTGGGTTTGTCATAACTTTTCTTCCAAGGAGCAATCGTCTTTTAATTTCATGGCTGCAATCACCATCTGCAGTGGTTCTGGAACCCAGGAAAATAAAATCTGTCATTGTTTCCATTGTTTCCCCATCTATTTGCCATGAAGTGATGGGACTGGATGTGATGATCTTAGTTTTTTGAATATTGAGGTTTTTGCCAGTTTTTTCACTCTCTTTCTTCACCTTCATCAAGACGCTCTTTAGTTCCTCTTTGCTTTCTGCCTTAAGGGTGGTGTCATCTGCATATCTGAGATTGTCAATATTTCTCCCAGCAATCTTGATTCCAGCTAGTGCTTCCTGCTGCCCAGCATTTTGGATGATGTACTCTGCATATAAGTTAAATAAGCAGGGTGACAATATACAGCCTTGATGTACTCTTTTCCCAATTTTGGACCAGTCCATCGTTCCATATCTGGTTCTAACTGTTGCTTATTGACCTGCATACAGGTTTCTTAGGAGGCAGGTAAGGTGGTCTGGTATTCCCATCTCTTTAAGAATTTTTCAATTTATTGTGATCCACACAGTCAAAAGCTTTATCATAGTAAATGAAACAGAAATAGATGTTTTTCTGGAATTCTCTTGCTTTTTAGATGATTCAATGGATGTTGGCAATTTGATCTCTGGTTCCTCTGCCTTTTCTAAATCCAGCTTGTACATCTGGAAGTTCTTGGTTCACATACTGTTGAAGTCTAGCTTGAAGAATTTGGAAATTTATTATTATAAAACAAAAATGTTTAGTAATTTTTGGGAATGCCTTATTATTTTTTCAACTCTATATTTTTTAAAAAGCATTTATTTTTAATTGAAGGATAATTCAGTTCAGTTCAGTCACTCAGTGGTGTCTGACTCTTTGCAACCCCATGAACTACAGCACGCCAGGCTTCCTTGTCCATCACCAACTCCCAGAGACTACTCAAACTCATGTCCATCATGTTGGTGATATCCAATTATCTCATCCTCTGTCGTCCTCTTCTCCTCCCACCTTCAATCTTTCCCAGCATCAGAGTCTTTTCCAATGAGTCAGTTCTTCACATCAGGTGGCCAAAGTATTGGAGGATAATTACTTTACAATAATTATGTTGGCTTCTGCCATACACCAACATGAATCAGCCATAGGTATACATATGTCCCCTCCCTCCTCCTCCCTCCCAGCTCCCACCCCCTCCCACTCCTCTAGGTGGTCACAGAGCACCAAGTTGAGCTCCCTGAGTCATACAGCAACTTCCCATTAGTTATCTATTTTACATATGGTAATGTGTATATTTCTATGCTACTCTCTCAATTTTTATTATTGTTTTAGTTCATATTTTTTTTGCATTTTGGTACCTCTGTCTTCTTTCACATAGCACAATGTTTTCAATATTCACCGATATTGTAGCATGGATCAGTGCTTCATTTCTTTCTTTTTTTCTGACAGCATACTATACCATTATGTAGATCCATCACATCAGTTTATCCATTCGTCAGCTGATGGACATTTGGGTTGTTTATACTTTTTTTTATTATTATGAGTAATGCTGCTATGAACATTAGTGTACAAGTTTTTGTGTGAACACATGTTTTCAGTTCTTTTAGGTATATTTCTGGGAATGAAAATGCTGGGTCATTTGGTAGCTCTGTGCTTAACTTTTTGAGCAACTGCCAAACTGTTTTCAAAGGAGTTGCACCATTTTGCATTCCCATTAGCAGTTTATTAGGGTTCTACTTTTCCTGCAACTTGTTAACACTTACAGTTATCCATCTTTTTTTATTATTGTTGTCTTAGTGGGTGTGAAGGGGTCTCTCATTGAGTGATTTGCATTTCTACACAGGTACCAGAAATGTCTTTCTTTCTTTTTTTTGGTTGAAGTACACTTTCTAGTATTGGGTAGGGTTGGCCATCTTGATTATAACTGCAATGAGAGTTCATGGTCTAAGAAGTATTCTGAGTCCTGCACATCTGAATCTGTCTTTATTTTTTCTGATACTAGAATAACAGTTTGATTGGATATAGAATTTAGGTTTGAAATTATTCCATCTCAGCACTTTGAAATTATTCCCACATTGTCTTCTTTTTAAATCTATTTTTTGAAATAATTTCAAAGAAAAACTAGAGTAGTATAAAGAACTCCTATATACCCTTCACCCAGATTTACCATTTTTGCATTTTCCCACATGTGTTTTATTATTTTATTTTTGTCTTTATCCTTTCTATTTTTTTCTGAACTATTTGAGAATTGTAGTTATCCTTCCCCTTTACTTTTATTTATTTACTCACTGTGCATCTTCTAAAGGCAAGAATATTCACTCATATAACTATAATACCATTGTAGAAACAGAAAATTTAACATTGATACAATACTATTTAAGCTTCAGACCATATTCAAGTGTTTCCAGTTGCTCTATAGTAAATTTTATAGCTTTCCTTTTTTCTCATCCAGGATCCACTTCATTCTCATGTCTGTTTAATTTTTATTCTTCATTATTCTGGATCAGTTCCTTGGTCTGTCTTTGTTTTTCATGACATTAATATTTTTGAAGAGTACAGGCCCATGTTTTTGTTGAATCTCTCTCCATTTACATTGTATTCTTACACCCGATGTTGTTAGTGAGAGTTTGGAGGTGGAAGGACTGAAGGAGAGCGTATTCAACTCAGCTTGAGCCCTTCTCACTCTTGAAGAGCCAGGGAGGTAAACAATCTATTTCTGCAATATTTGGTTCCCAGGCTCTTCAAGGCCTGGTCAAGCTCAGAATCCCTAGAGATGCCCTTTGACAGCTCATTTACTGAGAGAATTTACTGTTCTCTCAAATGGAGCCTGAGCTGGGAAAGAGATCTCTATGTGTTTGGTGCTGTCCAAGCCAATCTTCCCTGAATTCCCACCTTACAAATCTTGTCTCTGAGAGGTAATATGCTGACTTTCTTCAGCCACACTTACAGCTGTCAACAACAACTATAGTCATATCATATAAAAGTACCAATGATCACAATTGATCTTTGGCTATCGCTGTAGGCCATCATAGTATCAGAAGAGATTTTGAGTTCAATGATTTCACTTTTTTTGCAAAGTAGAGGCCTCAGGAGATGGAGAGCTAGGGAAGGTCTCATCCCTGGTTAGTGCCACAGCCCTGTCTCAAATGAATATTATGATTTATTATTTAAACTCAAAATCCAGAAATCCTAAGGAAACCACTATTCAGCAGTGGCAAGACTAATACAGTGGCCACTTTAGTTAAATTAATACTGGAAAAAAGTGGAGCGGGTGGGGGACATAGTTCATGTCTCCAGGACTAAGATGCTGTGAATTTGCCAGCCTGATTAAAAAGGCCAGGTGGGTGATATGCATGAAGCATCATTGGCGAGGGGGGCAGAGCTTTATGAGTTCAAAAAAGAGAGACCGCAATTCATTATGCTAAGAGCATCTTAACTGTCAGCACATTGAATTAAGGGGCCAGTAGCAAAAAGGGCCTTCTTAGTTAACAGTCACAAACGTGAGGGGTCAGGGGTCTTTAATTCAGAGGAAAGACTCTAGCCGTGTAAACGTAGAGATTTATTGCTTACCCAGTGATGAGTGCTGTGAGATCCAGGGTCAACACCCTTCACCACATCTGCTTTTGATAAGCTCTGCTGAGTTAGTTATTTATGTCATGAGTTCTTAGCCCCAAGCTAAGTGGGGGTGGGGGTGGGGTGACAGTGGGAGAGACAGTGAACAGAGAGAGGGGAAGGGCCCAGAGCTCACAAAGGTCAGAAGGTTAACGCTCAAATATGGGGTTCCATCAATAGCTGTTCAAGGGTTTTCCTGATTATACTTTTACCAGTTGAAAAAGATGATGGGTTTTAATATTGGTGAAATAGGTCTGGGTGTTAAATAAAGCAGAGCATGGCTTTACAATTGTGAAATCTATTTTTGTGTTTTAATGGAAAAGTATGTTTCATCTACAGCAGGGGTCCCCAACCTCTGGGATCTAATGCCTTATGATCTGAGGTGGTGCTGATGTAATAATAATAGAAATAAAGCACACAATAAATGCAGTACGCTTGAATCATCCTGAAACCATCCCCCCCATCGCCTCCCCGCCCCCGCCACAAGCCATGGTCTGTGGAAAAATTGTCTTCCACAAAACCAGCTCCTGGTGCCAAAAAGGTTGGGGATCACTACTCTACAGCCCATCCTTCTGGGTCACCAGTATTTTGCAACCCTTTGTAAGCTGTAGGTGATGGTCAGATATGTAAATTCTATCCCCGACGGTAATAATTGGCTTTGCTCCCTTTGCTACTCCCCTCAACATTCCTTTCATCCACACACATATGTACATTTTAAACTTTTCCTCTGGACAGGTTAAGACGATTGTCTGGTTCTCTCATCATATGAGTCAAAATCTTTACCATGTGTTCATGTTATATCTGTGAGAGCGTCATGATTTTACCTTTTTCTGAATATTATCTTTTCACAGAAAAACACTTCCATCGCCTGATTGTTTGTGAAAAAGTTCAGCCCCTCTCCTCTTCCATGTCTTTCTGAGATTTTGTTACGCAGATCAGCTCCCTGGAAACTTCTTCACGGGCACTTTTATGTATCGGTTGTTTAAAACAAAAAACAGTTGAAACCTTCCCCCTCCTCCTTTTTGATGCTATTTTCTGCATTGTGGGGTTTAATCATTCGAAACTACAGGTCTGTGTATCTAAAGTACTTGTCTGTTTTACCAATTTTACATTAAGGAGCTGACAGAAGTTTGGGGATTGGGGTGGGGGAGGACAGGGGGAAAGAAAATGTCAGGAAACAAAACAGAAGAGGTGTTTGACGTGCCTCACCCCAGCGGGAGCAGTTCAGGTCAGGAAGGGCTCCTGGTCACATTTAATGGCGGAGTCAGATGCGGAACTCGTATCTCCTGTTGAGTTGCTGGTCTGCTCTGCTTCAGAAGAGGAGAGGCGAGGTAGACGTTTTTCCTTTTAGAAGCCCCTCATTGGACCCCTAAATTGTTCGATGCAATGACTGTATTTCTGATGCTCTGTTTTGAAGAGGGAGGGTCACAGGTGACAAGGTGAACGCCCAAGTCCCCTCCCAGCTGCCTTCCCCAAGCATCATCTAAAGGTGATTGATTTATTAATTTTGGCTGTGTGGGTCTTCATTCCTTCGTGCAGGCTTTCTCTAGTTGCAGTGAGTAGGGGCTACTCTCTATTTGCGGTGTGCAGGCCTCTCGCTGTGGCGTCTTCTCTTGCTGTGGAGCATGGACTCTAAGATGCCCGGGATTCAGTAGTTGGGGTGCACAGGCTTAGTTGCTCTGTGGCATGTGGAATTTTCCCGGACCAGGGATCAAACATGTGTTCCCTGCATTGGCAGGTGGATTCTTAACCACTGGACCACCACAGTCCACAAGTATCACCTAGAACAGTAGGCAGAGAGGGAGACCCCATAGCCCCAGAGAAGGGCCTGGGTGGCCCCTTCTTTATCCCTAGCTGTTTTTCTCATGAACTGGAGAGACCATGATGTTGAATCACAAAAATTCTTTTTCTCATATACATGAGGAGGGGACTGGAGATGATCCCAAAGGCTTGTTTCTACTCTGACATGGTAGGAAGCCAAGATCAAGCCTTTTGGTCAATTGAAGTTGGAAGCAACCTGCTCTTCATCATGACTTTCTTTTGAATTGTATGGCTTCAGTTTGGTCATCCACAAAAGATAAGATGCCACTTCTCAGCTTTGATGGAGTTACATGCAGGATTTCCTTGGCTCCATCACAGAGTTTGCCTGGGACCCTCCTTGGGAATTCCTACCCACTTTCAATGGATTGTCAATTCCAGGTTATTTGACTATATTTCTGCCTTGGCAAAGGTTTTTTTTCATGTGACGTTAGACATCGATGAAACAATTTTGGTCAAACCAAGAACATATTCAAAGTTTGACTATTTCATTAAAAACTGTTGGAATTTATTTTTTCCCTAAATGCTCTTAAAGCTAATAAGATAATTCTGGTTATTAATCATGGGTCGTATACATAAGAGCCCTATTAATCATGGGTCTTATACAATGGAAAAAGTTCATTTCACATTCAATTTCTTTTTGGTTTTGTCCCAAAATAGAATTGAAGCAAAATAAAATACTAAATAGAAATCTCCCTTATAAAAATATTCATAGTCCAACCAGTTGGCCTAATGAAAATTAAGACTTAGTAATTCCAAGTGCATCTGCTACCTTTCAAATTTTAAAAACAACTGTGGCAGCTGTTTTCATTTTTAGATGAAGCTCCAAGAGGTTAAGTGACTTAGGCAGTCTCACATCCGTTAATGAAAGAGTCAGAACTAAAACCCACTCTCCTGAACCCTAATCCTTTCCTCTTTATATGGTACCATCTTACTTCCATTAGTTAGGAATGAATGCTCCCTTTAATCATGAAGCTCTTTTTCCCTTCTGAAAGATGTTAAAGTAAAGGTATATAATTTCTGGGGAAAAAAAAGAACAAGATGTAGATGATTTGTAATTTATTACTTAGATCAACTTCCATTTTAGAAAAGACAAAAAGAAAATATATAATTCATATTTACATCTTTTGCCATGGAAAGTATTTACACCATAGATATTAAGTACAAAATAGCATATAAAACTCTAGGACGACACAGACAGGAAGAACCGCAATTTTGGCAGGAGGTTTTCTGTCTCTTTTTTTCCTCACGGGTTTAAGTGCATTAGGCTAACTGTTGCCTAACATTTTGCAGATTTAGGCAGTTACTGTTTCATCTTTTTAGCTTGATGGGCTCTCCAAAAGAGCCTTTGTTCAGAATAATTAGTAATTGATCTTGCCACATCACTTGCGTGGGTTCACCTTTGAGCCTTAGGATACTGTGGTTCAGGCCACTGGCCTTTGTGGGTTTCCAGTGGGTAAGGTACTTAAAAGAGTAGTTGGACTTATTTGCTGCAATGTTACTCATCTGGGAGGAGCAAGGGTACATTTCAAGGAATAGGCTCATTTGCTATTTGCTCAGCCATGTTTTTCAGTAGAGAGAATTCCAATTGCAAAGACTATTCAGCCTTGAACTTTATGGGGTCAAGGACCAGACTAGACTGGTCACTAAGTAGACTGTCAGTTAGTGAACCACTGGCGGAACTGGGATCGAAGCTGACCCCGTCTCAGTGCCCTAACCCTGGTGTCACAGTGGCTGGAGTTGCTCAGAATGCCTGGTTGTGGAGGCAAGAAGTTTCAAACAGATGTGGGTATGGGTCAGCCAGGGGCTCTGCCCTCTATGTCAAAAACACTGAAGAAGCCACTTGTGAAGCCATCTAGAAATAGGTCCTCAGGCAAGTACTGATCACCTGGGATGTTTTCCCTCTGGTTCACCTGTAGCCTGGAAGTTACTGAAATGGAGCAAAGACCCCACTGCCATGCTGTCTTTGACCTGGTAGGATCAGGTTAGCAAACTGAATCATAGGCAATTAAAAATCAAAGTAAAAAATGGAAAGGACAGAACAATCCAGCAGAGGAATCAGTTCTGTTGAAATAGCACCTGATAAGAAGAAGAAAACCATATAGGTAACATGTTAAAGGACTGATCTTTTAATGTCAATATCTGTCTATCAAAGATCTTGCTCACTGCTTAAAAAAGTGCTTTCCTATGTCTACTATCCCAAATAACTAACATAATTCCAAAATATCAAAGGTGATTGGAAAAATAGAGTGCACCAGAAAAAAAATTCAAAATTAAGAATGATAAAAGAATAATAGTGCTAGTGATCACAATTAAAAAAAAGAGGCAATGCTTAAAATACCAAGATATAACAGAAGATATTTACATGTATGACGTTAGCAGCAGCACAAAATGTATCAATGGGTGTGTACAATGAAACACAAACTGAAGATTGTGAGAAGCAAAAGAAACTGTTCCATTATCAAGCTCATCATGGAAATAAAACACTGTGCATTTAAACATTGTACTCCAAATGCACCAAATAACAAGAAAAAAAGCTTAAATAAAAGTGTAAAATTAACAAATGCATAAAATCCAATTGCTTCAATATACAGGCCGGAAAGATCCGCTTGGGATTACAGTGAAAGTTTGCAAAGTCCAGCTGGGCAGAAAGCAAATGGTGGGAATAAGGGAATCAGGCATTTTGCCCTTTGTGCTTTTTTTCCTGGTAAAATGGCATTTTTTTTTTGGCTGAATCGCTAGAATATAATAGGAGATTCTATACCGTTTCTTTCAAAGAAAATTATCCAAATAGATTAATTAAAATTCTTTGAAGGCCTTTTTTAGAATATGATTGGAAGAGGTCATGGTGCTTAGTGGAGTCTGGCTATTGAAGCAAAGTAGGGTCTGAGGCACAGGGATTCTGCTCTGAAGTGGTCTCTGTGGCCAGTAGAGGGAAGCGGAGGTTGAAGGTAGGGCCTTGGGCCGACATGCTCTGGGGTTCCCACCATCTGGTGAGTGTCTCTGTGTGGCTGGTAGCAGAGTCCACGAGGTACCAGGTCTCCAGGGCTCCAGGAAGGCATCTTGTTCTGTGGTCAGCAGACTGGGGTAGACCAGCTGGGAAATGTGGGCACTGACGTTCAGAACTGGACTGCTCTGAAGAGCCCAGTGTGAATGCCTCAGGACTAGATGAGGGACGTCCTCACCAATGGCTACTTCAGAAATGAAAACTTTAACTGGAGAAACCAGGCTTCTTTCAGGGTCTCCTTCCGAGTGGGAACCTGCTTGGTTTATGATTAGGTTAACATTTGGACTGGAGGACTGTGTCCCAACAAAGAACCAGCCAGTTCCTCCAAGTCTGCGTGCCCGGGAAGAGTGTGTTTCTTGTCCAGTTGGTATAGTTAAACGCTGCTCTCTTCTGCCCCTACTCCTGCTGGGCAGGGGCTTGGAAGACGTGTTTTTACAGTGTCCACGCACAATCCTTTCCCCAGGGACATCACTTTGTCCTGCATGAACTTGCAGTAATGCCTTCTGATAGCACATAAAACACTGTTAATTTTCTCTTAGACACAGTTATACACCCTTTCGGCCACAGGACAGCAACAGAGCTACTTAGAGACTGACTTTCTCACATTGATCATTCAGGAGCACACATTGCACTTTAATGGCTATGGTGGCAGGGACCCTGCAGACCCTTGCTCATTCATGGGAAATACTGAGGGTCTTTTGTGGGAGTCTTGGATGGCCATGGAATTGGTTTGTTTCATTTTGGCTAAGCTATAAACCAAAGATTCAGTTTTAAAGAAAATGATCAGCTATGTTTTTAGCCACAAATACTTGGCACTGGGTTTCTCTGAATGTCTTATTGTGTGTTAGAGACTTTATCCCAGATTCCAGCAATTCATGCATGGAAGGAAACCAAGTGAGTTCCCAAAGAAAAAGGAAAGAGCCAGCAAGGGAGTTGCTGCCCCTCCTTGTCCAAAACAGCTTTCTACCCAGGTTCGGTGGGGAGCGGGTGTTTCTCCACGCAGGCTTGAGCCAGACCCCCTCTTTAAACTAGAAAACATGGACACCTGGTTGAAAACCAAACCAAACCGATCCCTGATAGGCATAAGGAAAAATGCATTTGACCCATTGAAATCAGCAAAAAAGCTACTGAATTATAGAAGCACAAAATATTAAATCTAGTCTCAACCTTTTACTTTAAGGATGAGGAAAAGGAAACTCTCTGCACCATAGCCTCTAGGCTTCCTCTGGAGACAGAGCAAGTCACAGGTCTAGACTAAGAAATGTGCTGTGACTTATTGAACTTAAAACCAGTAAAAAAAAAAAAAAAAAACCCTGGAGACTTTACTTATGACCCTGAAGCCAGAAAATAAAGTATTTCTTCACTGGTAGGTCCTAATAACAATGTTTTATCAGATTCAGAATAGAAACCCCAAATAAAATCAAATAAAACAAAGGTGTGGATTTCTCTTCTTATGAGGAACATAACAGGATAAATGTTACATCTGTCAACAACTCTATGTAATTGAATGGCAGCAGGAGTGTTTGGTAGGAAAACAAAGCTGTCACACATGTTGACCAGATTGCAGATCTTTCTCCCCAGGGGTCTTGTTTTGCAGAGGTGGGCTACAATGATGCTCAGAGGCCTGAGCTGAGAGATGTGTGGGGGAACTGGGGGGTGGGTGGGTGGGGGCTGAGGATGGGGAGAGAGGCAAAAGGAGGTGAGGAGAGAGAGATGAGGGAGCCAGGTGGTCTGAGGGTGAGAGAACGGAGGTGGTGGGTGGTCTGAGGGCGGTCTGAATGGAGAGAGAACTGAAAAAAAATGAAGAAAATGGGTCGGGGGTGGAGGCAAGATAAGGAGGTGAGATCCTCAGGGGGAATCAAAAGGAAAGGCTGAGAAGACCATTCAGGCTGAAGGGCTGGGGTCTTACCCCTTGCAGGGTCAGAGATTGGTAAGAGGCTTTGGGAACCATCTGGGAAAGTGACAAAGGCAGTAGGAAGGTAGAAACCTTCCGGGCTCTCACCATCTGCTTGACAAGCGGAGGAGATGCACGCCCAGGACACTGAGGGACGTGGTGAAGGGGTGCCATGGAGACCAGTAACTGACCTGGAGCTACGAGAAGTCCTGCTAATTGAAAACTGATCTCTTTTTGGAAAAAAGCACCAGGATGTGACAGGGGTTCCTGCAGTGGTCAGGATAGGAGAGCCTGTTGTTGTTCAGTAGTTCAGTCGTGTCCAACTCTTTGTGATCCCATGGACTGCAGCATGCCAGGCTCCCATGTCCTTCACCATCTCCCGGAGCTTGTTCAGACTCATGTCCCTTGACTTGATGATGCCATCCAACCATCTCATCCTCTGTCATCCCCTTCTCCTCCTGCCTTCAATCTTTTCCATCGTCAGGTTTTTTTTTTTCCAATGAGTTGGCATCAAGTGGCCAAAGTATTGGAGCTTCAGCTTTAGCATCAGTCCTTCCAATGAATATTCAGGACTGATTTCCTTTAGGATTGACTGGTTGGATCTCCTTGCATTCCAAGGGACTCTCAAGAGTCTTCTCCAACACCACAGTTTGAAAGCATCAATTCTTCGGTGGTCCAAATCTCACATCTGTACATGACTACTGGAAAAACCATAGCTTTGACTAGACAGACCTTTGTTGGCAAAGTAATGTCTCTGCTTTTTAATACGCTGTCTAGGTTTGTCATAGTTATTCTTCCAAGGGGCAAGTATATTTTAATTTCATGGCTGCAGTCACCATCTGCAGTGATTTTGGAGCCCAGAAAAATAAAGCGGGTTGTTGGGGGCACCTAAGGCGGGGAATCCAGTATAGAATGCCTCACTCCAGGAACTTAGCACCAGGTTGCCTTCACGGGAGGCGCTTTTGACCCAAAGGAGAGCTTGGAGGAAATAACTTTTTAAAAGTCATAGGAAAAATACAATTATTAAAAATAAAAAGAAGACATCTCACCTTAACATCAAAACAGAAATGCTAGAGAAACTTAAATCATCAGCAAACTCTATGCAGGTAAATTTTTTTTCTTCCATACAAGAGACCCACTGCCTGCAGTATGGATAGGTCCTTACAAAAATAATTATACAAGGAAAAAAAAGTAATTCACCAGTGCTTTTATCATCAAGGAATTACTCTTGAAAATCTTTTATTTTTCCTTACTCTCTATATAATCAGTCAGATAAGCTGTTGATCTTCATTATGCAATTCGGAAAATTAGGTTCTGACTCATTTAAAAAATATACCAAATGTTCAATTAACTGCACTGAAGTTTCCTGCAAGACGCAATGCAAGAGAAGTTTTTCTATTGAAATACCGAGGAAATGATTGTTAAACTTAAGACGGCAGATTTATGGGGAATGTTGGCTTCAATGTCCAAGAGGCCACAGGCAGGGAGCAGAAGTGGGGAGTTGCTGCTGGGGAGATGGTAATAGGCCCAGAATAAATAACACATCTTATTTTTGTTGTTGTTTTGTCTTTAGGACACACCACGAGGCTTGTGGGATCTTAGTTCCCTGACCAGGGATTGAACCCATGCCCTCAGCAGTGAGTGTGGAGTCCTAACCACTAGACCGCCAAGGAATTCCCAATAACACATCTTACATTGGAGCCAACAAAAGGGAAAAAATCCTCATTCAACTAGGAATATGGGTAACTGGAATTTTAAAGAAAGATTTAAAAAATTTGCTGATTTTTCTCTTTTTAGAGAAAAGAGAATAAACAGTATAAACATTTATGACATTTAGTTTTAAAAAGCAACTTCCCTGGGGTGGGGAAGTCAGTTCACATCTATCCTGTCCCCCATCAGGTTGGCCACCATTTCCACATCTCCATTTTTCAGTGTCCACAATGTCTGTCAAGCAGGTCCTCTGTGTGGACACAAGGGGGCCTGCTCTGAACCGAATTTCTCCAGAAATCTTAATGAACAATTTCTCAAGTGACTCCAGTTAATGGAGGTTTGATTACAAAAAGCAAGGTTTTTCCCTGAACTGAATACTAACCATCTCCTTGTCTAACCTTTATACAGCTCTCTCCCATGTTCCAAGTCCTTTCATGGAGATAGTCCTCCCATGGCCTGTGAGGCAGGGAGAACCTTCCCCAGGTTACAGAGGAGGCTTAGAGCATGGCAGGCACTTGTCCAAGGTGGCCCAGCCGGCACTGGGCAATCAGGCCCAGCTCACAGACCTCCTTCCTCCCAGGCCAGAGTGCCTCCCACTGGCGGGGAGAGCTGTAGGCTGGCTTATTTTGGCAGACTTTTGCAATAAAACACTTTGTCTTTGGAATGAGCAGAGTGCAAGAAAAATGTCTCTTAGCAGGCGATTTCCCTGTATATTTTTTTTTAAACAGTAAAATGAACCTGGGCGCCGGCAGTTTCCTCTTTAAAAGGTGGCTGTGATGGATGTGTCTTCCTCCAGTGATGTAGGTTCAGAGCTGGTGGTTTGCCAGCACGTGACACAGACCATTTTACTACTGATATATGTGCATGTCCAGGATCCTGTGAGTCAGTGAAAGTCCTCAAATCCCTTCACTCATGTGTTAATACCGTGTTCTAGAGGGCTGTTTTATATTTCTCCCGTGGGCCCAGGGATGGAAGGAGCATTGGATGGCTGGTTAATTTGGCTGTAAAAACCCAGGGGCGCCCACTGAGCCTCTGCGTATGGTGGCCAAGGAAGAAGAAAGGCAGTGGTGAGTACATCCCAGGCACTGTCCCTTCAGCCTAAAGGAAGAAGGCTTATTCCAGATGCTCTTGGAAGCAGGTAGCTTGCTGCCTATCTCCATCATCCCAGGACTGCACACGAGAGACGTGAGGCCCTCGGCTCTGAGGGCCAGCCCAGATGTCCGAGCTCATCGCCTAGTCGTGCTCATGGGCTTCTGTCCTCTACGACACTGTTGTGCCATATTCTCTTGAAGACACACGCGCTTTGCTTTTGCAGCTTGCTTGACATGTTGATCAGCTTACAACATTTGAAAGAGCCCAGGAAGTTAAAAGGTTCATGGTGGCAGCACCAAAGGAAGTTAAAGGAAATCTGTTGAGAAGGAGCTGGGAAAGGTGACCAGTCTCTGGCCACAGCCTCCTGGGGAGGCTTTCAAGGTCAGAGGGTGACCATGCCGGCAGCCACTTTGCAGAGAGGTCGCTCAAAGATCACAGTTCTTCACCGCCTAAATGGCATCCCAGCACCCTTGCAGCGCGGCAACGTCAGAGGGCGCTAGCTGCCAGCAGAGGGCGCTAGCTGCAGGGCCGCGGCAGAAAGCCCAGCAAAGAGATGGAGGACACAGGCAGGGTGAGGGCAGGTGTCTCTCGGTCTCCTGCGGTCACCCTCTGATCACCCTCAAGCCAGACCCTCCGGAAGGGTTCGGCCCGCGACCCTCTGTCCAGAGGCAGCTCCCGTCTTCTCCTTCCTCCAGGGTAAAACGCTTTTCCCAAGGCTTGGGCTGCCTGGCTTCACTTCTTGGCGACTAACCATGGACTCTGGCCCTTGAGGAGGCAGAGAGAGGCGAGTGTTTGAGGAGGAGCCCCGCTGCTGATGGGCACGTAGGGATGCCTCCCTGAGCCAGGGGTCCCACTGACCTGCGAACTTGGAAAGGGCCCTCCCAGTTTGGACCCACCCTCTTTATATTCCCTTCCTTCCACCACAATCCGGTTTGCCCTCCTGTAATTCCAGAAGCTAGCATGACCCAGGATCCCGCTCACTGGAAGAGTCTATGAGGAGGACGAGAGGAGGAAGGGGCCCCCATCTGCAGTGGCCAGCTCCTTTTCGCTGCTGTTAATTCCTTCCTGGCCCCCGGGTCCTCTCTTCATTCTTTCCCCTTGGTGCCACAGCATCCTCAGATGTACCCTCACTTAGCACTCGGCACAGTCCTTGCACTGCCTGGCACCGTATTAGCTCCCGGAGGGCAGGCTTACGGTCCTTAGGTGCCCCTCTTCCCTCCCACTGCCTGCACACAGTAGGTGCTTAATAAAGTATATTGAGAAGTCAGCAGGTCAGGGATGTTTATGAGTCCCAGCCATGGCAGGGAGAGACCTGAGCTAGGTCCCTGAGGAGCCCAGTGAAAGAGAAAGTCCTTTTCCTCTAAGAGCTCACTGTCTATGGGAGTATGGGAGACCTAATTTCCTCCTCTAATAGAAGGTGGAGGGGAAAAAAAACAAGACACAGTTCTTGGTCGTTTCGGAGAGGGCGACTCATCCAACAGAAGAACCCACAAAGGCCTTCCTAGGGCCCTGGGGTTTGAGCTGGGCCTTAGAAGGAGGTGGAATTTTGACAGGTGAGAAAGCAGGCATTCCAGGCCGAGGGCTCCCCACAGGCCAGGTGTGTGTGTGTGTGGGTGTGTGTGTGTGTGTGTGTGGAGGGGGAAGCAGAGGGTGTGTGCAGGAGCCGGTGAACAGACCTGGAAAGGGAGGCCCCACGGTGTGAGGCATCCTTGGCTCAGCTCTGCCTCCATCTACGTTTTCCTTCAACAGACACCCAACTGCTTCTCAGAAGCAGGGCTCTTCCAGGAACTGAGGGTCTCTGCGTGTGGAATTCTGCCTAGGCCTGTCAAATCCAGCTCCCTTCCCCGTGTCCTCCTCCCTGGCCCTCCTCCACTACTGCTTCAAGGAAACTTCCCCCTTGAAAACTCCCCTCCTTGGAGCAATGAGCTACTGGTTTTTCCCTGTTCCTTCTTTCCTTCTGTGCCCTCTGTCTCTGTGTGGATCTCCTCCTCTTTTCTGGACCCTCTTTCAGTGGTGTGGATGGGGTCTTAGGTGCTTGACATTTTAAGTTGCCTGAGAGTGTGTCCAGGTGTGGGGCTGAGGCTGGGGCCAGGCTGTAGGTGTGTGGGTGGGGCCCCGGGAAGGGCACAAGAGCCTGGAGTTAGGAAGGCAGCCATGTCCCTGTACATTCGTGGGGCTTTGGGACTCCAGCTGCATGCCGGGTGGTTAAAGTTGTGCTGTTGAGTCCCTGAAGAATGTGGCAACTTGGACACCATTGGGAGAGACCAGGTCTGCAGCCACTGCTGCCCCAGGAAAGCTGACCCCGCTCACCCACTCCCCAGGGCATGTCCAGGAGTCTGGTCACTCAGGGTTACGAAGCACATGCATGTGGCCCATGTATTTGCAATGCCAGCTCCATGCACAAAACTGTCACAGCTGAAAACGACTCTAGGTTGAGGGGCACGCCATGCTCCAGTGTCCCAGTCCTTCCAGGAGCCGACCAGTCAGTGGAATCAGGGGGTCCTCAAGATGTCAGAGGTCCCTGTCATTGATACCTGGGGAAACTGAGTGGTGGAGGAAGGGCTGGTAGCTGAGGCTCCTGACTCCTGGCCAGAGCCGGCCCCCTTCTCGGGCTGACGCTGACCCTCCCCACGTCTGTGGCTCTCCATTCTGCCAGGTGAAGCTGGGATCCTGGGAAGGGAGACTAGGTGGGGAGGAAGCACCAAGGGAGGCTGTGATGGGGCCATGGGGCATGTGGGAGGCGGTGATGGGGCCATGGGGCGTGTGGGAGGCGGTGATGAGGCCATGGGCTTGTGGGAGGCGGTGATGGGGCCATGGTGGGTGTGGGAGGCGGTGATGGGGCCATGGTGGGTGTGGGAGGCGGTGATGGGGCCATGGTGGGTGTGGGAGGCGGTGATGGGGCCATGGTGGGTGTGGGAGGCGGTGATGGGGCCATGGGGGATGTGGGAGGCGGTGATGGGGCCATGGGGGATGTGGGAGGCGGTGATGGGGCCATGGGGCGTGCGGGAGGCGGTGATGGGGTCGTGGGGCGTGTAGGAGGTGGTGATGGGGCCATGGGCGTGTGGGAGGCGGTGATGGGGCCATGGTGGGTGTGGGAGGCGGTGATGGGGCCATGGTGGGTGTGGGAGGCGGTGATGGGGCCATGGTGGGTGTGGGAGGCGGTGATGGGGCCATGGGGTGTGTGGGAGGTGGTGATGGGGCCATGGGGGATGTGGGAGGCGGTGATGGGGCCATGGGGCGTGCGGGAGGCGGTGATGGGGTCGTGGGGCGTGTAGGAGGTGGTGATGGGGCCATGGGGGATGTGGGAGGCGGTGATGGGGCCATGGGGCGTGTAGGAGGTGGTGATGGGGCCATGGGGCGTGTGGGAGGCGGTGATGGGGCCATGGTGGGTGTGGGAGGCGGTGATGGGGCCATGGTGGGTGTGGGAGGCGGTGATGGGGCCATGGTGGGTGTGGGAGGCGGTGATGGGGCCATGGGTGTGTGGGAGGTGGTGATGGGGCCATGGGGCGTGTGGGAGGTGGTGATGGGGCCATGGGGCGTGTGGGAGGCGGTGATGGGGCCATGGTGGGTGTGGGAGGCGGTGATGGGGCCATGGTGGGTGTGGGAGGCGGTGATGGGGCCATGGGGTGTGTGGGAGGTGGTGATGGGGCCATGGTGGGTGTGGGAGGCGGTGATGGGGCCATGGGGCGTGCGGGAGGCGGTGATGGGGTCGTGGGGCGTGCGGGAGGCGGTGATGGGGCCGTGGGGCGTGTGGGAGGGGCTGGCTCCTTCTGAGGGAGATGCACAGGTACAAGTGGCCGACCTTGGTGAGAATCCTTCCTTGGACCTAGAGGACCTGTTATACCATCACTCAGGAGGGGGCTGACTCAGTCTTTCGTCTAGCTGGGTGTTTGCAAGTCTCCAGGCAGACAGAGCCAAAGCAAATGGTACCAAATGAAACCAGGCTGATGATTTTTTTTCTCTTACCACCAAGCCCCTGGAGGTGAAACTTGAGAGGTTCTTCCCCGCCTCTCCCGGGCTCTCCTGCCCCCGCCTCTGACTTGTTTTCCTTGACTCTGACTTATAAACTTTTCTTTACACATCTCTCTATTTTATTATCTATATTCTTGCCAGTGACTCTGAATCCTTGGTGATATCAGCTGAGGTGTAAGAAGTAAATGAGGGCTTCCCCGGTGGCTCAGTCAGTAAAGAAACCACCTGCAATGCAGGAGACCTGGGTTTGATCCTTGGGTTGGGAAACCCCCTGAAGAAGGGCATGACAAACCACTTCAGTCTTCTTGCATGGAGAATTCCATGAACAGAGGGGCCTGGCAGGCTACAGACTATGGGGTTGCAAAGAGTCGCACACGACTGGGCGACTAAGCACAGCACAGCACAGCAAGAAGTAAATGAACAAAAGATGAGGATGGAAACAAAGTAAGGTTTGGGTTTGCCCAGAGTTTTTCAGGGTGTTCAGCTAACACAGTATTTCAACTTCTGGAACTTTCCAGGGTATGTTTGACCCTATTTCAAAATCACTAGTGGGTTCTGATTGCTCCAGTGAGACCCTGAAGTGGAATGAGGCAGTGAGTCTGGAAAAGCCAGGTTACACTCTGATTCCTTTGGACCTCGGGTGAGGGGTGAGGAAGCAAAAGAAACGGTGAAGAGGGTGGCATTGCAGGAAGCACAAGTCAGGAGAGCCAGGACAAAAGCATGTCTCCAGGAGGAGAGGACGGACAAAGCTGTGCTGTGACTTACAGGCACCTTTGACTGTGCAGACGCTTTCCTTCAGAAAAATACAAAAAATGATCAAGGTGCTACTGTACAGCATAGGGACCTCTGCTCAGTGTTACATGGCGGCCCGGATGGGACGGGAGTTTGGAGGAGAATGGATGCATGTGTATGTACGGCTGAGTCCCCTTGCTGTCCACCTGAAACTGTCACAGCATTGTTAAGCAGCTGTACTCCAAAACAAAACAAAATTTTTTTTAAATTACATTTTATGACTGCTCTGGTAGAAAGATAAATATAATCCTGGCTGGATGCATGGTTATATATTCAGTTTTTTTCTTTTGGATTTAAAAGAAATGAAAATATTAAGATATTGTCTTAACCTCTGAAAGCCCCCCAAAGGTCCAGGCTTGTGTTCACTGTGCCTGGTGGGGCAGCTGGCTCTGGGTGGGGTCTGGGGAGTGGGCTTAGGCATTATCAGGGAAGTGCGGCATCCTGGGACCCCCTCAGCAGGAAAAGTAACTTGTGCCAGCTGGCAGCTGGGGCCTGGGTCCTTCATGCTTCTGCCGCCTGGTGAGGGGCAGATGACCACAGAGAGCAGCTCTAATTCAACAGCTTCACTTTTCAAACAAGGAAGCCAAGACTCGGGGGAGGAAGGTGTCTGACGTCTAAATTATCTGAGTGGACATTTGGTAAGAACACCAGTAAGGAAGGTCCCTGGGGTTTGGACAGCATGTGGTCCCATGCAGACAAGAGTCTGTGAGTGCAACCTCACCCCACAACGTGGCAGGGGCCCCGCGAATGTGAAGCTCACTAACTTAGACTTCCTGTGACTACATGTGGACAGGGGCTCTGCTCCAGTGTGCTTTTGTGCTGTCTATGATGAAAGGATATATGTATATAAAGACAAAGTATGAACAAAATGGGGAAGGGTATTTAAATTACTCAAGTACTTTGGTATGTTCAAGCCCTTCAGAAGCACCAATTATGTTGTAATACCTAATAGTAAACCTGTGTGCTACCCCATAGGTAATATTTGCCTAGTCATTAAAATAGGTTTGTTTTATTTATAAGCAGTGAGACCTTTATAAACAGTGTATTAAGAACAGTACAGAAAGCAGTAAAATTCTATTTCTTAAAAAATAAAAAAACCAGAATGCCAATATCTTAACCAGATTTGTTTCTGAATGTCCTTTGTTGGAGCAAAAAGACCACTGGGGCAAACTTTTCAGCTGTTAGTTGTGAGTGGACCTTGCAAATCTACAGCAAATGAATGGCCACCATCAACAATAGCTGGTATTAATGATTGCAGCTCAAAAGGAAGGAAAACAAACCAAAAATCAAAAGTACTAGCACTTAGCCCTTTGTAACCCTGGGGGTTTGAAGGGTTTCAGCACAATTGAACCTCACCCTTGTACATGGAGCTGTCATGAACGTGGGGTACATTACAAAAGATGTCGCTTAATACAGTCCTGGCCCTTCCTCTGTTGGACTTAAAATGGTTCAAACCATTATATTTCTTTCTTTCTTTTTTTTTTTTGGCCACACCGCAAGACATGTAGAACTTTTTGGACCAGGAATCAAACCCTTGTGCCCTGCAGTGGAAGTGCAGAGTCTTAACCCCTGGGCCACCAGGGAAGTCCTCAAACCATTATATTTGTGAGGACCCCTGCTTCTGGGACTTCCTGATTTAACAAGAAAAGAATGTAATTAATTTAGTGATGAATCAGGATCAAGAATTTCCACGTTTCACTTTTTTTAATAGTGAAAATCCATAAGCGTTTAAAATATTCTGAGACACACCTAGCTTAACAAACACCATGGACCTTCTTGTATCTGTGACGTCACACACAAACCAGCCAGCACCTGAGTGCTGGTTGGCCCCCTTTGGCACTGGAACACAATAATTTATTAAGCTTCAATACTTAATAAGTGTGCACAAATATCATGCAAACGTACAGCCATACTCACAAATGAAAAGTGTATTAGAGTCTTAGACGTATGCAAAACATCTTGTAAACAAAAGGGAAGAGGTTGGTATTTTCTGTACAAAATATGCAGGTTTTCCTTTTTTAAAAAATAATCTGTAAGATGCATCATACTTCGGGCATTTTCAAAAAGTGAAAACTGTATAAAAATAAATATTCTATGTACAAACACACACACAGGCCAATCCCAGGTTAGAGGCATCACTGCAAAACAAAAACAAACACAGAACAACACGGGGTTAGTGTCTGTGGGTGTTTATTTCCCTTGTGGGAAGTGAGGTAGGTCTCGTTCTGGGTTGGATGGGAGAGCTTTGGATAGGGGACCTGGGGGAGCCGGGAACCCCCTCCTCCAAGACCCTGGTGCTGACTGTCAGCATCCAGTGGGAAACTATTTAACACTTTTTCTTTCCAGTCATTCCCCTCATTGGTCACTAGAGGGCACTTTCTCTCTATGCAGCCTTTGGAGGCCTGGCTGTTGAATTACCGAATCTTCCCAGAATGAATTCATGATGTGCATCAATAGACATCAGGCTCTCTAGCTGCTTCTTGCTTCTCCAGCTGCTTCTTGCTTCTCCCAGACATTGTACCTCTCGAGAGTAGCTTTTCTTCCCCTGCTAAGCTCAATCATTTCTATCTCCTAACCATCCACAGCAACCCTGAAGAAGAAAATCTTTTTCTTAGGGGACACACCTCTTTCCTGCTTCTTGGAGCTTTAACTAGGTCTAGGGGAATTAACCAAGAGGATGAAGTGACAGACAGATTCCTGGGGAGGAATCTCCCTTGAAAGCAGAGCTTTTCCTCTCTCTGGCTAGGGGGTGTTTTAGGTACCTGGGTGAGTAGATGCTCAACCTACAGCTTGGTGTCTTGGTGGTTTCACTGCTTTTACCGAATCTTGTGAGCTAATGAGATGGTGGACACTTAGCCAGAGGAGTGGATTCATCTCACTGTAAGTGAGTGCTGTCACTGGGCAGGACTGGATTAGTTAAGCACAAACTCTTGGACAGGTAAGGATCTTCAGCTCGTTAATGAGAATGAACCAAGATCTTGAGACAGTGGTGGTGGAGGGCTGTTGAAAAGTCTCTGAACAGGAGGAAGGTGAAGGGAAGCCATAGGTGGGACTGCATGGCAGGTGCTGCCTTTTCCAAGACCAAGTTGGGTTTCTGGATTAGGAAACCAATGGCCCTGGTCATGCCGGGGAGCCTTGCACATTGGGGGCCCTGGATGAGTCGGGTGACTCTGTTGAGGGCACAGCCCTTTGGTGTCAGGTGGCTTTAATGATGACAAATGCCAAAGGCAAGCGTGAACAAATGAAACCTCCCTGTTGGTAGGAACTGTGGGACTCCAAGAGAGGGTGGGCAGGTCTCGATGTGCAGAAGCGTGAAACTCTGACTATTTAAGTTCAAGAGGAAGGGTTGAATGACGAGCTGGCAGGTCTCTGTGAGGAGGTATAGAATCCATATGACTTTATCCTTAAAGCAACTGAGATTTCCTACATCTGGATAAACGTCATCATCTGGCTTAAACGGCCTCTTATGAACACTATGAGACTAGCTAATGATAACTGATTTTGAAACATGGTTTAGAATTCCTTGTAGAAGAAGTATGGTATAAATTAACCTCAAGAAGCATAAAGATGTCATCTGTCCAGGAACATGGAAATTCCATACACTGGGTTTGCTGATGCCCTAAAAACCATTTTTAAATGTTCTCAAATGCATGCAGTGAGTGGAATGTTTAACGGGCACCCTGGTTTTGGGACTGTTCCTTTTTGGACCCATGTCTTGCTGCCTCATCTGCAGGAAGGCCTGGAAGGGAAATCGTGCATGCTTTATCCCACGGCAGAAAATGGAGCCCACGTACAACTCTGCCCTGAGGCCCTGGAACCCCGGGAAAGCTTACCTTGTTCCAGCAGCCCTGGACTGGCAAGCCATCTTCACCCTGCAGTGAGGAAGAAAGGCAGACGGCTCAGACTCACCGGGATGGCCCAACAAGCAGCAGGATAAGGGGAACAAGGGCGCGGCCCACCTGATATTGTCTGTTTCTCTTCTCTACCCCAGGGCCTAGCCTCGGAAGGAGGCAGGAAGCAAGCCCGCCTGTCTGCTTGCAGGCCGAGCTCACATGTAGTGACAGCTCAAAGCTGAGATGGGCTGTCCTATCGCCTGTGGGCCCGTGAGCAGAGGCGACCTGAGCGTGGTGGAGAGGACAGTCCGGAGGCCTGCTGGTCTCCTCTCTGGCTGTACTGGGTGTGCAGTGCCTGTGGGCAAGCCACTCAGCACCTGGAGGCTTCAGTTTCCTCCTCCATAAAACCTGGGGAAGGTGCGGCTCTATGGAACGAACACACCCCACTCTCTCATTCTCTGATTTCTCTCTCTTCCTTAGCAGCTGGGGGCGGACATCCAGGCAGCTCCCATCTGTTGATCAATAAGGAGGAGGAGGGTTGATTTCGCAGGCTTTCACCGTGGGGCTGAGGTGCCTTCAGCAAGGAGGCGGGGCTCCCGGCACAGCCTTTGCTGTCTCATGGGACTTGGGGGGCTGCGCAGTGGTAGGATGAGAACCCACCAGGGGCCACTTGTCCCCTCTGCTGGTGCACCCGCTGAGCACCTGAAGCCTCAGGACATCCTGAGTCTCCTCCGCCCCCGGCTGTCCTGGCTGCTCTGGTGCGCCCTGGGGGAAACTGGAAACCCCTGAGGAGCAGGCAGGGAGGATGAGGCTGAACCAGGGCAGCGATCTGGTTCTCAGTCTGAGTCTATTAGAACTGCAGCCCAGGTTCTAGAACTCCAGGTTCCAGGGCAGAGAAGGAGATGCTCACAGGGTTTCAGGAGACCCGAGCAAGTGGTCAGCCCCCGAGGGGCTGGAATGGGAGCCCCCTATGCCTGAACCTACTCATCCACCCATGACAGGCGCGGAAACTGCTCACCTGGAGCCCAGCAGACAGCTGGCCCTGCACGGGTGCTGAAGAAGTCTAGTTACCTTGTACTAAAAATCCTGATCAATAGCGCCGCCTCTCCCCCACCCCCGCCCCTGCCGCCCACTGCCCCACGCCCACAGTAACACAATGCAGGAGACGGCAAACAGCAACAACGCCAAACAAGAAAGGGAAGGTACGTAAACTTCCAGAGCAAAATTAAGACAAATGATACATTATTGGAGAAAATGCCAGTTTGCATTAAAGGTCAAATCAAGGTGACTTTCACCATCCCTTCTGGGTTGGGGAGGTTCTGCAGGGGAAGGTGGTGCATCCCAGGGTTCCATGAAGACCTGGGTCCCGTTTCCCAGCCCGCCATAGCGCAACACTTCCCATGGACTCTGGGAGGGACAGGCGCCTCCGCGGACCACAGCGGCTTCCCATTGGCACGTGG
Source organism: Bos indicus x Bos taurus (assembly GCF_003369695.1). Lineage (NCBI taxonomy): Eukaryota > Metazoa > Chordata > Mammalia > Artiodactyla > Bovidae > Bos > Bos indicus x Bos taurus. The sequence continues at coordinate 26,214,108 of NC_040103.1, read as the reverse complement.
ACGGTGGCAGGGGGGACAGAGGAGGGCTGGGCAGGCAGGGAGGGGGTGCAGTGGCAGTGTGTGGGTGAAGAGCAGGGTGAGGAGCCAGGGCTGCAGCCGGCAGAACTCAGATTTCGGGATCCTGGAAAAGGCTGTGGTAGAAGGGATGACTGGTTGATGATCAGCGGAGGTGCCGTGGAGGGCGTGGGAGATTCCATGGCTGAGAAAGGTGCCTGTGAGGTGCATGCTGCATGCTGAGGATTCAGGAGACCGGGTGGGGGACAGGAAGCAGCCACTCTGTCAGCTTAATCTGCCTCTCCTGGTCCCTGAAAGTCCCTTCAAGGGGCTCTGTGGTCACCTGTCAGGGTCACATAGCATCTTTTCTTATAGCTTTTTCTCCTCTGTCCCAAGATAATTCCTGTGTGACTCTGGAGTGGGGATGTGAGGCTGGGAATTCTCATCTGACAATTACTGGTATGAAAATAGCTCCACGAGCTCCAGACCTCCTTGGGAAATTTAGGGGGGGCAGGAAGCTTGTGAGCAAACTGCCGTGGAATGAAGGGCCATCTTCTGCTTCCCCCATAGTGCGCTGAAAGGATTGCTGTAGAAGCCTAGAAGGTCCCTGCCTGGAGAGGGACTGGACCTTGGGAACCAGAACTGTAGTCACTTAGGCAGGTCTTATGCTTGGGAGTGGGTCCCCGATGTCTCCCTTCCTCCCTGTCTCCTCCCGTCCCTTCCTTAACCACATTCTCAACCTTTCCATGTTCTTCTAGACTTTTTGGTGGCAAACCACTGAAAGATAGGGGAAAAAAAGAGGAAGCCAAGGGAGGGTCTTGCAGCATCTTCTGGGATTCAAGCAGAAAAGGATGAACCCTCTAGGATCTAGAATCCTGATTTTGGACCATCCTTTCGTACTGGGGTGTCACCTGGACAGTGATCCCAGGTCTGTGCTGGAACGTCAGGCAGAGTACCCCCTCCTCTAACTTTGGTTCTAGAACTCCTCATTCTTCCCTGTGTTTATAAGGGTGTCCATCTGTCCTCTGCTAAATAGTGAGATGTTGGTGTGGAGAGGGACATGGGGCCAACTTGGGCATCTCATTCAAATGTTCATCCAACTAACTGCAGTGTGTGAAGGCAGAGAAGTCACAGTCCTGAGAGCTAATGCAGAGACTCTACTTCCCTGGCTTCCTTTCTGGTGGCAGTTTTGTCTAGAAGCTGTTCTGAAAGGAGGGTCCGATGCAGCTAAAGCTGGCATTGGGTGGGTAGGACCAGCTCACATTAAGGTGATGGGCTTTTGAAGCGGCTGCAAGAGGAAGAAAAAGAAGCCTCCTGGCAGACTTTGCATGCAAGAGGGGGCTGTGCAGGAGCCCCTGAGGGCCAGCCAAGGCAGGGTGACCCTTGGTGTCCACAGAGTGAAGAGGTGGGAAGCGGAGGCCAGATGGAGGGAGCAGGAGTGTGGAGGGCAGTTGGAGAGGCACACAGGCACAAACCACACACGTGAGGAAGGCCATACTGGCCATGCAGGCAAGGGAGGGTGATGCCATACCAATGGGCACGGGGCATCCAGTCCGTCCAGCCCTGGTAACCCCGGCTCCCCTTTCTCTCCTTTAAAACCTCGGTGTCCCTGTTCACAAAACCAACCACGATGATTATTTCGGTCAAGGCTGGCCAGCTCCGCCTGTGGCGTGGAGAGGCCCAGTCTTATCCTGGCCAGGATGCAGGACCCTTAGGGCATCTACAGGTAAACCTCAAACCCCAGTTGATTCCCGCCTTCCCAATTCAGCCTTTGTGCTCTCTCTGGATCCAGGAATGTTGAGCTTGGCGACGTGTCCTTCCAGCCCCCTCTCTATTTAGAGACGCACTGGCGTCAACACACACGAGCTTCAACTTAATGCATCATAATTTCAGGACCTTCCAATGGGTTGAGGGACACTTGAGAAGCCCAGCAATGTGCCATGAATCATTCCTCACTGGCTGTTTTGGGAAGGCTTCCTGGGGGTGTGTGTCTACTGACCTTGGTCTGCAGTTTTGCAGGTTTTGGCCGGATGGCTGGTGGGCATTGAGAGGCTGTATATAAAAGCCCCTCTCTGGCCTCGTTCTGCCCCGTTTGGGACAAAGGTGACCCTCAGGAGATGCTAGCCCTGGCGTCCTGCATCCTGACCAAGTGGGAATTCAGATGACTTGAACTGCTGGCCACAGAGGTGGCCCCAAAACAAAGAAGGCAAACGGGGGTGGTTCACAAATGCTACCCTGGCTTCCAAAGCCATCCCGGAGCTAAGAGCCGAGGCCTGCTCCCAAATCCCTTTCCATGTGGTGTCTCCATTTCCACACATCAATTGTTCAGCATCTTCAAAGGGAAGGGACTTAGTGGGAATTGCTTGCAGCTGTGGTTTTAAGGCAACACCAACAGCAGGCAGAATTTCATCGGCCACATGAACAGACCGGTTTTGGTGGTGTCAATGGAGTCATTCGGTTTTCATCTTAGTTTATTTGCCTTCTTTGTTTCCAGCTTGCAAACCTCCAGGAAAAACCAGAAAAACCAAGTGATAGATGGAAACATACCAATGGACAGGGGGCATCTAATCCAGGCGCTCCTTGGTCTCCCTTATCCCCCTTAGGCCCTCTAGAGCCTTTCTTCCCCCTCTCCCCCTGTAAATAATGGTTTAGTCCAAGAAAAAAAAAAAAACATCAAAACTTTAGGATCATTCATGTGTTAAGGTTAGAGACAGAATAAAAAAAAAGAGGGGAAAATAGATTCTCTCAATTAGGATAGTCTCCTCAACAGGATTAGGGATCAGTGTCCACCCCACCCCACAAAGAACCTGAGTATTTGGCTAAGGCAGGTGTGTGTGTGGGTCAGTAGGGCTGAGAGCCAGAGGTGGGAGGAAGTGCAGATGGGTGATACTAATTCTGAGCCCGGAATGCATCTATATAATGGACAGGGGGACCCATTTCCTTCTCTTTGAGGGTTCATTTTTTTAAGGGATCTGGAACTTCCCTGGAGGTCGAGTGGTTAAGACTCCCATCTTCCAATGCAAGGGGTGTGGGTTCGATTCCTGGTCGGGGAACTAAGATCCAATGTGCCACACAGCCAAAAATAAATAAAGATCATCATAGATCACTCATATTAGAGAAAAAGGGTCTGCCCTAACAGCTTTTGTCCCAGTTGGGTCCATCCCTTTGACATTCTCTTAGGAGGCAGGGTGATTTTGTTCAGAGCCCTGGTGTGTGTGTGTGTGTGTGTGTGTGTGTGTGTGTGTGAACCTGGCATGCAGGCACGTGCGACACACATGGTAGTACATGAGCTTGTGTGTGTGTACAAGTGCATGTGTGTATGTTGTGTGTCTAGGTTCTCAGCTGGGTCCTCCCGTTCTCTGGCCCATCCTGGTCTGAGGTCATGGGCAGCTACTTGTATACGGATATGTTGACTCAAGGAATTCATTTGTTTCTGAAAAGCTTCAGCAAACATCATCTTTCTAAACTGAACCCTATTTTACATGTGTCAAGGTCACTCTACATTTAAAGAAGGGCTGTGGGAAACTCTGTGTAATGAATTTGAGTTGGGGTTTTATATGTGGGATTTCCTTATGAGGGACCAAGCATGCCCCTGGGAAGTCTCCCTGGAGCTCTCCTCTATTGAAGGCCGGTTGTCTCAGGCTTGGGGGCTTTCACTGTGTCTCGGGGTGGGTAGCCTAATGGTCAGAGAGAAGGCTTGCAGCTGAACGGGATTTGCCTCTTCTCAGCCGCGAGACTTTGGGAGCTTACTTAACCTCTCTGAGCCTCAGTTTCTTCATCTGTAAAGTGTGGATAATAGCACCTCCCTCAGAACATTGTTGCGAGGTCTTTGTGCACATTTAGTGCTTAATACTGGCATATAGGGATAAAGGGCTTCCCTCATAGCTCAGTTGGTAAAGAATCTGCCTGCAATGCAGGAGACCCAGGTTTGATCCCTGTGTTAGGATGTTCCCCTGGAGGAGGAAATGGCAACCCACTCCAGTAGTCTTGCCTAGAGAATCCCATAGACAGAGGAGCCTGGCAGGCTACAGTCAATGGGGTCGCAAGAATCCAAGAGTTGGACACGACTTAGTGACTAAACCACCATAGCAATAAAGAACTTGCCTGCCAATGCAGGAGGCGTAAGAGATGCAGGCTCAATCCCTGGGTCGGGAAGTTCCCCTGGAGGAGGAAATGGCAACCCACTCCAGTATTCTTGCCTGGAGAATCCCATGGACAGAGGAGCATGGCAGACTATAGTCCATGGGGTTGCAAAGAGTTGGACACGACTGAGGCAACTTAGCACACACGCATGCACTGGCCTATAGTATGTGCTCAGTCATGACAGCAGCTTCATAATAAGAGCAGTAACAGTTGTCACTTCTTGTCAGCCACTGTAGGAGCCAAGGCTGCCGTCGGAGGCTGGGCCTCCTGTCTACAGTGTTCCAGCAGTGGAAGGCTACAGGGTTCCTTAGAGGGAGGCAATGGATAAGAATACTTAAGATGTTTCTCCAGGCCTTTGAAAATTACCCACATTTCTTGATTTCAGAGGTTACCTGCAATTGCCAACACATCCTTCTAAGTGAGTTTTCTAAAATGCAAATGCCTACTTAGTGTGTTTAAGAGGAAATGTGTCTATGCATCTTAGGTGTCATGGCATTGGCTCTAAGATATGCCCACCAATGAGGAAATCATGGGACAGTTAACCTGCAGACAGTGGACAAGCGAAACCACTTGCTATTTGGATGAAGAAGCCCTGTGGGAAACTTTCTCAGGTAGGTGCCCCTTATACTCTGGGTGAGGCCAGCACAAAAGTGAGCACAGTTCCTTAAGTTCAGAGTGTGAGCACAGCTCCAGGGAGTGGGGCTCTGCAGGTCCTGATGATGGGCCTGTGGGGGGCAGAGGGTTAGCCGAGGTCCCTTCAGGATGGGAAACTTGCACTCTGGGCTGTCAGGTTCTAAGGGCACAGGAAGTGGCCTTATTGGGTCATCAGAGTTGTAACTTCACCTACATCCTCGCTGCTCCCTTTCCCAAGAGGACCCCTCTGCCTTGGTGCAGAGGGGTGTCAAATTGGTATGGGAGGGGGGCAGGCAGAATCAAGTGGCAGGGCGTTCTTAAAAAATGAACAACACTGCTTTTAGAGGAAATAAACTGAAGCTGGAGGACTGGAAGGGAAAGGATGAGGCTATGGGATTATTATAATGGGTGAACCTATCTAGAGGGAGAAATATTCAGGGAGTAAAGGGAGGAAGAAGCAGGCCCAGGCCAAGAGAGAGCAGACTGGGGAGAGGAAGGAGGCAAGGGGACCTGGGGAAGCAAGATGCAAAAATGCATGCGCACCCACATGCATGCACACAAGCCATGTACATACATGCACACGCATGCACTCTCCCATACACACACACCTGCACACACACACACATTGCAGACGGCACCTCTCGGAGAGTGACAGAAGCTGCATGAATGCTCCCAGACCTTTCAGTTGGCTGGTTTGCAGGAAGCCCCACAGTGAAACCCAATTTTCCTGATGCCCCGATTGCCAAATTCACACCACCCTTTACCCTGTGATGAATTTTTTCATCCTAAAAGTGGCTCTCGGGCTAAATTCACAGAGCTGTTAAGGGACAAGGAGAATGCCCCTGGTGACAAGGACAGACTCTTTCCCCTGGCATGTGTGTCCCCTAAGAAAACTGCCAGTCTTGGCCTCTGGGCCTTGCCCACCACCATGAGGACCGTCCTCCTTCCATGAGCAGGAAGGAGGCCCCAAGACCATTCTCTAGTGGGACTTGGAGTAGCTTGTTCTTAAGGCTGTGTCTTGGGTCACTCGGAGATAGGATAACAGACCTGGGGCACCCATCCGAGCCTCTCTGATGGGGTGCCCCAGGTGTGACGTGAGGCAGAGTTTGGGAGCCCCCTTCCATAGCCAGTGGGCATGAAGGACTTTGAACATCTCCAGCTTCACCTCCACAAGCAGTAATGAAACTTCCAACCTGAGCATCACCTAAGCACTTCTGGCCTTTTCCCTAGACCAAAGTGTCAGCCTTCTGAGTTTCCAGGTGCCAGAAAAAACTGGTCATGGCACAGAGCTGACTCTGCTTGGACCTTTCTTCATTTTGGAGGCTTTTATCACCAAGCGCTCATCTCTCCCCTCAAAAGCCCCATTAAGGCCAGTGGTGTGAAGAGGTCTGAAAGAGGAGGCGAGCTGTCGGGGGTACTCTTCTAGGACATTCTGGCTCCTGAGAGTCAGATCTCTTGGACGGAAGAATTATCTGGCCCTTGATTTGGAGACCTGCCCTTTGGAAGAAGTCTACTGGTTTTTTATGAGGCACTCCAAGGAAGGTTCGTGTAACTTGCCTGTTTTCTGGACTTGATTTTTACTAAGTGACATATTGCTAATTTATATGTGGGACAGGGGAGAAGTATATAAAACCTTAGAATAGGATCTGGAGAAGAAATATTTTCCCACTGAATCATGGGGCCTCAGTGGCTCATTCAATGACCTCGGTTCTTTAAGCATCAGAGCCACCAGCCTCCCACCATCTCTCCATCTGTGACAAGGGCATTGAAAATTTTTATTTATCGGCTTCACTGCATGATGTGTGGAATCTTAGCTCCCCAACTCGAGCTCCCTGCATTGGAAGGGCAGAGTTTTAACCACTGGACTCCCAGGGAAGTCCTGACAAGGGCATTTTCTTGCCTCGCTTCTGCCTCTAGAGCCACACAGTCACCACCACTGGAAAGATTGGTTTTGTAGCTTTCAAATGGCCCAGTGCCTCAAGCCAACTGAAAAGTCTTAAGAAAGAGGCTTGACAAGTATTAACTGAACATAACAAAGAAAACCAGAACACTCCAGAAACAAATTAGAAAGGAGGTTAGTATGCCAACTGAGAGGTGGAATGATCAATTATTTTAGTGGCCTGAACTCTCGGATGCCAGTGTTGGAGGTGGGCTTTCCAGGCCGCCGTAACTGGCTGGCCCATTTCTGGAAGTGGGTCTGTTTATTCCAGTGGTTTATTCTGAGCCTCTCTGATGGGGTGCCCCAGGTGTGATGTGAGGCAAAGTTTAGGAGCCCCCTTGCATAGCCAGTGGGCGTGAGGGGCTTTGAACATCTCCAGCTTCACCTCCACAAGCAACAGCGAAGCAACGATGGGCTTTTCATGGACAGTCTGAGAGGGTAGCTTTGCCTTTCCTTTCCTGTTCATAGAATATATGGGATAAATGGATTGCTTCTGACCAGCTGTCAGAAAGGAAACTTTAGGAATATGGAACTGTTCAGTAAATCCATCTTAAATGGAAGAGACTGGTGCTGATGCCAGATATAAATGTACCGATTCTGGCATGTTCTATTCATGAACGCTCTATTATCAGTGTTCAAAGACGAGCCAGAAGACCAGGCTTCTGCAAGTCCCGTGCTCTGTGTCTAACTCTCGTGGGGACTCAGAACGTCTTATCATAGTTTGGAGCATGTTTCTCCTGTTCTTCCTACTCTTCTTCTACCTCTAAGATCCTGGAATATTATTCCCACTAGAAGATGCTCTTGGCCTTCTAGGGGACGTGCACCCCACTGAGAACCACCGTGACGAGGCAGCCAACAAGACGTTCTAGAAAGGAAGCAAAGGCCAGCCCTTGGTGAGATGTTGTGCGATGACTGCTCCTGGGCACCAGTGTGCCATGTGGCCGTCAGGTGGCTGTGGATGCCGTGGACACTCAGGACTGTGTCCTGGTGAAGATGGCAGAAACTAAAGGAGGAGCAGGGTCCTGAAAGCCGTGACTCATGTCATAGTCCTGCCGACTCTTTCCAAGAGAAGCAACGGCTGGGATCCTTTTAAAAGGTTTGCCTGTGTACAACAGTTGTCTGCTTGTTCTTGGAGCTGGGATTTATTTTCTCTCTCACCAGTGACCTGGGATGCCTGGTAAAACTGGGTGTCAGAAGACGAGGACTCGGCAATGATGGATGTAAAAATCTCGTTTAGGGGCCCATTATCAGGGCAACCTAGAGAGAGCTGGGCTTGTGACTCCTGTCACTGAATGGCAATGCTAATCTGATGGCCGCCCTGGGACTCAGCCTCCCCTTTCCTCGTGGAAAAATACGTGCTACAATTTCAGGATTAGGTCCCTAGGCTCCCTGAGTGCCACGAATTAAGCCCCTCACTAGAAAGTCTTTTAATTTAGAATGATTTATCAGGAAAAACTGTATTTCCACATTGAGTCAGGAATCCCCAGTTGGTCATTCCACCTCGCCATGAAGACATTAGTGATCAGAGCCAAAGTGTGAGGACTCAGACTGACCCGGTTTCCTTTGTCCCCGGGTGGTCCGTGTAAACCCTGCAATAAATCAGAGAAACAAAAACATGTTAAGGAGAAAACACAGGATGGCCACACAGTCCTTCCTTCCAGGCTTAAAAAGCTCTTTGCTGCTGCTGCTAAGTCGCTTCAGTCGTGTCCAACTCTGTGTGACCCCATGGACTGCAGCCCACCAGGCTCCCCGTCCCTGGGATTCTCCAGGCAATAGTACTGGAGTGGGTTGCCATTGCCTTCTCCAATGCATGAAAATGAAAAGTGAAAGTGAAGTCACTCAGTCGTGTCCGACTCTTCGCGACCCCACGGACTGCAGCCTACCAGGCTCCTCTGCCCGTGGGATTTTCCAGGCAAGAGTACTGGAGTGGGTTGCCATTGCCTTCTCCACATAAAGCTCTTTACTGGTGCCTAATTCATCAGAGACAGGTTTCATGAGCCCCATTTTAAGGAAGGGGGACAAAGGAGAATACCTGCTCAAGGAACTTGACCTAGAGACAGATAATGAGTTATGGGTAAAGTCAGACACAGTTCTGGTTTCTCACTCTGCAGCCAACACCCTGGCCTGGGGTCGGGTTCTTCTAGATGGGAGCAAAGACTGCTCCTGGATAGGCAGGTGTTTGCATGGCTTTCCCACCTGCCTCTTCTTCTTTTTTTTAATTGGAGGATAATTACTTAACAATAATTGTGTTTGTTTCTGCCATCCATTAACATGAATCAGCCATAGATATATATATGTCCCCTCCCTCTTGAACCTCCCTCCCACCTCCTACCCCATCCCATCCCTCTGGGTTGTCAGAGTACTGACCAGATTTGGGTTCCTAGATCCCACTTGCCTCTTGCTATAAAAATGACTCCAAAACTCCTGAGCCCCTCTTTTCAAGGTGCAAGTTGTTCTCTATTATTTTTTCCTTCAATTTTTTTTATTGTGGTAAAATATGGCCCTACTGTTAAAGAACCTGGCTTTCAATGCAGGATACATAAGAGATGTGGGTTCGATTCCTGGGTCGGGAAGATCCCTTGGAGGAGGGCATGGTAGCCCACTCCAGTATTCATGCCTGGAGAATCCCACGGACAGAGGAGCCTGGCAGGCTACAGTCCATGGGGTCGCACAGAGTTGGACATGACTGAAGCGACTTAGCACACAGCACAAAATTTCCCTTCTTAACCATTTTTCAGCATTCAGTTCAGTGGTATTAAGTACACTCATATTTTTGTGTAACTGCCACTACTTTCCATCTTCAAAACTCTTTTTACCTTGCAAAACTAAAACTCTGTATCATTAGACAGTAACTACTCATTCCACCTTTCATCAGTGCTCTACTTTCTGTCACTATGGTTTTGACTACTATAAATACCTCATATAAGTGAAGTCATACAGTATTTGTCTTTCTGTGACTGGCTTATCTCACTTAAATGTCCCCAGGGTTCACCGTAGTGTAGAATGTCAGAGTTTCCTTCCTAAGACTGGAAAATACGCTACTGCACACATATACCACGTTTTGATTATTCATTCATGTATCTACAGACACTTTGGTTGCTTCACATTTTTAGCTCTTGCAAACAATGTTGCTGTGACTAAACCTCTCTACAAGACTGCTTTCAATTCTTTTCCTCCTTGTCTTCTGCTGGAGAGGGATGTAAAGCAAAGACTGGCTGGAGGTGTCGAAGCACTGCCGAGTATGGAACCCAATTAGTGTACGACCTTCAAGTGGGTGGGAAACCAAAGTCCTGCCCCTCCCAGGCAGCCGACTTCTATAACCCAGCAAGGAGAAGTCCATTGCAAATGGGAAGCTGCCTGTCTTGGGAGATGTCTCCCTGCCGTCTAGTGATCTGGACGTGGCTCTGTCCCTGCATGAGGGCAGGGGCCATGGCACAGTCACCTGTGAGACCCTCACTGCATCGAACACAGAGGCCTTCAGGGAAGAGGCTCAGCCATGTGTGCCAGATGGTCCGCACTGGTGAGGACCTGATTCCCTATCAGGGGCCAGGGACCCCGGGGTTTGCCTGGAGCAGAGCCCAGCAGGGGAGTGCTAGAGAGTGGGCTGGTGGCAGTTGGCTGCTTCATCTGTCACAGAGATGAGAATTCTCCTCGCTTGGCCCTAGATTTTTTGCTCCAGGCCCTGGGTATTCTGTTTGACAGTGCTTCTGTGGTGGGGGACCCGGGCGGGTGGAGCCTCTGATCCCATGAGACTTACAGGAAGCCCAGCTGCTCCCGTTGGTCCTGTCATCCCAGGGTCACCTTTGCTGCCCTGAAACCAGAGAAAGAACACATGAGCCTTCCCTGACATGGTAACCTTCCGACAGCCACTTTCTGTTTTCATACGAAACCTGGGCAACCTCTCCAGTCTCCTCAAAGAGCCTCCCAGGAAGTAAGGGCTGGTTGGAAGGTGGGGTGACTACATGGACTACACGCCCTGAGGAGGGGGCTTGGGAGCTCCTCTCACCCTTCTTCCACAGATCCTGGCCTCTGTGGACATTTGTTTGTTGGGGCGGGCGTACTGGCTGGCCAGAGGCAGAAGCAGGGGAGGAGACCAAGGAACAGGAAATGGGCATGGCAAGGCAGACAGGGAGAGAGAAGGAAGGGGGCAATGGGGAGAGAAAGAGAGCTCTGATTTCTCTCCGAAGCTGCAGGTGTCACCCCTCAGAGCAGCCACCCTGGTTCTCCAAATGGCTGCAGAGCTCGGGGAAGCCCACATCTGTCTCCAGAAGCTCGCTCCCCCACCTCACCCTCCCCCCGTTGTGTAGTCTGAGAACCAAAGAGACAAAGCCTCTCCTGTGGGCAGAGTCAGCAGGGTGGGCTTTCTGCTCTTACAGGTGGAGAGCCCAGCAGATGCCCACTCAGAGGTCCAGTGCCCATGCCAGCTCTCCAGTGATGCCAGGCCCTGAGAGTGTGGAAACCAGGCCTGGTTGGGAGGAGCTGGTGTGGGGAGCTTTCCTCCCCCAACCCCTGCACAAGCCCACTGCACTGGTTGTGGGAGAGTGACCCACGAGAGCTGGTCTGATGCGCAGGTCTCCTGGCTTCTTGACATCCCCAGGATTTCTAACACCACCTGGCACCATGTTCTGTGCTGTTTCCCTAAGTCACTGCAGAGTTCAGGCATGTCTGGTGACAGCAGGGTCTGGGGCCTCGCCAGTCACCTGTGAGCGAAGCCAGGTGACCAGAAACTGAGCGGAGGAAGCTCTCCAAGTCTCTGTTCACTTGTAGTTACAAAATGAGCACCCCGGGACCTCCCTGGCAGGGGTAGTAGTTAGGACTCAGAGCTTCTACTGTAGAGGGCATGGATTCGATCCCTGGTTGGGGAACTAAGAACCCACAAGCTGAGTGGCACGGCCAGAAAAAAAAAGAGCACCCCAGGCCTGCTGCACCCGCACAGGCTGGGAGGATCATCAAGAGAAGACGTGCATGAGGCGCTGGCTGGGTCTAGGAGGAACAGATGGGGGCTGAGACGGCTGGGCTGACACGGTGGCCCTGTGGGTCGCAGGAACCAGGACTGAGGGCCTGAGGCAGAGGGGGGGCTGAGGGGCCCCTGGTCTACCTCGCTGGGCACTCACCCTCTCTCCCTTTGGTCCCGCTGGGCCTGGAACTCCGATTGGTCCTGGAGTACCCTGGGGAGGTGAGAAAATGCGGAGGTGAGGGCCCTGATGCTAAGGGGAGCCCAGGATCCCCGCCCGATGCCTGAAGATGAGCAAGGTCCAGAGGCCCAGTTTTCAGGGTTGGCGAGGCCCGGCTCGTGCAGGGTGGACATTGGACTGGGCCGCGTTCCTGTTTGGTTTTGGGGGCCTCGGGGAGAGAGCTCTCCCCCCTGCCTCAGAGCCAGATTTGAGGAAGGAAACCCTTTCGCGTCACAGCCAAGCTTGCCAAGGCTGAAAAAGGCAGGAGAACAGTTGCTTAGTTTGCTCCCAGAAGCGCTCGGGAGGGAGTTGACGCCATCCCAGGGGTGGGGAGGCTGGGGGCTGGCACGCCTTTGCTGACGCAGCTCCACATGCAGCGGGAGGGTCTTCATGCCACAGAGACCGATGCAGACGCACACACAGAGGCAGGCGTGGGAGGGTCATTCAGCCATCGTCCACCCCCACCCCGCCCCCACTGCGGGCCCTGGCCTTCTGCTTCTGGCCGGGCCTTCTGTCCCCATCCCAGGCCCTGAGGGACAGGCTGGATTGGAGAGTAGATTAGTGGATGTCTGCTGACGCTGGCCTGCCGTGGAGGTGTGCCCTACGTGCCCCTGACTTGGGGTTGCAGCCCCACAGGGCAGTGGGGGTGATCAGAGCTGTGTTGCTTAGAAACAGAGTGGGGCTTGCTAGGGCATAATTAAACATCTTCTCCAGGTTCCTGATTTACAGCACTGCTAGGCGAAACCTATAATTCAGAGCTTCCTATTGCTCAGCCTCAGTGATTGTATTTCTTGCTCAGGACATGAGGACTGGGCCTGGGCCTATGGGCGGTTCCTGGTGGTGCTGGGATGTAGCTGTGACAGGTTGGGTGGGAGCAAGTGGGCAAAGGCTGATTTACTTTAAGTGGAAAAAAGAGACATATGATGTTCGCGGTGGCCCCTTTGAGGGAGGAGGGAAAGATGTGGATGTCTGTGGCAGAGTGTCAGAATAGCACTCTGAAGTCACTGGTCAGCTTCAACTCCTCCCTCAAAGGCCTATAAACTGCGATTTTGGAGAAGTTTCTTGGTTTCCCTAAGAGTCCATTTTCCCACCTGTAAAATGGGAATGAGAACGGGAGTGTCTGCCTCCCAGGCTGCTGCCAGGTTAGAATGGATGAAAACGTGGCATGCGTTTGGTTCTGGGCCTGACACCTAGGAAGTGACCAATAGATGTTAGTATTGGCAAGACAGGATCACTCTTCCTGTAAACATTTTCCTTTAACTTTCTGTTATTGATTTGATGAGAAAAAAACCTTCAGGTTCAAAGGGGACAGAAAATATAAATGTATACATTGCACTGCTCCCCTCTGTCCAATATGAATGGACTAAGTAGTTGAGAGGAAGTCATGGTTTCTCTGATTTCTGCCACAGATAATCTCTCTAGCTCAGACTGGCCACCTGGGAAAGGTGTGCTGGGTGCAAGGAGGACAGAGAGAGAGGGACTGTGGTGTGAGGCAGATGTGGTGAAGGAATGGATGTCAAAGGCTCTCAGAACACTAAGCTGGGACTTGCCTATGGCTCATCTATGCCCCACCCGCCCTCGCCCGTCAGTGCTGGCCTCACCCACATACATGTGGCTGCACAGGACTAGAAAGCCCTTGTGGGCAGACAGGAGATGGACAGAGCTCACAGGATGAAGACAACACAGCATGACGGGCACATACAGACACTGTTGTGTTTGGTGGGGATGAGTCACAGCCCAAACCCCTAGGGCTTGAGTCCCAGGCTGAACTCAGCATTCCTTTAGGAACAGATTCTTTGCTACTGGAGCAGCCTCCCACCCCACATCCAGTGGTCTTGAAACTCAGATGTGAGGACCCTGTGTGCATATATGAACAGGGAAATGGAGATGAAGGCCTATGGTCTTTGGTCAAGAGGCCTGAATAAGCACTTGTGAACTGAGCACAGATGTCACTTTTTGGTGTCGGTGGTGGGATAAGCCATGATTTATTGAAAAAAAAAAAAAAAACAAACACAAGGCCACAGCAAGACAGATGAAAGGGCTTATAGGCCAGGAGTGGGGTGGGGTGGGGGTGGGTGGAGGGGTAATGGAGAAGTGACACTCACCGGTGGCCCAGGCCTGCCGTCCAAACCTGAAGCTCCCTGGACAAAGGGAACAGTTTGACCAGAAGAAGGGGAAGGGAGGAACGGGAGGGAGAAAAAGGGACCAGGGAGGGGAGAGGTGAGTGAAGCAGTGACTCTGGACAGACATAAATGCTGGTCATCAAACAAAATGGGAGAAATAAGCTTGGGAGGACAGGTAATGTATTCACATGAAAACCAACAAAAACATGGAGACACTGAGTGCAGTGTGGCCAACTGCTGAGCAAGCCGGATGGAGATCAGTGCCGACGGCCATCCCGATCCTCTGTGCCCCCTGCTCCCCTCTCTCCTTTCACCCTCTCTCAGAAACCTCTCTCCCAAGAGGCTGCAGTGTTCCAGGGAAAGAGATACAGAAAGTACAATCATGGAGAGGTGTCTGAACCAGAGCAAGTGCATCCTTCTACGGCCAGTCTTACTTGGGGAAGACATGGCAGGTGGGGCCCCAGTAAGGATGGTCTTCCCAGCCTCCTCTGCACACCTGCTGATGTGAGTCCACACTAGGGGACACAGGCGGCTCAGCTTTGGATTACGACATCCAGTAGATGCTGGCCTACTTCAGCTTCAACTAGGTGGGAGGAATTGGGCCTTGAATGATAATACTCATGCTGCCTGACATTTCTCTGGCACTTTACAGTTGGCAAAGCTTAACACAAACTCAATCCATTCATGTTATCCCAGACAGGACCTCTTTTATGGAAAAGAGGCTTTAGGAGCAGCTGATTGCTCCTAGGACAGAGGTCTCAGGCCATTTACCCCTTGGAATTAAACTCGCTGGCAGGGGGGATGCTATTAAGACCCACTCACTAGGCAGCATCCAGTGATATGACAGTGGGAATTAGAGCTCTCGCTCCTGCGCTGGGCTATGATGCTGCTCCTTCAACCACCTAGGAGAGCTGATGATGCCGACATGACAGCCAGGGAGAGAGTAGCTAGGACACTCTAGGCTAGTGAAGACTGAGTTCTTGAGAATGGCTTCCAACTGAGCCTCAGAAATGAGCCTAGGCCTCAGGATTTTAAAGGTGGGGGAATACCCCCAGGAAAGAGGGGGGAAGGGAGCTGTTTCATCCTGGATGAAGGATATCAGGTGGTAGGATCCTTCAGGGCCTCGCTTCTCAGTCAGGGGGCTTCCCTGGTGGCTTAGATGGTAAAGAATCTGCCTGCAGAGTGGGAGACCGGGTTCAATCCCTGGGTTGGGAAGATCCCCTGGAGAAACGAATGGCTACCCACTCCAGCATTCTTGCCTGAAGAATTCCATGGACAGAAGAGCCTGGTGGGCTATAGTCCATGGGGTTGCAGAGTTGGACATGACCGAGCAACTAACACTTTCACTTTTTCACAGGGCCTTGCTTCTCAGTCCTAGGACCACATAATCCTGGGACTGATCTTGCTTATGGCCTAGAAAGTTGTGGTTCTTAACCCCAGCTACCACGTCAGAATCTCCTGGGGGTGATGTTAAACAATACAGATGCCTGGGCCCACCCCAGCCCAATTCAAACAGAGTCTCCAAGAGGGAGTCCTGGGGAATAGCACACTTGAAATCTCCACGTGATTCCAGTGTACAGCCCGCATGGAGAATCTCTTCTGCAGGGTAAATAGGAAGAACTCAGTAGGATGTGCCTGGAAACACAGGTTGCTGCTGTATGAACTAAAACACGGAGGTGAAGCCTAAAAATAGAACTTGAGCTAAGCATCCATATACCTTGTCTATGCAGTGTGTATATATATATGTATGTAATTATTATTTATTTATTTATTTATTGCTGCATGTGAGCCTTCTCTAATTGTGGTGAGCAGGGGTTATTCTTCATTATGCAGAATGAAGAACATGGTGCATGGGCTTCTCGTTGTGGTGGCTTCTTGTTGCAGAGCATGGGCTCTAAGCTCACAGGCTTCAGTAGTCGAGGCATGTGGGCTCCGCAGTTGCAGTTCCCAAGCTCTAGAGCACAGGCTCAATAGTTGTGGTACATGCTCCAGGGCATGTGGAAGCTTCTGAGACCAGGGATTGAACCTGTGTCCCCTGCACTGGCAGGCGGATTCTTACCCACTATAAGACCAGGGAAATCCCTCTATGCAGGATTAATACTGAGTTATCTTGAGCGGTTTGGAGCAGAGGGCATGAACTGGAGGTTTTGGGGCCGTATGTGGACCACTAACATATTCTATATGGGTTGTAGTATTGCAAATAATTTTGACTTAATATTAGAAAATGAGATATTCCATCAAATGCCAGATGTCTGGCTTCCTTAGAAAAGTTAGAGTATGCAGAAATTCTGGACCCTCACTCCCCTAAGGCAAGTCAGCTGAACTGAGCAGGGATTGGGCCTTTTAAGAAGAGACACACGGTTTCCAGGAACCATAATCCCCACTGCTCCTTACTGTCCCTCTGAAGTCCATGTTAATTGTCTTTTATGAATATTGTTTGCTCTGCTGTTTTCCTAAGCCAGCAAAAGTACTTCTCTGTTCCCTTGTCTCTATCAAAAGCTGAAAAATTAAAGACAGTTGGATCCTTTGTCTTCCCTCTGGCTCTTTATTTGTTTATATTACCTGTTTGGTCTTCATGTCAACCTCTGACTGAATTCCCCAATGTTTACTAGGGTCGTTGGGGCCAGGAAAGTGAACAAGGAGAGGTTTGTGGTTGAGTGGGGGACTGGAAGTCTCTCTAATAGTAAAAAACACTTAATCATTCTGGACACAGCTTAAGACATGGGAAAAGTGTCTGCTAAAGTCATCAGTTACTGTAGTCTGTCAGGCGAAATCAGCTCCTTAAATATTCCCACATTTGATGCAGTAATGAGGTGTAATCATACCTTTTGCTCTTGCTGTTTGGTCACTGTGATTACATTAACCAGACCTTTTAGCCCTGCCAAGCTGGGGCAACTGGGCTTCCTATCGTTCCCCTGCTTTTTTACGGTTTCCTGGAGTGGGAGCTGGCCTTGTGCTCGGGAGAGAGGGAGCCCCAGTAGCTGGGAAAAGTTCTCTTTGCAAGGCTGTGGCCTCAGTAGAGGCTCAGCTTCTGGCCCAGCTGGGCCATTGACTTCATCTGTGAATTCAAGTGACTCACTTTTTTCTCCAGACCCATTAATAAAATGATTACAGGGAATCCTAAAGTTTCCTTCCAGATCTTGAAAAACAAACAATGTGTGCCAACCTCACTGGGGTGTGAGGGAGGGTGGAGCCCAGGGCTCTGGGGAGGGCGGTGACGTGTGCTTCCCTGGAGACAGGTAAGGCAGTGACCAGGCCAGTGGGGTTCCCACTGGAGCTTGGGGCACAGGAATTCACTGAGCCCAGGCCCCACATCTGGAGATGCAGAGGCCTGCCGAGCAGCCCCCACCCTGACCTGGGGCCTTTAGCTGAGATTAGAGAGCTCAGAGAACCGAGACGTGAGTGATCTTAGCCTGCTGGGACAGGAAGATCTGACTTTTTGCAAGCTTTTTGCTGTGGCCAGTGCTTAAGAGCAGAGAGCAGGGGCTCTCTGGAGTCTGCCTGGGAAAGCAGGAGAGAGATGGAGAACACTCCACTGTCCCAGCACTCTCAAGTCCTCTAAGCTCGGCCCCGGTAAAGGGAGATTTTTATTGCCTCAAACGAGCATAATTAGGACTGAGCACAATAAGGCTGTTCTTGGGCTCCCTCTGGTTCTCCAGCTGGGTACTCCTTGGGGTGGGGGTGGGGACTTATCTTATTCAAATCCACAATCCTCCAGAACCTAGGCCAGGCCCAGCCCAGAGGAGGCCCTCAGCAAGAGAATTCGAGCCCACAGTCTAGTCCAGGTGGGAAAGCAAAACCCCATGGAGCTCCGGGATGCTCACAACTTTTGAACCTCAAGTTTTCCAGTGGTCTTTCCAGGGGCCCTGCTCAGCACCTCCTCAGGACCACCAGGCTGGGCTCCTCACACCAGTGCGTAGGGTCCACGATACTTACGGGTAATCCCAGAGGACCTCGGTCTCCTTTTTCTCCCTGGACGCCCTTGTCTCCTTTTGCTCCGTCTAGTCCTGCTTCCCCCTGCAGGGAAGGGAGATGGGCGAGATCACAGAAGAGCATGGCCCAGACAACTCGCCCTCGCATTCTAGGGTTCCGGAGACAGGGGTGGATGGTGGGGAGGGGGACAGACAGAGGAGGGAGGAGGTGGAGGTGGCTGATCCAGGGGTGGCTGGCTGGGGACTCCAGGAATCACTGAATTCTTAGCCTGGCTCCGCTCATGTTAGAATCCCTTGTGTCTCTGTAGTAACTTTGAGGTCCCCAAAGGGAAAGGGGATGGCAAGAGAGGAGACAAACTCACATCAGTTCCAGGTCAGGCATTGGCATAGATGACTATTTGCATAGCAGAAAAACTGGGACGCTGGGGATCCTGGCTGGCAAATGCCTGAAATGCCGCCACTGGATCCCTGAGTCTCCCAGACTAATCAGGGAAAGAAACTGTCCCCCGAAGAATGTCAGTGCAGGAGACACAGGCTTCCCCATGCCAGCAGTTTGCAGCCTCTTGTATCCATTTGCGATGTTGGGGGAGGGGGTTTGGAGAATCCCAGGCCAGAGTCCAATGGGCTTGGTTCCAGGAAGGGGTCCCATGTTCTGCCGCCCTCTGTCTCCCACCTATACTTCAGGGTGAGTGAAGGGTCTTGGGTAGGTTACATGGAAAAAGGATCTCATCATTTGCTAAGAATCTAACCTGTCACTCTATAGGGTGGATTGATGGATGGGAAAATTCTAAATCCAAAGCCTGTCCAGCATCAGTGATGGATGTTAATGGGACCGCAGGACTTTATTCTGTCCTAATTCTATCCCATTGGCTAAAGTGTCACATAATTCCATCTAGGGAAGGGGTCAGCTGGTCTGCCTCTGAAGCACTTCCTCGCTTTTCTGTCTTTACCGACAGGGCTCCTTCCTCCACCCCCTCACCCAGCAGCTGCCATGTGACATCATCTTACCTTTGGTCCAGGAACGCCTTGGAGCCCCTGCATTTGGAATCAAAACAAGGCACCTCAGAACTGCATTTCTGGTTAAGTCAATCTCGTTGTCCACAAGTTGGACCGCAAAAGGGCAAGGGCATAGGGTATAAAGCCTGGCCTGGGATCCCCACCTCGGGGAGATAGAAGGGAATGCTAAAGGGGGTCTGCTGGGGCTTTCTGGAGTGAGGCCTGAGCCAGGCTTCCCCAGCCAGGTACTAACTGAGAATCGCTCCGTGGCCCCCACAGCTGACTCCTGAGAAAATACTCAGTGTCATGAAAGGAAGATTCAGAGGGAAACAAGTAAAAGTGAAATAAATTGATATGTGCAAAATGCTTAGCATTGTATCAGGCACATCGTAAGTTTCAATAAATGTTGGTGACTGCCATTATTGCTACTGCTACTACCTGTACCAGTGGCAATGGGGTGACCCATCCTCATGGGGACTGTGAACCCCACAGAGGCAGGCACCAGCATCTATTGGTCCGGGGGGAGGCTTAGGGATCCTCTAGGTATAATGCAGAGGGGTCCCTTTAAAGGTGCCTTATCATCTGTAACTACGGAAGGGCCAACCTAGTGGAGTCAGTTTTAAATGGGTCACTTTCTATTTTAATCCTGCTGGCTGGTTAGTCAGAATAGAAGGAGAAGAACAGAAGTCTGATAGCAAAGGAACGGAGTGACTCTGACTTCTGCAAGCAAGGACCAGACCCCATGACCAGACCTCGGGGCTGTCAAGCCCGTCAACTCTTTCAGGAAACCAGGCAACACCCAGGCTCCTTGGTGTCACAGAGATGATGCCTGTTTAAGGTGGGAGGGAAGAGGAGCATGGAGGGGACACATGGATGTGAAAATCCCTCCGTGGAAATAGACGATGGTTGACCTAAGGCTGAGGCTAAGCCCAGTGACTGCCATGGAGAGGGGACGTTAGGGGCCTAGTCACAGTGAACTGAAACACAGACAAGCCTTCCAACTCACCGGAGGTCCAGGAGGCCCCTCTGGCCCTGGTGGCCCAGGAACCTGGAAGCCAAAGGGAAACGGTTAGCCCACCCCCTGTTATACTCTCAGTGGCCCTGCCTTTGCCATAGTCTGGGGTGTGGCTGGAGTTGCAAGGGGGAAGACAGAACCACCAGCACACAGCCTCCCAAACGAAGGCTTAGAACAGGTCAGAAACTCACAACAACTCATTTCCCTACACACAAAAAAACCTAATGCCTCAAAATGTCTATTCTTCTAGACATTTTTGAAAAACCAGAAAATCTGGCAGCCCCAGGCTCTTGTTCTTCAGTTCAGTTCAGTTCAGTCACTCAGTCATGTCCAATTCTTTGCTACCCCATGGACTGCAGCACACCAGGCCTCCCTGTCCATCACCAACTCCTGAAGTTTACTCAAACTCACGTCCATTGAGTCAGTGATGCCATCCAGCCATCTTATCCTCTGCCGTCCCCTTCTCCTCCTGCCTTCAATCTTTCCCAGCATCAGGGTCTTTTCAAATGAGTCAGTTTTTCGCATCAGGTGGCCAAAGTATTGGAGTTTCAGCTTTAGCATCAGTCCTTCCAATGAATATTCAGGACTGATTTCCTTTAGGATGAACTGGTTGGATCTTCTTGCAGTCCAAGGGACTCTCAGTCTTCTCCAACACCACAGTTCAAAAGCACCAATTCTTCGGTGCTCAGCTTTCTTTATAGTCCAACTCTCAGATCCATACATGACCACTAAAAAAACCATAGCCTTGACTAGACAGACCTTTGTTGACAAAGTAATGTCTCTGCTTTTTAATATGCTAGGTTGGTCATCAGAGAAGGCAATGGCACCCCACTCCAGTACTGTTGCCTGGAAAATCCCATGGATGGAGGAGCCTGGTGGGCTCCAGTCCATGGGGTCGCCAAGAGTCGGACACGACTGAGCGACTTCACTTTCACTTTTCACTTTCATGCATTGGAAAAGGAAATGGCAACCCACTCCAGTGTTCTTGCCTGGAGAATCCCAGGGACGGTGGAGCCTGATGGGCTGCCGTCATGGGGTCGCACAGAGTTGGACACGACTGAAGCGACTTAGCAGCAGGTTGGTCATAACTTTTCTTCCAAGAAGTAAGCATCTTTTAATTTTATGGCTGCAGTCACCATCTGCAGTGATTTTGGAGCCCCCCAAAATAAAGTCTGACACTGTTTCCCCATCCATCTGTCATGAAGTGATGGGACTGGATGCCATGATCTTAGTTTTCTGAATGTTGAGCTTTAAGCCAACTCTTTCATTTCCCTCTTTTACTTTTGTCAAGAGGCTCTTTATCCTCTGCCATAAGGATGGTGTCATCTGCATATCTGAGATTATTGATATTTCTCCCAGCAATCTTGATTCCAGCTTGTGCTTCATCCAGGCCAGCATTTCTCATGATGTACTCTGCATATAAGTTAAATAAACAGGGTGACATCATACAGCCTTGATGTACTTCTTTCCTTATTTGGAAGCAGTCTGTTGTTTCATGTCCAGTTCTAACTGTTGCTTCCTGACCTGCATACAGATTTCTCAAGAGGCAGGTCAGGTGCTTTGGTATTCCCATCTCTTGAAGAATTTTCCACAGTTTGTGGTGATCCACACAATCAAAGGCTTTGGCAGAGTCAATAAAGCAGAAATAGATGTTTTTCTGGAACTCTCTCGTTTTTTCAATAATCTAACGGATGTTGGCAATTTGATCTCTGGTTCCTCTGCCTTTTCTAAAACGAGCTTGAACATCTGGAAGTTCACGGTTCACATACCATTGAACCTGTTCTTGTTCTTGCCTGGCAACAATTACCTGAAACTCAAGGAGCGCTTTCCCCACTGGGTGGGGCTTCAGTTCTTTGGTTTACCCCAGTCCTCACCACTCCCTACTGGTTTTTGCTATTGTTTTTTTTTTTTTGGCTGTGCCACGCAGCATGTGCCATCTCCCTGACCTAGGGAGTATACCTCTGCCTCCCGCACTGCAAGTGCAGAGTCTTAACCACTGCACCACCAGGGAAGTCCCTCTCTATTGTTTTGAACCCAGACCTTTTGTATTCATTTGTTCATGCTTGGTCCTGGCTGGGGTTTGAGTTTGAGACCTTTAGCTTAAAGAAACAGAGATTGGTTATCTGGAATGGAAGGAGACTGAGATGCTTCTCAAGAATATTCCTAAAGCTCCCCAGGTTGGTAACAGACAGCAGGGCGAATATGGGTCTCTATTTCCTTTGAAGGTAGGTTAAAGTAGAAGAGATTTGGACTGGAGAGTGAAGATGAAGGAACCCTGGGAGGTCTTCCTCTCAGAGGAGGATGCTGTGACGGGTAGGTTCTGTCTCTGGTGAAGATGGACATCCATTTGTCCACGGTCAGTTACCCAAGAGGCTGGGAGGAGACCTGCCTGCTCTTTTCTGAGTGGGTCCCCCACTTCAGCTTCTGGACTCTCCTTGGACACCTCACCTTTCCAGGGACAGAATCCCCTGGAGTGTGGCCAGCATGGGGACTCCCTGCCAGGTGACCACAAAGGGAGCCCCTGCACTTGGCAGACAGGGAACTCCTGTTGTCCCTTGGCCATGTGGAGCTTTTAGCTTCACAATACTATAGTCACATTGTAGGGAATGCAATCTTTGCAAACTCTACCTTCTTAAAAAAAAAATGTTTACTACTTTTTTTTCTTAGTATAAACAAGTAAATCATATATCCTGATGGGAGTACAGTTTATACAAATCATGCATATACTAAAATTCATAGACCTGTACACACATCCCTGAAAAGTCAATTTTACTATGTGATAATTTAAAATATTAAAAATTTTAAAGGAATACAAATTCATTAACATAGTAAATTAAAAAGAATGTATACTTATGGCTGATTCATGTTGAAGTTTGACAGAAAACAACAAAATTCTGTAAAGCAATTATCTTTCAGTTAAAAAATAAATTAAAAAAATAAATTAATTGAAAAAGAGAATTGAAAGAAGGAAAAAGCATAAATATCTCTGAGTAATGCTAATATTTTGCTTTATTTTCTTCTACACTCTCTTGATACATAAAATGTATTTAAATGTGTATCTATACTTATGATGATATTATATATATATATATATATATATATATGTATATATTCAGCTCTTCACTGAATGGAATAAAAATGAGTTCCTACTAGCCGGGGCTTGGAGCAGGACTTGGCATAGGCTTGGAGCAGGACTTGGCATAAGAAAAACTCTCCAACATGGGGACTATTATTACCATTAGTATTGTTGCGGTAAGTTATTTAATCATTTCCTCCTTGTTAGAAATGCAGGCTGTTTCCAATTTGTACTTTAAATACATCTGGAAGGAACATTTTTGCATATTATGTGTTTCCTGAATTTCAGAGCATTTCCTTAGGAGGCTATCCAAATAAATAACACACGTGTTCTATAATCAAGTCTGGGTTACTAAATGCTGGCGGGGCTTGGTGACACTGAAGGGTGACTGAGGCGACTTCTCTGGGGACTGAGAAGGTTTGGGGGTCTCTGCAGTGGTGTTGGGGTGGCGCAGGCTCTCCCAACAAATAGCCTCTCCCTCACGCATCCTTGATTTCTCTTGCTTTCCTGGCTCTTTCCTTGAGCCTGATCCCTTCCTGTCTTACGAGAAGGTGGCTTCCATCCTACCTCTCACTCCACAGCTCTCTCCTTTCCCCTTCACCACCACACTTCTCATACGAATACTGTCTCTCTCTGGAAATCCTACCTCTGGAGCTTCTGGGCAAACTCCTACAGACGCTGCTCCAAAGACCCATCCTCCGGGGTGCTCACCCGACTCTCTGAGCTGCTGCCATTCTAGTGCCCATAAATGGAGATTGTTTGCTGCACAGGGGCGGTCTGTTTACTTCCTGTCTCCAGGCTCTAGCACTGGGAATGGAGCCTGGCAGGTGCCATGTGAATGCCACTGAGGGACTTGACCAGTGGAGCGAACTTCACAACGATCCTGAAGTGCTCAGGAAATCTTGTTTCCTGCCCTCTTCCTGTGCCAGGCAGTCGTGAGTTTCATTCTAGAGCACGGCAATGCTGTGCCCACTGGAGGCTGTGGTGTGATGAGGTTCCTGTCACAAGCCCCGTGACACAAGCTGCAGAGCAGGCACAACCTACCTCCATTCCTGGGTCACCCTTCTCCCCTGGTTCTCCTTTCTCTCCCTGTGGACACAAAACAACACGGCGTGGATGCCAGCACTCGGGGAGTCCGGGATAGTCACCCTCAAATCTGTGACGAACCAGACTGGGACTAGGCTGTGTCCAGGTGTCTGCAAGGATCACCTGGGAAGCTATGGCGGGTAACAGGCCTGAGGATGAAGACCGGGACCGGGGGCCTGTGACCACCGGCTTCCTGAATCTGAGGTCCTATTAACAGCACATGGGAGGAGAGGCTGATATTCTGCATGGATCCGACAGGGTAGAGACCCTAGCATAGACCTGGGACTTGTTTCTAACCAACAGAATACGGCCTGTGGCAAAGGCGATGGTCTGTCTCTCTTGTGATTATGTTATAAGCTCAGGTACAAATTATATAGATGTTATACAACTGATAGGTTAAGACTATGTTACAAGTATGTCTCACACACACACACACACACCTCTGTCTTGCTTGCGTGCACTGACACACTCCTGCTGGCCTTGGCCTTGAAGAAGCAAGCTATTGTAATGTGATCTGCCTGCTATGAGAAAGGCTGTGTGGTTGGGACATGTAGGTGACCTGTAGGAGCTGGGGGACTCAGTCCTACTATAGAAAGGACTGAATTATGCCAACGGCAGTGAGCTCAGAAGAGGACCCCAGCGCTAAATGGGAATGCAGCTGATGGCAACCTGACTGCAGCCTTGAGAAGCACTGGGCGGAGGCCCCGTGCCTGGACTCCTGACCCATGGAAACTGCCTTAACACATGTGTGTTGTTTTAAGCCACTGAGTTTGTGGGGACTTGCTATGCAGCTACCGAAAGCAAACATGGTTCCAGAAGCAGAGCCAGGCCCACAGCGTGTTGATGGGGGACGCTCACACCACATAGGGAGCACTCCCTCCAGTTTGGAGGGGACATGGCAGGAGGCCACCAGCTGCCTGCCTGTCCCAGTTGAGTGGGCAGTCAGTGGCCTCTGAGGGCCCCTGCACTGGGTCAGAGGTGAGACTGGTTGACCTCTGAGATTCTTTCTACTTCTAAGAGGAGAATTCCTCCAAGTCCAAGGTTCTGGCACCTTTGAACTCTGTTGGCCCCTGGAGAGGGAGGCCATCATGTTGTGAGCAGAGGGAGCTGGAACCCCTGTTGACACCCGTCTGCACCTCAGGGAGCAGCTGCTCATCCAGTGGACCCTCCCGTCCCCAGGCTGGGATGGCAGATGAGGTCAGTGCAGCCTCATCACACCAGGCACCTGCTGGGCAGGTGACCGCAGTCAGGACACCCCACTTGCTTGCCCTCGTCAGCAGAGGTCTGCTGACAACCGTGATGCTCAGTCCCTTCGCCTTACTATAAATCCTGGGAGCCCGATTGGGCCAGGAAGTCCAGTCGCTCCGGGTCTCCCTTGGTCACCTGGTTCTCCTTTCTCCCCAGTTGGGCCGTCTAGACCCTATGGATTGACAAAGATCTCTGTTAATCAAGGGCCAGGTCGTCACACTGAGGTCTGCGGACAAGCTGCGGCCTGCACGTGGGACCCCCTTCCCCCGAGAGCGGATGTCTAGGGTGCCGTCCATTTCTCAGAAGGAAGCTGTGAGGCCCAAAGAAGGTTCCTAGGTCAAACCTAGCTGGCCTGGGCAAGGTTCCTTGTTTGTACCTCTCCTGGGTCTAGGGCTTCTGTATGCTGTCCCAAGAGACAGTTTTACACCCACAACTTTATCTTCCCAACAACCCAGGGAGGTATCCAGGGATGGCATTATCATCCCCATTTTACAGATGAGGAAACTGAGGCTCTGCCAGGCTCAGTGACTTTCCTGCGAATGGGAGGTGACAGAGCAGGACCCAGGTCTCTTGAGGCAGGAAACTAGCTTTCATAAAGTAAGGCTGGAGGAGAAAGCAGGTGAGCCCCTGTGCCCGGCTCCCAACCCTGTTTCCAGCTGCACCTGGCACAGTACACAGCTGTATCATGCTAGGTGGGCCCTGGCGCTCACCGGTGGTCCCGGCTGCCCCGTCTCCCCTTTCTCCCCCTTCTCTCCTGGGCTCCCCGGGAGGCCGTCTTCTCCCTTCATTCCTGCAGGCCCAGGCTTTCCTGGGGGGCCTTGGGGACCAGGAGGGCCCACATCTCCTGGTTTGCCTCGAGGTCCCTCGAGAAAAGATCAACAACACATATTAGATACACTCATGGAGGATCGAGGGGAAGAACATGAAAGAAAGGGGTGCTGGGGCCCCAGAGGACTTGGCTCTTTGGTGCTTTATGGGACCAGGCAGAGAGTCTGTGCAGTTGCCTGTGGCAATCTGAGGGGCCTTGGCCACCAGCCCTGGCCCATCCCAGCGTGGGTCTGCCTGGCTCCTCCTGGGGCCAGTAGTGGGCATCGGGGGGCTTCTGCAGGCGGGTCCCCCCTCCTCTCTCCTCCCTTCCTCACAAGGTGTGCACCCGGGCTCCCTCCAGAGCCTTCTGCACCCTCACCACCAGGGCAAAGACTATCTTTAGAGGTTTGTCTGGGCGTGTCCTTACCTTTTCCCCATCGAGTCCGGGAGGGCCTGGCAGTCCAATCTCCCCCTGCAGCCAGAACAACCCAAGGTCACTCTCGGACCAGAGGAGAACAGTATCTCTTATTAACATAGCACTTGCTGCATCAGGTGTCCTCAGCACAGGTGGAAGGTATGTACTTTTATTGACTCTGTTTTACAGGCGAGGACCCCAGTGCAGAGTTGTGAGCCCAAGGCCTGTGGTTAATACACAGTGGATCCCGGTTTGATTCCTAGGTAGGGAAGATCCCCTGGAGAAGGATAGTTTACCCACTCCACTATTCTTGGGCTTCCCTCATGGCTCAGATGGTAAAGAATCCACCTGCTATGTGGGAGACCTGGGTTCAATCCCTGGGTTGGGAAGATCCCCTGGAGAAGGGCGTGGCAACCCACTCCAGGATTCTTGCCTGGAGAATCCCCATGGACAGAGGAGCCTGGCCGGCTATAGTCCATGGGGTCGCAAAGAGTCGGACATGACTGAGTGACTAAGCACAGCACAGCAAATAACCAGCTGCACCACCAAAGCAAGCTGAGAGGAAAGAGCAGCGAATTCCTCCTGGTAGATCAGGTAAGGCTTCAGGGAGGAGGTGGCAGCCTTCGAGGTGGGATTGAAATATGAGGACTTTGAAAGGTACGGGAGACAAGAAGGGACTTTAGGGCAGAAGGCCTCATGAGTAGAAGACAGAAGGACAAATGAGCATGGCTTTCTGAGAAAAGCCACAGGGATGAGGGCAGAGGATAAAAGGACGCAGGAATGGAGGGAGGCATGAGGCTGGAGAGGGGCTCAAGGGCTACGTGCTCTGATGGTGGGTTGGGTCCCTGCTGTGGGTCCAGCTAGGGCAGGAGCTTGTCTGGACCCAGGCCTCACCGAAACAGAGGGGCCTGTGAATTACAGGAGCCTGAGACAGACATTGAGGGGAGGATTGCAGAGTTGAGGGTGTGGGAGGGATGGTGGGCAGGCGGCGCCTTGGAGCTTGGGGAGAATTACAGGCTGGAGTGGCGTGGTGGCCCTGGGAACATGAGAAAGACACAGATAGGGGCAGCCGGGGGTCCCATGCTCAGAGATGCACGCGGGGCTTCTGCAGGGTCTCATCTGCCTTGTCAAGACAGTGTTACCTTCTCGCCTGGGATCCCTGGAGCTCCGGGTGGGCCGATCTGCCCAGGAAGACCAGGGGGCCCCTAGGAAAGGAAAGAGAGACCCGTGGGAGAATGTTACGACTGAGGAGGGATGGCCTATCTCCAGGGAGGTGTATGTGGAGTCTGATTATTTCCAAACATTTCATCAGCAGTAGGAAGACTTTTTTTTTGCAAAGAAAATAACAAGGAGACTCCACAGTGTAAGGCAGGTAAGCTCTGAGTGTGTTTAGGCTAAAGACAGGGGTGGGGATCCTAAAGCCACACCTATCAGCCTCTTCCTCCCCTTCCCACTACACCCTGGGGGATCCTTGGGTTCCTAGAAGACAAATCTGATCTTCCCTGACAGTGATTTTAAAATGTCTCTGGGAAACAACCCAAATGTCCATCAGCAGGTGAATGTCTGGTACATTCACACAGTGGAATACTATACGGCAGTGAAAAAGAACCAAGCACCGCCCAGGCCATGCCAGAAAAGAAACTCTGACACGTGATGCGGAGCAAAAGAAGCCAGATGCAGATGCTGACATACTGACTGACTCCATTCACAAGAAACTCCAGAACTGAAGACAGATCTAAGCTGTGGTGACAGAAAGCAGATCAGTGGGGTAAGTGTGAGATTGACTCTTGAGTCTCATGAAGGAATTTTCTGGAGTGATTGAGGTGGTGGATACAAGGCTATATACATTTATCAAAACTCAACAAATTCTATACCTAAAGTGGGTACATTTTATTGTATGTACAGTTAATTCAAGGTTGATTTTAAAAATTAAAAAAAAATTTTCCATGAAAGTTTTGTTTCAAATAGCTATTTCAAATAATATATTTTAATGTTTGCAAATGAAGCTCACTGATTCCAGAACCATTTGGTTTATACCAATCTCTGGGATTGAGGCATCGTATGACTGGTGCTTAATTCTGGATTTGTATCATCTCTAAATGTGTTCTCTGGCATATGGCCACTAAAAAATATTGAATGACATAAAATGTGAGTAGTTTAAGAATTTCTTGATCTCTCCTCTTTTCTCTGACTTGGAAGTTAAAGCAGGTGGTGATCATTTTAACTGCAGATATTCACCGAGGGCCTATCACTGGTGGGCACCCATGCAGGATCCAGGCTTAGAATACACTGGTTTTCCAGATGCAAATAATAAAATTGATTTCCAGGAAAGGTGGAGGATTGCTGCTGATTTTTTAGGATTATACTTTATTAGTGAAAGGTTGGGTAAAAGGAGAAACATAGAAATGTCTTCCTCCATACCACTATTTTTTCGATGCTGCTGCAGAGAGAACCCAGCATTTATCTTTTGACAAGAGCACCCTGCTGAGTTGGTGAAGAGCCACTCTCTAAACTTCTGGAGGGGAGACCTCCAGGCTTGTCTTTCATGTTGCCCACTCCCAGCCCTCAGCCCAGCACCCGGGGGGAATCAAGGGACGAGGACTCACCATCAAGGCCAGTGTCCGGATCTCCTAAAAATCAACACCACATGATCAGTTGAAGAGCAAATCAAGAGCCACCTGGAAGGTCCCTCAAAACAGTCCTTGAAGTGTGGGCGCTGGGCCCCTTGAAGGAGCACCACAGAGGTAGACCCTCTCGAGGACTCTGTGCCTCCCAGACTCACCCCACCCTCACCTCTCCCAGAGGGTCATAATCACTGGACAGAGAGCACCCCACGAGCACCAAATGCTGTCCACAACAGAGTCAGACATGCCTTAAAGGGGACTGCAAGCTGTCCCTTTACCAGAGAGGGAAGAAAGAAGCATGTCTTCTTTCTAATTACTGACCGGGACCCTCCCTTCATCTCCCCTCTTCTTCTAAGACCCAGATTTAAGGCTCTGATGTACCTCCCTTTAAAAAGATGTACCTCCCTTTAAACACAGTAGAGAAAAACACGGAGCTACTTGAAAATAAATTAGAGGGACAATTCTTGGCATTAAAAAAAAATCTGTACACCTTGAAAATGGATTCACATGGGTACAAGGATTCCTTTAAAGGAGCGGTTCTCAATCTGGGGTGATTTTGTCCCCCTGGGGACATTCGGCAGTGTGCAGAGACATACTTTGTTTTTTTATAGCTGGGAGGCAATGACATAGGTGCCATCTATTGGAATCTAGCGGGTTGAAACCCGGAATGCTGCTGAACATCCTCTGGCACACGGGACAGCCTTCCCACAACCAAGATTGCTGCTGCTACTAAGTCGCTTCAGTCGTGTCCAACTCTGTGCGACCCCATAGACGGCAGCCCACCAGGCTTCCCCATCCCTGGGATTCTCCAGGCAAGAACACTGGAGTGGGTTGCCATTTCCTTCTCCAATGCATGAAAGGGAAAAGTGAAAGTGAAGTTGCTTAGTCGTGTCTGACTCTTCATGACCTCATGGACTGCAGCCTACCAGGCTACTCCGCCCATGAGATTTTCCAGGCAAGAGTACTGGAGTGGGGGTGCCATTGCCTTCTCCGACAACCAAGATTAACCAGCCCCAAATGTCAGTAACGCCCCACTTAAAAAAAAACATTTATGGCATGAGGGATCTTAGTTCCCCAACCAAGGATTGAACCCAGGCTCCCTACAGTAGAAGCATGGAGTCTCAACCACTGGACCACCAGGGAAGTCCCAAGAACCCCACTTTTAAAGAAGGGTACCGTATGAATCTGAACTATTACATTGACACAAAGGTAGATGGGTTCCAGGAAGACAAGTACTACCAAGTGGGGGGGGAGTTTGTGTGCCAAAGAAATGGGAGTCCCAGAACCCCAAGTGGGCCAGCACCCCACAGGTGCCAGGATGCTCCACTTACGACTCTCAGTGACCCAGAGCTGGGCCACTTGGATTTCAAATGAGGGGGCTGTGTGTCTGGGGGATAATGGGGGGTGCCGAAGGAGAGAAGACAAGGGAGCTCCCTGGAAGCTCTGCCTAGTGGCCAGGCCTTGGAGTGTTAGAGCTCAGATCTCCCAGCAGGCCTGGGGCCCAGCCTCAAGGCCCACAGGTAACCCCAGATCTCTGTCTCTGGGTGGCCCCACTTACCTGGAGAGCCTCGTTGATGTTGCCGTTGTAGTCCACCATCTCTCCTTTCCCAGTTTCGCCCTTGGAGCCCTAGGAGACAAATGACACCTGTACCCAGAGCCTGGACCAGCGGGGACCTCAGGACAGGCACCTCCTCTTCCTGCCAAATGGGATCAGAGCTGACACTGGCTGCACAGGTGGATCCAGAGCTGCTGGCGGTGGCTCCCGGGGCTCCAGACACGCCCAGAGGATGCTCCGGGAATCCAGAACTAGTGGAGAAGCCTAGACTAGACAGACCTGGGGGACGCTGAGTCTGATTGTGGCTGCAATGTCAGACATCCTAGCCAGACAACCCAGCCGGCCAGACTGCTCTTCGCGGAGAGCCCCAGACAAGCCACTTCACACCATGACCCCAGGGAGCTGGGATGGGGTGCCCTGATTCTCTGGATGAGAGATGCACGTACCTTGGGGCCAGTAGGTCCCTGTTCTCCAGCTGGTCCAGGCTCCCCCTGTTGCAGGACAAAATTGAAGTGAAATAGGCATAAAGTGGGCACAGAGAATCTGATGTCCCCAGATGGTCTGTGTGTTGGGGCCCTGGAGGGGCCGGGAGGCTCAGCTCAGCCCAGGCCAGAAGGGCGCAGGGCTCCAGCTCATGCAGGGTCCTCCCTTTGGGAAGTGCTTCCACCAGCCCGCATGCCTCTCTCCCTCTGAGCTCCCTTCAGCTTCACACTGGAAGGTCTTATTTCTGTCCTGCGTTAGCTGTTGGTGATTCTATCCTTGTTTTTCTGGGCACCTCTCTTTAGTCCCCTAAGTCAGCCACCTCCTTGGGTGCAGAGACCAGACTCTCTGCCCCTCTGTTCCCATCCCGCTCAAGGAGCAAGGGTTCAGAAACTTTGTGCCGATTGCCTGGGTGGTCGCCAATCGCCGTGGAGAGCCCCAGCGGTTCCTGTCTGCTGGTGGAAGACCCAAACTGTGGGAGGAAACGTGGGGGGCCAGGGTGAGGGATTAGAAACACCCTGCCTCCTGGAGCAGGTTGGGTGGGGGAGGATTTGTACTTGTTGGAAACAGGACAGAACCGTGGGGAATAAATGAAAGGTGGTGTAAGTTGTGAAAAGCGAAGCACAGTTCCATACTTGAGCTGGGAAAATGTGAACACTGAACACAGCTTTAAAAAGGAAGACAGAAAGTAAAAACAAAGGGAAAACAAACCCTTTAATATAATTCAACTTCTGCTGACCCTTCATTTGGTCAGCTCAGGGAGCGTCACCTCCAGATAGCAGCCGGCACCTCCCCGCACCCACAGTCTTGCAGTGCCCACAGCAACACCATGCTGACCTGTGCCCAGAAGGAGCTGGAGAGAATGGAGCCTGCCTTTACCAGCAGTTGGAAAATAGTAGATGCGGGGACTCTGGGTCACTGCATTCCCCAGGCCTCCCTGTGCCTGGCTGCCATCTCAGAGGAAGTTCCCCAAAGCCCAAGGTGACCACAAGAGATGGCAGGCAGGAGTCATGGCCGTCAGCCCTGTGTCTGGGGGCTCAGTGGCAGGGACGACGGCCAAGACTCTCTCCCTCTGAGCTCCCAAGCTGACCCTCATCCTGCTCTTAGATCGAGGCCCTCTGTACCTTGTCTCCTTGCTCTCCTGGGGGGCCTGGCTGGCCATCTGCTCCAGCTTCCCCCTGGGCAACAGGAGAGAGATGGGATGAGGACACACAGGGGGCAAGAGATGGTCCAGCCATTCATGTTGTAGCAAGTGTCTCTGGGCTCTGTCTCTTTGCTCATATCTACTAACTCCCCCTATTCCACCTGTCTGACTTCCCCACCCTTGGGCCCTGCCCAGGCCCACCTCCTCCAAGCAGCCCTCCTGATCTATTCCTTTCTCCCTCTGAGTTCTGTGCTGCCAGGCTCTCCTCGGTTCTTAGTCAACACACACGTGTCCAGCTTGTTGAGGCCCCTAACTATGGACCCTCATGAACTTCTGGCTGGAGGAGGCAGGTCATTTTGGAGCCTGGAACACTTACCTCACCAGGTTCTGCCTGGGAGGCAGAGGCAAGTGGGAAGGGCCTAGGTATGTGGGGAGGGGGCCCCAGGAGGCCTAGGACCAGAGGAGCAGGGAGAGGCAGGAGTCTCTGTGGCTGATTCAATGTCCAGGCTATGGGCCTTTCTGATTATCCAAAGACCTGGCAGCCACTGGTCCTTGACTCAGTTACATCACAGCCATTTGAGTCAATGGCTCCTACTTCCATCTGCCCCAGAGAGGGCATCTCTTTTGGAGGGTCAAGGTCACTGCTTGGAAGTAGGAGCTCAGTCCCAGGAGCTCGGACCTTCTAGAATCCACTGGAACAACCAGTGTTAAGAATCCACTAAACAACATTTAGGGGAGGAGAGAAGGCAAGGTGCCCAGGATACAGAGTGCCCCAAATGGACTAGGGATAAGGACCACAGGCACTTGGATTGAGCACTGATCCCAGGGAAATACTCACCTTTGGCCCTGGGGGTCCAGGAGGCCCTGGGAGACCGGGCTCCCCTCTGCCTCCTTCAATGGAGTTGCCAGCATCGCCTTTTTCTCCCTGGGGGTGGAAGGTAGAGTTACCATCACTAACTTCGAGGGAGGTGGTTGGTCTCTGTCTTTTCTCCCCTCATAGTTCAAAGGACTGAAGACAGCAGCCTGCCCCTTGGTCTGTGCTGAATGTTGGGGAACTGTGGGCTCCAGCATGGCTGGGGACCAGAGGTGTTCAGAAGCCTGGCTATGGGGTGTGAGGAGAGAATGGAACTGGTTACTAAAGTGGAACAGGTGTAAGCTAGAACAAGAACCCCATCAGGACCAGAATCGAGGTTTCTCAAAGTGTGTTTCAGGGAGCACTCCTTCAGCAGGTTGGGAATCTTCAGAATGTGACAAAGAGGGGTCCGGTGGCCAAGCAATGTCAGAAAGGCAAAATGAAATGAAGCTTTCAGGCTCCTTCACCACGGGGTGCCGGGAGCCTCTTGGACAGGCCAAGGTGCTTATGACTCTCTGAGGAGCCTGCTTTATTTATTTAAAAAGTTTTTTATTGGCGTATGGCTGACTTGTATCAGTTCAGGTATACAGTAAAGTGACTCAGTTATATATACATACACATGTACTTATGTACATACATCCACTCTTTTTCAGATTCTTTCCCCATATAGGCCATTACAGAGCATTGAGTAGAATTCTGAGGGTGCTGTTGTATACAGCCAAACTTATTTGACTTCTTTTTTTTTTTTAATGGAATGTCTATGGAGCTCACGTACTGTAGACTACATTTTCAGACCTGGTGGAGAGAAATCAGACCAAGTCATAGCTAGTACATTCTTTGAATTTGGGGCTTTCTGGGGACAGTCAGGACCTCCCATGCAGTTTCTCGTGCTTCTGTCCCCCAAGACAGAATCCGGCTGTGTTCCCACTGCTTTTCCCCAATCTGGGAGGGACCCCTGTAATGCCGGGGCCCGTGTGAATGTGCAGGGTGGGAAATGTGGGTGGGGATGGACGCTGGACCTCTACACAGAACCCACCATTCAGAGCTGGTTGCTACCCACCTTCTGCCCCAAGAGGCCGAGTGGCCCGGGGGACCCCGCAGCCCCCTTCTCACCCTGTGGAGGAAATGCAGACAGTTTGGGTTAGGAACTATTTCTCTAGTATGTTGGCGAAGACACCAGCCCTCCAACGTAGGGTCTTGACTTTCTTCTCTCCTGCCTCCCTGCCCTTACCTGGGCTGTTCGCTGAAGGACTCACTTCCTGCTGGACCCTATCCGGGACCTGACTCCTTCCTTGGGACACTTCCCACTGGTATCATTGTCCTCCCAGTCCAGTCGTGTGGGCAGGGCCCTTGGCACTTATCGAGGGAGAGGAGCCAAGAGCATTGAGTCCCTTTAGGGGGGTCTCCTAGGGAGATATGAGCCATTCAGAATGCCAATATTTGGCATTATTTTTTAAAAACTGCTTTGCTGTTTTTCATGTTTGTAACGTCTAGCAATTAGATGCTCCTGGTCTTTAGGGAGAACTTTCTGCCCACCTCCCTGCCTCTAGGGAGGACAAAACCCATCATACCAGAACTTCTCCTTTGGAGGAATATTTTGAGAAGTGTACCTCAGGTTAAATTGTGTCTCATGAAATTCATATGCTGGAGTCCTAACTCCAAGTATCTCAGAATGTGACCTTACTTGGCAATTGGACCACTAGAGATGTAATTAGCTAAATTATGAGGTCACCCTGGAGTCGGGTGGGCCCCTAATCCAGTATGATCAGTGTCCTTATAAAGAAAAGGGAACTTTGAACACAGACATGCATACGGGGAGAACACCATGTGAAGACAAAGGCAGAGACTGGGGTGATGCTTCAACAAGCCGAGGAAGACCAGGAATGCCAGCAAACTACTGGGAACTAGGAGAGAGGCACGGGACACCCTGCAGAAGGGTGTCCAACCCTGCTGACACCTGATCTCGGACTTCCGGCCTCAGCACCGTGGGCCAATCAGTGTTCACTGTTGAAGCCACCCAGTCAGCGGTCCTGTGTTAGGGCAGCCCTAGTAAACAAGCAAAAGTCACTCAGTTGTGTCTGACTCTTTGTGACCCCATGGACTATACAGTCCACGGAATTCTCCAGGCCAAAATATTGGAGTGGGTAGCCATTCCCTTCTCTGGGGGATCTTCCCAACCCAGGGATCGAACCCAGGTCTCCCACATTGCAGGTGGATTCTTGACCATCTTTATCATCTGAGCCACCAGGGAAGACCAA
Source organism: Bos indicus x Bos taurus (assembly GCF_003369695.1). Classification (NCBI taxonomy): domain Eukaryota; kingdom Metazoa; phylum Chordata; class Mammalia; order Artiodactyla; family Bovidae; genus Bos; species Bos indicus x Bos taurus. The sequence goes on along the minus strand of NC_040103.1, from coordinate 26,178,613 downwards.
GAATATTGGAGTGCGTAGCTTATCCCTTCTCCAGTGGATCTTCCTGACCCAGGTATTGAACCGGGGTCTCCTGTATTGCAGGCGGATTCTTTACCAGCTGAGCTACCAGGGAAGCCCAGTAAACAAGTACCCTTCTCTATTCTACCACCAAAGAATACTTTTTCTTGCCCTTCATTTAGGTCCCAGAGCCCCGCTCTCATTGCAGAGATGAAGGGTCTCTGTGACTGTGGACGACCCCCTCAGGGCAGCACCCAGCTCTCCTGATGCTCCTCCTTCTGTGTCACAAAGACTTCACTTGGATTCACAGCGTCCTGTATCAGGAGGGCCCCTCGAGAGTGCCCCTCCAGGCCAGCATGAGAAGCTCCACTTGCTATAGTCCAATGGTGGTTCTCATATGTAATAATATACACTGAGGGCCCTGGGCTCATAATTCACTCAGATGCCTCAACGAACTTTTCAGCGGTCAACACAAAGGGTGTTGCATCAGGTCTTTAGGTGTCATCCCCTTGCCACCTGCCCTGGGGTAGAAATGTGAATGACAAGAGGAGGGCATGGCAGCCCACTCCAGTATTCTTGCCTGGAGAATCCCCATGGACAGAGGAGCCTGGCGGGCTGCAATCCATGGGGTTGCAAAGAGCTGGACATGACTGAGCTACTAAGCACACACACAAGGGAGGGGAGGAGGGCCAGGTAAAAGCCCCAGTGATGAGGGGGACATGAATCCTAAGGCCCCAGCTCGCCCTGTGGTGCCTGCGGCTTTAGCGGGGGCATACCCCTGTCTGAGGCGGGGGTAGTCTGAGGGGAAGGGTGTGGGGCTGCCCTGCTGAGGTCCTGGGGGATGGGAGCAGGGGCAGGGAGGACCTCCCTTCCTTCTGCTGGGCTTTCCTCTTGGGCACCCAATGGCTTTCAGGGAGAAAGGCTGTGCCCTCGAGTGTGAATTTCCGAAGATTTGCAGGCCATCCTGGCCAGCACTCCCTTCTCCCTGGGCACACGTGCACCCACCGCACACCGCAAGCAGCATGACAGCCATGGGGGCGGGGGTGGGAATGGCGGGGGGACCAGGAGAGGCCGGGATGGAGGGAGCACACACTCAGAGACACAGTGTCCTACCCTCTGCCCCCTCTTTCCCGGCAAACCTGGGGGCCCCGGCTTCCCTGTTGCTCCTGGGTCTCCCTTTGGGGTAAGAAGAAAAAGTCACCGATAAGAGGATGCGGTAGGAGTGGTGAGGGGCATGAGGGGCAGTAATCATAGACGAGTGTTTCCAGAATACCTGCCCCCTAAGACGCACCTCTTAAAAAAAGATTGTCCTCGTCAGAAAGTTTGAAAATGCTGCAGAAGTTCCTTTGGTTTTGTTTAGTCGCTCAGTCCTGTCCGACTCTTTGCGACCGCATGGACCGCTGCATGCCAGACTACCCTATCCTTCACTATCTCTTGGAATTTGCTCAAATTCATGTCCATTGAGTCAGTGATGCTATCTAATCAGCTCATTCTCTGCAGCCCCCAAAAGGGTTTCCCAATGTATATTTAGCACAGTAAAGGCTCTGAGAAGGCCTGCAGGAAAGAAGCTTTTGTAACAGTTTCAAACTCCATTATTTCTCAAATGTCTTTGGCCATGGAAACTTTTCTCACGTTACACCTCTTATTGGACTGGATGAGAGACAGAGCCCTGCAGGTGTAGGGGACCATGTCGCTGCCCGCTGCAGCTGGTGGGAATGTAAACCAGACTGTTGCCGGGGCCAGGATCCAGGCAGGGGGACGCGAGGCATCTGCAGCGCATTCCTGACCAGCAAGCCCCTCTGTGGTGGGCTCTCCTCTGCTCAGTCAGGTCCCCAGCTCTGGACCAGCCTCGGGGGACACGGAGCAAAACAACAGCAGCCCCTCCCACCTCCACCCCACGCCTGATGCTCCGGGCTGCCTGGAACATTTCCTCTGTATCAGTACCTTGGCTCCTGGGATCCCAGGTTCACCCTGTGTGAGAGAAAAGAAGACTCTGGTAAAGAATGTGAGAGAGCCAGATGAGTGAGGCCAGGAGCAGAGAAGTGAAGCCATTTGGGGGCAGAAGTGTCTGGTCAGCTCAGGGCTTTCCTCTGCCTCGGACTTGGGCCCCTCCTGGACTGTTCCTTATTCTTCCCCGAGGTGAGACGATGGCAGGTGAGAGGCAGGCAGCCCAGGAGGAGGGAGAGGAAGGAAGGGGCATTTGCTTTGGATGCCGTATCCCTGTAAATGTCCTGGAGGAGATCCACATTATTTCTGCTTCGGGAGTGTTCCTGCCCACTGGCTGAATTCTGGAGAGTAAAGCAAAGCACTAGACTCCTTTCACATTGGCAGGCTGGTGGGACCTTCAGCTGAGAATGGTAAACCTTTGCCAGTCACTTGCGTGGCTTACTTAAACATCTGTTGTTCAAGCTGAGCATCTGGCATACATATTGCTTCAAGGGCAACGGTTCTGAATTCTGTCTGCTCCTGCCTTGGTCCAATGGCCACCCACTGAGCCCCTGAAACCCCAACTCTGTCCTCTCTCCACCCCTCCCATCATGCCCCTCAGGTCTTGAGTTACAAGGTCCATTGACCTTCATCCTGGCCACAGTGGTTCCAGGAGCCCCCTGGCAAGACAAGGAAAGGCATGGGGACGTTCTCACCTGGCAGGGGGAGGGGGGGCGGTGCACAGAAGAAGTGGCCAGACATGAGACGTGGAGACGTTGGGCTGCCGCCCAGGTACACCGGGAAGGGGGTTGCTGAGCTTGGCTCAGACAGAGTGGCCTGAGAAAGACCCTCTATGCTCAGCCAGGCTCCCTGGGCTTCTAGACCCTCCTGGGAGACTCAAAGGGCACCATGGCAGGCAGCCCCTGGCTGGGCTAGATGAGGGGCGTCCCTGGGTGGAACGGGTGGAATACGAAAGGAGGAGGAGATGGAGGAGAAAGAGGGGGAAGAAGAGCCATGGGGAAGTGAACAGCAGCAGGTGGCTGAGTTTACTAAGCTCACTGGCCTCTGAGGCTGCCTGTGGGACTCTCCCTAAGGGAGCCCTCTAGTTCTAAGTCCCAGTGGACTGGGGAGCAGCTGGGAGTGAACCCTACTTCCTTACCAGCTCCAGACCACCAACTTTGAGGTAAATAAGCTGCCAAGCACAGCACTTAGTAAATTTCAAGCGAATGTCATTTTTAGGAGATCCTGATTCCCACATGGGTCTCAGGACTGCAGCCAGAGCTGAGGGTACCTGAGAAGTTCTTTTTATGACCCACTGATGCCCAGGAGGAGGCCTGGGCAGGCTGGGAGGCTGCTGGTGAGTGATGGTTCATGGGCTGAAAAGGAACACCCCTGCCTGAACAACAGGCCAGGCAGCAAGGGGAGAGGATGAGAAGAAATGTGCACCCCATCTCTGTTTTTATGGGAGGACAGGATGCAGGAGGAGGAGGCGGTAGGGGAGGGCACTGCGGCTGGGGAGCTGCTGGGGAGTGGGGGGAGCTGCATACCTTTGTTCCATGTTTGCCCGGCATCCCTGGCATTCCCCGTTCTCCCTGCAGGAAGGAACAAGAGAAACGATGAGAATAGGACCAGACTCAGGGCCCAAGGGCTCGGCCCTGAAGCATGGCCTTCGAGGGTGTCAGCAAGAGGGGTTGCTCCGGAAGCTTGGAATAACCGTTCAAATCATGTCTGCCAGGGATGGCTGCACCCCATCCTCTTTGAGCCAGATCTCTAAATTCTGCAAAAGGCCCAGAAATTTTAGCTTCCAATGCAGGAGCCCTCCCTCACCCCGACCCCACCAGGACCTCTGAGCCACAGGCAGGGGTGGTGAAGCTGGACTCAGAAGCGACTGCAACAGACAAGATTGCATCCCAGGCACTAAATTCTGGAAAATCCCTCTTGTAGGAAAGAGCAGAGAAAGGCTCAGCCATCTATTGCGTTTGTGTCTGGCACTGAGTGAAGCCGTCACATCTATCCTCTGTTCAATCTCTAGGAGTCCCCTCCAGTCAGTGTGGGAATGGATGTTATTCCTGTCCCACAGGTGAGCTCTGGAAGGCCAGGTATGATAGTCAAGGTCATGCAGAGCAGAAATTCGAACACAGGTCTTTTGTCTGCCAAAGCCCAGGTAGCCATTTCTCTCAGCCAACCCCAAGCATCAGATGCTTTTATTGCTTGGCAACCCCAAGAATCCGTTGCTTCCATTAAACACCTTCTGCAGGCCAAAGCCCTCTATTCTGGAGGGCCCTCAGGTCTGTGCCCCATAGGGGTGAGGGGTCAGTGCTCAGTCCAGGGCTGTCTTCAACCACTGGCACCGGAGAAAAAGGCTGAGCCCGGCTGGCCTGTGACCACAGTTCTGCTCTATGGCCAGCAGAGGGCGCCACAGGACTTCGTCAGAATTCTGGTAACTGCAGCTACAGCGCATAAGCTGAAGTCCCCAGTTTCCATTCCAAACAACTCAACTGGATTGACTCAGCCCAGAGGGACACCAGACAGAGTTCCCTGGGGTGGTGGTGGGTACAGGTGGGAGGTCAGCTTGCGCAGCCCTGGCTCCTCAGACATCTCCCGTTTGAACCCCGTTCTTTCTCTTCCCATCTTTCTGTCAGCTTTCCTCCCGTGCTTCTGCCTTCTTCCCACCTCCAGTGAGAGAGCTGAGCTGGGGTGTCTGTGTGACCTCGGATAGGTTACTTTCTCTCTCTGGCTTCAGGATCCTGCAAAATGAGGACTAGACACCTCCTACTCACTCCTGCTCTGGGTGTGTTGGCAGCCCCAGAGCAAGGTTCCGTGGGGGAAGGGATGTTAGCTGTGGGTAAAACTGTGGTTCTACAGGGGGCTCAGGGGGTCTCCTCCTGCACCAGAGCACAGCCTGGGGTGCCTCAGCAGGGGAGGAGGCTGGGGTCTGCCCACGCTCCATCTCTGGGTTTCTGTCCCCAGTCTCCACACAGGCTGTGCAGATCAAAACCTGGAGTGAGGGTGTCTGATGTCATTGGGGTTGTCTTCAGACCCTGAAGGTTTGTCTGTGAAGATACAACCGCACTCTCCAGGGAAATCTGGGCCCCTCAGAGGAGGCAGTCTCCTCGTTAGGATGGCTGACCTTTTGCCCCTCCCCTCCCTCTGGGTCAAGTCTCTTAATTCTGCAAGTGACCCAGACTCCCTTGATCACCATCTCAGGGCCTCCCTCACCCCCACCCCTATGCTGGGCAGGAAGCCAGGGTGCCCCTGGCTGACCCCACCCCGCGGGCTCATTCCACTCTCATCAGTCTCCTTCTCCAGGGTTTGTCTCCGGGGGCTCACCCCAGCCTCACCTCTGAACCAGGGTCTGGACTCAGCTTGCACCAGAAAACACTGATTCTGGACGATGGGAGAGGTGAGAGCGGGCTGAGAGTCATTATCAAGGACTCCAGGGTGGCTGTGAGCAAGGGCATCCGTCTGCAGGGTGATGGGGGGTGTGGAGTGGGGAGTGTTTCCGGGGCCATTGTTAAAGGGAGGACAGTGACACGTGTGTGTTCACAGAGCTTTTCCTCTTGGCGTGTCTTTGTAAGAGCACACCTAGAGGCTCCTTCGTTCCCATTTTCCTACATGAAAGTTTTTTGTTTGTTTGTTTAAAAGGTTTAAGTTTGGAATTGTGCTGAATTTAGATCCACTAACTCACTAACATCTCAGCTGGGGAGAGAGCTCTCATAGTTTGCCAAAACCCAAAGGCCCCAGTTTATCTCCTGCACTTCTTGTCCTCCGAGCAGGGATCCTGGAGGCTCCCCCAGGCGGGCTGGGGAAGTGGGTGCTCCAAGCATTACAAAGGGTCTTGCCCCAGATGCCCGGAGCAAGGGTGGTGGCTGATGCTGTGGAGCCAGGCCTGCGAAAGGCTGGCTCTTCTAACCTTGGTTCCCAGAATCAAGGATGCTGGATGGCTGGCCTGCAAGGGGTGGATTCCGGTCTTGGTGGCTAAGAAAGTGCTGGGTGAGCTCACGTGGGTAGACAGGGGGCTGCCCTGAATGACCCTGAAGGCCGTCCCAGCCCCCACTTTTAGGACGCCACTGACTCCTGCTGCCCCTGCCTGGAATGCCTGCCAAGCATCAATAGGTTCTGTATTCTGGTTCTGTTTCCAGGTGGAAGGACCCATCCTTTGCCCAGATGATGGGATGGAAGCAAGCTCCTTGGAGCACAAACCAGTCGTGTTCTGCTCTCTTAATTGGTGATTTACTGTTTGTTGAACAAACAGGGCAGGGACTTGGCAAAGGAGGCAAGAGGTGGGGGGCTTCCAGGTCAGTTCCCCAGCCGAGCAAAGGTCAGGCCAGAGAAGCAGGGGGAGATGAACGGACCTCCCTAACGTGAGGCTCCTGCTGCGGGTTGCGGTCGGGGGGCGAGGGGGGGGAGGACCTGGGCCGGAGCAGCTCCACACAGACGCTTTGTTCTCTGCAGGGGAGAAGTGTGGGGAGCGGAGGACTGGGGGGAGGCCAGCAGGTGACTCAGGCCTTAAGTCTGGACCAGGGCCCTTTCCTGGGCTGGAAAAGCCGGGTGAGGAGAACTAATGTCCTTCTCTCCCCTGAAGAGTTCCCAGGGCTCCCTTCTGGGAGAAGGGCAGCTCAGCTCCCTCTTCTCGCCGCCACCGCCGGAGCCAGCTCCAGACTGGAGAGGCCTGGGGCCACGGAAACGCCAGGTCGTCCGGTAATTAGGGCCGGCAGGAAGTGATCCAGGGAATTACCGGGGTCAGGCGCCCCATCGAAGGCCAGGGCTTTGGAAGGGCGGCTGGGTTGTAATCTCGATTTGAGATCGGTTGATTTTGTAGTTAGTTCCAAAAAGAAAAGTCAGCTCTAATTAATCTGGGGACTTGGGAGTGCAGGAGAAACAGGGGGCAGAGAGCACAGGCTGGGGGCTGGAGGCAGGCGGAGCAGGAGGGCTGTCAGCCCCCACGAGGCCTCAGATGTGGGGCCCATGTCTCAGCTCCCTGATCTGCTTTAACTGAAATGGCCTGGATGCCCCCCCAGGAATTCCTGGCTTTGAAAGCAAGTGCTGTCCCCCGTCTGCCTCTACAGCTTCCATCTGCAGGGCATGCTCTGCTGCACGTCAGCATGGCATGGAGCCTAGGGTTGCCCAGGTCCTCTGGGAGTCAGGGGATGCAGGGAAGTTTTAGGTTTCTCCGCTGGGGTGCACAGCTCAGACGGCCTTCTCCTGGCTTTATTGGAGGTCGCAGGACCAGGTCAGCTCCCTGGGGACGTATTCGGGTAGAATCAGTGCCAATGGGCAAAGCACTCCCCTTCTTTGGTTCTTTGAATAAAATACACCAAGTACCCCCAAGTTCTCTGCTTTAGATGTTCACAGAGAGACTGGGAGACTTGGAGGAGGGCCTGAATCCAGCCACAACCTTCTCACAAGAAGGAAAACAGGCCAGCTCCCTCCTTCTTTCCTTCTAGTGCAGGAGATGGGAGTAGGCAGTGGTGGTGTGATATTGGAAATTATAGGTCCCCTGGGCTCATAAAACCCAGGTAGTAAAGTCATCCAGAACAAGACTTTGGGGCCAGAAAGACCTGGCTTCACTGCTTTGTAGCTGTGGCTCTAGGGGGATTCACCTCTGTGAACCTCGGTTTGCTCATCTGTAAATTGGGGATAAGAATAAAACCTACCTGAAAGGGCGGTTATGAGGATCTGATGAGATGATGCAAGCAAAGTGCCCCTATACAGCCTGGCACGAAAAGGCCCAGAAAGGTAGATATAATAATTCTAGTTATCATTCTTCAGATATGATATGTCCACCCACGTGATGCTTTGCTCTGACTGGCAGGTCAGAATGATTCTGCCTTTTTGTAGAAGGACTGAGGTAGGGTGAGCAGATGGGCTGGGTGGGTGCCCTTCTGCTCCTCATACCCTCAATCCAGCGCCCTAGCCAGCCGACCACAGGGCCCATCAGATCTCCTTCCCTGGGAGTCCCTCTTTCCCTGGAGCCCCACAGCCTCCAGGAGGTGCAACCTCAGTTATAAGCTGACTAAACACGAGGTTCTCACATCCTGCCTGCACTGGTCTGAAGACACACAGCCCGGAGCCGGCAGGATGGGAATGTGTGCTCGGCTCTGGTCCTTCGTGCAAACCCCAAGGCTTAACACCCAGACCGCCACATGTGTCAAAGGCACCCCGCTACTGCCAAGATGGACGGGCCAGTTCTGACGTGCTTGGAGATAAGCTCTCACCAGGTTCTGTGATCCATACACAGTCTGACAATACTCACCAATCCTCTTGAAAGAGAGCCAAGGTTGCGATGCTTTAAACACACATTTTGTGTCTTGCAACACATTGAAAGTAGATTGGTGCCATAAATTTGGATCAAATAGGTACCACATGGGCGCACAATGCTCACAGTGTCTAGGCCATGGGGCTGGGTGCGAGTGGGGCTGCGGCAGCACACGGCCCGCTGGCTACACCGGGCTGCGATCTCCGGGAGCCGGTGGAGATGCTGCCCTGCCAGCCTTGGCCGGCCTTTGAGAGGATGCCAGGCTGGGACCAGCTGCTGGGCGGGTGGTGGTGCTAGTGGTGGTGGATGGAACTGATCAACAGCAAACTTCACAGGACCAGAAGCGCCTCTGCTGAGAGTTAAATTCCCTTACTGAAAGGCCTCCCCGCGTATGTGTCAAGTCGCCAGGACAGAGTAATGGAAGCAGACGTGGGGGGTCCGTTGTTACCCTGTGGGGCCCCCTCACACCCTGAACACACGGGGCGTCCCGTGGCCTCTGTCCCAGTTCCATGTCCCCATTGGGTGGCACAGGGTGCTGGGTGGGAGCAAACTCTCGTCTTCCCAGCATCTGTGACCAAGCAGCCCTTCGTGTGGGTCCCTCCTTCTAGGCCTCTTTCTAGGCAGAGAGCAGAGAGGGGAAGAGAGAAAAGAGATTTGGTGGACAAAAGAAAAGAGCCAGAGGGTTACCCCTCCACACCCAAGAGAAACCACAGGGGAGGGTGGTCTGCACAGTTGGCTTAGCCTGGGGTGACACCGCCCCTCCCCCGAGCAGACATTTCCTTCTGCACTAGGGCAAGAAGACTGGCTCCTGGGCTCAGACTCATGAGACCTAGATTCCAATCCCAGCATGATTATCACTAGCTGTGCAATGTTGGGGCTTCCCTGGTAGCTCAGACAGTAAAGAATCTGCCTGCAATGCAGGAGACCTGGGTTCAATCCCTGGGTCGGGAAGATCCCCCTGGAGAAGGGAATGGCAACCCACTCTAGTATTCTTGCCTGGAGCATTCCATGGACAGTGGAGCCTGGCAGACTACAGTCCACGGGGCCGCAAAGAGTCGGACACGACTGAGTGACGAACACTTGACTTGTGCAACGCTGGGCAGAGTATTGACCTCTCTGAGCTTCTCATCTCTTGACAGTGGGGATAACGCATCAAATTACTGGGCCAAGGTGAGATGAGATGAGTGAGAGACAGAGCGAAAGGACTTTGGCTGAACCAGCGACGTGAAGTAACTGCTGCCCTTGTCCTTGGGCAAGATTCTTCATCCAAGAATTGAAAAATGGGATGAAACACTTTAAGGAGAAAAGTAATATCTCATGAAAAAAGGACTCTTCATCTAAGAATTCTGATGGGAAGAATACTTCTGCCTGGGTATGGTGATCACTGGGGCTCAGGCAGTGGCAACAGGAACTCGTAGCCTCCTGAGTATCGCCTGACCTTGAGGAATGACCCCCAAGCTCTTGGGGGTGGGCTCTGCTGCTGGCCATTGGTCGCCAGTGCACACCCTCTGGCCTCTGTTAGACTAGGAGGCTGTGGCTTCAGTGATGACAGGACAAGGGTCCCAGCAGAGTGAGGGCCAACACAGAGACGAGAGTTCTTGGGCCACCTGGTGGCTCCGGAGCACCTACTGAGAAGTCTCAAGGACAGGCTGGGAGAAAAGGAGGTGGCAGGAGCCTTCCAGAAACGCAGAGAAGCCGGCAGCCTCATAGCTCCCACTGGATTCCATGAGAAGAGGCTGTTGTGAAAGGGAAGGGGCAGGTCAACAGAGAAAGAAAGCGTGGGGAACATGAACTGAGCGTGAAGGAGAAGGGCCTTCTCGGAACCCCAGGAGACCTAAGAGCAGTAATGCTTCTGACAAGCCCTGGATGTGGATGCGGAAAGGCCTGGACAGAGACTCGAGGGGTCTGACTCATAAAGCCAGGGTGGGGTGGGAGGCTGCTCCTCTCTAGCGGGGATGGAGCCAGCTCTGTTCTTAGGAAGCTGCTGCTTCCCTGAGCAGGAAGGGATTTCAATCCAGTCTCCCATCGGATATAGAAGCTTCTCTTAACACATGACAGACCCATAGTTTTCCAGCCTCTCCTTAAATGCTTCTGGTGACGGGGAGCTCCCTCCTTCTCAAGGTACCCATCAGCACTTGCTTTATCCTTAGTCAGGCAAAAGAAGTGCATCTGTGCTTTCTCCAGCAGCCCTGAGCCTCCTCTAGCAGCCCCAAGCCTTCTCTCTCCAGAGCAGGCTTCCCCAGGATCAGAGGCTGCCCCTCTGTCAGTAGGACCACGCTAATTTCCTCTGCAAATTCCACACAGTCAAGGCTGAAAGATTCCTCCCACAAACTTCATACAGAATGGCCACAATCATGGAAACAGGCCTTGTACCATCATGACACCCTAGCCCCAAGTTGACGCCTCTCTATCCTCAGGGCAACAGACTGCCCCCGCCAACCTCCTTTCTGAATGAACCAGATTTCCAGTTGGCAGGGGAATGCAGATGCCTGCCATGGTAGGGATGCCAGCCGTGAGCATCCCCATGACCCCAGGGGGAACTGCTGCCCTGAAGTTTCTTCACAGCTTGAGAGAGCTGGTCTGGCTGCTAATGGGAAAGCCGACCCTGTGCTGCAGCGGGAGGCAGTAAATTTTGTGAGTCTGCATGAGGGGATGGAAGCAACCTCGGGGGCTGTAATTTCCACTTCCTGACACAGTACAAACTTCGCAGTTCATGCAGAACTAATGAAAGATCTCTCGGGTCTTGCCATTTCACCCACCAAGCACCCATAAAACAATGCAGTGAAGGCCCCTGTCGGATTACAGAGCTACAGAGCTGATTCTTCCCTTTCCAGAATCCTCCCCTTCCTCGTCCTGCCTTTCTCTCCTGTCTCTTTTCTTCCCCTGGAAGGCGCCAAAGCCTCCCAGCTGGGGCCTGGAGGGTGGGATGGGCTCCTTATGATGCATGGCATCATGGGAAGGGCCGTGACCTGGACTTGAATTCCTGCTTTGCCGCTTATGAGCCACTTAGGTTGTACCTCAGTTTCCTCATCTGTTAAATAGGAGAAGAAGAGTACCAGCCTCCTAGGATTAGATATAATGCAGGTCCCATTGAAGGCCAGCCTGGCACACAGGAGACATTCAGTAAGTGGTGTATAGTGTTAAAATTATTTTTACATTATTAAAGTTATTGTGATGACCATCTCTGGGCCTTGGCTCAATTGTTTCCCTGTCTAAAATGCCATTTCCCTTGAAATCTGCTGCTTGAAGGAGCACAGTGGTAGATTAAAGATGGTCACAAAGGCTTTGCCACCCTCCCACAATAAGAATAAGGGGCTGAGTCCTCCTGCCCCACTGACTTGAATGCTGAGTCACTTGCTTTGACCAACAGGACCTCAGAAAATGTGATGCAAGAGATGCTTTTTGAAAAGCACTTGTGCACTAGGACTCGCCTGTTTTGAAGGCTGACCTGGGCCTGCCGTGCTGTGAGGAAATCCATCCGCCCTACACTAGGGGCTGGGAGGCCACGTGGAGGAGAACAGAGGAGCCCAGGCCGCAGCTAGCGCCAGCCCCAGGCGTGTGGATGAGGCTGTCTTGGCCCCCCGGCCTCTCCAGCCATCATCCCATGTGACTGCATGAGTGAGCCCCGAGGAGACAGCTGGCCAAGCCACAGAATCCTGGGAAAGAATTGTTTTAAGACAGTAAGTTTGGGATGGTTCGTTACACGGCAATAGATAACTGATACACTTACCCATTCACCAGGATTGAACTCAGAGGCTGTCCTCTCTCAGACGACTTCCCGAGATCCTCCCAACCTAGAATGAATTTCCCTGAACCCCCTACCCCAATACTGACACGGTGCTTTGGGATGGTAGTGGTTAGTGCAATTGCCTTCACTAGGGTTATTTGCATAGGAACCCTGTCTCTTTGGCCTGTGAGTGGCCAGACAGCAGAGTTGGGACCATCCATATCCCCTACCATACCCAGAAGCTCTGCCTGGTCTCCACTTACTAGGCTCTCAGGGGGCAGGTGAGAACCTGGTCTGCCTCTGTGCGGACACGGCCAGTTGGGTTGGCAGGGGACACATTCCTGGCCTGAGGCCCAGCAGGGCCACTGACTTGCCCAAGGCCCTTCCTTCTCTGAGCCTCCTGCTTCCTCAGTGGAGACACAAACCCCCTGATCATTTAAATTCGAGAGTTTTGAGGCCCCTGCTGATGTGTGTGCAAAAGCATGTATGGACCAAGTCCAGACCCTGTGTACACTGTGGTGAAGCCCTACGTGGATTGTCACCTGGTGGAGAGCCGGTCCTCCTTTCCCCTCCTTCTTACCTTCCGGCCGTGGTAGCCCTGGATCCCTGGGTCTCCCTGAGGGGAACCAAGATAAGGCCATTAGAGGGGTTTTCTTGCTTCACCCCCCTCCTCCTCGTTACCATCCCTCTTCTTTCCAATGACTCCAAAACCTCTGACCTCCACCTCCAGCCAACCTTGGAACAATAGCAGGGACTGTTTGACTTTTCAGAACCAGTCCTTGTCTTTGCAGAGGCTGAGGGAGGAGGGAAGGGTCGACTCGGCAGGGGCACAGGACCCCTGAGGGTCAGTTCTGGTTCTACCACGGGCTCCCTATGGCACCTGGACAAGTCATGTCCCCCAGGACTTCAGCTTCTGCATTTGTGAAATGACTGGCTGGATCAGTGCTTTGCAACTTCTCTTTCCTAAAGCCACAGGGACTCCAGCTTCAAAGGGAGACTCGACACTGTGGGCTTCCAGATAAGGTTTCGAAAGGAACTGGATGGCCCCGAAGGTCCTTTCCAGTTCTGGCCCCTTAGGAGCCACTGTTTTACTGGGATGTTGTGACAATGTCCTGGGACCTGAGTTCCCAACTCGGACCATGATCTGTTTGGAGAGCAGGGCCGCATCTTCCATACCAGCCACAGCACTTGCTTGGCCTGAGCCCACGAAAGTGCAATCCTTGTGGAAGCCGATCAATTCCCTTTCAGCCCCTTACTCAGTACCTGTCAGCGCACCACCCCTACCCACCAGGGCACTTTCCCACCCACTCGATGCATCACCCAGAAGGACCCTCACCTTTGGTCCAGGAGGCCCAGGTAAGCCCTGCAGAAGCAAGAAGAAAGGTGAGTGGAGATGGATTCCACTGGCAAATGGTGAGGGCTAAACACACTTAGATGGTGCAGTTGGTAAAGAATCTGTCTGCCAGTGCAGGAGATGTAAGAGACTCGGGTTCGATCCCTGGGTCGGGAAGATCCCCTGGAGTAGGAAATGGCAACCATTCAAGTATTCTTGCCTGGGAAATCCCATGGACTGAGGAATCTGGCAGCTATAGTCCATGGGGTTGCAAAGAGTCGGGCACGACTGAGCAGGGATGCACACAAACACGTTTACAGTGGAGGTTGTAACGGGTTCTGGATGCGCTGGAGAACAGATCAAGAGGGTCCTCAAAGGGCATCTGAAACCTGCTCAGGGCACATGGGGACAACAGGCTCATGTCTGTCTGTGGAGCCACTTGGGCGCCTCGGGCATCTCTGCTGTGCTGGCCCGCTGTAAAATAGGTCAATGGCATCATGCAAAATTGATAGTGTGTTTGGTCCAGGTCCCCACCCACCCACCTCCTAACTAGAGCCGCTCCCTGGAAAGCTGACCTTGCCCAGCAGAGCTTGGGTTTTGCCTCTGGCCCTGCCAGCTTGCAGGGGAGCCCTCTGTCTCCATTCCCCACCCCGGGGGGCTGTGACCACAGGAGCCAGCTGGGGGAAGTGGTGCAAGCCCTGCAGGAGCCCAAGGGAGAGGAAAGGGAAGGCATGCTCCAGCGTGGTCTCGGGCGTGGGTCTGCCTGGCAAACACTGGCTGGAGAAAACCATGATGCCTGAGTCTGGCCTATTTCAATTGGTTTCAAAACACGCATTCTGGTTTTTTTTTTCTTTATAAACAACCTAAAAAAGAAAACAGCCTGGCTTGGGTTCAGTGATCGGGAGCCCAGTGTGTATGGGTGAGGGCTGTCAGGAAAGAAGTGGATTTTGAGCACTTTTAAAAATTTTGGTTTATTTTCTTGGCTTGGTTTGTTTGGTTCAGTTCTCTAAATTCCACTTCCTTTTAGGTTTTCTGCTTTTCCTTCCATCAATCCATGGAAGTGAGACTAACTTCCCTCCCCAGGGTTCTGGGGAGAAATCATGGAAATATTTAAAATCCGTTACGGGGATCAAGCTGAGCAGGAGAGCTGGCTCTCCCAGAAAGGTAGGTTTTCACACTGCCATGCTGCCTTCTGGTCAAGCTGGCTGCTTGACCCAGCCTAGGGGGACTCTACATGGAACCTTAGCCTTGGAAGCCGGGGTAGCCGAGGGCCCAGGTGTGAAGCCAAGTGACCTGGAATGTGGTCATACTCATTGTGGGCTACTTGACAGGGGCACCCCTGACCCAGTAATTCCACTTTTGGGAATGTATTGCAATGAAAGCATCGGAGATATGCACACACATTTATGTTTAAGGATGTATATTACAGAAGGCAATGGCACCCCACTCCAGTACTCTTGCCTGGAGAATCCCATGGATGGAGGAGCCTGGTAGGCTGCAGTCCATGGGGTCGCGAAGAGTTGGACACACAACTGAGCGACTTCATTTTCACTTTTCACTTTCATGCATTGGAGAAGGAAATGGCAACCCACTCCAGTGTTCTTGCCTGGAGAATCCCAGGGACAGCAGAGCCTGGTGGGCTGCCATCTATGGGGTCGCACAGAGTCGGACACGACTGAAACGACTTAGTAGCAGTAGCAGCATTACAGAAGGGAACCCATTAACTACATTGTAAAGAGACCCAGCAGTCCTAAAATCTGTATCATGGGAGACTCCTGATGTAAGAAAGGGCATGGTGTACGAGATTAAGTGAAAAGAGTAACAGGATACCAAGTGTTAAGTTATTCAAAACGTCACCGACCTGAAAAACATTTATGTGCCGAGAAGTCTAAGGAGAAAAATGGAAAGGACTCTCCCCAGCGTTAATGATGGGGAAGCCTGGATATGGGAAAGCAGACAGTTTAAAACTTTTTCTTCGTCTATGTTCCAAATTTTTCACAATGGATATATGATGCTTTTGTCATAAGAAAGAAAAACACTTAAACAAAAAAAGCCACGTGGAAAAAACATTATCAAACAGACTGTGTCCCTCTGCCTCTAATAACTGCTGACGTTGGTCTTAGCTCTGGGTAGAGATGCATTTTCTCTAAAGAAGTCCAGGGTTTTCTGAGTTACTCTGCCTTGGTGCTTTCTTGCATGAAATAGGGCTGAGAAAGAGTTGGGGCTTGGCTAGAGCTTGCAAGCAGATGACCCGGTGGACACTGGGACTGACCTATTGCCTGAGTGTGGTCTTGCCCAGAGGGGTGTCTGTTGGCTTCCCTGGGCCCCTCCTGGCAGTGGTCCAATCCCCAGGCTCGAGGCAGGGTCCTTTTGCCTGACCGGGTGTGTAACTTGGTTGGAAGGTGGCCTGGGAGTGGGAAATCCACACACACCAGCAAAGGCGTGTCTGTTAGGCCATTAGATGCCCCCTTGCTATCTCCTTTAGGACACTTTGTCCCAACTCGAGTATTCCTAAGCCCAGGGGGCAGGGGACATCCATCAGAGTGGTCCCGGGAACTTTCTCTCCAAGCTCCTCTCTCCTGAGGCTGGGAGAGACAGGCCTGCTCATGGTTTCCCCCCTGGGAGGCAGTGGCTAAAGTGGAACACATGGTCCCATTACGTGTTTTCAGAACCAGAGAGCAACTGGTGAGCGTGACGGGATGGGCATCTCCCACAGGGACGGGGCCAGCCACGTCCCGCAGCCTTGCCAATGTGCTTCTGCCCTTTCAGCGGGGGCCCAGAGTCCCATCGGTTACCCAGTTCCCAAACTTCCAGAGAATTCAGGGGGTGAATCTTGAAGGAGAGGAGCTGGTGGGAAGCAGGAGGGGTACTTACTGGTGGCCCCATGGGCCCTGGCAGTCCTGGGTGCCCCAGAGGTCCACTCGGTCCGGGAGGGCCTGGTGGCCCTGGTGGGCCTTGGATGCCAGCCTGGCCCTGTTCACCCTGAGGTTGGTGGAAACAAGTGTCAGAGAGAGAGCCCTGGGCTGCAGAACCGTCCCGCCCCAGTGCCATGCACCCGGTGAGGCCCTGCCGTGGACTCTGGGGGAGGCGGCGTGGTGTGAGGTGACGGTGTGGTGGTGGTGACGCATGCAGAGGCCGGTGGCGGTGAGCAGGTGGACAAGACATTAGGCCTCCAGAGGAGAGGCTTCCAGAGAGGATTTGCTGCGTGGGCTGTTGGTCCCCAGGGCAGAGCCCCGCTGCGGTGGCAGAGGCGGAGGAGCGGGTGAGTGCCCCCCGGTCCAGCCAAAGTCCTGTTCCCAGGTTGGTCGGATGACCAGGGTCCAGCCGAGGTGGCCGGCAGCCTCGGCCTGCCTCGACGCCTCCCTGCGTGTGACGAGCCCACCATCTCTGCGCCCTGGCCTCCCAGCCGTCAGATGAGAACAGCCTTTCCTTGTTTCCTGTCACATTTTGCCGTCTTTGATTATCTGGCCCAGAGGATCAACTGAGTCCTTAGGTCAGAGGCCACAGAATTTTGCTTAGCTCACCAAACAATTGGGCAAGAGATTTTATGTTAAAAAAAAAAAAAAAAAAAAAAAATATATATATATATATATATATATATGGCTTGGTAGCTTCTGCTGAAGAAAATGGAGCCTGGGCCAGCTAGACCCACATTCCTCGGGGCCGCCATCAGCTGGGCTCTCCGGGTCCCTCAGGCCCCACCCGTCCAAACCATTCTGTGTGCAGCCTGCTTTATCACTTGTGTGATCTGTGCCTGACCTCAGAGGACAGTTGAGTTTGCAGCCCTTTGTCTGGTTGAGTTTTGAAGGTGTAAAGTGCTTCGTGCCTTTCTGGAGTCGATTACTATTCTTTTTCCTTATCCTGAAGCCTTTGTCACCCCACCCCACGCAGGTGCCCAGGGTGGACCCAGAGCCCAGGGCGGCAGGGGTGGGATCGTGAGGAGGAGGAGACAGCCTGGTCCACGTGACCCAGCTCTCGGGGCTGGGGGCCAGCCCGTGTCATCCGCAATCTGTGCAGACCAGTGTCGTTAGGTTGCTTTCTCCACGACCTCTCCGGGGAGGTTCTGGGTTCAGCTCTCGCTGAGGGGTCCAGCCCTGCAGACAGATTCGAGTAGAAGAGTCTGGCAGGTGTGAGTGCTCCAGGCTGGGATGCAGGAGACCCAGGTGGCCAGACTGCACGCCAGCCCGCCCTTCTCAGTGTGATCTCAGTAATCCTTTATGACACTGTACATAGAAAAGGGGCCTGATGATGCTTGCTGCAAACCCCATATTATAAATAGGAGTGCATGACCTCAGAATGGGAACTCAGATTTTAGCAGCATCCGCTTGAACCATCTCTCCAATGGGATATCCTAGGACAGAGGCCACCAGCAATGCCACTCTTGGCCTGAGCTACATCCTGCCACACCCTCTAAGAATCCACTTAAGGGCTCGGAGAGTCCATGGTGGAGAAGGCAGCTGCAGAGATGGGTCACAAGTCCCATTTTACAGAAGAGAAAATGGAGGCTCAGAGAAGTTGAGCACCCTGACTAAGGTCACACGGACAATTTGGGGGGAACTGGAATCAAAACCCAGAACTCTAGACTTTTCTATTCATTCCAAATAAGCCCCCAGCAAGAATTGCTCACCATCCAAATTTCTGCACTTTGGCAATGACCTTCAATGCCATCTGCTAAACACATCATTTTTTTCAACTAATGTTAAACCCAATGTTTAAACATCTTACAGAGCCTGTGAAATCAATATTGGTTTATTGATTGGAAATGGACAAGCCTTTTTGTGTCCCACGGTGGCTGACAGAATAAGAACCTTATTCTCAAGGCAGAATCTGCAGCAGGAAAGACAGGGGTCCCTATTCTCTCTCTACTTCAGAAATCAGGTCAGGGCAGCACAGAAAGCTCTGGTGTATCCTCCTCCTGCTCTTGAAAAGGGAGGCAGTAGCATGCCTTGCCCCGCTCAGTTTCTTCTGTAAGGTGGAGATGAGGATGCCAGTTCCACTCCTGGTGGCCCGTGTGGGATTACATGGGATAATCCGTGTAGAATTCTCACAACAGAGCTTGGAGCCCAGCAAGGGCTCAACACACAGCAGTCAGTGCAACTAGGGCCAGGAGGTGGGTGAGTGGGGCCGAGGCAAATGGCCACTCTGAGAGCAGGGACTCAGCTCTCCTGAAATGGAGTCTGACATGGGTAGGGGTGGCTGAGAGTGGGGTGGGCCTGGTGCTTCTCTGAGCTGCCAGTGAGCCCCCTGAATAACCAGGCGTTGGGTAAGCGCTCAGAGCACATGGAGGCTCTCGAGGATCTGGCTGGTGTAATGGGATACGGAGGCTTGGGTAGCACACGTGTCACGTGTCCCTCTGTATTTTTAGCCATTAATTGGAGTGATTTTTCAGCCTTGTTCAATCAGATGCCTGAACATTCAGGCCCCTGGGCTCCGGAGTCAGGCCAGATGGTGGCTCCAGGCCCTGCTGTCAGGCTTTCAGAGAGCATCTCAGAGCCCTGCCACTTCCAGCACTCCTGCGACCTTGGGGGTTACCTCTGACCCCCAGTGTGAGCAAGGCTAGGGGTGCGGGTGGCAGCCATGGAATTCCTGGCCTGGCATCAAGCTGCAATGCCTTTGCCTAGATCCCTGGGTCTGTGGTCTCTTGCTCTTTGTTCTTTGTGATCTGGTCCTATCCCAGCCTCCTTGGCTTAGTAAGGCAGGAAGAAGGAAGCAGTTGCTCACAATGATTACACCTGTTGGTTGTGGGCTACATTTCCTCTGCAAATTCCCTTGCTTCTCAAACTCAGGTTACAAGTGATCAGATGCTAAGCAATCTGCATTTCTAAATATAAAGGGTGTAGGTCCAACTGAGAGAGCCCTGGGTGTGGGGTCTGAAGACTCGACTGCCAGTTCCCACTCTCTCTTGCTGTTTGTGCCACCTTGGGTACAAATTCACCTCTCTGAGCCTCAATTTAACTTCAGCGCTTAAACTGCCAGGAAGTATTTCCAGTGCTCTGCATACACAATAACCCTATACAGTAGGAACCATCATTATTCTCATTTTACAGATGAGAAAACGGAGGCACAGAAAGGTGAAGTAATTCGCCCCAAATTGCATAACTAGTAAGAGTCGGAGAATGTGGGTGCTCTGCAGTTTACTGGCTGTGTGACCTCAGGCAACTTACTTAACATCTCTGAGCCTGATTTGCTCATCTGTGAAACAAGGATGATCATGCCTAACTCATACAACCATTGTGAGAATGTAAACGAAAGCAGGCTGGAAAACGCATGGCCTGGTGCCTGGCACACAGTGGCGGCTGCTTTGCTGGCTGTTGTGAGCAGTGACAGTGAGACAGTGGTTGAAGCTGCTGGGCCTGGGTGTTGTGCATTTCCACATGTATGGCATTTGTAGGTCCGTCTTTGTCTAATTTAATGCAATGGGAGTGCAGTGAGATTCTGCTTTTGCCAACAGCCCCGGTGGCTCAGATGGTAAAGAATCTGCCTGTAATGCAGGAGACCCAGGTTTGATCCCTGGGTCAGGAAGATCCCCTGGAGAAGGGAATGGCCACCCACTCCAGTATTCTTGCCTGGGAAATCCCATGGGCGGAGGAGCCTGGTGGGCTACAGTCCATAGGGTCGCAAAGAGTCAGACATGACTGAGTGACTTTCACTGTCACAGCCCCAGCTGGTTCGTCAGGGCCCAGAGACTTGCCAGCCCCTGGGAAGCCCCGTGTGGTCTGGCCAAGGGAGGTGTCTACCTGGAAGGTCCGCCTTTTAATGACTGGGGGTGGAGCCAGCCGCACTGAATTGAGGAGAGGCAGCAGCTGAGGAGAAAGATGAGTTGGAAGGCCAGAGGGCAGAGGCCAAAGATCGCAGGTGTTCAGGAGGGTCAAAAGTCCACCAGGAAGGCAGGGTGGCCGAGGGGGAGGGAGGAAAGGAAGAGAGAAGAGAGATTAGCGGGTGTGAGGCACTGGAGGGAGGGCATGGACGGGCCGCTCGAGGCTTGTGGGTGCAGTGCTGAGCTTGCCCTTGGAAGGCACCCCATCCGTGGAAGGAGGCAAGCCCTCGGGGCGTTGGCAGCAGCACTCCCCAGTAGGGAGGGGCCTCCCCAGCCAGGCCTGCCCTCCATAGCCAAGCCGGGCCACAGAGGCCTCCGGACACACGGCCCAACGTTGCACTGCCAGGCCCACGGTCCCTGGTCGTGGACAGAGGCTGCAGGGCTGAGGGGAACAGACTCTGAGGCTCTGATTTGGGAGCCACAGGATCAGCCTAAATTGGTACTTGAAGCCAGGCTGGTGGGCAGCCACCCCTGGGTTCTTTTTTCAGCTGGACGAGAAGGGCTGGTGTCAGCAAATCTGGGGAAGATGGTCAAGGGCAGAGCCGAGCCCGGATCCTGGGGGCTGAGCAGGAGGGTGTGACCAGTGTGGGCACCAGCTAAGTGTTACTGAGGTCTCACCCAGGGGCTTGGAACATCGAGGCTGGACAAAGACGTCTCTGGCATGTTCAAGCACTTTTTTGTGGGGGTGGGGCGGGGAGAGGCAATCATGTTAGCTAACGCAATTTTCATTTCTGGAAATTCTGTCTGTTTCCAGCCTCTCTATCCAGTGGAGTTGAGCACCCACAGCTTTAGGAAGAGGTTAGAACCCATGTGAAAACAGAGGGCATATAATCCACCTCTTGTTTCTGAAAGCATTGTAGCTCGCACAAGGTGGCTGGGAGGAGCATTAGGAAGCAAGGACTGCTTGGGCTGAGGATGCACCCAGCCAGGGACCCGGGAGCCCAGTCACGGCCTTTCTGGGTCACTGCCACCTTGGTGGGTAGCTGCTTCGCAAGGAGCCCCAGCCTTCTCACTGGGGCCTGGGGATGTGCAATATTGGGCTCTGTGTCCATGGAGCCTGTCACCAGAGGGGCCCAGAGACCTTCCAGAACCTACAAACCTTCAGAATAATTATCTGGTTGGAGCGCAGAGCTGCTAGAGAGCCACTTAGGTGCTCCTGGGGTGGGGTTAAGGGTAGGGGGTTGAGGGGAGACAGGGCAACAGGAAGAGTGAGTGCCAGGCTCAGATACCAGCTCCCAGTCCCAGGGCACCCCAGACACCCCCTGTCCACCCGGCCTACCCCTCTCTCCCTGGGGATGCTGCAGGCTGGCACAGAGGCTCAGACCACCTCGATCATGTATCTCATAGGTTGGGAGGCCTGCCACCCCGCTCAGGCCTGCAGACCCCTCAGAAAGGCAACAGCCCCCCTACCCGAGAAACACCCTGCTTTCCTACCCACTTCCAGATGAATGGAAGGTGCCAGCTGCCTTGCCCTGCCCATCAGCTGGATCCCCAACTCCACTCTCACCCAGCCTGACTTGTTACACCCTGGCGCAGTCATAACCCTGGGTTTCTCTGCAGCCTGTGGCCAAGGTGTGCTGGGGCCTGCCATCCCTGCTGGCTCCCTCTTCCTGGGTTGGGCTCAAGGGCAGAGTCCCTCCCTTCTCCCTGCCCCACGCTCAGAGCTAAGGACACACTGTCAAAGCGGCTGCAGTTGTGTTGTCTTTGCTGCTGGGGGATGCTGTCTTTCTTTCGGGTAACATAACAATCCTGTGAGCCCATCGTTTCAAATAAACACAGCTGACCTTCTATTATTGTATCGGGATCAGGCTGGCCGGAACACCAGGGCCCCTGACTCCCTGGAGCACATGCCGCCGCCAAGCTGGCTCTGTCTGCACTGCCGCCGGCCTGCCTGAGCCCCCTACTCAGCCTTGGCCTCATCCCTACCCCAGCCGCTCACATTCAAGGCTGCACCCTGCCCCCAGCCTCTCTCTGGCCTGGGAACCAGAGGTCAGCACCTAGCAAGGCCCTCCTGGGGCCTTTTGGAGCCAGGTTGGTTGACTCAGAGTCTGACTAGTCTTTCTCTCCACTCCCTCAAGCCCCCTGCCTGGCAGGGGTGGATAGCCAGGGTGGCCACACTGTGTGTGTTGGGGGGCACAAGGCTGCCCGCGACAGGGGGATGGACACCTAAAGATGCCTGTCATGCCGGTCCCCGCTGCCCGGGGCTGAGAGTGGCGAGGGCAATCCACAAAATGAGGGGTGTCCCAGCTCACTGGGGCTCTTGCACCTTCATTCCCCCCCGCCTCTCCTCAGCGCCCCCCACAAGAGTGGCTCTCAACGTTAGTTAGTGCACACATCTGAGGGCCCTCAACAGGACTTCAGCAGGCTTTGGGCTCCGTATCCTGGCATGCAGCAAGGGAACGGAGGAACTGGATTGGGGGTGGGGAAGACCAGGACACTAGCCTGAGAGCCCCACCGCACTTGGAGCGGCTGCCTTGACTCTTAGGCAAAACAAAGACTTCACTCTTGCACTGACAGTCAGCTTCCAACTATCTCCCAGCACGCAGGTCTGGGTCATCTGAAGCAATGACTAACCCAAAAGTCCCTGTGATTTGGCCAGGGCAGGCAGACAGCCGGGCAGCCGGCCAGACAGACAGACACACAGAAACGCCGGGTAGGGAGCCAGACCCAGACTCACACAAGTTGCACAGCCTTATGTTGAAGGCCACTTGCAGAGGAGCGCACAGCCAGGCACTTGGAACTCCAGATACACACATGCTGGGGGCTCCCAGCCCCAGCCAGTGCGGGGGTAGATACACAGAGACACATAGCTCTGCACAAACACACACACGCTGATCACCAGGCACAACCCTGGGGCCGGCCAGACGCACTGCCCCCATCATGGTGCTGCTCTGTCTGCTGAGTGCAGAGGATCTGTGTGCGCCCGGCCCCAAGCACTGTAGGGAAGAGGAGGCTAAGCTGGGGGCTGTGACCCAGGGATGGATCAGTTTTCGGGGTTCACTTACCCGGTGTGGGTACTCGCCACACTGACCCTGGGGAAGAGAGGGAAGGAGAGGAGGTGTTAGACACTTGTTGGGAGGTGGACCCTGGGGGGCAACCTCAGGACCCGGGGACACACCACACACACCACACACACATTCCCTCCCTCATGCCTGCTTGGCAGCGGGGAAGAAACCCCCAGGGCCTGCCTTCATGTGGCCCCAAGGAGCCAAGGGCAGGACTCTGCCACCATACATCGTGTGCCATGACGGTGGAGTCAGGGGTTGTGCTCCATGCCTGGCTGGAAGTATCTTCCGGAAAGGTCCATCCTCTGGGTGGGCCCTAAACAGGAGTCCCTGGATGGGAATAGCGGACACCGAGGCAAGGGCAACAGAGCCCTCAGACATGCCTTCTTTGAGCTGGGGTGCCAGGTCCCTGCACCATTCATTTGGGAGCAAGCCCAGCAGAGCCCCCATCAGAAATTCAAGGAGACAGAGCACATAGAAGGCTGGGAAGAGGGCCAAGCCAGGAGTTTACAAAACGGACCCCCTGAAATCCTAGAGGCTCATGGGAGGTGGTCAGAAATACTATGCAGGTGGCAGGTGGGATGTGTAGAGAAAGAGGCTGAGAAGGGCCAGGCTCCAGGCTGTCCCCTTCCCTCAAGAAAAGACCCCCACCCAGGGCAGCCTCCCTTCTCTCTCATACACTGAGTGCCACAGAGGGTTCCCTGCTTCTGTTGATAAAAACTGAAGTTTGAAAATAACCCTTTCAACCTGTTGGAAGACTGCTTCTTGAGATGAAAATTCTAGAAAACCCCCATCGGCTTACCTTTTCTCCCTTTTGTCCTTGAGGTCCCTACAAAGAGATGGAAATGAGAGAGTCAGAAACCGAGGCTCAGGACTCAGGGCCCAAAGCCTCTCTGCTGGAAAGCCCTGGGGTGAGATACCAACCAGCTGTCCCCAGGGACCCACCAGACCCTTAGGGACAGAAACACGCACAGGTGAGTGGAACAAAGAAGACGGGTGGAATCAGTCATGCGGGCCTGCATGGGGTTGCGCAAGAAACTTTTTGAAAGGCCTGAGTCCCGAAGGCCGGGCTTAGCCACCCATGTCTAGTCTTCCTGGGCCCGAGACAGTCCAGCTGTTGTGGCCCAGCTTCTTCATCCACCCGCAGACATGACTAGGTGTGCCCTGCTCCCCGCACTTGACTACGATGAAGAACAGGTGTCATCTTTCACTTATCCCTGCACCTGCCAGCATCTTGTGGGCTGGCCACAGAGGAGGCTGCGTGGGCGTGCGGGACAGGGCTCTGCTACTGCCAGACGCCCTGCACTCTCAGGCTATCTCCTCTCAGAACCGAAAGCACATTCTAACTCCTATCCTCCACAGCCTCAGCATCAAACCCACTGAGCCAGAAGGGCTTCTGGGGACATGGGGGCTGGGGCAGTGTTCCAGACATCAGGAACTTTGGAGGAAATTTTGGCCAAAGAGAAGAAGCAGGAATTTCATCTCTGTGTTCTGGATTCCTTGGAGGAATGTAAGGGCCTCAGAGCTCCCCTCCAAGGGGTCTGGTCAAAAGCTCGCAAGGCTGAGAAATGAGCCTGGGTTCAGGATGGACCCCAGTTCTCTGAGGAGAATGCAGCGTCCGGCTGGCTCTCTTAGGGGCCTGACCTGAGGCCAGGGCTGAGGAGGCCTCACGCTTGGCTGGTGTGGAGCGGAGAGGGAGAGCGAAGGCGCCCCTTGTTTTGAAGACTCCCTCGGGGGCAGGCTTTGGGACATGCTGAGCTCACGCCCACGCTGGCCTGAGAGGAAGGCGCTGGCATCGCTCCTTCTCCGGGATGAGGTGATGGAGACGAGGCCCTGTGGCTCAGTGAGCGGTGGCAGCACTGGGACTGTGGAGGTCCAGCTGCGTCCACCCTGCTGCGTGCTCTGAACTGAGTTGGAACCCCGGGGGGCAGGGCTTCCGAACGTGGCTGGAGTCACAGGCAGTGCCCCAGCCCCTGGGGCTCTGAGGTCCCTTCCAGCCACCATCCTAGGGCCTGTGAGGGCCTGTCTGCCAGGCGTCTCTGTAGGGCTTGGAGACCTCAGGATGGGGGACAGATCCATCTGGGTGGATGAAAGGCCTCCTTTTGTCCCTGACTTGCTAACTGGGCCAATTACCAAACTGAGAGGTTCCCAGGAGGTTGTGGGAACGGACAAGTGGTCTTTGGGACAAACCATTGGCATCCCAGCCCATGCGGTTGACCAGGTGTTTAGTATCAAGTTCAACAGACTATGATGCATCTGGAAGGGGACTGAACTGAGGGGACCAGGCCACCTTCCCTGGGGACAGAGAGAGGAGTATGATGAGAGAGGGAGGTCCAGGGACCCAGCAAAATAACCCGAAGGTTTGGGACTGCAGACACATGGAGGATTGAGTCTGGACATCCCAAATGGTGGCCCATGGGACAATCACGGTCCCCGGGGATATTCTGCTGAACCCACACACTTTTATTTCAATTAACTGCCAATACCGAAGAGCATGGAGAGTACGACAAAAATCTGAGTTTCGAGTTTCATTTAAGTATTTCAAGGTCGAGCAACACCTGGCACCAACGAGCTCTTGAGGCTGCCCTCTTAGGACGGGTCGGGGTCAGGGCAGTGTGCCGCTGGCGGTGTTTCCTCTGGGCCAGGCACTGTTTGAAACGCTTGATGTGAATTAACTCCTCGCACCTTACGACAGCCCTGTGAGTGGTGGGACAAGACGTGAATTCAGAGTCCTGGTTCTCCTTTACACCACTGGTGGGACCCTGATCCTGTCTACACCTTACATCAGGTTCTCAGGGCTACTAGGAGGTGGGTGGGGCAGAGGTGACCCCCTTTTGACAGGTGAGGACACAGGTTAAGCGGGGTGGGGGGGGTGTGTGGTAAGCCCTAGCCCTCAAGCTGGACGCCCGACGGATGGTAAACCATCCGGGAAGGGAGGAGAGTGGGAGATGGTCAGCTGATCAGCAGGCCAAGATAATGACACTAGATGGCATGTGGAATTAATAGCTTGGGGTCCCTGTGCCAAACCAAACAGGAGCCTAATGGCTCTGTGGCCTGTTGGATTTTGATGGATGACCATGAGGCAGAAGGGGGATCTATCACACCGATGTGGGTTCGTGGTAGAAGTGATGGCCTCACCCTTCCCCCCCACACTCAAATTTGTTCTGACTCTAGAACAGACAGGGAAGATTCATGGGTGGTTAACTGGGGTGGGGCAGAGGGAGGGCAGGAGGAGGAGCCCCTTAGAAGGGTCCTTTTCTTTCTAAACAAAGAACCCTGGTAGCAAAAGGAGGCATGGTGGAGGGTAAGATCCTACCATGTGGGTCTCAATCCCATTCTATTACTTATGAGCTGTGTAGCCTTGAGCACTATACTCAACCACCCTGAGCCTCTATCTCCCCTTCTATAGAGTGGAGGACGATAAGCTGTTATTATGAGGATTAGGGCACAGTGCCCAGCTGATGACCATCATCATTACTTCTGGGGTTGCATGGACTGTGTTAAGGCTCTGCAGAAGGTGGGAAGGAGCAGGAGGAAGGTGGGGACAGTGGTGTGTTTCCCCAGGCCTGCTGTCTGCCTGGCTGGGGCAGGAGCGCCTGGAGCCCTGGGCAGCCTGGAGCAGGGAACACTAGAATGTCAGGCTCAGGGCTTCCCTGGTGGCTCAGCAGTAAAGAATCTGCCTGTCCATGCAGGAGACACGGGTTTGATCCCTGATCCTGGAGGATCTCATGTGCTGTGCAGCAACGAAGCCCGTGTGCTACAACTATTAAGCCTGTGCTCTAGAGCCCAGGAGCTGCATCTACTGAGCTCACACGCAGCAACTGCAGAAGCCTGTGAGCCCTAGAGCCCACACGTGGCAACAAGAGAAGCCACTGCATGGAGAAGCCCGCACACCGCAACTAGAGAGTAGTCCCAGCTTGCCACAACTAGAGAAAAGCCTGTTCAGCAACGAAGGCTCAGCACAGCCAAAAATAAATAAATAAAATTATTTTTTAAAAAAGAAAATCAGGCTCAGGACACAGTGCTGGATGGACACCCCTCGCTCCCAGTGTGAGTGCTGAGCATGAGTGATGGTTTGGGGACACCAGCTGCCAGTTCTGTGTAACACTGGCCAAGCAAGGACGCTCTCTGGACCTCTCTTTCCTCATTCCTCAGGTGGAGAAGCCCCCTGCCCACCTCTCCTCCCTGTGCCGAGTAAGTGGGATGCGTGGCACCCAGCTGGGGAGTGACCCTGGGGCAGACACTCCCTCGGCTGGGTAGGGTTTGTTAGCCCAGGAGGGCCAGTCCGACCCCTCCACCCACCCTTGAGAGAAGGCTTAGGGTTAGGGTGATCTGGTCTTACCATCTCCCCCTTTGGTCCCGGCCGGCCCTGGAAGGAGAAGAGCAAGTGAGCTGTTTGCAATCAGGACCCCCTCCCCGACAGCTGCCCCTCTCATGAACATCTGTGTCTGCGGCCATGTCAAAAGGGTTGAAATGAACAGAGAGGCGCTCTGGATGGGCAGCAGCCTCCCCATGGACTTGGGCATGTGTGGGGGCTCAACCAGGATGGGAGACCCTGAGGAGAACACAGGAGGCACCCTGAGGTGCTGGGGTGAGGGTTCGGGGGGCAAGGGTGTGAGCTAGAGCCCGGGCTCCTTTCAGAATAGCAGGTTGAGCTCTCCAGCCCTCTTCTCTCCCTGCCTCATTCCTTTCCAGCTCCTTCAGGAGGCCCGGAATCAGCAAATTCTAGGACGGCTGTTGCTCCAGATGCTGAGGGTACAGTTTGGCCACGGACTTGTACCCAAGGGGGTTGGGACAACTCGTTCTAATGGCCCTTCTTCCCCTTCTCATTGGCAATGACTGTACACCCCAAGAACATTCATTTTTATCTAAAGTGCCTTCTAAGGAGTCAGGGTCTCGTAGAAGGACTAAAAGACCCCAGGTTAGTGATCTGGACTAAGCGAGGGGGAGGAGCCCACAGTGTGAAAGGGGCCACTCACCGGTTTGCCGTCGAGCCCAATGGGACCCTGAAAGATAAACAGGCCAGATGTGAAGACTGAGCATCACAGGCGTTCTGGCAGACAGGCAGCCTGGGGGTGGTTAAGGACACAGGCTCTGGACTCTAACAAGGTAGGGTTCATGTCTCTGCTTCACCACTGGCTGTTATGAAACAGGTAAGCCTTGGCTTCCCATTCTAAAATGGGGAATAAAATAATCTCCCACATGGGGTTTTTGTGAGGAGTAAATGAAATGCCACCTGCCCCATGCCTGGCACCTGACGGGTGGCAGTTACCTTGGTACCAAAATCCTTCTCACCCTAGAGGAAAGTGGACGGCGTGTTCCTGGAAAGCAGGGCCAGCCAGTCCTGAGGCCTGCGGGAAAGGCCTGCCTCCTATCCTGCTTTCAGAATCTCTCGTAGGCCTTAGGAGGGGCTCCCCGGACATTCAGATGGCCAGCCGACTGCCCCACACCCCAGGCAGATTAACCCTCAAAGCCAGGTTGGAGGTGGCTTCCCCAAGATGCATCATCTTCCCCAGAGTCCACGGGCCAGCGGGCTTCCTAGCCCGTGACCTTGCAGCCTGTCTGGCCTGCCGCGCCTCTAGCTCCACGTTGATGTCCCTGTCCTTTTCTGCACTGTGAGTCGAGCACCAGGCTACTCTCCTTGGCGGCTTTCTGTGAAAGCCAGCGGGAGGGGGTCCTTGCTGATGGGCCAGCCCTGCCTGAAGTTCATCACCCAGCCAGGACCAGGGGTCTCCGCAGACACAACTCACCAGTCCTCTCCACTTACCGGAAATCCTGGAAAACCCCGGGTGCCCGGCTGACCCTGAAAAGAGTGGGAGAGGAGTGAGGATGGGCAAGGAGGCGAGGAAGCAAACCTTAGTCCCTGGTTCACCTGGGCTCCCAGAGGGTCCACGGTTTCCCTCCCATTCCGCTGTGATCATCCCTGGGAGACGCAGCCTGGGAGGCAGGATGGGGAAAGCTGGACACGGGCCATCATAGGAAATCTCCAGGGACTGGGGGTGGGAAAGGGGACAGCGGGTGGTCAGCCTCCTTTGGGTCTTTCTGGGAAGTAGCTCCCTGAGCTTCTCCTTGCCCACCTGGATGCTCTGAACCCCTACGTGGGAACAGGGTGGGGAGCAAGGATACTGGGGACTCTGTATCTACAGTACCTACAGCACACTGAACTCCTTGACTGTGATTGTCCAAGTCCTCTTCATTTACACAGTTGGTGCTCATGGCCACCTATCTAAGGATGGTTTGGGTATCAGAACTGACCTTCGGAATGTGTTTTCAGGCCAGAACAGGTCAGATTGTCCACTGTCCAGTGTCCCTTCACCTTGGCTAATGGGGCTCTCCTGGTTGGACAATGTCTGGATACCCCCCATCTTTGTGGGATGCAGAGCCATCATGCCCATTTCCCCCAGGGGGCAAAGTACACAGATCGGTATTCAGGTTGGAAATTTGAGGCAGGTTCATTGGTCACAGTCCAGTGGTTTATGATCCAGATTCAGGACAAAGGAGAAGAGTGGAGGTGAGAAGAAGCCTGAGGCTGTGCAAATCCAGGGCTGGGGTGGGGTGACCAGGAGGTCCAAGGTGATAGAGAGTTGAGAAACCTGGATCCCATCACTCTCCATTTGAAGAACTAGCCAGGGTTCTCTTTTGCTCACATATCTTCCAAGGTCAGCCTCGATCTCATCCCGATGTACCACTTTAGCTCCTTTCGTGCCTCACCTTCCCACCTACTCTCTGCCTGGGCACCCTGGCTGACCTGCCTGTCCCTGGACACACCACATCCTTCACATGACTAGCTCTAAGCTTGGAGTCTCCTGTTGGCTGAGATGGCCTCAGTCTCTTCCCAAGTCTGGGGTTTTGAGTCAGGCAGACTGAGTTCTAATCCTGTCTCCACCACCGAGGGCTGTGTGACTTGGAGCAAGCTGCTTATCTTCCTCATGCCTCAGTTTCCTCATCTATAGAATGGGACTAGCTATATAAACTCACAGGGTCATTCAATTACATCTTCAGAGCCTATTGAGATGGTAGCTGCCATCATCACGGTAAACTGAACTGAAATTTGTTAAACTGAACTGAGCCTAAGGCCACCACAACACAGTAAGGTTGCTTTTGATCTGATACGTCTCAGGGTCAATGGAGGTTTGTCCTCGCCAAGCAGTAGATTCAAATCAGACCCTATATCTAGAGGAGGATTTCTCTGGGTCCGTCTGCTGTAAACATGAAATCTCTCCGGGCTGCTTGGGTCCTCCTTGAAGCTGTGGACTTGAGTGTCCAGAGGCCTCTGCTCAGGGGACATGCCCAGGGGACAAGGCTGGGTGGTCCCTGTGGGCAGAATCCACGCACTGGTCAGGCGGGTAGCACACTGGAGCATGCCCCGGGCCTGGGATGGGCTTGTGGAAAGCATCCAAAGGGACAAGAGGGTGGAGATGCCACTCATGTAGCAGAAGGGCCCAGGCTTCTCTCCTCTCAAGGATAAGTGATGCTAAGAATAGCACAAAGGAGAAAACCCGGAAACCTCCCCGTGTAAACTTTCAGTTACGCTGAACACTGAGAGGCCCAAAGAAACGGTCAGGAGGAAAGGATTCCAAGAAACATCTTCAGTCCCGCTCCGAATAATATTTACATGGTGGGGATAATCACATGGTTTGCTAATTACAGAGCCGTCCCTGGTAGCAGGGTGCGTCTCTCCAACCCAGAGCCAACTTTGGGGCTAACCAAGGCTTTTTCAGGAGATCTTGGGAGGGATGTTGTCATTGACCAACTGGAAACTGGGACTCCACTTCCTTGAGAGGTAGGGTATTGGGGAGGCACATGGAGAGGCTTGAAACTGGACTTTAATTTCTATCTAGATCTTCACATCTGTGCTGAAGGTGGACATCTCTGCCAATGGTTATTGACTGGCTGTATTTATTTGGGAACTGCCTGTGTGCATTCTTTACCAAAAACTCCTACTGCATGGTTTATCTTTTTCCTACTGATTTGAGTAAAGCTCTTTGACAAGAATAATAACTAGAGTCATATGTGTTGCAAATATTCTTTCCAATTTGGCATTTGTCTTTTTTATGATATACTTTCTGCCATATGGAAACTCTACATCTATGTCAACAAATATATCAATATTTTCCTATGGCTTCTAGGTTTTAGGTCATGTTTTGAAAGACCTTCCTCAGTTCAGAAATATAAATGTTTGCTCATGTTTTGTCCTCTAATTTTATGGCTGCACATTTTATATCTAAGTATTTTGTTCATTTGAAATTTATTCTGATTTCTAAGCTGTTTGTAGTTGTCTCAGTATCATTTCCTGAACAATCTATCTTCTTTTTCTATTGGGAAGTGAAGTCTTTATCATGGACCAAATTTCAAGATGCATTTAGCTTTATTTCTGTTCTGTTTGTTGTTTTAATTGCTCTGTTTCTACAATATGTTTTACTATCTAGTAGAAGAACTACACCTCTCCTTCCTATGCCCCTTTCTCTATTTTTCAAAAAGTTTCTGAAATTCTTACAAGATTTTTTTCCAAATGAAATGGAATATTGTTTCACTGAACTCCTAACTAACCCCCAAATTCACTGGTATTAGAATCATGTTAAAATTATGGATGATAGATTTATTTGTAGATTAATTTGCTGATTAATATCATGTCCTTCTATACAAGAACAAGGGCTTCCCTGGTGGATCAGATAGTATAAAATCTGCCTGCAAAGCTGGAGACCTGGGTTTGATCCCTGGGTCAGGAAGATCCCCTGGAGAAGGAAATGGCAACCCGCTCTAGTATTATTGCCTGGGAAATCCTAGAGGAGCCTTGCAGGCTACAGTCCGTGGGGTTGCAAAAGAGCTGGACATGACTTAGGGACTAAACAACACCAATATAAGAACAAGGGAAATAAGCTTTACATTGCTTTCTAAAATCTCTTCAAGGCCAGGGAAGAGAGGGAGCCAGGTGGATCCCTATGTCTACTTCTCCCTTCCTTTCTCCTGCCTGTATGTGCGTAGGGTAAAGCAACATAGACAAACCAAAGTTTCTGGATGGTGAGAAGCTTCCGTCCTGGCTGACCTCTCAAAGAGGGCCAGTCATGAATTTGTCCAGAGCCTGCCTCATTCCACCTCCCCGCCCCAAGTCAGTGCTGACTATCTTTTCAACAGGACTCTGTGCTAGTAAACACTTACTCACGCTGGGGAGAATAGGGAAGAGAGCCCTGCTTTGTGCAGCATTCGCCGATTTCTGGAAATCTGTGATTCTGTAAATACTCTCATCACAGCCCATTTTAAGCCTTCCAGCCAGCCCCACACCTGCAGCCTCTTCTAAACATGCTCAGTGCTGGAGCAGGAAGGATCAGGGGAGCTCTGTAAACTGCAAGTCTGGCTTAGCAGAACATAACCCCAGGGATAAAGTCCCAACTCCTGGACATCATGTCCTTCACAATTGGGTCCTCGCTCACCTCGACAACCTTCTTCTCACCATCCTTGCTCTTGCTTCATTCTAGAAGAAACTTTCCTGGGACTTCTCTGGTGGTCCAGTGGTTAAGAATCCACCTTACAATGCAGGGGACTTGGTTCCAATCCTTTGTTGAGGAACTAAGATTCCATATGCCACGGAGCAACCAAGCCTACGTGCTACAACTACTGAGCCCATGTGCCCAAATTAGAGTCTGTGTGCTGCAATGAAAGACTCTGCGTGGCGCAACTAAGACTCAACACAGCCAAATAAATAATTTTTTAAAAGGAACTTTGCCGGTTTCTCCAGTACTACAACTACGGAGCCCATGTGCCCAAATTAGAGTCTGTGTGCTGCAATGAAAGACTCTGCGTGGCACAACTAAGACTCAACACAGCCAAATAAATAATTTTTTAAAAAGAACTTTGCCCGTTTCTCCAGTAGTTTACAGGAATTGCACCTGCCTTGGAAGTTCTGCTCCTCCTTGATCACAGTTTAGTTACCTCTTCCTCCTGGAAGTCTTCCCTGCCTGCCTTCACCCCAGGTCAGGTGCCTCTCTCCGTGTCCCTAATTGTTCCCAGCTAAGCACTGACCATCTGGACTATAATCACTATAGGGCGGTTTCTCTCTGCAAAAGGGTAAGCGGGCTGCAGTCAGGTTTTCATCGTCTACACAGGATCTAGGATGCAGTCGGTGCCTGACAAGTATTAATGGAATGAATAAATGAAGACACATCCAGCAGGTGTCTCACCCTGGCTGTAGGCTGTCTCCTTGCGAGTGAGGGCTGGAACTTTGGATAGCTCTTCCTTGCCTCTGAAGAAAAGCTAGGGGCCGTGGGAAGGAACAAGCTTTCCTAGCCTGGCTGATGACCTCTCCAGTGCCTGCCGGGCCAGCCAGCGTCTCGAGTCCCAGCCTCCATCTCAGCTTAATGGGGCCCGTTGTTCTGGCATCTTGAACCATCCTTCACCAAAGTGCGTGGAGGTCCCCTCTTTGCAAAGACCATTTCTAAAGCTCCAAGAGAGGAGGCAGGTGGCCCCTAGAGCAGCAAGGCTGGTTCTCATTAGCAGCGTATATTCAAGGCCCTTCCTGGCTGAGTGGAAAGCCATATGTTCCCCATCATCGCCGGTCACAGAGGGCTTGTCCCCTTGACCTCTGCCCCTTGACTGCATTGGTCCCTTGGTTTTCTGGGGTCCCCTACTGTCACTAGCTCCAGGGGGCTTGCTGGGAGGAGCTGCAGGGGCTGCCCTGGTGTCTAGTGAGGACTCAGTGGGGGTGGGCCCAGCCATCTCTGTGGTGGTCACACACACAGGCCAAAGTCAGAGGGCCCTGGGCTTGGTCAAGCCTTCTGGTGCCATAAAGCCTCTTTAACACCAACTCAGCACTCACAGGGAGGGCTTTCTCCTCAAGGTAAATATCCTTTTTAAACAGTTGAACCTAAAACATGAAAGAGGGTGTTGGGGAAACAACGTTGGCATTGGAATGAGGCTGACTGGGCCCAAACCAAGCTCCAGCGCTGAGGAGCCAGGTGACCACAGGCCAACTCTGCGCCTTTCTTTCCCTCTCTGGGAAATGGGCTGGCAGGGCCTGCCTCACAGCTTTCCTGGGAGCTGAAGGAGACCAGCGCATGCATGGTCTTTCAGTTTAGGACCCAGCATGTCTCCAGGTGTCCATGAGAGGGAAGCAGTCACTATTACCAGAAATAGAAAGTACTTCTCACCGCTGGAACCAAGTCCAGCGTGGTGGTTATATTTATGTACGCGGAGCCAGAAGCAGGGCGGAAGGTGGGGGGTAGGGGGGAGTGGCTAAAGCAGACCCTGCCCTCTGACCGTATTCTCTGAATGTGGGGTCTTTTCAACCACCTCTGTGTTGCCTGCTGAAAGCTGCAGCTAAGAGGGTGTGAGAGGACCAGCCTGATCCACACAAATGGAGCGCCGTGTCACATGGGGAGGCAGGCAGAGATGGTGGCCAAGGGGTACAGCCCATATTCCCTGTTACGCCCCTGTCCTCCTAACAGGCCCACCCCAGGCTTGGCCTTGCCTTTGGAACCTAGGGCACTGTCTTTCTCTGTGACTTTCCCCTCTCCTGACTTGCCCTCCAGCTGCATACCACCTTTGTCAGGAATACCCAGTACCTGAGGGGGCTTACAGTCCACTGGGGCAGCAGCCACGTGAGCCCAGAAACACAGGTGGTGGGAACTCTGTGGCCGGGCGGTCTGCTACAGTAGCAGAGGTCGGAGGGCAGACTCTGAGCACACAGCCCGGCTGAGTGTCATATCCTAGCAAGGCCCCACTCACGTGTATGACCTTCGGCAAGTCACTCAGCTTCTCTGGGCCTCGATTTTCTCATCTATAAAATGGGTGTGCTCATAGTACCTCCCTGTGAGGTTCTCGTAAGGGTTAAGTGAGCTGCTATGTGTAACGGTCTCAGGATACTGCCATAGAGTAAGTGCAAAGTGTCAGTCTTCAGCACTATTGTGTGGTCTGAGCCATGGAAACCTTGTTGAAGCCTGTCTGTGCAGCCCAGGACCCTTCAATCCCTGCCTCCAGCCCAAGCCCCCAACCGGCCAGCCCTGCCAGCCCCACTCTATCCTTTGGCTTCCCCTGCTAAAATTCCTGGGCTCTCCCCCTCTGCTCCCAGCTCTCTCTCACCATAGCCCCTCCCTGACTGTCCCAGGGTCCCCTCCCTTGGACAGAGCTTAGCAATTTGCTCTCTGACCCCTCTCCTTAGTCTGTGGGTAGAAGATTCCTGCTTGCCATTGAACACAGGGAGATAAGTTAGAGCGCTTCATCCACCCACTGGGTGAGGCTCCGGGAGTCTGAGGCTAGGCCTCTGCATCCCTTCCTCCCTCCCATGCATGGTCAGTTAGCAAAAGAGCCCAGGAGAGCATGGAGACAGCAGCCTATTGCTATGGGGGGAGCCTTGGGGCCAGGGGTCCTGGGTTCTAATCCTTCTCTATCTGCGGGATCCCAGCCAAGCCCCTTCCCCTCCCTGTGCCTCAGTTTCCCCTTCTGGGAGGTCCCTTCTGCCCTGACAATTGGAGATTTGATTGAAGCCCCGTGGGTTGGACACTTTGAGAAAAACAGTCAGTCCTCCTTCCCACAGTCACGGCATCTTCCTGCAATCACCCAAGCCCCCCTTTTGGTCCCTAAGGAACTGTACTGGAGGGGAAGCTTCTCTTGATTTTCCCAAGCCCCCGGCTGCTGGGCAGAGGGTACTGGGACCCAGCACCGAGCACAAAAAAAGAGCCTATGTGGGCGAGTGGTGGGCAGGCTTTGCCAAGACCAGGAGTGGGAGCTTGGGTCAGGGAACCAGGCCTCTGGGGTAGCTGCTCCCTGGGCATCTGGAAACAAGGCTTATCCCCTGGAAAGCTGGAGCACCGGGCCTCCCCACCCCAAGAAGAGCCAGCACTTCCTCCCTCTGCCTGTAAACAGCAGGGCTGCCTCACAGCAGCTGTCATTTCGTGGCTAGAGGGTTGGCTCTCAGAAACCTTCCCAAGAGGGTGTAACTGAGGCGGATTTACTTTCTTTAACATCGACAGCAGCACTGAGGCCTGGCCGGGTTGACCGCATCCCATGTGGTGGACATCACACCAGAGGCACAGCCAGGACTTGTGTACCCCCTCGCCACCCAGCCCGTCTCATTAACTCACCCATCCATCCATCCCAAAGAAGGGCAAAAACCACTTACAGGGGGGCCGCGGGGACCAATGATGGACATGCCGGCATCTCCTGGGGCGCCCTGTGTGGGAGAGAAAGAGGCAGGAGGGGAGAGGGAGGGGACGGGAGAGGGGAAGAACAGAAAGGAGAAGCTGGCAGGTGGGGAAGGCAGAGAGGGAGCGGGGGACCCCAAGACCCAGAGACCGTAGGACAAGGAGGCAGAGGATGTGGAGGAAGATGAAGGACTCACAGGAGAGGAGATGAAAAGAGGATGCATGGAACATTCCAGAAGGATCAAGAAGGGCAGTGGGGAAGCAGGAGGAATGGAGAGAAGAGATATGAGTGAGAGCACATGATTGTGGACCAGAGAAAGAGGGCGGTGGGCCCCCAGGCCGGGAAGTGGGGAGAAGAGGATGTCGTGTGGTGATGGGGAAGACGGAGGTGCAGGGGGTGTGGGGAGAGAGGGAAGGAGGGAGACTCAGCTCAGCCATGGCTGCTCAGGCCCTAGAGGCATCCCCACAGGGCCCTGCTCAGGATGCTCCCCAGCCTGCCCCAGCCCCAGCCAAATTTCACACCCCCTGAGCCTTCTTCCCCAGTCCCCAGTGCCCATGTGGCTGCACACCTGTAACTGCCAGAAAGCAGCCCACCCCTGGATGGAGCTGCTGTAAACAGAGGTGGGGACAAGACACACACTTGCTGTGTGGGCCCAGCAGGCCTGAGCCTGGAGGTTAGAGCTGCTTTGGCCTCCTAGTCCTGGTGTGGAGTGACACAGAGGGTTAAGTCTGCGGCAGAGTTTTCAGCCCGGAGAGGATGGTGGATGCTGGACTGGGGGCTCAAAGTGCCACGTGTTCCAGCTGCCTGGATAAGCTTGTGTGTGTGTGTGTGTGTTGGAGCTTGGGGAAGTGTGACAGAAGGAGGATGAAGGGTGTATGAACACAGGTGGGGATGAGAGGCGATGTTCTGGCAGAAGGATTCTGACGGTGCCCGGCTGGAGGATGGCAGGATGCTACTTCCCTCCAGGAGTCCAGGAAATGCCCAGGCCTCACCTGCAGGTCTTGCTCTGCCTCACAGAACCTCTCTGAGCCCACATATCTCCTCTGTGAACAGGATGCTGAGAGAAACTCTGCTGCCCTTACAGGGCAAGGGATGGAAATGCATTTGTAAAATATCATGCCTCACACGCAGGTGAAGAGTGAATTCAAATTAAGTAGCTGTTTATTCCATTGCAATTATATCATAATTTTTATACAAGGCAACATAGTGTGATGAGTAGGAGCCAAAACGCTTGGGTTTGAAGCCCAGCTCTGCTCCGTGCTGGCTGACCTTGGGCTACTTAACTTCTCTCTGCCTCAGTTTCCTTACCTGTAATGCAGAGATAATAGCGCCTGTCTCATAGGGTAGATGTGAAAATTTCATGAGATAATGGTGTAAAATGCTTAAAAGAATGCCTGGTCTTCGAAGGGGCTAACAAGTGTCTGCTATTATCCTTATACTGTGATTGTGTCCCTGTCTTTCTCCTGGGTGGTTTAACCGCCCGTGAGAGTGAGACCCAGTCTTTGTTATACTTGGAGGACGGCATAGCACAGTGGTTAGGGACCCGAGTCTGACCTGGAGTCAGGCACCCTGGGAATCCTCTCCAGCCCTGTCACTTAAAAAAGTTTTTTTTTTTTTTAATTTTTAAATTGTTCGGCCATGCCATGAGGCATGTGGGATCTTAGTTCCCAGACTAGGGATTGACCCTGGGTCCCTGCAGTGGAAGCACCAAGTCTTAACTGCCAGGGAAGTCCTCAGCTCTGCCACTTTTTGCGGTGTGACTTCAGGTATGTGACCCTGCCTCTCTGTGCTTCAGTTCCCTCTCATATAAATGAGACTACCAAGCCTCCCTGGAAGGGTCACCTCACTGTTACCTGGGATGTTACTGTTACAGAGTAAACCGCTTAGAACAGCGCCTGACACCGTTCGCGCTTAATATATGGTTGTTGCTGTCCTTACTGTTGTCATTTTTATTTCGGAGGTGGGGAGACTTGCAGAAATACACACTGTGGTGCCCAAGCGAGGAAGTGTGGAGCTGGGACCAGGAGTCCGCTTCTAGCCCTCTGCCATCTCTAATCCTGTGGGACCTCGGGCAAGCCTCACACCCACTCTGGGCCTCATCTGGAGAGCCAGCTGGTTAGCTACACTGCTCTATAATCCCTCAGAGCCCACCCGGTTCCAGGACAGGACTGTTTCTTCGGCGTCTAGCTTCCTGGGAGACTCCACTCCATCACCCCGGGAGTCTGTCTGGGCATTTGCTGGGGGACTGTCTGGGGGGGCAGCATAAAGAGAGTGTCTCGGCCTGAGGGGGCAGTGGTGGGCTGCAGGTGGGGATAGGACCAGCCACATACAACGGCAGCTGGTGCTCTCCTCACCTCTGGGAAGGGTGACTATCTAAGGCCAAAATCAGTGCCAGGAGGCCACGTGCAGCCCCCACGGGCAGCGGAGACCCCTCAGCCATGGGAGTGGGACCTCAGTCAGGGAAGTGGGACCTCAGCCCACGACTCCTGCCTGATGGGGTGGAGGCTGTTAGGAGACCCAGCCGTGAGAGGCTGCGAGGGCAGAGCAGGCTGGGCTGGCATCCTCCACTGGGGCCTGTGCACCAGGAGGAGGGCTGGAATGGGGGGCTTCCAAAAGCACCCCCATGAGTCCAGGGGGTGGAGGCACTGGTGTGGAGGGGAAAGCGTGGACTCACCTTCTCGCCTGGTTGGCCCTTTCCTCCCTGGGGCGATCACATGCAACATGGGGTGCAGGGAAGAGAGAGGGCGGGAGGGAGAGAAAAAAGAAAGGATGAGAGAGAGACACACGCACAAGAATTTGTGTTAATGGCATGATGACCAAACACAAGAAATCACCGTGAAATAAGAAACAAAACAAAACACAGATGCTAACACTCGACAGGTCCCAAGTCTGACAAGCGTAGCTCATGAACGGCTGTTGTCTCAGCCCAAAGGCTGGCCCCAGCCAGATAACTAAGAAGGAAATAGTGGCAGGGACCTTAAGAAGCCCTCCTGACATCTGTGTGTGTTTGTGTACGTGACAGACAGAGAGAGACAGAAAGAAGGAGAGCCCACCCAGGCCAGAAACATGTCTGCTGAGCCGTGGCCCCAGCAGCCTGGGTCTTTTGAGGAGGGAGTGGGCATGGGAGAGACTTTTTCAAGGACTGTGAGGTGAGGTGGAGTCCAGTCCTTTTGAAGGTCTAGCCGAACACCAAGCACGAAACTGCCAAGCTAGACGCAACAGGAGTCGTTAGGAGTGGCCAGGCAAGATGCAAAGAGGAACACAGACAGAAGGACACACGTCTGGGAGGATGCATCTGGGATGCAGAGGGAAGTGGGTCATGGCCAAGGACCCCTGGACCCATGGTGACCAATCCACCCTCATTCATAGCAGCCAGGGGCGCCACCTCTGGTGAATCACGAGAACATCTCAGGCACTTCACACGCATTGCCCACCCCAGTACTTCTCAGGTGGCCCACGCCAGGACGCCTACTGGGCAGCCAAATGGGTCCATTGTCACATTTAAAACAGCACAAGCAGCATTAAAGCACCAAGGTGGTTTGAAAATAGCTTTGTGTAGACGGAAATGGGAGACCTCCTGTCGCTCTTTCTCCTGCTCCACCCCCTGCCCCGCTGTGGTCAGATCAAGGCTTGGATGGACACTTCCTGAGGGGACACATGCATAGGGCCCAAGAAGGACGGCATGAGGGGGCAGGCCTGGAGGGGCTGCTTTGCACTCTGCAGGCTTCCCGGCAGGCTGGCGGCTGCACACAGGGTAGAGACTCCTGAAGCTTACCTGTCAGGAGGAAGGACTTGGGTGTCTTGGGTACCAGACCCAACTCCACCCCAATCCTGGGTAAACTGAGTCTCAACGTGCTCACAGACAAACAGGATCTCAGAGGGCTGCAGTGGAGAATGAACCTGGCCCAGGCTTTCCCAAAGTGAGCCCCTGAGAAGGCTGGCTGAATGTCATCCCCCTACTCTACAAAGGACACACTGACAGCGTGGGGGACTCAGGGTTTGGGCTTAGAGAGCTGGAGGCTAGAGAAAGGGTGAGGCAGGAATGCCACAGTGCTGTGATCTGGGAAGTGGTGGGAGAACCGCCCAACGGGGTGGCCCAGGGCTCCCAGTCTCCCTGTCTTGACAGTTCTTGCGTGGCCCAAGGGAGCTCAAAGCTCTGTGACATGGAACCCTTGTCCTGAACCTCTGAAATGTCCCAGAACCTAGGCCTAGAACTGTGGCTTCACCCTAAGGATCAGACCCTGCTTAGACTGTGATGCCCCTGGAGGGGATTTGGGAGGTGGGAGGCAGGATTCCATTATTAGGGTTAGGAGCACAGATGTAGAGTCAGGCTGCCTGGATTAAAATAAGCCAGTTCCTGGACCTGTGACCTTGGGACAGACACTTAACATCCGAGCCTCAGTTTTCTCATCTGAACCATGGGGGTGGACATCGTGCCTGCCTCATGTAGCTCTGGGGAGGACCGAATGAGCTGACGCGTGGAAGGCCCTGAGCACGAGACAGCACTTTCAAGTGTTAGCTGTGATCTGGTGCCTCTGCGCTCTGGGCTCACACCAGGCCAGCCCATGCACACAGGATGCCAGACCCAGGCCTAAGGCCAACCCAGGCCAAGAGGTGATGTAAACAAGGCAAAGCATGTGAGTGACATGGAGAGATGGCATGGGGTTGGTAGGGGGCACTGGAAACCAGGGTGGAGGTTGAGGCTGGCAGCTGGTGGGGACTCAGAGGTCAGATGGGGAGAGGAGCTGAGGCCATGTCCTAGACTTGGGGGGGCGGGGAGGCCGGTGTGTGGTCATCACTGCCTTAGGCGGCCACCAGGTGCTGCCTTTCCAAGCACCAGGAAAAACCCTGGTGCTGGGCCCTCAAAGCCTAGTGCTAACCTTCCCATTTGTGACACAAGCTCCCTATCATGTCTTCTGTTTCACCATCTTATTTTTTCAGCAGGAAACGAAGGTTTTAACCCCCACCTTCCTGATGAGGATTGGAGGCACTGCCTGGAAGGAAGCCCTGTCTTCATCACTAGCCTCTGTCTAGGGAAGATGCCTCCAGACACTGGCTACACTGTAGTTTCTGTAGGACACTTTCTGTGTGCGTTTCCTGCCATCTTTCACTGCTCTTGCTGGAGGATGGTTGCAGGAACAGCTATAAATCTGAGGGTGTGCTGCCTGTCTCAGCGGGGGGAGAGGTTAGGGCGTAGAGTGATGGGAGTTCTTCGTAGTGATTGGCAAAGAGCCTTTATTCGTGCCATTTTTGGATTTTTCCTTTGCCATGGCAATTCTCTGGAGAGTTAAAGCCATTTTGCAAGATCTGAAGGGTTGGAATAAACCATTCCCCTCTTCCTCGAGTGTCCTTTCTGCAGCAGCCTTGGGTGGGGAGAAGCGAGAGGTCCGACTGCCTCCTAGGGGGTGGGGTGGTCTGTAGGCCATGCCAGCACAGGGAAGCAAGCAACGGCTGCCCCATCGGGCAGAGATGCTCCAACTCACCACACGTCCAGGCATCCCAATGGCACCTTTGTCCCCCTGATGAAGGAGGCAGAAACAATTAGAAGTGGCCAGAGCCAGGCCAGCATGTGAGGGGCCCCATGGCTAGCGACACACCCAAGATCTGGTTTGCCTGGGTGCTTGGGACGATTCCCACGCATCGTGGGTGAACTTGCCCCTTGAGCCCCACAGACTGGTCGCATCCTTGTCACGCTCAGCTTCAAGGCAGGGAGAGTGAATGGCAGCTCCCATCTGACAGAAGGGTGAATCATTACCCTTGCTCTGTCTCTGTCAGAGCTGGGGAACAGTGCTCATGGTCCCCAGCTCCTCCCCAAGCCCTGTGTCTGCAAAGACTACCAATACAGTCCTGCCCCTCCTCGCCACCAACCCGGCACCAACAGTGCGCCATGCAGCTTCAGCCGCATCAAGAGT
This sequence comes from Bos indicus x Bos taurus, assembly GCF_003369695.1. NCBI lineage: Eukaryota > Metazoa > Chordata > Mammalia > Artiodactyla > Bovidae > Bos > Bos indicus x Bos taurus. The sequence goes on along the minus strand of NC_040103.1, from coordinate 26,136,500 downwards.
TTCAGCTGCTCGGACGGAACTGCTCTGTTTTGCAGCCAGGGGTTATATCTCCTCATTCTGGAAATCTGCTTTTAAGTTTTATTCTTCCCTCTTTTGGTAGAGAATATTTTTTTGCAATCATATATGTGCAGACTCATAAAATCTGGGGTAGGGCTTGGGGTTTGCTGGGAGCCTGGAAGGATGGAAAGCCACAGGAGCTGAAAATCAGATGGTGTTTGTCCCGGTAGGAAAGAGCTGGGTTTGTGGGTTCATCTGAAGGGTGGGCACTTCTGGAGCGATTCTGTGTCTGCTGACGCCACTTAGGCAAATGCCGTGAGGGATAATTAGCATCCTAAGATGTACATGGACACACCAGGGAGTCGCAACCAGCTCTGAATTAGGCTCCTGTTACACACACACTGTCAAGACTGAAGGTGTCTTCAGTAAAGTGTTCAGACTTTGGGAAAGAGTGGCAGGGTTGCAGCAAGGGTTATGAGCATGGATCATAACCACGATCCATGAGCTCCCTGAAGCTCCCTGAGAGGATGTCAAGAGACGATGGCTCTGGGAATCTAACTCTGGGTGCCTGTCACCTGGTGAGTGCCGTGCAGACTTCGTCTACAGGTACTGAGCCCAGCAAGGTTCCGGGGAAGCGACTGTTATAAACATGTGTGTACTTCACACTTTTGCACTTCACAACAAGCATCAGCAGATCTTTTTGTTGGTCACTCCCAGAGTAGCTGTGACCCTTCCCACTGAGGATGCCAGGCCCACTGGTCATCGCTTGTGACATCCCAATGGCTCACTTGCTCTTGTGCTTTTGAATGATCTTGCAGGATGTGTGTTTTGGTTTCATTTCTTTTTTTTTTTTTTTTAAACTAATGGTCTTTGCAGTCCTGGCCATAAAATGCTTGGTTTAGGGACGGGCATGGAGTGGCCGGAGACTGGAAATTCTTGTGTGGCGGCCCCTGCTCTGCGAATTGCCCCCAAATGCTTTTTAAAGGTGGACGTTGTCAGAAAAAAAAAAACAAAGTCTGCCCACGTTCCCCCAGTCATCTGACTTTTCCCCCTCCTTGGATTTCATGGGACAGATTGCCCTGTCCTTCTTTGCTCCAGGGTTCATACTTGCTGGGACAGTTTTCATTTTCAAAGCTAAACATTCTCCCACATGTATTTCATTAAGAGAGTCCTTGCTAGATTTGAATTCTAGAAGTTACTGGTGTAGTCAAGAGGTTATAGTACAATTCACATTGAAAAGAGGAGTAACTGGGATAGAAAGATGCACAGGAGGCTCTGGAATCCAATTGATGTGGCCTTCGGGGCAGGGAGAGAGGGCAGCCTGGTGCCAGCCCTGGCTCCCCCTAAATGCCCACCTTGGCCCTCTGGCTGGCTAGAGCATCTCTCCTGAGCCAACAGCCATCTGAGAGCCCATGGTATCCAGTACTCCATGCATCGATGCCCCAGGCTACACTCTACAGGGCAATGTCTTTGAAGACTTTAAAGATGGGTCTCATATACCCAGTATGGATCACAGAAAATAGCAGTGTGGGATGCTGTGTGATAACATGGGGCCTTCAACAGGTCTACAAATGAGGCTTGGACAATCGGACCAGCTGTTTTCCCTCTCTATTTCCTCATCTATAAAATGGGCGTAATAGTACCCCTTTTATTGAGTTGGTGAACGAATCAAATGTATAAAGAGCATTTAGCTTGGTGCCTGGCATGTATTAAGGTCTCAGTGAGAGATGGTTATGAGTACTATTTCTACTTTTGTCCCAAAGCCCCCGTGGTTACTGGACCCAGCTTCTCTAGCACTCAGAAATGGTAACTCGAGGGGGAAATAAAGTGTTTGAGTCTACTCTTACCAGGGGACAAAGCAGGGACAGTGGCCTTTAACGACGCTGGTAGGCAGGATAACCAGTAAGCCAGGGGGCTGCCTTCCCATCCAGCCCCCCTTTACGGGCCATCAGTCTGAAGTCAGGTGCAGCCCTGCAGGGGCTGCATGCTGTCATTGGCCTGCCTGGGACCCCAGGAAAGGTACCCAGGTGCTTCACCCTCAGCCGTAGGTGAGAGATGCTGAAGAGAGGCCTCCCATCCAGACATACCTGGTGGAAAGTGGCCACCCACCCTCTCCTGTCCTTGAAGTGAGGAACAGCCTGTGAGAGAAAGGCAAAGGGAAAAAGAAACGAAAGGTACTTACGGGGAGGCCGGGTCTTCCAGCAGGACCCTGAAATTAAGGAGGAAGAGTGAAGTTTAGGAAGGTCAGGGTATTGCAGTGTCTGAAAGTTCCAACTAGCTGTGTGAACTTGGAGTCCCTTGTGCTCTATGAGCCTCTGTTATTTTATAAATAAAATGAAGACAGGGCCTTAATCACTAAGCTTCCTTTCAGTTGTAGCATGCATTCAGTCACTCATTCATTCGTTCAGGAAAGCCGTTAGCAGAGGCCTTCTGTGTGCCAGGCCCAGGGCCTGGGCAGGGGACAGAAGACAAGAATGCCTCTTCATAACTCTCCCTCAAGGTCCATCGGAGCTCTGGGCCTCACGAACACATCCCCTCTCTCTGAGCCTCTGTGTCTCAGGGTTCCCACTCATGTGGTCTGGCCCTGGCCTGGGAAAGGGCCTGAGGGCCTGGGGCTTGGCCCTCCCTGTCCTACCACACAGGAGAAGCCAGACACAGTCTCTGATGGAGCCAGTCTGCCTGGGACACTTCTGGTGGACCTGCCCCACCTGCGCCAATGGACCATGACCAGGGAACAGAGGGTGGGAGCCTCCCTGGGGGGACCTCTTCCCCTCCGTTGGGATGGTGAGGGGAGCAGTGGGACTTCCTTCTTTTGATGCCTCTAACTGGCTTCAGGCCACTCTCTCTACAGTGAGTTGGCGCTGAGGGTGAGCAGGAGGCTGGACCCCACCCCATGTGGCTCTGGGAGCCTGTCTTCACTGACCACAGCCATGTCTGTCTCAAACCCTTTACATGAATAATTCTAGGACTCTTGCCTAGCACAATTCTGGGTGTAGACTAAAGACTCCCTATGATGGATCTAAAATCCCATTGAAGAGAGGAAAACATTCAACAAAGTATTGATCATAATCGTTATTCTCAGAGTAATATGCACAGGCGTGGGCGCAGGAACGAAGGAGCTTCTGAAAAACTCATATATTTTTCCTTCTGGCCTCCAACTTCCAGATAGATCTGATACAAGAGGGTGGTGGAGAAACTGCTCTAGGAGCTGCCTGGTGGGATGTCATGCGGCGCCCTGCAGAGGGTGGGGAGGACTACCTGGAGAGAGCTTCTGGAGCTGAGTCCCCACCCTAGCACGGCTGAGGCCTGGGGTCAGGAGAGACAGAGTCATGGTAAGGGAGAAGCAAGCTTAAGTTAAGAGCAGGGCTCTGGTGTCGGCCGGCCTGGCTGTCACTTACTAGTCAGTGACTTCAGGCAAGTCGCTTGGCCTCCCTGTACCTCAGTTTCCTCATCTTGTAAATGGGAGAACAATCTCTACCTCTTGGGATCGAATGAGCTGATGTATGTAGAGCACGTGGCACAGGGCTGGCAGGGAGCCAGCGCTGAGGACCACAGTCATTAGAAGGGAAGAGGACTGGCTGGCAGGCGTGTGCAGCTGGGCCCACTCTGCTTTCAGAGGCACAGCCATCAGGTCTGTTTCTCTCCTTCCAGACATCCCACTCTTCCCAGAAACCCATGGCAACACCAGGAGTAGGTCTCAGGGTGTCCATCTGGAGACAAGTCCCTCTGCCCCAGGGCTGCTGAGCAAATGCAGGCAGTGCCAGAAATAAGGCCCCCTTCCTGGGGCCTTGTTTCTGAGGATGTCCGTGAGGCGGGGTGGGGAGCAGTGACACCCCCACAGAGAACCAAGCTCAGGGTATGCTGGTTAGCGGCTGCAGAGGTAGAGGGTCAGTGTCCACTCCTCCTCTCTGCTGAGTTTTACCCCTGGGGCACTAAAAGGTAAGCTCCCAGGGCAGGCAGGGCACGTTCTGTTTTGCTCCTGGCTGTGTCCCCATTGCCTCAAGGAGTGCTGAGCTTTTAGTAGGTCCTTAATTCATGCTTGTGAACAAATGAACCTGGAAACGCAGCCGCCTTCTTTCCCAGCCCCACAAAGACAGCCTGGGGCCGCCCTGGTGTCCTCCTTGATCCAGAGCTGTAGCCCTGAGCCAGTCCCTCTTCACGCCGCTTCTAAATGCCATCAGGGAGTGCGCCCACAAGGGGCGGCCACCTCCCTTGGTCCCAGGAGGCAGGCGCATCTGTGGAGGCTTCCCAGCCTCACACAGGGGCTCTGACCCAGAGATGCACAGAGGGGCTCTGTCCAACTGCTCGTGTGCTGGCCACTGATATCACCTGCACTCAGGGGAAGTTCTCTAGGGTCTTGGCACCAGGTAAAGAAGTGCTTCACCTAACTCTCCCTGATCCCTGACTTTCGCAACAGCTCTGCTTTCCCGTTTTCTCTGTCCACCAGGAAGCTCCAAGCTGAACCTGTGACTTGGCTGCACAGGATGCTGTGGGGTCATCAGCTTGGATGCCCCTTGTTTTCTTGCCTCTGCTCTCCACACACCTACCCACTGTTTCCTTATCTAGTTTATGAGTCACTCCCAAATGTTTCTTGGATTAATGTGGGATAGAAATAAAATGAAGTAGTAAATTAATGAATAAAAATGCAAAGACTAATAATTTCCTCCTGAAAATCTTTGGTGATCATCTAGGGAAGCCTTCTCTTTCTAGAGTTTAAATGAGTTAATATATTTTACATGGAAAAATATATACATAATTATACACACATGTAGGTATGTATAATATGTATACATATACACACATATGTATGTATAATAAGAAAGAAAGATGGCACTAAGTCGTGTCCGACTCTTGTGACCCTATGGATTGTAGCCTGCCAGGCTCCTCTGTCCATGGGATTCTCCAGGCAAGAATATTGGAGAGGGTTGCCATTTCCTTCTCCAGGCCATACATATAATTATGTATATATTCCTTACATCTGGATGAGGCAGGTACTATTACTATTCTCATCCTATAGATGAGGAAACTGAGGCACAGAGAGGTAAAGTAATTTGTCCAAGGTCACACAGCTAGAAGTGGCAGAAGCAGGATTCAGACCCATGCAGCTTGGCTCCAGAGTCCATGCTTGTAATCACTTTATTACACTGCTTCCATAAAAATACAACAGTGTCTAACACATAGTTAAGTGTTAGCTAGTATTCCAGCAAGCATCACTTTCAACCAAGGCTAGCAGCTGAACATCCTGTATTTCCTCAAGAAAGAGACACATATACTTCCCTTGGTCATCTGTTTCAGTCTCACAGTTGGCATCATTAAGACACTCTCTCTTAAAACCTAGAGCCAGAATGGCCAACAACTGTCAGCTAGTGTGGACTCCAGCAGACTGGTAGTGACTGAGTAAAGCACTCTGTTAAGATGCCTCCTAATTCATTAGCAATGTCTGTCATGGGCAGCGGGGGTGCAGCAGTGGTGGGCACCTATTTTCGACCGCCCAGATGATCCCCGCTGCTACTTAAATCCATCCTCCACGGTTGAGTTCTCTAGATGCTGACTGTCCGTGTGTCCACAGGAACCGGAGTTACCCCAGGAGGCGCCCTGAGAAACACCCAGAGGGTGGCAGGCCGGCCTTGTGATCAACTGCCATCTCCCTCTCCCTGCCCCTGGCTGGTAGCATTCTTCCTTTATGGGAAGCAGAGAGAGCAGGCAAGGGGGTGATTTCCACCCTGGTAGGCTTCCAATTTCCTCTTCATCTTGTGGTTTCAGGCAGGGTTGGGTGAAGACTCAGGCCTCTTCTGTGTCAGGTTGAGAATTCAGGAGAGCTACCTGGGCCCCTGTCCCTCACTCCATGGGACTGGGGGCTGGGTGGGCAGGCACTGGGAGGAGAGGATCATATCCACCCATGCATGCATACGAGCTAAGTCACTTCAGTTGTGTCCAACTCTTTGAGATCTCATGGACTGTAGCCCACTAGGCTCTGTGCATGGAATTCTCCAGGCAAGAATACTGGAGTGAGTTGCCATGTCCTCCTCCAGGGGATCCTCCTGACCCAGGGATCGAACCTATGTTTCTTATGTCTCTTGCACTGGCAGGCGGGTTCTTTACCACTAGTGCCTCCTGGGAAACCCACCCAACCACCTCCCAATTTGCTCCCACCCTGCAGAGCCCCCAGCAGTGACAGCACCTCCCTGGCTGGGGACCATTGTGGGATAAGGCCTGCAGAAGCTCTCAGGACACTGCATTCCTGGGGAGCACAGCCCCCAAGTCAGGCAGGGACCCAGCACTGATTCAGGTTAGCTGGGGAGCCTGGCTGTGGGGACCAGGTATAATGGGGGAGGTCCCTGGAGTGGGGGAGGTGAGGACTCTTTCTGGCTTTGTCAGAAAAGAAAGGGAAAAGCAGCCCATTTCCAGCAGGTGGTCCGTCGAAGTTTCCTATGCAGAGTTTATTTTGGAAGATTGATGACAGGAATTGAGGTCTGACATCCAAAACACGCACGATAAATCAACCCTCCTCCTCTCAGGGAATGACAAGATTTTCCTCTCTCTCTAAGTGAGCAACGAGCAAGCTGGGCGGTATCGTCAGCCTGGGTTCAATGTGCCTTTCAGAACACAGATGGAACGGAACATCATGGTCTCATTACAAACAGGGTGGCTGCTCTCCACGGTTCAGATCAAGACAACAGCTATGGAAATGACTTCTCCGAGGAAGGGCTGGTGATAGGCTTTCAGGATCCTTGAGAAAGATCTGATGCGGAGGGCTCGGCCCTTTCAACTCCAATCCCCAGCTCCTCGGGGCGTGATCTCTGGGTCTTTTGTTGGGGTATCAAATGCTGTCCTCAGAAGACACGCTCCTGTTCTCTGGATCCATTACTTCGGGGAGACAGTCTCCTTGGGCTCTTCTCAGGTTCTCTGGAAATGGCTTGGCTCACCCGCCCTGCCTTGGACTCTAGGGCAATGCGAGGGGAAGGAGACCGACCGGCTGCCTCGACATTGTGTTGTTTCCCAGTCTAACTTGCTGACATATCCCTCTTACATAAAAATACCACCACCAACAGCCACCACCTGCCTGAAGTGACTTGGCCAGATGGAGCTGCCCACACAGTGGGGCGAAGACCATGTCCTAGGAGCGGTCCACACTCACTGACCTGTTTACTGAAAGGGCAGGAGATCTTTCAAGGACCCGGACCTGAGTAGAGATGACCTCTTTCTTCTTATACCTGGTGCTCCTTTGACTCCACTTGCTTCTTTGGAGGACAAAGGAGCAGGCTAACAATGGGGCAAGCCAGCCTTTCAGATTATATTCGGGGACAGGCTTCCCCTGGGCACAACCTCTGTTTGGCCCTGGGGGGCGCAGAAGTGGATGGGAAACAAAGTGACGGCCATGTCAACCCTCTGGGGGACCCTGCAGACTTCAGTGCAGAGTATAAGGGGCTCAGACCCCCCACCCTGGGCCCGGTTACCAGCAGAGAGCAAGGTCTTTTGGACATTGGAGACCAGACTTCACAGGAGTACTTACAGGAGGCCCTGAAAGAGAGAGAGAAAATGCTAGGGTCAGTGTCACCGCCATAAGGGCTGCCTTAGAAGGAGCATCCAAGAATTCTTCAGCTGTGGGGTTTCCAGCTGGTCTCCGAAGTTTGCATTTTCCTGGCCCACTTTCACCCATCTAATCTCTTCCCCCTTTATTTCACCTCTGTATTTTTATCACTGGATGAGAAATCCAGAGGTCTGGGCCCCAGGTGCAGCTGGGCTGTGGCCCTAACTTCCAGTCCATACCTCAGCTGCCCACCCTAGAAAACAGGCTCTGAGGGATCCACTCCAGTTTGGGCTCTTGGTGGCACTGCTAAATGTGGGGTGCTGGGCACCAAGGCACTTTGACAAGGGTCAGAGGGTGACAGAACCTGGAGATTGTGCTCATCAGCACTCCTGCTGTCTCTCCATGCTCCCATGAAACGCAACGGGAAACAGGCAGGAGCAGCAGGAGCCAAAGGAGGTTTTTCCCTGAGTTCCCCCCGATGGCTATCAGGCCTGCCCTGGTTTCTGGTAAGCTCTGAGTCAGGCTTTCTGCCCTCCCGGGTCCACTGCCCACTCCCTCTTTCTCACCGCGCACCTCCGTGCCCCGGCCCCACCCGCCCTTCAGCCTCCCTTTCTTTCCTCCTCCTTGTGGCCACCTCCCGCCTCCTCCCTCCCACAGGCCTCAGCAAGAGCCCTATCTCATTACCAAGAGCCAAGAATTACAAATTCAAATGTTCCTTACAAATTCAAATGTTCCACAAAAGGGGCAGGAGGATGGGTAGGAAGGTAAGGGAGAGAAAAAAGCAGCAGCCGAGAGATTGCGAACTGAAAGGCATCTCTGCAAACACGATTCACCAAAGCCCAGGGCCCGTGGGATTCCCGGGGTGTCTGCCTAGCCCCTGGTGACCTGGCCACGTTAACACAGCTGCGACTCCTGTCGCTTCTTTTATGCTTGGCCAATAAAGACTCCTTATATTTCCCCTGGCTCCTCGTGTTCCCAAAGCCAGCTTCCTTCTCTCCGCCTTCATCTGCCTGCTTCTCCATCCTCAGAGGAAACAGCCTCTTTCATCCTGGCCTCTGTCAAGCCATCACATTAAGGGGACCAGAGAGGGGGAGTTCCCGGGTGAGGAGGCCCCAGGCAGGCCGGCAGTGAGGCTTTCGAACAGCAAGAAGGAGGGAGGTCGAGGGAGGAGGGGGACATCTGGGACCTATTAGATGGAGGGGCAGGGGAACGTCACCCAGAATCTGAAAATATCCCGAGTGCACCAGCAAGAGGGCCCAGCCCAGCTGGGAAGCCCGTGCCTCCTGGCCCGGGGAAGTGTCCTCGTGAGAAACAGGCTGGTGACAAAGTTCAGCCCACCGCAATGTGGGGATGGTTTTAGCCACATGGAGAGCAGATGCCCCGCGCCCGCTCCCAGTGCACAGGCTTCGGGGGCGGCATCCCTGGTGACACAGCAGAGCCCCGGTGATGGCCCTGTCTGCTGTTAGCGGCCTCAGCCATGCATCTGTCACCAGATGCAGCCGGTGAGCCAACCTGAGACTTGGCACTTAGGTCCCACCCAGAGGAGAGGCTTGCTGGGTCCTCCCAAGTAATATAAATTCTACTGCTCATTTCACTGGTGGCTCAGATGGTAAAGCGTCTGTCTGCAATGCTGGAGACCTGGGTTCGATCCCTGGGTCAGGAAGACCCCCTGGGGAAGGCAATGGCACCCCACTCCAGTACTCTTGCCTGGAAAATTCCATGGATGGAGGAGCCTGGTGGGCTACAGTCCATGGGGTGGCAAAGAGTCGGACACGACTGAGCTATTTCACTTCACTGCTGATTTCAAGGATTTTTATATCACCACCACCACCACTGTGCCTATTGCTATGGTCCTTACAACATGCTGGGCACAATTCTAAGTGTTTTCCACTACAGAGTAGATTCTGTTATACCTATCTTGTAGATAAGAAAACTGAGGCACAGCACAAACCCCCCAAGGTCAAGCTGCTAGTAACCGGTGGAGCTCCTGTCTCCTCGTCCACGCCTCTCACTCAAAAAGCAACCCATATATACCTATGGCCCATTCGTGTTGATGTATGGCAGAAACCAACACACTATTGTAAAGCAATTATCCTTCAATTAAAGTCAAAAGGAAAAAGCCATCCACCTCACCCCCAAATCGCCCACAGACCTCTTCAGTCCTCTCCCCCAGATGCCACTGTGTTCAGCCTCTGGCTCCTCTCTCTGGACTCCACCCTTTCATCTCTCTTTTATGGGTCGCTTTTCTGATGCAAGAGAATGTGGTTCTGTCAAGCTCTACCAGGCTAGCGTTCCCCCACTTGCCACTCACACAGACTTCAGGATGGAAAAAGCCTGTGTTTTTCAATTGATTCTGTGCCTTTGGAAGGGGAAGAGGGATAGCTACTGCTGCTAAGTTGCTTCAGTCGTGTCTGACTCTGTGCGACCCCATAGACGGCAGCCCACCAGGCTCCCCCGTCCCTGGGATTCTCCAGGCAAGAACACTGGAGTGGGTTGCCATTTCCTTCTCCAATGCATGAAAGTGAAAAGTGAAAGTGAAGTCGCTCAGTCGTGTCTGACTCTTCACGATTCCATGGACTGCAGCCCACCAGGCTCCTCCATCCATGGGATTTTCCATGGGATTTTCCAGGCAAGAGTACTGGAGTGGGGTGCCATTGCCTTCTCCGGAAGAGGGATAGAGGACTTACCACAAAAGACCCTATTGTTAACAGTTTTTTCCTTGTTAAGGATAATCCTCCAGGGTCCCCCTGAAAAATCTGTAGGCCCCTTGGAAAATCTAACTGCAGTCCTACCCCTGCTAGCTTCCATCAGAGCTCTGGATTTCAGAGAGCACGCTTCAACTAGCACCATGCTCAATGCCCAGCAGCTCCCAAGCAGCTTGGGAGCTGATGCTTTATGAAATCAGCCATGCCTCAATGCCACTGGTGGCTCTCCCAGGTGGGTCACTTGGCCATGTTCAGTCACATGGCCATTAGTTGACTGGTCACCCTGGCCAAGCACCATAAGAGTCACCCCAAGGCATGGCCAAGTCCCCATTGTACAGATGAAGAAATAGAACCCAGGGAGGGGAGTGGTCATGCAGGGTCACCACGTAGATGGGTGTCAGGGATGGGTCCAGAACCCAGGTCTCCTGACTCCCCAGCTGGGAGTCTTCCTAACAGGCCACACTGCCTCTCATGGCCTGTGTAGTCGGTTTTCTCACCCACCACCTCAGTGAGGCCACACTTGCCCTTCCTAGGGATTGGCTGATCTCCTCCAACCAAGACAGTCATGTTCCTCCTGAAGGGACATGTAGGGATGGACTCCAGTAAAGAATCCTGGGTTGTGTTCTGTGTCACACCTTTATTTCAACCATTTTTAGCATGCTCATTTATTCACTCAGCAAACACTTAACAAAAGCCTGCAGTGTATCCTAAGCTGTGCTTGGCTATGGCTCTACAAAGATGAATAAGGCACAGTCCTTGCATGTGAGGAAGGAAAACTTCATTTTTTAATCACCTAATATCTGCCAGGCCTGATGTGCTAGTGACACAAGATGAATAACTCATTTCCTCCTGTTGAGAAATCAAGTTTCCTATGTCAGAGAGCTGGAGAGATTCCAGAGAAGAGAACTAAAATGAACAAAAGGATTTAAGGGAGATAGGCTGTAGGAGGATTCACTCACTCACTCAATCAACATTTACTGAGTGGCTATGATGTGGCAGACATACTGCTAAACACAGCCCTTATAATAGCATGTTCAGTCCTTATAACAACCACATGAGTTTGGCGTTATCCCCATTTCACAGATGAAGAACCTGAGGCTTCAAGGTTAAGCAACCTGCCTAAGGTGGTCTCCCTGTCTTAAATGGCAGCATCTGTTATTTTTTAGGCTTAATTTCCATGTAACAGAGCCTGGATTTGAACCTGGTCTCTCTTTCCTGGAAGCCTGTGCCTTCCAGACTGGAGGTCATAAGGGCTGGAAGGGGCAGCCTTCTAATTTGGGCAGGTAAGGCCCCTCCCCCTCCCTTCCTCACTAGCCCTCCCCTCCTACCAGCCCTCCCCCACCTCCCAAAACATAGAGGGCTCTGTCCCATCCAGACCTTGGATCCAATCCTGATCCTGAATAGAGAAGAAAAGGGCCACAGAGTGTGCCCGAGTTCAACATCATATGAGCTGTGATCTGATCCTGTTTGACTGCTGGGCTCCTAGCAGCTGGGGTCCTAGCCCCAACCCATGCCGCCTGGTGCTTGGTGCCAGGCTGCCTGCAGCTGACCACCTGCCACTTGTCTCCGCCACGTGCTGACTCACCCATCCTGCCAGGACAGATGCTCTGCATCCCAGGCTCTCCTAGGACCTGGGTGACTAACTACAGTGCCTGTCTTGCTCTGTCTGCTAGAACAGGGATTCTTAATTGGGGTGGATCTTGTCCCTTAGGGAACAGATGGCAATATCTGAAGACATTTTTGACTGTTACTACTGGGAGGCCACTTCTGGTTTCTAATGGATAGAGGCCAGGGGTACCATTAAACACCCTACAATGTACAGGGAAGTTTCCTATGATAAACCATTATCCGACTCCGAATCTCAAAAGCATCAAGAGTGAGGAATCCAGCATGGACTAACAGGAGAAGTCCTGTCTCCAGGTTTCCCACACGCCTGTAGTCCTGCCTGTGCTCCTAGGTTGAGGCCCTGGTCCTCACTCTACCTATGGTTTGCCAACTTTGAGGATCTTCTATATGTTAGCCCATTCTCCCTCCACTCAAGACTTTGCTAGGACAAATGACAAGTCATTTATTGAGCAATTATTCTGTGCCTGACACTATGCAAACAATTTTACATACCTCCCAATGAATGAGCAAAGTAGCTACTATTATTATTATTCCCATTCCACAGATAGAAAAGCTGAGGCCCTGAGGGTATGTATTCATGGTCACAGAGTCATGCATTCCTGAGCTGGTCCTCAACGTGCTGGACTGCAGAACACTACTGTGGCATGAACACAGCCTGGCACGGCCTCTCAGGACCATGAGGCTCCCAAGAAGCCACACACATGGAGCGGAAATGACGGAGCAACCTCAGCATTAAGGAGTGCTGAAAGACAGAAACACGAGTAGCTCAAAAACTACCGAGAGAACTTGGTCAGTGACAGGTGTGATGGCCTATTAAGGGAAACTGAAATGAGGCAGCCTCTGCCCTTGGAGACTGATGTCAGAGAAAACAGGAAGCCCTTCTCCTGTGCAACCCCACAGTGGGGATACTGGCTTTACAGGGATGGTCCCTGCAAACTTCTGAGCAAAGCATCTGGATTTGGTGCCCTGGAAGCATGTCTGATGAACCATGCGTAGTGAAATGATGCTAAGAACCCTGTGTCTTAGCTCACTGAGCTTCACCACAACCCAGCTCTCATTTTACAGATCTGGAAACTGAGGCTTAGAAAGGACGTAAGTTACCTATGGTTCACGGCTGGCAAGGGATCCTGAGTTCCAGTCTAGCGCCCTTCCTGGAGCAGCCCACCACTGGCAGAGCTTTGAGAGGTGGCAGGCTTTACAGTTTTTAGAAAAAAATATATAAGTACTCAGATGGTGTCTTGTGAGGGCCGGTCATGCTCATCTCATCCCAGCTCTGCGTTCAGTGATGTCACATTGGCAGCTAGAAATCAACCACAGTAGGAGTATTCACACCACAGAAATTGGCAAAAGCTACGAAGCAGCCTCACCCTGACCCAAGAGCCAGCTGTTAACCATGTTCCAGCACACTGTGCCTCTGATCTGTCCCACGATGATGTCAGCCACAAGGCATCTCCAGACCTTTCCAGCTCAGGTTGATGATGAGCAACAGGTCCTGAGAGGAGTGAGCTAAAACCACACATACCACACTCTCTATTCCTGCACTCGTGGCAGACATTGCTAATCAATCACAGCAAGTCTTCCCCCAGCGAGCCTTGAAAGGCTTCATAATTTTTTCCAATGTGGCTACTATTAATCAGCAGAAGCTGGCACGTGAGATGAAATCCATTAGTCATCTTGGAACTAGAGCCATCTGGCGGGTGAGACACAGGAAATCAAGTAGGGAAACATGGGGATTATTTTCTGACTAATCAGGGAGGGCTGGGCTAGCCTTGAGGGGCAGCGGAGTAGAGAGGCTGGGTACCCTGGACTCCCCAGCCATACCTCATGCCAGGGGTAGGAACTAACATCAGTTACAGCCCTTTCTCCATCCAATTATCAAGACTGGCAGAGGGACTGGGAGATGTGAGCAGAAAAGGGACAGGAGCCAGTAAGATCCCCTCCAGTTTGGTTCATGTCCTGGTCCCAGGAGGTCCCCAGATGACCTACTGCTGCTACATCTGGAGCCACTGGAGGGCAACTTGAGTGGCCATCTTCCTGCAGACACCATGACGGGGCCTGGGGCCAGCTCTGATGGCTCCTGGACCCTTCTGCCCTTGGCAACAGCCCCCCTTCCCCACAGAGGTTGTCCCCCTTTCTTGACCTTGCTCCCCATCTTCTTTGGGAAGGGCCTGGGGACAGGCGGAGGTGGTGGGATGGGGGAGGCACATATTTCTGGATGTGTGTGGGAGGGGTGCCTGGGGAGCAGACTCTCCTTGTCTCCCTAACATTCGTTCTCCCTTCCTCCTTCCTACAGAACCCCGATTTTATTCTAGTCTCCATCCACTCTTCACACAGCCCCGTGTCTCCAGGGAAGCCAATCCCTGGACTGGCTGGGAATGGGTGAGGGTAAGTGTCTGGGATCAAGAACCCTCCAGAAGATGGCTCTGGTTGTGGGGTTGGTCAGTCTGTACAGTCAAAGAGGAAGCCCACAGCCAAGCATGCTGAGGGGTGGAACATCTTCTTCCACTACTGCAGCTCCCACCCCCACATACCCAGTGATGGGGAAGCAGCCCTGCGGCTCCAGGAAGTAGCCCTGAGGGCTGCGGGCTGGCAGGAGGCCACAGACAAGGAGGAGGAGGCTGGGTGTGGGGACCTGGCTTCAGGGGCTCTACCCAGGGGACAGAGGGCAGCATTAGCCCCTGCAGAATGGACAATGGCTCCGACCAAAGATGTCCACAGGCCACATCTGCGTCCTCTCCCCAGCACCATGACAGCTGTAATCCTGGGAGGATGAGAGAGCAAGGGCTGGTGTCCTGAACTGACCAAGCGATGAGCCTCAAAGGCTAAGTATTAAGCAGGACATGGCTGAGTTCTCTGGGTTATTTCTCTCACCCTCAGCAGAGGAAGGGGTTTGAGAGCAAAACTGAGTGCAGTATGAGGAGGGGGAAGACAACTGCATCTTTGTATACATGAGGGGTGTCCCCTGCATGCTCACAGGATGAGTGTTTATCATTATAAATACCTGCTCAGCACTGGCCGCCTATGGGCTGCTGTGCTGGACACCATGAAAGTCAGACACTGTCCCTGTTCCTGGGGGCTCCTCTAGCTCAGGAGGTGCCCCCCCACCCCCAAGTAACACCTGGACACTCTGTCTCTCCACTTGAGCATCTGACAACTCCTTCCTGCAGACAGAAACCAGGGGCCCCCCAGAGTCAGACTGCGGCTCTCCCCCTGATTTCAGGTGCTGGACGCTGACTTTCATCCAGATTAGAATCAGGTTTGCTTCAGGTCTTGGAGCGATGCTGTCCTCTCTCCCTTGAGGCCCCCACCTACCTGGGTCCCTACTCCCCAGTGAGCTCCTGCCTGGGGTGCCATGTGCCTGGACTTGGCTGTCCATAGACACATAGCCCTCTGTCCACTCAAGGCTCCTGTTTTACCTTTCCTTATTTGACCCACAAAACAGCCCTGAAAAGTTGCAGCAGGTACCAGCGGCCCCATTTTATGGGCGGGGGTCTGGGGTTCAGGCAGGAGAAGTGTTGCCCAGCGAACTTGGGTCTCCCCCTCTGGCTCCAGCCCCTGGGCAGCCCGCTCACCTGCAGACTTGCGCCAATGACCACTGACTGTCCGGGGAGGGGCAGTGGTCTTAACAAGACCCTTGACTGCCTCTCTCCTCCTATCCCCCTGCACTTGAGCCCTGAACTGGGGCTTTCTTAGTCCCTTTGCCTGTCATGTTGGTCCTGCAGGAGGACAAGCCACCGACGCATCACCCCTCTGACCCCAGACCTTCTTCCTGTCGCCGGATCTGGCCACAGTATCCGATGTTCCTGTGATAGGCCCTGCTCTGGGCAGCTCAAACATCACAGCTCTGCTGGCCAGGCCCCACCAGGCAACTGCTGGAGGAGGAGAGGGTTGGGTCGGTGAGGATTCGAGACCCTGGTCAGACCCACAATGGGACATTACCCGCTCCCCTCCCCGGAGACCCAGGAGAGGCCATGGGTTTCTTGGGTTTTGTCTTTACAACAAGGCCTGTAGCTTCCAAGGATGAACTTTTTTTATATTAAAGTCACAGTTATTGACAACCCTTTATGGGGCTGGTATCCTGAGTTTTGTCTCACCATGGTTATAAATACTAATATTTTAGTAAGGACTCAGCAACCTCCATCAAGAGCCAAGCATGTTTTACATCATCTCATCTACTCTTCACGACAGCCCTGCAAAGTGACACTACTATTATCCATAGCCATCAGAGGAGGAAACTGAGGCAGAGAGGTCACATCAGTGGCTTATGGTCATAGAGCCAGAGCCAGGGCAGCTCTGCCATGTCCTTAGTGGCAGAGCTGTGCATTACATCACAGATTAGCCTCCACAACCCTGACAAGCAGTTTCAGCTCTCATTGCTCCGTTTTACAGATGGGTCTCTTGAGGCACAGAGAAGTTAAATAATTTATCTCAGGTCACACAGCTGTTAAGAGGCTGGCATTTGGAATCAGTTATACCTTAAAGCTCTCCTTTTTGACCCCTATATTTATCGCTTAAGTGAAAGCAAATAAAAGTTAGTAAGACTTTGGTGGTGGGGCGAGAAAGATAGACTGCTGAGAATGAAAATCTGTAATAAGTCCTTTCTAGTCCCTTTGATGGAGAAGGAAATGGCTACCCACTCCAGTATTCTTGGCTGGGAAATCCCATGGACAGAGAAATCTGGCGGGCTACAGTCCATGAGGTCTCAAAAGAGTTGGACACGACTGAGAGACTAAACAACAACAGTCCCTCTGAGGATTGCATGGTCATTCAGACCACTCTCGTCTCTCTTAAAGTTGGGTCCTCAAGCACCCCCACTCAAGGCTGATTGTTAACCTCACCGAGACACTGCCTGTCTGAGCAGCAACTACAGGCAGCCACACACATACTCGGTCTCATAACTTCATTGTTACTTTATTTAGCAGCAGAGGGACAGAACCTTGACAACTTGCACTTTCCACTTATCCAACTGGGCTCCTGCCCAGAATCATGGGTAAGAGCATGAGCTCTGGAGCCAAACGGTCACAGGTTCAAATTCCAGCTTTGCTACTTGCTAGCTGTGTGACCTTCAGCAAGTTGCATAACCTCTCTGAGTCCCAGTGTCTTTTCCTATAAAATGGGGGTAATGATATTATCTGTGTGCCTAGTTGCTCAGTCATGTCTGACTCTTTGTGACTCCACGGACTATAGTTTGCCAGGCTCCTCTGTCCACAGGATTTTCCATGCAAGAGTATTGGAATGGGTAGCCATTCCATTCTCCAGGGGATCTTCCTGACTCAGAGATGGACCTTCATTGGCAGGTAGATTCTTTACTGTCTGAGCCACCAGGGAAGCCCAATCATATTATCTACGTTGTTGGATTTCAAGGAGTAAAGGAAAGAATACAGATAAAAATTTAACACTATTCCTGGCTTAGAGTAAGCATATATAGTAAATGATAGCTATGATAATTACTATGGTTATGAACTTGGAAAAAATGACCTCCTATCCCAGAAGGGTATGATGCCTTCCTCCATTCCAACCACAAGTATGGCTAACACAGAGAACTCTTCCCATGTTCCAGGCACTGTTCTTTTGTTTTATGGACATGACCGTATTCAGCTCTTAAAGGCATTATAAGATGGATACCTTTGTGAGCCTCATTTTGCAGATGAGAACACTGAGGCATAGAGAGGTAGTATCTCCTGTGTGGGGTCACGACTGGTGACCCAGGACCCAGGCTGTTAATTTCCATGCTGCTCTGCCTCCCAGATGAGCCCCTTGAAGCCCTGGAAACTGCAAAGAACAAACAGGCAGGGGTCAGGGTAAGCTGAGATAAGCAGAGCAGGATGGATGGGGCTGGGCCACCATGTGAATGAAATAGTATGAAGTCACCAGTGTTGAACCCTCGGGATGAATTACGCATTTTCTTGCTTCCTTGGACACTTCCAGGTTGGGGTCAGAAGAAGAAGTCCTGAGTGAGGAAATCTCAGTATAGGTCTTGCTGATGGAGATTGCAGGCCCAACTCAGCAGACTGAGGCCAAGGGCAGGCATTGTTCTCTGGCCGCCAGTTTCCTGAGTGGCCTCCGGCACAGGGCAGAGGGGCTGGGCTGCTGGAGCACAGATGGGGGCAGCGAGGCCAGGGAATGGGGAGAGGTTTTCTATCAAGACATTCCCTGTGGTGTCAGGGTGGCAACCAGTCAGGGCTGGGGTGTCCATCAGATTCTGCTGGCTCTGACCTGTATTTTGATAAGGATCGAGAGCCCCACTTGAACTTATCACCCTTGTCTAACTCTGGCAAGAGGCCATGAGATCCTCCCACAAGCTCTGGACAGCTCTCCCAAGGAGAGTTACTTCCTGCCCCGCCCCCATCCCTCACCTTGGGTCTTTCCCAAGAAGTCAGCAGTTGTGCAAGCAATGCTCCTTCGTCACATCCAAAGGCACACAGAGTTCTTCAGCAGAGGTCACAGCATGTACATCGCAGCTCCACGGCATCTCCTCCAGGCAGTTGGCTTTGATTTACTACAACCCCAGAGTCCTACGCACAATTCTCTCAAAGTTCTTAAAATATTTGGTTAGCTATTGTTCTCATTTCTATGCAAGGATGCTATTTACATGTTTTTCTTTTTTGTCTTTTCTGTTAGACTCTAAGATTTCTGATGGGTGCAACCTTCAATCATTAGTCACTATTCTAAGAGAAGTTGAGGAAGATTAGATGCTGCCAACTCCAGAGCCTATGAGAAGCCAGATAGGTAATGAATGAATGAAGAAAGCCAGGTGTAGCCCAACAGGGAGTGGTAGAGACTGTGGCAAAGTGCCAAAGGCTTGCTTGTGCGCCTAAGATACAGTCACTGCCTATCAGTTCCAACTAAGTACTGCCAGGAGGGAATGCAGACACACCACTGTCAGATCTTGAAAATAAGCAAGAAAAGTTGCAATTGGATAATTCATGTAAAATCTTCTGATTTCTAAATGCTGATACTAATTAAAATAATTTTTTTTAAACTACTACTCTGCAAGCTAAACAAAGCTGCATTTGGTCTTCAAGCTGCTAATTCACAATTCATAACCTCTGGAAACCTTCCAGACCTGATGTGTTCCAATCCCACAGCCCAGAATATGTGCTCATATTGCTGAGAACAGGAATGGGTGGATGGGTGAGCCGATTGGCTGTCACTGAGCTAGAAGTCTGTGAAGAAACAGTGTCCTAATAGTATTTGCAAACCGAGCTTATGTTTGAGAGTCAGCTTTAATCAAGTGTGGAATTGTCTAGCTATGCCAACTTCAAGCATGTTTACACTCATCCACCTTTGCCTCCCTTCTCTTGCTGGGTGTGGAAGCCCAGAACTGGAGACTAGTACTGAGCAAGTCCTAAGCCTCAGGGTGCCAGGTGAGTTAGAAAGCTGAGCTTTACTCAGGTTTGGAGGTAAAGCAGGGTTGTGTTGAACAGTGATTGAGATTAATTAACAATTAGTGAGATGCTTAATTGCCCTGTGTATCTACTTTTCTTAAATCTTACTTTAAATTGAACACAATTAAAAATATACACTGTGATGAATAATTAATAAATGTTAATGTTTGGTCAAAATTCAGAGTGTTTAACTTATAAAAATAGCATAACCAAGTGAAAAATCTGCTTGTCTCTATCTCTCAATTAACCATGTCCCAAGCACCTGTGCTACCTGCCTATGAGGTCATGGTTAAGGTGAGCATGTTTAACTGCGGGTCATTTGTTGTTGTTAGTTGGTAAGTCATGCCAAACTCTTTGTGACCCATGGACTGTAGCTCACCAGGCTCCTCTCTCCATGAGATTTTCCAGGCAAGAACACTGGAGTGGGTTGCCATTTCCTCCTCCAGGGGATCTCCCCGACCCAGGGATCGAACCCTTGTCTCTTACATCTCCTGCATTGGCAGGCAGATTCTTTACCACTGAACCACCAGGGAAGTCCCTGTGGGCCATTTAGCTATAACAAACTATATAGTCTCAGGGACAGCAGACTGGCATTCTGGCATGGGCCTCTTCCATACCACCTGCCTGGATGGTACCAACAAACCTGCTGAACAGGATAACAGCTAGTGGGTGGCAGGTAGACTGTGCACTTCCTACTCACTATCTCTAATCCCCATAACAACAGTATATCTGCACACATTCTAATTTACCAGGTGAAAATTCCAGGGCTCAGTAAGGTTAAATAGATTTTCCAAGGTCAAATAGCTAATAAATGATGGAGGTAGGATTCTCTCCTGGGCCCATCAGACTGCAGAGTCCATTCTCTTTCCACACCAGCACACTCCCTAAGGAACTGGGCACACCCACTCTTCCTTACATGGAACAAAGTTGTTTAGTACCCAAGATTCTGCAGGGATGCACTGGCAGGGTTGAGGTGAAAGTCCAGATGTCAAACTCCTATTTGTAGTACCAGACTACTCTGGGATAGAAAAGACCTGGGATACAGACCACTACTGATCTATCCAGGGCCCAGGGCAGACATAACTAATCTATCTCTATGCTGCTTCTCATACTTTTGGCAGCCACGACCAGTCAATCACAGCTGGCTCCCGTGAACAAACATATTTGCCATCCTTGGCCGGGAAAGAACTCTCATAAATGGAGGATGTAGAAGCTCTAACCAGAGTCTTGTGGCAAGCAGAGATAGATGGAAACCACTATCTTTTGAACTGAAAGAGCCTAAACATGTGATAGGAGAAGAGGCAGAAGGAAGGAGAAAGGATGAAGCTGGGCTCTGTCTGTGGTCTTATATCCCAACCCAGACAGGCTGGGGGGCCAGCCTGGTTTGCACAGTGAGCTGGGTGACCTCATGGGTCTGTGTTGGGGCCGCGGGATGGCTGTGGTGAAGAGGGGCCGAGGAACTGGATACATCTGAGCTGAGAAGAGTGAAAACACTTTGGATCTCGCATTTGGCTTTGCTTTCTAAAAAGAGTTTGGTTTGTTTTTCTGGCATTTATTTATTGTTAAAACAGCTCTTTAGGAACATTAAAGGACATTTTGTGAAAGAAAAGCATCACCCCCCGAGCCCCCTGCTCGCACACAACTGTTTCCATTTTCCCTTCTTCCCTCTGATCCTCCTTCACATGCATACCTAGGCAGGGCTGAAACCAGCCAGCACGCAATAGGGAATTCCTGCTTCTTTCACTCAACACAACAAGGTAATCACATTCCCACATTCCTGCCGCCTTCCAAAAGACATCTTTTAAATGACTACACAATATACCGTGATTGGCCTAGAGTTGCTGGCTACTAGATCTGGAAATCTCTGTTTTTTATATTTTATGTTACAACTAATATCTTTGTGCATTTAGCATTTTTGATAACTTTTCTTAGGCTAAGGAAGCAAGACTACTGGGTTGATAGGAAACCTTGTGTGAATGCCACTCTGACTTTCTGCCCTTGCTTTTGACCTCACATGTGTATAAACTCTTGAGAGTTTTCAAAGTGCTGTCCCTCAGCTGGGAGGTGGGGACGCCTATTCCAGGCCCCCCAGTGGAAAAGAGGCCTCGATGGAGTTCCTGCATGTTTATAAGCCCTGCCTGCAGGGTTGGGGGTTGCACGTGGAGAGGGGGTGAGATGCGGAGCCCACAGGAAATGGGGACATGGTATCAAGGGGAGGGTGAAGCCTCTCTGGTGGCCACCAGTGTCCCCTCCTTATGGAATGTCGCTTCCCGACAGGAGGCCCTGCCTGACTTTTTAATTAAGAGAAGATGCTGTTTAGAGGGGGCGGCAGTGGGGGGTGGGAGTGGGGGGAGGCGGGGCCTGGGAGCCCAGGCTGTCTTATCAGGTGCTGATTCCCAGGGAAAAACAGCAGAGAAGTCTTTACCCACCATACACAGCCCCTCCACCCCGCCCCTGCAGCTGGGCAGCCTGAGGCCAGGGTTTCCATGGGGTGGGGTAGGGGGGCAGGCGGGCGTGAGAGCTCTCTTGGAAGGAAAGGCTGGGTGGTCTCCAAAGCTCTGGTCCCCTTCTGCCTGAGGCACCAGGAAAGCACAATAAACACAGGCTAAGCAGCTTCAGCCCCAGCTCAGCCCCATTCCCTGGCCCAGCCCCAGCCTGGCCCCAGCCCGGCCCTGTCCAGCTTCAGCTGCTGAGTCCACATTGGCTGAGAGCATCACTTCATTCCCCGAGAGAAGTCTGACAGTTTCACCCATCTAGTCCTCACTCCTCTCCCACTCAGCCCACTGGGGGCTCCAGGATTGGCTGGGTATGACTGGAGGCCACGACCTCACCTCCAGCCCACTGTTTCGGCCTGTGGTTCCACAGAGCTGCAGGGCTGCTGCCCCACACCCAGGGCTGGAGACCACCCTGGGCTCACACCAGCCCAGGAGAGTCCTAGCCAGCCCATAGTCAATGGTTACTTATGGAGCCCTCGCTTTCTGTGTCAGGCACCGTCCTGAGCTGGTGCTGGGGGTACAGAGGCAAACAAGACAGAGTCCTGGGATGAGACCTTGGGCAAGTCAACTTCTGACTTCAGTGTCCGCCTGGATGCACGGGGGCACTGTGAGAATTAAGTGAGATCATATATGCGAAGTGCTTAAACCAGTACCCAATATACAGCAAGTGGTATGTAAATGTTAGATTTTTACATTGTTATTATTCTTTCTAGTTGCAAGCGATAAGCAAACAAAAATCAGAAATAAATGAGAAAAATCCAGGCATTGGTAACTGCTGTAGAGAAGTTAAAATATGGTAACATAATGAAGAGAGGATGGAATTCGAGAAAATGTGAAAATGCTTTAGCTTAGGTGGTGGAGGAAGGCCTTTCTGAGGAGATGAAACTGAAGTTGGAACTTCAAAAATGGGAAGGAGCCAGTGTGAGAGGGTCCAAATGATGATTATTCTAGATAAGCTACGTAGCAAGTGCAAAGGCCCTGGGGTGGGAACAAACTTGGGTGTCTAGGAAACAGAAAAAAAGGCCTTTGTAGTTAGGGCTGCCATGTCTAATCTGGTAGCCTTTAGTCACCTGTGGCCATTAAAATTAAATTAAATAAAGAACTCCGTTCTCAGTCTCACTAACCACATTTCAAGTATTCTATAGTCACGTGTAGCTGACGGTGACTGTATTGGATAGCACAGGTGTAAAGTGTTTTCATCATTGTGGAAAATTCTATTAAGCGTCTCTGCTCTAGAGCTTTGGGAGGGAAAAAAAAAAAGAGATGGTGACATGAGATGAGGCAGGAAAGACAAGCAGGGGCCAGACCCCAGAGGACCTTAGAGGTCAGAGGGAGGTGCTTGGTGTTTGTCCTAAGTGCTCTGGGAAATCCTTAAGGTGTCCAGATTTCGGATTAGGGGTAGGGAGGTGCACCTGCTGATTCTCCCACTTCTGTGAACCTGAGGAATCCTCCAAGTCAGAGCTGAAGGGGAACAGACATGCTTGCTGAATCTGCCCAACCTCTAAGTTCTACACAGGAACAGTGCAGAGACTCCCTGGGAACTGGCCTTCCCCCGGGGGATGCGTGGCTCCCCCAGTGAAGGCAGAGGTGCTGCCGGCACGCAGCCCTCACTGTCAGTGCTTTGCATGAACTGCCTTGGCTGAACAGAATCCCTTTGTCCAAGGCCCCTCACGGTGGGCCTGCCCCCGAGCCCACTGAAGGGCCATCCCAGCGCCAGAGCTTCCTGGGGTGGGCTGGGCCTTCCTTGAGACTGCACTGCAGCTCAGCTTCTCCCTTTGCCCACTCCTGCTTCCTCCCTTTCCCTTCCCTTGTTTCAAAATCAGCTTCCCAGGGTACCCCATCGGCCTCAGCCCCTGAGCATCATATCATAGGAGCACAGCTGGTCCTTTCGCCCATTGGTGGGAGACAGTGGAGGAGTCAGCGCACAGTCGCTATGACGACAGCACTAAGTCAAGTACAGCCATGATCAGAAGGCAGCCACCTCGGAGTGAGGGTGGCCACCGGAGGGTCCCCAAAGGGTCCCCAGATGGGACATGTCCTGAAGGGTGAGGGATGATATTCACGGACTGCCCTCCTGTGCCATGCAGTTTACGCACGTGGCCCTAGGGCCCCTCCCCAGGCCTCTAAGAGCGGCACTATAGCTCTCATCCTTCTGGGAGTAAAGCCCGGCCTTTGTGACACTCCACAGTGAGCCAGGTTTCCCACGGCTTCCAGATGCCAGGACTGGGATGTGAACCCCAATCTTGCTGATTCTGGAATCTATTCTTTTTGCTGTACTGCGCCAGGCAATGCAAACTTAGAAAGTCCTGAACTCAGGGATGTCATGAGTCAAAGCACACATTCGTGTTAGGCAATGTGGACACTTGGGGCTCATCTCGCCTTTGCTGTAATCAAGAACAAACGTGAGCCTCTTCCCTCTTCTTCCACTTCACCCAGAGAGACTTTACGGTATAGCTGCAGCTACCATCTAATGTCTTGGTCACTACTTTCCCAGGCTCTACAAATACTCCTTTGATGTGCTAACAGCCCCTAATGGAGACAGTGGTTAATAAATTATTCAGTGGAGGCCAGGATGGTCAATCCAGCTACTCTCCTGACCTCTGAGCTCCGTTGGGAGCTGGCTGGGGGATGAAGGCATATCCCAGGCACTGGGGCAGAACAATTTGGGGAAGCTGAAATCCCCTGAAGGCAGTGCACAGTGGGCAAGGCCTGGAAAGAATCCAGGAACATTGTGACTTCAGCAGATGGAAAAAAAGAACCACCACCCATAAAAGAGTCACTTGGGGATGAGAGTGGTGACTGACCCTGGGGACAGGTCGAGGCCGCCTGGGAAGATGTCAGAAGACACCATCCTTATCACCAGGCCCTGGACATGACACCAGACTACACAGTTGGCTTCTGAAGAAACAGGCCCTCCCATGCTACTACGGTCAGAACGGCTGCAGGACTGGGGCCAGGGTTGGTGGGAGGGGGGCTAGGGCTAAGCCAGGATCAAAAAGAGATGTGCAAAAAAGAGAAACAATATCCTCTCCTCTTATTCGGAAAAAATTAGAATAGAAACCTGCCTACGTGAGGCAATAATCCCACAACCCTTCCCAAAGATGGGGCAGAAGGGCTGCCTAGCTCAGTCCCACCCGTGGTCTCCATGGGGGGATGGAGAGAAATGGTGAGTTAGCATTGTGACCCCAGTCCTCCTGAGCACCTGGTCAGGCGACCAGGGCATCTCTGCTAGCCCTCAGCTGCCCTCCTGGAGAAAGCAGGAAAGAGATTCAAGGGGAGCAAACACCCTTCTTCTCTCTGGTGGGACCAGGAACAGTGCTAAAGCCTGCATATGACTTTCTGGATGCTTAGGGTCAGGAAACTGTTCCTTGTAGGCACTGCAATTTAAGAACCTTTTAACATCTGAAACTCCAATACTTGGTCCACCTCATGCGAAGAGTTGACTCATTGGAAAAGACCCTGATGCTGGGAGGGGTTGGGGGCAGGAGGAGAAGGGGTCGGCAGAGGATGAGATGGCTAGATGGCATTACCGACTCAATGCACATGAGTCTGAGTGAACTCCAGGAGTTGGTGATGGACAGGGAGGCCTGGCGTGCTGCAATTCATGGGCTCGAAAAGAGTCGGAGACGACTGAGCGACTGAACTGAACTGAACATTCTAAGACATTTTAAAATTGGTGTGGGGACTTCCCTGATGGTCCAGTAGTTAAGAATCTGTGCTCCCAATGCAGAGGGCATGGGTTCAATCCCTTGTTGGGGAACTAAGATCCCATATGCCGCATGGCACAACTGAAAGAAAAAAAAATAATAATAATTGGTTTTAACATTTCTTTTTTGTTTTTTTTTTTTTGGGCCGGGGGGAGTGGAAATCTTAGTTCCCCAACCTGAGATCGAACCTAGGCTGTTGACAATGAAACACAGAATCCTAACCACTGGACTGCCAGCCAGGAAACTTCTCTTTGTTTTTGGCAAAGTTGTTGAGGCAGTTTGAGTCCATCTGAGCTGGAGGAGAATAAGGAGACGATCTGTCGGCATGGCTCAGGCAGAGGAGGGTAAAGGGACCTTGGGCGACTGGGGACAAAGGCAATACAGGGTACCCCTTGGGGATGATGTTGCAGGAGCAAATGTCATCTGGATGTAGTAGCCCTTGACTGGACAGATGTCAGCACTGCCCATGACGTGTAGGGACAAGGTGAGCTGAGGAGGAGGACACCGGAGGCGATAGAGGAGCCTTTCTTGCCTTAAGCTCTCCCCTGGTGCTGGCTCTTTCTTCTGAGGGAGATGCTTCATTCGGTTTTTATAAGAAGAGGAGGATTCCCTTCTGCTCCAATGAAACACCCTTGTCCATGTGCCTCCAGAAAGATACAACGGGAGTTTGGGGCAGGGGAGACAGGTGAGTCAGATGCCAGCCAAGTGAAACAGAAAATCAGCTCACAACTGGTGGGCTTTTCCCTCTTTCACTGCGGGGTTTTGCTTACACTCCCAGCGCTTTTTTTTTTTTTTTGGCTGCACTGCACTCTTGTTGCTGTGCAAAGGCTTTCCCTAGTTGCGGAGCATGGGCTCTGGAGCACACAGGCTCAGGAGCTGCAGGGCATAGGCCTCTCTAGTTGTGACTGGCATGTGGGATCTTAGTTCCCTGACTAGGAACTGAATCAGTGTCCTCTGCATTGGAAGGCAGAGTCTCAACCACTGGACCACCAGAGAAGTCCCTCCAGCGTTTCCTATAACACTGGGAGCCACTGTATATGAGATTTGGTAAAACAGACCAGGGTTCAAATGCCAGTGACTCTCAGTAGCTAGGGAGCCCCCCACAAGTTTCTTTTAATTTCTCGGGGCCTCAGTCTCCTTATTTACAAGTGGAGCTGATAGTAGCAATTTGCAATAGTTGGGACGGCAGGACATATGGAGGCAAGTGTCTCGCTGAATAAGCATTCGCTAAACGGCAGCTTTGTTTCTTGTTGCTTGGCCATCACATGCATTCAAGATGTCTGTTACAGGGTGGTTTTAGTTCAGTTCAGGCCACAGTTCGCTCACATGTTGTCAGGAACCTCAGCTGTACAGCTTCGTGATACTCTTTTGCCATCTATCCATCTTCTTGGCAACCTCTGCATTTGTCCTGCCCCCTCCCCCAGAGCCCCTTGCTTCAGCTGTTCCGAAGGGCTCCCTCACCTCCTGACTTAAAGAATTTGAGCAAATGATCCTAGAATCCATTGGGCCTACTCTTAGAACCCAGACAGGCTAGAAGGGGGAAAGAGGGTGGAGCCAGGGGGCTAGAAGGGCTGTGCTTCTCATCTGAGTTCCAAACACACTGGTGCTCAGAAGGCGCTCCCATTCCTGTGGGTCAGGATGCAGCCCCTGCAGGGGGAGGACCCCCTCCCCAGCAACAACCCCCACCCCCACCCCCACTGAGGACTTTGAACTTTCTTTAAGTTCTTGGCTGGTTTTGTGGGGCCTGCCTGGTCGCTTTTACAGGTCACAGACGGGGAGGGTTGAGAGTGATTCGGGGCCTCTCCCCTGCCTTGGCTGGAGCACCCATCCCTCCCTCTCAGGGCTCCTAATCCCCTGCCTGCAAACGCCTGTCCTCCAGGGCTGAGATGCTGCAGAGCCTGAGGCTTATATACAGACCCATTATTTATTGGGAGGCTTAGGGCCAGGATGAGGTCGGAGCCACATTCTCTGCTGTCCTGGCTCTTCTCACCTGGGTTGTAAGCAGGGAGAGAAGGAGAGAGAGGGAGGCACAGGCACAGGATGGAGGAAGGGGCACTTGTGTGTTGGGGACCTACTGTGTGCCTGGTCCTGGGCGACTTCATTGAGCAGATCATAGTAGGTCACTTTTACCTGAAGTGCGTGCATGTGTGAGCAATGCAGACGTGTGTGTTTGGAGATAGGATGGTCAACAGCACAGCTCTTGAGTCAGGCCTGGGTCCAGCCTCCAGCCCTGACTCTCTTGGGATGATTTCATACACACACATTCCTCCACCTCTCAGAGCCTTAGTTTTCTCATTTGTAAAATGGGGATAAGACCATCTACTTCCTGGCGTTCTGAAGGAGCTGGAGTCAAGCCCCAAGCATGGGTCATTGTACACTGTTGGGCATACAGGAGATGGTAGCTGTTAGGAGAAGGAGGGAGAGGCTAGGACATAGGGTCGAGAGAGAGTGGAGACAATAGGAAAGGGGTGAGGAGGAGTGTCTGAGCAAGAGAATCCATCTGCTCGCCTGGGATTTGCCTGGTTTCAGTCTTGAGGTAGCTCCCTGCAGGTGAGCCCCTAAGGAGACCAGCAGCTCCCTCTGAGAAGCCCCAGCTAAGACTGATGGAGCGGGAATCAGCGTTCCAGGCAGCAGAGCTGCAGCCACTGCTCCCACCCCAAATGACTGCTCCCACCCCAAATGACTGCTCCCACCCCAAATGACTGCACAAATGACTACACAGAGGAGGGACACCTGGGGGTGGGGGTGGGGAATTTGGTCCCTTCTGGGGCTCCTTGCTGAGATTCAAAAAAAGCACCCTGTGTCTTTAAGGAGGCGCCTGTTGGGAGCGCAGGAGGGAGGAAGGTTAAGATGATTAGCTGGTGCTAACAAATTTAGGATGTGGAAGGAGTCTTTTTTTGGCTGTCCATCAAAGGAAGGATTGAATGTCCCTGAGGTTGGAGAGAGCAGAAGGAGGGGAGGAGAGGGCTGGGGGAGGGGAGCAAGAGGGTGTTGTGCTGACCGGCTGAGCCTTCTCCCTGGACAGGCTTTTCCCCCAGCAACTGGGGGTGTGCGGGAGTTGGGCAGGCTTGCAGGGCCATGCGCTGTCTGTCCAGACACTGGCCTTCCCATCTGCCTGTCTGTCATTGCCCCTCCCCCCCAGCCCCAACCCCAGCTCAGGTTATGTCCAAGCAGCTGGGCTGAAAAGTGATCCTGGAGGAAGAAGGCCCTTCCTGTTGATTAGGAACCAGGACACTCTTCCCCAACCCCCCTCAAACATGGCCAGACCCCCACCTCATCGAGGCTCCTTGTCCCGGGGCCACCCCAGCCCCTTGTCATCAAGGGCTGGACCACCCTTCATCTCAGTTCCCCTGTAACCAAAGGAAACCTGCACGGCCTCCCAGAGAGATCACAAGCCACTCACAAAAGCCTTCATAAAAGGTTATTTCCGGCACGAGCTGGAAGGAGGAGGGTATGGGAAGCATGCCACATCCAGGAATGCTTCATTCAGAACCAACTGGGCATGGGCTCCGGGCCAGGTCCTGTGGCGGGGACTGGGGAAACAGATAGCAAGGCTCCGTTCCTGTCCCTGGCTTAGCTCCTGTCCCCAGGAACGTGCGGTCCAGCAGGGGAAAGAGAGGAGAACAAAACAGCGAGCCAAAGGACACTTACAGACCCACAGTCCCCAACCCTTTTGGTACCAGGGACCGATTTCATGGAAGACAATTCTTCCAGAGACTGGAAGCAGGGAGATTGTTTGGGGATGATTCAGGCACATTGCATTTATTGTCCACTTTATTTCTAATCTAATGCTGCCACTGATCTGACAGCAGGTATTGGTCCATGGCCCAGAGGTTGGAGACCCCTAGTATAGACAGCAGCGGTGTTCAGAAGTCAGTGGACAGAATGATGACCTGGAATCCCTATCTAAACCCTCAGAGGTCCTGATGCTGTAGGTCTGGTGTGGGCTCTGGGCACCTATCTGCATATTGAAGCAGAGTGGGTGATAATTGTGGAGGTGGATGTCAGAGTCAACGTGGAGGAAGGCTGAAATGGAAGGAGCAGGGATAACACTGAGAAAGCAAGTGGGTGCAGGAAGCGAAAAAGTTTTCCAGACTAAGTGGCCTGAAGCTGATTCCTGCTGGGGAGGGTGGGCAAGGCTGAGGGACAGGAAGGGGTGAAGGAGGCTTGCAGGTTGGGGAATGCCTTGGTTGGTGTGGCTGGAACGTAGAAAAAGACCAGGCTGAGCAAGAAGCAAAATCTTGGGAGCATCTCAGGGGGGTTTAATGTCTTCAGCAATGGAGATGCCGATTGGGTTTGCAGTTTTGAGAAACTGCTGCGAGGTGGAGAGGAGGGAGAAGATACCAAAATGGAAGAGAAGCAATTGGTAGCAAGCTTCGGCAAGGATCCGGAGGAGGACTAATGGGGAGAGTGAGTCCTCCCCCCATGGAGTGGGGTGGGGGCAGACAATGCCAAGGAGGCTGAGTCCCAGGTATAGGTCAAGATGCCTGCCGCCTTGGGAGCCAGGAGGTGTGGGGGTGGGTGAGGGACAGGGTGGAAGCAGTGATGATGATCAAGTTTCTGGTCTTGGTAGTCAGGGGTGAGATTTGCTTCTCCCTGAGGCTTGAGGACACAAGAGAAATGAGCTGGTTCAAGAGGAAAATGGGGAATGTCATTCTGGACCCAGTAACTCCAGGTAGAGAAGGAGGTGTACTTGAAACAGAAGTGAGGCCCAGGCAGGCGGGACACCGTTACAAGCTTCCCTCGGATCACTGACCTCACAACTCCAGAGTCTCTGGCATTTGAGTACAGGGCCTGTGACCCATGCCCTCTGCACCAGCCATGCTGAGTTGTCCGTCACTTCCGTTGCACACACAGCTTTCCATACCCCACGTGTTAGCATGTGCTGCTCCCAGCCTGGGCTGTCCTCTTCCCCTCCCAAAATCAAGCCCTACATCTCCTTTAAGACTGAGATCCAATGACACCCTCAGGGTTTGCTAGTCACCCCCCCCCCCCTTTTTTTTGCTTCTGAATCTCCTTGGGTGCATTTTACATTCTGCACTTCATTTGTGGGCATCTGTCCTGGAGGATGGGGCTTACCTAGTGTCTCATACAGTAAAGAATCTGCCTGCAATGCAGGAGACTCAGGTTCAACCCGTGGGTCAGGAAGATCCTCTGGAGAAGGGAATGGCTACCCACTCCGGTGTTCTTGCCTAGAAAATCACATGGACAGAGGAGCCTGGCAGGCTACATGGGGTCACAAAGAGTCAGACACGACTGAGTGACTAACATATAACAACAACTCCTGGAGGATAAGGACCATTTCTTGTTCCAGTCTGTGACCCACTGAAAACCAGTCACAAAGCCTGGCCCAGAGCAAAGGATCAGCACCCCTGTACTGATAAATAAACCCAGGTTTCTTGATGCTAGGTACTTGAGTGAACTCTAGTACCTTTTTAGTGGATGGCAGCTCCTCTCTGGTAGATGCAGAAGGATGGTGAGAAAGTACGTGGAAATGAACAGACTGTCACCAACCCTGTCTCCACTTTCACCATCACAGTGAACCCTGGTTGACATTTACTCTGCCCGAGAGGTGCTGTGTCAGGTTGCTCAACATTCATTATTTCATTTAATCCTCATCAAAATCCACAGGGTAAGTCTCCTCATCATCCTCATTTTATAGATCAAAGCTGTCCAGCAGGGCATTCAGCAATGATGGAAATGATTCTGCGATGTGCAACACAGTTGCCACATAAGCACTTGAAATAAGGTTGGGCCTAGGAGATGGATTTTAAACTTTATTTAATTTTAAATAATGGAAGTGTAATTGGAAGAAAAGATATGACAAACCTAGACAGCATATTAAAAAGCAGAGACATTACTTTGCTGACAAAGGTCCATATAGTCAAAGCCATGGTTTTTCCAGAAGTCATGTCCAGATGTGAGAGTTGGACTGTAAAGAAGGTTCAGTGTCAAAGAATTGATGCTTTTGAACTATGGTGTTAGAGAAGACTCTCAAAAGTCCCTTGGACTGCAAGGAGATCAAACCAGTCAATTCTAAAGGAAATCAGTCCTGAATATTCATTGGAAGGACTGATGCTGAAGCTGAAACTCCAATATTTTGGCCACCTGATGTGAAGAGCTGACTCATTAGAAAAGACCCTAATGCTGGGAAGATTGAGGACAGGAGGAGAAGGAGCCAACAGAGGATGAGATGGTTGGATGGCATCACTGACTCAATGGACTTCAGTTTGAGCAAACTCAGGGAGATAGTGGAAGACAGTGAAGCCTGGCAGTCCATGGGGTCGCAAAGAGTCAGACACAACTGATCGGCTGAACGACAATCACACGTGGCTACTGGCAGTCGTAATCGACATTTCAGTGTAAATGAAGACAGACTGAAGAGATTATGAAACTTGCCCAAGTGACAAAGGGAAGGAGGGATAAAGGCAAGACTTGCAACTGGGGTTGTCTGGCCCCAAACCCATGCTTTGAGCCACCAGGCTTTAACTCCATTTCCTTTTCTCACCCCCCAGACTGTGGGTGTGATGGGGAGGAGTTTAGCATCATCACACGAGCCCCCACGCAGGCTGGTGACCTCTGTGACCACCGGTTGAATCCCCTGACAGTTTATGCAGCATGACTGCCCTGTGTGAGACCCAGGGTTTCCCCAGGCCCCTCCTCTCCTGCTGTGACAGTGAGTGCTGGAGGAGATGATCCCACATCCTCCCACATCCTACGAGCCACGATTTCTTTGCAGGAGGCCTTTGGTCCCAGGCTCTGCAGCTGGAGAATATAAACAGTTTACTCTCACTGCGTTTCTGCAGCCCAGGCAACAGGGAAGATTTAACCTAGATTGTATCTGGCACTGACTTCCAACGTTTGCAGACCTGGGGCCTGTGAGGGCCACTGCTCTGGTGTAAATGCCACTGGCCAATCACTGTGGGCTTTGTCTGAACCCCCAGCATCTGGGTACCCTCTGCCTGCTGTGGCTGCTGAAGACAAGGGTGTAGAGACTGTGGGGCCAGCATTCGGCGTAGGGATAAAAGAGTGCCCAAAGGAGCATGGGCAGATGAGTGCTCAGGAGGTGGGGGAGAGGGAGAGAGTCCTTAGAGATGCAGTGACCTCAGGGGGCAGGTGTACAGAA
The DNA here is from genome assembly GCF_003369695.1 of Bos indicus x Bos taurus. NCBI lineage: Eukaryota > Metazoa > Chordata > Mammalia > Artiodactyla > Bovidae > Bos > Bos indicus x Bos taurus. The sequence goes on along the minus strand of NC_040103.1, from coordinate 26,103,925 downwards.
TACGAATGTCACGTGGGGGCTGGGTGTGAGAACACCGGGTTCTTGTCCCTGCTCTGTACAGAAGTCAGTCTGAACTTTTCAAAGAACCAGTATGATTAGGTCACAGCTCTGCTCAATACCCTTCTGTGGCTCCCCATTGCTCTCAAGATAAAGGCAAAAACCTTAATATGAACTTCGTCTCATGTCACTCTCTCCCCACAAGCTCCCTGCTCTGGCCACACAGCTCCTGTTCCTCATTCCCGCCTGCCTCCTTCCCATCTCAGGATCCTTGCAGATGCTGGTTCCCTTGCCCGGAATGAAATGTTCTCCCTCCCCTCTTTGCTTGGTTAATTTCTACTCCTCAAGGGTCACTTCCTCAGGGGAATCTTCCTGGACCTTCTTACCCTGAGAACTCTCCCCAGTTTGTCATGGAAGCCTATACTCTGGTAGGAGTGGTCACCCCTGCAATTGCACATCTGCTTAGTGGGATTCATGGAGGTGCTTCCCTCACTAGACTGTAATTTCTGGGACTTGCTTTGCACGCCCTGGGGTCCCCAGCACCCTGCTAGGTCCTAGCGTGGAACAGGTGCTCTATGACACGAGTTGAATGCACGCATGCATGAATGAACAAAAGGATGCTACTGTGATTGTGTGCAAGGCAATTCTGTTCTCTGGGCTTGACACCTTAAAAATGATGGTTTGCAGAGTATGGACTCCATGCCAGGTGCTGGGAAGGGCACAGAGCTGGCTGTGCAGAGGGGAGATGGATATTTTAAAAGGCCATGATGACACAGTGGGATAAGGGTATGCTTGGAAGACCAGCAGGCTGTGAGGAAGCTTTTAGCAGAGGCATTTGATGTGGAGAGGGGCTGGGAACCAGGGAGGACTCCCTGGATCAGAATTACAACTAAGGTCCAATCCGAAGGGTAAGAGAGAGTTAACAGGCAAAGATGAAGAAAGTGTTCTCAGCAGAGGGCAGAGGAAGGGATGGGGGAGAACCCTCCTGAGACTGCAAGGCGGGCAGGGGACGAGATGGACTCAGGTGGGGCCAAGTTGGACTCTGACATGAAGGCAGTGGTGCCCCTGGGGTTTCTGGCAGGGACGACAGAGGACTGTCCTCCTGGGTAAAAGGAGAGGGCTGAATGGGGCAGAGTGTGGGGTCCCTCCAGCCCTGGGGCTCGGGGGGTTCGGAGCTAGATGAGGAAAGTTCCCTACTGCATTGCCAGCACAAGCCTCGAGGGACTGGTTTCCTCCGTGACGTCAACTTAAAGGTCACTCAGATCCCAGGTTTCCTCTCCAGAGCCATATAGGGCTCTGTATTTTGTCCTTTCCCCTGGATCCCTTTGGGATCCTGTGACATTCCCAGCCTGGAGCACCTCGAGGGGTAACCGGTCCCTGAGCTCCCGAGTTACTGTGAGAAGCAGGACTTCCTGAATTTGTCCTAAATTTACCTTGCTCAAGTTTCAAAGGGGGCCCCTCATCCTAGCCAGGCAGGAGTCAGTGGAGAAGGAAGTGCGCCAGGAGCCGTGTGGTGGGAAGGGGAACTCAGGACATCTTTACTCTGGGGGCCCTTTGCATCACACCAGCCAACAAGCTGTGTTCCACAACTATACAGACAGGCCCGTCTCTCCCTCCTCCCAAACCCAGCCCCTCTCTGCACCTGATAAACCCGGGCATGAACTGATGAACTGGAAGTGAAACCAGGCCATTCAACCAACTCCTCACTCCAGTCAACAGATGCCACAGCTGGGGGTGTGAAAATGATAAGATCCTTAAGTAGCCGGCGCCTTCAATGCCACTGACTGTCCCTCCAGTCTCTTCTTCCAGGTCTGCTGCCGTGCCTCCAGGAACCCGGCACTTAGGGCTTCAGCCACGCTCCAGCCCCACGCCCCACACAACCCAGTGCTCCAGCTGAAAAGCTGTGCGTCCTGCCTTGCTTCTCTGTCTCCCCTCAGTGCAGACGGCCCAGCAGCAAGGCCTGCCAATGTCAACTCCAAAACACAGCCCAGGCCTCTCCTCTTCTCCTATATCCTCTGTTACCACCGCCTCTCACCTGGACCCCACAGTAGGCTCTTCTCTCCCTACCTGAATAGTACATGAAGTGTGCGGCTTCATGAATAGTACATGAAGTGTGCGGCTCCCCCTTTAAAACTTTTGGTTCACCAGTGATGAAATTTACAAACCCCACAGGCCAGAGCTGTGCCCTTCTGGAGGCATGACCTCCCTCCTTTTCACCAGCTCCACCAGGTGGCTCCACCCTTTCTCTTCAGACACTGAGCTCATTTTTACCTCAGGGCCTTTGCATGTGCTATTCCTACTGACTGGAATGCTCACACCCCATCCTCTGAACTAATTAATCAATCAATTGGGGATCTTCCTGATCCCCAATTAATCAATCAATTGGGGATCCTGAGAGTGACTCAGTGCAGATCTGAAGACTTTATGAAGGTTGTATAAGTGCCTGCTGCTCTGTGTATAGCAGGGCCTCAGTGGAGATTTCTGTATTTGCTGTGGATAACAGACAGATGTTCAAACATAGTCCTTTGGAAGGACTGGTCTCAGGGCAGTGGTGTTTCAGAAACTCAGGAGGAGAGGCAATATGGGCAGTCAAAAGAGTCCCAGGTGGGGCTTCAGGAGAGCTGAAGAGCAGCATGTAGTAGGCACCTCCTGGTGCCAGGCACTGTGCCCAAAGATTTACCTACATCTCCTTAGTGCCCACAACAGTACAATGAGACAGATGCTTCATTATCCCCATTTTACAGATGAGAAAGCTGAGGCTCAGAGAGGTTAAGTCACTTGCCCGTTGTAACACAGTCAAATCCTGGAACTCAGCCAGCACACAATCCTGCCAGATGCCTCCACACACGGCTGAAGAAGCCTCTTGCTCTGTGTTTTAGACTCTGTCTATAAAGCCAAAGTTCAAACTAAAACCTGTCTTGGCCTGTCCAGCTCTGACACAAGTTGGGGAGGGACAAGAGCAAGACATGTGGCCCTGGCAACATGAGGAAGGGGCTGATTGGATGCCCTGGAGTAGGAACACACCCTGCCTGCCCAGGACTTAGTGGGTAGAGTGCCTAAGGGTAGCCAGTCCACAGGGCCCTGGTCTCCTGTGCTGGTGGATGACAAAGACCAGATTGCGTGGGAATACAGAAGGGCTGGGGGACCTTGGAGCTTCCCAAGACTAAGAGAGTGACTTATATCACAGGGGATGTTATGGTGGGCAAATGCTGTGAGTAAGCTAGCCCTACTACAGCTGTTAGAATGAGCATCAGAAATGGGCCCAAGCCTGAGCTTCCTTTGGACAATAAAAATAACATTCCTTCTCTGTATCTTCCTTTTCTTTCTTCAGAATCTTTGAGTCTGTTGTTCTACAGAAACATGATCTTACTGCCCTGGCTGTCCACCCTACAGGGGGCTGGGCAGACAGGATGCGGAAGAAGTGAGAGTCAAGGCTGATGTCTAACTCTCAAAGGACTTACTGCCCACCACAGAACCAAGAAGGGTGAGTGAGACATGCCCAGGGGAGGAGTCGAGAAGACTGGACCTGACTTCATCCCTGGAAATAGTCGTGCGGGGGGGTGGTGGCTTCAGGGGCCAATCAGCTTTAGGGACATGACATCATCGTTTATTCTGGCAGGAAGGACAGACTGTCAAATGGACAGATGAATCCGGAACTAGCTGCCCATCTTGGTGGGAGCTCCTGGCCTCAGGATGCATCACAGTGTTGGCCAACACTGGCCACTGGGCTATTTACATTCCTCTGTCTTGCCTCAGTTTCCGTAAAAGTCCACCCTTCCTGTGGCCCCAGGAGTGCCTCTGGGGACTCATTTGGAGGACAAGACACTGAGAACCTGGCCGTGCCCATCTAACTGTGCAGGTTGAGGCAAGTTCCTTTTTTCCTCTTCAGTTCAGTTCAGTCGCTCAGTCATGTCCGACTCTTTGCGACCCCATGACCCACAGCACGCCAGGCCTCCCTGTCCATCACCAACTCCCGGAGTTCACTCAAACTCATGTTCATCGAGTCGGTGATGCCATCCAGCCATCTCATCCTCTGTCGTCCCCTTTTCTTCCTGCCCCCAATCCCTCCCAACATCAGAGTCTTTTCCAATGAGTCAACTCTTCATATGAGGTGGCCAAAGTACTGGAGTTATTTTTCCCAATTATAAAAATAAGCAGATTGGAGGACAGTGGTGTATCCTGTATCCTGCTTCTAGAGCATCCAGGTATCTGGAGGGGTCACCAGTGGGACACCCCAGTCCCACCTGTGGGGCTCTGCTCCTATGTTCAGTTCAGTCGCTCAGTCGTGTCCAAGTCTTCGAGACCCCATGAATTGCAGAACGCCAGGCCTCCCTTTCCATCACCAACTCCCGGAGTTCACTCAGACTCACATCCATTGAGTCAGTGATGCCATCCAGCCATCTCATCCTCTGTCGTCCCCTTCTCCTCTCGCCCACAATCCCTCCCAGTATCAGTCTTTTCCAATGAGTCAACTCTTCACATGAGGTGGCCAAAGTACTGGACTTTCAGCTTTAGCATCATTCCTTCCAAAGAAATCCCAGGACTGATCTCCTTCAGAATGGACTGGTTGGATCTCCTTGCAGTCCAAGGGACTCTCAAGAGTCTTCTCCAACATCACAGTTCAAAAGCATCAATTCTTCAGCGCTCAGCCTTCTTCACAGTCCAACTCTCACATCCATACATGACCACAGGAAAAACCATAGCCTTGACTAGACGGACCCTTGTTGGCAAAGTAATGTCTCTGCTTTTGAATATGCTATCTAGGTTGGTCATAACTTTCCTTCCAAGGAGTAAGCGTCTTTTAATTTCATGGCTGCAGTCACCATCTGCAGTGATTTTGGAGCCCCCAAAAATAAAGTCTGACACTGTTTCCACTATTTCCCCTTGTATTTCCCATGAAGCGATGGGACCGGATGCCATGATCTTCGTTTTCTGAATGTTGAGCTTTAAGCCAACTTTTTCACTCTCCTCTTTCACTTTCATCAAGAGACTTTTTAGTTCCTCTTCACTTTTTGCCATAAGGGTGGTGTCATCTGCATATCTGAGATTATTGATATTTCTCCCGGCAATCTTAATTCCAGCTTGTGTTTCTTCCAGTCCAGCGTTTCTCATGATGTACTCTGCATAGAAGTTAAATAAGCAGGGTGACAATATACAGCCTTGACGTATTTTCCTATTTGGAACCAGTCTGTTGTTCCATGTCCAGTTCTAACTGTTGCTTCCTGACCTGCATACAGGTTTCTCAAGAGGCAGGTCAGGTGCTCTGGTATTCCCATCTCTTTCAGAATTTTCCACAGTTTATTGTGATCCACACAGTCAAAGGCTTTGGCATAGTCAATAAAGCACAAATAGATGCTTTTTCCATGATCCAGCGGATGTTGGCAATTTGATCTCTGGTTCCTCTGCCTTTTCTAAAACCAGCTTGAACATCAAGAAGTTCACGGTTCACGTATTGCTGAAGCCTGGCTTGGAGAATTTTGAGCATTATTTTACTAGCATGTGAGATGAGTGCAATTGTGCGGTAGTTTGAGCATTCTTTGGCATTGCCTTTCTTTGGGATTGGGATGAAAACTGACCTTTTCCAGTCCTGTGGCCACTGCTGAGTTTCCCATATTTGCTGGCATATTGAGTGCAGCACTTTCACAGCATCATCTTTCAGGATTTGAAATGGCTCAACTGGAATTCCATCACCTCCACTAGCTTTGTTCGTAGTGATGCTTTCTAAGGCCCATTTGACTTCACATTCCAGGATGTCTGGCTCTAGGTGAGTGATCACACCCTCGTGATTATCTGGGTTGTGAAGATCTTTTTTGTACAGTTCTTCTGTGTATTCTTGCCACCTCTTCTTAATATCTTCTGCTTCTGTTAGGTCCATACCATTTCTGTCCTTTATTGAGCCCATCTTTGCATGACATGTTCCCTTGGTATCTCTGATTTTCTTGAAGAGATCCCTAGTCTTTCCCATTCTGGTTACGTGACAGGTAAAGTTTGCATCTGGGCTTTCCAGGTGGCTCAGTGGTAAAGGACCTGCCTGCCAATGCAGGAGATGCAAGAGACGCAGGTTCAACCTCTGGGTTGGAAAGATCCCCTGGAGTAGGGCATGGCAACCCACTCCAGTATTTTTGCTGAGATAATCGTATGGACAGAGGAACTTGCTGGGCTAGAATCCATGGGGTTGCACAGAGCACTCATGACTGAGCATGCACACAAAGTTTGCATTGCTCAGAAGCTTCCCTTCAAAGAAAGGGTGGGACCCTGCCTCCCCCTCAAGGTAGCCTCTGATGTCCATTTGGTGTTGCGGTCTGGATCCGGCCACTGTAAGGAGGAGACGTGCCCCCTTCCATCCCTCCGCACCTGGTCAGGATCCAGGGTTATGGTTGATCTCTCCCCACACCTTAAAGGCTCCTCACTCTCCTCTCTGAATGCACAGCTTGCCTTCCTGCTCCTTCCTCAGCCAAGCTGGGGAGCACTTGGCAGAAGCCAGGATTATAATTGTAAGAGTTGGGAGCCAGATTCTTCTAGAGTTGTACAGATTTTCCAGAGCAAGAGCACATGACTTCAAAAGAATAACATGATATAGATTTTTAAAAAATATCTCCGTGAACTGCCAGTGTTGTTTCCCAGAGTCAGTGTACATTTAGTCCAGTGAGTCATCTGCCCCTTCCTCATCCCACTCCCTGAGGTTAAAAACAGAACATCATGCTCCTGTCAACACCTCCAAGTTCCAATCAGCAAAGAGCAGAGCAGGGGGTGATGCAGTCAGGTACTGGGAACTAGAGCCACATGGAGACCCGCCGATCAGAACCAACGCCGGTGCACTGCTGAATGGGTGAAGCCACAGCAATGTCCCTGCGGCCACAGTGTGCAAACTCATGAGCACCTGAGGGAGAGGAAAGTCTCATTCCAGGAGGGCTGACACCAGCTTTTAAGTCTGAAGGGCGATGAAGGGGACATTCTGGGCCCCAAAGCCCTGGGGCACCCCTAGGTGTCCAGGAGGGAGTCTGGAGGTATGGCCAGGGGAGCTCCCTCCAGGCCAACATGCCAGGAACCCACTGCCCCCTGCCCTGTTCACGCTGCCCCCAGAAGCCCAGGCCTCCCTGACCATGTGCCCGGCTACCCTGTGACAGCGCCTATAGCTATGTGGGGAGCTGGCATCCACTCAGCCCCCTGTACCTGCTGGGTGCGCTCCTGCGTCTCCACGCCAGGGTTCACGCATTTCCTCCCCTACTTGGGCTGGCTGAAGTGGCAGACCCCTCTGCTGGAGCCCCCTGCTGGTGCTTGACCCCCACAAACCACCCCCGCCCCCGGCCCAGGGTCTCCACTGGGCAGAGGTATCCATGTGCCAAGGAATGTGGTGACACAGGCACTGGACCCAGCTCCTCTCACTGCACCTCTGCCCACTGGGGACATTTCCCCCTTGCCTTGCCTACCATGTCTGCCATATACAAGCGGATGGCAAAGACGGGGGTGTGGGGGGTGTGGGGGGGGGCGGGGCAGGAAGAAGCGCTGGGTTGAGTTGGTGAAGTGAGCTGGAAAGAATGAGCAGGCAGGCCCAGGGCAGTCTTGCTGCCACTCAGCTACCTGAGGGTCAGACTGTGGGGATGCTTTTCTCCTTCCCTTCTCTGCCTGCCCAGCCCCCACCAACCTCTGCCTCACCCCCTCAGGCGGATCTGGGGGCCTCTCCTTCTCCTCACCAAGGAGCCCAGTGCAGCTGGGCTACTGGCTGTCTTCTAACCCCCGGGGTTAGTGACTCAGGACAAACGCCAGCTGTGCAGGCCATCGTCAACAGTGTTGATCCCTGCCTTGCTTGTGGCCCGCCTCACAGAGGTGACCCCAGGACTGCAGTTGGACTGCCCCATGCAGGGGACCCATCTGCCACTATCTGCCACTATCTCCAGTAGGCACACCCCTACTGGAGCCCTCGGACTCTGCAGCAGCCGCTGCTTTGCCTGTTCTTCCCTTTACCTGGACTCCCTTCACCTGAGCTCCTCTGAGCCTCCTGAGGACAGAGCATGGCATCAGTTTGTTGAGTGACTGAGTGAAAGTGACAGAGACAGAGGGAGGCAGAGCAAGTCTGCCTTCTGACACAGTTCTGGTTTGTTTGGAGTCAGACTTTTTTAAAGATATATATATATATTATTTTTCTTTTATGTGGACCATTTTAAAAGTCTTAATTGAATTTGCTATAACATTGCTTCTGGTTTTTTGTTTTGTTTTGTTTGCAGTATCTTAGCTCCCCAACCAGGGATCAAAGCTGCAACCCTGCATTGGAAGGTGGATTATTAACCACTGGACCACTCGGAAAGACCCTATACTTCTTAGGTTAAAATAATTCTGGTGCCAGCACATGCTAGTTCTGCGACCTTTGTCACATGACATAACCTCTTTGAGCCTCAGTCTTCTCATCTGTAAAGTGGAGATAACAGGAACTGCCATGTTAAGTAATTATGAGGATTAAATGAGATAAAGTGATAAAGAGCTTACACCAGTGCCTGGCACAGAGTAAGTCCTTGATACACATTGTTGCTATCATTATTAATTTATGTCCTCCAGCCTTATCCAATACTACTGCCCTGGACAAGAATTATGGCCATTGCCAAGTCCGCAGTTTGCTCCCAGGAAGTACTCACTCCCGTGGCTGGAGGAAGTCCGTCAGGACATAACTTCTGACAGTTTGTTTTAGGTCCCAACCCTGCCACTTCTTAGCCTTGTATCCTTGACAGATGTGCTCTGAGCTTCAAAGTCCTCATCTGGAAACGTGGTCATGTGAGAGTCTTAATCTCAGAGAGAGGCTGGGAGGATGGAGTGAGGTGTGCAGGGTACGAAGCAAGCAGTCAGACAAGCTGCTGTCAGAGACCATCCAAGCTGACTTGACGGTGGACAGGAATCTGCTGGGGAGCAGCTGAGAGGCTGGTGGGGCTGAGAAGGAGTGGGGGCACCAGCCAGGGAGTGGGCGGCTGGGTGGCTCTAGGAAGAGCTGAGGGCTGTGTCCACATGTCAAGGTGTCTGACCTCCTAGTCTCTTATGCGGGCCATGGCCCTTCCCGTTTACTTCTCCTTTCCAGCAGAGCGGCACCGGCATTCTTTCAGCACCACTGCATTGGAAGCTTCACTTGGGGTCCTCCAGGACAGAGCGGGCAGAGGAGGACCCTCCACTGTGTGGGGGGCAGGGAGCCCCTGTGTCTCTGGCACACGTTGGGCCAGAGCTCACCCTGGGAGAGGCGACAACTCCCAGGGCACAAAGTCTCCAGCAAGGCGCACCCTTGCCCTCGCTGCCCTGAGCAGTGGCTTTAGCGGCCAGACGGCTGCCGGTACAGGTAAGGTCATAGAATCAGAGCTTCCTTCTCCCACCCCCGGGAGCCCTCCCAGGACTTCAGCACTTCCACAGAAACATCCTACATTCTTACCTCTCCCCCGCCAACCCCGGCCAGCTTATCCAAAATAGAGCCCTGGCCTTCCCTGACAGTGGTTGAAACTGTGCTTCCACTGCCGAGGGTACGGGTTCAATCCCTGGTCAGGGAACTGAGATCCCACATGCTTCATGGAGTGGCCAAAAAATAAAAAACCAAAAAGCAAAATAGAGCCCTACCTCTTTCCTCTCCACCCTACTCCCTTCTGTTCTGCCTTGTCCCTGAGTGCAAATGGGCCGGCATTGGAAGCCTCGGACTCTGTCTTCTAGCTGTAGGCCTTGAACAGTCTCTGAACATCTCTGATCCTGTCTCCTCATCATTGAACTAGGGATTACCACAGCCCGACAGCCCAAAATGCTTGGTGGGAATATAAGTAATACTGTCCTAAGCTTGAGGTATAATGCCATCTGTTAGCAGAAATTCATGCCAGGGTCGTCACTGGTTACCCGGGCTCACGAGTTCAGCATGGCCTCGACCCCTGCTTTGCCTGCGCCTAACCAGAGGCCTACACTTGCCATTCTGCCTCTGCAGTCTCACCACCTCTCAACCTGTACCTCCTGATGTTCCGTGTCTTCTCTCAGCAGGACTGGTGTTGCCTCTTCCTGGCTCCTCAGCACTAACTCTCCTCCCCCTGCAGCTCCGTTCAGCTGGCTCATGTCACACCCTATCTGAGAAACCTACCATGCATCTTCAGCATGTCAGCCAACTCCCTCCATAGCCCATCTCCCCCATCCCGCCTTCCCATCCTTTTCTCTTCCTCCATCCCTCCACACGAGCTTGCTATAGTCATTCTAGATTATTCCTCCCTTCCCACAGTGGGAAACACTGTCTCTACACTTGTATTACACGGTTTCTGTCACTCACCGTGTTCTTATAAAGGTTTTCATTTACTGACATCTCACTGGTCTTGCGAGGCCTGCCTCACATGCCACTTCTTCCAGGAAGCCTTTCCGGATTCCTCTCTTCAAAAGCATCACTCCCTCACTTTCCAAATGTGATGCTTATGCTTCTGTGGGCACTTACCTAACCCTGGACAAAGTGAGGTCCCCATTTACCCTCAGTGGGCCAGTGTCCCCTCACTGATGCGGCCCACAGGCAGCCTGTTCACCTGATGCCAGCCCCTGTATGCCAGCTAATTTATTGCCCTACATACTTTCCAAGGTAGTGTACTATAAAATTTTTAAATGTTTTATTTTTTGTGGTTTTCATGTATCGTTTGTGTTTAAAGTATTATAAACCTATTACAGTACAGTACTGTATAGCCGATTGTGTTAGTTGGGTACCTAAGCTAACTGTGCTGCACTTAGGAACAAACTGGACTTAGGAACGTGCTCTTACGACATAACTCGTTCGTATGTGCGGGACTTAAGTGTAGCACTACTCAATACCCACGAGTCTCCACTCTGCTACTGACAAATATTTAGGTTTTCTTTCCCTTTGGGCAGCGGCACACACAGTGCCGAGGTGGACCCCTTTTCCTCTTGTATGCACGTGTGAGTGTTTCTCTAGGGTGTGGCAAGAGCGGGGCGGCTTTCTACACTTGACCAGATACGGTTAAATTGTTCTTCACGGGTGTCCACCTCTCTTCACAAGTGAGGAAACTGAGGCCCAGAGACAGGGCAGTGGCCTGCTTGGAGCTCTCAGGGTCCAGGACCTGTTCCCAGTCCAGGGCCCTTCTGGGCGCAGCACACTGCCTGTCTGGAACCCCCATTTCCTTATTTTTATTTCTCTACAAATCTCCGCGACCACCCGGGTGGGCGTTATCAGAGCCCATCTAGAAGAAACACATTATCAGCATCCTCCAGGCGGCCTGGGGGTCTGGGAGTGCTTTCGAGAGGAAATGGGGAAAAAATTAACTTTAGAGAATTCCCTGGGCAGCTCTAAACCTCCTGCTGAAGGTCTTGAGAGGGGAGGCGCTTCCAGGGGGCCGGGGCGGGTTGGGGGCAGTGTTTTCTTAGAGGGCAGCACCTGGATCCCAGCTGTGTGGGCCTTCCCAAGCCTGTTCCCTGATCCTCCCCTTCTCGTGAGGGCCAGGGGCTTCGGTGCCCTTTCTAAGGCCACAGCCAGCCCTCTTCTGGGACAACCTGGAGCTGAAAGAGGCCACAGAGACTCCAGGACCTGCCTTTGTCTGAAGCCCAGCATCCAGGCTTTATTGAACTACTTGTCTAATAGCTAAAGCACAGCATCGCTGCTCTGGCTTGACTGCAGCTCCCTTCATCTACAGCCTCTCCATCCAAATGCCATCAGAGGAGTGGCAGCTGGGTGTCACGAGGGAGCCTGCTGGAAGACTGGCAGGAGGGGAGACTTGGGGGGTGGGCAGGTCACATTAGGGGTTTGGGCCTTTATACTGGAAGGGACAGAAAGCGCTGAAGGTTAAAGCCTAGTTAAAGCCTTGTTGTTTAGTCGCTAAGCTGTGCCCAGCTCTTTTGTGGCCCCATGGACTGTAGCCTGCTAGGCTCCTCTGTCCATGGGACTTTCCAGGCAAGAACACTGGAGTGGGTTGCTACTTCCTTCTCCAGGGGATCTTCCTGACCTCCAGGGGTTCAGGTATTGAACCTGAGCTGCCAGGGAAGCCGTAGGGTGATGCATTAAGTTTAAAAAAGACCATGCTGACTTCAGGCTTCCCTGGTGGCTCAGGTGATAAAGAATCCACCTGCAGTGCAGGAGATCTGGGTTCGATCCCTGGGTTGGGAAGATTCCCTGAAGGAGGGCATGGCAACCGACTCTAGTATTCTTGCCTGGAGAATCCCCATGGACAGAGGAGCCTGGCGCGCTGCAGTCCTTCGGGTCACACAAAGAGTGGGACATGACTGAGTAACTAAGCACAACAAGCACAGCACATGCCGACTTCTGGGTGACAGGGTATTGGAGGAGGCCTGTTAGGGGCTATCGCAGCAAGTCAGGTGAGAGATGGTGGCAGACCGATGATGGTGGTAGTGGAAGTGGAGGGACTGGCAGGGTGGTAACCTGAGACTTAGTGATCTAGGGGGTGGGAAAGAACAGGTAGTCTTCAGGCTGGCGCCCAAGTTCTGGCCTAGGTGTGCTAACGGCGCCATTCCCCAGGAGCAGGAATACTGGGAAAGGGCCGGGTGTGGGGAAGAGACATTGGCTTCAGCTGTGTGTCTTTTGAGGATGGGTGGCCTGGAACACATCCAGGGGGAGATACCAAGCAGGCTGCCTGGTGGCGTTCATAGGCAGGGAAGGTTCTCCCTGGCGGGAAACCCACAAAGGCTCCTCTCACTGAGTAAGTGCCTCACACTGAGGACTGCACCTGTAGAATCTAAATCAAATCACTGACGCTCATGGCCAAGGAGAAAGCTTCACAGGTGTACACATCTTGGTCTGTTTTCACTTCTCATTGGAAGACAAATGACTTGTCCCAGTAGGTGGTTTTGCCTGGATTATACATTGAGCACACACCAGGCAATATGTTACCATAGTAACTTAATAGCAGAACTAGGGTGGGAGAGAAAGATGGAAGGAACTGTGGGGATACTGTAGCAGGTCTGGAGGTAGAAATGGAGAACAAAGTTATAGAGGCAGCATGAGCAGATACACGCAGGTGAGACACTGGTATACAGGCAGGTGAACAGCCCGATTTTACTGAACAAAAAGGAGTACAGCACGTGGGATGCTGATCAGAGACTGGGCTAGAGAGAGAATGTGGACTTACCATTGGAGTGGGGGTGTTTACAAGCACTAGGCAGCCATGGATACTTTCTGAGCAGAGGAGTGGAACTGACAGAACCCAGCCACCGATGGAGAGCAGTGGGCATGGGAAAGGGAGCATTGATGTTGCCACAAGAGGTTGGAGCCTGAGTGGGAAGTCAAACCTGCAAAGTCAGGAGGAGGAGGTGGGACGGGGGTGGGGAGAACGAAGCTGACTCAGCATGTGAAAGCAGAACAAGGGAGAGCCTGAACTGAATAGCGGGGTCTCTTCCCAGACTGGTCCTTAGGGATGTGTTTTAAAGAATAGCCAAAATGACTCAGAATTAACCATCAGTGATTGGCATGTAAAGCAGAGTTTCTGACAACAGTATTTCTTTAGTTTAAATGTTCTCCCTAACCATCAGCTGTTTAATCCTTTTCTTCACCAATGGCAGCAAGGAATATTTTGGTCTGAATTCTCCCTTTTCTGGGTTAGCCAAGTCTGACCTAAGGAGAACTGAAAAGAAACAGACAGGAGGTGATGGATCTGCTCTACTGCAGTCCAGTTTGGGATAGAAGCTCTGGTCATAGCTCTGATCTTGTAAGCACCATGAGGCTCTTGTAGGTGAAATCTGGTGCCAGGACAGACAGGGCCAGGCTAGACAAAGGAAAGACTTCAGGATATGTGGATGCCAGCCCTCAGCACCTATGGAAAATAACCAAGCCTGAGAGGCAGTTTCAACTTCAACACAAATAGCAGCACATGAGAAAATAAAGTTCTGTCCACAGAATCACAGACTGTGTTGCTGGAAGGGGTTTCTCTGCCTTCCACATCCTTGTTAGTTTGGGCTCCAGAATATGAATTGTACCAGGTCACATCACCATGTCCCCAAACTTTCTCTGACACTACATCTTACTCTCTGTGGGTAACAAAGCCAGGACACAGACCTCACTGCCTACGACTCCTATACCCATGCCAGACATCATTAAATGACCTCCACACTTTCTGCTGGGCCTGGATGCAGCCTCGGGATCTAACTCAGCACAGTCTTGCAGGCAGACATTACCAATCAACTACCATCCTCAGGATGACAATCGTTTGCCTCCCATTGAACAGAAAGAGCCAGAATGCCTCAGCCTGTCTCTCTGTTGTCTTTTTCCACCTGTGTTTCCCATCACTACTTCTATGCTCTGGCTTCCCTCAACTGCTTGCCATTTCTAAACAGACATGTCTTTTTCTCACTCCTTGAGTCTTTGTCCATGTCATGACTCAGCCTGGAATGCCCTCTGTGCAGACTATTAGTGCTTCCCCAGGACATGCTCTCCCATAACAATAAATCTGTGTCTGGGCACACAGCCGCCCAGCATTAAACACTGCCCAGCCTCCCCTGGACCAGAAGGCAACCATGTGCTAAGTGTTGGCCAATGAGATATGAAGGGAAGTGATGCATTTTTAACTATTTCCCCAAGTTTTGCCTTTAAGGGTTTGGGCATATACTCTCCTGGGTCCCGTCCCTTTCACAATGGCCATTTGATGGTGAGAACAAAGCAGCGCCAGCGGCCCAGAGACAGAAGCCACATGATGAAGATGGGAGGCTAGCCTTCCAGCCAGGACCACCATCCCCTGGCTGCTAGGGAAGAGTCATCCTCCTCCACCTCGTTGAAATCTCTCTATTTGGTGGGGGAGTGTGGGGAGGGTGTCTTCGGTTATGGTGGCAGCTGAGTCTGTACTCTATGTGCCCTCCCATCTGCTTCTTGTTCTTTACAACCACCTTCCAGCACCACCTCCTCAGTGGAGTCTTCCCAGAGCCCCAGGCTCCTCTGGGATCCCCCACACTTCATGCACACCTCCCGTTGGCAGTCCTAAACCGCAGGATGGCTGTGGCCCCTCCCACCATCCTGGCTGAAGGCAACTTCTCTCTCCTCCATCCCTCCCCTGGACCAGTGCTGGTGATGGCGTGAATGCCCAAACCTGATCGTATCACCCACTTGTCCCTGCTCCTAAAGTGCAGACCTCTCAGTCTGGTGGTCAACATGTGACTCTGACCTACTCTGAGCCTTAGAGATGAGGCCCAGCCTGTGAAGTGATCTGATCCAGAGGCTCAGCTGGTCACAGCTCCCTCTGTGTGTGTGTGTGACCGCGGACTGTCCCACCCGCTGCCCGCCCCGCCCAGCCCCAGCGTGGCGGGTCTCAAGTAGCTGCTTCCTTGCTGACTGGAGCCTATATTGTCCTGCTCCTGGTTTGTTACTGAGAACAGGGACAGAGAAAGGGGAGTTTGCCTGAGCTGTGTATTCTTCTCAAGTGGCCCAGGAAGTCCCACGACCTTTATATCTGTTCCTGAGACCCTCCTCCTGTCCCACTAGGCAGTATGGTTTGCAAATTGTCCACACCTATTCCTCTGAACTTCTGGCCACTGTGACCTTTCTAACAAGGCTCGACTTCTGGCATCCCGTCCCAGGCTGCACGCCCATCACTCCCGGGGCAACCAGTACACGCAGCCCAGAAGCAGGATGCGGCCAGATCTCAGGCAGCAGATGGCTATTTTGGGACAGGGAGGATCCTGGGAGGATGCTGGCGAGGTCAGAGTAGGAAGGGAAAGAGGTGGCTTTTCTGCCCATGATTGTGTGTCCCAAGCCCTCTCTGGATGCCGCCCAGGGGCCCGAGGCTGCCACAAGGAAGAACACACCCACCACAGGGCTCCAGCCTCGGCCCGGCTGGCCACAGAGGCAAACTGAGGGCAGGCACAGGTCTGGGGCTCCAAATCCTGTGGCCATAGTGGGCAGAGGGAGTGTGTGCTTGTTTGTTGTGTCCTAACAGCAAGTGACTTCGGCATCAGGCAAGACATCGAGGGGTCTCGGAGCAGAGAAGGTGTCAAAAACCAACCCGAGGTCAGATGGAGAACACCAGAAAGAATCTAATCATCCAGGAATGATAATTGATAATAATTTAGTGAATATTCACTGAGCATTTACTATATGTGGAGCACAATATTAGATATTGGCAAAAAAAAAAAGTGAATGTTTTGCCTTGTATGTGACACTTGACAATTACGTAAGTCCTCGTCTGCAAGTATCAGGAGACTAAAAGTGGTTGTAAAGTGGTTTATAAACTCTGACCCTAAGGAAATAGTCGGAGAGGCATGATTCAGGTACAAAGATGAGAGCGGTATTCTACTGACTATGGGAATTGCAGACATTTCAGAATGCCTAACTCCATTGTGCCAGCTTCCAGTGTTCTGGGGAAGGTCATCTGTCCACGTCAAGTGTTCAGTACTGTGCCCGGCACAGCCTGGCTGCCCAGTGAGGGGCAGGGGCAGTGACTAGTATTACTCAGCACAGGTTGGCCACGTGGCCCAGGCTTTCGTGCAGAGGAGATACATTTACCATGGGGCGGGAAGCCTCAAGTCGGGCAGGGGGATAGGTCCAGGGACTGAGAGGGACCCAGCCTGTCCTAGGAGATGGATTGTATTCTGCAGTTCTGCTGTCCGAGACACCTCTATGCAGCCCTCACATCCTTCTCTACTGACTCTCCAAAAAGCTGGGAACACACCTTACTCTCCTTCTGATTTTGCCTCAGTTCGGGGCCTTTAAATGCTCCTGGTGTTGCCCACCTGGCTCTGATCTGTACTTTGGGCCAAACTGCCCTCTAGGGACTTTCCCAACACTCAGGACACCCCCTGAACATGTCCCTGCTCACTCTCCTCCCATCTCCTGGCCGAATCAGTCCCTGCTGGGGACCCTTCCCACAAGGACCTGCATACGCCCTTCCTCGCCTCCAGAATCCCTGAGCCACTCACGCTGCGTCACGGCTTCCTCCTCACCAGCCAAGAGCTGAAGCAGTACTCTTCTAGATTCTTCCTCCCTCCTGTGGCATCCCTTCCTAGCTCCCAGCTTCCCAGGACCACCTGAGCCATCCTCCCTCCTGTGGCATCCCTTTCCTAGCTCCCAGCTTCCCAGGACCACCTGAGCCATCCTCCCTCCTGTGGCATCCCTTTCCTAGCTCCCAGCTTCCCAGGACCACCTGAGCCATCCTCCCTCCTGTGGCATCCCTTCCTAGCTCCCAGCTTCCCAGGACCACCTGAGCCGGACCCTCCCAAGCACAGAATGGATCCCTCTTGGTTAGGTCCCCACTTTGATGGCAGGCAGGATATGAGACACCCTATCAGGCACGGAAGGGAAACAGCCAAGCCTCTTTCTGCCTGTAAATGTGCCTCTGACACCAGGACACAGTGTCTGATAAGGATTTCAGTGATCTTTAAAGTGCTAGAGGAATTGAACAGAAAAAAAAAAAAAAACGAAAAACTAGTAGTTCTAACTAGGAATCAGGAAAGCGCTAAGTACTCTCCATGGAACTCTCTGAACCTCCGCCACATGCCTGCAAGATGAGTATTACCCACATTTCTCAGACAAGACCATCGGGGCAGAGAGAGGTTAATAACTCCCTTGAAGATCACACAGCTGGTAAATATCAGAGCTGGAATCCAAATCTCTATGTTCCCTGGCTCCAAATCTCCTGCCATTCACCAGCTTTCTGTAGTTCAAGCAAGAACAATTGCAACTGACCAGGAATTATGAGGATGACAGACACCATGATCTGCAATCTGGGCTGCCTCAGAAACCCCAGTGCACACAGCCGCTCTGCCCAGGCCCCATCAACACAGCTTCATCTTCATCTCATCTCATTAATCTTGGCATTCTCTTCCCAAAAGCTATCCCAGATCCCAGGGCTCAATCTCCGGGGCCCCAAGGGAGGGAAGGCGCTTCCCAGGGCTCCTGGACACCTTTTTAATTAACCCAGACGACCCTCTTCTGACTGAGGCCAGCTGAAGCCTGTCACGGTCTCACCAGCTCCTGTGCCACCTGAACTGTGACTCCCAGCTGTGACTCAGCCCACTCACCCGCCAGCAAATGTGGTCTCTCCATTTCCCACAAGCTCAGCATCTGTTGGCTGCTCCTCCCTGGCTTGGGACCCATGAGTGCCAGCTCCTCAGCCCCTGTGCTCAGCGGAGGGCCTGCCAGAGCACCCAGGGAGTGTCCTGCTACAGTGGGCATCTAGGGGCCTGACTCTGAGCCAGCAGAGACCCGGAGCGGGGTGAACCCTCTGCAATTCCTTGCAAGTGTTACCTGCCTCACACACCCTTGTTTGGAGCCTCCTCCCTTACCCCCAAAGGGGTGCTGCCCATTCCAGTTACTCATGGGGATAATTAAACTTGCCCATCTGTCTTTTTCGTAGCTTAACAACAATGGTGGGCAACCTGGAAAAGTCTTCATGGACCATGACTCGGAATCCACATTAGATTGGTTAGCTTGATCACACCACATCACCCAGCAACCTCAACCTTGTTGGTGAGTGTGTGTGTGCGTGTGTAGCCTAGACACCAGATAGTGAACACACAGCCCCCTAAGCAACCTAGGTGGGACCGGCAAAGGTTTTCAATCATGGGGTAATTCATTCATTTGGGAATAAGTGTCTTTGAACTGATTCTATCGGGCGCAGGTGAATCAGAGGAGCCGGGTCCCTGTCTTCAGGGGCTTCTTTCAACTCTGGGCGACATTGCAGAATTTGCCATTTTCATTATCATATATGATCTCACAGCCTGGTGTGCACAGTATCTGGCCCATCGAAGAGTTGAGGAATAAATGAAGCTTGAATAAGTAAATGAATGATGGATGGGGATGGGGGGCCAATCAATGGGAACACGGGAGGCGAACATCGCAGACTGTCATTCCCATTTTCCAAATGAAAAGCGACGCTCTGAACAGAGTGTGGTCTGGCCACTGAGAGGGCCTCTGGTATGTGTCCCTGTCCTTGTCACCCCTGCATAGGGCTCCTTACCTGGCGGGCAGTGACATCCTGGGGATGTCTTCAGGGTCTCCCGGCGCCTCCGTGAGTGGAGCTTCCATTTCTGCACAAGGAGACAGAGAAGAGGGGTCACTGGGGGTCGTAAATGCCAAGCCCTGGAAAGCAACTAGGGACTGAGGGGAGGGGAGGGGGCTAGTGAGGGGGATGGGGGACAGGGGGTCTGGCAGGGGCACTGATCCTGGATCAAACACTGGCCACCAGGCATCTGGGTAATCAGAAGCAGATGGAGAGGTCCCATCTCAGTCACCTCGGGGTCTGATGTCTTTGGAGAGCTCTGAAGAAAATTAACTTGAGCACAAGACCCTGTAAAGCAGTTTGGCCTTCCTGCACCCGACCATCATGAGCACAACAACCTGTGCTTCTCGGCTTTCTGCTAATTGCTTCCTGTCTACTTCTGAGTGTCTATGCATCCCGGGGGCAGGGACAGTGGCCCCTGTTCTTCTGGTGTCACTCACAGAGCCAGACACAGGCAGGACCCCTGTCCCTCCATCAGACCCCTTCCTCATCAGCTTCCTTACCCTTCAGCCAATCTGGAAGGCACCAA
Source organism: Bos indicus x Bos taurus (assembly GCF_003369695.1). NCBI lineage: Eukaryota > Metazoa > Chordata > Mammalia > Artiodactyla > Bovidae > Bos > Bos indicus x Bos taurus. The sequence goes on along the minus strand of NC_040103.1, from coordinate 26,084,464 downwards.
AGACATGGCAACAAGCAGACTGAGATGCCTGCCCAAGGAGCTGCCATTTCCGTGGAGATGAATGGATGACACATACACAGCTGCCAGTCCAGACACCTGGAAAGGGCAGGTGCTGAGCACCCTCATCCTCGCCACCACCAAGGGAGGGAGCTGGAGGGGAAGCCAGAGGTTAACAGGTATGCTCTGGGGCCAGACTGCTGGACTCGTGGCCTTTCTCAGACCCTAAGCTGTTAACAGTTCTGACCTCATAGGTTACTGAGAGGATCAAAGAGTTTGGTGCATAGAAAGAAAGGTGCCTGATCCCCAGGAGGCATCAATAAGTGTTAGCTATGATTACACTTTCATGGCAAATAGAAGGGGAAGAAGTGGAAGCAGTGACAGACTTTATTTTCTTGGGCTCCAGAATCACTGTGGATGGTGACTGCAGCCATGAAATTAAAAGACACTTGCTCTGTGGAAGCAATGCTATGACAAACCTAGACAGCATATTAAAAAGCAGAGAAATCACTTTCCTGACAAAGGTGTCTATAGTCAAAGCTATGGTTTTTCCAGTAGTCACGTACAGATGTGAGAGTCGGACCGTAAAGAAGGCTGTGTGCTGAAAAATCGATGCTTTCAAACTGTGTGCTGGAGAAGACTCTTGAGAGTCCCTTGGACAGCAAGGAGATCAAACCAAGTCAATCCTAAAGAAAACCAACCCTGAATATTTGTTGAAAGGACTGATGCTGAAGCTGAAGCTCCAAAACTTTGGCCACCTGATGTGAAGAGCCAACTCACTAGAAAAGACGCTGATGCTAGGAAAGATTGAAGACAAAGGAGAAGAGCGTGGCAGAGGATGAGATGTTTGGATAGCATCACCAACTCAATGGACATGAATCTGAGCAACTCTAGCTGATAGTACAGGACAGAGGAGCCTGGAGGGCTACAATCCACAGGATCGCAAAGGGTCAGACACGACTTAGCAACTGAGCAACAACAATAATTACATTCCTTTTATAGGTAAGGGACCTGGGCTCAGAGAGGAGGCTGACCTGTCAAAACCATGGTGGAGGAAGGCTGAGATCTGGACCCGTTTCTCTGCGGCTAGGACTGCAGTTAGAAGCCAGTAGCCCCAGAGTCAAATTGGCCCCTAGATATATTTTATTTGGTTCCAAAGTGATTTTTGTTCAATGAATTTGTCACCAATCTTTTGAAGAGGCTGATTTCACATGAAAGTCCGTGTTTCTAATTTCCTTTGAACAAACTGGAAGATCTAGCCACCCGGGGCCTCTACTGCGTGGCTGGCTGTGACTGACCGTCCTGTGCACTGTGGTCCCCACTCCAACGCGCTGACCGGTTATGATGCCAGCTGGCTCCTCATAAGCGTCTCCCCAGCACTGGCCTCCTCCCTGTTGTGCAGTTCTGCCACTCAGGGAGAGGGTAAAGGAAGTCACCTGGAAGGTGTCGTAGGTTTGGTGTCACCTCTAGTTTGGCGGTGGAGACAGAAGGTCAGGAAATCTTCCCAAGGATTTCCGTCAAACTAATATCTGCTGAGCCCCCGCTGTGTACTGGCACTGAGCTGGGTGCTTTCACACAGGGAATCTCATCTAGTTTTCATAATCAAACTCTGCGTGCATGCTAAGTTGCTTCAGTAGTGTCCGACTTTGCAACACTATGGAATGTAGCCCGCCAGGCTCCTCTGTCCATGGGATTCTCCAGGCAAGAACACTGGAGTGGGTTGCCATGCCCTTCTCCAGGGGATCTTCCCAACCCAGAGATCAAACCCAGGTCTCCTGCATTGCAGGAGGATTCTTTACCTTCTGATCCACCAGGGAAGCCAAATAGTGATCACATTTCTTGATGAAGGAAAGTAGGCTCAGACAGACCAAGTGACTTGAACTTGGACTGGTATGTGGTGGATATGGGATGAGAACTCAGGCCTTTTGATGCAAAGTCTACTACATGCTGATGTATACACATTCCCCTGGCGGAGGGAGCTCAGCCCCCGTGTGCGTATGTGTATGTGTGAGTGTGTGTGTTGGGGTAGAGACACGCTGTGTTGAAGGGGAGGGCAGAAGAGGACAGGAGGTCAATGCATATAGGAGGAGAAGGGCAGGAACAGCCCTAAGGGGAGCCCCTCACTCAGAAAGGGAGGCTGGCACACAAATACTGGGTAGATGAACACTGAGGTGGGCACAGAGTGGCCACTGGGAAAATCGAGGACATCCCAGAATGAGGTCTGGAGGAAGGCCCTGTGATGCCCAGCTCTGAACCCAGCTCACTAGCACCACTTTTCAGAAAGGGACTGTGCATACCCACTTCCACATCCCTTCCCACCAAGAGAAGGCTCTCCAAGGGGATTCTCTGTGGCTGTGTGTGGCACACAAGTGGGTGTGTGACCCAACTCTGCTAAATGAAGGAGCTGGTCAATGGCTAACAAGCCATTGACTGAGTGTGCAGCATTTTGGCTATAGGCTGCAAACATTAGGACTGTCACTCATTCAATAACTGCAAGATGCCAAGCACAGGTTGGACCCTGGGGATGGAGCGAGCAGCCCAAGGTGGACAGGAGCCCTGCCCTCCTGGGTTCACCTTCCAGTGAAGGAGACGATGAACAGAGAAGCAGATGAATGTATAACCCAGGCGGTGATAAGTGCTATAGAGAAAACTAAACCAGGGTAAGGAGACAGAGAGTGACAGAAGGTGGTATTGTAAACTCAGGGTTCAGAGTTCTTTCTGTGCAGGGCACGTTTGAGAAGAGAGAACTGGCTGAAGTAAGGAAATGAGTCAGGAAGCGATCTGGAGGAAGTGTGTTCCAGGCAGAAGGAACAGCAGAAGCGAAGCCTCAGAGACAGGGCTGCATGTGGAGTTTTCAAGGAAGAGGAGAAGGGACAGTGTGGCAGGAGTGACTCGGGCAAGGAAGGAAGGATAGGAATGTGGTGGGAAAGGCAGATCATTGGGGTGCTGGCAAAGGCATTGAAATTTAGGACACAGATTCGTGACATTTCCACAGCTTCTTGACAGCCATAAAACTCCAGAGCTAGTACAGACGCTGTGGTGAGGCATCCAGCTCTCGCGGTCAGGCTCATCCTGAGCTGTGGGGTACAGTGGCTGCTGACAGCTCAGCCCCTCTCTAGGAACCACTCTCAGCTGAAGGAGCTGCCTTGACCAGGGTCATATCCATGCTCCCCAGCAAGGCAGGCCACAAACAGCCCCATTTAATAATAAAGGAAACTGAGACTCAGAGAGAAAAGGGGATTGCTTTGAGCAGGTAAGCCACAGAGGGATTAAATTCCAGGTCCTTCACCTTCAAGTTCAATGTTGTGGTGGTGTTGCTGTTCAGTCACTAAGTCATGTTGGACTCTTTGCGACCCCATGGACTGTAGCCCACCAGCCTCCTCTGGATCCCCAGGCAAGAATACTGGAGTGGGTTGCTATTTCCTCCTCCAGGGGGTCTTCCTGACCCAGGGATCAAATCTGTGTCTCTCACGTCTACCTGCATTGGCAGGAGGATTCTTTACTGCTGAGCTAACCAGCGAAGCCAGGTTCAATACTTTGGTTCAATTCATCCTGTATATATGGCTACTGCTCCTTAGTCGCTTCAGTCGTGTCTGACTCTGTGTGACTCTATGGACTGCAGCCTGCCAGGTTTCTCTGTCCACGGGATTCTGTAGGAAACAGTACTTGAGTGTGTTGCCATGCCCTTCTTCAGGGGATCTTCCCGATCGAGGGATCGAACCCGGGTCTCCTTCACTGCAGGCGGACTCTTTACCGCTGAGCCCCCAAGAAAGCCCTGGTTCAATACTTTGGTTCAATTCATCCTGTACATATGGAGCTCCTACTAATTGCAAGACTACAAAACAGAGCACAAGACAGTCCCCATCACCAAAGGAGTTTGAACTTTATGTGGGGGACACGTGTTGAGTAGTGTCCAGCTGGTTGCAGACTTTGAGAGCTGAGTGGGTGACGGGGGTTCTGTGCCCGGGTAAGGGTTTGGCCCAAGGCAGCCAACCAAGGGCCTGAAGCAGAGGAAGCATGTGGTCAAATCTGGGTGGTCTGACAGCATGTTGAGAAAGACCAGGACAGTGAGAAGGTTGGAGGCTGAGGTTCCTCTCTGGAGGCTGTCAGTCACGCATCCAACAGAGAGACACTGGAGGTCGTGTTTATGGCCTGGCAGCTTGATAGAGAGCGGCGGATGAAGGGAAGGGGGTACACAGGAGAAGGAATGGACAGGGCACAGGATGAACTTGGTGTGGGGGTAGGGCCTGGCCTCAGCAAACATTTTCTGTGAAGGGCCAGTTACTAAATATCTGAGGCTGTGTAAGCCATACGACCTCTGTCACAACCACTCAGCTCTACTGTGTAGGCGAAAGACAAAATAAGCACGGCCGTGTTCCCATAAAAACGGATTTACTAAAACAGCCTTCCAATGGGATTCAGTGCTTGTTTGCTCACCTCTGATACAATCTTTATGCAAACATGCTGTTCTTCCTCCCATCATAAAAAAAAGAAAAGAAATGAAAAATCCTCATGGACTCTACTTAGCTCTTTTCCTAGAAAAACTCCCTGATGGAGGGTATCTTCCTTGCTCTCCCCTGGACCACTCCTACCAGGCTCTTAGCCTCTTTCCTGGCTTGATCTCCAGGAGGCCTTTCTGTAATAGCTTTGCTAGCCTTCCTCCTTGTTTCATTTTCTCCTTCCAATTTTGCTGTCGTTGTGATTGTCTTATTTAGCTTACCTATTGCTTCCCCTTTCCTTAGAAGGCAAGCTATACAAGGACACGAATATTTTGATCTGTTTCATTCACTGCTATTAATATATTCTCAGTGCTTACAGCATGGCCCGGCAGCACATGATAGGTGGTCAGTAAACACGTGTTGCTCAGGAGATCTCATGTAGTTCTAGATTTCTGATCTGTCTTGTAAATGGGAGGATGGCTGCCCCTTTCAGGTGGGCATGTGCTATCCAGACCACCACAGTACCCTCCCCCTGGCCTGCCTCACTGCCTTAGGCCACTAGCCTGGCCCCGCTAGGCATCTGAGTTTGAGACTCTTGGTTTGAAATCCCCACGCTGAGGCTCTGGGGCAGGTGTAAAACTTTCAGAGTCCCTGGGGTGGACCCCCAGCCGCCCTGGACAGAGAAGCCTTCCTGCTTCACCCGTTGGCAGCTAGGGCCTCCTGGAATGCCCCTCATGGCCAGAGCTGAAATACCACCTGCCTGATCATTGCAGCTATTAAAATGCCTGTATCAGTATCAAAGGGAAAATGCCAAGTGGCCACTCGCTCTCCCCAGAGAATGCAGCTCCGGTCTGGCCTGGGGTTTAGGGCCCGTTCCCTCCCTGAGCCCAGCCCCAGGGCTCTTAAAGGGATCAGGCTCTGCCTGGGCCTTTGTAATACATGGGTGTGTCCATGTAATACATGGTGTGAGGGAGGGAGCCCAGAACAGAGGCCAGGTGAGCTCCGAATTCCATAATAGTCATGACCTTGAGCCTGGCACCTCCCCCCAGAGAATCTGCAAAATGGGGATATTAGCCACCTGCCAGGAGACCCAGGTTTGATTCCTGGGTCAGGGAGATCTCTTGGAGAAGGGAATGTCAGCCCACTCCAGTACTCTTGCCTGGAAAATCCCACGGACAGAGGAGCCTGGTGGGCTACAGTCCACGGGGTCGCAAAGAGTTGGACATGACCGAGCAACAGTAACCTCTCAAGTGTTGCTGTGGGAAGTGCCTTGGAAACCAAGAAGTATTTAACAGGTAGACTTATTAAATAGGAGTAATATTAATAGTAATAGCTATCCGTATGGAGTTGTATATACCAGGCACTCTGCTAAGTGCTTTAGCATCTAACAATTAATTTTTGATATTAGTGAATGACTCCCATGAAAACCCACTGCCCTTGGAGGCTGCAATGGGATTCTATTTGGGGTTAGCGCATGCCCCAACCACCCCACCACCACCCCCCTGCCGAAATATCACTCTGTATGGAGCATGTGGTGTTGATACAGACTGGAGCTGCCTTTGGGACTGTTAGGACCTTGGGGTCTAGTCCCAGCATTCCCACTAACTGCAAAGCAAGAGGTGTTACCCCTCTGGGCCTTGGTTTCCTCATCCATAGAACAGGAATACTACTAGATACCACTGGACTACACAGGACAGCTGGAGGGATAAGATGAGATGAGACCGGAAAATCGAAAGAGGGCTCCAGATGTGCAGAAGGGCGAACACCTGCTATGCCGGCCTGTTTTTCTTAGTGACCAGATGAAGGCCACTTCTCTCTTGAGCTGATGCCAGGCCTGCCTCCTCCCACCTGCCACAGTGAGGCTGGCCTGGCCTCATGTACTGCTGCCGACACGTGGTCCTACCCCTCCACCTCCTGGGAAACTCAGACCCCTTCTTCCTACAAGGGGGAGGGTGAGTGAGGGACCTGTCTGCTGCCCTGCCTTTTGACCACAAGAACGAGAAGCTGAAAGAAGGATTTGCCCATTGAAATGACCAGGCTGGGCAAAGCTCTGTGCCAGCATCTGACTACAATGCCTGGCACAGAGTGTGTGCACCATCCCAGCTGCTGGAGCATTCTCCTTACCTCATGCTACAGCTGCTATGGGGCTGGTGCCCTGCTGGAGACTTGAGGCGGCCCTTTGAGGGCAGGGCCTGGTCCAGTGTCACTGATCCACACTCGAACCAAATTACTTACTTTTAGGCCTGCCTCCCCCACCCCCGAGGATTCATCCCTGTGGTCTCACATGGGCTCTGGCCTTTTCAGATAGAAAAGAGGGCTGCTGCTGCTGCTGCTGCTGAGTCACTTCAGTCATGTCCGACTCTGTGCGACCCCATAGACGGCAGCCCACCAGGCTCCCCCATCCCTGGGATTCTCCAGGCAAGAACACTGAGTGGGTTGCCATTTCCTTCTCCAATGCGTGAAAGTGAAAAGTGAAAGTGAAATCGCTCAGTCATGTCGGACTCTTAGCGACCCCATGGACTGCAGCCCACTAGGCTCCTCTGTCCATGGGATATTCCAGGCAAGAGTACTGGAGTGAGGTGCCATTGCCTTCTCCAAGAAAAGAGGGCAAGGGAGGGCAATCCAGGGAGAAGCAAAGGCTGGATCCCAGAGAAGGCAGGAGAGGAACAGAGGGATTTGTTAAGGGGACGGGCCCGCGTGTGGCTGCCTGCCCCTGAGCGCAGGCAGCTCAGTGGGATGAAATCAAAGTGGAGGAAACCGAGACACTCAGCCTACACCCACCCAAACTGGACTCGCCCTGTCTGCTCTGGGAGCCTGTGTGCTGGGGGCCAGGAGCGGGTGCCCTGGGGCAGTCTGAGAAACTGTCTTCTTCCTTCCTCCCCCGTTCTCTTTGTGCAAGGGACTTGGCGTCTGATCACAGACTACCAGGGCCACAAAACAGGGGACTCTCTAGATGCCATGAGCTGCTGCTGCCTCCCCATTTCACCAGAATCACAGAGAGATATTGCTCCAGGCTCTGCAGGCCAGAAAACTCGGGGACAGAGGTGCACGCCCCGGTGTGAACTTTCCAGCCTTCGTATGAGAAAGTTCTTCCAGCTCAGCTATGACTCTGCTGCAGCCTCAGGAGACAGGAAACAGGATGGGCACTGGGTTAGCACGAGGCCTAGGACCTCCAGTTTCGGGGGGCCTGAGGTCATCCCTGCACCCAGTGCAGGATGAAGCAGGGTCCCCCACAGTAGAGTGGGGAGGGGCTGGGGGCAAGAGTGCTGGGACGGAGATCAGACCCTCTCCCCAACTTCTCTCCCTCTCACGAGTGGGTATCAAGCATCTTTGTTTGCTGCTGCTGCTGCTGCTGCTAAGTCACTTCAGTCATGTCTGACTCTGTGCAACCCCATAGACGGAAGCCCACCAGGCTCCCCTGCCCCTGGGATTCTCCAGGCAAGAACACTGGAGTGGGTTGCCATTTGCTTCTCCAATGTATGAAAGTGAAAAGTGAAAGGGAAGTCGCTCAGTTGTGTCCGACTCTCTATGCAAAGTGCTGGGGACCCACATGTGAGCAGAGCAGACATGGAGGCTGCCCGCATGGGGCTTACTCTCTAGGGAGGGGCACTTAAGGGCCTCTAAACCACACACATCACCGTGAAGCAGCCCCTGTCATCAGAGCTCTGGCAGGAGAGGTGAGATGTCGAGAGCCAGTCCAGCGGCACTTACTAGGCTGGTTCATCATGGGAAAGTGACAGCTGAGCTGACATCTGAGGATGCGCAGCAACCTACCAGGGGAGGGGCCCAGGTATGGGGGAAACAGCGAAGATCTGATATAATAAGGTGCTTCTCGGAAACCAGGCAGTAGTCTTATACTCAGCGCTCAAAGAAACCCACCCATGAACGAGGAAACTGAGACAGACAGGTGAATTAACTAGCACACGGCCAAGAACAGCAGAGGCAAGGTCTGAACGTGGCTCTGCGCCCATGAGCCTCTCCTTGTGCCTGTCCTAAGTGAGGGGGTGAGTAGGGAGATTGACTCTTTTCAGGAGACTGCAACTTCTATTCCTGGAGTGCCAGGCGCTGCTCAAAGCACTTGTTTTAACTTTCTTCAATCCTAAAAACAACACTCAAAGGAGGGCGATACTCTTACTATCCTTAACCTCATTTTATAGAGATACAGGCCAAAGCACAGAGAGGTTAACCCACTTGCCCAAGGTCACACAGCCAGTCATTTGGCTGGACTCTAAAAGTAGAAGGTGAGCCATGAGGCTAGAGAGGGTGGCAAGGGCCCCCCTCATGGATCATAGTAAGAAGCAGTATGAAGTCACTAAAGGGCTGTAATCAGAGAACTGGGGTAATCATACTTAGAAATTTTGAAAGATTATCCTGGCTGCTGTGCAGATGATGAAGGGGGCAGGGCAGAGTGAACAGGGGCAGATGGGTGAGGGTCTCCCATGGCCTGGGAGAGCCAAGGGGGGCTCGAGGCAGGCATGATGCACAGAAGGGGATGGCTCTGTGGGGGGCTGAGAAAGTTCAGTCTGTCCTGGAGTCAGGACGTGCGGTGCTGAGTGTGCAGAGGAGGACGTCCTGCTTAGCTGAGAGACGCTGAATATGAGGTGCTTTCAAGACATGCTGGAGGGGTGGGATTGCAGGTGTAGGATGGATCTGGAGCTCTGAGGACATGAAGAACACACACATTACAGCCAGAGCTGTCTAATCATGGAGCAGCCAGCTGCATAAGGCAGTGACCTCCCCGTTACTGAGGGTGTGTAAGTCTGAGAACCAGGGGTGTTTTGGGGATTCATTCCAGCACATGACTCCTTTCCTTCTAACACTCTGATTCCATGAGTAGGGAGATGCTGGAGGTGGCAGGACCACCCTCACTTCCCATGTCACTTTCAAAGTCTCCCCCTCCCCAGCTCCCAGGAAAGTCACTTAGGCTGTTTCTGGGAAAACCCGAGCTAATGCCCCTTTAACCAGCCCCTTCTTCATCCCTGTTCCTGTCCTGCCTCACAGGCCACCTTGTCAGAACATGATCCGATGCAGAAAACCTCCAAGTGGTGGCTGAAGAGGCACCTTCACGGGGCGTCTGTAGTGTACCAGGAGACCTCAGGTGTAAAGTCCCGAGGATGGCAGAGTCCCACGTCCTGTGACAGCCTTTGTGGGGAAGATGTGTCCCCCAGGGGCAGTAGGGCCTCCCTGGCTGAACTTACGAATGAGCTTCCTGGCAGGGGGCAGGGTGGACCAGAGCTGCCCGTGGCGGCTTGTGAGCTGAGCTAAGGAAAGAGAGACTTCGCTTTGGACTGTGGGCATCGGGGCGGCCAGGGAAGGTGGGGACGAGGGAAAGATGAAGAAAGGGGGCTGAGGAGGCCCAGTCTATGTAGACTCCAGCCACACAGGGTTTTGGGAAAACCCACAATAATCTCCAGGAGGGGAGACAGGGGTCCAGTGTCTCCCAGAAAGGCTGTGCCCAGACTCTCAGGAGGGCAGTTCCGCCCCTTTGTACTTGGCTTGCCCTCACCCTTTGAAGGATTGGAGGAGTCCTTGCTGCCAACAGCCACATCCCCGCCCTGTGGGGCACAAAGAGATTTTGCAGGGAGGCCAGCACCCTGGGCAGGAGGTCTGTAGACACGAGACAGGAGTGCCCACTTGCGGCTGCTGCTGAGGCCTGCCTGCCAAGCAGATGACAAGTGGGAGAGCCAGGACCCCAGCCTCCTCAGGCCCTCCCAGCCCCTCTCTACACCTGGGCCTCAGTTTCCCTTGGAGGAGCTCACTGACTTTCTTTCCAGTTTACTGAGGACTCAATAAGTGCTTCTGGGAGGGGAAGAATCCAACCAAAAGAGATGGGAGAAGCACTGGATGGATGGCAAACTCTCAGCTGATTTTATTCTTTGAAAAACTAAGACCAAGTGGCTCAGCGGCTAAGAACACACTTTTCAATGCAGGGGACATAGGTTCCATTCCTGATCGGGAACTAAGATCCCACTGCTAAGATGCTGCAGGGCAACTAAGCCTGTGTACCTCAAAGAAGAGCCTCTGCAGCCAAAGGAAAAAAAAAAACAACTATATATATATATATACATAAAAACAAAGGACACTAGTGGTAAAGAGCCTGCCCACCAATGCGGGAGATGTTAAGAGACACTGGTTTGATCCCTGGGTGGGGAAGACCGCCTGGAGGAAGACATGGCACCCCACTCCAGTATTCTTGCCTGGAGAATCCCATGGACAGTGGAGCCTGGTGGGCTACAGTCCATGGGGTCGCAAGGAGTCAGACATGACTGAAGTGATTCAGCATGGACACACAAGACCAAAACCAAAACCCAACACCCTGCTCCAAAAAAAATAAACCCCAATGCTTCCCCTTCTTTAACCTTCCCATACTTTCAAACCGTGCAGTGCGTGGTAGAGCTGTTACTGAATCTCGCCGTGACCCTCATGATTCTGCCACCATCAGCCCCTGAAGCACTGTTCTGGACTTAGGCGAGGGGCCCTGGGTAAACTGCACAGGGTGCTCCTGGCTCAGGGGAACAGATACAGTTTCTGTCTCTGTCCCTTTTGATAAAAATGAAGTACAATTTTGAACACACCAAAATGGTTAGTTAAAAGAAATCTTTATAAAAATAAGTGCAATGTTTGCTGCAGAGCAACTTGGGAGGGACTGTCAACTGTGGAGCTCGTTAGACAACCCACTGCCAGACCCTGCCCACGGGGATTCACATCAGGGTTTAGGGAAGGGGAGTCAGCCCTGGTATATTTGAAAGTCCTGCAGGTACCATTATGCAGCTGACCCATCACCAGTCCAGGGGCAGGCCTTTAAGGGTGTGCAGACATGAGAGAAGGAGGGGAGAGTCACTTTTAAAAGTTAAGTTTCTAGAGGACTTTTATCCTTATCTTGATCCAAAAGGAAACACTCAAGAAACTGCATAGGCAGACAGATAGATGCACGTTATTATAGGAAGGCAGCAGGGCAGAAGAGGGAGAAACAAAAGCGAGCGCAGGGTGACACAGCAGGGCTGAGACTGGGGCTTGTGCAGAATCTTCTGCCTGAACGACTCTGCTCTGCCTGGGGATGACTCCCAGATTTGGGGCTAAGCTTCCTTAGAGGACAGTTCAGTGTCCAAAGGACAAGACCCAGCCCCTCCCTCCTGGAAGCCCAAACATTCTGGAAGCCAAGGCTGGACAGGGACTTTCCTGAGGGTCCTTATCACCAAGACTTGATGTAAGCCTCTGTGCCATTCTTAAAGCAGAGATGGTAATGTGAGCTGACACCAAGTCAGCTCGGTCAATGCCACCTCTGTGACAAACCAAACTGAAGTGAACAGTCCCTGAGCCTGGCCTCTCTGACCTGCCTCAGCTGACTTAGGGCAACGTGGTACTTTATACAGATCGTCTACACATGTGGCTCTGAATGCCAGCTCTGGGGCCAGACCACCTGGGTTTGAGGCTCTGCCACTTACTAGAAGCAGTGTGATCTTGGGAAAGTAAAGCATCTTCTCTGGGCCTCCACACTCTTCTCTGTAAGAAGCAAATAGTAAAAATATAACCACTTCATAGGATTATTGTGAGAATTAAATTAATTAATAGATATAGTCTTTTCCAAAGAGTTGGCTCTCCGCATAGAACAAGTTGCTCTGCAGCAAACATTACACTTACTTTTATAAAGTTTAACTAACCATTTTGGTGTGTTCAAAATTGTACTTCACTTTTATTAAAAATTCTATTTACACTTAAAAAAAAGTTGTGGACACGATGCAGCCTCATTTTTGTCTTCATCAGTGATGAGGCTGTAATTGTTCCAGTTGTTATTATCTGAATCCTGCAACAACACTATTAAGAGGATGTTGTGCCCATTTTTCAGGTTGGGGCACTGAGACTCAGGTCACACAAGTAGGTAATGGCAGAGGAGGGGTGCTCCCAGCTGCTCTGTCCAGGTGAGGACACATCACACTGAGCCATCCCCACTCTCAGCTGGGACCTGTGGTGCAGCTCTGACTCAGGAGGAGTTCCTCACTTCAGCCTCTGACTCCTGCAAAACACCAGCTCCAGGGCACAACCCCCTGAGCAAACTCTGGGCAGACAGCCGGGTCTGGGTTGGGGGAGTGGGTGGAAGATAGCTGACTTCTGAGATGGCTTAACTGGCCTGTGGCAGTGGGACCTTAAATCAGCAGCTAATTGGTGAGGGCTGCCTACTCTGTGCAAAGCCCCAGGCTAGCTTCAGTGAAGGACTGGAGACCAGCGAGCTCCTGCCCTCGCCCGTTGGGTTGTATGTGATCAAATGGAGAGATAAGATGTTGAAAGGCAGTGGAGAGGAGGGCTCACTGCACAATGTGTCTGAAGCTAAGCCATGGTTGGCAACAGATTTTATCTTGTGCATTAACTCTAGTAGACTGGGAGTGGTCATCTGGAGAGCTGTGTTGAGAAGGATTCTGAAACCTAGGTAGGCTCCCTGGGCGTGTGTTGAGTGATTAGTAATGCCTGCTGTGGTTCTGGGGTAAGAGAAGTCAGCAAGTGCCCTGTTTTCCTTCTCTGAGTTAGATACTTGGCACGGCCAGGCAGTTCTTCAGGAAGTCAGCAGGGGGGAGGGCCATTTTGGGTCAGGGTGTTTTCGGAAGCCTTTCCAGAGGCATGGGGGCAAGTCTGGAATAGGGGAATAGGCATTTCTCTGAGAGTGTCAAGTTGTGAGACTATGCATAAGGCAGACGGCATTTTGTTTCAGATGCTTTGACTTTTTCCCACCGTCTTCCTATGAGGGCTGGGGGTCCTCAGTGTGGTTTGGAGCTACTTGCTAGTTTTAAGGCTTTCAGAGAAGTAATGAAACTTTAACAACTCTCCCTAGTTTTATCTCTAGTAAATATTGCTCTGTATTTTTTTTAAAAATTAGAGTCAGTAAATATTGCTCTATATTTTTAAAAAATTAGAGTCAGGAAATAGATTCCCAACCAGGGATTGAACCCAGGTCCTTGGCAGTGAAAACACTGAGTCCTAACCACTGGACTGCCAGGGAATTCCCCAATAGCTCTTTGTCTTGAATGTCAGCTCTTGCTAGCAGGGTGGTAGTTTCCTGTGTTAAAGAGGATTCTAAGGCTGTACGTAAGCTCAGTGAGAAAGTGTGTGGCAAGTGATTAATAAGGTCTGCTGAGGGCCGAGAAGTGCAGAGTGAAGCACACGCTTGCCTTGTCTTGGCCGCCACTTGGCCAGACAAACACTACTGTCCAGAAAGGAGGTGTGGTGTGGAAGAGAGATGCCTACCGGAGACAGAAGTCCTACCTCCAGGCTCATCTGATGCCTGGGGTGAAGCTTTGGACCTGTTTTCTCATCAGTAGAGTGAGGGGACTAGACTTCAGGGTCTCTGAGGGTCTTTCCTCTATTAAAACTAGTCATTTAAGACCAGTCATGTACTCGCAGCATGAAAAGAGGAGTAGTTTTAAGACTGACTCAGGGGAGCACTGGCGATATCTGAGGACACCTGGATCTAAGGTCTGTCCATGAACTGAGGTCCAGGTTCCTGGGATGTACACAGGTCATGCCATACATACATTCTCTGTTTAAGAGCCGGGTCCTGTCTCATCTCAGTACTTCATCCCTAGAGGACCCCATCCAGAGCCCTAATCTCTCAGCCACTGCTTTGATCTCTCCTCCAAATGCCCCTGGAAAGAGTTCAATAAGGGGCTCCTGTACACACTCTATAAATGTGAGGCTTTGCTCTTGTAAGGGTTGTTATTATTATTTTTAGGGATGAAAGAGTCTGCCTGGGGTTCCTCGACATTTTAGCCTGGGAGTTTCAATTACTTCCTTTCCCAGGGGATTCTTGGAGTGGAAAATGCCATCAATACCCAAAGGACTGAATCAGAGACAGTGGGATGGAGGTACAGTGACATCAGTCTTCTCATCTGTAAAATGGGGTAATAAGAGTGTCAATCCTTAGGGAAGTTATGAGGATTGAAAGAGATAATGTGCATAGCACTGGCCATTGTACATACCCTCCTATCAGGGTTGCTGTTACTCTTATGGTTGGGGAAGGGGAATCAGCCTGGCCTCCCTCAGCATTCACCTTGAAGGTGGCTGCTGATACCCCCTTGCTCCCCCTCAGCCTGCAAAATGGATTTGGCAAGTTTAAATTCCACCCTCTTCTCTGTCATCGCACACTGTCTGCCCAGCCCTAGGTGACATCAGATTTCCTCCATTTGGGACATTCCATTTTTTTTTTTTTTTTCACAGCAAGCAAATCAACTAACGGGCAGCTGGAGCACTCATTAAGGGTCCCAGACTGGGAGAGAGGCACTGATGGGGGAAGAGCTGGAGCTGCGGTCTGGAAGCCACACTCCCAACTCCCCTGAGCGGGTGCCCGCCCCCACACTCCTCTCCTGGCCCTGACCCACCCCCCTCCCAGTAGCTCAGATCACTCAGATCGCAGCCTCTGCTCACATTTGCCCTCGCCTCACCTCACTCCAGGCTTCTCTCCTATGGAGTCCCCTCCCTCCTGTCTCCCAGACACGGCCTCCACCCCCAGCACGCTGCTTTCCCCGCTGGGATGGGTAGTGAGCATGTGCCCCTGGACAGCTGCCTCCAGGCCATTGCTCAGGCTGTGTGCTTCCCCAGGACGGCCCTGCCCATGGCCCTTCCTCCATCCTTCGGGGAGTGACCGAGGCTCACTGGCTCCGGAACGGATTGCCTTTGGCTGCCCCATGCTCCAGGGAGCTCTCCAGAGGCGCTCGTGACCCGTTGTGGTGGCACCTTTCAGGGTGTTGTTTCATCTGCCATCACCTGAGAGCCCCACAGCAACCCCCAGAGGAAGGTAGGGCCAGGGCTTCACAGAAAAGGGGTATGAGGTGAGGGTGTGTGTCATGGCTTGCCTGAGGCCACACGGCTGGCAAGGCCCAGCAGGAATCCTGGCACACGGGGTGCCTCTGGGCCCTCGTGGGCAGGAATCCTCTGCATACCCATTTCACAGACTCATTCTGCAACAAAACCATTCCCCTGTTCTATTCACCTGGGAGGTTCCAGTGGCCCCAGTTCTCACCTTTCTCCTCACCTCTGCTCTTTGTTCTGACCTGGGAGAACAGACCAAGGAGACGAAAGGGTGGAGGAGGGAAAGGGTGGAGGAGGGAAAGAGTGGAGCTGCTCCTGGACACCTTTGCTGGCCCAGACCCTGCCTGCTCCAAGCACAGCGTCATCCCATGGAATTTTACGTGGTGACATCCATGTTCTAAGGCTGTACTGTCCTGTCTGGTGGCCACTCAGACAGTTCACTTGAATATCAAGCAGTTCTATGAAAGGTGGCTTAGTGTGACTGGGGAACCATATTTTAGATTGTATTTAATTGTAATTAACTTAAGTCTAATGAGTCACATGTGACTAGTGCTTACTATACTAGACAGTGCAGCCCTGAGAGAGTCCCTTCCAGAGCCACTGGCCCGCAGGCCCCTCCAGGAGAGGGCTCCTGAGGTCATCGCCATTTAGACCAGGTCACCTGCCCCTCCCCCCACAGGACCACTCCCTCCCTCTGTCCCAATGCCCTCTGCTATGACCTCAGGTCCCACCACCAAGGCTGCCATTTCCATTCATTCCTCTCTCTCTCCACAAGTGCCCCTGGCCAGGCCACTGTCCTCTCTGGTCCATACTAACCTCTTACTTGGCATCCCTGGTCTTCCTTGCTCTTCATCTCATTCTGTGTACATCACTGCCCTCCTCAAGACCCCTCCATGGCTCCCCATTGCTCTTACAAAGATCAAAGTGTCTCTAAGGCACCTCTTGACCTCGGCTACCTGTCTCTCTCTGGTTTTCAGCTTCCAGAAGCTGTTCCTTTTGCCCCACACTCATCCCTGTTTGCCTGGAAAACTCCTAGTCACCCTGTAAGTCTTCATTTGAAAAATCACTTTCCCAGGGAGCCACCGCCACCAGGAGCCCTAGACCTCTACTGCTTCCATTCTCATAGCATTTTTCACATGACACGGTCCCTGTCCACTCCCTTCTCCGTGTCCTATTTGCCTGTAAGTTCGAGAGGACAGAAATGTGCCCCCCACCCCACAATGCCTGACCCACAGCTGGCTCTCAGGTTCACTTTCGGAATAAGCGCATGAGGGTGGGCAATGGAAGGTGGCAGACAGACTGGGGAGAGCACTGGGGGCAGAGCCCCTGGAAGCTTGTTCTAGCTTTGGATCTCGCCACGTGACCCTGGGAAACCTACTGCTCCACTCCGAGCCTTAGTTCCCCCATCTGTAAAATGGGGGTCTGACAGTCAGAAGTTTAGACAGGAAGGCTCAGCCTGGTAGATAACACTGTCAGCCCCAAGGTCCTGAGAGCATGAGACATGGCCTGGCTAAGTCTTAAGCAGAGGAAGCCAGGATTGAGGAAAGGGCAGGGGCACGCCCTGGCCAGAAGGAGGGGCCAGGAAGGGGAGATGATGGAGAGAGGAACTGGGCAGGACACTCAGGGCCAGACGTTTGTCCCTCAGCAGCCAAGACCCCAGGGATACCTGGGGTATCACGTCCCAACACCCTCCCTACCACGCAGCAATCCCCTGTGTACTGCCAACCAGCCAGCAAAGGCTGTCTGCCGGCACTGCGGATTCCACCGGCTTCCCTCAGAGTCCCAGGGGACCGTGGGTGGCTTGACGGAGCCCTCCGGCTTCCCTGGGGCCCGGCAGGGCGTGGGAATGAGCTAACGGCAGCAGTCACGGGTGCACCTCTAGCACCAGTAAACTTGCTCTGCTCTGGCCCTCTGACCTCGCTCTCCGTGATTGCCCCGGAGAGCCGCTTCGGCAAGTGCCAGCCTTTGCCTGGTAGAGGCACCAAGGGCCTGGCTGTAGGGTACTGGGGCATCGTGCCAGTATGGCCATGGCACTGCTGCAGTCCGAGCTGGGCTCTCACGTTTACCATCAGCACCACCATTGTGATGGCTCAGGGGGTTAGGGGGTTAGCGTGTTTGCCTCAGGAGGCACAGCTTCTAAGTAGCAGAGTGGGGATAAAAGCCAGGCCTGCTGGGCTCTACCTCGCGCTCTTCACTGTTTCACACACCACCTCCTACTAAGTAAGAGATGCACCCCCAGTTCTTCCCCTCAGAAACTGTCCATGGCCAGCCTGTTCCAGGAGTTCTTCCCAGACAGCCGTGGCCTTTACCTGTGGATCCTCCCCTCATAGGAGGCCCTGGGTCCCCTGAGCTGTCCACATCCTCAGACGTCACCTGGCTTCATGGTCTCCTGGCCAGTCGCTTAGTCGGGTGGCACCCCTGAGACTGTGTGTCCCTACTTTCTGTGGACTGTGGGTCTCTTCATGACTCTCAGGATTGTCCTGGCTAAGAGACACTAGTGGCTTCTAATACACTGAGCTTCAAGGACATTTTGGGAATGGGAGAAAACTCAGCATCCTTTTCCCAGAAAGTCACACAGACACAAACTGTTGGGGACCATTCCGGGAGACCAGGGACAAGAAACACAGCTTCAGAACAAGACAGTGAGGGCTTGTTTGTGCCCAAGGACAGCAGAACCGAAACCACCAACACCTGGGCCCTAGCGGTCTAGGCAAAGGCCAGCCCACCACCTCCTGCAAGGACTGTTCCCTGTGCCCCTCAGTCCCTGAGATAACTCACTCCCTCTCTCTTCCCAACAGAATATGGCAATAAAAGGCAGCACTGATCGTCGAGGGATGGATGGGGAGGGCTGCGGGGGCCCAGCAAGCCTCGGCCCCGGGCCACCGGGCTCAAGTCCCGCCGCGTGGGCGCTGGGAGGCTCTCACACTGCCCTGGCGAGGAGCCGGGAGGCAGAAACAGAGCCTGGCCGCCTTTGCGCGCCTCCGCGCCTAGCCTTCCTCCACCTGCCCCGCGCGCTCAGGGCGCTCCCGGCGCGGAACGTGGGAGACGCCTGCTCTAGGCGGGAGCCGAGGGGTCCGGCGCTAGCCGCCCAGGTCCTCCTGCCCGCTGGCAGGGCAGCGTCCGTCCCTGGCCCCATCCCTCCCTTAGACAAATGGGGTGAGGCCAGGGCGCACCGCGCGGCGGAAAGCCCACGGGCACTGGCTGGTCCAAAGTTTGGAGGCTGCGCGAGGGGGCGCCGCGGGGAAGGAATAAAAGGCAGCAACAAAGAGCACAGACCTCATCCAGCAGTTGGTTGACTCGTCCCAAAATAGCCGGCTCCATTTGCTGCTCCCCACGCTCCGCTTCCAGGCGCAGCACCCGGGCCTGCAGCTCGACCGTCCGAAAGTGGGCGAGCAGGCTGAGCGCCAGCGAGCAGAGGGCCAGCGCCAGCAGCCCGCACGACCCCGGGCTCGGCAGCCGCGCGCAGCGCTCCGCCGGCGCCACCGCCAGCGCCACTGTCCCGGGTGCGTCCAGCTCCGCAGGGCCGCGGGCACCGGCGGCTGTCGCTTTGCGGGAGCGCTCCGCTACCATCCCCTCGCGTCTTGAGAACCAATAAATAAATAAATAGAATAAATAAAGGCGAGAGCCGCTGCCCCAAAGCGCGATCTCAAGCTCCGGGGCAGTAGGGAAAAGGCTTGTGTCGCTGGAAAAATGTCCCTTTCCTTTGCTCTCGGCAAAGAGGATGGAAAAAATAGCAGCTGGAGGGGGAACGGGGGGAGCAAAAAAAAAAACAAAAAAAAACACAACAACAACCAGCAGTAATCGGGGGGTACACCCAAGTGAAAAAAAAAAAGTTGCTTCGAAGAACGTTCCAAGTCCAGGAAAGTTAGGGAAATCTGGCCGGCTCTCTTTTCTGCCCCGTCTTTCCCTTCAAGTATCTGCAGTCCGGAGTGGGTTCAGCACTGTCTGTCCTTCTTGGTGTTTCCCGTCGCCCGGGCGAGCCAGTTTCAGTCCCGGGGCGAAGGGGTGCACATGGAGGGCCCCATGGGCAGAGGTGGGTCGTGGCCGCTGCCGAGGAGCGCTGGGGCCGATTCCGGCGCCTCTGTAACTTGACACACTAGCCGCGGCTGCACGGATCGGATGAGCAATCCGTGCTACTTCCCAAACTAATCTCTCCCGCCCCCCTCCCTTCTCCTCCTCCCCTCTCCTCCTCCACCTCCTGCGGGGCCGACGGCTTGGGTTTGTTTATTTATGCAAACTCGCCCGGGGTGGGGGGCGTGGTGTGCAGGGCCCGCTGCCCCAACCCACTGGCCACGGGAGCCCCTCTCCTGTGCTCCCTGTCCCCTTTGAAGTGACACTTGGGGTTATTTATAGGCAGGAAGGGGGTGTGGAGTGGAGCTGGAGCTTGCTTTTCTCCCTTTCTCCCAATCCACACTGAGGGTCCTCTTTGCCTTCCTGCTAAGTCACGGGTCCAGACATCACTCTGCTTTCTGACAAGTCGGCGCAGCCAGTCTTTGTGATCTTCCAAGGAACCCAGTTGAGTTACTGTCAGGGATCTAGATGGATGTCTACCTCCTGAGCAGGACTGTCTGATTTCCTTGAGCTGCAGCTGAGCACCCCCTGTCATGTCTCATCCCCTCTCTTCCTCCCCAAACCAGCTCCACCCCTGACTCTGCACCTCCAGCTGCCCCAGCGCCTTTGGTGGGGTTCACTTCACCCATCACAGCTTTACTCTGGGGTGAAAAGTCAACCCTCTGAGGTGGGGGTGGGGGTGGGGCAGCAGAACTGGTGCCCTTGTCTCTCTTTCAGGGCCAGGACTCATGGTCCAGGATACAGGTGAATACAAACTGAGCAGAGGGTTATTTCAGGGTATCCAACAGGCCAGTCAGTCCTCCCGCCTGCCAGTCCTGACCCCTCCTCTTCTTGTCTGCCTTGCATCTGAGACTCATTCCAGCCCTCTGCTAACAGACCAGCCTCCCCCAACCATTGCAGCCATTAAAGGTAAGCCATTCTCTCCTTGGCTCCCTTCCGCTATCATTTCCTACGGTCCAGTAGAGAAAGCTGCCTGAAGGCTATTTTGTAGTTTCCTCTCTTCTCTTGCCACCTCTCCCATTTTAAGTAACATTTGTATCCCAGAGAGACTTTATCTCCTTGCACCTCTTGACATTCCTGCAAATGAGGAGGAGGTGGGATTGAGTTTATGGAGAAAGCTTACTTCCCAGGAAAATCGAGAAGGGATGGGGGGATAAAAGACAGGTTCCTGAAATGTAAAACAAAGGTGGGTAGTGGGTATGGTGACAGGAGCATTTCTGTGATTCCATTTTAGAGTAACAGCGTTGCCAACTGCACATTTTATATATTGACCTGATCAATGTTAACATATAATCCAGTATCATGGCACACCTCAAAGTGTGGCAGGTGTATTTGATAGAGCAACATAGTAATAAAGTACTTACATCATAAATAATAAGTGTTATAACATTGCCTGCCAGGTCAGTTAGCCACTAGGGAGGACTACAGGGATAGAAAGTGATGCCGCAGATAGAAAGTGATGCTGCAGAAAAGACTGGTGGCCAGGAGCTCTGGGTCCGTTCCAGCTCTAGCATTTCCTTAATATGGGATATGGGGTAAGTGTGCCTGTTTCCTTACCCTATGATGGATGTCTCAATTGGGCTGCTCAGAATAAACCCTGAGAGAAACCATCAGTGTTGGTGACCACCAGGGGGCGCTAGAGAATTTCTGCACTAAGAGGTATATGCCAGGGAGGGGATCCAGGGACGTAGTTCACATCCCCCAACCTCCCAACCCTCTGCAAGGGAAGGAATATGGAGGAAGGGAACTAGGTTTCTTGCAACAGTCCTAGCCTGACCCCTGCATTCAGAAATGACCTGTATGAACCCTGAGGCATCCAGGGGCACTCTGGTGTCAGAGAAACTTGGGAATTCTCTGTCGACATTGGATCAATGTTCTGTCAATGTTGGAGTTAATCAACCTCTCTAGAAAACAGGATTTCTTGTTTGGAGCAAGAAGATAGACTTTCAGTGCTAGTGCAAAAGTTTGAGTTTAATCTGTGGTCATGATTACACTCCGAGATAAAAACAGATACTCTGGGTACCACAATGGAGAGCTAAGAAAAAAATGTCCCTGTGCATACAAGCTTCACTGTTCCTAAAGTATTTTCTGTGTTTTTCTGCTTCCACATATTAGCTCTTGCTGTTCCCTCTGCCAAGAAGTCCATCCTTCACCCGTTTTCTGTACCTTAAAATCCTGCCAGTGATGCCAAGCTGAGTCCCTGTGGCTCTGGCAGCGTTGACCCCATTCCTTTCTCTAGGGTATGTGAGCTAATCTAACCAATTAGCATCTCCATCTCCCTTGGCTACAGTGTTTGGGCCTGAGATGGGCTTGTGGCCAAGCTCAGACTAAGGAGAATCAGGCTGGAATGATTGGGAAAGGAATGCTATTTCTTTGTAAAAGGCTTTCTGAAAGAGTATCAGCTACCACAGTGGGCTGACCAACCTAGACAGCACATTAAAAAGCAGAGACATTACTTTGCCGACAAAGGTCCATCTGGTCAAAGATATGGTTTTTCCAGTAGTCATGTATGGATGTGAAAGTTGGACCATAAAGAAAGCTGAGTGCCGAAGAATTGATGCTTCTGGACTATGGTGTTGGAGAAGACTCTTGAGAGTCCTTTGGACTGCAAGGAGGTCCAACCAGTCCATCCTAAAGGAAATCAATCCTGAATATTCATTGGAAGGACTGATGCTGAAGCTGAAACTCCAGTACTTTGGCCACTTGATGTGAAGAACTGACTCATTGGAAAAGACCCTGATGCTGAGAAAGATTGAGGGCAGG
The DNA here is from genome assembly GCF_003369695.1 of Bos indicus x Bos taurus. NCBI lineage: Eukaryota > Metazoa > Chordata > Mammalia > Artiodactyla > Bovidae > Bos > Bos indicus x Bos taurus. The sequence continues at coordinate 26,062,397 of NC_040103.1, read as the reverse complement.
AGAAGACGGTGATGACAGAGGATGAGATGGTTGGATGGCATCACCAACTTGATGGACATGTGTTTGAGTGAGCTCCGGGAGTTGGTGATGGACAGGGAAGCCTGGCATGCTGAAGTCCATGGGGTCACAAGGAGCTGGACATGACTGAATGACTGAACTGAACTGAACCACAGGGGGTATCTTGCCTATGTTCTTAAAGATCTTGCCTGAGAATGAAACCAACACAGGAGGCAAGCAGAGGTGGAGACAGGCTGCTATTTATTTAAACGTTATTTAAACTCTGTGATCAAACTGTGCTTAAGCTCATCTGTGTCTGCACTCTTCAGTTACAGGACTCATTTTTTCTCAAACCTATTTGAGTTGGGTTTCTTCTCTTGCAAATAAAAGAACCTAGAGCCACAGAGAGGGGTTCACTCCATTTTACCGAGTCAGAATCTCTTTGTGGTGGGAGTAGGGGCACAGGTAAGCCAAGGTTCCCATCCAGTTTATAGAAGCTCCCCAAGGGATGGGGATATATATTCAAGGTGACTGCACTGCCCACGGGGCAGTTGGGAAAACTTGTCCTCTGAAGCTCGTTTCCGTCTCTGGTGATGCCTTCCCCATGAGAACCCACAGCCCACACCCCCAGCATCTCTCACCCACGTCCAGCTGCTCTGGCGCTCCCTCTGGCACTCCCCCCCACCTCACCTCACAGTCAGCTCCCCTAGCACACCGCCTTTCAGTCCCTTGGTGGAGGGCACAGGCATTGTCCTGAGGCTCAGGCTGGGTGTGTGTCTCCTTCCTGACCCTCACCCGCTCCATCCAGTTGGGATCAGGTCCTGTAGATTGCACCTGCTGAGTTTCTTTCCAATCTGCTCTTCCTTTTGGATTTCTCTGCTCCATTGCCTTCTCCATGCCTAGTCCTTTACACAGGTCCGACTCTCCCACATAGTAGCCCCAGCTGGGAAACCTCACCCAAGGAGGCCAGGTCTGGGGACCTACCAGAATCTCCTCCAGGCATCATAGACTCTTCCTTATTTCTCTCCTAGGCTTTATGGTCACTGGCATCACAGCCCTGTTTCTCAGCTCTGCTTCCAACTCCTGCATGTAGTGAACAACAAGACAGAAGGAATCTGGGCCCCTTGTGACTTTGTGGAGTTGAGTTGTCAGAGAAGCCTAGACTCTCGCATGATTGAAGTAACTTACCCCATTTGAGCCACTGGCCTGTCTTGTGTAGCTTAAACTATGTCCTAACTATGACCTGTGCCTCTCTGTCCCCTCCCCTAGGCTGTGAGTTTCTAGAAAGCAGGATGACTATACTCATCTCTGTATGCTCTGCACTAAGCACCATGTAGATGTCCAAGAAATGGTGGTCTGAATGAATGAATGGGCGAATGGAAGCATGGATGGATGGATGGATGGATTCTACTTCTGGCTCTCTCCCAGCTATATTAACCTGTACATGTTCCTTTTATGTAAGATTTAGAAATTGATGGGCAAAGAAGGGAAAGGAAAACTGGGATGTATAAGGGCCTTCCTAGCTCAAACATTCATCCATTCAGTAAAAATGTATGGAGCACTTTCTAGTGCCAGGCCCTGCTGGAGTTGAGGACACAGTGGTGAGCACAGCAGACTAGTGGTGGAGGCCAACAGGGATCAGTGCTACCAAGCAGGACAGAGAGGATGCCTGGGGGATGAGGCCTGAAGGATGAGCGTAGTTAGTCAGATCAAGGGGTGCAGAGAGGGCATGCCAAATGGGGGAAGCTGTCTGTGCAAAAGCCTGGAGTGGAAAAACAGCATGGTGGAGAAATTGGCAGATTGGGGCAGTTGTCAGTGTTCATTGTGGCTGAAATGTGGAGTGTAAAGGGGAAGAGTGGAGTGGAGTGGAGTGTAAAGTGCTGGAGAGGTGGTCAGGGGCTGAGCAGGATAGTCCCCTAAAGACAAAGGGGAGCCAGTGGAAGAGCTGTACCCCTGTGCAGGGTGTCGGGAGGTACTGACCTGCACCAGATAGGGATCCCAAAGAGAATGCACCAAGGCCAGTCCCAGGGTAGAAATAAGGTGAGAACTGCAGGCATTCCCTCGGGCTCAAGCCCTCAGTCTTGCCCTTCTACAGGCTCTGAGATTAAATTAGTTTGCCCCAGGTTAGAGGACAGTAGCATGCCATGTCTTGGGGAAGAGTGTTTTGGGGTTCAGTCTGAAGCCCCTGTTTGGAGCTGAAGATCGAACATTTGGAAATGCCTTTTCCTGAGTCCCCACTTCCTTCCCACGCAACCACGCCAATCAGCTCCCTGGCTGTGACTCTGCAGAGCTGGGGATGGGGGTCGAGGAGCAGGGGCTGCAGATGTGCGGGGGAGGGTCAGCCTGCCCAGGAGGCCCTGGGAGCCTTGTTAACTGGGGCCAAAACAAACTCTCTCATTAAGAAGAGAGCAGAGCCAAGTGTGGAGGCTACACTGATGAAAACGCTGGGGGACCCTGTTCAGCAGGCTGCAGGTTCTTAGAGGAGTTCAGAGACTCACAGTTTCAGGCCATGAGTGATTGTGTGCATGTGTGTGTGGGTGTGACCCCTCCCCCCAGCTCCCTCAACCTAGGGTCTCACTGTGTGTATCTACTCTTGTGCTTTGGTACATAGATCATGCACATTTCAGCACACACGTATAAGCATGGACATGCAGAGGACTGCAAATGTAGTGGATGAATGGAGCTGCCCACAGTACGGCTGGGCTGTCTCTAAGGTACCTCCAGTGAGTGTGTGCATGAGGATGTGCACTCATACTTGTGCCAAGAATGGGTGTGTGCTAAATTGCCCATGAGCAATCTGCTTTGGTCAAGATGTGTATATGAGATCAGGTGCGTGCTTCTAAGTGATCCAGACCCCAACTGTGTCTAGGAGTCATCAGGCAGCAACCAAGGACAGTATTTCAGGCGTCTGTAGCAGTATCACAGATGGACCCAACTCTTAGTTTCTTAACAGAATGATCGATTATTTCTCATAATACTGTGAGTTGACAGGGCTCAGTGGAGTGGTTCTTCTGTTCCAAGTAACATGGCTGAGGTCACACGTGAGGCTGCATTGGGGAAACTTGGCTGGGGGCTCAGCTGAGAGTGGAACGTTCAAGATGGCCTCTTGTCCCCCTGTCCCCCACCTAGAGTGGCCTCTCAACATCTCATGGTACATCTTGAGCTTTTTTCAGCATGGTGGCCGGCTTTCAAAGGGAAATTCCAAGACACCCAGTCCTGGTGGCAAGTGCTTATGACACCTCCCCTTGTGTGACACTTGCTAATGTTTCACTGGCCAAAACAAGTCACAGAGGGAAGCCCAGATTTTTGTGGGGGAGGGACTTACCTATGAACCTGGTTCCAGATGAAATCCACAAATGTAGCTATCTACCCCAACCTGAGAAGAATGCCTAGTATGGTGGCCTAGTGGACCTGTCCATAGGATCACTTGACTCTAAAAAGTCAGATTTGGGGAATACTGTGGTTAGCCAGGGCCATGACCAACTATCCACTCTACTGCCCAGATCCTTCCCAGCTTTCTCCTGATGACCTCTTGCAGGAACATCTGGAGGCTCCAAATAGCCCCCATCCCTCTGGTCTCAGGAGGATCAAGGATAATTCAGCAGAATTCTACCTGGCCTCATTTCAAGGTCAGGCATGGACAGCTCTGAGACTCATTTCCTGTCACTTGGAGGCTGTTCTGAGTGGTTTCAGGTGCTGGCTCCACTGTTAACTGGCTGTGTGATCTTGGGCACATTGTGTAGCCACTCCGAACCTGCTTTTAAAATCTGAACTATGGGGAGAAAAATTCCTATCTCCTGTTGTGAGGATTGGATGAGATGGTACGTGTTGAGTGCCTTGTCAGTACTCAACACAGCCCATCAATGCCATGAGAATAGCTGCAGAGACTCAGGACGTATGACAAAGACCAAACAAGAGTTCACACCTCTTCCCAAGCCCTGGCTTCCTGCAGCTGAGAGGAGGGATGGTATGGGTCACTGATCCATCAATAGTCCGCATCTACTGCTGAGCTCCTGGTAAAAACAGGGCTCTGTGTCAGGTACTCACAGGGCGTGCAGTCCCATGGGGCCTTTGTAGGAAGCTACATACATAGGAAAGAGAACAGCAGGGCCCAGCAGAATGAACTGAAGACCAAACAAATGCAGATGACTCAGGACTTGGAGAAGGAAAGAAAGGTGGGGAGTCAGAGTTGGGTGAGGGTGCAGGAAGCCTTCCTGGAAGAGGTGAGTACTGAACAGGTGCCTCAAACATGGTAAGATCCAGACAGAGGAGAGGACTGGGGTAACAGAGCACACGTTCCAAACTTCTGTGGTAAGCCCTTGTATCTTGCCAGAGATACATCATGTGACCACCTGACCCTAATCATCTGTCCCTTCCATTCCTTTTTTCTCAGGTGGCATGGTCTGGTCATGTTTGGCATACACACCAACATTCCCATTCCCACATCACCAGAAGACATGACTAATCAACTATAGAACACCACTCCTAACACACACACACAGACACACACACACACTCACACACACACTCACACACACACAACCACTCTGCTTATGCTTCGCAAAGCAGAAAGCTATTATCAATCTAATGAGGTTAGTGCGTCGGGGGGGGGGGGGGGGGGGGTGGTGAAACCAATTTGCTGACTCAGGTTTGAGCTGAAACAAAGCACCATCTTTGAAATCCAGAAATGCTGTGTCCTGGCTTCTCCATCTGCAAACTGTGCGCCTTTCAGTAAGTATCTTCACTGTTCTGGATCTCAGCCTCCTGCCTGGGGTAAGAGAATATTAATTCCTACTCAGAGGAGCACCGAGAGACTCAAATGAGATCATGTGTGCAAAACTCTAATAAAGCACAAAATCCGAATGAGATGATGGTGAATGATCACGCTGCAGCCAGACGTCAGAAGGCTCGAGCAAATGCATCCATTAGGGCTCTATTTGCTGCTTTTTGGAGGAAGAACAATCAGCTGAGGGGTGAGAGTGAGACGCAGCCCCTCTGAGCTGTCAGCCCATAGAAACAGGGATTGGAATCTGGGCCTCAGCGTGGGGATGGTGGAAGGGCGCCCCAAGCATGTGCTTGGAGAAGAAGCCCAGGACTTGAGCTCTCCCTGATGGGGTGAGGGGTGGGGAAGCTGTCAGAAAAGCAGGCAACTGTGGGTTAAGAGACAGATGTTTTTGGTTGATGACAGACGAGTAATGAAGAGCACAATTCGTTTACTGAAGCAGATCCCTGTTTACCAGCATCTGGGAACTGCAAGTTAGGGTGTTGTGTCTCTGCTCTCATATCCCCAGCTCGCTGCCCACCCCCACTGCTGCGGAACTCTTTGCCCTGACCACGGACCTCTGTCTCTGAGCCTCGTCTTAGGAGCGGCTCTCCTGGTGGGAAGTGGAGAGTATCGCCATCCCTAGACCAGAAGAACCTTTATAAATCCCCCAAGGCTCCACTGGTATATGACTCCTGCAGAAAGTGAGCACAGAGAGGTCAGAATGCGGTTCAAGGTCACACAGCAGACAGTGGGGGCACTGGATCTGGGCCAGGTCTCTTCCCCACCAGGTATAGCACAGCCCCCAGGTTCAAGTTTGGCCCAGAGTCTGGACCGCAGTTGGTGGCCGGTAAATCCGGAGGACGTTTTGCCCTCCCCACAGAGCTTCACTCCCTCTTGTTCCTTGGCCAGCAGTAGCTGTGAAAGCAGAACCACCTGGAACATTTGTTCCTGTAAACTTCATTACAAAGGCCTTCTTTTTCTTTCTCCTTTTCCTGAAGTCTGTTGCTTTGTTAAGGTCATTTCTAAACATTGCGGGGGAAATGCCCTGTTTGTCTTTCCTATATGTCCCACCAGGAAATGAGGGCTCTTGCTTTCCTTGAGTGATCCATTCCCGACACTAGCTAGCCGCTGACAGTCGGGTCTGCTGTAGATATATTAACTTGAGTCTTCCTTTGGCTTTATATGGCTCGGGGACAACATCTGGAAACAGATGTTTGCTTGGAGATGGAGCAGGAGCAGGAGGCCTGGATCCAAAAGCAAGCCCCATCCCCCCAGAGAAGGGGGGCAGACGTGCTGAGAGCTCCTGCAAGCACAGCTTCTGGGCTGGGAATTTTGTGCATTTGAAGGAATGGTGCCCTCTCTGGGATGGACACACGCTGCTGCTATGCTGGGCCTGCCCAGGGATTAGCGCCAGTGCTGCGGAGGTGCTGGAACTTGTCCCCACAACTCTCCTCTTTGCTCCATCCCATGGCCAAGGACTAGGAGTCCAGCTCCTTGAACATGTCAGCTTTCTTGTTTTCCAGAGATGGAAAATTCCTGAAGGGCTGGAGACTTCATCAAATTCCAATTTGTTGAAATTCCAAATTCAGGAATTTGAAGTTTAGGACTTGCACATTATAATTCTCAGGACGAGGGTGATTTGGTAGGAATGGTAGTGATGGTGGTGGTGAAGGCTGTGGTAAAGACGACAGGGGTGTGGTGGTAGGTGGGGCAGGTGAATGTGGCTGCAAACTAAATTACCCACCTGCTCCCCACATCTCTCCCCGTTGCCATATTTGTGTTTGGCATGTGACCAATCTGGGCTAATCACAAGAACACACAGTTCTAGCCATTGTAATTGGCCCAAAAGGTAACCAAACTGAACCAATCATGGACCTTCCATGGGAATATTCAATCTGAGCTTTAGCAATGAATATTATTTTGCTTCAGGGTCACTGAGAAGCCAGGATGCAAATCCCTGGATCACATGGACAGAGGTCTGTCTCCAGAAGAAAATTAAATGAAGAGCAGGAAGAAGTGGAGATAAGAGATGGAGCATCCTTCGGTTTTTTTGAGTCCCTTGGGAATAGTCACCTAGAAGAAGGCTTTGCCCTTTCTGGTTAAGTTAGTTGACTTGAGTTTTTGCTACCAAAGGGTTCTGACTGCCCCCGAGCAGAAGGTGATCATGGAAGAGTAAAGATGATCACGTGAGAAGAAGCCTGACAGTGATGAGATGAAAACGAAGACTGTAAAGACAGCAGCGGTGATGGAGTGGTTATAGCGGTGCAGTGGTGCTGCCAGAAATGGGGGTGGTGGCGAGGATGGTTCAGATTTGATGGGGACTTGAATGGGAATGACACAGGTAATGATGGCAGTATCCATCATGGTGCTGCTGCTGAGGATGCTGTGCTGAATGCTAAGTCACTCAAGATGCTAAGGTGTTACCGATCTAATCTGGGTACATACCTTAAAGGCATGGACCCAAAAGACCCAAGAAAGGATTAGGGTGGGAGGAAGAACAAATTCTTCCAGAACATTAGATGGTTTTCCTTAGCTAAATAAATCCTTGTTGAACCTGAATAGAAGAGTCCCAGATGGTACCACCTTGGACTTCAGAAGTGCATTAGAACCTCCTGGAACAGAAACCCCAGGGTCTCCAACCACATCAGGTCCTTTGGAGAATTCCAAGTGTCTCCGGAGTTCAGGCAAGATGAACCTGAGGTGGGACAACAAACAGAAAAGGACTTTATCTCCTGTCTGATCATTTATACCTTGTTTATATGTGACTATTTATTCATTGTGATCTACTTGGTGAAAGTGAGTTACTTTTGGAGAATAATAGCAGCTAATTTTTGTTAAGCACTGACTGTGTGCCAGGGACCATTTTAAGTGTTTTCCATACCTCACCTCACATGATGAAATCATTGCAACTATAGGCATTTCTGTGCTGTGCTGTTCTTAGTCGCTCAGTTGTGTCTGACTCTTTGTGACCCCATGGACTGTAGCCCACCAGGCTTCTCTGTCCATGGGGATTCTCCAGGCAAGAATATTGGAGTGGGTTGCCATGCCCTCCTCCAGGCAGTCTTTCCAACCCAGGGATTGAACCCAGGTCTCCCACATTGCAGGCAGATTCTCTACCATCTGAGCCATCAGGAAAGCCCAAGAATACTGAAGTGGGTAGCAGCCCATCCCTTCTCCAGGGGATCTTCCTGACCCAGGAATTGAACTGGGGTCTCTTGCATTGTAGGCAGATTCTTTACCAGCTGAGCTACCAAGGAAGCCCAGGTATTCCTACTCCCCATTAAACAAAGAAGAAAACTCAGAGAGAAGAGGTTATATGACTCACCCAAAGTTGCACCATTACAAAGGCAGGGTGGAGGAATTTCCTGGCAGTCCAGTAGTTAAGACTGCCTGCTCTTACTACGGCTTGGGTTCAATCCCTGGTTGAGGAACCAAAATCCCATAAGCCTCAAAGTACGGCCAAAAAACCTCCCACGGTAGTCAGAGTGGGAAGCCAGGCAGCCTGGCACCAGGTCCCACCCTCTAACTTATCATAGCACAATGGGAAGTGTGATCAGGGTGAACTCCATCCTCAGCAATGCCTCTGATCCAGTCCTTTCCCTGAACTCCTCCTCTTCCATCCCCTTCTACTCATGAAAGCGTTTTCCAGAAGGAGGGCCTGGGGCCAGTTGGAGAGGCAGTGAACTTCTGTGGGTCCCATGGAAGAAGCCACGTGTTTTAGGGAGCTGCCTGGTCCTGCCACCCCCATTGAGGGTGGAGCCCTGATCGAGGTGAGCTGGGTTATTTGGAGCTGCCTGCCTCTTCCTTGGGGTTCAACTCCTTTTCCCCAACAGAGAGCCCTTACCTGTAGTAGTGAGCATGCAGCCCTCTGCTTTTGTTCAGACAGACTGTCAGAGTAGTGTTGGGGTCAGACAAACCTGTGTGTGATTCTTACTTCACCATTCTGTGCTGGTTACTACTTCTCTGAGACTAGATTTTTTCTCCCATGTAAAGTACAGGTAATAGTTCCTATTTCTCAGTGTTATGGGGAATGAATTATTCAAGGTATGAAGCACATAGCCCAGTGCCTGGCATACAGTAAGCGTTCAATGAATGTCAGCCAGTTTTTTTGATGCTATCGCTATTGTAATCCCTGGACTTCAATCTTTGTCATTCTCTTTCTTGTCTATGAGCAAGATTCCTGCTCTGCTGACAAAATGAAAGAGGCCTAGGAGGGAGGAACCCAGGGTCTAAAGAAACTCAGACCCATCTTTAATATAGGAGGGTCAGCATTGGCCCCTGCGCCGCCGCCTCCTTCCCACAGAAGTTATAGATCCCAGTGGCTGGATTTCTAAAAATAAACACGTGCCACTTCCATAATGGAAAATTTTCCTTAAAAAAAAGAAAGAAAGTAAAACAGTCTCCTGTCGTCTCCCTGGGCCAAAGAGAACTAAAAAAGATAAACGAAGCCTTTTACAAGACCCAGAAGTTTCCAGCTCTGGGCTCCACCCTGATGTGGTGGTTTTTGTTTTGTTGGAGGCTCCCAAGGCTTCAGGAGCATCCATTCCAGTGCCCCTGAGAGCCTAAGGGGGATGCCGAATGGGGGTGTTCAACAGAGGGAATGTGGGCTTTGGGAGGGGTAGCCCACTCCTCCCGTGTTTTTTTTCCTTCTCGGTGGTGCCCCCTGCAGGCTGCCAGCACCACTGCACCTGCTAACCAGTATCTATAGTAGGCTCGGAGAAGGCAATGGCACCCCACTCCAGTACTCTTGCCTGGAAAATCCCATGGATGGAGGAGCCTGGTGGGCTACAGTCCATAGGGTCGCTGAGAGTTGGACATGACTGAGCGACTTCACTTTCACTTTTCACTCTAATGCATTGGAGAAGGAAATGGCAACCCACTCCAGTGTTCATGCCTGGAGAATCCCAGGGACAGGGGAGCCTGGCGGGCTGCCGTCTATGGGGTCGCACAGAGTCGGACACGACTGAAGCGACTTGGCGGCAGCAGCAGCAGCAGCAGCAGCAGAGATTGGTCAGTTGGTCAGTTCAGTTCTGTCGCTCAGTCATGTCCAACTCTTTGCGACCCCATGAATCGCAGCATGCCAGGCCTCCCTGTCCATCACCAACTCCTGGAGCTTACCCAAACTCATGTCCATCGAGTCGGTGATGCCATCCAGCCATCTCATCCTCTGTCATCCCCTTCTCCTCCTGCCCCCAATCCCTCCCAGCATCAGGGTCTTTTCCAATGAGTCAACTCTTTGCATGAGGTAGCCAAAGTATTGGAGCTTCAGCATCAGTCCTTCCAAAGAACACCCAGGACTGATCTCCTTTAGAATGGACTGGTTGGATCTCCTTAGTCTGAGGGACTCTCAAGAGTCTTCTCCAACACCACAGTTCAAAAGCATCAATTCTTTGGCGCTCAGCTTTCTTCACAGTCCACCTCTCACGTCCATACATGACTACTGGGAAAACCATAGCCTTGACTAGACGGACCTTTGTTGGCAAAGTAATGTCTCTGCTTTTGAATATGCTATCTAGGTTGGTCATAACTTTCCTTCCAAGGAGTAAGCATCTTTTAATTTCATGGCTGCAATTACCCTCTGCAGTGATTTTGGAGCCCAGAAAAATAAAGTCTGACTCTGTTTCCACCGTTTCCCCATCTATTTCCCATGAAGTGATGGGGCCAGATGCCATGATCTTAGTTTTCTGAATGTTGAGAACTTTAAGCACATTGGTAGGGCTTCCAAAATGGCTCAGTGGGAGCAGAAGACATGGGCTTGATCCCTGGGTTGGGAACATCCCCTGGGGAAGGAAAGGGCAATAGAGTCGGACTCAGCATCTGAAGAAGCACTTTGGTGACCCCATACTGAGGATGTGCCAGGTAAAAGTACTGGCCCAAGGCCACTCAGAAAGTAAACGGCAGAGCCAGGACTAGAAGGAAGTCTTCTGTTTCCTGGCCTAGGGACTTCCTTCCATATCAGCCACTCTGCCCCATTCAAGTATGTGCTCCAGAATCTCTGACATGAATTCGTTGGTCTGGGACACAATGAGGAAGGCTGTGAATCTGAAGTCAGAAGCCATGAGCACTATCTACCCGCTCTTTGCCCAATAAGTCACTACACCACTCAAAGGCTCCCTTGTCTGATCTGCAGAAAGGAGGACTGAGGCTACCACATGGGGTCTTGGAGGGCATGAGCTACCTAGTACATAGAAAGGACTCAAAGTATATTTCTAAACTCAAATCACAAGAAATCATCATTGCTTCCCTAACAAGAAAAATAATTATTCGTTTAAACAAAACACAAACCAGTTGTCTGTGCTTTTACTCTCCTTTTCCTTTTCAGCACTATTAACATACACTCAGGAAAAGAAGTAATTGGGATCAGGCTTCTAATACCCTGTCATATAGACAGCTACCTATCTCCACTAGTGTCGTTTGTTGGGTGGGATCCCCAAGGAGACAGGCTTTGAGAAAGAGATTTGCATGCAGGGGTTATACCAGAGACCCAGGGCAGAGGGACAGAGGCAGAAGTGTAAGTGCTGTAGTAAGAGGTCTTTGTCAACTCCATGGAGAGCTGGGAGTGGGGATGCCCTGCAGAGAGTCCTGGATTGAGGGGGACTGGTCTCTGTACCTCCACTCCTGCTCTAGTCCTGGGATTTCACTAGCTCAGTACTGTTCCCCAGGGAGGGAGGGTGATTTGGGGTGGGGCTGTTCCCTTTAGCCATGTGTGAGCCATCAGTAGCAACACTCCTGTTACTGGGGAACCCGTGGCTCTGTCCTGGAGGAGATCAGGGTGGTCCCAGCATTAACTATACAAGGTTAAAAGCTGTATAGTAGGAGGGAGACTCTTGATGAAAAGACCCAAGTCCCTCTCTGAACTCGTAACTTAGCACACACCTGACTCCTTGCCATCATCCACGTGGCCACCAAGACAGGGAAATTCAGGACGGGCATTTCAGTGGTTGCATCTGAGCTCCTCTCTTCTCCCTCGGCCCCACTCTGAGTCCAGAGCTCCATCCATGGGCTGCCTGGAGGTGCAGGCACACAGCTGCCCAGCGATGGAATTCTAGCCCTCTTTCCAGGCCACAGAACTCTGAAATAGCTCTGTATGTCAAGCATCCTCCCAGATACCCAGGAGCACTGGATCTCTGAAGGGAAGTCTGCCAGGCACTCTGAGGGGAGCTGCCCTCCATCTTTTCTTGTGACACTCAGGGTAGACACGCCTGTATACAACCACTTTCACAGACTGCCCAGACCTGGAAGAAGCTCAAAAATGTTTAGAATGTTCTGGATGGCCAGTCATAGAAAGTCTGATTTAAACTGGCTGGAATAATAAAGTGAAGATATTGACTCAATGAGTGAAAAACCCATAGGCAGGTCTGGCTTCAGGTGATGTTTGCTATAGAGTTTCAGGGTCACTGAGACTCAGTTTTTTCTTCCTTCCTTCCCTCCCTCCTTCCCTTATCTTCCTCTCTTTATTTCACTTTCTATTCCTCTCTCCCTCCATTCTCCCCGCTTCAGCTTCTCTTCCCTGTGGTCCCAAGATGGCTGCCCACAGCTCCCAGATCCACGCTTTCTCATTCATATCCTGTGAAAGAGAAAGTGCATCTTATCCTAGCATTGCCGGCAAAAGTCCTGGTAATAAGATTCATTCTGATTGGACTGGCTCGGGTCACATGCTCACTGTGGACCAATCCTGGTGGGCAGGAGGACGGAATGTGCTAAGTGGTTTCACCCCTGATATGGAGTGAGGGTAGGGTCCACCCTCCTGAATATTATCTTCACACAGAAAACAGGACTCCTTGGGAGGTGCAACTGGGGCCTGAGAGGTAACCAATAAATGCCCACATGGTTCATGGTGCTGTGGACCCCACAATGTCTTTATCAGTAAAAACACATTAAAATGTTTTATTAGCACAAAAAGCGTTGTGATTCCTCACATGGTAAAGAATCTGCCTGCAATACAGGAGCTGCAGGAAATGCAGGTTTGATCCCTGGGTTGGGAAGATCCCCTGGAGGAGGGCGTGTCAACCCACTCCAGTATTCTTGCCTAGAGAATTCCATGGACCGAGGAGCCTGGTGGGCTACAGCCCATATCATCGCAGAGTTGGACACGACAGGAGCAACTGATCACACACATATAGATGGAGGTATTCCTAGGACCTCAACTATGCATCCATGTAACATGGGTTATGGGCTGCTAATAATGTGGTTCTCTCTTTAGTCGTGTAGTGGATATTTGTTTTTATTACAGCCTAGAACCACATTATTAGCAGCCCATAATCCATGCTACATGGATGCACCTTACCTTCCTCATGGAACTAGCACCCCAAATTTTCTTGGGGGAATAATTTGTCCTTATTACTCCCTGTCCATGTGATTTGAATGGGACCATGCAACCTAAGTTGACCTGGTGGTACCATGTGACCCGGGATTAGCCAGTCAGGCGCAGTTCCACCCTCTTGGCTTCAGTGGTTGGCTCAGAGATAGACACGTGACTGGATCTGGGCCAATGACAGCCAGATCTAAGCACTTGTTTTTCTTAATTAGAGAAGGAAAAAAATCTCTTCTATTTTTTACTGAGCTTGAATCTGGGAGGGAAAAGCCTGGAGCTGCTGATGGCCATCTAACCACAAGTTGGAGCCCGATTATGATGACTACCAGAAAAGAATAGGATGGAGAAATGAACCAAGATTGCTTCCTGGTGACAATTTGAAACCCTGGAATATGTTGCACCTGAAGCTAGACCTACGCTGGATTTTTCAGGAAAACGTCCTAATAATTCCTTTTCATTGTTGTTGTTCAAGCCCGGTGAATTGGGTTTTCTGTCACTGGCACCCCAATGTGTCCTGACTGAGAGAGTGCATGTTTAACTTAGCCCCACCCCCACCCACCCTAGGATAAAAGCGCCTGATTCATCTTGGGCAGAACCCAGGCTTTCCATGAGGACACTCCTTCCCTGTTCGCTGCTTCTGCTTGAGGGTATCGAAACATGGAGCCTGTTAAGAAGATAAAGCATTTGTCTATAATGGGTCAAAGTCACAGTGTCAGGCCATCATTAGTGATATCATTACCATGAAATGTTGGAGAAAGAGGTGCTCCAAAGAGAGAAGAGAAAGACACCCCTACAGAGGCATCATGGGGCAGGGGTGGGAAGGCGGGGTATGGGTCACTCCCCAGGGAAATGAAGCCTGGCTGGTGGGAATGTTTCTGAGAGAATGCGCATGGTTTGCTACAAATTCCTACTCAAGCCCTTCCTCAAATGGCTAAGTAATTTGAAGAGCTTTGCTGTGTATTTTTCATTCCACATATTATTTGCTCAGCCCGTCTGTCCCAGGCAGCTAAGTTTAACCCAACTGAGACGTTCTTGTGGAATTCAAGTCAACAGAATCTCATAACTCGTGGGACCACGTGTCCACTGCCCTACTGTGTAGCTTTGATCGTGTCCAGTTCAGTAGATATCACTGAGTGTCTGCCAGGGCCAGGTTCAGCTGGCCGCTCAATAAGCACTGATGTGCATGAGATGCAAACCTGCTCTTCAGGGACCTCAGCTGGGGGAGGTAGGATGTGAGAAGGCAGGCTATTCTACAGGCTGAAGGAAATAAGGGCGAATGAGAGGTGGAATTGGAACTGTGTGTTTTGAGAAATGGGGGAGGAGGGGCACAGGCAGACATGGCAGGACTCACTGGGCCAGCCTTGGCACGTACCCCTCAGCGGAAGGGGAAGGGGAACCTGACTCCAGAGAGAGGGGGAGGATGTCTGGGTCCAGGGAAGAGTAGGGCAGAGACGCAGAACTATACAGGCCACATGTTCATCTTTGCTGCCATCTTCCTTAATCTGTGTCTCTTCATCTAAAACTCAAAGGGCTTTATGAAAGCATCATATTATATTCAAGGGGTTAACCGTAGGACCTGAGCCTTCATGGTCACATAACGACTTCATCCTTAATTAGCTTTTTGCTTTTTTGGCCAGGACTTTTCTTTCTTTGAACCAATCTGACAAGCTGAAAGCAAAGCCAAGAATTACATCTTGCAGCATTACGGTGGTTTCTAAACTACCTACTACTACTACATGAGAACCCACAGGCAAATATTATAACTACAAACTTCATCTGTCACAAATTGACTGCATTAGATCATGAGCCCTGGTTGTTGCCATTTCCACATTGTAAGCGTTTGGTGTTTTGAGCACAAAGGATTTGAGAAGAGCAGAGGAATGAGTCAGTTTTTAAAAGATGTGATGATGGGTAGGGGATGGGAGCTTAGGCTAAACAGAGATATGGCCCAGGAAAGACAGGCAAGGCTAAGAGGACTGGAGCCGATACAGGAGCTCTGGGAGTGTAGACACTAAATACTGGAATCACGGTAGCTCTGTGGTTTGGAGTCATCATTCAACCTCTCTGTGCTTCATTCAGGAGAGAGAAAAATATTGGAACCTCTTAGAGTGGATGACATGCTCCTTTGCACGGGGGAGAGGACCGCAAAGGAGAGTGGGGAGAGTGAAGCACTGGGAAGGACATGAAGCAGTGACTATGAATTCTAGGGTCAGGTGTGACAGAGAAAGAACTGTCCCTAGTCTTTGCTGTACGTAGTCACTCAGTCGTGTTTGACTCTTTGCGACCCCATGGCCTGTAGCCCACCAGGCTCCTCTGTCCATGGGGATTCTCCAGGGATGAATACTTGAGTGGGTTGCCATTCTCTCCTCTAGGGGATCTTCCCAACCCAGGGTTCGAACCCTGGACTCCTGCATTGCAGGTGGATTCTTTACCATCTGAGCCACCAGGGAAGCCCAAGAATACTGGAGTAGGTAGCCTATCCTTTCTCTAGCATATCTTCCCAACCTAGGAATCAAAGCAGGGTCTCCTGCATTGCAGGTGGATTCTTTACCAGCTGAGCTACTAGGGAAGCCCATAGTCTTCACTACTCCGTTTCTATTTCAAAGCCTTGTTATGCCACAGTAGTAGCTGTGTTGGGACTTCCCTGGTGGCTCAGCAGTAAAGAACCCACCTGCAAAGCAAGAGATGCAGGTTTGATTCCTGAGTCGGGGAGATCCCCTGGAGAAGGGAATGGCAACCCACTTCAGTATTCTTGCCTGGGAAAACCCATGGACAGAGGAGCCTGGAGGGCTACAGTCCATGGGGTGGCAGAGTCGGACACAGCTGAGCAACTGAGCACACACACACAGTAGCTGTGTCATCCCAGCCAAGCTGGAGTCCTCACCTTTTTAATTTCCCGGAAGTTTAAGTGGTATCCAGTCATCCAGGGCTTCACGATCATTTGTGAAGCCCATCACTATGCTTGTCCTGGCTCAATGGTCCCTGCAAGTTGCCATGGAGATGGCCTTTGTCCCCTCACAAGACCACTTAGCCAGTCTCTCTCATCTAGTTCCCTGCCACTCTTGGGTCATTCTTATTCTGCGGGGCCATCCTGGTATGCAGGAAATTTCTGCAAATCTGAGGAGTGGAATCATGGCTCAAGTTTTCTTCCACATTTTGCTGGTGTGAGCCCTTTCTGCTGTCTTATGGGCCAGGCATCTGCAACTCGAAACAGGAGACCTCTTCCCCTGCCTCCTGAGGCCACAGTCCTCCCCCGAGACAAGAGCACAGGACAGAAGTTGGATTGGGACGAGAGGAGAGGAGCCAAGTATGGAAGGGGGAAATACCACAGAAATGAAACATTACTTAACATCTCAAAACACTAACCTAAGGTGTTGCCAAGGCTCCCCTGAAACTCAGAGAGATTTAAGTGACCTATAAACATAAAGCCATTCCAGCCATAGATCCAAAAGGAAAATCTGGAACCTCTTTCTGCAGGCCAGATGAAGGATTCAGTCATGCTTATCCATGGTGAGAAAGCCGTAGACCACCATCCTGGGAGAGCAAGAACTGAAGAAGTTTCCATCACCCACAAGCATTGGGTGGTTGTGAGTTGCCTGACATTCATCTAAGAACTTTGGGCACTCAGAAGAAAGCTGCAGGGCCAGGTCATAGCTGAATCTTGAGAACGATTGTTTTTGTTGAAGGAAATCTGGAGAAGGTGGGTCTGAGGAGAGGGTCAGAAAACCCTGCCATATAAGGGAGGGTGAAGAAACAGTGGAGATTTATTCTAGGGGAGAAATATCACTGAAGGCTGTCAAGTGGGAGACAAGCTTGATCTGGGACTTCCTATAGGACCTGAGGGACACTGGGAGTCAGACTTCAGCCCTGCTGAAGGAAAAGACCTAAGGATTCATCTGAAAGTGGGAAGACTCTCCCTAGAGGTAGTAAGTTCCCTGTCGGTGGGATGATCAAGCAGAAGGTGGACAAATGCTTGATGACAAGACAGACCTTTGTGTGGAACGTTCAATGAGACCTTGGAGGTCCCTGCCCTACTTAGATGTCATGATTTTTCACACTCACTGAGTAGAAGCATTTCCCACCCTCATACATTTCAATCCCATTAATCCATACCTTGTGGTAACTCAGACAGGTGCTGTCCGAAGACATCACCAACTATGAAAAATGCGTTTGCTGAGAGATATAAAGTGAAATTTGATTACACGGGAAGGGCTTGCCCTGCCTATGAGAACAGACTGTTTCTGAGACTTTCTTCATATGTAAGCAATCATCATGGTAATTGACATCATTGTTCACTCTCTGCTCACTGCGACCTTGCCTCCTACTCTTCCTGAGAAAATTGAGGCCATCAGGTACGAGTTCTCAATTCCCAGGCGTCTGCGCCCTCAGGTCTTGCCCTAGCCAGACATCCTGCCTTCTTCACTGCAGCCTCAGAGGATGAGGTGTCTCTCTGTTCAAAGCCAAGCATCCCACCTGTGTCTTTGACCTCCAATTCTCCTGCCTCCTCCGAGAGGCTACTCCATCCATCATCCTTCCCTCTCCTGGATCTTCACCTCTCTCAGTCCACTGGCTGTTTCTTCTAGCGTAAAAATCTTCTCAGGCCCTTACATCCCCCGAAACAAAATTCTCCACGTCCTCTTCTGGCTTCTGCCCACATCTCCCTTCTCTCCTTTTCATCCAACCTTCTCAAAACAGTAGTCCACATCGTCTCTTTTCCAATTGCTCACCACCTATTTAAACTTCAGTCCACGGCAAACTGGTTAACTGAAGCTGCTCTTAATTGCTCTTAATGTTCTTAATGACTTTGACAAATTCAGTGGACATTTCTCGGTCCTTAGCTACCGGTTCTCACTGTTGGAAAACCATTAAACATTTCTCTTCTGGAACTCTCTGCCTTGGCCTTTGTGATATCAGCCCATCTCTCTTGATGTCTTCTTCTCTGTTTCCTTCACGGGCTTTGTGGTGGCCAGATTCCCACCTCCTAGAGTTTACGTTGCATAAGCATTTCCCACACTGTGCTAGGGTGAGACAGTGTGGTCAGCAGAGTATGGCCGAAGTGAGGGAATATCACTTCGAGGTTAGGTTGTCAGACAGCGTGGCTTCTGTATTGGCCTTCCTCTCATTCTCTCTCTTGGATCGCTTGCTTTGGGAGAAACTGTTTAAAATTCACATCTGCTAATTCCGTCACATCTGTCATGTCTCAGTTTCTATTGATTGATTTTTTTTCCTCTTAATTATGAGTGTCATTACTTGGCTTCTCATATCTAGCCATTTTTGACTGAAAGACAGTCATTTTGAATACTATTTTACTGAGCCCTGGATTTTGTTATCATTCTTTTTTGTTTGTTTTGTTATCATTCTTTAAAGAGTATCAACTTTTGTTCTGGCAAGTTACTTGGAGATCAGTTAGATCATTTCAAGGCTTGTCTTTATGCTTTGTTATGATGAGTCTATAATAGCTTTCACCCCAGGGCTAGTTAAACTAGTTGAGCGAGTAGTTGATAGACTAGTTAGTAGACTAGCTTAGCTCTGCTCTTAAGGTGTGACCTTTCTGAAGTTTCCACTAAATACGCTGGGAGCTCAGTGAGGTCTCTCCACCTTGGTTGTCCTGAACTTGAACATTTCCCAACTGCTTGAGCTCAGAGAGTCATTCAGTTTACAACTCCCAGTGATTATTCTTTCTCCACTATTTGTTCTTTGGCCAACCTCAGGGAGCCCCGCTATACACATGCACAGTTTAGTATTTAGCCAAAAGAGCTCACAAGGATTTCTATGTGATTTTCTGAAGCTCTTTTTCTGCATAACTCCCTCTTCTCCAGTATCATTCTTTGCCAATTCCAGCTGCCTCAGTTCTCTGAATTCTGATCTCTGTCTCTTCAAAACAGTGAGACTTCTGTGGGGCTTGGGTCCCCCTTTCCCAGGCTATGGTCTGGTAAATGCCTCTAGGCAAAAAGTCAGGTTGATCATAGAATTCATCTCATTTGTTTTCCTTCTCTCGGGGAACACAATCTTGTTCTGCTGGTTATCCAGTGTCTGAAAACAGATGTTTCATATAATTTCCCCACTTTTCTCTTTGTTTATGGTAGGTGGGGGTTCATCCAATATCTGTTACTCCCCCATAGCCCAAAGCAGAAATCCACACAGGGTAAGTTTTCATCAGCCTTTCTCACTCAAAGTAGTTTTCAGTTTAACCTTTTACTATTTAGGGCTATGGAGAAGGCAATGGCACCCCACTCCAGTACTTTTGCCAGGAAAATACCATGGACGGAGGAGCCTGGTGGGCTGCAGTCCATGGGGTTGCAAAGAGTCGGACACGACTAAGTGACTTCACTTTCACTTTTCACTTTCATGCATTGGAGAAGGAAATGGCAACCCACTCCAGTGTTCTTGCCTGGAGAATCCCAGGGATGGGGGAGCCTGGTGGGCTGCCGTCAATGGGGTCGCACAGAGTCGGACATGACTGAAGCGACTTAGCAGCAGCAGCAGCATTTAGGGTTAAGAAGCAGTTGTCTCTTCTACCCCTACAAGTACTAATGAGTAGACATCTAATTCCCTCTTATTCCTGCTCATCAACCAGCCAGTTCTTCCCTGAGCCTATCCCTTTGCTGTCTCTTTCCAAACACAACAAAAGGCAGGTGTCACATTTGTTCATCTACAATGAACAAATTGAGAGAGAGTGTTTTCTACCCTCTTTCCCTCGGATTCCAAGTCCTTTGGGAACCTCATCTATCTTCACGTTACTGTGGGACACACGGTTATGGATGGACAAAGTTGGCAGAGCTAAAATATGCAAAGTTCTGGATCCTTGATGACATATTAAGAAGAAGCCCAAGACCGACCTCCTAAACTTATTAAGTGAAATAACGAAATTAAGTGAAATGCCCTTGTTTGTTGCAGCCACTTTCAAGTGTCTGTTCTGTTCCTTGAAGCCTAGAGTGTCCTGATGAGCACACGATGATCCCATCCCCCGTCTGTGGTTTCTAATGTGCATGCCTGTCAGATCTTTGCCTCCAGCCCGGATCTTCCTCCACAGGGGCAAGCTGCCTGCTGTCTCTCCACTGGTGTCCCACCCACACGTTCCTCAAACTCCACATCAAACATTGATCCTGTTTTTTCTCCTTCTAAACTGCTTTCCCTCGGAATTCTCAATTTCAGTTGAAGGGACCACTGTGTGCTTTGTAACCCAAGCTGTAAATCTGTGATTCTGCCATTTTCCTTCTCCCTCTTTTCTTTTATATCCATAAATCACCAGGTCCTACTAATTCTGTCCCTAAGCGTTTCTCAGAAACATCTCCTCCCCTCCATTCCTCCTCCTGCTACCAGGGAGAGGCCCTGCCACTTCCTTCCCAGTCTGTCCCCGCCAATCCCACTGCTTCCAGCGCATCCTCCATGCTGTCTCTTTCTCTCTGAAACACAGATTTGTTTGTATCATTTCCATGCTCAGAACTTTTGAATGTCCCCCAACCCTTGTTTGTATGATGAAGCTCAAACCCTTACCAAGGATTTTGGGCTTCTAGGATCTGGCTTCTGCTGACGACTCTAGACCCAGGTCTTACTACCTCCCCCGCAACGTCATGCTACATCCCAGGAACACCAATTTGTGGTCAGTGTCTCTAGTCATCCCACTTTTTCTCCCTTGTGAGACTCTGTACATGCTGTGCCCCACCTGAGAAGTCCCCTGACAGCTCTATCTCACCCCCAACTTTACCACCGCAAGATCTATTCATCCTACCCAAGTAGGAAGTCCGCTTTTCCTCCCTCTAGAAATCTTCCCTAGTAACCCCAGTCTCCACCCTTCTACAGTTGCCCTGTTCTGTGCTCCAGCAGTCTCCATACACATCACTCTCATCACACCTTTGTTGTTCAGGCGCTCAGTCATGTCTGCGACTTCCCTGTCCTTCACTATCTCCCTGAGTTTGCTCAGATTCATGTCCTTTGAGTTGGTGATGCTATCTAACCATCTCATCCTCTCCCGCCCTTTGCCTTCAGTCTTCCCCAGCATCAGGGTCTTTTCCAATCCACTCCTCTTTAAAATCATGGTTATATGTCTGTCTCCCCCTCCAGACTGCGCTCCTGGAGGGCAGACGCTGGGATTTACTCAGCTTTTAATCCCCAGCCCTTGGCCCATGGCGGTTGTGCAATAAATGTTTAATAACTAATGGATCATCCAATAAATCCATTACAGCAGGTCCCCTACAGACCAGCTCTGTGGAATGCTTAATGGTTAGTTCACTTGAGCAAGTGGATTAACTTAAAAATAATAAAGCTGTGTTTCCTTAAAATCATTTTTCCACCAACGTCTTCCTTTAATTGGGTACAATCAGGGACAGGAGTGTATTTGTGGTGAGGTTTCCATAGTACTTCTCTCGGAAGAGGTATTATGTTTCTAGAAGCAAAGAATCATGGCTTAGTAAGAGAAAATGTGAAAAGAGCATGGCATGGGTCTGAGAAACTGCTGGAAAACTTTTCTAGGCCATGATAATCAGGATGGGACTTAAGCATCCATGAAGAGAGTAACTACAGATGTGGATGTCTGATAATCCCTTCTCCCCTAGTGGCTATGTTTAACAAAATTTCACTATTAGACAATCACTCCTTTGGACTATCCATTACCCTCTCCTGTGGAGTTCTTACAAGCCAAATTTCCTGTGGAAGGAAGACCCTGGGTTGGGAAGATCCCCTGGAGGAGAGCATGACAACCCACTCCAGTATTCTTGCCTGGAGAATCCCAGGGACAGAGCAGGTTGGTGGGCTATGGTCTATGGAGTCATGAAGAGTCAGACACAACTCAAGTGTTGTGTTAGCACATGTGTTAGCGCACATACACGCAGGAAGGGCTTAATCTCAAATCTTCAATCCTTAGATGCAGAAAGGAAGGGAAATATTTGTATTCAGTTGTGCGATAGAGAAATCAGGTAAATAATTTAACATCCCTGTAAAGGAAGCTGAATCATTCCTTTTATGCTGAATTGGCTGATAGGTTCCCTTGGCAGCCAAGCCTTGGCATGGGCTCACCCCAGTAGAGCTTTTCTCTCTGCCTCATTACTCTGAGTGAGGTCGTATGACTTATTTTGGCCAAGGCACTGACTTCTTAGGAAGTTTCGTGTGTTTCTGCTTCCCTCGTACACCTCTGCCACTTCCATGGGAGGAACAGTGTCCTGCCCAATCCCCCCAACCCTGCCTCCACTGGATGAGGGACACAAGGAGCAGACTCATCCCCACAAACCTGCAGCAAGAAGTAGTGTAAGACAAGCCCAGCTGAGACCATCTGAACCTCTGTCAACCTCCCTGAGAATAAACGATCAGTGTGGCAAGCCAATGAGTTTTGGGCTCTTTTGTTATGCAGCATTATTGTGGCAATAGCTAACCGATATACCATCCTTCCAAAAAGTCAGTGTAAAGTACTGAGCATTAGTGGCTGCATAGCACAGGATGAATGCTTAGTTTCTTCTTCTCCATTGAGCCTTGCTGGCAGGCACCATGAAAGAACACAAGAATATCAGGCCTGGAAGAGCCTTTAGAGGAGCTGTGGGCAGAGGAACTGCCCAGTGTGTTGTTGTGACTTACCAAAGGTCATTCGGGAAACCATGGCCAGACTTGGACTAGTCCTCAGGGCTGGTGGTTCCCCAATTAAGTGAGCTGACCTCTTCACTGCCTACGGGCCAGTCTGCTGATAACCACGGCTTCCTTCTGCTGTGCCCTTAGTCACAAGTGTGAGCTCCGTGTCACCAGGCTAGAATTTTGATGAATGTAAAGTGGTAGCAAGCAAGGAGAGGCAGGAAGGCAGGCAGGCAGAAGATTCAGCCAGAGACAGGATTCCAGGTCCAAGCAGGGATGTTCCATCTGTACTCCTACTTCCCTCTGGTGCCAAATGCCCTGTGATGGGACCCCTAGACCAGACCCCAGCCTGTGGGCCAGCTTGCACAGCCTGATCTTGGGAAGGGAGCTCATTGTCTGGTGCTGGAGGCCCAATGAATGCTTCACCTGCCATCATTAACCTCTGGCTTCCCCTGCTGCTGCTGCTGCTGCTAAGTCGCTTCAGTCGTGTCCGACTCTGTGCGACCCCATGGACTGCAGCCTACCAGGCTTCTCCGTCCATGGGATTCTCCAGGCAAGAACACTGGAGTGGGTTGCCATTTCCTTCTCCAGATCCCCACAAACCCAGCACAGACAGCCATGGGCATGGGCCCAAGGGAATCTGGAAGCTATGGGAACTAGGTTCAAGTGGGGAGCCTGCTTCTCCTTGATGTTTGTGTCTCTTGATGTTGTTCCAGCCATATGGCCTGGGGAGGTCCCTCTGTAGACTCCAGGCCCCATGGTTCAGAGTGAAATCAGCTTCTGATGCTGTCTTGGAGACAGGAGCTGGAGGAGAAGGGAGGCCTAGGACAGGGATTTAAGGGGCTTTGTTGAGTCCACTCCACCAGAAAAGCTGGGCAAAAGAGAATGGAAAGGGTGCCGTTCATGGAGTCAGCAGGCTGGGGTTTGGTGCCAACTTTGCACATTTTTTAGTAACCTATATGACCTTCGGCAGGGCTTCCCAGATGGCGCTAGAGGTAAAGAACCTGCCTGCCAACGCTGGAGACATAAGAGACGTGGGTTCGATCCCTGGGTCAGGAGGATTCCCTGGAGGAGGTACATGGTAACCCACTTCAGTATTCTTTCCTGAATTCCATGGACAGAGGAGCTTGGTGGGCTACAGTCCAAAGAGTCACAAAGAGCCAGACAGGACTGAAGTGACTTGGCACACACGCATGTGACGTTAGGCAAATTGCTTCCCATAAATGGACCTCAGTCTTCTATTCTGTCACGGGGGGATGGCCATGCTGGGGGATCTGCTTCAGAGGGTGCCTCCAGCCCTGACATCCTGATATCCTGTGATAGTGTTTGGGCTGGATATTTGTTCCATCCCTATGGAGTAATAATAATAACGATAACAGTGCATATTTTATCCAGCCCTCAATGTGTGTAAGACACTGAACCAAGCATTTGCACATGTGCTGGTATTTCTCTGCGTGATCTTGGTCAGATCACTTCCCACCTCTAGCCTTAGAGCCTTGGGCTCTGAGCCTTGGAATCGACACACTCGTGCCCCAACAGCCAGAGCACACCACAGGTGGCTGCAGGCTGTGGTAGCAAAGGCAGGTCCTCTGAAAGCTGCAGACGCGAGTCCACATTCCCCCGAAGCTCTGCCCCTTGCTCCAGCTTGTTCTCTGCCTCTTCATTCCCTCTTTGGTCACATGGGGTGAGTAGTCTTGGCCTCACAAAGGCACTGTGAGGATTGCATGAAATGCCACGGGTGCAGCACTTGATATACACCTAGCACCAGGACTTGTTACCTCTGCCTTTCTCAACACACACTGTTCATGAGAAGGTAGACTTTCTGATCTCTGGTTTGGCACGGCCTTGCAAAGCCTTAATTTTATTCAAGGAAGTGTTGGCCCCATCCTAAAGTATGACGTCTGAGAACACTCTCTCCTGCTCTTCCCCTGCCTTTTCTGGGTCATTCCCCCTCAGGTGACCCCTATTGGAGACCCAGCATTCTCATGCTCTTTCCCTTCTTTGTATCCAAACCCCGCCCTTGGAAAAGGGTCAGATGACCCATTTATATTCAAGTGTAAGTGACTGATACGGCTGGGGCTTTGCTTCTTGTTAGGGGTTTCATTTCAGAAGAAAACAAAGCCATTAGTGGGCAGAATGTTTGGAGGGGGCCTTTGTGCATCGATGTACACGTGATGGAGTCATCTGCAGGTCGGAAGGACCTTCCCAGAAGAGGCTGAGGACTCTGCGGACAGCAAGGCTCATCCTACTTTTTGAGATCCATTTTTGAGCAAATCAGCTCCCAGGGCACCCTGGCTCCAGGTGACCTCAATGGACCCCTCTGGCTTCTCTGGGACCCTCCTTCAGGTACCACATTTGGACCTAAGTGGCAGCTATTTCAGAGCTCCATAGGAAGCCCACAGACTGAGCCGTGCCCTGGTCACATCCCTGTCCCAGCTGGCCATGCAGACCTCTCAGATTCCAGCTTCCAGGAAAACATGTTCTTCCTGGGGTTTGGGAACAAGGCAGCCTGATTTGTGCTAGGAGATTCTTTGTTTACATTCCCTGGGTCTTTCTACTTGAGAAATAAAGAAGAAAAGAAAGAAAGAAGGAAGGAGGGAGGGGAAGGTGGAAGGAAGGGAGGAGGCTTGCGCTTTGATCAAGAGTTTATAATGGAATTTCCTCTTTCTTCCCTTTTTCTTCCTTTTTTCCCCTGGCAGTAAGTAAACTACCAGCCTCTGAACTGAAAGAGTAGGGATTCCGTGGCTGTCAGAAGAGACAGGGATGCCACCTCTGCCTCGGGGGAGTGGGGCGCTGGGATTCCAGGACCAAGACCTTGGCTGCCTGCCCCACATGCATGGATGTGTCCAGAAGTGCTGAGCTAGCCCCGGGGGTCTTACACAGCCCTCGCCAACCACCCTTGAGTGTTCTCTGAACCTCCTAGCTCTCACACCTCACTTTCATTCCCTGGTACCCCCAAAAAATCAGAGAGGAGAAGGGAGGTAAGGACAGCCTGCCCCTGCTCCCATCACACCGGCTCCCCAGGCCCACTGTTCGATTTCTTCCTGCCGTGCTTTGTTCTCTGAGATCGTTCTGTTTTCATCATCATGTTGCTGTCACAGAAGGGGAGTTCCCAGAAGGAAGAGAGGGGAGAGGTCGGCAGCTCACTCTGGACCTCAGCTCCAGACCCCTCCCCACCCATGCACACACGCTCAGGCACACACATGCACACACAAGCACACACATGCACACACACGCACATGGGCTCATGCCCATGTTAGGAGAGGCTCTTTTCTTCCAAGATGGGTGGGTGGGTGGAGAATAGCGGGTTTCTCAGCACCTTGGGAATGACCCTGAGGCCAGGGCCCTGTGCTGGGGGCCTTGCCTGAAGAAGAGGACTCAGCTCTGTCCCCTTGAGGGGCTCCTTGGCTCAAGGACAAAGGGGCAGAGCCACCTGAGCTGCCACGTCCCTCTTCCCAGAGGCCCAGGAAGCAGGAGGATGTGTAACTCCATCACTACCTCATAGCCAGTGAAACCTTTGGGCGGAGAGACCACGGGATACACCCAAACTTGAAGGGCAGGGCAGGGAGACAGGAAGTCTCTCTGGCACTGTCAGCTCCCTGGCCCGCCTCTCACTGCCCTTGGCTGGGAGAAGGACATTGTTAGGAGGAGAAAGCGGGGGCCGGGGTGGGGGGGCCTCTGTCAAAGCCTGTCTGGCCTGAGCTAGGCTGGGTTTGGGCCCCCTGGAGCCCCTGGCCAAGAGGTGTCTGGGCAGACACCAGCTTCTACTGGGAGGGTGCTGGAGGGACTGGAGAGGTCCCACCGCGCTCCCTGCCCTGTTGCCAGCTAACCTTTGCTGGGGTCAAGTTTCCCTCCCCAGGCTGAGCTCCGGGCACCCCGCACCATCCTTTGTCCAGTGCCTTCACCACAGAACTCGGCTTGCCGTGCTGAGTCTATCAGCGGTTTATTCCAAGTCTCTCCAATGTTAAATGCTGAATACGGGCTGTTTTACAAGCAGGGAAACAGGCTTAGATATGTTGTCATGTGTCCAGGGTTGCAAAGCTAGTGGAGGCTGAAGTCGGAAGTCACACCTGAGTTGGTGATACCCCCTAGGTCCATTCGCCTCCCCTTGCACAAGTGCCGGCCCCTGCCCCCAACTCCGAGGGAGATTTCCCACCCTGCTTTGTGCCCCCAGCACAAGCTGAGAAGCGAGTGTGAGAGAAGCATCCACCCCTTCGTGCCCCACTCCCAGACACACTGGGCCCAGAAGGTGGCCGTGCCCCTCGGGGCCCAGCACATATCTCTAAGCTTTTCTCTCATCCAGCATACTCCCAGGTCCTGAAAGATAATTTTTCCTTCTCTGTCTGCAAAACATCCTCAGAAGTTTCTGGGCCCAGGAAAAAAAAAAAGTGCTGTTTAAGCAAACAGATTTCTGGCATGGCCATACTCACCATTCCAGTCTCACTTCTGAAGGATGCTACTAACACCACCTCGTAAGAATGAACAGACAGGCCCATGGAAAGTGATGAAGACTAGGATCTGGCCCACAAATGCTCAAAAGTCATGTGTCTGGTCATCATCATCTTCAAATGACAAGGTGGTACAGTGCAAAGAAGGCCAGCTTCCAACCCCAGCTTGCCTGGTCACTGGCTGGACCTGTTTCCCTACTTGTAAAGCGAGGCTGGTTCACTGGATGCTTCTGATATTCAGTTCTCTGCTTCAGCGTGCTCTGAGATGCCCAAGGCTTGACCCCTCTAGATAACATGTGTTCCAGCCCCCGGGAGCATCCGTTTTCCCACATCAATGCTTTCCGGGCACACTTTCCTCATCTCCACAAAGTGGTGGGGAAGGTGGGGACCAGGAGTTCCTGCTGACAATCCAAACAGACAGCTGCCCAGAGAGGTTAGCTGACCTGCTCAGAGTCACACAGCAGACTCGACACCAGAACCCAGCTTTCCTTTCATTGCCTTCCAGGGGCTGTCGTGGCTCGTTTCACACTGAGCGGCAGGAGACGGAACCATGGGGAGAAGAGGGAAACATGTCTAGAGAAAGGACGCGATGTTGAGGGGCTGAGTGACATCCTGTCCCCTCCCCCCACGAGGCTCACAGGCTATTAAGGGGAGCGAGAGAAAGGCGGGCGGCAGGATAGGGCCTGGGTCCGAATCCACGCTTTTGCCAGGAGCAGGGAGCAGAGAGTGCTTAATGAGACCAATCTGTCCTGGAATGTTCCCTCGGCCAGGGAGCTGCCTCGGAGTCTGGCTGCTGTACACGGCAGCTGTGCGAAGCACTTGCCGGCAGCAGCCTGGCCGCCAGGGACCACCAGCAACCACAGCTATGGGGCCACTGGCAGAAGGGCCAGGGGAGGGCAGCTCCCTCTTTCCTCAGCGCCGATCTCCAGAGCAAGGACCTGTGTGGACAAAACCGGTCAGGCCCCAGTTCCACTTCCTTTCTCTTCCTGCAAGTTGACAGGATGGGCCCAGCCTGGGGTCAGAGGGCATTTTGGGCACCTCTCCCGTCCCCAGTAGTCCTCCAGACCCACACTGAGACTCCTATCTTCCCACCCATCAGCAGCTAAATGCTTACATGTTACCCTGAGACTTAGGTAACTGTGGGTCAGGCCTTTGCTGGCTGGTCTGTGTGACGAGGCCTTTGCTGGCTGGTCTGTGTGACGAGGCCTTTGCTGGCTGGTCTGGGTGGTCAGAAGGCCTTGGCAGGACTGGTCCCCTGCACTAGCCTTGGAAGCCTCCCTTTCCTCTGTGAAAGTGGAACTCCAAGCTCAGGCAAGGCCCTCTTTTATAGTCTAAGGACATAAATGATGTCTAGTGAATGATGATGGTAACATTGAATACACTTTCTGATGTATTAAAAAGCAGAGATATCACTTTGCCAACAAAGGTCCATCTAGTCAAAGCTATGGTTTTTCCAGTGGTCATGTATGGAAGTGAGAGTTGAACTATAAAGAGGGCTGAGCACCAAAGAACTGGGGCTTTTAAACTGTGGTGCTGGAGAAGACTGTTGAGAGTCCCTTGGGCTGCAAGGATATCAAACCAGTCAATCTTAAAGGAAATAAACCCTGAATATTCATTGGAAGGACTGATGTTGAAGTTGAGGTTCCAATACAGGCCACCTGATACGAAGAGCTGACTCCCTGGAAAAAACCCTGATGCTGGGAAAGATTTAGGGCAAGAGGAGAAGGGGGTAGCAGAGGATGAGATGGTTGGATGCCATCACCAACTCAATGGATATGAGTTTGAGCAAACTCAGGGAGAGAGTGAAGGACAGGGAAATTTGCTGTGCTGCAGTCCAGGGAGGTCGCAAAAAACTGGACATGATTGAGTGACTGAACAACAGCAAATGATGAGCCTTGCACTGAGTGTTTTGTGTGCATTAATTTTAACAAATTCAAAATCATTCCAAGATGTTTCTACTTCTATAATATCTGTCTTATAGATGAGGAACCTGAGCTCCATCAAGAACTAAATAACTGGCTCAAAACTAGTGGCAGACGCGGGATTCCGATCCTGGCCATCTGACTTCAGACCTGGGAACTTCTGTCCCTTTATGCTGATATCTGTTCTGTGGTGGTGGTTTAGTCGCTAAGTCATGTCTGACTCTTGCAACCCCATGGACTATAGCCTGCCAGACTCCTCTGTCCTCAGTCTAGGGGATTTCACAGGCAAGAATACTAAAGTGGGTTGCCATTTCCTTCTCCAGGGGATCTTCCTGACCTAGGGATCAAACCTGGGTCTCCTGCATTGCAGCTGAATTCTTTACTGACTGAGCCACCTGGGAAGCCCCATCTGCTCTGCAGTTTTTCATTTTTTTCTGTCTACAAGAGGTTATGAGTTCCTTGTTTGTAGACACCTGGTCTACCTCCTTCACTGCTGTGTTACCAGGAGCCAGGTACCTGCAGGTACTCCTGGAAGCTGCTCTCGGTGCCCCATCAACAGCTCCCATGCCCTCCAGCACCTGTATCTCTTTGCCTGGGGTTTCTCTCTGGCCACTGGAGCCAGCTCTGCCTGGGCGTAGCTCTCCACCAGTGACTGACAGAGTTGTAGTTAAACATCCAGGTCCCTCACCCTTGCAGGGAGGTAACTCTATGTCATGGGTCCTAATTGGTTCCCTGAGTTCTCCAGCAAGATGGAGAACAGCCCATAATGGTCACCTGCTGGAAACACACCCTCTCCTGGCTGTCTTCCACTCCCTGTCTCATGTCCCAACTCAACTATAAACCACTCCCACATAAACCTCACAAATAAAGCACAACCTTATCTCAGAGTCGGCTTCTAGGGAAGCCCAAACTAAGATAGTGCTTCGCGTTTGTGAAATGATTGGTCCTGCTTTATATTCTAGGGTTACTGCTACTGCTACTGCTAAGGCACTTCAATCATGTCCGACTCTGTGCTACCCTATAGACGGCAGCCCACAAGGCTCCCCCGTCTCTGGGATTCTCTAGGCAAGAACACTGGAGTGGGGTGCCATTTCCTTCTCCAATGCATGAAAGTGAAAAGTGAAAGTGAAGTCGCTCAGTCGTGTCTGACCCTCAGCAACCCTCCAGGCTCCTCTGTCCATGGGATTTACCAGGCAAGAGTACTAGCCTAATAGTTCTCTACAGTTTTCATCGTTATGAAAACAGGTTTTACCATTACATTAAAATATATTTATTTAGAAAATGGCAAATCCCACTTTACGATGACAAGTTCCAGCTGGAGAGGAGGAGAATCCCTTTTCTACCCAATAGAACATGATTAAGAGCACCAAGAAGACACAGATGGAAAGGTTAAAAGTGTGTGCAGAGGAAAGAGAAAAGGACGAATGCCTGGGAGTGGCAGGAATGGTCGGCAAGGGCTTCCTGGAGGAGACAGCAAGGGAACAGGACCTTGAGAATGGTTTAAAGTGAAATAAATGGTGAGTGAAGCTCTTATATGTCAGTGAAGGTGTGAGCTCCCTCTCTGGGAAGCAGCAAAGGAGAAGTGAGGTCTGCTTGTGGGGCTTTGGGAAGCTCAGCTCTGCTGCTCACCAGCTACATGACCTTGGGCACTAACTCAACCTCTCTGAGCTCCCACTGCTCATCTGTACACTGGGCATCATGATTGCACCTACCTTGGTGTGGCTATGAGGATTAGACAAGGTGATGTGGGCAAAGAGCCTGACACGGTGGGTGTGACCAGAGCCAGACGTCTTTTGCTGGTGGTGTGTGTGGGGACACTGAGTGGTTCAGTCTGACCCACTGTGTGCACCTTGGAGGCTCAGTTGGCAGCTGGAGAGGCAAGATGCCAGCCTCCTGTAAGTGGTTTCATCTTAGTGAGCCCCAGGTCCCTCATGTAATCTTGTGTACAATGATATCTGGATTTAAGCTTCACCTGCATCGAAAGCTATAGGGCAGAAGTAGATGAAGAAACAGATGTGAACATTTATAAACTGTTAAGTGCTGGCACTTTGGAGAGATTAGAGTGATGGCCACAGTGGCTCAAATTCAAGATGAGACTGGTCATAGCAGGGATTTTATTACAGGGCAGAAATTCCTAGAAGTTTCAAGCTGGAAATAATTCTAGATGATCAAGTTCAGCACCCCCACATAAGCCATTTTAAGATGCTCAAACCACAGTCTAGAAAAGGAGGAAGATTTACCTAAGGCCAAGCTGCCAAGAGGTAGGTTGAGAATTGAACTGAGGACTGTGGTAGCAACTAGCCCAGGGCATCTTCCCCTCCACAGTGAGTGCCAGGAACACAGCCATCTTCTGGGTAGCCCCCTGCACCCCACTTCTGTCCTCCACTTCACCTTTCCAGACTGTGCCATCTGTCTGGCTGCACCCTCTCCCACTGCCTCCTGCCCCCACCTACAACCCACATACACTCCACATCTCCCTCTGCTCCCACCTGGGGACTTGGCTCCGGTGTGTTTATCTCAGAGAAGCTGCACGGGCAAAGGTCTGTGTTTGTAAGATCCCCCACCTCTGTTTACTGGTGTTTATCCAGTTGTGTCCTGTCTGCCCTCCTAGCCAGGAGGCCAGGGGGCCAGAAGGCCAGGACTGCTCGTCCTGCCTGCTGGGTGCTATCCCCCACTCCCCGTGGGCTTTGGACGAAAGCACGGGCCAGAAGCCAGCCAACACTGTGCCCGCACTGGGGCAGGGCTCAGTGGCTGACACAGATATAAGGACACCCTAGAGGAAACAGGGCTGTGTTTTGGGTAACAGGACCCAGATCTTAGCAATCAGAGTCAGTATAAAGTGCGAGGTTCCATTCGTTGCCATTTACTCTATGTAGAGACTGCACTAAGTGCTTTACATGTACATATCATCTGGCTTAAGATTTAGGCCATCTGTCAGTATGATTAGTTATTGCCACTCTTGTTCTTCACACGAAAAGCTTCAGAGAAGTTATATTTGCTGGAGATCACAACGCTCATGGATGATGGAGCCCAGACTCGAACTCAGGTCTTAATGGCTCCAAATCCCCTGCTTGCAATCACGCTATTATACTGATTACCCTCCTATGACCCTGGCATAGCTAGAGTCCCCCTTCCCACACTGCTGCCAGAGAACTTCTCCAGAGGGGAAACGAGCCATCTCAGAGCCACCTGCCAGGGAGTCCTAGACCAGTCAGCCGGGAAGACTGCTGCCTCTGACTCCAAAATGGGATTTTGTTATTGTTCAGTCGATAAGTTGTGTCCGACTCTTTGTCCATGGGGGTGGACAGCAGCGTGCAGGCCTCCTTGCCTCTCACCATCTCCTGGAGTTCGCCCAAGTTCATGTCCGTTGAATCGGTGATGCCATTCAACCATCTCCTCCTTTCATGCACTCTTCTCCTCCTACCCTCAATCTTTCCCAGCATCAGTGTCTTTTCCAATGAGTCGGTTGTTCGCCTTAGGTGGCCAAAGTATTGGAGCTTCAGCTTCAGCATCAGTCCTTCCAATGAGTATTCGGGGGTGATTTCCCTTAGGATTGACTGGTGTGATCTCTTGCTGCCCAAGGGATTAGTGAGATGCTAAATTGATTCAGCCATCTAGAGGGCAATTTGGCTGCTGCTGCTGCTGCTGCTAAGTCGCTTCAGTCGTGTCCGACTCTGTGCGACCCCATAAACGGCTGCCCACCAGGCTCCCCTGTCCTTGGGATTCTCCAGGCAAGAACACTGGAGTGGGTTGCCATTTCCTTCTTCAATGCATGAAAGTGAAAAGTGAAAGTGAAGTCGCTCAGTCGTGTCCGACTCTTTTAACCCTATGGACTGCAGCCCACCAGGCTCCTCCGTCCATGGGATTTTCCAGGCAAAAGTACTGGAGTGGGTGCCATTGCCTTCTCCGGGCAATTTGGCAGAACCTAGCAAAAATTAAAACCATCACACTCTTGGACGCAGCAATTCCTCTTACAGAAAGTAATCAGCCAGAGGTACAATAATACTAACACATGATGTTCACTGCAGAAGACCTATGTGTTCATCAGCGGAGCAGTGGTTATGTAAGCCCTTGGACATCCATGGGATAGCTATGAGGCAACAGTTAAAATGAATGAGGCAGACTCATATGACCTGACATGGGAAGATCTTTAAAACATATGGTAAGCAGAAAAAAAAGCGAAGTACAGAACACTATGTGAGATGTGTATATAAAATGCCCCAAACAAGTCCAAATGATAAATATGTGCAAATAAACACCAAGAAGATGGACAGCAATGCTACATACCGAACTGTAAACAGTAGTTACCCTGGGGAGAGAGTAGGTTTAAGAGGGCGGAGGTAAAGCAGAGCTGTTATTGTGTACTTTGTGCACTTGTGTAGTTTTTTCTGATGAGAATATGTTCATGATCCCCTTGTGTAATGTTAAAACAAAGCCAAAACCCAGGCCCGGACTACTCCCAGTGGAGCTGGATCTACCGAGAAAGGAGACAGTGAGGGTAGATTTCTCTGGCCACCGAGGGCAGCTGGGGCAGCTGAGTAAATGGTCCAGAGGCAAGATGTGCCCAGGGAGATGTCGGCCTGGTGCTCCCCGGGGCAGCTCCTATTACCCTGGCGGTGGTCTGTAGCGCCTTATGCCCAAGCAGTCCATTGACTGTGGACCTTGTTCAGCCTGTTCAGTCACTCCAAGATGAGCTGTCTGGAACTTATGGGGTCCATCTGGTGGGCTGAGAAGACTGAGAACCACGGCCAATAGGACAGGACCAAGGAGAATCTGGGAGCTTACACCCTCACCACTGAGGAAAGAGAAGACATGGCTTCAGGGCTGATTAGAGGTGGTGGTCCCTGCTGGAGAAGGGCAAGAACCAGGTGTGCATGGGAAAGACATGTAGGTCTGGGCTTGGGAAGAATGCACCTCAGCTAGAGAGCAGAGCTGAGTATCCCTCACCCTCTCCAGGACCTTGTCCTTGCATGTCACCCCTCCCAAGACAGCCCCTTCCTCTCTCCACGATTTCATGGTACCCTGAGGCACTTACTCTGGAGTGCTCAGACCAGGTTTGAATCTGCCTCTTATCAGCCTGGGCTTCTGAGGTGACTCAGTGGTAAAGAATCCGCCTGCTGATGTGAGAGATGTGGGTTCAACCTCTGGGCCAGGAAGATCCCCTGGGGGAGGAGATGGCAACCCACTCCAGTATTCTTGCCTGGAAAATCCCATGGACACAGGAGCCTGGCCGGCTACAATCCATGGGGTCACAAAGAGTGGGACACAACTTAGTGACTAAACAACAACAACTTATCAGCTTTGCCTGTAAGAGCAAGTCACCCACCTTCTGAGCCCCCATTTCCTCATCTGTAAAACATGAAAATCACAGAAATGTTTCACAGGCCTGTTGGGAGGTTACAATAGATAATACTTATAAAATATTGTATGTACAGTGCCTGATACTTAGTACGTGCTTGATAGAATCCTGCTTAATTATTCTTGGGTCACAGCTAACACCTGGGAAATGTGGGTGGAGGTCTTTTGAAAAAAGACCTCAAATCCAGCACAACTCTAGACCTTTTTTAAAAAAAATCCCCTAAAACCACAAATGAATTTCCCCTTCATTTCCAAAAACAGGTTGACAAACCCCTACCCCAAACCCTTGTGGCTGGACGTGTTCCAGCCTTCAGAACTTTTGGGGTTTGAAATGTCTGTTTAAACATGTGAAACTCCTAGCAGGGACTGGGGCAGGACCTCAAGATCAAACATAATGATATTTGGGGGGGGATATACGGATATTCACACCAATGAGGACTCAATTTCAATGAGTAGTCTCATGTCAGTTTAGCTCAAGTTTTGCTGCCAAATGGGTCACACAGGTTTTGGTTCTCACAGCTTTGGTGGTGGGGGGAGGGTCTACTTTGTCAGTCAGTTGCATTCTCAGATTATTGTCCACTCTCCAAAGTACCCTGGCTGCACTCAACAACTCTGAGAAAAGGACATTTTAATCATCATTTTGGGCTTCACTGGTGGCTCAGATGGTAAAGGATTTACCTGCAATACAGGAGACCTGGGTTCAATTCCTGGGTCGGGAAGATCCCCTGGAGAAGGGAATGGCAACCCACTCTAGTATTCTTGCCTGGAGAATCCCATGGACAGAGGAGACTGGTGGGCTACAGTCCATGACGTTGCAAAGAGTCGGACACAACTGAGTGCTAACACTTTCACTTACCATCACTTTACAGATGAGGAAACTGAGGCTCAGAGGGGTGTTGTGACTTGTCCACCATCACACAGTCAGTGAGTATCAGAGTCAGAAGTAGGATCTAGGATCTTGAGTTTCTTGGGAAGGCAGACAGAAACAGGGCTCAGAGCGGGTGGGTGGAGGGCCTTCTGTCCCTTCCCCCGTTCCCACTCCAGCCCCCAAGCAGCCTGCGTGGATTCTTCTCCGAGACAGCAGGGCACGTGTGTGCCACCCTCCTGCACATGGAGTGCCAGACGCTGGCCTCGGAGGTCCCCCCCTCCATCTGTGAGTTTCCGGGGAAGATACTAATGAAACTGTAACAGAAGAGTTTTCATCAGACCCATATGTTTTCACTTCAGCCGTACAACCAAGATATTTCCTGGCATCTGGGTTCAATTGCAGGCAGACTGGGGTGCTGGTGGTGGTGGAAGAGGAGGGGGCAGAGGGAAGGCAAGGCTGAGGCTTCCCGCTCCCATGCGGGTGCGCTGGGAGCTATGGGAGCCGTGGCGTGCCATCTCCTTGTCTGGTCACTGCCGCCAAGACCAGCCAGAAGATGTGGATGACTGGGGTGGCGGGAGGCGGGGGATAGATAAATAATTGAGAACACAGAGACCTGTCGCATTCAGTGGCCCTGCTGATCCACTTGGGATGCTTGTCTCACAGGGAGGGGTGAATTTTTAGTTGAGGCAGCCAGATCCTGACCTGGAGTCTCTGGATAGATGGAGTTTCCAGGGATGAACCCTCCCTGTGACCTCTGAGCCTCAGGACAGTGTTTGGGTCTCTGGGAACTACTCTGCCTAAACCTACACTGCCGGGAGGCCCAGACACCCAGTTTGGAATAAAAGCACTGGTTTTTCCCCAAGGGCAGCTGAGCCTGTGTCGTGCCTGCCCTGCCCAGCAGAGCAAATGGCAGCATCCCTGGATGCCCTGTGATGCCACAGGCCCTGGGGGTTAAGCCCAGCTCGTCTGGGAGGATGCATCTGCCTTGCTTTACTCTGAACTCCAAGCTGGTGACCCTGCGCCAAGGTCTTTACTAGCCCAAGTACAGCATGCCTTCTCTGTCCTGCTGTGTCCTCTCCTGGGTCCACTGACATGCAGCAGATGGTATGATGTGGTGACCAAATACACAAGCTCTGAAGTTACACAGACCTGAGTTCAAGTCCTGATTGTGTCATGCCCTGCTGTGCAACCTCGAAGGTACCCAACCTCTCTGTTCCTAAGTTTCCTGGTCTCTAAAATGAGGGTGGAAATAGCACCCACTCATAGGCTCATGGGAATTAAATCAGCTCATTTGCAGTAAGTGCTCTATAAATAGAAGCTGTTACAGAGAAACAAAAGCTGAAAGAGTTTCTGGAAATCAATGGGACAATCCCCTCGCTCTGCAGATGCGTCTCCTTGAGGCCCAGACAGAGGAAGGAGACCTTGTTAGTGATTAGGGACAAGGGCTGGGCTTTCCACCCAGGCGTGTATGGGCTCCATCTTTCTCACTCTCAGACTTGAATCTGTCCCCATGACTCCTTGTAAGGCTATGTATTTCATCTTCCCATGAAGCAGTGGTCACCTATCATTAAATGAAAACAAACAAGGCTTTCTCTGAAAAGTGGTACCAACTTTGAAAAAATATATAGATGTATATGTCGGCATATATTTAGTAAAAAATCTAGAAAGGAAATGCCCAATTCCACATGGAGTGAATACTCATGTTTATTGTTTTGTCACAGTAAGCCTTTCCCCATGATTGTGCCGACTTTGTAAGGTGGATGGACGCACAGATGGTTGGGTGGATAGGTGGATGACATAGACAGGAGCAAGAATCTCTGCTTGTCTATTTCACCTGGGTTGCTGCAACCTAAAGTCATTAAGAAATTGTTAAAAGCAAAACATATGATGACAACGATGGTGTTAACAGGGACAAAGATGATTCAGAACGGCTAGATGTGAAGGCTTTATCCATTCTCAACATTCAGGGGGAATGACTCTTTCAAATTAGCTTAGTCTAGTGACCCAAAAGAACACCAGGGGTTATATAGAGTGTGGGAGGATCTACAGGGAGGAGAACCCTGTGAACAAAAGCTCGACTGATACAGAAAGTTCTGGAGAGTCAGGGCAAGAAGGCCCGGTGTCCACAACAGAGCAGAGGACCTGGAGTCGGGGAGAAGCCCCTTTGAATATTCGGATGGGAGAGTCGAGGCCAGCCCACGTGAGCCTGGGAGGAGCGACTAATCAGCTCTCTCACCCTTCAAAGGCCTCACACAAGCAGCCTGATGGACAGGCCTGCCCCTCCTCTCTCATCAGCACCTGAACTATGACTGGTTCATCTAGGCTTTACTACACTATATCACAGGATATTTTTATGGAAGTTGGGCTCTCCCACCAGCCCAAGAACTTCCAGAGGGGAGGAAGCATAAAGCCTGGCATACAGTAGGTATTTAATAAATGTCTGATGAGTAGAAAAAAAAAAAAAAGAATGAATAACTGTGTTTAAACCACACGCATGGGGGCTCTGCTGAGTTGAGCTTACTTGCCCTCAGAATTACCCATCCTGGATCTGAGAGGAGGTTTGTTTCTTCCTTGACACATGAACCATTTCAAACTTTCTCCCCTGAGACGTCCATGGCACTGCCCTCCCCAAACCTCCTTTCTTCTCAAACCCTGGTATCCACCCTACCCTGAACTCTCTCCCCTGGAACCACTCTCTCTCCCTTGCTCTCTAGCACAGGCCCCACCCCTTCACCCTTCCCTGCGCCCTTCTCCAGAAGCTTTCCAGCTCTCCAGTCTCTTCTCTCTCCTTCCAGAGTTACTCTGAATTCACCCACTTAGTAGTTACCTTTATGCTTAGCTGTGGGTTTGGCCAAAAGCCACATCCTTCTGCTTCCCTTTGTGGGGGTTGTCATCTGCTCACTGACCTTTCCATTTCAGGGGGAAGAAAGCCTAAAAATCCCCACCCGAACCCTGCTTTTGCAAAACAGAGACACCAGAGCTCTTTGCAGTACACTGTGTCTGGAAAAATCTGAGCGGCCCCCACACAAGGCCAGCGTTCCAAACTGGAGAAAACAATTTCCATCCTCTGAGCCACAAACCACCCCCGGTGCACCCACCACACACGGCACACAGAGGCCAGAGCCAAGGGCATGGCCCGGCCTGGGACACGGTCCGCCTCGGCCTGGTGGAAGCAGAGAAGAGCAAAGTGGAGAAAGGCGGAAATTGAGGATGACGGAGCCAGGTAGGGTGGAGCAAGAGGGAAACAGAGAAACACAGTGGGAGCCAGACTTGCAAATATCAGAAAACGGGGCCACAGCTGCTGGTCTCGACTCCCTCTGCCTCCACTCCCACTCCTATGCTACACTGGCTCCTTAATGCAGACTAGCCCACATTAGAATAAATCCTGGAGGAGTTCCCTTCTTCGCTAGGAGGTGGGTCACTCCATATGTGTCTGCTAGGTGCTGCAAAGCTATTTTCCAGGGTATCTCTGATGGGCCAAAGCTTCCTGTTTTAGGCTTCCTGCTTATAGATGGACCCCCAAAGGAAGAAACACAATGCACAGAAACATGCTCTTGTTCTGTTATTAGACTAGAGGCTAATTCTAAATATAAAGACTCGAGTTCTACCTTCTAGAATA
Source organism: Bos indicus x Bos taurus (assembly GCF_003369695.1). Classification (NCBI taxonomy): domain Eukaryota; kingdom Metazoa; phylum Chordata; class Mammalia; order Artiodactyla; family Bovidae; genus Bos; species Bos indicus x Bos taurus. Next base: position 26,023,548 of record NC_040103.1, on the reverse strand, counting down.
TTCCGTGGGGTCCTCCTCCCTGACGTGTACCTGCAACCACTCGTCCCACCCATCACGTTGCAGTTTGCCCCTCCCCCACCTGACCTCCTGTGCCGCTCGTGGAATCACTGCTCAGCTTTATGTTAACGCCTCCACCTGCTTTTGCTTATAGGAAACTGGATCATACCTATGAATTCAGCAACTCCAGTGTGCCCGGAAACGCAACCCAGGCAGCCAAGAAGCACAGCGCTGTCTGCTGCTGTAGGAAATTGAGGAAAGAGGTTTATGAGCCTTGTGTTCTGCTCAATTAAGCTGTCACTGGGTGTTTTGAAACTCTGGGCCAAATGCAAACACATACTTGTAATCATTGTGCATTTAAGCTTGGCAACTTACTTTCAATATTGCCATTATTACACTGGAAAATATTTTCCCTTTAAATATGCAATTTACCTTTTTTTTTTTTTTTAAGTCATTTCATTACATCCTGAAATCAAAATTTTCCCTCCAGAGGAATCTATCTCCAATTTAACAATTAAAGTCAATGAAAAACTCGGGTACAATATGCGGAAACTAATTTTGAAGTTGATTCCCTTCCTGCTAATGTCTGTTGCAATTGTCCCTCCTCTGCTTTTATTCTCCAGGCCCTTTGGCATTGAGGGCCACCTGCAGTGGACTTCTGCAGTTCTAATGTGAAACCATGAAGTCCTGAGCTTAACCCCTGAGATCTGGGGAGATCAGAGTTCACAGTACTTTAAATACAGCCAGATCCTCAAAACACAGACTCACGAGGGCCTGCAGTTAATGACTTAGACTGGGGACAGTACTGGAAGCTCATCCCCCTCCAAGCAGACGATGAAGTGTTTTCCAGAATGACCATCTCTCTTCATCTTCTCTGAAGTTCTCCAGAGGTAGCAACTCCACAGCCACCTGTTGCAAGGTTTTGTGTCGGGGAATCCTTCTCCAACCCACTATAACCTCGCCAGCTTTAGCTACAGAGCTAGGGTTGTCAGATTTATTCAAAACAAAAGATAAAGAACACCTAGATAAATTTTAGCTTCAGATAATCAACAGAAAAATGTTAATGTATTTCTCGTGCATTATTTTGGATATATTATGTTGTTGTTGTTCGGTCGCTAAGTTGTATCTGACTCTTTGTGATCTTGTGGACTGCAAGTGCACCAGTCTCCTTTGTCCTTCACTGTCTCCCAGAGTTTTCTCAGAATCATGTCCATTGAGTTGGTGATACTATTCAACCATCCCATCCTCTGTAGCCCCCTTCTCCTCTTGCCCTCAATCTTTCCCATCATCAGGGTCTTTTCTAATGAGTCAGATGGCCTGACTTTGCATCAGGTGGCCAAAGTATTGGAGCGTAAGCTTCAGCATCTCCTTCCAGTGAATGTTCAGGACTGATTTCCTTTAGGATTTGATCTCTTTGCTGCCCAAGGACTCCCAAGAGTCTTCTCCAGCACCAAAGTTTGAAGGCATCAATTCTTTGGTGCTCAGCCCTTTTTATTGTCCAACTCTCACATCGTACACGACTCCTGGAAAAACCATAGCAAATAATACACTAGGTCTAGGTTTGTTATAACTTCCTTCTAAAGAACAAATGTCTTTTAATTTCATGCCTGCAGTCACTGTCCACAGTGATTCCGGAACCCAAGAAAATAAAATCTGTCACTGCTTCCACTTTTTCCCTTTCTATTTGCCATGAAGTGATGGAACTGGATGCCATGATCTTAGTTTTTTTTTAATGTTGAGTTTCAGGTCAGCTTTCTTACTCTCCTCTTTCACCTTCATCAAGAGGCTCTTTAGTTCTTCTTCATTTTCTGCCATTAGAGCAGTATCATCTGCATATCTGGGGCTGTTGATAACGTCTCCCGGCAGTCTCAATTCCAGCTTGTGACTCATCCAGCCCAGTATTTTGCATGATGTACTCTGCCTATAAGTTAAATAAGCAGGGTGACAATATACACCCTTGTTGTACTCCTTTTCCAATTTTGAACCAATCAGCTGTTCGATGTCTGGCTCTAACTTGACCCACATAAAGGTTTCTCAGGATTCAGGTAAGTTGTCTGGTATTCCTCTCTTTAAGAATTTTCCAGTTTTTTGTGATTCACATAGTCAAAAGTTTTAGCCTAGTCTGTGAACCAAAGAAGATGTTTTCCTGGAACTCCCTTGCTTTCTCCATGATCCAGCAAATATTGGCAATTTGATCCCTGATTCCTCTGCCTCTTTGAAACCCAGCTTGTACATCAGAAGTTTTCGGTTCACATACTGTTGAAGCCTAACTTGAAGGATTTTGAGCATAACTTTGCCAGCATGTGAAATGAGAGCAGCTGTTTGGTAGTTTGTACATTCTTTGGCATTGCCCTTCTTTGGGATTGGCATGAAAGCTGACCTTTTCCAGTCCTGTGACCACTGCCGAGTTTTCCAAATTTGTTAACACATTGAGTGCAGCACTTTAACAGCATCATCTTTTATCAAGATTTTAAAGAGCTCAGCTGGAATTCTGTCACCTCCTCTAGTTTGTTTATAGTAATGCTTTCTAAGGCCCACTTGACTTCACACTCCAGGAAGTTCATCTCTAGGTGGGTGACCACATCATCATGGTTATCTGGGTCATTAAGACCTTTTTTTGTGTAGTTCTTCTGTGTATTTTTGCCCCCTCTTCTTAATCTCTTCTGCTTCCATAGAAGCATTGCCATTTTTGTCCTTTATCATGCCCATCCTTGCATGAAATGCTCCAGTTTTCTTGAAGAGATCTGTTGTCTTTCCCATCCTATTGTTTTCCTCTATTTCTTTGCATTGTTCACTTAAGAAGTTCTTCTTATCTCTCCTTGCCAGTCTCTGGAGCTCTGCATTCAGTTGGGTATATCTTTCCCTTTCTCCCTTGCCTTTCACTTCTCTTCTTTCCTCAGCTGTTTGTAAAGCCTCCTCAGATCACTTTGTCCTCTTGCATTTCTTTTTCTTTGGGATGGTTTTGGTCACTACCTCTTGTACAATGTTACGAACCTTTATCCATAGTTTTTCAGGAACTTGGTCTACCAGATTTAACCCTTTAAATCTATTTGTCACCTCCACTGTATAATCATAAAGTATTTGAGTTAGGTCATACTTACATGGCCGAGTGGTTTTCCTTTCTGTCTTCAATTGACTGTGGCTCAGATCATGAGCTTTGTATAGCAAAATTCAAGATATATTTATGCTAATAATAATTTGCTGTTTATCTGAAATTCAAGTGTATCTGGGTGTCCTACATTTCATCTGGCACCTCTTGGCAGGACCGTATCTCAAGCTGTTGTCGACTCCGGACTGTGAGTGCATCTCACATCCAGCTAAAGGCTGGCCTTGAAGCACTGACTTCCCCCAGCAACTTGAGAGGCCCTGCCAAGTTGCACAGGAGAGGAGATGCTTCGGATCCCACCCCCAAGGCTGGACAGTAGCCCACACTGGGGTTAGTAGGTTGAATTCAGTGTGAAAGGCCATAATGGCTGATGACTGATGGCCATCACCTGTTAGGAGGGACGAGCGAGAGGGCCCCCATCATCTACTGGGGGACATGTGGCATGGCCCTTCTTATCTGCAGGTGAGGAGATGCCACTCACAGTGCACTGACAGCCTGGGGAGAGCCAGAGCAGAGGCTGCCAAGAAGGGGACAGGCAGGAAGTAGTAGCTGAGGGACAGATCCCATATAGGGAAGAGGGAGTGTGTGGAGGGTTGGGAGGAGTGGTGGGGAGGAGGGGGCAGAACCAGAGCAGAGCTCAGACTCGGGCAGCTTGGTGAATGGGAGGAATTTCCCAGGCAGAGATGAGATGCTGCACGGTTGAAATGGTCCAAGTGGGCTGCAGGCCTGGAAGGCTTCCTGGAGGAGGAGTGGGATCCACTGGGGCAGAACTGAGTGAGTTGGAGCCCTGTGCTAAAGAAATCAATGTCTTAACCAAATGTGGTCAGTTAATGGTCCTCTTTCCTGTCCAGGATGGGTTCACAGGAGAGGTGAGGTTGGCCCTTTCCCAGCCAGTGAGAACAGAGGGTCTCAGGAGGCACTGAGCATGCAGGATACTGCCAGGAAAGGCAGAGAGGCTGCTGGCGGGAGTAGGAAAGGCAGAAAGAGGAGGGGCCCTCTGAGGTCCCAGAGAGAGAAAAGGCGCTTTTTTTTTTTTTTTTTTTTTGACACTTTATATGTTTTGGCTACTGAATAAGTCAGCATTCTCAATTGCCAGGGAAAGAGACTCGAGTCAAGCTGGTTTATACCACAAGGAGAATTCATTGCCTTGAGAGGATGGAAGCAGAGTTTGCCTTATGTCTATCTGGACTGGGAAACCCAAGCGGTGTCAGCAGGGTATCTCTCACTCCCCCGTCTCCCAGATCTCTTTTTCAGTGTGTTGGCTCATCAGATACTGACTCCTTGCGGCTCTGAGCTCTTCTATCAGCTCAGAAGCCCTAGCAGTGGTGCAGACAACAGGCCCCTTTCTCCATCCCTTGGTCTGGGTCACTTCAGGTTTTCATGCATTCATGCCTGAACCATCACTAGGCCAGGAAGACAGAACATGCTGACTTGCCAGGTGTGGGTCAAGGGTGAGAGTACAGGGGCAAACTGAGAGTCAGCCACACCCATCTCTGGGGCCAACTGTGAGAGATGTGGTCCCTCAAAAGAAAATTGGATACACTTAGCAGAAAGAGTGAGGGGTAAGGAACAGATACTTGCTTGCTTGCTTGCTTGCTTGCTAAGTCGCTTCAGTTGTGTCCGACTCTGTGCGACCCCATAGACGGCAGCCCAATAGGCTCCCCCGTCCCTGGGATCCGTCAGGCAAGAATACTGGAGTGGGTTGCCATTTCCTTCTCCAATGCATGCAAGCGAAAAGTGAAAGTGAAGTCGCTCAGTCGTGTCTGACCCTTAGTGACCCCATGGACTGCAGCCTACCAGGCTCCTCCATCCATGGGATTTTCCAGGCAAGAGCACTGGAGTGGAGTGCCATTGCCTTCTCCGAAGGAACAGATGCTAGTCAAGTAAAAATCACCAGTGTCCAAGCCAGTGAGCTTATCTATCAACGCTGATTTAATCTGATCATTGCTGTGAGGGTGGGGATTATTAGCTTATTTTACAGAGAAGGAAACTGAGGCTCAGAGACCTTGTGACTTGTGCAATACTGTGCAGCAAGGTGGAGACACACAGGATTGGAACTCAGGTTTCTTGGTCCTGACGTGGCCACACCAAGTGAGCCAACCCAGCCAGATGCCCTCCCAGTGGAAACATAGGGCCTGATTCTTCATACCTTTGAAGGGCCTCATCCACCAGTACCCCAGACCACACCCAGCCATTGTGAGATGATCGCTTCCAGATTCCACATAAAGGAAAAAGAACTTCTTCAAGCTAGAGGCCTCAGAGAGAAATAAGGTGACTACAGCTGGATATTTACAGTAGCAGGAATGTTTAGCAGGAATAGCAAAGGAACGGGTCCCTCTAGCTGGAGACCCGTGGAGCAGGGCTGGGTAAACAAGCAGCCCAAATGTAGGAGCAGCCAGGAAGAGCTTCCTGTAATGTTTGCAGCCCTGGGAGGACCCACAAGATCTGGAGCCCCATCACCAGGGAAGCGGCTTGAGCTGCAGCTTTCCATGGAGCCCTGAGGTTCTGTCCCATCCCTGCCCACTGTATGACCCTGACCTCAGTCTTCTTGTCTGTAAAATGACGCATACAGACCAAATCAGTGAGGGTTTTTTGCTCTTTTTTCTTTCTTTCTTTCTTCATTTCTTTCTTTCTATCTGAGATCCAAAGGAAGAAACACCATTGCCACCGACTCAAAAACACCAACAGACAAACTTCCCAAAACAATATTGACCCTTACCTCAAGCAATACACTGATCTTTTCTAGTTAATGAACCTCATTTTTTTTAAGTTGGATTTTTATCTGCTCACTCTTAGAAAACCACACTGAACTAGATGATCTCCAAGGACTTTCTTAGAGACCAAGTCTTTTCAGCAGGGTTTCTGGCGCTGTAATATTGTTTAGGCACTGCAGGGCAGGGGAGGAAACAGGTGGGCATTGGAGGAGCTGGTGCTTAAGAACCACACCCTTCCATTGTCCCCCCTCCAAGACCCATCCCAGTTCTCTCCTTTGCCTTTCCAGCTTTCCGGGGAAGCTGTGGGTCAGAGGCGAGCCTGAGACCCTCTGTACCATGTGGACTCCGGTAGTTCCTTTCCCTGGAACTCCATTTCTGGACCCGTAAAATGTGCTGGTGGCGCTTAGTTGCTCAGTCAAGTCCAACTCTTTGCAACCCTATGGACTGTAGCCTGCCGGGCTCCTCTGTCCATGGAATTCTCCAGGCAAGAATACTGGAGTGGGTTGCAGTGCCCTCCTCCAGGAGAACTTCCTGACTCAGGGATTGAACCCACGTCCCCTGCATCGCAGGCAGATTGTTTACGTGCTGAGACATTGGTAAAATGTGCTGGTAGAACGTACAGACGGCTCTGCACTCTGGCGACAGAGATCTGTGACATCCCAGTGGCAGACACAGGGAGTCTTCTCCTCTGCCCCTCCCAGCCCTCCCCGCTGAGCGTGCCCAGCCAACACTCCCATCCGTCCTGCCTCCTGTGCCCCTGAGCCTCTCGTAAGTGGTTTTAAGGACAGCAGCTGCACTGCCGGTATTTGACAGGCGGTTTAATCAGACTGCAGTTTCTGTTTGAAGAATGAGGAAGGACTCCAGAGGGAGGCCCCTCGAATTTGCAAGGAAACACCGAGGGCTTGACTTTCTGTCTGTCAAAGACAGCCCTGCTGAAAGGGCTGTGAAGCCGTAAGTGATCAGCTCCCAACTTTTTTCCTGGAGCCAAGAGTCACTCAGGCAATTTCCTCCCTCTTCTCCCAGGGGACCCCGGGTTGAACTTTCTGGCCAGGTGACTGCTTTTGTTTCTGCAGTGTTGGATTGGGTTGGGATTGGGCCAGATTTAGGGGTGCCAAAGCTGAACACTGATAGTATTTTTTAAAACTAACTTTTAATTACATAAGTGATACATGAATACAGTCTTCTTTTTTCAACCCCCCTTTTAAAAACTGCAGATGAAACCCAAGGCCCCTTTGAGTGTCACACCCAAATCCATTTCTTATTCCCACCCCACCCCCATAACCCTTGTATTTCGTACAAAAATAGAAACATGAGTGTGTTTTATTTCCCATATAAATTTTAGCTGTAGCCAACACTGTCCACCGTCCACCCAGCAGGCACCCCTTTTTTACCTGCTGATGGAATCTGATGTAGTCAAGGGATACGCAGAAACCTGCTGAAATGAAGGAGAATGGGTAAGAATGAATCATGATAGGCTCCCTAACTTCAGACTATACTACAAAGCTACAATCATCAAAACAGTATGGTAATGGCACAAAAACAGAAATACAGATCAATGGAACAGGACAGAAAGTTCAGAAATAAACCCACACACATGGTCAATTAATCCATGACCAAGGAGGCAAGACTATACAATGGAGGAAAGATAGTCTCTTCATTAGATAGTGCTGGGAAAACTGGACAGCTACATGTAAAAAAAAAAAAAGAAAGAAATTGGAACATTCTTTAACACTATACACAAAAATAAACTCAACATGGATTGAAGACCTAAATGTAAGACCACATACAATAAAACTCTTAGAGGAAAACATAAGCAGAACAGCCTGATATAAATTGCAGCAATATCTTTTTCTAGAGTAATAGAAATTAGAAAAAAAAAATGGGATCTAATTAGACTCAAAATCTTTTGACAGCAAAGAAAGCCATAGACAAAACAAAAAGACAATCCAAAGAAGGGGAGAAAATATTTGCAAACACTGTGACCCGACTGGCTGGGGATTAGTCTTCAAAATTTACAAACAGCTTATGTGGCTCCATATCAAAAATACAGGCAGCACAAACAATAAATGGGCAGAAGACCTAAATAGATGTTTCTCCAAAGAGGACGTACAGATGGCCAAGATACACAAGAAAAGATGCTCAATATTGCTAATTATTAGAGAAAAGCAAATCAAAACTACAATGAGATATCACCTCACACCAGTCAGAATAGACATAATTAAAAAATCTACTCTAAATGATTTTTGATAACCTCACTCTTTTAAACATAAAGGTCTAAAGGTTGGTGCATGATCCAGTTCTTCATAATGAGATATCAGGGGAATGCTATCAAGGAGGGCTTCCCCTACCAAAGCAAAAGCCAAGGTTTTGCAAAGAGAAAACCCTTTTCCTTTTCCTTTCTTCCTGCCTTGACTACAAATGTGATGTCTGGAACTACAGGAGCCATTTTATAACCATGAGGCAATGAGCAGAAAGGAAAGGCCAAGGAGATTCCTGAGAATGTATTATTGAGCAGCTGAGCCAGCTCTCACAATTACTTCTTCTAGATTACTTGCTATTTGAGAAAAAAAATAAACTCCTCTTCCTTTAAACTAGAGTAGGTTGGGTACTTGGTGGTTTAGAGCAAAAAGGAACCTTGACTCAGGATTGCCTGCATATGTCAATCTATGACTTGTTTTTTTTTTTTCCTCATTCAACAATGATTCTGAGATTTAGCCACATAAATATATAGGGATCATCTTTTAACTAAAAAATTGTGTTCTGTTGTGAAATAAACCATACTTCAGTGATATCTTACTGATTGGAAATATTTAGTTGGCTTCACATTTTAATTTCACCATTAATACTGAAATGAACATCCTATACATGTGCTAATGTTTCTTCAATAGGTTCCTAGAAGCAAAATTGCTGTGCACATTTTCAGATTTAGTATATTACTACAGATAAATTGCTGTGGACAGTGGTTGTACCAATTTACACTTCTGCCCTGGTGGGGATGAGACCCTGTCTCACATCCTTGTCTACCTTTCTTTCACTATAATAAGGCTGAAGTTTTACCAATATGATGAGAAAATCATTATTGTGTTCTAAATTCCCTGATTACTAATGAGGGTGAGCATGCTTGAGATTATTGGTCATTTGTGTTCCTTTTGTGAACTGTCTGTTCAAAATAGCTCACTTTTCCATTGTGTCATTTGTAAGCAGTCTGTTTGTAACATTGTAACAAACATTTGTGTATAAACAAAACATTACGGATTTGTAACCATTCCTGATATGTTATGGATGTGGATTCCTTCTGGGTTGTGTCTGTTTCAAGTATTCTCCCAGTGAGTTCCCTGTCTTGATGCCAGCCCTGGAGCAGTATTCCTGTAGCCCAGCCAGGGGCACAGAGTGCGCAGTGGTAGAGCAAGGACTTGAAGCCAGGTTCCCTAACGTGAAGAGTCTCCTTCTCATACTCCTGCTGCCTCTGCTGCCAGTGCTCAGTAATAAGGAACTGCCTGTCCTCCCCGATCTCCCTGGGTGCTCCCCCCACCCTCCTTTGTCTAAAGATTCCACGATTTGGGTCATTGCTTTGGCTTAGGCATCAAAGGAGAGGCGTCGTTTCCAGAGATGACCTTGAGTTTCCCAGGAGAGGAGGAAACAGCCTGTGAAAGCCTCATTTTGGGGTAGGGGGAGCTTATTTCTCTCTATGGTCGCAAGGATTTAGGGGGTAGCTTCATCATTCATGTCCCATGGTGCAGTGAAATTGGCTGCCCCGTTTGTTCCTGGGGTCTTTGGCTGCAGCTCTCAGGACCACAACGCTCTCCAGGTATTCTTGCCTGGGAAATCCCACGGACAGAGGAGCCCGGCGGGCTACCATCCATAGGGTCGCAAAGAGCCAGACATGACTGAAACAACTTAGCACCCGGGACCAAAGTCCCTAATGTTCACTCCCACTGCCTCCCAGGGTCTCCCCATCAGCCATCCTTAAGGGTCTCTCAGAGGCCTGCGTGGGAGTGGGCCCTGTCTTCATAGCCTCACAGACGTTCTTCTCTCCCCAGTCTGGGACGGGGGCGGGGGGGGGGGGGTGTCTCTCTAAACCTCTGTCTCAGCAAGCACTCCCACCTGTCCCTGAGTTATCCTCTGTTTTCCCCTCTTGTCACACCTACGCAGGGCAATCGGCACAAGGACACTATAAGAGCCTGGGTTTTGCAAACGAAAGATTCCAAGTGGGCTTCCAGCCAGTGTTGCCCACGAAGTCCCCTAAATGGCTTTTCCTCCTCTGCTGTACTCTCAGTCTTCCCCCACACGATTAGAGGCAAATAAGGCCCTAGCGTTTCCAGTTCTGGAAACCCTCCCTTCAGTTTCTCCTTGGCCCTAGATCTGCTGTGTGCCCCTGGGTGACCTGGTCAATTTCTCTGAGTTTCTAGGTTTCTGCTCTGGAAGTGACATTCCTCACTGCCCAAGAACCTACCTTCTTCCCTGGGGTGACCAAATGTCTGGGGATGGAAACCAAGGAACAAGAGCACCCCTAATAGACTGTTATCCTGCTTCCGTCAAGCTTTTCCCGTGGAGTGTGAGTTTTCTAGGTCAGCATTAGGCTTGGGAGCATCAATGCCCTGGGGTACCTGCTCCTGGTTTGGCTTTTGGATCAGGTCCTAACTCTTTGATCTTTCTTGTTCCCCTCGCCCATTCCTGTCCCAAGGATGCAGGTGTCTGCAGCAGCCTCTGGCCTGGATCTCAGTTCCAGAAGCAGCAGCCCAGGTCAGAGGCCTTACACCTCTGCCCTGCAGAAAATCCTCCCATCATTCCCCATCTGTTGTGCAGTCTACTTGGCTTCAAAATGAACACTCTGTCCCAACAACTTCTTCAGGTCACCTTTGCGGTGAACCACATGTGCCAGTCATACCAGCAATCCTGTTGTCCAGACCTGAGGTATTCTTTCAAACCCCTAAGTCTTTCCAAGACTGTCCCCTCTTCCCCAAATACCCTTCCAACTCATTGTGTCTACCTGGAAAACTCCTACTCATCCTTCAATACCCTGATTCCCAATCTTCCCCATCCCAACAATTAGTACTCCTTTCCTCAGCATCTCCAGACCAGCGTGTAGAATCTTGGCCCTAACCACACTGTATTTTATTATTTGTTGACCTCTTTGCCTAGGTTAAGCTGAAGGGCAGAGATGGCAACTTTTCCATCTTCGTACCTCAGTGCATTCAAGAGTATGGCACAAAATAAATCTCAATTCGTGTTTGAAGAGAGAGAGAGAGAGAGAAAGACACTTCTTTAAAACTCTCATGAGATGGATAAAATTTCCCCCAGTTTTCAAATGAGGAAGTGAGTCTCAGGAAGGTTAAGTCATTTACCCAGGGTCCCCTGGCTTGAGGGTGGGGAGGGCAAGGTTTGGCTCCAGGTGCTTAACTCCAGGGCCTAGGAGCTTGCCATGAGTGTTTTATTGGTCCTATGGGCAGCCTTTTGGGGACGCTGGAGCCCCAGCATCCCTAGGCTTCTCTAAAAGTGGCAGAAATGATGTCTTGTGAGGCTGTGTATCCTGGAGTGACCCACTTAAACTCTCTGGTCCAGCTCCCCACAGGCAGAGCAGCAGTAACAATCCTGCCCCGCTATTTTCCCAGAGCCTTATTGGGTTTATATCAGATGCCGGATGAGAGAGGGGCCTTAAAGGGTCTGCAGGGCCAGACTCCTGTTCATAAACACACAGAGTGGAGCCCGCCAAGCCCAAACTCCACTTCCCCCCCGGGGGAGTCCGCCTCCCCACTCCTCACCTGCCTGCTTTGGAAACAAGTAGGTGGTGAAGCCCAGCTGGCAGGGCCCTGGCCAGCAGCCTCCCTCCCCAGCCTCCTCTCCTTCTCGTTAACACACAAGTGTTGTCACATTCTGGGAGCAGCCTCAGGCCCCAGACACCCCAGAGGTTTCCACAGTCAGCCTGAACGCTGGGTTAGCTAGCTGCTGAGTGGGAAGGGAGACAGTGCCAAACAGACTTGCCCCGCCTCACTGAGAATAACCTGACCCAGGAGGCTCTGGCCAAAAAAGGAAGCCACTCGGACACTGGGAGGGGCGTTTGACTGCAGTTCTCTGCATCAGGGGCCGTAGGTCTGCCTTCTGAAGAGCTGTCTGTCCTGAGTTCAGCCTCCCCAGAGCCCTCAGTTCTGGGTTAACTTACTCCAGAAAGGAGGAATAAGGAAGCAAGGCCCCCTTTCCAAGTAGGTGAAGGGGGCTGGGCAAAGACAGGGTGATGCGTTCATTTATGCAATGGGCATTTATGGAACAGGCTGTGTGTGCTAGGCCATGAGCTAGGCCATGGGATGCTGGGGTACAGGCCTGGTCCCTGAACACAAACTGCTTTGCCTCCTTGGTTTCACTGTCAAGAATATTTAAGAAGGGAGCCCCCTCCTACCCAATCAGTAGTTCTGCATGCTTGCACAGTTTAGAAGCAGACTCTGCACTTGGATTTGCTTTAAGAGCACATTCCCTTCACCCATCTACCATCTTGCTTTATTCCCTGAATGACCATGTGAGAAAGGCTGGGCAGGGGATAATCCCCACCTGGTACCAGTTGACTGGAAACTGGAGTGCTGGGTTCCAAGAGATCCTGAGGTTACATCAGGGCTCAGTGTTATAGAGTGCTGTGATTGATTAGTCATGCCTGCAGTGAGTGCCAGAATGGAGAGGAGTGGTGCTGATGCAAAGGAGAGTGGTCATTCCTGTACCAAAGTGTACCCTCCTCAAAGGCGTGGGGTCATGTCTTGTTCACGAATATTCCCAGCATGGTGCCTACCACAAGATCAATAACTAGGCATTATAGTAAAAGGACCTAGAACAGTAAAAATGCTGAGTGAGAGGTGGGACTTGCCCAGGGATCCAAGGTGAGTCTGGGTCTCCTGACTAGCCATCCTCTGCTATGTTGCTTCCCAGATGGCACTAGTGGTGAAGAATCCACCCACCAAAGCAGGAGACATAAGAGACACAGATTCAGTCCTTGGGTGGGAAGGTCCTCTGGAGGAGGGCACGGCAACCCACTCCAGTATTTTTGCCTGGAGAATCCCATGGACAGAGAAGCCTGATGGGCTATGGTCCATAAGGTCGCAAAGAGTTGGACACAACTGAAGCGACTTTGCACTCACGCATGTGATCTTGTCAAACCTCACACTCTCCTCATCCCCAAGCTGTGTATCTGTATTTCCATCTAAGGGCAAGGATTCAAAACCTCCAAAGGTGCAGATAGCCTCAGCTGCAGGAGAACCTGGCTGGAAGACAGGGTCACTATGCCCTCTGCTTTCAGGATGGGATACCGGGATCCCACATTGGGTCTGCTCTGAGCAAGAAAGAGACCAGAAACCATAGCATGGTCACTGCTGCCATTGGGCTCTGCATCTGGGAAGTCTGGAGAAAGGGTTGGCCATCCTCCAGGATGTGTGTTGGGCAAATCTGTCCCAGGACTGCCCTGGCCCCTGAGCAGGAAGGGGGAAGGTCTTCTCATTGCACAGATCACTAACAAATATTTCAGGGAACATACAGGCCCAGATCTGGCCAAAATAGCCCTAAACTGAAAGTTCTGGAATTTTTTAAAGAATCGTTTAAGGGGTGGCCCCCTATCCTCCAACAATATTCAATGTGTATCTCTTGATGGGGTTCTTTATTCTTCTCAAAGTGCCTTCATAACCACTGTCTTAGATAGAAGGGAATCACAGGATGTTAATACTGAAAGGATACTTAGGGATCCTCAGAAGCTGAGAAGGGAAAGTGACTTACCCAAAGTCACACAGACGTGGGTAGAGCAGGGCCAATTCCTGGCAGGGGCTTCCAGGAATTCTTCATGATTGTGACCAGGTGACAGTGCTGAGGAGTCAGACCTCTCTGGGAAGGTGGCAAGGACTGGTAGATGTGACTAGAAAGAGGGTGGCTGGAGAAGGCCTTGGGGTCAGGCCCCAACCTGCTGCAAGCATTTAATCCTCAGGGTAACGCTCTGTGGCATCCCCAGGCTGCCATGCCACCCACAAACAATTTCTATTCATTCATTTATTTCAAAACATTTTTTTGGTTTTGTTTTCCATCCTTTGTGTTTATAAGGAAAGCTACATAAACAATCCCAGAAAGAGGCCACCAGCTCCAACCAGCTGCTTGGGTTCAGGGTCAAAGTCATTATTTTTGGGAAATGGGTCTTTCCTCTACCCCTGCCTCCATCTAGAGTAGAGGCCCCACTGTTTAGCATAACTCGGGGGGCACGCATGCAGGGCTGTGCCCTGTCTACTCACTGTGCCCCTATGTCCCCAGAACCACCCAACACCCATTTTGCCACTAGGAAACTCACTTGCCCGAGACCACATGACTGGCCAGTAGTTGGCAGATCTGAGATTGAGATCTACGCTGTATAGAGTTTAAATCCTTGCCACAATGCTAAGGGGGCCTCCTAAAATGAAGATGGACTGCAGTGAGAAGGAGGTGGTGGGGGATATGGAGAGACCAGTGGGGACAGCAGGGCTGTGACTTCCTTCTAAAGAAGGGCCCCCAGGGTGGAAACCCACCCCCATTCACATTCTGGGAATACTGTGCAGTGTGTATACACATTCCTGCAAACTCACACGCATGCACGTGAGCACACACACCATCCCCTCAGAAGCACCCACACATGCCCACTCACACAGAAATCAGCCCCACCACAGCAGTGCAGGGGCTGCTGGACCAGGCCAGCTCCTAGGACACGTTCTTCCCCCACAGACCTCAAGAGTACAGACCCAGGGACCCGCTCTCCCACAGGCAGCACATAGAGGCCAGGAAGCTGCTCGCTTGGCCTTCACTTTGGCAGTTCCTCTCTTCTCCTTCTCGTGCCACTGCCCTCTGACCATTTGCAAGTCAGAGAACAGAGGCCAAATTGGGAAAGTGACTTACCTGGGTCTGTGGTAGGCCCCTGCCCACTCAAATGCTTTCTGCAGTCATTTTTCAAAACGTTCTAGCTTGGGAGTCCTCCTTGGCCTAGTTGACAAGGATTAAGAGATTTCCTGGCAGTAGGGGTGAGTTGGGGCCCCTGAATGTTTGCTGAAGGAGTGAGTAAATGAATGGATGAATGAATGAAAAAATTAGTGAATGGATACCTGAATGAATGGATGGATAGGTGGATGGATAAATGAATGAAGTGAGTGAATATGGAGGAAAGGAAAAAAGAAATAAATGGATGAATGAATGAATGGATGGATGGATAGATGAAAGGATAAATGGATGGGTGAATGAATGAATGGATGGATGGATGGGTGAACAAATGGAGTGAATGAATAGAGGAAGGAAGAAGGAGAAGAGTGAATGAGTAAGTAACACAGCCGGGTCATCCAGGGCTTACAATTCATTCAACTGGAAATAGCAGACACAAAACTATACTTTATCCTCACAGAGTCTGCATTTTCATGGGGAAATCTGAAAAATTTTGGAAAATGTACATAAGGTAAGCATTAGTCCCTCAGCTGTGTCCAACTCTTTGCGACCCCATGGACTGTAGTTCACCAGGCTCCTCTGTCCATGGGATTTCCGAGGCAAGAAACCCACTGGAGTGGGTTGCCACTTCCTTCTCCAGGGGATGTTCCTGACCCAGGGATCGAACCCGGGTCCCCTGCCTTGCAGGCAGATTCTTTACCAAGTGAGCTACCAGGGAAACCCTTAGGTTCTGTGAAGTGTGACCTTTCGTGGGCCCCAAAGGCCACACTTCACAGCACCATGAGAGTCACACTTTTGGGAAGATCTCCAGATAATCTCCCCTTCCACCATTATGCTGACTTGAAGTGGGGGAGATGGGGGGTAGCTCCCACTTGGCATCTGATCCCGGGGCAGACTCACTATTCTCCTTTCATTTCCTGTGACAGGGAGGGAATGCTCTTTTAAATGAGATTTTACTGAAGGTTTGAGGATAACAATAGGGAAACAAACCCAGAGGCCCAGCCCCTGGCATTCATCTCCCCTTTCCCTGTCCCCTGTGCAGACATCACTAGTTGATCACAGGCTCCTTCCCTGAGCTGTGCCCCAGGCAGCCATGAACAGTCAGTGGGTGCTGACATGTGAAACGGTGCTTAGGCACTCTCCCTGGGCTACAGAATCTGGCCGTGGGGATGTTGCTCACATGTCTTCCTCTCAGGAAGTACTTGGAGAGGCCTCCCTGTCTACTATTTCCCTGCTCAGCACAGAGAATCCTACAGGAACCATTTACCAGGCAGAGCTTGGTCAGTGGATGAAGCAGGAGTCCTGCTGTTGGAACCAGAGTGCCAAGGACAGAGGGGACCAGAAACCTGGCCAAGCTCCTGACAGGGCCTCTCCACCAGCCCAAGGACCCAGTGGGGCCAGAGCCTGGGGAGGCCAGATGTCATCTCCTTACACTGCCATCTTACCGAAGAGGCCCAGAGAGGCCAGGTGATCTGCCCAAGACCACATGGTTAGTGACAGAGCTGGGTCTAAACCCAGAACTCCTGACTGCCACGCTCCAGTGCCCAAGCTCACCCACGGGGGCAGGGCCAAGAGCGGAACCCAGGCCCCCAGTCCTCGCCTGTGACCCTGTCATTACTCCACTCTGCTTTCCTTTCTTTGGAACTTAGATAAAGAGTTTTGTTGGGAACTTCCCTGGTGGTCCAGCGGCTAAGACTCTGTGCTCCCAATGCAGGGAATCCAAATTCAATCCCTAGTTGGTGAACTAGATCCCAAGTGCTGCAGCTATGAGTTTGAATGCTGCAACTGAAAGACCCTGCACACCGCAACGAAGATGCAGGAGCACGTGCCGCAGCTAAGACCCAGCACAGGCAAGTAAAATTTTTTTTTTTTTAAGAGTTCTTTCCATCTGTCTGGGGCCTCTTGAATTTCATTTGCTGGTGACCCTTTTAACTGTCTCCTAGTTTTTGAAACTTACTGTCTTTCCAATGAGATTTTTGCAACAGAGGGTGTGGAAAGCCATCTCATGGTCTCCCAGCAGGGCAGTACTTGAATTGCAAGGGAGGAAGAAACAATGTTTTTTCAAGAGCTCCAGCCCTACATGCCCTGCTCCTTTGAGACCTGAGTAGAAAATCTCTCTCTGTCCAAGATGAGGCCTCTAATACTTGGACAGTTGCAGAAGAGCTGTAGAACCACATTTATTAGAGCCTGGAGGGAGTTGGGTCTGGAAATAGCGGCTGATTTATGAACTGCTGGCTGCACATTAGGTAAGCCAGCAGGTGGTTGGTTGATGTAGTGGATGGGCAGCGAGAGGCCATGGGGGCAGATGGAGTGGTCTGGGGGAGGAGGGTGGTGATGGTGTGGAGTGGGCTGCCCAGCAGTGGGGTCATAGGAGGGGTGACAGAAATCAACAGATCTGGTGGAAGGTGAGTGGATACAGGCCAAAGTCGATCTAGGTAGGGTGCGGACTTGGTGCAGGCCTGCTGGGAGGCATGCATCCTTGGCTAAGCTGAGAAGGATGAGCACTGTGGGTCCAGGTGGGGGTGGGGAGCGTGTATTCCGAATGTTGGGCGGCCTGGGTCCAAGCTGGCTGGCTCAGTAGTGGTCTGGGTGGGCTTGTTAGGGAGGTGGGTGGGTAGGCCAGCTGTCGGGAGGAGGTTGGGTCTAAACACAAAGACGGGGCTTGGGAAGGCAGTTTTAGCCTGAAGATTCGTATGCTCCATTCCATCTTCTCTTGGCATTTGCTATTTGGCAGCTACCGAACTAAATGCCTGGCTCTCCTGTCGCCTCCTTCAGCTGCAAACTAGCATCCAGCCCTCCACAGCTCCCCACCCACCAATTAGCCCCCTCTGGAGCTGAGGGAGCAGCCCCGGGCGGGACAGTGGCTATTCAGAGCGGTGGTCAGGGCCCAGCCTACTTAAGCCAGCCCACAGTGACCTCTGGATGCTTTCCGGAAACCTCTGGCAAGGAGCCGCCCCTCTCACATTGCACGGGCTCAGCTGTTTAGGGAGCACACAGAGTAGGGGGAGGACGCAGCGGGCGATTTTCCATAGGGAGGGTGTAATCACCGGTCCCGCAGAGCCAGGCTGGCCCTGGGGGCCATGGTCCCCACAAAGGGGTGGCAGGGCTGGGGGCCTGGGGGGATGCCAGGGAGGGGTGAGGAGCAGGGGGCAGCCACAGGGGAAACCAGCAGGGGCCTAGAAGATCCACTGGAGTACATTCTTTACAAAGGAGTGCGGATGTCAATCAGGCCGGCGTGGGCTTTCCTATCATCCAGGAAGAAAGAGTATGTGGAGCTCCATCAGGACCAACAGGATGGCAGAGAGACCACTGAACCACCGAAGAATCCAGAGGCGGTCTGCATGAATGCTCAAGCGTAGGAGCTGTGCAGCTTACCTGCAGATATCCAAACCCCACCTCAGCAACCTCCTGGCTGTGTGACCCAGGCAAGGCGCTTAACTTCTCTGTTCCTCATTTTCCCCATCCGTGAAATGGGGATAATACAACAATACCTCCCCCATAGGGTTGTGAAGATTAAGTGAGTTAGCACGTGAGAGGTGCTAAAAAGAGTGGCGGGCAAACAGCATGTGGTATATGAATTAGCTATTATTGTTGTTGTTTTATTGTTAATATTCTGAAGACAGACTTGCCAACCACTGCTCATGACCCAGCTGCTACCTGGGCTTGTCTCCAGAGTCTTTCGTCCTTTCATTAAAGGGACACGGCCCAGGGACAGCCATGGCAGCTTTGTTACTATTGAGTTTGCCACTGCAGAACTTGGCAGAGCAATGAAAATGCTTTTATTAATTCAGATATTTCAGGTAGAGCATCTCTCATTGAGCCCTCCTCAGCCTTAGGAATGACCTCTTCATTCCCAGCGTGTGTGTGAGTCGCTCAGTTGTGTCCTACTCTTTGCGATCCCATGGACTTTAGCCCACCAGGCTCCTCTGTCCATGGAATTCTCCAGGCAAGAATAATGGAGTGGGTTGCCATTTCTTTCTTCATGGGGTCTTCTTGACCCAGGGACCAAACCCAGATTCTTTACCATCTGAGCCACCAGGGAAGCCCCTCATTCCCAGTATCTATTGCAAATCAAGGAGTTCAGGGGGAGAGGACCAAATGGGAATGAATGGTGCTTAGTGGAGGGGGCCCTTCCTAGTTTAGGGGAGGGTAAGGAGGACAGCTGGCTTCTGCCAGGCCACCGCCCCCGGCAGGCCAGGGGACAGGTGTGGAGACACCGCGCTGTTGTGGATTGACCATGGGGGGAAGTGAGAGGGCAGTGGAGGGCCTCATTGCCAGGCCTCTCACCCTCCAAGGCCTGGGCATCAACTGTCCCGCCAGGAGTGGCTTCGGTGGAAGTGTCTGGCCACCGGGAGGAAGCCCAGAGGGTGCCAGGTTCCCCAAGGTCCAGGTCAGGGGCCAAGGCGGCTCTCAGGCCACAGCCGCTCCACCGGCTCAACACCCCCCACCCTGGGAACTGGCAAGTGCACAGTCACCCCAGCCAGGAGCTAGTTGCTCAGTTGGGAGTCCCCCTCTGTTTCCCGCCACTTCCTGCTTCTGGTCTTGGCCCCTCTTCTGTCCCTCGCTGTGTCTCAGACACAGGGCAGACCCTGGGTCCTAATGACCTGACTCCCAAGACTTCTCAAAGGCTTGGGGAACAGGAGCGTGTGTGAGGGGCGGGGGCAAGGGAAGCTGAGTAGAGGAGGGGCAGAGGGCAGCACTGTCCACTCCTCACGACCAAAGTGGGACCCTGCACAAGTGAGTTTACCTCTCCAGGCTGCCTTGCCCTGAGCTCTAAAATTATGGATGGGCTTCTTTCCCTGGGATGGTGGGCCAGAAGGAGATATTAGTAATGTCTCAAAAAACTGAAATCGAGACTTGAAAATAAGTTTATTATGGAGCCACAAAACCAGAGCTTCTATTCCTTCCATTATTATCACACACTTAGCCCTCCCCATGGCTAACACAAGCACACCACTGCCTCGGCACAGGTCTGCCCAGCTCCTCTGGTAAGCTGGGGCCTCTTCTTGGGCCTCAGGTATGGAAAAATCTAACTGCATTGGCAAAACTGGAGGAGTTAAAGGGAATGCAGACTGGTGTGTGTGTGTGTGTGTGTGTGTGTGTGTGTGTGTTTTGAGTGTGTGTGATGGATCTCAAAGCCACATCGAGGGCTCTGGAGTGGTCTGTCTGTCCTGTACCATCTGCAGCCCCTGATATCTGCATCACACAGTTGACTGTAACTCCCATCATTTCTCCTCCCCTTAGAAGTGGGAAAGTGAAGAAGAAAACAACAGCAACAAGAATTTTTCTGGTAATTTTCCCAAGAAGAAACTTGGGCCCAGAGAGGTTAAGTGACTTGTCTAAGGTCACCCAGTGAATCAGAACTAAATCTAGACCTAGAAGCCAAATGTCTGAGTCCTTTGGCTGGGCAGTTCCCAACAAGAGGTGGGGGTCAAAGGCAGCTGTTGGCCCACCTCCTTGTGGCTCCTGCTTCTGGGGCATCTCAGGGGGTGTCTTCCTCTCTGCTCCTTGGGGACCCCCAAGAGGAGGGGTATTGGCCAGTGGGTTCCATGTCCTGCTCGATGGGCCCATCCTGTGGGACTTCCCAAAACAGGAATACTCAGGGCCCTGCCCTTCCTGAGCAGATCAGAAGTAAAGCCATGAACTAGACCCACACAGCCCCTGCCCTCACAGAGCTTATGATCAGTTTCTCGAGGAGTCTTGCTTGACTTTCCAGACCAGGGCAAATGAAGGGACAAGGCGAAGGCCAGGATAGCCCCCAAGCCCCCAGAGTGGTACCTAGCAGCAGGAGGGACGCAGGAGGCAGTGGCTCAGCGGGTCCTGGATACACTGTGGCTGCAGCAGGCAGGCTGTGCTCTGTGGATGGAAAGCATGGGCCAGTGGACCCCTGTGGTCACTATTGGCCAAAACTGAAGCATCTACCTTCCTCCA
Source organism: Bos indicus x Bos taurus (assembly GCF_003369695.1). Lineage (NCBI taxonomy): Eukaryota > Metazoa > Chordata > Mammalia > Artiodactyla > Bovidae > Bos > Bos indicus x Bos taurus. The sequence continues at coordinate 26,002,878 of NC_040103.1, read as the reverse complement.
AGCCCAAGGGGTGTGTCCCTGGCAGGCCAGACCCTGCACTCATGAGTTCACAAGCTATAGAACAAAGGGGCCCCTTGAGGTTGTCTTGTACCATTCACCGTTCAGAGGAGGACAGGGCACTCAGAGATGTGGGGGAGGCCATCCCCAGACCACCCAGTGGGTTATGGGAAAGCCAGGCTTCCCCCGCCAACCCCCACCCCCAGTGCTCTTTCTGCCTCAGCCCAGCTTGGGTCTGATGGTGACCCAGTCACTGGAGGGGACAGCTAGTATCCCTGGAAGCATGGCCTCGGCCCTCTGAGCACCCGGGGAATCTGGTCCTCTTCTTTCTGTAACAGATGAGACCCCAGTGCCCAGTATGCTTTGGAGGACAGAGCCTGAAGCCTGTAGTTCTGGGTCACTCTAGGGTGCAGCATGTCAGTCCGAGAGATGACGTGCACGTCCATCTGCCACCTTCTGCAGCCAAGGCTGGCTGACTCCTCCAAAATGAAGGCTAAGGAGTACCAAAGAAGGAGGGAGGCTTCCAGCAAGCCAGGCAGAGAAGAGCAATCTCAAAGTCGAACCAGTCCCAGCTCTTTCATCCCTTTGTTGCCCTGCACGTCCTGGCCGGGGCAGGCCAGGGTAGATGAGTGAAGGCTGCAGCCTTGGCCAAGACAGACATGTGGACAGCCTCACAGGAGGCCCCTCCAGAGGCAGGAAAATTGCCGGCGCCTGCCTAGGTGTGGACCTGTCTGGGAAGGGGCTCACTGCTGGCCTGACTCGATTCCGGACTACCCTGGAACCTTCTTAACCACAGGAAGCTGAGGTGGGTGGGGCCTGCAGGGGTCCCACGGAGGGTTAGTGGGAGAACATAGGCAGAACCAGACCTCCTGGTCCTAGCCCCTTCTGCCATCTATTCCCTCTGCCAAGAAACAGCATCTGCAGGAAGAAGGAACCCCAGGCACAAGGAGAGACAGAATTCAGAGAGCTGTAGAGTTTGCCTTCTCTCAGGGCCCTTTCGTGCCTCAGTTCTCTCTCTGGAAATAGAGCCAATTTTTCTCGACCTTCCCCTGGCTGAGAGGCTGCATGTTCTGGAACTGATTCATCACAGAGCCCTGGAGATCTCTGCCCTGCCCGCCACACCCCAGTCACTCCATCTTCACTTAGTCCCTCCAACCTGCCAAGCTTCCGCCACTACAGAGCCTGGCCGAGCTGTCCCTCTGTCTGCAACATGCCACCCTCTTCTCCCAGGTGTCCCTGATGGATGTGTGTAGCAGGCAGACAGACTCAGGACAAGCCCTGGGTGCCAACATCAGATGGGCGAGATGGGGAGGGAGCAGCAAAGGAGAGCAAGAAGCGCAGGAACTGGGGAGAGGGTCCCAGGAGCCAGGAGAAGACGGCCATGGGTCATACAGCAGCCGGATGCCCTGGCTTACATCCTGTCATCAGCACCCTCAGGCTGCAAGATGATGCTGGTGAAGGGGCTCGAGAAGAAATAAGGATGTGGACTCTGGCTGTGCCCATCGCCTTTGTTCAGCCAATTTCTCCCTGGAATGCCCTCCCCACCCTATGTCTACTTGTAAATCCAGCCCATCACTCAGAGCCGAACGGCTACAAGGCTGTCCTGCTCACCCACCCAACGGGACCTTTCTCTCCTCCAAGCCAACATCTTCCCTCCAGGTCCTCTGCCCCCTCCTCTGCAGGATCCAGAGAAAGGAGGACCCTGAGGCTCTATCCACATTCCCTTCCTAAGCTCCTTCTGGAATTAGATAAATATGGTCTGTGAATGTCTGTCCAGTCTATCTGCCTGCCCACACCTCTGCCCTCCCTTGTCTGGTCACCTTGTCTTGCTTGCAGGCCACACAGGGTCTTCCTACCTCTTGTCTTGCCCTTCTGGATTTCTCTCTGTCAGCACTGTGATGTTGTCACTCCTTCGCTCCAAATTCTCAATGACTCCCCACTGCCTGTGATTCTGAGGGGACACCCAAGACCCCTCCTGCTCTAGCTCCAACCCACCTTTCCAGCCTCACCCTCCCAGTCAGTGCCCTGAATTCTCTGTCTGCTTGTTTTCACGTTGGCCCTGAGTTTTGGGCACCTGACTCTTGCACCCATTGGAATTCCTGCTCTCCAGCTAGGGAAACCACTCTTGTTTCTAGAGCCACTTGAAGTGTGACCTCCTCTGCAAGGCCCCCCGGGATGCTGCCTGTCCTTCTTACCACACCTGGGGAAAGCAGCTGTGGAGGACATCCCTGCATTGCTCCTCATGCTTCCAGCTCCCCTGCTCCTTGAGATCAGTAACCTCTTCTCCTTGTGTATGTCCTGCCCCAGAGCGTGGCTGTCCTATACCCTGAGACATGTTTATGGGATGAAAGAGCCAGAGCAGCCTTCAGAAGCAGAGCCTGCCTCTCCCAGGACCACAAAGCCCAAGAAAGCTTCGCCCACTCCATTCCTGGCCTGTCACCCCTTATTCTGATGCTGTCTTAAGAGAGGACACAATATTTTGTGCCACAATGAGCCGTTTATACTAAGGGGTGAATGGCTGATATCCAGCTGCTCTTGAGAACCTGTTAGGTCCTATAAGCCTGCAGACTCCACCGGGGCTGCAGGAAGGGTGGAGGGAGCATGGAGTCCGTGGCTCAGGGCTGGTCAGGATCCCAGTCAGAGCCCTCAGTGCAGTGTCCCCCAGTGGCCCTATGATTCTGGCTCCAGAGCTTCCTCCACTGGATCTCGGGGGTCCTTCACTCAGCCTGCAATGCCCAGGTTGTGGAGAAGGGAGGGTGCTGGGCAGGGACACAGAGCCCAGCTCCTTTGCTCCCTGTGTAAACAGCTGACTTAAAGGCTTAGGGGCAGAAAAATAAATAGCCCTGCCGGCCACAGCTGGCCTTGGCCCCAGGGAGCTCACTTTTCCTTGGAAGCCCTGGGACACTTGGCACCCACCCCCACCAGCCACCCACAAGCCTAGGAGGAGGGCCTGGCTTGGCTCCCTACTACCTCCCGTCCCCAAGATTCAACCACGAGAAAAAGGAGCACCTCCCAGTTTCCCATCCTCTCTATGAAAAAATCCCTCATATGAAAATGGTGTTGGGGAAAGGAAGGGCATGCTGGGACTGGCCCCTAGAAACCATGGGGTGCACACGAGATGGTGTAGAGGTTCAGGGGTGACCTGCATCGGCTTCCATGTGAGCCCAGCACTGTCTCTGGGCCAGTGATATGACCCCCCTGCCTCTAGGCTGCCTAGAGCAGGGGTCTCCCACCTCCAGGATCTAATGCCTGATGATCTGAGGTGGAGCTGATGTAACACTAATAGAAATAAAGTGCACAGTAAATGTAACACCCTTGAATCATCCCCAAACCATCCTCCTCCCCTGGTCCATGGAAAAATTGTCTCCCACAAAACTGATCCCTGGTGCCAGAGAGGTTGGGGACTGCTGGCCTAGAGAATGGGAGCAGTAATAGTACCTGCTCCACGAGGTTGTTGCCAGTGTAAAATGAGGTAGTATGTGTAAAGCGCAGAACAGTGCCTGGCACACCGTGTTCCACAAACGGAAGCTATTAGTGTGCGTTTATGATTGCTAACCCCACCTGGCTGCTGTCCCTGGGATCTGAATCCTACCCAAAGAGGCCACGTCTGGCCCACTCCACACACCGGGGTGGGAGGCTGAAGACCCCAGGCTCACTCCCATGACCAGCTTTGTGCGAAGACTACCTTGAATCTATGAACAAAACCCACTCTCTCCCCTCCAACGTAAGCATAACCTCCACCCAGATGTCTGCTTTCTGCTGACACCCAGCTATGAGCCTTGAGAACATCTGGATGGTGTGTTTGGCTCTCTCTGCAAAGTCCAGATGTTTGGGCCGCGTGTGGATGCGCCTTTCCGGCCTCCCCCAGGAGCAGGATCGGGGCTCAGCATGCAGCGGCAAACATCTGCGATTGCAGGGAGCCCAGCCCTCTGTGCCCTAAGCCAGGCCTCCCTCACGTGGGAAGGGGGGATGGAGACAGCCTGCCTGCTGTGGGCCCCCTGCCCCTGCACAGCGTCAGAGCCAGATGGCCCCATGCTAGGAGGCAGGAGAGGAGGGGCACTTCGGGCTGGTGGGGGGCAGGAAAGGGCACAGGGTCTCTGCAGACCTGAAGCCTGGGCGCTGGGAGTGAGGAGACCTGGGTTCTCATCCTGGCTCTCCTATGAGACTGCTGGGTGACCTGGGCAAGTCAGTCTCCCGCTCTCAGCCTTGGTTCCTGTGTTGAACAGTGAGGGGACTGGGCTGGAGCAGGTTACTAAGTCCATCTGGCACTGGAGAAAGCCTGCGAGATCCCAGCCCTCCTACCCTGGTCACCAGCCCCCAGTCACCACTGAGATTCTGGTTCGCCAGTTCTCAGGTGGGAATGGGGCCTGAGAATTGTCAACAAAGGCCCCTAGCGTGTGCCCCCAGGGTGGGAGTCACACACCCAGGTGGTGTGTAAGAACCTGCTGGCCCCTTGTAGCCTCTATGTGATGTCCCCTGGACCTGGCTCTCTCGGTCACTCCGGAAGGCTGATGTCGGCCTGCCCTGGCCTCCAACAAGCACGGGAGCAGCGCTCATAGTCAGGTCAGGCCATGTCAGCAAGACGTGTGTGTGTCAGAGGATGTGTGTGGGTCTGGGTGTGCGGTGGGAGAGGGCTGTGCGCGTCTCCGTGTGGGTGCAGAGTGTGCTGCGTCTGCCTAGAAGAGTGTGCTGGGCGTGTGTGTCGTGTGTGTGGTGTCCACTTGGCTAGTTTTCGTATAGTCCGCTGCTCTCCTGTCATGTCTGTGTTACTGGGGGAGGGACAGGTACCGAAATGGCCCAGGAAGGCCCCCTTGCCCCTGCCCTACCCTCCGGGTGAGAGAATGGACGCTTGTCCCCATGGGGAGCTGCAGCGCTGGGCTCTGGCCTGGAACGCACTGCAGTGAGTGGTTGGGAGTGGGCTGGGGCTGGTTCAGGCAAGGATCAGGCTGGACAGCTAGGCCCAGCTTTTCAGCTCGCCCCCACTCCAAGGCCTTGACAAAGTTAGAGACTTGGAGAGGCAGCAGGTCCACAGATAACCCCCTCCCACAAGACTTCTAGAACGTCCGAGTGGCCTTAAGCCTGAGCAGAAGTCCCATGGACCCTTCAATTCTACCTGTTCTCATTCAACTTACTATAGTCTGAACCCAGGGACACCCTTTCCACTTTCAGGTGGCTGTTTCTACCTTGCCCTCATCTCCATCCTGCACTGAACCCATTTGCTCTTTCTTTTCTTATGAGTGAGTCAGTATCATCCAGCTACATACCACACACACACACACACACACACACACACACACCTCTGCAGGTAGGGGCCAACCCCAGGATATCCTGTTTTCAGACCCCTCTCTTAGCCCCTGGCTGGTAGGCTTTCTGCTGCTTCCTGAGGGGTATCATGGAGCCCCAGCTTGATATGACATAACAGCTCTGAGTCAGGACAGCAGGTCTCTGCACCCATCACAGGTGTGATCTTGCTATGGGATGCTGGGCCAGACCGGGGCTAGGTTTAATTGTTGGCAAATACCAGACTCCTCCAAAGAGATTAGGTAAATAGGAATAGTAACAATTAGGATCTCACTGAGCCTTTCCTGTGCCAAGAACCCTACATGTAATGGCTAAGTTGATGTCACAAGGACTGTAAGAGGTAAATACTATTATTTTTACCTTGTTGGAAGCCACTGAAGGAGTGGCAATGGAGTAAGCAATGGATATGGGATACATAGCCACCACACATGTCCTCAACTGCTGACTCAGGTTCCTTGATGGCAGCTTTTTCATTCCTGAACCATTACCAAGTGCCAGGCCTGTGCGAAGTGCTTTCCAGGCATTCACTGATTTCATGAGGGTCCTGCTTTTTTAAGGAGCAGAGCTGGAGAGAGAGGAAGTTTGAAAGGACACGAAGACTAGCTTGGAAAGAGAGTGTGGAAAGCTAAGAAGGGAAGCTCAAGATATGGCAGCAGTCAGCAGACTTTTTCTATAAAGGGCTAAACAGTAAATACTTTATATGGTCTCTGGTTACAACTACTCAAGTCTGGCATTGCAGTGCAAAGCAGCCACAGATAACAAGTGAGTGAGTGTGACTATGAGCCAATAAAACAGTATTTATGGATGAAGAAAACTGAACATATGCAATTTTCACATATCACAAAATATTTTTATTTTGATTTTTTTCAACCATTTAAAATTGTAAAAAGCCTTCTTAGCTTGTGGGCCTTAAAAAGATGAGGGTTGGGCTGGATTTGGTCCACAGGCTGTAATTTACCAACTCCATATGGGTTTAGCTCACAAAGCCTGTGCATCATGGCTCTGCTGGTTCCTGCAATTCTTCAGCCAGGTTGGAGCTCCTGTCCTGGGATGCTGCATCCTGACATCTAGCAGATTCAGAGTTCTGAATGAGAGCCAGACAAGGGTTACTCCTGATCCTGAGCTGGGATCCAGATCTAAGCCAGGAACTCCCTTAAGGATTTGAGTTTTCAGCATCACCATTTCCTGGCTGAGTGATGTTGGGCAAGTTTTTTAACCTCTAAATTGAGTCGGATTCCCTTCAGGTGCAAAGGAGAGACCGTTGACTCAACTTTTTAAGCTAAGAAGATTTTTTGATTCTTGTAATTGAGAAGTCCAGGCGCAGACTTAAGAGCTTCAGGTACAGGTAGATCCAGGTGCTTGAATAATATTCCCTGAGTCTCTCTCTTTCTCCCTCTTGGCTCTGGATTTCTGCGTTGACTTCATGCTCCATTACAATCACCCTAGGAGGTGGGGAAAGTGGCCACCAGAAGCTGGAGGCTCCATCCTATCTCTTTATTAACTCCAGCTGAAAGCAAACTCTACTTCCCCAAACTCTTGCACACTCCTGGAAGATGCCGACCAGCTCTCGTTTGGCCAGGTCAGGGTCATAAAACTTCTGCTGAATTAATCGCCATGTCCAGAGGAAGCAGAATCCTTATTTACCTCTGCAGCCAAGGGGCAGAGTTGGCCCCCACTGAACAGCACACACCGAGAGTGGGGGAAGGGTGACTTCCTAATGGAAAAACCGGAAGAGGTGAGTGGAGGCTGGGCAGGCAAGAGCAGCAGCTGTCTGCCATAGAATCAGAGGCTTGGCGTCCTCTTCAGTTAAAGAGGGATAGTGACCCTACCTCACTAGTCAGCATGGCAGATGGAAGCCAGGCCATCGTGACAACCCTAAGCCACTGTGGAGAGGAAGGGAGAACACCAGCAGTGTGTGGTAGGCCTTTAATCTGGAGGGCCTCTGACACTCCCCCCACCACCTCCTATAAAGAAAGGCCCGCAGAACGTAACATGGTACAACCACTATGGAAAATAGTATGTGTGGAAGTACCTCAGAAACTTAAAAATAGAATTACTGTATGATCCAGCAATCCCACTCCTGGGTATACACCCAAAGAACTGAAAGCAGGAACTCAGATATTTTTACACCTGTGTTCAAAGCAGCATTAATCACAATGGCCAAAAGGTGAAGGGAACCCAAGTGTCCAAGTTGTTGGATGGGCAGATAAACAAATTAGGGGATGTACACACACACAGGGAATATTATTCAGCCTTAAAAAGAAATAAAACTCTGACACAGGCTACAAGATGATGAGCCGTGAGGACATTATGCTAAGTGAAATACACCAGTCACAGAAAGGAAAAACACTATACGATTCTGCTTATAAGTACTTCCTCTAGGAGGCACCCAGACTAGTCGGATTCATGGAGATAGAAACTAGAATGATGATTGCCAGCAGCTGAAGGAAGTGGGGAGAAGGAGTGGCTGTTTAATAATGATGACAAGGTTTCAGTTTGGGCCAAGGAAAAATTTCCTGGAGATGGTTGGCGGTGATGCTTCCAATGTGAGTGTGATTAATGCCACTGAGTCATACACCTAAAAATCATTAAAGTGGTCAATTGTTTTACCACAATCTAAAAAAAAACGTTTTAAAAAAGAAGACTGTTCCACAGTTTCAAAGATGATTAACTCAAAGCTCCTTTCAGCAGTCAGGTGAGGACGTCACCAGGGCAGACTCCTGGCCAGAGCCTCGAAACCACCAAGTGAGCCCTGGGTCCCTCTCCGCAGACCAAGAGAAAGAAAGGCGAAAAGCCTCACCACTCTGTATTTTAGGGCCAGTGGGATTTGTTGTTGTTGAACACGGTCCTCCTTTCCTCTCCACAGACACAGAACAGAAGCTTCCAACACTGACATTTTCCCCACCTGAGATTAGGGGTCCTATCCCCTGCACCCCTCCATCCAGGCCTCCCAGGGCCTCTTGCCTGCGTGGAGGCAGGAGGTTCAGAGAGACGATCCTGGGGTCTCACACAGTGAGCTGGTGGCAGAACCCAGCCTGGATACTGAGATAAACTTTCCAAGGTGGCACTCAACTGTCTGTTCACGTGGCGACCATCCTGACTTTGAAAACTGCACTTTGACTAAGGTCACTCCTGCTTCAAACCCTCAAATGGCTCTCAGAATAAAATTCAAACTCTACATCCCACCCGGAAGCTCTTCAGGGGTGGGCCCCCAGGCTCTCCAGCCTCACCCCCAGGGCCCTGTCCGGCTGCCCCATCTGCTCTCACGCCCTCAACACACGAGCATCCATGGGCCTCTGCATGGCCAGTTCCACCTCTGCGAGTGCTTTCCTTAGGGCTCCATCTAATCCTTCAGGCCTCAACTCAAATACTATTGCTCCAGAGGCGTTCTCAGACACCAGTCTAAAGTGGCCTTTCCCAGTGATGCCTGGCCTCTGCTCAGCTTGTTTCCTTCTTAGCTCCTATCAGCTCAGCCTCCCATGGGCATGACGGTGGGTGAACAGCTTACATCACAGCCACAAATGGAAACCATGGCAGCCACTGTGCCCAGGGTCAGACTCCACGGGACCCACCAAGCTCCAGCTTCCCCAGTGGCTGCCAGGAGGGGCCAGGCAATACAGTCTGAACCACAGAGCAGTCAACTGCCTGGTGGATGGGGAAGGACCAGCAAAAACACCGCCGGTTCTTTCTCCGCCCTCAGTGGCTTGTCCGATACAGTGCTGCCACGGGACCTCTCCAGGGACGGTCCTCATGACTGAGCAACCAGCTGTGTTTTCTGAGAAGCTGAGGCCAGCCCAGGAACACATCACCTTGGTTTTGCTTTTCTTCCTCACTATCCTACTCCCCCTCCCACCTCACTCTTGCTTCTTGGGATTGTATCCCACAACCGAGCATTAGCACACAAGCTTTGCCGGAGGATCTGTTTTCTCATGAACCTGGACTAAGGTTTACCTGGTAAAACAAAACAAACAAACAAAAAACAGTACTGCTGCTGCTGCTAAGTCGCTTCAGTCGTGTCCGACTCTGTGCGACCCCATAGACGGCAGCCCACCAGGCTCCGCCGTCCCTGGGATTCTCCAGGCAAGAACACTGGAGTGGGTTGCCATTTCCTTCTCCAATGCAGGAAAGTGAAAAGTGAAAGTGAAGTCGCTCAGTCATATCTGACTCTTCGCGACCCCATGGACTGCAGCCCACCAGGCTCCTCTGTCCATGGGATTCTCCAGGCAAGAGTACTGGAGTGGGGTGTCATTGCCTTCTCCGAAAAAACAGTACAACATCTAGAAAAAAATAAAGTGCTATAGAATGTTGAATGGATGGATGGATGAGTAGATAGATGGATGGATGGATGGGTGAGAGGATAGATGGATGGATGGATGGGTAGATGGATGGATGAGGGTGTGGAGAGATGAATAAAAACCTTCATTAATAGAACTCAACAAAGAACTTCCTTTTAGAGATGCAAATGTAGATACCCACATCTTCAAGCTAAAATCTCTGATGCACACAACCAGGGAAATGTGAGCATATGTCCCACGCATGCTATGCTGGTTCTCCTTCCATATATTAAAAAGACACACTCAGACATTTCCCCCTTATCCATGCACAACTCTTCTCTTCCAGGGCAAGCCTCTTATGAGAGAATGAAGACTGCATTTAGAGTTGGAACAGAGGTCTCTGACACACAGAAGAAAACTTGCCAGTGGATAGATAATCCTCTTGAAAAATGAGATCAGGCTGAACACACGTGCTCATGCATTCCAAATGCTGCTCTAAGCGCTGTGTGTACAAACTCACTGGATCCTCAGAGCACCCTTGGGGGTATATACGATTACCTCTTGCCCCTTATAACAAACAAGGTACCTAAGACATAGAGAGGTCAAGTACCTTCCCCAACTCAGCCAGCCAGTAGGAGGCTGACACGGGGTTTGGAACCCATGACTCTCTCGCTTCTACACACTGTTCTTATAGGGAGTGGAGACAATTCTATTCTTCTTCACCAGCCTGACCTAGTGACCCTGGTTTTCCCATCATTCCAGCCTGGGCCACCTTCGAGTAAGCCTGGCAGGCACGCACGACTCTCTTCAATGTGACCCTCGCATATCCATGTAACAGCTGGCTCAGAGGGGAGACCCACCCCAAACATCCACCCAGAGAGAACTAAAGGACTCCTTCCTCTGCTTGGATCTGTCTGTTTCAATCTGAATGAAGATTTATGAGCCTCCACCTCTGTTCTCCAATACTTTGGCCACCTGATGTGAAGAGCTGTCTCATTGGAAAAGACCCTGATGCTGGGAAAGATTGAAGGCAGGAGAAGGAGGCAGCAGAGGATGAGATGGTTGGATGTCATCACCGACTCGATGGACATGAGTTGAGCCAGCTCTGGGACATGGTGAGGGACAGAGGATCCTGGCGTGCTGCAGTCCATGGGGTCACAAAGAGTTGGACATGACTGAGTGACTGAACAACAACAACACCTCCGTTCTTCAGATGAAAGGCCACCGGAGACTTTTTTCTCAGGTGGCGGGAAGTAGAGTGGTGGACTAGAGAAAGAGCAAGGGGCGATGAAAGGAGGCCAAGCATAGGACGTGGCTCACCCCTTTCCAGCCAGGCCAGTGTGAGGATGCCCATGTCACTCAACTCCAGTGTCACCTCTCTAGAGACGTCTTCCCTCACCTCAGTCTACTGGCCCCTCACCTCCCCACATCCAGGACTCTCTGTGATTGTCTACACTGTACATAACCCTCACCTCCCCACATCCAGGGCCCTCTATGATTGTCTACACTGTACCTAACCCTCTTGGACACTGTCCTCCCTCTCTGTCTGCCTGTTTCTTATCTATCTCCTTGAACTCTAATGTGCACCCCATGAGAGCAAGGACCTCGGCCTCGCTGTATCTCAGCATGTACCATGGTGCCTAGCCCACTGTGTCTAATAAATATTTGCAAATGGATCATTGGGAATGTCAACAAGCCCCTGCTGAATTAAGTCTTGGGCAAAAGAAACCAACAGTAGAACAACCATTCAGGGAATGACAAAGCGGGGGTGGGGAGGGGTGGGGAGGGGAGAGGAGGGGAGGAGAGAAGGAGGGGAGGAATCAGATAAGTGTTATTTCGCTTTTTTTCATTCCTGTTTGAGCTGATTGATGTTACACTTTTTTTTTCTGCTTTGCATAAACTCAGGAGATGGGACATTAGGTGCTTCGGTGGCTCATAAGCAGGCTAGGTTATACAGCTGAGCAGGCTGTGCACTGCACAACTCCAGGGAGTGCCATCCGTAGTGGGAAGCAGCACTCCCAGGAGTTGCGCAGTGCACAGCCTGTGCACCTGAGTGGACAGCCGACAGCAAGGGAGAGATAAAGAGATGATTCTGTTTATGGGAAAGAAGGGCTGGAACAGACCTGATGATCATCCACTTTAACTGTCCTCCCTTCCATTTCATAAATACGGAAAATGAGACCATGAAAAGTGAAAAAACTTTACAAAGCAGAGAAGGAACAAAATCACTAAGAATTCCACAAAGTGCCATTAACATCAATATCATCGCATCTCTGATTACATATTTTATCACCTTGTGATGGGCAAAAGAGACCTTTTCCTCCACGGAGAGAAAGCGGGGCCCAGGTCTAAAGCTGAGGTTGAGAATTTAAAATTCTTAAGGGCAGCAACCAAGTCCCTAATTGAATAAGCAAATAAAGGTCAGAGACCACATCTGTTTAGTTCACCACTGCAGCCCCAGCCCGTGCCCAAGCTCAAGGCTGAAATGCAATAGACACTCAAATTATAACAGCTACCATTTACAGAGCCCTCATTACCTGCCAAGAATTGCTTTAAACACTTTATAAATATTGATGCACTGAATCCTTGCAACACTCTTATAAAGCAGGTTCTATTATTATCCCTATTTTACAAATGAGGAAACTGAGGCACGGAGCAGTTAAGTAACTCACACAAGCCACACGGCTAGCAACAAATGAATAAATAATCGAACAAGTGAATCAGTTATGTCACCACTGAGTCTTCCATGCAGGATGCTAGAGAGGGCAGAGCCCACCCCCAAGGGAGCACGGTGCTCCTCTCCCTGTAGGAAGCAGTTTGTGCTATGGTCTGGGGAAGAACCTCGAGAGTGTCCCAAGATGAGACAGGACTGAAGGACTGGTATCAGCCAAGCCAAGAGCAGAGCAGAGAGCAGGCCGGTGGAGGAAGTGCATCTTGTTTGCCGTTCGGAGGTGTTAAGTGGGAAGGTGGCAGGGGCCTCATGCACACTCTCACACACAGTGTCTCAGCTGACAGGAAGAGGAAATGCCTTGCATTTTCCAGCCTCTTGTCCCCAGGCCAAGCCTAAATGCCAGCCCTAAAAATACAGCCTGGAAGGAGAGCTATGCTAACAGCTCCCTCCTGTCTCAGTCACCCTCCGCCCCTCCTCGCCACAGGTTTATTTTTGAATGAGGACTCTTCGCAAAAGGAACTCGACGCTCAGGAAACCTGACCCCTTTGCTTTCATGTCTCCTTCCATTCAGGTTTCTGGAGGGGAACAGAAGGGAAGGAGGGAAGGATGGCTGCCTTTGGGTTAGGAGGAAAGCAAAGGGATAGAGCAAAGAGGGACCTGTCACATAGGCCCTTTCTGCAAGATTCAGTGACTTGGCTGGTGGTCTGTCAAGCCCACCAGCCATGTCAGGAATAGCATGAGGAACCAGAATCAAACATAACATCTCTGCCCTCAAGGGACTGGGAGTCTCCATGAGGTCTGAACCAAAAAGGAGAAAAGAAGAGCATACTGCCCAAGGCTAATTCCAAGGTCCTCCAAACAGTCCTAGAATGCCACCGCTTTGAGCTTGCCCAGAACCTACCAGGGCAAATAAAAGCTTTCACTCAGTCAAAGACTGAACACCTCCTTGTTATATATGATTGGAAAGAAGGCAAGGAAGCCCACCCGAACCATTCCTATTTAACATGGTACTAGTGTTGAAGCCAATGCAATCAAGCAAGAAAAACGAACAACACCTAGATTGGAAAGGCAGAAGCAAAACTGTCTTTGTTTGCGAATAACATGAACCATGTATTTGCGAATGCACAGAAAACCGTATTGAACCTATAAGAAGATCCTACAATTAGTAAGTGAGTTAAGACTTCCCTGGTGGTCCAGTGGTTGAGAAGCCCCCCGCCAACGCAGGGGACTTGAGTTCGATCCCTGGTCCAGGAAGATTCCCCATGCCTGGGAACAAAGCTCCTGTGCCACAACTACTGAGCCTGTGCTCTGAAACAAGAGAAGCCACCGCAATGAGAAGCCCACACACCACAACCAGAAAGTAACCTCTGCTCACCACAAGAGAAAGCCTGAGCAGCAGCAAGGACCCAGTGCAACCAAAAACAAATCAATAATATTTTTTTTAAAAAGAATGACACTAAAGCTTTAAAAACAAGAAATTGAGAGCACTGTTGTCGTTGTTTGGTTGCTAAGTCAAGTGTGACTCTTCTGCGACCCTATGGACTGTAGCCTGCCAGGCTCCTCTGTCCATGAGATTCTCCCAAGCAAAGATATTGGAGTGGGTTGCCATTTCCGTCTCCAGAGGATCTTCCTGACGCAGGGATCAAACTCATGTCTTCTGCATTGGCAGATAGATTCTTTACCACTGAGCCACCAGGGAAGCCCAGTGAGAGCATATGTCTACACAAATAGTTACAAATGTTCATGGCAACTTTATTTGTAATAGCCAAAAACTGGAAACAACTCAAACATCCATCAACAGATGTGTAGATATACAAACTGTGGTAAAGCCACAGTTTTTGAACTCAAGTCCCCTGAGTTGGCAGGGGGATTCTCAACCACTGGACCACCAGGAAAGTCCTAATTCACTTACTAATTGTAGCAATGGAATATTACTCAGCAATAATAAGTAATAAACTATTGATATACACAATAGTATGCATAAATATCAAAATAAGTTGCATGGAAAAAACTGGACCCCCCCCAAAAGTGTATGAAATGAAGTGAAGTCGCTCAGTCGTGTCCGACTCTTTGCGACCCCATGGACTGTAGCCCACCAGGCTTCTCCGTCCATGGGATTCTCCAGGCAAGAATACTGGAGTGGGTTGCCATTTCCTTCTCCAGGGGATCTTCCCGACCCAGGGATCGAACCCCGGTCTCCCGCATTGCAGGCAGATGCTTTAACCTCTGAGCCAACAGGGAAGCCCTAAAGTGTATAATTCCACTAATATAAAATCCAGATTTTATATATAGTGATGGAAGGCAGATTTATTTTGAGGGTTGTGGATATGTTCATTATCTTAATTGTGGTGATCACGTCACAGTATAAACACATGCTGAAATTTATCAAATTGGGTACTATGAATATATAGTGTATAGTTTATTGTTTGTCAGTTATATCTGAAGAAAGCTTTAACAAACATAGGTTGTGGGAGGGTGGATTTTGAGGATGGGCCTAAGCAATGATTCTTCACTATGTTTTTGGATTATGGCCCTCTAAGAATCCGATGAAACCACAGAAAGTCCCACATACCTGTGAAATCCACCCTCAGACCCCAGCTTTCATATCCTTGGTCTACAGCAGGGCCAATTCCACACATCTCCAATGCCCCCAAAATGATGCTCGATGGACCCCTTCCCCTCAGTATTGCCCACATTTTCCTGGTCTGGAGCATGTGTTTGTGACAAAGCCAGTAGACACAACAAGGAGGCACTGGGCCCTGACGTGGAGCCCAGGGGTTGGGCCCTCGGTGGATCATGCCCAGGGGACTGGCCTCGGATGCACGGTGCACTGATGCCTGGAACCTCGGTCCCTGAGTCTGGTGAGGAGCTGGAGCAGCCATCCTGGGGGAGCTGGAGGAAACTGGACAGTTCTACTCTCTTCTCCCCTGCCCGGGTCTCCTAGACACAGGCCTCCTTCACCATAGGCAGATGTGTGGCCATTACTTGTAATGAGACAGACCTGCCAGCTGGTGCTTCCCTGGTTACTGAGCTTCAACCCTGGACACAGCCTGACCCCCACTCTGCAAGGATGACCCTGGATCTCAGCCATAGGCTGACACCTGGCCCTGGCTCCAGACTGAAGTCTAACTCCCATTACTGCTGATGTTGACCCCACACTGACCTCTGTGTGTTACAAACCACAGAGCAATCCAGACAAGGATCTGTGGGTGCTCGGAGCCCAGCCCCTCTTGAGTACACAGAGAAAACATCAATGTTTTTAGTTCTGTTGCCTCTAGTATGAGCCACTTCATGTCGCCTGACGATGATGATCACGATGAGAACAAAAAGGTGGAAGGGACTTGGAGTAATTTCTGTGTGATCAAATATTTCCCATCCTGGAATCAGAAGACAGAAGAGACACAGAGCATCCTGGCCTGCCTTGATCTCTCCCCATTTAGAGGGGTTAGGAGAAGCAGGCTGTAGTACACGTTCCCACTGCACCCTTCAATCTCTGGTCACTTCACCCTGGGAGTCTCTGGAGAGAAATAGCTCAAACCTGCCAGCAGAGGGCACCCTGCACCTTCTAACTCCACACAGTAGCCTGTTTCCTGGGTGCCAGGGCAGGAGTCCTTGTGAATCAACTGACCCCGCTGGGCTGCTGGGCAGAAGGAGGAAGCTCCTGGCTAACGTCTTCTTGGGCTCAGCTCCCAGCAGCCGGTTCTTCAGGTTTAGAGTTGCCTTTGGGCTGGGTCATCAGGCATGGGTACTCTCCCTTGATGTTCTCGAAGTGCCCTGACCATGGTTTCTCTGGTGGCTCAGATGGTAAAGAATCTGCCTGCAATACAGGAGACCTGGGTTCAATCCCTGGTTGGGAAGGTCATGACAACCCACTCCAGTGTTCTTGCCTGGAGAATCCCATGGACCAAGGAGCCTGGTGGGCTACAATCCATGGGTTTGCAAAAGAGCTGAACACAACTAAATGACTTTCACTTCATTTTCATCATGAAATGCTATGGTACCTCAGCCTCCCCAGCCTGCTCCTTGTCTCCAGGATCAGGTCACTGCCCTCCAAGATCTTCTAGTCTAAGCATCCTCGACCATGGAGCTGGCCCAGTGACTCTTAGCCCCAGCTGCCCATCAGAATAACCAGAAGAGCTTTTAAAAATACAGTGCCCAGACTACCCACGGCTAATTAAGAGACTCTGAGGGTGAAGCCCAGATGTAGTATTTAGTTATAAACTCCCAAGACTGAGAGGCTTGCTGTTGCAAGTGTGGTCCAAGGGCCAGAACATCAGCATCACCCTGGGGCTGGTCACACCGCATCCTGTCTTGATGAATCTGGATCTCATTTTCACAAGATCCCCAAGTGAATCATAGGCACATTAAAGTTTGGGGAGTGCTGACTTAGAAGCAAAGCCATGGCTTCCTGACATCGAGAGATTGATTTTGTGACTGGGCTGCTGGGAGGCAAAACCAGATGCTACGTGGCATGTGAACAAGTGTGAGCAGAGTAGGGAGAGTTATAGGATTTTCAAAAGTGGGTGCCCCCTGACTGTCAGAGTATTCTGAAGGTTGGAGGTTGGATTTCAGCAGCCTTGAAGGACAGTTCAGTGAAGAGGCATCGGAGGAGGGTGAATGGCTCAGTGAAGGCCCACAGAGGGAGGTGGTACATGGCTCGTCCAGGGGCACATCGAGGAAGCAGCCCAGAGGAGAAGGGCCTCCTTGGAGGGGAGCAGGGAAATCCACCTGCAGAGGTAGCTTGGAGCTAGTCCTCAAGAGCTACGACCAGCAGAGGTGGTGGAGTACTTCCTGTAGGCAGTCAGGAGCCCGTGCAGATGCTTGAGCAGCAAAACAACCTGCAAACCAGAGCTGAGAAAACCTGGATGCAGTGTGAAATAGAACAAAATGCCTTGCTCTCCCCATAGTCCCAGGAGGAGTGATTAATAATGAAAATAATACCGAGGAAAAGAATAGCTGGAATCTGTTGGTGCCTACTGTCTTCCCAACATGATTGCAGTATATACTTGTTTTGGTTATAAGTGGATGTTCAGCTGGTCTGCACTGGGCAGGCTCCTGGGTGGCACCTTAATTAAGAGGTCAGAGTCCCAAAGCCCCTGTTGTCAAACATGTTGATTGTCACTGTTGGTTATACCCATGCCTTTGTCAGATGGTGTGCAATCCACAGCGCGATTGTGTTACACGACCTCCCGGAGCGTCTGATCCTCTCGTGTTGGATGGAGTGACGGTAACCTCATATCATGGAGTTTTTTTGTTGTGTTTAGTCGTTAAGTCAGGTCCAGCTCTTTTGCAACCCCGTGGACTGTAGTCCGTCAAGCTCCTCTGTCCATGGAATCCTCTAGGCAAGAATGCTAGAGTAGGTTCCCATTTCCTCCGCCAGGTGATCTCCCCAACCCAGGAATCGAACCTGCATCTCTGGCATTAGCAGGTGGATTCTTTACCACTGAGCTACCAGATTAGATGAGATAGCTCATGGAGAGTGTTTAACAGAATGTCTGGCACATAGTAAAGCCAATAAATGGAGCTGTTGTCACTTGGCGCAGAGACCCAGGTGTGCGGTGATGCTTGAGATTGGAGACTGGGTGTGTGATCTGTATCTCAACTCAGACGCTAGTGCACTGCTTGCCTCCCCCAGTGGCTGTAGGTAAGCCTCCAGGTCCAGCCCCACGCCAGCTTCAGCTGAACAGACTCAGCTGCTCAAAGACGGCACCCTGCTTCAGAGTGGATGTGTCTGAGTCTCCAAGCTCTCTCTGCCTTCACATGTCACTGGACTTTGGGCCTTCATTAAATCCCAAATGATTTCATCTTGTGTGTGTGTCTGTACGTGCTGAGTCTCTTCAGTCATGTCCACCTCTTTACAACCCTATGGACCGATAGCCTGCCAGGCTCCTCTGTCCATGGGATGCTCCAGGCAAGAATAGTGGAGTGGGTTGCATGCCCTCCTCCAGGGGATCTTCCCAACCTAGGGATCAAACCCGCATCTCTTATGTCTCCTGCATTGGCAGGCAGGTTCTTTACCACAAGTGCCATGTGGGAAGCCCTTTCATCTCAAGAGCCTTAGCTTAATTACATCTGTAAAAACCCTTTTGCCGAATAAGGTAACATTCAAGTTTCTGGGGATTATGAGGTGAACATATCTTGTTGAAGTCACCAGTCCACTTTCTAAATCTCTGTTCAACCCAGAACTTCCCAAATGGATTATGGAACTGCCTCCCGTTGTTTTTCATGAACATTTGCTAATTTATAAAACACAGTTTGGAAAGTGCTGTCACCTATCCCGGAGCCTGGGAAGCTGGTATCTGGGTCAGCCCGGCCCGCCCCCAGCCCCCATGGCACAGATGGAGTCAGTGAGGCCTGGAGATGGGCTGCTCCTTGTCTAAGTCTAAGGGAGCTCTCTGGGCACCTCTGGGCTAGGACAGGAAGTCCTGACAGCCAGCCCACTGCACCCCTCCACAATGCTGATTCCTGAACGGTCACCTCACTCCTCTACCCCAGTCGAGCCTCCTGCAGCCAGTCTGATCCAGTGGGCCCCCTCACAATGGTCCCCTCTGAGGACAACGCCCGAGAGGCCATCCACACGTGGGGACAGCTGCCGGCAGGGCCTTGAGGAGACTCGGGAAATAAATGAGGAGGATGGGTCTGGGGGGCTCGGACCCCCGGGGCTGGAGATTGATGTGGCCATGGCCAAAGCGACATAATGGGCCTTGCGGGCCAGCCAGGCAGGAGATAAAAGCAAGGGACATAAATAACACAGGAAATAAAGGGTGGAAAGCTGGCCCAAAGGAATAAATCCCTGCTCCTCGACAGGCTCAGTGTGGGAGCTGGGGCAGTGCTGGTGGGCAGGGAGGGTGCAGGAGAGAGGGCAGCCTGGTGGGCTGCCAGCTGCCGCCCGGGCCTCTGGTGACACAACCCAACCTCCACCCCCATTCACCACACACACACCGCACTCACAGAGGCAGGGGTTAGGCCGAGTCCTGCTCGAATAACCAAGGC
This sequence comes from Bos indicus x Bos taurus, assembly GCF_003369695.1. Taxonomy (NCBI): domain Eukaryota; kingdom Metazoa; phylum Chordata; class Mammalia; order Artiodactyla; family Bovidae; genus Bos; species Bos indicus x Bos taurus. The sequence continues at coordinate 25,983,642 of NC_040103.1, read as the reverse complement.
ACACAGCTGATGGTCACCCTCTGCTGCCTCCATTTCCTCCTCGGCAAAATGGGGTGAGGGCCTAGGTCAGTGTTCTCTGAGAGGGGTCTGAGGACCCCCTCTAGAGGTATCACCCAGAAAGCTTGTTTAACACGCAGATTTCTGGGTCCCACCACAGACCTATGAATTAGGATCTCTGGGAGAGGGTCCAGGATCAACAGAGCTAACAGGCTCCCCAGGTGTGAGACCCACTGGATCCTTCCATCATACAGATTAGATAGATAGACGATAGGCAAATAGATGCATGGATGGATGTACATATGGGTGGATGGATGGATGGATAGTGGTAGGATGGATAACAGATGTTTGCCACCATTTATTCACTGTTTGCGGAGAAGGCAATGGCACCCCACTCCAGTACTCTTGCCTGGAAAATCCCATGGACGGAGGAGCCTGGTGGGCTGCAGTCCATGGGGTCGTGACTGGGCGACTTCACTTTCACTTTTCACTTTCATGCATTGGAGAAGGAAATGGCAACCCACTCCAGTGTTCTGGCCTGGAGAATCCCAGGGACGGCAGAGCCTGGTGGGCTGCCGTCTCTGGGGTCGCAAAGTCGGACACAACTGAAGCGACTTAGCAGCAGCAGCAGCAGCAGCAGCAGCATTCACTGTTTGTTATTAGGCTGGATGGTTTGCTTGAGTTTGCCCAGTCCAATTTTTACTTTATTGCCCCTACTTTGCAGAAGAAAAACACCAGCTCAAAGGGGTTCCATGAGCCACCTAAGGTAAAGGCAGGGCCAGGTTCCTGGCTTCCACAGTGCACTGCCCCAACGATGAGGGGACACCACGTGAGCATCAGTGACACTCTGGTCAGCAAGCACTGCGCGTTTGCTGTCCTTATGACCCTGACATTCCTTGAAGAAGAGCCTGATCCCAAGAGCTCCATCCCCACCCCACAGGTGCTCTCTCTGTGCCTGGGGGCCTGGGTGAGAGCAAGAGGACCCTGGAGGTGTGGCCAAGCTGCCCTCTTACCAGCCTGATGGTGACAGTGACCGAGGAGACAGTGAAATTGAGGATGGGACTTGAGCCTTCTGAACACTTGCCCCGGGTGACCTCGTGGTGATCCTCACAGATGAGGTGGACAAGACACTCTCACTTTCCTTGATGCTTGTGTGACCCCCCCTTTTTATTGGGGTGTAGTTGTTTACAGTGCTGTGTTAGTTTCTGCTGTGCAACAAGGTGGATCCGCTACATGGACCTCCCTCCCCTCCCGCCCCACTCCTCATTCCATCCCCCTAGGTCATCACAGGCTGCTGAGCTGAGCTCCCTGTACTACACAGCAGGTTTCTTTTCTTTTAAAATGGCTCCAAACCTTCTCACTTCCTGAATTCTCCACGGAACCAACAGGTGTGCACCACCTCCACCATTTTGCCCTCCCCCGTAGCATGAGCCGGCCACCTCCCAGGGGGGTCGTGGAAAAGAGCAGAGGGTCTCAGAGGAATGATTCCTGGGGAACTGAGGATGGAGGGTGGCCTGAACCCGGCCTTCAGATCTGATCTTCCCAGGGCTCCAAAGAGAAAGGCTCTGCTCAGCTGGTCTGCTGCAGAGGGAATGAAAAGCAGATGTGCAGGCCTCGGGGGATCTACTCAAGACCAGGGCCTTAGCACCTCATTCCCACTGTCCTCAGTGGTGGTGTGGGGTCACCAACGGGGAGCACAGCCTTCTTCGGGGAAGGGTCCCCAGCTGCCTCTTTCACTCAGATGATAAAGGAGTGGAGGAGAGAACGCCCCTGAGCCGTGGAAAGCTGCAGGACCTCTGGGAATTCTGGGCAGAACAGACAGACCAAAACAGGAGTTCTGCTGCTCAGGGCCAAGACACGAGGCCAGAGCATGAAATCGCTGGAACGAGATCACAGGCCTCGCCAGGTCACTTGTTCCTCCCCGGAGATCCACCACTGCCATTCCTTTATGGCCAAACAGGCCCCTGGTGAAAATGCAGATGCTCCTGGGAAGAGTGTGATGCTAAACCGATTCCAGTCATTCCTCCCCAAGTGCAAGTTATCGGTCATGACCTGGAAACAGAGAGGGACAGGGAAGCCTGGTGTGCTGCAGGCCATGGGGTCACAAAGAGTCAGACACAACTGAACAACAGCAACCCTCAGGCCCCACTATAGCTCCCCCTGATCAGAATCTGCTCTGAGAAAGACCTCCAGGTCAGTCACAGGCAAGTGCAAGCTTAGAAAGCACTGACTTACAGGAAACACAGGCCTCTGCTCTCACCTTACTCCTGAGGCTGCTGGGCAGAGCAGACTTCATTCTGCCTCATCCCTTTACCGCCCTCAGCAGTTTCCCCACTGCCCAAGCTACCACCCCCAATCCTTTTCAGCTACAGAGGCTGCCGGTCTGTGGTGGGAAGGAGTGTGTTTGTGCTAGGAGTTCTCTTTCTGCACAGCCCCAGGAGGTTGAGACCTCTTCAGAGACAGCGTGTGGGTGATTTACTGCTTCAGACACTGGGATGCAGGGGCGAGAGACAGGGCATGGGCTGGCAGCCAGCCTGGCCAAACACATGAACGGCGGGAGCCACCTGGGCCCTTAAGGAGCCACAGGCCTCAAAGATGCATGAAGGCCATGCAGAGAAAGATGGGCTGCTTTGTTTTCTCCTTTAACAGATGAGGCTTGTTTCAGGGACTGTGAGCATATGCTGCCAGGCCTGTTCTGACCCGGGCTGCACCTGCTGTCCCTGTTCTCTAGACCCAGACACCCCACAGTGTCCCTACGCACATTCTACCAACCCCTGCCTCTCTCTCCTTTCCCCACCACCCCATCAGCTTCTGGAGTTTCAGGAAAGGAAGTCTGGATGGGGCTGAGGTTGCAGGTAGATCAGTGACCATGTAAGGGGCAGGGGTGGGTTCAAGGGTGAGACAGGGGTCCCAGGTCCAGGGTGGCCCTGGGCCCACTGAAGTCCAGGTCATGGACAAAGCCAAAAAGGAACCTTTCCCTCACTGGGAGCTGCTCAAAACTGGGTCCTGAGATGCCAGGGTCAAGCATAGCCATGAAGGAAGGGCTGGCAGGTGAAGAAGGGACATTTTAAAAGAGGGTCCAAGTGTTAGAGATGCTTTCTCAACTATGTCACTCCTGAAAGGGAAGTACCTTCTCTTGTTCTCTCTGAAGCATCTTGCAGGAGCTGGGAACAGTGTGGTGGTCAATAGAGAATGAATAAGGTGTACAGAAATGATCAATGGGTGGATAAATGAAAGGACAGATGGAGAATGAATGACCAGAACTTCTGATTCCAACATTATGGCAAACGAGATATTTGGAAAAGCCTTCTTGTTAAAAAACTCAAACCTGGATAAATTATAACAGACTTTTGAATGCATTTCTAAGCTTACAGTATATTAGAGACTATTCAAATAAGGGGGAAAAAAAGTAAAAAGAAGCTAAAACCCAAGGGTGATATGGACCTGAAGGTAAATATACTTACTGGCAACACCAAAGGGAGCCACCTGCAGGCTGCAGGAGCTGAAGCTGGTAGTCCTAAATTAAGTCTCAGATTCTTGAGAGGGTCTACTGGGGAGGGTTCCAGATCAAATGTACCTCTCTGGTTCCCAGTCAAGTACAAATCCTCTCTGGGGAAGGTGTTCCCAATGGAGACCCTTGTAATTGATGCTCAAAGGTGACAAACCCACAGTCACAAATTACCAAAAACACAAGGATATGAGTCACCACAGATTTACATGCCTAAGAACTACAAATATTGTAATCCTCAAATATAGACAATTAAACAACTGTTTTCAGACTTTGGACAACACGCAACTCAGTGAGTGAGTGATGAGAAACAAATGAGATCAGACTGAACTCCAATCTTCTGCATGGAGGCAATTTCTGGAATGCAGAGCAGAGTGGGTGAACCCAAGCAGATCAGGAAAGGAACTCTCAATGGATTGAAGAGATAGAAACTGGAGTTTGGAGAGACCAAGGTGCCTAGAATTTTCAGGACAGAATACCAGAGAAAAGGGAGTCACGCAGAGAAAGAGCTTCTAAAATCTGCATGGTCCCCTTGAATCTTTGGCTGGATTCCAACTAAATAATATTAGGGTGAATATCCAAGGCTGAGCAAAGAATATCTGGGAAAAGAACAATTACCAGGGAGCTGTACACTGGAAAATTCCCAGAGCCCACATAGAGCTAGGAATCACGAGAGTTCATTTGTTTTTCATACAGCTATCCAATTGTCTTGTCATCTTTTACTGAGAAAGATGTCTCCTGTCATTATCTCTATTCAAGATTTTACTGGAGGTCCTAGCCACTAGAATAGGAAGACACAGAAGCATAGGCATCCAGGCTGGAAAAGAAGTACATCTGTCTTTATTTCTAGGCAGCACAATTACATACATACAAAAGCTTAAGTAATCTACAAAGAAGTTACTAGTGTGATAAGTTGAGTGAGCAAGGTTGCAGGATACAAAGTTAACATATTAAAATGAATTATATTTCCATATACAAAAAATAAACAGCTAGAAATTGAAGTGGGAAATATCATTTATAATAGTACCCCAAAATACTTGGAAATAAATTCAGTGAAGTATGTGTGAGACTTGTACCCCAAAAACTACCAAACAAATGGTGACTATATCATGCTCATAGGTCAGAAGACTCAATATTGAACATATGTCAATTACCCTCAAGTGATGATCTACAGATTTAATGCAAATCTAATAAATATCCCCAAGGGCTTCTCTGGGGGAGCAGAAATTAACAAGCGGATTCTAAAATTTACACGGAAATGCAAAAAACCTAGAATAACCAAACAATATTGAAGGGAAGGGCAACTTTAGGAACTTGTACTACTTGATTTCAAGATTTATTAAACTGCACTAATCAAAACATGTAATACTGGCATAAGGATAGACATATTAGGAAGTCAGAAGTAAATCCACGCATGCATGGTAGTAAGTTGATCTGACAAAGATATAAGGTATTTTAATGTACAATGACTAGTCTTTTCAATAAGTGATTCTAGACCAATTGGATGGCTATATGAAAAAACCCCTCCATCTCCACATACAAAAATACCCAAAATGGGTAAGGACCTAAACATAAAAACTAAAACTTCTAGAAGACTTTGACTTTGAGGTTGGTTTACCAAAAGTTTTAACTTTTGTCTCAGGTTCTAAGGATTTGTTAACAAAAGAAATCACGCATTGTACACAAATAAACAATTTCAATATTTAACAGAGAATTATCTAACTTACTTTCAATACACAATCATTTTTAAAAAGAAATAGAAACAGTAGAGGACAGTAACAGCACAGACATCACCAAATTGGGCCAACTAATATCCAGACTCAAACAGCATGGAAAAGTCCCGTGTAACAGCAATCTGGAGTCCCAGATGGGAAAAGGTCCCAGGCAGTGCCATCACTCCACAGGTGAGACTTCAAATTGCAGTTTGGGGATTCCTGTTTATAATTCCAGGCTACAAACTGATATCAGCACCAGTGTGTGAGCAAACTGCAGCTCTGATTTCACATTAACCTTTTTACAATGCTATTTCATCTTGTGAGTCACAGTATTTTGTTAAGCCCTGGGCATGGTTGACCACCCAAGAAAAAGAAATGCAAAAAGGCAAAACAACTGTCTGAAGAGGTCTTAATAGCTGACGAAAGAAGAGAAGCTGAAGGCAAAGGAGAAAAGGAAAGATATACCCAATGGAATGCAGAGTTCCAAAAAATAACGAGAGGTAAGAAAGCCTTCCTAAGTGATCAATGCAAAGATATAGAGGAAAACAATAGAATGGGAAAGACTAGAGAGCTCTTCAAGAAAATGAGAGATACCAAGGGAACATTTCATGCAAAGATGGGCACCATACAGGACAGAAACAGCATGGACCTAACAGAAGGAGAAAACATTAAGAAGAGGTGGCAAGAATACACAGAAGAACTACACAAAAAAGATCTTAATGACCCAGATAACCACGATGGTGTGATCACTTGCCTAGAGCCAGACATCCTGGAGCATGAAGTCAAGTGGGGCTTAGGAAGCATCACTACAAACAAAGCTAGTGGAGGTGATGGAATTCCATCTGAGCTTTCAAATCCCAAAAGATGATGCTGTGAAAGTGCTGCACTCAATATGCCAGCAAATTTGGAAAACTTAGCAGTGGCCACAGGACTGGAAAAGATCAGTTTTCATTCCAGTCTCAAAGAAAGGCAATGCCAAAGAATGTTCAAACTACCACACAACTGCACTCATCTCACACGCTAGCAAAGTAATGCTCAAAATTCTCCAAGCCAGGCTTCAACAGTATGTGAACAAGAACTTCCAGCTGTTCAAGCTGGATTTAGAAAAGGCAGAGGAACCAGAGATCCAATGAGAATTCCATAAAAACATCTACTTCTGCTTTATTAACTATGTCAAACCTTTGACTGTGTGGATCACAACAAACTGTGGAAAATTCTTCAAGAGATGGAAATACCAGACCACCTTACTTGCCTCCTGAGAAATCTGTATGCAGGTCAAGAAGCAACAGTTAGAACCGGACATGGAACAACGGACTGGTTCCAAATCAGGAAAGGAGTATGTCAAGGCTGTATGTTATCACCTTGCTTATTTAACTTATACACACAGTACATCATGTGAAATGCTGGGTTGGATGAAGCATAAATTGGAATGAATATTGTTGGGAGAAATATCAATAACCTCAGATATGCAGATGATAGCACCCTTATGGCAGAAAGTGAAGAGGAACATCTATCATAATTCCAGCACTTTCCAGTTCTTTCAGTTGAGCAAGTTACCTAGCCTCTCCAAGCCTCCAAGTATAAAAATTTCTCCATGTATAAAAATGAAGAAAACCATACCTACCTCACAGTTTCATGAAGAGGAGATGCCAGCTATTTCCACACATTTTGTGTGCCTGCCTGCAATTTGAAGCAGACCTCATTAAACTACTCACCTTATCTCCATCTTATTCCTACAGTAGACTGGCTAAGAAGGCACAGACCAGGACTGACTTCCCCCCATTAATATGGGAGAAGTTATATGACTCGCCCAAGCCCATAAGCCTGTTAACTATGGAGATAAAACTGACGCCCCTGCTATCCTAACATCATCACCAGCTATACTAGCAGTGGTCTGATGGTGGTGATAGCAGTGGTCTGATTCTAGATATTACTTTGCTGACAAAGGTCCATCTAGTCAAAGCTATGGTTTTTCCAGTAATCATGTGTGGATGTGAGAGTTGGACCATAAAGAAAGCTGAGTGCCAAAGAATTGATGCTTTTGAACTGTGGTGCTGGAGAAGACTCTTGAGAGTTCCTTGGACTGCAAGGAGATCAAACCAGTCCATCCTAAAGGAAATCAACCCTGAATATTCATTGGAAGGACTGATGCTGAAGCTGAAGCTCCAAATACTTTGGCCACCTGAATTAAAGAACTGACTCATTGGAAAAGTCAATGAAAAAGTCCATTGTTCCATGTCCGGTTCTAACTGTTGCTTCTTGACCTGCATACAGATTTCTCAGGAGGCAAGTAAGGTGGTCTGGTATTTCCATCTCTTGAAGAATTTTCCACAGTTTGTTGTGATCCACACAGTCAAAGGTTTGTCATAGTTAATAAAGCAGAAGTAGATGTTTTTATGGAATTCTCATTGGATCTCTGGTTCCTCTGCCTTTTCTAAATCCAGCTTGAACAGCTGGAAGTTCTCTGATGCCGGGAAAGATTGAAGGCAGGAGGAGAAGGTGATGACAGAGGATGAGATGGTTGGATGGCATCACCAACTCAATGGACATGAGTTAGAGCATGCTCCAGGAGTAGGTGATGGACAGGGAAGCCTGGCATGCTTTAGTCCATGGGGTTCACAAAGAGTCAGACATGACTGAGTGACTGAACTGACTGGGTATGGCTGGTCAGACAGCTAGGGGCTCAAAAATTCCAAGACCCACTCTCTATCTTATCTATATCTCAACTTACTGGTAACACCTGGTGCACTCGTGAGTAATCAGAGTAGTGTCCAGGCAGGTCAGAGACACTGCATAAGCCTGCTCTGCTTTCTTGTCTCTGAAGCCCTGAACAAGATGACTTCCATTTTATTTTCCCTAACAGAGGTAGGACGCAAAACACATGAACCGTAAAAGAAAAAAACTCATAAACTGGTCCTAACTAAAATTGAAAGTTTCTACTCTTGGAAAGATCCCTTTAAGAAAATGAGAAGTTAAGCCATAGGCTGGGAGAAAATAGTTACTATGTGTATCTATATACCAGACAAAGGACTAGCATCCAGAGTATATATCAAACAATCTAAACCCATAAGATAAGCAACCCAATAAAATATGTGTAAAAAAGTCAAGTGAACACTTCACCAAAGAAAATATGCAATGGTCAACAAGTACATGAAACTCTGATTAACTTCATTTATCATCAGAGGAATGAAAATGAAAACCACAAATTGAATTACCACTACAGATTTACTCAAATGGTTAGAATTAAAAGCTTGACAATACCTGAGCATTGACGAGGATTCAAAGCAACTCGAGCTCTTGTGATCTGCACAGGAATATCACAGAAGGCTTTATTCATAACAGCCCCAAACTGGAAGTAACTCATGTGCCCGAAGCAAGAGAATGGATAAACAAATTGTGTTATATCCATACTATAGGATACTATTCATCAATTAAAAGAAGCAAAATACTTATATACATTGCAGCATGGATGAATTTTGTATCTTCATGCTGAGAGTCGTGGATTAGATTTTTCCCCCAATAGGCTATGTAGAAGTCCTAATATGTTGTACCTATGAGTGCAACCTTGTTTGGAAATAGGGTCTTTGCAGATGTGATCAAGTTAAGATGAGGTCATACTATCTTGATTGTGGGTGTGGTTACACAGGTGTATATACATTTGTAAAAACTCAACAAATGATACCCTTAAAATGGGTGACACATCCGAAAATGAACAGATTGAACTTTTGGAAACAAAAAAAGCATGTATAATTGTCCAGATTCAAAACCTGGCACTTTCTTGGTGGTCCAGTGGCTAAGACTCCATACTTCCAGTGCAGGAAGCCCAAGTTTGACCCCTTGCAAAGGAAATAGATCTCACAGGCCTCAACTGTAGATACACAAATGTAGACAGATGTTTGATTCAGTCACTCAGTTGTGTCTGACTCTTTGCGACCCCATGGACTGCGGCACATCAGGCCTCCCTGTCCATCACCAACTCCCGGAGTCCACCCAGACTCATGTCCATTGAGTCAGTGATGCCATCCAACCATCTCATCCTCTGTCATCCCCTTCTTCTTCTGCCCTCAATCTTTCCCAGCATCAGGGTCTTTTCCAATGAGTCAGCTCTTTGCATCAGGTGGCCAAAGTATTGGAGTTTCAGCTCCAACATCAGTCCCTCCAGTGAACACCCAGGATTTACCTTCTTTAGAATGGACTGGTTGGATCTCCTTGCAGTCCAAGGGACTCTCAAGAGTCTTCTCCAAAACCACAGTTCAAAAGCATCAATTCCTCGGTGCTCAGCTTTCTTTACAGTCCAACTCTCACATCCATACATGACTACTGGAAAAACCATAGCCTTGACTAGATGGACCTTTGTTGGCAAAGTAATGTCTCTGCTTTTTAATATGCTATCTAGGTTGGTCATAACTTTCCTTCCAAGGAGCAAGCGTCTTTTAATTTCATGGCAAGCATCTTTTAATTTCTACACCATCTGTAGATAGATAGATTTCCTAGCTCTGACAAGCATACTTCATGCCCAGATCTTGGTTTCTAAATACCATCATCCAGTACAAAGAACCAGGTTCCAGTACAAGGAACCAGTCTCCAGTAAAAGGAACTCTATGTCTGGGACAGGAAAAATGCAAAATGAACCTAAAGCATTTGTGGTACCAAGAAATAAGAAAGTGACTTTAAAAAGGTCAAAAGTCAGAGGAGCCGAACTGAAAGAACTTTCAATGGCCAAAGCTACAACAATTTCAGCAACAAAACAAATCCCCATGAAGTCGTAAGTAATTTAATAAAAAAATAAACAGCAGATTTTTTTTTTTTTGGTCCACACTGTGTGGTATGCGGGATCTTAATTCCTTGATCAGGGATCAAACCTGTGCCCCCTGCATTGGGAGCCTGGAGTCTTAACCACTGGACCACCAGGGAAGTCCCAAGAATTCCATTTAGTGGAATTCTATTTAGAGGACTGAGGGAAATAGAAAATGCTTATTTTCTACTACTATTAATAGATCATTGCAGTAATAACTGCTACAGGCAAGACCCACCCAGAGAAGTTAAAATCAGTGGGCAAAATATAAGAAGAAACAGGATATTTGTACAGCCTCAAAGTATCCCCATCCCCCCCCCCAAATACTTATTAATTACTATGGCATTTTAAACACATGTCCACAAATTCTTTCACACTAGTCTTTCCCAAGTGAAGTGAAAGTGAAGTCGCTCAGTCGTGTCCGACTCTTAGCGACCCCATGGACTGCAGCCTACTAGGCTCCTCCATCCATGGGATTTTCCAGGCAAGAGTACTGGCGTGGGGTGCCATTGCCTTCTCCAAGTCTCTCCAAGAGGTTAGTGTAATTCCCTTCTTAGTGAGTATGGGCTGGATTGCCTCACTTATAACAAATAGCTAGAAAAAGGGATACACAGTAGCATTTATAGTAGAGACACCTGGTAAAAACCACCTTAACCAATTCAAGGTTAACATCATTAGTCATAAGACATACTGATATTGTGTACTCTCTGATGGGATGCTATTTGAAAGGTCTATTACCTCTGTGATATTCTTCCCCCAAAGCTATAACCCCAGTCTAACCTTGAGAAAATATCAGACAAATCCAAATTTAGGGACATTTATGGGATTTCCCAGGCAAGAGTACTGGAGTGGGTTGCCATTGCCTTCTCCATACAATATGATTAGTATTCCTCAAACACAGTAAGACCATGAAGGACAAGGAAAGAATGTTGAACTGTCACAGGTTAGGAGCCTAAGGAGACATGGTAATTAAATGCAATGTGGTATCATTGACTGAATCTCAAAACAGAAAAAAGGCATCAGTGGAAAACTGAGAAAACCCAAAACTGTCTATGGCTTAGTGAGTAATTTTGTACTGATGTTAATGTTTTAATTTTGATAAGTGAACCATGGCTATGTAAGCTATTGACATTAGGAGAAGCTAGAGGAAGGATGTAGAAAATTCTCTGTACTATTTTCACAACTCCTCAAGTCCAAAAATCATTTCAAAATAAAAGTTATTTTTAGAAATTAGGTATAACTCTTTAAAAACATATAAATGAGGCATCAGCATGAGATTGATCATCAGGTAATCTGTGTCCAGGCAAAAGCAGTTGATCAAATATATTCTTAGCATTCTCTATCTTCCCCTAATGTAATCTAGGAGAGTGACTCAATGAGGAGACAGGCAGTAGCTGACACTTTATCATATTATGAAAGCTACTGTTACTTCACCCTTAAGCTAGAGTACATGTGGCATTTATTCCACGTATGCAGGTTATTGCTGTCGTTGCTCAGTTGCTAAGTTGTGTCTGACTCTTTGTGACCCCATGGACTGCAGCATGCCAGGCTTCCCTATCCTTCACTATCTCCTGGGGTTTTCTCAGATTCACATTCATTGAGTCAGTGATGCTATCTAGCCATTTATCCCCTACCACTCTCTCCTCCTTTTGCCTTCATCTTTGCCAGCATCAGGGTTTTTTACAGCAAGTCAGCTCTTCACATCAGGTGGCCAAAGTACTGGAGCTTCAGCTTCAGTATCAGTCCTTCTAATGAATATTTAGGGTTGATTTCCTTTAGAATTGATGGGTTTGATCTTTCAAGAGTCTTCTCTGGCACCACAGTTTGAAGGCATCTATTCATTGGTGTTCAGCCTTCTTTATGGTTCAACTCTCACATCCATACATGACTACTGGAAAAACTATAGCTTTGGCTCACGGACTTTTGCTGGCAAAGTGATGTCTTTGGTTTTTAATACACTGTCTAGGTTTGACATAGCCTTCCTTCCATGGAGCAAGCAGCTTTTAATTTCATGGCTGCAATCACTGTCAGCAATGATTTTGGAAGCCAAGAATGTAAAATCTGTCACTATTTCCACTGTTTCCCCAACTATTTGCCATGAAGTGATGGAACTGGATGCCATGATCTTAGTTTTTTGAATGTTGGATTTTAAGCCAGCTTCTCGCTCTCCTCTTTCACCCTCATCAAGAGGCTTTTTAGTTCCTCTTCACTTTCTGCCATTGGATATGCCACTTCTGCATATCTGAGGTTGTTGATCTTTCTCCCAGAAATCTTGATTCCAGCTTGTGATCCATCCAGCCTGACATTTTGCGTGATGTACTCTGCATATAAGTTAAATAAATAGGGTGACAATATATAGCCTTGTCATACTCTTTCCCCAATAATGAACCAGTCAGTTGTTCCATATAAGGTTCTGTTGCTTCTTGACCCCCACACAGGTTTCTCACGAGACAGGTAAGGTGGTCTGCTATTCCCATCTCTTTCAGAATTTTCCACAGTTTGTTGTGATCCACATGGTCAAAAACTTTAGCATAGTCAATGAAGCAGAAGCAGATATTTTTCTGGAATTCTCTTGCTTTTTCTGTGACCCAACGTATACTGGCAATTTGGTCTTTGGTTCCTCTGCCTTTTCTCAGTTCAGTTCAGTTCAGTAGCTCAGTCATGTCCGAATATTTGCGACCTCATGAATTGCAGCACGCCAGGCCTCCCTGTCCATCACCAACTCCCAGAGTTCACTCAGACTCATGTCCATCCAGTTGGTGATGCCATCCAGCCATCTCATCCTCTGTCGTTCCCTTTTCCTCCTTCCCCCAATCCCTCCCAGCATCAGAGTCTTTTCCAATGAGTCAACTCTTCACGTGAGGTGGCCAAAGTATTGGAGTTTCAGCTTTAGCATCATTCCTTCCAAAGAACACCCAGGACTGATTTCCTTTAGAATGGACTGGTTGGATCTCCTTGCAGTCCAAGGGACTCTCAAGAGTCTTCTCCAACACCACAGTTCAAAAGCATCAATTCTTTGGCGCTCAGCTTTCTTCACAGTCCAACTCTCACATCCATACATGACTACTGGAAAAACCATAGCCTTGACTGCCTTTTCTAAACCCACATTATACATCTGGAAGTTTTTGGTTCACATACTGCTGAAGAATTAAAAGGAAGTGGCAAGAATACACAGAAGAACTATACAAAAAAAGGTCTAAAAGACCCAGATAACTACGATGGTGTGGTCACTCACCAAGAGCCTGACTTCCTGGAGTCTGAAGTCAAATAGGGCTTAGAAAGCATTATTAGGAACAAAGCTAGTAGAGGTTACAGAATTACAGCTGAGCTATTTAAAATTCTAAAAGATGATACAAAGTGCTTCACTCAATACATCAGCAAATTTGGAAAACTTAGCAATGGACACAGGACTTGAAAAGGTCAGTTTTCATTCCAATTGTAAAGAAGGGCAATGCCAAGGAATCTACAAACTGCTGTATAGTTGCACTCATTTTTCAGGCTAGTAAGATTATGTTCAAAATCCTTCAAGCTAGGCTTCAGCAGTACATGAACATATACAAGTATCCTACACTTTTCCAAAGTTCCTTTCACTTTTAGAAGTTTTATACAACTTCCCTTTTGTGAAAGATGTACGTTAGTACCTGGTTTGCCTAACAGAGAGATTTGAAGACCACTTTTGCTTTTACAAAAAAAAAAAAGTGAAAATGAAGACTGCTTTTGCTTTTATGAAAAAAAAAGTGAAAAGTAAAAAGCATTCAACATTTGTTTTGCAGCGAACTATGACAGAGGCTGGAGAAGGAAATGGCAACCCACTCCAGCGTTCTTGCCTGGAGAATCCCAGGGACGGAGGAGCCTGGTGGGCTGCCATCTGTGGGGTCACACAGAGTCGGACACGACTGAAGTGACTTAGCAGCAGCAGCATGACAGAGGCAGCGTGCACCCTGAGCATCAAGAGTGGCACTGCCAAGCTCCTTCCCCAGCAACTACACTCAGCACCTCAACATCAGGCCAACATAGATCTGGAGTGTCTGTGAGCATCTGTGCTTTATCTTGATTTATTTTGTGTGTCTTAGGCAAGATATATTTTAAGGGAGTTGCTCCTTTGCTTTACACCATTTTCACTTACAAAAGGTTTCGTAGGAAACCTCTACTTTCAGATAGTGGAAGAAACATGTATCTGAAGCTGTCCTTCAATCTTTTGTTTTTCACACTTACAGATTTTTGTATTGTTTTCCCAAATAGATTTTAAATTCCTCAATGGTGGGAGATTATGTTTCAATTTCACTACCTTCTCTTATTTATTTATCTAATTATTTTTAAACGTAGTTCCAGGGCCACACTTACATACCAATAAGGGATATGTAATATTACATGTCACATGCTGAAAATATCATTTTACTTTTCATTGTTCTTTAGATTGTGTCTCCCCAAATTCATCTTGAAGCCCTAACCCCTAATGTGACTGTATTTTGAGATGGGGCTTATAGAAGGATATTAAGGTCAAATGAGATCATAAGGATGGGGCCCTAATCCAATAGAATAGGTGGCCTTATAAGAAGAGGGAGAGAGAGAGAGATGAAAGATGGAGGGGACTGTCCCAGATTGGAAAGGAAGCAGATGCAAGAAGAGGTGGCCAGGTGGTAAGATTACAATCTCTTTCGTGGCATTCTCCTTCACTGCTTCTCCATCTGAACCTCCAGCAACAGGTTTATGACCACCTCTGAGCACTCCCAGAGGCCCTCTGAACCTCCATCTTTCCTCGTGGCTAAAAGAGATCAGCACAAGATGCTACCCTTGGAAGTCCAGCAAAGGAAGGCATGCATGGCTCAGTTGCCTGATATTATCAGAGGGGCAGGTGTGTACACACATGACCACATGCAGAAGGACAATCCCATCTTTCTTTCTCTACATCTACTTGGCAGCTGGAGCAGTGGGTGACCCAAGCTATGTGACTGAAAGGACAGGTACAGCATCCACAAGAGAGATATCATGTTTGAGAGTCACTGCAGGCATGGTCAAGTAAGAGATTTAAAACCAACCACTCATCTCCTGTGGCCCCTGCTGGCGGCCTTCCCCCAAAGAAGTCTTTCTGATGCGTCATCTTCTGGGAGGATTACCTCCCAGAGCCTGTGTTCTCATCTCTGCCAGGAAGGAGGCCAGCTGGTGGAATGGTGAATGGCCTTCCTTGCAAGGAAAGGTGGACCGTGAGCATGGTGAAAACTCTCTGCTGCACGTTGCGGATGGTGCATGCTTTACAGCTTCCCAGCTTAGAGTCTTCTCTTTTGTCTTCTCATCCAACTTTTCTGAAGGGTTTGAGATTTTTAAAAACATGGAAATCATTTTTTTCTCTGACCTCTCTTTTTTTTTAGGAAATTGTGTGTGTGTGAGTGTGTGGTGAAACACACATGATATAACATTTACCATTAGTAACATTAGTACGTTCATGATGTTGTGCAGCCATCACCTCTACCTGATTCTGATCTCTTTTAAGGCATCATGTGTTCATTATTGAAGAGATAGGATGGGGAGTATAAAGAAAGAAGTAAAAATTATCAAAAATCCAGCTCACTGGAAATAATCGTGATTAGTGCTAAGGTTGTGTTACATGGGCACTCAGTAGTGTCGGACTCTATGTGACTCTATGGACTGTAGCCTGTCAGGCTCCTCTGTCCATGGGATTTTCCAGGCAAGAATACTGGAGCGGGTTGCCATTTCCTCCTCCGGAGGACCCAGGGATCAAACCTGCATCTCCTACATTGGCAGGCTGATTCTTAAGCACTGAGCCACCTGGGAAGACCTAATGCTAAGGTGGCAGCTCCCAAAGGTGCCCTGAGACATCAGGGCACAATAACAGATCCACTAAGACACTGCCAGAGACATTACTTTGCCAACAAAGATCCATCTAGTCAAAGCTATGGTTCTTCAAATAGTCATGTATGGATATGAGAGTTGGACCATAGAGAAAGCTGAGCGCCAAAGAATTGATGCTTTTGAACTGTGGTGTTGGAGAAGACTCTTGAGAGTCCCTTGGACTGAAAGGAGATCCAACCAGTTCATCCTAAAGGAAATCAGTCCTCAATATTCATTGGAAGGACTGATGCTGAAGCTGAAACTCCAGTACTTTGGTCACCTGATGCAAAGAACTGACTCATTGGAAAAGACCCTGATGTCGGGAAAGATTGAAGGCGGGAGGAGAAGGGGATGACAGAGGATGAGATGGCTGGATGGCATCACAGACTCAATGGACATGAGTCTGAGTAAACTCTGGGAGCTGGCAATGGACAGGGAGGCCTGGTGTGCTACAGTCCATGGGGTCGCAAAGAGTCGGACATGACTGAGAGACTGAACTGAACTGAACTGAACTGAAGACGCTGCCAGGGTCCTTTTGGTTTTGAGGGAAGCACAGTGCCATCTGTTGGGTGCTCAGCAAACTGCTGGCTCTGCTAGTTCCCAGTTTCCATGTTAGACTACATGACATTCCTTCCAACAGTGTCATATCTTTGTGAAGTTCGTTTTCTGGTGGTTGCTGTGATAAAAAGCCAATACCATGTGAAAATCATTGTGGTACAGGAAATGAGTGATGGTGTCCCACAGGGTTCCAAGGTTTGAGAAGTCGTGCTGTGCCCGACGTACATCCCGTTAGTAAATAACTGTGGCTATTTACAGATACACGTAAATGTTTTCTTGTTTCTTTCAATTTACGTGTACTATTTTTAGATTTATAGATGATGACAGAACACGTTTTGCATTATTGAGACCTAAACACCTAATCAAAGGACCTCTTTGGTATTTCCTTTGGCCTAAGTGTTAGTTGCTCAGTCGTGTCTGACTCTTTGCAACCCCATGGACTGTAGCCTGCCAGGCTCCTTTGTCCATGGGATTTTCCAGGCAAGAATACTGGAGCAGGTTGCCACTTCTTTCTCCACGGGATCTTCCCAACCCAGGGATTGAAACCGAGTCTCCCACACTGCAGGCAGACTCTTTACCATCTGAGCCACCAGGACCTGAGAGCACCATAGAAAATTATTGACTCTAAGGGTGCTATGAACAAAGAAGTTTGGGAACCTCTGTTCTAAGGGATCTACTTCTGGCATTTTAATGTATAGAAACAAATGTGTATATTGTCTTCTTAACTGAGCGCACATGTACTGGGTTGGCCAAAAGTTTTCCCTTATGGAAAAACTCAAACGAACTTTTGGCCAATCCATATATGCAGTTTTATAACAGGTACTACAATCCATCATTTTATAGTTGAAGAAACTGAGCTCCAAAGGGGAAGTGGTCACACAGCTAACCAGGCCCCACTTTGTCACACCCACCTGCTTCTCCCTCTGAGACCCTCAAGATGATGGACCTCGATGGTTCTGAAAAGTATCCGCCTCCCCAATGAACATATGTGCAGGCCCTTAGACTGCTGGCAAGGAGTGGTCCTAGATTTGCTGATGAATCCCAAGTGCCCCAGCCTTACCTCATTACCCACTTCCCTGACTTCTAAAAATTTTATCTAGGCTTTGATGTAAGCAGCAGATAAACAGCATCATAAACAGCAGATGACTCTGGGAAAGGAAACCCATTGAGCTATTAATAACCATTGGTACTTCCATGTATATGAGCTTTTCAGAATCTTCTCTGAGAGAAGCTTTGATAAGAAAAAAAAAGAGGTTTCTGAAAGAAGTGGGTAAGGTGGGTATCTCAGATGGGGGTCCGTGGAAAGACTGATTCAGAGAGCTAGGTGCAGAAAGTATTTAAGGGAGTGTTTGCAGAAGATGACAAGGAAGCAAAGAAGGCAGGACCGGGCAAGGAGGGGCTGGCCTGCAGTGTGATTATAGCTGAGGCCTCAGCCATCCTACGGGACACTCTAGAGCTCAGATGGCCCTTAAGAGTTGTCTCAAATCGAGGCAAGCAGGCTGGCTCTTTGTATCCCAGCATCAGCCAGTCACTGTCCATGGGTCACCCCTGGAAAGACATGTGACCTGGAGTGAGCAGCTTCCTGGGAACCAGGCAGGGCACAGTGAAGGATGCATCTGTGAACCATTAGTGGCTAAGAATTCCAGCAGATGGACCCCAAAGAAAAAGCTCGTAACAACTGTGCAAAGTGCCCTGAAGGAGAAATCCATAGAACTTGAGTGTGTGTAATAAGGGAGAAGAAGAAATATCCTAACCTAATCCGGAAAGGTGTGTTGTGGGGGAGGAGGGGAGAAGGAGGAGGGAGATTGTGTGCAGCTTCGAGGAAGGTTTCCCTGGAAGAGTGACAATCAGACTGAGACCTTGGCTTGAGGAGTTGCACGGGTAAAGCCGAGGAAAGCAACAGCGGACAGAATGTGCAAAGGTCCTGAGGCAGGAGCAACAGCCCTAGCTGAGGTTGGGGCATGAGGGACCATCACAGATCGAGGCTGGCATGCAGCTTGGGTCAAGCAGGGCAGGCGTATAGGGAGGACTGGGGACCTTATTTCCATGGACACCACTGACCAGGAAGGTAGGTAATACGATCATGCCTCTCCTTTCCTCTCTGGGATCCTTTCCTTCCCACTCAGGCTACCCTTTGATGACTCAACTAACCAGTGTCACCTGGATGTAAACGTGGTTTGTCCTAAGTTCCCCCCGAGCCTCTCCAGAGAGGTCCCAGCTCCAGACAATTCCGGCGGGCGGGTGCGGGGGGTAGTCTCTGTGGCAGCCGGCAGCCTCTTTCCCGGAACTGCTCAAGGCCCCAGATGTCCCTCAGAGAAGACAGCAGGGCCTGGAAGGAAGTGGCTGTCCTTGTCCTCCTCCCAACACCCCTTCCTGCCCAGAGCAGACAGAGTTGGCCCCTCTAAATAGAGCCTTGTGGAGGCAAAGGGGAGGTGAATAATCCCTTTGCCAAGCTCCCCTAGAGGGAACAAGGCAGAACGAATCAGCAGAGCTCCAAGGTCCCATCTGGGAAACCACTCAGGGTTTCCAGGATCTGATCCCATGGCGACTCTGAGGGCACCTGAGCAGTCAAGGAAACACTGGCGGTGAGTCCTCTGTCTGACGCCTCTCACCTCCGTGGGAACTTCTCCTGGAAGGGGGTAGCGGGGGAGGTGGTGTTAAGGCAAGTCTGCTCACACTCCAGCCTCCCACAGGCAAGGAGGTGGCGGTCACCCTGCAAAAATGACAGCATCCACCACAAGCTGATCCGTATTTTTTAAAACATTCCTAACAGTTTAATTAAATCTACCGACTGCTTTGGCTGCATTTCTTTCTGACTCAGTAGGATGATGCCATTGAATCATTCCTTTAACCAAGGCAACCATTTGAATCAGATGATGCACGGTATAGTCCTCAACACATCGTCAGCCAAGACAGGGTGGCCAGGCGAATGACATTGATTCATTCAGCACTTCTTACATGCCAGACAGTGTTCTCTGTGCTTCACAGACATTCGCCTGTTTAATTCTCACAACAGTTTTGTGAGGCAGATAACAGTATTGTCCCCATTGTACAGATGAGGAAACTGAGGCACAGAGAACATTCCTGGGGCATAAGTTGGTAAGTGGCAGACCTGCGATTGGAATGACAGTGTAGCTCACAGTTTGTAACCTGGGCCCAGAGCCAGCTTTGGGGCTCTGTGGAACCCCCTGAAGGGCAGCAGGGTGGTTACCTCCATGTCAGAGGATCTGTTTCATTGGTTTTCTCTCCAGCATAAGGATTTTTAAAAATAAAAGATTCCAAGGCTTTGAGTAGATTTGCCAATTACTGGCAAGTGAGCTCTGTCTGAAGAGGCAGGTGAATTGCTCTCTCTCCTCTGAAATTCAGATTTCAAAGTCTGAATTAAAACCTATAAATGAGTACTTAATAAACACATCAAGTAATTCTCATCTTAGGGCAAATATGAGAGGAAAAATAGAGACCTGCCTTTGGTTTCCAGCTCCTCCTCATCCCCAGTGTGCCTAGGTCAAGCCTTGAGCCTCAGTTCTTTGCCTGTAAAATGGGCACAATTCCTGCCCTGCCCTTTTCCTAGAGCTGTGGTGAGGGGCAATGAAACCAGCATCGTGCTCTACAAGGAAGAGGATGGTCACAGTATCAGCAACAATGTGTCCCCTCCAAGCCACAGCTGTGGGTCAAGCCTGCCCCTGAGCTGTGATGAGGGCAAAACAAAGCTAGATGGGGAGGAAAATGAGCTGGGGCTCAGTTTAAGGAGAATCCAATCACTGAGATTATGGAGAACACACAGGCTGGAGTAGAAGGTTTTAACAGAAGCATGTGTAGGCCCCTGGCTACACACCCACACTGAGGCTAAAATGTTTAAATATACTGGTGTCCCCTGGGGTGGGGCAGTCCAGGGCAGGGAAGAGAATCTGCCAAGAGAGGAGGGCGTGCAGAGTGTGGCCTGAAAGTCAGACAGGCATTGGTTTGCATCTGAACCCTTGCCAAGTACTAACTCTGTGACCTTGGGTAAGTAACCTTGTGCCTCTGTGGGTCAGTTTTCTATCTGTAAAATGGGAGGAATCATAGCCTGTGCACCAAGGAGCTAATCATGAGGATCAAAGAAGACAGGTCCTGGGCAAGGGCTTGTGACAGCATGGAGGAGGGATAAAAACTAAGAATCCCCAGGACATGGTTCCCTCAGGGGCTCAGAAGTGGATCAGCTGTGCCTGTGTGTCCAGATGAGCCTCTGGGCTGGACTTGGTGGTGGAGAAGTGCTGAGCAGGGGTGCAAGGAGTGTAGAGAGCCTGGATGGGCACTGCTTGTGGGTTTCATGGGCACCTAGAAGCACTGGGTGTCTATCTAGAGAGGTCATGTACACATACACGGATTACGGTGCTGGGAAAAGCTCTTGAGAGTCCCTTGGACAGCAAGGAGATCAAATCAGTCAATGCTAAAGGAAATCAACCCTGAATATTCACTGAAAGGACTGAACCTGAGGCTCCAATACTTTGGCCACCTGATGCAAAGATACAACTCATTGGAAAAGACCCTGATGCTGGGAAAGATTGAGGGCAGGAGGAGAAAGGGGCAACAGAGGATGAGATGGTTGGATGGCATCACTGACTCGATGGACATGAGTTTGAGCAAACTCCGGGAGATAGTGAAGGACAGGGGAGTCTGGCGTGCTGTAGTTCATGGGCTCGCAAAGTGTTGGACACGTCTTAGCGACTGAACAGCAACAACAAGCCGCGCACGCGCACGCATCTGTGTGGGTCTTCAGGTTTCACAGCCAACAGAAGCCTTTCCAGGGAGAAAGGCAGAGCCAGAGTCGAGACAGGCTCCAACCCAAGGTGACGGTTCAGCCAGGACCTCCAGGACTGCCGGACTGGCTGCATAATTTTTAAAATACTTCACTACCAGAGTAAATATGTGCAGTCCCAAGCCCCTGGAGGATCCAACCTGATACTCCAGTCCCAGGACTCAATATCCCCACAGGCCTGAAACCAAAGGGTGAACACTGGGGTCAGCAGGGCCAGCAGCCGGGAACCCACCCCAGCTGCGTCTGGCTTCCCCGCCGCCGACTGATCGGCCGTTTGTCACTAGTGATTACGTATGTGGATTAGCCTCCCTGCTCCCATCCCAGCTCCCCTCCCATCTCAGCTGTCCCTCTCTCTGCTTTCATCACATCTTAGCTGCAGGAGGAATTCTGGGTTCAAAACAGAGGGTTCAGATCACTGCATGTCCCTGCCTTGAGACTTGGGGTCCTGATGCCATGGCCAAACACTCAAGGACTATTCCAGAGGCTACAGCTGGGCTGAGGGGCACACGGGGGCTTCTCCACCCTCAGGCCACCTGCACCCCGACACCCCCCACCCAAGAGCCCAGGAGCTCCATCCCCCTCCAGCCAGCCTTCTGATGAGTATTCCACACCAGCTCAGCCGCAGAAGCAGCAAGGCTGTTTGCTGACAACCAGGAAAGGGTTTTAATCTCGGAAACAGTCAAGGTGGGGAAGAGGGATGAGGGGCGGCCGGAGGACCATATGGAACCTGTTTGAGGAGCTGGGTCAGAGCCCAGCTACACCTCCGTGTGCTGGGGCACCAGGCCAGCTCTTGGCTTTGCCTGCTCAGCTCTGGCCAGAGAGGGGAAGGAGCGTGGGAGAACATACAGGCCGGCCGAGAGGGGACAGGCACGCTATGTGTATTCATGGGACAGTGTCCTGGAGGGGACAACACCCTGGCTGGCTGCCCAGGGGCTAGAAGGGGGGCTACTTTTGAAGGCCTAATGGCTTGACTACATGCTAGGTTCACAGAGGTCAACAGAGTGGCATTGGGGGTCTCCTTGAGGCAGTCAAAGGGTTTGTCTGGGGTTGCCATCCCTGCTCAGCCTGTTACTTCCTTCGCCCGGCTGCTGGTGGAGATGATTCTAGAAACCCCCAACAGCACCATTTTGTTCAGTCAATCCTCTGTCTCTCGGTCTACCCTGCACAAACCCAGTCCCGTGACCGGATGTTGGGCCCACGCTATGCCAAGCTGCAGCCAGGGGCGGGTGGGCGGTGGGGGAGCGTAGGTTGTTGTAAGTATTTGACTACACTGCTTGGACATCAGTTTCACCACACTGACCTTGGGACTGATCCGCATTTTGGACTGACCTTGCTGGATTCTGGACCGAACTCACCAGATTTCCAATTCACCACCTTGGTGTGCGTGAAGCCTGCTTGTATTTCCGTCTAGACTCCCAGGACTTCGTGATGAACCGACCAAGCATCCGATTGATTTTGCAGAAGTTCAGACAAAACCCAACTGAAAGTAGTATGGCCTGGGCTTCCTGAATTTTCAATGCACCTGACTGGACTTCTGAGTTTCCTGAATTTTCAACTCACCTGACTGGATTTCTGACCAGTTTGACTGAAAAGTTTTAACCAATTTTATTGACAAGACTGAAAAGTTTTAACCAACTTCACTGATGATTCTTTCAAAAGCTAAGCTTCTCCAGTGTTTAATCGCTCAGGATTCTTTTACCCTGAATTGGCCAGATGATGGGGGTACTCATAGAACCAGGCTAAATAACAGGAAATATTGTGGGGAGCTGACAGAGCAGTCCACAGCCTATCCCCCACCTCCCACTCATGTCTTACCCACGAACCGTCTCACCTGAAGAGGGAATGTGACAAAATGTGCCCTTTGTCCATTATCCTCCCCCTTGGAATCTTCTAATGTTCTAGCGCCTGTATCCTTATTGATGCTGCCATCAACCATTCTCTGCCTTCTCTTCTTTGTTTCCAGCATTGCCCCAGCTCTTAGAAGTAGG
This sequence comes from Bos indicus x Bos taurus, assembly GCF_003369695.1. Lineage (NCBI taxonomy): Eukaryota > Metazoa > Chordata > Mammalia > Artiodactyla > Bovidae > Bos > Bos indicus x Bos taurus. Next base: position 25,960,433 of record NC_040103.1, on the reverse strand, counting down.
CATTAGCAGTTCTAGGAAACAATGCTCTGGAATCTGTCTGATCTGAACTCTCATGTCCTGCTAGGAAGTCATATGAAACAGAGCTCAGAAGCGAGGGCTCTGGGTCAGGCTGCCTGGGCTCAGGGCTCTGCTGGCTCTAGCCCTGCTATCCTGGGACGTGTTCATAAACTTTTCTGAGCTTTGATTTCTTCACCTCCCAAATGAATTGGTCAGTCATTTGTTATGATGTGACTTTAGATTCATCAGGGAACAGCGAACAGTGAAAGTCCTCCCAGCTAAGCTCACCCACCCCCAATGCCAAGCAAGCTACGGATGTTTTCAAACCCTCCAAGTATATCAGAACCACAGGGCTAGTTCTGTTTTGGTGGACCTTTGTCCATCTACTCACATCTGGTAGTCATGGGGGTGGGGGGAATTCTTGAGTCTTATTCTTGAATATATTTGCTTCAATAAGATCTCTGAGCAACACCCCATGATCCCTCCTCTCCATGTGGATGAAAGATAGTGTGCTCCCTCCCTGGTGTTTGGAAGTTGAAAGATTGATCCCATGAGAGGGTGACGGGGTAGGATTGAGAGATCCTGATACACCAATCTCCTCAGCCAGTAGCCAGGCCTTGGGGAGCACACCAAGAGACAAAGGGGCCTCCTCTTCACTTCCTACCCCTCTGCTCCCAGAAAAGCCCTCCACTGCTCCAACCCACAACTGGAGCTTTGTGGGAGGGTTCCAAAGGGCCCTAGTGTCCTAACCATTGAACATTCTGGACAGAGACTTAAGGTTGGATCATAGGTTAACTCCCATCTAGAAAATCATATCTCAACAGGGCCCTTCCCCACTTGGGGAGAGGGGAATTGTATGAATTGGCTAGTCTTAGCTGCACCCCAATCTGAGAGGTTCAGAAAGCAGGGAGAATGGCCCACAGGTACAGAAACCCCACATGCTTCCCAAAGCACCCCATTGTCTGGGTCTGATGGTAACAGTCCTCACATCTCTGTGGGTCTTTGTAATTTCCAAGGAATCTTCCATAAATTGTCTATCTGATTAACATTTGTTGAGACTTGACTTTGTGCCTAGAAGTGTGCTTTGCCCATAATAACATGAACAGGTGCTGTGCTAAAGCCTTTAACCTGTATCACTATTTAGTCTTAACAAAGACCCCTCCGTAAAGATGAAGACAAGGGGACTCAGTTTAACCATTTCTCAATGACGCACAGTGCTAAGTAACAGAACTAGGGTTTGAATTCGCCTGTCTCAGGTGACTAAGACTCCCCATCCCTGCACTCCCTCATCTCTAGACTTTTCACCTTCCCCTAATTACACTGAAAAGGCTGGGACAGGTATGAATGTCATGAACAAGCTGACCTTTGGTGGGTTTAGGGGATTTTCCAGAGACCTAATAAAAGGCTGGGTGGGAGTGCCAACCTGGCTCAACATCCCCACTGTCCATGAGAAGCCTTACCCCCAACACCACCCCCACTCCCAAGCCCAGCTTCAGCGCCCCCTCTTCCTGTCCTTGCCCTCACTCAGGCTCCCTCCCAGACCCTGCTGTACAGCATGTGTGACAGCAGGGGACAGGCTCCCAGGGACGAGGATGTTACCCCACAACTGGCTTGTGAGACATCAGCATGGGTGGGCAGATGGGCTCCAGAGCAGGTTCCCCACTCATCAAACTGCTGGCCCCTTGGGCTCCTCTCCCCCCAGCTTCCCTCCTCCAGGTGGGGATGACCACCATTCCTGGGAGCTGAGGCCAGGAGCATTCTTTCTGAAAGTTCTTGCCAAATCCCTGCCCACCCAACCAACGGCTTTGGGCTCCATGACAAGGTCAATGGTTGCCCAAATGTCCTCAGATCAGATCTATTTTGCTTTCAGACTGGCCAACACCAACCAGACTATTTCTCATCATCTCTTCCCATTAATATGCTCTTGTCTCTCACTCAGAAGCAAGGACTCTCCTGGTGTTTTGAGACCTGCTCAGGGGGTAAGCTGCCCCCTAGAAGGGGATGCAAAGCTCCAGAAGGCAAACAAGAAGCAGGGTTTCCAGACCCCTGAATTCCACCCCCAAATCATAAGAAGGTCTGGTGAGTCCCAGGGAACCCCTGAATCTATGGGCCCTTGCCCCTTGTTCACTGGGGATCCCATTGTTTAGCCTAGTCCCATAGAGGTCGCCTTCTCTTGGGGCTGGAAACTCTAGTTATTTGGAAAAGTTTGGAAACTCTAATTATTCAGAAACTTGACAAGCATAGAAGAAAACAGTTTCAGTAAGACTTGAGTTCAAGCCCTAGCTCTGGCCACTCACAGTGTGGCTTTGGGCAAGTTTTTTTTTTTTTTTCCAATTTGTGCCCATAATTATTTTGATTACTTCACGGATCACATAAGGCTTTACCAAGCAAATAGCCACTAATTAAATGGGCTCTGGGCATCTGTTTACCCACAGCTTTAATGAGAAGGCAGGACGTAGACCCTGAATATAATTCTAGCTTTGGAAATGGTTACATTCTTCAACATGACCAATCCAGGAAAATCCTTCTGATGAGAAAGTTTTTGTTTTCAAGGCCCTATTCTATCATTCCATCTACCCTCACATTATCTCTGACAACACATGGAATTCATTATCTGTGCACTGCTTAGAGAAACAACAAGACAAAAAAAACGTCTGACATTTATGGAGCACTTGCTATGTGCCAGACCCCCTTCGAAGTGTGCTCTGTGTACTAACGCATGTAATCCTCCATCCAGCTTATAAGACAGGTGTTATGGTTACGCCCCCTCCATTTCAAAGATGAGGAACGTGAGGCGCAGGGAAGTAGCACAGTGTGCCAAGTTTGTGTGGGTAAAAAGCAGCAGGCTAGGCTTTGAAGCTGGGCGGCTGTCTCCAGAGCACTCATGCTTAATGACCGTGCCACATGGTCACAGGGAGATGAAAGAGGTCCAGCCCAAAGGGAAGATAGGGCTTGTCCATAAATTATCCTAATGGAAGCTGGGGAAGTGAGAAGTGACCAGAGAGGAAGAGATAATGCCTCCTGGGAGTTCAGAGAAGGGGAACATGGCTTCCAGCTGGAAGGAGAGGGAAGTTTTGCGAAGGAGGTGACATCTTAGCTGAGGCTTGGTGGGCAGGTAGGATTTGGAACCGTGTGGACTTGGGGAGAGGGAGCAGTGGGGTTCACGTTTAGGGAGACAGTCGGCTCTGCTGGGGAGCAACAGACAGCAAGGAAAGAGGTAGATCAGAGAAGAGAACACCAGCCAAGCTGCAGAGCGTTGTAAACGTCCCCCTTTCACTGAATGAAGACAAGGAGAGGTAAAGGTGTTTGAGATGGAGAGATGCGGTCCAGGACTGAGTTTGCAGAATTGTGTGCAGACAACAGAAGCCAGGAAGGGGAAAACCTGGAAGCAGGAACAACGTGCACACTCGGGTCTCCGGCAGGAGACAAGGGGCTCAGTCCATGTGTAAATAAGCCCACGGTTTAGGGAGGTGTCAGTGGGACCAGTGAGGGATGAAAAAAAATTTCGGAGATGAGCAGTGGGAAGGCTTTGCCACTGGTAGCTAGGCCTGCCAAGCAAGAGCAAGAAATTGCATCACTAGGTAAGAGCCAGAGGTGCAGACCCTGGGGAAGTAATCACAGCCAGAAACATGGCTCCAAGAAGGACTGGAGCCTGGAGCAAGAAGAACCCACCCTCAGATCTCCTCCTGGGGCTCTCCAGGGGAAGAAGCCAGAGCTGCTGGCAAGACCGTCTCCATGAAGGAGACTACAGGGCTCAGTTTCTGGGGACACTGAACAGGGCAGAGAATGATGGAGAGAAGATGAGGGGTGGGTGCGGGGGATGGGAAGAGACAGAAACAACACTCACTAGCCCAGTTCAGATTGAGAGGCCGTTGTCATGGTTTGGGAAAAAGACACTGCACCAGGGCAGTTACAGAGAAAAAGGAGATGTTGAGGACAGATGCAAGAGAGTTTAAGGAGGTAAGACTGGCAGAATTTGGTGAGCAATTATCTCCAAGGCAACGGAGAGCTCAGTTACCTGCTAAGTGCCAGGTGTATATGTAACCGATCTTCTATATGAATAGGGGGAAAAACACACACAGTGACCTGTTCTGGTATAGCGTTATGAAACATTTGAAATCAACCCGTGGTGATGAAGAAAACACCAGACAGGTTATTGTGGAAGGGTCAGGACAGCAGGCTCTCTTTCCCACTGTGGTCACAATCACCCAGTACATATTCCTGTACCTGGGCTTCTTGGGTGAATCACCCCCATTCTACAAAGTAGGCAACTGAGGCCCTAGGAATTCTCGTGATTTGGGAAAGATCACAAAGCAAGACTGCCACAGAGCTGAAACTAGAAGCCACCACAGTCTCCCTCTGCCCTCCAATACTCCCTCCCTGACCTGTCCAGCTGGTGTGTCATAAATGATAACAGGTGACCCAGTCCAAGCAGGACTGGAGGAAGCAGGCCACTTACTTCTATCACCCACTTCCTGGGATGGGCCTCATACCCTCCACACCCACCTTCTCTATATCCATCTCCTTTGAGTCCAGGGCATCAAGATGAATATATCCTTGCCTTGGAAAAGACATGGGAACTAGCCAAAGATGATGCCTGGCCAGGTATCCTCAGAAAGAACTCCCAGCTCTGGTTTTCTGTGGCATGGTCTCCATTCAACAGGTAAGTGGGGTAGTGGAGTACAGCGATGGACTGGCAAAGAAAGATAATGCTCAAACCCTGTAAAGCAGCTTCATTATCCTGCTGCAGATTCTTGGCAATTCCTCAAGTCTGGCTCGTTTTATGTCTAATTACATATTGCCACACATATTCCCCATATGTTAGGTTTCACATAATAAATACATGGAAAGCTGCTCTCTTTTTCCATCAGCCCCTGCCCAGAAATGAACCAATTTCTGGTGAGTGCTTATGCAATAAAGAAGCAGTTGTCTCAGACACTGTGACACTTCATAACTGGCCGTTTTACGGGCTCCCGCCGTTCTGATTCAGAGGGGCTTGAGAGAGGGACCTGGGTTTTCCGCCTGCTATTTCTGCTCTGGAAGCAAAGGCTACTTGTGAGGAATTATGTCCTGGGAGGGCTGGAAGCCCGGCCAGTGCCTCAGTCTGGGGAGACAAAGGACATCAGCTGTTACAGGGAAGACATGCTGGCTTCTGGAGGCAAAGCTTACTGCAGAGGATTTCCTGTCACTACTGTGTCCCAAGATGTGCCAAGGGCTCCAGAATGTTGATCAGTCATGGGGTACCTCACCCAACCATCCATCGGCATGCATTTATTAAGCACCTTCTCTATGCCCAGATCTGCTCTAGACTCTGTGTTGGAGGGGGAAGGGGCAGAGTGTGGGCAGAATAGCAGAGGGTAGAGATGTGGTTATTAGAGCAGGATTTGGAACTGGACGGCCTGGGTTCAAGGTCAGGCTCCACTGCTGACCAGCTGTGGACGGTCTGACAAGCCACTGAAAACTTCTCTGAACCCGTTTACACATCCATCACATGGGGATGCCAAGCTATGGCCTCATGGGGCTGTCGTGAGAATTAAATGAGACAATGCCAGTCAAGGGGTTCCCTGTGTTCTTGGCTCAGAGACTGCTCATCATTACAATCAGTAGTTATCATCTGCACTCTCACATCATCTACAGCGGGGCTGGGCAGCAGGGGGTTGCAAACACCAGAAGAAGCAGGAGACTTGGCTCTGAAAATCAGTCCTGGGTTGAAGTCCAGCTCGTGGCTGGCTGAGGCGAGCCCTGTGGCCCACAGGGGACAAGGGGGAAACAGTTTGGTTGTGGGTGGGAAATGTCATCAGTACAGCGGGGTGGGGCGGCTGTGGGGTGGAGTCTATGAGGACAATGAGATCTAAGAAGAGGATAAAAGGGGAATATGGGGACTTCCCTGGTGGTCCAGTGGATAAGAATTCACCTTGCCAATGCAGGGGACACAGGTTTGATCCCTGCTTCGGGACGATGCCACGTACCGTGGGGCAAGTAAGTCCATGCGCCGCAACGACTGAAGCCCACGCACCTATAGCCTGTGCTCTGCAGCAAGGGAAGCCGCCACAGTGAATCTTTACACAGCAACGAAGGGTAGCCCCTGCTTCCCGTAACTCGAGAAAGCCCTCATGCAGCAATGAAGCAACCACAAATAAATTATGAAAAAAAAAAAAGGTTGGGAGGGAAGCATGGCCAAAAGTGGGAAAACAGAGCACTAATATCCGTGAGAGCAAAAAAAAAAACCCACTGATTATCATGCCTCAAATGCCTGTCACGCCTCTACTCTCTGAGTACTTAGTAAGCACCAGTTAGCCTTCGAGGCACAGGGACACAGGGCTCCTGGCGGGGTCACGACCACACCAGGGAAACTGCAGGACAGTGACCTCTATGTCAAGTAAAGCCTCACAGTGCAGAGGGGCAGGATGCGTCATGGTCAGGGTCAGGAAAGGGCACAGGGGTGGCGACCCTTGACCTGGCCCACTTGACTAGCAATGAAAATGTGCACTGGGGCAGAGGGAAGTCAGGCGGGGCGTATTCCAAACTAAATGGCCATTCCAACTTTGGGCCCAAGAGTCCTGATGTCACACCTAATACCATGACCCAGTGAATGACAGTTCCGTGAGGGCAAGGACTTTGTCTGCCATGCCTGGACATTAGCTAGAACATCATAGATGTTCAAAACATTTGTACTGAATGGAAGAATTAAAGGTAATTGAACCATCCTGGCCAGGGACATATGTTTGCCCTTCCAGGTCCATTCTCCTTCTGTCTCCACCTTGCTCTCTGCCCAGAAGACTTATGGGGTGAACCACCTTAGTGGGCTCCCCTGCCCTCTGGCTGTTCTAGGGTTTGGCCAGTGGGGAGCCCAGGTAGGAGACTGGAGGGAGGGAGGACAGTGAAGTCTACTGACCTGGCTACATGTCTGCAGAATCTCCTCTGCTGGCTGGAGCCCGCCACAGGAGTTCCTCTATCACACGAACCATGGTCTCTCCTGGATGCTGGCAACTGCTTGCTCTTGTAAGCAAGACTAGCAGTGGTAACCAGGTTCCCGCACCATCCCTGGTGGTGTCCCTTCACCCTGGCCACACCTCTGTAAACATCTCTTTGTAAATTAAATCTCTAGAATTCTCCTAATTTGTGTGGCATCTTTTTGAGAGTCTGACATAATCCCCAAATTCAAATTTTGTGCAGCAAAATTCCAATAGTGTTCTCTTTTTCATCTCAATTCCAGCAGTTTGGTGGAAGACGTAGGTGTCTGATGAACTCTTGACTGAGAATAACCTCCCTAATTCAACTTATACTCCACAAATACTACAGAAAGTGAAAGTGAAATTGCTCAGTCGTGTCCAGCTCTTTGTGACACCACGGACTATACCTGCCAGGCTCCTCCATCCATGGGATTTTCCAGGCAAGAATACTGGAGAAGAGGATCCCAGAATACAAACGTAGAACCTTACAAACTGTAAAGTAACTGAAAGCATTTGGCCCTGCAGATTTTGAATCTTTTCTTCCTTTCCCCTTTGTTCCACTGGTAGCCTCAGAGGCCGACTGACCCCTGTCCACACAAATGACAGCAGAAATCAAAGAACAGAGAAGAGCAGCTCTGGGAAAACACTTGAGACCATCTGGACCAACCCCTCCCTCACCACCTCTCCTTCCACTTCCATCTCCACCAACTCTACTGTTACTGCAATCACTGCCCCTCCATGCCCACCGCCCCCACCCCCACCATCACAACCATCCCCACCATCCCCACCATACCCACCTCTGCCAGCCCCTGCACCAGCTCCACAACAATCACGCCCAAAGACCACCACTACCCTGCCCAGTGCCGTCACCACCATCTTCATCACCGAGCCGACCACAGCTGCCATCATCTCCTCCACCAGCACCACCCATTCAGCACCCCCACACCAGCTCCAGCACACCCAACACCCCCGCTACATAGAAAGAAAGAGTGAGGGCCAGAAGAGGTGACTTATAAAATAGGACACGTAGTGGCTTTCATGGAACTAAAGCTCAGATCTCTCAAGTTTTCATCAAAGAGGCTGAGTCCCAAGTAAAGAGTTGACTTCAGCCATAATAAAAAATTTCAAATAAAAGGACATTTTTAAGAGGAGGACAGAATGGTATTGGAAGACAATTTCTCTCATGTCGACTTTTTAAAAATAGACTTTATTTTCTGGAGCAGTTTTAACATTCACAGCAAAATTGAGCAGAAGGTACAGAGAGTTCCCAAATACCTCTGTCCCCCAAAATGCAAGCCTCCTCCACTCACTAGCAACATCCCGCACCACAGAGGTATAGCTGTTACAACCTATGAACCTACATGGACACATGGTTATTGTCCAGGGTCCACGGTTAGGGTCCACATTAGGGTTTACTCTGAATGTTGTACATCCTATGGGTTTGGACAAATGTACAATGATATGTCTTCACCATTAAGCATCAAACAGAGTGGTTTCACTGCCTTAAAAATCCTCTGAGTCCCACCATTTATCCTCATCTCCTCCCTCAAAACCCCTAGAAATCACTGACCTTTTTATTGTCTCCATAGTTTTGCCTTTTCTAGAATGTCATGTGGTTGGAATCATAAAGTAGCATTTTCAGATCAGCTTCTTTCACTTAGCAATATGCACTTACATATCCTCCATGCCTTTGATGACTTGATAGTGCATTTCTTTTTAGTACTAAATAATATTACACTGTGTGGATGTACCACCGTTTATTTATCTGTTCACCTAATGAAGGCCATCTTGGTTGTTTCAGGTTTTGGCAATTATAAATAAAGCTGGCATACACATTCATGTGCAGGGTTTTGTGTGGACATAAGTCTTCAGTTCATTTGGGTAAATATAGAGGAATGTGATTGCTGGGCCATATGTTAAGAGTATGTTTAGTTTGTATGAAATTGCTAAGCTGTCTTCCAAAGTAGCTGCACCGTTTTGCATCCCCATGAAGAACTGATGCTTTTGAACTGTGGTATTGGAGAAGACTCTTGAGAGTCCCTTGGATAGGAAGGAGATCAAACCAGTCAATCCTAAAGGAAATCAACCCTGAATATGCATTGGATGGACTGATGTTGAAGTTGAAGCTCCAATACTTTGGCCACCTGATGTGAAGAGGAGACTCATTGGAAAAGACCCTGATGCTGGGAAAGATTGAAGGCAGGAAGAGAAGAGGGTAACAGAGAATGAGATGGTTGGATGGCATCACCAACTCAATGAGTTTGAGCAAAGTCTGGGAGGTAGTGTAGGACAGAGAAGGCTGGCATGCTGCAGTCCATGGCGTCGCAAAGAGTTAGACATGACTTAGCAACTTAACAACAACATTTTGCATTTCCACAAGTAATGAATGAGAGTTCACGTTGCCCCATATCCTCACCAGCAAATAGTGTTGTCACAACATGTTTTTTATTTTGGCCCTTCTAACAGGTGTGTGAGGTATCTAATTGTTTTAATTTGTGATTCTCTAATACAGTTCTTTGATATTCAGCATCTTTTCTTATGTTTATTTGTTGTCCATTTGTTCTTTGACAAGGTGTCTGTTCAGGTCTTTTGCCCATTTTTTAATTGAATTACTCATTTTCTTATTGTTGAGTTTAAAAATTCTTTGCATAGTTTGGATAACAATTCTTTATCAGATGTCTCTTGCAAATATTTTCTTCTAGTCTGTGAATTGTCTTCCATGTCTCTTGCCAGTCTTTCGTAAGGCTGGAGTTTGTAATTTTACTGAAGTTCAACTTATCAATTACATCTTTCATAGATTTTGCTTTTCAGTTCAGTTCAGTTCAGTTCAGTCGCTGAGTCGTGTCTGACTCTTTGTGACCCCACGAACCGCAGTACACCAGGCCTCCCTGTGCATCACCAACTCCCGGAGTCCACCCAAACCCATGTCCATTGTGTCAGTGATGCCATCCAACCATCTCATCCTCTGTCGTCCCCTTCTCCTCCTGCCCTCAATCTTTCCCAGCATCAGGATCTTTTCAAATGAGTCAGCTCTTCACATCAGGTGACCAAAGTATTGGAGTTTCAGCTTCAACATCAGTCCTTCCGATGAACACCCAGGACTGATCTCCTTTAGGATGGACTGGTTGGATCTCCTTGCAGGCCAGGGGACTCTCAAGAGTCTTCTCCAACACCACAGTTCAAAAGCACCAATCCTTTGGCGCTCAGCTTTCTTCACCATCCAACTTGCACATCCATACATGACCACTGGAAAAACCATAGCCTTGACTAGATGGATCTTTGTTGGCAAAGTAACATCTCTGCTTTTTAATATGCTGTCTAGGTTTGTTATAACTTTCCTTCCAAGGAGCAAGCATCTTTTAATTTCATGGCTGCAATCACCATCTGCAGTGATTCTGAAGCCCAGAAAAATAAAGTCAGCCACTGTTTCCACTGTTTCCCCATCTATTTGCTTTTAGGGTTACCTAAAAAGTCATTGTCATATCCAAGGTCATCTAGAATTTCACTTTTTCTGTCTTCTAGGAGTTTTATAATTCTGCACTTTCCATTTATATCTATGGTCCATTTTTAAAATCACATTGATTTTTTTTAATGATTTACCATCAAATTGTCTTTAAAAGACAAAACTGGTATTAAAAACCAGAGTCCTATATTTCAGTTATAAGTTATCAAACTCCAGTGAGCTTTTGACTAACAATCAGAAGTTGGTGCATTCTTCGATTTATGTTCCAATTTCCAAACCTAAGCTTTATTTTTCTTTAAATTCACTTTTCTGTCTTAATTGCAGAGGTTAGCTTGTGAAAATAAATAAAATGTTCTCCCTTGGATTAAAGTGCGAGCTGTTACATTCACACACAAGTTTCTGTCAAGAATAGTCACAGCCATCAAGCTCAGAGGTGAGTCATGCTTGGTTTGATGTGTAAGTACAAGAAAATTCAACTATTTACCAAGTAATAATACTACTGGCTTACTTTTATATTTTTCAAAGAAGTTTTACATCCATTGTTTTATTTGGTCTTCAAATTAATCCCAAGAGGATGTTATCATTGCCATCATTTTACAGGTGAGGAACTGAGATGACAGTGCTCGTGGTCACAACATGAGTAAGTGCAGAGATGAGCTTAGAGCAAGACTGCCTGTTATGACCCCGGGGATGACGGTGATGATGACGGCTGAAGTCTGCTGAGTGCACCCTCTGTGCTGAGCAGCTCAGCTGCCTATCACAGTTAACGAGGACCAGGTGGTTTGTCTTTTTTAGTTGCCCTGAACCCATATAACAACTGTGATTATCTGCCACTCATACTGTTGAACCAGGCTTAGCCAAGCACCTCTGAGTCCTGTGATAAAAAGCTACAAAGAGCTCATGAGTGGGAAACAGGAAAGTAACGGGAGTGAGGTTGGCATTGCTGCTACAATCTATCTGGACTGCCCTCTGCCTGAGGAGATATAGCAGGTTTCTTTCAAAGGAGCACAGGAGTGAGAGCCAGGGCTCTCTGCCACCTTCCAGCCACGTGACAAAGGTAGACTTTGGTCCTCTTGGAGCTCTACTGAAACCCAACGGTGAGGGTTATAGACAGCCAACTGGTTCTGTTTCGCTGGTGAATCCTGACTAACACAATGACATTTCAGGCAGATCAGCTCCACGAATGAGGATAAAGCCTGTCTCTGGTGAGGACCCTCAGATCCAGGTGTGTGTAGAAAACGCCACATTCAAACTCAAGCTGCCTTTGAAAGGTTTTGACCAGGGTGCTGTTCTTTGAGAATCTTCTGTTGACCCTGATGAAGCTGCCCCTGCCCAGACAATGCGGACCACTCCCAGCCATTGTGTTGCCTCTCAAGACTCCAGGCTGAGAAGGGTGTAAGCATGGGCCCCTGTCCAGAGTAGATATGTCACTCACTTGGCTGTGACTCTGGTGAACTGGCTGGGGTGTCCTAGGAGATCTCTGTGTCATGCAGAGTCGGGCAGGACACACTGAGGTCCATCTTCCCAGAGAACACTTTATGCTCACTGAGTCTAGGTGGTGCCAGCCATCAAGCCAAGGGCTCCAGAGACTCAGCAGAGAACCCCAAGAGCCTGGGAGAAAGTGGGAGAAATGTTCATGGAATGTGGGGGAGCAATGTCACATTCAGACCTCAGGGAGGTTGGGGAGGACAGGGAACTGAGTGGGTACGCACTCCCCAGAGCCACGCTACCCACCTGATTACCCTCAGCAGGGGACAGCCTGACAGGCAGGGCTAGGCTCTGCAGCCCACCTGGCTCCACTGGGCACGGCAGCCAGGACCTGCCACACGTCAGGCGCCACGCTAAGCCCCTTGCCTAAATTTGTAGCAGGCACCAGTTGCACACAGTCCATCATTCAAGTGGCTAAGACGTAGGACTTCATTTTCTGTGACTCAGCCTTATTTTTTTCTTCAAATCTCCGTGCCAGTGGTGGCTGAATCTTAATCTCAGACAACTCAAGTTACATTGCCACTTTCCCCAGGAGGATGTCCTAGTTCCCATGAGGAGGAGGGTGGCTGTCATTACAGACAAGGCATCAAGTGAGACAATGGTGTCCAGAGTCCACTTGGTCGCCATGGAGGTGCCCTGTGATCCTGACGATCCTGTCAGTCTGGGAGGGGACGGGACTGTCTATCCACCTCTGGCTCACAGTTGCATCTGGGACCCACCTGCTGCTTCCACATCCTGATGGAGCAGAACTCACAGTGGGGCTGTTTGAGGCCATGACCTTGTCATGCTGCCCAGCCCTTTCCTTTTGCTGGGCCTCATGGCCTCCCCAGGATTCTCCCCATGAGCGGAGCCTAGGTCCCCACTCTACTCCAGATCCAAAACCTCTATTAAAGTGGTGGTGCTTCCCCAGGATACCTCCAGGACTCACCCCTCCCTCTCCTCAACCCGCCCAGCCATCCTCCTCTTCCTCCTTATCAGGGAGTGCTTTGCTAGTAGGTGGGGTGGGGTGTTCTTACTCACTCAGGATGTTTTTCCCCTAAATCTTTTCAGTTTTCCCTCCAGCCAAGGCTTTGCACACAAAAGTCTGGAAGAGACTCTTTCTATTTTCCTTTGCCTCCTTCTGTCACATCCTTTCCCTGAGGCAATGAGCACAAAAGCTCTGCAGGAAGGGGAGAAGGGTGGGGAAGGGAGGAAATACAGTGGGGAAAAAATACCAGTTGATTCTTCAAAGAGCTACTGGTGGATGGTATCTTATCAAACCACAATGCTGTGATGTAAATACTTCTATTGTGCCCATTTTATACATGAGGAAACCAAGGCTTAGAAAGAGTAAGGGACATGCCCAAGGTCATTTGAACCCTGGCGCCTTGCCTGACCAGTGCCCCAAGGCAATACTTCCTGCCCACCATCTGCTCTCCTGCCTCCTCCAGGCTTCTCAGGTATGTGTGGGCAGCAGGAGCTGGGTCCACAGGATGTCTGGGTCTCCCCGGTTCCTGCTGAGCCTCCTCAACCTCCTCCTGAGGAGGAGGTTCAGAGCCCAGTCCACAGGCATTAAAACACCATTTTTCTTAAGGAGCAGATGTTCGATCTGACTGGGACTTCCTGCCTGGTTCCTAGCCAGTAATCAATAAAACAAATATTGGCAACCATTATTTGTAATCTCCTCTTAGCCCCACAGCAACCCAGTGAGAAAGCTATTCTGACGTTCTGATGACAGAGGTTAAATTGCTAGTCCAGGTCACAGGCTGCGCTGAAACCTTCTAGCTCCCTGGTAGAGCTTTGTCTACCGCCCAGCAGCACCCAATTCCTCATGATTAAGGCCACGGAGCTGCCCCTTCATACCCTGGGGTGGGAGGCTCATCTCTCTGCACCCCATACCCCTACTAGAACATTCCCTCTTTGGAAGCCTTTGCTTTCCGTGGCCTTCCAGCAAGGACAGCCCTTGGAAACGGGCCTGTAGGTGCCCCAGGTCAGAGAGAGACCCTTCAGGCCTTATGGAGGATCCTCTCACCTCAACCTGCTGGGAGCCCCAGGCACTGTGCAGACCTACCTGAGGCTCAGTTCCCTCACCCACCTGTGACTACAGAGATGGTGCAGACCTAACAGAAACAAAAGATATCATGAAGAGGTGGCAAGAATACACAGAAGAACTATACAAAAAAAGGTCTTCATGACCCAGATAACCACAATGGTGTGATCACTCACCTAGAGCCAGACGTGCTGGAATGTGAAGTCAGGTGGGCCTTAGGAAGCATCGCTATGAACAAAACTACAGGAGGTGATGGAATTCCCACTGAGCTATTTAAAATCCTAAAAGATGATGCTGTTAAAGCACTATATTCAATATGCCAGCAAATTTGGAAAGCTCAGTAATCACCACAGGACTGGAAGAGGTCAGTTTTCATTCCAATCCCAAATAAAGACAATGCCAAAGAATGTTCAAACTACCAAATAATTGCACTCATTTCACGTGCTAGCAAGGTAATACTCAAAATTCTTCAAGCTAGGCTTCAACTGAGAACTTCCAGATGTACAAACTGGATTTAGAAAAGGCAGAGGAATCAGAGATCAAACCGCCAACAACCGTTGGATCACAGAAAAAGCAAGAGAATTTTAGAAAAACATCTACTTCTGCTTCATTAACTATGCTAAAAGCCTTTGACTGTGTAGATAACAACAGACTGTGGAAAATTCTTAAGGAGATGAGACTACCAGACCAACTTACCTGCCTCCTGTGAAACCTGTATGCCAGTCAAGAAGCACCAGTTAGAACTGGACATGGAACAACGGACTGGTTCAAAATTGGGAAAGGAGTATGTCAAGGTTGTATTATTTAACCTATATGCAGAGTACGTCATGCAAAATGCTGGGCTGGATGAAGCACAAGCTGGAATCAAGATTTCCAGGAAAAATATTGCTTCAGATATGCAGATGACACCATCCTAATGGCAGAAATCAAAGAAGAACTAAAGGGTCTTTTGATGAAGGTGAAAGAGGAGAGTGAAAACCTGGCTTAAAAGTCAACGTTCAGAAAACTAAGATCATTGCATCCAGTTCTATAACTTAATGGCAAATAGATGGGGAAACAGTGGAAACAGTGACAAACTTTATTTTCTTGTGCTCCAAAGTCACTGCAGATGGTGACTGCATCAATGAAATTAAAAGATGCTTGCTCCTTGGAAGAAAAGCTATGACCAACCTAGATAGGGTATTAAAAAAGCAGAGACATTACTTTGTTGACAAAGATCCATCCAGTCAGAGCTATGGCTTTTCCAGTAGTTGTGTATGGATGTGAGAGTTGGACCATAAAGAAAGCTGAGTGCTGAAGAATTGATGCTTTTGAACTGTGGTTTTGGAGAGGACTCTTGAGAGTTCTTTGGACTGCAAGGAGATCAAACCAGTTAATCTTGAAGGAAATCAGTCCTGAATACTCATTGGAAGGACTGATGCTGAAGCTGAAACTCCATTTGGCCACCTGATGTGAAGAGTCAACTCATTGGAAAAGAACCTGATGCTGGGAAAGATTGAAGGCAGGAGGAGAAGGGGGCGACAGATGACAAGTTGGTTGTATAGCATCACTGACTCAATGGACATGAGTTTGAGCAAACTCCAGGAAATAGTGAAGCACAGGGAAGCCTGGCATGCTGCAGTCCATGGGGTCACAAAGAGTCAGACATAACTGAACGACTGAACAACAACCACAGGCTCTGCCAGGGGAGACCTGACAGCAACAGGACTTGGGGTTTGGAAGAGCAGGGAGCGCTACCGTCACCCTCTCTCAGCTGCCTCCCACATGCCCCGACAGTGCTTCCTAGCCACCTGGGGCCTTGGTGAGTGTTCTGAGAACCTAGAATTGGAGTTGCCCCTGGCCACAGGGGCCAGAAGACCCTACCTCTTCTTCCTCCCAGGGTTCCAGCCACTCATCAGGCCAGACTTTAGGAGTTTGTACTTTTTTTTTTAAATGGATAATAAAACAAGATCAAGTAGAATTTATTTCAGGATAAATTAAAATGTAATATTAATTTAATATTTGAAATCAGGCAATGTAATTCTCTACATTAACAAAACAAAGGGGGAAAAACATGATCATCACAACAGATTCAAAAAGTGGTTTAGACAAAATGTAATACCAATTCATGACAAAAACTCTCAGGAAACTAATAATAGAAGGGAATTTCCTCAGTCAGGTAAAGTACTTTTAAGAAAACTTTGGCAAAGCCCTCAAAGGCCTGGTGGAATAAAGATAAGGAGGAATTGAAACCTCTCCCCTCCCTTAATGGGCCTCCCTGATAGCTCAGTTGATAAAGAATCCGCCTGCAATGCAGGAGACCCCAGTTCAATTCCTGGGTCAGGAAGATCCGCTGGAGATGGGATAGGTCTACCCTCTCCAGTATTCTTGGGCTTCCCTTGTGGCTCAGCTGGTAAAGAATCTGCCTGTAATGTGGGAGACCTGGGTTGGATCCCTGGGTTGGGAAGATCCTTAATTCTCTTCAGTTCAGTTCAGTCACTCAGTCGTGTGCGACTCTTTGCAACCCCATGAATCGCAGCACGCCAGGCCTCCCTGTCCATCACCAACTCCCAGAGTTTACTCCAACTCATGTCCATCGAGTCGGTGATGCCATCCAGCCATCTCATCCTCTGTCATCCCCTTCTCCTCCTGCCCCCAAACCCTTCCAGAATCAGGGTCTTTTCTAATGAGTCAACTCTTCACATGAGGTGGCCAAAGTATTGGAGTTTCAGCTTTAGCATCAATCCTTCCAATGAACACCCTGGACTGATCCAACCAGACTGACTGGTTGGATCTCCTTGCAGTCCAAGGGACTCTCAAGAGTCTTCTCCAACACCACAGTTCAAAAGCCATCAATTCTTCGGTGCTCAGCTTTCTTTATAGTCCAACTCTCACATCCATACATGACTACTGGAAAAACCATAGCCTTGACTAGATGGACCTTTGTTGGCAAAGTAACGTCTCTGCTTTTTAATATGCTATCTAGGTTGGTCATAATTTTTCTTCCAAGGAGCAAGCGTCTTTTAATTTCATGGCTGCAGTCACCATCTGTAGATAGATACATTTCCTAGCTCTGTCCACTAAGAGAATCTAGAAGCACTGACATTCAGTAGTCACAAGCATACTTCATGCCCAGATCTTGGTTTCTAAATATCATTGTCCAGTACAAGGAACCAGGTTCCAGTAAAAGGAACTCTATGTCTGGGACAGGAAAAATGCAAAATGAACCTAAAGCATTTGTGGTACCAGGAAGTAAGAAAGTGGTCCCCACGTGGGCCCAACATGCACTGAAGAGCCCCCATGCCTTGCAGCGCTGAGCTCTGACGCTAATTTGGCAAGGTAAGAGACAATCTGGATTTTGTCTGCTCCCAAGGACCTGCCTCCGCTCCCCAAAGCCTTACTGTGGGGCCCAGACCAGACTTCAAGCACCTGGAAGAGCTGCTTCCAGCAGTGGTTAGCAGGGACACGGCCGCTTCAGGAATCACAGGGACCAACGCGAACAGACTCAGGGGCTTTGATCAGGGAGGGGCCACTTGGTCCCCAAACCCCTAAGGCCCAGTGTGGCCAGCCTGCAGCCAAATGGAAGAGCTGCATCCAAGATGCTCACTGGCCTATGGCCCCTCGGGCCCTCTCTGAACCTCAGCTTCCTTATCTGTAAATGGGATAAAGTCTGAAACAGTGGGGAGAGCCAGACAGGCCTGCATTCAAACCCCAGGTCTGAGCCTCAATCCTGGGTGAGTTCCTCAGCCTATCGGAACCCCAGATATATCATCTGTAGAGGGGACTGGATAAGAGCACTCACCCTCTGGCTGATGGCAGTGCTAGAGGAAACGTACATAAAGTCCCTGGCATAGAGCAGGGCTCAGTAAGCAGGAGTTGTCATTATTACTTCATATGCCTGTTCTGAGGATTAGATCCAGAGAGATGATGTGCGCGCAAAGGCTTGGTGAAATACAGTGAACGAATGGTAGCAATTACCACTTATCACTGTGTCCTCTTCTCCCTGGGCCTCACCCCCTCTTTCTCTTTTTCTCTGTCTAGTTTACTTTTTTCTTCTCTTGAGTTCTCTTCCTCTAGTCCTTCTCCTCTCCTCCTGGCACCACGGCCTTTATTTATTTTTTTTTAATATTTATATTCATTTATTTGGTTGCCCTGAGTCTTAGTTGTGGCATCTGGGATCTTCAGTTGTGGCATGCGGGATCCAGTTGCCTGACCGGGGATCAAACCTGGGGTCCCTGAACAAGGAGCTCAGAGTCTTAGCCACTGGGCCACCAGGGAAGTCCCTGGTCCCACGGCCTTTAAAACCAACATCAGACACCAGTTTTGTCTTCCCTCACTCTGGAACCTACGATGGCTCTCCATTCTCCCCACGTCCAAACTCAGCAGCACCACCACCCCTCACTACCAATGTCACTTCACACCGCACCCCATTAAATTAAAATAGTAGTTTGTAAAGTTTTAGCATAGTGCTTAGTACACAGAAAATGATTAATAAACAGCAGCTCCCTTTTGTTATCTTGGTTCTTGGGCAAATGAAACAAAGCGACGTAGACAGGCAGGGAGTGTCAGGCTTTTGCTGTGCATTTAGTGATGTTTTGGTTAAAATCAGCAACCTCTTACTCACTGAGTGCCTGACCAGGCTTCCAAAGCTCCATGCCACAGCATCCTCAGAGGTCCAGGTATTCAACACTCACTCACGTTGCTCCATTTGTGCAGGGACCTGTGCTAGACACGGGCACAGGTGACACGCAGGGCCAGCTCAGCCAGAGCAGGTTCACAGAAGGACTGGGAAGCAGGTGATAAGGACCCCGGCCCCCATGCCGGCCTGGAACACAAGGGCCCTGGGTGGCCTGGGGCACAACCCAGTTTTCTCCACACACCCTGCCCTATCCATCCCCAGGCCATGCCCTGTCTAGGTCTCAGCTCATTCTCCAGGCCCTGCTGCTCCCTGCCCTTCCACGTGGCCTCCCTTCTATCTGGTAAAGGAACAGCTCTGGCCTGGCTGTGAGTCTCTGTACACGCTCTCTTTCCTCTTGCCAGGACATGCTCTCTAGCCCAGACACCTCCAGACGTTTACACGGAAAGGTCACCTCCTCCTGGAACCTGCCTCTGTCCATCCCTGTGGGATGGTGGGCTTTCTTTCAGGATGTTATGAAAAGAGCTCAGGCTGGGTTTGAATCCGGTTCTCTCACCTTTCAATTGGCTTTAAGCAAATGGCAGCCACTCACCTACAGCGAGGGGGGACCATGACCACACGTGCCAGGGCATCTGGTGCCTGTCTGGGACCTAAAAACAATGGCTGAGGATGAGAGACAGAGACGTACCTGCACCTGCTTTAGAGGCTGGAAAGGTAGGTGGGAGTCAAGTGGCTTCAATGCCAGGCAAAGAGCTGACTCTTTAGCCCAAGTCAAAGGGAAGCAGGCAGCATAGAGGAAGGTCAAGTTCTGCACAGGATGGAGAGAGCAGGCGGGACCCCAGTTCCTGATCTTTAGCCAAGCTCTGTTCACCCTATGTCCCTGGGTACACCCTTATCTTCTGTACCAGGTCAAGGGCAACTGGGGAGCAGAAGCTATGCTCCATGCCTCTGAACTCCTCCAAGCTCTAAGGCAGGCTGGGCGCCCAGGAGGTAGCCATAAAGATCGTCACCATGGTTGCATGGGTCTCAGAAGGCCACCTGGCACAGGCTTTCCGGCATCTCTAACTCCCCTGCCCAGCATCCCTCTCTGTTAAAAAGATGGTTCCTTCTCTCTGCAACTCCACTCCTTTGGTCCCCTCAATTAGGTTATGTCTATAAGGCTTCCTGAGCTCAGTGTAAATATAAATAATATAAATATAAGGTGGGGGAACTGTGAGGAGGTGGGCAAGAGATAAGGGCTCTGGGGGGTCTGCACCAGCTGAACTGAATAGTGTTTCTGTTGCCCAGATGCCATTAGTCAAACCTGATGGCTGCTGCCAGTTCCTTGGAGTTACAAGGAACCAGGGAGGGCAGAGCTGGCCAAGATTCGAGCTTGTTGAGTGCTCTGGACTATGTGTCTAGTATTTTCAGTTGGAGTAAGCCCAGGGCATGTTTAGATGAGCTACTTTAAAATTTATTTTTTGGCCCACATGAATTTAAGGGTTGAGGGGTTCTCCTGGTTCTCACTTGCTTGCAGCCTGTTCTCTAAGGCCCCTTCTGAGAAGGGACTTTAATGTATTAGATTCAGGGCTGAAAGGCCCCAGAAGCTGAAACCAGACCCCAAAGCCGGGCAGTCGGGGGTCTCTCAGTGAATGCTCTTAAGCACACTCCTCTTCCCATTCTCTCCTTTGATGACCTCTCCCCGGGATCCAAGGGGAACCACAATCCTCACCGTATTTTCTTTCTGTACCAGGCTTTGAACGTCAATGTGACTTTTTATTCTTGCTGACCTGATTCCTCACTATGAGACACATAGCACATGGGAGTGAGTAATCAGCTGGGCATTCAGTGCACCTCATCTTTAGGTAAATACGCACCCTAGGAGGCCCCACCAGCTGATCACAACCCACTGGAAGACTTAGTGTGACCTGGCAGGTCTCTCCATCAGTCCCTCCTCTAGCTGATCCCCACAGATAAAGCCACACCCCTGTTTACCTCCGCATTACTGCATCAACCTCACATCCCAACACAGCCTCCCAGCACCAACCCTCACCTCACCCACCACCACCTCCAAACTCCCAGCCTCAAGAAATAGTCAAGATGCAGATGCAGGGACTTCCCTGGTGGCCCAGTGGTTAAGACTCCATGCTTCCACTGCAGGGGTCACAGGTTCAATCTCTGGTTGGGGAACTAAAATTCCACATGCTGGGTGGCAAAAAAAAAAAAAAATGATGCTGATGCTGCCAAAAGGAGACCCTCATTGGGAAAACTCCAAGGAGGAGTAACTGAAACCGGAGATTGCAGAAGATCCTGGGAAATTCGAACAGGGTCTGCAGAGGGTGCCAAGAGGCAGCCAGCCCTGTCCATGAATGGAATGAATTCCATGTCTCCTACTCCCCGTCTCCCCCGCCCGCCCCGCCCCCCGCAGCCTGGAGGTCAGCAAAGCCTGACCGGATCCGTCACTGAACACCCATTCACGATGTGTCTGGATGTCGGGTGGTCCTCTGTCCTGTCAGAGGAAGAAGGGTGGGATCACTGGTAGTGTGTCCACAAGGATGCACCCTTTCCACAAGAAGCCCATGGCATCATGGAAGAGACAGAGTAAACAATAATAACTGCAGGAATAAGTGTAAACTTGAATGAAGGAAAGGTTGGGGAGCTTCAAGAGAAGACGGTCTGGCAGCACGGGGTGTCTGGGAAGGCTTCTACGAGGAAGTGACGGAGCTGCCCACCCGAGGCCTGCCCTCCTCTGTCCCCATGGCCCTGGCCCTTGTACGTGCCCTGCTCCTACAGACACCTCCTGCTCTTGAGAGGTCCACAATTGAAGGCTCCCCTAGCACCTGGTGGAGAAGGAAATGGCAACCCACTCCAGTATTCTTGCCTGGAGAATTCCATGGACAGAGGAGACTGGCAGGCTACAGTCCATGGAGTTGCAAGAGTCAGACTCGACTTAGCGACCAAACCACCACCACCACCAGCACCTGGACATCATGTTCGTCAGACCTCAAAACTGTAAGAGGCCTCAGCAGCCCACAGCCTGTGATGCAGACTCTCCTGGGATCACGGGAACTCTGTGATGAGCCTACTTCACTTTTGCAGGCCTCAAGTTTCTCATCTGTAAAATAGACTGATTATGAAGTTTAAGCAAGCCAAGCAGTGACGGTCTTCTGTGGGCTGGGAACATTGGGGATGAAGTATTTCTGAGGTCTGAAGGCAGCAGATAAAGGTGAGGATGATTTTCTTCCAGACAACTCCACCCCTGGAGGCGCCGGTGCCACTCAGGGATATCTCTGACTCAGGAGTATGACTTCAGTCAAGGGACGCAGGATCACACAGAGGGTCTGTGGAGGGCCGCGGGGAGGAAGGGGTTTGTTCCTGCCCTGGGAGGGGCCCGGCTGACTTTCCATCAGTAATGGCTTCGGGGTGAGGACGACTGGAGACAGCGAGATGCGGGGGTGGCTGGGAGCGAGGAGCCCGGAAGGGGACAGGAAGGTGAGCGCTGGGCGCTGTGGCACGCGGGCCCCTGAGCCCTCGCCCCATGTTAAATATAACCCAGCCCATTGTTTTCTTGGTTATTGTATTTTGTGGTTTTCCCTCATGAGAGGCAGCCTGAATGAGGACTGGCCAAGTCAGGGGCCGCCTGGAAGTTCTAAGAACACAATTGTTTTCATGATGAAAATTAAAATTGTATATTTTCTAAGTTTAAAAAAGCAAACACTCCAAGGCCATACACTGGCCCTGTGCCTCCTGGAATCTGGCTGGTTTGCTATTCTTCTTCAAGGTGCCTGAGCCTGGGGGCCCAGAGGGAAGGTTCAGTGGGGGGCCATCCAGGGGAAGATGGCTGAGAAGTACACCCGTTGGGACACTCAAGTCCTGCAGAAGCAGCTTGTCCTGGCCTTCCTGGCGCACAGCTCACAGGTACCCAAGGAGGCTCCCAGGGTGAACTGGCAGAGAGCCCGGCTCAGAGCCCTGATGCGGCAGAGCCACTCACTGCCTCACTTCCAGGGATCCAGCTGTCAAGAGCAAGGCTTAGCTGGCCTGGGTGACCAGGCTTGGGGGTTGCAGGGGGACCTCCACTCCGGGGCTCGAGGCCCAGAGCACCCCTCTCCTGGAGCAAGCGAGCCGCGAGGGGGAGTCAAAACCCCTCCAAGGCACACACATCTGTGCACCAGCTCCATGAGCTTCTGTGTTCTCTCCCTTTCTCTCTGTGCCCAGCTCTCTCTGCTTTTGTCTCTCTAGGCCGTTTTTTTTTGTTGTTGTTTGTTTTTTTAGTCTTTATTGAATTTATTACAATATTGCTTCTGTCTTATGTTTTGGTTTCTTGGATGTGAGGCATGTGGGATCTCAGCTCCCCAACCAGGGATTGAACTCCCTGCATTGGAAGATGAAGGCTTCTGGACCTGGACCACCAAGGAAGACCGCCGTCTCTAGGCCTTTTGTTCCCCTCTGTCTCTGTTTCTCTCTGTGTCTTTCTCATCTTTCTCTCTCTCTTTCTTGTTCTCATTCTCCCTCATATTCTCTATTCTCAGAGAATCTCTGTTGAATTAAGGAGTCTTAATCCCACCAGACAGATGGTAAGGGAGCCCCAAGGGATCACTGAGAGATCAGCTCTGGGTCAGCCAGGGGCAGGGCCAGGCCAAGAATCCAGGGCTTGAGTGTCCCAAATGGGTTGAACGCTCCACCTCCCCACCAAGCGGGTTGGCCCAGAGAAGGCTGAGGAGACCACCTGTGAGTCACTATCCCCCTCCTCCCTCTGCCCATAGCTCTCCGAGACACTGCCCCTTCCTACCACAGGGGTGGGGTAAGTGCCCCCTTTTCTCTCCCTCCACTCCTAGCACCCACTCCCCCCTCAGCTGGGGCAGTATTGGCCTACGCGTGCATTTTACCCTCTGACCCTCCCTCTGACAACCTTGGCAGCCTTCCCCACCTCAGCACTCCAGGGAGAATGGCTCAGTGGTCGGACCAAGTTCCCAGCAACCACAGCTACGGGCTCCTGACCAGAGTGGGTTTGGCTCCACCAGCCCTGGCTCACCCTGGGCTGCTCTAGTGGAAGAGGTGAGAGGGCCCTGGGTGGGGTGGGTCCTGGGAACCCATCCTGATTTCCAAACACTGCAGTCCAGAACCTGGATGGGGCAGCTGGGGAGGCCCTGACATGAGCCGGGAAGTTGGAGATGAATTTTCACCCGAGAAGAGTATGCATAGAAATAATAACAGCAAAGCGTTGTGTGACCTGTTCTAAGCAATGTATGCGTTAACTCATCTAATCCCTACCACGGCCCATTATTATCCCTTTTTCACAGGTGAGGGAACCATAGTCTGGAGAGGTTAAATGACTTGCCAAGATCCCAGGACTCCACCCCTGTGGGCTCTAGAGACAGCTCCTGGGCACTTCCCTGGGTCAGCTTGGGAACAGTTCTAAGAGACTGAGCTGAGATGCTCAGATTTCAGGGATGTGCAGTCACAGTCACGGAGGCCTCACACTGGGTTTAAAGCCCTGCGGTTGCCATCTTGAAATTCTGAGTAATCTTTGAAAAACGGGCCCAGAGTTTTCATTTTGCACTGGGCTCTGCAAATCATGTGACCTGTCCTCAGAACAGAAACCATGCCCCCAGAGGTCATTCTCTGGAGGGAAAACTGGCCACTTAGTCCTGCCCCTCTGCTTCTTGCTCACTGGTCTTTGCTTGGTCTTCTTCTAGCTCCTTCTGGGTGTCTGCTGGCGGCCACGTGATCTCTAAGTATGTCTCTTTCTCTGAACAGCACCAACATGAGAAGCCCTATATACTCCACCCCCCTGCCCTGCCCTGGAGAGAGAAGCGGGGGCAGAGAGCAGCCTGGGCCAAGGTACCCAGGCCCTGGCCCCCAGAGCAGCTGGGTGGGAGGTTTCTGGAGCTGTTCTGTTCCACCCCTTCTCCTGGTGATAGACGCATATCTACAGTGCTCCTGAGTCTGGGGTCGGCTACATGGGTGTGACCTTGAGCCCCACATGCTCAGAGTCAGGTGGTGGACTAAGCTCTGTGCCGTTTCCACAGTTCCAGCAGGCAGAGCCCTCTCCCCTCAGAGACAGGGTGCCTTGTGCTTTAATGCCTGGATGTTGAGTCATGGGGCCAGTTTCACTCCTGCTGAGGCTGAGAAGTTGGACAAGGAGAGATCCTGAACACGGTGAAGAGAGGGCAGGGGCAGAGGGGACACCAGCATTCCATCCAGTTCTGCCACTGCATTTCAGGGGGACCGGAGCAAGCTAGCAGCCCCCTGGGCCTGTGTTCTTGCATCATTAGAGGATTAGAGTAACATTAGAGGATTAGACCTGAGGGGCTTTCTTTGAGGTCCCTCCTTGGTTTGAGTCAACAGTTTGAGGACTCATGAAGATGAATATATTTTAAAGCCAGCACACTAAGGCCAGAATTCTTCTGGTTAGGAGGAAACCCTGAGATGATCCCCAGCCTCAACTCACATCCTATCATCTCAGCAACTCTGAGACTCCAGCAAAGGCCCACATGACACTTTCATCCATCTGGCTTGGGGTCAGAAGCCAAAGCTTGAATGAGTGCTGTGGGCAGAGGGAAGGATGCTCTGGTTGACCGGGTGGTCCCACCTCAATGACTGGCAGTGAGAATCAGAAGTAGGGGGGACATAACTGTTAGAGAGAAGTCAGGGGGAGAGGAGTCAGCTGCTCAAGCCAGCATGACAGCCCACATTCGCTCCATGCAGCCTGGCTGACCCCCCAACAGGGGCCATCCTCCTCTCCGGAGGCACAGAGCCCTCCAGGCGCCCCTCTATTGCGACATGGCAGACGTGGCCACCTGCATTCCCTCTGAGGCATGAGCTTCTCCAGGGAGACCACACCTCATTCATCTGACTGTCTCAGCACCCAGCTAAGGATCTGGCAGAGTCCCACCCACCACCCCTTCCCTAACCTTTCCCACCCCAATGCTGAGCTTTATCTATATTTATCTATTTCCTGCTTTATCTATACCTTAGCACACCAGACTGTGAAGTAGAAGTTCGCCTATTTGTCTGCCACGTTTGACTGTGAACTTGCTGAAAGCAGGAACCACACTTCTCCACCCTGTGTCCCCGTCTCAGGCCCTCACTCAGGGCCACAGACTCAACAGGTCTTCAGTTTATGTCTGTTCAGTAAAGTCATTGCAAATGGTGACTGCAGCCATGAAATTAAAGATGCTTGCTCCTTGAAAGAAAAGCTATGACAAACCTAGACAGCATGTTAAAAAGCAGAGACATCACTTTGCCGACAAAGGTCTGTCTAGTCAAACCTCCGGTTTTTCAAGTAGTTATATATGGATGTGAGAGCTGGACCATAAAGAGGGGTGAGCACCGAAGAATGGACGCTTTTGAACTGTGGTGTTGGAGAAGACTCTTGAGAGTCCTTTGGACAGAAAGGAGATCAAAGCAGTCCATCCTAAAGGAAATCAACACTGAACATTCATTGGAAGGACTGATGCTGAAGCTGAAGCTCCAGTAATTTGGCCACCTGATGCGAAGAACTGACTCAATGAAAAAGACCCTGATGCTGGGAAAGATTGAGGGCAGAAGGAGAAGGGGACGACGGAGGATGAGATGGTTGGATGGCATCACAGACAGTGGACATGAGCTTGAGTAAATTCCAGGAGATGGTGAAGGACAGGGAAGGCTGGTGTGCTTCAGTCCCTGGAGTTGCAAAGAATCGGACATGACTGAGCAACTGAAGAAGCCACCCAGCATACAATTCTCATGAAATAGACATCCTTGTGCCCAAAGAGGCCATAACAACTTCCTGTTTGTTTTAAAATTAGCATGTGCCGCATTTTCCTTGCATGATTCCTTAATGTGATCTCTTCTATCTGGAAGAATGGCACCCGTAATTACAGGAAGCGCGTTTGTGTGTGCCCTGCCGACTGCACTTCCTGCTTGGCAGGGGCGGGAGGGGCACCACTCAGGTCGTCCAGTTGCCCGTTTCCCATTCGGAGTAGGGGATGGACATAAATGTGGCCATTCCCTGGCCCAGTCTCAACACCCACGCACCAGAGGCCTTGGGATGGTCACAGGAAAGCCGACAGCTCAGCGTTCTGCACATTATAAGCCTAGACTGGGGGCTAAAAATGGCCTCAGGAAAAACCAGCCATAGCTGATCAAAGAGTTCTTCCCACTTGGAGGAAACCCCCCAGAGCATGAGCTCATCCCACGCTGCTCCCAGGAGGAGTCCAGATCTCCAGATGGGAAGCAGGCTGGTGGGCCAAACTGCCCTGTCTCCTTAGTGACGTCCTTCGCCTAATCCCTGGGGTTCCGATCGTGACAGGAGATCTACAGCTTTGCCCCCACTCCCCACCGGCCTTGCCAGGCTTGTCCCGGGGCCTGGGAGGGCGGGAAGGGCCGGAATCCAGCTCCTAGCCCCTGCCAGCCCAGCAAACAAGGCCTCAGAATACAAGCGAACAGTCGCAAGTTCAAGGGGACCTGGAGTTTGTGAAGGGCCACTTCCCAGACCTCCCTCATGTAAACCAACTGTGCCAAGTGCTGAGCAAACTCTGGGAGACAGTGAAAGATAGGGAAGCCTGGCGTGCTGCAGTCCATGGGGCCACAGAGTTGGACAGGACTTAGTAACTAAATAACAATAACAAACCTGTCCTTCTGGGTCAAAGCACTGTTAGGAACCAAGCAGCGTGCAGCCCCGAACAACCCTCCTGTTTTTCCTCTGGCAAGTTGAAGGCTGCACCTCATACTCAACAAATCTTCATTTTGTTGCTTGTAAAGTATAGACGGGGAGAGGCACACAGTATAAGCCCCGGGAAGAGGGGGTCCAGCAGCTGGGGCTTGGGGGAAAAAGTTTCAGGAGGCCTGGCCGGCGGCTGCACTCTTCTGCACCCCTAGGCTTTGCCAGGGCAGACGAGAAAGAGCTGGATGGAAGGAGAGAGAAGCATTTAGCATCCCAGGGCTCAGGGCAAAGCCTCAGTGAGCAGGAAGAAGGCCCGGGCTCTGGTGCTGACTCTGAACAGAGCTGGAGGCAAACATGTGAGCCTCCAGACACCCGACCTGCGCCTGCCCTGTGCAACAAAGACCTAGTTAAGCCTCAGCACCATACACAGGGCCTTGGAACAAGGTGGGGAGAGCAAAGGGGCCCACTGGGAATCAACAGCATTTGCCAACCTCCTTGATAAACATCACTGGCAGCTCCACTGACTCAGAGGCCCCAGGACTCTAAGTGTGGTTGGGGCAGGAACTTCAGGTTTGAGGGGGGTCGTTTGAGGGTGAAGGGGTACAGCCAGGTAGAAACTCCACAAAGGCAGAGTGACAGCCCTACCCTGGCCACATCTACGGGGAGCTTGGCCTGGGCAACAGCAGATGGAGGTGAGGGACTTGGCTGGAGTCCATGCGGCCAAGGGAAGGGGGCTATGGGCAACCCCCCTTTTCAAAGTCTCGTTTGGCTCTGGGTTTTGTCCTGTGGGGTCAGGGTTTGTAAGGTCTTTGGCTCAAGGGGAGGTTAGCTGGAGACAGCTGATGTGGTCAGGCTTCCAGTTCAGTCCCCAGGCCAAGCAACCTCATTCCTACCACCTTCAGAAACACCCCCAGCCAGGGACTGTCGGGCTTTGCCTTTTTCTTTAGGAAATTCCTTGAATCACTTTGCATTTATCCTCATGGGTTGCCAACTCCCAACACACACACACACACACACTCATAAAACGCAATCACACACAACCTTTTGATACCTCCATGGGTTCCCTTCCATCTTTCCAAATGTACAGACATTTCTTTTGGGCCATTTTATGTATTATGTATAAAAATGATATGTGTATTTTTCATTCTGCCCTGTCTATCTAATACATCTCATACAAGTTTTTACGTATAAACACTGTTTGATAGCACAGCTATTTTAAAAGAGAACAAGTACAGATGCTCATGGGTTTCCAGGTGGTGCTACTGGTAAGGAACCCACCTGCCAGAGCAGGAGACGTAAGAGATGTGGGTTCGATTTATGGGTCAGCAAGATCCCCTAGATGAGGAAATGGAAACCCACTCTAGTATTCTTGCCTGGAGAATCCTATGGACTGAGCCTGGGGGGATACAGTCCATTGGGTCACAAAGAGTTGGACATTACTGAATGACTAATACTTTCACTTTTCACAGAAGCTCATGCATTGCAGGCTGAGGGTGGGGAGAAGGGAGAGAGGAGAGACCTGGAAATGGAAAGGCCAGTCCGTGGAGCTGCAGGCACTGAACACACAGCACAGTGTGCGCCCAGCAGCTCTGGCCCTGGGGACACCCCCTTGAGTACCCATTGAGTTCCTCTGGTCTCAGAGGAGACAGAGGGGAGCAGATCCAAGATCTACAGCAGTAGGGCAGGGGTTCTTAAAGAAGAAAATGCAGAAATCCAAAAATAATCATAGGTGCAAAAATGAAAACTTATTTAGGATGAGAAAAATCAAAACAAATTACAAGTTCTAAAAAGCTGATGAATTCCATAGACATTACAAAATCCAAAACGATATTCCAGATCAGCCTCTGCTTTGCCCAGTTCAGACCTCATTCCCCTCCCCTCCACCTGCTCTGGAGCCATCCACATCGCCCCAGGAGGCACCTCTTTGCCCAGCACAGGGGACATCAGAAACCCACAGGAGCTGTTTGCCTCCCTCCACCCAGGACAGCCAGCGATGAATGCCACAGCCAGCGACACACCTCCTTGAACCCAAACAGACTCTCCTCAGCTTGGCGTCCCCGGAGCCAGATCCCAGGGACGTCCTGACCAACCCCTCCAAGCATCAGGCAAAGTGAAGGGAGCAGTCAGTGGTCTTCACGGGTCGCAGTTAAACTATTTCATCTGTGCAGTTATTACAAATACCTGTCGCCATGGGGACACACGGCGAGGACCCTTCCTGGGCCTGCGAAGGCTCCAGGGCACGGGGGCACCCTGGCTTTGAAGTCTCATCAGCTTCCGGTAGCGACACGTCTGCCAGAGG
Source organism: Bos indicus x Bos taurus (assembly GCF_003369695.1). Classification (NCBI taxonomy): domain Eukaryota; kingdom Metazoa; phylum Chordata; class Mammalia; order Artiodactyla; family Bovidae; genus Bos; species Bos indicus x Bos taurus. Next base: position 25,930,963 of record NC_040103.1, on the reverse strand, counting down.
CCTTCACCCTTCACTTTGTCTGGCTGACTTTATCACAAGGTAAATGTCACTTCCTCCTGAGCCCTAGCCTACGACAGGGCCTTGCTCTTCTCTCTTACAGAACCCTGCTTTTCCCCTGTTGAGTAGTTTCCATAATTGGTAGCTGTATTTCTGTGTGTTTATTGACTGGTGTCTGTCTCTCCCAGCAGACTGTCAGTCCCAGAGGGCAGGGTCCACATCTGTCTTGTCTACTGTGGGTCCCCAGAGTCTAGTCCCCCCAGCCCACTATCCACGATGACAGGGAGAGTAAACAGCCTGCTGCCGTGTGGGACACTGTGTAGGTGTCAGAACACAAAGCACCAAGGGGTGAATGAGCTCCTCTGCTCTCGGCCTGCCCAGTGACCCCCTTCTGGCAGCTAACTGCCTGCTGAGTGCACACAACGCTCAGAGATACACAAAGCCTAAAAGAAAACAAGAGGAAGAAGGAAGAGGTATCAGGGGAGGTGATGGGGAATCATCAACAGAGTGTTACACCTTTTATAGTGTTTATTAAAGATGTGGAAAATATCATATAAAATATGAAAACACAAAAATAGCGTTTGTGGGTGTGTGTGTTTTGTTTTGAACAAATTAGTAAATTCTGGAAGGTTCAAAAGGAAGCAAGACAGGAAGACGGAATGGGATAAACCTTCTATGTCACAAGTGAACTACACTATATTATAGATATTCCTTGATTTACATGATGAGGTTACATCCAAATAAACCCACTGTAAGTGGAAAACGCATTTCATACACCTAACCTGCCAAACATCACAGCTTAGCCAGTCCACCTGAAACATGCTCAGAACCCTGACAGTAGCCTACAGTTGGGCAAAACCACCTAACACCAAGTTATTTTATAATAAAGAGCTGAATCTCTTGGGTAATTTATTTATTACTCTACAGAAAGTGAAAAGAAAGATGTGGGTGCAGAATGGTAGTCAGTGTATCGGCTGTTTACCCTCGTGGCAGCGTGGCAGACAGACCTGCCGCTGCCCAGCATCATATATTGCTAACTTGGGACAAGGTCGGAATTCAAGATTTGCAGTTCCATTTCCATTGAATGCCTTTGCACCATTGTGAAGTTGAAACATTATAAGTTGAACCATTATAAGCTGGAGACTGTTTGTGTATAAGTATTTCTTAGAAATATGAAATTAGTCAGGAAAATAGTTTGGCCAAAGAAATAAGAGAGAAAGACTGAGAGATGGAGAGAGGGAGGGAAAGAAGGAGAGAAGGAAGGAAGGAATCATTAAGACCTCAGAACTCAGCAAAATGAGAGAAGTTACGTAAAAGGTTGTAGCGATGTTCGGCCTGAGCTGAAACTGACCTCTCAGCTCTGCAGTGCGGTTCACCTGATGAACGGGACTTCCAAGTGGTGTCACCAGTATGTGGGCCATGCAGTGACTTGGTTTTAGGGAGCAGGACTGGAGCTAGCCACCAGTCTACACTCATCCCACACTACAGAAAGGGCTCCTGCCTGCGCTCACCTGGCCTGAGGGAGCTCTGGCCATCACACAGGACAACCTGGGAGCTTCCAGGAGTGGAGGGCTGACACTCCTTCATATCCACAAGACCTGTTTCCATTGTACCAGAACCCCTCAGGCCTTGTCCACCAGGAGGGGAAGCTGATCACAGGTTTCTGGAAGCAGAACCAGCTCTCCTCCTGGGCCTCCCTGGCAGCCCCTCCCAGCCCCCAGTTCCTCTGTCCCCCCCAGGATGTCCTTTGTCTGCAGCTGTGTCTGTGAGCGACTCTCTGCACCCCTTTCTTTAGCCCCTTCTTTCTTCTGTCGGCAGTGTAGCACATGTTCCCCACCCCCCGACTGATCTATTTGAGGAGAATGTGGGGAAACGACTCTTTAATTAATCTCCTGCCTTCATTAATTATTGTAATGGCTTTCAACTTGAGGTTGGGTGGGGAGAGGGTCACAATGCGCCTAATATGTTTTGATGTCGACAAACACATTCTCTCCTTGGCAGAGAAAGAGGCCTGCTTGGGGTTTGGGGCTGTGGAGTGATTTACAGAGAACACCAACATCAGAGAAATTCTCCCACTACAGACTCCTGGGTCGGCTTTCTGGAACTCTCCCTCACCCCCACAGGCTCTTTCTCTCCCCTTAAGATCCGTGTCTCCTTGCCTCACTTGTCCCCCTCTCCCAATGCGCCTCCCTCTGTTAACTCATCTCTTTTTCCCATATTCACATCCCTCTTTTTCCCACCACACCCCTCTCGCTGCCTCTCTCCTCCAAAGCAGAGGAGTCTTAGGTAACGTGGCTGATGAGCAGAATCTCCTGAGCCAACATCACTGCCTACAAGCAAAGGGGCCAGAGTCCTGAAGGGCACCATGGGCAGGAGAGGTGGGAACCGGGTCTGCTCTGGCCTGTTTCTCTGTGGAAAGCCCTCAACTGGCCTCTAGGGGTGTCTCACTGTCTTCATGAGAGCAGGCAAAGGTTACCAGGGGAACCCTGTGTAAACAAAATGCTTGCCAGGCTTTCGTGGATCTGGAGAAGCCTTCCAGGTCTGCCATCAGTAGGGAAAAGACAATTTGGGCTGGCAGGATTTCTGGAAAGAAGGAAGGAGATGGAGCTAAGAAAAACATCCCACAAATCACTCTTCAATGAGGTGAGTCTCCACGGCAACCTGGCCAGGGCTGAGAGCCACAGAGGCAAGAGATGCACTGTTGCCATGGAAACCACATCCTAGAAACCCACTGGTATTGGTCCCTGTTTGCCTTTGCAGATGAGGTGCTGGGGGCGGGGGCTAGACCTCCAGGGTCCCTCAGAGAAACGGGATGGAGGACAGAGGAAGAAAAGAGGGGAGAGAGACAAGGGCAGGAGAAAGAGAGGCAAGAGGGGAGAGGAGATGGAGAGACAGAGAGAGAGGATGACGGAAGGAAGGAGAGAGGAGAGGAAGGAACCAGATGGCCTCTCAGGTGGATCCTGAGTTCTCGGGGCTTTGCCCAACAGCAAAGGAAGTCCTCTGTGCACTCAGTATGGGCATGTGTGAGTGAGTGAGGGGAAGGGGCCTGAGCTGGAGCCCAGGCTAAGCCTCATGCCAGGTGGAGCCAAGGCAACTACTGTCCTCCTTGCTTTTACCCCATCATCACTCAAAATGAGTAAATGGAGCACACCCGGGGGGACCTGCTCACTGACCACAGAGCAACTCCCCCGCAGGGTCTGGAACCAGAGGAACCCCATTCGGGGCCTCTGAGCCCTCTGCCCCAGGGTGCCCAAGCACAGGGGCTCCAGAGGGAAGGTGATGGAAGTGGGCCCCAAAGCCTGCCGGCCTCTTGCCCTAATTACTCCCAGACACGGTCTGCGGGTCCCTTTTTCTGGGAGTTAAGTGGCCACTGTGTGCTAGCGCCACCTGCTGGTGACCACTGGAAGCAAGCCAGCCTGACTAGAACTGGCTGGTCCTACGGTGACCTCCGCTGAGCCTTGGCACCCTCTTCAAGCTAGGTGTCAAACTGGTACCCTCCTTCAAGCCCCTCAGACAGCCTGTGGGCATCATGAACTCTTCAGTCAAATGATCCAGCGTTTCTTTGAGTGTCTGGTCTTGTCAAGTCAGTTCCCTCACTGGGCTTCCACGTCCCATCTGTGCAATGAAGATCTGGAAGGGCTCTTTATGGCTTGGATAGTCTGATTCCTGGACTCAAGCCAGAATCTAGCTCCTATCTGGAGGATTACTGTGAGCCTTAAGGGAGATACCAGAACCCCACCCCAACGTACTGTTCCTTGGGCTTGGAGCTCTATAAACCCCACATGGTTCAAGGGTAGCCTGGCCCAGGAGGATCCAGGGTTTCCCCATCACCCTCCCTTTACCAAGTGAGCCCCACTGAGAGGGAAACAAAGCTTAAGCACAGTCACACACAGCATGCACTACCAGACATGCCCCAGACCCCTGCAAACCCACCTGCTCTTCCTCTGTAGTCTGAAAAATCTCCTGGGTCCACAAAGACTCCTAGAAGTCTGTCAGAGGGGAAGGGAAGCTGGGGAACCAACATTCTTCTAATCAGTGTGGGTGCCCACCACCTTTGAACAAAGAAGTTTCCTACATTTTCTGTAGGAGAGATGCCACTTTAGTGCTTCCTGAGCATCTATGCCTGCTGAACTGTCTGCTGGCAACTGAGAGAGCCAGGGCCATAGTGAGGGAGTTCTGGAGGTGATGGTGGGCACCTTGCTAGCCCAGAAAGGCAGGAAGTAAGTGAAGAGAGGCTTTGGGTCAGGAGAGCCAAGTTCAAATCAAAGCTTCTTCTTAGTAGTTCCATGATCTGTTGCCATTTTCCCATGGCCAACTGGAGGTACTAGCAGCGCCTACCTCCCAGGCTTTTGGTGAAGATTAAATGAGACAATGTGTGAGAAGCCCTTAGCACAAGGCCTGGCCCACAGCAGCACTCATCGTTACAGACTCAACTCAGAAGGCTCTGGACTTGGACCAGGTCAATTCGGATTCATTATAATATCAACAACATGTATAAAGTGTTTCTCCTGTTAATAACTATTTGTGGAGCATCTATTATGTGCCAGCCACTGTGCTGCACAACAGAGCTAGCACAACAGAGAAGACAGGTGTGATGCCAGGCTTCACGGAGTTCTAGTCTGGTGAGAGGCAAGGGAAAGTGGTAGACAGACCTCAAACAAATAGTGACATGGAAAATAAATTACTCTCCATTCGGAAAGGGAAGCAAAAGGGCCAAGGGAGCATGGGACTAGGCAGCTGGCCTGATCTGAGTGGTTAGGGAGGCCTGATCTTCCTCTCCCACCTTCAGGCTGACTGGAATAAGAACACGATGGCTGGAGCTTAGCAATCATCTCGGACCACAAGGCAGGGCTGGGGGATAAGATCAAACTGCGTGCCTGACAGCTTTGTGAAGGTGCCCAGCCCCTTTCTGTATTGTCTACTTCTGACTTTTTTTTTTTCATTTTCCTGAGGGAACATTATTTGAATCTTCTTTAAGAACAGGACTGTTTTTAGATCTTATCTGTCCTTGTCCTCAGAAAGTTCTGAACCACTGGACCGGGGTTAGTAATGAACACGCTGCCTCCTCTTTAGACTGTAAGAATATTGGGGGCAGAGGGGTTGTCCAGCCCAGGGTTTCCTCATAAGAAGGAGTTTGAAGAGTTAGTTTCATTGAGTGGGAAGGAGTTGACAAGAGACAGGAAAAAAAAAATCACTGAACAGATAAATTAAGGTGGATGTAGTTGGAGAAGGAAATGGCAACCCACTCCAGTGTTCTTGCCTGGAGAATCCCAGGGACGGGGGAGCCTGGTGGGCTGCCATCTATGGGGTCGCACAGAGTCGGACACGACTGAAGCGACTTAGCAGCAGCAGCAGCAAACCTGGGGCAAGAAGCCCAAACCATTTCAAATGATGTCTGAAGACAGAGCTAAAGGAGCGTGGGACAGGGAAACTCTGCAGTCAAGGACAGAATCTAGCAGAACAACAGCTGAGGGGATTGAACCCAGGGACAGGACTGATCTCCAGAACAAAATACTTTGGAGGTATTAAAGGGTTCCTCACGAATGGCTTCAACTTGACCCTGACTTTGAATGTAATGTCTAGGGAAGACTCAAGACTTGGGCAGCCAAGAGACCTGGTTTTTAAATCCTGTTGTGCTGCTTACTAGCTGGGTGAATTTAGGTAACTTGCATGACCTCTCTGAGCTTTCATTTACTCATAAAAGAAGTAAAAATAGATGGAATAATATATATGTACTCCGAAAGGCAATGCCAAAGAATGCTCAAACTACCACACAATTACACTCATCTCACATGCTAGCAAAGTAATGCTCAAAATTCTCCAAGCAAGGCTTCAGCAGTACGTGAACCATGAAATTCCAGATGTTCAAGCTCGTTTTAGAAAAGGCAGAGGAACCAGAGATCAAATTGCCAACATCCACTGCATCATGGAAAAAGCAAGAGAGTTCCAGAAAAACATCTATTTCTGCTTTATTGACTATGCCAAAGCCTTTGATTGTGTGGATCACAATAAACTGTGGAAAATTCTGAAAGAGATGGGAATACCAGACCACCTGACCTGCCTCTTGAGAAACCTATATGCAAGTCAGGAAGCAACAGTTAGAACTGGACATGGAACAACAGACTGGTTCCAAATAGGAAAGGGAGTATGCCAGGGCTGTATATTGTCACCCTGCTTATTTAACTTATATGCAGAGTACATCATGAGAAACACTGGACTGGAAGAAGCACAAGCTGGAATCAAGATTGCCGGAAGAAATATCAATAACCTCAGATATGCAGATGACACCACCCTTATGGCAGAAAGTGAAGAGGAACTAAAAAGCCTCTTGATGAAAGTGAAAGAGGAGAGTGAAAAAGTTGGTTTAAAGCTCAGCATTTAGAAAACGAAGATCATGGCATCTGGTCCCATCACTTCATGGGAAATAGATGGGAAAACAGTGGAAACAGTGTCAGACTTTATTTTTTTGGGCTACAAAATCACTGCAGATGGTAATTGCAGCCATGAAATTAAAAGACGCTTACTTCTTGGAAGGAAAGTTATGACCAACCTAGATAGCATATTCAAAAGCAGAGACATTACTTTGCCAACAAAGGTCAGTCTAGTCAAGGCTATGGTTTTTCCAGTGGTCATGTATGGATTTGAGAGTTGGAGTGTGAAGAAAGCTGAGCACCAAAGAATTGATGCTTTTGAACTGTGGTGTTGGAGAAGACTCTTGAAAGTCCCTTGGACTGCAAGGAGATCCAACCAGTCCATTCTGAAGGAGATCATCAGCCCTGGGATTTCTTTGGAAGAAATGATGCTAAAGCTGAAACTCCAGTACTTTGGCCACCTTATGCGAAGAGTTGACTCATTGGAAAAGACTCTGACGCTGGGAGGGATTGGGGGCAGGAGGAGAAGGCGACGACAGAGGATGAGATGGCTGGATGGCATTACTGACTCGATGGACGTGAGTCTGAGTGAACTCTGGGAGTTGGTGATGGACAGGGAGGCCTGGTGTGCTGCGATTCATGGGGTCGCAAAGAGTCGGACATGACTGAGTGACTGAACTGAACTGAACTCCCCCCACACTGCCTAGTATATTGTGGTTGTTGTTGTTTAGTCTCTCGGTCAAGTCTGACTGTTTTGCGACTCCACGGACTATAGCCCTCCAGGTTCCTCTGTCCATGGGATTTCTCAGGCAAGAATACTGGAATATCAGTATTCAAAGGAAACTGGGCTGAGTGAAGACAGGTGAGTGTGGAGGTACTGGTGGGTGCTACGTTGGATGGGGCTGCACTAGACACAGCCCCCCAAACCTAGAGAGAGCTCACCTCGGTGACGACAGCAAGCCTGGCCTATCACCCCATGAGACTTCTTAGTCCATGTTCTGCCTGGAGGCTCCAGTACCCGGGGCTCTGGATCAAGACAGGCCCCAAGGCCCTTGTTGACAGAGTCTCTTCCTGGGTGGCCTCAGTCACCCTGCACCCTCCCCTCCTATTCCCTAGGGCTCCCAGCCCAGGTCTGCTACCTCCCAACTGTGCAACCAGGTGTGAGTTGCTTTAAACTATCCAAGCCCCAGAGTTACCATCTGTGAAAAGGGAGAGACGTCTTTTTTTCCTTTGTGGGAGGATGAAATGGGACAAGGCTCCTACACCAGGATGAGACCACAGTAAATTAATTCTAATGAAATTGCATACACTCTATGCCAGAAACCCAAGTTCTGCTAGTACTGAAATGCAAGGCAATTGTAAGCCTGGTCTGGTTGAGCCCAGCACTCACCTAGGGCAGAAAGAGGATGATTTGATGGTGGGATGGAAGTCATGCTCCTGCACAAATATTCCACCAGGTGGCACCATGGTATAACATTCACAGCCCTTCAGGCCAACAAGCCAAGATTGCTGGGGTCTCCAGGGTCTACCCTGCACAAGAGGAACAGGACTTCATTAGCCAAGTCAGAGCTAAAGAAAGTCTGAAGCTGTATCATTCTTCACAGCTTCCCTCCATCTCCTTCACCTAGATCTTCATCAAAAGTGTGGTGGGAAGACAGTGGGGCAACAGGGACAGTGACAATGGCAATGCCAAGCCATGCCAGCTGCAAAGTTCATTAAGCATCTCCTATGGGAAAGGCTCTGTGGCAGGGACTGTCGAGTTTTAGAGCGGAGAAGGGCCTTCGAGGAAACCCACCCGTGCCGCTTCGTTTTTCCAGGATGGGAGGCCAGCAGAGGGTAATGCCTGTCTGTCAGAGGTGGTAGAGGCCAGTCAGGCTCACCTTGGGGTTCAGCATGACACAGGACAATGGGTTTCAGGTGAAGCCTCCACAGGTGAGGGAAAAGCCAGGGGGAGACAGGAAAGTCACTCCATCCAGCTGCAAAGGGGACTGAGGAGACCAACTGGGTGTGACTTTCTAGGCTATTACTGCCTCACTCTCTCCTGGCACACAGAACACCCTCCCTGACTGTCTGCTGAATGGACTGCCCTCCTGGGACAAAGATTAAACCATCCTGGGGACTTCTTCCTCCAGCCCTGAAGAAGGGGGCATTTCTGTCAGGGCCCCCATATTTCAGAGAAGCACCCCATGGAGTAGTTCAAGGTCAGAGCTACAAGGCCCTTGGGCGTCAACTAGGTCAACCCCCTGTGGTACAGGTGACTCCCAGGAGGGCAGCAGAGAGTCAACAACTCACTCCAGTACCAAAACTCAACAAAATGAAGCAGCTTTCTACGCACTAATATGACATGTGTCCAGGATATACTGTTAAATTTAAAAGTAAGAGAAGAAAACAGATTTAATTTTCCATTATTTATATTTAAAAAGAAGACAAAATTAATATGTTTGTGTTTGCACATATTTGCATAAATAAGTTCTGGAAGGATTTAAAAGATGCTAAGAACAGTAGTTAGAGGATGAAGTGGGGAATGGATGGATGGATGAGGAGGAGGAAGGAAGGAGACTTTGCCCGTATGCATCTGTCCATTGCCTGGTCTTTGAACCATGCAAACGAATTGTTTTTCAGACTAAATTTTTAAAACATTCTTATGGCTGATTCACATTGTTGTATGGCAGAAACCAACAAAAAATGTAAAGCAATTATCCTCCAATTTAAAAACACTTTTAAATAGCCTGCCCAAGATCATACAATGCTTCCCACAGTTGTAGGATACTTTCACGTGGCAGGGTATGAAATGATTTGTGGTTCACAAGATGATGGTAAGTAATTCACAAACACAGCACTGAGTCCTTCCATGAGAAAGCCATTCCCTTTTCATTTCTCTTCATTCTTCTGAATCCATCAAGGGGAGCGTTTCAGCAAGATGCCAATGGGTCTGTAACACCTCTCCAAATCCTCATAAACCACCTTTTTAACAAAGAAAGCAGGTATCAGACGTAGAGCCTTGACCAACAGCAGTGGCTGCTAGCTAAATGGTGAAAATGGAATCATGTCATTTTCTCTACACTGAATTTACTTGTACTAATATTTATGAGGAATGGCAAGGAACATTGGCCTTCAATTTGCAATAGTACTACGAGTCTTCCTTTTCAAAATACTTTTAAGTAAAATTTGTGTTGCTCTAAAGAAAACTATTATGTAAACCCTAATGCCACCACTGTGTGAGCATGGTATTATCAAGTGCTAGCCTTGTGCCAAAAAGTGCTAAGTATTTCCCATGAATTTATATACTGATCCTCCCGCCAGCGGGAGGTGCAGATGAGGACATGGAGAGGCAGGGAGAACGTGGACCTTGCCCAAGGTCACTGGTTGACTGGACGTGGAGTTGGGAATTTGGCATCCAGCCCCCCGTAGGGCCCAGCACCGGAGGGACTAACGCAAGCAGCACAAGGAGGCGTGAGCCTTAAGCCTTGGTCCTCCCATGGTGGCACCCTGCTAGACAGGCTGCAAGCTTCTCTCTCCATCTAGCTTTGGGGGCACAGCCCTCTGCCCCTGTCACCCTCGCCTGTCCGATCCTTCAGGGACCCTACATGAGATAATCGGACTTCTCTCCTTGTCGGTTTGCAATGAAAACGTCGCATGCTCAGGAAAGCAGGGAAGAGGGTTGCACCCCATCCAGTGGCTGCGGCCCGGAGCTGGGAAGCTCTAGAGGCCCCCCAGCCAGGCAGCTCATCTAGAATCCTTCCACCCACCCTGTGCCCTCCGCCCTCACAGAACTGATCTGATGGTCACATGGATGCCAGCAGGTGGTAAGGCCTGTGACCACCCTGTCTCTCTCCTCTCTCTGGACCACAGCCCAGTCAGGGGCTGAACTTACCCACAACGCTCCATCAGAATCACCTGGGCGGCTTTGTTAGCGGCAGGTTCTGGGCCACACCCCTCAGCACATCTCAGAGTCTATGGTGAGGTCTGGGGATCTGCATTTGAAACAAGTCTAGACGTGTGGTCAAGACTGGGCTTGGCCTCAGTCTGAATCCTAGCTCTAACCACTGCTCACTTAGGGGTTGAAGTGAGGGGGGATCCTCGGGTGGATTAATATGTTCTCCAGTGTGCTCAGCCCTGGTGGCTCAGACAGCAAAGAATCAGCCTGCAATGCAGGAGACCTGGGTTTGATCCCTGGGTCGGGAAGATTCCCTGGAGAAGGAAATGGCAACCCACTCCAGTATTCTTGCCTGGAGAATCCCATGGACAGAGGAACCTGGTGGGCTACAGTCCACGGGGTCGCAGAGTCGGGCAGGACTGAAGCGACTCACACACACAGTGTGCTCAGCAGTGAAGGACAGCACTGACAGAACCAATGACATTCTGCTGACAAATGACACCGAGCACTTAGCACAGTGTCAGGCACGCAGCACATTCAGCAAATCCCTCCTGTCCTGACACGAGACACGTAACAAGGCCTCCGCTTAAGGAGCGAGAGAAGCAGCTGCATGTCTTCTCCAGCAGGGCGGAGAAGTGGGGCGGGTGGTGACACTGGTCATCAAAGCCCAGCACTGCCCCCAGCCGGCGGTTCTGGCTGCCTGGACGTGGTGACTGCTCTGGCTGAGCCCACTGCACTGGCTCAAGGGGCAGCATCTGAGGAGGAGCTGCAGGAGTTGGAGCATTCTCCCCCCATGCCCCCTGTCCATCTCCCTCACCCACTGCACCAAGCATGATCCCCAAGGCTCTAGGCAGCAGGAAGGACCCAGATCATTACCCCTCATTGGAGATGAGCAACAAGGCTCTAGAGGCTAAGTGAGCCGTCCAAGGTCACAGACCCACAAAGCAGAGCAGAGTCTGCAAACAAACAGGCTTCCTCCAGGGCCCAGCCATCCAGGGTGCGGGGCCTTCTCTGCCCTCATGGTCGGGCATCCCTGGGCAGAGGCTCTGACCACCAGAGCAGGGCTTTTCCCTTACCTCAGAGAGCTGGAGTCCTTGGTTGGAAAGCCTGGCTCCCTGCCTCTGTTAAATGGCCCAAGCAGAGGCCCAGAGCTGCCAACACTGTTTAGCTCTGTCTCAGGCTTGGTGTTTCTCCTGGGGAGATGGAGCTGTGGTCCCCACTTGCAGGCTAGCTGGTGGGTGGGGAGGGGTAGAGGGTGTAGAGCAAACGGCTTGGAACTTGTGGAAGGAAGGGCCCAAGAGGCCACTGGTGCTGGGAGATGGAGCGGCAACGGATGGTGGGGCCAGGAGCTCCTCACCAGACAGCCCCAACTAGGGGGTTGAAAAAGCCCCACGGGGGGACAATGGTTGTCTCCAGCCTCACAGAGGCAGCAGAGGGAATCCAGCTGTGGCTTCCGAGGCAGTCAGGCCACAAATCCAACCTGACATGGAAACACAGGGCTCGGAGGATTAGCCCTAGGGATTAGTAGAAACCTCCACTGAAATCTGCCCTCAAGGTGGCCCAGTCTGGGGGGTCCCATCATGTAGCAGGCAGAGTGGTGTGTCGGGGAGCAGAGGAGGAAACGGGTTTACCTGTTCAGCAAACCTCCAGCTAGGACGCCCACTAGGCCAAGGCAGCGCTCGGCCTCACTCGGCAGTCTGCATCTGGCCATCTCCACCTGCTTAGAACGCGCCTGCAGCACGATTTCTTGGTGGCGAGGGTTTACCAAAGGACCTCACACAGGAGACAGAGATGGCTTGTATTACTAGCAGCTCCAAAGGCTGCACAGCCCCAGGAGGCACCTTCTCTCCGCATACTGCCTCTACGAGGCTATTTTCAGACCCTGGACCTTGAGCAATGAGGCAGGACGTTGGTTAGCAATCCGCCTGGAGCCCACGGGGCACAGGGAAGGTGGGTTGAGGAAAGGAGGGTCAAGAGGGACCCCTGGGACCCCGGCCCACTTCAACCACAGCAGCTCTACTGGGTCTGTGTCTTGAGTGTTGAGCTCAAGCAGCAAACAGCCCTTCTTACTTCAACAACTCTCTTTTTTCAAATCCCCACTTCTTCCCTTAAGCTAGCTAACAAGTCCACAGAGATCAGGTGGGGGGGGGGGGGGCGTGCCACTGCCCCAGGGGCTGATGCCGGGGCTCCTCCCAACCCCCAACCTAGCGCTTGCCCGGTTGGCCTCCTTCCAGTGGGAGCAGGGAGGAGGGCCTGCCTTCTCTAAAGCACTCTCAATTCTCCTCCAAGGCTGCAGGCTTTGGGAATGGAAACTGAATTACAGAAAGACACAGTTCTCAGTCCTCCTGAATTTATGGACTCAGATTCATAGCCCTTCAAGGAATTTTATACGTTGAAGGTTCACTTAAGATTTATCTCTTCAGAGTTCTACAAGGCGAGAAGGCAAGGAAAGCTCAGCCCCAGAGAGAAGCACTGACGGGGAGGTTCAGGAGAGGGGAAGCTGTAGGGGTCGTCCCTCCCCCAGGGCTGCTGGGCTGGAGCCACTGGGGGCTGGGGGAGCAGGTGGCGGATGTGCCCCAGGAGGAGGTGCCCCAGGAGACAGCCAGGAGAGCAGCCAGGCCTGGGTACCCCCTCCCCTGCCCAGGCCCCAGAGGATCCACTGGGAGCTAGACTCCTAAATAAATAAATAAAGACACAGATGACCTTGAGAAGAAAGTCCTGTTTGAACAGCATAAAGCTCCCCCTGGGAGTGTCTGTGATAAAAGCCACCAGCCCCCTCCAGGGCACAGGGTTGGGGGGAGAGGGTTCTGTCCCTCATAGCACACAGGCTCTCAGCAGGGACAGGAACCATCTCCCCCTCTCCCCAAGTCTCCCCCACATACACCCCATGGTCTGCTGCCCCGACCCCGGCTTTCAAGAAGCACCTCCCAAACCTGCCTTCCTCCCCCACACCACCAGACCCAGAAGGAGGACCCTAAATGAAGGGTGACAAGTCTGGTCCCCGGGTACGGGGAGCCCTCAAGCTCACCCAGCCTCTCTCTGACCTCTCAGCCCACTGCAGGCCCAGAGGCCCGAGGCATCCAGTGCCACCCCGGCCCCCCAGCAGGGCCTCCACACAGACCCAGGGCTCAACCAGCCAGAGTTCAAGGCCGCTACTCACCAAAAGCCGGGCACCCTCACCCTACATGCACCGACTGGTCAGTGCCAAGACCTCTGCTTTCTGAGGAGAGTGTCCCGAGGTTAGAGGCTGTGAGAGCCTTGGGAGGCTGAGGGAGGGCTGAACAGCCTCTGGTCCGAGCCCCAGGGCCAGGGAGACCTGCACCCCAGCTGTCCTGACACAGAGCCTCACTGGCTGTTCTTGTCAGAGGACCTGCCCCACACCACCCCACCCCCAACAAGGCCAACATCTAAGAGTGAGCCAGTTATCTACGCATCAGTCAAAGGGCCCAACTCCAGGCTTTACCTGGCCCACTGCCCCTGCTCTCAGAGGCTGCAGGGAAAAGGCTGGAAACCACCCTGCAAGGTCAATGCCCCCCTCTGCCCATTTCACCAGCCCCAGCCACTCCCAAACCACCCTCACCACGTCTTCCAGATCTCCATGCAGCCGTACTATGCATGTCTTTACGTGGACACACTTTTACTTAAATTTCTTTATTGAAAATGCCACCACAATACGTAGAATACCAGTACCACGTGTCATAAATAAAAGGTAGCCAATAAAAATATACCATTAAAATGGAACAGAGCTATAAAAGTCTGGAAACTTTTCCCACTAAGCCCAGGCCTGCTCCCTAGTAACGGGGAAGCCAGCCCGTGTTCTGGGCATGAGAACACATTGGCACCTAGAGGAGACTTTCTTCTTGGCATAAAAGGATTGGAAGAGAATTGGAAAGAGAATCCCTCTCTTACTGTGACTTTGTGCTTAATGTCTGACACTAGCTAAACGTGTCTCAAGGGAATGAAGTGGGGATCACCCGATCCTTTGGGAATGTTGGACTAGAGGCTCCCTCTGCCTCTTGCGTAACACGATGTGCACACAAGGCTCTCTGAGCGCACCCTCAAGGCACCGGTGTGGAGCTCCTCCCCACGTGCCTGCTCTCACACCAAGGCCCCGCAGCTCCCTCTCCCACACACCTGCCCCCCAGCAGCCCCTGGAGGTCACCGCTGACTCAGGTGGGACACCAGGTAGACGAGGCCCACCAGCAGGAGCCCGCGCACGCCGAGCATCATGAGCAGGAACAGCAGCAGGATGGAGGTCACCGGCTCCACGGCGTGGTTGCCCAGATGCCACTGTGGGAAGCCCATATTCACCAGCTGCCGGTTGAGGTCATTGAAGGGGGACTGAGCAGCACCCAGCCTGGCGCCTGCCTGCTGCTGGCGGGGGCCGGGACCCCCCAGGGAGGCACCGTGGCCCCTATTGAGAAAGCTCTGTGAGGTGAAGACAGAGAGAGACGAATGAATCCAGAGAAAGCTTCCCTGGAGTTGAGGCATTGGAGGCAGGAGGATGCCTGCCCTCCCCTAAGACCACCTGGGGCCACACCCTCCTTTCTCAGCAATTCCCAAATGCTACTCATACGAAGCCCAACCACTGAGTCACAAGCTCTCAGAGCATAGAAAATGCCAATCCATGTTCCCTACGTCACGTGAGAGAGGAAGGAGGCAACAGGGTAAGACTACAGGGTGTGGCTTCTGGGAGGACATTTTCAACCTCCTCCTTCCTTCTTTTCAACCCCTCATCATGCGGCCATGGGCTCATCTTCTCCACTTATTCTCCAGCTTCTCTCTCATCCAACAGACTCTAAAAGATGCTGGCTCCAGTAGGGGTTGCTGACCAGACTAAGGGAGAGAGCTCTTGGGTTTGAAGTCTGGGAAGGCTGCCTGGAGGAAGGAGAGCTGGGGAGGCAGGAGGCTGAGAAATAAATCTACTGGGGTTTTCCCCAAGCCTTAAACCCCCAGGCTGCCCATCCCTGCTCTCTATAAACAGGGCTTCAGTAGAAAAGGTTAATCACCAGCAAGGGAGCCTCTGGGAGCGAAGAAGTAACTGGTACATTGGACAGGAGACCAGCTGCTCTCATCCACAGGGCTGGGTGCCTACCTGTCGAGGAGTACTACTGCGTGGCTGGGTAGTATTCCTCACGCGGGGGTCATCATCCTGCACAATCTCCCCATTGGCCAAGATCCGAACCATCCTTCCAGGCTGCACCTTTCCCCAGGCCTCAAAACACCTGAAGGAAAACATTCACCAAAGAGATGCTTGCTTTCAGTGGGAAAAACTGCGATTCTGGGTGCTCACATTGGTGACCCAGGCTGAGCAGATGGTGTGTCTAGCTAATAAAAAGAAGAGAAACAAATACTCACTGTTTGAAAGAGCCCACTAGGAAAACTATCAAAAGGACCCTTGGAGGGACTTCCCTGACAGCCCAGTGGTTAAGACTCCTCACCCCAGTGTAGGGGCACGTGTAAGTTCCCAGTTGCTGCAGGGCCAAAAAAAAAAAAAGATCCTTGGAGAAGGAAGTTTTATTATTAATCACCACCGCCAGCAACAAAGGAGATGACAACTCTTGCTCATCAAGTCCACCAAGGCTCATCTCACTCACACCTCCCAACAATCTTGTAGGGCTGCTACAGCTAGCGACCCAGAGGGGCTTACCTCACTCACCTAGGACCACCCATACATGGGCAGCAGAGAAAGAGCATGAAACGAAGAACTCTGGCCCAAGGTCCCTCTCTGTTACTAAGTGTGGAGTTCAGTGTCTCCATTTCCCTTCCGTTAAGCAATGGTCCAGTGTGCTGTTCTTCGGGGAGATGCTAGGGACTCAGGCCTTCTGCCCGCAGGAGACAGGGCCCACTTCAGAGCTGCTTTCCTGCAAAGGGCTTACCCTCAGCAGCCCCTCACCTCTCAGGTAACACCAGGAGGGCGGGGCCAGCCTTCCCGAAATACAGGACGGGGGTGCTGCTGCGGATCTGGGAGGGGAAGGGAGAAAAGGAGGGGGAAGGGCCCCAAGGGAGTCCATGGCTGGAGGTGGGGGTCCTTCCACGCTTCTCCCCGAATCTGGGTCAAGGCCATTATTTTTCAGAATATGAGCCACAGTTTTCGTCTAAATTTTCAAAAGCACTCGTGACACACACGCCAAAAGGGGTTAAGAGCCCTTTTCCCTTGCCCAAGGCATGGACAGGCGGATCCCCTTTTCGAAGCCTGCTGGCCCCTGCAAATAACCAAGAGGGTCCAAGGTCCTCCGCAGTCCCTTTGTGCCTTGCCATCCCGCCCCGCTGGGTGGGCTGAGGGTGCGGTGGGCCCTTCCAGCACTGAGGGAGGTGGGGGTGGGGAACGGGGGTGGCAGGGCGCGCTGCCGGGGTGGGAGGGGCCGCTGCCCGGGCAGCCGAGCCCGACTCCGAGACCAGGCCCAGGGGAAGGGAGGAGTGCACCCTCGCTCCCCCGCGCCCAGGGTCTCGAACACTCACCTGCGGGCGCGGCTCCCGGGCCTCGGTGGCGTCCACTCCCCGCGGCTCCCAGGCCGCTTCCTCCCACCTGACCTCACAGGAAGCGCGCGCCGCAGCCGCACTGCCCCGCAGGTGGCGCGGCAGCTCCCTCTGTAGGCCTCTGGGGGAACTGCAGCTGCCGGGACCCAGGCGGCGCAAGAAGCGGGAGGAGGGAGGCACACCCGGCAGAAGTGGAACTGAGAGAGGACCCGGTGCACCTCAGGGCTGGGAGAGAGGGAGTGCAGAGGAAGAAGGAAAGCAAAGGGAAGGGAGAAGAGGAGGAGGAAAAACTAGGATGTGGGGGAGCCTCTGACCTGGCTGGCACAGGCTCAGCCCGCCGCTATGAGTTGCTGAGCCTTTAAGTAGGACCCACCCCTTTAAGTAGGACCCACCCCTGCCCTCAAGGAAGTCCAACCCCACTTCCAGTGCGGAACTTCTGGAAGTGAAACGCAAAGGAGAAAGTGAAGTGAAAGTCGCTTAGTCGTGTCCGACTCTTTGCGATCCCATGGACTATACGCTCCATGGAATTCTCCAGACCAGAATACTGGAGGGGGTAGCCTTTCCCTTTTCCAGGGGATCTTCCCAACCCAGGGATCGAACCCAGGTCTTCCGTATTACGGGCGGATTCTTTACCAGTTGAGGCACAAAGGAAGCCTAAGAATATTGGAGTGGGTAGCCTATCCCGTCTACAGCAGATCTTCCCAATCCAGGAATCAAACCGGGGTCTCGAATTGCAGGCGGATTCTTTACCAACTGAGTTATCAGGGAAGCCCTGACAAAGGAGAAAAGAGAAAATATATCTATCTGAATGCAGAGCTCCAAAGAACAGCAAGGAGAGATAAGAAAGCCTTCCTCGGTAATCAATGCAAAAAAATAGAGGAAAACAATAGAATAGGAAAGATTAGAGATCTCTTCAAGAAAATTAGAGATACCAAGGGAACATTTCATATAAAGATGGGCACCATAAAGGACCGAAATGGTATGGACCTAACAGAAGCAGAAGATATTAAGAAGAGGTGGCAAGAATACACAGATCAGATCAGATCAGATCAGTCGCTCAGTCGTGTCCGACTCTTTGCGACCCCATGAATCGCAGCACGCCAGGCCTCCCTGTCCATCACCAACTCTCGGAGTTCACTCAGACTCATGTCCATCGAGTCAGTGATGCCATCGAACCATCTCATCCTCTGTGGTCCTCTTCCCCTTCTGCCCCCAATCCCTCCCAGCGTCAGAGTCTTTTCCAATGAGTCAGCTCTTCGCATAAGGTGGCTAAAGTACTGGAGTTTCAGCTTTAGCATCATTCCCTCCAAAGAAATCCCAGGGCTGATCTCCTTCAGAATGGACTGGTTGGATCTCCTTGCAGTCCAAGGGACTCTCAAGAGTCTTCTCCAACACCACAGTTCAAAAGCATCAATTCTTTGGTGCTCAGCCTTCTTCACAGTCCAACTCTCACATCCATACATGACCACAGGAAAAACCATAGCCTTGACTAGCCGGACCTTTGTTGGCAAATTAATGTCTCTGCTTTTGAATATGCTATCTAAGTTGGTCATAACTTTCCTTCCAAGGAGTAAGTGTCTTTTAATTTCATGGCTGCAGTCACCATTTGTAGTGATTTTGGAGCCCAGAAAAATAAAGTCTGACACTGTTTCCACTGTTGCCCCATCTTAAGTGGTGGGACCGGATGCCATGATCTTCGTTTTCTGAATGTTGAGCTTTAAGCCAACTTCTTCACTCTCCACCTTCACTTTCATCAAGAGGCTTTTTAGTTCCTCTTCACTTTCTGCCATAAGGGTGGTGTCATCTGCATATCTGAGATTATAAGAACTGTACAAAAAAGATCATCATGACCCAGATAACCACGATGGTGTGATCACTCACCTAGAGCCAGACAACCTGGAGTGTGAAGTCAAGTGGGCCTTAGGAAGCATCACTACAGACAAATCTAGTGGAGGTGATGAAATTCCAGCTGAGCTATTTAAAATCCTAAAAGATGGTGCAGTTAAAGTGCTGTACCCAATATGCCAGCAAATTTGGAAAACTCAGCAGTGGCCACACAACTGGAAAAGATCAGTTTTCATTCCAATCCCAAAGAAGGGCAATGCCAATGAATGTTCAAACTACCACACAATTGCACTCATCTCACATGCTAGCAAAGTAATGCTCAGAATTCTTCAACAGTACATGAACGGAGAACTTCCAGATGTTGAAGCTGGATTTAGAAAAGGCAGAGGAATCAGAGATCAAATTGCCAACGTCTGATGGATCATAGCAAGTTCCAGAAAAAGCAAAAGAGTTCCAGAAAAACATCATTTCTGCTTCATTGACTGTGCTAAACCTTTTGACTGTGGATCATAACAAACTGTGGAAAATTCATAAAGAGTGGGAATACCAGACCACCTTACCTGCCTCCTGAGACATCTGTATGCAGGTCAAGAAGCAACAGTTAGAACCAGACATGGAACAACAGACTGGTTCAAAATTGGGAAAGGAGTATGACAAGGCTGTATATTGTCACTTTGCTTATATAATTTATATGCAGATGGACTGGATGAAGCACAAGCTGGAATCAAGATTGCTGGGAGAATTATCAATAACTTCAGATATGCTGATGACACCACCCTTGTGGCAGAAAGCAAAGAGGAAGTAAAGAGCCTCTTGATGAAGGTGAAAGAGGAGAGTGAAAAGGCTGCTTAAAACTCAACATTTAAAAAAACTGAGATCATGGCATCTGGTCCCATCAGTTCATGGCAAGTAGCTGGGTAAACAGTGACAGACTTTATTTTCTTGGGCTCCAAAATCACTACAGATGGTGACTACAGCCATGAAATTAAAAGATGCTTGCTTCTTGGAAGAAAAACCGACAAACCTGGACGGTATATTAAAAAGCAGAGACATCACTTTGCTGACAAAGATTCATCTAGTCAAAGCTATGGTTTTTCCCCATAGTCATGTATATCCATGGTCCAAGAGTTGGACCATAAGGAAAGCTGAGCACTGAAAAATTGATGCTTTTGAACTCTGGTGTTGGAGAAGACTCTTGAGAGTCATTTGGACAACAAGAAGGTCAAACCAGTCAATCATAAAAGAAATCAACCCTGAATATTCATTGGAAGGACTGATGCTGAAGCTGAAGCTCCAATACTGGCCACCTGATGTGAAGAACTGACTCATTAGAAAAGACCCTGATGCTGAGAAAGATCGAAGGCAGGAGGAGAAGGGGACAACAGAGGATGAGATAGTTGGATGACATCACTGACTCAATGGACAAGAGTTTGAGCAAGCTCTGTAAGTTGGTGATGAACAGGGAAGCCTGGTGTGCTGCAATCCCAGGGGTCACAAAGAGTCGGACATGACTGAGCAACTGAACTGAACGGCCCTGCCCTCAAGGAATTCCAACCCCACTTCCAGTGTGGAACTCCCCAGTGGGGAAGACGAGGCATGAAACGCAGGACAAGTGCAACTAACTGTAATGTGAAGGAAGAAGGCAGGCTTCCTAGAGGAGGTGGTCTTTGAACTGGAACCAGAACGGTAGATAGGATCTTACCTGCCGGGCAAATAGGGAAGGGAACCTGGCAACCTCTGCCTCTTTCCCAATGTTTTCAATCCCTGCCCAGCCTAAGCTTCTCCCAGTGGACCTGTTCACCAGTGGGAGGCAGTGAACTCTGCAGTCCACAAGGTGAGTCAGACTCTGGCAAGCTACTGAACTGCTCAGTTGCCTTATCTGCAAAATGGGGCTAATCAGAGCAGTTGCCTTCAGTATTGCTGTGAAGATTAAGAAGGGTTTAATTAAGGTTAGTTAAGAAGATTAAGAATTGAGAGTCTCTGGCACATGGCAAGTGTTATAACCATTTGTTGTGATTATCAATCAGTAGACGTTTCTGGGAGCAGATGTATATAGTGTTAGTCATTCAGTCTTCTCTGACTCTTTATGAACCCCATGAACTGTAGCCCTCCAGGTTCCTCTGTCCATGGAGTTCTCCAGGCAAGAATACTGGAGTGGGTTGCCATTTCTGGGAGCAGATATATATAAGGACATATATAAGGACCTAGGTGCTCATTGGCCCCTAGGTGGAGTAAGAGAAAGATTGAGACTTAGACCTTGCTTCAAGGGCTCATCGTCTGTCAATATGGTTTAATTATTTGATTATGAAAACTTATCACGGGACTTCCTGATAGTCCAGTGCTTAAGATTTCACCTTCCAATGCAGGAGGTGAGGGTTCGACCCCTGGTCAGGTAGCTAGGACCCTACATGCCTCATGGCTAAAAAACCAAACAAAACAGAAGCAATATTGTAACAAATTCAATAAAGACTTTAAAAATCTTTAAGAAAAAAGAAAACTTAGTAAAAAATGTTGAGCAGGCCCCCCAATATCTGTATATTATTTGTGTATTATTTATTTGTTTATAAGTTATACATGTGTGCTGTGAGAGCAGATTGGTATTATTGATAAAATGTGGATGCTAGAGCCAACCTGGATTGGAATCTTGGCACAGCTGCTTTCTGATGGTGTGATGGGCCAGTTACTCAACCTTTCTGGCCTCAGTTCCTTCGTCTGTAAAATGCATATAGTAACAGTACTCATTTTATCAAGCTTTTGTGAAGCATTCAGTGCTTGGTGTAAAGTGCTTAGATGAGAGCCTGGCCACAGTAAGTTCTCAGTAGTCACTGTCATCTCTACTGCTCCACTACATTAAGTCAATTGTAAAGCATGTACATTAGAAAAGAATGATATTTCTTTTTTTTTTTTTCTTTAAATTTTATTTAAAATAAAACAAGATTTTCCCCCCCTCTTCCCACTGCAATTATGAAATTATTTTGTTGAGTGTACTTTATTAAATGTCCATTTTAACTGTATACCCAGACTCCTTAGTAGACCCTTCCACACACACAGAGGGCATGCCTGTTAGGAGCTATTCTCTGGGAGCCTGTTGTGTTTCTGCCCTTTCTATGAGCACGGCAATGCCACCTTTTGTCTTGGACTTTTCCAGTCTATACTGTATCATGCACAGCCTTGAAAGACAAAGGTAGTGTGGTATTTGCCTAAGCAGAATGTATGTATGTTTGTTGTCCACTCTAACTAAGATGATGTCCTCTTGGGGGCAGATGCTGGGCAGGTTTCATATGTGGCCTTTCATAAAAGATTGGGGTTTCCTGAGCTTGGGACTCCTTTACTTTTTTTTTTTTTTTGTAGCTGCAACCATAGATGGTGTTTTTATTCCAGCAAATTTTAGAAACTATCACAGTATATCTGTATCTATAATATAAAATGATGAGATTATTAAATAGAATAATAATCAATCTATGATATTAACATATTTGAATACAGCTCTTCTAGCTCTGAAACCAGCCTCTTCTGTCTCCCTTGTTTCCTAGCTC
The DNA here is from genome assembly GCF_003369695.1 of Bos indicus x Bos taurus. Classification (NCBI taxonomy): domain Eukaryota; kingdom Metazoa; phylum Chordata; class Mammalia; order Artiodactyla; family Bovidae; genus Bos; species Bos indicus x Bos taurus. The sequence continues at coordinate 25,908,857 of NC_040103.1, read as the reverse complement.
TTTGTTTTTTTTTTTTTTTAATTTTTTCTTTATTTCTCATGTGTTCCCCATCCTGAACCCTCATTCAATATTTGAAATATTGAATGATATTTCAAATAAATATAAACTGAAATCCTAATACTTTCTTCCTACACTTTTAATGCAGGTGGATATAGCACATACATGGAAGGGGTGATCCCAAGGCAAGGTGCCCGATTGTCAGAGGTGGTCTGTGGATCTCAAAACTGTCTGCACATTGGAATTATCTGGGGTGTTTAAAAACAATCCTGATGCCTGAGTGCCACCTCAGAGATGACAATGCCATTGATATGGGATAGAACCTGAACATGAAGAGGTTTTTTTGGGGGGGGCGGGGGGGATGCTGCACTGCATGGCATGTGGGATTTTAGTTCCCTGAACACTGATCAAGCCTGTGCCCCCTGCAGTGGAAGTACCGTCTTAAGCACTGGGCCACCAGGGAAGTCCTGAAGAGGTTTTAAGAAACAAATTTCAGCTGATTCTAGAGAACAACCAGGGCAGAGAACCACTACCTTTCATAAGTAGAGCTGCATAAGTGAGGTGACTGAGGTCACTGAGGTGACTCAGTGGTGAAGAATCTGCCTACCAAAGCAGGAGCCTCAGGAGATGTGGGTTCGATCCTTGGGTCAGGAAAATCCCCTGGAAGAGGAAATGGTAACCCACTCCAATATTCTTGCCTGGACAATCCCATCGATAGAGGAGCCTGGTGGGCTACAGTCCTTGGGAGTCACAAAAGAGTCAGACATGACTGAGTGACCACGCAGGCACACTTAACCCAGAAGTCCCAGGAAGGGAGAAACCTCTGTGGGCTGGGGGGAAACAGGAAATAAGAGATGGTTCTAGGAAGGCTTGAGCTGGTACAACAGCTGCCAAGGAGATAGAGTCCAGCTGGAGATAATGGTGAGAGCCCAGAGGAGGAAGTCCCTTTAGTGAGGGGAGCTCTAGAGCAGCTTTAGAAGGCAGTCGTGTTTGACTGCACTTGGAAAAGCCCTGTCGTTACCAATGAAAGTAGCTTCAGGACTGTGAGTCACCTTTCCTACCTCTCCACTTCCTTCGGGTGTCTCCTGTGCTCGGGAACCTGCAGTGGTTCCGTATTATCTGCTCCAGTGAGAACCAACTCATTGACAGGCTCCAATAACACTCCAAATCTGGCCCCAGTACACTATTACCAAACCCCTCCCTCAGCTCCGCCTGCCCAGTCTCTTCACTCTCCCTGATATACATCACCCCAAGTCATGCTTTGCTTGGGCCTATCTGTCCAAATGCCCTCCCCGCCTAATCTAAATCCCACCCCCATCCCCCAATTTTAATGCCAGCGATACAAACCTCAGTTCCAATTGTTCCATGGGATAATAATAATCTCTAAGTGTGCAGAGTCCCTACCCCTTTCAAATACTTTTCCAGAGACCACATCATCTTTTTTGATTATGAAATAGGAAAAGTGTATGTTATCATTCCCCTTTTGCTGATTAAAAAAAAAATAAAAACAATTGAGACTCAGATTCTAGATGACCAACCCAAGGTCAGTGGCAGAGCCAGGGTTCAAATGAACAGATTCTCCCAGCTCTGGACCCACCAACCATCAAACAGCCTCCCCCTGCTCTGTCCCATCTCTGCTTCCCTTTTACTTTGTGCTCCCCCATCGGATGCTGTTAGCACAAGACTGGCCCCAGGTCGTGGCTTACTCCCAGCAGGTGCCCGGTAAAAATGTGCTCTTGGCTTGTCTGGTCTTTGCAAAGTTACTATTACACACTGAAGTTTGACAAGCACTACTTTAGACCAGTGGCTTTTCAAACTCTTTATACATTTTATATCACAACCTAGTAGCCACACACACACACATACACACATGCGTGAGAAACAGAAGTTTCAAAAATAGTAGTGTATTGCTCATCCTGTTTGTGACACCAGTTGTCTTACTGTTCACACTGTTTGCTGAACCCAGGGTAGGCAAGGTGCAAGCTAAGAGGTTGGAAGAAGATACCAGGAACCACAGGGACTGCGTACATGTTTATTCTCTCCTGGCTGGCATGGCAGCCATAACACAGCCTCTCTCCTGGCTGACGCAGCAGCCATAGCAGCAGCCATAACATAACCTCATACAACATAAGCACGATGCCGCTCAGCTGTGGCACTGATGCAGCCGCAGCCAGGGCCTTCGTGGTAAGCTCATACAGTCATACCGCACAAAGTAGCCAGTGACCAACCAAGTGAGTACCTGGTGAAGTGCACTTGCAGTGCTATGACTGATCTCAGCTGTTACATAATCATGCAAAGTCATTGTTTACAAAACAGGGGACAAGAGGGCATGAGAGTGTGGGGCAAGAGAGCCTGACTGGTGCCATCTTGTTAATTTCCCCACAAGCAATATCCTTGCTATATGAGCTGCTGCTCCTCCCGCTGCTGCTAAGTTGCTTCAGTCGGGTCTGACTCTGTGCGACCCCATAGACAGCAGCCCACTGTCCCTGGCTCCAGACAGCAGGCTCCTCTGTCCCTGGGATTCTCCAGGCAAGAACACTGGAGTGGGTTGCCATTTCCTTCTCCAATGCGTGAAAGTGAAAAGTGAAAGTGAAGTCGCTCAGCCGGTCCGACTCTTAGCGACCCCATGGACTGCAGCCTACCAGGCTCCTCCATCCATGGGATTTTCCAGGCAAGAGTACTGCAGTGGGTTGCCGTTGCCTTCTCTGATATGAGCTACACAGCCACATGTTCTATTCTGTAGGAAAGAAAATACTAATCAAGACCTCACTTGATTTCTCTCAGACCACCTTGCATATTAGAATCACCAAAGGGAACTTTCATAAACTGTGGGTGCCCAAACCAATTGAATCAGAACCTCTAGGAGGTAAAGCCTAGGCATCTCCATTCTAGGTGACTGAACAGGCACTCAAGGTTGTGGACGCTGGTGTGTTGTTTTAAAACACTGTGGTAGATGCTCCTTTGCTAGATGGCTACCCCTAAACTTAAAGCCTCTTCAGATACAAAGCAGCAAATTCCACTTTGCTATGGTTCAGCAGATAAAGAATCCACCTGCAATGCACAGGAGATGTGGGTTCAATCCCTGGGTCAAGAAGATCCCCTGGAGAAGGAAATGCAACCCACTTCAGTATTCTTGCCTGTAAAACCCCATGGACAGAGGAGCCTGGTGGGCTACCGTCCAAAGGGTCACAAACAGTCGGACACGACTAAGCACGCAGGCACAGCAACAAAGATAAACTTGTATAATAGCTCAAGCCCCAGATAGAAACATTGGCCAGGGTACATCATCATAATTACAGTCACTTGCCTCCTTTGAATATCCAAATGCTGACAATAAAGACCAACACTGAGTCCCCAGTACAGTACCAGTCCTCAAGGAGACTCTCTGGCTACTTGGTGACAAGTTGATCTCATTGGGCCCCTTCCAGCCTGGAAGTGCTGAAGATCCCTTCTGGCAGGGATGAAAACACACTCCAGGAGTGTGTGTGCCTTTCTGGCCTAAAGGGCCTCAGTTAACACCATATGTCTTGTGTGTGTGTTCAATCACTCAGTCATGTTCAACTCTTTGCAACCCCATGGACTGTAGACCACCAAGCTCCTCTGTCCATGGAATTTTCCAGGGAATAATACTGGAGCAGGTTGCCATTTCCTAGTTTAGAGGATCTTCCTGACCCAGGGATCAAACCCATATCTCCTGCATCTCCTGCATTGGCAGGCAGATTCTTCACCACTGGGCCACCTGGGAAGCCCCATACATCTTACAGAGTGTTTAATCTACAAGTATGGAATCCCATATTACACTGCATTAGACCAAGAGGTTCTATTTTTACAGCAAAACAGGTGCAGATCATGCTCATGACCATGGAACCCACTGGTTATATTACTTGCGTCACCAGAAGGAAACTACTGGCCGGATTGAAAATTACAATAGCCCACTGAATACACAGTCAAGTGCCAGCTCAGAGGTGGTTCTCTGCAAAGAGGTGCCATTCTCAAAGATGCATTCTTTACCTTTAATCAAAGACCTTTACAAGCTGTTGTTTCTCCAGTTAGAAATGCATTAAGAAGCCAAGGAACAGAAGCAGCAGTAACTGATGCCAGAAAACACAACAAGAGTCCTGTTAAACCGAGAGTGCAACCTGAGTACTTCGGGTTCTTGTGTCTGGAGACTTGCAGGCATGAGTCACTGTCTTGGCAGGAGTAACTGGTCCTGGTCACCAGGGGGAGGTAGGACTGCTCTTACAAAATGGGGACAGAGGACCATGTATGACACCTAGGTGATCCACTTGGATGCCTCTGGGTTCTCCTTTTTCCCAGTGTAATGGTTAAGGGCCCTGGAGAAGGAAACGGCAACCCACTCCAGTACTCTTGCCTGGGAAATCCCATGGACAGAGGATCCTGGTGGTCTATAGTTCATGGAGTCGCAAAAAAGTCAAACACAACTGAGCGACTAAACAACAATAATGGTTAAGGACAGGTGCAGCAAGTCTGTCCTGATAAGAGCATACGGCCAGAAGCCCAGAGCCCTCAGGAACGAGGGTCTGGGTCATAATACCAGGTGAATCACTGAAATTACCAGAGGTGCTAGCTGAGGGGTAGTGGAGTGACCATTTGCAGCTACAACAGCAGTGACTATAGTTTGTCCCACTAGTATTTCTCAGGAAGACCCACCAGAATACTGAGAAAGGAGATCTGAGTGGTACAAGGATTAGACTGTGGGAGACATGAGGATTGCTGGCCAGACCCCCTCCAAGGAAGGATTTTGCCAATTCCTGGGGGAAGCATCAGGGCAGGCTTCAGTTGCTTCATAGATTGCTTCACTACAGAGACACATCACCCAAGGTCAAGTCCTTCCAGAGGCTGCCCACATTCAATGACTGATGGAGGTAGGAGATATCCACGAGCCATTTCAGCTCCATAGTTCCTCTTGAGGTTGACTGAGGCTTTCAGGTTCTTTTGGAGAAATAGATCCATTTTGTCAAAGTTGTCAAATTTGTTTATAGAGTTGTTTGTGGTGTTTCCTTATTATCTTTTTAGTGTCTGCAGGCTCAGGAGACACTAAAAAACTAATTTTTCCTTCCTGATACTGGTAATTGTGTCATCCCTCTTTTTTCCATTTCATTCTTGCTTGGAGATCTGACAATTTTATTGTTCTATTCAAATAATAAATTTGAAATTTATTGATTTTCTCTATTGTCTTTCTGTTTCCAATCTCACTGATTTCTGCTCTTTATTGTTTCCTTCCTTCTGCTTGCTTTGGGTTTGTTTTGCTCTTCTCTTTCTAAGCTCTTGAGGTAGAAGCTTAGATTATTTGTTTTAGATTTAACCAATTTTCTACAGTAAACATTTACTGCTATCAATTTTCCTGTAAGCACTTTTTAGCTGTGTACCCCAAATTTTGATATGTTGTGTTTTGACCCATGGATTATTTGAAAGAGTGTTATTTAGTCTTTAGGTATTTGGAAATATCCCTGTTATTGCTCTGTTGTTCATTTCCACTGTTGTTCATTTCCACTGTTCAATTCCAATGTTCATTTCCACTGTTGTTCATATTGCTCTGTTGTTCATATTCCACTGTTGTTCATTTCCACTGTTCAATTCCAATGTTTAATTCCACTGTGGTCAGAGATCATACTCTGATGAGTTCAATTTTTTAGATTTTTTTGAGGTTTGTCTTGTGGTCCAAAGAAACTCTTTTTTTTTTTCCCCACCACCGTGGCTAGAAGTTGGCAGCAAGGGAAAGCGGAGGGAAGGATGAGAAACAAGTGGGGAGTTGTGTCATTATAAAATATAGTCCCCCCAAAACTGGGGTGTCTCGGGGGAACTTGGTCTGCTTCAAGCCAAGAAGAATCAGATCAAAAGTGCTTTGAGCTAAACAGGAAGAGAATTTGCAGAAGAACGGATCCATGTATATGCACAACTGAATTACTTTGCTGTAGATCTGAAACTAACACATTGTTAATCAACTATAATATAAATGAAAAGTTTTTTTTTTTCTTAAGTGGTTTGGGAAGGCCAGAACTGTGAGGGATAGAGAAGGAAGGAAGGTCCAGGGGGTGGGGTTGTTGTTGTTGTTCATCGCTAAGTCGTGTCGAACTCTTTGTGACCCCATGGACTGAAGAATGCCAAGCTTCCCTGTCCTTCTCTATCTCCATGAGTTGGCTCAAACTCATGTCCATTGAGTTGGTGATGAATGAAAACCATCTCATTCAACCATCTCATCCTCTCTTGCCCGCTTCTCCTCCAGAGGGTGGGCTGGGAAGAGCTATTTGGCAACTGGGGTGAAGGGATTGTACTCCCCCTGCTGGGAACCCTCCAGCCCTTCTGGTCTGGCAGGAAGGGGCAGACTGCAACTCCCTGGGGCTGCCAAATGATCTAGGCACAGAGCTGGAGGGGGCTGACAAAGGCTCACCCTCCAGAGAGATGATGGTGCTGCCCACACCCCTGCCCTGCAACCTCTCAGAGAAGCTATCTTGGTGAATGTTCCACAGGTGATTGAACAGAATGTGTACTCTGCTGCTCCTAGGTGAAACATTCCACAAATCTCAATCATACTAGATATGTTGACTGATGGTGTTTTTGAACCCTTGTATATGCTTGCTAATTTCCTGTCTAGCTGCTCTATCAATGATTGAGAGGGGTATTGAAGTTTCTAAATGTAATTGTGGATTTGTCTACTTCTCTCAGTTCTCGGTTTTGTCTTATATATTTAGGAGCTCTGTTATTTGGTGCATACGTGTCTAGATTTGTTGTATCTTATTCGCAGATTGACTATTTTAACATATATAATGTCCTTGTCTGTCTCTGGTAATTTTTCTTTCCCTGAAGTCTATTTAACCCTGCTTTCTTTTCTTTAATATTTACATGGTATCTCCTTTCCCATAATTTTACTTTCAACTTGCCTGTATTTCTATATTTTATTATTGATGGCATGTTTTTTAATCCACTTTGCCAATATGCCTTATATTTGGGGTATTTAGACCATTTACATTTAATGTAATTATTGATATGTTAGATCTTAAGTCTGTTTTCGTTTTCTTTCTGTTCTGTTTTCATATATCCGTTTTTGTTTTCCTGGCTTCCTGTGGGCTACTTAGCATTTTTTAGAATTCCATTTTCATTTTTCTATAGTATTTTTAGCATATCTGTTTACATAGCTTATTTGGTGGTTACTCTAAGAATTATGGGCATCCCTTGTGACTCAGAGGTAAAGAATCCCCCTGCAATGCAGGAGATGCAGACTTGCAGGAGATGTAGGTTCAATCCTTGGGTCAGGAAGATACTGTAGAGAAGGAAATGGCAATCCACTCCAGTATTCTTGCCTGGGAAATCCATATACATAACGTATCACAGTCTTCTAGTGACATCATTTTACTAGTTTGAGTGACGTCTGTAAGAACTTACTTTCTTTTACATCCATTTACCCTCTCAATTATAATGTAATTGTCTTAAATATTTACTGAACATATATATATAGAACCACATCAGACAGTGCTATTTTAGTTTCAAAGAGTCAAACATAATTTAGAAAAATTAAGAGGAGAAGGAAAGCTTGATTTATTTACCCATCTTTTTGCTTACCGTGTTATACGCATTCCGTGCTGGGGAGTCAGAGAAACAGCGATCAAGAGTGAAATGAAGGGCTGACATCAAGACCCACAGTGGCACAAGTGTGAGGAGACCTTCAGGTTTCACCTGCATAAAACTGATCAAAGCCCGCATGAAATGGTACTGAAGCAATAGCTTGAGAAAGAAGCTGAATGAAAAGAATTTGCAGAGGTACAGAAAAGATACTTATCACACACCCAGAAGGAAAATAAAGGAGGGCTGTGCAACCCAGAAGAAAGCTTCTCACTCAGGGTAAGTGATCATTAATATTTCTCCAGCTTCTCCAATTTGACAGACTACCCTGACTCACAACTCCTCAGGCTGCCTGAGTTGGCTCCTGCGTGCTGCCAAGCCTTTCCAGGTCATGGACTACAGCACTGTAGACCTTGCTTTAAATCAAAATAAACCATGCTAGAAGAAAAAAAAGACAATATTGGACAAAATAAGCCAGAAACAAAATGAATCTTACTGTATAGTTTCAATTATATAAAAATCAAAAGAAGGTAAAAGTGAATTCTATTGTTTAGGGATGCATACTTGGGTGATAAAAGTACCAAAAAAAAAAAAAAGCAAAGAAATCATTACGAAAACTTAGTGGTAGGCTCTAGAGGAGAGGGAGGCATTGCACCTGGCAGGGGCAGGATATAAGGAGCTGGCAATGTTCAATTTCTTGACCTGATTGATGGTTTCATGAAGGTTCACTTTATAATAATTTGTTAAACTGCAAAGAGAAGAGGAAGGAGCAGAAGTAAGGAAGGAGTCAGTTTATCCAGGTCATGGTCAAATGGATCTATTCTTTCATCAGAGGCAGCTTAGGAATGGATTAAGTGTATGGCCTCTGGTGTCAGTGGACTTAGATTTGAATTATCTGGTTTTGCTACCTACTTGGTGTGTGACCTTGTGCAATTTGCCTACCTTCTCTGTGCCTCAACTATACCATCTGTAAAAATAAGGATAATAATATTACCTAATGTGAAGATTAATAGCTCTCAAGCATGCAGTAAACTGGGCATGAACATTGTTAAATAAGCAAAAAGTTGTACAGTCATTCAACACCAAAATTCTTCATGGACCTCTGCTGTGTTGGGCCCTTGAATAAGCCTTCACAGGCTCATGATCTTGGTTGGGCCCAAGAACTGGAGCTCTACCTTAGAGTCCCTGAGGCCACCTCCCACTAGAATCCTGATCAGATTGCTGGTCTGGGCCAGGCTGAGCCCGAGAGTTAGCCAGGGAGTCCCAGGTTGGGACAGCCCTTCAGGGACAAGAAGCCAGGCAGGCTCTCACTGGCCTCCAGCTTCCACAGCTGGGCTGGACATGGGGGCTTCTGGTGCCAGAACCAGCAACCTCTTCTACTCCAGGGCTCAGAAGAGTGTAGAGAGCTCAGACTGTGAGAAGAGACAAGTAGGGTGAGTAGAGGAGCCAGGAGGGTCATGGATGCCTTTCATCCCTTCCACAGACGGAGCAGCAGAAACAGAAGTGTGGGGGTGGGGTGAGCAAAAAAGAACCAAAAGCAGAGAATGAGGCCAGCCCAGCCAAGCGCTTTTTGTGGGGTCTTAATTAAGCCCCATTGTTCCTTTCAGGGTGGAACATATGTTCAGGGCCTGCCTGAGGTTTGGGATTGAAATTTCAATGGTACTGGGCCCTGTGGCCTTCTGGGGAGGGGAGCCAGGATAGGATGGGTGGGGGGAATTGAGGGGGACCATCTCCAAGCTCTGCAAGAACTGAGAGTATCTCCCAGAGTCATCTTCCACCATTTCCAGAGCAGGAAATAAAACAACCAGAAGGGGTGGCAGAGCCCCCACCCCAGTGTGGGGAAATGCCCATGGGGTAAGAAAGCTTTGTCACTCGAGTGGGCTGTGACCCTCTGTGGGACTGTTTCCCAATATGTGCCGTCCAGGTGAGGCTGTCTAGGACAAGAAAAGGTCACCAGTATCTGCCACTGCCACAAGCAGGACCTGCCCCCCCATCCTCCCTGACTTCCTATCCCCCAACCCACCCCATCCCAGCAGCCAGACAGCCAAGGGTGAAGGACTGAGCTCAAGGTCAGACTCCCATCTGACCACTCATTCTGCTGCTTGCAAACTAGTCACCTTGCACAAGTGCCTTCAACTCTCTGAATCTGCTTTTTCATCTGTAAAATGGGGATAACTCCCATCCTCTATGTTTGCAATGGGAATTAGTGAGGATGAACCTTGTCCGGCCCTTAGCATGTAGTGCCTCATGCACACTTACTCTTATCTGCAAACCCTCATCACTACATGTGACCTTCCTCTCCTGTAGCCCTGACACAAGCCTGGGAGCACACTCAGAGGAGAGTGATGAAATAATAAAAAAGACAAAGACATTGCTGAAGATGTAGAAGAGGTCTGTGAAGAATTTTTAAGAGACTTTAAGCATGCTAAGCATTTCATCTACATTCTGGCATGTCAAGCCAAGTTAAGAGACCTCAGGAAAACCATGTTGAGTTTGACATCTGTTCCTTGGAGTTTGAAGGATGCAGGAACTGTTGTCCAACTCATATATGAAAAGTCTAAAGAAATAAGTCGGGCTGCAACTGCCCTGGGATAGCTGAGGGGAGGAAAGCAGAAAGTGGATAGGCAAAGCCTCCATTATTTCCTCCGGGTCATATGTGGAACCTGAAGAAGGAAGCCAGGCTGAGTCACCTTGAGAATGTGAAGGACTAGGTGACTCCCCAGAAACCAAGGAGCAGAGCAGGGGTCTTATACAGAAATAGCAAATGGAGACAATGCTTGTGCCAAGGGACTGGAGGTGAGAAACTCTGAGTGAGAGAGACGGTCTCCAGGAACCCTGGAAGCTACTTCTAAAGTGTGATGATATGCATTTGGAAAGAGCCACAGCCACAGAGCAGTGACAGTTATAGCAGTCAAGCAAGAACTTTCCTGATTCTTCTCACTCTGGGGTAAAAACCAGCAGCTAGGGAGGTGGCAGGAGAAGAAAGAGAAGACAGAAGTTGATCCCATCTCCCAAAAGCACACTTGTCCCCCTGCAGGGCTCCCAATATGCTATAGGTCCAAGATGAGGGAGGAGACAAGCCTTAAATAAAGTTGGAGTTTTTATAATACACTGGACTAGACACTGTAAGATTTGGGAAAAGATGCTGTTCATTACCTGTTAGTGACAGGAGAAGCCCTGAGAACAGCCACAGATTTCACCCAAGAGCAATGAAGAATAAGATGGGAAAGCCAGTTTTAAAGGGCTGGGGTGAAACAATATATACAGCAGCTTTCTTTTCGAATCCTAACAAGTCGGAAAGTAAAAGGGAAAGTCACTCAGTTGTGTCCGATTCTTTGTGACCCCAAGGATTATACAGTCCATGGAATTCTTCAGGCCAGAATACTGGAGTGGGTAGCTGTTGCCTTCTCCAGGGGATCTTCCCAACCCAAGGATCAAACCCAGGTCTCCTGCACTGCAGGTGGACCTTAACCATCTGAGCCACCTGGGAAGCCCCCTAGCAAGTCTAGCCCATTCAAAATCCAGTTGCAGATACACATGTATGGAATGATAATTGCCAAGCAAGGTATAGAACAGTGTAGAATGGTGTCTTTTACCTAAGAAAAGAGAAAATATAAATACAAACATGTAAGTAAATGAAATAAATTTCCTTATATATTTAACAGTGGAAGGATAAAATAAAACTAATAAAAATGGTTTCCAATAAGAGGAAGGAGACAAGATTGAAAATTAGATTTTGCTGAAAGTAAAACCCAACTGTGTTGGCACCCTGATCTCAGACTTTCAGTCTGCAGAACTCTGAGAAATCAATGCTTGTTCATCAAGCCATCTCATCTCTGGTGTGTTAGTTATAAAAGACAAAACTGACTAAGACAGTTGCATAACTTAAAATTACTAAATTACCGTTGATGAAGCTCAGTATCTTATTGCAATAATGAGTTTTCACTTTCAGGTTAATATGTGATGATGATTTAATGTTCTGTTTCTATGAGCCCTCTTTTGTCTTTTAGGCAATTGATCACACAGGGAGAGTTACTGTTTGTCACACGTCATAATCACGTTGATGTAACTTAAGGCTTAAGGTCACCAAGTATGGGACCTCCCTGGTGGTCCAGTGGTTAAGAATCCACCTTCCAATGCAGAGGACATGGTTCGATCCCTGATCAGGAAACTAAGACCCCACATGCAGTGGTAACTAAGCCCTCACAGCACAACTAGAGAGCCTCGTGCTGCAACTAGAGAAGCCTGTGTGTCCCACAAAAAGCCTGCACACCACAGTGAGGATCCAGTGCAGCAAAAAAAAAATTTTTTTTAATAAAAAAAAAATTAATAACCAGGTTAAAGTTACTACACACATATTCTTTGCTTCTAACTCTTTATACCATGAGTCCATATTCCTGTCCTTCTCCAGAGTCTGACATAAATTGTCTTCAGGACTTTCTTACAGTCCTGGATTGTGACTTTCAACTGTATCCTGGACATTTTGGCTATTTTGCCTGTAAAAGATCTTTGAGAGTTCACCTGTTGCTTTACCTGCCCGGCATGTGTTCTCCCATCTTTTGATATCAGCAGCCCAGTTCCTTCTGAAGGAATGGGCCCTTCTTCACTGTTGCTATATTTAATTCAGGTAGAGCTAATCCCACTCCCAGCTCCAAAGGTGATCGTACGGACCAGACCTGGCCCGACCATGTATTCTATCCTGCCAGCTATGAGTCCACACTGATCTAAATAAATGATTGAAAAACAAATAGCAAGAGAAGACAAATTTCCCATACAGAAGAACTCCAAGTCATGTGTAAATATTCACTCCTCCAGAAATGGGAGGTTCTTTCTCCCTGTCGTAAGTGTGGACTGCACTTAGTGACTTGTGTCCAGAAAACATGGTGTGCAAAGAAAAAAAAGTAACTACAATGGAGAAATCTAACAAACACTATCTCACCCAAATAATCATGATTAATACTTTTAATGATAAACCATGCTGCTAATAAGCATGCACTCTTGCTGTGATATAATAAAAATGGAGATAGGAGCAGAAAAAGTCAGGGCAATTAGTCAATCTAAAACACAGAGGGAAAACATATTGAAAAAAATTAAACAAAATCTCAGAGACCTGCAAGATAATAACAAGTCACCTAACATGCGTATGAGTCAAGTCCCAGAAGAGAGTAAACTTGAGACAGAAAAAATAATTTGAGGAAATAGCAACCCAAAATTTCCCAAATCTGATGAAGAATATTGACTTTCAGATTGAAGAAGCTCAGCAAACTGCAAGTAGGGTAAATATGAAGAAAAACACATGTAGGCACATCATAGTCAAACAAAGTGAAAACCAAAGATAAAGTGAAAAATCCTAAAAGCAATTAGAGAAGACACATTATGTATAGAAAGTCAATGCTATAAATGTCATGTAACTTTCCACCAGAGAAAAAGACACCAAAAAAACAATAAAATGACATCTTAGAATGATGAACCAGAAAGATAAAATGTCAGTTGTGGAATTCCCCAGAGGTCCAGTGGTTAGCACTCCATGCTTCCACTTCAAGGGGCATAGTTTCATCCCTGGTTGGTGAACGAAGATCCTGCAAGCCAAGCGTCAAGGAAAAAAGCAGTCAACCAAAAATTCATAGCCACCAAAAACATCCTTCTAGCTAAGAGTGAAATAAAGACATTATCAGTTCAGTTCAGTTCAGTAGGTCAGTTGTGTCCGACTCTTTACGACTCCATGAACCACAGCACACCAGGCCTCCCTGTCCATCACCAACTCCTGGAGTCCACCCAAATCCATGTCCATTGAGTCAGTGATGCCATCCAACCATCTCATCCTCTGTCATCCCCTTCTCCTCCTGCCCTCAGTCTTTCCCAGCATCAGGGTCTTTTCCAATGAGTCAGCTCTTTGCATCAGCTTCAACATCAGTTTCAGACTGATCTCCTTTAGGATGGACTGGTTGGATCTCTTTGCAGTCCAAGGGACTTTCAAGAGTCTTCTCCAACACCACAGTTCAAAATATCAATTCTTTGGCGCTCAGCTTTCTTTATAGTCCAACTCTCACATCCATACATGACCACTGGAAAAACCATAGCCTCGACTAGACGGACCTTTGTTGACAAAGTAATGTCTCTGCTTTTCAATATGCTGTCTAGGTTGGTCATAACTTTCCTTCCAAGAGGTAAGTGTCTTTTAATTTCATGGCTGCAATCACCATCTGCAGTGATTTTGGAGCCCAGAAAAATAAAGTCTGACTCTGTTTCCACTATTTCCCCATCTATTTCCCATGAAGTGATGGGACCAGATGCCATGATCTTAGTTTTCTGAATGTTGAGCTTTAAGCCAACTTTTTCACTCTCCTTTTTACTTTCATCAAGAGGCTCTTTAGTTCTTCATTTTCTGCTATAAGGGTGGTGTCATCTGCATATCTGAGGTTATTGATATTTCTCCTGGCAATCTTGATTCCAGCTTGTGCTTCCTCCAGCACAGCATTTCTCATGATGTACTCTGCATATAAGTTAAATAAGCAGAGTGACAATATACAGCCTTGATGTTATCAGATAAATCAAATCAGAGATAATATGTCTCCAGTGACCTGGGCTGTAAGAAATGCTAAAAGGAGTTTCTTCAAACTGAAGGGAAATGTTACCTAATGATAACTCAGGTCTATAGGAAGAAGTGAAGAGAAACAAAAATGATGAACAATAAAAAGCTATGCTAGTACTTCCTTGGTGGCACAGTGAATAAGAATCCACCTGCTGATGCAGGGGATATGGCTTTGATTCTTGGTCCAGGAAGGTTCCACATGCTGTGGAGCAACTGAGCCCATGTGCCACAACTACTGAGGCTGCTCTCTAGAGCCCATGAGCTACAATTACTGAAATAGAAAAAATAGTCTGTTCTTTGAAGAGAGTAATAAAGTTCATAAATCCCTAGCTAGACTCATCAAGAAGAAAGAGAAAGAACAAAGTACCAGTATCAGGAATGAAGTGGGTGGAATTATTAGACATCCTACAGACTTTAAAAGAATAATGAGGAAATATTGTGAATACATTTTAAGAATAAAATATCAATCTTAAACTCTTTTGTAAAATAGAAAAGGAAGGAGAACTTCTGTATCGTTCGGGGTCAAATCAGGAGACAGAAACCACATGGTAATTCAAACGGTAAATTGAAGTTTAATAGAAAACGCGGTAACAATAAGCAGAGGGATAAGGAGAAATTGTCTAGTAAGACTGAAAGAGGACCCTAGAGAATACAGGAATAGCGAACATAATGAGTAGCCACTATTCCTTAGGGGCTGAGCTCTGGCTATCATAAAGATCCCCCTCCCTGGGCTGAGGTCCGGACTTCATTGAAGAGGCTATGGCATGGCTCACTGGATGGTAGAGAGGTTGCTAAGGTGCCTGAGGTGCCATGCGACTTGATGGGAACCTGCCTTCTGGGATGCAGAAGCATGTCATCCACAGCAAGGCACTGTGCTTTGGAACTTGCTACAGAGTTGCTGGGAGGGGCCTCACCAGTAGCACTCCACCGCCAAGCCACCTGGAGAGGTACCCAGGAAGGCTGCTGGCTGCCATGTGCGGCAGGACCAGGGAGGTGGAGGAGCCACCATGCTGATGCACCTAAGTACTGGGGGCTCAAGCTGCAGGAAGAAGAGAACATGATTTACTCCTCCGGCATCATTCTAGCATTCTCTACTGACAACATGCTGACTGAGGAGAAATATTCAAATGACCATCTCCTTGATCACAGAGCAGGCAAAGAAGAATGGATTTGGAATTGAAAAGCCATAGTTTGATAACTGGCACAGTCTGCCAATTCATTTTTGTGTGGCCAGGAAAACTCTGATAACAATACTGAAAAAATCTACACAAGAAAATTATAGACCGATGTCCTTCCTGAACACACGGGTTAAAATCCTTAACAAAACATTAGCAAATCAATTACAGTGTATAAAAAGGATAACATATCAGACCAAATAAATTTTGTCTCAGTATTGCAAGGCTGGTTTCACATTTTTAAAAATCAATAATATAATTCACCACATTAAAGAATAAAAGAAAGTATACAATCATCTTGATGGATGCACAAAAAGCATTTGACAAAGTCCAACAGTCATTCATGATTTAAACTTTAAGTGAACTAGAAATAAAAGAGACCTTCCTCAACCTGATAGAGGCCATTGACAAAAACCTACCAAATAGCATCATGCATAGTGGTGAATTGATGCTTTTGAACTGTGGTGTTGGAGAAGACTCTTGAGAGTCCCTTGGACTGCAAAGAGATCCAACCAGTCCATTCTGAAGGAGATCAGCCCTGGGATTTCTTTGGAAGGAATGATGCTAAAGCTGAAACTCCAGTACTTTGGCCACCTCATGCGAAGAGTTGACTCACTGGAAAAGACTCTGATGCTGGGAGGGATTGGGGGCAGGAGGAAAAGGGGACGACAGAGGATGAGATGGCTGGATGACATCACCGACTGGATGGACGTGAGTTTGAGTAAACTCCAGGAGTTGGTGATGGACAGGGAGGCCTGGTGTGCTGCAATTCATGGGCTCGCAAAGAGTTGGACACAACTGAGTGACTGATCTGATCTGATCTGATAGTGGTGAAAGACTAGAGCCATGGAAGAGAAGTTAAAAAAATTTTAATTGGTATATTTGCCACTGGAGATACTGCCTTAGATAGATAGGAAAGGTGAGAAACAGTCTAGTTTCTCTTCTTCCCACTCTTTAATCTCCCACTAGTGTCTCCAATTGGCTGATCCCAGACAGAAATCAGTTCTGCTGAGAGTCCAGGAAACATAACCCATAGGAGCCAGGGAATGACAAAGGGGATTACAGGGAAAGCAGGGACAATTTCAGAGATGTTGCCACCTGCTGGGAAATCACCATATCTCATGGCAGAAGAGGGTGAGCTCGGCCCTGCGTAGCTAGGGCCACCTGTGTTAGTCATATCCTTCTATCTTGGCTCACCTCCTGCTGCTAGTCTGGAGCTCTTCCTCCTCACACAGCCACCTGTTGAGTCGCTAAGTGTACCCAAGTCTGATATACTTGGCAACCCAGCCCCACCTCACCCCATACCCTCTCCATCCTGCCTGACACTGAGGTCACCCAGTCAGTCACTGTACCATGTGAGTCTGTCTGAGCTCTGGGTCAGCCAGGCTCATCTGGATTTTCTGGCCAAGTCCTGTAATAACCCCTGTGTTGCCAGTAGAACTTATGATTTGAGCTGTCTTCCCAGCCTGGAGACAAATCATCTCTGGCCTCTCAGCAGTCTCGCCACACTCTGTTCACACTCTATTAGGGCCCTGACCATTCCCTCTGATAAAGGACTTTTGCACTGGTAACACTATGGTGACTTGCCTTTGGAGGAACTCCTCCTTCCCATTCTGAATCCATTTGATTCAGATGAACTGGACCCCTCATTTCCCCTCCCCACCATCATACGCAGTATTCCAGGGATAAAGCGGGGCCCTGGGCTAAACCAGTCAGAGCATTTCATTCCTCTTGTCCCAGTCAGAGCTAATGAGACTCATAATACTAATTTGAGTTGTGAAGGAAGCAGATATATTTGGCAAGACGTATCCTGGGGCACGATTGTGGCTTAGCTGGTAAAGAATCCACCTGCATGCGGAAGACCTGAGTTTGATCCCTGGGTTAGGAAGATCCCCAGGAGAAGGGAAAGGCTACCCGGTACCCAGTATTCTACCCAAGAATACTCCAGTATTCTTGCCTGGAGGATTCCATGAACTGTATAGTCCATGGGGTCGCAAAGAGTCAGACACGACTGAGCGACTTTCACTTCACTTCACTTCACTTTTATCCTGGGCTGGTTAAGAATGCTTCTTTATAGGCTTATTCTGACAGTCCCTAAAGCATATCTTTGACTCACCCATTAATCTGACCACTTTCCCTATGACTTGCCCACAAATAGGAGAGGACCTCCAGAGCCCAAGCAGGGCAAATCTGTGGGGTGTAGGACTATTTCTCCTGACACCCTACTCCTTCTCCAGTAATGCCAGGCCTGGGGAGAGCTTGAGATGGCAGCTAACTGGCAGCTTTCAAATCATCCTTGCCTACAGGGCAGGTCAATTGTGTTTTTATTTCCCAGCTTCCTCTATTTTCTGCTCTGCTGTGCTAGAATCGACTGTGCAAGCCACATACCTGCTTTACCTGCCAGCTTCTTGAAGGTTTGACCACAGGGAACACTAGAGGGAGACGGGGAGACAAAAAAAGGTGAGAATTCCCTATTTGCTGGAGTTTCCTATCAGCATTGCCCCAGGAATGGCCCTGACAATAGAAACTGATTCTAGCTTCCTCTGGCAATCTCAGCATCCCCGTGGTGTGATAAACCCCATGTCGCCAGCAGAGCTTATGATTTGAGTTGCCTTTCCAGCCTGGAGACGAATCATCTCTGGCTTCTCTGTGTTACTCTTGTCACACTCTCATCACTCTTCCTTAGCTTATCAGTATCAGCACCAGCCAACACCTTCCTCAGAGCCCTGGCTTCATGGAACCTCCGCTCTAAACTTGTATATTCTAACCCACAGTCCTAGAGGCAGTACCTGCTTCCTGTAGTTATTACTCTGCGTTCTTGGTGCAACTTTTTTGCTTTTTTCCCTTCAGGTAATTTTTGCTTCCAACATGCACTTGATCAATTTCCTATATTAAATTCCCTCAGTTGAGGTACCTAGTATACAGTTTCTCTAACAGGACCTTGACAGATTCATCTGGTAGAAGAGTAGTCAACAAACTTTTTTGTAAAGGGCCAGTTAGTAAATATTTTAGGTGCTGTGGGCCATAAAATCTCTGTTGTGACTACTGAACTCTGCTGTTGTATAACCTAAAATCAATAAGCATAGCTATGCTTCAACAAAACTTTATTTAGAAAAGCAGGTGGCTAACTGTAGTTTGCTAGCCCTTGTGTCAAACCAAGAGTTCAATCAGGAAGCAAATTCTTAAACAATCTACATCATGCAGATGGTTCCGGATGATGGGATTCAGTCTCTAACTTTGGGCAAGTCATAGTCTGCTCTTGAACTTTGGGGTCATTTATAAGATGAGGTGGTTGAGCTATTAAAAGATTACCCTTATGATCCCTTCTAACTCTAGAAGTTCAGTGGTTCTGTTACTATCTCCAAAACACTAAATCTGCAAAGCAATGTCTCTAGTCAGCTTCCCCAGGAAGCAGGCTCTGAGATGGAGATTACTATGCGGGGAGTCTGCATGAGAGTTCCCTTAGAACCAATGCCTATGGAGGGGAAAGGAAGAAAACAAAGTTGGAAAGAGGGTGACATTGGGCTGTGATATGTTCTTAACAAAGGTCTCATTCCAGCCAACAAAGCTCTGAATCTGGGATGGTCCTTAAGGTTTTCCCAAGTTGGGGCAGGTAATGGGGATGGCTGTCTATACCCTACTCTGACCAGTCATCAGATGCAGGCTGCTGCAAGACACGAACATGACGTTAGCTACGGCAACTCTATTAACCTGGGGCAGTCTTTGAAGACGGCTGCCAGACAAAGGCAGTCCTAGTATCTAGAAGAGTAAGCTCGTTGTTGAAGAGCAATCTGGATGAAGCACCAGTGTAGCATTCACTACAGTCCACCCCCTCATGCTGCTCAGATCTCAGATTAATTTCTTTGTATAAATTCTGAGTGCAACTTCTCTAGAATTACATAAAGTTTTTATTTACTAGGGGAAAACTCAGAAAATGAAGGCTATGTATCTGATCTGGGGTTGCTATGTATCTGATTCCAGGCAACAACTGATATAACTTGTAACAACAATGCTGTCAAAACAATAACTGTGATGTATCTGACCCCAGGCTACAGCTGATAGCACAACTATCCATTTCTATCCATTCTAGATTTCCTTCTGCCATAGACAGCATCTCTGCTGGGCTCAGTAGCTTACCTGATGGCACGATTTGCCCCTCATCCCTGAGAGGTCTGAGCCCTTATTACCATGCCCCACTTGGGCTATGGCTGCTACACTTGTCCATCTACCACCAAGATTCGTCCAAGTATATCATCCAGATAGACTCCCTGCCTCCACTTTCAGTAACAGTCTACATCATTCTGGGGGTTGAAATAAATTACTTCTGCCAAAATGATGACTCATCTTCCTGCTTCAAGGAACTTGATATGCCGAGGCTGCAAACTAAATTTGCAGTTCCATGCACTCATGCTCTATCTCCTATTGGAGCACTGTCCCTTTGTGTTCATAGGGTCTGCATACTCAAAATGGTGGGGCCAGAAAGCTAAATTCCCCAAGAGTCAAGAGTGTGACAGAAAGCAGGGCTACTCCTGCTTCTCCTTTCTCAACCCCTGGACTCATGTTTCCACCCTACTGAGTACACAGCACCATATAGTGTCGATTTAGAATGTAGACTATGTCTGCCAGAGAAGACATACAGATGGCCAACCGACACATGAAAAGATGCGCAGCATCACTCAGTTCAGTTCAGTTGCTCAGTCACGTCCAACTCTTTGTGATCCCGTGGACTGCAGCACACCAGTCTTTCCCGTCCATCACCAACTCCTGGAGCTTGCTAAAACTCGACATCACTAATAATCAGGGAAATGCAAATCAAAACCACAGAGAGATATCACCCCACTTCTGTCAGAATGGCTATCATCAAAAAGACAACAAACAGCAAGTGTTGGTGAGGATATGAAGGAAAGGGAACCCTCATGCCCTGTTGGTACAGATGGTAAGTTGGTGCAACCATTATGGAAAACAGTAGAGAGGTTCTTCAAAAAATAAAAAATCAAACTGACACATGATCCAGCAATTTCACTTTTGGGTATTTATCCAAAGAAAACAAAACCACTAATTCAATAAGACAAATGCACACCAGTATTCACTGTAGCATTATTTACAATAGCCAAGATATGGAAGCAACCTAAATGTCTGCTAATAGATGAATGGATCAAGAAGATGTAAATACAGATGTAGATATATATATATATACACATACACAATGGAATATTATTCAGCCATAAAAAATAAAATTTTTCAGTTTGTGACAGTGTGGATGGATAGAGGTTATTATGCTAAGTGAAATAAGTCAGACAGAAAGATAGAAATAAGTGAAACCTAAAAAAATTAAGGTTCATAGACACAGACAATAAATGGGTGGTTTCCAGAGGCAAGCAGGATAGAAAGGGTTGAAATAGGTAGAGGGGATTAAGAGGTTAAAACCTCCAGTTATAAAATAAATAAGCCACAGGAATGTCATATACAACATAAGGAATATGGTCAGTAATACTGTAATAATTTTGTATAGAGACAGATGGTTACTAGACTTACTGTGGTGATCACTTCATAATATATGCAAATGTCAAATCACTGTGTAGTATACCTGAAACTAACATAATGTACATCAACTATATTTCAACAAGCAAACAAAACTGTATAATACGTTCTGGAGGATGGTATTCTATCGTTGATGACTCAGGGGTGCCTTCAGGAGCCCATTCCAATACTCTGTTAAGCCAGCAGCTTCTCAGAGGTGCCACACGTGAAATAACCAGTGGATGCCATGATCCTGTGTCCAACCCCTCACCTTCTTTTCTATGACATAAGCCCCTCGATCATACACAAAGAAACGTGGGTATCCTAAGACAGGAGATTTATGTTGGAGCTGGAATGCCAGGAAAGACCTCTAGAAAAGTAGAAAGAACCTTTTCTCCTAAGATATGGCTCTGAAAATACTGCATATTTTAATATTTCAGAACATCACCCTTTGCCTTCTCTTAGTCTTTTTCGCTTGTCCTTTGTCTCCAGACTTTCTCTCATGTCCTCATGGCATTTCCCAGGGTGTGAAATATGGACCATCAAAGACTGGTTCAGGACCCAGGAGCTAGCACCCAGTAACCTTCAATAAAGCATTGCCCTTGCTATGAGCTGGACACTACTCTAAGTGCTAGACATCTATTATCTCATTTAAAACAGCCTTGGATGTGAGCACTATGATTGCATCCAGTTTTAGATAAAATAATCAAAGTCAGAGAAATTAAGTAACTAGTCCAACATTACAAAGAGATTCAGACCCATCCATAGCATGGATTCAAACCTACCTAGCTTCAGAGTCTACTTCAGAGTCTATTCTTGATTGCTCTCAATACCTCCTCTTCATAGATAAATGAGCAGTCTACAGAGAGCTGTCTACAGTTCCACAAAGCTGGAGTTAGAACCTGGAGCCCAGGACTCCTCCCCAGCCTTGGTTCCCGTACCTTTGCCTGCAGTGACCTCATCAAATGCTTATAAGTTAGTCATCTGTGGCCTCACCCCAACTCTGGCTTTGTATCAATAGCACCTGGAGGACTTGCTAAATGTTCAGACTTCTGGGCTACCAGAGGGCCTGATTTGGTGTAGTAGGCACAGAAAGGTTCTGTAATTCCTAATCTGGGTGCCTGCTATCTCCCCACTGGACCCTGAGCTCTGGAGACAAGACTGGATTTATTCCCAGTGCTGGCCACAGTGCTTGGCCCACTTTAGATTTCAGTGTGTATATGCTAAATGCCTTAAAGACCGTCATTTTGTTTCACCAGAACTTTATTCAAGCTCTTTATTCACACAAAGAGGTTTTGTGACTTGCCCCAAATTTCTCAGCAACTTTCAGACAGCTAATTTTTAATGTTTGGGGAATTGGGCCAAGTCTCCTTGGTGACCCGATGAAACTCTGAATCTGCCCAGAAGGATGCGTGCATACACAGAACATTGCCTACCAACTTCTAGGTTTCACAATCCTTGGGAACCCCTAGTCTGGGGGAATGGCCACCACATTAAGGATCTCTGCTGCTGCTACTGCTGCTAAGTTGCTTCAGTCGTGTCCAACTCTGTGCAACCCCATAGACGGCAGCCCACCAGGCTCCCCCGTCCCTGGGATTCTCCAGGCAAGAACACTGGAGTGGGTTGCCATTTCCTTCTCCAATGCATGAAAGTGAAAAGTGAAAGTGAAGTCGCTCAGTCATGTCCGACTCTTAGCGACCCCATGGACTGCAGCCCACCAGGCTCCTCCGTCCATGGGATTTTCCAGGCGAGAGTACTGAAGTGGGTTGCCTATTGCAGCCCAAAGAGGAAAAGTTTGTCCTTTCCAATAACTAAGTGTGATAAAGACTGTTGTTAATAGATTTCCAACTTACAACTAGGCATACAGTCAAACAGATTTCAGACAACATTTCCCAACCTCCCTTGCAGCTACACAGAGGCTTGGGATTAAGCACTAGCTGATCGAAACTGAAACAGAAGTAATATACACAACTTCTAGGTTGGGTCCTTAAACGGAACATGTGTCTCCCCTTCTCTGCTTCCATCACCTCCACAGCCTTGGCTCCACCACCTGTATCAGAGTTTACAACAGCACCGTGAGTCTGATCAGCCTCTTCCACTCCTTCCATAGTCTGTCAACCTTTGGCTGCTGCCCAGATGTCTAGGTCTCACATAATGTTCACCTGTCTGAGCCCCTCAAGCTGGTTTCTATTGGAGACCTACCATTTACAACATGGCTGCTAAATTCTCAACATGACACAGCCCCTGTCCTCAGGGAGCTCATCCTCTATTTCAGGAGACACAGGACAAGGACCTCCATATACCAGGCAAAGAAGGACGGGTCCCAGATGAGAACAACACAGAGCAAGGAGGGCTCTGGGACTTGATCATGGTATAGTGGAAAGTGACTTGGGTTCTGACATGCCTACACTTGCAATGTGACCTTGGACAAGACACATTTCCTTTCTGAGCTTCAGTTCCCAATCATGTGTCGACTTAGTGCTGGGGACCACATACTAGTGAAGGTCTTTCTCAGCCTAACCCTCTGGTTCTTGATATTTCTCACAACACCTAGCACATCATGGGTTTGTGCTGTAATTCTTCAGGATGGACCTGTTATTACTTCCAATTCACTCAGGTTAAGAACTATAGTAATAAATTCCACCCATGATCTTGAAAGGCTCCTGTGGCAAGTGGCTCCTCAAGTGTGTTCTACAAAACTGAACATCACAGCGGTGAAGCCATGGGGATGGACAGGGTCTCCTGGGGTCACCCAGTCCATTCCCCTGCCTCTAAGCAGACTGCATAATCATTCTAGCCCAGAGAAAGGGAGGTCTTTACAGAGAGGATTCTACTTCATCTGAAGAGGATTCTCGCTTTGTTTATCTACTAGGGAAGACATAGCCTAAACCTAACCTAACCTAGGTCATAAATAACCTAAATCCCTGTTTGTTTTTTCAATTCAAACCTTCTCCTAAGTCTAACCTCAGTGACTGTGGGGAACAGCTGGCCACTAACCTCCCATAATGGCCTTTCATAACATTTATGGGACAAAGGTAAGTGAAGTCGCTCAGTCGTGTCCGACTCTTTGCAACCCCATGGACTGTAGCCTATCAGGCTCCTCCGTCCATGGGATTTTCCAGGCAATAGTGCTGGAGTGGATTGCCATTTCCTTCTCCAGGGGATCTTCGCGACCCAGGAATCGAATCTGGGTCTCCCGCATTGCAGGCAGACGCTTTACCATCTGAGCCACCAGGGAAGGTTATGCCTAATTGACTGGGGCCATCTTGGTGTCTGGGCAATTGCACTGACAGGAATTTGATTTGAAGTTTCCTGTGTAGACTCGAAGCTCTGCATAGGAGTCTCCCTTCTATACTTACATCTGCAAAGTGTACCCACCTACCAAATAGGGTCACATGCCAGGGACCTCCAAGCCCACTATGGTTTCTGCTGGACAAGAGTGAATGCACAAACCACCAGCTCATTGATCAGCCTGCACCCCCTTCCTTGATAGTTGTTCTGCAAAAGCCTAACTGCGGGGGGGGGGCGGGGGGGGGGCGGGGAGGGATTAAAACCAGCTCATAAGTGGGGTCCACAGTGTAAGGGAGAGCCGGGATGGATGAGATACAGCCTTGGGGTCAGAAGACCTAGATTCTTATTCAGAGTCCACAGTACAGACTGGGTGCCCTTGGGTGAGTCATGTCAGCTCTCTGAAGCCTCAATTTCTTCCTACAGAGATTGGGACTAAGATCTCTGACCATGTGGCCTCACTGGTATGCTGAGCAATAATAATGGGTGATAAAGTGCCCATCAAATGTAAATCTGTGTCATAACTGTTGATGACACTGTTATACACATTGCTTAACACAGCAGGCTTCAAAGCTGCTTAACACAGCAGGCTTCAAAGTGGTTTGCCTGAACAGGGGAGCATGAGGAGAATCACATATTAGAACATCTAGATATATGTATTTTTATTTCTTGGATGCAAATTTCTTTGAAGGTATGTTTAACAACATACATATTACATTATATTCATAAAGACTGAGCACACACTATGTGGTAATGTTGATCACTTTACATGAATCCAATCATTTAAGCCCAATGACCTAGGTACTTTCTTATTATGCCCATTTCATAGGTGTGGAAATGAAGGTGGCTCCCAGAGGCCGAGTCAGCTCACCAAAGGTACACAGCTACTAGGTGCAGAAATCCAAAATGGAACACAGCATGTCTGGCTCAAATCACATTTTCTTTTCCACTGCTTATACTGTCTAGTACAGAAAGACAGCTATCATTTATAATAAATTATATTGGCATATGCTTTATATTGTACATAATATGTGAAGAATTATAAGTAGCTAACATATTTTGAAGTGTGTGCCTAAAATAATTTTCTGATAGTGCCATGTTATAAAAAAAAAAACACAATTGGGGCCCATCTGCTTTATGATCTAAACAAGGGGGAATATGAAGCTTATTGCCTTCTCAGCAGGGCTGAGGCTGCAGTCAGGCTAAGTGAGGTGCCTTGGGCACACAAATTAAGAAGGCCTGCCCTCTCAAGATCCTACAAGCCTGGTCCCACCTCCACAGTGCTGCTGGGGAGCTAAGGGAGGCTCCTGGAAGCCACAGGAAGACAAAGACAAGAGAGAAGGGAAAGCTTGCCTTCTTTATTGTTCCCAAGCCCTCCCACTCCTGTGTCCCCAATCCCCTGGCTGAGACCTGCCCACCTCCAAAGGGCTCCATGGGGTGGCAGAATGAAGTCCCTGGAGTCTGAGCAGTGGGCAGGGGCCAGGAGGGTGACTAAATGAAGGATCCCTGCCAGCTGGCTGGAGGGGACACAGGAAAGAGGAGTTCCAGACTCTATGACCTTGAGCTTCAGGAGCAAAACAGGGACAAGAAAAATCCCTTCCTGGCACCCCAACAGGTTGAGTGAGAAAGTAATCTGTTGCCTTCAAGGTTCTATATGAACACAAATGTTATTAAGGACTTTGTGGAAAACTGCACTGTATTACATTCTGTTGCTTCTCCATGGAGTTAATCTAAAATTAATCCTTGACCCTCCCCACCTTCTACCCTATCCCTTTACCAGGCTGCCTTCCCGACCTGACATCTGAAGAAGGGGTGAGTATCTCATCTATGGTGACCTAAAGAAGCGATGTGCCCTCATCCCCACCTCAGCAGTTCTGACACCCTAAGATTCCCACTCCTTAGACAGAATCCCCATAGGGTTGGGGTGGGTGCATAGGGGAACAGAGAGACCAGCAGGCAGAGGGCTCCCCTGCCAGTGCAAGCCCTGGCTTCTACGAAGGAGACTTCTACCAAAGGAGACTACCCCCTGCTGTGGGCCAGGGAATATCAGAAATGTCAGAACCACATACAGTCCAAAAAAAAAAAAAAGGCACAGAAAATAAAGACAATTTGTGAAAGACTGAGGGAGGTGATCACTATCTTTCAAAATGAGCAGAGTTCATCCAAGCTCACAATGAGGGTGGGTTGTTCCTGTTCAGTCCCTAAGTCATGTCCAGCTCTTTGCAACCCCATGAACTCAGCATGCCAGGCTTCCCTGTCCTTCACTATCTCCCAGAGTTTGCTCAAACTCATGTCCGTTGAGTCCATGAAGGTGGGAAGAGAATGTTTTTCTCCAAAAACAAGCCTGGAGAGGTTAAGGGGCTTAAGAGCCATACACCCCCCACCCAGCTTCCCAGTTCCATCTTGGCATTGGAAGAAATGAAGGTCTGAAAGCCTGGTATCATCAGGTATGCCTGAGTGTCCTGAGACACCCAAAGACTGCCTGTGCCCTGAAAATTGAAAGATGGAAGAACAGAAGAGAGCTCCCACACCCCTTGGTGCCTGTCTTTCCCCACAACTTTTGGGGAGTTATCCACCCAGAAATTCAGAGCCAGGAACCAGTGTGGGTGTGGAGGCAGGAGAGATGCACTCTTTCTGGCTTTCCTTCACTCACAGCCCAAGGCCCCCCTGCTATCCAAGACTTCTAAATTTTGCAAAACTTAAAAATTACAAAGTATTTCCCCCACAACTTCTTTCTTTAATAGAGGGAAAACTGCAGTCCGAGTGAAATAATTCGCTCAGGGTGGCACAGGGCTATTGGCAGAGACAGGCCCCCTCTCCCAACCCAGTGCTCATCTCATCTTGCTCTGAGAGCGCGCCCCCCATGGAGAAGACGAGCGGGCAGGCAAAGGGTACCCAACGGACTCCTCCAGTCTCAGTGCGCCTCAGGTGGATGTTCACTCCCTGGAATCCCGGGAGGACGGAGGCGTCTGCCCCACTCAGGAGTTTAGAAACCCAGAGGTCATGCGAGGGCCAGACGTCCAGCCCTCAGGGCTTCTCCCAAGGGCAGCCTTTGCGTCTGAGCTCTGCTTCCAACCTTGCACTCTCCCAGTGCCGTGCCTCGCAGTGCGTCACCGCGCCAAAGGGCTAGCGAGAAATTAGAAGTGCCTGGAGGTGGCCTCACGGCCCCCCGGCGGTTCCCGTTTCTTCCTTTCTGGGGAGGGAAAATCACACAGCCCTGTTTGTTTCCCCAGCCGAGGCGGGCGCAGAGCCTGGCATATGGACACGTCGCGCTCCGCATCTGTGTCATCCGTCGCGTTTTCTGTGGATGGCTGCGTGTGTATGTGTGTGTGTGTGTGTGTGTGTGAGGCCCAGGCGCTGGGAACAAACGTGCATCTGTTAAATTTGACAATAAAGTCCTACAGCGGAGCTGCCAAGATTGGGACGGGGGTGGGGGCGGAAGGCAAAGAGGGTGGGTGAGAGCTGGAGTCTCAAAACGCTATGCCAAAGCGCCTGGCCCAGGTATTATGTCGGGACAAGGTAAGGGGAGCAGCTGCTCCTTCTCTCGGGGTGTGTATGGGAGCGAGGGTGCATGCGTCCCTGTGAAGAGTACACACCGATCTGCTCAACATATGTCGCCACAAATCACAGTATCTCTCCCTCCTCCCACCCCCCACTCCCTCCTGACCGAGGGCAAAACAGAGAGAGGCGCTGAGAAGAGGCGCCGCTTCAACAGGTGTCTTGGTGCGCAATGCACCTTTTCACGCATTCACTGTCTCTGTCGGCGGCGGAGATAATGTAGACACTTTGTTTCCAAGCCCTGCTTGCGAGCTACGGATGCCTGGCGGGGGAGGCGGCCCTAGGCAGGGAGGGGGATCTGCACATAAAGACCTCGGATGCTCCTGAGGTCCCAGCCCTCTCTTCTCTTTGTTTGAGGACTCCCTGGGCCGGAGCTCCCTCGTGCGCCCTGGGGGGTGGCATATGGCGCCCTCTCACCTACCCAAGAAAAGAACTGGCTCGCCATTCAAGAGCGCACGAGGTCCCAGAGCTGGGGAGGGGGAATCTCTGGGGGAATAGCTTCTCTCCCAACGCGAAGGAGGAGTCCTCCTTATCTTTCCCCACCCCACCTCCGCCATCCTCTCAGCTGGTGCAGCAGCCGTTGGGTGGGGAGCAGCGCGCAGAGCTGCACCAGCCTGCGGAAGCGCCCCAGCTCCCGGCAGACGAAATATGGGGCTGGTGAGCCCCTGGAGACCATATGCTTTCAATAAAAGAAGACAAATAGGACCGAGATAGGCCTTGCAGCCAACCTGTTATAAATGGGTGGCAATTGGGCCAATGTACACGGGGGAAGGCCCGGGGGGAGGCCTGCTCCGTGCCAAATCCATGTGTCAGCTTCTGGGACAGGTGCGCCCAGGGGCCAGGGGCCAGGTCTCCCCCCTCTGGGTTTATCACGGCAAAGGTAATATTGTGCTAACTATGAGTAAACAGTCATTGTGAAAACGAGGGAGAGTTTATCAGAGGCAAACTAGTTGGGGGGTGGCTTAACAATAAAGTTGCCAGCCTTGGGAGCAGGTGACGGCTGGCTGCGGGACTCCCGCAGTAGATGTTTTCCAAAGCACTCCACTTTACAATCTCTTGTAATTATTTATTAAACGAAATCTATTTATTATTATTTTAGCAAACACTGGAGACAGGTGGGGCTTTCTTTTCGTCGTCTCCTTTTGTTTGAAGGGCTGTTTGAAGTGGCCAGTCTCGGCCTGGGCAGCCCGCTCGCCAGATTTTTGTCTTCCCCTCTTTCAGCGTCGAGGCGAAGGCGAGAGAAAGAAGCCCCCTCCTCTGGCAAGTCATTAGCTATTCAGCCTCTTGTGGCCCCCTTCCCTTCCTCTCGTTTCTCAAAGCGCCCCCAGGCACTGCTAAAATTCCCCCCGCCGACAGGAAGGCGGCAGGGCGGACCGCTGCCTTCCTTCTTTTCCATTCTGCCCGCGGTGTCCAGGCGTCAGGCTGTCGCCTCGTTCCTGGACCGCCTCAGCATGCAGGGGGGCTTAGGTCTCAGAGAGTCGAAGGGCGCGGGGTTCCCAAAGGTCTTAGAGGCGGTGGTCCGCCGGGGGCTTCAGGAACAAGCTCTGCTGCCGGCTGGAAGAGTCCTTTCACAAATAGCGCCAGCGCGCACTGAGTTGTCACAGCCTGCGCCTCCGCCGCCAAAAGCACAGGAATTAACTTTGGAGAGGGGCCTGTGCGTCCGCTCCCGCTGAAAGGGAGGACGTGGATCCTTGATCTCTAATCCCCCAGGACTCCTCGACCTCAGGCCCCGCCCTCTTGACCAGTAGAAGAGCTGCAGAGAGTTCTCCGCACGGAAATTGCTGACCTCGGCCGCTGCGCGCAGCTCCTCGCCCTGACTGTTTTGCGCAAAGCCGAAGTGGTGGCGGTCCGCAAGCCGTGGAGAGCCCTGACTCGGAGTGGTGCCGGGGAAGCTAGATAAGAATTCTCAACGGGTGCCAGAATTCTCTCCCTGTCAAGAAAGTATCCAAATAACCCCAAAATCTTCCAAGCCGAAAGCTTGCCCCGCGGCCCTCATCACTACCCATGAGCCGCTTGAGGCAAGACTGAGCTAAGGGTGAGACCTGCCTTGGGTTATCATCTGAGAGCCTCTGCGGGATGAGAGCCCTAGTAGTGGGCTACTTTCAGGCCTCCAGCGACCCATAGGGGTGTTCTGATCCTTTATGGCCAGGGCACACTCCTCGGAGCCAGGCTAGGTCCCCTAGCCCCAGGGAAGCACACTTTGGGTTTCCTCTCTCAGTTCCTAATTTGCAGGATAGAAATCAAGCAAGGCAGGCATAGAGGGTGAGAAAGTAGAGAGCTAGAACATGACTGGACACTGGCTCCCACTGGCACTGGGAGATGGGGCCACTGTCCTTATCTACTCTGACCATGTCATTCCTTCTATCTTTGACATTTTGGGATGTCTAGTTCTGCCTTGGAAAAGTATTTTCCCCCCAATCAAAGAGAGGCAACAAAGAGGTGCAAGGGAAAATCTAGTATTAGGAGTCTTAGGACCTGCGTTCTATGTATGTGATTCTGCTAGAACTTGCTGTGTGATCTTGAGTAAGTCACTTCCCCTTTCTGAGCCTTGACTTTCCATCTGTAAAATGGGCTTCAGTTTCTCATTCTTATAATTAGAAGACAAATCTGGAGCAAATTGTGACCCAAGGGAGGAGCAGCAGCAAAATGTGAAACTCGGGAGTCTCCGAAGGGTCCCTTTGTTGGTCTGGAGCCTGGCCCCGAGCTTCAGTTCGCAGGCAACAAGCAAGGCGCCTCTGCCAACAGCCCCCCACCTGAGATCCTGAGGACAGCACCTTCATCTCCACACAGTCCTGGAGCTCCCTCTCCCTGGCTCCCAAGCACATCCACCCTCTCTCTGCCTCAGAGGTAATTCCGCCCTCCAAGCAGAGTGAGCAAGTAAGGAGAGGCTGGCTGTCACTAGGGTAGATATGCAGACTCACCTCATTCCCTCAGTTTCCCTGCAGGATCCTACCTCCTCTACCAGCTTTGGAGGCTCAGCTCAGGGTATCTGGACCTCCTAGAAAGTAATGCCTTCTGAGCCTGCAGAGACTGAATCCAGACACCAGTTTTCCCAGCTTCTTAGGAGCAGTGTGGAGGCCCTGCTGGTGGAGGGGGGGGTACAGGGGGCGGGGTGCAGGAGTGGCAGCGGATGGCTGAGGGCTCTGGGCCTGCAATGGGCAGATCATTAAAGGTCAGAGAGAGGCTGGGTTAGCTTGAGGGCATCCTCCCCCAGGTCACACTTACCTTGAAGCAGAAGACCACAGAGTGTCCAAGGCAGGGGACAAAAAGGATGAGTAGGGAAAGAAAGGAGGGATGATGTGTTCAGGCTCACTTTGGAAAGCTTTCCAGATGGCACTAACCAGAGTCGTGAAGAGTCCCTGCCCTGTGCTCACTGCCTGACCTCTGCCAAGGGGACAGGACCAGCTAGTGCAGACAGCCCCCGCCCATCTGTGATTGGATAGGAGGACTAAGAGAGAAAGAGTTGATCTGCTTCTGCAAGCACCGGCACTCCAGGGGCATTTAAAAGACACAGGGGCTTGCAGTGAACTCCTGGCCATCTCCTGACCCATTCTCTTCTGAGCTCTCCCTTTACATGCCCCATCGGATCCCTAGAGTACTGTCTGGAATTGTTTGTGGTGGAATGCCTCCTAGAGGTCTCACCATAGACATTCGCTGCCTCTGGGGCACGAAGATAATGTCTTAGATTTCTGAATGGTGAGGGGATAAGGGGAGAGGTTCTAAGCACCTACATCTAAGGAGTGTGGGCAGTGTCATCTCAAAGCCTGAGGGATGGCACTCAGCATCCCCAGAAGGTGAAGGTTTCTAAGTGTCAGGGAGGTAGGCAGGATCTCTCTCTGTGGTTGCCCCCGCCCCTCCCAAAGTGGAGTGTCAATGAAACACCCCCTCTGAGTATTTGCTAACCTGACCCAAAGTGGAGGAGAGGAGAATGGCACTAGGAATAGTGGACACTCCTTTAAACTGATAGTATTCCTGGCTCCTTGTCCTTGCAGAGTGATTTGGAGCAAGCTGCCTCCTTTCTGAACCTGTTTCGCCTTGTATAACTCACGGGACGGACCCACCCGACTGACTTCCCAAAGCCCCCTTCAGGATACCAAGAAAAGGTCTGGACAGATGCCAAGGAAAACCAGAATAGGAGCAAAGCGATTTGAGGCTGCCAGACGCGAGCTAGACAAGACCCTTCTCACTGGGCGAGGCTCTTTGAGGAACCGAGAGTTGCTGGGACAGAGCCCGCGGGGAGAGAGCAAACAGAGCGGCGTTCCCCTCCCCCGACCCCAGCCCTTTGTCCGGAATCCAGCTGTGCCCCTTGAAGGGCGGAGCGGGCTCGCGTGGCGCGGCCCCCTGGCCCGAACGCTGATTGGACGGCGGCGCGGGCAGCAGCAGGGCAGGCACGCTCCTGTCCCAGGGCGCAGCAGATAAAGCGTGCCCAGGGGCACACGACTTTCGGCTCAGAAAATCCGCAGGGTCTCGCAGCTGCGCCAAGAGAGAGCAAGAGAAGCCCAGGACCCTCCTTTACACGTATCTTCTCTGGGGCCAGAGAAACTTTCGAGCGGCAGAGCCTGCTTCTCAACTGAACTTGCAGACGGAAAAGCCAGTTCAGCTCACCGTTGCTCTCACTGCCCACCACTCTCTACCCCTTTGCGCCCTACAACAAGGTAACACCTGGAGCCACAGAGTGATGGGAGGAGGGGAAAGCGGGTCCTCTGGCCGGCAGGAGGTGGCTTTCTCTCGCATTTTCTCCCACCTGGCCCCAGGATTGGGAGTGACCGACCCACTCTTACCCTTACCTCTTACCCCGCCGCAGGATGGCGCCTCATCCCTCGTGTGCGCCCCCTGTCCAAGTGACCCACGAGACGGAGCAGCGCTTCCCGGGAGCCTCGGACGACGCAGTGACCTGCGTCGCATCCACTCCACCCAGCCCCACTCGCGTGCTGGAGAACTTCACCGAGACGGAAGGGGGCGCCTGCCGAGGGGCCTCGAGGAAGCTCCGGGCGCGGCGCGGGGGGCGCAGTCGCCCCAAGAGTGAGTTGGCTCTGAGCAAGCAGCGACGGAGCCGGCGCAAGAAGGCCAACGACCGCGAGCGCAATCGGATGCATAACCTCAACTCTGCGCTGGACGCGCTGCGCGGCGTCTTGCCCACCTTTCCGGACGACGCGAAGCTCACCAAGATCGAGACGCTGCGCTTCGCCCACAATTATATCTGGGCGCTGACGCAGACGCTGCGCATAGCGGACCACAGCCTCTACGGGCTGGAGCCGCTGGCGCCGCCCTGCGAGGAGCTGGCCAGCCCAGACAGCGGTTCCCCGGGAGACTGGGGCTCCCTCTATTCCCCGGTCTCCCAGGCGGGAAGCCTGAGCCCCGCCGCCTCGCTGGAGGACCGACCTGGGCTGCAGGCGCCTGTTTCTCCGGCCTGCCTGCACCCTGGCGCTCTGGCCTTTTCAGACTTTCTATGAAGGGGCCTGTCCGCCGCTGGGCAGTGGGTCCTGGGAGAAAGGGCAGGGGCGGAGGCTGTCGGAGATGCGCGGAGGCGGCTCTCAAACCTAGTTGTTCCTCCTGCCTCTGGCTCACTGGCCCCTGAGGGCCAGAGTGGCAGGCCGGGTTCAATGCCTTGGTCTTCTGCTCTACACCCTCTGCTGCTGCCCGCGCCAGTGGGCACGGCATACTCCGCGCATTTTAAGCCCTCTCCCCGTGGCCACCCCAAAATCTCCTGCAAAAAAACATGAGCGTGGTAGCACTACACAGCAGGAGACACCCACTGTCTCCCCGCCCCTACCCTCATTGATGTCTGTCTGCCGGTCTCTTACCACTCCTCCCCCAATACTACTTCATCCAATATTTGGTCTCTCAGAGCTCGCTCTTGTTCCCCAAGTTGTGTTCTTCAAAATTGCCTCTGACCTCCTCTAGTCCCTGTCAGGTCCCGGGGGGTTGGGCCTTTCTACTCTGCCTTAATCCATGAAGGCGATGCTCTGCCTTCCCCTTGTGCACTTTTCCCGGAGCCATTGCCCTCTCAGGGGCAGGAGGCAAGGCGACCAGCTGGGGCAGCGACTCTACCACCACCCTGCAAACTGGAGCGCCCTTGTCTTAAAAAAAAAAAAAATCAGCTTGTAAATGATGTAATGTCTCTTGAAATGAATTGTTGTCTGGTAAATTATATGGCCTCTCCCCTGTTTTATGTTTGTATTTATTGATGAGATTTCACAGTGGGAAAAGTCTTTATTTTGTACATAAGATTATTTAGGGACTGGTGAATGAGATTTTGAACCAATAAAAAACGATTCTCAAGAAGCCTGAGTAAGGTCACTTGATTGTGTGGAGGGGAGGGCCCAGCCCCTGTGACTGGGGTTGGGGGAGCGGGCCCTGTCTAAGGAGAGGGAGGAGATACTTTCTGGGGGTCTAGGGCCCCTGCTGAGGCCTGACCCGAGAAACTATGGTTGCTAGGCTGAAGGCCAGGCAGATTGCAAGTCAGCTATACACACTTGGAAAGGAAGAACTGGAAGACTTAAAAATCATTGGCTCAGCCTCCTTGTTTTATTTATGGAGCAGTGACTTGTCTAATTCCAAAAAGTGGTTTAGGAGTAAGATAAGCCTGCAACTAGGGCTACTCACATGGTGCTGGCCCTTTCTGTTATGCCACTAGCTTGATTTGGAGTAACTGTTTTTTTTTTTTTTTTGCCAAAGGGAGGGAATAATAACCCTACAACCCTGCAACAGGGTCAGAAACCCTGGTAGGCTGAGCATCCTAGGAATAGTCCCTGAGTGCTTAGAGACCAAGAACAATGTCAGAGCTCATTTTACATTTCTGGTGCTGGGGACAAGACCTTGTGACTTGTGATCCCCAGTGGCACAGAGCAGAGAAGGTGGAGGGTCTGGCTGTAGTTTCTGACACCTCCCAACAACCAGTAGCTTTGTTTGAACAAATTCTTATTCTTTTCGAGAAAGTATTCAAGGTTTCCAGCCATGTGTTCTCTATTACTTCCAAGGTAGAGTAGGGCTGATGCACAGTGACACTGAAAGTCCCCAAAGCACTGCTGGAGCAGCTCTATATTAGCTTCCAAGATGTTCCAGGATGTCCAGGAAGCAGGTTTAAGCTCCAAGAACCCACAGAGGGTAGGCACCCTACCCTATGAATTGAACCGCAGAGGCCTCCTTGGATTAGCCCATGGTGCCCAGGGAAGAAGCAGGCCAACACCAATGGGGTGCACATGTCAGAGGCAGGGACCAGGAGTCATAGAGTAGGTTGCTTTCCAGTGTTAGAGCACAAAGGTGGTGGCTTTGCAGGGGTTAATGTCTTTTGCATCTATCTCTTATGCACTGCACCCGCTACCCAATGCTTCAAATTGAACTTTTCCTCTCCTCTATTCCTAGGTCCCTAAAGATAGCTTGAAGGAGATATGTCTTAGTTATCAGGGGCTGGATTGGGGGGCGGGAAGGGGGACTCTGCAAACAAATGAACAAAGGTGTAGTTTCATTTCATGGCTTTAATCTGGGAGGAGAAGATTAATGGGTTATTGATGACTTCTGCAGCAGCCAATTTTCCACCTGCGGCACCGCCCAGGGCAGGTGTCAGCAGCTCCAAGTTGCACAGACCAAGGCAGGGTCTGCCGCTTACTGGGCACTAAGGGGGGGCAGTGGGGTGGGGGGAGAGATGGGCAGACATAAAAATCAGGAAGGTCCATCTCTGTCCTCCTGGGACAGTAGCAAGTGTACAGACAAAATCACTCAAGGGTGAAAAAACGTTGGAGCTAAGTGGAGGTAGGAGCCACAGGAAGGACAGTGGGACTGTTCTCTGTGGCTGGATTAGGAAGCTTGCCAGAGAACACTGTATACTGGGCCAGGACTAAACATTTGGAGAGGAGGTCCTCAAGCAGGAAGATCCTTCTTCCTGTGAAAGGCTGTGGGGAGCAGTGTTCAAATAGGCAGGGGATTCCTTTGGTGCGAACAACTTTCAGAAGCAGAAAATATTAACCCTGTGTTCTGGGTGGAGGCACCCACTGCCCAGCCCCTCTCCTGCTTGTGAGGGTGCTCATTAAGAAGCTATTAGTCACTCACAATCTAGAATGGTGGGATAGGGAAGGAGATGGGAGGGAGATTCAGGAGGGAGGGGACATGGGAGTACCTATGGCTGATTCTTGTTGATGTCTGACAGAAAACCACAAATTCTGTAGCAATTATCCTTCAGTTAAATAAATTAAGTGGGAAATAAATAAATAAGAAGCTATTAGTTACCCAATGCACATAGACTGGTCCTCCAACCTACAAAATTTTTAAAAAGTACTATTTAACCAGCTTTGATGGTCACCTTGGGTAGGGGCAGGATTTGAACCCCCAGAGCTGTCAGCTGAACTCTCCAAGTCAGGAGGAGGTGGTTTAGGGCTCCTTCCCAAGGATGAGCTCCATCACAGTCAAAGAAATCATCTTGAGGTGGGAGACTTCACCATTTTTCCAAAGAGCCCCACATCAAGAAGGGTTTAGGAAACATTTCTGGGTGGCACACACAAGCCCAGCATCATCACCACCACACCCTCATCCATCCCCAGGCATTTTGCATTCACCAGCTTTTAAAATCAGTCAGGCTGCTCT
Source organism: Bos indicus x Bos taurus (assembly GCF_003369695.1). Classification (NCBI taxonomy): domain Eukaryota; kingdom Metazoa; phylum Chordata; class Mammalia; order Artiodactyla; family Bovidae; genus Bos; species Bos indicus x Bos taurus. Next base: position 25,872,566 of record NC_040103.1, on the reverse strand, counting down.
GGATCTCAGCTAGAAGGCCCCTACCACTATGCCTCAGCCACGGTGAGTGTGGAGCCTCCTGTGGTCTGAGGTCATTTCCTGTGCCCCAGCTACCTCAAACCCGGACAGGGTCCCATGTGCGGGCAGGAAAGATGCTCTGGTTGAAAGAGTCTTCCCCCCACTCCTGCCATTCTGCCTTTGTCTGAGCCCTGGCTTCCAGAAAAACAGCACATGAATCTTGCAGCCACCCCACCCCACCCCATCCCCACACACAGGCAGGTAGATTTATGGTGCCCTGCCTCCAACCCACCCCATCCCCAAGCCGGCAGTAGCTGGAGGACAAAGCCTCCCAGGGCCATTGGAATGCTAATGTCTGGGAGCCTGGCCGCTGGGCTGGCACGAAGGCAAGTGAGGCCAAGGGAGCACGTGACCCCACAGGCATACTCGGCTCCACCTCTCATCCACGGGCCACTCTGCCCAGCCGTGTGACCTTGAACGGGTCTCTGAGCCTCAGCTGATACACATGAGAAGCTGGAGAGAGTCTCTAACACCCTTTCACTGGGTTTCTGGGAACCGAAAAGAAGGCTGTGCTTGCGAAAGATGGAGTTATAGGCCCCTGCGACTGAAAGCAGTGGGAAAGAGATGTGTGGTCCGGTGGAACAGTGAAGAAGTGGGGGTTGGCTGAGAATGTGCTGCAGAATAAACACTGAGTATACTATAAGTACATTTTACATATATGTAATTAGTATTCTCTGTTGTGTTTCTTTTCCCGCTCCTCCCCTTTCACATATCTGCGGCCAGTGATCTAGAAGGGGGTGGGGCAGTGTAGGGACATTCACTAACCTGGCCTGCTTGCCCCACCTTTGGAAGGTCAAGAGCACAGGTAGTGGGAGATATGGGGGCTGGACACTCATCTCAGTTCCTCCTACATTCAGTGAGGTGGTCAAGGCAGGATGGTGACACCCATGGAAATAGAGAGCCAAAATCTTGGAAGTAGGTGACTTGCCCAAAGCCCTGAGTCACTGATGGAGTTATTGGAGCAAACCAAAAGCATGACCTTGGCTCTAGGCTTAGTTTAGAGCCGTCTCCTCTGTGCCAACACAACTTATAGTAAGTTTGTGCTCTGGCTTGAACTGGGTCCTCTGTGTCTTGTAAGATCAAGAGCCTCTCTTATGCTTTGACTACCCACTGGAACGCTAGTGAGATTCACGGGCTGCTGTGTACCCCTCTGCTTCTGGGATCCTAGGACCAAAGCGGTCAGAGAGAGAGAGCATCTGCAAGGCTAACTTGGTGGGGGTCTGAGGTCCTGGTGGAAAAAAAAAAAAAAAAAGCGGCGTGCCCCTGACCATGGTGCTGAAATGACTGCGTTGGTTCAGAGCGAGAGGCACTCCTAGAAACATGGCCATTCTTCATAAGGAAAACTACCTATCTACTGCCTCTGCCCCTGTTTCCAGGCCCGAGTACCTAGGGAATCCCTGTGGACATATAGACCCAGAAAGCTGTTGGCTTCCTTGATGTGGTGGGGAAAGTGTGGACTCTGTTGCTACTAACTCACTGTGTGACCCCAGAAAAGCCCCTTTCTTAGCTAGTCCAAAACATTCTCCTTTATAAATGATGGAGTTAGAGTTGAGTTGCCAGATGAGGAGGTCTAAGAGGTCTGAAGTGGAACAACATTGGAAGTTTAGGATGCAGCAGCCCTAATTGAGAAAACTGGCTTGGAACTTTGCAATTAAATAGTTTTTTAAGACAATCTAGGTTAAGCAATAGCAAAGAGCCATTGTTTGCCTTTGATTGACAGGTGGAAAGGGGGTATTTTCTACATTTATTCTTTTTTAACTTTGTGCTTTCCTTATATAATAGCTTATATTTTGGTTATTTGCTGGCCTAGATAATTTCAGAAAGAATGAATTAAATTTTTAGGGTGGGTGAGTTTGGCATAAGATCTGAAGTTTTCAGCTATGAAAACAGGAAAATATATATGTATATATATAACATTTTAACTTGACTGTGGAAGACGGTTGCATGTTTCTAATTTGTAAGTGCTTCTATCTTTGTGATAAGATGCTTTAATGTGTTTCTTAAATATATATATTAAAAAAAGCGGTCTCATTCTTTGGGTTAAAATGAAGTTTTAGTTATTCCAAGAACAAAGGCACAAGGAAGTCCTCCAAACACACACACTAATGGCAGAGTAGTTAAGAATAATTCAGATCACACAGACACTAGTTCAAAGCCTGGTATTGCCACTAACTGGTGGTTTTCAATTATATCCCTTTGCCTCTCTAAGGCCCATTGTCCTCACCTGCAGATTTGGGACAATAAATAGTAGCCATTTAATTGGGTTGATTAAATGTGCTTGCTTTTAGTGCATATTAAGCTGCCATAAATGGTTATTATAATAATAATAATTATTATTATAATCATCTTCATTTGTCTCAAATTCTTCTCATTCTCACAAGGGTTTTTTTTGGTGGGGGTGGTGAGGGTAGGGAGGTTGCTTTTGTATGAATTTGAATTTCTTCTGCATTCCTGTGCAGTGCAAGTTGGCATAAAGGCCAAGGGCCACCCACCCCTTCCTTGTGACCCTCCCCAGATGTGATCTACCCTTCCTGTGCTCCAAGATTATATATCCAGACATTACTTGGGCACCCCAAATGAGACATGTCCAAAATAGAATTACTCTCCTCTAACTTCAGACTAATGTTGCCTCTTGTTCCTGATCTCACTAACTAGCATCATCCAGTCATACATACTTGAAATCTAGGGTTGGTTTTGGGCTTCCCTGGTGGCTCAGACAGTAAAGAATCCTCTTGCAATGTGGGAGGCCTGGGTTCGATCCCTGGGTTGGGAAGATCCCCTGGAGGGCATGGCAACCCACTCGAGTATTCTTGCCTGGAGAATCCTCATGGACACAATATCCTGGCAGGCTACAGTCCATGGGGTCACAAAGAGTTGGACACGACTGAGTGACTAAGCACAGGGTTGGTCTTGACCCTTCTCTCTTTCTACCCACAACCAATTAATCCTTAAATCCTACTGACTTGTCCTTCCCACTATAATACTCCCTGATAGAGTAAGCCAGGGTGCTATGACAGACTCACTAATAATTCATCTGAGGTGAGCGTTCCATGTGGGTGGATAGCTCTGCTCTGTGACATCATTCAGGGACCTACATTCCTCCCATCTTCTTCCTCCCTCAGCTGCTGGGCCCTTGCCATCCATGGTTGAGGCTCATTGCCATGGGTTTGAGGCAGTGGGAATAGGAAATAAGTCATGGGGAACCTCACTCACAGTCTTAAAGGTTAGACTCAGAGGTATAATAACATGTTTCATCTATGCTCATATTCCTCTAGGAATACATGATCATATTCCCTCAAGTTAACTGGACTAGGGGCTATGTGCCAGGAAGAAGTAAAGAAAGGGTGAGTGAGCAGTCTCCAGCAATAGTCTACAGGACTGTTGTCAGGATTAAGTTGGATTATATATGCTATTATTTCATCATTGTGAATCACTTAAGCTTACGACTACAGTCCTGCTGCAACAGCCTCTTTTTCACAATGCCTTGTTTGCCTTGGCATTTACCCTCCAGGAATACTGACCTGCTTGAAGTCTTCCCCTCACACACAGTCAGAACCCCTCCCACCCTTTTTCCCACCATGCTGTCTCTGCCCAAACCCTCATTCTTCTCTTCCCAAATTTCCAGTGCGGATATCACCTTTTTCCAGAATCTTTCTCTGAACTATTTCTCCCTCATTGCTCCTGCTCCCATAATATCCTGTGCATATGAACATCCTTGAACTTTCCAGGTAGCATTTGTAATTATCTGTTCACTCATTTGTGCCCTCCTGACAAAAGGAAGTATCCTCCATGTCTCCAATGAGTACTTATTCTAACCATATGCCACATGTTTTTAGGATGAATTATTGAGTCAATAGGGCTTCCCTGGTGACTCACACAGTAAAGAATCTGCCTGCAATGCAGGAGACCCGGGTTTGATTACTGGGTCGGGAAGAACCCTGGAGAAGAGAATGGCTACCCACTCCAGTATTCTTTTTTAAAAAACTTATATTTATTTATTGAAAATAAATGTATCAATTTATTGACTGATGATTGCTTTACAATATTGGTTTGATTTCTGCCATATAACAACATGAGTTAGCCATAGGTGTACATATGTCCTCTTCCTCTTGAACCTCTTTCCCATCTCCCACCTTTTCCCACCCCTCTAGGTTGTTAAAGAGCCCCAGTTTGAGATCCCTGAGTCATATGGCAAATTTCCGTTGGCTATCTATTTTACATATGGTAGTGTATATGCTTCCTCGCAGGAGCCTGGTGGGCTACAATCCATGGGGTCAAAAAAAGTCAGACATGGCTGAGCAGTGAATATTTTCACTTTCACTTTCAATGAGTCAGTAAATTGACTGACTGAATGGAAGGTATTTCAATTATTTGTTTAGAAATTTCATTCCTTCTTCTGACTGGCTGCTATATAAAGGTCAATGAATATTTATTGAACAAGTGAATGAATAAATTAATTAGTTATATAGAGACCTGTTACCTCTCCTCCCTCATACCCTCCTCAGCACCAAAATAACCTGTCTTTGGCTGCCTATGGGTTCATTTCAGAAGATGCCACATGTGATTTGGTGAAATTGGGTTATCACAAGAGAACCATTGTTTTGGTGATCACCAGCAAATATTCCAATAGTCAGGTGTGGGTGATGTCTCCTGAGATAGTCCATTAGATCATGGGCCTGACATCTATCTCAATTCCAGCACTTCCTAATTCCATCAGTTGAGAAAGTTACTTAGCTTCTCTAAGCCTCCACATATAAAAATGTCTCTATGTATAAAAATGCAGAAAATTACATCTGCCTCACAGAGTTTTATGAGGATTCAGATGAGATGGCAGATATGTCCATACACTTCATGAGCCTGCCTGCAATTTGAAGCAGACCTCATTATAATACCCACCTTATCTCTATCTTATTCCTAGAGAAGACTAACTAAGAAGGCATGGACCAGGACCGAATTCCCATTAATCATGGAGAAGTTATATGACTTGCCCATAACCTTGTTAATTATGGAGAGAAACTTACACCCCTGCTATTCTAACATCATCACCAGCTATACTACCTCTGTTGGACTAGTTATCTATTATTGCTGCATAACAAATTACCCAAAACTCTACTACTTAAAACAAGAAACATTTATTATGTGGGTCTTCTGTAGGTAAGAAATCCAGGTATACCTTAGACAGGTGACTCTGGCTCAAAGTGTCCCATGAGGCTGCAGTCAGGGTGTCAGCCAAGAATGTGGTCTTACCTGATGGCTTTGCAGGGGCCAGATCCACGTCCAAGCTCACTCATGTGACTGTTAGCAGGACTTAATTCCTCAAGAGCCATTGGACTGAGGGCCACAGTTCTTCAGCGACTTTGGACTAAAAGCCTTCCTCAGTTCCTTGCCACATGGCCCTCTCCATAGGTCAGCTCACAACATGGAAACTGGCTTCCTTCACTGCAAACAAACAAGAGGCAGGGGGACACTCAAGACAGAAGGCGTGGTCTTTTGTAAGCTAATCTTTTTGTAATCTAATCTCATTCCTTGGAAGAAAATCTATGACAAACCTAGATGGCCTATTACAGAGCTGAGATATCACTTTGCTGACAAAGGTCCATATTGTCAAAGCTGTGTTTTTTCCAGTAGTCATGTACGGATGTGAGAGTTGGACCACAAAGAATGCTGAGCACCTAAGAGCTGATGTTTTTGAACCGTGCTGCTGAAGGAGACTCTTGAGAGTCCCTTGGACAGCAAGGAGATCAAATCAGTCAATCCTAAAGGAAATCAATCATGAATATTCATTAGAAGGACTGATACTAAAACTGAAGCTCCAATACTTTGGCCACCTGATGCGAAGAACTAACTCATTGGAAAAGACCCTGATGCTGGGAAAGATTGAAGGCAGGAGGAGAAGGGGGCAACAGAGGGCGAGATGGTTGGATGGCATCACCAACTCAACAGACATGAGTTTGAGCAAGCTCCAGGAGATGGTGAAGGACAGGGAAGCCTGGAGTGCTGCAGTTCATGGGGTCACAAAGATACGGACATGACTTACTGATTGAACAACAAAAACAACAGTCTCACAAGTGACATCTCATCACCTCTGCCACATTCTATTCACTGCTGCTGCTGCTAAGTCACTTCAGTAGTGTCCAACTCTGTGCGACCCCAGAGACAGCAGCCCAACAGGCTCCCCTGTCTCTGGGATTCTCCAGGCAAGAACACCGGAGTGGGTTGCCATCTCCTTCTCCAATGCATGAAAGTGAAAAGTGAAAGTGAAGTCGCTCAGTCGTGTCTGACTCCTAGCGACCCCATGGACTTCAGCCTACCAGGCTCCTCCGTCCATGGGATTTTCCAGGCAAGAGTACTGGAGTGGGGGTGCCATTGCCTTCTCTGATTCTATTCACTAGAAATGACTAAATCCAGCCAACAGCTAAGGGGAGGGCACTGCACAAGGGCATGGATATCAGGAGGCAGGGATCACAGGGGTCCATCTTAGGGGGTGCCCATCACAGAGGCAGTAGCAGAATCTTTGCTGCCTGCCCTCTACACCCCAGAGATAGGCAAACAGATGACAAGTGTGCATGCACACACTCACAGATATACACCTCCCTAGGACCAAATAGATCAGAATTCAGAAGAAAGCCTAGGTGATTTGATTCCAGGGGTTAAAGCAGATGCCTCCGTGTCCCCTAGTGCTGGGCCTGTTTCCAAGAAGGGCCGAGGAGGGGCACCACCAAGTGAGCACTGGAGCCACCCCAGCTGATCTCTGCCATTCATTTATGCTTTCACAGGCCTCCCCACCCCCACTCCCAGAGGCAGAGATTTAGGACGTCTGGAGCCTGGACACCGTACCCACTGAAGGGAAATTTACTGCCTCTAGAGAACCAGGGCCTGACTTGAGGTCTTGAAGGCATCTTTTTCCCCTTTGCCTCTGCTTTATTAGGTTAATCATTGCTTGAATTGGTTGCCATGGTTTGGGCAAACCCATGGTGACTCTATAATGAAGCCTGAAAGACTTGGATCCCATTTATCATCCTCAGTGTTTGGGAGGCCCAGAGCCTCATTTGCTTCCCCCAGGGTCTGAGTACCACCCTTCTGCTTGGGGCCCCTACGCTCCTTTTGAACGAGGAATGAACAGGTGGCGACTTGGAAGAGAAGAGGAGACCCGCACAGGTGGAGTGAACAGTGTACTGCCCATTCCCCACCATACACACACACACACACACACACACACGCACGCACGCACCCACGCACACACATTTTATTTTCCACTCCAGGATTCCTGACACAGACCAAACACAAAGGCATCTCTTCCATAATTTTTCTTTCTTGAAAGTGAAAGGCAAAGAATGATGTTCAGTTAGAAGGGGTCCATGGCTGTCCTTAAATGGGGGGGGAGGTTGTGTCTCAGCAGATCCAGGTTTCACACCCCTTAATCCATGGGCATAAATTGAGCATAACTGCAGTCCTGCAATGAGTTGGAAATAGATGGGACAAGGCCAGTGGGAAAATAGAGGCATACAGAGGTTTAGCAACATGTTCAAAGTCATCCAGTGATGATAAAGGCAAGGTAGAACCCAGGACCAGTGAAATGTATTATGAAGAAATTACAAATAGATGTGTATAATGAATTCTATGTATCCATCACCCAAATTCAACAGTCATTGACTCAAAGGCAGCTGTATTTCACTCACATAACTATTCACTTCACTCAGCACTACTTCTGTGGATTATTTTGAAGCAAACCTGAGACATCATACAATTTCAACATAAATCCTTCCCCAGTGTTAGATTTTGTTTGTTTTCTATTCAGTGTAAATGTAATAATAGAGTGTAGCAGCTGAGAGCTGCTCTGAAGGCAGATCCTCTATGTTCAAATCCCACATCTGCTCTTTCCCAGCTGTGTGACCTTCAGCCAGTAACCTAATGTCTCTGAGCCTCAGTTTCCTCAACTATAAAAGGATGCAATGACACCTCAGAGGGTAACTGTCAGGATTAAATGAAATTATGCAAGTGCTCAGCATCTGTGCCAGGTGCAGTGCAGATGGAGGCTTTTATTTTGTTTCCATATTTGCCACCACTGCACCATCAGCAATGGCTCTAGTCTGGCAGGAAGTCAGCTCTTGCCTTCCAACATCCAGTCTCTTGATGCTGTCTCCTGGCCTAGAGGCAAGAGGCTTGTCACTACCACTCTCTGCCTGGCACCAGACTCTGAGAACACAGACCTCAGCAGAGAGCTTGGTATCAGTGCTGACAGCCTCCAGTCTCTGCCACTCGCAACCCTGCTCAGCTCTGCACCACGGACCCCTGGACCAGCAAGACCAGGCCCCATCCCCCTTCTCTTCTTGTAACTTTAGGCTTTCTGACCTCTTGGCAGCTGGTCCCAATTATGAGCAGGTTATCAATACACCTACCTTAAAGTTGCATGTATATGTGTGTGCATGCATGTGCCCATGCCTCTGTGTGTGTGCACGTGTGTCTGAGTGTGTGATGTCCCTATGTGCAAACCAGCATGTTCTCATGCTTCTGTGCACTCAGCCTGTGAGAGAGACTCCACTAGGAGACTAAAACCTGCCCTCTTACATTTGTGGTGGATGGACAGAGACCAGATTAAAACTGGTCAAATAAAAGTATGAAGTCATGAGCATGGTACTGAGACCTCCTGGAGACGGTAGGGAGAAACTAAGGTTGGCCAAACGCATTAGATTGAGAACAGAAGAGAGAGGCAGGCGGGGGCTCCATGGAAGCTGCAGGAAGGGAAAGGGACGCAGCCTATCTAGTTTCACTGTATAGAGGAGGCCTGAGTCCTAATAATGGCCTCTCAGGTCAGGAATATCCCCTGGAGTAGGAAATGGCACTCCACTCCAGTATTCTTGGCTGGAAAATCCCATGGGCAAATGAGCCTGATGGGCTACAGTCCCTGGGGTTGCAAAGAATCGGACACAGCTGAGCACAATATAGGAAGTCCTGATAGCTGATCCGAGAAAGGTTATTTCAGGATATCAACCACTCCCCCAGCATCAAAGCTCCAAAGGGTTCTCTTGGGCTGAAAGGGCTCACTCAAATTTCCCCTTTCCTGGGTGAGTGAGTGAAAGTCACTCAGTCGTGTCCGACTCTCTGCAACCCCATGGACTATACAGTCCATGGAATTCTCCAGGCCACAATACTGGAGTGGGTAGCCTTTCCCTTCTCCAGAGGATCTTCCCAACTCAGGGATTGAACCCAGGTCTCCTGCATTGCAGGCGGATTCTTTACCAGCTTAGCCACAAGAGAAACCCAAGAATACTGAAGTGGGCAGCCTAATCCCTTCTCCAGCGGATCTTACCGACCCAGGAATCGAACTAGGGTCTCCTGCATTGCAGGCAGATTCTTTACCAACTGAACTATCAGGAAGCCCTATCCCCTTTTCTGGATAGCAATAAATTTTTATTGAGCATTTACTATATCTAAGTACAGTTCTAATGCTTTCTGTTAACTAATCTATGAGATCAGATTTATCATTCCATTTTACAAATGATGAACTTGAGGCTGAGAGCAATTAACATGTTACATGTTACCCAGTGAGAGGTGGAGCTGGATTGAACCCAAGCTCTTTTGCCCTGGAGACAGCAGTGCTAACCACCGCTACACTGCACCACTGCAATGCTCTATTTTTCCTCTTTTTAAGTTTTGGTTTTGGACATTTTCAAATATGCACAAAATAGAACAGAATCCTGTGTCCTCATGCTCTGTCACTCAGCTCCCAGAGCCATCAAGTCACGATCAACTTTGTTTCATCTGTTCACCCTGCTCCCATCCACCCCAACCCTGCACACACACTTCTATTTTTATTTGAGTGAAATCTTTTAAAACACGTCCCAGATATCTACCATCCCACTTGTAAGGACTTCCATGTCCATGTCTAATAATAGAACATTAAAAAAACACTAAGTCAGTTTTTATACTTAATAAAATTAACAATTCTGTGAGATGATCTAATATGGCCTGGTGGCTCAGTGGTAAAGAATCCTCCTGCCAATGCAAGAGATGTGGGTTCAATCCCTGAGTCAGAAAGATCCCTTGGAGAAGGAAATTGCAATCTACTCCAGTATTCTTACCTAGGAATCCCATGGACACAGGAGCCTGGCGGGCTACAGTCCATGGGGTGTAAAGAGCTGGACACAACTTAGTGGCTAAACGACAACATGATCTAATATCCAGTCATATTCAAATGCTTCCAATCATCTTTTTAGACAAAGAACCTCCATCTTAGAATCTCCTCTCTCCCTGCTGAGCAGGTCAGCTGGGCAGTCAGCTGCAGGCCAGGACCAAGGCCATGACCAAGACTGGGCCAGCCCTGACTCCACACCTTAGTGGGACTGGCTTTGGACAAAACAGTTCCCTCCCTTACCTACCAGTCTCACCCCAAAGTGTGGTGACCAATCCTGCTGGTTTGCCTAGGACTTTGCCAGTCTCAGAACTGCAAGTCTTGTCCCCACCAAACCCCAATGGTTGGTTCACCCCACAAGGAGCCTGAAACTCCGTGTCCTCCCAGCCCTCCCTCTCCCTCCTAGCTCCAGTGTGGTGTCACCCACCGAGAGCAGGGGGAGCCTGCCACTGAATTTCAAGAGCCCTCAAAATAACTAATTTATCAAAACCTTTGAGGGGGCCCAGGCGTGCCTGGGTCCAGGAAGAAGAAGGCCCAAAGCCCCCAGCAGCCAGCAGAGAATCAGTATCTTTTCACACCCAGGGGGCCAAATTCAGCAGTCTCCTCCCTCTGTCTTTTTCCCCTCTCCAGATCTAATGACAATCCAAAGAGTTCCTGATAGGGTTTTAAAAGATGCTCTTCATTCACCGTCCACCAAGCATGAAAATCTAGCTCGTTTGTCTCCATTCTTCACCCTAAAGGCCTGGCCGGCTTCAGGCCTGCAGCCTCAAACTTGTCACTCACTTTTCAGTTTCTTTTGTTGGATCCGCCTTTATTTCATTCTTCTGTCTCCTCTGGGCACCCTCCTCACCCCCTCCTCACTTCATCCCTGTCCTTCCCCTCCGCCCTCCCCCAGCATTCCCCAGTTCCTCTGTCCACACACAAAAAGCAACAGATCAGTCTGGGAATTTCTTCACAGTCCCCGTGTCCCCTGCCCCCACCCCAGCCTCTTCTCATTGCTTCTAAAGAGTGGGAGGAAAAAGTCAGCAGCAGCTAAAAAAGGACTCAGGTCCAGGAACAGAACTGCCTATTGCTCTGGCTGGAAATGGCCTCAGGGAGCCTTGAGATGGGATGTTGGCTTCACAGCTGTGGAAACCGAAGCCCTGAAAGGGGAAGAGACTGGCTCAAGGTCACAGGCAGAGTTAGTGGCAGATCAGGGTCCAGGGCTGAGTGTTCCAGCTTCGCAGCCTAGACTCACCATGCAGAATTAAGGCTACCCCTCCATGTCCAAGGTACTGAGTTTACTTTTCTTTTATGACTCAGCTTTCTGAGGAGGAGAGGGTCATAGCTCAAAGGCAGGCACCATGTCCAGTTCATCCCAGTGTCCCTTGGATGCTTAGCACATGGTAGGCATTCAGTGATGATGCTTTTAATGAAACTGACCTAAAGGAATGCAGGAGCCAGGCTGCTCCCTATTCTCTGGACCTCTTTATCAGTCACTTTTTGGGCTGCAGTTTTTTTGCCAGGCCCAGGATGTTCCCTGGACCCAGGGTGCTTCCTGGACCCAGGGAGAGGGGAGAGTACGTAAGAAGGGTTCTGTGTTTAGCAGTCAGACCCCCTTCCAGCCATTTCCCCTTCCAAGAACGATCAACACTGGGGGAAAGGAGAGGGGTGTACCCGCCCTTCTCCAGGGGCAGGACAAATAGGTCAGAATCATCAGAACCTCAGACAGGGAGAGAGGTAGAATGGGCATCACACCAGGGCAACATGCAACAGGAGGGAGTAAAAGAGAAGGAGGAGGGGAAAGAGAAGCAGGCGGGTTGACAGGGGCTCTGGCTCCATCAGCCCTCAGTGTGCCGCATGCATGCCAGGCCCTGGGCGAGTTGTGGGAAGAGACAGCCACACGGGCCTCAGGGGGAGGGCCTGGTCAGGTGAAAGGCACACCCCCAGTGCAAGGCTTCTCCTCCCTGACCTGGTCACACCTCTTCCTCAAGGTTCCACCCCTGTGAATGGCACCACCATGAGCGCCCACCTCCCACACTAGAAACCTGGGTGCCCAGCCTCCCCCCGGCCCTGTGGATTTGCCTCAGCAATGTCCATGAAGCCGCCCTGGCTCTCCATCAGCTCTGGACTGCACTGTGCAGCCACACAGAGGCCCCTGCCTGCAGCCCGCCTGTCCCCTCTCCCTCTGGTCCAGCCCACAGGGCACAGCCTTGTCTTCTCACTGTAGCTCCTGTCATTCTCCCGGCACAGGAGAGGCGAGCTGCCCACCTCTCTTCCGTAGTGTCAACAGCGTGGCTTAGGAGTGGGCTCCCTGGCTTGCATGATAGACCTGCCACCTACAGTGTGGTGACCATAGGCAGCCTCTTTAAGCCTTGATGTCATTTGTGAAATAGAAATAATTGTAATTCTTCTCTCATAGGATCTATAGTAGAATACAATATCCAACAAGTCTACACTATATACAATATAATAATATACAAAAGTAGGAGCCTGTATGAGACCATCAGTGAAGTTAGCTATGGTGACTGTCATGATTACTGTCCTTTGGTATTTTAAAATTTTTACCATGTTCATATATTACATCAATTATTTTAAAAATTGACCCATCCTTTCTTGCTGATGGAATTATCAAATGCCTGAAAATGGTCAAAATTCTTGGCCTTGTTATTCCGCCTACAGAAATCATCAGAAACTGCATAAAAATGTATCAACAAAAGTATTTATAATACTATCTTTTAGAATGGCAAAAAGTTAGATACAAATATTCAGTTCAGTTCAGTTCAGTTGCTCAGTCGTGTCCGACTCTTTGCGACCCCATGAATCGCAGCATGCCAGGCCTCCCTGTCCATCACCAACTCCCAGAGTTCACTCAGACTCACGTCCATCGAGTCAGTGATGCCATCCAGCCATCTCATCCTCTGTCATCCCCTTCTCCTCCTGCCCCCAATCCCTCCCAGCATCAGAGTCTTTTCCAATGAGTCAACTCTTCGCATGAGGTGGCCAAAGTACTGGAGTTTCAGCTTTAGCATCATTCCTTCCAAAGAAATCCCAGGGCTGATCTCCTTCAGAATGGACTGGTTGGATCTCCTTGCAGTCCAAGGGACTTTCAAGAGTCTTCTCCAACACCACAGTTCAAAAGCATCAATTCTTTGGTGCTCAGCTTTCTTCACAGTCAAACTCTCACATCCATACATGACCACTGGAAAAACCATAGCCTTGACTAGACGAACCTTTGTTGGCAAAGTAATGTCTCTGCTTTTGAATATGCTATCTAGGTTGGTCATAACTTTTCTTCCAAGGAGTAAGCGTCTTTTAATTTCGTGACTGCGGTCACCAACCATAGATAAAAAATTATATAATTATATATTAGACATTATATTTTAAATATTAGATTATTAGATATGTATCTAAAAGTTGAATACAAAAGAAATGGTCAGTCATAGAGGACAGATTAGATTATTGTATATTCTAAAACATATAGGGCTTCCCAGGTGGCACAGTAGAATCCTCCTATCAATGCAGGAGATGTAGGAGATGTGGGTTTGATCCCTGGGTCAGGAATACCCCCTGGAGGAGAAAATGGCAACCCCCTCCAGAATTAATGCCTGAAAAATCTCTTGGACAGAGGAGCCTGGCAGGCTACAGTCTATAGGGTCACAAAGAGTCAGATACCGCTGAGCGACTGATCATGCCCAAGTACACAATATATATTGGATTGTTATATATATTCAAAGGGGTAACTATACCCCATTGAAAATTATGTTGTAAAATAATGCTTCTTAAAAGGGGAAATATTCATAATATATTGCTAAGTGGGAAAAACTGGAGTTTAAGCAAGATGCCAGGCAAGGCAACTTGCAAATTACTCCAATACAAAATATCTAGAAACCTGTGGCCTGGGGAGTCAGTTATCCAAGCTGAGAAGGATTATATGCAAAAGAAGAATAAATGGCATCCAAGGGAGGAGGCTTTCCTCTTGAGTGTGTGAGCTTTGAGTCTTGGACTTGGTGCCGTCAGGGTGATGCCAGAGGGGATGGGGACCAGGGAGGCCTCATCCAGTGGGGTGGGGCAAAGACCCCATGGCACCAGCTGGGGGCTCTCAGAGGTACAGGCATTGGGATGAACACAAACTTGATGCTGTAGTGAGGTGGTCCAAGCTCCGCTGGAGGAGGAGTCCCACGAGGCCACCTGGAGGTGGTGGTAGAGCTTTGAAGGAGGGAAGAACCTGAGGACAAAGAGGAATGACAGACAGTGAAATGAGCATGGATGTGAGCCCAGTCACCTGGTTCAAATACCAGCTCAGTCACTCTTAAGAGCTGGTAGATGTCCTTCCATATATGTGCATGTATATATATGTATGTATATTACATGGGGAAAATGATATTCTACTTTTGTCATACTATGCTTGCTTCACTTAATATAGTACAAATATCTTTTGATCTCAGTAAAATATACATCTACCTTGTTATTTGAATTGTTATGTTAATTGCTTCCATTTTCTTATCTATAAAAAAGCTAGTATCTGACTTGCTATGTTCTCGGGCTTAGAGGACTTTTAAATGAGAAAACTTGTAGGGCCACAGGTGTGCACTGGGGGAGGGGTCTGTGTGTGGGTCATGGCCATCTGCAGATTGGACTTCATTAGCCGTCCTGTCTAGGGGATGAAAGCTCCAAGGAACAGCATGGGCGAGGGAAGGCAGGGCAATGGTGGCGGGACAGAGCGGCCTTCCTGAGCCCCCATCCATCAGCGCTGACAAACCTGGCCCCCTGTGAGGGCTCCAGGCTCAGCTGCTGAGCAACGGCAGGTATGGAGCAGGAGCCCCTCCCTGGGCCCTTGGCACCCTCCTCTTAGGTCAACAGACAGAGTGGGCTCTGTCGGCCGGGTTGGGACAAGGAAGATTAATGGAGCAGGTGCGGGCTGGGGCGGGACAATCACCTGGCTACAGGGTGCCTCCTGGAGCCCGACCCAGGCCAAGAACCAAACCTGATGTCACTCAGCCTGGCTCAGACTTGAAGCAGCGTAGCTGGCTCAGCTACAGTGCCCCTGCTGCCTACCCTGTCCCCATTTCCACCTGGCCTCACCTGGCCTTATTCAGTCTCTAATGGGAGAAGCCTCAGAGAGGCTCCTGGCACCCAACCTGTGACACTCAACTTTAAAATAAATGTTTCTCCTGTTTCTTCAATCTCCCAAGTAACCCACTGAAGAAAAGCGTGGATTAGTAAAACATTATAAATCACCCATTAATCTCACCACCAAGAGATAACTCTGTTAACATTTGGTAGATATTATACCTGTCTTTATCCACACACAGACACCACACACACACACACACACACACACACACACACGTATATGAAGAGAGATCATTCTATACTTCTTTTCTTATGATCTTCTTTTTACACTTAATACATCATTGGCTCAGTGGTAAAGAATCTGCCTACCTATGCAGGAGACAGACGCAGGAGACTCAGGTTTGATCCCTGGGTTGGAAAGATTCCCCAGAGGAGGAAATGGCAACCCACTCCAGTATTCTTGCTGGGAAATCTCATGGACAGAGGAGCCTGGTGGGCTACAGTCTGTTGGGAGTCACAAAGAGTAGGGCATGACTTAGCAACTGAGCTTGACCACATTATGAACATCTTTTGGTCTTAATGAAATATAGATCTATCTCATCATTTTGGGCTTTCCCTAGCTCAGCTGGTAAAGAATCTGCCTACATTGCAGGAGACCCTGGTTCAATTCCTGGGTTGGGAAGATCCCCTGGAAAAGGGATAGGCTACCCACTACAGTATTCATGGGCTTCCTTGGTGGCTCAGATGGTAAAGAATCTGCCTGCAATGCTGGAGACCTGGGTTCTATACCTGGCTTGGGAAGATCCCCTGGAGGAGGGCATGGCAACCCACTTCAGTATTCTTTCCTGGAGAATTCCCATGGACAGAGGAGCCTGGTGGGCTACAGTCCATGGGATTGAAAAGAGTTGGACCCAACTGAGTGACTAAGCACAGCATACATCTCATCATTTTAATTACTACATATATTCCAAGTATTCAGGCATAGTATCATAATTTTTAGTGTTTTTTGATGTAAACCACTTTTAAAACCTTTAGTGAATTTGTTACAATATTTTTTCTGTTTTCTGTTTTGTTTTATTGGCCAAGAGGCATGTAGGATTTTAGCTCCCCGACCAGGGATCAATGTGCACCCCCTACAGCAGAAGCAGAAGTCTTAACCAATGTACCACCAGGGAAGTCCCGAGCATAATCATATATTTAACGTCAGCTTCCTTACTGGACATTTAAGTTCTGTCCAAATTTTGTCCTTTATAAATAACACCAAGATGAACATTTTAATACATATATCTTTTTATTATTTCTTTAGGAAAATGTCCTAGAAGTAGATCTTATAAGTAGGTCAAAGCATGTGTATTTTTAAAGGCTTTTGATACATACTGCTAAAGGGTTAGACTTGTGTTTATTGGAGCCTGTGGCCTGTCCATCCCACACTTGGGTGAGGGAGAGAGGTAGGATGGGGGTGCCCTGTGGACAGAGGTTGGAAATAAGGCCGACCAGCATGGACTCCACCCTCCAGGGGGCTGTCATCCAGGTTCCACCTGGGAAAGAAGCTATTGAGTAGGAAGATAAGAAGCCCCATGGGCTTGGGAGGTGAGCCCTGGGAGCAGCATAGAAGTAAGAGTAGAGAGGAGAAAATCTTCAGGGGAGATGAAGTCAGAGAAGGCTTCTCAGAGGGGGTGACATTTCTCCCAGCCTTGAAAGGGGAGAAGGATGCGTTTATTCAGCAGGAGTATTCACCAGGTAGGGGACAGGAGAAGTACAGCACATTTCTGGGGGAGGTGAGAGATGGAGGCAGCCAGAACCTGCCCTCAGCTGTAGCCACAATCCCCCACCATGTTATTTGACTCTTTGGGAGGGCAGAGCCTTGCCCCACGGCCAGACCTGTTGTGACAGCCAAGGTCGCCTCCCACACTTAGCTTTGTCACCTTGAGCAACTCACTGAATTACTCTGTCTCTCAGTTTTCCCATCTGCAAATGGGGGGACGACAGTTATATCACTCTCACACAATAGCTGCGGGGACTGAGTGAGAGGCAGGGGGCAGGTCTTTGTAAGTTGTGGCTAGTCTAAGAGATTAATTTTTTAATTAAAAAATTATTGGAGTAGAGTTGATTTACAATGTTGTGTCAGTTTCTGCTGTACAGCAAAGTGAATCAGTGATACATAAACATATATCTACTGTTTTTGAGATTTTTTTCCCCATACAGGTTACTACAGAGGATTGAGTAGAGTTCCTTGTGCTATACAGTAGGCGCCTATTATCTATTTTATATGTAGTAGTGTGTATATGTTAAAGAGATTAATTTTTTAAATAGAGGTTGCTTTCTAGTTTTCTGTCCTAAAAGTTCTCATTCTAGGCTATTCAGTGTGCCTACATGACACAGAGGGGGCTTTCCCCATGGCTCAGTGGTAAAGAATCCTCCTGTAATGCAGGAGCTGCAGGAGACACGGGTTCAATCCTTGGATTAAGAAGATCCCCTGGAGAAGGGCATGGCAACCCATGCCAGTATTCTTGCCTGGAGAATCCCATGGACAGAGGAGCCCGGCAGACAACAGTCCATAGGGTCGCAAAGAGTCGGACATGACTGAAGCGAGTTAGCATGCACGCACACATATGACACAGAGACTCAACAGATTAACCGAGAACTCCCAGGAGCAGCTCCCAGAGGCTCAACGAAGGGAAAGAAAACGGACAATTATTGAGAGCCTATTAACTGCCACTGCTACTGCACGTTCACACTCCTATCATTTATTGTATCTATATAGAATCCCTGAGATGTAGAGTTATTGGATAGTATTTGTCCCAGGTGACAAGTGAAGAAACTGAGGCTCGGAGTATTCAGTAACTGACTTTGGTGGGCACGGCTGGTGGGCAGCCAGGATTCAACTACAGGTCTGTCTGACGTTCCCAGAGCCCTTATTCCCTCCCTGGGCCAGGATGTCACCAGAGCTGAGATTACTTTTCAGCATCACTTATTAATAGGATAGGAGCCCTTTGGATTATAAGCAGGGTATGCAGGACCGGGGAGTGTGGGGCCTGGGGCTGTGGAGATAGAAGGCAGGGACTCCCATAGGCTCTCCACCCCTCCTAACACCACCACTAGTCTCCTCTGCATGGGGCAGCCAGCTGGTGACCCGACCTTGTGCCTCTGACAATGATTTAACCACACTGGTGGGGGGTTGGGAGCAATCTATAAAGCTGTCAATGGGGGAAGGGCTTTAACTCCAGCCTCTTGGCTCAGCCACTGGTTGGGGGGGTGGGAGCAAGAGGACCTAAGGAGAGCCCAGGCACCTCTGACTGCGCTTGTGTTTCCTGCATGGGTGTCCACTGTAGAACACCAGGACCCACAGAGCCCATAAAGTTCTGTGTCTTCTCCACTCTAGGTTCAGGTTCCAGGAGTGTAACATGGGGCAGTTCTGAAATACTCAATCGTCTCTTTTGTCCCATCTGGGCAGAGTCAAACTGGCCACAGAATATCGTAGAAATCACCCTGGTCTGGGAATCCAGAGACCAGGGTTCACATCACAGCTTCCCCACCATCTCTGCGGAGGCCCCAGGACAAGTGTTGCCAGGCCAGCAGGCTGCAACGTGATGGAGATGGCCAAGGGGCACTGCAGCCCCCTGGAGAGGCCATGCACCCCTAAAAGAGCCAACGGCCACTTAAGTCCAGCTTGTGACTCTCATGCAACAACAAAGACCTTTTCAAGAAAAGCTAGAAATTCCAACTATTATGTGAAGTCTTCCCAATGTCAGCAACTGCCTAGGAACAAAAAAATCAAATGAAAAAGAGAATGAGAAAAAAAGAAGAATGGAACACAGAAAGTCTACACGTAGCCTAGGCTGGAGTTTGTCATTTAGATGCAGACACCATGAAGACCAGAGGAACCACTATTAGATACTCTCTGCTCCATGCTCAGTCATGTCTAACTCTTTGCGGCCCCAGGTGACCCACCAAGCTCCTCTGTCCATGGAACATACTGGCAAGAATACTGGAGTGGATTGCATTTCCTCCTCCAGGGGATCTTCCCAACCCAAGGATCAGACTCCTGTCTCCTGTGATTCCTGCATTGGCAGGAAGGTTCTTTACCACTGAGTCACTTGGGAAGCCCAGATACTGTCTAGAATAACCCTTTTTGTTTCAGATGGGGAAACTCAGGCCAGACTGGGGAGAGAGGCATAACCTGGTTAAGGTCATAGGGTGAGTTAGTGGCCCGGCTAGGCAAGAAATCCAGGTCTTCGGCTCCCAGTCTGTGCCACTGTCATAACTGGCCTGGCTAGGAGGACCTGGGGAGGTGTTGGAGACTCTGAGCAGGAAGTGAGGGAAAGAAAACTGAGATGCTCCCTCCCTGTAGGCTCACTGAGGCCCCTCCAGTCCTCTGTGACTCCCGGAGTCCAGCACCAGGGGGCTCCTCATCACCTTTTCCACTGCCGCTCCCTCCCTGTTCCATGCCAACCACACGAGGCAGGTGCGGAACAGATGGGGCACCCTTGATCTGTCAGGGAGTTGACTGATAAACCACTATCTGTGGTGTATAGCAGAGGAGTATCTCAATAAATACTGATTTCTAAACCAATTAAGGAGCTTCCCTAGTGGTGGTAGTGGTAAAGAATCCACCTGGAATGCAGGGGCCGCAGGAGACTTGGGTTCGATCCCTGGGTTGGGAAGATCCCCTGTAGGGGGGCATGGCAACGCACTCCAGTATTCTTGCTGGGAGAATCCCGTGGACAGAGGAGCCTGGGGTTAAGGTCCATAGGATCCCAAAGAGTTGGACATGACTGAAGCAACTTAGCACATACAAACCAATTAAGAAATTAGACCAAGCAAAACAGATGGAGACCAAATATCACATTTACTTCACATGAAGCAAATCCTGAAGAACAAGGCTCATGGCTACAGGTAAGTGGGCATCCTTGCGGAAACCTAGAACTAGTCAGACTCACCGACAAAGTCACAGACAAGTGTGCCCTGTCACCAGCCTCCCCTACACACTGGGGCACAGCAGAAACATGTGTTCCTGGCAGGCAGTTTATACCCAGAGTAAAGGGCTGGGCCACACAAGTCTGACTCACAATCAGGTAACCCACTTGCCATTTCCTGGAGCAGAATGAGGGAAAGAGGGACTTCCCTGGTGATCCAGTAGTTAAACGTCTGTCTGCCAATGCAGGGGACATGGGTTGGATCCCCAGGGAAGATTCCCCGTGCCTTAGGGCAATTAAGCCCTCAAGCCACAACTATCGAAGCTCACTTGCCTAGAGCCCATGCTCTGCAAAAAGAGAAGTCCATGCACTGCAGCTAAAGAGTAGCCCTCACTGCAACTAGAAAAAGCCTGAGTAGCAATGAAGACCCAGAACCATCAAAATTAATTAATTAATTAAAAAGAATTAGGGAGAGAGAGAGAAGAGAGGCCAGCTGTATTATGCTGATGGCACTCCCTATACACAGAAAGAAACATCAAGATTCCATTGTGTCTCTGTTTCGAAAGTGAAAGTGAAGTCACTCAGTCCCGTCCGACTCTTTGTGACCCCATGGACTGGCTCCTCAGTCCACGGAATTTTCCAGGCAAGAGTACTGGAGTGGGTTGCCATTTCCTTGTCCAGGGGATCTTCCCGACCCAGGGATTGAACCAGGTCTCCCGCATTGCAGGCAGACGCTTTACCGTCTGAGTCACCAGAGAAGCTGGTCTCTGTTTTGGGCTTAGTACTATTCTTGTTATTCTCCCAGTGTTTGCTCTGCAGTTTGTTATCACACATCACAGTCTGCCATCAAATTATATTATATTGTTTCATGTATAAGAACCTTAGAGCCGTACACTTCCATTCTGCATGCCATTGTTGTCATGCATTTTCTACATATATTATGAACCTCCAAATATTGCAGTTTTACTTTTACTTTATACAGTCAATTATCTTTTTTACCAGTCAACTACCTTTTTAAAAAATACTTTCTATTTACTCCAACGTTTATCATTTCTTGCTCTCTTCATTCCTTTGTGTAGATCCAAGTTTCTACCTGGTATCATTTTCCTTCTCCTGAAGAATTTTCTATAACCTTTCTTACATAGGTCTACTGGCAACAAATTCTATCCCCTTTCATTTGTATGAAAAAAAAAAAATCTTCATTTTGAAAACTGCTTTCCCTGGAAAGAGAATTCTAGATTTAATAGGGTTTTTTCTGTTCCTTTCAGCACTTCAAAGATGTTGTTGAAA
Organism: Bos indicus x Bos taurus; assembly: GCF_003369695.1. Taxonomy (NCBI): domain Eukaryota; kingdom Metazoa; phylum Chordata; class Mammalia; order Artiodactyla; family Bovidae; genus Bos; species Bos indicus x Bos taurus. The sequence goes on along the minus strand of NC_040103.1, from coordinate 25,851,116 downwards.
TCTCTTCTGATCTGCCTAGTTGCTAACGAGAAGTCTGTGTAGCTGTTATCTTTGTTCCTGGGTACATAACGTCTTTTTTTAATTTCTCTGACTGCTTTCAAGATCTTGCCTTTATTGCTGGTTTCAGCAATTTGATTATAATGTTCCTTGGTGTTTATCCTGCTTGGGGTTCATTGAGATTCTTTGGTCTGTGTATTTACAGCTTATCAAATTTGAAAAGATTTTGCCTGTTACTTCTTCAGATGTTTTTGCTGTTTCTACTTCTCTCCTGGAACTACAGTTTCACGTGTGTCAGACTATGTGATATTGTCCCATAGGTCACTGAGACTCGATTTTTTTCTCAATGTTTTTCTCTCTTTGCTTCATTTTGAACAGTTTCTTAGGCTATGTCTTCAAGTATATAAATCTTCTCTTCTGCAGTGTCTAAATAATTGTTCATTCTGTCCAATGAAATTTTCATTTCAAATATTTTTCATTTCTGGGAATTCATTTGGGGCTTTTACTATTTACTTCCTCCTTATGTTCATGTTTTCCTTTAAATCATTTAAACATAATAAGTACATTTTCAAGAATTATTTTAGTATCCTTAAATACTAACTCCATCATCTCTGTCATTTCTCAATACATTTCCATTTATTTAGTTTTCTTCCAGTTATGGGTAAAATTTTTCTGCATCTTTGCATTTCTATTCATTTTTGATTGAATGCTGCACAATGTAAGTTTGCTTTTGAGTACTGGATTTTGTTGTAATCCTTTAAAGAGGATTGCACTTCACTCTGGCATGCCATTAAAAGACCAGGATGAACTTTTAGAAACTTGTTTTTAAAGGTAAGACTAGAGTAGCTTTTCTTCTAGAGGTAGTTTAGTCCTACTATGAAATATGACCCTCCGGGCATCTGTCATCACATTTGTAAGATGCCTCATATATTCAACAATGCTGTGAATACTGTGCAGATTTGGGGGCTTTCTCTACACAGATCCCTCCTCTCCATTACTCTGCCCTGCAAATCCTGGCCACCTCAATTTCCTGAACTCTAGTCTCTGTCTCATCAATTCACAAGACCATCAGTCTCTGTTTAGTTTCCTTGTCTGTACACCACAGATCAGAATCACCTCCTGGCATAAGCCAGGTGCTTATGGGGTTCATCTGTTTCTGTTCTTTCAAGGATCATAATCCAGTGCTATCTGTTGTCTATTGTCTAAAAACTTGTTGTATCATATGTTTTATCCAGTGTTCTAGGTAAGTCTGTCTCTGTTACTCCCTCATGGCTGGAAGAAACCTAGAAAGAAATATTAGGAGTGAGGAAATGTTCTGCCATTAACAGTTCCTGTATAAGAATGAGCAAGAATGAGGACCTGGACCATTTTAGGCTCATACCTGGGCTAAGGAGTGTTCTATTTGATTATCTAGCTACCAGGCTGTGTGGTACAATGGAGAGAATCATAGAGCAGGGATCTCATTCTGCCCCTCACTATCTGTAGCAGCATTTAAAATTTTTATCTGCCCCACATCCTTTCCCTCCTTCTCCTGGTCACAGTACCCACCTTCCTTTGGAGAATTCCATGTGGTTCTGCTTGGGCTGCAATCATGCATGTTGCCCAGCTCTGCAGGAGACAGTGATGGGGATGTGATCCCTGCCCAGCTAGTCAGACCTCTGTATCCCTCTACCTTGGTTACTTATTCAGGGATGAGGACCTGACCCAAGTTGCACCAATCACACCCATCTTTAAGATATTTACATGGATGCTAGGAGTAAAAAGCTTTTTCTAGAGGCATCACTGTCTGAATAGTGGTAAGCCTTCAGTTTTCTGCAGCCACATCCCACTCCTCTCCTCATTCTTAGAGTAAGAAGATCAGGGAAGAAGGGGTCCTCAAAACGTGAGTGACGTCTCTGCAGTCCCAGAGGCTGGCTCCACCTCTGCACTTTCTGTTTATATGAACCAGTCAATTCCCTTTTTTACTGGTTTGAGTGGGTTTTCTGTCACTTTCAACAACAACAACAAAATCTGCCTATTTACCTTCAATTTCTAGGTCTTGGTCCTGGTGTCTTCAAAGTGCACTGCATACACTCCAAGGGGGCATAGGATGATCCATCAGAGAGTGGGAAGGAAGCGTAAGATCTCCTAATTATGAGCAGGCATTTTTCCAGTGCAAAGACCTATATCTGCATGGCAGAATAGCATGTGGAATGGCATGAAGACTAGATTCCATACTCCATGAAGCCAAGACCGGGATCTGCTTCGTCCTTATCTTCCCCCACCATGAGCTCATGGTCTGACTCATAGCTGACATCAAATAAATGGTTGCTGGTCTTACTACACTAACTATACAGGAGTTCATACAGCATGGTTCTGGGTTCCTGACATAACTCAAAGAGCAACTTTTACAATGTCTGGAGCCCTACTTGGCATGAACCTTGAATTCCAAATGAAACAGAACCTTCAGAGGGAAGAGTGATGGCATGTACATCACAATCCTGGAAAGGGCCTGGGAGAAGCTTCTGCTGGTGGCTCATGCCATTGTTGCCATGGAAAACTGATGGCTGACATCAGTGTCACACTCCCCGGGGATACTGGCCACCAGGCTGTACTGAAGTTTGCTGCTGCCACTGGGGCCACTCCGATTGCTGGCTGCTTCACTCCTGGAACCTTCACTACTCAGAACCAGGCAGCTTTCTGGGAGCTGTCTTTCACAGCTGGTTATTGGTTATTGATCCCTAGGCTGACTGCCAGCCTCTCACAGAGGCATCTTATAGTCACCTGCCCACTGTTACCCCATGTAATGAAGACACTCTCCTGTGCCATGAGGACACTGCTATCACATGCGCCAGCAAGGGAGCTCCCCCAGAGGGTCTGACGTGGTAGATACAGGCCCAGGAAGTTCTGCAGATGCCCGGCACCATCTGCATACCCATGGGAGGCTGTGCACAATCTCTTACTTCTGCAGAGGTCCTGAACAGATGGGAGAGGAAGAGCAGACTGTGTTACAAGGAGGAATTTCAGGGTGAATGGACTGCTCCAGTTCCTGGACTCACTGCTATGTGTGCTTAGTCACTCAGTCATGTCCAACTCTTTGTGACCCCATGGACTGCAGCCCGCCAGGCTCCTGTGTCCATGGGGATTCTCCAGGCAAGAATACTAGAGTGGGTTGCCATGCCCTCTTCCGGAGGATCTTCCCAACCCAGGGATTGAACTCAGGCCTCCCGCATTGCAGGTGGATTCTTTACTGTTTGAGCCACCAGGGTAGCCCATTCTGAAGTTGCAGGTGGGTCTGAAGGCACAGGGCCCTGCCATGCCTATTCAGTTCCTAATGGAAGATAGAGCCCTCAGCCTGTAGCTCAAAATGGGTTTACAGCTCCCACTGCTCAGGCCACTGAATGGATAGGAACAACCACTGAGTGGTCTTAAGCTATACTTTCCCAGCCTCTTAAAGAGAAAATAAAACTAAGATTGATTAAATATAAGTTTCTAAAATAAACAAATATTTGTTGGATAAACAAATGAATAGGGAAAAGACAGGAGTGTATAAATACGTGTTTATAGAAGGATTAGGATACACAGGCAAGCAAATTCAGAAGAGTGATAATATGCATCTTGGTGAGGCAGGGGCCCAGGAATCCCTTACCTGGGATTTTTCTATGCTAAAGAAAAAGGAGATTTCTATGATAAGGGATTCTCTTTGCTGGAGAAAGACTGAGCAGTGCCACTCGTTCCAAGTCTTCTTCAATAGTCAGTATGAGATGCTAGAGACCTAGGGAGTGAGGAAGGTGCTGACACAAGAGGAATTTAAGAGGTGGAACTACCTTGGTTACTGAGCAGGATGACAATGGGGTGTGGGAGAGATTCTGGTCACAAAGGAGGGTGAGAGGTATCAAGAGAGAAGTGAATCAATGAGGACCCAGGAACTTCCACTTTGGGAGCCTGGGACAGAAGATTTCATGGTGAGAAGAAAGTTTGGAGGAAACACGAGTTCAGTTGTGGGTCTCTTGTGTTTTTGAGTTGAGATGTCCAGGTGGATGTATCTTATAGGTTGTGGGATTTATCAGTGATGGAAATAAATTTGGGAGTCCTCAGGAGAGAGATAAGATCAAAACAATAAGACTGGTTATAGATGAGAAGGTTAAGGAATGAACTCCAGGTACAGCCAGAGGATGGGACAAACCCTGCAAAATTACAGTACTACAGTCATCTAGGGAACCTGTATTTTCTAAATATAAACACACACACATCCATACCCACGCACACACCCACACACAAAACCCTGGCAGCAGAGACCCAGGCTGGACTCATTGGAAGATGCACACAGAATGCTCAGAGTAGGGAAAGATTAGGGAGAGACTGGAGCCCTGAAAGCAAAGAAGTCTGAATATAAAAAGAAAGGGCTTTCAACACAGTCAAATGCCACTGGAGGTGAAAAATAGAGACTAGAAATGGGTATATGGGAAGGAAATACAGAGTGAACTCTTCTATTTTCTAAATGGTGTTCTTAAGTCAGCCACCAGCCTCAACACCTCCTAGAATATTGAAATGCCTGACACCATGCAGAATAACCGATTAGGAAGTGCTTTATCAGGTGTGACTACTGTCTTTTCCCTCTCTAAGCTTCTTTGACTACTTCAGCCTGTGCAGATCACCCCCTTCTTGAACCTCCCACTCTACCTCCCTCCCCAAGTATCTCATTGACTGGAGAATCCTCTGAAGACGTGACTCAGGCTTGCGTTCCCTTGCTAGCCTCCTCTCCTGCAGCATCCTGAAAGCAGGGCTGGCCCAAGGAGCAGGAGGGAGCAGGAAGCCCCCAAAGCCCACAGCGTCCCTGCCTGGTCAGTGGTGAGTAGTGGGGCTTAATCTTAGCTGGTCCCCTAGTGAGCACTTTCTCAGTTTGCTTTAATTTCTCCAAGGTTTGGGGTGGCTGTGAGAGTGAGGGATGGGAGTTGGTGCTGTCCCACCCTTGGGCCCAAGCTCCCCTGGGACCAAAGCTCCCCTAAAAGCCTCCATTTGACAGAAGAAACAGATGATGTCCCTGGTTTGGAAAGGGCACTGGCAGAGGGGTCTCTATAATCCCAAGTACTGCCCCCCTCCAACCAGAGCTCCCAGGTCCCTGAGCCTCAGAAAGCTAATTTTCAGGCGTCTGGCCTGGAGAGTTCAATTCACTAGGGTAGGGAGAGTGGGGCCAGAAAGGAACCACAGAGGGGCAAGCTGTGTGGCCTCAAGGCAGGACAGCCTTTCAAGGCTGATTTGCTCTGGCTGGCCCGGAGGAAGCAAATGATAATTTCCTTCCAAAGGGGGTCTGCGGCCCTTCCTGCCAAGTCCAAAGAGGAAAGCAGGAGACTGAACTTTCTTGTTGCCTTGGGACCACCATCATCTTCCCCCTCCCTTAGGCGGCTCACACTTTCAGGGACCCCAGTGGCCACCCCACAAAGCACAGAAAGCAGGTCTGTCCAGTAGAACAGTAGATCTCCACTTTGCCCCTAATCCCCACTAAGCAGTTGGGCAACCAAGGTTAAGGGCAACCAGACTGATGTTGCCACGCCTGCCACTCCAGGGCCAGGGCTGGAAGGGCCTAGAGGAGAGGTGTTCCTTTTCAGTTCTCTTAATCCTCCTGGGTTAGACCTAGGAGAAATCAGTATCTGTTGCAAACACTTGCTAACACCCCACCCCTTTCCACTCCCACCCCACCCACTCCTCGATTATCTCAGCTTCCAGCCCCAAAGCTCTCAGTCACCCCAATACCTAGTTGAGGTTTAAAACATTGGTTATTGAATCATATTTCATTTTAGAATTATCTTCTACTTTTCCTATTTGCATTTAGGATAGAAACTTTTCTTTTTAAATCTAAACTTAAATAATACACTCTAAATAAATTTTAAGATAAAAGATTAATAGTTTAGCAGGATGTGGCAATGTGTGCATGAACTCCTGATGATTCAAGTCTGGGAAATCCCGGTCTGAGAGGGGTTCAGAGAGGCTAGGGCTTGTCTTGGGGGAGTTGCACTACCCATGTGTCTCCAAGGAAGGAGGTCTGTCTGCCCAGAGCCTCCAGGGACCTGGAGCTTCCCTGGCAGACCCTCTGGCCTAATGGAATGAATTAAAACCCCCTCTTCCACCTCTCCAGCCTTCAGCCTATCTCCCATGCCCCCTAGGACTTTGTTTCTCCTGGCTTGGGTGGGAGCCTACACACACACACACATACACCGCCCCCCCCCCCCGCCCGCCTCAAACACACACACACACCCCCACACACACACCCTCTCCCTTTCCTTCCCCTCCCTTTTTCTCTAAGCTGTGAGGCCCCTTGGGAGCTCCTTTGTAAGGTAATTGGATTTCTCCCCTTGTTACTTTGCAATGAAAATGTCATCTATTCTGGGCCACCTCCAGGGAGGGGCACTCTCCCATTCAGCGAGCTGGCCCAGAGCTGTGAAGCTATTCAGGACTCCCAGCCTCCAGCCTGCAGCTGCGGTTCCCTGACAATGCACTCCTTCGCTTCTGCCCCACCAGTGCGCCTAGCTCGGAAGTGGCCTTGACAGGGCCAGGGCTAGGGGGCTGGATTCTAAGGCTCCAAGATCACCACCACCCATCCCACAAGTAGGCACTGGTGGAATATGATTTTAAGAGTACTCCCCATATTTTAAGGTGGTGGAGGGAAGTTCTCATAATACACGTTCTAAGGCTCTAGGGCCCTTATAAAGCAGACCCTAGGTTGGGAAGACCCCCTGGAGGAGGAAATGGCAACCCACTCCAGTATTCTTGACTGGAGAATCACATGGACAGAGGACCCTGGCAGGCTATGGTCCACGGGGTCACAAAGAGTTGGACATGACTAAGCGACTAAGCAAGCAGAAGAAGCAGACTGAGAGAGACTGCAAAGGGCAGATGCTGGCACACAAGGATGGATACATTGACCTTCCCTAGGAGATCACTGTAAGTAGTAGAGTCAATCAAACCGGAAGCCATGGTGGAGACTTGGAGCTACCCAACCTTGGCTAGAACCACGGACAAGCACAAACTGCTTATCCTCAGAGTTCTCTAGCTAGAAAGATGAGATGGGGGGGAAATGGATCACAATGTACTCAGGCATCTGGCTGAGTACTTCTGGAGGACCATGAGGGCAAAGTGAAAAAAATGCTGGATGCTGTTACTCACTCCCTTCACTGGGAATCTCTCCTTCTTCCTTTTTCTTCTGCTTTCTCAGGCTAATTGGCCTCAAGCTTCTCACCGTGGCTCATTTCCCTTTCTCTCTCACTTGCACACTCCTCCTGGCGGGTTCATCTACTGCTGAGGCTTTAACTCCCAGGCTGACCATTGCCTCCAGAAGCAGAGCTCCTTTCCTGCCAGCTGCCCGTGGAGCCTCTCTAGTGGCATCATCTGCATCGCCATAAAGATGATGACGATTTTCATGACTGAGCGCCTCCTGTGGGCCCCGCTGTCCTGGCCCTCTTCGTGGGCACTTGCCCTCCACGAAATCTCCCACTCCTGTGACTGAGGTACTGTCACTTCCCCCGGGGCGGAGACGAGTTACAGGACCTGCCCAAGGTCACCACAGCTGGTAAGTGAGGGGGTCAGGATTCACACCCAGGCAGTCTGTCTGCACAGTCTGTGGCCACAACCACACTCCAGCTTCGAAACAGACCTTCTGTTCCTCTGTTAGCCCTTTGCCTATCGAAGGGCCACTACCCACCCCCTCAGAAAAGCCGGGGTCATGGGAGTCATCCTCAGCCCCCGCCTCCTCCTCCTGCCCACATCCAGCCATCACCAACCCTGTCGAGCCCCTCATCAGACTCTTTCCAGTCCATTCTTGTTACGGACTGAATGTTCGCGATGATAGTGAAGGACAGGGAAGCCTGGTGTGCTACAGTCCACGGGGTTGAAAAGAGTCAAACATGACTTAGCGACTGAACGACAGCAACAAGCAAGTCCAGTGATTTTCTTATAGCAGGTTTGGGTACAGTTCATTCTGGGTTGATACCCTCAGAAATGCAGTGTGCTCTTTTCTTCACACATAGCTTCTAATCTTTATTTCAAGAAAGTTTTCTTAAGTAATAATGTTAAGTATTCTGTACTCTTGTTTTGGTTTTCTTCTTCAGGGATATGTTGGATCTTCTTTTTCCATTTTGATATCTGTCACTTTTGTTTCTGTTAACACATGTCTGTTGTGTTTATTCACTATGCTCCTTCTGTTGCAGTCTTAATTTATGAAGTGATGTTTTTCCTTTTGTTTCTAATTCTCTCCTGGAGGTCTGCCATCACATTTCAGATTTTTCTAATACTAATTTAAGTTAATCTTTCATGTTTTATATCAATTTCTTAATGCATTTTTTTTAACCACTCTGAGATAACAGGCTATAGTTGTATACTTCTTGGTGTAGGCTTGTCTTTCTGCCATGCTTTTGTTGAGGTAGCAACAGTATTCTGATCCTTGTTCTCTTTTTTTCTTTCTTATAATATATTCGAGCAAGATTTGACCTCAATATTTTTATTGTTTATTTCTCTGTAAAAGTTTTCCTGAACCTTATGAAGAAGGCATGGTTCAGAATGTTTTTTATTACTACATAAATCTCTATTCTGTTGTTTTTATATAGTGTTAAAAATACAGTGTGTTGATTACTAAGAGATTTCCCAGTTCTGTCTCCCTTGCCCTATTTTTACTTGGATCAAGTCTTTACTTCATCTATATTGTTCCTGTCCTGAACAATTTTTATTCCACTCCAAGCCTTTAATGATAGTCTTTGCATTCCTCTGTTAGAGTTGTTATTAGGGATCACTATTTATCAATAGCAGGAATTTATCAGTACTATTTTTGGCTGTTATTGATCAAATTGTGTGATCTTTGTCTTTTAAATTATTCTTCACTTAATGATAAATATCCTAATTTAAAATTTTGTATACTCAGAATTCTTGCATCTATATTCTTAAGTGCAATTGGTCTCTAGTTATTTGGTTCATATTCATCAAGTTTTGTTATTAAGATTATGCTTGCCTATAAAGTGGATTGGAGGAACTTTCAGTCTTTTAAAATAACCTAGAATAATCTGAGTAACAATGGTTCAGTGTTTAAAAATTTAGTTAGAACTCAACATTTCTTCCACCTGGCCTACACTAGACCGAATTTCTCAGACTCTCTTACTGTTAGGGTTCAGTTCAGTTCAATTCAGTTCAGTCGCTCAGTCGTGTCCGACTCTTTGCGACCCCATGAACCGCAGCACGCCAGGCCTCCCTGTCCATCACCAACTCCCGGAGTTCACTCAAACTCGTGTCCATCGAGTCGGTGATGCCATCCAGCCATCTCATCCTCTGTCATCCCCTTCTCCTCCTGCCCTCAATCTTTCCCAGCATCAGGGTCTTTTCAAATGAGTCAGCTCTTAAGTACTGGAGTTTCAGCTTCAGCATCATTCCTTCCAATGAACACCAGGACTGATCTCCCTTCAGATGGACTGGTTGGATCTCCTTGCAGTCCAGGGGACTCTCAAGAGTCTTCTCCAACACCACAGTTCAAAAGCATCAGTTCTTCGGTGCTCAGTCTTTTTCACAGTCCAATTCTCACATCCATACATGACCACTGGAAAAACCATAGCCTTGACTAGACAGACCTTTGTTGGCAAAGTAATGTCTCTGCTTTTGAATATGCTATCTAGGTTGGTCATAATTTTCCTTCCAAGGAGTAAACGTCTTTTAATTTCATGGCTGCAGTCACCATCTGCAGTGATTTTGGAGCCCCCAAAAATAAAGTCTGACACTGTTTCCACTGTTTCCCCATCTATTTCCCATGAAGTGATGGGACCAGATGCCATGATCTTTGTTTTCTGAATGTTGAGCTTTAAGCCAACTTTTTCACTCTCCTCTTTCACTTTCATCAAGAGGCTCTTTAGTTCCTCCTCACTTTCTGCCATAAGGGTGGTGTCATCTGCATATCTGAGGTTATTGATATTTCTCCTGACAATCTTGATTCCAGTTTGTGCTTCTTCCAGCCCAGCATTTCTCATGATGTACTCTGCATATAAGTTAAATAAGCAGGGTGACAATATACAGCCTTGACGTACTCCTTTTCCTATTTGGAACCAGTCTGTTGTTCCATGTCCAGTTCTAACTGTTGCTTCCTGACCTGCATACAGGTTTCTCAAGAGGCAGGTCAGGTGGTTTGGTATTCCCATCTCTTTCAGAATTTTCCACAGTTTATTGTGATCCACACAGTCAAAGGCTTTGGCATAGTCAATAAAGCAGAAATAGATGTTTTTCTGGAACTCTCTTGCTTTTTCGATGATCCAGAAGATGTTGGCAGTTTGATCTCTGGTTCCTCTGCCTTTTCTAAAACCAGCTTGAACATCTGGAAGTTCACAGTTCACATATTGCTGAAGCCTGGCTTGGAGAATTTTGAGCATTACTTTACTAGCGTGTGAGATGAGTGCAATTGTGCGGTAGTTTGAGCATTCTTTGGCATTGCCTTTCCTTGGGATTGGAATGAAAACTGACCTTTTCCAGACCTGTGGCCACTGCTGAGTTTTCCAAATTTGCTGGCATATTGAGTGCAGCACTTTCACAGCATCATCTTCCAGGATTTGAAATAGCTCAACTGGAATTTCATCATTTCCACTAGCTTTGTTCGTAGTGATGCTTCCTAAGGCCCACTTGACTTCACACTCCAGGATGTCTGGCTCTAGGTCAGTGATCACACCATCGTGATCATCTGGGTCATGAAGATTTTTTTGTACGGTTCTTCTGTGTATTCTTGCCACCTCTTCTTAAAATCTTCTGCTTCTGTTAGGTCCCTACCACTTCTGTCCTTTATTGAGCCCATCTTTGCATGAAATGTTCCCTTGGTATCTCTAATTTTCTTGAAGAGATCTCTAGTCTTTCCCATTCTATTGTTTTCCTCTATTTCTTTGCATTGATCACGGAGGAAGGCTTTCTTATCTCTCCTTGCTATTCTTTGGAACTCTGCATTCAGATGCTTATATCCTTCCTTTTCTCCTTTGCTTTTCATTTCCCTTCTCTCCACAGCTATTTATAAGGCCTCTCAGATAGCCATTTTGCTTCTTTGCATTTCTTTTTCTTGGGGATGGTCTTGATCCCTGTCTCCTGTACAATGTCACGAACCTCCATCCATAGTTCATCAGGCACTCTATCAGATCTAGTCCCTTAAATCTATTTCTCACTTCTACTGTATAGTTATAAGGGATTTGATTTAGGTCATACCCAAATGGTCTCATGGTTTTCTCCACTTTCTTCAATTTCAGTCTGAATTTGGCAATAAGGAGTTCATGATCCAAGCCACAGTCAGCTCCCTGTCTTGTTTTTGCTGACTGTATAGAGCTTCTCCATCTTTGGCTGCAAAGAACATAATCAATCTGATTTCGGTGTCGACCATCTGGTGATGTCCATGTGTAGAGTCTTTTCTTGTGTTGTTGGAAGAGGGTGTTTGCTATGACCAGTGCGTTCTCTTGGCAGAACTGTTAGGGTACCAGGAGACTAAATTTGTGCTAATGGAATCGGGCAAAAGCAGACCCCTTCCATTTCTGGGGCAGAAAACCCTCCAATTTTCCATCCTCCTTGCCCTGTCTTTTGCAATGATCCCAGTAGCTATCCATTAAAGATGGCGGAGACACAGGATAGAAGAAACAGGGATTCCTGAATTGCCATTGGGAAACAGTCAAACAACCAGGAACACCTGGTCTCTAAGTGAGTAAAAGACAAACTTCTGCTGTGTTAAGCCCCTAAGATTAAAGGAGGGAAGTTGAGCTAGTAATGCCTTCTTAATACTAAAATCAACATTAAATCATCTAGACCTGATGCACTTGTAAGTCATAGTTTTTTTTAACAGTTTTATTGAGATCTAATTCATTAGCATATGAGTCATCCATTTAAAGTACATGATTCAATGGGTTTAGTATATTTACAGACCTGCAACCATGATCACAGTCACTTTAAAACATTTTGACACCTCAGAAAGAAACCCTGTACCCTTCAGCTATCACCCCTAACTCAAGTACCACTACCCCTAATCCTAGGCAACCCCTTAACTACTTTCTGTCTCTGTAGATCTTCCTATTCTAGACATTCCCTATTAATCAAACCATGTAATTGTATGATCTTCTGGGACTGGCTTCTTTCATCTAACATAATGTTTTAAAAGTTTATCCATGTTGTAGCGTGTATCAGAATTTATTACTCAATGGCAATCCACTCCAGTACTCTTGCCTGGAAAATCCCATGGACGGAAGAGCCTGGTAGGCTGCAGTCCATGGGGTCACTAAGAGTCGGACGCTTACTGAGTGACTTCACTTTCACTTTTCAGTTTCATGCATTGGAGAAGGAAGTGGCAACCCACTCCAGTGTTCTTGCCTGGAGAATCCCAGGGACGGCGGAGCCTGGTGGGCTGCTGTCTATGGGGTTGCACAAAGTTGGACACGACTGAAGCGACTTAGCAGCAGTAGCAGCAGCATGGCTAAATAGCATTCTATTATATGGATATAATATGTTTTATCTATTCATCTATCAATGGACATTTGGGTTATTTCTACCTGTTGGCTTATGAACAATGCAGCCATAAAATTTTTCATATACAAGTTTTTGTGTTTCATTTCTAGCAGTAGAATTACTGGGTCATATGGTAACTCTGGGTTTCCCAGGTGGCACTAGTGGTAAAGAATCCGCCTGTCAGTGCAGGAGATGTAAGAGACATGGGTTCAGTCCCTGGTTGGGAAGATCCCTGGAGAAGGAAATGGCAGTCCACTCCAGTATTCTTACCTGGGAAACCCCATGGCCAGAGGAGCCTGGTGGGCTACAGTCCTTGGGGTCACAAAGAGTCGGATACAACTGAAGCGACTTAGCGCACGAACGCACAGCAGTGACTAAGAGTTCAGATTTCTCCATATCCTCACCAGCATTCATTTTTAGTATTATCTGACTTTTTGATTCTAGCCATCCTAGCGGGTGTGAAGGTGGCCTCTCATTGCAGTTTGATCCATATTTCCCTGATGACTAATGACATTGAGCATCTTTTCATATTCTTGCTGGCTATTTACATATCATCCTTGGAGAAATGTCTGTTCAGAATCTGCTGTTTTTAAATCGTGTTATTTGTCTTTTATTACTGAGTTGTACTAAGTCATAGAAATGTACTAAGTCATTTCTGTAGTTCTTGTTGTTTAGTTGCTAAGTCATGTCTGACTCTACGACCCCATGGACTGCAGCGCTTCAGGCTCCCCATCCTTCACTACCTCCTGGAGTTTGTTCAGATACAGGTTCATTGAGTTGGTGATGTTATCTAACCATCTTATCCTCTGCCGCCCCGTTCTCCTTTTGTCTTAAATCTTTTCCAGCATCAGAGTCTTTTCCAATGAGTCAGCTCTTTGCATCTGGTGGCCAAAGTACTGGAACTTCAGTTTCAGCATTAGTCCTTCCAATGAATAACCAGGACTGATTTCCTTTAGGAATGACTGGTTTGATATCCTTGTAGTCCAAGGCACTCACAAGAGTCCTCCAGCACCACAATTCAAAAGCATCAATTCTTCAGTGCTAAGCCTTCTTTATGGTCCAACTCTCAAAACCATACATGAGTATTGCAAAAACCATACTTTTGGCTATACAGACCTCTGTCAGCAAAGTGATGTCTCTGCTTTTTAATACACTGTCTAGGTTTGTCATAGCTTTCCTTCCAAGGAGAGTCTTTTAATTTCACAGACTTTTAATACATAGACTTATAATCACACTTTAATCTTGCATATTGTTATGGATCTAGCCAAGTTTTCTTTTCTTTTTGAATGAGTATTGGTAATTTATACTCTTCTGAAAATGCATTCATTTCTCTTGTTCTTTAAATGTATTGCTATTCAATTCATTTCAGTCACTCAGTCATGTCTGACTCTTTGTGACCCCATGGACTGCAGCACGCCAGGCTTCCCTGTCCATCACCAACTCCCGAAGCTTCCTCAAACTCATGTCCATAGAGTCGATGATGCCATCCAACTATCTCATTCTCTGTCCTGCCTTCAATCTTTCCCAGCATCAGGGTCTTTTCCAATGACTCAGTTCTTCATATCAGGTGGCCAAAGTATTGGAGTTTCAGCTTCAGCATCAGTCCTTCCAATGAATATTCAGGACTGATTTCCTTTGGGATGAACTGGCTGGATCTCTTTGCAGTCCAAGGGACTCTGAAGAGTCTTCTCCAATACCACAGGCTCAAAAGCATCAATTCTTTGGTGCTCAGCTTTCTTTATGGTCCAACTCTCACATTTATACATGACTACTGGAAAAACCATAGCTTTGACTAGATGGATCTTTGTTGGCAAAGTAATGTCTCTGCTTTTTAACATGCTGTCTAGGTTGGTCATAACTTTTCTTCCAAGGAGCAAGTATCTTTTAATTTCATGGTTGCAGTCACCATCTGCAGTGATTTTGGAGCCCTAAAAAATAAAGTCTGTGACTGTTTCCATTGTTTCCCCATCTATTTGCCATGAAGTGATGGGACCAGATGCCATGATCTTCGTTTTCTGAATGTTGAGTTTTAAGCCAACTTTTTCACTCTCCTCTTTCACTCTCATCAAGAGGCTCTTTAGTTTTTCTTCACTTTCTGCCATGAGTGTGTTGTCATCTGCATATCTGAGATTATTGATATTTCTCCTGGCAATCTTAATTCCAGCTTGTGCTTCATCCAGTCCAGCATTTCTCATGATGTACTCCACATGTAAGTTAAATAAACAGAGTGACAATATACAGCCTTGACATACTCCTTTCCCAATTTGGAACCAGTCTGTTATTCCATGTCCAGTTCTAACTGTTGCTTCTTGACCTGCATACAGGTTTCTTAGGAGGTAGGAGGTGGTCCGGTATTCCCATCTAAGAATTTTCCACAGTTTGTTGTGATCCACACAGTCAAAGACTTTGGCAGAGTCAATAAAGCAGAAGTAGATATTTTTCTGGAACTCTCTCACTACAGCTGCATATCATATTCATTTATAATTCTTTTCATCTCTTTTCATATTTGTGGTTGTATCATATCTCTTGTTCTTAATGTTATAGATTTCAACTTCTTCTCATCTAGTCTCCCAATCTTAATCAGGTTTGTCAGAGGTTAACTCTTTTATAAAAGTTAAAATAGATTTTTGTTAATATTTTTATATTTTTTTCTATGTATTTATTTCAACTTTTTACTTTTAAAAAATTCTGTATGCTGTCCTTTCTATTTTATTTCCTTTATTGTTCTCTATCTTAATTCAACAGTAAGTGAACCAAGAACTTCCAGATGTTCCAGCTGGATTTAGAAAAGACAGAGGAACCAGAGATCAAATTGCCAACAATATACATTTTCTCTTGTGAAGAGTCTTAAATGTATCTGGTAAGTCTTATATAATTTGTTCCCCTTGTATTATTAATTTTAAATTTCCAGATTGATTTACCCTTTGAGGGGTTAGTTTTAAAGTATTTATTATTTTTTTTAATTAGTTACACTCTTTTTAAAGTAATCTTCTCACCTTTCAGCTATCATTCCAATGAATTAAGGTAAGTGAATATGGCCTAAAGAAACCTCTACTTTTTGAAACTTATTAAGGTTTTTTTTGATAAAGTGAACAATAAACTTTTGTTAGTGTTTAATATAGTTTTATATAAGACAAACTAATGTGAGATGCATATATATGTACATATAAGATGCATTTACACATATAAGATACATCTATATATGATCTTATAATTATTCAAATCCTCCATTCCCTTGCCTTTTTTGTTTACTGAATTGTCATATTCGAAAAGCTTTCATTTTAGATCACCCACATGATTGTAAGGGTTTTTTTTTTTTTTTAGTTCTTTATTTTTCAAGTTTTGTTTGCAATTTTAGATGTTTTTGCTGCTGTGTAATTTGGCAAAAGTTTATGACTATTTTATGTTCTCCGTAAGAAAGAAGTTTTTCTTCTAGAAATGGGTATCGGACTTGATCTATTGACACAATACAACTAAATCTCCTAACATTAAACCATCAAGTAAAGTCACCCTGATTTTGTTAATTTGTGGATAACCTTTATTTTCTGCTTATATTCTTAGAGATTTTTATTTATGTCTTATACTTAAAACATCCACCAGGCTGTGGATTTCCTTCTTAAATTTTTGCCTAGTACAGAGTAAATTCTGAGTTTACCCATCAGTCTTGTGATTTTTCTTTTGAAAAGAAGAAGTACTGAAAAGTGACCCCATGTAGCCCGTACAATCTTGAAAAAGAACAATGCTGAAGGACTCACATTTCTTGGCTTCAAAGCTTACTACAAAGCTACCATGATCAAAGCAGCGTAGCACTAGCAGAAGGACAGATGTACCAACCAAGCATATAAAGTAGAGAGTCTGGGAAAAGCCCTGTCATATATGGTCAATAGAGTTTCCATAAGGATGCAAGACTATTCAGTAAGGGAAGGACAATCTTTTCAACAGTATACTTTGGGAAAAGTGGATATCCACATGGAAAAGAATATCCTCCACACCAGACACAAAAATGAACTCAAAATAGTTTAAACACCTAAATATAAAACATGACATCGTAAAACTCCTAGAAGAGAACACAGGCAAACCATTCTCAGATATAATTCTTAGCAGTATCTTCTTAGATCAGTCTCCCAAGGCAAAAGAAATAAAAGCAAAAATAAACAAATGGGACCTAATCAAACTTAAAAGCTTTTGCACAGCTTAGTAAGCCAGCAACAAAAAGAAAAGACAACCTATAGAATGGCAGAAAGTATTTGCAAATGATGCAACCAAGAAGGGATCAATATCCAAAATATATGAACAACTTATACAACTCAAGCTCAAAAAAACACAAACAATCCAATCAAAAATGGGTAGAAGATATAAACAGACATTTCTTCAAAGATATACAAATAGTCAACAAGCACATGAAAAGATGCTCAACGTTGACATTGAAGAAAGTGTTAATCACTCTGTTGTGTCCGACTCTTTGTGACCCCATGGACTGTAGCCCGCCAGGCTGTTCTTTCCATGGAATTCTCCAGGCAAGAATACTGGAGTGGGTTGCCATACCCTTCTTCAGGGGATCTTCTGGACCCAGGGATCAAACCCACGTCTCTTACACTGGCAGGCGGATTCTTTATGCTCTGAGCCACCAGGGAAGTCCAGATCAAGTATACTTCAACTAAAAAAAAAAGACCAACCAGAAAAATACAGACAGCTACTGAGAATAACATAAAGTTTCATCTATGGATATAACAAATGGACAAATACTCAGGTTTGAACATTTTTCTTTCCAGCTTTAAAGAAAATAAATAAGCTGTACAGAAAAGGTTGAATTCTATTTGGTCCTCACCCCATTTCCTTTGCCTCTTACAGAGTCTCATGATTTTGACCTATCTCCACCCATTCCTCATTTTTATACTTTTACTTATGTAGATAGCCATAAGAAATCTATCATTTTTATTTTTTAAATTTTTTAAATTTTATTTTATTTTTATACTTTACATAATTGTATTAGTTTTGCCAAATATCAGAATGAATCCGCCACAGGTATACATGTGTTCCCCATCCTGAACCCTCCTCCCTCCTCCCTCCCCATACCATCCCTCTGGGTCGTCCCAGTGCACTAGCCCCAAGCATCCAGTATCATGCATCGAACCTGGACTGGAAACTCGTTTCTTACACAATATTTTACATGTTTCAATGCCATTCTTCCAAATCTTCCCACCCTCTCCCTCTCCCACAGAGTCCATAAGACTGTTCTATACATCAGTGTCTCTTTTGCTGTCTCGTACACCGGGTTATTGTTACCATCTTTCTAAATTCCATATATATGCGTTAGAGAAATCTATCATTTTTAAATCAATGCAATGACATTGTATTCTATGTGTCATTATGCAGCTAACTTTTCCATTCAACACTGCATTCTTCAGCTCTAATGCATAGAGCTTGGGTTCCTTCCTTTAAAGCTGTAAAGGAGTCCACGGCAAGGACCCACCACCCACTAGGAATTCACTCCCTTTTGGTGAACACTCGAGTGGTTTCCCACTTTTTACAAACAGCACTTCATGGACATCCTTGTCACCATTCCTAGGGCACCTACATGAGCGTCTAGGGCTCACCCATTCTCGTCCCTGAAACCAGGGTCTGGGAGCCTTCTCTCTTTATCCAGAGAGCTCATAAATATTATCACATTATAAGCACTGGGGAAAGTGAAAGAAGTGCCAGAACTGCACAGTCTTACCTTTATTGTGTCCTTTTCTTTTTTCTATCAAGAGTTTACTTCTTTTAAGATTTATTGCCTGTTTCCCGTAGTGTGTGCATGTGTGTGTGGTGCGAGGAAGTGGGGCAGGCAGAGAACGCCTGCCCTCAGTAAGGCTTTCGTGGTCCTCATCCCTGTGCGTTTTCACAGTGCTCTGTCCTTACCCTTTCCTGTGCATCCTGGGAATGCCTCTCCACCTGACCCTTTCGACCTCTCATCTGATTTTTGCACCTTCAGGTCCACTATTTATTGCATCCAGTGCAAACTGTAACTCAGCTCCTGTATTTTTTGTTTACCAGACCTCTTCCCATGAACTGTCTTATTTAATAGCAGCTGTATTCTCTTGTACCTTATATAGAGCCTGAAGTCCAAATATTCTAATTTTGCCAGTAAAATCCATGGCTGAGGAAGGTTATACTCTTGAGTCACATATTCACTTAACATATTATTGAGCAGAATTTGTGTGGGTCTTATGAGGTGCTAGAGCTACAGTTATAAGATGTAAGCCCCGCCTTCTCATCATCCTCTCCTTTTGGCTGTATATTTTTTCATAGGCTCACATTTTTCTCCCGGTGACTGCTCCTCTAATGAAGAGTTCTTTCTATGGGCCTTTTGTTGGATTCATGGATTGTCCCAGCTCCCACCTAGGACCCCCAGACCCAGGCAGAATCTTCCTCACAGATCTATGGTGGAAGATGTGGGATTATGTGGTACCCAGCCAAGCTCTGGCCGATATTCTCCATGGGCTGTTTCCCCTTCTGGGTGTGAGACCCAGTTCCAGTTCTCCAGGCAACATGGTACATGCATGTGGGTGGCTCTTCTTAATGGAATTGGTTTCTGAGACCCACCTTGGCTGCCAGCAGGGTCCAAATGATTTTGAAGAAATCTCTACTGCTAAAGGCTCCCCAACATTACCCATCAGCATGGCCTTGGACAGCTGAGGCCAAATCATAAAAACCCCATCCAGGAGGCCAAGCCCCACCAGCTCTTGGCTAATGGTATCTCAGTCTGGGTCCTTGCTAGAAGTTGCTACAAAATCTGCCTCAAGCACAGGCTTAGTTTCTTAAATTTATGCAGACATATTTCTATTTGCACGGGGGTTTTCACTGCATATTGGAAGGGAGAGGGGAAGTCATAGCATGTTCACTTTGATGGATAGAGGAAAGGATACAGGGGCAGGAAGCGGGAGGAGGTGGCAAGCCATGACCAGTGACAGGTGTCATGAAAGGTCATCCTTACCTCTGGCATAGCCACCTCCTGAGCCACCACACCTGAAAACCTTTAGATGCTCCTCCAGGGAGGAGGAGAGAGAAGCCCTGAGAGGGACAAAGATGTGACGAGCCCAACAGCCTGTACAACAGTGCAACGCACAAGCCTGGCCCTCTGGGGTTCACAAGTCGGGGGGTGGTGTCCACTGAGTCCAGGGGGCCTCGCCGAGCACAGGTGCCCCATGCTCCAGGTCATTTACGATCCCTTGGCCAACACCTGCTCTCTGAGAAGCCACCACGCACCAGACACCTTAATCTAAGCACTGGGCAGACAGCAGTGCATGATGCAGGCAAAACCCCGCCTGTCAGAGACTGGTAACAGAGACTGCTGCTGCTGCCAAGTGGCTTCAGTCGTGTCCGACTCTGTGCGACCCCATGGACCAGGCTTCTCCGTCCATGGGATTCTCCAGGCAAGAACACTGGAGTGGGTTGCCATTTCCTTCTCCAATGCATGAAAGTGGAAAGTGAAAGTGAAGTCACTCAGTCGTGTCTGACTCTTAGGGACCCCATGGACTGCAGCCTACCAGGCTCCTCCATCCATGGGATTTTCCGGGCAACAGTACTGGAGTGGGGTGCCATTGAGACTGGTAACAGCAAAACAAATCAGGTAAACAGATAAAACATGCGCCGGCCACAGTTAAGACTGTTGCTGGTCAGTGGGCCTGCTCAGGGCTAGGGGCAAGGGCTGGGGACAGGGTTAGCTGCAGAGCTCTCACAGAGCAGCAGCTTGGCATGCGTGGCCTCCCCTTCACCTGGGCAGGAGCAATTATCATCCTTGCACAGACAGAAACTGCCCTCCAGAGTCCTGCTGCCTCCCGGCCTCTCTCTGGCATATAGGTGCCTGCCAGCCTCCCAGGGCCTTACCTGAGGCCCTTCTGCAGCCGCCTAAAGGCCAAGGCCTCCCTCTGGTGGTCACACCATGCTGGGGCCCGGAGGCTGTGCTGGTGGAGCAGACTTCACCTGGGGTCCCGGTTGAGGTGGACGAGGGGGCAGCACTGGACCAACAGGCGATCCTGAGAGGATGCGGGCAGCGTGCTTCAAATCCTGGTTCTTCCCTCTATTACCACTAACTGACTCAGCCCCAGTTTCCTCACCTGCAAAACGGGACTAAAGAGCCTGCCTCCCTGCTGCAGCGACTAAAGAGGACGAAGCCTAGAGTGTGCTCAGCACCGTGTACACCCCGCCCATACGCGCACACACACAGGTCCAAACGACCGTCAGTAATAGAAACCTCTTGTTAGTATCCAGCCTCCGTTTCTCAGTTAACGATGATTTATTGAGAGTCCCTTGGGCAGCAAGGAGATCAAACCAGTCAATCGTAAAGCAAATCAACTCTGAATATTCATTGGAAGATTGATGCTGAAGCTTCAATACTTGGGCCACCTGATGCACAGAGCCAACTCACTGGAAAAGACCCTGATGCTGGGAAAGATTGAGGGCAGGAGGAGAAGGGGGCGACAGAGGATGAGATGGTTGGATGGCATCACCGACTCAACGGACGTGAGTCTGAGCAAGCTCCAGGAGATAGTGAAGGACTGGGAAGCCTGGAGTGATGCAGTCCATGGGGTCGCAGAGTCGGAGACGACTGAGCGACTGAACAACAACAACTATACGCAGATACCAGTATTTTAGACTCGCTCACCTTTTAGCCCGCTCTTTGAGGTAGGGACTGAAGGGCACACTCCAGCAACCGCCACAGCGCCGGCGCGGCTGTCGGGGGTGTACAGCGAGAGCAGTGGAGTTTGCGTGCTGGGCTCCAATAGGCGGGCCTGCAGCGCCACCTAGTGGCAACATGCGGCCTGCCAGGAGACGTGCTTTCTGCCTTCCTGGGCTCTCAGGATTGCAAATCAGTCTCTCACCAAGGGCTCTCACTGTGGGAAATCAGGACCTGGGCACCAGAGCCATCAACCCCTTATTACTGCGCAGGTCCCAGGCCCCAGGGGGGGTGGTAGGCAGGGCAGGGGCATGGAAGGAGCCAGGTTCTGGGGTTCCTGGTGAAGCCACTTGCTATACAGTTTACTAGCCTGGCCTCAGTTTTCTCCATCTGCAAAATAGGTAACCATAAAAATAAGTCTTCCCACACACATGGCATCCGGTCCCATCACTTCATAGCAAATAGATGGGGAAACAATGGAAACAGTCACAGACTTTATTTACTTGGGCTCCAAAATCACGGCAGATGGTGACTGCAGCCATGAAATTAAAAGAGGCTTGCTCCTTGGAAGAAAAGCTATGACCAACCTCGACGGCATATTAAAAAAGCAGAGATGCTACTTTGCCAACAAAGGTCCGTCTAGTCGAAGTTATGGTTTTTCCAGTGGTCATGTATGGATGTGAGAGTTGGACTGTAAAGAAAGCTGAGCACCAAAGAACTGATGTTTTTGAACTGTGGAGTTGGAGAAGACTCTTGAGAGTCCCTTGGACTGCAAGGAGATCCAACCAGTCCATTCTGAAGGAGATCAGCCCTGGGATTTCTTTGGAAGCAAAGATGCTAAAGCTGAAACTCCAGTACCTTGGCCACCTCATGCGAAGAGTTGACTCATTGGAAAAGACTCTGATGCTGGGAGGGATCGGGGGCAGGAGGAGAAGGAGACAACAAAGGATGAGATAGTTGGATGGCATCACCGACTCTATGGACATGAGTTTGAGCAAGCTTTGGGAGTTGATGGACAGGGAAGCCTGGCATGTTGCAGTCATGGGGTCACAAAGAGTCGGACACGACTGAGTGAATGAACTGAACTGAACTGAACACACAGAATTGAAGTGAGACACTAAGAAAATGGGGAGAGGGAATATGGAAGAGTTGACAGCTGGATCTTTCTGGTGAGATGATAGGCAAAACCATGTGAGTTAAGAATGAACTGGGTAAGTCCAGGGACCTGCTGCTGGCAGCAAGGTTCAGAGATGCAGCCAGAATGGTAGGTACGATTTCCAATGCCAGGCTCACACATGTTTTCAAATCCTGGCAGTACCACTTACTAGATGGGGGACCCTAGATACGTTCCTCAACCCTTCTTATCCCAATCCCCCTTTCCATAGCATGGTTATTATACACTATTATTACAGGTGAAGAGATGAGCACAGAGCTGGTGAATAACAAACATGAAAAAGAGGCAGTTGTTGCTTAACTGACACTCTGCCTGGAGAGAAGTCACCCAAAGAAGGAGTCATCTTCTCAAAAATGGGGGGTTGGGGGAAGGGAGGATAAATTAGGAGGTAAGGCAATGGCACCCCCCTCCAGTACTTTTGCCTGGAAAATCCCACCGACGGAGGAGCCTGGTGGGCTGCAGTCCATGGGGTCGCTAGAGTCGGACAGGACTGAGCGACTTCACTTTCACTTTTCACTTTCATGCATTGGAGAAGGAAATGGCAACCCATTCCAGTGTTCTTGCCTGGAGAATCTCAGGGACAGGGAAGCCTGGTGGGCTGCCGTCTATGGGGTCGCACAGAGTCGGACATGACTGAGGCGACTTGGCAGCAGCAGCAGCAACATACACACACTACTACATATAAAACATTTAATCAACAAGGATCTATTGTATAGCACAGGAAACTCTACCCAATAATTTTTGTAATAACCTGTAAGGGGAAAGAATCTGAAGAGCAATATATTTATATTATACTATATTATCAGTTATATATGTGTAACTGTGCTGTACACCTGAAACTAACACAATATTGTAAACCAACTATGAACTATGCTTCTATTTATATATATATGTCTCTCTCTCTCTATATATATATAGACAAAAAAGGAAATGCAAAATAAGACCACAATGATTTACCATCACACACCCATTAGAATGACCAAAATTTAAAAGACTGGCCGTACCAAATACGGGCAAGGAGGTAGAAGAACTGGGACTCTACACTGTGGTGGGGATATAAAATCAAGCAATCACTTTGGAAAATATTTTGGCAGTTTCCTATAAACCTACACATACACTTAGCATATGATCCAGCTATTCCCCTCTGAGATATTTACCCAAGGGAAATGAAAGTGTATATGAAGACAGGCACATGAGTGGTTATAGCAGCTTTTATTTGTATTAACAACAGCTAAACACTGGAAACAACACCAATGTCTATCAATAGACGAATGGATAAGCTGTGGCATATCCACACAACGGACTACTACTCAGCAATATAAAGGAATGGACTACTGATTTATGCCATGAAATGGATAAAGCTCCAAATAATTATGTTGAACAAAAATAAATGCAGACAAAAAGAAAAGTCTATGCTGTATGAATCCATTATATAAAAATTTAGAAAATACAAAATAGTGTATAAAGACAGAAAGTTGATCCAAGGTCGCCTGGAGATGGGACGGGGGTGGCGAGGAGGAAAGCATCGCCAACAGGCAAGAGGAGATTTTTCAGCTTGATAGGTTTGTTCATTATCTTGATTGTGGTGATGGTTTCATTAGTGATATATTTGTCACTTGAAATATGTGTGGTTTTTTTAGGTTGAAAATAAGTTTGGAGAATATTGTATTTGCAGTTTTTATACAAACCCAATCTTCCTTAATGCATTTTACTGTTTTTTCTTATAAATATATTACAACAAAAAAAGTCCAAAATCAAAGCCTACAAATCCCCCCATTTCACGGCTATTGCAGGCTGCATTAAGATCGTCATTGTGTCTGTGTGCCATGGTGAGAGAAAAGGACTCATTCTGAAGGTCATTCTTCCATCCTTGTGTGATGAGAGGTCAGGATTATGTAACTGCTTTGGAAGCACAAAGGGTGCAAATCAGGGGCACCCCAACCACAGGACTGAAAAAGTCCTCTCTGTGGCTTCTGTTTGCTTTTTGGAGACGTGAGTGGCTGAGGTTTGGAAGAAAAAGAAGAGCTAAGTGTCCACAGCAGCTCAGCCACCTGTGGGTACCAATCTGTGATCCCTGATCCACAGAAGCAACAGTGGGAGCTGGGGGTGTTGGTGAACAGTGGTGAAAAGAGGGAGGTCAAGGTAACCAGAAGCTTACAAGTACCAGGGCAACGTGACTTTGGATAAGCAGACTCTGTGCTGTCCCAGCCTCCTCAATGTTGCTGCCATCTTGCTGTCCATCTTGCTGTCCCCGAGGCAGCTGCCACCCGCTCTGAGCACAGAGAGAAACCTCAGAGAGCAGCCATGAGGCCGCCAGCCACAGAGTCTGACCTGGTCTTGGGTGCACTGGTCCCAATGGGGACCAGGCAGAGACTCCAGCCGTGGCTGCAATCACCACCCGCTGGAGACAGCTGGAGTAGCAACTATCACTGGTTTCTCATGCTTAGTACCATGTGTCCACACGAGGCAATGGAGGCAGTGGGACAGAGGGGCTGAGTGCACGGGAGATTCCACCCGGGCTTATGTCATAGCTTTGACACTTGCCAGCGTGTGCCTTGGGCAAGATACTTAACCACAACATGCCTCAGTTTCTCCATCAATAAAATGGAGATAACAAGAATTACCACATACAGCAACTAAGGGTGAAAGGAGTTGACATCTGTGTTTAGACAAGTTTCTGAGACAGTGTGCTCACTGATGTGCTTGCTATTATTCTAAAAAATAGCCCTCTTCTGCCCTTTCCCACATGTCAGACAATGCAGGCTTGTACATATGGCCACTATGTAAATGCTGGGTGTGATGGGCAGTTCCCTTAACATTCTTAAACTGATTTTTTCAGGTTTGGGGCTCATGCTGTTTATTTCTATTGCTCTGGCTTCCAAGAACCTCAGAGCAAATCTAGAACCCAGGTCTTGGGGCAGGAAGGCTTGGGAGGGCTGATCATGCAGGTCCTGCCGTCTCCAGCAGGGGGCGACGAGCACCCACCACCCTTTGCTAATGATGAGCAATGTCCAGCCCCACCCCAGGCCCTGGGAACAATGGGCTGTTTACAGCCGGAGAATCATTTTAATTCTATAGCCCAATGGCCACAGGCGGATTTGTGGGCACTGCTCCCTCCTGGACTTCTGACTTCCCTAGTTTCAATCTGTTCCACTTCCTGGAAGTAGAGACTCATGCCACAGTGGCTTGGCCTCAGTTTCCCAGTCTGTAAAACAGGTTGTCATCACTGCCTCTTTCCCTGAGGTCCCACAGTGAATTCTTAGCAGGAATGACAGGCAGGAGAGGCTC
Organism: Bos indicus x Bos taurus; assembly: GCF_003369695.1. NCBI lineage: Eukaryota > Metazoa > Chordata > Mammalia > Artiodactyla > Bovidae > Bos > Bos indicus x Bos taurus. The sequence goes on along the minus strand of NC_040103.1, from coordinate 25,825,527 downwards.
CATGCCCTGCCCACAAGCACAGCTGGGAAAAGCCATTTCCTGAAGCAGCAACACCAAAGGATGGGGGAGGTGTTTCCAGGCAGGGAGCAGGCAGCCTCGGTGATCTTCCCTCCTCCCAGCCTCAGTGTCTTGCACTGTCCCAAAACTTGGCTCCAGGACGGCCCCCCTTCAATCTTTGCACCAATGAGGGACTTCCAAGCCCAACCTGAGGTTTTCTTCACCCACCCTTGACCCAAACAGCACAAATGAAACACCAGGAAAAAAAAAAAAAATCACATCTTTATTGTCTGATTAATGAACTGGCTTGGAGAGGGAAGAATGTAAGGGGGCGGGGAACATCCAGCTTTGATTAGTCAGAAAGTCCTAACAGTGTACAAAATGAATGTTACAAAAATCATGTAAAAAAACAGGTCAGCAAAGCAGCAGCCCTGGGGAGGGCTCAAGGCACCTGGGAGGCTGAGAAGAATGCCCACCCTGGCCTCAGGAGTGAGGCCAAAGGACAGGGGCCGGGGACGGCACTCCTCCCCTCCCTCACCACGGGGCACGTGTGTCTCCTCGCTCCCCGATTACAAGTCAGTACAAAACTGCCTTCAAGGGCCCAAACCCCGAGGCCAAGGCACTACCAGAAATGAAGTGGGCCTGAAGCCAGCACTGAGCTCCCCTTTCCCAGCGGCCGGAGCCTGGAGAAGGGGCGCCCGGTTCCCCATGCCCAGCGGGCTGGGCAGACAGAGTCCCGCAGCTGGGGAGTGGCTCTGCCTCCCGACACGCAGTAGTCCGGGAGCCCTGAGCAAACACAGCCGGGGCTTTGGTCAGTGCTGAGTATGGAGAGAGGAGCCGCAGGCCTGTCCAGCCCCCCATGTGCCTCCCGACGCGGCCTCAGCAGAGCTGTCCTGTCACGGTCCTTCTGGAGCCGATGCTCAGGCCACAGCCCTAAATGGGGTAACACATGCAGCACCCCGTTCCTGCCGCCTCCACGCCGGCCTTGGTGCCGGGCCCCAGGAGCCCGTCGGTGACAGAGTGCTCCGTGATGATGTCCTCTACCCGGGTGATGTACAGGAATGTCAGCAGCACTCCCAGGAACTGAGGAGAAGGGGCGCGGTGGGTGTCACTATCTGGGCCATTCGCCCTCTCTTTCCAGCCCCCCAGCCCATGCCGTCCGAGCCCAGCGTACCCGAGCCCTCTTCACCCTAGTTTTGTCCCTCCTCTGCACTCTGTAATCACCAAGCCACACACCATCGCGGCCCACAGCCTGCCCACCCCACCCCCGCACCCCTCCCTGGTGGAGGGGGGACCAGCCCACCTGGGGGAGCAGGATGCCCAGCAGGACGCCCGCCATGATGGTGTAGTTGTCCGTGAACCACATGAGCACGGCGTTGGTGCAGCCCCGCACGTAGATGACGTTCTGCACGCTCAGGCGCTGCGGGGAGGAGCCTGGCTGAGCGCCCGCCTGGCAGCCCCAGTCCCAACTCTGCCATTTATCCCAGGCCCAGGCGAGTCCCTCAGCCTCTCTGGGTTTCTCATATGCAACCTGAGAAGCTGACTCTAAACCACAGGGTCTCAACAGAAAGTGAAAGTCGCTCAGTCGTATCTGACTCTTTGCGACCCCCTGGACTGCCAAGCTCCTGTCCTTGGGATTCTCCAGGCCACAATACTGGAGTGGGTAGTCGTCCCCTTATCCAAGGGATCTTCCCAACCCAGGGATCGAACCCAGGTCTCCCACATTGCGGGCGAATTCTTTACCAGCTGAGCTACCGGGGAAGCCTTTCAACAGGCAGTACTGTTACCTAGAGAGCCTGCTGACATTGTGGTGGAACTTAAGCTTGTCACAGAGATAGGGGTGGGGGCTGAAGGACTACAGAGCTCAGGGCAATCCTTCTCGAGGGACAGCCACCCAGACTGTCTGCTTCATAGATGTCCCCCGGGCATCTGGATGGGTGACAACCCATCCATAATTATCTGAGCCCAAAGCCTAATTCCAGGGACATAAAAACCAGTGTTTTCTGCTTGGCTTTACTATACATTGAATTCTACAGAAATAGAAATAGGTAAACTAAGGGATAATTAACCTCAGATATGCAGATGACACCACCCTTATGGCAGAAAGTGAAGAGGAACTCAAAAGCCTCTTGATGAAAGTGAAAGTGGAGAGTGAAAAAGTTGGCTTAAAGCTCAACATTCAGAAAACGAAGATCATGGCATCCGGTCCCACCACTTCATGGGAAATAGATGGGGAAACAGTGGAAACAGTGCCAGACTTTATTTTTCTGGGCTCCAAAATCACTACAGATGGTGACTGCAGCCATGAAATTAAAAGACGCTTACTCCTTGGAAGGAAAGTTATGACCAACCTAGATAGCATATTCAAAAGCAGAGACATTACTTTGCCAACAAAGGTTCGTCTAGCAAAGGCTATGGTTTTTCCTGTGGTCAGGTATGGATGTGAGAGTTGGACTGTGAAGAAGGCTGAGCGCCAAAGAATTGATGCTTTTGAACTGTGGTGTTGGAGAAGACTCTTGAGAGTCCCTTGGACTGCAAGGAGATCCAACCAGTCCATTCTGAAGTAGATCAGCCCTGGGATTTCTTTGGAGGGAATGATGCTAAAGCTGAAACTCCAGTACTTTGGCCACCTCATGTGAAGAGTTGACTCATTGGAAAAGACTCTGATGCTGGGAGGGATTGGGGGCAGGAGGAGAAGGGGATGACAGAGGATGAGATGACTGGATGGTATCACTGACTCGATGGACATGAGTCTGAGTGAACTCTGGGGGTTGGTGATGGACAGGGAGGCCTGGGGTGCTGTGATTCATGGGGTCGCAAAGAGTTGGACACGACTGAGCGACTGATCCGATCTGAAGGGATAATTATATTCAATTTTGTTTGGAACTTTATCCAAGAATTGTTCACCATTTTAAAAACCATGTCCATGGCAAAAAATATGCCCATGCTATGCAAGTTGCCCACACAACACCCCTCCTAGGCAACAGAAGCCCCTGGCAGTGCAAACATCTGATAACTTTGCTGTCTTCTGCTGTATCTATCTAGCACCTAAGCATGTACATGTTGAAATACAGTATATGGTTATAAATCATTTTATGTTATTTCTCCCTTTATCTCAAATCAGGGGCTTCCCTCATAGCTCAGTTGGTAAAGAATCCACCTGCAATGCAGGAGACCCCAGTTCCATTCCTGGGTTGGGAAGATTCACTGGAGAAGGGATAGGCTACCTACTCCAGTATTCTTGGGCTTCCCTTGTGGCTCAGGCAGTAAAGAATCTGCCTGCAATGCGGGAGACCTGGGTTCGATCCCTGGGTTGGGAAGATCCCCTGGAGAAGGAAAGGCTACCCACTTCGGTGTTCTGGCCTGGAGAATTCTATGCGCTGTATAGGGCGTGGGGGTCTCAAAGAGTCGGACGTGACTGAGCTACTTTCAGTTATCTCAAATCATTATGCCACTTGTTTTGAAATCAGGTGTATAGGTAGGTAGGTTATAATATCTGTGAGTGTCATTTTGGAATAACAAAAAACAATAGGGCATTGTGTATGCCAAGTCACTTCAGTGGTGCCTGACTCTTTGCGATCCCATGGACTATAGCTTGCCAGGCTCCTCTGTCCATGGGATTCTCCAGGCAAGAATACTGGAGTGGGTTGCCATGCCCTCCTCCAGGGGATCTTCCCGACTCAGGGATCAAATTCGCATCTCTTACATCTCCTGAATTGGCAGGCGAGTTATTTACCATTAGTGCCACCTGGGAAGCCCAAATAGGGCATTACCAAGTGTTTATTATAAAAACTAGCCGTTGGGTCCCGTGTTTGGAGAACCACTGCTAGTCTGTGGTTCAGCATCTTAGATGTTTGTCAGAGTCACCCACTGGCCCCATCCCAAGAGTGCACGTTTCTAACAAGCTCCTTGGGGTGCTATTACTGCTAGTCTGGGGATCTCAGTTTGTGAAACAGTGCTCAGAGACCATCTCAAGTCATCATTATTTTTACCTCCCTTCTCAACACAACCCTATCTTCTCTCCAAGTCCAGGAGAAATGCCCAGGAAGCTGACCCAGGAGGTACCAGCCAAAGACTCTCTTCCCCCAGGGACTCCTGGGTCCCAGGCTGAGGGAGCCAGTGTGTATCTGCAAACTGGCAGCTCCAAGGGCAGAGGTGGGCTGGTGAATGCAGCTGGGCATGGGGACACACTGGGGGCACTGACAAGGGCATGGTGGCCTCACACATTAGTTGCTCAGTCAACTCTGGCAGCCAGCTTCTCCCAACCTGGAGTGGGGGGGAATTCTTGGCTCCCCAAGTCCTTCTGTGTCTAGATAGGGGCAAAAAACGTGGGCAGTCCCTGGCTCCTGTTCATAGCCAGGAATGTTGGGAGATCTCAACAGCCAGGAGCCTCACCCCTGGAAGCCCCTCCGATCACCCTGGGGATGGAATAGGAAGAGCAGCCTTTCTGGGGAAAAGAAATTTCAAAGACATTACCTCCTTGTCGATAGTTTTGTAGCCACACATGGTGTTGACAACTTCTGTCTGAAACAGAAATGTGTATTAGCTAACACTTACATGGTGATTACTGCAGAAGACACTTATTCCGCACCCCCCCCCAACTCCCCCATTTTACAGATGAAAAAACTGAGGCATGGAGAGTTGCACTAGCCAGTATGAATGGAGCTGAGATTCCCATCCCAGCTGCCTGGTTCAAGTCTGCATCTTAATCTTCTGGATCCAAGAAATGCCCAGGGAGACAAGGTGGGAAGACCAGTTCTGTGGGTCTTGGGTGGGAGACCCATTGCTCCACCAGTGACAGGCTAGGAGCCCAGAGGAAAGGGCACAGCCCAGGCTCTTCTGCTGCAGCCGCCAGAGCCTCACTTTGCTGAGATGGTCATGTGCTGAAGTCAGGACTGGGCTGCTGCCTGTCTGTTGGCTCTTGTGAAAGAAAATCCCAGACCACAGCCAGGCCCCTGGCCAGCTGGGGTTTACCTGAGGGCAAGGCCAGGCCTCTGACCACACTTCCCGGACCCTGCAGACTGCTACCCGCCAGTAGGGCTGCTCAACCTCCTGCCCAGGAAGACAGCTGCCTTCAGGAGCTTCCAGCTGCTGACTAATCTGGGCACGGTGGAAGTTGTGGTTGGCCCTGGGCTCATCAAATCTCTTCCCAGCTAACCTAGGTCACAGGGCTGGCAGGGGCACTTCCCATCACAGCCTGAGCCCTTGTGGCGTCTCCTCTGCTGCTTTCTAGAAGGTGAGAGAGAGCTCAGTGTCCTACCCATCCACATCTAAGTGACAGCTACTGTGGGATCAGGGTGCCACAGGAGCCAGCAGTGATGTAGGAGGGCAGAGTGGCCAGTGTGGGCTCTGGCATCACATTGCCCAGTCCAGGCCCTGCTCTGCCACTTAGGAGCTCTGTGACCAACCTTAGGTGTGGTGCTAAGGGACAGGCACACGGAGGCACTCAATAAGGATTTGTTGAATGAATGAATGGACAGGTTCCCTGAACTCTTCAATAAAGCAATCATAATCTCTGAATGTACCCCATGGGGCTGTTTTGAATATAAAGTGAGATATATACATAAAATGATTGTCCAAGGGCAGGGCACACTGGCTGGACTGACCTTGAACACAATCCCAGACCCTGGAAGTCAAGGAGGGCTGCTACTCTTTCTAAAAACATGAGTTGAACCTCATGTCATCTGCTGCTGCTGCTGCTGCTAAGTCGCTTCAGTCGTGTCCGAGTCTGTGCGACCCCATAGACGGCAGCCCACCAGGCTCCCCCATCCCTGGGATTCTCCAGGCAAGAACACTGGAGTGGGTTGCCATTTCCTTCTCCAATGCATGAAAGTGAAAAGTGAAAGTGAAGTCACTCAGTCGTGTCCAACTCGTAGCAACCCCATGGACTGCAGCCCACCAGGCTCCTCGGTCCATGGGATTTTCCAGGCAAGAGTACTGGAGACCGGTGCCATTGCCTTCTCTGCAGATGTCATCTAGATCAGTCTAAATGTCAAGGCTTGATGTGTGGACAAAATAACCTCCTTCAGTCTAGACTGTCCCCCAGGAACCCTCAGACCCCAAAACACCCAGGATCCACCTCACTTCAGTCAGTATCAGTGGCCCCTCCAGGCCATAAACATGACCCCAGTGGAGAAGCTCCAGCCTGGGTAGTAGATGTATGAGGGCAGGATGGGAGCAGGTGCTTCCTGCCTAATTTGTTCACTCATTAAATCATTACTGAACAGACAAAGCATCAATTATGTACCATTCTCTGTTCTAGAAGTTGGGAATACAGAAGAACAAAGTAAGATCCTTGCCTTCATGGAACTTTTATTCTAGGAAGGGAGACAGGCGATGAACATAATAAATAAGGAAACTGTATGATACGTAAGACCGTGACAAGAGTAACTTTACTCGTCATTGTGCTGCTTCCAGACCTGGAGGCAGAACCACAGCTCCTGCCCTTGGGGAACAGACATGCTATGGCAGAGGCCTCCCTTACACCTGGAGCCAAAAAACTCTTCTCTAGGCCCCAGAGGTGGAGGGGAACTGATGTAGGTATCTAGGCAAACATTACTCTGGGCATTTTTAACATTAAAATCAGTAGGCTGAGTAAAGCAGATTGCTCTCCCTAATGTGGGTGGGGCTCATCCAATCAGTTGAAGGCCTAAATAGAACAAAAAGGCTACCCTTCCCCCAAGTAAGGAAGAATTCTTCCTGTCTGATTTCAAACCTGAACTGAAACATCAGCTCTTCGTGGGCCTTGAGGCTGCCAGCCTCAAACAGGAACTACACCATCAGCTCTCCTGGTTCTTAGGCCTGTGGACTCGCGCTGGAAAGTAAACCATTGGCTCTCCTGGGGCTCTTGCTTGCCAACTCACTCTGCAGATCTTGGGACTTGCCTGTCTTCATAATTCTGTGAATCAATTTCTTATAATAAATCTCTTTACACACACACACACACACACACACACATCCTATTGATTCTGTTTTCTGCTAAACAAGCCAGGAAGTCCCTTCCTGGATGAAACACTAAACTCACGTAATGCCTGCTGAATGTGGAGGTATGAAGGCCTGCCCATCTCACCCCAATATGGGACAACTCTGCAGGATCATCCCCGGACATCCCCATGGATTCGGCTGAGGCGCCCCCTGAGACTGCATCATTGCTCAACCTCTCCCTCTGCCCAGCCCAGCTGCTATCCCCTCCCTTACAGGTGTCAATCCTGAGCACACCTCCTCCTAAGCTTCCTGCTCACTAACCAGCATCTCAGGGCCCACTTTCCAGACAGCCTTGGCTGAGACACTGGGATCACTGCACGAGCCCCTAACCGGACTGCCCAGGTCATCTCTGCCACCGCAGCAGACGGGGTGGTGCTGGTAAAGCCTAAGGAAGATCTGCTACTCGTCCACTAAAGCCCTGTCACTTGACTTATTGACACTCAAGGGAACCAAAGTCCTGATTGTGACCTTCAGGGTCATGACCCATGACCTCTGACTTCATCTACAACTATCCTCCCCCAAGCTCACTCTGCTCCAGCCACACTGGAGCTGATATCTGTGCTGTTTCTTAAATTCACAAGGGCAGGTCCCACCTCAGGGCCTTTTCACTTGCCCTTCTCTCTGCCAGGAATTCCCATCCCCAGAGAGCATGGCTTACTCCCTCACTTCTTTCAGGGTTTTACTGAGAACCAACCTTCTCAGTATCTAAAATGCAATCCTCCATGCCCTTGTTTTATTTTTCTCCTTAGAATTTATCATCTCTTAGAATATTATCTCTTTTACTTATTTATTTTGCTTATTAGTTTTCTCCACTGGAAAGAATGTCAGCTCCATGTGGGCAGAGTTCTCTGTGTGTTTCCTGTATCCTTAGAACACACAACTGCATCTGGCTGGTCCTCAGTAAATACCTGTTGAATGAATGAATGAATGAACGAATGCATGTTGGGCTTTCACATCTCAGCTTGGACATTCAGGTGCCACTGCCTTGGATGACGAAGTTCAGAGTCATCCCCACCCCCTCCACAGGCTTCTCTGAAAACCCTGGGCTCCTCCTCAGCACTCCCCCTGCACAAAGAGCTACCCTAAAATGGCAGCTCCAACTTCCAAACAAACCTTCCCTCCTGGCCCAGCCTTTTTAGGGCTCATGCACTTGGCACTGCCTCCCTGAGTCATGGGTGAGGCCCCCACCCCCACCAGCAGCTGCCCAGTTTACAGAATCCAGCAGTGGGCACAGAATGTGGAGACATCAGAAGAGAAATTTTCCATGACTCTTCAAGGCATGAGTAATTGCAAAACTCCCCGCCTCATTCCAATCCAGAAACCAGGCAGCTTTTGGACACATTAGTCAAACACAGGATTGACCAAGCCTCTCATTTATTAGCAGTAATGGCACAGGGCAGCCTCCCAAGTGGCCAAGGAGGCAACAGAGCTGAGAGGATCCCACTGGGGAGAGGCGGAGGCTGGCATTTACATCACCAGACCGCTTCCAAGCACCTCATTGCTGATGATCGCCAGGACGTCAAGCCCAGAGTCCACCAGCAACGTTCAAAGTGCAGGCCCTGCCCTGGCCCCCAGCTATGGCTGCCAGCCGGCCACCCTGCTAAACCCCCTGGCCTGGACTCTCTCCCACTCTTCGCCTGGCGTGCACTGTAGTCCAGGGCACGGCTCTGACAACAGCTGCCTGAATTTCATCCTAGCTCTATCAACCTTGAGCCAAGAACCTCACCTTTTGGTGCCTCAGTTTTCTCATCTGTATAGTGGGTTGTTGAAAGGACTTAACGAGTCAAAACAACTAAAGAACCCAGAGCAGGCCACACGTGGTAAGTGCTCAATAGATATCAACAGCCGTTGCTAATAAGACCAGTCTTCCCCATCCTCTACCCCCAGATTCACCCCATTCAGTAGCCCTTGAGGCTCAGGAAGCCTCGCCTTGGCAAGGACCACCACCTCCTGCCTACCCCCCTATCCAGCCCCACCGCCCCTGTCCTGAAAGGTGAGAGAAGCGTTTGACCAGCCAGGAGGCCCCCGGAGCAGTGGATACCGTGTTTCTGAAGCAGCAGGTGTAGGGCACCCCACAGGCCAGGGGTCCGGGGGCTCTGCAGTCGTGGTACTGGTTTTTGCTCCAATCTCGGTAGTCTTCCCCGCCACAGCACTTAAACTGAAGGAGGAAGCAAGTGGGGAAGAGACCTGCTGTCACCACCAAGGCCCCCAGGACGACAGCAGGGAGCGGCCCAGCCAGGGAACGATGTGATTTATGATGCGGGTCACACAGGTAGGGGGCATTATGGGGAGCATGTGAGGCATCGTTACAGGTCAGAGCTCAACAAAAGCAGAATGGTGGCCCAGGAGGTAGTGAGCACCCCGTCACTGGGGAGGCATGCAAGCCAAGGCTGGGTAGCCTTTTGGTGGGATAGTGGGTGGTGACTAAACACTGGAGGAAAAGCACTTCCTTGCCAACCGGACTCCATCTTCACATCCCCAGTGCAGATGCTCCACCCCAGGACCTGGCCTTTAAAGTCCCAGAGACTAGGATTCCAGGGGAGCCCCACAATGGGGCCCCTGAACCTCACCCACCCAACTCTGCCTGCCCCACCCTTAGCAAAGGGGCACACACACACACCCTGGCCAGGGCTCAGGACTGAAGTGATGGCACAGCTGGCGTCATTTTCCCCTTGGCTGAGCTCTGCCCTGCATGTCCCCCTGTACAGATGCCAACGCCTGGGGGAAGCAGTTACTTCACTGGGCCGCTGCTGTGTGCTGGGCATTGCTCTGTGTGCGCGAAAACCAAGGGGGAGGGAAAGCGCCACAGCCCTGAGGGAGATGGAGAGGGTTAGCCACCACATGAAAAAGGTGTGAGGCAGTGCTGGGTACCAGGGATACGGCAAACGGGGCAAGGAGGCGGGAGGTCGGGAAAGGCCTGAGGAGATCTCATTTAATTGGAAATATGAACAGGAAAAAAACAGTCAAGACATGCCAAGACCTCGCACAGAGATGAGTTAGTTGTATTGATATTTCAGCAGCAGGCGTAAAAACTGGAGCAGAGTGAGCCAGAGTAGAGGGGTTGAGGTCAGACCATGAAAGCTTTGTCAGCCAGAATAAGCAGGGAACGGGGATAGTATCCTTAGTGACAGGAAGTTCCTGGAGGGTTTAACCAGGGGAATGATATGGTCAGAGGTTCTAGTAGAAACAAAGAAGATGCCCTTCCAGAGTCTCCACAGAGCCTTTCAGGCCATCAGTCTAGGGGTCCAGGAAGTGCCTCTGTGGGGTTCAATGCAAAGAGTATTTATTTTGCCATCTGACAGGCCAGCATTCAAATCCTCATACCACCACTCCATGCTCTGTGGCTCTGGGCAAGTCAATCAGCCTCTCTGGGCCTCAGAGGTCAACTGTAAAGCAGGAAGAGCAATGCTATCTTTGCACAGCTGAGCTGAGAAGTACAAAGACAAGCAAAGCATGAAGCACACAGCATAGGACCTGGCCTGAAGCAGGTGCCCAGTGAGCATGAGTCATCCCGCCATTCCACCCTGGGAGAAATGAAATTCGCAAGCCAGCTGAAGGTTGGTTCCAATAAAAACATCTTGCCCCACCCGATGGCCAGAGCTGGCAGACGCATCCCTGGCAGAGAAGGGCCTCCCAGAGGCTGCACCTGTTATGACTACAGAGAAGGCCTGAGCCAAGGGAGTGGCCACTATGGATGGCCCCGGGTGCAGAGAGATGTTGGTCCCCCACTGAGGGCTATCACGGGGATCAGGTCAGCTGACGCCCCCAAGGTCATGTCCCGAGAAGCGCTGCCTCCACTCATCCTCACCTAGCAGGACAGGCAGACAATGATCACCCCAGCTGACACTGCTTTAGTCTCACCACATACCTGGCCCTGCTCTAACCACCTCTGAAATAAATCCAGGCAAATCTCACAGCGACACTAAGTAGAAGGGACCATCAGTATCCCGCTGGGGCAGGTGTGGAACCTGAGGCTCAGGACTAAGTGAGATTGGTGTGTAGAAGCCCCCGAGGGCAGCAGGCACTGCTATTACTGCTTCAGCCACAGACTTGGGTGGACCGTGGGAAGGAGGGATGACCATCAACACGTTCAAAGGAGTGCCGTCGGAGAAAAGGAGAAGACGTGTTCTGTTTCCTGTGCAGGGTTAAATGGAACCGGAGAAGAGCTCTCTCCCCACCAGGGCTGTCCTTGATTTGGCAAGGGAGGGAGCTCCCCGTCCCTGAACGGTCTCGGCAGAGGGAACTTTGAATTGGGTGGCTTGGAGGTCACTCTCACCTCAAAGAAGATTCTTTGCCCACTGACAAGAGGCACCCTGAGACTCTGCCACGTGGTTTGTAGCTCCCTCTGACCTTTTTTTCTTTTTTTTTTTCAGAAGGGGAGGGTTTGTGTAGCTGGAAAGGAATGGGCAGGGCAAGTATATGCTGGACCAGGCATGCCCTGGCATCCCCTCCCTTGGCAGCTGTCCATGGCCCACCCTCAACTCCGAACTTGGCCAGCCACCTGACCCCTCACCCCCACCCTCTTGAGCAGGGTCCCAAGTTGGGGGCAGAGGAGGGTGGGCAGAGCAAAGGACGTGGGAGGCAAATTTCTGACCCCAAGCACCTGACTCACCTCCTTCTGAACAAAATCCATGATGTTTTTGAAGTCCAGATCATCATAGTAGTTCTCAATTCCTCTTCGAATATTGTCATTCAGAAAGTCGATGGTCTATGTAGACAGAGAAATTATAAAGGAGGAAGAGTGCACGACCCCAGGGTCCAACCCAAGATTTCCCAGAAGTCAGGATTGAACCAGAGAGCCCACCTGCCCAGGGAGCCTCCCCCAACGACCTGCACAGAGCACCTCCGTTCCCACCCACAACCTTCCTGCACCAGCACCCTCTCCATGTCCCCAGTGCCCATCAGAGGCAGGAATGGTGCACCCCCTTCCTTTACAGATCAGGCAACCCAGGCCCCATGAGGGTGAGGCCCTGCTTGGGGGACACCGTTCTGAAGGAGCCAGGCCAGGGCTGGGGCTTGGCTGCCCAGATGCTCCTTCTACTGTAGCCAAAGACAGGCCTGCACCGGAACCTTCCCTTTGCCCTCCAGCCCCCTCTCCACACTTCTTTCCTATATAAGCTCTTCTTTTACAGATGAAAAGGCCCAGAGAGGGAGATTGACTCTTCCCAGGTCACCAAGCAGGTGTCGGCTTTGGTTAGGGGCCCAGCCAGGATTGGAAACCAGGTGTCCTGACTTCCCTCGGGCCTCTCTCTGTCACTGCAGTGCTCTGGCCCAGATGACAGGGCCCACCTCCCTCTCGGACCGGGACAATCCCCACTGGGAAGGGTGCTGGCCGGCCACCCTCTCCCAGTCACGCTGGGCCTTCGGGATCAACAGCCCGGCTGTTGTGCCGAGATCCAGGAGCACAAAAGGCCCCACAGCGGGAAGGGACGGGGCGGGAGTGTGGGCAGCCCAGCTCCACACTCACAGTGACAATTGGGGCTTTCAGAGCAGGGAGGCCAGTGGATCATCAGAGATTGTGCTGGCACAAAGGGCTCATTCTCAGCTCTGGAGCCAGACGATTCCCGGGGGAGGCGCCCTCAGGGTTCTTGGGGACAAGAGGGTCCTGAGTTCCAGGCCCCACCCTAGGACTGCAGGCCCCACCCTACTCTTCCACTCTCAGCTCCCCACTTGTGAATCAGTCACGCAAGCCTGTCTTTAAGACACCTTCCAGCGCCAAAGATCAAAGACTAAGGTGCGAGGGGCTGTCACGCCTCATAGTCAAGAACAGTCTTTGCACCCACACCTGCCTCAGGAATATCAATTAACTTCTGGACCTCCAGTGGTTCAGACGGTAAAGGATATGCCTACAATCCAAGAAATCTGGGTTTGAACCCTGGATCAGGAAGATCCCCTGGAGAAGGGAATGGAAACTCACTCCAGTATTCTTGCCTGGAGAATTCCATGGACAGAGGAGCCTGGCAGGCTACAGTCCACAGGCTTCCAAATAGTTGGACCCGACTGAGTGACTGACACTTTTCCTCCCCTACAGGGTGGGAGTGGGGATCCTCTGCCTCAGAGGAATTTGAGACTCAAACAAACTAGAGCAACGAAAGCGCTTAGCACGATGCCAGACACATAGCATTATTATGTATTATTATGATAGATTTTTCTCTTTTTCCAGGAGGTAGTACCACTTCATACCGATCATGTCATCAGTGGAAAATGGCTAATCCCAAAAGAAATCAAGACCCTAAGTCTTGTCCAAGAGCCACTCCTGGATCTGGGACCCCTCCCAAACTCCCTGCAGCCCCAAGAGGTAATGTGACTTGTCTAAGGTCACCCCATGATCACTGGCAGAGAGATGCTGGAATCAAGAGTCAAAATCGCATCCTGATATACTTTAAGAAGCCAAGAACCCAAGGTTGAGTTCAGGGCCATCTTCCCAAACTATCTCCAGTATCAGGGAGAGAGAAACAAGGATGTGATAGCCACCTCCTTCCTGACATTCACACACTGCTCAAAGCCAAGGTGACAAAGCAGACTGGCTCAAGGAAACCAGTCTCCATGGTCAGAAGGAAAACCCTCTGTTGATGATAATCACCGCTCAGGAGCAGACATCGCTCAGGATCACGCCAGCCTCGGGAGGCACCAGGCCAGACCTCTTCCCCTGTAACAGGCCATCCGCCCTGCCCAGGTCTGGCTCTGGATCCTGGGGCAGGGGCTCAGGGGAAGAGCTGTTTGCTGGCCACCCGACCTGGGCAGAGCAGGGACCTGCCTGGTTCTCAGGTCCACCCTTCCCAGAGGTCCCCAGGTCCTGCAGCCTTTCCAGTCTTGGGTGCCTGTTCCCTGGGGTGATGATGAAGGGAAAGGCCAGCCAGCTGGGGAATAGTTGGGGGTGTCTAAGAAACAGGACACCAGGCTGGATCAGTCTGTCACCCAGGGAATGAGCTCACAGGATTACATGGCATGCTGTAAGGGGCTCTTGGCAGGGGGTGATGTCCAAAGTCAGGGATATGTCAAGGGCCACACTCATGGCGGGTGAGGTGGCTTCCCTTCAGTCTCAAGGCACTGCAGGCCGTCCTGGCCCTCCTATCCCAGCCCACTGGCCACCTCATAGTCCCTCTGCTGGGTCACCCCTCAGCCCTCCCACGGGGTCACATGCGGTTAGGGGCCAGGGTGGGATGAGGGCAGGAGGCCCAGGGCGGGGAGGAAGATCAAGCAGCAGAGCGGATGCCCGGCAGCCCCACGGGGAAAAGCTCTCCCCCGCTCTCTGGTGAGCAGCCCTGACCTCTCTCCCCAAACCGTCTCAGTCTCTGGGTATTTTCCAAAGGCGCGGACTCCGAAAGAGGCCTTGTTTGTGCAAATCAGGCCTTCCATCTGGTTAGCTGAGCTGGACCCTGCGGGGGAGGGAGGCCCCACTGGAGGCCTCTCTGGACGGACAGGAAGAACAGATGGTCCCAGACTCCACGGGCGGCAGCTGCCCCCGTTCCCACCAGGGAGCTCTCTGGCTTGTGCTGGCTCTTACACATGCGTGCTGCCCTTGGCACCACGTCTGTGTGTGTGTGTGGATGTGTCCACACCAGGGAGACGTGTAGAATGTTTGGGTGGTTCCTGCAGGGGTGGGGGTTGTATGGTTCATTAATTAACTATAATCAACTGTAAAGTGCGCTGCTATGTTCCACAATGTTCTGAGGGACTGGGGGAGCCACTCAGAGGACGTGTCCTGTGGGAGCTCGGCAGGGAAAAGCAAATTTTAGCTTCCTCTGCTGTCTCAGAGGCCAACGCACCCAGGGCCACCCCCACCCGGCTCTAAACCAGGTCATGCAGTGGGGCAGCTCCAGTGAGGACCTGAAAACCACCTTTCATGAATGGCTGGCGTGACCTCAGAGGCATGTGGCCCGGGCTAAATAAAACAAAGAGTAAGCGGTCATCAAAACCATGCGATTTTCACAGCACATTGTTCAAGCTACCAGACTCGAGCCACAGAGCACTGCCCTTTCTAGGTCTGTCTTTCAATCTAGTTTTAAAGATACCCAAAGCCCCTGCATCACTCCCCTCAGTGGAGGCACTCGGACAGTTTGTTGATGAACGAGGAGGCTAGCTCAGGGGTGGCGGATTTTTTCTCAAAGCCACGGAAATGTTCTAAAATCAACAGGTCATGTATGAATGAACACTTCTAATGAGTGAACTGAATGGTGTTCATGCTCAGTCGCTCAGTCGTGTCCAACTCTTGGCGACACCATGGACTGTAGCTCACCAGGCTCCTCTGTCCGTGGGATTCTCCAGGGAAGAATACTGGAGTGGGTTGTCATTTCCTCCTCCAGGGGATCTTTCTAACCGAGGGATCGAACCCTCATCTCTTGGGTCTCCCGCATTGGCAGGTGGATTCTTTACCACTAGAGCCACCTGGGAAACCCGAATTGTATGGTATATGAATGACGCATCAATAAAGCCTTTTATAAGCCTGAAGAACAAATAAATAAGGCTTTGGAGCGGGGCGGGGAATGGGTGGCAGCTCCCCAGGATGGGAGGATGAGGAGCAGAAAAGGAGGAGTGGAAGAGCCAGCAGCTGGAGCCTCCCACCAGGCCTCTGGGGACGGAGCTGCCTAGTTTCCTGCATGCTGCCAGCCGGGCTCCATCGATTCACGTTAGCTTCTGGGGCCCACTCTGGGGAGGCCCAGTAGCCGGCAGCTCAGCGGGAACCCTCGCCAGCTCAGCTCTCACAACGCAGAGGCGGGTGCTCAGGCTCGGACTTCCTTCCTCCCTCAGTGCCTGGGCTAAGCCAGCATCTCTGGGCTCCCCTCAGCATCCCCCAGAAGGTAAAGACTCATCCTTGTTGCCTCCAGACCCCAGCCTCTGCTCCAGCCCTGAGATGGGCCCTATCAGACAACCAAGGGTTGAGAGGAACCCAAAGAGTGAGAAAAAAAGAGGTGTGAACACTGCAAGGTTCTCAGGAATATCTGCCAGTCCCTTCCTCAGACCTGGCTGGACTGTGTGTTAGCCCCTCAGTTGTGTCTGACTCTTTGCAACCCCATGAACTCCTCTGTCCTTGGGGTTTTCCAGGCAAGAATACTGGAGTGGGTTGCCATTTCCTTTTCCAGGAAATCTTCCCAACTCAGGGAGCAAACCCAGGTCTTCTCCGTGGCAAGCAGATGCTTCACCACGAGCCACCATGAGCAGATGAGCCACCAGGGAAGCCTATCACACCTGGCTGGAAGTCGCAGGATTAATCCCCATGGTGGGGGAGGTAATGCTTTGGTTTCCCAGGTGTTTGGAGCCCAGCTCTCCCTTCCAAACGGCTGTCCACAGTGGGATGCACCAGCTGCAGGAGTCCGTCCACATTAGTGTAGAACTTTCTCTACTTGCTCCAGGTGGGAAGGATACATATGCTCAGGTGCCAGACAAGCAGGCCATGCTGTCTCCTTTCTCCTTGCTCCAACCTCACAGTCACGCCGAGAGCCAGCTGGTGACAGTGCCAAGATAAACAGGTTGGGTGCTGCCCATTGTTCCTTGGCTGATGTTGGGTGTGACCACGGCACCATCCAATCAAGGCCAGAAAAGAGGTCACTCCTCCACTTGTCCAGGAGGTAGAGGGAAGGAGGCCAGGGATGGGTACAGACACACCAGCCACAGCCCAGTGTCTTCTGGGTGTCCCTGCTCAGCACTGCCTCGCTGGGAACACATGGGCAGGAGCTGCGCACCTCCAACACCCCAATATTCCTTCAGGGAGGCTCAGAGCAAGCTGGGGTGATGTCAGGTCAAGAACAAGAGACCTGGGGATTTCCATGGCTATCCAGTGCTTAAGACTCCATGCTTCCCTGATGCGAGTTCAATCCCTAGTCAGGGAAGTAAGATCCAGGCAAGAATACTAGAGTGGGTTGCCATTTCCTCCTCTAGGGGATCTTCCCAACCCAGGGATCGAACCCAAGTCTCCTGCACTGCAGGCAGATTCTTTACCATCTGAGCCACAGAGAAGCCCAAAGTCAAAGTGTTAGTCGCTCAGTTGTGTCTGACTCTTTGTGACCCCATGGACTGTAGCCTGCCAGGCTCCACCATCCATGGAATTATCCTGCCAAGAATATTGGAGTGGGTAGCCATTCCTTTCTCCAGGATCTTCCTGGGTCTCCTGTATTGCAGGCAGATTCTTTACCAACTCAGCCACCAGGCAAGCCCTGCATGGCCAAAACATAAATTAATTAAAAAAAATAAAGAGCAGTGAGACCCAGACACCTGTGGAAGTCATCCAGGTTCTCCACCCACTGCTGGGTTCAGGCTGCTGCACTTCTGCTTTTAATGCCCGGATCCTTGGGGCCACCAGCTCTGCACCAAGTTCCCCATCACACAGCCACTCCACCCTACATAAGCAGAGAAGCTGCTTCAGTCCAACTCCTGGGTCATGCCTAGCAGCAGAAACTGTGCCCAGGGTCAGCAACTGATGGAGAATTTCTGCCTCACACCCGGGAGTTGTTTCTCTTTCACTGCCTGGAGGTCACCATGGTTGTACCTTCCTGAGAGCCCTGTGTGTAGTCATCAGCCTGATGATTTGTCCTCATCTGTCACTACAAGTGGATTCTTAGAGTTAAGAGGTAGCCTGGGGGGCTGGAGACTGAACTTGTTACACTGTGACTCAGAGAAATCTGTCTTCTCCTCTTGGGGAAGAAAAACTAGAATTGGGAATTCACCTGGAACCCGATCTTGACTGTGCCTCATCTCTTTCCCCACCATCAATGGCCAGGCTCCTCCTTCCCTATCCTCGCCATTGGCCCATTTCTTGTTTTACGAAATCACATGGCATTACTGTTGGCAGGGACATTATTTTTCTTTATATGGTATTTTTCTTCTTGATTATAAAAAATGAAAAAGAAAATTTGGGAGCTAGGGAAAAAAAATATAAATTTTAGGAGGAAATAAAAATCACCCTAGTCCCATCCCTCAGGGAAAATATGAGTTAATATGTTAATATTTCTATTTCCTTCCAGATTTTTCCAGGCCTATTTTTTTTTTCATTGTGGAGATCTTACTGCACTTACAGGGCTTTTTTTTTTTTTTCTTCTTTCTTTCTCTCTTTTTCTTTTAGGCCATGCTGCGCAGTATGTGGGATCTTAGTTCTTCAACCAGGGATTGAACCCATATCCCCTGCATTGGGAGCAGAGTCTTAACCATTGGACTGCAGGGAAGTCCCTACACTTACAGTTTTGTATCTCATTTTTAAGTTTTTGAATTATGTATCACTGTCATATGAGAGCACAGCCCGTCATAAGCCTCCAAAGAGCTGAGAGCCCTGACGATGAGGGTCCTTCCTGGACTGACATAGTTCCATGGGGGGACACAATACCCAAGGAGAAGGAACACACTTCAGCCTGTGGTGCCCTCCGTGTCTGGGGATAATGTAAGCTCTCAGCCCTGACCTCAAGCCCATGGCATCCTCAGCTGTGAGGACTAAAGGTCCCTGGAGGTTTCGCCTTTACTTAGCACTTCCCTGGAAAGGAGTGGTGTCACGGCCCCTGTTGAGCTACAGGCAAGGAAAATAAGTCATCAATCTTTGTGAAAGCACCCTGTAAACGAGAACCACTATTCACTTAGGAGATTGTTTATTAAAACACTGATGCTGCTGACCGTGGCCTGGACTTGGGCTCTAGTTAGTAAAGTACTAACTCATAACTCTGGAAAGTTGTGGGCAGCCAGGAGCCCTGCTGGCTGCACAGAAAGGCATCCCCATGGGCAAATGGAATAAACATCTCTCTCTCCTCAACGCTGCTGAAAAATGAACCAGTACCCTGGATCTGCCAGCCCAGAGCAGATGGTCTGAAGAGCAGAAAAGAGGAAAAGGGAGGAACAAGAGGCAAAACTGAATTGGGAAGACAACCAATGGGTCAGGGCAATCTATAGATTCAGCGCAATCCCCCTGTAAAATTCAGATGGCATCTTTCAGAGATACAGAAAAAAAAATGCTCAAATTCATATGGAATCACAACAAACCCTAGTAGCCAAAGCAATCTTGAATAAGAAGAGTCAAGCTGAAGGTATCACATTCCATGATTTCAATATTACGAAGTTATGGTTACCAAAACAGTATGGTTCTAACATATAAATAGACACATAGATCAGTGGAACAGAAAAGGGAGTCTGGAAATAAACCCAACATATATGGTCAACTAATTCCCAACAAAGATGCCGACTCTCTTTAATAAATAGTGTTGAGAAAACTGGAAATCCACATGCTAAAGAATGAAATTGGATCCTTATATCATAGACAAAAACCAACTCAAAATGAGTTAAAGACTTAAATGTGGCAGAAGACCTCAAGTAGTAGAACTAACTTCTAAAGGAAATATAGGAAAAAACTCCTTGACATTGGTCTTGGCGATGATTTCTTGGATCTGACATCAAATATATAGGCAATGTTGCCCATAGCAAAAAAATAAAATAAAATAAGTGGGACTATGTTAAACTAAAGCATTTCTGCTAAAAAGTAAACCATGTAAAAAGTAAAAAGGTGAACTATGAATTGGGAGAAAATAATTGTAAACAATATATCTGAAAAGGGGTTAATACCCAAAATATATATGGAACCCCTACAGTTGCAAAATAGCAAAAAAAATACAGTTGACCTTTGAACAATGCAGGGATTGGGATGCCAACCCCCAATACAGTTGAGCATCTGCATACTGCTATCTCTGCCTCTAAACAAAGGAACTGATAAATAACTCACTGAAGGGCAGGAAGCTAAAACAGTTTAAATACAATCAGGACTCAAACCCTAGTCCTTTTGACTCCACTTATTGTGATCTCTAACTGAACATAAACTTTTCTTACACTTAGTTAATTTAAAGTTCTGTAAACTGAACACATTTCTCACACTTAGTTGATTTAAAGATCTGTAAAATGAAAATACAGGTACTATATTTATTGAAAAATATCTGTGTATAAGTGGATATACACTGTTCAAATCCATGTTGTTCAGCTGTAATTTGATTAAAAAATGGGCAGAGGACCTGAATAGTTTTTCAAAGAAGACATACAAATGACCAACAGATATATGAAAAAATGCTCAACATCTCTAAACATCAGGGAAATGCAAACTAAAGCCACAATGAGATATAATCTCACTCCTATTAGAATGTCTATTATCAAAAAACAGGAGATAAATGTGGGTGAGGTGAAAAGGGCACCTTTGTGCACTGTTGCTGGGAGTGTAAAATTGGTACAATCACTATGGAAAACTGTATGATGCTTTCTCAAAAAATTAAAAATAGAACTACCATATGTGGTACAATCCCACTCGTGGGAAATGAAATTACTATCTCAAAGAGTCATCTGCCATGAAAAGAGCTCTCACGTTCATCCCAACATTACTCACAATTGCCAAGATATGGAAACAACCGGTCTGTTTGCCAGATGAATGGATCAAGATGTGAGATAGATACAGATATTCCATTGTTTGTGTATACAGGATGTATATATATAATGGAATATTATTCATCCATAAAAAATAAGGAAAACCTGCCACTTAGAACAACATGGGTAAATCTTGAGGGTATTATGCTAAGAGAAATAAGTCAGAGACAGAAAGACAAACACTTCCTATGTGGGGCCACTTATATTTGAAATCTAAAAAAGAGTCAAACTCACAGAACCAGAGAGCAGAAAAGTGGTTGTCAGGGGACAGGAGGTGGGGGAAACAGGAAGATGTTGGTCAATGGTATAAATTTTCAGTTACAAGATGAATAAGTTCTGAGGATCTAATGAACAGTATGGTGACTATAGTTAATAATACAGTATTATATATTTGCAATCTGCTTAGAGAATAGATCTTAAAGATTAAGATCTTACCCCCTCCCCCAAAGTTAACTATTCAAGGTGATGGATGTATTATTAACTTGATTATGGCAATCCTTTCACAATGCATGCATATATCAAATCATCACATTGTAGAGTTTAAACATAATTTTATTTGTCAATTATTCCTCAGTAAAGCTGGGGCAGTGGAGGAAAAAAGAAATGAAAAGAAATTGGAAAGCATCCCTGAGCTGCCTCCCTCTTGCTATGTACTCTTAGGAGGGCTTCTTAACCTCTCTGTGCCTCAGTGACTCCATCAATATGATGGGAATCTCCCCTCCCCTCTCCTGGGACTCATGAAACAGGAAGAAGACCCTTGGATCCCAAGGCTAAGACATGCCTGTGGTTAAGGCTCACACACAGCGAGTTTCCCTACTGTCCACTCTCCATTAAGCAACAAGTAAAATGTGAATCAGATCACATCGCTTCCCAGCATAAAACTCTCCACAGGCTCCCACTGCCTTTTAAAAAAATTCCAAGGCCTTACATGATCTGCCCTGGCCAGTCCTTCCAGCTTCACCTTCTATCCACTTCCCATCCCTCACCTTCAGCCAAGCAGCCTCCACACTGTGCACAAACCTACCAAGCTCCCTTCTGCCTCAGTGGTTCCCTCTGCCTGGACCCCTGAGCCTCAGCAGGTTGGCTCCTTTTCATCAGCGTCCTCCCCACCTCCACCCCAGGCGCTCTGCCATCAGCCTGTTTTGTTCTCTTGTTTTCTGGTCTACCTGTTCAGTGCCTGTCTCCTCAGCCCAGTAGACACAGGAGGGATTATCCGGCCCACTCTCCGCTGCACTCCCAGTTTGCAACCCAGGGCGCACATAGAGCGGGTGCTCAGCATACACGGGACTGATAAATGTGCCAGAGGCCCACCTGGTTCCGGAAGATCAAGGCCACCACGCCACCAATGAGCTCAATTATGAGGCAAATCCCAAGGATGTACATGAACTGAAAAACAAAGCTCAGTGAGTCACCGGGAGTGGAAGGGGAATGCCATCCGCTCCAAGGTCAAGCACAGTAAGGAAATCATCTTCTCAGAGCTCTTAAGGGCTCCTGGGCCTTCACCCCTTCCTCCTGTGAGGACACAGGATGTGGACAGACATTCCCGGGAAAGCCCGGCGCTGGAGCCTGTGATCAGGAAGAGTGACTCAGCTGTCCCAGCCAGACTGTCATCGAGGTTTGTCCCAGAAGTCCTCAGTGGGGTCTGGGTGAAAAAACACAATCCCCTCCCCCAACCCCACACCTTGAGCAGCCACTGGTCCTCCTCTGGCTGACCCAGAGGGGACAGACCTGTCTTGACAGGCAGGTTAGAGCAGCATTTCCAGCTCTGCCAGCAAAGCCCCTGCAAAGTGACTTCCCAGACCCCAAGGGCAGATGAGGGGACATCTCAGGCTGAGTACATATATCACTCTTTAGCACAGAAACAAGCATTGTCCAAACTAATGTCAACAACTTCCAGCCTCAGGGAACATCACTGAGACCACACTCATAGGGGCTTTTAGGGGCTTCCCGGGTAAGGGGAACTATGAGGTCAAACACACATGTGGGTGCACAGTAAATAGATATCCTATCTGGCACCCCCTGTGTTGAGAAGCCATCCCTCACCCCACAGTAAGGGGGCAGAGAGGCTGACCCCACCCCTGACTCCAGGGCAGGCACTTGGCCAAGCAGTCCCATCAAAGTCCTAGGATCTTGGCCAGAGTTACCAGGAAAGACTCCCAGGACCCTGAGCTATAAGGACTGTTGGCCTAAGGCTGCTGGTGACCATCGCAAATTGAACCTGAGGACAGCACCTGGCATCCTCTGGGAGGCAGCAAGAGAGACAGCCCAAGGGCATCAGCTAAACCCCTGGACCTAGGGTGGGCTTGCTGGTTACATGAGCTAATGACTCACCACCAACAACTTTTCTTGGTTTTGCTTGCTCTCATCTGAGAGTACCTTCTCCCACTTCCAACAGACAGTCCAGACTAACATGGGGTTTAAGAACAGTCTTTGAATCAGCCTTTCTAAGCAGAAGTGGAGGAGGCTGAGCCCTCTTGGGCCAATATGGACAGGCTGACCCATGAAACCCTCCAGTCGAGCTGGTTTGAGGCAAGGACTGATTAACTGGGCTGCCCGAGGGCTCAGGGGTGGTCTCCCAGCTCTCCCAGGGACACCAAGGATCACACCCCAAGTACCACCAGTTGATGGGTGCCTGGGGCTGACTCACCGCTTGGAGGAGACACAGGTTGTCGCGGAGGGAAGCCAGGACGCCGATGAAGGACACGATGAACATGACGACCCCCAGGAGGATGAGGATGATGGCTGGGGCCAGAAAGGCGCTTTCCAGGGTTTTGTATTTCTGCCTCTCGACCTCTGCATAGATCCCCACAGACAGGACCAGGCCCCCGATCAACTGCAGCAAGAAAACAAGGAGTGAGAGAGGAGAAGGACTGCAGTTGCTTGATTCTCCTACAAAGGATTCAAGGGAGGGTTCTGGTGCCTGCCGTTGGAGGGGTCACCCCAGGTCACCGGATGTGCAGCCACCTGTTATGGGCTGAACTGTGTTCCCAAAATTCACAAGCTGAAGTCCTAACCCCCAGAACCTCAGAATGGGACTGTACTCGGAAACTGAGGCTTAAAAGAGGTAATGAAGTTAAAATGAGGTCTTACAACTCAGGTTGAATCCACTATGAATGTTGTCCTTCTAAGAGGAGATTAGGACACGGACACACAGAGAGAAGACCTTGTTAAAATGCATAGAGAAGACAGACATTGGCAAAGCCAGAGAGGGGCTCAGAGAAAACCAACTCTGCCCACACCTTCATCTTGGACATCCAGCCTCCAGAACTGAGAGGCAATAAACCTCTGTTGCTTAAGCTGCCCAGTCTGTGGTACTCTATTATGGCAGCCCTAGTAAATTAACACAGACCCTATTTGGAAATGCTGCTTTGGTGGGAAGTACTGGTGAGTCAGGGGAAATGCCACTGGCTAGAGGATCAGAGAACCTGGGCCGCAGCCCCAGCTCTGCCACTTGCTAACCCTGGGCTTTGGACGAGCACTGGACCACACGAGTCTGTGTTCTCATCTGAAAAATGGGTATGAAGACTATCATTTCTGCCCTGTTCACCCAAGGGTTTTTGCAGGGCTTTAGTGAGGTAAGGACAGTGGAAACACTATGAGCCTGAAAGCATGCGGCCCTGGGGTGTGTATTACACAGGCAGAACACTGAAGGAAATTTCAGACCTGCTCAGGGGGACGGGCATTGCACTCAGCACCATACACGCGGGATTTATCTTCAGAATGATCATCAGGAAAACTGAAAGTTGGAGCAGGAGAGATTTTGAAGAGATTTTTAAGTCAAATTCCTCATCATCAATTTTCCTAACAGTGGAAAGGTGACCACTGTAACTCCCCATCAGGAAAAATGAGGCAAAAAAGTTCTTGGAGGACCCCTTCCTGCTCTCAGCTGGAAAAGTCTCATACTAAATCTTCAGGGAGCCCTATCGGCGGATGTCACCCCAAACCCTCAGACATGTCTGGGACTGCATTGCCCCATCACCCTGAGATTCACAATAGTGTTCTAACTGGCCCCCTTCAGCCTGTTCTTCCTACCAGAGTGACCAAGCAAGATCTAATCAGGACAAGCTGGTTCCCTGTGCCCTGAGAGTAAAAGCCACAAGCCCATCACAGTCCAGACAGCCTGTATGAGCTCACTTCTCACTCCCCTCCACTTCCTCACTCTGCTTTAACTCCACTGGGCCCCTCACTGCCGGCCAAACACACGGAGTCTGCCAGCTCAGGGCCTTTGCACAGGCTGTTCCCACTGCCTGGAATGCTCTTTCTCCTGATCTCCAAATGGCACTATGGCTCCCTCCCTCACCTCCTTCTCATCTTTGCTCACTTCTCACCTGCTCAGTGAGGCCTTTGGGGTCCTCTTGTTTAAACACAGAAAATTCTCTCCCTGAAACTCTCAATCCCAATTTCCTGATTTATTTTTCCTTTGCACTGACAAGTATTAAACATTCTACATTTTTTGTTTTCTTTTTTAACTGTTTGTCTTCCCCACAAGAACATAAGCTCCATGCTAGGAGGAATTTTTCAACTGTTTAAGGCATCCCCAGCACCAGAACAGCCCTGACATTCAGGAAGCACAACAGGCATTTACAATCAATGTCTGTTGGACAGATGCAAGCCAGGCTTCCCAATAGATCCCCGCTTGGGTTTGAGTTCAACGCTGTCTACCTAGCATTCTGTCTGTCCAGTGATTCTGGCATTCCAGGCCACACATTCCCAAGAGCAGATACACTGGACCTCTCTACAGAGAGGGAGGCAGTGTGGGGGAGGAGTCAGAAGCCATGGTGCTGTCAGTAAAGGTCTAAGTAAAGGAAATGAGGGATAATACAGACAAGACATAGACAAGATATGCCATGAGCACAGCTACCCTAGAGTCAACATCCTGAACACCAAGGAGGTGGTGGCTCCTCCAGTTACTCCTGGTCTACCTCCACCTTAAAATGGCTATTATACAATGTGCCCTCAGAGTAGATCTCCTCAACGGCCTTCTAAAGAGCGCCAAGACTGTTCTGGGTAAAGGGAAGTGCTTGCTTCCCCTAAACTCTGCAAGTGGCAAGGATGCCAAAAGTCAAACAGACCAAGCTTATTTGGAAACATTGGGTAACAGAGGGTTACCGGGAAGCCATCTCCTCCAGTCCAGGGCTCTGCTCTGTCACTGCTAAGTCCCATTCCCCTTAGTTTGAAAGGATAATCTGGGATTACTGATACCTACTCCCCAGGTCTAAAAGGAATGCCTTCCCAGCACACACAGGCCAAGAGGTGCTAAAGGCATTGACGAACTTGGCCGTGAACTTGGCCATGTCGGGAAAACCATGAGTGAAATGATGTCATCCAAATCACTCAGTTGGGTAAATTTTTAAATTTAAATTTAAAAAGTTAGGACACACACACACACACACAAGGCCCTCTATAGGAAAATGAGGACCACAAGAAATAAAATCTACTTTTGATAGAAAAATATTAACCAAAGTTATTTGGTCAGTTCATGCTCCAAAACCCAGGACATGGTGAAATCATTGTTCAAGGCCAGCCTAAGCTCTGCGGGTCCTCTGAGAACAAGGGCAAGCAGTTTTAGAGAGCCAAATCCTCCCCTTCCTTATTAGTGCACCTACAAGGAATTACTCAACTCTAACCCTGAACCAGACACAGAACCCCAGAGATCCTTCAGCCCTAGAGCCAGGGTTGACAGTTAAAGAAGAACCCCACATGATCAGAGCCCCGGCAGGGCGTGCAATCAATATGCAAGGACGCAGTGTGCTTCGGGCAACAGAAGTGGTGTTTCATCCTCTATCTTGGTGAAAATTGTAATTTGCATGTTGTCACTGAACCAACAAGATAACACCTTAATATTTTCAGGATTGATTCCACATACTTTTGAGACTTATGTGTTTCAGTTTTTTTGTATGTTTGTTTAGATATAAAAGCTCTTCTTGGGCAGGATGGACATCTAACCACCATCCTAGGCTGCCCGCCCTCCCTGCTTCCCATCTGATGCTATGCTTCTGGGTTCAGGTACTCTGCTTTGGAAACCACCCCCAAAACACCAAGCTGTTGTAGGCCTGCATTCTGAGCAGAATTGACCCTAGCCCTCTTTGTAAAAGCAGTCAGTGGCTTCTTCTATTTTTATAAGCTCCCCAGAGCCTCGGGACCCACTCCAGAACGGCCTTCCTGGCAGGAAACAAAACTTTCTTTGGTCTGATCTCCCTCCTGTTACAAAAGATCACATTTTCCTTGCGAGTCAGCCTTGCAACATTTCCAGACCACTAAAGCCATAGAAAGCTACCGCAGCAAATGCAGACCCAAACCTCTGGACTCCGGCACCACTGTGTGCTGAGCCATCACAGGCTCATCTCTCCCGGTCCAGCCAGGGGTGCTGCCACCTCAGTCCTTCCAGAAGCCACCGGGTAGCCCCTGAGGTGGCGCCAGACACAGCACAAGCAGATCTAGGCTCCTTCTTCAAGGGTTCCAGGAGCAGCAGGCATGGGGAGAGGCTGACATACCCTTCCCAGGAACTTCATGATTTCCAAATGATATTTACATCTCCGAGAACATCAGTTTATGTTTCCCTGTGAGTATAAAATTAACTGTCAATGCTAGTGTGCAATCCCATCCCCTTTTCTCTGCTAATTATAGTCTCTCTTTGGGCACCCAGCCACTCAGCTCCAGCACAGGAAGCAAATGGCCCATTTGTCAAGCAGGACAGCTTCAGCTAAACTTGGCTGGGGGTGAGGGGCACACGGCCATGCCCATTTGGGGCCAGAGAAGGAAAGAACATGCTGCTGGCAGTCCATGGGCCAGGCTAAGAGCCCCAGATTTTGCCACAAGTCACGTGGCATCTTCAAAAGGCTGCTTGGGAGCCTGTTGCCCACTGTGAACCAGGCCTGAAGTCCCCTCTGAGCCCTGCAGCCTGGGAACCGTCTTCCTCCTCTGCAAGCTGAGGCCCAGCTTCGTGCTGCTGCTGGCAAGCATGTGAGGCCTTCCAGCACCTGCACTGCCTCCTCCTTCAGGAAGCATCTGGTTCCGGCTGGCTCACCCCCAGCCGGGGCAGGTCTGCACTCAGAGGGGACCCACAAGGCCTATCTTTACCCCCAAAGGCACATGCCAGGCACCTATTGTGTCCCAGACCCTGAGGGTCACAAGGGGTCACAAGACTATTCATGGGCTAAGTCTGGGGGAAGACAGGTTGAGAGTCTTGAAATGATCTCTATGGTCTGATGGATGGGATTCAGGGATCTCTGAACTGGGGATGGAGAAAAGAGTCAACCTTTACTATCATTATCCTCCAACTGAAGTGTTCCTGGCACACACCAAAAGAGGAAGAACCTCAGATCTAGGGGAAGCATGCTGAATCTCTCCCATGGGGAAGACTCTGGGAATTTGAACAAAACTAAGGGGGCGAAAGGAAATGTCAGAAAATCAGGATGAGCTTCCTGGAGGAGCCAGTGTTTTCTTGAAGCCTCCAATAACTGCTCCACATTGGAGCAACCTAAGGGGCACGCAAAGGCTGCAAGGCTCTATATGGCCCAAACAAAGCACTTTTCTGAGGTTTGAGCTTAAAAGAATAAACTCCAAGGCCTGAGAGAGATTTTAAATAAGGTGGGGCTAGCAGGGCCCCTGTATCCAGCCAGGAAGCCCTGGACCTCATACCCACCAGCCCTTTGGTCCCAGACTGATCCTGCCTGGTCCAGGGCTGAGCCCACCCTGCAGGAGTGTGCTCCTGCTCAGCACATTCTACCAGCATCTCTCCTGCACAGACTGGGGCTGGATGGAGGTGAGATAGGAGATGGGAGTTGGCATTCTGGGCCTTTATGCATTAGTTTAGCGGCTTGGCCATGTCACTTTGCCTCTCTGAGCCTCACTTTTCACTTGTAAAATAGTAATGCCCGCTGCCATGTACAGAGTGATTACACGGCACCAGCATCCTGCAAAGTGCCATACCAGCATCTCCCTGACTGTCACACACCCTGGCACGTCTAAAAAACAGCTAATTGCATTTAAAGACCAGACTCAGTGAGGTTAAGTGACACAGAGCTTATAAGCGGCGGAGTCAGCATGCACAGCCAAAACTTGTCTGCCTGCCACTAAATCTACCAGACGGGCCTTTCACTTTGATCTGGGAGAGAATGGGTCCCAAATGTCTCTGCAAAATACAAAGGTGCCGGTAGCAGAGCAGTGCTCCCAAAAGAATCTTCTATGATGATGGTAACATCCAGTGTGGTTAGTCACTAGCCATATGGAACTAGCAAGCTCTTGAAACATGGCTTGTGTGCCCGGAAAGCTGAATTTTTCATTTTGTTGTTATTGTTTAGTTGCTAAGTCATGTCCAGCTCTTTTGTGACCTCCCAGCCTCCTCCGTTCATGAGATTTTTCAGGCAAGAATACTGGAGTGGATTGCCATTTCCTTCTCCAGGAGATCTTCCCAACCCAGGGACTAAACCTGTGTCTCCTGCATTGGCAGGCAGATTCTTTACCACTGAGTCACCAGCAAAGCCCAGGTTTTTCATTTTACTTCATTTAAGACAGTTTAGATGTGACAGGGGTAGCTGGTGGTCACTGTGCTGGACAGCACAGCTCCAGAGCAGTTCTCCTTGGATGCTGCCCCTTAACATTCCTGCCTTGCTCCTTTCTGATGTAGAGACTATCCTTATCTAAGAGTCATGTGCCCTAATCATCCTACCACTAGGAAGCTTATATTCACTGACTTGCATCCAAGAGAAAGCAATCTCTTCTCTCACTTTCCCCAAGAAAGCTCAGCTCCTGCCACCCCACTTCTCTTTGCACTACAAAAAGCAGGACAGACCAGATCCAGAGCTCCCAACCCAAACTGATCTAGGGCTCATTCTGTCTCCCAGGAGGGTGCCAGACCCACCTCCAGAATGACAGGGCAGTATTCTAAGCTCTGGGGCCCTGGACTTGGTGCCATTGACCAGGCCCCAGCGCTAAATTCAGGCAGTCTGTGCGGGAGGAATAGGGTTCCTCTCAAGCCCAAGGCAAAGCCAGCCCTGGAGGAAGCAGCAGCAGACTGCTACTGCCAGCAAAAGAGCCGGCCCCTGGTCTTTGTCACCGATACTCTGCTGTCAACTCTGCCTTGACCCTGAACTTCTTCTTAAAACACAAAACAAAACAAAAAAAAACTTGACATCCATGCAGAGAACTTGCTTAACTGCAACCCTTGGTCCATGACATTTTCTGACAATCTGCTTTTGTTTAGAATGTAACAGGTACCACTTACTAACTAGTCCTCCTGTCCCCATGGATCTGCTACAACTCTGCTGTCTTACACTGAGGTTCTACACATGCCTAGGTCTCTTTCTGGCTCCCAGTCTCTCCCATCAGTCAGTCTGTCTCTAAACAAACCTCCCTTCCGTAGTGACTACAGTTTTATAATATCACTGTGGCATCTGCAAGCCCACGCCCCTCCTTCCTGCCTTCTTCGGAAGCGTCCTGGATATTCTTAGACCTTGACTCTTGCGTATGTATTAGAATCATCTTATCAACTTCCTTGAAAAACATCTCCTGAGGTTTGACTGGAATCACATTGAATCTATAGATCCCTTCGGAGAAAATCGACACCTTTACCAGGTTTTCCTGCCCATAGGCATGGTTTATTCCTTCTTTATTTATATCATCTTTATTATGACCTCTCTAACAACAGTGGTCTCCACCGCCCTCAAGCTTTCCCATAGCTGTCTAGACAGATTCGGGGAGAAACTTCCTGAAGTATTACCCAGGCCTGCCTCTCTCTCCAGCTCGGCCCAGGGTGGGAAACATGGCCTTCTCTCTAAGAAGCAAAGTGGACATAACACCCTGTTTTGCTACCCTCCTGTCACCAACAGTTACAAACACCCAGTCCTGCATGATAAATTAGGAGTCTGGGATTAACATACACACATTTGTGCATGTGTGCACGTGCTAAATTACTTCAGTCATGTCCAACTCTTTGCAACTCTATGGATCGCAGCCCACCAGGCTCCTCTGTCCATGGGATTCTCCAGGCACTGGAGAATCTGGACACTGGAGTGGGCTGCCATGCCCTCCTCCAGGGGACCTTCCTGACCCAGGAATCGAACCTATGTCTCTCACGTCTCCTGCATTGGCAGGAAGGTTCTTTACCAGAAGCGTCTGTGGGAAGCCTGCATATACACATTACTATATGTAAAACAGATAATCAACATGGACCCACTATAGCACAGGGAACTCTAGTCAATATTCTTAAATGACTTATAATGGAAAAGAATCTGAAAAAGAATGAATATCACTGAATCACTTTGCTGTACACCTGAAACTAACCTAACACTGTAAATCAACTGTACTCTGATATAAAATAAAAATTAGATTAAAAAGATAAAAGACCCACACACATATCTGTTCTCTGTATTGTGAAGTTTTTTTGGAGGTCTGCCTTGTCACTTTCTCTCTCTAAATGATCTTCCACATTCCTATAATAATAATAATAAAAAGACTCCTACAAGCATGCAGCACATTCCAGGCTGTGAAAGAGCTACACTGGGAGGTTTGCAAGCCCCAACTACTCAACCCAGCAGGAGCAGAGTGGAATGTCTAATCACAAACAAATGAAGCACTGGAAGTTAAGATCTGATGGAGGCCGGACTCTCTTTGAGAAGCGTTCAGGGGCAGGCAGATGGGGAATGGTATAACAAACAGCTAGGGAAAATATTCTGAAACAAGAGGCCTGGCAGTGACTTCCTCCTGGGAAATGAGAGCAGGTCCATTGGAGCTGAGCCTGTACAGGAGTTTGACTTCACACTACTGGACGTTCCACCAACACAGGGACCAGCCGCCAGATCTACCGGAGGAATGAATCTGAGAAATGCTATTGCTTTAGATGCCTACAAACCCAAAGAAGAAGCTAATGATCCCACTCCAGAGTACTCTGAAGCTTCAGGATAAAATGACTTACAGTCCTGAAAACTCGCATTAAAAAGAGAATCGAGGTGCTCAGAAAGATAGGTGTCTTATGTTATCAAGACCTGAGGCAGGTAACCCTAATTCATTACAGTGAATAAGAGCAGATTTCCCAGAGGAACCTCCATTTAAAAATAATACTAACAAGACTTATCTGGTTAATCTGAAAACAGAAACAGCCAAGGGGCAAAGGAGAGCCAAGAACACGTCACCTCTACCCAACAGACACTTCTCCCTGGTTTTTCTTTTCCCTGCCCTCTCTGGATCCCCTCCTCTCCACTGTCCACAGGTCAGCACCAGGAAAGTCACACCCCACCTCCCGGCGCTGTATTACCATGGCACCTGGGTGATTATCTCCCCAGGTCTCAGCCCAGGCACAGTGCCTCCTGCTGGAGTACACTCAGGAGTACATTCTGTGCCAAACCACTGCTGGTTCCCATTCCTTTGTCCTCTGTCCCAGATGGCACAGGCTCCTCGCTCATAGCTGCAGGCCGCTGGCAGGAGTGAGTAAGAGGGCCCAAGTCTCCCCTTTACTCAGACATTTCCAGACATTCTAGGAAACCCCTCAGGTCCCATTGTCCAGATGCGAATAACAACTCCATTCCTAAACCAATGCCTGAAGCAGAGGAATTACTAATTGGCTCAGACCTGCTCAAATGGACCAATCGCTGTAGCATAGAGAAGAGATTACAAATCCTGGAAAGTATTTATCTGCCTATAAACTGTACATTAAATATGAGATAATGGAGAAGGGAATGGATGCTGGGGAAATGACCTAACACCCACTGCACAGAGGCAACTCCTTGGCTAATGATGGGCAATTGCGATTCATTGCAAACAGTCAGACACGACTGAGAGACTGAACTGAACTGAACTGAAAGCTAACATCAGCATGTATTATTATGTCATTTTTACCTTTGAGGACTACTTCTGATTCTTCTGTGTATTATCATTTATTATTCACATGATTGTTTCTCTATACTCCCCCATCCTCAACTTGTCAATCCTTAAGGCAGTGTGCTTTACTGATTTTTACTGGCAGCTTCCCAGGTCCCAAATTCTGTACATAGCAGAATGCATAAGAAAAACTGAGCTGCGGTAAATGCTAATTAAATACATGAATACGCACTAAAAATGGTTCTACCCAATGGAAAAAAAAAAAATAAAAGCAGCCACAGGCTCACAGAGGTGACAAGTGGACTTTGTCCTCAACAATGGCCTCCAGTTCAGGTCCCAGAATCCACACCTGCCCACCAGGAACTGGGCCAGGCATCCCCATTCTTCCCTGAGACAGCACAGGATTTACCCCTGGGGACCCAAAGGTCCCTCACTCCAAAGGCTTATGACTCCAAAGAGGTCAAAGGGAAAAAGAGGCAGCATCATACATTACAAGGAGCGCTGAGGGTGGGGGAGGGGGATGAGAGGGGAGCCCTGAACTTTAATCCCAATTCTGTCACTAATCCCATGTGACCTTGGGCAAGTCCTTCCCCTCTCTGGGCCTCAATTTCCCTGCTCAAAAAGGGAGATGTTTGGCCACAAGCCCTAGGATCCCTTCATTGCTCCAGGAAACCCATGCCCAGACAGCCCTCGCAAGAACCCCAGCCATCGGCAGACCATGGTGGTCCAAAGTCTTTTCCGCTACTGAGTCCTTCTGCATGGGTCCGCCCTTGCTTTCCCACCTGGCCAGGAGATGCCACACTTCTGCATGAGTAGGTCCTACAGGGAACAGAGATATCCTTCCCACTCCAGCCTGATCAAGGCATACGACTCCGGCACTGCCTCCCACAGCAGCCACGGAAAGGAGACCAGCTGTTTTTGGAAATAACAAAAATGAAAGGGGCTAACACTCATCCTCCAAAGTTCATCTCAAAGACTCTTCCCCTGGGAAGACTTCCTGGATCACTCCAGCTATAGAGATCTCTCTCCACTTATGATCACCTATGAAACCACCAATGGGAAGCCCTCATTGTACTGTTATTTCCAGTACTAACTATGCCCATTGAACAAATTATTCCAGCTATTTACTACCTACTGTATACATGGTGTGGTAGCAGGACCCAGCAACACACCTACCACACCATCTTTGACGTCAACAACCTCACAGTCTGCATATATAATGCAAATGCATTAGTCCCAGAAGTCCACAGGAAGTTTAGCTTAGCTCCCAGACCATGTTATCTCCACAGAAGCCATATGAAAAGTGATTAGAGCCCAAGCCAGTTCCCAATGGCCTAATGAACCACAGTGCCCCTGAAACAAGATACCATGCAAAGGTTCCCAGCACCCAGTAGGTGCTCAATAAATGTTTCTTCTGAGTGAAGATGAAGTACTGCTGTCACTCTGACATTTCAAGGCTCAAATCAGATGCCAGAAACCATGCCCCCTTTAGAGGCACTTTGGTCCAAGGGTAAATCAGAAGAAAGGGAGTCCCAATTCTGAATTCCAAGGCATCACTCACTGATTCAACACATATTTTAGAAAGTGCCTAGTATGTCCCAGGCACTGGACATAAAAAGGTAAGATCTAGTTTCTGCCCTCAAGAAGCTCAGTCTGGTAAGACATATCTGTATACCAACAAATGCAACAGAAATGGGGAACACTGAGGGAGAGGTAACTGAGTGTGCAGAAGAGCTGGATAGGAGGAAACACTAAATCAAGGGCAATACCAGTGAGATCAAGGAAGGTCTCCTGGGGGAGGTGAGTGTGAACTGAGTTCCATTTGATGAATGTAATGGACAAGCAAGAATTTCTGAAATGGATAAGGAATTTTAGATGCCCATGAAGGTGCCACGAGGAAAGCAGGTCAGCATAGTTAGAACTGAGAAGAGGCAGACAGGAGATGGAGGAGGCCAGGGAAGAGCTCAGGAGTCAGACCACCATGGCAAAGTCTCTCAGCCTAAACCAAAAAGTTCATTCATTTCTTTGATCTCTCTTTACTGACAGGTTGTGTAGGCCAGTGATTCTCCAAGTTTTTGGTCTTAGGATTCATTTTTACTCTTAAAAATTTCTGAGGACCCTAGAGTTTCTGTTTTGGGGGATTATATCTATCGATCATTTACTATATAAGAAATTAAAAGACCTATTTTAAATATTTATTAACTAATTTAGAAATAACAATAATAGATTTACATGTTAACATAAATAGCATATTTTTTGTTAAAAATTTTCCCAAAAAATTGCAAGAGGAAGGGTGGCATGGGCTTTACATTTTTGCAAATGTAAATATCTGGCTGATGAGAAGAGCTGGTAGATTCTTGAAGCTGCTCCTCACTCAATTTGCTGCCACATCACCATCATATGTCCTTGAAATTCCCCCAATCCTGAGAGGATGACAGCAGGAAAGCAAATAGCATCCTAGTATTACCACGAAAATGATTTTGACTTCACAGATCCCCTGAAAAGGCTCCACCCACCAAGGATTCCTGGAGCACACTCTGGGAGCAGCTGTTAAGAACAGGGTGCGGAGGGCTTCCCTGGTGGTCCAGTGGTTAAGACTTCACCTTCCACTGCAGGGGGTGTGGGGGTGTGGGCTCGAGCCCTGGTTGAGGAGATAAGATCCCATATGCCTGATGGCCAAAAAAAACCAAAACATAAGACAGAAGCAATACTGTAACAAATTTAATAAAGACTTTAAAAATGCTCCACATTAAAAAAAAAAAAAAGGAATGGGGTACAGGATGGGGAGTTGGGCCCAGCTACGGAGAAGGCAATGGCACCCCACGCCAGTACTCTTGCCTGGAAAATCCCATGGACGGAGGAGCCTGGTAGGCTATAAAGCATGGGGTTGCTACCTGTCGGACACAACTGAGCGACTTCACTTTCACTTTTCACTTTCATACACTGGAGAAGGAAATGGCAACCCACTCCAGTGTTCTTGCCTGGAGAATTCCAGGGACGGCGGAGCCTGGTGGGCTGCCGTTTATGGGGTCGCACAGAGTCGGACACGACTGAAGTAACTTAGCAGCAGCAGCAGCAGTTAACCAACCGAACACAAAAGTCTCAGCTATGGGGGAGCTCATGTTCCAGTTGGGGAGAAATAAATAAATAAATAAATAAATGGTATGTCTTGGTTATGAGGGCCATGAAGATAGAAACAGGAAAGGAGGCCAGGAAGGCTGATGGAGGGGGCTGGCATTTTCAATACCACAGCCAGGGAGAGTGATATTGGAGTGAAGACGTGAAGGGGTAGCGGGCTCTCTATCATCCACACAGATACACAGGTGAACATACCAAGACCTTGGAATGTGCCCATGTGTTCAGAGAATAGCTGCTCCAGCCCGATGGTGGGGAGAGCAGAGGGGAGGAGGTGAGAGGGCAGCGGTGTGGGTTGCAGAGCAGGCGGAACCTTTGAAGCTATTGAGAGGACTCTGACTTTTGCTCTGAGTGGGCGAAAGGCACTCCAAGTTTGCAGAGGAGTGATCTGATCTGACTTTGATTTTTAAATGAGTTACCCTGAAACTGCTGTGCTGAGAACTGGGGGATGGAGATACGGAATCGGAATGGTCAGGAATCTACTGCAGCAACCTAGATGCTGGTGATGGTGGCCTGGACCAGGACGGGCATGTGCAGGTAGCAAGGAGCAGGCAGACTGGACATATTCTGAAGGAAGATCACTGACATATTTTAAGCAGGGAGTCCCATGCTCAGATTTGCTTTCAAAAGTTATTTGGTAGACAGAATATTCACACAGCCTCAGGTGTCACCCACAGCTTAGGCATTCGTTATCACGGGGAAATGCATGCTTGCAATGGAGAGAACTGGGGGTCCAGCCTGGCATGGAGAGCAGCTGAGTGGCCGAGCATCACACCTCCTATACCTCCCACATACCCTGTGCAGCACTCATACGGGAAATTTATGTTGCTGTTGTTCAGCCACTAAGTCACGTTCAACTCTTTGTGACCCCAGGGACTGCAGCACACTAGGCTTCCCTGTCCTTCACTATCTCCCGAAGTTTGCTCAAACTCATGTCCATTGAGTCAGTGATGCCATCCAACCATCTCATCTTCTGTTGCTCCTTTCCTGTCCTGCCCTTAATCTTTCCCAGCATCAGGGTCTTTTCCAGTGAGTCAGCTCTTCATATCAGGTAGCCAAAGTATTGGAGCTTCAGCTTCAGCATCAGTCCTTCCAAAGAATATTCAGGGTTGATTTCCTTTAGGATTGACTGGTTTGATCTCCTTGCTACCCAGGGGACTCTCAAGAGTCTTCTCCAGCACCACAGTTTGAAATGTATGACCTGAACCTAATTACCAGGAGATCATAAAGTAAATCCAGAATGCTGATGTTCTACAGAACAAGGGCCTGGGAGGCTTCAAAGGAATCAAAAGCAGTAAAGAGAGTCTAGGTTAGGGGAGATGAAAGAGACATATGACAGCCGAAACATGTGGACCTAGATTGGGTAAAATATTCACTACAAAAGACATTTGGCAAACAAGGAGGGAAATCTGGATATGGACGGCATAGATGTTCTATCTAATGGTAATTTGTTTTCAGATGGACAATGGCAGCATGTGGAAAAATGCCCCTTTTGGAGAGCTGCTTGCTGGGGTATGTAAGGCTATGGTCACAAAAGCTGCAGTCAAAAAAAAAAAAAAAACAAGTATTGAGAGAGAAGGGGGAAGAAAGATAGGGAGAAAGATATTAAAACAAGATGCTAATAATAACATACAGATATTCTTTGAATTTCTCTTTCAAATTTTCTATGGGTTTCAATTTTTTTTCAAAGTTCATTTCCCTGTCACGGCTAATTAGGTACTATTGATTTAGTGCTTTCCATCTTACACAAGAGGCTTCTCCCACTCCACCCCAACCAGACCCCAAGCAGCAAAGCCAAGGAACAAAGAGGCTCCACCCCACACATCCATACTCGCTGGTTATCTGCAAACAGAGCATCTATGAGGTGTCCCTGCAGACTGCAGGCAGCCAGACCCGGGTCTCATAGCTCTTCAGAACATCGCCCCACAGCACCTGGCACAGGACCCAGCACGTGCCACTGGTGATTGGGGCGGGGGTGAGGGGATAGGACTCGGGAGTCCTGTGTCTAGGCTCCAACCACTGAGCAGTTCTCCTTCCAACAGGAAGAGGCAGGAAGAGGGCTCATGCAGGCAGGGCTGGCAGATCCACTTGTATATCCAGGCCCAGCAAGCCTCTCCCTCTCCACTTTCTTTCTTTTTAAAGTATTTTAAGTATTTATTTGGCTGTACCGGGTCTTAGTTGCTGCAATTCATGGGGTCGAAAAGAGTCGGACACGACTGAGCGACTGAACTGACTGAACTGAGTGGGCATATATCGGAGAAGGCAATGGCAACCCACCTCAGTACTCTTACCTGGAAAGTCCCATGGACGGAGGCGCCTGGTGGGCTGCAGTCCACGTGGTTGCAAAGAGTCGGACACGACTGAGCGACTTCCCTTTCACTTTCCACTTTCATGCATTGGAGAAGGAAATGGCAACCCACTCCAGTATTCTTGCCTGGAGAATCCCACGGACAGAGGAGCCTGGCAGGCTGGTCCATGGGGCCCCAAAGAGTCGGACATGACTGAGTGACTAAGCACTGCACAGCAAAGTGGGCATATGGGTATTCACTATCATTCTTTCACTTTTTATGTTTAAAAATTTTTTTACAATAAAAATATTGAAGCAGCAAGCAAGGTCCAAGTTCCATTTCTTCTAAGAGAAGATCTGCTCACAGTCTGAGTGTCCCTTTGGCCTGGGAGGTCTCAGTGGCCACAGCCAGGGGCCGGCTCAATGAGGGCTCAGGGCCGGCAGCCTCCTCTAGCCTGGAATTAATGCCCTCACCAGATGTTCCACTAACTGCCAACCAGGACTAAATACTGGCTGTGATGAGAACCTGCCTATTACCCAATCAGCAAGAACACAGGAAAACAGCCCCCGGGGCTGTGGGACATGCTCCTCCCTATGCCTGGGGGAAAAGCCTGGAGGAAGGGACAGAGAGGGTCTCTCGTTACCTTCGATTGCATCGTTTAAGGAAGTTAGGAACAGAGAAAAGGCACATGGAAACCAACAATATGAGGTCAGCCGGTGCCAGCCATGGGAGGAGGCAAAGGCCATGTGAACTGAGCTCCCTGAGGCTGCGCTGGTGGGACTGGCAAAGAGCATGTGCCAGCTGAGCCCACTCAGGAGTTGTGTGACCTTGGATAGACCACTTTCCTCTTGGAGAGTCAGCTGACTGCTGCTAATTAGGAATGATGTGTGTGTGTGTGCACACGCTGTTATGTCTGACTCTTTGTGACCCCATGGACTGTAGCCCCCAGGCTCCTCTGTCCATGGGGATTCTCCAGGCAAGAATACTGGAGTGCATTGCCATGCCCTCCTCCAGGAGATCTTCCTGACCCAGGGATCGAACCCACGTCTCTTACACTGGCAGGCAGGTTCTTTACTACTAGCGCCACTTGGGAAGCTCCCAAGTACTTCCTGTATGCCTAGGAAATGTTAAATGAGTGACTAAAGGATAGAACCAAAGAACAAACAACTCATCCCCAAACAGCCCACCTCCCTTAAAAGTGTTCTCCTCCTAAGGACAAATACCTGGGACAGGAAGGCATCGAGAAGTTTGCCAGAAGAGAGAAAGGCTTTGCATTTACTTGCAAGTTCCCTAACCTCTCTGAGCCTCTCTTTACCTCAGTGTAGAATGGAGCAATAACCCTAAAACTGCTCTTAGGGTTGCTGGAGGATTAAAGGAAAGAATGTCTAGGAAACAACACAGTCTAGCACATAGGAAGGGCTCATTCATTGTTAGCTTTTAAAAGACAAGAGTCTTCCCTGGCAATCCAGGGGTTAAGACTTCTCACTTCCACTTCAGGGGACACAGCTTCAATCCCTGGTCAAGGAACTTAAGATCCCACATGCCCAGTTAAAAGGTAAATTAATACTAGAAATGTAATTTGCTGCTAAGTCACTTCAGCCATATCAGACTCTGTGCGACCCCATAGACGGCAGCCCACCAGGCTCCTCTGTCCATGGGATTTTCCAGGCAAGAGTACTGGAGTGGGTGGCCATTGCCTTCTCCAAGAAATGTAATTTAGTATATGATAAATATAATTAACACTACTGTATGTCATATATGAAACTTTTAAAAGAGTAAATCCTAAGCATTCTCATCATGAGGAAAAATTTCTCTTTTCTATTTCTTTAATTTTATATCTATTGATACATAAGATGATGGTAACTAAAGTTACTGTGATAATCATTTCATGATTTAATTCAAACCATTATCAAATCATTATGTACACCTTAAACATATACAGTCCTGTATGTCAATCATATCTCAATAAAGCTGAAATAAAAATTAAAAAGACAAAAGAGGAGGAAGCACAAGGCACAACCAGATTAGACAGAGGACAGACAAGGGGCGTTTTCTAATTGCAAAGGGAAAGCTTAATTCTAAGTAAGGTGAGCACCAAAGGAGACTGCAGTGGAAACGAAAGGCAAAAACAGGGCCACTCCTGTCTCAGGACTGTGGGCCCCTGAACAACTCCTGTCCTCATCTTCTTTCTGCTCTGATGCTAAGCCTACCTTCTCTCCAGGATGGAAAGTCAAGTGGCTGCTTCCGCCCAGAACCCAAGTCTCCACTGCTGACTAAGCCTTCCCATCAGCCGGAGCCTCCTGGGAGCTGCTGGCCGGCTCCACCCCAATCACAGAACGTCTGCCGCTGATGTGAGCACACTGCTAGGACGCAGTGAGTGCCAGCCTCTCAAGGAACAGGGACACGACTGGATCATCTGTCCCCCGACCCAGCATAGGGTCAGGCAAATACAGCTCCCTCGTCAAAGGCGGAAGAGAACCAGGTCAGAGGCACGTACAGAGTTCCCGCTGCCTGAGTTCTTTCTAGCTCTGCAGAGAAGGCCAGTCTGTGACAGGTCACACATCAGGCCTCTGCAGCAGGTGCAGCAGCAGGCCCGTTTACAGGGGAGGACACCAATAATGCCAGCGAGAGAGGAAGTCACTGGGGTGAAATCACTAAGCAGTTCCCGTTGTCCCCTCTGAATGGAGGTATTCGAACCAGAGGCACTTTCTGTGTGGTCTGGTCTCAGTTCCCTCTGCTCCCGAAGGAAGGTGTTGCTACACCAGATGCTCACCATGGCCCTTCGAAGTTAGCCCAACTGGAACTCCACCACATCCTAAATGCCCCAAGGGATGGGTGACACTCCTGTTCTGAGAGGCTGTAGGGAAACAGCAGGTGTTTCACAGCCCCGCTCGGCAAGAAGCTTAGATTTAACTATTTTCAGAATCAGAAGCCCTTCCTGAGAGCTAACTTGTACTCCCTCCCCATGCTTTACCCTCTTTCTATAAGGCTTTCCTCGCAGAGGAAAAACCCTTGAGAAATCAGTTGTAGAGCACAGCCTTCGATCTGCGTGGGCAGAGGCTGGAAAGGGGCGGGGCCTGCGTGGAGCCCGGCTGCTTGAGGGGCGGGGCCCCAGTGGGTGGGACTATGGGCCTTCCACCTGGCCAGCCAGGCTCCTCCCCCCGCCCCACCCCTTCTCCTCCGCATTCAGCACCTGCTGAAGGGAAAGGAGTTTTCAAGGCCTTGCTCAACTGGGCCCCTCCCTAGCCAGGCAACCGGGTGAAGCAGAAAGGGCTTGCACTGGTTCTCTGGGCTGCCACAGCAAATTACCACAAAGGGCTTAGAATAACAGAAACGCATTCTCTCAAAATTCTGGAGGCCAGAAGCCTGAAACCAAGGTGTGGCAGGGCCATGCCTCCTCCAGAGGGTCCAGGGGAATATCCTCTCTCACCTCTTCCAGCTTCTGTGGGTGACTCCAGGCATTCCTTGGCCTCTGCATTCACACGGCTTTCCCCTCGGCGTGTCTGTCTTCTCTTCTGCGTCAAGGCCCTCTGCCTTTCTCTTACAAGGATGCTTGTCATTTCAGTTTAAGCCATGTTCAGTCAATCCAGGGTGACTTCATCACAAGATTCTGAGCCCAATTATATCTGCAAAGACCCTTTTCCCAAATAAGGCCACATTCACAAGTTCTGTGACATGAACATATCTTTTCTGTTGTTGTTGGGGGTCGGGGGGAGGGAACCATTCAACCCACTACAGAGCTCATGGTCAGAGTCAGAAGTCAAGTCCTCATCCTTCCACTAACTGGGCCATTACAGTGACCCTGAGCAGGTTCATCACAGCCATCTGAAACTCTGCTTCCCCT
Organism: Bos indicus x Bos taurus; assembly: GCF_003369695.1. Classification (NCBI taxonomy): domain Eukaryota; kingdom Metazoa; phylum Chordata; class Mammalia; order Artiodactyla; family Bovidae; genus Bos; species Bos indicus x Bos taurus. Next base: position 25,784,082 of record NC_040103.1, on the reverse strand, counting down.
CCTTGCCGCACCTCCCCTGTAGGGTCATTACTTTAGGTCACTGATACTCAGTAGATCACAGTCAGCCTTCCAACGCAATGCCGACAGATCAGCTGTTCTCAAACTGGAGACATAATTGAAGGGGAGAAATGATCACAGCTCACCCTCTAAGTGCATGAATCCCTGACTCAAGAAACTTCAAGTCTGGTTCTATACAAAACGTCTTCAAGTTACAAAGTTAACTACAGAGAAGCGTTGCCTTTAAAGCAGATAAAGGGATGTTGTAAAGATAACAAAAGGAAAACAGAATTCTAGAACTATGGATACCCACCCACAACCAGATACATCTAGATCCCCAGAGAAGCCCAGCCTCCACACAGTCACCCACATGCCAAGGCTGGTGGTCTCTACACACCTCCACCAGCCCCGACTGGGTGCTGCCAACACCCCCCACGCCACCAACTTGTCCGCGCCTGCCTAGCATGCTCTCTCCACTTCCAGGACAGCTCCCTCCCAGCGAGCTTCCCCTAAACAGGCACACCGACTTCCCCAGCCCACAGACACTGTCCAGATGGTCAGCAAGGTTGGGAAAACGTTCAGCAAGTCAGTCAGGATTCAGCTAGTGAGAAAGTCAGCTTGGAAACCAGGCCACTCCACCAGAATCCCCTCACAGACACCACCATGAGCTGCAGATTTTACTCCAGCAGCTCCTTAGAATCGTCTGGGGAAGTTTAAAAATTATAGGTGCCTGGGCCCCAACCCAGACCCATGGAATCAGCTGTGAAGATGGATCTTAGACACATGTACTTGTGAAATCCGCGAGATGGAGGCCTCACAGATCCAATGGCCTAGAAGGTCCTGTTGTGTGACCTCAGGAAGTGACCCAGTCTCTAAATTCGTGCCAGCCTCAGAAGCCAGCACCCTACTCCACTCCAGCCAGGTACTTGGTCCCGGTCTGTGATGGGGCAGGCTGGAGGCTGCCCTCTGCCCACCACCAAGCACAGTGCTCCCTTCTCTGGGCCCAGTGCCCACCTCTCAGTGGATGCACAGGAACTGACCGCAGCCCCCTACACTGAACCCAGTACAGCCCATCTTCTGGTAGGGATGGCAAACAGCACAGGGAGCCCTGTGACTTGTCCAAGGCCACCCGCCACATCTGGGAGGGGCTTTCCCACAGGAAGGGGAGGGCTCTGAGAATGACCAGGCCAAGGCTGTCCTCCTTCTACCCTCTGGGCAAATGTTTACTTCCCTGCAGACTAAGATGCAAATATCTCCATTAGTAAGAAAGTCTCCTTTGGAAAGAATTAAACAAAACACAACAGGTACAATTTTCACAGTGAAACAGCTCTGGTCTCAGGGTTGGAGGCAAACAGTGGGTTGTGTCAGTCATGTCTCCCTCCCTAGGCCTCAGTCCCTTCAGCTGTAAAAGGGGAGGAGTGTCCAGCTTACAGAGTTGTTCTGAGAACCCAGAGAAGTGAAGTGCAAGTTCAGTGATGTAAGTGCAAAGTGGAGGCTCCTCCCACCCTCCAGCCTCTCTGTCAACACCCAGCAAGCTGCCACCTAGCTCCCACCCAGTGATGCCACTTCTCCCAGCATCCACGCTGATGCTTATTACACAAGACACCCTGCTAAGAGTTCTGGAGGCATTGCCCACCCAAGCCTGGTTCTATTCAAGGTACAAGGGTTACCTCATTTCCACAGACAAGAAACTGAGGCACAGAGTTGCTTGTGACTTGTCCATGGTCACTCAGTCAATCAGACCTGCTCCCCACCCATCAAACAAGAAGCGCGAATTCTCCTAAGGAGTTGCCTAGAGCTGGGCCTCCAGGCCTAGTTCCCCCAGGGGGTGTTTCTGACCTCAACAACCAGGCCCAAGAAGCATCCAATTCTGCAGTGACCCACCCTCCCCTCCTGAAGCTCATCTCCACTCCTTTCAGCCTGGCTTCTGCGCCCCTCCAGCCCAGATCCCACCTCCTGGAAGTCTCCCCAGGGCTCCTCTGCCATCACAGCCAGTCAGGCAGAAAACCACACACCATCTCCAGCTGGCCACTGCTGCCTGATTTCAGTTTCCATCTCCCCTGTGGGCTGACCTCTTCATCTTCTCTTCTCCTAATCTGCTTCTTGGTCTCTCCTCCTCCTGGCCTAGGCAAGAAGGCCCAGCCTGGAGCTGAACAGTGCCCCTGTTGACATCATCTGTCTGACATTCTCTGGCAGGGGCAGACCCTGCCTCTAGGTTCCTGGAAGTGCTTCTCCCATCCCCTCTTCTCCCATCTGGGTGTTCTCAGCACCTTCTAGTTAGGCTAGACTCACATGCTTGGCATATGGTGCAGAGCCTCTACTGGTGCACCATTAAAGCCAAGAACTAAAGTGTAGGAAGGACCCAGCTCCTAGAAGAAGCCCCACGTTCTCCCAAGGGGTCAGACTTTTCTACCCAAGGGCAAAGCCACAGCCATCTGCTCTAAGCAGGCAGAGCATCCCCAGCAGAAAGTAACCTCCTCTGATAAGACAAGTTCCAGAAGTTATCACATCTAATGTCCCAGTTCCCTTGAGCTCTGTAAGGCTCCCCAGGTAAATCTCCATCCCTCCGTGGACCAGGCCTACAGTGAGCTGGGAGCTTCCGCATCTCTCATCTTGCAGGATCCTCCCCACAGTATCCATAGATGAGTCATCTAGCAGGCTCAGGGAGTCCGCTCTTTACCCAGAGTCACAGCAGAACCAGCACTTGATCCATGTCTCCAGATGGCACTGCCATCAAGTCCTGACAATGAAACCTCCCCCCTAGGTCACTCAGACCCCAGACTCCTCATATGACCAGACTCCCACCAGTCTCTCCTCCCATAATTTAGTCCTCTTAGGCTTCCTCATGTGCTGCAACCATATTTGCCTACCTCAGGGCCTGTGCACTTGCTGTCCTCTCCATCTGAGATATCCTCTACAGGCCTTTGTGTGGCTGGCTCCTTCTCAGTCTTTGCATGTGTGTTCAGTTGCTCAGTCGTGTCCGATTCTTTGCGACCCTATGGGCTGTAGCCCGCCAGGCTCCTCCGTTCATGGGATTTTCCAGGCAAGAATACTGGAGTGGGCTGCCATTTTCTCCTGCAGGGGATCTTCCCAACTCATGGATCAAAGCCACGTCTTCTGCATCTCCTGCATTGGCAGGCTGATTCTTTACCACTGAACCACCCGGGAAGTCTCTCAGTCTTTGAGCCCCTCATAAAGTCTTTCCTTGACCACTCCATTTAAAGTAGGAACTTCCACCTTTCCCCACTTCCTCCCTAATTTGCTCCTTAACACCTATCACAGCTATGTGTATTTAGTGGTCTGTATGTCTTCCAGACAAGTCTGTCTTGTTCACGGTTGTTTCCTGGTTAACTATCACTGTGGCTGGTATACACAGTAGGCATTAAATAACTATTTTGTTGACTGAATAAGCAAACAAATGGTCCCCACCCTGGAGGGAACGGCGTGTCAAGACTGGACTCTCCTGCCTTCCATGAAGATGTCGATTTCAACCCACTCACATCCAGAGGTGCTCTCTGGGAAAGGTCTGTCTTTTCAATCCCCCATGCCCAGGCTTACCCAGAAGACATCTTTCCCCTGTATTTGGAGCCAGCTGCTCCAGAAATTTCATTATCAGTCCCTAGTCTGGTTGACTCTGAGTCCTACCCCAGGTCAGCAATTTGAGCCACCCAGGGAGAAGAGGCACTGGGCAGAGGGAAGGAGAAGGGCAGGCTGTTACTCCTGCTTCTCACGAACAACCAACCGAAGGTAGCAGTGAGGTCCCAACCCAGTCCTGCAGCATAAACAACCCTTCTCTTACAGGAAAAGGTGGGTTTACCCACAGAAGCCTCGACTAACCACAAAGAAACTTTCTTGGGGCCATACTTGCTCATCTGGAAAATGAAGGCATTAGAAAATTCTCCAAACCCCTTCAGGGGCTGCCTTCTGGATTCTCTGGATTGTAAAGGTCCTGTGGCCTGGCTAGGGGAGGGGAGGGACCTCCCTGGGCCTGAGGCCTGAGCCCAGCCCAGGCCATCTCTGGGCGCATGAGGCAAGGTGACCGCCTCCACTATGAAAGCTGCCTCACTTTCTTGAGTTTCAATATTTTCTCTTTGAAATGCTTGCCTAGAACAAGAAAGAAATAGAACTTGCCAATCAAACACATTAAAAAAAAAAATTTAAATATCTACATATATGTATAAGGAAGGGGATTCCCAAGTGGTGCTAGTGGTAAAGAACCTGACTGCCAATGCAGGAGACATAAGAGATGGGGGTTCGATCCCTGGGTTGGAAAGATCCCCTGGAGGAGGGCATGGCAACCCACTCTAGTATTCTTGCCTGAAGAATCCCATGGACGGAGGAGTCTGGCAGGCTACAGTCCATGGGGTTGCAAAGAGTCAGACACAACTGAAGTCACTTAGCACGCACGCCCAAATGTGTAATGAGGTGTCCAAATGAGTATTTATGCCAATAATGGTTCTTTTGGTGATAGAATCAAAAGTGACTTTTATTTTCATCTCTGTGCTTACCTGAATTGCTTGGAATTCTTTTTCAACTATGTGCCACATATTATTTTCGCACAAACAAAGCTCTTTTCAAAACTTAAAAATTCCTGCTGTGCTCAAGAGGGAGGCCAGGTACCTAGCTCCTTCCAGAAATGCTGTTGTCCACTTATACCTGGAACCCTGACAAGTGGAGGGACCACCGGGGGATGGGGAAGGGGGATACCATTGCTGGTAGAGGTCACGGTGACCCCCATGAAGAAACTGAAGTCGGGGGGCTAAGTCCTGATCTGGGTCTGTCATTAACTTGCTGTGGGGTTTCCGATCTTTGCTTCTCCTCTCCAGGCCTGTTTCCTTCTCAGTAAAATGAAAAGTTCACACTAGAGGTGGCTTCAAGGGCCCTTCTAATTCTCAGTCTATGGCTCTTGAGCACCAAGAAGAATAGAAAGGAAGGCCGGGAAAGAGTGGCTAACTCTTAAGTAGCTGGTGTAGTGTTTATCATGTGGCAGGCATTGCTTTCAGCCCTTCCGATAATTAATCCATTTAAGGGTCTCAGGACTCTCAGGTAGGTTCTGGTATTACCCGTTTTTCAGATAAGACGACTGAGGCAGATGGAAGTTAATGCCTATGTCACTCAACCTGTAAGTGTCAGAGTCCAGATTTGAACCCAGATAGCTTGGTACAGAGTCCACACTCTTAACCATTAAACTTTGGGTAACAAGAACTATGGTAATGAGGCCCATCCTTGAAGGGACAAGAAAGACTTAATATTGCCTCCAGCATTTATAACCTCCACCACCTATCCACATCCACTTCCTTCCCGATTATCGACACCACTCAGCCCTGACACCCTTACCCAACCGAAAACCCTACCTCATTGTAAGGGAATAGGCTTGGTGCTTTCTAGACAGCCAGTGTCTCCATGATCAGTCCAGCCTACTTTGCAAATTCAAAGCGTCAGCAAACTTGACCACTGCTGGCTACACACCCAGTTTGGCCTCTGATCCAGGTGCCCATATCTCCAATCTCTGCTTCCAAGGTACAGGTCGGGACTCAGCCACTCCAATGCAACAAGCCTTTCCTGAGCACCTACTGTGTACCTAGCCCTGAGACCAGTATCTGGAAGAGGATATAAAAGAGCTACTCCCCTGACCTCCAGAAGCCCACAGTCCAGCGAGGAAAAAGTCATGTAAACGGATCTCTAGGATACCCTGTGGTCGGTGCTATAATTAGAGGCGTGTCCCCAGTGGGCTGAGGGCACATGTGTCAGAATGATTCACCCGTGCAGTGGGAAGAGGAGGCTCCAAGAGCCTGTGGATGAGCTCATTTCTCACTGAACTGGAAACGAGGACACCTGCAGGCTAGTGCCAGCTGTGCTGAGTGACCTTGAGGCATGCCCTGTCTGAGCCCTGGGGTCACCCTCTAAAAAAATGAAAGGGCCCCCAAGTGTGGCAACAGAGATCTCGTAAGTGGTTCAAGGTCATGTTCATATTGACTCACAGACTAAGAGAAGTTTTCGTTGCTCATTTCCCTTCTGATCCTTCCAATCTCGTCAAGGAGCAAATCTCGGCTTTGGTGTCAGTTTGTCTTTACGCCTCTCAAAACATCTGCCAACCTGCCTTTGGGACAACCCAGCCAAGCCTCGGGTTCGCAGCCTCCAGCATGCACAGTATCTAGCTAGGATTTAATAGTTATTTTGTTCCCTGCACTGTATTTACTGCCACTGTTACCAGCTATTTTCGATGAGGAATTTTGGTTCCCCGTTGTGTGCGTGTGTGTGTGTGTGTGTGTGTGTGTGCTCAGTCGTATCTGACTCTTGTGACCCCATGGATTGTAGCCTGTCAGGTTCCTCTGTCCATTGACTTTTCCAGGCAAGAATACTGGAGTGGATTGCCATGTAGACCGCCAAGGGATCTTCCTGAATCAGGGCTCAAACCCAAGTCTCTTGTTTCTCCCTCATTGGCAGGCGGATTTTTTACCACTGCACCATTTAGGAAGCCTTCCCCGTTGGAAGTAGTGATATAAAGCCTCCTTTTAAAAATAAATTTAAGTTTAGGGAATTCCCTGGCAGTCCAGTGGTTAGAATTCCACGCTTTCACTGCCAAGGGCACAAGTTCATTCCATGGTTGGGGTACTAAGATCCTGCAAGTCACAGGGGACATAAATTTAAGTTTAAAAAGTGAATCAGTTTAAAGTAATATAATATTACACATAAATAATTTATAATACTTATAGCTTCTAGTATGGCTGTTTTAACATTAATCAAAAGTTTTAATGCACATACAAAAACAGGCAAAGCTGTTCTGTGTTATTAGACATCCCAATAGTGATTACTACTGCTGAGGGGTGGTAGCAACTGGCAGTGGACACAAGGTGGGTTTCTGCTTCTGCTGACAGTTCTGTTGGTTGACCTGGGGGCTGATTATACAGTGATGCTCGCTTTGTAAAACTTCACTAAGTTGTATACACTTAAGATGACTCATACCCATATGTATATTATGTATTCATATAGCCTTTAACCCAGCAATTCCACTTCTAGAAATCACCCTGCAGACATACACACACATGTGCAAAATGACACATTCAAAGATGCACTATTTGCAGTAATTAAAGATTGGTCCTTAATCTTTAGTCCTGAGTCCCCAAGCTGGAGACTGATGAAATATATTTTGGCATAGCCTACAGTGAATTCTGGGCTTCCCAGACAGCCCAGATTCTTTAGTGGTAAAGAATCTGTCTGCCAATGCAGGAGACAAAAGAGATGTGGGTTTGTTCCCTGGGTTAGGAAGATTCCCCTGGAGGAGGGCATGGCAGCCCATTCCAGTATTCATGCCTGGAGAATCCCATGGACAGAGGAGCCTGGCGGTCTACAGTCCATGGGGTCACAAAGAGTAGGACACAAACTGAAGCGACTTAGCATGCACCCACAGTAAATTCTACACAGCCATCAAATAGAATGAGGCAGCCCCTATCAGAGCTCCACAATTTACACGGATTTAAATTTAAGTGAAAAGGTAAGGACAGAACTGTGTACAGTATGCTACTTTGTCTGTGTGTGTTCAATCGTGTCTGACTCTTTGCAACCCCAAGGACTGTAGCCCGCAGGCTCCTGTATCGATGGGATTTCCCAGGCAAGAACACCGGAGCGGGTTGCCATTTCCTTCTCCTCGGGATCTTCCTGACCCAGGTATTGAACCCATGTCTATTAAGTCTCCTGCATTGGCAGTAAGGTTCTTTACCACTAGTGCTACCTGGGAAGTCCAGAATGCAGGGGGAAAAAAAGAGTATATAACACATCCACATGTTTGTGCCTAGGGTAGTATCCCAGAAAAGACTCACAAGAAACTCCTAACAGAGACTTCCCTGGCAGTCCAGTGGTTAAGATGCCATGCTTCCAATACAGGGGGTATGGTCTGATCTCTAGTTGGGGAACTAAGATCCCACATGCCACAGGGCAAGGCCAAAAAAAAAAAAGGAAGACTAAAGAAACTCACAAAAGTTATGGACAGGGCATACCAGAGAGGGATTGGAGGAAGGCTTATAACTGATGATTACTCTTTCATACATTTAAATTTTGTACAATGTCCTTGCATTTCCTATTTGATATTAAGTTTTAAAGCATAAAGTCCTACAGAAGGTGCATAGCTATGGTAAAACTTTTACCTCCTTAGATACTGAGATGAAAATGTTAGCTCCTTGGGCTTACAAAGCAAGTAACCCTTGGCCCCACTGCTCCTCCCAAGGGATGGCACTGAGCTAATAAGCTTTCCTGTAATGGTTTCCAAATAACCACAAACCCAGTCTAAGACAAATCACTTAAACTGGGCCTCCACCCTGAAGTCAAATTCTGGCACCTGGAGTTGCCCTGGCAGGTGGCTGGGTTCTTGGCATGCATAAGGAGATTATTAAGCACTAATACCTCCAGGGGTGGGAAGTTAAAGATTTTTTAAGTCAGTCTCAGGTGGCTGAAAAGGGAGGATTCCAAGTTCTGAGTCCCATCCTGCTTCAGAAGAGACAGAGCAAGGGCCACAGAGTGGTCTTTTCTTAAGGCTGCAGGGACAGTGGCAAGCAGGGCCTTGAAAATTCAAGTTTCGTTTTAACTGTGTGACTTTCTTTTTTATAGCACTTGCTTTGTCCACGTGTCACCTTCTCCCCACATGGCTAACCTAAGAACAATCTAGTGAGGTGTGAGGCAGGATATCAGTTATCCATTTTGTAGATGGAAAAATGGAGATGCAAAGAAATTAGGAGACAAAGCTATGGTCTTTTCAGTAGTCACATATGGATGTGAGAGTTGGACCATAAAGAAGGCTGAGTGCCAAAGAATTGATGCTTTCGAATTGTGGTATTGGAAAAGACTTGAGAGTCTCTTGGACATCAAGGAGATCAAACCTGTCAATCTTAAGGGAAATCAACCTTGAATATTCTTTGGAAGGACTGATGCTGAAGCTGAAGCTCCAATACTTTGGTCACCTGATGCAAACAGCCAACTCATTGGAAGACCCTAATGCTGGGAAAGATTGAAGGCAAAAGGAGAAGAGGGCAGCAGAGGATGAGACAGTTGCACGGCATCACTGATTCAATGGACATGAACTTGAGTGAACTCCAGGAGATGGTGAGGGGCAGGGAGGCCTGGCATGCTGCAATCCACGGGGTCAAAAAGAGTCAGACACAACTTAGCGACTGACAATGACAACGTTGAGAGAAGCGGTGAAGCCAAAAAAGTAACCCCCACCTTCTGGCTCCTGGTCTTCTCCTGTTTCCCCATCTCCCCACCCATCAACTTTAGCCTTCTCCCTGCCAACTCTGACCTACAGGGAAGGAGCTTCTGAGGCCAGACAAAGAAGGAGCAGGCAAAAAAATCCCAGAATCAAGGGGCCCATGAGACCATCTAGCCTGGCAGTTTTTAACACTTATTATACACTTACCTGGGGAGGTTAAATAAGTTTAAATAAATATGTATGCCAGGGCCCAGGCATCTAGGGTGTTTTTAAAATTCTGAGTTTTTAAAATTCTGATTCTGGTGTAACTTTGAGAGAGAACCACTGAGTGACAGCTCAGATCATCCCCATCCCAGTTTCATATAAAACCGTCTGCCCCAGGGACTTCCCTGGTGGTCTAGTGGCTAAGACTCCACACTCCTAATGCAGGGGGCCCAGGTTTGATCCCTGATTGAGGAACTATATCCCACATGCTGCAACTAACAGTTGGCAACTAAAGCTCCTGCGTGCACCAACTAAGACCTGGCACAGCCAAAATACAAAATAATAAATATTAAAAAACAAAACAAAACACTTCTGCCTCCCTGGACCATCCATCAGTGAGTCTGTGCTACATCCTCCAGCCCCCATACATACCGCTCATCACTCTTGCTCATTACATAGAGTCAGAGAACTGAACTAGGAGCTGGGTGAGTCAATTCACAGCTCTGAGGCCCCAAACAGGGAAGTGACTTGCCTAAGATCTCCCATTGAGTCAGTAACAGAACAAATCGAGAATCTGGATCTGGACACCAGGTAAGGTCACATCCACAGAGAGGTCACAAGGAAAACCTGATGGCAGATCTAGCATTTCCCGCCAGAAGAAAAGACTCAGTGAAGGTTGAGAAAGAGACCAGAGTGTGCATGTGTTTGCAGGGGATGGGTGTCAGGTACCTGGGCAAGTCTGCCCTGTGGCATGTTGGGGGCAGGGGAACTATTCTAGAGTGGCAGGGCTGGCACTGGCCTGTAGAAAGAAGTCCTCATTTCTAGGAGGGGGCCCAGCCCAGTCTGAAATCTCCATAGCGAAACCCAGTCTATTGGGTCAGCTTACCAGGAGGGCCAGCTCCCCTGTCCATAATAATAACAATGGCTGAGACTTCCTGAGCTCTTTGCTGGTCCCTGTACTAAGCAATGGACTTGACCTGTTTCAGTTAATCCCCACAACCATTCAGAAAGTTGAGTATCATCTCTGTTTCTATTGGCAGATGAGGAAACCATGGCCTCAGGAGATGAAGTAACTTCCTCACTATCACTCAGCTGGAAAGTGGTAGTGGCAGGATTCGAAGCTGGTTCATGTCCAACCACAACCATCCTGTCCCCCAACAGGAGAGAAAAGAAGGTAAAGTGCAGGGGCTTTTTAAAGTTCTGAGCACCTAAAAGCAGCTGGAGATGTCCTCGGACACTTCTGGTGGAATCCGCCTGACCACACCTCCCACAAAGCATCCTCCTTCCACCCTAGAGGAAACCGCGGCACGAGGGGGAGGCATCCTCAGGGACGTCGGCAGGTATATAGTGGGACAGGATAAGGAGTCCAGGTCTCCCAACCCCAGACCACAAAGCCTGACCACTGCTCCACAGAATGATGGGGAGGCGAACTCAGTAACACCCGGCAGGCGGGGCGGGAGCGGCCAACGTGGTAACCACAGCCTACCGCACCAGCGTAGGCTGGTGGACTCTAGAACCAAACTGCTGGTCAGGTGCACACAGGTGAGCCACGCGGAGCTCCTTAGTCGTAGTCCTTACCAACAAGCTCTAAGGCTCCCCACCCGGCGGCTGAAATTCAGGCTAAGCTCGAGCAGCCAGAATTTCCTGGTTCCCAAGGAAAGTGGGACGAGAATCCAGTTGTGCGCTTCTGCCGCCTCCCTGGAGCAGACAAGTCTGCACCCAACCCAACCCGCATTCCCCCACCCCCGGCGCATTGTGCGGGTGAACAAGGGAGTGCGTTCTCCCCCTCCCATCCCGGGGCCCGACTGGGGTCACTCACCCAGAACACCGTGGAGTAGATGACGAGCGAGAACTTGAGCCAGAGGTAGGAGAAGCGCGCGCAGTAGCGCACCTGCTCCGAGTCCCCGCGGGGCATCCTGGGGGGCTCCCGGGCTGGGTCCCTCGCTGCCCGCAGCCCCACCTGCGGCTGCCGGACCGGCTCCCGGCCCCGCCACCGGCGCTCGCTCGAGGACTGACACCGGCGAGCTGCAATCACAGCTCCGGCCCGGGACCAACCAGCCCCAGAGGCCAATGGGCGCTCGGGGAGGGGGCGGGCCTGGGGCGGGGCGGAGGCCCTGGACCCAGAGGAGGCCAAGGCAGGGGCGGGGGCGAGGGTTGTGCGAACCAGGTCGCGGGCAAATCTGGAAGCGCTGGTGCTAAGGCGCGTTGGGGGGCGTGGGAGAGAGTGTGCAGAGCGTCTCTACAGAGAGCTAGTGTGCTTCATTCGGGGCACACAGAATGCCCGCTTTCTACTGCGGTCAAGAGGGAAGACCATGGGGAAAGAGCAGGAATTTATGGCTTAAAGCGTTAGAAAAAAATGTGCAGTTAAGTGTGCAAGGCACGAATGAAATAAGGAAATGGAGTTGTTCAGTCTAAGCGAGGCGGGAAGGTAGCATCTGGGAAGGCGCCGCAGACCAGGGTGGGGCAGAGGGCCCTCATGGAAGGCCCCACAGTTCCTTTTGTAACAGTGGAAGGCTTTCCCCCAAGTCTCCGATCCTCTCCTTCACTGGGACTAGGTGAGGTAGCAACCCTGCCCCCATGACCTCCTCCTCCGAAAAGCCCTCACCCACTAGCCCCAACTCAGGGGCCTCAGCCCTTGCACACAGCTCAGGTCTGACCCAGCCTCTTTCCGCCCAGCCTTTCCTCTGTCTGGGGTCAAAGTCTGTCTTCCTGGCTGTGAGTCTGTCTCCCACGGCCCCTGCTTGACTCACTGCTGTTTTCCTTTCCCCGCAGGCCTAGCTCAGCTGGGGACTTGGGAACCAGGCAATCCATGTTTGTGGCATTCAGGAATTAAATTTGTGAGTTCAAGGCAGGGCTGGGTGGGGTCCCTGGTGGCGACTTCGGGAATGGCACTCTTGTCCCATTCCCGGGATCTGAATTCCCAAGCCTGCCAGAGACAGAGACCGGCGGCCCAGCCCCCAAAGTTCTGCCGGTTTTACTGTAGAAGGAAGCAAGTAAGGTCTGGGTTGGGAGGGAAGCAATGCCATGCCCAGGGGTTGAAAGGAAGCCAGTTTCCTGGTACAAGGGAGCAAACCCTGCAAGGTTGGGTAGAGACATGGAACCAGGGACTGCTGAGGGTCACCTTCAAATGAATAATCTGGGACTTCAAAGGCATCCTACCTCAAGGTTAGAAGTTGTCATTTCTGTCCTTTGAATGGTTTCACTCAGTGGTGTCCAACTCGTTGAGACCCCATGGACTATACAGTCCATGAAATTCTCTGGGCCAGAATACCGGAGTGGGTAGCCTTTCCCTTCTCCAGGGGATCTTCCCAACCCAGGGATCAAACCCAGGTCTCCCACATTGTAAGTGGATTATTTACCAGCTGAGCCACAAGGGAAGTCCAAGAACACTGGAATGGGTAGCCTATCCCTTCTCCAGCAGATCTTCCCGACCCAGGAATGGAACCGGGATCTCCCGCATTGCAGGCAGATTCTTTATCAGCTGAGCTATCAGAGAAGCCCTTATTCTGTCCTTCAAGGAGGAAAAAACTAACTCTTTACCCCTCTTTACGGGACTAATTTTCCTCACCAGCCCTCACCTTACACCCACTCTTTGAGGTGCTCCATCCCCAGGAGGGCTGACTCAGCTCCATGCCCTTGGAGGGGTTGTCTGTCTCCTTCTCCCTGGGGTTAGCCTTCTAGCCTCCTTCCCTACTGGGATTTTCTTTCAGTTGTCCCTGTCTTAGTCCTGGCCTTCTAGCTAGCTGCACTCGCTCCTCTACAGATCTTCCCTAATAACATGCACACATTTTAGCACCTCCTCTCAGCTCTCCCTGAGCCCCTGTACAATGATGCCTGGGGTGACGAGGCGGAGACACCTCTGCAGAGGAAGCCTGGAGCTCTTTGGGGCTAGCACAGCCTTTCCCCAGTTCCTGAGCAAGTTTGTTGTCCCTCCCTAGCCCCGACCTGATCACAAGTGCCATGGACTACTCCTCAGTCACCCTGGCAAACACTGAAATCTCAGAAGCCATGACAGCGTCTCCTTTAAAAAAAAAAAATTATTTTCATGTATTTGGCTGCACTGGGTGACTGCAGCACATGGGATCTTTAATCTTCATCGTGGCACGCAGGATGTTTAGCTGTGGCACGTGAACTCTTGGTTGCAGCATGTGGGATCTCGTTCCTGACCAGGGATCGAACCTAGGCCCTGTGCATTGAGAGCTTAAAATCGTAGCCACTGGACCACCAGGGAAGTGCCAGTTTTTCTCTCCTTTTGCCAGAAACTCTTGGCTTGCGGGTCAGCAGGTCTGATGCCAAGCCGGGTTTAGTCATGAACTTTGTTAGAATACGTGGCATAAATCATATTCCCTAATATCTTACAGAAACAAACGCTGAACGAAATTTTTGGCCAACCCAATGTGACATACAGGCGTGAGTGTGACCCCGGCTGCAATTTAGAACCACGTGGTGAGCTTTCAGTGTTTCCTGATTTCCAAGCCCCACCCCAGTCCAGTCAAGTCAGCATCTCCACCAACAGGGACCTGCATATCAGGTATCAGTATTGCTGTAAAGGTCCCAGGTAATCTCTAAAGAGCAGGCATTGCCAGTCTAGAGGTAGTCATGAGGGTGAGGTAGTCAGTCAGAATTTTATCAGAAAGGTCACATTCCTGAGGACACAGCTATCCAGTGGTATGCAGGTCAAAGTTAAATAACTAGCTCTCTGGTAGTGGGTGGGGAGGGGGACTCTGTTACCAGTTTCCATAGTGTAAATACTCCCACCGTGTCTGAGATGTGCACAGTCACACCCAGTGAGCTCAACACAGCCCCACAGCTTTCCTTATCTCAATACTGATTAGCATAGGGAGTGCCGTAATGAGTGCATCAGTGAAACTCCTGGCTTATTAATTAGCACAACAGGTGTTAGAAATGAGCTATCCTTTGATGAAGTTACTGCCAGCTTACCTCAGAGATATTTCGAGGGTTCCAATATTGCAATAAAGTGAGTGACTTGAATTTCTGTTTCTCAGTGCATATAAAAGATAGGTTTATACCATTGACTGTTAAGAGTGCAGTAGCATTATGTCTAAAAATGTAATGTCTATGCCTAATTTAAAAATACTTTATTGCTAAAGAATGCTAATCATCACCTGAACCTTCATCAAGTTGTAATCTTTTTGCAATAGTAACATCACAGATCACTGATCACCATAACAAATAAGGAAAACAGTTGAACTACTGTGACAATTACCAAAATGTGACAGAGACGTGTAGTGAGCAAATGCTGTTGGACTTGACACAGGGCTCCCACCAACCAATGTGTAAAAAAACATGGTATCTTCCAAATGCAATAAAGTGAAGTGTGGCAAAACAAGGTGTGCCTGTCGCATTCAAGATGTATGCTGCTGCTGCTGCTGCTAAGTCGCTTCAGTCGTGTCCAACTCTGTGCGACCCCATAGACGGCAGCCCACCAGGCTCCACTGTCCCCGGGATTCTCCAGGCAAGAACACTGGAGTGGGCTGCCATTTCCTTCTCTAAGATGTATGGGTTGGCTAAAATGACTGAGGGCACTACTCATTCTTTCTTCAGAGTAAAAAAATCTTACTTAAGGGTGATGCACTGGGCTAAACCCTTGAGGCATCCCAAATCCTGAGGGATTCTGGTTCCTAATGTAACCATCTAGCTAACTGAATACTGTATTTTTTTTAAGAGATTGAATCTTTTTTTACATTTTTAATTTTATTTATTTAGGCTGTACTGGGTCTTCAGTGCGGCATGCCGGCTGTTTGTTGCAGTACTCAGGCTTCTCTTACATGTGGTACGAGAGCCTAATTGCAGCATGTGGGATCTAGTTCCCTGACCAGGGATTGAACCCAGGCCCCCTGCATTGGGAGCATGGAGTCTTAGCCACTGGACCACCAGAGAAGTCCCTGTTGTATCTGTCTTGAGTGGACCCTTCATGCAAGGTGACAGAACACCTAAAAGTACAGGGAACTGGGGCTTCACTGACTTCACATAACAGATTGTATGAACTGGCTTTGTGGCTTCTTGCTAGTAAATGCTTGCTGTATAGATGCTTACATGGGTAGCAGGATTTGTTCTGATACCTAATTCATGATAACCTGGCAGGGAGATTGTAGGGGGAAATAACTAACCTCACCTTTAGTGGCTACTGCTGCTGCTAAGTCACTTCAGTCGTGTCTGACTCTGTGCGACCCCATAGACGGCAGCCCACCAGGCTCCCCCGTCCCTGGGATTCTCCAGGCAAGAACACTGGAGTGGGTTGCCATTTCCTTCTCCAATGCATGAAAGTGAAAAGTGAAAGTGAAGTCACTCAGTCATGTCCCACTCTTTGCGACCCCATGGACTGCAGCCCACCAGGCTCCTCTGTCCATGGGATTTTCCAGGCAAGAGTACTGGAGTGGGGTGCCATTGCCTTCTCCATTAGTGACTACTGCTACTGCTGTTAAGTCACTTCAGTTGTGTCTGACTCTGTGCAACCCCATAGATAGCAGCCCACCAGGCTCCGCTGTCCCTGGGATTCTCCAGGCAAGAACACTGGAGTGAGTTGCCATTCCCTTCTCCAGTGCATGAAAGTGAAAAGTGAAAGTGAAGTCGCTCAGTCATGTCCCACTCTTTGCGACCCCATGGACTGCAGCCCACCAGGCTCCTCCATCCATGGGATTTTCCAGGCGAGAGTACTGGAGTGGCTACTACTGCCTATGAAAAAGAAACCTACCGATTATGCACAACCAGCCCGGCTTGCATAAGTTGGCATCCATTCCTCTGTTTCCCGCTCTGTGAAACCATCAGTTTGGACTGTTTCTCTTCTAGTTCTAACAATCTTAGCTATAGTCCTCACAGACAAATCAGTCAGCAAATAAACACTGAGCTTCTCCTGTGACTCAAGCCCTGCCCAGGGCTCTGGGGATACAGCTGTAAACAAGATAGACAACAGCGTCTATTCTCTTCTATTGAGGCATTGGAGGGGTGGGGGGTGGGGTGGGGTGGGGATATGCAACATGTATGACCACTAATACAAGACAAAGATAATTTCAGGTACTGACAAGCGCTGAAGATGCAGGAGAAGACCTTCTGAGTGGAAGAAGCAACAGGTACAAAGGCCATGAGAGAAGCTGCAGCTTTGAGAGCTTGTGGTCCATGTGGCTTGTGCAAGGACCTCAGAATATAATAGAATGGGGAGAGATCAGTGGCGTGGGAAGAAGCCAGACAACTTTTGTAAACAGTTTAGATTTATTTCCAGGTCTAGTGAGGGCCATGGGTACTGTGTTAAGCACGGACGTGATCCTGAATCTGATTTAAGCTTTAGAAGGTTGCAGCTGGGACTTTCGTAGCAGTCTGGTGGTTAAAACTCCGAGTTTCCATTGCAGGGGGCACAGGTTTGATCCTTGGTCAGGGAACTAGGATCCCACATGCCACACAACCAAAAAAAAACAGAAGACAGTTTCAGCATGGAGGACAGACAGGAGGGGGCCAGGGCTGGGGGCGAGGAAGGCTGGTTAGGAAGCCTTTGCACAGGGTCAGTGTGAAGGGCTGTGGACTAGTGGTGCGCACCGGGAATGGTGACAGGTGGCTGCGCTGGGGATGGATCCTGGAGACAGAGCCACCAGGGTTTACTCACAGATTGGGTGTGGAATGTGAGGAAGAGAAATCAAGATACTCCGAAGTGTTTGTGCTTTAAGCAACCAGGTAAAGTTTGCTCCCATTTACAAACGTGAAGGATGTTATGAAAAATGCTGCTGGGGGGAAAGTGGGTCAAAAATCAATTACTTTGGCCATTTAATTTTTTAAGGTACTTTTTCAAAACCCAGGTAGAGTTGTCCAGGGAACTCGGAAGTGAGGTTTAAGTTAGATGATATAAGTTTGAGAGTCATCAGATCAATTTAAATCATTCCTCCAGTTCTTCCCCTAAAGAACTGCATGTTTGAGTCTATTTATTTCTTCTGGAGGAGGGACTTTTGCTGTCCTTCAGGTTTTCCTTGACTCTTTTGGGGGCCATCTCATGGCTCAGAATTTAGGCCACTTTTCCTTCCCATGCCATCTTAACTCTCAAAGATCTCCATTTATTCCCAACCAGTTATTTATTAAGCATCAGGCCCTGAGCTGTGGGCTTTCACATAACTACCTCTTAATTTCTCACCACCCATGGAATTTGATTTGATGAATCCCACTTTATGGATGAAGGATGAAGGAAACTGAGGTTCAAAGAAGTAAACTGATTTTTCTTCAGTGGAAAGTCCAAATGCTCTGTGAGCCGGCAAATGATATGCTTTCTACCAAATGCAGATGTGGCCCAGCTGTGCTAGAGTAAAATGAGTTAACTATGTGGCTTAAAAAGCAGCTAGAAATAATACACCATAGCTCAGATATTGAGTTCAATACTTGTTAGAGTTGCAACTTTACGTAGCATTATTGTGCATTACTGCAAGATAGTAGTTCTGTGAGATAAGTGTTTTGTTAAAAAGGATCTATCAAATAAGTCTGGGAAATGCTGAAGGACTGTTTCAAAGCCTTTACCATGAGAACAGATATTGTTTCTCTCCAGGAAGAAAGAGGGGGATGTGGCTTTTCTCAACTATATCTGACTGCACACCTCTATCTTCCCCCAGACACCAGCTGTTAACATCTCAAACACTAGTATCTGTCAGTGGTTTGTGGGACTTTTAAAACTGGGACAGTCCCAAGAAACCATAACAGTCCACCTGGGACTGGAGGGGTTTGGGTGCTAAAACTAGGAAGGACCAGTGCAAAAGCAGGACAACTGGTCATCATTTCTTTCCATCCTTTCCATCATCTCACAGATGTTCTGAAGGGTGTAGCCAGAGCAAGACAGCTTCAGACTGTGCCCCCCAGAGTCAGAGAAAGAGGAAGGGAACACTCAGGGGACAGGACCAGTGTCTTCAGGTTCTGGAGGCTGTCATGAGAGGAAAGGGAAAAGTTCATTCTAAGGGATCCCTTGGGATAGGGACCAGGGAGACACGCTGAGGGTGAGTCAAGCTCCCTGAAGCAGCACAGCTTTGAGAAAAACACTGTGATTCAGGATTAGGGGGTTGGGGTGGGGGCAGGGTTACATGCCAGCCCTACCACACGCCAATCAACTCTGAATGAGGCACTGGGAACCCGAGTTACCCTCTTGGGACACCAGTGCCATCTGTGAAATGGGACCCTTCAAGGTAACCAAATGAAATTATTGAGCATTGTCCTTAGAACAAAGCTGGTCCTGAAGAACTGAGTCAGATCTGCTTACAGCTGGCCCAGTCCACTGGGGACCAGTAGACAGCGGGGTGGGACCGACCTCACAGACCTTCCTTCCCTCACAGCCCGGGTGCTGACCCTGTGCCTTGCCTTGACCCTCCCAGGGCATTTATCCTCTGGCTGGTTTTCTCTTTCAAACTTTTTGGAGCCACCTGCCAGCACTGGGAGGCAGGCTGACTCCGTGTTTGTGTGCCTGCTTACCAATGAGAAAAGAGGGTGGTTAGGACATCAACCCCACCCCCACCGACCTCAAAGGAAATTAAGCAGTAAATCAAGTCTGACAGTCATGATTCAGGGAGTGGCCAAGCTGGGAGGATCTTCAGATATCATTCAGTCCACAGCTCTCATAAATGAACAGAGGAACTCAAGGTAAAAGAAGCCAACATCCTGCTCACAGTTGTCTATTTATACCTAATGCCCTTTTCTATATGTGTTATGTTGCACAATAAAAGAAAAATGCTTTTTGAAAAGAAAACAGTTTTAAAATATGCATATCCCCTATGATTAGTGAAGTCAAGTGTATTTTTACATGTTGATCAGTCATTTGTAGTTTTACAAATTTTCTGATTTTATCTTCTGTATATTTTTTCTTTGGCTGCGCTGTGAAGCATGTGGGACCTCAGTTCCCATACCAGGGATCCAACCCATGCCTCCTGCAATGGGAGCACAGAGTCTTGATCACTGAACCACCAGGGAAATCCTCTTTTCCCCTTTGTACACTTTAAAATTAACTAATAGATTCCTTTAAGTAGGCAATGCCAAGGGCTGACAGACTGGGGAAATGCCATTCCCTAGTGGAGAGGCCCTTCTGGAGAAGACTCCAGGCTGGCCTCTCAGACAGAGGAAGGGTCTCGGAGCCGGCCACCTGCAGGGGTTGACCTCACTGGGCCCGGCCGGGAATTCTGGGAAAGCAGCCTGGGTACACTGGCGCTGGGCCAGGCCTGTATGACTCACTGGGAGTGGCGGGCACCCAGGTATCAGGGCTGCAGCAGTGGTCCCACCTGTCATGCGGAAGAGCAGGGCAGCTGCTTCTGGAAGACTGGGTGCTGCTGGGGGAGGGGAGCCTTAGAGGAAGTGGCTGGGCCCCCAGTGCAGTCAGAAGGTACCAAGATTGGGCCTTGGGGAACACATAACTGGGGTCTGGACCTGATCCTGTAGCTACTGAGGAAGGGATATAAGGCTCTTACTCTCAGAAAACGTTCATGGACCTGCTGATCTATGTCAGGAAGGTTTACAAGCCACAGCATCCTGCCCTGTGCTGGTTGCTAGGGGACCCCCAGCAAGGGTAGGCCTAAGGGCAGACCACCCAGTTTAGAGCTGACAAAGTGCTTTCACCCACATGTTAGAGCCCTTACCACTCTTAGATTTACTTGGCTATCACCCTCCTTCCATGAAGCAAGGACCATCTCATCTGAGGGCCTGGTGGGGTGTTGGGCGCACATAGCTGCTCATTAAACACGGAAGCCACAAATTGGCTGTCCCTGGCCAGGCGAGCCGGCTCTGCCTGCAGCTTCGTTCAGACTGCAGGTTCCGGCCTCCCTTGGGGCTTCCACCAGAAACCTAGTCCCACAGACATTTGATGTAAAACTTGTCCTGGGAGGAGCCAGTTCCCTTCTCCCAGACTTGCCGACTCCTAAGGCCTACATCCCTGTAGGCCGTTTCAACTTCCTCTTTCCTGTTTGCTGAGCAGTTTGCATCAGGCACAGCTCCTACTCTCTGTCTTACACTCCCAAGTCCCTCTCTGTCCAGCTCAGAGAAAATAAAAGGCTTTCCATTAGCAAAACACCATTTTCTGTTACAAACATGTGTTGACTGAGGGATTTTTTTCTTTTCCATGGGTCATCAGAATAGCCTTGGGTGTGAAACTAGACAAGGAGGATAATTCTTGCTTTATTTTCGAGGAGTGTGTGCCCAAAGGCACGAAGCCCTACAGGCTCCACGCAAGCTAGGGCTGGTTCCGCCTCCTGCTCAGCCTCCTCAATCGTCCCCCCAAACACTGGAGCAAAGCGGGCTCCCTCTCTGCCCCCAGCAAATGGCCCCAAACCTTCACAAGAACTGCAGAGAAAGCAGGCTAGTCTGACTTCTGGAGGGTCGAGTGGGGAATGAACACCGAGAATTTAGTCTGCTAAATACTAGTTAGTTCAGTATGTCGTAGGAACCTGTGTTTAAAATCAGCTGGGGTGGAGGGAGTCATGGAATTCTTCTAGTAAAGGATCTAATCCTCTTCTATTTTTATTTTCATGTGAAGCCAAAACAACTGCCCTTAGAACATCCTCCAATTCAATACCGCTTATAATTTTTTTTTTTTGCCACACCTGGTGGCTTGTGGGATCTTAGTTCCCCAACCAGGGATCGAACTCCAACTGTGGCAGCGAAAGCACCGAGCCCTAACCCCTGGACTGCCGGGGAATTCCCCTGTTTAAACAACTTTTTATAACATGATGCAGAACTGTATTTTACGTTACAGTCCAGTGTACAAAACACACAACTCAGCAAAAGCTGCGTGAAACAAAGTCACCTTTGCCACAGGACGCATTCCTGTATTTCCTATGGTCTCCCTTTAAACACTAGTCATCACCCACTGTTTGAAGTCACTAATTCAAACTGCTGACCAAATGCCTCCAGAGAAGCCCTACCAGGCCTGTTTCAGCAAACAGGTAAGTTACACCTGGATTTATTATAACATTTGTTTATACAGAGACTACCCAGGTATCAAGCAAAAGCAAAACCCTTTCAAACTTGGCTCAAGTGAATCCTGAGATTGCCTTGATTAAGCACTGAGTGCATATCCCCTCGCCCTGCCTGCCACTCACTCTCTGGGTGACATAACCAGGAAGCCAGGAAAGAGCATCTAAGGCCACAGGGAGCCCCTACATCTCCAAGGACAAGAGAAGGTCTGGGGCCCCGCCCTCCGGAGCCACAGCTCAAGGACCAGTGGTGGGAAAAAAGGCACAGCTCCTTTTGGCACCAGGTAGAAAGGAACTCCTGGTTCCCAGAGATGAACCCCCCCCCAACAGTGGAACCCGAACTCTTCTCAGGGAGGGGGCTGCTTCTGTCTTCCAGCTGTGTGTGGTCCTGGGGGGCCTGCTCCACCCAGCTGACCACCATGGACCAGAGGGGAACTGCACTGGAGGACTGGTGGATCCCAGGTGGCCAGTGAACATCTGAGGATGCCTCGGGTGGACAGCGGTGAAGGAATACTGTTTGCCAGACCCTTGTTTTGCCAAAGGCCCAGGAGAGCAGAGAGGGCTGTGTCTTCCACCACTTATTGGCTCGGCCCCGCTCTGGACATGTCAATAGCCTGACCCCTAGGGGGACCAAGGGGGAAAAAATATGAGCAAGTAAAGAAAAATCACACTTGCTTAAAAGGACTAAGTAACAAAGGGGGAAAGCCCTAGGTGAACATGTAAATTAGAACTAGCAAGACAGACAGAAGAGGACTTCAAAGAAAGAAAAAAGGGTCATGGAAAGATGTAGTTGGAGCACACACAAAAAGATTCCTGCAAACTAAAAAGTATGACTTTCAAATATAACAATCCAATAGAGAGTTCATGCTGCAAATTGAGTCAGTGGTCTGAAAGACAGAGAGAAGTATCTCAGAATTCAGAGGAAAAACACAAAGAGGTGGATTAGAAGAAAAAGATAAGAGATGTGGAAAAAAAAAAAAAAAGATAAGAGATGTGAAAAAAAAAAAAAAGATAAGAGATGTGGAGGCCAGGTCCAGGACAAAATGTGGTAGATGCTGCTGCTGACTAACTCAACCCTGTTCCCAACCTCCTCCCTACTCTGACTTCACTGTGGAGGCTGGACATGTGAAATATACTTATTACCAGCTTCCCTTGCTTGAGACTGTTTTGGTTCATGGGCCATAGACATCCAGAAAGATTCTTTGTCTTTTCTGATACATTTAGTGTCGCATTTTTTCTTCTCCTTTCTTCCTACATTGAATGCAAACATGATGCCTGGAGCTGCAACAGCCATCCTGTAATCATAAGAAAGAGGCCAAGAGAATTGAGGAGATACCAGTCGAAACCCTGATGCTGTCGAACAACAGAACCCAAGTCAACAGCTGCCTACCCAGAGCCCTGTGAAAATAAGGAAATAAGCCCTGAGGGAAATAAGCACCTATTATTCAAGTCATTCTTTACTCAATTATTCTGCTACATTCTTACATAATATGAGAAGAAATAAAGAAAATTTCCCTGTGAAGAAAAACTTGTTTTCAAACTGAAAGGGCTCAGTGAGTACCATATTTAAAAACCAATACCCTTATATACCTGATATAAATTTGTCAATTTATACCTGAATTCCACAGAAAAAAAAGAGAAAAAGCTACAGTCTTACAGCAGAGAGAGCAGCTTCCTTAAAAGAGGAAAAACATCAAACAAACATTAGAGTTTTCATTTTTAGCTCTTGAATCTGGACACCAGAGAAGCAATGTCAACAGATAATCGACAGGAAATAACAAATCAGTTTTAAATACAGGGTATTTTCTCCAGTCTCAAGTTCCCTGGGTAATTATTAGCCACAACTTGGGAATTTCAAATAGAAAACAGATAAAAAACTGGCTTGAAGAGTTCAAAGAACAGACATCTTTATATCTATGTGCTCAGTCACTCAGTCACGTCCCATTCTTTGCGACCCCATGGACTGTAGCCCACCAGGCTTTTCTGTCCGTGGACTTTTTCGGGCAAGAATACTAGAGTGGGTTGCCATTTCCTACTCCAGGATATCTTCCCGACCCAGGGATCAAACCTGTGTGTCTCTTACATCTCCTGCATCAGCAGATGGATTCTTTACCGCTGAGCCACCTAGGAAGCCCCCTTTATATCTATATCCACATTTAAAGAGAAAATGCTTTTCTTCATGCTTCAAACACTGTAAACAGATAAACGGCAAAAATAAAAATCTGGGCAACATTCAAAATCATAAGGTTAATAAAACTTGCCTCTCTTTGTGAGGATTAGTTGCATGCATGTATCCACTCAGTGGGGAAGGAGGTGGTGGTAAGTGGGGGAAGGCGGGCGAAAGACAGACATTTGACAAAGCAATAACAACACAGTGTGGTAAGTGTCAACATCGGGAAGGAGCAGTTGCTTCGATCTGTGTGTTTAGGAAGGCTTCCAGGAGGCAGCAATGTTAAAGAGAGGCCTGCCAGATTAAGCGGACATTGTCCCAGTGAAAGGATGTGTAAGAGGGTCTCAGAACAAGGGGAGAGTGGTTCCCAAACTTGACTGCAAACTGGAACCACCTAGGGATCTCTAAAAAGTACTGATGCCTGGCTCCCACCCCCATGCCCTCCGTGCTGTGCTAAGTCGCTCAGTCGTGTCCGATTCTTTGCAACCCCATGGACTGCAGCCCACCAGGCTCCTCCGTCCATGGGGATTCTCAGGCAAGAATACTGGAGTACTCTGGGTTGCCATGCCCTCCTCCAGGGGATCTTCCCAACCCAGGAATCGAACCCAGGTCTCCCGCATTGTGGGCAGATTCTTTACTGTCTGAACCATCAGGGAAACCCAGGAATACTGGAGTGGGTAGCCCAGCCCTTCTCCAGGGAATCTTCCCGACCCAGGAGTTGAACTGGGGTCTCCTGCATTGTAGGCAGATTCTTTACCAGCTGAGCTACCAGGAAGGCACCCATGCCCTCTGCCTCCTGCCTTAACTCGTCTGAGCTGTGATGTGGCAGCAAGCATTTTCAAAGCTCCCCAGGTGGTTCTAATGAGCAGCAAAGTCTGGGAACCACGGGCCTACACCAAGCTTGAGGCCAGAGCCTGTGGCTCTCTATAGATGGAACAAGGAATTGGAGGCAGAGGACAAACAGTGGGAATGGAGAGAAGTGGATGGGTTAAGATTTAGGATGTAGAGTGGACAGGAGTGAGTGATACTGGGGAGGGAGCAAGTGAAGAAGCTGCTGTCCGTGATCCCCAGGTTTCAGGCTTGGGTGACTGGGGGCATGTGGTCCATTTTCTGAGATGCAGAACACAGCAGGAGAAAGGGGGTGCGCGCAGGAAGATCTCCTGATTAGAAGTGATGCATGCTTATTACAAAGGGGTTTGGCTTAAAAAATCTTAGCCCTGGCCGTGGTTATCATCAGCACCATCTTCCTCATCCCCGTGAGTCTGAGAGGATGCTTGAAGCCCTGTGCTCACAAGGATTAAAGTAATGATGTCGCCCTCTGGTGTCACTATCTGTGTATTACAGGCACTCAGGCATCAGTTGACACACACGCAGATGGACCCAGGACCCGGGCCCAGGTAGGATCAGGGGCTGGAGGTGAGTGATCAGAGATGATCTCTTTTAGTGCTCAGGCTACAGTCTCCCAGGGGGCCCCATGCTTGCCCCAAATTGAATAAGGTCTCCTTGGGATAAGCCGCTGTCCCTGCAAAGTTCCCTTACCTCATGGAAGGAGCCTTGAGCAGAGGAAAGACTACTGAATGGGGAGTTTGCTGGTGGGAGCTGCAGGCACAGCTCTGCCAGTACTGGCTGTCCGACCTGCAGTGAGCACCTTACCTGGGCACCAGTGTCCTTATCATAATGAGGTGCTCCTGGAGGACTAACAGTGTATCTGTGTTGATGATCACAACAGTGGACAAGACTGACCTTCTCTGCCTCCAAGGAAGAGACAAGTGGCAGTTCTCACGTTCTCCAGAAAGGCTGCCAGTGAGGAGTAGAGAGCAAGTCTCCAGGCAGGCTTCTGGAAGGAGGTAGCATTCCATCCGGGCCCTAAAGTGTCTGTGGCCAGACACCCCACCCTTGAGACATTCAGGAGAAACTTGTCATCTTAGAGAAGGCCTGTGGTCGGAGAAGAAAGGGTATGGGCTCTGGAGTCAGACAGACCAGGCTTGACTGATGGTTCCCCCAGCTGCATGACCTTGGGCAAGTTCTTTAACCTTTCTGAGCATATAACCTCATGTATAAAACTGGGATATAATGAAATGACAACAGCAAACTCTCATTTAGCCCTGTGCACCAGGTACCATTCTAAGCACTTTGCATGTATTAACTAATTTAATCCTCACAACAATCCTACGAGATATCTAGCCCCAGTTGACAAACGAGGAGAAGGCACAAAGAGGTTATTTCGCTGGTTCAGTCCCCAGGCACATGGGCACATGGTTGGTGGACAGTTACTGCTGTGACCACAGAGATGATAGTCAGTGGATTTTACTGGAACAGGTAAGCTTGTTGGCAGAGCTCAGTCTTCTGGGAAGGTCAGTGTCTAGGAAAGAATTTCATGAGACAGAAAGTGACATTCTCCAGCAAGCATTAAGCACAGTGCATGATCCTTTTACTTGTGACCACATCATGATACCCTGTAGGCCATGGGACTTCCTGAATGGAAGGACCATTTGGCTAAGGAAAGGGATGAGCTCTTAGAACTGGCTTCTTCCTACCAGCCTCAGTGAGGCCCCACAGTACCAAAACCCAGCTGGGTCTTAAAAAAGGAAAACATTTCCTCTCCCATGTAGCTAAGGGTGGTCATGTGACCTTGTTCTGGTCACATGATATAAAGGACATCTGCTGGGAGGGTCCTGAAAAAAGATTTCCCTCCCTAACAAAGGAGAAATACCTGGAAGGGGAATTCTTTTCCTTCCTGCTCCCTTCCTGGAATAGGAATGCCGTATGTAAGAACTGCTACTTGGAGCTGTTGCAGCCATCTAACAGCCAAGAGGCAAGGGTCAAGAAAAAAAAATTCCTAAAGAACTTTGAAACCGTTGCACTGTTTAGCATGGAATCACTGACCTCCAGACTTCTGGTTATGTGAGAAAATAAGCCCCCGTTTGTTTAAGTCACTATTGCTTATAGCAAAAAGTTTTCTACTATTACACCCAAGCTGTTTCAATATATTCATTCGTTTGCCCAGTCATTCATTCATTTAAGCAACAAATAGCATCTGGCGTACAATGTGTCAGTCATAATGGAGGGAAAGGAAGATATGACTATAATCCAGACAGGATTCCTGGCCTCATGAATTTCTGAGCATGGGTCAGGGTATTAACAAGAAGGAAAGCACAGAAATCTACTGGAGTATAGAACAAAGATAGTCAACCTGTGCAATCATCAAGGAAATGCTTCAAGGATAGTGTATCATGAAGGGTTCAGTGCTGTAACAGAGCCTAACATGCAAGGCCTGAAATAAGAGAGAAGCTTGTTTTGCTTTGTTTTTCTTTTTCATGCAACAACCCTGGGTTTTGCCAGCCATAACACAGGGCTGCCCTCTCTGGATTCAAAATGTCAGCTCCTGTTGTTACCATTTCCCACCCAGTAGGAAGAGGGGAGTGGAAGTGGAAAGCAGCCAGCTCCTTCTCTAAAGATGAGACCTTCAGAATGGCCATCATCAAAAAGTCTACAGATAACAAATACTGGAGAGAGTATGGAGAAAAGGACACCCTCCTTAACTGCTGGTGGGAATGTAAATGAGTGCAGTCACTATGGACGATAGTACAGAGATTCTGCTTAGAAAACTAAAAATTGAACTACCATATTATCCAGCAATCCTAGTCCTGGGCACATATCCAGACAAAACTATAATTCAAAAAGATACGTGCACTCCTATGTTCATAGCAGCACAATTCACAATAGCCAAGACATGAAAACAGCCTAAATGTCCATCAACAAATGAATGGATAAAGACGTTGTACAGTATACAATAGAATACTACTCAGCCATAAAAAAGAATGAAATAATGCCATTTGCAGCGATACGGATGGACCTAGAGACGCTCATACTAAGTGAAGTAAGGAAGACAGACAAATGCCATATGACATCACTTATAAATAGAACCTAAAATACGACACAAATGAACATATATATGAAACAGAAATAGAATCAGGGACATAGAGAATAGACCAGTGGTTGCCAAGGCAGAGACGGGTGGGAGAGGGTTGGATTGGGAGTTTGGGATTAGCAGATGCACACTAGTATATATAGAATGGATAAATGACAGAAGTCTTATTGTACAGCACAGGGAATTAAATTCAATATCCTGTGATAAGCCGTAATATAAAAATATGAAAAAGAACGTTCGTATATGTATAATGAATCACTTTGCAGTACAGCGGTAATTAGCACAACATTGTAATTCAACTATATCTCAATAAAAAATAAATTAAAAAAAAAGATGAGGACTTACCTGGTAGTGCTGTGGATAGGAATCTGCCTGCCAGTGCAGGGGACACAGGTTCAATCACTGGTCCGGAAGATTCCACATGCCGTGGAGTAACTAAGCCCACGAGTCACAACCACTGAGCCTGTGGGCCGCAACTGTTGAAGCCCACCTGCCTAGAGCCTGTGCTCTGCAACAAGAGAAGCCACGGCAGCAAGAAGCCCACATACCACAACTAGAGTGGCCTCCACTCGCCATAACTAGAGAAAGCCTGTACACAGCAATGAAGGCCCAGGACAACCAAAAATTAATTAATTAAATTTTTTAAAAACCGAGCTGTTTGTTTAAAAAAATAAAAAAAAACAGATGAGACCTTGAAGTTGTCTGTATACACATATAAATCGCTTCTGCCACATCCTATTGGCCAGACCTTAATCATGTGACCACATCTGGCTTGGAAGGGAGGCCTGGAAATACAGTCCATTAGCTGGGAAGCCAGGTGACAATAGGTAACAACAGAGGAGGTTTTATTGCTAAAAGAAGCAAGGGGAAAGTGGTCCTGAGAAAGAAGCAGCAGTAAAGGAATGAGGCTATTTTTCTCAACCCAGAGAGCAATGGGGATTAAGCAGGAAGTACACGGTCAGATTTGTATTTTTAAGAGATCACTGTGGCAGAGGATGGAGTGGAGGGGACCGATAATACAGGGGGTGGTAAGTTCTCTCTGCTCTTTCAGGATTTGGCTCTCCATCTTGGCTGGAAGCTTCATGAAGGTAGAGACATGACGCTTTCTCCTAACTCTGGGATGATTGCAGGGAGTCTCTCAACTCCCAGTCCAGTTGAGAGACCCCCTGCAGGGCCCAGGACTCAGGTCTTTCAGCAGAAACCCTGACCCTCTGTCCCCTCCCTTTCCTCACGCATTCCCCTCTTCCTCACCACAGAACAATTGCCAGCACCAGGGCAGACACCAAGGCCCCTCTGTCTGCAACACCCAGGCTGCCTCTGCGATGACCCCAGTCATCTAACTAGCAACCCCCTCCTAGGCAAGCCTCGCCCACTTCCTCCTCGGCCTGCCATAGATGGGCAGATTTTGCAAAAGCCTGATGTTGGGAAATGAACCCGTTTGGTGTTAAGAGCTTCTGAGCTCTGTGTACACCAGCACCACAGCAGATGTAAACACTCACGGCCTCTCTTCTCTGGCTAGATAAACTTCAGGCTTTTAGGGGGAGGCACCGCCCCATCACACTCACAGTGTTTAAAAAAGGTGTCAGCTGTAGCGCGTGCTCTTGGCAGACTGCAACTCTCCCTCTCCCAGCTGAAGTCCCAGATTCTGGGCCACTGATGCTCAGGCCAGGGGGTTGGGGGGCCCAGAGTTCATCTTCTTAAGGGGCCAGCTTGGGACCCTCTGGTTTGTGGACAAGGCGAGGCAAACTGTGAGGAATAAATCCTGAGATGCTGTGGAAACACTCAGCATCCTCCAAACGCTCTGCCTGACCTACACAGACATGTTTTTTAGTTTAAGCTTTAGATTCTGTGAAAATAAGAAGGCTACTCCCAACACCCCTGACCGGGTGATGTCCTAAACTTTATCCATTATTTGTTATTCATGTACTCATCTGAGATTTATCGAGCACCTACTGTGTGCCAATGTGCCAGGTTTTACACTGCCCTGCCCACTCAAAGTTCCCTAAAATCCCATCACTGCCAATCCCATTAGTTTAAGGTTTTCACATCTATCTATCTGTAAAGTATCTATCTCTCTATTAGATGTGTATCTACCTATTATAGATAGATGCTTCCAAGGTGGCTCAGATGGTAAAGAATCTGCCTGCAATGTGGGAGATTCGGGTTTGATCCCTGAGTTGGGAAAATCCCCTGGAGAAGGAATGGGAACTCACTCCAGTATTCTTACCTGGAAAATTCCATGGACAGAGGAGCCTGGTGCGCTACAGTCCACGGGGTCGCAGAGTCAGACACAACTGAGCCACTAGGCCACAGCATTATAGATAGATAGATGGATAAATAGATGATATATGCAATATATACAATTTACCATCCCTCACCTCTGAGTCATTTTAAATTTGATTCATCATTTTCATTCAGTCTGCGTGTAGAGGGTACCTGTGATATGCTCGCTGTTCTCCTGGAGAAAAGACATAAACTAGACACAGCCCAGGCCCTGAGGAGCTCCCCACCTGTGTGACAAGGAGGTGACCAAGAAGTGGCTTCCTGAGAGCGGAGGCAGGCAAGCCAGTGCAGATTGTGCAGGACGGGGGAAGCCATCAGGAAGCGGCCCCCTTCACAGGCCAGAGGACCCGGGGCTCCCCCTCTCTTCTCCAAAAGAGGAACTAGATCAGGGCTCCTGTGTCTTTGAATTTCATGGACCAATAAAATTTCAAAACACCTAGTTGAGGGAACCGTACAGCTCACCAGCGTGGTATTCCATTGAGTAAGAGACACACAAGGAAAAGAAGAACCAGGAGGCAACTGCCATCTGCCATCTCCGTTGTTTCATGCGAGAGAGGACACAGTAACCCCCACAGCAAGAAGGGCATAGTTTCGGAATGAAGGCTGATTTTTCCAATGGGATTCATTCACCCAAATAAACGGCTCACTGTGCTGTCCTCGTCCTCCTTCTGCCCAGCCCAGGTGACCAGATGACCTGCCGCCGCATGTGACCCACTGAAGCCGTGACCAGGTGGTCCAAGCCCAGCCAGAGACATGGTCAGGCGACTGCCAAAGGCATCTCTGGGACACTGTTGAGGGGCATCTGGGCCACAGCGCTTCCTGGAACCCTTTTCTTTCTCCCATCCCTTACCCCTGCAGCAGTTCCCACTGTCTCCTCCAAACTCCCTGAAATACAATTCCTCTCCCATTCTAGTCTTCAGGACTCCAGCTTCAAAACCACAATAGCACAAACCATGAGGGTAACTCTAAGGGGTCCTTCTAGCTCAGAGTGATCCGACCTGGGGCTGTCCAAGGCCACTGTCTCACCATCACTGCTCAGCCACCCCCTTTGCCCTCACCGGCTTCTCTCCCCTCCCTTCCCCAGGGGTTGATCCCATGTGCTCCTTAATAAACATCCTGCACTCTAAAGTCAGAACCAGAGTAGCCTGCCAGGGGTACCCAACCTGTACTGCTGCTCAGCCCATCCAAACAGACTGATGGGCAGCATTCTCCTCCACTTCCTGGTGGCGGGAACTTCCTATACAAATCCTCGAAGACCAAACTGGAGTCTGGACGTGTGCAGAGGAGCTAAAGGAATTCGGAGTGTTTTCCTGTCTTGAGAAAGACCGGCTTTCACGGCCATTGTTTAGTGATGGACTCCACAGGCCAGCTCTGTGTGCCCCTCTGTCCAGGGCGGCCCCCACCCTCTCCTTCTACGAGGCCACCAGTACATAGTTGGAAAGCTACAAGAGCACATGATTTAAGGGGGAAATAAAACTCTTAGATTTAACAGCTCCAAAACATAATCCTCACGTAAACACTGGAGGTGGTGGGATGCTGGCAGGGAGGAGAAACGGGTACTGTTTGGGGCATCTCTGATGGGTGACACATGCTTTGGTGTCTTATCCTTGCGCTCTGCTTGTACCTGAAACTCATTCTGACAGCCTGGAGGAGGAGGCAGAACCGCCAACAGAGTAGGTTGCCCCAGCTGACATCCTTATTTCTACACATTCTGCCTTCAAAACCCTGGTCAGCGGTGCATAAGACAAACAAGTCCCAAACTGGAGTGTCTGCGGCTCTCCCGCCAAAAAACATCAGAGGCAGAGGTCGTTCAGCAAAAGGCAGTTGTCCAAACAGAGGCTGGTGGCCCAATCCAGACAGGGAACAGGCCTCCCTCTGCCCCGTGGCCTGGCCAGGGTGGGAGCCATTGTGTCCTAAGCTGACTCTGGGAGGGCAGGAGGCCCAGGGTCCTACAGTATACATACCCACAAGAAGAGTAGGGGTCCCCGGAAGCTGGCTGGAGTCCAAGGAGACAGCACACCCTTAGCACAGCAAGGCTGCCAGTGCTGGTGACTGAGAACCCTCCAAGCGTTAAGGAGGGACATGCCCTGCCCTTCTGAGGCTGCTGGGTCTTGATGGTCTACACCCCCACAGGTGTGCACAGGTGCACAAATGTGCATGCGCTTACACATGCCAGTCACATACACATACAGTCACTCAGACACAGCAGCCTCAGGCCGTGCCCGACACATCACACAGTCAGTGCCCAAGAGTGGAGTCTGCGGGCCGCCCCTCGGGGTTTTCTGGAGCTCACAGGAGAGGCGGTGACCCCTGTCCTTGTCCTAAGACAGTGGTTCTCAAAGTGAGGTCCCTGGGCCAGCAGCATTAACATCACCCGAGAACGTGTTGGACATGCTTTGGGTTCCGTCTTGGTCACAGAGCCCTGAGCAGGCCCGGGGGCCTCCCACAGGACTGCGACTCCTTGTCACGCCTTTTATGCGTCAGCTCCTGTGCTAATCAGACTTAACACACACTATCTCATTTAAAACTCACCAGCACACTGTGAGATGCATGCTGTATGGTTCCTATTTTTTTCAGATGGGAACTGAAGTTCGGAAAGGTTTAGGAGTCCTTGCCTGGAGTCCCCGAGGCTCCCAAGCCCATGCCTCTAGTCACATTCTAGATGTAGCTCCGGCCCCACTGAATGTAAACACCCTACTGAGGACTGTGCCCTCCATGCCAGGCCCCACCCCTGCCACCCCCTCAACTTTCCCTGGGTCTCTCCCTGCCTCAGCAGCCAGTCCTAAATCTTTCCTCAAGAGATGAAGCCTGGCCATCCACGCAGGAGGTGGGACGAAGGGCGGAGGCAAAGCCCCAGCTCGTGAGAAGACAGCACCTCTGCCAAGGCCCTCGTCGCCCTGCACCACACGGCCCCGCCCAGAGAGCAGCGGGAAGGCCTCCCCGCCTGCACCCCAGCGCCTGGAGAGACAGCCTGCTGCACAACTGACCTGCGGGATCCAGAGAGCTGCTTTGCGCACGTCTGATCCCTAATGTCTCCTGAACCACATTAGGAGGGACCTGGGTTTGAGTTTATCACCAACTTACTACATGACCTGGGCTGGTCCCCACTTGGAATGTTTTTCCATTTCTGCAGTGAAGATGCAGGCTGATGATTTAGAAGGATGCCTCTTACTCTGAGACCACGTCTTGGATTCTAGATATCCACGTGACGTTGGAGAAGGCTGGCCAGGACATGGGAATCTGAAGTGCCTAGGGCTCTGGACCCGGCTGTCTGCTCAGCCTAACTCATCTCTGTTTGAGACTTGGGAGTGACCCCCCAGCTCCCTGGACGCGCCTGGCTCGGCACCTACTCCTCCTGCTCCCCGCACTCAGAGAGGATTTGTGTGCTCCCACAGGGCACCAGGGCCTGGAGGGAGCCAAGGAGCCTTACCTCTTGTGCCAGACTCAGAGGCGGCCATGGGGGCCTGTGTCGTGATGACCGATATCAACATCTCGTCTGGCCTTGACAGCAATGCCACGGGCATCACAGCCTTCTCCATGCCCGGCTGGCAGCTGGCACTGTGGACCGCAGCCTACCTGGCCCTGGTGCTGGTGGCTGTGATGGGCAATGCCACAGTCATCTGGATCATTCTGGCCCATCAGAGGATGCGCACGGTGACCAACTACTTCATCGTCAACCTGGCCCTGGCCGACCTCTGCATGGCTGCCTTCAACGCTGCCTTCAACTTCGTCTACGCCAGCCACAACATCTGGTACTTTGGCCGTGCCTTCTGCTACT
Organism: Bos indicus x Bos taurus; assembly: GCF_003369695.1. Taxonomy (NCBI): domain Eukaryota; kingdom Metazoa; phylum Chordata; class Mammalia; order Artiodactyla; family Bovidae; genus Bos; species Bos indicus x Bos taurus. Next base: position 25,750,578 of record NC_040103.1, on the reverse strand, counting down.
TCCAAAACCTCTTCCCCATCACAGCCATGTTCGTCAGTATCTACTCCATGACTGCCATTGCTGCTGACAGGCAAGTAGGGGCAGCGGGGTAGTGGGGCAGTTATGGGGAGCCGGTTCACTGTGTTGGCTTCAGACAGGGCTGATAACACACCCATAGTCACACAGCAAGTTAAGTGTGGAACCCAGGGAATTAATTGCCTCCTAACCTGTTCATGATCCTAAACTACGCATCTGGAATAGTTTCACAGAGGACTGTGGAACTGAGACGAGAAAGGATAAGGTTAGACACGAGAAAGAACTTTGCCCTAGATGGGTGTTCAAGGCTATAAAGGAAGAACAACAGTGTTTTAGGGACCTTCTGGAGTGTTCTTCTCTGGAGTTGATTTTTGTTTTGGTTTCTTTATTTTACAAGGAAATTGCTTATATTGTTTCCTCTTCCTAGATAGATTATTTGAGGGGAAAATTAAACACTGCATGCAGTTACCACATAATTACGATGGGGCCAATTACCTCCCAGGTGCTGTATCTCTGGGGCTGCAGACTGAGCCTCTGCAGGCAATAGGGGACAGGAGGGTAGAAGAGTGATCAGTCAGCAGATCTGAAAGTCACCTGAGACTTTCATTCACTCAATAAGTATCTGAGGCACTGTTTCAGGCGCTGGGAAATATACAGCAGTGGGAAAAGTGTGGTCTCATGGAACTTCCGCCTTAAAGCTCAGGTGGGGGGTGGGTAGTATGGACTGTAGAGGGCAGAGTGGAGCCAGGAGTCCAGACAGGCAGGAGGCGGTTGACTAGGTAACTCAGGGGAGGGAAGACGGTGGCTCGGGTCAGGATGGTAATAATGGAGACGCGTCCATTCATTTCTTCATTCATTCTTAGTCATAGGAAGAAATTCCCCCCGTGCCCACTATGTACAGACACTGTTCTGCACATTCAGGTAAAAACAGATAAAGATGCCTGCCCTGGTGAAAACTTAAATAGAAATACAAGACTAAATAAATTATACATTGTATTTTGAGGTCATGAGGGCTATGGGAAAATATAGGAAGGGGATAGGGGATTCAATGGAGAAGGCAATGGCACCCCACTCCAGTACTCTTGCCTGGAAAATCCCATGGACAGAGGAGCCTGATAGGCTGCAGTCCATGGGGTCGCTAGGAGTTGGACACGATTGAGCGACTTTACTTTCACTTTTCACTTTCATGCATTGGAGAAGGAAATAGCAACCCACTCCAGTGTTCTTGCCTGGAGAATCCCAGGGACGGGGGAGCCTGGTGGGCTGCCGTCTATGGGGTCGCACAGAGTCGGATAGGACTGAAGCGACTTAGCAGCAGCAGCAGGGGATTCGAAGCGCTAGGGTTTGTGTTTTGGGGTGGGGCAGGTAGTATATCAGATATCATGTCAGGATCAGCGAAAGGGTGGGCTTTGAGCTTTGTCTTATTGTCCTGGCCATGTCTCAAGGTTCAGATTAATCCCAGGGAGGAAGCCTGGGGGGGTCATCTAGGACCAAGGTCATTTCTGCATATGTAGAGCACTTCCTTCACTGCAGATTGCTGGTAGGCAGCTGCTTTGGGCTTTGTGCAGAAGAACTTCGGGCTCTGTTAAAGTTTCTGAACAGAAGAGAGGCTGAGCTGCTGAGGAACTCGGCAGGGCGGAGCTGCAGGACAATGCCCCAGATGGACTTCTGGTGTGGCCACACTGCCCTCTTGTGGCCTTCTGAGAGCATGTCCACGCTCAGAAGGAGGCGATGAGGTGGACAGAGGTTTAGAGCGCTAGTGTGCCACGTGTCTACAAGACAGTCACCAGTTCGGCAGCTCTCTGCAGGTCACCAGCAGGGTGTGGGGAATAGGACGGGAGAGTGTGGGCCTGGAGTGGGAAGAGGAGGTGCAGACTGGTCTGAAGGGCGTGCACTGCTCACACCGGTGCAGACTGGTCTCAAGGGTGTGCACCGCTCACACCGCCCTCTGCTCACAGGTACATGGCCATCGTCCACCCCTTCCAGCCCCGGCTCTCAGCTCCTGGCACCAGAGCGGTCATTGCTGGCATCTGGCTGGTGGCCCTGGCCCTCGCCTTCCCCCAATGCTTCTATTCCACCATCACCACGGATGAGGGTGCCACCAAGTGCGTGGTGGCCTGGCCTGAAGACAGCGGTGGCAAGATGCTCCTTTTGTAAGGCCTGGGGATGGGGGAACATGGTGTGTGCACATGTGCCTGTGTGCGCGTGCATGCACATTCATGGTGTACACGTGTGCAGTGTGTAAGTGTGAGTGCACAGGTATCTGAGTGAACTGGGGATAATGTGAGCACAGGATCAACTTAGCACTCAGTAAATGTCAGGTCTGGTCTAAGCACTTTACATACATGGACTCATTTAATTCTCACAACAGTATGAGTATGTATTATTATTATTTCCATTTCTCAGATGAGGAAACCAAAGCACTAAAAAAACTAAGGGCCTAGGACCACACAGCTATTAGGTGGTAAATCAAGGATTTAAATTCAGGCAGTCCTGCTTCAGAGTCCAATCTCGTCAACACTCTTGCTTAAATAAGGGGGGTAGCAGGGTACTGAGGCAGAAAGAAAGGGCAGATGATGGAGTCTGGGATGTTTTCAGTAGGAGCCTGGAGATAGCCTTGAGATGAGGCAGGCACCATCGGCTAAGGGATGGGGGCAGAAAGCAGAACTCAGACACGGTGCAGCTGCTGTGTGACCCAGGATAAGTCCTTTTCTTTTCTGGGCCTCAGTTTGCCTAGTTCTCACGTGGCTCTGTCGTCCCCAAGAACCTTGGAAATTCAAAATTGAGGATAAAGAATCGGTTGAGGTTCTGGGGACAGTATTCGGGTTGGAATCCTGCTCTGTCCCCTGCTGGCTCAAGGATCCTTTGAGTCACTTAACCTCTCTGAGCCTTTGGCTCTTTCTCTCTCAAAGGAGATTCGCAAGAGAACCTTGCTCAGGGGTTGTTGTGAGGCACTGCAGCAGAACCTGTGCCCAGTATGTGGTCGTTTAAACCGGAGCAAACGAAAACAAACCCGTCAGACTTAGTCCAAGAAAAGCCTGGCTGCCGCAAGTATAAGGCTGTACACGCTCTGAGCCCAGAGCCGCCAGATCTCGGCAATAATTCAGGCCCCTCCCCGCCCCCTGTCTCCCGACGCCGGCCCCTACCTCTCCTCCAGTCCCGAGCACTGGCCAGAAGGCGCCATTCCTCTGAGAAGCCTGTTTCTGCGGACTGCTGTGTTTCGAGGTCAGGCCCTGCCATTGGTCTTTGCCCTCACCCTGTACCCTCACGTTCTCAGGATTCAATGCTTCGTCGGCGGTGTCCATGTAGGGACTCGCCCCTCTTCCTGGCTCAGGGAAGGGATGGGAGCGGAACATTTCGAGACTGGCCACTGGGGGGCGATGTTTTTCCACCTTCAGTTCTGTTCAATTCAGTCGCTCGGTCGTGTCCGACTCTGTGACCCCATGAATCGCAGCAGGCTGGGCCTCCCTGTCCATCACCAACTCCCCGGAGTTCACTCAAACTCATGTCCCATCGAGTCCGTGATGCCATCCAGCCATCTCATCCTCTGTCGTCCCCTTCTCCTCCTGCCCCCAATCCCTCCCACCATCAGGGTCTTTTCCAGTGAGTCAACTCTTCACATGAGGTGGCCAAAGTATTGGAGTTTCAGCTTTAGCATCAGTCCTTCCAATGAACACGCAGGCTGATTTCCTTCAGGATGGACTGGTTGGACCTCCTTGCAGTCCAAGGGGCTCTCAAGAGTCTTCTCCAACACCACAGTTCAAAAGCATCAATTCTTCAGTGCTCAGCTTTCTTCACAGTCCAACTCTCACATCCATACATGACCACTGGAAAAACCATAGCCTTGACTAGACAGACCTTTTTCCACCTTAACATGGAGCTTTTCTCCTGGAGGCACGGAGTGGTGAGAACTCAAGGTACCAACCACCAGTTTTCTGGGGTGGGTGATTTGTGACCCTGATTCAGACAACGGCAGAAAGCAAGAGGGCAGAGGTGGGCTAGGAGGGTATACGTTGGTGATACTTCGAATTCTGAGAGGATTTGGGCGAAAGCTTGGTTTCTTGTGTGTGAGAATTTATTATTCATTCTTGGGTTAGGGAGCTTCTGAGATTTAGACTGGGGGCTCCATCCTTACAGGCTCACATTCTGTGTGTATGGATCTGATAAAATGACAGATGCCCTCTCCAGGAAAATGCACATACACTTTCAAAATCAAAATGCCAAAAAAAAAGGCAGTCTCAGGTGTGAGAGAAGCCATTCCTGATAATGGCAGGCCCTAGAAGATGGTCCCCAAAGCTCCTTGGCTCTCCCTTCTGGTGGGAACTTAGCCCAGAGTGAATCCCCATCCTGCACCGACCCAAAAAAGAATGAGGCACCAAAGGGGCATCACTCATACTCGGGAAGCATGATGGAGATGATCTCCATGCTTTACAAACGGGGAAACTGAGACTGAAGGAGAGATCTGATTGCCCAAGGTCATGCTTTAAATTAGAGGCTGGACAAGAACCCAGGTCTTCTGATTCCTCAGGGCTCATTCTCAGTGAAAGGGAAATCATTTAGGTGTTAAGTCTGTAGAGCTGTTTCACATGACACAGACTTCCTGTGCCTCTCCGAGCCTCGGTTCCTCGATGTGGACACTGAGGCAGATGGCGCAGCTGATCCTCAAGGTCCATCTGTGACCTCACAATCAAAGGTGACAGGGCCTGGCACTCACTGCTCCTCCTCTCCTTATCTGCTCCACAGGAGGACAGATGGGGATCAGGGTGTCTAGGAGGCGCCAGACATGTTGTAATTAGAAAGTCGAATTCTAAACTCAGGTTTTAGGGAAGGTATTTAGGGAAGAACCCGTCTGCTCTCCTCCCTCCAGGTGGCAGCACCTCTTGAAAGGGGCCCAGAAAGGCTGGCACGTGCGGAGGAAAGTGGCTTGGGAACACCTCAGTTTTCCTAGAAGAAGGTCACATGACAGGGCCAGGGGGCTCGGGTCCATTCACCAAATGCTGCTGCCTGGGTCTTGTTGGAGCGTGACTGTAGCATCACTCAGAAACCAGAAGGGGCAGCAGGCATATCCTTTACCCCAAAGGAAATAAAAGGGCCTCAACACAGCCCCGGGTGTCCTCCACGAGGACTGGATGAGCACCATCAGTGGTGTTCTAGGCCACTTGCTCACAGCAGAAATTGTGTCTGCTGATGTGAGCAGCAGATGCTGCAACAATGCTCACAGTCAGGAAGAGGTGATCCGATAGCTTGAACCATGTGGCCTGTCTTCACTGCCCCATTCCCTGGTAGGGATGCTGGTGCAGGATAGAAACGTATCAACTCCAGGAAATCTATTTAGACAGACAGATGCAGATATAGACGATATATATAATCTAATACCTGTGTATATACACACATATAATGCATGATTCTGGAAGAAAATATTCCAAATCGTTAATAGTGGTGGGGGTGGGATATGTAATTTTACTTCCTCTTTTATGCTTAATGGGGCTTCCCTGATAGCTCAGCTGGTGAAGAATCTGCCTGCAGTGCAGGAGACCCCAGTTTGATTCCTGAGTTGGGAAGATCCCCTAGAGAAGGGAAAGGCTACCCACTCCAGTATTCTGGCCTAGAGAATTCCATGGACTGTATAGTCCATGAGGTCGCAAAGAGTCGGACACGACTGAGCCACTTTCATTTGTGCTTAATGTCATTATAAATTAAAAAAAAAAAGTATTGGTTAACTTTTTCATTCCTATTTATTTCCTCGTTTGATAACTTGTCTGCCACTTGGAAGGACTCCGAGCTTACACTGGTGTCCCTTTTGCGGCAGGGGAAGCCCTCACTGGGCACATATGCTAGTTGATTTGCCTTAAAAAAAAAAAAAAAAAATTAAACCAAGGTCTTGGGAGGCGGCCCCAAGGTGGCCTGCCAGGAAAACTCAGGGGCACCGCAAGGCCTGGGGACTGAGCTCTGGCAGTCGCCAGGTGCCCAGGCCCTTGACTCTCCCTCCAGGTACCACCTCATAGTGATCGCCCTCATTTACTTCCTGCCTCTCGTGGTGATGTTCGTCGCCTACAGTGTCATCGGACTCACGCTCTGGAGACGCTCTGTCCCGGGGCACCAGGCTCATGGTGCCAACTTGCGCCACCTGCAGGCCAAGAAGAAGGTGAACTCCGGGGGCGGAGGGGACGGGGTCAGGGCGGGGCCGGAAGTTTGGCCCCGCCTCGGCATCGGCCATTCCGGACCCACCCCCAAAAGGGCGCCGCGGAGTATAGACTCCGCATGTACCTTGCGTTTGTCCCAAGTCTCTGGCCAGAGCCTTCATTCCTGCTTCCCCAGGCCGGCCGACTTGTCTTTAGACTTTGGGTTGTGACAGACACAGATTGCAGCGAGTGGGGGTCTTGCGGACCCATAGCTGGCAGGGTGTCTCCTAAGGATGGGGTTAGGAGCGAGAGCTCATCCACTCTCCAGAGAGGGGAGCTGCTTTGCTCAAAGAAGGATCCAAGACGCTTTTTAGAGAAGGTGGCATTGAACTGGGCTTTGAGGAGTGAGGACTAAGAAGAAAAGACAGCAGTGTGAGCCTAGAGACCAGCCTGAGCAAAAGCTGGGTAGAGGGCCCAGGAGTGCATGGGTAGTAGGTGTTCTGGGGGACTGAGGTTCCGGACGCAGAGGGGACCTGATTATTGAGGGCTTCTCAGGCTGGCATGAGGGGTGCCCCACCCTCACCCTCAGGAAGACTGGTGGGTCTTGGGGCATCCGGGCTGAGGAGTGACCTGAGTGTCTTCTGGACCAGTTCGTGAAGACCATGGTGCTGGTGGTGGTGACGTTTGCCATCTGCTGGCTGCCCTACCACCTCTACTTCATCCTGGGCACCTTCCAGGAGGACATCTACTGCCACAAGTTCATCCAGCAGGTCTACCTGGCGCTCTTCTGGCTGGCCATGAGCTCCACCATGTACAATCCCATCATTTACTGCTGCCTCAACCACAGGTGAGCCCTCATCCCAGCCCCTCTCCTCAGCCTGGTTCCATCTGGGCCCCCCTGCACAGCTTCACCACCCCCATGGGATTGCCATCCTCACAGGCATCCCTGAGCATAATCCTCGCTGTCGTCTGGGCCTCGCTTGAGCCCCACCCCCTCCCCAAAGCTCTGCCCAATGCCCAGCCCACAGCTTTCATGACCGCCTGCTCCTGCTCTTTCTTCTGGGGGCTGCACCTGGACAAGGAGAAGAGAGAAGGGAGGGACAGAGAGATGGAGAGAGGGGCAGAGAGGCAGAAGGACAGCCGAGAGGGAGGAAGGAAGGAGCCAGGTAAAGGAGGGAGGGACTTGGCTACTTCCCTAGTGGTCCAGTGGTTAAGACTTTGCCTGCCAACGCAGGGGGTGTGGGTTTGATCCCTGGATGGGGAGCTAAGATCACACGTGCCTGTCGGCCAAAACAACCAAACATAAAGAAGCAATATTGTAAGAAATTCAATAAAGACAAAAAAAAAAAAAACAAGGAGGGAGGTACTGATGTTTTTAAGAGCCTTCTACATTGAGGAGGCGCTGAGGACTGTCTGTGGGTGAGGACAGTGCCAGCTGCAGCGAATGAAGCACTCAGCCTGAGGCCTGGGGCTGAGGCTGGAGGGGAAACGGGTTGCTTCCTGGAAGATCACAGGAGGGGCTTTCAGGGGCACTAGGAAATGACCTTGGCAGAGACTGCCAGGGAGGAAGGAGCCCAATTCTCACTCCCTGCTGCTCTCATACCTCTAGAGAAGTGGAGTCTCACTGAGGGGCTGGCATTTGCTCTGGAGCACGTGCACAGGTGGGAGATGCTGGGCCAGGCAGGAGCCCCAGTGCCCAGGAGTCCTTCTTGTAGAGCAGGCCACTCAGCCTCAGAACGGTGGGGCCAGGGAAGAGTCGGTGAGAGGTGAACACTGAGTCCTGGCCTTAACAAGGCAGTGATGTGGGTGACATTGACCCTGGGCCTCTTGTATCACCTTTCTGCACTGATATCCAGGCCATTCATAAGGCCAATAGAGCCTTTGTTGCTCAGACATCCTACCCACCTGGGGCAGGCCAGAAGGAAGTGAGAGACTGACTTTTATCTTTTGAATGTTTAATAGGCGTCAGAACCCTCCATTGTCTCCTTACAGGCAAGTATACCCCATGGACTGTAGCCCACCAAGCTCCTCTGTCCATGGAATTCTCCAGGCAAGAATACTAGAGTGGGTTGCCATTCCCTTCTCCAGGGAGAAACCTGCCTCTCCTGCATTGCAGGTAGATTCTTTACCATCTGAGCCACCAGGGCTACCCATGTAATGGGATGGAGGTGTTATCCCCATTTTACAGATAAAGAAACTGAGTCTCAGAAAGGAAGACTCTCCTAAACTCATACAACAAGAATTCCATGTTTCCAAGGTCTGTAATCTCATCCCCACATCACACATTTTTCTCTCATGCAGTTGTAGAAGTGAGAACTTAGAGACAGGGACTGTCACATCAGGGAGGGCCCCCAGCCTTCTGTGTCTGTGCCCTGCTACCCAGTGACAGTCCGTGGGAGTCAACACCCCACGGCTCTATGAGTTCCTGAAACAACCTCTGATCTTTCAGTATTTGAAGACACTGGCTCTGCAGTAGGACTGTTCCTCCTGGTGCCATCTTCTTTTCTCCAGAAAATAATCTCCAGTGGCTCTGTGTGCCAGCACTGTTCCAGGCCCTTTGGGATACGCTGGTGAACAAAAACAGTGATCCCTTTCCTCAGGGAGCTGACCTTCTTGGGGAGCAGGTGGAGATAGACAATAAGCAAACCTATGAGTGAACTCCGGGAGTTGGTGATGGACAGGGAGGCCTGACGTGCTGCGATTCATGGGGTCGCAAAGAGTCGGACACGACTGAGCGACTGAACTGAACTGAATGAGTCAATGAGCCACAGTGTGTATTAGGTGATAAATCCTATAGAAAAAAAGAGAACTGGGTAAGGGAGGACAGGAAGTAATGGGGGAAGTAATGGGCATAAAGGTTGCAATTTTACAGGATGGTCAGGGTAGGCCTTATTGAAGGGCCTCAGGGTAGGCCTTACTGAGGGGCCTTTTGAGCACATTTGAGGACTGAGTGGGCCCTGGTAGCTGTCTGGATAAGAGTTCCAGGCAGAGGGAACACCCAAGGCAAGGGGGAGAAGCAGGGAGAGGATTAGGCAGTTGCAGTTATCCCAGCAGGCAAGAGATGGTTGGTTTAGATGCATGAGAAGTGGTCAGAACCTGGAGATTGCTAAGGTAGAGTCAACAGACTTTGATGGAGAGGAAGTCAAGGATGACTCCAGGTTCTTGGGTGGTCAGTTATCAGGAATTGAGATGAGGACGACTGTCAGGGACATGGGGGGAAGAGGATAGGGAGCTCAGGTTGGGACATGCTGAATGTAGGTATAAGGGACAGTGGCCATGAAGCTCCCATAATAAAGGCATTTATTGGGCTGCACCGTGGAATCTCTAGAGCTACAGGGGGAGGAACCAACGTCAGGTCCGCGCTTCTGCAACACAGAAGCTTGCCTCTCCTGGGAACAGACCACTCACTCAGTTGTCTGCCTCTCTGCACCACACAGGGCCTCATTTATTTCTGCTGCTGACAGGACAGTGTCTACCTTCTGCCAGCTCTGTCTCACTTTTTCTACTCACTCTCTCCTTCCTCTGATCTCTCGTTTACATGGGGACCCTCTGTGCTGCCATGGGGAAAGCTCACTTATTTTTTAAGCAAATGTCCCCAAACTTAGTAGGTCCATGCGCATATTTCCTTTCAAAGCAGTCCCCTTGGAGAGCATCCTTATTGCTGCCAACATTGCCAAAGCCCCAATTTCTTAAGATTCCTCTTTGCATACTCCTTTAGAAGCCAATTAACAAATCAAACAAGAAAATCTGTTGTGTTATAATTGTACTTGGTTTGTTTTTGTTTGTTTGTAACAAATGGTCTTGTCCAGCTTAATCACCCACTTCAAACTTGGACTTGGCTCCAGATTACTTCTGGCTGTTTCCAAAACTCCAACCCACTAAAGAATGTGTCTCTGAGCTCTTTTTTAAAAATTCTTTATTTTTGGCTGCCCTGGGTCTTTCGCTGCGCACCGGCTTTTCTCTAGGTGCGGTGCGCAGGCGTCTCATTTCAGTGGCTTCTCTTGTGGAGCACAGGCTCTAGGGCGCTCGGGATTCAGTAGTTGTGGTCACGGGCTTAGCTGCACGGGCATGTGAGGTCTTAGTTCCTGGACCAGGGATCGAATCCTCGTCCCCTGCATCAGCAGGAGGATTCTCAACCACTGGACCACCAGGGAAGTCCTCCAGAGACCCTGAGCTCTTACGAGTGAATTTCTGAAGCAACTTTACTCTGGAGGGGAGATCGGCTCCTGGAGGTGGGGCAGCCACAGGGCAGTTCCCATAACTGTTGGCCTCACTTCATTTCTCAAGATGACCCCTCCACCCCTCAGGTTTCGCTCTGGATTCCGGCTTGCTTTCCGTTGCTGTCCATGGGTCACACCAACCGAGGAGGACAAGATGGAGCTGACCTACACTCCATCCCTCTCCACGAGGGTCAACAGGTGTCACACTAAAGAGATTTTTTTCATGTCTGGGGATGTGGCCCCCTCTGAGGCTGTCAACGGGCAGGCTGAAAGCCCCCAGGCTGGAGTGTCTACTGAACCCTAAAGCCTAGTGCCTGGCTGCAGGGAGAGGCTCCGCACCCTTGAGAAGTAGCCAGTCGAAAGGACCACCTCTGAAAGTTTGGCCCGTGCCTCACCCTTCAGTACATCAATGGAAAGATGAGATGGGGCCAGGAACTCTGCAGTGGGTCCTGCCTCTCCCAGCCAGCCCCTCAGACAGTGCTTCAGGGGATCCAATAATTCAAAGAAGACAGGGTGAGCTAACACTTATCTAATCCAGGAGTTGCAAGGTCGAATGCCTTCCTGGGGCATACAACATAGAGTAAATTGAACCCGGTATGAAAGAAAAATTGTAGATATATTGATAAAAGATAACTGACTTCAGTGTCGGGCCAATAGGGAATGGTGGGGACTGGCAAACTGGAGGGCATAGGAATCCAAAGGGGAGAGTAGCTGATCAGCTCTGGGCAAATGCTGCCATGTGACTGATCCTCTACATCTTTCAAGAGAAGCCAGAAATCCAAATTTGTGAAACTTCCAGAATTGTTAAATTTGGCTCACATTGTTATAAATGTTGTGCGAACCAAACAAAACACACCCGTGGGCAGTACTCAACCATGACACTGATTTATTATCAGGATAAAGACACAAGGAAAGAAGCTGCTTAATTCTGCAAAGCCCCTAACCTGTGAGCCAATCCAGGGCTTCTCTGCTTTAGCATCTAAGAACCCAGGTCCACCCCAGGGGAGATGGTGGTTAAGGGTCAAAAGAAGCCTCAGCTGGGTGGTCTCAAGACAATGACCTTCACATTGCCTTCCTCTTTCAGTTGCAAAACTACTTTGCAGGGAGGCTGAGGATGATGGGAGAGATGCCTATAAATTAGCAAGTCCAATACATGTTAAGTGCTTCATAAACAGCGTGTGTGCTCAGTCACTATGTCATGTCCAACTCTTTGTGACCCCATGGACTCTAGCCCACCAGGCTCCTGTCCATGGGATTCTCCAGGCAAGAATACTGGAGTGGGTTGCCATGTCTTCCTCCAGGGGATCTTCCCGACCCAGGGATCAAACCTGTGTCTCCTGCATTGACACGCAGATTCTTTACCACTGAGTCACCTGGGAAGCCCTCATAAACAGCAGCCGTGACTTTCATTACTGCCATGGCAGCCGTCTGACATGAATGCCTCTTCGAGTCAGCAACACAGCCGTCACCCTAACTTCCGCTCAAGAGGCTGGCAGGCAGAGAACACCAACCGTTCCATCCCCTAGAAAGCTCCAGGCCCAGCCGGGTCCACACCTCACCCTGCTTGCTGACTCACCTTTCCTGCCTCGGGCCCTTCCAGAAGAACCACATAATGCTGTAAATGCACACCTAGAGTTTAATGTTACCTGTGTTCTCCACAAAATCACTGTGCCGTAGGCGCTGGCAGTGCCAATAAAGGGACCCTGGTCTCACAAAACAAAGTGAACACGCAGTCAGTCCTGGGGAAGACCTTGCAGAGGTGTGACATGGCACTGCAATCACAGGGCACCAGAATGTGGACTGATGTGGGGTCCACTGACCAGCTTGGGGGGAGGAATCCAAAATGGCAGCCACAGAGTGGAACGGTACCCTCGAGGCTGAGGTGGGGCAGGGATGGAAGGGTTGGGCAAGGGCCAGTTTCCCATAGAAGGGGTTAATTTTCAATGGGGATGTGTGTGGGGTGGGGGTGGGGAGAGCACCACAACCCTGCTACCCAGGGCTGCTGCAAGGCTTCATCTACTTGGGCAGGGGGTCTCTTCATCTGTTGGCCTGGAGTTGGCGGACAGGATGATGAAGACAGGACCTGCTCGGGAACAGCGGGAGCAGCGGGGGCCAGTGTTGCCCCGTCCTCTCGGGAAACCCAAACAGCCCCTGCAAGCCAAGCTTCTACTTTGTTCCAACTACAGGTGAGGAAGACAGGCTATTGGAAGACAGAAGCCTTTACCTTCTGAAAGGGGTCAAGGTGGGAGTGCAGGAATCCCTCCCCAAGGCAGGCCCCTGGGGCTGCAGCAGGGAGCCTGGAGGGCAGGTGCTAGAAGACACGGGGAGAGCATCCTTGAGCCAAAAGAAGGCTGAAGGCTGAAGAACACAGCCTTCATTTCAAACTGCCCCCGACCCAGAAGGCCACAAAACCCCCCAGGGTTTGGTTTTTGCCACATCCCCCAATATCCTCCCTACTCCCCAGTCATTAAGCATCACTCGGGTCTTTGAATTGGTACAAAGTTTACTAGGTCATACAACATGGCTCACAAAAGCGATGGGTAATTCCAATGAGCGTACTGTTTCTTGATTGGTTCCTTTTACCCGAATGGAGACAAGACACTTGCCCGCAGGACTGCCCACCTCCCCTCCCCAAGACAGACAGAAGGCAAGACTGTCACACTGTGGCTATGACCAGTTCCACGGACACATAATTCAGTGGCATTGCCATGCCCAGCTGGGACACCAGCCAGCAGCGGGTGCGGGGCCGGGAGGAAGTGGCGGCCACTGCACCCATGGGAGGAGAAGTCCCGGCAGTGTCTGCTGGTGATAATACATTGCACATGGGGGACGGGTCCCCAGGGACGGGCAGCGGAGGCCCTTAAGGCCTGTCAGATAGTGTGACTTTTCATCTTGGGCCAATAAATAACTGTTGGACGAATGCATAAATTAGAAACGGACGCCACTAAACTTCACACGTGGGGAACGTACGACCGGGTTGAAATCAAATCATGCAGAGTGGTAGGGCAGGTGAGGAGGGACCTGGAGGGCAGGGAGATTATCAACAGCACACACTCTATTTTGTACCCTACGTTACGCGCCGTTAGTGGGCTTCTGGTTTCCTCCCTGTGGTGGTGCAGGCGGGCTCTGGTGCCGGCGTCTCCCAGCACAGCTCGCTGGGCAAAATAAGGGGTCACTGCTTGAAGAGAGAAGTGCTGGAAGGGCAGCAGGCTGGGGGTCAGGACTCTTAGCTGCTCATTTCTTGCCGGAGCCGAACGCCCACCGCTGTGATGAGGGCGGCTCCCTTGCCGCTGCCGTCTTCAGATAAGAGGAAGGACACATTACACTTTGGTGACAGTTCCTTCACGGTTTGGTGCATGATTCTGGAGAAGCTGAAAAGGACGAAAAATAGAGATGGGTTGGTAGAGGAATAGGAGAGATGCCGGACCCACCTGAAGATGCTGAAGCAGCCAAAGGGAAGGAGGGAAGCGAGGAAGGAGCGGGGTGGGGCTGCTCTGAAGCAGCAGAGACTTATTGAGAATGGCCGGGAGGCAAGCAGGTTTACTGCCAACCTAATTACACTCTGCAGCAGGGAGACACGACGGAGAATCCCAAACGAGCTCCTCTGGACAGCTCCTGAGGGCAACGCATGAGTAACACACCCAGACAGCTCCCATCCTCAGAGCCTGAGGAGCTGAGAGGACCGAAATCCAAGAAGGGGGTGTCGAGACCTGGGCGTGGACCACTGAGGCGCGCCAGGCCAGGTCAGGTGTTAGCTCAGCAGGCTTCATGGAAACAAACATCACCCATCCCTAGCTTGCAGCCCTCTGAGACCCCAGCCCATCAGCACCTGAAGCTGAGAGGGAGCCTTCCTTTCCACCCCCAAGTGAAGCACAATCTCTAAATGAGAAGCGACTCTGGATTCTTGCATTTTGTGGTGCAAATGAGATAGGGCCAGGCTGAGAATGCTCAGGGCAGCAGGGCTCCTAGAGGTAATACTGCTTGCCCTCTGCTGAGTATCTCCTAGGTGTCCCACACTTGATATACGTAATGTCCAGTCTGCCAATGGTTATTATCCTGCAAAGAAGAGGAGACTTGACAGAGACGAAGGAATTGAGCACAGCTTCTAAAGGGTGCTGTCAGGATTAAATCCAAGCCTGTCCACGTTGGGCTCCAGAGACTAGCTCTAAACACAGTGACAAGGAGGACAGTGACAAAGGTGAAGAAATGGAGCCAGACAGCCTGTCCCATCCCAAGCCACGGCCGTGAGGTAAGCGGGCACTGTTCATGCTGAGTTGGGTATGCCTGCTTTAAAGTAGGGTGACGTTATGGCTCGTTTACTGGGGAATGGTCCCATTGTAATTATTAGTAGCCCTCTCTCAACTGGCCAAAGTACCTCTGTTTCGACAATAATAAGGTCACTCCATTCGTAAGAGCCCAGCTTTGAGACATGCGGCGGGTCAAAGAGCAGATGGGCCCACCCATTCTCCTCCAGCATGGGATGTGGGACACCGGGCCCAAAGGAGGTTGATCCCGCCCGCCTCCGTGCTCCAAAGCCCAGGGCCACGATTGCTCCTGCCTTCCAAGGCTCTTGACAGACTGATGTAGCAGAACAAGACAGTGGGTCCTCTCCCTTTCCTTCACTCCCTCTCCTGGCTTCTAAGAAACAGCTTCTCCCCCAGGCTGATGGGTAAGCCCACGCCCACCTGTTCCTGCTTTCCTGCTCCCCGCCCAGGATACAAGGGGCCCGGGAGGAGCAGCAAGCAGGAAATGTCAGGACCACGGGGTGAACTGGCCAAGTGAAGCCACTTCTCCGCCCTGCACCCGCCTCCTCATGCCAAACAAGCCCCGCTCCGACCGCACAGCCTGCAGGCCGGCTGTGTTCCTGGTGAGGAGTTTTACTGGAGGGCGGGAAATCACATCCTGGTGTCCCGGAACCAAAAGGGGCTTCGCCCACGCGCCCGCCACCAATGGAAGCCCCACTCACTGCGGATGAAGCTTGTAGAGCGTCCCGTCCACGCCCACAGTCACGTTGAGGCGGTCCAGCCCCCTGTTTTCGCGGATCTTATCCACCACAGCAGCCATGCCTGCGCCACACAGCTGCGCCGCCCTCTTGGACACCACCCCACACACGGTCTTCACGAGGATACTGTCGTCGCACGTGCTGTTCAGGCCCAGCTGCTGGAGGATGGCCCGGACCTGCAGCAGCGCTAATCGGTCGCTGTGGGGGACGAAAGTCAGGAGGCCGGATGAAAAGGAACCCGCTGGAGAGCAGCAGGGGCCAGCCCCCAAAAACTGAGCTTATCCACGAAAAGGGTTATGGGGCTTTCTCTTCCCTTCAAAATAATATTTTTTTTAATGACCCTCCAAGTATTACAAGTTAAGTTGTAGAAAAACTGGCAACTCTAGAAAAATTGGAAAATTGAAACTCTACAGCCCCAACACTGGGGGAAAATACTATTAAGGTTTAAATATATTTCCTTCCAATCTGTTTTTCTGGAATATCATTAAACTGCATTTGTTCTGTATATAAATAGGCTTGTCATTTATTTATGTTTAAATTTTTATTTTTACTGGAGTATAGTTGATAAATGGGCTTCCCTTGTGGCTCAGCTGGTAAAGAATCCACCCACAATGCAGGAAACCTGGGTTCAATCCCTGGATTGGGAAGATCCCCTGGTGAAGGGAAAGGCTACCCACTCCAGCATTCTGGCCTGGAGAATTCCATGGACTGGACAGTCCATGGGGTCACAAAAGGTCAGACATGATGAGTGACTTTCACTTTCACATAGTTGATAATAATATTGTGGGCTTGCCCTTTATATATGGTTTTCTTTCTTGCTTTTTTCTTACTTCATATATCTGAGGGAGTTCCTACCTCCTTATCCAAGACCAGGATTGAAAAAGGCTGCCATAGTAGTTCATTCTGGGAATGACCATAATTTATTTAGAGAAATTTAACTTGAAATTTTTTGCTACACTCTGATGACATTCCTGTTTATAAGTCTTTGTGTGCAACTCAGATTTTTCCTTTAGGATACATTTCTGGGTCAAAGGGCTTTTGACCCAGAAGGCAAGTGCCTTTCTGAAAGTTGACTCTTGGTCTCCTGGGATATTTGTCTCTTCATGAAATTGAAAGAGTTGACAATGAAACAGTGACGATGACGACAACAGTGACAAGAGCAGTGAGCCTTTTTTGAGGACTCACTATGTGACAGGTGTTTACATACATCACTTCATTCCTCTTCCTAACAGCCAACTGATCCACATTTGACTGTTCCCATTTTAAAGATGTGGCAATTGAGGCTGGAGGAGATTGAGTAACTCACCCAGAGCTCACAGCCAGTGACGTAGAGCAGGTCTCAGGACCAGAACTACCAAAGCTCTCACCCACCATGCCATATCTTGTCATATAGAATGCAGATGTTTTCTTTCTTTGGTTTGCTGTTCTGTCTTTTAAGCTTAATGATTGATATTGTTTTTAACTTACAGAAACCATGAGGCTAAAATTTGCAATTTTCTCTTTATTATTTCTCCCTTTGATATGACACTTGAAAAGACCTTCCCCAGCACTTCACACCCATCAGGATGGCTCTTATTAAAAGAAAAATAAAAACAGAAAGTAAATAGTGTTGGCGAGGATATAAAGTTGGAGCCCTTGTATATACTGTTGGTGGGATGTAAAATGGTACAGCCTCTGTGGAAGAGTATAGCAGTTCCTCCAAGTAAATAAAATAATTATGTGATCCATCAATTCCACTTCTGAGTATATAACCAAAAGAATCGAAAGCCGGGATGTGATCATGTATTTGCACGCTCATGTTCATAGCAGCATTATGCACAACAGCCAAAAAGTGGAAGCAACCCAAGTGTCCATGGATGGATGAATGGATAAGCAAAATGTGGTGTATACCATACAAGGAATTACTCATATTCAGCCTTAAAAAAGGAAATTCTGCTACAAATGGATGAACCTTAATGATACTATGCTAAGTGCGGTAAGCCAGATGTGAAAGGACAGAGGCTGTATGATTCCACTTACATGAAGTCACTAGAGAAGTCAAAGTCATAGACACAGAAGGTAGAACAGTGGTTGCCAGGGGCTGGGGGAGGGGGGATATGGAGAGTTAGTATTTAATGGGTACGGAATTTCAGTTTGGGAAGATGAAAAAGTTCTGGAGATGGATGGTGCAGATGGTCGAACAACAAAGTGAATGTATTTAATGCCGCTGAACTGTCTACTTCCAAAATGGTCACAATGATAAAGTTAACACTATGTGTATCTACCACAGTAAAAAGGGCTTCCCTTGTGGCTCAGCTGGTAAAGAATCCGCCTGCAATGCAGGAGACCTGGGTTTGATCCCTGGGTTGGGAAGATCCCCTGGAGAAGGGAACAGCTACCCACTCCACTATTCTGGCCTGGAGAATGCCATGGACAGATGAAAGTCGTAAAGAAGTCCACGGGGTCACAAAGAGTCAGACTCGACAGTGAAAAGTCAGACTTTTTCACTTGACCATGATAAAAAAGTATTAACAAGAAATATTCACTGATACTTTCTTCTCCTTCTTTTCTGGCTGCTATTTTCCACACCCTGGCTCATGGGTGAACTGAGAACGAAGAGAGAAGGAAGTGGGAAACTTGGTTCCCTATCATGGCCCCTCCCTCCCCTGAGACTGTGAAATGCCACCACTCTGGATGCTCAAGACCTCCAAGGTCGGGGCCTCGGGGCTGCTGTCTACAGCAGCGAGCACTTTACTGCATGGGTTCTGGGGGGCAAGGAGTTTCACCTGCAGGTTACAGACCCAGGCTTGGGGGACAGTGAGGAGCAGGCCCTGGCCCAGTGCCGCTATCATGACCATCCTAAAATGTAGGAGGCTTCTGCACAAGCGCTTTTGCTGAGCACTTTCCTACTTTCTCCCACAGTTCACTGTGCAAGATGGCGATGGTAGAGATGAAATGTTCACTCCATCTGAGAAAAACAGGAGGAAGACAGAAGCAGCTCGCTGGGACACTGTGGGTGGTGAGCCCTGAGTCCGCAGCTGCCTTTCGGAGAAGAGGGTGAGGTCAGACCAGTGGCGCTTGGCTCTTTTGGACTCGATGCTCCTTCAATTCAAATATCTGCGATGCACCTTTCCTATCCTGAAATGTAACCTATTACACACAGGACGATTTCAAACAAATCAATATAACGCCCTAACATATAGAATGAATAAAAGGGAATGATTTACAGTAAAATTATGGAACTTCAACATGCAACTGCTCAGGGTATACTACTCCAGAGAAGAAGAAAACGCTCACAAACGGCCAGAATGTCCCCTAGATTGCATACCACCCCCATCACAGCCCCCTGGCCAGGCCCACCTGTGACTTGAAGGCCCTGCCCGCTCACCTCTCGATCTGAGAGAGATACTTGGTCTGAAAGAGGCCCCGGGTCTTCAGCGGCTCAGAGATCTGCCCCCGGAAGAGGAAGCCCCTCTTGGCGAAGTCGATCAAGATGTTGCGGACAATCTCACCCAGGTACATACCGCTGATCATCTTCTCATACCTGGAATGAGAGGAGGGAGGCTGGGCATCTCTAGGAGGCCTCTGGTCTCGAGTAACCATGGGCGCCTTCCTGTGGCTCACGGGCATCACCACCCCGTGTACCCAGCCCTGTGCTCCCTGGCAGAGGCAAAGTGCAAGACCGGGAAGGACTGAGGAATCCCCAACCCTCCCAGGATCAGATGCGGTATCTACCATCGGCGCTGTTTCATCGCTGGATCATCCTCTTCCTCACCCGACTCCCTGCCTCTGCCTGGTGAAATCCCACTCAAGCTCCTAGCTCTCAGTTCAACCATCACTGCTCCAAGGGGTCTGTCCTCCCCACCTGCCTGCTCAGCTTCCAGGCACCCTCCGTTCTTCCCAACACACAGGGGTCCTCGCCCTCTCAGCATCCCTGCAGTGAAAGCCTCGAGGGGACAGAGTGTGAGTACCTTGCTCAGTTTTGTGTCCCAGGGCCTAGCACAACATAGGGCTGCTCTCGGTCAAGCGCTCAATACCTAACTGCAGAACTAGCAAGCAGCTTAAAGGGATAAGAACACGGGGAATGTTTCCACTAGATTTTCCGAAGGTTTTGCCACAACCCAGGGTGCTTGTCAAGCACCCACAGAGTGACAAAGCCACACGGGCTGGAGGACCCAGGCAGCCACCACACCCCTGGGGGCCACCTGTTCTTGGGGCTTTTAATTCCTGCCCTCTCCATGCTCAAGGGCCTCAGGAAATGACAAGAGATTTAATTGCTTCCATGCACACACCCCATGTCTCAGTGTCCCTAAGCTGGGAAGACTCTCCTGGAATCTGTATACTCCAGAAGATCTGGGGTGCTCCACAGGAAAAAAAAAAAAAACACAAGAAATAGCACAACTATCCTCAATTCTCACCTAGTCTTTCTCATTTCACCAAGGAGACATCTCCTTGGTGTGGAACAGTTTGGTGCTAATATGGCTCTAACCCCTTCCAACCCCTACACATCTCTCTCTTAACAAAGAGGGTCTTCCTGTAGAGCGCTGGTGGGCACAGTAGGTAGGACTGAAATAATGCTCTTCTTCACTATATCCATTTTATGGTAATAATACTGGTTTTTCCTCCCTCATTAAACTCAAGAATACAAGCTGATTTAAAGAAAAACATGCAGCATAGGTGGTATTTGGAAAAGACATAAATCTTGAGATTAGCTGGAGAATCACTTATGTTTGAGAGGTACTACCCCAGCTCTTTGTTCTGTTCCTGGGGACGTGACTTGACCACCCCATCTTGGCTGTGGCAGAGGATGGCCTGATACCTGGGAGCCTGAGACAAGAGATCATTTGTCTCTTTGCTGGGAAGGGGGACACTGGCATCTTGGGGAGGGTCCCTGAAACCCAAGTTGCAAAGCTCCAATAGCCACTAGGCGCTAGAGGTCTGCTGTGGGAAGGCTAAAGGGAGGCGGGCCTCAGCCTCAGCCCTGACCTGGAGCCCCCACTCCCATCCCCACCCGCCCTGGCAACATCCTAACTTCCCTTGCCCATTAACAGCTGCAAGTCAAGGGTGTTCTGCTTCCACTAAACAAGGGAGCAGCCTGCTGACCAAGAGGTTTCTATTAGTCTATGGGGAGGAAACATAGAGCAACAGCAAGACCAGAATGTTCCAGAATAAACATGGTCACTGAGAGGACTGGTGTGACCACTGCCACCCTGTACCCAGAGGAGGCACCTGGACAGAACATCAACCTGGGCCATCTTGTACCATGTGCTACTGCTACCCCTAAGTTCTCTGTTCTCCTTGGGCCAAAAGAAAAGGTTAGGAGTTAACCTGAGGGACCACAGTCTCCAAGCTCTGTGCAAAGCCCCCTCCCACTAGAAACTTCTTTCACTGTAACAGGCAGGGGACTTCCCTGGCAGTCCAGTGGTTAGGTAGGACTCCATGCTTTCAATGCAAGGGGCCCAGGTTCAATCCCTAGTCAGAGAACTAAGATCCCACACGCTACATGACTCGGCCAAAAAATAAACAAACACAGGCAGAAACACAGCCACGTACCCTGCACCCCCGCCCCCCACCCACCCGCCACCATCCTGTCTCCTCTACCAGGTGGAATTACCTTTGCTTCCCAGAGTTTAGAGAAAACTCATCCACCAGTTTGTCATAGATTGTTCTGATATCATCCAGACACCCGTTGTCCCCAAAGGCACCCCACTCCATGTTGATACACATTTGTCCCTGGTTTCCTTCTAGCGTCTCGACGTTTTTCATTTCCTCCATGTAGCAGGCATTGCTGCCAGTCCCTGAAATACATAAAGTGGGGAATGAATGGCCCTTAGTGGGGAGGGGGATTGCAACCAGGCCTGGCGCTCCACTGGGGCACGCTTCTGAGATGAACATTCACTTTCCCAATGTCTTCCAGGAAAATCTCAAACTATAATGGGAAAGTTAGAGTGAAAACTGCCCAGAGCATTTGATTAACTCACTTTATACAAAGGCACCAATACTAAGAGCCTCATATGTTCACCTGTCCAAGCAGGGCTGCTGCTGCTGCTGCTAAGTCGCTTCAGTCGTGTCCTACCCTGTCCAACCCCATAGATGGCACCCCACCAGGCTCCTCCGTCCATGGGATTTTCCAGGCAAGAGTACTGGAGTGGGGTGCCATTGCCTTCTCCACCAAGCAGGGCTATGCTTACTTTAATACAAGATGGTGTTAGAGCAAAGGGATGCATCTTAAAAGTGGTGGAGGTTTATGCAGCATTCAGATTGAAAGGGTATTTCTCCATCTCTCTTCCCCCACCCCCCCCAACACACTGGCCACAGATACACAGACACACACACACATATGTGTATATATATATATAAATGGGCTTCCCAGTGGGTAAAGAGCCTGCGTGCCAAAGCAGGAGATCAGTCAGGAAGATCCCCTGGAGGAGGGCATGGCAATCCACTCCAACATTCTTGCCCGGAGAATTCCTTGGGCAGAGAAGCCTGGCAGGCAATAGTCCATGGGGTCGCAAAGAGTAGGACACAACTGAAGCGACTTAGCACGCATGCATATATAAAATACTATTAATACATGGAGGTGTTGTCTACTATCCAGCCACTTATGTCCATATATCTTATCAAACTTGGTCATGGACTCTGCCTGAATAAACTCTCCTGCGTGTTCTACAATGAGGCCTGTGGTTAGTTCACCGAAGGACAGCGTCCTGAGCATGTCCAGGGTACATTTCTAAAGCAATGGTTCCTCACCATTTTGGTATCACAGATCTCTGAAATTCTGATGATTCTCCTGAGAAAGGAGCTTCCCTGGTGGTCCAGGGGCTAAGACTGTGTGCTCCCAATGCAGGGGGCCGGGGTTCGATCCCTGGCCTGGGAACTGGTAGCACTAGTGGTAAAGAACCCTCCTGTCAGTGCAGGAGACGTCAAAGATATGGGTTTGATCTCTGGGTCAGGAAGATCTCCTGGAGGAGGAAATGGCAACCCATTCCAGTATTCTTGCCTGGAGAATCCAACAGAGGAGCCTGGCAAAGAGTCGGACACAACTGAATCAACTTAGCATACACACACTCCTGAGAAAAGGGCCATTTCCCCAGGTGCACCCACACACTGTATACACATAGTCTGACAAATGGCTTCCAGGGGGTCAGGAGCCTCTGATTTCCATCCGTGATCTCCCAGGACAGGGCTACTCGGAGTGTGGCCCCTTAAGGACTAGGGTTGGAACCCAAACTGTTTGCTGTTCTCATCCAGGAGGATTTAGGTACAGATGTTGGGAGGAAGTGTTCTAAAACTTTCATAACAGTTTTAATTGCCAGATATCAAACTTGTGGTTGTTGGCTTTGTCTCGGTGAATGGACGGGAAATTTAAAAACCAATCAACCAAACAAGGAGTCCCTCACACAGATATTTTTCTATATACCTGAATCCCCTGAGGAGTTGTTAAGATGGATTTCCTGATTCAGGAGGTGAAGGGTGAGTCCCAAGACCCTGCATTTCTAATACGCTCTCAGATGATGCTGATGTTGCTGGTCCATGGACCACACGTGAGATTCACAAGGCCCTAGAGCACCATGGACCCACCCTGGGTGGGATGCACAGTAGATGGATTTTCAACATCATTAAGGGACACAAAGACACCCCTACCAACTAGACAAGTGGGCTCAGGTTGTTTTATGCCCTTTAAAGAAACTTAAGTAGAATTTGCAGATGCTTCTGACTGTATAACTATAAGCAGATAGGGTAGGGGGTCCCTGGAGAAAGATAAACAGGCATGACTTTCTTGACATTAGTGAAGCCATTTTGGCCTAATGCATTTTGTGATCTAAGTTTGGCCACAATTCTTGCTCTTCAACAAATCTCAATAATAATGATCTTAAGGGACAAAAGAATAAACTATTATCAGGCAAGAGAAGTAATAATAGCAAAAATAATAAATCAGTTGTAAAGATTCCTAGTTCTGTTTCATGTTAAAGATTAGCCTGAAGCACTTTCCTGAGCTGTTTTGCAGACTTTAAACCCTGCTCAGGCACTCAACTGCCAGATCGTCATGTATGGATGTGAGAATTGGATCATAAAGAAAGCTGAGCGCCAAAGAATTAATGCGTTTGAACTGTGGTGTTGCAGAAGACTTTTGAGAGTCCCTGGGACTGCAGGAAGATCAAACCAGTCAATCCTAAAGGAAATCAGTCCTGAGTATTCATTGGAGGGACTGATGCTGAAGCTGAAGCTCCAGTACTTTGGCCACTTGATGCAAAGAACTGACTCATGCAAAGAACTGATCCTGATGCTGAGAAAGATTGAAGGCAGGAGGAGAAGGGGACAGCAAAGCGTGAGATGGCTGGATGGCATCCCTGACTCGATAGACATGAGTTTGAGCAATCTCCGAGAGAGATAATGAAGGACAGGGAAGCCTGGTGTGCTGCAGTCCAAGGGGTCGCAAAGAGTCGGACACGACTAAGCAACTGAACTGACTGAAGGGATGATGATGTTGACCTTTCTGACCCTTGTGACTTAAATCAAATTAAACCTGGACTGTCAACTTTTGCCCCAACTCTATACTGAATTCTCCTCCGACCAAGCCCAAGGTATTTCATGCATATGCAAGTACCCTTAGCTTAAAACTTCCCCAACACTGCTTTGGGAAAGATCCCCAATGTTCTCCTTCTGATCTTTGGTTTGGCTGTGTCTTTGGGCTCAATGCCCACCAAGAAGCCAGCCCAGTTTTGGATTAACATCACTGGATTACTTTTGCTTTCTCAGTTCTCTTTCACCTAGAGTGTAAAATTGAGAGAAGAGGCCCAGAAATGGAAGGGGTACAAAAAAAAAAATGAAATATGCAAACTTGCTGGGCGAGTTCTGTGCTGAGATCAACTGATGGCAAAGAGTGACTTTGAAGGCAGCAGAACCCCTCCTACACCTCCCCCACACCCCTGTCCCTACATCTGTGGGTCTTACTCAGTCAGGCCGGAAGCAGAGAAAGTGCTGAGTCACTCTAGCTTTGCATTTCACACCTAAGGCCATTCATAAGCAGAAAGGGGAAGGGACCAGGAGGAGAAAGCAAGCTTTGCAAAAGAAAGAAAGAAACAAAGCGCCCCAAAGTCAGGCCTCAACCAACCTTCCCCTGGAGCTGCTCCTCAGTCTTTTAAATCTCCACTGAAGCCAAAAGTGGATTAATAAAGGAAAAGGTCTTCCTGGCACCAGGAAGGCAGCCTGCTGGGGCCTTCTCCCAATCGCCCAGGTCTACGCAGCAGGGTGCTAACCCTCTCTGCCCAGGGAGGTCTGCAGGTGTTGACTAAGAAACCAGGCATTTTCTTAGCATTCCTGAGACTAGGAGCAGGATCAATTAAACAAATGGTTTTCTTGCAACCTAAATCAAGATGCTTCTGGAATTTTGTGCTCTGAAGGCCCAGACCCCTACTTGGATTATAAAGGAAAAGCCTGAAAAGCCAAAAGATAATCCTTCTGCCTATAACCAAGCAGGAACCTATGGGGCCTTCCCTGGACAGACCCTTCTCCCACAGTCTGCTTTAGCTCCTCTCTGAAGTGCCTAGATAATACATCCGAAGAACATTTCCTGAGTTGTTTTACAGATGCCAAAACCCCCACCAAATGGAAGATACTAGCTTCTTGCTGACCTTGGGCACACAGCCCACAGGCCTGGTGGAGCCTAAGGACTGATAATGTTAACCCCTGTGACACCACCCTGCTGTCTCACCATCAACCAGTCAGAGAATTGTGCATGAGATGATCACATTCTGGGACTCCCTCCCTCACCTGGCCTTCTTTGGGACCCCATGAACTGTAGCCCACCAGGCTCCTCTGTCCATGGGATTCTCCAGGCAAGAATCCTGGAGTGGGTTGTCCTTCAGAGGATCTTCCCAACCCAGAGATCAAACCCCAGTCTCCTGAAATGCAGGTGGGTTCTTTACCGTCTGAGCTACCAGGGAAGCCCTTTAAAATGACTTTGCTGAAACCAACTGGGGAGTTCAGACTTTTTGAGCACTGACTGTCCTGGATTCCTTGTATGGTGCCTTACAATAAATGCTGTACTTTTATCCTATGCTAATAAACTACCTCTTTTTCTATCCAAAAAAAAAAAGTGGTTTTCCCTTCACCATATCCCAGTGTCAGTAGATTGGCTTTACTGGGCGAGTAGACCTAGGTTGGCTCAGTAACATGCCTCTCTCTTCAGCAGCTGGTGGGCCACTGCTGCTGAAGGCCAAATGGCATCCAGACTGCCCTCTGGCCCTTCTCTACAGTCAGCAAAAGGGCAGGCTCTGCTTCCTTCCCAGCCACAGACCTGGCCCTGCAACACCTGCCCAAGTCCCTCCATACAAGCCCTCTTGAGTTGCCCTGCTGAGTAGGTCAGCTCCAGGCCCTCCCACCCTGTCCACTGGGCCCATGAGAGCTACCAGGAGCCTCACTCCCGGAAAGTTCAGTTTCTGACAATCTGCTCATGGTCAGTGCACAGCCTCCTGGGGTGGGTGTTAGGAGGGGAAACCTCTGGAGAGCCCTGCAGCCTCAGTCCACAATGCAACTCTGGCAGTGTAAAGGGACAGTGCTGACAGATGTACGATGTCTCCCATCGAGCACTGAGATGCTGACTCAGGGCCCCACAAAACAGGAAAACCCAGCCTTCCCTGCCACGGAAAAAGACCTTCTAGGACACCCACCTACGATGAGTCCAACCTCGCAGGTGGGCTCCTCATAAGCACAGGTCATCATGGTGCCCACCGTGTCGTTGACCACAGCCACCACATCCAGGTCAAATTCCTTTGGAAAGAAAGAGACAAGTTTAGCTTTAGGGGAAGGACACGCACTGCCCGGCTTGAGGTCTGCAGGTTCATTCTGCTGCATGCCAGTCAGAAAGCCACTGGTGCGTCATCTGAAACTGTTTCCTTACCAGCCTGTGAAAGGTAACGAGATGCTCCTTCACTAAACATCTGCTATTAAAGGTGCATCTGAAGCCTGAATTCAGAAGGATGCATTCTACCCATTTCCAAGATGCCACTGAGCACCAGAGAGGCAGCCCAGAGGGCGCTGTGGGACGGAGAAAAGCCGAGGGATCATGGCCACGCAGCTCTCCGTCTCAGCAGGTAAAAACGATAGCCTTCAGAGGGTGTGACAGAAATACCAAATCCACGTCTCAGAATCTGTCCAGGCAAGCAAGTACACAAAGGCACATACAAGCGTATTTTCTCCGTGACTCAGGAGAGCCAGGAGAAACAACTGGAATGCAGATCAAAGGGGGCTATGGAAGGCCTACGCAGGCAAACCCTGGAATCCTGTGCAGCCAAGAAAGCGAGTGAGGTTGGCCTCTATGTAGTAATGTGAAAGACTCCTGGTTTCATATTAAATGGAAAAAAAAAAAAAAAAAACCAAGCAGCTGTAATATAGTAAATATGGAATGACTCCCATTTTTAAAATGTGTGTGTATTTGTATACACATGGAAAGTACACTGGAATAACACTAAAAGTTTGTGAAATGGGCAAAATAAGTCATCAGATTACTTTTCAATGAAACATTAACTGTTGTCTAGCATATTCTTCCAGGAACAACCAGCTCCTCTTCGTGCCTATTCATTTCAGCCTTCCTAACTGCCTGTGTATTTATCTGCTCTTCTGAACCAGAGAGACTTGAATGGATTTTTTTCTTTAACTTCTTACTGATTCTCTCATTAACTAAGGAGCTGATTTTTCACTTTACGTTTTGTCAATGTCCTCCAGCCAAAGACCACACCCATAGACACGCACCCACAGTGGATAAAGCTGGGCTTCCTGGCTGGTTGGCTGCAACACAGGCAAACACATCCCATGGGGTGACTCAGAATGTGTTAAAAAGCACAAGAATGGGATTTGAGCCTGTGCTGGTGGTTTTAGGGAGGGTGCCAAGAAGTGGGGTTTGGCTCTGGACTGGGTGCAGTCAGGAGGCAGGGCCATCTCCAAGTGTGAGCCAAGTTCTGCTGTGATGATGGAGTGCTTCTTTCTCACCTGCTTCCATCACTGTCGCAGGGGGGCTGTGATGGTGGCTGTGCCCCGTGACAGTGCCAGGCTGTGCCGCATAGACAGGAGCTGCTTTTCCCTTTTTCAAGCTAGAGGAGAGCCATGACTTTACATTCCTTAAACTATCCCTTAGTAACATGAAACTGTTCTGATATTTTATTGCCATCGGTTGCGGGGAATGTTAGTATTCTTGTCGCATACCTCTATATCGACTGAATTCTATACAAGTACAACCTTTTTTTTTTTGGTCGTACAGAGTAGCTGGTGGGATCTTAGTTCCACAACCAGGTATCAAACCTGTGCCCCCTGCAGTGGAACTGTGGAGTCCTAACCACTGGGTCACCAGAGAATTCCCAATCAAGTACAGTTTTTATAATCTGAAGAAAGGAGCACTTCAGTGGTTAAGACTGGCAGTTCAGTGGTTAAGACTCCGAGCTTCCAATGCAAGGGCCAAGGGTTCAATTCCTGCTTGGGGAAATAAGATTCCACATGCTATGTGGTACAGCCAAAAGATCAAAACATAACCTGAAAAAAGCAGTAAAGATTTTTAAAAACATCCTTTTAATAGTTACCTCTCTCCTTTTTATCGCCTCCCTCAGTAAGGTTGCTACATCATGCCCCACGCAGTCGGTTGCCTTAAAACCTTTGGTCCAGGTGATTAAGATACCCTGCAACAAGAAGGGCACCGCAGAGTCTTGTGTCATTAATCCTTCCAGGCAGAACACAAAATGCCACTCCCTCCTTCCAGAGTAAACACCTGCTAAGACAGTACAGCGAGATGACGCTGGAAAATCTGAGGCACAAACGAGTAGAATATGAAGAGTCCTCCCAGGCCTGCCCCCTCTCACCGTTCTCACAGTGGTCTGGTTTATAAGTGCCACTTCACAAACGGAGAATCTAAAGGAGATCAGCCCTGGGTGTTCTTTGGAAAGAATGATGCTAAAGCTGAAACTCCAGTACTTTGGCCACCTCATGCGAAGAGTTGACTCATTGGAAAAGACTCTGATGCTGGGAGGGATTGGGGGCAGGAGGAGAAGGGGACAACAAAGGATGAGATGGCTGGATGGCATCACTGACTCGATGGACGTGAGTTTGGGTGAACTCCGGGAGATGGTGATGGACAGGGAGGCCTGGCGTGCTGCGATTCATGGGGTCACGAAGAGATGGACACGACTGAGCGACTGAACTGAACTGAAGCATAGAGAGTTAATGGTGCTGCCCGTGGTATAACCAACTAGTTCCCCTGAAGAACAGTTTGCCCAAAACAGAAGTGCAGAAATGCAAACTTTCAGTAACTCTGTTACTACCTAAAGTCAACTTTAGGCTTGACTGGAGTTTATATACTTGCCAGCTATGTACTCACTATGATGACGGTACAAGTGAACTGCTTTTAAAAACCACCAGACCTTTAAAAAATCACCCTTAAAAACTGCCCAAAACAAGTTTACGTGGATCCACCTGTTGAGATCTCAAAGCCTTTAAGAGGGAAAAAGCCCCGAGTCAGCACTGTGACTGGATTAACTGGCTTCCAGAGGCAGGTGGCCCTACCCAGCCTCTCAACTGCTGCCAATCATATGCTGCAAACCCTGGCCTAAGACCTATGTCATGTGATGCCAGCACCACAGCTTCCTCCCTGGCCATACCCCTACCTGGGAAAACACAGGCACCCGCAACAACAGGATGGGGCCTGCCTGCATGACTCTCAACAGTCAGCTCCTTCCACACGGACTGTCCCCCTGCCCCACCAGGACCCCTAAGCGTGGCGCTGGAGCTGCTGGTCTAAGGGCTGGGATGCTTCACTGACTGGGGGCTCCCTGAGGGCAGGAACTGCCTGCCCAGTGTTCTCAGTCCTCAGCAGGTGCTCAAGCCCTGACCTTGAACCCTGTGTCCTTCCATTTACTGAATAAACATTTATGAAGCATCTTTTCTGCTGGCACACTGGGCTAGGGCCTGTGGGGAACACAGGTCCTTGGCTCAAGAATCAAATGACATTGAAGAAAAGAAAGATACAGAAGAGCACTAAAAACTGGGTAAAAAGTGCTATAACCAGGCAACATGAGAAGAAACAGGAGACACTAAGGAGGGCGAGATTCTTTTTGCCTGGAGGCCCAGAAGGCTTCCAGAAGAGGCACATGCTTTAAGTAATAAAAGAAGAGTAGAGAAGAGTCTGAAGATGTTTCGGAGGGTGTGGCCTAAGAGCTGGGTCAACCCTCTGTGACAGCTAAATTGTCCAGAATCGAGGGGTGACACAGAGTCTGGAGGAGGCTTCAAGAGCTGACCCACACCGGCCAACAGTCGGTCAGCACTGCCCGACGTCTGAGGCCTGGAAAAAAAGAGACTCACCGCATCTAAGCTCGTCTGCTTGCAGGGAAACGAAAATGTGAAGCCCAGAGGCATTTTAGGGCCCTTGATGCCCATGTAGTCCAGGAAGTCAGAGATGCAGGAAACGATGTGGTCAAACAGCTTTAGAAGAAAAGAAGGGATTACTCATGCAGCTCTGGTTTCACACCCTCAGCGCGCACGCACACACACACACACACACACACACACACACAATGACACAGGCAGAGCAAGGTGCCCTCCCTCGGATCTTCAGAGGGGCCCGAGCATCCGCAGCCCAGACTGGCTGAATGCACCTGACACTTTGGGGCAGCACGGACCCAACTGCCCTGGAGAGCGTATCACATGGAGGCTCTGGGCCCAGTAACGCCAGTGGCCACGTGTGTGTCGCACACGTGCCTTGGTGAGGGAAAAGCAACACTATCTTACCTCCTCCCCAGTGCCCTGCATGATTTCAATGGGAATGGCGTAGATCTTATTGTGCATTTCCACCGATCTCTTTTTCCCACTACGGATTTTCACCAGCAGGACGCGGAAATTCGTTCCTCCAAGATCCAGGGCCAAGAAGTCACCGTTCTCTGTTGTAGTCAAGAACATTAAGAAGGTCAAGAAGAGTGAATTTCACCTCCTGGCAGCCAGTAAGTCCAAGACTTCAAACCTTCAAGGGAGGAAACCCTTATCAAACACAGGGGAGAAACTGTTTAGTCTTTTCTCAGCATACAGCCCAGACTCAGAGAGGTGGGCACGAACTCATGACCACTACAGTCTCCAAGTCACACCAGAAGACAAAAGGCCCCGTGGATGAACCAACTGGATCAGCAAGGTCACAGCACAGGTTGGATGCTGAGCTCCGATGTGCCTGGATGTAAAACTCCCCAGGCCTCTGTGAGCCTCTCACACTCTCCACCTGGGAAGGAGGAGCTGAGTGTTATCCTTCCTCTGCCTTACTGTGTTAAGCAAAGGACCTACAAGCAATCTCAGTGCTTCAGAATCCGCCCAGCTCTGTTCTTTAAACAATTCCGAGTCAGGGCTGTGGTTTTAAAGACAGCGCCTGCGTGGGAGTCCGGACCAGGGGAGGTCAGCTGCCTGGAGTCTCACATGCAGCAAGCAAGTAGTGGTAAATGTGGAAGAGAGGGACTTCACTGGTGGTCCAGTGGTTAACATTTCACTTTCTAATGCAGGGGATATGAGTTCGATCCCTGGTTGGGGAGTTCCACATCCCTCATGGTCAAAAACACAAAACATAAAACAGAAGCAACATTGTAACAAATTCAGTAAAGACTTTAGAAATGGTCTACATAAAAAAAAAAAAAAATCTTTGAGAGGTTTCAGTGAGTTTCTAACTCTTGCCAAAATCATGCCACCCATCCCAGTGTCAATGTGTCCCCTGGAGAAGCCAACCTCCCGGCAGCCCCAGTGACTTGGCCGCTGGTATTAGAAGCAGGAGGCACGTGTGAACCCCCAGCTCAGGTCCTCACCAGTCCCATCAGGAGTGCTCCGGACGAAGGAGGGCAACATCTTGACCACAGCCTTGTCATGCGTCTGCTTGCCCAGCCCCAATTCCATCTCAGCCCGCATCCGCTTTTTCACCTCCAGCAGCATTTCCTTGGTGAGGCTGAAGTGGGCCAGGGTCTCCTCTATCTGCCGGTGCTGCTCAGCCAGGCGGTAGGCCACGGCAGTCACCATGGCGGCCCCCTTGCCACTGCCGCTCTCGGAGAGGAGGAAACGCACATCACAGTCGGGTACCAAGCGCCGCAGAGTCTTGTGGAAACGCCGAGAATACCTGGGGGGAGGGGTGCACAGTAGATAGACTGAGCCAGACTGTAGGGACCCCTAGGATCCCCTTCTTTTTCCACACTTTAATTCCATCTTCTACACTCACTTTCCTCGTTATTCAAGTCTACAACACATCCACTGTAGACAAGTTAGCGACCGCAGACAGGGAAAAAGGAAAACTGAAATTACCCATAGTCACAGACAAAAGAGGGGGCTCTCATTATTAGACGAATATCGAGGGCCTTTTCTGGTGGTCTAATAGTTAGGACTCCATGTTTCCAGTGCAGGGGGCACAGGTTTGATCCCTGACCAGGGAACTAGGATCCCACATACCGTGCAGCCAAAAAAAAAATTGTATCGAGTACAGAAAATTCAGGGTTCAAAAATCTGTTGTCCACCCTGACAAAGAGATAATACAGTTCACTGGTTAAGAAAGAGCCCAGTGCTTAAAAGTCAGACCGGAAGGGACTTCCTTGGAGGTCCAGTGGTTAAGACTTTGCCTTCCAGTGCAAGGGGTACAGGTTAGATCCATTGTCAGGGAGCTAAGATTCCACATGCCTCAGGGCTAAAAAACCAAAATGTAAAACAGAAGCAGTGTTGGAACAACTTCAATAAAGACTTTAAAAATGGTCCACATAAAAAAATCTTAAAAAAAAAAAAAAGTCCCCACTTCCACACCAGGGGACCTGGGCCTATTACTTAATCCTGGAGTCAATTCAGATGGCAGCATCTGGCTGACAATGATGAGGAAGGAACTCAACTGAGTTCATCAAATGCTTCAGTGAATAACTGGCGCTAAGCAGGGGCTCAATAAAGACTTGCTCTTGTTTTTCATTTTCACTTGGCCCTCTCCCTCAGTCCCCAAGAGCTGAGATATTTTTTAGTGGTTAGAAGAGGACTTTAGGACAGGACTCAGTATGACACAGAATTTTCTCCAGGTTTGTGGTCTGTTGTAAGTATGGAAGGCTGCTTGCCAAAGGAAAATGGGAATCTAGAACCCCAAAATGATAAGAATGGTCAGTTCCAGGGGATGGGATCAAAAATGACTTCCCTCTGGCAGTTTTGGAACTATTTGAAGTTTCTATACCAAAAATATGTTACTTTGTATTTTAATCTGTATTTAAACAATTATTTTTTTTAATATGATGTTGTAGATGAAGAGTTCAAGAGATGGCTGGTGGTGATGGCTGCACAACAGTATGAATGAACTTAAATTCACTGACCTGTACACTCAAAAAATGGTTGAGATGGTAAATTTTATATTATGTACATTTTATCACAACTAGAAAATTATTTTAATGTGATGTAAATGCCTAAGCTTTCTTGTCCAAAAATAAGCCAAGGAATTTTTTAATGGCTAATTGCATTATCAAAAATTTTACAAACACTCTAAGAATACAAAGAAATAAAATTGTGAACCTGGCAGATAACAACAGCTAACTAGCTCAAACCCCATCCCCTCAGTAACACTGAATTATCTGTTTAAGTCAGTCTTCATTTAACTGTTTCGAGACCTAGTATGAAGGCACAGTATCTGCAAGCCACTTCACAGGCACATTATGTATACAATGGGAGAAATATCTGAGGTCATGTGTTAAAAAAAAAAAAAAAAACAACTTATAGGCAGTCATTTTAAAAACTCAATACAGGGACTTCCCTGGCAGTCCAGGGGTTAAGACTTAACCTTCCAATGCAGGGGTGTGGGTTCAATCCCTGAAAGGGGGGCTAAGATCCTACATGCTTCATGGCCAAAAAAACAGAAGCAACAATGTAATAAATT
Source organism: Bos indicus x Bos taurus (assembly GCF_003369695.1). Taxonomy (NCBI): domain Eukaryota; kingdom Metazoa; phylum Chordata; class Mammalia; order Artiodactyla; family Bovidae; genus Bos; species Bos indicus x Bos taurus. The sequence continues at coordinate 25,717,341 of NC_040103.1, read as the reverse complement.
CAATGAAGACTTTAAAATGACCCACATCAAAAAAAGCTTTAAAAAATTAATTAAAATAAACAAATAAAACTCAGTACATAAAGACTTAGAATTCACCTTTAGCTTTTTAAAAAAATACAAACCGTGTTCTTAGTGGCCAAAGAAGGCTTCTGACACTAAGGAGTCCAACAGACAAGAAGGCAGCGTCTAAGTGAGGACTACTGACAACCTTTCGGTATTTGGTTTAGTCAGGATTATCGGAGAAGGCAATGGCACCCTACTCCAGTACTCTTGCCTGGAGAATCCCACGGATGGAGGAGCCTGGTAGGCTGCAGTCCATGGGGTCACTAAGAGTCAGACAGGACTGAACGACTTCACTTTCACTTTTCATTTTCATGCATTGGAGGAGGAAATGGCAACCTACTCCAGTGTTCTTGCCTGGAAAATCCCAGGGACGGGTGAGCTGGATGGGCTGCCGTCTATGGGGTCGCACAGAGCCGGACACGACTGAAGCGACTTAGCAGCAGCAGCAGCACTGACAACCTAATCTCTCATTGGCTTGCAGATGCAAAGCGTCGACAAGCCGCCTGTGTACTATCTGAGTGTTTGGGGAGCTTTAGAAACTCACAGGAGCTTCTAACACAGGCATGTGGGCAGCACATGTATGACCCAAACTACAGTGAGGATGATGGTCCCTGATTAAATGCAGACAAGTAAAAGAATTGAAGATACAGACACATTCCACCCAGTGCTCCCGGCAGCTAGAGACGTCTCTAACGAGACTTCTGAAATGAGGAGAGATGACAGAGCAGTGCAGAAGCAACACCAGTGGGAATCAGCTGAGAGCCAGACATTTCTCCAAGTGGGCAACTCTGACCCTTCTGTCCAAAACTAGATGTTGTCTTATCTGCCAAAAACTTTCACTGGGTGCAAAAGTCTGACCTCTGGAGACGGTCCTTAGCCAGGGCAGGTGCTGAGTGCCAATTAGAGCAAAGGGGACTCACTGTGGGTGCGTCTTGTAAAGGGACCCGTCGACACCAACCGTGGTCCGCAGCCTGGGCGTGCCCTTGTTATCTCGAAGGCGGCTCAAGATGGCACCCAGGGTCGCCGCCACCAGGTTGGCAGAGCGAAATGAGACGATGGTGCACACATGCTGAACCGCAACACAGTCGTCATCAGACGGCTCCACTCCCAGGCGGGTCAGGATTTCTTTGGCATTGTGGAGGCCTTCCTTATTCCTGTGAAGTCAGAGGCCAAAACTCGTTAGTTAAGGACTACAGCAGGCAGTGCACTGCTGTGAGCACTGGGGCTTGAAGGTCCTGGGGAGGTGAACTGATCATTCATCATGTGTGTGTGGCAAGGGAAAAGTGCCTGAGACGGGGTCTCCTCCGTTAAGAAGTCAGAAAGCAGCAGGAGGAAAAACTGTGATGGTTAAGTTATGTCAGGCACATGGAGGAGAAGAGAGGCAGACCACATGGGCCCGGAACAGGTGGAGAAATAGCTGCTTGCATCCCAGGGCTCAGTGCTTCAGAGATGTGAGGGAATCTCCTGGTCTTTGGGTCTGTAGTATGCCCCTGGATTCTTACACATTCTTCCACGATTTTTCCAGTCAGCGTTTAATTTCCTGCATTTTTGTTATTTAGTCGCTAAGTCATGTCCACCTCTTTTGGTACCCCATGGACTGTGGCCTGCCAGGCTTCTCTGCCCATGGGATTTCCCAGGCAAGAGTACTGGAGTGGGTTGCCATTTCCTTCTCCAGGGGATCTTCCTGACCCAGGGATCGAACCCACTTCTCCTGCTTGGCAGGTGGATTCTTTACCACTGAGCCACCTGGGAAGTCCATAATTTGCTGCATATATGCTTTGTATAGCTTTTGTTGAATTTAAAGTATATCCTGGAGGATATAGTTTTATTACTATTGTAGATGTTGTCTTAAAAAAAAGTACATATACACACGTATTTTAAATGTACCATATTAAAATGTTAACAACGGGAAACACTGGGTAAGAGATACATACTATCTTTGTAGTTTTTCTGTAATTCTAAAAATAGTCTAAAAGATTTTAAAATATGTACATATTTTAATTACTGTCAATACATAGAAATATAATTAACTTTTGTATCTTATCTCCAGACATCATTCCTAACCTCTTTTTTATTCTAATCACTTGTCTAGATATGTTGGTATTCCATACAAATATATTTGCAATTAATGACAGTTTTACTTCCTCTTTTTTAATTCTTATGCCTTTAATTTCTTTTCCTTTTTTGTTTCGTAAAAAAATATTGGAGCTAAGGCTCCAGGACAATGCTAAATAGAAACAGGTGCTACTAACACAGGGCACTTAACTAGGTGCTCTGAAAACCCAGAGGGGTGGGAAGGGGTGGGAGAGAGGTTCAAGAGGGAGGGGACATATGCATACTTATGGCTGATTCATGTTGTTGTATAGCAGAAACCAATACAGCATTGTTAAAGCAATTATCCTCCAATGAAACAAACAAAAAAAAGAATCAGGTGATACTATCTTGGTCCTGAATTTAAAGAGAATGCTTCCAATATATCTTCACTGGTAAGATGTTCTTAATAAATTTTTTTTTTTGAGATAGGCTTTATTACAACATAGATGCCTTCTTGAGCTAGTTCAAGTGGGTTTTGTTTCTTGGTAACCAAAGAGCCAACACCGTAAACAGGCCCAGAGGAAGGCAGGCATTTCCTGACTTTGTCAATGATTCTGAGATAAGCCACAAGTCTCTTGCTCCCTCCCCTCCCAACAGCTGAGCAGGAGACCTGAGAAGGGAGACTGTTGGAAACTCGGGAGTGTGGCTCCCTATTGACTGTAGCACTGCAGGTCCTGAAGGAGAGGTCCTAAGAAAAGGCCAGGACTCAAAAAGAGTAGGTTCAGATAAACCCCTTTCCATTTACATCAGCATCTTCTCCCTGGAGCCAAGCTACGATGCCACCAGCTCTGAATTTCCAGGACCACACCATGGGCAGTGGGCATGAAAGGGCATCTCTAGCATCAGGCTAACCCTATCTTTAAGCAGGTGGCCTCACATGGCTATGTGGAGTCTCCTGAATCCAGAATAGAACCTGGTGGCACACGGAACCAGTCACAGGACAGGTGCCCTTCAGACATTAGGCTACATCAAGGCCTGTTATTTGCAGGCCTTGGGTGGACTTGAGACAGAGAAGTCTGGGGTTCTTATGTTGAGGTCAAAAGATAGAAGCTAGGTTGCTGGCTGGACTCTGTCCTTCTGTGTCTATCTGTCCTATCTCATCTGTTAACCAGTGCTTCTCAAACTTGTGCCAAGGAACATGTGTGGCTGTGAACAAGTGAAAGAACGGGGCGGGGGGGGGGGGGTGGAGGGTGGGAGACAGAGAGGGGAGTGGGGTAGGGAGAGTGCAGAGGGTGCTTCAGTTTCAAAAGGATTGTGGGAAATGACCAGTTACCCAAAGTGAACTAGGCTTTCTTTTATATGTTAATGAGTACTTATACTTCTCTAAATATTTCCCAGTCCTAGTGACCACAAAACCCATTTCTTCGGGGAACATCTAATGATCTTGAGGTCAGTAGGGTTCCCTGGAACACTGTCTGGTGAAGACCCTGATATCCCAAGGCGGGATTAACCCAGGCCTGAGCTCAATCAGTTCCTGTTCATCTCCAGGATCAGCTGTATGTGGGGTCGGGGGAGAGTGAAGGAGAAGGGGATGCTTTGGTAATCACACCATTCAAGAAGCATTTGCCCCTAACTCGACAACTTTTTAATGTGCTGCCACCAGGTGCCCGCAGGGAGAGCAGCCCAGGGTGGGTCAGCCAAGTGAGAGGGGAGACCGGCCCAGAAAGCCCTAACACTCCTCAGGAGAAGCCCAGCAAACCAGGACTCAAGCAGGTAATGAGAGACCCGTTGTTCTTCTCTGCCCCATGCCCCCTAGAAAGCCTTGAGGGGAGGCACCTACTTTTCGATGGCCGACACGTCACTGGTGTTAAACTTCCCTCTGGTGAGCAGCTCTGGGGTGATCCGCCCTTCAAATAAGAGGCCCTCCTTGGCCATCTTGACCAGGATCAGTCGGACCAGCTCGCCCAGGTACATGCCACTGACCATCTTCTCAAACCTGCAGGAGCAAAGCACCAGGCACTCGTCAGTCCCTCCTAGGTACTCACCACTGTGGCATCTCATGAGTGGTGGGAGAGACGTGAAAGGAGAGGAAGACACGGCCTCAATTATCACAAGCGCACAGTCTCCCTGGCAGGCAAGACCACACATGTGTGTGAGTAAACAATGAACAGACGGTGGGGGAGCAGGGTTATCCTGACCCCACACCCATTCCCAAGGAAGGAAACAGGAGGAGAACACCAGGGGCAGGGGCAGTCAGGGAAGGCTGCCTGGAAGTGGAGGGAACATCAGGATTTAGATGGAGAGTAATGAGGAGGGACCCAGACAGGAATGAGTAGGATATGATCATCTTGTGCAAAGCTTTATGCCTTACTTTTTATTTTTATTATTTTGGGGCCATGGCACCTGGCTTACAGGATCTCAGCTTGCCTGGATCTTAGCTCTTCGAACAGGGATCGAACCTATGCCCTAGCAGTATAAGCACTGAGTCCTAACCACTGGAGTGCCAGGGAATTCCAATTACTGTACTTTTTAAAGGGCTTTCATCTTTATCCCTCTATCAGGAAGCTCTCCAATTCCTGATTGGTCAGGCAAGGTGGTCAGGAAGTATTCTCTCCATTTCCCAGCTCAGAAAGTGTAGACGTCTTCTCTGAGGGAAGATGACAGGGCTGAAACGCAGCCATTCCCCATGGGACCTCTGTCGCTGGTCACCTTCGTGGCACCGATGTTCTCTTCTCCAGCCAAGAGAGACCAAGAAAAAAGGTCTCCAAGAAAGTGCTTTGTGCAACTCACTCCTTCCCCACTGACCTGCCCTTACACTCCAGGAGAGGGCTCCCCGAGTAGCTTAAAACCAACCAGCTCCTCCTACCACTCCGGACACATTCAGCCACCAATCACAGTGGATCGGCCCTCCTGCCTCCCCTGGGAGGTGTGGTGGGCGGTGTGAGTGCTGTGACTGCAGCAGCCATTTTGAGCCCAACACTGCAGGGCAGAGGCAGCCAGGAACTAGGGCTCGAAGCCATATCTGAGCCAGAGCCAGGTCCTGAGTCCTGGCTGACAAGGGGCCAGGAGGAAGCCAAGGGCAGGACAGATCAGAGGCAGGTCCACATCCAGGCGGCTGGCCTCTGCTCTGAGGGAGCCCAGCTGGCACACCCAGGGCTGGCTGTGACACAGCAAAAGAATCTGCTCCATTCAGAGCCGGGCGCGGGAGCCAGGGATGCTGCTGGGACCTGAACACGCGGCCCTCCCTCCCCCCAAATCAAGGAGTGGAGAAACATGAGCTCTCATTGTTCAGACAGGACCAGACAGGACTGCCCTGGCCACGGTTGTGTTGAGGATCCCTGGCAGGAGGGCACCCTGCTAAGTCCTTGCTGCCCCACCTAGCTCCTGTCCCAGGCACCTGTGGGAACAGCTTTAGTGCCACCCAAACTGGAATCTCAGCAGACAGGAGCCAGACTGCCTGAACGGAACTCCAGCCCTACCACTTTATTATGCTACTTACCTCTTTGGGCCTCAGTTTCTTTACCTGCATAATGGGGATCACACAGGGCCCACCTATAAGGTTGTTGTATGAAAGATAGAGGTGGATATAGGTAAAATGCTCCAGTGCCTGACTAATACTGAGCCATGGTCCTTGCTGTGTCTCCTACCTAATTAAGCACTTTATGTGTATTAACTTATTTCATCCTTATTATAAACCCTATGAGATAGATATTATCATTATCCCCATTCCACAGATGAGAAAACTGAGGCACAGAAAGGTTATATAACTTGCCCACAGTTGTAGGGCTGATGAGTGGCAAATTATTTTCAATCCAGTTAAATCTAGCTTCGGATTCCAAGCTCTAAGCACTGTGCTGTTCTGTCTCTCCCATGGACAGTGTCATTAAAAGTCACCTGTATTACTGTCATGCTGGCAGCCACCAGCCCCAGCCCAGCCCAGCCTCTGCTCGCTACCTCCAGCTCACTCCTCTAGGCAGTCTGCCCCCGCTAACTGGGCAAATTTGACAACAAGAAGGTTCTTCCCCCTTACGGTGGACTAGTCAGCCTTGTACACCTCCCTACCTTGCTGCTGCTGCTTCTTTTTTATTTTTGGCTGCACCAGGTCTCCATTGCCGTGCCCAGGCTTTCTCTAGTTGCGGGGAACAGGGGCTACTCTCTAGTTGCGGAGCATGGGCTCGAATGCTATCGGGGTTCAGCAGCTGTGGGGCACAGGCTTCGATGCCCCACAGAATGTGGGATCTTCCCAGACCAGGGATCAAACCACGCCTCCTGCATTGGCAGGTGGATTCCTAAACCACTGGACCACCAGAGAAGTCCCACCCATTGCTTCTAGTTCTGCCTTCTGGAGACACTCAGAATGATCTGCTCCCTTTTCTACATGATGGTCTCTTAGACACATAGACACTGCCATCCCCCTTTTCAGATAAAGGAAGCCTGAGGCCAAGAATCTGTCCTTTCCCAGTCCCTCGAGTCCCCGCTGGAGCAGCAGAACAAGGAAACAGCACTTATCAGAAGCCTCCAGCAAAAGCCAGCAAGCCGTGATCTGCTGCTCAGCAGTCAGATACCTATGACCATAGGCCAGTGGGTGGCACCATGGTGTTGCAGCCTCGCTGCATGCTGGTGGGCACAGGCAGAGCTGTGGCCCACAGGGCCTGGGGGAGTCTGGGAAAGGTGGGCAGGGGATTGGATGCTGACAAGGAATGCCCTTGGCAGCCAGGGTCTGCTCCAACGGGCAGCTCAGGGTCAGAGAAGGAAGGTGAGGTCTGTGAGCACTTAAAGAGGATTAGAACTGCTGAGAGAGTCTATGGAGCAGGCAGAGCAACAGTAAGGAAGGTGTTTGGGGGATGATTTGAAAAGAGGTGCAATTACTCCACCACCATCAAGGCCAAAGATTTCTCCAGGCCAGACCTCCCTGCTGTCACAATCACTGCTGCTGCTGCTGCTCTGGGGGGCGGTGTCTCCTTCACTATGAAAGATGTGAGAGGGAATCACAGGGGAATGGGATTCAGAATTCCTAACAAAGCAGAAAATAAAAGAAAATAGAAGAGCAAAAGGCCTAAGAAGACAAGAAGAGGAGAAGGAAAATTAAAAATGAAAGAAGTGGGAGCTACATCTACAGTAGGAGACAGGTGTGGAACCAGGACAGAGGGCAGCAGGGAGGAAGGAAGGCCAAGGCCAATCCCTTTTAGAGGGAGAAACCTTCTAACCTGGGAGCTAGGGGAGGGGTCCTGAAGCAGCTGTCAGCAACGGAGGCAGGAGCCATAGAGCCACTGTACTGATACCCTTCCTGTCCACTGTATATGGTCAGTACTCAGTAAATGTAAACTTCAATCAAAACAAACGAGTGGATGCACAGCGGTCTAGAGCCCACCTGTGCACAGAGCCTTTAGGTAGAGCTAGCTAGATACTAGCTAGCTAGCTAGCACACCTCTGTTTCCAGCCCTGGTTAAAAACTAGAATCATTTGCAGGGTCTTAAAGACAGGCCTCAGCCTAGGCCAAGTAGGATTGGGAGGGAATGTGGGTAGGGTGGGAAAATACCTAGGCAATAATATGTTTTTTAAAGGTCTCTACGTAATTCTTCTTTATTTTTTCTGGCCATGCCATGCAGCTTCTGGCATCTTAGTTCCCTGAGCAGGAATTGAACCTAGACCCTTGGCAGTGAAAGCGCAGAGTCCTAACCACTGGACAACCAGGGAATTCCCCTTAAAAAAAAAAAAAAAATGTTTTAATGTAATTCTAGTGAAAAACATTCCTCTAGGGGATGTCCTGGGGAATTCTTCTAAGGAATTAAGATTCCCCAAGCCGTGTAGCACAGCCAAAAAAAAGAAAAACATTCCTTTAGACCATTCATGATAATGTTTGTTCATAAATGATGAAATGCCTCTTAAGACATTCTGGAAGTTCACTATGAAAAACATGTACTTTCCAGCAGGACAGAAAACCACAAACCTAAGCCAAATTAAACCTCAATTTAAGCCAGCCGCCCTGTCCCAGGGTCCTAGTGCCTTAACTTCCCCATCAGTCAAACAGAGCAAACACCTTTCCCTGGTACAAGGAAAATGAAACGCTTTGAAGAACTTGACATTGTACAGAAGACACAGGGAAGACCCCCAAAATCAGGCAGATGCCTAGGAGACCAGCTACATTAACTTTGGCAAAAAACCCTCTGACCAATAGCCTATTTCTAGCAATATATGATACAACTCAAGATCTGTCATCTCTTCGGGATTGTTCTTCCCAAGACCTGACCTATGGTTCAGTCAGCAGGGAAGGTGGAGATGGACCTTATCCCACCTGTCTCACTCTTTTATACACGCACGTATTTCCCACCCATTTCCCAGCCGCACTTCTTATTCACTACTCATCCTCCAACCCCCATCCATCCATCCATCCACCTATCTTCGCGTGTCCATCTTCTATCCATCCCCTATTCCAAATAGGTTTATTGAAAGTCAACTGGGAGGCCAGTTCACATTTCAGCCCGAGGATACAGTTCAACTCTTTAGAGAAATTCAGAACTACATCAAAACAGATGACAGAAAATCCAGGTTTCCAGCCAAGCCACGCAGGATCCCTACATTAAGGCTAAGGAAACAGCCAAGGCCCTGGGCCTTATCTGCTCAGTTATCACAGGCAACTGCCCAACCTGCTCTGCTGAGAGGGATGACTTGAGACTCAGTGATTGACAGTAACTACAGGTACATCGTTTCTTATCTGAAACCCCTGGGGTCACATATGCTTGGGAATGTGGACATTTGAGGATTTGAGAGATGGAATATGGTACACATGCCCCATAGTACAGAATAGCCCCAGGGTGTCTGAAGCAGGACTATAATCAAGCACACATCTCCAGTGACATATATAAACACGCAAGTAAATAGCTTCAAGGCAGCTGGGGTCAGGTTTTAGAATTGGGGTTTAGGTCAATGGATTGAGGGGAAAAAACCTTTGGTTATCAGAGCTGGGGCTCTTTATTATCCAGCTGGTGTTTCAGCATGCAGAGCAGATGTTCAGTACTGGGACTAAGAACTCAGGATTCTCCCAGTGAGAGATCTCATTTATTCACCACCACCACTCCCAGTGGAGGGAGGCTGGCCATTTATGCAATTCCATTAACTCAGGTGGAAGGCCCAGTCAGCCAGCCTGGGGGACTGAGATCTTTTGGGTGACAGATTTCAAAATGAAAAACTCCCTGACAGTGTCTCTCTGGCAAAGGATAAAGGCAATTAAGCTCACAGGGTCAATGAACATCTCCCAGCGTGCTGACAGCACCCAACTTCAGAATAAGGCTGCTGGGAGGTCAAAGAAGGCAGCATGCTAGCATCACAGAGAAATATGAATATGCACTTCAGGAAACAAGGAGCTCACAGGAAGCAATGTCCACGCCAGCCTAAATAATATCACTCATACTTCTGTGGCCAGAGCTCTCCAAGACCAAGACCAACTTGCCAGAGAAGTCTGATGCTATGACATCAGACTGTGTCTGTTATCAGCTGTGACCCATCTGGCTTAAACATGACACGGAAGAAGGTCTCCCCACAGTCTGCATGACTCACATGGCTCCCAACCACTCCCCTGCATGACAGGTATTTGTATATGTGACTTCCCTCCCCAACGGGACTTTAAGTTCTGGAATGGAAGGTGCTACTCTGTATGCCTGGAGCCAAGCACTGAGCTGGCACATCTCAGGTGCTCAAGAAGTGTGTGCAGAATGAATGGACACTTGCTCGCTCTCCCTGCTCGCCAGACACCCCACATGCTGAGTGGCCTCTCCCACCCTCAGCAGCAAACCCTACTGAGGACAGCATATGGAAATGTTGTTAAACCTTAGCTTCAGGCTAATGCTTCTGTGCTTTTAATTTTTAAAATGTTTACAAGAATACAATCACAGTGTAATTAAACAGAAATTTGGGGGTGAAGTGGGGGGTGGTAAATTGGGAGATTGGGATTGATGCATACATATTATTACTGTATATAAAACAGATAACTAATAAGAACCTACTGTATAGCACAGGGAACTTTACTCAATACACTGACCTATATGAGAATAGAAATCTAAAAAAGAGTGGATAAATGTATCAATATAAGCGATTTGCTTTGTTGTATAGCAGAAACCAACACAACATTGTAAATCAACTATACTTCAATAAAATTAATAAGGAGAAAATAATTTAAAATACACTTTCAATGTTGCAGACACCACAGCTGTGTGTGTCTCAAAAAAAGTGAGATAATATACACTTGATGGGTGATCCTTTTGTGATCACCTGGCTTCCTGCCCCTCTCGTCATCCACCCCAAATCTCCCCTTAAGCGTCCCGTAGGTCCTCTCTCTGACTAGTAAGAAAGGGTGGGACTCACAGCTGCTTCCCGGGGTTGAGCGACCCCCGGTCTATCTCCCGGTCGAACTCGGTGCGGATGTCCTCCAGGGCCCCGTCGTCCCCAAAGGCCCCCCACTCGGTGTTGACGCACATCCTCCCCTCGTCGCCCTCCACCAGGTCGATGTGTCTCAGCTCCTCCATGTAGCACGCGTTGGTGCCGGTACCTGGACGAGGGAGACGAGATCAGCAGCTGTGACCACACCACGTCACGAGAGAGACGGCAGCGCCAGCTGGAAACACCAGCCTCAGAAGGGACAAGGACAGGGTGGGCGTTACCAATGATGAGGCCGACTTCACACTGCTGGTCGTCGTAGCCACAGGTCATCATGGTCCCCACCGTGTCGTTCACCACAGCCACAATGTTGGCATCATAGTCCTGGAGGGAGAGAAGAGGGGGTCACTGCCCACTCACATGTGGAGCAGAGATCACCAGCCTTTGAGATAGCCTGGCTGGAGGGCTCCCATTTCATAGTCTCCGCTGCTGCTTTCATCACTGCAGGCACTCAAATTCACCACATTCAAGCCCAGTGATCACGTTATGGAGACAAAAAGGTGCCCTTCGTTATTTGGCTTACAATTCTTTTCAATGTGCAGTTGACTCATAGGGCCACAGACCTGTGTAAACATCCCAATGCATCCGTGTGCCTTCTGCATTTGCTGCAACCCTGGCATGCTGCACTCGATCACACCAGCTCCCTGCACAGCTGCCCTCATGTCAAAAGGAGGCCAACCCCTGCCCAAGAGCTTGGCTCTTTGGTAGCACCTCGGACGGCTCTGCTTTGAACCAGCCCCAATCTTCCAGACTGTGAGCTCTCACTGCTCACCTGCCTTGGTCTTCAAGGACCCACACCCACCACACCGCTGCTACAGGCCATGCACTACTGTGCCCCAAAAGAACCTTAGTCACACAGCCTTCTCCCCACACTCCCCAGCTCTAGGTGGTCAAGGCAAGTGGCTAGTGAGAAGTTACCCCACGCTTTTTGATGGCTTTGTCAAGCAGCTTCACCACATCAGTTCCCTCCACGCCGCTCGCTTTAAATCTCTTTGTCCAGGTGATCAGGATGGCCTGCATAGGAGAGCACAGAGGGGTTGGAAGAGGGCTAGGAGGCCTCCGCAATCTCCAGGTCCCTGGGGAGTCTGCTCAAAGACAGTGACTCAAGGGAGTCTGCTCAAGGCCCAGGGGGCTGGCGGGGGACACATCACATCGGGTAACAGACCCAGACTCTTATCTCCTGTTTATCCATCCACACAATGGAATTCTCTGGGGGCTGCCACAGGAAAAAAAACCCTGCTGCTCACACTCAAACACAGTCAGTGGCTGGCTAGTGCGGTGGTGTCGCACAGCATGCAGATCTAACTGGTGTCAACTGCACAGCCAGACTTCATTTAGAAAGAGAAATGCTGTTATTACCTGATCACCTTTCTGTATCTTCAAACCAGACCTTGGTTTCCATGGCCCCAAGGAACTTTCTTTCGTCAGAGCCAAATTTCGAAGAGAAACAAAATGCTAAGATAATTCTGGGCTACTGTGCTTCTAAGAGCCAAGTCCTGAGCTTAAAGGATAACACTAACTGTGATTCATGCCTCTTCCACAAGTTTGGAATGTAACTCCCATTTGTAAGCGATGACTCTATGTATACAGTATAATCCATTTCCGTGTGTATATTTCTAGAGAAACACTAAGGACAGATACCCAGCGGTTATTCACTTGAGACTATAGAAGCATAGGAATTTTACGTTGTGCTTTATACCTTTATATTATTTCAATAGTTTTACATGTTGCTTCTGTATCTTTTTCTTTAAATCAAGGATCCAAGAAAAGAATATTGTTCTATGTGACTATTCCCCGAGTGCAGGAAGTCATTATAAATGCGGCTTGTTTGGGAAGAGCTGCTATTTAGGCCCTGTCGTCTCCAGGGTGACACAGGGACGGGGAAATGTCCACATTGAGTCGCCCTGTGCTCCAAAAGCCGGGTAGCCTCCATGAAGGTTGCATCTGGAAGGGCAGGCAGCAGCCTGCAGCTGACCAGGCATTCCAAAAGCCCCCAGACGCTGTTATCACCCCTTCAATGCTCAGGCCCCCCAAAGCCTTGGAAAACACAGTGCTGTGGAAAGAACGTGAACTGGAAATCAGGACATCGATCCTATCCCCACCACTTCTGTCCATTTCCTCGTGGGCAGTCTTCCCAACTCCTCTGAGGGTGACTCTGTTCATCTGTCAAAAAAGGCAGCTGGTCTAGACACTCTTGAAGGTCCCAGGCAGCCTTGAGGAGCGGGCACAGGCCTCCAGATGGGTAATAAGACCCTGGGATCCACTGGCTTCCCAGCAGGCAGCATGCCCGGCTGAGCAAGCCCTCCCCAGAGAAGGGTCAAGGCTGGCAGGTGGCGGCCACACTTTTGGCTCTTTCTCCGCCAGGCACCATCTGCTCTGCTCTGCCCTGTGGGGCTCTTGTGTCCCCGAGGACGTTCCCTATCCACTTCGGCAACGCCTTCTTTCTTGGAAGACAGCACCTCTGCCAGGCAGGTCACATCTGTGTGCAGCTTTCTCCCAGGGCCTAGCCCAACCCACAACCCACAAGGACGGTACTCGGTCCACGGCCACTGATGAACAGGCAAACAGCCAGCAGCCGCTTCACTCCCGGCCCATCTCCTGCCTCTTCCGGCGGGAGCAGGGAAGTCTCACCCTGTCTTCTGCCCAGGAGCGTGGCTGTCAAGCCTCAGCTCTCAAAAGCCAAAGGAAACCAGTACTGACAATGGTCCTCGTGAAAGGCCACTAACCCTGCTTTGTTTTCCTCCACATGCTTGAGTTTAAGAAATGGTTTTCTCTACCAAATGGCCACGAATACCGTGATTTGTCACGAAAAATACACATATAACTGAAGCAACTGAAAAATAAACATGGTTATCATGACCTTACATTCATTCTACAAATGCTTCTAAAAAAAAAAAAATACAACACACGCAGACCATCCAGTAAGAGAAAGGAAAAGGGTTCCTTAGCATTTCCCCTCTAGGGTGTCTGGGAAGCCTGATAATCCCAGAACGTCTTACCTCGTCTATTCTGGATTGCCGACAAGGGAAAGAAAACGTGAATCCCACAGGTAATTTCTTGTCCTTGATTTTTTTTTTCTCCATGAAGTCTCCCAGGCACTCAGCGACGTGATCAAAAAGCTGAAGGAAGCACAAGAGAGCAGTTGGGAAGGAAAAAGAGGACTTAGCACTTCAGGAAAAATGTGAGGGATTCTCTGCCCAACACGGAAAGGAGCCTGGCTACCCTTGCTGCCCATCCCAAGGCACCTGGCGGCCAGGTGGGGCTTTCCCTGGAGGTTCAGTGTTAAGACTCCCCATGCTTCCACTACAGGGGATGTGGGTTCGATCCCTTGTTAAGGAACTAAGATCATGTATGATGTGCAGCACAGTCAAAAAAAAAAAAGGAAAAGAGAAGCCAAGAAGTGCATGACTGGCAAAGAAGAGTCCCTTGAAAACAGCCTGCCTCGTGGGCCAGCACGGCTTAGGAGGCCTTTTTAAGCCTTCACGTGGCCTCTTGTGTATCACCTGGGTACTAAGATGTATCATCTGGGTACTTAGGAAATGTGAAAATAAGAGAAAAACAGTTCATCCTCCACTACACACAGGCCATGGACCGCCAGCAGCCACCCAGGCAGAGTGGCCATTTGGCCCCTTCTCTCTAACTCCATCTCTCTCTCCCTCACTGTCAGTTCCAGAAGCTCTGTGAGTCAATTCCCTAGCCTCCAGGCCACTTGAGTGATCTCACAATCTTCGAGGTATCCAATTTTTACTTTTAACTCAAGTTCAATATGCATGCAAAAAAGTGCACGTATCCTAAGTGAAGGGCTCACTGGATTCTCACAAGGTGCACCCACCTGTGTCAGCACGGACACCCTCCTGTGCAGTCACTGCTACTGCCACCCAAGCTCACAAGGCCTCGCAAGCCACTCTGACTTCCAACGCCCTTTGCATGGTTGTCTACCACGGATAAAAGGAACAGCAGTGTGCACTCCGTGGCGTCTGCCTTCCTTTCCACTACATTATGTGTGCGGGCCATCCACGTAGTTGTGTACTGCTTCTCACTGCTGCACAGTATTCTATGGTGTGAATAGACTACGATTTATTTAGTGAACTGAAATTTAAGTTCTACGACATGTTGTAGAACTTGCTGGCTCTACAACATGCTGCCAGGATATGCATATGTATCTTAGAATACACTAGAAAGAAGTCAGAACACTGTTCCCCTAGCCTCTGTGTGAATACTGTCAATGACGGCAAGCTCATCACCTCTAAGGCAACTTCTTGGATTTATCCAATACCTCCCTCTTTCTCTAAAGTATATCCAGAACTGAATATAATATTTCATATGTGCTCTGATAAAAAAAAAAAAAAAAGCTTAGTTGAACTAAGAACCTCCCTTTCTCTTAGCTCTCTACCTCCATTAATATAACCAAACCATATATATGCTCTTTTGGCAACCATGCCACAGTCTAGGTAACCCCTCTTTTATTTTTCACGTGGCTGTCATCTAACACTAGGCCTCCCGTGTACATGGGATTGACACAGCTAATGGAGCTTCTTGAAGCCCAGAGAATGCAGCGTTTGCAGGGCTGAACCAAGGTCACAGGAAGCAAGCTCAGCCAAGGCAAGGCCAACTGCCTGAAGGCTTTCTCTGCAGGGTCCTTCCCCTCCCCCCCACCATATTAAACTTATAGTTCTATTCAGGTTTGATTTTAACAAATGTGTCCAGGAGAGAGCCCACGGGAAAGGGTGGAGTCCATGGGGGTAGATCCCCTCCAAATGCCTGAGGAGGGGGCAGGTCCCCTCCCCTCTCCTTCTCTTCCCTCCTCATCTAAAGGGATTTGGGGGGAGACCTATACAGGGGAGAGGGCTGGTCCCCAGGCTGTGGGGGTGGTGCCTGGGATAAAGGGCTATGGAGGAACAAGAACCCAGACCAGGGAGGAGTCGGGGAATGGCACAAGGACCATTTGCCAGAATCCACAGCTTTCTGATTCCAGATTGAATTTACAGATAAAACACAACTAGACCATAAGCAGCACCCACTTCCTCTCCCCGCTAGGGCTCTGGTTCGAGGGGAGAAGAGACAGTTTCACCAAAACCATGGTCTACTCACTCCGGGTCACTCTGTCGGAGCTCCCTGACAGACTGAGGGGACAGAGGAAACCAAAATTAAACGTCAGATAAATTGTGTAGGAGGAACCCAGGAAGGACCCAGCCAGAGCTGGGCCAGGCACCATGGCTGCCCCTACAGCCACTCTGTAGAGTCTCCTTGAGAGGAGGCCGGAAGTCAATATTCCCATCCCCATCTTTCCCCAGATGTCTCTGACCCAGCTCTGCAGTCTGATCTTCCTGCCAAAGGAAAGGAAACCTTGTCAGTTCTGACTTGGGAGCCTCCGTCCCTGAGTCACTATTACTGAGGCCATGGTGACAGCGGCAACTCTGACCAAGGAGACACATGACCACCTTCCCTGGCAGAACCCAGCTAAGCTTCCTGCGACCTACATTTCTGAGCAACGTAAACCTGTTACTAAGCCCGACAGCTCGCCCCACGTCATCTGCCGGAAGAAGCTCCAGGCTCCCCGTGGCCCTCAGGGGAGCCAGCTGGGCGGAAGGCAGGCAGGCTGCGGGCAGGAAGAGGCAGGGAAGTGAGTTACACAGGGCTGGGGAGCTGGAAGCAGCCTCTGGATTGAAGTCAAACACACCCACCCCTTTGCACTCTGCTAAAAAGGAAATGCCATTTGTGGGATGCCCCAACGCAGGGGTGACAAGCCTGCTCAGAATAGACAGGAAGCTTCCCCCAGGCTAACTCGTGTCTGACCAACCAAAAAGGGAAGTTATCCAGCCTCTCTGCACTCAAAATTTTAGTGACTAAAAAACATTTTTTTTCCTTTCCTGACAGCATGCACATTTATTTAATTTAAATAAATTTAAGTTATTTATTTAGTATTCAAAATTCCCCAAGCTAAATAAGTGATGTTTTAAGAAGGATGCAATTATATTTCTGAAATTATTAACGCTTAAAACTGTGCTGACTCTTTCAAGATACTTTATTTCTGTGTGTGTTATGTGTGTGTGTGTAGAGCAAGAGAGAAAAAAGGGTAAAACAAATAGTTAATTGGGAAATCTGGATAAAGGACATAAAAAGCTCTTTGTGCTTATCTTAAAGTTTTTTTGAAAGTTTAAAATTATTTAGAGTAAAAGGTTTTAAAATCTGTTAAAAATTCCTGCCTATGTTTGAACATGAGATCATAGCCCCAAGAATTCAGCACAATTCACAGGCTGTGAGTTTGAGCTGCTTCACGGGCAAAATGGGGCCCTTTGTGGACTAGAGTATTCTATAGGTCAACAAGACATATCAGAAAAATGGGCCACCGATATTTATTGCTAACCTCACACCAAACTTCTAGACGAGAGGTTGCCTCTTCATCCCTATTTTTCAACTGCCAACCCTCTCCTCCCTCGATCTCTTGAACTTTCCTCCTTGCCCATACATTTCTACACTCTCAAAAATTTTTAGTAAAAACACTAATTAATTTATTAATTAATTAAAAAGAGTGCCCCACATTGCTAAAACTGTCACATCTGGAGCCAGACTACCCAGGTTCAAATCCCAGCTTTATCGCTTATGTGCTGTGTGACCCAAGGGGCTGATCACTTAACATCTGAACCTCAATCTTCTCATCTGTGAAACAGGAATAATAATAATATCTACCCACAGAGTTGTAATGATGATTAAATGAGTTAATCTGTATAAAGGGCTTATATCAGTGACATACATAACAAGTTCTATGCAAGTATTTGCTCTAATAATATTATCATTATCCTCATCAACATCAACATCTTTTCTCTGCAAACTGCTTGAAAGGGGCAGCTGCAGAAACAGCTGCAAACAAAGTAATCTTGGAGCTGGGAAGAAGGGGACAGAGGCTGGGACAGACAAGGTCCTGGGGGCAGCAATTAGAAGAGACATTAGCTTCGGAACTCTGAAACAATAAATATTCACGATGTGTGAGAAAGCATGATACACAACTGTATGATCTTAATTACATAAAAATGGACGCTTAGTTGTGTAAATACACAAACGAGACCTAAAAGGACACATCAAATGGTAAACTGCTCACGAGTTTGGATGACTGTGTCTTCTGCTTCTTGTGTTTTTTGGTTTCCTAGTATGCACATGTTAACTTTTAAGAAATAAATGTTTTTCTAAAAATCTTAAAAAAAAAAAAAAGTCACTGCAGAAGTGATGTAGCATGTGTGCACCTGAAGGAGGGCATCCCCTTAATTTACAAACCCTGCTCCTAAAAAGCCAAGACTCACAGGAATGTCCATGGCATGGGGGGCAAGTCCCAGAGGTGAAGGCAGGAGGCAGAGGTGGCTCCTCCCAAGGGCCATGGGGAAGAGTGACTCATCAGTATTTGTTGGCAAATAGAAAGAGCAAGATGCCAACCGGAGGCTGCTGGCCACCTGCAGAAAGGAGCAGTGTGGCGAGCACTGGGCAGGGTGAGGAGACCCACTCGCTGGAAGCCTTCATGCACACACCTTCATGCACACACTGAATGAATGAGCCAATCTCTGCAGCCCTGTTATGGAGGGATAGCGGAGAGACCTCTGGGCAGGGGCATCTGATGAACGATGCACCCGTTTCAGTGACTGATAAAAAGTGGCCTAAGGACAGTGTCCCCATCAGTGCTCACAGTCTGAAAAGCTCTGAACACAACCCCCGCCCCTCCTCGGCAGCAGGTGAAAGACCAGGATTAGCCCTTTTCTCTGGTAGAAGGAAAAGGTGGGATTTGCATTAGGTCCCATCCATGGGAATTTAGGAACAAGGAGGAGTCAAGAGAAGGTGCTGGGCTTCATCCCAAAGTCCAGCCCAGAGCCATTAGGTTTTCTGCAGAACTTAGTCATGAACCTTGCTGTGAACACACCCTCCCTAAAACAAATATTTGGCAAGCTCTGAATAATACATATCCTGACAACAGCCATGACCTAGGAGGCGAGCTCTAAATGGGAGGGGAGGGGTCAGAACATCTGCAGGAGACGGGGAGGAGCAGAACAGGACCAGAAATGACTGCAAGCCTGTCAAGGGCTGTCCACAACCTGATCACAGGGTCCTCAGTGAGCCTGCGACCTGCCACCCACCACAACCAGATGGGGAAGCAGGAGGGTGGACAGGCCCTTCTGAGCATGCGCATGGCCTCGGCCAGCAAAGGAAGGCAGCCCTTCCGCTGGCAGGGGTTACAAGTGTGAGAGGAAGGGATGGTGACTTTCCAGGCAAGGCCCTGCCCTCGCTGCTTTCCATGCCAAGGTCTCGTAGGAGACTATTCAGTTGGGAAGCCAGGAGCCCTTTAGAATAGTCCTGGGGCTCTGAACTCAGATTCCTGCTGTCCCACAAGGTGACAGCCACAACTGACGAGGCTGAGGCCTTGGGGGACTGGGTGAGGAGGACAATGACTTGGAAGAAGGGCTTTCACCCAAGGGCTCTGCTGTCCCTCTTCTGGGGAACCACCCCAGGATCCTTAGGGAATGAATGCATTTACCCGCTGGGCCTCCTCTTTACACCCCTCACCTGACAGGCCCCGCAGCTGAAAGGACCAGTAGCCCCCTCCAACCCTCCAGCTCATTCACACGGTGGGGATCTCTTCAGGCAGTCACACCCTTCCACCCGGGAGTCCTTCTCTATGTATGCCTATGATGGACTCGCCCCAGGGCTCGGCCCACCACTGCTCTGGGGCTGGTTCCTGGGGGTACCCTGGAGCCTGATGCTTAGGCCACAGGGGCTAGTCAGAAGGGAAGTAGAGACCCACCTGGCTTCCACTGCCATGCATGATGTTCTCCGGGGTGTCGTAAACCTCAGACTCCATATGAACAGCCTGGTTCTGCTCGTGATTCACCTGCACCCGCAGAATTCGAAAGGAAGATCCGCCAAGATCCAGGGCGATGAAATCTCCCTTTTCTGTTAGGGAGACAATAACATCACATCAGATTCAAGTCCCCCTGGGAAGGCCGCACGCTTCACCCACTTCTCAACAGGGTCTGGCCCCACTTCACCGTGCTTTCGGCCACAAAATAGGAGTCATGTAGACCCCATCACAGTACAGCCCCACCTGGAAGAGTGGGCAAGAGAAGCCCTCTCCCAGCCAGGCGTCCCTAGGCAGACAGCTTCACACAGTCCCGCTCAGTCCCAACTGCAGGAGAATGGAAGTATGAACTTCATTCAAGTACGAACCATCGTTCTCCAACCCTTTACCCCTTCTCACAAATGGCTATGTTATCCATAAGGTAAAAATAAAAACAGCACTTCAACTCAGAGAAAACCCTACATCCGAGGTCTATTCCATGCCTTGAGTTCCTTTCCCATCAGCTGAGACACCAATTCCAGCTAGTTCATAGCTCCACTGATTCCCCAGGGGATTTTTTTTAGATTGTAGTAAAATATACATAACATAAAATTTTCCACTGCGACCATTTCTCAGTGTACAACCCCTTGACATTAAATATGTCCACAGTGTTACACAACTACCACCACCATTCTCAAAAATTTTCATCATCCCAAACAGAACCTCTTAACCATTAGGCAGTAATCCCCCATTTCCCCTGTCCCCAGCCCCAGGCAAACACTATTCTACTTTTTATTTCTATGAATTTGCCTATTCTAGATATTTCACATTGTATCAAGTCTCCAGGGTTGATCCATGTTATAGCCTATAACAGTAGTTTACTCCTTTTTTCAGGCTGGGTGATATTTCATTGTATGTGTATCCATTCATCAGATACTGGACATGCATGTTGTTTCTGCCCAGGGGATGTTTTTAACAGAAGTCCCTCCTGGTCAAGAGTAAACCGGTTTACAAGAGTAAACCGGCTTGAACCGGCGTTATTCCTCACGACCAGTGTGAGCAGTGATTGGGGTGGACCTCAGTGGGTTAGAGAAAGACAACAGGCCTGTGTGCCAAGACTGCCACAGAGCACCAGTGGAGGTGGCCGCGATGAGAAACCAAGCCACTAAGCCTCCACCCAGCATTCTTTATCCCAGGTCCCCTCCAAAATCAATGAAAATCTGTTAATTTTACTTCTGATGCTACATTATCACTGTCTCACCATCACCTTACTTTCTTGATGATGACTTTTGAAGCATAAGAGTTTATAATTTTGATGAAGTGCGACTTATCTTTTTTCTTCTGTGGCTGATGCTTTTGGTGTCATATCTAAAAATCCATTGCCAAATTCAAGGCCACAAAGATTCGTACCTATGTTTCCTTCTAAGAGTTTTATAGTTTTAGTTCTTACATTGAGGTATTTGATCCATTTTGAGTTAATTTGTGTACATGGTCTGAAGTAGAGGTTCAGCTTCCTTCTTCGGCACATGGATTGTTGCTGCTTGGTTGCTGAGTCATGTTTTTTGTGATCCAACGGACTATAACCCACCAGGTTCCTCTGTCCATGGATTTCCCAGGCAAGAATACTGGAGTAGGTTGCCATTTCCTTCTCCAGAGGATCTTCCCAACCCAGGGATCAAACCCATGTCTCCTCTGAATCTCCTGCGCTGGCAGGCAGATTCTTCACCACTGAGCTACCAGGCAGGCACTGTCAAATAGCAATACCATTTGCTAAACAGACTATTCTTGCCCTCACTGAAAAGTCTTAACACCCTTGTGAAAAATCAAGTGACCATAAATGTATGGATTTATTTCTGAACTCTCAATTCTTTTTTTCCCCCTGTTTTAAGATGTAATTGACACAGTGAACACTCAATTCTGATTCATTGATCTGTATATCTATCCTAACAGCAGTACCACACTGACCTGACTGCTTATGAAAATTTGAAACCGGGAAGTGAAAGTCCTCCAACTCTGCTCTTCTTTTGCAACATTGTTTTCACTATTTTGAGCCCCTTGAAGTTTTTATTTTTTTTTTAAGTAATGGATTGTTGGGTTTTTTTAAACTTCTGTTTTATAAACTGACACCCTCTTTGTATTTGATTCCAACAAACTTTAGGCTCTGACACACTGCTCTATTTCTGGAACTTAGAATGGTTGTTTGGCATATAGTATGAACACAACCAATATTAATACTTGAATTAATGAGGGTGGCAAAGGAATCGAGGAATAAACCAAAGACATTTACAACTGAATTTCTCTTCTTATCCTCACAAGCTCTTTGAGGGAAAAATCACAAGTTAGGATTCTTTATATCTGCCCTTGGTACCCAGAGTAGTTCAATAAGTGCTTGGTAGCTGCTTGATCACAAGGGTTGGTGGCCCATTCATTCATTCAAGGAAGTTTGGCTTCTTGTTCATTAAACAGGAAGCAGTCATACCACTGACTGGTTGGTTGTTTTCTTAGTAACAGCTTTACTGAGAAATAATTAAAATATCACATTTGATTTTATTTTTATTATTTGGCCATGCTACATGGCTCAAGGGGGCATGGGCATCAAACCCATGCCCCCTTCAATAAAAGAGTGAAGTCCTAACTGCAACAGTGGCCTACCAAGGAAGTCTCCATCTATCACATTTTAAAGTGTACAGTTTGGTGAGTTTTAGTATATTTACATCACCACTACTATACAGAAATTTTTCATCATCCACAAAAGAAACTCTATACCCATTAGCAGTCACTCCCCATTTCCTCCCAAACTGCCTCATCCACTACCAGCCACTAATCCACTGTCTGTTTCCGAGATTTCCCTATTCTGGACATTTCATTACAATGGACACATACAATATGTGGTCCCCTGTGGCTGACTTCTCTCATGTTCCATAATGCTTTCAAGGTTCACCTGCACTGAAGCATATACCAGTACCTCATTCCTTTCTGTGACAAGTTATATTCCACACTATGGATATACCACATGATGTTGCTGATTCTTAAAGAGATTGGAATATCAGACCATCTTATCTGCCTCCTGAAAAACCTGTATGCAAGTCAAGAAGCAACAGTTAGAACCAGGCATGGAACAATGGACTGGTTCAAAATTGGGAAAGGAGTATGTCAAGGTTACTTGTCACCCTGCTTATTTAACTTGAATGCAGAGTACATCAAGCAAAATGCCAGGCTGGATGAATCACAAGCTGGAAACAAGATTGCCAGGAGAAATGTTAATAACCTCAGATATGCAGATGATACCACCCTAAATGACACAAAGCAAAGAAGAACTAAAAAGCCTCTTGATGAAGGTGAAAGAGGAGAGTGAAAAAGTTGGCTTAAAACCCAACATTCAAAAAACTAAGATGACAGCATCCAGCCCCAACACTTCATGGCAAATAGATACAGAAAAAATGGAAACCATGACAGACTTTATTTTCTTGGGTTTCAAAATCACTGCAGATGGTGACTGCACCCAGGAAATTAAGAGGCTAGCTCCTTGGAAGAAAAGCTATGACAAACCTAGACAGTATATTAAAAAGCAGAGACATCGCTTTGCCAACAAAGGTCTGTATAGTTCAAGCTATGGTTTTTACAGTACTCATGTACAAGATGTGAGAGCTGGACCATAAGGAAGGCTGAGCACTGAAGAAATGCTGCTTTCGAACTGTGGTGCTGGAGAAGACTCTTTGATCCCTTGGACATCACGGAGATCAAGCCAGTCAGTCCTAAAGGAAACCAACCCCGAATGTTCAGGAAGGACTGATGCTGAAGCTGAAGCGCCAACATTTTGGCCACTTGATGTGAAGAGCCAACGCATTGGAAAAGACCCTGATGCTGGGGAAGACTGAGGGCAGGAGGAGAAGGGGCGACAGAGGACGAGATGGTTGGATGGCATCAGCGACTCAATGACATGAGTTTGAGCAATCTCTGGGAGACGGTGAAGGACAGGGAAGTCTGGCGTGCTGCAGTCCATCAGTCGCAGAGTTGGACACAACTTAGCATCTGAGCCGATAGTCCAAAGGAAAGAGACCAAGTGAGGCTGCTAGGAAGAAGGTGTCTCAGCTTTGTGAGAAATTCTGACCCTGATGTCACAGGTCACTCAAATGAGTTTTGGGTTTTCCCTGAGTTCCCATCAGAATCCTAATCCCTATAGTGCTTACACTACTACTGGGTAAAAAAGTAAATGGGATATGAGAGGGTCCCTTCCCAGGAGAATGAATTACTAGAACATCAGAAACACTTAAGTTACTATCATTCATTGAGCCCTTCTGTTCTCCAGTTGCTAAGTACTTCTGTCTCATTTTACTTTTAACCCCTCTCCACTCTGTGAAGTAGGTACTATTATGATCCCCACTCTGCAGATGAGCAAGTAAAGTCTAGGAGGGGTTAGGGAACTTGCCCAAGCACATAGCCAGTAATTGCCAGAGCCAGAATTTGAATCCAAAGCCCAAATACATAGCCATCGGATACAACTGCCTCTTGGACAGACCTCAGGAACAAGGATCCCCAGGGACAGCATTAGCGTGAGATGTCAGCATGTCAGGAATGGCTACATCTCTCTATAAACCACTTGTATACAGGGAAACAACACACGCAAAAGCGGACACTGTGTTAGGATGAAAATATGGGTGCTTTTCCTTTCTAACATTTTTATTTAATTAATTTATTTACTGTTTTAATTTAAAAAATAAAAACAGTTATTTATTTCACGTTTTGCACTGGCTTTCATCATAACTTAAAAAAATAGCTTGAGAAATCTTGATAAATCAGTCAGGTCAAAAGTCTCATCTTCAGTTGAATCAAGGGACTAGGTAAAAGCAGGTTCTTGTGCTCAAGTTCCACGTGATGGGGGATCTCTTGCTTATTGGTGTCATTGTCAACACACAACAGGTAAGAGTTTTTAGCCCTTTGTGCAGGAAGGAATCAGGTTTCAGGCAGCACCTCTGAAGTCCCAGGTCTCAAGTTTTCAAGCAGGATAAGTTTAAATGATCTCATCTGTCTCTAGGTCAGGGAAGAACCTGGCCTTAGGGTGCATGGGGCCGGCCCACACTTCTGCAGCTCTGTAAGACCCCTGCCCCGTCCCAGCCTCCCACCACAGTCTGTCCATCTCACTTCTTTTTTTTTTTCAACAAACACAGGTCAATAGGGTTTCAGGGAGTTAGGGGCAGAGAAGGAGACCAGAAAAGTTAGTCTTGAGATGATCTGTGAAGGGGCCTTTCCCTGAAGGCATTTTACAAGCAGACACTGTTAAGCCCAATGCAGCCCCTGATCCCTTCCTGAGCAGTGACCCTGATTCCAGGGTGTGTTTGTGCTTGCTGAAAGAAATGGCAGTTGGCATCTCTTCTGTAAATCACATTTGCAGCACAGGAAATATGGGACAAATATTAACTCACCTACTCCATCTATGGATAAGGTAGCTCCAACCAAACCTGCTGAATGACTTGCTCATGGTCACGCCTGTGGTAAGGCCAGGGCCCTTCCCTTTCCTTAGTCACTCATATACTTGCAAATACCGGGATGCTCATTAATACACACACACACACACACACACACACATATACACATAAAAGTTTTATCTTCCTCATCCGGGTGATGAGCAATTTGAAGGCAAGGGTAATTTAGCAGGCTTACTTCCTTTTTCCCAGTACTGAGTCCCATATACAGTAGACAAATCAGAAAGTGTTTGCAGCTAGTTCAGTTAGAACACCTGGGTTAAATGCATGGTCTGTTCAGCCCTAACCTCTGCCAGGCAACGGGCATCAAGGAATGACTTCTGGCAAGGACAGCAAGGTGTCCGGAAAAAAGCTTTGTTTGCTGTCTGGCGTCTCTTTAGATAATCACCCTTCCTGTTTTGTCATCTGAATTGGGGTTGGGGTTGATAGCCTGTTCCATGTGACCCAAGAGCATCCAGAGTCCCCAACTTTGGCCAACGTGATTGGTTCAGGGTGGGCACGTGACCCACATCAGCCAATCACCACCTTCTCCAAGACAACCTTGGGACCTCTAGTTTGGAGATGTGTCAGCTACGGCCGCTGGGGCTCTCTCTGCCCCCATAAGGGACAGGCAGCCTACGAATGCAGAGAAGGCGATGGCACCCCACTCTCGTACTCTTGCCTGGAAAATCCCATGGACGGAAGAGCCTGGTAGGCTGCAGTCCATGGGGTCGCAAAGAGTCAGACACGACTGAGCGACTTCACTTTCACTTTTCATTTTCATGCGTTGGAGAAGGAAATGGCAACCCACTCCAGTATTCTTGCCTGGAGAATCCCAGGGACAGAGGAGCCTAGTGGGCTGCCATCTATGGGGTCTCACACAGTCGGACATAACTGAAGCGACTTAGCAGCAGCAGCAGTAGCCTACGAATGAAGCCTTGGTTAAGAGACAGATGAGGCCTTGGTTACAGGAGCCAACTTACAACTACATTTTCCATTATGTGAACCTAGAATTCCCTTTCTTGCTTATACAACTTTGAGTTAGATTTCTTTCAGTTACAAGCAGAGGCTGCTGGGTTCAACATTCTTTATAGGCAATGGGCGCTCCAAATACCAACTTGCCCTCCATAAAGGAGGTATCCTCCCCTTTATCTCAGTTGGTCCCCCCATTCAGAGTCGTGGTGTTCAATCACCCAGCTGCAGAGGAACCAGAGCTGTAGTCTGTAGGCTCATCCACATTATGAGGGGTTTTGGGGTGGTGGGGAGACAGCCTGCCTTTGCTTCCCCCCTTTTTTTGTCTCCTCCCTCCCATAACATCACAGGGATGCTGGTGAATTCTGAAAAGCTCTGACATTTTCCTCCAGGGCTAGACCTCTACATTTAGGTCTGATGGGTAGGGGTCCTTTGGCCGCATCAGATGAGAAGGGCCTTCCAAAGTTGGGAAATTCTTCCAAAGAATTCTTCATTGTTGTTTAGTTGCTAAGCTGTGCCTGACTCTTTGTGACCCCATGGACTATAGCCCGCCAGGCTCCTCCTTCCATGGGATTTCCCAGGCAAGAATACTGGAATGGGTTGCCATTTCCTTCTCCAGGGGATCTTCCCAACCCTCAGAACGAACCCACATCTCCTGCATTGGCAGGCAGATTCTTTACCACTGAGCCACCAGGGAAGCTCATTAAGAATTCTTAGAAAGTCATTTATTAAGTTATACTGATGACCAGCAGAACAATGACTCTCTGTGACTCTCATGGTGGTTTGCAGTTTCCAAAGCACTTTGATCCTTTTGACAGCTTTGTGAGGCAGGCACAGCAGGACTGCCACGCCCATTTTACAGATGAGGAAATGGAGGCTTATAGCAGTTGAGGGACTTCTCCAAGATCACACAGATAATACGCAGCAGAGCCAGAGATTAATCCAGTGGTCTGAAACTCTATTTTCCCCTTCAGTTTCAAGTTCAGTCTCCTTGCAGCAGTCGGCTTCCTTCTTACTTCCTCTCCTCTTCAAATCTTTGGCTTCAACCTTCCTGCCTGCCACTGCCGAGACTTCATCCTACATTTCCCATTTCCACTGAAGCCAAGAAGAACTGCTCTTCTATAGAAGCCTCATTAAACAAAGCATCTGAAGGGCCCCTGGCAACTCTCCACTTTCTAATGACAGTCATTATTACCAGCAAATAATGGAAAACAAACACCGAAACAGATGTCTCTCTCGAGTCCAGACCTGTGCTGGAATACAGCGCAAACAGAACTCAGCGTTCATGAAATGCCTCCCGTTGCCTGCTCCATGAATTAATCCTGTACACAAGACACAAAGCCTCCTGTCTGCAATCCTGCTAGCCAATGAGAGTTTACACCTTCATCAGAAACCCAACTGGAATGCTAGGCATTTAGGAGATTTCATCAAATGAGAGAATTTCTGAGATAATCCAACCATCTTCCCACATAAGGACAGAGAAAGGTAAGTGAACAGCCCAAATGCAGTGAGAAAAGGAAATGTTTTCCTTCCTTTGGCTGGAAGGCAGTATATCTTAAGCCCCACCAATTTAACTGTGAGTGTGCTAAGGTGCTCAGTCATGTCTGACTCTGCGACCCTAGGGACTGTAGCCCGCCAGACTCCTCTGTCCATGAGGATTCTCCAGGCAAGATTACTGGAGTGGGTTGCCATGCCCTCCCTCCAGGGGATCTTTCTGACCCAGGGATCTTACATCTCCTGCATTGGCAGGTGTGATCTTTACCACTAGCGCCACCTGGGAAGTCCAGGAAGAAGCGTGTTAGTCATCCAGTCGTGTCTGACCCTGCGACCCCATGGACTGTAGCCTTCCAGGCTCCTCTATCCATGGGATTTCCCAGGCAAGAATACTGGAGTGGGTTACCATTCCCTTCTCCAGGGGTTCTTCCTGACCCAGGGATCAAAGCCAGGTCTCCCGTATTGCCACCAGGGAAGCCCAGGACCACATCGCAAATCAAACATTCTAAACTTATCCTCTGGGTGAAGAGCACACTAAGGAACCACAAAGCAGAAACAAGGAAATCTTCAACTCAATTTACCCTCAAGAAGCTTACAGTCTAATTGATATTTACAATATCCTGAGTGATAAATGACAAGATGAGAAAAAAAGGGGAAGTTTCCCAAGTGAGAACCAAAGTCGGGCAGGCCTTCTGACAGAAGCTGGATCCAGGTGGGCAGCTATCCCCAGAAACTGGGCACCTTTGAACAAGGGTTTCTGTTTAGCCAAGTCACCAGCATAAAAAGGCTTCAGTATCTTCCTCCTTTATGTATTATTCATATCTTTCCCATTGCAAAAAGGATATGCAGCAGCTAAAAGCCACTTTAGGGTTTTGCATCTTTTTTTAACCTAATGTATAGATTACTTGAGAACAATTAAAGAAAAAGCACTGCCCATTAAAATTGTCAAAAGGGGGGAAATTAGCAAAAATGGGCTGATGACATTTTCAAAAAAATCAATACAGTTTCAAAAGCCAACAGTTTCCAGTAATCCAGTCATCAAGGTCGAGGTCAGCAGGAAAGGAAAGGTTTGTTTCTCCCTCTGACTTGGAAGTCACATCACCGCTTGACAGGCAGGGGCACCTCTCCACTGCAGTGACTCCAATTTATCCTTTGGTGGTTTGGGATTACCACTAATTTTGTCACTGACTAATTATACAGGTGAAGCAGTAATTAACATCTCGAAAAGAGACTAGCACCATGGTTTACTATGAAGGAGACCCACATTCTGGCTCCTCCAAGGGACCTCGTGGTTGGAGGCACTTCCATCAAAAAGTGGCAGGGACTGGACTGGTGTCCAGGGCCTTGGCATCAATGTCAGTGTCTATGTGGGGCTGGAGGGACCATTCCTGGAGGAGTGTGGGCCCCTGGACACCTGACTTGAACCCACCCGTGAATATTAGGAACAGTCATAGAGAGAAGAGCTATACAGTATATTATGGTTGCACAGTATCCCCCGCAAAAGGTATTTCTGTAGAAGTCCTAACCCTGGGTACCTGTAAATGTGGTCTTATTTGGAAAAGGGTCTTTTTAGATGATGTAATCGGATGAAGAGGAGGTCGTGAGTGTGGGTTCTAATCTGACTGGTATACTTATTAGAGGAAAATGCCACACGACATCAGAAGCTGAGAGTAGAGAGATGCAGCTACACGCCAAGGAATGTCAGGGACTGACAGCCTCCACCAGAAGCCAGGAAAAGGCAAGAAAAGACTTAGTCCAGTGTCTCAGAAGGAGCACGGCCCCAGTGACACCATGACTTTGGACTTCAAGCTTCCAGAACTGTGAGACAATCACTCTCGTTTAAAGCCACCCAGTTCATGGTACTTCATTACAGCAGCCTTGGAAACTAACACAGAGCAGAAGAAACAGTCCCCAGGGAGGGCAGAGGGAGGCGGAGCTGGGGAAGGCCTAGCCGTGCAGGCCAGGGGCTCAGGGCTTTGGCGTCTCCCCTTCCTCCTCTCCTGCTCTCAGCACTGCTCTGTGCTCCCGAGGGGCCCTGAACATTCGGGCCCATTCACTTCCCTTCACACTGGACATGAGAGAGGCTCAGAAGGAGGCATGGGGCCCAGGCTGCTGGCTCCAGTTCCACAAACCCTAGGACAGCATTTCCCAACATGGGCGTGATCACCACCTACATCATCACATTTAAGACAGCACTGAATGTGGACACATCGTTATTTTATGTAATGCGAAGAGAGAAAAAAAATTCTGCTCACAGTAATTTAAAGAGGCAACTGCTGCACAATGCACTGCTGATTTCAGAGGACTCAACAACGAAGACAAAAATAGGGTCTCAAAATAGATGAAATATAGTAGTAAATATTGGGGGAAAGAGCAAACAGGTTTGGGGAAAAGGCAGGTAGCCGAGTTTAACAGGTTTCTCTCCTGTAGGACTGCTCAGGGCCTTTAGCACCCTGGTATCTGCTTCCAATTTCTTTTGTTTTCGTTTTGATTTGTCCATGCCACGTAACATATGGGATCTTCGTTCCGATCAGGGATCAAATCCATGCCCCCTGCACTGGAAGTGCAGGGTCCTAACCTCGGGACTACCAAGTCCCTGCTTTGGATCTCTAAGAGGGATCTTTGGAAATGTTGTTTTTCCCAAATAAGAATGCATTTGGAGCCCTGTTTTCAAATGGCTAGATTACTAGTGTATCTGGATCACACTTTGAGTCCCTCAGCCCTAAAAATGGTGTGTGAAGGTATGAGGTAGGGCATCCCCTGCTGACACACGGGCCACGGAAGGGAAGCTGGCTTGCAGGCAGCATTTAGGAGGAAAGGGAAGAAACGTCTCATGGGACAGGCCAGCCCGGGGCCAGTCACACAGGATCGGGGGTCCCCCAAGCATCAGGCATCCTTCTGAGTTATCTAAGCAAAGCCAGAGTGGGGGCCCTGGGGGGGCGCGCCTCTATCTTATCTCCCTTTCCCCCGTCTCTCAGCTGACAGCATGCAGAGCCACATCTCTCCTACAGAATTCAATGAACCTGGTAAAAACACAAATGCTTCTGGACACGGGTGCCATTCGGGGTTGGGAAAAGTAGGAGCAAACTACAAAGCCAGAGACATGAGAAAAAAAACCCAGGGGACACTGTGGTCTGGTCACTCTGATGGTCAGAGTCTCTTCGGTAGTCATAAAAGAGCCTAAACTGCTGGTGAGCAAGACCTCAAGGAAAACAAAAGGATAAAAGTGGAGATTTTAAAAAGTCAGGAAACATGAGAGATACAAGTACCAGTGCGTGTGCGTGAAGTAAACCCCACCTGTGGCCACAGCGCACACAAGAGCACCCGCCCTTCCACGGTGTCCCAATCTCGTTTAGGACTTTAAAGGCCGGCTGCTGGCACAAGAGGACCTTCCCACTGCAGCCAGTCGCTCCAACACACGGTGCACCTGCCCATCTTTCATAAACATCAGCTGAAACAGCTGCAGTTTTCCCGATGGCCATTTTGAAGGCTGCATATCAGATGCCTCAAATCCCAGCTTTAAATGAGTCCCAAGAGCAGAGGGGAAATAGGAAGAGAGTGTAAGGGCCACACTCTCGGAGTGCGTACTCACAACCCCAAGAGAAATCTGACTTTCATAATCTTTCTCCCTCCCTTGCACATGGCAGGTGAACCCCAGCCTAGAGTACAGAACCCAGCTCAAGGCGGGATTCCTGGGCATGTGCTAAGCTGGGGTAGGCACAACACCCACCACTGGGTCAGCCAGACAGAACGACCTCCACTGAGCAGGCCAAGGCCAGGCTATGCCCTCTCAGCTTCCACTCTGCCAAGTGGAGGGACTGAGGCCACTCCCCTAGGGCGGGGGCAATGACAATTCTCAGGAAGCCCCCAAATGCCCACTGCGGGACATGAGCCACATGATGCAGACCAAGAGGGTAATTTCCCTTTTCCAATCCTACTCCCCTCACCATTGCTCTGCTTGAGGGGCTACCCTGACTTAGCATCTATGAAATTTGTTCAAATGGGGACCTGAATCTCCCCTCTGGGTCTGAGATCCACCTGGCCATTAGGATTGCTGCTTATCTGGGATAGTACAGGGAGGCCCTGGTGCCCTGATGGAGAGATTCTCCTAACATGAACTCTTGGCTTGTTCTGGAACCTTTCCTGTCCTGGAGATGTAAGAGTTATTCACACAGCATCTGGAAGATCCGTGAACACTATGCTCTCTTTCCACAAGTCACTGGACAGTCAGGACGATCAGGGGAGGTCAGCCTGGTCCAAACATGGTGTCCCCTATCACAAGACAGAATCTCAACAAACATAAATTGGATGGATGGATGGATAGGTGAATGGATGGATGGGAGAACAGACGGATGGAACAGTGAATGGATGAATAACTGGATGAGTGGGTAAGTAAATGAATAAATGAACAAATGATGGAAGTTGGAAAGATGGTTTCACAGAGCATTCAGCCCTGAGAGCCCAGTCTCTGGGTGTGAGACTCACCTGAGCCATCGGGAATAGACCTTACAAACGTTGGCAACATCTTGACTGTGGCTGTCGGATTAAAATCCCGGGAGAGGCCATTCTTCATCTCCTTTTTGAAACGATTCATGATATCTAACAGAGTTTCATCAGAGAGCCGCATGGCATAGAGATACTTGTCAATCTGGAGGAAGGATGAAAAGAAAAAAAAGTGAGGCCAAGGCTGAGGAAGGTCGTTTCAGCTCCAGTCTGGTTGGAGGAGGACAGGGACGGCAGGGTGAGGCACCCATCTGTCTAAGACCATACAGATCCATGGGCTCTGGAGCACCCATGCTGATCCATCATTGAGCTGCCATCAACCATGTTGCTCAGAGCACGTTTGCAAATGCTCTGAGCCCTGGTTCCTCTCCTGTAAAATGAACGAGACACCTCCAAGGTCCCTACCAACCCTTGAATATTACATGGAAACTGTCCTTTGATCCCCAAGTACAAGCCAGAGACACATTAAGCCTCCACGTGACTCCTTCCCTCTGGCTCATCCTCACATGGATGGCAGTGCCCCAGAACAAGGGCTCCAAAGCCATCACCTGGGGCTCAAATCCCAGCTCCATCACTCAACAGCTGTGTGAATTTCAGTTTCCTCAACTGAAAAACTGAGATGATAAATAGAACCTACTTCGCGGAATGTTACAAGATCAAAGGAGACAGAGAAGCCCTTAGAACACAGAAAAGTGCTCAATAAACATCAGCTATTGCTAGGATCGTGAGGCAGTGGTGCTGGTGGGTTTCCTTGGGCATGACTTCTAGGTGAATGGAAATGGCGAGTGAAGGGCTGGCGCCCTTCAGAACATGGTGCTTCAGGCCCAGGGCACAGAGACCTTAACCTCACTATCCCCAAAAGGTCTGGAAGAGCCCAAGTTCCCATGCCTGTGTGCCAGGGCCCATGTGCCCACTCTTCCAGATCAGACCACCCCTGACTCAACCAGGACTGAACCAACCTGCCCATCTTCCTGGGCTACCTGCTCTCCTCAAGGATCCCAGGCTCCCAACCTCAGGCCTCCTTGTTGTCATTTGTTTTTCTTTCTTCATAGTACCTTCCCAATGACTCTCCCAAAAGGTATTGACTGGGCGCCCACTACATGTTTGGCTCTGGGTTAGACACCTGTCCTCATGGAGTTCACCGGAAGTCTCTCTGTCTCCTGGCTCATTCTTTCTGCCACGTCCTGCTTTAGGAAGTCCTGATAACCATGTGCCTGGATTCCTGACTCCTGACCCATTCACTGCAATGGTTTTCAGTCTTCAATTTCTCTCCCTTTTTAATCTATCTTCTATACCATGACCACATTTTGCCTTTGGGGGGGCGGGGAAGGGAGGGCGGGAGGCAGGGGGCTTGTCCAGGATATTTCGCTTTCTTAAACTGGGACCCTGATCACTTCACTCCCCTGCTCAAAACCTTGCAATGCCTCCCATGTCCAAGGCCCCTACGCCCTGCAGGTGCAGCTCTGGGCTCTCTGAACTCCAGCCAAACCTCTCCTACCATTCCTGGGCTCTCCTGTCAAACCACCCTTCCTTCTCTTCCCAGTTACTCAAATCTCATCTCCCCTTCAAGGTTCAAATCAAATGTCACCTCCTCCAGCAGATGTCTGAGACCCTCAGGGTACAGATAATGAC
Source organism: Bos indicus x Bos taurus (assembly GCF_003369695.1). Taxonomy (NCBI): domain Eukaryota; kingdom Metazoa; phylum Chordata; class Mammalia; order Artiodactyla; family Bovidae; genus Bos; species Bos indicus x Bos taurus. Next base: position 25,683,930 of record NC_040103.1, on the reverse strand, counting down.
TCCCTCAGCACTTCTCTCTCCACATGGTCCAGCCTGGCTCACTGCCCGCTAGACCCGTCATGGGGACAGTGTTTGCTCCATTCACCTTGACCTCCCAGTGCCTCACAAGGAGCCTCACACATAGCAAGCTCCCAGTCGATGAAGAGGCTGATTTATGACTCCATGAGGCTGCTACAAAGGCCTTTGATGTTGACTGGCTTCTGAGAATGGGATCTCATGCTTACATTTCAGGGTGGCTGGAAACATTCAACTCAAGGACACAGAGTAATTTCTGCATATCTTGCTCTCGGGCAGCCTTCTTGCTCTGGATTCCTGCCTCCTGCTGCTCCCAGTCCTGCCTGTCTCCTGTCTCACAGACAAGGCAGGAGTCCTCCAGCGTCCTCTGCGGCCTGTGCCCTGTCCCCACCCCCAACTCTTCTACTGCAACCACCTTTTTCCTTTCCCCTTCGTAATAAGAGAAGGGCAATCAGAAACCGCCGAGAGCTGGAATAGAAATGGCCAGGACACAGCCCCAGGAGACGTGCTCTGTTCTACCCCCAAGGCTGGCAGCGCCCATCGGCAGTTCTTGCTGCAAGTCATGGCGACCATGTGCTGGTTGGAAGAGGCAGTCGCTCATGCGTGAGCCACAGAAGCACACGGCGGTGGGGGCAGCGACTGAGTGCAAGAGTGCATCAGGGCACAAGCAAGAGCAAAGGCCAAAGACGAGGGAGGTAGGGCGGTCTGTGTGATGACGGAGCACAGGTGCAAGAATGAAGCAACTGGAAAGGTGTCAGGAGCTAAGCCGTGCAGGGCCTGGTAAGACAGGTGGACACATTTAGACTCTAAATGTGACTCTACGGAGTATTCGACAGTGAGATGTGGCTCAGAAAGATCACGCTGTGTGCTGGGGAGGGGACGGTTGAGCAGGAGCAGAGAAGAGACAGTCACGGCGCTGCTCTGGCATCTGGACGTGTTTTCCCTACCACACTCCTCACCCTCTTACATCATCTGTCTACTGACATGCTTGTCTCCTCTGATAACTCATGAGTTTCCCAGGGAAAGGAAACATGTCGAGTAGACCTTTGGAACTACCTGGTTGCCTGGAACAAAGGAGGAATTCAACGAATGCTGGGTGCAAGAATACTTTATATCAGGGTTTGCAGTATATCAAGTGCTTTCGTATCCAATACGTCATTTTACCCTCAAAATAACCCTGTCAGGGGGACATTCTTAAGCCCCATTTTCCAGTTGTAGAAACTGAGGCTTCAAGAAGCTAAGTGGAGCCTACAACCACTCCCACCCCTTGGGGAAGGCCAGTCCCCTCTACGGTGCAGGCATCAGGCCCAGGCAAAGCTGCTGAGACTTTCTAGCTGGACAAGGAGAAACTTCTAGAAAGAGCAGGGCTCCACAGCCAGCCTGCCTCCTGACTCAAGGTGCAGCTCAGCACAGAGACAAACCCAAATAGAGCCAAGAAGCTCATACAGGAAAGCAGGCTAGGGACACAGATGCCAGACAACCTGGCCCCCAAGTGTTGAAGGAAGAAGGGCTTTCCCTCTCTGGTTCATGTTCATGAATCATCACATGGTACAACTCCTCTCAGCAGAGATGTGGAAATCAGGGCCAGACAAAGGGTAGAGCACAGGGCAGAGCTGGAACTGACTCTGAAGCCTCTAGGATCTCAGGTGGTACCTTCCGGTCCTCAGAAGCTCAGGAGGGGCCTTTGAACAATAGCACAGATCCCGAGGCTGGGCTGCAGTACCCCCCACCCTGCCCGGCCAGGCAGGCACCTGGTGCAGGGCTCAGCAGACTCGCATCATACGGACTGTGGCCCTTTAAGCAGCCCAGGAAGCACTGGAGCCACGTCAAGAGACACTTGCAGGATACTCCGTGGGAAGTGCCCAGAACCTCACCAAACAAGGGGCCTCTTTCCTCTTGTTCATCAGATGAGCCCTGCCTGGCAGCTGGCTGGGCCGCCCTCTGTTCCACCTGGGAAAGAAGCTGGGAATGGGCAGTGGGTGGAGGGAGGTAGAAAGGAAGGGGGTTCTCCTGTCTGTTTGCTCCAGAGCTCTGCAAGAACCCCAGTGCAAGAGCTGTTTTTCTTATAGAAGGTGGGCCCAGAAGCCCAGGGGGGGAAATTGAGGGAAGCAGGGCCGGAGAAGGACAACTTCTGGCTTTGGGAGACTTGGCCGAAGCCGCGGTCCTCTCAGTTTTCCATTTCTGTCCCCTCTCCAAACAACTCCAGATCTTTCCCTCCCCACTCTCTCTCCCTACCTCTCACATTTCCAGTCCTTCCTCTTCCCTTGGGATACTGCCTCCAAACTCTGCTGCTCTGGCCAAACGCTGGTGTCCAACGCATCCCACATGTGCCTTCAACTCCTAGCCCTACATTTTGGTGACAGGAGGGCACGGCACCTCTTCTGGTGGCTTCAAGCTGCAAGCCATCTATCATAGGATGTCTATCACAGACACAGACAGAGGCTCCCAGGAGTCTGTGATAGGAACTCCTTGGGCTCTGGGGAGCTCATGTTCACACTTGGTGTCTGACATGAGCATGCAGGACTCGGGTCAGGCTGGGAAGGAGATGGGGGCAGGGATGCCAGGGTCCCAGACACCACACGCTGCACCGGATCCTGCAGACTCAGCTTAGAGGAAGGGGGAGATGTCGGAAGAGAACACAGCCTTACCAAGCCCCGCAGAGCCACCCAGCCAGCAGAAGTACCCAGTCGCCCCACACTGGTCTAAACTCAAAAGTATCTGTGCCCGACGCCACCTCCTGCTCCCAACAGACATGCATAAAAAAACAATTCAAGACTGGACATGCCCAAGTGAATAGGCCAGTTGTGGCAGGAGGCACCGTAGCTACTGGTGATTTGGGCACTCTGACCCCTCATGGGAAGGGGCACAGCCATGGAAAATTTTTCACTGCCTCTCTCAGCAGAGTAACAGATGTGCCTGAAGTGGCTCAGCACAGGCCTGTGAAGTGAACGTCCCAAGTGAGATGTTTTACTCACAGAGGAAACTGGGGAACAGGCAGTGAAGGGTTAAGAAGGACTCTTGCTTAAGGGCAGAGCAGAGATTTCAACATCAGATGCACTTCTCTTTCTTAAGGGGACTGACTCAGAAAGAATGGGTCCAAGGTGATGAATATTATTTTAATGAGCGCTCATGTTTGCAGAGGACTCTGCCACTTACACACATGACTTTCACATAAATTTCCCATCTGGATGTCATAGAAAGGAAAGAAACGAGCTCGTGGATGTCAGGTGCCTGGCATGAAGTGGGGGCTCAGTGTGTTAGTTTCCTTTCTCCCAGCACAATACGTCAGTGAAGCAGGCAGGAAAGATATCATTATCTTCATTTTATAGCTGAGGAAATGGAGACCCATGACTCACACACAGTCACGTGGTTTATAAGTGGCAGCTGGATCTAGACGCCAGGTTCCAACCCCTCTTTTGGGGCTCCTCCTTATGGATTTCTATTCTTTCTCACATGTGGGAAGAACCCAGGGCTGTGGATGAAGAGAACCGAGTTCAATACCTGCCATTTATTAGCTGTGTGACTTTGGACAAATTACTCAATCTCTCTGATTCTTGATTTCCTCTTTCAAATGGGAATAATAATATTTTTGCATCCCAGGTGGCATGGTGGTAAAGAATCCGCCCGCCAAGGCAGGAGACATAAGAGACACAGCTTCTATCCCTGGGTCTGGAAGATCCCCTGGATTAGGAAATGGCAACCCACTCTGGTATTTTTGCCTGGAAAATTCCATGGACAGAGGAACATGGCAGGCTACAGTCCATGGGATTGCAGAGTCGGACACGACTGAGCATGCACGCAATACTTTCACCTCAGAAAGCTACTGGGAGAATTTTAATAATGTGTCAAAAACTCTTCCCATCCTTCCACTGAAATTACCAAAAGGGGATCCATCTCTCTCACTCACCTGTCTAGCTCATGATCACATGTCCCTAATTCCTTTTACCTAAATATCTAGAGAAATGCATTGATTACCAGATATTACTAACCCATCTTGTAAAAAAGAAAATGAAAGGCAGGTGGTCATTTGCATGAAATCATAGCAAGTGAAAGATGCTCACAAAAGTCCTCTGAAACGTTTGGATTGTTTTATTCTTTTCTTTTAAACTAACAGCAAGTTATATATACTTATTATTAAAGAACACAAACAATGCATAAAAGTACTAATAAAAAGTCTGAGTTCTTCCCTCAATCTTCCCAGAGAAGTCCTTGCTAATACAGCTTTATGTTCTAGGGCAGATTTCCTACTTAAACATCCATGCATACAGAGCTTGGTTTGTTTATATTTTGTTACAAAAATGGAATGCTATTATAAACAGTTTCTCCCTTGAAACCTTAACTCCATCTCTGTTTCTTCTGGGCACTTTCTCTAAGACACTAACAGCCAACTTAGATTTTAGGACCCTGCCTGGTTCAAGGATAAGGCATGGACTGAACAGTGCAGACACCGATGTTGGACTCCAACTTTGCCATTTCGTAGGCACCTCAGTCTTTCCATCTGTAATGTGGCTGTATTCACCTGACTTTGACCTACGAAGGCCTACTTTGCACGGCGATTTCATGTGATGATCCTTAAGCTATCCTATCCAGAGAAGCAGGGCAGGTGCCATCACATCCAATGCCCTTAGGAAACATCAGAGTCTAGAGAGGTTATTCAATTGGCCACGGTGACCACCTGGTGACTCAGACGGTAAAGAATCTGCCTGTAATGCAGGACACCTGCGTTCGATCCCTGGGTGGGGAAGATCCCCTGGAGAAGGGAATGGCTACCCACTCAGTATTCTTGCCTGGAGAATTCCATGGACAGAGGAGCCTGGAAGGCTACAGTCCATGGGGTCACAAAGAATCGGACACGACTGAGCGATGAACACTTTCGAGGTGATCACTGGTCAGCGAGAGAGCTGGAGTGGACACCAAGTTCCTGGTTCTGTGCTCCTTCCTCAGTACGCTTCTTGCTCAGCCCAGGGCGAACCCAGCCTCAGGGTCAGAGAGCAGGGAGATGTGGGAAAACGGTGGCATTAATGCCACCACTCCATCCACTACAGAAGCAGTGTACAGGCTCCCTTGCCTCATCAAAAGCACACCCTGCAGCCTGATTATTCTGGAGGCCTCATTCACCCCCCAGCAGCCACCAGCGATCTGAATTGCTCATTTCATTTTCCCTTTCACACCATCCTGGGAAGGATGCTCAAAGGCCATAGCAAACCCAAAGGTCCTGGCCTAATGGCACCCTCCACCATGGTGGGTAGCATCCCAAGCCCCGCTCTGGCAGGCCCAACCCCCTTCCTGCCTGCCCAGCCCCACCTCACCATTGAGGGTGGGGGCCCAGGAAACCTACCTTTCTATCCTACTTTTGGCAGCTAGTCCCTGAGCAGGCAGGGCACTGGCCACAAAGAGAGACATTTTGGATGCCCTGGGTTCCCTACCAGAATCATCCGTCCCGGGCACCCTCCTGCCTTCTGCCCCACCGATGGTCCTTCCTGACAGATCCACTTCCATTTGACTGCGTTGGCCCGTCTATGCCACTCAACACCCCGCTCCTTTCTCCACGCACACCTCCTCCAAAGGGCGAGGTGACCCGCCTGCCCAGCACCAGCTGCCGCTCTTCTCAGCATCCCCTTGGCCCTTGTGCTCAGTGTGGAGGAAGCAACCTGCCTGGGGACAGTGGCAGTGAGTCCTCCCCGGGCACCACGGTGACATGTGCATGGTGTGTGCCTCCCGCCAGACCAGGAGCGCCAGGGGTGCAGGGGCCACACTTCCAGGCCACTGGTGTCCCCACCCCCTCAGGTGGCTGCTCAGCTGGGCTGAATGGCTGCTCTCCTGGGTGAACAGAAGCCTCCAGTGATGCCTAACCCAGAAGGTCATCTCAGAAGGGTTTGCTAGCTCAGATAATGCAGCAGAGTCCTCTTCCCTGAACGACACAGCCCTTCTCCAGCACCAGCCCCTTACTTCAGCCTCACAGTGACTTGTGTGGAGCCAACAGCCCCTCTGTGAGGGAGGGACTGCTCCAGGCGCTCTCCGATCCCCCCACCCCTCACGACATCTGCACCCTGGGGTCCAGGGGGACACAAAAGTTCTACAGATAATCAGGAGTCTCCACTATTCAAGGTGGCCAGAGGCTGCTGAATACCTGAGAGAGGAAACATGTTTGGGAACATAATTTCCATTTTAGAGGCTTCTGAGAGAGAACTGTGTGTGCAAACATCCCCAAGGCATCAGGGTCCCTTTGGCAGGTTCAAACACTGTCCTCAGAGGCTCCCTTTCCCAGGCCCTTTCCAAGGTTCAGATACAGCTCTCGGTCCTTTGTGCTCCTGAACAGTTAGTTCCATTTCAGTGGGCATGGACTGAGCACGTATTAAGCACCAAGTACTGTTCATACAACACTTCTGTTTAATCACAACAAATCTGGAGGAAAATGGGATCCCCATCCTTGATGAGGAAACTGAGGTTCTGGGAACCGAGATAACAGAAGCGGCCTGGAGCCCCTGCTGGACACTTCAACCTGCCCCGATCTAAGCAGCACACCTGCAGGGTGGGCGTTGTCAGCCCCGTTTTTCATGGGAGGAACCTGGGGTCAAGCAGCCAAGGGAAAGGCATCCAGCCTCTAGGATGTAGGGCGGCTCTGGGTTCAGACCCCAACCCAGTGCTCCCCTGACTCCTCTTGCTAGGAGGACCGCAGGAGGCCAAAGGTCACGCCCAACGTCCTCCTGGTGACCTTGGCTCCTGCTATGAGGCACTTTCTGCTGGTGAGAGACCAAGCCCTTGCCCAGGATGAGAACACAGCTGTCATACTGAACTAGCTAAAAATAAAGGAGGTACCCAGTCTCTGAAGGTGAACAGAACAGCCCTGGAATGTGGCAGGACAAGAACAACAGGCTTCATTCTGGGCCTCGTGGTCAATGGCTTGGGCTAGAGCCAGGCTCCAGACTCACAGTTTCCAACGTCTCAGGTGCCTCCAGGTAGGGGAAGAGAAAATCTGAAGTACAAAGAGCTTTGCTTCCACCATGAGACATCGAGACCCCGGAGTCATGGTTCCAAAGTACTGCATTGGTGGGGGCAGAACAGTCTGGAAAGCAAAGGACCTCAGGCCTCCTCCGGCTGCACGGATTCCTCCTATAACCTTGGGCACATCACTTCCATCTGTGTTTTTCCTATCAGTAAAAGAGCATCATTGAAAACTACCCTCTCGTCGTCACATACGGTGGGCACCGGAGCTCCATGACACCATGGATCCTCAGAATACAAGCTTTTCAGAATCCTATGGTGGCCAAGCAGAATGGGACCCAGGATTCCTGCCCAGCTCGGGGGTCCGGCCACCTACCTCTGTTATCGAGGAAGCTGCACTCCTTCTGCAGGTGCCTACAGGTGTGCTCTGGATGAACAATGCTAACATCTGGCATTTATGTAATTCAGTACACTTTCCAAGGGTTTCCATACCCATTCTCTGATTTAATAAATGGGCACCGAGACACAAATCACCTCATCTGACAGATAAGGGAACTGAGACCCAAAGAGCTTGATGCCCACCTAACAAAACTGCTTCAGCTACAGGGATCCTTGCGAGATAAAGGATTCCAGCCTCCTGCTTTTACAGATGAGGAAATCGAGGCCCAAGGACCCCAGGATCCTACTGCTTTAAATGCAGAGTGCCTCTGTCCAAACCTTTGAGCCATAAAATTCACTTCTAACAGAGTGCTTCCAGCAGGAATATAATGCAAGGCACATATGTAATTTAAAATTTTCTAGTACCTACATTTTTTGAAAAGGTGACATTAATTCTAATAACATTTTATTTAACCCAATATATCCAAACTATTATTCCCACATGTAATTAATATCTTTTAAATTATCAATGAGCTATTTTATATATCTTCTTTGTCATACAAAGTCTTCAAAACCCTGTATTTTAGTTCAACAGCACATCTCAAACCAGACTTGCCACATTTTAAGTGCTCAATAGCCACACATGTGGAGAAGGCAATGGCAACCCACTCCAGTACTCTTGCCTGGAAAATCCCATGGGCAGAGGAGCCTGGTGGGCTGCCGTCTATGGGGTCGCACAGAGTCAGACACGACTAATGCAACTTAGCAGGAGCAGCAGCCACACGTGGCTAGAGGCTCTTGTTCTGGACAGCAGGGCTCTAACACTCCAGTCACATCCCCATCATGGGAGCCCTGAGTGACAATTTCTGCTAGGAGGCCACTGCCATGCACTGCTGTGGAAGCCTAAGGCCCTGGACCAAAGTCATGGATCTGTATGCACAGTGACAGCCACCCACTGGTGTCAGGTAGACCTGTGCCCCATCCCAGCTCTTCTGTTCTCTGGCCAACAAAGATCATGTCAATTCCACTTCCTGAGGCTTCCCTGCCCCGCATATAAGAGGTAGGAAGAAATACCTACATTTAAGCTTGCCAGAAGGACTCCACTAAATCAAGCATGTAAAAGTATTTTGAAAATGAAACAGAACTTTACAAATGTGAGCCAGTGTCTCTGTTACAATGTTGGCCTGGAGTCTCCTACTTGATTCATCACACCCACCCAGGCAGGGTCCTGGAAGGCACTGGGGGACATCAGAGAAATGAGGTCAGATTGAGTAACAAGGCTGCAGGCGAACCCCATGCATCAATCAATCAAGGAAAACAGCTGCTTACAGAAGGGCCAGGCAGACGTTGGGAGAGAAAGCTAGACTGATAATGCATTACAGGGAGCATAGGGAGGTCTTGCACGGTGAGCACTGGCCTCCCCAAAAGTCCTCTTTTAAATGCAAACAGGATGGAGGGAGGGGGACAAATGGAGAAATGGGACAGAAAGAAATTTGAAAACCAGAGAAAATCCCCGACATTCACTGTAAAAGACTTTATTGGGTCCATTTCCTTCACAGGTGGAAGGAGTTGGCCAACACTGAGCAGCCTGGGCGTGGAGGGGTGGAGGTGGAGGGGTGGGGCGTGGAGAGGTAGAGGGCAGAGGGTGGGGATGGGCAGGCACAAACCAGGGTGCTGGTGCTGGGGAGGAAGGGGAGATGGGAATCGGGGATTTTGAGGATTCTGCGCCCAGCTCTGCCTTGTCCCCAGCTCTTTCCTCCTTTGAATCTGTTTCCCTCAACAGCAAAACGAGAGCTGGATGTATTACGGTAGAAAGAACATGGGTTTCTGAGTTAGGGGACCTGACGGTGTTTCTGTCTCTATCACTCACAAGCCATGTGGTCAGCAAGTCCCTCCACCACTTGGGGCCTCAGTTTCCTCATTTCCTTCCAGAAATGAGGAAAGCAGAAGAAGGATCTCTTCCAGCAATTCCACTTGTACACACATACCCAAGAGAAATGTAAGTATGTCCACACAGGGAAAACTGCTCACAGCAGCATTATCATAACAGCCTCAAAGTGGAAACAACAGAAACATCCTGAACTAACAAATGTGTAAACAAAACGTGGTAGATAAGCACAAATGAGCACTATTCAGCAATAAAAAGAACTGGAGTACACGTACTTAGGAGTACGTACATATGAATGAACCATGAAAAGATGCTAAGCGAAAGAAACCACACACAAAGGTCACATTATTATACAATTCTGTTCATATGAAATGTTCAGAAGAAGTAAATTCATTTAAAAAAGAAATAGATTAGTAGATACCAAGGTGTAGGGAGCAATGGGGAGTGACTGCTTAACGGGTACAGAGTTTCTCCTGGGGTTGAGGAAAATGTTCTGCAATGAGATGGTGGTAACAGTTACACAAGCTCGTGAATGTATTAGACACCACAGACTTGCACTCTTTACAATGTTAAGTTTTGTAGTATGTGAATTATATCTCAATGTAGAAAAAAGCAGGGGCTCTGCCAGCAGACTTGATGGGTCTGCATGCTGACTCTTCTGTTTATACCTGAGCCTCAGGGTTCTCATCCAAAAGCAGTGATCATAAGAGATCCCCACTAACAGGGAAGCTGGGGGGATGCAATGCCTTCAGTGCAGTAAACAGGACAGGCATCACATGTTGGCTTCGGTTAGTATTGTTACTACTGACGGTTAAATAAGAACCATTTTAGGAAAGACAGGCCCCTAGAAGGCATTCAGTGCAACCTTCCCTCCAAGGTCCCCTCAACGCCTCAGCGCCTGCAAGCCGGTAACTAAGCGTGGAATTGGATGAACATGATCCGACATTTTCTGCCTCTCACAGGGCTCACAAGATCTGCTTCTATTTGCAAAGGGCTGGGCTGCAGACTTCACATTTCAGTTTCCCTGCTGCGGGGGACACAGCCACCCTCTCCTTTTAGGGAAGATAGTCTGAGAGAGGCTGCCGGCTTTGAGCGTTCTCTAACAGAAATGTTTACGGGGCTGATAAGCCAGCCCTGCCCACCCAGATCCACCCAGGAAGAGAGAGGACGCACGGGCAAAAGCACACTTGTGTGTTTCAACTCCCAGGAAAGTTTAGACGATTCACACTAGAGCACAAGGGGACACAGAGAGCCCTCACAAGCTTGTCTCTGTACCCCCCACCCCAATCCCCTCCGCATGCACTGAGAAAACAGCCAAGGAGGCGGGCACTGCTCACAATGAGTTTTCGGCCGCAGTCAGTAATACTCTGGCAGCAAGGGCTCCCTTCGTAAGGCAAACTAGGAAATGGCTATTTTTAAACCAAGCTCAAATGCTGTCATGTGCGTGGAAATGTCTGGGAAGAAACAGTCTGTTTAAAAATTGTCTATGAAAAATGTTAAAGGTTTTACTGCACCAAGGGTTGGCTGTGGAACCACAGGAACCTGTACAGAACTTTTGTTTTTTCTACTTTTTTTACCTTTTTATTTTTATAGGGGGATAGCCAATTCACAATGTTGTGATGGTTTCAGGTGCTCAGCTATACATATACATGTTCTCCCACAAACTCCCCTCCCATCCAGGCTGCCAATAACATTGAACGGAGCTCCTTGTGCTATACATAGTAGGTCCTTGTTGCTTAGCCATTTTAAACATAGCAGTGTGTACATGTCCAACCCAAAGTCCCTAGCTATCCCTTCCCCACTTCCTCCCCCTGGCCACCGAAGTTCAGAACCTGTACAAAACTTCTAACTGGAAGCCTGATCACGAAAGCAATCTAGCAAACGTTAACAATGGGAAGATATACACACTCTTCCGCCAAGCAATTTCAGCCCTAGAATCACAGCCTAGAGCAACTTCTTTATGGACAGAAGATCCCTATGGCACTGCAAGTTAAAAAATCAGAAATGCAAAAGCACACCAAAAGAACTGATAAATTAGTTGAGTGTGTTCACACAATGTGAGAGCATACCGCAGTTGAAATTGATGAAACACAGGTACATGGATCAACATGGAAGAGTCTTAAATATACAATATTGAGCTTTTAAAGAAAGCCAGTTGCAGAAGGATACAGACCAGAATAACACCATTTACAAAAGGTTCAAGCCATATAAAGTAACAGTACACACTGCTTAATAGATACATATGTAATAAAAAAATATTAAACATGCAGGAAATGATAAACACTAAATTCAGGACAGAGGTCACCTCTGGGAGGAGAAATGAATGGGACTGAAGACAGGCATAGAAACGGATTCAGTTGTGTCTGTAATAAAATTGCAATTGTGTCTGTTACTTTTCAAGCTATGCAGTGGATACACAAGTGTTTGTTATATTAGCTTCAATATTTTTTGTGCACCTTGAATATTTCACAATAAAAAATTAACTCTTATGTACTGATTTGGTGGGGGGAGAGAATTAAAATACAGATTCCAAGTTAAATCACTAAAAACAATAGCCCTCTGGATCCCATTCCAGGTTTTCTAAGACCTTGAGAAAGTTACTTATCTCCTCTGGGCCTCCAGCCAGTCCCTGTTTCTAAAAGGGGAATAAAATCTCTGCCTTCTGTCCATACACACGAGGCAGCAGAATGTGCAGGGAAGGAGCAGTGAGGGGGACGGATAACACTTCCTGCCGTGACAACCTCACTGAGGTTTCTGAAAGATCAGATGAAAGCACACACATACCCATGTGGGTGTCAGTACGTCTGTGTGTATTGTTGGATATAGACAGACATATATACCTACACACCCAACTGGTATCTGATAGGACTTCCCAGGTGGTGCTAGTGGTAAAGAACCTGCCAGTCAATGCAGGAGACGTTAAGAGACAGGTTTGATCCCTGGGTTGGGAAGATCTCCTGGAGGAGGGCATGGCAACACACTCTAGTACTCTTGACTGGAGAATCCCAGACAGAGGAGCCTGGAGGCCTATGGTTCACAGCGTCACAGAGTCACAACTGAAGGCGACTTACCACCCATGCACATGGCACCCGGAAGGTGTTTTAAAAAGAGAACCATTTAAAAAAAGGCAAAACTACATTTTGGTAACTATCCATTTGACTCACCCTTACAAAGTTTCTAAGTATAACGTTCCCATTTGTACATTTGGAGTCTAGCTTCCCCCCCAGGCCCCCACAGCCCACGTGTAATCTTAGTTCCCTGACCAGGGATCAAACCAGGGCCCTTGGCAGTCAAAGTATGGAGTACTAATCACAGGACTGCCAGGGAATTCCCTAGAGCCTGACTTTAAGCAACTCCTAGGCTAGTGACTTCCCACCTAAAGATCTGACCATGGCCCCAAGAGCTCTCATAGCATTCTATGCTTTGCACTTATCATAAGACAGCAGATAATTATTTATACTCCATGAGAAAACAGGGACTATTTTGTCCAGGTTTATAGTCAGCACTCCAGCCTAGTATATACTCTGCACCAAATAAAGGACTCAAACATTTTCTGAAGAAATGACTGCACTCCCATGATCGGATTTGATTCTAAATGTCCTCAAATCAATTAAGCAGGTGTCGGCGGTCTAGCCAGGACTACTTCCTGGGCGCAGAGGTGTATGTTGGCCTCTCCAGCATCTCCCCCAGGGCCTCCTCAGAAATGTTCAGAGCTGACTCCAGTGGCTAATTCTACCAGGCAGGAACCCCTGACTGCAGGAGCACAGTCCTTCTAGGAGAAAGCTGCCCATGCTTTCTCCAGAAAACAGGAGGAGTGTGGGAGGACTGCACGGCATGGCCAGATGTCAAAGTCCCTCATACCCACCAGCACTCCCAGTTTATTCCCTCAAGACAATCCCAAACTGTGAAGCCAAAGGAAGTGTTGGGGATTTTCTGGGTGGAGAACTCCAAGGAACTTCCAAAGGGTAGAGGGGACAGGGGCTGTGTAATGAAGATTCCCCAGGGAGTGAGGCTCTTTCTGAATATTTGCATAACACCAGATCAAAAGGTGCCTGTGACGGTTTTCTATCATTTCTCTCTCATTCCCCCCACCCCACCCCCAATCAATAAGGAAACAAGCATTTTTTAAACGCTTGCTTTTGCCACTGGGACACATGGGCCCCAGGGAACTAGAACTCGGTAGCCCTGTAACTGCTAAGCATACTCTCCTCTGTCTTCACAAAACAAGCACTGGAGGACTTTGGACAAATCACAGTTGTTGCTCACCTGCTTGTGGGGATTCTGTCAGATCGTGGGGATCCCTCCCAGGGAAAATCCACTGGCATTTGTTCACCATTATGACAACTCTGGAGGAAAGGAAGTCTAGCCTTTCTTTAGAAGCCAAGTTCTAACCTTGCGGGGCCAATCTTCCTTTCCTGAAGGAATGCAGCTCTATGACATCCTTCACCATTCTTCAGGCTCTTAATGGCTAACCCAAGTGGAGGAAGCAGGTGAGAGGAGAGGCATGTTAAAAGCTGCTTGGAGGTCAAAAGACACAGGCTGTAGCTGCAAAATTAACAGGTGGCTAGAATTCTGATGAATGGAATGCACACGAGCATCCTTTTCCTCCCAAAAGCAATAGAAGAGTAAAAGGGATATCTATGTTTTATACTTTTGTACTTCAGTCTAATGCCAGGACACCCTTTTCACTGCACCCCATCATCTAACACTATGCATACGCAGTCTGGAAAACAGCGATCCATGCTGGGAAGCTAGATGCTTGGCGCATTTCAACACAGGATGTATTTATGAGGTTGAATTACTGATGTCCCATAAGCAATGGGGAGAGAAAAGATACCCTTTCATGATCACTTTTGTATCCCAAGCAATCCCATAAACCTTCGCTGGCACCATCCCCATCTTCCCCTTTTCCACCCCGAGGATAGAGGGCAAGGAGATGGATGAAGATTAGTTGGGGGTGCCAGAGCTGTCTTCAGTACTCCAGAGGCCACCCAGGGCTGGAGGGCTGAATCATCATGGCTTGTCTTCACTGGCTCCTCATCGGGTTGCAAGTAGGGCCCAGTTCCGCAGGAAGAACAGGGCTTGGAGTCCTGCAGGTGGAGGACTTACCTTGGATCCCTACGGTAAGTGGTCTCTAATAATCCAGAGTCCCAGGAGAACAGATGCAGTCTCTCAGGATCTGCACAAGTAGGGGCTGGGAAAACTGACTAGGCTATCAGAACAAGTGCCCACTATGTGTTCAGGGGGCCCAGGAAGCTTCCTGAGGATCACACACACAATGGAAGAGCCACACAGCCCATCATGAAGGCCAAGGTGACCCTCTGGCAGGAATCCACATCCTCTCCCCATAGAAAGCAGCCTGAGAACTCCTCCATGAGATGCAAGAATGCCAGCTTGTTTTTAAGACTCTCCTTGACCAATAATATTATTTGGTGGAAGCTTTGGCCTCAAGACCCTCCTCCAGCAAGGTTCTGAGGTCAGAGGAAGGCAGAGAAGGAATTTCAGAAAGCCAGTCTCAGAGGAGGAGGGATTTGAGGATCAAGTGATTCAGAAATCACACAGTCAGATGTGTACAGGAGCCTGGTGGATAGACTGTGAGTCAGGCTACCACGAGGAGTGGAGGGCTCTGGCCACACTAGAAACTGCCCACATGATAAAATGGGTCCCACCAAGGGCAGTCCAAACCTCAACTCAACTTGGCCCCTGGCAGCCACAGATGATAGTGGGTGTGGATGCTGGAGGCTTACAAGGTTATCTGGATCCCCACCTTGGTGATCGGCCGTCTTGAGCTACAGAGGGCACCACGTGCAAGGAGAGGACGGTGAACCCATCTATGTCTTCAACTCCCCACTGTGAAATGGGAAGAGCATTAGTGATACGCAACACCACTGCAGACAACTGTGAAATGCACACGTTGGCATGCACAGCTCCCAGAGCTCAGTGGGCAGGAGGCTCCAGGGTGTTCCTCAGGAGTGGAGTCCCATGGTTTGACAACTCCAGACACTGCCACTTGTAGCCATGAAGGACTCTGGCTGGTTCCCAGGCCTGTCTCCTAACTACCCAACTCTGGTCCCCACCGAGCACAGGATCCAAGATCCAAGCAGCATCCTGTCTCAGCGCCTCCCCCTCAGCTGACTTCAAGGAGGAGCCTTGGTCAAGTTCCCAGTGGAGGGAGGCAAAAACTCGGGTCACACCCTGGCTTTCCCCCTAACTCCTCGGGTGACCTTGGTGAGGTGATCTCACTACCCTCAGCAGGCCTGTTTCCTCTTGTGCCAGAGGCGGGGGCTGTCCTGGGTGATTATGAAGAGCACTGAACTCCCGGTGGCTGCAGGTCTGCGGCTCCTGCCTCTCACCTGTAGGTAGCGGTCCCTTGTTGGAACTCCAAAGTCACGTTGACTTTGCTCTCCAGCCCACCTTATCCCAGCAATAATGTCACTCACTTTGGGTGTGGGTCAGGAGCATATGCCAGGCTTGGCAATGATAAAATGGGCGTCTTTCCCTACAGTTTAGGCTGTTTCTTAAATACTTGGTGCCAAAGCTGGTAGAAGGGAGAGATACACCTTTCACACCTGCCAGCTGACAGTTTTTTATGTTTGAAGTCAAGGGAGGGAGATGTGTCCTTGTTCAAGAACACACATGCCATAAGCATGCAAGTCAAGACCTCCATCCGACTCAAAAGAGCAGTCTCTTATTTGAGCTCCCTTGGGCTGGCTGGAAATTACAGCATAAGAGAGCGGTCACATAAAGGGATGATTAAAAAAAAAAAAAATTCCATTCAGACGTACCGCTCCAGACCTGAGGCCTATGAGCAAAGTTTCCGGTGGCCTCCGCGCCCCTCCCTGTTTCAGGAAGCCATGCGGGTCGCTCGGTCCTCAGATTAAGGGAGCAGCCGCAATAGCTGGGAGAGCTGGGGTGCCAGTTTTCCCGGACCCCTGACGCCCTCCACCAGGAACCCCAAATATGGGATGCCTGGCCTCCAGCCAGCACCCCCGCCTGCCGCGCACTCACCTCCCCAGCATCTCTGTGATCACTCCGCCCACAGCGCTAGGACCGTACCAAACAGGCCCTACGGACCAGCCCACCAGTCCCCACATGGCCACCTCCCCGCATGGCCCGGGGGCCCATTTGACTTCCACAGCCCGTTTCAAGGACACTGCAGCAGGCAGCCCAGTCTCGAGGGTCTTTCCCCAACACATACACAGACGGCCCCAGGAAGAATCGAAGGGCGAAGACTTCCCCACCGCCCGCCAATCCAACCAATGCTGGCCTGAGGGAGGCTGGGCGCGGGAGGATGGAGGCGGCTGCGGCGGCGAGCGGATGCCGGAATGCAAGGCTGCGGGCAGAGCGCCGGGCGGCGGCAGCGGCCCCGGCTCACCTTTTTGACTTGGTCATCCTTCAGTTCGGTGAAGTAATAAGCTAGGAGCTGCGCGGCGATCATGCTGGCGGTTGAGGGCTCGGGGCGACAGGCGGGCGGCCGGCGTCTGTCCTCCGCAGCCCGGGCTAACAGTGGTCCTCTGGCGGCTGCTCCGCGGCTCCTCCTCCTCCTCCTCCTCCTCCGGCGGCTCCTCCCCCACCACCCGGAGCGCGGCGCCGGCTCTCGCGCTCCCCGTCTGCGCGCTCCCGTCCGCGCGAGGGTGACAGTCGCCAGCCGGCCCACCTCCTCGGCGCCCATTGGCTGCCGCGCGCCTCGGCTGTGCCGGGCGGCGGCGGGCGGGCCAGGACCTGGGGGGCGCGGTGGCCGCTCCTCCCAGCGTCTGAAAGAGGGCGGGCGACGCTGCGAAATCCCCCACGGCCAGGCATCTCCCGGCACGTCCCCCACGTAGGGAGCCGGCGCAGGGGCGGGAGGTTTTGTCGCGCGCGCACCGCCACGCGTGGCGGCGCCCTGCTTGGGCGGGGCGCAGGCGGGGAGGCGGCACCGCCCGGCCCGGCTGGCTGGGGAACTGGGCAGCCTTAGGGGGAGGGGGGAGAGGGACGGGGACGCAGTCCCCTTCCTCGGAAATTAGGGTTAGCCCCTGTTAGTTCCAAGGAACGGGAGACGCCCTAAGGGGACTCGAAGAAGTGGGCTTGAAAAGCGAGCGGGGCCTGTGGCGGCGAATGCGAGAGACTTGGAGGCTTGGGAGGCTTGGCGGTCCTCGCACCGGGGCCCCACGCCTGCCAGCCTTCGCGGGCCCAAGGGGCCAAGCGCAGAGCCCCACCTGGGTCCTCACCGACCGGGCATCACCCCACTCCACCCTGGCCCGCCCGTGCTGCAGCGCCCCTAGGCCTGATCCTCCAGCTGGCGGATTTGTATTGCTAAACCAAGAGCGACGCCCCACAGCGTCCGTCCCTGAGTCACAGGTTCTTTCAGCCGTCTTCCCCAAGGGCGCACGCCGCACGCCGTTGGGCGGGACTTGAGCTGCAGGCGCTAGCCCCAACCCCTGGGCTCCTGAGCACCCAGACTCGGTGGAGTGTGGAGGACAGTTTGGGCGCCCCTCTTAGATGCCGCCTTTTTCACTTCCTGAAGGAAGTTAGCTAGGTTGGGAGGAATCCCCGGAAAACCATTCAATTCTAAAATAGGGAAGGGAGTTGCGGCATCAGAGGTGTTTATGCTGCTACTAGGACTGATGGCAGCCATAGGATTCTTAGATTAATTGCTTCTGTGTGCCAGACACCACCAGGCGCTTTACTGCCTTACGAGAGGACGTGAGCTGAACTCAAAATACAAAGAAGTGGTTACTGATTCAGCAGGTAAGCAAGTAAGTGGGGGCTCACTGAGGCCATGTGTCTTACTGTACAACCAGAAAGCTGTAGATCTAGGATTAGACTTTGAGTCAGTGTGTTTTCAAACCCGTGCTCACCCCTGGGTTTTATGTCCTCCCAGTGGTAGGTAGCCTCTCTGCCTAAACAGGCCATGGGACTGGAACCAAGGCAGGAGAGATGGCCACTGTCCAGCCCCATAACCTCTACGCAAGCCCTGGATCCTGGGAGCCCCTGGCCAGGCCTAAGAAAGGTACAGTGGAGTCAGGAGGGGATGGTTTAGGACCAGAACATTTCTCAGGAACCTCAGGAGCATGATTTTTGCCATCATCAATTGAAGAAGATCTCAGTTGTGGCCCTGGAGCCCAGAGCTGTCAGTCCAGAGCATAGCCCTCACCGCCCCTCACCTTGCTTTATGGCTGAGGCATCCAAAGTCACTTCTCTGAGCCTGCTTTCTCATCTTATAACATGGAGATACTAATGGCACCTACCTCCCTTGGTTGCTGTGAAATAGTCAAATAAAACACTTGCTTATAATATGCAAATAATAAATGGTGGGTATTATAAGATTGACTTGGAAGCTGATGAGGTTTACACTTTGAGACTTCATGCTCACATTTCCCTGAGTCTAGGCCCTGAGAGGACCCATCAACTTTATTTTGCAATTTTGAATTATTTTCCAAAGACGCTCCCCCAAATTGTTTAAGCTACCAGCCTCACAAAACCTGGCTCTGCCTCCTAGATGTGTGCTCAGTTGCTCAGTCCTTTTTGACTCTTTGCAACTCTTTGGACTGTAATCCTCTGTACATGGTATTCTCCAGGCAAGAATACTGGAGTAGATTGCCATTTCCTCCTCCAGGGGATCTTCCTGACCCAGGGATCAAACCTGCATCTCCTGTATCTCCTGCATTGCAGGCAGATTCTTTACCTGCTGAGCCATCAGGAAAGCCTCACCCCCTGGATAGTATCCTTATAAGCCAGGAACAGAGAGGTCTCTTGGCAGCCATCAAACATTTACACCACCTGCAATTCCATAAAGCAAAATTGGGAGGATGAGAACAATTTGGTTGTTCTCAAGTGCCATTCAAGTCTTGCTAATGTAATTCTGCCAGACTCACAAGGACCAAGAATTGTACTTTGTTAATTGCTCTGTCTCACACTCAGCCCAGGGCCTGGCACTCAAAGATGGAATGAGTCCAGGGCAGTGATCAGGAGTACACATACCCTTTTACCCAGGCCCGGCCAGCATCATCACTGAGCCCCCATTACAACTGAGATGTTTATCTGAGCCTGAGCCAGAGCCAGGGGAAAACTAACCCTTCCACTGGCCAGGCTACCCTGAGATGTTCTGTTTGCAGGCAGGGAGGCTGCCAGTACTTTCTCTTCGCTGCCTTTGAGAGAGAATCTGCTTCTTAAGAGGACTCACTCCTCCCCATCCCCAGAATGCAGCCAGGTCCCAAGGCCTATCAAGGTTTCCTGAGAAATATCTCTAGGCCTGCCCCACTGCTTTTTCCCAACCCTCAGTCCTCATCAGCCCATGCCAGAAATATTACAAGTCTTCTAGCTGCCCTTCCTGGCTCCTGGCTTCCCGCCATCCAAGTCATTCTGAGGTCTGAGCCACATTATTCCTGCTAAAAAGCAGCCTAATCACATCATAACCGTGCCCTAAATCCCTTGATGGCCCCCTCCTTCCTGATGGAGCCAATTCAAACATCTCTGCCTTGTGTCTGAGGCCTTATGTAATCTGACTCCACTCTTCCCCACTTATCTTTTCTCCACCCCAAGGAGGCCGCTTCCCCCTGTCCTTGACCCACACCAGGTCCATCCTGTTTGAGTCCCTGCACTATTTCCTTGCTTGCTCAGCCTTCTCCACTCACCTCCACCTGACCAGTGTCCCTCTCACCGGAAACCCAGCTCTCCCACCCTCCCCATAAAGCCTTCCCTGACCATGGCTACTCACTGCAGTTTCCCAGGCCTCAGCACTTCCACAGGGCAAACTCGGACTGTGGTCAGAGTCCATCTAGATCTAGACCAAGGCTCTTCCTTACAGAGTAAGAACGTGAGGAGCAGTAGGTGGACCATCTTGCCCAGCGTCAGGTTGGTAGAGTTTGGAGCTGGGACTCAAACCCAGTCTTGATGCCCAGCCAGTGTCCTGTTCATCCTTTCCCACCACCTTACTGTAAGCCTGGTCCACAGATAAGTAACACTGAGTCATGACAGTCAGCCTGATATTGCCGGCTGTCTTCTGGGGGAGGGTGGCCTTATCTGCCCCAATCAGACAGCTTCCTGAGGCCGGGGCCCATGCTGCACTGCTGTGTCCCATACTAGGCTCAGAATTGCCCATTTATGTCATGCCATTTATCACCCCTTGTACTTCTTTATTATTCTGCTTCCTTTTTTGTTGCTATCACGGATCTCTTGGACCCCAGTGAAGTCCCTTTGCTAATCACTTTACAGACTCTGAGGAAGAGCAGCAAAGATCTGGACCATAGGAAACCTACTTCCACAGGTCTCCCCTCTAGATGCCCCCTCCTCCTGGACATCTGCTGGGTTTCTCTGTTCAAGTTGTGGGGGGGGGCGGGGTAGAGGATCAGACTGCTGGGCTACCAAGCCACAAAACACCCCTGCTGGTAAGAAAGTGAGGGCTGCAGCCAAGTCAGAATGAAACCATTCGCGTCAGCCCCATGGGCACTAGGAACTTTACTCCAGAAGTTCTCTGCCGAGGAACAAGGCTGTACCCCAGCATCTGGCAGCACGCTTGTAACAGCAATGCTTGGATTATGTTGACAGTTTACAGAGTAGTTTCTCATTTATTGCCTCATTTCTCCTGATAACAGGCTGGTGAGGTTAGAAGGGCAAATATCATTATCTACCCTTAATCAATGAGGGTTATGGGGTTTATAGAACTTGTTTAAGGTCCCAAAGAGAAAGAGAAAGTGAAGAAAGAAAACCCACACTAGGGCAGCATCTTGGAATACTGACAGTGGGGGGCCTGTCATGCATGCAGAACACATTCTGAAAAGCACCACCGGGAGGGGAGACTGACCCAGTGTTTCTGTTAGTTAGATCTGCGGTGTTCAACCTGGGTGCATAGATGAATCACCTGGAGGGAATTCCCTGGTGGTGAAAGCGGTTAGGACTCAACACTTTCACTACTGTGGGCCCTGGTTCGATCCCTGGTTGGGGAACGTAAGATCCCTCAAGCCAGGCAGTGCAGCAAAAAATAATAATAATCACCTGGAGAGCTTTTATAAATGCTAATGTCCCAGCTCTAATCCCGGAGATGATGGCTGAATTGATCTGGGGTGCACGCCAAACAGCCTTTTAAAGGTTCCCTAGGTGAATGCCAGGACTGTCAGGAATGAGAATGACCAATTTAGACCCTAACTTTCTAAAGGGACATCTGGAGGAAATGTCTGAAATGAACTGACCGGTAATAATTTTAGCAGGCTCCCTCAGACACTGCCGGCCGTGGTTCCTCCAGGGTCCTAGAGATCCTGTCAATCTGGAGAACACTGGGATGAAAGTTCATTGTGACTTTCTCATCAACTTTCCACAGTTCTGCTTCTTGCGTGAGAAGGATAAGGAGTGGCTGGGGTCGTAAAATCACCTCAGCCTGCTCCCTTCCTCCTTCATTTGCCTAGAGTGCTGCCTTCCAACAGCCTCAAAACAGAAGTTACAAATTGGCAACTGCCAGGTGGAAACATGGTATTGGACCCACCTCATGTTTTATGTGCTTCCCTGGTGGCTCAGTGGTAAAGAGTCTGCCTGCCAATGCAGGAGACATGGGTTCAATCCCTGGGTCAACAAGATTCCCTGGAGAAGGGTATGGCAACCCATTCCAGTATTCTTGCTTGGGAAATCCTATGGACAGAGGAGCCTGGTGGGCTGCAGTCCAAGGGGTGCAAAGAGTCGGACATGACTGAGCACACATGCACAATGTTTTAAATGTATGGGTCAACCCTTGAAAATTAGGAGATGTCACCTTATTTTTAAAAAAATTTTAGGCTGTACTGCCTGGCTTGCAGGATCTTAATTCTCCCACCGGGGATTGAACCCACATGCCCTATGTTGAAAGCATGGTCTGCCCACTGGACCAGCAGGGAAGTCCCAGATGTCACTTTAAAATCCAGATTTCTGGCATCTAAAGTCTAGCCTCACAGAGCCCATGATATTACTGACAACAATCAGCTGGCATTGAGCACTACTGCCCCCTTCAGACAAGGCGAGGTACTGCGGCTTGCCCCAGACCCCACCCAGTCCACCTGCTTCACTGGTACACACAGTTGACTGGCCCCGGTAGGCATTTCAACTTTCAACTGATAACTGGAATTTACAGACCCAAGGCCTCAGGTATCAGAGCGGTACTGAGATGAAGTAAGAGAGGCCTTGCACCCTGCATGTGTGCATGCATGCTCAGTCGCTCTGTCATCTCCAACTCTTTACTCTTAGCACTTCTTTTGCTTCACTCAAGTCCCAGCCCTCTCAGGTATCATCAAGGTCCCACATGCCTGCTTTTTGTTCACCTCTGACTTGTTTACCTGGTTCAGAAAGGGCCTGAAACCACCACCACCACCACCACCCCCCACCTCCAAGACACCTTGTTCCGCTTCTGTCCCCAAAAGGCTTCTATTCTCCTTTAAGGATGACTCCCTCAGGGATGCCAAGGGAAGCCCAATCCAGTCTTGTCAATCCCTGAACACCCCATCCTCCTCCCATTACCTCTGAACCTGACGAGCTTCCTGTGCTTAAAGAATAATGGCTTGGAGGAAGAAGGGTTAACCAGACTGCTAGGCCTGCCTGGCCTCAGGCCTGCTTCTTATCTGAGGCCAGCTCCTTCCCCAAAGGACACCCATATCGTGTTGGAACAGAGCAATCTTAAATCACCCTGCTGGCTGCCCTGAGTTTCCTGGGCTATTTCTCCCCAGTGCCTCCACACAAACCACCCTCATGGGTCCAAAAAAAGGTTTCTCAATCCTGCCTCTTGGAATTAGCTCCAAAATATAGAGGGAAATGCTCACATAGGAGAATCCACGTCAACACCTAGGCGGGGTCCCCAGCCTGTGGGATTGCACAGGCCAGCAAATTAAACACAAACAAAACCTAGGCACTGGCTTTTTGTTTTGCTGATTTTTTTTTTTTCATTGTAATTTCCATCTCCTCTTACCATAATATCCTAAAGGAAAATATATTTTAGCCCAGAGAAGTAAAAATAAGGGCTGCTTTTTCAATCAAATACTTTGGTTTCATAATAATGTTTACTGCTGGTTAGTCATGAAATTGAGGCTTCCCCAGTGGCTCAGATGGTAAAGAATCTACCTGCAATGTGGGAGACCTGGGTTCAAACCCTGGGTCAGGAAGATCTCTGGAGAAGGGAATGGCAACCCACCCCAGTATTATTGCCTGGAAAATCTGATGGGCAGAGGAGCCTGCTGGGCTGCAGTCCATGGGGTCACAAAGAGCTGGACACAACTGAACGACTGACACACACACAGTTGCTAAGTCATGTCGGACTCTTTACAACCTGTGGACTGTAGCCCAGCAGGCTCCTCTGTACATGGCAAGAATACTGGAATGGGTTACCATTTCCTTCTCCAGGGGATCTTCCCAACCCAGGAATCAAACCTGTATCTCCTGCTTGGCAGGCAGATTCTTTACCACTAAACCACCTGGGAAGTCCCCTTTATAATAAGTGTTTAGGTAGGATTTGCTACATACCAGGTATTGTTCTAAAATCTTTACATATGTTAACATGCTTGATCCACAGAACAATCCAATGAGGTAAAAACCAATTTTATCCCCATCTTATAGGTGTAAACACCAAGTCACAGGGAGATTAAGTGACTTCTCCAAGGTTACAGGGCTACTGATTGGAAGAGCTGGGATCTAAGCCCAGGCAGTCTGACTCAAGACCACCCTGCTGCTCTAAGAAGGCAAAATATTCATTTCACCCAAGCCCAGTGATGGCTCAGTCACAGCTGGGTCCAAGCACTGAGTTGGGGAGCCTGTCTCCCCTAGTGTACTGAGCCATTTTTGGTTAGATGTATAAAACATAGCACATGGAGCCTGGCTCTGCAGAGCCATCTTATAAAGGGCATTTTCAGACCAAGTGCTGAGGCTGATCCAGTGAGAGGGGCCTGTAAGGGGGGCAGGAAAGCAGCGGCCCCTCCCAGTGCGGTGGGGGTGGGGCATCTAGTTTGGTCAAAGGAGCTGAGTGTTCCCTGCTCTCTGAGTCTCCTGTGGGTGCATCCCAGCCTGCCCTACCCAAAGAATCACTCTTGTTTGTCAAGAACTGCAACCCCCACCTCTCCTGAGCTCCAGATTCATATTTCCAACTGCCTGTAAATATCCAGTCCTAGCTCCCACAGGCACCTGAAACTCAATTTGTCTCCCATCACAGTCATTTCTTCTTAAATTTATTTTCTTCTTGGTTGCTCTCCTTGTCATTTACTCACTCAACAAGTACTTGTGAAGCACTTAAGGTGCCCTGTACTTCCTAGTTCACTAGAAATGTGTAGGTGAGAAAGACAGAGTCTCTGCCTACATTCTGTGGGGAGAGACAGTAAACAAATCACAAATTAAAGGTACCTTATGTCAGGTGGTAGGAGGAAAAATAAAGCAAAGTGTTGGCCACACAACTACCTCTTACAATTTCTATTTCCCCTTGTCCCCCAAAACTGAGTTCCCCTGCCAAGTTTATGATTAACCTCTCTTTGCAAAACTTTATTCCCTTTCTTCTCCCAACCCTGTTCCCCTCAGGCTTGAGGAATATCCAAGAAAAGGGGGTCTGAAACTGAGCGGGACCCTGTAGGGTCTTCCCAGCCAAAAATCCCTCCATGCTGCCCGCTCCCCATCTGCCTTCTTGTTTGGCCTTCCCTGAGCCCCCAAAAGTATTTCAGTTCAGTTCAGTCGCTCAGTTGTGTCTGACTCTGTGACCCCATGGACTGCAGCACACCAGGCCTCCCTGTCCATCACCAACTCCTGGAGTTAATGATTAGAACAATGGTCCTGGGCCTCCTGAAGGGACCAAGATAACATCTGAAGCGTGTGTGTATCTTTGAGTAGTTCTGCAGAAAGTAAGACCCCCACTCAGAGGAGGATGGTAACTTGCTGACCCCAAGCATGTAGAACCCAGACTGATTGGAACTAAAAGACTGATGAATAGGACTCCTGAAAACATCTCTTAATTCACCACCAACCAATCAGAAGAATGTCTGCTAACCTATCACACACCCTGCGACCCTTACCCCTAATGCTCCCTTTAAAAAAGCCCTTGCCTGGAAAAAAAAAAAAAAAAAACCCTTGCCTGAAAGTCTGTTGTGCATGAGCTGCCCCTTGGGGCCCCACAGTAAACATTGAACAGACGGTACTTCGGGACTTTGTTCTCTACCACCCACCCGGTGTCTGTAGATTGATTTTGCTGCACATCAGACGGTAGGACCCAAGTTCCATCAGTAACAGAAAAAAAAGTGAGAGCATCTCATCGAAGCTTCCCAGAGCCATTCCTGCGCAGCTTCCCCTCTGCCATCCCACCTCCTTTCCTCCTGCTGGCTGAACTACAGACAGACTGGCTGGAGATCCAGGAACTGTCTTGGATTAAGAGATAACCTTGAGAATGGCAGCCATACAAAACAAAGCAACAAAATAAAATAGAAAGAACCTGTTTCCCTCTCACCCAGGGACCCCATATCAGCCCTACACTGACAACCTCCAGATTTCCAGAGCTTGAGAGAGAAAAACTAAATTATAATAGAAAACCACAGAGAATCTAACTATCATTTTAGATAGGATGGCTAAGGGAAGCCTCTCTGAGTATGTGACATATGAGCAGAGACCAGAATAAAAGGAGGGAGTATGCCATGCCTGTGCTTTCTCTTCTCTCTTAGGAAAAGAATGTTCCAGACAGAACCAACTCCCTGCCACCCAAGCTGGAAACCTGAACACCATCCTTGAGCTCTTTCCCCTCCCAAATGCCCCACATCTAATCTGTCACCAAAACCCATCAAGTCTACTTATACTTGGGTCTTGAGAACAAACACAACACAAATCAAACCTACGGACTCTCTTGAATCCATCTTCTCCTTCTGATTCATTCTGCTGGAGCAGGACTGGAGTGGGTTGAATGGCACCCCCTCCCCCCAAGGCATGGCCTGATCCCCACAACCTGTGAATGTGACCTTATTTGGAAGAAAGGTCTTTGCATGTGTAATTAAATTAAAGATCTCAAGATTAGCCTGGATTACTGATGGGCCCTAAATCCCATGACTGTCCTCATTAAGAGGCAGAAGACAAGACATACTGAGGAGAAAGGAAAGTGCCATGTGAGGGCAGAGGCAGATGCCATGTGAAAACCAGCCAAAGGATGCTGAGAGCCCCCTGCAGTGCAAGAAGTTCCCTAGAGCCCGTGGTAGGAACCTGGCCCTGCTGACACCTTGATTTTGATCTTCTGGCCCCCCAGAAGTGTGAGACAATGTATTCCTGTTTGTTTAAGCCACCAAGATTGTGGCAATTTGTTCTTGTGGCCCTAGGAAATGAATACATTTCTTTTAGCACAGTATCTACTCTCTCTTAGCTCCTGGCTACAGAGCTTATCTGTTTAGAAATCCCTGTAGTAAAAAAGTTTTGATCATGTATCTCAATGTAGTAAAAACGTTTTACAACTATTAATGCAGGTGGCTCAGAGGTTAAAGCGCCTGCCTGCAACGCCGGTTTGATCCCTGGGTCGGGAAGATCCCCTGGAGAAGGAAATGGCAACCCACTCCAGTACTCTTGCCTGGAGAATCCCATGGACGAGGAGCCTGGTGGGCTACGGTCCATGGGGTTGCAAAGAGTCGGACACGACTGAGTGACTTCACTTACTTAGTTTCACTTACTATACTAATAAGTATGTTGTAAAACACACCTAAATGTCTATGCTACACATGAAAATGGATGAGACAGATGGGAGTTTAAATGATACAGCTACTTTAGAACTGTTTGGTTGTTTCTAATAAAGTCTCATAGGCACCGACCCCATGACCCAGCAATACTTTTCCTGGGTATTTACCCAAGAGAAATTAGGGTATATGTCCCTACAAAGATTTGTATACAAAAATTCACAACATGTTATCAGTAATAGCCAAAACTAGAAGCCACCCAAATGTCCATGAGCAAGACAGGGGATAAACAAATTGTAGTATATCCATACATACTTTATACTTCTCATGTATAAAAAACAAAAAACAATTTAGGGGTACCAATATTATTGAGATATAATTGACTACCATATATGCACATTTAAAGTATAAGATTCAATGATTTTTAATATAGTTGCAGAGTTGTGAGATCCTCACCACAATCAATTTTAGAACATTTTCGTCATCCCCTAAAGAAACCCCATATCCATTACCTGTCCCTTCCCATCCAAAGTCCACACTCCGCAGCCCCGAGCAACCTCTAATCTGCTTTTTGTCTCTACAGATTTGCCTATTCTGGACATTTCGTAAAAGTGGAATCATACAATCTTTGGTGACTGGCTTCTTTTATTTACCATATTTTCTCATCATTCTTAAGTTTTTTGGAGTATAGTTGCTTTACAATGTTGTGTTAGTTTCTGCTGTACCGCAAAGTGAATCAGCTCTGTCTATACATATATCCCCTCTTGTTTGGATTTCCTTCCCATTTAGGTCCCCACAGAGCGTTGAGTAGAGTTCTCTGTGCTATACGGTGGGTTCTCATTAGTTACCTATTTTATACACAGTAGTGTGTATAGTGGAGAAGGCAATGGCACCCCACTCCAGTACTCTTGCCTGGAAAATCCCATGGATGGAGGAGCCTGGTGCGCTGCAGTCCATGTGGTCGTGAAGAGTCGGACATGACTGAGTGACTTCACTTTCACTTTTCACTTTCATGCATTGGAGAAGGAAATGGCAACCCACTGCAGTGTTCTTGCCTGGAGAATCCCAGGGATGGCAGAGCCTGGTGGGCTGCCATCTATGGGGTCACACAGAGTCGGACACGACTGAAGCGACTTAGCGGGAGCAATGTGTATAGTCCCATTCTCCCACTTCATCCCAACCCCCTTCCAACCCTGGTATCCATGTGTCCATTCTCTATGTCTGTGTCTCTATTTCTGTTTTGAAAATAGGTTCTTCTGTACTAGCGTATGTTTTTAAGGTTCGTTCATGTTGTAGTACATATCTGAACTTCAGTCTTTTAAATATCTGAATAATATTCTGTTGTGCAGCTGTATCACAGTTTGTTTATCCACTCATCGTTAATGCACAGCTGGTTGTCTCCACTTCAGGGCTTCTTTTGGTATTGTATTCGTTAGCTAGGGCTGCCATAGCAAAATATCACTGACTGGATGTTAAGCTTAAACAACAGAAATTTACCCTCTCACAATTTTAGAAGCTTTCCAAATTTTAGAGTTTTCCAAGACCACAGTGTTAGTAGGTTTGGTTTCTTCCGGGGCCTCTCTCCTTGGCTTGTAGACGGCTGCTTCCTGATATGGTCTTCTCTCTCGTGCACAGACCCCTGATGTCTCTTTGTGTATCCAGACTTCATCGCCGTAGAAATACCAGTCAGGGTGGATGAGAGTCCACCCCGAAGAGCTCATTTTAGCTTACTGAAGACCCTATCTCCAAATGTGGTTATATTCTGAGGTACTGGGGGCTAAGACTTCGATACATAAATTTTGTGGAGACATAATTCAGTCTTGCCTGGAGAATCCCAGGGACGGGGGAGCCTGGTGGGCTGCCGTCTATGGGGTCGCACAGTCAGACACGACTGAAGCGACTTAGCAGCAGCAGCAGCAGCGGCAATTCAGCCCATAACAGGTATCACATTAAGAAAACACTGCCAAACCAAGGTCACCAAGATTCATACCTATGTTTTCTTCTAAGAGTTTTATAATTTTAGCTATTGCATTTAGGTCTTTTGAATTAATTTTTTCATATTTCTTGCTGGACATGAGTTTGAGCAAGCTCCGGGAGTTGGTGATGGACAGGGAAGCCTGGTGTGCTGCAGTCCGTGGGGTTGCAAAGAGTCAGATACTACTGAGTGACTGAACTGAACTGAACTGCTTATGGAATGAGGTAGGGATTCAACCTCATGCTTTCACATGTGGATATCCAATAGTCCCAGAACCATTTGTTGAAGAGACTATTCTTAACCCCCATTGAATTGTTTTGATATCCCTGTCAAAAATCAAACAATTGTAAGGTGTTGGGGTTTATTTCTGGACTTTTAATTCTATTCCATTGGTTTATATGTCCATCCTTACACCAGTACCACACTATCTTTATAAGCTTTGAAAATAGGAAATATGAGTCCTTCAACTTTCTTCTTTTTATGAAAGATGTTTTGGCTATTCTGAGTCCCTTCCATTTCCATATGAATTTTAGGATTCACTTGTCAATTTCTGCAGAGAAGCCAGCTGGGATTTTGATAGGGATTGTGTTGAATCTATACATCAATTTGAAGAATATTGCTATCTGAACAGTATTAAGGCTTTCAATATACATGAACATGGCATGTCTTTCCATTTATTTAGATCTTCTTTAATTTCTTTCAACATGTTTTGTAGTTTTCATAGTATAAGTCTTACACGTCTTTTAAGTTCACTCCTAAATGTTTTGTTCTTTTTGGTGCTATTATAAATGAAATTGTTTTCTTAATTTAATTTTGGATTTTCTTTGTAAATGTATAGAAATCCACTGATTTTTGTGTATGGATTTTCTATCCTTGCTGGATGTGTGTATTAATTCTAACAGTTTTGGGGGTGTGTGTGTGTATCTTAGGACCTTCTATATACAAAATCATGTAGGAATGAATATATGCAGCAATATAAAAACATTAAAGCCAGATACCAAAGAGCACATGTGTATGATTATATTTACATGAGGTTCAAGAACAAGAAACCCAACCTATGGTGCTAGAGATCAAAACAAGGAAAACTTCAGGACAGGGGATGGGGAAGCAGTGACTGGAAAGGGGCATGAGGAGATTTTGGGGAGTGATGGAAATGTTCTATATTTTGAACTGCATGATGGTTATATAGGTGCATATGAGTGTGAGTAATAGTCGCTCAGTCATGTCCAACTCTTTGGACTGTAGCCCGCCAGACTCCTGTGTCCATAGGATTTCCCAGGCGAGAATACTGGAGTGAGTTGCCATTCCCTTCTCCAGGGGATCTTCCCTCCCTGGGGATCGAACCCAGGTCTCCTGCATTGCAGGCAGATTCTTTACCAGCTGAGCCACGTGGAAGCCTATACTGGTGCATGAGTGAGTGAGCGAAAGTTGCTCAGTCATGTCAGACTCTTTGCGACCCCCATGGACTACACACTCCATGAAATTCTCCAGGCCAGAATACTGGACTGGGTAGCCTTTCCCTTCTCCAGGGGATCTTCCCAACCCAGGGATCAAACCGGGGTCTCCTGCATTGCAGGCAGATTCTTCACAAACTGAGCTGTGAGGGAAGCCCATACAGGTGCATACGTGTGTTCAAAATTATTGATCTAACACTTAGGATTTATGCATTTGACTGCTAGTCAATTATACTTTAATAAAAATAAAGAGATAAAGATGAAATAAACCATTTTAAAAGGCTGTGGCCTAATGTATCACTAGCTAATTATTTCAAGGCCTTCTATGTAAATAGGGACTAGCTCATCATTAGTGATATATGAAGTAGAGACAGAATTCAAATAGCCTTGCTCACTTTAATTTTTTTGACTGATTACTTATTATATTTGATCAGACCTTTTGTTTCTTTTAATCCCAAGGTGTGACTGATGAGTAGCTTGTATTAGAGATAGGAAAGTAATCAGCACTCTTATTTCTCACTGTTCATTAGCTTTAATCCAGTTTCTATGTAGAAATCTTTCTCAGCCACTTGCGTGTTTTGTAAGGGTCAGTCTAGTTAAAGCCAGATAATATCATGCATAAAACTTCAACTAGTTTAATTTTGGAATTATATAAAAATAAAACATTACCCAGAAAACTGAAAAACAAAACATATGAAAAAACAAAAATAAAGAACAAAAAATCTTCAACCAAGCAGTTTGAAGATATAAAGCCTAATAATACGCTTAAAATGGTTCAGGAAACAAAGGGGCCGCTAACAACCACTTCTCATTGTGAGACCCTAGGTGCAAGATGATACTACTAACCATCTGAGAGTCTAACCAAGCAAGGCTACCATCAAGAAATCGGTTACAATGGAACTTGTAACAGTGGGACTTGTACTATTTTCTTCCCACTCTGAGTGGATTATCTTGCACACACACCTCTGGGGATCTCTCTAGACGTATCCCCACATCCCCATGTCTGAGTTTCCTGGATGCCCAAGGCTCATGCTCCTTGCCACTGCCAGACAGAATGCAATGTAGTCACATGACGCCTCAGCCTAAAGATCTTTTGGACCCAGCCGCTAGAGTTCCTTAACCAGACACCCAGTGCCCGCCCCGCCCAACTTCATCAGCCTCCCCTTGTGTCTTCCTCATCAGTATCACACCAGACAGCCTCTGCAGGCTCCTTTCCATCTGTTCCAGGCTCTACTCTCTCTGCTGAGCATGTATATCTTGCCCTTACAAATTCCTTCCTCAATCAAGACCCTCTGCAAATCTCACCTCTTCTATCCAACCTTCCTTCTCTTCCCAAGACATGGCTGAGTCCTCCCTCATCTGACTCTTAAGTCACATGTCACCCTATGTTGTAACTTTTTTCTGTTGAGCTTCACTTCTCAACCATAAATCCTCAAACAATGGAGACTCTTATTTATTTTGGAAAGGAGAAAAATAGAGCTATACAATCAGTGGAATAAGGGTCAGGGCAGAGGTGGCTATGAATACCAACCCAGCCTTGAGCCTCACCTAGGACCAGATAGTGGGCCCAGATGTAGGAGAAATCAAGAGTTATTCTGCTTTTCTGCCAGCAAATTGGCCGTAAGGGCTCTAATTTACCAGCTTTGCATGAAGCAATCCACCTCAGATCTACTTGTTGCAATATATATTTTTTTTTTTTGGCTGCACCAGCATGACTTGCAGCATCTCAGTTCCCCAACCAGGGATTGAACCCAGGCCATGACACTGAAAGCCCAGAATCATAACTACTAGGCCACCAGGGAACTCCCTGTTGCAATTTTAAAGACACTGTAAAGTGCCAGCTTGGGGAATGAGAGGGGGGTGCCCACCTCAAATGGCACAGAACATTCTGTTTTGGGAGCACATGGGTGATGCCAGTAGGGAAGATCTGAGACCTGTCCATCCTCTGGGGTGGAGGAGTGGGCATCAGTTTCCTGACAAGCCTGCTCCAGCACACTGGAAGAGACAAGAGAGGCGAGAGACCCTTCCATTCCATCTCCCAGAGTCTCCCACAGTCAGGATGCCACACAGCTCCAAGACTGCAGAGCGCTGTGTTTTGCTCTGATGCTTAGCATTTTGCTTCTAAGAAAGGGCTCAGATGTTGTATATTAACACATATATGTGGAATCTATAAAAATAGTATAGATGGTCTTATTTGCAAAATGATAATAGAGACACAGACATAGAGAACAAATGTATGGACACCAAGAGGGGAAGGCAGTGGGTGGAATGAATTAGAAGATTGGGATTGACACATATATCCTATTGATACTATGTATAAAATAGATAACAAATGAGAACCTATGGTACAGTTCAGGGAGCTCCAATTCAGTGCTTTGTGGTGACCTAAATGGGAAGGAAATCCAAAAAAGAGTGGATATATGTATATGCATGGATGATTAACACAACACTGTAAAGCAGCTATACTCCAGTAAAACTTAATAATATTCAAAAAAAAAAAAAGGGTTAAGAAGGGAGCCTAGGAACAAAGTCCTCTCCAAAAGCCTCTGCCCTGGAGGGTGGTCTGGGCCCTCACCCCAGAATCCACTGCAGGGCTTCTCAGTAAAACCATGATCAGAATTTCCAAAGGGAATTGCCCTACACTAGGTCTCTTCTACAAAAACATTACAGAAGGAAATGGAAATAACACTGAGGTCTCTTACCTTACTTTCAGTAAGTGGGGGCTGGATTGAATTTTCAGTTTCTGTACCCTTAAAGACAGGACAAGATAAGGTGTTATAGAGGCATGCAAGTTGCATTCACAGCACATTGGTGCTTATAATTAACCAACAATGCTCAGAAAGTGAAAGTAATTACATGTAACCTTGAAATACCTAAGCATATCCTATAGCGGCAAATGAGCCTCTGGATGAAATGCAGCCGAGCTCAGAAATCTTCGATTCAGGAATTGATTCACATCAGCCTTCATTAGGTATTTACAAATGTGCTGGGCTCTGTGCTAGAAGGCGGAGCTTCAAGGATGAAAACAACAGTGGCTCTGCCCTCAGGGAGCCACAGTTCACGATAGAAGGCAGACATGCTCATCAATAATGAAAGCACAGCTGGCTGAGCTAGCTGCTAGAAAGGTGGGTAGGGAAGCCATGGGAACACAGGAATCTGTCTCTGCTGAACCACTGGCCCCACTGCATCCCCAAGACTGCAGGGTGAGATGCTTCTCGGATGAGTGTGGAGGAACTGTGGGCATTAAGCAGTGACCACTTGCTGAGTTAACACCCCGTCCTTCCATAACCCTCTAACAATTTCCCCTGCCAAACAGATTTGGAGAGCTGCTGCCAATCAAGTCCTTCATTGGAAGGACTGATGTTGAAGCTGAAACTCCAATACTTTGGCCACCTCATGCAAAGAGCTGACTCATTGGAAAAGACCCTGATGCTGGAAAAGATTGAGGGAAGGAGGAGAAGGGGATGACAGAGGATGAGATGGTTGGACGGCATCACTTACTCAATGGACATGAGTTTGGGTTAACTCTGGGAGTTGGTGATGGACAGGGAGGCCTGGTGTGCTGCGGTCCATGGGGTCGCAGAGTCAGACATGACTGAGTGACTGAACTGAACTGCCAAACAAGAGACAGGCTCATGTGGATTTTTTCATCATGGCAGCTGAGGTGATAAGGAGGATATAAATAGTACATTGTTTGCAAAAAAAACCCAAACAAAACCGCCACAACAGTTCTCCTCTCTGTATCTATGCTCTAGTGTTGTCTCCTCCCACAGGGACTCTGGGACTGCCTGTGTGACTTGCTTGGGCCAGTAGCACAGTAGCAACAGGATGCAAGCACTTGAACAATGGCTTGTGCTGGGGCCTGCTTTCTCTTGCTGCTGTTGGGACTCTTGCAAACACCACTCTCAGTGGGTGAGAGGGAATGGAAACCAGAGTGACAGAGCACAAGAGGAAATCCTCCTTTCAAGGAAGGAGACCGAGGTTTCTAGAAGGTTGCATGGCAGCCAGCAGACATGCAGCCAGTCCCTGTGAGAACCAGCAGGAAAATCTGCATCCCCCTGAAAGGCAACCCCTATCTTTTCAGCATTTCTTGTCCTGCCTCAAGTAGAGAGTAGGTGCTCAATTAATGTTTGCAGTTATAAATTGAGAAGCCATGCCCTCTTCTAAGCAGACTCCAAACCAAAGAAGCCCTTATATAATGGTTCCTGGGACTTCCCTGGTGGTCCAGTGGCTAAGACTCCATGGTCCCCATGCACGGGCCTGGGTTCGATCGCAGTTCAGGAAACTAGATCCCTCAGGCCATAACTAAAAGATCCCTCATGCTGCAACAAAGAACAAAGATCCTGTGAGCTGCAACGAAGACCTGGTGCAGCCAAATAAAATAAATAAATAAATACTAAAAGAAAGAGAGAAATCACGGTCCTAGGGAAGCTAGGAAAACAAGAAAAGGCATCAAATGACAAGGACAATCCAGGGATGTCTTCTGCATGCCCAAGACCCAAACAGTCTAGGTTTTACATTGATACTTCATGACAGCAAGCTCCCCTGAAAGGGCTCTCATGAAATCTTGCAGATATCTGTAGGCCTAGAAAGAAGAGTGAGCGGTCAGTAAAAAATATTGTCTGGGGCTTGGGATAGCCAGGGAACCAAAGAAAAAGAAACTGAATGAACCATATAATTTTTGGCCCTTTGTTAGATGAAGAGTAGGAATTCAATATTCAAAGCACAACATTCCTAAGCTTGAAACAACTGGAAATAGAACTGTCCTGAGGAAGTTATGGTTTGAGTGGCATGCCTTGCCCTGAGCCTTAACTTTGATGTGAAGGTGGAAAGAGCGCAGGTTTTGGGTCAGAGAGACCTGAATTTATATCCTAGATCTGCCACTGACTAGCTGTGCAAAATTAGGCAAGTAATTTAACCTCTTCAAGCCTCAGTTTCTCCATCTGTAAAATGGGAATAATACCTGCTTTGTTGAGCCTTTGTGAAAATTAAAGGAATGTAAACTGAAGAGGCCGGCATGGGGTACTGCTCCTGAAATGGCAGCAGCTGCAGAAAAGATCATGTATTTATACAGAAGCACAGGGCAACAACACCAACTTATCCCAACTCACCCCGGGCTACTTGAGAGCTCAAAGCAGCCTCCAAATCGGCAGTTTTCAGCTTGTGTCTGAGACCCCAGAGCCCATGTTCCTCTCTCTGGGCCCCCAAGTACCATGGAGGACCAGTCCTAGACCCACAGATTGACCTCAAATTCCAAGTGCCAGTGGCCAAGCCTGCTGACTGCCACCTGGCGCCTCTGACACTGGCTGCTTTGTGCCCCCAGTCCAAGGCTGGCCTGGCCTGTTTTAAACACTCAGTGGCATTCTGCCTGGAGCTGGCAAAAGCAGGCAGGGGCACAGGAAAGGGGCAGTGGGGACCAGGAGAGGTGGCAACGACACCCCAGATAAACCTTCTAGTTGGGAGGTCCTCCTCCTCCTCTGGGCAGGCAAAACTTGTCTCGTTCTGATTGTGGAGTAAAGGAGATAAGGGAAGGAAAAGAAGTTGAAGACCAGGGACCCACAGAGTCTCCGACTGTAACCAAACAGGCGCCTCAGATTCCGCAGAAGAGACAAAGACTGACTTCCACGTGGGAGTTAGAAATGAGATTAAATCCAATTCTCTCAACACCCTGCGAGGTAGGACGGATGTGTTTGGGCTACACTTTGCAAAGTCCATCTCAGAAATGATGAAAGGCGCATTTTAAACCAGTCTTGCAGGACTGAGGGAAAGAGCCCCCACCTCACCCCACTCCTGTGTGTCCAAGCCCCTCACCTGGAGGCTAAAGCAGCTCACAAGCTCATATTTGAGAATTAATTTGACACCCAGGAGTGCTTTGGGCCACAGGAGTGTTTAAGATGTAAGATGCTGGTGTGAGAGAGTTCTGTCCCCAAGACTTTAGTTCTGCGATTGTCCGACTGTCTGTTGGGCTTAAAACCCCTCAGTGACTCTATTTCCATAACTTTAAAAAGGAGCAAGTGCGTCCTTGCCCAGAGGGGCCAGCTGCAGCACAAGTTAATTTAAAATGAGCCAGCCCACTCAGAACACTGTCCTGTAAACATCTTCCAGGATGTGTTTCAACATCCAAAGGAGCAGCAAAGCTGTCTGTAAGAGGCAAGAATGGGCTTCAGCTTTTACATGGCCACATAGAAAACAGCCCCGGAAGTCTTCTCTTAGATAGAAAAAGTCACAGTCTTGTTTTCATCACACATCTGTGAATTTGCAAATGACTATCTAGGAAGCAATTAAACAGAGAGGTTACATGAATAATCCTCTGGGCTCACCTTAGTCAGGACATTTCTGGCTCAGGTGAAAATTCAACTGCACGGAGAAAGGCTGGATCTGAGGGGCTCCTGACTTGTTCCATAACAAGTCCCTGCAGGGCTCTTGGTCTGGGGCTTCCATTGTAAAATGGATCCTAATGTAACTCCTGCCAGAGAGAGTGGGCTGAGCAGGAAGGGGCACATGTGACCTTGTGAAGTCAGAGAAAAGCTAGAGGAGCTCTTACCCATCCTCGCTGGCAGGTCTGCCCCATGGTGGGGAGGACACTTGCTGTCTGGAGGTCCTTTCCTCTCTTCCACTCTCAGCAGCAGGGGCGCTGACACCTGGAGAAAAGCAAAGTCCAGAGGATGCAGCGTCAGGGGCTTGTCACCTCGTTCCTGTCCTCACCAGCTGGGATGCTAAAGAGGCAGATACGGAGGACTGGGGGCTGAGTGTAGGCCCATGTCTCCAAAAGTAAACTGTCATGAGGTTTCTGGCAGTTTATCATTCCAGAAGAAATTCCCAGGAACCTAGTCTGCAGGTGGTGCTTCATCCCAGCCTCAGCTGCCTCTGCTTAGAAAGAGGTCTGGTACTGGGTGCTCCTTTGGGGAAGGAACCAAGTAGGAACGGAAATTAGCCAAGACAACTCCAATGTTTCAGAAGCGTGATCTTCATCACAGTACCATTCTTCTCCCATGTGTAAAACAGGGTAGGGACTTCCCTGGTGGTCTGGTGGTTAAGACTTCATCTTCCAATGTAAGGGGTGCAGATTCAATCCCTGGCTGGAGAGCTAAGATCCCACATGCCTAGCGGCCAAAAAACCAAAATATAAAACAGGAGCAGTATTGTAAAAAATTTAATAAAGACTTTAAAAATAGTCCATATTAAGAAAAAAATCTTAAAAAAATAAACAAACAGGGTAGGGAGTATCTCTGGGCTTCCCTGGTTGCTCAGCTGGTAAAGAATCCACCTGCAATGCGGGAGACCTGGGTTTGGGAAGATCTCCCAGAGAAGGGAGCAGTTACCCATTCCAGTGTTCTAGCCTGGAGAATTCTATGGATTGTACAGTCCATGGGGTCGCAAAGAGTCAGAAACGACTGAGCGACTTTCACAGGGAGTATCTCTGTGTAAAAAAATAATTTTCTAATTACAAAAGCAATGTACACTCATCACAACAAAAGTCAGAAAATACAGACAAGTAGTTTAAAATTTTAGATCAGCTTCATTCCCAGAGAAACCAGCTCTATTAACATTGTGGTACCTGCCCCTTCCTTATATTTTTCTCCAGATAACTACATACCAATATGAATACAAAGATGGAATCATGCTATAATATACTTTTAAAATCTACTTCCTTCCATGGAATACGATATTATGAAAATCTTCTCATGTCAATTAATCAAGATCTCAGTGGCTTCTCTGGTGACTCAGTGGTAAAGAATCTGCCTGCCAATGCAGGAGATGTGGGTTGGATTCCTGGGTCAGGAAGATTCCCCTGGAGAAGGAAATGGCAACACACTCCAATATTCTTGCCTGGGAAAGTTCATAGACAGAGGAGCTTGCTGGACTACAGTCCTTGGGGTCGCAAAAGAGCAGGACATGACTGAGCGACTAAATAACAACAACAATAATCAAGATCTCATCATTTTTTGTTGGTTACACTGAGTAGAGATTTAGAATTTGTATACAGAAAGGCTAATTCAAGAATCCTTATTCAATAGCCTAAAGTCAAAATTCATAGCAATATTATTGTCTCTACATATCATGAACAGCTTACAAACATAATGTGATTTGCCTAACAATTAGGGTGCTGCAGCAAATCCAAAGCCTCCCTACAATTTGGGGCCTTTTCAGTTCTCAGAGGGTAAGCCAAGAGTCCAAGCTT
Source organism: Bos indicus x Bos taurus (assembly GCF_003369695.1). Lineage (NCBI taxonomy): Eukaryota > Metazoa > Chordata > Mammalia > Artiodactyla > Bovidae > Bos > Bos indicus x Bos taurus. Next base: position 25,645,481 of record NC_040103.1, on the reverse strand, counting down.
CTAAACACTGGCGTAAGCTGGGCATGCAGCCACTGAATCCCAACAGTTCAGGGTGTGTGAATTCTGCCAGACTTGGTCTTGGCAGGATATCTGGAGCACCCCTGACACCCCAAAGCCTCCCTGGCCCAGCTCAGAGGCATAAACAAAACTTGTGGGGTTGCTTTGTTATTTGTTTACCTAAACAAAATTTCATTTAAAGTTCACACTTAATTCCTTTATCCCGAGAATTTCTGGAAGAGAAAAGACACAAACTTGGCTATCAAATATTCTTCAGAGAATTTAGAAATATCAGTGCTTTGACATTTACTTGCTAACTGCCCCCCCAACTCTTCCATCAGAGGATAAGCTCCCAAGATATGGGGACTTGGCGCATTCCCTGGTTCTAGGCACATGGTAGGTGTCGAACATAGTCTACAGGTTGGGCTACTTGGTTTGGAGCCCTATTCAGCCACATAATAGCCTTGACTCTGGAAAAGTTACTTGGCCTATCTGAGTCTCAGTTTCCTCAACTGTAAAATGGGGAGAATAATAATAGAGCCACACAGGAATGAGGTACATACGCTTAGAAGCTTGGCATCTAGTGCATATTCAGGATATGTTCATCAACCATCATTCCTGTTGATTGATAAGCAAATTTACTGAAATCCAAAACAGCTGTGAAAGAAGAAAGCGCATTTACTGAGAGCCAGAAAAGGCTTATAATTAGGGGGCACAGCCTGTTCAGAGATGGTTTAAAAAAGTGAGTCCACAGGGAACACAAGACAGTCTGTTGGGGTGACTGAAGATGCGATCAGGACTTTTATTTACAATTTTTAAAATCGAAACCTGTAACTTTTTTAGGCTAGTCTTTATAATGCGTACATTATTTTAGTACCTTACTAAATGTATATAATTTTTTAAAAATTGAGATATAATTCACATACCAAAAGATTCACATTTCAAAGTACGTGTATACTTTGGTGGTTTTAGTGTATGCATAAGGTTGTGCAAACATCACCACTATCTAATTCCAGGATATTTTCATCACCCTCAAAGAAACCCTGTAGGGAATTCCCTGGCTGTCCAGTAGTTAGGACTCCATGATTTCACTGCTGACGGCACAGGTTCCACGTCTGGTCAGGGAACTAAGATCCCAAGAGAAGAGTGGCATGGCCAAAAAGAAAGAAAGAAAGAAAGAAAGAAACCTTGTACCCATCAGCAGATACTCCCCACTTACTCTCCCCACCCTAGTCCCTGGCAACCACTAAGCTACTTTCTTCTCTGTGGAATTGCCTATTTTGAACATTCCACATATATGGAATCATATGTGTATAAAATCTCAAAATAATTAAAATACATGCATTTGGGAATGTGCCTGCAAAAGTATCTTACCAATAGAGTGCATGACCAAAAAAGTTTGGAGACATCCGGCTGGGAGTGTAAAGCCAGCTTACTTTTATCCCTGGTTCCTCTTAGTTTGCTCCACAGGCACTAACAAAAGGTAATAAGCTCTATCAATCTAGTGCTAATGAAATTCCAATCATTGGCACAGTCCAAAGAAAAGTATGACCTATGGGCAACAAACATTTTGCTTTGCAATTTATGATTTAATTCAATTTTTATAAAAAGAATGTTAGATAGAATAACAAAATAGCAATGCAGCCTAGGACCTGGGCTCAATCCTTGCTCTGCTACTTACTGAACTTCTCTATGTTTCCTTGTATCTAAGGTGGAGGTCATAATAGGTGACAACGAATGACCCTTCTCTACTTTCTTTTTTGGCTGCACCACACGGCTTGCAGAATCTCAGTTCTCTCATGCTTGCGTGTGTGCATGCTCAGTTGTGTCTGACTCTGCAGCCGCATGAACTGTAGCCTGCCAGGTTCCTCTGTCCATGGAATTGTCCAGACAAGAATACTGTAGTGGGCTGCCATTTCCTCCTCCAGGGGATCTTCCCAACCCAGGAATCAAACCCAAGTCTCCTGTGTCTCCTGCATTGGCAGATGGATTATTTACCTGGGAAGACCCTGAGCTCTCTCACCAGGGATTGAATTCAGGACATGGCAGTGAATGCCTGAAATCCCAACCACTAAACCACCAGGGTACACCACTATTTGCACTAGAACATGGCCTTAGTTAGTGCTCCAGCTCTGTTCCCCTACTTACCTGGTAAGGGTAGTATGTCAAATTTATTTCTAAGCAACATCTCCTAGGATAAAGATCATCCCTGATTGGTAGATTGCTCTTGGTTGGACTAACTATAAACACTAGATAGAATACCATAGTTTTGGGTTTCCCTCAGAGTGGTGATTCTTGTCCTGTCCCCACAGGGACCCTGGAAGATGTCCCCATGGAATTGTTACAAGAAAATTTGTCTCCTGTGGGGAAGGGAGATTTTAAGCTAAAAGGAATTCTGCACCTGCCTGATGAGATTTTGTCTCCTCCTATCTGTGAACTGCTACACAGACTCCTTCAGAAAAGAAGCACTTGGACTTGTCCTGCAGGCAAGCTGTGGTTCCTGTCTTATAGTCTTGCATGCAGAATGGGGCCAAGTGTGGACTGTGGCAATTTTTGAATCTGGAGGTTTAGTAGAGTCTAGGAACTCTCCTGATGTGCATTGCAGATTAAGTAATGTGGAAAGCCTGGCATACATAAGTACTTAATAAGTGACAACTATTAGTACTAAATAAATATGGCCATTATTATTATTAATGTTATATCTACACTTACCAACTCAGAGCGGGCAACAGATTATTCTAACTCAGAGAAGCCCAGGTGTGGGTATCAAGCTGCCAGATATAGCCTCATTATGAAGCATGAGAAAATACCTCTCTGTAATTCTCAAAGGTGAAATTATAAAGATGTCCATTCACCGAGTATTTATTTATACTAGATGTTAGGAGCACTGTAGTGAAAAAGATTGACACATTCCCTGCCCTTGCAGAGTTTATAGCAATTAAAGAGCAATGATAGTGTTAGGTAGTTAGAATAGGAAAAAGGAGTCCAGAATGGCAATGGCTAAAAGACAAAGAAGGGAAAAGTCCGTGAAAATAGAACAAAAGAAGGTCTGAGGACCGGATTGAAGACCTCAGGTAAAACAAACAGCCCTCCTGGCTAGCCCAATTTGCACAGGGCAGGCTCAGGGGAAGGAGAGCAAACATAAAAACAAGAGCCAAAACTGGGCTTCTCTTCTCTTCACATCGTTTGGGTCGGCCCACCCTCATGCCTTGAGGTTGTATTTTCCTTTGCTTGCCAAATAAAACTGAGCTGTAACACTGATCCGTCCGTCACTTCAAATTTTTGCTGTGGTGAAACAGAACCGAGGAAATTACAAACTCCTCGGACATCTATGGTGCCGTTTCTCGGATTTAACCTGGCTGAAACAAGCTCAGCTTGGTCCCTGAAAGGCAGAGGTCAAACACAGCAGAAGCCCAAATCAGCAAAAGCTCCTGCGGTGGAAGCTGAATGCAAAGAAACCTCAGTGCAGTGGAAGTGACAAGAAGCCCAGCATGCTGGAAACTGCGACAACAAAAACAAACTCAGCAGGAAGCTCATGCAGCTCAGTCCCAGATTCTAGAAGACCTCTGGTTGGGGTAGGAAGTCCTCGCCCATATGGCTTGAAGGACATATGGCTAACAAAATCTTAATTCCTTTACAATCTCCTGTTGCTTGTCTCCTTGAACACCCTGCAAACAGGCGAGTGGAAGTGGGTGCAATTGAGGGACTCTGGAGAGGCTACTCCCCAGTGTGTTACAAAGGCTGCACTGTCCTCTGTGCTCTTGTGGCTGTTGCCCAAGCAGGTGGGGGTTCTTCTGTCCTTAATCTTCTTTGTGCCAAGGATCAGGCCAATGAAAACTGTGAGCACAGGTCAGGTATTTAGTAGATTTTCCAGCAGGTTATGAAGGGGATTCCTTGGCACGTTTTTCCCACTGCTTTTTCCTCCCATCCTTCAGGTCCTCTCTCCTGAGACTTGAGCCTGGCCAAAACCCATGGTGCCTGGTTTTAAGACCTAATGAAGCTCAGGGTCTTGATGTCTCATTGCAAAAAACTTCAGTGAGAGACACAGCAATAGGTAAGAGGTGGGTTTGTTTGGATTTATAGAGAAGTACAGTCCACAGGGTGTGGGCTATCAAAGAGGGTGAATGTGGTGGCCATGGAATGTGGTATGGTTAGTTTTTCCAAGCTGGGTGATTTCGTATGCTAATGAGTGGGAGGACCATCCCAACAATTGGGGAACCACCAACTCCTTGGTCTTTAGACAGTGCCCTGGAACTGTCTTGGCACCTCTGGGTGTGTCAATTAGCTTGCAGATTGAGGATCAAGGTTTAGTTGAATTTGACTTGTCATCTTGAACCCATTTGATTTTAGTCAGTTTATGTTATGTCCTTGGGCCATGTCGTTCTTTCAAAAGTTGTGCCCTGCCCCCTTCCCTCCTGTTACATGCTCTTTTCCTGAGCCCACAATGTTGTCTGGGCTCACAATGTTGCTGCTACAATCTTCTGGATGGACAAACAGAACATAGCTAGCCCTCGCAAGAGAAATACTGTGTAATATCCAATCTTTCTAGATATTCAGGCCTTCATCTTCCATGTTTCCTATAACATGTGCAACAACAGCATCTCTCAGTGAACCCACTAGGGTGGGTGACAGGCACACAATGCCTGTTAGAAGTCCATCTGCTGGTGGCATCCCTCCAAGGGCAATTGGGCTTCAAGGGATAATGTTTGCCACTTTGGGAGTTAGCCCTGCAGGCTGTTTGGACCCAGACCCTTACCATCCTTCTCCTAAAGTTACAAACATACCCCCAGATCAAATCTCCACTCCACTTTTATGGAACATCTGGTTTGTTGCCCCTTGTCAATTTGTTTTTAAGCCACTTACTAACTCCTACAACCAGGACCCTCCCCCCTTGTAGGTAACTTTGCTCCATCCTGCTTAGAATTAAAATACTCTTAATGCCTCTAACAGGACCAGATAACCCACTCCTTTGTCACTACTTCTGTTATTACCTAGAGTGGGTCTATGACAATGAAATGTTTACCACTGAAAACACCCTAAACTGCTCTTATGGAAGACTAGGAGAGGAAATCAGTGATTTACATTCCCTTAGAGCAATAAGAAAATCGCATGGATGGAGGAGCCTGGTAGGCTACAGTCCATGAGGTCACAAAGAGTCAGACACGACTGAGCGACTTCACTTTCACAGAGCAATAAAAGGATAAGGCTTATGGTTGTTTCACCAGGTTCTCAGTCTCAGGGCACAGACTTGGATTGCTTTACATCATGGTATCTATTCCCATCCACAGTGGACAAACCAGCAGAGTTAAGATTCAGTTCAGTTCAGTTCAGTTGCTCAGTCGTGTCCCCTTAATTCTACCCAGCACTGGTCACACTGGAGACCTTGGGGATGCCCAACTCCAGTCCAAGGTCCCCAGGAAGTCGACCTGCCTCGACCTGCCTAGGGATCTGGTCCTCGGAAGGTTGTCATGCCTCAACCTGCTTGGGGATCCGCCTGTCCAGGGATCCCAGGAGGTCGACATGCCTCGACTGCCCAGACCCCCAATTCTCGGAAGGCCGACCTGCCTCAACCTGCTCGGGGATTCAGTCTCCAGGTAGGCTGTCAGGCCTAAGCCTACCTGGGGATCTGCACCCTGACCCAGGGATGCCTGGCTCTCAGGTTGCAACAGTACTGGGTAGGATAAGCTTTAGAAAGACTCACCCCTAATGAAGTTCACCCATAAAAATAGAAGGAGGCCTATTAGTTTTTGTTTTTTTTTTTTTCCTGCCTGTCATGACTGTCTTTCTGATGGGAAATAACCAATCCACTTCCCAACAGACACCCTTGAGATGCAGCCTTGATAACTGGAAGCTGTTCGATCCTCTAACCCCAAGGAGAAGTCTCTTAAAATTCTTTTGTGCTACTGCATGGCCACAGTATCCTCTGGGGGACAAGGAACACTGGCCTGAGGATGAGAGCTTAAATTACAATACCATCCTGCAGCTAGACTTATTCTGCAAAAGACAAAGGAAATGGACAGAGATCCCCTATGTGCAAATTTTTTTCCAACTAAGAGATACGAAGGAACTCTGTCTTAAGTATGGGGTTGTTGTATGCCCTAAAAGTGAGCCTACTAGGCAAATGGTGTGAGGAACAATCAAGAGAAGGAAGCTCCTCGTGAAGGCTCATCTCCCATGGCTCCTGAGTTGCCTAGCACTCCTTCCTTGTATCCAAATGTGTCCCCATATCCAGGAGCACCCCCTCCATGAAAACCAACTCGAGTGTGTCCCTTAGTTGAAACTGGAGGAGAATTCAGACCAACCAGGGTCACAAGCCCTTCTCCCTCTTAGAACTAAGACAGATCAAACAAGACCTGGAAAGCTATACAGATGACCCAGGCAAATATATAGATACATTCCAACACATTACCTTAGCCTTTGACTTGACATGGAAGGGTATCATGGTCATATTTAGTAAAACTTTATCTGACCCTGAGCATGCTAGTTTTCTCTAAGTATGGTTTCAGTGTGTCTGCCCTCTGATGCCCTCTTGCAACACCTACCGTCTTACTTGGGTTTCTCTTACCTTGGGTGTGGGGTATCTCTTCACGGCTGCTCCTTACCTTGGACGAGGGTTATCTCCTCACTGCCGCCCTTCCTGACCTTCAACATGGGATAGCTCCTCTAGGCCCTCCTGCGCCCGCACAGTCACGGCTTCTTGGAGGTAGGGTTGGTCCTCCCGGCCGCCGCCCCTGGCCTCAGGCGTGGGGGCCTGGGGTAGCTCCTCCCAGCCACCGCCCCTGGCCTCGGGCGTGGGAGTGTGGAGTAGCTCCTCCAGGCCGCCGCCCCTGACCTTGGACGCAGGGTAACTCCTCTCGTCGCCGCCCTTGACCTCGGACACGGGGTAGCTCCTCTCGGCCGTTCCTGCGCCATCGCAGCCTGGCACTCTCGGCCACTGCCCCTGACCTCGGACGTGGGGTAACTCCTCTTGGCCGCCACCCTTCGGGCATAGGGTCCTCCCGGCTTCTGCCCCTGACCTCGGACATGGGGTAGCTCCTCACGGCCCTGCTTAGCGCGCCGGTGGCAGCCGCCTGCCCAAGGTAAGAGAAACCCAAGTAAGACGGTAGGTGTTGCAAGAAGGCATCAGAGGGCAGACACATTGAAACCATACTCACAGGAAACTAGTCAATCTAATCACACTAGGACCACAGCCTTGTCTAACTCAATGAAACTAAGCCATGGCTGTGGGGCAACCCAAGATGGGCGGGTCATGGTGGAGAGGTCTGACAGAATGTGGTCCACTGGAGAAGGGAATGGCAAACCACTTCAGTATTCTTGCCTTGAGAACCCCATGAACAGTATGAAAAGGCAAAATGGTAGGATACTGAAAGAGGAACTCCCCAAGTCAGTAGGTGCCCAATATGCTACTGGAGATCAGTGGAGAAATAACTCCAGAAAGAATGAAGGGATGGAGCCAAAGCAAAAAGAATACCCAGCCGTGGATGTGACTAGTGATAGAAGCAAGGTCCGATGCTGTAAAGAGCAATATTGCATAGGAACCTGGAATGCCAGGTCCATGAGTCAAGGCAAATTGGAAGTGGTCAAACAAGAGATGGCAAGAGTGAATGTCGACATTCTAGGAATCAGCAAACTGAAATGGACTGGAATGGGTGAATTTAACTCAGATGACCATTATATCTACTACTGCGGGCAGGAATCCCTCAGAAGAAATCGAGTAGCCATCATGGTCAACAAAAGAGTCCGAAATGCAGTACTTGGATGCAATCTCAAAAACGACAGAATGATCTCTGTTCATTTCCAAGGCAAACCATTCAATATCTCAGTAATCCAAGTCTATGCCCCAACCAGTAACGCTGAAGAAGCTAAAGTTGAACGGTTCTATGAAGACCTACAAGACCTTTTAGAACTAACACCCAAGAAAGATGTCCTTTTCATTATAGGGGACTGGAATGCAAAAGTAGGAAGTCAAGAAACACCTGGAGTAACAGCCAAATTTGGCCTTGGAATACGGAATGAAGCAGGGCAAAGACTAATAGAGTTTTGTCAAGAAAATGCACTGGTTATAACAAACACCCTCTTCCAACAACACAAGAGAAGACTCTATACATGGACATCACCAGATGGTCAACACCAAAATCAGATTGATTATATTCTTTGCAGCCAAAGATGGAGAAGCTCTATACAGTCAGCAAAAACAAGACCAGGAGCTGACTGTGGCTCAGATCATGAACTCCTTATTACTAAATTCAGACTTAAATTGAAGAAAGTAGGGAAAACCACTAGACCATTCAGGTATGACCTAAATCAAATCTCTTATGATTATACAGTGGAAGTGAGAAATATTTTTAAGGGCCTAGATCTGATAGATAGAGTGCCTGATAAACTATGGACAGAGGTTCATGACATTGTACAGAAGACAGGGATTAAAACCATCCCCATGGAAAAGAAATGCAAAAAAAGCAAAATGGCTGTCTGGGGAGGCCTTACAAATAGCTGTGAAAAGAAGAGAAGCGAAAAGCAAAGGAGAAAAGGAAAGATATAAGCATCTGAATGCAGAGTCCCAAAGAATAGCAAGAAGAGATAAGAAAGCAGTGATCAATGCAAAGAAATAGAGGAAAACACCAGAATGGGAAAGACTAGAGATCTCTTCAAGAAAATCAGAGATACCAAGGGAACATTTCATGCAAAGATGGGCTCGATAAAGGACAGAAATGATATGGACCTAACAGAAGCAGAAGATATTAAGAAGAGGTGGCAAGAATACACAGAAGAACTGTACAAAAAAGATCTTCACGACCCAGATAATTACGATGGTGTGATCACTGACCTAGAGCCAGACATCCTGGAATGTGAAGTCAAGTGGGCCTTAGAAAGCATCACTACGAACAAAGCTCGTGGAGGTGATGGAATTCCAGTTGAGCTATTTCAAATCCTGAAAGATGATGCTGTGGAAGTGCTGCACTCAATAAGCCAGCAAAGTTGGAAAACTCAGCAGTGGCCACAGGACTGGAAAAGGTCAGTTTTCATTCCAATCCTAAAGAAAGGCAATGCCAAAGAATGCTCAAACTACTGCACAATTGCACTCATCTCACATGGTAGTAAAGTAATGCTCAAAATTCTCCAAGCCAGGCTTCAGCAATATGTGAACCGTGGACTTCCTGATGTTCAAGCTGGTTTTAGAAAAGGCAGAGGAACCAGAGATCAAATTGCCAACATCCACTGGGTCATGGAAAAAGCAAGAGAGTTCCAGAAAAACATCTATTTCTGCTTTATTGACTATGCCAAAACCTTTGACTGTGTGGATCACAATAAACTGTGGAAAATTCTGAAAGAGATGGGAATACCAGACCACCTGATCTGCATCTTGAGAAATTTGTGTGCAGGTCAGGAAGCAACAGTTAGAATTGGATATGGAACAACAGACTGGTTCCAAATAGGAAAAGGAGTACGTCAAGGCTGTATATTGTCACCCTGCTTATTTAACTTATATGCAGAGTACATCATGAGAAACGCTGGGCTGGAGGAAACACAAGCTGGAATCAAGATTGCTGGGAGAAATATCAATAACCTCAGATATGCAGATGACACCACCCTTATGGCAGAAAGTGAAGAGGAACTCAAAAGCCTCTTGATGAAGGTGAAAGTGGAGAGTGAAAAAGTTGGCTTGAAGCTCAACGTTCAGAAAATGAAGATCATGGCATCTGGTCCCACCACTTCATGGGAAATAGATGGGGAAACAGTGGAAACAGTGTCAGACTTTTTTGGGGGCTCCAAAATCACTGCAGATGGTGACTGCAGCCATGAAATTTAAAGACGTTTACTCCTTGGAAGGACAGTTATGACCAACCTAGATAGCATATTCAAAACCAGAGACATTACTTTGCCAACAAAGGTTCGTCTAGTCAAGGCTATGGTTTTTCCTGTGGTCATGTATGGATGTGAGAGTTGGACTGTGAAGAAGGCTGAGCGCCGAAGAATTGATGCTTTTGAATTGTGGTGTTGGAGAAGACTCTTGAGAGTCCCTTGGACTGCAAGGAGATCCAACCAGTCCATTCTGAAGGAGATCAGCCCTGGGATTTCTTTGGAAGGAATGATACTGAAGCTGAAACTCCAGTACTTTGGCCACTTCATGCGAAGAGTTGACTCATTGGAAAAGACTCTGATGCTGGGAGGGATTGGGGGCAAGAGGAGAAGGGGACGTCAGAGGATGAGATGGCTGGATGGCATCACTGACTCGATGGGCGTGAGTCTGGGTGAACTCTGGGAGTTGGTGATGGACAGAGAGGCCTAGCCTGCTGCTATTCATGGGGTCGCGAAGAGTTGGACACGACTGAGCGACTGAACTGAACTGAGCATGCTAGGGTCTTAAAGGAAGCCCAAAGGTATGATATGGGGCTTCACATGTCAAGAGATAAATACCCAGTGGGGGGAAATGCAGCACCCTTCTCAGATCCTAATTGGAATTATAATGACCCTGAACACATCTGGGAAAGGGATCATTCTCTAATCTGTGTAAAGGCAGGACTAAAAGCAGCCCAGCACAAAGTAATCAGCTATGCCTGGGGCTCAGCAATAACTCAGGAGCCCAATGAGAACCCCATTGCCTTTCTGGAATGGCTAAAAGAGACCCTCCAGAAGTTTATCAATCTGGACTTAGACTCTTACGAAGACAGGTGATTTTAAAGGACAAATTCCTGTCCCAGTGTTCGTCAGACATCAGGATAAAGTTACAACAGCTACAGTAGCAGGACTGTGCTACCTCTTTAGATGAGATCATCCAGACAGCCACCGATACCTTTTATAACAGAGAACAGGAGAGGGAGGTCAAGGCCCAGGAAAGGGAGAAAAGGAAAGAGACAAGCATGCTGGACACCTTCCAGGGAAGCCTTATGGTAAACCCTGAGTCCTTAAAGGACAAAGCACAAGGCAAATGCCTAATCTGTACACAGGCAGGACATTGGGCCTAAGAGTGTCCAAACTGTAACTAGTCTCCTAAAATGTGCTACAAATGCCATCAGTTGGGACACTGGGTGGCACTCTACCCTCAGGACCCAAGAGCCTCAAGGTCAAGTGCCAAGCCTTCCCTCACGATGGTTCAACAGGGCTGAAGTGACCTGCTCCAGCCAGCCTGCATCACGGGGCTGGAGCCAAGGGTGCAACTGGATGTGGCAGGTAGGTCCAAGAATTTCTTAATTGACACAGGGTCTACCTACTCTGTCCTGACCTCCTACTCTGGAGACTTCTCCTCCCAAAGCTGTACCATTTTGGGTGCTACAGGAAAAACAGTTACAAAAAAATTCACCGAAGCACTTCTTCATTGCTGGGATGGACAAATATTTTCCCACCAGTTTCTGGTGGTCCCTGAGTGTCCTATTCCCTTATTGGGAAAAGATCTTTCTCTGCTTCAAAATCTTGCAGCTATTGCAGTCCTGATAGAAGATGCTTTAAAACTCTCTCTTGCAGGCAAACTATTTTTATCAGCCACCAAGTGAAATAACTCATGAATGGGAGAGGCCATTTATGGATGTCTGATCAAAGAATCCTCAGATATCAAGTAGTTCTGATGGAAAGTCCAGGCCTGACAATATCCCTTTGTAAGGTTCTCAACCCAGCTACCCTCTTGCCTATCCCTGAGGGCTCTCTCCCCTTTCACTCTTGCCTAGAAACCTTGGACCACTGGACAAAACCCCGAGAGGAATTGTCAGAAGATCCTCTGATCCTGAGGAAATCTGGTACACTGATGGAAGCAGCTTTGTCTTGGATGGAAAAAGAAGACCAGATATGCAGTAGTCTCCAATTTTGAGACCATAGAGGCTAAAACTTTGCCACCAGGTACTTCAGCCCAATTAGCCCTGACTTGAGCTTTAGATCTGGGAAAAGGAAAAAGAGTAGCCATTTACACTGACTTCAAATGTGCCTTACCGGTGCTACATACAAATGCTGCTATTTGGAAAGAAAGAGGTCACTTGACCACCTGAGGGTCCCCAATAAGATATGGTGATCAAATCCTTAGGCTCTTGGAGGCAGTTCACCTGCCCACTGAAGTTCCAGTCTTCCATTGTAAAGGACACAAAAAAGGGAGCATGGAAGTGGCACAAGGGAACCAAACAGCTGATCAGGCAGCTAAGAGAGCAGCATTACAGAACAAGGACCTAATAGGGGTTGCCACCTTAGTTCCACAGACTAATTTGCCAGAAACTCCTTCATAGACTGAACGTGAGACTCTTAAAGCTAAGAGTGAGGGCTTTCAAGAAGATCATATGGGGTGGTTCCAAAAGGAGGGACTTCTTTTTCTGCCTGGGTACCTCCAATGGAGGTTGGTTAACTCCTTACATGCCACCACTGATTTAGGGGAAAAGGTCCTCCAAAGACTACTAGAAAGGTCCTTCAGAGGAACAGGTCTCCAAACAACTATAAGGCAAGTTGTCTCCTCTTGTCCCACTTGCCAATTAAACAACCCCAAGGAGCTCGAAGACCCCAGCTGGCCCAGTCTGTCCAATGACATGGGACCTACCCAGGAGAGGACTGGCAGATGGACTTCACACAGATGCCAGTTTTTCAAGGTTATAAACCCCTACTAGTCATGATAGATACATTCACAAGATAGATAAGGCTTTCCCACCTGGACTGAGAAGGCTGAGGAGGGGCAAAAAACCTGCTCCATGAAATCATTCCAAGATTTGGTCTGCCCAGGTCATTACAAAGTGACAATGGGACATCATTTACTTCTAAGGTCACCCAAGGGGTCTCTAAAGCATTGGGCATTACTTATTATCTCAATTGTGCCTGGAGGCCTCAGTCTTCAGGAAAAGTAGAGAGAGTCAACAAATTCTTAAAATCAGCAATAAAAAAGAAAACCCAGGAGACCTCCTTGGGATGGAAGGAGGCTTACCAATAGCTCTCCTCCACACCCATATTGACCCAAAGGAACAGATTGGTCTTAGTCTTTATGAGATGCTATATGGGAGACCTTTTGTTTATGTCAATGACCTCTTCCTAGATGCAGAGGCTCAAGCCCTCTGGTCTTTACCATGGCTACTGGGCAATTCCAACAAGATATACACTTGTGGGATGTCAACCAGGACCCGAAAAATTCTAAAGAGTCACCACTAATTAAAATCCTAATTAAAGTCTGGAAAGATGGGTCCCCAAAGGCTCAAACTCCAGCTCACATGGAAGGGCCCCTACCCTGTAATACTTTCTACCCCACAGCAGTTAAGATACCAGGACACAACTCCTGGATTCACTACTCATGAGTCAAACCATGGAAGAAAACAGAAGAGGTCACTCAATATACCTGTGAACTCCTGGGAGCTCTCAGATACCTATTCAGGACTACAAATGAGTGCCATTCTAATGAACAACCCCAAAATTAAGCTTCTAGGGATAAGATTTCTCAGGGCAGCTCTAAAGAGCCAACACAGCTTGGCAGGGGTTGTACTCCAAAATAGACAGGAGATGCATCACCAACGCGATGGACATGAGTTTGAGTAGGCTCTGGGACTTGGTGATGGACAGGGAAGCATGGCGTGCTGCAGTCCATGGTGTCACAAAGAGTTTGACATGACTGAGCGACTGAACTGAGATCTCTTGCTCCCTGAACAAGGAGGCACTTGAGACATCTTGAATGAGACATGTTGTTTCTGGGTAAATACCTCCAACTAAGTTAAAGAAAGCCTCACAGTCCTCAAGAAAAACCTTTAGATCCTACAGGATCTCAAAGAACGAGTTGGAGAATTCTTGGGGTGACTACAATCTCTCTTTGGGAGATCTTTCTCATGGCGAGGGGGAATTTGGAGTTGGCTAATGTGAGTTCAGAAAAACATCTATTTCTGCTTTATTGACTATGTCAAAGCCTTTGACTGTGTGGATCACAATAAACTGGGAAATTCTGAAAGAGATGGGAATACCAGACCACCTGACCTGCCTCTTGAGAAGTTTGTATGCAGGTCAGGAAGCAACAGTTAGAACTGGACATGGAACAACAAACTGGTTCCAAATAGGAAAAGGAGTACGTCAAGGCTGTATATTGTCACCCTGCTTATTTAACTTATTTGCAGAGTACATCATGAGAAATGCTGGGTTGGAAGAAGCACAAGCTAGAATCAAGATTTCCAGGAGAAATATCAATAACCTCAGATATGCAGATGACACCACCCTTATGGCAGAAAGTGAAGAGGAACTAAAGATCCTCTTGATGAAAGTGAAAGAGGAGAGTGAAAAAGTTGGCTTGAAGCTCAGCATTCAGAAAACGAAGATCATGGCATCTGGTCCCATCAGTGGGACTATTCTGCCACTTCATGGCAAATAGATGGGGAAACAGTGTTAGACTTTATTTTTGGGGGCTCCAAAATCACTGCAAATGGTGATTGCAGCCATGAAAGTAAAAGACGCTTACTCCTTGGAAGGAAAGTTATGACCAACCTAGATAGCATATTCAAAAGCAGAGACATTACTTTGCCAACAAAGGTTCATCTAGTCAAGGCTATGGTTTTTCCAGTGGTCATGTATGGATGTGATAGTTGGACTGTGAAGAAAGCTGAGTGCTGAAGAATTGATGCTTTTGAACTGTGGTGTTAGAGTAGACTCTTGAGAGTCCCTTGGACTGCAAGGAGATCCAACCAGTCCATCCCAAAGGAGATCAGTCCTGGGTGTTCATTGGAAGGACTGATGCTAAAGCTGAAACTGCAATACTTTGGCCACCTCATGCAAAGAGTTGACTCATTGGAAAAGACCCTGATGCTGGGAGGGATTGGGGGCAGGAGGAGAAGGGGATGACAGAGGATGGGATGGCTGGATGGCATCACCGACTCAATGGACATGAGTTTGGGTAAACTCCAGGAGTTGGTGATGGACAGGGAGGCCTGGCATGGTGCGAACATGGGGTCGCAAAGAGTCAGACACGACTGAGCAACTCAACTGAACTGAACTGAATGCCCCTACTAATCCTTATTATCACCATATTGATGCTGCTTATGATTGCCTCATATATTATCAATTGTTTAACCCATTTGTCTCTGCCCAGGTCAACAAGCTAAAACATGCAGTGCCAGTTCAACAAGGATATAGAAAACTACACCCAACCACAGAAAATATCACTCACCCTTAGATGGACACCATTATAAAGACTCTGAGGCTTGAGACTAGCAAGAGGGGGAGGCCCAATGCCCCTCACCATCCCAGCTCTGCAGGAAGTAGCCAGAGAGACCTCGATGTCTCAATTCCCAAAGAATTGGGCCTCCCATCTCTTGAGGGGGGAATGTTAGGTAGGTAGAATAGGAAAAAGGAGTCCAGAATGGTGATAGCCAAAAGACAAAGAAGGGAAAAGCCCCCCAAAATAGAACAAAGTAAGGTCGGAGGACCGACCTCAGGGAAACAAACAGTCCTCCTGGCTAGCCCAATTTACATAGGGCAGGCTCAGGGGGAGGAGGAAAAAACATAAAAAGAGGAGCCAAAATTGGGCTTCTCTTCTCCTCACGTCTTTTGGGTTGGCCCACCCTCACGCTTTGAGGATGTATTTTCCTTTGCATGCCGAGTAAAATTGAGCTGTAACACCGATCCGTCTGTCGATTTAAATTTTTGCTGGGGCGAGACAGAACTGAAGAAATTACAAACTCCCCCAAGAGTAGTGCACTGTGATGGGGAAGAACAAGGAACTATATTTTAGGAATCCAAGGAGACTTCTCAGAGTAAGAACACCAACCTCTGGCCCATGACACAGAATCCTAGGTTGAATAAAAACTGGAGCCCTGGTACTCATCTTCTCCCTTTCATCACTGTACACATGGCAGATTGTTGCAACTGTGGATAGGTTTCTTTGTATCCATGCCCTTGGGTAGTTCCCCAAAGACCCAGGTTTCACCAATGACTTGCCTTGGGCAATTGGCCAATAGCAACTGTGCCACAGGAAAAGACTTGAAAAGTACCTACACATAAAGGGCTTTCTCTTGCTGCTCTTGGCAGCCCTGCCACTGCTGTCATGGGAAGAAGCCCCTGCTGGCCACTGGCTAATAAGGAGCAACAGTGGGGCAGAAATAGCCAACCCAGTTGAGTATCTGTGGCTGGCTAGCCCCCAGCCAACCAGGGAGTTGACAGAAATGCAGGAGTGAGTCTGACCAAGACCAGCCACGTGTGCCTCAGATCTGCAGTAGCACTGTGATAATGTGATTTACAATAAGAAATATACATTTGGTCTTTGTCTCTGTTCCTGGCACATAGTTCCTAAAACCCTTGTAATTTCCTAAGTGATAAAAATAATGGGATACTCTTTTGTTACAATATTTGGTCTTTTGTCTGCAAATAGCTTCAATTCCAGAAACAACTCAAGTGATCAAGGGGGGTGTCTTATTATTCACAAGCCCCTTTCAAGTTTATGTTAATGAGGATGGGGCTAGTTGCCAGGGGGAAACAACCCTGTGATTTGAGGGTTGGAATTTCAGGCCCCTCCCCACCCCACTGCCACACCACCCATGGGGAAGGGACAGGGGCTAGAAGATGAATTAATATCAGTGATTTAATCTGTCTTGTCTGTGTATTGAAGACTCCTTGAAAACCTAAAAGGATGGGGTTCAGAGAGCTTCCAGGTTGATGAACACATGGAGGTTCTGTGAGGAAGGTGCCCCCTGAGAGGGCATGGAGGCTGGATGTCCCTTCCCACCTACCCTGCCCTATGGATCTTTTCCATTTTGTTGTTTCTGAGTAATACTCTTATAAATTTTTTTCTTTTGGCCATGCCATACAGCTTGAGGGATCTTAGTTTCCTGACCAGGGATTGAATGTGCACCCTCAGCAGTGAAAGCACAGATTTCTAACCGCTGGACCACCAGGATATTCCCAAGTTACATCCTTTTATAATAAACTGGCCATCTAATAAGTAAATTGTTTCCCTGAGTTCTGTGAGCTGTTCTAGCAACTTAAACTTGAAGAGAGGATTGTGGGAAATTCTGATCCACAGAGTCAATTGGTGAGAAGCACAGATGACAACCTGGATTTGTGACTGGCATTGAAGTGGCCTTGTGGGATTGAGCCCTTAACCCATGGAGTTGGTAGATGGTGTCAGAATAAAGTTATAGAGTGGTCTATAATTCTGGTGTCATGGAATTGTTTGGTTTGGGAGAGCACAGATGACAACCTGGATTTGTGACTGGCATTGAAGAGGTGGCCTTGTGGGATTGAGCCCTTAACCCATGGAGTTGGTAGATGGTGTCAGAATAAAGTTATAGAATGGCCTATAATTCTGGTGTCATGGAATTGTTTGGTTTGGGAGAGAAACCCCATCCACCTGGTGACCAGAAGAGTTTGGAGTGAGTAGAAGATACACAAATGAAATGGATCTTCCTTTACAGCCATTCAGTTCAGCCCAGCCTACATTGCTGTAACACAGAATCTCAAGCTTATTGTTGTAAACCACAAAGTATGTTTGTTTGTTTGTTTTTTAATTTCTTGGCCATGCCACATAACATGCAGGATCTTAGTTCCTGGACCAGAGATTGAACCTGTGCCCCCTTCAGTGGAAGCATGGAGTCGTAACCACAGGACCTCCAGGGAAGTCCCTGGGGGTGTTTTTTTTTTTAACATCGCAATAAATAACTGAGCCCTCCAGGGGCATCTATAATAGGAGAGTGCTGAGCCAGGAGTCAGAGAGCTGCCTCCCTCTAGCCTGGTTCCACCAGCTGCTACCTAAATGGTCTCGGGGAAGATGCTCAATCCCTCCAAGCCTCAGAGTGTCGCCTGATCACAACTGCTCTCCTGTCTACTTCAGTAGGTCATTGTGAAGATCTCATCCAATTACTTGTATCCCTCAAGGAAGCTATTAGCATGGCCTGAATGGCAGCTGGCCATAAAGAAACTTTGCCTTCCAATTATTAATAATGCTATAAGAAGAAAGAGTTTCATTTGCAGTTATTATACATTTTTTCCTTTGATCCTGGTAACACCTTTGCAAGGGGGATAATACGACCGACACTCAGTTGTAAGAAGATGCGGACATTCAGAGAGGTGCTGTAACTTGTTCAAGGTCACACAGCAGGACACAAGGAAACAAGCATGGGGGACGATCTCACAGACTCCCGAGACCTTGTCCCCCTCCACAAGCTGCCTGTCCTCCAGAGTCTCTGTCATGTCATCCACGCCTCCTCGCGCCTCATCCTCCTGAAGGCTGGAGTGGAGTGAATCACACACTCCCCAGGTCCAGCCCCTCTCCAAAGAGAGTCTGCAGGAGCTGAGTTGCCCACTAGCATTCAAAGCAGTTCGTCAACACATTCTACATGCACTCTTTCTGATACCCAGGCAGCTTCCCAAGTCTAGTTCAAACACTACCCTGGATCACCAAAGCAACCTAACAGAGAATAAATGTCCATCTTTCCCATTGGTATTTGTTTCTTAAAGACACCACGGGTCTGTCACATGGCCGAGAAGATTATGCTCTCATCCTCTTCTTTGCTGGCTTCCTATCTGCTGTTACCCAGGAGATGGGAATGAGGGGAGAAAGAAACCCTCGGGACTGGCCCAGGGCACTCAGTGTGAAGGTCATTCAAAGCAGTGTTTCTTTTTGTTAAGAAACTGCTTTGGCCCAGAGCTCATGTGGAAAGTGGTGGTATTTCCACTGGCCCACTGTGGTTCTATCAGCATACATATCCTCCTCCCTTCTAGGAGCTGGCATTACCCTGTAAGCCCATGAGTCCTCTTTCTGGGACTCAGACAGTCTCTCTTCAACTCCCTTCTCAGAATTTAGAGCATCTGTGTAAATTGAGAGTTGCCCTTCCCAAAAAACCTGGCACAGCCAATATCTTAACACAACTTCCAAACAGATGCTTCATTTCTTGAGTCATTTACCTGAATTTAAGTCAGTCAATTTAAGTCATTTACCTGAATTTAATAACAACAACAACAAAAAATCCACAATTCATTTGCACATATCAGTGATCAAATTCCTTGTTGGTTTCAAGATATGCTTTCTTGGTATCATCTGAGACTTTATGAGAGAGCATGAATCTTCTAATCAATTGACTTCAAATATTTCCCTTAAACAACTCACTTGGAGGTGACTGTAACTAGCAGTTATTGAGAGCATATTATTTCTCAGGCACTGCTACAAATAAGTCAAGACACTAATTCACAAGAACATATCATAAGTAATATTACCCCATTTTACAGATGAAGAAACTGAGGCTCAAAGAGGTCAAGTAACTTCCCAAGGTCACACAGCAAGTAAGTAGCAGAGCTGAGATTGGAGATCAGATTGGGTCCAGCTCCTGCACTTTTCACTTCTGTACTACACTCTCCCTCAACAGCAGAGCATCAGCTCAAACACTGACATTAATAAGAAGGGCAAATGTTACTCAGGGGAGAGAGACCCTTTACAGTTTATTAAGCTATGATGAATACCAGTACAGCTTTTACCTTAAAAAAAAAAATCACACTGTTAGCCCAGTTCTTTAAAACCAAAAGACTTAAGTGAGTTTGGGTCCAGTTGAAAAATCACCGTGTCCGCTTCCCTGGTGGTTCAGGAATTAAGAATCTGCCTACCAATGCAGGGGACATGGGTTCGATCCCTGGTCCAGCAAGATTCCACATGCTGTGGAACAGTAAGCCCTTGTGGCACAACTACGGAGCCCACGCACTAGAGCCCATGCTCTGCAACAAGAGAAGCCACTGCAGTGAGAAGCCCATGCACTGCAACGAAGAGCAGCCCCTACTTGCTGCAACTAGAGAAAAGCCTGTGCAAAGCAATCAAGACCCAGTCAGTGCCGTCAAAAATAAATAAATATATCACTGGGTAAACTTAGGAAAGTATTTGTCCCTCTCTGGGCTTCTTTAGTCAAGTAAGTAAGTGTTAATCTCTCAGTCGTGTCCGACTCTTTGCAACCCCATGGATTGTAGCCTGCCAGGCTCCTCTGTCCATGGAATTCTCCTGGCAAGAATACTGGAGTGGGTTGCCGTTCTCTTCTCCAGGGGATCTTTTTGACCCAGGGATTGAATCTGCGGCTCCTGCATTGCTGGCAAATTCTTTACTGTCTGAGCCACCAGGGAAGCCCTTAGTCAAGTATGTGGGTTTGAACTCCAGGATCTACCCTTTGAGATCATAGTATCTCTTTATTCGTCCTGTTTTACACAGGACAGGAAGCTATCTAATGCAAGGGTCAGGGAAGGCGTGGCTCCGGGTAGAGTCAGACCACCAGGTTTTGGCCGCCCACTCACTTGCCTTGGGATGACTTGAGACACCTCTGCTGGCTCTTCACTTGGTCTCACTTTCATTTTTCCAAAAGGACAACATATGCTGTGTTGCAACCCAACTGTAGATTCTTGGCACAAAGCAAGTGTGGGTGGGTGTTTGGCTCTTTTCTTCCTTGGGAACAATGCACTGGGTAACAGTTCTTCGGTTGGTTAGTTGGAGTCCTGAGAACAGAAAGGGACAAAAGATGCATTTGTCACTGTATCAAGGGTCACCAAAGGACTGGAAGGTGTAGAGGCTGCTCCAGCATCCTGAGGATGGAAGGACACAGGCCTTGTTTTCAACAAAGGGGATGTTATTATGGCCTTATGGGCAGGGGCTGGGGACCTTGGTGCCCTTGACATTCAGAGGTCAGGGTTATGGTTGTGCTTTATGGTTATGCTTTATGGTTATAAAGTTCTTTGTCCCACTGGGATCTCACAGAAGCCTTGGGTGGGGAGGACAGGAATGGTGACCGTGGTGAAGAGGATGGTGAAGACGGTAATGGCAGTGGAAGCCCATGTGCACTGAGCCCTCACTGTGCCAGGTACTGTGCTAAAGATTTCCTGTGTATGGACTCCAGAGGCTTCCCAACAGCCTTAGGAAATAGAAACCTTTTCCTTATACCTAGGGAAGCTGAAGCTTAGAGAAGCTGAGTCAGAGGCTCATGGAAACAGCAGAAAAAGCAGAGCTGGCTTTTGAACGCAGATCTCTCCCATCCTGGGGCTTGACTTCTGCATTTTATGGGTGCAGCAGCTGAGGCTTAGAGTTAGCAAGTAGTTCAGAATTAGTAAAACCAACTCAGGTTTTTAAATCTGGGAAGAAATGAAATGCTCAGGTTGGTGGAAAAAATAAAGAAGATAAACCTCATCCGGGCTTTCCTGGTGGCTCAGAGGTAAAGAATCTGCCTGCAATGCAAGAGCCACAGGAGATGCGGGTTTGATCTCTGGGTTGGGAAGACTCCCTGGAGAAGGGAATGAAAACCCACTCCAGTATTTTTGCCTGGAGAATCCCATGGCCAGAAGAGCCTAGGGGGTTACATGTCCATAGGTTTGCAAAGACTCAGACACTACTGAAGTGACTTAGCAGGCACACACACAAACCTCATCTGTTGGTGCCAGACTGAGCCGAGGTAGACCTGAGCCAAAAGTCCTAGTTACTGTCCCAGGTCACCTCCTCCTTTCCTCCTTCCATCAATAGGCCCTTCTTTCAGGACAAAAACCCCTGCTCTTCCACCTTCTTTCACAATCCTGGAAGTAACCTACTACTGTCCCTTCACCTGTTTCTTGCTTAAATCCTGCCCTCATGGAGCGTAGAGTCTCTGGAAGAGAGAGAGATTAGTTAAGAAATCACATGAAGGAATTCCCTGGCTCCAGTGGTTAGAACTCTGCACTTTCACTGCTGAGGGCAAGGGTTCAATCCCTGGTTGGGGAACTAAGATCCCGCATGCCACACCGTGGGGCCAAAAGCAAAAGAAAATTTTAAAAAGTTTTAAATGCCTTTCTCTGAATGGAGTATAGCCTTTCAAAATTGTACATCGCTATTTTGTACACCGTAACATATAATATTGTACATCAATAATATTTCAATAGTATAATTGTAAAGAATAAATAATAAAGCAACTTAGAAAAGAAGTCAGAAATTCTCTGGCAATCCAGTGGTTAGAACTTGGCACTTTCAGTGCTGGGGCATGGATTCAGTCCCTGGTCAGAGAAATCCCACAAACCAAGCAGCATGGCCAAAAATAAAAATAGAAAGTTTTTTGAAAGTCACACATTACAAACTTTGGATCTGAGACACATTGGTCTGGGTCAGAATTTTTTGTTGTGGACCATTTTAAAATTCTTTATTGAATTTGATACAATATTGCTTCTGTTTAACATTTTTGTTTTTTGGCATATGGGATCCTAGCTCTCTGACCAGGTATTGAACTCAAATCCCCTGCATTGGAGGATGAAGTCTTAACCACCAGACCACAAGGGAAGTCCTCAGAGTTTTCTCTGAGGCCTCTGAGCCAGGGAGAAGTGAGTCTTGATGAAAGAAAAGGAGAGAAGGATGAAGGAGGAGGGTGTGCCCTAAAACTGATTATTAATCTATCCCTCCAGATTTGGGTCTTACTGAGAGTGGACTGGCTTGGGCCTCTAGGGTTCTCAAATTCTTCTCCCTGGACCAGTGGGAGCAGCATTATCTGGGAACTTGTTTAAAATGTACATTCTCAGGCCCTGTTGCAGAACTATTGAACTGAAAACTTTGAGGACGGAGCCAACCATCTGTGTTCAACAAGACTTCATAGCCATTCTGCAACTGATGAAGTGGAGAGCTATGTTCCAGATACCGACAGTCAAGTGGATTCACCCACTAAAAGTATGATAGGTTCTGGTTCTCTCCCACTTTCTCATGTGTTCCCTATGGAAGAGGAATTCACAGATGATCTTCTGCGAGTAAGCCTGATAGGGATCTGCAGCTGTAGAGAGAAATGGGACAAGTGATTTGATGTTGTTGAGAATGGGGGATAAAATACAAACATTTTAGCAAGTCTGAGATCCATTGCCCCAGACATGAGACTCCAGGAGGTAAAATCAGATTCTTTGAAAACTGGAAAGAACTTGGCATATCATATCCTATTCTTAACCCCATTCAAGACAAGATCTGGATAGGTGATACCCCACCCTTTAAAGTAGCCTTTTCCGTTGATGGTTAATCATGTCTGGGATGAAATCTGCCTCCTTTTCTTTTTTCTTAAAAAAAAAAAAAAGATTTATTTTTATTTTTGGCTGTGTTAGATCTTTGTTGCTGTCTGCAGGTTTTCTCTAGTTGTGGCAAGTGGAAGCCGCTCTTCACTGTGATGCACAGGCTTCTCATTGTGGTGGCTTCTCTTATTGCAGAGCTTGGGCTCCAGGCCACACATGAGCTTCGGTAGTTGCAGCCCTTGAACTCTAGAGCCTGGGCTCAGAAGTTGCGCTGCACAGGCTTAGCTGCCTCACGGCATGTGGGAACTTCCTAGAGCAGGGATCAAACCCATGTCCCCTGCATTGGCAGGTAGATTCTTAACCACTGGACCAGCAGGGAAGCCCCCAAATCTGCCTCCTTTTGACTTCCTTTCATCAACCTTAGTTCTCTGGATTCTTGCAAAAAGTCTTCTTTCCTGTGACCTCCCAAGGATGATAATCTTGTTTATCTAAGGTTCTTAGTGAAGACACAATAATTGACCATCTGAAATATAAGAGAAGATCCCATACTTATAAATGCTTTTATTAAAGCAAGAGAAAACACGATAGAGACAACTACAAGTACACGTGCTTTCAGCTGGGCTGACTGACATGAAGTTGGCTTTGCAGACTGACTCACATTCTGGAGAATGTTCAACAAAGGTTACAAGGATCTGATTCCTAACTCTGGCCCAAGCTTCCCATGACACCTAGCACGTGGTTTATTTCAAGTCCTGCGTTCATGACTTGGCTGGCTAGGAAGAAGTTTTTGGACTGTATATGTAAACTATCAGTGCTTATGGGTATTAACTACATAACAGCCAGGATCTACTTAGTTTCTGGAATAAACATCCCTCATAACATGTTTCTCGTGTCAATCTGAGGTTCTCAATCACATTCTACCAGTTGTATATTCATTCACACATTCACTTAACCATTCTGCACATCCAGTCCAGTCTAGCCTCCTCAATCAACTTGCAGTTGGGCACCACCCAATTTCTTCTCCAAGCTGAAAAACCTAAGAGAACTCTAGGCAAGTCCTACTCCAAAGTTGATGCTAACAAAGAGCTCGAGAAACAGAAATGTGACACTGTGTGAAAGAGTAACTTAAATTCGCTTTTGAACCCGCATTCTCATGCTCTCCCAACTTCCTTCGGAACATGAGGAAGAGGGTCGAAAGATGATCAGCCCAGGGAGAGTCAGACGAAACCTAGAATGCAACACAGGGATCAGCCTTCCAGCCTGGTCATCCCACCACCACTCAGCACCTCCCAGGCCTGGGAAGGCTCTCCAAACACCACTATCTGAAGATGATGTCAGTCCTTGAGTGATTATATGAAATTTATCTTCAACCAAAATAAAGCACCAAAGAAACTTACTATGAAATGGGGCTCTGACATTTCTTGCATAAAGATGGTCTTTGGAGAATCATATCGAGATAAAAGCTCCCTCCTCTGAGGCTGGAATCACAGCTTCTCCGTGCTCTTGATGATGCCGGACAAAAATGTGACCACATGCTCTTACACTGGCTTTCCACCGAACGCCACAGAGTCGGCTCATTTGCCCACCACCTCATAATAATTGGAGCCAAATCTCTGTTTCATTTTTCCGAAAGAAAAAGACTACATCCCACCACAACAGTTCATTGAATTCAAGTCTCTACCCAGAGGAAGCAAAAGGCTTCGTAATCTCAAGCAAAAAATGCCAGCTATGTGCTCCCACAGGCTGCCAGTCCCCTGGAGGCGCAGGGCACCAGGGCTATCACAATAACCTCCCAGCCCATTCACAATTCAATTCTCCTTTGTACAAAACTCCAGACATTCTCCAACCATTCAGATCCAAGCTTCAGTCCCAGGACAGTCCACCCTGTGTTCCCCCCAAAGCATTCCCCGGCTTCACTAACAGACTCAGAAATCTAGATGGACTAGAATCTGGGGCCCAGAGACTGACCACGTTGCTCCAGCCTTCTCTGAGAGGATAGATGGATCTCCAATTTCAGCCAGTATGTGCTGCCTTCTGTGTACCAGACACAAGAGGGAAAGGGCATGGGTGAGTGGCGGGGAGTGGGAGGACAGAATAGACTCTGAGGCACTTGAAGAGCTGGTAGAACAGTTCAGTTCAGTCGCTCAGTCATGTCCGACTCTTTTCGACCCCATGAATCTCAGCATGCCAGGCCTCCCTGTCCATCACCAACTCCTGGAGTTCACCCAAACTGATGTGCATCGAGTCAGTGATGCCATCCAGCCATCTCATCCTCTGTTGTCCCCTTCTCCTGCCCCCAATCCCTCCCAGCATCAGGGTCTTTTCCAATGAGTCAACTCTTCACATGAGGTGACCAAAGTGTTGCAGTATCAGCCTCAGCATCAGTCCTTCCAATGAACACCCAGGACTGGTCTCTTTTAGGATGGACTGGTTGGATCTCCTCGCAGTCCAAGGGACTCTCAAGAGTCTTCTCTAACACCACAGTTCAAAAGCATCAATTCTTCAGCGCTCAGCTTTCTTCACAGCCCAACTCTCACTTCCATACATGACCACTGGACAAACTATAGCCTTGACTGGAAGGACCTTTGCTGGCAAAGTAATATCTCTGCTTTTGAATATGCTATCTAGGTTGGTCATAACTGTCCTTCCAAGGAGTAAGCATCTTTTACTTTCATGGCTGCAATCACCATTTGCAGTGATTTTGGAGCCCAAAAACATAAAGTCTGACACTGTTTCCACGGTTTCCCCATCTATTTCCCATGAAGTGATGGGACCAGATGCCATGATCTTTGTTTTCTGAATGTTGAGCTTTAAGCCAACTTTTTCACTCTCCTCTTTCACTTTCATCAAGAGGCTTTTTAGTTCTTCATTTTCTGCCATAAGGGTGGTGTCATCTGCATATCTGAGGTTATTGATATTTCTCCCAGCAATCTTGATTCCAGCTTGTGCTTAAGCGTTTCTCATGATGTACTCTGCATACAAGTTAAATAAGCAGGGTGACAATATACAGCCTTGACGTACTCCTTTTCCTATTTGGAACCAGTCTGTTGTTCCATGTCCAGTTCTAACTGTTGCTTCCTGACCTGCATACAAATTTCTCAAGAGGCAGATCAGGTGGTCTGGTATTCCCATCTCTTTCAGAATTTTCCACAGTTTATTGTGATCCACACAGTCAAAGGCTTTGGCATAGTCAATAAAGCAGAAATAGATGTTTTTCTGGAATTCTCTTGCTTTTTCCATGACCCAGCAGGTGATAGAAATTTGGTCTCTGGTTCCTCTGCCTTTCCTAAAACCAGCTTGAACATCTGGAAGTTCACAGTTCATATATTGCTGAAGCCTGGCTTGGAGAATTTTGAGCATTACTTTACTACCGTGTGAGATGAGTGCAATTGTGTGATAGTTTGAGCATTCTTTGGCATTGCCTTTCTTTAGGATTGGAATGAAAACTGACCTTTTCCAGTCCTGTGGCCACTGCTGAGTTTTCCAACTTCGCTGGCTTATTGAGTGCAGTACTTCCACAGCATCATCTTTCAGGATTTGAAATAGCTCAACTGGAATTCCATCACCTCCACTAGCTTTGTTCGTAGTGATGCTTTCTAAGGCCCACTTGACTTCACATTCCAGGATGTCTGGCTCTAGGTGAGTGATCACACCCTCATGATTATCTGGGTCATGAAGATCTTTTTTGTACAGTTCTTCTGTGTATTCTTGCCACCTCTTCTTAATATCTTCTGCTTCTGTTAGGTCCATATCATTTCTGTCCTTTATCGAGCCCATCTTTGCATGAAATGTTCCCTTGGTATCTCTAATTTTCTTGAAGAGATCTCTAGTCTTTCCCATTCTGGTGTTTTCCTCTATTTCTTTGCATTGATCACTGAGGAAGGCTTTCTTATCTTTCCTTGCTATTCTTTGGAACTCTGCATTCAAATGGGAATATCTTTCCTTTTCTCCTTTGCTTTTCACTTCTCTTCTTTTCACAGCTATTTGTAAGGCCTCCTCAGACAGCCATTTTGCTTTTTTGCATTTGTTTTTCATGGGGATGGTCTTGATCCCTGTCTCCTGTACAATGTCATGAACCTCAGTCCATAGTTCATCGGGCACTCTATCTATCAGACCTAGTCCCTTAAATCTATTTCTCACTTCCACTGTATAATCATAAGGGATTTGATTCAGGTCATACCTGAATGGTCTAGTGGTGTTCCCTACTTTCTTCAATTTAAGTCTGAATTTGGCAATAAGGAGTTCATGATCTGAGCCACAGTCAGCTCCTGGTCTTGTTTTTGCTGACTGTATAGAGCTTCTCCATCTTTGGCTACAAAGAATATAATCATCTGATTTTGGTGTTGACCATCTGGTGATGTCCATGTGTAGAATCTTCTCTTGTGTTGTTAGGAGAGGGTGTTTGCTATGACCAGTGCGTTCTCTTGGCAAAACTCTATTAGCCTTTGCTCTGCTTCATTCCGTATTCCAAGGCCAAATTTGCCTGTTACTCCAGATGTTTCTTGACCTCCTACTTTTGCATTCCAGTCCCCTATAATGAAAAGGACATCTTTGTTGGGTGTTAGTTCTAAAAGGCTAACAGCGCAGGCTGAGAGGAGCTACCCTATGCCTACGGTCAGGGGTGGCGCCGAGAGGAGCAACCCCATGTCCAAGGAACAGCAGCTGTGCAGGTTCAGGAGGGCCGAGAGGAGCTACTCCACGTTCAAGGTCAGGATGGGTGACCTTGTTCAAGGTAAGGAGCAGCAGTTGTGCTTTGCTGGAGCAGCCGTGAAGAGATACCCCACATCCAGGTAAGAGAAACCTAAGTGAGAGGGCATCAGAGGGCAGACACACTGAAACCATAATCACAGAAAACTAGCCAATCTGATCACATGGACCACAGCCTTTTCGAACTCAGTGAAACTAAGCCATGCTGTGTGGGGCCACTCAAGATGGGCGGGTCATGGTGGAGAGGTCTGACAGAATGTGGTCCACTGGAGAAGGGAATGGCAAACCACTTCAGTATTCTTGCCTTGAGAACCCCAGGAACAGTATGAAAAGGCAAAATGATAGAACAGATTATGCATGCACATATCTAAAAACAAACCACGCAGCCACCGTGTGAGCTGTGAGCAGTGAGCTTTGCACTAAGTGCTTTAGGTGTCAGAGGGACTGCTGGGTGCTTCCAAGAAGATAAATCTGACCTGGGACATGGGTCAAACGCGTCAGTTTCTCTGGGAAATGTCAACCTCCTTTCCTGTGCTCCTTCAGATTTATTTTTGTGCCCAGCCCTATCCCCTGTCCCTCAATAGTTCACTGTAAAACATACTGTTGTTTTTTTTTTATCAGCACTGGGGTAGCTGGTGAGTGTTATTTCATTTAAGCTTATAAGGAGCTACCAAAAAAAAAAAGACATAAATCATAATAGTTATCCATGATGTATTGTTAAGCCAAAAAGCTAGATATAGGGTATTATGTAGGCTTGTTGTTCAGTCACTTGGTCATGACTGCCTCTTTGTGACCCTGTGGATTGCAGTATGCCAGGCTTTCCTGTCCTTCACCATCTCCCAGAGTTTGCTCAAACTCATGTCCATTGAGTGGATGATGCCATCCAACCATCTCATCCTCTGCCTCCTTTTCTTCCTGCCCTCATTCTTCCCCATCCCCCCCCAAAAAAGAAGAAATAAGTGTTGGAAAGAATATGGAGAAAAGGTAATTTTTGTGCATTGTTGATGGGAATATAAATCAGTTCAGCTACTAGGAAAAACAATTTAGAGATTCCTCAAAAAATTGAAAATAGGAATGTTACATGAATCAGCAATTCTACTCTTGGGCAGTTATCTGAAGGAGGTGAAATCACTATCTTGAAAAGATAATCTGCACTTTCATATTCATTGCAGCATTATTTACAACAGTCAAGGCATAGAAATTAAGTACCCATCAGTTGATGAATGGATAAAGAAAATGTGGTATTCATGTATATTGAATGGAATCTTATTCAGCCATAAAAAAGGAAAATCCTGCCATTTGTGACAGCA
Organism: Bos indicus x Bos taurus; assembly: GCF_003369695.1. NCBI lineage: Eukaryota > Metazoa > Chordata > Mammalia > Artiodactyla > Bovidae > Bos > Bos indicus x Bos taurus. Next base: position 25,616,565 of record NC_040103.1, on the reverse strand, counting down.
TGGATGGACCTTGAGGGCATTGCTGCTGCTGCTGCTGCTAAGTCGCTTCAGTCGTGTCCGACTCTGTGCGACCCCATAGACGGCAGCCCACCAGGCTCCCCCGTCCCTGGGATTCTCCAGGCAAGAACACTGGAGTGGGTTGCCATTTCCTTCTCCAATGCATGAAAGTGAAAAGTGGAAGCGAAGTTGCTCAGTTGTGTCCGACTCTTTACAACCCCATGGACTGCAGCCCACCAGGCTCCTCTGTCCGTGGGATTTTCCAGGCAAGAGTACTTCAGTGGGGTGCCATTGCCTTCTCCATTGAGGGCATTATGCTAAGCTAAATAAATCAGATAGAGAGAGACAAGTACCATATGACCTCAACTATGTGTAAAATCTTAAAAACTCATAGATACCACCTTTGTGTGGTTACAAAACATGAGGCATAGGGAATGGGCAAAATAGGTGAAGGTGATCAAAAAGTACAAACTTCCAGTTATGAGATAATAATTCCTGGGGATATAATGTACAACACGATGACTATAGTTAAGAATATCGTACTGTATATTTGAAAGCTACAAAGACTACATTTTTAAAGTTCTCATCACAAGAAAAAAATTGTTAACTATGTGTGGGATAGAATTTTAACTAAACTTATTGTGGTAATCACCTTACAATATGTACATATATCGAGTCATGTAATGCATCTAAAACTAATACAACACTATTATGTCAATAAATTTTTTATAAATATCAATTTGTTTTATGTTGCCATAAAGACATTCTATTATCACTACCGAATAAAACTAGAAATCAAGATAAAAATAACAAAAAGCATTTTCTCTTAACCCATCCTAATGATAATTTATTGTACACTCCCCTTTTCAAGTCCTGTGATAAACATTTTTTTCATATAATATTTTGTAAAAAAATAAAAGAAAAAGAAGAAAAGGAAGGGGGAAATGAGGAAAGGAGGAAAAAGAACTCATTTAGTAGGGTTAAGGCAAATTAGGTAAAATTTACAAAAGAAAACAGAAGGGTAAATCTTCTTGGCTTTGGGTTAAGAAGTGGTTTTCAAGACATAACACCAAAAGCAGAAACAGAAGGAATAATAAAATCATTTATGTTATTTGCTTCAAAGGACATTATCAAGAAAATGAAAAAATAACTCACCAAAATGAGAGAAATTATTTGTAAACCATACATCTGAATATAAACAACACTTAAAACTCAACAATAAAGAGAGAAATAACCTTTTTTTTTTTTTCAAATGGGCTAAGGATTTTAGTAGACATGACTCCAAAGAAGATAAACAAATGGCCCAAGACCACATAATAAGATGCTCAGTATCATTAGTCAGTAGGGAAATGAAAATCTAAACCATAGTGAGGTATTACTTCATACCAACTAGGATGGCTGTAAACAACAAGACTGATACTAACAAGTGTTGGTGAGGAAGTCGTGGTGTGATGCCACACCACACACACACACACAGCTTGCTGTGTTGGGAATGTAAATGATGCAGTCACTTTGGGAAACAATTTGAAAGTTCCTCAAAAAGTTAAAACACAGAATTATCATTTGGCCCAGCAGTTGCACCCTAGATATATATCTGAGAGATTCAAAATCATATGTTCACACAAGAACTTATTTTAAAATGCTCATAGTAGTATTATTTCTAATAGCCAAAGGTAGAAACAAGCATACATCCATCAACTTATGAACGGATAAACAAAATTATTTGGCATTTAACAGGAATGGGTTCTGATACATCCTACAGCATGGATAAATACTTGAAAATATTATGTTGAGAGAAGTCAGACCCATGAGGGCACATATTGTGTGATTCCATGATATGAAATTTTCAAAATAGGCAAATCCACAGAGAGTAGTTTTTAGAGTGATGGAAATGTTCTGGGATTAGATAGTGGTGATGGTCTCACAACTTGTTAATACTCAAAAAACCACTGAATTTTATACTTTAAACTGTGGCATTTTATGTCATATGAATTACATAAATCTAAAAAATTATGCAAATATATTTGAAAAATAAGACAAAATGGATAAATTCTTGGAAAAATATAATCTACAAACTTGATTCAAGAAAAAAATGGCAAGCCTAGATAGTCTGATTATTCAAAATAATTGAAGAAGTAGTTAAAATGACTTTATAGGTGGGTTTCACAAAACTTTCAATTAACTCTTCCAGAAAATAAAAACTCTTTCTATGAGACTAGTATAACCTTACAAAAACAAGACAATGACAATATGAAAATGAAAGATTATAAGCTCATTCCACTTGGAAAGATGCATGATTTCTAAATAAGATATTAGCAAATCAAATTCAATAGTTATAAAAAATGGTAATAAACCATGACTAAGATGAGTCTATTCCAGTGTTGCAGGGATGGTTTAATATTATTAAATTAATAGGTGATACTCATTATTGTAAGTAATTGAGAAAAAATTTAAAATACATCAATAGACATGTAAAAATACATGAGGAGAAGGGGACAGTGAAGGACAGATGGTTGGATGGCATCACCAACTCAATGGACATGCATTTGAGCAAGCTCCAGGAGATCATGAAGGACAGGGAAGTCTGGCATGCTGCAGTCCATGTGGTCGCAAAGAGTCAGACATGACTGAGCAGCTGAACAACAACAACAAATGCTTCCATTTATATAAAATTCTAGCAAATGCAGAAGAAAACAAAGCAAGTCAGTAGTTACCCAAATATGGATGAGAAAGAGAGGGATAGGAAGGAGGGACTACAAAAGGTCACAAGGAAAGTTTTGTTGGTAATGGATAATGTTCATTGTCTTAATTTTAGTAATGGGGTCATCAGATTATATCAAATTGCACACTTTAAACAGATGCAGTTTAATTATGTCAAGAAAAAGCACTTGTTGTAACTTGACTCTAGGAGAACAGAATGATTTCATTTTAGGGAGAAAAACCCTTTTTATTCAAACATCTCAATGGGTCTTTTTGGTTGGGAAAGGTGAGGTTCCTTGGGCTGTCCTAGAAGTGGGTGGAGACCACAGGAGAAATCACTTACTCTGTTTTAAAAAAAAATTATAGAAAGTTTTCACTTTATAGAGGAATCCAGAATTAAGAAAAGAGGAGAAAGAAGTCTCCAGAGAAGTGGGAAGAATCCATAAAACATGTAGCCAGCAGAGCCTATGGAGAAAGATGGCTGCTGAGAAATTCTCTGGGGCAGAGAGGGTGATAGAACTTTGATATTCATATTTAATTTTTTCTTGGGATTTCCCTGGTGGTCCTGTGGTTAGGACTCAGTGCTCTTGCTGCCAGGGTCAGGATTCAGTCCCTGGTCAGGGAACTAAGATCCTGCAAGCTGTGTGTTATAGCCAAATAATTAATTAATTAGTTCAGTTCAGTTCAGTCACTCAGTTGCGTCCAACTCTTTGCAACCCTGTGGATTGCAGCATGCCAGTCCTCCCTGTCCATCACCAACTTCCAGACTTTACTCAAACTCATGTCCATCGAGTCAGTGAGGCCATCCAACCATCTCATCCTCTGTCGTCCCCTTCTCCTCCTGCCTTCAATCTTTCCCAGCATCAGGGTCTTTTCCAATGAGCCAGTTCTTTGCATCATGTGGCCAAAGTATTGGAGTTTCAGCTTTAACATCAGTCCTTCCAATGAATATTCAGGACTGATTTCCTTTAGGATTGACTAGTTGGATCTCCTTGCAGTCCAAGACACTCTGAAGAGTCTTCTCCAACACCACAGTTCAAAAGCATCAATTCTTCGGTGCTCAGTTTTCTTTATAGTCCAACTCTCACATCCATACATGACTACTGGAAAAACTGTAGCTTTGACTAGACAGACCTTTGTTGGGAAAGTAATGTCTCTGCTTTTTAACATGCTGCCCAGGTTGGTCATAACTTTCCTTCCAAGGAGTAAGTGTCTTTTAATTTCATGGCTACAGTCACACCAGCAGTGATTTTGGAGCCCAAAAAATAAAGTCTCTCACTGTTTCCACTGTTTCCCCATCTATTTGTCATGAAGTGATGGGACCAGATGCCATGATCTTAGTTTTCTGAATGTTCAGTTTTAAGCCAATTTTTTCACTCACCTCTTTCACTTTCTTCAAGAGGGTCTTTAGTTCTTCACTTTCTGCCATAAAGGTGGTATCATCTGCATATCTGAGGTTACTGATATTTCTCCCAGTGATCTTGATTCCATCTTGTGCTTCATCCAGTCTGCCATTTTGCATGATGTACTCTGCATATAAGTTAAACAAGCAGGATGACAGTATACAGCCCTGACATACTCCTTTCCTGATTTGGAACTAGTCTGTTGTTCCATGTCCAGTTCTAACTGTTGCTTCTTGACCTGCATACAGATTTCTCATGAGGCAGGTTAGGTAGTCTGGTATTCCCATCTCCAAAAATTTTCCACAGTTTGTTATGACCCACACAGTTAAAGGCTTTGGTGTAGTCAGTAAAGCAGAAGTTGATGTTTTTCTGGAACTCTCTTGCTTTTTTGATGATCCAGCGGATGTTGGCAACTTGATCTCTGGTTCCTCTGCCTTTTCTAAATCCAGCTTGAATATCTGGAAGTTCATGGTTCACATACTATTGAAGCCTGGCTTGGAGAATTTTGAGCATCACTTTGCTAGCTTGTGAGATGTGTGCAATTGTATGGTAGTTTGAACATTCTTTTCTTGAAGAGATCTCTAGTCTTTCCAATTCTATTATTTTCCTCTCTTTCTTTGCACTGATCACTGAGGAAGGCTTTCTTATCTCTCCTTGCTATTCTTTGGAACTCTGCATTCAAATGTTGTCAAACTCTGCATTCTCCTTTGCCTTTAGCTTCTCTTCTTTTCTCAGCTATTTGTAAGGCCAGACAACCATTTGCCTTTTTGCATTTCTTTTTCTTGGGGGTGGTCTTGATCACTGCCTCCTGTACAATGTCATGAACCTCCATCCAAAGTTCTTCAGGTTCTCTATCAGGCCTAATCCCTTGAATCTATTTGTCACTTCCACTGTATAATCGTAAGGGATTTGATTTAGGTCATACCTGAATGGTCTAGTGGTTTTCCCTAGACCTAGTGGTTTTCTTCAATTTCAGTCTGAATTTGGCAATAAGGAGTTCATGGTCTGAGCCACAGTCAGCTCCTGTTCTTGTTTTTGCTGACTGTATAGAGCTTCTCCATCTTTGGCTGCAAAGAATATAATCAATCTGATTTTGGTATTGACCATCTGCTGATGTCCATGTGTAGAGTCTTCTCTTGTGTTGTTGGAGAATGGTGTTTGCTATGACCAGTGCATTCTCTTGGCAAAACTCTGTTAGCCTTTGACCTGCTTTGTTTTGTACTCCAAGGCCAAATTTGCCTGTTACTCCAGGTAGCTCTTGACTTCCTACTTTTGCATTCCAGTCCCCTATAATGAAAAGGACATCTTTTCTGGGTGTTAGTTCTAAAAGGTCTTGTAGGTCTTCATAGAACCATTCAACTTCAGCTTCTTCGGCATTACTGGTTGGGACATAGACTTGGGTTACTGTCATATTGAATGGTTTGCCATGGAAACGAAAAGAGATCATTCTGTCGTTTTTGAGATTGCATCCAAATACTGCATTTCGAACTCTTTTGTTGACTATGATGATAGCTATTTCATTTCGTCTAAGGGATTCTTGCCCATAGTTCAGTTCGGTTCAGTTCAGTCGCTCAGTCGTGTCCAACTCTTTGCAACCCCATGGACTGCAGCATGCCAGGCCTCCCTGTCCATCACCAACTCCTGGAGTTTACTCAAACTCATGTCCATTGAGTTGGTGATGCTATCCAATCATCTCATCCTCTGTCATCCCCTTCTCCTCCTGCCCTCAATCTTTCCCAGAATCAGGGTCTTTTCAAATCAGTCAACTCTTCACATCAGATGGCCAAAGTGTTGGAGTTTCAGCTTCAACATCAGTCCTTCCAATGAACACCCAGGACTGACCTCCTTTAGGATGGACTGGTTGGCTCTCCTTGCAGTCCAAGGGACTCTCAAGAAGTCTTCTCCAACACCACAGTTCAAAAGCATCAATTCTTTGGTGCTCAGCTTTCTTTACAGTCCAACTCTCACATCCATACATGACTACTGGAAAAACCATAGTCTTGACTAGATGGACCTTTGTGGCAAAGTAATGTCTCTGCTTTTTAGTATGCTGTCTAGGTTGGTCATAACTTTCCTTCCAAAGAGCAAGCATCTTTTAATTTTATGGCTGCAGTCACCATCTGCAGTGATTTTGGAGCCCCCCAAAATAAAGTCAGCCACTGTTTCCACTGTCTCCCCATCTATTTGCCATGAAGTGATGGGACTGGATGTGATGATGTTAATGATCATCTGAGTTAAATTCACCTATTCCAGTCTATTTTAGTTCACTGATCCCTAAAATGTCAATGTTCACTTTTGCCATCTCTTGTTTGACCACTTCTAATTTGCCTTGATGGAGAAGGCAATGGCACCCCACTCCAGTACTTTTGCCTGGAAAATCCCATGGATGGAGGAGCCTGGTAGGCTGTAGTCCATGGGGTCGCTAGAGTCGGACACGACTGAGCAACTTCACTTTCACTTTTCACTTTTATGCATTGGAGAAGGAAATGGCAACCCACTCCAGTGTTCTTGCTTGGAGAATCCCAGGGATGGGGAATCCTGGTGGGCTGCCATCTATGGGGTCGCACAGAGTCGGACACGACTGACGTGACTTAGCAGCAGCAACAGCAGCAATTTGCCTTGATTCATTGACTTAACATTCCAGGTTCCTATGCAGTATTGTTCTTTACAGCATCAGACTTTACTTCCATCACCAGTCACATCCACAGCTGGGTGTTGTTTTTGCTTTAGGTCCATCTCTTCATTCTTTCTGGAGTTATTTCTCCACTGATCTCCTGTAGCATATTTGGGAACTACCGACCTGGGGAGTTCATCCTTCAGTGTCCTATTTTTTTGCCTTTTCGTGCTGTTCATGGGGCTCTTAAGCAAGAATACTGAAGTGGTTTGCCATTCCCTTCTCCAGTGGAGCATGTTTTGTCAGAACTCTCCACCATGACCCATCCATCTTGGGTGGCCCTCCATGGCATGGCTCATAATTTCATTGAGTTAGACAAGGCTATGGTCCATGTGATTAGTTTGGTTAGTTTTCTGTGATTGTGGTTTTCATCCTGTCTTCACTCTGATGGATAAGGATAAGAGGCTCATGGAAGCTTCCTGATGGGAGAGACTGACTGAGGGGGAAACTGGGTCTTGTTCTGATGGGCAGGGCCATGCTCAGTAAATCTTTAATACAATTTTCTTTTGATGGGCGAAGCTGTGTTCCCTCCCTGTTGTTTGACCTAAGGCCAAACTGTGATGGAGGTAATGAAGATAACGGCAACTTCTTTCAAAAGGTCCCATGCATGCACTGCTGCACTCAGTGCCCCCAACACTGCAGCAGGCCATCGTCGACCCATGCCTCTGCCGGAGACTCCTGGACACTCACAGGCAAGTCTGGGTCAGTCTCTTGTGGGGCCACTGCTCCTTTCTCCTGGGTCCTAGTGTGCACAAGGTTCTGTTTGTGCCCTCCAAGAGTCTGTTTATCCAGTCCTGTGTACGTTCTGGCAGCTCTATGGTGGGGTTAATGGTGACCTCCTCCAAGAGGGCTTATGCCATACCCAGGTCTGCTGCACCCAGAGTCTCTGCCCCAGCAGTAGGCCACTGCTGACCTGTACCTTTGCAGAAGACACTCAAACATAGTTCTGGCTCAGTCTCTGTGGGGTCTCTGGGTCCTGGTGGGCACAAGGTTTGTTTGAGCCCTCCTAGCATCTCTGGTTGGTAAGGGGCTTGATTCTAAACGGGATTTCGCCCCTCCTGCCTTGCTGGGGCTTCTCCTTTGCCCTTGATCATGGGGTGTCTTTTTTTGGTGGGACCCAACATTCTCCAGTCGATGGTTGTTCAGCAACAAGTTGTAGTTTTGGAGTTCTCACAGGAGAAAATGAGCACACATCCTTCTATTCTGCCACCTTATGCCATCAGTTAATTGATTAATTGTTTCCTATTCTGTGATGGAGTCCCCCTCCACAGTCCCCAAATATTTAGCTAAGTGTGTTCCAGTCACTGGCCTTGAGTTAATGGTGTTTTGGGGAATCAAAAAGGGACAGTCCCACAGATTAGGCAAAACACAGAGAGAGGCAGCAGCTGTAGGAATTGTGATATCAGCTAAGATGAGTGGGAAGCAAACTGGAAGCAGGAATTAGAGAAGCAATGGGAAGATATAAGCATTCCCTTTAAGAACTGCTGAAATGCTAGGGTTGGGGGACAGAGCTTTCTGCAGTATCTGGAAATAAGTATGGAGAAATAAGCCATTTCATTCAAGTATTAAAGGAAACAGTGACTGACTCCAGGGACTAGTGAATATCCAGTTAAACTTAGAACATTCCTTGTGAAAGGCCACTTGAGACCATGTGAGCTACCACACAGATGATTCAGTAGGAACTGGGTCACATTCAGATCATGATGTGAACTGCAGACCTTGCAGTTTTCCCTTGTACTGTTAATCCATCCCTGCTCTTGAGGTCAATCCCTCAACCATTCTGATTCCTCAGGTTGTCAATAACCTACCTTTCTTCCCCTCTCTCTCTCCTTCTCATTAGAAAAACCAAAAATGAAAGAAAAAAAAGCTGGAAGAGTTTTTGTATTTTCACTTTCTCCCAAGCTTCTTTCCTTCCCTGACTGGAGCAGGAAATTACCCAACTCTTTTATTCTGCTGCTGCTGCTGCTGCTAAGTCGCTTTAGTCGTGTCCGACTCTGTGAGACCCCATAGACAGCAGCCCACCAGGCTCCCTCATCCCCGGGATTCTCCAGGCAAGAACACTGAAGTGGGTTGCCATTTCCTTTTATCCTAATCACCTCGTATTTCACCCTAAATATGAGCTACCAGATTCCTCTATTATTTACTTTCCAACTTCTCCCAAATCCCCTGCTTTCTCTAATAAAATATGGTTCACTAGGAATTTCAACTGTGAAATGGCAAGAGAGGGAATAACAAGACAGTGGAGATGGAAGGAAGGGGTTGTGGGAAATGCATTTGCTTGAATTGCCAGTCGTTAGCCATTTGTATGTCCAGACAATGGGCTTTGAAGGGCCTTAATGCTGACATTTGAGTTGATCACACCCCGATAAGATGCCCGTAACAACCATAACGACCATAACACAACCACCTCACATGTGTACAAATGGCTTATAGCTTATCCACAAGTCCACATGTTCAGCTTGTGTTGCTCACACAACTGTGTTTGGCTGTTATATTATTCTCCTTTCTCACATGAGGAAGTGGAAGTTCGGGAAGTTTAAATAGCATGCCTAGTTCTTCTGAATCCAAACCATACTCTCTCTTTGCCAGCTAATATGCTATCCCTAAGTAAGCACCGGTTCTATTTTGATCAGAGATTATTAACCTGGACCCCATGGTCAGGGATAGGGGGTGGAGGGTGCAACAACTCTCAAAGCAAGGAGTTCATAAACTTAATCATTTCTAATTATAATTTAGCCTTTCCTTCCATTACGAATATGGGCAACAGCTGCACCTATAACTTTCTCTCCAGTGAAAACCATGGAAATTTTCATATAAAAGCTATTGTTGCAAATGTCTCAAAATACTGTTTATAGTCATCAGGAAGACTATGATTGTTATTACGTTTGTCATAGAATGCATTAACGATAAGCATGTCTATTAATACACTGCCCCTGTAATATTCTAATAACTGTAATTCACTACCACCGACTTCCTTTGAAATCCTATGGATTTAATGCATTTAAAAACATTCTGAGAAAGAATCCATAGATTTCTCATGATCGCCAAAGGGGCTTATGGTCACGTTCACACACAGGCATGTGCACACACAGACTGAGCTCCTTACCTAAAGGATGAAGCACATGGTCATGAATTGCGTGTTCACCTCGTTCCTGTTTACCATATTGTATCATATATATTTATTACCTTTCCTTCCCTGGTAGCCTGTGAGTCCTCACGAAGCAGGAACGGTACCTTATGTTTCATTGGTTCCTCAGTGCCTAGAACAGGGCTCAGCATTTGTTGAGCTATCATTTATAGAGTGTCTATTTTGTGTAAGGCTCAAGTCCCATTGGGTGGGGTAGAAGAATGGCGTGATTCAAAGGAGAGCAAAACTTCATTCACACGCTTGTGTGAGCACTCGTTCATTTGTTCATTTAGAGAACTATCCAGTGGTACTCAGAGCCAGCCACTGTGGTAGGCTCTGGGGACAACAGGAAAAATGAAACCCAACTCCTTATTCTCATGGAGCACCCATTCCATCTTATGGAAAGGAGAGAAAACAAGATTTCTGAAGAGAGACAGTGGGAATGACCCCATTTGTTCTGGGGTCATAGTCATGGGGAAACTCTAGTTCTTACACTTATATGCATCAGTTGTTTCTGGATAAAAGGTTCCTGGGAGAGTCCCCACAGAGGTAGAAAACATGGACAACGATGTCTTTCCTAAGAGGACAAGCCTGTGGGATGTGCGTGAGGACAGATTACCTTGTTGTGTGGTTGCTGGTCCTGCCTAGTAAACTGTGAGAAGTTAGCCCTCCATTGCCCTGGGTGTTTCTGGGGCCGGCCTGTCTGAAGACAGCAAAAAGGGTATCTGCCCTCTCTGCAGTTCCGTTTGGTTCAAGGATTCTATGATGCTATCAGTTAGTCAGAATGTTGCCTAGATACCTTGGGGCTTCTCTTTCTCACAAGAAACCAACCCGAGAGACAAGCAGGCCAGGTGACTTCGAACCTGCCAAACGTGTGCTGAAAGACCAGGTGGTGGGAGAATGTGGTGGCACAAATCCCTGAATCTCTGGGCCAGGTCATCCATCCAGGCAGGATGGCAAAGGGGGAGACCCCAGCAGAATCAGGAGAGAAAGGGACTTGGAGCTGGGGGTACCTTAGGAATAGCAGAACTGGGGAAAGGATAATGACAACAAGGTCTGGGGCTAACTAAGCAAAATCTGTTAAGGTGAAACATTTCCCCAAGGAGGCATAACCTCAAAATACAAAAAGATAATTTTAACAAACCCACACAGTATCCTTGAGGAGAGGTATTATGCCAATGCAAAAAAAAAAGTTCATTTTGGTAAATCTAGAACCTGTCCACAACAGTATCTCCATACCTATTTCATAAATGTGTGAAAAAATATTTCCTAGGGAACTCCCTCGTCTGTCCCCAGCCTCAACTAGACTCTCTCTTACCCTCCCTCCAGCCTCCTCCATTCTGTTTGAATGACTTGCTTTAGCAAATGGAGACAGTTAGCACCATTAAGTATATGAAATAAATCAACTTAGATGATCTAGAATATCAAATATCATTCTACTCAATTTGTTACCCATGATAATGGCCTACACTTTTTCTAAGAAAAATTTCTTGGAAGACTTTATTTCAATCATGCCTCTATCTAGGAAATATTTAATAGGAATGGCACAGTGCTGGGTTCACTGGGCCAGAACAAAAATGTTTCTAACAAAGCACTTACAATCTACCAGGCCTGATAAGAAATGTGTACAGATAACTCTGTGACTAGGTAGAAGGTTACAGGTGGTTTAGAGAATGGGAAGCAGGGAATTAAATGAATAGAAAGGGAAAGAGAGAGGACATCCAGTGGGAAAAAGTTCAAGGACAGGCCAATTCCTCTTAGTTCTGGAGGGTAGAATAGAGACAGATGGAGCATGTAGGAGGGGCCAAGTTCCAGAGAGGCAGGGGTCAGTTTGGACGATGGAAGTTCTTCTGGTCAACTCCTGCTGTTCAAAAGCAAGAGCTGTAGGAGCATGTGGTAAAATGCCCTGGTCACAGGACGTATTCCTTCAAATCAAATTCAGATAATTTGTTAAAGATATTATAGAAAATAGTCCATATATTTTCTCCTTGTTGGTAAGGAGTTTAAACTAGAGAGTTTAAACCACAACTTCTGACTCTTTGTGTCTCTTCTTCCACCAACAGAGCATGGAGTTCCCAAGTGATGAAATCATTTCATTCCCAGATGAAATATTAAAACTTCATTCAAAGATTCTTGGGAAATCAAATATTTTTTTTTATTTACTGGATTTCATATACCTGATAGTCCTTTAAAAAGCTATCATGTGCCACCTGTAAAATGATTAACAGGTGCCCCGAACAGCAGCCTCCCTGTCACTCACATGTATTGAGAAACAAATCCTATGGGCACTGATATAACTCACTTTAAGCATGAAGAGTTTCCTATGGAGATCCCTGGCAATCATCCTGGGATGATTTCTTCATCCTGGGGCTGAATGCTCCAAAGTTTTTGTTCTCACTTCATGCTCGAAGTCAACATGACAAGTTAGATTAGATCCCCAGGTAATTACATGAGCCCCTATCGTTCTGAAATGTGCATTCCCAGTAGATGGCCCAATCTGCTATACAAGCCATGACTGAAGCATCCCCATAAGGAATTCAGCCAGCCAGGCCACCTGGGCAGATTATGTATTTGCTTCCAAGTCCAGCAGCCACAGGACCCTAAGCCACAGAAAATTAACAGCTCAGGTTTCAAATGAGAAATTTGCTGAAATGGAATCTCTCGGGACCAATGCTTTGGTTTTACAAGTTGGCCCATCTTTGGTACAAAGATGGCAAATAGAGTCATTTAATGTTGTTGAAAGCCAGTAACAAAATTCTAAGAGTACCCAAGAACCTGGGGTTCTCTTTTGACCATCCAGAAGGTGAAGCCAGCCAGAAGCTTGCGTGTTGGTCTCTGATTAACTCATCTGCCAGAGGAAAGGCTGGTCAGTAGCCAAAGAACACCAGGCCCAACCCCAGGGGGTTCCTAGTGCTCCCTTTGTGCCTGCTGTAACCTCTTGGCCACAGCAGTGATCAGAGCTGCTCCCTTTCCGCTCCCGTCTTCTGACAGCATGAACATCACATCACACTGAGGAGCTAGTTCTTTCACAGTTTCCCGTAGTATCCGAGAAAAGCTACAGAAAAAGAGAAAGAGAAAACACCATTGGCACTTAATTGGAGCATGTGTCAGTGGTTCCTGCCTTTTTATGAGTAATGTTCCACTGTATAGATGTACCACATTTTGTTTATCCGCTCATCAGTTGATGATGAAAATGTAAACTTGCATAGCCATTATAGAAAACAGTATGGAGGGTCTTCAAAAATTTTAAAGTAGAACCAGCACATGATCCACTAATTCCACTTCTGGATATTCATCCAAAGAAAACAAAACACTAAATAGAAAAGATACATGTATTCCTAAGGTCATTGCAGCATTATTTACAATAGTCAAAATATGGAAGCAACCCATGTGCCCATCAATAGATGAATGGATAAAGAAATATGACATGATACATAACACACACATATACACACAATGGTATATTAGTCACAAAAAGGATGAAATCTTGCCATTTGCAAAAAGATGAATGGATCTAGAGGGAATTATGCTAAGTGAAGTAAGTCTAACAAAGAAAGACATACAGCATGATTTCACTTATATGTGAAACAAAAAACAAAACAAAACAAATGAACAAACAAAACAAAACAGAAACAGAGTTACAGATACAGGGAACAAACTACTGGTGGTCGTCAGGAGGGAGGGGACTAGAGGATCAGGCAAAACAGGTGAAGGGTATTAAAAGGTACAAACTTTCAGTTATAAAATAAGTAAGTTAGGGGGATATAATGTACAGCATAGAAAATATAGTCAATAATACTGCAATAACTTTATACAGTGACAGATAGTTACTAGACTTATGGCGGTGATCAATTTGCAATGTATATAAATATCAAATAACTATCCTGTATACCTAAAACTAATATAATACTGCATGTCAACTATACTTCAGTTTAAAAAAAAGATGGTAAGTTGTTCCCTTAACAACATTAAGGCTTTCAATCCACTAGCATAGGATATCTTTCCATTTATTTAAAGTGAAAGTGAAGTCGCTCAGTCGTGTCCGACACTTTGCGACCCATGGACTGTAGCCCACCAAGCTCCTCCATCCATGGGATTCTCCAGGCAAGAATACTGGAGTGGGCTGCCATTTAATTTCAACAATGTTTTGTAGTTTTCAGTGTACAAGTCTTATACCTCTTTTGTTAATTTATTGTTAAGTATTTTATTCTTTTTGATGCTATTTAAATGGAATTGTTTTCTTAATTTCATTTTCAGATTATTTATTGTTAATGCATAGAAATGCAGTTGATTTTTATATACTGATCTTACATCCTGAAACTTGACTGAATTTGTTTCTTAGTTCCAATAGTTTTTTGTGGATTCCTTAGGATTTCTATATGCAAAATCATATCATCTGCAAACAAAGGTAGTTATAGTTTTGCTTTTCCAATATAGATGCCTTTTAGTTCTTTTTCTTGCCTAACTGCCTGTCTAGATTTATACTTGATTCTCCCTTTGAAGTCACATAATTTTTTGACCTGGATCCTATAAGCCCCTCCCTTAAATAAAGACTTGACTGAGAGACAAAACCCACACAATCATCTGTAGGCAGTGTTAGAAGCAGTACAATGTTGAAGAACAGTGGCAAAAGTGGACATTCTTGTCTTGTTCATAATTTTAAGGTGAAATCATCCATCCAGTGCTTCCCCAGTAAGTATGGCATTAGCTGTGTGTTTTCCACAGATGCTTTTATCAGGTTGAAGGAGTTCCTTTATTCTTAGCTTGCTGAGTGCTCTTATCATAAAAGGTGCTCAGTTCAGTTCAGTTGCTGAGTCGTGTCTGACTCTTTGTGACCCCATGGACTGCAGCATGCCAGGCCTCCCAGTCCATCACTAATTCCCGGAGTTTACTCAAACATGTGCATTCAGTCAGTGATGCCATCCAACCATATCATCCTCTGCTGTCCCCTTCATCTCCTGCCTTCAATCTTTCCCAGCATTAGGGCCTTTTCAAATGAGTCAGCTCTTCACATCAGGTGGCCAAAGTATTGGAGTTTCAGCTTCAACATCAGTCCTTCCAATGAAGAACAAGGACTGATCTCTTTTAGGAGGGACTGGTTGGAAATCCTTGCAGTCCCAGAGACTCTAAAGAGTCTTCTCCAACACCACAGTGCAAAAGCATCAATTCTTTGGTACTCAGCTTTCTTTATAGTCCAACTCTCACATCCATATATGACTACTGGAAAAACCCATAGCCTTAGACTAGATGGAGCTTTGTGGACAAAGTAATGTTTCTGCTTTTTAATATGCTGTCTAAGTTGGTCATAACTGTCCTTCCAAGGAGTAAGCGTCTTTTAATTTCATGGCTGCAGTCACCATCTGCAGTGATTTTAAAGCCCAAAAAACATAAAGTCTCTCACTGTTTCCCCATCTATTTGCCATGAAGTGTTGGGACCAGATGCCATGATCTTAGTTTTCTGAATGTTTAGCTTTAAGCCAACATTTTCACTCTCCTCTTTCACTTTCATCAAGAGGCTCGCTATTTCTTCTTCACTTTCTGTCATAAGTGTGGTGTCATCTGCATATCTGAGGTTATTGATATTTCTCCCAGCAATCTTGATTCCAACTGGTGCTTCATTCAGCCCAGCGCTTCGCATGATGTACTCTGCATATAAGTTAAATAAGCAGGGTGACAATATACAGCCTTGACATACTCCTTTTCCTATTCGGAACCAGTCTGTTGTGCTAGATTTTATCAAAAGTTTTGTCTGCACCTATTGAAATGAACATATAGTTTTTGTCCTTTGGTCAGGTCTTGGTTCAAAGGAAGAGACTTGCAGGAATCACAGCAAAAATATGTGACCTCAAGGGGAGAATCAAGAAAAGATATCAGTCAGTTATCCTGGATAATTAGTCAGCATCTTAGGAAGGGCTAAGCATCAAGGACTACAGTAATAATATGTTTATCTATATATTTCAGCATGATTAGAAAATTTTACAAGCTGGCTAATACCTTTCTTCATCTACCAAGATAAAATGTAAAACATTAAATAAAAATAAAAGTTGTTATCACTGCCGTCTTTGTAATATGTCACATAGTCTACAGACACTGTTTAACTAAATTCTCCTGTCAACTTATGAGGTAGGTATGATTTTTATCATCCTTTTACAGATAAAGAACTAGGGTCAAAGAGGGTAAGAAACTGGCCTTGGGCCTCCCAGCTTCTAAGCAGTGGAGCCAGGATTCAAATTCACTCTTCATCCTTCTGCCTGCTGATTCTGAGCTCACACTTGACACACACTCTGTGATGTGCAAAATACTCAGTTCTCACTGCTCCATTTGAGGTCAGGTTGGACTGTGTTAATGATAACCACTTGTATTTACTGCATGTGTAAGTTGCTTCAGTCCTATCTGACTCTTTGTGACCCTATGGACTGTAGCTCTCTAGGCTCCTCCATCCATGGGATTCTCCAGGCAAGAATACTGGAGTGGGTTGCCATGCCCTCCTCCAGGGATCTTTCTGACCCACAAATCGAACCCATGTGTCTTATGTCTCCTGCATTGGCAGGTGAGTTCCACTAGCGCCACCCGAGGACTGTGTAAAGCCCTTTACATGTATGAACTCACCCAATCCTCGAGATTATTTCTGCCTGCCTGATACAGATGAGGAGCCTGGGGTTTAGGGAGGGTGATGAGCACGCCCACATCACAGCACTAGGAAGCAGAGCCCCTTTGTCCGTCAGCCCCAACAGGGTCCACATTCAGCCTCAGCCCCCAGCCCTGAGACTCTGGAGCACTCACTGCGGGTGCAGCTTGTACAGGGTGCCGTCCACACCCACGGTGATCCTCATGTGCTCGAGTCCCTGGTCTTCCCTCCTCTTCTCCACGATGGCAGCCAGGCCAGCACCATAAAGCTGGGCCGCCCGCCGGGACACAGCACCGCACACCTCCTTCACCACGATACTATCCTCACATGTGCTGTCCAGGCCGAGCTGCTGCAGGATCCTCCTGACCTGGAGGAGGGCCAGCCGGTCGCTGCCAGCAAGCAGAGCAGGATGTCAAGAGCTATTGCTGGGGCCCTGGAACCTGCTCCCCAGGGCTCACAGTCCCCCATCCCTAGGTGCCTGAGCAGGAGAAGAAATGGTCCCAGCAAAGCCAAGGTTGGAGCAGGATGCCTTAGAAGCTGAGATTCGAGAAGGTCTGTCACCCCCAGGAAGTCCCATCATCTTTAAAGAATAAAGTATGAGCACATCATCTTTTCAGAATCAAAAGTGGATCATTTTTTTTTTATTATTTACTTGGCTGCACTGGGTTTTATTTGCAGCATATGGGATCTATTTTCCTGACCAGGGATGGAACCCAGGCTCCTTGCACTGGGAGCACAGAGGCTTAGCCACCAGACCACCAGGGAAGTCCCTGAAGAGGATCACTTTTTAACCTAACCTAACTCTTCTGTAACCATTTAGGAATCTAGGGGCCCAGATAGGCTTCTGGCTCCTCAGCTGGGTGCTGTGGTACTGATGTAGCTGGAGAGAGGGAGTAGCCCCAGGACGGGCTCTTACTCTCTATTTTTAAATTTCAAATCTGCTGGAGCCTGGTGAGACAGCATCATGTCCCAATATAGGGCCTTTTATGTCCAGCAGGTGAAACTGATCATGAGTCACCTTTCAATCTGAGACAAGAACTTGGTTTCAAAGATGCCCCTGGTCCGGAGACGTTCTGAAATCTGGCCGCGGAAGAGGAGACCCTGCTTGGTCAAGTCGATCAGAATCTGCCGCACGATTTCCCCCAGGTACATCCCACTGGTCATTTTCTCGTACCTGTTGAGAGAAAGAGAGACAAGGTGGGTAAGACCAGGAAAATCAGTGCTGGTGAGTGGTTCCCAAGAGGATCACATGTCAGAGTGCAGAAGGCGTGCCACTGGCATCCACTAGCTGCCTGGGTCACAGTGGAGTGGAGTGGGCAGCAGGCCCAGAGAAGCGCATGCAGGAGACAGTATGATGTGGGAAGGCTGGGCTTTGGAGACATGTTGAGCAGAAGTCAAGTTCCAGCTCGCCACACATTAGCTGCATGACCTGAGTAAGGACTATAAACCATCATTTATGAAACCAGGAGCAAAGCACTGACCCCACAAGACTGTTGGGAGCCAAGCATCTGGTGCACAGTAGACACTAGGCTAAAATAAGTCCCTTTTCTGGCCCCCAAGCTAGTTTACCTTGGCTTTGTATTTGAAGAAATCTTCTCCACTAGATCTTGCGCTCCATGAGATAACACATTTGAAGTGTATACACACACCAAGGGTGGTCCAAAATGTGAGCTCCCTTCCCTCTTCCTACCAGGCTGTGAGCTCCATAATGGAAGGTGCAAGAGAAAAAGAAGCTCTACAATCAACAGGCACTGACCAGGCACTCTGCCCAGGTACGTGTGACAGTATTAATAACAGTGAGGTGGAGCTGGACTCCCACTGCCTGCAGGGTCAGATGAAAATCCGAGTGTGCCTGAGGCTTACATGCTGGACTTGCATTCTCTTAACTGCTCAGGATTTCATCAGTCTAAGGAACCAACACTTAGACAAACAATGGGGACAGCAAAGTAAATCCAAGTATATGCCCCCTAACACTCTCCACTCCAGAAATGAGAACCTCCAATGGATTCAGACACAAAACTTGGATGCCCCAACTTGGAATTCAGGTCCCTTGTGATTTTGGCCCCTGGTTCAGCTGGGCTTACGGTAACTTGCCTGCCTCCCAGCTACAAAGACTAGTGCCAAAGGAAGATGTGGGGCCACCAGGGCTGGTCTTGGTCTTGTCAAGCCTCTTCCTACTGAGTGTTCTCAGTTGAATAGTCAGCAAGGCATCTATGACCCAGGCATCCCATCACATTTCCTAGCTCAACTTTTCCACTTGGATATTGTCTCACAGTCAATCTATATTTTCATCTTGTTTTATATAGAAAGACACTGAGCTTAGTCGTGACAAAGACCACATGGCCTGAGAGTAAAACACTACTCTCTGATTCTTTACAGAAAAAGTATGCCAACCCCTGTGGAAATATATGGGCCCAGGCTAATAATCAGGTCCCCCCACGCTAGCTCTACCCCTTTCTCTCCTACTAAAGAAGCTATATGAGAATGCAAATGAAAATGTACTCTGTTTTGTGTTTGTTTTTTTTAACCATTCATTGTTTTCAGTGTTTTTAGTATGGTTAGCAATTGGAATAACCCTTACAAGTGATTGTGACCCATGCTGGGACATGACGTCATGGCTGAGAAGCAGGATTCCCATCCTTCACTTGCAGTTACTTCCCCAACCCCAGAACCACAGAGGTCAGCAACCTGGCAGCCTGCTCTTGAAAGACTGAGGATGTCGACCTCTAAACAGGACTTAGTAGAAACCCACCTTGAGAGGCCCACCATGCCCCTGCCGTGTGACATCGAGGCCACGGTGAGTAGACTTCCTGACAACCTTGGCCTCATTTCCAAGGCCACCCCTAGACCCTATGGTAACCTTATGGTAATTAGAAAAAGGCACACCTTCTGTTTGTTGGAAACTGGTCATAAATTTTGCTGCTGCTGTGTCCATGCTCTAGTTGTGTCAGACTCTTTGTGACCCCATGGGCTGTAGCCTGCCAGGTTCCTCTGTCCATGGGATTTCCCAGGCAAGAATACTGAAAGGGGTTGCCATTTCCATCTGTAGGGAATCTTCCTGACCCAGGGATAGAACCTGTGTCTCTTGCGTCTCTTGCATTGCACAAGGATTCTTTACCGGGCCATCTTTGCTTTTGCTCAAATTAGACACTTCACTGACATCTGACGAGTTGTCATAAATATACAAACTATACAAATATCTCTAATATGAAAAGGGCACCCCCATAGATCTGCTGAAGTTGGATGACCTACAGAAATGGACACACACCCCCTTCTCACCTCTGTTTGCCCGGATTCAAGGACCCCTCATCCACCTCCTTGTCATATTGGGTATGGATATCATCTAGGCAGCCATTATCTCCAAATCCTCCCCACTCGGTATTAATGCACATCTTCCCTTCATCCCCTTCCACCAGTTCAATGTTTCTCATCTCCTCCATGTAGCACATGTTGCTGCCTGTTCCTAGAAGGAATCACAAAGGGACTTTAGTCTTCAGAAGACACCACTAGATCTTAAAGAGCCAGCAGGGTACAGTAGATAGGAATTTAGGTTTGGAGTCAGATACAACTGGGTGTGGACTTCAGCTTTATATTTATAGTTGGGTGACTACAGGCAAGTATTTCATCTTTCATAGATCCAATTTCTTCATCTGTAAAAAGGATCTAAAGCCTGCCTTACAGATTTGTTATAAAAAAAAAAAATGAGATGATGTCTGTAAGTTTTCTCCTCATAGAATTCGTACCTGTGATACCATTATCCTCCTCCTCACCCTCCTCATTATTGATAAGCCATAGGCACACAAAGTGAGCCCCAAGTAGTCACAGAGTTAGCGGAGCTGGAAGGGACCATGAAGAACCATCTAGTCTTGGATAAGCAGACACTTGGTATCTGAAAGCCACCCTCTTCTCCTTTGTCCATGACCTGGTCTCAGAACTATTCTCAAGACAACAGTCCAGGTAATTATCATCTTCAATCAAACAAATCTCACCTCTTTGACCTCTCAGATCTAGCCCAACCCTTCCCATGGATGAGGAAGCTCAAGTCCAGACAGACTAGCAACCTGCCCAAGGTCACAAAGCAGGCAAGGCTTAGAGTGAGATGAAACCTCTCCTTGACATTGAAAACATCTCAATATATCCCCGTCTCCTTGTGCTATGTACTACTTACCCTCAGGAAACCCAGACAACCAGCTGGAACAACTTTCTCAGATTCTGTGATTACTTAACCAGTGCCTGCCACTTGGAATGCCCACTGCCCCTGTCTCCACATGTTCAAATGCCACCTGTCCCCTCACCACTTACAGTCATTCCCCTGGAATCTACCCTTGCCCTTAATCACCACCAGACTTTTTCAGAAGACTCCTAAAATGCCTATATCATACCTCGGGCCACTCCCTGCTCCTCTCCTAGGTTTCTTTCCAACTCTTCCCCATCCTGTGCACCTTCTGACAGCCAGAAGAGGTCAGAGAATAGATGAGGTACAAGTTGGAGCTGGAATGAAAATCTAGCTCTCTCAGCTCCAGGCCAACCAACATGATCCAACTGTGGTCTCCCTCCACCCAGTAAAATCTGCCCCAAGGCCCAAATGTGAAAGCTCCCTCTTTCTATGTTATTCTCCTTCCTCAACAGAAAGGACAATCTTGGCTTAGAACCCTTAGGGAAAAAGATATTAAGTAAAGACTTGGGAATTAGAAGACCTGAAATCCCAATCTTAACTTCATCTCAGCCATGGACAAAGCTGGCTTCAGAGCCCCTATGTAATGGAACAATGGCCCCCAGCCCCTCAGTATGTTAAAAAGTAACTTCCAAAAGATCAGATGGGAGCAGGCCAATGGGACACACCTGATCACTTACCTGCAATCAGGCCAACCTCACAATTACTATCTTCATAGCCACAGGTCATCATGGTTCCCACTGTGTCATTCACAACTGCAACTATGTCCAGGTCAAATTCCTGAAAAGGAAGAGAGCTCTGCTGTAAGTAGGATGTGCAGGCCAGCCTCAAGAGGGGCACATCAGACTGAAGTGGGCAGAGGCCAGAGTCGCAGGGCTGGTGTCTGATGACAGAGCACAGGGGCCTTGGGGAAGGACAGGTCAGGTATGAGCTTCAATGCCATATCATACATTTCTCCTCTTGATGGCCTCCCTGAGCATATCCACCACATCTTCCCCTTCACAGTCAGTAGCTTTGAAGCCTTTGGTCCACTCAATGAGTGTTCCCTGAAAGAAAGGAAGGCAAATTCATTTGAGCAATAGTTTGCTGGAACCACTGCACAACCTCAGCATCAAATAGATGCAAGGGACCGCAGCTAACTGCTCGTCAAATGCTTTTGACTGTGCTTCCATTTGGATCCCTAACACTGGACCCAGAGGCACCATGAAGCATGATGCTCAGGCAAGGTCTACTGTTAGGTGGAATAATTGCAGAAATTTACATCAACTCACGTTCCCTGGCCATGACTGCACAGAACAAAGACCACTTCTGATTTATCCAATCAATCACAATGTCTTCATGATCAAAGATAAAGCTACAAAATGTTCATCAAAGCATTGTTTAACAGGAAAAATGGATGGCTAAGGCGGCAAAGAATCTGCCTGCAATGCAAGAGATGTGGGTTTGATCCCTGGGTTGGGAGGATCCCCTGGAGAAGGGAATGGCTACCCACTCCAGTATTCTTGCCTGGAAAATTCCATGGACGGAGGAGCCTGGCGGGCTATAGTTCATGGGGTCGCAAAGAGTCAGACACAACTGAGCAACTAACACACACACACACATTCTGTCTTTCCAACAATATGGATTTATCATTGTATATCAATATAGGAAATGCTCTATAGCCACAAAAATATAATGTTTTAAGAGAATGTTAGCCATTAGAGGAAGATGTTTACCATACACTGTTAAGTGAACTCACATTAAACAAATACAGATGATGAATTATTCTATTATTCTTTTAAAAACCACACACACACACACACACAGTCAAATCTGGAAAAAGGTCTGGAACAATGCATACACCAGAGGGTTGACGGTGGTTCTCTTTAGGTGTAAGATTATAGGTACCTTTCAGTCTCTTTTTGCTTGTCCATATTTTCTGATTTTCCTAAAATTAATATGTCTAACTTTTTATACTACCAAGGAAAAGTATTTCTAATTTTAAAAAGATGGTTACACTGTTAGCCAGAAGCAAGAGTTATCTAGCCTCAAACTCCACACCCCTAGAGCTGGGAGTGGGTGAGCGCAGGGAAAGCTGGGGTGTCTAGGCCAGGAGAGCAGCTGGGATAGGAGAGATGGGCAGAAACTCTAATGGCAGCACCCCCAACCCCAGGGGATGAACGGCCACCTCACCCTGAGGCCCTCAGCTCCGGGCTCCCCCTCCTCTCCACAGTCCTTGGGAACCTAGGCTTCGTTGCTCCTTTCCTGGTGAATATATGTAGAACCTTAGAGATTCAACCCCAGTTGAAAAATCTTTCTAATTAGTTACAATTATACAAAATCATATTTTTTTAAAGTCTCTCTTTTTTGAAAAACTACTGGTTACCAGAAGGAAGAGGGGTGAGGAGAGGGGCAAAATAGGTGAAAGGGATTTAAAGATATAAATTACTAGGTATAAAATAAATAAGTTACAAGGATGTAATGTACAGCAAGAGAATATAGTCAGTATTTTATAATAATTTTGTATGGAGTACAACCTATAACAATATCAAATTACTATGTTATATACCTGAAACTATATAGTATTGTAAATCTATATTTCATTTATTTATTTTTTTAAATTTTATTTTATTTTTAAACTTTACAATATTGTGTTAGTTTTGCCAAACATTGAAATGAATCTGCCACGGGTATAATCCGTGCTCCCCATCCTGAACCCTCCTCCCTCCTCCCTCCCCATACCCTCCCTCTGGGTCGTCCCAGTGCACCTGCCCCAAGCATCCAGTATCATGCATCGAACCTGGACTGGCGACTCGTTTCATACATGATATTATACATGTTTCAATGCCATTACATTTCATTTATTTTTAAAGAAAGTTTTTTTTTCCTCCTCAGCCATTGGTGTCTTTGCTCCAAGCTCTCCCTTGGTCTCCCTTCCTTCTTAGTTATGTCTTTGTGAATCTGTCAGAACTCCTGGGAGGGAGGCCTGGAGGCCCAGTGCCCCAAGTCAGGAGGAGCAGCTGTGTCCTGGTGCCTGTGGACCACTCAGGACCATGGACAGCAGCACGTGGCTTTTCCCCCCTCCACCCCCAATTTCCATTTCTATGTGTATTAAATTTTAACAGCAGCAGTAATACAAGAATGCATTACCTTTGCAATGTACACTTAAAAACAGCCAAAATGGTAAATGTTATCTAAATTTTACCACAATAAAAGATGGTAAAATAAAACAAAAATAATGTGTACATCATGGAGACACTGACTGGATCAAACAGAGTCTTAAATCTTTGGTGCTATTCTTATTATCGTCATGAGCTCTCTGGCTGCCTTGCTGTGCTGACCAGGGTTCTCTCTGTAAATTGAAAGTGCTGTTCTGCTTTTACACCAGATCAGATAGCTTGACTGACATAAGCCTCTTAGAGAGCAGGAGGGTACTCTGTTCTCCTTGAGCAGGTGAATGGTGCTTTTATCCAAGAAAGTCATGTGATACACGTTTCTAAATTATTATGAACAATTTATTAAAATCATCATCCATGAAGTTCTTCAGTGTCAACAAAATATGTGTCAATGTGATCAATGTCTCCTGAGAGTCTAATATCAGGAAAGAAATGCATTTCTTCAGAAGCATTGGTAAGCTTTTGTTCATCAGACAATAAAAGCCTTTCAATGTACTGTGTTTCCCTGTTTATAATGACCACCCAGGAAGATACATGTAATATTACACACTAAGAGTTTTATAATTTGCCTTAACTGGTCATTCCCTCCTATCTCTTGATAATATGACTTGACCTCTCTTTTAACAATAATTTTATCCATGTGTCTTTTTATACAACCCGAAAGCATCTTGCAAACTTCAATCCATAATACAGTAATAGTGAAAATGGAACACAGTAAATAAAAAAAAGTAAATAGTCTAAATTCTTGATCATGTCTCCCCAGCTGCCCTGAACCTGAGACCCCTAAATAAAGTGAACAGTGACTCAGAGCTGCCTTGAGACTCCCTGGATGCAGGAGGGAGGCCCGCCAGGCTGGACCGTCTTACCTTGTCAATGCTCGCCTGCCTGCAGGGAAATGAGAACGTGAAGCCCAAAGGCAGCTGGGCTCCCTTGAGGCCCATGTAGTCCAGGAAGTCGGCGATGCACTGCACGATGTGGTCAAACAGCTGCAGGGAGAGAGAGAGCAGCAGTCGTACTGGACGTGCACTGGACGGGGTGGATGGCAGGCTGGCCCCCTGGAGGGTGAACCCCCGGCCGGCAGTTACCTCCTCACCCGTGCCCTGCATGATCTCCAGGGGGATGGCGAAGATCTTGTTGTACATCCGCACTGACCGTCGTCCACTTCTGATTTTTACCAGGAGGACCCGGAAGTTGGTTCCCCCCAGATCCAGGGCGAGGAACTTTCCTTTCTCTGTGGTAGAGGAAGTGAGGGTGGCGTTCCACCAGCATGCACTAAGCAGGGCCTCGTGTGCAGGCATTGGGGGAAGAAGAGATGCCGAAAGAGAGCAGGCCTAGAGCCTGTTGGCCTGAGGTTCGGGGGCCAAAGGGGCGTGCTGGTCAGCAAGCATGGTGTCAGAGCCCTGGGCGGGCATCCTGAGCCCATCTGAGGCCAGCCTGCTTTCCTTGGTGTCTGCTAACAGCCACGCATGATACTTATACTCAAGGAACCTCTGAGGGTGAATCCAGGTCAGGCTACCTGACTACAGTAGACTCGGGAAGGTGCGTCCATTCTGTCTGCAGGGCCTAGAGGAACTGCTCATCCCCAGCCTGAAATGATCTCTGTTCCGCTCTTCCCATCCCTGGATTCCCACACCCCCACCAGACTGATAAGAAACCATATCAAGTCCAACACCCATTACTACCTAGGGCAGCGCCTCTTGCTTCTCTGACATCTCAGGGCATCATAGTCTGTTCTGTGTGTCCCTCCTCTCGCTGACTGCCTCATTCACTCTGTTCTAATCACACTGGTCATTTTACTGTTCCTTGAATTTGCCGAAGCCCTCACACCCGGCCAGCTCTCTTACCTCTGACTCTGCTCTATTTGTCCTCATAGCCCTTTATGACATGGCATCATCTGGTGTTTATTTGCTTACTGTCTGTCAGCCCAGCAGAGCAAAGGTTCCATAAAGGCAGGGACTGTGTTTTCTTTACTGCTCTGTCCCTGTGCCCACAACAGAGCCTGACCTATAGCAGGTACTTAATGAAACTTTGAGGAATGGAGGCAAAAGGAAAAAAGAGACGAAAGAATGAATAATTGAATAGTGTCTTTTCCTGCTCTCATTTTCTCCCCCAAGTAGACTCGAAGGATACTGGCCCTGGAAAAGATCTCTGTTGTTGAGAGACTCCAAGTACAGCTGTGTAACCCTAAGTACGTCACCTAACTTCTCTGAGTCTCCGTTTTGGCATCCATAAAATGGGAATTATTCTCTCTTTACATAACATACAGAGTGGTTGTGAGCACAAAATGAAACTAAAGAGTCAAAAGCAAATTAAAGAGATGAAGCATTTTACAAAGATCAGTATATCTCGGTGAGATTCACGAGATGCAAAGAGATGAGTTACTTGTCTAAAGAACTGACTTCACTGTTCTGTAGCTCCTGTCAGCTGAGCACAGAGGACCAGGAAAAGGATCAAGTATCCAAAAAGTCAGGGGCAGAAAATGAAGAGAGGGGAGAGGAAGACAGCCAAGCCCCAGGAGAGAAGAAAGCTGGAGGAAAGGGAGGAAGACCAGCCAGACATGCCACGTGTCCAGATGGTAGCTCCCGGGGACAGCATCTGGGTCTTCACACACATGGAACCTAACTTAGGTATTCTTCACTGCCAGTGCCCTGGATCAACCAAAGAACAGATTCAGCAGAGTACTCTCCCTCCCTCCATTATAGAGACGAACACAAGGCTCTTGAAACAAAGATCCTAACTGGGTTTAAGGAGCTTGGATGGAGCTCCGGGTGGCCCATCAGAGAAGGGAGTGGTGCAGGGCCCACCTGTGCCATCCGGCATCCCACAGACGTAGGTGGGCAGCATCTTGACTGTGGCCAGAGGGTGGGTATCTTTCTTCAGCCCGTACTCGAACTCCACCCGCATCTTGTTCCGAATGCCCACAAGTTGTTCTTGGGTCAGCCGGAACAGAGCCAGCACCTTATCAATCTGCTTCCGCTGGGCCTGCAGCCGGGAGGCCACTGCAGTCACCATGGCAGCCCCCTTGGTGCTGCCACTCTCTGACAGGAGGAATCGGACATCACAGTTCGGGACCAGTTTCCTCACCACCTTGTGCAGGCGTTTCGGGTATCTGGAGGCAGGGGTGATGGCAAAATATGTAAAAACCATAAAGGCCCAGGCCCAGCCAATAGAAACAGATACAGGTGGAGCAGTGGGACAGCATCCTGGGGAGCCCTGCTGGGCCAAGGCTCACTGCTTTAGTTGCTGGATGGAGGGAGATGATGGGGGTGACTAGGGTAGGGTCCAGGTCATCTGAGGGAGTGGAAGGGACCCTTGGAAGCCTCAAAGAAGTGGTTATTTTATCACTAATATTACAACTAGTATATGGGTTTCCGTGGTGACTCAGCAGTAAAGAATCTGCCTGCAATGCAGGAGCTGCAGGTTCGATTCCCAGGTCGGGAAGATCCCCTAGAGGAGGGCATGGCAACCACTCCAGTATTCTTGCCTGGAGAATCCCATGGACAGGGGAGCCTGGTGGGCTACAGTCCATAGGGTCGCAAAGAGTCAGACACAACTGAAGCAATTTAGCATGCATACACTCATAATATATTGATTGAACATCATCTCTGCCCACAAGGAAAAGGTTTTTTCCCCAGCTCTTCCCAGGTGTACATGCCTGACTGAATTACACCTCTGTTAGTCAGAGGGGCTTTCATTCTCCCTACTTCTGTGTTTTCCTTCCGGTATCCTTCATGTGAACACGGCAAACTCTGCCATCCAGTTATTGCCCCATTTATAACTGGACATATCTTACTTTCCTATCTTAACATAGTGAGTATTCAATAATAGATAGATGAATATAGGGATAGATAGATGGATAAGCACATAGATGGATGGCCTTGGTAGTTCAGGCTATTGGCTTTAGCAAAATATTCCTTTAAGAATGATCCCCTAAAGCAGCCCTGCCAGCTAGATGAATGTAATCTCTGAATTCACCCTTTGCTCTATAATCTCAGAACCATAGAATATGGTTGGTTCTGGAAACCCAGAAAAGCAGCCTAGTTTAGAAAGAAAACTGGACTCTGCTCCAGGGGAGATTGCTTGCGGAGGGTGTGGGCCGGAGACTAGCACTCACTGGGGGTGAATCTTGTAGAGTGTGCCGTCCACGCCCACCGTGGTGCGGAGCCGCACCAGCTTCTTGTTCTCCCGGAGGCGTGTCAGGATGGCTGCCAGGGCGGCTGCGCAGAGATTGGCCGAGCGGAAGGAGACGATGGTGCAGACGTGCTGGACCGCAATGCAGTCTGCATCGGACGGCTCCAGGCCCAAATCTGTCAGAATCTCTCTCGTATTGGCTAGGCCTTCTTTGTACCTGGCCAGGGGACAGGAATGAGAGGATCACACTGCCCCATCCCATGGGAATCCCCCTCAGAGAGAGTGTTCCCACCTCTCGGGACTGTGACCATAAACAGGCTGGCACATCATCTTATAATAATAATGATGATTCAACAATGATCATGGCGGCCACCACTTATTGCTCACTCACTATGGGCCGGGTGCTAGTCTAAGGACTTGACATGTGTGTTAACTTAGTCCTCACAACAAACCTGGGGGGAGGACCGTCATTATCCTACTGTGCTGAAGAGGGATCTGAAGCACAGACAGGGTAGGTAACCTGTCCATGGCACACGGCTGGTGAGTACAAGGGTCAAGACTTGAACTCCGGCAGTTAGATTAAGGAGCCCACCCTTGTAAGCACCCTATACTGCACTGCCTTTCATAGAAACTCAGTCCCTGCCAAGCTCTGCATAAACAGATTCTGGAAGTCAGATGTCACCCTGCTGAGCTCAGAATCTAAGCTGATTGCAAAGCTCAGGGCAGTGCCAGGGTTTCTAACAGGATCTTGAGTCAACCGGGGCCAGTCAGCCTCAGCAGTCAGCTCCCTACTGCAGACCTTTGTGTGAGCTCTTCTCTCTAATCACCAAAGCCAAAGCCAAATGCAGGCCCTGACAGCAGCAGGTAGAGAAGATTATTGCTGTAGTGGGAATTCTTAACTTGGATTCCACGCTAGGGCCTTAATGGTTCCAAAGATGCCCTGATATTATAAGCAGAATTGTGTGCAAGTGTGCATTTTGGGGGTAAAGGGTCCAGAACTTAGACTCTCAAAGGGATCTGCAACCCTAAAAAGGTTATATCACCAGTTTAGGGAGGAAAAAGGCAAAATAAGAAGGGGGTAAACCTCCAACAGCAGAAAACCTGGCTATTGAAACCAACCAGAAGCCACATGTGAGGCATGACAGGCACTGCTAATCCACCTGAAGCTGTGCACAGGTCTGAAATCGTCCTGGTGAAGAAGAAGATCTGGTTCCTCCTATGCACCACTCCCATGAGCACACCATGCCTTGGCTGCCCACCTTACCCTCTTCAGAGTCAAGGTGGGAGGGACCCTGCCAGTAGCTCACCTCTCCATGGCAGCCACATGCCGTGTTTCAATCTTGCCCTTAATGTGAAGAGCAGAGGATTTCTCACCGCCAAACAGGAGGCCTGCCTTGGCCATCTTCAGCAAGATGAGCCTGACGAGTTCACCCAAGTATAGGCCGCTGATCATCTTTTCAAACCTACATTTTGGTGAACAGATAAGTAGCAGCAATGCCTTTGGTTATGCAGCATTCCTTTCCCAAGCCCGTGAGCCATGGCCCATGGTCAGGAACACAAGTAGTGGAAAGGCCTCTTTCCGGGTCAGGAGGCCTCAGTCCTTGCCCCACCTTGAGGTGCCCTTCGGAGCCCACTGCAGCTCTCGGAGCTGCATTATCCCCGCGTATAAAAGAGGAACACTGAACTAGAGGAAACCTATGATTCTTTTCTGATCACAAAGTGCTTGAGTCCAAGAATCTTTATCTCAAATCACACTCGACTGTGGGGTGCCACTCTCAGATATAAGGAATCTCAACTTCAGAGAATTTAGGTACTTTCACAAGATCACTAACCACAGCATGACAAACCCAAATTTGAAATTTTTTCCAACTCCTACACGTTTCTGCCCAAGAGAAAAAGATGTTGCATCTGTTAGTTGGGCTTAGATAGCCTCAGAGAGGTTCTACAATAATATGAGTAAAATAGATAACCAAGAAGGACCTACTGTACAGAACAGGGAACTCTATCAATAGTCTGTAATAATCTATATGGGAAAAAATCTGCAAAATAATGAATATATGTATAACTGAATCACTTTGTTGTACACCTGAAACTAACACTTTAAATCAACCATACTCCAATAAAATTTTTAAACATAGTAATAAAATAAAATCTATAGACACACACACAAAATAATATGGGTGAAATGTCCCACCACGTTACCCACATGTGGACTTTCAGTCTGCATACAACAAGCAATTACTAACTGTTTCCCAAGTAAACTATTAAATATAATTTTTATTCTGCAAACATAATAAAATACAAAATCAAGGACAACCAGTTCCCTAATCAACTTTATCTATTTCATTATAAAAAGTCTTAAAATACTGCAAAAATAGAAAGACAATAGAAAGAAATCCCAGCTGAGCTTGGGATAGTGGAATTATGTTAAGTGAAATGAATAGTGTGAGGATGCTAAAGTCCTCACAGTGGACCCAGTTCCTTAGGCTGTGACTGTTCTGTGTCACCAGCAGAATGGGTGTGTGCTGGGGAACAAGTACATCAAAAGCAGAAATTCGTTCCTCAGATATTCACTTCTAGTGTTGAGTGGTTTCCAGGAGGTACTTAAAATGTTTATTCACCAGGGCTTCTTGGGAAAATGGTTGATTCCATTGCTGGGACTGGGAAAGTACATGGTGAGCCTGGAGCATCTTACTGTGCAAGAAAATAAGGAAGTATTTAAAGAGTGATGGGAACATGTCAAGAGCACTTAGGAAGCTTGAGCTTCCACTGGCTTAAATCTGAAAAAAAAAATTGATAGGAAGGAATGATAATGATAGGAAAAAAATGATAACTCATTAAATTATAAAAGAATCCATATTAGTATAAGGAGAAACTTCCCTGGTGGCTAAGACGGTAAAGCGTCTGCCTGCAATGCAGGAGACCCAGGTTCGATCCCTGGGTCGGGAAGATCCCTGGAGAAGGAAATGGCAACCCACTCCAGTATCCTTGCCTGGAGAATCCCATGGATGGAGGAGCCTGGTAGGCTACAGTCCACGGGGGTCGCAAAGAGTCAGACACGACTGAGCTACTTCACAGTAGTGATGGGAACATGTCAAAAGCACTTAGGGACTAGCTTGAGCTTCCACTGGCTAAATCTGAAAAAACAAAATTGATAGGAAGGAATGATAAAATAATGATAGGAAAGAATTATAACTCATTAAATTATAAAAGAATCCATATTAGTATAAGAAAGTAAGTGGAGGAGATAGCTCTTCCTTACAGTATTCCTTACAGTAGAATAGCAACTAATAACTGCAGAGAGAATGATGGATCTAGAAATTCATCAATGGGCGCTAAAACTAGAGAGTAAAAGTTTAATGAAACATAGGATAATTGCATAGTCTCGAAGTATCTCTTCACCAGATACTTATTCATTACAGAGGGAATAACCTTGTGGTGGAAAAACCTCTCGAACATTCCCTTAATCAAGTGATTTGAATTTGTGTCACCAGTAACTGAATAAATATTATACACTTCCAGATCTGATGCCCCGGAAGGACACACACCACTTGTGTGATAGTCCTGCTGAAAATGCACCACCTGAATCCAGTCATGAGAAACGTCAGCTACAAGCTGAGAGACATGCTGTGAAACACATGGTCTGTATTCTTGAAGACCACGAAAAGCAAAAATATATTACAGAAGATTGAAAGAGGTGAAAGAGATACGGCAGCAACATATAATGTGTGATCCTGGACCTGGACAAGTTTTCTTTTTAAATAAAGGACATTAGTGGGGCAGCTGGTGAGTTTTGAGTAAGATCTATAAATTAGATATTAGAACTGATTAAATGCTAATGTTTTAATTTTGATAATTACACTTTGGTTATACAAGCGAATGCACTTGTTCTCAGGTAATACTCTGAAGTATTTAGGGGTGAAGGGATACTACATTTGCAATTGTAGTCTCAGATGGTTCAGAAAAATGATTTCATTCAGACATGTGTTTATACAGGTGTATGTTTTATACAGGTGTATATTGTATGTGTCTGTGTATATACATATACACACAGATCGAATGTTACTGTTTGGGAATTTGACTGAAAGTTGTACAATTCTCACTACTTTTCTATAAATCTGAAATTATTTTTTAAAATCGCAAACATTTTTTCATTCAACAGACACTTTTTGTTTGTTTTTTAACAAACACTTAAAGCTGCAACAATGTGTAAAGACGCTATGTGTAGAAAGGAAAGGAATTCCCAAGTGTAGCTGCCTTCAGGGAGCTTAGCATACAGTCAGAGCTGAGGCAGACCCTGAAGGCTTATACCACATGTGGGCGTGGGATGAGAGTGCAGGAAGTCTCCATGAGACCTGAGGCCGGGAGGGACTCACACCAGGTGCTTTGCGATGAGGCCTAGGAGACAGTGAGGTGCAGGGGAGCCCTGAAACACAAATGAGGAATGTGTGCTTCCTCAGGCTGCACTGATTTGTTCTGTGACCATTCATTCCAATGGGCCAAAAAGGCAGGACTTGAGTCACCGGGTTCACAGCTGTATCTCCCCTGCCTCTGGATTGAATTTGATCAGGGATATGACCTGGGAGAAATCACTCAGTTTCTTTGGCTTCCCTTTCCTCATCTATCTGGTGAAACTGAAATATCAATACACGCCTTGCCTCTTAAACTCCCTGTGACGGAGAACAAGCGACAGCTAAGGAGTCTCCCAGGTATGAAGCGTACCTGAGTGAGTGGACAGTCACTGGTGCCGATGCCCAGATTACAGCACAGGGTACTCACAGCTGCTTCCCGGGGTTAAGAGAGCCGAGGTCCAGCTCCCGGTCAAACTCGGTGCGGATGTCCTCCAGGGCCCCGTCGTCCCCGAAGGCTCCCCACTCGGTGTTGACGCACATCCTCCCCTCGTCGCCCTCCACCAGGTCGATGTTGCTCATGTCCTCCATGTAGCACGCGTTGGTGCCGGTACCTGGACGAGGGAGCAGAGAGAAAACGGACAGACGTGAGGGCTCCCAGCTGGGCAAAGACAGAGGAAGCCCTCAACCGCCTGAGAGTCCTCTGAAAGCGCCACAAAGTGCTTTTGATGCACTCCCGGGGCTGGTTCCTGCTGAGGGAAGCAGCTTTGGCAAGCCCGGGAGTTCATGAGGAATGAAGCTGACATGTCAAGTCCACACTTGTCGGGGTGTTAATGGTGTACTGTTATGAATGGAGTCAATTGTGAAGAAGTCCCGATGAATATGTATGAAAGCTGACTGAGCACATTTACCGAGAGGACGATGAGTAAACTGAATCTCATGTTTTTAAAAATTCACCGACTCACTAATATTTTTAATCCTTTCCCTGTGCCACTTAGCCTCTTCTCTATTTGATACTAAAAATATTCCTTACTCATAGCCTGCCACAAATTGTTCCTAGCATAAGCTACATCCTTATCTTTGACAGTGATGAGCTATCACATAAGAGAGCAACATGCATTATTCAAACATAAATTCACTCCAAGGAAATGCCTCAAACACTTGAGTAGTGAGGAGTGGCTGCAGATAGGTACAACCTGTTTGAGATATATTGGGATGATGGAAGTGTTCCAGCTGGACTGTGGTGATGATTACAAAACTCTATAAATTCACTAAAATCACTAATTATTACCTAAATGAGAGGGTTTTTATGCTTCAAACCCTATGCTTCAAAGGTAGTCTTTGTTTGGCCGTGACATGTGGCATGTGGGATCTTAGTTGGCCAACCAGGGGCCAAATCTGTGCCCCCTGCAGTGGAAATGTGGGGTCTTAGCCACAGGATTACCAGGGAAGTCCCAGTAAAGCTATTTTTGTTGTTGTTGTTATTGTTGTTTTAATTTTAAGTATCTTTCCCTGGCTGATATTTAGTCTCAGGATTTTAAAGGCAACATGAGAAATAAGAGTCGTAGGCAATCAGATTGTAATACAATATCCGGAAAAGGCTTTTCTCAGAAAAGTACAGACACTGGCACCCAATTAGCAGGTTATCAGACAGTCAGTAAGACAGACACAGCCGACCATGGCAGGTGCCACGCGGGGCAAGCGCCAGGCCCATTCTGAGGTATGGGGCTCCAGGAACTGGAAGGCAAATCAAGAGCCCCAGATGTAAAGATCCTACTCTTTGGGAAAGTCAGACTGAGGAGAGTGAGATGCAAATTAGGAAAAAACAAGTCAGAAAACTTTCCCCGATAGTAGTAAAGGAATAGGAGGGTTGAAGAGACATTTGAGAACAGCCTGTAAATCCAGTCCATTTGGCCTTACTGACCCCACACGGCCCTTTTCACGGACCCCTCCGGGAGGGCCCCCTTCCAGCTCAGGTGTTGAGACACCCACGGACACTCCCACTTTGCTGTGGCCCCCCTGGTCCTGCGCCACAGAATGCAGTGGCCTCTTGGCTGGCCTTAGCCCCAGTAGTCGATTCTCTACACAGCAGCCAAACGAGCTTTTCCAAACGCACACCCCACTTGTCCATCCACCACCCAAGGTCCTCTAGTGCCTTCTCTCCCGTGGGTTTAAAGTCAAAGAGCTTCCAGGGACTGTGTCCCACGTCCTCGGTGATCTGCCCAGTCCCAGCCACTCTTTCTCACCCGAATGGCCTCACTCGCTTTGATTCACAACCATTCAGCCTTTTAGGGCTCCTCAAGCAGCCCAGACTCATTCCCCTCTCACAGGCCACAGGATTCGCTTCCTCTCCATCTCTGCTTTGCTCC
Organism: Bos indicus x Bos taurus; assembly: GCF_003369695.1. Lineage (NCBI taxonomy): Eukaryota > Metazoa > Chordata > Mammalia > Artiodactyla > Bovidae > Bos > Bos indicus x Bos taurus. The sequence goes on along the minus strand of NC_040103.1, from coordinate 25,581,858 downwards.
CTCCTCCTCATCACGGAGGTCCCTGCTCAAATGTCAGTCCTCAGTGAGGTCTCACCTCACAACCCCACTGCCCTCCCTCTCAGTCACATCACCCTGGTTTATATTCCTCATCACACTAACCACCTGAAATGTGATTTGTTTAGGCCATTTTGGTCTCTCACCCACCTCTGCACTGAAAATTTCAGGAGTACAGGAATCTTTGGGACTCTCACCATCGAGAATCCAACACAGAGCCCAAGGCCTAGCACACAATGGTAACTCAGTAAACACTTGTTGAATGAATGCGTGTATTAATTTTCTATCTCCCTATGTTGCTTCTTCTAAGTAGAAACCACCAATACTCTTCCCACAGAATTTACTCAGAGTTTCCTGAAACTAAGCCCCAAACCAGCCCCTTTCAACCCACCTCCAAAGAGCAAGGCAAATTGAGTTACCAATGATGACACCAACTTCGCAGTAGGGATCGTCATAGGCACACGTCATCATGGTCCCCACGGTGTCGTTGACCAAAGCCAGGATGTCCACATCTAAGTCCTGTTGGAACACAAGTCCCAGAGGGCATCAGTGTGTGGGAGAGAGGCTCTCTTCCTTATTTTTCCCCATAGGGGAAGCAAAAGTAACGAAGGTGCCTGGTTGAGAGAATCACTAGATCCTGTCTTCTGGGCCTGCCTGTAAGAAAAAAGGCCTTTGCCCCACAGCCGTTGTCTGCCTTCAGTCAAGATGTTCTGACTTTTCCTGCTGACCTCTAGATCGTACACACCTGTGACTCAAGATGAACTAGCAAAACAGGAAAGAACTGTTAGGGAAATTAAAATGGAGGTAGTCTTGTTCGAGATTCAAAATTAGGGGAGCAGGCCTCTGACTGACTTCTGACCTTGGCAGAACTACATGTCTGCTTGCAAGACATGTAGTGTCTTGCCACTTGCTGGTGGTTACCAGCAAGTCAAGTGGCACTTTAGATAAGAAAAGGAGTGGGTCTTGGACTTTCTTAAGCCCCTGGAGACCTCGCTAGTCCCCCAGGGTCTAAGGAATCTTAAGATTCACAAGTTGAAATGAATAGCATGTAAAAGTTAAAGGAAAACCAGAGCTGCATTTTCATGTGAAAAACGGTTAATAGTATCAGTTTGCAGGCTGCTTATAAGCAGAACTGCGATTTGAAGTCTCATCCATGGTGCGGATGCACCACCTTGGACCCTTTTCCCAGCTGGGGCTCCAGATTGCTATTACTTAGGACTTCCCAGTGTCATTCAAGTGTGGACGTAGGTTGTCGGCCCAATTTGGTGATGTATACACTGTTATTCCTCTCTATTGTTTCTGTTTCTTCTAATGACCGTATATTGAAATTAAGTTATATAATCTTCTAGAAAAAATTTAAATTGTTAAAAAAAAGAAAGAAGGACTTTGTCGAGGTTTAAGGTTCAGGGGAGAAAAAGAGCAATTGAGACTGAAGAGTGAATGAAACCCATGCTCCTGTTTCATGGGTGAAGGCCTCTGAGCAATGAAAACATGAGGGACAGATCTCCAGGACTCCAGCCAGTGCTTGAAGAACGCTGAGGAATCATGTTTATCCTAGGAGGAATGGTGCCTCCAGGAGAAAACACCAAAGTCCTCGCCCACAGGGACATTTTAACCAGCCGCAGCCAAGTCCTCTCCGTGAGCAGCACCAGGGGTTTCCTGTTCTATCAAGTCAACTAGGGTTATTGCACCACGGTTCCACAATGTTTGGGAGAGCATTTTAAAGCAAAATGAAAACAATAAGAGAAAAAGTATACAAAAGACTATGATAGCAACTTTAAAGAGAAAAAAGACTGGAAGGGTATACTTCAAAATATTTCTCACATTGTCAGTGTAACGAGTCACCTGGGTTAATTTGTGTACTCAGCTCAGCCAGGAGCATGGCTTGCTTTAATAGTTCTTTAAATTATTGTAAAATGTATCCAACAAATAGAGATATTCAGTGAGTAGGGTGCGGAAAATGGGACATAGAACCAGACAGGAAAGAAAATGACCTTTCATGCCTCAGAGAGGAAAGGTGAGGGCTGGAGCATCACACAGCATCAAGTCTAACCAAGACCCCCTGAAGAGGCTATGGCAGCTGGGGAGGTCCCAGGGAAGTATTGGGTCACCCTTCAACAGTAATTGCCACATACCAGGCCCACAGGAGGGTTTATCCAAATTGGCCACATCTGTGCTACAGTGAGAACTTTCTTAAGATCAAGTCCCTCTCTGATTCTCCTTCGAGGGCAGACACGGCAGAAGACAACCTTTCCCCACCCCCACAAGAGATAAGGGCCAGAACTAGGGGAGCTCCCCACACTCAGATGGGTTCCTTACCTGGTGTCTTTTCATAGCATTGGTCAGAGAGCTCACTACGTCTGTGCCCTGAACTCCCCTCGCCTTAAACTTCTTCGTCCATGAAAGCAGGATACCCTGGGGGAAGATATTAGATCCAGACAAAATAAAGAAGGCACGCAGTTCTGAAAATGAGCTGCAGAAATTTCATGCTTACTACAGTGGGTCCTCTGTAGCCTTCTCTTTAAGTTGAGTCACACCAATTCTTTTATTTCCTTAGAGGCCTTTTCTAATAATTTTGACATGTGTATTACTCTCATCTGAGCAGTTTAAAATATTATACACAGGGGCAGAAAGAACAATGGCTGCAGAGTCAGAATGCTTGGGGTCACAATACACTGTTCAAATCATTTAACCTCCCTGAGCCTCAGTTTACTCATCTGGAAATGGAAACATCACCTCCCTGCCACAGGAGTGTTCTGATGGAAGTGCCCAGAATGTGGCAGACACATGATGTGTGCAGAATGTCTAGTTTGCCAGGTCCACAAACAGAACCAACGTGTTACTTTGTAAGACTCTTCTGGGGACTTAATTCCAACTTGGTAAAATGGATCTCAATATGCATTATCAATTATCTGCTTACAAGTGGTATTTCTCAAAGAGTTTCATGTCTAACATAGCAAATAATCACAGGATTTTTCAGACTGAAGGAGAACTTGCAGATTAAAAAATGCCCAAGGTTACCTAGTGGAGAGGAGTTGAGCCCAAACTTACAAACTCCCTGACTAGCCCCACCCCCTCAGCTTATGAATAAAGCAGACAAGCTTCAGAAAAGAAGGAAGATGCTCCAAGTCTCGTAGTCAGTGAAGGAGACAGCCCAATTGGTATGCAGGTTTCTGAAACTAACCCCCTCCCCCACACCCCTCTAACCCCCCACCCCCACTTCAGAGATCAGGTTTTTTTCCCTGCACCACAGCGCTACCTAGTGGTAGCTCCCCCTAACTTCTGCCCTCTTGGGCTATGGTAACTCCTGCCCCGCTGGACAGAGGAGTGAGAGATTGTTTGGTGGTATCCCCTCAAAAAGGATGCCAGGGACAATGTGGGACCTGTTAAGGGGAGATATATGGCGGAGTGGGGAGTAAATGCATGTGACATAGTGTTAAGTGGGAAAAAAAAGCTGTACATACAGCATAGCACCAGTATTCAATATAGATACAATTGCAAGGGGCTCAGACAGAAAAGAATCTGCCTGCAATTCAGGAAGCCCAGGCTCAGTCTCTGGTTGAGGAAGATCCCCTGGAGACGGGAATGGTTACCCACTCCAGTATTCTTGCCTGGATATTTCCATGGACAGAGGAGGCTAACAGGCTATAGTCCATGGGATCCCAAAGAGTCAGACACGACGGAGTGACTAACACTTTCATGACTGCAAGGAAAACCCAATAATTCTAGTAGTGGCTATCTCTGAAGGTTGGGATTAGAGGAGATTTCTATTTTCTTCTTTAAAGTTTTCAATTCCGACCTTCTTTTCTCTCTCTTTCCCCCCCTACCTTTAAGAAATATTGCCATTTTATCATCAGAAACACACATACACACACAGAAATTTTTCTTTGATTAAGACTTTTCTGTTTCCTCATTTAAACAAACAAAACAACAACAAAATGACCTTGTCCTTTAAGTCCAATGCCCTGATCTTCTTTAATCGTTTTTTAGTGTCACAAAGAATCCTCCTCAGTCACACCCCCTCATGAAGTCTTCCCTTTCCCACCTCCTTCTGTACCTACATGGTTGATCAGACTGCACCTTCTCCAAACCCCTTATTTTCATGTCACAAATTTACATGCAGCAGAATCGTGGTTAAACAGCTATGCCCACTCTTGGTTGTTATTACTAATGCATTTACTTATGACTGAAACTTTTCTGCTTTAGACTTCTCTGAAAGGCAACCTGGGAGGAAATTTTATAAAATGCAAGTAATTCAACTAGACTTGGAAGAGAAACATTTGCACCTTTACTTGATATAATCAAGCCACCCTTTCCTAGTTTAAATGTCATCCGAAAACTCTCCTTGGGATGCAACACAAAATGGGTCAAAATGCTTTCAGGCACCTGTTGGTATTTTTTTAAAAACAACTGTATTTACTTACTTCTGGGCGGGGGGTGTGTGGCATGCTGCACAGCATGTAAAAATCTTAGTTCTCTGACCACTGATCAAGCCTGCACCCCCCTACACTGGGAGCAGAGAAAATAAACCACTGGATCACCAGGGAGTCGCCTGGTGGCATTTTAAACAACATTCTAGAGCTCTGTGTTTTTGGAAAATCAGTGTGGTCAGAGAGTTTGTGAGCTTGGGCTGAGCAATTCTTGGCTGTGTGGCCTTGGATAAGTCTCTTAACCTCTCTGAACTGCAGTTTCTTCAAATATAAAATTGAAATAATTTTATCTGCCTCATACGATTGCTTTGGGATTTTAATGAGGTTATACACACGGAGGGTTCAACATAGTACAAGTGTAAAAATCTGAGGTATAGTCTATCATCATTATCATAATCTTCCTTCTTCTTAAGGTCTCTGTTCCTAAGCTCAAATAAGAGGTGTTTAACTATCTGGAGAATTGAGGCCTGATTTCCTGACTCCCCCCACTGCCCCTACTGACTTGGGGGAACTCTGTCCTTTAAACTTGCAAAGACAAGCAAAGCTCCACCTGGCCTCTTCTAACTTTCCTGAAACCTTTACACTATTTCCACCCCCCACCAATTCTTTCTTTAGAAAATAACTAATCAGTAAACCTTAGCCCATATCATGTATAGATAGATAATGGTAAATTCCCATTCAATGGAACCCAGTAAAAGATTGATTACACCTTTCAATTGTCAGATAGTTATCAAGTCTTATTAAATATAAGACACTGCGCTTGAAACCCTAGAAATGGACAGGAAGAACAATATAAAATAGTGCCTGCCCTCCAGAAATATCTGTTCAGTTGAGGGACAAGGTACAAAAGCATGAAGAGACAAGTTGTATGGGGACATTCATTAAAACTGAAGCTACCATTGATGCACCAGGCGCAGTGCTCAGCACGTTACAGAAGCTTTGTCTAAGCTTCACCTCAGCCCAGCGAGTAGACAGTATCCCTGTTTTACAGATAAGAAAACAAGGGACCCAAGAAGTTAAGTAACTTGCCCAGGGGACCCAACAGGTCCTGAGCCATGATTCAAAGTCAGGTCTATTAAATGTGAAAACCCACTCCCTTTCCACTATCCCACAATCAATAAACGTCTCAAGGCAACAACATCAAACACATCCCAAGTCAAGGTGGGTCCATGGATTGGCTGTGAGCTGGGTGCCATGACCTGTCTGGGCAGCAAGAGTTCAGGGACCATCACCCCAGGCAGGAGACCTGACTCAAGACAATAGCCTCCTGGCCCCAGAAAGCTCCCTGTCCTGTTATATGGCCTCTTATTTATTTTCACAGATTCACGTAAGATCAGGTTTACCTTCTCCCCATTTACAAACTGATAATCTGAGGCATAGAGAGGTGGATTACCCGAGTGCCCAGCTGGCTAGTTGCACAGCTAAGAGTACATCCCAGACACCAGGTCTGCTCAGTAACACTGTCACTCCAGGGACCCCACCTCAGCCCTCCTCCTAAGGGTTCACTGTAGAGGGAGACTCCCCCAGCCTTCCCCTTCTTATTCTAGTTAACTGTGTCAGTGCTTCCGAGTGTGGTCGCCAGACCAACAACATCCATACCACCCAGTGAATATTAAAAATACAAATCTAAGGCTCCATTGGTTAAGAAACTCCTGCATGGGGCCCAGCAATCTGTGTTTAACAAGCCCTCCAGGGGTTCTGACTAAACCAAGGTCTGAGAACCACTGAGCTTGGTGGTGAAACCATTTCATTCCTTGTGCTGCGCCCAGGGTAAATGTAAACTCAAGGCAGCCGTGGTACCATATTCTCTGCCTCACTGTTTAAAAAACAAAGAAAAAACAAACAAGAAAACTCCTGCTGATCTTTCCTGTTCCCAGCCTGACCCCCGCACATGCCACATTCTCCAGCCCCAAACCCAAATCCTACACAGCTTATTCCGTCCCTTGCACCAGTCTTACCTCTTCTAATTTAGTCTGTTTGCAGGGAAAGGAAAAGGTTAGGCCAAGAGGTAATTTCTTCTGCATCAGTTCTTTGGTCTTCATGAAATCTGCCAGACAGTCAGCTACGTATTCAAACAGCTGCAGGGAAGAGAAAGCATAGCACACAGGGCTAAGGTCATCCAGAAACTTGGTACCAAGGACCACCTTCACAGAGCCCCCGGCCTTGGTACCTCTGTGCCATTCCCTCGGATGATTTCATTGGGTGTTGGGTAAAACTGACTCTCCATCTGGACATTTCGTTTCCCCTCTTCAGAGACTTGTACCTTCAAGACTCGAAACTTGGATCCTCCAAGATCCAGGGAGAGAAATTCCCCATTTTCTATGAAAAATATAAACCCCCAAAAGTTATCATTTACTGAGAGTCTGCTATACACAAGCTCTGCATTAGAAGTTGGACTGTGATAAACATGAACTCTCACACCCCCACAAGCCAGGTATGCCTGTGTGCCAAGACTCTAGAAGTGTGACTGTTGATTTGCACCCTCCCAGTGAAGGGCAAAGTTGGGGTGTGACCCAAGTCTGCCTGCCTCTGGCGCCTCAGCCGTGCCCACTGGGAATAAATGTGTTCACTGGGAGAGGGGAAATGTGAATGCACTTTTGGCAGGCGGTAATAGAAATGTGCCTTGAGAGACTTCTCTGGTGGTACAGTGGATAAGAATCCGCCTGCTGATGCAAGGGACACGGGTTCAATCCCTGGTCTGGGAAGATTCCACATGCTGCAGAGCAACTAAGACCACGCACCACAACTACTGAGCCCACGCACTGTAACTACCGAAGCCCATGCATATAGAGCCTGTGCTCCGCATCAAGGGAAACTGCTGCAATGAGAAGCCCGCACACCGTAACTAGAGAAAGCCTGCAGGCAGCAAAAAGACCCAGCACAACCAAAAATTAAAAAAGAAAGAAAGAAACGAGCCTCGAGGATGGAGCTTATTCTGGCACACCACAACCACCACAACCAGGAAGGGAGAGTTGATACTCCACAAAACGCAAATAAGGCAGAAAAGACAGGAGGATTTCAGGGAAGAGAAACCAGCTTCATACAAGCCTCAGTCTCACGGACAGAGAGAAAATACTCTAGGAGGGAAGGGAGACAAACACCTAATCCTGGCCCTTAAGGAGCCAAGGATGCTTAATATTTTGGGCCAGAGTCATTCCAAGAGGAGAAAATGTAACATGACCTAGCCCAGTATAAGACAGATGCTATTAATAAGATGGTAGAAATGACACACATGTTGGGGTGGGTGGCCCACCCTGATGACTTCAACTCAGTCATCAGCATCCAGCCAGCCAGAATTCCTGCCTAGGACCCTGCCAGTGTCTTTAGCATCAGCCACAGATACGGGATGAGAGCTCATGTGTGCAGACCCTTGAACCAACAAGTCTTTGTACAAAATTAACTGTGCTGGAAAACTGGCTGCACATGACCAGGCATACTTCATGACATATACCCAAGGCATGTATAAATGAAACTCCATGCACACCAATCTGGTCACCCAAATGGCCTTTTTTTGGTACCATGTGACCCTAGACACAGCTGCCTGAATCTAAGGGACCAGCTGGCCATTCGGATTCATTCCTTGTAAAATGTGAAATAAAACACAGAGGGAAATTGCTAGTAAAAACAGAAATGGAAGTGTCCTGCACACCAGAGATCAGCTGGTAGCCAAGGTGGCCGCATGGTACGCTGAAACCATAGACATTGGGCTTTCCTGCCCTGGCTTGTGCTATGTCTGGCTTGTGCCCCTCTTCCTTCTCCACCCTCTAGTGCAGCATCTCCCAAAGGTGCACAGGGACTGAACAAGTAGATTTCTGGAGATTCACGATCTCCAAGGGGAGAAGCCTGGGAAACTGTATATTTAGGAATTATCCCATTGAAGTGAAAGTGAAGTCGCTCAGTTGTGTCTGACTCTTTGCAACCCCATGGACTGTAGCCTACCTGGCTCCTCCATCCATGGGATTTTCCAGGCAAGAGTACAGGAGTGGGCTACCATTTCCTTCTCCAAGGGATCTTCCTAACCCAGGGATCGAACCCAGGTCTCCCGCGTTGTAGGCAGACACTTTACCGTCTGAGCCGCCAGGGACGTCCCCCAGGAGCTCAGGCGAGTGTGGAACCTTTGCCCCAGTGCAGACGTCTGGGGCCCTCAGCTGATAACACAGAGGCTGCTGGTCTCACCCACAAGGCTTAGCCTCCAGGCAGCCTGGAGGCAGAGGTCAAGAAGAGAGGCCACTGGAGAGGGGCCTAAGGAATCACTGACACATTCAAATCACAAGATGGGCACTTCCTGCCCCCCTTCCCTTGTGACTGGTGGAGAAGAAGGCACAAATCACAACCATGCTTTTAAGGCTCTTGTAAGAACAGTCAAGTGCAGCTCCCCGACTGACAGCTGGGAGGTAACTAAGGCTCTATCAGCTTACCCGCCTCAGGCAGGTGCAGATGGAGGAGGGGAAACTAGAGAGTGGGCCAGCTCTGAAGGATTTCTTCTGGAAACTGCACACATTTCAGAAATGGAGGCCCCAAGAGATTAGGAAATAATCCTAAAATCAGACCAGGAGCTCACAGGAGCTCCATAGCACTTGGGACATCTTGGAGAGTTTCGAGCATTCCTTGTACATGACCTCATCTGATGCTACCAAACCTACAAGTTGGTGGACAAACTGGCCACATCTCTTTTACTAATGAGAACAGGGGTACAGTGGTTCTGGGACTTTACAAAGGCATATGGCTCCACAAGGACTCTGGGCCCAGGGACCTCACTGCTGCAGAATCCCTGGTGAGACCGATTGTGTTAGTGAGAGGAGACCATGAAGACAGGAGGTGGCATCTCCTGGCCTGATGAGGAGGTAATTTCTAAAACTTGGTCAGTTTCACTTCCAAACCTTCCTGAAGCAGCCAGCAGCCTCCAGACCATTGAAGGCCACTTTCCCTTGCTTCTGGGGACACACCTCCACAAGAAGAGCCAAAGCACTGGAAGCCAGGAGGACTCTGAGCTGGTGCTCCCAACACACACATACCTTATGACCAGGTGCTTCTCTGAATGGCCCCAGAGGACCCATCAAGGACCCCAGTCTTCTCAGCATTCTCAAAGAGCAGTGTCAGAACTCAGCAGAGATTTCAAAGCAGGACTGTCTCTCTTCAGAGCTTGTGTTTCTCCACATGGTACAGTGCCCATGCCGCACAACCCCCACCAGCGAGGGAATGGGTCTTTCCCATCACAGTTCCCAGGAGCCTCTCACATGGCAGAGTCAAGCAACTTTGGCCTATGTGTTCTCCCAGAGGGGCCCAGAGCCCTGCTAATCCAATCAAACATCCCCGAGAGCTCCCTAAACTTTAGTCCTTGCTCCCTCGAAAGCCCCAAAGCCCCTGCTGGAGCTTGGTTGGAGCACTGGGACTCTGACATTGGGGGTAGCCCCTTGGCCCTCATTGCTCTCATCTGAGTTGGGGATAAGAGCTCCACCATGGGGTTCTTATGGGGATTGTATGAGACAGCGAGTCCCTAGCACTGCATGACCACAGGAGGTGTGTAGTAGGTACCAATTTCTTTCCTTCCTATGGCTTTACCCAGAGGCTGAGAGTAGAGCAGTTTGATGGCAAAATAATAGTTCCCACAAGATGTTTACATCCTGATCATGGGTCCTATGAATATATTAGGTTCTGTGACAAGAAGGAACGAAGGTTGCTGATAGAATCAAAATTGTTCATCAGTTGGCCTAAAGTAATCACAGGGTTTTAAAGTATGCAAGAGGAAGGCAGAAGGGTCAGAGTCAGAGATCTGAAGATGCTACATTGGGGCTTGAAGATGGGAAGCGCATGAGCCAGTGAACATAGGAAAAGCTGGGAAATGCAAGGAAACAGAGAGACTCTTCCCTAAAGCCTCCGCAAGGAATGCAGCTCAGCCACATCTTGATGATAGCCCTTGATTATAGACCCATCTCAGACTTCTGACCTCTGGGGCTGCAAGAGAATAAATGTGTGTTGTTTAGAGCTACTAAGTGTGTGCTAACTTATTATAGCACCAAGAGAGAACACATTTTACAGATAGAAAAATCAAAGCTAAACATTTTGCCAAAGGTCAGTGATCAATGACAGATCTGGGCCTAGAACTCAGGTTTCTTCAATTACCATTTAGTATTTTTTCCACTATTCTGTCTTCCACTACTTGCTATCTGTAGCCCAGAACCTAGGTACTTAGGAGTGAAATGCCATTTACTATCCGTTCTGCAAACATTTCAGGCCTAGTCTGCATCCAGGACTATGCAGCGCCAAAGCACTGTTTGAAGAAGATGCAGACTCTGCCCTCAGGTCGCATTGGCCCCGTGGCGAGACTCGCATACACAGCAGGGTGACAAGCGCCTAACCCAGCATGGGTTGCTTCCCAGGTGGTCAGTGATCTCTACACTCAGGTGGGAAGGCCAGGTTGGTGTTCATAAGGGGAAGAGTGTTGGGATGCTCTAGCAGGAGAGGGAACAGAATGTGTAGGGCCAAGGCAGGCAGGGAGAAAGCAAGATGTATCGGAACTTTGGCTCCAAACTTTTGATACGGAACATTACTGGAGTCGGGAAGGTGGGATGGGGGAATGTGGAGAGAGGGCTTGGAGAGGTAAGCCAGGAAACAGGAGACAACTTCAGGTACCCATCAGCCAAAAGGGAGCCAGGAGGAGCAGTGTCCCTGGCCGCCCCCAGCCTCACTCACCCGAGCCATCTGGAATGGCCCTGACGAAGGTGGGCAGCATCTTCACCGAGGCTGTGGGGTTGGTGTCCTTCCCTAGGCCCTTCTGCATTTCCGCCTGGAACCGAGCCATGATGTCCAAAAGGGTCTCATCGGAGAGGCGCATGTGGTACAGGAACCTGTCCACCTGGAACAGAGTGCAGAGTGATCAGGGTTGGCTGCTGGGGGCACCTGCCCTCCATTCAAGGCTATTAATTCCCACTCCAGGCAGAAAGCTGCATTCCTGACTTAGGAAAGCTTCTTCTTCTTCTTTTTTTTTTCTTTTTAAGATTTATTTATTTACTTTTGGCTCTGCCAGGTCTTCGTTGCTGTGTACGGGCTTTCTCCAGTTGCGGAGAGCAGGGGTCACTCTCCAGCTGTGGCGTGCAGGTTTTTCACTGTGATGGCTTCTCCCGAGGAGCACAGGCTCTAGGCTGAGTAGCTGTTGCTCATGGGCTCAGCTGCCACACAGCATGTGGGATCCCCCCGAAGCAGGAATTGAACCCATGTCCCCCGCATCAGCAGGCAGACTCTCAACCACTGGACCACCAGGGAAGTCCCTGGGACAGCTTCTTGATATGGATCTCCAAAGGTCCCTTGCCTGACCCCTCGCTGAGCTTAGAAGAACAGAATTGAATGGAAAACTGAGGGGTGAGGGGTAGGGACTTCTTCCTCTGAAGGACAAGCCCTGAGGAAAAAATGGTTCCCCCACTTTTCTGATGGGACAATAGAGGGGCAAAAACAAGAAGGACTCGGTTTCTAATTCCTAGTTCAAGGTCCTCACCATTTTCCCATTGGCTCTCCACTGGAAGAGACTAGCTTATAGAGTGAATCTTACATTCCAAAACAGGGAAGCTTTCTTTTATGCAGTGATAATAATAGCTATTTACATGTCTCCCCTTGTTTATGGGCTGCTAGGAAGCTCAAAGCCAAATTCAGTTTCCAAGTACAATCTCTGAAAGTGAAGTTGCTCAGTCGTGTCTGACTCTTTGCGACCCCATGGATTGTAGCCTACCAGGTTTGTCCGTCCATGGGATTTTCCAGGCAAGAATACTGGAATGGGTTGCCATTTCCTTCTCCAGGGTATCATCCCATCCCAGGGGTCGAACCCAGGTCTCACGCATTGTAGGCAGACGCTTTACCCTCTGAGCCACCAGGGAAGTCACAATCTCTGAAGTCCAGTGCTTTAAATTTCCTTTTTAACTGAGGTTGTTCTAACTAAGATGAAATTTAATTTTTAAAGCCAGCTCAAATTGCTATTAGAAATTAGTGGATGTCACTCACATAATCAGAAAATTGTGACAAAGGACAAACGCCCCAATGGAGGAAAGATATAAAAATTATTCTTGCTGTACACAGTCCATTTTAAGGTAGGAGTCACATCTTACTACCTGCCTCCCCATGCTAACACGAGTCACTCGGTGGTATGGCTTGGACTCCCAGGGTTCGCTGGGTTGGAGAATCAGAAGGGACAGTGGGACAGGCGCCTTGTAGTGCCACCCTGCTTTGTATAATGAACAGCCTCGCTATTCATCCAGGTCACAGGAAGGCTTGATCTGGGCACATTCCTGAAGGAATTGCTTCCCCACACTTTTCCCTAAGGCTAAGAACATTGGTTGCAGTCTGAAAAATACTTTTGTGTGTGATACCTCATCTAATCTCCAAGATATCCAGTTGAGTCTCTTGCATTGTGGGCAGATTCTTTATTGTCTGAGCCACCAGGGAAGCCCCTTGAGGCAGCCAGGTAAGGCCAAAATGATGGCTCCTAATTGAGAGATGGGGACTCCAAGGCTCAGAGCCATTAGGAGAGCTGTATGTCAGGGGCAGCACTGGGACTGTAATTCCTCCATGTTCCTCACTCCAATGGCCTGCTTTTGCTTCACAGCTTTGTGCAGGACCCACGAATCCAACAGACAAATTATACCAAAGCCAGGGGTCACATGACCTTTATCATAAGACAGGTACCCAGCCTTCAGCCAAGCTTAGAGGGCAGGCATCTCAGTTCAGTCCAGAGCCAATATGGAGTCCTAAGCCAGTGAAGTGGTCCATGGCTTTTGGGAGCCTGGGGGCCAGAAAGAGGCCAGAAGACCATCAGAGAGCCATTAACAAAAGAGGACAATTGGGCTGTCAGCATATTTGAGGAGATAGGATGGAACCAGGTCATGCTTCATTAAGGGCTTTCTGTTCGCTCGGAGTCTGTTTATGACTAATTGGTTGGCACAGCAACAGACAAGGAGACAGCCGACAGAAAGGACATGACCCAAGTAATTGGGGCTCAGAGAAGGGTGAGATGTGCCCCTCAGGAACTAAACTTGCTCTTTTACCACCCCAAGGCCCTTCAGACAGTGGCCCTGAACCTACTGCTCATTTCTTCCCATCCCCAGAGTATAATGAGCTTCTCTAGGCATTCCCATAGCATCATCCTTTGTAAGTAAGGAATGGTTTTGAGACCCTTTGGAGTCATTTGCCAGCTGATGTTTAAAAGAGTCATTCAGGACTTGGGGTTACTACTCCTGCTGTTTCAATAAGTTAAAGTTATGTCCAAAAAAATGTCAACTGGTATGGCTTTCTTGTTTTGTATATATATTTTTTATTTTCCACAACACCTGGTAAAGTAGCTAGAAAAGAAGAATGAAACCTATGTTGGGACAACAATGCTATATTTTAAACCCAAACAGGTGATTTGAGGACTGTATAACCAGCAACACACATTGCAGGCACCAAAGAAGGTACCTGAGGGCCTACTCAAGTGAGTCACTCACTTGTGAGTCACTCCAAGCCTACTCTTGGAGTGACTCACAAATCATACGACATGAGATATTTTCTAAACAAAAGAACCAACAAGTAGCACATTTAACATACAAAGAGCAAATTCAAAAATGTAAGCTCAAAGCTGCTGAATTACAGAATGTGGGAGCTGGAAGGGACTTTACAGATCACTTAGTCCAAAGGTCCCATATTATGAAGCTAGAGTCATAAAATGGTTCAACTCTTGGACCCAGTGATTTCACTTCTGGAAACCTACCCTTAGGAAACAATCCCAAATATGGAGAAAATTAAATGCATGCCTGTGTTTAACATAGAAATACTTTAATTGGCAAAAAGTGTTTGTGAAAGTAGCTGAATGTCCAAAAAGATGGGGAAGTTTAAATTATGGCATATCCAACTTGATTGAATATTGTTATTATTTAGTCACTAAGACTCTTTTGCAACCCCATGAACTGTAGCCCAATGGCTCCTCTATCCAAGGAATTTTCTGGGCAAGAATATTGGAGTGGGTTGCCATATCCTTCTCCAGGGGATCTTTCTGACCCAGAATTGAACCCACATCTCCTGCATTGGGAGATGGATTCTCTTTTTAAAATTTTATTTATTTTTTAATCGTGGCAGGTGGATTCTTTACCATTGAGCCACCAGGAAAGCCTGAACAGAATATTAGAAAGGTCTTAAAATGATAATTATGGAGAAATCTATATACATGGTTACGATATAACAGTAAGTGAAGGACACAGATCCAGAACAATATGCACCATATAACTATAAAAACATCCACTGTGAAAAAAGACTACAAAGTCTTCCACATGGCAAATATGACAGTGTTTATGAGAAGGATGGGACTAAAGGTAACATCTCTACTTTTTGCAATGTTGACTTACTAAACTGTAAAAAGTACACATAGAAAACCCTAGCCAGTCCTCTCTCTTATAAATGTACAATCTACAGGTCAGTGACCAAACTCAGCTCAATGCTATCCCTAGGTCAAATAATGCCAATGCATGGAATTGGAAAAGCAGCTGTAAGAGTGGTTTCTCCTCTCTCTTCTTATCTTCCCTCTCTCTTTCCCTTTCTTCTTCCTTTCTGTTTTATTTTCATTTTAATGTTGGTATAAGCAGGTTTCAAAAATCGTCCCAGGTTTTGAATACTAACACTTGCGGGCAAGTAGGGCCCAGGATCTTGACAACTCTCAAGGCAGGAAGCACAGAAACTCTGGAGGGGACTGGCTGCTTGACCAGGAGGGAGAACGAGCCTGTGCCTTTTGACCAGATGTATTGTCACCATGAGGAGGCTGAATGAGTTGTTCTTTCTCTAAACCTGTGACTCATCCAGGCAGCTCATAAAACCTTGCTATGCCAGACACCTGCTGGCCCACTCACTCCAGGTGGCTGGAAAATGTTCCTGAATATCCTTGCTCACCTCACTCTTAACTTTCTCCCCAGAGAGAGAGGGGTCACCTCCAGGCCTTGACAAACACCGATCCTCCTCCCAGAAGGACCGAGAATAGACTGTTGGAGGCTGCGTACCTTGCCTCCTGGGCCCGCACCTGTGCTGCTGGACAAACACGTCCAGCCTGATTCCAGGGTGTGACTAAAGGTTAACCACCACAACGGGGCCCAAGGAAATGAAACTCATTTGCTAGAATTGGAGGTATAGAGGTTGCAAAGGCTCCCCTTGGGGGCTGGAGAGACACCATGCAGCTTGCATCTTGATTAAGAAGTAAATGAATTCTTAAGCAGTGCTGTTTAGCACTTTTCCACCTCCTTAAGCTAGTAGAGGGCTCCATGAATCTAATTGATAAATGAAAAGTCAGATAACTTAACTCTGACTGATTTACAATATTTCCGGAGAAGCAAGTCAGCTCCCTAATGAATGTAGGGAGGGAGGTTATCCCACCCAGTGCAGGAGGGCTGCCCAAAGGTGCCATGCTTCCTTCCTTTCAGTTTGAAAGGCTAGGAAGCATCATGACACAATGGAAAGAATGCTGGAGGAGGAGTCAGAAGCTTGGGTTTAATCCCTACTCCACCTTAAATACCTGGGTAATCTTGGCTAAACCAACCTACTGGCAGAAGGAGAAGAGGAAAACAGAGGATGAGATGATTGAATGGCATCACCAACCTGATGGACATGAGTTTGAGCAAGCTCCAGGAGTCGGTGATGGAAGTCGGGAATTGGGAAGCCTGGCATGCTGCAGTTCATGGGGTCGCAAAGAGTCAGACACGACTGAGCAACAGAACTGAACTGACCTGCTGGGAGGACCTCTGGTCTCTAGATTCTTGTGCCCAGAGCCCTGCCATTGGTATGGCTAGAGTGGCAGGCTGGCCTCATTCCAGGCTGCCAGGAGAGAATGCTGTTGGCCTCCAGCCTTGGCAACTTTTAATCAGCCCACCTTGGAATCAGTTCCATAGATAGGTTTCTTGGGCAAAGTGGCAAAATAATGCACATCATTAACAGCACACACACCCCTGGCAAACAGCACATACCAATAATTTATATTTTGATTACTATACGTGGAATCTCACACCCCTTTTGGTGTTTGCATTTATATCTTTTCAAGCACGTGAAGAATCACGTGAATTACTTCTAAAGTTCTCAAAGTCTTTAAAAAAACAAAACAAAATGATTCTCCTTTGTATCCCTCCCTCCTAAACATCTCTCACATCAAACACAATCATCTCCAGGCTTTCTACAGACTTTCTCCTCATCCCCTTCCCGTCTGGTGTCTGCCAGGAATTTCTGAGTGAAACTGAAGGCTCAGGACACTATGCAATGTAAGCTGGTGGGAGATTTACCTCTTTGTCCCCTTCTGTGAGTTTTTTTTTTTTTTTTTAACCACTCCTGTGTCCCTTGTGCCTACTCTAATAAGCTCTCTTAAATCTTTTTACACGTAGGGGCCAGTTTATCAGGGAAGACAGAACCAGGTGTCAGCTCTGAGAGTGCTTACCTTCTTGATCTGGTCCTCCTTCAGCTTGGTGAAGTAAAACGCCATCAAGTGTACCGCAAACATTTTCTCCAAGTATGGTTTCTCCTGAGGTGAGCAGAGGTTTCCGTGCCGTGTTACTCCCACGTCTCTGGAGAGCTGCCCACTTCCAGTCCAGCCTGGAGGCTTCCGGGGAACTAGGTGCTACAGATTAAATACTTGTGGGCTGCTCAGTTCAATGATTAAACTTCGCCCCCAGTCTCTGGTCCCTCCCTCCAGCACGCACTAGATTGTCTAATAGGAGGCTTGAGGTGGTAGCTGAAGGTTGGTGGAGGGCAGGCAAGGGGTGAGTTGCTTGAGTCTTTGAGAACTGGGTGTCACAAAATCTCGTTGCTAAGCAACGTGCTCAAGCTAGTGCCCCACCAAGCCCACTCAGCTGAGGAAAATCTTCTGAGGAGTTGACCATTAAACAAAGCCAACTCCCAACCGGCTGAGCTGCTCTGCAAAAGTCTAGTCCCAGGCTTTTCTCTTCGGTCCTTTCTTCTCAACACAGGGACGTAACTCTTGGATCCCTGCTCTTCTAGAGCACTACCTTAATTAAGACTAAGTATTGCCCTGGTCAGAGATTTCAAGAATGTTGGGGCAAATTCCTTCATTTGTGACAGATCAAGATCTCTTAGCTAACAGCCTGTGGTAATGGAAAAAAAAATCAATAAAGGTTTATCTTTTCAGAATGGCAAGCCAGAAAACCTTGATTTCCCAGATAAGGAACTAGGGGGAAAATATCCATGAGAAGGAATGAAATCACCTGTATTCATTGTACTCACTGTGCTATTGGCGAGAAAAATCGAAGTCACAAGCAGGAAATGTCTCAGACCACTAGGATATTTGGTTCATGTATCTCACGCATCATACTTGATGTGAGAAGGGCCCATAAAGGAGCCAACATATGGGTACGACAGACCTTGCATTCTTCCTAGAGTCGTTGGTCAGCTAATAAAACCAACAACAATGTTAACAACAGTAGCTAACATGGATGGAACACTTACTATTTCCATTTTATAAACGTGAACACTGAGGCCCAGGAAGGTTAATTTACTCAAAATCACAAAGCTTGCAAACAGTACAATGAAGAATCGAATCCAGGAGTTTCATTTCAGGGCCCAGCTTTTAACCAATACATAGCATTGCCTTTCTTCTTTTTCCACATGATAGATGATTAATAGCTACTACTAGCAGCAGCGTTCTGTTGGGTTATTGTCAAGAATTCCAACTCCAGTTGACCCTTGAATAACATGGGGTTTGAACTGCATGGGTTCACTTATATGTGGATTTTTTTCAACAGTAAATACTACAGTACTCCATGATCCAGGGCTGGTTGAATCCTGCAGGTGTGGAATCGCAGATACGGGGGAACCACATACATGGTGGGCTGGCTGTTAACTGTTAAATTTTAGACTGCATGGAAGATCTGGTGCCCGTAACCTCTGAGTTGTTCAAGGGTCAACAGTACTCGGAAAACTAAACACAGAGATATCACTACAACAGGATCTTCCCAGTGGCGGGAAATGGCTAAATAAGGAAATTTCTGAGCATAAGGTCCCAAACACTAACCAAACGCTTCCTAAAATTAGCAACTGCCTGATGTAAACGACGGTCAGATGGGCACCCCAGTGTTTCTCCGCTCCCATAGGCACCTGCTCTACAATACAAAGGGAAAACACTGTTTCCTGGTCAGCTCAACAGCCTCAGTTTTGTTTGCTTTTCAGCAGCATAATCTCATTAACCAAAACAATTTCCAGACAATTGCCAGGGTGAGAACCTTCGACAGCTGCCTCTTCAGAAGGCATTGATTCTCCAATCAGTGCTCACTGCCCATCCATCATGTGGATAGCCACTAGAGGTCTAGCTTGAGCCCAGGATGCTCGATTACAATTACTCAAATGCTTTTCTCAGATTGATATAAAACCCTCTCCCAGACTGAGAAACTATCCTTTTCAGTGTATTTACCCCTCAGACTCTGAATGCTTTCAGCTCCCCTGTCATTCCTACAAGCAAGCAAAGGTTAATCTTCCGTTGTTGACACTCCTCGGCATGTGGAATTGTTGGTTTCCTGAGACAGATCGTGTTGTCCCTGAGTCTACACTGGCTGAGGATAACATCCCGGGCAGGTCACCTGCCCATGAGGGATAACAGCATTGTCCTAATTCCTTCATTGAAAAAGTAACCTCTGAGGTGCAGTGTGGCACCGAGATCATCGATCTACTCGACATGGGAATAAAGGGTTACGATGACTCGTGGACAAAAGGAACGAAGCTATAACCAAAGATCTCTGCAATCTTGTGGTTGCTTCTATGTGCCAGATAGGCAGCCTCTGGAATTTTAATCAGGCAAAAGACACCTGAGGATTTTCATCTGTTGTATCATTCCATTTTTTGATCTAAGCACATTAGCATCGATTCATACATTCCAGGTCTGAGTTGGATGACTAAATCAAGAAGCTTAATGACTATAAAGATCATATGTATTTGGAGTCATCTAGCTCAGCCCTCTCAACTTATAAAGACTGAATAATTAGATTGTTTTGCCATCCTTCATCTGATTATTTCAGTATGACCGTTGGAATTATTCACCCTTATTAGAGCTCTGTGGGGGACTTCCCTGGCAGTCCAGTGGTTAAGACTCCACACTGCCACTGCTGGGAGCACAGGTTCAGTCCCTGGTCAGGGAATTAAGATCTTGCCACAGCAAAATTAAAAAAAAAAAAAAAAAAAAAAGCTCCATGTAGCTATACGCAAGTCTTATAAGCACTTAGATTTTGCTTAAGAACACCATTTGAGGGTTGGCCAGCTAAGTGACAATTTTTTTTCTTTTTGTTCAGTCGCTAAGTCATGTTCGACTCTTTTACAACCCCATGGGCTACCCTGCCAGGCTCCTCTGTCCATGGGATTTCCCAGGCAAGAACACTGGAGTGTGTTGCCATTTCCTTCTCCAGGGGATCTTCCTGACACAGGTATCAAACCCACTGTTTGCTACATTGGCAGGTGGATTTTTCATGGCTGAGCCACCAGGGAAACCGAGTAACATTTCAGTGAAAATGTATTATCTGTCTGGCCCAAACCTTCCGTGTAAGAAGGAACTTTGACATCTATACACACTTCTGTTTCCATAGAGCTGGCCCCTAGGGGAAGGCCTAAAGACAATATCTACTTTCCTTTAAGTACTGAGCATAGCAGAAAGATAAGAAATCCAGCAGAATTTACCTATTATTTAGTAAACCCTTGTGTAATGTTTACTGGGTGTTTTACAATACTAATTCCCATAGCAACTATCATTCTCTTCTATTTTACAAATAAACAGGCACAGAGCCCGAGTGGTACATGGAATAGATATTTAAATGCAGGCAGTATGGCTTCATCTTCATCAAGAGGCTTTTTAGTTCCTCTTCACTTTCTGCCATAAGGGTAGTGTCATCTGCATATCTGAGTTTATTGATATTTCTCCGGCAATCTTGATTCCAGCTTGTGCTTCTTCCAGCCCAGCATTTATCATGATGTACTCTGCATATAAGTTAAATAAGCAGGGTGACAATATACAGCCTTGACGTACTCCTTTTCCTATTTGGAACCAGTCTGTGAAGAAAGCTGAGCGCCAAAGAACTGATGCTTTTGAACTGTGATGTTGGAGAAGACTCTTGAGAGTCCCTTGGACTGCAGGGAGATCCAACCAGTCCATTCTGAAGGAGATCAGCCCTGGGATTTCTTTGGAAGGAATGATGCTAAAGCTGAAACTCCAGTACTTTGGCCACCTCATGCGAAGAGTTGACTCATTGGAAAAGACTCTGATGCTGGGAGGGATTGGGGGCAGGAGGAGAAGGGGAAGACAGAGGATGAGATGGCTGGATGGCATCACTGCCTCGATGGACATGAGTCTGAGTGAACTCCGGGAGTTGGTGATGGACAGGGAGGCCTGGCGTGCTGCGATTCATGGGGTCTCAAAGAGTCGGACACGACTGAGCAACTGAACTGAACTGAAATGAACTGAGTGTGGCTTCAGGGTCCATGCTTATCCACTGTCCTCCACTGGCTCTTGCTAACCCGGAAGCAAAGCACAGGGGAAATACGGAACCCAAGCTAGGGAAACGGGCCCAGTGGAAAGTGCACAAGCCCTGGATTCCCAGTTTGGATCTGCCCTGTTTGAAGACAAAGGGTCCAAGTTTGAATGTGTAAAGTGTTCATAGTTCCCTCGGTGGTCATTTGGAAAATAAAAGTAAATGAGATCACATAGGAGAAGTCATGCATCCCACAGTGGACACGCTAAAAGCATCTCTTTAAGCCGTCACCTAGCTACATACCCCTTCTTAAAATTGCTGTTTCATCTCATCCCATTTAAGCCCTTAGGATAAGAAAATACATGGCAGCCCTTTCAGTACATTCAGTAAAACATAACTACAAACCATGATATTACTTATTTATGGAATCCAAAATATAAATTAGTGAATAAAACAAAAAGGAAACAGACTCACAGATATGGAAGATAAACTAGTGATTATCTCAGAGGAGAGAGAAGGGGGGGAGAGAAGATAGGAGTAGGGGGAATACAAACTACCATGTATGACATAAATGCAAATTTTAAAAAAAGTCTAAGGTGAAAGTTCCATGGCAGAGACTCCTAGAAAACAGTAAAGGATAATAAAGGTCTACTGAAATCATTATAAAAAAAGGGAGAAAGAAATGAGCTATGAGGATATATTGTATACCACAGGGAATGTAGCTAATATTTTATAATAACTACAAATGGAATGTAATCTTTTAAAAATTGTGACTTGCTAGTTGTACACCCGAAACTTGTATATAATATTGTACATCAGTGATACCTCAATAATAAATATTATTAAATAACTTGAATAAACCTAAAAAATATTCCATAACCAAAACCACTAAAAGTTACCAGTTTCACTTACTGGAATTATAGAAACAATTAGTAATTTTATAATTATTTTATTCCTGTTACTAAAGAAAACAGGTCTTGAATTCTGTCCTTGATTTTTTTTTTAACAATATGTACAAAGTTAAGATGCCCCTAATATAAGTCAGTCTGACGTGCTGGTATTCCACTTGCTGCCAAAGAATAAGAAAGAGAGTGTGTGAAAGAGCAAACTACCATAAAAGAAAGTCAGTGCAGAAACTTCCAAACTCTGCCAGCAGTTGCAGTTGCTATGGTGTTTCCATGCGAGCAACCACAAATGAAGCTGAAATGTTAACTTCAGCAAGTTTCAAAAAAATACTACTGATAGTTTATTTATTTATTTTTTTACAGGTTTATTCCTGACCCAAGAGCATCCAGGGAACACTCATGAAGAAATGAGCATGTATATTAACTATAGTTCTAAAAAAAATAATTAAATAATACAGCTCTATGTACAGTTGTGATAAAAATAATGTACAGTTGATTTCTTTCTTTTTTATTAATTTTAAAAATAGGTACATATTATACAGATAAATGATACCTAAATTTGAGTAAAGACAAAAAAGAAATCAACTGTACATTATTTTTTATCACAACTATACATTAAGAGCTGTATTTGCAAAATACATAAGCATGGCATAAATCCACACAAACAAGAGAACTTAACTGATTTTGGAAGACAGAAAGCTGACAGAGAAGATTAGCAGGGGAAACACTGATACCTAAGTGCCTGCAGAGAGTGATTCCACCAAGAAATGAGTAATGACATCTATAACTCTAGAACTGCTCAGAAACTGGAGGCCTTGATACTTCAGAAAAGCGAGAGGAGTGGAAAAAAGAGATTGGCTAAAACTGTATATAACAAGGCAATTAGGTCCCAGGTATGCTCCTCTGCCTAGAGCAATGAGTGACCATCGCATCCCACCCCCTAGAGGAGAACAGGTGTTTATTCTTTGGAGAGATTGAATCCAACAACCTCTGGACCTGGGACCATTAGGCACCATGGGAAGTGGGAATGAGGTATGAGACAGAAAATATGGCCATCAAATTAAACCCTCAAGTCAACAGTGAGACCCTAAACCACTTATTTCCAATTTCCACCACCAAATATTTATCTGAATATATCCCTTTCTTCCCCCACTGGGAGGAGTTGGGGAATCCAGTTTTTCTTCTGGTAAAATTAAATGACCTCAGATATGGAAAAGGCAAAACAGTAGAGAGTAAACAGACCAGTGGTTGCAAGGGGCTGGAGAGGAGGACTGAGTAAGGGAAGCACTGAGAAGTTTTTAGGGCAGTGAAGCTCTTCTGTGTGATCTGTAATGGTAAGTACATGACACAAGGGTGCTCGGGGCTGGTGCACCGGGATGACCCAGAGGGATGCGATGGGGAGGGAGCTGGGAGGGGGGTGCAGGATGGGGAAAAATAAAAAAAATAAAATAAAACAAAAAAAATACATTTGTCAAAATCCATACAACTTTATAGCATGAAGAGTGAATTTAATGTATGTGAATCTAAGAGAATACTTAGGAGATGATGGATGTAATGGGAATGACAAAATAACACTATTACAAATGTATAAATAGCCTCCCTGAAGGGGATGGGAAGAAAAGACACTGACCTGAGTAACTTTGGAAATGAGTGAGTCCTATGGTTGGTAAAGCTGCTTTCCCCAAGAGCATGACTTAATAATTCTGGAATCATACATGTACAGTCATCTCTTAGTATCTGTGGGGGATTAGTTCCATGACCCCTCAAAAATACCCAGGAGACTTACCCGATACCATTCACAAAAATGAACTCAAAATCAATACCTGAAGCCATAAAACTCCTAGAAGAAAACATAGGGGAAAAGATCCTTGACATTGGTCCAGGCAGTGATTTCCTAGATTAGTCACTAAAACACAGGAAACAAAAACTAAAATAAACAAGTGGGACTACATTAAACTAAACAGCTTCTGAATAGCAAAGGAAACAATCAATAAATTGAAAAGACAACCTATAGAATGGGAGAAAATATTCACAAACTATGTATCTGATAAAGCACTAATAACCAAAATATATAAAGAACTCATGCAATTCAACAGCAAAAAAAGAAAATAATCTAATAAAAAATGGGCAAAGGACCTGAATAGGCATTTTTCCAAAGGAGACATACAAATGTCCAACAGATCTATGAAAACATGGCCAATATCACTAATCACCAGTGATATGCAAACCAAAACCACAGTGAGATTTCATCTCACACCTGTCAGGATGGCTTTTTGAAAAAGACAAGAGATAACAACATTGGTGAGGATATGGAAAAAAGGAGAGCCTTGTGCATGGTTGGTGGGATTATAAATTGGGACAACCATTATAATGGAAAACAGTATGGCAGTTTCTCAAAAAAACTAAAAACTGAACTACCATATGATCCAACAATCCCATTCCTGGGTATTCATCCAAAGGGATTGAAATCAGTATCTCGAAAGCATATCTGCACACCCAGTTCATTTTATCTTTACTCACAATAGCCAAGATATGAAAACAGTCTAAGTGTCGGTCAGCAGTTGAATGTATAAAGAAGATGTGGTATATTTATACAACAGAATATTATATGGCCATGCTGCTGCTGCTGCTGCTAAGTCGCTTCATTCGTGTCTGACTCTGTGCGACGCCAGAGACGGAAGCCCACCAGGCTCCCCTGTCCTTGGGATTCTCCAGGCAAGAACACTGGAGTGGGTTGCCATTTCCTTCTCCAATGCATGAAAGTGAAAAGTGAAAGTAACATTGCTCAGTTGTGTCCAACTCTTTGCGACCCCATGGACTGCAGCCCACCAGGCTCCTCCATCCATGGGAGTTTCCAGGCAAGAGTACTGGAGTGGGGTGCCATTGCCTTCTCCACAATCAATCTGCATCAAAACCCAAAGCATTACCCATGTAAACAGAGCTTCCTATTAGCTTGCTGCTACTGCTAAGTCACTTCAGTCGTGTCCAACTCTGTGTGATCCCACAGACGGCAGCCACCAGGCTCCCCCGTCCCTGGGATTCTCCAGGGAAGAACACTGGAGTGGGTTGCCATTTCCTTCTCCAATGCATGAAAGTGAAAAGTGAAAGGGAAGTCGCTCAGTCGAGTCCGACTCTTAGCGACCCCATGGACTGCAGCCTACCAAGCTCCTCCATCCATGGGATTTTCCAGGCAAAGTACTGGAGTGGGGTGCCATTGCCTATTAGCTTAATTTACTTTTAAATAGGAACATAGCCAAAGACTACTAGACACTCAAGACAAGTTTCCAACAACAAAGGCAGAAACCACACAAGAAAGAAAAAGGAAACAAGAAAATTTAAGACAAAAACTATAATATCATTAGGTAAATAAAGAGATTGGTTGCATTCATGAAACAAGAACAAGATGATAACCAAAAATAAGAGTGGGAGCAGGGAGTGGGAGAGGAATTATATGACACACACAAAAAAATTCTGTACTTTTTCCTTAGCAAGAATTTTAAGCTCAAAATGAGAAATTTATCTTTGAGCCATAACTGATAAAAAGTTTATATGAATTTTTAGAGAACATCCTAATAAAACTTCAGAGAATAAAGATACACTCTAACAAATTTTCCAATTATTTTTGATAGTATTAAACTTTCATATTCTCTGGTTACATTTTACAGCTTTTAATTAGCTTTGCACAGTTTAAATTCTGCTAGTAAGATAATGGCCTCTGAGAAATACTATACTGTACTAGGACTGTCTGCAAATGAAATAGGGATAAGACATGCACCCATACATTGTAAACTTTAACAATACAAGATATGATATATTAAGTTGGTAAGGGAAGAAGAGCCTTACCCTAGAAAATAAGCATGCTCAGCTGCTTCAGTTGTGTCCAACTCTTTGAGACACTATAGACTGTTCCTGCCAGGCTCCCCTCTCCATGGGATTCTCCAGGCAAGAACACTAGAGTGGGTTTCCATGTCCTCCTCCAGGGGATCTTCCTGATTCAGGGATCTAAGCTGGGTCTCCTGCATTGCAGGTGGATTCTTTACCACCGAGCCACCAGGGAAGCCCAGAAAATAAGCAAGAAAAGCTAAAATCTTTGTGAAAACACATGAGTTCTAATATTACTAAAAATTAAATAGCAGGAGTCAGAACTGATAATTCAGCTGAAATAATTTATGTGAATTTATATATATCATTGGATAAAAAGTCACAGTATATGGACCAGGTGGTGATGAAATTAAATCATTGTGCAGAATTTAGGAGACTACATCACGGGAGGTTATTCTTCTATCACCACAAGACAGAGACTCTGCTCGTGGCTGACAGCCACCAAGAAAAGGCCAGTGCTGAAAGTACCTCCTGTCTAAGAACTCGGGACTGTCAGAATGCCAGTATTCTCAAAGCAACCTTCCTACACTGTTAGTAAGAATATAAATTGGTATAGTCACTATGGGGAACAGTTGGAGGTTCCTTAAAACACTAAAAAAAAAAAAAAAAAAATTACCATAGGATTCAAGGATCTCACTTCTGGGCACATATCCGTAGAAAACCATAATTTGAAAATATACCATGCACCCCAATGTTTACTGCAGCACTGTTTACAACAGGCAAGACATGGAAGCAACCTAAGTGTCCACTAACAAATGAATAGATTAAAGAGGATATGGTAAATATATACAATAGAATATTACTGAGCCATAAAAAAGAATGAAATAATGCCATTTGAAGCAACATGATCGACCTAGAGATTATTATACTAAGTGAAGCCAGCCAAAATATCAAATATCATATGATAATGCTTATATGTAGAATCTAAAAAAAAATGAAACAAATGCACTTATGTACAAAACAGAAATAGACTCACAGACTAGAAAACAAAACTTATGGTTACCAAAGGGGAAAGGAAGGGGGAAGAATAAATTAGGAATTTGGGATTAACACATTCACACTACTATATACAAAACAAATAACCAATGAGGACCTCCTATATAGCACAGGGAACTATAGTCAATATTTTGTTATAACCTATAAGAGAAAAGAATCTGGAAAAATATATGTATATATATGTATGTGTGTGTGTGTGTATATATATATAATATTATATATTATATTTATATTATAAATATTATTTATAATATATATTTTTATTATTAATATAATTAACACAACATATTATATTATAATTATATACTATAATTAATATATTTATATATTATAATATATATATAAAATATAAATGTATATAAATATATATATTTATATATATATAAAAAACTGAATCACTTTGCTATACACCTGAAACACAAGATTGTAAATCAACTATACTTCCATTTTTTTTTAAAAAATGCCAATATTCTCATAACAAGCCACAAAAGTCTTACCTTTTTTCTCTCAATTGCCATACTCCCCTTTATTCTTCTGAATTGTGATTCTTAGCAAATGTGTATCTGAATCTCTCCTCAGACGCAGACATTACACTGTTTATTGTCACTCCTCTTATTTTCAAAATAAAAAGGAACTATCAAATAATAAGGATGTCTCAGAAATGAAAACTCTCACAGAAAAAATTAAATCTTCAAGGGGTTAAAATTGGAGACATTGCCTAGAAAGTAGCCAAAAGGTCACGAACACAATTTTAAACACGGATTTAAAATTAATAACTAATTTATTTAATTAACTTATTAATAACAAAACAAAAAGGAATAATAGCTATATCAAAAGAGAAATGGAGAAAAGGAGCAATTTAAGAAAGCTAAATCCTCATCTAATATAATAAGAAATCAGTAGCTAATGCTTTAAAATGATGACGCAAGAGTTAGCAGAGGATGTATGTTATGCAGTTAATGAGGTAAATATGAGACGAAATAGATAATAGAGTTGAAAGTGATTGTGGTTTTTAAAGCTGTGTATGTATTCCTTTGACAAGAATTACTTTTAAAAAAGTGGCTTAAGCTTACTTGGCTTATGTGTATAGCTAGAGGTAAGTTAATGTACACAAGTGTGACTTAGGGGAAAGTTCTTACTTTCAAGGGAGCTTTGTTTTGAATTTCTATTATACAGTACTTTTAAATACATGTGATCAACATCTATTTATCAATTTTTAAAGAATAACAGTGAGTGATGAACATGTTAAGAAAATGAAAATGTAGCTGTTAAGAGGAAAGAAAAAGGCAATTTGTGAACATTACAAATTACTTAAGGGACTTTAAAAAATATATATGATCTCGACCTAATTACAAGCACTTGAGAAAAAAGCGATTTCCCAGCAGGAAATTATCAGTTTCGCTGCATTTTACAGGTGTGTCAAAAAGCAGTTCAAAGTAGTCACCGGGTTACAAGCCTTTACCAAAGCCTCTACCAAAGCCTCTATAAGCACCAGAGGCTTTTCAAGGGCCTGGACTGCTTAGGGAGCACTTGATATTGAGACTCTGGGCGGATTCTAGGAGTGTAGCCTAAAGGACTTCAAAATCGCCTCTTCAACCCAAATTTGCCAGAAGTAACTTCTTAAATTCAGTCTTCAAAGCCTGATCCTATTTGCAAAGCTTTTTTTCCCCTGTCTCTGGCATCTTTTTGCCCATAAAGACGACTGTCGCTTATCACCTCTATGTGGAAGTGTCCTACTATGTTGAGTGACAGGCTTTTAGATAATACTGCTAATTCAGAAGGATGTTTACAAACATTGCTATCTCTGTTCAAGTGTGTGTATTTTATAACCTTTGAAATACAGAAAGGAAATAGCCTAATTCATTTATCCATTTTCTTCTCTTATTAAACCACAACTTTTCATTATATACTCATAGGTTTGTTTCAAATTGGACAAAGAATGACTACATCATTACAGATTCCCAATTTCGAGGTGTTAAGAATCATTGGTGGTTCCTGATGATAGCTTTGTGATTCACAAGAAGTCATTTTTCAAAAGGCTCAATTCCATTTTGTAGATTCACATTTGTCCCTAAACACAATGTACAACGCTTTACAAGTCATTGGTTATTATTGTTAACCAGTAATGTATTAACCACATTTTACTAAGTTCAGTTCAGTTCAGTCGCTCAGTCGTGTCCAACTCTGCGACCCCATGAATCGCAGCACGCCAGGCCTCCCTGTCCATCACCAACTCCCGGAGTTCACTCAGACTCACGCTCATCAAGTCGGTGATGCCATCCAGCCATCTCATCCTGTCGTCCCCTTCTCCTCCTGCCCCCAATCCCTCCCAGCATCAGAGTCTTTTCCAATGAGTCAACTCTTCGCATGAGGTGGCCAAAGTACTGGAGTTTCAGCTTTAGCATCATTCCTCCAAAGAAATCGCAGGGCTGATCTCCTTCAGAATGGACTGGTTGCATCTCCTTGCAGTCCAAGGGACTCTCAAGAGTCTTCTCCAACACCACAGTTCAAAAGTATCAATTCTTCGATGCTCAGCCTTCTTCACAGTCCAACTCTCACATCCATATATGACCACAGGAAAAACCATAGCCTTGACCAGACGGACCTTTGTTGGCAAAGTCATGTCTCTGCTTTTACTACGTTCCCTAGATCTATACTGACAGAACTGAAGTCAGTATCTGAGTCTCAGTCCATATTCAGTGCTGATGCTGAGCTGAATCCACAATAGTTCAAGGAGGGTTTTCAGACAAGTGTTTCAAAACCTGTTAGAAAACTTCAAGAACAAAAAAAGTTGTGTTTTGGAAAGACTGAAAACAGGACCAGCTTGCCCATAAGGCCAAAAAGAAAGTGACACGTCCAACTTTTAGCAGAGAAGAAAGATTTGTTTTCACGGCGACAATTTTAAACATACGGCAGAGAATTAATTAGGACCACTCCAATTGTATTTTTCCTTTTTTGTTTCATCTGATTTCATCTTTCTTTAATCTTATTCTGCCTAACCACAGAGCTCTTTCCCCCCCAACAGACAGGACAGGTAAAAAGTAAACTATCACTAGTATTTATAAATACACTTTAGCTCAATGTTCAAGCAGCTAACAGCACCCCCTCTCCCCACCCCTTTTATTTGAGGCTTCACTAACATTTAAACTTGCCTGAGTTTGCAAGTGTCTTGCCTAAAGTGTCTTCTCTGACTTACCAATTCGGACTTCCAAACTGGAGAAAGTGGGAGAATTAATAACACGCTAAGTGACGTACATGGGCATGCGTGTGCAGTCCTGTCTGACTCTTTGTGACCCCATGGACTGTAGCCCGCCAGGCTCCTCCGTCTATGGGATTCTCCAAGCAAGAATACTGCAGTGGGTTGCCATGACCTCCTCCATGGGACCTTGCCGACCCAAGGATAGAACCCACGTCTCTTATGTCTCCTGCATTGGCAGGCAGGTTCTCTACCACTAGTAACACCTGGGAAGCCCAAGTGATGTATATCCTCACTTAAATATGAAACCAAATCCATTATCCAATTCAGTTCATAGTTATCTTTTGACACCACTTAGGCAAGAAAGGGCTATGTCTGCTACGATGTAAGTCACAGTGGAAAGCAAGTTCCATAAGTTAAAGTTGCTCAAACACAAAATATTAAAAGAAACATGCCCTTCCAGGCATTTCACTACTGATTATACACAAGTAAGGGAGAAAGATAGTCAGTGCCACCTGTTCAGCTTTTATTTCTATAAAGGCAAAGGTTAGAAGAATAAAGATTGCTATCTCAATTAAATACCATCTGAACTCTGAACTATTGAAGAAAAAGTCAGAGAGAGATGACTAACTGCAAACTTGGCTATTCCTTGACCCAAATGGAACCAAATCACTTTAATCCCCAGGCTGTAATCAGCCTCAACTTAGCAGTTGCTCAAGAAATAAGTTCTTCCAATGACCTAAGAGCTCAATTCACAGCCCAGAATGAACTCAAACCTTCAGGTTCCTTTATAAAACACTTCCTATATACCAGGACTTTAATGTCATGAGATGCCATTTAACATCCCAAACAACTCTAAGTAGGCATTACTAGCCATCTTTTTTGAATGTAAGGACCAAGCCATAGAGAGGGCAAGGTCACTGAGCTGGTAGTGATGACAGAAGCTAAACCACGGTCTGTCCAACCCCAAAGCCTGTGTCTTTAAGCTCCTATTAGCTGTGTCTCCAACCAAAGCTTAAAACACTACTGGACAAGTGAAGGCCGCTATGCATCAGACTGGCCTTTGGACATGAGAAGACCCCTCATTCCACGTGATATAGCCCACCAACTACTCCCATTCGCTTTCCTTATTCTATGACTTTCTAGCATTTATCTCTGAAATCACATCTATTAATTTCACATTCATTTGTGCTTCTACTCTATTCTAGGCACCATACATATAGCTGTGAACTATACAGACAACAATATTTGCCCTCATAGAGCTGACGTTGTTTATTTGTTAACTTATTCTTATCTGTCACCATACCAAATATAATCTCCATGAGGGCATGGATATAATGTTTCATTTATTACATATTTCCAGCACAGAGAAGAGCCTCTGGTATGTGGGTACAACAGACAGCAATGTTTGCCAAAGAATTCCACCTGTGACATCCTCGCAAAGGTGTAGGGAAACTGGTCAAAACAATTCACCATGCTGATTTTATCCCCATGCAGAGTTCCTCAGAATGCATTGTCTTAGTGCTATACTACAAATGGCCATTAAACAAAGCTTTGAATAAACCTCTAAGACATGAAACAAATAGTTTAGTTATCTTTAAGAGTTCATTTTTCTTAGCCAAAAAACGCAGTAAAAGATAGCCACAATACCACAGCAGGCAGTAAATGCATGTAAAGATAAAAGGAGCTTAAAATATTTTTATTTGTAAAAATAGAAATAAAACTAATCTGAATCAGGTTCTTTCTTCTTTCTTCTTGTCCCTTTTAAGGAAGTCCCAGTTTCTAGTCTTCCTTTGCCCTGTTCGGTTTTTTGTGTCATCCACTCTCTTTCCAGCTGTTTCAGCATGTCTGCAGTGAGGAGTCCTTGCTGCACCAACCTGGAAGCAAGGGATTTCTCTTCTGCATCAGGGCCGAGGGGCTCAGCAGCTTTACTCCCCAAAGCTTTGGTGCCCCGATTCCTTCTGCTTTGGCTCTTTGCTGCACCTGACAGACGGGACTGGCTCTCTGCTGACAAGTTCTGCAAATTCAGCAGTTTGTGTGTCTCTGAAATTTTAATCAGTTTGGTGATGTTGTGTACACCATCTTGGATAATGCCATCTAGTTCTTTCTGGAGCTCTCGAACCAGGCTGGCATCTGGAAACATATCTAAAAACCGGTAGCTGGAAAGAAAAAAAACACATTACATGATAGGAAGAGTTCTTAGGGCAGTTGCTGGACTACTGTCAATGAAGTGACTAAATCTTGATACTGATTCATTCCAAATATTCTGTTCTTGCAAACTGTGTCCAGTGCCTTTGCTCAACCTTTATTTCTGCCCCCAGCTCATGTAAGGAATATGTTGTTATGAGAGTTGCTCACCACTCCTATCTTAAGTGATTCTGATCTGCTTCCCTAGTGTGACATGCCCCTCCTTTGGGAATGACTGATCTACAGCAGTCCCTCTTAAATCATGATACAGACATGAATCACCTTGAAATTTTATTAAAATGTAGAGTTTTATTAAAGCTGGAGTAGGCCCAATATTCTCTATTTTTAACAAGTTTCCAATCAATACCAATGCTTTTGGTCCAGGGACTACTATTTGCATAGGATTTAGTAGAGTTTCTCACCTACTTAACTAGAATCATAAGAACTCTTAAGTCCTTTTTGGAATGGGTATAAACCAGGCTCAGCTGCCTAAATGGACAATAAAACACCTTGCAAGTATGTGCCTAATTTGAAAGTGTAAAAGACCATCATAAAAACTTTTGATTTGTCCTATTACTTGGAAAAATGAGGCGCATAATGGAAAAATTTGGTACCTTAGCCATAGGTAAAGATCCAAGACATCGTGGACAGCTTCAAGATCCATGAGGTCTTTAATATTCTTAGGTGGAAGTAATGGCCATTTAATATATCGGCGTAACCATGAGAAGGTTAGGGGCTCATTCCTGCTATACTGTCTGGCAAACTGAGACAGAAGAAAGGAATTTGGCAAAAGAATCAGAATTCACTTTAGTCTGTGACCCCCCCCCCAAAAAAAAAGACAGCATAATAAAATGTTAACTGTGGCTGTTATCTCAATAGGCAGGCTGGTTTCTCTCCTTCTTTACACTTTTCTATATTTTAAAGAACATTTCATGCTCTTTAAAGTTTGCGTTTTGTTTTTGTCATTGAAAGGAATGATTTCCTTCTTTTTCCAAAACCAGGGCAATAAAACGCCTATGAACTAACTTTCCAGGGACTGCCTGTTAACATTTATGAACATTTTATGTTCTAAGTTCCAAGTTACAGGCAGACAGTACCCAGAGACTTCTGTCCCTTCATGTAATAGTCCTATAGCCTTAAATAGGAGCTTGTATTTTGTCAATATCATCCCTTACTATATTAAAAAGTCTTTGAGGGATTTCCCTGGCGGTCCAGAGGTTCAGACTCCATGGTTCCACTCCAAGGGTGTTGGTTTCGATCCCTGGTTGGGGAACTAAGTTCCCCTATGCCACATGGCATGGCCAAAAAAAGAAAAAGAAACTCTTTAAGCTGACTTGGTACAAGGTTGGCCATGAGTCAATCAAACT
Source organism: Bos indicus x Bos taurus (assembly GCF_003369695.1). Classification (NCBI taxonomy): domain Eukaryota; kingdom Metazoa; phylum Chordata; class Mammalia; order Artiodactyla; family Bovidae; genus Bos; species Bos indicus x Bos taurus. The sequence goes on along the minus strand of NC_040103.1, from coordinate 25,548,426 downwards.
AGTAAAGAGACTCTGCCTCTTCACTAGCCGTACGGTTATAGAGTTCTGGCCAAGTCACCACTGTGATTCAACTTCTTCAATACCATATCACCACACCTTCTTGAACCCCAAGACATTCAAATCATGCTGCCTCCCAAACAACGCTAGATGCTATTATGCATCACAATATCTATAGGAGATAATAAAATTATGCAAAAACTAGCAAGCATAAGTTTACAATCTTTAGCTTCAAGGATAAGGTGATTTTTGAAAGGTTCATTTCTTAATTAGGGAAAATTATCTCTAAATATTTAACCTAAGCAAGATCAAAACTTTAGAAATGCAGGGTAGTTTTCGAATAACTGTGATTAAATGTTACAATTTTATTTGTTTCAGTCTGGTTCATTCTGCTGTTTAATACATGCCAGGTAAGAATGTCCATGAAGAATGGAAACGTGACCACGTTAACCTGCTAATAAGCTGCTGCTGCTGCTGCTAAGTCGCTTCAGTCGTGTCCGACTCTGTGCGACCCCATAGACAGCAGCCTACTAGGCTCCCCCGTCCCTGGGATTCTCCAGGCAAGAATACTGGAGTGGGTTGCCATTTCCTTCTCCAATGCATGAAAGTGAAAAGTGAAAGTGAAGTCGCTCAGTCGTGCCCGACTCTTAGCAACCCCATGGACTGGAGCCCACCAGGCTCCTCCGTCCATGGGATTTTCCAGGCAAGAGTACTGGAGTGGGGTGCCAACATGCCAAAACACAGTTCTCTTACAAAAGCAGTGGTTTACCATTTAGGCCACAAACAACTAGCGGAAGCCCAGTATGTGAGTATGGAGCTGCTGAGAGACAGAGAGGGAGAGAGACCCATCCAAGAGCCAGCCCTAAAGGAGCTCCAGGGAACAGTTCCTAAACTACTTCCTAAGGGGCATCAGAGACCATTAGCGGAATTGAGCTCTTTTATTCAGTAATAATGGAGATAAGGAAAATCTCCAGATTTCACATTTTAACCTGTAAACACAACACATAAGCAACTATTGGCGTCTAGACTCCTTACTCCTTAGTAACATGCTGCTATTTTATTAGAGAGCAGTTTGAAGGATGGTTTAAATGGGGTCAGGCCCATGGGCTCCAGTTCCATCCAGGTCAGTTCTTTGCTATGTTTTTAATATTTGGCAGCACTGCACAGCATGTGAGATCAGTTCCCCAACCAGGGATCAAATCCACACCCCTTGTACTGGCAGCACAGAGTCTTAACCACCGGACTACCAAGGAAGTCCTCGGGTCTTTTAAGTTTAAGCCTTTGTTCCATAAACTTCAATCTTATGCTAGTTAGCTCTCTCACAAACACCAGCTCTAAGAAACATATTTCTTAGGTAAATACCTGGACATGGAACACCTCTAAGACATATTCAAGGAAAAAGACAAGCTGCAGACTACTTCATTATGGCATTTATGGGAGAACACACCCACCCAACAAAAACTAGAATTTCTACTCCTATGGGTATGTAGGCAAATGTAACAGAAAAGGTCTGCAAGAATAGCTGATATCAGCTATTACAGCAAAGCTGATAACAGCACTTATGTCAGGGTGGCAGCCCAATTTAACCTTCTCTAATGTTTTAATTTTGTGCAAAAAAGTACTTGTGTATTATTTATAAAATTTTAAAATAATTTAAAACATAAACTTAGATTTGATCCAAACAAAGCTAATAAGCAGAATGTTAACAGCTATAAAAAAAGATGGCAGTGAAATGACATCAATGAATCAGGAAAAGATTTAAAGAGACGACCTCTGGGCGTAGTGGGGCAGGGAGAGCGTGCAGAGCCAACAGGGGGAGCAATGGCCCAGAGACAGCAGAGAACACGGCGAGACTGCAAGTTTAGCTTCTGCTGCCTTTGCCCACCCCTTGTTTGGGTGACTCTTGGGATCAGAAGTCAGAGATGTGTCTCTCTACCCAAATGAGTTAAAAGAAAAGGGGCTGGAACCTTGGCACCAAATTCACACAAAGAGCCATCCCTGACGGTTAACAGAACTGATACTGCTGCCGCCATTGACTCCTAAGCCCCGTCCCTTCCAGAATACATGCCCCAACACCAACAAGGAAAAAGTGTATCTACCATCAGGCAGACTCCTTTCGCTCAAAATATTATGTTTAATTATTTTTATTTTAGCTTCTGCAAAAAGGCTACCACATAAAACCAAATACAAAGCAAGAATTCTCTCCCCCCACCCCCAAAACTATCTGAAAGAACAAAAGAGTCATGTTTTATTTAAGTTCTTACACAGTGTTTCATATAAAAGGGTACACTGTCTTATTTCTTTATTCTGATTAACAAAATATTGTTTGGGGAAAATGCATCAACCCGAAACAACTCAAAATATCAAAAAGATAAAGGCTTACCTGCAACAATGAAGAACAGACGAAAGGCTGCTTCTTGTTGATAGGGGCTGTGCAGAAAACATACCTCACTCGGAGACTTAACGGAATATGCTGGATCAACTCTGCAGAAAATTTAAAATCATCCATATTGCAGACAAAATACTGCCCATCAACTTGTGAAAAGTCTACAAAAATATCCTGGGAGGGAAAAATACATTAATTACTGGACTACCTAGCTGGGCATGAATAAAGTACTCAAGTCTGTAAGAGACAATCACTTTAATACGTTAACAGACGTCTAGAAAGGCTTGCTTAATTCACTGCCTCCTCAAGCTAACAGACGTCCTTACCAGCCTTCTCAACCTGAAATACTCAGAAAATTCCTCAGGATAAAAGCCCTAAAACTTCTGAGAGAAAGTTTCCACTTTCAAGATAAACTTCATGAATAGCAACTTCACAAAAACAGACTATCCAGTCATGTTCACAAGGTTAACCAGTAATTGTCTGACACACCAACTTTTAAATGTTTTTATTTTTCCCAACAAACGACTGAACTCATGCCCCTGCATTGGGAGCACAGAGTCTTAACCATCAGGGAAATCATATACTGACTTTTTTAGAAAAGAGATTTAGGAGTTTCTACTTACAATGAGATTAGAAAGCGTTGTGTCAGGGAGATGGTAGGCAAACATTTCAATCTGTTCAGCAGTTGGATGAAGACCAGCTGCCTTGAGTAAAAGAAAAAACAACCATAAGCTTATTTTTTTTAAGCGTAAGTTTTCTTAAGTTATTTCAAGATAAAGTCCTATATTTGGGATAGGCCCTTGCCAAATGAGTTAAGGGACAAGAATTTGAGTAAAACAGAGACAAGCATCATATTTTGCCATTTATTACCAACTACCAATTAATTTTCTGCTTATATTTTACTTATATTCCTAAACTCTCTGGTGATCTGACAGCACACACAAGTATACATAGCGCTTTCCAGGGTCTCAATTCTCTCCATTGAACAAAACAAAAAAGGAAAACCCAATCACTTTAACCAGGGCAAAAAAACTGACATACATATATAGAAGAGAAAATGTCTAAACTGGAGGCCAGTTATCTCTTTACCTGAATATTCATAATGTCAAGAATTGCCCACAGTTAGAGCCAGACATCCTGGAATGTGAAGTCAGGTAGGCCTTAGAAAGCATCACTACAAACAAAGCTACTGGAGGTGATGGAATTCCAGTTGAGCTATTTCAAATCCTGAAGGATGATGCTGTGAAAATGCTGCACTCAATATGCCAGCAAATTTGAAAAACTCAGCAGTGGCCACAGGACTGGAAAACGTCAGTTTTCATTCCAATCCCAAAGAAAGGCAATGCCAAAGAATGCTCAAACTACCACACAATTGCACTCATCTCACATGCTAGTAAAGTAATGCTCAAAATTCTCCAAGCCAGGCTTCAGCAATACGTGAACTGTGAACTTCCAGATTTTCAAGCTGGTTTTAGAAAAGGCAGAGGAACCAGAGATCAAATTGCCAACATCTGCTGGATCATTGAAAAAGCAAGAGAGTTCCAGAAAGACATCTATTTCTGCTTTATTGACTATGCCAAGCCTTTGACTGTGTGGATCACAACGAACTGTGGAAAATTCTGAAAGAGATGGGAATACCAGACCACCTGACCTGCCTCTTCTGAAATCTGTGTGCAGGTCAGGAAGCAACAGTTAAAACTGGACATGGAACAACAGACTGGTTCCAAACAGGAAAAGGAGTATGTCAAGGCTGTATATTGTCACCCTGCTTATTTAACTTATATGCAGAGTACATCATGAGAAATGCTGGGCTGGAGGAAGCACAAGCTGGAATCAAGATTGCTGGGAGAAATATCAATAACCTCAGATATGCAGATGACACCACACTTATGGCAGAAAGTGAAGAGGAACTCAAAAGCCTCTTGATGAAAGTGAAAGAGGAGAGTGAAAAAGTTGGCTTAAAGCTCAACATGCAGAAAATGAAGATCATGGCATCCAGTCCCATCACTTCATGGGAAATAGACGGGGCAACAGTGGAAACAGTGTCAGACTTTATTTTTTTGGGCTCCAAAATCACTGCAAATGGTGATTGCAGCCATGAAATTAGAAGACGCTTACTCCTTGGAAGGAAAGTTATGACCAACCTAGATAGCATGTGCAAAAGCAGAGACATTACTTTGCCAACAAAGGTTCATCTAGTCAAGGCTATGGTTTTTCCAGTAGTCATGTATGGATGTGAGAGTTGGACTATAAAGAAAGCTGAGTGCCAAACAATTGGTGCTTTTGAACTGTGGTGTTGGAGAAGACTCTTGAGAGTCCCTTGGACTGCAAGGAGATTCAACCAGTCCATCCTAAAGGAGATCAGTCCTGAATATTCATTGGAAGGAATGATGCTGAAGCTGAAACTCCAATACTTTGGCCACCTGATGCAAAGAGCTGACTCATTGGAAAAGACTCTGATGCTGGGAGGGATTGGGGGCAGGAGGAGAAGGGGACGACAGAGGATGAGATGGCTGGATGGCATCACTGCCTCGATGGACATGAGTCTGAGTGAACTCCGGGTGTTGGTGATGGACAGGGAGGCCTGGCGTGCTGCAATTCATGGGGTCGCAAAGAGTCGGACACGACTGAGCGACTGAACTGAACTGAACTGAAGCATTAGAAAGAAAAAAAGAAAGAGAATGGGAAAAACAAAGAGGAAAAGAAGAGAGAGATGAATCATGGGAGGGAGGAAGAGAATAAACACAAGAAAGGAGGTACCCAGGAGGGAGATGGGGAGGTCCATTAGCAGCTGCACTCTTTTTTTTAAACATTTAAAAAAATATATTTATTTGGCCACATCAGGTCTTAATGGTAGCACATGGGATGTAGTTCCCTGACCTGGGATAGAATCTGGGCCCACTGCATTGAGTCTTAGCCATCAAACCACCAGGGAAGTCCCACAGTTATACTCTTAACAAAAGCTACAGAAATGATTCCAGCCACAGCTTTCCTCCAGGAACTTTCCCTCATGTTATCTCATTCATATACCCTTTTACCTGAGATCCCTAAAAGTAAGATAAGCCCTATTAAGTGAATTTTCCAGGCAAACTTTAAATTGTAATAGTTTGTTTAAAATACATACATGTCTGCCTCATTAACTGCACTAACCAAAATTTAACCTTGTCCTTAATGGTTCAAAGCTGTATAGCTTAATGCTGTTTTTACCCAACATGCAAAGGTTTCTTCTACTGTCAAGTTTCTGGCAATTTTCAGTCTGCTGACAAAGCTATGTGCCCACCTGAAGCAACCAGGCCCCAATCCCCACCTGTTAAATTACAGGAAGAATTAACGTAAAATCAGGTTTACTAAACTCGTTACATTATTGCTACGTTTATAAAATCTGGATCTTTCACTTGCATACCATTCTCTAACCAGGGGCTCTCTATTAGGCCTCTCAAAAGCAATAAAGCAGGGTTTTCTTTCATTTTAAATGTTTTTCTTTATTTCATTGCACCGGGTCTTAGTTAGCATGTGCGGGATCTCTTAGTTGTGGCATGTGGGATCTAGTTCCCTGACCAGGGATCGAACCCAGGCCCCCTGCACCGGGAGCATGGAGTCTTGGCCACTGGACCATCAGGGAAGTTCCGAAGCAGGGCTTTCTTGACATGATTTTCACGGCACAAAATTTTCTTTGGCTTATTTGTTTCCAGGTATCTGAGGTGAAAGTCTGGAAAGGGAGTGAAGGAAGGAAGGACTGTCCTTCACAGAGAAGAGGTAATTAATTACTATGTTAATTAAACATTACCTTTATAGGATCCACAGGCCTATTCAAAATTTCCTTTAATAAACTGAGGTCTTCTCGATTCATTGTTGTAACCTCTCCTTCTTTAAATTTTGAACTGAACCTACCAGCTCTGCCAGCAATCTGCAAGGCTTGAGAGGTGGTAATTGGTTCTATTTCTTTCTCTCCCTTTTCATTGATACTTGGCTTCATAAGGGAGTAAAAAATAATTCTTCTTATGCTCCTGAAATAGAAATAAAGATGATCTCATGAGCTGCTGTCTGAAAAGTCGTCCATCATTTGGTTCATTGTACAAAGGCTCACTCTAATTCTAGTTAGGCCTACTTGCAATATTGCCCACTGTTTACAAAGTAAGGTAAAGGGGTTTGTCAGTAATTATTTTTCTTTCCCTTAAACAGCATTTTTTACTAAAAATCATCAAATTATTCATTTAAGTGGGTGAAAAGTATAATACATAAATTATACTTCAGTAAGGCTCTAGAAAATAACTCTTTTTACAAATAAACCATACAAGGTCTTCTTAGGCTACTTTTAAATGCTGCTGCTGCTGCTAAGTCGCTTCAGTTGTGTCCGACTCTGTGCGACCCCATAGACGGCAGCCCACCAGGCTCCACTGTCCCTGGGATTCTCCAGGCAAGAACACTGGAGTGGGTTGCCATTTCCTTCTCCAATGCATGAAAGTGAAAAGTGAAAGTGAAGTCACTCAGTTGTGTCCGACTCTTAGCGACCCCATGGACTGTAGCCCACCAGCCTCCTCCGTCCATGGGATTTTCCAGGCAAGAGTACTGGAGTGGGGTGCCATTGCCTTCTCTGACTTTTAAATGCTAGCTTCTATTAATGGCTTTGAATAGCTCATCCATAAAGGTATAGCTGTTTTCATTTCCCACAGAGGAATATTTATGTTTAATATTGTTAACCCCTGAAGATAATGGCTAGCCCCACATGCCGACTGAGACACTGAAAATAAAGTGAGGTAACATAATAGGTATTAAGATATTAAGAAGAGGTGGCAAGAATACACAGAAGAACTGTACAAAAAAGATCTTCACAACCCAGATAATCATGATGGTGTGATCATCAACCTAGAGCCAGACATCCTGGAATGCGAAGTCAAGTGGGCCTTAGAAAGCATGACTATGAACAAAACTAGTGGAGGTGACAGAATTCCAGTTGAGCTATTCCAAATCCTAAAAGATGATGCTGTGAAAGTGCTGCACTCAATATGCCAGCAAATTTGGAAAACTCAGCAGTGGCCACAAGACTGGAAAACGTCAGTTTTCATTCCAATCCCAAAGAAAGGCACAGCCAAAGAATGCTCAAACTACCACACAATTGCACTCATCTCACACGCTAGTAATGCTCAAAATTCTCCAAGCCAGCCTTCAACAGTCCATGAACTGTGAACTTCCAGATGTTCAAGCTGGATTTAGAAAAGGCAGAGGAACCAGAGATCAAATTGCTGACATCCACTGGATCATTGAAAAAGCAAGAGAGTTCCAAAAACACATCTACTTCTGCTTTATTGACTATGCCAAAGCCTTGACTGTGTGGATCACAACAAACTGTGGAAAATTCTGAAAGAGATGGGAATACCAGACCACCTGACCTGCCTCCTGAAAAATGTGTATGTAGGTCAAGAAGTTAGAACTGCAGTTAGAACTGGACATGGAACACAGACTGGTTCCAAATCGGGAAAGGAGTATGTCAAGGCTGTATATTGTCACCCTGCTTATTTAACTTATATGCAGTGTACACCATGAGAAATGCCGGGCTGGAGGAAGTACAAGCTGGAATCAAGATTGCCGGAGAAATATCAATAACCTCAGATATGCAGATGACACCACACTTATGGAAGAAAGTGAAGAAGAAATAAAGAGCCTCTTGATGAAAGTGAAAGAGGAGAGTGAAAAAGTTGGCTTAAAACTGAACATTCAGAAAACTAAGATCATGGCATCTGGTCCCATCACTTCATGGCAAATAGATGGGGAAACAGTGGAAACAGTGACAGACTTTATTTTGGGGGGCTCCAAAATCACTGTAAATGGTGACTGCAGCCATGAAATTAAAAGACACTTTACTCCTTGGAAGAAAAGTTATGACCAAACTAGACAGCATATTAAAAGCAGAGACATTACTTTGCCAATAAAGGTCCATCTAGTCAAAGCAATGGATTTTCCAGTAGTCATGCATGGATGTGAGAGTTGGACTATTAGGAAAGCTGAGCACCAAAGAATTGATGCTTTTGAACTGTGGTGTTGGAGAAGACTCTTGGGAGTCCCTTGGACTGCAAGGAGATCTAACCAGCCCATCCTAAAGGAAATCAGTCCTGAATATTCATTGGAAGGACTGATGCTGAAGCTGCAACTTCAATACTTTGGCCACCTGATGCCAAGAACTGACTCATTGGAAAAGGCCCTGATGTTGTGAAAGACTGAGGGCAGGAGGAGAAGGGGATGACAGAGGATGAGATGGTTGGATGGCATCACCGACTCAATGGACATGAGTTTGAGTAAACTCTGGGAGTTGGTGATGGATAGGGAGGCCTAGCGTGCCACAGTCCATGGGGTCACAGAGTTGGACACGACTGAGCGACTGAACTGATTTGAACTGAACATAATAGGTTAGCAGTGGTAGGGAGCAGCACTTAAAAGTCCAAGTGTTATGTGATATTTTAATTTTATTCCTTTAGGTGTGAGCAAGATAAATCTAGGATCTATACTACAATACCCATTCACCTAAGCCAAAGAGTTTGGTCATTCTAATGCCATTGAGAAGTGTTTAAATTGCTATCTAACCCACTGAATATCCACGATTATTAAAAACAAATTACTTACAAATTAAGTCCCATCCCAATTGCATCTGTAGCAACCAGGATTTTGCATGGATCATCAGGATCATTAAACTTTTTTGCTTGAGCAAGTTTGGTCCCTAAAATAAGAACAGTTTATGTTAAATTAATGTTCTCTGTCTTTTAGTACATCACACTAAGTAGTATCTTGTAGTGTCTTGGAAACCCTCACCTCCAACTGTCCATTTTATGGATAAAACTCTCACTGTTTCAAACTTAAATATTATTCTCAAATAGTCACTTATCCTTTTATTTCTATTCCTCTAAATAACCTCACAAAGAGCAACACAGTCCCCTACCACACTAGCTATATCATTTCTGAGGACACTTTTAACAGATTTCTGGTAATATTTTAAGAATATTACCAGGATCATATTTTAGTGACATTTCTGTAAGAAAATCATCAGCTCAACATTTAAAATACAGTCTACTAATAACAACAATTAACAAGAGCTATAGATAATCAAAATACTTCTATCATCATAAAGATGACTAGAGAAGTATGTGCTTCATATCACAAATTATACACCAAGCAACTTAATTCAGTAGCTCACTGTGTTATCGATACGTATCTCAAAATACATGGCAAAAACAAGAGACTTCATATCCTACCATGAGGAAAGTCAATAATTACCAGGAGGGAGACTGCCATATATAACAGCTGATTCCAATCCCCGAATTTCAATCTGTCGACTCACAGAATAAATATCATTCTTGCTAAAACAGACAATGCAGTCCCCGGGCCGAAGGTTGTCTAAGGATTCTAGTGCGTGATCCAGCACAGAAATGGGGGTAAGCCTTTTATAGGTTCGAACCTATAATAAAGGACACGATAGTGTAAAATAGCATACCTAACGGAACTTCTTATGACTAAGCATTGTGAAAAACTCACAAAGCAGTCAAGTAGCTAAAAACTGCTAAAGTTAGACAAGTTCCAACATTTTCAAGAGAAAACACAGAAAAACATTTATTTTGGTATTATAAGTGTTACCATCAGTTCTCATTGGTATTTCTAAATTAGTAAAGTGTTACAGAGGATTTCATAAATTTTCAAAGCACTTTCATATATATTTGATTTGTACAGGAACTTGCTAAGTTCAGAAGGGTTATTAACTGTTACTTCCAGTTTATGAAAAAAGCAAAATAGAGTCTAATAAGTGATCAAGCCAAAAAAAAGAAAAGATCAGGTCTGACGAGGATTTTTCCAGCTGTAGCCTTTTGTGATTTGCCTAAAAACACAAAGTGAGTTAACAGCAAAACCAAGACTGAAACCCAGAATTTCTTCCACTATACTCCACTATCTCTCCTTGAAAACTGAGTACAAAACTAAAGTAATGGACCAGTTTTTAAATATTTCATTTTATTATAGAAGTCTGGTAAAGAAAGCAAAAAGTAGGAGTAAGCAGAAATGAGTTGCTTCCTATTCTAGGAATGTGAAAAAAGGATACAAACCATCTCTAGCAATTAGATATCTATCAGAGTACCCAGTATCTGACATTTGAGACTTTGAAAATTACAAACTTTTGCTGAGCCTCCAATTTCTAACATTCCAGATTTACTTAATTCTAAAGAGATCTGTTCAAATTCCAAAAGGTTCTGTCAAGAAAAGGTAAGGAATCTGCTTGGACTTTTGAAGACTTAGGGTGTGAGAACCACTCGGTCAGAACTTTAGATCATGAGGTTCAACCAACTATGCATGATCTAGTCAACTACAGGGCAATGAAGCTGATCTTTCAATTCTCACTTTGCCATCGTCTGGGGCCTATGAAGCCACTGCCTGGGTACTCTGGGTACTTGCTATGCCACCTTGAGAACAAGGCATATAATTGAGTACCTCCACATCCTCCCCAGTTGTGTACATAAGCTCGGTAACCATGTCAATTGCAGCAGATTCTCCACACAAATGGATTTCTTCAGCACAGAGTCCTGTTAAGTGCAAAATTGGGATTTTTTTTTAAATTTTAAAGATACAAAAGTAAATATGTAATACTTCACATACCCAAAATACTTTGCTTACCTACTGCTTTACAACTTTAAGAAGGGTTATCATAAATGTGATCTCTGTGATTCAACCCTGAAAACAAAAATCTTCTAGTGGGCAAAATTATCACCATTTTTACAAATCTTAGGGTTTTTAAGCTGCTGTGGCCAAGGTTTTGAGTCTACTAGATGGTGAAGCCAGTCTGAACTAGAATCTGGCATTTTGATGGTTAGCACTGAACATTAGTCCTATACTTTTCTTTTCAAATCAGGCTCCATGGAATCACTGAGGTGACTTGGGGGTGGGGGGTAGGGGCTGGTGGGTAGAAGAAACTCCAAGATCCTTACCACTTAGCATATACACTTTCATCCATTTTATATTACAGGTTTTCGTGTACACTCTTGGTTTAAAGAAAGAGTTCACCTATTTGTTTGTAAATTTGAAAACACCTGCCCTACAGCATGCTGATCAAAAATTCACTCCAAAGATCAAGCAGGAGAAATGTTCATTCATGTCCGTAGACTTTAAGAAGTCCACTTCCAGGAGCCTATCTTAAAGAAATAATAAATAAAAAGTTATGGCTACAGAGATTTTTTTATTGCATCACTAATAATAGGGAAAAATGTTCAACTCTTTAGGACAAATTACAACTGGGCTCCCACATCCACAGGCTTGACATTGCAGATTCAACCAGTGGTGGACCCCTGGTTGAATTCATGGACGCAGAACCCATCCACCTGGAAGGGATCTGAGCATCTGCAGAGGTCCAGGGACCAATATTCCACAGATACTGAAGGAAGACTATAGCACAGCTCTTCAATGGATAATATACAACATTCATATGTGGTATGAAAAAAAAGTCTATGAAAAAGCACTGAAAAAAAAAGCAAGATACAAAATTTATATATTCACAAAACACCATAAAAATGAGAAAAAAAGATTGTCAGGAAACACCAAAAGGTTACTAGTGGTTGCATAAATATGATAATATTTGAACACTTTTATTAAATGATTATGTTTTATAATATAAAAAATATAATTAAAATATTTAGAAAATTAAAACTCACACCTAGCTGACTTTTTTGTTTCATTTGTGTCAAGACAGGATCTAGCTGGCTCTATTTGGCAATGCCCAGCACATAAATGCCTCCCAGTGCAGATGTCACAAAGCACAGATTTTACAGTATTAACCACCAACCTAGCAGCGCCCTGGTCCACGCCCATCCTCTGGCTGGATCTTTAATCATCTGAATTTCATCAATCACGGCCACTTCATCTTAAAATAGAAAGTTATCGTGAGCAAGACAATCTACTTCAATAGTATTACTAACAAATCACAATATCAAAATTCAAGCTTTCAACACCACCATAATCATCATCATTACTTACTATGTGCTTCTTTGCTGGCAGGCTTGTTCTAAGCGCTTTAAAACTGCAACTCATTTAATCCTCACAATACACCCACTAAGTGTCATCATTACTTACATTTCCTTTTTTTAAAAATCTCATACTTGTATTTTTAATTAAAAAAAGAAAATTGTGGGGCGGGGGGTGGGCAACTTCCCTGGTGGTCCAGTGGCTAAAAGTCTGAGCTCCCAGAGCAGGGGCCTCAAGTTCAATCCTCGGTCAGGAAACTGGATCCCACATGCTGCACCTAACAGTTCACCTGCCACACTGAAGCTCAAAGACCCCATGTGCCACAATTAAGACCCAATGCAGCCAAATAAATGATTAAATTTTGGCAGCACCATCCGGCGTGCAGGATCTTAGTTCCTTGAACAAGGATTGAACCCATACCCTCGGCAGTGAAAGTGCGGTGTCCTAAAACACTGGACTGCCAGGGACTTCCCCTACATTTACATTTTAAAGAAGAATAAACTGAGACCCAGAGAAGTTAAATCACTCCAAAGATCAACCAGGAGAAACGTTCATTCATGTCTGTGGACTTCAAGAAGTCCACTTCCAGGAGCCCATCTTAAAGAAATAATAAAAAGTGATGGCTAAAAAGATTTTTTATTGCATCACTAATAAAAGGGAAAAATGACCAAAGTGTAATATTTTGAAACATAAAATTCAAACCCAGACCGTCTCTACTCCACTGTCTCCCAAACTGAGCATGTTCAATTGTCCTATTTTTTGCAATCTCAGAAGAAACCTGGAGAATCTGCCCAATAAGAATATATCCATACAGCAGTGAAAGCAGCTCCCAGGACCAAGGAATAGATAACCCTGCTGTAAATGAAGCACCTTAGGAACCCAGATGGGTGTTAGGAGAAGCGGAGTGGAAAGTGTAATTCCCTGAGCTATAGCTCTGCTCATTCTTTGGGGTTTTAAAGTTCATTACTATGATAAAAAAAAAAAAAGCCTCATTTTATTTTCTAATGCCAAAATGCTTCCAACCATATTATATTTTTCTTTCTAAGTCACATAAATTATATTTTAGTTCTCTTCCCAAAATACCAAAGATTTGAGAGGAACATGTTTTAAAGAAAAATTTAATATGCCCACAATGACACTGAGGAAACAAAAGAAAGCTAATTTTATACTGAAAAACCATTAGATTAAAAATTACTTAGCATATCTGAGTGTATACAAATAAGATTAGAAAAGAGGGGGGCAGAAGAGGGAATTTTGATTTATAAGTGCTATTTTAATATTTATAATGTATTACTTTTAGAATATCTTGATTTTTAAAAACTATCCATTTACTCAGAAAGTTAAGATTATTAAAATGAAAAAAGCAAGCTACTAAACAGTACATAATGTATAATCCCCATTTTAATATACACACCCCCAATGCACATGTAAGCATACGCATATGAACACAACCTAGAAAAACATACCACAGGATTAATACTTATTGATTCTGGATGGATGGAATTGGGAGATTAATATTTTTTTCTTCTCTTTGCATTTATTTTTACATTTTCTACAATGAAGGAACGATTGTCTATATAGTAAGGAAAAAGTTAATTTTCATTTTAAATGTTTTTAAAACTACCGGACTTATACAGAAGTTCATTGTGGTACTATATATAATAGTGAAAAACTTTAAAACAACCTAAATACTATTTAATAGAAGAATAAGGAATAAATACATTTAGTCATAATATGGAATATGTAACATTTTAAATGAATATATGCGATATATATATATTTGATACATATACATGTAAATAAGACTAGATCTAAATACATGTGTAGAAAAAAAAGCAAGTTGTGGAGCAATAATGCAATATGATTGTCATGTAAACATTTTAAAACACAAACTATAGTATTGATAGGTAATATATAATAGTGACGCCAAAAAAGACAGGAAAGGTATATAGCAAATATTTGACAGCAACTGGATCACAGAGGGGAGAGGAATTGAACTGTGGAGTGACACAAAGGAAAATTCATGTGTTAACATTTCAGTTCTTTTAAGAGAAAAAGGGAAAGAAAATTCAAGAGCAAACATGATGGAAAGTTTGGCATTTTTAAGTAGTAGCAGCAAATACTGGGTATTTGCTGTTACTAGTCTTTGCCTCAATTACAAATTTTTTTCACAATAAAAAACACATTCCACATGTTCATCTGTATTTTAAAATTAAAAGAAGACTGAACCATAAAGTTCTAAAATAGTAGATACATACAAGGAGTTGTAACGCTGCACATCTCGACAGTACAGGCAACATGGGCAGCCTGTTTACCATCTGGGTCTACTGAGACACGCTCTTCACCTGTTACCAAGTCACACGGCACCCCCTAGGATGACAAAAAGAAAACTGCCATTATCTCCACCTTGAAACCACAGCAAAAAGAAGATGTGGATGTTTAATAGAGTATTCCTTCTATTAAATATAGAGTATTTAATAGAGTAGGTCAGCAAGGTCCTCCAGAGAAGGGAATGGCTCCCCACTCCAGTATTCTTGCCTGGAGAATTCCAAGGATGGAGGAGCCTGGCAGGCTACATACAGTCCACGGGGTCGCAAAGGGTTGGACTCGACTGAGTGATTAATGCTTGCACTTGTTTTTCTTTTCACTTCCTTCCATTACATCAAATTTATTTGTCTAATACTTGAAACAAATATTCCCAAACCTCTAAAAAAATTTTTAGTAAAAAATAAAAGCCACTTTCATATAACCTATGTACACTTGGAACATCTCAAATCAGCTAAATTCTCAGGTAACAAAAGCAATTGAAGCACTTTTATTTTTTAAACTTTGTACTGAATTTTCTTGGTGGCACACTCGATGGGAGTCTGCCTGCCAATGCAGGGGACAAAGGTTCGATTCCTGGTCCAAGAAGATTCCACATGCCATGGAGCAACTGAGCCAGTGATCTAGGGCCCCTGAGCCCCAACTACTGAGTCTGAGCGCTGCAACTAAAGAAGCCCACATGCCTAGAGCTCATGCTCTGCAAAAAGAGCCTTCCGAACCAAGGCAATGGCACAGCTAACTAAATAAAGTCTGTATTATGTCAATAGTTCCTGTACTATTTTAGCTTATTAAAATGAAATTGTTTCTATGTTCAAGAAAAACATTATGAATAAAATTTAAGAATATAAAGCCCTCCTAATATATTTCTTTGAGAAGGACTCATATCAGTGCTATGGTACATATGTGAGTAGCCAACTACCCCAATCCACTCAGAACCGAGGGATAACTCAGGACAAAGACCATTTGGTAATAAATCTAGGAAAGTCCAGGCAAACTGGAACAGCTGGTCTCCCTAATGGCCTGAAACTAACGAGGAAACATCAGACATCCAAACTGAGGGACAGCTTACAACACGACTGACCTGTAATCTTTCCAGCTGTACCAGTTACGAAACACAAAGACTGAGGAACTGTCCCAGATTAATGGGGAAACTGGAGACATGACAATACATACAGCAGAAGTCCCTGAAGGGAATGCTGGAGGTGGCGGGGGCACAGCGGGGAGGGGAAGCGGAGTAGTGGTGGTGTTACTGAACAACTGGCAAAATTTGAGTATGGACAGTGGATTAAATAATGGCATTCTATCAATATTAAATGTCCTGCTTTACATGAATATCCTGAAGTTTTGTAAAAGAAAGTCTTCGTTTTGCAGAAATACTTCTAAGTATTTATAAACAAGAAGGTATTATATATGCAAATTATACAAATTATCCAGAACATGATGCAAACTATCTACAAAACTGGTTAATCTCACATTATAAAGTCATAATAAAACAATGAACCAAAATGTGGCCCCTTTTCTGAAATGATGCCTCAGACCACAGACCATTCAGTCCTTTTCAGGTTGGAAAGCTGGCTTCAGTCTTTGTCATTAGTTCTAGCAATTACATCAAAGGTTTAATCGTAAAAAAAAAAAGGTAAATTGAATACAACATAGCGGGTAACTCTGAGGGGGTAAAGGAGGGGTTCAGAGAGAGTTTCATCTGTATCAATAATATTTTATTTCCTGCTTTTTTTTTTTCTGGTTATGCCACACAGCTTGTGGGATCTTAGTTCTAACCAGGGGTTGAACCCAGGCCCACGGCAGTGAAAGCATGGAGTCCTAACCACAGGACCACCAGGAAATTCCCCAATATTTTATTTCTTAAAAAAATTAAAAAAATAAGTAAGTATGGCAAAATGTTAGACTCTGATGGGAGCTGGGTAGTGGACCCAAGTTATTTGAATGTTACTCCTTCATTTCTCTGTATATGTGAAATACTCTAATATTGTATTTCACTCATTCTAATACACATATTTTTTCACATTTTAGTATCTCTGAAACCAGGATATATCTTAACAATGGGTGGCATGTCAGAATTCACTTGGCAGCATCAGCTTCTTTCTCAGTTTTGCATAAAATAATAGTACATCTTACACTTGATGGCTTTAAGTTAAAGGCAATGAAATATGGCACTTTTTGTTAATAGTAAATTACTACTACACACACCCTCTCCCTTCACCCACTACACTCTACATTCCCCCAAATTAGCAAGAAAAAGAGAATATTTGGTAATATACTAACAGCAGCATTACTCTTTTCGAAGATCTCATGTGCCAGTAGTTTTAAAGGGCCACAATACACTCCAGATTTTGCTGACAAGTATTTCTGGATTGCATGATAAGTCTTTCCACTGTTTGTGGGACCTGAATGGAATATTATCTTCCGATGTATGGCTCTAGCTTCTGGGTACCTAAAACATGAGTAGAGAAACTGCTTAATTCCATTAACCTCCAAATCCTGGCAAAGGTATTAACTGAAAAAACTTCCAATGAAACATCCTCTTAACATTCACAAAATAGCAGCATCTTTGAAAACCTAAATTAAATGGTGAGTTTCATGTCCACACCAAAATGACTGCTTTCCAAGAATGGCATTTACTAACTAGAGGACAGAAAAACCCAAATGCAAATTAATTTCTTGGATATTCTTGCCATTGTACAAATTCCTTTTCCCTAAGAGTTACTTAAAATAAATTTAAACTGCTATCAGCTCCAGAGACATGTTCACATTATTTTCACATTCTCTACATATGCCCTAGAAGTAAATATTCCCAGGCTTCTGAATTTTAGCATACACAATAAAATGACTGAATCTGCTGCTTCTGGCCATGATGAATGGTACTGGACTTGACCTATCATGATAAACAACTACAAAACTGGACAAAATAGATATAGCAGCTCCCTGGGGATATGGACAAGAGGCAGTGCAGGACTATAAGCTCCAAAAGAAAGAAACACTTGAGATGAGCCCTACTGGACCCCAAGAGGCACAGGGAGGTGGAACCCAAGCAAGTTAAAATAGTCCCACTGAGCTGAGCAGTAGAGATCAAGATTAAAGCTGCTGAAGCAGCTGGAATCTGAAGGCCTGAGTGTGGAAGAGAAGAAAGGTGCAATAGAGAGGGAGCCTTGTAAGTCTGTGTGGGGGTTCCTTGGGTCCTTGGCCAATGGCTGGGCTGAACACATGCAGGGCTTAGCAGTGGAGAGCTTGCTAAGAGTTTAAGTAGAAAGTCTCAAAGAAATGGCAAAGTGCTAGGAGATGTTAGAGTTCCAGGCATGGTGGTGGTGGAGGGAACTGATTAACAGCATATTCAGTTGAGACACCAGAAAGGTCACACTTGAATTCTAAGGATAACCAAAAGACCTACTCTAGATCTGCCCTAATAAAACCTTAAACCAAGCTTGATTAGGATTTAGGAGGAGATACCAGCTAACTGCCTACCAAAACTCATCGTGTATTTTTCTAGAAAAAACAAAACAATCTAGACTATTTGATTTATCATCTAGTATACAATAAAAAATATATAGGGTTCACTAATCTCCCAAGATCAGAAACTGAAAATTTCAAATCCACAATAAAGAAACTAACCAGTTAGGTGGTATTCTTAGGTCACTGATTTTTCGTAGATCATCCTTACATTCCAACACAGGAAATATTTGTTTTGCATGTCTCAAGAAAAATGGAAATAAGTCATCCACATGAGCTGGAAAATAAAACACTGCATTAATCTGTGCAAGCTAAATGTTATTCACAACTGAACTTAATGAAAGCTTTATTCTTAGTGAGCTAAGTTAAGGGGACATTGTCAGGAAAAAAGGTAAACCCTAGAACAAGGAATGCTATCCTTTCCTGAGATCCTGCTTTGCCTTATGTTTTCTTCCTTATTTCACTTGTATTTTCTAGGAAAGCAGAAAACTTTGGCTGTCAACAACCATGTTCCACTTGTTCAATGCACCAGCGCTGATGATCAGCATTGATGAAAGTTAAATTGAAAACAAAGAACCTTGGGGTAACTCCCTGAAAGTCCAGTGCTTAGGGCCCAGTGCTCACACTGTCAGTGCCCTGGGATCTATTCCTGGTTGGGAAGGTAGGATCATGGACAGCAAAAAACAAAACAAAACAAAAAACCTGGGAATATACATTAGCAAGAAGGCTCCACGGTTACTGAAGCAAAATACAGGACCCAGATGCAAGTAGTTTTTAAACTACAGATACCACTGAGAAACAAAATGTGAAAGTGAACTGACTTCTCAGCCAGGAGTCACCACACCTTATGGCTTTGATGCGGGTGGGCTGAGTTCCATTCTGCTCTGTGTCCCGGTTCTACCTCAGTGCCTGGCCCAGGGCAATGTTCTAACAGTCAAATACATAAAAACATAACCAAAGTCAAACCGCCCTTAGGAATAAAATAATGATATTTCTACATTTTTTTCTTTTACAGCAAGAGGTCTGTCAAAGTTTGAGGGAGAAAGAAGTCAGTGGCAAAAACTGATGGAATCTGTATTGTATTAATTCTACCTTGTGTGAGAGTTCATTTCACCAAGGCCTATACTAGTGAAGAACAGATGGTGACAGATCGAGGTCCCAGTCCTCCTCCAGTCTAAGACACATAGGTGACTTAGTAACCAACCCAGGCCTGCTATAAAGCAAAAAGACCTAGAAGGCCTCCTATGAAAGCACTGAATTACTTACAGAGGATGCTAACAGGACTTATTCTAAAGCAAATAAGCTAATGAGAAAAAAACAAAAGAAATAGCAAGTATGTTCAGAGGATTTTAAAAAGTCTCTAAACACTTGCCTGCACTGAAGCAAATATCATTCAAAATAATGTGAATGTCCACATCCAGAGAATGAGACTGCATGATATAGTTTCGAAAGCTTATGAATGCTTGGTGGAAGAGACGAGCTGTGGGAAACACAAAATCAAAACAGGTAGGACTTAGTTTTCATTTTATTTTTCATTTCATTTTCATTTTCTCATTTTAAAAAGTACATACACACATCACACCTAACTCGTCGAAGTGTCTTTTTCCTTTCTTGTAGTACAGCTGGTTTGTTATGATCTGGGCTAAAACTGAAATTCTAGTACAACACGAAGGAAAGCTGAACACACAGCTGCTTTGCCATGTGTCTGGCTCACCAACTGCATACTGACGATCTCCTGCCCAGACAGAGGCAAAAGTCAGGGACGTTCTCCATATTATAACTATGAACTTATGTTCAGGCCACACAAGGTCCCACACAATAATGAAAAAGCTGTAATCTAAGCAGCAATAAGGTATCTCTAATGGAAATGGTATTAGCCTTACCATCGAGTCCGTAATCAGCACTCAGTTTCTGAATTTCTTTCCTCTTGTAAAACTTGTCTAAGACCTTCTTTACTTCATCTGGAAGAAAGATAACAAAATTGAACATACGTTTAACATTTGTCTTCTAGATAGAGAAATACCCCCAAAGTAAAAGAAATTTGGAAGTCCTAACACTCAAGGCAGTGGTCTACTGAGTGTTGCAAGAACTTGAAGGTGGGTTAGTTGATCACAAACTTTTTATGGTTTCATAGTGTCAAGAAAAAGTATAAAGTCCAACAATGCAATCAACATCCCCGTTATACTGCAGAAGTCTAAGCAAGGTGCCACAGGACTGGCATCACCCTATCCTCCACCGGGCCACTGTTAGATACACATGTTCTGTTTGGTTTACTCACAACCATTCTGCACATCTAATAGTGAGCAGCGAAAGGCTATCTTTTAGCTGAAAGATAACCAATACTGCAAGGGGCAGATCCTCATGCTTTTATGTGAATGACTAAAGGAGCCACGGATAACCTTTAGCTTGAAGATGATTTGAGGGAGAACAAATTAGTGGCATAACTAAAGTCAGTGGGAAGTGAGGGAAACAGATTTCGGTGGAATTTATACAAGAACTTCCTAATAATTAGAATAAGAAAAGGGGTTGCCTGACAAAAGTACCAGCTGTACTCAAGGAAGGCTTAGATGACTGTATTTCAAGGGTGACAGCAGAGAAATTACTATGCTGCAAAGGAGATTGAATTAGATGCCTGCTGAAATGCCACTATCAATCACTGATTTTACAGGTGAAAATACTTTAATCAACCTTAGATTGCATTAACAACTTAAAAAAAGAGAGAGGTTTAGAACATTTATTTATACAGTAACCTAAAAATACTTATTTTGTTAAATCCTCACATCAACCTATGTTATACAGTTGGGCTAGACTATCTGGCCTCCTAGGGAAACAGTTTTCCCAGCTTCCACACATCAGATTCTACTGTAGGGTAATTCCATTTTTTAAATAGCAAATGTTTAGTACAAGTGATACTAATTTACACTTATTCATCCCTTCACACTTTTCAAAGTGCTTTGCCAAACATGTTATAATGATTTTCACAATCCAGAGATACAGGCAGAGAAAATATTATTTATATTTTAGCATTTGGGAAATGGACAAAAGGTAAGTCAACTGTAAATTGTTCCAGTCAGTTAAGTGATGTATGACTATCACAAATGTGCAACATTTTCTGCTTGTAGTCAGTATACCCTTACTTGCCTAATTGTATTATGATCAACCAGAAAAAAAATGATATATACATTTACCTATATATGTGTATATATATATTGGAGAAGGCAATGGCACCCCACTCCAGTACACTTGCCTGGAAAACCCCATGGACGGAGGAGCCTGGTAGGCTGCAGTCCATGGGGTCGCTAAGAGTCGGACCCGACTGAGCGACTTCACTTTCACTTTTCACTTTCATGCATTGGAGAAGGAAATGGCAACCCACTCCAGTGTTCTTGCCTGGAGAATCCCAGGGATGGGGGAGCCTGGTGGGCTGCCGTCTATGGGGTCGCACAGAGTCGGACACGACTGAAGTGACTTAGCAGCAGTGTATATATATGATATATACATATACTTATATATGTGTGTTACAATCAACCAGAAAAATGTGTATATTTTATACATATATATTATTATATGTAACTTTCATATATATATATATACACACACACACATACATAGGCACCTACTTGTGTGACTAGAAGAGTGCTTGGAAAGTAGCACATAGTAGGTATTCAATAAGATTTGTCGAGGATAAAAACTGTACTTCATAAGGGTTTTTAGGAAGATTAAATGGGCCACATGTTTAAAACAGTACCTGTCTCTAACACTCAGTGTTAGCCAATGTTATTTTTTAGAAAAAGAAGGAACCACAGAGATATTCTAGGCAGTGGGAGTAGCATTATGTAAAAAGCCCTGGAGCACAAGTGCCCGTTTCATCAATCTGGCTGAAAGGAGGAGAGTGGTGTGCAACAAAGCTTCTCCAAGAGTTACCCAGGCCAGATCAGGCAGGGAGTGAGGACCCTTTCAAACTGGGGACAATGGAAAAGCATTAAGCAATTTTTTGCAGGGGAGCCACAGGATTAGATCTTGCCATTTGCTGATGCTAAGCGAGAGCTTTCTCTCTGGAGCCCTGGATGATCAGGGTACCTTCCACCTTTGGTAAGCTCACCCTTATTGTGTTCTACCTTGTAGCATAGTTGGTCATCCATCGGTCCTTCCTCCCACAAGGCTGTAAGTTTCTGGAGCGGAAGAGATCTGGATCTGAGTCTGGTTCCTCTTTGCAATCACCATACAGCCTAACAGTGTCTGGTTTGCGTAGGTACCCAGTCAATGACAAAAAGTCCTGAAAGAAGTCTTCCTCTGGCTTTTCACCACCCCACTCCCTTGTCCCTTCCGGGAGCAATAGTAATAAGCAGCGGGGCGGGGGTGGGGGGTGGGGGGTGGGGAGACTATACTAGAAAGTCAGTCGTGCACCCAACGGCTCAAAAAAGATGAATCGTCCCGTCACAAGGGGACTTAGATCATTCCCAGGGGAACAGTGAAAGGGAGAATGCCAGTTCAAGGGCAGCACATCAAAGGATCAATCAGACACAATCCCAAGCCTTGAGGGGCTCAAAACCAGCAAGGGAGGCAGGCACTGAGGCACAATGGCAAAGTTCGAAGGGACCTGGGTCTCCAGGGGATGGAAAAGCAGCTTCCTCCGAGAAGCGTCTCAGCCCTGCACCAGCCACCCTCGCCGCCCTCTCCAGCTCCTGCACTCACTCTTGTCCAGAGGGCGGGTTAGCTCAGCCCCGACGTCGCCATCTGCGCTAGGACCCTGAGGTTTCACAGTCAGCGGCACGAACAAGGACGTGTTTGGAGCTTTGGAGCCTCCGGAGGCAGAGGAAGAGGCGCAGGCAATAGCAGGAACGCGTCCCAGAGCCCCAGGAAAGGGCCCGGTGTGGGCGCGAAGGGCAGAGCAGACGGCTGCCCGATGGCCAGCCTGGCGCCCCGCGGGGAGCCGAGCCCACAACAGGGCACACCGCGGTAAGGACATCGAGACTGCAGGCTCCAAAGGAGGCGGGCTGGAGCAGCCTGGGGACGCGGCGGCGGACAGTGACGCGCGGCCACCGACAGTGACGCAAACCGCCAGTGCCTGAAGCTCTCAAAGACCCAGAGCAGGGGAGCTGCCCAAGAAGAGGCCCGATCAATAAGGAAAAAGCAGAGCCGGAAAATTGCTCATAAAGGGGAGTAAAAACTTCGAAGTGAAAATCAGAAAAGATACGTTCCTGTAAGTCCTTGTTTTCTTTTATCGGAGATTGGCGACAGCTTTCTTTAAAGAAAATAATCAGGCACCTTTGGGGATGTCACAGATGAGAGACGGGGGCCGGTGAAGTGTGTCACGTGATGTTAGCAAGCTGGCCCTGAACGGGTAAGTGTTCAAACCACGTGGGCAGAGCTGTGAGCTGTGTGGGTGCCACTGGTGGAGATGCGGGTGCCTAGGATGTAGCGCCAGCGTTCCTTGCGGATTGGAAACTCTGAAGAGCATTTCCCTTAAGTTCTTTGGATAATTAACTTTAGTTTCCGGATAGAGTAGTGTTAGAGAACATATCTTGATCTACCCTCAGGACCGTAGAAGTTCTATGAATTGCTAAGGAATTCTATGAGTTCTTAGGTAAACCCTTTGTATGACATGCGTGTAAATTCTTGTACTTTAATAGAAGCAGTGTACATCATCTGCTGCTATGTTACAAGCGCGTAGCAAAAATATGTCCGTACCCAGGCCAAAGTTGTTTCTTTTGCATTAGTTGGATACTGTTTCATATGAAGTTGAAACATATTAAATTCAAGGTAGGCCGTTGCATTTTCCATATCTCTTTATTATACTTAAAACATCAATGCCTTGCAACTTGAAGGAATATGTCATGTGACCTTTAATAAGTGTGTGTCAAGCAGGATTTCAGTAACAACGTTATGTGCCTTTTATTCACTGGATACTTTTTAAACATCAGGGATTCAAGTAGACAGCCTCTTGCCCTCAAAGAGATTCTGATCTGGTTTTGGTCATATGAAGGGTTAACGTTAACTAATGGAAATATTTATTATATAATATATAAGCTATGATTATATAATATATAAGCTAATTATTATATAAGCTAATGAGAGGTCAAAGAACAATTCACGTCAAAACTACAGGCCAGTTGTTAGTTATGTCATCATTTCTCAAGTCCATACCTCATAGGGTGCCAGGTGCAACTGCTGTCACAGGGCTAAAATTGTATCGTAATTGTGTCTCGAGTAGTAGTTCTCAAGCTTTAGGGGCGTTTAAGAGTCATCTGGAAATTTTGTTAAAATTGTTAGGGCCCTACTTCTGGAGTTTCTGATTCAGAATGTTTGAGGTAGTGCCTAAGATTGGAATTTATGTTTTCAGGTGGTACTGATCCTGATGGTTTGGGGACCGCACTTTGAGAACCAGTGCTCTGGGTTATCGGAGAAGGCAATGGCAACCCACTCCAGTACTCTTGCCAGGAAAATCCCATGGATGGAGGAGCCTGGTGGGCTACAGTCCATGGGGTTGCTAAGAGTCGGAGACGACTGAGCGACTTCACTTTCACTTTTCACTTTCATGCATTGGAGAAGGAGATGGCAACCCACTGCAGTGTTCTTGCCTGGAGAATCCCAGGGATGGGGGAGCCTGGTGGGCTGCCGTCTATGGGGTCGCACAGACTCGGACACAACTGAAGCGACTTAGCAGCAGCTCTGGGTTATAGTTCCTTCAGGGTAGGGCCAGGGCCAATAAAATAGCACTCAAGAAGCACTCAGGAAAATGCTGAATGTGTGTGTGAAAACAAATTAATGTGGGACAGGGAAGGGAAGTGGGAGAAATGAAGATATCTCTTGTGGTGCGGAATAAAATAAGCAAGTTCTCTCTTCTTTGCCTTTGCTGTTAACAAAACCTGGTTTATGAAGTTTCACAAAATGCATTCTAGATTTCTCCCCCTCACATCTCCCTACAAATTCTGTACTTTGACATTTCTGGCGTTTTTCTAATGTAAGGTTATCATGATCTAGATACCAAATTGTTCATCATGGAAGGGGTCTCAGAGCTTATCTGGCCCAGTTTCCCTATCTTAGGAAGGGAGCCAACTATCAAATGCATTTGTAGAACTTGTAGTGTCCACATGGTCCTGCTCTGCTGTCTTGCTTTCTCTCCAGGACCTGTAAGACTCCTAGAATCTAGTCTATTTCCTTTATTCTAAGTTGCATTAACAGTTCTTACCATAATGTTACTACATGTAGGCAGTTTTTTCTTCTAAAGGAGGCCACTTTAATTTTATAATCACTCTCTGGGAAAATAAGTGTCATCCATTTTCTCAAATATTTTAATGTGCAGATAAGCACAAAGTATAGCAAAACAAAACAGGCTGAACCCCCATGAGCTATACTAAGTCCATACAATTAAAAAGTCTTCTACAAGTGGGGTTAACAGTCTTGGAGACGTGCCTGGCATGACTTGTCAACATAACAAAGGGACATGTAACACTTTGACTTAAGATACGGAGATGGTGCCAGACAAAAATGGCCTGGAGAGTCTTAACTGAAGGGCTGGCATAAGGGAATGAATTCTCCAAGGAGTCTGGCTAACTGGAGCTGAAGGTGTTGTGTAATAAAGAATTAGAACTTTTCCTGCAATTGAGTCACTAAAAGATTTTGATCAGCGGAGTGACTTAAGAATTACGCTCACAGAAGACCTCAAGCCTAAAAAACAATGTTGTTTAAGGGTGCATATTTTCCTCACTCTGCCTTTATCTGATTTGAAACTGTAAAATGTTACATTTCAATCCAGGTGCATATAAACCTGCTGGAGAGGGCCTTTATGTATGTCCAGATTCAGCTGAATATAAAAGGAATTAAAGACTTTGCTAACTCAGAGGGTAATTAGAATATTCCAGCTACTTGATCCACATTGAAGGGATCCAGAATACATCACTGTGGCATAAAATTTTTAATAGAATGCATTTGAGTTCCTGAAATCCTGTCTGCCTAAATGCAGAGCGTCCCAGAACTCCACTGCCATTAAATCCCCTCACAGGGAGCAAACTGGAAGGATTAACTCATCACCATGAGAAACTGGCGTTAACACCTAAACGGACTTTGGTTACAGAGTGCTCCTATCTACCACCTGTTCTCCTAAGGACCCTTTATCTTTCCTAAAAGTCACCCACTTTCCCATTAGTGCTCTTTTCTCCCCACAGCTTCCCCTACTAAGTCAGTTTAAGTGTCCTTCGCCCCCATTCCCCAGCAAGATGGTAAACAACCCCCAAATTCTAACCACTCCTGGAAGTCACATTTTTGTGAACATCCTCTAACTCAATTAGAATCCTTTTCTTTTGCTAATCTATCCGTTTAATAGTAGGCTCTCAAACACAAAAGAGAGCAGAGAGAAGTTTTTCCTCCCTAGCAATTCAGAACAATGAAAACTTCACCAGTGAGAGAAATAACTAATTACATGGTTCGAACAGTGGTTCTCGATCCTGGGTGGTTTTTAAACGCTGATGTCCGAGCCCCTGAAACTCTGATTTTATTGGCCTGAATAGGATCTGGCATGATTATTTTTAAACCTCCTAAAAGTGGTTTGACCACGCAGCCAGGGTTGGGAACCACTGCATTAGATACTGTATTCTAACAGACACAATTTTTTTTCAGTTCCTTTCTAATTAACTGGCTAACTTTTTTACAGTTCACCAAATACTGTTCAAATTTTTATTTTTCAAATTGGTTATGCACGAAGTCTCAAGCAAGCTGAATAAGCATCCTATTTATGACAGTGTTTTAAGCCACCTAGTTAAAAGTAATTATAATAGATATTTAAAAGTGAAATTATTTGTAAAAACTTCTAATTATCACAATTACAGCTTCTTAAACTAGTGAGCAATTTTGTCCTCAAAGATGAATATGACAATGAGAAGATATTTCAGAATATAAATATTTTAATCATTCAAATAGCAAGCTTAATATCTGTTTCAAATTCTTTATTATACATCATGGTTGCACAATTTGAGGCTGGTTAAATACAATTGGTTTCCAATTTTTCTTTGAATATTTTCCAGATTACTACATGCAAGTGACCATGAAAATATTTGGCATTTTAAAATTTTGAAACTCTGAACAGGCACTTACATGAAGGAAAACATTTTCATTCACAGATATCCACATTTATAACCGGTGCTCCAGCACATGGAACTTTTTGCCAGTTA
The DNA here is from genome assembly GCF_003369695.1 of Bos indicus x Bos taurus. Lineage (NCBI taxonomy): Eukaryota > Metazoa > Chordata > Mammalia > Artiodactyla > Bovidae > Bos > Bos indicus x Bos taurus. Next base: position 25,521,093 of record NC_040103.1, on the reverse strand, counting down.
AGAAGTTGGTTACTAACCATTTTTCAAAGAGCCACAGTAGTAAAATAGGCTTAAAGAAATGTAATTTGGGTTACTTAGTTTACTCATAAAGTAAGGTTAACTGACAAGACTTGCACTGAAGTGTATAAAAAAATATTTGTACAAAAACCAATGAACCATAAGTGAAAGCAGTTTCATACATCAGGTTTTAGTTCCTACGCCCCGTATTTAGTGTATCTGAGATCAGACCCCATGCATAGCATAAAAACAGATGACTGCAACCTTCTTTTTTAGAGGCTCTGAACAATGCTTGAATTTAATGTTAAAAGAATTTAAACATAATGGACAAAGAAGTTTAAATTTGGGTTTGAACTAGTCAAGGTTCTGATTTAACAATGTGAAATTGTCCAGATCTGGGTAACTACATGCTTCACCAGTTCTCCTGAGTGCCCTCATCCTCGAATTTTCTCCTGAAAAGAGAATATTTGCAAGACAGTTTATATTTGCATACATGTGCTAAAAAGATTCCTTAAATCAAAAGAATTGTTTTCAAAGTATTATGGAACAATCATATAATTTTAACAAATTCTAAACTGCCAACATAGAATCCACTCCACACTGCAGAAAACATACAGTGGTACCTGTTGGATAGCAGTAGCAAAATGGTTACTTAATATGGTCCCCCCCCTCAAAAAAAAGCTGCAATGACATGCTACATAATCCCTTAGGGGAAAAATTTAATATACCACAGAAGGTTTCAAAGAGAACAAAATTCAGGAAGCCATGGAATGGTAGACTCAGATGCACCTACAGTGAAACACTCGTATGCACGTCTCAAACACATATAGAAAAACATAAATGTAGTTTTCAAAAATATTGAGATGCCGTGTTTTAAATCTTTGCAGGCTGTAAGGGCCACTCAGGTTTTCTAATTTTATTTGAATACAAATTTTTTTGCATGTAGAAAGAGCAAGAGGTAATCATTAGCATGAAAAAGGAGAAGAAAAGAATTTATAATCAACATTATGCAGAAAAAAAGCACAAGTACAAATACCAACCTACTCACATGAAAATATAATGTTTATGCTGATGTATATCTGAGTGCTTATTATCAAATCAAAGTGTGCAGTTAAAAAAACAAATAAACAAAAAAACGGCAGTTTAAGAAAGTTCCAGTGTTTCAAAGAAAGCACTTTTTAAAATGTATATACACGAAGAACAGTTATGTTGTAAAATAAATTCAGCACTGTAAGATAAAGGAAGACTATCATAGATGGAGTTTTGGCCTTTTCCCTGCCCTACACGCTGCAACCATCTTTAACCTGCCAAACCTAAATCTCAACGGATATAGGAGGTTTTTTTTCTTTTTTTTCTCCCATTCAGTTCACATTTCAGGCTGCTCAGCAGATGCCTGTGATTCTGGTGATTCAAATCGCTGGTGAAAGTTTGTTCTCTGTTTCCTCAGTTTTTCAGGAGCTTTTCTCCACAAAATGATCTCCTAGAAAACAAATGCATGATAACAAATTAACATCCTCAAATTAATATTCTTGTATTATGCCTTAAATTTTCACCACAGAAATAATGCACTTCAATTTTAACCATAACAAAACTAACTTCTTCCCTACAAAAGCTCTCTTCCTGATGGACCTACTTTCTTCCAATTCTAATAATGGGTCTCCCCTTCTGCCAAGTCTGCACCCCCAACAACATCTATGTACACCACCACTATGAATCCAAACCGAAACAAAGGTCTAGCTGCTACTGCTTTAAAGAATTCCTAAAATCTGTCTTTTAGTTTGTTTCCCCTGTCCTTACCCAAATTCAAGCCCCTGTCACTAAATACTTCAGCTTTCTGATAGATGGCTCTCCCTCCCTTGCCTGAAACCCTTTTTTAACCTGTCCTACCCATCATTGCCAGACTAGTCTAAAACACTGCTTGGATGACTCTTCAGTAGCTCTCAGTTCCTCCAGGATAAATCTCCAACCCAGTGTTCAAGGTCCTCCGCAACTTTTATCCAATTTACTAATATCACTCTTCCCTACCAAGGTCCCAGTACCCAGCCAGCCGAACTGGGTTACTCTCTGCCCTTAGAGGCACTTCAAATTAAACTTTCCCTCCATCCTCCCCTTTATATTCTTCAAATTTCTATTCCTCTGCCTGTCTTACCCTAACCAATCCTTCCTGAGAGCTCTTCTCAACTCTTTTTGAAAAACAGTAATTTATTTTTGGCCATGCTTGGTCTTTGTTGCTGTGCAGCCTTTTTCTCAAGTTTCAGTGAGCAGGTGGTGGTGGTGTAGCCGCTCAGTCGTGTCCGACTCTTGTGACCCCATGGACTGTAGCCCGCCAGGCTCCTCTGTCCGTGGGATTTTCTCCAGGCAAGAATACTGGAGTGGGTTGCCATTTCCTTCTCCAGGGGATCTTCCTGACCCAGGGATCGAACCCCAGTCTCCCATGTTGCAGGCAGATTCTTTACCAACTAAGCTAGGAGGGAAGCCCTTTCTAGTTGCTATATACAGGCTTCTCATTGTGGTGACTTCTATTGTTGCGAAGCACAGGCTATAGGGCACATGGGCTCTAGAGCACAGGCTCAATAGTTGTGGCACACAGGCTTAGTTGCTCCTCGGCATTTGGGATTTTCCCAGACCAGGGACCAAACACTGCATCGGCAGGCAGATTCTTTATCACTGAGCCACCAGGGAGGTCCATCTTCTCAATTCTTTAAATTACTTGCTCCATGAAGTCATGGCAGGCTGTTTGTTTTTTAACCAACATAGCAGAATTTAAACATCTAAATGAATGACTATGGGAGGCATATACTATTCAATAGGGTCATAATATGTAATTGATTTGAAAATTGTAAATTTCACATAATCTAATTTGAAGTTATAAATCACTTATGTTTAACTATATAGCATTATGGCAACATTAGCAAAGTAAGTTTTCTCTCTTCCAAATTGCTGTCAAACCATTATTTAAATTTTCCATTAATTATATATTTTTTTTTCCCACAAATATGCAATGTGAGAATTGTGAGGAAAAACTATGTTTAAAAAGGTGGCTTTTATATTCTTCACAGTCCTCAGCACAGAAGGCTTTCTTTTTTCCCCCTAGAATAATTTCCAATTTAGCTTTGAACACTCAACTGACATTCAAATATTTATTACTCTGATACAGAACAGAGAAGACCATTCTAATCACAGGCTTTACTCAAAATTCACCGAAAGCTTTTAATTGATTTTCAAATAAGAACAAGTTTTATGATAAATATATTTAAAAAGTAATAGTAAACATAATCTCAAAGACATTTATAAAAGGATTGTTTAATTAGGGAAAAATGGAAAACTGAAATCCATCAAGTGGATGTAGTCATGAAAAATGAAAGGAAATCTTTATTTGTTGATAAAGGAAATCTATTCAAGACACTATTGAATGAAAAAGCAAATTAAAGATCAATATGATATGATCTAAAAACAAATATGATCTAAAACATAGATATGATCTAAATCATAATATGATCTAAAAACAAATATGATCTAATATGATCATATATGAGCATAATATGATCTAAAAACAAATATACAAATTTGTCTGGAAAACTATCACAATGGTGGTGGAATTTTTTTTGACCTTTATTTTACTGTTTTTTGCCTGGTTTTTTAAAAAAACAAATACCAGATATTGTTTTTATAAAAAACAAAAGTTTCAAGAGAAAAAAAATAGAAGCCCTGCCAAATTATAGCCCATCCTGGAGTCCTGCAGAATGACTGATCACAACAGAGATCCATTCATGCCTTACTTCTGTGTCACACTTTCAGTGTTTTCACTTACGTAGAAACCCCCGCTTGCTCAGTACAATAAAGCTTAGAAAAGTGAGTGCTTTCCAGGTGCTTTTAGAACCACCACAGAACAAAATACCATGTAGGTGGCACCATACCTGCTGCTTGAAGTACCTTCTGTCTTCTTCATCAACAAGGACTAGATTCAAAAAGTACCTTACTGAAAATTTTTTGTTCACATCTCTCATTGTTGGAGTTGGGTCATATCCTGCTAAAAATAGTCTTATTGGAATTGATTCACCTGAAAGAAAAGCAATTTCTATTTAGTTCTAAAGGATGACCAAATACAGTTACATAACACCTAAAACTAAGTATTATAAAGACACTAATGCTTCGGTTCCTCCTGAGACAGGAGCGTAACAAAAACTTTAAACCAGAGTTTCTTAGTCTTGACACTACTGGCATTTTAGGCCTAATAATTCTATGTTGTGGGTAAGGTCATATACACTGTAGGAAGTTCAGGGCATTCCTGGTCTCTGCCCATAAGATGCCAGTTAACAGTCCCCAAACATGACAACCAAATATGTCTCCAGACATTGCCAAATTTCCTGTGGGGAGGAGGGGGTAAAAGTGCACCTAGTTGAGAACCACCAGCTCTAAAGTCAAATGCCTGGATTCGAATTCTAACTCCAGTCAAGTATATCCATCCTATAAAGGGTCTGTAAGGACTATATGGACTGATATATGTAAAAGCTTAAAACAGTGCCAGCAGTTAAGTTCTACTCTAGCACTTTTGTTACTTTCAAGCTTTCATGAATTTTGCCATTTCTCATCATGTGTATAAATTCTTGAATACTTATTACTAACTAGATTGCTATTTTTGGTGACTTGATAGCTTCTCTTTTCCTAAGAGTAATTATTGGCATATTCTGTTTTGAATTCTTTTTATGTAATACTTTTCTTATGTGTATCTATTTCCTTAAAGATATACAACCGAGGGCATGGAAAGGGAACCAGGGAGAAACCTCAGGTGAAACAAACATGCCGTGCTCCAGACCAATCATGGGTGCTAGCCCTAATTTATATAGGGCAGGCTGGGGGGAGGAGACAGAAAGTACAAAAAGAGGGAGCCAGATGGGTTGGGGCCACTCCTTCAGGGGTCAGCCCACCCTCATGCCTTGAGGGGTGTACTATCCTTTGTTTACCAAGTAAAACTAAGCTGTAACCAGAGGCGGGGAAAAAGGATATACAACCGATTTCTTTACATAAAAACTTGTGGCTGCTGGAATTTTACCAAGTAATGCTGCGTAACACACAAGTACACAGGCATGAGTTTCGAAGTCAGAAAGGCCCAGGCTCAAACGCCAACTCTGCAATGATTAGCTCTCAAAGGAAACCAGAATATGTCACCAAAAAATGTGCCTCTTTGACATTACAATTATTCGTGAGCTGAAGGCAATGAAGCAGCAGTGAAAGCAAAAAAGAATTCCCCTATTCTGCCTAAAGGCAGGATATCAATTATTTTATTGGCGACACCCTCTCTTTAGCCCAGGGATGGCACCAGAGGAATCTGCAAACAAGCCGACTCTGCTAGCTTCCTCCCTCATATTTACCTTCCCATAGTCTGTGCCCTTGGAAGCCTAAGCTGCTTTCCTTTTGCCCAGTTGTTTCTCTCCAAATTTACTGTTCTTTTGAAGATGCTATATAAGCTGAAATGCTAAGTCACTGCTTTGAGTTACTTTTTTGTTTTTTTTTCTCCTTCATGAGGAGAAGGCAATGGCACCCCACTCCAGTACTCTTGCCTGGAAAATCCCATGGACGGAGGAGCCTGGTAGCCTGCTCCTGAGCGACTGAGCGACTTCACTTTCACGCTCCTGCGTGATATGCACTGCATGCATTAATAAACTGTTTTTCTCTTATTAATTCTGTTAAACAATTCTAGCTGAAAATCTAAGTGGGTAGAGGTAGTTCTGCCTACCTTAAGTTTTTAACCTCTACATCTCAGTTTCAGGGATAAAATAAGGGTTGCTGCTGCTGCTGCTGCTAAGTCGCTTCAGTCGTGTCTGACTCTGTGCGACCCCATAGACGGCAGCCCACCAGGCTCCCCCGTCCCTGGGATTCTCCAGGCAAGAACACTGGAGTGGGTACTACTACCTACCTCAAAGTGTATATGGAAGGGAACTTCAGAGCGCCTGAGAGTACAATGCCTCATCAGTAGCTGGCACTCAATAAATGGTTAACTGCTTTTTGAAGTAATTACTAACAGAGTAAGAAAAGCCAAAGACATAAATTTAAAATGATAAATACTGGCTTCATTATCTTAGATACTAAAAATTATTTAGTAAGGGAGCTGCTTATTTTCTTGGGGGCTGTACAGAACTCCAAAATCCCACAGAATGAATGCTCAGCTATACTGTACCTTATGTTCAGCATGAGTAAAAAAAGATTTACAGAGAAACTCTTTTAACAGAAGACAAAATATTATAAATTCAGAACTAGGGAACAGATATACATCAATGTCTTTCCTAAATTCTAAATTTAAGCTGCATAAGAAAATTAAACCTTATTTCAAACCAGAAAGTACTACTACAGTCTCCTCAGTATTTATACAAAGATGATCTTAAAAATCATTGTAAAAATCATTTTAAGAATTCACATATTCACACTGAATAAATACTTTCAAGCTAAACTGCCATGAACACTGCTATCTGCACTCCCTATAACACAAGAGAAGCAAAAGAAAAGCTCATTACCTTTAACTGGTGCGCCATCCATTATTTCATATTTAGCGATTGTTTCTGTTTCTGTTGTGGTACTGGGTCCTAGGCAATAATGTAAATGATATTAATTTAAATATTGCTAGAATATAATTTCCAGGCTTATACCTTCTTCCTATTTTCTGACTACAATATTTTAGTCCTAACTGACTTTCCCCCTTTTGTGAAAATGTTGATCATTCTTTTCTATTTCTTGATGTACACTTATTTACCACCCAACTGAGGTCTCAGTCCCTTCTTCTCAAAGGTAATTCAGTAGACGCCTGAAGAACTGCAGGGGCTGAAGTGCTTCACTGTACACACATGAAAACCTGCATGTAATTTACAGTCCCTACTCTGTATCCTCCACTCCTCCCTATGCACAGTTCCTTCCTATGCAGATTCAGCCAACTGCAGATCATAAAGCAGCGTAAAATCTACTACTAAACAAAATCCACTGTAAGTGGACTCACGCATTTCAAACCTCATGTTATTCACAGGTCAACTGTATACAGCTCAGAAATAATAAGGAAGTCTCCAAAGACTTCCTTCCATCATTTCTAATATCTGCTAAAATAGAAACCAGGAAGGCACAGCAGTGCACTGACATGCTAGTTTTCTCTGTAACACCCAAAATGTCTTTTCTTGTTAACTTTAACAGAGATAAAATATCAAAGTGAATGCTTGACAGTTGTTTTGAAGAGTCAATGATACAAGTTTTAAAAGTACACCAAAACACATGGTAATGATCCCAATGTTGTAAAGTATATAACATGCAAAGACTAAGCTCTGTTCTGGATTATGAGTACAAATATTTCTTATTTAAAATTTTCTAGAACACCCAAACATAATTTTTATAACTAGAAAAAATGTTTAAATAACTTTTTTAAACAACAAATGGGAAACTGAAGTTTGGTTTTAATATCTTTAAATCACTTTAGCAGATAAAAAATGGAGATTAAGAAATTACAGATGTTTATGACTATCAATTACAAATTCTTAAAAAGTGGTGCCTAAAATTCTTTTTAGCAGAAAACCAGGAAAATTAAAGGGAACAAATTAAATCTATATACTAATTAAAACTAGGGGGAAAAAACAGGCAATTCCTTGGCGATCCAGTGGTTAACACTTTTCACTTCCACTGCAGGGGGCATGGGTTTGATCCCTGGTCAAGGAACTGAGATCTCAGAAGCCCCATAGTGCAGCCAAAAAAAAAGGAAAAATTAAAAAGCAGTTATGAACCAATAAATGATTTAGGGTAACTCATTAGCTATCTGGAGAAAAGTAAAGCTGGATCCATAGCTGTTTCTTGCTTACATCAGGACAAATTCCAAATCAATTAAAACTTTAAACAAAATTCCTAAACTACAATATATTACTTTAGTAGAATCAAGCACAGAAGATTATTTTTATAACCTCAATGTAAAAAAGGCCTTTCTCACTGTGGTACAAAACTCAGAATCCGTAAAAGGAAAAACTGACACAGGTGACTTACACAAACATCAAGAACTTCTACATGGTAAAAACTACCACAAGCAAGACCAATGGGAAATTTTGCTGCTCTTAATACAGAGAATGGGGTTGATTTCTCTAACATATAAAGAGTTTCTACACTTCAAAAGGAAAAGACTAAATAATCCAATAGAGATGCGGCAAAGGATACGTACGGATAGGCAGTTTATAGGAAAGAAATACAAATGGCTTTTATACACATGAAAACATACTCACCCTCACTCGAATGAGAAAAATGAACCAAAAGTACAATGGGGAGCCTTTTCCCCGTGAGACCAGGAAGCTTTATAACACTGTGCTTATGAGAACACACGGAAAAAAGGCACCTTCCTACATTCATTGCTGGCAGTAATGCAAATTGGTACGGTCTATAAAGAGGACAAACTGATAGTATTAATCAAAATTACAAATGAATAAACCCTTGGAAACAGCAACTCCACTTCTCAGATTTTATTCTGCATGTAAACCAACACACGTGAAATGATATTATTAACTGGAGTGTCTCTAAAGTACACACTGCACATAACCACTTGACTAAAAGGAAGGGTGTAATAAAGAGGCACCTGCATGTGTATGAATAAATGTTTAAACGATTTTAAAACTTGTATCACCTATGAGTAGCTGGAATGCATAAATAGGACACTTTTTACTGTATAATCATTCATATTTTATTTTTAAACCATGTGAATTATCTACTCAAAAACTAATTTTTAAAAACATAAATGAGTAACTCACTGCCAGCAATATTAAATATCAAAGTTAGTATCCAAGGTAGATATTTAAGTTTAAACAGTATTTTAAGATTTTAAAATTTCAACTAAAATGAACTTCAATTCAAGAACCCTTTAACTTACCAATTCCTGTGATCTCTTTTTTAATCAGTTGTAACTCCATATGTTGGATTTTTATTCTTACTAATAAGAAGTAAATTTTTCCAACAATCACATCCTTTAAATGATACCTTTAAGGGAAAGAATATTTGTCATTTACTAAATATCAGTTTACAAAACAAAGAGTGAAATATGTCCTGAAAAGGTTTATTAGATATCTGTAGGATAATTACTATTTAAGAATACCATTCTGACTATTCATGTATTTAATGTTCCTTTTTTTCAAGAGTATTCATCATTTTACTATAAAAATTAGGAAAAAAAGTTTTACTTATCATCAATAAACCTCAGAGGGTAAACTTAGCCAGAGTAATTGTTAGTCACCTATTTAGAGGTCAACTTCATTTCTGAAGAACTTAAGCGAGGAAAATTAAGATTTTTATGCCTGAAAATGTTTGGCATATGAAGATGTTCCGAACATTAAAAACTTTATACATGTGTTTAGTGTATTACTCCAAGTGCTAGAATAGCACAGTTAAAAAATCACCTGGTCACAAAGAGACCTTCTCTAGGTTTGAATCTCAAAATAATATCCCAAGAGTTGACTAATGCAATTATGTCTCTCTGAAGGGAGACTTCCAGTGACAAGTTTTAGGTCCTAAACTAATAATTTTATCAACAATATAATTTAAGACTCTGAACACATGTGTATCACAATTTCAGTGATATAAACTGGGACATGACAAGCAATAAATATCATGTAGTGCTTCCCAATGGTTAAGAATTCACCTTGCAATCCATAGGACACAGGTTTGATCCCTGGTCTGGGAACATCTCACATGCTATGGGGCAACTAAGCCTGTGAGTCCCAGCTACTGAGGCATGCTCACCATGAAGCCCGGGCTCCACAACAAGAGAATCCACTGCAATGAGAGGCCCACACACCTCAACTAGAGAGGAGGCCCCGCCCGCAGCGACAAAGAGCCAGCACAGTCAACAACAAATAGATATCTTTTTAAAAAATTCATATACCAGAAGAGTGCACAGGAAGAAGATAAAAGAATGAACATTCATTTCTTCAACAAACAAACTTTAATGAAAAAATAAATAAAAGGGAAAACATAAAACAGATTTAAGTATCAAAAAACCAAATGTTTTTTGATTAGTGTGTTTGTTAAGTGAGTTTGCATCCACTGGATTTGAACAAATCTTGTTTGGATACCGACAGGAACAAACTTTTATAAGTCATTTAAGGAAATGAATACTGACTAGATATGTGAACATGTTAAGAAATTATTAATATTTTTAGATATATACTTTGGTGAAAGTTTAAAAAGACAATAAATAAAATAAGAGCCCATTTCTGAAAAAACACAATATATACAAATACATATACCCCCTCCCATGGAAAGCTATACAAAAGGATATTAATAGTGGTTAAGTGGTAAAGCTGAAAATACGTGGTATTTTTATTTCCCTTGACTTTTCTACATTGTCAATTTTTTTAATAATAAAAATGTATTGTTCATGTAGTCAGAAAAAAGCATTTTTGCTTATTTTAAAGAGATGACCAGCCAAAATGATGCCAAGACAGTAAGATAAACTTTCACAGATTTACAGGATTAGCTGCCTTCTGAGATGGTGAGATCCTCTATTAAAAAATGGCCAAGCGGAGTCTTACCAGGAATAGAATATGAAAGACATCCGCACCAAGTCAAATTCCTACTAAAACAAAACCAAATTCCTTCTAAAGTTTCTTTCTTTCAGTTCAGAGATTCTGATGGTCTCTTAACATCAGATTAATGTTGACTCTATCCTTTCTTTGACCAATTTACAAAGACATAAAAGGTTTATTTCTTAATTTTCCCTGACCATTTATCTGTTTGTAAAAGGTACTTACTTTGATTTATTATATTCAAATTCAATGTGTAGACAATCTTCAATGCCCACTTCCATCTTAATCGAGTTGTTGACATCAGGATAGGTAGCAAGCTGGTGAACAATAAGATCATACTCTTTTACCAAATCTGTCAGTCTTCTTACTATGGTCACTTTAAGAAAATACCTACAAAAGTCAATGGAGAGGACAAGTTAAACCTCCTGTGAGATATCTCAGTGTTTTAAATAAGCAAACTTTAGCTTTCTCCTTCCTGAAATTCCTTAGGGATCAATTTACTCCATTTGCTTCATGAAGAAATTTTCATTTTTAAATAAATGCCTTCACCATGGAAAAAATACAAAGTTCAATTTTAAGAATAGTGGACATACATTTTAGATCAATTTGGAGTACTACCATCAAGCTTATTTGAGGACATCTCTCTGGATGGATTCTTTTTTTCTTTTTTTTCTACATCACTTTTTAACCATAAACTAAATGAGATTCATTGAGAAACTAATGGATTTAGAGGGTAATTCCACTTACAAGACAAATGAAGTATCTAAGAAACTGAGGTACATACAAGGGAAGTATGTGACTAAAACTTCTCATAATGGGATCCTCTGAATCCTATAGAGGGCTCCCCAGATGGCACAGTGGTAAAGAATCTGCCTGCCAATGCAGGAGACCCAAGAGATGCAGGTTCGATCCCTGGGTCAGGAGGATCCCCTAGAGTAGGAAATGGCAACCCACTCTGGTATTCCTCCCTAGAAATTTCCATGGACAGAGGAGCCAGCAGGCTATAGTCCATGGGGTCACAAAGAGTTGCACATGACTGAGCATGCGTGCGTGCACACGCACACACACACGAACACACACACAAATCTGATAGAAGGATCTTATTACATCAGATCTGCATTAGCCAGAAAAAAAAAAAATATATATATATATATATTTGACAGAATTTTCAAAATCTTAAGTCTTCCAGTCCGAAATTATAATTAGAATTTCAAGACATTCAACAGTAGTCATTACTTTCTGGTTTGTGTATCATAAACTGTAGACAAAGTCAATTCATACCTTAAGCGGACATTGGCACCGATGTAAGATTCATATGGCTTTTCAACTTGCATAAATTCAAAATCATAACTTCTGCTCTGAGTCAGTTCTCCAGGTAAGGCTAGTTCTTTCACTAGGTTTACAAATTCGTGAGTATTACTCTTGTCATTGAAAAGCTCTAAGAAATTTAAAAAAGTGAAAGACCAATTATGTTTGATATCCGTCTCATCAAAACCCAAACTTCTACTTCCAGAGCAAGTAATTTTTATCAAAAGAATTTCTTGGATTTGCCTTCATTTTAAATACCAGAGCTATGATCTGAATTCCATTATCCTATTTCACTCCACATGGGCTTAAAAAAATTCAAGTGGCATAGCAAAATAAAAATTTCTGTTATGAAAGAATTCAATCCTTTAGTGTAGTTAGGTAGGCTTTGCCCAATAAGAAGCTGTTTAAATTGCTACATTTCCAGCAATTATTTGAACTTCATCCCTTTAAGACAAAAAATGCTTTGTTGTTTTGCTTTAGTTAGGCAAATATATTACCCTGATAAAACTATACTAAGTAAAAGACTAAAATCAACTATCAGTTAATTACCATAATTTGCCCCTTAAGTATAATCTCATCCAAAATAGATATCTAAACAAACATCTACCCATTCCAATTCTGATACTTTCAAAATAGACAGTAAAACTTAGAAAGCTAGGATCTATTTTCTTTTCTCGTTCTGCATCTGCAGTACCCAAAGATTTATATAGTTTAACTCCTGCTAAAGCAAGAAATATATGTATGGAAACATACACAAGTTGATCTAAGTCAAGAAGAAATTACAACTTTCCTTTTCACAGGGAATTTTCTGTTAACAGGTGAGTCTGGCTACAGGTATAAACTAAGTTAGGAAGACAAATGGCATGAGTAATTAGCAGGTGAAGGATGAAGGTGACACTGCTAATTGTGAATAAAGCTGGTGAAAAACCTAGGCAGACGGAAATTTCAGGGAGTCAACTAATTTACTTGAATTATTTTTCAAGGCTGGTAGCTTACATAACTCCTTTCACTTTTAATAATCAGATTTCATCACAAGTAAAGGCAGCATGAGTCAAATATCATTTAATATAATTAAAAGAAACATGATTATTTAATGTTTATAACATAAATCCTTTTATTATGCAAAATCAATTCCTTCTTTCCATAAAGCTAAACTCTAATTCAATTATTTAACTGCCATATCAAACTCTCTTCAAACTCAGTTAACAACAAAAAAAAGTAATACTATTTTAAAACTCACCAATTTGACCTACAAATTCAATTCTAATTCCTTGGTGCTCTAGCCTCTTTCCAGGTTGCTTAAAGGCTAGGTTCACCTGCCAAAACATGAAATTTTAAGAAATGTTAACAATCCTTTGTGGGCCTACTAGCAGATTCCTTCCAGATGAATGTAATATATAAATACTTCAGGTGTTCATTTCTGAAGTCTGAGAAACCACCACATACCTAGATTATGATGATCTTGTACCTCCAGAGAAGGTAAAACTTACTCCTCTACAATCGCTAATGAACTTATATGTACATTTAAAGCATCTGCTTTGTTAGGAAGCAATGTTTCTTTAGAGCTGGAGAACTACAAAGAATCAATAAAAGGGAAAACTTTCGACTATTCAAATACGTTTTCTGGTCAAATAAACAATTCTATAATAGCATTTTAATATAAAGGTTATTAATAATTCCAAAAACTGACCTAAAAGATCACTTTCAGCTTTTTATAACCAACCATATATTGCTATAATTTTTGATATTAAAAGCAACAGTTATTGCCCTGAGTCTGCTATTCATCCTAAAAATAGAATGTCTAAAGATTTAAATTTTAAGTATGATATATCTTACATACTTTTGAAATAAAGTATATAATCTAAAATCCCTAAATTTGTATCTGCTAAATGGAAACCTTATTACACATTTTAATTTGACAAAATATAAAGTACACAGATATTAAAAACAAAATTTCAACCATTTAAGGATAAGCTAAAAAACAAAAAAACACATACTTCCAGGTTTGTTCTTTACTGTAAAAAATATTGGTAATGTGACTCTTAAAAGCTGTTCTTTCAAACAATGCTTCTCAATAGAAATCAAGGACCAATAAAAAGAAGTTCAAATACTTGTTTATAAACTATGTAATTAAAATATTCATACTACTATATCTTCAACATCTATAACCAGGGTGGGTTTAGTTATTCACCTTCCAAATTAATATGTCAGAAAAAGAAGTAAATAATTAAATTGGAGTATATCACATGATGGAGTATAATTAAAATAATAAGGTCAAAGAATTTTTAATGATGTGAGAAGATGTGCATGATATGTTACATGTAGGAAGCATGGTCAAACTGTATACAAGTATAATGCCAATTATATCTTTTAAACTACAGAAAATAAAAATTCTATGGGTAATTTTGTTTCCTTCTTTACACCTGTTTTTTTTTTTTTTTTTGACAAACAGCAATTAAGTTTAACTTTAAAAAGTATATGCTACAGGAGTCCCAAGACAATTCAATGGGGAAAGAATATTCTTTTCAACAAACGGTAGTAGAACAACTCAATCTCACCATACAAAACAAAGAAACTGGATCCCTACCTCACATCACACACAAACATTAATTCAAAATGTAGCAAAGACCTAAATGTAAGAGCTACAGTTATGAAATTCTTAGAAGAAAACACAGGTGTAAATCTTCATTGTCTTGGATGGGAAACTGTTTCTCAAATGACACCAAAAGCATGAGAAGTGAAATTTTAAAAAAAGATAAATTGGACATCATCAAACAAAAAACTAGTGCTTCAAGATACCATCAAGAAAGTGAAAAGACAACTCCAGAAAATGTCTGCAAAATATTACTGATAAAGGACTTGTATCTAGACTACATAAAGAACTCTTACAACTCAATGATCAAAAGACAGACAACCCAATTAAAAATGGTCAAATGATATGAACAGACTCTTCCCCAGAGACGATATACAAACAGCAATAAGCACATGAAAAGATGCTCAGTATTACTCATCATTAAAGGAAATGCAAATCAAAACCATATGACCACTTTTCACCCACAAAAAAATAATACAGACAATAATAAGTATTGCCAAGAATGTGAAGACACTGGAACTCTCATACATTGCTGGAGAGAATATAAAATGGCACAGCTGCTCTGGAAAAGTCTGGAAGTTCCCCTAAAAGCTAACACATGACCCAGCAATTCCATTCCTAAGTCTACACTCCAGAGAAATGAAAACAGTCACACAAAAATGTATACACAAATGTACAGAAATATTCTTAATAGTCAATAAATAGAAACCCAAGTATACTTAACTGGAATGTCCTCAACTGAAGGATGAAGAAATGTACATCCACATACTAGACAGATATATACTAAAACATCATTCAGCCATAAAAAAGAATCGTGCTTTGATAAATGCTACAACATGAAAGAACTTTGAAAACATTATGCTACATGAAATGAGGCAGACACAGACAGATCCTGTATAACCACTTATAGGAAATAGAAGAAGCCCAGAACAGGCAAATTTACAGGGAAAAACAGTAGACTAGAGGTATCCATGGACTGGGAGAAAAGGGAAAAGGACAGCTATTGCTTAATGAGTACAAAGTTTCTGTTCGAGATGATGAAAAAATTTCAAAACAGTGGTGATGATTGTACAACACTGAGAATGTGATTAAGGCTACTGAATTATAAACGTTAAAAATGGTTAAAATAGCAAACTGTATTATATTTTTGACCAAAAATTTTCTTAAAAGTAATAAACCTTGAAGACATCACGCTAAGTGAAAGGAGCCGAACACAGGCCACACGTTGTATGATTCTATTTATACGGAATGTCCAGAATAGGCCAAATCCACAGAGAAAGAAAGCACATCTGTAGATTAGTGGATGCTAGGTGTCTTAGTTCACTCACGCTGCTGTAACAAAAAACCACAGACTAGGTGGCTTAAAAACAACATAAATTTACTGCTAACAGTTCTGGAAGCTGTGAAGTTCAAGATTAAAGCACCAGCAGATTTGCTGTCTGGGAGAGTTTGCTTTCTGGTTCACAGATGGCTGCCTTTTCACTATGTCCTCATATGTCAGAAGGTGCACACAAGATATCTCTGAGGACACTAATCCCATTCATGAGGGCACAGCCCTCATGACCTAATCATTTCCCAAAGCCACTCCCCCTCCCCCTCCACTCGGCCCCACCCCACCTACAAGTACATCATACTAAGGATTAAGTTTTAACACACAAATCTTACATACAAACATTTAGTATATGGTGCCAAGTGAATGACTGCTAATGTTATGGTTTCTAGGTGATGAAAACATTATGGAATGAGCTAGTGATGACACTGCACAACTCTGCAAAAGTAGTAAAAATCTCTTAACTGTATATACTCAGTAGGGTAAACTTATGTGAATTATAACTCAATAAAGCTATTTTTTTAAATAGAAATGAAAGTATATATCACAAATAAAACAATGGAATAGAACAGAGAGGCTGAAACAGACTCACACAACCTCTGGTTACTGACAGAGGTGATGCTACAATGCAGTGGTGGAATGGATGGCTTTTTCAGTACATGTCCTGGGTCAATTAGATATCCATATGGGGAAAAAAATAATAAGTAGTCTTGACTCTTATGTCATAAAGACAAAATCAATTTCAAAAAACAGAGAATCTAAATGTGAAATATAAAACTACTTAAAATTATAGGAGGAACAGGAGAATATCTTCATGACCATAAGGTAGGCAAAGATGTCTTAAATAGGATACAAAAAGCACTACCAAAAAGGAAACACAACATTTGTAGAATATATTATTATTATTATATATTATACATTATACATTTGTCCAAACCCATAGAATATACATCACCACAAGTGAACCCGTAGGTAAACTACAAACTTTGGGTGACTATAATGTGTCAATGCATGTTCATCCTTGATCAAAACTGTACCATTCTAGGCGCTGATGTCGATAATGGGAAACCTCTATACCTCCCTCTCAATTTTACGTAAATCTAAAACTACTCTTAGAAAAAAACCTGGAAAAAAAATAGGTATACATAAAAAAAAAAAGTATACATAGACAGCTCACATGTCAGGAATATTCTTGCTCTAGGTAGGATGTCAGGTCTTCCAGTCTCTAAGATTTTTTTTTTCTAATACATGAAGTATTCTTCCTACAATGCATAACAAAGTTTGGAAACCAATGATTTAGTCCAACCTCAACTTACAGGTGAGATCCAGAAAGTTAAATGACTGCCCAGAGCTACCTATCAAGACCGTGGTAAAGTCCAAGGCTAGATCTTCCAACCCCAGCCCAATGATCTTTTAACTATATTCAGACATTTTACAAAGCCTAGACTAGTGTGGTAAGACTTGTTTTTGGTGGTGTTATGTCTATAAATTTTGAAAATCTGAGGTTCAGTCTCTCCCTAGAAAAACTAGATTGGTATCTCTACCCCTTCTACTCAAAGTGAAGTCGCTCAGTCGTGTCCAACTCTTTGGGACCCCATGGACTGTAGCCCACCAGGCTCCTCCATCCATGGAATTTTCTAGGCAAGCATACTGGAGTGGGTTGCCATTTCCCTCTCCATGGGATCTTCCCAACCCATGGATTGAACCCAGGTCTCCTGTATTGCAGGACCCTTCATATAAGGTCTTTATATTTATGTATAAAATGTCTTTATTACTAAAGATATGGGGATATATTACAAGCAATTTGAAAAACAGAAATGAGTTAAATATCCAACAGTAGGGAAAAGGTATGCTTAATATATTACCTATACATAAACATTAATTAATGCAGAGAGACTAGGAAGAAACACATTCAAATTTTAATAGTGAGTTATTTCCATATGATGGGACTATAGATAATTATAATTATAATTATTTTATAATTATTTTATTTCCCAAACTGTTTACCATGTGTATGTATTACCTTAACGAGCAGGAGAGAAAAACTCTTAATATTTTTTTAATCATTTATATTTAGAAAAATTATTTCAAACATTTTATGATTTGATTTTATCTAGGATATTACCATTCTTCAGTATCACAAATTAATGAGTAGTAATCATATTCTGTAAGGTATAAGAATAATTCTTGGTAAGGAAAAGGGGGGAAAAGTTAAACCACAGAAGGTATCACAAATGTATCTGACCATGCATGGACACATTCTAAATGTGCTTAAATCCTCTACAGAGTATCAAGAAATGAGATCAACAGACACAACGGCAGTAGTACAGACTGATAACCTACAAAGATGAGAAAAAACTTTTAGAAAGCTGTCCATCTAGTCAAGGCTATGGTTTTTCCTGTGGTCATGTATGGATGTGAGAGTTGGACTGTGAAGAAAGCTGAGCGCCGAAGAATTGATGCTTTTGAACTGTGGTGTTGGAGAAGACTCTTGAGAATCCCTTGGACTGCAAGATCCAACCAGTCCATCCTAAAGGAGATCAGTCCTGGGTGTTCAGTGGAAGGACTGATGCTGAAGCTGAAACTCCAGTGCTTTGGCCACCTCATGAGAAGAGTTGACTCATTGGAAAAGACTCTGAGGCTGGGAAGGATTGGGGGCAGGAGGAGAAGGGGACGACAGAGGATGAGATGGCTGGGTGGCATCACCGACTCAATGGACATGAGTTTGAGTGAACTCTGGGAGTTGGTGATGGACGGGGAGGCCTGGCGTGCTGTGATTCATGGGGTCGCAAAAAGTCGGACACGACTGAGCCACTGAACTGAACTGGAGAATTATCCCCAATCTCCATAACTCAATTAAAGGAGAAACAAACTTTGAGTGGATCACAGCCCCACTGTAGAAACTGTCTTATGTTAAACAGACTCACATGGTCACAAACACAAAATTCTGCACAGTTTAATTTAGACTCTGCCCAGTAACCATTCCTGCAAGTGTTCTGTTGAATCAAAGCTTCCAGCTGACCTTCTGAAAAACATTTTCCATCTCTAATAAAATCATTCAAATTTAGATACAGCACAAGCCACTTTCATGACTAATTCTAATATTCTACAACTAGATAATTCTCCAAACAAAATATTTACCTTTCCTGAAACAGATTCTCCATCATAGAAAAGATAGTGCTTTTCTACTTTGCCATCTTCAGTTTTCATTTCCGCCATTTTCCTGGTTTCCCCATCATTAAGGACAACGTCGATCTCACAAATGGGACCAAAAAATCCTCCAAGAAAACTCTAAAATAAAAGAAAAATTCTCACAATTGTTTTGTCAGCACTACAGTTTAAAATTCAAACTTGATTACCTATAACCTGAAGTTAACCTATGAATTCAGGATGAAGTAAGAATTCATACCAAATACTGCATCAAAACTAAATAAATTTCATACAATATACATAAAGCTAATGCTGCACTGTACCCTTAAAAATTTATTGCAGATAAATTTGTTCTCTACAATAAAATAGCCCCCCCAAAACTAAAGAAATTGAAACACACTATAATTTCAATCATTTCTACAAGTAAGCACTATAATCAAATTCTAACATATACCAAAAATCTAAAAAATTAATCTTAACATCTGGATTGAAAGTTACCTTTAGTTATACATCTTTGAGGTTCTTTCATTATACTGCTATAATGAAACTCATACAATCCCAATTACTCATGAATTATTACAATGTACTACTTATGGAAAGCCTACTGCTATATAAGTCTGAACAGGATATGTTACATTGTGTAAACCCTTGAAATAAAACTGGCTCTATTTCAAGGGTTTACACAATGTAACATATCCTGTTCAGACTTATATAGCAGTAGGCTTTCCATAAGCAGTACATTGTAATATAGAACAGTCTTATGGACTCTGTGGGAGAGGGAGAGGGTGGGAAGATTTGGGAGAATGGCATTGAAACATGTATAATATCATGTATGAAACGAGTTGCCAGTCCAGGTTTGATGCACGATACTGGATGCTTGGGGCTGGTGCACTGGGATGACCCAGAGGGAGGGTATGGGGAGGGAGGAGGGTTCAGGATGGGGAACACATGTATACTTGTGGCGGATCCACTTCGATATTTGGCAAAACTAATACAATATTGTATAGTTTAAAAATAAAATAAAATTAGATTGGGTACCTAAAAAAAAAAAAAAAAAAAACTGGCTCTAATAGAGGAGACTAATTAAATTTGTTAATTTTTCTAAACAAAGTGTATAAGCCTTGTTCTGTAAATCCTGAATATGACAGAAGTAAAAGAGACAAAGATCAATTGCTTATGAATGGCAAAACACATTAGCTAGAAATAATACAGAATCCATTGGCTATTCCAATGTCAAATATAGTTGTGGATTATTTTTTGCCTGCTATAAAAGATAGTTTTCTAGTCTTTTTAAAAATTTACACAGAGTTATCTCTTAAAAACATAAATCTGGGGACTTCCCTGGAGGCCCAGCGGTTAGGATGTCATGATTCCATTGTACCGGCACAGGTTCAATCCTTGGTTGGGGAACTAAGATTTGGAATGCTGTGCAGTGCAACAGAAAAAAATAAATAAATAAACCCAATCATATCCTTCAATATGCTGGTGGCAGTATAAATTGGAACAACTACTTTAGAAAATAGTTGGCATTATCTGGTACAGCTAAAGATATATACATACATCAATGATCCAGCAATTATACCCCTAGGTATCTACCCTAAACAGAAACTTACACACATAAACCAGGAGACCAATATAAGAATGTTCATAATATCATTGTTCACAACTGGCCCAATTAGGAAATAATCCAAATATTTATCAATGAGAAAATGGATACATACATTTTTATCTATATTCATACAGTGGGCAATGGAATCAATTACAGGACAGAAAACAAAGATGAATCTCACATACACGTTGAGTGAAGAGACCAGACACAAAAATACACACTGTATTATTCCGTTTACTAAAAAATCAAAAACATGATGCACATTATAGTGGTATTAGAAGTCAGGAAGTAGCTGGAAGAAAGCACTGGGGTACTATTAATGTTCTGTTTGGTTTTATCTGAGTGCTTAATACACAGGTATATTGACTTTGTGAAAGTTCATCAGGCTGTACACTTACTTGTGTACTTTTCTATAGTTAACACTTACTTTAATGAAATGCTATTTTAAACATACACATATACAATGTATTCCATAACATGGCCTATACATATCTTGCTCTATTCATCCCTCCAGCCACACCAGCCTCAAATGATCCAAGTTCTCAAATACGCCCAGTCTCCTCCTTGTCCTAGACCAAGGAATCCTAACAAAGTCATCCTTTCACTGTGACTCACCTCCACAAAGAGGCCTTCCCTAACTTCCTAATCAAAACTGAATTCTCCAAATTTGGGAAGTGCAACACCATGTAGGTTTACTTCATCATTTATTATAAAAATGTTAGTCGCTCAGTCATGTCCAACTCTGCAACCCCATGGACTGTAGCCCACCAGGCTTCTCTGTCCATGAAATTTTCCAGGCAAGCATACTGGAATGGGTTGCCATCTCCCTCTCCATGGGATCTTCCCAACCCACGGATTGAACCCAGGTCTCCTGCCTTGCAGGCAAACTCTTTACCGTCTGAGCCACCAGGGAAGCCCATTTATTTTAATCTGTGTACTTACTGAGTACCTGACTCCCCAACTGAGCTATAAACTTCATGAGGACAGAGCCCTTATCCTTTGCTCAACACTGAAGACTCAGTGGCCAGGGGCAGCACGTGGCATTTAGTAGAAGGCATTCAAACACTTGTTGATTGTTAATTCTGAGTAAAACACATACTGTCCTGATAATAAAAAATAAATGGATACATAAAAGAAATGAGCTAAAACTTGGCATGTTTGGTAAGACCCGCCCTCCCCCAGGAAATTGGCATTGATGCAGTAGTAAAGTCTAGAGCAAGGAGCTTGAGTTAAGGCTCAGTTCTGTGCTCAGGAGGAAGGGTAACAGCAAACAAGCTAACAATCCTGCTAAGGCTATGTGCATCACAGGGTGATACAACTAATATGATGGACGGAGACTGTTTTCCTAAATTCTGAGCTTGCTTCTTTGTTTTTTGGGTTTTTTTTTTTTTGGCTACACCACACTGCTTGTGGCACGTTGGTTATCAAACCTGGGCCCTTGGCAGTGAAAACACAGAGTCCCAACCACTGGACCACAAGGAAAGGATTATAATTTCAAGAAAGCAACTCAATGAATTACCAGATTAGTACCTATACTCCAAATATATAAAAAGCAAATTTTCCTTTTGACAAGATGTTTTGTCCCTTCCTAGTTAGCTTTCATACCCCCAAGTTTTAAACTCACAACTTGCTCAAAATGGTATACATTCTCCTAAGAGCTACAAATATGAGAATGTACAGCAGGTCAAAATCAGTCAGCTGGTATTTACTAATCATCAACTACCTGCAAAGCACTGATCCAGCAAAGGGGGCAGGTAGTGGGGAGCTGCTGTGAGAGAAACAATTATCAAAGAATAGATGATGTCAGTCTCAAAATTTTAATTATAAAACCGAGGCAGGAAAATAAAATTTATTTTTTTTATTCCCCCTTAATACTTCCTAGAGTTAGTTCCAGGAAAAATGAGATTTGAAAACTGTAAGAACTGTTTTACAAATGAAACAAAATATTATGGTCACTTTTTCCCACATACATAATGCTTAACATATACAACTGAACTGGGATTTGAAAGTTTATATTAAAAGATCAATAATCAAAAATAAAATGTCAAAGTTGCCACTAATTAAAATGGTATAAAACAGACTTAAAAGTACATAAACTTCACAATTAACTAACGACAATTAGTAATTGTAAACAATAAGTCTTGTTTTGACCCCATATGTAAAACTTAAAAATTGTTAGGCACTAAAAATATATAAAAACTATCTGTTGTCCTCAATCATTTTCTGCATGCACGAAGTATTTCATAAATAGTGGTTAGGACTCAGCACTTTCACTGCCAAGGGCACAGGTTTGATCCATCCCTGGTCAGGGATCTAAGATCCCACAAGCCACCTCGTGTGGCCAAAAATTAAACAAATAAAGTTTTTATTTCAAGATGTGCATCTTCTTGCACATCCTATCATTTCAAACAAAATGTTACAAAATTTAAATCTTTTAAAAATTATTCACAGTCAAATGATAATACTTCTGATTTATATAAAGAGAGAAAAATACAGAATTGTCAGAATGGTGAGGACTACAAGGCAAAGGAATAAAAGCCGTAAAGAAGGTTAGGATATATTAACACACACTTCTGCTGAAATTACAAGAGGCACTTCTGAAATCTTGAGAGAAAGACTGCCAAGATCTTTTAGAAAAGATACCTTCAAGTATGTATTCAAAATATGGGATTTTCAGGAGCAATATTAGAAATTATACAAATTAAAACTCTTAGGTAGCCTTTAAATAAAAAGATTTTTCACGTAATTTGTAACCCAGCATTGAGCATTACTATCTAGCAAAATTACAAGTGGATGTTAAAAGATGAATTTTATAGCCCTCACTGAAGAAATTTCACTACATCCTTTGGGTGTAAAGAAACGCAACTCAAGGTGAGGCAGAAGAGAAGCTCTCAAAATTTATTCACTTAGTGCATACAGGAGCAATGAAACAGCAAATTTCCATACATATATTATTACACTTGTGCCTATTTCAGTGTTTCCGAGCTTTACAATTGTATTTGTTTCACGAGTAACTTGAAAATAAAAATTGTTCTTGAAAATAATGCGTTAAAAGTAGTCATTCTAAATGTAAGCAAAAAATAGGGCCTTTTACGTTTTCTTTGCAAATTATATTCAATTAAAGAAGCCATCTCTAACCCCTGACTAGTCAAGGTCCCCCAATACTTCCTTCTTACCGCAGCTGTTTTGTTTCCACGTTAAACAAGACAAATGTTTATCTCCTTCTGGACTACAAGCTACAAGAGAGAGCAAGGGCTGATTCGGTCTTGCTCAGAGCCCCGGGGAGCGCCTAAGTATATCTGACGAAAAAAAGAGAAAAGGGCTCGAAGTTTAAGAATGAACATTTTCTGTGCTCCTTTTTTTAAATTTAAAACAACTCGATTCCTGACTTTAAAATGTATTCATCGAATG
This sequence comes from Bos indicus x Bos taurus, assembly GCF_003369695.1. Classification (NCBI taxonomy): domain Eukaryota; kingdom Metazoa; phylum Chordata; class Mammalia; order Artiodactyla; family Bovidae; genus Bos; species Bos indicus x Bos taurus. The sequence continues at coordinate 25,497,163 of NC_040103.1, read as the reverse complement.
TAACTTTTTCAAAAAATAAACCTAGCTTAGTCTTTAAGCCAAAAGTCTCAAGCAGCTTACGGAACTGGGTGAGCTCTGGGAAACCAGGTACTATTAAAGGAAAGTACACAGTAGGCGCTCAACATATGCATGCTAAGTGAACCAAGTAAATGAATACTACCATAAAACGAGTCAAATGAGATCCAATCTAGAGGAAATCGCCAACACACACAAAGCTAAATGCCATCGTGCTCACGCTTGTGCTTCCCACTAATTGTGGTTAAAGTACTGATTTCCCTCCCTCCTCTGCTCCCTAGGCCACTTTAACATCCCGAAGAGATAAGTTTCCAGAATGGCTTGGTGAAGGAAATGAGAGCCAACGTTTAAACCAGTGGGCACGAAACTACTGCCTTTGACTTAAAAACGTCCTCCCCTCCAACGTCCTTTTCTTTTTCTCTCTCATTCTACAAGTGTCAACGTTAAGGCTAACCTGGGGTCAGGAAATCGCAGGGTATCACCATATGCTAGTTTAAAAAGAAAAAAAAAAGACTCAAGGAGCTTGGTAAATTCAACGTTTACCAAGCTCCTGATCAACACTGGAAGAGAGTGACCAAGTCCACCGAGTCCCGAACTGGGGGACTCTTGGGTCACCCCATCTGAAAGGAAGTGAGGCTGCCCAGGAGGAGCAGAAGGTCTGGCTACCTTGGAAGGGGAGGCGGTGGCGGGCCCGCAGAGGCGGGATCCGAGTACCCAGCCACGGCCCCCCATAGCCGATCGAAGAACGCTGGCAGAGGCTCCGACATGGCCAGGAGAACGCCTCGTCACCCGCAGGTAGTCGGGCCTCGCCGAGACCGGGAAGAAGCGGCGCAGCCCGCTCTTCCCTAGCCCCGCGGCGGCCAGACAGGCCTAATCCGGCTCCCCGCCCTGCCCGCCTACCCTCTCCTGCCGCTCCCAAGAGCCGTTCCCGCGACATCGGGCCCGCCGTTGGCCGTTCCGCCGCACGCTCCGGGACAAAGGCTGCGGGCGAGCGCGCGGGCCGCCGTGCACTCACCATTGTCAGCGCTGCCGCCGCCGCCGCGTCCCCCCCACTTCACGCCTCTTCCTTTAGGAGAACTCCTAGCCCCAGTTCCCTCCTCCCAGGCGCCCGTCACGTGACCTCAGGCCGCCGGCCGCACGTGACCCGTCCTCTCCTTTCCTGCCCTCCCCTACAGCAGGCCCGCTCTGGGCCTCTCGCCCCGCCCTACTGGCCAGACTGGCCCTCCGAGGGGAGGCCGTTTGGAGGAGGGGCCTCGTGCTCCACCCCACGGCGGAGGGGGCGGGGTCACTGAGACGGCGTCAAGGGGGCGGGGCCAGGGCGGACCAAGGCTCCCCAGGTCCTCCGCGCCCTCCTGTCATGTGACAGGCGGTTCCCTGACTGACTTTTTTTTTTGCCACACCCAGTTCCTCTTCTTGGTGGAAATTTGAGCTGCTGGGAAAGAAGGTAGAAAGAAGGTTCTTGCGGGAGGCTGTCCCTGCGGATGGGTTATGGGGCCGCGGAGTTGAAGGGTAGCTGTTACCCGAGGCCTTGTTTCGTTAGACCTTGCAAGAGACTGGCTCCCTCAATTCCGGAAAGAGGCATTCTGCCACCATTCTCGAGCTTTGCCTAACTTATATCCTCTCCCTCAGACAGCTTCTGAGTTTTGAGAATTTATTAGCTTTGTCACCTCTGACAGTCCCCACCCCCGAAAGAGTACTACATCCGTTGCTTCGAGAGATACACAGATGGCTGGTGAAGTATCAGTCTCGAGCTGTGCCGGACTCAGAACAGTTGTACCGCCCTGCCATTCCATCACGGGTAAAAAGCGTTCCTAAACAGTCCGATGATGCTGCTCGAAAGTACTTTCAGTTCAGTCGCTTAGTCGTGTCCGACTTTGCGACCCCGTGGACTGCAGCAGGGTGACAATATACAGCCTTGAGGTACTCCTTTCTTGAAGCGCGTCCTAATCATTGTAGTGGAAGTTTAGAGGACATATCCCTGAGTGGAATACTGTTTTAAGATATCAGAATTTAGTGTTGCGCTACCACAGCGCACTCTATCTATACAAGACCAAAGCAGGAAAAAAAAGAGTCTGAACCCACCGGTTTTCCCATCATAACAAAACCACGTCAAGTTTGTTAAGCAGGGTCATTAAACAAGTCTCAAATTTAAGAGGCTAGAAATTAGAATATGGTCTCTAACCACAACAGAATTAAACTAGAAATAACAAAAAGCCAGAAAATCCACAAATATTTGGAAGGTAAGCAATGTAATTCTAAACCTCTAAGTCAAAGAACACTTCAATGGGAATTTTTAAATGGTTTGAACTGGAAGATAATGAAAATACGATCTAAGAGAATTTATGCGATGCAGTAAGAGTAGTGTTTAGAGGAAGATCTGTAGCTTTACATGCATATATTTGAAAAGAAAGTTTTATAATCTAAGTTTACATCAGGAAGCTAAAAGCACATGTGGGTTAACATGTGGGTTGGGGAGCAGCAAGGGATACATGAGAATTTTGTACTTGCTGTGGGTCTAAACCTGCTCTGAAAACTATATTTTAACAAAGCCCTCACCCACTCCAGCGTTCTTGCCTGGAGAATCCCAGGGACCGCGGAGCCTGGTGGGCTGCTGTCTCTGGGGTCGAACAGAGTCGAACACGACTGAAGCGACTTAGCAGCAGCAGCAGCAGGTATATAGTCAAATGATCTTTGACAAAGGTGCGATGATGACTCATTGGGAAAAGGACAGTCTGTTCAACAAATGGTGTCAGGAAAATTGGGTATCCACATTCAAAAGAATGAACTTTAACCATTATATCATATATAAAAATTAATTCAAAATGGATTAAGGACCTAAACCTAAGACCTAAAACTGTAAAACTTCTAGGAGAAAACATAAGGGAAAATCTTCAGGACCTTGGACTTGGCAATGATTGATTTCTTGTTTATGACACAAAAAGCATGGACAACAAAAGCAAATACAGACAAATGGGGCTACATCAAACTTAAGAACTTTTATGTGGGACATCCCTGGTGGTCCAGTGGTTAGGACACTGCCCTTCCACTACAGGGGGCATGGGTTTGATCCCTGGTAGGGGAACGAAGACCCTGCATGCCATACAGCATGGTCAAAAAACAAAACAAAACCATTTGTGTATCAAATGACATAGCAGAGTGAAAAAGCAGCCTATGGATGGAGAAAATATTTGCCAATCATATGTGTGATAAGACATCCAGAATATCTGAAGAACTCCTACAACTCAGTAGCCAAAAAATCAAATAAACTGATTTAACAATGGACAAAGGACCTGACAAAACATTTCCCAAAGATGATACACTAATGTTCAACAGGCATATAAAAAGATACTCAACATCACTAATCATCAAAGAAATGCACATCAGAACCACGAAATACCACCTCACACCCATTAGGATGGCTACTGTTAAAGAAAAGAACAAATATAGATGGGGATGTAAAGAAATGAGAATCCTTGTGCACTATTGGTGAGATTGCAAAATGGTTCAGCCCTTATGGAAAACAGTAGGGTGGTTCTTCGAAAAAGTGCGAATGGAACTACCATATGATTTAGCAATACCAGTTCTGGATGTATATCCAAAAGAATTGAGAGTAGGGTATTTGCATACAAGTTGCACAGCATATATTAACATTCCTGTTCATTCATAATAGCCAAGAGATAGAAGCAACCCAAAGGTTCATGGACAGATTAATGTTAATCAGTCTTTAAAAGAAAGAAAATTTTGTCATATGCTACAACATAGATGAAACTTGAAGTCATTATGCTAAGTGAAATAAGCCAGTCACAAAAAGACAAATACTGTATGATTCTACTTTTATAAGATACCTGAAGTAGTGAAAGTCATAGAAATAGAAAGTAGGATAGCAGTTACCAGAGACTGAAGGGAGGAGAAAGGGAAATTGCCATTAAATAGGTTTTGTTGTTGTTGTTCAGTTGCTCAGTCATGTCTGAATCTTTGTGACCCTATGGACTATAGGCTTCCCTGTTATTCACTATCTCCTGGAATTTGCTCAATCATGTCCATTGAGTCAGTGATGCCATCCAACCATCTCATACTCTGTCAACCCCTTCTCCTGCCCTCAATTTTTCCCAGCATCAGGATCTTTTCCAATAAGTCAGTTCTGTGCATCCAGTGGCCAAAGTATTGGAGCTTCAGCTTCAGCACCAGTCCTTCCAATGAATATTCAGGATTGATTTCCTTTAGAATTGACTGGTTTGATCTTGCTGTCCAAAGGACTCTCAGGAGTCCTCTCTAGTGCCACAGTTTGAAACAATCAATTCTTCAGTACTCAGCCTTCTTTATGGTCCAGCTCTCACATCCATACATGATTACTGGAAAAACCGTAACTTTTAATAACTTTTTAATATGCTGTCTAGTTTTGTCATAGCTTTTCTTGCAAGGAGCAAGCATCTTTTAATTTCATGGCTTTAGTCACCACTTTCAATGATTTGGGAACCCAAGAAAATAAAGTCTGTCACTGTTTCCATTTTTTCCCCTTCTATTTGCCATGAAGTGATGGGACCAGATGCCATGATCTTAGTTTTTTGAATGTTGAAGTTTAAAGCCAGCTCTTTCACTCTCCTCTTTCACTTTCATCAAGAGGCTCTCAGTTCCTCCTCATTTTCTGCCATTAGAACAGTATCATCTGCATATCTGAGATTGTTGATATTTCTTCAAGAAATCTTGATTCCAGCTTGTGCTTCATCCAGCCTGGCATTTTGCATGATGTACTCTGCATATAAGTTAAATAAGCAGGGTGATAATATACAGTCTTGACATACTCCTTTCCCAATTTGGAACCTGTCCATTGTTCCATGTCCAGTTCTAGCTGTTGCTTCTTGACCTGCATACAGGTTTCTCAGGAGACAGGTAAAGTGGTCTGGTATTCCCATCTCTTGAAGAATTGTCCAGTTTGTTGTGATCCACACAGTCAAAGACTTTAGTGTACTCAATGAAGCAGAAGTAGATGTTTTTCTGGAATTCTGTTGCTTTTTCTATGATTCAGAGGATGTTTGCAGTTTGTTCTCTGGTTCTTCTGCCTTTTCTAGAAATTCTTGGTTAACATACTGTTGAAGCCTAGCTTGAAGGATTTTGAGCATTACCTTCCTAGCATGTGAAATGAGTGCAATTGTCTGGTAATGTGAACATTCTTTGGCATTGACTTAAAAAGACATCAAGTTATAGGTTATTAAATATTTTGGATACAAGTCCTGTATTAGATATATCAATTGCAAATATTTTATCCCAGTCTATAGCTTTACTATTTATTTTCCTAATAATGTTTTTGGATGACATGAGAATTTTGGCTTTTACATTTAGCTATGTGATCCATTTTTAATTAAACTTTGCAGATAATGTGAGGTAAGATTTTAGAGCTTCTTTTTGTCCACATGGTTCCAACACCACCTGTTGAAAATAATTTCCTTTCCCCATAAACTGCTTTGGTGCCTTTGTTAAAAATCTGTTGACTACAGGGACTTCCTTGGCAATCCTTTGGCTAAGACTTGGTGCTTCCAATGCAAGGGGAACAGGTTCAATCCCTGGTCAGGGAACTAAGATCTCACCACATGCCTCCCAGCACCTGCCCCCCAGATTTTTGAGTATGTGATTATGGATTTATTTCTGGACTTTTATTTCTGTTTTGTTGATCTATTTGTCTTTCTGCAATACCACATTGCCATGATTACTATAGATTTATAGTAAGCCTGGAAAGGTAAGGAAGGGTAGTTACTCCAAATCAGTTCTTTTTCAAGAACATTTTGGTTGTCCTAAGTTCTTTGTGTGTGTGTTAGTTGCTCAGCTGAGTCTGACTTTTTGTGATCCTATGGACTGTAGCCCACCAGGCTCTTCTGTCCATGGAATTCTCCAGGCAAGAATGCTGAAGTGGTTAGACATTCCCTTCTCCAGGGGATCTTCCTGACCCTGGGTCTCCTGCATTGTAGGCAGATTCTTTGCTGTCTGAACCACTAGGAAATACCTTGTATATAACTTTTTGAATTGTTAATTCACTTTTATTTTTCTTAAGGCTGCTGTGATTTTTGTTGGGATTGACTAAACCTTTAGCTCTATTTGATCTTCCCTGGTGGCTCAGATGGTAAAGAATCCACCTGCAATGTGGGAGACCTGGATTCGATCCCTGGGTTGGGAAGATCCCCTAAAGAAGAGAATGGCTACCCACTCCAGTATTATGGCCTGAAGAATTCCATGGACAGAGGGCCCTAGCAGGTACAGTCCACGGGGTGGCAAAGAGTTGGACACTACTGAGAAACTTTCACACTTAGCTTTATTTGAGGGAAATTGACTTCTTAACAATATTGAGCTTTGCAACCCATGAACATGATATATTTCTCTATTTAGGAAGGTCTTTAATTTTTCTCAGCAGTGCTTTATAATTTTCAGTGTAGAGCTCTTGCACATGTTTTGTTAAATTTATCCCTGAGCATTAATATTTTTATATTACAAATGGAATTTTAAATTTTCATTTTCCAGTTTTTCCATGCTTGTGTGTGTGTGTGTGTGTGTAAGAGACAGAAAGATATTCCATGTTGACTTTATAACTTGCAATCTTGTTACATTTCTTTGTTAGTTTCCTCCCTTCTCTTTTCTCTCCTCTTTTCCTGAATCTTATATTCATCATATTGGGCTTCCTGGTTGATTTTGTCATTTTCTTTCTTTTTCTTTCCTATTTTCCAAAGCCAGAAAGACAATCTCACCAAGATGGTTAGATAGCATCACGGACTCAATGAAAATGAATTTGAGCAAACTCTAGGAGGTAGTGGAGGACAGAAGAGCCTTGTGTGTCACAGTCCGTGGGGTTGCAAAGAGTCAGACATGATTTAGTGACCGAACAACAACAATGGCAACTCTGTTTGAAATAATACATGTTTATTGTTGTTTTAAGCCACTGAGTTTTGAGGCAATTTATCATACAGCAATAGATAACTAATAGATGTTATATTTTTTATTTCCAAGAGCTCTTTTTATTCTCTGACAGTCCCATTTTAATAGCATGTTGTCCTTGTGAAGATAAAGAAACAAAACATCCAGTAATCAACACATAAACATCTAAAATTGCAGATTTTTTCATAAATCACTGATGTAATTTCCGTTATATCAGATGATATATCAAGTAGCTGAATGATCATGATAATAAAGTTCCTGATTCCTATGGACCACTGATAAATCATACTATTCCATTATAAGGTGAGAAGATAACTAATGAGACGTTAGTCCACAAATAATTATTGATTTAGTGCCGTGATTCTCAAGAAAGAAAGAAAGTGAAGTCACTCAGCAGCCCCATGGACTGTAGCCTGCCAGGATCCTCTGTCCATGGGATTTTCCAGGCAAGAATACTGGAGTGGGTTGCTATTTCCTTCTCCAGGAGAGCTTTCCAACCCAGGGATTGAACCCACGTCTCCCGCATTGTAGGCAGACGCTTTACCATCTGACCCACCAGCGGTCTCAAGAGGAAAGGATAATTCTCCTCAATGGATATTTGGCAATGTTTGGAGACATTTTTAATTGTCAAGTCTGGGAGAGTGCTACTAAGATCAGAAATGCTGCTAAACATCTTAACAATGCTCAGGACAAGCCCCTACAACAAAGAAATATCATGTCCAAAATGTCAATAATGCCAAGGCTGAGAAATCCTGGGTTAGTATAAATCTAAGAAGACAAACAGAATTACGGAAGATCAATTGTATAATATTTTAAGCAATGACTTGAGTGGTAAAACAGACTACATGCTGAGGGAATAGAGACACAAAGCTTCAGCAAAATCACTCACTCCCTTCTCTTTGCTACCTTAGCGTTTTGTTTATAACTGTTAAAAATTGGGGAAAAAAGCATAATGTAATGTATTACAGTTATTTGTTTCCCCCACTGCTGCTGCTGCCGCCAAGTCGCTTCAGTCGTGTTCGACTCTGTGGGACCCCATAGACGGCAGCCCACCAGGCTCCCCCGTCCCTGGGATTCTCCAGGCAAGAACACTGGAGTGGGTTGCCATTTCCTTCTCCAATGCATGAAAGTGAAAAGTGAAAGTGAAGTCGCTCAGTTGTGTCCGACCCTCAGTGACCCCATGGACTGCAGCCCACCAGGCTCCCCTGTCCCTGGGATTCTCCAGGCAAGAACACTACATTGTGAGTAATCTTAACTGTTTATTCCTAGTATCTTGGTCCTTAGTACATTTTTGTTGATTGCATAATATGAGAAAAAGTGACTGTGAATTAGAGGGGTACAGAAAGTTCAAACTGGGAAAAAGCCCAACTCTTCCCCTTCCCTCATACTCTATAATTATGGCAAATGATTGATTTTAAAAAAAGGTAAAAGAGTAAGAATGAGAAAGAACATGGGTTATATACTATTTCCCCTATGTGCTTGAGAATAGTTACTTTTATCTATCTATCTTCTTTTGTGCCAGGCAAGACTAACATATAAACACATGTATACCTGTGGCAGATTCATTTTGATATATGGCAAAACCAATACAATATTGTAAAGTTAAAAAAAAAAAAAAAAAAAAAGACTCTAAGCTCAAGGTCAAAGTCTAGCTTGGAAATTCCCTGTTAGTCTACTGGTTAGGACTGTGAGCTCTCATTCCAGAGGGCTGGAGTTCAGGAGAACTAAAATCCCACAAGCCCTGAAGGTACAGCCAAAAAAAAAAAAAGGACAAAAGCTGTCTGGTGTGTCTTTGTTTCCCTTTGTATCTTCAGTGCCTAGCACAATACCTGGCTATGCCAGGAATCTTTAAAATAATCTTAGGAGGTAGCTGTAACACATATTCATGATTATGATTTTTAGGGGCTTTGAGCTAATCAAATCTCATACATTGCCTCATTTAATCTTCACCACAACCCTATGGGCAAATGTTGTTAACCTGTAGTACAGATCATAATAACAGCTTGTACATTTATTGATCACTCAATGACCTTGTTCTAAGCATTTTAAATACATTACTTAATTTCAACAAACCTATAATGTAGTCACTATCATCACCTTAAATTTTTTTAATTTTTTTAAATTTTATTTTATTTTTAAACTTTACAATATTGTATTGGTTTTGCCAAATATCGAAATGAATCTACCACAGGTATACATGTAAACTGAGGTACACAGAGGTTGAGTTAACTCATCTGTTGTAACTTAGTGACAGCTTTGAGCCCAGGTGATCTGATTTCAGAGGCCACACAATTGCCCTCCCTAGACAAACTAGCAAAATTAACTAACTTGCCTTAAAAGAGTGAAATTGGTACTTAAGCCAGGACTTTGAAATTCTAAAGTTCATACTTCTTTTATTAATCTAATTACTTGCCTAAACATAGACATATTCTACATTTTCTTTGTGGCAAGTTTAAGAACTTTCTCCAAAAAAAGGTCATTTTTTAATTAAAAAAAATCAACCTAGATTATCCTTTCCAAAAGTGTAAAACCTTGTACTTAACTAGAAAATGCAAAAATAGTATGTGTACTTTCTAAAACATGCCTTATTTTTCCTGCTGCATTTTTGGGGAGCCCAAAAATAGGTCTCATGACAGTAACATCCTACTGGGCGTAAAACTCTAAATTCCTGTTAAATAAATCACAGATTTATTCATGGAAAATTCAAGGTATAACTTAACAACTGTCATCAGAAGTAAGATGCTATAAAGATAATTCCTATGAGTTGGATCCTATGAAAAGCAAACCCATAAAAGAAATTTATTAGGGATTGTCCTTAGGATCAATGCCTGTGGATGATTGGAAGGAAGCAGGGTTAGACAGGCATAAACTGAGCTGCAATGGAATCACAGCAAAGCTTCGTATGACACCATAAAAAGTTCTGAAGTAGCTGTCCCTTCAGAGTTGCCCCAAGGGGAGCATGAAGTCTGAAACTTTATACTGCCACATACAGTAGTCTTTGGCTGTGAGCTGTCCTAGGAAGGGAGTATGACTATCAGCTGGCCTTCTCTGTAGCTGGGGGAATAAGTCCTCTGATTCTCAAGGGGGAATCTGGGCAACACAGTACAGCACAGTCCATCCTTGTGCCTCTCAGATCTGTTTGCTCCATATCAATTCTGGAAGCAGCTTCTTAAGGACACTGGAGATTTCTTGGGGAAACTTATGAGGGGAGGTTCAATGGAATGAACTGCAGCTGCTTCTGCTGCAGCTGGTAGCAAGATATAATTGATACTCATCAAATTTCTCCTTTGTTAGCAGTGTAGGTTTTTCTTATCCTTAGCTACTTACGTCACTAGTGGTCTAGATGGCTTAGTTGGAGGATTGATGTATACATTTAATCATGAGGATATGAGCCTCTGGTTACCATACATTTCTCAGGCCTGACTGCTAAATTTGTCCATTTACCATCAAAACTAGGTAGTTCAATTCAGTTCAGTCGCTCAGTCATGTCCTACTCTTTGCAACCCCATGAATTGCAGCATGCCAGGCCTCCCTGTCCATCACCAACTCCCGGAGTTCACCCAGACTCACGTCCATTGAGTCACTGATGCCATCCAGCCATCTCATCCTCTGTCGTCCCCTTCTCCTCCTGCCCCCAATCCCTCCCAGCATCAGAGTCTTTTCCAATGAGTCAACTCTTTGCATGAGTGGCCAAAGTACTGGAGTTTCAGACTTAGCATCATTCCTTCCAAAGAAATCCCAGGGCTGATCTCCTTCAGAATGGACTGGTTGGATCTCCCTGCAGTCCAAGGGACTCTCAAGAGTCTTCTCCAACACCACAGTTCAAAGGCATCAATTCTTCGGTGCTCAGCCTTCTTCACAGTCCAACTCTCACATCCATACATGACCACAGGAAAAACCATAGCCTTGACTAGCCGGACCTTTGTTGGCAAAGTAATGTCTCTGCTTTTGAATATGCTATCTAGGTTGGTCATCACTTTCCTTCCAAGGAGTAAGCATCTTTTAATTTCATGGCTGCAGTCACCATCTGCAGTGATTTTGGAGCCCCAAAAAATAAAGTCTGACACTGTTTCCACTGTTTCCCCATCTATTTGCCATGAAGTGATGGGACCGGATGCCATGATCTTCGTTTCCTGAATGTTGAGCTTTAAGCCAACTTTTTCATTCTCCACTTTCACCTTCATCAAGAGGCTTTTGAGTTCCTCTTCACTTTTTGCCATAAGGGTGGTGTCATCTGTGTATCTGAGGTTATTGATATTTCTCCCGGCAATCTTGATTCCAGCTTGTGTTTCTTCCAGTCCAGTGTTTCTCATGATGTACTCCAGCGTTTCTCATGATGTACTCTGCATACAAGTTAAATAAGCAGGGTGACAATATACAGCCTTGACGTACTCCTTTTCCTATTTGGAACCAGTCTGTTGTTCCATGTCCAGTTCTAACTGTTGCTTCCTGACCTGCATACAGATTTCTCAAGAGGCAGATCAGGTGGTCTGGTATTCCCATCTCTTTCAGAATTTTCCACAGTTTATTGTGACCCACACAGTCAAAGGCTTTGGCATAGTCAATAAAGCAGAAATAGATGTTTTTCTGGAACTCTCTTGCTTTTTCCATGATCCAGCGGATGTTGGCAATTTGATCTCTGGTTCCTCTGCCTTTTCTAAAACCAGCTTGAACATCAGGAAGTTCACGGTTCGCATATTGCTGAAGCCTGGCTTGGAGAATTTTGAGCATTACTTTACTAGCATGTGAGATGAGTGCAATTGTGTGGTAGTTTGAACATTCTTTGGCATTGCCTTTCTTTGGGATTGGAATTGAAAACTGAGCTTTTCCAGTCCTGTGGCCACTGCTGAGTTTTCCAAATTTGCTGGCATATTGAGTGCAGCACTTTCACAGCATCATCTTTCAGGATTTGGAATAGCTCAACTGGAATTCCATCACCTCCACTAGCTTTGTTCATAGTGATGCTTTCTAAGGCCCACTTGACTTCACATTCCAGGATGTCTGGCTCTAGGTCAGTGATCACACCATCGTGATTATCTGGGTCGTGAAGATCTTTTTTGTATAGTTCTTCTGTGTATTCTTGCCACCTCTTCTTAATATCTTCTGCTTCTGTTAGGTCCATACCATTTCTGTCCTTTATCGAGCCCATCTTTGCATGAAATGTTCCCTTGGTATCTCTGATTTTCTTGAAGAGATCTCTAGTCTTTCCCCTTCTGTTGCTTTCCTCTATTTCTTTGCATTGATCGCTGAGGAAGGCTTTCGTATCTCTTCTTGCTATTCTTTGGAATTCTGCATTCAGATGCTTGTATCTTTCCTTTTCTTGTTTGCTTTTCGCTTCTCTTCTTTTCACAGCTATTTGTAAGGCCTCCCCCAGAGAGCCATTTTGCTTTTTTGCATTTCTTTTCTATGGGAATGGTCTTGATCCCTGTCTCCTGTACAATGTCACGAACCTCATTCCATAGTTCATCAGGTACTCTATCTATCAGATCTAGGCCCTTAAATCGATTTCTCACTTCCACTGTATAATCATAAGGGATTTGATTTAATTCATACCTGAATGGTCTAGTGGTTTTCCCTACTTTCTTCAATTTCAGTCTGAATTTGGCAATAAGGAGTTCATGATCTGAGCCACAGTCAGCTCCTGGTCTTGTTTTTGCTGACTGTATAGAGCTTCTCCATCTTTGGCTGCAAAGAATATAATCAATCTGATTTTGGTGTTGACCACCTGGTGATGTCCATGTGTAGAGTCTTCTCTTGTGTTGTTGGAAGAGGGTGTTTGTTATGACCAGTGCATTTTCTTGGCAAAACTCTATCAGTCTTTGCCCTGCTTCATTCCGTATTCCAAGGCCAAATTTGCCTGTTACTCCAGGTGTTTCTTGACTTCCTACTTTTGCATTCCAGTCCCCTATAATGAAAAGGACATCTTTTTTGGGTGGTAGTTCTAAAAGGTGTTGTAGGTCTTCATAGAACCGTTCAACTTCAGCTTCTTCAGCATTACTGGTTGGGGCATAGACTTGGATTACTGTGATACTGAATGGTTTTCCATGGAAACGAACAGAGATCATTCTGTCGTTTTTGAGATTGCATCCAAGTACTGCATTTCGGACTCTTTTGTTGACCATGATGGCTACTCCATTTCTTCTGAGGGATTCCTGCCCGCAGTAGTAAATATAATGGTCATCTAATTAAATTCACCCATTCCAGTCCATTTCAGTTCGCTGATTCCTAGAATGTCGACATTCGCTCTTGCCATCTCTTGTTTGACCACTTCCAATTTGCCTTGATTCATGGACCTGACATTCCAGGTTCCTATGCAATATTGCTCTTTACAGCATTGGACCTTGCTTCTATCACCAGTCACATCCACAGCTGGGTATTATTTTTTCTTTGGCTCCATCCCTTCATTCTTTCTGGAGTTATTTCTCCACTGATCTCCAGTAGCATATTGGGCACCTACTGTCCTGGGGAGTTCCTCTTTCAGTATCCTATCATTTTGCCTTTTCATACTGTTCCTGGGGTTCTGAAAACTGGGTAAGGAAGTACTAAGAGAAGCCTGAGTAGATTTCAGTGGCTTTCAAAGATAGTCCTCCGTGTCCCTGTTGTGTAGCAGCAGCCCTCTCTCCTCTTGATGATCAGGTCCATTGCCCCCACCTAGACGATTACTTCATATTGACTGTTGAACCCTTGGCAAAAAGAGCTTAAAGTGCCCAAGTGATGACAGTCATAGCTTAAAGTTCAATAGGATTCTTACTATGTCTGTCTACTGGTAGAAACATTTCCCCAAATATATTATAACATCTAAATCTGCAAAACATAGTTGCAGGAATCGGAAGCACAAATTCCCCAAATAGGCTTGATGTTAAGTTTGTCCTATCCTACTTCCACTCCTTGGTTCCTAGAGCTATATATTCTCTACATATTAAGGATAACATAAATGTTATTGATTTAGCATGTATATTGCATCCTGGCAGTTGGTGTGCAAAACTCAGTATGTCATATCCAAGGTGGTACCCCAGCTGTGCCTTCAGTAGGTCCTTCCATCATTCTATCATGTTGGTGGCATCTAGAACCAGTGGATCCTATTTTCATGTGCCACTGGTAAATCTCTTTGCTGTAGAGTAGGTCATTTGGTCTGACACAATGTTATACATGAAATCTGTTAGTGGATCAAACATTCTGTAAGCCCTTAGATATTGATGCTGGTGAAGGCCCCAAGAGTAGCAAAAACAAATATATACCTAGAATACATATCTATTCCTATTAAAACAAATCTCTGGCATATCTGAAATGGAAGGGGCCTAAGGAGTCAACCTGCCACCAGAGTCTCCTTGAAGAATAGCTCCATATCAGCAACACAGCAGTGAGCTCTGTTGCTAGCATATGGGACATTTGGCAACATCAGTAGCTAAATTTGCCCTGGTCAGTGGGAACCCATGCGTAGCCTGCCTCTCTGCCATTATGGCTACTCCTCCATCAATTCACTGTGCTATCATTAGGGTAGCCCATTACAGAGACTGACTGATAACCACCTAAGTCATTTTATTTACCTGATTGTTTAGTGCCTCTTCTGTACTGGATGTGTTCTGATTGACATTTGACCCAAAGATTTTCACACTTGGCATCTTCTCTCTTTGACCCATTCATGTGCTGTTGCAGGACTCCTAGTCCCCAGTCGTCCAATCTTTTCTATTTTAGGCCCCTTGTTGTTGTCATTGTTCAGTTGCTAACTTGATAGGCCCCTTACAAACTTACCAAAACATTTACCACTACTCGTGAACCTGTATGTACTGTTACCTTGGACTACTTCTCTTCCTATACAGGGTAAATAACCAGGTACACCACTTGAAGCTCTATTCATTGGGAATGTTTCCCCTCACAGCTGTTTTCATCACTACTCCTAATGTGAGCAGAGCAGCTCTCCTGATGGCAGAGCAGCTGCCATCCTTTTTATTATTATTATTATTTTATTTTTTTTAATTGGAGGATAATTGCTTTACAGAATTTTGTTGTTTTCTGTAAAACCTCAACATGAATCAGCCATAGGTATACATATATCCCAACCCTTTTGAACCTCCCTCACACCTCCTGCCCCATCCCATCCCTCTAGATTGATACAGAGCCCCTGTTTGAGTTTCCTGAGCCACACAGCAAATTCCTGTTGGCGCCCAAGGTAAGAGAAACCCAAGTAGGACGGTAGGTATTGCAAGAGGGCATCAGAGGGCAAACACACTGAAACCATACTCACAGAAAACTAGTCAATCTAATCACACTAGGACCACAGCCTTGTCTAACTCAATGAAACTAAGCCATGCCTGTGGGGCAACCCAAGATGGGCGGGTCATGGGGGAGAGATTTGACAGAATGTGGTCCACTGGAGAAGGGAATGGCAAACCACTTCAGTATTCTTGCCCTGAGAACCCCATGAACAGTATGAAAAGGCAAAATGATAGGATACTGAAAGAGGAACTCCCCAGGACAGTAGGTGCCCAAAATGCTACTGGAGATCAGTGGAGAAATAACTCCAAAAAGAATGAAGGGATGGAACCAAAGCAAAAACAATACCCAGCTGTGGATGTGACTGGTGATAGAAGAAAAGTCCGATGCTGTAAAGAGCAATATTGCATAGGAACCTGGAATGTCAGGTCCATGAATCAAGGCAAATTGGAAGTGGTCAAACAAGAGATGGCAAGAGTGAATGTCGACATTCTAGGAATCAGCGAACTGAAATGGACTGGAATGGGTAAATTTAACTCAGATGACCATTATATCTACTATGAGGGCAGGAATCCCTCAGAAGAAATGGAGTGGCCATCATGGTCAACAAAAGAGTCCGAAATGCAGTACTTGGATGCAATCTCAAAAACGACAGAATGATCTCTGTTCGTTTCCAAGGAAAACCATTCAGTATCACAGTAATCCAAGTCTATGCCCCAACCAGTAATGCTGAAGAAGCTGAAGTTGAACGGTTCTATGAAGACCTACAACACCTTTTAGAACTACCACCCAAAAAAGATGTCCTTTTCATTATAGGGGACTGGAATGCAAAAGTAGGAAGTCAAGAAACACCTGGAGTAACAGGCAAATTTGGCCTTGGAATACAGAATGAATCAGGGCAAAGACTGATAGAGTTTTGCCAAGAAAATGCACTGGTCATAACAAACACCCTCTTCCAACAACACAAGAGAAGACTCTACACATGGACATCACCAGGTGGTCAACACCAAAATCAGATTGATTATATTCTTTGCAGCCAAAGATGGAGAAGCTCTATACAGTCAGCAAAAACAAGACCAGGAGCTGACTGTGGCTCAGATCATGAACTCCTTATTGCCAAATTCAGACTGAAATTGAAGAAAGTAGGGAAAACCACTAGACCATTCAGGTATGAATTAAATCAAATCCCTTATGATTATACAGTGGAAGTGAGAAATCGATTTAAGGGCCTAGATCTGATAGATAGAGTACCTGATGAACTATGGAATGAGGTTCGTGACATTGTACAGGAGACAGGGATCAAGACCATTCCCATAGAAAAGAAATGCAAAAAAGCAAAATGGCTCTCTGGGGAGGCCTTACAAATAGCTGTGAAAAGAAGAGAAGCGAAAAGCAAACAAGAAAAGGAAAGATACAAGCATCTGAATGCAGAGTACCAAAGAATAGCAAGAAGAGATAAGAAAGCCTTCCTCAGCGATCAATGCAAAGAAATAGAGGAAAGCAACAGAAGGGGAAAGACTAGAGATCTCTTCAAGAAAATCAGAGATACCAAAGGAACATTTCATGCAAAGATGAGCTCGATAAAGGACAGAAATGGTATAAACTAATACAGAAGCAGAAGATATTAAGAAGAGGTGGCAAGAATACACAGAAGAACTATACAAAAAAGATCTTCACGACCCAGATAATCACGATGGTGTGATCACTGACCTAGAGCCAGACATCCTGGAATGTGAAGTCAAGTGGGCCTTAGAAAGCATCACTACGAACAAAGCTAGTGGAGGTGATGGAATTCCAGTTGAGCTATTCCAAATCCTAAAAGATGATGCTGTGAAAGTGCTGCACTCAATATGCCAGCAAATTTGGAAAACTCAGCAGTGGCCACAGGACTGGAAAAGCTCAGTTTTCATTTCAATCCCAAAGAAAGGCAATGCCAAAGAATGTTCAAACTACCACACAATTGCACTCATCTCACATGCTAGTAAAGTAATGCTCAAAATTCTCCAAGCCAGGCTTCAGCAATATGCAAACCGTGAACTTCCTGATGTTCAAGCTGGTTTTAGAAAAGGCAGAGGAACCAGAGATCAAATTGCCAACATCCGCTGGATCATGGAAAAAGCAAGAGAGTTCCAGAAAAACATCTATTTCTGCTTTATTGACTATGCCAAAGCCTTTGACTGTGTGGGTCACAATAAACTGTGGAAAATTCTGAAAGAGATGGGAATACCAGACCACCTGATCTGCCTCTTGAGAAATCTGTATGCAGGTCAGGAAGCAACAGTTAGAACTGGACATGGAACAACAGACTGGTTCCAAATAGGAAAAGGAGTACGTCAAGGCTGTATATTGTCACCTTGCTTATTTAACTTGTATGCAGAGTACATCATGAGAAACGCTGGACAGGAAGAAACACAAGCTGGAATCAAGATTGCTGGGAGAAATATCAATAACCTCAGATATGCAGATGACACCACCCTTATGGCAGAAAGTGAAGAGGAACTCAAAAGCCTCTTGATGAAGGTGAAAGTGGAGAGTGAAAAAGTTGGCTTAAAGCTCAACATTCAGGAAACGAAGATCATGGCATCCGGTCCCACCACTTCTTGGCAAATAGATGGGGAAACAGTGGAAACAGTGTCAGACTTTATTTTTTGGGGCTCCAAAATCACTGCAGATGGTGACTGCAGCCATGAAATTAAAAGACGCTTACTCCTTGGAAGGAAAGTGATGACCAACCTAGATAGCATATTCAAAAGCAGAGATATTACTTTGCCAACAAAGGTCCGGCAAGTCAAGGCTATGGTTTTTCCTGTGGTCATGTATGGATGTGAGAGTTGGACTGTGAAGAAGGCTGAGCACCGAAGAATTGATGCTTTTGAACTGTGGTGTTGGAGAAGACTCTTGAGAGTCCCTTGGACTGCAGGGAGATCCAACCAGTCCATTCTGAAGGAGATCAGCCCTGGGATTTCTTTGGATGGAATGATGCTAAAGCTGAAACTCCAGTACTTTGGCCACCTCATGCGAAGAGTTGACTCATTGGAAAAGACTCTGATGCTGGGAGGGATTGGGGGCAGGAGGAGAAGGGGACGACAGAGGATGAGATGGCTGGATGGCATCAGTGACTCAATGGACGTGAGTCTGGGTGAACTCCGGGAGTTGGTGATGGACAGGGAGGCCTGGCATGCTTCGATTCATGGGGTCTCAAAGAGTAGGACATGACTGAGTGACTGATCTGATCTGATCTGATCTATTTTACATATGGTAATTAAGTTTTCATGTTACTCTTTCCATGCATCTTACCCTCTCCTCCCCTCTCCCCATGTCCATAAGTCTATTCTTTATGTCTGTTTCTCCACTACTGCTGCTAAGTCGCTTCAGTCATGTCCGACTCTGTGCGACCCCATAGACAGCAGCCCTCCAGGCTCCCCCATCCCTGGGATTCTCCAGGCAAGAACACTGGAGTGGGTTGCCATTTCCTTCTCCAATGCATGAAAGTGAAAAGTGAAAGTGAAGTCGCCCAGTTGTGTCCGACTCTTATCGACCCCATAGACTACAGCCTACCAGGGTCCTCTGTCCATGGGATTTTCCAGGCAAGAGTACTGGAGTGGGGTGCCATTGCCTTCTCCTGTTTCTCCACTGCTGCCCTGTAAATAAATTCTTCAATACCATTTTTCTAGATTCTGTATATATGTGTTAGAATACAGTATTTATCTTTCTCTTTCTGACTCACTTCAGTCTGTATAATAGGTTCTAGGTTGAACCACCTCATCAGAACTGCCTCAAAGGCCTTCCTTTTCATGGCTGAGTAATATTCCATTGTGTATATGTACCACAACTTCTTTATCCATTCATCTGTCAGTGGACATCTAGGTTGCTTCCATGTTCCAGCTATTGTAAATAGTGCTGCAATGAACAATGGGATACATGTGTCTTTTTCAATTTTGGTTTGCTCAGGGTATATGCCTAGGAGTGGGATTAATGGGTCATATGCTGATTTTATTCCTAGTTTTTAAAGGAATCTCCATACTGTCTTCCATAGTGGCTGTATCAATTTACATTCTCACCAAGAGTGCAAGAGTGTTTCCTTTTCTAGACACCCTCTCCAGCATTTATTATTTGTAGACTTTTTGATGATGGTCATTCTGACTGCTGTGAGGTGATATCTCATTGTAGTTTTGATTTGCATTTCTCTAATAATAATGTTGAGCATCTTTTCACGTGTTAGCCATCTGTATGTCTTCTTTGGAGAAATCTCTGTTTAGGTCTTTTTCCCACTTTTTGATTGGATGGTTTTTCTGGCATTGAGTTGTATGAGCTGCTTGTATATTTTGGAAATTAATCCTTTGTCAGTTGTTTCATTTGCTATTGTTTTCTCCCATTCTGAGGGTTGTCTTTTCACCTTGCTTATAATTCCCTTTGCTGTGCAAAAGCTTTTAAGTTTAATCAGGTCCCACTTGTTTACTTTTTTTTTAAATTTCTGTTACTTTAGGACGTGGGTCATAGAGGATCTTGCTTTGATTTTTATCATCGAGTGTTCTGCCTATGTTTTCCTCTAAGAGTTTTATAGTTTCTGGTCTTACATTTATGTCTTTTTTTTTTTTTTTTTTTTTTACATTTTTTTTTACATTTACGTCTTTAATCCATTTTGAGTTTATCTTTGTGTGTGGTGTTAGGAAGTGTTCTAATTTCATTCTTTTACATGTAACTGTCCAGTTTTCCCAGCACCATTTATTGAAGAGGCTGTCTTTGCTCCGTTGTATGTTCTTGCCTCCTTTGTCAAAAATAAGGTACCCATAGGTGCATGGGTTTATTTCTTGGCTTTCTATCTTGTTCCATTGGTCTCTATTTCTGATTTTGTGCCAGTACCATACTGTCTTGATGACTGTAGCTTTGTAGTATAATCTGAAGTCAGGAAGGTTGATTCCTCCAGTTCCATTCTTCTTTCTCAAGACTGCTTTGGCTATTTGGGGTCTTTTGTGTTTCCATATGAACTGTGAAATTTTTTGTTCTAGTTTTGTGAAAAATGCCATTGGTAATTTGATAGGGATCACACTGAATCTGTAGATTGCATTTGGTAGTATAGTCATTTTCACAGTATTGATACTTCCTACCCAGGAACATGGAAGATCTCTCCATTTGTTTATGTCATCTTTGATTTCTTTCATTAGTGTGTTAAAATTTTCTGTGTACAGTTCTTTTGTCTCCTTAGGTAAATTTATTCCTAGATATTGAATTCTTTTTGTTGCAATGCTGAATAGGATTGATTCCTTAATTTCTCTTTCTGATTTTTCATTGTTAGTATATAGAAATGCAAGTGATTTCTGTGTATTGATTTTGTATCCTGCAACTTTGCTAAATTCACTGATTAGCTCTAGTAATTTTTTGATACTACCTTTAGGGTTTTCTATGTACAGTATCATGTCATCTGCAAACAGTGAGAGCTTTACTTCTTTTCTGATCTGGATTCCTTTTATTTCTTTTTCTTTTCTGATTGCTGTAGCTAGGACTTCCAGAACTATGTTGAATGATCATGGTGAAAGTGGACACCCTTGTCTTGTTCCTGATCTTAGGGGAAATGCTTTCAGTTTTTCACCATTGAGAATAATGTTTACTGTAGACTTATCATATATGGCCTTTACTATGTTGAGGTAGGTTTCTTCTATGCCCATTTTTTGAAGAGTTTTAATCATAAATGGATGCTGAATTTTGCCAAAGGCTTTTTCTGCATCTATTGAAATTATCATATGGTTTTTATCTTTCAATTTGCTAATGTAGTGTATCACATTGATTGATTTGCATATATTGAAGAATCCTTGCATTCCTGGGATAAACCCAGCTTGATCATGGTGTATGAGTTTTTTCATATGTTGCTGAATTCTGTTTGCTGAAATTTTGTTGAGGATTTTTGCATCTATGTTCATCAGTGATACTGGCCTGTAGTTTTCTTTTTCTGTGTTGTCTTTGTCTGGGTTTTGGTATCAGGGTGATGGTGACCTCATAGAATGAGTTTGGAAGTGTTCCTTCCTCTGCAATTTTTTGAAAGAGTTTTAGAAGGATAGGCATTAGCTCTTCTCTAAATGTTTGATAGAATTCTCCTGTGAAGCCATCTGGTCCTGGGCTTTTGTTTTGGGGGGAGTTTTTTTTTTTTTTTTTTAATCACAGCTTCAATTTCAGTGCTTGTAATTAGGTTGTTCATAACTTTAATTTCTTCCTGGTTCAGTCTTGGAAGATTGAACTTTTCTAAGAGTCTGTCCATTTCTTCCAGGTTATCCATTTTATTGCCATATAGTTGTTCATAGTAGTCTCATATAATCCTTTGCATTTATGCATTGTCTGTTGTAACCTCTCCTTTTTCATTTCTAATTTTGCTGATTTGATTCTTCTCTCTTTTTTTCTTGATGAGTCTGGCTAAAGGCTTGTCAACTTTGTTTATCTTCTCAAAGAACCAGCTTTTAGTTTTATTAATATTTACTATTGTTTCTTTCATTTCTTTTTCATTTATTTCTGCTCAGATCTTTATGATTTCTTTCCTTCGACTAATTTTGTGGGGGTTTTTTTTTGTTGTTGTTGTTCTTTTTCCAGTTGTTTTAGGTGTAAAGTTAGGTTGTGTATTTGATGTTTTTCTTGTTTCTTGAGGTAGGATTGTATTGCTATAAACTTCCCTCTTAGAACTGCTTTTGCTGCATCCCATAGGTTTTGAGTTGTCGTGTTTTCATTGTCATTTGTTTCTAGAAATTTTTTAATTTCCCTTTTGGTTTCTCCAGTAACTTGTTGGTTATTTAGAAACGTGTTTAATCTTCGTGTGTTTGTGTTTCTTACAGTTTTTTTCTTGTAACTGATATCTAGTCTCTTAACATTGTAGTCAGAGAAGATGCTTCAATTACAGATGAAGATGCTTCAAATACAATTTCAATTTTCTTAAATTTATGTTTGATTTGTGATCCAAGATGTGGTCTATCCTGGAGAATATTTCATATGCACTTGGGAAGAAGGTGTATTCTTCTGCATTTATATGGAATGTCCTGAAGATATCAGTGAAATCCATATCATCTAATCTATCATTTAAGACTTGTGTTTCCTTATTAATTTTCTGTTTTGATGATCTGTCCATTGGTGTGCTGCTGCTGCTGTTGCTGCTTGGAGTGTTAAAGTCTCCTACTATTATTGTGTTACTGCCAATTCCTCTTTTTATGTCTATTAGTGTTTGTCTTATGTATCGAGGTGCTCCTATGTTGGGTGCATCAGTTCAGTTCAGTCGCTCAGTCGTGTCTGACTCTTTGTGACCCCATGAATCGCAGCACGCCAGGCCTCCCTGTCCATCACCATCTCCCAGAGTTCACTCAGACTCACGTCCATCGAGTCGGTGATGCCATCCAGCCATCTCATCCTCTGTCATCCCCTTTTCCTCCCACCCGAAATCCCTCCCAGAATCAGAGTCTTTTCCAATGAGTCAACTCTTCCCATGAGGTGGCCAAAGTACTGGAGTTTCAGACTTAGCATCATTCCTTCCAAAGAAATCCCAGGGCTGATCTCCTTCAGAATGGACTGGTTGGATCTCCTTGCAGTCCAAGGGACTCTCAAGAGTCTTCTCCAACACCACAGTTCAAAAGCATCAATTCTTTAGTGCTCAGCTTTCTTCACAGTCCAACTCTCACTTCCATACATGACCACAGGAAAAACCATAGCCTTGACTTGCCGGACCTTTGTTGGCAAAGTAATGTCTCTGCTTTTGAATATGCTATCTAGGTTGGTCATAACTTTTCTTCCAAGGAGTAAGCGTCTTTTAATTTCATGGCTGCAGTCACCATGTGCAGTGATTTTGGAGCCCAGAAAAATAAAGTCTGACACTGTTTCCACTGTTTCCCCATCTATTTCCATGAAGTGATGGGACCGGATACCATGATCTTCGTTTTCTGAATGTTGAGCTTTAAGCCAACTTTTTCACTCTCCACTTTCACCTTCATCAAGAGGCTTTTGAGTTCCTCTTCACTTTCTGCCATAAGGGTGGTGTCATCTGCATATCTGAGGTTATTGATATTTCTCCCGGCAATCTTGATTCCAGCTTGTGTTTCTTCCTGTCCAGCGTTTCTCATGATGTACTCTGCATACAAGTTAAATAAGCAGGGTGACAATATACAGCCTTGACGTACTCCTTTTCCTATTTGGAACCAGTCTGTTGTTCCATGTCCAGTTCTAACTGTTGCTTTCTGACCTGCATACAGATTTCTCAAGAGGCAGGTCAGGTGGTCTGGTATTCCCATCTCTTTCAGAATTTTCCACAGTTTATTGTGACCCACACAGTCAAAGGCTTTGGCATAGTCAATAAAGCAGAAATAGATGTTTTTCTGGAACTCTCTTGCTTTTTCCATGATCCAGCGGATGTTGGCAATTTGATCTCTGGTTCCTCTGCCTTTTCTAAAACCAGCTTGAACATCAGGAAGTTCACGGTTCGCATATTGCTGAAGCCTGGCTTGGAGAATTTTGAGCATTACTTTACTAGCATGTGAGATGAGTGCAATTGTGTGGTAGTTTGAACATTCTTTGGCATTGCCTTTCTTTGGGATTGAAATGAAAACTGAGCTTTTCCAGTCCTGTGGCCACTGCTGAGTTTTCCAAATTTGCTGGCATATTGAGTGCAGCACTTTCACAGCATCATCTTTCAGGATTTGGAATAGCTCAACTGGAATTCCATCACCTCCACTAGCTTTGTTCGTAGTGATGCTTTCTAAGGCCCACTTGACTTCACATTCCAGGATGTCTGGCTCTAGGTCAGTGATCACACCATCATGATTATCTGGGTCATGAAGATCTTTTTTGTACAGTTCTTCTGTGTATTCTTGCCACCTCTTCTTAATATCTTCTGCTTCTGTTAGGTCCATACCATTTCTGTCCTTTATCGAGCCCATCTTTGCATGAAATATTCCCTTGGTATCTCTAATTTTCTTGAAGAGATCTCTAGTCTTTCCCCTTCTGTTGTTTTCCTCTATTTCTTTGCATTGATCACTGAGGAATGGTTTCGTGTCTCCTCTTGCTATTCTTTGGTACTCTGCATTCACATGCTTATATCTTTCCTTTTCTCCTTTGCTTTTTGCTTCTCTTCTTTTCACAGCTATTTGTAAGGCCTCCCCAGACAGCCATTTTGCTTTTTTGCATTTCTTTTCCATTACCGTTTTCTTAATTGTTTGGGGTTGATTTTGTAGGTCTTTTTTCTTCTCTTGTATTTCTTGGCTATATAAGTCCCTTTAACATTTGTTGTAAAGCTGGTTTGGTGGTATTGAGTTCTCTTAACTTTTGCTTGTCTGAAAATCTTTTTATTTCTCCATCACTTTTGAACGAGATCCTTGCCAGGTACAGTAATCTTGGCTGTAGATTTTTCCCTTTCAGTACTTTAAATATATCCTGCCATTTCCTCTGGCCTGCAGAGTTTCTGCTGAAAGATCAGCTGTTAAGTGAATGGGGTTTCCCTTGTATATTACTCGTTGCTTCTCCCTTGCTGATTTTAATACTCTTTCTTTGTGTTTAGTCTTTGTTAGTTTGATTGATATGTGTCTTGGTGTGTTTCTCCTTGGGTTTATCCTGTATGGGACTATTTGTACCTCTTGGATTTTATTGACTGTTTCCTTTTCCATGTTGGGGAAGTTTTCAACTATAATCTCTTCAAAAATTTTCTCATATCCTTTCTTTTTCTCTTCTTCTTCTGGGACCCCTATAATTCAAATGTTGGTGCATTTGATATTGTCCCAGAGGTCTCTGAGACTCTCCTCAGTTCTTTTCTTTCTTTTTACTATATTCTGCTCTTCTGAAGTTATTTCCACCATTTTATCTTCCAACTCGTTGATTCATTCTTCTGCTTCAGATATTCTTTTTTTTTTTTTTCAGATATTCTTAATGATATGTTTAATTTCAGTAATTGTGTGTTTGTCTCTGTATGTTTATTTTTTAATTCTTCTATGTCTTTGTTAACTGATTCTTGCATTTCCTCCATTTTGTTTTCAAGATTTTTGATCATCTTTATTATCATTTTTCTGAATTCTTTTTCAGGTAGTTTGCCTATTTCCTCTTCATTTATTTGGACTTCTGTATTTCTAGTTTGTTCCTTCATTTGTGTAGTACTTCTCTGCCTTTTCATTATTATTTTTTTTAAAACTTATTGTGTTTGAGATCTCCTTTTCCCAGGCTTCAAGGTTGAATTCTTTCTTGTTTTTGGTTTCTGCCCTCCTAAGGTTGGTCCAGTGGTTTGTGTAAGCTTTGTAGAGGGTGAGATTTGTGCTGAGTTTTTGTTTGTTTGCTTGTTTTTCCTCTGATGGGTAAGGCTGAGTGAGGTGGTAATCCTGTCTGTTGATGGTTGTGTTTGTGTTTTTGTTTTGTTTGTTGTTTAGATGAGGCGTTCTGCATAGGGTGCTACTGGTGGTTCAGTGGTCTTGTATTTAAGTGGTTTTCTTTGTGTGAATTCTCATTATCTGATACCCCCTAGGGTTAGTTCTCTGGTAGTCTAGGGTCTTGGAGTCAGTGCTCGCACTCCAGAGTCTCAGGGCTTGATCTCTGGTCAGGAACAAAGATTCTACAAGTGGTATGATATGGCATTAAGTGAGGTTAAAACAAATATCCAAAAATGAGAAGCCAAAGATAAACCCCAGACAAATGGCAGTTACAAAATCAGGCAAATAATAATTAAAATAATGGAATGTACACATATACATATACACTCATGAGCAAAGTCAAAACAATCAACAAAAATAGAGTAGATTGACCCAGCAAACAAAAGAAATCAAAAATTATATTAACCAGTTAAGATCAAAACTAACTAAAGCACAAACTGGAAAACAAGACTAGAGCAAGGTGCCAAGTGGGGAATAAAATAATGAAAACAAAACTAACAAATATGCTGAGAGGAAAGAAAAGAAAGAATAGATATGCAAAGTTAAATTGAGGTAGATGAAGAAGATTTATATACATTAAAGATTAACTGCAAGGGGGAAAGAACAGTAGGGAAGGCAAACAAAGAGATAAATGTAGAAAAAATATAATAGGGTTTAAAAAATTAAAATTATAAAAATGAGAAAAGAAAAAAAAATGGAAGAAGAAAGAAAAAAGGAAAAAAAAGGAAAACTCCATCAAACTACAAAAGCCCAACATAGAGGCAAAGATTTATAACTACAATAAAAAGTGTGACTGAATATACACATATACATATACACCCATAAGCAAAATCAAATCAGTCCAACAAAAATAAAGTACAATAGACTGACCTGGTGAACAAAGGAAACAAAAAATCATATCTACAAGAACAAAACTAAAGCACAAACTGGAAAACAAAACTGAAGCAAGGTGCTAATTGAGGAATAAAGCAATGAAAATAAAACTAACAAAATTTTGAGAAGAAAGGAAAGAAAGAAAAGAAAGAAAGAATAGATATGCAAAGTTAAATAGAGGTAGATAAAGAAGATTTACATACATTAAAGATTAACTGCAAGGGGAAAAGAACAGTAGGAAAGGTAAAGGAATATCATCCTCTTTTGACGTGAACCTATATAACAGCCCACTCTACCTGTGAACCCAGATTGATCTTATTCCTACTTTGTCAATTAGTCATAAAGAACACTCCCTGCCCCCGTCATATGGCCATATATATGAACTGAAGGAGAGATGTCAGTGCATCAGTGCCACCATGATATGAAGGTCTGGATACAAGCTCTTGAACTATTAATGCACTGAACTACTGTGGAATTCTGTGAGATGTCCAACCAGTCCAAGTGTCTTCAGATTATATTATGTCAGAGGGTAGAAGATTTAATATAGCCTTGAAAACAGACTAAATGACTCTTACCTGTTTCAAAATAATATAACCTGTTTCTCATTCTCCTTTTTGATAGGGATGGTAAAGAAAGCATTTGCCAGCTCAGTGCCTGCCTACCATGTACCTGAAGCTGTGTAACTCTTCTCTAGCAAAAGTACTACATCTGGCAAAGCTGCTGCAATTTAGAACTACCACTTCATTGAATTTATGATAGTCTACTGTCACCCTCCAGGATCCATCCAGTTTTTGCAAAACCCTAACTGATGAATTAAATGGAGATAAAATTGGAGACCAGTATCCCTGCATTCTTCAGTTGCTTAAAGGTGTTACCAATCTCTGACATCCCTCCCAGGAAATGATGTTTTTGATTTTTTGGTAGTTAAGGGTGGGTAGATTTAGAAGTCTCCACTTGGTCTTCTCATTAAAATCGCTCATATCACAACAGGTCAAGAAATCAATGTGGAGTCATGCTACCAATTATGCCCATTCTAATTATATATTTGGGGACTCGAAAAATGATCACTATGAGCTGGGTCAAGATTCCGTTTATTACCTGATCACCTAATGCCCTACTAACAGGGAGGCCATGATGATGTTGTGGATCTCCATGTATCAAAGTTAACTAAACCCTTTAACTGACTGGCCTTGAAATATTGGAATAATCTCCTTTCCCCAGGATACTCTCCTTTCCCAACCTGAGGTAATGGCCATCAGTTCCTTTGGGTAAGCATTAGAGGAATCAGTGCTGTAAATACTTGTCATGGTGCCACAGGGTCTTATTCCAGAGCACTTAACCTCTGTTTTAGTCAGTGGGTTCCAGGTCTGAAAACCGGCTCAGGTAAGGAAAAAACTGGTCAAAGGGATGATGTATTTTTATTGAGGCAGCCACCATAAGCCTGCTGATCATTCATCCTCGATTTTCCTGATTGAATATACTCAGCAATACCTTTGTTGGCTATCCAGCTGTGATACTGTGATTTATAGAAAGGCACTGTCTTGCTGCTCACACACTTCACTGGACCCAGGGTAGATAAGGCATGACCAGGGAAGCTGGAAGAAGACTCGAGGAGCTGTGGAGACTGCAGACATGTTTATTCTCTCTGGGCAGCAGCAGCAGTAGCAGTTGCAGCAAGTCTTCAAAGACTACTGATATACTAAGACAGACGAAAGTGGCCCTTGACCAAGTGGGCATGCAGGCCCAGTGCTACCAAGGTCAGCAATATTGTTGTTTACAGAACATAAGATATGAGGCTATGAGAGAGTGGGCCAGGAGAGCCTGACTGACTCCATGTTGTCAATTAATTTCTCCACAGAAATTTAGAGATTTGGTCTTCTTTTCACCTTGCTTATAGTTTCTTTTGCTGTGCAAAAGCTTTTAAGTTTAATCAGGTCTCACTTGTTTTCTTTTGTTTCCTAGGAGGTGGGTCATAGAGGATCTTGCTTTGATTTATGTCATCGAGTGTTCTGCCTATGTTTTCCTCTAAGAATTTTATAGTTTCTGGTCTTACATTTACGTCTTTAATCCATTTTGAGTTTATCTTTGTGTGTGGTGTTAGGAAGTGTTCTAATTTCATTCTTTTACATGTAACTGTCCAGTTTTCCCAGCACCATTTATTGAAGAGGCTGTCTTTGCTCCATTGTATGTTCTTGCCTCCTTTGTCAAAAATAAGGTACCCATAGGTGCATGGGTTTATTTCTTGGCTTTCTATCTTGTTCCATTGGTCTCTATTTCTGATTTTGTGCTAGTACCATACTGTCTTGATGACTGTAGCTTTGTAGTATAATCTGAAGTCAGGAAGGTTGATTCCTCCAGTTTCATTCTTCTTTCT
The DNA here is from genome assembly GCF_003369695.1 of Bos indicus x Bos taurus. Taxonomy (NCBI): domain Eukaryota; kingdom Metazoa; phylum Chordata; class Mammalia; order Artiodactyla; family Bovidae; genus Bos; species Bos indicus x Bos taurus. The sequence continues at coordinate 25,468,390 of NC_040103.1, read as the reverse complement.
CAAGACTGCTTTGACTATTTGGGGTCTTTTGTGTTTCCATATGAACTGTGAAATTTTTTGTTCTAGTTTTGTGGAAAATGCTATTGGTAATTTGATGCTGCTGCTGCTGCTGCTGAGTTGCTTCAGTCGTGTCCAACTCTGTGCGACCCCATAGACGGCAGCTCACCAGGCTCCCCCGTCCCTGGGATTCTCCAGGCAAGAACACTGGAGTGGCTTGCCATTTCCTTCTCCAAGCATGAAAGTGAAAAGTGAAAGTGAAGTCGCTTAGGTTGTCTACTTGAAAGTTATACAGTCGTGTCCGACTCCTAGCGACCCCATGGACTGCAGTCTTCTAGGCTCCTCCGTCCATGGGATTTTCCAGGCAAGAGTACTGGAGTGGGGTGCCATTGCCTTCTCCGGGTAATTTGATAGGGATCACATTGAATCTGTAGATTGCATTTGGTAGTATAGTCATTTTCACAGTATTGATTCTTTCTACCCAGGAACAAGGAAGATCTCTCCATCTGTTTATGTCATCTTTGATTTCTTTCATTAGTGTGTTATAATTTTCTGTGTATAGTTCTTTTGTCTCCTTAGCTAAATTTATTCCTAGATATTGAATTCTTTTTGTTGCAATGGTGAATGGGATTGATTCCTTAATTTCTCTTTCTGATTTTTCATTGTTAATATATAGAAATGCAAGTGACTTCTGTGTGTTCTCCCTCCTGACCTCCAGGAAAGGGAGATGGGAGAGGGGCTGAAGATTAAGTTTAATTACCAGTCATCAAGCAGGAGATGGCAAGAATGAACACTAACATTTTAGGAATCAGTGAACTAAAGTGGACAAGAATGGGTGAATTTAATTCAGATGACCACTGTATCTACTACTATGGGCAAAAATCCCTTAGAAGAAATAGAGTAACCCTCATAGTCAACAAAAGAGTTGGAAATGCAGTACTTGGGTGCAATCTCAAAACCGAGAGTAATCTCAGTTCATTTCCAAGACAGACCATTCAACATCACAGTAATCCAAGTCTGTGCCCTAACCACTAATGCTAAAGAAACTGAAGTTGAATGATTCCATGAAGACCAACAAGACCTTCTAGAACTAACATCAAAGAATAAAGATTTCCTTTTCATCACAGGGGATTGGAATGCAAAAGTAGGAAGTCAAGAGATACCTGGAGTAACAGGCAAGTTTGGCCTTGGAGTACAAAATGAAGTAGGGCAAAGGCTAAGAGAGTTTTGCTAAGAGAACACACTGGTAATAGCAAACACCTTCTTTCAACAACACAAGAGATGATTCTACACCTGGACATCACCAGATGGTCAATGCTGAAATCAGATTGTTACATTCTTTGCAGCCGAAGATGGAGAAGCTCTATATAGTCAGCAAAAACAAGACCTGGAGTTGACTGTGGCTCAGATCATGAGCTCTTTATTGTAAAATTCAGGCTTAAATTGAATAAAGTAGGGGAAACCACATACCATTCAGGTATGACCTAAATCAAATCCTTTATGATTATACAGTGAAGAAGGAAAGTAAATCGCTTAGTCGTGTCCAACTCTTTGAGACCCCATGGACTGTAGCCGGCCAGGCTCCTCTGTCTATGGGATTCTCCAGGCAAGAATACTGGAGTGGGTTGCCATTTCCTTCTCCAGGGGATCTTCCCAACCCAGGGATCAAACCCTGGTCTCCCGCATGGCAGGCAGATGCTTTAAACTCTGAGCCACCAGGAAATTCCTGATTATACAGTGGAGGTGACCAATAGATTTGAAAGATTAGATCTGGTGGAGAGAGTGCCTAAAGAACTATGGATGGAGGTTCATAATATTGTACAGGAGGCAGTGACCAAAACCATCCCCCAAAAAAGAAATGCAAGAAGACAAATTGACTGTCTGAGGAGGCCTTAAAAGTAATTGAGAAAACAGAAGCTAAAGGCAAAGGAGAAAGAGAGAGATATAACCAACTGAATGCAGAATTCCAGAGAATAGCAAGGAGAGATAAGAAGGCATTCTTAAATGAACAATGCAAAGAAGTAGAGGAAAGCAATATGAAGGGAAATACAATTTTTTGCAAGAGAATTGGAGATACCAAGGGAGCATTTCATACAAAGATGGGCACAATAAAGGACAGAAATGGCAAAGACCTAACAGTAGCAGAAGAGATTAAGAAGAGGTGGCAGAAATACACAGATATAACAAAGGTCTTAATGACCCAGATAATTATGATGGTGTGGTCACTCACCTAGAGCCAGACATGGAGTGTGAAGTCAAGTGGACCTTAGGAAGCATTATCATGAACAAAGCTAGTGGAGGTGATGGAATTCCAGCTGAGCTATTCAAAATCCTAAAAGATGATCCTACTAAAGTGCTACACGCAATATGTCAGCAAATTTGGAAAACTCAGCAGTGGTCACAGGACTGGAAAAGGTAAGTTTTCATTCCAACCCCAAAGAAAGGCAATGCCAAGTATGTTCAAACTACTGCACAATTGAACTCATTTCACACGCTAGCAAGGTAATGCTCAAAATCCTTCAAGTTAGGCTTCAACAGTATGTGAACTGAGAACTTCCAGATGTACAAGATGGATTTAGAAAAGGCAGAGGAACCAGAGATCAAATTGCAAGAGAATTCCAGAAAAACATCTGCTTCTTTTATTATGCTAAAGCCTTTGACTGTGTATCACAGCAAACTGGAAAATTCTTAAAGAGATAGGAATACCAGGCCACCTTACCTGCCACCTGAGAAGCCTGAATGCAGGTCAAGAAGAAACAGTTAGAACCAGACAGGGAACAATAGATTGGTTCAAAACTGGGAAAGGAGTACATCGAGGCTATATATTGTCACCCTGCTTATTAACGTATACGCAGAGTACATTGTCAGAGAAGGCAATGGCACCCCACTCCAGTACTCTTGCCTGGAAAATCCCATGGGCGGAGGAGCCTGGTAGGCTGCAGTCCATGGGGTCGATAAGAGTCAGACACGACTGAGCGACTTCACTTTCACTTTTCACTTTCATGCATTGGAGAAGGAAATGGCAACCCACTCCAGTGTTCTTGCCTGGAGAATCCCAGGGAGTGGGGAGCCTGGTGGGCTGCGGTGGGCTGCCGTCTATGGGGTCACACAGAGTCGGACACGACTGAAGTGACTTAGCAGCAGTAGCAGTACCAGAGTACATCATGTGACATGCTGGGCTGGATGAATCACAAGCTGGAATCAAGATTGCTGGGAGAAATATCAACAACCTCGGATATGCACATGATACCACTCTAATGGCAGAAAGCGAAGAGGAACTAAAGAGCCTCTTGATGAAGGTGACAAAGGAGAGTGAAAGATCTGGCTTAAAATTCAACCTTCAGAAAACTAAGATCATGGCATCCATTCCCATCACTTCATGGCAAATAGATGAGAGAAAAGTGGAAACAGTGACAGATTTATTTTCTTGGGCTCCAAAATCACTGCAGATGGTGACTATTGCCATGAAATTAAAAGATGCTTCTTCTTGGAAGAAAAGCTATGACAAACCTAGACAGCATATTAAAAAGCAGAGATGTCACTTTGCCAACAAAAGTTGATATAGTCAAAGCTTTGGTTTTTCCATGTATGGATGTGAGAGCTGGACCATAAAGAAGGCTGAGCACTGAAGAACTGATGCTTTTGAATTGTGGTGCTGGCAAAGACTCTTGTGAGTCCTTTGGACTGCATGGAGATCAAACCAGTCAATCCCAGAGGAAATCAACCTTGGTTATTCATTGGAAGTACTGGTGCCGAAGCTGAAGTTCAATACTTTGGCCACTTGATGCGCAGAGCCAACTCATTGGAAAAGACCCTGATGCTGGGAAAGTTTGAGGGCAGAAGGAGAGGGGGTTGGCAGAGGCTGAGACAGCTGGAAGGCACCACTGACTCAATGGACATGAGTTTGAGCAAACTCCAAGAGTCTATGAAGGACAGAGAAGCCTGGCGTGCTGCAGTTCATAGGGTCACAAAGAGTTGGATATGACTTAGCAATCAAACAACAACAACATGATTTATTTAATTAATCATACCTCTATAATGAAGGCTTCAAAAAAACCTAAAGGACAGGGTTCAGAGAACTTCCAGATTGGGGAACCAGAACCTTCTGCTTGCCACTGTGCCAGGTGTTAGGGAAATTAAAAAGGAGGAAGTCTTGTTCAGACTTCAGAGACAAGAAAGCAGAGCAAGCCTCTCATCTTGCTTCTGGCCTGCCTAGACACTGCCTGACCATGTGCCTGCTTGTGAGTGCACCAGTTGTTACCAGTAAGCCAAGTGGCACCACAGATAAGATAGGGAAGCCCCTGAAGATCTGGCCAATCTCCCAGGGTCTCAAAAAATCTCATTACTCACCAGATAAACAGCATTGTAAAAAGATTAATGTGAAACCAGAGCTGCATATTTGCTCTCAAACTGATGATGATATCAGTTTGTGGCCCTGGATTATAAAGAGCCCCCAAACTCAATTTGTAGTCTTGCCCATGGCAGGGACACACTGCCCAGGACCTCTTCCCAACTGGGACTCCAGATTGCTGTTACTCAGGACTTCCCAGTGCTATTTCAACCTGGATGTTAGTCGGCCCAGTTTGGTGATGTATGTACTGTTACTCTCCTCTGCTGTTTCTATTTATCTTTGCTTTCATGATCATATGTTGAAAATAAGTTAGACAATTCACTATTAAATATTGAAATTATGCACCTGTGTCTGATTCATGTCAATGTATGGCAATAACCACCACAATGTTGTCATTATCCTCCAATTAAAATAAATTAATTAAAAAATTTAAAAAGATAATGCTAACTTTTTAAAAAAATATATTAAAATTGTTTATTTCTGTAAAATGAGTGGTTTCTTTTGTTAATGAATCCTTCAAACCTGAAAGTTAAAACTTTCAGCAAAACACCAGGCCCTAAACTCCACAAGGTTATTTGGAAACTCATCTTGGGTATCTCTTTATCTAGCTCAAGTTATAAGCTTTTATAATAAACTGGTGGTCGAGTAAGTAAAATGTTTCTCCAAGTTTTGTAAGTTGCTTTAGCAAATTAGCTGAACCTGAGGAGGGGACCATTGGAAGCTCCAATTTATACCCCATCAGTTAGAGGCATAGGAAACAACCTAGGCATCTGAGGTGAAGAGAAGTCTTATGGGGCCGAGCCTTTACCCTGTGGAATCTGATGCTGACTCCAGGGAGACAGTGTCAGAATTGAGCTGAATTGTAAGAAACCTAGCTAATGTCAGAAACTTGCTTGTTGGTGTGGGGAAATTCCTCCCTACTACCTCACTGCTGCTGCTGCTGCTGCTAAGTCGCTTCAGTCGTGTCCGATTCTGTGCGACCCCATAGACGGCAGCCCACCAGGCTCCCCCGTCCCTGGGATTCTCCAGGCAAGAATACTGGAGTGGGTTACCATTTCCTTCTCTCTACCCCTACTGCAATGGAATTGGGTGCAGACCGTTACCAACTATCTTACCTCTGAAGATGCCACTCCATAACTTTGCCCATCAGGTTTCCCTGCTTTCCATTCTGACCTTGCTCACATGATAATCATACCATCTGGCTTCTGATGGCTGAACAGCTTCACCTGGCCTCTATTATTTTGGGATGCCCATCATTCCCACTGCTATTAGTGAGCCCAATTCTCTAACAACCTTCTACCATCAACTCTGCTCTGTAAGGGGAGAGCTACCAATGATAGTTCAGAGATGTTGTCCCTCTTGGCAGCATATTCTTCATTGCTTTGACTTTCCTACAGAACCAAGCCATTTGGTAGGTTTTTAGAGCTTACACAATCTGTCCATTCTAGCATGCTCACTTCCTTAAAATTTTGACCACTTTTCCACTGTCTGCCATAGTAGTTTTAGCATTTCTACTTAAGGTGAGCTTTTACTTTCTCCAGGCTTCTAAAGGCCCTTCTAGAGTATCTCAACACTTTCTCCCAGGGTTCTTACCAGGATGATTAAACCTGTTTCCTGGATGAGTACTTCTGTTGCAAGAATGGGGACCCTTTCAGGGCCTGAGAGTAGGCTCTTGGCTAACACTCAGAAATGAATTGTCTGAGGAGAACACATGCTGACAAAGAGACTTTATTGGCAAGGGACACCTGGGCAGAGAACAGCAGGATAAGGGAAACTAGAACTGTTCTGCCATGTGGCTCACAGTCTCAGGTTTTATGGTAATGGAGTAAGTTTCCGAGTTGTCTCTGGCCAATCATTCTGACTCAGGGTCCTTTCTGGTGCTGCACACATTACTCAGCCAAGATGGATTCTAGTGAGAAAGATCCTGGGAGATTGGTAAGACATACTGACTTGTGTCTCCTCTCCCTTTTGACCTTTCCCAAATCCTTCCAGTTGGTGGTAGCTTGTCAGTTCCACATTCCTTGCTTGGACCGCCTGTTGTTAACCACTGGTAACTCATACAAGTTAACTGTTGTTAATCACCTGTAACTCATACGAGTGTTAATACTGAGTTGCTTGAACAGGGTAGGGCAGTTTTGGTCAGTAATTCCCCTAACACTTCTGTATTGGTGAACACTTCCTTATCCAACTTTATGATTTGTCTCCATCCCTTGATCTAGCACTCTTGGAATTAAGTTGGGCTTCCCTAGTTGCTCAGAGGTAAAGAATTTGCCTGCCAATGCAGTTCAATCCCTGGGCTGGGAAGATTTCCTGAGAAGGAAATGGCAACCTACTCCAGTATTCTTGCCTGGGAAATTCCATGGACAGAGGAGCCTGATGGGCTATAGTCTATGGGATCACAAAATAGTCAGACATGACTTAGTGACCAAACAACAATAGAGTTAAGTCTCATAGACACTCTCTTGGCTTCTGAGGTGCATAACAACTAAGTTCTGTAGAACCTTCACCTTTCCTCCTTGCCAGGCCCAACACTCTCCTGTTGGTTTATAATGTAACTTTAGTTATGGATCTGTTGGCTAGGCAGGGAGGTGGGGCAGACCTTGAGGGAGAGTGCATATGGCCTTAAAGGGCATAGGCCTCTTAACCATCTTCAAGCCAGAGGAAAGAATTAATTTTTAAGGAGTGAGCCTATTCTATAAAACCAAAGGGTTTGAAGAAGTTTAGGGGTTCAAATTCTGAATGTATCGACCCAGATACATTTATACCCAGATGCCCTCATTTCTGACGTCCAGTACTTTCCAAATCAGGGTCCTGATGTTGTATAACAGACTTGGTTAGATTGGCACCTTAACATTCTTGAACTCTTCTATTCTTCTGATTATATCCTGGACCTGGGCCTCAACTTTTCCAGCCCTCCCACTGCAGAAGAGAGTTTCTTAATATGCTGCTGAGGAGACCCATTGGTTTTCACAGTTAGTCTTTAATTAATCATCCTTGATCTTTCATTAATTATCTCCAGCAAGAGCTACCTAATGCCATCATCTTTATAATTACTGCTTCTCCATATTCTCAGATGTTTCATATACTGCACCCTGGTGCACTTCCTTCCACTGCTACACCATCTCAGTTCACCATCAGTGCAAGTCTGAATAATTGCAACGCTCTCTTGTGTGTTTTCTGAACTTACAGCCAGGGATAGGGTCCTTGTTACCAGCCAAGACGGTAGGTGATCCAGCTGCAAAATCTCATTTTAGCAACTGCTTTCTCCCCATCCTAGCACCAACTTTCTCAGGTTGGAATCTCCATGGAAGAAACATTGGTATGAAAACTAGTGTGCATAAAGTTTCTAAGGGAGCTCTCTCGGGGGGACACAAGGAAGCAAGACTAAGTAAAAGAAGAAACCGAGCTACAAAGCAGTCCCAACAAAGCCTTAGCCAAATCCTCAGGGAATTCTGAATCTGTGATTTCCCTGCCAAGTTGTTCCAAGTTCAGGGGAGGAATCTGGTATCCCACATGGACCAGGCATTGGGTGAAGGCTTCTGTGGGAAGTGGTGTGGCCTTAGACAAGGTGCATCTCTTCCACAGAGGTTAAGTTCAATAAGATATCAGTTCTGAAGAGGGGCTCCGGATAGTGCAGGATCCATGACAGGCTTTTCAAAACTAGGGGGAACAGGGATGGGTACAGTATAGCCTTCAAGAAGAGGAAGTGTTTGGACAAGAATAACCCTCTTTCTATATAATGATTGTTTTCTTCATCTGCTAGTTAATAGGATTTGATTCTAGTTATAAAATGTGGTCTCACTGTAAAGTAAATTTACACTTGATGAGAATCTAGAAACATTTAAACAAAAATAATCCTTTCATGAACAAAAGAGAGCCCAGACAGCATAACCCTTTGATAATACTTCTGCTTTAATAGACTGTTTGCACATATATAGATATCCAGGGGAAAAGGTAATGCAACATGAAGTATTGAGAACACAACTGTGCTTTAATTTAGGTGTTGAGTTTCTAAATGTGGCAGCAATCACACTTCTAAGCAAGCAATGTCCACTAGCTCGCAAACACATTTGATGGTGATATTAGAACAGTAAACTTCATACTGTAAAACATGTTAAATACCTCTTCTGTACATTCATGGTATGTTGTGTCTGTGTCTTTTCACAAAAAAGAGGCATCTCTAGATTTTGTAATCAGAGTCAGCTTCATGAAGACTTAGATATGAAATAGTGCTTCTCAATTAGTTTCTCCAACTAATTTTTTTAAAAACACTATAATTTATTCTTTAAAGCAAATTTATAGATATGGAGAGTCTAGCTAATTTCATAGTGATGTTGTTGAATATGATACATAAGAAATGCAGGTATTTTCCAGGACAACAGGATAGATAAGGGAGGCTTTAAGAATCCATGAGAAAAAAAAGATGATAAAACTTACTTCCCTTTCAGATGTTTTAAGTTTTCTAAAAAGCTTTTTGTCCTCAAATTAATCATTTAACCATGGTATACAAAATACATCGCCTGGTGTGAAGATGGGAAACCCTCTCTTTTATATAGTAAAATCCTCTTCTGGTCCATCCTGCCCCAAGTCCTGGTTGTATGAGGGCACATTTCTCTTCCTAGATCTAAAGGTGTAATAAAAAGCATCGTTTTCTTCTACTGGTTGGTATTCCTGTTCTATTTCATTTAGGAAGCCACTTCCAGATTCTGCTCCAGAACCTGATCCTGAGATGTCCTCAGAAAGAGGGAAGACTTCATTCAAATTCTTGGAATTCATCAGTCTGAAGTAAGACAGAAAAAAAGAGGGAAAAAAACCATTAAAGTTTGAGACATAAAAAGATAATCATGAAACATTTTTTAAGGTAAGAAAGTAAATGTAGTGACTCAGTTGCTGAAATTAGAAGTTAAAAGTTTCCAGTTATTTAATGATTTGAAACAAAAAAATAAGTCAGCCTTTCCACATGTTTGCATACACTTAGTGTAACTAACGGAGAAGGCGATGGCACCCCACTCCAGTACTCTTGCCTGGAGAATCCCATGGATGGAGGAGCCTGGTGGGCTGCAGTCCATGGGGTCGCTAAGAATCAGACATGACTGAGCGACCTCACTTTCACTCTTCACTTTCATGCATTGGAGAAGGAAATGGCAAGCCACTCCAGTGTTCTTGCCTGGAGAATCCCAGGGACGGGGGAGCCTGGTGGGCTGCCGTCTATGGGGTCACACAGAGTCAGACACGACTGAAGCGACTTAGCATAGCATAGTGTAACTAACTCATTGCCTTTATCAGTTCCACATCTGCTCATTGCAGATGGATACAAAATGCTATCACTAACATGGCAATCCTATATTTGGAATTTCTTTCTTTTGTTTTTTAACAGAAACGTTCCCATTTTTATACTTTCTCCCACTCAATAGATAGATGATATTTTTCCTAATTTAAAATTTCTACAAAACTTCTAATAACTTCACAGTACTTCAACAAAGCTCACTCTTAGGTAATTCTTTGTAACAAGTCAAGAATTATATATACCAACATGTTAACAATTCAGTTTGTGTGTGCTCAGTCGCTCAGTTACGTCCAACTCTTTGTGACCCTGTGGACTGTAGTCCTCCAGGCTTCTCTGTTCATGAGGATTCTCCAGGCAAGAATACTCCATCAGGGGATCTTCCCAACCCAGGGATCAAACCCAGGTCTCCTGCATTGCAGGTGGATTCTCTACAGACTGAGCCACCAGGGAATCCCAGTTTAAATGTTTACCAAGTTTTAAATTCCCTCAGAATTTTTGCCAGTGTGAAGGAAAATAAAAAAGAACTTAAATTGGGAATTCCCTAGTGGTTCAGTGGTTAGGACTCCAAGCTTTCACTGCTGAGAGCTCAGGTTTGATATCTGGTCAGGTAACTTGGATCCCACATGCCAAGCAGCCAAAAAATAAAAAGAGAAAAAGAAAAAAAGTAAGTGCTTCCACCAAGCACTCTGGGTAGAAGGTAGAACCAGAAGGGGTTGAGGAGAGGAGAGGGGTGACAGTAAGCAGAGAAAGGGACAACAGCTGGAGAGGAAGCAGAATCAAAGAGAAGATTTTACCTAAAAGTAGGTGATACTAGAGAGTGTCTGCAGATTAATGCTGGCTTCAGAGGGTGGACTGCAGAATTAAAGTCCTGGAGAAGGTGCATCAGATAAGATACCCAGCACAAGGAAGGTGGCCTTCAAAGCTGCCACAGTCAGAGTCCAATCAGGAAACTTAATCTAAATATTTAAGACAGGGAATTGCTTACACATGAGATGGAAAAGAAGGAAAGCCAAATAGGGAACAGTGAGGAACTCCAGAGATGAGCAACAGCAAGAAAACACTGCTCTCCCTGGGCTAGAAGGACAGTAGACGAAGTGGTACTACCTAAGCCCAGGGACCAAGAGCACTGGTGGAAGCTGAAGTCATGTATGAGATATTAGCCTTGCCAGAGGTGCCACCAAGGCAGGAATGAGAAGAAACAGACTTCTCTCTCCCTGCCACCCATGCTGAGCAGTCTCCCTTCTGGGCATCCCATTGGCCAAACTCAGCCACAGATCTGGGAGTATGAGAAATGCAGATCACAGGGATCAGCCCTCATCCCTCCACCCAATACAGAGCAGGGATGGGGAAGGAGAAGAAATGCATCTGAGAGCAAAAGAGTCCAAGACTGACACAGAAGGAGAGGCTGTGCATCCATAGTGACAGGAGTTTCAGAACAGGAAGGAAAGTTACTGGCCGAGAAAAGGGAAGATTATACAGATGTTTAAAAAACTATTTAAAGGTTATATTCTATTTATACCTATTATAAAATATTGACCATATTCCCTGTTGTATATAATACATCTTTGTAGATTGTTTTATTCATAGTATTTTGTACCTCTTAATCCCTTGCCCCTATCTTGCCCCTCCCCACTTTCCTGTCCCCATTGGTAACCACTGGTTTGTGCTCTATATCTGTGTACCTCTTTTTTGTTATATTCATGAATTTGTTTTATTTTTTTAGATTCCACATATAAGTAATATGCAGTATTTGTCTTTCTCTGGCTTATTTCACTAAGCATAATACCCTCCAAGTCCATCCATGTTGTTACAAATGGGAAAAATATCTTGGATTTTTATGGCTGAGTAGTATTCCAATGTGTGTGTCCGTGTGTGTGTGTGTGTGTGTGTGTGTGTGTGTGTATCACATCGTCTTCATCCATTCATCTTGTTGATGGGCACTTAGGTTGCTTCCACATCTTGGCTATCGTAAATAATGCTGCTGTGAACATTGGGATACATATATCTTTTCAAATTAGTATTTTCATTTCCTTTGGACAAATATCTAAGAATGCAATTGCAGGAGTATATGGCAACTCCATTTCTAGTTTTCGGAGTTTTCTACAATGATTGCATCAATTTACATTCCCACTAACAGTGTACAGGAGTTCTCTTTTCCTACATCATCACCAACATTTGTTAATTGTGGTCTTTTCGGTGGCAGCCTTTCTGACAGGTGTGAGGTGATATTTTGTGTGGGTTTTAGTTGCGTTTCTCTGGTGATTAGTGATGTTGAGCATCTTTTCATGTGCTTGTTGCCCATTCTTCTTTGGGAAAATGTCTGTTCAGATCTTCTGCCCACTTTTCAGGTTGTTTGTTGAGTCATGTGAGCTGTTTACATATTTTAGATATTAACCCCTTATCAGTCATATCATTTGTAAATATTTTCTCCCATTTCAGTAGGTCATCTCTTTGTTTTGTCAATGGTTCCTTTGCTGTGCTAAATCTTATATTTTTAGTTAGGTCCCATTTGCTTACTTTTGCTTCTGTTTCCTTTGCCATAAGACACAGATCCAAAAAAAATATTGCTACAATTTATGTCAAAGAGTGTGGAAGATTATGGAGATTTGAGGAGGGAAGAAATAGTATAAAATAGCTGTTTTGGAGGATTTAGGTTATTCCTCTAATATTTTAGATTAAATGAATTAGTATTGAAATCCATGACTTAAAATAATGGAGGAAGTTGTAACATCAGGTTCAAACTTTGTGCTGGAGAATTAAAACAGAAGCACAGGGTTGCAGAGTTGTATTGTGAGGATGGTGATGATATAATTTCAGTGATGAAGGGGGTTGCCAGCATCCCCAAAGTGGTTACCATCCCCAGCATCCCCAGGCTTACCTGGTTTGGGCACAATGACTTATGTGGCTTTAAGAAGGGTGATTTTCTTTTATTTATTATTTTTTTCTTTAATTTAGAGCTCAGATCAAGTGTAGAAATCTTTATAGTTATAAAGGTCTGTAGTAAAACCTTTTCGTCATTGCTCAGAAATGATCAGCCTTTTATACTCACACACCTGCAGCCAATTCTCACTCACTCACCTGTAAGTCCTCAGTTATCCATTGTTAGTTTTACACACATGTACACCTTATTTTAAATTATTCTTTGCTTCTCAGAACTACAGAGATCATATGTCAGGTAGACTAGGAGATCTTCAGATGCTCAGATTTGGGTATTTTCATCATTGATCCACTTCATTTTTTTAAAAAAGATTTATTTATTGGCCGTGCTGGGTCTTTGTTGCTGTGAGTGGGCTTTCTCTACTGGCAGTGAGCAGAAAACCACTCTCTTGGGCTATTCTCTAGTTGCCGTGTGCAGGCTTCTCACTTCAGTGGCCTCTCTTATTGCAAAGCACAGGCTCTAGAGCACATGGGCTCAGTAGTTGTCGCTGACAGGCTTAGTTGCTCTGCGGCATGTGGGATCTCAGTTCCTGGACTAGGGATTGAACCCGTGTCCCCTGCATTGGCAGGAGGATTCTTACTGGACCACCAGGGAAGTCCCAGGAGAGTGATTTTCTATTTAAGCCTGAATATTAAAACTTTTATGATAATTCTTTTCATAATATATCTTTGCCACATGTAATTTTGATATTCAGTGAAATAATGGGCTCTAATACAATTTTTTGTTACTTACGAATTCCTATTGGATCCTTTTTGCAAGTATAAGGCAGGTTTTATTTGATCAAGAAGAGGTATGGCTTTCTTTTTTATGAGTGACGGGGACTTATTCTTCCTTCCCCTAATTTCTTTTTTTTTTTTATCACTGCTATCTAAACAGAACATTTTTATTACCCCTCAAAAATTCTGTACCTAATGGCAGTCACCAGAGAAGGCAATGGCACCCCACTCCAGTACTCTTGCCTGGAAAATCCCATGGGCGGAGGAGTCTCGTGGGCTGCAGTCCATGGGGTCGCTAAGAGTCGGACACACTGAGCGACTTCACTTTCACTTTTCCCTTTCGTGCATTGGAGAAGGAAATGGCAACCCACTCCAGTATTCTTGCCTGGAGAATCCCAGGGACGGGGGAGCCTGGTGGGCTGCCGTCTATGGGGTCGCACAGAGTCAGACATGACTGAAGTGACTTAGCAGCAGTAATGGCAGTCACTCTTTATTCCTCCCTCCCCCACAGTCCTTGACAAACACTCTATTTTCTGTGGGTTTTGCCTATTTCTGTACACCTCATATAAATGGAATCATATAATATGTGGCTTTTTATGTCTGGTTCCCTTTACTTTGCATAATGTTTTCCAGATTCAGCCATGTTGCAGCATTTATCAGTACTTCTTTCTTATGGTCAAATAATATTATACTTTATGTATATGTCACATTTTGTTTATCCATTCAGGTGATAGACTTGTACTGGATTTTAATATATAATATGCTCTATTTACATTAATAAAATAATGTTCAATTATTTTCAATACCTATTGGTGAAAAGTATTCAATTTTTGTTTCTGCCACCAGAAAAAGACCTTGCGAAAGTGTGAGTCATGTATTCTTGTGCATCTCATATACCAGTAAGTACACTACAGTTTTACCCTGTACTATGCAGTGAAAACTGAACCATGGAAGCAAGAGCCTAAAGAAAACACTCTGGGCAACCCTTCTACCTCCATGCCAAGATCTCAACAGAGGTTGACAAAAGTAAAATCAAGAAAGTCCACTTACGGGGAAATGTCAGTCCTTGGAGGCGGGATTCTGCTGGATTCACCTCGAAGTATATCAAACGCTGTTCCCTTTTCTTCAATGCAGTTTGCAGAATTACTATCAGGACTGTCAGGATTGCACTGGTACCCGGCTCTCTGCACGGGAGAACCTGCCCAAACAAGGAAACCGCATGGTCAATAAGTATCTCTTACACAGCTTCTAATCACTCTTTCCCTAAGAAATTTTTAATTAAATAGATTTTAAATTTGGTAGGTAAGGTGTGGACAGGTTTTATGACCTAATATAACAGGAGCACCCACTGTTTCCCAGCCCTTTATACATAGTTTATGCTTCTCACACTACATCTGTGCAAAGTGGCCTAGAGTTTCACATTAGAATAGGCTTTGGCAGTTAGCTGCCTTTGCTACTGGTGACCTGTGAAACCTTCACTTCCCCAAGTACCCACCAGAAAACTCAGGTACTAAGAGTATCTCTTTTTAATAAGCTGGTCACAAAAATTAACTGAGAAAATGCATGTAAAGATCTTAACATAGTGCCAGGCACACAGTAAATAAACACCTAATAATATTAACTATTATTGTCTCTGTACTATTATTTCCATTTTATACAAAGGAAAACTGAGGCTGCACAGGTACTAAGCACCCAGAATTCAACCTTCTATCTGACCCCGAAGTCTGCCTCTTCTGATAGAGAGGAGTCAAATTATGTTCAGAAAGGTTAAGAAATGTACCAAATAGTCCTGAGATATTACAGAACCCTAATTCTTTGGGGCCATGTGGTATTCTTGAGAATGAAAAGCAGATTAAAAACATAACCTCTTTCTTTGGCCTCACATCTAGTCAGAGATTTCAAAAGTCGAGGCTCTTCTGTTCACCAAAGCTGGGCTTTCACAGCCTCTTTTAATTTCTACATAAAGGCTCCATATCCTGTGTTAAGAGGTTATATAGGAGATCGCTTATTAATTTACAAAATAAATTTTATTCCTCAGTTTAGCAAGGATGGAGCCCTGGTGGTGAGAAATACTTCACTACCCTGCCGAAGGATCGTCTCCTCCCCAACCTCAAGTACATATTTGATTCACACAAGTACAGCTAATCATCACCTAACATGAAGGAGCACATCTAAAACTCCTGAAAAGCAGAAAAGGAGATTTTGTTAGGGGCACCACAGACTAAAGCTACCTTGTCCTGGCCAAGCACCATCGTAACCACTTGCTCAAGTTATCTATCATACAATAGGAGGTCCTGGTAAAGAATGCAGACTAACAAGCTACCACGTGGAAGCATTTAGGAAAGGTCAAAAAGAAAGAGGAGACGACAGTCCATATGTCCTACAAACCTCCCAGAATCCTCCTCACTAGAATCCATCTTAACTGAGTGATGTGCATGCTACCAGGAAAGACCCTGAGTCAGAATAACTAGCCAGAGACAACCTGAAAACTAACCACATTACCCAAAACCTGAGACTGCGAATTACATGGAAAAGCAGTTCTCCTGGGTGCCCTACCCTGCTGCTCTCTGCCCAGGTGTCCCTTCCCAATAAAGTCTCTTGCTTTCTCAGTACATGTGTCTTCTTGGACAATTTATTTCTGAGTGTTAGACAAGAATCCACTCTTAGGCCGTGGAAGGGGTCCCACTTCCTGCAAGAGTTTGAAAGCCCAGTACATTATTGCTCTGTACAGATTGAGATGCAATTGATAACACATATTTAAGAAAACAAAATAAAATGAAGAACAGTGTTGTGGATAATCACTGCAATATTTTTTGCAGTACCAAAGACTATAAAATTAAATGTTAATGAATTAAGGTGCAGCCTACAATACTATGCAGCTATTAAAATAATGTGGCAGTTCTCTGGGTACTGATATATAATAATCTCCAAGTGTGTGTGTATACATAGTACATATATGTATATGTATGTGTGTGTGTGTGTGTACATATATATATTTTTTTGGCCATGCTATGTGACTTGCAAGAATTTAGTTCCCCGAACAGAGATTTGAACATGTCCTCAGTAGTTAAAGCATGGAGTCTTAACCACTGGACTTCGAGGGAACTCCCTGCAAGGTTAAAAAAAGTAAAGAACACTATGCATTGTGTGTTACCATTTGTGTGTGTTGTGGTTTTTTGGAATTTATTTACATACAAGCTTACATGCACAGAACACCTCTTAAAAGATACCCAACAAACTGATCATGTTAGTGGAGGGAATTGGTGGCTAGAAGAGAGTGGAAGGAAGAACACTGACTTTTCACTGCATATCCTTTTGAACTTTTAGATTCTTGAGTTATACTTATGTATTATCTTTCAAAATTAATTATTTTTATTTTTAATAGCTTTATTAAGGTGGATTTGACATTCAACAGCTGTGCATATTTAAAGTGTACAATCTAATGTTTCGACAAGTGGATACAGCACACCACAATCAAGGGTATGAACATATCCAACATCCCCCAGAGTTTTCTTGTGCCCCTCTGTGATCCTGCCCTTCTCCCTCCCTTCTCCTGACTCCCCCCAAACCCCCTCAATCATCAGTCTGCTTTCTGTCATTATAAATTAGTTTGCATTTTCTAGATTTTATGTAAATGGACTCATACAGCTACTTGTCAAAAGTTTTCCGACTTTAACTCTGGGTCTAGAGGGCTGTCTACCTTTTATAGTACTCTCTCCTAAAAGTGGAGAGTTTATTTAGATATTCCTTAAAACTTTGAAAAATGTAGCAAACAAAGAAAAAAAAATTACTCCTAATCTCATTACCCAAACCCCTAGAGACTATAAATTTTAGAGTTTTCTTTCCTTCTGGGTGTCAGTATTTCTCAGAAAGTATGCACAAGTTGTTTCCCTTCTCAACTATCAGAGGTTGAAAAGGGGAGCCTCTACCAAGGTCAAATTCACTTTATATCTAAATGGGATGGCCAAGGACTTTGTTCCTAAAAGACTGCAGACCCACAGAATTTTGCAAAATGTTCTTTCCTTATGAACCTCTATTATGTCTATTTATACTCAACTTTGTCCTAGTTAATATTTCTGATTAATTTTATAAATATAGCTTTATTAGGTTTCATTAAGATATACATATATATGGAGGGGAACATATAAAGAATTCATGATGCTGTTCAATAAAATAGGAAAACTAACTAACTAAATAACTAATCAAAACAAGAGAAAACTCTGAGATTAATTATGAGGCATTAATATGAGAGAATATTAACCAAATGGAAAAAAAGTAGTAGCTATGGAAAAGACTACATAGCATCATAGGAAAATTTATATTAAAAAATGAGTTAAAAATAGCAGAATGCCATTCTATGCATAACAGTTGTTAATACAACTACATATATAGATATGGGGGATGGGAGGAAATACACAGAAATAGCTGTAGTGGTAGGCTCTGGTGATTTTTTTCTCACTTTGTTTTCTAAATCACTGTAATAAACAATATTCTTTTAAAATATAAACAAAGCAAAGACTCTAATGTAGAAATGTTCTCCCATTGTTTTTCTTCTTTCTTTCTGTCTTGCTTTCATTTTTTTCTTTCTTTTAGGACTACTACTCTGTTGTACTCTTTCCCATATTTCCTGATTATATAGCTTACAAATTTCTGGTCTGGGACACTAGTCATCCAGAATGGCTTAGCTTTGTCACCGCTTAGAGGCTGAAGGTAAGGTTGCCAGATGACATCACAATGGCCAACCCTTACTAGCTATATAACTGTAACCTCCCTGTACCTCAGTTTCCTCACCCATAAAATGTGGACAGTAATAGATGTCATAATAAGATACAAATATTAGGTTCTTAGAACAGTACCTGGCACCATGGTCAGAGCTCTTTAAATGCTAGTTTCTGTGATGAAGAGGATGACAACGACCTATTGACCTATCTCTGATAGAGATAAACCAAATTTAAATTCCTGTCCCACCATTGAGCACCTCTCTGATTCTCAATTTCTCATCTTTGAAATGGGAATGATAGTATCCCAAAGAGTTCCTGGTAGCTCAGCTGGTAAAGAATCCACCTGCAATGCAGGAGACTCAGGTTTGATTCCTGGGTTGGGAAGATCTACTGGAGAAGGGATAGGCTACCCACACCAGTATTCTTGGGCTTCCCTGGTGGCTCAGCTGGTAAAGAAATTGCCTGAAGTGCAAGAGACCTCGGTTTTATCCCTGGGTCGGGAAGATCCCCTGGAGAAGGGAAAGGCTACCCACTCCAGTATTCTGGCCTGGAGAATTCCATGGCCTGACTGTATAGTTTATGGGGTCGCAAAGAGTCAGACAGGACTGAGCAGCTTTCATTTTCAAAGAGTTCCAGTTTAAACAAGATAGAAGTAGGTGACACATCTAGCACAAGCCTTTGTGTATGGTAGGTATTTAATACATTTTAGCTCTTTCTCCCTCTCTGATTCTTTCTTGAAGAACTTTGCCATCTAATGAATTGCTGCTTAGAAGCTTCATCATGTGAAGTCGGGTGAAAATTCAACGTCTCCTCCAGCAGAGGGCAATGTCTTCACACCCTATGCCATCTAGACCACTGCAGTCCAGTAGAAACAAGAGGAACCATCTGTACATGTATGAAATTTTCAATATTAGGACAGTCATATTTTAAAAAGTAAAAAAGAAATAAGTGACCTTAATTTTAAAACATTTTGCTTAAACCAACATATCCAACAAACAATGTAAGTTGTTAATGGATATTTTACACTTTTTTTCATACTAGGATTTTAAATCGGGTGTGCGTTTTGCACTTATACCAGGTCTGTTTGGACTTGCCACATTTAACACATTTCAAGTGCTTAGTAGCCACACAAGGCTCCTGGCCAGCATTTTGGATAGAGCAGGTCTAGACATTCTCCTCTACTGCCAATGATGACTGAGTATCACACCAACAAAGTGCCTGCATAGACAGGAAGTTAAACACAAAAGTAAAACTAATAGTTTACGAAGAAGAATCCAAGTGAAAGAGTGTATCTTTTCACTAGCTAAAAAAACACAACTTTGATAAATTAGAAAACTAAAATACAAATTCTTTCTAGAGTTTGGCATCTTAGCTTTTAAAATTTATAACAAGCCTCTTTTTTTGAGAGATAGAATGTGAAAATTCTCTTTAAGGCGAGACATTTCTTTCCAACTTTTATTATTATTAGCTGCACGGCACAGCACGTAGGATCTTAATTCCCTGACCAGGGATCGAACCCATGCCCCCTGCACTGGAAGTGTGGAGTCTTAACCACTGGACTGCCAGGGAAGTCCCCAAGAGGGATTTCCTTTTTTGGGTAATGAAAATGTTCTAAAATTGACTATAGTGATGGCTGCACATATCTGTGAATATACTAAAAAACCATTGATGTACACTTTAAATGGGTGAATTGTATGGTATATGAACTCTGTCTCAATAAAGATGTTCCAAAATTTATAAGAAATCAAAAGGAGAAGTCCATCTTCTCCAAAAAAATGTTTATCTAATTTGAGATTGGGGCTTCCCTGGTGGTTCAGCAGTAAGGAATCCTACAATGCAGGAGACACAGGTTTGATCCCTGGGTCAGAAAGATCCTCTGGAGAAGGAAATGACTACCCACTCCAGTATTCTTGCCTGGGAAATCCTATGGACAGAGGAGCCTGGCAGACTACAGTCCATGGGGTCACAAAGGATCAGACACGACTTAGCGACTAAACAACTTGAGACTGATGATTTTACTTCATTTGTTTTAATTTTAAAAAGTTTTATTGGTATTTAACATATTTAACCCGGCACACAATTCACTCTTCTAATATGTACATTTCAGTGGGGGTTTTTTTAGCATGTTCATAGGTATGTGCACAAATTTAAAACAATTTTATCATCACAGAGAAATCCTCTGTCCTTTAGCTATCCAACTCCTGTATCTTATGTGTCTCATCCCTAAGTAACCAGTAATCAATCTACTTTTTGTCTCTGTATTTTTTACCAAATTAGACATTTTATATAAATAAAACAATATGAGGTGGGTTTCTTTTTAAGTATGACTGGCCTATAACACTATATTTGTTTCAGATGCATAACATAGTGATCCTCCATTATTACACATTACAAAATGATTAACACAGACTGGGGATCTTAAATCTGCTTTAAAATAAAGAACATGGTTACAGATACCAAGTTCCTGATATATTTATTCAAGAGTGTTGGCAGGATGTGAAAATTCGACAGTTCCAACCCCGCAATGTGTGGGAGTATCTTGATTCTCTTCTGCTTGAGAGAAGTGTCTTGTGATTACCGTAATTTAAAACATAAGAGGAAACATGCTCATGGACAGAAAAATGATCTTCCTAAGAGGTCCCACTTACAGGTCTCCTAGTTAATTCTGTAGTGGATGCAAGGAAGAAGAATGTTTTTTATTTGGAATCACTTCCCTCACTGCCTACCCCTGTCCTTTCTCTCTGTGTCTCTGTCTTCATCTCATACACAGAGTCTACTAGTTCTACTTTAGCAAAACACTGTCTATGAATAAATATTACCATTTATAAAAATAAACCTCTGACACTGGGCAAATAACTTACCCCAGTAATCTCTCTGGATCTTTTTACATTGTAGTATCAATATTTCCCCAACGTCATCACAGTTTACTAATTTCCTATTCTTAATGGAGACTTGCTGCGGGTTTGTTAGAAAAACTTTAAAATTGCCATGTTAGGGGAGAAAAAAGACCATTTTCATTCATTGTTTAGTGGCATCCAAACAGACACCACTATCTAAGTTGGAGCTGCTTCCTCCTGGCCAATCAGCTCACCCTTGTGTGTTTTTTTGACAAGCTATAAAAAGTTCCAAGTTTACTTTCAATTTCTCCCTCTCTGTCCCTCAACTCAGTGGTTTTTGTAGTAAGAGCTGTAGTCAAAGCAAGGTTGTTTTAAATAAAGACAATCGCTACTCCACCTAGGAAACAGCTAAATTGCCGTAGAAAGTTAATTTGCACTTGAAATCAGGTGACCAGCTCTGCCATTAATTAGTTGTAATGGGTCTAGGGCAAGTCTCACGCATTTTTTGCAAGAGGTTGATGTAAAGAGGAAATGAGATAATGAATCTAAGATCCAGTTTTCGTCTCTATAAATTGGTATTAATTCCTCCTCACAGGGAATGTGATGACCATTTACCTGAGAATGGATGCTAAATCACTTTACAATTGAACAGCAGTGAACACTGGTGGGATCAATATTATTGTGAACTCAGAGGCAGTGTAGAGTGGACATAGGGTCTGGCAATGACCCCCTGGCTACACCTGCTCATGGATTTTCCATTTTCCTTCTTTATGGGCATCTTTGAAAAAGAGAGTTAATAAAAGAATTTGGGATTCACAGGCCTCATCAGTAATCTCCTGGAGCTCTACATTAAATTGATTAGCCATCTGTCCTCTCCAGGGTCTCCCACACCTTGCCAAACTTCCGACTCTTTGCACTTGATAGATGGACTTTTATAGCATGTTTTTATTTCAGCTTCACTTATAGTCACTGATGTGGACTGAATTGTGTCACTCCAACTCAATGTACTGAAGTGCTAACCCCTAATACCTCAGAATAGGACTGTATTTGGAGATAGGGACTTAAAAGAGATAGTTGAGATATAATGAGTTTACATGGGTGAGCCCTAATCCAGTATGGCTGTTGTCCTTATAAGAAAAGGAGATCAGGACACAGAAACACACAAAGGACCATGTGAAGACAGAGATAAGATGGCTATCTACAAGCCAAGGAGAAAATCTTCAGGATGAAACTAACCCAGCCGACACTTTGATCTTGAACTTCTAGTCTCCAGAACTGTAAGGAATAAATTCCTGTTGTTTAAGCCACCCAGCCTGTGGTACTTTGTTATGGCAGCCCTAGCAAACTAATACAGTAACCTGAGATGTTTCGTTTCAGTAAAAACAAGCCAAAAGCCTAGTGGAATTGATCATTCCGTCAAATCAATGGGTTAAGAAAAAAAAGTATTTTTAAGTGGGGAAAGAGGGCTACAGAATCATATCTGGCATCACATAGAATATTATGAAATAGAGACCTCTTCGCAGCCTTGAGTTGATGTCACGCGTGCTCGCACGCACACACACACACACACAGAGCCAGTGGGTGGGCGTCTATTTCCCTTCTTATTCAAATGTAGGCACAAACCGTTAATTCCAATACCAACTGCACTTCTCCTTTGGAAACTCCCTAGTTTTTCAGTCTATTCATTCTCATTTTTGGTTCCCTTCCCAACACAGAGCAAAACGTACCTAGTGATGGCATAAATATTAGTATTTTATAAAATTTTATAACGGTTTCTTCACTACTTTCTGGAAAATACCTATTATACAAAGAACACTTTTGTTTTTAGTTTTCCCTATTGAATCTTAGTGGGAAATGTGACATTTCTGGGAGATTTTGAAGATGTAAAGATTCATCAAGCTCTGGTCAGAGTAGACCCAACACCAACAGGTCACTCAGGTCTGTTCTACAAACACGGACTTGACTGCCTGGATCTTGTCAGAACACATTAGGGAATTATTTCATTGGCTGAAGGTTTTCCCTGAAAGATCGGAGTAAAGCCTGTTCCTTACAATCGACAATGTTTTATCCTTTAAAAAAATAAATAGATTAATGGAAAGGTTTCATCAACATTATTTGCTGGTTTTTCTTCAACAATTGTATAACAAGAAGAAAGTGATTTTATAAATTTCCAATATATAATGAATGTATCTGAGGTTATGTGTACAATTTCATTTCCACCAGAAGTAAAAACAAGACAACTAGAAGTCACCTCGAAGAAACGTATCTAGATGTGTGCATCACTGTGACTCAATATTTCCTTTACGATGCGGAGGAACTTAGTGTTTTTCTACTATAAATTCTCCCTTCTACTTATCAGGCCATGACTATAATCCCTTATTTACCAAAGGAGAAGAAACTGTGTTTTTCTTACAAACTGATCATTTTCATTTTCTTAGTCATTAAAGGTTTTTAAGTTGTTTCATTCTGACTAAACAATCCTAAAAGATAGACCTAACAAGAATTTTCCAAATATGCTGTTTCTCTGAGCAACGACACAATTACTAAAATTCTTTGGCCTTTCTTTAAAATCTGAGAGGGTATTCATTAGCTGTGTCTAAACGTAATTGAATTTTCACTTAGAACCAGGTTTTTAAAAGAGAAAATACAAGTAAATTTACTCTGATTTTAAAAATAGTATTTCCCAGTGTCAAAATAATTATAACATCACTAATTATTAAAACTTGGGATAGATGTGGGCACTTAGAGGTTAAACCATTTTCTCTATTCCTTTCTTGAACCTTTAAAAATTTGTAGGCCATTTTCACCTGACAATAAAATAATACATTTCAATCATTTTAAGAACTTACAAGGCCGTAGCTGCCTCAGAGTTTAACTTTTTTTTTTTGGTACCAAACTTAACCAACTTCACTCTAAGGAGTTCAGCTACCCCAAATTCTTTTTTTTTTTCTCGGCCTACTTTCCCATAATATACTATATTCTATGCCTTAGAGTGACTATAATCATTTGTGTGGACCCTGGGGCATACAAGATTATAAGGTGACAAGATTACTGGGTCTTACCTTGAACTGAAGATGAAAACAGGATGAAGGCAAGAGCCAGAACAAGCCTAGCGCACTGGAGGAGCACCTGCATGGTGACCAACTTGCTTCAGCTCCACCACTCACACACCAACCTCACAGCAGGGAAGTGTAGCCGGGTGCTCTCTGTCCCTTTTTGAAAAGGTTCCAAAACCTCAAACCCTGCCCAGAACACACGTCACAGTTTCCTGAACAAATAGAAAGAGATCCACATCAACCCCAGAAAGATTTAGAAAAAAAAGAAAAAGGCAGTTTCATACCCGTTATGAAACTGCAGTGAACTCTCCCCAGGTCTGCTTTCTCAAAAGTTTTGTTGTTTGACACTTGCCTGTTAGAAATTGTTTCCCACTGAAACAGTAGAATCAGCATTCAGGACACTTTGTTTTTTCTTTCTTCAGGTAACAATCTAAACACAAGTTTGCTAGCCCACTGCACAGCTGATGAGATAAGAGAGTTGGATGTTGCCTTTTCATCACTGAGGCCCTTCAAAGTAAAATATTCTTGATTTTATTTTTCATCAGGGGTAGCATAACTCACAGAGCCAAGCATAACAAGTGAAACTTCAAAGCTGAGTTCTAATCTACAAGAAAGTGTTGTTGGATTTCAGATAACTGGTTTCTTCTGATCAGATTCAGTTTCTCTCCCTGGACCAGCAGCTCTCCCTCTGCCTCAAGAATCTAGTGAGGATTTTTGATTATGAAGAACTGGGTAAAACACAGAAATGATTTTGCAGTCCTCTGCTCCTTCACACCGAACATTTCTTATGATTTGATTCCATTTATACTCTTTTTGTTTTGTTGTTTCCTCCTGGTAAAAATTTTCAACTTGACTTTCAGGTGCTCTGGCCTTGAATAAGCCAGAAATCAGAAACAAGGGGAGGCTTTCCTGTCAGTGGGCTGCTGGACCTCAGAAAACACAAAACAAAGTAAAAGAATAGCATCTCCCCCATATCCTGGGGATCATATGCTGACTGAAGCCTGAGGAACACGACGTACAGGCTCCATAATAAAGTCACATAATAACACAACAGTTTATCACACACTCTTGCCCTTGAAACACACACTCTCTCCATTTCAACATGTCTAATGTTGAAATGCATGTCTAATGCAATGCCCACTTTCCATTTTCATCCTCCCTCTGGCCTGTCCTTTGACAGGAGGGAGGAGTTTCCCTTCCCTTGTTCTTGGCTTCCTGCTGATTCCTTTACCATTTCCTGCCAAGGAGGGGCCTCAGACTAATCGCTGAGCAGCTGTGGTGCAAGTCCACAAAGGCTGCAAAGCATGCACATTTTGACCCTCCTCAGAACCAGCTGGAAATGTGTCCAGGGACAACTCCAAGTGCAGTAAACAACCCCCAGACTCTCAAATCCAGTGAGTTCCCCACCGTGGAATACTAGTTTCAGATTGAAATAACAACCCTCATCTTTGGCCCCTTTTAAGTCTATCCCCCAATTTAAAACCCTGGCACCAAAACAATAATCCCTGTCAATAGCTTAAATAAGTCCCCTTTCAGTAAGTTCTCAGATCTGATTAGAGCTTGTGCTTTAAAATGGTAATTTTGGAGCCTTTTTCCTCTTGAGTATTTTTTTTATTCTCTAGGTTTTAGTAATTTTTTTTTTTAAGTATTCACAATATTCATTAGCATTTGCCCTGTTTCTGCTACACTGACAACCAAGTTTCTTTTTCCAAATAGTCGTCCCCCGGCTTCAGTTCCCTAGTCCTCTTCAAGCTGTGCAAGAGCAGGACACATGCCTGCAGAAGCCACAAGTCCTGGGTCTGAGCTCACTGACCAGATGAGAGATGCTAGGCCACGTACTCCTTGCGTGCCCATCATTCTAGTTCTAAGGATGATGTGGGACACCAATGAGGGGCACCCATGAGAGCTCATGACTCTGAGAGTCGTGTTGGCAGTGGTCCTGTGGGTTGGGTATGGTCTTCTTGCCCAAAGTGTCCTCCGTTAGTCAAAAAGGACCCCTATCTTTCCCTAAACCTCAACCTCTACAAAAGACAAATTCCATTCCATTTAATCCTTCATTCACCAGGCAACCTTTTTTTTTTTTTTTTTAATGGAGTTCTTCTTTTTAATGTTTATTTATGTATTTATTTAATTTTGACCATGCTAGGTCTTTGTTGCTGTGAGGGCTTTTCTCTCACTGCGGCGAGCGGGGACTACTCTTTGTTGCAGCACACAAGCTTCTCATTGCAGTGGCTTCTCTTGCAGAGCACAGGCTCTCGGCAGGCGGGCTTCAGTAATTGCAGCACACAGGCTGCCCTGCGGCATGTGGCGTCTTCCCCGATAAACCTCGAACCCGAACACGTTGTCTCTTGCATTAGCAGGCAGATTCTTTACCACTGAGCCACCAGGGGAGCCCCTCACCAGGCAACCTTAAATGCACCTACTTTACTTGATTTACCTCTAAAATGAGTATCTTTATGCCTTAAGAGTCATCCTGGAACAGTTCCTTGTTGTCTTAAAGTGTAACTAACCCCCACCCCATTCCAGAGCAATACAAACACTATCTTTCACTAGCTATTGGTATCTGGGTGGTCTTTGGAAAAGGGGAGTCTGGAGCACTTGAACTTTCCTAGCATCACAACTCAGCAGAACACTTGTTACAACAAAGTGATGCTGTTTTAAGACAAATTGAGGTTGTCAGAGGAGATACTGAAGGCAGCACAAAAGTGTCCCAAGGGACAGCTCCAGGGCTCAGTTCTTTTCAAAAACTCCAAGTTAAAGATTCTGCCACTCAGCAGCCTCTGGGACTTTCTTGGCTCTTCACTTGAGAAGGTCTTGACTCTGAACTGGGCACTCCCGCCACCCAAGAAAACAGGAAATAGATACTGTAGCAAATCTGCATTATGTTTCTGGAGGATAAAAGAGTGATTTTTCATGAACTTTTGATTTCTAGAACTGGAAGAGACCTTAGAAATCACCTACCTCACCCACTCAGATGGGAAAAGCACAAGTCCAGAAAGGTTATGTGACTTGCAGCTGGTCACACAGCTGGCAAGTGTCAATACCAGGTCAGAACTCAGATTTCCTACTTCATAGTCCAGTGACAGAGGATGAACAAGGAAGCAACAAGATTAAGATCTGTAATCATCAGAAGTCTTCCTTTTAGTCTTCTTTTTAGAGGTATGTACTGAAATGTTCCTGTTTAGAATGATAAAATGACTGGGATTTGTTTCTAAATAATCCAGTTTGAGGAGAGGGGATAAGAGAGGTGTATCAGTGGGCGGATGATTGCTTTTGAAGATGAGCAATGGGAAAAGTGGGGGCTCATTATACTAGTCTCCCTACCGTAAAATGTTTTTAGAATTTCCATAATAAAACACCTTTTAAAAAATCAACCTTTTAAAAAGGTGTCTTTATCTTTTTGGAATCCACATAAATAAGAAAACATCTCCTGAGTAAAAATAGGGCTTTGCAGAAAAAAAAAATTCTTTTCTTTAAAAAGCATATTTTTATTCTTAGATCTCCGTCATCCTTTGAATTTCCCATTCTTTCAGTTCTACTCTCATTCTCCCCTCCCCTCCCTTCAGTGCATGGGGAGACTGTAGCTAAGACAGAAAAGTATCTGGATGCTTCTGGTACAACAGGAGCAGCTCATTGTGTCCTCAGACCTCTCACCAAGTATCTGTGGATGGACATCCACAGGATGAGTGCCCTCAGAGAGGGCACAGGCATCTCCAGCAGCTCTTTTCCTTGATCCTTCCTTCTCATCATTGACACCACATATCCAGCTTCCCAGGAGCAGGTGCCCCCTTGTTGAAGGTTTCCACAATCCTACTCCAGAAGCTGCCCTAGGTGTTGCCAAGTATAAAAGCTTTGGAACTTGGCTGTTTTAATCTTGAACTGGGAATAAGGGAGGGAAAGGCTCTCCTGCCCCCCAGGGTTTGGTCTATAATTTGACAAGAAGAAAAACAAATGGTACCGATGGACCTATTTGCAGGGTAGGAATAGAGATGCAGACGTAGAGAATGGACTTATGCACACAGCAGAGGAAGGAGAGGGTGGGATGAATGGACTGAGAGAGTAACACTGCCACATATACATTACCATGTGTAACATAGCGAGCTAGTGGGAAGTTGCTGTACAACACAGGGAGCTCAGCTTGGTGCTGTGATGACCTAGAGGAGTGGGATGCGGGGTGGAGTGGGAGGGAGTCTCAAGAGGCAGGAGATGTATGTATACTTATGGCTGATGCATGTCGTTGTACAGCAGAAACTAACACAACATTGTAAAGCGATTGTCCTCCAATTAAAAAAGCAGAAAAACAAAGGGACAGAGGGTAGGTAGGAAATCGCCATAACTTCTGCTCAACTTTGCTATGAATCTAAAACCGCCCTAAAAAATACATTCTATTTTTAAAAAGAGGCATAAAAGAACTTCTCAAATACTAACTAGAGTCTAGTAGAATATGATGTTCCAATTCCAAAATTACAGGGCTTTGAAGAACCGAAAGTTGCAGTGGCACTTGTTGAATATTGTTGATATAAATAACCAGGAACAGGGGGATGTGTTACTTTTCTTGGGAATATTTTCACAGGGATCAAAAATATGGGAAACAAATCTCTTAGAAAATATTTCAGATGTGAGGGAATGGGAATGGACACATGATTAGGGGGAATAAGACCCTTTGAAAATGAATCAAGAAAGAAGGTCTTTATTTGACTTAAGTCTTATGTTTTCCCAAGACATACTATCAATACTATTCTAAATTATTTTTATATCTTTGTTAAATTATATTTCCTTGTTAGAAATTAATAAATGCCTACTATGGAAAAGTGGGCGGCTGAGGGATGGCAAAAGGGGCTCACAGGAAAGTACAAATCCCTTATCACCTTCCATCCAGAGTACCTCTTCTATGTCCTGCCTTTGGCAATTCAAAGTAGCATACACCACTTTCTTGCTCACTGGGGTCCTGCTTATCTCCTCTTATGGCTTTTATTTTGCACCTTAACCTGTGGCACTACCTGGCTTCACAAGTGTCTCCAGACCTAACATGTCTCCAGAACTAACTTGATTCCAGTCAATTCTATCACCAATCTATCAATTCACCACCTGAATGCTCTGAGCTAACAAACTATCCAAGTTCCCAAGTTCAGTGATAATATTTTCTAGGCTTCACAACCCAACCTCACTCCTACTCCCCAAAATACACAGATACTGAAGTTCCACTCACTCACCTGCAATTATATTTAAGGTTATTGGTCACTAAGGAAGAGAGAAATTCTTGCCCCTTAATTTGTAACCACAGGACATAAACCAGATCTTCAACGGCCTGTTGATTTCAATCCTCTTGAGGCTGACCACATTTGCCGATAATGTTACTACATTTTAGTTGGTTATTTTTTTCCCAAACTCTAGGCTCATTTTTTTTGTTTTTTGCAGGAGTTGGGGTGGGGAGCTTGTTTTTGTTACAAACATGAAAATGAACAAAATCTCTTAGTTAAATGCTTTTTAGAAGCTTCACCATTTGGTCACAGTTACTACATTGAGATAAATAAAGGTTTTCGTCATGGGAAACCTTAACTTTTAATCCCCACTAAAGAATGAAAAGAAACTGCCTACCCTCCATCCAAAGAGACAGAATC
Source organism: Bos indicus x Bos taurus (assembly GCF_003369695.1). Lineage (NCBI taxonomy): Eukaryota > Metazoa > Chordata > Mammalia > Artiodactyla > Bovidae > Bos > Bos indicus x Bos taurus. The sequence goes on along the minus strand of NC_040103.1, from coordinate 25,438,866 downwards.
TACTGCTGGAATAGTTGCTCTTCTGACCTCAACACTATGCGCTGCATTTAATGACCTTTATTTGATGACATACATGCCCAAGTAGACCGAACTTCTAGATGAGGTTACCATGTTTCTGTATTTTCCCATAAGGCAATGAATGAATGGATAAATGAATGAAATCTGTATTGAATACTTCTATTTTGTTGTATATGCTAGTCTTGTCTTCACATCTTGATTATTCCAGGGATATAGTTTTGACTGGTGTAGAATATAATTGGAGAAGGCAATGGCACCCCACTCCAGTATTCTTGCCTGGAAAATCCCATGGACGGAGGAGCCTGGTAGGCTGCAGACCATGGGGTCTCGAAGAGTCGGACACGACTGAGCGACTTCACTTTCACTTTTCCCTTTCGTGCATTGGAGAAGGAAATGGCAACCCACTCCAATGTTCTTGCCTGGAGAATCCCAGGGACGGGGGAGCCTGGTGGGCCGCCGTCTATGGGGTCTCACAGAGTCGGACACGACTGAAGCGACTTAGCAGCAGCAGCAGCAGCAGAATATAATGGGCTCAAATAACTATTGCTTACCAAAAAGTTAACAGTGGTGTTTTCTAGACAGCAGGATGACAAATGTTTCTTCTTTATCCTTTGGAGACTATGCCAAATTTTGTAGAATAAAATTATGGATCATCTTAGTAATCAAGGAAAACACAATAAAAATATTTTGGTCGTTGACAAAAGTTAACTTAAAACAAACCAACACTTTTAGTGGCAAGCATTCTTTGGATAACCTCCCTTGAGACACAGTGAGACTAAAGAAGTTGAGTCAGAGATCAGCTTTCAGGAACTGCCTGATAAAAGTAATTTTCCTCAAGGCAATGTTGCTGGGAATACCATGCACTAAGTCGCTTCAGTCACATCCAACTCTTTGAGACACTATGGACTGTAACCCCCAGGGTCCTCTGTCCATGGGATTCTCCAGGCAAGAATACTGGAGTGGGTAGCCATTTCCTTCTGCAGTGGATCTCCCCAACCCAGGGATCAAACTCACATCTCTTATGTCTCCTGCATTGGCAGGCAGGTTCTATACCGCTAGTGCCACCTGGGAGGCCCCAGGAACACCACAGACAGGGAAAGTAGCGGTCAGGGAGGCTGAGGGGAAAGAACATTTGTGAGTTAGGTAAATAGTCCAATACCATCACAGATGAAACAAGAAGAGTTTCTTTTCGGATTTTAGAATATCCACAGAGATAATAATGCTACCAGCTCATGGGGGTGGGGGCTTCCCTGGTGGCTCAGTGGTAAAGAATCTGCGTGCAATGCAGGAGACACAGGGTTAGATCCCTGGGTCAGGAAGATCCCCTGGAGAAGGAAATGACAACCCACTCCAGTATTCTTGCCTGGGACAAGAATCCCATGGACAGAGAAACCTGGAGGGTTACAGTCCATGGGGTCTCAAAAGAGCTGGACATGACTTAGCAACTAAACAGCAACAACATGGGGGTGGAAATGAGGTCTCTTTCACTCTTTCCAAGGACTTGGAAATAGGAAAATGAGACCCTCTTCAAATAATGAATTGGAGGAAAGATGTACAAATTTACCCTAAAACAACAGAATGAAGAAAAGGACAGATAAAGAGAGAAATCACATTAGCCTTTGCCAAAGCACATCCTACTCTAAAGACCAAACTGAAATCTCCTTGAATGGAATCAAAGAGCATTTCCCCAGGGGAAAAGGGGTGGTCTCTCCTTCTTCTGGGCTGCTAGGAATGGATGAGTAGGTCAAGTTTGCAAAATTCCTATTTTAAGGGATATAGTTTTAAATTCAGATTCATGCACCTAAAAAAAATATAAACCCAAGGTTGCTCAGAATGTTAGTGTCTGCTCTCATTCTCATAGCTGCTGTCTTTTGGCTAATGAGGTTCCCACTAGAGCTAAGTGACTTGTGCTAGAAGGGCTCATTAAAGAGCAGGACACTGCAGAATTAGCTCTGCAAGGCTTTCCTATCACTGCTCACTTTCCTACAATGCTACTTCCCAGAGCTTCCAAACAGAACCCAAAAAGACATTCTACTTACCATCTTTATCTCTATCTCAACTGCCTTAGTCTCAGGTGATACTCAATGAAGGTATTATCCCAACATTTGCATTTTAATAGAGGATGATAACCATTAATAAACTTATTTTAGATTTTAATCCTCAAGACAAGCAGAGGCGGAGGATGGGGTTAGTGGGGTGGGATAGACCGTTTGGGGCAAGCAAGAGCTTGCTCAATCTATCTCTGTTCAAAACCACACTGTTGGACTTGTAGGGCTTGCATCAAGAACTTCCTTGTTCCATATGACCAGGAGACCCCCTCTTCCCAGAGGCCATAAAGGTTATCATCGTAGTGATTGGGACAAAGTCAGGACACAGCATGACTAACCCACCCAAGCTCCCTGCCCAGAACCATCCTCTTGTCATTTAGAACTGTAGTGTCCATCAGGGTAGCCACATGTGGCTATTAAGTACTTGAAATGTGACTAGTCTCAATTGAGATGTTCTCTATTTGTAAAGTATACATTGGATTTCAAAGATATAGTAAGAAGAAATGAATATAAAATCTCATTAATAATTTCTCTATGTATTTGTATTATATGTCAAAATACTATTTTAGATATATTAGGTTAAAATATATTATTAAAATTAATTTCACCTATTTCATTTTACTTTTTAAATGTGACTACCAGAAAAGTTGAAATCAAATACGGTGGCCTGAATTTGTGGATTGCTCTGTGCTTCAATTAGACAGTTTTGGCTTAGAAAAATGGAGGCTCTTTTAAGATTAAAAAACATACTGGTTAGAAAGAAGAGAGGCACAGAGAACTATATTCAATATCATGTGATAAACCACAATGGAAAATATTATTTTAAAAAGCAATATATATATCTAGCTGAATTACTTTGCTGTACAGCAGTAATTAACACAACTATAAATCAAGTATATTTCAATTAAAAGTAAATATTTCTATAACAAAAAATTAAGAAAAATAAAGACAGAGAGAGATGCATGACCTGCAAGTGTGCTTGTACTGAAAATGGCCCTAAATAGGTACTTCTCAATGAAAAACACTCATTGGTCAGGAGGAATCCACATAACCCAAAGAAAAAACACCCACTGCTGACTTTTTCATTAGGACATATGTACAATTGGATTTCATTGTTTAATTCACTTGATGATCATAACTGTACTGTACAGTAGCATCGTTTTTACATCTATTATACAGACGAGGAAACTGAGGCACAGAGAGGTATAAATGCATGTGGGATTTGACTTTTGGCAGTCAGACTTCAGATGCTGACTTGTAGCTGTTCTGCAAACCCTCACATAAGCTCTCCTTCCTGGGTGTAGTTTCTGGGGGTACTTTTCTTTGTTAGTCTTGTTTCCCCAGCAGGCCCACCTCAACTATGCCCTGACACTACAGTAACAAACACCAGTCTGACACGGATAGGGAAAGCCCCTACCCTCAGGACTCTGAATCCTGGAGTTAGGGCAAACCCAAGAACCTGAAAATACGGTGCTCTCAAACTCCACTTAGCAACTCAGTAGGTTGTGAGAACACAGTTTTGCATTTCTGGACCCTGCAGCCTAAAGGCTAGGAAGTTTTGCCGGGTTTTCAATTTGTCAGAAACCGTTTTTTTCACCTTACATAATACTTTTCAAACTTTTCCAAACTGACAGTTGGCTGCTTGCAAATATTCTGAAGCTCAGCTAAGGAAATATTCTCAGGGAGCAGCCCAGAGGCCCTCAGAGCCCAGTTCCCACAAAGGGATGACAGTTAAATGCTGGTGAGAGGAAGCCTTTTGCCTCTGTCACCTCGTTTTTTTTTCTCCTGACCAAAAGCCATATTCTTGCCTTTGGTTTCCTCAGAAACCACTGAAGTTAGATAGTTTTGCTTTTAAAAAGGCTCAAAAATAAGAATAATTTTCTTACTATTGCTGGAAAGATGCCGCAATTGCCATCTTATTTGTAACTTTGTTCTAATTATTGTAACTATTATTGTTATTACTATTATTATTATTATAAAGTGCACTCAGGGGATTGGTGGGGAGTGGGGAGTGGGCAGATGTTCCCTGTCTTCTTTGATAGACCTGGTAGCCGAGGCCCAGGGAGCATGTAATGCAGTCAAGGCCATGGCCTATTGTGTAAGAGCCTGGATAGAAGTTAATTTAGCTTGGGCCAGAGGTTCGGGCAAAGCCTGGTTCCCTGGGTCAGATAAATCATCCTCCCAACAGGGCAGCCACAGAGCAATTAGCATAGGCATGCATGGCCTCCTGCCTCCTTCCCCTGGCCTCTTCTCAGATTCCTTATCTTTCGGGTAGCCACTTCCTGATGTTTGTATTGGATTTTTTCTTTGAGACTTTAGCTATTTCCACTGCCTGAAATGCTGGATTCCCAGACACCCTCAAGGCTAAATCCCTTCCCTTTTTCAAGTCTTCTTGAAAGACCTTCTTATAAGGCCCTGCTTCCCATCTAATGGCTTCCCCGGAGATGGTGGTGGTTTAGTTGCTAAGTCTTGTCTGACTCTTTGCGACCCCACGGACTGGGGCTCCCAGGCTCTTCTGGCCATGGGATTTTACACCCAAGAATACTGGAGTGGGTTGCCATTTCCAAAGGATCTTCCCGACCCACGGATTGAACCCTCATCTCCTGCATTGCAGGAAGATTCTTCACTCTGAGTCAGCAGGGAAGCCGGGAATCCCTGGTGGATCAGCGGTAAAGAATCTTTCTGCAATGCAGGAGATGAGGGCTTGATCTGTGGGTCGGGAAGATCCCCTGGAGTAGGAAATGGCAATCCACTCCAGTATTCTTGCTGGAAAATCCCTTGACAGAGGAACTGGATGGACTACAGTCCATGGGGTCACAAAGAGACAGATGATGATCTTGTGCTTCCTATCCAACACTGCAGCCTCCCAGCCCCCTTCCTTTTCTTTTTTTCTATAGCATTTATCAACTAATTGTCTTCCTTCTCCTCTAAAATATAAGCTCCATGAGAACAGCGGTTTTTGTTCATTGATGTTGCTCAAGGGTGCAGAAGAACCCGTGGTCACAGTAGGTGCTCAGTAAACACTGGGTAAAACGGAAATTGTTCAAAGCTGTTCTTGATGCTCACCAGTTCAGCCAGTAAGAACTTCAGGGCAAGCTCTGTGTCCCTGCCACAGGCCCACAAGTGCAGTGCCCAGCACATAGACAAGCCCTTGTGATCAATGTAAATTCTAATCTGCATAAAAATGTCAGGAGAGGAGGTCTTATGGATAACTTTTTTTTTTTTTTACTACTTCTTTTCACTTTTATTTCCTGTCTGGAATATGAAAATAACAAATCAAGCTAAAACAAAACTCTGAAAACCCCATGTGCTCTCTGGGTGTGACCCTCATTGTCTCTGCATGTAACCAGTGGAAGGAGAGAGCCTGTAAACTCCAAACACTGTTCTCAGGGCAGGGGACAGGAAACCAGGCCAGTGGAAAGAAGCCAAGTCCTTCTTCCTCAGAGAGATTTTGAGACATCATAAGACTATTTTCAAGCATGAGAAAGAACATGTTGATGGGCAATTTTCCATCCCTACAGGTGACAGAGCAAGAGAAAAATGCCCATTTCTGACTATAAGAGCATTCAAATGAGATTTAGAGAATACTTGCCTTAGAAGGATTTGAAATATCAGCAGAATATAATCAGGGCAAATTCGAGATGCCTAACTCCGGAGTAAAAAAACTTCTGATTAAAAAAAAAGTAAAGACCTCCCTGGCAGGCCAGCAGTTAAGACTCTGCCCTTCCACTGCAGAGGGCACAGGTTCAATCCCTGTCTGGGGAACTAGGATCCCCCATGCTGTGCAAGGCAGCCAGAAAGAAAGAAAGAGAGAACATTAAAAAAAAAAAGCAAACAGGTAAAATTCTTACATTCATATGACAAAGTTGATGTTCCTTTTCCCAATTCTGGATTCTAAACATTAGGGTCATATTGTGGCAAGAAAATGGTATGGTTGGGAGCTGAGGCTTAGACTGAGACTGCTTGGGTTTAAACCTGACACATCCTAGCTATGATGCTGGGCAAGCTGTTTAACAAGTTATGCCTCAGTTTTTCTACCTTTTAAATGGGGTAATAATTGCATCAACCTCTGAGGATCAGACAAGTGCATTCGCCTTCCTGTGAAGATCTGGCACCTTTCAATAAAGAACAAAATCAGGCAGGCCCTCAGTCAGTGCCCAGTAAGTAGGCTCTCTTACCATATGGGCATGGTGAATTTAGTAGTCCTTAAAGGTAGAGATGGAAAACTGAAATAGGGACCACAGGGCAATCTTAATGGAGACAGAAGCTGCAAGGAGACACACTACATCTGGGAACTGGAGGGTGGTAAACTTGGGGGTTGGAGGCTATGAGAGGGTGGACAATTGGGAACTCTAGAAGGTAAAAAAGCAGGAGCAAAAGCTTCCTGACAATCTCATTCACCATTGCAATGAAAAGAGTAAAATACTTAGGAATAAATTTACCTAAAGAAACAAAAGACCTATATATAGAAAACTATAAAACACTGATGAAAGAAATCATAGATGACACAAATAGATAGAGAAATATACATGTTCATGGATCAGAAGAATCAATATAGTGAAAATGAGTATACTACCCAAAGCAATCTATAGATTCAACCCTACCAAGCTACAATGGTATTTTTCACAGAACTAGAAAAAATAATTTCACAATCTGTATGGAAATACAATAAACCTTGAATAGCCAAAGCAATCTTGAGAAAGAAGAATGGAACTGGAGGAATCCACCTGTCTGACTTCAGACTATACTACAAAGCTATGGTCATCAAGACAGTATGCTACTGGCACAAAGAAAGAAATATAGATCAATGGAACAAAACAGAAAGCCCAGAGATAAATCCACGCATCTATAGACATCTTATCTTTGACAAAGGAGGCAAAAATATACAATGGAGAAAAGATAACCTCTTTAACAAGTGGTTCTGGGAAAACTGGTCAACCACCTACAAAAGAATGAAACTAGAACATTTTCTAACACCATACACAAAAATAAACTCAAAATGGATTAAAGATCTAAACGTAAGACCAGAAACTATAAAACTCCTAGAGGAAAACATAGGCAGAACACTCTCTGACATAAATCACAGAAAGATCCTCTATGACCCACCTCCAAGAATAATGGAAATAAAAGCAAAAATAAACAAATAGGACCTAATTAAACTTAAAAGCTTTTGTGCAGTGAAGGAAACTATAAGCAAGGTGAAAATACAGCCTTCAGAATGGGAGAAAATAATAGCAAATGAAGCAACTGACAAAGAATTGATCTCAAAAATATACAAGCAGGTAATGCAGCTCCCCAATCAAAAAATGGGCCAAAGAACTAAACAGACATTTCTCCAAAGAAGACATACAGATCAGTAACAAACACATGAAAAGATGCTCAATATCACTCATTATCAGAGAAATGCAAATCAAAACCACAATGAAGTACCATCTCACGCCAGTCAAAATGGCTGCTATCAAAAAGTCTACAAACAATAAATGCTGGAGAGGGTGTGGAGAAAAGGAAACCCTCTTACACTATTGATGGGTATGCAAACTAGTACAGCCACCATGGAGAACAGTGTGGAGATTCCTTAAAAAACTGGAAATAGAACTGCCATATGACCCAGCAATCCCACTGCTGGGCATACACACCAAGGAAACCAGAATTGAAAGAGACACATGTACCCCAATGTTCATCACAGCACTGTTTACAATAGCTAGGACATGGAAACAACCTAGATGTCCACTGGCAGACAAATGGATAAGAAAGTTGTGGTATATATACACAATGGAATATTACTCAGCTATTACAAGGAACACATTTGAGTCAGTTCTAATGAGGTGGATGAAACTGGAGCCTATTACACAGAGTAAGTAAGTCAGAAAGAAAAACACCAATACAGTATATTAATGTATATATATGGAATTCAGAAAGATGGTAACAACAACCCTATATGTGAGATAGCAAAAGAGACACAGATATAAAGGAGACTTTTGGACTCTGTGGGAGAAGGCAAAGGTGGTATGATTTGAGAGAATAGCACTGAAACATGAATATTACCATATGTGAAATAGACGAACATTCTAAGTTTGATGCATGAAACAGGGCACTCAAAGCCAGTGCACTGGAACAATCCAGAGGGATGGAATGGAGAGGAAGGTGGGGGAGGGGTTCGGGACAGGGGGACACATGTACACCCATGGCTGATTCATGTCAATGTATGGCAAAAACCACCACAATATTGTAAGGTAATTAGCCTCCAATTATAATAAGTAAATTAATTTAAAAAAATTTTTAAAGCTTCCTGAGCAATTGTTAAGTTGTTTTCTAAAATCTTGGGTGAGGAGGAACCTACTAGGTGCCAGGCAGGGTGTGGGTGTGAAATCTGACCTCCACACAACTCTGCCAGGTTGACCGGACCAGTTCAAGCTGGCTGGTAAAGGGAAAGAGCCAGGATGGACTGAGGCGTCTGTCCATCTCTGTTCGTGTTGCTGCTGCTGCTGCTAAGTCGCTTCAGTTGTGTCCGACTCTGTGCAACCCCATAGATGGCAGCCCACCAGGCTCCCCCGTCCCTGGGATTCTCCAGGCAAGAACACTGGAGTGGGTTGCCATTTCCTTCTCCAATGCATGGAAGTGGAAAGTGAAAGTGAAGTCACTCAGGCGTGTCCAACTCCTAGCGATCGCATAGACTGCAGCCCACCAGGCTCCTCCATCCATGGGATTTGCCAGGCAAGAGTACTGTAGTGGTTTGCCATTGCCTTCTCCACTCTGTTCATGCAGCCACACATGATTACAATAATCATCACCCTTGTAAAAGATGAGCAGGCTTTGTTCTAAGCACTTTTCACATATCAACACATTTAATCCTGTCACAGTCCACTGAGGATGGTAGTAGTAAGGAAGCTGAGGATAGAATTTGATCAGCTGAGGCCAAGGTCCAAAAGTATAGAGCAGAGGGGACCTCCCCAGCACAGGGCAGGCCTCCAGAGTTGAGGCTGAGGTGGGCTCCCAGAGGGCTGACCCTAGAGGAGAGCCCAGACACAGGCCCCATTAATCCCATTACCACCCAGTGGCCAGAGCCAGCTTGTTATAACACAAATCAGATCAAGTCACACCCCACCAGACCTTCCGAAGGCACAGCCACCCAGTCAAGCACAATTTCTCCCTAGCAGAAATTTCTATTTAAGACCTCTTAATCCTGGCCTCAAAGTTTCCTTAGAAGGAGCTTCTCTGATAGGATCCATCTGCAGCATCTCCTCTTCTGCGGTGTGTATGTGAAGCAGAGATAGGGAAAACCTAATGATGGGCTTGTGACGCAAGACCCCACAGAGGTCCAAGCCCTGGAGATAAGCAGGCTCTAGAGACCTCCAACCTTGTTTAGTCCCCTAAAGAGGATAGATACTATCTCAGAGCAGCCACAGAGGATGAGGTTAGTGTCACCCCTTAATGCCTTCTGCAGGCAAGGGGAGATGGGAGGCAGGGTCCTGCTCTGCTTAGGTCCAGTGTCCCCTGGATGCCGTTTTCCTGGCTGTCCCAACCCTTTCCCCATTCTGGCCTGTCATGACACCAGCATGAAGCTGGTAAGGGCAGAGACTGGTTCTATACTGGTAGCCAGCAGAGAGGAGGCTCTCAGGATATTTTTGTAGACCAGACACAGCTGGATCCAGTGCATACTGTATACAGCATGAGGGTTCAGAGCATGGTTGAACCAAGCTGCCTATGTTCACTTCCCTGCTCTGACATCTGCTAGCTGAATGCCTTGGGGAACCTTTAACTTGCATGTACTCCAGTTTCCGCACTTGTTAAAAATGGGGCAATACTACTTCCTTCACAAGGACGTTATGAGAATTAAGTGAGTTGAAGCAGGAAGCCCTCTAGTAGTAAGTGCTCAATGGTTGTTAACTGCCAATTAGCACTACTATATTTAGCTGCATAATACTGGGCAAATCACATCTCTGAGCTTTGGTTTTTGTTTATGTAAAGTAGTGATATTATCCACCTCACAGGGTTGTTGGGAAGACTGAGAATATCATGTACAGAGGACTTAGTATACTGCTTGGAAAACAATGGGTAAGAAGTCAGCCATTTACTGTGTTGGGCAGACTTTATTTTTCTGTGCTCCAAAATCACTGTAGATGGTGGCTGCAGCCATGAAATTAAAAGATGCTTGCTCCTTGGAAGAAAAGCTATGACCAACCTAGACAGCATATTAAAAAGCAGAGACATTACTGACAAAGTTTCATCTAGTCAAAGCTCCGGTTTTTCCAGTAGTCATGTATGAATGTGAGAGTTGGATCATAAAGAAAGCTGAGTGCCAAAGAGTTGATGCTTCCGAACTGTGGTGTTGGGGAAGACTCTTGAGAGTCCCTTGTACAGGAAGGAGATCAAACCAGTCAATCCTAAAGGAAATCAGTCCTGAATAATCATTGGAAAGACTGATGCTGAATCTGAAGCTCCAATACTTTGGCCATCTGATACAAAGAACAGACTCACTGGAAAAGACCCTGATGCTAGGAAAGATTGAAGGCGGGAGGAGAAGGGGGCTATAGAGGATGAGATGGTTGGATGGCATCACTAACTCGATGGTGAGTTTGAACAAGCTCTGAAAGTTGGTGATATACAGGGAATCCTGGCATGCTGCTGTTCATGGGGTCACAAAGAGTTCAACACAACTGAACCAAATTGATTCCAGTCTTTCAAGGTCTTCTTAGTTGAGTGAACAACTGGCTGGATATATTAATAGTCCAGGTGGACTCTGGAAAAGATAAACATACTCTGGACCTCCCTTGTTGGGGGCACATCAAGAATAGCTTCCAGATACACCATCCATCAACTTGATTCACTGGTTAATTTCCTCCAGTGTTGAGTCACCTAGTGGTCCTCTTTCCATTGGAGAAATGTCTCAGAGAGGCTCCATTTCCAGACCTGTGCCTGAGCGGGAGTCTCAAAACCCTACCCTCAAGGATGGATTCAGTTCAGTTCAGTTCAGTTGCTCAGTCGTGTCCGACTCTTTGCAACCCCATGAATCGCAGCACGCCAGGTCTCCCTGTCCATCACCAACTCCTGGAGCTTACCCAAACTCATGTCCATCGAGTCGGTGAAGCCATCCAGCCATCTCATCCTCTGTCGTCCCCTTCTCCTCCTGCCCCCAATCCCTCCCAGCATCAGAGTCTTTTCCAATGAGTCAACTCTTCGCATGAGGTGGCCAAAGTACTGGAGTTTCAGCTTCAGCATCATTCCCTCCAAAGAAATCTCAGGGCTGATCTCCTTTAGAATGGACTGGTTGGATCTCCTTGCAGTCCAAGGGACTCTCAAGAGTCTTCTCTAACACCACAGTTCAAAAGCATCAATTCTTCAGTGCTCAGCTTTCTTCACAGTCCAACTCTCACATCCATACATGACCACTGGAAAAATCATAGCCTTGACTAGACGGACCTTTGTTGGCAAAGTAATGTCTCTGCTTTTGAATATGCTATCTAGGTTGGTCATAACTTTCCTTCCAAGGAGTAAGCGTCTTTTAATTTCATGGCTGCAGTCACCATCTGCAGTGATTTTGGAGCCCAAAAAATAAAGTCTGACACTGTTTCCACTGTTTCCCCATCCATTTCCCATGAAGTGATGGGACCAGATGCCGTGATCTTCGTTTTCTGAATGTTGAGCTTTAAGCCAACTTTTTCACTCTCCTCTTTCACTTTCATCAAGAGGCTTTTTAGTTCCTCCTCACTTTCTGCCATAAGGGTGGCGTCATCTGCATATCTGAGGTTATTGATATTTCTCCTGGCAATCTTGATTCCAGCTTGTGTTTCTTCCAGCCCAGTGTTTCTCATGATGTACTCTGCATATAAGTTAAATAAACAGGGTGACAATATACAGCCTTGATGAACTCCTTTTCCTATTTGGAACCAGTCTGTTGTTCCATGTCCAGTTCTAACTGTTGCTTCCTGACCTGCATATAGGTTTCTCAAGAGGCAGGTCAGGTGGTCTGGTATTCCCATCTCTTTCAGAATTTTCCACAGTTTATTGTGATCCACACAGTCAAAGGCTTTGGCATAGTCAATAAAGCAGAAATAGATGCTTTTTTCTGACTAAAGAGTGGTTAGTGAGGGATTATTCAAGGCAGGACCTTTACTAGTTAGCAAAGGTCAAACCAAACTAAAAACACCCTACTTGTTCCTTGTCCCCAAACCAAGTCCTCCACCACTTGCTGACTCAAAGATCCCCACAAGACTGGCAGAGTGGGGGTCCTATACACACCAGGAAGGGAAAGATGGCAGTGAGTGCCTGCCTCCCAGCTTCACAGAGGCCAACCTCTGGAACATGAGGAAGGTCAACCTGAAGTTCTTAGCTCTGAGTCTTGGGCCAAAAGGGGATGTTAGGAAGTGCCTCCTCCCTGAGGGCCAGACTTTTTTACTTCGCTGTTCTCTCAATTCAGAAGGGGTTCCAAGTGGACAGGGGTTTTCCCCTCCTTTTTGTGATCTTATTCATACACAAAAAAACCTTAGAGGTTAAAAAAATTAAATCATTTGGTTATACGTTTACTAAACCACTTTAACTATAAAGAACTAACTTACATGCAATCTAGACAAGAGGTAACAGTGCTTAAACTTTTCCTTTGATGGGTGGTATGTGGTTAAGAAGTCATTCTTTTCCCAGGTCTTTTCCTCCTCCAATCTAAATACCTCTAGGTACCTTCAAAATGGGCCCAAACCTTTGGAATAAGCTGCCCACTGATCCACTGGTTCAGCAAGTGTTTATCAAGCACCTACTATGTGTGAGATACAGGGCCATGAGGGTGAGGTATGAAAAACACAGACCCTGCCTGGAGGAGATTCATCTAACCAGGATAAGTAAAGGACTTTGGCCCCCTGTGTTCTGGTCATGCCTACCAAGGAATACTCCCACAGAGGTCTGGGTTTTATGTTATAATGATGATGCAAACATTAAAATTTAAGAAAAACTTTGACTAGTCACTGCACATAATCTCACTGTCTTAGCACAACTATCTCCATTTGTCTTTCCTTTTGTTTCCTAACTATGGCGTACACATCATGTTCTATAGCAGAAGCAATCACAACATACTTACCAGAGAATACTTTTCCACCATTTATATTTTTATATATTCCTGCTTAGTTTTCATAATTCACACTTTCACAAAGCTATAGGCTGCTCTATTCTGGTTCCTGTGCCAGAATTACAAACTATTCCCTATTGTTGGACTTCTATTGTTTTTTTCTTTGGAGTGTGGATAGCAGTGTGGTGTTCATGGACCCAGCACTGCCTGTGGAGCATCTCTTCCACCCAGGTCCTGTGCTGACAGCTTCAGGGCCACGGAGTCACCAGCCACCGTCCTGTCAGAGCCCAGGGTTCCGTTGATCCATAAAGTCCCCAAGCACACCAGCAAACTATTTTGGCAAAATGCAAAGACACCTTGGAAGACATACCGAGTGAATCATGCTAAAAGCCCCAGCAAAAGGGACTGAAGTCTGAGGGGCCCAAAAGAATTCTACATTTTCAGAATGACTGAAGTAAAGTGTTTGAGGAAGTCCCAGCTCCCAAATTTCATTTACCAGCAGACTTGAAACTGCCTCCACACAAGGTTGTATTTCTAAACGGCAAGTCTTCTGATTTCATTGGCAACTGAGGGAAAACCCACCTTTATTTCAGAATGAATTCCCTAACCCTGTTGCCAGCCAGGAAATCCCAGACGCCTTGCCCATGCACAGGAGAGAGAATTTAGGCCCATGTCTGGCACGGTGGAGCTACTGCACAGGCTGGCCTCTCTCTGGACCTTCCTGTCTTCTCTCCACTTCTCACTCTAAACAGAGGGTGAGAAAGGAGCCCTGTGGCTTGGATTTTCTTGTTATTTGACTTTTCTACTGTTTGGGCGGGGAGGATTTGATGGGGTTTTTTGGGCCTCACCATGCAGTTTGCAGGATCTTAGTTCCCTGACCAGAGTCCCCTGCAGTGGAAGTGCTGAGTCCTAACCACTGGGTTGACCACCAGAGAATCCCTTCACTCTTTCTTCTTTAAATTAATTAATCAATCAGGCTGTGCTTCAATTAATTAGTTGCAGCATGTAGAGTCTAATTGCCTGACCAGGGATTGAACCCAGGCCCCCTGCATTGGGAGAATAGACTTAGCCACTGGACCACCAGGAGAGTCCCTCTACTCTTTCTTTAGAAATAAAAGAACTCACATTCACTTATTCTACCCCACCAAGATTGTGTCTCATGTGAAACCCTCTTCTCCAGTCCCTATCCTAACCCAACTGCCAGAGACTGATGTAGAAGAAACACTAAAGGTACACAGCCCAGCTGGAAACTCTAGGCCTCAGACAACCTGGGAGTTATGGTTTTGCCCTCTTCCTTAGACTCTGAGGCCCCACAGGATCAGCTGTGTGGCCAGTGATGTGGGAGGAAGAATGGTTACTGGTCAGATACTGCCCTTCTAGGAATTTCTGAACAGCAGAAACTCTTTATCATTTTCCTCTCCAAGGCTGGCCCCGAAGTCTATCTCCAGTATTTGGTAAACCTCGGGGGATTTGGCAGAGCACTTATCACTCATTGTGAAAGGAGTTGGTGCTCAGTTGCTCAGTCCTGGCTGACCCTTTGTGACCCCGTGGACTGTAACCCACCAGGCTCCTCTGTCTATGGAATTTTCAAGGCAAGAATACTGGAGTGGGTTGCCATTTCCTTCTCCAGGAAGGGAGTTTACTTGCCTCTACAAAGCCTTGAGCTTGGGGGTAGGCAAAGATCTCACAATGACAGTGTGGTCAGTACTCTGTAATCAGTGACTAATGAGCCCTCTCTGGAAGCTTCATCCCATCCCAGTCTTCACTAGAGAGGAGACCCAAGGCAAGTCACATCCAGATCCAGTCAGGTCCTGGTGATGGGACAACAGTGGGACCTTCCTCACCAGTAGAGGGCCACATACTAAGTTCACTAGCTTTCTTGGTCTGGATCTCTCTGGCTTTGAAACATTTCAGAAAATGAATTCTCCCACCAGACTCAGCTCAAGGGAAACATATCTCCAATGATACTCAGTAGGTGCTAAATAAATGCATGTCTATTTTCTTGGCAGAGATTCTGCAGGCCATAGCCAGAAAGAGACTTAGCCAGAAAGAGCCAGAAAGAGAAAGAGCCCAGAAATAACTAGCACCTGGTCCTCAAACTCAGCTGGAAATTGAGTAATGAACATTAAGAAACCCTCATGTTAAGGGCGTGGGATAGATGGGAAGATGTGTGATTAAGGAAGCAGAGTCGGGTGGCCATGGCAGAGTCTAGGCGGTGACTATATGGCTGTTCACTGCAAAGTTCTTTCAATTTTACTATCTATTTGAAAATTTTCATAATGCATTGTTGGAAGGAAAATCCTGATGCCTGGTCTCAACCTAGAGAGGCACTTAATTGGTACAGCCTTTGCATCAAGAGTTGTAAGAACTCCACCAAGGTTGACTCTCCTTGTCTGGTATGTGGCAAGTGTGGTTCAGACCAGCAAAATCAGCATCAACCGGGAACCTGTTAGAAATGTGAATTCTGGGGCCCTTTTCCAAAAATCTCTGGTGGTTTAGATGCTAAAGAATCTGCCTGCAGTGCAGGAGACCCAGGCTCGATGCCTGGATTGGGGAGATAGCCTGGAGAAGGGAATGACTACCCGCTCCAGTGTTCTTGCCTAGAGAATCCCATGGACAGAGGAGCCTGGCAAGCTACAGACCATGGGGTTGCAAAGAATCAAACATGACTGAGCAACTGACACTTTCATTCCAAATCTACAGAATCAGAAACTCAGGTGGTAGACCCAACAATTGTTATTTAAGAAACATCTTCCATTGTTTCTGGTGCATGCTAGCTAAAGCTAGTGGTTTCCAAACTTGGCTGCACATTGGGATCATCTAAGGAATTTGGCAGGGGTAATCAACACGATTCCAGAACCAGGCTCAGACCTTCTGAATTAGGCCTTAGGAGCCTATACTCTTTTTCATAAGCTCCCCAGTGACTCTGATGTTAACCAGAGTTTGTGCCCAGGCCCCTCCTCAGGCCAGTCAGGAACTGAGCCCACTGGGGAGATTAGGGCCAGGTTCCCTGGCTCCTTGATCCACTGTTGACCCCACTCTCCACCTCCATATATTACCCATTGTTTATGTCAATCAGGTGGTTTTGTTAGCTCCCTTCTAGTTCTCAAACTTTGCTGTACATTTCAATCACCTGGGAGATTTAAAATACCAGAAAACTTTCTCTGAAATAAGTAGAGTATGAGAAACGTACTCTGGTATCATTGCATCTCTCTTGCAATTCCCTTCACTCCAGGCCTGCACCCAACTTCAAGAGGGTAGGTGAGAAGGGAGTTCTGTGGCTTCCGTGATTGCTAATTTGCTCAATCATCAATCTCAAGCCATACTTATGGAATCAAAGCATGAGATGTAGAGCTGCTTCTTGCTCTGCCACCAGCTTGCCCTTTACTCTGGAATTGTTACCTTTGTTCCCTGGGGTTACCAAGGAGGTTGGAGAAGCCATTAAAAGGAGTGACTGACACAGAACTCCTTTTCACCTTCTTGTCTAAAAAGATTTGGTAAATAATGTCCTCAAAAAATGCTGTGAAGGGACTTCACTGGTGATCCAGTGGTTAGGACACTGCTCTTCCACTGCAGGGGGCAAGGGTTTGATCTCTGGTGGGGGAACTACAATCCCACAACCTGTGCAGTGTAGCCAAAATAATAATAATAATAATGCTGTGGGGAACAATGGGAAAGGGAAGAAAATGAGACAGAAGGAGGAGGGGTTGTTCCTCAAAGTAAGCTTGTCACTTTCCCAGGCCCCAAGCAAGGTGGGAGACTCAACATTAAACAGGGAAAGAGTTCTGCCTGATCTAAGAGCAGTTGAGAGCACTCTTGGCCCCAGGGCAATCCAATGGACCAGACAATGTTTTGTCTTCCTGAGTGTGTCCTCAAATACCAGGAAAGAAGCTTACAGGATGGTGGGGTTCAAAATTAACCAGGGTTCTCCTCTTGTAGATGAGGAAACTGAGACTCAGATAAGAAGCAACTTGCCAATCATATGCTGGCAAAGAGAGAGCCAGAGTCTAAACCCATATGTGTCTCCAAAGACCGGACTTACGCAGCGTCTAAGTAGTCAAGCTCAGATCCAAGCCTCCAGACTCCAGGGCTTTCGCTCTTTCCCAATAGCTGCTGTTTGTCTCAGAACAGCAGCTGCAGGAAGGTCTTAGAGACCACAAGTCAACCTGTCCTCAGATTCAGGGCAGCGACAATTGTCTCCAAGTGAGCAGCCCCCAGCATTGCCCACCTTCTCAGCTGATCCCAAACTCTTGGTCCGAGTATTTGTAAGCCAACATGACTGAGGTCTAAAAACAAGAACCTGTCTGGTGAATTTCTTTTAACAAAACTTATTGCGTCCCAACCCAACTACCCCCAGAAGAATCACTAATTAGTGCCCAGGAAAGACAGGAGAATTTGAACTTGAAGACACTCACCTCCTCTGGCTCCAGTCCCTATCTTTGTCCCTGCCTGAGCTGCACTGCCAAGGGCCAGAACTGAGCACAAGCTTGTGTTTCTAGAGGCCTGGCAAAGTCAGACTGGGAGAGTTTGAGTCTTTTGCATACAATAGGAGCACCTTCAGGTCAGTTGACAGCCTGCCCCAAGGGAGGGTCAGAGATTGCTTCTCAAGGTCTGCCCACCTCTGAAAGCACACACCTGCAGCCATGCCAGAGACCATCCCGAAGGGGCAGGGATCCAAGGACCTCAGACCTTTTTGGACTCAGATTGACTTCTTACATTTGTGACTTGGTAAAAAGAGCACTGGGATTAAATGGAGAAGGTAGTTTCACTTAGCACTCCATTAATCTATTTTACTCCTTATCCATTCACTCATTCAATAGGTAGTTTTGGGTCATCGATGTGAGCTGGCACTGCTATGTACTTAGTAGAATGGTGCCATGACAGCCAAGGAGTCCAGTCATAATTTTCTTGAAGGAGTCCGTGCTCTTGATGTAAACTCCTAAGGCCACAACAGGAACCCCTTAAGACAACTGATGAACACTCTTTTTGGAAAAATGACTGTAACCATAAAACTATTCACATAAATTTAGGGATTTTGGAGTTAAACCTTCTATTCTGATGTTTTCTACCTGAACTCTCCCATCACTTCTCCTGGACATATTCCTTCCCTACTGTAGACCTCAGTTTCCCCATCTGTAACATGAATTCGCTAGACTCTATTGGCCATACAATCTCAAATCTCACATATCAGTGATTTCAGAAGTCCCCTAGTTCTTAAAGAGCGAGCCACCTAAAATGAGATTGGAAAGAGGAAAGCATGCGTGACTTTGGAAGTGTTTGAGGATGAATAGAAGGTGGAAGCTTCCTGCTTCCCTGGTAGTTCAGCTGGTAAAGAATCTGCCTGCAGTGCGGGAGACCTGTGTTCGACCCCTGGGTTGGGAAGATCCTCTGGAGAAGGGCATGGCAACCCACTCCAGTATACTTGCCTGGAGAATCCCCATGGACAGAGGAGCATGGCGGGCTACCATCTATGGGGTAGCAAAGAGTCAGACACAACAGAGCAACTAAGCACAGCACAGAATGTGGAAGATACAAAACACAGTTCTTAAGAGAGATAGGAGGGAAAGAATGCTGGCCCCACCTGAGAAATAATCAGTCTTTCCCAAGGACAAAGACTGTCTGGATATGACAGTAATAAACCCCTCAGGAAAGCTTCAGGGCTATGGTGACACGCAGAGGCCACCCCTTTAATCAGAGGAATTTCCAGGAGGATGAGGTCATCAAATGTCCCATCCATTCAGTAAATAACTGTTGAGGAAGGCTGCAGGGATACCAAGGTATTGTTCAGAGGTCTGAGGAAGACCCTGACCTCATGAGTGTCCTTTCTGGAGCAGAAAACAGACAACTCACGTGTAAAACAAGATCATTTTAGGTCATCGGGAAGCAATAAGAGAATAAAACCAGAAATGGATAAAGGATGTGTATGTGTGGGGGAGAGTACTTTACATGGGGTCTGCTGAAAAAGTGATGTTTGAGCTTAGACCTGAATGGTAAGAACAAACCAGCCAGGAGAAGATGGGGGGAAGGGCTTTCCAGGCAAAGGGAACAGCAAGGGAAAAGATCCTGAGATGGGAAAGAACTTGGCAAAGCAGTGAGGGGGTACTGGGGTCTGAAAGTCTTATAGCTGAGGAGCTAGAATCCACTGGAAGGTTTTACAGAGAGGAAAGGATGGATGCCTTTCAGACCATAGCGCCCCTCCTCCCCCATTTACCTCTTTGACCTCATTGCTTCCTTTCCTTCCTGCAGCCTCATTGCTGGCCTCTGCCTTCCATCCACTGCAGGCTACTATTACCTTGAGTCCTTCACACTGGCTATTCCCCCTACCTAGACACTTTCCCCCAGATAGCTGCATGGCTCACTCCCTCTTTGTCAGTCTTTGCTCAGATGATATCCTCTTGATGCTGCCTTGCCCACCTCCAAATTTAAAACTCTAACTCTTCAACCCACTACTCCCCATATCCATCCTCTGTTTTATTTATCTCCAGAGTACTTACCTTTCTATCGGTCAAATGATTTGTATATTCACTTGTTTATTGTCTGTCTCTGTTGAAATGTCAGCTGCTTTAGGGGAGGGATTTTTGTATGTTTTATTCACTGCTGATCCCCAGGACCTGAACACTGCAACACTAGTAGGTGTTCAGGGGAATTCCATGTGGGCCAGTGTTTAGGACTCTGAGCTTTCACTGCCAAAGTCCTGGGTTCAGTCCCTGGTGGGATCTTAGGATCTTAAGATCCCAAGATACCACAAGCTGCTCAGTGTGGTCAAAAAAAAAGAAAGGAAAACCAACCTAGTAGGTGTTCAATAAATATTTCTGGAATGATTGAAACAATTAAGAGGGAATTGCAGTAGTTCATGAAATTAAAAGATGCTTACTCCTTGGAAGGAAAGTTATGACCAACCTAGATAGCATATTCAAAAGCAGAGACATTACTTTGCCAACAAAGGTCCGTCTAGTCAAGGCTATGGTTTTTCCAGTGGTCATGTATGGATGTGAGAGTTGGACTGTGAAGAAAGCTGAGCGCTAAAGAATGGATTCTTTTGAACTGTGGTGTTGGAGAAGACTCTTGAGAGTCCCTTGGATGGCAAGGAGATCCAACCAGTCCATTCTGAAGGAGATCAGCCCTGGGTGTTCTTTGGAAGGAATGATGCTAAAGCTGAAACTCCAGTACTTTGGCCACCTCATTCGAAGAGTTGACTCATTGGAAAAGACCCTGATGCTGGGAGGGATTGGGGGCAGGAGGAGAAGAGGACGACAGAGGATGAGATGGCTGGATGGCATCATTGACTCGATGGACGTGAGTCTGAGTGAACTCCGGGAGTTGGTGATGGACAGGGAGGCCTGGTGTGCTGCAATTCATGGGGTTGCAAAGAGTTGGACACGACTGAGCGACTGAACTGAACTAACTGCAGTAGTTCAGACACAAGATGACAGTGTCTTGTAAAAGAATGGAAGCAGAGGAAATAGAGGCAAAGGGCAGAAAGAATTCTGGAATGCTAGGCTGAGCAATTCTAGAGCTGGCTGGTCCCCAGCCCAAGTGCTCTTTCACCATCCCCTACATATTAGTCCTGGGGAACCCAGTGTAAAACCTCTCTCTTTCTTGCCTTCCTATTTAATATCAATACCTGAACTAGATCAAAGACAAAAACAAACAAAAACTTAATTTTTGAGACTTATGCTCAGACCGCCACATTCCTACAAAACATACCTAAGTAGGCCACCTGAATCTATGCAGAACTTAGTATACTGTTTTCACTTCCATTATTTTTTTGAGATGTAAGTCAGAGACCACAATATTCACCCTTTAAAATTCAGTAGTTTGTTAGTATCCTCACCACTAAGTCCAGAACATTTGCATCAGTCCAAAAAGAAACCCTGTATCCATCAGCAGTCACTCTCCACTCCTCCTTCCACCCAGTCCCTGCCAGTCACTTTCTGCCTCTATGGATTTGTCTATTCTGGACATTTTCATATCCGTGGAATCATATAATATGTGGCCTTCTTTGACTGGCTTCTTAGAATCCTATTTTGAAGTTTACCTGTGTTGTAGCATATGTCAGCACTTCTTTTCCTTTTACAGTCAAATGCTGTTCATACTTTATCCAAATGTTGGACATTTGAGTTTTCACATTTTGACACTAATATGGGAATGCTGCTATGAGTATTCATGTACACATTTTTGTGTAGACATGAACTGTATTTTCAGTTCTCTTGGGCATAAACACAGGAGTAGACTTGCTATGTCATATGGTAACTCTATGTTGAACTTTTTGAGGAACTGCCAGACTGTTTTCTAAAGTTTTACCTTTGTCATCATCCTCATTTTGTTGATGAGGAAACTGAGGTGGGGAGGAAGGGAGGTGATTTGCTCATATCCCCCAGCTATTGAATGGCAGACCCAGGGGACGGATGGGGGTGCCCATGAAAAGGAATCCTCTTTCCAAAGCATTTCATCCATTCTTCAAAACTTTCGAGTTCCTTCTACGTGCCAATCACTAGACTAGGCACTGACATTGCCTCTAAAAGCAAGATAGATAGAATCCCCACTTTCTCAGAGACATAGTCCAGTAGAGAAAACAGAAAATAATTACAGCTTTGACAAGCACCACAGTGAAGTCTATGAGAGGGTATGTCTTAACTTATCCTGTTCATTGGGTAGTGACAAAGAGCTTGGGTTGGAGCCAGCCATCCCAGTTTCAAATCCCTACTCTCCACATACTAGTCGAGGGACTTGGGCAAGTTCCCTACCCCCATGCCTCCTTTTCTTATGTGGAAAATGGACAGGGTAATAGCACATACTCTGAGGGTATAAGGTAGGTTCAGTACATCAAAATCTGTAAAGCACTTAAAACCTGGCCTTGGTAAATCCCAAAGAAATACTAGCTGTTGAAGTAGCTATTGTACCTTCTACACTTTACCCATCATTCTGGAGTACAAACTCTGGTCCCTCCAACTTGCTCTGTTACCCACCCCATTTCCCTACTGCCCATACACACAGCTCTAGCCAAGAATTAAGCAGAATTCCCACAGTGCTGTGTTCCAGGGTCCTGCAGGTCAGTTCATCTGGTTTGGTGCCCCAATTAGAATCCCTGGATACCAGGTTCCTCATAGTTCAGAGAAGGAAATGCTTTGTCATCTATTCATCTTTTCTCCTTAACCAGATTGTGGGCTTCTTGAAGCCAGGCTTTCTCACTTCTGCACTGCTCAAAAACATTTTGGTGAGGAAAACAAACGGAGGCTGAGTCATAGAGTGGGTGGTGGGGCTACAGGAGTGCAGGCTCTGGAACCAGACAGACCTGGTCCTGAGCTCTGCTCCTCACCTAGAGTAGCCTGCCCTGGGCAGGTTGTTGAGCCTCCTTGTCTCACCTATGAAATGTATGTGTATGGTGGGGGAGCGGCTTCTCAGAGCTGTGGTGAATCTATAGTGAGCAGCAGAAGTTCCTTGTTTGAGCCAGAAAGACTCTAGCAGCCCACGCTTGCCAGCAGTCTCATCATGGCTGTGCTGCCAGAGGAGCTGGAGCCCTGCAGGGGTGGCACGCCCAGCAGAGGCAGCTGAGTACAGGAAGTACAAAGACGTCAGGAGGAAAATGAGCCATCAGAGATGTCCTCTGATCACTATCATGTACATGGGGTTGAGTGGAACAGAATTTGCTATTTGGGCTGTTTTCCTTTCCCAATCTCATAGATGCTCCTTTTGCTATTTTTATAAAAGTGCCAACAGGGGCAAGAAGTATTCATTTAACTACATCCAGTGACTTCTTAAGAAAGGCATGTGAGCAGAGATTATGTAATTCTCAAACTGCCAGCACCATAGCCCATAAGTCCGAGAAATAATATAACTCCTATCACATTACTTAAGAGTTACAACAGAGTTGTAAATTAAGTTAATTTAGTTAAATTAGTGTAATTAAGTTAAAATTTCCTCCAACTCAATGGTACCCTCCAAGGAGACCACAGATCGCAGTGCATGTCCCATATTTGATCTTAGAAGCACACAAGGAATGATACCATGTTTGCCATTGAAGTGTCTTTTCTTCAGGTGGGCTTCATTAAGGATGAGCTGTTTATTTGTGTCAAAAGTGGTCACAGAATTTTTCTATTGCAATGAACAAGAATTCAAAAGTAAAAGTCATACACACACACACACTTTTTTTTTAAAGTGGCTTTCCATTTTTTTTTTTCTGTGGCAATTTTGAGAGGCAGCAGCTGTGTGAGGATTATCATTCCTGAGAGTCTTACCACGGTAGCTGGGAGGTTGAAAAGGGGCTATGGCAGCTTCTGCTTCATGTCTGTTTTGAATTCAGAGGCTCTTACAGCCAGGAGAATTTTGCACAGAAGGAGCCCCCAAACAGAATTCTGAACTCAAAGAAATCTTACTCATTTCGGCAGGGGGGGACCTGAAATTCCCCTTTACTTAGTAAACTCCTGAGATAGAGCAAATAAATTGTGCAAATGTAGACCCAGGGTTGGGAGTGGTTGGAGTGGCATTCCTAATGACTTAAGAAAACTTAAAGACTTTTGATTGGTTCTCGGTCTGGAAGGGGCGCGGGGTCTCCTGGGATCCGGAAGAAGTCGCCTTTCTGCGCGGAAGTCGGCTCTTCGAAATTTAAAAAAAAAAAAAAGAAAACTTAAAGAGAATAAACTCTTCTAAGACTCCAGATTAGTTAACAGACATGCCAATTATAAACCAGTCTCATCTACAGTCCTCTTTTTCAATATTCTCTAAGATAGACTCTTCATGAATCAGGCTGTATTTTGCCCCAAATTGGTCAATTTGACTATGAAATAAAAAACTGATTGGTTGGTGACAGGAAGAGACAGTTGACTTCCCTTTGGTAGTGGCTAAAATTAGGCAACACAGAAGGAAAGAGAGAAGAGGAATGAATTGGTCCACAATGAACTGATATTAAACAGAAACCAATAAAACCTGGTGGAGCAGGAAATGGCACCCAACTCCAGTACTCCTGCCTGGAAAATTCCATGGATGGAGGAGCCTGGTAGGCTACGGTCCATGGGGTCGCAAAGAGTCAGACATGACTGAGTGACTTTACTTTCTTTCTTTCTATAGTTCCTTTTGGAGCAGGAAATGGCAACTCACTCCAGTGTTCTTGCCTAGAGAATCCCATGGACAGAGGGGCCTGGTGGGCTACAGTCTATGGGGTTGCAAAGAGTTGGACACGACTAAGCAACTAACATACAACACAATAAAACCCGGAGAGTGATCTCTGGAGACAGAACTCTCAAATCCAGACTCCTATGTAGACTGCTGAGCCCTGCCCACAGTAGACACCACAAGGCTTTGCCCCAGCCTTTATAATGACGTGTTTTCTGAATCAATAACCAGGACATACAACTGAAGGGAAATAGCAAATCTGAAATGAACATTGATTCAGAAAATCCAGGGCCTCTGGGCACAGCATTCTTGAATGTAACTCTCAGATACCTGTAGCCTGAATCACTCTTGAACCCTTTGGAGATCAGCCCCAGCTCTGGGAGGGATTAGCTCACTGGAAGCACATTACCTACCCTTTCCTCCTTGTTTGTAGGTAGAGGCAGTTGAGAGATTGTGGGTGATCCTCTATTTATTTGTATCAGGCTCCTCTTGTCACCACAGCCCCTGTGCCTTGCTGGGGGTGTGGGGGAAAGGAGTCTGCCCTCTGCTGCTCAGCTCATTCTGAGAAAACACTACTTCCAGGAGCCCTAGGTATAAAACCTCTGGCCTACTTTCCTTCCAGTTTTCAGCAGGGAGAACACTGTAGGGTCACCATGGTTTGCTTCTTGTGAAAATTCTGAAAATTTTCTCTGCTTGAGGAGGAAGGTATTGAATACAGAGGAAGCTAGAAGGCTCTTTATAATATCCCCAGATTATGCCTCAGGGAGAAAACTTATTGGTCCTTTGCAATAGGATCAAGAATTCAGAGAGAGGATGAGAACTGGGGGGAACTAGAAGCCTCTTCCACTTTTTGTGCCCGTAGTATCCTGTGTGTATTCTTACCAAGTAGCATCCTGGGTGTAGTGTGGAACCAGATGTGTGGCCTGCCCTCCATCCCAGTTACCCTCCAAAGGAGACAATGTAGGGAAGGGAAAGGGCATCAGACCTGGCGTTCTGGCTCTGCCACCGGCTGTGCAGTGGGTTGTGAGGCAGTCACTCCACTCCTCTGGCTTTATGTCTTTCTCCTGAAAACAGGGGGTTTCCACCTTTTGGTTGAGAACCTCTGAATGCTGTGCAGATTTATATGGTACACGTGCATTCTCCTAGGAAGAAACATCTGTAATTTTCTCCAGGGACTAAAGTAATTCCCTGACCCCATGTGGATGAAGTTGTGTCTGAGGGCCCTGTTCTCTGACTCTGGGAGCCCTGGCTGCTATTTCCTAGCCTTGCCATTGGACAGGGTTTCATGCAGGCTCTTGTCTCAGTGATCTCCCCGCCTCCCCCATGCCTGCCACCCACAATTACTATTCTTTTTGTTTAACAAAGCCTTGCTTTTGACTGCAGAGCCAAGAAGTCAAGGTCCCTCACGGTGAAACTGCCGTCTCCCACTGACTGGTCACTGCTGCCCACAGTGTTCATGTCCGCAGGGTGGGGCATGCGCCCCAGGGACACTGCCGTGATCTGGGCAGCTAACACTCTAGCCTATTCTCATCCAACACCTTCCTCCTCAAGCAGAGAAAATATTCAGGGTCTTAACAAGAACCAAAGCACGGTGAACCAGAGTGTTTGCCTCTGCTGAAATCTGAATGGAAAGTAGGCCAAAGGCTTTTGCATCCAGGCTGCCTGGAAATGGTGTCTTGTCAGCAAGAGTTGAGCAGCCCAGGAAGTGGGCCCAGACGCCTCTTTGCAGCTCTTGACTGTGCTTCTACTTTTCATTTACTCTAAACTACCTCAGCCCCTCTGAGCAACCCACCAACAGCCCAGGAAGCACCGTTTAAAATTAACTTAATTGTTTCCAATTTGTTCCACTCACTTAGACCAGACTTTACCTCCAAACCTTTACAAGTTTTTTTTTTTTAATTTTTTATTGCAGTATAGTTGATTTACAAAGTTGTGTTAGTTTCAGGTATACAGCATAGTGATTCAGTTATACACATACATTTATTCATTCTTTTTCAGATTGTTTTCCCATATAGGTTATTACAGAATATTGAGTAGAGTTCGCTGTGCTACACAGTAGGTCCATGTTGGCTGTAAGGTTTTAATCTCTTCCTACTCTGAGTTCTTTGCTCTGATTCCCTTGCCAGACTGCAAGCTCCTGAGGGGCAGGAACTCTGGCTCAGGCTTGGATGCCCTCTGTCTGCAGGAGTGAAGAAGGGCTCTACATCAGTGGGTCTCCCCTTTCCTCCACCTGGCTGATTACTATACTAATAACAGGGGCAAGAAGGAGTGGTGAGAAGGCATCTGGGAGCCAGTGGTCAACACACACTAGGCAAGGCTCAGGGAACAATCGCTCTCCTCCAGTCCAAGCTCTTCTTGTTGCCTAGATGTCTGGGTTGCCCCCTCCACAGTGGGCCAATGTGACAGAAAGAATAGCCTCAGACCAGCACCAATAGACAGGCCTCCTTCAGGGCTGCCAAGGTGGGGCAAAGGGGCACTTTTGCCTAGAGAGGGGAAATGGGGTGAGTGAGCTGGGGTGCCCAGTCCAAGGGCAGTCAGACAGCCCTGACCACGAATGGTGTGACTTTTGCTGGAGGGCCCACATAGAACACGAGATCGAGTTACTGTTTCTGCTGCTGCTGCTGCTCAGTCGCTTCAGTTGTGTCCAACTCTGTGCGACCCCATAGACGGCAGCCCACCAGGCTCCCCCGTCCCTGGGATTCTCCAGGCAAGAACACTAATACATGCCAATTGATTCTCCTCTGGGGTAAGCAGGGAACTTCCTCTTAAGGTTTGCCTTGATCAAGGACCCCTTTGGCCATCTGGGAGACCCTATGGGCCCCCTCTCAGAATACTGTTTAAAAATGCATATAATATACATAGAGTCTCAATGGAAATGATCATACTGAATACCAGGAATCAAAATACTTTTAACACTGTGATGTAGTGTTACATGTGCACCTATATGAATACATTAAATAACCCAGTCTAAGGCAAGTCTAGTACTTACCTTAATTTTGAAGTAGGGATGAACTTACATGTTGAGATACCCTCAACAACCATAAATTGATATGACAGTATCTGTGACTCTTAAGGGTGACAAAGTCATAGGCATAGTTGACACTACTGTTTGACATCCACATCCATAAAGAGAGAAAATGCTCAATTCCAGTTAGAGGTTGGTGAATATTAAGGTGTGATTTCTTTCCATTCAAGTTCACAGACTCCTTCTAATTCTGTTTGTGAAGCTACAGGGTTAAGAATCTTTAACCTGGATCCTCCCACAGTCCTGGGACAGCAGCAAGACTTCTAGGGCAGTGGTTCTCAAACTGGCTACACGGTAGAAGCATCTAGTAAGGTGCTGCCTGGCCCCACTCCTGACCACCTGAATTAGAATCCCTGAGGAGAGGATTCCAGCATCTGGTGGGGTTTTTTAAATTTCTCATTTTTGAGTTTAAGCTTCTCCATGCAGGCAGAATGAAGAGTCACCAGCTAGAGGAACAGAGTCAAGGGAAGTCAAGCCCTACTGGGTTAGGGGGCCAGGTGTAAGAGCAAGCCTGCTCTCTTTTCCCAAGACTGGAGCCTGAGCATCACTCCTCACTCATCAAGCCTTCAGCTGCTAGGCACTGGCCCTGGCTCAGCCTTGTACTGGGCACAGGGAACACCATACAGGCCGTCTTTGAACTTTACTCCTCCTGGCCTTAGACTGGTAATATTCTTGGGCTGGGCCCTTCCTCTGTGCTGTGACTTCCTGCACATTTGTGCCCCCCCCTTCTTGTGAGCTCTATAACATGACCCACCCCATCCTCTCCCCACTTACCTCACCTGCAGGCAACTATCTTGAAAGAACTATAGGTACCACTTATATCATGTTCTGTGAAAATGATGTCCCCCTGGTGTGCACGGAGGGGATCTACTTACCCCAATTAGAATGTGAACTCCCGAGGGCAGGTTCTGTGTCCGGCTCTTCTCCCTGCTGCCTCTCTGCTTCTGGCACCCAGCCTGGCATTCTCTAGTAGTATCCTAAAGAATTCCTGTTTTTTGCATCTCATTTCCCTTGTAGGGAAAGGCACAAAGGAGTAATTACTCTGCTGCTGCTGCTGCTAAGTCGCTTCAGTTGTGTCCGACTCTGTTCAACCCCACAGATGGCAGCCCACCAGGCTCCACCGTCCCTGGGATTCTCCAGTCAGGAACACTGGAGTGGGTTGCCATTTCCTTCTCCGATGCATTAAAGTGAAAAGTGAAAGTGAAGTTGCTCAGTCGTGTCCGACTCTTAGTGACCCCATGGACTGCAGCCTACCAGGCTCCTCCATCCATGGGATTTTCCGTACTCTGGGTTCTTGTAATTCAGCCACTTAAGATTCTTTCCCAAAACATATTCACTTGTCTATTCATTTCAATCCACAAACATTTGAATACCTACCATGTGCCAGGCACTAGACTTATATGGAGCTTATAATTTCACAGGATCAGGGTAGGGCATGGAGGAGGAACAAAGTCACACATCATGCCCTGGGAAGTGCACAGTATGCTGCAGGGGGAGATGAACGAATCAAAGAGGACAGGCAGTTTGTGGTGGGATGCACTCTTCTTAAATAATTCAAGGAGCTCTCCTGAGAAGATAGCATCTGAGTGGAGATTTGAAGGTGGAGGAGTAAGGCAGGTGGAGCACCCACCTGTGCAGGAGCCCGGGGCCTACTTGCCTCCTTCCAGAGAAGAGCAGAAGTCAGCCTCAAACCATCTTGGAGACACAGAGGCAAAAGTCTGCCAGTAACCCCTGGGGGAAGCAAGGAAGAAATGGAGGAAGGACCTTGAGCTTCCAGAGTATGTAGCAAAGAAAAAGACCCAGTGGGGTTCTCATTGTCTGGAATGAAACAATGTGACAATTGTATTGCACTGATTCAGTGAGAGCCACAGAAAACCAGACTCCACCCCAGCCAAACAACAGAGGAAAAGGGGCTAGAGGAAGTGAACCCTTGAGCCAGAGGCCTGGGAAGGCCCTCCCCACTGCCAGTCCCATGCAAGTCCAGCAGCTCTGGACAGAGGGTCCAGATGCCCAGCTTCCAGCCAGGCCTTCTCACTGCTCCGGGTTGGTCCTGGCACCTTTGATGGGCAGTCCACATGACCTGTGCTCTCCCTGTGTTCCTTGAACTCATCAAGCACTGTCCTGTTTGAGGGGCTTCGTACTTGCTTTTGTCTCTGCCCTGAATCTCTGCCCCTACTCACCTCAGTTCTATTCTCAAATACCACCTCAGAGTGGTCTCCCCTGCCCATCCCATCCTATAAAAATATCCCAGCATATCTACCACACTGTTTTTCTCTATCCTCCTGCCCTGTTTACCACAACCTGACACCATATTATGTTCTGATGCATTGATTGTCTGTCTCCATCGCTAAAAAGTGGGTTCCATGGACAAAGACGGTGTATATTCATCACCGTGTCCCTAGAGTCTAGACCAGCGCCTACCACACGCTAAGTACTCTGTTCTGCCCTTTTTAAATTTTTTTAAGATTTTATTTAAATATAGTTGATTTACAATGTTGTGTTGATTTCTTCTACACAGCTAAGTGACTCAGTGATATATATAAAGGAACATGAAAAAGAATATATATACTTTACTTCATGGTTTGTTACAGGATATTGAATCTAGATCCCCATGCTATTCCATAGGACCTTGTTCTTTATCCATCCTATATATAATAGTTTGCCTCTGCTAATCCCAAACTCCCAACCCATCCCTGCCCCCCACCTTGGCAACCATAAATTTGTTCTCTATATCTGTGAGTCTGTTTTTATTTTGTAGATATGTTGATTTGTATTGTATTTTAGGTTCCACATGTAAATGATATCATATGGTATTTGTCTTCCTCTTTCTGACTTACTTCACTTAGTATAATAACCTCTTGGTTCATCCATGTTGCTGCAGATGGCATTATTTCAATTCATTTTGATGACTAATATTCATATATATATATATATATATAACAGTCCAGTTCAGTCGCTCAGTCATGTCCAACTCTTTGAGACCCCATGGCTGCAGCATGCCAGGCTTCCCTGTTCATCACCAACTCCTGGAGCTTACTCAAACTCATGTCCATCAAGTTGGTGTTGCCATCCAACCATCTCATCCTCTGTCATCCCCTTCTCCTCCTGCCTTCACTCTTTCTAGCATCAGGGTCTTTTCCAATGAGTCAGTTCTTCACATCAGGTGGCCAAAGTATTGGAATTTAAGCTTCACCATCAGTCCTTCCAGTGAATATTCAGGACTGATTTCCTTTAGGATGGTCTGGTTTGATCTCCTTGCAGTCCAAAGGACTCTTAAGAGTCTTCTCCAACACCACAGTTCAAAAGCATCAATTCTTCAGTGCTCAGCTTTCTTTATAGTCCAACTCTCACATCCATACATGACTACTGGAAAAACCATAGCTTTAACTAGACAGACTTTTGTTGGTAAAGTAATATCTCTGCTTTTTAATATGCTGTCTAGGTTGGTCATAGCTTTTCTTCCAAGAGGAAGCGTGGAGAAGAGTGGAGAAATAACTCCAGAAAGAATGAGGAGATGGAGCCAAAGCAAAAACAACACCCAGTTGTGGATGTGACTGGTGATGGAAGTAAAGTCCAATGCTGTAAAGAGCAATATTTCGTAGGAACCTGGAATGTTAGGTCCATGAATCAAGGCAAATTGGAAGTGGTCAAACAGGAGATGGCAAGAATGAACATCAACATTTTAGGAATCAGTGAACTAAATGGACTGGAATGGGTGAATTTAACTCAAATGACTATTATATTTTCTACTGTGGGCAAGAATACCTTAGAAGAATTGGAGTAGCCATCATAGTCAACAAAAGAGTCCAAAATGCAGTACTTGGATGCAATCTCAAAAATAACAGAATGATCTCTGTTGATTTCCAAAGCAAACTATTCAATATCACAGTCATCCAAGTCTATGCCCCAACCAGTAAAGCTGAAGAAGCTGAATTGAATGATTCTATGAAGACCTACAAGACCTTCTAGAACTAACACCCAAAAAAGAAGTCCTTTTCGTCATGGGGGACTGGAATGCAAAAGTAGGAAGTCAAGAGCTACCTGGAGTAACAGGCAAATTGGCCTTGGTGTACAAAATGAAGTAGGGTAAAGGCTAACAGAGTTTTGCCAAGAGAACACACTGGTCATAGCAAACACCCTCTTCCAAAAACACAAGAGAAGACACTACACATGGACATCACCAGATGGTCAATACCAAAATCAGATTGATTATATCTTTGCAGCAAAAGATGGAGAAGCTCTATACAGTCAGCAAAAACAAGACCAGGAGCTGACTGTGGCTCAGATCATGAACTCCTTATTACCAAATTCAGACTTAAACTGAAGAAAGTAGGGAAAGCCACTAGACCATTCAGGTATGACCTAAGTCAAATCCCTTATGATTATACAGTGGAAGTGAGAAATAGATTCAAGGAATTAGATCTGATAGACAGAGTGCCTGAAGAACTATGGACAGAGGTTCATGACATTGAACAGGAGACAGTGATCAAGACCATCCCCAAGAAAATAAATGCAAAAAGGTTGTCTGCAGAGGCCTTACAAATAGCTGAGAAAAGAAGAGAAGCTAAAGGCAAAGGAGAAAAGAAAAGATATACCCATTTGAATGCAGAATTCCAAAGAATAGCAAGGAGAGATAAGAAAGCCTTCCTCAGTGATCAATGCAAAGAAAAAGAGGAAAATAATAGAATGGGAAAGACTAGAGATCTCTTCAAGAAAATCAGAGATACCAAGGGAACATTTCATGCAAAGATGGGCTCAATAAAGGACAGAAATGGTATGGACCTAACAGAAGCAGAAGATATTAAGAAGAGGTGGCAAAAATACACAGAAGAACTATACAGAAAAGATCTTCATGATCCAGATAACCACAGTGGTATGATCACTCACCTAGAGCCAGACATCCTGGAATGTGAAGTCAAGTGGGCCTTAGGAAGAATCACTACGAACAAAGCTTGTGGAGGTGATGAAATTTCAGTTGAGCTAATTCAAATCCTAAAAGATGATGCTGTGAAAGTGGTGCACTCAACATGACAGCAAATTTGGAAAACTCAGCAGTGGTCACAGGACTGAAAAGGTCACTTTTCATTCCAATCCCAAAGAAAGGCAATGCCAAAGAATGTTCAAACTACCACACAATTGCACTCATCTCACATGCTAGCAAAGTAATGCTCAAAATCCTCCAAACCATGCTTCAACAGTACATGAACCATGAACTTCCAGATGTTCAAGTTGGATTCAGAAAAGGCAGAGGAACCAGAGATCAAATTGCCAACATCTGCTGGATCATCAGAAAAGCAAAAGAGTTTCAGAAAACATCTACTTCTGCTTTATTGACTACACCAAAGCCTTTGACTGTGTGGATCACAGCAAACTGTGGAAAATTCTGAAAGAGATGGGAATTCCAGACAACCTGACCTACCTTCTGAGAAATCGGTATGCAGGTCAAGAAGTAACAGTTAGAACTGGACATGGAACACAGACTGATTCCAAATTGGGAAAGGAGTACATCAAGGCTGTATATTGTCACCCTGTTTATTTAGCTTTTATGCAGAGTACACCATGCAAAATACTGGGCTGGATGAACCACAAGCTGGAATCAAGATTGCCGGAAGAAATATCAATAACCACATACCTACATACTACGAGGGCTTCCCTGGAAGCTCATCTGGTAAAGAATCTGCTTCCAATGCTAGAGACCCCAGTTGTATTCCTGGGTTGGGAAGATCCCCTGGAGAAAGGATAGGATACCCACTTTAGTATTCTTGGGCTTCCCTGGTGGCTCAGATGGTAAAGAATCTGCCTGCAATATGGGAGACTTGGGTTCAATCCCTGGGTTGGGAAGATCCCCTGGAGAAGGGAATGGCAACCCACTCCAATAGTCTTGCCTGGAGAACCCCCATGGACAGAGGAGCCTGGCGGGCTACAGTCCATGGGGTTGCAAAGAGTTGGACACGACTGAGCAACTAAGCACCGCACAACACATATACACATCTTCTTTATCCATTCCTCTGTTGATGGACACTGAGGTTGGTTCCATGTCTTCACTATTGTGAACTGTGCTGCTATGAACACAGCGGTGTATGATGTATTTTTTAAAGCAGAGTTTTGTCTGTGTTCTGTCCTTTCTTGAGATTAGAAGATGCTGGGGGAAATATACCTGATCACTAACCAGATTCTTTGGAAATGTCTTTACCACAAATGCTCACCAATTGTTTTGGGTTGAATAGTGTCTCCCCAAAATTCATGTCTACCAGAACCTCAGAATGTTACTTTGCTTGAAAATAGAGTCTTTGCAGATGTAATTTAGTTAAAATGAGGTCATACTGGAGAATCCAATTGTCCTTATGAGAAGAGGACAATTTGGACACAGAAGGAAGAAGAAGATGCTAGACAGAGGGAGAAAGGCCCAGGACTGTGGTGGCAGAGATTGGAGTGATGCATCTACAAGCCAAGGATTGCTGGCCACTACCAGAAGCTAGGAAAAAGGAAAGAAGAATCCTCCCTTAGAGCCTTCAAAGGGAACATGATCCTGCTAACATCTAATTTCTGACTTCTGCTCTCCAGAAGTAAGAAAGAATAAAGTGCTGTCTTAAATCTGTTTGCGGTGCTTTATTAGGGCATCCCTAGAACAATACATCATCGTTACCTGAGAGTCTGGTGTCTTAAGTGGCCAAAGATAAATCACTCCATTTGCTGGGTTCCCCTCCCAGGAGAGACCCAGCAGCATTAGACAGGCCCCTGCCCTTAAGGTGCTTTCTATCTAGTTGGGAAGACACGACTTACAGCTAGTGCTTGCCAAGATTTCTCTGCCAATTCTCTTAACTGCATCTTCCAGAAAGAGGAAGTGATGGGATACAGTGAAGCAAGCATACATTGTGAAGGGTATCAGCTGATTGAGTGAAAAGGGTCGGGAGCCTCTTCTGACAGGATTCCAGAAAGAGGAAGTGATGGGATGCAGTGAAGCAAGCATACATTGTGAAGGGCATGAGCTGACTGAGTGAAAAGGGTGGGGAGCCTCTGCTGACAAGGCTTGCATCACAGGGCAGCGCTTCCCAATAGACACATGCCAGTCCCAGGGGTCATTTCATATGTTCTAGCCACACTTTAAAAAGGTAAAAAGAAATAGGTGAAATTAGTGTTAATAAAATATTTTAAACCCCAAATATTCAGCTTTTCCAGGGAATCTTCCCGACCCAGGATCAAACCCATGCGTCCTGCATGGGCAGGTGGATTCTTTACCACTTTGCTACCTTGGAAGCCCCTCTCTTTTAATATATAATCCATATAAAAATTATTGAGACACAGTCACTCTTTTTTCATACAAAGTCTTCAAAATCCAGTGTGTATTTTATACTCACAGCACTTCTTAATTCAGACCAGCCACATTTCAAGCACTCAGTGGCCACGTGTGGCTAGAGGTTGCCACACCAAACAATGCAGTCATAGAGGCTTCCAGGCAGACTGGCAGAGTTTAACAAGGGGGCCGTGGACCCCTATGGGCTTCACAAATGAGCTTTGGAAAGTCCATGAATTTCCCTGAAATTGCTAGCCAAAATTTGAGTGCATGAGGTTTTTCCTAAAGAGATAGTTTTATTAGATTTTCAAAGAAGTCTGGGCCAAAGGTTAAGAACTCCCATAGTAGGTCCAGTTTTATAGGCTAAGGACCAAGTCCAGCGTCTTCATTTTGCAGCACAAGAAGTCTGTGAACAGAGAGGCAGGGGGTCCTTACTCAGCGAACACAGCATGGACTAGAAGCCATCCCCGGGACTGTTCATTCCCCCCCGGAGGGCAGCTCAGATTCTTGGCATGACACCAGCAGTAGGAGTGGGTGGAGGTGGAAGCTGAAGTCAGTGAGCAGTAGTTTCCACAGCCTCTTGCGCGACAAGCGTGACACGTTCTTCTGTACTCATCTCAGTTCTCATGCAAGTTTCCACGGAAAGAACACTTCCTCTTTTTCTGCTCTTGCCCCATCTTCCTCATCAAAAGCATCAGCTGTGAGTCTCCACCCTGCCACCTGAAGGGAGGCTCCCAGTAGAAACCCTTCACAGCCTAACCCAGGGCAGACCTACAGTGAAGACTCTTTACAGTAAGGGTCCCCAAATCTGGCTGGTCATCAGAAACACTTGGGGGCAAAAATGTAGGTGCCTGGGCCCCAGACTCATTCCACCCAAAGCTCTGGGGAAAGGGCCCAGGAATCCTCTACTGATAGAGTCTCCTAGTGATTCCACTTGTAGTTGCCTTTGGATTGCCTTTTCCTAAGGAAAGTGGCAGAGCAAGAGCTGGACTTTGCAGTGGCCTGAATTTGGAAGTTGGACTCCTGCCACTTTCTAGCTCTGTGACTTTGAGCACATTTTTATTTTTACTTCTCTGAGCCTCCATTTCCTTACATGCAGGATAGAGATAATATGAGATTAAATCATTAGGCGGTATAACAGCACTGCAGATAATAACTTCTGAGCCCAGCACTTCCCCCCCACTACTGATAAGTCACTTCAGTCGTGTCCGACTATGTGCGACCCCATAGACGGCAGCCCACCAGGCTCTGCCATCCCTGGGATTCTCCAGGCAAGAACACTGGAGTGGGTCGCCATCTCCTTCTCCAATGCATGAAAGTGAAGAGTGAAAGTGAAGTCACTCAGTTGTATCCGACTCTCTGCAACCCTGTGGACTGCAGCCCACCAGGCTCCTTCGTCCATAGGACTTTCCAGGCAAGAGCACTGGAGTGGGGTGCCATTGCGCTCCCCCCAACCCCATCTAAATGGGAACTTTCTTTCAAAAATGTGGTCTAGTGACTTGAATGTTTCAGACACCAGCACATTGGGGTCAAGACACTTCCTTGATCTCCTTCTAGGATGCCAAAATAATCATACAGTTATTTCCATCCCCTGCCCCATTGGAAAGACCATTCTTGCAACCAATTTCAGAGTCTTAACACAGTCCCAAGTGACCCTGAAGATTTCCCACAAGTCCAGAGGCTACTACTACTAAGTCGCTTCAGTCGTGTCCGACTCTGTGTGACCCCACAGACGGCAGCCCACCAGGCTCTGCCGTCCCTGGGATTCTCTAGGCAAGAATACTGGAGTGGGTTGCCATTTCCTTTTCCAGTGCATGAAAGTGAAAAGTGAAAGTGAAGTCATTCAGTTGTGTCCAACTCTTTTCGAACCCACGGACTGCAGCCTACCAGGCTAAGGTCCTGCAATTTCCATCAACAGAGGCACACTGCCTTGGAGATAAAGTTTGTTGGATTTTTTTACTTATTTACAGCATTGTATTAATTTTTGCTGTATAGCTAATTGATTCAGTTATACATATATGCACATTCTTTTTTTAGTATTCTTTCCATTATGGTTTTTCATAGGGTATTGAATATGATTCTCTGTGATGTATAGTAGGCCCCTGTTGTTTGCCCATTCTATATATAAAAACTTACATCTGCTAATCCCAACCCCCTCTCCACCCCTCCCCCAATCACCTCCCTCCTTGGCAACCACAAGTCTGTTCTCTGGGATTGTGCTTCATAGACAGGTACATTTGTGCTGTATTTCAGATTCCACATATAAGTACTC
This sequence comes from Bos indicus x Bos taurus, assembly GCF_003369695.1. Classification (NCBI taxonomy): domain Eukaryota; kingdom Metazoa; phylum Chordata; class Mammalia; order Artiodactyla; family Bovidae; genus Bos; species Bos indicus x Bos taurus. The sequence continues at coordinate 25,402,041 of NC_040103.1, read as the reverse complement.
TCATATGGTATTTGTCTTTCTCTTTCTGACATAACTTCACTTAGTGTGATCATCTCTAGTTCCATCCATGCTACTGTAAATGGCATTATTTTGTTCTTGTTTATGGCTGAGTAGTATTCCATTATATGTATGTACCACATCTTCTTTATCCATTCATCTGCTGATGGACATTTATATTGTTTCCATGTCTTGGCTATTGTGAATAGTTATGAACATGTGGGTGCACGTATCTTTCTGAATTATAGTTTTGTCTGGATATATACCCACAAGTTGGGTTGCTGGGTCACATGGTAATTCAATTTTTAGTTTTCTGAGGAACCTCCATAATGTTCTCCATAGTGCCTCCACCAATTTACATTCCCACCAGCAGTGTAGGAGGATTCCCTTTTCTCCACATTCTTCCCAGCATTTGTTATTTGTAGGCTTTTTAATGGTGACCATTCTGACTGGTGTGAGGTGGTATACCTCATTGTATACCATTGATTTTTACTTGTCTAACAATTAGTGATGTTGAGCTGGCCATCTGTATGTCTTCTTTATATAAACGTCTACTTAGATCTCCTGCCCATTTCTCGACAGGGTTGTTTGTTTTTTGTTTTTGTTGAGCTGTATGAGATGTTTGTATCTTTTGAAAATTAAGCCCTTGTTGGTCACATCATTTACAAATATTTTCTCCCAATTTGTAGGTTGTCTTTTCATTTTGTTAATGGTTTCCTTTGCTGTGTGAAAGCGTGTAAGTTTGATTAGGTCCCATTTGTTTATTTTCATTTCTATTGCCTTGGGAGTCTGATCTTAGGAAACACTGGTACAATTTATGTCAGAGAATGTTTTGCCTATGCTCTCTTCTAGGAGTTAATGTTTTTTAAAGTATATATACATATATATATATACTTAAATAAATATATATATACTAAATATAATATATAATATACATTTTTAGTACTTATTTATTTGGTTGTACAGGATCTTCGATTTTCATTGCTGAATGAGAGATTCTTTTGTTGCCACATGTGGGATCTAGTTCCCAGACTAGGGATTGAACTGGGCCCCTTTCTTTGGGAGTGTGGAGTCCCAGCCACTAGACCACAGGGAAGTCCCTCTTCTAGGAGTTTCATCATGTCATGTCTTATGCTTAAGTCTTTAAGCCACTTTGAGTTTATTTTTGTGTATGGTGAAGATGGTGGGTTCTGACTTCATTGATTTACATGTGGCTATGAGACCATGTATTTCAAAAAGTCCATAAACCCCCAGTAACAAATTGTTTCAGAAAGTCCCATATTAAGATTACTCTGAGAGATCCCCTGGGAGGGGGTGTATGATGAGGAACAAGTATGTATCTCCCTCTGCCCTATGCTGGGTGGATGATGGGGGGCAGGGAGCAGCTCCAGCAGGCTTAGCCTCACAGCACAGCCTGACATCCATACTCTCGTCCCCTTTTGCCCGTCATGACCTCCACTCCATGTAGGCAAACCTCCTCCTGGTGTCCAAACACTGTTGGACCAGCCTAGCCTGAGTCCTCATTATCACTTGTGCCCTCTTTCCCTTTCTGCCCCTTCTCATCCTTCAAGTCCCACTTTCTCCAAGAAGTTTCCAGGCCTCTCCAGTTCCCTGAGTTTACAGACTCTCTCTTCTGAATTCCCAAAGCCTTGATTATCTGCACTTCCTCCTTGACCTCTTTACTAGAAGCCAGATTGCCAGGCATGGTCCAGTTGCAGGGACCTTGCACTAAAGAAGTACTCAATAAAGCTTTGCCGATAGTTGAATGAGATAAGCCCTCCAAGGTGTGGAAGTGGAAAGTCAAATTAACTTAGGACCCAGATATAAATTATATCAATCTGAGACCTGGGTCTCCATGACTCATATTTAGGCTGTTTCACTGAACCAGCCGTTGCAAAAGAGAGGAAACAGGGTTTGCTACAAAACAACCTAACCACAGTGTGTACATATCTTGTTTACTATCTGCGTGTGACGCTTTTGGTTTCAGAAAAAAGGCCTATTGCAAGACTAGTTCTCTGGGCTAAGTACTAGGTCTCCTCTGTTGGATCATCTGAAGACAGTCAGGGGTGGGCCTCTACTCAGGGTTAGAACGTATGTCATATTCAGAAACACTTTTCCATAAAAGGGCTTCCCTTAAGCAAGTCAAAGGGGAAGCATGTTGAGAAGGAAAAAAAAACTGCCCAGAGTGTGTTTTTCCTGAGTCATTAGCTTATTTTATTTCATGGACACAGTGCTGAACTATGTAACTGGTTTAGTTTCCCTTTTCTCATTGGTTGTTAAGAAGCTCAGGGTAAATCCTGTGACCCACCGAAGTGAGAATGTCCATTTCTGTATTAGTTTCCTGACAGGTTTCATTTTATTTTCACATCTTCATTTTTTCCTCTATTTTCCTCACCTGCTGAAATTTGCCTCAAGTACTATTTCAAATAACGTGGAGGGTAAACAGAGAAGCAGAGAAGCAGATGGCTCCCCAGTCCAGTACTCTTGCCTGGAAAATCCCATGGACGGAGGAGCCTGGTGGGCTGCAGTCCATGGGGTCGCTGAGGGTTGGACACGACTGAGCGACTTCACTTTCACTTTTCACTTTCATGCACTGGAGAAGGAAATGGCAACCCACTCCAGTGTTCTTGCCTGGAGAATCCCAGGGGTGGGGGAGCCTGGTGGGCTGCTGTCTATGGGGTCGCACAGAGTTGGACACACGACTGAAGCGACTTAACAACAACAAACAGAGAAGGGGGAAAAGTAACAATGAAGGGGAGATAGATAACAATGATGAAAATAATATTATGGAAACTTATTTATTAAATAAATATGAAACAAAATATTTAATAAATATGTATTTAGTATTCTGGGATTCCCAGGTGGCGCTAGTAGTAAAGAATCGGCCCGTGCAGCAGACACAGAAGATGAGGGTTCGATCCCTGGATCAGGAAGATCCCCAGAGTTGTAAATAGCAACCCACTCCAGTATTCTTGCCTGGAAAATTCCACGGACAGAGGAGCCTGCAGGCTACAGTCCAAGGGGTCGCAAAGAGTCGGACATGACTGAGCACAATGAGCATATTTAGTATTTAAGCAATGTACTATAGTATATAGCATAGACTATATATCATATATACTATATATAGTATATATCATCTCACTAAATCCCCAGTAGGCCCACTAGGTAGATACAAAACTATTGTCTTTCTCAGATTAGTATTATAGATGAGGAAAGGGAAGCTGAGAGAGGTTGAGTCATGAAGCAAAGATTACACAGAGGGCAAATGGTATGGCTGGGACCCACGCCCAGATCTGGGTGATGGCAACACATGGACACATAGGCATCACATCACACACATGTCAAGGGCAGAAAGTGAAGGTGCCATAGTGAGTCTTCATAGAGAGTTTGTGGAGTTAATGGTTAAGGACATGACTTTTAGCCAGCCTGCTCAAAATAATGCTAGTGTCTTTTTTTTTTTTAACTGAAATATAGTTGATTTACAATATCATGTTATCTTCAGGTATACAGCAAAGTGATTCATTTATACATATATTTTCAGATTGTTTTCCATTAAGGCTGTTATAAGATATTAGATATAACTCCCTAAATTATACAGAAAATCCCTGTGGCTTATCTATTTTATGTATAATAACGTGTATCTGTTACTCCCAAACCCCTTTGGTGATTACCCCTCCCCTTTTGTTAGTTACCCCTCCCCTTCTATTCCTCTCCCCTTTGGTCACCGTAAGTTTGTTTTCTATGTGTGTGAGGCTGTTTCTGTTCTATATATAGATTCATTTGTATTACTTGCTAGATTCCACAAAAGTATTTGTCTCTCTCTTTCTGACTTCCTTCACTTAGTGTGATTACCTCTAGGTGCATCAGTGTTGCTGCAAATGGCAATATTTCGTTCTTTCATGGCTGAGTAATATTTCATTGTATAAATGTACCACATCTTCTTAAACCAGTCATCTGTCAAAGGGCACCTGGGTTGTTTTCACATCTTAGATGTTGTAAATAGCGCTGCTGTGAACATTGTGGTGCTTGTATCTTTTCAAATTAGATTTTCATCTTTTCTGGATTTATGCCCAGAAGTGGAAACACTGGATCGTATGATATCTCAATTTTTACTCTTTTAAGGAATCTCTGTACTGTTTTCCATAGTGGCTGCACTAATTTATTCCCACCAGGAGTGTAGGAGGGTTCCATTTTTCCCAGCATTTATTAGTTGTAGACTTTTTGATGATGGACATTCTGACTGGTGTGAAGAGATACTTTGTTGTAGTTTTGATTTGCATTTCTCAAATAATTAGTGATGTTGAACATCTTTATACGTGCCTGTTGGCCATCTGTATGTCTTCTTTAAAGAGATATCTGTTTGGGTCTTCTGTTTATTTTTTGATTGGGTTGTTTGGTTTTTTGATATCGACTTGTGTAGGCTGTTTGTATAAAAAATTCCAATATCTTTGACTCAAATGAAGACTATTACTAGCTTCATTGTACCTTGGATGTAATGACATATAGCTTGGTCCCAACTCTACTGTTCTCATTTCCCCTCAAATCCAGGCTTCAGGGGCGCATTGAATTAATAAATGAATGAGTGGGTTTGCAGATGCTTCACAAGCACTGTTGACACTGTACAGATGGAAGCTCTACCCAAAACCACACAAAAGTATTCTGATTATGCACATCACACAGACACACGGATATAGATGCAGTCAGACCCCACAGTTTCCTATAGAGGCACCTGACTTTTCCAGTTTATACTGCTCACATTTAAAAAGCAGAAGAGTTCCAGAAAAACATCTATTTCTGCTTTATTGACTATGCCAAAGCCTTTGACTGTGTGGATCACAATAAACTGTGGAAAATTCTGAAAGAGATGGGAATACCAGACCACCTGACCTGCCTCCTGAGAAATCTGTATGCAGGTCAAGAAGCAACAGTTAGAACTGGACATGGAACAACAGACTGGTTCCAAATCGGGAAAGGAGTATGTCAAGGCTGTATATTGACACCCTGCTTATTTAACATATATACAGAATACATCATGCAAAATGCCAGGTTGAATGGAGCACAAGCTAGAATCAAGATTTCCAGGAGAAATATCAATAACCTCAGATATGCAGATGATACCACCCTATGGCAGAAAGTAACTAAATAGCCCCTTGATGAAAGTGAAAGAGGCAAATGAAAAAGTTGGCTTAAAGCTCAACATTCAGAAAACTAAGATCATGGCATCTGGTCCCATCACTTCATGGAAAATAGATGGGGAAACAGTGGAAACAGTGAGAGACTTTATTTTGGGAGGCTCCAAAATCACTGCAGATGGTGATTGCAGCCATGAAATTAAAAGATGCTTGCTCCTTGGAAGAAAAGCTATGACCACCCTCGACAGAGACATTACTTTGCCAACAAAGGTTTATCTGGTCAAAGCTATGGTTTTTCCAGTAGTCATGTATGGATGTGAGAGTTGGACTATAAAGAAAGCTGAGCACCAAAGAATTGATGCTTTTGACCTATGGTTTTGGAGAAGACTCTTGAGAGTCCCTTGGACAGGAAGGAGATCCAACCAATCCATCTTAAAGGAAATCAGTCCTGAATATTCATTGGAAGGATTGATGCTGAAGCTGAAACTCCAATACTTTGGACACCAGATGTGAAGAACTAACTCATTTGAAAAGACCCTGATACTGGGAAAGATTGAAGGCAGGAGGAGAAGGGGACGACAGAGGATGAGATGGTTGGATGGCATCACCGACTTGATGGACATGAGTTTGAGTAAGCTCCAGGAGTTGGTGATGAACAGGAGGCCTGATGTACTGCAGTCCATGGGATCACAAAGAGTCGGACATGACTGAGGGACTGAACTGACTGCTCACATAAGTGGTGCACAATTTTTCCAATTTCAGTGAAAAGAAAAAAATACATAGTAAACTACCTGCTTTATATGTAGATATAACAATTAAAAAAAAAGCCTGGGGGATTTCCTTGGCAGTCCAGTGGTTAGGACTCTGAGCTTCCGCTGCAGAAGGCACAGTTTTGAACCCTCTTCAAGGGACTAAGATCCCGTAATACTGTGTGGCACAGTCAAAAAAAAACAACAAAACAGGTCTACATCCAAAGTAAATCAGAAGCATCAAGGGTCCTAAGGAGGTACTTCACACTGAATATCTGGGACATTAATTTCTACCGTCAGGGAAAGCCAATGCTGACGTGGAATCATTAAGACATGGGGCAGAGCCCCCAGGTGCCCCTCACCAGGCAAGGCCATGATAATCTCTGGACTTTATTTTCCTAGTTTCTAGTTCCTAGTTCATGCCTTGAGAACCCCATGAACAGTATGAAAAGGAAAGAAATATGATACTGAAAGATGAACTCCCAAGCCCAATATGCTATTGGAGAAGAGTGGAGAAATAACTCCAGAAAGAATGAAGAAATGGAGCCAAAGCAAAAACAACACCCAATCATGGATGTGACTGGTGATGGAAGTAAAGTCCAATGCTGTAAAAACATATATATATATATATATTGTGTAGGAACCTGGAATGTTAGGTCCATGAATCAAGGCAAATTGGAAGTGGTCAAACAGGAGATGGCAAGAGTAAATATCGACATTTTAGGAATCAGTGAACTCAAATGGACTGGAATGGGAGAATTTAATTAGATGACCATTATATTTACTACTGTGGGCAAGAATCCCTTAGAAGAAATGGAGTAGCCATCATAGTCAACAAAAGAGTCCAAAATGCAGTACTTGGATGCAATCTCAAAAATGACAGAATGATCTCTGTTGATTTCCAAAGCAAACTATTCAATATCACAGTCATCCAAGTCTATGCCCCAACCAGTAAAGCTGAAGAAACTGAATTGAATGATTCTATGAAGACCTACAAGACCTTCTAGAACTAACACCCAAAAAAGAAGTCCTTTTCATCATGGGGGACTGGAATGCAAAAGTAGGAAGTCAAGAGCTACCTGGAGTAACAGGCAAATTGGCCTTGGTGTACAAAATGAAGTAGGGTAAAAGCTAACAGAGTTTTGCTAAGAGAATGCATGGTTATAGCAAACACCCCTTCCAAAAACACAAGAGAAGACTCTACACATGGACATCAGCAGATGGTCAATACCAAAATCAGATTGATTATATTCTTTGCAGCAAAAGATGGAGAAGCTCTATACAGTCAGCAAAAACAAGACTGGGATCTGACTGTGGCTCAGATCATGAACTCCTTATTGCCAAATTCAGACTTAAATTGAAGAAAATAGGGAAAGCCACTAGACCATTCAGGTATGACCTAAGTCAAATCCCTTACGATTATACAGTGGAAGTGAGAAATAGATTCAAGGGATTAGATCTGATAGAGTTCCTAAAGAACTATGGACAGAGGTTCATGACATTGAACAGGAGGCAGTGATCAAGACCATCCCCAAGAAAAAGAAATGCAAAAAGGCAAATGGTTGTCTGAGGAGACCTTACAAATAGCTGAGAAAAGAAGAGAAGCTAAAGGCAAAGGAGAAAAGAAAAGATATATCCACCTGAAGGCAGAGTTCCAGAGAATAGCAAGGAGGGATAAGAAAGCCTTCCTCGGTGATCAAATGCAAAGAAAAAGAGGAAAATAATAGATGAGAAACACTAGAGATCTCTTCAAGAAGATTAGAGATACCAAGGGAACATTATATGCAAAGATGGGCACAATAAAGGACAGAAACGGTATGGATCTAACAGAAGCAAAAGATATTAAGAAGAGGTGGCAAGAATACACAGAAGAACTATACAAAAAAGATCTTCATGACCCAGATAACCACAATGGTGTGATCACTCACCTAGAGCCAGACATCTTGGAATGGGAAGTCAAGTGGGCCTTAGGAAGCATCACTACAAACAAAGCTAGTGGGGATGATGGAATTCCAGTGGAGCTATTTCAAATCCTAAAAGATGATACTGTGAAAGCATTACACTCAATATGCCAGCAAATTTTGAAAACTCAGCAGTGGCCACAGGACTGGAGAAGGTCAGTTTTCATTCCAATCCCCAAAAAGGCAATGCCAAACAATGTTCAAAATACTATACAATTGCATTCATCTCACACACTAGCAAAGTAATGCTCAAAATTCTCCCAGCTAGACTTCAACAGTACATGAACCGTGAGCTTCCAGATGTTCAAGCTGGATTTAGGAAAGGCAGAAGAACCAGAGATCAAATTGCCAACATCCATTGGATCATTGAAAAACAAAGAGAGTTCCAGAAAAACATCTAGTTCTGCTTTATTGACTACACCAAAGCCTTTGACTGTGTGGATTACAATAAACTGTGGAAAATTCTGAAAGAGATGGGCATACCAGACCACCTGACCAGCCTCCTAAGAAATCTGTATGCAGATCAAGAAGCAACACTTAGAAGTAGACATGGAACAACAGATTGGTTCCAAATCAGGAAAGGAGTACATTAAGGCTGTATATTGTCACCCTGCTTATTTAACATATATGCTGAGTATATCATGCAAAATGCTAGGTTGGATGAAGCACAAGCTGGAATCAAGATTGCCGGGAGAAATACCAATAACCTCAGATATGCAAATGACACCACCCTAATGGCAGAAAGTGAAGAACTAAATAGCCTCTTGATGAAAGTGAAAGAGGAGAGTGAAACAGTTGGCTTAAAGCTCAACATTCAGAAAACTAAGATCATGGCATCCAGTCCCATCATTTCATGGAAAATAGATGGGGAAACAATGGAAAACATGACAGACTTTCTTTTTTGGGGCTTCAAAATCACTGCAGATGATGACTGCTGCCATGAAAGTAAAAGATGTTTGCTCCTTGGAAGAAAAGCTATGACCAACCTAGGCAGCATATTAAAAAGCAGAGACATCACTTTGCTGACAAAGGTCCATCCAGAAAAAGCTATGGTTTTTCCAGTAGTCACATATGGATGTGAGAGTTGGACCATAAATAAAGCTGAGCACTAAAGAACTGATGCTTTTGAACTGTGGTGCTAGATAAGACTCTTGAGAGTCCCTTGGACAGAAAGGAAATCAAACCAGTCCATCCTAAAGGAAATCAGTCCTGAATATCCATTGGAAGGACTGATGCTGAAATTGAAACTCCGATATTTTGGCCACCTGATGTGAAATACTGACTCACTGGAAAAGACACTGATGCTTAGAAAGATTGAAGGCAGGAGGAGAACGGGATGACAGAGGATCCTGTCCTGTCTTGCTGCTCCAGATCAAGCTCCAAGAGTTTGTGATGGACAGGGAAACCTGGTGTGCTGCAGTCCATGGGGTTGCAGAGTCGGACACGACTGCGCAACTGAACTGAACTTCAGTCAGGCCGTGTATTTTTCTTCCCATTGATAGTCAATAAGCACAGTTGACAGACTGTGAAAGGCAGAATGGGGTAGTTACTAAACTCCAGGACTTTGGAGTCTAAACCAGGTTCAAATCCCATCTTAAGCACTGTGGGAGGGTTCTCAAGAGTATATACACATATACATATACATAATTAGACAGAGATTGAGACTGTTGAGTAAGTCCCAAGTCTGCAGGAAAGGCAGGTGAGCTAGAGATTCCCACAGGAGTTGATGTTGCAGTTTTGAATTCAAGGGTGTCTAGAAACAGAATTCCTTTTTCCTAGAGGATCAAAGTCTTTTCTTTTAAGACCTTCAACTGATTGGATGAAGCCCTTACTCATATGGGCTCCATATTTAGACTCCACTTTACTCAGTCTATTGAGGTAAATGTTAGTCTCTTCTGAAATGGACTGTTTGTGCCCTCCACTAGGTTCATATGTTGAAACCCTAATCCCAGTGTGATGGTACTAGGAGGTAGGCCTCTGGGAGGTCATTAGATCCTGAGGGTAGAGGCTTCTTGAATGGGATTAGAAGAGACCAGAGAGTTAGCTCACTCTCCTTCCACCCTGCAAGGACACAGGGAGAAGATGGTCATCTGCAACCTGGAAGAGGATTCTCACCCGAACCAAACCATGCTGACCCACCCAGCCTCAGAATCCCAGCCTCCAGAAGTGTGAGAAATAAAGTTCTGCTGCTTCCAACCCACCCAATCTCTGGGTGATACTCTGCTACAGCATGCTGAAAGGACTAAGACATCATCTAAAACATATTTTTCCAGTGACATCTAGATTGGTGTTTGACCAAACAGCTGGACACAGTAGCCTCACCAAGCTCACACATAAAATGAGCCATCTCAGGCACTTACAGCTGTGATGTGGGCCTCAGTGATGACATCTATGTCATAGAAGTGTTGGGAGGGTCAGATGAGGTGCACACCTGAGCACTTAGCACAGTGCCTGGCTCATGGTAAGTGTGGTCAGGTCCTGGTGGGACCCCTGGGAGTGGTGTATGGCAGAGGTGGGGGGGTGGATTCAGACTGCTGATATGAGTGGCAGGGGCAGCTGATCCACCTTTCAACCAAGTACATGCATTCGGCCAGGTCAGAGAGCAGCTTGGAGTAGAGACCCATTCTCATTCCTGAGGACCATGGAAGCACAGCTGCCTCTCTCTAGATGACCTGACCCTGAACTGGATTTGGCTGGGCTTGGTTAAGGTATGGTACCCAGTTGTTTCGTTAAAGGCCAGTCTAGATGTTTTGGGGAAGGTATTTAGTCTATTAAGGGTCACTTTCTTCCTGAGGGCAGTGATGCCAATGAATTAGCTGAAGGGCCAGCTCTAGTGACCTGTCTCTGCATCTCTTTTCACCCTAGAGGAAGGATCAGGCCATCAGATACATTCATCTAAAAAAGGATCCCCAGGAGACCCTCAGCAGAAAGTTCATCTTGTATGACAAAGTTGAGCCTGAAACACACACAGCTTATAGCAAACACACATGTTAAAGGGAAATATTTCCCTCAGAATTAAAATCTCAAATCTAGCCAGGTTCCCACATTTCCATTATCCAGTCATTTTCAACCACTGACATTGCCCTAAGATGCATGAAATAAAATTTGAAATTAAGAAAGAACAACTTTTTAAAAATCATACTGATCTCAAAAATATCCATCCCAGCTTTGATGGGAAATTTATGGGAATACACATCTGCTGCCTCCAAGACAATGGACTACATGCATATTCTGGAAAAGGAGAGCATTCGGCCAAGGTGAGGGTGAATACAGAAAGCTCCCATTCCCACACCCTGTGCACGTCTGTGACAGGAACAGATGCAGATGGTAGAGATGTGAGCGTCTATCCTGTACCTTCTCTTTATTCTTTTGTGAAGAGGAATCACAGAAAGACTAGAGTGTCAATGATCTTCTACTATAAATCCCAAGTTCAAGAATCACATGACGGGACTCCACTAGATTAAAAATGCACCTTCCAAAGCAGGGGACATGAGTTTAGTCCCTGATTGAGGAACTAAGATCCCACATACTATGGGACAGCTAGGCCTACGAGCCGCAACGAAACACCCCGAATGGCGCAGTGAAGATTCGACACCCTGCAACTAAGACCTGATGTAGGCAAATAAATAAAGAAACATTAAAAAAAAAGAAGAAGAAGAACCACATGAGGGAACTTCTCTGGCAGTCTGATAGTTAAGACTTTGCTTTCAAATGCAGAGGTTGTGGGTTCAATCCCTGACCTGGGAACTAAAATCCCACATGCCTCATGGCCAAAAAAACCAAAACATAAAGCACAAGCAATATTGTAACAAATTCAAAACGACTTTAAAAATGGTCCACATCAAAAAAAAATTTTTTTTAAAAAGAATCACATGAAAACACACCTTCTCTCCTTCCCACAACAGGAAGTAAGACAGCTCAGGGGCAAGGTAACCTATGTATGTAAATGAACAACTACATATAAAGGGACACCTAGAGGGCCAGAGCACAGCCAAGACCCCTTGCTGAACCTTGTGTGTCCAGATCTGGAGTCTAGTTCAGTGGTCCCAATTTAACAGATGGATGTTTCAACCAAAGCTTCAGAGGATCCCTTTGTTGATTAAGAGCAAATGTTTTCAGAAGAGATCAGCATTCCTGTTCCTCTCCTAGTGTCAGAGCCATTCCTTCCTCTCTGTAGCCCCAGCACTGATTGTCCTTCCTGTTCCCTGGTTCATTTCCACTTCCAGTCCAGAGCAGAAAATTTCCTTCCAGAGAGCATCAGCCACACAACCAGAGTTGGGGCTCCACAACTCTGTTTCTGCCCTTGCAGAGGTGGCATTCTTGGCCTTTACACCTTCCACTTCCCTGTGTGAATCAGTGGCTCACTAACTTTGACCTCCAGCTGGGATCTGACCCAGGAGCTCCAGCCCAGCTGGTCAGTCTGTGTGGCCCAACTCACTAGGACCCTATTAAACTGGTCTCACCCTCCTTCCCCGCCTTACCCTTTACATCCCTATTCCTGCCAATTACACCACTACTTGCCTGGTCACCCTGGCCCCAAACTTCAGTAACAATAGAAATGGGTCACATCAACTGAGTGCTACATAAGTTCCAGGCTCATTTTTGTTGTTGCTCAGTCACTCAGTTGTATCTGACTCATTGTGACCCCATGGACTGCAGCACGCCAGGCTCCCCTGTCCTTCACTATCTCCCTGAGTTCACTCAAACTCATGTCCATTGAGTCAGTGATGCCATCCAACCATCTCATCCTCTGCCTTCCCCTTCTCCTCCTGCCCTCAATCTTTCCTAGCATCAGGGTCTTTTCCAGTGAGTTGGCTCTTTGCATCGGATGACCAAAGTATTGGAGCTTCAGCATCAGTCCTTCCAATGAATATCCAGGACTGATTTCCTTTAAGATGGACTGGTTGGATCTCCTTGCAGTCCAAGGGACTCTCAAGAGTCTTCTCCAACACCATAGTTCAAAAGCATCAATTTCTCTGGTGCTCAGCCTTCTTTATGGTCTCACATCCATGCATGACTACTAGAAAAACCGTAGCTTTGGCTATCCGGACCTTTGTCAGCAAAGTCTCTGCTTTTTAATATGCTGTCTAGGTTTGGCTTTTCTGGTGGCTCAGCTGGTAAAGAATCAGCCCGTTAATTCAGGAGATGCAAGAGATGCAGACTCGATCCATGGGTTGGGAAGATCCCTTGAAGAAGGAAATGGCAATCCACTCCAGTATTCTTGCTTGGAAAACTTCATGGAAGAGGAGCCTGGTGGGCTCCAATCAGTGGAGTCACAAAGAGTCGAACGTGACTGAGTGTGCAGGCTCAGGCTTGTCATAGCTTTCCATCCAAGGAGGAAATATCTTTAATTTCATGACTGCAGTCACCATCCACCATGATTTTGGAGCCCAAGAAAATAAAGTCTGTCACTGTTTCTATTGTTTCCCCATCTATTTGACGTGAAGTCATGGGACCAGATGTCATGATCTTAGTTTTTTGAATGTTAAGATTGAAGCCAGCTCTTTCATTCTCCTCTTTCACTTTCATCAAGAGGATCTTTAGTTCTTCACTTTCTGCCATAAGGGTGGTATCATCTGCATAGCTGAGGTTATTGATATTTCTCCTGGCAATCTTGATTCCAGATTGTGCTTTATCCAGCCCGGCATTTCACATGATGTTCTCTACATATGAGTTAAATAAGCAAGGTGACAATATACAGCCTTGATGTACTGTAAGGTGGTCTGGCCACACAGTCAAAGGTTTTAGCATAGTCAATGAAGCAGAAGTAGATGTTTTTCAGGACTTCCCTTGCTTTCTCTATGACCCAACAAATGTTGGCTATTTGAGCTCTGGTTCCTCTGCCTTTTCTAAACCCAGCTTGTACATCTGGAAGTTCTCAGTTCATGTACTGTTAAAGCCTAGCTTGAAGGATTTTGAGCATTACCTTTCTAGCAAAAGAAATGAGCACAGTTGTGCAGAAGTTTGAACACTCTGTGGCATTGCCTTTGTTTGGGATTGGAATGAAAACTGACCATTCCCAGTCCTGTGGCCACTGCTGAGTTTTCCAAATTTTCTAGCATACGGAGTGCAGCACCTTAACAGCATCATCTTTTAGGATGTGAAATAGCTCAGCTGGGATTCCATCACCTCCACTAGCTCATTTCATGGTAAAGCTTTCTACTGTCCACTTGACTTTACACTCTAGGATGTCTGGCTCTAGGTGAGTGACCACACTATCATGGTTATCTGGGTCATTAAGACCTTTATTTTGTATAGTTCTTCAGTGTATTCCTGCCACCTCTTCTTAATCTCCTCTGCTTCAGTTAGATCTTCGCCATTTCTACTCTTTATTGTGCCCATCTTTGCATGAAATATTCACTTAATATCTCCAATGTTCTTGAAGAGATCTCTAGTCTTTCCCATTCTATTGTTTTCTTCTATTTCTTTGCATTGTTCATTTAAGAAGCCCTTCTTATCTGTCCTTGCAATTCTCTGGAATTCTGCATTTAGTTGGGTATATCTTTCGCTTTCTCCTTTGCCTTTCACTTCTCTTTTTCCTCAGTTATTTGTAAAGCCTCCTCAGACAACCACTTTTGCTTCTTGCATTTCTTTTTCTTGGGGATGGTTTTAGTCACTGCCTCCTGTACAGTGTTACAAACTTCCATCCATGGTTCTCCAGGCACTTTGTCTATCAGATCTAATCCATTGAATCCATTTGTCACTTCCACTGAATAATCCTAAGGGATTTGATTTAGGTCACACATGAATGGCCTAGTGGTTTTCCCTTGTTGTTTAGTCGTGTGTCTGACTCCTTTGGGACCCCATAGACTATAGCCCCTCAGGTTCCTCTGTCCATGGAATTTTCTAGGCAAGAATACTGCAGTGGGCTGCCATTTACTCTCCAGGGGATCTTCTCGACCCAGGGATCAAACTCGTGTCTCCTGAATTAGCAGTCATATTTTTTACCACTGAGCCACCTGAGAAGCCCAGTGGTTTTCCCTACTTTCTTTGATTTAATTCTGAATTTTGCAATAAGGAGCTCATGGTCTGAGTCACAGTCAGCTCCTGTATAGAGCGTCTGCGTCTTCGGCTGCAAGAATATAAGCAGTCTGATCTTGGTATTGACTATTTGGTGATGTCCATGTGTAGAGTCATGTTTTGTGTTGTTGGAAGAGGGTGTTTACTATGACCTCCTGGGGCTCAAGAATTCCAAGACCCACTCCCTTTCTTATTTAAAATGCCACCTGACTAGTTGTGCTTGTGGGCAGGCACAGAATCCGGGCAGTGTCCATGCAGGCCAGAAGCAGGATCAGAGGCCTGCTCTCCTGCTTCTGAAGCCTGAACAAGACTTCCTCCATTTTAATTTCCATGAGGGGGTGCTTGTGCGCTCACTAGTGTCCAACTCTTTGCGCCCTCATGGACTGGAGCCTGCCAAGCTCCTCTGTTCATGGGATTCTCTAGGCAAGAATACTGGAGTGGGTTGTCATGCCCTTCTTCAGAGGATCTTCCCGACCCAGGAATCAAACCCCCGTCTGCTGCCTCTCTTGCGTTGGCAGTTGGATTCTTTACCACTGAGCCACCTGGGAAGCCCCTTTAATTTCCCTAACAGCATCCTAATCATTCTAATCCCTGGAAGCTGTTACCTTACTCGGCAAAGGGAAATTAAGGTTGCAGATGGAATTAATACATAATCAGATGATCTTACAATTGGGCATGGCCTGAGTTATCCAGGTGAGACCAGTGTAATCACAAGCATCCTTTAAAAATGGAAGCCAGACAAAAAGGTCAGAGTGATGTGGTCTGAGAAGGACTCAGTTCATCTTTGCTAGCTGTGAAGCTGGGATTAGGGGCCACAAGTCAGGGAATGCAGAAGCTGGAAAAGGTGAGGAAGCAGATTCTCCTCTAGAGTCTCCAGAAAGGAATGCAGCCCTGCCAACACCTTAGTTTGAAGCCCAGTTAGGCCCATGTCAGACTTTCAACCTATAGAACTGTAAAATGATATGTTTGTGTCATTTTAGGCCAGCAAGTTTTTGGTAATTTGTTATAGCAGTCATCAAGTATGTGCTAATTTGTTACAGTTTGACTTAGAAAACTAAAACACCTTGTCTTTTATCTGTTGCCTAGCCTGTAGTTATCTGTTGCCTCAGCGGCAGGCCAAATCTACACTTCTCACTGGAAACTGAGGTCCTTCATGGGCCACCCAGCAGCCCCAGCCTGTCTTTCCAGCTTCATGTCTCTACTGGTGTTTCTCTCAATATCTTCATCAGCCAGTTTCCCATTTTTCTCCCTGGGCATTTGGTGTTAAGAGTGACCCACCCCTCCTTTCCCACTCTCCTTTCTGCCACTGCAACCTACCTGTCCCTCCCTTCAGGGCTCAGCTCTCATCCCACCTCCTCTGGGTGACCTTCATCCTCAGCTGCTGTACACAGATCCTCATTTGGACGCAGACTGCTGCTGCTGCTGCTGCTAAGTCGCTTCAGTCGTGTCTGACTCTATGCGACCCCATAGATGGCAGCCCACCAGGCTCCCCCGTCCCTGGGATTCTCCAGGCAAGAACACTGGAGTGGGTTGCCATTGCCTTCTCCATTGGACTCGGACACTCCTGCACTCCTGCCTAAAACTATGACTGTTTCAGAGCTGAGGACAATTGTTTGTCCCATTGGTGCTGCATTGTCAGTCCTAGAGGGCTACCTCCTTCCCAGGCTGGGCATCTGGTGCCTACAAGTGCTTCTTAGGAGGAGAAAATAGGCTCTGAGAGGGTAAGCGATGCCCCCCAAAGCCTCCTGACTTTCACTCCACCGGTCTTTCCACTTGTGTTTGCGGCCTTCAGGTCCTCAGTAGACATGTGTTGCGTATGATGCTTTGATTTCTCAGCCCAGCTGGATGAGTCGCCTACCTCCACAGGCCAGCCAGCAAAAATGTGCATGGGGTTGTGATGTGGGGGCTTCGAGGCTGGCTCTTTATGTTTTAATGCAGAAATAATTCAGCTAGAGGCAAAGTGATAGATAAGAAGAGATTTATTAGAATAGGATGCTTGTGAGGCTGATAGGAGGATGGTGGGCAAAGGGAGTGCTGAATTCTGAGAGCTTAGTGGACCACTGTTTTATAATCAAAGGAAAAGCAGGGAGGGGGAGAAGATCTGCTTTCATCATCAGCTCCTCCTCCACACCGGGTAAGGAAGTTTTCTTGTCCCTACATGGTCAAATTAGGAATATTGAAGTGCAGTGGAAATGAGCAAAAAGGTGGTAACATATAATAAATGTGGTAAATCATCTCAGGTTTCAATATAACACCTTTTCCTTATATTTTTGTTTTCAGCGTGCAGAGGAGCATGTCCTAGGAATCATTATCTTACTGAGCTCGCTGGGCAGGATGTGGGTCTCATTCCACTGTTGCTTTATTTGGGAGGAGGCCTATCTCATACTTCTGTTGCACGGGTTTGTGGCTAAGCAAGTCTGCTTGGTTTTGTGGTTAAGTAGACTGTGAGTGAATGAGTAGTCATTCACTTACAGGGGTCTCCCATACTTTTTTCGCACAATCCCCTTGTGGGATGACCTATTTAATCACCTGTTTTGTCCCATTACTCTGTCCCTATCAGAACCAGTCTTTGAGGCAAGTCTACAAATCGCAGGAGATTTGTAGGAGCAGAACAATGTTTGTCTCCTCGCCCAGCAGAGTAAAGTGGGGTATACGTGTGTCCTTTACCCTGCTCTCCTTTACAGCATGAATGAGGTGTGCTTAGGGAGCTTTAGGGATGCAAGAGGGATCTCTGATTCCTTGTTGAGCCCCGAGGCACTGTGCTAAACACAGAAATGAAGCGAGTGTTAAATTGACTTGGGCAACATCAGTGCTCTGCTCTGAGCCTCGGTTTCCTCATCTGTATATAAGGACTGTGTGCCAATTGTGCTCATTCTCACTGGTTGATCAGAAAAATGCAAATTATAATAACAGCAATATACCATTTTTACCCAGCAGGTAAACAAAACGCTGTAAAAAGTGATTTCTAATGTTAGAGGGAAAATGGTACATTTGTGCATTACTTGTGGGAATATGAATTGCTCCAGTCCTTGGGGAGAAGAGTGTTGCAGTATCTTCAAATGAAAAATAAGTATGCCGTCATCAGTCAGGAGAGAGGGCACCCTTGGGAGCGGGTAACACACCATTGGGAGTATTGACCAAAAGCATCTAGAGGGTGGGCTCCTCAGGTGCTGGCAGTATTCTATTTCTTGACCTGGGTTCTGGTCACACTGTGTTGTATTGGTGAGAATTCAATTATGAACAACTGTACATTTATGGCATACTTTCTGGTATGTTATATTCTGATAAAGTGTTATATGCTTGTCCTTTGATCCAGTAATGCCAGTTTTAGAAATCTATCCTACAAAAATAAAAGCACCAACATGTATCAAATGTAAGGATTCACTCACAAGCATGTTGATTTGCAGTGACATAAAACCTGAAAATAACCTGACTGTTCTTAGGAAATAGATGAATAAACAATGTATATACCCACTGTGGAACCAGAAGCAGATGATTCAAAAAGTTATATCAATCTGTATTGAGCTGCAGAAAGGTTTATGATAAATCATTAAATCAGGGTTGGGGAAGCAGGTTTGCAGAGTAAGATGTATAATATGATTCTGTTTTTGTGAAAGAAGAGAAGGAACCCATGTACATGTTCATATGTTTGAGTATGTGTATTTGAGGATAGATGAAGGTGTAGAAGGGCACCCACCATGCTGCTAATTTAGATTCCCTCCCCTGAAAGTTTGGGAGAGAGATTTTTATTTATCTATATGCTTGTTTTTACAAGCATAATATGGGGCTTCCCTTGTAGCTCAGTTGGTAAAGAATCTGCCTGCAATGCAGGAGACCCAGGTTTGATTCCTGGGTTGGGAAGATTCCCTGGAGAAGGAAATGACAACCCACTCCAGTATTTTTGCCTGGAGAATCCCAGGGACAGAGAAGCCTAGAGGGCTACAGTCCATGGGGTCACAAGAGTTGGACACGACTTAGTGACTGAACCACCACCACCACTACAAGCATAATATATTTTAAAATTAGAAATCTTCATAAACCAGGAAAAAGGAAGATACATGCTCCAGGAAAGAGTGGCTACACACAGGGAAAGTAGAGGGGAGTCCCAGGACGGAAGTGGAGCATCTGACCTGGAAGGCAATCAGTGCAGGCTGGAGCAGGAGGAAGGGAGGGCTCCTGGAGGGAGGTCTTTGATGGGAAAAGGATGACTAGATAACTATGATGATGGATTGGCAGCCAGAGTATGTTGACATGGCAATACTGAGGGGATAGTAGCAGTTAGAAACTCTAAGATCAGACTTCCCTGGTGGTGCAGTGGTTAAGACTCCATGTTTCTAGGGCAGGGGACATGGGTTCAATCTCTAGCTGGGGTACTAAGGTCTCACAAGCTGTGTGGTCCAGCCAAAAAAAAAAAAAAAATCTGCGCAAGAAAAGAATATAATCATAGTATATATTCTTAATTTTGCCGTGGGTGATATTTACACAATCATTGTAATGTAAATACAGCTTATGATTAACTTTAGAATCCTTCTACAAAGATACAGTATTTGATTATAATAGAGTAAAATGTGTGTTTATCAACACTGCCAATGTCTAAATGAAAATATAGATGATTTGTGAGGAAAGTTGAAAGTTAAAGGCAAGGGTTTGGACACTTAGTGGATGATTAAGAAATTGAACAATAGAAGAAAAAAACAAAGAAATGGAACAATACATACAAGTATAAACAAATATATTTGTTATTTACGTAAGTATACCTGCATATTTATATGTAAATTCACTACATATATTCTATATGGCACATGTATAGTTTAACCAAAAACAATTTTAATATTGGAGCTATATTGAAAGAGATGACAAGGGGCAGTAAGTTGTTGAGATATATATCCTTTACCATCATTGGAAAAAGTCAATAGATAGTGTTTTAAATTGATAAATCAAGAAGTAGTGACATGAGCATATTGTTACCCTTAACCAGGTAACCAGCAAAACGCGGCTAAACAAGTTTCCTCCTTGGAGTGGTTGGGGGAAGGTGGGGGTAGGAAAAGACGGCACTAGAAACTACTCCTTTTCATCTTAAACTCCTTGAAGCTATTTTTTTCAGTCAAGGGTATTTCTTAAATTGAGTTTTTTAATATTTAAAATAAAAGTTTTTTTTTTAAACAAGGAAATAAATGTGATAATTGAGTATAAGCAACCATCAACAAATTCTAATTTGGGGACAAATGAACTAAAAAAATCAAGAACTACATCTCAGTAGTAACCAGTATCTTAAAAGTGGATGACATTGCTGTGGGGGACCTGGAGAGACTGACACTAGGTCAGAATGCTCAGGATCATATATTTAGGTGATTTTAAAAGCCCTTAAAGGAAACCCAAGAAGTTGCTAGCAAGGTAGAGTAGGGGAAGGCAGTGTTGTGGAAGGATGAGGAAACAGCCTTTTCAAGGAAATGCCATGCTATCTAGAGGTCAGGAAATGCATACGTGTGTGTGGCGAACAAACTTAAATCCTTATTTGAAATGACCAACCTAGATAGCATATTGAAAAGCAGAGACATTACTTTGCCAACAAAGGTCCGTTTAGTCAAGGCTATGGTTTTTCCAGTGGTCATGTATGGATGTGAGAGTTGGACTGTGAAGAAAGCTGAGCACCGCCAAGAATTGATGCTTTTGAACTGTGATGTTGGAGAAGACTCTTGAGAGTCTCTTGGACTGCAAGGAGTTCCAGCCAGTCCATTCTGAAGGAGATCAGCCCTGGGATTTCTTTGGAAGGAATGATGCTAAAGCTGAAACTCCAGTACTTTGGCCACCTCATGCGAAGAGTTGACTCATTGGAAAAGACTCTGATGCTGGGAGGGATTGGGGGCAGGAGGAGAAGGGGACGACAGAGGATGAGATGGCTGGATGGCATCACCAACTCGATGGACGTGAGTTTGAATGAACTCCAGAAGATGGTGATGGACAGGGAGCCCTGGCGTGCTGTGATTCATGGGATCGCAGAGTCAGACACGACTGAGCAACTGAACTGAACTGAATCTTTCTCGATGTGTAAAAGTACACATGTTGAAAGTAGACAGTTAAAGTAGCACCTTCCAAGTATTCTGTTAATTCATAGGATTGGATGTATCTGGGGAGTGGAATTGTTAAACTTGAGTCTTGGAGAGTAAGCTGACTGTTCACCGGGTGTTAGGGGATGGGGAAGGAGACAGGGAAGGGAGTGCAGAGAGAAAGGTTCTCTCTGTGCCCATCACGCTTTGGACGAGTTCAAAGTAATGGTCTCACCATTGTTCCATCTGTGCATTCTAGTTAATATTGCTGTGTGTTAAAAAAAAAATAAGCAAGTCCTAATGCCCAGAGTATATTAAATGTAGAAGTATAAAATAATCCCTTAATACATGTGCTTTTGTTTGTTTTTATGAGGGGCTATGTGTTCTGGGAATTGTATGTTAATCCACCTCTTAGAGCTAGACACAGTTCTATATTCTAGTCACTGAAATTCTGAGGGGGGGGGGTAAGAGGAAGGGTGAAGGGCAGGGCTCCATATTTAGAAGATAGTTATAGGTTATAACCATAGGTCTGTGTGTGCATTTTTGTAAAGTATCTGTGTTTATTGTGGCCAAAGTTCATTCTTTTATTTTGCAACATCTATGCTTTTCAGGGGTTTCCCTGGTGGCTCAGACAATAAAGAATCTGCCTGCAGTGCAGGAGACCCAGGTTCAATCCCTGGGTTGGAAAGATCCAAAGGAGAAGGGAATGGCTACCCACTCCAGCATTCTTGCCTGGGAAATCCCACGGCAAGGAGGGGAACCTGGGGGACTGCAGTTCATGGGGTCACAAAGAGTCAGACATGGTTGATGACTAACACTTTTGCTTCTCATGCTTGTTACAGGGCTTCCCAGGTGTTGCTAGGGGTAAAGAATCCGCCTGCCAATGCAGGAGACACAGGAGATCTGCATTGCATTTGATTGCTGAGTTGGACATGTCTGAGCATGACACAGCATGATGCTTTTTAGATGTCCTGAGGTTACAAGGTATGATAAAACATAGATGAATTAATCAATTTGTAAATATATTTGGTATGATTGATTTAAACAAATATTTGGGGCATGGGAATTGTTAAACCGTTGCTGAGAAATGTACATCAGGACTTGCTCCTTAGGTTGGCAGCAGAGTGGCAGGAGGAAGTATAACAGGAGGGATGTGTGTGGATGTGTTTATGTCTATATTTTAATGATACCCATTGATGTGTACGCATCTGTCGGCTGCACTATAGGATGCATTGTTAATTAATTCAGTGGAAATATACCTCCTTGCTAATACTTTAATAGCTTATATCAGATAAAAAAAATTCTCTTAGAAGCATTATACTTTGTGTACTCTTTACTATATTCATTTTTAACTGAACATTAAGGGAATGTAGTATTTTAATCATAACTCTGCCAATATCTTTATCTAGAGGCCTGTTGCCATATTTATCTTTTCTGAAATTTTTGTTTGCCAAGAAAGGCAGGATTACATTTTTTTTTTCCTTCCAAATTGAGTTGGTGTGTATTCTTAGTTATCAAAATACAGCTTTGGGACTCTGAAATGGTAAATCTTCATGCTGTGTTAAAAAAGCATGGTGCATAACTGTATGATCTTAATTATGTAAAAATGGATGCTTAGTTGTATGAATACATAAATGGACATCAGATCAGTCGCTCAGTCGTGTCCGACTCTGCGACTCCATGAATCGCAGCACGCCAGGCCTCCCTGTCCATCACCAACTCCCGGAGTTCACTCAGACTCACGTCCATCGAGTCAGTGATGCCATCCAGCCATCTCATCCTCTGTCGTCCCTTTCTCCTCCTGGACCTAGAAGGACATATCAAAAGGTAAGCTGCTTGTGATTATGGATGACTTTGTTTTTTGCTTCCTGTGTTTTTTGATTTCCTGTTATGTGCATGCTAACTTTTAAGAAATATTAATGTTGTTAAAAGGCTTTAAATGGGGGAGGGTCACGAATGAATGACTGAGAACTGAAAAGTTCCTGTTGGGCTGATCAGCATGGAGGTCTCTGGGCTTCTGGCCAGTGACTAAGTCCTCTATATTCCATGTACATATCCCTTGGTATATTGGACCATAAGCACTGTATTTGCTATGTTGGTGTCTTGGACTGCCTTACTTCAGAAATATGAGGGGAGGAGTGCATTTTTCGGCGCATGCTGAGTTCTAGGTGGCATGTGACTCTCATCCCCTCCAAAAGAAGAGTGTTAATGGCAGGTCCAAGTTACAAGCATGTCTCTAGTCTACAGTTAGGGCATTTTCCTAGGGAAGAGATGCTCTACAAACAGAGAGATGATGGCATCCCCACAAGCAGGCACTCATTCTTTTTGAGCAGAATGTCACCAGAATACACTCTTTCTTGGGATGTGAAAGTGGGAGAATCTTAAGTACTTGCTCCACCTCAAACTTTTCCAGCTCCTGAGAGATGGTCCTGGCTTTACATGCATAGTACCACACCCCTGGGACAACCACTGAGCATTTCCATTTATCCTCCAAGAATTGCTGCTTGCCTCATCTGTGTTCCTTGCCAAACAACCTCTTTCTTTTTCCTTGCCTCCCTTGAGGCATTCTAAAAGATTCTTCAGAGTTCACCAGGGAATCCTTAGCTTTCGTGTAGGAGGCCTCCTCTTGAGCCCTGAAAGACCTAGTGTTGTGGTTACCAGTCTCAGCCCCCCATTTGCATGCACCCAAAAGAATGCTCCCCGTAGTACAGGAGGAGGGCCTTACGAGACCTAGGAGAGGGTTGCAGCTCCTCGGCTGCCTACAGCTGCTGGGAACACTCTGTCCCCAGGCTTGGTGCTCCTTGGGAACCAAAGGCACAGAGTAGCTTTGTGGTTCAGGATGATTCTCCCTATAGAAGCTACTCTAATACACTCTAGCTTCCTTCTCTAGATTTGAACAACAGAACTTCTTGCACTTATTGTTTGTAAGAATCAAATGGAGTTCTACTAAAATGTAGATACCTGGTTCCCACCCCCAAGTTGCTGATTATTTTGGGGCTGGAGCCTGGGAACCTGCATTTTAAGTGCCTTGAAATGGTTCTGACGCAAATGGATCCTGGGACTTGACTCGAGCAAACAATGCCCTATTACAACCTATTAAAAATATCTCAATTATCCAAATTATTCAATAGTCATTAACTATCATTAAATATATAAACAAATTCCTGCTGCTGACCCTGGAAAAACAGAGTTGCCCACATGAGAATCAGCTTAATTAGTGGTCAGGACTTGAATTTGGAGATCATATTTGAAAAGTATTTGTGTTCTATCTCCGGCAGCTTAGTGCCATCTGAACAGTGGTCAACCAAGCCTCTAATATCATCTCCTCTGGAGGGTGTCTGCCAATTTCTGTAAGCACCCCAAGTAATCTCAAAGTGACTTTCATTTCTAATGTATAATCATATATCAAGTCCGATCATTGCAAACATACCCACTGTATTTGATAAATATGCTTTACTAAGTTTGTGTGATAAGATATATATTCAAATTAAGAAGGTAAAAGCAATAATATTGTAAAACAATTATGTTACCGTTCAGTTGCTCAGTCATGTCCAACTCTTTGCAACCCTATGGACTGCAGCATACCAGCCTTCCCTGTCCTTCGCTACCTCTTGGAGTTTGCTGAAACTCGTGTCCACTGAGTCAGTGACACCATTCAACTATCTCAGCCTGTCTCCCCTTTCTCCTCCTGCCTTCAGTCTTTCCAGCATCAAGGTCTTTTTCAATGAGTCAGCTCTTTGCATCAGGTAGCCAAAGTATTGGAGCTTCAGCATCAGTCCTTGCAATGAATATTCAGAGTTGATTTCCTTTAGGATTAACTGGTTTGATCTCCTTGATGTCCATGGGACTGTCAAGAGTCTTCTCCAACACCACAGTTCAAAAGCATCAATTCTTCTGTGCTCAGCCTTCTTCATAGTCCAGCTCTCGCATCTGTACATGACTACTGGAAAAACCATAGTTTTGACTGTATGGACCTTTGTCGACAAAGTGATGTCTGTGACTTTTTAATACGCTGTCTAGATTTGTCATAGTTTTTTTTTTTTTTTTTTCCGAAGAGCAAGCATCTTTCAATTTCATGGCTACAGTCACTGTTCACACTGATTTTGGAGCCCAAGAAAATAGTCTGACACTGTTTCCACTTTTTCCCCATCTATTTGCCATGAAGTGATGGGACCAGATGTCATGATCTTAGTTTTCTGAATGTTGAGCTTTAAGCCAACTTTTTCACTCTCCTCTTTCACTTTCATCAAGAGGCTCTTTAGTTCCTCTTCACTTTCTGCTATAGGGTGGTGTCACCTGCGTATCTGAGGTTATTGATATTTCTCCCAGAAATCTTTATTCCAGCTTGAGCTTCATCTGGCCTGGCATTTCTCATGATGTACTCTGCATATAAGTTAAATAAGCAGGGTGACAATATACAGCCTTGACGTGCTCCTTCCTCAATTTTGAACCAGTTATATTCCAATTTAAAAAATAAATTCTTTTAAAAGTTAAAGCAGCCCTGTGGAATTGAATTAAATTATAGCCTGGAACACTCTGGCACATTCTGAACAAGTGAAAATTAAGGTATTCTTCTAGAAGGGCTTCAGAATCATTTTCCCTTATTTTTAAGTGGAACATAATTAGATTTTGTGGGCTCCAGACAGAGAAAAACAGAAGATTAAATATTCAGAAGCAAAGTTCAAAACTCCAGTATAAAAGGACAATAAGTTTTTAACAAAGTCATTCTATAGTTTTGTGTAATCAGCCCAGTACAGTAGATTGGCAGTTATTCTGTTTTCATTTTTATAATTTCTGATGTGATTGTACAATTTTCTTAGAGTCCAGGCAATAGATGTAGGGTGAAAATTAAAAGCATAAAAGTCATCCAAAGGAGATCACAGATGATTTTGGAGAATGATGAGTCTCCTAATAACAAAACCTGACTTAGGGTGATAACAGGAAAGCCAAAGTGATTAAAATCGGTGGAGGAAGAGTGAGTGAGATAATGCGGAAGGAAATGGGGGTAAAGAGCTCTCTATTGATAGATGGTGAGTGGCTGCTGCAGGTCATGTCAGGTTCAGAAGCTCATTATCATCCAGCAGGTTCTCTGGTTGGTTTTTCTTAACTATATGTTTGAACCCAGTTTTTATACACAGTATGTATAAGGCTTTCTTGTCACTTCCTGTAGATGAAAAATTAATATTGGGTCATGACCTCCCTGAGAAGTTACTGACAAAGAATGTGAGTGGGTTGTATGGGTGACAAAATATCCCCCCCTGTAAGAGCTATACTTTCTCTGGGATTTCTCTTTGACACATAGTTCCTGGTTGCTTTGTGGAATTTTTTCCTCTATTTTAAGTTTTTTTCAAAATCTCAAAATAATAAGTAATGATAACAACTTGAATGAATATTATGACCCCCAATTGATTCCCCCAAAAAACAATCACATCTCTCTGAGATGGTCCACGGGCTGAGTCCACTAAAAGGCCCAGTTGTGTACCGACACTTACCCAGTTAATGCATCTACTTACACAGAGCCACTTAAAAAATATATTGTTGCCCTAACGTATTTGAGTTTTCTCTCTCCATATCTCATGATTGGTAACTGATTGTGATAATCAAAAACAGACCTGCAATGCAGGTACCTATGAAAAATTTAGAAATACTGCAATAGCTACTAAGCTACAAAGTAGAGAATTTTTTAACCATCTATGTGTCTGTATACACATAGAGCTATAATTATGATTTGGATAATCATTTTAGGTTAATCTTCCCTTAATATAGCTTCAGCCTGGTTCAATGGCTTGTCACCAATTTTACTTCGGGTGTAGTTGTTCCTATAAAAAAAATTTTATTGATGTATTGCTGATATACAGTGTTAGTTTCAAGTATATAACATGTTTTGACATTTATATACATTATGAAATGGTCACCCGAAATCTAGTAACCATCTACCACCATACAAGGTTACTGTATGGTAATATTATGTCTATAAGTAATATTGACAATATTCCTTATGCTGGATATGACATTGTTGTGATTTGTAACTGTGTATCTCAATCTCTTTCCCATATTTTGCCCAGCCACTTCTCTCATCTGGCAACCATCAATTTTTTCTCTGTATCCGTGACTCTGTTTCTGTTCATTTATTTTATATTTTAGATTACACATGTAGTGAAATTACATGGTATTTCTCTTTCTTTGTCTGACTGACTGCAGTTAGCAAACTACCTTCTGGATCTAGCCATGTAGTTGCAAGTGGTGCGATTCCATCCTTTTCTTATAGTTGAGTAATATTCTATTGCCAACTTCCACTGAATCATTGAAAAAGCAAGAGAATACCAGAAAAACATCCACTTCTGCTTTATTGACTACGCCAAAGCCTTTGACTGTGTGGATCACAATAAACTATGGAAAATTCTTGGAGATAGGAATACCAGACCACCTGACCTGCCTCCTGAGAAGTCTGTATGCAGGTCAAGAAGTTAGAACTGCAGTTAGAACTGGACATGGAACAACAGACTGTTTCTAAATAGGGAAAGGAGTACGTCAAGGCTGTATATTGTCACCCTGCTCATTTAACTTACATGCGGAGTACATCATGCGAAATTCAGGGCTGAATGAAGCACAAGCTGGAATCAAGTTTGCCAGGAGAAATATCAATAACCTCAGATAGGCAGATGACACCACCCTTATGGCAGAAAGAGCATCTTGATGAAAGTGAAAGAGGAGAGTGAAAAAGTTGGCTCAAAACTCAACATTCAGAAAACGAAGATCATGGTATCTGGTCCCATCACTTCATGGCAAATAGATGGGGAAATAATGGAAACAGTGAAAGACTTTATTTTGGGGGGCTCCACAATAACTGTAGATGGTAACTGCAGCCATGAAATTAAAAGACACTTGCTCCTTGGAAGAAAAGCTATAAAACAACCTAGACAGCATATTAAAAAGCAGACATTACTTTGCCAACAAAGGTCTGTCTAGTCAAGGCTATGGTTTTTCCAGTAGTCATGTATGGATGTGAGAGTTGGACCATAAAGAATGCTGAGCACCGAATAATTGATACTTTTGAACTGTGGTGTTGGAGAAGACTCTTGAGAGTCCCTTGGACGCAAGGAGATCCAACCAGTCCATCCTAAATGAAATCTGTCCTGAATATTCATTGAAAGGACTGATGCTGAAGCTGAAACGCCAATACTTTGGCCACCTGATGTGAAGAACTGACTCATTGGAAAAGACCCTGATGCTGGGAAAGATTGAAGGCGGGAGGAGAAGAGAACAACAGATGAGATGGTTGGGTGGCATTACCAACTTGATGGACATAAGTTTGAGTAAGTTCCAGGAGTTGGTGATGAACAGGGAGGCCTGGTGTGCTGCAGTCCATGGGGTCGCAAAGAGTCGGACATGACTGAGTGACTGAACTGAACATTCTATTATGTATATATACCACATCTTCTTTATCCATTCATCAATGCATAGTTGTCTTTTCTTATAGTTCATTTAAATTAAAATTACTAAAACCAGCAGCTTGTTAACTTGGTAAAAGATACTCATATTGACGATAGCTCAAATGATAGCTCTGGGGAATTCCCTGGCGGTCCAGTACTTAGGACTCAGTGCTGTGGCCCAGGTTCAATCCCTGGTTGGGGAACTATGATTCCACAGGCTGTGTGGCACAGCCAAAAAACAACCAAAACTAATAATAGCTCTGCTACTTCCTAGCTATGTGAACTTGAGCAAGTCACTGAAGTTCTCTAAGCCCCAAATGCACACTCCATAAAAGGAGGGTGATAGTATCCATGTCAGAGTTTGAGACAGTTATGAAATAATGCAAATAAAGTGCTTACCAGAGTACCTGAATATACTTTCAGTAATGTTAGCTCTTATAAGTACACTTTATATGTAAAGTATAAAGAAATTCCAAAAGTAAAGCAGTAAAAGCAAGAGTTGATAAACCATGCCACCAGGCCAAATCTTACCTGCCACCTATCATCACGAGTAATTTTTATTGTAACACAGCCACATTCCTTCATTTATACATTGTCTTCAAGACTTTCACAGCAGCATTGAATAGCTGCAATAGACTGCATGGCCTGAAAAGTAAAATATTTACCATCTGGCCTTTTACATGGAGTTTGTCAACCCTCAAGTACAAGAAGAAATTTTATTGGCCCAAATAAAAATACCATTTGTAGACTTCCTTGGTGGTCTACTGGTTAAGAATCCATTTGCCAATGCAGGGGACACAAGTTTGATCCCTCCTCTGGGAGGATTCCACATGCCACAGGGCAACTGAGCTGGTGCCCCACAACTACTAAGCCTGCAAGCCCTCAAGCCCACACACCACCATGAGAAAGCAGCCTCCCCACAGCAACAAAGACACAGTGCAGCCAAAACTCACCTTTAAAAATAAATAAAATCAAAGTAGTGGCCAACTGAAACATAATTGCTTTTAAAAAATAACCTTTGAAATGTGGATGTGGCTATTTTCTAGTCAAAAATGAAAAGGAAATCACAAAAGCTATCAAACCCGTCCTCTCACATGATTTAGGGAGACACTAACAGCCCTGACTCAAACTGACCTGAGGAGCAGAGATCAGCAAGATGTAGATAACCCAGAAAACACCCTGAACTACAAGCAACTGCAAACTTTCCCCAAGGCAATTGCAAGGGGAGAAGAAAAGTCTCTCCTTCATCCAGTGTAGGTCCCTGAAAATAACAGCAAAGAGATGAGGATAGTATGTAAACAAACCTGTCCTTAATAACCAGTTCTCTCCCCCAAAGATAGCCTACAGCATCTGAAAGAAACTAAAATTCACAACAAATTTCAATGTTTTTCTCAAATAACTCCTCACAATTGACAGGTAAATGCAGTCTTCTGATTGAAGGCATTCATTTGTTGAATAAGTGAATGAATGAAGGGATGATGCCGTTAGCCTATTAGCTGTCTAAATCTAGCAAAACAAATTTTGAGATTTTTTTTTCTTACAGTTTTATTAAGATATAATTGACATATAACACTGTATAAATTTAAGGTGTACAGCATAATGATTTTATTTACATACATCATGAAATGATGACAACAATAAGTTTAGTGAACATCTATCATATCATGCAAAAAGGCAAAATGGTTGTCTGAGGAAGCCTTACAAATAGCTATGAAAAGAAGAAAAGTGAAAGGCAAAGGAGAAAAGGAAAGATATACTCATTTG
This sequence comes from Bos indicus x Bos taurus, assembly GCF_003369695.1. Lineage (NCBI taxonomy): Eukaryota > Metazoa > Chordata > Mammalia > Artiodactyla > Bovidae > Bos > Bos indicus x Bos taurus. The sequence goes on along the minus strand of NC_040103.1, from coordinate 25,371,938 downwards.
AATGCAGCGTTCCAAAAAACAGCGAGGAGAGATAAGAAAGCCTTCCTCAGTGATCAATGCAAAGAAATAGAGGAAACAATAGAATGAGAAAGACTAGAGATCTCTTCAAGAAAATTAGAGATACCAAGGGAATATTTCATGCAAAGATGGGCTCAATAAAGGACAGAAATGGTATAGATCTAACAGAAGCAGGAGATATTAAGAGGAGGTGGCAAGAATACACGGAAGAATTATACAAAAAAAGTTCTTCATGGCCCAGATAACCACGATGGTGTGATCACTCACCTAGAGCTAGACATCCTGGAATGCGAAGTCAAGTGGGCCTTAGGAAGCATCACTACGAACAAAGCTAGTGGAGGTGATGGAATTCAAGTTGAACTATTTCAAATCCTAAAAGATGATGCTGTTAATATGCTGCACTCAATATGCTAGCAAATTTGGAAAACTCAGCAGTGGCCACAGGACAGTTTTCATTCCAATCCCAAAGAAAAGTAATGCCAAAGAATGCTCAAACTACAGCAAAATTGCACTCATCTCACACACTAGCAAAGTAATACTCAAAATTCTTCAAGCCAGGCTTCAACAATACATGAACCATGAACTTGCAGATGTTCAAGCTGAATTTAGAAAAGGCAGAGGAACCAGAGATCAAATTGCCAACATGCATGGATCATCGAAAAAGCAAGAGAGTTCCAGAAAAACATCTACTTCTGTTTTATTGACTTTGCCAAAGCCTTTGACTGTGTGAATCACAACAAACTGTGGAAAATTCTTAAAGAGATAGGAACACCAGACCACCTGACCTGCCTCCTGAGAAATCTGTATGCAGGTCAAGAAGCAACAGTTAGAAATGGACATGGTACAATAGACTGGTTCCAAATCAGGAAATGAGTACATCAAGGCTGTATGTTGTCACCCTGCTTATTTAACTTACATGCAGAGGACATCATGAGAAATGCCAGGCTGAATGAAGCACAAGCTGGAGTCAAGATTGCCAGGAGAAATATCAATAACCTCATGCAGATGACACCATCCTTATGGCAGAAAGCAAAGAAGAACTAAAGAGCCTCTTGATGAAAGAGGAGAGTGAAAAACTTGGCTTAAAACTCAACATTCAGAAAACGAAGATCATGGCATCTGGTCCCATCACTTCATGGAAAATAGATGGGGAAACAGTGACAGATTTTATTTTGAGGGGCTCCAAAATCACTGCAGATGGTGACTGTAGCCATGAAATTTGGAAGAAAAGCTATGACCAACCTAGAAAGCGTATTAAAAAGCAGACACATTACTTTGCCAACAAAGGTCCGTCTGGTCAAAGCTATGGTTTTTCCAGTACTCGTTTATGGATGTGCGAGTTGGACTATAAAGAAAGCTGAGCACTGAAGAATTGATGCTTTTGAACTGTGGTACTGGAGAAGACTCTTGAGAGTCCCTTGGACTGCAAGGAGATCCAACCAGTCCATCTTAAAGGAAATCAATCCTGAATATTCATTGGAAGGACTGATGCCGAAGCTCCAATACTTTGGCCACTTGATGTGAAGAACTGACTCATTTCAAAAGACCCTGATGCCTGGAAAGATTGAAAGTGGGAGAAGGGGACGACAAAGGATGAGATGGTTGGATGGCAATCACCTATTCAATGGACATGAGTTTGAGTAAACTCTGGGAGTTGGTGATGGACAGGGAAGCCTGGAGTACTGCAGTCCATGGAGTCGCAAAGAGTTGGACACGATTGAGCAACTGAACTGACTATCTCATGCAGATATAAAACAAAAGAAAGAAATACTTTGTCCTTGTGATAAGAATACAGGATTTACTCTCAACAGCTTTCATATATCACAAACATCCGTGTTATTAATTCCACTGTTTTCTAATGCCTATTTAGGTTCTAACTAGCCAGAAGTTATGGGTATGTTGTCATTTGTCTAACAGTTAAAGCATTCAATACCCTGGGGTATTGCTTATTCCTTTCCCTGAACTGTTCTTTAAATCATATACTTTTATTTGATTTTCAGACTTCTGCCTGGTCTCTACCTAAATTGTTCTTTTTTAATTTAATCTTTATATTGGGATATAGTTGATTTATAATACTTTGTTAGTTTCAGATATACAGTGATGTGGTTCAGTTTTACATGCTTAAAACTTAAAACTTCAGTTATATCCATGCTTTTTCAGACTGTTCCCATATAAATTATTATAGAATATTGAGTAGAGTTCCCTGTGCTATACAGTAGGTCCTTGTGGTTATCTGGTTATCTATTTTATTTTCTTTATTTTTTTATTTATGACCACACTGCTTGGCTTGCAGGATCTTAGTTTCCTGACCAGGGATTGTCCCAGGCCCTTGGCAGGGAGACTGCAGCATCCTAACCACTGTACCACCAGCAAATTCCCTGATCATCAATATTATATATAGTAGTGTGTATATTTTTTTCCCTAACTCCTCCCCATTACCTTTTACCTCTGGTAACCAGAAGTTTATCTTCAAAGTCTCTGAGTCTGTTTCTGTTTTGTAATAAGTTCATTTATATCATCTTTTTAGATTCCACATATAACTGATACCATATGATATGTTTCTTTTCTATCTGACTTATTAATAGCATGATAATCTCTAAATCTATCCATATTGCTGCAAATGGCATTATTTCATTCTTCTTTATGGATGAATACTATTCCACTATTTATATGTAAATCTAGAAAGATTAAAAAGAAAATAACAAAGACTGTTGTAACAAAAAATATCTCACTATATTTTTAGGCAAGGCCTCACTGGGGTCCCTGCTTGCAGCAGGGGGAAGGGAGAACAAATAACAGGTTCCTTTGCTTGCTCACTCAAAAACTCCCACTTTTTTGTAGCTCAGAATGTAGTCTTTCTCCCAACAAGTAGTTTTAGGCGTGAGGAAAAGTAACACTGAAGTAACTCGATGGCTCGATAGGAAACTGACTCTGGTCCAGATTCTATCATGTTGCCAACACGTCTAAGGTTCTGGGCCTGTTGAGAGTTAGTTCAGAAAACTAATGTGGCTGCAGAACATTAGACTGGTCTAGGTCTTCCATTTAAAGAAAATATAGACTCCTCTAAAATTTAGTACGTATCCCATGGCAGATTTGGCAAAACTATCCCAGAATTCTGACCAGTTACCTAGGTAAGGGGGAACCCCTAGTACCCTTCAGTGACTCTACAGTAACAGGAATGAAAACAACAGCGGAGCAGCTCTGACAGTTGAAGCAGCCAAAACAGGATGAACGAACCCAGCATTGCCATGAGCCCCAATACAAACTGTGATAAAAATGTGGACTAAATAAGAGAGGAGGCTAGATTTTCTTCAAACATGGGAGATCTAGAGCAGCCACATTACTTTCCTAAACTCTAACTCTCAACATCCACTCTGTACCTTGCCCAACACAGGCTAGGGCAGCAGTTTTTTTTTGTTTTTTTTAAATTGAAGCATGGTTGGTTTACAATGTTGTATTAACTTATGCTGTATAGCAAAGTGACTCAGTTATATACATACGCATTTCTGCTTTATTGACTATGCTAAAGCCTTTGACTGTGTGGATCACAACAAACTATGGAAAATTCTGAAAGAGATGGGAATACCAGACCACCTGACCTGCCTCTTGAGAAATCTGTATGCAGGTCAGAAAACAACAGTTAGAACTGGACATGGAACAATAGACTGGTTCCAAATTGGAAAAGGAGTACGTCAAGGCTGTATACTGTCACCCTGCTTATTTAACTTATATGCAGAGTACATCATGAGAAACGCTGGGCTGAAGGAAGCACAAGGTGGAATCAAGATTGCCGGGAGAAATATCAATAACCTCAGATATGCAGATGATACCACCCTTACGGCAGAAAGTGAAGAGGATCTAAAAAGCCTCTTGATGAAAGTGAAAATGGAGTGAAAAAGTTGGCCTAAAGCTCAACATTCAGAAAACTAAGATCATGGCATCTGGTCCCATCACTTCTTGGCAAATAGATAGGGAAACAGTGGAAACAGTGACAGATTTTATTTATTGGGGCTCCAAAATCACTTCAGATGGTGATTGCAGTCATGAAATTAAAATACTCTTACTCCTTGGAAGGAAAGTTATGACCAACCTAGATAGCATATTAAAAAGCAGAGACATTACTTTGCCAACAAAGGTCTGTCTAATCAAGGCTATGGTTTTTCCAGTGGTCATGTATGGATGTGAGAGTTGGACTGTGAAGAAAGCTGAGCACAGAAGAATTGATGCTTTTGAACTGTGGTGTTGGAGAAGACTCTTGAGAGTCCCTTGGACTGCAAGGAGATCCAACCAGTCCATCCTAAAGGAGATTAGTCCCGACTGTTCATGAAAGGACTGATGCTGAAGCTGAAACTCCAATACTTTGGCCACCTGATGTGAAGAACTGACTCATTTTAAAAGACCTTGTTGCTGGGAAAGATTGAGGGTGGGAGGAGAAGGGGACGACAGAGGATGAAGTGGTTGGATCACATCACCGACTCAATGGACTTGAGTTTGAGTAAGCTCCAGGTGTTGGTGATGGACAGGGAGGCCTGGTGTGCTGCAGTCCATGGGGTCACAAAGAGTCAGACAGGACTGAATGATTGAACTGAACTGAACATTATTTTTCATATTCTTTTCCATTATGATTTATCTCAACAGATTGGATATATTCCCCTGTGCTATACAGTAAGAGCTTTTCTTTATCCATTCTAAATGTAATAGTTTGCATCTATGCACCCCAAACTTCTCGTCCATCCCTCCCTCTCCCCCACAACCCTCTTGGCAAGTACAAGTCTATTCTCTGTGGATCTATTTCTGTTTTGTAGATAGGTTTGCTTGTGGCAAAGATGGTAAAATGTCTGCCTGCAATGTGGGAGACCTGGGTTCGATCCCTGGGTTGGGAAGATCCCCTGGAGAAGGAAATGGCAACCCACTCCAGTACTCTTGCCTGGAAAATTCCATGGAAGGAGGAGCCTGATAGGATACAGTCCATGAGATCCCAAAGAGTCGGACACGACTGAGTGACTTCACTTCACTCATTCCCTTGTGCCATATATTCCACATAAAAGTGATATGATATCATGTGGTATTTGTCTTTCTCTGATTTAAATCACTTAGTATGAAAATCTCTAGTTGCATCCATGTTGCTGCAAATGACATTTTTCATTCTTTTATGGCTAAATAGTATTCCACTGTAGTGTACCACGTGTTCTTTATCTACTTATCTGTTGATGGACATTTAGGTTGCCTCCATGTCTTGGCGATTGTGAACAGTACTGCTATCAACATAGGGGTACATGTATCTTATTGAATTATCATTTTCTTTGATGTATGCCCAGGAGTGCAATTGTTGGATCATATGGTAATTCTAGTTTCAGAGGAATCTTCATACTGTTTTCCACAGTGGCAACTTACGTTCCCACCAACAGTGTAGGAGGATTCCCTTTCCTCCACATCTTCTCCAGCATTTGTTATTTGTAGACTTCTTAATGAGGGCTATTCTGACTGGTGTGTGTTGGTACTTCATTATAGTTTTGATTTGCATTTCTCTAATGACTCGTTGATTCTCTAATAATTAGTGATGTTGAGCATCTTTCCATATGCCTATGGCCAACTGTATGTCTTCTCTGAGAAATGTCTGTTTTGTCTTCTGCCCATTTTTTTCCCATTTGGTTGGTTGTTGTTGAGTTGTATGAGCCGTTTCTATATTTTGTAGATCAAGGGTCTGGGAAACAATCTTTCATAAAATTGTTTAAATCTAGGGCTATCCCTGGTAGTCAGGATGTTAAGCCTCTGCACTTCCACTGCAGGAGGCCTGGGTTCAACATCTGGTCAATGGACTAAGATCCCGTGTACCTTAGAGTGCAGCCAAAAAAATTTCAATGGGTTTATTATTAACACAAATTACTGAAATTTCCTTAAATTGAATTTCAAATAAACATAAAATATGCAACTTACATAAACAGTGAGCTTCCCTGGTGGCTCAACTGGTAAAGAGTCCTCTTGCAATGCAGGAGACCCCAGTTCGATCCCTGAGTTGGGAAGATCCCCTGGAGGAGGGCATGAGGAGGAGGAACTCCAGTATTTTTGCCTGGAGAATCCCCATGGACAGAGGAGCCTGGCCGGTTGCCGTCCATGAGGTCGCAAAGAGTCAGATATGCCTGAGTGACCAAGCACAGACCACATGAATGATGGCTGTCTGGCATCCTCCATTTTCAGTGCAAAGAGAACTTGAGACCAAAAAGTTTGAGGATTAATTAATCATCCAGACAAGCAACAAAGTCTGGGAGAGCAGCTGTCTCTTGGAAGCTCAGAAAGCAGTTTGTTGAACAGGCTATATGAGTAAAAAGGTGGAGGCCACAAGCAGCCAGTGAAACTTTCTGCCAATAACTAAAGGCAAAGTCTTAAAATATGAAAAGTCACTATGGAGAGGAATGGCAAAGGGGAAAGTGTGGATAGTTATGAGACTAAAGGCTGTTATTTTATGATTTAATATTATTTTTAGCTGCGCTGGGTCTGCGTTGCTGCACATGCTTTCTCCAGTTGCAGTGAGCAGGGATTACTCCCGAGTTCTGGTGTGTAGGCTTCTCATTGCAGTAGCTTCTCTTGCTGCAGGGCATGGGCACTAGGTGCGCAGGTTTCGGTACTTGAGGTTCATGGGCTGTAGAGCGCTGGCTCAGTAGTTACGGCACATGGGTTTAGTTGTCCCCCACACGTGGGATCTTCCCAGACCAGGGATGAAACCTGTGTCTCCTGCGTTGGCAGGTGGATTATTTACCATTGAACTACGACGGAAGCCCCTAAAGTCTAGTTTTAAGACCAGTTCTTGTTACACTTGAATTTTATCTTTAGATCAGGATGAATTCAGTTGAGAAGAGGAAAAGCTATCAGGATTTTAAGAAGCTGTGCCTTACAGGTTATGTTCTAGAGTGTGGCACAGAGAGTAGCCCACAGAAAGAGCTCATTATTTGTAAAGCAAATGAATGAATGGTTATAAAGTGAAAGTGTGAGGTTGAATAAGGTTGAGAACAAATTGGCTGTACCAAGAATGGCTTATAACAGGGGGACTTGTTCTAGAGTCAGTTCTCAAGAGGGATGAAGAAATGAGAGGAGCTGAGATGCAGACATCTCACATCCCCAGTACAACTCCCTCCCCCCTTTGCCTCCTCTTGATCCCCTTCACTTTCTTTGGAAAATCTGATTAAAGGGCGCTGTTAGCAATCATTCCTTCTCAAGCATGTTAGCATCCTAAACTCACTATGACCTAAACAGAAGTCTTCATTCTAACCCCGCATCTCCCTCGAAATGAGGGTCTCTTGCACACTTCAACTTAATATGGTTCTTGACTCCTTTCCCCCTCATGCCTTCTACATAATCCTCTAGCATGTCCTGTGATTCTACTTCCAAAGTACACTTTGAATTTATCCATTTCTTTCTATCCCTACTCGATCACTGAGAAGTTACTGCCTTAAAGTATGTGGTTGAGTAGTATGAGCAAATTTTTTTATGAGAGCTGTACTTTTCCTGGGATTTCTCCTTGACACACAGTTCTTGGTTGCTTTCTTGAATTGTCTTTCCTATTTTAAGTTTTTTCAAAGTCACAAAATAATAGTTAATGATTAAAGAAACAACTTGAAAGGATATTATAAGCCCCAATTGACTTTTCCCCCCAAAGATCACATCTCTCTGATGTGCAAAATGACTAAAAGGCTTCATTGTGTACTGACACTTACCTTATTAATGGATCTATTACACGTGCACTGGGCCATTTAAAAAAATATTGTTGCCCTAACATATTTGAGTTTTCTCTCTTCATGTCTTATGATTGGCAACTGATTGTAATAATCAAAAACAGACCTGCAATGGAGATAACTATGAAAAGTTTAGAAATACTACAATGACAACTTAGCTATAAAATGGATAATTTTATTTTGTAACTTTTTTTTTTAACATGGTCACTTATTTATTTTTGATACAAAATTTTGTAACTTTAAACTTTTTATTTTGTATTGGGGTATAGCCAATTAACAATGTTGAGGTAGTTTCAGGTGAACAGCAAGGGACTAAGTTATAAATATACATGTATCCACAAAATGGATAATTTTAATCTTAACATCTATGTATCTATATATATTGTTGTTGTTTAGTCCCTAAGTCATATCTGACTCTGCATCCCCATGGACTGTAGCCTGCCAGGCTCCTCTGTCCATGGGATTTCCCATGCAAGAATATTGTTGTAGGTTGCATTTCCTTCTCCAAGGGATCTTCCCAACCAAGGGATCAAAACCGAGTCTCCTGCATTGACGGATGTCTTCTTTAACACTGAGCCACCAGAGAAGCCATCAATATATATATAGGTATAGCTATAACTATGACTTGGAAAATTATGTTTTTAGGTTAATCTTCCCTTATTATAGCTTGGACCTGGTTCAGTGGTTTGTCAGCAAATTACTTCATGCACAGTTGTTGCTTTAGATTTTTCTCATATGATGTATAGCTCATATACAATATTTGCATCATGTACAACATGACATTTATATGCATTACAAAATGGTCAGCCTGGTAAGTGTAGTAACCATCTGTCACCATGCAAAGTTATTGCATGGCAATATTACATCTATAAAGAATATTATTGACTATACATTACATTCATTACAGATTATGCTATATATTACATCCCCATGACTTATAATTGTGAGTGTGTACCTCCTGATCTCTTTCATCTGTTTTGCCCAACCTCTCACTTGCTCTCCTCATCTGGCAGCCCCATTTGTTCTCTGTATCCATGAGTTTGTTTTCTGTTTTGTTAGTTCATTTATTGTTTTTCAGATTCCACATGTAAGTGAAATCATGGGGTATTGTCTTTCTCTGTCTGATTTACTTCACAAAGCAGAGTATCTTTTGCATCCATTCATGTTGTTGCAAGTAGCAAGATTTCATACTTTTCTTACGGCCAAGTAATAGTCTACTGTGTATATATACCACATTTTCTTTATCCATTCATCCATCAATGGATAGTTGTCTTTTCTTATAGTCCATTTAAACTGAAATTAATAGAACTAGCAACTTATTAACTTGGTAAAATATACTCATATTGGCCTTGGTTCAAATAATAGTTCTGCCAGTGCCTACCTGTATGACCTTGAGCACGTCACTGAAGCTCTCTAAGCCTCAACTGAACATTCTGTAAAAGGGGGATGATAGTATCCATGTCAAAGTTTGAGATAATTATATGAAATAATGCATATAAAGTGCTTAGTAGCGTATCTGGAATAGACTAGGTATTGCTCAGTAATGTTAGCTTTTATAAGTATGTTTTTTACATAATGTATAAAGAAAATCTAAAAGTAAACCAGTAAAAGCAAGAGTTGGTAAACGATGCCTCCAGGCCAAAGCCAGCCTGCCACCTATTTTCACAAGTAAATTTTTTTGTAGCGCAGCCACATTCCTTCATTTATGTACTGTCTTCAGGTGCTTTCACAGCAGCACTGAATAGCTACAGTAGACCACTTGGCCTGAAAAGTCTAAAGTATTTACCATCTGGCCCTTGACAGTATTTGTCAGCCCTTAAGTACATGGAGAAGAAAACTAATTGGCTAAAAAAAAATAGCATTTGAAATATGCATGTGGCTATTTTCTATTCAAAAACAAAAATAAATGCTTGCTTTGGCAGCACATATACTAAAATTGGAATAATACAGAGATTATCATGGCCACTGCAAAAGGACAACACGCAAATCCTTGGAACATTCCAAATTTTTATTACCTATGGCTGATTCATGTTGATGTATGGCCAAAACCATCACAATATGGTAATTATCCTCCAATTAAAAATAAAATTTTTTTAATTAAAAAAACCCACAAAATCTATCAAGCTCTCCCCCCTCACATGATCTGGAGAAAAACTAACAGCACCGGCTCAAACTGATCTGAGGAGCAAAGTAGATAACCCGGACGAACAAGATGCAGATAATCAAGAAAACTCCACTGAACTACAGGCAATTGCAAAAACTTTCCCCACAGCAGTTGTGAGGGAAGAAGTCTCTCCTACACCCAGTATAGGCCCCTGAGACGCACAGCAAAAAAATGAGAATGGCATTTAAGCAAACTTGTGCTTAATAACCAGGCTTTTCACCCAAAGATAGCTTACACCATCTGAAAGACCCTAAAATTCACAGGCAGTTTTCAGTGTTTTTCTCAGATAACTGCTCAGAATTGACAAGTAAATAGTCTTCTGATAGTAGTCATTCAGTTGTTGAATAAGTGAATGAATAAAGGAATGATGCTTTCAGCCTATTAGTTGTCTAAATCTAGCCATATTTTTTTAGATCTTTTTTCTTCCAGTTTTATTGATATATAATTGACATATAGCACTATATAAATTTAAGGTGTACAGCATAATGATTTTATTTACATACATCATGAAATGATAATCACAATAAGTTTAATGACAATCCATCATGTCATGCAGGTAGAAAAATTTTTAATTATTTTTTCCTTGTGATAGAACTCTTATTAGAATTTGCTCTTAACAACTTTCATGTATAACATACAGCAGTGTTGTTAATTCCATTGCTTTTCTTTTTTTTTCCTGCCATGTGGCATCCAGGATCTTAATTCCCAGACCAGGAACTGAACCCATACCCCTGCAGTGGAAACGCTGAGCTTTAACCACTGGACTGCCAGGGAGGTCCCTACATTGTTTTTTAATGCCTATTCAGATCCAAGTGTGTGTCATTTGTCTAGCAGTTAAAACATTCAATACCCTGAGATATTTCTTACTCTTTTCCCTGAACTATTATTTAAATTATGTAATTTTTATGGACTTTTGCCCCATCTCTACCTAGATTGTTAGTTCTTTTTTTTTTATTTTAATTTTTATATTTGGATAGGGTGGTTTTTCAATGATGTGTTAGTTTCAGTTATACAGCAAAGTGGTTCAGTTATACATATATCCATTCTTTTTTCAGATTCTTTCCCCATATAGGTTATTACAGAATATTGAGTGAGTTCCATGTGTTATACAGTAAGTGCTTTTTATTTTTAAACTTAAAAAAATTTTTTTTAATTTATCTTCCGCTGCATTGGGTCTTTGTTGTACTCAGATCTTCTCTGGTTGTGTTACACGTGCTTCTCATTGTGGTAGCTTCTCTTCTTCCAGAGCATGGGCTCCTGGGCACAGTGACTTCAGTAGTTGTGGCACTCGGGCTCAGTATTTGCATCTCGCAGGCTCTAGAGTGCCGGCTTCAGTAGTCGTGGCTCATGGGCTTAGTTGACCCGAGGCATGTATCTTCCTGGACCAGGGATTGAACCCCTTCCCCCTGATTGGCAGGCAGACAACTGGACCACCAGGGAAGTCCTTATTTATTTATTTATTTATGATCATGCCACCTGGCTTGTGGGATTTAAGCTCCCCGACCAGGGACTGAACTCCAGCACTAGGCAGTGAGAGCACAAAATCCTAACCACTGGAACACCAGGGAATTCCCTGGTTATGTATTTTGTATATGGAAGTGTGTATATGTCAATCTCAAACTCCAAATTTATCCCTTCCCCCAACATCTTTCCCTTTGGTAACTCTAAATTTGTTTTCTAAGTCTGTGAGTCTGTTTTTGTTTTGTAAATAAGTTCGTTTGTATCATCTTTTTAGATTCCACATGTAAGTGATATCATATATTTGTCTTTGTCTGACTTACTTCACTTAGCATGATAATCTCTAAGTCCATCCATGTTGTTTCAGATGGCATTATTTCATTCTTTATGGCTGAATAATATCCCATTTTATATATATATGTAAAGCTAGTGACATTGAAAAGAAAATGGCAAGCAAGGACTTTTGTACCAAAAAATCTCACTTTCTTTTTTCAGGCAAGGTTTTACTCGGGCTCCCGCTACAGCACAGGGGAGTGAGACCAAAGAAATTTCCCTTTGTTTGCTCTCTCCCTGATGGAGAAGAAAGTCTGTTCCTTATATGGGGTGAGGGTAGGGCTGTGACTAGGGTCCAACTGGAGGGGTGGCTTAGGAATTTGCCCACCTGTTAGGTGGTGGAGTGTGCAGGGCCATGCAAAGTACCCTGCTTTTGCTCCCAGCCATCTGCTTATGCTCCAGGCTCCTCAAAAGTGGAGGTTGGGGTTTTTTGCTGTCTTTGTATCTCTTAGGTCCAGAAATTGCCCCAACTGCCTATGCAGGCTCCAGGAGAGATGTATTCAGTGCAAGCATTGTGCACTTCAGCAAAGGGTCCCAGTCCCAGCCTGTCTCATTCCCCGCGAAATACTCAACACCCTATTCTAAAAGGGTAAGGGGTCAAAGTTCTCTTCTTCTGAAACTTCTTCCTCCTGGACAGAGGCTACAGACCCTACCCTGCCCAAGAGGTGTAGAAGTCCCTTGCTGACTGTTCCAAGCACCTATAGGGACCAGGGCCACTCTACTGGAATGGGCTGAATTCCTTGAGCCATCATGAGCCTTATTTCAAACTGTTGGAGCCTAAAAAACACACACTTAACCAACAGTTTCAACGAACAAGGACTGAAAAGGAGAACAACAATCACCCTTAAGAGGCCTAGAAAGGAAAGGAAGCGGGTTAACTTTGGGCTTTTTTAGCTGTTGACCAGACAAGGGAGGTGAAATTGCCCCTACCAAAATTATGAAGCCACTCTTCCTGGGCTTATGTTTCCTTAATATTAACTTTTACATGTCCTATCCCATTGATCAAGTGCAGCAGAAAGTATTAGTCATCACACAAACTCTACCTTGTTCCGCCAGAAGATATTCAAGTGTCAGACAACTGGCAAGAACCACATCAGCCAAGGAAATGAGAGGTCCCAAGTCCTGTTAAGGATTCAGATAGAAGCCAACCCACTACATCATTTTACTTTTCTGTTGACAGTGCCTTTTTTTTAAGCATTAAAAAATATGTTTATTTACGTATTTTTGTCTGTGCTGGGTGTTTGTTGCCGAGCGTGGGTGTTTCCCTAGTTGTGGCAAGCAGGGGCTGTTCTCTAGTTTCAGTGTGTAGGCTTCTATTTGTGGTGGCTTCTCTTTTTGCGAGGCACAGGCTCAAGGCTTCAGAAGTTGTGGCACATGGGCTTAGTTGGCCCTTAACGTGTGGGCTCTTCCTGGACCAGGGATTCAACTGGTGTCCCTTCCATTGCAAGATAGATTCTTAACCACTCTACCATCAGGGAAGACCAGTGCCTGGTTTTTGACCAGGTGTCTCAGATCTTCCACTGGCTCACAGCTTTCCTGTTCCTCTCCAGTGACCTATGGGGTTTCTGGAAGTAAAAGCTTTAGTCTGGACAAATGTACCCAACTACATATCCCTTGCAGTTTGACAGCAGTGGGGGTGGTTAAAATTACTTAATAGCTGTCCTTCCATTTTTGGCAATTCTTGGTCCTGGGGGGACCCCTCTTTCCAGGTTTTAAGAAGGATTTGGTTTCTTTGTGAAGGAACAGCTCCATTTCTGTAGTTTTCAGTGGGAGCTGGCAGTGCCTTGTGGGCATAATCCTGGATCGCCTTCTGAACTTGTCCTAGATTAATAATAAATGTCAGAGCCTGGTTCACTTCCTCATCAGTGAATGTCAGTAGTACAAAAAGGCCTTCCACAGGTCATTTCAATGTGCTATGTCTCAGACCACTCCTGGGGCTACACAGACTACACAGAGTCTGCAGTAGGAAGCAAGTTGTCCAGGGTTTCTGAGTTTCTTGGCAGAGCTTTGCTAAGGTTTTCTATAAAGTATGGTTCATTTTCTCTACCTTACTTGAAGACTAGGTTGCCAAGGGATGTGTTACTTGTAAGTCTATCCCTGGGAGAGGAGCCCTTGTGTGATTTGGGCTATAAGAGAGAGCCTGTTATCACTCTAGAGGGACTTTGGAAGTCCAAACTGAGGAATTATTTCTTTTAAAAGGGACTTACAGATTTCCATAGCCTTTTCAGATCAGGTAGGGAAGGCTTCAGACCATCCTGTGAAAGTAGCAAGGAATACCAGAAGATGTTTATGTCCTGATCATGAGTACATTTGGGTGAAATCTAACTGTCAGTCTTCCCTGGGATATGTCCCTCGGGGTTGAATCAATCTGAGTAATGAAAGGGGGGTTGGATGGGTGTGTGGGTTATTGTGGGCACATAAATCATAGGTCAGCATGACTTGTTTTACTGTTCTTTTGAGCCTCTTCCCTCCAGTAGTGGATGGAATCATGTAAACTCAGTGAGTTTCCATTGTTGGGCCCCAGGGATTAAAACCTTATATTCCTTTTTATTCTGGCCTGTGCTTCCCTTCTCATAGCCCTATTTTTCAGTATTTGTGTTCCTCTGGGGAATATCGGGGAAGGCTAGGAAGTTCGGGGGGGCAATCACTAGAGGATGAGATGGTTGGATGGCATCACTGACTCGATGGACATGAGTCTGAGCAAGCTCTGGGAGTTGGTGATGGACAGGGAAGCCTGGCATGCTGCAGTCCATGGCGTCACAAAGAGTCAGACACAACTGAGGGATTGAACTGAACTGAATCACTAGAGCCATAATTTGTTCATATGTGCTCAGTATCTCAGTCGTGTCCAACTCTTTGGGACCCCATGAACTACAGCCCACCAGGCTCCTCTGTCCATGGAATTTCCCAGGCAAGAATACTGGAGAGGGCTGCCATTTCTTCCTCCAAGGTATCTTCCTGACCTAGGTATCGAACCCACGTCTCCTGCTTTGGCAGGAGGATTCTTTACAACTGAGCCACCTGGGAAGGCCAGGTTCCTGCATTCTAGCTGCCTGTTTTGCAAGTTGATCATCTTTGCTGTTCACTTAGCTGACAATAGATCCTTCCCTCAGATGGGCTCTACAGAGGATTACTGCTACTCAGATTGGGAGCTACACTGCTTCTAAAAGAGCCAGAACCAAATCTTACATTTTATGGGAGAATTTCTAGCAGTTAACCTCCCCCTTTCTTTACAAATGGTAGCATGAGCATATGGCAGGTAGAATCCACATTTAGAGTCAGTGAAAATATTTAATTTTATATTCTTCCCTAATTGCAAAGCTCTCATTAATGCAATTAGTTCAGTCATTTGGACTAATATCTGGAGTGGCAGGGCCATGGCTTTTATGACTTCATCTAGACTAGCTGTGGCATATACTGCCTGTCGGGTTCCCATTTCTACCAAACTCCCAGTCAACCTCAGGGCTGTCAAGAGGCTCATCTAGAAGATCAGACCTGCTGGAGTAAGTTTGTTCTTGGGTCTCTATACACAGAGGCAATAAGTCTCCACTCTCAACCAGTAAAAGCAGAGTTACTAGGTTCGGCACACCTTTAAGGTAATGTCAAGGATTCCATTAAAAGGGCTTGGTATCTTATTAACTTTCCTCCAGTCAACCAATGATGTCCTCTGACTTCCAGCACAGATAGTACCTGATGAGGGGTTAACACATCTAAGTGTTGTCCCAGGGTGAGCTTGGAAGCCTCATTAACCAACATGGCTGTGACTGCTACTGCCCACAGCAGCTTGGCATTCCCAGGGCCACTGAGTCCAATTGTTTTGAAAAGTAAGCCACTGCTCTCTGATCCAGTCCCGGCCTTGGAGTCAGGACTTCTAGTGTTATCCTTGACCTTCTGTGACCATATAGAGTAGAGGACTTCTCCAGATTTCGCAGCCCCAGAGCTGGTACTGTATTCAGCTCAATCTTTAGAGTCTCCAAGCCCTGCTGGTGGTCTTATTCCATTGAAGGGGTACCCTTCCCCTCCCTTTAGAATGTCATATGGGGTTTTGCTATGAGGCCATAATTTGAAATCCAGATAGAACCCAGCCATCCCCATAAAGCTGGGAGTTACCTCTTTCTGATTGGAGATGGTAATGCACTAATTGCTGGGTTTTGATCTATGGCCAGGGCTCATGCCCCTGGAGTCAAAACAGATTCAAAATATTGAATCCATTGCTGAGATCTGTGCCTTGGTTAAAGAGGCTTTATATCCCCTTTTTGCCCAAAAATTTAGACCCTAACAGTATTTTGATTTGAGTCTTGTTTGGTCTCACTATTCATCAATAATTACCAACATAATTGTAGCAGAGTTCTCAAGACTCAGTTCCCTTGATTCCCTTGCTAATGTATTTCTCAAAAAAGTGGGGGCTATGTTGCAAACCCTGTGTACTCATTGTCCATGTACATTGGGTAGCCTCCAGGGTGTCAGGGCCTCTCCATTCAAAGGCAAAAAGGTATTGAGAGTCTGGATGGGGGGAAATGTAGAAAAATGCATCTTGGAGCTCCAAAACAGTAATACTCAGCTTTCCATGGCAGTTGTGTGGGAAGGGAGTACAGTTTTGGCACCAGGGGTGAACAGGGGGGACTGCCTCATTCTCTGCTCCTTAGTCTTGCACAAACTGATTCTCCCTGCTAGACTTCTGAGCAGGGAGGCCAGGGTGTTGCAAGGGGATCAGCAGAGCTTAAAGAGTCTGTGTTTTAGAAATTAGCTGAACAGTGTTTAGATTACCCTCAGGGCCTCAGACTTTAAAGGATATTGTCTCTTCCAGGGGTGTTTTCCCCAGGCCTTATTTTTATTGGGGGAACACGTTTTGCACTTCCTGGCACCAACCCAACTGCAGGATCTACTTGTTCTCAAATTTCTTGGGGGAGGTCTTGGGGAATATTTTGATGCCCAACAGGTGGCTCATCTGTGACAACTAGCAAATGCATTCTCTGTTCAGATTCTTTACCTCCTTGGACTTAACCCTGTCCTAAGAATATACTAGCTCCTAACTTATTTAACAAATCTCTCCTGGGAGGTGGACAGGGCATTCTGGCATATACAAAAAGGAGTAAGTAATAATAACAGTCTGATTATTATTGACAAGGAGAGACATAAATTGCTTACCTTTGCCCATCAACTCCTGTCACTACAGTCATGGTTGGAGAGGGGGTTAGCTGGCCAAGTCAGAATAGTGTCTACAAGAAATTCAGTTCTCCTACCTGCTGCATCGAGGGTGACCTGGAGCTCTGCACAAGTATTGGGAATGGATCAAGTGGGATCTGGAGCCACATAGGTGCTTGGGCGCCATCAGTTGGTGTGCAGAATCTCTCTTCTGAGAAATTCACAAGAATTGGGGCTGGCCACAGTTGCCCCTCAGTCATCACACCAGTGGGAGCTCAGGACATTCCCCCTTCTAGAGCCCCTCTTTCTGACAAAAGGCACACTGGTTCCAGCTCAGGTGGCTCCTTGATGGTCTGTCCAGTCTTCCTGGCCCTCCAGGGTCCCCTCAGGTGGTGGGTGAGTGAGAACAACCAAAAGCCGTGTTTTTTCCATTAGCCTCTTATTCTTATTGGCCGCCTCTGTTATGTCTTGATTGTTATAACCTTGAAGGCCTCCTCTACCAGGGTTTACAGTGGAGGCCCAGCCTCAAGGTTTTGTAATTTTCTCTTGACATCAGGAGTAGCCTGGTGGATAAAATGCATGGCCAGTATGTCCTCCCTTCTGTGGACTCTGGGTCTTTATTGGTGTCCTTCCTGAAAGCCTCTGTTACCTAGCTCAGGAATATGCCTGGCTTTCATCTTTTTCCTGTGTAACCTCTCAGACCTTATAATTTACAGGCATCACCATACACCTTTTCATTCCTTCTGATAGACAGGTAATATAATGTCTCATCCTTGGCCTGGCCTACTCAATCTTCATAGTCCCAGTGTGGGTCATGATCTATAATTGCATCCCCACCCACCTGGTAAATGTACTGGTGTGGATTGTTGGCCAGTAGGCCTACTGTGTGTTCCCTGGACTTTCTTAGTATATGCTCCATTTCATCCTGGGGGCAACAGTGGGCCAGAATAAGCATGCTGTCCTGCCAGGTGAGAGAGACTGCCAACCCCAGCCTGACAAATTTATCCCCAAACTTGTCAGGGTTCTCTGAGAACATGCCAAACCTCTCCTTACAGATTAACCCAATTAGCTTAGGATCTCTCTTTGGGATGTTCCAGGAGCCCCCTGAAGCACCCCAAAGTTAACTGGAAGTCAGAAGAATTTCTATTAGAATTTGATATCTGGGAAGTCTGTCAAAATTTTTTTTAAAGTTTTAAAACATCCAATCAGATAAGATCATAGGTTTTTGTGAAAAAATGCTTATTCTTTGTTCTATGGTGGGGGAAGAAAAGTCAAAAGTAAATATAGATCAGTTAAAAGCACTGGAACTCACACAACCTGTTTTCAAAAGCGGCATCCAGGACAACTTTGTTCTCTTATGAGAGAGAAACAAACCCAATCCTGCATCAGCCTAATCTTAATAAAATCGACTCACCTAATTAAATTTAATCCACCTTAGAAGATCCTGACAAATACAAAATTCTTTTCTCAATGTTCACCTTCCTTAAGCCTTCTACAACTTCCTGCAGCCATACATCGTCCCTTATTCTTTCCTCCGTTTAGAAATAGCCAGCTCTAAGACAACATCATCCTTTTACCTTTCAATAAGATATATTTCCATTCCTCATACTTTCTTTCCTGAATATCATCCTACTTTTCTTAAGCAATCATTAATTTATTGTGTGTGGGTGTGTGTGTGCGTGTGTGCACACACACACTCAGTCACAAAGGCCTGTCTGACTCTTTGAGACCCCTTGGACTGTAGCCTGCCAGGCTCCTCTGTCCATGGAATTCACCAGGCAAGGATACTGGAGTGGGTTGCCATTTCCTTCTCTAGGGGATCTTCCCAATCCAGGGATCAAACCTGCGCCTCCTGCTTTGGCAGGCAGATACTTTCCACTGAGCCACCTGAGAAGCCCATTCTTTACATCAGAATTCCATAAATTAGTAGAGAACATGTTACTGCTGCTGCTAAGTCACTTCAGTCGTGTCCGACTCTGTGCGACCCCATAGACGGCAGCCCACCAGGCTCCCTTGTCCCTGGGATTCTCCAGGCAAGAACACTGGAGTGGGTTGCCATTTCCTTCTCCAGTGCATGAAGGTGAAAAGTGAAAGTGAAGTCACTCAGTCCTGTCCAACTCTGAGCGGCCCCATGGACTGCAGCCTACCCAGGCTCCTCCGTCCATGGGATTTTCCAGGCATGAGTACTAAGGTGGTAACAAATATCTTTAGTTTCTCTCTCACAAGAAGAGAAAAATTAATGAATTTAGATTTGTTTCACAATTAACGTTCCAGTATTTTATCTTATTTGAAATGCCCTGTGTGTGTCAGTTGCTCAGTCATGTCTGACTCTTTGTGACCCCATGGACTGTAGCCCGCCAGGCTCCTCTGTCCATGGAATTCTCCAGGCAAGAATCCTGAAGTGGGTTGCCATTGCCCTTCTCCAGAGGAATCTTCCTGACCCAGAGATCAAACCCAGGTCTCCCGCACTGCAGGCAAATGCCCTATATATCTAATTAATTCCTATCATTGAACTTAATTTGGTTTCAAATTTATCAAAATTTGGACAGACTGTTTTAGATGCATGTTTCCAAAGCATGTAATTATTCCTATAGCTTACAAAAACTTTGTATTCCAATTACATGTGCTTAAAGTTTTATCATATCAGGTTATTTTTCCCTGTTAACAAGTTTATAAGAAAAACAATATGCACTTACTGACTTCTTATAACTCTTGGTATGGTGAAAGTATTATCCTTAATCTTGATAACTCTAAAAGGTCTGTATTAAAGCCACAGGTTAAAGCTAGACAAGTTAATTTCTATAGAACCAGAGATCTCATAGTTTTCCCACTTGTGTTTAAAATGGACTTCTTTTCCCCCCTCAGTCTGGTGGGACTACAGATGAATCAGGAAGTTCCTGACAGCGTCAATTCCTAAGTAGGCTGATAAGAAGTCCAGGGTTCCCGAGGAGGAGAAAGGGGTCTGGGGCTCTGAAGGAGAAAATGACAAATGTTCTTTTCTACATTGCTTTGTCTTAGTCAATATAACAATGTATCTTTTTTTTCCAGTTTTTTCTTTTTTTTTTTTTTAACTTTATAATATTGTATTGGTTTTGCCATACATTGACATGAATCTGCCATGGGTATACATGTGTTCCCCATCCTGAACCCCCCTCCCACTTCCCTCCCCATCCTATTCCTCTGGGTCATCCCAGTGCACCAACCCCAAGCACCCTGTATCATGCATCGAACTTGGACAGGCAATTCATTTCACATGTGATAATTTACATGTTTCAGTGCCATTCTCCCATATCATCCCGCCCTTACCCTCTCCCACAGAGTCCAAAAGACTGTTCTATACATCTGTGTCTCTTTTGCTGTCTCACATACAGGGTTATCGTTACCATCTTTCTAAATTCCATGTATATGTGTTAGTATACTGTATTGGTGTTTTTCTTTCTGGCTTACTTCACTCTGTATAATAGGCTCCAGTTTCATCCACCTCATTAGAACTGATTCAAATGTATTCTTTTTAATGGGTGAATAATACTCCATTGTGTATATGTACCACAGCTTTCTTATCCATTCATCTGCTGATGGACATCTAGGTTGCTTCCATGTCCTGGCTATTATAAACAGTGCTGCGATGAACATTGGGGTACACGTGTCTCTTTCAATTCTGGTTTCCTCGGTGTGTATGCCCAGCAGTGGGATTGCTGGGTTGTATGGCAGTTCTATTTCCAGTTTTTTAAGGAATCTCCACACGGTTCTCCATAGTGGCTGTACTAGTTTGCATTCCCACCAACAGTGTAAGAGGGTTCCCTTTTCTCCACACCCTCTCCAGCATTTATTGTTTGTAGACTTTTGGATAGCAGTCATTCTGACTGGCGTGAGAAGGTACCTCATTGTGGTTTTGATTTGCATTTCTCTGATAATGAGTGATGTTGAGCATCTTTTCATGTGTTTGTTAGCCATCTGTATGTCTTCTTTGGAGAAATGTCTGTTTAGTTCTTTGGCTCACTTTTTGAATGGGTGGTTTATTTTTCTGAAATTGAGCTGCAA
Organism: Bos indicus x Bos taurus; assembly: GCF_003369695.1. Classification (NCBI taxonomy): domain Eukaryota; kingdom Metazoa; phylum Chordata; class Mammalia; order Artiodactyla; family Bovidae; genus Bos; species Bos indicus x Bos taurus. Next base: position 25,351,049 of record NC_040103.1, on the reverse strand, counting down.
GTGTTGCTTGTATTATTTTTGAGATTAATTCTTTGTCAGTTGCTTCGTTTGCTATTATTTTCTCCCATTCTGAAGGCTGTCTTTTCACCTGGCTTGTAGTTTCCTTTGTTGTGCAGAAGCTTTTAATTTTAATTAGGTCCCATTTGTTTATTTTTGCTTTTATTTCCAATATTCTGGGAGGTGGGTCATAGAGAATCCTGCTGTGGTTTATGTAGGAGAGTGTTTTGCTTATGTTTTCATCTAGGAGTTTTATAGTTTCTGGTCTTACATTTAGATCTTTAATCCATTTTGGGTTTATTTTTGTGTATGGTGTTAGAGGGTGTTCTAGTTTCATTCTTCTACAGGTGGTTGACCAGTTTTCCCAGCACCACTTTTTAAAGAGATTGTCTTTTTTCCATTGTATATTCTTGCCTCCTTTGTCAAAGATAAGGTGTCCACAGATGCGTGGATTTATCTCTGGGCTTTCTGTTTTGTTCCATTGATCTATATTTCTGTCTTTGTGCCAGTACCATACTGTCTCGATGACTTTAGCTTTGTAGTAGAGACTGAAGTCAGGCAGATTGATTCCTCCAGTTCCATTCTTCTTTCTCAGGATTGCTTTGGCTATTCGAGGTTTTTTGTATTTCCATACAAATTGTGAAATTATTTGTTCTAGTTCTCTGAAAAATACTGTCGGTAGCTTGATAGGGATTGCATTAAATCTATAGATTGCTTTGGGTAGTATATTCATTTTCACTATATTGATTCCTCCAATCCATGAACATGGTATATTTCTCCATCTATTTGTGTCCTCTTTGATTTCTTTCATCAGTGTTTTCTATATATGTCTTTTGTTTCTTTAGGTAGATATATTCCTAAGTATTTTATTCGTTTCGTTGCAATGGTGAATGGAATTGTTTCCTTAATTTCTCTTTCTGTTTTCTCATTGTTAGTGTATAGGAATGCACGGGATTTCTGTGTGTTGATTTTATATCCTGCAACTTTACTATATTCATTGCTTAGCTCTAGTAATTTTCTGGTGGAGTCTTTAGGGTTTTCTATGTAGAGGATCATGTCATCTGCAAACAGAGTTTTACTTCTTCTTTTCCAATCTGGATTCCTTTTCTGCTCTGATTGCTGTGGCCAAAACTTCCAAAACTATGTTGAATAGTAGTGGTGAGAGTGGGCACCCTTGCCTTGTTCCTGACTTTAGGGGAAATGCTTTCAATTTTTCACCATTGAGGATAATGTTTGCTGTGGATTTGTCATATATAGCTTTTATTATGTTGAGGTATGTTCCTTCTATTCCTGCTTTCTGGAGTGCTTTCATCATAAATGGATGTTGAATTTTGTCAAAGGCTTTCTCTGCATCTATTAAGATAATCATATGGTTTTTATTTTTCAATTTGTTAATGTGATATATTACATTGATTGATTTGCAGATATTGAAGAATCCTTGCATCCCTGGGATAAAGCCCACTTGGTCATGATGTATGATCTTTTTAATGTGGTGTTGGATTCTGTTTGCTAGAATTTTGTTAAGGATTTTTGCATCTATGTTCATCAGTGATATTGGCCCGTAGTTTTCTTTTTTTGTGGCATCTTTGTCAGGTTTTGGTATTAGGGTGATGGTGGCCTCATAGAATGAGTTTGGAAGTTTACCTTCCTCTGCAATTTTCTGGAAGAGTTTGAGTAGGGTAAGTGTTAGCTCTTCTCTAAATTTTTGGTAGAATTCAGCTGTGAAGCCGTCTGGTCCTGGGCTTTTGTTTGTTGGAAGATTTCTGATTACAGTTTCAATTTCTGTGCTTTTGATGGGTCTGTTAAGATTTTCTATTTCTTCCTGGTTCAGTTTTGGAAAGTTGTACTTTTCTAACAATTTGTCCTTTTTTTCCAAGTTGCCCGTTTTATTTGCCTATAGTTGCTGATAATTATCTCTTAAGATCCTTTGTATTTCTGTGTTGTCTGTTGTGATCTCTTCATTTTCATTTCTAATTTTGTTGATTTGATTTTTCTACCTTTGTTTCTTGATGAATCTGGCTAATGGTTTGTCAATTTTATTTGTCTTCTCAAAGAACCAGCTTTTGACTTTGTTGATTTTTGCTATGGTCTCCTTTGTTTCTTTTGCATTTATTTCTGCCCTAATTTTTAAGATTTCTTTCCTTCTACTAACCCTGGGGTTCTTCATTTCTTCCTTTTCTAGTTGCTTTAGATGTATATATAGTTAGGTTATTTATTTGACTTTTTTCTTGTTTCTTGAGGTAAGCCTGTATTGCTGTGAATCTTCCCCTTAGTACTGCTTTTACAGTGTCCATAGGTTTTGGGTTGTTGTTTTTTCATTTTCATTCGTTTCTATGCATAATTTTAATTTATTTTTTGATTTCTTCTGTGATTTGTTGGTTATTCAGCAGTGTGTCATTCAGCCTCCATATGTTGAAATTTTTAATAGTTTTTCTCCTGTAATTGAGATCTAATCTTACTGCATTGTGGTCATAAAAGATGCTTGGAATGATTTCAATTTTTTTGAATTTACCAAGGCTAGATTTATGACCCAGGATGTGATCTATCCTGGAGAAGGTTCCGTGTGCACTTGAGAAAAAGAAATTCATTGTTTTGGGGTGAAATGTCCTATAGATATCAATTAGGTCTAACTGGTCTATTGTATCATTTAATGTTTGTGTTTCCTTGTTAATTTTCTGTTTAGTTGATCTATCCATAGGTGTGAGTGGGGTATTAAAGTCTCCCACTATTATTGTGTTGTTAATTCCCCCTTTCATACTTGTCAGCATTTGTCTTACATATTGCGGTGCTCCTATGTTGGGTACATATATATTTATAATTGTTATCTCTCCTTCTTGGATTGATCCTTTGATCATTATGTAGTGTCCATCTTTGTCTCTTTTCACAGCCTTTGTTTTAAAGTCTATTTTATCTGATATAAGTATTGTTATTCCTGCTTTCTTTTGGTCCCTATTTGCATGGAATATCTTTTTCCAGCCCTTCACTTTCAGTCTGTATGTGTCCCTTGTTTCGAGGTGGGTCTCTTGTAGACAACATATATAGGGTCTTGTTTTTGTATCCATTCAGCCAGTCTTTGTCTTTTGGTTGGGACATTCAATCCATTTACATTTAAGGTAAATATTGATAATTATGATCCTTTTGCCATTTACTTTATTGTTTTGGGTTTGAGTTTATATACCCTTTCTGTGTTTCCTGTCTAGAGAAGATACTTTAGCATTTGTTGGAGAGCTGGTTTGGTGGTGCTGAATTCTCTCAGCTTTTGCTTGTCTGTAAAGCTTTTGATTTCTCCTTCATATTTGAATGAGATCCTTGCTGGGTACAGTAATCTGGGCTGTAGATTATTTTCTTTCATCACTTTAAGTATGTCCTGCCATTCCCTCTGGCTTAAAGAGTTTCTATTTAAAGATCAGCTGTTATCCTTATGGGAATTCCCTTGTGTGTTATTTGTTGTTTTTCCCTTGCTGCTTTTAATATTTGTTCTTTGTGTTTGATCTTTGTTAATTTGATTAATATGTGTCTTGGGGTGTTTCACCTTGGGTTTATCCTGTTTGGGACTCTCTGGGTTTCTTGGACTTGGGTGATTATTTCCTTCCCCATTTTAGGGAAGTTTTCAACTATTATCTCCTCAAGTATTTTTCTCATGGTCTTTCTTTTTGTCGTCTTCTTCTGGGACTCCTATGATTCAAATGTTGGGGCATTTAACATTGTCCCAGAGGTCTCTGAGGTTGTCCTCATTTCTTTTAATTCTCTTTTCTTTTTTCCTCTCTGTTTCATTTATTTCTACCATTCTATCTTCTACCTCACTTATCCTATCTTCTGCCTCTGTTATTCTACTGTTGGTTCCCTCCAGAGTGTTTTTGATCTCACTTATTGCATTATTCATTATATATTGACTCTTTTTTATTTCTTCTAGGTCCTTGTTAAACATTTCTTGCATCTTCTCGATCCTTGTCTCCAGGTTATTTATCTGTAACTCCAATTTGTTTTCAAGATTTTGGATCATTTTCACTATCATTCGGAATTGTTTATCAGGTAGATTCCCTGTCTCTTCCTCTTTTGCTTGGTTTGGTGGGCATTTATCCTGTTCCTTTACCTGCTGGGTATTTCTCTGCCTTTTCATCTTGTTTATATTGCTGTGTTTGGGGTGGCCTTTCCATATTCTGGCAGTTTGTGGAGTTCTCTTTATTGTGGAGTTTCCTCACTGTGTGTGGGGTTGGACGGGTGGCTTGTCAAGATTTCCTGGTTAGGGAATCTTATGTCTGTATTCTGGTGGGTGGAGGTGGATTTCTTCTCTCTGGAGTGCAATGAAGTGTCCAGTAATGAGTTTTGAGATGTCAGTGGGTTTGGTGTGACTTTGGGCAGCCTGTATATTGAAGCTCAGGGCTATGTTCCTGTGTTGCTGGAGAGTTTGGGTGGTATGTATTGCTCTGGAAATTGTTGGTGCTTGGTTTCAGTGTAGGTATGGAGGCGTTTGATAAGCTCCTATTGATTAATGTTCCCTGGATTCAGTCATCCTCTGGTGTTCTCAGGATTTGGACGTAAGCCTCCTGCCTCTGGTTTTCAGTCTTATTCTTACAGTAGCCTCAAGACTTCTCCATCTATACAGCACCGATGATAAAACATCTAGGTTAAAGATGAAAAGTTTCTCCACAGTGAGGGACACCCGGAGAGGTACACAGAGTTACATGAAGAAGAGAAGAGGGAGGAGGGAGATAGAGGTGACCAGGAGGAGAAGAGGGGGAATCAAAAGGGGAGAAAGCAAGCTAGCCAGCAATCACTTCCCTATGTGCTCTCCACAGTCTGGATCCCTCAAAGATGTTCATGGAGTTACACAGAGAAGAGAAGAAGGAAGAAGGAGACAGAGGTGGCCAGGAAGATAAAAGGGGGAGTCAAAAGGAGAGAGACAGATACAGCCAGTAATCAGTTCCTTAAGTGTTCTCCATAGCCCGGAGCACACAAAGAGATTCACAGAATTGGGTAGAAAAGAAAAGGGTGAGAGGGGAGATACAGGAGACCTGGTGGAGACAAAGGAGAGTCAAAAGGGAGAAAGAGCAATCAGGCCAGTGATCTCGTTCCCAAGTAAAAATGGGTACTGGAGATTGGGTTCTTAAAGGTACAAAGTTGATAACAAATACGAAAAAGCAAAGATTAAAAACCTAGAGTAGAGGTTAGATTCTCAAAAATACAATATTTTAAAAAAAGTCACAAAAATTATAGAATATATATATATATGAAATTTGCTTTAAAAATGGGGTCTTTTTTTGCAAGGTAATAGTAGGTTATAAAAATGAAAATTAAAGGAGTAATGGAGGACTTAATTTTTTTTTTTAATTTAAAAGATGATAATAGTAAAAATATATCTAGGACTTTCTCTGGAGCTGTTGCAGACAGTGTGGGGTCAGTTCATTGTCAGATAGTTCCTTAGTCTAGCTTGTACTTCTCAAGGTCTATAGGCTCCTTCCTATGTAGTCAGTGCTAACTACAGGGTTTTAATCTATTGCACCTGTCACTTCCAAAGCGGTTCCCTCTGTGTATTTTAGCTTCTTCTGTTTGCTGGTCTCTTCAGTGTCTAATTTCCGCCCTGACACAAGGAGGGCGGTGGCGGTCACTTTTTTTAGGCTCACTTGTTCAGTCATCCTGTGGGGAGGGAGGAACACTGCAAACAAATGCACTGTGGTGTGTGTTCACAGTGCCTCAGCCACACTGGGTTTGGCCCTGCTCATGGCGTGTGTGCTTTCCCAGTCTACTCAGGCTCTAGGTTGCTCCGCTGGGAACTCTCTGACGCGGGCCCTGGGTTGCATGCACTCCCCAGGTCTAAGCCTCTCAGGTTCAGGTTCTCGGGTACTCCACAAAGGTGCAGACTTGGTTGGGCCTGAATTTTGTGCCCGTCCCAGGTCCAAGCAGCTCAGGTGACCAGGTGCTTGGTGAGCACAGTCACCCCCAGTTGAAGGCTGCCACTTATCGCCTTCCCTGTCCCAGCTGCTTGGTTTTCTGGGTATACAATGGGCGTGCCTTCTCAGATGTGCCCTATGTCTCTTCTGGGGAGCTGATCTCTGGCTACGACCCTCCCGGCGATGTCGACCATCCAGAATCCCAAGAAGTCTTGGCTAGCAATGAAGTCTGCTAGCATTTTGGTATAGGATACCTCTCTGGGGCCGCAATTGCCCCCCTTCTGGCTCTGGCTGGCTCTGGTGGGGGATAGGCCAGTCTGCAGCTGGCTAGCTCTGCTCAGTCCTTTGTTCTGTGAGCAGGCCTCGTGGTGTCTTCGGTTAGGGCTTTTTGGGATAGCTATCCCACAGTGTGGGTTGCTATCTCAAGCTAGTTCCCTCAGATTGCCCTCGGGGCATTCAGGCCCGGTCCTTACCCTAAGCAATGCAGCCCGCGCCTCCCTGTCCATCCCCTGCTTGCTAGTGGGGGATTCGGGTGTCTGGGCTGCTGCTCCACTGGGAGTTGCTGTTAGGTACGTAATCTGTGGGTTTTAATTATTTATTTATTTTTCCTCCCGGTTATTTTGCCCTCTGAGATTCCAGGCCTCACCACAGACCCGCTGGAGAGAGTGTTTCCTGGTGTTTGGAAACTTCTCTCTTTTTTAAGACTCCCTTCCCGGGGCGGATCTCCATCCCTACCTCTTTGGTCTCTCTTTTTGTCTCTTATATTTTGTCTTACCTTCTCTCGAAGACAATGGGCTCCCTTTCTGGGTGCCTGATGTCCTCTGCCAGCATTCAGAAGTTGTTTTGTGGAATTTGCTCAGCGTTCAAATGTTCTTTCAATGAATTTGTGGGGGAGAAAGTGGTCTCCCCATCCTATTCCTCTGCCATCTCCTGGCTATTGATTTCTAATTTCTTAGAGATATTCTGGAAAATATTTTGATGACCAGCAGGTGTATCATCACTACCAATAGATGTATTTTCTGTTTGAATTCTTTACCTACTTGGATTTCACTTATCCTGAGACTATATAACTCCTAATTTTTATTTATTTATTTATTTTTAGCCAACCTCTCGCAAGGAGGGGGAGAGGGCATTCTGGCATATACAGAAAGGAGTGAATAGTGATAATGGACCCAAGTCCGCACGTTAAGGAGAAACATAAACCACCTTCCCTTTGGCTGTCCATCATCTCCCATCACAGTACAGTCATGGCTGGAGAGGGGGTCGGCTGGTCAAATCAGAACAGAGCAGGTGGATCAGGTGTCCAAAGAAATTCAGTTTTCCTACCTGCCATGTCTAGGGTGACCTAAGACTCTGCTGGAGTCATGAGGATGGTCAAGTAGGATCTGGAGACAGGCAGGCACTTGGGCCTACCAGACAGTGTACACGAATCTCCTTTGAGAAATTATCAAGAAACTGAAGCTGGTCAGGGGTACCCCTCGGTCATCCCACCAGAGTGTGCTCAGGACAGTTCCCCTTCTAGTGTCCCTCCTACAGACAAAGGCACACTGGTTTCAGCCCAGGTGACTTTCTAGCTATCTGTTGGATCTTCTCACCCCTCTAGGGTCCCCTCAACATGGCAGGTGAATCAGAGCAGCCAAAATCTGCTCTTTTTCTTCATTAGCCCCTTATCCTGATTGGCCTCCCTTGTTATACGTCTAGGTTGTTTTTGACCTTGAAGGCCTCCTCTATCAAGGTTGACAATGAGGTTTGGGGCCCAGACTCAAGGTTTTGTAATTTTCTCTGGATATCAGGAGTAGCCTGGGTGATATCATGCATGACCAGTATGTCCTCCCTTCTGTGGATTCAGGGTTTGTACTGGTGTCCTTTCTGAATGCCTCAGTCCCCTGGCTCAGGAAGACTGCCTGTTTTTATCATTTTCCTGTGTAATCTCTCAGACTTTATCATAATTTACAGGCTTTGCCACATAGCTTTTCATTCCTTCTGATAGACAAGTAATATCTCATCCTAGCCTGACCTACATGATCTTCATAGTCTGGGTGTGGGTCATGTTCTGGGATTGCATCTCCAACCACCTGGTAAATTTGCTGTGGATGGGTGGCCAATAGGTTGTCTGTGTGTTCCCCAACTTTCTCAATATACACTCCTTTTCATCCCTGGTGCAACAGTGGTCCAGAATAGCCAGGCTGTCCTACCAGTTGAGAGAGACCTCCAACTCCAGCCTAAATTTGTCAGAGTTCTCTGAGAACCTGCCAGGTTTTTCCTTACAGATTAACCCAATTAGTTAGGACCTCTCTTTTGGATCTTCCAGGCATTTAAGCAGACTCCAGGAGATAGTGGAGAACAGGGAAACTTGGCATGCTGCAGTTCATGGGGTCACAAAGTGTCAGACCTGACTGGGTGCACACACACACACACACACACACACACACATGCAAAGAGGGAATGCTTTTAGCACCCCAAAGTTAACTGGAAGTCAAGAGAACTTCAATTGCAATTTGATATTTGAGGAGTCTATCAAAAATTGGTAAAAGTTTTTAAATACCCAGTTGGATAGGATCATAGGTTTCTGTGAAACAATACATGTTCCTGGCATTAAGTTGGGGGCGGGGGGGGGGGGGGAATCAAAAGTAAATATACATCAGTTAAAGGCACAGGAACTCACATGAAGTGTTCTCAAAAGCAGCATCCAGGACAACAGTGTTCTCTTATGAGAGAGAGGAACCAAATCCAGCCATCCATCAGCCTGTTCGTTATAAAATCCACTTACCTAATGAAATTTAACCCAACCTTAGAAATTCTGACCATATACAAAATTCTTTTCTCAATGTTCCTCTTCTGCAAACCTTCTATAACTTTCTGTAGCCAAATTATGTCTCTTATTCTCTCAGAAATAGCCAGGTCTAGGACCTGTTTTATAGTCACCTATTTTCCTTTCATCAAAATATATTTCCACTCCTCATACCTTCTTTTCTGAAAACACACATCCTACTTAAGAAACTATGAACTGTCCATTACATTATCTTTCCAGTCACTGATAGACAACATGTCAAGGTGGCAGCAAACATCTCTAGCTTCTATCTCGCAAGAAAACAAAAGGATGAGGACTTAGACCTGTTTAGCAATTAATGTTACAATAGTTTACCTGATTTGAAATGGCCTGACTATCCAATTAATTCCTCTCATTTAACTTAATTTAGTTTCAAATTTATCAAAATTTAGAGAGACTACTTTAGATAGATGTTTCCAAAACATAATTATTCCTATAGTTTACCAAAAACTTTTTATACAAGTTACATTTACTTAAAAATTTAATCATATCAGATTATTTCCCTGTTGACAGGTTTTACAACAGAAACAATATGTACTTATTGACTTCATGTAACTTTAGGTACAGTGAAATTATTATTCTTTATATTGATAACTCTGAAAAGTCTATATTAAAGCCACAGGTTTAAACTATACAAGTATATTTCTACAGAACCAGAGATCTCATAGTTTTCCCACCTGAATTTAAAATGGCCCTTTCCCCCCTCAGTCTGGGAGACTACAGTTGAATCAAGTAGTTCCTGAGAGCCCAGGCAGAATAATTACATTGCAAGAGCAGAGGAAGGAGAACACAAGCTCCTGTATTTTCTTTTTGTTCTGTAAAATCCCACTAAGTAACCAAAGAATGGAGTTCCAGGAAATATATATGGGCTGTGTCTGTATTTCAACCTGGAGAAGGGTGTGGCAACCCACTCCAGAATTCTTGCCTGGAGAATTCCATGAACAGAGGAAGTACTCCACTGTGCTCACAATGTTGGCAGAGACTTGCAGGAGCAATTGGACAGACAAAACTACACCAGAAACAAAGATACCAATGACAAAACTTAAAGACAAACAAGTTTTCAGGATAAAGGGGCCTGGAGTATAGGGGTGAAAACCAAGGGAGATGTAAAGGGAGGAGGGACAGAAAAGACAGAAAAAGAGAAAGAGACCCAGAGAAAATTGCCATTCCCACCACCCCCGCAGGTGTCTATTCAGGCACCAACCTGCACGCTTCCAGAAAGGGCTGTGAAGAAGGGAGCACCCTGTCCACTGCCCTCCAGGGTGATCAAGCCTGGAAACCAGACAGTTACACGTCCTGTGTGGGACTGCAAGCCACAGGAGAGACTCTCACCCACTTGTACACCAGTACATAGAAATCCTCAGCCTGTTCCCAACTAGACTCCTCTTGGCAGCAGGAAAATAAAGGTGAGAATATTGGAGGGTCAGTTTCCAGCCCCTACATGATATGAGGTTTGAACCTGTATCCCTCTCATAAGGCTACCGACAGTGGGGAGGCCCTGGACCAAGGTCTGCAAAGTATGAGTTAAGTCTCTCCCTCCTCTGCTTGTGACCTGTCAAGGTGAGCCTTTCCAGGCCAGAGGGAGCAGGTCTTACCATCTGGGAGGAGTGATTCTGTAGCTGCTTGATGACCACACTCTCAGAATGACAGAAGTAAGAGAGGACAGAGAGAGAGGAGAGGACACAGAAGTAGAGAGATTTCAGGAGAGAGAAAGGGAAAATGGTGAGGGAAAAGTACAAAGGGAAGTGCTAAGTGAGGGGGCTGAGGCCTCAGGGACCAGGGAAGCAGAGTTAACAAACGGGTGACTCTGAAACAGGTGGTTCAGGTCGCTGCTTGTCACCCATGGGGAGGCTGTGTTAGGTGTCCCACGGGTGCCCAGATCCTTTCCTCAGTAGGGGACAAGCCCCATACTGGGTGCTGTAAAATGGTACCAATTAGGGTGGTTGTCTGCCTTCATCAATAGAAATTGATCACAGGCCAGATTAGAAATTCAGGAAAGGCTTTATTGAGGCCCTTGCTGCAGCAGGGGGGAGCTAGGACAAACAACAGTTTTGCTTGCTTGCTCCCTGAAAAATCCCCACTTTTTATTACATCAGTATACAGTCTTTGCCCCAGTAATTAGCTACAGGAGTGAGGGAAAGAAAAAGGCTCTGTGGCTCTGATAAGGCATGGCTCTGGCCCAAGTTCTGTCATGCTGCCAACCCATCTACTGGTTCTGGGCATACGTATTTCATGGAAGATTTTGCAAAACAATCCCAGAACCATGAACCAACTGTCTTCGTAAGGGGGAACCACTAGTACCCTTCAGCAACTCCACACTAATAGGGATGAAAATAACAATGGAACAACTTTGACAGAGTTGAAGCAGACAAAACAGGATGAAAGAATCCAGCATTGCTAAGACACACAATACATTCATGATAAAATAATAAAGACATGACATCGCCATGACTATACACTCAACCAAAGCCAATGTGGAGTAAGTAATAGAGGAGTCTACTTTTTCTTTTCATGGGAGAATTGGACCTGCCACTGCAGCCAGACTTAAACTAAGTCTCAACATCCATTCTGCATCTTGTCCAACACAGAACAGGCTAGTGAAGCTGTTCTTTTTTAATTGAAGTATAGTTAATCTACAATGTTATCTTAATTTCTGCTGTACAACAAAGTGACTCATTTACACACATATATACATTCTTTCTCATATTCTTTTCCATTACGCTTTATCCCAGGAGGTTGGATATGCTTCCCTGGATATGCTATACAGCAGGACCTTGTTGTTCCATTCTCGATGTAATAGTTTGCATCTATCCACCCCAAACTCCCAGTCCCTCCCTGCCCCTCCCCCAATGCCAACCAAAAGTCTGTTCTCTATATTTGTCAGTCTATTTTGGTTTTATAGATAGGATCGTGTGTGCCATGTTTTAGATTCTACATATAAGTGATATCATCTGGTATGTCTTTTTTCTGACTTACTTCACTTAGAATGATAGGATCTAGGTGCTTCCATGGTGTTGCAAATGGCATTGTTTAATTCTTTTTACGGCTGAGAAGTATTCCATTGTATGTATGTATCACACCTTCTTTATCGACTCATGTATTGATGGACATTAATGTTGTTGACATGTTCTGGCTATTGTGAACAGTGCTACTATGAACATAGGGGTGCATGTATCTTTTTGAATTATAGTTTGATACAGATATATGCCTAGGAGTGGGATTGTTAGATCATATGGTGATACAACTTTTAGTTTTCTGAAACCTTCATAATGTTTCCTATAGTGACTATAGGAATTCTATTAATTCCCACCAAACGTGTAGAAGGGCTCCCTTTTCTCTATACCATATCCATCATTTGTTATTTACAGACTTTTCAATGATGGCCATTCTGACTGGTATGAGATGGGACCTCCTTGTAGTTTTGATTTGCGTTTCTCTAATAATTATCGATGCTGAGCATCTTTTCATATGCCTATGGCCAACTGTACATCTTCTTTGAGAAATGTCTTTAGGTTTTCAGACCCATGTATTGATTGCGTTGTTTTTTCTTGTTGTTGAGTTGTAAGAGCTGTTTGAATGTTTGGGAGATAAAGTAGGGCAGCAGTTCTTAAGGTAGGGCCCAGGGAACCTCAGACTGGAACATGATGTCCCATGAAACTATTTTCATGATAATATGACGTTACTTTGTTCACTCACACCGTCACAAGTGTACAGTGGGGTTTTCCAAAGGCTACATGACACGTTACATCACACCAATTATGAGAATCAACCCTTTCCTATTAAGTCAGGGATTAAAGATGTTCCAAAAGAGTAAAGTATACCACTTTTTCTGGAAGATAAATTTTTCATAAAATTGTTTAAATCCAGGGACTTCTCTGGTGGTCCAGTGGTTAAGACTGCACTTCCACTGCACAGGCTATGGTTGGATCCCTGGTCCATGGACTAAGATGCCATATGCCATAGGGTATAGCAAACAGCAAAAAAAAAAAAAAAAAAAAAAATCCAATGGATTTATTAACATTAAATTATTAAAGTTTCCCAAAATTGAATATCAGATAGGGCAAACATAGATAAAACCACACAAAACAAAAGCTCTCTGACATCCTCCATTTTCAGTACAAAGGAGCCTTGAGACCAAAAGGTTTGAGAACTGCTAATCCAGAGAAACAAGAAAGTCTGGGAGAACACCAGTCCCTGGGCCCCTTTGCTCAGGGAAAATGGTCTGTGGAATAGGCTATGTGAACAGAGTGCAGGCCACGAAGCAGCAAGAGAGATTTTCTGCAGATAACTAAAGACAAACTCTTAAAATATGGTTAAGTTCACTATAGACAGCAAATGGTAAATCGCAAAGTATGTTGATGGTTACAAGGATAATGACTGATTTTAAGACCAGTGCCTTTTAACATGAAGTTTACCTTTTGAACACAAGTTGAGTAACAGATGAGAAGAGGAAAAACTATCAGGGTTTAAGGGGTTGTGCCTTACAGATCATGTTCTAGAGTTTAGCACAGACTAGCACACAGAAAGAGCTCAGAAAATATATGTTAAGCAAATGCATGAATGATTATAAAATGAAGTTATGAGATTGAATGAGGTTGAGAAATAAATGACCATACCAAGACAGGCTTATAACAGAGGGACTTGTTCTACAGTCATTTCTCAAGAGGGTTGAAGAAATGAGAGGAGCTGAGATGCAGAGCCATCTCACATCCCCAGTCAACCTCTCTCCCCTCTTTGCCTCCTCTTGATCCCCTTCACTTTCCTTTAAAGTCTGATTAAAGGGGGCTGTTAGCAATCATTCCATCTCAGGCATCTTAATATCTTAGACTCACTATGACCTAAACAGAAATTTTCAGTCTAACCCCACATCTCCCTCAAAGAAACATGCTTCTCCTGTACACTTCAGCCTAATACCGTTCTTGACTCCTTTCTCCCTCACGCCTTCCACATAATCCTCTAGCATGTCCTGTGATTTTACTTCCAAAGCACATTCTGAATTAATCTACTACTCTCCATCCTGACTTGATCTCTGAGAATTTGTTGGCTTAAAGTGTCTGATTGGGCTGTACGTGTGAGATTTCCTATGAGAGCTGTACTTTCTCTAGGATTTCTCCTTGACAAATTGTTCCTTAATTCTTGAAAGTTTTTTTCTTATTTTAGGTTTCTTTCAAGTCCAAAAATAATCGGTAATGAGAAGAACAACTTGAATGGATATTATGACCCCAGTTTTTTCCCAAATGATCACATCTCTCTAAAGTGCAAAATGAGTAAAAGCCCTAGTTAGTACTGATATTCTATTTTTTTTATAATTTTATTTATCATTTATATTAACTCTGCTGGGTCTTCATTACTGTGAGGGCTTTTCTCCAGTTGTGGCGCAACCTTCTCATCGTGGTGGCTTCTCTTGTTGCAGAGCATGGGCTCAAGGTGAGCAGGCTTCAGTAGCTGCGGCAGGTGGTCTAGGCGGCTGAGCTCCGGGCTCTAGAGCACAGGCTCAGTAGCTGCGGTGCACCGGCTTAGATGCTCCACTACATGTGGCAGTCTCCCAGATCAGGGATTGAACTCGTACACTGGCTGGTGGATTCTTTCCCACTGAGCCACCAGGGAAACCCTCTGATGCCCTTTTAATGCATCTGTTCTACATACACAGGGCTACTAAAAGCAACATCACTCCCCTAAGGTACCGGAGTTTCTCTTCATATGTCATGGTTGGTAACTGTTTGTGATAACCAAAAACAGACCTGCTATGCAGGTAGCTATGAAAAGCTTAGATATACTGTCACAGCTTAGCAACTTAGCTCCACAATGGATCATTTTTAACATCTATATATCTGCATATAGATATAACTCTAATTATAATTTGGACAAAATGCTTTTAGGTTAATCTTCACTTATTATAACTTCAGCTTGGTTCAATGGCTTGTCAGCAGTTTTACCTCAGGTTTAGTTGTCATTTTAAAGAAATTTCATATTGATGTCTAGTTGATATACAATGTTAGTTTCAAGTGTACAACATGAGTTAACATTTACATAGATAATGAAATGGTCACCCTAATAAATCTAGTAACCACCAGCCACCATACAAAATTCCTGTATGGTAATATCATGTGTATAAGTAACATTACTGACTGTACGTTACAGTCATCATTGTCTATTGTGTACATTACATCCCTGTGACTTGACTTATAATTGTGTGTATCTCTTGATCTCCTTCACCTATTTTGTCCAACTTCTCACCCACTTCTGTCATCTGAAAACCCCAGTTTTTTTCTCTGTATCTGAGTCCATTTCTATTTTGTTTATTCATTTATTTAGTTTTTTAGATTCCACATGTAAGTGAAATCATGGGGTATTGTCTTTCTCTGTCTGACTTCACTTAGCATAATACCCTTTGTGTCCATCCATGCTATTGCAAGTGGCAAGATTTCATCCTTTTCTTATGGCTAAGAAATATTGTCCACATAAATTAAATCTTCTTTTTTCCACTCATCTATCAGAAGATGGTTGTCTTTTCCTATAGTTCATTTAAACTAACATTAATAGAAATAGCAGCTTGCTAACTTGATAAAAGATACTCATACTGACCTTGGTTCAAATATAGCTCTGCCACTTCTTACC
Organism: Bos indicus x Bos taurus; assembly: GCF_003369695.1. Lineage (NCBI taxonomy): Eukaryota > Metazoa > Chordata > Mammalia > Artiodactyla > Bovidae > Bos > Bos indicus x Bos taurus. The sequence continues at coordinate 25,335,713 of NC_040103.1, read as the reverse complement.
TGTGTGATCTTGAGCAAATCACTGAAGCTCTCTAAGCCTCAGATGCACATTCTATAAAAGACAGGATGACAGTATCCACGTCAAAGTTTGAGACAATTACATAAAATAATGCATATAAAATGCTTAGCAGAGTACCTGGAATAGACAAGGTAGTGCTCAATAACATTGGTTTTTATAAGTATGTTACATACATAAAGTATAAAGAAATTCTAGAAGTAAACCAGTAAAAGCAAGAGTTGGTAAACTATGCCCCCAAGTCAAGTCTGGCCTGCCACCTATTGTCACTAGTAAATTTTATTGTTCCACAGCCACATTCCTTCACTTATGTATTGTTCAGTTTCTTTCACAGCAGAACTGAACAGCTGCAATAGACTGCATGGCCTGAATAGTGTACAATTTTTACCATATGGCTTTTTACACAGAGTTTGCCAACCCCCAGGTACACGGAGAAGAAACTTAAATTGGCTGAAACATAAGTAAGTTTTGAAATGTGGATGTGGCTATTTTCTAGTCAAAACAACAAAAAAGAAAAACACAAAATCTATCAAACGCACCCTTTAACACGATTTGGGGAGAAACCCACAGCACTGACTCAAACTGATCTGAGGAACAAAGATAAGCAAGATGTAGATAACCCAGAAAACTCCACCGAATTACAGGCAACTGCAGGAACTTTCCCCAAGGTGATTGCAAGCGGAGAAGGAAAGTCTCTCCTACACCCAGTGTATGCCCCTGAGAATAACAGCAAAGAGATGAGAATAGCATGTAAACAAACCTATTAATCAGGTTTTCCCCATTATGATATATTAACCCATCGGAAAGACACTAAAATTCATAGACAATTTTCACCTTTTTTCCCAGATAACTTCTCAGAATTGACAGGTAAAAGCAGTCTTCTGAGAGAAGGCATTCACTTTTTGAATAAGTGAATGAATGAAGGAATGACACCTTTAGCCTATTAGCTGTGTAGCAAACTTTGTTTTTGAGATCTTTTTTCCTCCAGCTTTATTGAGATATAATTTCCATACGGCACTGTATACATTTAAGGTGTAGAGCATAATGAGTTTCTTTACTTACATCATGAAATGATGACTACAATAAGTTTGGTGAACATCCATCATTTCATGCAGGTAGAAAATAAAAAAAAAAAACTTTTTCCTTGTGATGAGAACTCTTAGGATTTACTCTTAACAACTTTCATATATAACATACAACAGTGTTATTCTATTGCTTTTGGGGGGGTGGCAGACCCCACCAGGTTGCATGCGGGATCTTAGTTCTGGAACCATGGATTGAACCTGTGCTACTGCTGTGGGAGCTCCAAGTCTTAACCCCTGGACCACGAGGGAAGTCCCTCCACTGCTTTCTATGCCTATTCAGGTCCACAAGTTATGTCTGTGTTGTCATTTGCCTAGCAGTTAAAGCTTTCAATACCCTGAGATATTTCTTACTCTTTCCCCTGAACTGTTATTTAAATTAAATATAATATTCATGGACTTTTCTTGGTCTCTGCCTAGATTGTTCTTTATAAAATTTTTATATTGGGATATAGTTGATTTTCAATGTCATGTTATTTTCATGTGTACAGCAAAGTGGTTCAGTTATATATATATATATATCCATTCTTTTTCAGATTCTTTTCCCATATAGGTTGTTACAGAATATTGAGTAGAGTTCTTTGTGCTATACAGTAGGTCCTTGTTGATTATCCATTTTATTTTTAAACTTTTTTTTTTTTAATTTATTTTCGTCTGTGCTGAGTCTTCGTTTTTGCATGCAGCTTCTCTAGTGGTGGCAAACTGGAGCTGCTCTCTAGTCGCAGTGCTCAGGCTTCTCTCCGTGCAGAGCACATGTTCTTGGGCAGACTGGCTTCAGCTGTGGTACTCGGGCTCAGGAGTTGTCGCTCACTGGGCTCTCGAGTGTGAGCTCAGTAGTTTGGTGCATGGCCTTAGATGCTCCACAGCACGTGGAATTTAATCCCAGACCAGGGATTAAACCTGTTTCCCCTGCATTGGCAGATTCTTAACAACTGGACCACCAGGGAAGCTCTTATTTGTTAATGGCCACACCACACAGATTGTGGGATCTTAGTTCCCCCCAGCCCTGGCAGTAAGAACACGGAGACCTAACTACTTGACCACCAGAGATTTCCCTGATTATACATTTTGTATATAGAAGTGTGTATACGTTAATCCCAAACTCCTAATTTATCCCTCTCCTACTTCTTCCGCTTTGGTAACCATAAATTTGATTTCCAAGTCTGTGAGTCTGTTTGTTTCGTAAATAAGTTCATTTGTATCATCTTTTAAAATCCACATATAAGTGATTTCATATAATATTTATCTTTGACTTACTTTACTTAGTATGATAATCTCCAGATCCATCCACATTGCTGCAAATGGTATCATTTCATTCATTTTACAGCTGAGTGATATTCCACTGGGGCTTCCCAGGTGGCACTAGTGGTAAAGACTCCATCTGCCAATGCAGGAGACCCAAGAGATGTGGGTTAAATCCCTGGGTCAGGAAGATCTCCTGGAGTAGGGAATGGCCTATAGGGAATTCCCTGAGTAGGGAATATAATGGATTATAATATTTCATTATATACACACACACACACGCACATATGTAAATCTAGCAAGATTGACTAGAAAATGGCAAAGGACTTCTGTGTAAAAAAAACTCACTTTTGATTTTTAAAATTTTTTTATTTTTATTTTATTTTATTTTATTTTTAAACTTTACAAATTGTATTAGTTTTGCCAAATATCAAAATGAATCCGCCACAGGGGAACACTTTTGATTTTTTTATGAAAAAAATAAAAATTGGAGCCTCCTGCTGCAGCAAGGGGAGCAGGAAGAAACAAAAACTTCCCGTGCTTGCTCACTCCCTGAAGGGGAGGTGCTGAGCTCGTTTCTTATATGGAGTGAAGATACAGTGTGTCCAGCGGTCAGACCAGAGGGGTTGCTTAGGTGTTTTGCTCACCCCTTAGGTGGTGTTGCGTGCAGGAGCACCCCCAGTACCCCGCTTTTGTACCAGGCTCTTCAAAAGTGACAGCTGGGTTTGCTGGTCTCTTTGCATATTTGGTCCAAAATGTGCTCTAACTGTGCATGCGGTTATTTTTAGTCCCATACAGTTTCCTTGTATTTTGTTGCTCAAGGTGAGTTCAGCTGCAAGAATTGCAACACTGCAGCAGAGTCCCAGGTCCTGCCTGTTTCATTCCCCCTAAAGGAATCTACGTCCTTATTCTAAAGAGGTGAGGGAACCAAAGGTCTCTTCTGAAACTTCTTCCTGCTAGACAAGGGCCACAGGCCCTGGCCCACCCGAGAGATGTAGAAGTCCCTCAGTGACTGTTTCAAGGACTGATAGGAACCTGGCCCAATCTCCACTAGAATGGGCTGAATTCCTTGAGCCATCATAAGCCTTACTTCAAACCTGTGGAGTCTAAACACATGAACTTAACCAAAATGTTAAGCAAACAAGGGCTAAAAAGGAGAACAACAACAATTGCCATTAAGGGACCTAGAAAGGAAGCAATCCAGTTGATTCCCAGACCAGACAAGGGAGGTGCTATCTCCCCTGCTAAAATTATGAAGCAACAGCTGCCTAGACATACATTTCCTTAATAGTAACTTTTACATGTTCTGTCGTATTGATCCACGTATGGCAGGAAGTATTAGTTATCACAAATTCTACCTTGTTCAATCAGAAGGTACTCAAGAGCCAATTGTCAAGAACCACACTTGCCAAAGAAAGAGTAGAGGTCCCAAGTCCATAAAGGCTTCAGATTGGAGCCAACCCACTACATCCTTTTACTTATCTGCTGACGGTGTCTATCTTTTGATTAAGTTTCTAGCCATATCTTCCACTCACAGGTGTACTGTTCCTCTCTTGTGACCTAAGGGATTTTAGGAGGTAAAAGCTTTAGTCTGGACAAATGTACCCAACTAGATATCTCAAGCAGTTTGAGATATTTTGATCTGAATCTTTTTTGATCACACTACTTATCAATAAATCATAAGCATACTGTAAGCAGAGTTCCCTTCTCAAGGTTCAGGTCCCTCATTTCCCTTGCTAATGCACTGCTAAAAAGATGGGGGCTCTCCCTAAAATCCTGTGGGAGCACTATCCATGCATATTGGGTAGCCTCCAGGGTGTCAGAGCTACTCCATTCAAAGGCAAAAAGGTAAAACGGTACTGAGAGTCTGGATGAACCCAGAAAAATGCATCTTTGAGAATGCATCTTGAGAATCCAGAAAAATGCATCTTTGAGGTTCAAAACAGAAAAATACTGGGTCTTCCTGGCCCTTGATGAGGAGGGTATATGGTTTTGGCCTAGTATGATAGTCTCCAGTTGCATCCATGTTACTGCAGATGGCATTATTTTGTTTTTTATGGCTGAGGAGGATGCCATCATATATATGTTCCACATCTTCTTTATCCATTCATCTATCAATGGGCATTTAGACTGTTTCTGTGTTTTGGCTATGGTAAATAATGCTGCTGTGAACATAGGGGTGTGTGTATGTTCTTTTAATTTTTTGGTCTGTGACGAGTCTTCCCTGCCGCATGCAGACTTTCTCTAGTTGCTGAGTGGGGGCTGCTCTTTGTTGCAGTAGCGAGTCTCTAACTGTGGTGGCTTCTCTTGTTGAGCACAGTCTCCAGGCATGCAGGCTTCAGTAGCTGGGACACATGGGCTTGGTTGTCTCATGGCATATAGAATCTTTCCAGACCTGGGATCGAACACTATCTCCTGCATTGGCAGGCGAATTCTTAACCATTAGACCACCAAGGAAGTCTGCATGTATCCTTTTGGATTATAATTTTGTCCAGGTATGTACCCCAAGCCTTAATCTTCTTTCTTTGAATCTATTTATTTATCCTTTGGCCATGCCACATAGCGTGTGAGGCCTTAGTTCCCCAACCAGGAATCAAACTCATGCCCCAGGCAATTGCTGAGCAGAGTCCTAACCACTGTAAAGCCAGGGAAGTCCAATGAGTATGTAACTTCTAACTAATATATCACAGAGTATGCATAACACCAAATTTTGGACCTCTGGGGGATCAAGTGGGAAGGAAGGAAATGAAACAGGAAGGGGTTAAGCAGTGTTCTGGGTATATTGGTGCTCATTATTCTTTATATCTTTTCATAAGTCTGAAATATTTCTTTCCTTTTTTTTTAATTGAAGCACAGTTTATTTACAATATTAGTTTTATGTGTACCCCATAGTATTTCAAAATTTTAATATACTATACTTCATTTTTAATGTATTATAAAATATTGGCTATATTCCCAGTACTGAACAGTACATCCTTCTGGTTTATTTATTTATTTATTGAAGTATATTGCTTTACACTATTGTGTTCGTTTCTGCTTTACAATGACATGAACCAGCTATATGTGTATATATTTCCCCTCCCTCTTGAACGTCCCACCCACACCACCATCCCACCCATGTAGGTCACCACAGAGCACCAAGCTGAGCTCCCTGTGCTATACAGCGGCTTCCCATGAGTTGTCTCTTTACACCTGGTAGTGTATATATGTCGATGCTACTCTCCCAATTCATCTCACCTCCGCTTACCCACCTCTGGGGTCCATATGTCCATTCTCTATGCCTGCACCTGTACTCCTGACCTGCAAATAGGTTCATCTGTACCATTTCTTATGCATGCATTAATAGACTATACTTGTTTTTCTCTTTCTGAACTTCCTTCACTCTGCATGACAAGACTCTAGGTTCATCCACGTCACTACCAATGACCCAGTTTCGTTCTTTGTAATGGCTGAGTAACATTCCATTGTATAAATGTACCACATCTTCTTTATCCATTCATCTGTCAGTGGACATTTAGGTCGTTTCCATGCTACATGAACACTGGGGTCCACGTGTCTTTTGAATTATGGTCTTCTCAGGATACATGCCCAGTAGTGGGATTGCTGTGTCCCAGGCCTTAATCTTACTTTTATCATTTCACCCTTCCTGGAACCAAGTTATCTCAAACTGCATGATCCACCTGTCTTCTAATTTCTTAGAGGATGTCCTGGGATATATTTTGATGACAAGTAGGAGGGTCTTCACTACCAATAGATGCATTTTCTCTTTGAATTCTTTATGCCCTTAGATTTTACCTACCCTAGACTACATCACTGCTAATTTATTTATCAAATCTCTCCCAAGGAGGGGGACAGGGCATTCTGGCATATACAGAAAGGAGTGAGTAGAGATAATGGACCCAAGTCCATAGGCAAGGAGGGACATAAACCACCTTCCCGTTGGCTGTCCATCAGCTCCCATCACAGTACAGTCATGGCAGGAGAGGGGGCTGGCTGGTTAAGTCAGAATGGAGCAGTAGCTCGGGTGTCTGTAAGAAATTCAGTTCTCCTACCTGCCACGTCTAGGGTGATCTGAGGCTCTGCTGGAGTCCTGAGGATGGTCAAGTAGGATCTGGAGCCAGGCAGGCACTTGAGCCCTCCAGACAGTGTATAGGAATCTCATTTGAGAAATTAACAAGAAACTGAGGCTGGTCAGGGGTACCTCTCAGGCATCCCACTGGAGGGTGCTCAGGACACTGCCCCTTCCAGTGTCCCTCCTTCAGACAAAGGGCACACTGGTTTCAGCCCAGGTAGCTTCTTGGCTGTCTGTTGAATCTTCTCAACCCTCTAGGTCCACTCAATGTGGCAGGTAGATTACAGCAGCCAAGCTGAGCTTTCTTTACTAGCCTCTTATCCCTATTGGCGTTCTCTGTTACATCTCCATTGTTAAGACCTTGAAGGCCTTTTCTTCACGGTTGACAGTGGGATCTGGGACCCAGCTACCAGCTTTTGTAGTTTTCTCCTGATATCGGGAACGGACTAGATGATAAAATGCACAGCTGATAGTGACCTCCCTTCTGTGGACTCAGGGTCTATATTTGTGTACATCCTGAATGCCTCTGTCACCAGGCTCAGGAAGACTGCTGAGTTTTCATCTTTTTCCTGTGTAACCTTCAGACTTCGTCATAATTTACAGGCTTCAACATACACCTTTTCATTTCTTCTGACAGACCAGTAATGTCTCATCCTAGCCTGGCCTACACGATCTTCACAGTCCCTGTTTGGATCATGTTCTGGGATTGCATCCCCACCTACCTGATGAATTTAGTGTGCATTCTGCGTGTTCTCTGGCCTTTTGCAGTATACACTCCTTTTCATCTTTTGTGCAACTGTGAGCCAGAATAACCATGATATCCTGCCAAGTGAGAGAGACTGCCAACCCCAGCCTGACAGATGTATCCCTAAACTTGTCAGGGTTCTCTGAGAATCTGCCAAACCTCTCCTAACCCAGTTAGATTAGGATCTCACCCCAAAGTTAACCCCAAAGTTAAATGGTAGTCAAGAGAATTTCAATCAGGATTTGATATTTGGGAAGTCTGTCAAATTTTTTTTTTTAAGTTTTTAACACCCAGTCTGATGGGATCATAGGTTTCCATGAAACAATACTTATTTCTTGAGCTAAGTGAGAAAAAGAACTCAAGTACAGACCACATAAAGACACAGGCACTCACACCACCTGCTATCAAAAGCAGCCTCCAGGACAACATTGTTCTCTTATGAGTGAGAGAAACCAAATCCCATCCTGCATCAGTCTACTCTCCAATAAAATCCACTCACCTAATTAAATTTTATCCAACCTTAGAAAATCCTGACCCCTGAGAAAATTCTTTTCTCAATGTTCCTCTTTTGCAAACCTTCTATAACTTTCTGGAGACATACTTTATCCTTATTCTCTCCCCATTCAGAAATAACGAGCTCTAAGACATCACCCTTTATCCTTTCAACAAAATATACTTCCATTCCTCATAACTTATTTTCTGAAAACACACATATACTTTCCGTAAGCAATCCTGAACTGTCCTTTACATTGCTGCTGCTGCTGCTGCTGCTAAGTCTCTTCAGTCGTGTCTGCCTCTGTGCGACCCCATAGACAGCAGCCCACCAGGCTCCCCCGTCCCTGGGATTCTCCAGGCAAGAACACTGGAGTGGGTTGCCATTTCCTTCTCCAGTGCATGAAAGTGAAAAGTGAAAGTGGAGTCATTCAGTCGTGTCTGACTCCTAGCGACCCCATGGACTGTAGTCTACCTGGCTCCTCCGTCCATGGGATTTTCCAGGCAAGAGTACTGGAGTGGGGTGCCACTGCCTTCTCCTACATTAGCATTCCATAAATTGGTAGAGAACAAGTCAAGGTGGCACCAAACATCTTTAGTTTCTCTCTCAAGTGAAAACAAAAGTAGGCAAATTTAGACCTGTTTAGCAGTTAGTGTTCCAACATTTTATCTTGTTTGAAATGGCCTGAATATTCAACTAATTCCTATCATTTAATATCTATTTTTTAAACTTATTTGGCTGTGCCAAGTCTTAGTTGTAGCACTTGGAATCTTTGATCTTTGTTGCAGAATGTCAGATCTTTAGTTGTGGCATAGGGAATCTGGTTTTCTGACCAGGGATCAAATCACAGGGCCCTGCATTGGGAGCACAGATTCTTAACCACTGGACCACCAGGCAAGTCTCTAGACAAGTTAATTTCTACAGGGACCAGAGAGCTCATGGCTTTCTTTCTTGAATTTAAAATGGTGCTTTTTTTTTTTCTCACCTCAGTCTTGGAGACCACAGCTAAAACACATTAGTTCCTGAGAGCCCAGGCAGAATAATCACATTGCAAAAGCAGAAGAGGGGAAAATGCAGGCTCTTGTGTTTTCTTTTTGTTCTTTACAATCCCACTACATAACCCAATGCTGGAGTCTCAGGCAATGTGGGCTGTGTTTGTATTTTAGGCTAAAGTGCTCTACCATGCCCACAATATCAACAGAGACTTGCAGAAGCGGTTGGACAGACAAAACTACATCACATACAAAGATACCAATGATAAACTTAAAGATACAAACAAGTTCTCAGGATAAAGGGACTGGAATATAGAGTTGAGGGCCAAGGGAGAGGTATAGGGAGGAGGGACAGAAAAGGGGGAAAAAGTGACAAAGGCCATTTCCACCCACCCCCTGCAGGTGTTCATTCAGGCACCAACCTGCATGTTTCCAGAAAGGGCCAGTGAAGGAGGGAGCACCCTGCCCACTGCCCACCAGGGTGATCCAGTCTGGAAACCAGACACGTGTACTTTCTGTGTGAGACTATGACCCACAGGTGGGAGTCTCACCCACGCATACAGCAGTATATAGAAATCTGCTCTGTCCCCAGCTACACTTCTCTTGGTGGCAGGAAAATAAAGGAGAGAATTATGGGATGATTGGCTTTCCAACCCCTACATGTAATGAGGTTTGATCCTATATCCCTCTCATAAATCTCTGGCCAGAGACAGCTCGCTGGACCAAGGAATGCACTGTATGAGGTGAACCTCCCCCACCTCTGCTCATCATCCATCAGGGTGAGACACTGAGGCCACAGGGAGCAGGTCTCACAAGCCGAAGGAGTGACGGCACTCTTGCAAGGATAGGACAGAAGTAAGAGAGGACACAGAGAGAGGAGAGTTCAGAAAGAGAAGTAGAGAGACTTCAGGAGAGAGAAAGGGACCAAGGGAAGGGGACACATTGCCTGAACGAGGCCTCAGGAGCCAGGAAGGCAGAGTTACCAAACATGGTAATGCTGAAACAGGAGGCTCACGTGGCTGCTTGTCACCCATGCGCAAGCTGTGTTTGGTGATCCTGGAGGTCCCAGGTCCTCTCCCCAGAAAGGGACAAACCCCACGTTGGGCGCCACAAAATATGTTACCAAGCAGAGTTCTCAGACCCCTTAATCAAAAGAAATTGATCAGAGCTTAAGACTAGAAATTCAGGCAAGATTTTATTGAGGCCCCTGCTACAACAGGAGGGAGTGAGAACAAACAAGTTTCCCCTGCTTGCTCACGCAAAAACCCCTTTCTAGTAGCTCAGCATGTAGTCTTTCTTCAATCACCTGCTGTAGGGGTGAGCAAAAGAACACAAAGCTGCTTGAAATAACTCGATTGTTCTGATAGGTCACTGGCTCTGGCCCAAATTCTATCCTGCTGCTAACATTTCTAAGGTTTTGGGCATGTGTATTTCATGGACAATTTTGCAAAACTACTCCAGAACTGTGACCCAATTGTCTAAGTAAGGAGAAACTCCTATTATCCTTCAGTGACTTATTCGGTACTAGGGATGAAAACAACAATGAAACAGCTTTGACAGAGTTGAAGCAGACAAAACAGTATTAAAAAACCCAGCATTGCCAAGAGCTCTAGGCCCTACTATGATAATAGTAAAGATGTTAACTGCCATGACTCTAGATTCAACTAAAACCAATGTGGACTAAGTACGACAGGCATCTATATCTTTTTTAAATGGGATACCCAGATCACATTAGTTCTCTCACATTAGTTTTTCTCAACCAACCCTCAACATCCACTCTGCACCTTGCCCAACATAGAACAGGCTAAGGGAGCAGTACTTTTTTTTTTTTTCCAGCTGAAGTATAGTTGATTTACAATGTTACGTTAATCTCTGCTGTACACCAAAGTGACTCAGTTATACACACACATTCTTCTTCATATTCTTTTCCATTATGATTTCTCACAGGAGACTGGATAGTGTTCCATGGGCTTTACAATAAGACCTTGTTGTTTATCCATTCTAAATATAAGAGTTTGCATCTACCCACCCAAACTCCCAGTCCATCCCTCCCTCTCCCCTCTTCCCCCAGCAACCACAAGTCTGTTCTCTGTGTGAGTGTATTTCTGTTTGGGTAGATAAGTTCATTGATCTCATATTTAAATTCCACATATAAGTGGTATCATTTGGTATTTGTCTTTCTCTGACTTACTTCACTTATCTTGATAATCTCCAGTTGCATCCATGTTGCTGCAAATGGCTTTATTTCATTCTCTTTTATTGCTGAGGAGTATTCCATTGTATGTATGTACTTCACCTTCTTTTTCCACTCACCTTGGATGGATTTTTAGGGTGTTTCCATATCTTGATTGTTGTGAACAGTGCTATGAACATACGAGAACATGAACTTTTTTGAATTACAGTTTTATACAGATATATGCCCAGGATTGGGATTGTTGGATCATATTGAAAAATCTGAGAAACTTTCATAGTGTTTTCCATAGTGTCAACTTACATTCCCGCCAACAGTGTAGGAAGGTTCCCTTTTCTCCACACCCTCTCCAGGATTTGTTATTTGTAGACTTTTTAATGATGGCCATTATTCTTTTCTTTTATTTATTTATTTGGCTGTGCTAGGTTTTTGGAGAAGGCAATGGCACCCCTCTCCAGTACTCTTGCCTGGAAAATCCCATGGACCGAGGAGCCTGGTAGGCTGCAGTCCATGGAGTCACTAAGAGTTGGACACAACTGAGTGACTTCACTTTCACTTTTCACTTTCATGCATTGGAGAAGGAAATGGCAGCCCACTCCGGTGTTCTTGCCTGGAGAATTCCAGGGATGGGGGAGCCTGGTTGGCTGCTGAGTATGGGGTCGAACAGAGTCGGACACAACTGAAGCGACTTAGCAGCAGCAGCTGGGCTTTAGTTATAGCACGGAGGTTCTCAATCTTCATTGTGATATGCAAAGTCTTATTTGCATGCAGGGTCTAGTTCCCAGTGGAAGTGAAATCACTCAGTCGTGTCCAACTCTTTGTGACCCCATGGACTGTAGTAACCAGGCTCCTCCGTCCATGGGATTTTCCAGGCAAGAATACTGGAGTGAGTTGCCATTTCCTTCTCCAGGAGATCTTCCCAACCCAGGGATTGAACCCAGGTCTCCTGCATTGTAGGCAGATACTTTACCGTCTGAGCCACCACGGAAGTAGACCAAGGATCAAACCCAGGTCCCCTGCATTGGGAGTGCAGAGTCTCAGCCACTGAACCATCAGAGAAGTCCCAATGATGGCCATTCTGACTGGTGTGAGCTATGTAGTTTTTATTTGCATTTCTCTAATAATTGGTGATGCTAAGCATCTTTTCATATGCCTGTGGCCAACTGAATGTCTTTTTTGAGAAATGTCTGTTTAGGTTTTCTACCCATTTTTTGATTGGGTTGTTTTTGTTGCTGAGTATGAGCTGTTTGTGTACTTTGCAGATTAAGGAGGACAGAAGTTCTTAAAGTGAGGTCGAGGAAACCTAAACTAGGGCAAAAGACCCCATGAAACTGTTTTTATAATAGTTCTTTCTTACTTACCTACTCACAAATGTACATTGGAGTTTTCCAAAGGCTCCATGATATGTTACATCACCCCAATTATGAGAATCAACTTGTTTCCTGTTACATCAGACATTAAAGGTGTTTACAAAAATGTAAAATATACCACTTTTTCTGGAAAATAATTTCTTTAAAAAATTGTTTAAATCCATTCTCTAGCTGTCCAGTGGTTAAGACTCCATGCTTCCTTTGCAGGGGGCATGGGTTCCACCCATTGCTGGGGAAATAAGATCCCACATGCTGCTGGGCATTCTGAAAAAGGAAAAAATACATTGGGTGTATTATTACATAAATTATTAAAGTTTCCATGCATTAAATTTCAAATCGGGTAAACATAGAAAGAAAGAACCACAGGAAAAAAAGCTCTCTGGCATCCTTCATTTTCAGTGCAAAGGGACCTTGAGACCAAAAAGTTAGAGAACTAATAAGCCAGAGAAACAAAAAACCTGGAGAACAGCTCTCTCTGAGACTCTGAGCTCAGGGAGAGCAGCTGTGGAAGAAGCTATGGGAGCAGAGTGCAGGCCACAAAGCAGCCATTGAGATTTTCTGCTAATAACTAAAGACAAACTCTTAAACTATGAAAAGTCACTATAGACAGAAAATGGCAAATAGCAAGGTATGTTGATGGCTATGAGGATAAAACTGGTTTTAAGAGCAGTGCCTGTTACAGATAAATTTCACCTTTTGAACTCAGGTTGAATAACACAGTTGAGAAGAGGAAAAAGCTATCAGGATTTAAGAGTCTGAGCCTTACAAATCATATTCTAGAGTTTAGTGCAGAGACTAGCACACAGAAAGAGTTCAGTAAGTATATGTTAAGCAAACGCATGATTGATTGTAAAATGCAGTTACAAGATTGAATAACGTTGAGAACAAAATGGCCATATCAAGAAAAGCTTATATAACAGGGGGACTTGTTCTAATGTCAGTTCTCAAGAGGGTTGAGGAACTGAGAGGAGCTGAAATGCAGAGCCATCTCACATCCCCTGTAAACCTTCCTCTCCTCTTTGCTTCATCTTGATCCCTTCACTTTCCCCTTTCTGATTAAAGGGGGCTGTTAGCAATCATTCCATCTCAAGCATCTTAATATCCTAGACTCACTATGACCTAAACAGAAGTCTTCATTCTAACCCCATATCTCCCTCAAAGAAACATGCTTCTCCTATACACTTCAGCCTAATAACCGTTCTTGACTCCTTTCCCCCTCATGAGTTCCATGTAATCCTCTAGCATGTCTGCACTAGTGATTTATTTCCAAAGTACATTCTGAATTTATCCGCTTCTCTCCATCCCTATTTAATCCCTGAGAAGTTTCTGGCTTAAAGAGTTGTATGGGTGAGATGTTCTATAAGAGCTGAACTCTCTCTGGGATTTCTCCTTGACACTCAGTTCTTGGTTGCTTTCTTGAATTTTTTTTTTTTTTTCATATTTTAGGTTTTTTCAAAGTCCCCATATGGTAAGTAATAAAAAAAAAAACCTTGAATGAATATTAAAACCTCTAATTTTTTTCCCTAAAGTGATCACATCTCTCTGAATTGCAAAATGAGTAAAAGGCCCAGTTGTGTCCTGACAGTTCAGGTCAGTCTTGTCTGACTCTTTGTGACCCCATGGACTGTAGCACACCAGACCTCCCTGTCCATCACCAACTCCCAGGGTTTACTCAAACACATGTCCATCAAGTCAGTGATGCCATTCAACCATCTCATCCTCTGTCATCCCCTTCTCCTCCTGCCTTCAATCCTTCCCAGCATCAAGGTCTTTTCCAATGAGTTAGTTCTTCGCATCAGGTGGCCAAAGTATTGGATTTAAAGCTTCAGCATCAGTCCTTCCAGTGAATATTCAGGACTGATTTCCTTAGGATGGAGTGGTTGGATCTCCTTGCAGTCCAAGGGATTCTCAAGAGTCTTCTCCAACACCACAGTTTGAAAGCAACAATTCTTTGGTGCTCAGCTTTCTTTATAGTCCAACTCTAGCATCCATACGTGACCATAGCTTTGACCAGACAGACCTTTGTTGGCAAAGTAATGTCTCTGCTTTTTAGTATGATATCTAGGTTGGTCGTAACTTTTCTTCCAAGGAGCAAGTGTCTTTTAATTTCATGGCTGCAGTCACCGTCTGCAGTGATTTTGGAGCCCAAAAAAATAAAGTCTGACACTGTTTCCACTGTTTCTCCATCTATTTCCCATGAAGTGATGGGACCGGATGCCATGATCTTAGTTTTCTGAATGGTGAGTTTTAAGCCAGCTTTCTCACTGTCCTGTACACTTTCATCAAGAGGCTCTTTAGTTCCTCTTCACTCTCTGCCATAAGGGTGGTGTCATCTGCATATCTGAGATTACTGATATTTCTTCCGGCAATCTTGATTCCTATTTCTTCCAGCAATCTTGATTCCAGCTTGAGCTTCATCCAGTGTGAACTTGAGCAAGTCACTGAAGCTCTCTAAGCCTCAGATGCACATTCTGTAAAACGAGGATGACAGTATGCATGTCAAAGTTTGAGAGTACTGTCCCTTTAAATTTTTTAAAGTGATGTAAAGCTGATACACAATATCAGTTTTAAGGATACAAGATGATTTCACATTTATATATACTGTGATACGGTCACCCTGATAAGTCTAGCAATCATTTGCCAACATACAAATTTACTATATGGTAATACGATGTCTATAAGTAATATTATTGACTATACATTACATAGTGGCCTGTGTTATACATTACATCCCTGTGATGTTACAGCTGTAAGAGTGTACCTCCTGCTTTCCTTCACGTATTTTGCCCAACCTCTTACCCCTCTCCTCTCATCTGGCAACCCCACTTTCTTCTCTGTAACCTTGAGTCTGTTACCATTTTGTTTATTCGTTTTTGTTTTTTTTTAATTCTTCATGTAAGTGAAATCATGTGGTATTGCCTTTGTCTGACTGACTTCACTTAGCATAATACCCTCTGTGTCCATACACGTTGTTGCGAGTGGCAGGATGTCATCCTTTTCTTACGGCTGAGGAATATCCTATTGTGTATATAAACCACATCTTCTTTATCCATTCACCAATGGATGGTTGTATCTTTATATAGTCCATTTAAACTAAAATTAATAGAACCAGCAGCTTGTTAACTTGGTAAAAGATACTCATATTGACTTGTTTCAAATAATAGCTCTGCCACTTGCTGCCTGTATGACCTTGAGCATGTCACTGGAGCTCTCTAAGCCTCCGATGCACATTCTGTAAAAGGATGACAGTATCCATGTCAAAGTTTGAGACAATTATATGAAATAATGCATATAAAGTGCTTAGCAGAGTATCTGGAATAGACCAGGTAGTGCTCAATAATATTAGTTTTTATTAGTACATTTTATACATAAATACAAAGAAACTCCAAGAGTAAACCAGAAAAGCAACAGTTTACCCCAGTAAAAGGAGTACACCACACCCCCAGGCCAAATCCAGCCTGCCACCTATTGTCACAAGTAAATTTTTACTGTAACACAGCCACATTTCTTCATTTATGTATGGTTTTTCACAGCAGCATTAAATATCTGCACCAGACCTCTTGCCTGAAAAGTCTAAAACTTTCACCATCTGACCTTTTACAGAGAGTTTGCCAACCCCCAAGTACAAGGAATAAACTTGATTTGGCCAAAACAAAATTTCAAATACATTTGAAATGTGGATGAGGCTATTTTCTAGACAAAAACAAAAATCTATCAAGCCCTCCCTCTCACGAGATCTGGGGAGAAACTAACAGCAGTGACTCAAACTGACTTGAAGAGCAGAGATGAGCAAGATATAGATAACCCAGAAAACTCCACTGAACTACAGACAACTGCAAAAACTTTCCACAAGGCAACTGCAAGGGGAGAAGAAAAGTCCTACATCCAGTGTGGGCTCCTGAGAACTAACAGCAGAGATGAGAACAGCATGTAAACAAACCTGTCCTTAATAACCAGTTTTCTCCCCCAAAGACAGCCTGCACTATCTGAAAGACCCTAAAATTTATAGACACATTTCAGTGTTTTTCTCAGATAACTCCCCACAATTGACAGGTGAAATGCAGTCTTCTGATTCGAGGTTCACTTGACAAATAAGTGTATGAATGAAGGAATTTTGCCCTTAGCTATTAGTTCCCTAAAATAGCAAGATTTTTTTTGAAATCTTTTTTCTTCTAATTTTATTGAGACTTAAACATTGCTTAAGTTTAAACTGTACAGAATATTGATTTGACTTGCATACATCATGAAATGACCTCAGTAAGTTTTGTGAACATCCACCATCTCACACAGATATAAAAGCAAAAAATTATTTTTCCTTGTGATGAGAACTCTTGGATTTACTCTCAACAGCTTTCACATATCATGAAGAGCAGTGTTATTAATTCCACTGCTTTCTAATGCCTATTCCGTTCCCACTAGTCAGAAGCTATACGTGTGTTGTCATTTGTCTAGCAGTTAAAGCAGTCAGTACACTGGGGTATTTCTTTCTTCTTATCCTAAACTTTTACTTAAATTATATACTTTAATTTTCACAGACTTTTCCTGGTCTCTACCTAAGTTGTTCTCTTTTTAATTTAATTTTTACATTGAGGTATAGTTGAATTATATTTGTTTTAGATGTACAGCAAAGTGGTTCAGTTGTATATGTACATAGATTATTCTTCTTCGGCTTCTTTTCCCATACAGGTTATTCATTTTATTTTTATTGGAGGATAATTGCTTCACAATACTGTGGTCATTCTGCCATACATCAAGGTGAATCAGCCATGGATATACAGATATTCCCTCCCTCTTATGCCACCCTGCCTCTTCCCTCTCCTCCCCACCTCTCTAGGTTGGCACAGAGTGTACTGGCTTTAGATTCCCTGCTTCATACAGCAAATTCCCACTGGTTGTTTTATATATGGTAATGTACTCATATAGGTTATTAACGGAGTGGAGTTCTCTGTGCTACACAGTAGGTCCTTCTGCTCAGTAGGTCCTTTATGTACAGTAGGTCCTAATGCTCCTGTGCTCAGTCATGTCTGACTCTTTGTGACCCTGTGGACTGTAGCCCACCAGGCTCCTCTGTCCATGGGATTTTCCAGGCAAGCATACTGGAGTGGATTGCCTCCAGATCCCTCCCCTCTAGGGATCTCCTTCAGGGGATCTTCCCTACCCAGGCAACAAACCCACGTCTCCTTTGTCTCCTGCAAAGACTTTGCAGGTGGATTCTTTACCAGTGCGCAATCAGGGAAGCCTGTTGATTATCTAGTTTATTTTTAAACCTATTTATTCATTTATTTATGGCCACACTGCACAGCTTGTAAGATCTCAGTTGCCAACCAAGGATTGTCCTGAGCCCTCAGCAGGGAGACCTTGGAGTCCTAAGCACTGGACCACCAGGAAATCCCTGACTATCTATTTTATACATAGAAGTACGTATATGTTAGGAGAAGGCAATAGCACCCCACTCTAGTACTCTTGCCTGGAAAATCCCATGGACGGATGAGCCTGGTAGGCTGCAGTCCGTGGGGTCTCGAAGACTCAGACACGACTGAGCGACTTCACTTTCATGCATTGGAGAAGGAAATGGCAACTGACTCCAGTGTTCTTGCCTGGAGAATCCCAGGGACGGTGGAGCCTGGTGGGCAGCCGTCTATGGGGTTGCACAGTCGGACACGACTGAAGCGACTTAGCAGCAGTAGCAGTATATATATGTTAACCCCCAACTCCTAATTCATCACTCCCCCTAAACTTTCACCTCTAGCAACCATACCATTTGTTTTTGTGACTCTTTCTCTTTTGTAAATAAGTTCATTTGTATCTTTTTAGATTCCACCTATAAGTGATATATTTTTTTGGTCTGCCTTCACTTAGTATGAAAATCTCTAGGTTCATCTGTATTGCTGCAAATGGCATTATTTCACTCTTCTTTACAGCTATGATTTAATAATGTTCCACTGTGGCACCCTACTCCAGTACTCTTGCCTGGAAAATCCCATGGATGGAGGAGCCTGGAAGGCTGCAGTCCATGGGGTCGCTAGAGTCGGACATGACTAAACAACTTCATTTTCACTTTTCCCTTTCATGCATTGGAGAAGGCAATGGCAACCCACTCCAGTGTTCTTGCCTGGAGAATCCCAGGGATGGGGGAGCCGGGTGGGCTGCTGTCTCTGGGGTCACACAGAGTTGGACACAACTGGGGCGACTTGGCAGCAGCAGTGTGTGTGTGTGTGTGTGTGTGTGTGTGTGTGTGTGTGTGTGTAGAGAGAGAGAGAGAAAGATTGAAAGGAAAATGGCAAGAGACTTTTGTATCAAAAATCCCACTTTTTTGGTAAGGCTTTCTTAAGGCCCCTGCTGCCGCAGAGGGGAGCAGAACAAACGATAGGTTCCCTAACTTACTCACTCCCTAAGGCTGGGGTGAAGGTAGGGGCGTGTCTGCTGGTCGGGCCTGGGGGGCTTAGGTGTTCTGCCCACCCCTTAGGTGAGGTCATGTGCAGGGGGCAAGTGCACTACCCTGCTTTTGCTACAGGCTCTTCAAAAGTGGCATTTGGGTTTTTTCATTTGTATCTGTTGTCCATAATTCACCCTAACTGTGCATGCAGGCTGTTATTTTTACTCCCATACAGTTTCTTTGTATTTTCTTGCTAGAGGAGAGGTGTGTTCAGGTGAAGCATTGTGCACTTCAGCAAAGGGTCCCAGGCCCCAGCCTGTCTCATGACCCCCAAGACTCTACACTCTTATTCTAAAGGAGTAAGGGATCAAAGGTCTCTTCTCCTGAAACTTCTTCTTCCTGGACAGGGACTGCAGACCCTAGCCCACCCAAGAGGTACAGAAATCCCTTGTGACTGTTCCAAGGATCTATAGCAACCTGAGCCGTTCTCCACTGGAATTGACTGAATTCCTTGAGCCATGATGAGCCTTACTTCTAACTGTTGGAAACTAAACACACAAATGTAAACCAAAGGGTCAGCAAACAATGGCTAGGAGAGGAAAAACAATGGCCATTAAGGGCCGAGAAAGGGAAGGAACCAGGTTAATTTTGGCCTTGCTTAGCTGGTGACCAGGCAAGGGAGGTGATATTGCCCCTACCGAAATTATGAAGTCACTCTGCTTGGGTTTATATTTCCTTAAGAGTAACTTTTACATGTCCTGTCTCATTGATCCAAGTGCAACAGGAAGTATTAGTTATCATACAAACTCTACCTTGTTCTGCCAGAAGGTACTCAAGGACCAGAAAATTGTCAAGGAAACAAGAGAGGTCCCAAGTCCCATGAAGGCTTCAAATAGGAGCCAACCCACTACATCATTTTACTTATTTGTTGATGGTGCCTGTCTTTTTTTTTTAAGCATTTTAACAATTATTTACTTATTTTTATTTTTGCCATGCTGGGTCTTTGTTGCTGTGTGCAGGTTTTTCTCTAGTTGTGGCTAGCAGGAGGTACTCTAGTTGGTGTGCAAACTCCTTGAGGCAGTGGCTTCTCTTATCATGGAGCACAGGCTCTAGGCTCATGGGCTCCGTAGTTGCGGCACATGGGCTCAGCTCTGCAGCATGTGGGATCTTCCTGGACCAGGGGTCAAACTGCTGTCCATTGCATTGAAAGGCGGATTCTTAACCATTTGACCACCAGAGAAGCCTGATCCCTGTCCTTTGACTAGATATTTCAGATCTCCCACTGGCTCACAGGTTTACTGTTCCTCTTTGTGACCTGCGGGGTTTTTGGAGGTAAAAGCTATAATCTGGACAAGTGAACCCAGATAGATATCCCTTGAAATTTGACAGTGGTGGAGGTGGTTAGAACACTTCACAGGCATCCTCCCATTTTGGCAATCGTTGGTCTTGGGGGGACCCCTCTTTCTAGTTTTAAGAAGGATTTGGTTTCTTTGTGAAGGGACAGCTCCATTCCTGTAGTTTTCAGTGGGAGCTGGCAGTGCCTTGTGGGCATAATCCTGGATCGCCTTCTGAACTTGTCCTAGATTAATCATATATGTCAGAGCCTGGTTCACTTCCTCATCAGTGAATGTCAGTAGTAAGAAAAGGCCTCCTGTAGATCTCTTCAATGGTCTAAATCTCAGACCACTCCTGGGGGCTTCATGGACCCTGAGGACTGCAATAGGAAGCAAGTTGTTTCAGAGTTCCTGGGTTTCTTGGCAGAGCTTTGCTAAGGTTTTCTTTAAAATATGGTTCATTTTCTCCACCTTCTCTGAAGACTGGGGGTACCAAGAGGTATACAGCCTCTAGTCTATTCCGAGGGCCATCGTGAGCCCCTGTGTGTTTTTGTCTGTAAGTGACAACCTGTTAACTCTTTGGAGGGACTTAGGATACCCAAACCAAGTGATTATATGTTTTAAAAGGGACATACAGACTTCCATCACCTTTTAAGATCGGGTGTGGAAAATTCCAACCCATCCTGTGAAAGTGTCAACAAACACCAGAAGATATTATATCCTGGTCCTGAGAGCATTTGGGTGAAATCTAACTTCCAGTCTTCTCCCGGATACGTCCCTTGGTGTTGGACTGGCCTGACTAAGGAAGGGGGTGCTTGATGGTCTGTGGGTTATCACCGGTGCATAAATCACAGGCAAGCCTTACTTGATTTACTATTCTTTTAACCCCTTCCCTGAAAAACACTTTGGCACCAAGTCTCATAGTGCATCCCTCCCACAGTGGGTGGCACCATGTAAGCTCTTAGTGAGTTTCCACTGTTGGACTTCAGGGAATAGAACCTTAGCCTCCTTTTCATAGCAGTCTGTGCTTCCCTTCTCATAGCCCCACTTCTCAGTATTTCATGTTCCTGTGGGGAATACTGGGGAAGACTAGAGAATTCAGAGAAGCCAATCACTAGAGCCATAACTTGTTCAGGTTCCAGCTGCATGTATTGCAATTTGATCATCTTTGCTGTTCCCTTGGCTTACAAAAGTCTCTTCCCTCTGATAGCCCCTACAGTAAATTACTGCTACCCGGGTGGGGAGCTACACTGCTTCTAAAAGAGCCAGAATGGAATCTTTATGTTTTATGGGGGAATTTCTAGCAGTTAATATTTTTCTTTCTTTCCAAATGGCAGTATGATCATGTAGCACATGGAACCCATATTTAGAGTTTCTAAAAATACTTAATCTCTTATCCTTCCCTAATTACAAAGTTCATTAATGCAATCAATTCAGCCCTCTTGGCTGACGTCTGGGATGGCAGGGCCTTGGCTTCTGTGACTTCAGCTAGACTAACTATAGCATACCATGCCTGTTGGATCCTTATTTCTACAAAACTGCTCCCATCAGTAAATCATTCAACCTCAGCTCATCTAGTAGATCAGACCTAATATAGTGAATTTGTTCTAGGGTTTCTATACACTGAGGCAATAAGTCTCCACGTTCAACCACTGGAAGCAGAGTTGCTGGGTTCAGGGTTTGGCATATCATCTTGGTAATTTCTGGGGTGTCCGCTAGGAGGGCCTGATATCTTGTGAACCTTCCTCCAGTCAACCAGTGATATCCTCTGACTATAAGCACAGATTATACCTGATGAGAGGTCAACACAACTCAGTATTGTCCTGGGTGAGCTTGGAAGCTTCATTAACCAACTGAGGACTGTGGCTGCTACTGCCTAGAGGCTGTGTGGCCAGCCAGGGTCACAGAGTCCTGTTGTTTTGAAAAGTAAGCCCGTGCTGTCTGATCTATTCCCAGCTTTGGGATCAGGACTCCTAGTGCTATGCCTGACCTTCTGTGAACATATAGGGTTAAAGGCTTGTCCACATTTGGAAAGCCCAGAGCTGGTGCTCTACTCAGTCTTTAGAGTCTCATAGACTTGCTGTTGGTTCTTATTCAATTGAAGGGGTTCCCTTTCTCCTCCCTTTAGTGTCTCATGTAGGGGGTTTGCTATAAGGCCATAATTTGAAAACCAGGTAAGACAGAACCCAGCCATTATGAGAAATCCTCAGAATTGCCTCTTTCTGGTTGGAAATGATAATGTACTAAATGCTATTTTTTGGTCTATGGCCAGGGCTCATGCATCTGGAGTTGAAACAAATTCTAAATATTGAATCCATTACTGTGAAATCTGTGCCTTAGTTAGAAGAGCTTTATACCCCCCTTTTGCCTGAAAATTTAGTATCCTAACTGTATTTTGATCTGAATCTTTTTTTGATGTCACTACTTATAAATAAATCATCAACATATTGCAGCAAATTCCCTTCTCAAGGTTCAGTTCCCTCACTAATGCAGTTCTAAAAAGATGGGGGCTGTCCCAAAAACCCTTCATAAATATTGTCATGTATACTGGGTATCCTTCAGGTTGTCAGGGTTCCTCCATTCAAAGGCAAAACGGGATTAAGGTTTTGATTAAAGGGGAATACAGAAAAATGCATCTTTCAGGTCCAACACAGAGGAATACTGGGTGCTCCTGGCACTGGGATGAGGAGGGTGTATGGGTTTGACCCCAGTCGGTGAACAGGGATGACTGCCTCATTCACTGCTCCTCAGTTCAGTTCAGTTCAGTCGCTCAGTCGTGTCCGACTCTTTGCGACCCCATGGACTGCAGCACACCAGGCCTCCCTGTCCATCACCAACTCCTGGAGCCTACTCAAACTCATGTCCACTGTGTCGGTGATGCCCTCCAACTATCTCATCCTTTGTCGTCTCCTTCTCCTCCCGCCTTCAATCTTTCCCAGCATCAGGGTCTTTTCCAATGAGTCAGTTCTTCGCATCAGGTGGCCAAAGTGCTCCTAAGTCTGCACAAACCCACACTCCGCACTAGACTTCCGAACCAGGAGAACAGGACTGCTGCACGGGTATTAGCAGCGCCTCAAGAGTCTGTGTTTTAGGAATTTTCTGACCTTTGGTTGGATCCCCCTCAGGGCCTCAAGCTTAAAAGATGTTTGTCTCTTTCAGCGGTATCTTTCCCCAGTTCTTAATCTTTTTTTTTTTTTTAACTCTATCAGAAAAAAAATTGACAGTGTTTAATTTGATTTGTTCTTTCATGTATTGATATTCTTTTTATTACTTTTTAAAAATTGTAGTTCTTTTACAGTGTGTGTCAATCTTTGCTGCACAGCAAAGTGACTCAGTTTTAAACATACATACATTCTTTTTTAAATATTCTTTTCCATCATGGTTTATCCCAGGAGATTGGATAGAGTTCCTTGTGATACACAGTAGAACCTTGTCTCTGCATTCTGATAGCAATAGTTTGAATCTACTCACCCCAAATTCCCAGTTTACGCCTCTTCTGCTCCCCTCTACCTGGTGAACCACAAGCCTGCTCTGTAGTCTGTGAGTGTGTTTCTGTTTTGTAGACGTATTCATTTGTGTCATATTTTAAATCCCACATATAAGTGACATCACTTGATATTTTTCTCTTTCTGTATTTCACTTAATTTGATCATCTCCAGCTGCATCCATGCTGCTGCGAATGGTTTTGTTCTTCTTACAGCTGAACAGTATATCACTGTATACATGTACAACTACTTCTTATCCATTTATCTGTCGAGGGACATTCAGGTTGTTTCCACGTTTGGGCTATTGTGAATAGCGCTGCTATGAACTTAGGGGTGCGTGTATCCTTTTTACTTGCATTTTTTATTTTAGCTGTGCTTGGTCTTCCTTGCTGCACACATGCTTTGTCTAATTGTGCAAGTAGGGGCTACTCTTCATTGCAGTGCTGGGGCTCCTCACTGCAGTGGCTTCTCTCGTTTCGAAGCTCAGGCTCTGGAGTGCAGGCTCAGTAATTGTGGCACACGGGCTTGGTTTTCTCATGGCATGTGGAATCTTCCTGGACCAGGGATCGAACCCACGTCCCCTGCATTGCCAGGTGGATTCCTAACCACTAGACCATCAGGGAAGTCCACATGTATCCTTTTGAATTACAGTTTTGTCCCAGTATATGCCCCAGGCCTTAGTCTTTATTATTTAATTTGTTTATCCTTTGACCATGCTGCTTGGCCTCTGGGATCTTAAATATGAAATCTTAAATCCTTAACCAGGGATCAAATTCTCACCCATGCATTAGTAGAGCAGAGCCCTAATGCCTGAACTGCCAGGGAAGTCCTCTGAATATGAAACTTCTAACTCTATATTATATGCTATACGTAAAAACTGATCTTAGGACCTCTGGGGGATGAAGTGGGAAGGAAGGAAATGAAACAGGGGTTAAGCAGTGTTCTGGGTATCTGGGTGCTCATTATTTTTATCTTTTCATAAGTCTGAAATATTTCATTCTATTTTTTAAACTGAAGCATATTTGATTTACAATATTAGTTTTATGTGTACTACATAGTAATTTGAAATGTCTATAAATTATACTTCATTTTAAGTTATAAAATATTGGCTATATTCCCATGCTTAACAGTATATCCTTGCAGTATATTTATTTGAGTAAAATTGCTTTACATTTTTGTGTTAGTTTTTTTTTTTTCTTATGTACAACAACATGAATCAGCTATATGTATACATATATCTGGGCTTTCAAAACAGTCAGTCATACAAGAAATCAATCCTGAATATTCATTGGAAGGACTGATGCTGAAGCTCCAATATTTGGGCCACCTGATGGGAAGAGCCAACTCACTGGCAAAGACCCTGATGCTGGGGAAGATTTAGAGCAGGAGGAGAAGGGGGTGAAAGAGGATCACACCCATCAGGAGGTGTGCCATCTGTTGGATGGCACAACAGATTCAATGAACATGAGTTTGTGCAAACTCTGGGAGATAGTGAAGGATGGGGAAGCCTGGTGTGCTGCAGTCCATGGGATCACAAAGAGTTGGATACGACTTAGCGACTGAACAATAACAAGCAGCCCAGGCTTCCTAGGTGGCACTAGTGGTAAGGAATCTGCCTGCCAATGCAGGCTATGTAAAAGACAGACTTAGATCCCTGCATCAGGAAGATCCTATGGAGGAGGGCATGGCAACCCACTCCAGTATTCTTGCCTGAAGAATCCGGTGGACAGAGGAGCCTGGCAGGCTATCGTCCATGGGGTCCTGAAGAGTTGGACACAACTGAAGCAGCTTAGCACACTCGCATACATATATCCCTCTTGAGACTTCCTTCCGCCCCACCCCCCATCCTACCCATCTAGGTCGTTCCAGAGCGCTGGCCTGCACTCCCTGTGCTGGGCAGCAGCTTCGCGCTAGCTAGCTATTTCACACATGGCAGTCATAAGTCAATGCTGCTCTCCAGTTCCTTTGACCTTCTTTCCCCACCCCCACCTTGTCCGTATGTCTGTTCTCTACACCTGCATCTCTATTCCTAACCTGCAAATAGGTTCTTCAGTGCCATTTTCCTAGATTCCATTTATACACGCATTAATATATGATATTTGTTTCTCTCTCCCTGATCTACTTTACTCTGTATGACAGACGTGAGGTTTATCCACTTCACTACAAATGACTTTTTTTTTTTTAATGGCCATGGGATCACAAAGAGTCAGGCATGACTGAGTGACTAACACACACAATATTTCATCTTATATATGTACCACATCTTCTTTATCCATTCATCTGTCAAGAGACATTTAGGTGACTTCCATGTCTGGCTACTGTAAATAGTGCTACACGACATTGGGGTCCATGTGTCTTTTTTTTTTTATGTCTTTTTTTTTTTTTTACTTTACAATATTGTATTGGTTTTGCCATACATCAACATGCATCCGCCACAGGTGTACATGTACATGTACATTAAGTACCTTAATCTTACTTTTATCATTTCACCCTTCCTGGAACCAAGTTATCTCAAACTGCATGACCCACCTGTCTTCTAATTTCTTAGAGGATGTCCTGGGATATATTTTGATGACAAGTAGGAGGGTCTTTACTACCAATAGATGCATTTTCTCTTTGAATTCTTTATGCCCTTAGATTTTACCTACCCTAGACTACATCACTGCTAATTTATTTATCAAATCTCTCCCAAGGAGGGGGACAGGGCATTCTGGCATATACAGAAAGGAGTGAGTAGAGATAATGGACCCAAGTCCATAGGCAAGGAGGGACATAAACCACCTTCCCGTTGGCTGTCCATCAGCTCCCATCACAGTACAGTCATGGCAGGAGAGGGGGCTGGCTGGTTAAGTCAGAATGGAGCAGTAGCTCGGGTGTCTGTAAGAAATTCAGTTCTCCTACCTGCCACGTCTAGGGTGATCTGAGGCTCTGCTGGAGTCCTGAGGATGGTCAAGTAGGATCTGGAGCCAGGCAGGCACTTGAGCCCGCCAGACAGTGTACAGGAATCTCATCTGAGAAATTATCAAGAAACTGAGGCTGGTCAGGGGTACCTCTCAGGCATCCCACTGGAGGGTGCTCAGGACACTGCCCCTTCCAGTGTCCCTCCTTCAGACAAAGGGCACACTGGTTTCAGCCCAGGTGGCTTCTTGGCTGTCTATTGGGTCTTCTTAACCCACTAGGGTCCCCTCAATATGGCAGGTGAATTAGAGCAGATAAAAACTGCGTATTCTTTGTTAGCCTCTTATCCTTATTGGCCTCCTCTGTTATGTCTTGGTTGTTATAAACCTTAAAGGCCTCCTCTACCAAGGTTTACAGTGGGGTTTGGGGCCCAGCCTCAAGCCTTTGCAGTTTTCTCTGGATGTCAGGAGCAGCCTGGGTGATAAAATGCATGGCCAGTGGTCCTCCCTTCTGTGGACTCTGGGTCTGTTCTGGTGTCCTCTCTGAATGCCTCTGTCACCTGGCCCAGGAAGACTGCCTGGTTTTTACCTTCTTCCTGGTTAAACTCTCTGACCTTATCATAATTTACAGGCTTCACCATACCCCTTTTCATTCCTTCTGAAAGACAAGTAATATTTCTCATCCTAGCCCAGGCTACACGATCTTCATAGTCCCACTGTGGAGTCATGGTCTAGGATTAGATGCCCACCCACCTGGTGAATTTGGTGTGGATGGGCGGCCAGCAGGCCATCTGTGTGTTCCCCAACTTTCTCAGCATACACTTCTTTTCATCTCTGGTGCAACAATGGGCCAGAATAACCATGATGTCCCACCAGGTGAGAGAGACTGCCAACCCCGGACTGACAAATTCATCCCTGAACTTGTCAGGGTTCTCTGAGATCCTGCCTAACTTATCCTTACGGATTAATCCAGTTAGTCTAGGATCTCTCTTTAGGATCTTCCAGGCATTTGAGCAAACTCCAGGAGGTAGGGAAGGACAGGGAAGCCTGGCATGCTGCAGTCCATGGTATCACAAAGAGTCAACAGGACTTGGTGACTGAACAACAACAAAGTCCACAGGGTCGCAAATAGTTGGACATAAAGCACGCACATACATGCACACAGGGGACCCCTGAAGCACCCCAAAATTAACTGGAAATCAACAGAATTTCAGTTACAATGTAATATTTGTGAAGTCTGTCAAAAATTTGTAAAAGTTTTAAAACACCTGGTCAGATAGGATCATCAGATCAGATCAGTCGCTCAGTTGTGTCCAACTCTTTGCAACCCCATGAATCGCAGCAACCAGTCCTCCCTGTCCATCACCAACTCCCGGAGTTCACTCAGACTCAAGTCCATTGAGTCAGTGATGCCATCCAGCCATCTCATCCTCTGTCGTCCCCTTCTCCTCCTGCCCCCAATCCCTCCCAGCATCAGAGTCTTTTCCAGTGAGTCAACTCTTCGCATGAGGTGGCCAAAGTACTGAAGTTTCAGCTTTAGCATCATTCCTTCCAAAGAAAACCCAGGGCTGATCTCCTTCAGAATGGACTGGTTGGATCTCCTTGCAGTCCAAGGGACTTTAAAGAGTCTTCTCCTGCACCACAGTTCAAAAGCATCAATTCTTCGGCACTCAGCTTTCTTCACAGTCCAACTCTCACATCCATACATGACCACAGGAAAAACCATAGCCTTGACTAGACGAACCTTTGTTGGCAAAGTAATGTCTCTGCTTTTGAAAATGCTATCTAGGTTGGTCATAACTTTCCTTTCAAGGAGTAAGTGTCTTTTAATTTCATGGCTACAGTCACCATCTGCAGTGATTTTGGAGCCCCTCAAAATAAAGACTCTCACTGTTTCCACTGTTTCCCCATCTATTTCCCATGAAGTGATGGGACCGGATGCCATGATCTTCGTTTTCTGAATGTTGAGCTTTAAGCCAACTTTTTCACTCTCCTCTTTCACTTTCTTCAAGAGGCTTTTGAGTTCCTCTTCACTTTCTGCCATAAGGGTGGTGTCATCTGCATTTCTGAGGTTATTGATATTTCTCCCAGCAATCTTGATTCCAGCTTGTGTTTCTTCCAGTCCAGCATTTCTCATGATGTACTCTGAATATAAGTTAAATAAACAGGGTGACAATATACAGCCTTGCCGTACTCCTTTTCCTATTTGGAACCAGTCTGTTGTTCCATGTCCAGTTCTAACTGTTGCTTCCTGACCTGCATACAAATTTCTTAAGAGGCAGGTCAGGTGGTCTGGTATCCCCATCTCTTTCAGAATTTTCCACAGTTTATTGTGATCCACACAGTCAAAGGCTTTGGCATAGTCAATAAAGCAGAAATAGATGTTTTTCTGGAACTCTCTTGCTTTTTCCATGATCCAGCAGATGTTGGCAATTTGATCTCTGGTTCCTCTGCCTTTTCTAAAACCAACTTGAACATCAGGAAGTTCACGGTTCACATATTGCTGAAGCCTGGCTTGGAGAATTTTGAGCATTACTTTACTAGCATGTGAGATGAGTGCAATTGTGCAGTAGTTTGAGCATTCTTTGGTATTGCCTTTCTTTGGGATTGGAATGAAAACTGACCTTTTCCAGTCCTGTGGCCATTGCTGAGTTTTCCAAATTTGCTGGCATATTGAGTGCAGCATTTTCACAGCATCATCTTTCAGGATTTGGAATAGCTCAACTGGAATTCCATCACCTCCACTAGCTTTGTTCGTAGTGATGCTTTCTAAGGCCCACTTGACTTCACATTCCAGGATGTCTGGCTCTAGGTCAGCGATCACACCATCGTGATTATCTGGGTCATGAAGATCTTTTGTGTACAGTTCTTCTGTGTATTCTTGCCACCTCTTCTTAATATCTTCTGCTTCTGTTAGGTCTATACCATTTCTGTCCTTTATCGAGCCCATCTTTGCATGAAATGTTCCCTTGGTATCTCTAATTTTCTTGAAGAGATCCCTAGTCTCTCCCATTCTGTTGTTTTCCTCTATTTCTTTGCATTGATCGCTGAAGAAGGCTTTCTTAACTCTTCTTGCTACTCTTTGGAACGCTGCATTCAGATGTGTATATCTTTCCCTTTCTCCTTTGCTTTTGACTTCGCTTCTCTTCACAGCTATTTGTAAGGCCTCCCCAGACAGCCATTTTGCTTTTTTGTATTTCTTTTCCATGGGGATGGTCTTGATCCCTGTCTCCTGTACAATGTCATGAACCTCATCCCATAGTTCATCAGGCACTCTGTCTATCAGATCTAGGCCCTTAAATCTATTTCTCACTTCCACTGTATAATCATAAGGGATTTGATTTAGGTTATACTTGAATGGTGTAGTGGTTTTCCCTACTTTCTTCAATTTCAGTCTGAATTTGGCAATAAGGAGTTCGTGGTCTGAGCCACAGTCAGCTCCTGGTCTTGTTTTTGCTGACTGTATAGAGCTTCTCCATCTTTGGCTGCAAAGAATATAATCAATCTGATTTCGGTGTTGACCATCTGGTGATGTCCATGTATAGAGTCTTCTCTTGTGTTGTTGGAAGAGGGTGTTTGTTATGACCAGTGCATTTTCTTGGCAAAACTATCAGTCTTTGCCCTGCTTCATTCCGTATTCCAAGGCCAAATTTGCCTGTTACTCCAGGTGTTTCTTGACTTCCTACTTTTGCATTCCAGTCCCTTATAATGAAAAGGACATCTTTTTTGGTGTTAGTTCTAAAAGGTGTTGTAGGTCTTCATAGAACTGTTCAACTTCAGCTTCCTCAGCATTACTGGTTGGGGCATAGACTTGGATTACTGTGATATTGAATGGTTTGCCTTGGAAACAAACAGAGATCATTCTGTCTTTTTTGAGATTGCATCCAAGTACTGCATTTCGGACTCTTTTGTTGACCATGAGGTTTCTCTGAAACAATTATTATTCTTCACACTAAGTTGGGGAAAAAAATCAAAAGTAAAGAGAGATCACTTAAAGGCATAGGAACTCATGTGATCTGTTCTCAAAAGCAGCATCCAGGACAATTTTTTTCTCAAGAGAGAGAGAAAAAGCAAATCCAGTCCTGAATCAGTCTACTTTTTAAAAAACCCACTTACCTAAATTTAATCCAACCTTAAAAATCCTAACCACGTACAAAATTCTTTTCTCAATCTTCTCTTCTGCAAATCTTCTAAAACTCTGTAGCCAAATTTTGTCCTTTATTCTTTTCATATGCAGAAATAGTCAGCTCTAGGGCAAAATCACCCAATCCTTTCAAAAAATACAGTTGCACTCCTCATACCTTCTTTTCTGAAAACACACATCCTACTTAAACAACACTGAACTGTCCTTTACATTACCTTTCCATTCATTGGCAGATAACATGTCAAGGTGGCACCAAACATCTTTAGCTTCTGTCTCATAAGAAGACAAAAGTATATGAACTTGGCCCTGTTTAGTAATTAATGTTCCAATATTTTATCTCATTTGAAATGGTATGAATATCCAATTCCTCTCATTTAAATTTATTTTTTATTAATTTATTTTTTTTAATTGAAGGATAATTGCTTTACAGAATTTTGTTGTTTTCTGTCAAACATCAACATGAATCAGCCACAGGTATACATATGTCCCCTCCCCCTTGAACCTCCCTCCCATCCTACTCAACTAGGTTGATACAGAGCCCCTGTTTGAGTTCCCTGAGACATAATTTAGTTTCAAATTTATCAAAATTTGGAGAAACTATTTTAGATGGATGTTTCCAAAACATAATTATTCCTATAGATTATCAAAAACTTCTTATCCAAGTTACATTTACTTATAATCATCAGGTTATTTTTCCCTGTTGAGAGGTTACGTAACAGAAACAATATGTACTTATTGATTTCCTATAACTCTAGGTACGGTGAAAGAATTATCCTTAATAACTCTGAAAGGTCTGTATTAATTAAAGCCACAGGTTTAAGCTAGACAAGTTAATTTCTACAGAACCAATGAGTTTATAGCTTTCCTCCTTAAATTTATAATGGTGCTTTTTTATTCCCCCCTCAATCTAGGAGATCAAATAAATGAGGTATTAATATTTCCTGAGAGCCCAGGCAGAATAGTTAGATTGCAAGTACAGAGGAGGGGAAAATGCAAGCTCCTGTTTTTTCCTTTGTTTTTTTAAAGTCCCACTAAGTAATCTAAAGAAGGAGTCCCAGGAAATACAGGCTGTTTGTATTTCAAGGCTTCAGTGCTGAGCCGTGCCCACAATGTCAACAGAGACTCGCAGGAGCAGTTGGACAGACAAAACTACATCACAAAGATACCAATGACAAAACTTAAAGACACAAACAAGAAATTTTCAGGACAAAGAGGACTGGAGCATAGGGGTGAGGACCAAAGGAGGGGTAAAGGGAGGAGGGACAGAAAACACTGAACATGAGAGAGAGGTTGCCATTGCCACACACCCCCTGAGGATGTCTGTCCGGCACCAGCCTGCACTCTTCCAGCAAGGGCTGTGAAGGAGGGAGCACCCTGTCTGCTGCTCACCAGGGTGGTCAAGCCCAGAAACCAGACAGTTGTCCATCCTGTGTGGGCCTGCAGCCACACAGTACATCAGTACATAGACATCCTCAGCCTGTTCCCAACTAGACTTCTCTTGGAAACAGGAAAATAAAGGGGAGAATATTGGGACAATTGGACTCCCAGCCACTACACAATATGAGGTTTGAACCTGTATCATTGTCATTAATCTCCCATCAGGCAGATCCCGCTGTAACTAGGTTTGCACCGTATGAGGTGAGCCTCTCCCACCTCTGCTCATCACCCATCGAGGTGAGCCTTTGCCGGCCAGAGGAGGCAGGTCTCACAAGCTGAGAGGAGTGATGCTGTAGCTGCACACTGTCCACACTCATGCAAGGATAGGATAGAAGTAAGAGAGGACAGAGAGAAATAGATGTCAGGAGAGGGAAAGGGGAAAGGGAAGCATGGACTGAGTGAGGGCACTGAGACCCCAGGGGCCTGGAAGCAGACTTAACAAACAGGTGAGGCTGAAACAAGAGGATCAGGTGGCCACTTGTCACCCACAGGGAAGGTGCGATTGGTGGTCCTGGAGGTCCCAGAACCTCTCCCCAGAAGGGGACAAACCCCACATTGGGCACCACAAAATATGTTACCAAGCAGAGTTCTTGCCCTCCTTAATCAATAGAAATTGATCAGAGGCCAAGACTAGAAATTCAGGCAAAGCTTTACTGGGGACAAAGAGATAGCAGTGGGGACCAAGAATAAACAACAGATTCCCTTGCTTGCTCATGCAAACAAAATCTCACTTCTTAGTAGCTCAGTATATAGTCTTTTGGGCTTCCCTACTGGCTCAGACAGTAAAGCATCTGCCTGCAAAACAGGAAACCTGGGTTCAATCCCTGGGTTGGGAAGATCCCCTGAAAAAAGGAAAGACAACTCACTCCAGTATTCTTGCCTGGAGAATTTCATGGACAGAGGAGCCTGGCAGACTACAGTCCATAGGGTCACAAAGAGTCCGATACAACTGAGTGACTTTCACTTTAACTTTCACTTTTGTATAATCTTTGCCTCAATAACTAGTTGTAGAGTTGAGGGAAAGAACACAAGGCTGTTTGAAATAACTATATGTCTCTAATAGGTAACTGGCTCTGGCCCTAATTCTGTCATGCTGCCAACACATCTAAGGGTTCTGGGCATATGTGTTTCATGGAAGATTTTGCAGCACTTATTCCAGAACCATGAACCAACTGTCTAGGTAAGGGAGAACTCCTAGTACCTTCAGTCACTCCACAGTAATAGGAATGAAAACGACAATGGAACAGCTCATAGTTGAAGCAGACAAAACAGTGTCAAAGAACTCAGCATCGCCAAGACACCCAGTATATTCCATGATAAAATAATAAAGGCATGATACTGCCATGACTCTAGACTCAACCAAACAAATGTGGACTAAATAAATAAGAGATGAGTCTATATTTTCTTTAAACAAAAGGCCTAGACCAGACACCACAGCCACGTTAGTGTCCCCAGATAACTCTCAATATCTACCCTGAACCTTGCCCTACACAGAACAGGCTAGGGCAGAAGTCCTGGGCTCCAAAATCACTGCAGATGGTGACTGCAGCCATGAAATTAAAAGACGCTTACTCCTTGGAAGGAAAGTGATGACCAACCTAGATAGCATTTTCAAAAGCAGAGACATTACTTTGCCAGCAAAGGTTTGTCTAGTCAAGGCTATGGTTTTTCCTGTGGTCATGTATGGATGTGAGAGTTGGACTGTGAAGAAGGCTGAGCGCCAAAGAATTGATGCTTTTGAACTGTGGTGTTGGAGAAGACTCTTGAGAATCCCTTGGACTGCAAGGAGATCCAAACAGTCCATTCTGAAGGAGATCAGCCCTGGGATTTCTTTGGAAGGAATGATGCTAAAGCTGAAACTCCAGTACTTTGGCCACCTCATGCAAAGAGTTAACTCATTGGAAAAGACTCTGATGCTGGGAGGGATTGGGGGCAGGTGGAGAAAGGGACGACAGAGGATGAGATGGCTGGATGGCATCACTGACTTGATGGACGTGAGTCTGAGTGAACTCTAGGAGTTGGCGATGGACAGGGAGGCCTGGTGTGCTGCGATTCATGGGGTTGCAAAGAGTTGGACTCGACTGAGCGACTGATCTGATCTGATCTGATAATTGATTTACTGTTATGGTAATTTCTGCTGTACAGCAAAATGATTCAGTTATATATATATGTACACTTTTTTATATTCTTTCCATTGTGGTTTATTCCAGGAGATTGGATATAGTTCCCTGTGATATACAGTGGATCTTGCTTTTTATCCATTCTAAATGTAATAGTTTGCATGTAGGAACCCCAAACTCACAGTCCGTCCCTCCCTCTCCACCAGTCCCTTGACAACCGCAAGCCTGTTCTTTGTGCTTGGAGTCTCTGTTTAGTAGACAGTTTCGCTTATGCATATTTTAGATTCCATATGTCAGGGATATGATTTAGTATTTGTCTTTCTCTGACTTATTTCCCTTAGTCCGATAATCTCCAGTTGCATCCATGTTACTGCAAATGGCATTATTCCATTTTTTTTATGGCTGAATAGTATGTATGTACCACACCTTCTTTATACACTCACCGGTCGATGACTATTTAGGGTGTTTCCACATCTTAGCCATTGTAAACAATGCTGCTATGAACACAGAGGTGCATGTACCTTTTTGAATTATAGTTTTGTCTGATGTATGCCCAGGAGTGCAATTGTTGGATCATATGATAATTCTATTTTTCAGTTTCTGAGGAACCTTCGTACCGTTCCCCATAGTGGCAACTTACATTCCCGCCAATAGTGTAGGAGGGTGAGCATTTCTCCACACCCTCTCCAGGACTTGTTATTTGTAGTCTTTTTAATGAGGCTATTCTGCCTGGTGTGAGTTGGTACCTCACTGTGATTTTGATTTGCATTTCTCTAATAATGAGTGATGCTGAGCATCTTTCCATATGCCTATGGCCAACTGTGTGTCTTTGAGAAACGCATGTTTAGTATTCTCCTTGTTTTTTCCTTTTCATTATTTGTTGCTGCTGAGTTCTATGAGCTGTTGGTATAATCTGCAGATTAAGGAGGGCAGCAGTTCTGAAATTGGGGGCCAGGGAACCAGACCCATGAAGCCATTTTCCTAATAATAGGACGTTATTTTGTTCATACACACTCTCACAAATGTACAGTGGAGTTTTTCAGCAGTTACACGACAGTTTACATCTCACCAGTTATGAGAATCAACATTTTTCCTCTTAATCCAGATGAAAGATGTTTGCAAAATGTGAAACATGCCGCTTTTTCTGGAAAATAACTGTTTCACAAAATTGTTTAAATCAAGGGACCTGGCTGTCCAGTGGTGAGGACCCCATGTTTCCACCACACGGGCTGTACATTCAGGCCCTGGCTGGGGACCTAAGATTCCACATGCCACAAAGTATAGCCAAAAATAGAAAAATCCAGTGCGTTATTATTAACATAAATTATTAAAATTTCCTTAAATTGACTATTAAATAGGGTAAACATAGAAAGATATAACCTACATAAACAAAAGCTCTCTGGCATCTGCCATTGTCAGTGCGAAGGGGCCTTGATACCGAAGTTTGAGAACTGCTGATCTAGAGAAACAAGAAAGTCTGGGAGAACACCTGTCTCTGGGGGCCTGTGCCCAGGTAAAGCAGTCTGTGGAATAGGCTGTGCGAACAGAGCGTGGGCCACAAGTGGCCAGTGAGATTTTCTGCTGATACATAAACTCTTAAAATATGAAAAGTCACCATAGGCAGCAAATGGTCAATAGCAAAATATGTTGATGGTTTTTAGGATAATGACTGGTTCTAAGACCAGTGCTCAACTTCAATTTTACCTTTTGAACTCAAGTTGAATAACACAGATGAGAGGAGGAAAAACTATCAGGATTTAAGAGGCTATGACTTTTGACTTACAAATCAAGTTCCAGAGTTTAGCACAAAGACTAGCACACAGAAAGAGCTCAGTAAGTATATGTTAAGCAAATGTATGAATGATTATAAAAGGAAGCTATGAGACTGAATAAGGTTGAGAACAAATCGGCCATATCAAGAAAGACTTATAACAGGCAGACTTGTTCTAGACTCAGTTCTCAAGAGGGTTGAAGAAAGGAGAGGAGCTGAGATGCAGAGCCATCTCACATCCCCAGTAAACCTCTCTCCCCTCTTCGCCTCCTCTTGATCCCCTTCACTTTCCTTTTAAGTCTGACTAAAGGGGGCTGTTAGCAATCATTCCATCTCAAGCATCTTAATATCCTAAACTCACTTGCTCTAAACAGAAGTCTTCATTCTAACACCACGTCTCCCTCAGAGACATGTGCTTCTCCTGCACACTTTAACTTAATATGGTTCTTGACCTTCCCCCCTCACACCTTCCATGTAATCCTCTAGCATGTCCTGTGATTCTACTTCCAAAGCACATTCTGAACTTACCTACTTCTCTCCATCCCAACTCCATCACTGAGAAGTTTCTGACTTAAAGTGTCTAATTGGGTGGGATGGGTGTTTTTTTATGAGAGCTGTACTTTCTGTGGGATTTCTCCTTGACAAATGGTTCCTTGCTTTCTTGAAATTGTTTCCTGTTTTAGGTTTTTCCAAAGTCCCAAAATAATAAGTATTGATAGAGTCAACCTGAATGGATGTTATGACCGCCAATTGATTTTTTTCCCAAAAAGATCACAGCTCTCTGAAGTCCAAAATGAGTAAAAGGCCCAGTTTGTACTGGCATCCTATTTTTTCAAATAATTATATTTATTTATCTTGGCTCTGCTGGGTCTTCACTGCAGTGCGGGCTTTTCTCTAGTTGTAGTATGGGCTTCTCACTGCAGTGGCTTCTCGTGTTGTGGGGCACAGGCTCTAGGGTGAGCAGGCTTCGGTAGTTAGGGTGCATAGGCTGAGTAGTTGGGGCTCCCAGGCCCTAGAGTAGAGGCTCGATATTTGGGGTACACAGGCTTAGTTGCTCCACTGCATGTGGAATTTTTCCAGATCAGGGATTGACCTTGTATCTCCTGCCATTGTCTGGCAGCTTCTTTCCCACTGAGCCACCAGGGAAGAAGCCCACTGACACCCTATTAATGCAAGTATTCTACACAGACAAAGCCATTTAAAAAAAATATCATTCCCCTAAGGTATTTTGAGTTTTTCTTCATATCTCACAACTGGTAACTGATTGTGATAATCAAAAACAGACCTGCAATGCAGGTAGCTATGAAAAGTTTAGAAATACTGCAGCTACTTAGCTACAAAAAGGACTATTTTTAACATCTATGTATCTGTATGTAGATATAGTTCTAATTGTAATTTGGACAGTATGATTTTAGGTTAATCTTTACTTAATATAACTTCAGCTTGGTTCAATGGCTTGTCAGCAATTTTACTTGACATGTAGTTGTCACTTAAAAAAAATTTATTGATGTCAGATGATAAACGGGCCTCCCTGGGGACTCAGATGGTAAAGAATCCACCTGCAATGCAGGAGACCTGGCTTGGGAAGATTCCCATGGCAACCTACTCCAGTATTCTTGCCTGGAGAATGCCCATGGACAGAGGAGACTAGCAGGCTACAGTCCCATGGTGTCACAAAGAGTCAGACACAACTGATTGACTAAGCACAGCACAGGTGATATACAATGTTAGTTTCAAGTGAACAGGATTTGACATTTATGTACATAGCAAAATTATCACCCCAATAAGTCTAGTAACCATCTGCCACCATACAAAATTCCTGTATGATAATATTATAAGTAATACTATTGACTATACATTACATCCATTGTTGACTATTCTGTATGTTATATCCCTGTGACTTGACTTATAACCCTGATCTCCTTCACCTGTTTTGCCCAACCTCTCACCCTCTTCTTTCATCTGAAAACTCCAGTATTTTCTCTGTATCTGTGAGTCAGTTTCTATTTTGTTTGTTTATTTAGTTTTTTAGATTCCACATGTAAGTGAAATAATGGGGTATTATCTTTCCCTGACTTCACTTAGCATAATGACCTCTGGGTCCATCCATGCTGTTGCAAGTAGCAAGATTTCATCCTTTTCTTATGGCTGAGGAATATTCTATTGTGTGTATATACCACATCTTTATTCATTTATCTGTCAATGGATGTGGTCTTTTCTTATAGTCCATTTAAACTAAAATGAATAGAACCAGCAGCTTGCTAACTTTCTAAAAGATACTTATATTGACCTTGGTTTAAATAATAGCTCTGTGAACCTCTGTGAACTTAAGCAAGTCACTGAGGCTCTCTAAGCCTCAGTGACACATTCTGTAAAGGAGGATGACAGTACCCATGTCAAAGTTTGAGACAACTGTATGAAATAATGCATATAAAGTGCTTAGCAGAGTACCTAGAATAGACTAGATAGTGCTCAATAACATTAGTTTTTATAAGTACATTTTATATACAAGGTATAAAGAAATTTTTTAAAGTAAACCAGTTTTACTGACTATCCCAAAGCCTTTGATTGTGTGGATCACAATAAACTGGAAAATTCTGAAAGAGATGGGAATACCAGACCACCTGACCTGCCGCTTGAGAAAGCTATATGTAGGTCAGGAAGCAACAGTTAGAACTAGACATGGAACAACAGCCTGGTTCCAAATAGGAAAAGGAGTACGTCAAGGCTGTATATTGTCACCCTGCTTATTTAACTTATATGCAGAGTACATCATGAGAAACAAGCTGGAATCAAGATTGCTAGGAGAAATATCAACAACCTCAGATATGCAGATGATTCCACCCTAATGGCAGAAAGTGAAGGAACTAAAGAGTCTCTTGATGAACTTGAAAGAGGAGAGTGAAAAAGCTGGCTTAAAACTCAACATTCAAAAAACTAACATTATGGCATCCGGTCCCATCACTTCATGGCAAATAGATAGGGAAACTGTGGAAACAGTGAGAGTCTTCATTTTGGGGGGCTCCAAAATCACTGCAAATCATGACTGCAGCCATGAAATTAAAAGACTCTTACACTTATATGCAGAGTACATCATGAGAAATGCTGGGCTGGAGGAAGCACAAGCTGGAATCAAGATTGCTGGGAGAAATATCAATAACCTCAGATATGCAGATGACACCACCCTTACAGCAGAAAGCGAAGAACTAAAGAGCCTCTTGATAGTGAAAGAGGAGAGTGAAAAAGTTGGCTTAAAGCTCAACATTCAGAAAACTAAGATCATAGCATCCGGTCCCATCACTTCATGGCAAATAGATGGGGAAACAGTGGCTGACTTTATTTTTTGGGGCTCCAAAATCACTGCAGATGGTGATTGCAGCCATGAAATTAAAAGACACTTACTCCTTGGAAGGAAAGTTATGACCAACCTAGATAGCATATTAAAAAGCAGAGACATTACTTTGCCAACAAACGTCCATCTAGTCAAGGCTATGGTTTTTACAGTAGTCATGTATGGATGTGAGAGTTGGACTATAAAGAAAGCTGAGCGCCGAAGAATTGATGCTTTGAACTGTGGTGTTGGAGAAGACTCTTGAGTGTCCCTTGAACTGCAAGGAGATCCAACCAGTCCATTCTAAAGGAGATCAGTTCTGAGTGTTCATTGGAAGGACTGATGCTGAAGCTGAAACTCCAATACTTTGGCCACCTGATGTGAAGAGCTGACTCATTGGAAAAGACCCTGATGCTGGGAAAGATTGAGAGCAGGAGGAGAAGGGGATGACAGAGAATGAGATGGTTGGATGGCATCACAGACTCAACGGACATGGGTTTGGGTAGACTCTGGGAGTTGGTGATGGACAGGGAGGCCTGGTGTGCTGCAGTTCATGGGGTCACAAAGAGTAGGACACGACTGAGTGATGGAACTGAACTGAACTCCTTGCAAGAAAAGCTATGACAAACCTAGGCAGCACATTAAAAAGCAGAGACATTACTTTGCCAACAAAGGATCATCTAGTCAAAGCAATGGTTTTTGTAGTAGTCATGTATGGATGTTAGAGTTGGACTATAAAGAAAGCTGAGTGCCAAGGAATTGATGCTTTTGAACTGTGGTGTTGGAGAAGACTTTTGAGAGTCCCTTGGACTGCAAGGACATCCAAGTAGTCCATCCTAAAGGAGATCAGTCCTGAGTGTTCATTGGAAGGACTGATGTTGAAGCTGAAACTCCATTACTTTGGCCACCTGATGCGAAGAACTGACTCATTTGAAAGACCCTGATGCTGACTGTGTGGATCACAATAAACTGTGGAAAATTCTGAAAGAGATGGGGATACCAGACCACCTGACCTGCCTCTTGAGAAACCTATATGCAGGTCAGGAAGCAACAGTTAGAACTGGACATGGAACA
The DNA here is from genome assembly GCF_003369695.1 of Bos indicus x Bos taurus. Taxonomy (NCBI): domain Eukaryota; kingdom Metazoa; phylum Chordata; class Mammalia; order Artiodactyla; family Bovidae; genus Bos; species Bos indicus x Bos taurus. The sequence continues at coordinate 25,295,542 of NC_040103.1, read as the reverse complement.
ACAGACTGGTTCCAAATAGGAAAAGGAGTACGTCAAGGCTGTATACTGTTACCCTGCTTATTTAACTTATATGCAGAGTACATCATGAGAAATGCTGGGCTGGAGGAAGCACAAGCTGGAATCAAGATTGCCGGGAGAAATATCAATAACCTCAGATATGCAGATGACACCACCCTTATGGCAGAAAGTCAAGAGGAACTAAAAAGCCTCTTGATGAAAGCGAAAGAGGAGAGTGAAAAAGTTGGCTTAAAGTTCAACATTCAGAAAACTAAGATCATGGCATCTGGTCCTATCACTTCATGGCAAATAGATGGGGAAACAGTGGAAACAGTGGCTGACTTTCTTTTTAGGGGCTCCAAAATCACTGCAGATGGTGATTACAGCCATGAAATTAAAAGATGCTTGCTCCTTGGAAGGAAAGTTATGACCAACCTAGATAGCATATTCAAAAGCAGAGACATTACTTTGCCAACAAAGGTCCATCTAGTCAAGGCTATGGTTTTTCCAGTGGTCATATATGGATGTGAAAGTTGGACTGTGAAGAAAGCTGAGTGCCAAATAATTGATGCTTTTGAACTGTGGTGTTGGAGAAGACTCTTGAGAGTCCCTTGGACTGCAAGGAGATCCAACCAGTCCATTCTAAAGGAGATCAGTCCTGGGTGTTCTTTGGAAGGAATGATGCTAAAGCTGAAACTCCAATACTTTGGCCACCTTATGTGAAGAGTTGATTCACTGGAAAAGACTCTGATGCTGGGAGGGATTGGGGGCAGGAGGAGAAGGGGATGACAGAGGATGAGATGGCTGGATGGCATCACCGACTCAATGGACATGAGTTCGGGTGAACTCCAGGAGTTGGTGATGGACATGGAGCCCTGATGTGCTGCAATTCATGGGGTCACAAAGAGTCAGACATGACTGAACGACTGAACTGAACTGATGCTGAGAAAGACTGAAGTCAGGAGAGGAAGGGGATGACAGAGGATAAGTTGGTTGGATGGCATCACCGACTCAATGGACATGTGTTTGGATAAACTCCATTCTTTCTCAGATTCTTTTTCCATAAAGGTTATTGCAGAATTTTGAATAGAGTTCCTTGGATTATACAGTAGGTCCTTGTTGATTATCTATTTTATCTTAAACCTATTTTTTAATTTTTAAAAATTTATTTTTGGCTGTGCTGGGTCTTTGTTGCTGCATGGCTTCTCTAGTTGTGGCAAGTAGGGGTTACTCTCTAGTTGCAGTGTTCAGGCTTCTCATTGCAGTGACTTCTCCCCTTGCAGAGCACGGGCTCCTGGGCACGCTGGCTTCAGTAGTTGTGGAACTTGGGCTCAATAGTTGCAACTCACTAGGCTCCAGAGTATGAGCCAGTAGTTTTGGTGCACAGGCTTACTTGCCCCACAACATGTGGAATCTTCCCAGACCAGGGATTGAACCCGTTCCCCCTGCATTGGCAGGCAGATTCTTAACAACTGGACTACCAGGGAAGTCCTTGTTTGTTTATTGATGGCCACACTGCATGGCTTGTGGAATCTGAGTTCCCCGACCAGGGACTGAGCCCCAGCCCTGACAGTGAGAGTACAAAGACCTAACTACTGGACCACCAGAGATCTCTCTGATTATGTATTTTGTATATAGGAGTGTGTATATGATATTCCCAAACTCCTAATTCCCACCCCCCTACATTCTTCTCCTTTTAGTTCAGTCACTCAGTCATGTTGGACTCTTTGCGACCCCATGAATCGCAGCATTCCAGGCCTCCGTGTCCATCACCAACTCCCGGAGTTCACTGAGACTCACGTCCATCGAGTCAGTGATGCCATCCAGCCATCTCATCCTCTGTCGTCCCCTTCTCTTCCTGCCCCCAATCCCTCCCAGCATCAGAGTCTTTTCCAATGAGTCAGCTCTTCACATGAGGTGGCCAAAGTACTGGAGTTTCAGCTTTAGCATCAGTCCTTCCAATGAACACCCAGGACTGGTCTCCTTCAGAATGGACTGGTTAGATCTCCTTGCAGTCCAAGGGACTCTCAAGAGTCTTCTCCAACACCACAGCTCAAAAGCATCAATTCTTCGGCGCTCAGGTTTATTTATGGTCCAAGTCTCACATCCATACATGACTACAGGTTGTGTTTCCAAGTCTTGAGTCTGTTTCTGTTTGATAAATAAGTTCATTTGTACCATCTTTTTAGATTCCCCATATAAGTGATATCATATAACGTTTGTCTTTGACTTACTTCAAATCACTTACTTCATATCACTTAGTATGATCATCTCTAGGTCCATCCATCTTGTTCCAAATGGCATTATTTCATTCATTTAATGGCTGAGAAATGTTCCACTGGTAAAGAATCTTCCTGCGAGTGCAGGAGACACAGGAGATACAGGTTTAGTCCCTGGGTCTGTCAGGGAAGATCCCCTAGAGGAGGGAAAGTCCTGTAGGGAATTCCCTGAGTAGGGAATATAATGGAATACAATGTTCCATTATATGTATATATGTAAATGTAGCAAGATTGAATAGAAAATGGCAAAGGACTTTTGCATTAAAAAAAATCTCACTTTTTTTTTTCAGGCAAGGATTTATTAGGGCCCCTGCTGCAGAAGGGGGAGCAAGAACAAACAGCAAATTCCGTTGCTTGCTCTCTCTCTGAGAGGACGGGGCCCAGTTTGTTTCTCACATGGTGTGAGGGTAGAGTGTGTCCAGGGCTCAGGCCAGAGGGTGACTGAGGTGTTTCGTCCACCTCATAGGTGGTGGTGTGTGCAGGGGGCAAGTGCAGTACCCTGCTTCTGCTCTGGACAATCTTCTTTTGATTCAGAGCTTCAAAAGAGGCAGGGTTTGGGGCCTTTTTGCATCTTTTCTCCAAAATTTACCCTCAAGGTGCATGCAGGCAGTTATTTTCAGTCCCATACAGTTTCTTGGTATTTCGTTGCTTGAAGAGACATGTGTTCAGGTACAAGCATTGCAACACTTCAGCAAAGGATCCCAGGTCCCAGCCTGTCTCATTCTCCCAAAAAGATCTGCACCCTTATTCTAAAGGGGTAAGGGGTTGAAGGTCTCTTGTTCTGAAACTGCTTCTTGGACAGACTGCTGACCTTAGCTCGCTGACTGTTTCAAGGATCTGTAGGAACCTGGGCCAGTCTCTACTGAAATGGACTGCATTCCTTGCACCGTCATGAGTCTTATTTCAAACTTTTGGAGCCTAAGCACACAAACTTAACCAAAAAGTTAAATAAACGAGCTAAAAAGGAGAATAACAACAATAGCTGTTGAAGGGTCTAGAAAGGGAAGGAACCAGGTTAACTTTGGTCTTCCTAAGCTGTTGACCAGTTAAAGGAAGCGCTAAATCCCCTACCAAAGTTATGACGCCAAGTCTGCCTGGACTTATATGTCCTTAATATTAACTTTCATGTGTCCCATCACATTGATCCGAGTGCAGCAGGAAGTACTAGTTATCCCACAAATTCTACTTTGTTCTGCCAGAAGGTACCCAAGGGCCAGACAATTGGCAAGAACCACACCAGCCAAGGAAACAGTAGTGGTCCCAAGTCCATAAAGGCTTCAAATAGGATCCAACCCACTACATCCTTTTACTTACCTGTTGATGGTGCTTGTCTTTTGACTAGGTACCCCAGATATTCCACTGGCTCACAGATGTTCTGTTCTCTTGTGTTGGGGTTTCTGGAGGTAAAATCCTTAGTCTGGACAAGTATACCTGTTCTCTTTCAGTTTGACAGCAGTGTGGATGGTTTAAATTACTATAGGGGCCTTCCCTTTTGACAATGGTTGGTTGGGGGAACCCCTTTCCGGGTTTTAAGAAGAACTTGGTGCCCGGGGTTTCTTTGTGAAGGAACTGCTCCTTCCTGTGTATTTTTAGGGGGAGCTGGCAGTGTCTTGTGGGGACAGTCCTGGATTGCTTGTGAACTTGTCGTAGGCAAATGATATATCTCAAGGCCTGGTTCATGTCCTCATTCACTAGAATGTCAGTAGTAAGAAAAGGTCTCCTTTGGTCATTTCAAATGGGCTAAGTCTCAGATCACTCCTGAGGAATACACAGACCTTGAGGACTGCAATAGGAAGTAAGCTGGTCCAGGGTTCCTGAGTTTCTTGCCAGAGCTTTGCTAAGGTTTTCCTTAAGTATGGTTCACTTCTCTAGCTTACCCGAAGACTGGGGGTGCCAAGGGTATAGCTTGTAGTCTGTTCCTAGGGCTGTTGTGAGCCCGTGTGTGACTGTGGTTATGGAGAGGGCCTGTTACCACTCAGGAGAGTCTTTGGAAGTCCAAACTGAGGAATTATTTCTTTTGAAAGGGACTTACAGACTTCTACAGCTTTTTCAGATCAGGTGGGGAAGGCTTCAACCCATCCTGTGAAAATATCAACAAACTTCAGAAGATATGTCCTGCTCATGAGGACATTTGGGTGAAATCTAACTGCCAGTCTTCCCCTGGATATGTCCCTCAGCATCTAATCAATCTGAGCAGCAAAGAGGGATTGGATGGGGGTGTGGGTTATTATGGGCACATAAATCCCAGGCAAGCATTACTTGCTTTACTGTCCGCTTCTCCAGCTTCCTGCAAAGCCTTCTGCCCATATGCATCCCTCCCATAGCAGGTGGCATCAGTAAGCTCTTCATGAATTTCCATTGTTGGGCCTTCTTCCTTTTCATGCCAGCCTGTGCTTTTTTTCTCATAGCCCCATTTCTCAGCATTTTCTTCTTCCTGTGGAGAATACTGGGAAAGGCTAGAGAGTTCAGGGGGACAATCACTAGAGCCATAACCTGTTCAGCTTCTTGCAGTTGAGCTCCTGTTTTGCAATTTGATCAGCTTTGCTGTTTTCTTGGCTCACAGAAGATGCATCTCTCTGATGGCCTCTACAGTGGATCACTGCTACCCATGTCAGGAGCTTCATTGCTTCTAAAAGAACCAGAATGAAATCTTTGTTTATGTGGGAATTTACAATCGTTAACATTCCTCTTTCTTTCCAAATGATGACATGAGCATTTAGCACATGGAACCCATATTTAGAGTCAGTAAAAATATTTAATATCTTATCCTTTGCTAATTGCAATGCTCTCACTAATGCGATTAGTTCAGCCTTCTGGGCTAAAGTCAGGGATGGCAGGACTTTGGCTTCTGTGATTTCATCTAGATTAACCAAGGCATAGCCAGCCCATTGGGTTCTCACTTCTTCAAAATTGCTCCTATCATTAAGTCATTCGACCTCAGGGCTGTCAAGAGGCTCATTTGGAAGATCAGATCTACTGGCATAAGTTTATTCTAGAGTCTCTATACATTCTGCATTAAGTCTCCACTCTTAACCACTGGAAGCAGAGTTGCTGGGTTCAGGGTTTGGCACACCTTCAAGGTAATGTCAAGGGATATCTTGCCAACCTTCCTTCAGTCAAAAATGATGTCCTTTAACCTCCAGCACATATTGTACCTGATAAGACATGAACACAATTAAGTGTAGTCCCAGGGTAAGCTTGGAAGCCTCATTAACAAACAGGACTGTGGCTGCAACTTAGCTATCCCAGGGCCCACTGAGTCCAGTTGTTGTGAAAAGTAAGCCAGTACTCTCTGAGTCAGTCCAAGTTTTGGGGTCAGGACTCCTAGCGCTATCTCTGACCTCTTCTGAACATACAGGGTAAATGGCTTGTCCAAATTTGGAAGCCCAATGCTGGTGCTCTACTTGACTCAGTGTTTAGAGTCTCAAAGACCTGCTCAGATCAGATCAGTCGCTCAGTCGTGTCAGACTCTTTGCAACCCCATGAATCACAGCACACGAGGCCTACCTGTCCATCACCAACTCCCGGATTCACTCAGACTCACGTCCATCAAGTCAGTGATGCCATCCAGCCATCTCATCCTCTGTCGTCCCCTTCTCCACCTGCCCCCAATCCCTCCCAGCATCAGAGTCTTTTCCAATGAGTCAACTCTTCGCATGAGGTGGCCAAAGTACTGAAGTTTCAGCTTTAGCATCATTCCTTCCAAAGAAATCCCAGGGCTGATCTCCTTCAAAATGGACTGCTTGGATCTCCTTGCAGTCCAAGGGACTCTCGAGAGTCTTCTCCAACACCACAGTTCAAAAGCATCAATTCTTCGGCACTCAGCTTTCTTCACAGTCCAACTCTCACACCCATACCTGACCACAGGAAAAACCATAGCCTTGACTAGATGGACCTTTGTTGGCAAAGTAATGTCTCTGCTTTTCAGTATGCTATCTAGGTTGGTCATAACTTTCCTTCCAAGGAGTAAGCGTCTTTTAATTTCATGGCTGCAGTCACCATCTGTAGTGATTTTGGAGCCCAGAAAAATAAAGTCTGACACTGTTTCCACTGTTTCCCCATCTATTTGCCATGAAGTGATGGGACTGGATGCCAGGATCTTCGTTTTCTGAATGTTGAGCTTTAAGCCAACTTTTTCACTCTCCTCTTTCACTTTCATCATGAGGCTTTTGAGTTCCTCTTCACTTTCTGCCATAAGGGTGGTGTCATCTGCATATCTGAGGCTATTGATATGTCTCCCAGCAATCTTGATTCCAGCTTGTGTTTCTTCCAGCCCAGTGTTTCTCATGATGTACTCTGCATATAAGTTAAATAGACAGGGTGACAATATACAGCCTTGACGTACTCCTTATCCTATTTGGAACCAGTCTGTTGTTCCATGTCCAGTTCTAACTGTTACTTCCTGACCTGCATACAAATTTCTCAAAAGGCAGATCAGGTGGTCTGGTATTCCCATCTCTTGAAGAATTTTCCACAGTTTATTGTGATCCACACAGTCAAAGGCTTTGGCATAGTCAATAAAGCACAAATAGATGTTTTTCTGGAACTCTCTTGCTTTTTCCATGATCCAGCAGATGTTGGCAATTTGATCTCTGGTTCCTCTGCCTTTTCTAAAACCAGCTTGAACATCAGGAAGTTTGCAGTTCACATATTGCTGAAGCCTGGCTTGGAGAATTTTGAGCATTTCTTTACTAGCATGTGAGATGAGAGCAATTGTGCTGTAGTTTGAGCATTCTTTGGCATTGCCTTTCTTTGGGATTGGAATGAAAACACCTTTTCCAGTCCTGTGGCCACTGCTGAGTTTTCCAAATTTGCTGGCATATTGAGTGCAGCACTTTCACAGCATCATCTTTCAGGATTTGGAATAGCTCAACTGGAATTCCATCACCTCCACTAGCTTTTTTCATAGTGATGCTTTCTAAGGCCCACTTGACTTCGCATTCCAGGATGTCTGGCTCTAGGTCAGTGATCACACCATCGTGATTATCTGGCTCGTGAAGATCTTTTCTGTACAGTTCTTCTGTGTATTCTTGCCATCTCTTCTTAATATTTTCTGCTTCTGTTAGGTCCATATCATTTCTGTCCTTTATCGAGCCCATCTTTGCATGAAATGTTCCTTTGGTATCTCTGATTTTCTTGAAGAGATCTCTAGTCTTTCCCATTCTGTTGTTTTCCTCTATTTCTTTGCACTGATTGCTGAAGAAGGCTTTCTTAACTCTTCTTGCTACTCTTTGGAACTCTGCATTCAGATGTGTATATCTTTCCTTTTCTCCTTTGCTTTTGGCTTCGCTTCTCTTCACAGCTATTTGTAAGGCCTCCGCAGACAGCCATTTTGCTTTTTTTTTTTTGCATTTCTTTTCGATGGGGATGGTCTTGATCCCTGTCTCCTGTACAATGTCACAAACCTCTGTCCATAGTTCATCAGGCACTCTGTCTTTCAGATCTAGGCCCTTAAATCTATTTCTCACTTCCACTGTATAATCATAAGGGATTTGATTTAGGTCATACCTGAATGGTCTAGTGGTTTTCCCTATTTTCCTCAATTTCAGTCTGATTTTGGCAATAAGGAGTTCGTGGTCTGAGCCACAGTCAGCTCCTGGTCTTGTTTTTGCTGACTGTATAGAGCTTCTCCATCTTTGGCTACAAAGAATATAATCAATCTGATTTCGGTGTTGACCATCTGGTGATGTCCATGTATAGAGTCTTCTCTTGTGTTGTTGGAAGAGGGTGTTTGCTATGACCAGTGCATTTGCTTGGCAAAACTCTATTAGTCTTTGCCCTGCTTCATTCCGTATTCCAAGGCCAAATTTGCCTGTTACTTCAGGTGTTTCTTGACTTCCTACTTTTGCATTCCAGTCCCCTATAATGAAAAGGACATCTTTTTTGAGTGTTAGTTCTAAAAGGTCTTGTAGGTCTTCATAGAACCGTTCAGCTTCAGCTTCTTCAGCATTACTGGTTGGGGCATAGACTTGGATTACTGTGATATTGAATGGTTTGCCTTGGAAATGAACAGAGATCATTCTGTCATTTTTGAGATTGCATCCAAGTACTGCATTTTGGACTCTTTTGTTGACCATGATGGCCACTCCATTTCTTCTGAGGGATTCCTGCCCACAGTAGTAGATATAATGGTCATCTGAGTTAAATTCACCCATTCCAGTCCATTTCAGTTCGCTCTTTCCTAGAATGTCGACATTCACTCTTGCCATCTCGTTTGACCACTTCCAATTTGCCTTGATTCATGGACCTGACATTCCAGGTTCCTATGCAATATTGCTTTTTACAGCATCGGACCTTACTTCTCTCACCAGTCACATCCACAGCTGGGTATTCTTTTTGCTTTGGCTCCATCCCTTCATTCTTCCTGGAGTTATTTGTCCACTGATCTCCAGTAGCATATTGAGCACCTACTGACCTGGGGAGTTTCTCTTTCAGTATCCTATCATTTTGCCTTTTCATACTGTTCATGGGTTCTCAAGGCAAGAATACTGAAGTGGTTTGTCATTCCCTTCTCCAGTGGGCCACATTCTGTCAGATTTCTCCACCATGACCCGCCCATCTTGGGTTGCCCCATGGGCATGGCTTAGTTTCATTGAGTTAGACAAGGCTGTGGTCCTAGTGTGATTAGACTGACTAGTTTTCTGTGAGTATGATTTCAGTGTGTCTGCCCTCTGATGCCCTCTTGCAACACCTACCATCTTACTTGGGTTTCTCTTACCTTGGGCGTGGGGTATCTCTTCACGGCTGCTCCAGCAAAGCACAGCCATTGCTCCTTACCTTGGAAGAGGGGTATCTCCTCACCGCCGCCCTTCCTGACCTTCAACGTGGGATAGCTCCTCCTGTGCCTGCACAGCCACGGCTCCTTGGACGTGGGGTTGGTCCTCCCAGCCACCGCCCCTGGCCTCAGGCTTAGGGGCGTGGGGTAGCTCTTCCCGCCCGCCGACCCTGGCCTCGCTAGAGATTCTTATTCAATTGAAGGGGTTCCCTTTCTCCTCCCTGTAGAGCCTCAAGTAGGGGTTTTGCTATAAGGCCATAATTTAGAATCCAGATGTAACAGAAGCCAGCCATTCTAAGAGGCCTTGGAGTTGCCTCTTTTTGGAGATGGTAATGCACTAATTGTTTTCTATCTATGATCGGGGCTTGTGCTGCTGGGGTCAAAAGAAATCCTAAATATTGAATCCATTGCTGTGAGATCTGTGCCTTTGTTAGAGAGGCTTTATAGCCCCTTTGCCAGAAAATTTAGGACCCTAACAGTATTCTGGAGAAGGCAATGGCACCCAACTCCAGTACTCTTGCCTGGAAAATCCCATGGATGGAGGAGCCTAGTAGGCTGCAGTCCATGGGGTCGCTAAGAGTCGGACACGACTGAGCGACTTCACTTTCACTTTCATGCATTGGAGAAGGAAATGGCAACCCATTCCAGTGTTCTCGCCTGGAGAATCCCAGGGACGGGGGAGCCTGGCGGGCTGCCGTCTATGGGGTCGCACAGAGTCGGACACGACTGAAGTGACTTAGCAGCTAACAGTATTCTGATGTGAATCTTGTTTGGTCACACTACTTAATCAATAATCACCAACATATGGTAGAAGAGTTCCCATCTCAAGGCCCAGTTCCCTCAGTTGCCTTGCTAATTCATTTCCAAAGGTTGGCAGCTGTCTCAAAAACCCTGCAGAAATACTGTCATGTGTACTGAGTATCCGTCAAGGTGTCAGGGTTCCTCCATTCAGAGGCAAAATGGTATTAAGAGTCTGAATGTAGATGGATACAGAAAAAGAATCTTTGAGGCACCAGGGGGTGAACAGGGATGACTGCCTCACTCACTGCTCCAAAGTCTTGCACGAACAGTTATTCCCCACTAGGTTTCTGAATGGGAAGGATGGCGGTGTTGCAAGGGGACTGGTAGGACCTAAAGAGTCTGTGTTTTAGGAATTTTCTGACCAGTGGTTGGATTCCCTTCAGGCTCTAAAAGAAAAGATATTGTCTCTTTCAGCAGTATCTGTCCCAAGGTCTTAATCCTTTTTTTTTTAACTCTATCAGAAAAAAATTGGCAGTGTTTGATGTTTCTGTTCTTGTTTCATGTATTGACTTTTTTTTGTTTTTATAAATTGAAGTGTAGTTCTTTTATAGTGTGTGTTAATCTCTACTGTACAGCAAAGTGACTGAGTTTTTCCATAAAATACACTCATTAAAATATTCTTTTCCATTATATCCTGGGAGATTGGAAATAGTTCCTTGTGCTATATAGTAGAAGCTTGTTGCTTATGCATTCTAAATATAATAGTTTGCATCTTGTTTGTTGTTCAGTCGCTCAGTTGTGTCTAACTCTTTTCAACCCCAAGGACTGCAGCATGTCAGGCTTCCCTGTCCTTCACTGTCTCCTGGAGCTTCCTCAAAGTCATGTACGTTGAGTTGGTGAGGCCATCCATCTCGTCCTTTGTTGTCCCCTTCTCCTCCTGCCTTCAACCTTTCCCAGCATCAGGATCTTTTCTAATGAGTCAGTTCTTCACATCAGATGGCCAAAGTGTTGGAGCTTCAGCATCAGTCCTTCCAGTGAATATTCAGGACTGATTTCCTTTAGGATTGACTGGTTTGATCTCCTTGCAGTCCAAGAGACTCTCAAGAGTCTTCTCCAGCACCACAGTTCAAAAGCATCAATTCTTCCATACTCAGCCTTCTTTATAGTTGAACTCTCACATCTATACATGACTCCTAGAAAAATATAGCTTTGACTATACTGATCTTTGTCAGCAAGGTAATGTCTCTGCTTTTTAATGCACTGTCTAGGTCGGTCACAGCTTTTCTTCCAAGGAGCAAGTGTCTTAATTTCATGGCTGCAGTCACCATCTGCAGTAATTTTGGAGCCCAAGAAAATAAAGTCTCTCACTATTTCCATTGTTTCCCCATCTATTTGCCATGAAATGATGGGACCAGATGCCATGATCTTAGTTTTTTGAATGTTGAGTTTTAAGCCAGCTTTTCACTCTCCTCTTTCACTTTCATCTTAGCTTTCTGCCATCGGAGAAAGCAATGGCACCCCACTCCAGTACTCTTGCCTGGAAAATCCCATGGACGGAGGAGCCTGGTAGGCTGCAGTCCATGGGGTTGTGAAGACTCAGACACGACTGAGCGACTTCACTTTCACTTTTCACTTTCACGCATTGGAGAAGGAAATCGCAACCCACTCCAGTGTTCTTGCCTGAAGAATCCCAGGGACGGGGGAGCCTGGGTGGGCTGCCGTCTACGGGGTCACAGAGTTGGACACAACTGAAGCGACTTAGCAGCAGCAGCAGCAGCAGCAGCTTTCTGCCATTAGGGTGGTGTCATCTGCATATCTAAGGTTATTGATAGTTCTCCTGGCAATCTTGATTCTAGTTTATGCTTCATCCAGCCCAGCATTTTGCATGATGTACTCTGCATATAGATTAAATAAGCAGGGTGACAATATACAGCCTTGATGTGCTCCTTTCCCAATTTGGAACCAGTCCATTGTTCCATGCCTGGTTCTAACTTGCTTCTTGACTTCACAGGAAGCAGGTAAGGTGATCTGGTAGTCCCATCTCTTTAAGAATCTTCTAGTTGGCTGTGATCCACACAGTCAAAGGGTTTAGCATAGTCAATAAAGCAGAAACAGATGTTTTTCTGGAACTCCCTTGCTTTTTCTGTGATGCAACTGATGTTGGCAATTTGATTTCTGGTTCCTCTGCCTTTTCTAAATCCAGCTGCCCACCCCAAATTCCCAGTCTGTCCCTCTCCTCCCCACCTCCACCTTGTGAACCACAAGTCTGGTCTCTAGTCTGTAAGCCTGTTTCTGTTTTGTAGACATATTCATTTGTGGTCATATTTTAAAATTTCACATACAAGTGATACCATGTGGTATTATTATTCTCTTTCTGTATTTCCCTTCGTATGATTATCTCCCGTTGCATCCATGTTGCTGCAAATGGCATTATATTGGGTTTTTTTTTATAGCTGAGTAGTATACCCTTGTATATATGTACCACATCTTCTTTATCCATTCATCTGTGGATGGACGTTTAGGTTATTTCCGTGTTTTTACTATTCTGAATAGTGCTGCTATGAACAGAGGGTGCAGTGTATTTTTTATTTTTGGGTGTGCTTGGTCTTCCTTGCTGCACATATGCTTTCTGTCTTTGCTGTGACTGGGGGCTACCCTTCATTGCAGTGCTTGGACTTCTCATTGCAATGGCTTGTCTTGTTGCAGAGTTCAGGCTCAGTAATGTGGCACACAGGGTTAGTTTCCTTATGGCATGTGGAATCATCCTGGATCAGGGATTGAACCCACGTTCCCTGCATTGGCAGGTGGATTCCTAACCACTAGACCATCAGGGAAGTCCACATGTATCTTTTTGAATTATAGTTTTGTCCCGGTATATGCTCCAGGCCTTAGTCTGTATTCTTTATTTATCTTTGACCATGCTGGATGACATGTGAGATCTTAGTTTCCCAACACCAGGGATCAAATTTGCAGCCCATGCAATGGCAGAGCGGAGTCCTAACCGCTGGAATGCCCTGAATATGTAACTCCTAACTGATAAATTATTTAGTATGCGTAAATACCAAATAGGACCTCTGCGGCTAGAAGTGGGAAGGAAGGAAATGAAACAGGTTAAGCTGTGTTCTGGTATGTTGGTGCTGGTATGCTGGTGCTCATTATTCATGTATTTGTTAATATCTGATACTTGTTTCTCTCTCTCTGAGCTACTTCACTCTGTATGACAGATTCTAGGTCCATCCACATCACTAAAATAACCCAATTTCATTCTTTTTAATGGCTGAGTAATTGTATTCCATTGTATTTCTGTACCACATTTTCTTTATCCCTTCATCTGTAAGTGGACATTTAGGTTGCTTCCATGTCCTGGATACTGCATATAGTGCTGCTGTGAACACTGGGGTATATGTGTCTTTCTGAATTATGATTTTCTCAGCAGTACATGCCCAGTAGTAGGACTGCTGTGCCCCAGGCCTTAATCTTATTCTTATAAGGGGAGGAATTTCACCCTTCCTGGAACCAAGTTACCCCAAACTACAAGATCCACCTGTTCTCTAATGTCTTAGAGGATGTCCTGGGAAATATTATGATGACCAGCAGGTGGGTCATCTGGAGCTATCACTACCAACAGATGCATTTTCTGTTTGAATTCCTTCCTCCCTGGATCTCACCTATCCTAAGACTACATGGCTCCTACTTTATTTAGCAAACCTCTCCCGAGGAGGGGGACAGGGCATTCTGGCATATATAGAAAGGAGTGAGTAGTGATAACAGACCTGAGTCTGTGGGAAAGGGGAGACATAAACCACCTTCCCTTTGGCTGTCCATCATCTCCCATCACAGTACAGTCATGGCTGGAGAGGGGGCTGGCTGGTCAAGTCAGAACACAGCAGTGGCTCAGGTGTCTGTAAGCAATTCAGTTCTCCTACCTGCCACATCTAAGGTGACCTGAGGCTCTGCTGGAGGCCTGAGGATGGTCGAGTAGGATCTGGAGCCAGGCAGGCACTTGAGCCCGCCGGACAGTGCACAGGAATCTCATTTGAGAACTTATCGAGAAACTGAGGCTGGTCAGGGGTACCTCTCGAATGTCACACTGGAGGGTGCTCTAATGTCCCACTCGAATGTCCCACTGCCCCTTCCAGTGTCCCTCCTTCAGAAAAAGGGCACCCTGGTTTCAGCCCAGGTGGCTTCTTGGCTGTTTGTTGGGTCTTCTCACCCCTCTAGGTTCCCGAAACATGACAGGTGAATTAGAGCAGACAAAAGCTGCTTTTTCTTCATTAGCCTCTTATCCTTACTGGTCTCCTCTGTTGAGTCTTGGTTGTTATAGACCTTGAAGGCCTCCTCTATCAAGTTGACAATGGGGTTTCAAGCACAGCCTCAAGCCTTTGCAGTTTCCTCTGGATGTCAGGAGTAGCCTGAGTGATAAAATCCATGGCCAGTGCTGTCCTCCCTTCTATGGACTCACGGTCTATACTGGTGTCCTCTCTGAATGCCGCTATCACCTGGCCCAGGAAGACTGCTGAGATTTCATCTTTTTCCCTGTGTAAATGTCTCAGACTTTATCATAATTTACAGGCTTCACCATACACTTTTTCATTCCTCTGACAGACAAGTAGTAAAATGTCTCATCCTAGCCTGGCTTACACAATCTTCATAGTCCAGGTATGGGTCATGTTCTGGGACTGCACCTCCTCCACCTGGTAAATTTGTTGTGGATGGGTGGCAGGAGGCCATCTGCATGTTCCCTGGCCTTTATCGGTATATGTTCCGCTTCATCCCAGGTGCAACAGTGGGTCTGAAATACTGTGATGTCCCGCCAGGTGAGAGAGACTGCCAACCCAGACTGACAAATCCATCCCTGAACTTGTCAGGGTTCTCTGAGAACCTGCCAAACCTCTCCTTACAGATGAACCCAATTAGTTTAGGATTTCTCTTTGGGATCTTCCAAGCATTTGAGAAAACTCCTGGAGATAGTGAAGGAAAGGGAAGCCTTGCATGCTGCAGTCGATGGGGTCGAAAAGAGTCAGACACAGCTTAGCAGCTGAATGGCAACAAGCAGTCTAGAGTGCAACAGGGTCACAAATAGTCGGACAGAACTGAACACGCACCTACATGCACACAGGGGACCCCTGAAGCACCCCAAAGTTAACTGGGCATTAGTCCAGAGAATTTCAATTAGAACTTCATATTTGGGAAGTCTGTCTAAAATTTGTAGAAGTTTTCTAATACTCGGTCATACGGGATCATAGGTTTCTGTGAAACAATACTTATTCCTTGGGCTAAGTTGGGGGGAAAAAAAAAAAAAACAAAAAGTAAATGTACATCAGTTAAAGGCACAAACTCACACGCTCTGTTCTCAAAAGCAGCATCCAGGACAATTTTACTCTCTCATGAGAGAGAAGAACCAAATCCAGCCCTGCATCAACCTACTTTAAAAAAAAAAAATCCAATTACCTAATGAAATTTAATCCAACCTTAGAAATCCTGACCACATACAAACTCTTTTCTCAGTGTTTCTCTTCTGCAAATCTTCTAAAACTTTCTGTAGCCGAAGTTTGTCCCGTATTCTTTCCCCACTCAAAAATTGCCAGCTCTAGGGAAAAATCACCCATTTTCCTTTCAAAAAATATATTTCCAGTCCTCATGCCCTCTTTTCTGAAAACACACATCCTACTTAAGCAACCATGAACTGTCCTTTACGTGACCCTTCCATTCATTGCTAAAGAACATGTAAGGTGGCAGCAAACATCTTTGGTTTGTCTCACAAGAAGACGATTAATGTTCCAATATTTTATCTTATTTGAAATGGTGTGAATATCCAATTACTCTCATTTATTTTCAAATTTATCAAAATTTGGAGAGACTCTTTTAGATGAACATTTCCAAGACATAATTATTCCTATAGTTTTCCAAAAACTTTCTTATCCAAGTTACATTTACTTAAAAATTTAATCATATCAGGTTATTTTTCCCTGTTAACAGGATTTATAACAGAAACAATATGCACTTACATTCATGTAACTCTGGGTACAGTGAAAGTATTATCCTTAATACTGATAACTCTTAAAAAGTCTATTAATTAGTCATAGGTTTAAGCTAGACAAGTTAATTTCTATAGAACCAGAGATCTCAGTTTTCCCACTTGTATTTAAAATGTCTCTCTTTACATCCACCCATCCCGCCCCCCGCTGTCTAGGGGACTACAGATGAGTCAGGTATTTCCTGAGAGCCCAGGCGGAAGACTTACAAGCCCATGGCAAGAGCAGGCATGTCTTTTGTTTTTTAAAATTTTAAAAGTCTTGTCTTTTGTTTTTTAAAATCCACTAAGTACCCCAACAAGGCCGAGTCCAAGGCAATGCAGGCTTGTTTGTATTTCAAGGCTTCAGTGCTCCACCGTGACCACAATGTCAGCAAAGACTCGCAGGAGCTGTTGGACAGACAAAACTACTTCACAGAGATACCAATGATAATAACAGAGAAGTTTTCAGGATAAAGGGGACAGGAGTATGGGTTGAGGACAGAGGGAGAGGTGAAGGGAGGAGGGACAGAAAACACTGCAAAAAAGAGACACACAGAGAGATTACCATTTCAACCCATCCCCTGCGGGTGTCTACTCAGACACCCAGCCACGCGCTTCCAGAAAGGGCTAGTGAAGGAGGGAGCACCCGTCTCCTGCCCACTGGGGTGAAAGAGCCTGGATCAGCCAATTGTCCGTCCTGTGTGGGGCTGCAACCCACAAGTGGGCCTCACGTACACCAGTGTATAGAAATCTGCTGCTTCAGCCCGTCCCCTGTGGGACTTCTCTTGGCAGCAGGAAAATAAAGGTGAGAATATTAGGAGGATCAGACTTCCAGTCACTACAGGATATGAGGTTTGAATCTGTATCCTTCTCATAAACCTCCAGTCAGTGGGGGGCCCCTGGACCAAGGTCTGCAGGGTACGAGCTAAGCCTCTCCCACCTCCGCTCGTCACCCATCAAGGTGAGCTGTTGCCGGCCAGAGGGAGCAGGTCTCACGAGCTGAGAGGAGTGATGCTACAGCTGCTCAGTCCACTCTTTCAAAAGGAGAGGACAGAGAGAAAAGTAGAGAGATTTCAGGAGAGGGAAAGGGGAAATGGTGGTGAACGAAAAGGCACAAAGGCGAGGGAAAAGCACTGCCTGAGTGAGGGGACTGAGGCCCCAGGGGCCAGCGAGGAAGAGTTAACAAACTGAGGTGACTCTGAAGCAAGTGGTTCAGACTTCTGTCACCCATGTGGAAGCTGTGTTAGGTGTCCCAGAGGTGCCCAGATCCTTTCCTCAGTAGGGGTCGATCCCCACTTTGGGCACCACAGATTGTTACCAACCAGGGTTGTTGGTCTCTTTCATCAACAGAAATTGATCAGAAAACAGACTAGAAGTTCAGGAAAGGCTTTATTGGGGCCTTTGCTGAAGCAGAGGGGAGTAAGGACAGGCAACAGTTTCCCTTGCTTGCTCCCTGAAAAAAAGCCCACTTTTTATTACCTCGGTGTACAGTCACGAGTTGTAGTAATTAGTTGTAGGGGTAAGAGAAAGAACACAAGGCTCTGTGGCTCTGATAGGTCACTGCCTCTGGCCCAAGTTCTGTCCTGCTGCCAACACATCTAAGGGTTCTGCTGCTGCTGCTCCTGCTGCTGCTAAGTCGCTTCAGCCGTGTCCCACTCTGTGCGACCCCACAGACGGCAGTCCAGCAGGCTCCCCCGTCCCTGGGATTCTCCAGGCAAGAACAATGGAGTGGGTTGCCATTGCCTTCTCCAGTGCATGAAAGTGAATCCCAGAACCATGAACCAGCTTCATAAGGGGGAACCACTATTACCCTTCAGCAACTCCACACTAATAGGGATGAAAATAACAATGGAACAGCTTTGACTTGAGTTGAAGCAGACAAAACAGGATGAAAGAATCCAGCACTGCCAAGACGCCCAATACATTCGTGATAAGATAATAAAGACATGACATTGCCGTGACTCTACACTCAACCAAAACCAACATGGAATAAATAGATTATTTTTTCTTTTCATGGGAAGATTAGACATGCAACTGCAGCCACATTAAACTAAGTCTCAATATCCATTCTGCACCTTGTCCAACACAGAACAGGCAAGGGAAGCTGTTCTTTTTTAATTGAGGTATAGTTGATTTACAATGTTATGTTAATTTCTGCTGTAAAGTGACTCAATTATACACATATATACAAACTTTTTCATACTTTTTTCCATTATGGTTTATCCCGGGAGATTGGATATACTTCCCTGTGCTATAAAGTAGGACCTTGTTGTGTATCCAGTCTCAGTGTAATAGTTCACACCTACTCACCCCAAACTACCAGTCCCTCCCTCTCTCTACCCCAACAGCAACCACAAGTCTGTTCTATCTGTGAGTCTATTTCTGTTTTATAGATAGGTTCATGTGTGCCGTATTTTAGATTCTACATATAAGTGATATCAGCTGGTATGTCTTTTTTCTCACTTCTTTCACTTAGTATGATAGGATCTAGTTGCATTCATGGTGTTGCAAATGGCATTGTTTCATTCTTTTTATGGCTGAGTAGTATTCCATTATAGTATTCCATTGTGTGTGTCTAAGCTGGCTTAAAGCTCAACATTCAGAAAACGAAGATCATGGCATCTGGTCCCATCACTTCATGGGAAATAGATGGGGAAACAGTGGAAACAGTGAGAGTCTTTATTTTGAGGGGCTCCAAAATCACTGCAGATGGTGATTGCAGCCATGAAATTAAAAGACACTTACTCCTTGGAAAGAAAGTTATGACCAACCTAGATAGCACATTCAAAAGCAGAGACATTACTTTGCCAACAAACGTCCATCTAGTCAAGGCTATGGTTTTTCCTGTGGTCATGTATGGATGTGAGAGTTGGACTGTGAAGAAAGCTGAGCACCAAAGAATTGATGCTTTTGAACTGTGGTGTTGGAGAAGACTCTTGAGAGTCCCTTGGACTGCAAGGAGATCCAACCAGTCCATTCTAAAGGAGATCAGCCCTGGGTGTTCTTTGGAAGGAATGATGCTAAAGCTGAAACTCCAGTACTTTGGCCACCTCATGCGAAGAGTTGACTCATTGGAAAAGACTCTGATGCTGGGAGGGATTGGGGGCAGGAGGAGAAGGGGACAACAACAGAGCATGAGATGGCTGGATGGCATCACCAACTCGATGGACATGAGTCTGAGTGAACTCCGGGAGTTGGTGATGGACAGGGAGGCCTGGCGTGCCGTGATTCATGGGGTCGTAAAGAGTCGGACACGACTGAGTGACTGAACTGAACTGAACTGACCACATCTTCTTTATCACTCCTCTATTGATGGACATTAAGGTTGTTGACATTTTCTGACTGTTGTGAACAGTGCTATGAACACAGGGATGCAAGTATCATTTTGAACTATAGTTTGTAGATACACGCCTAGGAGTGGGATTCTTGGACTATATGGTAATTCTATTTTTACTTTTCTGAGTGCCTTCATACTGTTTCTGATAGTGACAACTTATGTTCATTCTCACCAACAGTGTAGGAGGGGTCCCTTTTCCCATACCCTCCTACAGCATTTGTTATTTGTAACAAATGGCCAATGATGGCCATTCTGACTGCTGTGAAGTGGTACCTTATTGTAGTTTTGACTTGCATTTCTCTAATAATTAGTGATGCTGAGCATCTTTTCATGTGCCTGTGACTGTGTCTCTTCTTTGAGAAATGTCTTTAGGTCTTCAGACCATTTATTGATTGTGTTGTTTTTTCTTGTTGTTGAGTTGTAAGAGCTGTTTGAATATTTGGGAGATAAAGTAAGGCAGCAGTTCTTAAGGTAGGGCCCAGGGAACCTCAGACTGGAGCATTATGTCCCATGAAACTATTTTCATGATAATATGACGTTACTTTGTTCACTCACACCGTCACAAGTGTACAGTGGGGTTTTCCAAAGGCTACATGACACGTTACATCACACCAATTATGAGAATCAACCTGTTTCTTATTCAGTCAGACATTATGTTTCAAAAATGTAAAGTATGTCACTTTTTCAAAAGTAAAGTTTTCCACTTTTTTCATAAAACTGTTTATATCCAGGGACTTCCCTGGTGGTCCAGTCGTTAATACTCGGCAATTCCACTGCACAAGCTCTGGGTTCGATCCCTGGTCAGGGAACTAAGATCCCACATACCACAGGATGCAGCCAAAAAAAAAAAAAAAAATCCAATGATTTATTAACATTAAATTATTAAAGTTTCCAAAAATTAGATTTCAAATAGGGTAAACACAGAAAGATATAACCTTATAACCTACATAAAACAAAAGCTCTCTGGCATCTTCTGTTTTCAGTGCAAAGGGGCCTTGAGACAAACAAGTTCGAGAACTACTAATCCAGGGCAACAACAAACTCTCAGAGAACAGCTGTCTCTGGGACCCTGCGCTCAGGAAAGCAGTCTGTGAAACAGGTTCTGTGAACAGTGCAGGCCAGGAAGCAGCCAGATTTTCTGCTGATAACTAAAGACAAAGTCTTAAAATATGAAAAGTCACTAGACAGCAAATAGTAAATAGCAAAGTATGTTGATGGTTACGAGGATAAAGACTGGTTTTAAGACCAGTGCCTGTTACAGTTGAATTTTACCTTTTAAAGTCAAGTTGAGTAACAGTTGAGAGGAGGAAAAGCTATCAGGGTTTACGTGGCTGTGCCTTACAAATCATGTTCTAGAGTTTAGCACAACTAGCACACAAAAAGAGCTCAGTCAGTTAAGGAAACACCTGAATGACTATAAAAGGAAGTTATGACACTGAATAATGTTGAGAACAAAACGGCCATATCAAGAAAGGCTTATAACAGGGGGACTTGTTCTAGAGTCAGTTCTCAAGAGGGTTGAAGAAATGAGTGGCCCTGAGATGCAGAGCCGTCTCACATCCCCAGTCAACCTCCCTCCCCTCTTTGCCTCCTCTTGATCCCTTCACTTTCAAGTCTGATTAAAGGAGGCCGTTAGCAATCATTCCCTCTCAAGTATCTTAATATCCTAAACAGAACTCTTTATTCTAACCCCACATCTCCCTCAGAGACATGTGTGTCTCCTGCACACTTCAGCCTAATACTGTTCTTAACTCCTTTCCCTCTCAGGCCTTCCACATAATCCTCTAGCATGTCCTGTGGTTCTACTTCCAAAGCACATTCTGAATCTATCCACTTCTCTCCATCCCTACTCGATCACCCTTGGATTAATCCTAATGGAATGTGGCTTGTCTCCCTGCTTCTCTTTTGGTGCTTCCCCCGTCTCCCTACCGGAGAAGGCAATGGCACCCCACTCCAGTACTCTTGCCTGGAAAATCCCATGGATGGAGGAGCCTGGTGGGCTGCAGTCCTCGGGGTCGCTAAGAGTCGGACACAACTGAGCAACTTCACTTTCACTTTTCACTTTACTGCACTGGAGAAGGAAATGGCAACCCACTCCAGTGTTCTTGCCTGGAGAATCCCAGGGACAGGGGAGCCTGGTGGGCTGCCGTCTATGGGGGTCGCACAGAGTCAGACACAACTGAAGCGACTTAGCAGCAGCAGCAGCCGTCTCCTTACAGTCTATTCTCCCCCCAGGACCCAGATCAGTTTTTCATTAATATGCCAATCAGATCATGTTCTCCCTTAAAAAAAAAAAAAAAAAAATCCACAAATGTTCCCACTAAGCCTATAATAAAATCCTAACTCCTTACCCTCATCTACAAAGTCCTCTCCCACACCTGCCCCACCCCATCTCACTCCCACATCCTCTGCTGCAGTCACACAGGCCTTTCCTATCTTCTCAAATTCAAAACTCCTTCCTAAATTCAGTCCAACCTGAGGGCCTCATATTCTCTGGAATACTCTCCCAAAGAACACTGATTTTGCTGCTCTCTTCAGTCAGTTCTGTTCAGTCGCTCAGTCGTGTCCAACTCTTTGCGACCCCATGCACTGCAGCACACCAGGCTTCCCAGTCCATCACCAACTGAGCTTGCTCAAACTCATGTCCATTGAGTCAGTGATGCCATCCAACCATCTCATCCTCTGTCGTCCCCTTCTCCTCCTGCCTTCAATCTTTCCCAGCATCAGGGTCTTTTCCAATCGTCAGTTCTTCACATCAGGTGGCAAAGTACTGGAGCTTCAGCATCAGTCCTTCCAATGAATATTCAGGACTGATTTCCTTTAGGATTGACTGGTTTGATCTCCTTGCAGTCCAAGGGACTCTCAAGAGTCTTCTCTAACACCACATTTCAAAAGCATCAATTCTTTGGTGCTCAGCTTTCTTTATGGTCCAACTTTCACATCTGTATGTGACTACTAGAAAAACTACAGCTTTGACTAGATGGACCTTTGTCAGCAAAGTAATGTCTCTGCTTTTTAATATACTTCCTGGTTTGTCATGGCTTTTCTTCCAAGGAGCAAGTGTCTTTGCATTTCATGGCTGCAGTCACCATCTGCAGTGATTCTGCCCTTTTAGCCCATTAAATTCTTATCTCAGTGTCACTTCCCACCTTTTCAGCAGCCTTTCAGGTCACTTTCACTAAACTAGCTCCACTTCCCATTAAATGTCAACCTAGCATTCTGGTTCCTTTTTAAAAAAATATTTATTTTATGTGGCTGTGCTGGTCTTAGCTGTGGCATGCAGGCTCTTTCAGTTGCAGCATACAGGATCTCTAGTTGCAGAGTGTGGGATCTAGTTCTCTGACCAGGGATCAAACCTGGGCCCTCTGAAGTGGGAGCAGGGAGTCTTAGCCACTGGGCCACTAGGAAGTCCCTCTGGTTTCTTTCTTAATAGCATTCATGACCTGAAATCTTCTTGCTTCTCTATTTACTTGCTCCATGAGAATAGGACCTTGTTGATCTTCATTATTGTATCCTCTAAGCTCAGAAAAACAAGAACAGTGCCTGACCCACAGTATTTAATAAGTATTAAATATTCAGTGAATCACACAATGCTGTTACAATCAAAGATCCACAGCCCCGCTCCCCTCCCCCTCCAGCAAACTGACCTCAAAGGAAAAGCAAGGTACTTACCACACACACATAAACATCACAGAATCTTAGGCTTGGCTTCAGAACGCTTAGGACTAGGTTAACACAGTGCTATTCTCTGTATCAAATTTTACAACTGATCTTGAATTTTGCACTATCAGAAGAGGAGCTCCATTTCAATCCTGCATCTACTTAAAATAACATATATTAACAATGTTATTATGTACAGATCTTTTTTCAACAAGGCTTTAAGGTTCACCAATACACTAGGATCCTCTGAGAAACTGAAGCCAGTAGAACTTTTCTGGCACATGGCAGTATTTCAGTAAGGATACTCAGTAAGATTTTACGTGTTCTCTCTGTACAACATTACCAAAGAAATATTCTTCTCTGGCTTCAAATAAGGTAATACTTTTGAAGTATCAAAAATAAACCAATTCTTGCAAGAAGACAAAAGAATAAATGGAAGCTTTTGTTAGTGAAACAAGTCAATTTATTGTATTTCCAACAAGGCCTTTTTTTTCTCTATAATGAAACATACCACAATATTTTACAACATAACTTAGTTTTTTAATATCTCAGAAAGGAAACTTTTTTTTTTTAAGGAAAGTAAATATTTTGGGAAGAATAACTACAAGAAGTTACTTTTTCAATTTTAATACAGTAACAGTTTGCCCCCCAGGTATATTAGCCAGCATTTTTTCCCTTAACAAATCCATCAAGTAAATATTAGCCAACAAAAAACCTACTTTTAGAAAATGAGGCAGAAAAGGCTTATATTTAAATAGGAAACGAGCAATCTAAAATACCAATCACATGTCACTTAACAAGGCAATGTATTTACATAATTAGGTATAAATTATTAATTATGCTGATTAAGGTCCTAGCAAAGACTCAATTGGGCTGACTTATCTCCAGGTCAAACAGCACTCACCTGGCTATTAAGTTAAACATCACAATGGAACTGGGTCTGTTTAACTAAGGGGGAAAAATCTCCTCATTATTGCACATCTTCTGTCATTAGAAACAAGGATAATTAAGTCAGGGCCATCTTGGTTCTGAATCTCTCCATTTTTGTTGGAAGAAGACTTACCATCTCTTTACTAAGCTCTAGCTCAACTTCTATTTCCTGGGCAGCTTCAGGGTGCTTCTCACAGTAATCAACAATAAATTTGTAATGTTCCAATGATGTTGCCAAATTTTCTAGCTCTTTCTTGGGATCTGCAGTGATGATTTTGCCATAGAGGCGGGCAACTCGAAACTTAGCTAACATGGCAGGGCGAAGAACATCTTCCCCTATATGCTCAGGAAAGACTTTATTTGGGTCTCTCAGAGAGTCTAAGAAGAGCTGATAGTACTTTAGTGCTGACTTATTCAGATTATTGATTTTTTTCACAATGTGTGAATCAGGATCCCTCAGCTTGTCAGCTATGGCAACCTTCAGATCCATCATATCATAGTAAGCATGTGCAATTTCAAACTGAATCTGTCTGTTGACCAACAGGTAATACTGTGGATTGAGGTCCACGATCAGGGGCTCTAGCATAGCTATTCTGCGTTTATGCATCTTGCACCGTCTCTCCATGTCAGTTTCAAAGAATGCAAGCACCTTAAACAGAGCGCTGTGGTCTTGGACAACTTCAATATGGTCAGTGACATAACCATCAATCTGAAAGAACTCTTTTGCCTCAAAGACATAGTGCTGACCCGTTAAGAAAAGCTCTCTGGCTTCTTCAAAATCTAAAGGTCTCAGATAGCTCACTTTCTCTTCCACTGCAGAGATGGCATCACACAGTTCACCGGTTCCAAACTGCACAGCTTTTTTCCTAACACTTTCTTCCTCATCTAGTTCTTTTTTCCTTAAAGCTCTAAGTTCAGATTGTTTATCAAGATCAAGCTCTCCTATGTTGTCCTGAAAGAAAAAAATAAATTATGGTTAAGGAAGACAGACACTGACTTGTCTCCTGCTGTCAGTACTAAAGCAAATTTAAGATCCCCTGGAGAAAGGAATGGCTACCCACTCCAGTGTTCTTGCCTGGAGAAATCCATGGGCAGAGGAGCCTGGCAGGCTACAGTCCAGGGGGTTGCAAAGAGTCGGACAAAACTGAGCAACTAACACACAAGAGTAAAGACAAGAAAACCCTCTTACTTCCCAATCTGGTGGAGGGAGGTATTATAATCACATCTTTTAGACACGCAGTTGTGTCCAGCTCTTTGTGACCATATGGACTGTAGCCTGCTAGGCTCCTCTGTCCATGAGATTTCCCAGGCAAGATTATTGGAGTGGGTTGCCATTCCCTTTTCCAGGAGACCTTCTCAACCCAGGGATCCAACCTAGATCTCCCACATTGCAGGCAGATTCTTTATCACCTGAGCCACCAGGGAAGCCCACATCTTTTTAAAACTCCTAGTTTTTTTTAATATGTATCTATTTTTTTTATTTGACTGATCCAGCTCTTAACTGTGGCATGTGGGATTCTTTAGTTTGTGGCAAGCAAATTCTTACTTGCAGGCATTCAGGATCTAGTTCCCTGACCCAGGGATAGAACCCAGGCCTCCTGAATTGGGAGCGTGGAGTCTTAGCCACTGGACCACCAGGAAATCCTGACTTCTTTCTAGTTACATTCCAAGTAATTAAAAATGAAAGGAACTAGGAAAAAAGTAAATAACACAACTAAACTGTTTATTACCTTCCTCTTTGGGGAACTAACTCATTTATAGTTACTCCTTCAGATAACACAAATGCATATGAAAACGGTAAGAGTAAGAAATATTACATACATGTAACACATTGTTAGTATTGATATTTTAACATTACAGTAAGGCTGAAATCTGTCTTAAAAATATTGCAAAGAAATACCATTAATAGCATGATGTTTATGCTAAGTTATTTAATAAAATATACTACAGAGAAATGCTCTAGGTCTCTCAAAGATACTAAAATAAAGACAGTGTTAAATCTACCATCATAGTTAAAGTTATCTCCCCTACCTCCTGGGGCAAAAAAAAAAAAAGAGGAAGGAACTAAGATGGTTGAAAAATAGTCAGTTCATTCTCTTCTTCCTGGACGATAAAATTAAACATCAGATAACCAGTGGTCAGCCCCAAAGCCAGCTCTTCTCTTCATTTGAAAAGTCTTCTCTCTAGATCTGCATTGTTCAGAACAGAGTCATGTGCTGCGCGTGGATGCCTACTGAGCATTTGAAATGTCCAAACTGAGATGTGATCAGTGTAAAATAATATACACCCAATTTCCAAGACTTAGTACAAATTACAAAATAGTGCAACAACTTTTTAGTATTAATGACAAATAGAAATGAATATTTCTTTATATATTCTAGGTGGAAGAAATACAAGTTAAAATTAATTTCACCTGCTTTTTTCTTTGTCTAATGTAACCATTTCCCAGGTGGTGCTAGTGGTAAAGAACCCACTTGCCAATGCAGGAGACATAAGAGACATGGGTTCGATCCCTGGGTCGGGAAGATGCCCTGGAGGAGGGCATGGCAACCTACTCCAGTATTCTTACCTGTAGAATCCCAAGGACAGAGGAGCCTGGCAGGCTACAGTTCATGGGGTCACAAAGAGTTGGACACGACTAAAGCGACTTAGCACTGAGCACAATGTAGCCACTGGAAAACTTAAAGTGACATATGTAGCTGGTTTTCTATTTCTGTTGCTCAGCACAGCTCTACACAGGTGTCTCCATCTGTGCCCATGGTTGCCATCCACAGGAGGAGCACCCACAAATCTTCAGGTACACCGGGCTCTTATTAGGCTCCAGACCCATAACTAAAGCACCTCACACACCTCCTGCTCCTCTCAGGAGACTAGGACCCCTCATCCTCAGTATGTCCACAATGGAACTCTCCCTCTTCCGCAAACAGGTTCCTATTCTACTCTTATTTTAGTGAAGGTCACTCCCTCGATCTGGACAGCCAGCCGATGCAGGAGAATCATCCTTGATGTCTCTCTCCTCTCTTAGCCCACACTTCGTGTCTATCATCAAATCCTTTCTGTCTTGCCCCCTAAATAACCTCTTGCACCCACTCTTTCCCACCATCTCTTCTGCCACCATCCTAGCCCAAGATCCCTTCACATCTCACCCACACTGTTCCAGTGACCTAAGTAATCTTCCTCGTCCACACCTGCCTTCCCTCAATCCTCCATTCTGCCACCTAAGTGATCAGTCCAAACCCTCCCGCCCCCCACCAAGGCTTCCAGTTATGGAAGGCCCAGCATGTTCCAGCCCTTTTCTAACTCGGCCTTCTATCACACATGCTCTCTCTGCTCCAGCCTCACAGGCCTTGCTCCATCATTTCCACCACCATGCTCCCTACACCTCAGAACTTTTCAACATGCTGCTTCAGCTCCTTGGAATGCTGTGCTTTTTCTCCAGTCTAGAAATTCCTACGCATTCCCAGAGCTTCCTTCGGATGTTACTTCCTCCCATTGTGACTTTTTTATATCTTGTGTCTCTCCTTTGTGGAACTTACTGAAGTTGCACTTCTGTATGACGTAAAAAACCAGGTCTATTTTTGTTCATCATAGTACAATGACTACTATAAACCTGTCAGAAATAAATACCTAAATTTATGTTATTAAACTTGAATTAAAGAAGGCTTTTCAGATAAGCAGATGACCAAAGGATGAAGCTAAGGTAACAGCCAGATTAAAGAAATCTGAGTAATTTAGTGGTGTGGTCACTGTGTGAGTTTAAAACAAGCAGGTGGTAAATTCCAGTGCCCAGTCTGGAACGCACGGACTAAAGGAACGGCAAGCGTAAGCCACAGGGTGCTCTGCTCGACACGGTCACTTCAAATGCAGGCCCAAGCCTCTAAATCGTGTTTACTTACCTGCTTCCTGGCAGTGTCTTTATTTACACACTTTCTAGACTGCTTTCCGAGCAGAAGAATGCTGACAGATTTTCCAGGCTGCAGTTTCTCTAGACGTAAAACTCCCTAGTTCTTCTCCCCACACCCTTCCTTTTCCAAATATGCCTCATCTTTGCACTACCTCCAAAGTGCTCTCACCTTTGAAACACTCCTGCTTCTGGGGTTTTGTGGTTTGTTTGCTTTTATTTTGTATAGTAGTTTCACAAGGTTCTATATTTACTAGTAAAACAGTTACACTTTACTGCATGTAAACAGAAGAGAGGCCTGACAACTCCTCCAGGAAAGTCTCCTGGAGAATATGCATCCAAATGATTTATTTTCCTCTGTAGTGTTAGTCTCTCAGCTGTGTCTGACTCTTTGTGACCCCAGGGACTGTAGCCCTCCAGGCTTCTCTGTCCATGGAATTCTCTAGACAAGAATACTAGAATGGGTTGCCATTCCCTTCTCCAGGGGAATCTTCCTGACCCAGGGATAGAATCTGGGTCTTCTGCATTGCAAGCAGATTCTTTACCATCTGAGCCACCAGAGCTCTGATTAGGAACTAGAATCCATTAAGTATGGATTAGTAATAGTGGTATCAACAATGATAGTTAACACTGATTGAGGACTTAGTTACCTCTTTCTGAGCCCTTTAAACATATTTAACTCACAGAAACACTATTAAGTAATATTATTATCTCCATCTTACTTGTGAGGAAACTGAGACACAGAGAAGTTAACTGCCATGGAGACACAGCCACAAACTAACAGGGCTGTTTCCAGATACATTCATACTTCTATTTTTATCAATATATATATTTACTGTCTGAAGTATATAAAGATTAGTAAGATTTCCTGCCATCAGGTTGCTTCCAGTCTAAGAAGAGGTAAAGGAATAAGATAAGAATATGAATAAGAACAATGCAAAGTCAAGTGACTTAGGGAGGGTTCTTGAGGGAGAAGAGATCTGTAGGCTTTAAGAATCGTATATACATTCAATAGTTTTTGAGCACCTGTTATGTCTAGAAATTGGTACATAGTATGAATATGATGAAGACTCCCCTCTGATGGGGCTTATGCTCTATCCAATAGCAAGTCTTGAAGGAAGAGGTGCTGTTTGAGACAGCCTTAATGGATGAGTAAGATTTGGATAGGCTGAGACAGGGAAAGCAAGAAACAAGCTTTCTGCATGCCACAAATAATACACATGCAGTGAGCCAATGAGCATACTTCCCATTTTAAGCTTTTACTTACATCCTACTGTTTAAGACAGAAAAGATCACTTTTGACTGTATTACCTGCATGGAAAGTTGGGCATTCTGCATGAGAGTCAAACAGTACTTGATCCAGCATCTTGCTATTTCCCCTTTTCTTTGGTGATAAAGCTCTGGCACATCTCCTTCAGCTTCCGTAGCTAAAAGGTACAACGTGACTTGTGTAAGCCAATGGTCACAACTGTAATTTTCATTGTGTATGCCATTCTTCTTTATATCACTCTTGATTATAAAAATAACAAGTCCTAACTGAAGCAGTGGGAAGAAACTCACCCAAAATTCCTACCACCCAGAGGTTCTTTCTAGTTTTTTTTCTTTTGTATTACCTACAGGTAGAAACTAAGGTCACCACATATATTAAATTTTGAGTACAAGCACCTCAGATATTGCTGGATTGGTTCCAGATCACCGCAGTAAAATGAGTCTCATGAATTTTTGGTTTTCTGTGGCTTATAAAAGTTAAGGTTTGCACTATGGTCTAGTCTATTAAGTGTGCAATAGCATTGTCTTAACAATGTACACATTCTCATTAAAAAATACTTTATTGCTAAAAAAAATGCTAAACATCATTTAAGGCTTCAGAGTCATAATCTTTTTTTTTTTGGTTAGAGGGTCTTGCCTCATTGCTGAGGGCTGCTGACTGATCAGGGTGCTGGTTACTGAAGGCTGAGGTAGGGAGGCTGTGGCCGTTCCTTAAAATAAGACAACAGAGAAGTTTGCTGCATGATGGACTCTTTCTTTCAGGAACAATGTCTTCTGTAGAATGCAATGCTATTTGATAGCATTTTACCCACAGTAGAACTTCTCTCAAAATTAGTCAATCCTCTCAAACCCTGCCACTACTTTATCAAGTTTATGTAATATTCTAACTCCTCTGTTGTCATTTCAACAATTTTCACAGTATCTTCACCTGGAGTAGATACCATCTCAAGAAACCACTTTCTTTGCTCATCCCTAAGAATCAAGTCCTCATCTGTCAAAATTTAGCATGAGATTGTAGCAACTCAGACAAACCTTCAGGTTCAACATTTTAAAAATATTTATTTACCTATTTATTCAGCTGCACTGGGTCTCAGTCGTGACGGATGAGAGCTCTGGTTGTGGCATGTGGAATCTAATTACCTGAAAAGGGACCAAATGTCGGTCCCTTGCTTTGAGAGCTATTAGCCACTGGACTACCGGGGAAGTCCCCTAGGTTCAACTTTTCATTTTAGTTCTCATGCTATTTCTACTATATCTGCAGTTACTTCCTCCACTACAGTCTTGCAGCCCTCAAAATCATCCCTGAGGGTCTGGTCAACTTATTCCAAACTGCTGTTAATGTTGATATTTTGACCTCTTCCCATGAATTACAAATCTTCTTAATGACATCTAGAATGGTGAATCCTTTCCAGCAGATTTTCAATTTACTTTACCCAGATATATCAGAGGAGTCGCATCTACGGCAGTGATAGCCTCATGATTTTTTTCTTCAAATAATAAGACTTGAAAGTCGAAATGACTCCTTGATCTATGGGTTACAGAATGAATGTTGTGTTAGCAAACAACATTAATCGTAAGTACATCTCCATAAGAGCTCTTGGATGACCCAGGTACACTGTCAAGGAGCTATAATACTTTGAAAGGAATTTTTTTTTTGGAACAGTAGGTCTCAGCGATGAGCTTAAAATTTCCAGGAAACCATGTGTTGTCATCCAGGTTTTGTTGCTCCATTTACAGAGCACAGGTAGCATGACTGGCATAAAGCATAATCAGCATAATTTTTAAGGACCCTAGGATTTTCAGAATGGTAAAATCACCAGCTGCACTAGCCCCTAACAAGAGTCAGCAGCTTGTCCTTTGAAGCCAGGCACTGACTTCTCCCCAGCTATGAAAAGTCCTAGATGGCCTCTTCTTCCAACAGAAGGCTGTTGTGGCCATACTGAAAGTCTGTGTAGTGTAGCCACCTTCATTAACGATCTTAGCTGGATCTTCTGGGTAACTCGCTACTTCACCTTGCCCTTTTATGTTATGGAGACGACTTCCTTCTGTAAATCTCAACTTCAAACTTTTCTTCTGCAGCTTCCTCACCCCTCTCAGCCTCCACAGAATTGAAGAAAATTAGGGCCCGGCTCTGGATTAGCCTTTGGCTTAGAGGAATGTTGTGGCTGGTTTGATCTTCTATCCAGACCACTAAAACTTTCTCCATTATCAGCAGTAAGGCTGTTTTGCTTTCTTATCATTTGTGTGTTCACTGGAGTAGCACTTCTAACGTCCTTCAGCAACTTTTTCTTTGCATTCATAACTTGGCTAACTTGCACAAGAGGGAGTATCTTCTGGCCCATTTTTACATGCATTCCTCACTAAGTTTAATTATTTCTAGCTTTTAGCTTAAAGTGTGAGATGTGCAACTCTTCCTTTTACTTCAAGGTCATGGTAGGGTTATTAACTGATCTAATTTTGATAATGCTGTGTCTTCAGGAAATAGAGAGGCCCAAGGAGAGGGAGGGCAACACAAGGCAACAGCCAGTCAGTGGAGCAGTCAGAACACGTTTACCAACTAACGTTACCATCTTATATGGACATAGTCAGTGGCACCCAAAACAATTTCAACAGTGAAAGATCACTGATCACAGGCCATCATAACAAATAATAATGAAAAAGTGTGAAATATAGGCATTACCAAAGTGTGATAAAGACATGAATTGAGAAAATGCTCTTAGAAAAACAGTATTAAAAAAAAAAAAAAGAAAAGAAAAACAGTATTGATCAATTGCTCCAGAGCTGCCACAAAACATTTTTTTTTTTAATTCAGTGAAATGTAATAAAATGAGGGCTTCCCTGATGGCTCAGATGGTAAAGAATATGCTCCCAATGCGGGAGACCCAGGTTCGATCCCTGGATCGGGAAGATACCCTGGAGCAGGGAATGGCAACCCAAACTCTTGCCTGGAGAATTCCATGGACAGAAGAGCCTGGTGGGTTACAGTCTATGGGGTCACAAAGAGTCGGACATGACTGAGCGACTAACACAACATACTTATCACTATCAACTCTTTAACGTCATTTTTAAGTCCAGCATCATGGACAATGTATAGAAATATATTTCTATACTTCAGTCATTCTTCTAATACTGGCCACTGTTTCCAATTCCTCTTTACAAACAACTCTAAACAGGAAGATCTCTGTACATAGATTTGTCTGGATTTTCAATTATTTCCTTAAGATAGATTCCTAGATGTGAAATTTACTGGGTCAGAGTTTACACCATTTAAAATGTTCTTGATACACACGCCAAATTATTTTCAACAAATACTCTAACAACATATAAGGCTGCTCAATAAAGTCATTTTAAAAACACTGAACACAGCCAATGTTTTAGCTTTCTACTTTGAAGAGTAAAAACAAAGCCTCTCACTGGAGGTTTAGTTCTCATTAACTATTTATATTTGTGGACAAATAACCTTTTAGACTTCAACCAATCTATGATTAATTGAATGTAATAAGAGAAAAAAAATTAATTTTATAATGTATACTCCTCTAACTCAGCCTCTGTATTCTTCTGATCCTTAATGATACAGTTACTTTATTATAAAACTCGTTAGGTGACCAACACAGTTTTTAGACTGAGATAACTGACGTATTATATTAGTTCCAGGTGTACAACATAATGGGATGAGACCTTTTAAGACCTACTCTGTTAGCAAATTTCAAATATGCAATCAATACACTGTAACACACTATGCTGTACCTTACATCCCCATGACTTATAAATTTTATGACGCCCTTCACATTCACCCACACCCACCTCTGGCAACCACCAATGTGTTCTCTGTACCTAGGAATTGTGTTTTCTTGGATTCCACATAGAAGTGAAATCATACAGTGTGTGCCATTCTCTGATTTCACTTAGTATGATGCCCTAAGGTCCATTCATGTTGTCAAAAATGGCAAGATTTGTTTTCTTCTTTTTCTCTATCTTTCCACATACCATTGTAATAGCTAAGATTTACTTTTCACTTTCCAAAAAACCATTTTCATCCCTAGTAAGAACATACACTTTAGGTATTTTAAGTATCTTGTTAGAAACCAACGCCCATTATCATGATGTTCAGCCTGTTGTACAGAACAAGTTTGGGAAAACTTTTTCCCAAACACTGTAGGTTTGATTTTTATCTGTCCTGAGCCTTTGCAAGGTTGCAGAGCCCCCCAACCAATTTCAGAGAGCAGAGATCAGGACAGCGGCTCTACCTGGGGAGAAGCAAGTTGCTCATCTCCCAGCAGTGATAAGTCACTGATCAGCTGGATCATGTCCTTCATATGAATGTTTGGTTCTGTAGAAAAGGCGATTTTTAATCCCAACAGTAAAACTTTTCTACCTGGATTCTAAGGAAACAATATACAGCTGATTCTCATCATTCATGGTAGTTATGTTCTATAAAGTCACTGTGAATAATAAATTAGGGAACGCTAAAATACTACACCTAGGGGAAACACAGAGTTAGGTTCTAATGAGCTTCTGGACACACTATTTTCATCAAGTGATCAATATATAACATTTTACATGCATTTCTGTTTAAAGACGCCTTGTTTCATGTCTAACTACTGACTCTAACAATGAACTCGTGGCCAACAGCACTGTCGCCTGTGCCTGAATGAAGCTTGTCTAACACTGCATTTTCTCCAGAAGGTGCTTCACAGCCTTCATGTGCTTACAAACACTAGATACCACCTCAGCACTACAGCTGGGGCCATTTTAAACAACAAAATGCAGAACAATCTGAAAAGTGTGGAACTAAATAGACCACAAAAAGTATACTTGCTTATAGTATGAGGGCTTGAAATGAGAAGGCAGAGCATTACCTTGATCAACCTCAAATGGTAATGTGCACCTCAGGTGTCTTAAACCCTCTGGCTCTCTGCAAATGACCACAGAAGTGCCTCGAGTAATAATCTTGGGGTTATAAGTACATTGTAGCAAGTAGGCAAATTCAAAGATATGAAGCCCTTGATCTTTCCTTTTTAGACATAGTTTTATGGATTATAGCTTATGGATATGAGTAAGTGACCTCCTTAAGGTCTGGAACCAAAAGTAACTGGACTGATACCATACTAAAATGTGCTCAGAGGTCCTATGTGGGCATATTACTGTTTTTTTTTTTTTTTTAATATTATAGTTGATTACGGAGAAGGCAATGGCACCCCACTCCAGTACTCTTGCCTGGAAAATCCCATGGGCGGAGGAGCCTGGTGGGCTGCAGTCCATGGGGTCGAGAAGAGTCGGACACGACTGAGCGACTTCACTTTCACTTTTCACTTTCACGCATTGGAGAAGGAAATGGCAACCCACTCCAGTGTTCTTGCTGGAGAATCCCAGGGACGGGGGAGCCTGGTGGGCTGCTGTCTACGTGGTCGCACAGAGTCTGACACTACTGAAGTGACTTAGCAGTAGCAGCAGCATAATTAACAATGTTGTGTTAGTGTACAGCAGGGTAACTCAGTTATACATATACACGTATCATTTTTCAAATTCTTTTTCCATTTAGGTTATTACAGCATATTGAGCAGAGTTCCCTATGCTATACAGGAGGTCCTTTCACGTGTGTACATGTGTGTACATGTCAATCCCAAATTCCCAATCTAACCCTTCTCCCAATTTTCCCGCCTGGTAACCGTGAATTTATTCTCCAAATGGGGGAGTTTGTTTCTCATTTGTAAAGAAGTTCATTTGTATCATCTTTTTTAGATTCCACTTAAAAGTGATATCATATGGTATTTGTTTTTTCCTGTCTGCACTTAGTATGATAATCTCCAGGTCCATCCATGTTGCTACAAACAGCACTACTCCATTCTGTTTAATGGCTGAGTAATATTTCATTGAAAAGACAACCCAAAGAATGGGAGAAAATATTTGTAAATGATGTGATGGACAATGGATTAATCTCCAAAATTTAAAAATAGCTCACATGGTTCAACAGCAAAACAACCTAATCAAAAATGGGCAGAAGACCTGAATAGACATTTCTCCAAAGACATTTAGATAGCCAAGAGGCACATGAAAAAATGCTCAACATTGCTACTTTTTAGAGAAATGAGGTATCACCCCACACCAGTCAGAATGGCCATCATCAAAAAGTCTACTAATAATAAATGCTGGAGAGGGTGTAGAGAAAAGGGAACTCTCCCACATTGTTGGCAGGAATGTAATTTGGTGCAGCCACTATGGAGAGCAGTATGGAAGGTCCTTAAGAAACTAAAAACAGATGAACTACCATACGATCTAGCAATCCCACTCCTGGGCATATATCTGGAGAAAACCACGGTTCAGGAGGATGCATGCACCTCCGTGTTCACTGCAGCACTGTTGACAGCAGCCAAGTCATAGAAACAACCTAAATGTCCACTGACAGATTAACTAAAGAAGGTGTGACACACATATACACAGTGGAATATTACTTGGCCATTAAAAAGACACTGCTATATTTACAATAGGTTACCTACAAGGCCCTACTGTAGAGCACATGGAACTTGGCTGTTTTCCTGAAACATAACACTGTTAACTAACTATACTCCAATATAAAATAAAATTTTTAAATAATTCTAGAAAGTTCCAAAAGCAAAACTTGAATTTGCCACATGTTGTCCATTACTTATATAGCATTTACACTGTATTTAGTACTGTAAATTCTCTAGAGATGATTTAATATATACAAGAGAGGATGTGTATTGGTTATATGCATTATGACTGGAGCATCCACAGGTGTTTGCTATCTGGGGGGGGATGGGGGGGCGGTCCTGGAACCAATCTCCTGTGGACACCAAGGGGCAACTGCACCCAAGAATTGCTGGATCACATACAGCTCTATTTTTAATTTCTTGCAGAGCTTCCATACAGTTTTCATAGTGGTTACACCAATTTACAATACCACCATAGTGCACACGGGTCCCCTTTTCTACACCTTCACCAACACTTGTTATTTCTTGTCTTCTTGATAATGGCCAATTAATACGTGTGAAGCGATAGCTTGTTTTGGTTCTGACTGGCTCAAATACACACGCTGACTGTGCTGTGATTTATAAAACTAAGTGAAACACTATAATTAAAACTAGATATTTGGACACATCACATATATAGTATTCCAACCAAAAACGTATAATCTGAATCTTAGTGTAAGGAAACAAACACCGAATGGTAGAAAATCTATAAAATAAGAGGCCTATATTTTTTCAAAAATGCCTGATGAAAGAAAAGCTGAGGAACTGGTCCAGATTAAAGACGACTAAAGAGATGTGACAACTACTATGGAAAACAGTATGCAGGTTCCCTAAAAAACTGAAAATAGACCTACCCTATGATCCTGCAATCCCACTCCTGGACATATATCCAAAGAGAACCATAATTCAAAATGATATGCACACCCCAATATTCACTGCAGCACTATTTACAATACCCAGGAAATGGAAGCAAGAATGGATAAACAGAAGAATGGATAAAGATCTGGTACATATATACAATGGATTATTGCTCAGACATAAAAAAAATGAAACAATGTCATCTGCAGCAACACGGATGGACTTAGAGATATGAGTGAAGTCAGAGAAAGACAAGTATCATATGCTATCACTCATATAGGAAATC
Source organism: Bos indicus x Bos taurus (assembly GCF_003369695.1). Classification (NCBI taxonomy): domain Eukaryota; kingdom Metazoa; phylum Chordata; class Mammalia; order Artiodactyla; family Bovidae; genus Bos; species Bos indicus x Bos taurus. Next base: position 25,259,002 of record NC_040103.1, on the reverse strand, counting down.
TTAAAAACGGTACAAATGAACCTATTTATAAAATAGAAATAACAGGGAGGAAAGCAGGGCAGGGAGGGACAAACTGGGAGACTGGGACTGACATACACACATTCTCTCTCTCTCTCTCTCTCTCTCTCTCTCTAAGTCGCTTCAGTCGTGTCCGACTCTGTGCGACCCCATAGACGGCAGCCCACCAGGCTCCGCCATCCCTGGGATTCTCCAGGCAAGAACACTGGAGTGGGTTGCATTTCCTTCTCCAATGCATGAAAGTGAAAAGTGAAAGTGAAGTCGCTCAGCCGTATCCAACTCTTAGCGACCCCATTGACTGCAGCCTACCAGGCTCCTCCGTCCATGGGATTTTCCTGGCAAGAGTACTGGAGTGGGGTGCCATTGCCTTCTCCGGACATATACACATTACTATATATAAAACAGATAACTAATAAGGACATACTGTATACCACAGGGAACTCTTCTCAATATTCTGTAATGACCTATATGGGAAAAGAATCTTTACCATCTGAGCCACCAGGGTAGCCCCTGGGAAAAGAATCTAAAGACTGGATAGATGTATATGCAAAGCTGATTCACTTTGATGTACAGCAGAAACTAACAACACTATAAATCAACTATATGTCAATAAAATTTTTTTTTAAGTACTAGAGAAACTAGTTGAAACTCCAGTACTTTGGCCACCTCATTGGAAAAGACTCTGATGCTGGGAGGGATTGGGGGCAGAAGGAGAAGGGGACGATAGAGGATGAGATGGCTGGATGGCATCACCGACTCAATGGACATGAGTTTGAGTGAACTCCGGGAGTTGGTGATGGACAGGGAAGCCTGGCGTGCTGCGATTCATGGGATCACAAAGAGTCAGACACGACTGAGCGACTGAACTGAACTGAGAGAAACTAGTACTATAGAGAAACTGCTACAAAGGATGTTATGGAGACAGCTGCTAAATATGAATTATAGATAAAAGAACTGTACCTATGTTACATTTCCTGTTCTATGATTATGTAAGAAAATATTTTTCGGAAAAACTCGCTGAAGTATTAGGGGGTAATGGAGCCTAAACATATCTGCAAATGAGGCAAATATAAAAATTTGGTGAGTTCAGATGGGCCTATGGTAATTCTTTGTTCTGTTCTTGAATTTTCTAAATTAACATGATTTCAAAAATAAAGTGATTTTTTTTAAAGTTATATAATGAAACATGTACACATAAACTTACTGTCTTCTGTGGTTCGGATCTTTCCAATTTGACCAAAAATGACATTAGCAGCTGATAAACAGTGTCTGGCCTCCATAAAGCATTGCTGTTGCAGAAATAAGAATAAATTCAATTATCACAAAACCTTATTTGCAAGAGATACTTGCATAGTCTCTTAATATGGGAAAAGCTCTAAATTCAGATAAAAAACACTACTAAGGAGACCCTGTATGGTAACTAAACAAGAAAGTATATAAGACATGTCTGAATATTATTTGGTTAAAAAACTATCTTAAAGATTAAAATAACAATACCCTCAAACTCTTAATAATCCAAACTGCCTGGAGAAATGCTTGCTGATTGGAAACTAGCCCCTTCAGGAATCAGTCAGCAGAAAAGAACGGCTGTCATCCTAGAGTCCACCACACATCCGCGTCCTTTAAGCTTCAGTCTGAATAGCCAAGTTACATTCTGTCAACGGACTGGAAGATTTCATCTTTTTCAAGTTTAGAGATCCCCTTTAAATCCAATCATTCAAAGGCAAGCAGGATAAATACTGATAAGAGATTCCTGTCTTCTGAAATCTTTCCAATTGTACATATAATGAGGCTTCCCAAGTTTTGAAGTCAACAGGCTTCCACAGACAAACTCTATGGAACTGCTTTACCAATACAGTTGAAGACTTCACAATCAAACCAGGGCATGGTAAGCTTCTCAAACCCTTGGAGAAGATCTCCTTGTTACTTACTTTACATGTGTCATGTAAGTCACAGGAATACTCGGCAGAAGTACCAAGTTAAAAGTCAAATTTTAGTTGGAAGCCACCCTTGTTAAATGTCTATTTCATATTAGTAACACTGATTTTGCTAAGGTGGTTTTTAACAGTTGACTATGACTTTAAAATCTCAGCACTCAATGTATCTCCCCATTATGGTAAATTCAGAAGCCATCTTGAGCACAGCTGGGTACCATGTGTAGTACTAGCCCAGCAGTATCTACAGCTCAAAATATTGGTGTTAAACCTCAAAATCCAAAAGAAAGTTACAGTTTACATAAAGAAGTTTTAATTGTTGGTCTGTGACTTCTTATTCATTATCACTTCAGCACTGTCCAGACTGGTTATCTGAAAGCAACCACTGTTAGAACTAACAGTGAGTGTGCATGGTGTCCCCTACGTGGCTGGTAAATGTGGGACTTTAGCACCTGCAAGGCAGGGACTCACTACGTAGCAAAACCTCATGGAACCAGATGAAATGACAGTGACATAAATGACAATTGTATTAAAAAAAATAAAAAGGCTCAAATCTCTCTTCACATTATAACTTAGCTAGTTGGAACAAAACTTACAAAACACTTTGGTAAAAAAAGAAAAAATAAAAGCACAGGGTGGGGGGACGTCCTCATGAAATTTACTGCATGCTCTACATAAGCAATGCTTAACAACTTTAAACTTGTAATTACACTTTAACATCTGGATATCTTAGTACAATTACAGTGAATAATTTTAAAGTTGCTAAACAAAATAAGGTGCTTCTGGGAACTATTTTAAAAAAGTGCCACAAGCAGAAGCACCAGGTAAGTTTTGATGATCACAATGAAATGAATTAATGAGATTTAGATTTAACTGAATGCTCTGATATATGCAGTAGCGTTACTTACACGCTTGATCTTAGACCAAAGTCCTAGAAGCGATGCTGTAGTCACCACAGCCCTTTCTCTCCTGCTAATAGCTTTTCTGAATGAAATTCTGTGGGACAATACTTTAAACACAGGGCGCATTTATAGAACCAGCACTAACAAGACACTTAGGAAGGATATAGGCCCAGTAAGGATACAGCAGCAGATAAAGAGAGATCTAAGAAGGAACTCTGATAAGCAAAGAATTACCAAAGTTTCAGAGGCATGTGAATTCAAAATACAAAGAAAAGTTATTTCTATTACTGAGATATTGAGAATTAATATAAAATCTGGCTGGAAAAGGAGGCTTTAAAGTGTGTTAGCATTAAAAATCCTTTTAAGGGCTAAAAAACTGAAAAGGTCAATTAAGAATATATCTACATAAAAAAATAAAAAGATATCTACATAATTCAGGATAATTCTGAAAGCAATGAAGAAGCTCAAATTTGTCCTTGTGTAATACTCTAGGAAAAAATATAACCACCCAGAACTCTGGAACTGAGCAAGACATTCCCAACACAGAATAAGTTGCACAAAGGAGTTAATTCTAAAGAATAACTGAGAGCATTACATGCTTCTATCAAAGCCCACATTTAACAGTCAACTTCCTCAGACAAATTCTCACACTTGCCAGATTACCAATGCATAAAGATAAAGTTAAATCTACAAGATAAAATCTGCAACTTAAGGTAACATTTCACGAAAACAGAGATAGCCTGCCTGTATCAAAAAAGAATTGGTCTTAAGCAACATGTAGGACATAGTAAAATTATTTTAAGATTCAAAAGGATTATTGCAACAAAAGCTACAAACTTGAGTACACTGGCAAACTGGACTGCATTTTTCTATTTAGTTTACATCATAAACGACAAGCTATCTGTTTTTAAAAGATGACATTTTCAACATTCTTTCAGTTCTATTTTTATACACATATTGGTAACTCTGGTAGGTAACTACTCTGAGTAGCTTACCTTATTGATGTAAAACTGTGACAAGGTAGCAGCATTAATAGCCCACTCCATGGGATGGTAGGCGTTGTGCTCAAGCTGGCGTTTGAGGGTACTGTGGCAATAATGGGCAGCCTTCTCAAACATTTCCATATGCTGGTAGACTTGAGCCAGGTAATACAGATTATGAGTGTAAACCTTCTCAAATCTATAAAGGAAAAAATATCTCTGTAACAGTGTATAATTTATAAGGAACTTTCAAATCTATCAAATTTATAAGGAACTTGTTATCTTGACCCTCCAGTTCGTATGACTACTGTATTTGACAGATAAGGAAACTGAGTCCCAGATATAAACTGGGTAACGCATCTAGGAAGTGGCAAATGAAGGTTTTAATCTGTAACCTTTGCCTTGAAAGAGAAAATATTGAGCAATCATCTCAAATACACTATGTGGAAATAACTGTGAGGGCTGATCTCTAGACCTGCTCACCTTTTTGATCTCTCCTGTTCAGGAAGTTTCTCTTCTTCAGGAAGAAAATGCTCAGTAGGGTCAAGAGGAGGACTCCCAATCTGCAATCAAAGAAGAAGAAACTAAATTTTTACTGCAAACACCAAGCGCTTTCCTCTGGAGGAACTTGGGAAATCAAATTTGATTTTTTTTTTTAATTTTTACTTCATTTTTAACTAGTTTATTTTCACATACTATCTAAGAAGTAACTTCTTAACAATAATCTTAGAGTCAAACAAATAAAAAGAGAATACATACAAGCTCACACTTAACAATACTTTATTTTTTTTTTTAACAATACTTTAATTACTGCTCAGGAGAACTTCAAATACACTTTAAAAATCTTTCATTTTTAGAGATGTATAATTCTATAGGTATCTTAAGTCTTAATCTTCTCACAAACAAAAGCTCTTCTGAAAACTTACATAAGCATGACGTGTAACAAAATGTATATAAGTCCTCAGAGCAATATTGTTCTAAGCTAACCACCAGTAAAAATCAAAGTTTCCAATATTTATTCCAATATTGTCAGGGAAACAAGGACAGCATACACAGATTACCCCCCTTTCAACACAGGGAAATTAAAGTCAGTTATTCCATCATTTATTACCTTGGGCAAGTTACCCCATCTCTTGTTATGTTTCCTCATCTATAAAGTAAGGATAATAAACATCTACCTCAACAAGTAGTTATGAGGATTCGCTGAATTAATACATATAAAAAACCATATAATCTCATCTGAGGTCTTCCAAAAAAAGCTGCTGCTGCTAAGTCGCTTCAGTCGTGTCCAACTCTGTGCGACCCCATAGACAGCAGCCCACCAGGCTCCCCCATCCCTGGGATTCTCCAGGCAAGAACACTGGAGTGGGTTGCCATTTCCTTCTCCAGTGCGTGAAAGTGAAAAGTGAAAGTGAAGTCGCTCAGTGTGTCTGACTCTTCGAGACCCCATGGACTGCAGCCTACCAGGCTCCTCCACCCATGGGATTTTCCAGGCAAGAGTACTGGAGTGGGGTGCCATTGCCTTCTCCGTCCAAAAAAAGCAGAACTACTTAACCACTGCCTCATTCTACTTCCGGGAGGACAGGCTCATCTGCCTTAAACTAAATTCACTAAACTTCAAATAGCAACCATGGTTTTCGTTAAAAAAAAAAAAAAAAGTGACCTTATATTCTGGATGCAAATATTAAAAGGATCACTTCTGTTCCTAGAATTCACAAAAAGTAAGAATGGCTAAGACAGGAAGCAAGGCCTAAGGCAAACTAAGTATTCTTCAGAAACCTCCTTAACAACTTTGAGGGCTGTTTTGAATGCTTAGCCCTGTCCTGACGAGAGGAATTAATGTATTCTTTATGTACATACTATATCACACATCATACTGTAACACAGTCAAACCAGTCTCTTAAATAAAAAAGAGGTACAATTAAGAACAAAGAATTTTGCTATGTGTTTTATGTTTTTATATTAATACTAGTATTTAATGAAATATAGGTAATAATATTAAATGAAATGACATTAAATGCTAATTAATACTAGTATTTAATGAAATACAATCTTCACATTTTAAACTAACAATGTCATGTGTAAGACTATGATCCTAAACTCATAAAGGCAACAAACACATCAATCTGGCTTTGTGAGGCTCTGCCCTTAGCACTTTATGAGGAAATTTTTAAAACTAAGGTAGAATATCCACAGCTTTTAAAATTCAATTTGGTGATATATTCCTCAGAAAAAGTGTTAATGGCCTAAAAATGCACATTCAAAAATGTACGTTAAACTAATCAAAAATGGTCAACCTAAAAAAAACATTTTCTGAAAAGAAAAACACACAACTAAGAGGCACATGAAAACATGCTCAAAACTGTTTTCTAATAATAATTGGAAAAATTCAACTCAGAATTAAAAACGAGACATCATCTCAAACCACTCAGAAAACCCATCATCAAAATTTCTACAAACAATAAAAGCTCAAGAGGGTGTACAGAAAAAGGAACACTTCCACACTGCTAGTAGCAAAGTAAACTGGTACACCTACATGAAAAGGAGTACAAAAGTGCCTTTAAAACATTTAGAAAAATACACCTACTATATGCTCCAGCAGTCCCACTCTTAAAGAGTAAATGGGAGAGAAGCAGACTTTGAAAAGACACAGGCACGCAACATGCACTGCAGCACCTATTACAACAGCGAAGACGCGGAAGCAACAAATGTTCATGGACTGACACACAGGTAAGGAGGTGGAACATGTGCACAATGCAACTTGACTCAGGCATGAAAGATCGTGATCATGCCAACCGCCAGAACCTACGTGAAATAGAGAGAAGCCAGAAAGGCAAACGTTTTATATCACTTGCAGGTGTAATGGGCACACCCCATGAGCTAACTGGGAAAACAGATGCAGACACTTCAGAACCAAATTTATGGTAACAATAGGAAGCAGGGAAGGGATAAATTAGGAAATTGGGATGAACAAATACAATTACTACCCACAAAACATAATTAACAACAAGTGATATTCTACAAAGGAAGACCTAATTAACACTCTTTAGTAACTGAAATGGGAAAAGAATCTGAACATACAAAGATGTATGTATATGTAAAACAGAAGATTCTGTACACCTACATCACCCACAACATGTACTTAAATGTTACTCCAATAAAAAATTTAAAAGTTAACACAAAAGAGAGCTACCCAAAGGCAAGTTTTGGGGTGGTGCTTCTGGAGCATTCCACTCTACAACCCAAAAGCAGGACTTGCTCTAAGGTTCAATGTCTGCTTGCCAGGGAAAACAGGGCTGAGGATGAAAAAATGCTGCCCACATGTGGCCGCTTCAGGCAACAGCAACTTGAAAACTACTGCCTCAGTTCAGTTCACTTCAGTTGTGTCCGACTCTTTGCGACCCCATGGACTGCAGCACACCAGGCTTCCCTTTCCATCACCAACTCCTGGAGCTTGCTCAAAGTCATGTCCATTGAGTCAGTGATGCCATTAGTCATCTCATCCTCTGTCTTCCTCTCCTACCTTCAGTCTTTCCCAGCATCAAGGTCTTTTCAATGAGTCAGTTTTTCACATCATGTGGCCAAAATATTGGAGTTTCAGCTTCAGCATCAGTCCTTCCAATGGATGTTCAGGACTGATCTCCTTTAGAATGGACTGGTTGGATCTTGCAGTCCAAGGGACTCTAAAGAGTATTCTCCAACACCACAGTTCAAAAGCATCAATTCTTCGGCGCTCAGCTTTCTTTATAGTCCCACTCTCACATCCATACACGACTACTGGAAAAACCATAACCTTGACTAGACAGACTTTTGTTGGCAAAATAAGGTGTCTGCTTTTTTATATGCTGTTTAGGTTGGTCACAGCTTTTCTTCCAAGGAGCTAGCTTCTTTTAATTTCATGGCTGCAGTTACCATCTGCAGTGATTTTGGAGCCCCCAAAAATAAAGTCTGTCAGTGTTTCCACTGTTTCCCCATCTATTTACCATGAAGTGATGGGACTGGATGCCATGATCTTAGTTTTCTGAATGTTGAGTTTTAAGCCAAATTTTTCACTCTCCTCTTTCACTTTCTTCAAGAAGCTCTTTAGTTCTTCACTTTCTGCCATAAGGGTGGTGTTATCTGCATATCTGAGGTTATTGATATTTCTCCCAGCAATCCTGATTCCAGCTTGTGCTTCATACAGCCCAGCATTTCACATGATGTACTCTGCATATAAGTTAAATAAGCAGGGTGACAATATACAGCCTTGACGTACTCCTTTTCGTATTTGGATCCAGTCTGTTGTTCCATGTCCAGTTCTAACTGTTGCTTCCTGACCTGCATACAGATTTCTTAGAAGGCAGGTCAGGTGATCTGGTGGTCCCATTTTTTTAAGAATTTTCCAGAGTTTGTTGTGATCCTCACAGTCAAAGGCTTTGGCATAATCAATAGAGCAGAAGTAGATGTTTTTCTGGAACTCTCTTGCTTTTTCAATGATCCAGCGGATGTTGGCAATTTGATCTCTGGTTCCTCTGCCTTTTCTAAATCAAGCTTGAACATCTGGACGTTCACGGTTCACATACTGTTGAAGCCTGGCTTGGAGAATTTTGAGCATTACTTTATTAGAGTGTGAGATGAGTGTAACTGTGCAGCAGTTTGAGCATTCTTTGGCATTGCCTTTCTTCGGGATTGGAATGAAAACTGACCTTTTTCAGTCCTTTGGTCACTGCTGAGTTTTCCAAATTTCGTGGGATATTGAGTGCAGCACTTTCACAGCATCATCTTCCAGGATTTGAAATAGCTCAACTGTTGAAATAGGGATTCCACCACCTTCACTAGCTTTATTCATAGTGATGCTTCCTAAGGACCACTTGATTTCTCATTCCAGGATGTCTGGCTCTAGGTTGATCGTGATTATCTGGGTTGTGAAGATCTTTTTTGTACAGTTTTCTGTGTATTCTTGCCACCTCTTCTTAATATCTTCTGCTTCTGTTAGGTCCATACCCTTTCTGTCCTTTATTGAGCCCATCTTTGCATGAAATGTTCCCTTGGTATCTCTAATTTTCTTGAAGAGATCTCTAGACTTTCCCATTCTACTATTTTCCTCTATTTCTTTGCACTGATCACTGAGGAAGGCTTTCTTATCTCTCTTTGCTATTCTTTGGAACCCTGCATTCAAATGGGTATATCCTTCCTTTTCTCCTTTGCCTTTCGCTTCTCTTATATTCACGGCTATTTGTAAGGCCTTCTCAGAAAACCATTTGCCTTTTTGCATTTCTTTTCCTTGGGGATGGTCTTGATCCCTGCCTCCTGTTCAATGTCACAAACCTCCAACCATAGTTCTTCAGGCACTCTGTCTGTCAGATCTAATCCCTTGAATCTATCTGTCCCAGGGGAACTGAATATTCACAAGCACCCGTGGGCTGTGTATGGTACCTGTTCTCTAATATTTCCAAGAGTAAACAAGCAAAAAGAAATAAACATGGGGCACACTTTCAGAAGACAATTTCAAGTGCAACTTACAGTGTTAAAAAATAAAGCACTCGCAAACATACAAGACATGGTGAATTATTAGAGACATGCAAATCACAATCAAGAAAGGTATCCCCTTCTTAGTGGGCTAACTAGCCATAATCAAGACATCTCCAGACAATAAAAGCTACAAATGGGACTAAGATAAGGGGACCCTCCTATGCGCTGCTGAAATGTCAATGGTAACAGCCACCAGAGAGAACAGTGAAAAGTATCTTTAACAACAGTAAGAGTACAGCTGTCAAATATTTGGTCCTACTCTTCAGAGTATGTGAACCACAAACCAGACCTCGAAAAGACAGGGGCCCAAACACGCACTACAGCACGACTTACAATAGTCAGGACACGGAAGCACCAAAATACACATCACCAGAAGAGTCGATACGGAAGAGGAACATACGGTGCAATCTGAATAAGGCATAAAAACTGCACACGCCAACTGCTAAAACACAGCTGAACCTAGAGAGAATCCTACAGGGTGAAGTAAGTCAGAATTAGGAAGGCAAAATCATATGCTACCACTTATCAGCGCAATTTAAACAAGCATACCCATGAACATACCCATAAACAAGCATACCCATGAAAAGAGTGGAGAGACTTGAAAACTACATTTATGGTAACCACAGGGGGAAAAAGTGGGGAAGGGATAAATTAGGAGGGTGGGATGAACAAATACAAATCATTGCCTACAAAGCACATGATTAAAAAAAGAATATCAACCAAGGGAGGTCTACTCAATACTCTGTATTAACCTATCTGGGAAAAAGAATCCAAACAAGTATATATGGAAATATTCTTCAAGAGATGAGAATACCAGACCACCTTACCTGCCTCCTGAGAAATCTGGATACAAGTCAAGAAGCAACAGTTAGAACCAGACATGGAACAACAGACTGGTTCCAAAATGGGAAAGGAGTACATCAAGGCTGTATATTGTCACCCTGCTTATTTAACTTATATGCAGAGTACATCATGTGAAATGCCAGGCTGGATGAAGCACAAGCTGAAATCAAGATTACTGGGAGAAATATCAGTAACCTCAGATATGCAGATGACACCAACCTTATGGCAGAAAGTGAAGAGGAACTAAAGAACATCTTGATGAAAGTGAAAGAGGAGAGTAAAAATGCTGGCTTAAAACTCAACATTCAAAAAACAAGGATCATGGTACCCGGTCCCATCACTTCCTGACAAATAGATGGGGAAACAATGGAAACAGTGACAGACTTTATCTTCTTGGATTCCAAAATCACTGCAGATGGTGACTGCAGCCATGAAATGAAAAGACACTTGGTCCTTGGAACGAAAGCTATGACCAACCTAGACATCTTAAAAATATTAAATGTCTCTGCATATTAAAAAACAGAGACATTACCTTGCTGACAAAGGTTAGTACAGTTAAAGATATACGGTTTTTCCAGTAGTCACGTACAGATGCGAGAGTTGGACTATAAAGAAAGCAGAGTGCTGAAGAATTGATGCTTTTGAAGTGTGGTGCTGGAGAAGACTCTTGAGAGTCCCTTGGACTGCAAGGAGACCAAAGCAGTCCATCCTAAAGGAGATGCTGAAGCTGAAGCTCCAATACTTTGGCCACCTGATGCAAAGAATTGACTCATCCTGATGCTGAGAAAGATTGAAGGAAGGGGAAGACAGAGGATGAGATGGTTGGATGCCATCACTGACTCAATGGACATGAATGACTTTGAGCATGCTCCGGGAGTTGGTGATGGACAGGGAAGTCTGCGTGCTGCAGCCCATGGGGTCACAAAGAGTCAGCCACGAATGAGCAACTGAACTGATTTATATACGTAACGGGAAAAGATGCTATACACCTAAAATACACAAAACACGTGTTTTGATGTTACTCAAAAAATAATAATACAAAAAAGAGATAACAAGGCACAAGTTTCTGGGTGATACTTCTGGCACACTGCATTGTAATTTAAAAACCCACACCAGGACTTGCTCTAAGGCTCTGGGAGCTCCAGGGTAACAAGAGCTGAGAAAGAAGAAATGCTTCTGCCATGTGGCCAATTCCCGCAACAGCAACCTAAAAGCCATTGCCTAAAGGAAAGAAAGAATATTCACAAGTACTGGTGGGTTTTATGTATATGATACACGCCCCATAATTTCCAGGAGTTGAGTAAGTGAAAACAATTAAACCCAGGGAACACTTTCAAGAAGTCAATTTCAACAGGAAAACACCACTCGAAGTGTTTAAAAAAAAAAAAAAAAAAGCACCCATAAACATACAGACTGTGGTACAGTATTAAAGACATGAGCCTCAAAACTAAACCAGGTATACCTGTGCACTGTTCAAACGGCCATAATCAAGAAGTTTACACACAGTAACTGCTACAATGGGGTTAAAAAAGGAGATCGTCCTATGTTGCTGCTGAAATGTCAATGGCAGAAGCCACTAGAGAGAATAGAGAGAGCAGTGTAAGAGTGCTTGACCAGTAAAACCACAGCTGACAATGATCTGGTAGTCCCACTCACAGAAGTCAGTGCACAGCAAACCAAAATTCGAAAAAAAACACGGGAACTCGGAAGTGCTCTTTAGCACCTTTTACAAAAACCAACACAGAGAAGCCAAAAAATTTTTCCATTGACAAACAAATGGATAAAGAAGAAATGCAAATGTTCACAATGCAATCTGATTCAGGCACGAAAAAGAATATGATGGTGTCAATTCCTGGAACCTACCTGAAACTAGAAATAATCCTACTAAGTGAAGTTCAGCAAAATTCAGAAAGGGAAAAATCATAAGACATCAATACAAGTGCAATTCACACATACACACCTATGCACTAATTGGGGAAACATAACAGAGTCAGAGATCTGAACATCAGCAGGGAAGGGATAAATTAGGAACTTGGGATGAACAAAATCTATTTCTAAAAAGCAGATAATAAGGAGTGACATCTACCACAGAAGGTCTAATCAACACTGTGTAATAATCTAATTGGGAAAAGAGCCTGAACATACGAAGACGTATGTATACGTGTAACACGAAAACATTCTGTTCACATACAACACACAAAACATTTAAATCTTACTCCAATAAAAAATAAAAATTAATACAAAAAAGAGGTAACGACACAAGCTGTTGAGTGCTTCTCCTAGCACACTGCACTGTAATTGGCAACCCCAAAGCAAGTCTTGCTGTAAGACTGACCACTTGTAGGAGGAACCAAGGCTGGGAAGTAAGAAATGCTGCCGCCTTGTGGTCACATCCGCAACAGCAACCTGAAAACTATTGCTTGGGGGAACAGAATATTAACAAGCACTGGTGGGCTGTATATGGTACCTTCCCTCCAAAATTTCCAGGAATAAGTAAATGAAAACAATTAACACGGGGCACACTTTCAGGAATTTTAATTCAATTTTAACAGGGAAGTACAACTCACTGTTTAAAAAAGAATAAACCACACAAAAACAGGGAAAATATGGTGATTTAGACATATGCAACTCAGAACTGCAATGAGTTATTCCCTTGCACAGGTCAAAATGGCCATGATCAAGAAGTCTACAGACAATAACTGCTACAATGGGGTTAAGAAAAGGGGACGCTTTTACAGAGGAGCTGAAATGTCAAAAGGTAACAGCCACTAGAGAGGACAGTATAAACGTGCCTTGAGAAGTAAAAACACAGCTGACAATGATCCGGTAGCCCTACTCCTAAGCGTATGTGCACAGCAAACAAGACTTTGAAAAGACATGGAAGCCAAATAAATTTTCCATCAACAAACGAATGGATAAAGAACTGCAATACATTCACAATGCAATCTGATTCAGACATGAAAAAGAAGGTAATCATGCTAATTTCCAGAACCTACTTGCAAAGAGAGAGAATCCTACTAAGTGAAGTAAGCAAAATCAAAACGTCAAAAATCATATGATATCACTTATATGTGAAATTTACACATGTACACCCATGAACCAACTGGGAAAACATAAACAGAGTCAGAGACTTGAAAATCAAATTTATGGTTACCACAGAGGAAAGAAACAGGGAAGGCATAAATCAGGAGCTTGGGATGAAAAATACAGTCTAGTTCTACAAAACAGATCACCAATAAGGAGTGATCTACCAACGGAGGTCTAATCAACACTCAGATTCTGTTTGGGATGAGAATCTGAAGATGCATAGATATATAGATATAAATATATGTAACATGAAAAATTCTACACCAACAACACAAAGTGTATTTCAATCTTACTCAAAAAACAAAAATGAATTTAATACAAAAAAGAGGTAACAACACAAGCTGTTGGGTACTTCTGGCACGCTGCACTGTAATTTACAACCCCAAAGCAGGACTTGCTCTAAGGCTCTGTCCCCTTGTTGGGTTAACCAGAGCCAGGAATGGAGAAATGCTGCCACCTTGTGGCCACTTTCCACAACAGCGACCTGGAGGTACAGAATATTCACAAGCACAGGTGGGCTTGTGAATGTACCTGCCATCCAAAATTTCCAGTAAAGCAAGCAAAAACAAACATGGGGCACACTTTGAGGAAGACAACTGAGACAGAGAAATACAACTCATAAGTGTTTATAAAAGAATAAAGCTCCGGAAAAAAAATGCAAAATAGTTATTTACAGACATGCAATCCAGAACTGCAACAATGTATCACCTCACACCAGTCAAAATGGCCATGATCAAGAGTCTACAGACAATAAGGACTACAAAGGGGTTACGAAAAGGGGACTCTCCTAAGGTGCGACTGAACGTCAATGGTAAAAGCCATTAGAAAGGACAGTATAAAGTGCCTTGAGAAGTCAAACCCCAGCTGACAAATGATCCGTTAGCTCCACTCTTAAAGATTATGTGCACAGCAAACCAGACTTCAAGAACACACAGGTATCCAATGCACGGGCACATTTAATAAACAAGAGACAGAAGCCAAAAGCACTTTCCATCAACAAACCAACGGATAAAGAACTGCAACATGTTCACAATGCAATTTGATTCAGGCATCAAAAAGAATGTACACGCCAATTTCCAGAAATTACCTGAAACTAGAGATAATCTAGTACTCTTAAAGAGTACACGTGAGTACTCTTGCCTGGAAAATCCCATGGACGGAGGAGCCTGGTGGGCTGCAGTCCATGGGATCGCTAAGAGTTGAGCACGACTGAGCGACTTCACTTTGACTGTTCACTTTCATGCATTAGAGAAGGAAATGGCAACCCACTCCAGTGTTCTTGCCTGGAGAATCCCAGGGACGGGGGAGCCTGGTGGGCTGCCGTCTATGGGGTCTCACAGAGTCGGACGTGACTGAAGCAACTTAGCAGCAGCAGCAGAGCCATCTTACTAACTGAAGTAAGCAAGAATCAGAAAGGAAAATCTATTATGGTATCACTCAGAGGTACAATGTAAACAGGCACATCCTTGAAATAACTGGGAAAACATAAATGGACTCAGAGACTTGAAAATCAAACTTTTGGTTTCCACAGGAGAAAGCAGGAGGGAAGGGATAAAATAGGAGCTTGGAATGAAAAAATACCATCTATTTCTACAAAACAAATAATCAATAAGGAGAGATACCTACCAAGGGAGGTCTAATCAACACTCTGTAATAACCTAATTGGGAAAAGAATCTGAACATACATACATATACGTATATGTCTCAAACGAAAAATTCTGTACACCTAAACACAAAAAAACTTGTATTCCAATGTACTATGGCAAAAAATAAGAGTTACTTTAATACACTAAAGAGGTAACAGTACAAGCTGCTGGTTGCTTCTTCTGGCACACTGCACTGTAATTTCCAGCCCCAAAGCAGCACCTGCTCTAAGGCTCTGTCCCCTTGCCCTGCCACCAGAGCTGGGAATTAACAAATGCTGCCTCCCTGTGGCCACTTCCCACAATAGCAACCTGAAAAATATTGCCTAGGGAAACAGAATTCAGAAGCACTGCTGGGCTGTATATGGTGCCTGCCCTCCACAATTTCCAGAAGCAAGTGAAAACAATGAAATAGGGGGTACACTTTGAAGAATGTTTCAACAGGGAAGTGCAACTCACAGTGTTTAAAAAAGAATAAAGCACCACAAACGTGCAATATGGTGATTTATAGACATGCAACCAACAACTAAAAGGTTATCCACTCATACCTTTCAAAATGGACATGATCAAGAAGTCTACAAAGAATAACTGCCACAGTTGGGATTTAAAAAAAAAGGTACCCTCCCCTATGGTGCATTTGAAATGTGAGCAGTAACAGCCACTAGAGAGAACAGTATAAAATTCCCTTAAACACTCAAACCACAGCTGCCAACGACACGGTAATCCCACTCTTAAGAGTATGTGCACAGCAAGCCAGAATACAAAAGACATGGTCACCCAAAAGTACACTAGAGAACTGTTTGCAAAAACCAAGATCTGGAAGCCAAAAAATACTCCACTGAGAAACGAACGGATAAAGAAGAACTGAAACATGTTCACAATGCAATCTGATTCAGGGATGAAAAAGAATGTAACCATGCCAATTTCTGGAGCTCACCTGAAAATAAGAGATAATCCTACTAAATAAAGGAAAAAGAAACAGAAAGGCAAAAGTCACATATCACTTACAGGTGCAACTTACACATGCACACCATGAACTACCTGGAAAAACACAGATGGAGTCAGAGGCCTGATAATCAAACATACGGCTACCACAAGGGGAAACATACGGTTACCACAAGAGAAGAGCAGGGCAGGGGTAAATTAGGAGCTGGGGTGAACAGATGCAATCTATTACCTACGGAACATATAATAAATAAGATTGATACCTACACCAAGGAGGTCTAATCAAAACTCTGCAACAATCTAACTGGGAAAAGAATCTGAACATATGTAAACATTCGGATATGTCTGACATGAAAATCTCTACACATAACAGCACACACAGTGTGTATTTCAATCTTACTCCAGTAAAAAATAAAAATGAATTTAATACCAATGGAAGTAACACAAGCTGTTTGCTGCTCCTTCTAGCACACTGCACTGTAATTTGGAACACCAAGCAGGATTGCTCTAAGGCTATGTCCGCCTTGGGGGGAACCAGAGCTGGGCGTGAAGAAACGCTGCCGCCTTGCAGCCTCTTCCCACAACAGTAACCTGAAACATCCTATCCTCACGCACCGGGGCCTGTAAATGGTATCTGCCCTCCAAAACTTCCAGGGGTAAGAGAACTAACCACGGGGCATACTGTCAAGAAGACAATTTCAAAAGGGAAATACAACTCACAGTGCTTAAAAAGAATAAAGCACCCGCACTCATGTGAAATATGGGGATTTAGAGACACGCAACTCAGAAGCACAACAAGGTATCCCCTCCAAACGGTAAAATGGCCACGCTCAGGAGATCTACGGACAATAACTGCTCAATGGGGTTAAGAAAAGGAGATTCTCCTATGGTGCGGTTGAATGTCAACAGTAACAGCAACCACAGAGAACAGTATATATTAGCTTCAGTGGTAAAACCACAGCTGCCAGACGATCTGGTAGTCCATGCTGAATCATATAAGAACAGAAAACTGGAATTCAAAAAGACACGGACACCTAAATGTGTACTGTAGCACCTTTTACAATAACCAAGACGTGAGCCAAATGA
The DNA here is from genome assembly GCF_003369695.1 of Bos indicus x Bos taurus. NCBI lineage: Eukaryota > Metazoa > Chordata > Mammalia > Artiodactyla > Bovidae > Bos > Bos indicus x Bos taurus. The sequence goes on along the minus strand of NC_040103.1, from coordinate 25,242,053 downwards.
ATTTTCTATCAACAAACATCTTGATAAGGAGGAACTGTGATATATTCACAAAGCAATCTAACTCAGGCATGAAAAAGAATGTAATCATGACAATTTTCAGAACCTACTAAATTAGAGATAATCCCACTAAGTGAAAGTCATATGATATCACATATAGGTGCAATTTACACATGCACAACCTTGAACTTCCTGGAAAAACATAAATGGAGTTAGAGACTTGAAAATCAAACTTTTGGTTACCACAGGAGAAAGAAGCAGGGAAGGGATAAATAAGGAGCTTGGAATGAAAAAACACAATCTATTTCTACAAAACAGATATGAATCAATAAGAAGGGATATCTACCAAAGGAGGTCTAATCAACACTCTTTAATAAGCTAACTGGGAAAAGAATCTGAACATATGAAGATATATGTATAGGTCTAATACAAAAAAGTTCATACACCTAAACACACACAACTTGTATTCCAAGTGTACTCTGATAAAAGGTAAGTTACTTTAATACACAAAAGAGGTAACAATACAAGCTGCTAGTTGCTTCTTCTGGCACACTGCACTGTAATTTCCAGCCCCAAAGCAGCACTTGCTCTAAGGCTCTGTCCCCTTGCCCTGCCACCAGAGCTGGGAATTAACAAATGATGCCTCCCTGTGGCCACTTCCCACAACAGCAACCTGAAAAATACTGCCGAGGGGAAGAGTATTCAGAAGCACTGGTGGGCTGTATATGGTACCTGCCCTCCAAAATTTCCAGGAGAAAGTAAGTGAAAAGAATGAAACACAGGGCACACTTTGAAGAAGACAATTTCAACAGGGAAGTATAAATCGCGGTTTTTAAAAAAAGAATAAAGTACCAGGAAACATGTGAGATATGGTTATTGATAGACTGGCAACTGACAAAGATGAGGAAGCCACTCTCACTGGTCAAAATGGCCATGATCAAGAAGTCTACAATAACTCCTACTATAGGGTTTCAGAAAAGAAATCCCTCCCATGGTGTGGCTGAAATGTCAATAGTAACAGCCACCATCAGATCAGATCAGATCAGATCAGTCGCTCAGTGGTGTTCGACTCTTTGCGACCCCATGAATCGCAGCACGCCAGGCCTCCCTGTCCATCACCAACTCCCGGAGTTCACTGAGACTCACAGCCACCATAGAGAACAGTAAAAAATGTTCCTTAACCAGTAAAACCCACATCTGCCAAATAATCCAGTAGTCCCATCCTTAAGAGAATGGCACAGCAAACCAGAATTTGACAAACTTTGGCAAGCAAAGTGCACTACAGCACCTTTTACAACAACCAAGACATAGAACTAACAAAACTTTTCCATCGACAAACGAATGGATACAGAAGAACAGCAAATGTTCACAATGCAATCTGATTTACGCGTGTAAAAGAATGTCATCATGCCAATTTCCAGAACCTATCTGAAACTAGAGTTAGTACAACTAAGTGAACTAAGCAAGAATCAGAAAGGCAAAAATTATACGATATCACTTACAGGTGCAATTTACACATGCACAGCCATGAACTATCTGATAAAACATAAACAGAGTAACAGACTTGAATATCAAACTTATGGTTATCACAGGGGAAAGAAGTAGGGAAGGTATAAATTAGGAGCTTGGGATGAACAAATACAATCTATTACCTATGAAAGAGACAAGAAACAATATCTACCAAGGGAGGTCTAATCAAAACTCTGTAGCAACCTAATTGGGAAAAGAATCTGAACATACATTCAGTTCAGTCCAGATATATGTATATGTGTAACGTGAAAAATTCTGTACAGCTACAACAATCTTACTCGATGAAACAATAATTTAAAACCAAAAAAAGGGAATAAAGTAAGCTTTTTCTGGCACATTGCACTGTAATTTACAAAGCAGGATGGTTCTAAGGCTCTGTTGGCTTGTGGGGTAACCAGAGCTGGGAATGCAGGAATGCTGCCACCTTGTGGCCATTTCCCACAACAGCAGCCTAAAAACTATTGCCTCGGAGAACAGCCTCTGTTGGACTGTATAAGGCACCTGACCTCCAAAATTCCCAGGAGTCAGTAAGTGAAAACAAACATGGAGTACACTATCAAGAAGACAATATCAAAGGGAAGTACAACTCACAGCGTTAAAAACAGAACAGAGCACCCGCAAACATGCAAAATGTGGTGATTTAGAGACATGCAACTCAGAACTGCCACAAGGTATCCCCACGCAGCGGTCAAAACGGCCAAATCCAAGAATTCAGTAGACAGTAACTGCTACAATGGGGTTAAGAAAAGGGCACCCTCCCCGTGGTGCGGCAGAATGTCAATGGTAACAGCCACTAGAGAGAACAGTATAAAGGTGCCTTCAACAGTAAATCCACAGCTGGCAAATGACCCGGTACTCCCACTCTTAAGAGTAAGTGCACAGCAAACCAGACTTCAAAAAGAAAGAACACCCAATGTGCAATGCAGCACCATTTACAATAACCAAGACATGGACCAAAAAATTTTCTATTGAAGAACGGATAAAGAACTGCAACGTCTTTAAAATGCAATCTGATGCACAGATGAAAAAGAATGCAATCATGTCAGTTTCCAGAACATACCTGAAACTAGAGATAATCCTATTAAGTGAAGTAAGCAAGAATAAGAGAGGCAAAAATCATACGATATCATTTGTAGATGCCCTTTACACATGCACACCATGAACCACCATGGTTTCATTATGTGGGTGAAACATAAACAGAGTCAGAGAACTGAAAATCAAAGTTACGGTTACCATAGGAGAAAGAAGGGGGGAAGGGATAAATTAGGAGCTTGGAATAAACAATCTATTACGTACAAAACACATAATTAATAAGGAGTGATATCCACAAAGGGAGGTCGAGTCAACACTCAAACTAATAGCAAAAAGAATCTAAACATATGTAGATATATGCATATCTATAACACAAAAAACTCTATACACCTACACATGTACATGTATTTCAATCTTACTCCAAAAAAATTAAGCAGCTGCTGGGTGCTGCTTCTGGCACACTGCTCTGTAATTTGAAACCCCAAAGCAGGACTTGCTCTAAGGCTCCATCCTTGCTCAGGTAACTACAGCTGGGAATGAAGAAATGCTGCCGCCGTGTGGCCACTTCTCACAACAACAACCTAAGACTTCCCCGGGGTAACAGAATATTCACGTGCACTGGTGCGATTCTATGGTAACTGCCCTCCAGAATATCCAGCTGTAAGTTAAGCGAAAACAATTAAACAGCACACACTTTCAAGAAGACAATTTCAACAGGGGAGTACAACTCACAATGTTGGAAAAAGAATAAAGCACCCAAAAACATGTGAAATAGGGTGATTTAGAGACAAGCTCTCAGAATTGCAAGGAGGTATCCGCTCGCACCAGTCAAAATGGCCATGACCAAGAAGTCTACAGACAGTAACTGCTACAGTGGGGTTACGAAAAGGGGACCCTCCTCTGGTGTGGATGAAATGTCAATGGAAACAGCCACTGGAGAGCTCAGTATAAAAGTGCCTTTAGCTGCCAAACGATCCAGTACTCCCACTCTTCAGAGCATGTACACAGCAAACCAGAATTCAAAGGCCATGGGCACCCAACATGCACCACACCACCTTTCATGATGACCAAGACAAGGAAAGGAAAAAAATTATCCACTGACAAACAAACAGATAAAGAAGAACTGCAACATGTTCACAATGCAATCTGATTCAGGCATCCAAAAGAATGTAATCATGCCAATTTCCAGAACCTACCTGAAACCAGAGATAATGCTACTAAGTGATGTAATGAAGAATCAGAAAGGCAAAAATCCTAAGCCATCACTTACTGGTGCAATTTACACATGCACAGCCTTCAACCAGCTGGGAAACAGAGTCAGAGACAAGAAAATCAAACCTTCAGTTACCACAGGAGAAAGTAGTGGGGAAGGGATAAAGTAGGAGCTTCAGTAGAATAAAACAACCTATTTCCACAAAATAGATGATCAACCAGGAGCAGTATTTATGAATGGAGGTTTAATTAACACTCTGTAATAACCTAATTGGGAAAAGAATCTGAACATACGTAGATAGATATATGTGTGTGTAACATTAAAATTTTGTACACCTAAACACATGCAATTCTGTACACCTAAACACAATCATACTCCAGCAAAAATACTAGTTACTTGAATACACAAAAGAGGTAATAATACAAGCTGCTGGTTGCTTCTTCTGGCACACTGCACTGTAATTTCCAGCCCCAGAGCAGGACACGCTCTAAGGCTCTGTCAGCTTGCCAGGGCAACCACAGCTGGGAATGAACAAATGCTGTCACCCTGGCCACTTCTCACAACAGCAACCTGAAAAATACTGCCTAGGGGAAGAGAAGGGGTTTCCCTGGTTGCTCAGTGGTGAAGAACCTGCCTGCCAATGCAGGAGACATGGGTTTGACCCCTGGGTTGGGAAGGTCCCCTGGCGAAGGAAATGACAACCCACTCCAGTATTCGTGCCTGGAGAATCCCATGGACGGAGGAGCCTGCCCAGGTGGTGCTAGTGGTAAAGAAGCTGCCTGCCAATGCAGGAGACGTAAAAGACACAGGTTCAATTCCTGGGTCAGAAAGGTCCCCTGGAGAAGGGAATGGCAACCCACTCCAGTATTCTTGCCTGGAGAATTCCATGGACAGAGGAGCCTGGCCGGCTATAGTCCATAGAATCACAAAGAGTTGGACACAACTGAAGCGACTTGGCGGGGAGAACAGAATATTCACAAGCACTGGCAGGCTGTATGTAATACTGAGTCAGTGAGTACAAACAAGGAAACCCAGGACACACTTTGAAGAAGACCATTTTAAAAGAAGGTACAACTCACACAGTTTAAAAGGGAATAAAGCACTCACGAACACATGAATATGGTTATTTAGAGAGATGCAACTGAGAACTACGAAGACGTAACCACTCCCACTAGTCACAATGGCCGTGATCAACAAGTCTACAGACAATAACTGCTACAATGGGGTTTAGAAAAGGGGACCCTCTTATGGTTCTGCTGAAATGTCAATGGTAACAGCCCCTAGAGAGAACAGTATACAAGTGTCATAAACAGTCAAACCACAGCTGCCAAATGTCCCGTACTCCCACTCTTAAGAGTATGTGCACAGCAAACCAGAATTCGAAACACAAAGGCATGCAAAAGTGCACTATAGCACCTTTTACAATAACCAAGACATGGGAGCCAAAAAAACTTTCCATCGACAGTCTGACAGATAAACAAGAACTGCAGCAATGTTCACAATGCAATCTGATTAATGCATGAAAAAGACATCATCATGCCAATTTCCGGAATCTACCTGAAATTAGAGATAATCCTAAGGGAAGTAAAAAGAAACGGAAAGGCAAAAATTATATGATATTACTTACACGTGCAATTTACATGCACACCCATGAACTAACGGGGAAAACAAATGGAATAAGAGACTTGAATGTCAAATTTACGGTTGTCAAAAGAAAAGAGTAGGGAAGGGATAAACTAAGAGCTTGGGATGGACAAACCCAATCTACTCTCTACAAAACAGATAATCAATTAAGAAGCAACATCTACCAAGGGAGGTCTAATCAAAACTGTAACAACCTAACTGGAAAAGAATCTGAACATACATAGATATATGCTTATGTGTAACACAAAAAATTCTGTACACCTATACACACACAACATGTATTTAAATCCTGAGTAAGATTGAATAATATAATGAAAAATAACAATTCAAAACAAACAAAGGTGAAACACAAGCTGCTGAGTGCTTCTTCTGGCACACTGTACTGTAATTTGCAAAGCCAAAGAAGGACTGCTCTAAGGCTCTATCCACTTTTGTGGGTAACCAGAGTTGGTAGGCTGCAGTCCATGGAGTCGTGAAGAGTCAGACATGACTGAGAGACTTCACTTTCACTTTTCACTTTCATGCATTGGAGAAGGAAATGGCAACCCACTCCAGTGTTCTTGCCTGGAGAATCCCAGGGACGGGGGAGCCTGGTGGGCTGCCGTCTATGGGGTCGCACAGAGTCGAACACGACTGAAGCGACTTAGCAGCAGCAGCAGCAGCAGCAGCAGCAGAGTTGGGAATGAAGAAATGCTGCCGCCTTGTGGCCACCTCCCACAACAGCAACCTGAAAACTATAGCCTAGGGGAACAAACACAGGTATGCTGAACACGGCACCTGACTTCCAAAATTTCCAGGAGTAATTAAGTGAAAACAATGAAACATGGGCACACTATCACAAAGACAATTTCAACAGGGAAGTGCAACTCACCATGTTTAAAAAAGAATAAAGCACCCACAAATGTGAAATATGGTGATTTAGAGACATGCAACTCAGAACTGCAACGAGGTGTTTTTGAACTGTGGTGTTGGAGAAGACTCTTCAGAGTCCCTTGGACTGCAAGGAGATCCAACCAGTCCATCTTAAAGGAAATCAGTCCTGAATATTCATTGGAAGGACTGATGCTGAAGCTGAAACTCCAATACTTCGGCCACCTCATGCGAAGAGTTGACTCATCTGAAAAGACCCTGATGCTGGAAAACATTGAAGGCGGGAGAAGGGGATGACAGAGCATGAGACCGTTGGATGGCATCACTGACTCAACGGACATGAGTTTGAGTAAACTCCGGGAACTGGTGATGGACAGGGAAGTCTGGCGTGCTGCAGTCCATGGGGTCACAAAGAGTCGGACACGACTGAGCAACTGAACTGATCTCAAAACGGTCAAAATGGCCATGATCAAGAGTCTACAGACAGTAACTGCTACAATGGAGCCAAGAAGAGGGGACCTTCCTACGGTGTGGCCGAATGTCAACAGTAACAGCCACGATAAGTAAAACAGCAGCTGCCAAATGATCCCGTAGTCCCACGCTCAGTCATATGTGCACGGCAAACTCGAATTCCAAGAGACAAACATGCACAGTAGCACCTACTGCAATAAACAACACATGAAAGCCAAATGAAATTTCCATCTACAAATGAATGCATAAAGAACTGCAACATGTTCACAATGCGATCTGATTCAGGCATGAAAAAGAATAATCATGCCGATTTCCAGAACCTACCTGACACTAGATACAATCCTAATGAGGGAAGTAAGCAAGATCAGAAAGACAAAAATCATATGACATTCACTTATAGGTGCGATTTACACATGCACACCCATGATCTAACTGGAAAACAAAAACAGACTCAGAAACTTGAAAACCAAATTTATGGTTACCACGGGGGAAAGAGGTGGACAACGGGTAAATTAGGAGGAAAGGCCAAACAAATACAAACTATTATTTACAAAGCACAAAATCCAAAAAAAAAAAAAGCAGTATCTACCAAGGGAGTTATACCCAACACTCTGTATCAACCTACATGGGAAAAGAATCCAAACATGCATAGCTATATGCATATGTGTCATAGTAAAAGTTTCTGTACATCGACAACACATACAACATTATTGCAACATTATACCAAATAACGGAGAAGGCAATGGCACCCCACTCCAGTACTCTTGCCTGGAAAATCCTATGGACGGAGGAGCCTGGTGGGCTGCAGTCCATGGGGTTGCTAAGAGTCGGACACGACTGAGCGACTTCCCTTTCACTTTTCACTTTCATGCACTGGAGAAGGAAATGGCAACCCACTCCAGTGTTCCTGCCTGGAGAATCCCAGGGACGGGGGAGCCTGGTGGGCTTCCGTCTCTGGGGTCACACAGAGTCGGACACGACTGAAGCGACTTAGCAGCAGCAGCAGCATACCAAATAAATTAAAAATTAACACAAAGATTTAAAAAAAAAAATTAACACAAAGAGGTAACAAGACACAAGTTTTTGAGTGCTTCCTCCGGCTCATTCCACCCTAATTTACAACCCCAAAGCAGGACTTGCAGTAAGGCTGTGTTGGCAAAACTGGGTAACCAGAGCTGCACATCCTGTTCGTGGCCACTCACCGCAACAACGACCTGAAAACAACAGCTATTGCAGCTTAACACTCAGAAGCGCTGTGGGGCTGTAAATGATACCTGCTCCCAAAACTTCCAGGGGTAAGTAAGCGAAAAGAACGAAACTTTCAGAAAGAGAATTTCAACAGGGAAACACAACTCAGAGTATTAAAAAGAAGTACCTGCAAACAAGCATGATACAATGCATTATTAAAGACATGCAAATGCCAACTTAAACCACAGGTATCCCCTGCACTAGTCAAACGAGTCATAAGACATCTACAGACAATATCTGCTACAACGGGGTTAAGAAAAGGGGAACCCCCTCCCCATGGTGCTGCTGAAATGTCGATGGTAACAGTCCCCAGACAGAGCTGTATAAAACTGCGTTTAAAAGGTAAACCCATACCTGCCATATGATCAAGCATTCCAACTCTGCCGCAAAAAGACACACACACCCAAATGCGCACTGCAGCGCCTTTCACGACAACCAAGACACGGAAGCCACCAAAACGTCCGTCGACCCCTGAATGGGTACAGACGTGGAAAATGTCCACAATGCAATCTGACTCAGGCATGAAAAAGAATGTAATCATTCCAACTGTCAGAACATAGCTGAACCTAGAAAGAATCCTACTAAATGACATAAATCAGAATCAAAAATGCAAAAATCCTAAGATACAGGTGCAATTTACACATGCACACCCATGACTTAACCAGAAAGTATAAACAGAGCAGAGACTTGAAACCAACCTTATAGTTAAGTGAGGAAGGGATAAATAGGAGGTTGAGATGTACAAATGCAAACTATTACCTAGAAAACAGATAATCATCAAGGAGCAGTATCTCTCTAGGGAGGTCTATTCAACACTCTTGTAACATCCTATATGGGAAAAGAATGCACGTACATGTGTAACCAGAAAAGACTGTGTATACTTACACACACAATGTACTTCAAAAAAATAAAAATTAATTTAATATAAAAAAGCTCTAACAATGCACAAACTTTGGGGTGCTTCCTCTGGCACCCTGCACTTTAATTTACAACCACAAAACTAGACTTGCTCTAAGGCTCTGTTGGCCAGCTGGGGTAACCAGAGTTGGGCATGAAGAAATGCTGCCTCTTTAAGGCTGCTTCCCACAACAACAACCTAAAAGCTATTGCTATTGGAACTTAATATTCACAAGCACTAGTAGGTCTTAAATCATACCCACCTTCCAAAATTTCTAGGGAGTAACTCCTAGAAGCAAAAGAATTAAACACAGGGCACACTTTCAAGAAGACAACTTCAACAGGGAATTACAACTCACAGTGTTTAAACAAAGAAGCATCTGGAAACATTTGCAACATGTGAATTATTAGACATGCAAATCAGAACTACAAGAAGGTATTATTCCCTTGCACCAGTCAAAATGCCACGAACCAGAGGTCTACAGAGAATAAATGCCACAGTGGGATTAAGAAAAGGGGACCCTCCTATGGTGTCAGCGAAATGTCAAAGGTCACAGCCCCTAGACAGACCATTGTAAAAGTGTCTTTAAAAGGTAAAACCAAGCAGTGACGTGGCATGCAGCAGGTGAAGACGACGCACACACCCTCGCTCCTTCCGCTTTCTCGCCTCTATCTTCGAGGCAGTGGCAGCGCTGTCCACGATCTGGTCGCCAACACGCAGCTCTTTGTGCGCACCGAGGAGCTACACACTCTCGAGGTGACTAGCCAGGGGACGGTCACCCAAATCGAGGCTCATGTAGCCTCACTGGAGGGCTTCGCTCTGGAAGATCAAGTCCTGCCTCCCGGCAGGCTACTCTGAGCCACTGTGGGGTGGAGGCTCTGAGCACGCAGGAAGTAGCCGGCCGCATACCTGGAGGTAAAGCTCATGGTTCCCTAACCCATGCTGGGAAAGTAAGAGGTCAGACTCTGAAGGTGGTCAAATAAGAAAAGAAGAAACCAACGGGCCAGTCAAGAAGCATACGCAGTACTGCTGCTGCTGCTGCTAAGTCGCTTCAGTCGTGTCCGACTCTGTGTGACCCCAGAGACGGAAGCCCACCAGGCTCCCCCGTCCCTGGGATTCTCCAGGCAGGAACACTGGAGTGGGTTGCCATTTCCTTCTCCAATGCATGAAAGTGAAAAGTGAAAGGGAAGTCGCTCAGTCGTGTCTGACTCTTAGTGACTCCATGGAGTGTTTATTAATGTTGTGCCCTCCTTTGACAAGAAGAAGGACCTAGTACCAACTCTTAAGCCCTCTGTAACTTTGGTTTTCTCTAATAAAGCCACTTAGCTTTAAAAAAAAAAAATGGTAAAACCACAGCCACCATGTGATCTGGCAGCCCCACTCTTAAGAGTAAGTGCACAGCAAAGCAGACGTCCAAAAGACACAGGCACCCAAACACACACTGCAGCACCTTTTACAACAGCCACGATATGGAAGCCACCAAAATGTCCATGGACAGATTAATGGATAAAGAAGTGGAAAATGTTCACAATGTAATCTGACTCAGGCGTGAAAAAGAATGTAGCCATGCCCATCGCCAGACCATAGCTGAGACCAGAGATAATCCTACTAAGGGAAGTAAGTCAGAATCAGAAAGGCAAAAACCATGACAGCCCTTATAGGTGCAGTTCAGCAGGCACACTCACAGAGTAACTGGAAGACATAAACGGACTCAGATACCCGAAAACCAAATTTATGGTTACCACAGGGGTAGGTAGCCTGGAAGAGAGAAATTAGGAGGATGGGATGAGCAAAAACAATTACCTACAAAGCAGATCATTAACAAGCAGCAATATCTACCAAGAGAGGTCTAACCAACACTCTGTATCAAGCTATATGGGAAAAGAATCCAAACACACGTATTACACAGCTATGTGTAACAGGAAACGAGCCTGTACACCTGCAACATACACAGCATGTATTTCATGTTACTCAAAAAAAACCTCAATCTCCACTGACACTGGATTGGATAAAGATGTGGTACATACATAACACAGAATATTTCTCAGCCATTAAAAAGAATGAAATAATGAAATAATGGACCAAGAGTGTCATATTGAGTGAAGTCAGTCACGTAGAGGAGACATATAGTATGACATCTTTAATATATGTGGAATCTATAGAGAAACGATACAAATGAACTTCCTTACAAAACAAAGGGACTCACAGACTTATAAAACTAACTTGCAGTCGCTGGGGGGGAAAGGGCAAAGGGATAGTTAGGGAGATTGGAATAGACGTGTTCCCACTGCTATATTTAAAACTGATAACCAATAAGGACCTATTGTATAGCACAAGGAACTCTGTTCAATGTTACGTGGCAGGCTGGATGGCAGGGAAGTTTTGGGAGCACGGATACACGTACATGTATGAAGGAGTCCCTTCACTGTTCACCTGAAACTGTCTTATCATTGTTAATCAGCTATACCCCAATACAAAATAAAAAATTCAAAAGAAAACAAATTAACCCAAAGAGAGGCAATGAGACACAAGCTTTGGGGTGCTTCTTCCTGCACACTGCACTGTAACTTAAAACCCCAAAGGAGGACTTACTCTAAGCCTCTGCTGGCTAGCTGGCGTAACTAGAGGTGCGATGGAGAAATATTTCCACATTGAGACCATTTCCCACAACAGTAACCTGAAAGCTATTGCTATGGGAACTTAATATTCACAAGCACTGGTGGGCTGTTTCAATACCTGCCCTCCAAAATTTCCAGAGGTGATTAAGTGAAAAGAATTAAACACAGAGCATACTTTCAACAAGACAATTTCAACAGAGAAGTATAACTCACAGTATTTTTTAAAAGAGCACCCACAAACATGCACAATATGGTGAATTATTAGAGACATGCAAATCAAAAGTACAACGAGGTATCCCCTCACACCAGTCAAATTGGCCATAATCAGCTCTACAGAAGACAATCACTGTTACAATAGGGTTAAGGGTACCCTCCCTTGTGCTGCTGAGATGTCAACAGAAACAGCCACCAGACAGAACAGTATAAAAGTGCCTTTAACAGTAAAACCGCAGCTGCCGTATGATCCTGTACTCTCACTCCAAAGACTAAGTGCCACAATCCAGACTTTGAAAAGACACAGGCACCGCAGGACCTTTTACAACAGCCAAAACACGGAAGCACCGAAATGCCCACTGACAGTTGATGAAAAGGTGAAACATTCACAATGCAATCTGACCTGGCATGAAAAAGAATGTAATCGTTCCAATTGCTGGCTCATAGCTGAACCTAGAGATAATCCTACTAAGTGAAGTAAGGCAGAATCTGAAAGGCAAGTATCACATGTCACTTATAGGTGCAATTTACACGTGCACATCCATGCATGTCTTCTTACCAAAGAAAGAAGCATGGAAGGAATAATTAAGAAGCTTGGGATGAACAAATACAATCTATTTCCTACAAAACAGACAATCAACAAAGAGCAGTATCTACCAAGGGAGGTCTACTCAACACACTGTATTAACCTGTATCGTAAAGAATCCAAACACACGTAGATAAATGTGCATGTGTAATAGGAAATGATTCTATACGCTACAACGCACACAACATGTATTTCCAAGTTACACCAAAAAAAATAAATAAGAGACATAATGAGAAATGAATTTGGGGTGCTTCTTCTGGCGCACTGCACTCGGTAACTTACAACCCCAAAGCCAGATTTGCCCTAAGGCAAGCCCAGGTATGTGGAGGTGGGTGTGAGAAAACGCTGCCTCCTTGTGGACCTTTCCCGCAACAGCAACCTGAAATCTGCTGCCTCCGAGAACTGTCAGTTCAGTCGCAATGAGTCAGACACAACTGAGTGACTTCGCTTTTTCTTTCTATAGTTCCTTTTGGAGAAGGAAATGGCAATCCATTTCCTTCCTTCAGGCAAGGCCGTGTTCTTGCCTGAAGAATGCCATGGACGGAGGGGCCCGGTGGGCTACAGTCTATGGGGTTGCAAAGAGTCGGACACGACTAAGCAACTAACACACACACACACACAAGCAAGCGAAATGAATTAAACACAGGGCACATTTTCAAGAAGACAATTTTAACAGAGAAGTCCAACTCAGTGTTTTTAAAAAAAAAAAAGCACCCAGAAACAGGCGCAATATGATGAATTATTAAAGACATGCAAATCAAAAGGTATCCCCTCACATCAATCAAAATGGTCATAATCAAGAAGTCTACAGACAATAACGGCTACAACAGAGTTAAGAAAAGGGGACCCTCTGATGCTAACAGCCACTAGAGTACACTATAACAGTGCCTTTCAAAGGTAAAATCACAGCCACCCTATGACCTGGCGATCACACTCCTAAGAGTATGTGTGCAGCAAACCAGACTCTGAACAGACTCATGCACCCAAACGAATACTACAGCACTATTTACAACAGCCAAGTCATGGAGGCCACCGAAATGCCCACAGACAGATAAGTGGATAAACAACTGACACGTGCACAGAATCAAACAAAACTCAGCTATGAAAAAACATACAAAATGATGCTATTTGCAGTAACCTACAGTCCACGGGGTCGCAAAGAGTCGGACACAATTGGGCGACTTCACTTCATGGACTTGTACATAATTTTAGTAAGTGAAGTAATTCAGAGAAAGATATAATATGATATTACTTGTAGATGGAATAGGTTAAAAAAAAATTGACACCAATGCACTAATTTGCAAAAATGAAACAAACATTCAAACTTCAGAAACAAACTTAACAGTCACCAAGGAGAAAGGTGGTGGACAGGATATATTACGAGGTTTGGATCAACCTATACACACTAATCTGTATGAAACAGATAGTCAACAAAGGCTTACTGTGTAGCAAGAGGGGTGTTCTAAGCAGTCTTTAATCATCTGTATGTGAAACGAACTGAAGATGAATACATAAGTGCGTATTTACCTGAAGAAGACTCTGTAAACCTAGAACAAATACCACGCTGTAAATCAAGTTTACATCACTAAGAAATTCATATTAAATTTTAAAAAAAACAAGGAGTTTTGAGACACGAACTTTTGGGTGTTTATTCTGGCACATTTCACTCTAATTTACAACCCGGGAAAAGGAATTCCCCTAAGGCTCTAGTTACTGCAATAGGAAGAGCTGGGTGTGAAGAAATTCAGCCACCCTGTGACCATTTCCCAAAACAGCAACTGAAAATCGACTGTGCAGCACAGGGAACTCTACTAAACACTCTGTAATGGCCTAAATGGGAGAGAAGCTAAAACGTGTAGATATATGTATATGTATAACTGATTCACTTTGCTGTATACCTGAAACCAAAACAACATATAAATATACTGTACTCCAATAAAATTTTTAATTCTGTTGAGAGTAGATCTTAAGATTCTCATCACAAGAAAAAAATTCTAAAAATGTGTGGTGATGAATACTAATCAGGCTTACTATGATCATTTCAAAATATACACATATATTGAATCATTATGTTGTACACTTTCAACCAACATTATACGTCAATGATAACTCAAAAAGCTTTAACATAAAAGAGCAAATTAGCAAGAAAACACAAAAATTGAATAAATATGCATAAAAAGTATGCACACTTTCAAGAGAAAATACAAAAATGAAAATAATACTTTAAAATTACCATTTTAATCAAGGAAATTCAAGTTAAAATGAGACATTTTGCCTATATTAGCAAAGAATTTTTTCAAATCTATGTAGGGAATATGTGTGAAGGAGATGAGAATGCTCATATACCAGTGGTGTAAGAATACATCGGGAGACTTTTTGTAGCAATTTTATAATGACTGACATGCTTATAAAATGGTCATCTTCCAAATACTGTATAGCATCACTGATTATCAAGAAACCATCACTCACTGGTTATCAAGAAATAGATACTGTTCTAGATGCTGCAGTGAATACAACAGCAAAAACATCCTTGTCATCCTGGGGCATACACTCTAGTACTGAAGATGGGTGATGAATAAAATATTAAAATGAATAATATGTTAGTGACAAGTGCAAAGCAAAAAAAGCTGGAAAGCCGGGGCAGGGTAGGAAGTATTAGGGAGGCGTGGTTTGCAGTGTGAGGTGAGTAGCCAGTGAGTCCTCCTTGGATGGGAGACATGTGAGTCAAGATCCGAAGAAAATGAGGGAGCGACCCAGACAGATATCTAGGGGAAGAGCAGTATTAGCAGAGGAAACAAAGTGCAGGGGTCCTGAGCTGGGAGCTTATCTGGTGAGTTTTAGGAACAGCAAGGTCAGTGTAGCTAGAACAGAATGAGACGGGGAGAGTAGCAGATGAAATTAGAGAAGTAACTGTAGCCAGATCAGAAAATGAACTTGTAGGTTTTCATGGGTCTTCAGAGTCTACTGAGTAGGATGGGAAAACCATTGAAAAATCTGAAGAAAGGAGTGATGTGATCTGATTTACCTTTGAACACGGCTGAGAACAGACTGAAGGGGGTATAATAGCAGGAAGACCAACAAGAAGGTTACAGCAAGAGATGATGGTGATAGCAGTGGTCTGATTCTAGATATTACTTTGCCAACAAAGGTCTGTCTAGTCAAAGCTATGGTTTTTCCAGTAGTCATGTATGGATGTGAGAGTTGGACCATAAAGAAAGTTGAGCGCCGAAGAATTGAGGCTTTTGAACTACAGTGTTGGAGAAGACTCTTCAGAGTCCCGTGGACTGCAAGGAGATCAACCAGTCAATTCTAAAGGAAATCACTTCTGAATATTCATTGGAAGGACTGATGCTGAAGCTGAAGCTCCAATACTTTGATGGCCACCTGATGAGAAGAACTGACTCATTGGAAAAGTCCCTGATCTGGGAACAACTGAAGGCAGGAGGAGAAGGAAACGACAGAGGATGAGATGATTTGATGGCATCACTGACTCGATGGACATGAGTCTGAGCAAGCTCCAGGAGTTGGTGATGGACAGAGAAGCCTGGTGTGCTGCAGTCCATATGGTCACAAAGAATTGGACACGACTGAGCAACTCAACTGACTGATTCTAGACCTAACTTAAAAGTAAAACCAAAGGGACTTCCTCAGTGATCCAGTGGCTAAGACTCCACACTCCCAACGCAGGAGGCTTGGATTAGGCCCCTGGTTGGAGAGCTAGATTCGCACGCCACAAGATTCCACACGCCACAACAAAGATAAAGATCCCAAGTGCCGCAACTAAGACCCAGCACAGCCAAATAAATAAATAAATATTAAAAAATAAAAGTTAAGCCAAAAGAATCTGCTGAGACGGTGAGTAGGAGAGAAGTCTCCAAGGTTTCAGGCCTCAAGGTGTTCATCGCAAGCAAGGTAGGAAGGGGAAGGTATCAGAAGCCCAATGTTAGACAGTAGTTTTAGAGATACCTACCTTCCTCATAAAAAGTGCAACTGTCAAATCAGCAGTTTGGAATCAGAGAGGTACAGACTGGGGATATAATTTGGGAGTCATCAGTATAGAGATGGTATTTAGAACAAAGAAGTGAATGTAGATGGAAAGAGACACCCAAAAACACTGAACTCTGGGTACCCCACTGTTTAGAGGTTGGAGATAAAAAGATGAAGCAACAAGAACTGAGAAGAAGGGAAAACAAACACGTGGAAGCTAAATAAAAGAAGCAGTCGGACTTCCCTGGTGGTCCAGTGGTTAAGAATCTACCTGTCAATGCAGAAGACATAGGTTCAACCCCTGGTCTGGGAAGATGCTGCACAGCAACTGAGCCTGTGAGCCACAACTACTGAGCCCACGCCTGGAGCCCACACTCTGCAACAACAGAAGCCACCGCAGTGAGAAGCTTATGTACTGCAGCCAGAGAAAGCCCTCGTGCGGCAATGAAGACCCAGCCCCAGCGTGGCCAAAAATGAAGAAATAAAAATACAACTTGGTATAAAAGAAAAAAAGAAGTATGTCAAGGAAGAGAGACTACCCAACTGAGCCAGAGGCCAGACTGAATAACTATGCCAAACGCTCAAGATGAAGACTAAGAATTTACTACTGAATTTAGCAATATATGAATCACTAGTGAAACTGGTAAAACATTGATTCTTAATCTTGAGTTTGAAAAACCTCAAAATACCTGGTTATTTAAAAAACTGCTACACATAGCCTCAGAACAAAATTAACTAAATCCATTTTAATTTCACAAGACTGCTAATATTTTGTAACAGACTTCACTTTTTAGAGCAGTGTTAAGGTCACAGTGAAGCTGAGAAGAAGGTACAGAGATTTTCTATTGACCTCCCTGCCCCCAACATGTACGGCCTCCTCCAGAAAGTCAAGGGGTGCATAAAATTTATTAAGGAAATGAATGGCAACCCAGAGGTGTTACAAAGTTCACCTCTGTAGGACGGTGAGCCTCTAAAGCCCAAGTTTTCAACGTGGCTCTCTAGAGCCCTAGAACTAGTCCTACGGCACCTCTTGTGCTACCACAGCAGGGAGGGAAGAAGGTATCTGTAGTGGATTGGGCTCAGGCTTCTTCTGACCTGTTTCACCACAGTAGCTCTACCAAGTTTTATATATTGTATTTCAGAAGGGTTTTACAATTCAAAAAAATAAAGTTATCGAAAATCACTGCCCTGAAGCAGTGCTTCTCAAAGTGCAGTAGCCAAACCAGTAGCAGCAGTCGCACCCGGTTAAAAAGGTACCAACCCAGACCTACTCACTCAGAGTCAGGGGTGTGAGCACTGTATTTTAACAAGTTCTCCAGGTGACTCTGATACATGCTGAAACTTGAGAACCAGTGCCTCCAAAATTTCAGATATTTTGCTTAAGTACTGATAGCTGTTTGCTTTCCTCTAAGCCCTGCTATCCTCAGTAGAAATCAAAATAGAAATTTTGCAAGTATCAGTATTTCAGGATATTAGAATAATATTTCTTATACAGTAATACTTGAAATAGACCTTATCCAAGGATTATTTTTAAGAATGCTAAAGTCTTTAATAAAAAATATTAAATAATTTTAGCTATTAGGTGACCACATAGACAGTTGTATAAAGACATCCCAAAGCACACTGAAAAGTCATATTGTAGTATTAGGAATGAGGAATTCTTAACACCAATTCTTAACTAGTTTCAATCAAAGATTAAAATTTATCTGACATGCAACATACCTCTTTCATATACTGATTATATAGAGCTTCGGATGATTCTAGATAAGCTTGTGCAGTTTCAATTTCTTCTCTTTCAGACCACAAGATACCCAGGTTATTCTGGAAAATAAAAAGAGAAAAAAATGACAATATAAATCATCCAATAAGGTAGTTTTCATAGTTTCAAAGTCAATGCTTACCTAAATAGTACTAGTGTCTGATTAACAATGAATTAATTATTCATAATACTATTGTCCTTATGTCACAGGAGGAAGGAAGAAGAAGAGGAAGAGAAGTCGCTCAGTCATGTCCGACTCTTTGTGACTCCATGGACTGTAGCCTACCAGGCTCCTCCATCCATGGGATTTCCCAGTCAAGAGTACTGGAGTGGGTAGCCATTTCCTTCTCCAGGGAATCTTCCTGACCCAGGGATCGAACCCAGGTCTCTTGCACTGCAGACAGATGCTTTACCATCTGAGCCACCGGGGAAGAACAGGAGACAGTCACTAAATTGGGTTCCCCAATGATTCCTGCCTTCTGGTGTTCGTGCCCTTGTACAATCTCTTCCCTTTAAGTCTGGGCTAGATTTAGGGACTTGCTTCTAACAAACAGAACACGGCAACAGTGATGGATGGTCCCCTCCAACATCAAGTTACAAAACACTATGGTTCCATTTTGGGTGCTCCCTCTTGCTGTTCTCTCTGAGGGAAGTCAAATGCCATATTTTGAGCCACATTATGGTGTCAAGGAACTAAGAGAAGTCAACAGTCAGGGCCTCAGACCAACAGCCTGTATGAATCCTGCCAAGAACCACACAAGTGAGCTCGGATTCTCTAGTTAAACCTTCCAGCGCAGCCCCAGCAGGCCAATAGTCTGATGACAGACCTTGAGCTAGGGGCAAGCCAGCCTGGATTCCTGTTATCTCAGTAATTAAGTTTCAAGCTGCTGAATTTGGGGGTACAATGTTACATTTTAAAAACTAAGTCAGTTTTCCCTCTGCTACACAACTCTTTTATCATAGGGCAAATCAGGCCTGTGCTGAAGACTAGCTCCTGCTTAGACAATGGGATTAGTCAGCCTCCCAACCCTCAGGACAGTCTTTCAGGCACAGGGATTCTGCTGAGGCTGGGCTTCTACCATCTTTTTTGCTTACTCCCCCAGAGAGAAGGGAACAGGATAAGGAAACAATGTTTTCAAAGCAAATTCTTAACCTTGGCCCAAGAACCCACAAGTTACCCACGAAGAGAATTCAGAGTCTATGAATGTGGATGGGGAAACATTACAAAGTCATTTTCACTATATCCTCTTACAATTTAGCATTTTTCTTTTCAGGTATGAAGGCAGGAAACAAAATGTAACAGTGTTACAGTACCTGGGGTTTTGTGGTCTATAGAAGTGAAAAAAATCTTTGTATTATAGCTCACAGATATCTCAAACTATCATTAATATTCAATAATACTTTAAAATTATATTTAAAAACATGTTATTTAATGGACTCATAAGGAACCTTATATATCACTATATCATACATTTGTTTTAAAAAATATTTTGATAACTTCAATATTACTGGTTTCTTTTGCAACCCTCTACATTTTATTTATACATTTAAAATTATTATTCTGTTTCATGAAATACAGGCTTCAGTAGACTGCAAAAGGGGCATGTGGCAGACACAAAAAAATGTTTCGAAATCCTACAGTTTAAAGGTAATATGATTGCTGCCCTGGAACACAGACCTCTGGTCCTATGGCCTTACATAGTATACCTATTCTAGTTTTTTGGGTTTTTTTTAAGTGACTTGATCAGTTCTCAGTGTCTAGAGCTGCAGGTAGGTTATGGTGATAAATTACTGAGATGGGGCAATTCTCTCCTCTGTATTTCTTTGCAGTACCCTGGGGAAGCTTAAAGACTCAGTACTAATTTAATGATTATTCTGCCCATCCAGCCTCAAGAGAATATAATCTCCCTTAAAACTCATTTCTTGAATTTAGAAATGAATCCACAAGTTACCTTTTCTCACCCCCTGGGTCAATTCATTTTTCGTCTGAGACACTCCATTTGGCCATGACACCAGTAAACGCAAACCCAGCAGACTGTACCTAACTAGAGAAGTATCTACTACCAGGAACTAGTTAGCCACATTTACTCTATTTAGATGGGATGGTGATGCATTTAGGCTGCTAGATCCAGGGTAAGCTCTGCCACAGAAAGCACCAACTCTGGTGTGTAAATCTGAAACCAAGTAGAGACCTAGAGTGTGTCTAGAAATGACACAGGTTTTCCTTCTGAACCATAACTTACTGAGGTCCTGAAGTTAAGGACCATGCAAGGGATCTAAAACTGACCTGACTTTTCAAAATACTGTTAATGTTTTGCTTCAGTGTTTCCTCCACAGAGGTAATCTTTTTTTTGATGTGCTAATTATTTTTACAATATAAATCCCATAATATATCAGAAAGTACTGTATCATTCACAGAGCATCACCATGTTCCTGCCCTTGGGATAACAGAATAGGTAAGGGAAAAAACTGAATCAAAAACAGCTAAAGAAGTACTACTAGTGAATTCTACCAAACACGTAAGGAAAAAATAATACCAAGTCTACACAAATTCATCCAGAAAAACAAAGAGGAAAGAATAGTTCCTCTATACCAAAGACATAACAAGAAACTACAGACTGATATCCTTCATGAACAAAGATACAAAAAATACTAACAAAATTTTAGCAAATTCCATCCAACAGTACATAAAAAGGGTAATATCTGACCCAACTTTGGCTTGGCAAAATCTCCAAGTGGAGTTTATCACAGGAAAGAAAGGTTGGCTTAACATTAGAAAAATCAATCAATGTAATTCACCATATTAACAGACAAAAGAAAAAAAAATTAAAAAGATTATCTCTGATGCAGCAATGAAATGATGATGATCAGTGAAAGAAGTCAGACAAAAGAAGAGCATACACCATATAAGTCCATTATGAAATTCTAGAAAATGTGGGGGAGGAGGGCAAGAAGGGAAAGAGAATACAGGAGCGAGTGAGGGGTTACAAATGCACCTGCACAAAGAAACTTTTAGTGGTGATGGATCTGATCATTACTGTGATTGCCGTGACTGTTTCATGGGAATACAGAGATGTCGAAATTCATCAAATTGTATACTTAGATACTTGCTGTTTAATATGTCTGCTGTACCTCAGTAAAGCTGAGGTCCTCCTTAAACATATATGTCCTGGCAGTGGGGAGAACAATCTACTAATTTGTCAAGTTAAATTTTGCTCAGCATGATAATGCAAGTGTGTATTTCTGAACCAACATAAATCATTTCTAAAGGCTGCATACTGCTCTTCTATGTGGATGTACCAGTACTTATTTAACTACAAAGCTAAACTACAAAGCTAATTTAACTACAAAACTAAAAAATGTTTATTTTATTCTTTTCTTTTTTAAATTAACAACGATATGACAAACATCCATGTTAACAGACTTTTGCATACCTGTCTCAATATTATTTTACAATACTGATGGGAAATTTTTAAGTCAAAGTCTTGACTCAGATACCTACTGATCTCCAGAAAGTTCTATGGATTTATATTTCCACCAATAATTATGCTAATGGACAGTATCCATCTCCTCATAGTTTCTCCAAAAATGAATGCAATCAATATCTTTAATAATCTCTGCCAATGTGATACAATTATTCTATACCATCCTTTCAGTCTGCTTTATATTAGTAAGGTCAAATCTCTCATCAAAGTAAATATTAAATGTAATAAAAGGCCCCTGTAATAAACAGATCAGCTGAGCAGTAGACTTCAGAAACAGACTAGCATAAGCCGAATCTAAATAATCTTGCCACTGAGGAACATGGTATATCACTTCTTTTAAGATTATCAGTTCTATTATCCCACCCTTTGTAAATGTAATTTCTAAAAATAACACTTTTAACAAATTATTGCTTATAGACAGAATACTATTGATATTATATATTTACCATATAACCTCCTGGTTTGGTTTTGTTAACCTCCTGTTTCATCAAACAGTTCTAAGACTTTTATAGTTGATGACTTTAGGTATACATAAATCACATTAAAAAAAATGATTTTTATTTTAAAAGATTGATACTATTTTTTGCTTTCTATATTACTGCAATGGCCAGAACTTCTAATCAAGATTTTGTTCCTGGTTTTACTAAAAATATCTATAATAATTCACCATTCAGAAAAAGCTGGCTGTTCAAAATGCTGTAAATCATTGAATGTAAGATGTTACAATTTTTAAGACACAATTATTTTATGTATCAACAAGAAAACACTGCCAAGTAAATTTTGACATAAAATCAATCAGCTGTAAGATGGATCCTGATTTCAGAGATATTAATATACTTAAGAACATGCACATTAAAAGTCACAAAAGTACAGTAAATACTGGAGACCTATATTACATAAATTATTTTAAAAGAAATGCAACATCTTATCCTTTGGCTTTCTTACTAGGTGCTTTGTAGAGGCCTGTGTATTATGAAAAAGCGTGTTGAAAAGGTAGAGGAGCCTCTCCTCTGCTGCCTTTGTTGCTAAAAGAAAAACTTCTGTTTTCAGGATGAGAGGCTTTCATTGAAGGAAAAAAGGTAGGAAAAAAAAAAAAAAAGAAGGTTTCTATTTTTGAGATAGGGAAGGAATTTTTAAAATCTTCATTAAGATCTTAGGAGGAGAAGGCAATGGCACCCCACTCCAGTACTCTTGCCTGGAAAATCCCATGGACAGACGAGCCTGGGAGGCTGCAGTCCATGGGGTCACTGGGAGTTGGACACGACTGAGCGCCTTCACTTCACTTTGCACTTTCACGCATTGGAGAAGGAAATGGCAACCCACTCCAGTGTTCTTGCCTGGAGAATCCCAGGATGGGGGAGCCTGGTGGGCTGCCGTCTATGGGGTCGCACAGAGTAAGACACGACTGAAGCGACTTAGCAGCAAGATCTTAGGAAGCCAAATGGTTGAAGAAAATTTCAAATAATTGAGATTTTGTTTGAATTCAACATCTTATGGATTTCATTAGATCATTCATCCACTCAACAAACAAACCAAAAATGGTCTTTTATGTGCCAGGGACTGAGATTACAAATAATAAGCAAAAAAGAGCTATAGTTCCTGTTATTATGTAGCTTTTAATTTAATTGGGCCATGATAACAGAATATGTCCTATACAATGTCCTTTTTAACTCTGAGACCTACTAAGATCAACTGAGGTAAATGTTCCCTGGATCACATATACTAGGAACTGGAACTACTGAACGTAAGGGTTTGTGAGCTAACTTAAGCAAAGTACGTGACACAAAAGTTCATACGTATTTGTATTCTGAACTGTTATGTTCCCAACGAGAACGTCAGATTTATTTCTTAATAAACCAAGCACCAGAGAAATACGAAACAGTTAAGTATTAAAGAAATCAAACGTATTAGGAGGAAGTCAGTTCAGAATACAACGATACAAAGAAAGTTAGTAAAACTATGAAGTGAATCTTGAAATCGGTTTTGAAGAGTGGGTAGGAATTCCCTGAGAAGCAAACGAATGACTATGGCAAGACAGACATCTTATTTCAAATTAAGAATGCACTCTAATTATTCTCTACAATTTCCTTGAGATCTGAAATTAATAAACAAATTACTTCGGGTTTTTAATAGAATGAACTGGATTTGGAAAGGTGGAGGGTTGGAAAGAGCATTTACAATGTAGGAGGGTCTTGGGTAACCGATGCGTTGACTACGACTAAGTGAAGCAATGTGATGAAGGAGTAAGCGAAGAGGATGGAGACGGATTTTGGAGGCCGCTTACCACAGAGGTTTGAAAACGTGGGGACAAATTGTGCCTTATTACGTTTGCCTTTGGTCTCGGCAAGAGTTGAGGCCCCTCTCCACCCATTGGCCTCCGGCCAACAGCAGCGGGCCCGCATCTTTCTCACCTGCGCCTGGATGTAGAGGGAGACGCAGTCGTGCGACAGTCGGTACTTGCGCAGTAGCCGCAGACATTTTACCAGATGCTCCTCCCCCGCCGACAACTCCTCGGTGTCAATGTGGTTCACCCCGAGATGGAACTCAATAACCGCTCGCCTCACTGCTCCCTGGGCGACGGGCCCCTCGGCCTCCACCAATTCAGCCGGCAGCCCCAAAGCGTGTTCCCCCGCGCCCAAGCTATCATCGGCCTGCGGTCGCTCATCCTCGTCCTCAGGAGCGGGTCCCAATAGCGCTTTAACCTCTTCCAGCAGCGCCCGGGCGCTGTATTTCGACTTGTACGGTTCCTTCTCCGGGTTTTTATGCAGTTCCACCCGTGATAAGGCCAGTGCAGTCTGGAATTTCTCACGAATCTCGTCCCACGGAGAATCCGCCATAGCGGCCTGGTCAGCCTCGGTTTCAATTGGGACTCCCGCCTTCCTTCTCTTTTGCGACGCTTCACTTACGGCCGCTACAGCCCTGCGCCTGCGCAGTGCGGAACGCCAGCCAATGACGTACTGCCGGGGAACAGCAGTAAGCTTTGCAGTGACCAATGGGAAGGCGTAGTCGTCACCACAGCAACCGTTGTCATGGAAAGGAAGCTGTCCGAAGGCATTACCATTTCCAGCCCAGTCCCTCCCTCTGCGGCAGGGAGTCTCTCTTGCTTACTGGTGATATCGATTGACCAACAGATCACAAGGAAATGTTTACAAACATAGCTGGGTAACTACTCTCGTTAATTGCTATAAGCTGAAAGGCAGAAACGTTTTGACAGTATATAACCCAGCCCATCAGTGGATAAAAATGTAACAAGGATCCGTGTATTGTTATTAATGTATAGCCTCTATGAATGTCACCCTGTTTATTTAACTTATATGCAGAGTACATCATGAGAAACGCTGGACTGGAAGAAACACAAACTGGAATCAAGATTGCAGGGAGAAATATCAATAACCTCAGATATGCAGATGACACCACCCTTATGGCAGAAAGTGAAGAACTAAAAAGCCTCTTGATGAAAGTTAAAGAGGAGAGTGAAAAAGTTGGCTTAAAGCTCAACATTCAGAAAACGAAGATCATGGCATCTGGTCCCATCACTTCATGGGAAATAGATGGGGAAACCGTGGAAACAGTGTCAGACTTTATTTTTGGGGGCTCCAAAATCACTGCAGATGGTGACTAAAGCCATGAAATTAAAAGACGCTTACTCCTTGGAAGCAAAGTTATGACCAACCTAGATAGCATACTCAAAAGCAGAGACATTACTGTGCCAACAAAGGTCCGTCAAGGCTATAGTTTTTTCAGTGGTCATGTATGGAGGTGAGAGTTGGAAGAAAGCTGAGCACTGAAGAATTGATGCCTTTGAACTGTGGTGTTGGAGAAGACTCTTGAGAGTCCCTTAGACTGCAAGGAGATCCAACCAGTCCATCCTAAAGGATATCAGTCCTGAGTGCTCATTGGAAGGACTGATGCTAAAACTGAAACTCCAGTACTTTGGTCACCTCATGCAAAGAGTTGACTCATTGGAAAAGACCCTGATGCTGGGAGAGATGGGGGGCAGGAGGAGAAGGGGACAATAGAGCATAAGATGGCTGGATGGCATCACCAACTCGATGGACATGAGTTTGAGTAGACTCTGGGAGTTGGTGATGGACAGGGAGGCCTGGCGTGCTGCAATTCATTGGGTCGCAAAGAGTCGGACACGACTGAGCAACTGAACTGAAGTGACCAACAGTGAGTTTGGATAGTCTGTGTGAGATGGGATGGTTTTGAAGGACAAGATATGATTTAACAGGATTATTTAGAAAACAAACTGAAAGGAAAAAGCCGGAAGACTCGTAAGGAAACTACTGTAATCACCATAGTAGGTGCTCAGTATACATTTGTCTCTAGGAAAGTGATTCGCACATGGTTAATTTGGTATCTCATTACTATGAGCCAGATAACATTCTATGTATTAAAATCACCTAATCCTCAGAACTCTGTGAGATATTGTTATTCCCATTC
The DNA here is from genome assembly GCF_003369695.1 of Bos indicus x Bos taurus. Taxonomy (NCBI): domain Eukaryota; kingdom Metazoa; phylum Chordata; class Mammalia; order Artiodactyla; family Bovidae; genus Bos; species Bos indicus x Bos taurus. The sequence goes on along the minus strand of NC_040103.1, from coordinate 25,216,056 downwards.
TGCAGATTAGAAATTGAAGTCTAGAGAGATTAAAAATTTACCAAAGGTCACATACAGTAAGGCAGTTTTGCTCAAGAGTCCATACTTTTGATTATGCAATACTATCTTGCAATAGGAGCTCATCAAACCACCATGACACTTGGTGCGAACCTCTAAGGACCTTGCAAGAAGCATGCACAGATGAAAACAAAAGGATTTTGATAAATCCTTAGATAGACATACCTAAGAAACACAAAGACATGGGACTAGGAAACGAGATGGGAGAGTTCTGGCTGCCAGGGGAGCAGTCCCTGTGGAAGTTGTCCAGTGAGTGGCATAGAGTACAGGTCACCAGAACACAGTGACCTGAGATTTAGGCAACGATCACTTCTTGCTCTTAACATCAAAAGAGGGACAACTGGACATGAGTACACTTTGCAATCTAATTATCAATGTATTAGATTGATACAGGAGGAAAAGGAGCTTAAGTGACAGATGGGAGATGCCTCAGCAGAATTCAGAATGTGGTAAAATCTACAGAACAAATGGCCTGGCTTCTTCAAAAAATAAATTCCAAGAAAAAAACCGCCCTTCTAGCATTCCCCTTGCCAATACATGATAATAAAGAACAAAAACTACATATGCACTTGCCTTCTGACTCAGCTATCTCACTCCTAGGAATCTACTCTGAAGATACCCCTCTGAAAGTACATAAATACATACATAAGGAGGTTTCTCCCTGCAGCACTGTTTGTAATTGAAAAATACTGGAAACAACCTATGTGCCCATTCATAATAAGAAAAGGGTTGAATAAACTATGGTGTACCCTCACAATGGGGTATGATGCAGTTGTAAGAACAAACAATTTCTGTGAACTAATGTGATTTCCACGGTATACTGAGAAGAAAAAAAAAGGTTCAAGGAAGCATCTATGGGATGGTATGCTTCATGTTAATAGATTGGTTTCATTCATTGTGCTATGATAATGGAAAACATTTATTAAACTCCACTCATGTCCAGTGGAGAGTATACACAAACTTTGTTCTATTTTTGCAACAAATAAAGTCTTTTCAAGAAATGCAAGTGACCAATAAACTTAAGATGTTAATCCTCATTCAATTATAAGACGTAAATAAATCCATGTAATGCACCTAGCAAAGTGACCAAAAGCCAACACCTGGTGTTACTGCTGTGGGGAAACACGTTTCTCTCCTAGAGTGGAGGGTAGGACCATAAACTGGAACTGCTTTGGAGAGCAACTTGCACCAAAACTTAAATTCATTCACTTTAACCCTGCAATTCTTTTATAGGATTTATCCTACGGTGGTGAGAAATCAGGTAAGTACACAAAGATTTGAACAGGAACATTCATTTTAGGGCTGTTTACAGAAGAACAAACATGACCATCTTATAGTGGCATATTTATACTGTAAGACGGCATAGTTATCGAAAATGGCACAGGGACTTACCTGGTGGTCCAGTGGTTAAGACTCCACACTTCCACTGCAGGGGGTGTGGGTTACATCCCTAGTTGGAGAACTAAAAAAACAAAAGACACAGAAAAAGATGCACATGCCATAGAGGGAAAAGCAATTCACAAAACTGAAGGAATGATTCCAATTTTGTAAATGAATTCCTGGAAGAGATGTTCACAAATATGTTGGATATATGGTGACTTACTTGCTTTTCTGTTTGGATATTTATACCCATCAGTTATTATTTTTAAAATAAAAATTCCAAGCTTCAATTTTAGGGAAAAAAGTCACCAAAAACATAATTAGTAAGTACTAGTAATTTTATTATGGCATAAGGGTCTATTTGTATACATTAACTCAGTTTTACAGTAAAAACACTTTATGTATAACTGTAAAGAAATGCTGCACAGATAGTTCCAACATAAAAACTGGTTTTTAAAAGTTCATTGAGTTGTCTGATACATAAGTTGGAAAATACTTTCTCTGTAGAAAATGGTAAAAATGGTATTATTTCCCAGGCTAGCTCAACAAGCCCATTTAAACCGTACAGTAGTTGAATTATACATTTATAAATATGGTTTGAATTCTGGGATCCAGGAGAAATTTTAGCTTCATTTATTGAGAGTCATGTTGTCCTAAGCCGTGTAAAGTGAAATTCCCATTCATCTTCTCCCTTACTCTCTTGAGTATTTCCTCCTAAAGTACAAGTACACTGTCCTACTTGAGAAACCAACCCATTCCTATCCAAACTTAAATGTTTGGGTTGTTATTTAAGTATGCTCAGTATTTCAGCAAAAGCAGAATTTAATAAAACGTGATCCACAAGGCAGGAGTTGTTGGTCATCAACTACCGAACTTCCTCTGGTTTGAATGGGAAACCATGAGGAGGTCAAGTGATAAAACTGACAAGTGGACCAAAGAAGAAAAGCCAAGAGAATGTGAGAGCAGAGAGACATCCAGTCAGGATTCAAAAACAGAACTGAAATCTTAACAGAAAAAGAATGCTATCTCAATGCTGGTATCTGAGAGCCCCTTACTGAAAAGGTGACTTGCGTAAGAAGCAGTTGGCTATCAAGACCCAGTCAGAGAAACCAGTGTCTAGCAAGATTTCAATTGTTCAAAATAATTAAATGAAAGTAAGATAGGCCATGTGTTTGAATTCCTCTTAACAATTTATTTCCTGAAATTCCCAGTACAGAAATTAAGGCAAGACAATGCTACTCTTCAACTCCTGTACCATGTACAAAGTTTCCCAGAGAAATAACACTTGAGACCTCAGAGCAATACTGGCCAGGGGCTATTTTAGGTTCTTCGGTTCCCTCAAAGCAACAACTTAAAAATAACCATAGTTTGTTCTTAAAAAGAACTCTAGGAAGCTGCAACATTTCAATGCAGTAGCAATCTAATAGGAAGAGATCCTATACTGTGGCTATAGCAGCTAGGCTTTGAGAAACTAAACTGGATCATTGTACCTAAAATCCCCAGCTTGCCTGTTAGAAATTAAGCTCTAGACACACTAATGAACCATTATGTTTTCATCATTAAAAAAAAGCTTTATCATGCACCTTCACTTGTTCTTCTCTTTGCTCTCAATATACATGTTTCCTTTTTGCATGTAGAAAATATTTTCAGTGGATTTTTGACTCTTCAGCAATCCAAATCTCTGCCCCCTATTCCCCTAGTTCCTTCTTGGTAAATAATGTTAATTTTCCAATAGGAAGTGGAGTACATTATCATCAAGCACCATTTATCTAGCCTCCTTACTTACGAAGAAAGTTATGGGGCCATGTTATACACGTGGAATTCCTTAAAGATACTTGCTTTCTAGTAAAATACGTGTATTTACACATATACATTATTTTTTAAATCTGTGAAGAATTCACTGAAGCATGAAATCACCTTTTATTGAGAAGCTAAAAATGTATCAAAATGCACATAACAATGGCTAATCTAAATACTATCTCCTATCAAATGTATCACCATCCTCCAAATCTAGAGCATATGCAGGCATAAACTGTATTAATCACGGTTAAGTGTGAAACCTTGCTTTGAAACACTGCTCACTATTAATTCTCAGAAGATATATGCTAGAACCACAGGAGTAATTGGTGGGCAAGTGGCTAAGGAATACCAGTTAGAAAACAAAGCTTTGAGTGCTCAAAGTGCTTCTCTAGAAACTGTTGTATTCCCCATGGTATTTAGGAAGGGCACTATTTAGAATCAGTGTGAGTGATAGTTGCTTAGTCATGCCTGACTCTGCAACCCCATGGACTGTAGCCTGCCAGGCTCCTCTGTTCATGGAATTCTCCAGGCAAGATTACTGGAGTGGGTTGCCATTTCCTTCTCCAGGGGATCTTCCCGACCCAGGGATCCTGCATTGCAGGAGAGTTTTCACCATCTGAGCCACCAGGGACGCCTACTATTAAGAGACATTTCTAAGTATAAAGACAGGTCAACTTAAAAAATATCAGCAGATACTTGCTTCACTTTATCTTATACTCTATAAACAATACATTAGTATATGTAATGAATCCATACACCTTTTCAAAAGGAATACCCAAGACGGAAGTAGCAATAAAGTTATAAATGACAGTCATCAATCAGATGAAATAATTTAGATGAAGCTTTTCTCTCTCAAAGAGATGGGGACTGGGCAAGTGGTCAGGAAGGAAATACAACGTGCTTTTAACTTTGTATGAAAAATAATGTTCAGTTCCACATTGCTGAACATAGTTCTGTTTTTGCCAAATAAATCCTCTACTTCAGGTTACTGTCCAAATGCTTTATTAAAACTCCGTTTCTGGCCTTTGTTTTGAAATCTGTTACTTTTGTTGCCACCTCCTGATCGCTGTCCTCTGAAGCTTCTACTTCTTTCCCGCTGTCCCCTGGCACCTCGGTTACCCTCGCGCTGTCCCCTGAAGCCTCGGTTGCCTTCCCGCTGTCCTCGGAAGTTGCGATATCCTTCCCGTGGACCTTCTAGCTCTGGTTGCTCTGTGGCCACAGAAAGCTGCCAGCGCCGTGAATCATGCCACTTTTCCTGTTGAGAGAAGGTACTATTTTTACCTGCTGTGATTTCTACTGAATTTGGTTTTAAAAGGCATGAGAAAGACAATATTTTTACCCTTTTTCTAAAGAAAAACCAGATTGATAACCTAAGTGCTTAAAAGGTCACTGGTCAAAAATAAAGTATCACTATGAGTACCCTCATCATTTATCCAATCTAGTAACTACAGGGTATCCACAGCTGTTAGGTAGTAAAACATATAAATATACCATGTATAAACATATTTTTGACAGTACTGAATAACGATATAGCAATTTAAAATGTCTATATAAACCCCCTGTAAAATCCATGGAGAAAAAAGCTGGCTATTGTTCACAATGTTGTAAACAAAAATAGGAAAACAGGAAGGCTGAATAAAGAAAAATATCAATATAAAAAGAACAGCAGAAAAAGCAGTAAAATTTACTTCTTAATGGTCTTTTAGAGACTAGACCTGTTGTTTCCCTATTATTCTGTGCTTTAAATAACAAACATTTTATAGTTTAGATACACATTAACTTCAAAATCTAAGAGAAAAGAATACCTGTACTTCTGTTACTGATGCAGTAGGGATATCAAAGCAAACACCCTAGAAATCAAAACAAATGCAAGTTAATCCAGATTTTGACAAGAATTATAAAATGCACATTAATCGATACTCCAAAAGACTAGGTAATATGTAAAAGAAAAACAAAAAGATTTAAAAAAAAATCCATTTTAGATAAACTTTAGGCCAAGCCCAACACAATACATCCCCAAAGAACAACAGCAAAAAGCCAGAGGTATTTATGAAAGGACTCAAAGACTACCTAGAATTGACTAGAGGTCATTCTTGGTTATTACACTGTGCTAATCCTCACAGAGCAATCAGCTACATTTTATAGCTGAGAAAACAAAGGCTTGATGAGGCTAACTTGTCTAAGGTCCCACAGCAGGTAAGAGCAATTTTAAAAACCTGGTAAGCATAGCTCTAAAATAAAACCTATGGTTTAAAACCATTAAAATACACTGACTTCCTGTAATCAGGATGACCTAACTAAAAGCAGGAAAAAAATTATATTGTTCGTTTTCTAGTATCTGTAATTCAAGCTCCAATGAAAAGTATTTAAAAATTAAATACTATACAGGACAGTATCTTCATTAACAAGCAGTGCCATCATTTCCAATTAGGAAGTCCTCAATCCCTGGCCAAGGAACTAAGATCCCATAAGCCACTGGATGCAGTCAAAGAAAAAGGAAGAAACAAAAAAAAACAGAAGAAAAAAGTCCTCCTGTTTCTCAGTGTCCACAAAATAATCAAATTCCCCTCATAAGTGACACAGACACTCCTCTCCCCGGCTGTCTTTAACTGCAAAATTTTAAGGAACATCCATTTCACTAACAATTTACCCAATTATAACCACAGATAGCATCAGGTACTGTTGGATTTTGCCATCTGTGGGAATCTTCATTCACATATTAACTAACCATTCAATACCAGGCACTCACTGCAGTATAGAGACATCTAGAAAACAGTTTTGGCCCTTGAGTCGGCCATAGTGCTCTTGAGACTCTCAATCAGTATGCAAGCACAGCAAGGAAAAAGTTACATGAATAAACCCAAAGAATGCTAAAGTACACATAGAGGTACCCCCAACTCTGCCATTTGGCCAGGGGAAGTTTCAAAAAGACTTAAGGCTAAGTCAAAAAGACTTAAGGCTTTTTTTTTTTTTTTTTTTGTGCAAAACAAGCATTTGTGTTTATTAACCAAAAGGAGGGAAGTCAGAGCAGTGCAGACTCCTACCAGTCCCTTCTGTAGTCTACCCACCTAGGCCCAGGCTGCCAAGGCCACTCTTCCCTGCCCCACCCCAGGGTGAGTTCCCAGGTAACCAAGGCCCATGGGCTAAAGAAGAGGAAGTCAGCAAAGGACAGAGGCCAAGGAAGGAAGAAAGAAACAGAGCTGCTGGGTAGACAGTTCTGGTGAGATCCCTTGGCCCTCCACTCTCAGGGGGGCGGGGGGGGTGGTTAAGTGCCCCAAATCCAAACCCACAAGCAGGGGACATTCATGTCAAAACCCGACATGTGAGGGCCAGGCAGTGGTCCAAGGTCAAGAGCCAGCTTAGCCTTAAAAATAAAAAATAAAAATAAAAAACCTCCATAAAAAATACCATGGAGGTAAGAAACACTCTGTAAACAGTGGACTGTGCATACACTAGGATGAAAGAAAGCAAGATGCACTTGGCACTGTTGGACTGGAGGGCGCTGGTGGAGGAGATAGAAAGGAAGCTGCTAATGAGGACAGGAGCCAGCTAATGAAGAATCCCCTTGTGAAAGTTGGGACTCTATCCCAGATAATGTGGAGGTGCTTAAGGAGATGAACAACATGGTCAGAGAAGCAATGAGTTGAAGATAAAAACCTGATTTGGTTTACAAGGTCAGCAGTTCTCCAAGTATAGTCCATGTACCACTGGAACCCTGAGATCTTTGAGGCATTCTACCAAGTACACATTTTTATAATACTACAATGTTCTCTGTCCTCTTCATCCTCTTAAGGGTAGAAGGTTTTCAAGACACTACATTATAGTTGATACCGTTGTCTGACGACTAACAGAACATATTCTTAATGCTTTATTAGAATTTCAGTCTTAATTTCTAATACATAAATATCAATAGGTATAACCCACATAAACAAAAGCATTTTGGTGTCCCTAACAATTTGTTAAGAATGTAAAAAGGTCACTAGAGCAAAATACTTGAGAATTGCTGTACTAGTCTACACCATTAACTGAGGGCAGGAGTCAGAAGAATGAACACTAGGTTCAAAAGGCAAGATTTTAGATTTTTAATTCAATTTTGAATATTTCTGCATTAAGTTACTTAATAAACCCCATCTGGGTGGGGATGTCAGGGAAGTAGATGGGTCTTCAAGTCTGGCACTTTATGCAGATAGTTCAGGCTAGATACACATGGGGCAGTCGTCAATGACTAAGTGGCAACTGAGGGTCACGAAAGACACTGCCCAGAGAAGACTATCTACAGAATGAAAATATGCAGCATCCCGGCAGAACAGGGAAAAGCCACCACACAGTGTTTCACCACCAGCATGAAGCTACTGAACCAAGGGGAGCTTACAACAGAGGCCTCAGCCTTACCTGCTTTCCTTTGAGAAAGACCATTCCCTTCACTTTGGAATCAATATCCTCACCCAGCTGCTCTTTAAGTTCTTTCCAAGCATAACTAATGTTTGGCATTTCAATTGAGCACCGCAAGATCATGGTCACAAAGCCCTATGGAAGAGGAACAAAGTTAAAGTCTCAAAAACAAACATACGTGATATGAACACTTGTCCTCATGTTTCTAAGATATTTATGAGAAAGTTCTTTCTAAAAACATATCCCTCCCACCCTGCCATTTTAGTACGAGTAAAACTGAGAAGCTCTGAATAAGACTGGTGCATTGTGCTAGTGCTGGTATCCAGGTCATGATATTAAACTTTTGTAAAATGTTACCACTTCGGGAAACTGGCCAAGTGTACAAGGAATCTCTCTATATTAACGCTTACAATTTCACTAGAACCTACAATTATCTCAAAAATTTCAACTTAAAAAAAAAAGAAAAGCATTACCTTTTTAAGTTTCTAGGAATCCTGGCTAAAGGAATCACATGCACTTACATTGTTTATATGACTGGGTTTTTCTTTTATAGGATTAAGAAAAATTGACATACAATGCACATACCATAAAATCTGGCATTTTAAAGTATACAATTTAAGGGGGTTTAGTATTTTCACAAGATCTACAATCATCACCAGTATTTAAAATTCCAGAATATGTCCGTATCCCTTTACCCCACCAAAACCCACATTCCCTTCAGCAATCACTGCCATTGCCCTCCTCCAGTAAGACACTGCAACAACTAATTTTCTGTCTCTATGGATTTGTTAATATGTATCAACCTTCATGCAAAAGTTAAAACAATTGGAAGTTTCAATGGGACACTAAAGTGTCAGAAATTTGACAGGGACCCCTACCGCTTCTGAGTTGATCAAGGAGCGCTGGTCTACCGACGTGGCACCAGAAATGTGGGCCAGGGCTGCTGCCAGGGCTTCCACAGCTCCCTTCTCCTCAATCAGCTTCTCGGCTGATTGCTTGAAGTGACCAATCGCAGTGGGAGGCACAGAGTCCAAGAGCCTGTGGTTTGATGGAAAGTAGATTTGTTAGGAAAAAGGATAGTCAAAGTGGACAGATTTCATTTTCAAGACAGCACAATCTTGAGATAAATCAATCTTTCAAACCAAATCTTGCACATGAGTAACATCATTTTGATGTAGTATATAAAATTATCACACTTCTGTAGCAATAAATCCACTCCTTTGATTGTGTCTAATTCTAATTTACCATCTAACCAAGAAAAATTTATCCAAGAAAATAATAAGTATTAAGATGTTCATTACACTGTTACAGAAAGAGTATAAATAATTTTAAAATGTGCACCAATATGGACTGGTTAAGTAAACCATAAAACAGATACAATGGCATGCCATACTGCCATTAAAAATGTATCAATAAATAACAAACTTTTACAATTAAGTATGTGTTACTTTTAGAATTAGAAAATACTACAGCTATTCTCATTCTGAAATAAAAGAACTCTCAAATCAGGTTATATCAGACCCTTATGAGACTATACATTTGTTAGGAAATGACTATTATCTTTGTGATAAGAAATAAATGTCACATCTCAAAATTGAAAGAGATCACCCAAGACAAGGAGGAACAAGGCTGCATGAAGCAGCTTCTTTTGGCAAGGCTGCTGCTCTAGAGGCCTTCTCATGTACCACTAGCATCTGGGTCTCTTTTCAACTTTCTGGCCATCTAACCCCAAATTTTCTTAACTGGCATCACAGGAAACCCTGTCTGCAGGATAAAGAAAAGCATGCTAAATTTGAAAAATGCTGAGTTAAATTCTTTTCATTTGCAAAACTTTCCTGAGCTACTAGTATGCTCATATTTAACATTTCTTCTGATCATGAACTCTTTTTTAAATTAAGTTTCTCACACATACATAATAGTAACTATGAAAAACACTGTAAAAATGCTGCTCAGACTCTGGTTCTTAAGCAGGGGATGTAGCTCACCACTTGGAAACATCTGAAAAATGACTGGGAGCTTTCTGGTGCCACCTCACTCAACCTCAGGAATATACTGCACAGCCAGGGATGCTAAACAGCTAAGTATCCTTGCCAATCAAAAAAATGGGCAGAAGACCCAAACAGACACTTCTCCAAAGACATATGCATGGCCAACCAGCACATGAAAAAACACTCAACATTACTAATTATCAGAAAAATGGAAAGAAAAACTACAATGATCATCACCCCACAGCTGTCAGAATGGTTATTATCAAAAAGATCACAAATAAATGTTGGAGAGGATGTAGAAAAAAGGGAGCTCTTGGGAATGTAAATTGGTACAGCCACTATAGGCGACAGTATGGAGGTTCCTCAAAAGGCTAAAAATAAATTACCATGTGATCTTACAATTACACTCCTGAGTATATATCCAAAGAAAATGAGACCGCTAATTTGAAAAAATTTCAGAGCAGCACTAGTCACAATTGCTAAGATATGGAAGCAACCTAAATGTCCATCAACCAATGAATGGATAAAGATGTGGTACATATATACAAGGGAATACTATTCAGCCATAAAAAAGAATTAAGTATTGCTATTTCCAACAACATGGATGACCTAGAGATTATCATAATAAATGAAATCAGAGAAAGACAAATATCATATGATATGACTCATATGTGGAATCTAAAAAAATAATGCAAATGAAACTATCTACAAAAAGGAAACAGACTCATAAACTTACGGCTACTAAAGGGGAATAGAGTGGAGGGATAAAAGGGATAAATTAGGAGTCTAAAACTAATACAATACAGTAAATCAACTATCAGATCAGATCAGTCGCTCAGTCGTGTCCGACTCTTTGTGACCCCATGAATCAGCATGTCAAGGCCTTCCTGTCTATCACCAACTCCCGGAGTTCACTCAGACTCATGTCCATCGAGTCAGTGATGCCATCCAGCCATCTCATCCTCTGGCGTCCCCTTCTCCTCCTGCCCCCAATCCCTCCCAGCATCAGACTCTTTTCCAATGAGTCAACTCTTCGCATGAGGTGGCCAAAGTACTGGAGTTTCCAGCTTTAGCATCATTCCTTCCAAAGAAATCCCAGGGCCCATCTCCTTCAGAATGGACTGGTTGGATCTCCTTGCAGTCCAAGGGACTCTCAAGAGTCTTCTCCAACACCACAGTTCAAAAGCATCAATTCTTCTGCACTCAGCCTTCTTCACAGTCCAACTCTCACATCCATACATGACCACAGGAAAAACCATAGCCTTGACTAGACGAACCTTTGTTGGCAAAGTAATGTCTCTGCTTTTGAATATGCTATCTAGGTTGGTCATAAATTTCCTTCCAAGGAGTAAGCGTCTTTTAATTTCAACCAAAAAAAATTAAGTATTCTTCAGTTTGTAGGACAACTGCACATAATGAAGAATGTTCTTGCCCTTATGCAAGTAGCACCTCCAATGATACTGTTAATCTAATCCTTACCATCTAGATATTTTCCATAACTTTTACCTACACCATATCTAAGACACAGTTATTTAAAATGCCAACACAACCAAACTATTAATAATGGTTTCCTCTGGTGAACAGGATTGGGCACAATGTGCAAAAATGAGAATTTTTATTTTATACAATTTTACTTCAGCACAGTCTATTTTTTTTAACAAGCAGGTTATAAATTGTTTAAAACACTAAATAGAGTACATTTTAATCTAAATTTCATTAATGCACAAAAACATGTAATAAATAGAGCAAGCATAAAACAAACCACAGCAGTGGTAGAGAACATACCTGATGGCATCTTTGCTAGAAGCTTTTATTATCTCTGTTGGAGAAGGAACACCTATTCGTTTAAATTTAATTCCCTACAAGGAAACGAACCATAATTTAATGTACAACATGGCCATCAATTATTTCTATTGAAACCAGTAGTCCCCCAATTTTCTAATACTTACCAAACATATTTGATAATTATTTAAAACAAAACTTTTATCTTAGAAAGGTTTTTAGATTTACAGAAAAGTTGCAAAGATTTGATAATTATTTAAAACAAAACTTTTATCTTAGAAAGGTTTTTATTTTTTATTTATTATTTTTTTTAGAAAGGTTTTTAGATTTACAGAAAAGTTGCAAAGATAGTACACAGAGTTCCTGTCTACCTGCACCTATTACTTTGGTACATTTGTCAGAAATGTACCAAAGAAACCAACACTGCTACATCACTATTAACTGAACCCCAGATTTCATTCAAATTTCACTAGTTTTTCTAATATCCTTTCTTCTCTTGATATATGACCAAGGACACCACAGTACATTTAGTTAACAATGTCCTCTTAGTCTTCTCTGATCTGTGACAATTTGTCTTTCCTGTTTTTCATGACCTTGACAGTTTTAAGGTGTGCTAGCCAGTATTTTGTAGAACGTCCCTCAATTTGAGAATATCAGTTTTTCACACAGGGGGTAGACTAGGGTTATGGGTTTAGGGGAAGATGACCAGAGGTAAATGCCTATCTCAGTACATATCAAGGGCACATGCCCATCACTGATGTTGACCACGATCACCTGGCCAGGTGGTGCTCCTCCCCAGGGGAGAAAGTCCTCACCCCCATCCCACTCTGCTCTTTACAAGATGGTAACTAAGAGAAATCCACTGAAGGTGATTAAAGCTCCACCTATCATAGGAGAAAGTATAAAATTCTTCTGCAAGGAAAAGTGCATTCTTTCCCATTAAAGAAATTCTCTTTTTGACAGTCTCATCTTTCATGGTTTTCAAGCAATTCTCCAAACTTCAAGTAACCCCCTAAACCTACACTTAAAATACTTCTGTTGTGTTCATTGTGCATCACTGTCAGAAAACTGTCTTTCAAACATCTCAATAAAAAAAAGACCCCTTCTCATCATAAATATTAAGACAAAACCACTGCTTTCAAATGCAAAGTTATTCAAAACAGCCTTTAAATGATATGACGATATATAAAACACGTATTTAACGACAAGCTTTCACTCATGGCCACATGCTTAAAAATAAAACTTAAATAAAGTTAACAAAAACCGAATAAAGAGACAAAGACTGACTTTGGAATTCAACATAAGCTGAATGAAGGCTAAGAAAAAAGTTTTACCGCTTTTTGTTCCACTTGGGCTAACTGATATTCTTCTTTGTGCTGGTAAAAGCAGATGCAAACCCCAGTTCTCCCAGCTCTACCTGTTCGCCCGGAACGATGAATGTAGGATTCAACATCCTATGGAAGTAAAATATGTCAGTGATACCAAACGATGAAGAAAGAGTCCTGAGAGCCTACGCAGAGCCGAGTGTGGTGGTGACAGACTTGGCCCGAGAGGGGATGGTGTGAGGGAGGAGGCACCTAAGCATTCCAACTTTAAGAACTGAAAAAACTTTGAAACCTCTAGAACAGTGGTCCGTCCCTACGATGTGGGTAAATCTGCAAAAAGTATTGCTTTTTTAAAAAAGCATTATTTTATTTAACCCACTATATCCAAAAGTTTACCATTTCAGTATGCTATTTCTACAAGACATGTTATCAATGAGATATTATACATTCTTTTCCCACAAGTCTTTCAAAACTACTGTGCATAATAGAAAGTTTAAATATTTTAAAAATCCAATGTGTATTTCATACTTACAGCACATACAAGTCAACTAAGACTAGTTGCATTTCAAGTACTGAACAGCCACGTACGTGCCTGTGGTGCTCATACTAGATAGCACAGGTATACCGGCTTATTTAAATAATGTCTCTGTTACACACTTATGGGACATCCTGTGTAAGAAATGGTGACTTTGTAGTAAGGTATTTTTCCATCAGTGTGAATATTAATGCTGAGGGATTTGCCAAATTTGGGGGTAATGGGGTCTTCATGCCTGAAGTGATGGGAACAAGCTCCTTCAGACTAACTTTTATGTAAGTGTCCACACCATATAAACTGTTCATCAAGGACCTCTTTGGGAAGTTCCCATCACCCAAGCAGTTTTAACGAGAAGTTGTTAACCACAGGCCTTTCTCGCTTCTCTCTTCTCTAGCTCTCAAGTTTATCTACCCTACCACCACCCCATCTATGCCTTACCAACTTCAAAGTCCAGTTCAAAATTGCACTACCCCCATCCAGCAACCTTTCAGGACAATGCTCTAACCAGAAACTATCTTTCCAACCTCTGCCCACTCACCACACTGTCAGTTCTGAGAGAGGTGGGGACATATGACAGGTTCATTTTAAAATCACCCTTAGCAACCGAACACCCCAAAGAAAGCTATCACTAATCATCTGAAAAGAAGCAATACAACTTTCAATTTGTTTTAACACCCAAAAGAAACAACAAAATAAAAGTTAAGTGTAGCTTTGCACAGTAGAAGTATCGTAGCCAATGAAGTTTATCCAAGATGAATTACTAATGGGGGGGGGGGGGGGAATCTAACTGTAAATCCCTTACCTTTGGTGGAGAACTCTGAACAACCAGATCAACCTCGGGGATGTCTAGCCCACGTGCAGCAACATTGGTTGCAACCAAAACTCCAAAATCACCATTTCTAAAACCTTTCAGGGTGATTTCCCTTTGCTTCTGTGGAATGTCTCCATGTAAGGACTGGGCATCCTGCCAAAGAAACAAGCTCACTTAAGAATACCAGATCATATAATGCAGGTACTTTTAAAATCACCAATTTGGCCTATAAAGACATTCACATTTTGGTGACACCTCTGCTGAAAATACAAAGGGGAAAATATGCCTTCCATGGACAAGTCTCAAATTTTCAATGGTGGTCATTAAATCTGTATTCAACTGTATTCAATTATTTGTTGTCATTCAGTCACTAAGTCGTGTCCGACTCTTTGCAAACCCATGGACTGTAGCATGCCAGGCTTCCTTGTCCTTTACTATTCAACTACCCAAATATGAGTGATCAAATATTTGTCACAGTAACCTTGGGTTTGAGCCATGCTTTCTTCATCTGTGAGATAAGACGGGCAAATCAGATGAACTCTAAGATGTATACTCTATTAACTGAAAGATGCTGCCTCCTTATGGGAAGAGAGGGTAAGACCAACCTGTCTTACAGCCACATTCTGTGACAACTCCTGGGCTTCTTTCTTTGTTTCACAAAATATGATAGTGCGCCCTTGAAAACCACTGTACACTCGGATCACGTCTCCGATAACTGCTGCCCTCTGAGTCCAGTGGCACTTGATAGCCAGATGCTTAAGAAAGAGGAGAAAAAAGATTATTCAGTAAAGCCTCGCTAGAATCTAAATCATCTGCCCAAGTCTAATGATACTAAAAGCAATTGTTTAAGCCTGACTAGAGAAAACTTCCACCACCACTGTTTAGAGGGAAAAAAACTAAACAACTAAAGCAGAGAGCCTTTCCTCTTTCACCAAAGAGTACCCGGCTTCTTTATCCATTTTTTGACCTAACCCAGAAAATGTAAGAAAAGAAATGCTGTTCCTAAACTCCCACAAGAAACCAAATAACAGGCAGCAGGAAAGCCTCTGTGTGTTCTGTTCTTCATCCACTTAAACATGCAATCAGTAGTCAGTTTCTGTACAGGTCTATTGCTTGGATGCAATAAAGTCCACTAGGTACCAGACCCTAAGAAAAACACAGCTTCAACAGCAAAACTACGATTCTGTTTCCCTCTAATGTATAAACTCAATGTGTAATGTCACTCCACTTACCAATTTATATAGATTTAAGTTTCAAAAGATTCTTCAATCAGGCTACCAGATGATGAAATTTATAAAAAACACAGATACCATTTACCACTCAATTAGAAACATAACTTTACTTGGCTTTTCACATAGATTTAGTACTTATTGGGAAAAGGAGTTTGTATTTGCAATCTAAATACGATCAGACAGGGAAAAACATTATATACTATTTGTAACTAATGCCAACAACTGAATGAATCATTTACCTCTACAGTTATTGCTGTTTTCTGTGTCTTTTTACCAATCAGGTCCACTTGTTCATACGTAGATTTCATGTATTTCTTAGCAACATTAAACACCCAATAGGGGCAAGTTGCAGAAAAAAGCAATGTTTGGGGATTGTCTTCTGAATCTTTGAGGGGGAAAAAAAAAAGTATGAATAATTCAAAATAGCCTACACAAACAGAATTCCACTTCACCCAATTTTTCCAGGGTCCATCCAACATTCTACAAGAAACACTTCTGACACCAAGCCAGGCATTGAGGACATACAAATTAAAGACATCAAGGTTCCCAGTCGGCAAAGAAATATTGCCTTAATAATTTAAGTAAAGGATTCTTGAAATACCCAGAGAACTTTAAAGTTATTTTGCTTTCTAACCATCAGCCCTTATGAACCATGAGGGAAATCTGTCCTTTCTAATGAGACCTACCAAGTGGATAACATCAATTAAACAGGTCCAATAACCAACGAATTTAAGTCACTAAATAACCTGTAATCAACACAACAGATTCTGTACTCATCTATTCTCCCAAGCATTTCCTCAACATTTGGAGGTTAGAATTTATTCATTTTTTGAGGTCAGACACTAAAACTCCCCAACCTCAATTTTTTTAAGTTTGCTCTTAGAAGACCACTACATTTTCCTATATTTCCAATGGTAGCATAACTGACAGAACCCTTCTGAGAGCAACCAGACAGTGTATATTGAGGAACGTAAGTATTTATACCTCTCAAATCAGATCTCCTTTGTGGAAATCTATCCTTAAGAACTAATTTTGAATATTGTTGTTTGAAGTAAGCTGTCTACATACAAATGTCAGCAGATTTATATTATGTAAAAATTACAATATATAGACAGATTATCATGGCACAAATAGTTCATGGAGTTTTACATGTGCAGTATGATTACAGTTAACATACACACAATAGCACAAATCAGGAATAAACCAGAAACAAAGTATACCAAGCTGGCTTCTCTTATTTTCCCTATTGTAATTATGTGCAAATCATGGAAATTTCCTGCCAACTTCCTAAGGCTTCATTTAACTTTCAGAAGACTACTTAACCACTACCCTTCCTCCGATCCCTTATGCTAGTTCTTGAATGTGCAATTTACCTTTCTTGTATGCTACACATAAAATCTCTTCCACTTGATCAGCAAAGCCCATATCCAACATCTGGTCAACTTCATCCAGGACAACATGCTTAAGTTTGGTGAGATCTAGCTTGCCATTCTGCAGGTGGTCTTTGATACGACCTGGTGTCCCAACCAGGATATCAATCCCATTCTTCATGCGTTCAACTGTAAAGAACATCAATGATGAGATATGCTGGATTTTTAAGTCCTTTTATTAATCTGGAACACCAATTTGATATATTTTTTATTCTAAAATATTTATTAACTACAAGTATTAATACAAGGTACTATGCCAAATACTTTAGATAGAGACACTCGAAGCATTCCTTGACCTACTGGGGAAATATGTAAGAAATGACAGTCCAAAGACTTCCCTTGCAGTCCAGTGGTTAAAACTCCACACTCCCAATGTAGGGGGCACGGATTCAGTCCTTGGTGGGGGAACTTAAGATCCCACATCCCATGGCAGTCCAGTGTACTACATGACATAACAAAAAAAAAAATGCACCAATGAGGGATGGTAGCACCAGGAAAGAGATTATTTCCTTTATTGGTGGAGGGAGTCAATATTTTACAAAGTGAAAACAAGTATCTTAAAAATAGTAACTTTCTATAGGCAAGAATGCCAGGAGAAATATCAATAACCTCAGATATGCAGATGACACCACACTTATGGCAGAAAGCGAAAAAGAACTCTTGATGACGGTGATAGAGCAAAGTGAAGAAGCTGGCTTAAAACTCAACACTGAAAAAACTAACATCACAGCATCCAGTCCCATCATTTCATGGCAAATAGATGAGGAAACCATGGAAACAGTAACACTTTTTTTGGGCTCTAAAATCACTGCAGATGGTGACTGCAGCCATGAAATTAAAAGAAGCTTGCTCCTTGGAAGAAAAGCTATGACAAACCTAGACAGTATATTAAAAAACAGAGATATTACTTTGCTGACAAAGGTCTGACTAGTCAAAGCTATGGCTTTTCCAGTAGTTATGTATGGATGTGAGAGCTGGACCATAAAGAAGGCTGAGCACCAAAGAATTGATGCTTTTGAACTGTGGTGTTGGAGAAGACTCTTGAGAGTTCCTTAGACTGCAAGGAGATCAAATGAGTCAATCCTATATGAAATTAATCCTGAATATTCATTGGAAGGACCGATCCTGAAGCTCCAATACTTTGGCCACCTGTCACGAAGAACCAACTCACTCAAAAAATCCCTGATGCTGGGAAAGACTGAAGGCAGGAGAAGGGGACGACAGAGGATAAGATGGCTGGATGGCATCACGGACTCTATGGACATGAGTTTGAGCAAGCTCCAGGAGATGGTGAAGGATAGCGAAGCCTGGCATGCTGCAGTCCATGGGTTGCAGCAGTCCATGGGTTGCAAAGAGTCGGATACGACTGAGCAACTGAACAGCAACATAGGCAAGCAGGTATAGGGAGAATGACAGGATAGATGGGCAAGCATTATAACAAAGTGCAGAGATGGTCAGAAAAGTGGGGTTCAATGTAACTGTGGTGAGATGGTAATGATACAACTGTTTCCATCCTGTTTTTGAAAATTAATTTTTATTGCTGTATAGCTGATTTACAATGTTGTGTGAGTTTCAGGTGAACAGCAAAGTGCTCCCTGTGCTATATACAGCAGGTTCTGATTAGTTATCTGGATGTAACTTTCTATCAAGTTGTTACTGTAGTTGAGGAATCTACTGCTAGGTACTTGACATACTTACCCAATTTCATCCTCACAACACTGCAGGGTGAGTTTAGCAATCCTACATGAATAAACTAAAGTGCAGAAAAGTCAAGCGACTTAAACTGAAAAATCATTCAGGTACTCTGTGAGCAGAGGTTAGAGGCAAACCCAGGCCGTTCTGATGCCAAAACCTATGTTAGTTCCACCAAAGCCAAAAAGAGATAATCACAAGCCTTGTGTGCCAATACTAAGACTTCTTTTGTCATTTTTTATATTATTTGTAAATTTTTATTTTATATTTGAGAATGCTGCCACTGCCCAGCATCCTGAGACAGTATCATATTGCATTTCCCTAGCCCAGGAAGAAACAGAAATTCAAAGTATAGTTGCTACTGAGTATGTATCACTTTTGTACCACTGTAAAGTCGTGAACTCTTAAGTCAACTCATCTTAACTGAGGGACCTTAAGTTGCTGTCAGGGACCTTAAGTAGCTCTTTGGCTACATGGGTGTCATATGGGTAGGGTAAATTCCTATAAGCAGATTTTTTTTTTTAATAAGTAGAATTATTGAGTAAAAGGGTTTATGTATTTCAATTTAAAGAGGTGGTTTAATTCTCTAGTAGTCAAAGAATATGCCTGTTTTCTCATTCAAGGAATTATCAAACTATCTTTTATCCTTTGATACTCTAAACAGGTAAAATATTCATTATAATTTTAATTTACATCTCTAATTGTGAATGAAACTGAATTTTATTTCATATATTACAATCCACTTTCTTATAATGTGAAATATTAATGCTGTTTCATCTTTAATCTTTTCCTTATTGATATACAAATTAAGGGCTTCTCTGATGGCTCAGCAGTAAAGGATCTACCTGCCAATGCAAGAGATCCACCTGCCAATGGATTCCATCTGTGCTGGGAATATCACCTGGAGCAGGAAACGGCAACCTGCTCCAGTATTCTTCCCTGGAAAACCCCATGGACAGAGGAGACTGGTGGGGTATAGTCCACAAGGTCAGAGAGAATCAGACACAACTTAGCAACTGAACAACAGGTGATTTACAATGTTGTTTTAGTATCAGATAGATAGCAATGTGATTCAGTTACACATATACATGTATCTATTCTTTTTCAGATTCTTTCCGTATACAGGTTATCACAGAGTATCGAGTTTCTGTACTATACTGGAGCACCTTGTTGATTATGTTTTATATCTATGTTTTATATCTAGAAGTGTGCAGATGTTAATCCCAACCTCCTAACTTATTTCCCACCCTCCACCCCTGCCACCTTTCCCTTTTGATAACATAAGTTTGTTTTCTTCCTTTTTGGGTTCCAGGGGATGGAGGCTAGGGGTGGATTGGGCTGTGTGGCTTGCAGGATCTTAGTTTCCTGATCAGGGACCAAACTGGGGCCCTGGCAGTGAGAGCACTGAGTCCCAACCATTGGACCACCAGGGAATTCACAAACATGAGTGTGTTTTCTGAGAGTCTGTTTTGTAAATACGTTCATTTGTTTCATTTTTTTAGATTCCATATATAAGTGAAACCATATATTTGTCTTTCTCTGCCTGAGTTATTTAGTATGATAATCTCTAGATCCATCTTGCTGCAACTGACATTATTTCATTCTTTTTATGGCTGAGTAGTATTCCATTGTATGTATGACCATATCTTTACTCATTCATCTGTCCAATACAAAGACTTTCAAAATGCTTAAGTCCCTTCCTGAATTATGTATCTGACCTACAAAACAAAGTTTCTAGGTCTTAAATTGGGAAATAATGGAATATTATAGGAGGGGATACATATGGCCCTTGGCACCAGAAAAAGGAAAGGCTGCCTACAGTAAAAAGAGGCAAAGACCCAAGGTCCTTGACAGATTAAAAAGAATAACCTTGAATTCTGACTTTCTAGTTCCTGGATTCTGTCCTCTTAGGCTCAGTAAGGCAGTCTTTAGGTAAACATAGATAAATAATAACAAAAGTCCTAAGATCCATATACAGATTTGACATATCACCATGCAGGACCGTGTGCCTGACCATCTTTAAACAATAACGGCAAAAGAGAGAGTTCCCTGGTGGTCTAGTGGTTAGGATTAAGCACTTTCACTGCCATGGCCCAGGGTCAATCCCTGGTTGGGGAACTGACATTCTGCAAGCCACACAACACGACCAAAAAATAAAAGAAGAAAAAAAAAGACAAAAGAAAACCACCATAAATGACTAAATCAGGTAGGAAAAGACAGATGTCAAAGTCAGAAGAAATTCAATCAGGTCATCTTAAAAGTAGATGGCATTTTCCTTTCCTCACTTGTGGATTAACTTACTTTGTCCTCCATAGGGAGTTCCTCCATAAAAACAAGCCACTGCCAGCTTTTTTGTGATGTCACTGAAGTCTCTGCTTACTTGACTTGCCAACTCCCTTGTGGGTGCAAGAACCAGTACCTGAAAAGAAAAACTAATAATGGAATCCAAAGTATTATGCAATAATTGTTTAACAAATTTCCAATACACCAGGTTCAAGTCATCCTAACAATTACTTTCAAAATATCTATAATAATACCTATAATAACACACAACAGATTTCTACCAAACCAAAAGGTACAGCCTAGATTTAAATTCAGTGTAGTCTGAAATCTCACACTACAGTGAAATGGAAGTAGAATAGAAGTCAGAAGAGTAAGAGCAGACCAATATGGTGAAGGGCTTTGAATCCTAACAGGAAACACAACACAGGACCACAACAGACCCTCAGATTGGGTAACAGCATGAAAACAAATGTGATTTAAGAACAACCTAATACATCCATTCAACCGGTATTTACTGAACATCTATTATACACCAGGCACTATTTCAGGTGCTAGAATAATTTATTGTTACAGCTGCTGAAATTGCAGACAAATAACAGTAAACGAATGAATTAATGAGGAGGGGGCATGGATACTGGAAAGCCCGTGAACGAGGTGAGGCCAAAAAGTCAGGTACAACAACCCAAAGCCAAGGTGACAACACAGGCATTTTCAAGGAGGTCAAGGTTTGAATGCTAAGTTCTTTAGAAATGAGCTCAATAAGCACCATCCTCATCAGAGGGCGTGGCCTCTTCACATCGAATACTCCTTCCTATTCAGACATCTCTATTAAAAATACTTTCCCCATTTTAGGCAAAAATGCAGACACTTGACAAAACCCTTGAGCTCCAGGGACATCTAAAAGTCTTAAAGAAATATATAAGCATTAATAATAGAGGTGATCATTACCATGGAACAAATGACAATATTTAAATACATAAGGTTTGTAGTCAACAGTCTTAAAAGAATTATCCTGATTTATATCTTCGGATAAAGATCTCTAGTAAAAAAGATCTTAAGAAAAAGGCCTTAAAAACTCAAAACAAAACAAAGGGATATATAAGTGATGTCCAAGAAATGTCTCTTTTTTGTGCGGACTTGGAACCTGTAAACTAAAGACTGTGTTAAAGATACTTACCTGAGGGGCACGCCCTCTCTTCCGGTCTTGCAGTTCTCCAAGAAGTTTCTCAACCAAAGGGATAGCAAAGGAGAATGTCTTTCCAGTTCCTGTCCGCGCCTGTGCAATCAAATCCTTCCCACTATAGACATGGTGAAAAGTCTTTGCTTGTATAGGAAACAGGAAGGTCACCCCACGGGCTGTGAACAAATGAGCCATGTTACCTGACTGTGCAGTTCTTAAAGCCTAGGCCATACTGGAGGATGAAAGCACAGCCAGGCTTCTGATCCTGCAGAATTCTAGAATTCTACATTCTGGTCACATCTACAAAGTTAAATTCAAATATATTCTGGCAATGAAGAATATTTTGACCAAAAAATATCAATAAACTTTAAAGCACTAGAGTACAGTAAATACTTATTATCTTAAGAGATGAAGCCCCTTGTCACGAAATCTCATCTACAGGTCAATATAAGCCCAAAAATCAGGCGTTTTGCTGTCTTGACTGCACCACACCTGATTCAGAAATCACCTAAGTTGAGCATCTGTGACTTTCTACTTGGTTCATAGGCACAATACTAACCTGAGTTCTGAGTCAGGCTAGTATCATTAACCTAGAGATGCCTCAAGAAGTGCAAGAGGGTAAAAAAGAAAATACCAACATGGCATCAATATTTAATTGCACCAGTACTATCAGTCATTATACCTCTGAATATATATAATGTATTTTTTATTTTTTTGAATATAATATATTGAATAAATTTTAATCATTCATTTAAAAGGCAGTAAAGGCCATCACTAGTTTAGTCCTTTACCAAATATATAGACCTACTTCATTTATTATATGGCTGCATATATCATCCTCCAATAAGAACATGTCCCAGTTTATCTCAACAAAACCAGTAGAGTGCTTCCAAATAACGTGTTCTAACATTATACAATATTGCCAAGAACATTACCTTTAAGAAGTTTAATAGTTTCTTCAGATATGGGAAAATTAGAGAAAGCGCCTTCTTTTTGCTCCACAGTCATTTCCTATCAAATAAAGGGGGCCACAGAAAGAAATCAGTAACTTTATCCCTACAGGTTAAATATAGAAAGCCTTCTAAGAAATTATTCTAAAATATTTCTTCTAAATCAACCAAAAAGACACAAACACTCTGGTAAGTAAATCAAGATCTGAAAAGGATAAAGATGACAGTAATCTATAAAACCCTAAGAGAAGAAAATTTTGTGGCAAATATATATAGCACAGATATACCACATATGGCTAGTGAAAGCAGCTTCAGCCTCAACTAAGAACTTTTCCAGTTATTCCAAATCAACAATACACTGGTGAAGAGGTTATTAACCACTTCGCATAGCAACATCTTTCATAAACATATCCACAGAAAATAAGGGATAAGCATTTATGACAAATGATTACACTGGCACTATTTGATAGTGAAAAATCTGAATGTCCAACAATTGAATAATTAAGTGAATTTCTAAACATCTACATGATGGATTACATAACCACTAAAAATATTTAATATTAAAAAGTAAGGAAAAAAAAAAAAAAGTAAGGGAAATGCCTATATAAAAATATAGGCAATGGGCTTCCCTGGTGGCTTAGTGGTAAACAATCCACTTGCCAATGCAGGAGACATAAATTCAATCCCCAGTCAGGAAAGATCCCACATGCCACGGAGCAACTAAACCCATGTGCACCACAACTATTGAACCTGTGCTCTAGAGCCTGGGAGCTGCAACTCCTGAGCCCAAGTGCCATATCTACTGAAACTCGCAAGTCTTAAAGCCCGTGCTCCCCGACAAGAGAAGCCACCACAATGAGAAGCCCAGGTACGCCATCCAAGAGTATCCATGGAGCAACAAAGACTCAGTACAGTCATAAATAAATAAAATTATTTAAAAAATAAAAATAGAGGTAAGCTAGGAAAAGGCAAGATACAATATGGATAAAATCATAATCTGACAAAAAATAGCTGTATATGTTTTTTATAATCAGGAAAAAATTTTAAATCTTGATTACAACCCTACGGCAAAGAGAAATTTACTAGATTTAGCATTTTTCTTTGATGATTGAGCTTCTGAAAGATAACAGGATCAGCTTCCAAAAGGACATTTAAACATTGTATTCAACTCAAGTTAGTTAATGACCTAAACAAAAAGACTTGTGCAATCAAGCAAGCACCTTTTCAGTAGTTCCACTTAATCATGATTTACTAGGTGAAACCCTCAGAGGGATGCTGGAGTATATATGCATAACTATATACCTCCTGTTGATTTCTGACTTGAAAATAAGCAGATCAAGTGTGAAGAGAAGACATTCTCTAAACTTAAACCTTGCCTAGTTGCAAAGGAAGTATTCTGACAGTGTAGTTTTTAAAATACTCACCCTGCACCTCAAGAGAGGCGCTATGAAGTGCTGACACATCCAATTTCCTCCCATTATTAAATAATATGTGTAACAATTATATACTTATTTACCTGAATCAACATCAAAAGATACACTGTACATATTACAATGCAACTTTACCTGCTCTAACTCACTGTTTTCTTCACTGGCAGCTTCCTTGGAGTTGGAGTCAGGTCCAGAGTCAGGGAATCCATTCTTGAGGTTGGGGCTTTTCTCTTGAATTTCTCCATTTATTTCTTTTTCTTTCTTCATCTTTTTGGGCTTAGGTGCACCCAATTCTTCCTCAGAAGGCTCTTCATTTTTTATAGCTTTTTTGGTTTTAGGAGAAACAACTGTCTTTTCACAGGGCTCCTTCGATTTTTTCAAACTTTTGGTTTTAGGAGAAATAATGTCATCTTGAGATGGCTCCTCTTTCTTTTTTGCCTTTTTAGATTTAGGAGAATTCACGTCAACCTCAGAAGTCTCTACTTTCTTTGTAACCTTTTTAGCTTTGGAAGAAATCATTTCTTCTTTTTCTTCTGCTGCCTCTTCAGTCTTACTAGATTTTGGCTTCTCTTTTTTACCTTTCTAAAAAATAAATAAAGACAATGCAAATGCTGAGCAAAGCACTGATACAGTTGCATAATATATCAATTATACATTATTTCAAGATCACATAATTATGAAAAATATAATTTGGAGGCATTTTTCAACATGTGTACTTCTACCTTGCACAAAGGCAAAAATCAAACAGTATGCTTTTTAATACTGTTTCTTGGCTACCATGGAGAGAATAATATACCAATAACTTCATTAGCTTGGAAGAGAATGCTTCTTGGTAACTATTCAATTGTACAAGCTGTACAGTCCAATTTTTACAAGGGACTTGGAATGGCTCACAGGATTCTCCAACATGTTCTAAACCACAAACTACAGGAAATGATCAAGAACAATTTAACTTAATTTAACTTGATTAAGTTAATACAAGTATGTATGTCCACAGATAGATGATAACCCAATCTATCACCTCATGCGTAAAAAGATATACCTAACTTAAAGGGAAAAACAGAGGGCACAAAGTCACAAGAAAATGGAACAAGGGAAACCTCAAAACCAAACTAGATTACAGTTCCGAGCTGAAATGTCTGACCATCTCCAACTTTTCATATTTCTGAAAACTTAGTGAATATGTGTTTTACCTTCTGTTAAAACCTCCGTGGCAGAGCCTCAGGTCAAGGCAAGAAATATGGGGACTATTTCATTGAGCTGAAATCTGCCTCCAAAAAACTTCAGGCTTGGCCTCTGCTCTGAAATCATGGATGAACGGTAATCCCTCTCATATGACCTATCCTTCAGACATCTGAAAAACAATCTGGTCCACTCCATCTTAAGGCTTCAATTCTACCATCCCTTTGTTCCACCAACGAGAGCGGATTTTCAGTCCCTGTGGACTGCTTTGGAATGCAGTGGAGTTTGCTGGTCGTGTCCTTTCTAACTTCAACATCCCACAACTGAATAGGCTGGCCGATGCAAGGCAAGGAAACCAGGACTACTTCCTCCCCTTGGGGACAAGTCTCTGCTACCTCCGTTTCCTACAACACCAAAATACTGCTGCTGGAGAAACTCTCCCGTTAAAAAGACCCTGAAACAGCAGGAAAGAAATTCTAAGTCATGAACAACACAAGTTCCTAAGGACAATCTTTGTTCTTTCCGACCTTACCTCAGAACAGAGAATCAGTCACAAGTTAAATCGCTTTCTAAGGAAGTAATAAGAAGGAAGCAGACAGCTATCGAGGTAACTTAAGACTACCGCACACTGCTAGTCTATATAAAAAAAAAAATACGGTGTGCAGTCAGCACAACACGTCTACATTTCCACGGGAAATCTGGCCAACAAACATTAAGAGGAACTGAACTACTTTTTCGTCTAAGGGCCGCTTTCCGGAAAACTATATTTCCACCAGTAGGGTAAAAAATGTCACGACGGACGCCACCCACGTGTGCAGATGGGTTTCTGGCTGCGCCACTTCAGGAGGAAACGCTGGTCCCTCTTTTGACTTACAATTCCCTCCACGCACTCTCAAGCCGTGAGGTCCGTGTCTGGGCCAAAATGTGGGGCCTAACGGTGACCAGGTGTCGGACGTCCAGACTCTGAGACCACGTGGGACGCCGGCCGGCTCACTAGTTCCCATCTGCCCGGACTTCTCGGCAAAGCGCACACCGCTCGTGAAGAGCACCGACCATTCCCGAAACCCACGCGGGTCTCCGGCCGGGCAGGGTCCCCGCCGCGCGCCTTGTTTCCCGGCCCGGGCTCCTACTCTTAGCGCCCGGGCCCTCGTCCTGCCTGGTCCCAAGTCCCTCGGCCCTCAGTGGTACCTTCTCATTTTGTTTTCGCGGCATCTCCACTTTTGCCACGGCTGCGTCTGACTCCAAAACCGCGTCACTAAGAAGTTTCCCCGGCATCACTCAGCACAAGCTATGTAGGCCGACCAGTCTCGTCTACCGCGTGGAGAGGAAGAGAAAACGCTGCCCCTACAGCCCACCCAGCTTTCGTCACTTCCTGTAGTAAAGCGGAAGCGGAAGATACCGGCAGGCGAGGGCGTCGGTGGTAGTACCAAAGTAACTACTTTTCACATCCGGAGGACTCTGTGAATTAACTGCTTATGGCGCCTGGACTAGAAGGCATCTATAGAAGGGTAGGAATCCCATGGACGGAGGAGCCTGGTAGACTGCAGTCCATGGGGTCTCTGGGAGTCGGACACGACTGAGCGACTTCACTTTATCACTTTTCGCTTGCATGCATTGGAGAAGGAAATGGCAACCCACTCCAATATTCTTGCCTGGAGAATCCCAGGGACAGGGGAGCCTGGTGGGCTGCCGCCTATGGGGTCGCACAGAGTCGGACACGACTGAAGCGACTTAGCAGCAGCAGCAGCAGGAATCACAAAGGATGATTTTATTCTCGTTCGAACACTGCCCAGATTCTCGCTAGCCCCAGCCTGATAAATGAAGATTTGGAATTGCTTTTGAGTGGCGCCTCTTCAGTGCTTTGTATCAGATTTTTTGCGTTTGTAAGGTCCTTTCACGCGCAAACGCGCGTGATGTGTCGTCATCTTGTGGAAACGTCGACCCTTGAAAGGAGACCCCAGACTCACAAGCCTAGATAAGAACTAGATGTTAAGCGGGTCTGGTCATTCATTAATGCGTGCGCTCAACATATAGCTGCTGAGCATTCACCGTGTCAGGTGTGAGAAACAAGGTTGGGATTCGGCACAGAAGTCTGTCTTCAATAAGCTTTGTAGACTGGGGGGAGATGGAGAAGTGTCAGTTGTTTTGAAGGCATAACCAGCCTTGGGACCTGTAGCTGCTGCTAAGTCGCTTCAGTCGTGTCCGACTCCGTGCGACCCCATAGACGGCAGCCCACCAGGCACCCCCGTCCCCGGGATTCTCCAGGCAAGAACACTGGAGTGGGTTGCCATTTCCTTTTCCAATGCATTAAAGTGAAAAGAGAAAGTGAAGTCGCTCAGTCGTGTCTGACTCTTAGCGACCCCATGGACTACAGCCCACCAGGCTCCTCCATCCATGGGATTCTCCAGGCAAGAGTACTGGAGTGGGGACCTGTAGATAGGGTCCCAAAACCATGTAGACTTCTACTGGAAAATACCGGGGGTCTTAGTCTTGCAGAATTTGGACATAAACTACTTAAAGCGGTTGAGGGAAAGTGGTCCACTGAATGACGTATAACCAACATCGCTAAACTTCCTGTGAAGAACTAGAGAGGCAAATAATTGGGAGCTTCTTCATCATAAAATCATTTTTTTAATGGGTTGAAATCTTTACGGTCTTTGAAAAACTGAACCGTTTGCCCTGTGATTTTGGCCATATTTCTTAATCTGAATCTGAGTTTCTTATGCATAATGGGGATAACAAAACCTAACTTCATCGGTTGACAAAATTAAGATAATGAATGAAAAAGGTTAGCATTGTCTGGCACACAGAACACAATAAATAAGAGCTATTTAAACTGATAAGGGGAACTATACCCAACATTTTGTAATAACCTATGAGAAAATAATCTGAAAAAAATAGATACATGTATATCAGTATAACTGAATCACTAACCTAAACTCACACTGTAAATCAACTATACTTCAATTAAAAAATAAAAACATGAAAAAAAAAAAAAGCCTCATAGGTATGTCAAGGTTTTTAGAAAACTCAAAATGTAATCACTTTGTGACCAAGGGAAATAACTGGGAGTTTTATTTCTGTATTTCATAAGATTAGTTTTTACTGCACATTCTTTAATCTGACAGTTCAAAGGAAATTGTTCATGTTTCACAGATTATGTTTCACAGTGTCAATTTTTTAGCAGATAAATTTATGTAACTATACGATGCTTTCACTTAACACCCTGTGATATCCTTGAGCCAGGAGCTTTGATTGATTTATCCATCTTTGTATCCTTAAGATTTTGGACAGTTCCTGCCACACATTAGCCTTCCACGAGTAGTGGGGTAAGGAAGGAACCCTTTGAAATAAATTTTAGTTATATGTCCGGGCAGGAAAGCAATTAGGAAGTTGCAGTCTAGTCAATAAACCACAAAATTACATGATGCTGCTGTATATGATATGGCTGTACACAGTACAGGGACATTTTTAATACCAACAGATGTTCAACAACAGAATAAGCCCAGAATGCTACTAAATGGGAAATTTTTGTCAAGGCTCATACAGTAAATTCTTTTTTAATATATCTGCACATAGGCACAAGGCCAAAATTCCAAGGGGAAATATGCAAATGGCCCTTTTTGGCTCAAAGGTCGCCAGATTACTATATTTAATCTAATCATCTGTACAAAATTCAGTAACAAGTGGAAGAAATGGGTCTTACATCCATTTGATAGGGAATTGGAAGTACTTCTTGAATTCTGCCAAGCCAGTCTCCTCTGATGTAGATAATGTAATGTTTTCATAAAATTGGGAGAATTTTCTATTTCAAAAAGTATGTACACACACATACACAGTAAATTAAAAATCTATACAACAAAATGTAAGCAGTAATGATCTCTGAAAGAGGTAATTATAGGTGATTTTAATCTTCCATTTGTTTATCAATTTTTTTTCAAATTTCCAACAATGAACATACATTACTAATATTTTTTAAAGGAATATAGTTTTTAAAAAATAACTATTAAGCACTACTCCCAAATTATACAAAACAAAAATGGGAGGCTTTCAGACATTCACACCAAAGTGTGAATTTATCATCAAATTTCTAATGCTGAAAGGAATAAAACATTATTTACAAATTCAAAAGCTGAAGATCAAGGTAATAGATTCAAGTTCAAGTAGGTATCAGGGGACCACAGCACTAGGGTACAGAGCATCATACAGAAGGCTCTGAATAGCCGAAAGGTGGAGCCCTGAAGGCGCTGAGCTCTATGAAGAAGGAGCAAAGATAAAGAGGTGGAACGCAGCCCAAAGCTGAGAATTTGGTAAGGAATTTGCCCTGCCCCTCCTCCTTCCAGAAGACAGAGAAAGCTATTGTTTTATTTTCTTAGGATTTGCCCCTTTCCTTCGGAGGAGGAAATGGCAACCCACTCCAGTATTCTTGCCTAGAGAATTTCGTGGACAGAGGAACCTGGTGGGCTGCTGTCCATGGGGTCGCACAGAGTCAGACATGACTGAAGCAACTTAGCATGCATCCATGCATTGGAGAAGGAAATGGCAACCCACTCCAGTATTTTTGCCTGGAGAATCCCAGGGACGGGGGAGCCTGGTGGGCTGCCGTCTATGGGGTCGCACAGAGTCGGACACGACTGAAGCGACTTAGCAGCAGCAGCAGCCCCTTTCCTTGCTAATAAGGATGCCGGCCTTTAGCAAGGGGACCCCTTAAATCCATTCTCCTTGGCATTTACCTGCATGTGTATCTTTTTCACTCTCCCTTACCCTCCAGTGGCTCTTCTAAAACAAGGTCTATGAAGCCTTCCAATATATGACCCTTGTCGTGTTCTCACCACCACTTTCCTCACAGTCCAGACCCTGACAATAAGAACTACTTATCGTTCGCCATGCTTAGACCATGTTGTATTAGCTACTCTGTGCCTGTTTCTTTTACCTCTCTTAACTCACAATCATCGTGGCCAAACGCTTTCTCTGAACCTCCCACCCCAGCTTCCTGGGCTGCACTTGGTGTTCTGGTACAGTTTGCCAGTCATCACACTTCGTCATTGCCATGGACCCAGGTTTATGTGTCCATCTATTTCACTATATTCTGAGCTATCAAGGGCAGAGACTGAGCACTCCTTATTAACTTTTATATTAATAAAACTTATTCTGAGGTACCAAACACCTCAGTAGGAATGCAGCCCTTATTCCATTTTGGGTATCAATACAGAGCTCTGCTGCTGCTGCTGCTAAGTCACGTCAGTCATGTCTGACTCTGTGTGATCCCACAGACAGCAGCCACCAGGCTCCCCCATCCCTGGGATTCTCCAGGCAAGAACACTGGAGTGGGTTGCCATTTCCTTCTCCAATGCATGCAAGTGAAAAGTGAAAGGGAAGTCACTCAATCATGTCCAACTCAGCGACCCCATGGACTGCAGCCTACCAGGCTCCTCCATCCATGGGATTTTCCAGGCAAGAGTACTGGAGTGGGGTGCCATTGCCTTCTCTGAATACAGAGCTCACACTTACACAAATGCAGACAGAGCCATCTAGATTTCCCTCCCCCAAGTCATTAGCTATTTGGAATCCCACTGCCCATAATCAAAACTTCTCAATCCAGCACCAACAGTCCTTCTTTCCTCTTGGGCTAACTGTAATCTGGCTCTTACTGGAAAATACTCCCCTATTGCTTCCTCACACATACATTGCTTATTCCTTCACATCCAGTGTATAACTGGTGTCAGTGTCTTCCTCTTTTCCTCAGTTACTCCTTGACTTTCCTGTAAATGCCCTTGTGCCTTTGGAAATCTGTGGTAATCTCACCTTTTCCCATTCCTAATTCGAGTAATTTGCCAACCTCCACCACTTATGGTATTTTGGCAACTGGATTAGTCTTATACTTCCTCCTCAGTTCTCGTTTGTCTTCATTCTCATTTGTCTTCATTATCCATGGAAACCATCCACATTAACAACTGGCTTCTCGGTTCTTTGACCACCTAAACTGAAATAACCTTTGCCCCCAACAGGCCTGCTCTGCAATTGTCTTCTCAAAAGCTCCTCTCCTAAATCCTCAGACTCAGTCCTCAATCCTGTGCCCCATCTGCGTCCTCCCTACTGTCAACCCCATCTCCACTTCAATTCCTAAGCAGTCTAGACTCCTTGGACTGTTAATCACTTATGCTGAATCCTTAACATCTTCACCTTGTTATCATTTAACCTTAGAGCAAAACCCCAGTCCCCCATCAGCTGTCTCCCACCTCCACTCGTACAGCACAATGCTGAGTGTTGTCATAGGAAATCACTCAACCACTCTAATGCCACTACAAATTCAGTCTCTCATCACAACTGGATCTCTGTGACCCTGTTTGCCTGGTGAGTTCTTCATTATGTTCTCTTCTCATACCTCTCGTTTCTCCACTTTCCTCAAATTTCCTAGCCTACTACTTCGCTTTTCACCTTCAGTGGCTGACCATGCAAAACTACCACAGGAAAAAACAGGAAGACATTAGCCAGATATGGAGAAGGCAATGGCACCCCACTCCAGTACTCTTGCCTGGAAAATCCCATGGACGGAGGACCCTGGTAGGCTGCAGTCCATGGGGTCGCTGAGAGTCGGACACGACTGAGCCACTTCACTTTCACTTTTCGCTTGCATGCATTGGAGAAGGAAATGGCAACCCACTCCAGTGTTCTTGCCTGGAGAATCCCAGGGATGGGGGAGCCTGGCGGGCTGCCGTCTGTGGGGTTGAAGAGTCGGACACAACTGAAGCGACTTAGCAGCAGCAGCAGCAGCCAGATAATCTCTCAACTTTTTACCTTAACACCTGCAAACTCACCTCCATGATAATCATACCTTCCTCTTGACATTAGAGATGGGCTTCCCTGGTGATTCAGATGATAAAGAATCTGCCTGCAATGCAGGAGACTCAGATTCAATCTCTGGGTTGATCCCTCGGTCAGGAAGATCCCCTGGAGAAGGAAATGGCAACCCACTCCAGTATTCTTGCCTGGAGAATTCCATGGATATAGAAGCCTGGCAGACTACAGCCCATGGGGTCACAGAGTCGAACACAACTGAGAGACTAACACTTTCATTTTTTCACTTTTCTGCTGTCTATGGCTAAAATTTCCAGAATGTGCTTGAGCTCATTTGTTTGGATCTTCATAGAGATTTTGATCTATCATGCATTAATTCTTTCTCCTCCCCACTTCCATATTAGTATTTCAGCATGCTCAAATTGCCCTCATCTCCCCACCCAGCCAACACAAAATTCTCACTGCAATCTCGTCCTTTCTTCTACATCATTTTAGCTTGTTCTTCCTTATTCCTAGCCAAGTTTCTGGAAGACGTGTTCATTGTTTGTTATCCCTACTTCACCTCCCTTCTGAAGCCATGGCTAAATAGCTTCTACTCAATACTGTGTTAATATGGCTGCTCCCCATATCAATGTCTGCTTGCCAAATCCAAAGGCCATTTCAATTTTCTCTTCTGGTGGCTCTGGAAGCCCCATATTTCTGGGCTTTGGGCCCTCTTCTTGTCACCCCTTCTCAGTGGGATCCCCTTTCCTCTGCTAAGCAGTAAGTACACTGGTGTGCCGTTGGGTTACGTTTTCAGACCTTTTTCCTTACTGTACTTTCCCTGGATCATCTTATCTACTAACTTAACTACAATTACCATTTTTTATTTATTATTGCCAAATCTTTCGAACAGCCTCTCTCCTTCATATAAATCCAACAGCCTACTGTTTATCTCCACATATGGACTACTCAATATTAAAATACATCTAATCCTGAACTAGTCATGTTCCCTCTCTCCCCCAAATAACTTTTCTTGCTCTTTGTTCTAGTACCTATTATCTCAGTGACGAACATAGGTTTAATTCTTCTGCCTCTTTTATCTTCCAATTGAAAGCACCAAGTCCTAACAATTCCATATCCTAAAACCTCTGAAATCTAGCCATGTTTCTCAAAGCCCACTGCCACTATTTAGCATAGTAGTTAAGAGTGCTGGTTCAGAAGCTAGACTTGGTTTAAATCATCACTCCACTATATATCATCCAGCTGAGTGATTCTAAATAAGCAATAACCTCTCAAGTGCCTCAGTTTTCATCACTCAAAATATGTTACCTATCATTTGTTAGTGCAGACCACCACCACCTCTACCTGGGATTACTCTGACAGCATCTTAAGAGGGCTCACAGTGCCTAGTCTGGCCCTTCTGCAATTCAGTCTCCTCAACGTAGTCAGTAATCTTTCTGAACACAAATCTCATCATGTCACTTCTTACTGTCAACTCTTTAATGATTCTCCCTTGTCTTCAAGAAAATATTTCAACTCCTGGGGCCTCTCTGGTGGTCCAGTGGTTAAGACTCCATGCTTCCACTGCAGGGGTTGCAGGTTCAATCCCTGGTCTGAAAACTAAGATCCTGCATGCCACGTGGCCAAAAAAGGAAAAAGAAAAAAGTTCTGTGATACAGTATTTCAATTTCTTAAAAATGCACACAGGACTTTTGAAATCTGGTTTCTAAATCCTTATCTATTACTGTCCTCTATCACATGTAAGCCATACTGAACTATGTGGAGGCCTTCAGATTTACAGTGCTATTCTCTACCTCTGGGTTGCCGCGTATACAAGCATCCCTAGGAAATACTGCGGGTTCAGTTCCAGACCACCGCAATAAAGCAAATACTCCAATAAAGTGAGTCACACAGATTTTTTGGTTTCACAGTACATATAAAAGTTATGTTTACACTATACAACAGTCTAAAGTGTATAAAGCTTCATGTCTAAAATAAGGTACATACCTTAATTCAAAAATAGTAACAGAAAAAATAGGACCAACAGACTTGTTCAACACAGGACTGCCGCAAACCTTCCATTTCTAAAATATACAGTTATCTGTGAAGTGCAACAAAACGAGGTAGGCCTGTACTGTTCTGACTACAAACCCTCTCCCTTCTAAACTGGCTAGATCAACTTGTACTTCTGCTTTACTTCTCCTATCACTCCATCTAAAAAAGCCTGACTCCTAAGGCTGATTAGGCACACCCCAATTAGATCCTTCACATTCCATAGCTACTTTCATCCTAAACATCAGGTGTTAATCTCAACCAGAATTGCTGCTGTAAACTGTAAGTTCCTTGAAGATGGCGACCATGCCTTATTCACCACTATAGCCCTGGGGGCTAGGATAGTGATGGGCACACAGTAGACATTCAACAAGTAACTTTAACTGTTGAATAAATTATTGAGGATGCACTGCTTGCACACCTTTTGATTAACTTTATCTAAAATTTAAAATGTTACATCTAACCAATCACGTCACCAGTCTTTACAGCCCTTTAATGCAAAAGGCATTTCTTATTTTCTACCCTATTATTATACAGAAGGAATGATCTGAATACAGACACACCATATTTTGTATTATGCAAGTAATGTTAAGATTGACTTAACTGCCACATTTTTGAAGAATTTTAAAAGATTACATTGAGAAAATTCTTCACACACAGTGAAAAGAGACAATAAAAGGAAGTTTTTTATTCAAAGGTATAACTTGATAAGTAGATTTGTTTACAACCATTCTTGTGAAATACTTTTTAAAAAAATACAACCAACTTCTTTCCAAATAGCAGACACAGACCTCAGCTATGATGACCTAATTTTTGGTTGATAATGTACATGATTATGCAGAAACAGGCAAGCTCACACTGGAAGATTAACTATCTCAGTCAAAATTCCGCTTGTGGCCCCCACTTCTTGATCGATTTCTATTCCCACTTCGTCTTCTACCATCTTGTCGACTTCCTGTCCGACTCCCCTGCCGACTCTGTCTACCTGACCGGCCACCGGATCGACCACCTGACCGGCCTGACCGGCCCAACCGGCCACTTGACCAACCACTCCTCTGTCTGGAATTAGAAGATGTGTTTCCATCATAATATTCTTCAATTTCAGGCAACTTGGCTGGCACTGAGAGTATCCAGTCTGAATCATGCCACTCTGCCTGTTGGGGTAATTTACAGGATTATACAAATGCAAAATAGAAACCATAAGCAAGCACATGAGTACAGGAGACTCTTTGAATATCTATTAGCTAAATGTCATCAATCCATTAAGTCCAGAGTATCTGGAATAAAACTAAAAACCAGAAAGCAAAAAATATTCAAAGCTAAAACATAGGAACTTAAGTTTCCTAAATTTCATGAACAAACAAAACAGAAACAGACTCAGATACAGAGAACAAACAGGTGGTTTCCAGAGAAGAGAGAGATGAGGGGGATGAGTGAAACAGGTAAAGGAGATCAAGAGACAGAAACTTCCAGTTACAAAATAAATTAATCACAAGGATGAAATGTACAGCTTGGGGAATATAGTTAATTATACTGTAATATTTTTGAATGATCAAAGTAGCAAGACTTATTGTAGCGATCATTTTGTAATATAAATATAGAATCACTATATTGTATACCTGAAACTAACACAGTTTTGCAGGTCAATTATATCTTTAAAAATTTTTTTTTAAATGTAGACACTGGGAGGAAATGCTTCAAAATGCTAATAGTGGTTATCTCTGGGGGATGGGAATTTATGTATGATTGTTACTCTTTTTTTGTTAATCGTTCAGTCGTGTCCGACTCTTTGCGACCCCATAGAGTGTAGCCCACCAGGCTCCTCTGTCCATGGGATTCTCCAGGCAAGAATACTAGAGTGGGCAGCCATTCCCTTCTCCAGGTGATTATTACGTTATACTTTTATGTGTTTCTAGTTGTCTGCAATGAACATCTACTCCTTGTAAAACTACACATACACAAAAAACAATAAATGTCATTAAAAATGAAAAAAATCCTGTTAAAACTTAAATCTCAAATTTAATGCAACAGTACAAAGCTTGGATCCTCCTCACCCCCAAAAAAGTTTCTAAAAGCTAACTATTAGTTGGAAGAGAGATTTTCAGGCCAATTTTGGCACTCTAAATTCCTACTCGGTTTATACATTCTAAAAGAGCCCACTGGTTTCTCAGCACAAAACAAACAGGCCACTAATAAGTGGTCATTGCTTTCAGAAGGTATACTGACAGAAACAAGGTCTGAGAGCTGATAATGCAGATTAAAAATCTGTCAACAGGGACTAAAAATGTCGCTATTGGAAACAATTTCATATTGGGGTAAACAAAATATAAAGATCAGCAGCGCTTAAGAGCATCAATATGTCATATCCTGCTACACTGTCTTTCATTGTGATCATGAGTTGCCAAGGCAAGTTAATATTAAAATACCTTACATGTCAGAATGAGCAGAGGCAAATAGCCACACACACAACTGGTGGCAATATATGACCAGAGCCTTAAAAATACACACAGTTTTTGGCCAAGCAGATATCTTAAAAAGTTCATCTTAAAGAAATAAACTTGGCAATGCATAAAGACTTAGCTATGAAAAAAAAAAAAAGACTTAGCTATGCCAACATTTAAGGCCGACCTGTTTATAATGCATGTGAGTTGCTCAGTCATGTCCGACTCTTTGTGACCCCATGGACTGTAGCCTGCCAGGCTCCTCTGTTCATGGAATTCTCCAAGCAAGAATACTGGAGTGGGTTGCCATTTCCTTCTCCAGGGGATCTTTCCAACCCAGGGATCAAACATTGTAGGCAGATTCTTTACCATCTGAGCCACCAGTGCAAATCTGTTTATAATAGAGTACTAGTATTGGAAATAATCTAAATGTCAGAAAAATAGGACATTGGTTAAGCTGGTCACCCATATGGCCAAATGCTAGGGAGCCAATAAAAGTAAGTAACTGTATAGTTGATAAAGAAATGTGTTTACAACATATTCTGAATTTTAAAAAGGACTTTGAAAACCAAATAATCCCGTTCTTGTGTCAAATATGTATGTATCAGGGACACAGATAGACAAATTTCACAGTGTAGGAATTTAGTGGACAATCTCTTTCTTCTTCAGATAAAACACAAGGAAAATTTTTTTAAAGAGATAAAGGAATTGGAGAACCTACAGAGTAAAAGAGACAAAAATCAAATTATACAGAATGAACTTTGCAGACCTTCTTATATTTAAAAATATTCAGGAGACAGGGGAAAATGTAAACACAAAGTTGGATAATACTGATGAATTACTATTTTGGGGGTTTAATAATGGTATTATGTTTTTTGAAAGTGTTTTTAATATTTTAGCTATATAAAAGTATTTATGGTTGAAATGATAAGACTTCCTAGAATTTGTTTCAAAAGAATACAGGAGAGAGCTTCCTTGGTGGCTCAGTGGTAAGAATCCACCTGCCAATGCAGGAAACATGGCAGTTCGATCCCTGATCCAGGAAGATCCCACATGCCACGGAGCAACTAAGCCTGGGTACTACAAATATTAAGCCTGTGCTCTAGAGCCTGGGAGCTAAAACTACAGTGCCCATGTGCCTCAACTATGGAAGCCTGTGAGCGCTATAGCCCAGGCTTTGCAACAGGAGAAGCCACTGCAACTAGAGAAGAGCCCCACTCTCTGCAACTGAGGAAAAGAAAAGCCCACACAGCAAGGAAGACCCAGCACAGGCATAAACAAAATTAAAAAAAAAAAAAAAAAGAAAAGGAATACAGCGTAAGTGGATGGAAGCAGACATCAAACACAACTGACCGTGAGCTGATACTGCTGAAGCTGGGTGATGAGGACATGGGGATTTGGTATGCAATTCTATTTTTTCACATTTGACAAACTGGATATTTATAATTTTTTAGTTTATTAAGGATTCTTTCACTGATTTACACATTATAAAGATATTATAAATACGTCTTTTTAATCTCTGTCTTTTAGAGAAACATATTCAACTATTTAACGGATAAAAATTTTTATATACCTGTAACCTTTCTGATTCAGTTGTGGGAACATCAAAGCAAACACCCTAAAAGCAAAATGAAAATATTTTTATTTAGATGCACACAAGTTGATTTTTTAAAATGCCTTCTTATAATTTTATATAAACTAAAAAAAGAAAAGATTAAGTGGGTCCCATGATTACAGCTTACCAGCTAATACATAATAATAAAAAAATAAAAGATTAAGTGGGTCCCATGCTTACAGCTTACCAGCTAATACATAATAATAAAAAAATAAAAGATTAAGTGGGTCCCATGCTTACAGAATTAAACCAGCTAATACATAATAATATATGACACAGAATGACTGTTAATTGTACTTCCTAAATTTAAAAGTAAACCAGTATCTAATAAGAATTGACTACTAATGAGCACCTAGAGAATTCCCTAGAAAAGTTTTTGTAGACGCTATAATGTTCCATGTCCTGTGTAAAATGACCCATCTAATAAATTCCTTTAAAAATTTAATAACTGAAGATGTTTCCTCTTTGATCTTGGCTGCCAGTACACTGAAAGTTAATTAATATCCAAATATAGCAAATGGTTTGGCCTAAGGATGTAAGTATATTTTCCCTCCCCCTCCACATTTTTTCTGAATGTACGTAGTTGTCTTACGATCTTTTTCGAAGGTAATATTAAACTTTGAGAAAGATAACTTTCCAATAAGCAAGTTAATAAATTCTAGATTAGCATGAACTTATATAATCAGGTGAGATGAATAAATATAACGTCTTTTCACAAAACCATTAGGAGAAATCAGTCACTAAGATTACAGATGGCTTTAACTTCGCTATTTCATAACTGTACAAAAATACCTAATTCAGTTATCCTCATTAACAACCAATAGCAGGCCACTTAGAAACCAATATTGTGTATTCTCTTAAAAAAAAAAAAGATTTAGCTGTTGCAATTATGTTGCTCAATTGTAAAAAATAAACACACAGGACCACATATGCCTTCAAAGGCAGAAACTTAGATAACTTGAATTACAAATTAAGGAGAATGACTTACAGCTTTCTAGAGGAATGGGTTACTTACGTAACTCCCCAAACTTCCAACTGGAAACACACTAACACATGGATAAAATAGTATTATTCATCCCATTAGACTTCAAAAAAACAATGAACAAAATCTACTAGTCTTTATAAACATATACAACAGTTGTCTAGAAAAGCCTACCATATTTCCTTTTAGGAGGCACATTCTGGTAATCTGGGACACAGCATTACTACTCAGCTTTCTGTTAAGTTCTTTCCAAGCACAGCTGACATCCTGTATTTCTTCTGGGCTTTCCAGAGTCATGGTCACAAACCCCTTAAGGAATAAAAGTCACACTGTGTTTGAGAGAAAAGCAGCAGCAATAGGACAATAACATTTTAACTTAACAGCCTTTTTTGATTTATGGCGTCCCAGGTGGCACTAGTGGTAAAGAACCCCCCTACCAACACAGGAGACGCAAAAGACAAGGGTTCAATCCCTGGGGAGGGAAGATCCTCTGGAGGAGGAAATGGCAACCCACTCCAATATTCTTGCTTGGAGAATCCCATGGACAGAGGAGCCTGGAGGGCTACAGTCCAATGGGTCGCAAAGAGTTGGACACAATTGAAGCGACTTAGTGTGCATGCGTACACTTCTTATAAGCCAACATGACCAGTATAACATGACCACTAAAAAAATAAACTATACTAATATAAGACTAATGCTTATAGATCATTGAAAGTACCATTCTTCTATACATTGATGTAAGACTACATTTAATTCTTAACATAATGCTTCAAGAGGAAATTATACAAACTACAGCATCAGGGATAAGATAAGGTAGTGAAGAATTAAGGAAATGCTGAAGGACTCAAGGTTAGCTTTGAGTGGAAAAACAAGAGGACATAAACGTGTTTAAACTTTTGAAGGACTACACTTGAGCAAAAATGACTTGCTTTGTAAAAGTTCACTGGACAACAAAACAGTCAACATGAAGAAGATATAGGGAGGCATTGATGTAACAAATGGTTAAGTGCCCCCTACATATGTGCCAGAGACTGTCCTAGGTGCTAGAGATTCAGCAGTAAATAGTCCTTTGTCTCAGGGAGTTACCTTGTAGTGTACATGTAGCAAGGGGTTGGGGTGGGGGTAGTGAATGATGATGGGAGTTGTTGCTGTTTAGTTGCTAACTTGTGTCCAACTCTTTTGCTACTCTGTAGCCCACCAGGCTCCTCTGTCCATGAGATTTCCCAGGCAAGAACACTGAAGTCATCATGCCATTTCCTTTTCCAGGAAATCTTCCTGACCAAGGGGATCAAACCCAAGTCTCCAGCTTGGCAGGCAGATTCTTCACCACTGAGCCACCAGTGAAGTCCAATGGTGGGAGAGGAGACAGGTAACAAAGAAGTAAATACACATAATGTCATAGTAATAAGAATCATGGGAAAAAAATAAAGCAGGGGAAGAAAAGGAAAATAGAGAGTAAAGGCAGGAATACGCTACCTTAGACAGGGTGATGGGGAAAGACCTCTGATACAGCGATACCTGATAGAAAGCCGAGTGAAGTGGAGGAGGGAGCCAAGATTAGTAAAAGAACATGCAGAATAATCTGATAGAAAGCCGAGTGAAGTGGAGCAGGGAGCCAAGATTAGTAAAAGAACATTCAGGATAATACAAACAAGCACAAAGGCCTTGTGTAGGATTAAGTTTATGTTCGAGTATCAGCAAGTAGGTTACAATAGGTGAAACAAGCAAGGGGAGAGTGACAGGAGATGAGGCCAAAGAGGTAGCAAGGGAAGACCCTACAGCACATTCCTCGTAAAGACTTTGGATTTTGATTTTAACCCATAAGAGAAATATAAAACCACCTACACCCTGTTGCTAAGATATTTAAGCAGAGGTTAGATGACCCATCTGCCAAAGAAGGATTCTTTTTATTAGATAAAGGTTGGGATTAGATGACCTCTTAAATACTTCTTAGGTTTAAAAGTCTACCTTATGTTGATGTATGGCAAATATGAAACAAATACTATAAAGCAATTATCCTTCAATTAAAAATATTTAAGTAAAAAAAAAGATATTACAATGGTAATGATGAAATATTATGAATAGTTTTATGCCAACAAATTTGATGACTTAAAAAGTGTACCTTAATGTTTCCTTAAGAAATGTGGTTTAAGTTTTCTTGAGAAGTATCTGGTGGGTTATTAGGGATAAAGTATTTGCTCAGTGCTAAAATAACACCCCATGGATTTCTTACTAATTACAGAGTAAAATATACTTTTTATAATGGGAATACATGGCTCTGGTATGGTTTGATATCTGATACTGACCTGGCAGGGGGACAGGTCAGATGGTGTTTTATACACATACACATACTCCCCACATATACAGGCAATCCTTACTTTGCATGGGAGAAACGCTGGGCTGGAA
The DNA here is from genome assembly GCF_003369695.1 of Bos indicus x Bos taurus. Lineage (NCBI taxonomy): Eukaryota > Metazoa > Chordata > Mammalia > Artiodactyla > Bovidae > Bos > Bos indicus x Bos taurus. The sequence goes on along the minus strand of NC_040103.1, from coordinate 25,174,331 downwards.
GAAGCACAAGCTGGGATCAAGACTACCAGGAGAAATATCAATAACCTCAGATATGCAGATGACACCACCCTTATGGCAGAAAGTGAAGAAGAACTAAAAAGCCTTTTGATGAAAGTGAAAGAAGAGAGTGAAAAAGTTGGCTTAAAGCTCAACATTCAGAAAACAAAGATCATGGCATCTGGTCCCATCACTTCATGGGAAATAGATGGGGAAACAGTGGAAACAGTGTCAGACTTTATTTTGGGGGGCTCCAAAATCACTGCAGATGGTGACTGCAGCCATGAAATTAAAAGACGCTTACTCCTTGAAAGGAAAGTTATGACCAACCTAGATAGCATATTGAAAAGCAGAGATGTTACTTTGCCAACAAAGGTCTGTCTAGTCAAGGCTATGGTTTTTCCTGTGGTCATGTATGGAGATGAGTTGGACGGTGAAGAAAGCTGAGCGCCGAAGAATTGGTGCTTTTGAACTGCTGTGTTGGAGAAGACTCTTGAGATTCCCTTGGACTGCAGGGAGATCCAAACAGTCCATCCTAAAGGAGATCAGTTCTGGGTGTTCATTGGAAGGACTGATGCTGAAGCTGAAACTCCAATACTGTGGCCACCTCATGCGAAGAGTTGACTCATTGGAAAAGACTCTGATGCTGGGAGGGATTGGGGGCAGGAGGAGAAGGGGATGACAGAGGATGAGATGGCTGGATTGCATCACCGACTCGATGGATGTGAGTTTGAGTAAATTCTGGGAGTTGGTGATGGACAGGGAGGCCTGGCGTGCTGCGATTCATGGGGTCGCAAAGAGTCAGACACGACTGAGCGACTGAGCGACTGAACTGAACTGATGTTAGCTGGAGTCTATTTCTCGATTTGCATGGCTCCATGAGAAAACAGGTTCTGGTATACAAGTTTCAGTTAACACAGTACTGTGCAAAGTAAAGATGTCCTATATTTCTCTCCAGATAAATATCTATGGTTCAGTTTTAATCTTTCTCAACCACATACAATTTTCTCACAGATTTCTACCTTATCGGAGGTGATCAAAGATCGTGGTTCAAAACTTGACGCGCCAGAGATGTGGGCTAACGCTGCAGCCAGCGCATCCACTGCCCCCTTCTCTTCTATCAGTCTCTGAGCTGATGGTCGGAAAAAATCAACAGCAGCATAAGAAACAGAAGCCAAAGACCTACGGTTCAAAAACAGCAAATTTTCTTGGTCAAGACAAATGGGAAAGATTAAAGATAAAAGAAGTAATGGGAAAAGAGAGCAATGTTTTCATATTTTAATATAATTAAATGTCTGTTGGTAAAACTGGTGATTAAATTTTCTGATATGTCAACTAGGAGAGCTTAAAAATGTATAGCCTAATACAAAAGAAAAAACCATTCAGCAAGGTCAGAAAGCATACCTGATGGCATCCATGCTTTTAGATTTAACTAAATCCATTGTAGAAGGAACACCTACACGTTTAAAAGTAATTCCCTGAAAATGAAAGAATTACATTAAAGAAAAATGGAAGTCTTTACAATTAATTCCTAAATTAATCTAGATTGTTGAATTTCCATTTTTGGACTTAAAGATTTCCAAGCCCTAGCAGAACAAGATTTCCTAATAAATCATCAATAACAAATTCTAGAAAAATGGAAAAAAAATTTTTCTTTCAATTGTCTTGTAGTTACAAATCATGGAATTACAGTTAGAAAACAGCTGATTTTTAAAAAAAGATGCTGTTCACAATAAATTTTTTCTTATTATCTTCATCGTACAAAGTATGTGAAATAATGTATGAAAATATACATCATAAAAACAGGAAAAATACTACAAAAACTCGAGACCACAAAAAATGTGTAATTTCTTGTAGAAACTGGCTGTTGTAACATTTCTCAGTATAATCTTGACTATTACACCAAGATAATGTCATAATCATCCATTTACAATATCAGACTAAGAGTTACTGAAATCACAATGCACTGATTTTAGTCAAGGGAGAAATTCAAGGGAAAAGGGAGAAAGTCAGCTCTTCTGTCTTCATAATAAAAGCTGTATTAAAACAAAGTCTTGCAGCTAATATAAATTTAGCTTTTCACATGCTTCACATCCAAATGCAGCTTAAAGGAGAAGTCATAAAATCTATTTGTGAGAACAAATATAAAAAGATCTCTGATCTCTTTTCTAAGGCACCATTTAGATAATAAGCCTGAAATAATTTAACTCTACTTACTGCTTTTTGTTCCACATATCGTAATTGACCTCTTTCTCTTGGTTGATAAAAACATATGCAGATCCCTGTCCGGCCAGCTCGACCTGTGCGTCCAGAGCGATGAATGTAGGACTCAACATCCTAAAAATAAAAGAGGTAACTCTTCTTAAAAAATGTGGCAAATTAAACAGTCATTCCAGCAACCAAATAGTAATACTAGAAACAACTACTACTATGGATAATAACATTTTTATTTCAATCCTGTTGCTCTTTTCAATATTCCAGAGAATGTTTATGCTTGAATTCTGCAGTAAAAGGGATGAGATTTAAAACCTTTTTATCCAGCCTATCCCAAGGTTCTTTATATGGCAACTTTTTATACTTGTCTTGCATGATTACATACTTCAAATGTAAATAAAGAACTTAATCATTTGCAAAGGTACCAGATTCTGATCGATTTAACATTACACTAACAAAAACTGGCTAAGAGCAAGAATAGATAACATATGTATTTTTTAATCTAAGCAAAGTCTTGTAAATAAAAGGCAATTTATATAGCTACTCTTATTTTCTCCAAATCAAATTTCATTTCCTTGCAAAGTAAAAACGCAACGAAATATCAACTTTACACCTATTAGAATGGCCATCACCAAAAAGACAAAAGAGAACAGATTAACATTTGTTAATTCAGGTGTGGAAGTGGAGAAAAGATAACTTTATGCACTGTTGGAAAACAATATGGAGGATCCTCAAAAGTTAAAAACAGAATGACCACATGATCCAGTATTACATTTCCAGGAGTATATCCAAAGGATATGAAAACACTAATTCAAAAAGATATCCACACCCCTATGTTCACGGCAGCATTATTTACAATAGTCAAGACACAGAACCAACCTGTGTCCATCAAGAGACAAACAAATAAAAAGGTTTACATGGAATATTACTCAGCCATAAAAAGAGGAAATCCTACCATTTGTGACAACATGGATGAACCTTAAAGGCAATATGCTAAGTGAAATAAGTCAGAGAAAGACAAATACTGTATGATCTCACCTACATATGGAATCTAAAAAACAACAACAACAAATAAAAAAACTAAACTCATAGAAACAGAGGGTGGTGGGGAGGAGAAATGAAGGGAGGTGGTCAAAAGATACAAACTTTCAATTAAAAGATCATTACTTTCTTCTTTTATACCTATATGAGAAGGTGGGTGGTAGTTGAACCTATTGTGGGCATCAATTCACAACATATATAAAGCAAAGCATAGTGCTACTATGGCTTAAACTTACACAGTGATGTATGTGAATTATTTTTCAATAAAATTGGGGGGAAAAAAAACTCCTTTCCTACCTGCGGAGGTGAACTCTGAATCACCAGGTCAACCTCAGGAATGTCCAAACCACGGGCAGCCACATTGGTTGCCACCAAAACTTTAAAACTACCCTCTCTGAAGCCTTTCAGTGTAATTTCTCTTTGTGACTGAGCGATGTCCCCATGTAAACACTGGGCATTCTATTGGAAAAAAAAGGAAAAGTAAGTGTATAGCACATAGTTAGCAGTGACAGCATCCAGATACTAGGAAGTCTGTGTTCTTTTTGTTACTGTTTTTCTTTGGCCGCACCGTGCAGCATGTGGGATCGTAGTTCTCCACCAGGGACTGAACCTGCACCCCTGGAGTGCAAGTGTGGAGTCTTAACCACTGGACCAACAAAAAGGGAAGTCCTTCCTCTTTCTGTTGTTGTTTCTAAATCTGGTAATTATAAAAATACATGCTTATTGCTTTTAAAAATCAAACAATGCAGAAAAACTTTTAGCATAAAATGCAAAAGCTTTCCTTAATATCAGTCTCCTAATAAGTAACTGCTAACAGTTCACTAAATATTCCTCCACACACTATTTTTGAAATACACACACCTCACAAATCCTAGCATATAATTTTATGAATTTATAAAGATGGGATTATACTGGGACTTCCCTGCTGATCCAGTGGCTAAGACTCTGCACTCTCAATGTATGCAGCCTAGGTTTGATTCCTCAGGGAACTAGATCCCACATGCTACAATGAAGAGTTCACAAGCCACACTAAAGATCCCACATGCTGCAACAAAGGCCTAGTGCAGCCAAATAAATAACTTAAAAAAAAAAAAAAGAGATTATACTATATATGCATGGTTTTACAACCTACCTTCTAAATTTGTTGTATCTTAGCCATAGACACACATCTACTTAATTTTTTAAAACTACATATGATTTCTTCATATGGCTACAGTATCTTCTTTTCTTTCTGGCTGCGACACATGCAATCTTAGTTTCCCCCCCAGGGACTCAGCCCAGCCTCAGCAGTGAAAGCTCTTGAGTGCTAACCACTGGATTGCCAGGAAATTCCCAGTATCATTTATTTTAGCAATACCCTACTAATGAACATTTGGGTAGGATCCAAACTTTCACCTTTAGAAACAAGGCTATAGTGAATAACCTTGTACTGTATCTCCAGATCCCTCAGTATATGTATAATTTCAGTAGATTACATGTCTAGAAGTTGAATTCCTAGGTCAAAAATTTAACATTTTAATAGCTATTGTAAAATTGTATTATAAAAAGAAGTTTATAAACAAATAGCATATACACATATGACTGGAGCCACTTATCTGATCTTATAAAAGTAGTTAAAGTACTACAGAAGACACTCCTGATGGATGCTCTTAAAGAAGAATCTGAGATACTTATGACTTTTGCATGTGCAACCCTGCCTTTTTTGCCAATCAGTTGGAAGCCAAGGGAGTGAATTCTGAGTGAATTCTCGAAATCCTTGAAGACCCCTACCCAGTTCTGTAAATACAGGAGGAAGCACAAAGATCATGGCAGAAGGAGGTAAATTAGAGTTTGTTAAAAGGATCATCCACAACAGTTTACAGCTTAAAAAAAGATTAAGATGGTATAGCCGTATGCTAGGGAAAAAAATGCAGCCTGGCTCCTCTGAAGGAAGAACTTCGCATACAAGGGGTTCCTAAAGTCACCTATACTGAATTCTGCCAGGGTCAGACAATGAGATGGGCTTTGGCTTGGAGTTTTTATGATGACTAACAGTACCATTACCACCCAGTAAGCAAAGAAAACTAGAGAAGCCAAGGAAGCCCATTACGTTTGTAGTCCTCGGGCCTGTGATGAAAGAACTAGCCCTCAAAGCGCCATCTCTGGGCCCTGAGACAGTGGAAGGCATCGTGGTTGTGACAACATGGGTTGAAAAAATCCTCACTCATCTAAAGGTCCAGCATAAATGAGTTCCCTGTGGAAAGGAGGAAATCAGCCTTTTCCTAACAGCCCTAGAAAACTCCTGGATTCACTTAAGGAGGAAGAAAAGAGACCGAGTGAGACAACTGAGAGAAGTGCCCCTAGCTCCCAAGAACGTGATCGAAGCCTTGGAAGAGAAAAAGTCTGCCCCCAAAGAGTCTGGCAGTAGTCAGGATGTTGCCCAGGCCCCCCAGGAGAGTGCCCTGGGGGGTCCTGCTCCACCGGAAGGCGAGTCTGCCACTGTGGGGGGCCACGGCCCCAGCCAGGACTCGCTTTCCCAGGAGGAAAACCCAGAACCCACAGAGGATGAAAGGAGTGAGGAAAAGGGGGGCATGGAGGTTCTGGAAGGTTGTAAAGGCTCTAGTAATGGAGCCCAGGACCACGAGGCTCCTGAGCCCTTCAGCAGCCCAGTGTCTGAAAAAGGGAACCATCTCCAAGGAGTGGCTGGACGTTACTTATTCAAGTGTCTGATAAACGTTAAGAAGGAGGTAGATGACGCCTTAGTTGAAATGCACTGGGTTGAGGGCCAGAACAGGGATTTGATGACCCAGCTTTGTACTTATATACATAACCAAATTTTCAGGCTTGTTGCTAGTTAACTCCAAAATTCTAGCACAATTGGGAAAGTTCTATAAAGCAGCTTGCTTTGAAGAATGGCCTGGGCAAGCTGAATTCCATCATTAGCTCACTAGTAACATTATGTGGAAATGTCTTAAAAAACCAACAAATGAGTCCATTTTTAAACACCCGCCTCCTTTAAAAAAAAAATTACAGGGCATTGTAGTATGGTAGTTCAGAGAAAGAACTGTAGTGATCAGCATCAACAAAATGCCATCGGTAAACACATAAGGGATTTAAACCTGACTTAAGCTGATCACCTTTGGAGAAGGAAATGGCAACCCACTCCAGTATTCTTGCCTGGAGAATCCCATGGACAGAGGAACCTTGTGGCTACAGTCCATGGGGTCCCAAGAGTCAGACACGACTGAGTGACTTTCACTACTTCACAATAGGAGTGATTAAGTTACATTTATCTATTTATCTATTTAACAATACTTAGTCCTAACCACTAGACCACCAGGGAATTCCACACCTATACGTCTATATTTCTGTACTTATTGACTGCTTGTTATAAGAAAAGCACTGAATAAACACCTTATTTCGTCTTAAAAGTATATTAAAAAATTAATACCAATTTTTAAAATGGGAACATGGGCAGTGAAATATGAAGTGATTTGCCCCAGGTTACAGAGCCAGGAAATAACACAATTGGAATTTATATTGTGTTCTGACTCCAAAGTGCAACTAATCACTATACACAGAAAGAACATGTTAATAAGCGAGAACAATTACAGAAGTAGAACTGTGAGGAATGCCAGTATTTAAAGTGCAAGTAAAAATATAAAAAGACTTCAACAAAGTTGGGAAAGATTAGCCAGGGAAGAAGGAAGAAAACCTGTGTGATATCATGGAACCCAAGTTAGGAGAACTGTTTCAAGAAAAGATACTTTTTTTTAAAGTCAAAAGCAAATATACTTTTCCACAAACATCTATGACAAAATTTAGCGACAAGGTACTTTCATGGTTTCCAAACATAAGCAGGTAGAGACAAAAACCTACTGGGGTGGGGGAGGGGTTTGCTAGCCCTAAGAACACAAAGATATTCCCCAGAAAGCATAATGGGGAAAGCATAATTTGAGAAAGTCAGTTGAAACTGGTAGAATTCTTACACATTTAAGGGTGATCATGAGGAGCCAGAGGTAAAGTGTGAAACCAAATACCAAAAAAATTAGAATTCAAGAAATTTTGCTGAAAAAGCCTGAAACAGTCTGGGCCCAAATGAACTCTCAAACTAACAAACCAATGCTTCTTTGCAGGGACAAAGCCCTGCACTAAGAAATTACTGGACCTAAAATTCAAACTGAGGATGACAGGGATCCCAGAAGCAAAGGAAAGAGATGACTCAGATGAAAGTGAAGGGAAAATCAATCAGAGCTCAAAAAGTGGGAGACTTTTTTTAAACAGCTTTATTGAGATATACTTTGTAGACTGTATTCTTAAATACTATCAAAAATAAAAACAGCAGCTCTAGACCTGTGAAGCGAGAAAACTATTCTGACCCATAGCTCCCCATCAAAAGTTTGAAAAGATTAATCCCATCTAAAAATGAGCAACTATAGAAAGTAATTATAATGGGACAAATAAAAATATTCACCAAAACAATGAAAGAGCTCTAGAAAGGAATGCCTGCAAAACAGATAAAGAGTACATATTGTATTTCTGAATGACCTAAAAGAAAATTTTTAAATATTGATACATGAGAGAACAAGAAAAATCAGAATGAGAAAAAGTAAAATAATGGGATGAAATGACTCAAAGTAGTAGAAATAAAAGGCAAAGACTTTTCACAAATGAAGACTACACTGGAAGGAATACAAGACTGATTGAACACAACAAATGATGCCTTAATTTTGAAAAGTTTGAAAATTTAAATAAAGATTAAAAAATTTGTTATCAAGTGATAAAGGAGAGAGGAAAAAAGAGCCAACATATGTATAACAGGAGTCCTTGAAGAAAAAAACCAAAGCAATCAGACAAACCAAATACCAGAAAAATTAGAATTCAAGAAATTTTGTTGACATTTAAAAATACATACATTTGAAACTACAAATTATGTGCACTGTGCATTCATAAAAAGTGAACAACACCGAAATATATTCTAGTGTAACTACTGATTTTTTAAGGAAAAGGAAAAAACACTTGTATTCAGGCAAAAAAACTAAATCAATCACTTATAACAGGAAAAAAATCAGACTGGCATCAGACTTTTTATAGTATGCTTTATTCCAATGGAAAACATATGTAAGATATTGAAGGAAAAGGTAAACCAAGAATTTTAAATCCATCCAAAATGATTTTAAAGTTACAAACAAGCTATCATCAATACTACCACTACTAAGTCGCTTCAGTCGTGTCCGACTCTGTGCGACCCGAGACGGCAGCCTACCAGGCTCCTCTGTCCCTGGGATTCTCCAGGCAAGAACACTGCAGTGGGTTGCCATTTCCTTCTCCAATGCATGAGAGTGAAAAGTGAATCATGAGCCCTTCCTTGGGAATCTTCTAGATACTAAGTGACAGCAAAAATGACTGAAGAGACATTGACACAAAGGCCAATGGTGTTGTTATCAATATAGGTTAAAATCATAAAAAGGAAAAAGAACTAGATGTTACATACCTCCTGATGGAAGTATATCATCTGTGAAATAAATGTGCACAAACAAACCAACCTCAATTTACAGGAAATACAGAAAACAGCAGCATACTGCTTTCTGTTAAATGGTATCACTCATGAAAACTTGGTTTCTTAAATAATTTAAAAAGCTATAGAAGAAATAGAGGAATCCATGTATTGAAGAGATTTAATGAAATCACTTATTTGGATTCAGATTAAAAAAAAAAACAAGCCATAAAAGAAAAACAAAGCATGTATGCATGAGGCCACTGAGAATTTGAAGACTGTTATTTGAAGATATTAATTACTATTAATTTTTTAGATGTCATTAACAGTATTGTGAGTTTTGAAAAAAATAACCCTTTTGTTTTAGAAATACATACCCAAATATTTCTGGGTATAATAACATGTTATCTAGCATTTGCATCAGAATAATTCAAGCACAACAAGTGAGGGGGCATTTGGATAAAATAATTGTTGCAGCTGAAAAACGAATACACAGGGGTTCATTACACTGTCAACTTCTGTATATGTCTTAGATAAGTTTGAAATTTTCTGTTATAAAAACTTAAAAAAGACATAAGGATCTAGCGTTCTGACCCATTCACTCAGTAAATATTTGCATTTCAACTTATACACAACTCTACAACATTACCCACTCTTATCCATAGAAACTCATCTTGTTTCACTCTTGTGTTTTCAAGATCACATTTGCAAAGTCTTAAGAAAACTTCCAAATAGGAAAAGGAGTACGTCAAGGTTGTATATTGTCACCCTGCTTATTTAACTACTATGCAGAGTACATCATGAGAAACGCTGGGCTGGAAGAAGCACAAGCTGGAATCAAGATTGCCAGGAGAAATATCAATAACCTCAAATATGCAGATGACACCACCCTTATGGCAGAGAGTGAAGAGGAACTCAAAAGCCTCTTGATGAAAGTGAAAGAGGAGAGTGAAAAAGTTGGCTTAAAGCTCAACATTCAGAAAATGAAGATCATGGCATCCGGTCCCATCACTTCATGGGAAACAGATGGGGAAACAGTGTCAGACTTTATTTTTGGGGGCTCCAAAATCACTGCGGATGGTGATTGCAGCCATGAAATTAAAAGACGCTCATTCCTTGGAAGAAAAGTTATGACCAACCTAGATAGCATATTGAAAAGCAGAGACGTTACTTTGCCAACAAAGGTCCATCTAGTCAAGGCTATGGTTTTTCCAGTGGTCATGTATGGAGGTGAGAGTTGGACTGTGAAGAAAGCTGGGTGCCGAAGAATTGATGCTTTTGAACTGTGGTGTTGGAGGAGACTCTTGAGAGTCCCTTGGACTGCAAGGAGATCCAACCAGTCCATTCTAAAGGAGATCAGTCTTGGGTGTTCTTTGGAAGGAATGATGCTAAAGCTGAAACTCCAGTACTTTGGCCACCTCATACGAAGAGTTGACTCATTGGAAAAGACTCTGATGCTGGGAGGGATTGGGGGCAGGAGGAAAAGGGGATGACAGAGGATGAGATGGCATCACCGACTTGATGGATGGGAGTTTGAGTGAACTCCGATGGATGAGAATGGACAGGGAGGCCTGGCGTGCTGTGATTCATGGGATGGCAAAGAGTCAGACACGACTGAGCCACTGAACTGAACTGAAGAAAACTTCTGACGAAAATGGATAGAATTCAGGATTTTCCTGGTGGTCAAGCAGCTAAGACTCCACATGCCGATCTCTGGGCAGAGAACTAGATCCCATAAGCTGCAACTAAAGATCTCACATGCTGCAACTAAGATCCAGCATAGCCAAATAAATAAACAGTTGCAAGAGGATTTAGAAATCTTATATTAAAAAAAAAAATGGAGAGAATTCTATCCTGACTTAACAGATCATGACAGGCTGGCTCTAACATCTTTCTGAATTAGACTCAACTCTAAGAATGACAATCAAACCTAGATTGCAATGGACATGACTTTTTCACTCAGTGATTCATAATCTACAATCTCAGTTAAAGAAAGCATGAAAAAAGACTTACCTGTTTTATGTGTGGATTCATGGCCATTTCAGTTACATTCTTTTTGGTCTCACAGAAGATAATAGCCCTCCCTTCAGACCCACTGTAGACTTGAAGGACATCTCCAATAACTGCTGGCCTCTGAGACCAGTGGCACTGGATGGCCAAATGCTTTGAGGAAAGAAAATATCAAACATCTGCTTCATTCAAATTATTGAAAAGATTTCTTATCTACATTTATTTCTATTTGTTCAAGAATTGGTCTTCCTGGAACACAATAAGACAATGATACTCCCCGATGCCACTTTAAAACAGCCATCAACAAGTGAAACGACAGGCAAATTGTAGTACACTTATACAGGGGAATCCTATTCAGCAGGTAAAAGGAAATCAGCTACTCATCTATACAACAATATAGATGAGTCTCAAACATATCCTAGGTGAATGAAGCCTTACAGAAAGAGTACACACAATACGATTCCATTTATATGAAGTTTTAGAACAGGCAAAACTAATCTATGATGGAAAAAACACAACAATGGTTTGCCTCTGAAAGGGGAATGGGGAGAGGCAGAGGGAACTTTCTGTGATGATGGTATAATATTCTTTATTTTGATAGGGGTTTGGGTTGCACACATGCATGACTCTACCAAAATGAAGCAAATGTACACTTAAAATCTTGCATTTTGTTGTATGTAAATCTTATCTTAAAAACTGTAAATATTAGGTGGATGAACCTCAAAAACATGCTAAGTCAAAGAAGTCCAACACAAAAAAGCCACATGTTGTAATGATTACATTTATATGAAATATCCAGAAGAAGTAAATCCACAGAGACAGAAAGAAGATTGGTGGCTGCCTGGGGCTAGGATAAGGTGGGAATGGACAGTGACTGCTTAACAGCTACAGGATTTCCTTTTCAGGTAATGAAGTGTTTTGGAAGTAAATAGAAGCAATGGTTGTATAATACCATGAATGTACTAAATGACTCTGAACTGCACACTTCAAAGTGTTTAATTTTAGCTATGCAAACTTTACCTCAATTTAAAAAATTACATGTAAATATTGAAATCTAGCTAAAGATATGCACACTAAAATACTTATGGGGAGGGAATTCAATGTCAGTCCAGTGGTTAGAGCTCCAAGCTTTCACTGCTGAGGGCAAGGGTTCAGTCCCTCAACTAAGGTCCTGCCAGTGGCTCAGTACAGCCAAAAGACAGAAACAACTTACAGGAAGTATACGATTTCTGTAATTTGAAGTAAATTTAAAAATCAGATAGATATAAGGGATGAGTAGACAAGCAATAAGCAAATACAGCAAAATATTATTGGCAGAATCTAGCTGATGGGTACATGGGTGTTCACTATAAAATTCTCTCAGCTTTCAGTGTTTGAAAATCTTCATGATAAAATGTTGAGGAAAAATCTACTGTAACATTTTAAATCCATACATTTTAACATACTATATCTCAATAAAATTGTTTAAAACAATTAATTATTGAACACATGGAAAACACAGACGAGCACAAAGAAGAAAATTAAGAATCATCTGTACCAGGTAAATCAAAGTCTTGCTTCTTCCTCTCCACCTCTCAAAAATAAAAATAAAAAAGCAGGGCTTCCCTGGTGGCTCAGCAGTAAAAAAATATTCCTGCCAATGCAGGACACCAGGGTTCAATCCCTGATCCAGGAAGATCCCACATCGAGTGTACCACAACTACTGGGCTTGTGCTCTAGAGCCCGAGAGCCATTAACTACAGAGCTCACATGCCATGACTATGGAACCTTGCGTGCCCTAGAGCCAGAGTTCTGCAACAAGAAGCCATCACAATGAGAAGCCGTATACCACAACTAGAGAGAAGCCCCTACTTGCTGCAACGAGAAAAACCCATGCAGCAATGATGACCCAGCACAGATATAAATAAATTTTTTAAATATCAGGTTGGTGCAAAGTAATAATGGTTTTTGCACTGTTGAAATTTGCCATTTGATATTGGACTACATTCTAAATGAGGTTATCTTATACATCATTTTACTGTGCATTTCTCGCTTTATGGGTTTTTTTTTTGCTAATAACTTATTACTTATTTTATACTTATTTTAGACTATGGAAATGATGTTACACAAAAAAGCAAATTCGAGTAATTTTCTTATTTGAGTTCAAAATGGGTCATAAAACAGCAGAGACAACTCACAACATCAGCAACACATTTGGCCCAGGAACTGCTAATGAACATACAGTGTAGTAGTGGTTCAAGTAGTTTTGAAAGGGAGACAAGAGTCCTGAAGATGAGGAGCACAGTGGCTGGCCATGTTGACAACAACCAATTGAGAGGATTATCAAACCTGATCCTCTTACAACTGCACAACAGGTTGCAGAAGAACTCAAAAGTTGACCATTCTACGGTTGTTTGGCATTTGAAACAAACTGGAAAGGTGAAAAAGCCTGATAAGTGGATGCCTCATGAGCTGACCAAAAATTTCTTTAAAATCATCATTTTGAAGCGTTGTCTTCCCTTATTCTATGGAACAAACAACGAACCATTTCTTGATTGGATTATGCTGCTGCTGCTGCTAAGTCGCTTCAGTCGTGTCCGACTCTGTGCAACCCCATAGATGGCAGCCCACCAGGCTCCCCCGTCCCTGGGATTCTCCAGGCAAGAACACTGGAGTGGGTTGCCATTTCCTTCCCCAATGCAGGAAAGTGAAAGAAAGTGAAGTCACTCAGTCGTGTCCAACTCTTAGAGACCCATGGACTGCGGCCCACCAGGGTCCTCTGTCCATGGGATTTTCCAGGCAAGAGTACTGGAGTGGGGTGCCACTGCCTTCTCCTCGACTGGATTATGACATGCAATGAAAAGTGGATTTTATATGACAACCAGTGATGATCAGCTTGGTAGCTGGACTAAGAAGCTCCAAGGCACTTCCCAAAGCCAAACTTGCACCGAAAGATCACGGTCATTGTTTGGTGGTCTGCTGCCCATCTTATCCACTATAGCTTTCTGAATCCTGGCAAAATCATTACATCTGAGAAGTCTGCTCAACAAATTGATGAGAAGCACTGAAAACTGCAACCCCTGCCACCAGCACTGGTCAAAAGAAGGGGTCCAATTCTTCTCCATGACAACACCCGACTGCACACTGCACGACCAACACTTCAAAAGTTGAACTATGAAGTTTTGCTTCATCTGCCACATTCGCCTGACCTCTTGCCACCAAATACCACTTCTTCAAGCATCTTGACAACTTTTTTGTAGGGAAAACGCTTCCACAATCAGCAGGAAGAAGAAAATGCTTTCCAAGATTTCGTTGAATCCCAAAGCATGGATTTTTATGCTACAAGAATAAGCAAACTTATTTCTTGTTGGCAAAAATGTGCTGATTGTAACAGTCCTTATTTTAATTAATAAAGATATGTTTGAACCTAGTTGTATTGATTTAAAATTCACAGTCCCAAACCATAATTACGTCTACACTAACCTAACAAATAAATAAAAATAAAAAGATCCTGAATCTGATCAAGACTGACAATCTAACCATCAACTCACAGGAAAATTAAAGCAGAGGAACGTGTTAACTAACACCAGAGTTGCAAATCAACAAAACTGAAACTATGGGAAACTTGAAAGACAATCTTTTATTCAATTAAAAACTGCAAAGAAGGGACAGAGGAAACTATATTTAAAAGATTTAATAGATGAATGAATAAAGAAGATATATACGATGGAATATTACTCAGTGACAAATAAGAAAACGAAACCTTGCCATTTTCAACTACATGGATGAATCTAGAAAATGTCAGAGAAAGACAAATACTGTATAATCTCATTTATATGTGGAATCCTAAAAAACAAAACAAAACAAAAAAATGAAAACAGAAACACAGATACAAAATACAAAACAGTGGTACTGTTTTGAAGTGCAAAGTGAGGTGGGGGTGGGACTTGTGACAGGGATTGACAGGTAAAAACTTCTGGTTATAAAATAAATACATCACAGGGATGCAATATACAGCATAAGGAATATGGTCAAAAATATTGCAACAACTTAGTATGGGAACAGATGGTTATCAGATTTATTGTGGTGATCATTTCATAACATATGCAAATATCAGATCACTATTCAGTACACCTGAAACTAACATAATATTGCATATCAACTATATTTCAGTTTTTAAAAAGAAAAAGATACAGGGAATAAAAAACATTCAATACAAGAATTTAAAAAAAAATTAAAACACATATAAACCAGTAGCAATATAAAGATCTTATGTGAATCCATATTCAAACATACTACTTACCAAAAAAAGGACAAATAGGATAATGTGAACACTAGCTATTTAAAGATACTTTTAAAAATTGGTTTTTTCTACTGTGATGGTAACTTTGTGAGTGTTTTTGTTTTTAAAGAGCTCTTCTTTCCCAGAAGTAATCATCAGTATTAGTTTGATGCTTATCCTTCCCACCTATCCACCTGTAAATATCTAAAGAATCTATTTAGGATTATTTGTGTATCTTTTAAAATAGTACGATTCTGTACGTAGAATTTTGTAATCTGGTTTTTATCACTCAAATTCTTTTTAGCCATTCTGTTGTGTTTACAGATCATACTCTTGTTCATCTGGACTATTTTAATCTACGTACACATGTATGCACATCTATCAAATGTAAAGGTGACATATGTGATACATGCTATGCTATGCTATGCTAAGTCGCTTCAGTCGTGTCCGACTCTGTGTGACCCCAGAGATGGCAGCACACCAGGCTCCCCCGTCCCTGGGATTCTCCAGGCAGGAACACTGGAGTGGGTTGCCATTTCCTTCTCCAATGCATGAAAGTGAAAAGAGAAAGTGAAGTAGCTCAGTCATGTCCGACTCCTAGCAACCCCATGGACTGCAGCCCACCAGGCTCCTCCATCCATGGGATTTTCCAGGCAAGTGTACTAGAGTGGGGTGCCATTGCCTTCTCCTATGTGATACATACTTGTCAAAAATAATGCAAATGTTACCTTAATTCTCTTTAAAAAATATACTACAAGTTTAAATTTTCATAGCCTTTATGGTGTCTTCTACTTTATGTCTAAAAAAGCCTTCCCTCCCTGAAATCAAATAATGATCTACAAACTGCTGTAAATTATTATATGGCTTAATTTTTTAAAATATTGGTGAATACGGTTGGTACAGGGTATGAAATGAAGATCTTTATTCCACCTAAGCTTTAATATATTATCCCAACACCAGCAAACTGTGATCAGTCTCCTCACTTCTCACATTCTACATACTTTAAATCTGTCTCTATGGATATATGTATCTCTCCCCTGTTAGGACTTGCCTGTTCACAAGCTTGTTCCCCTATTTCACTCTGCTCCTCAGTCTTAGACCATAGAAATACCTAGGCATCTTATTGACTAAGGACCAAAAACAAAAGATTTGGCCTGAATTGGTACCAAAACATACATTTAGCTTCAAAAAATTTCAAAACACCAACTAAAAGCTAAAATCTATCATAATGGAAAGCTACTTACTTCCACAGTAGTTGCAGCCTTTTGAGTCATTTTCCCAACAAGGTCAACCTGTTCATATCTGGATTTCATATATTTTTTTGCAACTTTGTATACCCACTGTGGGCAAGTTGCAGAAAAAAGCAAAGTCTGAGGATTGTCTTCAGAATCTTAAATAAACAAAAAGAATTCAAATGCTTTATTTCTTAATATCCCACAAGACAGTCAGCTCTTAAAAATCCCCCCAAACTTCAAAGAAATTACTGCAGTTATTAAAACTTTCAATTTTCAAAACTGAGGGGAAATATGAAGAAAACTGAATCCAAGAGGAAGATGCAAATTTAAGAAAGAACAATAAGCAAAGAACTCAGTAAGTTAGTAAAATTACTTTTATAAAATAATATATGTAAGAAAACATGGAAAGCAAAGAAAATGGTTAATGTATACTACTAAACATTCTTGTTCAGGAAGAAAAGAACCAAATACTTTTAGTCTTGTTAGAACACGGGACATGTATTAATATTAAAAATTATAAAATAAACAATTCATAAGCTTTTAGATAAGAGAATAATTGCTAAATGTGCTTATTTTGAATTAGTATATACCAGTTTTGTAGGACTCATGGAGAATGTCTTCAACTTGTTCAGCAAAACCTAAATCTAACATTTGATCCACTTCATCAAGCACAACGTGGCGCAGTTTAGAAAGATCTAAGCGGCCGCTCTGCAGATGGTCTTTGATACGACCTGGGGTCCCAACCAAGATGTCAATACCATTTCGAATATGATTAACTGTGAGAGGAGATAAGTATCAGCAATACACAAATTTCAAATATAGATTTTTGCATCATACTTTTTTTAGATTTCAGTAGCAAATACATCTTTGTGCCACCATCATATACAGTTACTCACTTTGGCTTTGATATGATGTTCCACCATAAAAACACGCCACACTGAGTTTCCTAGTTACATCTTTGAAGTCTTTGGCTACTTGGTTTGCCAGTTCCCTTGTAGGAGCCAAAACAAGTACCTGAGCAAAAGGTTTAAGAAACAAAAAATAAATTTCTATAGACTTCTAAATTCAAACTGAGACTTTTTAACTTTTTAAAGATGCATTTAAAACTAGAAATCTCACCATTAATGTCATTGTATTTAAAGACAGAGCACAAACAATAACAAGGATGGCTTATGTTTATTATATCCTCCTTTATTTCCTTCTGGAGAAGGAAATGGCAACCCACTCTAGTATTCTTGCCTGGAAAATTCCATGGATAGAGCAGCCTGGCAGGCTATAGTCCATGGGGTCACAAGAGTTGGGCATGACTTACAAACTGAAAACCACCATTACTTCCTTCAGATCTCTTTTCAAAAGTCACTTTCTCAAAAGGATTCCTAACCTTGTCTTCATATCCTCCCCAACCTTGATTAACTGTTTCTTCTTAACACTTATACTGTATAAAATATTTATATTCTACATATTTGCTCACTGTCTATCCTGCTCATTAAAATGTAAGCTCCATGAAGGCAGGGATTTATGTCAGTGGGAGCTACTATATTTCCTGGCCTTCAAACAGTGCCTGGCACAAAACAGATACTCAAAAAATATTTGTTGAATGAATGAATGAATGTCCAACATGTGCCATTTTTTAAAAAGAAACAGTTCAATTTATTTAAATTGCAATTAGCATATAAAATTGAATTTGTAGCTAGCACCAGAGAATGGAGGGCTTCCCAGCTGGTGCTAGCAGTAAAGAGCTCGCCTGCCAATGTGGGAGTTGTACAGAGATGTGAGTGTGATCCCTGGTAAGTAAGATCCCCTGGAGAAGGACATGGCAGCCCACTCCAGTATTCTTGCCTGGAGAATTCCTTGGATAGATGAACCTAGTGGGCTATAGTCCATAGGGTCTAAAAGAGTCAGAGACAACCGAAGTGACTTAGCACACACACACCGGAGAATGGTCTTAACTGTTTGGTGTTTAATAAGAGGAGCTTCTTCTTCACAGGATTCCAAGAGACTTACTTGTTTTATTAAGCAAATAAAACTCATGCTTCAAACAGGTTATACAGAAATTGATTTACACTTCATTTCCCTTTTATTTTGAAACTGCAGATTTAACAAAAGGTAGCCATAACCTTTCTGTGTACAGGGTCAATTATAATTATGCAAACAATAGTGCCCTACACGATTTAATTTAATCCTCACAAAAAAAAACCTATGGTGTGGTATTATCTTCCCAATTTTACAAATGCAGAACATGAGTCTTAGAGAAGTTGAGTCTCGTCCAAGATCAAATAGCTAGAAGTGACAGAGTTGGAATCTCCAGTATATCCTTGTAGCATGAAAGTTTTGAAGATAGTGTTGGGATTGTGTCCTATTGCTATTACTTTCAATCTTCCTAATTTCACCTAAGAAACAGAACTCTCTAAAAAAGCTCTGTTCCAAGACCATTATTATTTAATTATAGTCATGTATGTGAATTTACTTTCACACTATTGGGGATCCCCAGGTACCAGGGACTGAACCTGTGCCCCCTGCAGGGGAAGCCTGGAGTCTTAGCCACTTGATGGCCAGGGAAGTCCCAATACTGTTGTTTTTCTTCTGCACGTTTATGAACCTGAAAGTGAACACAGGTTCTAAAAAGGTCAAAGTTTAGGCCAAAATTTCACTAGGTCCTCTCTGTTCTTTACTGCTGATATTATTAAGACAGATCTTCAGTGTCATATCTATAATACTCTTAAAGTCAATCAATAAAATAAATATTATTTACTGAATGACCAAATAAATCAATACCTCTAGCAAAATCACTGTTTAAAAGCAAAGGTTAGGAATGAAAAAAGAAGAAATTAGATACGCTGGCTTCATAATATACAGTTATCAAAGACATCTATGGATCCACAGACATTACATTCATATGCAATAACTCACTTTAGCTTCACTTGAGATTTATCTTAAAAATCAAACTTTTGCTTTAGGCCCCAAAGTTTTACTTTATGCCCAGGAGTAACGTTTCTATCTCTGGGGCACTTGAACTTAAGACCAGTATACTGTTTTTCTTTTTTTGGGCCGTGCCATGCAGTTTGCGGGATCTTAGTTCCCTGACCACGGTCTGAACCAGGGTCATGTCAGTAGAAGCACCAAGTCCTAACCACTGAACCACCAAGAAATTTTCAAGACCAGTATATTCTTTCTTTCTCTTTCCATTAGAGTAATGTTTAAACCTTTTACTCCCTATAATGGTTACCTTTGGTGAGCGGCTTTTTTTAATTGTCTCTTGATTTCTTTGGAGTCTTTCAATCAAGGGAATGGCAAAAGAGAATGTCTTTCCTGTTCCTGTCCGTGCTTGAGCAATTAAATCTTTTCCTTCGTATACAGGACCAAAAGTCTTAACTTGAATTGGAAAGAGATATGTTACCCCTCGACCTGTAAAATGAGATTGCATTGAAATATTTACCTAAGACTGGCATTAGGAAAAAATATATTTATTTGAAATTAACATTTCTGATTCATCAACATGTGCCTAAAGATATACCACCTAGCAGCATCTACAGCTGTTCCTACCCCAAAGAGGAATTGGTCTCAGCTTTTAACAAATACATTTAATTCTTTAAAGTTAAAAACTGATCAGAATACCCAAAAAATGATGTAGAAATAATTGCAATTATAAAAGCTATTTCTCTATGTTTTGTACATTTTCCTCTGGGTCAGAAAAGGTACAAGAGTTTTCTACAATCTAGTTTTAGATTTTCAATTGCATATGCATTAAAATTCATTGTACCTTTCAGAAGTTTTATAGTCTCTTCAGAAATAGGGAAATTGGAGAAGGCTCCTTCTTTCTGTTCACGTGTTAGGGTCTGTCAAAATGAAATCAAAGTTCTAATATAGTTCATATCCAACTAGGTATTTAGAATCTTTCATGCATTTACTGCTTTTAGTTTTACTAAAGGAGCTAGCAAATCAATTTTTCGTTAGTACTTGCAAAAACTGTGTAACTTACAAGATAAATTAATGGGAAATTCTTTTAATCTCAAAAGCATCCCTTTAAACATCAAGCTTATTTAGTACATTTTCCCATAAAGCATTTAAAAACAATTAACTCACACATAAAACTTCCTTTAGACACACATTTACTACATAAATCAAAATATAATTCCACTTGACTAAGATATTACAGAAGAGTTATTCAATAACTCCATATTCACAGATATAGATAGTATTAATTACGAGATTAATACCAGGCTATAAACCAGCCTCAAAAGAAACTAAGCAACGAGGAAAATAAATTGTTTCTAAAAGTTAAGTAAGTTGTTCTATGAATCTAAAAAGCATATTTTAGTTCACTCATACAAGGAAAAGTTCCTGTAAGCTTGAAAATTTCTCTAACATATATATACAGGTTATACATATATATATTATAATTTAACATCTATTGAAAACTTTGTGTATTAGTCAATGCATACATAGAACAAAGACAATATATCTACTTATAAACTTTATTATTGGTTGTTTAAAGAAATTATAAAATCATACAAAATAGCAATTTTCAAACCAAGAACCAGATAAAAGACATAATATCAAATGCAAATGTAATCCATTTAAGCAAACCTAAATGCTGTTATTTTTTTAAGATTAAAAGAAAAAATTTTATTACAAAAGTAATACATTTTCATTGCAGAAATTTTAGAAACCACATATTAACAGAAAAACATTTTAAAGTTATCTACAATCTGGTCAGTTAAAACCACATCTGAAACACATACTTGTCCAATCCTCACTCTATACATATATACATTTTTAAATTAAATAAAATCATACTGTATATACTATTTTGTAATCTTTTTTTTGCATTTAATAAGACAGACTGAATATTGTAACATACTTATGCTCTTTAGAATCAATGAATTCTATTGCATGAATATAGCAACATTTTATTAAACCGATTTGCCTACTATCAGACATTTAAGATGTTTAAATTTTTTGCTATTATCAGAATCACTGTGATAAGATACTGATTCTACAACTCTGCACACCTCATGATTATGTCTTTAGGAAGAAAACGCCTAAAAGTAGAATTCCTGGATTCTAACATAATCTAAACAAATTAATAAAGTTACGCTTATTACAATACAGACCAGTATAGCAGGCAAAAATCCCAACACAGCAAGATGTACATTCCGCTATTGAGCAACTCAGATTTGCAGGGCCTTCTTTAGATCAACTTTCTAACAGATGTGCTTCCTGACAGATAGCAAACTCACAAACTGCACCACACTGTAAAGCAAGGATTCAACATCTTCTCTCAAAGCTTCCCAAAGATGGCACATTCAGTTCAAATGTATCTAAATTAACAGCAACTATCAGATTTTTTAAATATAAAGAATACTAAACACCAAGTTATTAAAAGTTGTTTCTTTCTAAATATCTGAGTAATTTACTGACAATTTATAATACCTAGATAAACCTATGAACTCTGCTAGAGGAAGATACAAAAACAAATTGAATAAATTCAGTGCAAGAAAATACCTACACTAACAGATACTGATAAAAGCAGTGACCCAGGAATGAAGATTCTATACTAAGCATGTTTTCTATACCTCCCCCCAAAATTAATACCCAGGAGAACAGAGATCTTCAGATCATTTGTATATGTGTCATTTCTGCTTATAAAAAGCAAACAGGTTTAAGACTGAATTACAATAACACCTAAACATCATTTAAAGTTGCTATTGTTACAGAAGTACAATAAGGCAAAATATACAACATCAAGAAGACTTTATGTACCCTGTTTTCAGAAAAGTCAGAATTTAATTAATGAGTACTGGCAAGGACTGAAGTAACCACAAGAATACAAGTAGGTGACCGTCAATTAGCAATTTGGAAAATCTATTTAGGAACCCAGTGTACAGGAAAGGTTTAAATTTGACTACCACTCCCTCTCCACCAACCTCTGCACCAAGAAAAAGGCAATATAATGAAAAAAACAAGCGACAAAGGAAAAAAGGCTCAGGTTTCAGCTCTATAGATCCCCCAGTCCAACTGAGAGTATTGGACATTAAGCAGGAAATATTAGAGAATCAATTCTAAATAGTCTACAAAAGTCAAATTATCCTATATTTCAAGGATAATGTCAAATAAAACAAAAAAATATCCATACCTCTTCTACTTTATTGTCACTTGATTTATGAGTAGAACTATTTAAAGATGACACTCGCTTTGATCTTTTTTCATGTTCATCAATATCTCCATTTGATAGATCTTTTCTTCTTGGCTTATGAGATTTAGAAAATTCATCTGAAAGTCTATCACATCCTTCCTCGGTGTCACCGTTTAGCTTCTCTTTCATTTTAGCTTTTTTGGGTTTGGGAGCATCCAAGTCATCTGTAACACCATTTTCTCTTGTTTCTGATTTCTCATCTGAGTCATAATGGTGCCTTGACTTCCTTCTATCACTCTGTGGACAAACAAAGAAGCAGTGACAGGAGGGTCACAAGGTCTGCTTTTAAGACTCTAGAGAAGTTAGAGTATGACTCCCCCCAACCAGCAAAGCTCAATTTATCGCAATCTTTAAAAGTTAGCTGGTAGAATTCTAGACTAGTTGCTATCCATTGTTCTCTTTCTCATCCCAACTCTTGAACTCTTAAGACTTGGCCTCTAGTCCCTCTCTAATCCCGTTATAACATTTAAGGGAAACTGCAATAGTTCCTTTTCAGTAAAAGAATGAGAACTCAAGACTATAAATTAAAAAGCAAAAATTTCTAATATCTCAAGAAAGAAATTAAGATTTATTGAGTACCTACCCAGCACTGTGTAAAATGTTTTCAGCTTATCTTGTTTAAATCTTCATAACAACCCTATAAGGGAAGTACAGGTCCATAATCCCTTATCCGAAATTCCGATATCCATAATGCTCTGAAAACCGAAAGTTTTTTTGTAACTTATTTGGAGACAAAACCTTACCTGTCCTCAAATCATTTTGTGGCAAAATTTGACTTCAGAAAACGTAAAACTATTTATAATATTTATTTATTCCATTCAGTATGAAAATTCGTATTTAACATTAAAGCGTTTGATTATAAGGTTGGGGGCCCCAAACTCTACCAAGATGTTACCCTTTTAAAAATCCCCAGAGTTCTGAATTCCAAAACTAGCCTCAAGGATTTTGGATAAGGGATAGGGAACCTGTATTAGCTTTGCCACTTTACAGACGAGGAAACAAGTTCTCAGATATAAGTAACTTGCCAAAGACCCACATATGGGATTTCCTGCAAGTGAAAGTGCTATTTGATTCGAAAGCCCATGCTCTTTTCACATCATGCTTCCTCTCTGCACTCTGATAAACAGAAACCAAAGTATGTAATTTATATAAAACCATGATTGTTAATACTCCTATGGAAGGACAACTGTATTAGTAACCCCAGAAATTTAAATTTTTAAAATTTGGATAACAGGAAAAAAAAAAAAACTGGTTAACAAGACTTAAAACGGGGAAAAGGAGGTGGCTTTCTGCAACTTTAGTTTTGAAATGCCAAGCTAGTGGCCAGTGTTTTAATATTGGCAGACAGCAAGAAATGTTTTGGAAATTTAGCACTTCAAAATTACTTGGTCAAACGTTCAAAATAAATTACCTAGTAATGACTAGTCTTGTTAAAACTACCACCACCCAAATATTTCACCATGATTTACACAGTTTATACAAAGTACTTTCACATATAAATTTCTCATCCATAAAAGTTGCTATGAAAAATGAATAATATATAGGAAAATGCTTTGTAAACATTAGAGCTTTACATTAATACAAGCTATACAGTTATATGTTACATCATTTGATCTTTAGTTAACTGAACTAGCTCACATCTCATCAAACCAATAGGTTCTATAGAAAAACAAGATTATTTATAGACCCAGCCTTGGGGTTTGAATTGTTCCTGGGCCCTGCACTTCAGGGAGATGAAGCAAGGTAAAATGAGACCTGTAGGTCCAAGCCCAGCAACACCCCAAGGTGATGAAATACATCATTCCATATCAGATCCACAGTGCTCAACATTCTCCACTTTCTTGGCTTCCAAGACACACAATATTCCCTCTTTACTCTCTTACCTCTGTCTTCTTCGATGTTTCCTCTTTCTCCTTTTGTGGATGCTTAAGTCTCTGTTCTTTATGTACACTTTCATACCATTTTCATGGCTTCAACATACATTTCCAGGCTTCATTCCTAACCTGCACTCCAATTCTGAGAACCTAAGGCCCAGCTCCATACCTCAACACATCCAAACCCAGTTACCTTCATCTCAATGCCAGACCACTATTTGAATGCTCTATTTCTATTACTTGGTACTCTAATCTGTTTCCAAATCTTTCATTATCTTTCATAATTAAAGGAAAATCAACGAGCACCTCTGGAGAAACTACAATGTGAAAACTACCAATTTACAAAGATAAAGTGAAATATAAGCATGGGCCAAGATATGGTAATTTCCCTCAAGAATCTTTGGGAAATTTGGGGAAAGGATACACACAGGAAGAATGAGCTAACTTTACAAGGAAGTGCATAATACATGCTAATCAAATTATAAAGCCAGCACTGGAACAAGACTTTACGGGGGAATGAGATTACTGTATGTGTACACTGGAGTGCCTGTAACAGACACAAACTAAACTTTGACAGATGGACAGGATATGGATGCCAAACAAGGGACAAGTATTTTTGGAGGAGCAAAAACTAAAATAACTGCTTGATGATTTCACTTACAGGAGTTATCTAGAGTAGTCAAATGCATAGAGACAGAGAGGAGAATGGTAGATGCCAAAGGTTGGGGAGACAGGGCAACTGAGGAGGTTGATGTTTAATGGGCACAGAGCTTCAGTTTGGGAGAATGAAAAGTTTTGGAGATCAAGGAAGATGATGTCTGCAAACAAATGTGACTGTACAGTACAAATGTACTGCTACAAAACTATATACTTTAAAACAATTAGGGATTTCCCTGGTGGTCCAGCTGCTAAGACTCAATGCGCTCAACCCAAGGAAACTTGAGCTCCTGGTTAGGAAACTAGATCCCACATGCCAGGGCGGCCAAAAAAATTAATTAATTTAAAAAAGTAAATGTAAATTTTATGGTACTTGTATTTTACCACAATAAAAAATAAATAACTGCTTGGCTGGAATGGCGGGTCTACCTTGTTGACAAGGTCAGAAGGGTAGGTTCGGCTCTCTGGAACTATTCAGAATATTTTCATTCTTTGGTCAAGTGTCAGGCTTCAGATACTGCTTCCTTACCCTCCAAAGCTCTGTTCCTTTTCTCTAAGTCTCTTAAGAAGTGGGGCGGGAAGTCTCTGCAACTCTTCTAACAGACTCCTTGAGAGCAGAGACCTTCTTGGTGCCCAGCAAAGAGTCTGGTATAAATTAGGCTCCATAAATATTTGTGAATTGAATGAGAACACTATGAGAAAAGACTATTAATAATAATAGTAATAACAGCAACAAAAATAATAATAACCCACATGATCTCCATCAGCCAAATCCTGGCAGTGTTGGCTGTAACACTTTTCCTCAATCCTCTACTGACCCGTTATCGAGGTTTGTAAAGCTAAGATCGCTTTCCCCAAGATTCTCGCATACAGGACAGGATGACGGAGAAGTTACACATATTCAAGGCAATCGTTTTTCTTAAATCATCTTCTAAGACGGCCAACGAGAACCAAACGACAGGCCTCGCTGCTTTAAGAAGAGGAAAAAATTGATTCCGCGATGAGAACTTGAGTCTGCCCATCTCTTAGGCGCCGACGGGAAGGACTGGGGGACCACGGGAGGCCGGGCCAAAGCCCAGTGCTGCCCTTCTCCGGCTGGGGATGTGGAGGTTGGAATGGCTCCAGAGCGACCTCCCAGGAACGAGGCCGGTGCGAGGAGAGGCCCTCGGATGCTCCGGCCCGGTTGGTGACAGACCATCAGGGAGACTTCCCTCCCCGCCCAAGCCGGCGCTGCCCAGGAGGCGCGGCCCATCCTCAGCGCACCTTTTGCCTCTCCTTCCTCTGGCTCTCGGTCTCCTCCAAGGGTGCCTCCAGCTCCATAATGTCCCCCCAGAGGAGTTTCCCAGGCATCACTCGCCTCCACCGCTTGCTGCCGCCTCCCTCTGGGCACGGTGGCCACAACCACCTACGGGCAGCGACAGCGTGAAAGGAAGCGGGGGCTGGACGGCCTCCAGGCCAAGGCCGTGCGTCACTTCCGGAACACGCATCGCACGGCGGGGGAAAATAATCCCGGATACTCCCAGTTTAAACTCCTTCCTTGCGACGCCGTCTCCCAGCCAATCAATGCGAAGAATCTCGACTGACCCACCCCTATTCTGAAATAATTGGCTTCTAGAGTAAAACCCTGGCCAATCTCCATAAAGGATACGCAAACTGATTAGCATAAAATGTTCGCATTTTTTTTTTTCCCGCTTTCTCTCCCCATCCCCCACTCCGAACAATTCTCCGCAGCACAGCGGAGGTAATTTGGAGCTTCCCAGCGTGCAGTTCAGGCGTTGGGGAGAACCCCAAAGGCGGTGGAGCGTGGCTCATAGGCGCGACTGGCTGGAAGGAGGACATGCCCGTGCGAGAGCTAAGCGAACGCCACGCGTCGCGTTGCTTTTCGCCGCCGGAAGCTGCAGGCCTCGGCCCCGCCCATTGCGGAGTGAGGCGTTAACGTCTAACGGCCACGCGCGAAGCCAGCCACCTAGCGTTGGTGGGAAGGGGCGTCGTGGGGTCTGCAACGGGATAGGTGGGCTTGGGGTGAAGGCCAGGTCCGAGCAACCTTCCCTCAAGGTTTTAGTTGTGAAGTTAATCCTTTGTTCATTTTAGGCCCTTCCCACCTTACCCATTTGACATTAGAGGAAACTAACCCCCTAAGGGGCTTCCCTGGTGGTTCAGTCGGTAAAGAAACCGTCTGCAAGGCGGGAGACCCGGATTCGATCCCTGGGTTGCGAAGGTCCCCTGGAGGAGGGCATGGCAACCCACTCCAGTATTCTTGCTTGGAGAATACCGATGGACAGAGGAGCCTGGCGGGCTGCAGTCCATGTGTCGCAAAGAGTGGGACACGACCGAACGATTCAGCACACAACCCCCTAAGAGGGATTAATTTGGCTTAAGTCACACTATCCCTGGCACAGTGAGGACTAGAAAGCTCATCTCCTGAATCCCAGATCATTGCTTTCTCTGCCACACCAACCTGAAAGCTTTGAGTTTACCAAAACGTTTTGGGAAAGATGTTCCCATGAAACATGGAATGAATAATAGGGAAAATATGGAGAAATCTAGGAAAGAAGCCTAAAATGTCTTCGACAGGTTATGTATTTGTAGTGGATAAAAGGATTTTACTTATGGGGATTAACTGACCGTGAATTACAACCTTGACAAAACTGGAAACCTTTTGATAACACAAAGGGCTCTTTGGCATATACCTTTTCTTATATCACTGGTGCTAGCTTGTTTTTTACTTTCTTTTCACAGCCCCTTTCTTTGTATCTCTTCATGACCTCATCAACCTAGCTACTCTTGAGTGGAGAAAAAACAAATTGAGATGTAGGTGCGGGGGTACTGGCAAACCTCTTGACAATGTCTAGCACACCAGCTTTGTAACATGAGTATCAAATTTAAGTCTTCGCAACATTTGAGTTTGCTACATGTCGGCAAAGAGTTGGACAAGACTGAGTATCTGAACTGACCTGACACGTCCTAGAGTTTGATTATTCAACTTGAATAGCTGAAACCCCAAAGATAAATCTGTGATTGCTACAGGTCTTCTGTATAATTATGGGTTGGCCTGAAATCAGGGGCTATACATTTATCTAAAGTGACCTTATGGATTCAGTACTGTGAACAAATAGGGTGTTCAGTTGATGGTGAAAAAATGCTTGTCTCTCCCTAAATCATAATAGCTATGCATCTCTAGATTGGTGGTTTTCTAAAAGCTTTATGTCCCACTCTCACACCCACTCCCAATTCTACCACTGTGAAGTCTTTGTAGCCCTACAGCAAGGTATGATGTGCATAGAAACACAGGAGTGGATGTGGCTAAGAATGTCACATGTTCAAAATTGGGATAATCATAGGAATAGCTGTTATTATGTTATGGTTGAAAATCAAATACAGATAAAGTAAAGCTTTAGTGCCTCAACTATTTTTGGCATTCATTGTTATGTTGGAGGTCATACAACAGGTCTGAAAAAGGACTGTTTAAGACTCCCTAGGCAAGAGACTAATAAGTATATTAGTATTTTTTAGAATGACCTTCTATGATTTGGGACACTCTACAAACCCTACCATTCTAAGCACCAAACTCATTGAATCAAAACTCTGACTGCTGTCTGTGCCAGGTGGAGAGGGCAACTGTGGGGAAATTAAACTGAGTCATAAATAACTTGACCCAAGTGTGGCTTAGCTGAAAAAAACCACTACATGTGTTCTCAGTGGGCATCAAATGAAAACGTTGGGAATGGAGATAACGAAATGGATAATTCATTTTTTCATATTTGATCCCTGTAAGTCTCAAAAGATTGTACAGATGATGAAATTTATTGGGGGGGACACAAAGGGGGTAGAATGAATAATTAAAATGTACAAGTAACTCAAAACATAGTATTACTAGAACATCTTTGTTTTCCAAATATTTTGCCAGAGTTCCTGATACAATTTCTCAAAATTTGAGAGTTGAAGTGCCTCATCTGTTGCTCTGTTGTAACATTCCATAAGATTTTCTTTGCCTTGGTTTTGGCTCATTAAACTCTATAAAAACAAGATGATTATTTATAAACTTGCCTCTCTGGTCTTTCTCAAACCTTAGCGGGCTAGATTTTTATTTTTATTTCAGAAAGTAGAAGGTAAAAATAACCATTTTGCCATCTTCATGTCAAGACTATGTGAGGAATTGAACCACCATTTAAAAATGTTAGGACATGGAAATAGTTTAAGGGGCAGCTACAAATTGGATCAAGAGATGGTGAAGGCAGAGGTTGAGGAGAGTACTAAGAAGCAAGAAAATGAAAGAGGGAACAGAAAAGGTAGTTTCTCCCTTGCTAGCCACATGACCTTGGCCAACTGTAAAACCTGGCTTTTTGTTAGTAAAGTAGGGGCAAAATGCCTTTCCTGCTGATAGTTCAAGGAATTGGGGGGATCCCCTGATATAACAATACAACAGAGATGATGTACAGAGGTACTTCTATTTCTTTTAGCTTCAGATTTTGAGTGTTGGCAAGGAGACAGCTTTGAACGTATTTAGCATATGTATACTTCTATATGTATCTAGCTCATAATTCAAATTATTTGGGAAAGCTTTTTAAATGTTTAGCCTTTGGAAGAAGGTCTGTTTCTTTAGTCAATTACTTTGTAGAAGCTTTGAATCAAACTTTCAAACAAACTGAGTAAGTCACTCAGTTTCTTCAGAAGAGGGCACCATTCCCCAAGAAATGGAATAGCTACTGCTAACCCACTGCAATGCCAGAGACCACGGTTCAATTCCTGGGTCGGGAAGATCCTCTGGAGAAGGGATAGGCTAACCACTCCAGTTTTCTTGGTCTTCCCTGGTGGCTCAGCTGGTAAAGAATCCGCCTGCAATGCGGGAGACCTGGGTTCAATCCCTGGGTTGGGAAGATCCCCTGGAGAAGGGAATGGTTACCCACTCCAGTATTCTGGCCTGGAGAATTCCATGGTTGTGGGGTCACAAAGCACAACTGAGCGACTTTCACTTTCACTACTGAAAAGGGAACAAATTTCTAAGATTTCAAGTGAGACAAGGGTCTGTAGAGGCCAGCAAGATAGTCATGAATTTCTTTTTGATATATCCTTTGGCCATTCTTGTTTCATGACTCTCACGTCTCTCCCACACTCCTTTTAGACATTAGTCTGTCTTCCCCCTTCCTTAAAAGCTGTCTCAGGTAACTGTAGGATGGATTCTCAAAATGCACTTGATCTCAGTTTTTTCCCTGCTACGGCTCTTTCTACTCTTCCTCGTGGAGCTGACACTGTGAAACATTGTCTGCTAAACTGCATTTAGTAATAATTGATTCATGATTATTCTAATATAAGAATAAGATACAAATGAAGCTTAACAATGTCACACCAGCATGTGATAGGGTTGCATTACTGAGCAGGTGTAAGTTTAGCCACTGGCAAAGAAACTGATATTTCAGTTAGCAAGGAGTTAGGCAAAGGATATGTACAGTTTCTGTTAGGATTATTTAAATATTGAAAATTGTTTACAGAAGCCAGCTGAGGCTTCAGAATCTGAGGATCTCAGACCCCGAGGGGTCTGAGATCCCAGATGAAAGAGGAGGAAGAACGTGATCTCACATTATATGACAAGCCACAAAAAGCCCATGCTTTGCATATTTTATTCCTATTTATAGCATAAGGAATTAACTGAAAACTTGTTAGCCAAAAGCATAATACCTCGCCGAGGAATATCTGGATTTTGGTTAATGATACTTTTCTATAATCTTAAAGGACTGAATCTCTAAATGGAGGATTTCCAGACAACCTGGCAAAAACAAGAGACCTCTATAGTAGGCCATGTATAGATGAGTTTTGTGAATAAATATACAAAAATACACACATATATTTGTAACAATGTTGGTGCATCCTGCTTTGGGCACTTTAAATAGATTATTCTCAAATCTTACAACAATTCTTATAAGGTATATATCATTACTATCTGCCTTTACAGATGAGAAAAAATGAATTAGAGAAGCTTGGTAACTTTCTCCATCATACAGCTATGAAGGATTGGAATTACAATTTAAACTTATCTGACTCCTAAACTCAGGTCACCGATGCTGTTTCAAGAGAACAGTTTTCTCTCAGCAAACAGACAGAAGTGGGAAAGAAAATCATTAAGCAAAATTTCCACACACAAAAATTAACAGTGGGAAAAAAATTCAAGTCACCCATTGTAGAGAATAATCTCCCAAACAATTTAAGAACATGTACACTCATCTTTAATATCGGTGGTCATATGTTGTGTTTTACAGAAGGGAGGTTTACTGGTTTCATAATGGGCTTCATTTAATACATTTACAGAGTATCAAATGTATCTGACAAAACTAGATAGATTTCATTGGTCCCTAGATGCGGCCAGAGTCACGAAAGACTCTGGATTCCCCACTGTATTAAGAAAATTGTCCAGGTCCAAGATCAAAGAAGAGTAGTCGGTACTCCTTTGACCAAGGATTGGTAGGGAAAGTGCAGACATAGAGACCTGGAAGCAGTACTTGGGAATTTTGAGTGAGTTCAGTATTTCACAAGATCCTCAGTGAATCTTTTCTTCCCCCTTTTTAAAAAATTGGATATATTTTTATATAACCTTCACTCTACTGTTGGAAAGAATCTTCAAAATCGTCTAGTTCTGTCATACTTTTAAGAAAAGTACTGAAAATACCTCTACAACAGCCTCTGCTTGAATGTCCTAAATGGTGGGAAGTTCATTTGTTTACAGAGTTGCCTACTTAATCTTCAGATAGTTTTATCTAATAAGTTCTTCATACTGAGCTGAATTTTTTTTTCTCTCTTAACTTCCATTCACTGGTGCTGACTCCAAGCTGTAAGACCCCCTAAAGCTTTGCCTCCCCCACAGGGCTTTTCTATCCAGATAACCCTTGGTACTTTACCCCGGGTTTTTTGAATATCCCAGTGACCACAGTTAATCTTGGAATGCCATGGTAGATTGGTCAGAGCCATGAAAACCAACTGTCAGGAGTGAGTAGTCCAACCACAGTGGAACAGGGGCGCATCTGACCTCAGGCCCTCTGCCCTCTGACAGGGCCTGGAGGCAGCTCCCCACCGTGCTGAGCTTCATCATTCTGGCCTTCACTGTTACCTGGTTGGTGAGAGCTGGAAAGTATTCTCTATTCAATCATCCCCGATAATCCTTAGAAACCTCTTAGAAGAAGCATCCCCTCAACTGTAAGTCAGCATTATTATCTACCCAACATGCTGAAACCAGTCTTGACTGCCCCATGTGTTTCCTAAACCCAAAAGAACTGACCATTCTACTACTTGGTCTGAAAAGACTTGACAGAAAAGATTCTGGCGAGGCTATGTAGGTCTTATGATGAACAAAAAGGATCAAATGTAGAAAATTATCTATCAGCTATCTTCTATCTTTTCTCTAAATCTCTTAATTCAGAATCTCCCTTTTACTCACAAGCCATCCTGCTTCCCTTCTGTCTCCACCACTGAGAACATCCTGACTCCTCAAAGCCATTTTATGGAGAGCCTCAAACATGGGGAGAAGCCAGAGAAACAGTTGAGCCATATGCCTACTGCCACAAGTATTCTGGATATTGTCATTCAATTACAGTGTAGAGCCATTTCCTCATGTTAAAGCTGGTCACAAAAAATATCCTAGGCAGCAATGATTGGATAGAAGGAATTCTTGTTGTAAAGTACCAGTACCCAGTACATCTATACAAATTCTTTCTGATGATAAAAGACTTTAGTTGCAAACAAAGTATCTATGCACCTAAAATACTATTTTCTAGAGTTATGTGTTGAAATCTGGTGAGATCTGCTTACCATAATACTCAGCATTGATGTGAGCACAGAAATTCACTACTGGGTAGTAAATTAGCATCTTACGTATTTGAAAAACTAATAAATGTCTGTCTGATAGTCAACTTAATTACATTTAATTAGGAGAGCAATTATTCCATGTTTTTTATTGTAAACTATATAACCCCCAATACATTTATAATAAGCTTCAAAAAAATCATTGTCAAAAAAGGAAAAAAGCCAGTTAACTACAACAAAATATGCAATGAGATTAATAACATATATGTTTGGCTTTAGAGAATTCTTATAAACTCAGTTGATTAAAACACTCTATTAATGCTATACATTTTTACAAGAGTTTCCAAAAAAATAAGAATTAAACATTTATCACTGGAGTTAGCTGTAGTAAGGAGCTGGATGTAAGTGTTTGACTGCTCTTTGTGCCTTCAAAGTTCTGCAGTAAATTTTGTCTTCTTTTTAGTCCATCCAAAATGACTGAATTATTAGATGCCAGACTCTG
Organism: Bos indicus x Bos taurus; assembly: GCF_003369695.1. NCBI lineage: Eukaryota > Metazoa > Chordata > Mammalia > Artiodactyla > Bovidae > Bos > Bos indicus x Bos taurus. Next base: position 25,141,077 of record NC_040103.1, on the reverse strand, counting down.
TGTCCTAAAGATATTAAAAATAACAGAATTATTGCCTTTAAAAGTATTTCTAACCAAGGCATTATATCTTCATTTGTTACCCTTTGAAGCAGTACATTTACTAACAGGAACTAACTTATCAAGTAAGTTAACTTTGAAAACTCTAAAGTGCTCTTTTACATTTTAAAGGGTTTCCAAAAGCAATTCAATTATTTGACAGCTGCTTTCTAAGAAGTTCACATTTTCTAAATATCTGTTCTTAGACCTAGTATCAAGTATATTCTAGTCAGAAATTGTAAGTTCCCTGAAAAACTCTTCTATACAACTGCAGTGACCAATATCTTCTTGTGTAATTTGTTTCTTTTTTGAAAAGTCATATGGTAGAGAAAAGCCAACTATAATATTTTTCATATTGACAATGATTCTTTCCTAAGAGCTGTATGCTATGTTAGTCCCTTATTCAAAATACCTGCCTTGCTTCAGCCAACTCACATTATTGGTTGGCATTTTGCTTTTGACAGTCCCTTCTCCCACTTTGCCTCCTCTCCCTCTCTTGTCTATTACATTGAGATGTCTCAAATGTGTCTTCCCACACATCACTCTTAATTCTACATCTCTCTGACAGTTATGAAGAGTTTGCACTCTGGTGTTTGTTCATTTGTTGGTCTTTTCGACTAAGTTGTAAGCTTCCTATAGGCAGCAACAACATCTTGTTCATCTTTGTCTCCCTAATCTTCATAACAATTATAGCACATAATTGATGTCCAAATGTTATTTCCCCTCTCTTTTTCTATAAGTGTCTTTAATGATTATAGTTATAATAAGTCTCTCCAGAAAACCACATTATAAGCAATTTTAAAAAATTCAGTTTCTCAGAGACTTCCTTGGCGGTCCAGTAGTTGAGACTCCACACTTCTGCAGCAGGAGGTACGGGTTAGATCCCTGGAAGGGGGACTAATAACCTGTGCAAAAAAATTCTCAATTGCATGTCAATTTCTCCTCTCTGTTTTGGGTTTGTTTTGGTTTTCTTTTTGCTTTTGCCAGAGAGAGAAAAAAGGGGACCCCATGGGTTCCTGGTTCACACCTCCAAGACAGCATGTTTTGATACTTTAATGACAATATAACTACTATTTCAAGCAGAAAGATCTTGGATCTTGTTCCCCAATAAAGTAGATATGTTTAAAAAATGCAGACTCCCAGGAATTTAGCCAAAGTTATAATCAAAAATGTCTGCAAACATTTATATGACAACAATTTACTACAGATTGAGTTATTAAAGCAAAAAATTTGGAATAATTGAAATGTCAAAGGGAGGAAAATAATGGTTATATAAATAACAAGAATCCACATAATATAATGCTAAGTAACCATTTTTTTAAATGAGCTGAATATATATGTATTGATTGCAAAATATCCATGATAAGTTAGGTGAAAAAAGAAAGCCACAGCTCTGTACAATCTGTTGTTAGAAAATAATTATAAATGCATGGGAAAAAGTCTGAAAGATATATGCCAAACTGCTAAGAATATTTGTGTCACCTCCTTGGAATAGGAATGGAAAAGGCTGGGAAATGGAGACTTCTAGTTTTACTTTTACCTCCTTGGAATAGGAATGGAAAAGGCTGGGAAATGGAGACTTCTAGTTTTACTTTTCCTTGGAATAGGAATGGAAAAGGCTGGGAAATGGAGACTTCTAGTTTTACTTTTCCTTGGAATAGGAATGGAAAAGGCTGGGAAATGGAGACTTCTAGTTTTACTTTTTACTTAATACTTTTCTGTATTACTTTACTGTTTCAAAAGGAGGTACACTATTTTGTTTAATAATAAAACTAATGTATATATATATATATATACATACACACCAAATTTTAAGATGACTTTTTAGAAAACTAATAACATGGAAATGTTCATTATATTCTATTGAAAAAGCAACATGCAAAATAGTAACTATAGTATGAGTTCAATAGACAAAACATACAGATCAATATGTTCAGCCAAAAGTATTATAAATACACCAAATGTAAAGAGGATTTTTAAAATATCTAGATGTCAGAGTGATTATAGGTGTCTTTTTAAAATAATTTCAGGGACTTCCCTGGAGGTCTATTCTTGTTCAATGCCGGTTCAATTCCTGGTCAGAGAGCTAAGATCCCACATTCTCTATGACAAGGCCACAAAGAAAGAGAAAAAATACTTTTCAGTATTTCTCAACTATTCTGTTATGACCAAATTACTTTTGTTTCTACTCTGAGCAATGTTATTTAAACAAATTGGTGTGGAAAAGATTAGTGTAAAATAGCTACATCTTTGTCTCATATTGTACAGAACCAGGAATGTTAAGTGAAAATATCCAACCTTCACTTCAGGAAGTGCTTGGTTTATGGTAGTTCCTTCCTATCTTTAGAAATAACTCAAGATTTTAGTAGTGGAACAGTGGAGCAGTCAAATCTTGGTTCACATTAAAAATGAACTGTATCCTATTGTGTAAGAGTTTCATTATAACTTCATATAATTGACTCAGTAAAGGCTGGCAGAACTGCATTATTATAAAAAGTTTATGCAGGAGTCTCCCACTAGATAACTCAATATGCCCTTGATTTTAACAATTCCCGTGGCCTAGTGGCTGGTCACTTATGCGTGCACTTACCGTGGAGAATCTATTCCACTGTCTCCTGTCAGACTCTGGTTTTCTGCTCCTTCCAAGTGACTGCGTTCAGGTTGGACATCCTGAGCCAACGCTGACATATGTGAAGTGCTGAAGAGCTCCAACTTGTGTGTGAACTGTTTTCTCATTTCCTGACTCTGAGCACTCTGACTCCAGCTACCTGGTTTCTTTCCTGTATCACCAACAGAGCCTTGTAGGGCTTCGGCCTCAGCAGTGGCTTTCCCTGTGCTGTAGTAATCAAATATACTTCCATCATCAGCTGCTGAGGCCTGTACACATTCAGTGACACTGGGTTCCTCCTCATAGTTAAAACCACACTGGATTCCTAAATTGAGGATACAGTTTTCAGCAGAAAGGTTGGGTTTTTGGCTTTCACCAGGGTTAGTGAGCTTGTAATGTTCATTTCCTTTAAGCACCTGAGGCTCAAACCTCTGTATGTTGCTGTCGTATTCAGTCAGAGACCTTTCTGTCACCGTCTGTTTTCCTAAATGATTCCACTTGTTTCCCTCTGGAAAGGAAAACTGAATGTTGTCAGGCAGCATTTGAATTAAGTCATCATTCTCAGAAAAGTCATCCTCATCCAGATAGAGTGAACTGCAGGCCCCATCTTCATCTTCCACTTCATTCTGATACAAGGCCTGGTCATCATCAGAAAGCCCTTCATTTTCTAGACACACAGTCTGTGCTTCTTGGACATGCGCCTTTCCCATCAGAGTTTCTTTAGAGTCTCGGTCTTGTCTCTCAATTTGTCTCAAATGTTTTGCTCCAAGTGGGTAATCCAAAAGACCAAGATTTTGGAACTGGTGTACTGTACTGTCAACTAATCTACAAGCAGGGGATGCTTGGTTTAAAGAAGACCCTCCAGATGGCAGGACATGCTGTGCCTCTTCTGTCTCTTCTAATGTGTCAAGATGAGAATAACTCCTCCTTGAGACTTCAGGGATTGCCTCATTTTCTCCACCATACACATCGCATCTCAATATGCTTTCCCTGAAGGAACAGCATTTACTACCATTCTGCAAAACATTACATTGAGAGTAATTTAAGAGGTGGTCTCTAAAATCATCGCTGATAGATTTGACAGTAGAGTGATTCACATAAGTGGATTCTTCTCTCAGTATATCATTACATTGTTTGCCACACAGCTCTTTGGCTTCACTCTCAAAGATTCTTGAGGAAACCAAAGACCTTGACCTTTCAAAAGGCTTTCCCTTTGGTCCAGTCTGATTGGGTTCCAAATCACTGGTCTTCTGGATTTTGTGCCCTTTGGTTATTGGGCTCCCTCGGGGAGCCAAATCCTGGAAAGGATTACTGATTCGCTTTTTGTAAATCAAATGGGGACCTAGTGCTGATGGATTCTCACCAAGTGGTTTCTGAAGTACTGCTTCATTTGGGCTTTTAATACTGGAGGTAGGCTGTGTAGCAGGGAGCTTGGGGTGTTTCTCCAGTCTAACATTTCCCGGCTGAGGCCCACTTCCCTGACTCCTGGCTTTGTGTCTGTCCCTATGCGAATGGCCCTGCCTTCGAGGCTTTACAGACCAGCCCTGTCTTTTCTTAACTCCCACTTTTGAAAAATACTTATGTCTGAGTGTCAGCATATCAGTGGATGTACCCTGGCTATTATATTTTTTCTGTTCTTCATACTTTTGCATTAGGACAGCATGTTTGATTAAGTTGTCAACAGTCAGAATGGGATTAATTCGTTTGATTATCTCATGTTCAATGTCTCGAGGGATATTGTCCATGTTATCTTCATCTCGGACGGGCCATTCTTCTGGTGGGAACTGGGCAGAGAAACTGCTGTGCTCTATTCTGGACTTCTCCTTTCTGGATATATTGCGCCAGAAGAGGTTAAAGCCAAACTTCTTGACTTTTTCTCTGTCTTTTGTGTGTGGTAAAGGTTTGATACTCTCACAGACGTGATTCTCCTCAGACACTGAAACTGCTTGATTGTGTACTAAAGATTTGGATTCCACAAGACCTTTCTGCCCTTTGTTAGTCACTTCTACAGCAGCTGGTGGTTCTTGTACATCCTGAGTGCACACATCATGGAAACACCCGCAAGAATGACAATGGGAAATGAAGGCCGCATTTTCTTTGGCTAACTCGGCACAGCTCTCCACGTTCACCAGATATGTAATGGAAGTTGGCATCTGGGAATTTTCATCTGACAGAACTCTCTTATTTTCTTGGGGGGTTGTATTTGTGATGAAGTAAGTCTGAGGAGTAACGATGAAGTATCCTTCTCCAGTATGATAAATCTTCCTTTCTTTAATGAGAGTTCCCAGAGTGGTATAAAGAATATCTCGAGATGGAATTGCAATGCCTAAAACAAACAAGAATTTTACCCTGATAGATTCTGAATAAGAAATGTTTTTCATGAGTGAACCAATTACTATATGTAATTAAAATGTCAAAAAAGCATTAAAAATAATGATAGTTCAGTTGAATAATAGGAATATAATTTGGTCTACACAAAGATACATGGGTAGGTTACCAGTTAAGTAGAGGGGAAAAAATGAGTTCCCTCAAACACAAACCCCAAGTTAAATGATCTCATTACAAATTTAAATTTTGATTAAGGAAAGGCTTCTTGAGAGCAAACATAGTTTTTGAAAACCAGTCTCATAGCTTAAATCGTAGTAAGAATCCAAAGGAAAAATGAAAATCAGTCTGTGCTTGGGTAAGGGCAAACCACCTACCATCTAGATTATGGTAGTTTTTCAAAACAGGAAGGTAACAATTTTAAAGAAATTCCCTTTCCAGATAGCAGGGTTCAAAATTATATTTAGATTGTGAAAACAATGTTTAAAAGTATAACACTGGAAGAAAATACATCAGTCTGTTAATATTGGTTTCCTTCGAGTGCGTGCTCAGTCCCTTCAGTCGTGTCTGACTCCTTATGACCCTATGGACTATGGCCTGGCAGACTCCTCTGTGTATGGGATTATCCAGGCAAGAATACTGGAATGGACTCCCGTGCCCTCTTTCCCCGGGTGATCTTCCCAACCCAGGGATCGAACCCGCCGCTCTTATGTCTCCTGTACTGGCGGGAGAATTCTTCACTCCTAGCACCGCCTGGGAAGCCCTTTGTGTGAGCAGTGGTACTATAAGTGATTACCTTTCTATATTTTCTGGACTAATATGCACATTTTATAATGGGAAAATGAAAAATACTCTTGGGTAACTGCATTTGGGATATCATGCAGCTATGAAAAGAATGAGATTGATATATGCTTCAACAGAAAGACATCAAAAATCTGCCTTTAACTTTAAAAAGAAAAGGTGTACAAAGAATATGTATATGTGTGTGCTCAGTTGCTCAGTGGTGTCCAGTTCTTGGTAAACCCATGGGCTGTAGCCCGCCAGGCTCCTCTGTCCATGGAATTTTCCAGGCAAGAATATTGGAGTGGGTTGCCATTTCCTACTCCAGGGGATCTTCCCGACCTCAGGGACTGAATTCCGCATCTTGCATCTCCTGGGTTGGCCCGCAGATTCTTTACCACTGTGCTACCTGGGAAGCCCAGAAAGAAAGTATAGCATGATCCAATTTGTTGCTTTAAAAGGATACATATATTCAAATACAATATATGAAGAGTCCATGAGAAACTATAAATGACAGAAGTTGTCACCACTGGGAAGTGGCAATTTAAGAACAGGCAGGGACCTCTGTGGTAGATACAGTGTTTAAGACTACAATTCCACTGCAAGGGGCATAGGTTCGATCCCTGCTTGAGGAACTAAGGTCCCACATACTTCAGAGTACAGTCAGAAAAAAAAATAGGAGGCATGGGGAGAAGATTAATCATCTTTTGCTTTGCCCTCCTTTCTACAGAGTTTGACTTAATTAAATTACTACCGTAAACATTATTTTTTAAAAAGTTCATCTGGAAGATAAAAGAAATATTCATAAATTTGCTGATGCAGACCTTTTTCGGACAGGGCTCTAATATAAGTTTCTATGATAGAAAAAAAAAAGGGAATTCCCTGCTGGTACAGTGGATAAGAATCCATCTTCCAATGATGGGGACACAGGTTTAATCCCTGGTCCAGGAAGATTCCACGTGCCTTGGAGCAACTAAGTCCATGAGTGGCAACTACTTGAGCCCATGTGCTGCAGCTACTGAAGCCGGAGCACGTGGAACCCGTGCTCTGAAACAAGAGAAGCCATCAAAATTAGAAGCCCACACACCACAGTGAACAGTAGAAGCCTCTGCTTTCTGCAACTAGAGAACGCCCAAGCATAGCAACAAAGACTCAGCACAGCCAAAAATTAATTTTTAAAAAACCCTTTAAAGAAAAAAATTGTATATTGCCCAGTTTATGTGTTTAAGATTTATAAATAGAAAACAAACACAGGCAATAAATTAATAGAGAAAAACTTGTTACTCTACCTGGGTAACGTTTCATCAAATGTTCCAACAGTGATTCTTGTGTTACTACAATCTGATCAGCATTCATATCAGATATAGCACAGCAGAGAACTTCAGCCAAAGGTATAAACTGAGATTGAGCTATTGGATTCATTTGCACTGGAAAGACATCACCTAAATTGGAGATTTGAGGGGGAAAAAAGTGATAAATTTGCTACAGCATAGAAAATATTTTAAATTAGTTAATCAAGAATAAAGACTGAATATCAGATGGAACTGCTATTCTTTCATCAGTCTTTACTCAGTCTATTAACATTATACACACAATGATAAAAACCACAGAAAAAAAAAAAGCTTACTTTATGATCTCTACTTTTAAGAAGTCTGTGATATTTGTCACTACTTTATAAGCAAGAGATAGTAAGTTTCCATAAGAAAGCTCAAAGCGCTACTGGAGTTCAGGTCAGACAATGCTTATATGGCAGTTCACATCTTTCAAAGCATCTTTTCATATTAGCTACCAGAGATAAGCACAGATGGAAGTATTTCTTTATTTATAATATATACAGCCATAAAAAGCTCAGTAATTGTGCCCGTAGTAGTTGTTCAGTCACCAAGTTGTGTCTGACTCTTTGGGACCCCGTGAACTGCAGCACACACACCAGGCTTCCCTGTCCTTCACTATCTACCAGAGTTTACTCAAACTCATGTCCATTGAGTAGGTGGACATGACATCCAACCATCTCATCCTCTGTTGCCTCCTTCTCCTTGTGCACTCAATCTTTCCCAGCAATCAGGGTTTTTCCAATGAGGCAGCTCTTCACATCAAGTGTCCAAAGTATTGGAGCTTCAGCTTCAGCATCAGTCCTTCCAATGAATATTCAGGGTTGATTTCCTTTAGGGTTGACTCGTTTGATCTCCTTGCTGTCCAAAGGACACTCAAGTGTCTTCTCTAGTACCACAATTTGAAAGCATCAATTCTTCAGTGCTCACTCAGCCTTCTTTATGGTCCATTCTCATACCCGTAAATGACTTCTGGAAAAATCATAGCTTTTGACTAGATGGACCTTTGTCAGCAAAGTGATGTCTCTGTTTAATGCACTGTCTAGGTTTGTCATAGCTTTCTTTCCAAGGAGCAAGCATCTTTTAATTTCCTGGCTGCAGTCACCATCTGCAGTGATTTTGGAGCCCAAGAAAACAGTCTCTCACTGTTTCCATTGTTTCCCCATCTATTTGCCATGAAGTGATGGGACCAGATGCCATGATCTTAGTTTTTTGAATGTTGAGTTTTAAGCCAGCTTTTTCACTCTTCTCTTTTACCTTCATCAAGAGGCTCTTTAGTTCCTCTTCACTTTCTGCCATTAGGGTGGTATCATCTGCATATCTGTGGTTGTTTATATTTCTCCTAGCAATCTTGATCCCAGCTTGTGATTCATCCAGCCCAGAATTTTGCATGATATATTCTACATAAAGGTTAAATAAGCAGGGTGACAATATACAGCCTTGATATACTCAATTCCCAATTTCGAACCAGTCTGTTGTTCGTCTGGTTCTAACTGTTGCTTCTTGACCTGCATATAGGTTTCTTGGGAGGCAGGTAAGATGGTCTGGTGTTCCCATCTCTTAAGAATTTTTCACAGTTTGTTGTGATGCCCCCAGTCACAGGCTTTAGCATAGTCAATGAAGCAGAAGTAGATGTTTTTCTGGAATTCCCTTGCTTTTTCTGTGATCCAACGAATGTTGGCAATTTGACCTCTGATTCCTCTGCCTTTTCTAAATACAAGGGACAGAAATCAGTCTTCTGACTCCCAGTCCAATATTTTGGTCATTCTACCATTTCCTAATTGAAATAATTAGTATGAGGACTTCTCTAGTGGTATCCAGTGGTTAAAACTTCCTTAACCTTCCACTGCAGCCATTGCCACATTAAAAAAAAAAAAAAAAAGTCAGATTGCGATATTTATTCCCTGGTGGTCCAGTAACTAGGATTCACTGCCGAGGGTGTGGATCAGCAAACTAAGAATCTGAAAGCACAAGCCATGTAATACACAGCCAAAACAAACAAAAACCGTCAGATTGAAGGAAGGGAGTTGGTGAGGGAAAAGTGAAGTTAATGAGTCTTCCTTCTGAAGCAGGGTTTCTCCTCTTTGGCACTTTTGACAAATGATGACAGATGTCAAATGGGGCCAGATGACAAGGGTGACAAGGACTGAGGGGTTTCCTGGGACTCGAGACTTTCAGGGCTATAACCAGAAAGTTGAAAGCAAACGGAGATGGTTGGTCACCATGGACAGAGAATTATTTGTTGTGGAGAGCTCTCTTGATCATGGTAGGTTGTTTATTAGCATCCTTGGCCTTTCAATGCCAAGAGCATCTCCCACAGTTGCAGCATCCAAAAATGTCTCCAGATACTGCCAAATGTCCCTGAAAGGAAGGGGTTGGGGGTCAAAAGTATCTCAGTTGTAAACCACTGTTTTAGACCATTTGTTGGGAAAATCTGATTGTGAAAGAGTAGAAATAGAACACGAACCAGGAAAAATTAGGATCAAATGAATGTGACTGTGTAGGTTGTGATTTTCTTAAAAGAAGATCTTTGCACATTTGGATGCCAAAAAGAAGGACTTAGTGGCAATGATGAAAATTATTCCATGAGAGAGAAGAGAAGACAACAAGATCCCAAAGGAGGGGAAAAGGAAAGTGCCTAAAAGGCACAGGTAAAAGAAGAACTATCTTAGAAATGAGAAAGATTGTACTTCATCTGAAACTTGAGAAAATATAAGATGGCACATGACCAGAAATACTCTGAGGCATGAAAAGGGAAAAAAATATTAGTACAGCAAAGTCATCTGATCTCTGGAAAGGGAGAAAGGGAGAAAGAAAACAGAGATGGGAGGAGAGAAAATGGGACTGAGGAGGCGAAGAGTAGGAAGGAGGGAGTTTGGGGAGTTATTCTCAGGGTACATTAGGCAATTTTAAAATGAACACAAAGATTATGAAGGAGCTCTGAGTCTCCTAAGTGTGGTTTCTGGAAGATAAAGCAATCTGAAATCAAAAAGGGTAGGAGTCAGGGAGGCTACTAGTTTCTAAAACTTGAATGTGCATGTGAGAATCACTGGGCGATTGTGCTAGGGTACAGATTCTGTGGGATTCAGACGATCTGAAACTAAGCCTATGAGTCTGCATTTCTAACAGCCTCCCAGGTGATGTTTCATGTTGCAGTTCTGAAGACCGCTCTTTAGAGTGGTAGAGGGTTAGGGTGTTAGAGTAGTTAACCGGTCAACAAATAAATATGGCCCCGGGGCAGCATGGGAGTCCACTCTAGCCAAAGAGAAGCCAAAGAATTTAGAAAACCTAGCTATAACCCTGCATTTGACTCTCCTAGTATCAGTGAGGAAGCCAATATATTGCACTGTTTCTTGAGGAGGAAATAAAGTGACGAGGACTGGCCAGGAGCAAAGGGTTGTAGCCAAAGTTGATAAGTGGTTCATAATACTTAGTGTATCTACATGAAAAATAAAGGACCTCTTCCATCAGGAAACTAAAAAGCCATTTGCTGTTGGCTTTTTACATTGATCTGTTTCCTTGTTTACCTAAGCTTCTCTATTTCACAGGCTGGGGCATCTTTAACCTTGGAAGGTCACAACACAGAGCAGAATTGCTGTCTGCTTTAGCAGCAGAGGGAAGGATCTCCTCTTGGCCTGCTAGGTGTTCCATTGGGCGATGCTAAAATACCTATAGCGTTCTGAGAAGCTAAGATAAATGGCTAATCAGTTAGCATTTCAAAGGGTGGTGGTAAGAGATGATGAGATGATACTATGAAACTGACTGTCCAAGCGGAAGTCTTGGACTGACCTAAACTGACCTAAAACTCAACATTCTCCTAGAAACCCTACCTCTGAGCTAAGAGTAATAAGCCTTTCTCCCTATCTTCATTCCCTCTTTGCTTTTTTTTTTACTTTCCACATATGAGACTTACTTTCTTTTCTTTCATCTCCCTCAACTGGACAAAATATTGAATTAAAGTACAATTTCACATATTTTTATGCTTCTTAAACATAACTTTATGTGTTTAATTTAAAACAAACTTATATAACTCTCTTCCCCACCTTCCAAGTCACTCTTGGTGACTTTTTTTCTTGTATGTGATCTTAAATTGATTACCTGGCCCATTTCATGTGGACTTAGAAGTCCTTAATCCAAAAAGGAAGGACAAGTTCTTCTCTGCTAGAAATATATGGGCTAGAATGTTGGAGAAGTAGAGGGCAAAACCTAAAAAGGATTTGCTCAACCACACAATACACACTCAAACCTCATCTCACCCCTGGCCTAAATCCAGTCACTCTGAACTTTGAGACAGGGGGGAGTGGGAGGGAAGGGAAGGCTAGAGATGAGTGGCTAGAAAGTCAATTTATGTTTGATGCCCCTGCTGTGCCCCCTGCCAGTGACTGCCCATTTCTGTACACACGAAACAGGAAGCTGTACTAGGGTCCAGGAAAGGGGTTAGACCCGAAGCAGCCCATTTTCTAGTTCAACCCTTAAGTGTGTTTCCTCTTTTCACAGGAAAATGAATAGTCAAAATGGATTTTTTTATGGGCCTGGGGGCAGACATACATGGGATGTTTCTCAGACATTTTAAAAATCCCAAGCAATTTTTTCTTAATCTCAACATTGCTTGCCAAATCCAAAGATGCTTTTGGAAATTTTATTCGTAATTCCTACCGTAGTGTGGGATGTATATTTCAAAAGAGTAAACAAATCCACTATCCACTAGAAAGACAAATGCCTTTTTTTTTTTTAATTACTACAGTTATATGTCAACTGTCTTTTAGAAAACATGTTGAATCGCATGTATCCTCTGCTTTGGAGCTCCCTCTAGACAAACCCTAGAGAAAGTTTCTCAGCACATTCCTTTCACAGCTGTTGCTAAGATACGTCTTCAGGTGCAGAAATCATCAAGAGTTTTTTGTGTAGGAAAGCAGGGTGAACCCTGACATGGGAACATTTCTGATAGACATAGGAATCATTTTCCAGCTGCAGCCATAGTTTGTTTCAGTTACTTTGGCACTTGGATTTCTGGAATGCAATGACCCTTAGAGTTTTCCGCCAAAACTTAACATTCTGTGCAGAGGATTCCTCTTTTAGATGTAATTAGATTTCACAGTAAAAGAAGGCCAGCCCTTTGTCTTTATCCTCAAAGTAATCCTGGAGTAATTGAAGAGCACCTTTAGTCCAGGCCTGCTATGGACCTCTGACCCTTGAGCTGGAGCAGGGATCAGAAGGCTAGGAGAGCTTGTGGGCCACAGTAAATAGTTCACAACAATGTTCTCTCTGTTTACACAGTCTTGTACTCTCGGGTGCCACGGAAAGGGGAGAAGTATTTATGCCAGAGGCTGATTTCACAAAAACTACCAAAAAAGTAGAACCGTACAGATTAGTGCCTGCTACATTTAAGGCCACCTTTTCTGCACAGGACATTTTTCTTTTTACCCTGCTGTATCCTCAAAGGATTTAGTTTGTATATAAATTAAAAAAAAAAAATTCCAAGTTGTAACAATGAGGCAAATTATATGAGTTTTAAAAAGATTATTCTTTCGAAGTCCACTTTCTTAGGGAACAAAGAAACAATGCAAGGCAAACTAAATGTATGTAGCATGTAGATAAAATGAAAATTGAAGCCCTAAACTATCAAAAGCAGATAGACATCCAGTAAAGTCCAGAGCCAGGCTCTCTGGGGCTTGCAGTCCTAAAACTGTGACTAGAAGCAGCTTCCTGTGTAATGGACATGAATTCATATAGACTCAACCAATTCCTGCTCCGTGGTGCCTAATGATAGTGGTCTAAGGAAGCCTCTGGCCAATAGAGCAGAACCCTGGAAATGTGGCTTGTTCCTGGAGTTGGTGATAATCACTTAACAATAATCTGCTGCAATCAAAGACCTCATCAAAATCCTGAGGACAAAGGAGGTGGTTTCTTTATGTTGGGACATAAAGGCCTCCTCCCTATGCCTCAGTCGCCTCCGCCTCAGTCCTCTGAAGAAAACCCTCTTCTGGCTGTTTTCTAACAGTAAAGAAAAGTGGCTGAGAGAACTACTTCCTGAACAATTCATAAGGCATGAATATTCATGCTCCCGTGAAAAACAGCAAGAGGCACATTCATGACAAATATGGACACAGCAAGATTGCCTTTCATCAGACCCACAGAAGGCAGCTGGAGTAGACCAAGCTAACCTCCCCAGCCTGCCACCTCCACGGAGCTGTGGTACTGAAGAAACGGTCAACCCAGGAACACAGGACTCCCAAATCTGCCAGTATAGACAATCAGCTGGAAGTTTTAGTAAAATTAAAACAAGCCTAAACTTTGTACTCTCCAAGTGAGACAGGCAGAACCAAAATCAAGTTACAAACTGCCTATCCCAAACTTGAATTTGCTTTGTCCACTGGAAATAAAAGCATCTTTATCAAAATTGAATGTGTTTATTTTGATATCTGAATACTCTAGTTAGATTTCAGGGAAAAAAATTAGTTTTCCGTAAAAATGTTCCCTTTAGGGGAAGAAAATTACTATACAGTATTTATATTTATCTTGTGCTTTTAATTAAGGCACCTAAACAAATTCCAAGAGGGCCTCCTCGTGGAATCTATGCTCTGACATTGGGCATAAGAAGATATTGCTACCAAATATGCAAAAGAGAGGAAATATGTCTTTGGAAATTTGGAAAGCATTTCCCATTAGAACTTTTCTGGGTAACACTAAAACATGAATTGGCCACAAAATTAAACTCTAGGCAAAACTAATGCTAACATTATTTCATATTTAAAACACAAAGTTTTCTCTACTATAAACATGTTTAGTCCCTAGACAAGTGTGTTTATGGACTCCATACTAGGCAGTCTGCCAGAAATTCATGCATTATTGACCTTCAAACGGTTTAACTGAGCTGTTCAAACTCAGCTAATTACCTGGACACATGAAATCGGAGAGCATCTTTTTGGGAGCTTGTATTGAATGACACTGTGGGAAAAATATCTTCTACGTGCATTAGAAATGACAATAGAGCATGAAAAAAACAGCCTGCAGATACACTCAAGTTTCACAAAAAAGGATGTTTTGTCCTAAGTAATCCAAGAAGCCGCCTTGATTTTAAACTATGCTTTTATCCAGTACAGAATTTCCAAATTTCTTTAATAAAATTAATTCTGAACTTTAAAAAAATGAAAGTAATCTGTAACAAAGTGCATCAGCCGAGATTAGATGCTGTGTAAATATTTCCATGACTTTCAGTAATTAGATCTACTGAGTTAAACACTTAAATAGGTTCAGAAAATCAAACAAAATGGGAACAAAAAGAAGAAAGGTTTCAAGCCAGCAAAGCCAGGCCCCTCTCCATGTCTCCCTTTTATTTTACAAAAATGAAAGAAAGCAAACACTTTGCTCCACAGTTAGAAACAAAAGAGAACCATGACTCAGAAACTGGCTAAGAGTAGTCAAGTTATCTACCATGGAAGCTGAAATTCCTTCTCCAGCTCAGTGATGTTTATTCTGGAGTCCCAGACAAATGGCTCCCTTTCTGGGAAATGCCCTCTGTTGAAAAGCTACAGGCTTCCCTGAAAAGAAGGCTGGGCTGTTTACCAGCAGGAATCCTTAGTGCTATCTTTACTAATGGCACTTCAACCTGTCAGGATTAGTAAATGAGAAGGCACTTTCTTTTCAAGTGACATGTCCACTGATACTAACCAGTAGTGGAGTTGCAAAGCTCTTGGGCCATTTATGATGGAGACTTCAGAAGCTGGTTGTCACAGCACATGGATGTGCTTGCAAAGACACATAGTTGGCCCTATCAGGGAGCCCTTTGAGCCTCCAGCAGCCTTCCTCTATAGATATACAGGCATGCCTGGCTGGGAGGGAAGGACATGAATGACTGAAATCAGCTGACCTTTTTTTAAAAAATGCTAAAACCAATTCACACTCAGCCCCAAAGCCCTCAGGCATGGTGGTACCATTCCCTAACCTCTATTCCCTTCCCAGGTTCCACTTGGGATATGTTAATGACTACCCAGATGAGTTAGTTTTCTAAACAAGGAAGTCTGAAGTCTGGTGGGCTACACCGGTTCCTCTGCTCTAGGACTCATGGCCTGGGCTCTGATTGGAGGCTCTAGGGGAGAATCTGCTTCCCCACTCATCCAGGTTTTTGGCAGAATTCAGTTCCTTGTGGTTGTAGGACTGAGGTCCCATTCCCTCAATGGCTGTCGGATGGGAGCCCTTCTCAGCAATTTAAAGCCACTTGGACTTCTTGTTATGTTGCCCCCTTCAGCTTCAAAGACCACATGGGGTCTTCTCTACTCTTCCATTATCTCTCGTGTGCCCTTCTGTTGCTTTGCTTCTGCTTCCAGCCAGAGAAATTTCTCTGCTTTTATGGGCTCATGTGATTAGATTGGGCCTACCCATATAATCGAGGATAATCTCCCTAAAGTCCATAACCTAATTACATCTGCAAAGTCCCTTATGCCATGTTAGGCAACATATTCACAGGTCCCAGGGATTCAGATGTGGACATCTTTGGGGGGCCCATTCTGCCCACCACAGCAGGTATAAGGGTTGGGGACAACAACAAGCTGAGTAGAGCCCAGGTTGTAAACTTCCACAGTCCCTATATCTTCTTAAAAATGGGTGCACAGAAAAACATCCTTTCTTTGCCCTCCAGGCAAACCTGGGGTTGATTTGAGATGAACCTTCTTCCCAAGGGTCTAGAAGCTGCACAGGCAATGATAGCAATTCTCATCTTTGCTCGGCATCATGGTGATGGATATAAAATACCACTGTGCAAAACTTGGGGAAATTTTAGCACCAAGGTTGTTGTTTGAACAACAGATAAATAAAAGTTACCTGTAACAAAGAAGCAGCCTTTTAATATGCACATAGTCTTCATGTTACAAATGAGCATTACTCTGGAGGCAAGCCATCCGATGTGGGTTCTAACCCAGGTTTGCTATGTGGCTCTGAATAAGCCACCTCTCTTCTCTGGGCCTCAGTTTCTTTGTCTATAAGTGTGGAGCTGAACTAGATCAGCATTTTCCAAAATGCGTTCTATGGAAAATTCATTCCATGAAATGCTCTGCAGGAAAAGGGTCCTAAAGGCCAATGTTTGAGAAACCCCAGAGTCCCAGGGACATTGTTAACGGTTCTGAGAAGAGTAACACAAAACCTAGCTTGTTTAACTCAATGTTTTCCAATCACATTTGGCAACAGTTTTTACTCCAGTACTTATTACCCTTCAGCTGTGACTTCTCTCCATTCCAATTGGCCTCTCTCTGAATAGTCTGTATTTTCTCATCTCCATGACTTTGTTCCCATTTCCTCCACCTAAAGCACTCTTTCCCCACACCTCAGTGCTTCAAAATTCTGCCACAAAGACTGGCTCAAACACTGACTAACTCTCCCATGAACTGTTCTCTAATTCCGTCAGTTGGAGATAGTCTCCTTCCTACATGGACCACTTAAGAAATACCTAACCAGTAGCTACCATGGCATGATGTCCAGCACACTGAACACACTGATGTTATGACAGCACAGTCCTTCAATCATTCCTTGTCCAGCAAATATTTATTGAGTACCTACCATATGCCAGTTAATGGGGATACGACAGTGAACACGACACAGTCCTCACCCTCAGAGGGCTCCCATTCTAGTGGAAGAGCAGTGCTTGGAGGCAATCATAACCCAACATGAGGGCTATAATTAGTAGGACTGGGACTCAGTATTCCTGGGTTCTACTCCTGAATGCCATTCTCGGAAGTTTGTGGAGCCTGGGCATGACCATCATAAGGAAGATGAGTCAGACCTGTCCCTGTGTCGCCTTGGGTTACCTAAGACAGCTTGGGGTAAGAAAGAGAGTCCTGGAATTGGTCAGCCAGACCTGGGCTCAGATCCTCCACTTCCACTTTCTGAGTGTCCTCTTCAAGAAATCATTACTGCTCAACCAACAGTATTTGGTTCAGATGTTATTGTGGAAAAACATCCAAAAGTACCTGGGATAAGATTTGACACCCATGAGTTCTACCAATATTAGCACTCTTTAACTTCTCTTTGCAAATTAGGGATATTGATCATCCCTTATTCCATGTTATTATTATTACTTTGAAGGGTCTACACATGGATAAACTTAGCCAATCCTGACTTTTCTTTTCCTAACTTCCAGAGCCAATTTGATCAGACACCAGTCTTGACCATGACCTTCTCCCTACCTGAAAGTGAAAAGTGAAAGTGAAGTCACTAAGTCGTGTCAACTCTTTGGGACCCCATGGACTATATAGCCTACCAAGCTCCTCCATCCATGGGATTTTCCAGGCAAAAGTACTAGAGTGGGTTGCCATTTCCTTCTCCAGGGGATCTTCCTGACCCAGGAGTCAAACCCGGGTCTCCCGCATTGCAGGCAGACGCTTTACTGTCTGAACCACCAGGGAAGCCCAACCTAGGAGAAAACAAGTTATGTAGGTAAAGTCTACTGCTAGCCCTTCTTTCTTCTATTCACTAACACTTTATTTGTGACCCTTGTAGACATTGTAGGCTGGCTCATTCAACCCACATTCCGAATCACCTTTCTCCACTATGGAGGCAGGAGAAGCATATTACATACCCAGTTTCCCAGGCTCACTTAAAACTAGTGGGCATGTGGCATCATGGTGGTCAACAAGATAAAGGCAGCCAGCTACCAGTGCCAGGAGAAGAGCTCTCATAGAGGAAAAGGTCTTTATTTCATCTTTTACCTTTCCATTCTTGACTCTTTTTTCCAGCCTGCATCCTGAAGAGATTGCAGCCACCTTGTGACCGTGAGGTGACAAGCATGGGGTCAAAAACCCTCACCCGCTAAGGAAGACAAAGCAGAAAGAGTGAGCCCTGGTGTCTGACAGCCTTGCTGAGCCACTGTGCTGGCCCAGGGGGCTACCTTCCTCCAGACTTCTTGTGATGAGACAAATCTACTCCTTAATTTGTTCATGCCATTCTTAAAAGATTTTCTATAATCTACAACAAAACACATCTCTAACCAATACTTAGTCAAGGGCATCTGACATTTACCTCCTCGTATTTTCTACTGTGGGCAAGTTTGTCTTGTTGAGGGCTTGAGTAAGTTTCTGGGTTTTATACCAGTTGGATGTTTTTACATCCAACATAGCATAACACCTTAACTGCTATGAAGCTAGAAGGCCACACTGGTGGGTATTTACAGAAAAGGTGTCAGGGCTCCTGCTGCTTTCCCCCCATCATGTCAAGTCAAACATGCCAAGAGAAGAGACACAGAAGCTTTAGTGAGTTTTACTCATTTTCAACTGTACTTAAAAAGATTACAATGGGCTCTCTACTTTAGATGAAAAAGGCTATCCTTATTACATGGAGAAATCACAGAGGGGAAGATAAGAAATGTCACAGTTGATACACCTTGATCTCAAAATATGGGTATCTACAGTTACAGCCCTAAGAACGGAGTGCCTTTTAATCTCTTTTGAAAGGAAGTCTTGTGAAATAGGGCTAGTAAGTCAATATCACCATTAACATCAATGTAAGATTAACTCAGGATTTAAAGAGGAAAATAATGAATAACCTCACTTAGACTTGAGGGGTGAGTGATCTCTGTCTTTGTTGAAGAAATCTGTCTCTGGTCATAGATCCACACAGGCCCTGGGTCTGCAAGGTGGTGGACTAACCCCAGCAGAGGCCTCCTGCTCAAGAGAGGGCTGGGTTCTGTGGTGTGAAGGGAGCTGGGAGAGGGTTCTACTTTGTAACACACACAGTGCTGCCTTTTACCACCGCCCCCTCTCCCCCCACACACACACTTTACCAAAAACATCACAAACATTGCAGTCTTGCCTGCTCTTCTCCTACTGAAAGTGGTGGGGGTTGGGTGACTCAGAATAATGAACAGGATCTGCCCAGAATCCAGGGAGGCTTATCAGTGTCCACAGGTGTTTCCCCAGGCCTCCCAGCAGGCCGCTCTCCCACCAAATCTGGAAAGCATCACTGAGTTTCTGTATCAACAGTCTCTTTCACTTCTCGGAGACTGTCTGCTATGCTCTTCAGGTTCATTACAGACTCTCTTTTGGCCTCCTGAAATACTAACTTTTTAAAAGATAAAAGCCACTCCAGGGATACAATTCACATAAATGTATTTTTACTAAGAAGCACTTCTCAGCTGTTAGAAACTTTAAAAGGCATAAATGTTTTAAGATTGTGAGTTTCCTTTTCTTCAGCACAGAAGGCTTCATCTTACATCTGGGCAAATGTGACTGCACCTCCACGTGGACTTCAGTGTATTTCTACAAGGTCATTGCCTTAGGAATGAAAATGTAAAGTTCACCACCCTGAGAAATCTTAAAAGAGGCTGAAGGTCTTGCTCACTACCAGTGACTCTGATCTTTACATGGGAGGGTCATCTGGTCACTGCTTCTAGGAGCTGACCACCTACTTCACACTAAACCAACAATTACTGCACCTTTGACCCAAGGCAGCCAGATGGTTTTTCTCAGATTACATTCTGGGAGAAAGAACATGGGCTTGTGCACATTGTGTGGTGAGGCTGTCCAGGCAGAAGCTTCTAGGGTCCATCTGCAGAGGTTACCTGACCTCTCCTTTGCCTTCCACACAGACAGGGCCCCCCAACCCCACACAGAACAAATGCCCATGCTTTCTCTTCCTCCATCTCTTGGGTTTCAGCCAGAAAAGGGGTTCCAACACATCTCTTAAATACACTTGCTTCCTAGCTTGCTACGTCCCTAGGCCCCTCCTCTTCCTTTCTAGGAGTCTAAGACTAACATTCTCCATTTACTCATGAAATATTCCTCCCCCAAGCACTGCACACCAAGTACTCCCACTACCCACACACGAGTACTCCCACTACCCACATGTGAAAGGTTTTCTCAGCTCCTACTCAATCACCAACCCTCTTGCCAAAGCCAGCTCCTCCCTTTCTCGCTGCCACCTCCCGCCTTAGCCTAGCAGCCCAAAGCATGGTGCCAAAGCTCAGATGCAGGAGAGCCAAACCAATTCTTATGCAGTTGCCTATGGCAGCAGCACAGACAGCTGGGGCTCGGGAGTTGTGCATCCATCCTGCTCCCAGCATGGCCCAATGGAGCAAACTGTTAGCAAGAGAAGCTTGCTCTCTGACTCTCAAGAGCTGGGGCTTTCTGGATAAATGACACTGAAAACTTAGAATCCTCAGCGAGGTTAACTGACAACTTGCTAGTAAGAGGACGCTAGAGAGCTTTACGAACTCTGAAGGTGTGTTTAGATTTCAAGGGGAAAATGAGGCCCAAGACAGAGTCAGCTCTAAGTCATAAAAACTTGAGTCATCAGGGTTGATCTGGGCTGCTTCAGAGATGTATTTATATTCCAAAAGTTTAGAGGGAGAACCCAGGATCCTTCCATCCTGTCTCCATGCATAAAAGGTTCTTTCCCCCTCTTTCTGGGAGAGAAGGAAGCTGTTGTCTCTTTCTCTTGTACATAGGCAAAGAAAATTCACTTTTCTCCACCCCTCACCTATGGAGTGTCTGACCACCCCTGTTGGAGATTTTTCCCTCTGGCTTTCATCATATTACCTCAGTGGTAAGCATTGAGGCACGGGGTCTTGATGCAGGTATAATTACTTACATAATTATATTACTTTTAAGTTACTGCAAAATAACTACCCTGTCTCTGATCAAAATACCTATGTGCATTAAAAATAAAATGAATAGAGATGAATATTAAAAGCCTGATAGCTCTGGTGGCAAGAATGATGGGATCCGGTGTGTCTCGTGGCATGCTGGGAGATAAATGAGAGCCCTTAGGCTGGTTAGCAGGAGTTGCAGAAGATCCTGATAGCCCAGCTGTCAGGCGTCTGGCTTGGAAAATGGCAGCCTAATGGCACTTTTGGATTTAGCTCTCTCCTCCGGCGGGACCCTGAAATCCTTAAAGGTGGCCTTCAAGTGGGAAAGGTGAGTTAATTAGCTCCACGGCCAGAGCAAGTCTAGGAGAACTGCAGAGCTACGCTGCCCAGAACTGCAGGGACGGAGTCTGCACCACAGTCTTGAAGACACTTCTCTGCTCCCCTCTGATCCTTTCCTACCCCAGAAATGATCGTCCAAGATTGGAATGCTGGGAGCTCTATTGGACGCCAGCACCATGTAGCCATGTGGAGAAGGGGACACAGGACAGAGGGTAAATGAAGATACTCAGGAAGACTGAGCAAAACCTCAGTGAGTGAGCAGAACAGTGCCAGAGTCTCCTCACACAGGCCAGAGGGCGAAATCTGGGCTGTTCTAAGTGCCTGCAGTCTGCCTCCCTGCTGCGTCCCCCCACTGGCAGTGAGGAAAACGGCTTCTCCTTGCAGCTGTGACTTTTATCCCTGTAAATGGTGACTTTAACTGCTAGGAGTTTGTGCAAAAGTTCGCAGTATGAAAAAAGAGGAGTTTATAAAAGGCTTTGCAAAAAAAAAAAAAAAAGGCTTTGCATGGTTTTCTAGGCTACTGCATCTGAATGTATGGCAGAAATTGATTTTGGATGTTATATGCTTGTCATAGGTGCTTGAGAGGGATCATTTCGTGATCAGAGAGAGATGCAAAAAGAAGTGTTCCTGGGGTTCCCTTGCTTTTTGCCACCTGTAGCTGAAAAGGATGCCTTAACCCTGAGGTTCTGGCCATGAGGAGAAAGCTGCTAGCTTCTTACCATCAAATTGGAGGCCTGCAGTCTTCATGGACTCTGGGTGTAGGAGACAGAACAAGTCCCCGTACTGGATTTTGGCTAGAGGTTTGCCTCAGGAAAGGTGTAGTAGTAAGCCAAGAGAGCAGGAGAAGGAAGGCTGTTTCCAGATTAAGGTCCACTTTAGAAGTTTCTGACATGGTTACTAGACACA
Organism: Bos indicus x Bos taurus; assembly: GCF_003369695.1. Taxonomy (NCBI): domain Eukaryota; kingdom Metazoa; phylum Chordata; class Mammalia; order Artiodactyla; family Bovidae; genus Bos; species Bos indicus x Bos taurus. The sequence goes on along the minus strand of NC_040103.1, from coordinate 25,119,179 downwards.
TGGCCTTTTGGAAAGTGGCTTCTAAGCTTGCAGAGGAGCTCCTGCACAAATCAGATTGCCCATTTGTATATCATGAAGTTGTGAGTCAACTCATATGACAGACAGGTGAAAGGAGCTTTAGAAAAAACTCCTTGCAAGAAAAGTCCTGCTAGCCAGGTGGCATTTCAGCTTTGCCCAAGAAAGTGGCAGCTATCCCCTCTGCTGCCCCAAGCAAGGAAAAGCTGCTGATTTGTTGACTGGCTAGTCAGAGGGAATCACAGATTCACAAGGTTTCCCTCAATTACCTGGGTCAGGCTCACCCGATGCCTGTTGTGGCTTCAAGCTTTGCTAAACTAAAAAACAAGTGTGGTGTCCCAGGTCCCTGAGCAGAACTTGGACTCTGAAACTGTTGAAAGACACCCTTTTGTGGGGCCGTGAGCTGTGGAAGACAGATCATGAATGCTGATGGACTTGTCGGCATTAGCACAGAAGCCTGTGGAACGGCCTGTTTTCTGAAGAGGTCACTGCACATCGGGAAAGCCTGACTCTTGCCCAGCAGGGTTCCTAGGGAAGCTGCGAGTTGAGGAAGGTCCAATCAAGAGAACCATGGCCCATCCGCCCACTAGGGAAGGTGTTACTGATGTTGGCTTTTTCGTTTCAGCCTTTCTGATTTTTGCTGTCAGGGCAACGCGTGCCTTTTCTGGTTCAGGCTGAGGTCACTACCAATCAGCTGCTGGTCCGACTCCCCTTTCACGTTATACCTCCTAAGGCAGCTTGATCATTCAATGCAGCCTTCACCAGGAGGGCTGATCTGTAACAGGAGGGAAAGGGGCAGGGCACAACAAGAATGACATAGCCCAAGGACACAACATAAACCGATTAGAATCAGATGGGACCAAGATGGCAGACAAGACTAGACCTTAATCCTCAACCAACAAATGAAATGACACACCCAGAGGTGCCATGAGAGTTCCAGGGCACTTTTAAAAGACCAAGGAGTGGGTGGTGGCCCAAATCCTGGAAATCTCCACCCCTTCTCAAAAATAGTTGGGATAATCCTCCCATAGCAGATGAAATTACCCAGCCTATAAAAACTAACCACACCAAATTTCGTGGCTGCATTCACCCTCTGCGACGGTCCACACACACTCTGTCTGTGGAGTGTGCTTCTCTCTGTATCTAAATAAATCCATTTCTTACCTACCACTTTGTCTCTCACTGAATTCTTTCTGTGATGAGATATCTAGAACCTGAGCTTCATTAGGTCCTGAAATCAGGTACTATGGGTTTGGGCTGGGTTTGAGTCCCAGCCATGTGGGTTTAAGTCCCAAACTGGGTTTTGGCTGGGTTCGAATCCCAATATGAGATAAACGGTTTCAGATCCACTTTTGAATCTTTCCACTGGATCACTCTAGGATGACAAGGGTGATGGCCACATAGATCTATTTCAAAAAATTTTTTAATTCAAAATTCTGCATTGATCATTGTTCTGGACATAAAGTAGCTTCCTTTCTGTCCCCTAACAACAACCCCAGATTGGTGTGCCTGAAAAGGGTCCTAGGAGATTTAGATTTAATAGTTAAGTCTGTTTGAACTGTATGAAAATATTCTGTGAGGAGGCGTTCTGCCTCTCTTGCACCCACCCTCCTGGAGGAAAGGTCTGGGTGAGACAGGAGGATGGGGGAAGAAACCTGTGAAGTTGCAGTGATGAGAAACACTGGTTTTATAACAATGGAGGGAAAGCAAAAAGCAAGGCTCCAGGCGAGGGAAAACTTGAGGTCTGGGAAGATAGTGGGGTGGGGGCAGAGATTAATGATCTCTGTTTTTCAGAATCTGCTCCTGAAGCCCCCCTCCAAGGGCAAAGCCATGCCGCTGGATTCTCCTGACTAGCAGCCCTGCGACCCCTTTCCTCCCTGCCCTCTGTGCTATTGTGAACATTCCCAAATTCAAACTGACCGCTGCCTGACACTGACCAGACAGGCGTTTCCATGCAGAACACCTCCAAATATCTTCCACACTGCAGGGACAGATGAACTGATGGCATGAGAAGCAGGACTGCTTGAGACTACACTGAGAACTGAACTGACCTGAATCATCTGGGCTGAAGTGCAGAGTTCCCAGATGTATCCACTGGTGGGAGGTCAGAGGCCCCAGTAGGGATCCTGCCCACTTGTGCTGCCTAAATGATGTACAGCTCAATTTGGGTGCCCTCATAATTGGAAACTCCTTGTTCTCAGGGGTGCCCTGTGTGCCCTCTGCAGCTGGATGTATGAAAGGCAGGCATTAGTTTATCTCTGGTAAAAACACTTACTTACACCTGCAGGTGGTTATCAGAAACTTTCAAGGGTTTAAGGAAATACCCAGATAGACAGGTACTCTATGGGAAGCTTACCTACGATGGGAGCTCTTCCATTAGAAAAATGGTATTTAAAAAAAAATAGAAAAATGGTACAAAATTTATCCTGACTTTTAACTGATGTGATTCATAACCCTGCCTCATCCTCAAAGGCATTCATGGCAGCTTCCACTCACTGAGGCCAGTTACACGCGTGATAGAATTTGCCATAGATTTCCTTCTTGAAGGTCATGGCAAAGTCTGTGCAAAGTATTAATATATCCAGCTTTACCTGGGTCCCAACCTCAGTCCCAGGTAGGCAAGGTTAGTGCAGAAACCTGAAGAAGCCACCAGGCAGTCTCAGGTAGCGTGCGTGCTAAGTCGCTTCAGTTACACCTGACTCTTTGCGACCCCATGGACTGTAGCCTGCCAGGCTCCTCTGTCCATGGGATTCTCCAGGCAAGAATACTGGAGTGGGTTGTCATGCCCTCCTCCAGGGGATCTTCCCAACCCAGGGATAGAACCTACAACTCTTACGTTTCCTGCATTGGCACCACCTGGTAGACTTTGCATGTGTGTGTTAGTCGCTCAGTCATGTCCAACTCTTTGTGACCCCATGGACTGTAGCTCGCCAGGCTCCTCTGTCCAAGGGATTCTCCAGGCAAGAATACTCATGTGGGATCCCTTTTCCAGAGGATCTTCCTGGCCCAGGGATTGAACCTGAGTCTCCTGTGAGGCAGGCAGATTCTTTACCATCTGAGCTACCAGGGAAGCCCGATAGACTTCCTAGTAAATGAGGTTAGTTCAACCGAATAAAACCAGGAGGAGTCTTGGAGGCAGGGACTACGAGCAATACAGTGGGACTGACCTTATCCTGCCCTTGGGAGTCCTGCTGGGTAAGTGCTGTTTAAGACAAACCCAATGGATTGGTCCTAGCTCCCATTGGTCTGACTAAAACAAAATGACCAATAGAGAAGCATCTTATGGGAAAATTTACCAGGTGCCAATCATGGAAAAACATAACAGGTGGAAATGAGGGATAGAGAGAAAATAGCTTTGTGTTTCTGCTGAGCTGGGGCTTTTGTTCGTTTTAAAAAATCTGCTGAACACTTGGGATCCTGGGCTAAGAGCAAGTCTTGGGAAATTAATTTGCAACTATATAGATAGTGAACTCCAGATTCACCCAACCCTGGAGATATGTGTTTATATTTCAAGGGAAAATGAGATCCCAGGACCTTGGAGACATTTCTAGGTCAAGAAGCTGGAGCTTATCTGACCCCTAGAGAGATGTTTGCACTGCAAAAAGTTAGAGAATCAGAGTGCTTCTCATCCTGTCTCCAAAGAACAAAAGCAAATGAAGGAAATGAAGGAAGGGCAATTGGCTTTCTCCTGTGTAAAAGCAGAGAAGAATCAGTGTTTCTCTCCTACACTAATGGAATGTCCAGCCACTGGTGTGGGAGGTTTCTCTAAGAATTCTCATGGAGTCACCCCAGGACTGATGTTGTTTGGTAAGGAATAATCAATCTGGTTCCATTTCGGGATGTCAGTGTGAAGAACTCTGTGAACCACTTACTAGCAAAACAAAGCTGGTGGAAACTATAAGAACCACTATTCCAAGTCTCTGGAGATGTTTCTAACAGTATATACCAAACAAGGAAACATTTATCCAAGAAAATCTTGTACAACTTGTTAACAGCCATGAGATTCTGTGGGAATTGAACCACCGCTTTCTCCCTCCCCAAAGTGTCCCTCCACTTCAGCTCAGTTTGACAAAAGTCCCACTTCAGGCAAATATGGCCAAGAAGTCAGGGCTCCCTCTCCTCAGGTCCCAATCAAGGTTTATTATATCTCACTGGGAGGGGCAAGCTGCCAGAATTTTCCATCCCCTCCAACTCCAAGCCAAAGAGGCTAAATTTAAATTCTTGGTGAGTGTGGCTGAAAGATTTGCGATTCCCTTCCTCTCCACAGCCTCTACCCACCCACTCCTGGCTCTATCCCAGGAGCCACAGTCCAAGAATACTGAGACTCCAACCACCTTTACCTCATCTCACTCATATAAGTTCCGACCTGGGAGAGCAAGCTGGTCTTCAACTTGTGTCCAGCAGCCAAAGTAGTGGCTCAGTTTGCCCAGAGTGCAGAGGGGTTCCATAAGAAAAAGTTCCAAAGTACTTCCCAAAGGAATGGGCTTTATTTGAAAAGTGTTCAGCAAAGTTCAAGCCTAAAGGCACTCATGAAGACAGCTTAGCTAAGAAGAGTCCCCCTGGGGTCAGGAAAAAACCTCAAAGATTGATCTCAAAAAACAATCCCTGCCAGAATTTAATTGGACCAGACTGGTGAGCATGTTTGCTCCTTAGTATTGTTGAAATCAACACAACAATCATCTGATTGTCCATCACATATACGGGAGCCCTAAATAGATCTAACAGTTGACTCCTCACTAGAAACAATGTACCCTAGAAAGCAGTGTGATAACATATTTCAAGCGATGAAAGAATCATCTTTTACCCAGAATACTGTCATGTGTGAATTCTAGATAAAATTAAGAAAGATGGATATTAAAAAAACCAACAAGAACTTCCCCGGTGGTCCAGTGTCTAAGACTCCACCCTCCCAATGCAGGGTTCAATCCCTGGTCAGGGGACTAGATCCCATATGCCACAAACAAGATCTACTGCAGCCAAATAAATAAACATCTTTAAAAAAAAGAAAAGAAAAACCAACTATGCAGGATTTCCCTGGTGGTCCAGAGGTCCGTGCTCCCCATGCAGGGGCCTGGGTTCAATTCCTGATCAGGGAACTAGGTGCGCATGTCGCAACTAAGACCCGGTACAGCCAAATAACTGTATCAAAAAATAGAAAACCGACAGTGCTCTAATCAAAATATTTTAAAATTAAAAGACTTTTTACTGCCACAGTTGGAGAACCACCATATTAGAAAGTGAGTTAAGACCCAGATGATTAAGTTTACTCATGGTGTGTTGAAAGGTCCTAGAATGCTGAGATTCCCTCTTCCATCTTTTTGCAAGGATGGAGTTGCATTTGACTTGGGTGTGGAAACCTGTTCCCTCTTAGCATATCACACTGGTCTTTGTCCCTAGTTCCTGGCACAGAGCTCCTAAAACCTGTGGAATTTCATGAGTGATAAAGGTAATTGGCAGGCCCCTAGAGAGCCTCAGGATGGGGGCTGGATGCCAGGAAGACTATGCCTTGATTAGAAGCTTGGAACTTTCAGCCTAGTCTCCAACTTACGGGGATGGGTAAGGAGCTGGAAACTGCACTGATCACCAGTGGCCAATAACTTAATAAATCCTGTATATGTAATGAAACCTCCATAAAAACTCCTAAACAATAGAGTTAGGAGAGCTTCCAGGTTGAATACATCAGGTGTTGGAGAGGCCATGAAATCTTGAACCTCTCTCCTACACCTTGTCCTATGCACTCTTTCGTTTAGCTCTTCCTGAGTTGTATCCTTTATAATAAACTGGTCTTCAGTCACTTAGTCATGTCCAAGTCTTTCTTACCCCATGGACTACATACAGCCTGACAGGCTCCTCTGTCCATGGAATCTTCCAGGAAAGAATACTAGAGTGGGTTGCCATTTCCTACTCCAGGGGATCCTCCCTACCCAGAGACTAAACCCGCGCCTCTTACATCTCCTGCATTGGTCGGCAGATTCTTTACCACCGAGCCACCTGGGAAGCCCCAATAAAGTGGTAACAGTAAATAAAGCACTTTTCTAAGTTCGAGCTGTTCAAGAAAATTCTTAAACCTGGGGAGGGTGGTTGTGAGAAAGAACTCTTGATTTTGTAAGCAAGTAGAAGTCTGATAACCTGGGGCCCCAATACTTTCAACTGACATCTGAAGAGAGGACAGTCTTGTGCGACTGACCCTGAAGCCTGTGGAATCTGACACTAATTACCCAGAGCTAATTGTGCAACACCAAGTTGTCAGAGAATCAGAGAATTAGTAGGTATCAGAAGGAAAAAAACACTTCTCACCCTTCCTGCTTTCAATGCTCATTCTCTAGGCCTCCAATCTGTGTAACTGGAGCTGGCAATCCCAGTCAATAGGTCCCACAGCCTTTCCTCATGGCCCCCATATGGCAAGAGGCAGAGCAGAACCACACTAAGTCTAAGTATAAACAAACAAGATGTGGTGGAATCTCAGCTACTGACAAAAGCGTCAGCTTTAAAGTGAGGGTGTTAACCACTTCAGTATTCTTACCTTGAGAACCCCATGAACAGTAGGAAAAGGCAAAAAGTTAGGACACTGAAAGATGAACTCCCCAGGTCAGTAGGTGCCCAATTATGCTACTGGAGATCAGTGGAGAAATAACTCCAGAAAGAATGAAGGGATGGAGCCAAAGCAAAAACAACACCCAGTTGTGGATGTGACTGGTGATAGAAGCAAGGTCTGATGCTGTAAAGAGCAATATTGCATAGGAACCTGGAATGTTAGGTCCATGAATCAAGGCAAATTGGAAGTGGTCAAACAGATGGCAAGAGTGAAGGTCGACATTCTAGGAATCAGCGAACTAAAATGGACTGGAATGGGTGAATTTAACTCAGATGACCATTATATCTACTACTGTGAGCAGGAATCCCTTAGAAGAAATGGAGTAGCCATCATAGTCAACAAAAGAGTCCGAAATGCAGTACTTGGATGCAATCTCAAAAATGACAGAATGATCTCTGTTCGTTTCCAAGGCAAACCATTCAGTATCATGGTATTCCAAGTCTATGCCCCAACCAGTAATGCTGAAGAAGCTGAAGTTGAATGGTTCTATGAAGACCTACAAGGCCTTTTAGAACTAACATCCAAAAAAGATGTCCTTTTCATTATAGGGGACTGGAATGCAGAAGTAGGAAGTCAGGAAACACCTGGAGTAACAGGTAAATTTGGCCTTGGAGTATGGAATGAAGCAGGGCAAAGGCTGATAGAGTTTTGCCAAGAGAATGCACTGGTCATAGCAAACACCCTCTTCCAACAATACAAGAGAAGCCTTTACACATGGACATCACAAGATGGCCAACACCGAAATCAGATTGATTATATTCTTTGCAGCCAAAGATGGAGAAGCTCTATACAGTCAGCAAAAACAAGATCAGGAACTGTCTGTGGCTCAGATCATGAACTCCTTATTGCCAAATTCAGACTTCAATTGAAGAAAGGGGGGGAAACCACTAGACCATTCAGATATGACCTGAATCAAATCCCTTATGATTATACAGTGGAAGTGACAAATAGATTTGAGGGATTAGATCTGATAGAAAGAGTGCCTGATGAACTATGGACAGAGGTTCCTGACATTGTACAGGAGACAGGGATCAAGACCATCCCCAGGAAAAAGAAATGCAAGAAAACAAAATGGCTGTCTGAGCAGGCCTTACAAATAGCTGTGAATAGAAGTGAAAAGCAAAGGAGATAAGGAAAGATATTCCCATTTGAATGCAGAGTTCCAAAGAATAGCAAGGAGAGATAAGAAAGCCTTTCTGAGGCAAAGAAATAGAGGAAAACATTAGAATGGGAAAGACTAGAGACCTCTTCAAGAAAATTAGAGATACCAAGGGAACATTTCAGGCAAAAATGGGCTCAATAAAGGACAGAAATGGTATGGACCTAACAGAAGCAGAAGATATTAAGAAGAGGTGGCAAGAATACACAGAAGAACTGTACAAAAAAGATCTTCACAACCCAGATAATCACGATGGTGTGATCACTCACCTAGAGCCAGACATCCTGGAATGTGAAGTTAAGTGGGCCTTAGGAAATATCACTACGAACAAAGCTAGTGGAGATAATGGAATTCCAGTTGAGCTATTTCAAATCCTAAAAGATGATGCTGTGAAAGTACTGCACTCAATATGCCAGCAAATTTGGAAAACTCAGCAGTGGCCACAGCACTGGAAAAGGTCAGTTTTCATTCCAATCCCTAAGAAAGGCAATGCCAAAGAATGCTCAAACTATCGCACAATTGCACTCATCTCACACGCTAGCAAAGTAATGCTTAAAATTCTCCAAGCCAGGCTTCAGCAATACGTGAACTGTGAACTTCCAGAAGTTCAAGTTGGTTTTAGAAAAGGCAGAGGAACCAGAGATCAAATTGCCAACATCCACTGGATCATCAAAAAAGCAAGAGAGTTCCAGAAAAACATCTATTTCTGCTTTATTGACTATGCCAAAGCCTTTGACTGTGTGGATCACAATAAACTGTGGAAAATCCTGAAAGAGATGGGAATACCAGACCACATGACCTGCCTCTTGAAAAACCTGTATGCAGGTCAGGAAGCAACAGTTAGAACTGGACATGGAACAACAGACTGGTTCCAAATAGGAAAAGGAGTATGTCAAGGCTGTATATTGTCACCCTGCTTATTTAACTTATATTCAGAGTACATCATGAGAAATGCTGGGCTGGGTGAAGCACAAGGTGGAATCAAGATTGCCAGGAGAAATATCAATAACCTCAGATATGCAGATGACACCACCCTTATGGCAGAAAGTGAAGAGGAACTAAAGAGCCTCTTGATGAAAGTGAAAGAGGAGAGTGAAAAAGTTGGCTTAAAGCTCAACATTCTGAAAACTAAGATCATGGCATCTGGTCCCATCACTTTATGGGAAATAGATGGGGAAACAGTGAGAGACTATTTTTGGGGGCTCCAAAATCACTGCAGATGGTGATTGCAGCCATGAAATTAAAAGACGCTTACTCCTTGGAAGAAAAGTTATGACCAACTTAGACAGCATATTAAAAAGCAGAGACATTACTTTGCCAACAAAGGTCTGTCTAGTCAGGGCTACGGTTTTTCCAGTAGTCATGTATGGATGTGATAGTTGGACTATAAAGAAAGCTGAACACTGAAGAATTGATGCTTTTTAACTGCGGTGTTGGAGAAGATTCTTGAGAGTCCCTTGGACTGCAAGGAGGTCCACCCAGTCCATCCTAAACGAAATCAGTCCTGGGTGTTCATTGGAAGGTCTGATGTTGAAGCTGAAACTCCAACACTTTGGCCACCTGATGCGAAGAGCAGACTCATTTGAAAAGACCCTGATGCTGGGAAAAATTGAGGGCAGGAGGAGAAGGGGATGAGAAAGGATGAGATGGTTGGGTGGCATCATCGACTCAATGGACATGAGTTTGGGTTGGCTCCAGAAGTTGGTGTTGGACAGGGAGGCCTGGTGTGCTGCAGCTCTTGGGGTCACAAAGAGTCGGACACAACTGAGCGACTGAACTGAACTGAACACAGAATTGAACTCCAAGGGAGCTTTTGCAACACAAAAGCTACCAAGGGTTTCCTGGCAGTTTAGTGAAGTTGAAAAGTTAATGGCTTAGAAACTCTAGCCCACTGTTTCCTAAACATCAATCATTTGGGCCACCTTTGAGATTTGGGACCTATCCATATATGTAATATTTATCTCCAAATCCACTTTATTAAAATAATTACTGAGCAAACTTGATGTCCCTACTGCAAGCAGAAAATCAGTGCATTTGTTTAAATAGAAGGTATACCTTAGTTCAGTAAGAGACTGTTTAAATGTATGTCTAAATCAAGTTGTGTTAGCACTACCAATGCTGTACATGCCACACTTCGGGAAATAATGCCCTAAAATTATGCCATAATCCACTGTGCAGGATGAAAGACCAAAAACAGAAGGCACTGTCCTTGTAAAGTGCCCTGAGTTGGAGAATCAGGCTTCCTCTTGAGAAGACTGATTTCAGCTTTCTTTATGAAGGGCACAAGTAGCCACTAACCTCTATAGCACTTTGATCCACTTAGAGTACTATACTAAAAAAAAAAATGTTCTTTTTATTATCAGGACTCTCAACCAGCAAATATAACTACGGGCCACTACAGGGCTAGACAATTAAGTTCAGTTTAAAGACAAAACTCGGCCCCTGGGATTTCTGAAAGGCACCGTCACCAAATGCTATAATGCTGTCCAGAGATGGACCATTTTATGTGATCCACAGTTACCACTGAAAGGGCACACCATTTCTTTATTCTCTTCTCTTAGGGCTGTGAAGAGTCAGCTGATAGAAAGTTTAAGAGAAACAGATTCAGGCTACAACAAAAACAAACATACAAAATAAAGCAAACACCAAAGCTGCTCCTTGCAGGTAATTTTTCAAGCTGTATTCCAACAGGAACCAAAATCTGGAGAACAAGGATGAAAGAACAATCATGAAACAGATTCTAGGGACAAACACACATACCTCATCCTGCTAAGCTTCGACCCTGACTAGCTTTCCCTTTCCCTTTTATACCGCTCAGATGGGAGAGGACTCACCCATCCAGAGACAATGCAGGGACATGCCTTGAATGCCCTGGTTCTCTACAGTCTGATCCTTCCACTTGGACTTAGGTGAAAGTCAGCAGGGAAGCTGGGTGTTGCCTGACCTGGCTGAAGTCTGGCTGGAACTGTTGCTGCTGCTGCTAAGTCGCTTCAGTTGTGTCCCACTCTGTGCGACCCTATAGACGGCAGCCCACCAGGCTCCGCCGTCCCTGGGATTCTCCAGGCAAGAATATTGGAGTGGGTTGCCATTTCCTCCTCCAATGCATGAAAGTGAAAAGTGAAAGTGAAGTAGCTCAGTCATTCTGACTTTTTGCGACCCCATAGACTGCAGCCCACCAGGTTCCTCTATCCATGGGATTTTCCGGGCAAGAGTACTGGAGTGGGGTGCCATTGCCTTCTCCACTGGCTGGAACTAGCACCTTTCAATTGTGGATAATTAGCAGGGACTAGAGGCAGGTTCCTTGCCTCTGCCCTAAAGAAGATATAAAAGTGACAGACATGTTTTCCAGTGCAGGAAACGGTGCTCAGCCTATGCACAGGGCAAGGAGACTCATCGCCCCTCACTCTGCCCTCCCTGGCACCCACATTGAAGCTGGCCTAGCATGGCTCTTGATCAACAACTAAAGGAAAAGCCTCAATTGATTCCAGGGAGGATGTAGGCAGGAGAGAAGACTTGAGAATATGTCTGCCCTCTAATGCCCAGACCCACCCAGACCTGACACAATGAAATCCCTAACAACCCAAGCCATCCCAACCAACATGTATTTGCTAATGCTCTTAACCCTTAAACAAGGGTCATCTTTTGTCGCCTTTCAAAATATTTTTCCTTTCAGCTGGTATGAATTCGCTAATTCTTCCCAAGGGATTTGTCTCTCTCTGATCCTCAGTGCCTTTGCACCTCTTGAGAATTTAAATGGGTCTTCCAGGGTTTCCATTTTCTACCTACCTCAGTATTCTTGCCTGGAGAATCCTGTGGACAGAGAAGCCCGGCAGGCTACAGTTCATAGGGTTTCAAAGAGTCAGACACAACTGAAGCAACTTAGCACACACGCAAGCGAGCACCTGCATTGCTTACTCTTTGGCATCTGGAAGCCATTTGGTTTCACAGAAGGCCTTCAAAGACTCCAGAAGTCAAAGGTCAAAATTTGTATTTGTAACACACAGTCAGAAACAGAGAAAATTTAACAGAGAGACATACTGCGTCCATACATCAGAAGATTCATTTTGTTAAGATGTGAATTCTCCTCAAATTGATCCATAGAGCTAATACAACCCTAAAAAGGTCAAGCAGAATTTTTTGTAAAAATTGACAAGTTGATTCTAAAGTTTATATAGAAAAGCAAAGGACCTAAAACAGCAAAAACAAAAAGAAACAAAGTTGGAAGTCTCGACAACTTTGATTTCAAGGTTTACTACAAAACGACAGTAATCAAGACAGTATAGGACTGGTGACAAAATAGGCATCTAGATGAAAAGAACAGTGTACAGTGCAGAAACAGACCAACACACGTGGCCAACTAATGTGTGACAAAGGGCCAAGATCATTCAATGGAGAAAGGATAGTCTTTTCAGTAGATGATTCTTGAAAAATTGGACATATCAATGAAAAAAGATTAAAAAAATGAGCTCTGACCAATAACTCACACCATATACAAAAATTTTATGAAATGCATCATAGAGCTAAACGTAAACCTAAAAGTATAACATTTCTAAAAGGATAAAAATCTTCATGATTTCAGTTCAGCGAAGGTTTCTTAGGTCACAATAAATACAATTTTAAAAAACTGATATATTGTATTTCATTTAAATTAAACACTTCTATTCTTCCCAAGATTCTGGTAAATAATCATAATAATAAAAAGACAAGCTACAGATTGGAAGAAAACACATATCTCATAAAAGACATAGGAAAATATACTAAGAACTCCTATAATGGAAGAGTAAAACAATTTAAATGGGCAAAAGATTTGAATAGTTACTTCCTCAAGGAAGATACAAATGGCAAATAAGCTACTGAAAAGATGCATTAACAAAATACAAAGTAAAACCACAAAGAAATACCACTACCCATTAGAATAGGCAAAAATAATCAAATCAAATACAATATCAAAACAAATAGAATACACAGACATTGTTGTTTGAGAATACAAAAATGGTACACTTTGGTTTCAACATAGCTCTCTAATCCCATGCCAAGGTATTTACCTAAGAAAAACGAAAACATCCATCCACACCAAGACCTGTTAGCAAATGTTTGTTGCAGCTTTATTCATAATCACTAAAATCTGAAAGCGAACCTAAATGTCCATCAACTAGGTGAACGGATGAACATGCTGTGGAACATCTATGTGATGGAATACTACTTGGCAACAAAAAGGGATGAATTAATGATATACACATTGATGAATCTCAAAAGCATTATCCAAAGTGCAAGAAGCCAGACACAGAAAGTATACACTGTATGGTGTCCTTACGACATTCCAGATAAGGAAAAACTATAGGAACAGAAATCAGATCAGTAGTTGCCAGGGGTCAGGGATAGAAGGATGAGAATGATTACAAAGGGTACTAGGGAATTTTGGGGATGATGTAAGTATTCTATATCTTAATTGTGGTGGTGGTTACAAACTGTTTACATTTGTTAAAACTAAGACCTGCTTATCTAAAAAGGATCAGTTTTTCTTTTTTAATTTATTTTTGGCTGTGCTAGGTCCTTATTGCCGTGCACAGGCTTTCTCTAGTTGTGGCAAGCAGAGGCTACACTCCAATTGTGGTGCGCAGGCTTCTCATCGAAGTGGCTTCTCTTGTGGAGCTTGGACTCTAGGGTGCTGGGGCCTCAGTAGTTGGTGGCACACGTGGAATCTTCCCAGGGATGGGAACTTGTGTTCCCTGCACCATGAACCCTAAGAAAGGCAATGCCAAAGAAGGCTCAAACTACTGCACAACTGCACTCATCTCACACACTAGCAAAATAATGCTTAAAATTCTCCAAGACAGGCTTTAGCAATACGTGAACCGTGAACTTCCAGATGTTCAAGTTGGATTTAGAAAAGGCAGAGGAACCAGAGATCAAATTGCCAACATCCACTGGATCATCGAAAAAGCAAGAAAGTTCCAGAAAAACATCTATTTCTGCTTTATTGACTACGCCAAAGTCTGACTGTGTGGATCACAATAAACTGTGGAAAATTCTGAAAGACATGGGAATACCAGACCACCTGACCTGCCTCTTGAGAAATCTGTATACAGGTCAGGAAGCAACAGTTAGAACCAGACATGGAACAACAGACTGGTTCCAAATCAGGAAAGGAATACGTAAAATATATTGTCACCTGCTTATTTAACTTATATGCAGAGTACATCATGAGAAACTCTGGGCTGGATGAAGTATAAGCTGGAATCAAGATTGCCAGGAGAAATATCAATAACCTCAGATATGCAGATGACACCACCCTTATGGTAGAAAGTGAAGAACTAAACAGCCTCTTGATGAAAGTGAAAGAGGAGACTGAAAACGTTGGCATAAAGCTCAACATTCAGAAAACTAAGATCATAGCATCCGGTCCCATCACTTCATGGCAAATAGATGGGGAAGCAGTGGAAACAGTGAGAGACTTTATTTTTTTGGGCTCCAAAATCACTGCAGATGGTGACTGCAGCCATGAAATTAAAAGACGCTTACTCCTTGAAAGAAAAGTTATGACCAACCTAGATAGCATATTAAAAAGCAGAGACATTACTTTGGCAACAAAGGTCCTTCTGGTCAAGGCTATGTTTTTTCAAGTAGTCATGTATGGATGTGAGAGTTGGACTATAAAGAAAGATGAGCGCCAAAGAATTGATGCTTCTGAACTGTGGTGTTGGAGAAGACTCTTGAGAGTCCCTTGGACTGCAAGGAGATCCAACCAGTCCATCATAAAGGAATCAGTCCTGAGTGTTCATTGGAAGGACTGATGTTGAAGCTGAAACTCTAATACTTTGGCCACCTGATGGGAAGAGCTGATTCACTTGAAAAGAGCCTGATGCTGGAAAAGATTGAGGGCAAGAGGATAAGGAGAAGACAGAGGATGGGATGGTTGGATGGCATCACTGACTCAATGGACATGAATTTGGGTAAACTCCGGGAGTTGGTGATGCACAGGGAGGACTGGTATGCTGCAGTCCATGGGGTAACAAAGAGTCAGACACGACTGAGTGACTGAACTGAACTGAACTGAATATCCCATTGTGTATAAGTTTCCGTGTGTGTATACATACCACATCTTCTTTATTCGTTCATTTATTCATTTATTGATGGACACTTAGTTCGCTTCCATATCTTTGCTATTGCAAATAATGCTACAATGAACATTAGGTTTTGTTTTTTTTTTTAATTAGTGCCTTTCTTTGGATGACTACCCAGAAGTGGAGTTTCTGGAGGGCACAGTAGTTTTATTTCTAATTATTTGAGGAACCTCCTATTGTTATTCATAGTGGCTGTATCAACTTAAATTCTCACCAACAATACACAAAGGTTCCCTTTTCTCCATATCCTCACCAACACTTCTTGTTATTGTTGTTGTTTTAAAATTTGTCCATATCACGTGGCATTCGGGATCTGAGTTCTCCAACCACAGATTGAACCCAGGCCTGAGCAGTAAAAGTGCTAAGTCCTAACCAGGGGACTGCCAAGGAATTCCCATTGTTGACTTGGATAATAGCCATTCTGACAGCGGTAAGTCATGTCTCACTATGGCTTTGGTTTGTATTTCCCTGATGACTAGGAATATTGAGCATCTTTTCACAAGTCTATTCGGAATCTTTATATCTTCTTTGGAGAAATGTCTATTCAGGTCTTCTGTCCACTTTTTAATCAAGTTGGATGAGTTCTTTGTATATTTTGGATATTAGCTCACATCAGATATATCATTGGCAAATATCCCATTTAGTAGATTGCTTTTCATTTTGTTGATAATTTGCTTCATTGTGCAAAAGCTCTGCAGTTTGACGTAGTCCCATTTGTTTATTTTCGATTTTTGTTTCCCTTGCCTGAAGAGACATATCCAAAAAAAGATTGCTCTTTGATATCAGAGTGTACTGCTTATGTTTTCCTCTAGGAGTTTTATGGTTTCAGGTCTTACATTTATGTCTTGAATCCATTTGAGGTTTGTTTTTTGTCATATATACACAAATATCTATACATATACACAAAGTTCCTCAACCGGGGATTGAACCCATACCGTCTGCAGTGGAAGCATGGAATCTTAACCACTGGACCTCCAGGGAAGTCCCTTTTGTTTATTTTGTAAACAGTATGACAAAGTAGTCTAGTTTGATTCTTGTGCATATAGCTGTCCAATTTTCTCAATATCATTTACTGAAGAGACTGTCTTTTCCCCATTGTATATTCTTGCCTCCTTTGCTATAGAATAATTGACCATATAAGCATAGGTTTATTTCTGGGCTTTCTATTCTGCTCCATTAATCTATGTTGTTTTTGCACCACTATCATTTGAATTATAGCTTTGTAATATAGTTTGAAATTGGAGTGTGTGATACCTTCAGCTTTGTTCTTCTTTCTCAAGACTATTTTGGCTATTCAGAGTTGCCACTGAGATCTTGATAGGGAATTCACTGAACCCATAGATCACCTCAGGTAGCATGGACAAGATGGACATGTACACACTGCTATATTTAAAATGGATAACCAACAAGGACCTACAATATAGGACATGGAACTCTGTTATGTGACAGCCTGGATGGGAGGGGGGTTTGGGAGAGGATAGATACAGGTGTGTATATATGGCTGAATCCCTCTGCTGTTCACCTAAAACTATCATAACATTGTTAATTTGCTATATCCCAATACAAAATAAAAAGCTCAAAATATTAAGCCCTCCAATCCATGAACATTGTTGCTAAATCACTTCAGTCGTGTCCGACTCTTAGCAACCCTATGGACTGTAGCCCACCAGCCTCCTCTGTCCATGGGATTCTCCAGGTAAGAATACTGGAGTGGGTTGCAAATTAACCTTAATTAAATTAACATAAAAAAGGCTATACATGAAATGCCCACAGCTCATATCATAATCAATGGGGAAAAACTGAAAACTTTTCCTATAAGATCGGAAACAAGGTAAGGATGCCCACCCTCACCACTTCTATTCAACATAGTCCTGGAACTCCCAGCCAGAGCAATTAAGCAAGAGAAAGAAAAGTCATCCAAATTGGAAATAACTAAAATTATATATTTACAGATGACATGATAAAACATGCAGAAAACCCTAAAGACCCCATAAAAGCTGTTAAAATGGATCAACAAATTGAGTAAAGTTGCAGGATATAAAAATTGACATACAAAAATCAATTTTAAAAAATCAGTTGCATTTTTATTTACCACCAAGTAATTATTTAAGAAGGAAACTAAGACAATAACTCCATTTGCAATAGTATCAAAAGAATAAAATCCTTAGGAATAAATTTAACTAAGGATGTGAGAGCCTGAAAACATTGATGAAAGATAGTAAATGGAAAGATATCTTGGTGCTTGTGCTTTGTATTTTACAAAATGTTTTCACAGTATCTCATTTGAGCCCGATGCCAATGCTGTGAAGTATAAAGGGCAGATAGAAGACTTGCCAACAGACAAGGCAACCAAGGCTCCAAAAGGACCAGATGAAAAGCTGGTCACTCATCTGGTTAGTGACAGAATTAGATCTTGGGTCTCCTGCATGGCCTTTGGGCTCTTTTTATGACCTTACTCAGATGACAGAGTAACCACTTAACGAGCATCAATGGCATAAACTGCAGTAGATCCACAGAGGTCAAAGGCACCATGAGTGCAGGCAACAATCTCGATGAAGATAATACACACATGAGGCTGGGAAACATCTATGATGTATTGTGTTGAATAAGAGTATGAAAGTAATCACACACATGAACATGTACTCGACTCCTTGATACTCTTCAGTGGCCTCAGGCTCAAATCCACATTCCCCAGTATAGCAGTCAAGGCCTGTCACAGGCCAGCCCCTCTCCAGGCCCTTCATGCCACTGCCCACCTCCTACTCCATGCTCTGGCTGTGCTCAGATGCTGGTGGTTCTCCCATGTGGGCCTTGCCCAGGGACACATGCCCTCCCCTGACCTCTGCTCAAAGTGTGCTTCTCATCAAGCTAACATCTACTTATTCTTCCTATCTTGGTTCAGGTATCACTTTCTCCTGGAATCATGTGTACATACTTATGGGGCTCTTGGTCATCTGTCCTTCTATTGCTCAATATGATTCTTTTTTTTTTTTTAATTTGCTTCATATGATTCTGTATCACTTATTTGTTCATCTGACCCTAGTCGACAAGCTCCCTAAGGTCAGGGTATGAGCGTTTTGTCCCTCATGTGTGCACAGGGCCAGCCACATAATAAAGGCTCAGTGCATACCTAATAAATGACTGTATGAGCAAGGGAGGCCCAGCACAGAGTGCTCCAACAGCCTCGAGACTTCAGACACATGGTGAAGAAGGATACTATTAGAGAATCAAGATGTGTGGGAAGGAATAAGGGGAAGGTTCAAAATCCCTGATTGTGGAAAATAACTTAAGCAACTTTAATGTGAGCTTTCATCTGTTCTTCCCTGCACCTCCTGACATAGGTGACTGGCAGGCTGATTCAGACAGGCTAGTGCCAAGCCAGGAGCTGGGAAGCCTGAGCCAGTCAACAAAGCCAAAGTGAGCAGTGGGCTATTCACAGCTGAACACCCAGAAGCCCAGAGAAGTGACCTAAAGATTCCCTGCAACTTAGCAGCAGGGTTAGTTTCAAAGTCAGGCATTGAAATCCCAGTTCAGGGTTCTTTCTATAGCACCGGGCACCCTTTGGATCTGAGATAAGGTTCAAAGGGTTGTGGATCTGACTGGCACCAAGGGCCTGGTGTAAAATAGGAAGCAAGGACAAAAGGACAGAGATCTTGAACATGGTCATGTGCCAGACCAGCAATATTCAGCACAGGCCCCAGTGGAGACAGGCTAGCGAGAATGAGAAGCTAGAGACACATTTTCTTCTCCCTCCATGCTAAAGATTCCATGTCTTTGTTGTTTTCCTGACTCTGACTCTGGACTAGCCATAGGCTGAGTACTCTCAGGTACCTCTTCAAAACAAGCTGCAAAGAAGTTACTATAACCTCCTTTGTACCTATGAAAACAGTAGAGCTGAGAGGGCTAAGTGATTAGCTACAGGTCACAGAGCTAGTAAGTGGCAGGGCAGGAATTTGAACCTGACTTTTCTCCACTAACCAAAGTGGTTCTAAGTGGTCAGGAAACGTTCAGCTTTCAGTGACTCTTCTCAGTTTTGCTGAGACTGAAGATAATTCAGCAACTGAAGATAATTTTATGCTGGTGTTCTTTAGTAGTATCGTGTGCAAGATTCACAGAGCTACTTAAGAGGCTTAATACATGGTACAATAAAAGAAGGAAAATGATCATGTTTTAAAACAAATAGTCTGGAGATAACCACAAAATTTTCTGGGACATTCATCCCTCAGCCAGCCCCAGAGGTAAGAATGAAGTATCTGAACCTCAAGGATGACTCAAGACTTTGTTTTTCCCTTGGAGAACAACAGACATGTAAGTACATACAGGGATGGTGGCTCTAGCCATGGCAGATCTGGGGGAAACCAAAGAGCACCCATGGGCACTGGCAGCAACAGTTTTGGGAGGTGCATGTTGACCTAAGTCCTCTTGGGTGTCGCCAATAGCCAGACCATAGAGCCTGTAGATTTCAGGCTCACCCAGGACAAACAACTAACTGGGAGGGAGCAGAGCCCCACCCACCAGCAGACAATTAGATTAAAGACTTACTGAGTATGGTTCTTTTGTTGAGTATGAGGGCTACTCCATTTCTTCTAAGGGATTCTTGCCCACAGTAGTAGATATAATGGTCATCTGAATTAAATTTGCCCATTCCTGTCCATTTTACTTCACTGATTCCTAAAATGTCAATGTTCACTCTTGCCATCTCCTGTTTGACTACTTCCGATTTACCTTGATTCATGGACCTATCATTCCAGATTCCTGTGCAATATTGTTCTTTACAGCATTGGACTTTATTTTCATCACCACTCACATTCACAACTGGGCATTGTTTTCACTTTGGCTCTATCCATTCTTTCTAGAGAAATTTCTCCACTCTTCTCTGGTAGCATATTGGCCATCTACCAACCTAGGGAGTTCATCTTTCAGGGTTCATCTTTTTGCCTTTTCATACTGTTCATGGGGTTCTCAAGGCAATGAGAGAGCTAACTCTTAGGTAGGTTGATAACAAGTCTGGGGCCCTCAAGGAGGAAGGGGTCCAGGGCTCTTGAGGAGGAGAAAGGGGCCTGGGGCTTTCAAGGAGGAGAAAAGGACAAACTTTTTTTACTACATTGTTTTGTCTTAGTCACATAAGATGTTATTTTCTTTAAGTCCAGATCTAACAATTACACAACAAAACAACTCATCTTGCTCAAGGGTATGTATTCTGTTAAGCTCTGTACTAATGATTATATAACAACAATGTATCTTGCTCAAGGACATGTTTCTCCTTCTTAACAAGAACCATATGTGGGAGTCTGGTAAAAGTATATAAGGCCATGATAAGACTAGCGAGGGGGAACACTGTCTGTCCCACTTCTGATGTCTGTCAGTAGTTTTCTCTGTCCATTTTCACTTTAATAAAACCCTGCTACACAAAAGCTCTTGACTGATCAAGCCTGGTCCCAGGTCCCAAAGCTAAACTTCTTCAGAGGTCACAAATCCAACATTGTTCACCAAAACCTATTAGCAAGAATACTGAAGTGGTTTGCCATTCGCTTCTCCAGTGGACCATGTATTGTCAGAATTCTCCACCATGACCTGTTCATCCTGGGTGGCCCTATATGGCATGGCTCAACTGATCGGTGCAAAGAAATAGAGGAAAACAATAGAATGGGAAACACTAGAGATCTCTTTTGGAAAATCAGAGATACCAAGAGAATATTTCATGCAAAGATGGGAACAATAAAGGAAAGAAACAGTATGGATCCAAAAGAGGCAGAAGATATTAAGAAAAGGTAGCAAGAATACACAGAGTTCAGTTCAGTTCAGTAGCTCAGTCATGTTCGACTCTTTGCGACCCCATAGACTGCAGCATGCGAGGCCTCCCTGTCCACCACCAACTCCCAGAATTTACTCAAACTCATATCCATTGACTCGGTGACGCCATCCAACCGTCCCATCCTCTGTCGTCCCCTTCTCCTCCTGCCCTCAATCTTTCCCAGCATCAGGGTCTTTTCAAATGAGTCAGCTCTTCACATCAGGTGGCCAAATTACTGGAGTTTCAGCTTCAGCATCAGTCCTTCCAATGAACATTCAAGACTGATTTCCTTTAGGAGAGACTAGTTGGATCTCCTTGCAGTCCAAGGGACTCTCAAGAGTCTTCTCCAACACCATATTGCAGAAGCATCAATTCTTCAGTGCTCAGCTTTCTTTAAGACCAACTCTCACATCCATACATGACTATTGGAAAAAACATACCCTTGACTAGACGGACCTCTGTTGCAAACTAATGTCTGATTTTCAACATGCTGTCTAGGTTGGTCATAACTTTTCTTCCAAGGAGTAAGCGTCTTTTTATTTCATGGCTGCAGTCACCATCTGCAGTGATTTTGGAGCCCAGAAAAATAAAGTCTGACACTGTTTCTATTGTTTCTACATTTATTTGCCAAGAAGTGATGGGACCAGATGCCGTGATCTTTGTTTTATGAGTGTTGAGCTTTAAGCCAACTTTTTCACACTCCTCTTTCACTTTCATCTAGAGGCTCTTTAGTTCTTCTTCACTTTCTGCCATAAGGGTGGTGTCATCTGCATATATGAGGTTATTGATATTTCTACCAGCAGTCTTGATTCCAGCTTGTGATTCATCCAGCCCAGCATTTCTCATGATGTACTCATGATGTTCTCATGATGTAAAAGTTAAATAAGCAGGGTTACAATATACAGCCTTGACGTACTCCTTTTCCTATTTGGAACCAGTCTGTTGTTCCATGTCCAGTTCTAACTGTTACTTCCTGACCTGCATATAAATTTCTCAAGAGGCAAATCAGGTGGTCTGGTATTCACATCTCTTTAAGAATTTTCCACAGTTTATTGTGATCCACACAGTCAAAGCCTTTGGCATAGTCAATAAAGCAGAAACAGATGTTTTTCTGGAACTTTCTTGTTTTTTCAATGATCCAATGGATGTTGGCATTTGATCTCTGGTGCCTCTGCCTTTTCTAAATCCAACTTGAACATCTGGAAGTTCACAGTTCACATATTGCAGAAGCCTGGCTTGGAGAATTTTGAGCATTACTTTGCTAGCATGTGAGATGAGTGCAATTGTGCAGTAGTTTGAGCATTCTTTGGCATTGCCTTTCTTTGGGATTGGAATGAAAACACCTTTTCCAGTGCTGTGGCCACTGCTGAGTTTTCCAAATTTGCTGGCATATTGAGTGCAGCACTTTCACAGCATCATCTTTCAGGATTTGAAATGGCTCCACTGGAATTCCATCACCTCCACTAGCTTTGTTCGTAGTGATATTTCCTAAGGCCCACTTGACTTCACATTCCAGGATGTCTGGCTCTAGGTGAGTGGTCACACCATCCTGTTTATCTGGGTCGTAAATATCTTTTTTGTACAGATCTTCTGTGTATTCTTACCACCTCTTCTTAATATCTTCCGCTTCTGTTAGGTCCATACAATTTCTGTCCTTTATTAAGCCCATCTTTGCATGAAATGTTCCCTTGGGATCTCTAATTTTCTTGAAGAGATCTCTAGCCTTTCCCGTACTATTGTTTTCCTCTATTTCTTTGCATTGATCACTGAGGAAGGCTTTCTTATCTCTCCTTGCTATTCTTTGGAGCTCTGCATTCAGATGCTTATATCTTTCCTTTTCTCCTTTGTTTTTTGCTTCTCTTCTTTTCACAGCTATTTGTAAGGCCTCCTCAGACAGCCATTTTGGTTTTTTCCATTTCTTTTTCTTGGGGATGATCTTGCTCCCTGTCTCCTGTACAATGTCCAAACCTCCATCCATAGTTCATCAGGCACTCTGTCTATCAGATCTAGGAATCAGTGAACTAAAATGAACTGGAATGGGTGAATTTAATTCAGATGACCATTATATCTACTACTGTGGCCAAGAATCCCTTAGAAGAAATGGAGTAGCCATTATAGTTAACAAAAGAGTCTGAAATTCAGTAGTTGGATGCAGTCTCAAAAATGACAGAATGATCTCTGTTCGTTTTCAAGGCAAACCATTCAATATCATGGTAATTCAAGTCTATGCCCAACCAGTAACTCTGAAGAAGCTGAACGGTTCTATGAAGACCTACAAGACCTTCTAGAATTAACATCCAAAAAAGATGTCCTTTTCATTATAGGGGACTGGAATGCAAAAGTAGGAAGTCAAGAAACATCTAGAGTAACAGGCAAATTTGGCCTTAGAGTACAGAATGAAGCAGGGCTAACGCTAACAGAGTTCTGCCAAGAGAATGCACTGATCATAGCAAACACCCTTTTCCAACAACACCAGAGAAGACTATATGGACATCACCAGATGGTCAACACCAAAATCAGATTGATTAGATTCTTTGCAGCCCAAGCTGGAGAAGCTCTATACAGTCAGCAAAAACAAGACCAGGGAGTTGACTGTGGCCCAAATCATGAACTCTTTATTGCCAAATTCAGACTTAAAAGTAGGGAAAACCACTAGACCAGTCAGGTATGACCTAAATCAAATCCCTAATGATTATACAGTGGAAGTGAGAAATAGATTTAAGAATACACAGAAGAACTATACAAAAAAGATCTTAATGACCTCTCAGAGAACCATAATGGTGTGATCACTTACCTAGAACCAGACATCCTGGAATGCGAAGTCAAGTGGGCCTTAGGAAGCATCACTATGAACAAAGCTAGTAGAGGTGATGGAATTCCAGTTGAGCTATTTCAAATCCTAAAAGATGATGCTGTGAAAGTGCTGTACTCAATATGCCAGCAAATTTGGAAAACTCAGCAGTGGCCACAGCACTGGAAAAGGTCAGTTTTCATTCCAATCCCTAAGAAAGCCAATGCCAAAGAATGCTCAAACTACTGCACAACTGCACTCATCTCACACGCTAGCAAAGTAACGCTCAAAATTCTCCCACCCCGGCTTCAACAGTACACAAACCAAGAACTTCCAGAAGTTCAATCTGGATTTAAAAAAGGCAGAGGAACCAGAGATCAAATTGCCAACATCCATTGGATCATCGAAAAAGCAAGAGAGTTCCAGAAAAACATCTATTTCTGCTTTATTGACTATGCCAAAGCCTTTGACTGTGTGGATCACAATAAACTGTGGAAAATTCTTAAAGAGATGCGAATACCAGATCACCTAACCTGACTCCTGAGAAATCTGTATGCAGGTCAAGAAGCAACAGTTAGAACTGGACATGAAACAACAGACTGGTTCCAAATCAGGAAAGGAGTATGACAAGGCTGTATGCTTTCACCCTGCTTTTTTTAACTTCTGTGCAGAATACATCATGAGAAACGCTGGGCTGGATGAATCACAAGCTAGAATCAAGACTGCTGGGAGAAATATCAATAATCTCAGATATGCAGATGATACCACCCATATGGCAGGAACCAAAGAGAAACTAAAGAGCCTTTTGAGCATGAAAGAGGAGAGTGAAAAAGCTGGCTTAAAACTCAACATTCAAAAACCAAACATCAGGGCATCAGATTCCATCACTTCATGGCAAATAAATGGGGAAACAATGGAAAGAGTGACAGACTGTATTTTCTTGGGCTCCAAAATCACTGCAGATGGTGCCTGCAGCCATGAAATTAAAAGATGCTTGCTTCTTGGAAGAAAAGCTGTGACCAACTTAGCAGATTAAAAAGCAAAGACATTACTTTGCAGAAAAAGATCTATCTAGTCAAAGCTATGGTTTTTCCAGTAGTCATGTATGGATATGAGAGTTGGACCATAAAGAAAGCTGAGCACCGAAGAATTGATGCTTTTGAACTGTGGTGTTGGAGAAGACTCTTGAGAGTCCCTTGGACTGCAAGGAGATCCAATCAGTCCATTCTGAAGGAGATCAGCCCTGGGATTTCTTTGGAAGGAATGATGCTAAAGCTGAAACTCCAGTACTTTGGCCACCTCATGCGAAGAGTTGAGTCATTGGAAAAGACCCTGATGCTGGGAAAGATTGAAGGCAGGAAGAGAAGGGGACCACAAAGGATGAGATGGTTAGATGGCATCACCAAATCGATCGACATGAATTTGAGCAGGGTCTGGGAGTTGGTGATGGACAGGGAAGTGTGGCATGCTGCAGTCCATGGGGTTGTACAGAGTCAGACACGACTGAGCAACTGAAGTGAGCATGGTTCTGCCTACCAGAACAAGACCTAATTTTTCCCACAGCCAGTCCCTCCCATCAGGAAGCTTGCATAAGCCTCTTATCCTCATCCATCATAGGGCAGACAGAAGCAAGAACTACAATCCCACACACTCCAGAATGAAAACCACAATCACAGAAAGCTAACCAAAATGATCACATGGATCACAGCTTTGTCACAGTGATGGGGCTTGCATGACTCAGTGAAGCGATGACAAAATGTGGTCCACTAGAGAGGGGAATGGCAAACCACTCTAGTATTCTTGCCTCAAGAAGCCCATGAGCAGTGTGAAAAGGCAAAAAGATATGACGCTGGAAGATGAGCCCCCCAGATCAGTGGGCATCCAGTATGCTTACTGGGGAAGCGTGGAGAAATAGCTCCAGAAATAGAGCTGGGCCAAAGTGGAAACGACGCCCAGTTGTGGATGTGTCTGGTGGTGAAAGTAAAGTCCAATGCTATAAAGAACAATACTACATAAGAACCTGGAAAGTTAGGTCGATGAATCAAAGTGAATTGGAAGTGGTCAAACAGGAGATGGCAAGAAGGAACATCGACATTTTAGGAATCAGTGAGCTAAAATGGACGGGAATGGGCAAATTTAATTCAGATGACCATTATGTCTAATTCTGTAGGCAAGAATCGCTTAGAAGAAATGGAGTAGCCCTCATAGCCAACAAAAGAGTCTGAAATGCAGTATTTGTATACAATCCCAAAACAACAAAATGATCTCAGTTCATTTCCAAGGCAAACCATTCAATATCACAGTAATCCAAGTCTATGACAAACCACTAATACTGAAGAAGCTGAAGTTTAACGGTTCTATGAAGGCCTATAAGATCTTCTAGAACTAACGCACACAAAAGATGTTCATCACAGGGGATTGGAATGTAAAAGTAGGAAGTCAAGAGATACCTTGATTAACAGGTAAGTTTGGCCTTTGAGTACAAAATGAAGCAGGGAAAAGGTTAACAGAGTTTTGCAAAGAGAACACACTGGTCATAGCAAACACCCTCTTCCAACAACACAGGGAACAACTCTACACATGAACGTCACCAGATGGTCAAAACTGAAACCAGATTGATTATATTCTTTGCAGCCAAAGATGGTGATGCTATATACAGTCAACAAAAACAAGAATTGGAGCCAACTGTGGCTCAGATCATTAGTTCCTTACTGCAAAATTCAGGCTTAAATTGAAGAAAGTAGGGAAAACCACTAGACCATGTACGTATGACCTAAATCTAATCCCTTAGGATTATACGGTGGAGGTGGCAAATAGATGCAAGGGAGACTAGATCTGGTAGAGTGCCTGAAGAACTATGGAAGGAGGTTTGTAACATTGTATTGGAAGTGGTGACCAAAATCATCCCGAAGAAAAAGAAATGCAAGAAGGCAAAGTGGTTGTCTGAGGAGAATTTACAAACAACTGAGAAGAGAAGCAAAAGCCAAATAAAGGAAAAGAAATACCCAACTGAATACAGAGTTTGAATAGCAAGGAGTGATGATAAAGCCTTCTTATGTGAATAATGCAAAGAAATAGAAGAAAACAATAAAATGGGAAAGACTAGACAGCTCTTCAAGAAAACTGGAGATACCAAGGCAATATTTCATTCAAGGATGGGCACAATAAAAGAGAGAAATGGCAAGGACCTAATAGAACCAGAAGACATTAAGAAGAGGTGGCAAGAATACACAGAAGAGCTATAGAAAACACGTCTTGATGACCTGGATAACCACAACGGTATGGTTACTCACCTAGAGCTAGATATCCTGGTGTCTGAAGTCAAGTGAGCCTTAGGAAGCATTACTATGAACAAAACTAGTGAAGGCGATGGCATTCCAGCTGAGCTATTTAAAATCCTAGAAGATGATACTGTGAAAGTGCTGTACTTAATATGCCAGTAAATTTGGAAAATAGCAGTGGCCACAGGACTGGAAAAGGTCAGTTTTCACTCTAATCCCAAAGAAGAGCAATGCCAAAGAATGTTCAAACTATCGTACAATTGAGCTCATTTCACATGCTAGCAAGGTAATGTTCAAAATAAGCTAGGCTTCAGTACATGAACTGTGAACTTCCACATGTACACGTTGGCTTAGAAAAGGCAGAAGAACCAGAGATCAAATTGCCAACATTCATTGGATCATACAGAAAGCAAGGGATTTTCAGAAAAACATTACTTCTGTTTCATTGACTACGCTAAAGCCTTTGACTGTGTGGATCACAACAAACTATGGAAAATTCTTAAAGTGATAGGAATACCAGACCATCTTACCTGCCTCCTTGGAAACTTGTATGTGGGTCAGGAAGAAACAGAACCAGACAAGGAACAATGGACCAGTTCAAAATTGGGAAAGGAGTACGACAAGGCTGTACATTGTCAGCCTGCTTATTTAACTTCTTTGTAGAGTACATCAAGAGAAATGCTGGGCTGGATGAAGCACAAACTGGAATCAAGACTGCCAGGAGAAATACCAACAATCTCATATATGCATATTATACCACTCTAATGGCACAAAGGGAAGAGGAACTAAAGAGTCTCTTGATGAGAGTAAAAGAGAGGGAAAAAGCCAGCTTAAACCTAACATTCAAAAAACTAAGATCATGGCATCCATTCTCATCACCTCATGTCAAATAGATGGGGAAACAATGGAAACAGTGAGAGACTTTATTTTCTTGGGCTCCAAAATCACTGTAGACAGTGACTGCAGCCATGAAATTAAGACGTCTGCTCCTTGGAAGAAAAGCTATGACAAACTTTGACAGCATATTAAAAGAGCAGAGACATCACTTTGTCAACAGGTCCATATAGTCAAAGCTATGATTTTTCTAGTAGCCATGTATGGATGTGAGAGTTGAACCATAAAGAAGGGTAAGCACCAAAGAACTGATGCTTTCGAATTGTGGTGCCACAGAAGACTCTTGTGAGTCCCTTGAACAGCTAGGATATCAAACCAGTCAATTCTAAAGGAAATCAACCCTGAGTCCCCATTGGAAGGACTGATTCTGGAGCTGAAGCTCCAATACTTTGGCCACCTGATGCAAAGAGCCGACTCATTGGAAAAATCCCTGATTCTGGGAAAGATTAAGGGCAAGAGGAGAAGGGGACAACAGAGGATGAAATGGTTGGATGGCATCACTGACTCAATGGACATGAGTTTGAGCAAACTCTGGGAGATAATGAAGGACAGAGAAGCCTGGCATGTTGCTGTCCATGGGGTTGCAAAGAGTCGGACACAACTTAGCGACTGAACAACAACAAAGAGCACCCATCTCGGGCACCCCAGGGGGAACAGCATGCAAAGGTAGCCTACGTGAGAGCCCAGTGTGTTCAGAACACAGTACTCAGGTCTGGCTGAAGGGAAATAATGGTTAGTCTTATATGTCAGCTGGCTATAGATACTGTTGTTCAATCAAATGCTAATCTAAGCTTCACTTTGGACCTATAGATGTGATTAAAGTCAATAAAACTTAAGAGAGATGATCCTTGACAATTTAGGCTTCTATCAGTTGAAAAGGCTTACGTGCAGAACTGAGGCTCCTCAAAAGAAGAAACTCCACTTATGCAGAGCAGCCTGGGCGTGTGCCTGAGAGTTCCAGCCTGCCTTTCATGATGGCCAGACCAATGGATTTTAGACTTGCCTTGCCAGCCCTCACAATCATGCAAAGCCAATTCCTTGTAATAAATCTCTTAATATATATTTCACAGTGGTTCTGTTTCTCTGAGTGATCCCTGACTGATAAAGAAAGGCAGGCACCTCAGAAGATGGAGGAGATGGGGTGGAGGGGGAGTTCAGGCTAGACTTGGATTAGAGAGCCTTCCAGCACATGTTAAAGGCTCTGGACTTTTCCTGAAAAGATAAGAAGAAAAGTAGAAGGGACTCTAGCAGATAAAGAGCAGAATCATATCTGCAGTTTAGATGCTGATAGTCTGTCCACCTGGAGGATGGGGAATGAACTGGAGTGTCCAGGGCCAGCCAGGAGACAGCACCATAAAAAGGGAGGAAGCCAGAGCCATAATTCAGGTAGGACATGGTGGATCTTGGTTGGATAAAGCCGTAGCAGTGGAAATGGTGAGAAAGGGGTGGGTTTGAGAGACACCAAGGAGTAAGCCTCATGGAACTTGGTGACATACTGGCTGGGGATGAGGCAGAAGGAAGAGGAATCCAAGATGATTTTTAAGTTGACAGCGCTTTTCATCCCACTGGACCTCAACATACACGGTGGCCACTAGAGGTGCCACCTCTCATCCACCAGTTGCCAAATCAAAACATGAAGCCAAGGACACTCATTAACTACCCAGATGCAACATTCAGATCATCCAGCTTGATAACAGAAATATATCTACAAGACACCCTGTTGTGAGCCCTTTGGCTCTTTCAGACTAAACCCTTCAGCTGCCCCTGCCCAGAATAAGGGAAAAGGCAACATCTGGCAGAACAAAGCCAGAAAAACATGGCTGGAGAGATCCCGGGTAGAAAGGGAGGTGAGAGCAAAAGCAGGGTCAGAGCAGCTGTTTCTGCCATTTCCCAAACCTTGGAGTGAACCAAAGGCCTGGTAGGAATCTGACAGGCTCACGGGAGAGTGAGTGCGAGGGCACTGGCTGGTGAAAATTACCAGAGTCTCTACAGGAACCCTGGAAGAACTGGTGGTGAATAGAGAGGAAGGTAAGAAACTCAAGTTAAGAAACCCAAACAGTACCAGCCACATCACAGGCTTGATTCATTCCATTTCCTATCTGCAAAATGGGCAGAGATATTTCAGGTTACTACTAAACAGAAGAAAAAGAATAAGCCATAAAAGACTGGATACCAAGGTCTGTTTGGGAGAGAAAAGAGATGGAACAGAAGCATTTGTTTTGATGACTGGCTAAATAATCTGTCTGCAACACAGGAGACCCTGTTTCAATCCCTGGGTAGGAAAGATCCCCTGAAGAAGGGAATACTCCAGTATTCTGATCCGGTGAATTCCATGGATAGAGCTTGGCAGGCTA
Organism: Bos indicus x Bos taurus; assembly: GCF_003369695.1. Taxonomy (NCBI): domain Eukaryota; kingdom Metazoa; phylum Chordata; class Mammalia; order Artiodactyla; family Bovidae; genus Bos; species Bos indicus x Bos taurus. Next base: position 25,089,172 of record NC_040103.1, on the reverse strand, counting down.
CAGTCCACGGGTCACAAAAAGCTGGACACAACTGAATGACGAACACTAAATGATCTTGACATAACCATTAATTTCTCTGTGGTCATGATGTTTTAAAAGAAAAAAAGGCAGGACTTAAAAACACCCATTAATGAGGTTTCATTTCTAATAATAGTGGACAAGATATTATTAGACCAATCCTCTTGCAAAAAACCACCATAAACTTTGGACAAAATATAAAAACTTTAACTTGAAAGTACTGAAATGCAACCAAAATCAGTAGAAACTGGAAGGGCAGTCTTCTCAGAAGGAAATGGCAATACATAAGTTTCTCATTTTTTATGGCCCTTCACCTAAAGGCAAGCTACATTAGGAGCCAGGCCAGGAGACTGAAACTATGGCAGAAACCCAAAAGCCGATCTTACTGGATTGAAGAATCTAAGGCCACTTTGGAGCAGCTACATCAGCAAGAAAGTGATGCTGAAAACGAGTGAGCCATGGAGGTGGAACCCCAAATTCTAAATATAAACTGACTGAACTGTGAACTATGCATGCAGAGGGCACAAGCAGCCTACCTTAAGAGATTTCAACCTGTCATTTACTGCAGGGGAGACAGAGTTCAGAGATAGGAGCACAGCCGAATTAGTTGCTTGATAAGCAAACAAAAAAACTCTACTGAGGAAAATAATAATCCAGAGTGTCCACAACATATGACTCATGTCAGAGATACAATCCATAATGTCAGAGATACAATCTATGTCTAGACAATACAAACAAAGTGAGCCATTCCAAAGAAAAGGCAACCAATGAGATGGATCCTAAGATGACTGAGATGGTAGAATTATAAGGAATTTTGTGTGTGTGTGTGTGTGGCCCATATAGGGATACAAGGAATAAAGAAGCTAGTATAGCTATTGTGAAAGATTTTTTTAAAAAAGAAAACATACTTACAATGAACAGGTTAGAAATCTCATTAGAGAAACAAATCATTAAAAAAAAAAAATCAAATGGGGAATTCCCTGGTGGTTCAGTGGTTAGAGACCTGGCTCTCTCACTGCCAAGGACGGATGTTCACTCCCTGGTCTGGGGATATGAGATCCACAAGTTTCACAACGCAACCAAAAAATAAATAATAAAACAATTTCCCATCCGTTATTTTTAAAAAATAACCAAATGGGATCTACCCCAAAATAAAAACATATGTCTACACACAAACTTGCATAGAAATGTTCATAGCATTCTTCACAGCGGCCAAAAAGTGGAACCAACGCAAACAACCATCCACTGACGAGTAGATAAGCAAAATGTGGTACGTCCATATAGTGGAATATTATTCAGCCATAAAACTTAAGTACATAAGATATAACATGAAGGAACTTTGAAAACATTATGCTAAGTAAAATGTACCAGACACAAAAGACCACATATTGTGTGGGTTCCATTTACACGAAATGTTCAGCATAGGCAAATTCATAAAGGTAGAAGGTAGATGACTGGTTGGCAGAGGCTTGGGCAAGGGGAGAATGGGGAGATATTGCTAGTGGATACAGAGTTTCTTTGGAGGTGATGAAAATGTTCTAGAATTAGATAATGGGAATGATCATACAACTGTAAATACACTAAAACCCACTGAATTGTAGACCTTAAAATGGTTAATTTTATGTTATGGGAATTATAGCTCAACTTCTTTTAAAGTAAGGTAAAACATTATGTGAAACTGGGTAATGAATATGAAACTCTGCAACTTTTCTGTAAATCTAAAATTTTTCCAAAACAAAAAGTTTATTTTAAAGTAATTCTATTTACAATAGAATCCAAAATTGTTTTCAGGGACATAAATTAACAAAAGATATTTAGGACTTAAATACTTAGAAGTGCAAATCACTGCCAAGACAAATGAAGACATAAATTGTTAAGATGTCAATTCTCCCTAAATAAGGGGGACCAAGCATCCCAGTCTGCCTGGGATAGAGGGGGTTCCCAAGATGCAAGACTATCATTTCCAAAACCAGAGCAGTTTGAGGAAAACCAGGATTAATTTCGCATCTAACTTCAAATTAATCTATTGTTTCAATACAATCCCAATTAAAATTCCAGGAGTATTTTTTTTTTTTTAAAGACGTTGACAAGCTGATTCTAAAATTTATGTGGAAGAACAAAGTTGGAGGACTCACAACATCTGATTTCAAGCCTTACTATAAAGTACAGTAAGTACAGTATTGGTGAAAGGACAGACTCAGGATGAATGGAAATAGCCCCTTACATATATACTCAACTGATTTTCCACAAAGTTGCAAATGGAACTCAATGAGAAAGGTTAGTCTTTTCAACAAATTGTCATGAACAACTGGACACCCATATGCAAAAAGAAAAGAAAAACCTTCAAACTACACCTCATACCATTCAGGTGCTGTGTGCTGTGCTTAGTCGCTCAGTCGTGTCTGACTCTTTGTGACCCCATCGACTGCAGCCCTCTAGGTTCCTCTGTCCATGGGGATTTTCCAGGCAAGGCTACTGGAAGGGGTTGCCATGGCCTCCTCCAAGGGATCTTCCCAACCCAGGGATCAAACCCATGTCTCCTGCATTGCAGGCGGATTCTTTACCGACTGAGCCACTAGGGAACTCACATAAATAAAATGGCTCATAGACCTGAATGTAAAACCATAAAACTATAAAACTTCTAGTAGAAAACACTGGAGAAAACCTTTGGGGAATATAAAATGAGTGTAAAATCGTACAAACACTTTGGGAAAAGGTGCCATAAAACTAAACATAACCTACTAAGGAGTCAGCAATTCCTCTCCTAAGTAAGGACCCAGAAGAAATAAAAGCACAAAGAAAGTGTACAGGAATATTCATAAAAGTTTTTCGTATTAGCCATAAACTGGAAACATCCCAGATGTCCATCTAAGGATAAATGAATAAACCATGATATATTGACATTAGTAAAATGGATTTCTACTGAGCAATAAAAAGGAACAAATTAATAATGCAACAGAGATAAATCTCAGAAACACTGGGCTGAATGAAGAATCCTCACACAAAACAGTATATAGTCTATGATTTCACTTATGTGAAGCGCTTGAACAAGCAAACTTAATTTATGGTTTACACAAAAAAGTGGTTACTTCTGAGGGTGGGGGCAGAGCTGACTGGGAAGGGGCAGAGGGAACTTTCTAGGGTCATGGTAATTTTTCAAACTGTATTGGAAATTTGGGTTACACTCATGTATATTATATGAAAAATGCATGAAATGCTACATTTATAATTTGGGAATTTCACTGTTAATTTCATCTAAAAATTTCATTAGCTACTGAACCCAACAAGATGCGAATTCACAACACAACTCCAGAAACAAAGAAGAATAGGAGTTGGCCCATTCCTTCTCCTCACCATCTCTCCATATCCTACCCCCCGGCCATTCCCAAAATCAGATAAAGTAAGTCAGAACATTTCTGATGTTTGCCCAACTCTTGCACCATCAGGGCCTACGTATCCTTGAACTATTCCCCCAAATAAGATCTCAGAACAGAGTTTGAAATTTACACCTAGCATAAATTACTGGCTGGACTCGACTCAGAAGGAGCCCCTGTCATTTTACCTTGATTCCTCTGCGCTCAGAGATGTTTCAAGGAGCAGGTAAGAGAGACATGAGGAAAGGTGGGAAAATCCTCCCATCACCTCCCCTTCACCAACCCGACAGCCTGATCTTTAGTACCCTTCAAAGCACACACCAGGGTACTCTTGTCCAGCTGAATCAGAGACTTGCAAGAATCAGGTCTTGCAGTGCTCACATCTGTCACTGCAGGATGCAGAAGACTGCGTGTGAACCAGCCAGCTTCCAGAACACAGGCTCCCACTCAGCTCTCCCCTCTTGAACTAAATATGAAGTACACAGGCTGACTCCATTCTCTCCTTGAACACACTCAACTCTGAGTGAAAAGTACACTAAAACAGAAAAAAAAAAACTCGAACAGTATCTAGCATATGAATACATTAATGAAACAAGTGTTTTGAAAAAGCCACAGGCATTTATTTGTTTTTTTTATGGCAGTGCTGCACAGCCTGAAGGATCTTGGTTTCTGGGATTGAACCCTGGCCACAGCAGTGAAAGCCCAGAATCCTAACCACTGTGGATCACCAAGGAACTCACACAGGCATTCTTATTTTCATTCTCATTCGATGAAAAAGATGAAAGGCCACACTGGCTGTGAAAGAGTTGGGATACCTCAACTATCAATTTCGGAAAACAAACTGGTTTGGCCAAGTGGCCTCCCCCCTCCCTTACCCCAGGAGGCCATCATTAACCTTTCATCTCCCCAGTGGGCGTGGTCCTCCAGTAAGGACTGATTCATCCAAACACACACAGGTGTCCCCCATCTGCACCACCTGCAGTTTTGGGAAGCTTCCAGAGCTCAACCCATCAGTTGTTAAGGTCATTTGCTAATTTTTTTTAAAAAAGAACAGAAACAGAAAACACTTGAGGACTAGAGCACAAAAGAAGAGTTAGCGCCTGGTTATCCTGCTAAAGACCCTTCGGCCCCTTAGGGAAATACTGTCAGCCTGGAAACTATTCTTCTCACCAGAGTGAGTGAGTAAGTGGGGTAGAGAGAGTGAATAGGGAAAGAAGATGCACAAAACATGGGAGAAACAAACTGCTGTAGCCTTAAAATCAGATCTGTCCCCTTAAATTCAGATCTGTCCCCTTAAATTCAGATCTGTCCCCGGGGTTCAGGTGACCCCTGTCTGCTTGGCTACAGCAATCCCTCCTTAAATCTTACAAGGCCACCATGAGCCCCAGTTTGGAAGCCTAGGAGAAGGCCCCACGGAGCACAGTGGGCTTATAAAACTGAGGGCCATTCCTCCTTGCCTCCCTGCATTTTGTCTGAGCTGGTCAGCAACACTTCCTAAGCCCAAATGCTCTTATATAGGAGTTGTTGTTAACTCATGTCCAACTCTTTGTGACCTCGTGGACTATAGCCCGCCAGGCTCCTGTGTCCATGGGACTCCTTCTCCCATGGACCCAGGGATTAAACCCACGTCGCCTGCATTGGCAGGCAGATTCTTTACCGCTAAGCCACTAGGGAACCCCTTACATAGGAGTACATGAGCCTCAAAAAACAAAACAACAATGAAAAATCTATGCCAAAGAGACCAAACTCATCTGACCAAATTGATTCTTTGTGTCTTTTTCTAACATTTTGCTCTTTCCCACAAGGTACTGAGAGTGGAGTGAAAACCTGCATTAGTTCTCAGCTGTTCTTCCTTGCCTTCCTGGAAGCTCATTTTAGCTTCTGGAAGCCACCTGCCAGATTTGTGAAAGCAAGTGGACTGAAATTTCCAGTATCTTTGAGAGAAATCCACTCCTCCTCCTCTCACCACCTTCTGGGACTCTTGAGGTGGCCCAAGAGCTGCCTTGATGCCTCCTCTCCTGCAATCTGACCCAAGGACCCCCAAATTAGACTAGTAATTAGCGAATACATTTAAAACAAACCTCTCTCCTCATGTGTATCCACTGACCAGCATCAAATAAGATCTCCCCTGTTTTGTTCCTCAAAATATCCCAGTAGGTGGTTTTGTATGAATTATGTTCAAATTCTTATCAATATTCTGTTAAATAACCTCAAAACTATTCCCTCCAAGAGCCCCTCATCAGGGGAGATGACCCAGAGTAAGAGCACTGTGCTGCACATGCCATAGAATACAGTGTCCATCATATCCTGAACTGCGCACTGAGGCAGCACTATCTAGTGGGTGGAGAATTAGAAGTACCTGGTGATATGTTCACTTTGTCCAATGCATCTTTCAGATGGCAGCAAACAGGGTCAATCCACAAACCAGCATTCACCACTGCTGGCTACACCCCAGGTGGCAGCATCACAGCTACCTCTGGCTTAGCACAAGCCCTCTCTATTTCACCCTCAGGTCCAGACCCCAACCCCATCCACTCCTTCTCTGCAATATGCTCTGTGCTCACCCTTTGAAAGGGGGTTGGGGGAACCAGAGAATGCAGCCGCTAATTCAAACCAGAAAAACCGAGGACACAGGACTGAAAAGAGCTTTTCATCCAGCCTGTGTGAAAGACCCCTTCCCCTTTGAGAATTTTGGCTTGGCTACTTGGTTCACCGCTATCAAAGCCAGAAACCTATTTTCTTCACTCACTCCTGCAAGTAAAAGGAGATGAAATGTGTGTATGTGGCTTTGCAAATGAGCTCTTTAGGGAAGAAAAGTGGGGGGTGGGTAGAGGTACCACACAGAATTGGATGCATGGAGGTGAGAAGACAAGGTTCGACCTCACTGGCCTAGGATGTGGAGACATCACCTCTGAGCAGATACACAACATCAAGCACCTCATGCTATCCTGCTCCCTTACACCTGGGGACTAAAACAAATGTGTTTTATTGCTGCTCCTTGTTCTCCTCCTCCTCCTCCCAGGATGATTTATGGGCTGAGACAGAGAGGGGTTCTTCCGTAGGAGTCAAAATTGAGCGCTGGAACAACTGGAGACTTGTGAATAGCACACCGTCAAATGGTACAGCCCCACATAAATGCAGACAGAACCAGGCTGTTCACAGGGAGCTGACACTCACATGAGTTTAGTGGGTAACAGAGACCACTCAGTGATGTGGCGGCTTATGTTCTTAATGAGAAACTATTTCACACAAGCAAAAAGCTGCTGTCTCCTAACAAATGGACTCTGAAAAGACTGGAAAGGAGGAATTCTCCCTATTTAGCTAATGGGATGGGATGTGTCCAGAACGCCATGTGTCATTTCTTTTTCCCTAGCAGTTAACGACCCCAAACCCTCCACTAGGCTCTGTTCCAAGACCACCACACCACCCAGTACAGCAGGGCATGAAAACCACAGCCTGTTGTCCGCTCCAAGCGTGTAATTCGAAACAAAACAAACAAAACATCAGCCAGTTCACAATCGGTAGATTCTGGCCAGCTCCTGGTGTACATTTCCTAAGCACCCCCACCCATGAAGCCGGGGCTGAGGCCCCTGTCTCCTGACCGCACACCTCCGGCTCCCGGGGCCCTAAACCTCTCTCCCTAAAACATCACTTTTCCAGACTGAAAGTTCCTTTGATCAGGAACCTGTGCACTTCACTGCCTCAAACAGTTGAGGAATGGAGACACCCTAAAGTTGGCCCAGGGCACGTCCAGTCATGTCTCGTTGAAAGTGGAAGCTCTCGTGTCCCAGCAAGAAGGAACGTCTCAGGACAGTTCTTCTCCAGCCACTCTGTCTGCGCTCCCAAACCCGCACCCTCCACCGCCAGTTCCCGCCCCAAAGGCCAGGGCTCGGTCCCGCAGCTCGCGCCTGACGCTCTCCCTTCCGGGCGCCGCACTCACCCACCGCCAGGATGCGAAAGCCCCGCGGCGGGCGCAGGGCCCGGCGACACCAGGCGTCGCGCAGCACCTGCAGGCTGGCGGGAGGTGCGTGCACCAGCAGCACCCCGCGCCGCAGCCATCCTTGGAAGGCCAGCCGCGAGGCGGCGCGCGCCAGCCGGGAGTTCCAGAAGCAGCGCGCGTTGGCTCTTCTGAAGGCGCGGAACACAGCGCGACCCCCAGGCTCCTCCGCACCCTCCACCTCCTCCTGCGCCTGCAGCCTGCACAGCACCAGCGCCAAGGAACCTGGCGCCAGTTGCACGGGCTGGGCCATGCTGCCTCGGCGGCCAGGTTCCGCAGGTTCGGTGTGCTGGTGGCCGCGGTCTGCGGGAGGGATCGGCTTACTGTGTGCGGCGCCGGCTGCCGGGGGAACGGGGCTCTAGGGGGCGGGGTCGACTTGAGCGCCGGGCAGGGGGTGGGGCGGAACGTGCCAGTGGCCTGGGGACGGCCACTGCTTTCACCCGAGAGGCGGCCAGTAGGAGTTTCCAAGTGCTGAATTCCCAGGTCATTCTCCATACCCCAACCCAATCCCCCAACTCCCACTCCGGGGGACTCCCCACTTTCCTGCTTCCCGGCAACCCGAGCTCCTCTTCCCCCATGGGCCGTCACTGGGGCTTTACCCGACCGGTGGGCGGGGGGCGCCCACAGCTCCCGCGGAGTCAAGCCCCCTCCAACTGCGGCGCGAACGGCAGGTCAGTGTTCCGCAGAGCCCGGAGGACTAGGACGGCCGCCTTGGCCCTGGCTTTGGGATCGTCCCCAAGAAGACGCCACGAGGGATGGACTCCCTTGGGTCAGGAGTTAGGTCTCCGTCTGCTTCTAATCAGTTTGCGTAAGTTACTTTCCCTCTGTGACCTCCGTTTACTCTCTAGTAAAATAAGGAGTTGGGACTCAATTCTAAGAACCTTTTTCGTGACTTTCTGAGGTTCTAGTGTCTGGTCCCGCTCCTGGGTTATCACATTCACTTGAAGTGTTAAGGGACAAAGAATGATCCGGAGGCTCCATCTCGATCGGCTGGCGAGGCGCTGTAGTGAAATCCGTGAAATTCAGACCTCGGTTGGGATGGGGATTCAGACAAAAATCCCCAGGAGTGTATGGAAAGAAACTTGTGATCTGTCACAGCAGACTCTAGCCAGTGCCTCGCAGCATTGGGGACAGTTCAGATGCTGAGGGGAAAGAAGGCTGGAATCCTGACTGTTGCACTGGGTGAGGAGAGCTCCTGGGGGTAAGAACAAAAAGGAATGGAAGGGCAGTCGAAAATCAGCATTTTAAGAGGGAGCAGAGGGGCTTGAGGACACTTGGGAGTCAGTCCAGATTCCCACTCCCTCAGCTTATCAGTTATCAGTAAACAACTACAATAATTTGAGATAATCTTCACCTTGCTCCTAGTGAGTCATTATCACAGTAAATGATAGGGGATGTTGTTAATAGCTAGAGCTAACATATATTGAACACTGTATGCTGGAGGCCTTAATTTCACAACTCCATGTTAACTTCTCTTAGTATCTCTCCCTCTCTCTCTCTCTCTAACAGATAAGGTAACTGAAGCTAGGTTGGATTCAGAAGCACTTCCTGGTCAAACAGATAGTAAGAAATGGAGTCAGACAGCTTCCAAGTCAGAGCTCCCTATGACAAATTAAGTCTGACACAATTTTCAGTTTAAATAAGCAGGCAAACCTGAGACAACCATCTCACATTTCATTTCTGACTGAGATGGACAGATGGATAAATACAGCACAGAGCCCAAATGAACTAAATGTCTGTCTGTATAGCCAAGCTCCTCCTCTCTGTCGTGAGAGATGACATTACTGTGTTCCCCAACCTGGGGAACTATGACTTTAATCTTTATATCTAGCATCTATGACAGTGTCTATGATATCTCTATATTTCTAGTATCTATGACATAATTTCCATTTACACTCAACTCACTCTACCTAGAACTGTACTGAGAATTTGACGTGTAATTTTATTCTCAGAATTAACCATCTGAAAGGGGGTGATATTATTGAGCCCCATCTTCCCTCCAGAGCAAATAACTGCCAACAATGTATATCACTTTTCCATTGTCCTATTTCCAGATCTCTCTTGCCCACTTCATCAAGCCTGAAATTCTGCCAGTACAATCCCATCTTAGAAAGACTATGTCTCCAGAGTCTCAAAGCACATTCATTGTTTCTCCCATTTGTACTTTTTGTGAATATTTAGTTCATTTAATTTGCTAATGTCTGCAAAAACAGTGGCATTTCATGGGACAGGACCATAGGCTCAGTAAAGTGTTTTGGGGCTTTAAGACCATTAGGAAGATTGAGATGGCTTATCCTAAGAGAAGGGAACAGGCAGCTAGTGCCTTTGATTGAATTGAGGGAGTGGCACTATGGGAGCACCCTATATGGAGGGACACTTGCGGATACTTGTAGCGACTACAGTCTAAGGCATTAGCCTTGAGAACCACAGTGACAAGCTCTCTGAAGCAATGCAGTCAAGACCATTGCTGGGGCCTCTCTGAACAAACCTGGTGGTGAGTGCAAGCAACACTGACATCAGTACTCTGTGTCAGCAGGTGCTGAGGTAACTGAGCACCCCAGGAAAAATATCAAGCCCTGTTTTCCTCGTTTTCTGGGTATCATGTAAACCCCCAGGTTTTCTTGTTTGTGACAGTTCCAAGGAGTAGACTTCCCGAAACATGCTCAAGACATGGTCAACTCTGGCAAATGTAACTTGTGAGCTTGTTTGGTTTAGAAAACTGAAGAGTAACAGATTCATTCTTGCTACACTATAATTGCCAGAAAAGACGAACTGGGTCATTTGCTGCTCACACCTGCCTGGTGTCTGTCCTCTCTTAGGACAGATGATCCAGTTCAATAATCCTGATTCGGGGCTTTTCACACCCTGATTCCAGCTTGTCCTCCATCTCCATCTTTGCCTTCCTCCTCCAATCCACACCAAGGATCTTATGCTGCAGCTACTCAAAATTACACACCTTCCCAAATATGCTTCCACATCTTTGTTCACACTATTTCCTCTGCCTTGAAGGCCTCTCACCTTTCCATCAGGTGGTATACTACAAAGGCCAGCTCATAAAACCTGTGACACATCCAGGAAAATTAAATCTGTACTTAGAGCTTTGTTAACCCTCTCATAATACCTGTGTGTTCAAAGTTATAATATTTACTTACCTGTCTTGTTAGGCAACTTGAAAGGGCCAGGCTTCTGCTTGATTCATCTCTGTGACCCATCATATAGCCCAGTACCTGGGCCACAGATTTGTTCCATCTGAATCAAATCTAATTTAACTAGTGCTTGATCCAGGATAACCGTTTTTCTTGCTTTCTTGCTAGCCTCGTGTCCCCACCATACACAGAAGCATTCTGTTTTGAGGTTGAATCACAGGAAGACCTTGGTGCCCAACAGTCAATGCTGAGGTCAAAGCCTCAAGGAAAATGCACCCAGGTCCCACGCATCCAGGCACCTGCAGTTCAGTTGTTTCTCTGGAGTCATTTTATGACACATGTTATACTCAGTATTAACTACCTCAAAATTTTCTGCACACTAAAATTCATCAAGTTGAAGTTCCTTCCCCTTAACTCAGAAAATCAAGCCTTGACACTTTAGGCTGATTTAGAGAGCATTTTATATCTGGGTTCACTTTATTATGACCATTTCTGCTTCTGCAACACATTTGTTTCCTTTATCAGAGGGGGGAAAAAAAGCCACACAGACTTTTGTCTCTATTTCCCAAAGGGAAATGTGAGGCTTTCCCAAGCAACTGTGATGACTCAAGGACAGAAAAAAGGAAGTGGGAGCAGGGGAAGGATATTTAATGCCGTTTCTTTTTAAAGAAAAAACATTACCTTTTTTTTCTAGCTGTTTTATTTAGGCAAGACTCTGGGCCACAGTAGCTTTGTCTGTAAACTGAGTTACCAGAACACTTGACTGACCCGAGACTTTTCTTGGAGTCCCTTGCAGCTTCACAATTCTACAGCTCCACCTTCACTCCCAACAGGAGAAACCCTAATGCAGTTTCGGTAATCATTGAGCCTAATGAGGTCCTAAGAGATGAAAAAGAGCCTGAGGGTCCGATATCCCCAAGTTGATTCAGATTTGCCTTTAAACGTTTATTTTTAAAATTGTTTTTATTCATGTGCTTTTGGCTGCTCTGGGTCTTTGTTCCTGCACAGGCTTTTCTCTAGTCGTGGAAAGCAGGACCTACTCTCTAGTTGAGGTGTGCTTTAGATTCTCATTGGGTTGGCTTCTCTTGTTGTGGAGCATGGGCTCTAGGGCCTGTAGGCTCAGCAGTTGTGGCTCCCAGACTCTAGAGCACAGGCTCAAGTGTCATGGTGCTCAGACACGGGATATTCCCGGATCAGGGATCAAACCCACATCTCCTGCATTGGCAGGTGGATTCTTCATCACTTAGCCACCAGGGAAGCCTGCCTTTAAACATTTCACTTCTTTATCTTCTCAATGGCAAGAGGTCAAAAAAAGATAAACACTGGAGAAAAAAGATCCTTAGCTTGGAACACTAAGAGGCTAAGAATACCAGAAATTCCATAATTCTGATGTGAGAAATGATTAAAAAAAAACACAAAAAACTATTTTGGTCCTTGTTAAAACGGTAAGGAAAATTTTGCTCAAGGCTATCGCAAAGTCTAGATAGCAAAGAGAGCTATCTATCTTTGCAAAGACAGCAAAGAAGCTGGGGATTTTTGCCAAGGAGCAGAATGAGGAAATCAGTGGATAGAAAATTACTGATAGGAGACATCAAGGATGGGGAATCCTTGCTAAACCTCAAGGATTTATACACTGAGGTGGGGGATGCAGAACTGATCAGTTAAAGGATTTGTACTAACCTGATTTAACAATATTCTTGGGCAGGACAGGCAGAAGACTAAGATGAGGCCCAATTTGGGGCCTAGTCAAAAAGAGGACTCAGAAAAGAAACAACAAAAACCTACTGTATAGCACAGAGAACTTATTCAGTATCTTGTAGTACCTATAATGGGAAAGAATCTGGAGAAAAATATATATATGGATGTACAACTGAATCACTATGCTGTATACCCAAAACTAACCCAACATTATCAGTCAACCCCACTCCAGTACTCTTGCCTGGAAAATCCCATGGACGCAGGAGCATGGTGGGCTGCAGTCCATGGGGTCACAAACAGTCGGACACGACTGAACGACTTCACTTTCACTTTTCACTTTCATGCATTGGAGAAGGAAATGGCAACCCACTCCAGTATTCTTGCCTGGAGAATCCCAGGGATGGCGGAGCCTGATGCGGGGCCGTCTATGGGGTCACACAGAGTCGGACACGACCAAAGCGACTTAACAGCAGCACCACCATACTTCAATAAAAATAAAAAAATACTATAAATAAATAAAAATTTAAAAACAGGGCTCATAAAGGACTGTATACTTTGGTCAAGGAACATCTTTGTCAGGAGCCAGTACAGAACTTTCCATCACTCTGCCCTTCCCTACTTCATTAAAGAAATTAATATCCATAAAGCATTTAAAACACCCCATAATCCCATTTTTGTTTGGGGAGGGGACTACTGAAATAATTATGTTAACAAAAATTATTTGTAGACAGATTACAAGCAATTTTTCTATGAGCTTCTCTATACTTTCAAAAAATTCTACAATTAAAAAGAGGCCCCAATAATTTTTGAGTTAAAGGAAGTAAAGGCAGCTGACTCTTCTGCACTGGGTCCATTAAAACCAATACGTTTTCTAACTAAAATGAGCCGACTCCCATCACTCCACCTTCCCATTAAACTTGGGGTCAGAGGGCAGGTCTCAGACCTGGAAAATATTACTTCTGGAAAGAAAGCTGGAACAGCAATCTGTCAAAAAGGCATAGCAACTAAGTGCCCTGAGCCAAAGCTAGTCAGCAAAATTCCTATTACTTGAAACATGGAAAATCAGATTAACTATTTCCCTGACACCAAAAAATAAAGTATGGAGGCCTAATGCAAGGTGCCAAATTCAGTTTCAGGCATTTTAAAGGAGCCTGCCTGTGTGTGCACTCAGTCGTATCTCTTTGTGGCCCCATGGTTTGTAGCCCGCCAGGCTCCTCTGTCCATGAAAATTTCCAGGGAAGAATACTGGAACAGGTAGCCATTTCCTTCTCCAGGGAAATCTTCCCAACCCAGGGATCAAACCCATGTCTCCTGCTTGGCAGGCAGATTCTTTACCACTGTGCTGACTGGGTATCCCACTATTTACATGCAGATCTGATAAAAAATGAGTTGTCCTCACTCCAGTTGCCCAGATTTCAAACGAACTGTTTCCAGTGAGGCCCCTGCCTTCCAGGTACAAGTCTCTCTTCTCTGCTTTCTTATGGGGAAGAAGGATGCTAATTTCCCTCACACTGAAATCGTCATGGACTGTGAAACAAAGTGTTGCCTTCCCCGTTCTGACAGTCTACCTGTTACCAGTTGTTAAGCAGGAATCCAGGATTACCTTTTATTCATCTATGTATCCTCCAGAATGCCCCCACAGCCCTGCTCAAAAGCAAGGAACAAGATGATAAAGAACAGAAGTGTGGTACCAGAGAACTAGTTCAAGTTGATACCAATCAACCCTGCTTTAGGCCTAAATAGATGTAACTCACTGAACATTCTACAGAGGAACTGAATAAAACATGAAGCTTTATAGAAGCATCTATAATACAAGAACAAGTACTTACTGAGCCTCCTGAATCCCAGGCACTGCCTTGGGTAATAAAGAGGAGGATACAACCATAAAGGATGCATTTCCATTATTTCAAGTAGTTTACCATCTAATGTTTTTCTTTTCATGACAAAAAAAAAAAAAAAGCAGGGGAGGAGAGGTTAAAAGGACTTCCCTGGCAGTCCAGTGGTTAAGACTCCATGCTCCCAGTGCAGAGGGCAGGGGTTCGATCCCATCCCACATACCACGTGGCAAGCCCTCCCCCACTAAAATTAAAAAAAGACTTACAACATGCCAACCAAAGCAACAAAGTGTGGGCCTTATTTGGGTTACTGAACACTTTGAACAAACTCAATGTGAAACATGAGATACAAACACTGTCTGGATATTTGATACAAAGAAAAGGACAAATGAAGGGACACTTGAAATGTGATTTATGAAGAAACAAATATGCTCTTAAAGTAGCTTCACCTTTAAATATGTATGTCAATTCACTGAGTAAGTTGGTGATTTCTTTTCTGCTCTTCAGTAAAAATTACTACTAACCCTCAGTCATCACCTCTAACAAAAAAGTACATCTAGGTAGCTGAGTAGTTGTAAAATATAGCTGCCAGTAAGACCAAAAAAAAAAAAAAATTAATATTTTTAAGTAACATCTTTAAAGGAGAAAAATGTCTGCTTTCTAATAATCTCTGGCATTGTGTTCTCTTCACTCACCAAAACCAAACAAAGCAAAACAACAATAGGAAAGAATAGCACTGGAAAAATAGAAGTGGTATGAATGAGCCTTTGTATATAGAGTTGCTGCTGCTAAGTCGCTTCAGTTGTGTACGACTCTGTGCGACCCCACAGACGGCAGCCCACCAGGCTCCGCCGTCCCTGGGATTCTCCAGGCAAGAACATTGGAGTGGGTTGCCATTTCCTTCTTAGGAGACTACAAATTTTGATCTTACGATCAGAGCTGTGACATTGTTCCTCATATTAGGACAAAGACTCACACTGAGGATACATTAAGATTTGTTTCCCTTAAGTAAACTGATCTCCATTCCACATATATAAAATAACATTTCTTGGGTTGACTTCTCCTGTAATGGAATCAGGAAATCTAATAATATAGCTAAAAGGAATTTTGTTTCATCTGTTCTGTCAAAACACTTCATAATCTGAGGGAGGGCCACAGAAGTTAAAAAGTTGCACAGGGTCCATAGCCAGTTAAGTGTTTGAGCCAAGAGAGTGAGAGAGATCTTCGATACTCAAGTCTAGAGCAGAGATGGGCAAACTATGGATGGTGGGTCATATCTAGCCTACCTTTTGTTTTAGTATGGGCTGCAAGCTAAGACTGATACTTACATTTTTAAATAGTTGAAGAAAAAAAAATCAAAATATTTCTTGATGGGGAAATTAAATGAAATTCAAATTTATGGCCATTACATTTTTTAAAATTTTATTGGAGCATAGTTGACTTACAATGTTGGGTTGTCCATTATGTTTTACTGGAACACCAACACACTCTTTCATTTATGCATTCTCTATGGCTGCTCTTGTCAGCAGAGTTAAGTGGTTCCAACAGACTGTATGGTCTGCAAGACCTAAAATATTCCCTCTCCGGCCCTTCAAAGAAGACTGCAGAATCCTGGTTTAGAGCTCTATTCATGTCAAGACTGCTTCACAGAACAGGGCCAGACATATGGAAAGTATTCTCAGCGCACAAATGGCAGGCCTCCTGGTTCAACCCAGTTGCTCTGCATGCTGGATGCTGCCGGAAGAGGGGAGAAATGGTAGCTGCCCCTGCTTGTCCTCCAGCCGACATGCTGAGCTGAGGTGGGGGGATTTAGTTTCTGTTCTCACTGCCCATTTAATCATGAGCCTCTCAGCTAACCCTGTCAACAGGGAGACCAATTAGTGCCAATTTCTATGTGAAAGGCATTTCCTTAAGGCAGAACTGAGATCTCCACCTCATTTCACACAAACAATTCAAGGTCACAAGGTTAACCTGGTTAGAGTCAAACCAGGGCTTAAAAAGTGAAAGGCAGCCTTTCTTACAAAGCCCTAGAGCTCTCTAGACTCCTTAGGAAAAAGCGTCCAAGAATGTACCTCATTTACCACAAGGGGACCTAACACTACAGGGGTAAACAGCCAACAGGCCCTGCAAATTTAATATCCCTCTACAAGATTACTCTCAGATTTCCCACAGATGTTTATGGCAAAACTTTATTGGAGCCGTGTGTAGTGATCAGCTTCCTTGGAATTCAAGAGCATTAGGTTTTCCACTTGACCCACCTCCAAGGGCCAGTGAGTTTTCAAAATGCATTTCTTACAAGTGAAAATATTCTTTTATAGGCAATTTTGTTTTGTACTAGATTGCCTAAAACTTCACTGTAAATAAATTTTTCTGTGCACACTGTAATATTTTAGTAAGATGAGCAGAGCTTACTTCTTAAAACCTTTTGATGGATCACTTCATTAAAAAAACTTGTTTCTGGAGACTGCATAGTTATTCCAAAGAATTCCTAATTTTCAAAAAGTGATGTGCTATTCACATAATATAAATTTATTCTAAATAAATCAAGATTATTTTAAAATGAACAGTTCAGTGGCAATCACTACATTTACAATGTCATGGTTTCTTATGTCAATGTAGCCTTTTATAATATTTATACTACTATTAATATTTTGACTATTAAGAGGACACATACACACATACTGTCCATGTTCCACAAATGAATTTGAAGCCAAGAATTGTTTTTTAAACCAATAAACTGTCCCTCTTGGACATTCAAATTGCCAAATGGTGAAGAGAGGTAAATCACACTAAAGGATAAGAGAAAAATTCTTTTAAGCTGATTATAACCACTCAGAGATTTACTAGGTTTTTCTAGGGTTTGATCCCTGGGTCGGGAAGATCCCTTGGAGAAGGGAATGGCAACCCACCCCAGTATTCTTGCCTGGAGAATTCCATGGACAGAGGAGATTGGTGGGCTACAATCCATGGGGTCGCAAAGAGTAGGACACAACTGAGTGACCAACATATACATACACACGAGGTTGCAGACATTTCTTTGGGGACATTAGTATCTCCCAATATTCAGCCCACTCCAGTATTCTTGCCTGGAAAATTCCATGGACTAAGGAGCCTGGTAGGCTATAGTCCATGGGGTCGCAAAGAGTCGGACACGACTGAGCGACTTCAATATTCCTCCAAACCACACACTTTTTATTTTTTAAAGAATGCCTCTATTATTTCTGAAAAATGACATACCTCATAATTAAAAATTTAAAATACAAAAAGAAAAACATTAACTTGAGATTCTACCATCCAGAAACGATCTTTAACAACAGGGCAAACATTGTTTTAGGTAAATATAGACAGAAAGAAACAAGTTTAGAAAAATAGAATCATATTATGTATCACATTTTAAGTTAAAAATATTAGTATCAAGATGGAATAGACATGGAGAAGGAAATGGCAACCCACTCCAGTAATCTTGCCTGGGAAATCCCATGGACAGAGGAACCTGGTGGGCAAAGAGTCAGACACGACTGAGGGAGGGGCAGGCGCTCGCTAGAGGCCCCAGAGCTTTTGATGGCAGAGGCAGCACTGTGGCTGAGGACTCCCGGCTCCCAGGCCTCTCTCACCAGATAGGAGCGTGGAAAACTAGTCTAAAATATGCCTGAGGGCTTTCCTGGCAGCTCAGTGGTAAAGAATCGCCCCCCTGCCAAAGCAGGGGACGCGAGTTCCACCCCTGGTCTGGGAAGACCACACGTCGCAGAGCAACTGAGCCCATGCATCACAGCCACTGGGCCAGGGCTCTCGAGCCCGGGAGCCGCAGAACTGTCTGTGGGCACCAGAGCCCATGCTCTGCAACAAGAGGAGCCACAGCTAGAGAAAAGCCCGCGCAGCATGAAGACCGTGCACAACCATAAATAAAATCATTTAAAAACAAAACAAAACAAAAAGATGGAATAGACAAACTTTTCTGTATTCTTCCCATTTAATAATAACTATAAACCTTGGGGGTATCTTCAACTCCCAAGTTAATCACATTATCTATATTAGTTATAACAGTAGGAAAGTTGTGAAAGAGAGTAAATCCTACGAGTTCTCGTCACAAGGAAAAAATCTTTTTCTTTTTGTATCTATATGAGATGAAGACTGTTAACTGAATTTATTGAGATGGGACTTCCCTGGCCATCCAGTAGTTAAGACTCTCTGCTTCCACTGCAAAGGACATGGGTTCAGTCAGGGGACTAAGATCCTGCAAGCCACACAGTAGAGTCAAAAATTTTTAATTAAAAAAATAATTTCAGTAATCATTTCACAATACATGTAAGTCATTATGCTGTACACCTTAAATACAGTGGTGTACATCATGTTAATAGAACTGGGGGCAATTTTTTAAATATATATATTAACAGGGAAAAAAACTCAACGGATGACCCAGCAATTCTACTCCCAGGTATATATCCAAGATAAATCAAAAACTAAAAGATAAATCAAGATAAATCATGAACATGATACATCAATGTTCATGGTAGCATTATTCATAATAGCCAGACTGACCGGTTCTATTTTGAAAGCACTAGCTGAAAGGTTAAAAACTCACCTCCTAGAAACATTTCCAACAGCCAGGTGAATGCCTCCTGAACTTGCAAAGCTGGTAAAAACCCTGTGATTAAATAATAGATGGATTTGGGAAATGGCAGAAGTGCAGCCCAAGGCTAGTGTACTTGATTTATACCCTAAGGAAGAATGGTTCAAAGTAGGTTTTAATTAAATATTTATGTTATAGCCAGAAACAGCAAGTGGTCTTTGTGTAGTTAGGGACTGGCTTTCAAAAGGTCTAGGAAAGAAAATGAATGAACATTAAATATTTATATGTTGGAAGTAGATTCTGTTCTTTCCCTGCCTGAAGGAAGATAAAAAGGCTAAAGATAACCAGTGAGCTGCACTTGGAAATACTAAGAGACTAGGTTCAATTTAAGTGAATATGAGGGTTTTACTGAGGCCAGATAATGTAAAATATTAAACCCTTCATTATTTATCTGGGGACCACAAAGGAATAACTTTCCATTGTTTTTGGTTGAATTTTCTAACTTTTAGAATGGGAAAAATAACGATCAATTTCTTTGCTGAAGCATAGGCTACTAACTGGGACTTCCCTGGTGGCTCAGACAGTGAAGAATCTGCAGGCAATGCAGGAAACCAGAGTGTGATCCCTGGGTCAGGAAGATTCCCTGGAGAAGGGAATGGCTTACCCATTCCAGTACTCTTGCCTGGAGAATTCCATGGACAGAGGAACCTGGCGGGCTACAGTCCTTAGGGTCACAAAGAGTTGTACATGACTGAACGACTAACACTTTCACAGGCTAATAACTGCTGTATCAACTTTTCAAACCCTTATATGACCCTTGCAAAGGAGAATCTATCCTAGCAAACTAAACCCAAGGCAAGTTTGTTTCTGGTTTATCTTGAATCTGAAAATTTAGAATGATCATGAACCACACAGCATGCCGATTCCTCATATTTTGTCTCTTTAGATGTGAGAAAGTTTTGATCAGTGTTGTAATAACCTCTCTATATATAATGATATATATAATGGCTTCCTAAAGATCACATTTAAAATTGTTACCTGCTCTTTATGATGCTTCATTTGCCTGAACTGCTGCAGCAACAGTGAAGGATCACCTGTTGTTGGACCAAAGGTAAAACCTGCACCTGATTAGTAGCCCCAGAGAATTTTTAGGACAAAGGCTATTAACACAAATAAATGCGAATTTTAAAAGAAATGTTTGAAAAAGTTCAATTCTGAAGTTAAATTAATCCAAATTTGAGAATCTAGAGCAAACTTCATATAAAAAGGTACCATCTTAACCACATGTTAACAATAATGAAACTGCCGTATTGCAATAAAGGAGAAAAATTAAAGTAATTATATGGCATTCTTTGATGTTAGGTCCAGGGCATGTGGGTTCTAAAACTGGTGAACTGCAATGCCACCTACTCTCAAGACACTGTAAAACAATGCCAAGATCCAAATATTTAAAAGGTGATTGAAATATCTAGACCTAGACTTCAAAATATTTTAAAGTTTAAATAACTTAGTAAAACACAGATGTTTTTAAATATCTACTTAAGTTCTCCTAATTTATACACTTTACATGCACAAAATCTCTTCATACATCGTTTCACAACAACTCAGCATCTCTTTAAAAGCATTGATTTTGCTTCCGATCTTGAGTTTACTTTTAAAGCAAGAGTACTGCTGGAGCAATGCTGAAAGCCTGGGATAGCAAGAAATTGGTGGATCACAGCTTTTACCTCCAGAGGCTAGTTTCATAAGGTGATCTTTATTTGCAGACTGCTAGAGGTCCCAGGCAACAAAGAACTAAACATGATCAAGTTCTGAAACAGAAAAATTAACTGTGGAGCTGAAGGCTGAGCTTTAGAAGGGTTCTTTTTTCATTTCAAATCCAGATTTACCTTGGATTTGATTCCACTCATTTGAAATTAGGATGGTTCACACTAACAAAATACATTACATATATGAAAATGCTTAGATATTTTTGATTAATAACACCACTAGGTAGGATTTATTACCTTAACTGTCCATAAATACGTGTGAATGGAAATGCCACCACCCTCACAAAACTCGTCTTCAATTAAAATCTGTGTAGATGTTTCCTGGCTTCCACTTCGTTCGCTGAACATGGGGCCTCGCTCTGAATCCTGCCTCTGTGGTTGGTTGGGATCCTGACAGTCTGCAAAATATCTTTCAGGGCTGGATGAACAAGCTCTGTCTTCATGAGCTTGACACTGGTTGAGGTCTAATTCTAACTGATCAGTTTTCCCTGGAACTAAGATTATAATCTGCCTGATTTTCAGTAATACTAACACAGCCTAAAAGATCATCATCTTTTCATCCTCTTTACTCTTTCTACCCACCAGACAGACCTTTGGACAATTAAGTCAGTCATTCCACATTAATTAGATTACATTTAGTATTTGATAGCTCACAAAGGAATTACAGTCATGTCAGGTTGAGGATGAGAAGTGGAAAAGAAAAAAGTAAAATGAAGACTGATGTAATGATAAAGACTAAAAAGTAAAATGATAAAGATTCAGTTGTATAAGCAACTGTGACCATTCCCATAAACGATTTTTCAAAGTAGCTTCTCAAAAGTGACTACACTTCAGGTTACCAGACCTGCATCCGCTTATTCAACAAATATTTCAGTGTCTACTATTAACCAATGCAGAAATAACTTACCCCTACAAAAAGACCAAAATGCCCAGAGATATCTCCACAAAAATGCTGCTTTTCTTGGAGTTTTAAAAATCATGTATTGGTAGAAAAAACTGCTGCATATACTTTGGGTTAGAGGTTTTCCAAGCATGTTAACCTAGAAAAGCAGCAACACTAACCCAGGGAACTTGTTAAAAATACAAATTCTTGAGCCCTAACAGACTGTCTCTTATCAGACATTCTAGGGATGGGACCCAGCCATCTGTTTTAACAAGAACCCCAGGTGATTCTGATACTTACCAGATTTAGAACCACTGCCTTAGTTTAAGAAGGCAATGGCACCCCACTCCAGTACTCTTGCCTGGAAAATCCCATGGACAGAGGAGCCTGGTAGGCTGCAGTCCATGGGGTCGCTAAGAGTCAGACACGACTAAGCGACTTTCCTTTCACTTTTCACTTTCATGCATTGGAGAAGGAAATGGCAACCCACTCTGGTGTTCTTGCCTGGAGAATCCCAGTGAGGGGGAGCCTGGTGGGCTGCCGTCTATGGGGTCGCACAGAGTCGGACACGACTGAAGCAACTTAGCAGCAGCAGCAGCAGCAGCAGCCAGTGTTCAGGGACGGGGGAGCCTGGTGGGCTGCCGTCTATGGGGTTGCTATGAGTCGGAGACAACTGAAGTGACTTAGCAGCAGCAGCAGCCTTAGTTTAGGCCCAGTGATCACATTCAGATTCCATCCTTAATAGGACTAAACAAAGAGGTGACTCAATAACTTAAGTAGTACCCTATTCTGGGTACCCAACATAATATGTCCTCTCTGTAATAGGAAAAACCAAGTATATTAATTTATGGTCAAAAGTATTTTGGGACTTAACCTTCATTTATGTTTAAGCCTGAGGCTTGCTGCAAAACTAGTGAGCACCAAGGAATTCCTTGACAGCCTAGTGGTTAGGACTCTGTGCTTCCACTACAGGGGAGCCCAGGTTCAATGCCTGGTTGGAGAAGTAAGATCCCACAAGCTACGGCCAAAACAAAAAAACCCAAAACTAGTGAATACTAAAAGCAGGCCAATTTTACCCATAAGGTGAATAAAAATAAGCTAACAGTTTGTCTTAGACTGGTTTACACTTTGTCTTGATAAATTAATAATTATTCTTGGCACTCTATTCTTCCCTCAAAAGGTTCCCAGTTCAGGGTCTAAGTATCACCTATTCTTAGTGATTGAATGTTAATAAAACACAGAGGCAGTAAAATGTGTTAATAATGATACCTGAAAAGTTCTCATCATTCCAGTAAGCTTCATTAGACAAAAACAATTTGTAAAGATATTCTTAGATATTAGTTTTTATTAACTTCCAAAAGTCCACATACAAAACTATAGTGGAACAACTTTCTTTCCTAGAACCCACAGACACAGCAACTGCAGTTCAATTACACTGTGAAGTTTGCTGCCCACCACATGTCCTAGGAAGGGGCCTTTTTTGGTGCCTCTAGTTACCATGCTCACTTCAATCCATTGCCTAAAATCAAGACTTATTTTTTGTACCTACTTTGACTTCACATCACTGGGAACAAACCTACATGGCTTCTATCAATGAAACCATTACAACTTCAGGCTATCTCAGACCCACAAAAAGATTCATTCAATGCCATCCCAGCATTAACTTGTGGACTTGCAAAGGTCTAATGTGTTTAAGTGTATGCTGGGCTAGAAGGGCCATATAGGAAGAAGCAGGAACAAGTGCCCCTTCTACACTATTAATATGACTAGCACAATGTTCTGAAAGCCCTTCAGTATTATGTCAAACCCTATAGTTTCCACAGTAATATTTCTGATGAATTCTAGTCACCACTTACAGATGTAAGCAGCGAAGACAATTCAGGCTCTCAGGAGCCTCTCAAGGGTCAATTATCACCTGGATGAGAGAAAACTCACTAAGGTTAGCCTGGTCTCTTCCAACCACTGAAGATACAGCTTTTCTGCTGGACTTGTCAGCTGTTCTACTTAGGTATCTAAACAAAATGTCTTTATTATTTGCTATGTACAATTAACATTATCTTTTTCCACCAAATTCTTTAATGCCTGTGAGAACAGATATCCACAGGTAAATTCCCTAATACAGTTACAATAAATTTCACCCATATTTTAATAAGCAAACTCATCCATGTTTTAATGTATTTCAAATGTCTTCCTTTAGCAGAAAATTCGAAATTTCCAAACTTTTTATTTTGTTCTCTAAACAAATGCTGCTTTTCTGACGAGAAAAGAAGTGACTGCCTCTGGATTACAGCACAACACAATTGTCACTGTGGCAGAAATTCCTGTTTTTCCTCCTTTTCTCAGCTAAGAACCTGTGGCTCATAAAACAAAGGCACGTAATATTTTCCTCTCACCTGAAGCACAGGCAAGGTACCCGAGAGGTAAGACTCTTCGGATTGTCATGTTCTTTGCTCCTGTGTAAAAGTTCACGTCTTCACTGGTGCTGAAAACGGATCCTAAGATTTACCAGAAATGTAAAAGCATCTTCAAATGTCTTTCCTCCTGAGTCTACTTTTGACCAAAGTCCCTAAAGCTTGGTCCCTTAGCAAAGGTACAACTCCATATCCTGGCCACTCTTGTGGTTTTAAGAGAGGATGATTTGCTCAGGGGTATACAACTGATGAATTGTTCTCTGCAAGTCATATACTTGTACAAGGGGTGAGGTGCAGATGTATGGTAACAGGTGAAATGCTACAGAGAAGCCCTTAGGGTACACAGCATGGGCACATGAAAAGGGCATCAGCTAATCTGTCCCACCTACTCCAGCCTACCCAGTTCAGGGTCTTTACATGTTTCTTATGGGAGTGAGAAGTGTATAAAATCTAACTATTGCTATAATTATCTTTAAAGGATTTTTTGTGCTATTACATTTTGAGGAGTAATTTCTAGGACTTAGGGAAATTCAGAAAAAAATATTAAAATCTTAGTGTCTTAAAATGACTGAACCAAGCATTACAAATGCAAAAACAGGTATCCAGAACATAAAAAAGATGGAAAAACAAAATTAAATGTTATCACAGACTTATTTTGTTACCTGATTAATTTTTTTGGCTTGGTCAATGTTGGTTGGTAGAATTTAAGAATAGATTGCATGTCTCCCTCTGAACAAAAACCCACAAGAGTTTAGAAAGACAGAAACAAGTTCCCTTTACCTCATTTTCACTAGACAATTTCTCACTTTCCACTTCCAGTTTACCTTTAAGCAATAATATAATGCAAAGATTTATATTTTTTTCTCCATTCTCCCATTATTATTTTCAATTAACTATCTCTGATAAACAGACTTTATGATTTTTCTTTCAAAATCATACTGTATTAAAGAACTATATTCTTCACTGTCTTTTAGTTAAAAATTATCTCCAAGATTTCCACCTGAGAAAAACTTTCTAACTATTCTATAATGATTAATCTTACTGTAAAGAAACAGAAACACTTATAGAATAACTGTACAGTTACAGATCAATCAGTGGTTCAACTTCATAGAAGTTCAACTAACCATTAAGAGAGGAAAGAGTAATTTATGGTTAAAAAAAAATTAGTTTGAAAGAACTTCAGGTATTTTAATCTATTTCTTAGTAAGAGCTATGTGGATTACACTGAGCTTAATATGTGTGTAACAAGGTACTTACATTCTCATATTAAACTGTAGGAACACCAAATCATCATTCTAGCAAAAAAAACATAAAAACTCTAGTATATATTTCTATGCCAGTGAAACATTCCAGGAACGGTTATTCATATACAAATAAACTGATTATTTGCTAAAGCTGCAATTCAGCTTTTAGTGTTACTTCAAAGACATGTCATTTTGGGGACTTCCCTGACAGTCCAGGAGTTAAGACTCTGCACTCCCAATGCAGGGGCAAAGGGTTTGATCCCTGTTCAGGAAACTAAGATCCCACACACTGTATGGCATGCCCTCTCCCAAGCAAAAGACCAGAATTTATCCCTACATTCCTTTAGACAAGAGTTTTTCAACTACTGACATTTTGGGCTGCATAGTCTTTGCTGGGGTGGGGCGGTGGCGGGGAGGGTTCGGCGGGGTGGGCAGCAGTGGCAGGCAGGATATGCAAAGTAGGATATTTATCAAAGTTCTTGGCCTCTAACAAGTAGATGCCAGTAGCACTCACCCAGCTGGGCCAGGTACAAATGTCTCCAGACATAGCTAAATGTCTTTTGGGGGCAAATTAACCCCCTGTTGAGTACCATTGCTTTAGAGTGTATCACATTTCCTACCTTTTCACTGAATTAGTTAATAAACTCTTATGTATCTAAAATTCTGAAGGAGGTACACAGACTAATAAAAATAATATTTTTAATTAAATAAGACTTAAGGTATCATACTGACATCCACTGGCTCGATACTAAATTGTACATGTGACATATACTGCATTTAAAAAAAAAAACCTCAAAATTAAAAGTAATATACATGCTATTCTGGGAAACTAAAACAGTTAACATTAACATCAAAACTATGTTTTATGTAAAGCCTAACATATATAATAACATAATTATTATTTTCTCAGTTTTCAATGTACTGTCTTTTGGATGAATTAAATTTTTAATAAATGTTTTTACAGTCTAGTTAGGATTTTAGAACAAGTAAAAAAAAAAAAGCGTGCTCCAAAAAACTTGCAAAATTGAAGCACCACGCTATTTTCTGACTTATATTGAGGTTTTAAAAGGCTAGTATCTTTCGTAAAAACTAGTAATGATAATGTTATAAATAAAATCGCAACTTTCCAGGTTTTTAATAAATGACATCTGTAATTAAATACTATTGTCAATTAAACTGATGAACTTTATTGGGGTTAAAACTATAACAAAGTTCATCCTAAAACATTTTGCAATGCAAAATTATCTCACTCAAGGAGTGTTTAATAATTTGGATGCCAGGAATTACAAGCAATTTTCAAAAACAAAGACTCACATTCATAAAACTTTATACATCATTTGAACTGACAGATATTTATACTACTAGGATCAAACGTGCATCACTTTCATTCTAGTATCATGATTTTATATATTACATTATTTATCACCATTCTTTGTCACTACATGTATTTTATCATACACTTGCACCATTCTCCTTAGATTTCTGATCTTTATCTTCATTCTTCCCATTATCCTATAAAATATACAAAGAAAAAGTATATTTTATTAGGTTCTCTTAGATGTAACTTTAAAAAAATACCATCAATAAACAGAGATACTCCAGATAGCCCATTTCACCATCTATGGAAAAATGAACCCTTGGGGAACTATTTGAAAGAAATCTCGCAGTTCTGTGCAGAATGACTTTTAGTATTTGAGAAAGCCATATAAGTCCTAAGAAATCAGAGGTTCTCAGGAATACATTACTAACAATAATACAGTCCTTGAAGTGGAGACGTTTTCCCCCCTTGTTCTCTGAGGGAGACCCAGGCTAAAGAAGGTCTCTCAATTACTAAAGTTAGTTTACAACGGCACTAAGTTACTAGATTAGTAAATCTTGTTTATAAAGAAGTCTGCAAACATAAATCATGTTGACATGTGAAGTAAGCTCTAGGAAAATACTATCTTTGGAGAAAAGGACAGAATACTACCACTAGTTTCTGTTAGAAAAGCCACTAAGAGCTTAATAATATTAAATTTTCCAGAGATAGGCTTTTCTGAAAAAGAATAAACTATGAAAATGTTGAAGGTAAACAATAGCTAACCTTCTTAAGAACAGTGTGGATTTCATCCATTACTGTGGATAAGTTTCTGATTGTCTTATTCAGTTGGTTTTCAAATTGCAAATTCATGTTTTCTGAAATCTTTAAGTTTTCTTGTAACTGACTAAGGTCCTTTTTAACTTCTCTAAGTTCACCAGAAAGGTTTTTGTTAGAAATCTCCAAATTTAATATGGTTTTTTCATCTTTATCTGTCAAAAGAAAAAAAAAAGAAATCAAGTTCAAAATTCACCATCTTACCACTTAATATTTCCAATTTAACCTTGAGGTTAAAAATATTTAAAGTCAGAAGACTTAAATAATAATAAGTGTATGATTAGACTTAATAAGCGTATATAATTCCTTAAACTGGCCATAAGTGTCAATTTCAATAGCATAGCACAATGCAATGCTTCTTTGTAAAGAATCCGGCTACAATGTAGGAGACCTGGGTTCGATCCCTGGGTTGGGAAGATCCCCTGGTGAAAGGAATGGCTACACACTCCAGTATTCTTACCTGGAGAATTCCATGGACTGTATAATCCATGGGTCACAAAGAGTGAGACATGACTGAGTGACTTTCACTTTCACTCACAATCAGTTCAGTTCAGTTGCTCATGCCAGGCTTCCCTGTCTATCACCAACTCCCGCAGTTAACCCCAACTCATGTTCATCGAGTTGGTGATGCCATCCAGCCATCTCATCCTCTGTTGTCCCCTTCTCCTCCTGCCCCCAATCCCTCCCAGCATCAGCCTTTTCCAATGAGTCAACTGTCCACATGAAGACTTAACAATACTCAGTTAAATTAAGCTTTACCTAAGTATTACTTCTAAAACCAAGTTCCATTTTTTAGATGATTGCACAGACTAGAAAAAGTAGCAGGAAGTGGTGAAAACTAAGCAGAACTATGGGAGGAATTAAAGGATACAACAGAACAATCAAACCTGAGAATACACATGAAGATCTAAGATTAATTCTCATTATGCTAAGCAATTTTACAACCTTTAACAGAAATAGTCAAATGTAAAGTTACATTATGTATCTACACTATAAAGTATGGATGGATATGCATGTGTACAGGTGTGCATATGTGTGCCCACATATATACCCCAGTAGAGTGTTAAAAGTACCAACATACCAATGCTTTTCCTTACCTGTCTTTTCTTCTAGTAACTGCAGCTTTTGTTCCACTTCAGCTCGTACTTTTTCACTCTTTTCCAATTTTTGCAAGAGGCTTCCTACATCAACCATTGCACCGTTGTACACAATAAGGCCAACATTTTCTTCTACGTCTTTTGACTCCTGTTTTACTACTGGTGTTGGAAGTAACAATCTGTTTCCTATAATATAAAAGATACTTTTATTTTACAGCATGTGGGGTCACAGTTCTCTGACAAGGGATTGAAACCGTAACCCCTGCAGTGGAAGCATGAAGTGCCAACCATTGGACCTCCAAGAAATCCCTAAAAGATACCATACTTAAAAAAAAAAAAAAGATACCATAGTTTATTATGTTATTTTCTTTTTAAATTAATAATACAGTTATAAAATGGCATGATCTTAAAGTAATATACTCAAACCTAGCATATCTTCCTGCAAAGCTTCAGATTCTTCATGGTTTTCTTCATCTTTTGAGGTGTCTGTTAATTTCCGGTAAAAGCAAGATTCACGGAGTACTACTTTATTAAGAAGCTTCTTTACCTGTTATGCAAGAAAGAAACCATATTTAAAAGATGAAAATAAGTTTTTGATTCTCCTTGAACTATGTTCTAATTTTCACATATGATGAACATTAATACCATTTCTCAGGTATCCACTAAAATTCAATTTGAGCACTTACGTTTTTAACTGTCTTCTCTAGAAACCTAAATTTCAAATTATCACTTGAAAAAAATTTTCTAAAAAAAAAAAAAAGCAACACTGAAAGAAACGCTAACACATACATTAAAGTTTATGTACAAACACACATATTACAGCATAGCCTGTGGTTCTAAAAAATGAGAGCCATTCAGCAACTGGGGCCTAGTTAAGGCAATAAAAGGCACACCTATACCATGGAATACTATGCAGTAATAAAAAGAACAAAATGGGTCTCTATTTTCATGGCAGAATGCTGATGATACATTATTAAATGAAAAAAAGTCTCAGATATCACCAGAATGATTTCATGTATTGTTTATAAAACTGGAACTATCATATATAAACACGTATGAGTTGCTTAAAAAAGATCTAGAAGTTTATATATTAGGCCAAAGGCATAGAATTAGACAGAGAGGAGACTTTTAACTGCTTACATGTTATTTCAATACTGTATTATTATGAGCCTGTATTTGCATTTATATTTCAAAAAGTCAAAGATACTAAAAAGAGTTATTTAAAAATGCTTTTCATTTCAAATATTTTAAGATAGATTACCTGAGCCCGAGAAAGATGTAGTCCAAGAGTATAAAATATTTCTTCCAAATCCTTTTCAAGAAGGTAACCACAATGGCTTTGATCAAAGTAAACAAATGCCATTAATAGATCTCTGTTAATTGTGATCATCTGAGTCTTCTCTTTTTCCTAAAGAAAATGCAGAAAATGTAGTACATAATTTTAACCCCTGAAAAGTGACAAAATTTGACTTATTAAGTCATTGTCCATAATATACAAAAATATGAAAAGACCTTTGTCTCATCTTAGCTAAACTGAGTTGATCTAGTTACGTGTATGAAGAAATAAATAAAACATATTATCTGTTGTTGCTGTTTACTCGCCAAGTTGTGACTTTTTTGCGATCCCAAGAACCATAACCCACCAGTCTCCTCTGTCCATGGGATTTTCCAGGCAAGAATACTGGAATGGGCTGCCATTTCCTTCTCCAGGGAATCTTCCCATCCCAGGGATCCAACCCACATCTCCTGCATTGGCAGGCAGATTTTTTACCACTGACCACTTAGGAAGCCCACTGATTATCTGACATATCTTTTCTCATTTAAAAAGACCCTGATGCTGGGAAAGATTGAGGGCAGGAGCAGAAGGGGACAACAGAGGATGAGATGGTTGGATGGCATCATTGACTTAATGAACATGAGTTTGGGTAAATTCCGGGAGTTGGTGACGGACAGGGAGACCTGGTGTGCTGCGGTTCAGGGGGTTGCAAAAGTCAGACACAACTCAGCAACTAAACTGAATACCAAAATACAACTGACTGAATTCTGCTGAGTGGTACTATAAAGATATACAAGCATCAATAAAGTTCATCACTGTGTTACATTTAGTAATAAGTATGTTTTATGTAAAAAATGGAAATCGTTGTGTTGTACATAAGAAACCAATAATGTATGTCAAACATACTTCAGTATTTAATACATACCTTATCTTTAGAGGGCCTCTCCTTGCAGTACCTATTAATATCTCTTTTGTCATCTCGTTTGTTTTCTTCCTCATCTCGATCTATACAGTAAATACAACAGGAGCAAAAGACTCATTTAGTAGATAAATTTCCAACTATCACACAGATTGAAAATACTTTTCTATTACTGATCAGTTTTCATAAGATACAACAGCAAAGAAATATATAAATAAAAATAGTTTGGATTTTATAAGAAACAATTATAGCCCTGAACAGGAAGAAACTTATAAGGAGACCAGAGGGAAGAAGAAAGTGGATTTTACTGATTTAAATACAAGGACTTAATTCAATAAGTATTGGGGGGATTTAGTTTCCAAAAATGAATGTATTTAATACAAAAAGATTGAAACTTAAAATTTTTTTTAAAAAAGAACAAGTATATTTTCTTAAAGGAGAAACACCAATATAGGAATTCTAACTGCAGATGCATTATTGCAGAATAAAAGTGTATGTGAGAATTGAAACGTTTTTTTCATAATTAAGACCTAACAATGTTAATATCCAGATTTGCATAATAAAAGATAGGAAATCAGGTGAAAGTTAAAGCTCAGTTGTATCCAACTCTTTGCAACCCCATGGATGTAGCCTGCCAGGCTCCTCTGTCCATGGAATTCTCCAGGCAAAAACACTGGAGAGGGTTGCAATTCCCTTCCTTCTTCAGGGGATCTTCCTTACCTAGGGATCAAATCTGGTCTCCACACTGCAGGCAGATTCTTTACCATCTGAGCTACCATGGAAGCCCAGGAAATTGGATAAATTATTCTTAATAAATAAATAAACAGAAAACTGACAAAAAAGTAAACTCCTTTCTCTTACCTATCCATAGGCTACCCAGTTTTTGAAGACCTTGGCCACCACCCTCAGGTAAATACCATTACCACCTTGAAATTCAGCTAATATTAAACAATAAATTTGCTTATGGATTCAGTCCTTACCTCCTAAAATGCCTAAGTTGAAGTCCTAAGCCCCTAATACTTCAGAATTTTTCCTTATTTGGAAAAATGGTCTATGCAGAGATAATCAAAATGAGATTATCAGAGAGGGCTCTAACTCAATGACTGGTGTTCCTAAAGAAAGGAGAAATTTGTATGCAGACACATGCAGACAGAAGACAATATATGAGAATATGGGGAAAAGATAGCCATCTAGAAGCTGATCAAAGTTGCCTAGAATAGAACCTTTCCTCACAGCCCTCAGAAGAAACTAACCCAGCCAACTCTTTCATCTTAGATTTAGCCTTCAAAATTAGAGGGGACTTTTTTGCAGATATTTAATGATCAACAATTTTAAAAGAAAATTTTAGTTCTAGAGGTTTCTGGATCTTTCAAATGGATCTCCATCAGAAAGCCCAGAGTAACAAAGGGTTTGTTGGTAAAATACAAGATACAGTAAACACAAGAAGTTGATTAGTCCTTAAGATACTACAGAGCTTATATTCATAAATAATTCACACTATATTCCCTTCTTGAACATTCACAATATAAATAAGCAGCTAAGAAATTCTATAGTAAAACCTGTTAACCTTTGCTTTTAGCCCAAGTTTCCCAAATTTATTTGACCCTAGAATATTTTAGTAACCTTAATACCAGTTAATATTTTGGAACACTCTGGGAAGGACTGTCTTAAGTGAGAAGTTGTATGCAAACAGTAACAATGTAGAAAAATCTTTGTATTAAATAGAATACACATGTGAAAACACACATGAACCTTGATAACATTATGCTAAGTGAAAAGAAGCCCGTCACCAAAAAAAACCCCCACATACTGCATGATTATATTTATACAAAATGTTGTCTAAAATTGTGTATATATCAAAAACCAGTGAGTTGCATGTTTATAAGTGGGTGAAATGATTGATATATAAATTATATCTTAAGGTGTTATTAAAAAAAAAAGAAAACAGTGGGCTTTTCTGGTGGTCTAGTGGTTAAGAATCCGCCTTGCAATACAGGGACACTGGTTCAATCCCTGGTTCAGGGAAGACCCCATGTTCTGTGGAGCAATTAGGCCTGTGAGCCACAACTACTAACCTGACACACTGCAACTACCAAAGCCTGTGTGCAGAGACCCTGTGCTCCACAAGAGAAGCCACCGCGATACAACCGCACACTGCTCACCACTAGACAAAGCCCATGCGTAGCAATAAAAACACACCACAGCCAAAAAACAAATGAAAAATAAATGAAGAAATCTTAAATAAATAAAGGGAAACAGACAAATGTTCTAAAACTACTGGATTGTGGTGATGGTTTCCAATTCTATAAAGTTACTAGAAATTATTATATTGTTAAATTATTAAACTAAATTACATACATTTAAAATGAGTGAGTTTGTGATATATATCTTAGAACAGCAATTGCTAAGTCGCTCCAGTCGTGTCCAACTCTGTGTGATCCCACAGACAGCAGCCCACCAGGCTCCCCCGTCTTTGGGATTCTCCAGGCAAGAACACTGGAGTGGGTTGCCATTTCCTTCTCTGATGCATGAAAGGGAAAAGTGAAAGTGTAGTCGCTCAGTCATGTCCAACTCTTAGTGATCGCATGGACTGCACCAGGCTCCTCTGTCCATGGGATTTTCCAGGCAAGAGTACTGGAGTGGGGTGCCATTGCCTTCTCCAAGAACAGTAATAAGCAGTATTAAAAAAGAGAAAGACTATGTGTGTGGTTTTTTTTTTTTTTTTTTTTTAAGACTATGTGTTTTAAACCTAATTATTTCATACAAAGTACAGAGTGGTTCAATTGCTTGTTTTATTACCATGGATAAATTAATTTACTGCTAAGAGCTGCAGTTTCCTCAATTATGAAATGGTTAAGTATTCACTTTCATTTGTTCACATTTTACAGACATGACCCATTTTGAGTGTTTAACTTGAAAGGTGTCACTTTCGTAACCATCTCTCCAGAAACCTAATTTTAAAACATTTTTTAAAATTCCAAGTAATCACTGCTCAAATCTTAGAACATGCTGCGTATAAAAACTATCTGGTAATCTTTTCCACATCACTATCCCCTACCTACTTTTTCAATGACTACACAGAATTTAACTGCATGTCTATGTCAAAATGCATTTAAATAACTCCCTATTGTTTTACATAAGTTATTCTAGCAACTGTACTGAAAAGAGACTTTAGAGGAAGGGTATAGGGAGGGAAACCAGATAGGGGGCTATTAAAATAATCCAGGTATGGGCTGCCTTAGGGCTACACCAGTGAAAAAAACAGAAGTGAAACTGACAATGTTAGTTACTCAGTCATGTACGACTGTGACCCCAGTGACTGTAGCCCGCTAGGCTCCTCTGTCCATGGAGTTCTCCAGGCAAGAATACTGGAGTGGGTAGGGTGGCCTTTCCTTTCTCCAGGGGATCTTCCCAATTCAGGGATCAAACCCAGGCCTCCTGCACTGCAGATGGGATTCTTTACCATCTGATTCATCAAGGAAGTCTATAAAGTTGGTGACAAATGGTCTGATTCTGGGTATATTTTGAAGACAGAGGCAATATGACCTCCTGATAGTATGGAAATGGAATATGACCAAAAAAAAAACAAGGATGACTCCTAGATTTTAGCTTAAGCAACTATAAGGATGAGACAGCCATCAAGAGTCAGAGGTCAGAGGATTTGTTTGTTTTCATATGGTGAAGAGGAAAAGCAGAAGTTCAGGATTAAGACATGTTTATTTTGAAATGTCAGGTAAGTGGAGATGACAAATAGGCAGTTGATATGGAAGAATAAGAGAAGCCTGATTTGAGATATAAATTTGAGAACTATCAATACAGGTAGATAGTATTTTAAGTCAGGAGAATGGAAAAGAACACCACTAAGGGAGTTACACAGCAGAAAAGGAATAAAGAAAACAACTAAAGAGAGCCAGGACATTCTGACACAAAAGAAAATGAGAACAATGTTCAGTGATTTAAGTAAAGCAGTGATTAAAACAATACTGGGAGAATGGGGGAGAAAAAAATGGGATTGTAAAAAGGGTTCATCTTCATTGAGCAAAGCAGGTAATGAAGATAAAAGAAACAGTGATATATGTGTATCATATCACTGCTACTGAGTTGAATGTCTTTTCTTAGGCAACTTGAAGAATTTCTACTTTCAAATGAATCAGAAACACATACAAACACAAAGACAATATAAATAAGATAAAATATTAACTAATGAATCAACTGTTGGGTATAAGCTGTTCAACTTCTTTTGTGTTCCGTTCTTTCAGCTTCTTGTATGTTTGAATATTTTCACCAATTAGAAGAAAATTAAAATGCTAGGCTAAAAAAAAAAAAAATAGAGAGGCAAACCAAAAATACCTTAAGTAGTAATAATTCTCAGAGATAGGTATTACAAAGAAAACTTAATGATTTTCTCATTTGAGAAAAAAAAATTTTTTTTTAAAATGCCGCAAATCTACACTGAAACCAATAATCAGTGGTACTCCATAAGTACTATAGAACTGGCATATATGATTAGTCAAGACATCTACTATAAAGCCTTTTGAGTTTCATTACTACCAGTGAAAGTCTATTATTTAAAACTTGGATAATAGATATGCAAGTGTTTCTTATTAGTCTTTAAACTCAATCTGAATGTGAGACATACTCTTTTGCTTAGATGATAGCCTTCATAATTTAAAAAAATACTAGAGTTAGTTTTCAGAGAAGGCAATGGCACCCCACTCAAGTACTCTTGCCTGGAAAATCCCACGGACGGAGGGCCTGGTGGGCTGTAGTCCATGGGGTCGCTAAGAGTTGGACACGACTGAGCGATTTCACTTTTCCCTTTCATGCATTGGAGAAGGAAATGGCAACCCACTCCAGTGTTCTTGCCTGGAGAATCCCAGGGACAGGGGAGCCTCATGGGCTGCCATCTATGGGGTCGCACAGAGTCAGACATGACTGAAGAGACTTAGCAGCAGCAGCAGAGTTAGTTTTCTAAGGAAGATTATAACCTTTTCATGACACACTTTAATACAGTTTTTAGGGAAAATTTTACTCAAGGTGAATAAGCATTAATTGTATGTGGAACATATGACAGTCAAAACTAAACATTTCTTAAAACAATCCTCTCACCTAAAAATTACTAAAATAGTAGTTAATATATTAACAGTACTTAATATAACATACTCTCACCAGAGAATATTTTACCTTTCCTATTCTAAAAATTACCATAATCATGCATTTCAGTGATATGAAGTCACCAAACAAAAATTGTAGTTTTCACCCTAAGGGGAAATAAGTGAATCGTACCATCTTCTTCATCCTCAGCTTCTTCTGCTTCCATTGGATCATATTCATCTTGATTATTATCCTCTTCAGTTTCATCATCATCTTTAGAATCATCTTTTCTTTTATCTTCTTTCTGTAATTTAAAATGTCTTAAAATTAAGCAGGATCTCAAAATAATTAAATTCACCAAATTTACTTGAAATAGTATATTATAAATATCTTATAATAATGTACTTTTATCATTCACAACATACATAAATAAGCCATCATGCTATATACCTCAGACTTAAAAATAGAATAAACAAAACTAGTTATAACTAGTTATATATGCTTATGTAGGCTTAATTCAAAAGACTTAAATTTCTAATAATACACTAAAACTTTTTAGTTTGACTTTTATATTTCACTATTCTGATGAAATTTATTGTTCTATGTTACACTACAGAAGACTAATTAGAAAACTAAATCAATTGCTGGTCATACAAATAATTACAGACCTTCCTTTCATCCCTATCTTCTTTTTTATCTTTATCATCGCCTGATTTTCTCCGTTTGGGTTTTGGTTCATCAGTTTCATCATCTCTTTCTTCTTTTTTATCTTTTCTCTCATCTTTTTTGCTTTTCTTTTCCTTTTCTTTTTTATCCTCTTTCTCAGGAAGAGACAATAATGATTTGTATATTCTGACACCAAAATCTCTTTGAAGCATTTCATTGAAAAGCTCTGCAAATAATGAAACCTATAAAAAGACAAAACAGTAACCCAGCCAACTTAGTGAACAAATCCAGCAAATCAGTAATTTATCATACGATGACTTATCACATCCAAGAACTAATGGGCGCTAACAATAAATAATTAATGTTGATGATGCCAAGAAGCCTCAAAATCCTCAAAAACTCTTCTGAAGATATAAATACTGTTTTTAGTGTACTTTTGACCAAATAGTATAAAAAAATAACTGCATGACTTTATCATGTGTATCAACAAGATGTACTCTACAAGTTTTTATGAAATGCCTACTATGTATCAGGACTGTTCTTTAGCAATGTGAATACAGAAGTGAAGAAAGCAGATAAAAATCCTAACTCTCATAAGATAACTAATCTAGGGGGACAAAGTATGAAATAATAAAATCAGTATCAAATTATAATAAAAACAAGCAGGGTAAGAGCATAGAGAGTAATAAGAGTACAGCCGGAGATGGCCTTTCTGATCAAGTGACATTTGAAAACTAATGTTAACTTCACATACAAAAATGACTTACATTCTAATGATAGATTAAAAGGAAATTAAGGGGATATGTTAGATGGAGAGGAAAAAAATAAAGCAACATTTTGCTAGCAGATGTCTGTTTCTCAAATCAGTGTTTTCCACTGTATGGCATTAATTTGAGATCCTCTTACAGCATCCTTTAGATATATAGTGTATACATTATAAGTAGAGATATCAAAGACTATTTTTTTCATTAATTTATTTTTTAATGACTACTGCAGGAGAGGCACTATTAAGAGTTACATTTATGGCAACTGGTAATAAAAATAAAATCATATAACATATGATGTTTAAGGACACTGATTTACTGGAATTTTCAGTGTTTCAAAAACTGTAAACACTTTAATATTTGTTACATACTTTGCATCAAGATGAATAAGAATGCACTTCATGTTTAATAAGCTCAGAAGCCCTCTTTATTTGTTTATAAACATCACTTTTATCTTACCATCTGGTGGACAACGAATGACCTTCTGGGTCAAGTAGGTATGACTGATTTTTACAGTATAATTTATCAAATGAAACAATGTGAAATTTGTTGATAAGATACAATAATTGTACACAATTATAATTTCATATAGGCTATTTACAAAAGTCATATTTTACACCGTTTTGTTTAAAGAATGAACCAATCACTAACACAGAAAGAGAAGTGCATTTCAACTATTTTGAAAAATGACAAATTATGTTGTAAAGCTGCTCTAGAGTAATGATACAAAGGAACAGATTCACCTTGAAAAGATAAACATCAATTATTTTATCTTACACCAAGATCAGTCAGATGTAAAAGTTTCAATCCCACAAAATGGTATTTTAAATTCTACAGTAAATAATAAAGTGCTGCTACATTCCCAAGAGCAGTAGTTAGACATTATTGTATTATATGACCCCTGATATCCTGATAAAAAACAAAAAACACACCACTACTTGTGAAGCAGTCGAAGAAAAACAATGATTGAACCTGAACCGGACTGAGACTTTAGATCCAAGTATCAATTTATGGGAAACAGAGAAGGCAAACATTTAAACCATACCACAGGAATGCAATCAGCAAAACTGAGTTTGTAGGAAATGTCACCTGGTTGTTTTTCCCATAAAAAAATACACTGTAAGGAAAATTTTAAAAACAGAAACAATGAAGGAGGCACTCAAAAGAGATTTGAGATATACTGACCAATCAAAATATATGAACCTTATTTGGACCCCAATTCAAATGTAAAACATTACCTCAAATGAATGTTCTTTATTATCCTCTAATCTGTAGTCCAAAAGTACACTCAAAGACATGATGCTACAATCAAACTTGCCACTTTTTGCAGCCCAGTTTGGATGTACAACGATAGCCGGCTCATCAGGCAAAATATATCTTCTTTCCCGACGCTGGCGTTCCAGTTCCTCTTGACGTTTTCTTTCTTCTTCCTACATATTTGAAATTTTAAATAATGGTTAAACTTCCACATACATTATGTATCATACCAAAAGAAAAAGGGTGAATTTCTAACAATGATAATACCAACTTTAAGGGCTAAGAAGAGAGTGAAGTTCAAATTTACTAAAGAAGATAGCCACTTTTACGGCTCCTAATTCTCTTTTTCATTTTCCAGGGTAAGCTGCTGCCTTCTAAAGAGGGAAAAGACACCACAAACCTGTATTACCATCATATAAATCAGGATATTCTGGGAAAATGGTGGCAATCCCCACATTTAAAAAAGAGACAGTATAATCTAGATACCAAAACCAAAATCCATGTATATTCATAACAAAATGAAATGACAAAGGTATTTCCACAAACCCCAATATACAAGTAGGAGGGGAAAAGTCACAAGATCTAAAACATCTATGTGTTACTGACATCTGTGTAGAGGGGAAGCAGAGGAAGCAATGAGGTTACCTGCTGAATCTAAGAATAGGAAAACCATAAAACAGGCAGTGGAAAGCACAGCAGGTAAATTTAAAAATAGTAGCTGAAACTAGGAAAAGGTGAGTGAGTACAAAGGGTCAGTGTTAAGATCTAAAATGGCCAAGGCATTCTAGGCCCACTTGCAAAGCTGATTTATCAAGGCACCCTTTCAGCACAGGCCAAACTGAGGAGAAACTTCTGGGAGCAGAATCAACAGTGAACAGTACAAGAATAAAAGAGAGAGAATAGAGACGTGGGAGGAAAAGGTCCAGATAAAATCTCAGCAAGACACCACATATTTTTTGGCAGAACAAGAAAATAACAGAACATAGAGCTCTATAAAGTCAGAAAAGCTATCTGAAGCAACCTCCTTCTAACAAACTTTAGAGAAACCACATTCACATAAAAATTAGCAACAGAAATGTACTTTGGTCAAATTCCATGCAAAGTTATTACTGGAAAAAAAAAAGGGGGGTGAGAGAATAAGGAGCAGAATCCCGTCTCTGGCAGACAATGAAAGTGGACCAGAAGACATGGCCAAAAGACAGATAAAAAACCCTTAACTGACTATTTTAAAGTGTGCTAAAAGACATAGAGAAAATGTTACAACATATGAAAGAACAACATGAGTAAATATTTTATTTTATTTTATGAGTAAATATTTTAAAAGTAGAAAATGAGGTGACAGAATTTAGGGAACAATCAGAAAAGAGAGTTCCAGAAATTTAAGAATAAAGTAAAGGAATAAAAAAGCAAATGAACTCAACAGGTAAATGCCTTATTTCCTCTAAAATCAGGAACAAGACAAGGGTGACCACTTTCACCACTACTATTCAACATAGTTTTGGAAGTCCTAGCCACAGCAATCAGAGAAGAAAGAAATAAAAGGAATCCACATTGGAAAAGAAATAAAACTCTCACTGTTAGAAGATGACATGATCCTCTACATAGAAAACCCTAAAGACTCCACCAGAAAATTGCTAGAGCTAATCAATGAATATAGTAAAGTTGCAGGATATAAAATCAATACACAGAAATCCCCTGCATTCCTATACACTAACAATGAGAAAACAAACAGAAATTAAGGAAACAATCCCATTTCAATGCAAAGAATAAAATACTTATGAATAAACTTACCTAAAGAAACAAAAGACCTATATGTAGAAAACTATAAACAAAAGACCTATATGTAGAAAACTATAAAACACTGATTAAAGAAATCAAAATGACACAAACAGATGGAGAAATATACCATGTTCTGGGATTGGAAGAATCAATATAGTGAAAATGAGTATACTACCCAAAGCAAACTACAGATTCAACGCAATCCCTATCAAGCTACCAATGGTATTTTTCACAGAACTAGAACAAATAATTTCACAATTTGTATGGAAAAACAAAGAAAAAACCTTGAATATACAATGGAGAAAAGACAATCTCTTTAAGAAGTAGTGCTGGGAAAACTGGTCAACCACCTGTAAAAGAATGAAACTAGAACACTTTCTAACACCATACACAAAAATAAACTCAAAATGTATTAAAGATCTAAATTTAAGACAAGAAACTATAAAATGCTTAGTGGAAAACATAGGCAGAACATTCTCTGACGTAAATCAGAAGATCCTCTATGACCCACCTCTCAGAGTAATGGAAATAAAAACAAAAAAAACCAAATGGGACCTAATTAAACTTAAACGCTTTTGCACAACAAAGGAAATGATAAGCAAGGTGAAAATATAGCCTTCAGAATGGGAGAAAATAATAGCAAATGAAGCAACTGACAAAGAATTGATCTCAAAAATATACAAGCAGCTCATGCAGCTCAATACCAGAAAAATAAACAACCTAATCAAAGAGTGGGCTGAAGAACTAAACAGACATTTCTCCCAAGAAGACATACAAATGGCTAACAAACACATGAAGAGACGCTCAACATCACTCATTATCAGAGAAATGCAAATCAAAACCACAATGAGGTACCATTTCATGCCAGTCAGAATGGCTGCCATCAAAAAGTCAACAAACAATAAATGCTGGAGAGGGTGTACAGAAAAGGGAACCCTCTTACACTGTTGGTGGGAATGCAAACTAGCACAGCTACTATGGAGAACAGCATGGAGATTCGGTAAAAAACAGGAAATAGAACTCCCACATGACCTAGCAATCCCACTGCTGGGCATACACACCAAGGAAACCAGAACTGAAAGAAATACATGAACTTCAATGTTCATTGCAGCACTGTTTACAACAGCTAGGACATGGAAGCAACCTAGATGTCCATCAGCAGATGAACGGATAAGAAGTTGTGGTACACATACACAAAGGATTATTACTCAGGTATAAAAAAGAACTCATTTGAGTCAGTTCTAATAATGAGGGGGATGAAACTGGAGCCTATTATACAGAGTGAAGTAAGTCAGAAAGAGAAACACCAATACAGTATATTAACACATATATATGGAATTTAGAAAGACAATAATAACGACCCTATATGCAAGACAGTAAAAGAGACACAGATATAAAGAAGAGACTTTAAGACTGTGTGAGAGAAAGCAAGGGTGGGACGACCTGAGAGAATAGCACTGAAACACACATATTACCACATGTAAAATAGATGACCAGTGTGATGCATGAAACAGGGCACTCAAAATCAGTGCTCTGGGACAACCCAGAGAGATGGGGTGGGGAGGGAGGTATGAGGGGGGTTCAAGATGGGGGGACACATGTACACCCATGGCTGATTCATGTCAATGTATGGCAAAAACCACCACAATATTATAAAGTAATTAGCCTCTAATTAAAATAAATTTATTAAAAAACCAAATAAGATAATGTCTTAAAGAGAAAGGGAGGTAATATGGAAATGTTAAAAATCAAAGAGAAATGAAAAAGTGAACAATACTGAGGAAGCAAAAAACGTAAACACAAGACATCAGAATTCCTTAAAGAAAACAAAAGTGAACAGAACAAATAAAAAATTATTACTTGACACAACTTGTTTGTTCATAGCACTATTATTCACAACAGTCAAGAGACAAAACCAAGTATTTTTGCTACCATGAGCTCTGAGGTATCTACTAGAGATGAGCTTCAGGTACAACGACAAAAGGATTAGTTGTAAGCATTAGGTATATAGTAGTAAAACCAAAATTAAGTGAGCATTAAAAGAGAGTACAGTATGTATGCTAAATGCTAGGACAATATATTTATAGGACATTTTTAAAATGGGGAGAAAGCAGGTATAGGAATAGGAAATTCAAAAATGTACTTAAAGTAAGCAAGACTTTAATACTGGTGGTGGGGCTACTAATATTTTATTTGTATTGTGTATCTGTATATATATTCACAAGCACTGGCAAAAAAAAAAAAAAGTTGACAATTTGAGCTTCAAAAGGAGAAGAATCACAAGGAATTGAAACCCATTAAAAATGTTCAAATCCATGTATTCATAATGTTTAAAAACAAACAGGTAACCATCTGAAGATGTGGGGAACCAATTCACTATTGTAAAAACTGGATAAACAACAACAGAAAAATAGTGCTTGATGGAGCAGCATATATACTACATTAGTATGGCAGAGGAATGCTGCAAATTCCTGAAACCTTTTTTTTATGCCACTGTGCCATATATGGGATCTTAGTTCCCCAACTAGGGATTGAACCCGTGCCCTGTGCAGTGGAAGCGCAGGATCTTAACCTTTGAACCACCAGAGAAATCCCAACATTCTATATTTTAAAAAGAAAGAAAACAATCAAGTACTGATCCTGCCTTTTTCTGCATGAATTTACCAAAAGGCAAATACCACTGCATAACCAAAAGAGCAGATGAGAGGAATATGTGAAAACAAAATAAGAATTATAATACCATCATTTTTAACCTCAATAAATCAATGGATTTAGGATTTGAGCACTACTGCCCACTAACATCAAAAAGTGAAAATCTGCTTTCTTCTGTTGCTGTTCTGAACAATTCAATTCTAAAGCAATTCCTACAAGCAAAGTAGGTGTCTACAACAGGATTGAGGTTGATGAGAAAAGTTTAGAGCTACAATGGCCCCGAGTAGAAGAGCTGCCCAGTTATCAGGCACTGATATCCAAATGAAGCAAGGAGGGCATCCATACAGAGAAAGTATAGGACAAGAAATAAGACTAAAGTGGAATAAGGAGGATACACAGATTGGAGAGGGAGTGTGATATATAACTAAGGAAATAAGCAAATCCATTAAGTATAATAGAAGGTATGTTTCTCATTATTGGGGAAAGGAGTTAAAATATATAGAAAGAG
This sequence comes from Bos indicus x Bos taurus, assembly GCF_003369695.1. NCBI lineage: Eukaryota > Metazoa > Chordata > Mammalia > Artiodactyla > Bovidae > Bos > Bos indicus x Bos taurus. The sequence goes on along the minus strand of NC_040103.1, from coordinate 25,046,081 downwards.
AAAACCAGAAAGAAGTCTGTGATGTTGGAGTAGGACTAGAGTTATTAGTGTAAGCTCTTCACTTTCAACGTACACACCACAGTAAATACGATGTACCACTCTTCACTAAAAGGTACCAAGGCTTCCGGGGGAAATGGGTGACTTCAGAAACAGTGCAGGGATAGTAATCAATGAGACTAAAACACTTTATATCATAATGCAAAATAAGCGAAGTCCTCAAAAGATGACACAAGGCTATTTGGAAGAACACAGAAGTCAACCTGAAATGCCTCCTGCTGGCCAACTCTGAGATAATTCCACTATCAAATCTACTATTACATCCATAATCAAATTTCTCCAATTATCTCAAAAATACTGTTAATGGCTTCCCCTCCTCCCACCCTGATCCAGGGTCCAGTCAAGTTTCACTCAATGCATTCAGTTGTCATTATTAACCTTCTTTAAATCATTTTTCTACTTTCATCACATGAACATTTATGAAACGTTCCGACAAGCTGCTCTGTAAAATTTCATACATTCTAAATCTGTTTCCTTACAATTAGATGAAGGTAAAACATTTCTGGTAGGAAGACTTAATAAATAATGATGTGTACTTTCACAATACATTCCATTAGTACACACATAATGTTGGTTTATCCAATTACTGTTGGTGTAACACACTTCTGACATCCCCATGTTTCAAATTCAGAAAACACCCGGAAGTTATTCTTCTGGGCATATAAGACTGAGGCACAAACAAGAGTGAATAAACGGTCTCTGAGTCTTAAGAACTGTAATGCAATCAAGCACACAGCTTTAAAGCAGCAAAATTCTCAGACAAGCACTTCATCAAAACTCAATCTCTGAACTTAATAGCTCTGTCAAGCAAATTTTCTTTGATTTTTTAATATCTAAAACATTATTATTCATTAAGAGGAAGGATTGAAAACACCTGACTTACAGAAATCATTCAAATGTCTCTCAAGTGAAGAATGAATAAACACTGATACACTGATGCTGTGGAATATTATTTAGCAACTAACAAGAACTACAGAAACACACAATAAAAATGGGTGAATCTCTAACGCATTATGTTAAATTAAAGAGGTCAGACTCAAAAGGTTATATAATTCCATTTAAATGATATACTTGAAAAGGCAAAACTATAGGAAAACAAATCAGTGGCTTCCAGAGGCTGACCAGGTAGGAGAAGAAAATGCTTACAAAGAGGTATTAATATAAGTTATTTTTAGGGGATGACAGACCTTTTTTATATATATGATGACTGTGATGGTGGTTAAACGGCCATATGTATGTGTCAAAACTTGCACAACTTTTCACTAAAAGGATCGATTTTACTATTATGTAAATTATATCTTAATAGAAGTATATACACATACATATTCAAAGAACCCTATAAACCAATATTAAGTGTAATAGTATTGAAATGATTTAGTATATACCTCTTTATCATCTTCAGATTTTCTATCATCCTCCTCTTCCTCTTCTTTCTCAGATTTCTCTAATTCCTTTTGTTCTTCTTTTTGCTCTTCTACTTTAAGCTGTTTTGTCAGTCGGGCTATTAACTGGGATTTTAAGCCTTTGGAACTAAGAGCTCGACTTTCTAATTCTTTTCGGAGATCATTTACCTAAACATACACAGCATAAAAACACAGAAAATGGAAATAGGATCATGAAACAAGGAATCATGCAATTATCTTCTGTATGAGTTTTTTAAAAGTTTTGGTGAAAGGGACCCTTGTACAGCTCATAAAATATTTGTAAAAATGCAAACTGACAGAATTATTTTTTTAAGTAATTTGCAACATATTTTAAGATGCTTTCAAAGAAGTTAATGCTCTTTGACCTAGAAATTCTAGTCTCTGGGAATTTACTCTAAGGAAATAATTTATAGACAAGAAAAAAAACTTGTTATACATTCTTTGTCATAATCCCTCCATCCAAAAATGTGAAGAAACAAAATATCCAATAAGAGTATTAATACATAAGGAAAAAACAGTACATCATTTGAATGGAAGAGTATAAAACATTTAAAAATAAATTACATGGGAAACACTATTATTAATTGAAAAGGATGAGATGGAAACTTTTTGATACATGATTAGAACCAAGCAAACACTTTATACCCAGAAAAAATAACAGAAGATAATACATCTAATTTTTAAGAAAGGTTGCTCTGTTTGAGTGACAGGCTTGAGTCATTTTTTCTTCAATATTTTATGTATACACTAATTTTTAAAATAAGCATGCATAATATTTATAGTCAAAGAAATACAAATGTTTTAAACTAAGAAACAATAGAGAAGCCATCAGTTAGACAAAAATTTCTTTGGGCTGCAGGCTTAATCTAATCTTCTGAATCTATAGGATTCTATATCAAACCTGATGTTGAGGAAAACTGATGTTGAGGAGTAGTGCAAGAGTGTCAAAATTATGATATATATTCTCTACTTACTAAAAATCAATGTTGGCTTAAAAACTATAGTTTCATAAGAAAAACTCTGATTTTGCTGAGGACAGAAGTTAACCAAAAGGTCAGCTTTTACATGTTAATAAACAGCTGCAAAAGCAATCAAGTTTCTGATCTACATAGAATTTATATATGTAACTCTCTAGATCTACATCCACAGTATAGACTCAGAGATGCAAAACGGTCAAAAGATAACAGGTCCAAAGACCTTGGGAAGCAAAGAAAAACTCGTTAAGTATCAATCAAAGATTTTCAAAACAGGGTCTTATATTACCTTCCTCCTAGTTCAGATGCATTTTGAATCCACATTTTACTTTTAAATTCATTTAAGAACTGGATAATCTTTTTCTATGTTTCATTCCTTCTCCTGGAATTTAAGTAAATTAAATGCAGAAATTCCAACTCTTGGTCAGTTTCCAAATCAGAAAACAATATTGCTCACACCATACACATATGCGTACTACATTCACCAGATACTGGCTGAACTATTTAATTTTTGCACACACAAACACAACACAGAATTTTATATTTAACGAGCGGACTTCATTTTTAATGACTTATATCTGAAAAACTATTGTCTACAATATCCTCTATTCCTGTTCATAGATTTATAATTAAATATCATTACTTTCAAAGTTACCTTCATTGTCTTTGGGTCAAGTTTAGACCAATGGGTAGGAGTGGAAATTTCTTTAGCTTCACCATCATCCTTCTCTTCTTCATCCTGATATACAAAGTTAAGAACAGAATTACTATTCTGAAACCTTAAAATAAAGGTTAATTAATTTTTAAAAGTCTGTTGCTGATCTGTGCAAGGTCACAAATGTTTCAGATTGTCTTCTCCTAAAGTTATTATTTAGGCAAGTCCACGTACATACATTCTACCACTTTTAACTGATCACAAAGACACTCATCAGCCAATCAAAGCCAGATCTGTGAAACACAAAAGGGTGATAAATTACAACACAAAGGATATCAGGGATGCACAAACACTGCCGGTTCTCCACTAACCACACAGTGTGTGATCTTGCCCCAATTTTCAAACCACCCAAAGTTAAGACTGATTTAGTCAGACCTTTCAAATGTACCAAAGATGCCGCCACATAGCCTGAAATTTCAAATCTCTCAGACTTGTGGTTGTCCAATTTCAAATATCCATGACTAGAAATGATGACCGTGAAAGAGAAAATTTTTTAAATTTTAGAAAATGGCAAAATGTTTAAAATGGCTTAATACTGAATCTTGCTCAACAACTGGTCCCAGATTCCAGCAACTAGACCTATGATAAAAACAAAATTCTGTGCAATTTAAGCACAACTTATTTTCCTTTGAGGTCTCAGCACTCTTAAAGTTAGCATAATAGACAAATTTTTTTAAGAGAAAAGAACATACAACTATACTGCTGAAAGCTGGATTACCAGTCGCTGTTACCAGTTATGTTCCTCCATGTGTGTTTGTTATGTAGTGTGTGGTGTGCATTTGTGCCTGTGTTCCTGTGCCTGTGAGAAGCGGAAATAGAAAAAGGGATTAGCGTTCAGTGCCTGTTCTCCATCAGCCTCCTTGCGTTCACCCTGAAGCTTCTCGACCAGCTGCTGCTTGTATCCTCGGGAGAGGGTTTCCCACTCTGAGCGGGTGGGAAGGCAATGCCAAACATCCGGGAAAAATAAAACCACTGTCTCCACATGAGCTGGAACTGTACGCCCCTTGTGGGTCTCCTCAGGGCGATGGTAGCGAATCTCTGCAAAACGGTACCTGTTGCAAGGGAAGAAGCATGTTGGAAAAAAAATTCTAAAATACATTTTAAAGACCCTAGTTCACTTGTAGCACATCAAGTAAAGAAATTTTGCTGCAAGAACTTGAGGTTGGTCTAAAGAAAAAAAATTATAGAAGCCATAGTTCCTCTTTTGGTACATTTGTACAATATTTTATGGTTAAAAGAATATGTTCCCCAAGGCATTGTCAAGTTTGATTACAGAGCTACCCATATTTTAGAGAATACCTGAAGAAGCTGGATAGCTGTTCAGATTTCATGTGCTAAAAAAAGAATGTTCTCAATTAAATCACAAGAAATACACTAAAATACACAAGACAAATAAGCCTCAAGAGAAAATATGGCTGAACAAAAATAATCAGCAACTACATCATTTTATAACAAAAGAATTATAATGAAATGAAGTTCTCTCTTGACGATCTTCTCCAGCTATGCATGAAATGAAAAATATTTTCAACATACATCCAACTTCCAAAGTACAGCGTAACAAAACATTAATATTTTCAGTTTATTTTGATTAGTTCTTAATCCTTTTCCCCCAAACATTTTTGGCACCAAATAAACTTTTGCTACAAACGAGCATTTTCCTTTGAGATTATCTGCATGATCAAGATTGCTAAAATACGGGAGGGTGGGGGTGGGAGAAGGCTGATGGACAAGAACATCTACATAAACTATTAGAAAAACCTTTCTAATCAAGAAATGAATTAGTACTTACCATTGTGTGCATACACTTAGATCAATGCCTGTCAGAGCCTTACAACAACGAATAGCAGTCTTAATCAACACAAAGGGGTCTTTTTCTGGGTCTGGTCCATCCAACGAAGGAGACCAATGGCCTCCAATGGCCATGGCTTCATCCTTGCCTTTCATGCCCACTAAAAACTAATTTAAAACAAAGAATCATTTACATGTATTATGTAACCTGTCAAATTACAAATTAAATACTTGAAAAGGAAAGGAACAAACCTTTCCAATACCATTTTTACTACCTCTGGTATCTGTCAGTCAAGGAAGAGTTCAGTTCATCATGTTCCACACTGCATTTCAGCAATGGAATAGGATTTATACATCATAACTCATCCTTCTAAAGTATTTCCTCAGATAAAAAGTTCTTTTAAAGAAAACAAGCTATAATTCACACTTTAAGAGCATCCAGATACACTAAATCCACTAAGATTTTATTATGCTTCAAATATATAGTATCAAAACGACAGCTGAACTAGCGACATATAAATAAGACATTAAATACAGCCATAATCTGCAATGAGAAAAACACCTCCATCATTTACTGCTGTAACTATATTAAAATAAATTATAAAACAAATCAACAAAATTTAAAAGGTAGTATTTTTAAATTTTATATATGGACAGAACTAAGCAAAGTAAATATACACCTAAAGTTAAAATAAATCTTTCAGTTTACCTTAACGAGTCTAGCAGGATGCTGAAATCCATCTCGAAGTTCTTGTGGGTCTTCAGCAAGAGCACATGACTTATGATACAAATCTTCCATACTAGGGCTAGCCATCAGCATTACCTATTACAGTCAAATAATTCAATCCTGTCAAAAGTCTAAAGTAATGTAAAAAAATGAGAAGCACTACTAATTATCCTTCCATAACATTTAGCTGAAGTTTTTTTTTTTTGTAAAAAATGGAAAATGCTACAGCAGAAATGGTATTGGATACCTTATAATTATATAGGTAACTTTGGAAGAAAAGGCGTTTTGATCTATGTTTATCAAATAGCAGAAAACTACTGACCATAAGCAATATACTCAATGTTATCCCAAAGACTAAAATATGGTGCATTTACCCAACAAAACATTTTATCTGGATCTATCAGAAGCCATAGAACATTTCAAAAAGCTCAATAAAATGAACTTCATCTTCACATTTTATAAGGTTCAAAATGTTGACGCAGTATCACAGTTTTACAGCTCAAGAATTAAAGCAAAAAAGAGGTTAAATTACTTTAACAACCAAACAATCAGGCAGACAAGAAGAAAACACAGGCTTTCAGGTCTTAAAACATAATACTTTCTGAAGATTAACTTCACATACACTCTTAATACAAATAACTGCTCAGAAATTTTAGCCGTGTATCACAGAATACAAACCTTTGCACTGTATAAATGATCAGCATCTGGTGGATCAAGAATGGCCATATTTTTTTCTAAGGACTCTACTTCTCTGTGCATTACATAGAAATTGCAGTAATTTCCCAGCTGAAATGGTCTTGACAAAGGGAAAGCATCCACCCATGTAAACTGAGCATCAAAAAAGTCACTAGGTATATATAAATTCTGATAACGGCGCCTTAGTTCCATCATGTCACAACTAGGACTGAAAAACAGACATAAGTAGTGAATAAAGTGCCTCTAACACCAAAGATTATGCAAAGATTCACTCAATTCTAAAGCTATAAATATATAATTTGACACAGTTAAAAGCCAGTTGAAAATGAATAGTCAACTATTAACGAGCTTTACATTTATATAGAAGCATATGAAAATGTCATTTTCAAATACATTTATTTACAGTTTTGAATAAATAGCACCTACGTGTTACCTTCTTTATTATTTGTGTATAGCTTAAAATTCACTTAGAGAAGACCCTTTGAAATAACTTCAAACCAAGTTCCAGAGCAGATCTGAACAAAATCAATTCTGTTTCAGTTGAAGCTGTATTTTTGAGAAAATTATGGTTCATACAGAATGAATACAAAGAAGGGATAAGAATAGCACCAATGAGTATGACAGCTCCTCCATCAGGCTTATACAGTATAGAAAAAAATAAAATCTTTATTTCTTCGCATCTCTATACCTCTCTATTTAATGATTAAGATCCATACCTGATTTATTATGTAAAGAGAGGATAAGTTTCTTGTCTTTTAAATGTAACATACTGTATTTATTTTTAAAGGATGATTTCCTTTTTCCTAAGAAACAGAACATTTAAAGGAGAGACACTCAAAAGTAAATCAATCTAGTAAAAAGGCTGAGAGATAAGTTAAAAACATAATGAAAAGTGGAAAATACCAATAGTGTGTAAGATAAGATTAACTACACTGTCCTTTTAAAAAACAAAAAGTACAAAATGTGAGCTCTATGTATCCACAAGGATGTCTTTTCATTTGAAACCTAAAATATAGAATTATAAGCTTGTTATTACAGTTGTTGACATATTTGGATAAAATTTTGCTGTCAAAATATAAAAAATGTGGTTATCTGAGTGTTGTTATTGTTTTTTAAAAGAAGTGTTACAAACAAAAACTGTAATAGTTTTAGTTTTCCATCACTAGAATCTCTGAAGTCATGTTTTATCCCACAGGAATAAAATCTATAAATGAATGAAACATCACCACTTCTTGGCATATATCCCCTATTATAACCACATTACTACAAGAAAATCTTGATTTCCACAACTACCGATGAGAAGAAAAATGGCAACTCTAAAATAACTTTTATTTGTAATGTGTTCCTCTGATATCTGGGAATTTACTTCAAAGTGAGGAAGTGATACCATGAAGATTTAACTTGGAAGGATAAAGACAGCTGCTCAAATTACATCCTAAGTATCAATTCCTCCCAGAATAGCAATTGAGCTAGGAACAGATGAGTTTAAAAGCAGAGCTGCTCTAGTTAATCTGGACATGTGGTTTTGTTTCAAATGAATTCCTCTGAAATATGCAGACATATTTTTAAAATATACAAGTAAACAGGAGTAACAAGAAAACTAATAAAATTAAGAATCGTTAGTGATTTTACCACATGCAAAAGTAAATGAACATCATCTACCTAACAACTAAGCAAAGTCATCAAGCAAGACTTTGGGGGCATGGAGTAGCTTAAACACTACCCTGGTTTACTCAATATAAAACTGAATAAGTAGAAATTTTAATTTTTGTAGGTCAGTCTTATGAACACTTTGTCAAATGGAGCAATACCCTCTCAAGACACTGAACTACATAGTTATTTGTTCCTATGTCAAACAGTTTTAAACACTTTCACTGATTCATTTCTTATTTTATTGTAAATTTGCTTTTACCACCTGTTAATTTATCTTATACACAATTATCAGTTCCAAGGCTTTGAGAGGATTCTTCCCTTCCTTTAGAGTAGATTAGTCATTTATCAATTTGCCTCTTTATGAATTACAATTTTGCACCTATTACCTAGTTGGCCACCACATCCCAGCCATCACTATCTACAACTGCCAAACAATGGATTAAGTGCTTTACTTACATGAAATCAGCCCAGCCTCACAATTAGTTCTGGATAGTTAATATAATTTCCATTTCACAAGTGAAGGTTAAAAATTCTTGCTAACTTTCCAGTTACTTCTGATTTCAAAAGCTAAAATATGTATATATGTATACACACATATGTGTATATGTTATATGTCTGTTAAGTACATACACAGAACCATGTTTCTATTACACTGCACAGCCACAGAGAACTTGAAGTAACTGGTCAGTACGGTATCATTACTTCATCATACACAATGAACTACGCATGACCTTAATAAAGTCATCAATAAACTAGAATCTTAAATAATTTTACTTTTAAGGAACAACTTCATTACAGAGGGGCTGCCTTTTTCAATAGCTAGTACCTATAATGAGTGTATGAAAATAATGCAATCTTGCAAAGAACATAAATGCTAATTCAAATTGCCTTTCTGCTCTTATGTAACTAAGAACTAAATGTTATGAAATCAAAATTATACAGAAAAAAAATTCTCTAAATATAACACATTCCTCCAAATTACAAAAAGTACAAAATTAGTAATTTAAGAAAACAATGGGGAAAAAAAGAACTTACCAATCTAAAGAAAACTTTGAAAACTGAACTGTGTAACGTGGGACAACACGTCGGACTCTCCGAGGTGACCGTTCCCTCTCTCTCCGAGGAGATCTCTCGCGGGAACGTTTTCTCTGAGGAGATCTTTCTCTGGATCTACGTCTTTCTCTTTCTCTTTCACGACTTAAAGCAAATTTTTCTAAAATTACTTTTTCTAGCATTATCAAGGAGTTCTTTAATGAAGTAAATTTAATATGTATAAGCATACGTATAAATATAAGCAACATTTCACGGTGTACATTTTTAAATAACTTCTTGAACACTGTGGTAAAATACACACAATATAATAATCTATTTTAATCATTTTGAGGTTTACAGTTCAGTGGCATTAAGTGCATTCGTTCACACTGTACAACCATCACCACTATCAAAAGTATACTTCTAAAAACATACCTTCGGTCATCTTTTCTGTTGGGCACTTGATCCCCTCTGTCATTTCTTCCTGAAAATCTGGATGGTGGATCTAACCTTCGTGCTGGTTGTGGCTGTGAAACTATACGAACAGGAGGCTGCAATAAACCAGCTTTAAAAGATACAGAAAAATATATTTTAACTTATTTAAATGAAGTTTAAAAGCATCACTGGGTTAAATTTTACATAGAAAAATTTGGCTTTTAGGTTTTGTGACCCATAAATGGTAAATGCCAGGGATGATTTGCACATTTATATATTTTTAAACTATCATTTGAAAGTATAGAAACCATTTTCAGCTCAGGGACCATACAAAACCAGGCCACAGACCAAATCATAGGGCTACAATGTGCCAATCTCTGACCTACAGATATTAAAGCAAAGACATTAAAAAACAACAAACCCTTGTTGTTGGCTACACAAGACATTCTCGCAGCACCAGAGTATCATCCAGACATTTTCAACACAGAGAAAAACCTTTATAAAAAGAGATCTATGACCATCACTTTGACCAAGTAATCCACCACCTATAATACTGGAAGAATCTAACAACATTTCCCACCTAGTATGATGCAGTACGAATTAGAAAACATCACCTAAAATGTGCCAAAAGCCTTTAGACCTAACTTTTACTTTATAGTTTATATGGCAGAAAGAGGAACAAGGTAAAAATACCACAAGGAATCCACACAATTCAGAATAAAACATTATAAGAGAATTTACAAGTCAACTAGACCAGTATTTTAAAAAGTCAGTGCTATAAAGGAAGAAAGAAAAAATGGAAAACTATTTTGGAATAAAAAGACTAAAGAAACACTGTTGTTGCTACTGTTTAGTTACTCTTTTGCAACCCCATGGATTACAGCCTGCCAGGCTCCCTTATCCATGGGATTTTCTAGGCAAGAATACTGGAGTGGGTTGCCATTTCCTTCTCTAGAGAATCTTGCTGATTCAGGGACTGAACCGGCTGTCTCCTGCACTGCAGGAGGATTCTTTAATTACTGAGCCACCTGGAAAGCCCAAAGTAACATAACCAGATACAACACATGAAACGTGACTGCCTTTTCATTCAGGAAACAAAGAACAACTTTTTTAAAAGAAATCTGCGAGACAACTGGGGGTGTCTAAATATAAATAAAGTATTTAAATGCTTTTTTTAGAAGTGACAATAGATTGTGGTAATAATAGGAAAAGATTCTCTTTAAGGAAAGGCACACTTACGTTAATGGGTGAAATGTCAAAATGCCTACATCATGAACATTCACTGCAATGTTTTCAGAAAACAAAAACTAGAAACAGTACATTTACCAAAGAAAAACATAAATTGTACAATATTCATACAATGGAACATTATCCAATAATGAAAACAAAGAAATTAGAGCCACATAAAACAAGAAAGTATGAAAAACTTTAAAATATAATGAACAAAATTCTTATAAAAAAGATTATATAGACAATCACATATGTAAAATTCAAAAACAGGCAAGGCTGAAGTATATTACGAGCATACATACTTAGAGTAAAACTGTTAAAAAAGAAAAGGAGTTAACTAATAATGTACTTTTTTACCCAAGTAATGATTACATGGGTGTTTATTCAGTAATAATTAATTAACTGCAATCAGTTTTATAAATGTTATGTTTGTGCCAATTTACAAAACAGAAAATGCCACAATTACATTTAAAAAAATACCAATTAAGTAGACTTCTGCAAAAGTTAAGACTATCATTTTTAGTATTTTTGGGTAAGAAAACTGGATGCTACTGCTGCTGCTGCTAAGTCGCTTCAGTCGTGTCTGACTGTGTGACCCCAGAGACAGCAGCCCACTAGGCTCCCCCGTCCCTGGGATTCTCCAGGTAAGAACACTGGAGTGGGTTGCCATTTCCAAGAAACTGTATAGAGTTACAAATTATCAATTTGCTTCAGAAAATTTAAAACAGTTCATTTGTTTGATACACTACTGTTCAATGAGTGAGGTGCTGCCACCAGACTCTACATACATATACAATGTCATGTTTTTAAGAAGTCTCGATACATTTTCCTCTATAAAAACACTTCCTGATTGCTATACAAGTAGAAATTCTCTACAAAAGATATTTAACTTTATTTTTAGGTATTCTACTAGTCCCTGCTTTTTTTTGTAATTAGTAGCATACTCTCATTATTTTAATAACTGAACAGCTAGGTTTTAGTCTGTAATACCTTTCTGCTGTGGTTGCTGTAATAAAGGCTGCGGCTGAGTCTGCAACAGTGGTGTAATAGAAGCCGCTGAAATCTGTGCCTGCAGCAGTGACTGGGGCTGGGGCTGAGCCTGAACACCAAATGTTGTCTGTGGTGCAATTGGCTGAAGTACGGCAGGAGGAGTCTTCAGTAAAGGTTGAGTTTGGGACTGATTCTTAACAAAAAGAAATAACATTTTAAAAAACAAAGAAAAATCTTTGTAAATTGGAAGACTCAATAACCAAGTTTTTAGAATACTATTTTATATACCTGGTTTGGTAGTGTTTGAATTCTTTGTGCATTCCATTTAAAAGGCATATTGGGATTATACGTAGCTTCAACCAATACTCTGTCACCCACTTGGGGGGTTTTCCCTTTGACAGCACTGAAAAAAAAATTAAGTTAAATACAAACACTATTAGAATAAATTCTTCCAAAAGATTTATATGTTAATACTAAACACTGTAAAGTACACCAGAAATAGGAAGCCTGAAAATCTCTTTTGAAAAGTAGATACACCTCTGAGACTTAAGCAGAAAAATATAGAAAACAGGAGACCCACTTAAACAGAAAAATCTTACACAGTAATTAAACTTAATATTTCAAAGCACTTCTAAGGAAGTTCATTAGAAGTAATTTGAAATATCAAAGGAAATACATATTTCCTGCAACCGCCACTACATGAACAGAATAATAATTCAAATCCATTAGTTTATCAATCATTTAATCCTATTTTTTTTTTCAACTAAGTAAAGTGAAAGTGAAGTCGCTCAGTCATATCCGACTCTTTGCAACCCCATGGACTGTAGCCCACAAGGCTCCTCCATCCAATGGGATTTTTCAGGCAAGAATACTGGAGTAGGTTGCCATTTTCTTCTCCAGGGGATCTTCCCAACCCAGGGATTGAACCTGGGTCTCCTGCATTGCAGGCAGATGCTTTACAGTCTGAGCCACCAGGGAAGCTACAACATTTTACATATATGTTATCATTAGGTATGTCAAACAGAAGATTAAATTTTAAAAAGTATATGATTATTTTAATCTTAAACCTTACTGTAAGTCTGTTCATTAATAGCTAGAAATGTAAACTCACCCCTGTAAAACATTTATAAAGAATTCACAAGGACTACAGCATTCAATAATCAAAAGAGATCTTTCATCACGTTCTCCATCAAAAAACGCCACAGGTACAGGTTGAATTATTAAAGCAGAAAACTATAGCTAAACCACAATTCCATGCCCCACCTAAGCAGGTGTCTTATCAAAATACTTAACGCTAAATACAAGCAGCCATCTGCCAACAACTCATTAAGTTTACCTAAGCTGAAAGAATACATCTTCATCCACAAATCCAAACGTATCGTGTAGTTTTGTGACAGCCCCTGTAAAAACACGCTGTTTCTGAGGTTGTGTTTGTTGCTGACTGGACCTTGGTGTTGGATATGATACAGTTATCTGAGCTGCAGGTTGAGGAGTTGACAAGCTAAGGCTTGTAGGCAGTCCAACAGCTGGCTATAAAACAAAATCAACATCAAATTAAGGTAAGGATTACAAGTAGTCTAGAAATAAAAAATGACTACTTAAAACTAACTCAAAATTCTAAAAACAATTTAATATGTAGGTACACCTTGAAGACGCAACTCAAGTCTGAAAAAAAAATTTTTTTTTTAATCAATTTCATGATTAAGTTCCCTCAGATGAATGCTTTTACAGGGAAGTTTCAGGGGAAAAAAGCCACCATAGTGTAATGAGTTTTAAAAAACACTGCTTATTCTAGCCCCCTCTTAGAAACTCAAAATCCATAATAGCACAACAAAGACTCAGGAAAGTCCTAGATAAGTGAAATGAGGCAGAGAGAGAGATACAATTACATATGATCTCACTTTTATACATGCAATCTAGAAAAACCAAAGAACTCATAAAAACAGAAAACAGACTGGTAGCTCCCAGAGGCGAGTCTGCTGGGGCAAACGACTGGTAGTGATCAATAAGTACAACCTTCCAGTTAAACGTAAGTTCTGGAGATGTACGGAATGGTAACTATGGTTAACAATACTGTATCATACATTTGAAACTTGTTAAGAGAGTAGATTTTGAAAGTTCTCATCACAAGAAAAAGAAAAATTCACTTATGTGAGGTGATACATGTTAACTGATTGTGAAGATCATCTCACTAAACATATATATGATATTAAATCATGCTGTACACCTTACACTAATACAATGTCATACGTCAATTATAACTCAATAAAACTTGAGGGAAAAGGTAACAGTTTCACTGGTCTTTTCTGGCATGATCAAGCATGAATAACAACGTATTATTAAAATTTCTATATATAAACAGAAATAAAATCATTAAAAATAAAGGAATAATCATGATTTGACTCAAATTCCATAATTCATTTTACACTTTCCCAATAAAGCAAGTCTCGACGTTCTACAATTGAAAAAATAAAAGGTGAGTCCAGTTCTATAATTAGTAAAGGAACTCGGCATCTCTTAAAACTACAGCCATGAAATTCTCATGACATTTCTTTAACATCCTAAGACATATTTTTTTTCTTTCAAAACTGTGCCATTCAGTTTGTGTGACTGCAGTTCCTTGAACAAGGATCAAAACCTGAACTCTCAACAGTGAGAGCACAGAGTCCTAACCACTGGACAAAGGGAATTCCTGGTTTTTGCACCTTTAAAGAATTATATACAAGGAAAAAAAAAATACGGGTACACTTTGGAAAATGCTATTCTAAGAAAAGGCTTCCCTGGTGGCTCAAACGGTAAGAAGTCTGCCTGCAGTGCTGGAGACCTGGGTTCGAGCCCTAGGTTGGGAAGATTCCCTGGAGAAGGGTATGGCAACCTACTCCAGTACCCTTTGCCTAGAGAATCCCCACGGACAGAGGAGACTGGTGGGCTACTGTCCCTGGGGTCACAAAGAGTCACACAACTGAGCAAGTAAGCACAGCATTCTAAGAGGCTAACTTTTATACCTTTTCTATTTAGTCTGGAAATCCTACTATTGAAGACTGAAAATAGGATATACGTGTTAATCAATTTTAGCTGTGTTTTTCCTTTTTCTAACTGCACTGCAGGGCATGTGGGATCTTAGTTCCCAGACCAGGGATCAAACTCGTAACCTCTGAAGTAGAAGCTCAACTTAACTACTGGACCACCAGGGAAGTCCCAATTTTAGCTTCTTTATAAAAACAAAATGAGGCTGATTTCTCAACCGAAGTGTACTTTCTTAAAAGTAACAGATTCAACATTGTGAAAGGTACAAAAGGTTACAGAGTAAAAAGTTTCTCTGCTCCTTTGCCATCTAGTTCCCTATCCATGGGGCAATCACTGTCCTCAGGTATTATTACAGGTTCTGCTTTCTTAACAGCTGCGTACATCAGGGGCCACTGAACCGAAATTCAAGGACCAAATCCAGCCCACAGCTTATGATGTTTATACAACTTACTAGCCAAAAATGGGTTTTACATTTTTTATTTCTTTCAAAACTGTGCCATGCAGTTTGTAGGATTGTAGTTCTTCGAACACGGATCAAAACCTGAGCTCTCAACAGTGAAAGCATGGAGTCCTAACCACTGGACAAAGGGAATTCCTGGTTTTTGCACTTTTAAAGAATTATATAAAAGGAAAAAAAATATGCAACATAGACCGTAAGTGGTCCACAAAGCCTAAAGTAGCATTATGTATCAAAAGTTAACAAAATTTTTAATGCTGCTGAAAAATTAAGTTGATAATGCATTACAATAACTTTCCTATAATAAAGTCAAATGAAGATATAACATATACAAAAAAATCCCTAAAAATAATTTAAGCTACAAAGAAAATGTAAAAGCCAAAAAATCAGTATTAAATTTAAAATAAGGCCTCATATTTATTCAAACTAGATCATAGTAGGATCAGCAATCAAATAGCATAAAAGAAAAAGCAAAACAATGCTTTATTCAACATTATTTTGCTATAAACTATTATGTGACTCCAACAAATATTCATTTTTAAATACTGAAAGAAAACCCAGAATAGGAATAAAACTTTAGTCTACTCTGCATTCAGATATTCAAAAGAAATAAAGTAATGCCAAACTAACCTGTGTTAAAAGGGTCTGCTGAGGTTGCTGTAACTAAAAATAAAACAAAAACCAAACAAAAACAGGAGAGAAAAAAGATAAGGATCAATTGGAATTGCTGTTTCACAGATGCTTTACAAAAGGAAAAATTTCTATTAAATGATCACTTTATTTCTAACTAAGAAACAGATAAAAAGTAACAGAAGTCATCAGAGTGAGGTTTCCTACAAGTATTTGTAACAACTGCAGAAGACCTTAAATATAACTCATTCAATAAGGATCAAGGTATTATTTTTGCTATTTCACAGGAATAACATCCAGAAAAAAACCCACAAGTCCCTAGTGGGGGAAACCTCCGGTTCTGTCCCACATTAATTACCATGCTACAGAAATGATTCAATATCATCAGTATGCTATCTATATCAAAAATATTACTTGCTAGATGTCTAATTAATATATATATAAAACTCCATAAAATGAGAAGCACTTCCTCACAGTCAGATTTGCCAAAGATAAAGCACCACACATTCTGACATAGAGTTTTGACAGCAATAACAAAACAGAACATTACCAGAAAGCAAAAGCAATTGGTAGGAAGGGAGAAATTTTAAATTTTTCTTCTGTGGAAGAAAAGTAACTTTATGAAGTTTCAGCACTGTGTTTTTTATTCACCATCAGGAGGGTCTCCAAAGAAACACTTATCCTTGATGCTCCTTCTCCCTGTCACGTTTCAACATTCTTAAGCTGCCCAGCCTGGAGTTTTCTTATCATGCTCTAGTGCCCCAACAGTACTAAAGAGTATATAGCTAGGAGAGCAGGCATCTCCTGATGATGCTTAATCACTTGAGGAAAAGGTCTTTTTTCCTACTGGTTAGGTAAGCAGTCTGAGGAAGACATGGGCATCATTTCTGAGCTGTGGACATCCTGAGCAGGGTAAGATTTGGGCTTAAGTAAGATTTCTCTTGGGACATCATTAATGTTTATTAGCTTCTAACTAGTGTTTTAAGCCCAATGGTAGAATCTGAAGATCTCAGTTCTATTCATGACTTTTTATTCACTGTGACTAATAATCTTCCAAATAAATCCTTACTAGACTTAAAAAGCTAGGATAAAACAATCTATATGACATTTTAACTCAAAACAGTATAAACGTTAAATCTATCAAATTTCTTTTTCTGAAAGTTAAGAATGGATAAGTAATGGCAGTTTTTAGGGCAAAACATTTGAGTATTGCCATTTTGATGTGGTTCAAAACAACACATAGGCTTTGATAATGTATTTCCTAACTACTAAAGTAAGTCTAAAGGCAGACTTTCTACTTTGCTTGATATGTTTTTCCTTGGGTTCTGTTTTTCTTACCATCATAGATATAATAACCCTCGAAGATGATGATTAGAGTATGAGCTTGGGGAAAAGGAGCCAAAGAAACTTATTTTAGTCCAAGTAAGGTGCTTTCAAATTGTTCAACTGTGCCCTGGGAACAGGGGAACTACAACGGGAGGCTTCCTCCCATTTCCAACACTATTTTTATATTTTACATACTGGATTTCAATATACAATTTGATTGGGGGTGGGGGAAGTAGGGCTCCATTGCTTTAAATAAATAAAGGCTGAAAGTCAATGGTCTGTCTAGGGTTTAGGCTTCAAATGGGAAAAAGGAGCTTTTCATTTTGACATGTAGTCTAGTACAGGACACAGGCCTGAAGGCTTCAAACAGGAGTACTGGGCCAAAGATTCATTCAGAGTGATTCATTCAGAGTGATTCTTTCCAGATTATCTTCTACATGCTTTCATAAAAACATGTGACAAAGACTGGCTGCTGGTTTAGGATTTGAGTTTTCAGGACCTCTCTCCTAGCTTCCTCTCCCTTGGAGACATTTCTTTATACCTACCACATTTCTTCCACTCCATTAGAATTCAAATCACACATTAAGGTTACTGAGGGGAACTAAAATCTGTGTAAGTTTAGTTGGAACAAATGACTTTTTAAAAATCAGTTTTTAACATGGAAAATATAAACTAACCTGTTGTTGCACACTATACAAGGCCTGCTGAGGTTGTGAGTATTGCTGGAAAAAAGATTAAAAAAAAAAAAAGGATATTAGTTTTAGTCATTCTCAAAAAGCAATATACACACATATACATTCAAATATATAACCAGCATTACACTAAAAAGGAATTTTCTAAACAGCTACACTTCATCTAAAATAAACAAAATAGTGATTATTTATACTTTCAGATTCATCAAGAATGAAATTTTATTCAAATAACTAAGCTATACGGACTTTAGAATTTTGACTCTGCAGCTACACTTCTGTTATGTCCTGAGCATAAATAATTCTTATCATGAGAAAAAAATAAGCATAATGTAACTCCACAATTACTCATTCCTTAAAATGTACAAGTACCTACCCTTGGCTATTCAGATTTGAAAGTTTTCTATGTCACATTTTAAAACCTAAACATTCACCTGTTGCAACGCAGCTGCTGCAGCTGCGGCTTGTTGCTGCAATGCTGCAGTTTGAGTTAACTGATAGTTTGCTGGGGTTTGTGTAGTAAGGCCTGCTGCTGCCAAGGCAGTTTGCTGTGTATAAATGGTAGGAGATGCTCCAAGGAGAGATGGCTGCTGAACACCCAATGCAGCTAAAATGAGATTAAAAAAGGGGGGAAGGAAAAAAAAAAAAAGTCAAGATTATTTGAATCCTTTCCAGGAATTTTCAATGAGTGCTTAGTTATGCATTACAGTCTGCCACTGCTTAGTGAAGGAAAAAAAAAAAAAACTAAAGAAAAATTTCAGTAATGCCTCACCTCAGATTCCAATGGCTTTAAATATTTGTTCAAGTCATGATAAATACAAGAAAAACTTAATCTATAAAATTAAACTACAGAATGAACCCAACCAACCTCAGCTAGACCAAGAGGCTAAAGTACCCTCAAGAAATATTTTCAGGAAGAGCAAAAAATATATTATCTTATTTTACTCATCTAGAATGTACAGTTTTACCCTCAAGCAGATTAGAATCATACATTAAGGACAGTGTTGCTGGAAGTGATCCACCCTTAAAACATCCTACTATCAAGGATGTTTTCATGTATTTCTTGTACTTCAACTCTGTATTAAAAAACTGTAAAACTAGCCAACAGACGATAGGAACAGTTTAAACACAAAGCTAAACTGCAGTCTAGCACTGCCCTTCCCAAAACTTTATCTCCTAGAATGATGACTTGCTCCCCAGGACATTAAGTTTGGAAAAAAGGGGTCCAAGGTTTTAAAAGTTAACGCAACAGCAAATTAAGTACATGTTTTTACTGCAAGAATCCTCAGAACATTTAATATGCCACTAAGCACTGTGAATCTCAAAAGAGGTCACCATAAAACAGTATTTGCTCATGGAACACTCCCTTTTCCAAAGCATCTTGCTTGTATCTTAGAGTAACCTGAAAAAAGTGCTGCTCAACAGCTATTAGTTAGTAACTGTACAGAAAGAACAATACTGTGTCTTACAGGAACAGAACAGAGACCATTTATGAATTAACCAAAGCACCTAGTCTAGAATCTACCAGAGAATCTTTAGACCTGTGACGCTCATCATCAATCTTGTTTAAAGTGTCCAGATTAATTCTATTTAAAAATAAAGCAAGCGAACAACAAAGTGAGGCAAAAACAAGCAAATCCCAGAAATCATGTTTGGAATTCATATAAATTACACATTACTCCTTGATAAAACATGCTTTTTAAAAATTAAAAAAGAATGAAGCAGGTGGGGGAAAAAACCTACTGCATGTCCTGAATACACAATCCTAAACCCTTACAACATTAATATTTTATTCTCTTTGTTTTTAAGATAAGTCAGATGCCATAGATGGGTAAAAAGGAGAAACCAAGACTAACAAAATAAAGAGAAGTGGGGAATGTCTTAACACCAATGCAAATTCAAAATGAGGTTAACTGCACTGAGAATGGAAAGAAACATACAAAACTACAGCACAGGTTCTAACCAGTAGATCCTGTTAACTTCTGGAACTGTACATAAAAGTGCAGATAAGAAAGTGTAAAGTTTTAATCAGATTTTCAAAAGGGTAAGAAACCCCAACAAGCTTAAGAACCACTTTTCTAGGATAACAGAAGCAAAATTCTCATGTAAACACAAGAAAGGTAGAGAACAAAGGAAAAATTAAAAATTCAATTTGATGTTCTGTATTTGACAAAAGTAACCTCTTGTGATTCAAATCATACCTGCATCTCCTTCCCCTACGTGAGCTCTGACCTCTGATTTACTGTTTCACTCTGCTAGTACCAATGTCCAGAACACTGGAAAGTATCAATAACTGTCACAGTAAAAGGGCTCACAGCCAGTATCTCACAAACAGCTCTTTTTCCTACAGCTTTTCTAGGTGTTCTAGACTCTGACAACATATAGCAGCCCAGCATTAAGTAGGTGGGATGATAGCTGATATCCGTAATCTCTTTCCACTGTTGACAGTCAATGTGATGAATTAGAAACTACAATGCAGACTGACAGGTACCGAAAGGCTCAAATGCTGAGAGAAATTTATGGGAAGAAAATTTACATTCTAGTAGCTGCTGCACACTACTACCTAGTTAATTCAAACTTTGTGAAATCATTGTGCATAGGTTGTGGCTTTTATATGTCTATATAATATTGCTCTTTTTAAAATCGTTTGAGATTTTAAGCTCAATAAAGTACATTTCATTAAAATGTATTAATCCTCCTCTCTTTTGTAGCTAGATCTAAGAAGCTATCCTTGAATATTTTTTGTATATAGCATTCGCTACTCTTCTGAATTGAATAAAATCAATATTCTGCATGATAATTCTACAGCTTGCAAAGAACAAAGGTATGAATCTCTGACTTAATCTTTCTCTCTCCATAAGTGGCCTAACACTTATCAGTTGGAGATTTTTTCCAATTATCCACATTGGAACAGTCTGTTCATTTATCTGTACCTGATTCAAAATGATTGTTGAAGGTCTCATGATACATCTGAAACAGATACACTTATAACCATGTATCAATACTTCCACAGACCTATGAAATAAGCCCTAAATGACCGAAGGTTACCAGAAGTTAATAACAAGGACAAATGTAAAATATATTATTTTTTTAAATGTAAAATCAGTTTCATATGATGGAAGTATTCATTTTATGACATACCAGTAGTTATCATATATTGAATACCTGGGAACACACCATTAAAACACATAAGAGAAACCTGTCCTGTTTG
The DNA here is from genome assembly GCF_003369695.1 of Bos indicus x Bos taurus. NCBI lineage: Eukaryota > Metazoa > Chordata > Mammalia > Artiodactyla > Bovidae > Bos > Bos indicus x Bos taurus. Next base: position 25,025,020 of record NC_040103.1, on the reverse strand, counting down.
CTGTCCCTTTATCTTATCAAACTCACAAATTTAAAAAATTCTTATTATCTTTATACCTATCTTTACTAAGATGAGTCACCCTTCCGAAATAGTAAAATTCAAAACTTCATATGTGAATATACACATATACACATAATGGAATCACTTTGCAATACATCTGAAACAAACACAACACTGTATATTAACTGTACATCAATTAAAAAAATAATTTGGAGTAACCTTATGCAAAAAAAAAAAAAAACCTTAATAAATTGCATTAAAGAAACAAACAAAAAAACTTCAAACTGATCCAAGAAACTTCACTTTCTATCACCTTCTGCAAAATTATTTAAGGCACTGGTCAAGCAATGCTTTATCCTTTGAAATTACCATATATCAATATATGTTCAAAAGCGATCTTACACCTTATGGAGAGAAAAAGCAATGTGGGAGAAGACATGGAAGATTCTCCTTATAACTTGTAGATTTACTAAAACAATATAAACCCAAATTTTAAATCATGTGAACAAGTCTGCTAAATGTCATCTTCAACTCAACATCCTTCCTAAGACATGATCCTCACAGAAATCACAAACCTTTTTGATGCCTCCATGCACAGATACTCACTGGTCGATGTATTGCTGTTGCTTCTGAGACTCTATTCTAAGCCCATAACGTACGCAAGTAACTGGAAATATTCATTACCTTTTTTCCCCCTTCATTATCTTTTAAGAATTAGAAGGCATTAAGAATAAGAAATTAAGACAGTGAAAGGTACAAACTTCCAGTTATAAATAAGCCATGAGCATATTTTAAAAACTGAGGCATAAAATAGTATTTTAAATGTAATATATTCTAAATGTTGTAATCTTCTATACTAATCACATTTTCAATAAGCAGCCACCAGCCATACATGTCTATTTCAATTTAAATTAGGGAAAATTAAACAAAATGAGAAATTCAGTCTCTCAGTCACATTAACCACATTTCAAGGAGCAAGGGCTCAACAGCTACATGTGGTTAGTGGCCACCATATTAGATAACGAAGACATATAATGTATCCATCATCACAGAACAACCCTCTCAGGAAGTTAAAGACACTATATGCAATGTCACATGTCCATCCTTGAACAACTCTGAAATTTAGTTTTCAACTCCATTCCTTTCAAAGAGTTTTCTATTACCCAAAGTTAGTACTCAAACTTTCAAAGTCACTTCTGAAACATTTTCAGCTGTAAGAGACCAAAATTATTTCCCAGATCATAAAACAAATAGTTCAAGCAAAGTCACTAATGCATAAACATGAGTTGCCCACTCAATTTAGGATAGAAGGATGGAGTACTCACTGGTGTGTAGCTTATAGTATGTTAATAAAAATACTCACTGGATGAGAGTACAAGTCATGCTCAGAGATGAAGGAAAAAAAACATACTAATGAGCCTAAGAGTTTATGTACCTTTTTTTTTACTCTTAGAACAATGTTTTAGAGACAATTTCCTATTACATAGCATTAGCAGTGTTTAAAAAGGGCTAGCCCACACCAACGGCAATCTTCCCTTTTTTTCAGGGGGTAGGGGGAAGGCATGCTGGCTTGTAGAATCTTAGTTCCCCAGTCAGGAATCAAACTGGGGAGTGAAATCACTGAGTTCTAACCACTGGACAGCCAGGGAATTCCTTCAATCTTCAATTTGTACCAAATGAGTTGGATATATCCAACTCTATCAAGAGATAACTAATGTAAGTATACATAGCACATCAGCCATTATTTGTTTGAAAAAGACCACGAATCTTGCAATTTAACAATGTGAGCTCCTGACTCAAGAGATGGGGATTTTAAGACAACCAATGGGTCAGATTAAAAAGGAAGAAAAAATGAGGTCATATTTATAACAACATCGTAAGTGTTTATTAACAGATGAACGGATAAAGATGTGTGGTACATATACATACACAATAGAATATTACTTAGCCATAAAAAAACCCAAAATCTTGCCATTTCAGCAATATGGAAAGACTCGAAAGGTATTATGCTAAGTGAAAAAAAGGCAGAAGAAAAAATACTGTATATCACATATATGTGGAATCTAAAAAATAAAACTAGTGAATGTAATAAAAAAGCAGAGTCACAGATACAGAGACTAGTATCTAGTTCTGAGGAGAGGGAGGGAGGGGCAAGACAGGGCAGGGGAGGGGGAGATGCAACCACTGGGTGTAAGGTAACACACTGCAGCACAAGAAACAAAGTCAGTATTTTGAAGTAACTTTAAATGGAGTGTGATCTTAATAAAATTTGTAGAGGGGGGACTTCCTGGGGGTCCAATGGTCAATACTCATGATTCCAATGCATGGGTTCAATCCCAGGTTGGGGAACTAAGACCCACAAGCTATGTGGCACAGCATAAATAAATAGTTTGTACAAAAAAATGTGTTTAAATGCAGTCACCTTCAAAACAACTGTATTACTTCACTTGTTAGAGCATCACATAATCACCATGACTTCATCACCATACACATGGTCAAAGAAATGGGTGAGAAAATATGTCCTGGAATTGGCTAAATCCACCCAAACGTCTTAATACTGTTGCAATCATATACATATACACATGCAAATACTTTGAGTCAAATATACTGAAGATACTCCTATATCACTATAATTTATCTAAGGGATATTTAAAGATTCAATCAGTGACTTACCAGCTATCCCTCTCAATGTCCCTTGACACAACAGAAATTGTTTAACTTTCAAACCTAAAAGCTCTGGCCCCAGTTATAACTGTCACTGAATATGTAACACAGCACTTCAACTACAAAATGGAAAAATAGGGTAAATTTTAAAGACAAGGGTAAATATTAAAAAACAAGTATTTCAGAATAGGAAATTTAGAAACGAGGCTGGAAATGAGCTGACTCATTTGAAAAGACCCTGATGCTGGGAAAGACTGAGGGCAAGAGGAGAAAGGGACAACAGACGATGAGATGGTTGGATGTCATCACCGACTCAATGGACATGGGTTTGGGTGAACTCCGGGAGTTGGTGATGGATAGGGAGGCCTGGCATGCTGTGGTTCATGGGGTCGCAAAGAGTCGGATGCGACTGAACTGAACTGAACTGAAAAGAACAGAATAATGGAAGAAGCAATGAACCACATTCTGAGGTCCTAACAACAGACTCTTCTGTGACTTTCTCCTGATAAACTTCATCACTTTTCTAGGCCTCAAATTCTTTATCTGTTAGAGAAAGATGCTGAGACAGAATCTAGTTCAGGGCCCATTCTGTAATTTAGATAGAAATCATGCTTTAGGAATAATGATCACATCTGACAGATACACTGGAGGTAGGGGGGAAAATAGTTAAGTATCATATCTAGTAAAAGAGGAAAGCAAATTAAAGCAATTAGAACTTAATGAAGAATAATAAATATAGAGTATGACCAAATGACAGATGGGGAAAAGAGCATCCTGACTTAAGTGAATGTTATGGTAAATCATGTGCTTAGTCACTCAGTCGTCTGACTCTTTGAGACCCTATGAACAGGGGCCCTCCAGAGTCTTCCGTCCATGAGATTCTCCAGGCAAGAATACTGGAGTGGACAGCCATTTCCTTCTTCAGGGGATATTCCCAACCCAGGGATCGAACCTGCATCTCTTACGTCTGCTCTATTGGCAGGCAGGTTCTTTACCACTAGTGCCACCCGGGAAGCCCACATCACAGATCAGGGTATAAAGTTTTGGGAAGGGTATGGAAGAGCCTGAAAGTCAGGTGAGAGACCTTGGCATAGCTTATGTAAGCAAGAGAAAGCAGTTATGGATCAGTCATCCAAATGTGAAGTACAGAGAGCCTAAAAGTAAAAGAGAGGAATACATGTGAGGCATTTCAAAGGAGAAGTCAAAGTTTGATATATGTTTGAATATGGGGAGTAAAGGAAAAGAAAATTAAAGATGACAAACTTGAAATTATTAACTCCTTAACTGAACAGCTTCCTAGGTGGCTCAGATGGTAAAGAATCTGCCTGCAATGCAGGAGACTGGGGTTCAATTCTAAAGTTAGGAAGATCCACAGGAGAAGGGAATGGCAATCCACTCCAGTATTCTTGCCTAGGAAATCTCATGGACAGAGGAGTGGGCTACAGTACATGGGGTTGCAAACAGTCATACACGACTGAGCGAATAGTACAGACACAATTGAAAAACAGCATCAAAATTAATCAGAAATAATTCAAATACTGAGCTTCAACTTTATGACAGATTTTAGCAATTAAGTGCTAGTGTACATACTTTTACTGAAGTTTTTAATCTTAGATATGTCATCTGTCGGAGAAGGCAATGGCACCCTACTCCAGTACTCTTGCCTAGAAAATCCCATGGATGGAGGAGCCTGGAAGGCGGCAGTCCATGGGGTCGCTGAGGGTCGAACATGACTGAGAGACTTCACTTTCACGCGTTGGAGAAGGAAATGGCAACCCACTCCTGTGTTCTTGCCTGGAGAATCCCAGGGATGGGGAAGCCTGGTGGGCTGCTGTCCATGGGGTCACACAGTCGGACATGACTGAAGTGACTTAGCAATGTCATCTGTGTGAATGCACTGAAATGTTCAAATCACTGTTAGCTGATTCCAGAGTTAAGTACAAATGCAAGACAATCTTGCTAGAAAACGGAATAGCAAAGCCATTAACTGAACATAACCTTAAGTCATATACTAAAAAAAAATAGCAGTAATTTTTTTATATTGCTTTCAGGAGAAAATGAGTCAGATACACAGGCACAAAGATCAAAATATTTTCATTTGAATTGAATTTTCAGTTAACCTTTTTCTGTTGTGTGACCACGATTTGATTGACATTGACCTCTGATACTAATATATCTGGCATATTTCAATGCATGCATTTTTTTTTAACTAGAATAAAATAGGTACCTACACTACTATCCTGATTAAGTTCTTCTGATGCCCTCTCTGCTGAAATTGTTTTTTATCAAATTGCATTTGAAGCTTACAGGAGAAAATGTAAAGCCTTATATATATATACTGGGCTGAAATTCTCCATTGAAATGAGGTGTAAATAAAACCATAATTGCCTTATAGTTGAAAAAAGTTCAACTTAGAAATTAGCTTGACTCTGAGAATCAATTCTAATAAGATAATGATTAGTCACAAAGGCTTGAAAATGAAGGCTAGAAAATATCAAGCTTTCAGGAAACAGCTCAAAATATGAAAGTGAAAGTCACTCAGTCGTGTCCAATTCTTTGCGACCTCATGGACTCTCCATGGAATTCTCCAGGCCAGAATGCTGGAGTGGGTAGCTTTTCCCTTCTCCAGGGGATCTTCCCAACCCAGATCAAACCCAGGTCTCCCACATTGCAGGTGGATTCTTTACAATTGAGCCACAAGGGAAGGCCAAGAATGCTGGAGTAGGTAGCCTATCCCTTCTCCAGGGGATCTTCCCAACCCAGGAATTGAACTGGGGTCTCCTGCATTGCAGACAGATTCTTTACCAACTACAGAACATAAAAATTTCAATAGTTTAATAAAAACATTTAATAAAAACACTCACTAGAGAACCTACTCCAGGATTTTTGCAGGAAAACTAAACATAGATGCTAACAAAATACCTGCCTAGTTAGTTACTAAAGTAATGATGCATCAATAAAATATCAGACTTTGAAAAACTATGATTAATGACAGGTCCCAGAAAAATCCATAATTTCTTAGAGCACAAACTGTTTACACAAATCCCATTATTTACATTTGAAATCTCTACTGTCAAATATGGAAAAGGTCTATAATTACTACTGACTTTGACAAGTTTTAAAACCTTTATAGTCTCTCCTTTGCTCAGTTTCAAAATAAAAACAAAAGCACAGCGCATATTTAAGTAATTACAATATAGACGTTAAGAACTATAGACAATAGAAATTCACCATTACAGCTATTCTATAGGAACAATACAGACAAGAAATTAAAGCAAATTGTACACAGGAAATCAGGTAAACATGTTCTTTACCAAAATACCAGTACACATCACTTGTTTCTGGACACACAGTATTTGGTAATAATTTCTGTTTTATCAAACTTAAGTCATTATCAGGTTCCCCACTGTTTAACACAGAGAAGAAACACTTGGATACCAATTATAACTATTATTTCATATTATATTCAGTTGCTCATTTAATCTCTCAAATCAACTGTTGCTCCTTTAATATTTCAAATCAAAAGTAACTAAAATAAAAACCCTAATATATTCATTTCCTTAAAGAGAAAGGTCACCTACACAGCAAGATAATCATGTCGATCCAATTTAGAACATCAGAGTTAGAAGATCACAGTGTCTCTGCAACTGACCTCAAATAACAAAAATTTAAGTAAAATGCAGCAAAAACTAGTATCAAGTATATCATAAGTAAAATATATTCAAATTAACAGAATAAGCTGCAACTTTTCTGGGTACTCAGAGAAACTCAAAATTTCATTTTGTAAACTGAAGACTCAACCGTAAGTCAAGAAATTGCAAAAAAAAAAAAGTAAGTCCTCCCAAAAACAATAGAAAGAAATGCTGAAATAAACACTTTTAATGACGTATTTTGTTACTTATTTTGAAAATGACATTTCGTAGGCTTTATTTTGAATACGTAAATACTTGCTCTTTTCCTTTACATCTATTTATTCTTTTCCTTTGCTTCATAAATTCTTTAGAGTTGGTTTTTTCACTTAAAATTCAAATACCTGAAAAACAGTCTTATAATTTTTCATAAAGTATGAATATTTAATTTTAAATATAACTTATGAATACTGACACCTTAACATGCCAAATGAGGTAAACTAGAATGAATGAGTGGCTGCTAACCTCTAACATAACTAAACCAATTTAACGTTTAAAAGACTACAAATAACTGTCCAAACTGCTGTGCAAAGCAGGTATTTCGCTAGCTGGTCTATCAATTTTTAAAAGAAGCTTCACAGATAATCTTAAAAGATACATCATTTGCAAAGTTATATTAACAGTATTATGCACAGATTAATGCACACAGTTAAAACATATCCCAAATCCGGCATCTATAGCACATGTGTTCAGAGGAAGCCTGACCTGGCTGAGATACCGCAGTGGCTGTAAACTGAGTAGCCCATGGCGGATTCTTCTGTCCTCCAAACTGAGCCATGACAAAAGGGGAGGGGGGGACCTTCGCTTGTTAGTCTTCTACAGCAGCGATCTATTAAGAAAGGATCCACAGTTTAAAGTTCAACCAAACTACAACCATCACAAAAGTCTTATTTTAAAGAAATGTTTAATTTGTCAAGGACATCTTCGTAGACCAACTATAAATAACAAGGGGCACCTGAATGTCCGATATGCAGCAAAAACATTTTACATCAAATTAGTTCTCGAAAGTAGCCAATTTCAATACATGACATTAGAGGTCGACTTACAAGAAACGCACTTCCCTCATCGACTACAAACTGTCACATTTAAACAGAAGACCATCTGCCGTTTTCTTACCCAATTCTTAACAATAAAAAATACACAGCTTTACATTCAACAGAAAAATAGCCTGCTTGTTTCTTTTGGCAAAGGGCTGGGGGCTAAAAGTGGAAAAACCAATAACGGAAATTGGGACGAGACATCGAAGAAAGGTATTCAAGAGCATCATTTAAATAACGAACATTTCCTTACTTTGCAGACTAGGGAAAAAACTGGGGGCTCCTCTTCTCCCCTTCCTCGAGGAGAAAGACAGTTGAAACAACGGATGCCCCTTAAAGAACCATACCGAAGACCCCTCCCCCCCCCCAAATCCAGCCAGAAGAAGCGAAGATCTCAGCCCGCGCACTCCCTTCCCCCCACACCTCGGAGGGGCCAGAGCTGTGCCATCCATCTTCCTCCAGCCCCAGCTCCTCGCGGGCTGCAGACCAAGGGAGAGGGAATCCTCCGTCCCGGAGACTAGGCGAAATGCAAAGAAGGGAATACCGAGAGCTCCGGTACACATAAGCCCCCAGCGGTGCGGAGAAGCCTCCACTCCCCAAAACCCGTGCCGCCGGGCAAGGCTCCGACCCGAAGCCAGGAGGCTAAAGCCTCACCGGCTGGAGAGCGAGGAACGGCGGCCCGCAGCCCCTTCGAGCCTGCCAGGCAGAGGCCGAGGCCGAGGGTTGACGGGGGCACCGGAGGGGCCGCCGGAAAAAAAAAAAAAAAAAACCCGAGGCGGTGGGGGAGGGGCCGGCCGCGCCGGGCCTGCTCCGACCCGCACAAAAGGGACTGTGTTTCTCCCGTCCCAGTCCCACGAGAGCCCCACCGTCGCCGGCCTACGGACGCCGTGCTACCAAAACGGCCGCTCCCGGCGCTTCGGAGGATCCGACAGGACGTTAGGAACCCCGGCTCGGCCGCCTGCCGCTCCAACCGCGAGGACCAAACCTTCACCTGAATCCGATCCCAGTTAACACCGAAGCCATTTCAAACCCATCAGGCTTAAGCGCATGCGCCAACCTCCCCGTCTTCCTCCGCGCCTCTGCCCCCTCCCCAATCTCTCTGAGGAACGGCGCACACGGGCTTACGTTCTACGTGCGCGCTCCCGAGGTAGCCGTCAATGCGCTCACCCCTTTCACTACGCAACTGGAATCGGAGCTTGCCTAAGACGGGTTACCTTGCCACTTGTATGACAATGAGCCAACTGTCTGTATCTCTGCGCAAGCTCAAAGGAAGAAGCTTCGCCGAGTGTGGGAAGGAAAGAATCGGGAGTCATGTGATCCATGAGCTCGCCGCCATTTTCGGGGGGGGGGGTTCCTTTTTTTTTTTTTGTAGTTCAGGTACGTGGGAGAATGACTATATCCAGTGACATCTTCCTAACTTTGAAAAAATTGAGATGAAATTCACTTAACATATAATCCCATCGGTTAAGTATTTTATTGTACAATTCAGAGGCTTTTAGCATTTACATAAAGCTGTGCAACCACCATGCGTCCAACACTTGAAAAGAACTCCTACCCATTTCGCAGTTCCTCCTTAATCCCAGCGCTCTCCAGCTCCAGGCAACTACTAATCAGCTTTCTATGGATTAGCATGTCCTAGACATTTCCTGTTAATAGAATCATACTGGGACTTGCCTGGTGCTTCAGTGGCTAACATTCCAAGCTACCCATGCTGGGGTCCCGGCGTTCGATCCCAGGTGAGAGAAATAGAGCTTACACGCCAGAAGACCCATTACAAAAAAAAAAAAATTATACAGGCTTTTTGTGTGATTACTGTATGGTGTCCAAGGTTCCTCTTGTAGCGTGCCTTAGTACTTCATTTTATAGCTAAAACGATTACTTTATATGAACAGTACCATATTTTGTTTATCCATTTGTCGGTTGATCTTTGGGGTTGCCTCCACTTTGGGGCTACTATGAATAATGACGCTGTGAACATTCATATAGAGTGTTTGTTTAAACTCCTGTTTTCAATTCTCTTAGATTATACCTAGTAGTGCGATTCTGGGTTATCTGGTAAATTCTATGCCTAACTTGTTGAGGAGTTGCAAACTTGTTTTCACAGTGACTACACACATTCACATTCCCACGATTAACAACGTTAAGTATCCATTCTTTCCAATTATTTAGGTCTTCTTTTAGCATGTATTACAGATATCACAGTTCAATTTCTCACACTTTTCCCCGCTTTTTTAACTGCACTCTGCAGCTTGATGTAGCTTAGTCCCCCATCCAGAGATCAACCAGCGGTGGAGGCATAAGAGTCCTAACCACTGGACCACCAGGAAATTCCCTTGCATTTCCTTGAGTAAATGAAAGTTATTCACCAACTATTTCATTGTTCTTCACACTTGGTAAATGACCAAGTAAGGAGTGTGCTTTCATACTAAGTACAGGGGAAGTCACTGGGATGTTTTAAGCTGGGGAATGTCATGACCCAAGATTTTTGTTTTGTTGTTTGTTTTCTGTTCTCCGGCCGCACTGTGCAACTTATGGGATCTGTTCCCCTACCGGGGAATCAAACCCATGAACCCTGATGTGGAAGTATGGAACCCTAAAACTGGACTGTCAAGGAATTACCCACAAGATCTGTTATTAAAAGATAACTGTTTTAAAGGATTATTCAGGTTGTTGTCTAAAAGAGCATCAATTAAGATAAAGGAGGGCATTCTCTGGCAGTCGTGGTTAGGAATTAGTGCTTTCACTGCCCAGGTTTCAATCCCTGGTCACTGGTCAGGGAACTAAGATTAAGGATCTAGAACCCGTTTCACTAAAGAAATAGTGACGAAGTGTCTATTTGGCCTAGAGAAGACTCAAAAAACCTGATAGTTGTCTTGTAGGGTACCTGTCGAGTTAGGATATTAGCTGAGCTATTTATTCTTCCATCCCCTAGAGTGTTGTTCAGGTCTGTCTGTACGTTCAGCATCTCTAATGTCTCCCTTTTAACCAGTCAGGAAGGAGGTAATAAATGTAGTCTCTAGCTGCCTGGAGAGGAAGTGGAGAAGGGGAGGTGGGCCAGTGGAGTAGTTTCTATCACTAGAAGGAAGACTACTGGGATGCTACAGAGAAATAGGTTTCTAACAAGATGAATTTAAAGTAGCTTATTTTTCTATAATATTTGCTGGAATATCACTAAAAACGTATTTGTTTTTTTGTGTGTGTGTTTTGTTTTTTGTTTTTTTTTTTTTCATTTCGGATGGTAGAGAATCTGCCTGCAATGAGGGAGACCCGGTTTCCTTCCCTGGGTCAGGAAGATCGCCTGGAGAAGAGAATGGCTAGCTACTCCACTATTCTTGCTTGGAGAATTCCATGGATAGAGGAGTGGCAGGCTTCAGTCCCTTGGTTGCAGAGTCAGACATGACTGAGCTACTAACTTTTTAGGATGTCAAATTTAAAATAATGTTAGCATTCTGTGTTCAGAATTAAGTTTTATTAAAATAATGATAAATCCAAGGGAGGGCATGAGTCAATATAGAACAAGGTTGATTAACAGCTTTGCTAATTACTAGGGGTGTCAGCTTAACCACTTTAAGTTCCTGAATTCATATGTAAAGTGGGGTTAGTAAGAGCCCTTACTTAATAGCATCACTGTGGGGATTAAATGGTTTAAAACGCAAGAGTTCTGCTACAGCCATCCTGATTTGGTTTTGAACCCAATGCAATATTTGGTTATCTCCAAATAAATCGTATAGTCCTGTGTAGTTAAAAATATGTGACTTTTATTGGATAGTAAATGTAAAAAATATGATTTTGAAGAGGAAAGAAAAATTAGACCACCAGGTGCAAAATAGAAGTATAAAATTTATTTAAAACCACCCACAAAGTTCTGTGTAATCAGGAATGATACAATTTGCAATAGTTTTTTTTTTTTAAAAACTCATGACAAAGATTTAAAATATAATTTCAATTACAGTATTCATTTAGCCTTATTCAGTTAGAACAACTAAAAAAGAAACTTTATGCTCTAAATAAATGAGACACACAGGAAAATATAATAGACAATTTTCACAACTATCTTTACATGTATTTTTCAAAACTAGTACATTTCAAAGCATTTTGCTACATAAACATGAAATCATGTACAACTGCTGTGCACCAAAATTTAGCTTAATTAGGTCTTTCAAGTAACATGCAATCCCAACTCACAAGTCTTCAAGTACTGCTGGTAAGTGTTCCCTTGTTTGCAGAGTCACTACCTATTGATCCTGAATTGAAATCATCATAATGAAGATTATCTTTCCCTTCTACATGTTGAAGTGCTTTTATAAAAACTGTTCCCCCCATGTGTTAAGAGCCAAAAATGGATATTTGTGGGGTTTTAAAATCTTTACTAACCTATTTCATTGTATGGGATATTTAATACAGTAGGACGGCAATAGGTAAAATCTTCCAAAGAAAAAGATCAAAGATACAAAATAAATAGTAAATACACCCCAAAGAGAGGAAAACGTCAGCTGGAGACATAAATATTATTTTGTAAAATTGATAATTCTCTATTGGGAATTTAGTACTACTCTACTTCACCATGGTGAAGAATCTGAATATTTTGTTCCCACTAATGATAAGCATAATCGGTATCCTCCAAACAGATATTGATACACCTGTGAATCTATTTGGTAGGTCACCACATAGCATAAGAGAAAATGAAGAAACCGATAATCAATACTTTTCTTTCTGCTGAGCAGATTTTTGAGCTTCTCTTTAGGGAACACTACATGATTTCTTAGTAACCGAAAGATGACTATCCACCCAGACATGACAATACAAAAGCTGCCCTTTACTTTTACTACAAAATCATTCTGGAAAAATATTTCTCTTAAAGCACCTATCACAATGTTAGCTCATAAAAGTTAAAAAAAAAAAAAAAGACCGTATATCTGTTTGTTTTTTTTTTTAAAGAGCTCTTTTTGTAAAGTCTTAACGTCATCAGGGATTTATTTAGCAATATCACAGAGAAGCATTAGGGTAGGCAATTATGGAACTGAATCACAAAAAATGTTATTTGACTATTTTTAGAACAGTCTGGACTATGTTTTTTGTTAGTAGCCCATAATATACTGATGAAGTAGCCCAACTTTCCTCTTTATAAAGAGCTTACTAAAAACTAGTACATCTTATTATTTTTCTTAACTCTCTGAACAAAGGTATATTTAACCTTTGACACAGATTTTACATGGCTGGAAAAGTAGAAAAAAAAAGCAAATTCAAATAACTGGGAGACAGAGCTATTTCTGAGAGATGTCAACAATTTTACATGTTTACCATGAACGCCTGGGAACTAAAATAATCAGTTTACCCAGCACATTCCCTTCAACCATTTCAAATTACAAAACCATTGAATTTTGATTATGAGTTGTTGACCTTGTTTCCCTTTGTTTCAGTAGTATGGGGACATTCTTTAAACAAAACAACAACAAAAAAACTTTTACAGGGGTAAAAATAAAGCTTCATTAATCTAAGCCCTAATACACAAGTCCTATGAATCTGACCGGACCTTCCAATATATGCATAAGAAAATAGCTGGCTAAAATAAATAGTGGAAACAAAATACTTCGGAAGCGTATTTTCTGTACAATAAGTAGACTTTGTATTATTCTTAGATTAGATCTGACAAAATATTCACTCAGTAACACTAAGTCATAGTTTATGGCAAAGAAATCTGTTCAGCAGTCTGCAATTATTACCTTAGTCTCAAATGAGTTGACTTGCTTTGTGATTAGGAGAAAGTCATTTGTTTTTCTTGCCAATCTGCAGCTTTATCACCAATAAGAAGGGAACATTGTTCTCTGTCCAACCATCAGCATTATGGAGAAAAAAGTGGCAGATAGGAAAGAGTTTGATAGCCTAAAATATTATAAAGTACAAGTATTATAATTCTTATTTCCATATTTTCTTTCAAAAGGGTTCCTCATTTTGAGTTGCTATTTTTTGGAAAGAAACTGGTATGGAGTGAGGAGTAGAATCATTATAACGTGGTTTTGAGCTGGTAGGTGAACCCACAGGCTGCTTATAGGAACACAGTTCTTCCTTTCTGCCCCTTAACTTCCTCCACCTGTGCTCAGAAGAAAGCACTTCTGATGACTGAATTAAGAACTCTTCAGATTACTTTCAGTCCATTTAAAAAAAAACTTTTCGCATCCAGGTTATAAAACAGTTCCTATTATTGCCAACAACCAAATTCCAAAGGAATAAATCTACCTTAGAAAACAGAAACCATCCACAAAATTGAGCTGTGAGATAAGGAAGAAAACAGGCCAAAAAAAGAGAGAAAATACTATCTAGTCTATAGATCACACCCACTAATTCAAAGTCACTGGTCAGAAAATTGATAATTAGTATGATGTGTTACAGAGAAATAGCAAAGCTGGAGTGCTAGAGTATCTAACTTCTCAAGCAACTTTTTGTAAAACATTCAAACACTAACAAATGAATTGAGGGTCAAACATCACTGGGATAGGTAAAGAGCACTTGATGCTAATCTGGGGGTTCCTAAAAACTGAATTTGCCTCTTAACCAAAAGGGCTGACTAAAAGCTTTTAATTCTTTTTGATATTATCCCAAAAAGAATTGATTGATGAAGTGATTTTAAAAGACAGGAAAAGACAACTGACCAAGTTCACTGCTATTCTTAAAATGAACCATGTGTATCTGTGTAAGGGACATACATGGGGGAATGAAGATAGAACAGAGAGAGTGGAAGCAACAGTCTTAAAGAAAATCAGAGGAAAGGACTAAAAACTGTAAAAAGAATGAAAGTACACTTGCTGACAATGTAGCTTCAGCAGTAAAATGAGAAAAGAAAAATAATACCAGAGTTTCTGCTCAAAGATGCAAGTTTATACCTAGCCAGATGGAGAAGAAACCAAATTACTTTCCAATATTATTTCTCCAAAAATGAAAATGTTTCTGAGAGTTGAGGTTTTTTGTTTTCTTTTTTGGTGTTTTTTTTTTTTTTTTTTTTTTGTGGTGATTGAGAGAATGCTTTTCGTAATAGCTACTAGGACTTTTTTTTTTTTTAGGAAAACTAGGTTTAAACTCTTAACCAAGGGTTTCCAAAGTTGCACTCAGACATAAAGGGGTTAAATCCATTTATATATAACATTTACCTTAGACTAAGATTTATTTTAATTTAAGGGACATCTATGGCTGAGCAAACTAGAAGAAAATTTATGATCCAAGGAAGATCATGAACATCACAGTAGGGATGGGAAAGGAGTACAAACAAAAGAGAAATGATTAATGTTAGACTTTTACAGCTAGAGATATTAAACAGTGCAAAAGACAAACACAAGGTGAGACCCTCACAGAAGGGAAAATAAGCAGTGACAAATACACCTGGATTACCTGAAGGAACAAAACACATGCCCTTTGAAGTCAACAATGGTATTTAATTCAATACTGAGAAGAAACAGGCATTGAAGGGAAGTTGTCCAGATGCCGGAATGCAGACAATTAGTTTGTCAAGTTCATTATGGACAAGAAGAGTTATGTACTGCATTAAAACCAGCTCCACCATCTCCAAAATTAACATAAGAACTCACACTCTTATTTTATACACTAGAGAAAAGCAAAGATTCCAATGATTCTCAATATATTCCAAGAAAATACACAAATTCCACTTCTGATAAAGAACATACTGATTCTTTCCAAACTGTATTTCAGAGCCATAGATGGCATCTTTTTTTTTTCACTTGCCAAGTTAAGAATTATGTTTTATTCAGCGAAACTTCTAAGGACTTCAAGCCCAGGAGGCGGTCTCTCAGATAGTTCTGAGGGACGGCTCCTGGCATCATTTTGTAAACCATTAGAAGAAAGCTCAACACGGAGCCTAATTTGGTTTAAATAAATCCAGACTTCTTCAGAAATCAGGGCACTGAATTCTATTTTGGTTAAGTGTGCCATATCACTGACATCAAAGTTACACAAGTTCAGTACATTTACGGGCAAGTTTAGGAGCTGTGCACAAAACAGTATTCTAACACACATAGACAGTCCCATCAAAATAACTAGTCTAGGACTCTGTTGTGAGGCCAACTATGCAAGAATGTGGATAGACTGTACAACTATGGCTAGGGAATATATACAATGGAAATATACTTTCCCCAATTATTCCAACCATTCAGTCTTTTATAACTCCCTTTATATGCCAAACACTTGTTCCAGGGGAAATAAAAACCTGTACTCTATCAGTACTTGATTTTCATTTATTGAAATAGCAAATAGGACAATTGCCACATTTTGTGAGATGAATTAACAGGACAGCTTCATAGGTAAAAGTCAGCTAGATTTCCCACAAAAGGCCCACGAAACTCTACAGGCAGGGAAATCTTGATTCAATTTCACTTCTTACCCTGAATTGCTCAGAAAAAGAACCCAAAAGCCATTTTATTTTGACTTGTACCAAAGATAAGATTACTTTATAGTGATAAAGTCCCCTGTGGGTGAGCAGATCAAATTTTCCTATAGTCCTCCTAACCAAAAAGTGGCCTTCATTTGACTGTTTAAATTTTATTTCCAAACATAATTGAACACCAACACTGACATCTGTCTGGGCCCCAGTGACTGGACTGTATGACTTCTAAGGTATCTTCCAGGG
The DNA here is from genome assembly GCF_003369695.1 of Bos indicus x Bos taurus. Lineage (NCBI taxonomy): Eukaryota > Metazoa > Chordata > Mammalia > Artiodactyla > Bovidae > Bos > Bos indicus x Bos taurus. Next base: position 25,008,995 of record NC_040103.1, on the reverse strand, counting down.
CTGTGAGGCCACTATTTTACCTTATTTCACAACTCTCATCATAAATTTCTACAAGAGATCAAAATTCCCAGTTGTACTAAATCTAGACAAAAAGGATTTCCATGCATCAGGAAGTTGTGAAATAGAAGGTAGCTATATATTAAAGGTCACATACAGCTACTGATTTACTGGGCACATTCAAAGGAAATGCTGTGCCCATTATTGGTGGAAGTTGTCATGCAATGTCATAAGTTCGTCCGAGATAAAAGATATAATTTAAGAATACTAAACTTAAATAGATTGGGGTTATTTTCATACATGCTGTTGTGAAATAAATGATAATCAGTAGGAATCCACTGAAGTAGTAACATTAGAAAGTAGGTTAATTCATATGAATTCGGTACCTCATTTACACAGCGGTATGCATTCAATTAACTATGTATTGGGGTTATGTCTTCAGTAAATTGCTTATGAATCTCATCTAGTTGAAATTCTATATTTAACAAATGAAATTATTTCATCCACATGCAGACTGCATAATAAGGAATGTGGAAGGGTATTTAAGACGCAAACATTTTGCAAAACTTTACCTATAGCTATACATTTTCAGCTAGCCTCAATTTTCAATAAGAATATGTTTCAATCAGGTTTATGATATGATCTATTTGATACTTTGTGGATGAATTGAAAATATGAAGATGAGGCTGACAGGAACAAGAGAAAACTGTTTTCATCAATGGCCCGAGAGCCATTAAAGAGACATTGAAGGGCAACATGACATTTTGTAGGGTTCTACATCAAGTAGGAGTTATTCTCTCATTATAATTGGTAACTTTGAGACTATGATGAACAGGTTGGGCTAACTTAAGGGCCAAGTATAAATGAATTCAATTATCACACCATGAACAAAGGCAGAAGATGAAACATAAGGCTATAAAAGAGGTAAAGCAAAAGGTTTTACAGTAAAACGTAAGTGTAGAAATAATGTTAGATGACCAGTTTTCTGAGTGAAAATGTCATTTCAAACAAATTTATTTCCTTGCTTCATGATAAAGAGAATTCTAAAAACAGTAAAGCCAGCATACAATCACAATCCTGCAGGACATATAATAAGCATGAGCTTTGAAAAAAAATCACAGAGCACACAATGGGATGGTACACTGTGAAACCTGGGAAATAAAGAGTTCAACAAGGCAGGAATCATATGTGGTTCCCACCAAGGGGTTATCAGTAGAGGCAAGCCGTTCATGGTGCTACTTACAATAAGAGACTGGAAATATTTTAGTTGAGATAGGGTATTTTCATGTATTCGTTTTGGTAAATTGCAACTAACTTCACAGATCTGAATGTTCCCCTACGTCAACAATGGTGTTTCAAGTTTAGATTGTTAAGGAATTTATTCAAACTTAGTGACAAACTGATTTGAATAACTGCAGATGTATTACAGTGGATTGTTTTGAAGGAAATTTGCTGTTTTTGAAAAAAAAAAAAAAAACAGTACCTTTTGGGATTTTAATTCTTTAAGTTTACTACGTCAGGGTGGTGACTTAAAGAAAAACAAAGCTAATACTTAAATTTGGCAGACATTCAATGAGAACTGAATAGAGAATGGATAGACGGATGGATGGATAAAGGTTCTTACAACTTTATCCATTAAATCTGTTGAGGAAATAATTTCTGGTGGGAGCTAAGGCCTAAAGTCTAAAACAAAATATCACAAGGGTGTATTCCTGATAGTCTAATACTAGTAACATCTTATTGAAGCAGCGGAAACAATAAACAATCACTTATTTATATACTTATATGTATAAGAAACCTTAGGCTCACAAAAATATACATGTTTTAAAACAGAAATCTAAGGCACACAAAATACTAAAACAAGTCAATGATTTACTCTATTTTACATATTCAAGAAGCAGAAATCTACTTGACAAGATGATGGTCAATCAATGGACATTTTGTTATTTACAATCCCTTCATATTCCTTTAGTCAAAATCAGTCAAAAGCTTGAAACTGATACTTTGCACCATATATTATTTTAATATAAGTTACAATGAGTTTTCCTTTAGATAGCTTGTTGGAACTGTTTGCTTTTGCACCAGAAATGTGAGTGTTAGCGGTTGTGAGCTTCCTATGGCATTTCCAAGGGAGAAGCACCAGTAGGTTTTCCATACTCCCAAGGAATCTGACACTTTGAATGTTGTAGCACCTCTGCATTTTAACAGAATCAAGTATTTCATTGAAATTTCTTCTTGTTCTAAACATTTTAATTGGGAAATCACTTTTGCTTTGCTATAAGTTGAGTCAATAAAGCAATGGGAAAAATAATGGGAGAGCTAAAATAACTGGAATGCCTATTTTCCTGTTACCTAGAAAAAGATAAGTTAACATTTCCCCAAAACAATATACTTAGATAAACTACTTTGGATTAGCTGTTAACGGACAAACCATGTTTAGGATACCATCCCTACTGTTTATTTAGAGAGTGTGTGTGTGTGTGTGTGTGTGTGTGAGGGGGGCAATGTGTGATGATGATGATGATAGGAAATTTACTATCAAAAAAATTTCTACAGGAATTTTATTTGTCTTCTGAACCAGAATGACTTTCAGAATGAATAAGGGGTAGATAAGGTTCTTGCCACATAATTTTTTAATTTTATCACCTTGAAACTTTAGAAGCATTTGACTCTTCAGAATCATCTTATGTCTCATCTCCTTTTGGAAACATCTTTTACGGATTATATTACAAAAGCTGGGGTAAAAGTAAATCAGGGCCATTGTTGCTCAATCAGAAGAGATCACTCTTATTTAGTTCCAAAGAAAAGTTAATCAATATTGGTGATATGCTTCCTAATTCCAATTTTACAGAGAATTAACAATTTTTGCATGATCTAACTATTTTATATAAGTAGCTAACCTTTGAATGAGAAAGGACACATTTAAAAAACACAAACCATATACATGATTAGGATACACATTGCAGTTAACAAGATGGAACTCTACACAGCAAGAATAAATGATTTCTCTTGTATGCAAGTATGCACAAACAATAGACAATAGGATTCTTATACTATACTATTTCAAGTTACTTTTAAAAATAGAAAGTGCTTTTAAAATATATATTTACAATTTATGAACAGCCTCCAACCATTACTAACAATAATGAATTATTTTATACAGGAGAAATATTTTAAGAGAGAAAACACTTCATTGGTTTATTTCAAAGGAATATGCCGATTTCCTAGCAATGATTGGAAGATGTTGGAACAATGGCACCATGAAATAATAAATCAGCTTATTTTTGTGTCGATGTGGTTAAGCACCAGGAGCTGTGTAGAGTTAACACTGTGTGTCTTAATTTTACATCATAGCACATGAACCTGTTAAAATCCTCTAAAAATGACTCGTTTCATAGTAAACAATTTAAAGCACCAAACTGAGTGATTCTATCAAGGTTAACACCTAACCAAAACATTTCTTTATGTATTTAAAACTATAAAACTTTAATTTTTGCTTAAAATGTGCACCTTCTACCAATTGTCAAAATATAGTCACAGTTAAGAAATACCCACCCCCAATTTTTTTTTAACCTCAGCCTTCAAATGGGTGAGATGAAGCTATAGTAAACGACAACATGACTTTCTTTTAAGAGCACCTTGAAAAAATACACTGCACTCGCAAAGGCATTAAGAAGGGGAGAAAAGCCTTCAGACCCAATGGTTATAGGGCCCCGCAACGTGTGTGAGAGCATAAGGGGACACAGTGACAACATTGTCATGGGTTAATGTTAACGCTTTGTGAGAAGGAATCTGGCTAAATTCATTAACTTCTGTGGACAGTTCAATACCCTCGTTAGCTGCCTGGTCTTTCTGTTCGGAGGCTTTAGTTTTCTTATTCTTAGCTTCTTTTGCCTCAAATTTAATCTTGTTTAGTTCGAAACCGTGTTGGGGCTTATTCAGGTTTTTGTGCTGGTAGAAGACAAGAGAGAGGCGCGTAGGGTGATTTCGGTTGGGGTGTTCAACAGGAGTCGTGGCGTGAAGCTCCCGCCGGGCGCACTCGATCAGAACCGAGCCGTGGGAAGGCGCTATAGCCACGCCGCCAACATTGGCATCCAGGAAGATGTGCTCACTGTCTGACCAATACTCAACAATGTGGGGCAGTTTATCCTCAGCAGGTGACAAGGGGTCGTCTGACAGGGGGTCGTCTGATGGAGGCTCATCTGCTTCAGAAGGCTGCTCGTCTTCTTCCACCAGAGAGGAAGCAAGCTCATGAGGAGAAGTAATGAATGGAGGCTGCTGGTTTGGCTGATTGGAAGTTAGCTGCTCAGATGGGCCAATGGGAGGCTCAGAATAACCCAGGGAATTTGTCATAGGAGTAGACAAGGTGGGAAGAGGAACCACTTCACTAGGCTGTGCAATTTCAGCGCATTCCCCAGCAGCTACATTAGCACCACTGTGTCTCGCAGAAGGCATTACGCAGTGGGGATTGCTTCCTCTTTCTGAAAACCCGTACGAAAGTGATCCATCATTCTTAAAAGGAGCTGTTGTGACCAAAGCAGTCTTAGAGGACCAGGAGAAGGCTGGAGCGAAGTTTGCCTCTTTCCCTGGGTGAGGAATGGACGGGGTTGGTGAGTAGCTTTTAGTGTTGTCCGAACCTTTGAAGATAAGATGGGGTTCAGTTTCACTTTTTATTTCAGGTTGCGCAGGCTCTGTTTTATTTCCTAAACAGAGAAAAGGATACCAAATGTAAAGATAAACATAAACTAATTTGGTAGTTGTTGTCTTTTAAAGATAAATACAAAGATGAATAGAATAAAACCAGATGATGGCAATGATGGTCAGTTTTGTTCTATTTAAAGTCTGACATATGCACACATTAAAAATTATAGGTGGTTTGGGTATGCTTTTTCATTCAATACATTTTTACTTAGAATTGATTACTTTGGAAATAATCATTTAAAAAGTCCACAAATTTAGCAGGATATCCATTGTCTAAAATGGTACGATACTAGAAATGACCCTAATTGGCTATGAAGTAAATATTAAAACTATACATCAGAATGCAGTGCAGATGATAATATGGGGACAGCAGGTTTTCACTACCCAAAGAACTGTTTAGATACATTTTAGATATTGCATGATCAAATTTCTGAAAAAATTAAAGTAAGTAACAATTGATAAAGATTTCTAGATAGCAAAAGCATCATAACTGGCAAAGTTTATTGTTAAGCAAAAGGAAGTAACATAAATAAGCTATATGTAACCTCAAAACAAGTGTATTTAAGCTGCATTTCTTTCTCACAAAGTAGGTAGCAATTTATTATGATGATGATATTGGCCAAAATGTGGGCCATCCACTCTGACATATCCATGCAAATCTCATATCAAATGGAAACATTTTTCTTGAGGACGTTCTCCTTTTCAGAAGTTCTAGCAAAATGCTTGAAAGGTGGAGCTCCCCTGGTGGCTCAGTGGTAGAGAACCTGCCTGTTCCTATCCATGGGTCGGGAAGATCCCTTGGACAAAGAAATGGAAACCCACTTCAGTATTCTGACCTGGGAAATCCCATGGACAGAGGGGCCTGGTGGGCTAGAGTTCATGGGGTTACAAAAGGAAAAAAAAAAAGTTTGAAAGGCAAAAGCAGTAGATCTTAAGAATCAAAAAACAGCAAAAGTAAAGTGGTGCTGTTTTAAAACAATAAAAAAAGAAGAAGAAAAAGCTCTCATGGGTTATATTACAAAAGAACAAGAAGTTATAGGGCAAATATTGTACATTTGGCTACTAATAGAGTACATATTTTAAAAGAATAACATGTAAAGATGCAATTGGGAAATGACAGAAAGGTGAAAATGTTATGACTGTCTTAAACAAGCAGCATGGAACCAGATATGTGAATCTTAAAATAAACCTAAGTATCTGTAAAGTGGAGCTACCAGCATAAAGGAATGATAATTCTTCCTCGCCTCTTCCCTAACTCTGTTGAATCTTTCCCAGTGTTATATAAAGTCTGCACTATCAGTTCTCTCATCTTAAAAAAAAACAAACAACTTTTCTTAAAAATACAAAAATCGAAGAAGTTAAAGAATACCTTGTAGCTCTGACTTTGAGTATCAGTTTAAATTCATAGTATTAGTTTTTTAGGCTCCCTAGAGGAATGGCTGATTTTAGATATGGGGCAGGATTATATAAGAGGAGCCTAGAACATCTTGTCAGCACAGAAAATTAAGGAAGTTATCAAAGACAATCAGGGTCACGACAAAAGAATCATCTTCTCTGAATAACACTCTTATTCAACTGCTTTCCTAACACCTCAACTTGAATGTCTGACAGGTATCTTGAACTTTTACCATGTCCAAAAGTGAGCTTCAGATTTCATCAGGGTAAACCTTTACACTTTTTTGGTCCACACTCCAGATTTAAATCTATCAGAAATCCCATTGATTCTACCTCAAAACATCTAGAATCAGACATTTCTCATGTCCTCCTCATTAGCCACTCTGATCCAAGCCTCATTGCCTCTTTCTTAAGTTGTTAATGGATAGCTTGTTTATCAACACCTTAATATTTCTCTGCCCCATCTGACTCTAGCTACAATCCAATAACTAGAATGTTATTTTTGAATCGGATCATAGCCCCTCTCTATGATGAAATATCCAGAAACCTTCCTCTCCCTCACAATACAGGCCAAAGTTTTACAGCAATCTACAAAGCCCAGGGTGAACTGCTCAGATGTCCCTCTTACCTCTCTGATCTCATATCCTGCTGTTCTACCCATTTCACACCTTGCTCCAACCATACATGTGCTCAGTCGTGTCTGACTCTTTGCAACCTCATGGACTGTATCCTGCCAGGCTCCTCTGCCCATGGAATTTTCCAAGAAAGAATACTGGAGCAGATTGCCATTTCCTATTTCAGAGGATCTTCCTGCCCCAGGGACTGAACCACATCTGTTGAGTCTCCTGCATTGGCAGGTGGATTTCTTACCACTGCGGTACCTGGGAAGCCCTCTGTGCGCCAATTATAATGGCTTTTTTGCTTATATCAAGTATTCAAGGTAAATTCCTCTCTCCTAAACTTTGCATTTGCCACGTCTGCTACCTGGAATGCTATTTCTCCAAATAAAAACATTGCGGATTCTCATATTCTTTAGGACTTTACACAAATTCCTCAGTCAATCCTTTTATGACAACCCTGTTCAAATGGAATTCTTTCAGAGCACTATCTCCCCTCTTATTCACTGCTACAGTACCTAGAACAGTCCAAAGTAGTGCTCAGTAATATTTATTGAATGAACTACTTAAACTGATGCTGAAGCTGACGAAGTAAGACTTCAAGGAAGTGATGTCATTTTATCTGTGTTGAGACAGCTTATTGGTTCACAATAGCTGGGGAACAAACGATAGGAACATGCTTTGGTTTTGTACTTTTTTTTAAGTATAAATAGAGGGGGAAAAAATACCAAGAAATACTGATAGGTCACTTTCTGGTTGACTTTTAATTCTGGTAAGAATATGGAAATATACTGTGTCTTCCTTTGAATTCTAAATGAACTATATAAAAATAATTAGCTAGTTGGATTGACTGGTATCTGATCTAAAGTTTTCTTTCATAATGCCTCATTCTCAAAAGAGTAGCAAAGATGAAGCTGCAAAGGCCAAGTGCAAATGCAACTGCCAATGGAAGTTGCGCACAGAAGATTATCAGAGTCCATAAACCTTACCTAAAAGGGGCAGTGATGAAGCCTTACTATTGTTTGCCATTGAATTATTCTTCCGCTTGATTCGAGGAATAAATTTCTTTTCCACAGCCCTTATCTTATGTGCCAGAACCTCTGTCATCATCGCTGCTCTCTTCTTCCCAGAACGAGGAACAGGTTGAGTAAATCGCATTCTTTTTCTCTGGCGGGGTGCAAGGACCATGATGGCCCCAGATTTGATCTTGGCTTCCATTCCTTCCCTTGATCCAAACTCATCTGTGTCTGAAAGTTTATAAAGAGGAAGCACATGCAGCTGCTCATCTTGAGGAATAACACCAAATGAGCGGTTATCTTCTCGTGTTAAAGTGCAGACCTGATAGGAAGAAAACATGAAATGGGAACCAGAGATCCTGCACATTCATCACAGTTATTCCTACCTTCTTAGTGATTCCTACCTATTTATTGTTGCCATTGTGAAAGGGAACTATTTTCAATTGGTTACTGTGATAAGTTAATTCATTTTGGAAAAATATTTTATATATCAAGTTACTCAATGCTATTCAATATGAGTAACTTATCAATTGTTTTTAAGCAGACCAGTGTAATTTTGAGTTGATTTTCTAAGTACATATTATATGTGTTTATGCATTTTATAATATTTTCAATATGAAGGCTTCTTTGTTCTATTCCATCTTGTTCCACAGTTAATAGTTACTGAATTGTTCACTATCATCATATTAAATAGCAATGAATAAAAGATATTACTTCAGGCTACAAATCACACTATTTCTTACTATTTGAATAATGTCACATTCCTTGGTTAAAGGTGGCTAAATCATGAGGAATTTTCTAATTTGCTGTGATTTTCTCTATGATTTTTTTCACTTCTGCTTCTAAGTGAAATTCATCTACACATATATTACCCTGTCCTGTTTGTCAAGGTGAGTTTTTTTTCTCTTCTTCATTAAAAAATTTGGCAGATATTAATGAAGCAAAAGAAGCCCAGATTTCATTTTCTAACAGGACTTATATACCCCAATACTTTTAAAAATAAATTCGCTGAAATATTTTATCTGGATAAATAATTGTTCTGCTCCATTTTGATTTTAGTTAGGAGTATAACAGTAAGTCTGTCTTTTTCTTGGATGTAATATAGGACTTTTTAAGAAAACTTTGTCTTGGACTTCCCCAATGGTGCAGTGGATAAGAAGCCACCTGCCAATGTAGAGGACACCTTCTTCGATCCCTGGTCCAGGAAGATTCCAGACACCAAGCAGAAACTAAGCCCGTGTGCTTAGAGCCTATGCTCCACAACAAAAGAAGCCACTGCAATGAGAAGCCCACACTCTGCAATCAAGAACAGCCAATGACCATAACTAGAGAAAGCCAGCGCAAAGCAACGAAGACCAGCACAGCCAAAAATCAGTAAATTTTAAAAATAAAAATTTTGTCTTGAATATAGCCAATCTCAGCCTTCTCTTTACTTTATAAGTTATTTTTGAGGTGGGAGGGAGGTTCAACAGGAAAAGGACATATGTTTACTTATGGCTGATTCGTGTTGCTGTATGGCAGAAACCAACACAATATTGTAAAGCAATTATACTCCAATGGAAAAAAAATTTTTTTCTAAATTATTTCTATTCATTGTAGAGAAATGAAAATACCGGGAAATGTATGAAATTCCTGATGTTGACACATAAAATTATATTTATCATAAATTAATATTTTAATGGTAATTAATTTTCAAATGTCATTAAAGAGCCATCAAAAATATACCCAATGATCTCAAAAAAAAAATTTATCCAATGATCTCATTATTTTTCATTAAAACATTTCTTCCACAACTAAGATCTCTTCCTAAGACAGCAAAGTATTTTAAGACTGGAAACTGCAAGATTTGATTTCTCCAAGTTGATAGAACTTGATGGATACAGATAATGATCTATGTTAAAGGTTTTTAAAGTCACATGCCTTTCTAAACATCTACTGCCACATTTACCATCAAGGTCTGAAACACTGAACTCTTTACGGTGTAATTTGTTAATAATTTTAAAATAATAATCTTTAGAATTGGAATATTTCATTTATAAATGTTTACTTCAATTTATTTGGTCACAGGGAGACTAAGAAGGGGACAAAGACAAGAGCATAATTACAAAGACCAGGGAAATAAGGAGGAAGAAGAGTTGGCAGAAAACTTTCAGTTCACGTTTTCAGAGGTGGGGAAATCTAGCATCACGCCAAGTTCTAGGCATGTGCCTCATTGCATAAGCAATAAGAGGAGTGCAAAGAACAAGCACTGAATAATACATAAGAAGAGAAGGGGAACCAAAACTTAGTTTGATTCTCAACCTAATCTAACCTGATCACTAATAATTATCTCTAATGAAGGAACTCATGGAAAATGTACTAGCCAAGCAAGATGTTGAATTACTCTTCAGCTAAGATTCATCTGGATGGATTTGTAAAATTTCAACATTTGAAAATAACATTAGTCTCAGAGACCAGAGTCAACATCAGTGAAAAGGCATGATACACCAAAAAAAAGTTATTTTTGCTCCTTAATCTGTTGCTGATAGACCGCACAGACCAAAGAAGGAAGGAAGACTGCATTTTAATGGATCAGACGGTACACTTTCAATCAAAGTGGAACAATCATAGCTCTGTCTTCAAAGAGGCCAAACTGGTATAGTTCAGAAATAGAGGCAATCACTCTCTGTTTTACTGGGTAAGAAGATATCTACTTAAAGCAAACTCATTTCCCTTATAAAAGGACTATTGCATGATCTCTCCTGAGATCTTCTCCTTACTTCAAATATATTTTGATTGATTTCATGCTAGAAGCATGTGATTGTTTTCCATGGCTGTAAACATAACAACCACATATATGTGCAAATATTTCTTCTAAATATTCCTACAAACTAGTATTAAGAACCAACATTAAAATTTTGGCACACAGTTCCCTCACAAAACCCCTGAAATACAGGGGAATTCCTTGGTGGTCCAGTGGTTAAGACTCCACGTTTCCAGTGCAAGGGAGATGGGGTCCTATCCCTGGTCAGTGAACTAAGATCCTGCAGCCCGTGATGTGGGGCAACAAACAAACAAAAACCCATGAAGTACAGATGGCAAAAAAAGAAGCATTAACTAGCTTAACTTCCTACCTACCAGTTTGATAGCCAAGAGTGGTAGCTTTGAATAACCATGTAGTCCTCCATCCCAACAAACCTACCACAATATATAATTTGAAACATTCAAAAAAATATTTCAGGCTGGTTCTATAACTTTTGGGGAGCACTGTTGATATCAGGATCTCAGCTTGAGACTATGTTGATGGAATCTTTAGAATTAAAAGCTACCCAGGTACATACCACTGTGCTCCCATTATTCATGTTGTGAATGTCCCTGTGGGGATGGGCACAGAAGTCTAGGCAAGCAGTGACCCCAGAGAAAGGACGACCTTCTTTCTTCCCAAGCCGACATTCTCGGGCAATATGTTCAAGCGCCACCTGAAGAGTAATGAATTACCCACAGTTTTAAGAGACAAAAAGAATCACCTTCAATAAAGATAAAAAATCACTTTATGACAAGTTTATAACTTAGTTACACTTATTATTTCAGAGATTTAGATTATCACAGTGATTGTGTAGTTTAGTAATATTCAAGGTAAAGAATTTGAGGCTATATGAATTAAAATGACAATCACTGAAGGCAACAGGAGGACACTGATACTTGGTGGCGGTAAATAAGAAGAGTAGCCTGAAATATTTCATTAGGAGAAAAGACTAATATAGTGCTTTGATCATGCATCCAGTGTTCAAGGTCTATAACAACAGTATAGAAAGTCAATTTGTAACCGTTTAAAATGAAAGGTTAGAGAAGCACCCTGGTGGTCCAGTGGCTAAGACTCCAGGCTCCCAGTGCAGGGAGACCAGGTTTGATCCCTGGTCAGGGAATTATATCCTACATGCTGCAACTAAGACCAAAGATCCCATGTGCTGCAACCAGCACCCAGCCTAGCTAAATAAATAAATCAAATGGAATTGGAAAGAGACCTTGTTATTCATGATAATACAAATAAATATTTAATTTTTATCATATATTTTAAAAATATGCACCCCTGGTTATGTTTTTCATTTTTGTTTGTTTTTGGCATAGTTGCTCTGTTTGCAGGATCTTATTTCCCTGATCAGAGATAAACCTTTGCCCTCAGCAGTGAAAGTGAGGAATCTTAACCACTGGACCACCAAGGAATTCCCTGGTTACATTTAAAAGGTATTTTACACTTATTTCTACTTTGTCTGCTATATGATTTACCATTATTTTCTCCCAATGTATGGTTATCCTTTTCTTTTCTTTAAAAAATGTTTTCCCACCTCACTTTGATTGATTTTACTGACATACATAACATATGTAAGATTAAGGTGTACAATGTGATCACTAGATACATGTATATGTTACAAAATGATTACCATAATAAGGTTAAACATAATTACAATTTTTTGGTGTGTAGAGGTAACATTTAAGACATAATTAAAACTTTTAAGTATAATACAATATTATTAAATATAACCAACAAGCTGTGCACCAGGTCTTATTTATCTTATTGCTGGGAGTTTGTACCCTGTGGCTAATATCTCCTGATCTCCCCCACTTCCTAATTGAATTAAATCTCATTGTGGATATTTAATTCAGTTGCCATGAAAAGAAAGTGAAAGTGAAGTCGCTCAGTCCTTTCCTACTCTTTGCAACCCCAAGGACGGTAGCCTTCCAGAGTCCTCCGGCCCTGGGATTTTCCAGGCAAGAGTACTGGAGTGGGTTGCCATTTCCTTCTCCAGGGGATCTTCTCAACCCATGGATCAAACCCAGATCTCTTTTTTTGCAGGTAGACACTTTACCATCTGAGCCATCAGGGAAATCCTCAATTGCCCTAATACTGTTTTAAAAAAACACTAGATAATTTTTAAAACTGTCAATAAAAGATCTACATTGAGGTAAAATTTGCAAAACAATTTCTGTTAACAAGGACATTGTTTAGATGTAAATTTCAACCATGTTTAAAAGCTCTATATAAGGTCCCAAAACATACCTGGTTTTGATAAGCAGCTGGAGCATACTGCTTATAAATTGGAGCTAATTCTGTAGCCAAACTCTGTAAATTATCTTCAAGGTTTTTTTCCTATAGGAAAAGACAGTCCATAAAAGTTGTTTCATAATTACATATGAGTGATGAATTTATATAACATATGAAAATGAATTATACCTCACTGCTGATATGTTCGTTATTGGTGCACAGTTCATACTTACCCTGATAAGCTACCAAAGAAAATGACATGATTGCTACCATAAATCTAAATTATTAGTCACTGTTATGCTTAGATTTAGTCTTTTGAAATTAGAAGTCTATGTTATCAGCTAATGAGAAATCTAACTGGTGTTAGAGGTAAGTTACAAAGCTGCTCATGTCACAACAAGAACCACATTTTATATTTATTCAATAGTAGAGGTCACTTGAAGTAAATCAAGACAACTTTCCTGGTGGCAAGTGGAGATGTGGAAGAATTCTCACAGTGAAACAAGGTTCTATAACAGAGATGGGAGAGCAATGCATTTAAGGCACATACTGTGTATCAGATCCCCGTGCTAAGAGCTTCAAATATAATAAGTAGGCAATAGGCTGTCTAAATCCAGTGTTTTATTTTCTACACAGTAATGTCTACAAACTGAGGAAGATTTGATAGAACTGTGGAGAAGCCTTAACACTTTATCAAGATTCTGGGGTCTAATGATAGGAGAAACATGTAAGACTTTTTTCGAAGGACAACTATCATGACAAGAGTAGTAAAAATGCCACTGATGACAGTATGAGGTATGGAGGAGAGGAAGGAGCCTTTAGTAACACTAGCTGGAAAAACATTGTGATAGTTTTTCAGAGATGATTGTATCCTAAATCAAATCAGAGATTGATAAATGATCAGTCACAAAAGACAAGTGATGAAGAACTGACATCAATGAAGGGCTTCAGCGGTTTGAAGGTTTCTGTCTCATTTGTGATCTGGTAGATGAGGAAGGAAAACCTTCCTGAGGATCAGTTCACCTCTGGTATACAGCAAACTATTATAAAAACCAAAGCCACATAGCAATGTAGACATAGGAAGTTAATTCTTGAGTGCTTTATAACAAGACCCAGTCTTGGCAACTGCAAAGCACCAGTGATAATCCTTTTAGTTTCCTACTCATTTCGGTTGGTGTGTTCATTGAAAAGGAAATTTATATACATAGGGTCTATATCTAAATTGCTCTCTTCTATTCATCTGTCTACTTATATATCTGTTACTTAATGTAGCTTAATAAATACAGTCAAGGAGGTCAGACCACTGACCAAAAAAAAAAAAAAAATCCTTCCTGGCTATATTGACACATAATTTGAGGAAAACTTCAGAATTACTACTTAAATGGCTAGTTAAAAGACTTTATTACATTTTATTGCACTTGGATATTGGGTAGGGTAAATTGTGTTTTACTGCTAGAAGAATGTTACGAATCATTCAGTGTCACTAGTCAGGTTGGGCAATTTTTTATCTTATGAAGTAACATTTCTTGTATACAAATGAAATAAAGCACGTAAATAGAAAAAATTAAAACATTTAAAGATGATTATTATTGAATGCAGGTTCTTTATCCATATTATAAAAATCCTTACTAACTGTTTCATTAGAGTAAGTGGGTGTATGGAGATTTCTTATTAGATCTTTACACAATGGGGCTCACGCCCTACATCCCTCTGCCCTTCTCACCCTGTACCTTATCTCTCGGGTCATCATCTCCACATCAGTGCCTACAACTACCCACCTGCATCACATATTAACCCTGAGGTTCTTATTAATGACCAGACAGCCTCATTTGGATTTCTCTTAAGAATCTCCAAGCCAGGGCATCCAAACTGAATCGATAATCTGTCTTCTATAAACCTAGTCTTGTTTCACCACACCCTTTGTCAAGGAATAGCACCTAGTTTTAACAACCTGTCCAGAACTACTACTTATCATTTCTTCTCTCACAACCATATTCTAAGTCACTACTATCGCTTCTTTGGACTATTCTAAGGCAATGGCACCCCACTCCAGTACTCTTGCCTGGAAAATCCCATGGATGGAGGAGCCTGGTGGGCTGCAGTCCGTTGGCTTGCTAAGAGTCGGACACGACTGAGCGACTTCACTTCACTTCACTTCAATAGCTAGCCTATCTTGCTAAATGAACTCTTGGCCAACTCCAGTCCACAGAGCAGCCAGAGACATTCCATTAAAAAAAAAAAAGGTATCATTTTATTACTCTCTGCTTTAACATTCTTCAATGATCTTCCCATATTCTTAAAGGCCACTCTATGCACCTCACTTTCCCTAGCCTGCTGAGCCTCACACTGGTCTTTTCTCAGTTCCGGAAAAGAGGAATGCTTCTTCCTGTATTATAAACACTACATAAACATTACTCATTGTTAATAATAACCATAAGCAAAAACTGATCGTCCATTTATTATATGAGTGTTATAGAATATGGCAGCTTCATCAGATAATTATTTAGAAAAAAATTAACTTTAATTTTAAGGTTTATTTTAAGGAAGAATTCACATCTCATTATCCAATATTCTGATCTTTGAACATGTTACCTTCTCATTATCAGGTATTTTATATGTCCTTTTAGTATAGTTTTCTCCCTAAAGGTCTGATAAACTTCTTGTTAGACTTCTTCTAAGGTATTTTATCTGCAAAAGACAGTGCTCTCTAGAGTGATTTCCCTCTTTTATTATAGTAGATGGGAACAAATAATTTTGATTAATCTTTAAAGGGATTATTTACTTATTCTGAGCTTTCCTGAAAGATGTTACATTCCTTGTATTATAGATACAATTAGAGTAATTCCTGTTGCTTTATTTTGTGTTTCCTATTTATCTTATATCCCAATTAGATATTATCTTATATCTCAGTTACATTTTTTAAACTAACCTTGCTGACTGAAGAATGGGTTTTTTCCCACAACTAGTTCAAAGCTTATAAATTATATTTGTATTCATCTAAAAATTTTTAAATATACACTTCTCAAATACGTATTTCTGACAACATTTAGAGCAGTATTTTCCAAGCTGTGGGTCATGACTCTTTAGTGGGCTAAGAATTCAGTTTGGTAGGTCAAAACTAGAATTTAAAGAAATGAAATTTTATTTAAAAAATGTTTTGCTGCATCAGTGATCCTCAGCAATAACTATCAGATATTAACTTTTTAATATTTAAATATTATCTTTGTTATATGTAGTAAGGCTAAATGTTATTTTGTGATAGTTTTATCTATTCATTTCAAGATATATTTTTCCAAATAGTTACTTGTAGTATAAAATGTTTTTACACTCTTGGTCACAGCACAAAGCTTGAAAAACACTGATCTTGGAGTTAATCATTATCTAAATTCTCCCCACTCCAAACAAATCATAAAACATTGCCACACTTAATTTATATAGGTGCCCCACCCCCTCCCATTGCCTACCCACCCCTGATTTGAGAAGAGTATTGAATTATACTTATAGGTTGTTATTTCAATTAAAAAATGTAAGTACTCAACTTATTTAATTTAAACTTAACAATAAGGTTGACTAATTTCTTTGCTCACCATGGCCTCGTGTTCCGGACAGATTGGTTCCGGTTTCATATATCTTCTTTCTGGATTACGTCCTTTAGTAATTCTTTCATAGTAGTGCTGTGGGTAGTAAACTTACTGAGTCTTTGAAATGTTGGCAAATAGCTTTATTCATTGTTCCTACTTTGGCTGGGTATAAAATTCTAGGTTTTTTTTTAACAGTGAATTCTCTTTAGGGTGAGGGAAGGAGGGAGTCAGGGACAATTGGAATTTGGGTTGATAATTAAAGATTTTACCTACATTATTTAGAATTTTAAACTATTTTCTTATATATACATATACACACACATATAGTTACTATTTTGTCACTACGTTCTAATATTAATTTCTTACAATTTAAAAAAAAACTTAAAGAAATGTACTTATATATTAATAAGTATAATTCATAAGTAAAAAGGACACTTACATGTAAGGGAGAACTTGGATCAATTCTAAATCTTCTAGGACTTGGGCTTCTACCAAATTTGCAGCCATTGAAATACATACTCCATGAACAGCCAAAAGAGAAGGAAGCTCCACAAGTCTCTGGATCAATTCCTTGACATGTACAGGTACGACTGTAAGATGATAATTGCAAGGGAATGAACTGATAATGTAGGATAATACCTCAAACAGAACATTTCAGGTTCATATATATATAGAAGCAAGGATGGATAATGAAATTATTTTAACATATCTATTTCATTACTTATTTTATCTAAGGTAGTGTTAACAACACTAAGCTAATAATACTTGAATGTAACTAAAGCTTCAATTAAAATGTTTGTTCAAGATTATAAATCCAATAAAAGGCAAGAAACCATACAGATCTGGAATACATATAACCTTGTTTGATTTGGAGATATCCAAGGTAAGAAATAAAAAGCCTGGATTTTAATCATAGATCAGTTTCCTATCAGAATTTGAAAATTATAGCACCTCATTGGACTTAAAAATACATTTTTGAAAAATGATAAATAAAAGAATATAGAAATTTGATTTTGATCAAAACTATATTTGATTGTGAAAGTCAGGAAAATGCTGAATATGAAGAAGGAATAGTTCAATTATTCTAATTTTCACAAAGATAAAACATATACTTTAAAGGGAGCAAAAGATTACAATTACTTGAAAAGAAAAAAAATAAGATACAAAGAGTATCAAAGAAGAGAAACTTTAAATTGCAGAATTTCAAAGAAGTCAAAAAAAGTAGAAAAATGTACTGTGTTTAGTCGCTCTCTCACGCCCAACTCTTTGTGACCCCATGGACTGTAGGCCACCAAGCTCCTCTGTCCATTGGGATTCTCCAGGTAAGAATACTGGAGTGGGTTGCCATGCCTTCTTCCAGAGGATATTCCCAACCCAGGGATCAAACCCAGGTCTCCTGCACTGCAAGCGGATTCTTTACGTCTGAACTACCAGGAAAACAGGAATACTGGCTTCCCTGAGGATCTCCCAGGGATCTTCCCGAACTGAGAATGTAGTTTAGCTATTAACTATGAGACCTAAAATTGTCTCCTAAACAGTCAACATTACCAATGATGAGACAAAAAGACTTTAATATAGCTCTTAATATTATGAACCGAGTGTAGTATTCTTGCCAATAATTCCTGAATTGAATTGAAACAGGAAGATAATCAAAAATTGAGCAACAGTTTGCAAAATTACCTTGTCCCTTTCAAAAACACAGTGCTATGAAACACTGAAAAAATATAGATAAAAGTACCAAGGAACCCAAAATACAAAATAACTTATTCCATCAAAGCCTGGATGGGAGAAAATTAGTATGCAGTACCTCATAGGAAAGTAGATGATATTTGAATTAGAGAATAGCATTTTATCCAAGTGAAATAGCCTGGTTTTGATAATTGTACTGGTACCTGGTACCTGATTTTGATAATTGTACTGATAATTGTACTGTACCTCATTCTCTGAAGTATTATTTAGAACTAAAAGTTTGCAACTACTTCACAAATTATGCAGAAGAAAGTATAGAAAAGAGCAGTAATGATAATGACATGTAAGCTTATGTGTATTGTGTGATTATTTGTGGAATTAGAAATAATGATGCCACAAATAGGTAAGGTAAGGGGTATATAAGAATTCACTGAAGTATTCTTGCCTCATTTCTGTAACTATAAATTAAAAAAAAATAGGCTGGATCTACATTGAGTAAAATAGCATAAAACTTATTTATGAATTATTGGGAAAAATAAGCTTATATGTACACAATTTACAACAGTTTCTTTATATTAGAGGTATTACTATTATTATGAAGCCACATAATAAATTAGATATATTAAAATTATATGTACATATTTATTGGTATTAGAAAAATAATAAAAAGCATAATGAAATGATTTTAAGCATTAAAGAAGTACTCTGGAAGATATACAAACAATCCTATGAGGAGGTTAGAGAGGGGATATTTTATAATTTGTATAACAACATTTCTTTTTTAAAAAAAGAGAACTTTTTGAGGAAAATCATACAAAACACTGTTGAAGAACACAAACACTTGAACAAATGAAAAGAAAAATCTTTTAATGGGATTGTAAGATTCAATATCAGAATAATGTCAGTTTATTCTAATTTAATCTAATCCCATTAAAAATACCATTGGATTTATCTTAAAACTAGACAAATTGATTATGAAGTTCATTTGAAAGCAGAAACATTTTTTAAAAAGCCTTGAAAAAACAAGAATGGTGAGCTAGTATAATGCCTCTATAATATACAGAATTCATAAGAAAAAGGATTTGATTTTTGTATAAACTTGGTATTTTGAGTCAAGGGGGAAAGAGGAACTCTTTAGCAAGTAGAGTTGTGATAAATGGAAAAAAGAATAGAAATGGATCCCTTCTTCTCACTTCTGTCCAGCATAAATCTTAAATGATTTCTGTTTTAAAAATTTCTGATTTCAACAAGAAATAAAAGAAAATATGGGTGAATTATTCTAGAGCTCATGTGAAAGAAAAATGGTCTTAAATATCACAAAAAATTCAGATACAGTAAGGGAAAAGAGATATAATAAGTTACATTAAAAAAAAGTCCCTGAGACTGCAAGGAGATCCAACCTATCAGTCCTAAAGGAAATCAATCCTGAATATTCATTAGAAGGACTGATGCTGAAGGTGAAACTCCAATACTTTGGCCACCTGATGCAAAGAACTGACTCATTTGAAAAGACCCTGATGCTGGGAAAGATTGAAGGTGGGAGGAGAAGGGAACAGCAGAAGATGAGATGGTTGGATGGCGTCACCAACTGAATGGACATGAATTTTGAGTCAACTCCGTGAGTTGGTGAAAGACAGGGGGGCCTGGCGTGCTGCAGTCCATAGTGTTACAAAGAGTCAGACACAACTGAGC
Organism: Bos indicus x Bos taurus; assembly: GCF_003369695.1. Lineage (NCBI taxonomy): Eukaryota > Metazoa > Chordata > Mammalia > Artiodactyla > Bovidae > Bos > Bos indicus x Bos taurus. The sequence goes on along the minus strand of NC_040103.1, from coordinate 24,989,284 downwards.
GACTGAACTGAACTGAACATACAAAACAAAGTCAATTTGCTGTACAGTTGAAATGAACAAATATTGTGAATCAACCATACTTCAATGAAATTAAAAAACTAAAACACAAATGGCAGATGCTCTTACCATATGAAAAAATATTCAGTCATAATATGAAATATGCAAATCAAAAGAAATTGAAGACATTTATCGGAGAAGGCAATGGCAACCCACTCCAGTACTTTTGCCTGGAGAATCCCATGGACGGAGGAACCTGATAGGCTATATAGTCCATGGGGTCTCGAAGAGCCGGTCGGACACGACTGAGTGACTTCACTTTCACTTTTCACTTTCATGCATTGGAGAAGGAAATGGCAACCCATTCCAGTGTTCTTGCCTGGAGAATCCCAGGGACAGAGGAGCCTGGTGGGCTGCCGTCTATGGGGTCGCACAGAGTCGGAACGACTGACGCGACTTAGCAGCAGCAGCATCCCCTATTAAATGGGCAAAATTCAAGTTTGACTACAATGAAAGCTATAGAAAAATGGATATTCTTTTACACTGCTAGAGAAAAATGGAAAATGGTACAATTCCTATGGAGAAGCTGATCCTTTATAGAAAAATCTCTCTCTTTCAGACTCCAGGGCTAAGAAGGATCAGGTGTCAAAACAGAAACAAGGGAAGAATTAAAGAGAATATCCTAAAATGGCCTTAACTCACTATGAAATAAAGTCTCCCTTCTAAGCAATGTTCATTCTTTTCAGTTGCATAATACCTAAAATTCTGTTCTCACCTATAATATATATATGTCTATTACTTGGTAGTCAATTTAACAAGATATAAAACTGATGTTAAAACAGTACAAAACAGATTTGATTACTTTTCATTGAGCGTGCATCTTCGGTCTGTGGGATGACCATTGTATGACTTGAGACTCTCGGTAAGCTGTGAGTACAATTTGTCAGCCATCGGGAGAGGAATGCCGTCCCATACCATGATGAGCACCACCATCACAGCTGTTGGGCAGTGGTGGCCTGTACGCTGTCGAACCAGACAAAGAACTTTCTCTTCGTCACTGCTTCTTCTTAAAACCTGCCAAAACAGAATGTATACATTTATGGAAAACAAGAAACCTAATGTCAAACGCAGTGGATATTGCTTTTAAAGCTCTTCATCACTACATTCTAGTTTTTTAAACTTACTATTTCTTAAAGAATTGACGCCTATAAGGCCTTTAGCTGTTAGACTAGCTGCCTCCATACAACTCATCACAGGGTATCCAAGGTTACTTGACTAACAAACAACAGGCTGAACAGAAATCTGTGGAAACAGTTTGTGTTTTATTTCACTGTTAACACAGTATTGCAAAACAGACAACAGAGAATCCCATGGAAAAGAGCCTAATTAACTCATCTGCTCTTCCATAATTGTCACAATAGGACAAATCTAGCTAAATGGAAATAACCTAGTACTCCCAACATTAAAAATAAACTCTGAGCACTGATATTTAGCATCTGAGGAAAATTGTGGATATTTGCCTTGGGCAAATGGTTTTGCCATATAAAAAACAATTCATATGTACATAAAGCAATATTCCTGCAATTTTTTTCCATGCTGCCACAGATAGTTATCATACCCATCTTAAGATTAAGATGTTCCAGCTGACAGACAATACAAATTATAAGTAATTTTGAATTTATCTTACACTGCATCATACACATGGGTAGCTAAAAAAAGATTCATAAGTATTTAAAATACTGTCCAGTGGTCCTAGTGTTTACTTTTGTTAAATACATTTAATTACTATGCTTAAAACTCCTTCCATATATCACATATTACAGACAGACTAATTAGATCAATCAGTATGTACTCAGTAAATGATGAAACTGCCCACCCCTGTGACGACAATGGAGCACCCAATAGCATAATTAATATTCCATTTTTGTTGCTATAATATTACAAAAACTTGAGATGAAACTTCTTAAGATGTTAGTTACCCAATATCACTTTCTTCTGTCACTCCAGATGGTTAACAATCATTGCTACCAAGGCATCCCTTGAGTAGAGTTGGCTTTAGGACCTTCCCCCTAAACACAATTATTTACATTAAAAAAATTTTCTATGTTTTTATGTCCTTTTACAGCCAAAAAATACATTTGCTTCCAAATAAGCTCAAATGCAAAATGATATTGTATCAAACAAAGTCACACCAGATAAACTTCATGCTGTCAAACCAAAAAGTTATAGTGATAGAGTCTTTGTGTAGGAAATGCTAAAATGCTATTTATTCATTGTATTCATGCCTTTTCTAGATCTGTCATAGCTCTTTCAGTGAATTAAAGAAAATTAAGCAAAATGAGTCTGTAAAAGTTTCAATAAGCTGCTTAAGTATCACTATCTTATGGATATTTATGTTCACTCAAAATTCATATAATGAATGCCAAATCTAAACAATGGTATCAATAGAGCCTCTGGGAGATGCAGATGATTAGGTCATGAGGAGGAAGCCCTCACTAATGGCATCAGTGTTCTTATAAAAGAGACCCCTTTGTCTCTTTAGCTTCTTCTACCATTTGAAGACACAGGGAGAAAAAGGACCCACCAATCATGCTGGCACCCTGATCCTCAATTTAAAAACCACAGAACTGTGAGAACTGAATTTGCTGTTTATAAGCCATCCATTCTGGTATTTTCTCTAGTACTCTAATCAGAGTAGGACAAATATTAAACTTCTATGAAATGTTTGAAAATTATAGAAATATTATTGAAAGAAATTAAAGAAGACCTAAATAAATGGATATACTATTTTCATGGAATAGTAATTATTATAATGATGTTAATTTCCCCAAAGTTTGTTGCTAGATTTGATACAATTCCAATCAAAGCCCTACTAGAATTAGTTTTGTTTGGGCATGGAAATGGACAAAGGTTTTACAAAGTTTATATGGAAATGCAAAGGACCAAGAAGTGGAAAAAAAGGAACAAAGACAAAAAATGATTAATCAAGTATCAAGACTGATTGCAAAGATATGATAATTAAAACAGTTTAGTATTGGTGCAATAACAGATAAGGAGATCAATGGAATAAAACAGAATGCAGGAGAGCCGTATATATGTGGTCACTTGACTATGACAAATGATACTGCAGTCCAATGCAAAAAGTAATCTTTTCCACAAACTGTAGTGGACAGACATCCATATGGGGGGAAAAAATGAATCTTGATGCCTAATTCACACCAGTAACAAATTATACTGTAGATCTAATAAGTTTTTAGAAGAAAATACCTTCATGACCTTGGAGTGGCTATAATATTTTAAAACAGATCACCAAATTTAATAATTCTAAAGGAAAATGTTAAGAAATTGGAATATACTAAGAACTCCTGTTTATCATAAATATTAACTAATAAAGGATTAAGAAAGCATAAAAGCAATCAGTACAATGGGAGACATATCTGCAATATATATAAACAACAAACTATTTTTACCCAAAATATATAAAGAACTTCCTCAAATGAGTAATAAAAGCAAAACAGAAAATTGGCCAAGAAAGTTAAACAAACAAACACAACATCCAAACAGATGATGAGCATATGAAAATATGCTCAACATTATTAGTCATCTAAGCACTACATATGTGAATGGGGTTTTAAAATGGTTTAACTGCCAAGCAAAACAGTATGAAGTTCCTCAAAAAATTAAAAATAGAACCAGCAGTCATATGATCCAGCAATCCCACTTCTGAATATATACCAGAAAGAAATGAAAATAAAGTCTGAAACAAATCTTTGCATTCCCATGTCCATTTCATCACTATTCACAAGAGCCCTGAGGTAAAAGTGATACCCAAATGGTCATCAATAGATGAAAGGATAAACAAAATATTGTATATGCACACAAAGAATAGACACAAAAAGGAAGGAAATCCTGTCACACACTGCAAATGAATGAACCTTGAGGACATAATTCAAAATGAAATAAAACAGTCATGAAAAAGCAAACATTTTAGGAGTTATCTAAAGTAGTCAAATTCATAGAAACATAAACTAGAATGGTGTTAGGGGCAAGAGTGATAGACAGATAGATAATTGTTTAATGGGGACAGAATTTCTTATACGCAAGAAAATGTTTGGGAGATCTGTTTCAGAACAATGTGAATATATAATACTACTGAACTGTACACTCAAAAATGGTTAAGATGGTACATTTTTTATTATCGCTATTTTACCACAATTTTTTTTAAAAAAAAAAGGAAAGGAAAGGAATGAAAAAGAAAATGTCATTTGAGAAAGATGTACATTATTGCAACTTGTACATTATTCATGAGAATGCAAAAACAGATAACCATTTTGGAAAACTGTATTGACCCAAGCTGCACATAGGCAACACCCCCACTATCTCCTAGCAATTCCACTTCTAGGTATAAAACAAACAGAAATATATTTTTGTATTTCCCAAAGACAGCACCACTATTCATGACTACCTCAAACTGATAACAACACAAACATTAATCACCAGAGAACAGCTCAATAAGATGAGAATTCTCTAACAATGCTTAGTCTCACAATTATACTGCTATGAGATAGTTGATATATGCAGAAGACCACATACTGCAAGACTGCATTTACATAAGGTTCAAATTAGACAGGATTAATCAATAACAGTAGGGGGCAGGAGAGTGATTCAGAGGGGCAAGTAATATTGACTGCTGGTTACACAAGTTTGTGCACTTTAGAAAACTTGTGATCGAAGAATTTCTGAAGTCTTCTGCATGTATGTTATACTAAAATAATGTACTTAAATCTAAATTTAAAACAAAAACCCAAAACTGCTTAGTCACTTACTGGCTCATGACACTGTAGCAAGTTTCTTAACTTTGCTATAGTAGCACAGACATAGGATCTAATAAATATTAGCCACTAACTTTTTTTGCTTTTTTAATGCATACTTGGCTCCTGAGAACAGAACTCAGCTCATGGAAGACTCTCATTAAATATTTGTTGAACGAATGGTTAAAAACCACAAAAACCCAATGTGGTTGGATTTTATAAAACTTTCAAAAACAAGTTATGCTATTAATAAGACAGAATCTCTCATTTCAGAAACAGTCCAACAAACAGTCCAAATTTTAAAACATTTGGCAAAAATCACATTTTTTGGTAACTGGAACAAAATATTAATTGGTGAGTGGTTGAAGCCAGGGTCTCACAACAGATTCACTTTACTTTTTATTTATTTACCGTGGCCAAGCACCATGTGGGATCTTAGTTCTCTGTCTAGGGATGGAATCCTGTGCCACCTGCATTGGAAGCATGGAATCTTAATGACTGGACCTCCAAGGGAGTCCCCAGAATCACTTTAGATGGTAAAAGATGTGTCCAAAATCTGAGTAATGTAATGTTCATGACTACTGTCCTGTCACTTTTAATAGTCTTATTGTATGACATGCAAGTGTTATATCTTATGAAACACCATACATTCTTTTAATACTTGTGCTAAAAACATACCCCATACTGAATACTGCCACTTCCCTTTCACTTCTCACTTCCATGCATTGGAGAAGGAAACGGCAACCCACTCCAGTGTTCTTGCCTGGAGAATCCCAGGGACGCGGGAGCCTGGTGGGCTGCCGTCTATGGGGTCACACAGAGTCGGACACGACTGAAGTGACTTAGCAGCAGCAGCAGCAGCAGCAGCAGCAGCAGCAGCAGCCATTTCCTACTCCAGGGGATCTTCCTGACCCAGGGATTGAACCAGCGTCTCTTGTGTCTCCTGTATTGGCAGGCAGATTCTTTACCACTGCACCACCTTGAAAGCCCTCATGGATATTACCCTTCGTAAAAAACTGAAAAAATAGTTTGCCACCAGAAATAAGCTAGTATTGGATTGGCAAAAAAAAAAAAAAATCATTCAGGTTTATCTGTAAGATCACATGGAAAAACCTGAAAGAACTTTTTTGGCCAAGCCAATACAATGGCAATTCTAAGATTTTTGAAAAAATGGTCTACAAAGTAAAGGTGTTATTTAAGGAAGAGTTCTGCCACTTGCAGTCATATCAAGTGGACCCTGTGATTATAAACCTCCCTTCATTAAATTAATATACATAATTGGTTCAATTTCTGAGATAACTTCTTGCTCAGTTTTTAAGATGTAGCTCAAAGGTCAACAGCTCATTAAAGTCCTTCCTGTACCCACCAAAAGTTGCTCTCAGCTACCTCCCTCTCTGCTCCCTCTAGAAGCCATTCTCAAGCAGGCGAGTGATAGGGGATTAACTAGCACGCATGTAGTCATGAACAAGATCACCTAAGAGGGTATATTATAGACAGCCTGACTTGAGCAGGTGAAGAGTGATGGGGGAGACCTGTTTTTCCCCTAGAAACCAGGCGAAACTTCCCAGAAGAGGGAGTAGAACCAATAGTTTGAACTGCTTCAGAAAGGTTCTGAGGATTTAGACTTTCTTTGGCAGATAAAGTATCAGTAGTAATCATTGGGATAGTGCTGAATAGCTCCAGAAGTGGCGATAAAAGATCAGTCTGATGATCATTAGGAAAAGATTTCCTAGCTATTTCTATGATGGAGTCCCTTATTCTGGATTATCAATTATTCTGCTTCAGTAGCCTATCTATGTACAGCTCTGAAATGCACAATCTAAACTATTTCTGTTAACTTGGTCTGGATGAGATAACCTATTTAAATTCTAAACTGGGAGCTTTTGAGGCATGATAGACCATGATCAAGAATAATAATCTCAGATAGTCTAAATAACCTCTGACCATCTAGTAGGTTTAAGGCCACTCTGGAGAGAGAAGACTGCTCTGAGAAACAAAGTTACTGTTGTAATTTATGAGAAAGCAGCTGTAGGTAACAATTTTTTTATATTCTTAAGACATAGAAGAAAACAAAAAATATGGAAAGAAAAATCTCAAAAATGGAGGGCAGTTTCTACATAGCAGTCAAGCTTGACTTCTAGCCATAGTACATTTACATGGGTAATAGAATTACTTAAGTAGTTTTTTATTCCCCTGACTCCAAAATCCAGAGAATTATATACACACTCTTGCTTTGCACAAACAATAAAATAATAATAATGTTGATGAATAGTATGCTTGCATTTAATTATCTTCCATTATAATCATTGGAGAAGGAAATGGCAACCCACTCCAGTGTTCTTGCCTGGAGAATCCCAGGGACGGGGGAGCCTGGTGGGCTGCCGTCTGTGGGGTCGCACAGAGTCGGACACGACTGAAGTGACTTAGCAGCAGCAGCATAATCATTAATTTACCTTATAGTATAGCCTAATAATTATATAACTGTTCTTTTGGAAACACAGCATCGTGTTTGTTGGGTCAGAATTACAACATTTACTGGTACCTGCAGATATCTGAACAAAGGCTAATCAAACTATTGTTTCTGAAAACTAGAATTAAAGGTGATTTTTAAAACATACTTTTAAAACAAGTATTATTATAATTGGGAGACAATTATTTTTTATACATTTGAGTCCTCCTAGGAAACTCAACAGAGGGCTTCCCTGTGGCTCAGACGGTAAGTAAACTCCAGAGAAGCAAAACTTTACTGGATTTTTAAAGAGAATAACACAGGTGGCTACTTATAAATTTTGAAGACTCAAAGGTTTAATATATACCAGCAAGAATCAAATAGAAATTTGGTTTACAGCTTCAATTAAACATTAAATTAAATATAGCTGTGAGGATTATCTTAAGGGAAATGCATGTAAGTAAATCTTAATTAAGTTGTTCCTAGATGGAAGGTCAGACATTAAAAGATTTTTTAGTCACCCATCTATTCCCTATTGTACATATACTTAGTTTCTGAAAGTTCATAGGAAAGAATAAATGAACATTAAGTCATGAAAAAGACTTTTTACATATGAAAGATAAATGTCCTTTTAAATTTAAAAGTTTTCTGCAGAGCTATAACAAAAAACATAGTACCAGCTTAGGAATGGTCTTCCCTAATGGGTCAATGACCAACAGCAGAAAACAGGGGCAAATTTCCTGGTGGTCCAGTGGTTAGGACGCCAAGTTTCCACTGCAGAGGACACAAGATCAATCCCTAGTCTGGGAAGTAAGACTCTGCATGCAGTGAGGTGCAACCAAATTAAAAAAAAAAACTTTTTTAACCAAATACTAAATCAATACATAAAATTATAAGAATACGGGAGACACTATTTTTATAGTATTAGGGTGGAAAAAGTTTTCACAGCAAGATGAAAAATCTTTAAGGCACGTATTAAGTGACATAAGTTTGACCTGCTAAACATTTCAAGCTCCTATAAAATAGGTCTTCCCTGGTGGCTCAGACAGTGAAGAATCTGCCTGAAATGAAGGAGACTTGGGTTCGATCCCTGGGTTGAAAAGATTCCCCTGAAGAAGGGAATGGCTATACTCCAGCATTCTTGCCTGAGAACTCCATGGACAGAGTAGCCAGGAAGGCTACAGTCCAAAAGAATAGGACATAACCCAGCAGCTAACACTTTCACTTTCATACTAAGATAACTGTCAGATCACTAAAACTAAAAGAAAATCTAGTATGAGATAATGGCAAATATATGATAAAGTGTTATTTATAAAAATACAAAAAATAACATCAACAAAAAAAGGCTATGAAGAGTGAATTCATAGAAGAAATAAAAATGGATAATAAATATATAAAGAAACCTAATTTTACTACTTAAAATGCAAATTTAATCAAGGTAGTTATTTTTAATTGCTAGTTAACAATGACAAAATAGATTTTTCACCAGTAGATTAATATATTTTTTCTATTTAAATGTTTCAACAATAAGAAAGAGATTTATTCTTTATCATGAATTAAGAATTTGGTGATGGTGAAAACCAAGACAACCTCGTATAACAATTATCCTCCAATTAAAATTTTTTTTTAAAAACTGGGAAAAATTTATCCATTTCCAGCAATTTTTTTCTTACAGTAAACTAGTTCTTTGATGTCTATTTTAAAAAAAATTTCTAATAGTGAATTCAAACCACTCCTGAAGAATTGAGCTATATATTCCATTTCAGTATGCAGAGAAGCAAAATCTCACGACTAGTTTCTGCTAAAAAAAACAAAACAAAACAAAAACCTATGTTCACTTAATCAAACATTCTTGAAATTTAGGAAGTTGGAGAATTATTAATATATTGACTTCACTCTTCTGCTTAACATACTTCAGCAGGTACCCAATTTTTAACATCCTAAGTCTTCATTTGGGTATACTCAAAATTGCTAAAAATCATTATCTCTAAAGGAGAAAACTAAGATGTGTTTCAAAATTTTAAATTGTTTTGAAATTTAATATGGAGTTTTAATTTTCTACGTGGATACAAATTAACACTGAATTTAATTTTACTGTTATTTTATTGTTCTTTTTAAATTTTTAAAAAATTTTAATTGGAGGATAATTGCCTTACAATATTATATTGGCTTCCAGCATACAACAATGTGAATCAGCGATAAGAATACATATGTCCCCCTATTTTTATTACACAATTTAAAGAAAGGAAATTAAATAGTCCTTGTAATATTAACCTTAGCAGTAAAGATGCGAAGGTAACTGCGGACTTCAGTCGTGTCCGACTTTATGCGACCCCATAGACGGCAGCCCACCAGGCTTCCCCATCCCTGGGATTCTCCAGGAAAGAACACTGGAGTGGGTTGCCATTTCCTTCTCCAATGCATGCAAGTGAAAAGGGAAAGTGAACTCGCTCAGTCATGTCCGACTCTTAGCGACCCCATGGACTAAAGCCTACCAGGCCCCTCCATCCATGGGATTTTCCAGACAAGAGTACTGGAGTGGGGTGCCATTGCCTTCTCTTCGAAGGCAACTAGGTTCCTGCATAAGCTCAAACAAAAATCCATGGTCCGCAGAATAGACTATAGTTAAAGCTAGGAGCCATTTATGTCAAGTGTGGCTTACATTAATTACCCAAGAGAGATCACTTTTTGAGTTTATCCATAACCGTGAGAGAAAATTAGAGTTAAATTTTCAATACAAAATGATGGAGGCCGTCCCCACCTCTCAAAACCCAAAATCATCCACTGATTAAGACCTTTAAATCTTTCTTCTCTTCCTTCCCTTCCCTGTTCACCTGAAACTACCACAGCCTTGTAAACTGACTATGTGCTATGCTTAGTTGCTCAGTTGTGTTCTACTCTTTGCGATCCCATGGACTGCAGCCCACCAGGCTCCTCTGTCCATGGGATTCTCCAGACAAGAATACTGGAGTGGGTTGCCATTCCCTTCTCCCAGGGATCTTCCCGACCCAGGGATTGAAACTGGGTCTCTTGCATTGCAGGCAGATTCTTTAAAGTCTGAGCTACTAGGGAAGCCCCAGTAAAAAAAATAAGTAAAAAAAAAAATAATAATTTAAATATGTCCTATATATTATAGCTAATGAACTTCAACCCCATTTTTGGAGGGATGGTGGTGATTGGATGCATGAGAGGTTTTCTGGAGTTGGTGTGATGATTTATTTCTTAACCTAGATGATTTGATTTTGTAAAACTTCAGTGGCCTGCACACTTATGATTTGTGTAGTTTTGTGTATTTTACAGTTCAATAAAAACTTTCCTTAAAAAATGAATTCTATAAGCAAGTCAATTAGTTCAATTTAGTGACTCAGTTGTGTCTCACTCTTTGTGACCCCATGGAGTGTAGCCAGCCAGCCTTCCCTGTCCATCATCAATGCCCAGAGCTTGCTCAAACTCATGTCCATGGAGTCAGTCGTGCCATCCAACAATCTCATCCTCTGTCGTCCCCTTCTCTTCCCACCTTTAATCTTTCCCAGCATCAGGGTCTTTTCAAATGAGTCAATTCTTCACATCAGGTGGCCAAAGTATTGGAGTTTCAGATTCACCATCAGTTCTCCCAAAGAATATTCAGGACTGATTTCCTTTAGGATTGACTGGTTTGGTCTCGTAGTCCAAGAGACTCTCAAGAGTCTTCTCCAACACCACAGTTCAAAAGCATCAATTCTTTGGCGCTCAGCTTTCTTTACAGTCCAACTTTCACATCCATACATGACTACTGGAAAAACCATAGCTTTGACTAGATGGACTTTGTTGCCAAAGTAATGTCTCTGCTTTTTAATATACTGTCTAGGTTGGTCATAGCTTTTCTTCCAAGGAACAACAATCTTTTAATTTCATGGCTGCCGTCACCATCTGCAGTAATTTTGGAGCCCCCAGAAACAAACTCAGTCACTGTTTCCATTGTTTCCCCATCTATTTTTCCATGAAGTGAAAGGACCAGATGACATGATCTTAGTTTTCTCAATGTTGAGTTTTAAGCCAACTTTTTCACTCTCCTCTTTCACTTTCATCAAGAGGCGCTTTACTTCTTTGCTTTCTGCCATAAGGAAGGTGTCATCTGCATCTGAGGTTATTGATATTTCTCTCTGCTTCATTCAGCCAGGCATTTCGAATGATGTATTCTGCATATAAATTAAATAAGCAGGGTGACAATATACAGCCTTGACATACTCCTTTCCCGATTTTGAACCAGTCCGTTGTTTCAGGTCTGGTTCTAACTGTTGCTTCTTGACCTGCATACAGATTTCTCAGGAGGCAGGTCAGGTGGTCTGGTATCCCCATCTCTTTAAGAATTTCCCACAATATGTTCTGATCCACATAGTCAAAGGCTTTGGTTTAGTAAATAAAGCAGAAGTAGATGTTTTTCTGGAACTCTCTTTCTTTTTCTTTGATCCAACAGACGTTGGCAATTTGATCTTACTATAAACAAGTAAGCAAACATAAAAGTAGTTCTAACGGTACATTGGTAAACAGTAGTGAAGAAAAATGTTTTATAACAAAAAAAGAAAGAACAGTGAAAAGTAAGTCAGTACCAACCCCTCTGGTGTTTGCCCAATTTTAATCACTGAAGTATTAAATGGTTTTTTTCACATTAGCAAGATTTTGCAGATAGTAGCCAGCCCATGACTGCCTGTTTATTATTCTGACATGGTAATACACATAGAGTGCCTGATCTGGGCACAGACATAAGCAGCACTGTGGTGTAGCCTGAAGACAATCAAGGCAGGTTAAGAGTCAAAATCTTGGAAGAAAGGAATTCATAAAAAGGGAAGTCTTTGAAGATATGTGTTTAAATCAAGGCAAGATGGTTTTAAAACCTTTAGATACATCAGCTTCATTTACAAAACACCCTAAAAACTCTGATCACTTCACACCCAAGTAGGCAATAAAACATTCAGTAGTACACATTGTCACACCTGCTCTACTGACTAATAACAATCCTAGGTAGGGAAACCCATGAACTTGGTTGGGCCTGGTGTGAATTTCTCAGCATTTGAGTCATTTATAGTAAAGGGCATTAACAGAGCTTAGTATATTAAAGAAACTATATTGCCCTTTCCATCAAAATTTACTGAATAAGAAGATATAACTACTTCCTGCCAAGACACAAAATGACAGAAGGAAGAGTTAGAAACGTCTGTCAAAAATTAACAATTATGGGAAAGTGTTAAAGACCACCTAGCAAAGAAGAAAGATTTTGAAGAAAAGATTAAAACTGTTTTTAAGAACAAACGCAAAATATAGTGAGATTGGCTTAGAAAGTTCTGCTCCCAGTTAGAATATGTTGTTAGGCTTCCTGTGTGTGACCTAACCCTAACAACTCCCTTCAAGAAAAGAAGGCAAGTGCAGAATGATAAAAGTAGGATAGAATTCAACCACTAGGGACTTCCCTGGTGGTTCAGTGGCTAAAACTGCATGCTGCCAGTGCAGGGGGCCTGGGTTGGATCCCCGGTTGAGGAACTAGATCCAACATGCTGCAACTGAGACCAGTGAAGCCAAATAAAAAATTAACAAATAAATATCTTAAAAAGAATTCAACCACTATTACCACACGTAAGTCTGCACACACACGAGAAAATATACATCAAATCACAAAATGCTTGATTTAGGTTAATGTTTAATATCAAATACAGGATAAATGTAAAGTATGCAAGATGAAAAGTAAGTTTAAGGCAATACTATATATATATATATATATATATATATAAATTCTGCAATGCAACCTAAAAATTCTATCAGTGGTGTTGGAAAAGACTCCTGAGAGTCCCTTGGACTGCAAGAAGAGCCAACCAGTCCATCCTAAAGGAGATCAGTCCTGGGTGTTCGTTGGAAGGACTGATGTTGAAGCTGAAACTCCAATAATTTGGCCACCTGATGCTGACTCATTTGAAAAGACCCTGATGCTGGGAAAGATTGAGGGCAGGAGGAGAAGGGGACGACAGAGGATAAGATGGTTGGAGATGGCATTACCAACTCAATGGACATGGGTTTGGGTGGACTCTGGAAGTTGGTGATGGACAGGGAGGCCTGGCGTGCTGCAGTTCATGGGGTCGCAAAGAGTCAGACACAACTGAGTGACTGAACTGAACTGAACTGCATTACTGTTTTGTTTTTTTTTTTTTTGCATTACTGTTATTCTAGAGAAGGGATGAAAAAAAGGAAGAATCATCCAAAATCCTACCACTTAACTCAGCCACCTTGCTCTTTTGGATCACTTAGTCAAGGGGAAGCCAGCTGCCATGAGTATACCTTCATGCCTTGCTGGTTTAGTTGCTATGTCTTGTCTGACTCTTGAGATCCCATAGACTGTAGTCTCCGAGGTTCCTCTGTCCATGGGATTTCCCAGGCAAAAATACTGGAGTTGGAGTGGGTTGCCATTTCCTTCTCCTCATGCTTTGTTACTTAAAAGCAAGTAAGTAAAAAAATATCAAACAGATACAGATTAACAAACCTATGTAAATTATCAGTGTCAAATATTGGGAACCAATCCTTACTCCTTATTTCTACAAATGTGCAAGGTATGATGTAGGGGCAAAATACAAAAGCACAGTAACCGTACCATAAGGAAATATAAAAGGTGGGGAGATGGTTCTTAGGGTCTCTGAGAACCTAGCAATGTTGTATTTTTCACCAGGTAGTAGCTTGTGTGCTCAGTTGCGTCCGACTCTTTGTGACCCTGTGAACTGTAGCCCACCAGGCTCCTCTGTCCATGGGATTTTTCAGACAAGAATATTGGAAAATGGGTTGCCATTTCCTTCTCCAGGTAGTAGCTTGATGTGTATTCAATTTATAATTATAGGTAAACTCTAACTTTATTACCTTTTTTCTTGAAATATTCCATAATGAAGAATGTTGGTGTTTAACAGCATTATTTTGTGAATTAAGATCTACAGATTAACGTTTTTTTGCCTTTTTGAGAAGCTAGAGCTAAGGAAGATAGTTACATTTTATAATGTCAATGTAGTATCTTAAACATATTGATGCGGGTTTACCTGATAGCTCAGAAGCTAAACAATCTGCCTGCAGTGAGGGAGATGGGTTCTATTCCTGGGTTGGGAAGATATCCGGGAGAAGAGAATGGTTACTCACTCCAGTATTCTTGCCTGGAGAATTCCATGAACAGAGGAGCCTGGCGGGCTGCAGTCCATGGGGTTGCAAAGAGTCAGACCCAAGTGAATGACTTGACACTTTCACTTAGCATATTGATATTTTTAGTGAAGAAGTGATACTGAATTTTATGAATAGCCTCTCTCCAAGATGCCCCCAATCATCACCACCACCTAATATTTTGTCTCCTCATAGTCCTCTCCTACACTAAATAAGGGACAGCTATGCAGCAACTTCTGAGGTTAATGTCATAAATGACATTGTGGCTTCCTTGTTATATTTTGATTGACTCACCCTGGGGAAAAATAAACTGCTATGACTGAGAAAACACTTAAGAAGTCCTATGATAAGAAAGTGAGTCTTGGGACTTCCCTGGCAATCCAGGGGTTAAGAATCCTTCTAGCGACCTATTGCATGACACATGGAACTCTGCTCAAAGTCATGCACCAGGCTGGAGGGAGAGGGATTTGGAGGAGAATGAATACACACATAGGTATGGCTGAGTCCCTTTGCTGTTCACCTGGAACTAGCACAGCATTGTTAATCAGCTATATGCCAACACAAAATAAAAAGTTCAAAGTTTGGGGGGAAAAAAAGAATCCGCCTTGCAGTACAGGAGACCTGGGTTCCATCAAAGGTCAGGGAACTATGGGACAACTAAGTCCTCATGCCACAACTAGAGAGTCCGAGCACTGCAATGAAATATTCCACATGAACAAGTATCCCAAGTGCCGCATCTAAGACCTGACATATCCAAATAAACAATATAACTAAAGCCTCCTGCAAATGACATGGGAAGTAGACTCTAGCAACTTCCTCTCCAGTCAAGTTCTGAACTGATGAAGCCCTCTTCTGGAAGCACCCTCCTAAGTTCCCACAGACAGATTTCTGACTCACAAAATTGATGAGATAATAAATGTTTGTCGCTCAGAGCTACTAAATCTGAGTAATCTGTAAAGCACCAACAATAAAGCTCATCAATAATAATACTTAAATAAGCTTAAAAGTGAAAGTGAAATTGTGTCTGACTCTTTTCGACCTTGTGGACTGTAGCCTACCAGGCTCCTCTGTCCATGAGATTTTCCAGGCAAGAATACTGGAGTGGGTTGCCATTTCCTTCTCAGAATGCTCTTTATAAAACATAAACCAGATAGATAACATGTGTGTGTGTGTGTGTGCATGCGTGCATGTTCAGTCCATTAAGTTGTGTCCCACTCTTTGAGACCCCATGGACTGTAGCCCACCAGACTCCTCTGGCCATGGGATTCTGTGGACAAGAATACTGGAGTGGAGACTTCCCTGGTGGATCAGTGGCTAAGACTCCATGCTCCCAAATCAGGGGGCCCGAGTTCAATATCCAAGTGCCCCAATTAAGATTTGGTACGGCCAAATAAATTAATTAACAGTTAAAAGAATACTGGATTGGGTTGCCATGCTCTCCACCAGGGGATCTTCCCGACTCATGGATCAAACCCGGGTCTCCTGCAACTCCTGCATTGCAGGTAGATTCTTTACCACTGGAACACGAGGGAAGTCATAGGGATTTTAAGATATCCCAAGTTAAAATACTTGAAAGATTTCATATTCATGGACTAAAACTCACGATGGCCTAATAAAACCATTTAGGCTATTGCTTCTGCCAACAGTTCACATTCACTTGTTTCCATTCTCTACCTCCTTTACTTCACTAGATTTCTGATTATTAAAGAATGTACTGTCTCCCTCAACCTTTGTACCTGCTTTTTTCTCTGACTAGGAATGTTCTTCCTTATGCTCTTAGGGGTATTCTTTGCATACAAGCCTCCTTCTTGTCACTCAGTTCTCAGCTTAAAAGTTCTCTCCCAAAGAGGCCTTCCCTGATGACCCTTAAGGAGAAAACTCTGGAAGGTCTCTACTAAAAAGAGGAAAAAGATAAGTAAATTTAAATTTGGAATTACTTTATTAGAATAAGCATATTAAATGAAAAAAAGAATTTACTAGTTTAAATTTTAAAGGGGAATATAAATTTGTCATTATATATTATATGATTGTACACCTGAGATACACAAGAGAAATAAATTGAAAAACAGGAATCATGTAAACTATGGGGAAAAAAACACTACAGAAGGACAAAGAAAGACATCAACAAACAGAAAAGGATAGCATGTAGGGTCAGAAGACTAAATGTCAAAAATGTAAATTCTCCAAATTCTCTCGCCAATGATTTCAATCAAAATATCAAAAGAAATTTATTATTACAAAGACACTGGTGATTATAAACTCATATGGAAAAATAAACAAGGCAAGAAGAGTCAGGAAATTGCTGAAGGATTAGCTCTATCAGATATGAAATACATTTTTAAACCCAAATAAT
The DNA here is from genome assembly GCF_003369695.1 of Bos indicus x Bos taurus. NCBI lineage: Eukaryota > Metazoa > Chordata > Mammalia > Artiodactyla > Bovidae > Bos > Bos indicus x Bos taurus. Next base: position 24,972,510 of record NC_040103.1, on the reverse strand, counting down.
CAGAATAAGTTGATTATGATGCAGGAGAAACATAACAATGTGGTAGAATACAAAATCTAAATATGAACAAATATATCAATAGGAAGTAGATGAACAATTATTTAGGTAAGTAGTGTTGTTTAACTGGGTAGTCAGTTGAAAAAACATAAGTTGTGACTAACATTTTACATACAAGAGGAATAAAATAAGTAGGTGTATGAAAATGAAATAAAAAAAGAAAAATGAAACCATTCAAATATTATAAAAAGAAAATGTGAAAAATATTTATAAGCTAGAGGTTGTAAAAGTTTTTCTAATTAAGATACACTAAAGTCATAAGCAATGGCAACCCACTCCAGTACTCTTGTCTGGAGACGCATGGACGGAGGAGCCTGGTGGGCTGCAGTCCATGGGGTCGCAAAGAGTCGGACACGAATGAGCGACTTCACTTTCACTTTCCAGTTTCATGCATTGGAGACGGAAATGGCAACCCACTCCAGTGTTCTTGCCTGGAGAATCCCAGAGACGGGGAAGCCTGGTGGGCTGCCGTCTATGGGGTCGCAGAGTCAGACACGACTGAAGCAACTTAGCAGCAGCAGCAGCAGCAGCAGAGCCATAACAGCAAAGTTTTTCATTAAAAATTTAACTTAAATTTTCATCTCATTTAAAATTCAGAATGTTAAAAAAATATGACAAAGAAGGACTTCCTTGGCTGTTCAGTGGTTAAGACTATGCTTCCATTGAAAGGGGCTTGAGTTTCATCGCTTGTCAGGGAACTAAGATCCCCCAAATTTAAAAACAAAAAACAAAAAACAAAAAAAGCAAACAGAAAACATATTTGCAACTTATCACAAATGGTTAATTTTCTAAAGAACCTTCTATAAAAATCAATAGAAGCCAAATAACGCAACAGAAAAAAATGGACAATGTGTATTATTTATTACTTTAAAATGTTTTGAAACAACAACTTTTTCAAGAGTGAATAAAATATAAAAATCACTAAATCACCGACTCGATGGACATGAGTTTGAGTGAACTCTGGGAGTTGGTGATGGACAGGGAGGCCTGGCGTGCTGCAATTCATGAGGTCACAAAGAGTTGGACACGACTGAGCGACTGAACTGAAGTGAAACAGTGTTTAGGTTTATCTTCATCAAAACTCTTACATGCGGTGATTGACCTGTTTGGGTTTATGTTGTGGAAAACCATGTAACTTTCACAGCTGAGTTGACAGGAGTGTACACAGCAAGACAAGAAGCTGATCCTTGGGAAACAGGACTTCACAAACACTGACATCATCCCGCTCCAAGTCACCTCAAACACTAACATGAAGGAAGCATCAGGGAAAATTCTACACTTCTAGGGAGCATTTCAGAAAATTTTAGTTCTTGAGAAGCAAGATGACTCCAGGAAATACTCGTGTTACTACAGAGTAAGCGAACTTTAGTCCAAAATGTGTTTGTGATAGCTGATATGTCTCAGGGCCAGTTTCTTCCCATCTACACAATGAAATGACTGATAAACTTTAATTCACACTTGTATCCCGAGTATCTAGCCTGGAGCCTGCCAATGAAAAGTTCTCAATAAATACAAGTTCCTTCACTTACCTTTCTCATCCTAAAATTCTATTTATCTTCCAAATTCACCCACACTGAACAAATTAAAGGCAGGTATCTTATTTGGGACTCAATTCTACTGCACAAAACAGAAAACTTCCTAATAGGTTTTAAAGACGTGAAAACCAAAAAATTCTGTTATGTTAGAGAAATCCAGGTTTAAGAAGCCTGAGGATGGGACTTCCCTGATGGCCCAGAGGTTGATTCCGAGCTCCCAAAACAGGGGGCCCAGGTTCAATCCCTGATCAGGAAACTAGATCGTACAGCAGTTCTACTGGTATCAGAGATGCAGGCTCCTGTCGTCTCCCCATCCTAAAATATATTTTCTATTATCAAGTCAATTCGTAGTATCACATGATTTCTGTATCTCCAACTATTGAACCCATGTTCTATAGATGATGAGGGAAAGGAGACAGATACAAAAGAGTACATTCTGTATGGCTCTAATTCTATAGAAACTATCTAAAAGATCTTTATAGACATGGAGGTTAAAATAGTGGTTATTATACATGGAGTTACCAATGGGGAGCAGGCAAAGGGAGCCTTCAGGGGTGCTACAAAGATTTACATCGCTGTCTGGAGTAGTGTTATATGTGCAGAGAATCACTTGATATTTTGACAAGACTATGCACTCCAAATAGACTGAGGAAACTGGAAGTATTCTAACACACTTAGTGTTCACGCCCAGTTCTCGTGCTATCACTGCTGTCACCTTCCAGAGGTTGGTTGAAAAATAACCAAGATAGGGATTTCCCTGGCAGTGCAGCGGTTAGGATTCCCTGTGCTCCCCCTGTAGGGAGCATAGGTTTGATCCTTGGTCAGGGAACTAAGATCCCACATGCCAGATCAAAAACAAAAACAAAACAAAGACATACAGTTTTCTAGAAGAGATGCAGGTGCACCAATCGTCTTGCTTCAGGAATAGCCAGGTCCAAACCCTCTTTTTTTTTTTTTTTTAATGTTTTTTTGTTCTTCTGAAATGGGCATAAAAATAATGAGTTTTATTTTTCCAAAATCTTAAGAGTCCCTCTGTGGGGATTAATGAGGCAATGTATGTCAAGTACTTAACATGGTGCCTGATATTTAATGAAAGGTAGTGGTTACTGTTATTATTTATTATCATCATGATAGTCGTCATTACAAACAAATGATAGGACAGGATCTCAAATGATCCTTTAGTGCAAATTTCCAAAGAAACTGATCAACATACTTGTAAATGTGAATATCTTCCTGAAAATATACATTTGGCTAGGCAGGTAATGACATTGTTTCTCTGTCGAGAACTTTCAAAAGAAGCTAAATCCAGTTCTTACCTCTGATAGCACCACAGTTTTAGAAAACTCAAAGTAGTTATAGAAATAATTTTGGAAATATATTGTAAAATTTTTGATTTTGCCTTCAATACTGCATGACCTTCATTAAGGTGGCCCCATGAAACAAATGGGCTTTCCTGGTAGCTCAGCTGGTAAAGAATCCGGCTGCAATGCAGGAGACCCTGGTTCGATTCCTGGGTTGGGAAGATCCCCTGGAGAAGGGATAGGCTACCCACTCCAGTGTTCTTGGGCTTCCCTGGTGGCTCAGATAGTAAAGAATCCACCTGCAATGCAGGAGACCTGGGTTCAGTCCCTGGTTTGGGAAGATCCCCTGGAAAAGGGAATGGCAACCCATTCCAGAATTCTTGTCTGGAGATTTCCATGGACAGAGAAGCCTGGCAGGCTATAGTCCATGGGGTTGCAATGAGTCAGACATGACTGAGCAAGTAAAACACATACATATATATTTACTTACTATTTATTTATGCTGTCTAATTATAAGAGCACTCTACACTCTCTAAAAAGTAACAACAATAACAAACAAACAAAAAAAACCTGGTAAGAATGATGACTCTAGATCACTACATACAGATTAGGAATGCCATACCCTTTTGTTCATTAATATAAAAAGCCCAGGCTAAGACAGATAGCTTCCTTATTTCCTTGGGAATAAGGGAAGTGGGTATTTTCCTAGTCCATGTTTTCATGGAAAAAATTACTGACTTAGTTTTTATGTAGAGTAAATCCATTTTGGAAAATGTATAAGTACAAAATACTTACCCACTTAGCAACTGGACACCCATTAGAGCTTTTTCCTTCTTTCCCCGTGTACACTACTATTTCTATCCTTACTGCATTTCCTTTTTGACCATACCTAAGTATGAAACACAGTGAATGGAAAATCATTGAAATAAACTTTTAACATCGTTATGGGAATAAGATTTACAGAAGCACAAAAATCAAACACTCCTCATAATAATAACTTTGTTAAAAATGTACTTGTGTGTGGCAGATATTTTTGTTGTCCAGTTCTATTTACTTGTCCTTAAGGATCACTTTTTTAAAAAATGGCCTGGCTCCAAGACAAGCAAAACCAATGTGAATGTAGTGTTGACAAAGGTAATTTTAACTATTTCTATGATTATACAGTAACAGGAAAATAAGTATGTCTGCATTTAACAAAGACAGCCTTGCTTCGTGAGGGTCTTTATTGAGTTCCCAATGGCTCATGTGAATGACTTGGCAGGAACACCAGGACACTGGGCTTTTCCTGGGTGCTAAGAAACATCCAACTCATATTCCTGAAGGTTTTCCATTCACCTCCTGTTTGTTCCCAGAAAGTATATCTCTGCATTGAGTTAGGTCCCCAATAATCAATGATTTTAACAGGGAAGCATATTTCCTCACCTATTCTCCATGATTTCCCTGACAGCAGCAACACTTGGTCCTGCCCCAAGGTGTGTATAATATGGGCCTTTGTCTTTTTGTATAACTCGATCTGTGGAAGGAACAAGATTATTAGACCCAAAGCTTTACAGAATTGCATAGGGGCGCGGAAGAGCTAGTTTTACTTTTTTTTTTTTTTAAATTCAGAACAATGAATCTTGACAAGATTTTGGTAAGCTTTAGTAATTAAAAACTGGGACAACAGGCCCTGGAGTGTAACTTATCCCTTTTTTCTGCTCCTAATTAATCCATTCTTTCCTGAGAATCAGAGGAGGAAAAACATATTTTAAGTTGTGGTTAACATTTATTCTCAGATCTTCTGCTTTTAAAAAGACCTATAAAAATTGAGGTACGAAATTAAGTTATCCTAGAGCAATACATCTTAAAAGCTTTGCCTCAGAATCCTATTAAAATTGAGCCCCCCCAAGAAATTGAGCCCAACAATTGCACTGCTAATTTATTTTACTACACACATGCATAATTATTTATAATGCACGTGTACACAAGAATCTTCATTGTTACAATAATATGTAATATCAAAAGAGAGAAAAATGGAATCTTCCAATTAAATAATAGTTAAAATTTAGGGTTATTTATACAGTGGAATATGATACAGCTATTAAAACAATAGCATTTACAGACATTGAAAAATCCAAGTTAAAAAGCAAGCTGTAAAAGTAGTATGTTTTAAAAGCCTTAAATTTTGTAAAACTTATAAAATTTTTTTTTACAAAAAAATTTTGTGAATATTAAAATCACTAACAATATTAATTCAATAGAAAAACTGTAACAGCTAGTTTCCTCTAAAAAAAGATATTCGCACCACATTTCTGTACCATTTGAGTTTTTGTGAGTATGAATTAAGTACTTCTTAGAAAATGTCATTTTTAATTTGGCCTCTGAGAATCATGTCTAACTAGAATCATTGGGGAATGCATGTCTACCTACATCAGAAGGCTATTACTTACCATTTTAATTGGATATCCAATAAAACATAGGATTATTTTTGTGGCTACTTAAGCAAGATAGCAGTGAATAATTTTTTATTTATTGGTGATCTAGGGCAGGACTTCCCAGGTGTCTCAGTGGTAAAGAATCTGCCTGCCAATACGGGAGACATGGATTCGATGCCTAGGTCGGGAAGATCCCCTGGATAAAGAAGCAGCAACCCACTCCAGGATTCTTTCCTAGGAAATCCCATGGACAGAAGAGCCTGACAGGCTACAGTCCATGGGGTTGCAAAAGAGTTGGACATGACTTAGTGACTAAACAATACAACAATCTAAGGCAATGGTTCTTAATCATGGATGGTTTTGCCAAAGGGGATATTTAGCACTATTTTGAGTTATGACAACTGTATGCATGTATGTGTGTGCGTTTTTGCTAGCTAGTGAGAAGAGGCCAGGGAGGCCACTAAACAGCCTACAACAGATAAAGCAACAGGTAACAAATACACAGATAGCAAAGAATTACCCCACCTAAAATGTCAGTAAATTTGAGGAACACTAACTACCCTAGTTTTGCTAGGACATAACACTTTCTTAGAAATCCTTTACCCTTGGATATGATTGGGATACTTTACCCTCACTTGGGATGATTTCTGAGTCTGGTCTTTTGTTTTTCTTTTTAAATTCCCATCTCTACACAATGAACACAATAATCTCAAATGGAACAATTATAGGAAAACATGTAACTGACAGTGTATTATTACATAGTTCCAGGTCCACTGCAGATACTGAATAAACTTTGAAAGCCTGGCTGTCTCAATTCCTACAATGTTACAAGATAGTATGTATAAGGAAAGAGTTTTCAAACTAGCTAATCATCTTATCGAAACTATGTATAAGGTTAAATTAGACTAGCTCAGGTCTATACATATTTATGGCATTTTAAAGACTACTTTTCCATGTTTAATGACTTATTAAAAAAAAAAAAAAAGGTCTCTTTTTCAGATTTTTGATGCAAGAGGATGGAAGTTACAAATACAGCCTCTGGAGTTGGGACTGCCTGTCTTTGAATTCCGGTTGAATCATTTACTAGCCATGAACTTCTCTGATTCAATCTCTTCACTTATAAAATGGGGATAATGAGCATTCCCTTTGGTGGGTTTTTGTTAATATAACAAGTCAAGGATGCAGCAGTTATGAGACTTGCAGGGAAAGATCTGGAATCTGAGCCATTATCATTACCACACTCTCCTGTCCTTGGTCTGAGAATCTCTCTTTCCCAATTCAACCCACTCAGACAGCGCTGTCACCCCTCCAGACTGTCCGACCCTTCTAAAAGGCTCTTCATTCTGAGAGGAGCCTATCTTTGGTGCCTGGCATGAGGTAGGCTGTCAAAACAGTGCTGAATGATGGGCAGAAAAATGGAAGGATTCATTTCAGAATATTAAATGCACTTTGAATAATCAAGAACTGAAAGTAATTGTTATACTTCACTATTTTTTCTATTGTGGTTAAAAAAGTATATCAGAATGATATACTTACTCCATCCTTCCAATCAGTCCTTTAAGTACCCATTCTTGAATCTACCAATGAATCATTTTCTTCTTGACTGGATTAGCAGTTACACAGATACTTTTCTTATGGTTATTTAAGTTATATATATATTTTATGTTCTCTGCATACATGTTTAAAATGTACAACTTAAAAATACTTGATTTTAAACAAAAGGCCTAAGGGTTGAAATTTTTCTGAATATAGGAAGAATAAACTGTGATAAAGTATTAAGGGATTCATTCTTATGATGTGCACAATAAACAACTTGAGAGACATCTAGCTTGAGCGAACTCCAATTTTCCACTTAAGAAAGTTTCTGGAGTACCAGTTGCATTTCCCATTTATCTGAGCTGCATGAAAGAAAAGGTCCCACAGAAAAATGGATATAGAATTATTTAGTCCATCCTAGCTAGAATATGAATGGGGCCAAAATGTCACATACAAAAACACAAATCAAACTTTATTTGATAATGATTTGAGGCAATTAAGGCAAAAAAAAAAGAAAAAAATGAAACACACATGCATACACTTACCAAGACAGTTGCAAGTAGGCAATTCAGAATCTTTCGTTGTGGACACAAGGGTTTTTGTAGGATTGGTAAAGAAGTTCATCGCATAATCATTAAAAGTTTTCTGTGCACTGTTTATTGGGGAAAATTCTGATGTTCCAACACTAGATGAACAGACATCCTCTTCATTTTTGGTAGAAACCACTGTAATTCCACCTGAACATACTACATTTAGGTTCCTGAGAATTTGTGCTGGGTCTGGTAACGGGGTCTCATGAGAGATACCAGGAAATGTTGGCAGTCTCTGATGCATGAGTTGGTCTTTAACATCCTCTTGGAACTGTCTTTGGTCACTGCCATCCAGGACATTAGCACACTGGTTGGTTGGAGAGGCTGGCTGGAGTAAAGGATGAGCTTTCTGATTGACATTCACTGTTGGCTGTACCTGAGTATATGCATTTTCTGAAAATGCCTGCCCAGTGGATTCTGTTTTTAACGGGATTATGGGGATAGAATCCAAGGGTTCAACCTTCATCTTTTCCTGTGCTAATTCAGGATAATATCTCTCAAATTTTATCTGAGCAAGTGGAGGAAATAATTTTTTGTGTTCTAATGCTGAACTTGTTTGAGTCAGTGGTTTCCATACTTTAGTTAGGGGAGGAATTTTTCCCAACAGAATGGGAAAATCATGTGGACCAAATTGACCAAATCTTTGAAATTTAGATGCTATCCAAATGTCATGTAATTTACTATACTCATATGACAACTGTTCCTGCTTTTTCTGGTCATTTTCTTGACAACTTATGACCATGTGCTTTTTTTTCCGTCTATCTCTTGATGGAGTAGATTTTGTCTTTTTCTGGATTGTGTTCTTTTGCTTTATTACTGATGAACCTTGATTATTTTGAACACTGGAAGGTGGTTTCTGTGGTGGTGTGCCCATCTCCTGGTTATACTTTTGCTGTACATTATATGCAACAAGGCTTGTTGGTGTACTTTCAACTTTTTTGTCCTCTGGTTTCACATAATTGAATTTAATCATTGATGCAAGTTGTGTTAATTGTGCGGCAACATCTTCTTCTATTTTACTGTGAACTGAATCTTGACATGATGAATCATCCTTTGAATCCACCTTGATGCTGTTGTCCAGTGACTGGTTACAATACTCTGATTTGCTAGTTATTGTGGTCAACTGCTGCAAATTCCTAGAACTGTCAAGAGTAATCCTACCTTGCGCAGTATTTTTATTGGTATCAGTTTTAGATGAATTTGAATTTGGTATAAAAAGTGAATTTGTGACGGTTGAATTTTCCTGTGCCTTTGTGGATGCTTGGTCACTAGGTGAGCTGTTGTGTGACTTAGAAATGCTATTTTGGCCATTGAACACTACAGCATTGCACGAGCTTTGCTTTTCCAAAGACGGACAGTGATGAAGGCTCTGTGACTCCCCTTTTAAGTTTGGGTCTTGGAAGTCTTTTCTCACAGAATACAGAATAGCTTTACAGCTGCTAAGCAAACTAGCTGTTCTCTGTTCTGTTTCTTCATCCTTCTCTGACTTTGATGGAGAGGAATTTTCTGATGGGGCTTCTGAAAGTTGTGTGAGAGCTTCTATGGCCACTACTTGTTCTAGTGTTAATCTCCTATCTTTCATTAGGGATAGGAGACTTGGTTGAAGTGTTGATCCTTCTTTTAGTTCTCTATTTGCTATAATTTCTAGGGATTTTGGTTGATCACTTTCATTGTGTATAGTAGTATGACTATTTGAGTTGCAGTTCACAGGATCTGGGAAAGACTTACAATTAAAGCCAGGCTTCTGAATAACCAAAACATTACTCTTCCCCTTGAGATGATCACAGCTCGCACTAGAAGCAATGGTGCTCATGACATTGTTATGGTTTGCGGTGTCTTTCAGGAATTTATAAGGATTGTTTTCAAATGCCTTGCCAAGTTCTTCAATGTTGATTTTTTTAAAAGACAAATTTGTTTCAGTTGGTAAATAGTGTACATTTTTAATGCCATTTCTTACAGTTTGTGCAAACAATTTTTGAGGTTCAAGGAGGTCAGTAAGTAGAATTTTTTTCCTGTCATCTTCAGAGTTTTTCAAATTTTCAACTTCTGTTTTAATTGTATTAAATTCTCCTTTGACATGATCAGTTAAGTGTGATTTCTTGTTTTGTGTCCAATTCTCCACTTCAATACCTGTCATACTTTCTTCATTTTTAGTTACATTTTCTAAGGTACATGAATTCAATTCCAATCTCTGTTCTTCCTCATGAGCACAACTACTGTATTCCATGGATTCTGACTTGGGGCCATTTACCAGTTTGTTGTCAAAATCTGCCTATAAAATAAACACAGAAATTACTCATATAATCTACTCCGATACCTGAGGAAGAGTCATAAGAACTTTACAATTTAAAAGCAACTAAATGTGAAGTCCCTGAAAACATTTTATTTTCACTTTTTATATTTTCTAATAATTTATAAAAAATCAATAAGGGGAAAAGAAAAAAGAGAGGTAGAAACCATTATAATCCCATGCCTGTTAATGTTTTGGTATACTCATTTTTTCAAAAATAAAATTTTTTTACAATTAAAAAAAAAATTGTAAAATATTTTCACAATTGGTGTCATGGCAACCCTCTCCAGTGTTCTTGCCTGGAGAATCCCAGGGACAGGGGAGCCTGGTGGGCTGCTGTCTCTGGGGTCGCAGAGAGTCGGACACGACTTAGCGACTTAGCAGCAGCAGCAGCAGCAATGAGCAATACCTACTATTTCAATGCAAACTGTAATGAGACACACACATACAAAAAAATCATACATCATCATAGGTAAACCTATGGCTGGTTCATGTTGATGTAAAGCAATTATCCTTCAATTAAAATAAATAAATTAAAAAATATATAAATCATAAATACTTATATAGCTTGCTGAGTTTTCACAAAACTGCTATGTACCCAAATCCCACCAAGAAATTTACATCTAATAAACAAGGTCCTACATTATCGCACATAGTATATTTAATATCTTATGATAAACCATAATGGAAAAGAATATAAAAAAGAATTTATATACATATAACAAACACTTCCTGTACAGCAATTACACTGCAAATCAACTATATTTTGATTAAAAAAATTTTTAATTAATTTTTAAAAACTTATCATCATCACTCCAAAACCAAAGCGTAACCACTGATTTGGCATCTTAGATTTCTTTTGCTTATTTCCATACTTTATACAACTGACTTTCTTTTACTCAAAATTTTGTTTGTGGTAGTCTTCCATGTTGTAAAGTATAATTGTAATCCATTGATTCCTCCTGCTATACAGTAATTCATTAATTGAATATACAATGTATTTTTGTGTTCTACTGTAGATGGACATTCATTTTTACGTTTTTGGCTACAACAAAGTACACTATAACATATTACTGTTATCTTTTGGTGAACTTATATATACATGGGGTGGAGGGAAGTGCTGGATCATTCAGTGTGTGTATTAATATATGTGCATGCACCTTCAGCTTTAGGAGACAGGCCAAATAATTTTCTACAGTGGCTATCGATATATACTCCCACAAGAATTATTAATATGTTTCTATTTTTATTAACAATTAGTTCACATTCTTATCAAAACTTAGCATTTTCTGTCTTAACACATTAACCATTAGGGTGAGTGGGTAGTGACATCCCTTTTTAAAATTTTTTTGAGATGAACTTCCCATAAGATAAAATTCGTCATTTTACTATTTCAAGTTGTATAATTCTGTGATTGTATACACAATATTGTGCAACAATCACCTTTAATTCCCGAACACTGTCATTGCTTCTGAGAGAAACACTGAACTCACCAAGGAATCAGTATTCCCCTCTCTAATCCGTATTTTTTGTAAACCTTGAAACAAGGATTTCCCTGGCAGTCCAGTGGTTAAGACTCTGCACTCTCAACGCAAGGGGGCACAGGTTTGATCCCTGGTCAGAAAACTAAGATCCCGACTGCCGCACAGTGTTCATCCAAAGTTATACCACAGGATGACACAAGAGGGGACATTTCTGTCAGGAGTAAATAGAAAATAATCTTTATATTTAACATGGTGCTAGATGTTTTAGTCAATGCCTGAAAGACAGTAAAATCTAAATATAAAAATATTGAATAAATGATTATATAATTGACTCTAATAGAAAAACCAAGAGTATTGACTAAAAAGAAAAAAAGATTCAGAGTTCAGAGTTCATATCTAATTTCCTGTCAGGGTACAGGTTACATAGGCTATGTTTAACATGTCAAAATTCATTTCAAAAATGCAATATCATATATACATTATCCTATATGTATATTACATACACATAACAACTTTTTAAAAATAAATAAGATAGCCAATTTTTTTAAAGCAATATATAAAATTTTAACATTAAAAGGACTAATAAGTTAAGCATTCCGGGTAAATAAACAAATTAAGAGAATAAGTTCAATAATATTTAATATTATTGTTAAAATGCTGGCATTTGTAAGCAGCAGAGAAAATTATCAATTTCTTAATAATGACAAGAAAGATGTTTGATCCTTATAACATGCAACAAAAATTCCAGATATATTAGTAATTTAAACAGAAGAAAATCTAGAAAATAGGAAAAATCTTCCAAAGCAAGAGCAAAAAGTGGCAAGCCATAATAAAAGACAGAATCCTTTGACTACATATAATATTAAGACTCTGAAAGGCAAAGACACCATAATATGCTTTTTAAATTGCTGATCACAACCTGAGTTCCAATACCAATTTCATGCTTTGTAACAAATGCTTTTTTAATAGAATATTAAAGAAAAATAAGTATACTATATTTAGTAAAGATAAGTATTATCATAAAAATCTTTTATGTATGGTTTTGTGTCCATGTACTGAATAATGATGTAAACTGTATTTACTTCCTGATATGCATAGCTACTTACAAAGGTAGGAGAAATATTGTCAAAATTAAAGTGAAAATTTCATTGAAAAATTTTTATATTGAAATTTTTAAAAAATCAAGTGACAGACTGGATAAATACAAGATATATAGTTACTGTTCTTAAAGAAAAAAAAAATTTCTGAGAAATTAAAAAGGAAAATGACTCAATAGAATACTGAGGAAAGAACAGGCATAAGTACTTCACTTCGGTGGAAATCAAAAGGATCAAACTCTATCCAACTTCTTACTAGAAGAAAATGAAAATAAATGCAATCCAAATTGCAACAATAAAATGTAAGCAAATCATAATGCAATATAACATTTAGAGAAAATACGAAATAAACCCTCATATATTCACATTGTGAATTAATGTGCAGTCATTACTCAATGTATCAATCTAGTGATTGCATGGCAAGTTATTAATAATACATCATTAACCCAAAATAATGTGTGATAACATGTGATAAATTAAAATATCTTTTAATTTAAAATATACAAACAGTACGAATTCCCTGGCAGTTCAGTGCTTAGGACTCAGCACTTTCACTGCCTTGGCCCGGGATCAATCCCTGGTCAGGGAACTAACGTCTCACAAGCTTTGCTGGCATGGTAAAACAGAAAGTACGTCCAAATAATGTATTCATCACAAAGTGGATATAGAACGAACATACCTCAACATAATACAGGCCATTATAATAAGCCATAAGCCCAGAGCTAACATCATATTCAACAGTGAAAAGCTGAAAGCATATCCTGTAAGATCAGGAACAAGACAAGGATACTCGCTCTTACTACTTTTATTCACAATAGTATTGGTAGTCCTAGACATGGCAATCAGACAGAAAGAAGAAATAAAAGATGGCTAAAGATATCACATCAAAAGATGTTCAGCATCACTAATCAGAGAAATGCAAATCAAAACCACAACTAGAATTCACTTCACATCAGAATGGCTATCATCAAGAAGACCACAAATAGCAAATGTTGGTGAAGACGTGGAGAAAACAGAACCATTACACATTGTTGGTAGGAATATAAATTGGTGCAGCCACTATGGAGAACAGTATTGAGGTTCCTCAACAAAGTAAAAATAGAATTACCACATGATCCAGCAATTCCACTCCTAGGTATTTATCTAAAGAAAATGAAGACAGTAATTCAAAAAGATACATACACCCTCAATGTTTATAGTCGATTTTTTTTTCAAATCAATTTATTATTATCCTGACAGCTGGCATCATTAATACTTTGATAGAAACCACTTAAAATTAGCCAAACATATAAGATAATCACATGCAGAAGATATACAAAGTATAACCATTTAAACGGAGAAGGCAATGGCAACCCACTCCAGTACTCTTGCCTGGAAAATCCCACGGATGGAGGAGCCTGGTAGGCGGCAATCCATGGTGTAATAGATATAATTTGTACTTGACCATAACTTCTGTACCCAGAAATGATTGTAAAATTAAAATCTAAGATAAAATCTGTATACCATATACTTTGAGTGCTTTACATCTTAGAAAACAAAGGTAGTCTTTCACTGTTACATATTTAGTGTCTCCGGTGAGTTGAGAGAAACACCATAAAACTTCGAATTTTTGTGCTTTTCTCTTATTAACCATTGTGCATGCTGTGGTGCTCTGAGGTAGGTCTGGTGAAGGTCCATGAGACAAGGCTTTAGAATTTCCAGCGGATATCCAGTCTTTTATACTAATGAGTCAGGCCAGCTTTGTCTCATGGCTGTGTAGACTGCTAAATGAAAGACCACAGCCGTGATAACCGATGGCATATATTTTAGATATGAGTCAGCGTCTATTCAGAGAAGGCAATGGCACCCCACTCCAGTACTCTTGCCTGGAAAATCCCATGGACGGGGGAGCCTAGTAGGCTGCAGTCCATGGGGTCACTAAGAGTCGGACATGACTGAGTGACTTCACTTTCACTTTTCACTTTCATGCACTGGAGAAGGAAATGGCAACCCACTCCAGTGTTCTTGCCTGGAGAATCCCAGAGACAGGAGAGCCTGGTGGGCTGCCATCTATGGGGTCACACAGAGTTGGACACAACTGAAGCGACTTTGCAGCAGCAGCAGCACCAGTGTCTATCAAACTTCGCTCTCACAAAAGCACTGCTAAACTTTCAACTTTGCCTTTTGCAGGCTGCTGATGCAAAAAGTACTGGGTAAGAAGCTGATTATTGTTTGTACAGCTAAGTCAAAAGCAAGGACTTTCAAGACTAGGTGCTCCATTCTCAGAACCTGTTTCTTGATACAAGTGTCATCTGTAATGTATACAAATTCTGCTACTTCTGGGGGTCTGTATCTTCAAACTTTGAGGCTAACAGCATAGCAGCAGTGCCCGTAAGTTGAAGCTTTCCTCTCAACACAGACATGGATGAAAGAAACCTATAAAGGTAGTTCACAGTCAAATGCAGGGTCTCATTTTGTAGTATATTCTTCTCCTACGTCAGCTAACCAGCCTGCGAGGATAGCCTTCATACTGTTAGTAATGTCTGGCTGTTTCTTCATGTAACCCATGTTAGGCTTACATTTAACCCCCATTTCCTAAGGTATGTGTGAACATCCTCATGGTAGTCTGGTACTTCATTAACATTCCCTGGCTTTTCATCTTCCAATACAATTGATGTGAACATAGTATGTGGTGACTGCAAACTACAATCCACGGGGTAATCAAGAGGTACCAGTGGTTTTCTTGGTCCTGGTAAAGTAACAGCCAAGACATCTTCACTTTCTGCTTTTTTAGATTCAGTTGGCCTCTTTTGCATCCTTCTGCTTCATCTATATGAATGGTAAAGGCAGGCTGTTTACTGTTTAATTTCCCGGGAGGAACAGTGATATGCTCATCATTTATAGGAAGATCCTTAAGAGGTGCAACCCATCAAGTGTTAGGCCTCTGGGGTGCTGGACCCCTCGAGTTTCCGGCCTTCAGTACCACCAGCCCACCTGGTCGGGGACTGCCTCCTTCTCAGGGTTGATGTTCTCCTAGTCCTCCAGGAACGCTATCCGCTGCAGTGTTAGCGCCGAATCCGCCTAGCGGGCCAGTGGCCGGGGCGGGGAGCTGCCCACCATCACTGGGGCGCGGTGGTTCAGCCCTGCGCCAAGCAGCTTGCACTGCATCCCGCAGACCTCCTGAGGACCTCTCCAAACGTACCCCCGTGGCAGCCTGAGCCAGCCTGCTCGCCCACCCAGGGGGACCGTGTAGGAGCAACAACGTTGCTAAAGGCGGAGGCAAGCACTGCCAGGCCTGGAGGGGCAAGGACGCCTCGGAAATGAAGCGATCCTGCTAAAGTAGCCCGTTCTTGCAGTTCAAATGTATAGCAGAAATTATTTAAATAGCCAAGATATGGACACAACCTGCATGTCAATCAACAGATAAATGG
This sequence comes from Bos indicus x Bos taurus, assembly GCF_003369695.1. NCBI lineage: Eukaryota > Metazoa > Chordata > Mammalia > Artiodactyla > Bovidae > Bos > Bos indicus x Bos taurus. The sequence goes on along the minus strand of NC_040103.1, from coordinate 24,956,796 downwards.
ATAAAGATGTTGTTTTATTATAGAAACTGGAATGTACTCAGCCATAAAAAGGGATGAAATTTTGCCATTTGCAACAACATGGATGAACTTGGAGAATATTATGCTTAGTGAAATAAGTCAGACAGACAAATACTGTATGATATCACTTATATCTGGAATCTAAAAGATAAAATGAATGAATTTAACAAAACAGAAACGGAATCATAGGTATAGAGAACTAGTGGTTACTAGTGGGGAGAAGAATGGGGGGGAGGGTCAAGTTGGGGTAGGGAATTAAGAGATACCAACTACTATGTATAAAATGAATAAGTTAAAAGGACCTAGTATACAGCAGAGGCAATGTAACCAATATTTTTTGTATTTTTTCTTCTTTTGTAACCAATATTTTATAGTAACTTTAAATAAAGTAAATAATCTTTATAAAAATTTTGCATCCTTTGTCGTATACCTGAAACTATTATTTTAAATAAACTATTCCTCAATTTAAAAAATACATAAAATCAACTTATTTAAATAGATAAAAATCTAAATAAAGTATATATAGGTTTGTTTTTAAAAAGAAGTGTTGAAAAGAAACCAATTTATTTGCCATTACTATTTAATCTTGAATACTAACACGGGGAAGGAAAGAGCAATTCTTAGGAATTGTACAACCCAGGATGTGCTACTTAACCTTAACTAAACCTTAACTTAAAGTTTTCTCTTTTTAAGAGATCATATATGATTGTGATGGTAATTAAGTGAGATAACTGTCAGATAATAACCGACTCAAGAGCACGGTGACAATGAGCTATCACTAAAAGAGAGTACAATTTCATCACAACAGTTATAATTCCAAAGCCATTAGCTCTATTCTCATATAGTCATTACCTGCAACAACTCATTTAATCTTCATACAACCCTGACATAGGCACTGTGGAAAGATGCTCAACATTAAAAGAAATGCAAATTAAAATGACATTTTTCATTTATCAGAATAGCAGTCAAAAAGTTTGACCACCTAGACCCTTGGACAAGCTGTAGGGAAATAAACTCACATATTGCTGGTGAAAGTACAAAAGGGTGCAATCTCTATGGAAGACAATTTGGCAATAATTATCAAAATTAAGTGCAACTTTAATACAGCAGTTTGAAATTTATCCCAGTTATACTTGCATATAACTACATGTTTTGACAGCTTTGTATATTTAAACAAATAGCTGAAAAGATTCCAATGTCCATCTGTAGCAGGCTAATTCAATTGTGATATAGCTATATAATGCCTTGAAACCATAAAAAAGGATCAAAAATTCCATAGCTAACAGGAAAAGATTATATGTGAGACACATTTTGTATAAAAAGAAATAATATACACATTCATATTTGCATAAAGTTACTCTGGAAGAAACTAATGGTAAATAGAAAGAGTTTAGGAGCAATTCTTTATAGTGAGGAAACAGCAAAGGTTTATTTAGGCCAGATATGATTAAAAGCTATTTTGACTTTTTAATATATTTCCCTTAAAAGTAAACCAAAATTGACAAAGCACTCTATGCAAAGACTTCTATGAATAGTAAGTGAAAGAAATCTAAATGCAGAATAGTTTATGTAGTATCAAACTACAAACAAATTAGAGCATGAGGAAGAGTGCAGAGTACATATTTTTTTATAATATTTGTTTAAGATATTTTAGGAAAGCTACATACAACAGTCAACATTTGTCTTTTAGAAACTCTACTCAGTGGTATTCTGATAAAGGTTTAACAATCAACTTGGGAAGTGGTGGGGAGGAAGCCCTATTTTGTAGGGTTGGCCAATTTTTGTGGTGCCAATCCACTATCAAAGTGACCAACTAAGCAAGAGTTGGGAAGAAATGCACACACGTAATAAGCTGGAAGGAGCTGTTTCCATGACATCACCAAGAGCGTGAATCCAACTACTTGAAACAGGCCCCAGTGACCACAGTTTTTAATGATGATTTTATTGGCATTTAATCTGCCTAGGTATAGTGTATTTCCTGAACATCCATCTTGAAGTGCAAATTATTGGGTTGGCCAAAAATTTCTTTTGGGTTTTTCTGGAAGCTGTCTGTTACGGCAAAACCCAAATAACTACCTACCTGTGTTTGTGTCTCTTCTCCTACCCCAGCCCCTCCCCCACAGTTCCATTCCTGTCCTCTACTACTCCAAAAAGACCCAAGGGTACAGTTTAAAAGACAGTAAATGATTTCAAAGTCCCCTAGTTGTCTGTCTTCCATTCAATACCCATCCCACGATTACAGGTTGCGTGTACTCTGAACTAACAGGAATGTTGAACTCCTGAGATGAGATCTGGATCCAGTAGTTCCCAAGCTATTGCCATGTTCTCATTTTTCCACATTCCTATCCTCAGGACACTTATACCTACTTTTGCAGGAGCCAAATGGTACTGAGGAAGTCAAGTGAAGCCGTTCACTCGTGTCCGACTCTTTGCGACCCTAGGGACTGTAGCCCACCAGGCTCCTCTGTCCATGTGATTTTCCAGGCAAGGATAATGGAGTAGGTTGCCGTTTCCTTCTCTAGGGGATCTTCCCGATGCAGGGATCGAACCTGGGTCTCCCGCACTGGGGGCAGACGCTTTACCATCTGAGCCACCAGGGAAGTAGGAAAGAGGGCTTCTCTTCTGAAAATTCTGACTCTGCCCTTTGAACAGGATCTGATTGTAGCCCTCCCAACACACGCTCACATTCCATACGTGCTGTATTTCCTACATCCAGAAACAGGTACCCAGACTAGATGAAAAAATAAAAACTCTGAAAATACTTTGAGAGCTTTGGTCCAACAAGACTATGACCTTTACTATACAGGTAAATCAGTTTGTTTCTTAACCTACTTTTCATTTTTTTCCCACCCCTTATTACAGAAGTCTTTTAAAACATTTTTTCCCTAATATTCCTCCCCAGAAGATCTTAATACCTCCCCAAAAGATCGTCATATCATAGATATAGTGTGTATGTGTTTACATACAGTGACCTCATTGTGATATCTTAAGTTTTTTCAACCCCTCCCCCACCAAGAACCAATCTTTTTCACCTCCTTGGAGGAAAAAGCAATTTTAAAAACTAACAAGTAGAGCAGCAAGAGCAGCCCACAGTGTATTTATCCCTAATCAGAAGAAATACCTTCCAAGTCTGCTTTCTCAACCTGAAAACTGAGCATATGAAGAAAAACCCAAGGAAAAACCACTGAGGCCTCTGTTAAGTTTGACTTTAAGAAAACACAATCATTCCTGATACTGTATTTTCCTCTCTCACATTCCCTTTAAAATACACCAAGAAAAAGATGCAGAGGTCAGCCCTGCTCTCCAACCTACTACCAAACAATGCTCACCACAACTGCTTGCTAACAAAATCAAATTTAAGTCAAAAGTAAAGACGAACCAGTGACTCACCAAAGATCCACCTAAGGAAATTCTAAAATAAGCATTTAACACACACATACATCAAAAATATCCTCCTTCAAAGGGGATCTACTTTATTTTATTAGAGCAGTGACATTATCTACTCCAGAATCCCAGCCATTAATTTCCCCTTTTCCTTTTTTAGGCATAAAAAAGGAATATCTGCCCTACCAAGATTTGTAACCCTAACATTCTTTTTTAGTTTTGCCTCTTATCTGTTTCTCCAGTTTGCCTACAGCTACCCAGTGAGGGGTTTCAAAGGCCACAGATAGGCAGGGCTGGGTGGGTCAGCCGGATGAGAGGGAGCATAGAGACTGGATGACTATACACCCCAACCTGTCCTACCTTGGTGCCACAGGGCCTCATGGTTTTTCCAAGCTTGTGCCGAATGGGAGCCATGGAAGAAACTACAGATGTTTCTCAATTTTCTCCTTCAGATCCAGAAGCCAGAACCAAAAGCTTTCCTAAAGTTTTCATTCTTAACCCCCAAAACTCCACCCTCATTTGGCCACAGGGTTTTAGAATCCACAATAAATCCTTTACTTGGGGGTGGGGCAAAGGAGGAGACTTAACTAAAGGGAGGGACAACTTCTATTTAGTCAAAAACCAAGTTAATTGCAAATGAGTTCCAAAAGTATAAACCTAAGAGCTAAACTTCTCTAGCCGTAGATGACCTTGTCTTAGACCACCTCCTCAGAAGCTAAGAGCCAGTATAATTTATTCCTAGTCAAAAAGATAAAAATCCAGAACTTTCCTGGCGGTCCACAGAGCTCAAGTTCAATTCCCTAGTCAGGAAACAAAGTTCCCACATGCCTCGAGGCATAGCAAAAAAAAAAAAGTATGTAAGACATTAAAAAAAAAAAGAAAGAAAGAACGATAAGAACCCCCTCTCTGGTGGCAAGGCTAAAAGCACCAAGGCCAGGACTGTCTGTCAATAAGAGCCCATTATGGTACCTCCCTCAGAAAAATGATGAAGAAAATTGAAATCAGCCAGCCCACCAAGTACACTTGCTTCTCTGGTGGCAAAAACAAAATGAAGAGACAAGCTTTGGGGATCTGGTTCTGTGGTTCCTGAAAAGGTGGCAGGTAATTCCCAAACCTACAGCACCACTTCTATCATGCTATAGTTTGACTGAAGTAACTCAAGGTCCACCGTTCATAACGTTGCTAGCCTATAATAAATGTGTTAATTCACGTAAAAACAACAAAAGACAAAAAAAAAAACCCAAAAACTCAGACTCCAAATCTGCCTCAAGCTATCAACCCACTAAATCCCCTCCTCATTCAATTATCTTCAGGGGTTACCCCTCAAGGTTATGAATGACTTCTGAACTGCCAAATCCAAACATTCCTTAAATATCACACACCTACTCTGCTCTTCTGCAGATCCCCAAGGGCATTCTCTAATGACACTAAAATCTAGATCTCCCCTGGAGTCCCTCTGTCCCTTGAATGTCTGTCCCTTGGCTGTAGGTGTGTCTCCCAAGCCTGTTCCTTAGAAGATTCTAAATCCACTGCCTTTTTGTTCTTCACACTTTTTGTGAACAACCCTATCCAAGCTTAAAATTAATAACCAACTCTATGTTCAGTGTATTATTCTTAACACTTTTTTACATACCCTAACTGTTCCATATATTTTTAATAATGTGAGCTTTCCCGGAATGAAAATGGTAACTCCCCTTTCTATTGCTTACCAACCACATGGCATAAAGCTCTATAGATCCCTTTTGCACCTCAATTTCCTTATGATAACTCAACTTACACACACGACTATATATAAAATAGATAACCAACAAGGACCTACTGTATTGCACACGGAACTATACTCAATAATTTATAACAACCTATAAGGGAAAAGAATCTAAAAAAGAATTGCACCTGAAATTAACATGACATTGTAAATCAACTAGTATTGTTGCTGTCCAACTCTTTGCGACCCCATGGACTGCAGCACACCAGGCTTCCCTGTCCTTCATCATATTCAGCAGCATGCTTAAACTCATGTTCATTGAGTCAATGATGCCATCCAACCATCTCATCCTCTGTTGTCCCCTTCTCCTCTTGCCTTCACTCTTTCCCAGAATCAGGGTCTTTTGTAATGAGTCAGCTCTTCGCATCAGGTGGCCAAAGTATTGAAGCTTCAGTTTCAGCATCAGAACTTCCAATGAATATTCACTATTGATTTCCTTTATGATTGACTGGTTTGATCTCCTAGGAGCTCAAAGGACTCTCAAAAGTATTCTCCAACTTTACAGTTCAAAACACTAATACTTAAATTAAAAAACAATAATTTCTCAGGACTTAAAAAATAATTTTAAAAAGATAAATAACTACTGTATAGCACAGCACATACTACATCTATTTATCCGTCTGTGAGTTATAGCAGAACAGCATTACTCTTTAAATAAAATATCATAACTTAATCTCCAAATTCAGTATATGCACATAGGTTTCATACAGGGCTTCCCTGGTGTCTCAGATAGTAAAGAATCTGCCTGCTTTGCAGGAAACCCGGATTCAGTGCCTGGGCCAGGAAGATCCCTTGGAGAAGGGAATAGCAATCCACTCCAGTATTCTTGCCTGGAGAATTCCATGGACAGAGGAGCTGGAGGGCTACAGTCCATGGAGTCAAAGAGTCAAACATGACTGAGAGACTAACACTTTCACTTTTCACACAGGGTTCTCACAAATTATTAAGGAAAGGAGTGAAACTGGGACCCAATTTAGAGGCTAGTTCTTAAGGAAGCAGTCAGAGGTCACCGTCTATTTCTCCCACAAATATTCCTTGACCTATAAATCCTCTTCAGAATAACCCTGGTATGTTTTACTTTCTAGTATAACTTTTTCTTCAAATTTGTTAGTTTCATATAATTAGGAGAAAAAGATACAGTGAAAACTTCCTGGTATTAAGTAATACCGTAATATGAATTGCCATATTAATTTTAAAAACAAAAGAAGAACGTACAAATTGCAGATTATTTAATCTGACCACAGTTTTTGCAAATGCAGTTTACATGCACTTTTTTGGGTTTGTTTGTTAATGGCACTTAAACTCTACTCAAGATTTCTGGAGATTAGTAATCCTGTTTTCCACTAGGGTTTAACCCCTGTCAAATCATTCCACCTGGAATGTTCCCTCATGATCAAAGATAATATTCAAAGACCTTGCCTCACCTAACTCCCTCCAGAAGGCCATCAGATAACTAGCTAATTCATGATCCTATGAGGAACCAAGAAAGGTTTTAGTTTTTGATGCATTCCACATCGCCCATATGCATGCGTGCACACTGGTGGCACAGTGGTAAAGAACCCTTCTGCCAATGCAGGAGACACGGGTTCAATCCCTGGGTCAGGAAGATCCCCTGAAGAAGGACTGGCAAACCACTCCGGTCAGTATTCTTGCCTGGAAAATGCCATGGACAGAGGAGCCTGGTGGGCCACTCTTCGGGGTCCCAGAGTCAGATATGACTGGCCATGGACACACATCCAGGCTTATGGCCCACATGCCTTGGGTCTCTGCTCCCTTCCTCCAACATTTCCCTTTGAAGAAAATATGTCTATTTCAGTTTAGACTTTCTAAGAATAATAACATAATCTCCAAGAATACTGACTATTTATTCAGCACTTAGCTGGTGATGGTATGCACAGAGGTATTTATACATTCCTAACAGAAAAGTCAGAGAGCATTCTGGAGTCAAAGATCAGTAAATCTCTTCCAGCTACCTTCTTCCCCACGGCCTAGGACACACTGAAATCTTTTGTCTTGAGAAAACAAAAGCCTCCAGAAATATTTAGCTCCCACCCTACCTCACTGCACTGTTCACAAAGAATGTCATCCAAACTGCAATCACCTACCATGTACCTTCAACCCACTATAATTAGGCTTCTGCTCCCACTACCCGACTGAAACTATCCAAGATTCACCACTGTAGTCCAGTTGCTCACTTAAGATCCTCCTTTCAGTTCTGAGTCCATCATTTCAGTCTCCCTGGTTGGCTTCTTTCCCCACATATAAAGGATAGTATTTCCCTTTGTCTCCTCTCCATTCACCCCATTTACTGGCACACTTGCCCTTCAGTCTATGATTGCCTGCTGTTGATTCTCACATCAAGAAAAGATATTCCTCCTGAATGTGAAATTTATCCACTAACTGGACATCTTTACCTGGCAGTTACAACTGAACCATGTCTAAAAGGGCTTCCCTGATGGCTCAGATGGTAAGGAATTTGCCTGCAATCCAGGAGACCCAAATTCTAACCCTTGGTCAGGAACGTCCCCTGGAGAAGGGTATGGCTGGCAACTCCAATATTATTGTTTGGAGAATTCCACGGACATAGGAACTTTGGTGGTCTACAGTCAATGGGGTCGTAGAGTGTCAGACAGGACTGAGTGGTTAAAACTTTCATGTCTAAAAGTTAATGAATTACTTCATTCTTTGGGCTTGCTTTAACCCCCAAATCCATCTAATGACCCATGAGTCTTCTGAGAAGCCATTAAGTTAAGCAGTTCAGTTCAGTTCAGTAGACCCTTCCATTTATCCCTGTGTTCCCCATTCCTACTTCTTTGCCTCCATACATTCATTCAAAATGCTTATAGAGACCAATAACAAGGCATGTATCCATCAAAAGTAGAGAAAAGGGACCAGTTCTTATGGAGCTCACATTTTAATGAGTGTTAGATAGCAAACATTGTCAGGACCTAAGCTACCCTGAGTGGATTAATCTCAGAATTCAGATTGGCTTGCAGAATACAGCACTCCGAAACCTTCATGCTGTTCTAAGGAAGCACTGTCCAATGTAAATACAATGTGAGCTACAGAAATCATTTCAAAGCTTTTAGGAGGTATTTTCTTTAGGTAAAAAGAAGCAGGTAAAATAAAATTTAATATATTTCTGTTTAAGTCACCATAGCAAGCATATTATTTCAGCATGGAATTATTGTAAAAATTATCAGATAGTTTACATTTTTACATAAAACCTATGAAATTTAGTGTATATTTTATACTTAATGAACCGCAATTCAATGCTAAATATTCAATGATTGAAAGAAAATGTAGTGGTACCAAAATAAAGTTGTATTTTAAATTTTAAAATTAAAATAAAATAAAAATTGGTTTATCAGTTGTCCTACCCAAATTTCTAATTATTAGACAATGCAGTTATTTATGGAATTCATTTGAAATGCAAATCTAATTGCTTTAGGCTATATTCCACACTGCACCTGGCTAAACAACAACATCACCCAAGGGGGTTCTAGAAACCACACATTCTAAACTAACCCCTGCCTGGTTCCCTTAGATCTGAAGCTAAAAAGCCCATAAAGACTCAAAGAACAGCCTGGTAAAGGAAAGAGGGAATCAAGATTCCCCAGAGCAAAATTCACATTTTTCAGTCTAGCAAGCAAGGCCTCCAAGTTCCTGGCTTTGGGCCATATTTTACAGAATGTCTCTTAAACCAACCATTCTCCCCTACCCAGCCCTACCCCCAGCCTTGCTTCCTCTAGGCTATTTTAAGCAGCCCTATGATCAAGTAGAACTTAACATAGAAAGCTTTTTGGTCTTCAAATTTGCCTCTAATAAAGAACTAGAGGAAATGTGACACTGTGGAATCAAGTATTTCTTAATTCCCCAGCTTTTTATATATTTTCTTCTTGCTGTTGGTGGTGGTGTTTTTATTTTTTTATTTTTTGGTCCACATCACAAGTCACGAGGGATCTGATCTCTCAAACAGGGATGAAACACTTTCCCAGATGAAACACTTTCCCACTTTCCCACATCAGTGGTAGCCCAGATTAAACACTGGACTGCCAAGGAAACCCCAGATCAAATATTTCTTTTTGTTTCAAATCGATTATTTCTTATCCTGCTGCCTCACTCAGATAAAAGGGGCTTCCCTGGTGGCTCAGATGGTAAAGAATCTGTCTACAATGCAGGAGATCCAGGTTCAACCCCTGGGTTGGGAAGATCTCCTGGAGAAGGAAATGGCAATTCACGCCAGTATTCTTGCCTGGAGAATCCCATGGACAGAGGAGCCTGGCAGGGTACAGTCCATGGGATTGCAAAGAGTTGGACATGACTGAGGGACTAATGCACTCAGATAAAACTGAACACTCCCTTCTTTACTATCTCTGCACACATATTTAACACATCAATTGATTGCACTTACTTGTTTTGTTGTTCAGTCACTCCATCATGTCTGACTCTTTTGAGACCCCATGGACCGTAGCAAGCAGGCTTCCCTGTCCTTCATTATCTCCTGGAGTTTGCTCAACCATGTCCACTGAGTCAGTGATGCCATCCAACCATCTCGTCCTCTGTTGTCCCCTTCTCCTGCCTTCAATCTTTCCCAGAATCAGGGTCTTTTCCAATGACTCATCTCTTTGAATGGTGGTGGCCAAAGTATTGGAGCCTCAGCTTCAGCAACAGTCCTTCCAGAGAATATTCAGGGTTGATTTCCTTTAGCATTGGCTCGTTTGATCTCCTTGCAACCCAAGGGACTCTCAAAAATCTTCTCCAACATCACAGTTTGAAAGCATCCATTTTTGGTCCTCAGCCTTCTTTACTGTCCAACTCTCACATCTATACATGACTACTGGAAAAACAATAACTTTGACCATACAGAACTTTGTCAGCAAAGTAATGTCTCTGCTTTTTAATATGCTGTCTAGGCCGGTCATAACTTTTCTTCCAAGTAGCAATCATCTTTTAATTTCATGGCTGTAGTCACCATCTGCAGTGACTTTGGAGCCCCAAAAAATAAATCCGCCACTGTTTCCATTTTTTCCCCTTTTATTTGCCATGAAGTGATGGGATCATATGTCACGATCTTAGTTTTTTGAATGTTGAGTTTTAAGCCAGCTTTTTCACTCTCCTCTTTCAGTTTCATCAAGAAGCTCTTTAGTTCTTTGCTTTCTGCCATAAGAGTGGTGTCATCAGTTTATCTGAGGTTATTAATATTTCTCCCAGTAATCTTGATTCCAGCTTTTGCTTCATCCAGCCCAGCATTTCACATGATGTACTCTGCATATAAGTTAAATAAGCAGGGTGACAATATACAGCCTTGAGGTACTCCTTTCCCGATTTGGAACCAGTCCATTGTTCCAGGTCTGGTTCTAACTGTTGCTTCTTGACCTGCATACAGGTTTCTCAGGAGGCAGTAAGGTGGTCTGGTATTCCCAACTGTTTAAGAATTTTCCACAGTTTGTTGTGATCCACACAGTCAGAGGTGTTTGCATAGTCAAGGAAGCAAAAGTAGATGTTTTTCTAGGATTCTCTCGCTTTTACTATGATCCAACAGATGTTGGCAATTTGATCTCTGGTTCCTCTGCCTTTTCTAAATTGAGCTTATACATCTGGAATTTCTTGGTTCACATACTGTTGAAGCCTAGCTTGGAGGATTTTGAGCCTTACCTCGCTGGCATGTGAAATGAGCACAGTCGTGCAGCAGTTTGAATAGTGGTTCTTTACTAATATGAGAATATTTATGTGAGACTTTCCTAGTGGTCCAATAGTTAAGATCCTGCATTCCACTGCTTGGTGCATGGTCTCGAATTTAGGTGGGGAATTAAGATCCCACTGTGGTGTGGCCAAAAAAAGATTAAAAAAAAAAAGTTTGGAGAATTTTTATGTAAAGCTTGTTTGAGCTGCATCATAACAACAAATGTTTCAAAAGGATACAGGACTGGGTGAATAAAGTACCGTAGAATATGTCTGTACAATGGAATTCTAGGTATTCACTAAAGTAGCCTGTATTGCAATGACAAAATTTCAAAACATAGTATTAAAAAGGGCAGCTGAAAAATTACATATGATACAGTCCTCTGTGTGTGTATGTGGAAAGTGTTAGGGAGAAGTATCTATGTAAGTGTAGATTCCAATCATCAGCTACCTTTATAATAAAGGTTGTAAAAATTCTAATTACATTAAAAATAGAAATAAAAATTCAGAAAACCACATCCAGGAAACTTCAGTATCAATAAACTTTCTATGAAAAACTGTCTCAGTGCTCGCTTCAGCAGCACATATACTAAAATTGGAATGATACAGAGAAGATTAGCATGGCCCCTGTGCAAGGATGACACGCAAATTCATGAAGGGTTCCATATTTTTATGGAATTTAGAAAGATGGTAACGATAATCCTGTATGCAAGACAGCAAAAGAGACACAGATGTATAGAACAGTCTTTTGGACTCTGGGGGAGAGGGAGAGGGTGTGTTGATTTGGGAGACTGGCATTGCTGAGGGCCTATATATAACAGCATATATGAAACAAATCGCCAGTCCAGGTTTGATGCATGATACAGGATGCTTGGGGCTGGTGCACTGGGATGACCCAGAGGGATGGTATGGGGAGGGAGTTGGGAGGGGGGTTCAGGATGGGGAACACATGTATACCCATAGGGATTCATGCTGATGTATGGCAAAACCAATACAATATTGTAAAGTAATTAACCTCCAATTAAAATAAATAAATTAAAAAAAAAAGAAAAGACAAGAGTATATGTATATGGAAAAATAAAACAAATAATTTTTGAAGATAAAAAAAAAGAAAGAAAAACTGTTTCATTCCAAAAATAATAAGTAAATAAAAATTAAGGACTTAATGGATATTTTTCGCAAGAAGACAAACAGGTGGCCAGCAGGTACATAAAAAGAAGCTAATCATTATTCATTATTAAAAAAACACAAATCAAAACCACAATGAGATACTACCTCAAATAAAGTAGTGGCACTATTCAAAATAGTCAAGGTACGGAAACAACTTCAGTGTCTGTCAATTGATTAATGAGTAATGGGTACAAAAAATGTGGTATATATACAGAATGGGATTTTATTGTCTTTCAGTTCAGTTCAGTCGCTCAGTCATGTCTGACTCTTTGCAACCCCATGAACCACACCTTGCCAGGCCACCCTGTCCATCACCAACTCCCAGAGTTTACCCAAACCCATGTCCATCGAGTCGGTGATGCCATCTAACCATCTCATCCTCTGTCGTCCCCTTCTCCTCCTGCCCTCAATCTTTCCCAGCATCAGGGTCTTTTCAAATGAGTCAGCTCTTCACATTAGGGGGCCAAAGTATTGGAGTTTCAGCTTCAACATCAGTTGAATCAGTTCAAAATCAGTTCAGGACTGATTTCCTTTAGGATGGACTGGTTGGATCTCCTTACAGTCCAACAGACTCTCAAGAGTCTTCTCCAACACCAGAGTTCACTGATTCCTAGAATGTTGACGTTCACTCTTGCCATGTCCTGTTTGACCACTTCCAATTTGCCTTGATTCATGGACCTAACAGTCCAGGTTCCTATGCAATATTGCTCTTTACAGCATCAAACCTTGCTTCTATCACCAGTCCCATCCACAAATGGGTGTTGTTTTTGCTTTGGCTTCATCACTTCATTCTTTCTGGAGTTATTTCTCCACTGATCTCCAGTAGTGTATTGGGCACCTACCGACCTGGGGAATTCATCTTTCAATGTCCTATCTTTTTGCCTTGTCATACTGCTCACGGGGTTCTCAAGGCAAGAATACTGAAGTGGTTTGCCATTCCCTTCTCCAGTGGACAACATTCTGTCAGACCTGTTCACCATGACCCGTCCGTCTTGGGTGGCCCCACGTATAGTCTTTAAAAGCAAGGAAATCCTACCATTTGCAACAACATGGATGAACCTAATGGGCATTATTCCAAGAGAAATATGTTACACAGAGAAAGATAAATATTGCATGGTATCATATATATTTATGGAATCTAAAAAAAAAAATCAAACACAGAAACAGAGTAAAAATTGATTCGTAGGAGCTGAGGCATGAGAGAAACAGAGAGAGGTTGGTAAAAGGGTACAGGCTTTCAGTTATACAATGAATAAGGTCTGAGGTCCTAATGTATAATTTAGTAACAATAGTTGACAACAATGTACTGTATAACTGAAATTTGCTAAGAGAATGGAAGGCTTTCCAGGTGGCTCAGTGGTAAAGAATTTCCCTGCCAACGCAGGACACTTGGGTTCAATCTCTGGGTTGGGAAGATTCTGAGAAGGAAATGGCAACCCACTCCAATATTCTTGCCTAGGAAATCCCATGGACAGATGAGCCTGGTGGGCTATGATCCCTGGAATCTCAAAAGAATCAGAACGATTTAGTAATTAAAAGAACAACAACAAGAGAGCAAGATTTACATGTTTTCAGAAAGAAAAATGAAAAAGGTAAGTCTATGAGAAAGGGAAAGATAAATCCATGCTAATTAACTCAATGGAGGGAATACTCTTCACATTGTACACTTTAAGTAGCTTGCAAATCTATTTGTCAATTTTTTTGTGGTGGTGGAGGGAGAAAGCTACACTAGGTAATCTGTGGGATCCAACTAGTTTCCTGACCAGGGATTGAATCTATGCCCTCAGCAGTGAAAGCTCAGAGTCCTAACCACTGGACTGCCAGGAAATTCCCTTTATTTGTCAGTTATACCTCAATAAGACTGGAAAAAAATCTCAGTAATAATTTTTAAAGTGAAAATAATGTAATCACTTAAAAATGTCAGACTATAAAGAATAAGGATTGATAATATCTAGAGGTAATAAATTTGTTGCTCTTGGTTTAAGTTTAAATTTAGAGGAAAATAACTATCAAAAAATTTTAATTTACACCTCAAGTACATTATTTTTGTTTACACTTTTCTGGAAAATCTTTTGCCCATCGTTTGCATTTCAACTCACATTGCTTTTAGGATTGTGTCTTGTGAACAATAGATCATTTATATTTTGTTTTATTTATTCAGTCTGTGGGATTTCTTTTAGGTTGGGTCTATATTTGTTAAATGGGTCATTTTTCTTTTATTTTACTCTATTAATTTAAAAGACAGACTATTTTGATTTTATGACTGATTCCCTTTATGTCTTTAAACTCTTAAATTTAAGAGTAGTATTTAAAGGATTTAAGAGTAGTGTCTTTAAATAGTACTCTTAAATCCATATTTCTCAATTTATTAAAATCATGATAGAAATCTACTTACTCTGACCCAACAAGAAGTACATAAATTTAATATTACAAGAATGAAGCCTCAAAAAAGTAATATAATACAATCTAATTTTTATAAAACCATAATTAATGTTAGTGTAGTTATAGGAACATAAACCAAATGTTTATTATTTGCTATGGAATTAGTGACTGGGGAAACATTCTTGTAATGAGAAAAAAATATTTTATTCAAGAGAAAAAATTTTCTTTCAACTACATGCTCATCTCCCTCCTATGTATTTATACTATAGAAATTTACCCTTAAGAACTATAGTATTGAAGATGCATGCAGGAATGACAAAACTTTATATAGACGAGTAAAGAAATGATTATGCTAAGGGCAGGAAAGAAATTTCCTCTTGGGGGTTGGGAAGATGATGAGATGTTAGAATGATATGCACAGATGGTTGCACTATTGGCAATATCCTATTTCTTAACCACTTGACTGGTGATTGACTGTTCTTGTACTAATTCTGAACTACACAAATGTCTTACATGAACTCTGCATGTATTATTTCAGAAGTGAAATTTAAAAAGCATATGGCAAAATGATAGCCTATGATACCACTCTCTGTATATATGCTTTTATATGTAACAAAAGTGATTTGAAAGAATATGAGACAAAAAAAAAAAAAAAGAATATGAGACAAATGTTAATAATGTCCATCTGGGTGAGTTGGAGGAGGCTCTTAGTCCATACAAACTCGATGTATACATACTCTATGCATACATACATATGTATGCTCTTATATGTAACAAAAGTGATTTGAAAGAGTATGAGACAAATGTTAATTCTGTCCATCTGGGTAAGTTGGAGGAGGCTTATAGTCCACAACAAATAAATTTACAATTAAAGGAAAAGATACTTAAGTGTCTGCTTGGACACATGTTATTTGAAATAAAACATTAGCACTGGCATTGCCATCATTGTTTCAAATACTTCATAGGGCAAACAAAATGTCATAGATGAAAATGAAGGCATTACAAGGAAATGTAGACATTACAAAAAATAATAATAATAATTTAGAAGTCATTTAATGATATAGAGGAAGGCACTGCATTTTCCCCTTTCCTTTTAAGTATTTCTTTAACAATTAGAAACAGGCAAATTCAAATCTACAGCTCCATTACTTTTCAAAGCCTCATAAACATCTTAAACATAGAATATAAATCAAATAAAGGAAAAGGAACACAAGAATAAAACCATAAATCAGAAAAAAGATTCTGAATTTTACAGTTTCCAAAAGACTGGTGTTACATGATGAAACGGGAAATCCTTAAGGTTTAATATCATCCACTAAGTATGGTTGTAAAGACTGACAACCAAATATAAGGCTTTTAATAAAAGAAAATGAAAAGAGCACCAGAAAATGATTTCCTAGTCTGTGAACACCGATGGTTTTTTGTTACTGCTGAATTTTTCTCACCTCTCTTTTAAGGATTACAAAGTCACAACTTGACCCTAAATTTACCTCTCTGGCAAGCTGCCAGCTAGCCCTTAGTGGTCTGTTCCTAAACCAGTTTGATGCTTGCTAACAAATGAGATGACATCCATGGAAACTAATGGGAGTTTTGAGAACACAAGGCTCCAGGCAGGAAGAAACCTCAGCAGATGTTATACATTTGGACATTGATAATGAAGCAATTCCAACAAGGTCTCTGGGTATTCTACTTGCAAAAGTGATTCAGACAAATCAGCTTGGGGATGAGCAATCAGAGGGACTAAAGACTGGATTAAATATGGTTAACAAAGGACTTTTACCAGGGACAAGCAATACTTGTCTCATAGAGATTCAAATGATATCTAAGACCTTTTAACTAATAATTAATTTAAAAACAGCAAAGAGAAAAATTTTAGCCAGTAATAAATGAGACTAATGCTACAAACTACTAAAAGGGAAGAAAATTTCACTGATTCCAAAACAACATAAAAATGTGATAATCATTTCAAAACATACACATATACCAAATTATCACATTACACACCTGTATGGATCACAATAAACTGGAAAATTCTGAAAGAGATGGGAATACCAGACCACCTGACCTGCTTCTTGAGAAATCTGTATGCAGGTCAGGAAGCAACAGTTAGAACTGGACATGGAACAACAGACTGGTTCCAAATAGGAAAAGGAGTATGTCAAGGCTGTATATCGTCACCACGCTTATTTAACTTATATGCAGAGTACATCATGAGAAACGCTGGGCTGGAGGAAGCACAAACTGGAATCAAGATTGCTGGGAGAAATATCAATAACCTCAGATATGCAGAGACACCACCCTTATGGCAGAAAGTAAAGAGGAACTAAAAAGCCTCTTGATGAAAGTGAAAGAGGAGAGTGAAAAAGTTGGCTTAAAAGCTCAGCACTCCGAAAACGAAGATCATGGCATCCGGTCCCATCACTTCATGGGAAATAGATGGGGAAACAGTGGAAACAGTGTCGGACTTTATTTTCTGGGCTCCAAAATCACTGCAGATGGTGACTGCAGCCATGAAATTAAAAGACGCTTACTCCTTGGAAGGAAAGTTATGACCAACCTTGATAGCATATTCAAAAGCAGAGACATTACTTTGCCAACAAAGGTCTGTCTAGTCAAGGCTATGGTTTTTCCTCTGGTCATGTATGGATGTGAGAGTTGGACTGTGAAGAAAGCTGAGCTCTGAAGAACTGATGCTTTTGAACTGTGGTGTTGGAGAAGACTCTTGAGAGTCCCCCTTGGACTGCAAGGAGATCCAACCAGTCCATTCTGAAGGAGATCAGCCCTGGGATTTCTTTGGAAGGAATGATGCTAAAGCTGAAACTCCAGTACTTTGGCCACCTCATGCGAAGAGTTGACTCATTGGAAAAGACTCTGATGCTGGGAGGGATTGGGGGCAGGAGGAGAAGGGGAAGACAGAGGATGAGATGGCTGGATGGCATCACTGACTCGATGGACGTGAGTCTGAGTGAACTCCAGGAGTTGTTGATGGACAGGGAGGCCTGGCATGCTGCGATTCATGTGGTCGCAGAGTCGGACTCGACTGAACTGAACTGAACACCTTAACCTTGTACAGTGTTATATGTCAATTATATCTCAATGCAGGGTGGAAAAAATTAATTTAAAAAAAAGTAAAGTTTGATGTTTTTGTACAGTAAAATAAATAAACACAAAACAAGAAAAATAAGTTTGTTAAAAATAATATATTGCTTCATGGAATTATCATGGAAATAAAGACAAGTGTAGAATTCATCTGAAAAATATGAAAATGTCTGGCGGGAATAAACGCAAAGCTGAAATTCTAAAGAAGTGATAAAAAAGGATTTGCAGTGGCAGTAGACAACAAATCATAAAACAATGTACTTGGTACTAGGAAACACAATGATACCAGCAAATACAATCATCTCCTTTACACATCCCAAGAAAAATTCACCTTGAGCTAAACTTACACATCATTATATGTAGTTCTAAGAAGTGAGAACCCAGCTACATAAAAATAGTGGAATCTTTCATGTCTGGCATTTTAAGATTATTTACATTGAAGTTTTATACATCTTACCCTTTGCCTGCAGTGCCAGCTGGGTTTTACTAATTATGGGACAGATACACCAGAGGCTAACCATGCTCTGATATAAAACCCTTACTACACAAGCTTAGTGGCTAAGTAAGTTATGAAGTGGCCATCTGTGTTTTCTGCTTAAGCTGCTGAGAGGATCTCAAGGTTAGAAGAGACTTTCAAGGGCACGGAGTCCATCTAGTAAGGCCAAGCACCAACTATCTGCAATTCCTCTATCAAGCAATCCACCAACCTCTGCTTAAGTGCAAACAGTAACAAGAAACTGTCCAGTGTGCCGTTTCATCCCACCCTTCATCCATCAGTCCTACTTCATCCTGGGAACCTGATATGGCAAGTCTCCCTTAAGCCTTCAGTTATATATCAGTGATGGATTATACTCCACAGAATAGAACAAAGGGCTATGAGTCCTTTCTTTAGACTGAAGTAGCCATACACTTTCAAGACTATCCAAATTGCTCTCCAGAAAGATAGTGGTAGTGCTCAGTGGCTCAGTGTCTGACTCTTTGAGAACCCATGACTGTAGCCTGCCAGGCTCCTCTATCCATGGAATTTTCCAAGCAAGGAGGCTGAAGTGGCTTGCCATTTCCTACTCTAGGGGATCTTGCTGACCGAAGGATCAGACCCACGTCTCCGGCATTGGCCGGCGGATTCTTTACCATTTCAGCACTTCAGGGAAGAAGGAAGATAGTACCAATGTATTTTCTCACAGAGTGCATAGACTGTCCCATTTTAAGTCAAATTTTCCATATTTTGTGATCATGTTCTTTTAGCTTTCCAAATTCAAATGGAAAGGAAAAAAGATAGAATAATGTATGCTTTTCAACTTATTATAGAGGCTGACCATTTAAAACTTATATCTTGGACATTTATATTTCTTCTTTTGTGAAGCTGACAACTTACTATGTTTTTTACTCCTTTATTTTAAATTTCCAGGCACCTCTATCGTTCCCCATAACATCATAAATCTTACTGATGTTATTTGTAAGTGCTCTTATTTACAACTACTGTCAGTATTATCTGATGTAATCTACTTTAATTAGAAATTTGAACTCTTTTTAGACCAAGCATGAGGTTTTTATGCTATCAGGAAACATCTTGAACTTCAATTCCTCTTTTCTATGTTCTATTTATGTTTTAATCTAAAGATTAAAAGCCAATAAACAGCAAAGCTACAGGATAAATTGTCTCCTCTCTACAGTTAACAAAACTAAACACAAACTCTTACAAAAAAAAACTTACGTCACCTTTAACTTTATTTTTTTTCATAGTTATTATAGGCTTAATGTTATCTGACATTATATAACATCTTTATAACCTATGCTGCTGCTGCTGCTAAGTAGCTTCAGTCGTGTTCGACTCTGTGAGACCCCAGAGACAGCAGCCCATCAGGCTCCCAGTCCCTGGGATTCTCCAGGCAAGAACACTGGAGTGGGTTGCCATTTCCTTCTCCAAAGCATGAAAGTGAAAAAATAAAGTGAAGTCACTCAGTCATGTCCGACTCCTAGCGACCCCATGGACTGCAGCCCACCAGGCCCCTCTGTCCATGGGATTTGCCAGGCAAGAGTATTGGAGTAGGTTGCCATTGCCTTCTCCGTTATATAACATCTTTAAAAAGATAATTATATAACATCTTAAAATATCTGTGTTCAATCAAATATGTTTACTTTAGCAATAATTATAATGATGAAAAAGCAGAAGCCAATTATTTCTCCTGAACAATAATATTTTCCTGACAATGCTATTGTAATTTGATAATGCTACTATTTTAGGTAATATATAGACTATTATTCAAAAATAAATTACAGTAAGACTTTCCTGGTGGTCCAGAGGCTGGGAATCTGCCTGCCAGTGCAGAGGACACAGGATCAATCCCTGATCCAGGAAGATTCCACATGCCTGGGGGGACAACTAAGCCTGCTCGCTGCAACTACTGAACTCCTGCACCTAGAGCCCATTCTCCCCAGCAAAAGAAGACACCAAAGGAGAAGCCCTTGAACCATGACTAGAAACTAGCCCAAATGCAGCAACAAAGACCCAGTGCACCAAAAATAAATAAATAATAAAATGTTTAAAATGAATACATTGTTATAATTAAAGCAGCTATTATAGAGCCATTTAATGGGTAACAATTGACAAGAACACAGCTATAACTAGAATGACTAAATAAAACAACTGACAAGCCAAATGTTGGAGAAGATGCAGAGCAATTAATAGTCTCATAATTTCAGTGGAAGAGTCTTAAAATATTAAACATACATCTACCCTACAAGCAATTCAAATTCTACTTACGCAAGACAAATGAAAATATATGTTCACACCCAGAAAAAGCCCTGCATAAGAATGCATTGGCCTGAATGTAGAGAAATTGGATCTTTCATACACTGGCTGTTCCTCTAAGAGTTAAACATAGAATTAACATGACTGAGCAATTCCATTCCTAGGTATGTACCCATGAGAAATGAAAACATGTCTACACAAAAACTTGTAGTGAATCCACATATCGGCATTGTTCAGAAGAGCCAAAAAGTGGAAATAACTCAAATGGACCTCAGCTGGTGACTGAGTAAGTAAAATACGCTGCATGCATACAATGGAATATCATGCAGGAAGAGAGGAAGGTACGTGCTACAACATGGATGAATCCTGAAAGCATTATGTTAAATGAAAGAAACCACTTATAAAGTATGATCCTTTTTCTGTGAAATACATTATTTGGGGGGATAAGGAAAAGGTTCTAAAATTGATTGTGGTGATCCATGCACAACTGTGAGTACACTAAATACTCCCAGAAAAATATATTCTATAAAATTCAATATGTGAAAAAATTATAGAAAAGGCAAAATCAACCTACGGTGATAGAAATAAACCCAGTAGTTGCTTGGAGGGAGAGCAGATTAACTAGGAAGAGGTGCTGCTGCTGCTGCTGCTAAGTCACTTCAGTCGTGTCCGACTCTGTGCGACCCCATAGACGGCAGCCTACCAGGCTCCCCCATCCCTGGGATTCTCCAGGCAAGAATACTGGAGTGGGTTGCCATTTCCTTCTCTAATGCATGAAAGTGAAAAATGAAAGTGAAGTCGCTCAGTTGTGTCCGACTCTAGCGACCCCATGGACTGCAGCCTACCGGGCTCCTCCGTCCATGGGATTTTCCAGGCAAAAGTACTGGAGTAGGGTGCCATTGCCTTCTCCAGGAAGAGGTGCTAGGATGACAGAAAAGATGGATGTCTTACTGTGCATTCATCAAAACTGGTTAAGTAATATTTTTAAGACCTGGGTATTTCACTGTATATAAAATACATTTCAAAAATAAGGCTAGGGACTTTCCCAGTGAGAGTCAAAGTTTTATTCCCTCACTCATGCAATCCCATGGATTGTAGCCTGCCAGGCTTCTCAATCCATGGAATTCTCCAGGGAAGAATACTGAAGTGGGTCGCCATTCCCTTCCTCAGGGGATCTTCCCAAAGCAGGAGGTATCAAACCTGGGTCTCCTGAATTGCAGGCAGATTCTCTACCATCTGAGCCACCAGGGAAGCTGGTGGTCCAGTGATTAAGACTTCATGATCCCAGTGCAGGAGGCCTGGGTTCGATCCCTGGTCAGGGAACTAGATCCCACATGCCACAACTAAAGAGTCTACATGCTGCAACTAAGACCTGGCACAGCCAAATAAATAAGGCTGTTATTTAATGCCCACAAAACTATTAAGAGGATCTACCCTTCAGATGTGAGAGTAAGGAGGATTAAAGAAGGGAGGGACAATGAATATAAAGAACATTTTTCATTTTCTTCATATATTTCTTCTTTTTTTTTTCTCTGTTCCTCCAAATTTATTCTTGTGTGAAGACATGCTGGGGCTTTTTTTCTTAAGAGCTTATGTTGTATGTTCTCTTCCCCAGGTCACCCCTCTAGTGGCTGCAGCCTCTCTCTCCCAGTCACCTGACTCATAATCGGCAGGATGTTTTGCGGGGTCCCAGCCACTTCTGGCATGGGAGGTGAGTATGGACCACGCTGGGCCTAGGGACCCAGAGGGCTAAGGCTTTGAACCTGCAGAGGCTGGGGGTTGCCGGCAGGCTATAAGTCATAGGGGGTGGCCAGGGGCCAAGAGACCTCCTCCAAGTGGGGTCAGCTGGATGCAGAGATGACAGCTGTAGTGTGGCTGGACTTCTCTAGTATCTCAGAGTCCCGAAGCCAGGTAGATAGTTGAAAAGCATGTGACAGACCTTGTATGCCCACAACCATGTCATAAGCAAGGTGTGGTCACTCAGCTATAGGAGCAGTAGCTGAGCAGGAGGGGTGGAATGGAGCACCAGGCCTCACATGCAGCCCCAGGACCCAGAGGCCTGTGCTCTGCTTGGGTCCCCTGCAGATTGAGGGGGCCCTGACCTCTGATAGAGTCCCCTGTAGACGGAGGGGGTCCTGTCCTCTGCTTGAGTTCCCCACAGATTGAAGTGTGCTGTCCTGCTTGCATCCCCCGCAGATTGAGGGGGGCCTGTCCTCTGCTTCTTCATACATTTCCTTCAAGATTATTCTTTTTTTGTAATTTAAAATTAGTTTAAATGAGTTCATTGGATTTCCTTTGAAATCATACTGATGTTTGTATTTTCTTGCTCAACAAAATTTTGACTACACTTTAATATTTGTTTCAGATCATTAATTGTACCTTGGGTGCTAGTATACTTTTCCTGCTATTCTGATAATCTATAAATATCACCTGGACTTAAAGTTTTATAATTTATACACACCCTGAAAGATGATTAATGTAATTTATTTCCTATCTAGCTCACAATCAACAACAAAAAAATTTTAATGCTACTTTGTCCTAGATTGAGGGAATAAGCTGTTACTGATTGACTGGTTATCTTCTATTTTACTTTGTCTCCACTGAGTTCCTCTGAGTTAGACTTCTCTCTTTTGCACTGAGTTTTTTGTAAGATAGGGTTGTGTGGAAGATAAGAGTGGAAAGGGCAAGATAAAGAAGGAATGAAGTCTGAGTCACATTCTCTTCCAATCCTAAACCTACTTAGCCTCATCATCTTCTCACTTCCATTTTTCAACATCCCAGATACTTACTATGCCCATATTTGATCATATAGTGACCAGAATCCAACTTTCTCAACCAAAATGAACCATTTGGTCACACTGTGCAATAGGACGTTAAATAGTCAGAGGCATTTTTCATTATTATTGAAAAGCTTCCTTCATTTAACCTCCAAAACTTAAAATATGTGCCATTATTATGTCCAAAGGAAAGTTAAGATGACTTAAAGATAACCAAATAAAATGTTCAGCTTAAAATGAAGTCCATCATAATTATATCAGTCAAGAAATATGAATGGATACTAAAAACTAAGAAGTAACAGAATGCTTACACAGTCTTAAAGCATCTCTACAGGAGAAATTTATTACAGAAGGAAAAAGGGTAATTTAGGAGAAACTTGGCAGATGCCACCTTAACCAAGAGATCAATGTTAAGAACATAGTTATGGAACAAACTGACATCATGTGCTTTCAGATATAAATTCACTGAAAAAAAACAAAAAAACAAAGAACTTCGCTGGTGTTTCACTGGTTAAGAATCTGCCTTCCATGTTGATGTATGGCAAAAAACAACACAACACTGTAAAGCAATTATCCTCTAATTAAAAATAAATAAATTATTAAAAAAAGAATCTGCCTTCCAATGCAGGGAACGCAGCTTTGAGCCTGAGCCCGTATGTGTACTAGAATGCAGACCTAGCACAGGCAAAATCAAAAACAAAACAACCAACAACAACAATAAAAACCAAAGCACTGCTAACTCACTTCTGTGGCATTCTTGTTAAAAATGCATAATCTGAATCTAATCATGAGCAAACATCAGTTCAGTTCAGTCGCTCAGTCGTGTCTGACTCTTTGCGACCCCATGGACTGTAGCACGCCAGCCTTCCCTATCCATCACCAACTCCCGGAGCTTGGTCAAACTCATGTCCATTGAGTCAGTGATGGCATCAAGCCATCTCATCCTCTGTTGTCCGCTTCTCCTCCCGCCTTCACTCTTTCCCAGCTTCAGGATCTTTTCCAATGAGTTAGTTTATCGCATCAGGTGGCCAAAGTAATGGAGTTTCAGCTTCAGCATCAGTCCTTCCAATGAATATTCAGGACTGATTTCCTTTAGAATGGACTGGTTGGATCTCCTTGCAGTCCAAGGGACTCTTAAGAGTCTTCTCCAATACCACAGTTCAAAGGCATCAATTCTTTGGCGCTCAGCTTTCTTTATAGTCCAACTCTCACATCCATTCATGACTACTGGAAAAAATTGAAACTTTAACTAGATGGACTTTTGTTGGGAAAGTAATGTCTCTGCTTTGTGATATACTGTCTAGCTTTGTCATAGCTTTTCTTCCAAGAAGTAAGCGTCTTTTAATCTCATGGCTACAGTCACCATCTGCAATGATTTTGGAGCCCCCCAAAATATAGTCTCTCACTGTTTCCACTGTTTCCCCATCTATTTGCCATGAAGTGATGGGACCAGATGCCATGATCTTAGTTCTCTGAATGTTGAGCTTTAAGCCAACTTTTTCACTCTCCTCTTTCACTTTCATCAAAGGCTCTTTAGTTCATCTTTGCTTTCTACCCTAAGTGTGGTGTCATCCAAAAATCTGAGATTATTGATATTTCTCATAGCAATCTTGATTCCAGCTTGTGCTTCATTCAGCCTGGCATTTTACATGATATACTGTGCATATAAGTTAAATAAGCAGGGTGACAATAAACAGCCATGACATACTCCTTTCCCAATTTGGAACCAGTCTGTTGTTCCACTGTTGCTTCTTGACCTGCATACAGATTTCTCAGGAGACAGGTCAGATGGTCTGGTATGCCCATGTTGTTAAGAATTTTCCACAGTTTGCTGTGATCCACACAGTCAAGGCCTTTGGCATAGTCAATAAAGCAGAAGTTTTTCTGGAACTCTCTTGCTTTTTTGATGATCCAGCGGATGTTGGCAATTTGATCTCTGGTTCCTCTGCCTTTCTAAATCCAGATTGAACTTCTGGAAGTTCATGGTTCACTTACTGTTGAAGCCTGGCTTGGAGAATTTTGAGCATTACTTTGCTAGCGTGTGAGATGAATGCAATTGTGCAGTAGTTTGAGCATTCTTTGGCATTGCCTTTCTTTGGGATTGGAATGAAAACCGACCTTTTCCAGTCCTGTGGCCACTGCTGAGTTTTCCAAATTTGCTGACATATTGACTGCAGCACATTCAAAGCACATTCACAGCATCATCTTTTAGGATTTGAAATAGCTCAACTGGAATTCCATCACCTCCACTAGCTTGTTCGTAGTGATGCTTCCTAAGGCCCATTTGACTTCTCATTCCAGGATGTCTGGCTCTAGGTCAGTGATCACACCATTGTGATTATCTGGGTCATGAAGGTCTTTTTTGGATAGTTCTTCTGTATATTCTTGCCACTTCTTCTTAATATCTTCTGCTTCTGTTAGGTCCACAACATTTCTCTCCTTTATTGTGCCCATCTTTGCATGCAATGTTCCCTTGGTATCAAATAAACCCATATAAGAGACATTCTAACTGAGGTATACTCTTTGAAAATGTCAGGCTGACAAGACTAATGAGATAGAACGACTGAATGCAATTTATAATCTGAGATTATTTTTGATATGCACTGCATTAAGGACAGATGGTGAATTTTGATCAGTAGATGGTAATAGTATTGTATCAATGTTAACTCCCAATTTTGATTATTGTATTATAGCTATGCAAGATGAGGTCTTTGTTTATAGGAAATACAAACTTTAGTATTTAGGGGTAAAGAAACTTCATCTTTACAACCTCAATTTCACATCTGAAATTACTCTCAAATAATTTAAGGGGGAAAATCTACATGAGAAGACATAAAACAAATAAGATAAAATGTTAACATGAGTAACCTAGGTGAATGGTATATGAGAATACTTTGTAGTATTCTTACAGCTTTTCTGTTGTTTGAAATTATGTCAAGGTATTTTTTTAATTTTAATGAAGCTAACAAGAATGAAGTAGGAAGATGAGATGCTTCCTCATTTTGGAGTTGAGCATATTACATGGTTTGACCAACAAATACTACTGAATTTTCTTAGTTGAAAATCAAAATAGAAAACACATTGTTTAGATTGTCTTTCATTCTGGCCATGGGCAGCACATAAGTTAGTCTTGACAGACACTTTTTCACTAGAAATTATACTGAGAAGTTAGACTGTCCCTTATATAACTATGGCATGTCATGATGCACAGTATCTTAGAAAACATGGCCCAGGTAACTCAGCTTTCGGATGGTTCCAACTTGTTTTAATGAAGTGATCAAATATCAGAGGCTTTAAATAAACCCTGGATAGCTGGATTAAATTTCTGATGAAATGTTCTAACCTGCAGTGCAGCTATTTTATACTGTCCGTTAAGTGAGACATAAACAAGATTTCAAGTGTGCTGAGTGACAAAAATCATTGTTTTGAAATAGCTTCCTTTTGTTTTAATCTGCAAATAACATTCAGAATTTTATAAGTTTCATCAATAACCTGACTTCAAGCCAATAATAGTAGCTTTACAAGTGCTTCCCCATGGCTCTATAAATACCTCTGCTTCTTTTTTTATTTTTCATTTCTTTATTTCAGTTAGCCAATAATTAAGGCATCCCTTTCTCTTCCACTCCCTGCTACCACTTGGTATAGATGTGGCAGGTCAATTTAATCTCTGAGTTTAGCCAACCACATTTAGTTTTCCAATCTGCTAATCTCTTCTAATTAAGAATTTAGGATCCAATCCAGGAAGCATTGGACAATCTCCAACAAAGGCCCCAATAGTTAATGTAGATTGGATAACCTATCTGAAACCTGAAATTTATTGTAATTTACCCAGATGACTTGATCCTCAAATCATTTTACAAAAATGTGAAGAAAGAGAAGTAGTGTTCAAAATCACCAATGAAAAAACACTTACACACACAATGGTAGGAAGAGGAGATAAAGGAGTGCAAAGAGGCAAGACAACCAAATCCAAGACGTGATCTAAGATTACAGGCTGGATCAGGAGGAAACACCTAAAAAGGATTTGTGGGGAGGGGAAGAACAATTGAGAAGATTTTTAAAGGGACAGTATCCTCTGAATCATTAAAGGTCTGCAGTATGATCATTGTATTGTAGTTAAGGAGAGGCATGCTGCAGTATTTATAGGTAAACTGTCACATGGCTCAGCAAAAAAAGAAAGAGTACTGATGCACAATGTGTTATTCTTTCATCTTTTTTGTAGGTTTGATTTTTTCAAATAAAATTTGAAGAATTAATCAAATTTAAAAAAAATAAATATATATATATCCTGATTTCCATAGCAATTCATTATCAATACTACCCAAGACTGGCTTGATGATTTCAGAAAGTGGTTTTCCTTACATACCTAGATGTCACTATAATAATTTCAGCAGTTCAGACCTAACTGACTAAAGTTAGGCCATAAAATGCATTAATTCAATCATTCATTAAACCAACAAGTATTGAGTTGTAGGTAGAAGGTATTACACTAAGACCGCAGAACATAAAGTTAAATGCTGCTCTAAACTTAAGAGGTTGACAATCTAGCTTAAAGAATAATAAAAGCAACTAAAAATCTAAACACATCAATATTCTATAAAGGATTTTATTTTATATTAACAGTCATAACAAAAACAGTCATGATGTTGACAGCTATCATTTAATGAACATCCACTCTGTGTGGGATAAATTTAGTAAAAATTAAAATTAGGTAATCTGCTAAACAACCCTGTGGATTAGTTATTGCTCCCCCTTTAAAGATAATGAAAACAGTTCTCAGAGAGTTCAATTAACTTTCCCTCAGTCAAGCACCTGCCTTTGGGTACTGTTGATACCACAAAAAAACACACAGTTTAAATTTTAAAATTAAAAAAAAAAAATTTTTTTTTAATGAAAAGTAATCAAAAGCACTAAATATCTTACCATATCAAAATTTAAATACTCAGGGACTTCCCTGGAAGTCCAGTGGTTGCGTCTCTATGCTCTCAGTGCAGGGAGCACAGGTTCCAACCTTAGTGGTGGACTACTATAGTGGAACAACTGCATCTTAGTAGTGGAACTAAGATCCCAGAAGCCAAGTGGCAAAAAGTCAAAAAATAAACACTCAAGAAAATTTCAGATTTGTGTTTTCCATGATCAGAGAAGTTACATCTAAAATAACATTAGTTAAACTTATTTCAAGAAATGGAATAAACAGTTATTAGATTTTCCCCCTTTCTAAAGTAGAATGAATACACAAGATGATAAGTATGAATAAAAATATTTTTCCAAGAAAAAAGTATATTCAGATATTTAAGATATTTAAACTTTGTGACAATTGAGTGCGAACGTTCTCATGTGATTCTTATCTAGAAGAAATCATGCTTAAGGCACATAACTTGCAAACAACACTATAACTTATATCCTGTTTCAAGTGCTCATCCTAGTCCACATTTTTCTTTGCAGCTGAGGCTTTTTTAATCTGTTTATTTTTAATTGATGGATAATTGCTTTACAGTATTGTGGTGGCTTCTGCCAAACATCAACATAAATCAGTCATAAGTATATGTATGTGCCCTCCCTTTTGAGCCTCCCACCACCTCCCTCCCCATCCCACCCCTCTAAGTTGTTACAGAACTGTCCCTGAATCATAGGGCAAATTCACATTGGCTATATTACATATGATAATGTATGTTTCCATGTCACTCTCTCCATACATCCCACCTTCTCCTCCCCACCACACCGTGTCTATAAGTCTATTCTCTATGTTTATCTCCATTGTGTAGCTGAATTCTATAATAGAAACTAATTATCAACTGTGAGATTATATTTCATACAGATGATATTCTAGTCTTTATTATAGAATTATTGATTCTATAAAATATATACATATAAAAAAAGGGGGAAAGAGAAATTTAATATTTTCAAGGTTTAAAGTCTTCTTTCTGATACTTCTCATTTACAAAAAGCAGAAATGACATTTTTAAAAAGAAAGGAAAGGCTTGGGGGATATAAAGAAAGTGAATACATTGGTAAAAAAAAAAAAAATACACATTTTCCTAAAGGCTCACTTAATATTTTTAGTAGGATAAATTATATTTTTAGATTTAATAATAATACCACTGATTGAGAAATTTCTATGTGTCCAGCTATCCTAAGCAATGTAACATGCATTAAATAATTTGCTTATGTGTATAACTATCTTATGATCCTATGTGTATTTTTGTGTACTAAATTTAAAATTAAACAACACACAATATAATGTTTAAAATAAATAGTTTTGTTATTTAAACATAACTAACTTCCTAAACTAAGTTTATTATTTAACATCTGGTTCTCTAAAACCATGAAAAGAACCTATGCTTTAATCAAATTCATATATCACTAAATTATAGACATAATAAAACTGTACCATCTCTTAAATTTTTTCAAGTGCAGAAAGTCCTGTTTTTAGTTCAAAAAGGAATAAAAGTTAGTATTTAAAACTATGAAGCACAAGAAAAGGTTAAAGAATGACACTGTAATCTTCTTTCTCTGGAATAAGCCAACTACAGTGGGCAAATCTTGCCATCACATCTTTAAAAACATATTTTTATGACACACTTTGAATACTGAAAGGCATTCCATTATCAAATTAACTACAACTTGAAGATTATTTCAGACACTAGTAAGGTTTTAACAAAAATTTAACTAACAGTTCCTATCTTGGCTCTTTTTCCCTATCTGTTGAGATGATATTCTAGCCAATACATGGAGAGCTATACAGTAAAGAAGGCAGACATCTGAAAACAGTACGAATCTAGCACTATCAAAACACAAACACATTATCAGATGAGCATAAGGATTCAAGACACAAAGCATATGTTCTTTTCTGAGCTCAGAAGAATTCAACAGACTTTTTTTGTAGCCTGAATGAAATTTTCTTCAAGCCTATTTACCCTACTTGGCTTCTATTCACTCTCATTCTGTTTGGGATCATTCCTAGAAATTACAAAATGGACATGAGTCTTGAATCACTGGAAATGTTCGTGTTCCAGTGATAAATGAATGACTTGACTGTGTGTGAGTTGGCTTAGTGAGAACTCAGCCCTGAAATCAGTCTCATCATCCCTGGGCAAAATGCTATGTTACAATTTCTGGATATGCAAACCAGAAGCCCCATGTGTGCCTTTGAGCGTGTGAATAAACATTGATGAATGAGCACACATCTTTGATAGTTTTTGCCAGCACATGACATAAGGAGGAAAATAAGGACCATGTGTTGTTGAATCATAAAGCTACATTCCTAAGTTTTATATGATCACCTTATATGCTAAGATTATCTTCTTCCAATATATATGTTTGTGGGGTTTTCTTTTGTTGTTTTTTTTTTTTAAAGCTGGTATCCCTTTGCGGATACTCTTACCACTCACTCTGAATTTTTCCCTCCTGATGGTCTGTTATATTCAGATGTCTGGGATTCCTTGCCTGGGACTATGTAAGTCATAGGACTTCCCAGTGGTCTAGTAGTTAGAATTCTGAGCTTCAACTGCACAGGGTAAAGGTTCAGTTCCCTGGTCAGAGAACTAAGATTTCACATGCCATGTGGTGTGGCCAAAATTTTTAAAACAAAAACGAAACACAAAGAAACTATCACTATGCCTCCCTATGCCCCCAATAACCATCAAGATCACTATAGGATGTCACTAAAATTTGCAGCGTGTTGCTGCTATAAGTCATAGAAAGTTACTTTATAACTAGACTTAAATCACTTTACCAATGATTTAACCAACTGAAACAAAGTTGTAGATAAGTGTGCAGAGACAAAGCTTTAGTAACCTTGTTATCTTTCATTTCTAGTAACTTAATGAGTTTTTAAGATAAACAAGGTAACTCAATTGTATCTAATTTGGTACTTTTGAACCCTCACTAGTATATGTAACAATTTACAAATGAAGGAAATAGTTTTCAAAGGTACCAAGTAAATTTCCCTAGGGGGTGTTTTGCTCTATCTTGGAAATTTTTTTGGTTTGTTTTTTTCCCTCAAAGTATATACCACAATTTGTAATTTATTAATTTGTTTTTTTTTTTTTTTTTTGCCCTCAATCTCTTTGAGGGCAGGGATCACTTTGGACTTATACACCATTGTAGCCCAGCATTTAGTATGGGCTAAAAAAGTATCGACTGAATGTTAATAATACTGTTTTTCAAGAAAGAAGACTCATTGAGCATTAACTGTGTGCCAGGCAATGATGGTACTAAATATTTTGAATATCACTGTCATGTAAATCAAGATCGCATATGAAAGGTGATTCATTTATGATTTGATTCTCCTTTTAAAAGATGTTTCAAAAAGACTAATCAGTATAGCTACATGCCATTATCTTGTCCTTCTCTTAGTGAGACGTGTCTTATTTCCCCTCATTCCATACCTCCCTGCCCCCTCAACCACTTTTTTTTATCAGCATCATCAAGGAAGGAAGGAAGCAGTGAAGAGCAGGGCTGCCAGCACAGAAGCTAGCAGGAAGATCACTTGGTTTTCTTTTCTTTTTTTTCTTTTCTAAATCATTTGTAGACAATTTCCTGGTTTAATGTCCCCTGATATTTCTTTGTATTTGTTCAAAATATAATACTGTGATGATATTTTATAACCAAATAGCTAGAAAATGTTTCTTACCAGTCAAGAAATTACAGAATGAATAAATGCAGTTCACTCTCAGGGATACCCACACTTTTCATGCTGACATGATTTTAGGTTTTCAGATAAGTTGCAAAAATAGTATAGAGTTCTTATATAAACTTTACCCAACCCTGTCAGTGTTACTTTCTTACATAATCATGGTTCTGTTTTGACCCTACCATACTGTCCCTGTGGTCATTTAGTGATGCTGAATATATTTTATTTGTCCTTTCAGGTCCCCACTCCATCTTCTACATCCTCTTATAAGACACAGGAGGCTGACCAAGATATATCTCATTAGTAGGCTCCCTTGCTCCTTTTGGGTTCTGGTTGGGATAAACCAATGAAAGCAGCAAAAAACTGGAGGGCAGAGTATTTATTTCCATACCCACCTCCCCATGACTTTCTTGCTGAAGAAAGATCCCATTACCATAGGCCACTCAATAGAACAGTCCTGTTCTATTTAGCAACAGCTATTCTACCTGACTTTCTGCTCCCAAGCCCTTATCCCTTCAGGCCTGCTGCTGCGTCACTTTAGTCGTGTCCGACTCTGTGCGACCCCATAGACGGCAGCCCACCAGGCTTCCCGTCCCTGGGATTCTCCAGGCAAGAACACTGGAGTGGGTTGCCATTTCCTTCTCCAATGCACGAAAGTGAAAAGTGAAAGTGAAGTCACTCAGTCGTGTCCGACTCTTAGCGACCCCATGGACTGCAGCCTACCGGGCTCCTCCGTCCCTGGGATTTTCTAGGCAAAAGTACCTGAGTGGGGTGCCATCCCTTCAGGCCTAGGAGGGGCAGTATGTCTGCTGTCCTCAGCCCTAGGATGCTTTGTCATCCCTAGATTTTTCCGAATCCTGCCCTCACCCTTTTTTAAAAAAATCCCTTTCTTAAATTCTCCCCAATATTTCCAACTAATTGTGCAATCTGATTTTCTCCAGACACAATGACTGACAACCTAACCAAAGTGATGTTGCCTTGAATTGACTTTTTCTAAGGGTATATATCCTTCTACCTCAAAACATAAAGCAATGGTTATTTACATACAGGTTTCTGCCAAGAAAAGTTCCAAACCATGCCTCTCATAAGTACACATTCATGAAACATGGCCTGGAATCATCTCATGCGCTTACCTTTCTCAAGAATCAAGCGAACAATTAAAGCACAGCTAATAAGCTATCATCTATAAAAGTAACTCCAGTGAGTTAAGGCAGAAACGTGGCCCTCTAACACCAGTAGGGAATGAGTTTGTGCTGAGCACCCTAACCTCATCCCCCAGTCATTTGATACCCATTCTGGCCATGAGAGTACTTTGAAAAGAAACTGTGCTTTCAGCTAGAGGAAAATGCTCTCTTTAGTCAGGAATGTGAGATCACAATTTATAATTCTAAATATTGAATTATAACAGCATGAATACAGATTACCAATTCAAATAGATTGTTTAAAGATGAGAGGTGTGAGACTCAACAGGCAATTTTAACCCATAACTGGATTCAGGATTTAGTTAGTAGGTTCACAGTAGGATGAGACAAGCTTCCCAGTTTCCTTAGTCAGACTCTTCATTTATCCTGCTACTGCTGCTGCTAAGTCACTTCAGTCGTGTCCGACTCTGTGCGACCCCACAGATGGCAGCCCAACAGGCTCCGCCGTCCCTGGGATTCTCCAGGCAAGAATACTGGAGTGGGTTGCCATTTCCTTCTCCAATGCATGAAAGTGAAAAGTGAAAGTGAAGTCACTCAGTCGTGTCCAACTCTCAGCGACCTCATGGACTGCAGCCCACCAGGCTCCTCCATCCATGGGATTTTCCAGGCAAGAGTACTGGAGTGGGGTGCCATTGCCTTCTCTGTTCATTTATCCAACTACTTCCTAATAGATTATGAAGATGAAAATCAGTCAGGATACTTATAGGTAGCAACTACCCTGACCAAGAGCCAGGACTGAAGAGATTTGAAGACTTCAGAGGCCAGAGTCCAAGGAAGAAGAGCAGCACTCAGGCATAAGGCCAAAAGCAAAACTGTAACCTGAAGAGTCCCATCACTGATCCCTGAGTAGCAGCTGACTGTAATGTTAAGTCCTCACCCATAAAATCCTAAATGAAAAGTTTTCCTTTTTCTCCAGCCTCCCTCCCGAAATGCAGATTTAGTTTTCTTAACATCTCCTTTAGGGTTATATCTATGCTTGAACTGGTCCAGTCCAGGTGCTGCTTCCAGCTGCGCTAAGAGATCAAGGCAGGCTGGAGGCCTCAGTTGGACAGGAGGGAGCGGCAGCATCCAGGGAACAACATGCCAACTGCCAAGCAACTACCTGACATGGGCTGCAAGACCTTCTTCACCTCCATGAATCTCCTCAGTGTGTACGGGGGCTACTTCTGCAGTGTCCGAGCCTACCACTATTTCTAGCGGCACAGCTCCCAGCACCAGGCTGCAGAAGAACGGAAGACCTCGGGAGCCCTGTAGAATGGGCGGGCTTTTTCCCTTGAGCAGAGAAGCCCAAGGCCTGCTGTGGAAAGACTGCACCTGCAATCATTTCTGAGTCCAGCGGATCAGGGCCTTAACAGCTTTCGAAGTCTGCTGGGGAAAAGTGCCCATGTTTTCTCTGATACATCCACTTTGGAGAGGCTATCGAATCAAAACAGGAATGGGAGGGTGAGGCACACTTACTGACATTAAATAACTTGCCATTACAAAAAAAAAAAAAAATTCTACACTTGCTCAACTGTATTTTACACATATCAAGCTGAAATCTGAAAGTATCTTAGCATTTCTTCTGTGGTGCAGAGAAACAAAGCTTTCTTTGGAGAAGAACAAAAAGGTATGCCCAACAGAAAATTAAAGAAAACATTTTAAAATGTCAACATCAGAAAATCATTAATTTTTTTCTTTTTAGAGCATTTCCTTACTCTTGTACAACAACTGATAACTACAGAGGAAGTGAGCAACAATTTGGTTCTGCTTGTTGTGGCACATGAATATCAGCCACACACAGGCACTTATTTCTTTTTAAAAGTCAGAGTTCATTGCCACGATTCAAAAAAGCAATACACAGTATATTTACTTCTGGAATTTATTTCAGGTAACAGGACACCCACAGACTAACCAAATAAACAGAATTCAAGAGTATTCCCAAGGCCCAATTCTACCTCATAGCAAAGGGAGGTAATGACTTAGCTACCAGGGTTAGACCATATTAGTTTGTCCATGTGGTTTCCTTCCTTTCTTCTATGCCCCATTCCCACCCACCCTCAACCTGCCCCCCACCTGCCTCCCCACCTCACCCCCACCCACCCACACACACACAAATCTGAAAGCCATTTATAACAGCAAGACTCAAACTATTTCTCCCTTGAAGATTTTAAGACAAAATACCTGAGATGGATATACCCAATACAGCGAGCGTGAAAAGAAAATAAGATATACATTTAGGGGTTGTAATGATATTCTTCTATAATTTGGGGAGGAGAAAAAATTAAAAGGAGGCAGGTGAATCAATATGCAGAAGAAAAACAGAGAAGGGTTTAATTTACCTTGAAAATAACCAGTAGTCTATTTGTCTAAGCCCAGTGAGAATTTGTGCCAAGCAATTTCATTCATTTCACAGTGCCTAGCACACAACTGACTGTGCGGTAAATATTAAATAAATACTTGTTGGTTGATGAAAAATGTACATGGCAATGCTGTGTACACACAGGAAGCAGAAACTTGAAGTGGTCAGACAAATTAGAAAGCAATGTAAGGTCTGGTTCTGCATGTCAATAGCATTTTCAAGGTATACAACTGAGGAAACAGATGAGAAAAAAAAATGTGCCCCATCCATAGTTCAAACATGTTCTTCCTCTTTGAGTGCCAACACTTTATTTGCAAAAGAAAAACTAAGATTAGGATAAGATATTTTTAATTATATATACACAATATACTTTTAAAGACCAGTCATTTTATTGCTTAATATGTCTTTTTGAATTAAAAAGGTTGCCTGCTCAAGATACTTACATTCAGAATAACAACATACTACCTGAAACCTTTAACACATAAGCACCTATTTACTAGACTAAAGCTAGCCTTGAACTTTTAGTAGAGTATATGATTTTAAATTAACCCTGCTAAATACCAGACAAAGCTCATAACACAGACTGCTAGCTTATAACTGAATTAGGTAACTACTAAATACTCATTAGGCAAATTACAGAAAATAAAGGAAACATACTCATTCCTACAGCTTCATGAATGCCAAAATTAAAGATAATATAATGAGAATTTGGGATTAAGCAATTGTAATTTGGCTGTAAAATCTCAATGGCTTACACATTTTAAATTGAAATAAAACCTCTAAGCATCTTTTCCTTTAGAAAAATCACACATTTTAAAATAGTGTCTAATGGAAGGACTATTAAAACTACAATGGATCATAGCTGTCAACTTTAAATAGTGTCTTTCTCCTTAAGAGCTTAAGTTTACACACTGGTGCAACACCACAAATGCAGATGCTACAAAGAGAGCTACAAAAAAAGCCACAAATTTTATTCACAACACTTTGCATATAAAGTTTTCCTTCTGCAGACTTGTGTGGAGTTGAAAATAAAGGATGCTAATATGCACAATATGTAGCATATAAAAAGAGAGAAAGAAAGAGAAAGAGATAAAACACTTTAGTTGAGTGAAAATTCATATATCTACTGAAAATCTGGGAGAACTCATATCCACTGTACTTCAAATTTACCCCTCAGTGACAGAAAAATACTATATGAAATGGAAAAAAATTAAATATGATTTAATCAATAGCTGATTACCTTTAAAACTTTGGGCTTCTTTTCCCTCTGGGGCCTCTTGTTTTCCTTTACAACCTAAAAAAAATCAAATTGCAAAATGAGCCTCCGTTTAAGAGAAAAAAAAAATTAGCTCCCACACCCCCCCCAAATTTTTTTTGGCTATTTCTCTATAAAACTACTTATCCCATCTAAAATCATCAACATGTTTGCTAGGCAGAACCTAAAGAGCTTATGTAAAATGTATACTTTAAAAGTCACTGAAAAAAAAGCCTTGCATAAAGATGAAGTAGGGAAATACCCTTTTTTCCCCTTAAAGTCTGTCTTAATTAGCCTCTGCATTCTTCACAGCGAAGCCCACGAGGTAGCCATCTTGCTTGCTTCTGCAGAGGAAGCCTCTACAGTGGAACAGTTCTGCAAACTG
The DNA here is from genome assembly GCF_003369695.1 of Bos indicus x Bos taurus. NCBI lineage: Eukaryota > Metazoa > Chordata > Mammalia > Artiodactyla > Bovidae > Bos > Bos indicus x Bos taurus. The sequence continues at coordinate 24,919,946 of NC_040103.1, read as the reverse complement.
CTTTTTGGTATTATTATCATGGTGTTTAAAGGCAGCCCTGGCCTGCCAGCACTGTAGACGTGCTGGGCATGCCTTTTGCAAAAACAGCCCCACAAAGAGTGCAGCCAATGGCAATGCAGAGCTTAGCAACTCCAAAGTGATCTTCTCTGCCTAGCCTTCCTAGACAAAGGATCTCCTGTGCGGCTCCGCTCTCACCACAGGACACAGGCAGCCACAAGCTGCGACATGGAGTTCGCTGCAGAGGATCTGGTCCCGCCGAAATCACAGGAGGCTTCAGCAAAAACAATGCACACAAATCCCCAGGTCTCCACCATCGGATCGATGGCGGAGTCTCCCTGATTAGTAACCTCTTGGCGGCTCCGAGGGCAGGTCTGCGCGGGGGGGTTGGGGTGGTGGGGGTGCATGGCCCTGCCTCCAACATACAGGAGATATAACTGAGCTGAGGGGGGCATTTGGGCTTGCTGAAACTCTGGAAGGTATTGTGCATTTTTACTTTATAAGGCAAGGCTAAATATTGGCGATATTTAAGGCAGGGAGGTTATGTGAGGACACTGTAGGCTCAGCTGTTGGGCTGCGTGTCTCATTCCTCGGGAACCACACCTCTCTGCAGCCGGCGCTTTGCCCAGAAACACAGCAATTTGATTTCTGTCAATAAATGTCCAATGACAAAGGCAGATTAAAAAATAATAATAAAGCCGCTTAAAAGGAAAAGGACAGGATGAGGACAAGGGAAAGGGGAGGAGTTTTCAGAATACACTTGCCACTCTGAGTGGCTGGCGATTTCAAAAAGCTTTCTCTTTCTTGCTCTGGATGTTTCTGATGACCTTCATTTCCCCCAAGAAATTTGTCGCTTCCAGAAAGTGGACTCATACTTCTGGGACATAAGAAGCACCTTTGGCTCCTCTACCTTCCAAGATCTTCAACTGTCACCGAGCATCTCTCCGCAAAGCTGCCAAGCAGGTCCCCACGTGGAGCCTGTCTGTGCACGGGCTGATGATCAGACACGGCCACTTGGTTCTCAGGGACTGGGAGCTGAGCCAGAGGTAGAACTAGCAGCCACCCACACTCAGCACACCTGGACTACCCCCCGCCCCCGCCCCCATGCCGAGTGGGTGGCAGGCACTGGGAGAGCAAGGCACCACAGTTGGAACTTGCCAGACTCTGGGAAGGACAGAGCCAGAGGAGTCTAGCCCCTCCCTTCAGCCCCTTGGACAAATAATAATGGCAATAGACAAAGAACCAGGACAGCTGTTTGAGCTGGCAGGTCTCAAGGTCACTGCCAAAATTCGGTGCAGAGGCCAGTCACAGTGCCATCACAGCCACCTTGACAGCTGCACAGATCTTGGGAAGACAGCTTCAGCTCCATCCTCACAGGGCCAAAGTCTCAGCAGCACATTTGGGGGATTGGCAGGAGGGCCTCTCTGGCTGCTCTGCCAAAGATGGGTTTTCCACTTGCAGTTGGATTCAGAACAGATTCCCACAACCAGAAATCAGGAACAGAGTGAGGGCCGGAAAGCCTGTATTTCATCACCCTTGATTCCTAGCCTTTCGGTTTGCCACAAAAGCACGCTTTTCTAGTTGGAATGGGAAATCCAACATGCATTGTTTTCCCGCTTTAAACTACCTCACCCCCACCCATCCACCCTCAAAAATTTTAACAAATGTAAGAAGCAAGCAAAACCAGTGGATTGTAACCTAACCACGTTCACCACGGCAACTTCAAGCACACTGAGCCCACACTAAAAAGCTCTCTGTGGGGAATGAAGCAAACATGAAATGGGTCAAAAACAGGACCAAATATAACAGGATTTGAAAATGGGTGCAAAACCTTTTAGCCCTATGTTTCTTTCTCTTTGGAGGCTTGTGTGTGTGTGGTAAATTATAGAAAACAAAAAATGTTACATTTTTACCATTTTAAAGTGTATAATTTAGTAGCATTAAGTATATTCATAATATTATGCAAGTATCACCACTTTGCATTTCTAGAACTTTTTCATCATCCCAAGCACAAAGTGTATACACGAAGTTACTCCCTACTCCGTACCTTCTGTTAACTTTCTGTTCTACTTTGTCTCTATACATTTGCCTGCTCTAGGTACCTCATATAAGTAGTATCAAGCAATATTTGTTCTGTTGTGAATAACACTGGGTATGCAAGTATCTGTTTGAGTCCCTGCTCTCAATTTATACCTAGGAGTAGAAATAATAGATCTTATGAAAATTTTGATTAATTTTTGGGTGAGGAAACACCAAACTATTTTCTGCAGCCAAGCCACTTTTTTCTTTTTCTGCCATGTTACATTCCCATCACAGAGAAGGCAATGACACCCCACTCCAGTACTCTTGCCTGGCGGACGGAGGAGCCTGGTAGGCTGCAGTCCATGGGGTCACTAAGAGTTGGACACGACTGAGTGACTTCACTTTCACTTTTCACTTTCATGCATTGGAGAAGGAAATGGCAACCCACTCCAGTAGTCTTGCCTGGAGAATCCCAGGGACGGGGGAGCCTGGTGGGTTGCTGTCTATGGGATTGCACAGAGTCGGACATGACTGAAGTGACTTAGCAGCAGCAGCAGCAGCATTCCCATCAACAAGACATGCAAGGATAATCCTACATTTATTTCTTAAAGTGTTTTCCATTTCAATTAAAGATTATGTCTCTCCCCTTGAATACCTGAATAAAAATTTTTAAAAGCGTGAATATTTTCTCAGGTTGATTGCTCATTGTTTAGTAAAGTGGTCATTATATATTAAGATATATATATATTTTTTCCCCTCATCATATGGCTTATGGGATCTTAGTTCCCTGACCAGGGATTGAACCTGGGCAGTGAAAACACAGAGTCCTATCCACTGTATTACCAGAGAATTCCCATAATTATATATTTTAAACAATTTAATTACCTGTGTGACCCATAATGTATGCCTCAATAAAATAAAATAAATAAAAATAAAATCAGGATCAGGGTGTTAGGTCTACTAAATATCCACACTGGTGAGAAGTTCATTTTTTTTTAAAGTCCCATGGGCAGGCATTTTCACTGCATGGGATACTCATGAAACTGCATAATACTCCACTTGATAACCTAAGCAAAACAAACATCAAAGGTCTGTGTGCAGTGTTCTGTAAAATGAATTAATAAATAAAGCCAAAGTTCATCCCAGCTAATGAGAGTTAATGGAAGTGATCATAGCTAACATTAACTCCAAATATCCAACCGACACTACACCATGAAAATCTGTACTTGTTTGAATACAGAATACATTGGTAGCCTCTACTGGTTGTGACCATCTGTTCTAAATCCTACACTTAGCGATTTATCCATCTCAGCTCAAGGCTTAGGTGATAGTGAGCTTTGATGGAGAAAATAATCAGAAATTACTTGCAGAGAAAGTGGAGGTCAAGAGAGCCATTTCCACTCTCTTATTATTCAGAGCAAAATGCATACAACTAGATCTTATTGAATGATAAATTCAGAAACTAAGAAACATGATGTTGTAGTCCTACTTATTCAGAACTGATTTTTGTTACTTAAGTCTATTTGTTTATTCCAACCTAACCCTAATCACAAGGAACTCATTGCATGAGTTGATATTTAATTTTGTAATTAACTCATGTGTACTAGGTTCTTTCAAATGTTACAAAATACTTCTATCTCTTTACTCTTAAAAAATCACATAATTGGAACTTCCCTTGTAGTCCAGTGGATAAAACTCTGTGCTCTCAATGCCGGGTGCCTGGATTCAATCTCTGGTCTGGGAACTAGATCCTGTACCCTGCAACTAAGACCCGGAGCAGCCAAATAATAAATATTTAAACCCCTCTCCCCCACCTCCCCAAAATCACATGATTACAGAGATTAGAAAAGAGTGTCAGGGACTTTCATGGTGGTCCAGTGGTTAAGAATCTGCCTTGCAATGCAGGGGACACAGGTTCCCACATGCCAGGGGGGAACTAAGCCTGCGCACCACCACTAAAGAGGCCACATACGCGTCAATGAAGAAAGACCACACGTACAGCAACTAAGACTCAACACAGCCAAATAAATAAATAAACAAAATCGGAGAAAATTTAGGTCATAGATAAATCTAAAAGGTGAGACCCAGAGAAGTGAAATTACTTAACTCAGGTTACATAGCCAGTTAGAACTTGAGCCTGAATCTAACCATCTTACACAGCTCTCTCTATAACTTCTCATTTTCAGTACTCAACAATAGACATTTATAAATATCTAAAAAAATAACCTTAAAGGAACTGTCTTCGAAACCATACCCTTCAGTATAAGAATATTGAATCATTATGTTGTACACCTGAAACTAATACTGTAAATAAATGATTTTTTAAAATCAATTATATTAAAAAAAAGAACACTCACATGCATCATTTCTAGCCTAGAACAGCAGCTCAAGAAGGTTAGTATTTTAGGGGCTTCCCTGGTGGGCTCAGTGGTAAAGAATCCTCCTGCCAATGCAGGAGACATGGGTTTAATCCCTAGTCCGGGAGGATCCCACATGCCATGGAGCAACTAAGCCCATGTGCCACAGCTACTGACCTTGTGTTCCAGAGCCTGGGAGCTGTAAGTACTGAAGCCCCTGTGCCCCAAAGTTCCTGCTCCACAACAGGAGCAGCCACTTCAATGGAAGCCTGTGCACGCAAGTAGAAAAAAGCCCACACAGCAATGAAGACCCAGCGCAGCCAAACAAATAAATAATTTAAAAAAATTTTAACTAGTATTTTAAATTAACGTTACATCAGGTGTACTTTTTAAAAATGTATTTTTTGCCCTCAGAGGTAAATCTATGAATAATTTCAAAATCCTACTTCTATTTCTAAACATAAGCAATTCTGCACCCACAAGAAACTAGATATACAAATACTGACTAGGAGGAGTCTTCTAAATTAATCTCAAGAGTTATTCACTATGCCCCAATATTGACACCTCTGCAGCACAAAATCCTTCTAATATAAGCTATTGTCTCATCTCCCATGAAATCATTTTATATTTCTTTTCTTACATACTGTTGGGAGACTCATGGCTTTTGCACTGAAACCTTGGTAAGATATTCCAAGTACCATCTTTTGTAGATTTTCAATCAACAAGAATAAAAAAAGAGCAGCTCATACTTTAACAATTCTAATGGAGATCTTAAAATCAGTTTGATTTTATTTCATGTGCGAAACAAGAACCTGAACTGCTAACACTGGAGGTCTTCCTGGATTATAGGCACAGTCTTTCCCTGTGCTTTCCTCCCCCAGTTCCTTCTCTGAGGCTTATCTACAGTAGCCCTGTTCTTCTCTAAGGGGCCAGGTCTCCCTAGTACCCAACCGCATTCTCTCTAGCAGTCCTGCTTAGTGCTGGTAAAAATAACTGCTCTTCAATAGCTAGAACTAAGGAACAAGTGAACAAAAAGTGATCTTCTGCAGTTGCCAAGCAAGGGCAGTTGACAATGAGGTGAACCATAATGCCCAAGACTAAATGGGGCTGAAATATCACCTCGCCCCAATTTCTTCTCAACGGTTCTTCATGCTAACTTAAAACTGACAATCATACTCCCTCTATTACAGTCTAGATCCATAATTTGAACAGAGAAATCCAATAACATCATCTATGTGCTTTTTTTGTCAAAATCAAATCACAAAGGATGCTGTGATTTAGAAAAAAAATGTCCCCCTTTGTGAATGATAAGATGAAGTTTCCTTCTTATTATTGCTAGTCTGTCCTATATTTTATAATTAATATTACTTATTTATTTGCTTTTATGCAGTGTATCTGTAGACTAGGCAGTATACGAATAGAGTAATGCTTTCCATCCACTCTTCCCTCCTAGCCTGTGTTTCAATGTCCCAGAGTTTAATTAACAGAACAGGGAAGCTGCCCTGAACTGAACTCAACACTCTGGAAATCTTTCTTTGTTTCTTTGTTTTTAAAGGAAGTTCTGTACCTTTGGGCTCCTTCTCTACATCATGCAAGAAAGCTGAAAGTTGACTCTAGAGAACCTTGTATCCTCAGTTTTTGATCTAACAGCAAAATCTTAAAAATATTTTGTTTCACTGAGAAGATCAAAGCATTTACGCACATACAACTTGTTTTTTAAAAAGTCAGACCTAGGTGTCTCCTAAATTTAGGAAAATCAACCTCATTTGTTAATTCATGTTTTTACAATGAAATTCCCCAATTTAATAACCAAAAATCCTTAAAAGAATAGTGTTGTTTTATAAACAACTGTTGGGCACTCTCAATATGTACACATGTTCTGGGCTTGCCCTCCAGTCCCTCAGAATGTACCATCTCAGAAGACACATAAATAGATAGTTATAAAGTAGTATAGAATGGAGATGAGCCCAGAAAGCTATATAAGACTAGAGAAGTCTCCCTAGAGGAAGTGACATTTATTTCCACTCAGACCAAAGGATAGGTAAGAAGTTGGTTAAACACAGGAGAGAAGAAAGGTGTGTGCCCCAGATGAAGGTAACAACATGTTCAAGGACACTGGGAGCACTGTGGCTATTGACAGTCACACTATGGGGAGAAATGTATGTAAATAGATGCACTACTACTTGGGCATTGTTGTTATTGTTCAGTCACTCGATCGTGTCCAAGTCTCCTGTACAATGTTACGAACCTCCGTCCACAGTTCTTTAGGCACTCTGTTTATCAGATCTAAATCCCTTGAATCTATCTGTCACTTCTACTGTATAATCATAAGGGATTTGATTTAGGTCATATCTGAATGGCCTAGTGGTTTTCCCAATGTTCTTCAATTAAGTCTAAATTTTGCAGTAAGGAGTTTCTGGTCTGAGCCCCCTAGTCTTGATTTTGCTGACTGTCTAGAGCTTCTTCATCTTCGGCTGGTCATTAAGCATGCATATGAAGAGATGTAATCAACCTTTAATTCTATACCATTCAGGTTTCAAATGTTTCTATTTCAACCTTCAACTTTCCATTATTGGTCCCTTCAAAACCTAACAATGATACTCCTGTTAAGTTGTTCATCACAAATGTCAGCTACCTTTTCAAGAGAACTAAGGGCTCCCCAGGTGGCTCAGTGATAAAGAATACCCCTGTCAATTCAGGAGACATGGGTTCAAAGCCCTAGGTGGGGAAGATCCCTGGAGGAGGAAACAACAGCCCACTCTCGTATTTGCCTGGAAAATTCTGTGGACAGAGGACCCTGATGGGCTACAGTTCAAGGCATTACAAAGAGGTGGACACAGTTGAGTGACTGAGCACGCACAAGGAGAAATGACTGGTTTATCCCAGATCTGAAACCCTTGTATTTTACCTGTTTAAAATTCCCACATATAACTAAGTCTCCTAATCAAAGAAAAGCAATATTTTGAAAATCAGTGTATGTAGGTTTTTGTTGAGATGAGGCCAGTTACTCCAGAAGGGTTAATGTCTTTAGTTTTTTAGCTAATTGACTAGAGTCCCACACAATATTTGGAGAAGAAAGATTTGTCTGCCTAAAAATGTCAGTCTTTCATCTGGGTTGGTTGGAGAAAGGAAAGTCCTTCCTTTGTTCATTCCAGAAATAGAATAGAGAACACCAACTATATTAGAGGCACTGCTTAACACCTGTGGAATCTCTGACTCAATGAATAACTTCTGCATTGAACTTAACTCAGGTAGAGAGAAAACACAGAAAACTTGCCATGGAACCCATAATATCTACAATTATAGAATGCCTAAAATTAGTCTTTTTCTGAAGTTTGTTTGACTTTCTTGATAGCCAAATACTGGGCACATCAGTTCTTGTTTAAAATAAATGATTCTCGATATTCTTAACAGAGACATTTCTTCTAACTTGCGAGTACCATTTCACTGTCTGAAGGGATCCTTTTGGGCTTTTGCAATGTAAAGCCCTTTAGGAATACCTTGTGGGATCAGAAGGAGACATATTTGTCATAACAGGAAAACTAAAAGGTTATTTTTCACTACAGTGCACCTTAGATAACAGGTATGGAGCACAAACTTCTACCTGTGTTAACTGTGCAAGTTTAAATGAAAAACTTGTCTATGATTATCAGGACTGTTTTAACCTAACTGATTATAATGGCATTTCCATAGATACTCTTAACGACCAGTTGAGAAAATGCAATTTCCTCCCAAATCTGTTTGATTTACCTGATTTCAAAATACTTATTCAAAAGGCACAGTAGCTCTTGTTGTTTAAAATAAATGGCCCTTGATGTTTTTACTAGATATTTATAAGCTATGAATTGATATTTTCCTTGCTCATAACAACAATTCTTTCATGCACATCACTTGAGAGTAAGTCAAACTGCATTCATCGATGCTGTGATTGTTTCTAACTTGATGAAATATATACCCATATTTTTATAGGGCTACTTTTGCTAATAATCATAATGAAGACTTAGTGACTTGGTGGGGGGGATGACCAGTATACCTAAAAATTCCCTAATCGTAGCTATGCATGTGATGAAAGAAATTACTTTAGATTTTTTTGAAACAAAAATATTCTTTCCTCCAGGCCCCCTGTTCACCTTAAGATGTTATATTACACATAAAATATAATTTATTTTATATACTATAATAAAATATAATAATAAAATATTTATAAAATATAATATATTTTACACATATTGTTAAAATATGATATTGTACAAGATCAGTATGTTCCTGTTGTTGCTGTTTGGTTGCTCAGTTGTGGCCAAATCTTGGTGACCCCATGGACTGCAGCACACCAGACTCCCCTGTCCTTCACCATCTCCCAGAGTTTGCTCAAATGCATGTTCATTGAATTGGTGATGCTATCTAACCATCTCATCCTCTGGTGGGATCCAGATCCCAGTGATGCTTATTAACTGTGTGACCTTGAGCAAGTTAGCCTCCCGTAGACTTTGTCCCCATGAGGGACAAAGCTGACATTAGGGTTAAATGCTATAATGGCTATGAAAAAGCTTATGGTATGGCAGCTGACTTCCAGGTGTTCCACTGCAGCAACAGAGAACAATGTCTGTCATTAATTAAGAAAACAAGTACAAATAAACAAGGTATTGAGCAGTAAAAACTCATTTAATATAAAAATGGAGGTATTCAAGCAAACAGTATTTCAGGACATTGGAACCTCTCCCAGATAAGTCTAATACTAACAAGATTTCTGATAGAGTTAGGGCATGCTAATTTCACCATGGAACATAACCTAATCTTACATTTATTAGTTTAAAAGAAAATGAGGGAGTCCCCTACAGCAAGTGGTTGGGATTTGGCGCATTATCACTGCCGTGGCCTGGGATCAATCCCTGCTCAGGACACTAAAATTCTGTGCTGGGGTGTTGGGGGATGGGGAAGAGAATGTGAAACTGTCACTTCCAGTTGTAACAGAATTGGTAATTTGGAACAACTGCTTAAGACAAAGAAAAAATACACAAAATATAAAAACATTTGCATAGAGGCATAGAAGAGTGAAAAATTACCATGATAGTGTAGAATTAATTACCAGACCAGAATTTAGAAAGGAATGAGGTCCAGGGAGGGTAAAAGTTTCTTAAGGAGAAACTAAAAATGGAAAGAAAAAAAAAAGAGCTAGAAAGATGGTTTAAAAGACTGTAACCTTGAAATTAAAATACAGAAGCAGTGGATTGGCAAACTCAAAGAGTTTAAATATTTGATTCCTGTCAAAAAATTATATTTTTGTAAAATGAGCTTATAAAATTCTTTTCTTAAAATTTTTATTGAAGTATAGTCAACTTACAATGTTGTGCTAGTTTCTGGTACATATCAATGTGATTCAGTTTTTTATATGTATTTTTTCTTTTCCATTATAGGCTATTACAAGATATTGAATATAATTCCCTGTGCTATACAGTAGCTCCTTATTAAAATGATCCTATAAGATTCTTATACAACATCTCTTTCGAAGTTTCACAGGCCTAAGATAGCAGCAATAAACTTAGCATGGCTATCTTCAACCAGTCCACATTTTGGTCCTGCTTCTCTGAACCCTCCAGGTTCTTCGCATTTTGATTGATGCCCTTGCTCAAGGACATGGTGGTTAAAATGAGCCCTTAGCATATAGACCAAAGGCTCTAATCCAAGATCAACTGTGTAGTTTTAGACAAGTTACTTGGCCTATCTAAGCCTCATTGTCTTATTTTGTACATTGGTGGATGAATGTACATTTCATAGGACTATTGTAAAGATGAAGTGAGACAATGAGCATTTCAGTTTTTAATACAGTTCCAGGCACTTAGTATGTATTCAATACATAATAGTTGTTATTAACTTCTTTGGATGTCAATGTTTACCACACACCAGTTTCACAGCCATGACTAGTATCATTCAATTAGACCAACATTTGCTTGATGCATATCAAATGACAAGCACCACACAATTTTTGTGCCCCCCCAAATTAACTTGTTTTAATCCTAATGCCTAATATAAAGAATTCGAAAGTTGGGCCTTTGGAAGATTCTTAAGTTATACCAGTTGAATTGAATGAGATTGTGGGGTCTCTGGGAGTCGGACATGACTGAGCGACTTCCCTTTCACTTTTCACTTTCATTCATTGGAGAAGGAAATGGCAACCCACTCCAGTGTTCTTGCCTGGAGAATCCCAAGGACGGGAAGCCTGGTGGGCTTCCGTCTCTGGGTTCGCACAGAGTCGGACACGACTGAAGGGATTTGGCAGCAGCAGCAGCAGCGCATTCTAATGGAGAAGGCAATGGCAACCCACTCCAGTACTCTTGCCTGAAAAATCCCATGGACAGAGGAGCCTGGTGGGCTGCAGTCCATGGGGTCACTAAGAGTTGGACATGACTGAGCGACTTCACTTTCACTTTTCACTTCCATGCATTGGAGAAGGAAATGGCAACCCACTCCAGTGTTCTTGCCTGGAGAATCCCAGGGACAGAGGAGCCTGTTGGGCTGCCATCTATGGGGGGTTGCACAGTGTCGGACACGACTGCTGCGACTTAGCAGCAGCAGCAGCACATTCTAAAAGAAGCTCCAGAGAGTTCCCTAGCCTCTTCCACCATGTGAGGACACAGTGAGAAGGCACCAGTTATAAACCAGGAAATGGGCCTTCACCAGAGCTATGAGCAGTGAATGTCTGTTGTTTATAAGCCACCCAGGCTGCAGTAGTTTGTTGTAGGAGTCCAAATGGACAGACTTGAAACAGACACTTCTCCAAAGATACACAAGTGGTCAATAAACACATGAAAGGATGCTTGACATCATTAACGAGAGAAATGCAAACCGAAACCATCCTGGAGTATCACTTCACACCCACTAGGAAGGCAATCACAAAAAAAGTCAGATAATAAGCTTTGATGAGGATGTGGCGAAACTAGAACCCTCATACATTGCTGGTTGAATCTAAAATGATATGGCTGCTTTGAGAAACAGTTTGGCAACAAAAAGTTGCCATAGGACCCAGCAGTTACACTCCTCAGAATATACACAGCTCCAAAGAAATCCCTAGCCTCTTCAACTCAGAAATTTCCCTAGCCTTTCCACACATATTTTTGTGTGAAAAAATATTTTCACACAAAAACCTGTACACATTTGTTCGTAAATGCATTATTCATAATAGCTAAAAAGTAGAAACAACTCAGAAGTCCATCAACTGATGAATGTTTATACAAAATGTGGCTTATTCATGCAATGAAAAAATATTCAGTCATGAAAGTACTGATAAATGCAATGACAAGGATAAAACTTGAAAACATTAGGCTAAAGTGAAAGAAGTCAGATACAAAAGACCAAATATTGTATGATTCCAGTTATATGAAATACCCAGAATAGACAAATTCATAAAGACAAAAAGCAGATTAGCGGTTACCAGGAGATGACAGAGGGAAAAATGAGGAGTCACTGCTTAATTATACTGGGTTTCTTTTTTGGGGCGATGAACACATTCAAGAAATAGATTGTGGTAATGGTTGCGCAACCTTGTAAATATACGAAAGACCGGGAATTCCTTGGTGGCCCAGTGGTTAGGATACCAAAGTTCCAGGCCGAGGGCATGGGTTCAATCTCTGGTCAGGAAATTAAGATCTTGAAAGTCATGTGGCCAAAAATAGATAAAAAATACAAAATATTATATAAATATAATATGTATTTAAATATATATATAAAACACCAGAAATGTCCCTAGAAAATGAAATTAGGTGAATAAAGAATGTAATTTAATTTTATGTTGCCTAGTAGACAAACCTCCCTGCAATTCTGTATCAACTCCTAAACAAGTTACTTACTCTGTCAAGAATGGAGGAAACTAACACACACACACACAAACACACACACTTCTCTCTAAACCTAAACTGGATGCTGCTGATGCTAAGTCGCTTCAGTCGTGTCCGACTCTCTGCGACCCCTTAGATGGAAACCCACCAGGCTTCCCCGTCCCTGGGATTCTCCAGGCAAGAACACTGGAGTGGGTTGCCATTTCCTTCTCTAATATGTGAAAGTGAAAAGGGAAAGTGAAGTCACTCAGTCATGTCCAACTCTTCGGGACCCCATGGACTACAGCCTACCAGGCTCCTCTGCCCGTGGGATTTTCCAGGCAAGAGTACTGGAGTGGGTAAAAGTCCATGGCTTGCATGGAAGCAACCTAACTGTCCATCAATAGAGGAAGGGGTAAAGAAGATGTGGTACATATGTATAAGGGAATATTACTCAGCTATAAAAAGGAACAAAATGGTGTCATGTAGGTGGACCTAGAGAGTGTCACACAGAATGTAGTAAGTCAGAAAGAGAAAAACAAATACATATTCACATATATATGTGGAAACTAGAAAAATGGTATAGAAGACCTTATTTGCAGAACAGAAATAAAGACACAGACATAAAGAAAAACATGTAGACACCAAGTGGGCGAAAGGAGTCGGGGCGGGGACGGTGAATTGAGAGATTCAGACTGATATATATGCACTACTATGTTTAAAACAGATAAGTAATGAGACCCTACTGTGTGTCACAGGAACTCTATTCAAGTGACATAGCACTGTAAAGCAACTATAGTCCCCAAAAAAATACCTCCATGACTTGAATCAACTGTGGGCTTCCACTGTCTTAACCTCCTACTTCCTCCTGCCTTGAACCTACTTTTGTACTTTAACAGAAAACTCACCACAAAATGGTATTCTATATGAAATATGATATGAAAATTAGCTGTGTAGTGTGAATGTCTAGAATACAGCAGAAACACCAAAACCCTTTCATTATACAAGGACAAGAAAATAACTGTGGCATCATTGTCTGGCCGGAAACCACAACTATAATTCCGTATCACATGGGAATGGTGAAATCAATTCATTCATAATGCGTCTTAAACCTCTAGCAGGAAAAATGCATTTGCAGATACTGTGAAATGGCACGAGCTGGCTACTTCTGCAGACTTTAGCTGCTGCTGCTGCAGCTAAGTTGCGTCAGTCGTGTCCGACTCTGTGCGACCCCATAGATGGCAGCCCACCAGGCTCCCCCGTCCCTGGGATTCTCCAGGCAAGAACACTGGAGTGGGTTGCCATTTCCTTCTCCAAAGCATGAAAGAGAAAAGTGAAAATGAAGTTGCTCAGTCGTGTCCAACTCCTAGTGACCCCAGGGACTACAGCGCACCAGGCTCCTCCATCCTTGGGATTTTCCAAGCAAGAGTACTGGAGTGGGGCGCCGTTGCCTTCTCTGCAGACTTTAGCTACTTTCCTCTAAAAAACCAGAGTCAAATAGCAAGAGGGAAATGGGTGAAAGTAATGAAATGGATAGGCAAATCTCCACAAGGATAAAACAATAACCACCACATTTAAGCATCCATATGTAGCGGGGACTCTTCCAGGCTCTTTGTAGACCTCAGCGCTGCTCCTCAGGACATCCTTGCTTCACAGGTCTGACTATCACAATGTTAAATCCATTCTCACAATGGAGGAATATCAGAACTCTTCATATAATTTAATCATAGTAACAGTTGTCAATTTCATTCCTTCCAAGCCTTAAAAGATTAGTGTGATTCTCTTACTTGTTTTTATTTTGGAGGGTATAAAACATTTCGGTGAAATCTAATGAAAGTTAAAGATCATCTTTCCAGAAAAACGCATAGAAAGCATATAATTTTGAGGGGATGGCATTACAGAGCACTGAAGTCCATCCAGATTAAAAACCTCTGCTGTAGTTCTAACTTTATCATTTTTGAAACATTATATGAAAGACAAGTGTTGGGATCATTGAAATTAGGATCAAATTAATCTTAGGAATTCTTGTCTAGCAACCAAAAACATGTGGAAAGTGTAGCAGGACTAAAGCACTAATATAATAATAAGTTTAAAAATTCTGTTTTTTCCATAGTAGCTAAAAATACACCAAGTACCTAATCTGATCTGGCTAGTATCCAGTCATTAGTTAGGAGGTATGCTGAAATGCTGGCTCAAGCTCCATCTATGAGAGGGCGTGAAGATGTGTTTAGCAAAAAGAATGTAACAGAAACTTTAGTTTCTCATTTTTTGAGAAGGAAATGCACTTGATTTTCTAAAAACAAACAAACAAACAAAAACCTGTACTACAAATTTTAGGTTTCCAAAGGTGATAAAGGTTTAAGAAACTGTTGTGTGTGTGTTAGTCACTCAGCTGTGTCAGACTCTTTGCCACTCCATGTACTTTAGCTTGCAAGGCTCCTCTGTCCTTGGGATTCATCAGGCAAGAATATTGGAGTGGGTTGCCATTTCCTTCTCCAGGGGAATCTTCCCAACTTGGGGACTGAACCCGGGTCTCCCACATTGCAAGCAGAATCTTTACCACCTGAGCCTCCAGGGATGCCCCAATAGGCTTCCCTATTTAGGCAATAATAAATCATAAATTATTAGCAAAATACCCAAATTTCAGTTACGCTAATACTTCCAGCTTGACGTAAAGGACTAGTAGATTCCAGTGTCAAGAACACAATTTTAAATGGGAACCAAGATTTATACAGATAAAAAAAGTTCACTAAATATAAAATAATTCATCCAGTTATGAAAAATTATTTAGTGGGTTATGTTCATTATCCCAGAGGAATATTATACACATATTTTTAAAACCTTTACAGATTTTTACTTACAAGGGAAATGCTGATGATATACCAAGTAAAAATAAAAAGGAGAAAAAATTTTGCCCCAATCAACTTTAACGATGTGTGTGTGCACACATTTAGCTTTATTGTAACAAAGCAGTTTGTATACCTTTAACATTTTAAACTGAGATCATCTTTCCTTTCCAGTGAAACAAAAAAGAAAAATAATTTAAAACAATGGTATTTTTCAAATGTAGGAAAAATACTATATACTCATAGCGGAGAAGGCAATGGCACCCCACTCCAGTACTCTTGCCTGGAAAATCCCATGGATGGAGGAGCCTGGTGCGCTGCAGTCCATGGGGTCGCTGAGGGTTGGACACGACTGAGCGACTTCATTTTCACTTTTCACGTTCATGCATTGGAGAAGGAAATGGCAACCCACTCCAGTGTTCTTGCCTGGAGAATCCCAGGGACAGGGGAGCCTGGTGGGCTGCCGTCTATGGGGTCACACAGAGTCGGACACGACTGACGCAACTTAGTAGCAGCAGCAGCAGCATAGCGATTGCCTCTAGATAATAGAATTAAAGTTTATCTTTTCATATTTGTTTCTTTTTTCTTTCTTTTTTGCTGCATGGCCTGCAGGATCTTAGTTCCTGGAACCAGGGATTGAAACTGTGCCCTTCGCAGTGAAAGCATTAGTTCTAACCACTGCACTGCGTCTTCTAAACTTTCTAAATGCAAATTACATCACTTTGATTTAGTATGTTTTATTACTTTTTAAATAAAATGTAAGTTCTTTATGTAGAAACTCAAACCATTTTAGAAAAATTTAGTCAAAAATTTAAAGTCATATATTTTTTAATATATCCCTCCTACATCCAAAAAATCCAGTCCTCAGAGGTAAACGGTTCCAATGTTTGGTTTGGTAGGCATGTATCCTTCTAGAATTGTTTTCCGAAATTCCATTTACAAGTAGAAAAATGTAATTTTGAGTTTTCATGGTCTTTTTTCTTTTGAATTTTGAGTTGTCTAAACTTCGCATCTTGGTATAACTCAAACTGCAAATGGACATGGCTGTAATTTTAAACAACACCAACAACTGCTTCTTTTTAACATATTTTTAAAGCACTGCTTACCTTCCTAAAAACATTTTTCTCAAGTCTTCTTCTTAAATTTCTATTATAGGTATGTCATGATTCTAATATCTTTGGTACTTGAAAATGACATATATAGGATAAACCCCAAAATTTTTGGAGTCCTAGTTGCTAAGATGATATAGTACGGATATATGGAATATGATGGTTTACAGTGCACTTTTTTTTAAAGATACACTAGTATGTGACATAGGCTGAATCTTACATTTTTTTAATGATATTTCATTCATTCATTGAGTCATTTGTTCAACAAACATTTGTTGAGCACCTATTATGTGCTGGCACCTTCCCTAGCCTGGGCTTTGGCTTTAGAAGTAAACATCTCACCTCTAATCATTGCTTTCTCATGATCCCCTTCTTTTTAAAGCTTCTCTGGTAGCTAAGCTGGTAAAGAATCCTCCTGCAATGCAGGAGATCCCAGTTCGATTTCTGAATCAGAAAGATCCCCTTGAGAAGGGATGGGCTACCCACTCCAGTATTCTTGGGCTTCCCTGATGGCTCAGATGGTAATGAAACAATCAGCAATGTGGGAGATTTGGGTTCAATCAGTGTTCAGTTCAGTCACTCAGTCGTGTTCAACTCTTTGCAACTCTATGAATCGCAGCACACCAGGCCTCCCTGTCCATCACCAACTCCTGGAGTTTACTCAAACTCATGTCCAGCAAGTCGGTGATGCCATCCAACCATCTCATCCTCTGTCGTCCCCTTCTCCTCCTGCCCCCAATCCCTCCCAGCACCAGGGTCTTTTCCAATGAGTCAACTCTTCGCATGAGGTGGCCAAAGTTTTGGAGTTTCAGCTTCAGCATCAGTCCTTCCAATGAACACCCAGGACTGATCTCCTTTAGGATGGACTGGTTGGATCTCCTTGCAGTCCAAGGGACTCTCAAGAGTCTTCTCCAACACCACAGTTCAAAAGCATCAATTCTTTAGTGCTCAGCTTTCTTCACAGTCCAACTCTCACAGTCAGTATTAATGGGACATAAATAAATCAGAAAAGAACAAGATTTCTCTTGTTGCTTACTCGTTGCAGACATGAGCTGATGCTAATTACCATAGAATTTCTGGATAATCATGACTTGAGCACCTAGTCTCATTATCAAGGTAATGATTTGAATTGCTTAGATTAATCTGAATCATTTGTTAGTTGTGTTTTATTTTACTATGAAATTAATGCAAAAATATTTGATTACCAGGTGTCACTTAGTGGTAAAGAACCCATCTGCCAATACAGGAGACAGAAGAGATGATAGTTCAATCCCTGCATCAGGAAGATTCCGTGGAGGAGTGAAAAACCAATCCACTCCAGTATTCTTGCCTGGAGAATCCATGGACAAAGGAGCCTGGCAGGCTACAATTCATGGGGTCGTGAAGAGTTGGACATGACTGAAGCAACTTAGCACACACACACACAATGCAAAAATATGTGATTTCTGGTTTTACTTGTGCCACATCCATTATAGTATCACAATGACAGCCTACTTTATAAAGAGAATGACTTTTGCAGCTTTGAAACAATCAACTCTTGAAACACTAATCTGGAATAATTAAAAAAAAAAAAAGTCAAGAAGCTAACCAGAAAGAGCTGGGGACACAAGGTCTATAGCAATATAAACGTACCAAACTACAATGCTCACTAGTAAGTGACAGTATAACTTGGATAATATGGATATTAGATGAAGGTGTTAAGTCAGTTTCACATTTTTTTTCTGGATAAGATGGTCTACACAAAATGGCAAGGTAAGATTTGAACCATATTGACAAGATTCTAGAAATTAGCATACACTGATCAGAATCAGTCAAGATCAGCATGGTTTTGTTGACATACTTTATTTTTTTTTTATTGAAGTATACTTGATATACAATGTAGTGTCAGTTTCTGGTGTACAGCAGAGTGATTCAGTTTATGTATTCTAAACATGTAAGGTTCCTAGACACCAAAGGCTCTTTTTCCTATGGTCAGTTCTGTGGTGAGGTATGCTACTGAAGACTCAGCAGTGATCCAAAGAGATTCCTTAAAGGCATATTTAAGGACATATAACATCTGCCCTCAATTGCAAAACTTGGTAGCAAAAATTTGTTCCATATGCCATATATAACACATGCCAAAATGAAATCCGGCTGTTTGAAAACAGTAAGAAAAGCAGTGGCCAGGAGAGGCCTGTCCCACTCCACTCCTACTAACATGGATAAAATAAAATCAAACAAGTATGTCAACCAATTCCGAAGAGACATCTCCAGAACCAGACTGTTAGCACACTATCCATTGGATAGTGAACAGTTACTTGTTCCATTTGTATCATATAATACTATTAACTTTTAGCCTTTCAAGTACAACCTATAAGTATTGCTATTTTTCCAGGTGCACTTTCTATTAGCTAGGAAGGTAGCATGGTAACAAATAGCACATTTATGGTGTTATCTAGTAGCTATTAATTTAACCAAGCATAGAATAACCCTTTAATATTTGGGGGGGGGAAATCAATATTAACTGGAGTACGGAATTTCCTGGCAGTCCAGTGGTTAAAACATAGAGCTTTCACCATGGTAGCCAGGGTTCAATCCCTAATCTGGGAACTAAGATCCCACAAGCTGCCTGGTATGGCAAAAAAAAAAAAAAAAAAACAACCACGCACACACACACACAAAACTAGAATAAATATTGAGACTATTTCACCTTGGCAACCAATTCACAAAGTGCTTAGTCATTCAATTATTCAATTCATGTAATTAAAAGGTCAGTTTTCATTCCGATCCCAAAGAAAGACAATGCCAAAGAATGTTCAAACTACCATACAAATGTGCTTGTTTCACATGCTAGGAAGGTAATGCTCAAAATCCTTCAAGTGAGGCTTCAGCAGTATGTGAACTGAGAACTTCCAGATGTTCAAGCTGGATATACAAAAGGCAGAGAACCAAAGGTTTAATTGCCAGCATCCATTGGATCAAAGAGAAAACAAATGAATTCCAGAAAAACATCTATCTCTGCTTCACTGACTACACTAAAGCCTTTGACTGTGAATCACAACCAACTGTGTAAAATTCTTAAAGAGATGGTAATACAAGACCATCTTACCTATCTCCTGAGAAACCTGTATGTGGGTCAAGAAGCAATGGTTAGAACCAGACATGGAACTATGGATTGGTACAAAGTTGGGAAAGGAGTACGTCAAGGCTGTATATTGTCACCCTGCTTATTTAACTTCTAAGCAGAGTACATCAGGTAAAAGGCTGGCTGAATGAAGCACAAGCAGGAATCAAGATTGCCGGGAGAAATATCAATAACCTCAGATATGCAGATAACACCATCCTTATAGCAGAAAGCAAAGAACTAAAGAGCCTCTTGATGAAAGTGAAAGAGGAGAGTGAAAAAGCTGGCTTAAAACTCAACATTCTAAAAATGAAGATCACAGCATACAGTCCCATCACTTCATGGCAAATAGACGGATTTGGCAAAATAGTGACAGATTTTCTTTTCTTGGGCTCCCAAAATCACTGTGGATGGTAACTGCAGTCATGAAATTAAAAGTTGCTTGCTCCTTGGAAGAAAAGTTATGACCAACCGAGACAGCATATTAAAAAGCAGAGACATTACTTTGCCGACAAAGGTCTGTATAGTCAAAGCTATGATTTTTCCAGTAGTCACATACGGATATGAGAGCTGGACCATAAAGAAGGCTGAGTGCAGAAGAATGAATGCTTTCAAATTGTGGTGCTGGAGAAGACTCTTGAGAGTCCCTTGGACAGCAAGATCAAACCAGTCAATCCTAAAGGACATCAACCCTGAATATTCACTGGAAGGACTGATGCTGAAGCTGAAGATCCAGTACTTTGGCAACCTGATGGGAAGAGCAGACTCATTGGAAAAGACCCTGATACTTGGAAAAACAGGATAGGAGGAGAAGAGGGCAACAAAGGTTGAGATAACATCACCAACTCAACAGACATGAATTCGAGGGAACTCTGGAAGACAGTGAAGGACAGATAAGCCTGGCATGCTGCAGTCCATGGAGTCACACAGCTTCAGACACAACTTAGCAACTGAACAATAAAGGTCTGATACTGAAAAGCACCCTCGTTACTTGTAAACTTCTTTCACTATTGAATAAATAGAATAATGCATGTGTCAATATGCTAAATCACAAATACATATAAGGAATACCTAGCCAAGGGCAAATTCCTAGATGACTATGAGTTACTAAGTTAGTGGTTTTAATTATCTGTATTTCTTAATATGGAGAACTGAACAAAATTAGGTAGAAGAATAACACTTTAACTCTTGTCCAAAGATATCACTGGGAAGACTATTATCACCTTGTTGTACAATTAAAATAAATCATTGGGAGGCAAAAACACAATTTCCAATCAAAAAAAGTAAATCAAAATTGCTTTTATTTCTCCCAGACATTATTAGTTAACGTCTTGAAAACTGGCATATACCTTTGGGGGCTAAGTATATTTTATAAGAAAAAATAATTCTGTTTTTAAAATGCATATTTATTTCATATAAGCATTAATAACAATATTAAGATTTAAAAACTATAAATGTATTTTCTCTCTCTCACTCCAACCCTCAATAATAAGTAAAATAATTCTGATGTGAGGAACAAACAAACATATGAAATATATTTGCTTAAAAATATTCTTGGTTATCAAAGTAAATGGGCTTCAATCATTGATAAGCATGTAAAGTATCAAAAGTCTGGTATCAAATGGTTAAAAATAAAACAAATAGGTCTATATTGAAAACTATAAAATATTGAAGTAAAGTAAGACATAAATATAGTATGGTCATGAACTGGAAGATTCAATATTGTAAAAAATATCAGTCTCTCCAAATTGATATATAGATTCAACAAAAACACAATAAAAATTTCAGCATGGCTTTTGGTGGAAATTTACAAGTGGATTCTAAAATTTGGGTATTCCCTGGTGGTCCAGTGATTAGAACTCTGAACTCTCACTGCCAAGGGTGGGTTGGATTTCTGGTCTGGGAATTAAGATCTGACAAGCCAAGCATGCCCGGTCCCAAAAAAAGAAAAAAAGTCATGAAAGAACAACCAAAATAACATAAATAAATATTAAAAAAAATTACTGAAGGACTTATATTACCAGTCAGCAAGAGTAGCGGTAAAGCCTAATAATGATGCGGGTTTAGATACAAAGATAGAAAAAAAGGCCACTGAAAACAGTCTATAAACAGATTCAGAACTAATCAATCACCTGATTTGTGACAAAGTTGATGCTGTAGTGGGGAAAGTACAGTCATTTCAGTAATGGTGCTGGTCAAGTAGATACCCAGATGAAGAAGCATGAATCTTGACTCATCTCTCACACAATATGCAAAAGTCAATTCCATATCTTCATACAGCTTAATGTGAATGGTTTTAAAAAGTAGCTTTTAAAGAAGAAAACAAAAGAGAACAACTTCATGACCTTGGAATTCGCAAAATATAGACAAAATATTCTTAAACAGGAAATAAAAAGTTATTAAAAAGTTACCATAAAGAAGAAGAGTGGTAAACTGGACTACATTAAAGATAAGAATTTCTATTCATTCAGTACTTCCCTGGTGGTCCAGAGGCTAAGACTCCGAGCTCTGAATGCAGGGGGGGCCCAGGTTTGATTCCTGGTCAGGAAACTAGCAAACAGATCAAACTAGTCAATCCTAACGGATATCAATCCTAAATATTCATTGGAAGGCCTGATGCTGAAATGGAAGCTCCAATACTTTGGCCCCTTGATGCAAAGAACCGATTCATTAGAAAAGACCCTGATGATGGAAAAGTTTGAAGGCAGGAGAAGGGGAAGACAGCGGATGAGAATGGCATCACTGACTTAATGGACATGAGTTTGAGCATGCACCAGGAGACGGTGAAAGACAGGGAAGCCTGGCATGCTGTAGTCCATAGGGTTGCAAAGAGTTGGACATGACTGAGCGACTGAACAACAGGGAGCTAGAACCCACATGCTGCAACTAAGACCTGGTGCAACCAAATGTATCAATAGTTTTTAGAAAAAAAGAAAAGAATTTCTGTTCATTAAAAAGCACAGGGAGTTCCCTTGTGGTCCAATGGTTAAGACTCTGGGCTTTGACTGCCAGGCCTGGGTTGTATCCCTGGTTGGGGAACTAAGATCCTGCAAGTCTTGAAGTGTGGCCAAAAAATAAGAAGCACAACTAAGTGAAACATTGTCATAAAAAAGATAAAGATATCTGCAACTACTTATTCAACAAAGAATTTGTTTCAACAGAATATAATAAACTCATGAATTAGTACTAAAAAGCCAATTTAAAAGTGAATAAAAGTAGGACTTTCCCGGTGTTCCAGTAGTTAAGACTCCACGTTTCCACTGCAGAGGGTAGGGTCAAGGAGCTAAGGTCCTGCAAACTGCACAGTGAGGGGAAAGAAAAAAACAAAAAGAGCTCGATTTCATTAGTCATCAAGGAAATGCAATGTAGTGATGTTACTAAACAGCCAATGAAATTATTGAAACTAAATAAGACAGAAAATACCAACTGTTGGATAGGGAGCAAATAAAGAGTCTTATGGAGAAGGCAATGGCACCCCACTCCAGTACTCTTGCCTGGAAAATCCCATGGATGGAGGAACCTGGTGGGCTGTAGTCCATGGGGTCGCTAAGACTCGGACACGACTGAGCGAATTCACTTTCACTTTTCACTTTCATGCATTGGAGAAGGAAATGGCAACCCACTCCAGTGTTCTTGCCTGGAGAATCCCAGGGATGGGGGAGCCTGGTGGGCTGCCATCTATGGGGTCTCGCATAGAATTGGACACGACTGAAGCAACTTAGCAGCGGCAGCGGCAGCAAAGAGTCTTAATTGGATCAACCACAGCAGTTTGGTAGTATCCATGAAAGTTAAACATATGCATATTTTATGACAAAGCAATTCCACTCCTAGGAATATAGTCAATAGAATGCATGCATATATTCACCAAAAGGTTTCCATAAAAATGTCCATAGTACCACTACGATGTTTGTCCTCCTGTTCAGTTCTATACTGTAACATTCCACTGTGCATTAACAATAGGATGGATAGGCAATATGACATATGACAAAATAGAATAAATATTGTTAATACATGATATTAACAAGAGAATTTCTGTATTGTGATATATACATACACTGGAAAATAACACTACAATGAGGATGAATAACTATAAGCAAGACTATTGATGAGTCTAATAAACATAATATTAAGAAAAGGTGACCATAAACAAGAGTGTACAACTGTTCGTTGCTCTATTAGAATGAACTTCCCTCAGAGAAGTGTTCCTGATTTTCTTCTCTGCCTCTCCATACACTGTTGGATGAGTAGGTCTATAATAGTGTGAGAGTTCAATATAAGGACAACACAACACATCTTCAGAATCAGCTTTGTCTGGAAAAAGGTGATATTTTGGCAAGAGAGAGCACGTGATGATATGTGAAGCAAGAGATGATATGTGAATATCATCTAATATAGGGAAACTTTGAAATAAGATATGAACAGAAATTAATTAATTAAAATTGTATTTCAAATGAACAATATAACCACGCTGAAGGGTGAGGGTAGTGTGTGTGAGAGAAAGAAACACTAATTCAACAAAACTAATTCAACAAATGCATAGTCTAAATTCGAACACACCACTGACATTTCAGTAACAGCAATAATTTCTGTCACCAAGATCTTGGTTTCTAATTACCATTCTCTACTGAAAAGAACCAAGTTTTCTTGGATAACTGTCATTTCATCTAGGGCAGGATGGGAAATAGAAAACCTTGGAACATTTGTGACAGAAAATAATTATTCAAACAATGGTTGAAGGTGCTCCCTGGCCAAATTTGAGCATCAAAATAAGTAATGATAATAAAGAAGTATAATCTACTGAATATAACAAAAATCTACAAGTTCACGCTGAAATACATATATAAATAAAGTAAGAAGAAAAAGCTCTTCCTTGGAGTTTAAAGCTAGTTAATAGATTTAGAAGAAATGATGGAAACAGCATCAGCTTTTGACAACTATCAGGCAAAAATCAGCAGTGAATACTAAAACTGAAGAGTGAAAATTTGAGGGATAGCTGTGTATTTACAAGCCTCAATGTCCCTGCAAGATATTTATTAAATACAAAGTGAAAAATACTGATTATACCATGGAGACACTACCTTTAACCAAGTGATAAAAATTAAGATCATAGATAGTGGGACAAAGGACATCATGCCCCTTTTATAAGAAGGTATTCAAACAAAGATGCATAACCCAGATGAAGTCACGAGGAAGCATTAGACAAACCAAAGTGAGGGACAAAATAAGTAATCTGCACTTTGTAAAAGTAGCAATATCATAAAATATGCAAAAATATTCTAACTCCCCCCTAAATCTTTGTATTATACTATTCCATTTATATCAAACCCTGGAAAATACAAACAAGTGTACAATGACAAAAAGATGTTTGCCTGAAGAAAAGGGGTGCAGGTAGGGGTGTAGAGACTATGAAGGAATTTTTGGTGAGTGATGGATTTTGACTGTGGTAATGATCACATAGTGTATGTACATCATACTTATAAATTGCATACTTTGAATATGTGCAGTTTATTATATGTCAATTATACCTCAGTAAAGTTGTTTTATAAGTCTAAGGAATTACTACAAATTAACAGAGGCCAAAGGGATATTTTCATATAGGCCAAATAAAAGTCTGTGGGTTAGATAATAACAATGGTTCATTGTTAATTTCATAATTTTGATAATAATATGTGAGAATATACTTGTTTTCAGGAAATCTATTCTCTACTATGTCAGGATAAAGGAATATCATGTCTATGAGAAACTTAGTCTCAATTAATTCAGAAAACCTATTTATGTATATGGAGAAGACATATCTGGAAGAGAAAGGGCTTCCCTCATAGCTCAGTTGGTAAATCATCTGTCTGCAATGCAGGAGACCTGGGTTTGATTCCTGCATCAGGAAGATCCCCTGGAGAACTAAATGGAAACCCACTCCAGTATTCTTGCCTAGAGAATCCCATGGACAGAGGAGCCTGGCGGGCTACAGTTCATGGGGTCGCAGGAGTCAGAGATGACTTAGTGACTAAACCACCACCATGGAGGAGACAAAAAGAGATAGCACAAGGAACTCTTTTCAGTACTCTCTAATGGCCTAAATGGGAAAAGAATCTTAAAAAGAATGGAAGGACTTCTCTGGTGGTCCAGTGGTTAAGACCCTGTGCTTTCACTGCAAAACACATGGGTTGGATCCCTGTTTGGGGAAATGAGAACTCACATGCTGCATGGGGCAAGCCAAAAAATTAAATTTTTAAAAAGTTAAAAAAAAAAAAAGAGTAGATAGATGTATACCTGATTCACTTTACTATACACCAGAAACTAACATATTTTAAATCAACTATACTCTGATAAAAATTATTTTTTTAATTAAAGTGATACAATAAAATACAAAAACAATAAAATGTGTAAAACAGATAGCTAGTGGGAAGCTGCTGTACAACACAGGGAGCTCAGCTCAGTGCTCTCTGTGATGTCCTAGAGGGGTGGAATAGCAGGTGGGTGGTAGACAGGCTCAACAGGGAGGAAATACACATTTATTTATAGCTGACTCAGGTTGATGCACAGCAGAAACCACACAACATTGTAAAGCAATCATCCTCCAGTTTCAGAAAATGTTATCATTTGCCTGAAAGCTAAACTAAATGCTCAGTACTGCAATATTTCCATAAATATATTTCTATAAATCTGAATTATGCAAAGTAAAAGTTTTTTATGCAGGCCAAGAAGCAACAGAACCGTACATGGAACAATGGATTGGTTCCAAATTGGGAAAGGAGTACATCAAGGCTGTAAACTGTCAACCTGCTTATTTAACTTATATGCAGAGTACATCATGTAAAATGCTGGGCTGGAAAAAAAAAAAAATGCTGGGCTGGATGAAGCACAAGCTGGAATCAAGATTGCCAGGGGAAATATCAATAACCTCAGATATGCAGATGACACCATCCTTATGGCAGAAAGTGAAGAACTAAAGAGCCTCTTGATGAAAGTGAAAGAGGAGAGTGAAAAAGCTGGCTTAAAAACTCAACATTCAAAAAAATGAAGATCATGGGTGGGCAGCCCTCAGCTGGACCGGTGGTTGTGTGGGTTGTAGTGCTGGGCGGTCTGCAGGTGCTAGCAAATCCCACCCAGGATGTAGAGTTAGTGGTGTCTAGGTAGTCGGAGAGAAGGAGGAGGCAGCGGTGAATCACTTATAAATGACTCTGAAGCCAGACATGGAGCCTAAATTCCAAGGTGAGAGAGTGCTGTGCTTTCATGGGTGGCTACTTTATGAAGCACAGGTACAAAATCTGTTTTGAGAAGTTAGCTGAAAAAACTACTGGTCGGATAATAATGAGATTTCAATGATTGGTAGCTTTAGGGAGAGCTACCTTTTTCACAGATTTTCAGGTTCATAGTTCCTCATCTTCTCTTTATTGGTGTCTTACTGCTTGCTGAGTGGGTCACATACAGCATCCTGCCATTCATGTTACTGACCTGCTAAAGGCCAGTAGTTGGAAAGAGCATTTGAGTGGAAAGATAGAGGTTTGACTGTGGAAGCAAAATAGCGTTGTTAGTGATTTGTGAGAAAATACTGCCAAAGTCAATTTTATTGGCAAATAGTTGGCTTAAAACTCAGCATTCAAAAAACTAAGATCATGGCATCCGGTCCCATCACTTCATGGCAAATAGATGGGAAAACAATGGAAATGGAAACAGTGACAGACTTTCTTTTCTTGGGCTACAAAATCACTGCCAATGGTGTCTGCAGTCATGAAATTAAAACATATTTGCTCCTTGGAAGAAAAGCTATGACAAAGCTAGACAGCATATCACAAAGCAGAGACATTACTTTGCTGACAAAGGCCCATATAGTCAAAACTGTAGTCTTTCAGGTGGTCATGTATGGATGTAAGAGTCTGACTGTAAAGAAAGCTGAGCGTCAAAAAATTGATGCTTTTGAACTGTGGTATTGGAGAAGACTCTTGAGAATCCCTTGGACTGCAAGGAAATCAAACCAGTCAATCCTAAAGGAAATCAGTCCTGAATATTCACTGGAAGGACTGATGCTGAAGCTGAAGATCCAATATTGGATCACCTGATGCAAAGAACTGACTCATTGGAAAAAACCCTGGGAAAGATTGAAGGCAGGAGAAGGGGATGACAGAGGATGAGGTGGTTGGATGGCGTCACTGACTCAATGCACATGAGTTTAAGCAAGCTCTGGGAGTTTGTGATGGACAGGGAGGCCTGGTGTGCTGCAGTCCATGGGGTCGCAAAGAGTCGGACACAACTGAGTGACTGAACTGAACTGAAAGGTTCTTTTATGTTTTTTAGAAATAAAGAATGTGGTACTTAGGAGAGTGTGAGCAATAGCCAATATATTGATTCACTCCTTAACAAATACTAGTATTTCCCACCCTGACAGACCTTGACCACAGTGGCCACACTTGCTTACCAGAGCAAGTTTACAGAAATAAACCACACACCATCTAAATTTCTAAACCTGATTATTTGAGTTACAAATATATTCTTTTCATTCAATTATCAAGTATTTACTTAGCACCTATCACTGTAACAAGGCTAGAATGCACAAGAAAGACAAAGTTCCCTGGAAGTAAACCTGAGGAACATGCACAGATACAGGTGTTGCACAGGAAGGGGTGAGTGAAGGGGGGGGGGGGGGGGGGGCGGTTTGTCAGGCAGGAAAAAGGAAGAATATGTACCGTGAGCATGAACACGGAGACAGGACCATGCACAGTGAGCCTAGGGAAGCAGAAGCAGCTGGATGCGGCTGAAAGTTCGAGTATAATGTAAGAAGTGACATCAAATAAGACAAAAGAGGTCAGTCATGTCAAGACCCTAAAGATCTCATATTCCATGCTAAGGAATCCATGCTATAGGCTTCACCTATAATTGGAAGGCACTATTTTCCATTGTTTTGGGTGAGATGAACCCCATATGCAGAAAAGCACTAATTGGATTAATCTAGGAGAAACAGCATTATAGAAAGAAAACTTGAATTGCACCTAAGGAGAGCTTGTTGTTCAACATCCTGACTTCCCAGCTGGCTGGTATGCTCATCCCACAATAGAAGTGCCATAAATACTTGCCAATAATAAAGAGAAAGTTGAAATTGTCCCAGTAAGAGATAAATGCCTCAACAGCTGGAGCAAAGAAAATGGAGAGATAGGAGTGCTCTTATCTTGTAGACAAGAGATAACTAGAAGAATGAGAGAAAGGCCGTTAAAGATGACTGAGTTTTCCATTTAGGGTGACCATGTAGATGGTAAACCATTGAACCAAATGTGCAATGCCAGAAGAGGAGCAAGTTTAGAAAAGAGCAAATGTGTTTACACCTATTAAAAATAGGGTACCTTTGGCAACAATGTCACTTGGCAATGTTACAAATCAGGAGCTTACCAGTGAGATCTTTCTGTTACAAAAAAAATTGCTACTAAGTGTTTTAGAGATAAGTTTGTAAACTATTAAGTTACTGGCCACATTTTGATCTGCTCCCACATATGTGAAGTGAGGAGTCAAGATTATTCATTGCAGTAAGGTTTGTAACAAGTATTTTAAAAACACCTTAAATGTGGGATTTCCCTGGTGATCCAGTGGCTAAGACTCCTCACTCCCAGTACAGGGGGTCCGGGTTCAATCCCTGGGCAGAGAACTGGATCTCACCTGACACAACCAAGTGCTTGCATGCTGCAGCTAAAGATCCTGCTTGCCACAACTAACACCCATCACAGCCAGATAAGTAATAAATAAATATTTAAAACAAAACAACTTAAATGTCACTGATACACAAGGGCTTAAATATCTGATCTCTAGTTTATAATGGCTTAGTCAAACAGAAAGTCAGCATTTTTGAACAGATAATTTAAGTCCAGAATGAAATAGAAAAGGTTGCCTGAATTTAAGTTCATAATATTTGAATCTATTCTACTATACTCATATTCATAGTAGACTCAAAAAATTTCAAGTGAGTAATCTAAAAATCATAAAACACCACAGTTGACAGGTATTTAAATTTAAGCACGTTTGAGTATTAACCAAGCTCCATAAAATTCCTTTAAACAAAGTAAGTCAATGAATACTTTGACTACCTTAGTTTCATAACTGTAATAGTAAGTATGAGTGTTATTATGTATATATCATTTTGGACTTTACAAACAATTTTCGATTTTTGATCACCATTGAATCCCAACAATCCTGTGAGATAGGCAGAGCAAGTGGAAATCACCTGCCAAAAGTTGAAGCGAAAATTCTATTATTGTTATACCTCCAAGGCAAAGTTTCAAGATAAAAGATAGAGACAATTTTATTCTCTCAAAAGAAAAGTTTATTTCCTCTGGTTCCTCAGGATGCAAGGCATTTAGTGACTTTGTTCCACTCCTAGTTTTTAAAAATGTAGCTTTCAAAATAAGACACACTAAAATAAGGCACAGTGGAAATCTTTCCAAAACGACATTTCACACAATTTCCCTATTCTCCATCAAAACCTATGATGGAAAAACTTAATGTTCTAGCTTTCTGAGACAAATTCTAAAAATAAGCTACTGTATCACTCAGTGTGCAAGACATGCCTCAGGTAGCTCCTCAAATTCCTCTAGATAACTTAAAGCAACATTTTACCAAAGCAAAAGCATGTAATACTGAAGCAAACTCTCCACATGGATTTCCCTGGTGGTCCAGTGGTTGAGAATCCACTTGCCAGTGGAGGTGACAAGGGTTCGATCCCTGATCCGGGAAGATCTCACGTGCCACGCAGCAATTAAGGCGAAGCACTACAGCTGCTGAGGCTGGTACACTCTAGAGTCCCTGCTCACTGCAACTAGAAAAAGCCTGCATGCAGCAACAAATACCCAGCACACCAAAACAGAATACAATTTTTTAAAATTATTTTTAAACAATAGTCTCCAGAGATCACTCTACCAAGTTTCACAGGTGTCCCCAGCCCTTTGGGTATTTGCTTACCTCCAAAGACACAATGACAGATGGCTTCTTTTTCAGTTCCTCACATTTCCTCTTCTTACAGATCTGATGGCTGTTCTTTCTATTCTTACAGTAAGTACATTCACCACAATTGGTCTTCTGCTGGCAGGGCTCACAGACCCCACATCGCTTTCGTTTCTTCTTTTCCAAGGTAGGTAGCAGAGTTGTGTAGGAAGGAGAAGAGGTACTAGCAAGTGGCACTGGCCTAGACACCACTGTGGTGTTGATGTCAACCAACCTGGTGGCGCTGATCTGGGAGCTCCCTCCTTCCAATGTGCTGGGACTCACCAGGGGGAGCTGGGCAATGCCCTGTGGAGCCGGCTGAGGTCCTCTCTCAGGGGCTAATGTGAACCCCTGAGTGTGAGCTGGCAGAAAGCTTATATGAACCTTCTTCTCATTTTCTATATTGTTCATAGGTATTACAGGAGGTACCAAAATTATCTCTGAGTTTGATGATGGTTGAGGAGTGTGACCTGAACCCAAAGGCAAAATCTGCATAGTGCCCGGGACCTCAAGCCCAGATGAAACAGTGCCCTGGGGCTCGGGCCATGCTGGTAGAGCATTACAGGTAGCAACTGGGTTAAGAGGGGCAGGAAGAAAAATAGGTGGGTCTGAGGCAGTACCACCACCCATACCAAGGACTTGTTGATTTAAGATAGCACCAAAGACCTCTCCTTGGACTGGAATAGCACCAGGAATCTCTGGTGGGTCTGGAGTCTCACCCAAAGGCTCTCCATGAACTGGGTTAGCACCAGGAACTTCCCATTGATGTGGGACAGCACTAAAGGCCTGTCCTAGGACAGGGGTGGTATCAGGAACTTCCTGTTGATCTGGGGTAGCTCTGAGTACCTCTTGATGATCTGGTTTAGCACCAAGGGTTTCTTGTTCTGAACCTGCCAAGAGGAGTTTTATTAATGAGGTAGGATATATCGACCCACCAATAGACAAACAGTTTCTAAGGTCCAACGCAGGTACAACCTTATTAAAGCTGGAGGTGGGGCAGCAATCATGTTCACTTTTGATGGGATCCAGGTAAGAATCAGACAGCTTAAGAGATTCTACTCGTGAACCCAAATCTTCTAACTGAATGCTGGGGTTTCCTTCAGAGGTAACCTTGAGGGCTGCTCTTTGGAGCAAAGGAACACAGACAGTGTCCTGAGCAAACATTCTAGGGGAATCACTGATATTATTCAATGTCTCTCTAGAGAATAGTCCTTCTCCACCACATGTCCCTTCCAGTGACCCAGAAAGAATCTCTGCTGCAGGGTCACTAGGAGTAGAGCAAATTATTTTGGAATCCTGGACACCTTGGGACCAAGACTGGGTTGTCTCTTGGCTCTCGTCTTTAATGAAAGATGCATTTTGTATGCCAATTAGCTTCTCTATGTCAGGGGGGACTGGGGGGTCTTGCATTGGGACTGAATCATTTTCTGAGTGCTTTACTCCCATGTCTGTAAGTACCTTATAATTACACTCATGTTGCTTTCCTAGATTCTTAGGTGGTGGAACTTTCTTGGGTCTGGCTATGACCATTGGGGGTTGGGAGAGTCGTCTGCTAAGAGAGGTGCTTCGCAGAGCCATTGTAAACCCATTGCAAGTTAAGGACTCTGGGTTCTGAAAAAGAACCTCGGTCCTATCCAAATTCATTCGTGCTGCTCCAGCTCTTGTCAGAAGGCTTCTGACTGGCACAGTCAGTTTGGGTTCTGTTTTTTTCTTAACATCTCTTTCTTGCACGAATTGCTTCAATTTTCCAGGGCTCACAGTCTTGACAGTCGCCACATTTTTGTTGGCTGGCTTAGATCCCTTCTTCAGTTGGTTGTTTTTCTTCTTGTTTAGATCTTCCCTCCTGACTAATTTGGAAGGTCTTGCGTGGCGAGATCGAGACATAGCTATGAAGTAGGAAAATCTGAAAGGGCATGAGGGACAGAGTCATTGGTCCTTTGGAAAGTCTCACTTCAGAAGAGAATCTGCATGCACCATGGTTGTGCTCAGTTGCACGAGGTTTTGGTCTGAAATAAAAAAAAACATTGGCAATGAGTCTTTTTTCTATGTAGTCTCTCATTTGAAATAGAATATTGGAACTTCCCTGGTGGTACAGTAGATAAGAATCTGGCTGCCAATGCAGGGGACACAGGTTTGATCCCTAGTCTGGTAAGATTCCACATGCTTTGGAGCCACTAATCCCATGTACCACAACTACTGAGCCCGAATTCTAGAATCCATATGCTGCAACTATTGAGCCCCTGTGCCTAGAGCCCATGATCCAAAGTAAAAGAAGCCACCACAGTGAGAAGCCTGTGCACTTCAAGAAGAGTAGCCCCTGCTTGTCGAAGCTAGAGAGAGCTTGTGAGTAGCAACAAAGACCCAGCACAATGAAAAAACTGTTTAGAAAAGAAATGGAATATTCACTAGCAATTATTAATTAAAATTAAGAAACAATATTTACCACAAAACCAAAGTATAATAGACACAAAACATGCTAAAGTACCCTTTAAACCTTGGATTCACAAATAAAGCTCCTTTAATTTCTGTGACAATTGATTAAGTTAATGAAATTCTCTGAATAAGCTAAGCATGGGGGTTTCTTTAAATTAGAAGCCACAACTATTCTAGTTACAAGTAGTTTAAAGCTCAAACCTAATCTTTACAAATGTGAATATTTAAAAGTTACCTCTTTATCCCTTAGTTCCCCAACCAGGTGGCGAGGGAAGGAACCAGGGCCACGGCAGTGAAAGCACAAAATTCTAATTACTGGACCACCAGGGAATTCCCCAAAAGATACCTCCTACACCCTTTTCTCAGTCCATCACTACCCAAGCAGGGTATTGCCTGTTGGACAGCAAAGCTGCTAAAGCCAGAGGAAGAAGAGCTTACATTATCCAGGAAACTCTACTCCTGGAGACACAATAGTATTAATAGCATATTTCAGTTAACAACCTAAATTTTTCAGACATGTTTCTAATAAGCAGCCATGTTTAAAAAACAAATTGACTATATGAGGATCTTATCTAGTTTGTTTCACTTTTTCTATTTCATATTCAGTGCTCCAATGG
Source organism: Bos indicus x Bos taurus (assembly GCF_003369695.1). Taxonomy (NCBI): domain Eukaryota; kingdom Metazoa; phylum Chordata; class Mammalia; order Artiodactyla; family Bovidae; genus Bos; species Bos indicus x Bos taurus. The sequence continues at coordinate 24,886,689 of NC_040103.1, read as the reverse complement.
CACCCCACTCCAGTACTCTTGCCTGGAAAATCCCATGGACGGAGGAGCTTGGTAGGCTGCAGTCCATGGGTCACTAAGAGTCGGACATGACTGGGCGACTTCACTTTCACTTTTCCCTTTCATGCATTGGAGAAGGCAATGGCAGCCCACTCCAGTGTTCTTGCCTTGAGAATCCCAGGGACGGAGGAGCCTAGTGGGCTTCCGTCTATGGGGTCGCACAGAGTCAGACACGACTGAAGTGACTTAGCAGCAGCAGCAGCAGCAGCTCCCATTTCACTTGGTTTATGTTTTCCAATTTCTCCATCTCTTCTTTTTTTTTATATTCTTTTTAAAGCTTTTATAAAGCATAGTAGAAAAGCTCTTGTGTGTGTGTGTGTGTGTGTATATATATATATAAATCATACATATAATATATACCTTTTAGAAAACTTATGAATTTTTGCCTAACTAAAAAATTTATAACATTTTGAGTCCAGTTGTTTGACTTAGCATAAACAGAATGCTAGATTTCTAATTTAAAATAGACATGCAGCAAACAATAAAAGTTTACTGTATACCATAGGGAACTATAGCCAATATCATATAATAATCTGTAAAATAACTTCAAAAATAATATGTGTAACTGAATCATGAAAAAAGAATTCTACTTTTTGAAATTTAGTAATGTTTCTGTTTTTGACAGTTTTTCTAAATGTTCTATGGACATCTAATAGCAACATATGAGATACAAAATTTTAAATATATTTGTGTAGGATATAAGATTAATATAAATAGAAATCTATTATATTTAAATTATTAATGACATCATTCAAGATACTCTTCTCATTTTTTTCTACACTTGATAAAAATATTCTCAGAGAAATGTTAATATGTTGCACTATGATTATACATATATTTATTTTCCCTTGTTTTTCTTCTGATGTAGCTTTATTTATCCTTGTTTCTTTGTTGTTAGATATCTAGAGGTTTACGATGTTTATCTTCTTTGTGAATTGTACTTTTTACCATTAAAAATATTCATTTAAAAATAAATAAATTTAATTTAGAATCTACAAATTTTTAGTTTTATACACACACACAAAAACAGCATAAAATCTGGGGAGTTAGTATCACCAGATTAGGTTACACATAGATCTCATGGGTCTGTAAATATCTGAGTACCTCCTCAGCATAAGGAAGGCATTGTCATGGGGACTGTCCACACCCAGAAATGATGTCCCTCTTTCCTCCTTCACCCAACTTAATCCAAAGACTGCTGGTTCTAGGTTCTCCTTGGTGGCCCAGTAGCTAAGACTCTGTGCTGTCAATGCAGGGGGCCAACATTTGATCCCTAGTCAGAGAACTAAATCCCACATGTTGCAACTAAGGGTTCAAAAGCTATAACTAAAGATCCCACGTGCTGCAACTAAGACCCAGTGCAGCCAAATAAGTAGATAAATTAAAAATCCAAAGAAACAAAGACTGATGGTTCTAAAGCCCTTCTACCAAGGGTCCCAAAATTTTCATGCTGAATATCTAAGCAAGGAAATTGGAAATAATGAGAAAATGAGATAATACAAACAATAAAGAATAATAAATCAAGCAACTATTATTTGAAAGTTCAGAAAAGAGGAGAAAATGAAAGGGGACTGGCCAAGAACCATCATCAAATTGCACTGTTGTCTCCTCAAATGGCCTGACTCTGACCTCAAAGAGATGGGAATACCAGACCACCTGATCTGCCTCTTGAGAAACCTATATGCAGGTCAGGAAGCAACAATTAGAACTGGACATGGAACAACAGACTGGTTCCAAATCAGGAAAGGAGTACGTCAAGGCTGTTTATTGTCACCCTACTTATTTAACTTATATGCAGAGTACATCATGAGAAATGCTGGGCTGGATGAAGCACAAGCTGGAATCAAGATTGCCGGAAGAAATATCAATAACCTCAAATATGCAGATGACACCACCCTTATGGCAGAAAGTGAAGAGGAACTAAAGACCCTCTTGATGAAAGTGAAAGAGGAGAGTAGAAAAGTTGGCTTAAAGCTCAACATACAGAAAACTAAGATCATGGCATCAGGTCCCATCACTTCATGGCAAATAGATGGGGAAACAGTGGAAACAGTGGCTGACTTTATTTTTCTGGGCTCCAAAATCACTGCAGATGGTGACTGCAGCCATGAAATTAAAAGACGCTTACTCCTTGAAAGGAAAGTTATGACCAACCTAGACAGCATATTGAAAAGCAGACACATTACTTTGCCAACAAAGGTCTGTCTAGTCAAGGCTATGGTTTTTCCGGTAGTCACGTATGGATGTGAGAGTTGGACCATATTCTCCGGATGTGAGCGCCGGAGAATTGATGCTTTTGAACTGTGGTGTTGGAGAAGACTCTTGAGAGTCCCTTGGACTGCAAGGAGATCCAACCAGTCCATCCTAAAGGAGATCAGTCCTTGGTGTTCATTGGAAGGACTGATGTTGAAGCTGAAACTCCAACACTTTGGCCACCTGATGCAAAGAGCTGACTCATTTGAAAAGACCCTGATGCTGGAAAAGATTGAGGGCAAGAGGAGAAGGGGACAACAGAAGATGAGATTGTTGGATGGCATCACTGGCTCAATGGACATGGGTTTGGGTGGACTCCAGGAATTGGTGAGGGACAGGGAGGCCTGGCTTGCTGCGGTTCATGGGGTCACAAAAAGTCGGAGACGACTGAGCGACTGAATTGAACTGAACCAAATGATCATCAGTCTGTGGTGAAATGAGAAAAAAAAAGAGGCTGAGTACACCTGAAACTAACACAACATTGTAAATCAATCAGTGAAAAAGTGAAAGTGTTGGTCTCTTTGTCATGTCCTGACTCTGCGATTCCATGGACTGTAGTCTGCCAGGCTCCTCTGTCCATGGAATTCTATAGGCAGTAATACTTGAGTGAGTTACCATTTCCTTCTCCAGGGGATCTTCCCCAACCCAAGGACTGAACCCAGGTCTCCTGCATTGCAGGCAGATTCTTTCCTATCTAAGCCACCAGGGAAACACAAATCAACTATATTTCAATTTTAAGAATAAAGAAGTAAAAAAAGGCATGTAAAGTTTTTCATAAGCCTGAATTAATTTAACTAATGTCTTCCTTTTTCTCTTATTAAAATTTCCTTTCTAAACATATAGAGTGCTTCCCTGGTATCTCAGTAGTGGAGAGCCTGCTTGCCAATGCAGGAGACAGGGGTTTGATCCCTGGTCTGGTAGTATCCCACATGCCTCGCAGCAGCTGAGCCTGTGTGCCACAACTATTGAGCCTGTGATCTAGGACCCAAGAGCCACAACTACTGAGCCCATGAGCAGCAGCTCTGAAGCCTGCTCACCCTAGAGCCTGGGCTCCCCAACAAGAGAAGCCACAACAAGGAGAATTCCCAGCACCACAGCTAGAGAGTAGCCCCGCTTCCTACAATTAGAGAAAAAGCCAAACAGCAATGAAGACCCATTCTTAAATTCTTAAATAAACAAAATTTATTTTAAAAGTAGAAAATTCCCTGGTAGTCCAGTGGTTAGGACTATGTACTTCCATTGCAAAGGGAAGAGGTTGCATCCCTAGTGTGGAAGGTAAGATTCTGCAAGTTGCATGGCCAAAATAAAAATTTTTTAAAGTAATAAAAGTCCTTTTTTTGTGAAAAGGTGGAGATGGGTTTTTTTCTTTTCTTTTAAAATTATTACCTGGTACAGTAAAAATTTGACAGTCCTCTACCATCCTCAAATTTTGGTTTTGTTTTGGTTGTACTTTTTTGATCCAGGTAATCCTGGGATACACTATTTGGTTTTGTGGCTAGAGATGGTGTTGCATTAGAAAACCCTCCGTTTCAAGCTGTGATCACCAGCTGTGTCCTTCAGCAAACTATTTAACAGGAGTCAAGTTTCCTGTGTTTGAAATGAGGTTGTTTGGGGGAACCAATGGGCTTCTCTGGGGAAAACCTAGTGGTAATGGTTTCATCCTTTTGATATCTGAGGTAAGAACAAAGACTTTGAAAATAGATGTGGGTTCAATTTCTAGATCAGAAACATTATCAGCCATGTGATTTTGACAAATTCCTTGGTCTCTCTCTTCCTCAGTTTACTTACGTATATTAGAATAAGAAGCATAATAAGAACTTTCCTAGCGGTCCAGTGGTTAAGACGGCACACTTTCAGTGCAGGGGTCATGGGTTTGATTCCTGGTCAGGGAAATAAGATTCCACATTCCTTGGGGTATAGGAGGAAACAAAAGCATAATAGTACTGACTTTACTGGGTTACTATGAGAATAAAATGAGATGATCTATGAAAAGGCTTAGCACAGAGCTGGCATATAATAAATGTTTTATAAATGAGAGCTTAAAAAAAAAAAGTCTGCCTACAGGCCAACATACAAAAAAAAAGAGAGAGAGAGAGAGAGAGAAAATAAATTTAATAGTAGTTATCATTATTATAGAACCAATTTAATTCTGAGTCTGCCGTATCCTGCAAAATAAGATCTAATTCTTTTTTTCTGTCTTCACCTAACACATTGTAGGCCACACGCTATAATAAAAGATCTCAGAGCACAACATTTAGAGTTAAAGCATTGAGCCTTTAAGAAAGATTTTTAAAATAGACATTAGTGATAACATTAACCACAAGAAAAACAGCATTTTGATACATCTGTGCTAAATACAAATACTAGGCTAAATACAAATCCACTTGAATTCTTAGCATTTAAGCTTACTGCTTTTCCTCCTTTCTTAAAAAAAAACAAAAAACAAAAAAACTAGCTCTTTTGCTGTGAAAAGCTGTAGGATATTTTCTCCAAAGACCACTGGTTTTCACACCACCATTTTTAGAAAACAAAGACATTCCAATTCTAATCTCCAGAAAGTCAGCAATCTTTATAAGGATGTATTTTCAGATAATAAAAAGCAATCCATCCCATTCAGTAGAAATTCAGAAATTCAACAATATCGGTATAAGCATACTTTATGTCTTATATCGGGATTACATGGCTAAAAATTATTAGGGGCATATAATCTAAGTACTGCAATCAGTCATGAAAATTAAAATTTGTATGCTGAGGCAAGTAATCTGTATATGCCAGAGGGTGTCATGGGATCTGCTTTTGAAAGTAGTTTATAACTTGATCTTTGTCTCATATATTCTTTTATATTTTTTAATGGAAGTGCTTTAGAAATTCAGACTTGTAATTAAGATAATGTTTACCATTCAAACCTTATCTCCTGAAAAAGAGCCTGTCAAGGAAATGGAAAAGGTATGAGCAACAGGGATTGGAAAGATGTGGCCTCTTTAAATGATAACAGCATTTTTATGAGATCCTGAAAGAGGCCAATGACCCCTAAAAACCCAACTGCAGGAAAGAAACCACTGGGTACCACTCAGCTAAAGAAACAATCAGAAACAAAATAAGGATTCCCACAAGATCTTAATTTTATCACTTGACTCCACTGATGAAATGTAACCCCTTTTGTGATAAACTAAGTTATCCCCAGGGCTGAACTCTGAGAGGAGAGGCAATAAGCTTTTTCCGAAATTTGGGAGGTGGGGCGAAGGGAGGGAACCTATTATATTATATAGATTCATATTTAAATATGGAATTTTCTATACATCTTATTTTCCTTATTAATTTATAAACATTATTAAATGCTTTATTTCATTTTTGGGGTGCTTTATTTTTTATAGAGTACTTAAGTCATAGAAAAATATATTTACAATTGAATACTAATTCCACTTCCGTTTTTCATTTCTGATGAAAACTAACATTTCAGTATTTCTCAAAAATCAGCTTTATTCTACTCTAAAGTATATCCTAGAGTCTGAGCGCACGGAAGTAGCTACAGGATAACATGATTGGAACAGAAAATAAGAGAATTATGTCCTTGTTATCAAACATACATAGGAGGTCCCAGAGGGGGCCTACATGCAATTAATTGATACTATCTGGTGAGCTCTATGTTCCTGGAGGAGAAAACAAAGCAAAATGAAACAAGCAAAACTTCCAACAACTGTGGGATGCAAAGCATCACTTGGGTAACTAGTATTTTCAGCAGAGGGCATCAAGATCCCCAACCCATAATAATTTCCCCCCCCTAAAGTGTCCTTGTGACATAAGGGACTGGAGTTGGAGTAGTACATGAGATCGAAACATTACTGCCCAGGAGATAAGGGCCAACTTATAATTTAAAACATGCAAAGAGATTCTAGCCCAAAATAGAAAATCGAAGGTTACAGAGAAAGTGGAGAAGAGGCTAGATCGGGTCCCAGGGCCTATGTGTATATCTGCTAATTATTCACACATAATTTAAACATAGCTAACCAAATTGATCAACAGGATCAGACTTCTGCCTCAGTATTATTTGAGTTTACTAAGTAGTCTTTCCCTAAAGAAGCCTTAAAAAGGGGAGATGGGGGGAAGCAAAAACAATTTCTGATGCAATCACCTTGCCTAGAAACTGAAAAGCTGTCTTCCTAAACTGTATCAGTCGTCTGTAAAGGACAATATTGACAGTACTGTGATAGAAAAATCTTCTCCCACCTACATCCCTCCTCCTTCTGGATCTCCTAGTCCCCTGAGGCAGGAAGTGGCTGAACTGATGTAACCATCCAGCCCACATGTCAATTTAAAATTACACTGCAATCCTTCCCACCACCAGTAGTGGCCAAAAGAGTGGTGAGTATTTGCATACATAGAGCTAGTTTCGAAAGAAACTCTGATTTCATAGTCACTCCATTCAGCTTCTTAGAATTTAAAGGCTGCTGCACTTGACTGAGAAATACAAGACTTAAAGCATTTCTTTTTAAAGGGCACCACTTCGCTTAGTTTCCTCCAGTAACTAAGTTCTGAAGGAAAAGGAGGTGGGCGGGCTGCTTGTAGTTCCTAGATAGTTTTCTACCACAGGAAGTGTGAGAGCTCTCCGCACATGGAAAGACTGTGGAGGGAAACTCAGTAGAATGCCAGCAGATTTAGTCAAAGTCTCCTTCCATATGTAAAACACCCTTGCTGCCCTGCCGAGAGCGAGGGGGGAAAAAAGCCAAAAAGGGCCACAGAAAGGGAAGGGATAAGTTAAAATGGAAAGAGAATGACCCCGCCAATAACAAGAAAAGCATAAAACATGTTGAGAAGAAGAGGGAAAAGCAGAAGGAAGAAAATGTCTAAAGGAAAAAAAAAAAAGCAAAAAAGTAGAGGAAGGGGGAAGAAACATGTAGCAATAAAGCTAGAATATAAAAAGACAACTGGATCAAAACACAAGACTAAAGTTAGAAAGATGGAGGGGTGGGAAAAGAGATAAAGAGTAGACGGAAGGAAAAATACAGAGGCAAAGAAGAAGGTGGGGGAGGGGAGGGACAAACAAGATAAAGAGTGGAGGAAGAGAAACAAAGGGCAGGGACAGAGGTGATCCAAAACTCCAACCCATCAATTCTAGAAGATCCGAGCTGGGAGCCATAGTTAACCTTCGGTTAAATGGTAAGCGCTGATCCAGGAGTTCTTAATATGAGCTACTAGTCTTTGCAAAGAGATAGGGGCAGTGGATACTAATAACTCTCATACTTGATTCTGAAGTTTAATTGAAATAATAACATGGTTTTAAACACTGTCATACATTGACAACCAAGCTAATTAAGATCTCTTAACTGGGGAGTGAAGGCACTTGGGTTTCAACCTGTGTAACCAACGCAAACCAGTAAAATCAGGAAATTCACTCAAAATCAACGTTACCTGAGGCTTTTAGTTCTCAGAAACAACGCTGACTAATCCCCAAACCTCTCCTTATCTGCATAACCCGCCTTGTTTAACTGTACGCATAAATTCCTAATATGTCTTAAAAAGTTCTCGCCCTAACCGGTTCACAAGCACATTTTCCAAACTCATTTTGGCATCCTGAGTGAGGCCTAAGGAGGCCGACATTTTTAAATTTTACTTTATAACATTGAGGAGAGGGGAGGTGGAAAGGATGGGCACTTTGCAGTTCAGAGCGGACCTGAGGTTGCTGCCCTGTAGCGCCGCCCTTAACCGTCTGGGTGCAGCGCTCAGACTAGACTGTGCACCTAATCGACTCCTCGCTCAAAGTCTTGAAACACTTTTCAAACATGTATTTATAAACTGATCATTACTGTATTATGCAGCTCATTTTGTGCTCAAGAGTGGAGCCGGGGAGTAGGGGAAGAAGCAATGGGCAAGTTGGAGCTGGGGGAAAGACTCCCACTTCAAGTAATATTCTCTTGTTGATACATTAATTTTTATTGGGTCAGAAATGCCCAATTTGTGTTCCCCATTACAGTGGGAGGTATACTGTGAAGGGCCAGCAACTTCCCGACCGCTTTTTTGTAGAGACTGCGCACAGCCCTTAGTAGCTGAATCGCTTTGGGAGTGTGGGTGAGAGGGAGGGAAGGAAGAGAGGCGAGGGAGTGAGGAGAGGGAGAGAGACCTAGCCCAGTCTCTTCCCGACACGTGAAGTGGCGGCGGTCCCTGGCACCCCCAGACCCGGCCCCTCACGTGCCGTCCGAAGTGTCCCGGCACCCAGCTCGGCACATCTCCCACCCTAGGGCCCCACTCCAGGATTCCGTGCTAGTGATGCGACGGCAAGCCGGCGCTTTCGGCGACCGAGAGGCGCCCGTAAGGGTTTTTAGAAGGCCATTTTGACAGAACACTATTCTATTCCCTACTCCCTTCCTCCCGGATCCGCAGAACTCCAGGTCAACCTCTGGCAAGCCTCTCCTGCTACCTCCACTCCAAAATTTTCGTCCCTGAAGCCTCCTCCCCGAAAAGCTCAGAGAAGGCAAGTGCCAAATGTTCTCCCAACGAACTGGCCCCCTGTATTAGCATGGGGGAGGAAGAAAACTTCTTTTCGGGACACACTTGAGTGTGGGACAGCCCGGGTTCCCCATCCGAAACTTGCCCTAACTCTTCGCTCTCCTCAGCCCGAGGCGCTCAGACCTCCGTTTCTCCTCTGAGGGGCATCAATCACGGGCACAGTCGGGGAATCACCCCCTCCCAAAGCCACGCTTGCCCTCCCGGCAATCCTCCCGTTTTCAGCGGAGCCCGGGGTCCTAGCCTGAGGCGCTGGGCTCTCCCCACCCGGCGTCCCAGCCCGGCCTCAGGGCAGGCGACCGCGTCCTCTGGCCGGGGGCATTGTTTACCACCCGCAACAAAAGCGCCCCAAGCGGCCTTGGGTGGGGGGTCGCCGCAGGGAGTGGGCCCATCCCTGCGACCCCCGCGGCCCCGCGGACACGGAACCCCGGCGCACGTCCAGCCCCAGCCGTGCACTGCCCTTCGCAACCCCTTCCGGCCTCCGCGTGTGCCTCCCCAGACCCCTGCCCTCTGTCCCTCTCCCAGCTCACCACTGGCCCCCTCAGGCTCCGAGGACTGCGCGCGTTCCCCCGGCTCCAAGCCTGCAGCAGCCCTCGGGGAAACTTTCCAACTTGCGATCGTCCCCACAACTTCGGAGTCAGGGGCCCCGGCGGGCGCGAGGGGCGCGGGAGGGCCCCGGGAGGACACCTACCGGCTGCCTGGCAGGGTCAGGGCCCGAGCCCCCGGGGTGGGCGACTGCTTCCCAAAGGTCCACAGCGCAGAGGCAGGTAGAGTTGCATGACTGGGGCGGGGCAGGGGGGCGTCCGGGGGGGCAGACCCGGGAGCAGAGGGCCCAGCGGCTGCGCGCACAAAGCGGCGCGGGAGCGGGCTGCGCTGCCGCTCCCCGCCAGGTCAGCCCCCCGGAGCAGCACTGTCTCCCCAGGACAGACCTCAGGGAGTGAAGCTGGGGCTCTGCCTTCCCTGGACCCTGCTCTGCTGAGCGAGAGGCAAAACGCGAGCTGGATTTCCCTAAACTGGAGCTGGACTCTCCTGTGGACCCTTACCCCTCCCCTTGGCCCTCTTCTCTCCCAACCATTTTTTTTTTAAAGGTCAAAGGAGAGTATTGGAGAGGGAAAACGTTATCAAGATCTTCTTGTCATGATATATATATGTTTTTTTAACTAGGTACTCTGGGGCTGAGAGAAAAGTTTTGGGGTCTCTGAATTGAATGTTTATAGATACATTAATGGGGATGCGAGGTCAGAGATGCCACCATTGAGCAATATTTGGGTCGCAAGCAATGGAAAACTGCCCTCAGCACCTTAGAGAGAAGCCAGAGAAGGGTTGTGTTCCCTTGACTCAGAGCTTGATGTCTCAAGTGTCATCATAACATTTTTGTTAGTTATTTGCCTTTGTGCGTTGGTGGTATTCATTTTCCCGATGAAGAAGACATAGGAATAAATAAGTTTTCATCATTAAGACGAATAACCAGTGCCAGTATACCAGAAGTAAGACTGACTGGGGCGTTCCAATTTCTCCCGAAGTGTCTGATGGGCTGTTGCTTCTTCCAGCAGACAGTTATTAAACAGACATGGGAATCTAGATCTTTAACGGAGTCACAGTGGTAAGGAACATAGAAATCATTCCTTCCAGGTCAAATTTCAATGGAAGGGAAAAGACTACTTGTATTGCCTTCCACACCATTCTATCCTTATCCTGAACATAATTTTTATTCTTTGTTATACCTGCTTTAATAAACATAACCAGATTGTTCTTTTGAGAAAGATTCCTAAACTTTCAAACTTTCTCACTGATTGATTCATTCAAATTTATTCTTGAGCTAGGAGCTGGGCGTACAGAGTTTAATGCAATTTGCTTCCTACCCAGGAGGAACACACATTCCAGGTTTGCAAGCAGAGCAAACGAACTGCTCCACTGCAGTATTTTCAGGGCTACAGTCAGATAAATACCTTGATTGGAGAAAGAAATGTGGTTTTTAAAATAAAACTTCTGCAAAAATGCCACTCTTCTTAATGTTTGCGAAAGCCTAATTGTCAGTATCTTGTCAGAAACAATCTCCTAGGACCGAAATGAAAAGAATGTTGGGAGAGTTTGACTCAAAACTTAATTTTCTTAAAGAACAAAGGGAGAAAGGCTATCATGAACTAGCAATATCCTGGCTTTTGTCAATTAATTGAAATGATTTACTTTAAAAGGTATTGAGGGGCTTCCCTGCTGGTCCAGTGGCTAAGACTCCCATTGCAGGGGGCTAGGGTTCGATCCCTGGTCAGGGAACTAGATTCCCTGTGCTACTACAAAGATCAAATACCCCACGTGTCCCAGCCAAATAAATTATTTAAAAAAGAAAAAGAAAAGCTATTGAGATGGAAAAATCACACAAAGATATAGAGAAATGTCCAAGACAATGCTTATTCTCTCCATTTCATAAACATTATTTGAGTCCATACTGTGTGCCAGGCACAGTTTCATACTTTGGGGAAACAGCAGGAAGCAAACTGAAACCTCTTCTCTAGTGGTGACTTGGTGCTTGTATTCAATAATGGAGTATTCAATAATGGAGTGGGGGCAAGGAGAATAAAAGCTAGAAAGCAGAATACACATAATGTGTTAGATGGTGATGGTGAGAGTGGGAGGAGGGAGAAGGAGAGTAGGGGACATTGAATCCTGGGGAAAGCTGCAATTTTAAATCCAGCAATCAGCTCATGGAATAGATCTGAAAGAGATTAGGGAGAAAGCTGGGGGCGGATTTTATGCTTAGGAAGGAGCAAATGCAAAGGCCCTGAAGGTGGGTTTGTATCTGTGGTGACAAAACAATTTCACTGTATTTCACAATGGTAGAAAATTGGAAACTGAAACTTCCCTGGTGGTCCAGTGGTTAAGACTCCACTGCAGGGAATGCACGTTTGATCCCTAGTCAGGGAACTAAAATTTCACATGCCATGTCCAAAAAACAAAATTCAATTAAAAAATCAGAAACTGAGTAACAGTCCATTAAAAACAAGGGAAAAAACAAGATAGATAGGTCCCGATGACCAAGTCTGAGACAAGTTTGAGTTTGGAAAAGAGGTTTAGCTTGGAAAAGCAAATTTGAAAGTCATCAGCATGTAGATGACAATGAAAGTCACCTTGGTATCTGAGACTTAAAACATAGCCCTAGCAAAATCTGTTTCATTTGAACCTGTTAGAAAAGGGGTCTGATAATTATAACAGACACTAAAAGGTTGAATAAATTGTGGGAAACTAAACAATAACATGAATCTACCCAAAGAGAAGAAAAGAAAGTGCAATTCTTTCCAGACCTCAGTATCAAAGAATAAATATTTAAGCAATTTCCTACTATCCTTACCCATTCTTAATAACAAAGCAAGAATTCCAGTCTTATTTCCAAAAACCTCTCTAGAAGAGAGAGGTGAAAATAAGGTAGGTATAGGATCTTTGCTTATGTAACTTCCTAAATACATAACTGTAATTTCAGCTTAGTTGCCCTGTTTACTAATTAACTTCACTAATGTCCTCTATTGGCAAAAAAAAAAAAAAAAGATTTTTTTTTCTGTTGGCAATTTTTTTTTAATTTGGCAGAACTAACTGCTGGTGGAGAACTCTTACACATCCATAAAAGTAAAAATTGTGCAAACAACTAGGAAAGACAGACTTACTATTCTCTATAAGGAGAACAGGCGTGGATGGATGGATTGATAGATGATATAATGATATAATAGTAGCTAGAAAAGAGTTAATAGTCCCTTGGTGATGTGGGACACTAACTACAATCAGAGAGGTCCTGGAAGAGCAGGGGAGGATGGGCAAGATAAACCTGTGCTAATAGGTCAGCATCGAAAAAGATGTAACGCTATCAATTCTGCTAGAAGTCCAAGAAAGCACGGAAAACCTAGAGTTGAAAGACCCAAGGGAATTCTCAGAGAATTTTCATGGAGCAGGTCTGCAGGAATTGACATTTACTTGTCAGTTTACTGGCAGATGCAGACCCAAAATCTTTTTCTCACTCAAGTTTCTAAACTGTATCAAAGATTGTCAAGAAAACATAGGGTACATATAACATATGGTAGGTACAAACCAAAAGACACCTCAGTTGAGAAGGTGGTAGAGGAAATCAAATTGATGTTCTGAAGGAGAAAAAATTTTAGGCTTGCCAAATTGGTTTTGGAACTGGTTTTGGAAGGAAGTGGGAAAATTAGCATACCTTCACAATAACTATAGAGAATGAAGATATATTCTAGTTATGATAATGAAACAAGATCTTTTATTATATAGTCAGCTTCCAAAAGAACCATATCCTTTGGACTTTCCTGACAGTACAATAATTAAAACTCTGAGCTCCTATTACAGGGGGCGCTGGTTCTATCCTTGGTTGGGGAATAAAAGATCCTACATACCTAGAGTTGTGGCCAAAAAAAATTTTTTTTAATTAAAAACTAAACATATCCCAAATCAAATCAAATCAGTGTGGTCAAACTCAGTCTGTTTTGGTAAAAACTCCTTCCCTACTTCTATGACAAAATTCAGCCATTTTCCCCATTTATGCCTTGTCCAGCAACTTTAATGATAAACTTTCCAACCCACTAATTCATTCATCCTCTTAACCTCTCCAGAATTTAACCTATCCTGGAAGCATCCTGATTTGACTTCTACATCCACATCATCCATTTTCTCTACTGTTTGCAAACAGCAGAATTCTGTGAGGGCCTTAGACAGCTTTGACATCGTAAGACCTAAATCTGCATTAGGTCTTTATTTCTCCTCAGCAATCACTATTTTGGGAGCTTTTGAGTCTCTTCCTGCCATGAGATCTGTTTTAAGCCTTTATTTTCTTAACCTCCAAAGCTGTCCACAGCCCAGGCTGTCAAGAGAGGCTCTTGATTTCTTTTTTACTTCTTCCAGTTTTATTGAGATATAAATGACATATAGCACTGTATACCTTTAAAGTGTGCAACGTAACGATTTGATTTATATACATCATGAAATGATTACCACAATAAATTTAGTGAGTAAGTTTTATCGCATGTAGAGGTACTTCCCTGCTAGCTCAGACAGTAAAGCGTCTGCCTACAATGCAGGAGACCCAGGTTCGATCTCTGGGTCAGGAAATGGCAACCCACTCCAGTATTCATGCCTGGAAATCCCATGGACCGAGGAGCCTAGTGGGGTACAGTCCATGGGGTCACAAAGAGTCGGACACGACTGACTTCACTTTCATTTTCACTTTCATGTAGAAACAAAATGAAAGAAAATTTTTTTCCTTGTGATGAAAACTCTTACAATTTACTCTCTTAAATTTTACATATGACATATAGCAGTGTTATATTGTGTTGTACATTATATCCCTAGTGCTTATTTATTTTATAATCAGAAGTTTTTGTACATTTTGACTATCTTCATCCAATTCCATCTCCCCCCACTCTCCACCTCTGATAACCACAAATCTGATCATTTTTTATATGAGTTTCTTTGTTTGCTTATTTATTTTTGAAGTGTAATTGACCTACAACGGTCTGTTAGTTTCTGGTCTACAACACAGTGATTCAATATTTCTACCTATTACAAAATGATAACCACAATAGATTTCTTTTTCATATATAGCATTTTAATTATTTGGCTGTGATGGGTCTTCACTGCTGCGTGGGCTTTTGTCTAATTGTGGCGAGTGGGAGCTACTCTCTAGTCGTGGCTCATGGGCTTCTCACTATGGTGGCTTCTCTTGTTGGGGAGCTCAGGCTCTAGAGCACGCAGGCTTCAGTAGTTGCTGTGCAGGAGCTCAGTAGTTGCGGCTCCTGGGCTCTAAAGCACAGGCTTGACAGTTGTGGCGTGGGGGCTTAGTTGCTCCATAGCATGTGGGATCTTCCCGGACCAGGGATCAAAGCTGTGTCTACTGCACTGGCAGGCAGATTCTTCACCATTGCTCCACCAGGGAAGCTCTACAATCGATTTCTTAATTACCTCTCCCTCCCTTCCTGAACAGTACTGTTTCCGTCCTTACCTGAAGTTTTTTCCCCTGTTACGTGGCCGTGCATTTTCTTGTGCCCTTCAGCCTAGTCTCCATGCTACTTTATTGAAGCATTACTACATTAATTAATCCTTCTTTTTAGTCTCTTCAGGCTCTTCTTCACAAGTACCTTCTTGTCTACTGTCTAGAGGTCTTCCATGTTTATCATACTTAGGACATGCTTTTGCTTTGTCTTACCTCCCCGTCTATCTTTAGCCCTATTTCTCTCCATGACAAATTCTATTTCATGCTGTTTCCTGTTCCTATAACAGCTATTTGTTTCTGAGTCCACTGACTTACTCTCCTGAAGTTACATTCACAACACAGCTTCTTCATTCCCTTTTTTCATCCCCCCCCTCCGCCCCCACTCTTGGAAAAGGCAATGGCACCCCACTCCAGTACTCTTGCCTGGAAAATCCCACGGACGGAGGAGCCTGATAGACTTCAGTCCATGGGGTCGCAAAGAGTTGGAATGACTGAGTGACTTCACTTTCACTTTTCATCCTCGTGCATTGGAGAAGGAAATGGCAAGCCACTCCAGTGTTCTTGCCTGGAGAATCCCAGGGACAGTGGAGCCTGGTGGGCTGCCGTCTATGGGGTTGCACAGAGTCGGACACAACTGAAGCGACAGCACAGCAGCAGCAGCCCCTACCCTACATTTTGAAATTTCTCATCCCTGGAATTTTGTGACACCTATAGGCCATCCTGGTTCTTCTCCTAGAAGTCCAACCAAAATGCCTTCACCATCTTCTTCCTCTGGCTACTTCCTTCTTCAGAGCCCTCTTGGCATTGCAAACACTTTGGATCTCCTGGTCCAGCCAACTTCCAAAGCTGACTCTCCAGCCCTGAATGTTGTGGCTGCAGTCCATTATCTCTGGCCCCTGAAGCTGTGTGCTGTGTTCCTCATCTCTTTCTTTGCATTTTCACCCGAGACATGCTGGGACCCGCTCTGCTCTGCTCTGATACTTGTTTCTCATTACACCACACGTGGTGACTTCTACCTAGCAGGCACATTAAAGCCACCTGTCTGAATTATTTCCAAATGTTTCCTTCCTCCCTTCTGAGAATTCACTTAAGGCTGTTGATAATTTGGCGAGTCTCTTCTAAACAAATGTACTTTCTCTAGCATTGTGAATAGAGGGGATGGAAAAGTTGGGACAGATACAGGTCTGCCTGGAATGTCCTTCTCCCTCCTGTTCTCTCCTCTCTTTCCTCTATATTACTCTCAATCTTGCCAGGCTGGCACACTTATCTTCATCCCTCAAAACCCAGCTCACAAAGTTCCTTGTCTATGAAACCTCACATAATAACCGAGGCAGAATTAAGAGCTTCGTAGCTCTCTCAACAGTGCTTCTGCAATAGTCCCATATCTATCATAGTACTTCTCTCTCATGCCACCCCGTTACTAAACTGTACACCTCTCAAAGGACTTCTCTTCCTTTTCTATATTTCCAGTGCTAGTTCCTGGTCCACACATAGTGATTCAGGACATAAAACAAAGCAGACACCCAATATTTGTTAAATGACTCTCAAAGGTCCTATCTAAACTATCTAAACGCTGTGACCACAATTATGTAATTCTCTGTGCGAGTCCTAAGTCATTTCAGTTGTGTCAGACTCTTTGAAACCCTATGGACTACAGCCTCTATCCACGGATTCTCCAGGTAAAAACATGGGAGTGGGTTGCCATACCCTCCTCCACGGGATCTTCCCGACCCAGGGATCGAACCTGAGTCTTTACGTCTCCTGCATTGGCAAGCAGTTTCTTTACCACTGGTGCCACCTGGGAAGCCCATATCATTCTATATGTTTGTACAAAAGAGGCTAATTTCTTGGTAATCTTCACATTGTCACAATACCTTACACATGGCAGAAAATGTAAAGTGCTAAGCAGGGACACTGTAGGTCCCTTTCCCATCCCCTCTTCATAGATATAAGATGCATTTCAAAAATATCTATCATTGCCTTAAAGTTTGCTAAAGCCTTCACCATCTGAAGACTTCTATTATTTAAAATCCACTGATAACTCAGCTCCTCTAGAAAATTGTTCTTTTTAAAAAATTAATTTATTAATCAGTTTATTTGAATGAGCTGAATCTTAGTTGTGGCATGCAGGATCTTTGATCTTCATTGTGGCTTGTTTTTTTTTTTTGTTTGGGTTGTGGCATGTGAACTCTTAGTTGTGGCATGTGGGATCTAGTTCCCTGATCAGGGATCGAACATAGGCCCCATATATTGGGAGCACAGAGTCTTAGCCACTAGGCCACCAAGAACCCTAGAAAATTGTTCTTGAACAATCCTACTAGGGAATTCCCTGGTGGTCTAGTCGTTAGAACTCTGTGCTTTCATTGCTGGGGCCTGGGTTGGATCCCTGACCAGGGAACTAAGATCCTACAATCTGTGAGTGGCCCAGCCAAAAAAATTAAATTAAATTAAAAATTAAAATTGAAAAAAATTAAACAGGAAATAACCCTACCAAACATACATAACCTCAGAATTATCTCCCCTCCTCAGCATTCATGAAGAATAGTGTTGAACTTCATTACTTTATACTCACTGATAATGTGATTTTGACACTGTTTATTAGTATTATCTATGTACACATTTTGTTTCCCCAACTATGTGAAAACTTCAGAGTAAGACTCATATCTTCTATTTCTTTTGTGTCCTATCTCTTTAGAGAAACTGATACTATAATACCCTCAATAAATATTCCTGACAGGCCAAATATTGACTGACAGAGCAATTGGATAATATATCCCATGTTATCTTCTCAGTGAAAAACACTAAGCAAATCCATCAGTGTTATTATTGCTCCAGTGTGTGAATAATATAATTGCTACTGTTGATTGAATACCATCTTTACACGTTATACTATACTTTCTAAACAAACATGGCTTTAAGTTGCCACGTAAATGCCCTAGGCTTCCAAGTTTATCTCTCTAGCCTGACTCCCATTTTTGAGCTCCAGACTATTTTGACTTAGATCCTTCACAGACTTTTTAAACTCAACATTTCCAATATTACATTACTCTTAAAACACTCCTTACCACTGACTTCTATACACACTTTCAACCCCTGCCCTACCCTGCCTCTACCATATATCTAGCTACTCCTCCATCTTCTTTACCAGCTCATCATTCTCCAACTGGCCATTAGGTATTACAGTTACTCAAGGCTGGGGCTTCCTTGGTGGCTCAGACAATAAAGAATCTGCCTGCAATGCAGGATATCCAGGTTTTATCCCTGGGTCGAGAAGATCCCCTGGAGGAGAGAATGGCAAACCACTCCAGTATTCTTTGGAGAATCCCATGGACAGAGGAACCTGGAGGGGTACAGTCCATAGGGTTGCAAAGAGTCAGACACGACTAAAGTGACTTAGGACGCATGGACATGCACAAGGCTGAGTTCTAGGTTCTCTCTCTCTTTAGCTTGGACTTAACTAATACTATATTTTCAGCCCAGACTGCTCCATATATTCACCTCTTCAGTATCTCCTCTTAGAGGTCTCTGAGGCCTCTGCATACTCCATATGTTGCTACCAAGCAACTCATTCTCTCCCCTGTCCTTTCACTTTGCCCTAGAGTAATAACAAACTGATCCTCTCCCAGTGATCCTTGCCTCAGTGAATCCATCCAGTCATATAACCAGGAACCTAGGAATTAGCTTTGATATCTCCCTTTCCTCAGTCCTTTCACTGAATCCATCACCAAGTTCTATCCCTTTCATCACTTCAGCATGTCTCAAATCCATCCACTTCTGTCCATTCCCATGGCCTTTACTCTAGACCAATTGCCATGTTTTGCAATAGTGTACTCACACCCACTTTTGTCCTATTTCATTATCTAAGCCACAGGCAGAATGACCATTTTGAAATATGCCTCACTATGTTAGACACAGCTTAACACTGGCTTCATGTTGCTTCAGGGATAATGTCAAGACTCCTAAAGTGGCTACAAGGCTGCCAGTGGCTATAAGACTTGACCTACTTTTCTACCTCATCTTACATCACAAATATCCTAGTTTTTCCCACTCCAGCCTCAATGGCTTTATTCTAAAATTGCAAGCCAATAATTCTGTTCTTGTAAACCAGTGAATTTCATTGGCAGATATGTTTTATTTTAGGCAAAGCAAGCATTTTACAGTTCTTCCGTTTAGCAGCTCCCTCTATTATCTTACCGGGGAAGGCAATGGCAACAGGGGGAGCCTGGTTAAACGAGCCGACTTAAACGACTGAAGCGACGTTTAAGTCGTGTCCGACTCTGTGCGACCCCATAGACGGCAGCCCACCAGGCTCCCCTGTCCCTGGGATTCTCCAGGCAAGAACACTGGAGTGGGTTGCCATTTCCTTCTCCAGTGCATGAAAGTGAAAAGTGAAAGTGGAAGTCGCTCAGTCGTGTCCGACCCTCAGCAACCCCATGGACTGCAGCCTACCAGGCTCCTCCGTCCATGGGATTTTCCAGGCAAGAGTACTGGAGTGGGGTGCCATTGCCTTCTCCGGGCTATTATCTTACACATTTGTCAATATAAGTGACCTGCCTGAACCCTGGAGGGGCATAGTATGGTAGTGCGTTTGAAGTTGTGATTAGTCCCTTGAAGACCCCAAACTCTTCTACCATTAGCTCTGATTCTTTTTTCTGGAACATCTATTTTTTGGCCATGCCATGGGGCATGCATGATCTTAGGTCCTCAATTATGGGATGGAAACTTTGGGTTCAATCATTACTTCCTTAAAGAAGGCTTCTGTAAACTTGTTTAGGTCATTCCTCTTTTTATGCTCTTATATTATCATGCACTAAGCCTTTTCTCAGAAATACTTATCCCAGTTTCAATTTTACATAAATTTCTCTGGTTATTTGATTAAGATCTCCCTTTCCCACTAGAATATAAACTCCCTGAAGTGCAGGGCCCAAGTTTTTATTTACTGTTATATCTCTGATATGTAGCACCTGTGTAAAAAATACCTGTTGACAACAATAAAAATAAATGAGGTCAGTTCTTTAATTTCTAGTTCGTAGAAATTATATCTAATTGTAATGACATTGAGATAATGCAGTTTGTCTTCTGAAATACTCAGAAAATTCTTACTCATTTTTCAAGGCTCAGTTCAAGACTCTAGCTTTTCCTAATGTTCCTCTCACCACCCCATCCCAATAGACCTGGCCTCTCTCCTCTTTGTACCTTATAATACTTCTTGCACACCCCTAATACTGGATAGATACTGACAAATTGTACTTTTTGTGTATACTTTTTTTGGAACAGCTTGCTCTCTTGCAAAAGTCTTTGTAGGAATTTTATCTGATTTTTATAGCTTGACCATCTAACATAATGGCTGGCATACAGTAGGTGGGTGGTACATATGTATTGGTTGGATGAATAATGATCTGTTCTGCAGGTCTAGGGGTACTAAGGAAATGAAAGGAATATAGCACATACCATAGCACTGTGGTAGGTCCTTTGCTGAAATGATCTTATTTGATATTCACATCATATCTCAGGGGAAGTATCACTCATCTTTTACAGATTAAAAACTGAAGATCAGACCTTTATTGCCTTTAAGATCACTTACCTCTTAAGTAGAGAAGCAGACAGTCATGTTTCTGTTTGTTTTCACTATACTGTATTAGAAATTTAAGGTACATCTTTGGTGGACTGTAGAAAAAGACAATTATGTTACTTTTCATTTTTTGGATACCTGATCACTAATGCCATAATTTAAAAAAAGACACCGTTTCCTAAAATTCCTGCTTTCAAGAATTCCCTGGTGGTCCAGTGGTTAAGATTCTGTGCTTCCACTGCATGGGGCATGGATTCAATCCCTGGTCTGTTCCTGGTTGGTGAAATAAGATCCCACATGTCACGAGGAGAGGCCAAAAGAAAACAAAAAATCAAACCATATAAAATATTGTACAATGAAATGAAAGGTGTAAGACCCGCCCCCTTCCTTCATGCATTCCACTCTACAGAGGTAATCTCTGCTGACAGTTTCTCGTGTATCCTTTCAGAAATTATTATGATATTTCTTCTAATATACTAAAATGCTATACTTTATATACATATAAAAGAAAATGTGGATGTTTAATTTCATGTGAAGTTGTATAGCATCTAAAATATTTTAAATTTTGTTTATGGATACATTCTACTAAAAACACAAAGATCATGTTGTATGAGTGCCAAGTTGCTTCAGTCATGTCTAACTCTTTGCGACCCTTTGGACTGGAGCCCACCAGTCTACTCTGTCCATGGGATTTTTCAGGCAAGAATACTGGGGTGGGTTGCCACGCCCTCCTCCAGGGTATCTTTCCGACCCAGGGATGGAACCTAGATCTCCTTCAGCTCCTGCATTGCAGGTGAATTCTTTACTGCTAAGACACCAGGGAAGCCCAGATTATATGTTATACATGGATAAATTATGTTGTCGTTATTCAGTCGCTAAGTCATTTGTGACTCCATGGACTACAGCACATCAGGCTTCCCTGTCCTTCACTATCTCCCAGAGTTTGCTCAAACTCATGTCCTTTGAGTCAGTGATGCTATCCAACTATCTTATCCATGGAAATTATATATGACTCCAAAGTTATTTAAGTTATAAGGCATCTCTGATATATGATGCTTATTCCTGGTAAAAATAACTAAATAAAAGTTAATGATCTGTGGTCTAAAAGAGACTAACGGAAGACTTAAAAAGACAACTAAGGTTCATGACAATGTTTGTTGAAATGGGGCCTCCTCTGGAAGTTTTTGCACTGCAATAAGAAGCTTGCACACAGCAGCTAGACAGTAGCCCTGCTCGCCACAACTAGAGAAAACCCTCCTGCAGCAAGGAAGAGCATGTTCCCCACAAGGAAGACCCAGCGCAGCCAAAAAAAATAGGGGCCTCTCTTGGATTTTGGGAAGCTTGGGTTGGGGTGGGCAGTGGGCAGGGATGACCCCCGTCTGCAGCTGGCTTAACCTACTCAAACTTGGTGTATGACTGGGTGAAGGTGGCCATCCTCTTCAGCGTTGTCAACACCATGGTGCACCTCGACCCCTTGGATCCCCAACAGGCTCCCCAGTGTATCACAGTGCTCTACATTTTTGAGGAGATGCACTTTGACCTTGGCATCAACGATTGGCTCTGCAAGTGTGTATATGACCACATTGTTGGGGAGCACTCTGCAGTGATCCCAGAGCTGCTGGCCACTGGGGCCACATTTGCCATCACCACTCTGTGGCTTTGTCTTATGATATTGTCTACCTGTGGTCATGCCTTAACTGCTTTGGCCTCAACTTTGAACTCTGGGTACAGAAGCTGGCAGAGTAGGGGCCTCTAATGTGAATCGAAGCCTCACGTTTGGAGCAGATCTTCTGCAGGCTCTGAGCTATCTTTGGGGCCATGCACTTCTAAGCCATTATCGCGTACAACCTTGTAAGCCTGAACAACCTTGAGTTCACAGAGCTGGTCGCCCAGTCCCTGCTACTCACAGGGTTCCCAAAGACCATGCTAGCTGTCCTATTTGTCACCTACTGTGGTGTCCAACTGGGGAAGGAGCCAGAACAAACCCTGGTGCAGGAGGAGGAGCAGACGAAGGAAAAAGAGAAGCCGGAGGAAGAGGGAGGGGAAGGAGAGGTCCTGCTCAGCTATTCCCGATTCCAGGTCGAGGCTAGGCCAATGGGCCTGACCGATAGAATAAAAGACTTTTCCACCTCTAAAAAAATAAAGAAAAAAACGGAACATTGATTTCTCCCTGTTTCATGAAAAGCTGGGGTATATGTGGGGTGGGGTGAAGCTTTCAAAGATGACTTTTTAGGTAGTTATTGCTATATTCACTCTATATGGTATTCACATATTATCCATATTTTTAAAGAACTTTTGCCAAACATTTGGCCTTTGGTATTTTGTGTATTTTCATCTTTACTGTTTCTGCTGTAATTCCTATTCCCTTTCTGTGCCTTAAACCTGTCCCTTTTTCTGTTTTCCCTCTTCTGTTAATTCTCCATCAAGTCTCTTAACCGCCCTAGCAAAACCTGAAGCAGTTTTGACTTATCCTATGCCTTGCCTTCCATATCTAATTTCTTACCAAGCACAAAAGGTTCTGTGTTTTCCATCTATTTTCTTTCTGATCATGTTTTCATGCTCTCACCAACTCTTTTGTCTGGAAGATTGCAAATGCTTCCTATCTCACTTCTTTACTGTTGTATCTGTCAGTGTCTGTCTTCCCAATTATCATGTTCATCTTTTCCAGATTGATTCTTCTAAAACATAGTTGTTATCAGTTTCTCATTAGCCACTGAATTGAACCTTTAGCCCAAGATTGAAACTGTTCGTGATATAACCTTGACTTATTTCTCTAACGTCATTGGTCAGTGGTCTGCCATACAAATGTTGGGGAGTCATGGAGAAGGGGTGAAGGATCCTAAAGCAGGCAAACTGGATAATTCTTTGTTTTTTGAACGAGTTGAGCTTCCTTATGTGTGTGTCTGTGCAACCTGTGTGTATATAGGTATGTGTGTTTGCCCTGGATGATGTTTAGCTTGTCAAAGGACAGTTCAATGACCTCCTTCCCAGGTTCAGTTCAGTTCAGTCACTCAGTCCTGTCCGACTCTTTGCGACACCATGGACTGCAGCACACCAGGCCTCTCGTCCATCACCAACTCTCGGAGTCCACTCAAACTCATGCCCATTGAGTCGGTGATGCTATCCAACCATCTCATCCTCTGTCATCCCCTTCTCCTCCTGCCTTCAATCTTTCCCAGTATCAGGGTCTTTTCAAATGAGTCAGTTCTTCACATCAGGTGGCCAAAGTATTAGAGCTTCAGCTTCAGAATCAGTCCTTCCAATGAATATTCTGGACTGATTTCCTTTAGGATGGTCTGGTTGGATCTCCTTGCAGTCCAAGGGACTCTCAAGAGTCTTCTCCAACACCACAGTTCAAAAGCATCAATTCTGCGGTGCTCAGCTTTCTTTATAGTCCAACTCTCACATCCATACATGACTACTGGAAAAACCATAGTTTTGAATAGACAGACCTTTGTTGGCAAAGTAATGTCTCTGCTTTTTAATATGCTGTCTAGGTTGGTCATAACTTTTCTTCTAAGGAGTAAGCATCTTTTTATTTCATGGCTACAGTCAACACATTTTGGAGCCCAGAAAAATAAAGTCTGTCACTGTTTCCACTGTTTCCCCATCTATGTACCCTGAAGTGATGGGACCAGATGCCATGATCTTAGTTTTCTGAATGTTAGTTCTAAGCCAACTTTTTCACTCTCCTCTTTCACTTTCATCAAGAAGCTCTTTAGTTCTTCTTTGCTTTCTGCCATTAGGGTGGTGTCATCGGCATATCCTTCCTGAGTGACCTGTGACAAATATGATCGGTCTTTCTTCTGTATCCTTACTTTTTACTTGTGTATATTTATTTTACTTTTAGGTTCACATTCATCCTCTGAAATAGTATATTAATCTAGGGAAAGGATTAGTTTTTCTCCATTTCTTTAGCCTCTGGCCACTAGATGCTAGATATTCTAGAAGTGAAAGTCATAGAAAAAGTTGGTCTTTAAGTAGAGCCATCAATATTTACTATCTATTCAGTGTCAAAAGACATAGCAACCAAACAAAACAGATAATTCCTACCTTCATGGAGCTCACATGCTAGTGGGGGGAGACTGATAATAAAAACATTTTACAGGCTTCCCTGGTGGCTCAGTGGTAAAGAATTCACTTGCCTGTGTAGCAGACATGGGTTTAATCCCTGGTCCAGGAAGATCCTACAGGTTGCAGAGTAGCTAAGCCCATGCACCACAACTACTGTGCCTCGGCTCTTATTGTTGTTCAGTTGCCAAGTCGAGTCCGGCTCTCTGTGACCCCATGAACTACAGCATGCCAGGCTTCCCTGTATTTCACTATCTCCTTGAGTTAGCTCAAACTCATGTCCACTGAGTCAGTGATACCATCCAACCATCTTATTGCCCTCTCTTCTTGCCCTCAATCTTTCCCAGCATCAGGGTCTTTTCTGGTGAATCGGCTCTTTGCATTAGGTGGCCAAAGTATTGGAGCTTCAGCTTCAGAATCAGCCCTTCCAATGAATATTCAGGGGTGATTTCCTTTAGGATTGACTGGTTTGATTTCCTTGCTGTCCAAGGGACTCTCAAGAGTCTTCTCCAGCACCACAGTTTGAAAGTATCAGCCTCAGCCATTTTTATGGGAGGCTCAGCCATTTTTATGGCCCAACTCTCACATCCATACATGACTACTGGAAAAACCAGTAGTGCTCTGGAAGAAAGTGAAAATGTTAGTCGCTCAGTCATGTCCGACTCTTTGCATCCCCATGGACTGTAGCCTGCCAGGCTCCTCTATCAAAGGGATTCTCCAGGCAAGAATACTGGAATGGGTTGCCATTCCCTTCTCCAGGGGATCTTCCTGACCCAGGAATTGAACTGGGGTCTCCTGCATTGCAGGCGATTCTTTACCAACTGAGTTAAGAGGGGAATCCAATATATATATTTAATAAGCACTGATAAGTACCATGACAAAAAACTAAAGGAGAGAAAAAAGAAGACAAAAGAGACAATGAGCTTCGGTTCCCTTCTTTTCTTCTGTTCCCTCCTCCCTCCCTTTTTTCTCTCCCCTCCTCCCCTCTTTGCACAGGGCCCCTGGCCATGAGATCAGACTCCCAGGGTTCAGTGCCATCTGCAGGCCACTGACCAGGCTGAAGGACACCAAACTGGGAGGATCAGTTCTAAGCAGGAGGGCCACATTAGTGACTTAATTTAGCCAGAAGGCTGTGGGCTTCAGTGCTTGAAAATATCTAGTCACCTTGGTCCTGGGGCAGCCCTGCTGGATCACTGCCCCTCAGGGCCCAGTGTCCTCACCTGTAAAACAGGCACAAGAGTCATTGGTTCTCTCCCTGTCTCCTCCCTGCCCCTCCTGTCTCCCTCTCAGGTCCCAGGAGACTTGGCTTTTGGCTCCCGGCCTCAGGGAGAGCACCTAAGACTGAGTTCCTGGTGTTGCCTTGCTGAGGTCCACAGAGCATATCTTACTCCTGGAGCAAGGGGTATGGGCGGGGAGAACTGCCTCAAATTATGAAGAGGCTCCAAGCTCAGAGGAGGAGGGTATATTTATCAAATAAGCCACAGAGCTGGGCTTCCAGGCCAGGCACCCACCTTCCAGGAGTCACTGGGTCACCACTGTAGTGACCTCTGCACGCTCCCCTCCCCCACACCTCAGGGAAGCAGCACAGCTTTGAAGAAGGCTTTCAAGGACCCTCAAGAGCTCCTCATCCTGCAGTTTTCCATCACCCCTGCTCCAGTGGTCTGCCTGTATGCAGCGAACTCTCTTTGATCACCCCAGAGCAAGACTCCAGCCTCCATGACCTTCTCTGAATTCCTAAGGGCAGAACAGTTGAGAATCAAAGGAGAAGCAGCCAGGAAACCACCTGAGGCAAGATTAAAGGGACCATTGAGGTTCATCAAGATTAAGGAGATCCAACCACCACTGCACACACCCTAATCTTGTCAGCAACCTCACCCCTTTGAAACTTGACAGAAGAAGGAATGAAGACTGTTACTGCCTTGATCCTTATCACATACCCTTGCCTGACTATATAATCTCTACCTAGGCTTCCATGGTGGCTCAAAAAGTAAAGGATCCTCCTGCAATGTAGGAGACCCGGGTTCGATCCCTGCATTGGGAAGGTCCTCTGGAGAAGGGCATAGCAACCCACTCCAGTATTCTTGCCTGGAGAATCCCCATGAACACAGGAGCCTCGTGGGCTACAGCATAGGGTCACTAAGAGTTGGACATGACAGAGCAACTGACACATATCCTCACCAGGCATGGAGGCACAGTTCTTGAGGCACTAGCCTACTATGTTCCCCCTTTACTTGGAAAAGTAATAAAGCCACTCTTTCCTTTTCGTCTTAAAAAAGGAAAAGAAAGAGAATGAGTTTTGGTAGGGGTGAGGGTGAAGTGGGTAGTAATTTTAAATATTACAGTCAGGAAAAGCCTCCTTGAGAAGCTAGCTGTTCAGTCTCCCAGTCGTGTCCAACTCTTTGCAACCCAATGGACTGCAGCATGCCAGGCCTCTCTGTCCCTATCTCCCAAAGTTTGGGAGTCCCAGAGTTTGCCCAAGTTCATGTCCATTGCACCAGTGATGCCATCCAGCCATCTCATGCTCTGATGCCCTCTTTTCCTTCTGCCCTCAATTTTTCCCATCATTAGGGACTTTTCCAATGAGTTGGCTGTTTGCATCAGGCGACCAAAATACTGGAGCTTTAGCTTCAGCATCAGTCCTTCCAACCTCCCTGGTGGCTCAGGTGGTAAAGCGTCTGCCTATAGTGCGGGAGACCCGGGTTCGATTCCTGGGTTGGGAAGATCCCCTGGAGAAAGCAATGGCCACCCACTCCAGTACTCTTGCCTAGAAAATCCCATGGAAGGAGGAGCCTGGTAGGCTACAGTCCATGGGGCCACAAAGAGTCGAACACACAAAAAAAAGAAAAAAAAAAAAAAAAAAAAGTTAAAAAACAAAAAAAGAGTCGGACACAACTGAGCAACTTCACTTACTTACTTAGCTTCAGCATCAGTCCTTCCAATGAGTATTCAGGGTTGGTTTCCTTTTAAATTGACTGGTTTATCTGCTTGGTGTCCAAGGGATTCTTAGGAGGCTTCTCCAGCACCACAATTCAAAGGCATCAATTCTTTGGCGCTCTGCCTTCTTTACAGTCCAGCTCTCACAACTGTATGTGACTACTGGGAAGACCATTGCCTTGACTTTATGTACTTTTGTTGGGAGAGTGATGTCTCTGCTTTTCAACACACTGTATAGGTTTGTCATAGCTTTCCTGCCAAGAAGCAATCGTCTTCTGATTTCATGGCTGCAGTTACCATCTGCAGTGACTTTAGAGTCCAAGAAGAGAAAATCTGTCACTGCTTCCACCTTTCCCCTTCTATTTGCCATGAAGTAATGGGGCCAGGTGTCATAATCTTAGTTTTACTCAGAGTTTTAAGCTGGATTTTTCACTCTCCTCCTTCACCCTCATCAAGAGGTTCTTTAGTTCCTCTTCACTTTCTGCCTTTAGGGTGGTATCATCTGCATATCTGAGGTTGCTGATGTTTCTCATGCCTATCTTGATTCCCCCCTTGTAACTCATTCAGCCTGGCATTTCCTATGATGTGCTCAGCGTATAGGTTAAATAAACAGGGTGACAACAGACAGCCCTGTCATACTTCTTTCTCAATCCTCAACCAAGCAGTTCCATACAGGGTTCTAACTGTGGCTTCTTGACTGGCACACAATTTTCTCAGGAGACAGTTAAGATGGTCTGGTATTCCTATCTCTTTAAGAAGTTTCCACAGTTTATGACCCACACAGTCAAAGGCTTCAGCGTAGTGAATGAAACAGAGGTAGCCAAAGATGGAGAAGCTGTATACAGTCAGCAAAACCAAGACCTGGAGGTTGACAAGCTTACATATGTATAAAATCTGAAGCAGGAGATTGGAGGAAGTTACATGGAATACCTAGGGGTAAAGAAGTACAGGTAGAAAGAACAGCTTGTGCAAAGCCCTGGGAGAAGCATGCCAGGTATTTATGAGGAACAAAGAAGCCAGTGTAACTGAAGGAAGTTCTAGGCATTGAGGTCAGAGACATAACAGTAAACCATTGTAGGAATTCCCCAAGTGATATGCGAAGCCATCAAAGGGTTTTGGGATAAGATGTGACAAGATATGCTTTAGGTTTTAAAAAACTGATTTGATTGCCATCTTGGGAACAGATAGTAGGAAGCAAGAGAAAGTAGGGAGAGTATTTAGGAAATTAGTCAAGATTTATGGACTGACGATGGAGTTGTGATTTAATGAAATGAGAAAAGGTTGCAGGTGTAGCATGTTTGCGAAGAAAGATGAGGAATTTAGTTTTGAATATGGCAAATAGATGTGCTTCCTTGGTGGTTCAGTTGGTAAAGAACCTGCCTGCAATGCAAGAGATCGCCTGCAATGCAGGAGACCTGGGTTGGATCCCTGGGTCAGGAAGATCCCCTGGAGAAGGAAAGGGCAACACACTTCAGTATTCTGGCCTGGGAAATCCCATGGATGAAGGAGCCTGGCAGGCTACAGTCCATGGGGTTGAAGAGTTGGACATGACTTAGTGTTAAACCACCACCAATGGCAAATAGATGCCAATTAGATGAACGAGTGGTGAAATGGGAAATATGAATCAATACAGTTGGAGAGTGAGTGGGAAGGGCTGGAGATTGGGAGTCATCAACCTATAAAAAGTGAAAGTTAGTCACACAGTTATGTCTGACTCTTTGCGATTCCATGGACTGCAGCCTGTCCCACTCCTCTGTCCATGGATTTCTCCAGGCAAGAGTACTGGAGTAGGTTGTCATTTTCTTCTCCAGGGATCTAACCAACCTGGGGATTGAACCCAGGTCTCCCACATTGCAGGTGGATTCTTTACCAGCTGAACCACAAGGGAAGCCCCATCAACCTGTAAATGCTATTTAAAACTCTTATGGTGGTGGGTTAGTAACTAAGTAGTGTCCGACTCTTTCGATCCCATGGACTGTAGCCCACCAGGCTCCTCTGTCCATGGGATTTCCAGGCAAGAATAATTTAAAACTCTAAGGTTGGGTAAGATCTCTGAGAGTTGTGTGTAGTAACATCTGTAGGTTGAGTAGTTTAATAGTAGCCAGCTGAGTAGAGAAGAAATAATTGGCTATTTAAAGTCACTAGACTTGTCAGTTATCATGTGTATAAACTTTCCATCTTGGACCTGGACTCAGTTTTGGAGTTGAGGGCCATTATGTGATAATTTAAATCTATAAGGTATGTTTCATTTGAAATGGAAATAGATGAGAAGAGATACCAGTACAGCTTACAGGACAGAAAAAAAATACATGTTAGGACTAGGAACCAGACAATTTTGCTAGTTATTTAATAAGAAAGCATAGATCTTTCTCTTTTTGGATATATAAAAAAATCTTATGGAAGTTTTTCTTGTACTTTTTAATTGTAATAAAACATACTTCACAAAAAAATTACCATTTTAACCATTTTTAAGAGTACAATTCAGTAGCATTAATTACAATCACAATGTTCTGCAACTATCCACACTTTCAGGGCCTTTAAATTCTTCACATTAGACAGGCAAATTATAAATAATGATAGTATTTTCTGGTGGAAATTGAGTATTAGGAAGATGGGAAAAAACAAGTTTGAAATCTGAATTCTTCATTAGTGATAAATGTTGGCTAGAAAGACTGCAGAGGCTTATCCATAGAAAGAGAAATGGGGGACCAGTGTCAAAAATAGGAAAGGTTGGAGTAAATACTAACAAAAATCTTAATAGATACTCTCTGAGAGGATAAAAGTTCAGAACAACTTTGGTCACAGTGAATAGGAATAAATTTTGGTCAACTTGAAGTTGATGAGGGATGCTCAGAAAGAGAATAGTGCTGGGTAAGGGGTGGTTTAAAAAGACAGTCTATAATGCAGTGGGACCAGGAAGAAGAAACTTGGAAGTTCCTGGGAGTTTAGGAGTTGGTGGGGAACAGGGCGGAAATCCAGAGCTAAGCAGAAGGCACAGATTCAGAAAGTCCTGGCAAAGCAGAAGTATTTGCGTAATTCCTAGGGCCCCAAAGAGAGATCTTGCTTTAGCAATTATTTCTTTGGCAGAGTTGATGGGAATGGAATTGAAGCTTAGTAGGGGGTTGCTGCTGCTGCTGCTGCTAAGTCACTTCAGTCGTGTCCGACTGTGTGCGACCCTATAGACAGCAGCCCACCAGGCTCCCCCAACCCTGGGATTCTCCAGGCAAGAACACTGGAGTGGGTTGCCTTTCCTTCTCCAATGCATGAAAGTGAAAAATGAAAGTGAAGTCGCTCAGTCATGTCTGACCCTCAGCGACCCCATGGACTGCAGCCTTCCAGGCTCCTCCGCCCATGGGATTTTCCAGGAAAGAGTATTGGAGTGGGGTGCCATTGCCTTCTCCTAGTAGGGGGTTAGGGAGGCAGAAACTGAGGCTCATTAAGAAGTTCAGAAAAGGCAGAACTGATTTGGTGAGAAAGAGTGTGCAATGTGAGTACAATTCCATAAGTTCCTGGAAGGCGTGAAGAACCGAAATTTGGTTCTGAAAAAGGTTCATTTTAGGGAATTCAGAAGGCAGCCCGATGGACGGTTACAGCACGGGAGAGAGCTTTCTGAGGCGGCGGGTTTGGAAAGGATCTTCTCCCCTGGCCATACTTCCCTTTTTCTCTGTAACAGAAGAGGCCTGAAAAGCGAAGCCAGAAGTAGGGACGCGGGGTGAAGCTGGGTGAAGGGGAGGCGCCCTGCCGGGGCGACTCCCCCAGCGGGCCTTGACCCAGGCCCCGCCCCTGGTATACGCAATCAGCCCGCGTCGCGCGGTGCTGCCCGTGGTATTCCGCCCCGCCCGCGTGGCGGTCGGTGCCCTGTCACTGCCTGCTCCGTCCATGGCTAGGGCCCTTGGGTTGTAAATTGACGACCAAAGCTCCCGACGCGGCCCTGGTCCTGATGGCGGCGGCGGCGGCGGCCCTGGCAGCCACCGAGCCACCTCCAGCGATGCCGCAGGCGGCAGGAGCCGGAGGGCCCGCCGCCCGCCGAGACTTCTACTGGCTGCGCTCCTTCCTGGCTGGAGGTGGGTGTCCCCCTGGGGGACCTGGCAGCGCGCGGAGTGGCCAGGGCGGGATCCCGGGCAGATCGGGTGTAAGCGGCCGAGATGACATTCTTCAACTCTGGCTGCTCCAATGCCCAGCCAGGTGTTTGCCCAACCTGCTGTAATCTCTTTCTAATAATTACTGGACTACTGACAGCAGGATTCTGGGGAGAAACGGCCTCGAGGATAGGCTGGGGATGTGGAAGGGCATAACCAGGCACCCATTCTTCAAGTTTGGATAGCAGGGAAAAGAGGGGAGCCCCGTAAAGGAGCCCAGGGTTTCAGTGAAACATGCTGGGCACTCCTCTCTTTTATAGAGACTGCGCACTATCGAGTGTAGAATTGGATTTTGCTGTTTACTTAAAAGCAAGCAAGCAAGCAAACAAACAAACAAATACTGGAAGACAGCTGTTTAAGAATGACTGGGAAATTGTGCAAAACTGTCTACAACCAAAACTGGTTCCGGTGGTTCTAGCAAACTGTGCAATAGCTACTTGACATGTAGCTGGCGCAACCCTACTGTTGGTGTGACTGTGGGGCCGGAAGTTTCATGTTATCTCTCAGAAATTTCTTCTGCTTTCCCATAAAGAGATGTTTCAGTCTCTACCCTCTCTTAATTGACTGGGTTGTCATCACTTAATCATTTAAGGCTGGGACTTTTTAAAATTTCCACATTATAAGCACTTGTAGAAAGATATGTGTACGTTGCAGTAGTATTAATAATTATTTTGTTCTGCTGATAAAAACGGAGAAGGCAATGGCACCCCACTCCAGTACTCTTGCCTGGAAAATCCCATGGACGGAGGAGCCTGGTAGGCTGCAGTCCGTGGGGTCGGGAAGAGTCGGACAGGACTGTGACTTCACTTTCACTTTTCACTTTCATGCATTGGAGAAGGAAATGGCAACCCACTCCAGTGTTCTTGCCTGGAGAACCCCAGGGACAGGGGAGCCTGGTGGGCTGCCGTCTATGGGGTCGTACAGAATCAGACACGGGACTGAAGCAACTTAGCAGCAGCAGCAGCAGCTGATAAAAAGGTCATTATTTATACAAGGAAATATTTGAGTGCCTGCTCTGTTTCTGTTACAAGCTTAGTGTACATCAGGGAACAAAACAAGGATCTTAGAGTTTATATTGGTTGAGGACTTGTGGTGAGAAAGACAATGAACAACATGGAAAAATAAGTTGTACGGTGTATTAGAGTGAAATGGGAAGAAGTGAAAAGGACAATGGGCCAAAGAAATGGAGAAGCTAACTGGTACAGTATTAAATAGGATAATTTGTGGTACGTCTCACTGGAAGAATGACACAAGCAAACTTGAAAAGGGGATGGAGTTTAGCAAGTTGATTTCTAAGGTGGAGCATTCCAGGTGGAGAGAAAAGCTAAAGCAAAATCTTCAAAGTCAAGGAGGGCCTTATCACTCAAAGAACATCAGTGAGACCTGTGCAACTGGAGCCAAGTGGTATTGATGGGGGAAGGAGGTTAGAAAGTTAAAGGGGACAGGAAGTGAAGGGTCTTGCAAACCATTGTAAAGATTATGAATTTTATTGGAGTGAAGTAAGGAGCCATTACAGGTCTGTAGTAGAGAAGTGACCTGATATGACATGTTTCCAAAGGATCACTTTGGCTGCTCTGTGGAGAATAACTGTAGGGATGTAAATATGGGAGATGGGGGGCCAGTTTGGTGGTTTTTGCAATAATTCAGATGTTAGATGATGGGTACTTGAATCAGGTTAGTAGCAGGGGAGGTGGTGAAAAATTATGATAATCTGAATATGAAAAGAATACATGGTTTTCTGACAGGTTAGAGATAGGGTAAGGAAGAGAAGTCAAGGGGGACTTATTTTGGTCTGAACACCTGAAAGGATGAAGTTGAAACAGGAAGCCTGTAGTTGGAACAGCTTTCATGATAGTGGTAGGGAAAGATCAAGAATTCAGTTTTGGGCATGTTATATTTTGTGATGTTGACACTGGAGTCTTGGTACCATGTAGGCCAGGTTAACAACTAGGACTCTCATATGCTACTGATGGTAGTGCAAATTGGTACAGTTACTTTGGAGAACTGGTTGTGTGGTTATCTATGGGCATTTGTATACCCGCAGTTGATCCAGCTATGATCCAACAGTTCCACTCTGAGGTATATACCCAACATATGTATTTATGTTCTTATCTTTGATATTCATACTATCCCTAAAGCAGAAGCAACCTACATGTCCATCAGTGTTAGAATATATAACTGAAATATGGTATTATCATAGAGTGAAATACTAGTAACACTGAAAATGAGTAAATTCCTGCCTCACCAACAATGTGTATGAATCTCACAAGTGTAATAATGAACAGGAGGAAGCCAGATACACTCACTACATACTGTGTGATTGTATTTGTATAAAGCTCAGAAATAGCCAAAGCTAAATTCATATTGTTGGAACTCAGAGGACATTTGGTTGTCTCTGAGAAGCAACAAATAGTGATTTGAGTATAAGAGAGGGACTTTTGGGAGACTGGTAATGTTCCATTTTTTTGATTTGGGTGACGTTTCTCTGGATCACGAAACTAAGATCCCATGTACTGAGAAGAGTTCGCATGCTGCAATGAAGATCCCCTGTGTGGGACAGCCAAATAAACAAATCAATATTAAAAAAGGAGTACTTACCTCAGAATGTAATTGTAATGATTAAATAAAAAAGTACCTGTAAAAGCCTAGGCACAGTGCCTGCGGTTGAATCTCTTAACCTAGTAACTCTTACAAAGGAAAGCATACTTGTTTTTTTGCTGATGATTAGCAGTGGTCTTTGGCAAATATCTCAAGTTGCTTAAAATGAAGATAAAGGCTACTTGACCTAACTCAGTGGACTTTTGTAATGATTAATCGAGCTATAAAGTAATATGATGAACAAGATATTATAAAAGAAACTACTTATTCGGCAGATTCTAAATAATTTTTATATGGTTAATTCATAATGACTGGGAAAATAACAAACTATTCTGAAACCAAATATACCCCAATGCAAATTATTTTTAGTTTATCCTCAATTTTGAGTGACCATGACTGTTATTTCCATTAGTTCAGATAAGAGAAGCTTGATATAGAAGCTTACATGTGGATTTAATATTTGAGTACAAATAGGCAACTTATTTCTGGATATCTCAGAATATGGATTTTAGTACCAGTTACATGCTGAGCTATTAAGTAAATGTGTGTGGATTTTAAATGATTTTGTCTTACATTTTAAACAATTTTGTAAAGTAAGATTCATTCATTCATTGAGTAAATAGGTATTGAGTACCTGTTGAATGCCAGCCCCTGAACTAGTCTCTGGGGATGTAGTAGTGAAGCAACTCAGGAAATTCCAGTACTCTTTTATCTTTCTTAATAAATATGTGATGATGAAGATAATCATAGAAAAAGACACCAAGGACTTTTTTTGTCCATCTTTTTATAATAGTAAAAACTCATTTGATTGAGTGCTTGCTACATATAAGGTACTTCACCAAAGTGTCTTTAGTCTGTTCAGGCTTCTAAAACAAATATACAATAATCTGGGAAACTCATAAGAATAAACTTCTTTCTCCAAGTTCTTGAAACCAGGAAGTGCAAGGTCATGGTACCAGCAGCTATCTGGGGAGACCCCGCTTCATCATAGCTGTCAACTTCTCACTGTGTTTTTACACAGTGCAATAAGCCAACGATATCTCTGAGGCCTCTTTTTGCGGGGGATGGTGCTTGTGGGATCCTAGTTCCCTGACCTGGGATGGAACTTCTGCTTCTCTCAGCGGGAGTACAGAGCCTTAACCACTGGACCACTAGGGAAGTCTCTCTGGGGCCTCTGTTAT
This sequence comes from Bos indicus x Bos taurus, assembly GCF_003369695.1. Classification (NCBI taxonomy): domain Eukaryota; kingdom Metazoa; phylum Chordata; class Mammalia; order Artiodactyla; family Bovidae; genus Bos; species Bos indicus x Bos taurus. The sequence goes on along the minus strand of NC_040103.1, from coordinate 24,851,397 downwards.
AAGAGGATTGGTTCATTCATGAGTGCCCTAATTACCTCCTCTAATACCACCTCCCACCTCTAAATACCATCACTAGGAATTAGTTTTCAACATACAAATTTTCAATTCAGTTTAGTCGCTCATTCATGTCCGACTCTTTGTGACCCCATGGACTGCAGCACACCAGGCTTCCCTGTCCATCATCAACTCCCAGAACCTACTCAAACTCACGTTCATTGTGTCGGTGATGCCATCCAACCCATCCAACCATCTCATCCTCTGTCGTCCCCTTCTCCTCCCACCCTCAATCTTTCCCAGCATCAGGATCTTTTCAAATGAGTCAGCTCTTCGCATCAGGTGGCCAAAGTATTGGAGTTTCAGCTTCAGCATCAGTCCTTCCAATGAACATTCAGGACTGGCTTCCTTTAGGATTGACTGGTTGGATTTCCTTGCAGTCCGAGGGACTCTCAAGAGTCTTCTCCAACACTACAGTTCGAAAGCATCAATTCTTTGGTGCTCAGCTTGCTTTATAGTCCAGCTCTCACAGCCATACATGACAACTGGAAAAACCATAGCCTTGACTAGACGGACTTTGTTGCCAAAGTAATGTCTCTGCTTTTTAATATGCTGTCTAGGTTGGTCATAGCTTTTCTTCCAAGGGGCAAGCGTCTTAATTTCATGGCTGCAGTCACCATCTGCAGTGGTTTTGGAGCTCCCCAAAACAAAGACTCTCACTGTTTCCATTGTTTCCCCATCTATTTGCCATGAAGTGATGGGGCTGGATGCCATGATCTTATTTTTCTGAATGTTGAGTTTTAAGTCAAATTTTTCACTCTCCTCTTTCACTTTTATCAAAGGCTCTTTAGTTCTTCTTTACTTTCTGCCATAAGGGTAGTGTCATCTGCATGTCTGAGGTTATTGATATTTCTCCTGGCAATCTTGATTCCAGCTTGTTCTTCATCCAGCCTGGCATTTTGCATGATGCACTCTGCATATAAGTGAAGTAAGCAGGGTGACAATATACAGCCTGGGTGTACTCCTTTCCCGATTTGGAATTTTGGGGAACACAAACTGTATACAGCAAAAAGTCTTTATATATTATCACCTTAGAAGCATGCCAAGCTAGTAGGACTGAACTGGATTCTGATTTATGTTAAAGCCCATGTATGTACTTTACTCTCATCAACATGTCTGCACAGTGGCATGTGGTGGGGACAAAATACATAATTGCTGGATGACTGAATGTAGTAGTGAAGGGACCCACAAAGTTCCAGTACTCTTGCATCTTTCTTAACAAATATGCAATGATGAAGAGCTGAACATAATCATAGAAAAGACACCAAGGACTTTTTTGTCTACCTTTTTATAATAGTAGTAACTCATTTGGTTGAGTGGTTATTACATGTAAGGTACTTCACAAAAATGTCTCAGTCTGTTCAGCCTTCTGTAACAAAAGTACTATAATCTGGGTAACTTGTAAGAATAAACTTCTTGTGCTGTAAATGAATAACGGAATTTTATGGGTTAAATTTGGTTATTTCTATGAGAAGTCATCCAGAAGAAGATGTTTCAAACAGAGTCTTGTAGCTGTGTAAATACCTCCAAGTGTCTGTCCCATCACCACATTTAGCAAGATTCCAGTGTTCATCAGCAATTAAGGGGCAGATTTACACTCTTTGAACTTATTTTCAAGCCTGACATGCTCAATTATTAAGTTATAGAGAATGGGAGCCAATCGTCTTCATATCTCTGCTTCTGGGCAGTTCTATTTGTGGGGATCAAATGAGAGATTAGAGTTTGCTAGCTGAATCAGTCAGTTCAGTTCACTTGCTTAGTCATGTCTGACTCTTTGCAACCCTGTGGACTGCAGCACGCCAGGCTTCCCTGTCCATCACCATCTCCCAGAGTTTACGCAAACTCATGTCCATTGAGTCGGTGATCCCATCCAACCATCTCATCCTCTGTCTTCCCCTTCTCCTCCAGCCTTCAATCTTTCCTAACATCAGACTCTTCAACGAGTCAGTTCTTCGCATCTGTTCAGTTGTGTCTGAATTTATTTATTTTTTATTTATTAGCCAAATTTGTTTATTTATTATTTGTTTATTAGCCAAATAAATTTAATCATGATTTCTGTTTGGAAAGAAATGGTATGCCATGTCTTTCTGATCTTTTCAAATTTTGTAGGTATTGCTGGATGCTGTGCCAAAACAACAGTTGCTCCCTTGGATCGAGTAAAGGTTTTGTTACAAGCTCACAACCACCATTACAGACATTTGGGTGAGTTGACAGATGCTGAAGATAAAAATGAAAATGTTATCCTTTTGCTGGCTTGGTTTCTAGTTGTGAATTATAGCGGAAAGAGGACACAAAAGGGAGTTCAAGTTTGGAGGCAAATTTGCAGGAGATGTAGCTGTTACCATTTTAATATTTTCATTTGTGATAGTGGTTATGTAGTTATCATTTTAGGGTACTAATGTACTCTGAACTAAAATCTTTGAATCATTTAAGTAATTACTACATATTTGTTTATGGAGACTAACAAATCACATCCTTAACAGACACACTTAACAGCTTAGCTTGATTAAAAAAAAATACAGTTAGTGATACAGATTAGGTTGTTCCTTTAAACGCTTAAGTGTGTGTTGTAGATACCTTAGGACAAACAGAATCCAGTGCAGTTAGTATATATTGATAAACTTGCATTGTTAAAGAAATATCAAGTCCTTAGTTGTTCCTTACAGACATAAAAATCAGCTATTTTAATTAACTTGGACACTCTAATAACATATCATTGGTGGAAATAAGAATTTTTTATAGCTCTTTTTGGAGGGCATTTTGATAATATGCATCAAAGTCTTGAAAAGACAGGTCCTCTTTGGCTTTGCAATTCTAGTTCTAGAAGTTGTTTTAAGAAAGTAATCAGAAATATGCTCAAAGAGGTATATATAAGAATCAAAGTATTATTTCTGTTGGTTTAAAAAATAAGAGCCAACCAAAATGTTTAATAATAGAGAATTGGTTAAGTTAAATAATAAGTATTATTTAAATAAATAAGTCCATATTATAGACTCTTTTGCAATTATAAAAATTATAAAAGAATATTAACTGACTAGGAAGGATGTTTATAACAGTTAAATGAAAAAATATTGCAAATGATCTAATGACATTGCATTTTGTCTAAGTAAATGTCTGTTTAGAGAAAATGCTAGAAGGAGAAATATGAACATTAAGTGCTTAATTTTCAATGGTGAGATTATAGGTAATTTTTTTCCTCTAAGCTTATTTGTAATACATATTGAACATATATTAACTTTTAGAGAGCAAAAGATTTAAAACAAAAAAATTAATGTGGACAGACACCAAGAAAAAGGTTAGGTCAAGGCAACTAACTCATAACACTCCGTTGCTTTTACAGTTTTATGCTTCAGTGATGTATACTCTGCATAATCTATCCATCATTTTATAAGAAGGATATTTAACAGAGTGAATAATTCAGTTATTTTAACAATTGGGTTTTTAAAATGTGATTTTATTTTTATTTATTGTGGCTCATTTTATTGTCAGTAAATAAATCTGCTCTTTAAATTGAAAGAAAAAAATTGCTAATATCTCCGTGTCCTACTGCTCACTCAGGTATAGAAAGAATCAGATATTTGAAATTGTTGAGAGACTATATATAAAACTGGAAAGGAAGGAAATGATTTTCTTTTGTTGTCTAAATTGAGGATGAAAGGAGTTATATTACTCAGTATCTGGTGGTGTTTAACAATGACCCAACATATGAATGTCTGAGCAGTATTGTTTCATTCCTTTAAACTTCTCCCCATGCTGATGTATGTTGTTTTGTTTCCTGATTTGTAATCATTAGGTTACATATTCACATTAGATTTCACGCTCTATAGGGCTGCATGCCATGGGTTGCAGTGTACCCTACAAGGCATTCAGAATTTGAAATAGAATTCCTGGAATGCAGCAATGAACATATTGGTGTACTTTCATGTATCTTTGAAATATACAACCCCCCCAAAAAAAAGTGTTAGTGGCTTTTTAATTTATTTGAAAAATGTTGTTGGGCATTTTATTCTAGATGCCTCCCTTTTTACATGCATAAGGTAGTTTTTAAGCTTTGCTTAAATTTAAAAGCAAACATGATTTTTCACAAAGATGAAAAAGATATGCTATTGAATAAGACTTCCACTTTAGCTTCTTTTAAAAAGTGTATAGCATTACTTCCAAGGCATCAAAAACTTTATTTTGAATCAAAATTATTCTGACCAAATGAAAAACAAGGGTTATAACTAGAATTTCTTCTTCCCCAATTTGCAATGAGTGTAAGGAATTTTTTTCTTGTAATATATTGAAAATCTTTGACCTCCATTTAACTTTTTATAACCAATGTGATATAAAAATAGGGATTTGAATCATAATAGGCTTATTTAAAAATCCTCTTAATTTTGCTGTCTTTATGTTTTATTTTTATTTTTTGAATGTACAATATTTTCACAAGTTCATAATTCATAAAGTATAAAAGCAAACACCTTTCTCCCTCTTTATCTCTTCATTAGAATTAAGCATTTTTATAATTTTCTTCCATTTCCCTTCAGAGGTTATGTGTATATACACAAGTGTATGCTTATATTTTATTAAATGTTCCTTGCAATTCTAGCTTGATAAAAATAAGAAGGATATAGAAAAGGATCTAAATAACACACAAGCTTGATATAACATAGACACAGAAGACTTTGTACCCTACAGAGAATATATATTCTTTCCAAATATGCTTATAACACATGCAAAAATTCGTTCAGTGTTATACCATAAAGAAAAATCTCAATTTCCCAAAGTATAGGTTGAAGGAGAAAAAACAGTGTAATTATCTCAAGGGATATTTAAATGCCATTTGAAAACATTCAACATCCAGTGTTTTGGTTTTTTTTTCCCTAGGTGAGATGTTTGTGAAAAGCATATAGCTGGACTTGGCCTTTTAACAGAATTTGAGAGTCTTTGGCTTTTAACAGAAGAATTTATATAATTTAGATTTCTTTTTCAATTATAGATTTGTGTTTTCTGTTCATTGTGCTTTTCTTGTGTCCTCCCCAGCCACCCTCCCTTGCTCTTTGTCTCCTGATTTCCTTTTTTGAAAGTACTCTATTTCACTTCTACTAATTATTTCTCTTTAAATATTTGTAACAAAGAGTCTTAGAGAATAATTTAATAAACATATTTGGAGCCACACAGAACTTCAGAAATAAGCATTATCAGTACAGTTGAAACCTGATCTATGCTTCCTGTTCCTGCTCCGTGGCCATTGTTCTAAATTTAATTACCCCTAAATTGTTAAAAACACATTTGAGTATCTTAAACTGAGCTTAATGTTAGTCTTCTCTTCCAGCAGGAAGGTGTTTTTGATAGATCTTAGGGGTGGTGTCTAAATATATTTAGTTTTATTATTCATATATTTTGGAAGAACTTTATGTATTATATGTATATATGTTTATATATATAAATAGAATTATTTTAAATAATTAGTTCACTTAGATATCTGTTTATTAAAAATGCTTTAGGGTTTATCTTTTCTTGGACATTAATAAGTACCTACCATTTTTAATTTCTGGGAAGAGATCAAAAGGTTTCTTGAATTCTAAACTTTGAAATTTACCTTCATATTTGATAAAATTTTTGTTTGGAAAATTTAGAAAGAAACTTGAACTTAAATAGTTTAATGATATAATTTAAATAGTTTAATAATGGAATGTAGAAGTCTGTACTACAAACAGAATTAATGATTGGTATTATTGGAATAATAAACATCAATATGTCAGACCAGAAGTTAGTCTTTTATCTGTACTAATTGAAGTATACTATTAATAAAAATATGCCCTGAATTTAGCTTTTTTTTTCACTTTTTATTATGGAAACTTTCAAGCATACAGAAATAGAGAGAATGATATAATGAGACCCAGGTTTCCATTACTGTACTTCAACAATTAGCAACATATGGTCAATTCCATTTCTTATACCATTCCCTCTCTCCACTGGCATATATTTTAAGTTAAGCTCCAGATATTATTCCATTCATAATTGCCTCAGCATACATCTCTAGACTAGAAAGACCACCCCCAAAATAATAATAATAATAATTACGGGCAGACACTTTAACCTCTGGGCCACCAGGGAAGCCCTTATTAACATATAATATTCATTAAATGTTCAGATTTCCATGGAAGTCTTGTCAACTTTCTTTTTGTTTTGACAGTTTGTGTGTTTAATCAGGATTCATATGACATCATATGTTACAGTGTTAGAATTGGTTGATATATTGCTTGTGGCCCATAACATTTTCCTATACTTCTTTACTTTTTTCCTGTTTGTTTATGGGGAAAGAAAACTGGGTTATTTATCCTATAGAATCCTCCATGGTCTGAATTTGGTTGTTATGTCCCATGTTACTTTTAAAAATTAATTAATTAACTAATGAGTGAACTAACCACTGGACCACCAGTGTCCCATATTATTTAGTGTCTTCTTGTATCACCCATATTTTCTGTAAAGTGATAGTTAAATCTAGACTTTGATTGGATATAGGTTCATTTTTTATTTATGGTAAGAATATATCATAGGTGGTGCTGTGTACTTGTGTAAATAGTTCTTAAATAGTTCTTAATTTGTAGGTTTTTTGTTTCTTTTATTAGCAGTTTCCTGCTTAAACAAACCACATATGTATCTGGGTCAGTCTAGGAAACCTTCTTCATCCTTCTAGATACCTAGTCATCTGCATTGCAATATCTGGACTTTGAATATAATTTCTATTAATTTTTTTGGTTATTTTAGATTTAATTAACAGTTTACCAAAACTTGTAGCTATTCTTGCTATGTTTTACATGTTTACATGCTGTGCTAGTCACTCAGTCATGTTCGACATGTTTACATGAGGAATGTTTGTGTTATTTGGACATATGATGTATTTTAAGTAGCTTTAAGTGTTATACAGAAATTACTATTCATGTAATTCATCAAGCAAAATTATATCATGAATGATAGCATAGTAATTTTTATCTGTGATTGTCATGAAAATTTGGATTTAGGTAGTTTTCTCTGTTGTAATAGTATTTCTCTTCTAAAAATCTTTCTGAAAATAGGAGTATTTTCTACATTGCGTGCTGTTCCCAAAAAGGAGGGATACCTTGGATTGTATAAAGGGAATGGTGCAATGATGATTCGAATTTTTCCCTATGGTGCAATCCAGTTTATGGCATTTGAGCAATATAAAACGGTACTTGAACTTTTATCTTTTTTTTTTCCTCTTTTATATCTTTGAATAGCATACTTAGTTGTCAAGGCATTTGCTTTGGCCTTTAACGTTACTTTGGATGAATGGGTAAAGTAATGCCTTTTTGAAGGAATAAGACTTCTGATAATTTAAACTTTTAAGTATAACTTGAGTTTGGAGTTATCTGTTTCAGAATTGTTAGTCATTTTTGACTAGATTGTTTGTGTTCAGACTTATGAAGAAGAGCCAAGTGGATAATAGTAAATCCGTAAAATATTAATAGCTTTTTGATGTGCTTTTTGTTTCTCAGTTGTAGGAGAGGAATAATTGAGCCTTTGGATTTTCCTAATAAATAAAATAGTGAACCCATATTGTGAAAGTCTGTTTTTAAGTGACATTATAAGTTAACACCTTTCCCCATGTACTAAGTTTCTCTTCTCTGCCTGACTGAAAGTTTATCCTCTCAAACATCTTAGTGTAGAAAGGGATTAAATGCATTACATCACAGGGTATCTTAAAATGAAAAGTAAGCAGTAGAGATTGGGAACAACATTCTAACCTAGTCAGACAGAGAGTCAGTGCTATTATGTCAAGACCTCCATAAATGCTTCATTTACATTTTATTCCTACTAATGCCATTCACACTTTAAGTATTTGTGGTCATCAGTGTGTAGTATAGTATATTTGGCAATATTGTTTCTGTAAAAGTGCATAATCAGAGCAGATGCTACAGAGGAAATTGTTGTTTAGTCGCTAAGTCGTGTCCGACTCTTTTGCGACAGAGGTTGCGACAGAGGAAATAACTGACCTCCTTTTGATGTGATATAACACTGCTCAGCTTTATATAATTGTGCTCATTTCACTCACATTCAGTACTAATTTCCTTTTTTTTTTTTTTTTTTAAAAACTAGTTCTAAAACCCTTTTGAAAACAGTCTTTATCATTAAACAGTGAAGTTGGCAGCATTTAAGAAATATCCCATTTAATTTGTTGTTTTTGGTTTCTAGCTAATTACTACAAAACTGGGAGTTTCTGGTCATGTGCACAGATTAATGGCTGGATCCATGGCAGGTAAGGAGTGGGTATATTTTATTTCTGCAAATTAATTTCCTGGTATGTGTGACATTGATCACATAGCACACATTTGTTATCTTCCTATGCTCAATTATGCAAGAAATCATTTATATCCCAACTCAGAGGCTTTTATAGTAGGAGATGGTAAGGAGTAGTCTGCACTTAAAACTATGTGAAACATATGTTCCCTTTGACAGATCTACTTCTGGAAATGTGTATTTTTTTCTTTCAAAAAATTTTTTAAAATTATAATGGCTATAGTAATACATATTCCTATACAGTGAAAAATAGTTCCACTCCCTGGAAGCAGTCATATTATTAATAGCAGTTTCTTATGTTATGCTTTTTTCTAATACTATTCTATAGGATAAGAACTTTTCTTTTACAGTTATCTCAAGACTCTGTCCTGTATCAGTACATAGATCTTTCTTACTTTTGTAAATAACTGTATTGTATTTTAAGGTAAGAATGTACCATTATTAAGACCACGGGAAGGTGATATATCAAAATCTTAAATTTTTGTGGATATCACAAGGTTTATAGGATTTTGATTTTTTTTGGACCTAGATTTACAGTGTGCAACCTGACCTACCTTATCCATAGTTTTGCCTTATCCAATGTTTACTTAGTTCTTTTTTACTTCTGATAGGCTGACCCCAGATCAGTAAGTAGAAAAAAATAACCAGGAATAGTGTTCAAAATGTTCAGCAAAACAACTGTAGAGATGCTAAAAAATAGGGCAGGTTTTGAAAGCCTCCAGTTAACTTTTTCATGACTGGATCAGGAAATGGTATGTGGTGGTGGTGGGAGTTCTGGTTATGGGAGAGGACTATCACAGGCATGATGGGGGCAGATCTTGGGAGCTGGAGCAACAGCTGTCTGTCAACTGGTATTTCACACTGGCATGACAGTGCTAACATGTATTGTGCACTTTCTTTGTACTGGTCACAGACCTGAGTACTTGTAATCTTTGGGCACTTGACATGTAGTTCAAAGAACAATACTATGAAGAAAGTGCTATGATTATCTCTCATTTTACAGAAGGAAAATTTTAATAAAGTTTTCAAATCTTATAATTTATCATTTCTAACATCATTTAAAAAATTTTTTGTCTCTTAAATTTTATAAGTGACTGGTCAAACTCTTTCTTTCTTTGTAGGAAAGATGAAGTAGGATTATGAGTTAAATCCTGCTTTGTATTATTTTCTTTTCATGACACTTGATTATTGATGGAATAGCATGTTCATTTGGTGCTTTCAGCTTCATTTTTCTGAAATGAAAGTCATCTTAACATCAAAATTTCACTATATACTGGAAAGTAATAATAAACCAAAGGAACTTCAGTTATAAATTATTTAAAGGCTTTGGCTGTGCTATGCCTTGTTGCCGCAGTCTTCTCTGGTTGTGGTTCGCAGGCTTCTCACTGCGGTGGCTTCTCTTGTTGTGGAGCCAGGCTGTTGGGCAGGAGGGCTCGGTAGCTGTGGTGCACGCAGGGGCTTCGTTGCTTCACAGCATGTGCAGTCTTCCTGGACCAGGGATTGAACTCGTGTCTCTTGCATTGGCAGGTGGATTCTTTACCCCTGAGCCACCAGGGAAGCCCCTCAATTATGTTTTAATTTTGATTTATTATTATTATTTTGGCTGTTCCAGGGCAGGTGGAGTCTTAGATCCCTGACCAGGGATGGATCCCTCACCCCCTTCAATGGAGGTGGATGGTCTTAACCACTGGACCACCACTGAAGTCCAGTGTGGTATTTTAAAAAAGCATTGACAGAGTCATCATGAAGTGAATCAGAACATAGTTGAATAACCTCAAACTTACTTTACAGCGCAGTATTGATTTTTGTTTGAACAATGTAAGATGTCATAATCTTTTCTCTACTTAGGGCTTCATAATTTTATACTTCGAGTGAAGGGTAAAATATGATTATCAGAAGAATAGTTCTCACCTCCCACTTATTCCAAGGATAAATAAACATATTTAAAATCTTCAGGGATTTTCAAGATTTATCAGAGTACGAAAGTACTAAAAATTTTCTTGCTAAATTCTAAAGTTTAAAATTACATTTAAATCATTGAGTTGCTTTTAGAAATACCAGACAACAACCCCTGCACACTTCCCCCCCCCAAAATTTGTAATTTTTAAACATCCTGGTTAAAAGATTTTGTTTTTCTTTAGGAAGATTTGATTAATTGCTCAAATTCAAAAGAAACACACCATATAAAAACATGCTGAAATCAACTGGCTGAAAAATTGTAAAACTAAATCATCAGTTGAGTATTATAGTAATCATAGGCATTGTTTTTACCATTCTCTGAGGTATAGTTATGTTATGGCAGCTCCTCAGCCTGACTTATAGTGTTACAGCTTTTAAGCTAATGCCTCCTTTACCTTTACAAATTTCTGGATGACCTCATTTTCTACAGAGTTTACTGTAGAAAAAAAATTTTGGTCACTTTGTTAATCCGTTTATTTCATGTTAAGCCACTTGAAGCCAGTAAGAAGACAATGAGAAGGCTTGAGGGCATGTAAGAGGAAAGAAGAAATAAATGAAGTCTGGGAGAGCAAATGGGAGAGGAAAGACAAAAGTGATCCAGATAGGAAGCAGAAAAAAAATACAGGAGTTGTAAAAGTTTACAACTAAAAAATAAAATGAATAGTGATGATTTGGATAAATAAATTCTAGCAAAATCATGTTTAACCAAGTTGTGTCACTATGATCAAGCCTTAAAAAATGGTCAGTTTTTAAATTCTTTTCTATAGTTGTTAAACTCCTTAATATGAACCATTTCAATAAACATGAAACTTGTTTATAGAAAATCTCTCTTCATTTTATTTTGTTAAAATTTCCCTTGTAAAAAAAAAAAAAAAATTTCCCTTGTAAAATATTTAGCACAAGCTGCAAAAAATTAAACCATGCTGCAAAATATGTAGTTTTTAAAATATCTGGATAATAAGATATTTGCTGTGAATTAAACATGGTATTACCGCCAAACCTTGTCTTAGGAACATCACATTTACACTGTATTGGTTTAGATTCAGACTTAAAAGAGGCCATTTAGAAAAGTCACTGCCTGGACTGCCAGACATGACTAGTTTGAATACCAATAGATAAAAAAAAAATGTTAAATAGTTGGGAAATGAATAGCTTGAAAACAAATAGCTCAGATGGAGAGCTTAAAATCAAATTGACTGAAATGAAGGATTGACATTTCCAACAACTGGACTGCTGGAATTCTTCTTCTTTTTTAAAAAATAATTTTATTTATGGCTGTGCTGGGTCTTTGTTGCTGCAGGAGTTTTTCTCTAGTTGCTGCGAATAGGGGCTACTCTTTAGTTGCGGTGGGCTTCTCATTGCGGTGGCTTCTCGTTATGGAGCGTGGGCTCTAGAGCCTGGGGTAAGTGGTTGTGGTGCACAGGCTTTGTTGCTTCGTAGCATGTGGGAATCTTCCTGGATCAGGGATCAAACCTGTGTCTCCTGCATTCTGGCGGCTTATTTACCACTAAGACACCAGGGAAGCCCTGACTGCTCGAATTTCTGAACTAAAAATTTCAATGTTAGAAAATATTAAGTAAATGTTTGAGAAAATGTAATTATAGGGAAGGCAATATATGTTGTGATATGAACCAGAAAATTTAGTCTCAAATTGTACTCTGTCATACAGAAACTCTGTGGATTTGGTCAAGTCTTTGGTGCTTTACAAAAATAGAAGACTATTTTTAATTTAAAAAGTAACTCATACATCAACTATACTACAATAAAGAAGATAAAAATAAAAACTCAGCTTGTTAGTTTATGGAATTTTTTATAAGTCATATGTTGATAAAAATCTAGGATTTAATAACTAAATTAGCTTAACAAGAGATTTTTATCCCTAAAACAAATTGTTTCTATTACTTTGGACATTATATTTTTATTATGTTTAAAGTGAAAGTCGCTCAGTCATATCTGACTACAGTCCATGGAATTCTCCAGGCCAGAATACTGGAGTGGGAGCAGCAGCAGTAGCCTTTCCCTTCTCCAGGGGATCTTCCCAACCCAGGGATTCAACCCAGGTCTCCCGCATTGCAGGTGGATTCTTTACCAGCTGAGCTATCAGGGAAGCCCCTTATTATGTTTAGTCAGTAACAAATTTATCTAAATATTATATATTTTTCAGATTTTTTTTTCTGTCATGCCACAGGGTATCCTAGTTCACTGATCAGGGATTGAATCCAGGACCTTGGCAGTGAGCGCATGGAGTCCTAACCACTAGACCACCAGGGAATTCCCCTTACTTAAATTTTAAAAAGAAGATACTGATTATGCTTTGAATTTTTTAAAAAAAGTGCCCTTATTTTATATTTAAAAGAATTCTTTGGGTAAGTTAAGCATATCTCCATTTTAGGATTAGAAAAAATAAGTAAAACATCAAATGTCCTGCCTACTGCTACGGAGATAGTCAGTTTTTCTTTTCTGATATCTTATCTGACAAGTAATAGAATTTTTAAAATACTCATGATCCACTAACACTGTAGTCTTTTGGTGCTAACATTTTAACTTCACAGTGGCAAGAATTTGAAAAGATGGTTTTTAGCTGATGATATTACTATATAATTCTGTCAGTAATATTATCTTTGATTTCATTGGGTTTTCATCATTACTATATAATTTGAGACATTACTAATGATAGGATCTGATCTGATATATATATAAAATGATTCTTACACATTTTAAGTTTCTACTTTCTTTTCAGGTATGACAGCAGTTATCTGTACTTACCCTCTTGACATGGTTAGAGTACGCCTAGCATTCCAGGTGAAAGGGGAACACACTTATACAGGAATTATTCATGCATTCAAAACGATTTATGCAAAGGTATTTCATTTTTACTTTTCTTGTCTATAACATGCCCTTTTATACTTAGGCAATTATTTTTAATGTTATCTAAGTAGTTTTTCTTTTACTTATAATTATTAACATTAATAATAATTATGAAAACATATCTGTGTTTTAGTGTGGGTCCAGGATAATATATCCATTATAATGTATGCTTTTGTTCTTTTGCATTTATCATAATGAGCTCAATGTAATTTTACTTCTAATTTTTCTTCATGCAAAAGGAAGGTGGTTTCCTTGGATTTTACAGAGGCTTGATGCCTACTATATTAGGAATGGCTCCATATGCAGGTATGTTTTACATTTGGCAACATCTTGGGTTTTTCATTTTGTTGTAGGAATGATTTTAAAGTTGAGCATTTATTATTTAAGCCCCTAATCTGTCCAGAATTGCTTTTTTTCCTTTCTAAGGATAACCATTGATTAAATAATTTCTTCTTTCCCCAGTGATCTGTAGTGTCACTTCTTAAAACAATAATAGAGTGCAGTTTTATAATAAGTCCTTACATTTGGTAGGACAAGTCCCTTGACCGTATGTTTCTTTTTTTTTGAGTAATATAAGGACTGTAGATATCTTGCTATTCCACATGCATTTTAGAATCATTTTTTGATGTTGTGCAAAAGTCTTTGTTGGAAGTCTGAATGAAATTGCATACAGAGCTTCGACATTTTTTGTTAGATATATTTATAGACACCTTATAAGCTTTGTTGTGTCTTTTACAAACATTATGTTTTAAGTTTATTGCTTGATTTAATTTTTATATGATTTTATAGCTAGCCATTCTACTTGTTGGTATTATAGCCAGTTACCATGTAAGTGCTTTGGATTTCCTGTGTGCACCATCACATCCTGTGCAAATAACATCATTTTTCTCACTTCAGTTCAAATCATTATTTGTCTGTTTATGTTTATCTTGCTGTACTAGCTAAGGATCTACAGTGCATCAGTGAATAAAAGTGGTGATAGTTGGCGTTTTGGCTCATTACTGAATTTTAAAGGAAATGTTTCTAGTATTTATTTAGCCTAATGTACTATTTATCAGGTTGAGGTAGTATGGTAAGAATTTTTATCTGAACTGGTGTTGAATCTTATCAGACACTCTTTTCTGCATTTACTGATATGATAAGTTTTTTCATTTAATCTATTAATTTGATGAATGACTTTAATAGATGTTCTAATGTCAGCCCAAATTGGTTATGATACAGTGATCTTTTTATATCCTATTGGGTTCCATTCACTAATTGTTTTTAGAAGTTTTACATCTGTATTTATGAGTGAGGTGTGAGATTAGTTTGCAATTTTCTCTTCTTGAACATCCTTGTGTGGTTTGGGTATCATGGTTACATAGGTCTCATAGAATGAGTTGAAGAGTATTTCCTCATTTCTATCCTCAGGAACAATTTGTATAAAATTATTAGAATTATCTGTTTCTTGAAAGTTTTTATTGTGAGATGATTTTTAAATACTGGTTTAATTTCTTGAATGGTTATATGACCATGTAGGTTATATGACCATTTAGGTTTTCTGTCTCTGTGAGTGATTTTTGGTAATTCATACCTTTCTTTACCATTTTGAACTTGACTGTTTTGTGTTTGTTTTCAACTTTCTTGGCAAAAGGTTTTCCTTATTTCTTCATATTTTTTTCACATCTGCTCTATCTGTAGTTCTGTTGTTTTTTTATTTCTTTTATCGGTTATCTGATTTTATAAAGAATCAGTTTTGGCTTTCTTCCTCTTTTCTAGTCTACCTTTATCTTCCATTTCATGGATTCTTGTTCATGCATTAGTTATCTCTTTTCTCTTGGGTTTATTCTTCAATTGTGTGCTTACCTCATTAATTTTTGGCCTTTGGGTTTTTTTTCCTTTAACTACCTGCTTTAGTTTCATCCTTTGACTTTGTTATTTTATTCATTTGTTTTTACTTAAAATTGGAAAATTTCAAACATATTCAAAAACTGGCAGTAGTATAATGAGCCACCGTGTACCCATCTAACTTCATAGTGGTCACCTGATGACATCTTGTTTCATCTATTCCCATTCCTTACTCTCTTCACCTTTTACCCCCCCAATTTTTTTAAAGCAAATTCACTTTATTATATTTCACCCACAATATTTCCAGTATTCAGCTCTATGCTTTTTTTTTTAATGAGTATAACCACAGACCATTATGAAACTTTTATTTTTACATTCTTTTAAAAAAATATATTCTTTTCCATTGTGGGTCATCATAGGAGTTGAATACAGTTCTCTGTACTACACAGCAGGACCTTGTTCATCTGTTCTCTATATAAAAGCTTGAAACTGCTAACCCCAGCCTCCCTTCCGCCAGCCCCCTCTCCCCTGGGAACTGCCAATCTCTGTGTCTCTGATTTTGTTTCTTGGATAGGTTCATTTTGTCATATTTCAGATTCCACATAGAAGTGCTATCATATGGTATTTGTCTTACTATTATGAAGCTTTCTTAATGTTATCTAGTGTATTGTCATTGTTCAAATTCCCTGAATTCATAATTTTTAAACCTAGACCCAAGTTAATATTTGCCTGGGTTATCTTTCTTCATCCTTTCATTTTCTACTTTTGCATGTTTTTGTTTTAGGTATTTATTTTGTAATCATCATATAGGTGAATTTTTTTTAATCCTGTCAGTAAAATCTTTAATTGCCAGTTAGTCTACTTAATGGTTGTTGTGATTATTGATATATTTGGATTTGTTTCTTTACCTTGATATTGATTTCCTCTTGTTGTTTTTCTTTTTATGTTTCTTTTTATTCCTTTCTTGTTTGCTTGTTTTCCTGAATCCTTACTCCCCCAATTTTTATAAATATAGAAGTTTATTTGCCTCCTCCTATGCCTGGTGGTCTTTGTTTATTTAGTTTGTTATTTCCTGTGGGTTTTTTTTTTTCTCAGGTGGTCTTTAACTATGAGTTTCTATTACCTTTTTTTTTTTTTTTGCCACATCACATGGCAGGTGGGATCTTAGTTCCCTAACCAGGAATTGAACGCATGGCCTCTGCACTGGAAGTGTGGAGTCTTAACCACTGGACCACCAGGGAAGTCCAACATGTTACTGGATCTTAATTTGAGTTTCTGACCCAGTGATTCCAGCTTCTCAAGGCCCAACGGCAGGATCTGTCTCAATGGCTTGACTGTTAGTATCAAAACGTAGAGTCACTCCACTTCTGTCATGGGCCACAACTCCCAAGTGGACCTCAGATTATATTTTTGGAAGGTGATGCTGCTAGGGATTCCTAGAAACTAGGGATTCCTTTCTGTAAGCCCAGCAATGGATATAGTTGTTCTATAATGATGAAGACTTGGAATACCTTCATTGCCATTATGCTGGAATAAGAAAGCTTTACTTTTTTTACTATATGTTCTTCTCTTTCTAATTTTTTGTTCTTAGTTTTATTTTTGAAACATTTTTTACATTGTTATTGTATGTACATAATTTTGTTTCTTAATTTTTCCAGTTTCCCAAGTCTTTTTCATATTTCTGAATACTATTCACATTTTTAAAAAATCTGTCATATTTCACTGAATACCATTCTACATAATTTAGGTATTTCAATTTTTTTCTTACTTGTGTTTAATTTGCTATGAATTTCCTTTTTGTGACCTATTTTTGTAGTTAAGGTTTCTGTGTTTAAGTTTGGTGAGTAGATTTCCCAAATATAAAAGTGTATGAGTATTCTAAAGTTGTATATCATCATTATTAAATACTATAAATTCATAAGAATTTTTTATAAAGAATACATGCATATATTGAGTTATTATTCTAGACTGAATTTTTGTTCGGGCTTATTTGTTCTTAAGGTTAAGTATCTTTTTAAATATGTTTTTAAAATTTAGTAGATATCAAGATTTCTTGAGTAATGTTTAGTTGATAGGAATGCTTGAATTTTGCTTATTTTTTTTAACATATGACTTTTAATGTTTCTATTATAAAATAAATCATGTACATATTCAGCCAGTACCAACTGCACATTATCAATAACTTAACTCAGTATTAATTAGATTCCATGTGTCTTCTGAGTCACTCATTGTCATAGCTATTCCTTGAAGACAAAATTAGACACTGAATGAAATAATGCTTTGTCACTTCTAAATTTGTTGCCTCTTCCTTACATTATCATCATTATTATAAATATGTTATATTTAGTTAGAATTACTAATCATTAGTTTAACTTTTACTTATGTGAAATCTTGCGAAACTGTTTAATTCTATTCATGTATAAGGTGGCATTATACTCAACAACTACCTTTATTCAGTGAACTGAACATTATACCAGTGCGTGAAAAACCAATGCTTTAATTTTTTTATAGGTGGTAATTTTGTTGTCTTTAGGTTATTTATAAACATTAATTAAATCTTTTCATCTTAGATTAAGCCAAATATCTGAAATCAGGAAATGCATAGTTAGTGCCTTGAGTTAATTGGTTATTATGTAAGAATGGTGTCTTCTCACAGCTTACATTCTGTTAAGCATCGTGGTGAATTTATATTTTGTCTTTCAGGTGTTTCATTTTTTACTTTTGGTACCTTAAAGAGTGTTGGGCTTTCCTATGCTCCCACCCTTCTTGGCAGACCTTCATCAGACAATCCTAATGTCTTAGTTTTGAAAACTCACATAAACTTACTTTGTGGAGGTGTTGCTGGAGCAATAGCACAGACAATATCGTAAGTTTCTAATCAACTTAAGTCAAATACGTTTATCCAAGCCTGATTTTTAGCATTGGTTAGTTATTTTATTTTTTTCTAATAGGTTATTAAAAACAGGATCCCTTGAAAACTATAAATATTAATTTAATACATTTTTCCAATGTACCTGCCCTTAAAGCGTATTATAAATAACTTTGTGCCAAATTGACCAAATTAGTTTGAACCTACTCAATTTCTGTGGATTTTAAAAGAAAGGAAAAGGAAAGCTAGAAGGAAACACTGAGTATAGTCTTCAGCCATGTTTTCTTATGAATTTGCCCATATGAGGTTTCTGAAATCTGAGCCATTTATCGAGTATGTGTATATATGTGTGTGTGTAGGCACAATTTTTCTTGCAGTAAATCTTAAAGACCTGCTTTGTGCCAGAAACTATGCTAAGCATTGGGATTTTCACTAATGGAAGAACAAAACTGTTGCCTCAAGAAGCTAATACTCTTATTGAGACAGTAGCAATCAAGGGAACTCTATATTAATATAAGTTGTATTAGGGACATGGGATTTCCCAGGAGGCTCAGTGGTAAAGAATCTACCTGCTAAGCTGGAGACCCAGGATCCATCCCTGGATCAGGAAGGTCCCCTGGAGAAAGAAATGGCAACCTACTCTAGTATTCTTGCCTGGGAAATCCCGTGGACAGAGAATCCTGACGGGTTACAGTCCACTGGGTCACAAAAGAGTCGGACATGGCTTAGCGACTAAACAATAACCAGTTAGGGACATAGATGAATTAGGTGGAAAGTGTAATGGAAAGGTGGCTTCTAAGAATTTCTGTAGACCAAGAGAGATTGGATAGATGAGATAAAATGAGGCTGGAATACTATGAGGCAGGAACATTTCAGGAACAGGAAGAAGGAAAGATTTCTGTGACTGAGGAGTATCCTGAAAAACAGGAAGACAACAGGAAGTACTAGAGTCACAAAGGCTCAAAAAAAATAGTATCCAATGGAAAAAAGAAAAGTCAAAGTAGGATAAGTACTGAAAGGTAAGGTGTTCATTGAAGTTTATGATTAAGGATTACTTTTGTGAAAGCAGACTCAGTATACTTTGTAGGAGCAGACTAGGTTGAAGGAAAAGAAAAAAAGTGTAGTTTACTTTTAGAAATATAGCTGTGGAACCTTGTTCATTTGGAGAGAATGCTCACCTCTAGCTATTCTGTATTCTCTTCTTGGTTTTACTGCCCTTTTCTTTATTATTTACTTCCAATTTAGAGCCTTAAAATCTGTCTTCTCTTTTCCACTTCTCTTTGTATTCTACACGCATTGACTCTTACAGATCCAGTGGCTCTTCTCAGTTCTTTTATCCTCTTTCTAATTGTTTTGTTTCCTTGGTTTTTGTAAACAGTGCCCTCTCTTGGCCATCATCCTCCCACCTTTCCCTTTTCAGGTATCTTGCTGATTCCTGTTTTCCTCCTCCTCCCTATCTGTGCTGATACTGTTAAGACCTTGCCAGACTTTAGTCCTTTGCTCTTCCTGTAAATATCTAGAGTAGCTCATCTATCTTTAAGGATTCAAAGGTCAACCTCTGTACAGATAACTAATTCTATTGAAATCTTCATACCGGTTCCCTCTGGTAACCTCTTGAATGTTTCTACCTGGACTTCTGTCGTCAGTGCAAACTCCATAATTCATATACTACGTTCTTGTTTTCTTTTTTGTGCCCGTCCTTAGCCCCCAACTTTCTTATTGTTACTGATAACCATTAATCTTATAGTCCTGATAATACCTTGAAATCATTTTTCACATTGCACATATCCAAACAGTTTTGCAATTTTTAACGTAAGAACACTGCCTGGAGTGTTGTTTTCTTTCTTTCCCATTGTTACTTCCCTCGTTCTGATCCTTGTACTTTGTCTCCTTACTTTCTCCCTATTAGTCAATTTCTTCTACCCAGACACATCTTCTGCTTAGAGACTGAATTGTTCAGGTTGAGGTTTTGGTCCCTTTATTCCCCACAAAATTTTTTTATCTCTCCACCTCCCATTAAACGATAGTTCGTGGGACTGCTCTGGCAGGTGCCCAGGTTTGATCTCTGATCAGGAAACTAGATCCCATGTGCTGCAACTGAGAGTTCGCATGTCCCAACTAAAGATCCTGCAACAAAGGTTGAAGATCCCACGCGCTGCAACTAAGATCCGGCACAGCCAAATAAATAAATGATTTTTTTTTAAAAGATAATTCATGGAGGGGAATTCCCTGGGGGTCCAGTGGTTAGAAGTCTTCACTTTCACTGCAGGGGGCATAGGTTTGTTCCTTGGTTGGGAAACCAAGATCCTGCAAGCCTTGAGGCAGGGTCAAAAAAAAAAAAAAAAAAAAAGATTGGTAATTAATGGAGATGCTATTGAGATGTATAACACACTTCATCTACTACTAATGTTATTTCTTAAGCTGTTTGGTTGGTATATGGGTGGTTTTTAAATTATGACTATTGCATAGTAAATTTAAGTGTATATAGAAGTATATACTTATTTTTCTCATATATCACTATGTGTATATTATATATGTATTTATAACATGTGTGGCTCAGCTGGTAAAGAATCCACCTGCCATACGGGAGACCTGAGCTCAATCCCTGGGTTGGGAAAATCCCCTGGAGAAGGGAAAGGCTACCCACTCCAGTATTCTGGCCTAGAGAACTCCATGGAGTGTATAGTCCATGGGATCATAAAGAGTTGGACCTGACTGAGCGACTTTCACTTTTATATATATATATATATATATATATATATATATATATATGAATGAGAGCTTTGAATAGGAAAGTAGAAAGCAGTTTTATGGTAGGGAAAATGTCTCTAAGACTCAATTTTCTTAACATTGAGATAAGAGTACCTGTCTCATGCAATTATGTAAAGATGGGATGAGATGATATACTTTATCTTGCTTAGCACAGGACCTAAGTAGTCAATATTAGCCCTAAAAATATGGTTTAAAAAATGACCTGAGTCTTACTCCAAAGAGATTATTTTTGTATATTTCATTTTAGACAACCTAAAAATTTGTAAGTTGAGGTATAATTGACATATTATATTACTTTCTGGTGTACAACATAATGATTTGATACTTGTATATATGGCAAAATGATCATGACAGTAAGTCTAGTTAACATTTGTCCCACCATACGGAGTTACAGAACCAGGCAATCTTTCCACATAAAATTACCTCTGTCCTCTCAATACAATCATCTGCATTGTTAATTTTCGCCCTTGAGGAGACTTTCTGTTGGCCTGCTGTATACAAGGGCACTTGCTGAATGCTCTTAGGGTAGTGATTCTTAACTGGGGGTGGTTTTGCCTCTAGTGGATGTTTAGTAATGTCTGGAGACATTTTTGGTTGTTACAGTTGGGGATGTGCTACTGGCACCTATTGGGCAGAAGCCAGAGATGTACCTACACATCCTACTGCCCAAGACAGCCCCCACAACTGAGAATGGTCCAACCCAAATGGCAGTAGTGACAAAGTTAAGAAACCCTGTCTTAGGGTCACAGCAGCGGAAAGTACTCAGTTTATTTCTTCAGGAAGTGCATTTCACTTTCCTTTGGGGAATAAAGAGAACTTGACATTGGGTGATGAAAGAGAAGAATCACCAAACCCAAGAGAACCACTTCTGCAAAGGGCAAAGAGACCTCGGTTTTGTTATTTGGTTTTATTCATGTGCCTATATCCTGACTCCCAGGTTAGACAAAACAATCAGAGAATAGGAACACATTATTTCCTAGCATACATGGGACTTTGTATTCAATAATTGCTGAGTAGAAAATTAAAAATCGTTTTTAAGTCCTTCTGTCTTTTTCTTCTTTTAGCTACCCATTTGATGTAACACGTCGGCGAATGCAGTTAGGAGCTGTTCTTCCAGAATTTGAAAAGTGCCTGTAAGTTCTGCATTTGTCATTGTTCAATTTCTTTAGGAAATGTAATGTGTAAAATAAGTAGGGAGATAGGACTGTGATCTCATAAGCAGTCTAGAGATTTAATTTTATCTCCCATAGTGTGCTTTGGTTAACTTTATAAGAATTTAATCAGGTCCTAATCCTCCTATTGGGTTTCCCTAGTGGCTCAGACGGTAAAGAATTTGCCTGCAATGCAGGAGACTCGGGTTCAGTCCCTGGGTTGGGGAAATCCTCTGGAGAAGGAAGTGGCTACCCACTCCAGCTCCAGTATTCTTGCCTGGAGAATTCCATGGCAATTCCAGGCAGAGGAGCCTGGCAGGCTACAGTCCATGGGGTCGCAAAGAGTGGGACATGACTGAGCAACTAACACTTCACTTTCAATCCTCCTATTAAAATTTTATTTTAGGGAATTCCCTGACAGTCCAGTGTTTAGGACTCGGAGTTTCACTGTGGGGGCCTAGGTTCGACCCCTGATTGGGGAACTTAAATCCAGCAAGGCATGAAGCCAAAAAAAAAAAGTCATTTTAGAGCAGCTCTGTTAAGTAGAAATATTATGTGAATCACATGTAATTTAAATTTTTTTGGTAACCACATTTAAAAAGTATTAAAAGAAACAGATGAAATTGTTTTAAAATATTTTATTTAAACCAATATATATAAAATTTACCACTTTGTCATCTTATTTTACATCATTTTTATTTATTTATTTAAATTTTTAATCCCTTAAAAAAAATACTACATATTTGAAGTCCAGGGGATATTTTACACTCAGGGCACATTTCAGTTTTGGATTTGCCACTGAGTTTCATGTACTCAGTAGCCACATATGGCTAGTGGCTAACACTATTGCATAGCATAGCATTATAGAATTTTCTATAATTTATAACTTTTGAATCATTCTGTTTGGTGACGTGTTGTCCCTCAGGGAAAGAGCAGAATATTTATTCAGGAACTTGAGTTGCCTTTATTCACCCAAAAGATTTTTTTGAAGATTTCAGCCCACATTGCATATTGAAAGAGAAAGACAAAGCCCAAAATGTTGGTTTGAAAGGAAAGAACACTGAAACAAGAAAGTCTTCATTGCTGAAATCTGAAAGACAGTCCTTCAAGCTTTAGTACTATAACATCTACTCATTATAGCATACAACTTGAGCAGAAATGAGAGCTTAAAGGGCAACTGTTCATATATCCTTTAAAAAGACTACATTAGTATTTCAAATATTATTATGAAATTGTGTTGCTAGTAAATGTCACAGACATAATACAGACAAAATATATTGTATTAATGAACCCCAAAATTCTATGCCTAATGCTTTGATCTTGTTCGGAATGAATTGCTGTTTTATTGTGAATTTTCAGCTTGTTTTAACACTTGCTTTCCAAAGGCTACTCAAGATGGAATTTTAGCTTCTTTTAAAAAAATGCTGTTATGATTCTGAAGTTGTCTGTTCATGACTGGGCATAAAGGTGTTATCATTTTATCTTTCTCTTTCAGTACCATGCGAGAGACTATGAAGTATGTCTATGGACACCATGGAATTCGAAAAGGATTATATCGTGGTTTATCTCTTAATTACATTCGCTGCGTTCCTTCTCAGGCAGTGGCTTTTACAACATATGAACTTATGAAGCAGTTTTTTCACCTCAATTAAAAAAAATCATGATTTCTTTTCCTTTATAAACTCTCAGAGGGAAAAATAAAATGTTAATTTAATTTGGGGGAGAACATTACTTGAAGGGGGATATTTACCCTGTCACAGGAACCACTGGTATTTTAGTACTTGATTTTTCTATTCATCACAAATCAAAAGTGCTTACTATACTTTTTGATGCCAGTAGTTATATTTTAGAACATTGCAAAAAAAAAAAAATTCCTAAGCTGATGCTGGTTAATCAGTAAGGTTATTGGAAACCATTTTAAAGTGTTATTTGAAAGTAGAACTAACTTGAATTCAAGAGGTTGCCATTAGTTTTATTATGCTATTCCAAGCTTTTAATTATAATCATGATTTTCAAAGACTGTAACATTGGTTTTTGTTATTATAATAAACAGGCTTGGTTATATTACAGCAGAATGATGAGAACTGACATTTTAAGTTATATGAAACATAGGTTAGAAGCCAGCATTGAAGTATTATTCATATGTCTCTTCTCATAATTCTGCTCCACTGGATAGAAGGACAAACACTTTTTCTCTTCATTTTTGATAAATATTGTATTTAAAAAGTAGCCATGTAAGTAGCCATCAGTAAGTCACGAATTTTCAGGTCTTGCTCAAATGTCATTTCCAGTTTCTGAGTGATTTAAGTGTGTTTTTAAATTTCACTGTATTTCCCAAGGGCAGTAATAGTAAATATTGAGTATCTTTGCTCTCAAAACAAATTAGCATTATAGATTTGTTTTTGTTAGATGATTTGGTGTATGTTAGAAAATTTATTTAAGTGGACTGTGAAATATCCATTAATATAGATGTGAATGTTGAAGAATGTTTCCGAGGTATTATGTTATGACACATCAACTAGTTCTTCCACATAAAGTAATTTAGTGCAATATAAACTTAAGTAGAAATGTAAAACATGAGCTCAATTGCTATCCTTTATAGTATAATGGTTTAAAATGTAGGAATTCCATTTATTATGTTCAGAGTACTTTTTTATGTTTTATTGTAAGCATGACAAAAAATGAGAGGGGAACAGTTATAGTTCTCTCCTCCAAAATAGCAATTTGTAGAGTTAATATGATTTTTAAGGCATTAGAAAACTAAGTTGAAAGTGTTATTTCTGTTTCAATTTTTATTTTTTTTTTTGCATAAAGATTTCTTGTCATATCTTGGTGAAATTATATGAACTGGTTTCATTTTCAAAGTCTTTATTTTACAATAAATGTTTATCTTTGTATGATTTATAAGTATACCCACAGGTGTACATGTGTTCCTAAAACTATTTTGTATATTTTCATTTGTGGGCTACACTGTAGCTAAATACTGTTATCAAATCTCAAGATAATTTAAATGTATAAAATAAGTATCTCAGTTATGTTATCAATAAAGGAGGACTGCAAATATTTTTTTAAATAAAAATTTGCATTCTATATCTGTTACAGAGTACCTAGGTTATTAAAAATAAGTTTTATTCATATCTCAACAATTACTCCTCTCTTTTAACTATTTACACTATTGAAGCATAAATAAACATAAGTGGTCAGAATGGAAGAATACTTGAAATAATGACAGTATTTATATCTAATTTATTTCAGATCGATAACTCAAAGTGAATCTTGATAGATTATCTTGCATTTGAAGATCGACTATGTCTGTTTTGATTGCCATTGTAATTCTTTTCTTGCCTTTTGGTGGGTACAGCCCTCTGGTCTATGGAATGGGAGAGTGATTTTGTCTAGGGATCGATGAGTGATGTACCCTTCCTAGCTCTTAATGGTGGCCTGTGTGGAGATTGAAAGTTTAGTGGTGATATATATATATGTACACACACACACACACACACATATAGTAATGTCTTATCCCATTTTCCCCCGGGTACTCAACATTCATTTATTCAGCACCCATTGTGTGCCAGGGATTATGTCAGCATTTTGTGGGCATACCTTGAGACGTCTCTCAGCGGTCCTTACAGTGTGGTTTGGATTCCCAATAGCATCTATCTCTGGGTACTACACTGGCGGGGTGTGTACCACACTTTTTGGTTCCTGCGTGTTTACTTATGTTCTCCTAGTTGGTTCTCTCATGGGCAGAGTCATCCCTTCATCTCCTTTTAAGGAGCACAGTGTATGGCACCATAGTAGTTGTTCAGTGATGTTTACTGATGAGCTAAAGGAAGGTTTGGTCCCTATTTTTGGAGAAAATGTTCTAGTAGGAAGAAATGACGTACTACTAGTGCAAAGAAAGAACAATTTAGAAAGTTTTTTTTTTTCCCCCCCACAGAGATGTCTTGCTGCTAATTTGATCCAGGATGAATGGCAAATAATAAAACTTATATTACATGAATAATTCATCACCTTGCAGAATGGGCCGATGATATCTGATACACTTATATAGCAACCATATATTTAAACACTTCCTCAGATCAATTCTTTGAATATCAGACACTGTTAGGCACTAGGAATCAATGACAAATGATGAGTCATGTATATTTCCTGAGGATTTACTGTGTTCTGTTGCTTGTTTTAAGCACTTCAGATGCCTTAACTCTGTTTCTGCAACAATACTGATAAGAATGGTACTATTAAATACTCCTTTTTTACAGTTGGGATGATTGAGACCCAGGGAGATCAAGTAACTTGTCCAGGTTCACACAATAAGTGGTGGATCTACGGTTCAGATTCAGCCAGTCTGAATCTGCAGCTTAGTCTATTAGACACGATGCTAGTAGACACACTAGTATCCTTCAACACACTAGTATCCTTCCTATTCAGGTAAAACTCTAATATGTCAAGAAATACAAATCAATTAATAGAATGATTACAGTTTTTGGAAAGTGCCCTTGTTGTTTTCCCCATTCTTGAGATTGGTAATTTATGTTCTTTTTAGTTACTGGTTTAGCTGGAGTCTTTTGAATTTTCTCCATTGTCTGAATTTTTTGTTAATTTCTGTTTCTAAGTACAAATAATTGCTGATAGAGTAGAGTGATCTTTGTAAAAATATAATCAGGCAGGGGCTTCCCTGGTAGCCCAGTGGTGAAGAGCCTGACTGCAAGTTCAGGGGATACAGGTTCAGTCCTGGTCCTGGAGGATACCACATGCCATGGGACAACTAAGCCACAACTAACTGAGCCTGTGCTCTGGGGCCTGTGAGCCACGACTATGAGCCCGTGAGCTGCAACTACGGAAAGTCCTTGAGCACCTTGAGCTCGTGCTCTGCAACAAGAGAAACCACTGCAGTGAGAAGCCCAGGCACCGCAGCTAGAGAGTATCCCCCACTTGCCGCAACTATAGAAAGCCTGTGTGCAGCAATGAAGATTCAGAGCCACCATAAATAAACATAAATCCCTTAAAACAACAACAACAACAAAACCCCATAATCAGGCAATTTTATCCCCCTGCTGAAAACTTTCCAGGGCTTCCCATTGCATTTAGAATAAAAGACAAAATCATTACTAGATCTTATACAGCCCTGTAAATCCATCTGCCTTGTGTCTACTCCAACCCTGTTTGCTGCTACTCACAGCATGTTGTGAGGAAGCTAGGCAGTCCCTGTAGAGGCTGGCCTCAACTTGCCAGCCATTTGAGTAACGCATCTTCAAAGTCGATCGCTCAGCTTCCTGATGATGCTTTATGGACAAAGAAAAGCTTTCCTCACAAAATCCTGCCCAAAATGAAAATTCATATGCTAAAAAAATGGTTGTTTGGTGGTTCAGTGGTTAAGACTCCATGCTGCCAATGCAGGAGGTATGAGTTCAATCCCTGGTTGGGGATCCAAGATCCCACATACTGCATGGCTTGGCCAAAAGATTAAATAAATTTTTTAAATGATTTTTTTTACATAGATTAGATAATCATAGCAGGTATTCATGGAAAGCCTACAGCTAGCATCATATTTAATGCTGAAATATTAAATGTTTTCCCCCTGAGATCAGTAGAAGGCAAAGATGCCCAGTGTCAGAACTTCTGTTTAACCAGTGAACTTAAGTAAATGATGGAGAAGGAAATGGCAACCCACTCCAGTATTCTTGCCTGGAAAGTCATGGACCAAGGAGCCTGGTAGGCTACAGTCCATGAAGTGACAAAGAGTTGGACACGACTGAGCGCTTCACTTCACTTAAGTAAATGAAGTTAAAAACAAAGATCAGAGGAAGAAGTAGAACTTCCTCTATTTGTAGATGACATGATTATTTACATAGAAAGTCTTAATGAACTACTATTATCAGCTTCTCACAATTACTAGCAAGGTCTCAGGATATAAGGTAAATTTTAAAAACTATTTTTATATACTAGCAGGAAGCAATTGAAAAACAATCCCATTTAAAGTAGCATAAAAATATAAAATATTTAAATTTAATAAAATATTAATATACAAGAGTTTTACATTGATAATTGCAAGATGTTGCTAAGAGACATTAAAGGAAATCTATATAAATGGAGAGATAAACCAGGTTTATGAGTTAGAGGTCTCTATATTTTAAAGAAATCAATTCTCAAATCGATTTTTAAGTCTAATGCAATCTCAATTATACTTCCAATAGGCTTTTTGTAGAAACTCACAATTTTTATACTGTGTACAAATTTTTATACAATTCAATTTTTATACAAACTCATTCTAAAGTTTGTATAAAAATTTAAAGGACCTAGAATGTCCAATGAAGGAGGAAATGGCAACCCACTCCAGTATTCTTGCCTAGAAAATCCCGTGGACAGAGGAGCCTGGTGGGCTGCTGTCCATAGGGTCGCATAGAGTCGGACACGACTGAAGCAACTTAGCATGCATGCATGCATGCATTGGAGAAGGAAATGGCAACCCACTCCATTATTCTTGCCTGGAGAATCCCAGGGACATAGGAGCCTGGTGGGCTGCCGTCTGTGGGGTCACACAGAGTCGGACACAACTGAAGTGACTTAGCAGCAGCAGCAGCAGCAGAATGTCCAAAGCAATCTTATAAATAACAAAGTACCTGTCTGTATGACTTACTCTACAGCTGTAGTAATCATGACAATGGGGTGCAGACACAAGGATTGACAAACATCAGAAGAACAGAATTGAGAGTCAGAAATGAACCTGCATTTAATTTGATTTTTTTCTTCAACAAGATGCCAGAACAATCCAGTGGGCGATGAGAAGTCTTTTCAGCAGGTGCTACTGGGAAAACTGGATATATACATGGTTGGGGGGAAATGGAGTGGGGGGGAAACATGACTCATTCTCTACCTCATACCACACACAAATATTAATTTGAGATGGATCATAGACCTAAACGAATAAAATGGTGAATTTCAAGAAGAAAACAAAGGAGAATATCTTTACTTCCTCAGTTCAGTTCAGTTCAGTTCAGTTCAGTCACTCAGTCATGTCCAACTCTTTGCGACCCCATGAATCGCAGCACGCCAGACCTCCCTGTCCATCACCAACTCCCAGAGTTCACTCAAACTCACGTCCATCAAGTCAGTGATGCCATCCGGCCATCTCATCCTCTGTCGTCCCCTTTTCCTCCTGCCCCCAATCCCTTCTAGCATCAGAGTCTTTTCCAATGAGTCAACTCTTTGCATGAGGTGGCCAAAGTACTGGAGTTTCAGCTTTAGCATCATTCCTTCCGATGAACACCTAGGACTGATCTCCTTCAGAATGGACCGGGTGGACCTCCTTGCAGTCCAAGGGACTCTCAAGAGTCTTCTCCAACACCACAGTTCAAAAGCATCAATTCTTTGGCACTCAGCTTTCTTCACAGTCCAACTCTCACATCCATACATGACCACTGGAAAAACCATAGCCTTGACTAGACGGACCTTTGTTGGCAAAGTAATGTCTCTGCTTATCTAGGTTGGTCATAACTTTTCTTCCAAGAAGTAAGTGTCTTTTAATTTCATGGCTGCAGTCACCATCTGCAGTGATTTTGGAGCCCAGAAAAATAAAGTCTGACACTGTTTCCACTGTTTCCCTATCTATTTGCCATGAAGTGATGGGACCAGATGCCATGATCTTAGTTTTCTGAGTGTTGAGCTTCAAGCCAACTTTTTCACTCTCCTCTTTCACTTTCATCAAGAGGGTTTTTAGTTCCTCTTCACTTTCTGCCATAAGCGTGGTATCATCTGCATAGCTGAGGTTATTGATATTTCTCCCGGCAATCTTGATTCCAGCTTGTGCTTCCTCCAGCCCAGCGTTTCGCATGATGTATTCTGCAAAGAAGTTAAATAAGCAGGGTGACAGTATACAGCCTTGATGTACTCCTTTTCCTATTTGGAACCAGTCTGTTGTTCCATGTCCAGTTCTAACTGTTGCTTCCTGACCTGCATATAGGTTTCTCAAGAGGCAGGTCAGGTGGTCTGGTATTCCCATCTCTTTCAGAATTTTCCACAGTTTATTGTGATCCACACAGTCAAAGGCTTTGGCATAGTCAATAAAGCAGAAATAGATGTTTTTCTGGAAATCTCTTGCTTTTTTGATGATCCAGCAGATGTTGGCAATTTGATCTCTGGTTCCTCTGCCTTTTCTAAAACCAGCTTGAATATCTGGAAGTTCACGGTTCACGTATTGCTGAAGCCTGGCTTGGAGAATTTTGAGCATTACTTTACTTCCTAGGAGTTGGCAAAGATTCCTTAGGTCACAGAAAGTGAAAAGCATAGATGAAAAATGGATAAATCAGTCTTGACATAGATTAAAACTTATGCATAGCTAAAGATCTTGTTACTGAACTGAACTTGGGTCTCCTCACCTGTGCAGTAGAGCCACTGACACTGTGTTGTGGTGAAGGAAAGTGCAGCATTTATTATAAGATGCTAATATAAGAAGACAGAGAAGGCGATGGCACCCACTCCAGTACTCTCACCTGGAAAACCCCATGGGCAGAGCAGCCTGGTAGGCCACAGTCCATGGCGTCGCTAAGAGTCACATACAACTGAGCGACTTCACTTTCACTTTTCACTTTCATGCATTGGAGAAGGAAATGGCAGCCCATTCCAGTGTTCTTGCCTGGAGAATCCCAGGGACGGGGGAGCCTGGTGGGCTGCCGTCTATGGGGTTGCACAGAGTCGGACACGACTGAAGTGACTTAGCAGCAGTAGCAATACAAGCAGAATGGGTGGCTCTACTCTAATATCCCAAAGTCCCTGAAAGCGTTTCAGCAAAGCATGTCTTGATAATTTTATACAAATAAACATGAATATGAAAGACACCTTTAAAAAAAAATTCATTGGAGTATAGTTGATTTACAATGTTGTGTTAGTTTCTGCTGTATAGCAAAGTAAATTAGTTTTACATATACATATACCCACTTTTTTAGATTCTATTCTGATATAGGTCATTACAGAGTATTGAGTAGAGTTCCCTGTGCCATACAATAGATTCTTAATATCTATTTTTTCAAAGTTATCTATTTTACATATAGTAAAGATTATTTTTGAGTTGGGTTATACCCATATGCAGTATTTATTTTTTACTCATTTCTGTATATTTTAAATATTCTATTGCATATTATTTTTTTTTCAATTTAAAATTATTTATTTTAATTGGAGGCCAAACATGAATCCACCATGGGTGTACACGTGTTCTTCATCCTGAACCCCCCTCCCACCTTCCTCCTTGTACCATCCCTCTGGGTCATCCCAGTGCACCAGCCCCAAGCATCCTGTATCATGCATCAAACCTGGAGTGGTGATTAGTTTCTCATATGATATTATACATGTTTCAATGCCATTCTCCCAAATCATCCCACCCTCTTCCTCTCCCACAGAGTCCAAAAGATTGTTCTATGCATCTGTGTCTCTTTTGCTCTCTCGCATACAGAGTTATCATTACCGTCTTTCTAAATTCCATATATATGCCTTAGTATACTGTATTGGTGTTTTTCTTTCTGGCTTACTTCACTCTGTATAATAGGCTCCAGTTTCATCCACCTCATTAGAACTAATTCAAATGTATTCTTTTTAATGGCTGAGTAATACTCTATTGTGTATATGTACCACAGCTTTCCTATCCATTCATCTGCTAAAGGTGGTTTTTAATTGTGTATGCAAAGAAATGGATTTTTAATTCAAAAATTAAAAAATAAAAGTAAAAGAAAAGTGAATAGGAGTTGAAATTAGATATAGGCTTGATAAAAAATTCTTTAAAGCAGGTTTCCTCAGGAAGGTGGCTAAGAGAGTAAGTTCCATCAAGGTAACATTTTCAGGATGGGAGGTGCTGGGTCACATTACAAGCCTGGGAGCTATCTGATAATGAGGGCCAAACTGATAACAGAAGAGAATGCCCTAGAGAATGTAAGGTGGCTCTAGTGGTAAAGAACCTGCATACCAATGCAGTAGACTCAAGAGACAGGGGTTTGATACCTAGGCTGGAAGATACCCTGGAGGAGGAAAATGGCAATCCACTCTAGTATTTTTGCCTGAATTCCACGGACAAGAGGAACCTGGTAGGCTACAGTCCACAGTGTCACAACGAGTTGGACATGACTGAACACACACACACACACACACACACACAATGTAAGAGTGCTTGGGATCTCCTACACACACACAACGTAAGAGTGCTTAGGATCACATACACACACACACACACACACAATGTAAGTGTGCTTGGGATCTGCTACACACACACAATGTAAAAGTGCTTAGGATCACATACACACACACACACATACACACAATGTAAGAGTGCTTGGGATCCCACTGTACAAGTGGAGGGACTGTCCACGAATAGGAGGCATTACTGAAAAAAATGGAAAAAGGTTATAAAACAGGGAACAGATAGATATAGCCATGGCACGATGAGGAAGTTCTCATCTGACAGTTTGAATTTTCTCAACTGAGTTTTTCAGAAAAAAAAAAAAGGAGGAGAGGTGTTTTTTTTTTTTTTTTCCAAAGAGTGAAAATTTCCAGATTCAAATAAGGGAAGCCTGAGTTTGGACAACAGCAAATAGTTCATTCATTCTAAGTGCCTGTGTTGGACACACGGGTCTGCGAGTCTAGAGAAAGGGCGGAAGTATTTAGAATGGGCCAGATTACGAAGACTCCCAGTTTTCCAAACCCTAAGGCAAAGGAGCAAAGGCGCCTTCCAGTTCTTGGTTCCCCAGGTGCCACTCTCCACGAGAGGCTCACCTGGCGCTGGAGGAGCTGCCTGCGCATGTCTCTTCGGACCGCTGCTGGTCAGCGCATGCGCACGGCACCTCGTGGACTCGCGCTCCTTTTCCCCGCCACTGTTGTTGCCCCGGGGTTCCCCTGATTTTACCCGGCGGTGGTTTGCGATCTCGGCGGCCAGAATGGAGCGAGTGGACGAACTGGAGCTGCTAATGGAGAAGAGTTTCTGGCAGGAGGCTGAGCCGTCAGCGGAGCTGTGAGCGGAGCTGGGGGTGGGCCTGGGAGTATAGCGGGAGATTTGAAAAGAAAGGAGCGGAAGAGGCTGCATCCACGCCTCCGCGGACCCGGGCTCCGAGCACAGTGACCAAGCTCACGTCCCGGAGTTCCCGACGAACTTCCGGAGCTGGGGTCCGCTTCGCAGCTTCTCTCTGGGGCCAAGCCCGAGCCAGAGCTTGAATACTTTTCTTCCTCCAGAGGTTCATTCTTAACCTCTTTCCTGAATTTGGGGAGTCTCAGCCACCTTACATGTCTTCAGGAAAGGAAATTGCAACTGCTAGGTCCTTTTCTTGAAGTTTAGGTGAAGAAAGTTATCCAGGGAGAAGTCTGTACTCTCAAGTCGGCTTAAATGATTGGGGAAACTTGACCCGCAAGCATAGTGTAGAATTTCTGTCAGTAGTAATGATCAGATCAGATCAGAAGCTCAGTCGTGTCCGACTCTTTGCGACCCCATGAATCGCAGCATGCCAGGCCTCCCTGTCCAATACCAACTCCCTGAGTTCACTGAGACTCACGTCCATCGTAGTAATGATAATGAGGCTAATTATTGTTGACGGATCTTTGCGCTTTGGGTTTTGATCAGCAATACCTTTTGGGAGATCCTTAAAGCGTCCCAGCTGATTTTGGGAAATTCATGGCCCGTGGGTACGTGGGGTAGGTGAATGAAGCGGTTACAAGATAATTGTGAAATTGACTTTCCCATTAGAAATAAGAAATTTCTGAGTTATTCTATGAAGAATGGTTAATGTGACAGGTATTAAGCTTGCTTTCTCTACAAAGCATGAGCTAGTTGATCCCCAGTGGAATTTTATAGGATTTCCTGCATTAAATAGTAGGTTGGACTAAATGTCTAAGTACTCGCCTAATTGAAATGTTAATATAATAATGAAATTCACTGTAGGACTTGCAACAAACCGCCCATACTACATTTTCCCATAACAGACATCTTTTATGTTCAAAAGGATAGTGTCGTAGACATTTCCTTTTACTTGTACTTTGGGAAGGCTTGCACCAGTGGTAGGAATTTGTTGTTTAAAATTTTTCAATTTATCATTAGCCCTCATAATCATAGATGTCCCAAAGAACTCCTCATAGAGCTTATATTTTGAAAAACTCGTATCATGAACGTTTTAAATGGCATTCCTTCTGGGAAGTGGGGCTTCCCCGGTGGCTCAGAAGGTAAAGCATCTGCCTGTAATGCTGGAGACCTGGGTTCCATCCCTGGGTCGGGAAAATCCCCTGGAAAAGGAAATGGCAACCTACTGTAGTATTCTTGCCTGGAAGATCCCGTGGATGGAGGAGCCTGGTAGGCTACAGTCCATAGGGTCTCAGAGAGTCCGACACAACTGAGCGACTTCACTTTCTGGGAAGTTGTTTTTTTGTTTGTTTTTTTTCTGTAATAGGAATTCTGCTATGCCCTTGCTCTCTTAATTTTTACCTCTTTTCGCCAGTGATCATTGTGATAAGCTTTCCAGAAGAAACCTAGAAGGTTTGTGGATAAAGGAGATTGGATGGCTTCTAATTTCATGCTTGTGCTACAGTGGTTTTGTATGTGTTATGCTTTAGATTTCAGAAGAAGAAGGTGGAAGCTTCCTTTTCTAAGATAGTTCTGAGCAGAGGAATGGATAACCGGTACCTGGTATTAGCAGTCGATATTGTACAGAGTGAAGAAGGAAACCATGAAAAGCACCTAATCATCACTGCTTCCCAGTCGCTAGAATATAAAGAACTGTGTATCCTTAGGAATGACTGGTAATTTTTGTGTGACTTTGAGCAATGATGTGGCAGAAGCTTAATGGTACTGTCTTAAAAACTAACATGTGGGCTTGTGTGGATGTTGCAATAATTTAATTGTTAATAAAGAGAATAGATATGAACTCAGATTAAATCTGCAAAAATTGTGCATCTCAGGTCCCTTATTCCAAAACTTGATTTTCATTGTCATTTGAAAATCAAGTACAAGGGGACTTACTACATTACTACTTCCTATTTCCCAGTACTTTCTGGGATTGCAGCTTAAAAACTCATTTAGTTCTCACTAAGGGCAAAATTAGTCATAAGAACATCCTTAGACTCTGAATTTCGCTACTCGAGCAATGTATGGTATGTGAGGGGTGAGGGGGAGATGCAGAGATGAAGGTCTGACTTTGTCTAGGTTGCAACTTTGATGGTTTGAACTAGATAAATATGATTTTGTTCTTGGTATATTGGGTTTGGCATCATGCCTCAGGACTTACAGAAGCTGTAGACATAAGTTTTACAGAATGAGAGAATCATTAAGAATGAGAGAATTATTATTATAACAACCTCATTGATACTTGGAGCTATATGTTACACTATTAATGATTTGATAGTTTTTGCAGTAGGTGATGCAAGACCCCAAAATTTAGAAATTATTTCTTTACATAAAATACTCATTTATTTTTAAAGCCCCTTAACATGTTTAAATGTAGGAATCTAAATTTTGTGTACCTTATTTTTAGGTGCTCTGTACCAGTAGAGCCAGGGGACATCATTCATTTGGAAGGAGACTGCATATCCAATACTTGGATAATAGATGAAGATTTTGGATATTTGATTCTATATCCCGACATGCTGATTTCTGGCACAAGCATAGCCAGTAGTATTCGATGCATGAGAAGAGCTGTTCTGAGTGAAACATTCAGGGTGAATAATATTAACAGCCAATGTTTCTACAGGGTCTTAAGAGTTTACAGAGCACTTTTACACTCTTACTTAATCCTCCTAAAATCTTGTGAGTAGATGGTATTAATCAGCTGCATTTTACATTTTACAGACAAGGAACATCAGGCTCAGAGAAGTTAAGTGACTTGTCCAGAGTTACTGTAGCTAGTAGATGGCGAGGCTAGGAGTCAAGGCCAGTACCCTAAGAATCCTTTGAATCTTATTTAACATTTAATAAAATAAGCAATTCTAATATAAGATAAATAATTTAAGTGATAAAATTTTTAATTTAATACATCTGGGTATTTCCAAACTTGGCTTCATGTGATTCTCAGTGAAAGTAAATATGACAGTCTCTTTTAAAGATATTATAATGGAAATTTTCAAACATACAAAAAGAGATGGTTATTATAAACTCCCATGTACCCATTTTGTTGTTCTTAAAGACTGTATTTTGCAACTTAAAACTACTTTGCAAATTAAAGCTGAGGATTTAAAAAACATATAAGTACAATATCTTTATCATACCTGATAAAATTACCAGTAATTCCTTAAGTTAATCTAATTCTCAGTTTATCTCTTAATGTCTTTTGTCAAAAATGTTTTTATTCAGTTTGTTAGCATCAGTATGCAAATGAGATCTTTGTATTGTATTTGGTTGATGTATCTCATAGTTTATTTAATCTATATTCTGCTTGTCACCCACTCCCTTTCAATGCCATTATTTTTTGAAGAACTTGGGTTTTTAATTGTTAAGTTTTTTCTTTCTCTTAGGGTATTCTTTATACAGTTTGTATGTATATAGAAAATAAAATACAGCTAAACAAAAAGAGAAAAAGAAGGAAAAATACCTAAGTAGATTTTCTAATAGTCTTAGTTATCACTTATTTGTAGTTTTTTTTTTTTTTAATTGGTTGTTTTCTTCAGCTGTTGGGGGGGTGGTTACTATTAATTTCTGTTTTAACTGCATATTACAAAGCAGACCTGAATACCTTAATCTTTTAAAACTTTATTTTGAAATAATTTTAGACTCACATAGAACTTAAAAAATTAGGACAGGGAATTCCTCTGTAAGTTAATTTTAAAATTACTGATGGGTGTTTTGGTGAACTTAATCTTGTTTTTTGATAGTTTCAAGGGGAAGATCCAGGCTAATAAAAGAGTTCATTGAAAAATAGTTTTTGAGTGTCAAGAGCTTGTCAAAATCTCTGCTGTAGGGAATTCCCTGGTGGTCCAATGGTTAGGACACTGCTGGGGCCTGGGTTCAGCCCCGGATTGGGGAACTAGGATCCCACAGCTGGGCAGTGCCACCAAAAAAAAAATCTCTGCTCTGAGTTTATTTTGTGTTTGAGTATTTTACTCACATGAGTTTATAAGCTATGTCTTTATTAACTATTCTATGTGGGTTTATTATAAAGTGAAATTAGAGACAAATTATGTTAAATATTAATATTAGAATATATTGAACTTTTTCCATATAGGTTATTTTTAATTCTTTCAAAATGGAAATACAGTGATTTGAAAAATATCTTACTCATAAAATAATTCAGGTAATTCTAAATTGAAGAAAGTGAAAGCCACCTATAATTTCACTCACCAGAAAAGAATTATTTAATATTTTGGCATTTGTCTCACCAGTGCGCTTTGGCTATGCTAGTTCAATACGTTAGGTAATAAATATAGGATCATGTCCATTGATATGTTGTGAAATAAAATGTTTGTATGACTTTTTTTTTGATAGAGCTCTGATCCAGCCACACGCCAAATGCTGATTGGTACTGTTCTTCATGAAGTATTTCAAAAAGCAGTAAGTGATAGTTTTGCCCCAGAAAAGCTACAAGAACTTGCTTCTCAAACTATTCAAGAAATAAGGCATCTGAAGGAAATGTAAGTAGTTAGGAGAGGAACTCTAGATACAGTTTTGTTATATAACTTCTTCCCTGGCATCTGTAAGATATTTGGCTCTTAGACTATTAAATATGTCAGTATAATACTAGAATGCAGATTTTAGGGTTGTCGTATCCCGCCACAATTCTGTGAAGAGCTTCTGAAATTGCAGAACAGGAATTCTTTGGCTAAAAATATCTAAATTTTCTCTGTATGCACAATAGGCCCCATAGCTGCACTCAGAGAATGGGAACTTTTTGTTTTACTTCTAGAAACATTGTGACAGCCTGAAAATTGTCTGGGGTTGAATATCAGATGGACCTCCTTTCAGATTCTAGCTTTGCCAGGTTTATGACTGAACAAGTTACTGAAAGATTCTGAAAAGGGTGATAATACCTGTTTTGCAGACTTTCTGTGACAGTGGAGATAATGTATGGAAACCCACAAATGGCTAATCATTGGCATCTTATGAGTGACTACCTGCAGAGGGACTGGCATATTCTGTCTTTGTTTTCTCCTTCACTTTTATTGCAGTTCATCTTTTTTTCACAGAAGTGTTTTTATTAGTGCTGATTTTGCTTTCCAGACTAGTTGACATAAACCTACTTCTCCTGATTGTATTTCTATTTATTTCATTGTTTAAATAGGAAAAACGTGTTCCGTAATTCCATACCAATTTACTAATACGTACAACCTATTGTCTCTTTTAAAAAGATTTCTTTATATTTTGGCTGTGGTGGCGTGGCTCTTCGTTGCTGCACTTGGGCTTTCTCTAGTTGCAGTGACTAGGGGCTGCTCTTCATTGCGGTTCACGGGGCTTCTCATCGCGGTGGCTTTTCTCTTGTGGAGCACAGGCTGTTGGCGTGCAGGCTTCAGTAGTTGCAGTGCTTGGGCTCAGTTGTTGCAGCTCATGGGCTCCGGAGCTTGCGCTCAGTAGTGGTGCACAGGCTTTGTCGCTCTGTAGCATGTGGGATCTTCCCCGATCAGGGGTCAAACCATTGCACTGCAAGGCAGATTCTCAGCCAGTGGACCACCAGGGAAGCCCCAACCTATTGTCTTAAAAATGTTTTAAAGAGGACTTCCCTGATGGTCCAGTGGTTTAGAATTCACCTTCCGCTGCAGTGGATGCGGTGGGTTCAATCAGTTTTGTCCAATAATGTTCTTTGAAGTGTTTTTTTCCTCTCTAGGACAGGATCCAGTCTGAGAACATTTTTTTTTTTTTTTGAGAACATTTTTTAAGAAAATATTTGTCTATTAATTTATTTGGCTGTGCCAGGTCTTAGTAGTATCATGCAGGATCTTTAACTGTGGCATGTGGGATCTAGTTCCCTCACCAGGGAATAAATCTGGACCCCTTACATGGGGTGTCTTAGCTGTTGGACCGCTAGGGAAGTCCCCTGGTCTGGGTACATTTAAAGTTTTTATATATACTGTCAGATTGGTCTACATAGACCTTGTCCTGTTTCTTTCTTTCATTTTTTCCTGTTTTATCGAGATGTCAGAAAGTGTGTGTTAGTTGCTCAGTCGGGTCTGACTCTTTGTGACCCCATGGACTGTAACCTGCCAGGCTCCTCTGTCCATGGAATTCTCCAGGCAAGAATACTGGAGTGGATTGCCATTTCTTTCTCCAGGGGATCTTTCCAGCTTCAGGGATTGAACCTGGGTCGCCTTCATTGCGGACAGATTCTTTACCATCTGAGCCACCAGGGAAGCCCATTGGGATGTCATTGACATATAATATTGTATTAATTTAAGGTATGAAACATAAAGGTTTAATATGTCTGTATATTTCAAAATTCATTTTGCATTTCTGTAGACAATCTATTGGTCCTTGTTTCCCCCACATCCTCACCTATATCATCTTTTATCCACTGGAAGGTGCCAGATTTTAAGCAGCCATTTTCAAACAAATAGCTTTTGCCTTGTGTGGGCTGATTGTGTTTCTCTAGGTCATTTGGGGCACTTTGCGGGCACCTTGGTGTTAGCAATTGCTCCCTGGTTTGAGATATTTCAGTTTTGCCTTCAACCTGAAGTTGGTTTTGTGCTTAGGCCAAGCTATCTTGGCAGAGCTAGGGTTGCTAATTCTGTCTTTCCTGCTGAACTGGCTCTCCTAGAGGACTGATAGGGCTCTGCTCTGTTAGTTCTGATAAGCCAGAGTTAGCAGAAACCTAGGAAAGAGGGAGCTTATTAAATTTGATAGCAGAAATGTTGCAGAGTTATATGGTAAATTTGCAGTGTTCTGGAGTCTCAGAGTTTGATGGATATGTTATGGTGCTTTCTTTAGAAGGTGAGAAAATGGTAAGGTTTGTCGTTTGAAAGGAATTTGCAGAGTATCGGTGGTTATGCTAGTACCCAGGTGAACTCAGGGCTGCAGGGAGAAAATAATGCCAATAAATTATTAAAACACAGTGTGAAAATGAAAGTCGCTCAGTTGTGTCCGACTCTTTGGGACCCCATGGACTGTATGGTCCATGGAATTCTTCAGGCCAGAATACTGGAGTGGGTAGCCTTTCCCTTCTCCAGAGGATCTTCCCAACCCAGGGATCGAACTAGGTCTCCCGCATTGTGGGCAGATTCTTTACCAGCTGAGCTGCAAGGGAAGCCCAAGAATACTGGAG
Organism: Bos indicus x Bos taurus; assembly: GCF_003369695.1. Lineage (NCBI taxonomy): Eukaryota > Metazoa > Chordata > Mammalia > Artiodactyla > Bovidae > Bos > Bos indicus x Bos taurus. Next base: position 24,811,387 of record NC_040103.1, on the reverse strand, counting down.
TGGGTAGCCTATCCCTTCTCCAGCGGGTCTTCCTGACCCAGGAATCGAACCGGGGTCTTCTGCACTGCAGGTGGATTCTTTACCAACTGAGCTATGAGGGAAGTCCCGAAACACAGTGTAGAGGGACCATGAGGGTTAAGAACTTAAATTCCCAAGCTGGAGCTGTGTGTCCTTTGGAAGTAACTGCTGAGCTTCAGTTTCCTCAGTTCTAAAAAGGGATGACGATAGTAGTATCTCATAGAGAGAGAACGAGGGTTGAAAGTGTTCATGTAAAGCACCTAGAATAGTGCCTGGCCTAGAGTCAGTGCTATGTGAGTATTCACTGTTATCATTTTCATATCTTGTTGAATTCTTGTCATATGCCAAGTACTTTACATAGGCTGTTTTACTTGATCCTCAAACCAATTTGTGTGGTAGTTATCATCTCACCTTATAGATGAAGAAACTGAGGCTTGGTTAACAATGAGTGGCTCAGGGCTTCCCTGGTGGCTCATTGGTAAAGAATCCACTTGCCAGCGCAGGAGACGCAGGTTTGATCCCTGGTCTGGGCAGACGTGCTGCAGTGCAGCTGAGCCTGTGTACCACAGCTATTGAGCTTGCACTCTAGAGTCTGGGATGCTCAACTCCTGAGCCCTTGTGCCGCAGCTGCTGAAGCCTGTGCGCCCTGGAGCCCGTGCTCTGCAGCATGAGAAGCCACCACAAAGAGAAGCCTGCACACTGCAGCTGGATAGCAGCCCCTGCTTGCTGCAGCTAGAGAAAAGCTGGCACAGCAGCAGAGATCCAGCACAGCCAAAAATCAATAAATTATTTTAAAAAAGAGAGAAACAGTGACTGGCTCAAAGTTATACATTTAGTAAAGAAGTGTAAATAAAGAATTAGGATTCAAACCTAAGTGTGATCTGACACAGAAACACGTGTGCTGTTGATATTCTAGAGTAGTTATTAAGGTTGTGATGCTTAAATATAAAGATGGAGCTGGGAGAACCATCAGGGAAGGTGATAGCAATTCTCAGAACTTTTTGCTCTCAGGACCTTGTTAACGCTAAAATATTATTGAGGACCCTAAGAGCTTTTGTTTACTAGGGTTATATCTGTAGATAATTACTGTATTAGAAATGAAAGCTGATGCAGTTTTTAAATATTTATTGATTAATTTAAAATAATAACAGCCCATTCCACATTAACATAAATAAGTTTAATGAAAAATAACTATTTTTGAAAAAAATGTAATGAGACAAGTGACATTGTTTTACATTTTGGCAAATGTTTTAATTTTATAACTTAATACTAGACACCTGGTTTCTTATATCTGTTTCTGCATTCTCTATATTGCTATATTGTGTGTGTGTATGTGGACTCAGAAATCTCCACTGTGTACTCAGGAGAGAACAAGAGCAAAAAGGCAAATAATGTTGTAGAATTATTATGACACAGTTTTGACCTTGCAGGCACCCTGAAAAACTGAGACTAGATTCTGTTAGTCTTTCCTGACTTTTGACCCAAGAAGTTAATAGTCCTACAGATTGTCCTTTGACCTAGTAAGGCTGATGTTCCATTTCTGTTCCTATGGCCTTTTTTCCTCTTTTACATTTCTACTTTCCATTGCTGGGCTTCAGGACCAACAATTATGGTTTATTTTTTTACCCTTGAAGTGTAACTGGGCCCTATTAGACCTGAGATGGTAGGAGTTGGAGCAAATATAAAACTCGATGTCATGTCACTGTTACTTGGATTCTTTTTGTGTATGTGGTAAAATACACGTAGCATTAAAAAATCATAATCTTTTATTTTTTACTTTTGGCCATGTGGCATGCAGGATCTTAGTTCCCCTGCAGTGGAAGCACAGAGTCTTACCGCTGGACCACCAGGGAAATCCCCCAAATCACAGTCTTAACCACTTTTAAGGGTAGAGTTCAGTGTTATTAGTACATTGACGTTGTGTAAACGTTACCATCATCCACATCCAGAACTTTTTTGTCTTTCCAAACTGAAACCTTATATCTATGGAACAACTCCTCACTTCCCCCAGTCCCTGGCAGTCACCATCCTTTCTGTCTCTATGAATTTGACTAGTATAGGTACCTCACGTTAAGTGGTCATGCAGTATTTTTTGTTATTGGCTTATTCAGGATAATGGCAAGTTTCATGTATGTTGTAACATGTATCAGAATTTCCTTCCTTTCCAAGGCTAAATAACATTCCACTGTATCACATTTAATTAATTTTTTCAGTCGTTGATGGGTGCTTGGGTTGCTTATATGAACGTTTTTGTCCTTGTTTACTTTTTTCATATTTAAACTTTCATATTTAATATTTCTTATTTTGATAGGTACCGCCTGAAATTGAATCAAGATGAAATAAAACAAGAAGTAGAGGAGTATCTTCCTTCATTTTCTAAATGGGCTGGAGATTTCATGCATAAACATACTTCAACTGACTTCCCTCAGATGCAGCTCTCTCTGTAAGAACCCATTTTTCTGTATATGGTGTTTATGTGTTTAGTCCAGGATTTTATTCAAGATGTTGAATTAAAGCTTTTTAGAGGTCAAGTTGAACTTACCAGGTGGCGCAGTGGTAAAGAATCTGCCTGCCAATGCAGGAGACGCAAGAGATGTGGGTTTGATCCCTGGGTTGGGAAGATCCCCTGGAGTAGGAAATGGCAACCCACTCCAGAATTCTTGCCTGGAAAATTCCATGGACAGAGGAGTCTGGTGGGCTGTAGCCCATGGGGTTGCAAAGAGTCATACACCACTGATCGACTGAGCACACACACAGAGATCAAGTCCTGAAAACTAGCCTTTTTGTTTGCTTGCTTTATAAATTACAGTGCTGAGTATCTTTCTCGGACCAAAAAAAATAATCTAATGAATAGAAAATTCTATTTTTGTTTTAATAAAATTTATAATTTTTGGATGTAGGTATGTTTTTTTCTTAAATAAAATTTTCAGTTTGTAAATATTTGGGGGTGTTTCTTAATATCACATGTATTTCTCTGTGTTACTATCATGTATGGACTGTCTCATGTTGATTGCCGTGGATTTGTACTTTATGTTTAAATACTGTGTTTAGCCATTCAATACTGTTTGGCTTTTGGTTGGTTTCTTTTCCCATTTAAAGTAGCATTGGTATAAATTTATAGGTAGTCCTTTTTTCCTACCACTGTTTGCCCGTTTGGCAAATATTTATTAAATGCCTAATGGGTGCCAAGTAGTGATCTAGGCACTGGGATCGCAGTAGTGGATAGAAAAAAAGCTACTGACTTCATGGTGCTTCTGTATTGCTGAACAAGTGAACAGCAAGGTGCCAGATCATGATAAGTATAATGTAGAATAATGGGGAGGGTAAGAAAAAGGAGTTGAAGGAACGTATTTCCGTAGAATGATCATGAAAGGCCTCTAATAAGGTAATATTGAGCAGGAACCTGGAGAAAATGAAGGAGGGAGCTGTGCAGCTATTTCTATGAAGAGCCCTCCACGCAAAAGCCCTGTGGCTAACGCACCCCTGCCCGTGTGGCTGGAACAGAGTGAGGTGGAAGAGGACAAGCAGCTGTCCGAGAGCCTCTGCAGCCTTGCGGGACATTGGCTGCCATTCTGATTCCAGGGCCAGATGTGATTTGGCTCCCATGGGAAGCCGTTGCAGGGTTTGCACAGAGGGTTTTGATATCATTTCTTTCTTTCTCTTTTTTTTTTTTAATAGGCACTGTTTTACTTTTCTTTAAATAGTCATAACTTCCTTTTACATCAATATTCTTCATCTTTTCTCAATATTCTGGATATTTTATATCGTGACATTTTGTGATCTGAACTTGTCTTTTGAGTCAGAAATCTTGGGGACAGTGAGTTCTCTGGACCAACATGTTTTCTCAAGTTTTCTGTGGTTCAAAGGACAGACTGAGCCTGGTTGTGAATCCCAGTTTTGCCACAGTTTTGCTGTATAACTTCAGGCAAGTTCCTTTACCTCGCTTTGCTAGTTTCTATATTGATCTGATTTACTTTTGAAAGGATCAGTCTGGTTGCTCTTTTAAGACTGTGTTGTAAGATAGGGCAGAGGTTGTGAGACCAATTTGGAGGTTCTTGAAGGAATCCAAAATAGAGATGATGGTGGCTTAGACCAGAGTGAGACTTGTGGAAGTGATGAGTATCACTTGGAGTATAGTCAGATTTTCAAGGTAGAGGTGATAGATTTTGGTGCAAGGTGATAGACTGAGTGCAGAATATGCGGGGAAGACAAGTCAATGGTGATTCTAGAGGAGAAAACATGATGAGAGTGGGGTCAAGAGAGAATGGTAGAAGAGAATTTGGAATCAAGGAGTGTAGATGACTGTATTGACAGGTTGTCATATAAATGGGTATGTAGAAATGGAACGTTAGCCAGAGGCTTATGTGGGGTTAAGAGAGTTTTGTTTTTGTTTTAAAGATGGGAGATACAGCACATTATATGCCAATGAGAGGAATTCCATAGAGGGCAACATTATTCTTAGAGCTGTGTCATTGAGTAGAAGAGAGGGAATAAGAGTACACAAGTTGAGGCATGAACCTTATGGAGACAGTTATTTCTGTATATTAAAACCTCAGAACTGGACTGCTTTATCCAAGGTACTTGGAAAATGTACAACCTTTTACATATGGCTAGAATCCTTTGAGAATTTTTTAAGTCATTTTAGAAGGTTACCAGCAGTGTTTCAATGTTCTGTGTCTGCTAGTAGGATTTTATTTATTTATATTTAATTATAATTATTTATAGTTGAGTGACTTTCAGTATATTCATAGAGTTGTGCAACCATCACCACAATCAATTTGTCAATAGGAACTTTGATATGTGTTTAAAAAGTACTTAGTTGTTGTGTTCATTTTGGCAGTACCATACAGGAAAATATGAATGATACAGAGAAGATTATCATGGCCCCTATACAAGGATGGGGCTTCCCTTGTGGCTCAGCTGGTAAAGAATCCACCAGCAATGTGGGAGACCTGGGTTTGATCCCTGGGTTGGGAAGATCCCCTGGAGAAGGGAAAGGCTACCAAATCCACTCTTCTGACCTGGAAAATTCCATGGACTGTATAGTCCATGGGGTCACAAAGAGTCAGACATGACTGAACGACTTTCACTTTACTTTACTTTATACAAGGATGACACATAAACCATTCCATATTTTTATAAAGAATGCATATCACTTTGTTTGTATATCTGAGACTAACACATTTTAAATCAACTATACGTCAATTAAACACTTGGTGGTTAAAAAAAAACTAAGGCTTATCTTGCTGAATTGGGTGTATTTATCACATTTTTTACTTTTATGTGGTCACAAATTTACAAACCAGGTACTTATCTGAAAAAAAAAGAAAAAACAGCTAGAGTAAATTGGTTAATGTTTCTTGTTTTTATTTTCTTAAAGCATTTATTTATTATTTAATTTTTGGCTGTGCTGGGTCTTTGTTGCTGCGGAGAGCATGTGCAACTCACTGGTTGTGGAGCGTGGGCTCCTTAAATTGCGATGGCTTCTCTTATGGCTGAGTACAACCACTGGAGCACAGGCTCAATAGTTGTGGTACATGGGCTTAGTTACTCCGGGGCATGTGGGATCTTGCTGTATCAGGGATCGAATATGTGTCTCTTGCACTGCAAGGCAAATTGTTTACCACTGAACCACCAGGGATGCCCCTCTTGTAGTTCTTAAAAATGAATTGATAAATGCTTTGTTCTTTGTTTCTTTGGAGCAGATTGCTCCTGTCTTGCACAGGGGGTGACTCTTGGTGCATCAGTCTTCATTGTGATAATCTGCTAAGTGTTTATCAAACACGGAGAAGGCACTGGCACCCCATGCCAGTACTCTTGCCTGGAGAATCCCATGGATGGAGGAGCTTGGTAGGCTGCAGTCCATGGGGTTGCTAAGGGTTGGACACGACTGAGCGACTTCCCTTTCACTTTTCACTTTCATGCATTGGAGAAGGAAATGGCAACCCACTCCAGTGTTCTTGCCTGGAGAATCCCAGGGACGGGGGAGCCTGGTGGGCTGCCGTCTATGGGGTCGCACAGAGTCGGACACGACTGAAGTGACTTAGCAGCAGCAGCAGTTTATTAAACAGTCATTCTTTTCCTGGTTCCGTGGCTTTGTTTTGTAGTGTTTCTGTCATTTTGGTCTCTTGATTTTCTGTAATAATTACAAACTTAATTTTGCTTTTCATCGTTCCTCACTATTTCTTCCTAGTTGTTTTACCTTCCCTCCCTACCTTTCTTTCCTTCCATATTAGAGTCATTCCTTTGTTTTTGAGGCATTTGAATTTGCTTGAGATTTAGAATTGTGGTGGATATCCATTTTATGGTTGCTTTAGGTATTAGCTTTTCTGTCACTGTTATTTTAGCATTTTGTTCACACGTTTTTTCTTTTGGCTAATCATTTTTGCAGTGTCAATAAGCTGCCGTTTTCCTTATAGTCTTATTGACTTATTCATTCAGCAAACATGTATTACATGCTCTATCTGTGCCCCAGATCATTCTAGATGTTACAGGGAGACTAAAGCCCTCCAAGAACTCAGTGTATTGGTGGTAGTTGAAAACGTAGAAGTGGAGGGGGGTTTCTGAGAGAGAACAGCAATCTGCAGAAGGCAGCAGAAGAGGCATAGAACTGTGGGAGGTAACCATGTAAGAGGACACAGGGAGAGGACTTCCCTGGTGGTCCAGTGACTAAGACTCTGAGCTCCTAATGCAGGGGGCCTGGGTTCGATCCCTCCTCAGGGAACTAGATCCCACGTGCTACGACTAAGACCCGGTGAAGCCAGATAAAAATAATAGTAATAAAAAAAAAGGACACAAGGAAAGAGTAGAATTCATCAAAGGAGGCTTAGGGTGGACCCTCGAGGGATTTGGTAGCTTAGAAACAGTGTGTCATGGAAGGTTAGGAAAGTTTGGGATTCCGAATCATCTTTGATCTGAAAGGGATTTTGTGATTAAGCCTTAGATTTCCAGTAAGGAAAGTGAGGTGGTGTGACATGGTTTTCTGGGGAAAAACGGTGGTAGAGCAAAGTCCAGAATAAGGAATTTCTTGATTCCCAGCTTGGTATTCTGATCTCTGTGTCTTGGTATGAGACTCTTCTTTGTTTCAGTTATTTCTGATAGGGTTTCATGTGTCTGTCTATGAAGCAGGCACTTCTCTGTACTTTAATTTGCATCATTTCCCCAGCAGTTTATAGCTAGTCTTTAAAAAAAAAAAAGTCTTTAGGCTTTAGAGCAGAGAACGAGACCCTTAAAAGCTATTTAAAGAGATAACCTTTCTTCTTTATCTTCATGACATTATATTCTCTGCCAGGTGGTTCTCAAAGGAGTTTTACAACATTATGTTGATGAAAAGGAGAGTAGTTACATATAAAGTACTGTCATTTGTTCTACAGATCTAAGTCTAAAACCATATTGCTTCTTTTTCTAGAGGAGTAAATTTTAGTATAGCAACATTAAAAGTTTCATTATCTGTCTTCTATTAAATATATGGGCTTCTCAGGAGGCTAGGTGGTAAAGAAACCACCTGCCAGTGCAGGAGATGTGGGTGCAATCCCTGGGTGAGGAAGACCTCCTGGAGAAGAAAATGACAACCCACTCCAATATTCTTGCCTGGGACATCCCATGGACAGAGGAACCTGGTGGGTTATAGTCCATAGGGTTGCATATGACATTTGATATTTAATAAAGTTTGTTTTATTTTAGAGACATATATTTAAGTGTGTCATGATCAGATAACTTCTAGTGAGAAAAAAGCAGATTAATATTTAAGGAATTTCTGAAAAGTTGTGGCTTCCCCGAATTCGTTGATTGTCCTCTTCTGAGATTGCACAACTATACAAGTTTTCTTGGAGATTATATTTGAAGCATTCTGAAACAGCTTGTAAAAAATTATTGAAGATAGAACTCTTTTTCTTGGAATATTTTCTGATTTATTAAGAAATAGTTGCTTGGGACTTCCCTGGTGATTCAGTGGTTAAGAGTCTTTACTCCCACCGCAGGCAGCATGGGTTTGACCCCTGGCACGCGGAACTAAGATCCCACATGCAGCATGGGACGACCAAAAAGCAAGCAAATAAAAAAACACCTATGAAATTAGTAAAACAAGTCAACTAAATCATGTATTTTGAGAGCAGAATTCTTATACTTTTTAAATCTTGATTTTTATATGATATAAAATGTTTTATTACTAGAAACTTTATCCTTTTCATTTATCCATTTCATTTCCATTAGGTTTAGTATTCAGTTCAGTTCAATAGCTCAGTCGTGTCCGACTCTTTGTGACCCCGTGGACAGCAGCATGCCAGGCCTCCCTGTCCATCACCAATTCCCAGAGTTTATTCAAACTCATGTCCTTTTTACTAAATCTAATTCCATTAGACTTAGTATTTTATACAGCTTTGAGTATAAAATAGGATTAATAAAAGATTGCTCTTATCTGGCTTTATTTCTGCAGAATCATTTCCTGCTCTGAAAATGAATAAATGTTAGATAAGAGTACAGGAGGCATTAAAAGTTATTTTCATCTCTTCTGATTCCTTTGACATTCATAAATTCATTTTTTCCCTCCTTCCTGTGCTCTTGCCTTATTTAACAGTTAAGATATTAAAATCAGAACCTCTTTTGTAATACTAAAAAAAATTGGATATTAGTTTTAAATATTGATAGTGGCAGAGGTGTATTCATTTAATGATTAAGTAAAGGATATAATGAGTATAGGAGCACCCAAGCTTCTCCAAGGATTGTCATGGGGATAGTGGGGTAGGGATGATGTGTTGGATGATCAAGCCCCAGATTGCATAGATAATAGGAAAAACAGCTCATCCTTATTCAGTTTAATGGAGTATTACATGAAGACATAGGTCTGTTGTTACCTAGGGTACAACCGCATGCAAGCCATTATATATTAATCTGTGTAATAATTGTATATCAAAATATACAAATTGTCATAGTGGCTCCAGCAATCTAAGTAGTGAGCTTTTTGCAATAATATTGACCTGAGGAAATAAAGCCCTGAATTAGGAAGATTGTCATAGGAATGAACTGAATGGACAGATGATAAATATTAAGAATATATAAATTATATGAGTTAGACACTGTAGGATTCAAACTTGACTGTGCATCAGAATCACTTGGAGTTTGTTAAATTGCTGGGTCTCACCTATACAATTTCTGAACAAGTTGGTCTGGAATGGAGCCTGAAAATTTGCATTTATGACAGATTCCCTGGGTGATGCCGATGCTACTCATTCAGGAAGCATGCTTTGGGAATCACTGCCATAAAGCTCTATAGACTCGTTCCCATCCTCACATTCCCTGTGTGCAGTAGAGAGTCAATGCTAGCATAAAAGAAATGAGCAAAGTGTTCTAATTAAATTAAATAAAATATTTTATTATTATTTTTTAAATAAAATATTTTAATTAAATGTTTCTATTTAAATTTTTTTCTGTTTTTTTTTTTTTTTTTTTAAGGCCAAGTGATGGTAGTAACAGTAATTCAACATGTAATATTGAAGTTACAAACTCGCTGGATATTGAAGAAAGCATTTGGTCCCCTAGGTTTGGATTGAAGGGCAAAATCGATGTTACAGTTGGTGTGAAAATACATCGAGGATGTAAAACGAAATATAAGATAATGCCATTGGAACTTAAAACTGGCAAAGAATCAAATTCTATTGAACACCGTAGTCAGGTATAATAAGAAAATTGTCTGAATATGTAATATGTTTAAATTTTTTAAATGTTTAAAAAGTAGTCTGCTTTATATATTTTGATTTAGTTCAGGTAATTTTTAATTTAACCCAGTGTTTCCTAAATGTAATTTACCACAGAGTTATTATTTTCATGTAACATCTACATAGGATACTCTTTAGGAAACAGCAGTGTAAATTCTTTCATTTTTGACTTTTAATCTGATTAAACTGATTTTTATTTAAATGAAATATAGAACTAACTGAATCTTACCATTATGTTAAATTCACGTTTTTTAAAAATCATCTTCTCTTTGGTAAATATAACAATCTTCTGTTGGCCTTCACAATTGCCTGAAATATTGTATTAATTATAGTGAGTTAACAAATCAAAATAATTAACATAAAGTTATGTGTTTTTTTCTAATTATTTCTGATCCCTCTGCCAACCTCCACATTAGCAGTCTATGGTATGTCCTAGATGGCACCTGCCTTCAGTACTCTTGCCTAGAAAATCTCATGGACGGAAGAGCCTGGTAGCCTGCAGTCCATGGGGTTGCTAAGAGTTGGACACGACTGAGCGACTTCACTTTCACTTTTCACTTTCATGCATTGGAGAGGAAATGGCAACCCACTCCAGTGTTCTTGCCTGGAGAATCCCAGGGACGGGGGAGCCTGGTGGGCTGCTGTTTATGGGGTCGCACAGAGTCGAACATGACTGAAGCGACTTAGCAGCAGCAGCAGCAGACACTTTTAAATAAGCAGATAGAAGCTTCCCTGGTGATCCAGTGTTAAGACCCACACTTCAATGCTGGGGCCTTGAGTTCAATACATGGTTGGGGAACTAAGAGCCTACTGAATTGTATAATCAGGGATTAAAGAGATTTTTCTCTTATTAAGTCTTTCTTGTCATTCTTACTTATGTAACAAATACCAAAGGTAGAAAAATTAAATTTCCCCTATTAGAAGACTCAAATATTTCACTTTAGTAAAACAGATATAGCTGAAATTATGAACAAAGACTTGGTTAGATTAAAGCCCTCTTGAGAAAGGAAAATCATGTCATGATACAAGAAAAGTTGTTTTGGAAGTCAAAGATTTGAAGAAATGTGTTCTATATATAATAGAGGCTGAAAGTTTTCACTTGTTTAAGGACATGTTTGATTGAACTCACTTTTGAATGCTAACAGAAGAGAAATATAAAGGCATTTCAGTGTCTAAAGTGGTCTAGATTCAAAGACCTTTTTTCTAAGGCCACTGCTCTAAATTAAAGTGCCTTCAAGACAAACAATATTATTGTATTTAATTCTGTTTAGTTGGAACTTTTATCTTTGCAAGATGAGAAGTTGCAGGAAGAACTTCTAAGAATATAGTTGTATTTGTTGTATTTTTAAAATGAGAAAATTGATTTGAACAAGGCTCAAACAAATATACTGGTGTGTATATTGCATATTCAGGGTGTAAGAAGCAAGCAGACAGAGAATTATTGTAAATCATTGATATATATATAGGTATTGTGGGTGAGGAAAGATAGATTTCTCATCTTATGGGGTTTGACTTTCTCCACTTTGGTAATGCAGAAAAAGCTTATGTTATAGACTAACTTCATTTAAGGAGGATTTTTATTTTTTAAGTGGGATTATATTCTAAAAATTCATTTCTAAGTTAGAAATTTGGCATTTGAAACGTATTTTCTAAAGGAAAAATATTATATGGAGCTGTGATGTCTAAACCAGCTCACAAAAACCTATTTAACTTGTGAAATAGTTGAATTAAACCTGTGATATAATTGAACTATAATAATGTTGTAAAATTTCATTCCCGCTTCCTTTTATCATTATATGAAGGGAATGTCATTCAGATATTTTTCCCTTTTAATAAATCCCAGAAGCAGAGTCCTCTTCCTTCTGCCTCGGTTCCTGTGTAGGGAAAAATTAACATGGAAGGACCATTAATTTGGATTGACTCTCTTGGTCCACAGCCCCAAGACTCATAAACCTTGTCATTTATGAGTTCATTTTAATTTTTAAAAATTTTATTTGGTTACCTATGCTGTATCTTTGGATACCTATACCATATTCTTGGGCTTCCCTAGTGACTCGGATGGTAAAGAATTCATCTACTGGAAACCTGCGTTCAATCCGTGGGTTGGGAGGATCCCCTGGAAGAGGGCATGGCAAGCCACTCCAGTATTCTTGCCTGGAGAATCCCCTGAAAAGAGGAGCCTGATGGGCTATAGTCCATGTGGTCACAAAGTCCATGGTGGGCTATAGTCCATGGGGATACAACTGAGCACCTAAGCACAGCACGTGCTGTAACAGGCAACACAAGCAGAGTGCCTGTAAGAAGGCCTCCCAAAGCATGTTACATAGGTTTAAATGTTACTGCTAATGTGTTTTCATGAACTAAAGAACTACATCTAACTTGTCTTAGATGGTTTCTCTGAAGAGCGCCACATAAACCTAATGCACTTAATGCCACCTTCTGTTCTGGAAAAAGCAGTAAACTCTGTAGAGTTAGTCTCGTTTGGTTATCACAGTTACTATGACATAAATAATATGCATTTTATAGTGTTTAATTCACTTACTTATTTTAAACAGGGAAAATAGTGTCTAATGACTGTTAACTTCAAAATGTAAAACATCTCTTAATTTCTCTCATACGTTTATTGGAAACCTAAACATTTACTATCTAAGAAAAATTCTAAATATTTATTTTTGTCTGTAAAGTGAGAAATATATACTACGTTTGTTTTGTGGAAATTAAATAGTTGGCATTGAATTTATTGTATTACCTGTACTGAATTCAGATCGTGTTATTTTCAAAATGGAAATAATTTAATTGACCTTTTGATTTTGAAATTATAATATGTATTCAGAATTCCCTGGTGGTCCAGTGGGTGGGACTCTGTGGTTTCACTGCCCAGGGCCTGAGTTTGATCCCTGATGGGGGAACTAGGATCCTACGGTCATGAGGTAGGGCCAAAAAAAAATTTTTAATATATATTGACTGTAAAACATATATGGAAATATAGAAAAATATTAAAGTTTTACTTGACAAAATGTACTTTGTTTTCACAGCTTGTTCTGTATACACTGCTAAGCCAAGAGAGGAGGGCTGACCCAGAGGCCGGCCTGCTCCTCTACCTAAAGACTGGCCAGATGTACCCTGTGCCTGCCAAACATCTTGATAAAAGAGGTTAAGCTGTTTTCTTTCAATTTTATTTCTCAGGGTTTTGTTTTTTCATTGTTTTTTCCCTTTAACTTTTGCTGACACACATTTATACCTGACAATCAATCACTGTGCTTGCTAGGCCTAAAACATTTTGTAATTTATAAGTTGTGGTACTTTTCAAAAAAAAAAGAATTTTGACAGTGTACTATATAATTGAAAACATTATTAACTTTTTTATTATATAAGTTTTTTTTGTGTCATATTTTAGATTCCACATATAAGTGATATCATATGGTATTTGTCTTTCTGACTTACTTCACTTAGTATGATAATCTCTGGGTCCATGTTGCTGCAAATGGCATTATTTAATTCTTTTTTATGGCTGAGTAGTATTTTGTTGTTTATATGTACCACATCTTTATCCATTCCTCTGTCAATGGACATTTAGTTTGGGATTAGCAGATGCAAACTGTTATGTATACGATGGATAAACAATAAGGTCCTATTGAATAGCACAGGGAACTATATTTGATATCCTGTGATAAACCATAATGGAAAAGAGTATGAAAAAAAATATATATGTATAACTGAATCATTTTGCTGTACAGTGGAAATTAGCACAACATTATGAATCAATTATCCCAACAGTATGAATCAATTATCCCTTAATAAAATAAAATTTAAAAAACCTTCCTATACAAAACTTTATTTTAAACTTCCTATCTTATATTTGAGACACTCAGTTCAGTTCAGTCATTCAGTCGTGTCTCACTCTTTGCGACCCCGTGAACCGCAGCACACCAGGCCTCCCTGTCCATCACCAACTCCTCCTGGAGTCCACCCAAACCCATGTCCATTGAGTCGGTGATGCCATCCAACCATCTTATCCTCTGTCGTCCCCTTCTCCTCCTGCCCTCAATCTTTCCCAGCATCAGGGTCTTTTCAAATGAGTCAGCTCTTCCCATTAGGTGGCCAAAGATACCTAATGCACCAAAGGCACCTAATGAGATACTCTAGATAGCTGTATTTTCCCTAGGTTGTTTAAAAACGTTAAAAACTTAATCAAGTGAACCAGAATTGAAAGAAATATACTAAAATGTTAACAGTGGTTATTATTCTGGTGTAGTGGGATACATGAATGTTGCTCCTTCCTTTTTATGTTTTTGAATCTGAAAGTTTTGCTTACATGTAATGGAAAAGATATATAATAAATTTTAATTAATTCTTAGAAAACACCCATCCATTTTTTCCCCCCACAGAATTATTAAGGCTGAGAAATCAGATGGCATTCTCCTTGTTTCACCGTATTAACAAATCTACTGGAGAGAAGACAGAGCTTGCTCCTTTGCCACAAATAATTGAGGAACAGCAAACCTGTAAATACTGTTCACAGATGGGCAACTGTGCTCTCTATAGCAGGTAAACACTGTCTTCTGAAAGTATTAATTCCAGTTAAGTAAGCACTCAACTCAGAATGATTTAACATTTTTGGCTGGTCTGGCATTGATGACTTCATTTTGGTTATTTAAAACGAAGGGAATAGGAAAGAGAAAAAAGCATAGTTAGTTCATATTACATAACAAGCCTATTTCTTTGGAGAAAAATAGAATGCTTTTAAAACTTTTTCCAAAAGTGGATATTTTAATCTTGCGGCATACAGTTTCTGAGGAAATGAAATAATTGTAGAACTTATAGGATATAGTTAAAGATGTAGTATAGGCATTGTAACTTTTCTTAAATGTTATTTCAAGAAATCTTCCATTTTTTAGTTGATATTTTAATTTCAAACCTTTTGTAGTTCAAAACTGGGAAATTGATTTTTTTAGACAATATAATCCAGTAGATCTGTCTTGATATAATCCAGTAGATTGTCTTGTTTATACTTGTATATTTTTCTACATATGGCAAGTTTATTAGCTGTCTTATGAGCAGTTATATGTATTTATACCTTCATTGAGCTTCCCTGGTGGCTCAGATGGTAAAGAATCTGTCTGCAGTGCAGGAGACCCAGGTTTGAACCCTGGGTCAGGAAGATCCCCTGGAGAAGGGAATGGCTACCCACTCCAGTGTTCTTACCTGGAGAATCCCAGAGACAGAGGAACCTGGCGGGCTGCAAGTCCATGAGGTCACAAACAGTTGGACACAATTAAGTGACTAACACACGTACATACTATCATAGGCCAGTGAGAGTCTTGGAGGACGCAAGAAAGTGGTTAGATGCAAATTCAGACTAGGAAACAAGATCAAATCAGAACCAAACTTCTAATTCAGCCTGAAAATTCATATAAAGGACTTTTAAAAGTACGGTTGACCCTTAAACAATGCTGGAGTTGGGGGCGCCAGTCCTCTCTGCAGTCGAAAATCTGAGTATATCTCATAGCTGGCTCTCCACATACAACTGCGTGGTGAGCCAGGATTGAATACAAGGTTTGTCCACATTCTTGTATTCAGCCAATCTTGGATCGTGTAGTGCTATTTACTATTGAAAAAAATCCATGTGTAAGTGGATCCATAGAGTTCAATTCATGTTGTTCAAGAGTCAACTGTATTGGATCAAAAGATCTCTTAATGGCAAAAACCACGAACTTGGGAAATTTGGGACTATAATACAGGCACATTTTTTTGACACCTTGTTTTACTCTCCATGTTTTCTATGCTATCCTATAGCATATTTGCCCCTGAAATGACTTTTTTTAAAAAACTGGGTGCTGTGGTTGTAAAGTATGATGATTGTCACATATGTGTACTTATTTTAGAAATATCTCATTTCATAGCCAGTGAAATGTTTTATATGCATCTCTGACTTGGAGCTTTATCTTTAGGGCGGTTGAACAACAGATGGAAGACAGTTCAGTCCCGACCAGCATGTGGCCCAAAATAAAAGAAGAAACCCAGCATCTCAAGCCTATACACTTAGAGTATTTTAGCCTTTGGTGTCTAATGTTAACCCTGGAGTCTCAATCAAAGGATAATAAAAGAAATTACCAACATATATGGTTAATGCCTGCTTCAGAAATGTAAGTGGTCCATTTAATACAGTAAAACTTAAGTAATGTGGATTAGCCAGTGGGATGAGATTTGTGATTCATAACAAATACAGGTTAAGGACCATGTTAAAGGCATGAAGTTTCATATATTCATGCCAACTCCAGATGGCTGTCAATGAATTTTTTTCTAAGAAGAAAACCATTGTTATTTTTAGTAGATTAAATATACCTCAAGAAATCTTATTTTAAAAATTATTAGTAAAGTTACATCCTTTTTCATCAATGAAAAGAGTGAAAAACTTGAGTATATCATAAGGTGAATTTTAGCATATTGACACAGTAGAAATTAATGAAGTTTTACTGAATATTTTAAATACTACAGTATTTTAAAAGTTTTTTAGTAAGTTTTCATAGAGATTCAAATTCTCTAAAGCATGTCAATATTGTATTTTGTGAGGTCTTTTTTTTTTTTTACAAGTTAGTTATAAAGTTATAATTTTGTGCATTTTGCATAGTATTTTTCTTCAGTAATACTTAGTTGTTTTTGACCCATTCTTTTCTTTTCAGAGTGAATCTTGATAATAATGTGGCTTGAGACCTAAGAACGTTATTTCTTTAATACTAGACTTTAACACAACGTGCCATCACAAGTGAAGAAAGTTGAAGTCATTTTCAATAGACTACATAAGTATAGTAAATATGTCAAATGTGTGCGCCAGCAGACTTCTGCAGTGTAGTATTATAGCAGTGCCCGAGAGACTGTAAACGCTTAATGCTGACTTCTGAGACACAGTGGAATTGTCAGTGTGCTTGCCATTGTTTTAGTAAGAATAATTATAAATTCTCTAGTAAATACTTGGTGATGGACAGGGAGGCCTGGCATGCTGCGATTCATGGGGTTGCAAAGAGTCAGACACGATTGAGCGACTGAACTGAACTGATGTTACTGCTTCCTTCACTTCAGGTTCAGAGTTAGATTATTATGATTTGTCTTCTGTAGTGTTAACATGTGTCAGAACAGGAGGTGGGGGTGTCAGTCAAGAATCAAAGTGCTGATAAGCATGTTGTTCAGAAATCCTCCCTGTGGGTACAGTGAGGGGGATTCTTCCCCCCTCAAAAAAAGAGGGGAGCTCTCTAGCACCTGCTTAGAGATCTGGTGATGAGAGGTTTTTGTTTTGTTTTTTGCCTTGCCACGCGGCTTGTGAGGTCTTAGTTCCCTAACCAAGGATCAAACCCATACTCATCGCAGCGGGAGTGTGAGTATTAACCACTGGACCACCAGGGGAGTCCCGAGAGATTATTATTTTTTAAATAGTATTTATTTATTTATTTGGCAGCACATGAGACCTTCCGACTTCATTGTGGCATGAGGAATCTTTCGTTGCGGCATGTGGAGTCTAGTGCCCTGACCAGGGATCAAACCCAGGTCCCCTGCATTGGGAGCTTGAAGTCTTTGCCATTGCACCACCAGGGAAGTCCTCTGCGAGTGTATTTTAAAATTAATTTCTCTTTTTCTTTCTCTTTCATAGGGAAGAGAGTGGCAGCTGCATTGGGAGCCTGATTAGAATAGAACATGTAAAAACAGTTTGTGATGGACAGTATTTACATAATTTCCAGCGTAAAAATGGAGCCATACCTATCACAAATCTAATGGCAGGTGACAGAATTATTTTAAGTGGAGAAGAGAGAACATTGTTTGCCTTGTCTAGGGGATACGTGAAGGAGATTAACTCAACAACAGTAACCTGTTCATTAGACAGGTGATGAAATGTTCCCTTTTTGGGTGGGGAGGGTAAAGCTTTATTGATAAGTAAACATATACCATACAGTTCATACATTTAAAGTATACAATTCAATGGTGCTTAGTATATTCACCCAGCTATGCAGTTAGCACCAAAATCCATTTTAGAGCATTTTCATTGCCCCTGGAAGACTCCCTGTACCCTGTAGTCACTCCCCCAACCCCTGGCAACCACCAGTTCCCTTTCTATATTTATAGATTTGCCTTTTCTGATTCATACACTTAAGTGGTCTTTTGTGACTGGCTTTTTTTACTTAACATACTATTTCTGAGGTTCATCTTCATATAGTAGCTTGTACCAGTGCTTCATGCCTTTAAAAAAAAATTTAGATAAAATTCACATATCATAAAATTAACCATTAACCATTTTAAACATGCAGTTCAGTGTGTGCGTGCTTAGTCACTTCAGTCGTGTCCGACTCTTTGCAACCCTCTAGATGTAGCATGCCAGGCCCCTCTAATCATGATGATTCTTCAGGCAAGAATACTGGGGTGGGTTGCCATGCCCTCCTCCAGGGGATCTTCCTAACCCATCGATTGAACCTGAGTCTCTTATGTCTCCTACTTTGGCAGGCAGGTTTTTTACCACTAGTGCCACCTGGGAAGCCTATATAGTTCATTGGCATTTAGCAGTTATCCAACTGCTGAAGTTTTGTTTAGTACATTATGTTCCCTAGTAGTAATGTGGACATGTGTGTGTGGGTGTGTGCTCAGTTGCTAAGTTGTGTCCGACTCTTTGTGACCCCAGGGACTATAGCCCGCCAGGCTTCTCTGTCCATGGGATTTTCCATGTAAGAATTCTGAAGTAGGTTGCCATTTCCTTCTCCAGGGTAGCTTCTCAGCCCAGGGACTGAACTCACATCTCCTGCATCTCCTGCATTGGCAGGTGGATTCTTTACCACTGAGCCACCTGGGGAGCCCCATATGGGATGTAATCTTATCTAAATAATTCTCACAACCACATGTGTAGCAGGCGGGACAGATGTCCTGTGTTGGCTGTAACGCTTATTTCTCCTCCTCAGCCCTCTGGGTGCTCACCATTTTGTTCAAATTGCTTTTTTCCATTTATAGTTGTGATATAAAGTATAAATTAAAACAAAGTAAATTAATTTAAAGAAAAGTATTAAGTAAATAGTAGAATAGTTGGTATGAAAATTTGTGATAGAAGCTAATATCTATGTTCGTTAATATCCATATTCTCCTCTTCCTGGACCCCCAGCCTTCCTTGCATTTAAGTGCAGGCATGCGTCACATTTCTCAGTGGATGGAGATCAGTAATTGGGATCCAGAGAGTAACTGCAGTGGAAATATCCAGGCTTGCTCTCCAGTAATGAGTAATCCTGGTTAAGCAGTAACCAGCCCTAGCCCGGGTTTCATGATATTGGAGTATAAGCCGTGATATTTCTGCTGTTTCTTAGGAGTCCCTTCAGTCAGTCCTGTGAGGTATTTATTTAGTACCTAATATGTGTTAGATACTTTGCAAACTCTTGAAGAATTTATAGTCTTGTGGATAACAAATAAATATATATTTCAGTCTAATAGGAAAAGTGTTTGAATTAATGGGAAACAGGAGAGGCATTTAACCCAGTTTTAGGAGGCTCGGGGAAGGCGAGTGAAAAGGGGTTCTAGATGTTCATCCTGTGGGGGAATGTTAGCCCTGTGAAGCAGTGTGGGACGAGTATACCAGACACAGGGGACGGGGTGTGGGAAGGCCTGATGGTGTGAGGTGGGGGGTTCTGCAAAGTGTAGGTAGTAATTACTTTCTGGAATGTAAAAGATAAAGGAGTTATTGGAGAGGTCAGGTCATAGAAGGGTTTATATACCCTGTTAAGTGAACAAAAGAATGATAATCAGATTTGCATTTTCTCTGTGAATGCACTGTGGAGAATAGAGTTAATCAGAGGCGGCAACACTGAAAGCAGAGGAACCAGGTGCCTGCTATAGTGGCCGAGGCTTGAGGTGATTGAGGGCAAGGTAGTTTTGATGGAGAAGGTCGAATGCCTTTGAGAAGTATTTGGAAAGTAAAATTGTCTGACACTGAGATCCTGATTGGATCTGCAGGGTGGGAGAGGGAAGGATCAAGACAGTCATGTAGATACAAGAGCCATTACCTAAGGTCAGGTCCACAAGAAGAGGATAAGGCTTCAGCAGGGATAAAGAGTTGTTCAGTTTTGCAAACTTTGACTGCCTGAGTTTTAGCTCAGTGGAAAAATCTTGCTGCTTGCTGGACATTCAAAGCTGAAGCTTGGATGAGAAATGGGGTAGGAGAGGAATGTTAGGTCAGGCCTGGTGATGTAGATTTGGGATTCAGATGGAGGCATGGGACCAGTGGGGAAATGACAAGAAAGAACGGTACAGAGGACCATGGAAGGGACCTCGGGAACATCACAGGTTAGCCTGACAGAGGAGTGGGAGAAGCCTTTGGGAAAGAGACATGTACTCCAGGCCTGAGGAGGCAGGGGCCATATGCTCAGGATCCTGCTGGGGGTGGTGAGCCCAGGTTGAAGTTCAAGGAAGGCCAAGTGAGTTGTCAGCAGATGTTGCAGGTTTTGGATTATTAACTGCCTTTTTTATTATTATTATTTATTTATTTGGCTGCTCCAGGTCTTAGATGCAGCAAGCGAAAGTTTTACTTGTGGCATATGAAGTCCTAGTTGTGGCATGTAGGATCTAGTTCTCCAACCAGGGATTGAACCTGAGCCCCCTACGGTGGGAGCTCAGAGTCCCAGCCACTGCCTTTTGCCTTCCCCTATTCTGTTTGCTCACCAGTCCAGGGCCTTAGCCTGCCTTTGGTTGGCAAGTATGTATTAGGGGCTGGTAGCCATTTTCATAGTTATTCTGGCCCATTTACTTTTTACTTCTTTTTATTTTTGGTTGCACTGGGGTCTTCATTGCTGTGCGTGGACTTTGTCTGGTTGTGGAGAGTGGGGCTACTCCCTAGTTGCACTGTGTGGGCTTCTCACTGTGGTGGCTTCTCTTGTTTCGGGGCACGGGTTCTAGGTGCAAAGGCTTCAGTAGTTGCGGCATTCGGGCTCAGTAGTTGGAGCTCCCGGGCTCTACAAGTGAACTCGAGAGCACAGTCTCAGTAGTTGTGGCGCATGGGCTTATTTGTTCTGCAATATGTGGAATCTTCCCAGACCAGGGATCAAACCCATGTCCCTTGCAGTGGCAGGAAAATTCTTATCTTCTGTATCATCAGACAGCAACGCATTTCTTATACCGACCCACTGACTATGTTAAATGAAAAATATTCACATACATATGTTTTGCTGTTTCAGGAACTTGTCAGGACTCCCAGAATCAACTTTGTTCAGATTGGACCAGGAAGAAAAAAATTGTGATATAGATACCCCATTAGGAAATCTTTCTAAACTGATGGAAAATACTCGTGCCAGGTTTGTAACAATAAATGAATCTGAATATCACTCCATTTTCCTGAGGAATATTATAAAAAGCACTTTTTTTTTGCTTTTCAGCCAAAAACTTCGAGATTTAATTATTGACTTTCGTGAACCACAGTTTATATCCTACCTCAGTTCTGTTCTTCCACATGAGGCAAAGGACACAGTTGCCTGCATTCTGAAAGGTATGTTATAATCAACATGCCTGTGTCCATTAATTTTTCTTGGTTCTATTTATAATGTAATCTATATTATAGTCCAGTATCTTAATAATTTATTAAGCTTCTAATTATGGTTTTTAGACAGCATCGCTTTAGAAGTAGTTTACATGTGACTTTTAATATCACCATGATATTTCCTTACTTTGAGAAGACTATTGAAGAACAGACTAGAACACAGGCTGCTTTTCTTATAGTTAAGTTGCTCATTGAAAATTCAACACTCTTATTCCTATTATTTTTAAATTTAAATGTAGGTTTGAATAAGCCTCAGAGGCAAGCCATGAAAAAGGTACTTCTTTCAAAAGACTACACCCTCATCGTGGGCATGCCGGGAACAGGAAAAACAACTACAATATGTACTCTTGTAAGAATTACTACTCTTTTGCTTAGAAACTGGGTATTTAAATCCATTTCTCTTCAGTTCAGAGAACGTAATACCGGATGTCAAAAGGGCTGAATTTCAAATCAAAATGTCTTTGTTTCAAACTAAGAATGACATGAGAAATAGAAAAACTAAACTATTATAACTATTACCATACATTACCATACCATTACAACCAGTAGTTGTAATCATCATGTATATACCTTGCATTTAAGATTGTCTAAAATCTCTGTGTTTTTCTTCACTTTAAAAAATGACAAGTTGTACGAGGAGGTTGAAATAGATTCTTTTTAAAAAAAAAAATTATTTATATGTTTGGCTGCACCAGAGGTTAGTTGCAGCCTTCAGGATCATTAGTTGTGGCACGTGGGATCTGGTTCTCTGACCAGGGACCGAACTCGGGCCGCCTGCATTGGGAGCACAGAATCTTAGCCACTGGACCGCTAGGGAAGTCCCTGATACAGATTCTTATTGAATTTTTTTTTCATGTCAGTAAATTTCTGAGCAGTCTTAGAATAATGATGATGATGGCACCACATATTTACTGATTGATACTTTGTGCCAGGCACTAGTTAAAGTTTATATGTACTCAATTTTGTCATGATATAATTAATATATTGGTAACATATCATTGATAACATGATAATAATGCCATGTTACTTTCATAAGACATTTTGGCTTTATAATTTTTTAAAAAGTTACTTTGGGGAATTCCTTGGCAGTCCATTGTTTAGGACTCTATGCTTTCACTGCCAAGGTCCCAGGTTCGATCCCTGGTGGGGGAACTAAGATTCCTCGAGCTGTGCAGTCAGAAAAAAAAAAAAGGCAATGAAAAGTTACTTGGCTTGGCTCTTAGATATGCTTCCTGTTGTTTTCTAATTCTTTTTGAAAAATATAAATGTTAAAAATTATCAGGAGCTAAAAGTAATGATCTTTTCCATTCTTTTGTTTATTAATAGGTAAGAATTCTCTATGCCTGTGGTTTTAGTGTTTTGTTGACCAGCTATACACACTCTGCTGTTGACAATATTCTTTTGAAGTTAGCAAAGTTTAAAATTGGATTTTTGCGCTTGGGCCAGATTCAGAAGGTACATCCAGATATCCAAAAATTTACAGAGGAGGAAATTTGCAGATCAAAGTCCATTAAATCTTTAGCTCTTCTAGAAGAACTCTACAACAGTCAAGTAAGTACAATTATTGTATAATCATACTGACAGTAATTTTTGCTGTCAGAATGAGGGGAGAAATGGCACTTTGAGAAATCCAGTTGCATTGACTGAATTTGCAGATTCATTTATATAAACCATAAGACCAGTTTATGAGTTTATAGTTTGCTCTTTGATTCTGAACTGAAACAAGGTTTCTGGTCTATTTTTCAGGGCTCCCATCTTCTAGTTTAAAATATCCTGGTAAAGGAAAACTGTTTCTCTCTACTCACACTTCTGACACTAACTATGTAGAGTTAGTGGAGGCTCCACAAGTTAAGGGCAGTCCCACAAGACTGTCCCCTACTTCAGTTCTGAATTGCAAGTTCAGATCTCCTGTGCCCATTTTGGGAATTCCTATGTCTTCCTCCTTGGGTTCCATAATTTGCTTGAATGACTCACAGAATGCAAGAAAGTCACCTTATTAGCATGAACTCAGGCATGGTTAAAAGGGGCTTATCAGTCTGCCCTTTGGAACTCTGAGGAGATCTAGGAGGCTGAAGCTTTTATCCTACAAATAAGAAATGAGGGACCTAGAAAGGCTTTTTTGCCCAGGAGGGCCCCGTAAAGTCCTGCTTGGTTTCATATATCGTATGTGATCTTTTGGGATTGGAATTTTTCACTTAGAATGTTCCAAATGTCTGAAATCTGGGATATGTGAGGCAAAAAGAAAACCCAGGGAACAAACTACTATGCTGTTCCTCATGTCCCAAGCTCTCCAGCTGATTTACCTTTTCTCTACCTTTCAGAGGCTTTATAGTTTTATATATAATGTCTGGGGTTTTTAGTTGTACTTTGTGGGAGGGAAAAGTACTCCATCTTACCAGAAGTGAAGTCCTAGTTCACATTAAAAAAAAAAAAAAAAAATCCTTAACTTACTGCCTCTTGAAATGTTCAGATTTCCATTTTGATAGATCTAAACTTGAGCATTGTTATTGTGTCTGGAAAATTAACTTGATTTTTAAAAATTTATAGAAAAAAAAAGTTTGTATGTTGTAAGTGTTTCTAAATTAAAAAACATTGGGGATTTCTGTTTGGGAGCACAAAGAGCTCTTTTTTGATCTTTTAATTTCAAACATGGGAAAAACAAGGTTTATTTCTTGGACATATTAAATACCTGATCTATTTTTTTTCTTTGTGTTTAGCTTATAGTTGCAACAACATGTATGGGAATAAACCATCCCATATTTTCTCGTAAAACTTTTGATTTTTGTATAGTGGATGAAGCCTCTCAAATTAGCCAGCCTGTTTGCCTAGGGCCACTTTTTTTTTCACGGAGATTTGTGTTGGTGGGGGACCATCAGCAGCTTCCTCCCCTGGTGTTAAACCGTGAAGCAAGGTAAGTAGACATTAAGGTTTCAGTTTTAAACTAGATACTTGTTTAAGTAGACTGATAATAAGTTCAGTAGACTGATAATCCTGAATTTGATTCGTTGACAGAGCTCTTGGCATGAGTGAAAGCTTATTCAAGAGGCTGGAGCAGAATAAGAATGCAGTTGTACAGTTAACTGTGCAATACAGAATGAACAGGTATTTGTAACAGTGTCAGCTATGAGTGATTTTCATATTTGTGTTCATCACCAAACTAAAATTATTTTTGTAATTCCCTTAGTAAAATTATGTCCTTAAGTAATAAACTGACGTACGAAGGAAAGCTGGAGTGTGGATCAGATAAAGTGGCCAATGCAGTGATAAACCTGCCTAACTTTAAAGATGTAAAGCTGGAACTGGAGTTTTATGCTGATTATTCAGAAAATCCTTGGCTGATTGCAGCATTCGAGCCAAACAATCCTGTCTGTTTTCTTAATACACACAAGGTAAAACACACACACACAAACTAACATTTCCTTCGTTTTTCTCCGTTTGCCCTATCATTTAAATTCCTCCGTTTCAATAGCGATTGCTTCATTACAGCTTATGAGTTAAAGCTAGTCTGCTTCTTGTGCTTTCACACAAAAGAATCTTTTTTTCTACAGATTCACTATCTTTGGGAGGAGGTTTATTCTGGTGATTGATATAGATGTCAAATTGTTTTGAAGTAGGAAAGCTAGAAAGTGAACGCAAGTGTATAATTACATTTCCTAGAAAAGTAATTGGCATTGATACTGTCAAAAGTTTGGGTTTACAAATGGACAGAAGGTAAGATAAACTGATGTTCTTTTCAGGACCTTTAAAAAAAAAAAGAGACTTTATGTTCCAGAGCAGTTTTAGGCCCACAGCAAAACTGAGCTAAAAGTAACAGAGATTTCCCACGTGTCTCCAGATCCCACATATGCACCTAAAGACCTCTTTATGAATTTATCATTAAAAAATCTGCACAAGGACTTTAAATGACTTGGTTCTTATTTCTAGGAACTAAGAATAAAGTTTTGACTCTGTGTTCCTACAGTTTGTTTTCTATACTGCTTCTCATTATTGATTTGGAAATCTTTACATAAGTTCAACATAAGTTCAAAATATAGGCATCAATTTGATCTATGTATATCATTCTTAATATAATTATATATTTTGTTATTAAGATGGGTGGAGTCAACGGTTATTAAAAATAGGGCCTTACCATTCATGTACCATGCTGGAATTTTCATTGTCTTGGACGTTGCTCTAGTGTTTCAGAATGAAGAATCATTCTCATAAATGACTGCTTTTATATTTTTATGTAATTAAAATTTTTATTTTATTTTTTATTGAGGTATAGTTGATATGACTGCTTTTATAAACCACAACTCTAATCTGTTAGTTAGAAGTTATAATTATTAACCTCACCAGTGATTTTTAGATTCTTTATTTTTGCTACTCACATTTCCTATCTCTTGGCATCAGGATTCCAAATAAGTTATATTAAAATTAATCAAGGTGATGTAGGGGTGATGTAGGAGCAAAATAATCCTTTAAAATTTTTACTAGGGGTGGTGGAAACTGGGGAACTTTATGGCTCTATTATTTGTATAAAAAGTAACAAGAAAATGGAAAGAACACAGATATTGGAGCCAGATCTAAGTTGAATCTTAGTGCCACGGTGTATTGTAAGGCTTGGGCAGGTTACTTATCTCTTCTGGCCTTTGATGCCTATAAAATGGGGGATAACACAGTAATGTATGTGAAGCTCAGTGTATGGTCGACTTTCGTAGAGATTTTAGTATGAACTTTATGTAGCATGTTTAAGATGGGTTTCCTTCTAAAAGTGACTAATATCATTCATTTTTGTCAATTCTTTTGCATTCAACTTTAAGAGGAAGATATTTTTCATCTGTGCCCGTATCTGGTAGTACTGTCTCTGTGGCCACTTGTATACTGACAGTACTCTTTACTTCAGAAATTGTTTCACAAGCAGGATGCATATTTTTCTGTTTAGGTTCCAGCACCAGAACAAGTTGAAAAGGGAGGTGTCAGTAATATAATGGAAGCCAAACTCGTTGTTTTCCTGACGTCAGTTTTTATTAAGGTAACTTAAAATTGAATTTTGAGGGCAAATTAATATTAAGGTTCAGAGTAATAGAATGTTAGAATTCATGGAACTTTAGATCTAGCATTAACTTCTGTTGATTAAGATAAGAGGACTGAAGCCTGAATGTTTTTATTTTGACAACATTTATCTAAGACAGTAATTACTGTATCTAATACAGTAATGGCATTTTGGGTTTCCACTGAGGATAAGTTTCTGTAACATCAGATAATTCTGATTGTGTCAATTTAGTGCAGAAGTCAGTATGATTGGAGATTGGAAACTTCAGTGAAAAGGGAAAGCAGAAAGTAAAATTTATTTCTTTGTACTTTTTTGGTATGGCATCACTGCTCTGGTGGCATACAAACCATTTATATTGCCATGAACTTCTTAAAATTCAGGGAGCAGCGTTTGCGGAAATTATTTCCTCTCAGGAAATGTAGATGTAGCCTTAGAGTAATTCAATATTTATTTCCTCCTTGTAGGAACATGTGTTATACATAGGAACATGTATTATAAACATCAGTTGTCACATTATGTAAACATTTAATAAATTTAGTAAAGTTTAAATAGCAAAAGTCAGGATTTTTTTCATTTTAAATTGTGTTCTTTTCTGTTTAAAACAGGCTGGTTGTAAACCCTCTGATATTGGTATCATTGCACCATACAGGCAGCAGTTAAAGGTCATCAGTGACTTATTGGCACAGTCTTCTGTTGGGATGGTCGAAGTTAATACAGTTGACAGGTACCAAGGAAGAGACAAAAGTATCGTTGTAGTATCTTTTGTTAGAAGCAATGAAGATGGAACTGTGAGTTGATTGTATTTTCTGCTTTGCTTTCTGATTTTTAATTTCTATTTGTTTGGGACATTATTTACCTCTCTTCTTTAAAATTATGTTAAAAAACCACATAGCATAAAATTTGCCATCATAACTGTCTTTAAGTGTACAATTCACAGGTATGAAGTATATTGACAGTGTGTGCAGCTGACCTCCAGAACCTTTTCATTTTGCAAAACAAATTCTATATCCATGAATAACCACTCCTTAATTCCCTCTCTGTTCATTTCCTGTCAACCACTTTCTATCTCTGTGAATTTGACAGAACTTTATGAATTCATTAATTTTCCACGTAAGTGGTATCATACAGTATTTGTCCTTTTGTAAGTGGCTTATTTCACTTGTCATAATGTCTCAAGGTTCATCCATATTGTAGCATGTAACAGAATTTTCTTTTAAAGTCTGATGGTTATTCCATTGCATGTATATACCACATTTTGTTTATCAGTTCATCCATTAGTGGACATTTGGGTTGCTTCCACCTTTTGGTTATTATGTTTGGCGCATTTTAAACATATAAACTTTCCTAGCTTACTTTCAAATTTGTAGATAATTCCAGGCTGATTTTTTTTTGTGCTTTTATCTCTCCTTGACTTATTTTTCTTGACTATGTGATACCTGCATATAGTTTTTAAAATACACAGAGTAAAAAGTCTCCCTTCTTCCCTGTTACTCTTCTACTCAGTTCTTACCCTCACATGTTTGGTTTTTTGGATTGTTTGTTTTTGCTAACCTTCTAGAATTTCTTTAAGCATATGTAAGCACATGAATCAGTATTCATGTTTCCCTCCTTTGGGCACAAAAGGTAATATATACACTATTCTGGACTTTGCCTTTTCCACTTAATAATAGAGCTTGGAGATCTTTACATGTCATTACACAGAAAGAGATTTCATTCTTCTCTTAAAGGTGCAAAGTTTTCCACTGTATATATGAATCGTGGTATATTTAACCACTCCTTTGAGTCCTCTATGAGTTTTTATTACATTTAAAAACAATACTACAATAAGTGGAGACAACTTCAGTTCTTTATGATACGTATTTAATGTTTGAAAATTTTATTTGTTTTTATTTTTTTGCTGCACTGTAGGGCATGTGGCAGAGAAGGCAATGGCACCCCACTCCAGTACTTTTGCCTAGAAAATCCCATGGACGGAGGAGCCTGGTAGGCTGCAGTCCATGGGGTCGCTAGAGTCAGACACGA
Organism: Bos indicus x Bos taurus; assembly: GCF_003369695.1. Taxonomy (NCBI): domain Eukaryota; kingdom Metazoa; phylum Chordata; class Mammalia; order Artiodactyla; family Bovidae; genus Bos; species Bos indicus x Bos taurus. The sequence continues at coordinate 24,783,045 of NC_040103.1, read as the reverse complement.
CTGAGCGACTTCCCTTTCACTTTTCACTTTCATGCATTGGAGAAGGAAATGGCAACCCACTCCAGTGTTTTTGCCTGGAGAATCCCAGGGACAGGGGAGCCTGGTGGGCTGCCGTCTATGGGGTCGCACAGAGTCGGACATGACTGAAGCGACTTAGCAGCAGCAGCAGCAGCAGGGCATGTGGGATCTTAGTTCCCTGACCAGGGATTGAACCTGTGCCCCCTGCATCAGAAGTGCAGAGTCTTAACCACTGGATTGCCAAGGAAGTCCCTAAAATTTATTTTTTAATATATTTAAAATTTTAAAATACATTTTCATTATACATATTTAATCATTTAAAATTATGGCAAATATATCATTGTTGTCGTTGCTTAGTCACTAAGTCGTCTTTAACTCTTTTTCGACCCTCTGGACTGTAGCCCACCAGGCTCTTCTGTCCATGGGATTTCCCAGGCAAGAATACCGGAGTGGGTTGCCATTTCCTTCTCCAGGGTATCTTCCCAACCTAGGGATCAAACCCATATCTCCTGCACTGGCAGGCAGATTCTTTACCATTGACCCACTAGGGAAGCCCCATGGATATCACACCCACAATAAAATACTTGAGGTTGGCATCATGGGCAAGTTTTTTTGTGTTTTTTTTTTCCGCAACTGTCTGCACTTTGAATGTGTTGATGAATCTTTTTTGGAATATGTTTTTGAAAGTAGGAAGATGGCTCAATAAAAACTGTTCTTTTTCAGAAAAACCTCAAATAAGAAAACTCAAAGAATGAAAATTATCTTTCTTTCAGCTTGGTGAATTGTTGAAAGATTGGCGACGTCTTAATGTCGCTATAACCAGAGCCAAACATAAGCTGATTCTCCTGGGATGTGTGCCCTCACTAAGCCGTTACCCTCCTTTGGGGAAGCTACTTAATCATCTCAACTCAGAAAAATTAATATCCTTTTCGTTTTATATACGGTCACATTTGATTGTGCTATGTGAGTACTTTATGTATTTGTAGCAATTAAAACTAAGTGTCTTGTGTTTTCCATGGGCATATTTCAAAAGACCTGATTCTACAAAGGAGAGAGAAAACAATTCACAGGAACTAGGTCAATGCAACAAGTGAAATAATGAAGGTGATGGAGAAGAATAGTTTGTGAAATGAGAAAGAGGAACAAAGGGACTTGATTTCTCGCCCCGGAAACAGAGTGCATGTTTCCTAGAACACATCTAGGAAAACTGGTATCCCTTCAGGTTCCTCTCACCTCGATAACCTTAAAAAATATACATCTGGGACAAAGTATTATATTTAAAAATGGAGATTATTTCTTGTCATGTCGTAGATAATTTTAAAAATAGATCATCTCTTTAAAAAATTATATAAAGGTCTCACACTAAGACAGGTAAATCATATTGCTTAAGTACATTATTATCCATAGAGTGTCACAAAAATACAAGTTTTCTAGTAGCCTTGTTAAAATTACAGAATGTTAATAATGTCATATGTTTTAATGTAGTTCCACATTGTGTTAAATATATCTTCCTTAATTTATTTTATATCATTGATCTTCCATCAGGAGAACATGAAAGCCTTTTTCATCTATTGGGTGATTTCCAAAGAAAATAAAGCCCTGTTTTCCTTGCTTTTTTCATACCATGATGATCTCCTTTAACTATTGCTTATTATTTATAATTTGGATATGCTATAAAATCAGTGACTGGTTACACTGTGATGATAACTTTTATCCCAAGGGTAAGAAATGATGTAAATATATATACTCATTCAGAGTTCCAGTTTTTGGTTTTATTTATTTTTTTGGTATAACCTTGTTAAACATAACTCTACAACATTTAACATAGAATTAATTTTTTCAGTACAGGTGTACCCAAAACTAAAAAGTCTAAATTTATAGGCATTATACATGTGTCTCTGTAAGACGCAGAGTTTGATACACTTCTACCAGCTTTTAAAGATGGATTAACTTTTCAATCTGAGGTTTAAACTTTTAAGTTTAGATTTTTAAGATTAATTTGATCTTGTAGATTTTTATCCTGTTTTATTTGAAAAACTAGGTAAGAAAATGGATTTGTTTTTGTCATTTAAGCACAATCTTGTGATAATGAAAAGTATGATTCTCTTCTGTATTTTGAGGTCCCTGATCCAATTTTTTCCTGACTTTTGCTTTCTGTTATCAGAGATGTTTTACAAAACTTTATACTTAGTGTTTTAAATTATTACTTATAAATTTATTATTTCCAACTAATTTCCCTTACTCTCCTAGTTATTTCCCCTTCCTCTCCCACTTTTTATTTTCAGTTTTTAGTGTTTTAGAGTAGATTTTGATATTAAAGAAAATAACAATTATTATTCTTTTGGGAAAAAATTTTGCTGAATTGATGACAAAAAAGGTGTATCCCTATTTTCACCTATTTATGTTCATATGCCCCTTTGTTTTGGGGCATTACTCAATTTTCCTTTTTTGTATGAAGATGTTTTACAAAACAGAATTATCTCAAGGTGCTTAGTTACTTATATGGTGACCAATTTTAGTGTATCCACCTTTGGGGGAGGATCTCTCATTTCTTTCCAAGTTGTTTTGTTTGTTTGTTTGTTTTTTTTTTTAATGAGAAGTACATTAGAAATTGTTGCCTCTACCACACCTGTTTTTTAAAAATTATAACTTGATGTTTTTATTAAATAAATTTTTTTTTACTCTAAGATCACACTGTGTCAATGATTAATACTAAATAATAATTAAGTTCAGGGTTGTCCACCATTTTTTCCAGTATTGAGAAGTGAAATATTGACAATGTTCTAAAGCTGAAACCAAGGCGTGCTGACATGCATAGGATGGAGCTAATCACGGAGAGACTATGGATTCGACAGGAAAAACAAGGAAGTTGCAGAGATAAGGCTTAAATATTGGTTGGTTATCATTAATTTACATAACAGGAATGAATCTAAGATAATTTCAGTTCCTAGAATAAGAAAATTCTTTGGCTTCACTAATGGCTGCTTTACAGATTTGTATGGCCTGCACAGTAAAGCCCAATGGAAGAAGAACCTAGGGAGGAGTTCCATGTTTCTTGTCATTTGGGAATCTGTATTGATTACAAGATTCTAAGCACTTATTTCAAAGAAATAGGACTCATCTTTTATACATAAGATGCTGTGAGTTGGCGGGATTGAGTGAGCTGGAAGTTAAACCCAGACTGGGCCCTCAAATTGTTAATAATGCAGTTTATGCCATCCATGCCAAGGACTAAGGCGGCAATGGCTACCAGTCACTGATGTTATCGGATACTCACTTTGTGCAGGTCCACGTCAAGAGCACCATTAGCCTAGACAAGGTCTTCCTTATGGTGGCAAGCCAGGTTGTGAGGAAAGGGTAGCCATTCCAGTGTCCCCATTCCTGAATCAGCTCCGAGTTCCTGTCTCCTGAGTTCTCTTGCTGCCTCTTCTGGTTCTCTTCTTTTCTTCTTCATCTCTCACTTTCTAAAGACTGGTCTTTCCCAGAGCTCTGTGTTTGGTCTGGTCCTGTTCTCCCTCCTTGGACAGTCATTGGCTTCAACCATCACCTTTGTGGCTGTTAACCAAATCTGTATACTCAGAACAGACTAATATTCTAGTTTAAAATTGTTCAGTGTAATAAGGTTTAAACATACACCCTAATTCCAAATTCTGTTCAATACAAGGTGACTAGAGTATCTGGCAAATGTGTATTTTGGAGCTTAACATCTCCCTCGAAGAGATATTTCTTAGCTTTAAATAAAGTGAGTCTATTACTGAACAAGATTTGTTTACTACTTGTTACAATGGGGGGAAAGCAATCTAGGAAATAAAACTTTTCCTTTGTTCTCATGGTTTTCTAAAATAAATATATAATCTTAATTTTACTTGCTTTTCTAAATGCACTTAGAATACAAGTCCCTCCTTTTGTACTCATCATTTGGAGAGGAGAAAAATGAACATTCATTCATTTCAGTGTTTAACAGCAAGATAATGGAAGGGGTTAGACATGTGAGTTTTAGACTCCTTGAAGCACTGTAAAAATCACAGACAGGGACTTTTTTTGTCTAGCGGTTAAGACTCTATACTTCCAACGCAGGGCATGAGGGTTAAATCCCTGGTTGGGGCACTAAGATCCCACATCCCTCGGGATATGGCCAAAAAGTTAAAAAAAAAATACCCACAGATGTATTTTGAGATTATAAAAATAGAGGCTACTTTTTTATTAGTTCAGCTTATGGTTGTGTCAGTAGTACTGTGACTTTGGGCAAGTTATTTAATCTTTTCTGAGGTTAGTTTTATCTGTAAAACAGAAGTAATTCCTTTCTCATGGGGTGGTTCTGAAAATCAAACGAGGCGTTGGCCTAGGAACTGACAGCCAAAGAAATGAAACTTGACATTATCTTTAATCACTAAAATTCTGGGTGCAATAACAGGCCTAAATATGAAAGGCAAAACTATCATTCTTTTTTAAAATATTTATTTGTTTGCACGGGGTCTTAGTGGCAGCACCCTGGGATCTTTAGTTGTGGCATGCAGAATCTAGTTCCCTGACTGGGGATTGAACCCAGACCCTCTGCATTTGTGAGCTTGGAGTCTTAGTTGCTGGCCCACCAGGGAAGTTCTTGTAATTAGTAAAAGAAAAAAATCTTCATAACTTTGGAATAAGGAGGCTCCTTAAGATACTAAGGCATAAACTATAAATTCACTACAGGAAAATTAAGAATTTATATTTAGTCAAAAGTTGCCATAAGGAGAGAAAAAAAATTAGCCCAAAGTTATTGGCAACACACAACTGACATGAAATTAGTATGTAGAACATTAAGTAACTTGAACAAGTCAATAAAAAGGTAAGTCAATAGTAAAACAGGCACCATTTCTTTGTAAAAATGAAATTCCAAGTAGTAAACAGAGTTCTCAATGTCATCAGTAATGAGAGAAATAAAAAATCTGCCATGCAATCTACCCACAAGACTGGCCAAAAAAATGAAGAAATCCTCACAATTCTAGGCATTACAATGGACACAGCAATAGAAAAACAACACTGCTGATAGTGTAAATTATGAGAAATTTTGAAAACACTTTGGCATGAGTTGGTAAACTTAAAGAAAGGCATACTTGATTTTCAGCAAGTCTATTCTTTTTACATGGCCAAGAGACTCCTGCACGTAGGAACCAGGATGTACGTATAAACTGGAAACTCCTCATGGACATAGATGATGTTGAACACCAGAAACAAGTAATGTTCGTAATGTTATCCCAAAAAGTTTGTGAACAGGAAAAATAAACTACGTTGATTAGGGGCACATACTTATGTGGTAGTAGCATGCAGAAAAGCAAGGAAACGACTCGGAATTCAGGATCACATTTACTTCTAGGGACATTGTGGCTAAAGGCTTCCCCCTACCCTCAAGATGACTCCTATGCTTGCTTGATCTGGTGCTCTTTATCCATCTGTTTATGATTCTTTAAACGTATAGGTATGCTTTATACATTTTTATCTATGTAGGGTTGTTTCACAATAAAAAATTAAAAACCAAAAGAAGTCAAGAAGCATGAGAACTGTACGCTGGCCAATGTGATGAGATAAACATCTCACCATTTCCACAAAACACCAGTCTATTTCTAACTCGGCCACCATCTTAACAATTGCTGATCTAACTAGGTAACAGCTTACTTTCCGCAAATTGATACAACTTAAAACCTAGTGTCCATGAGGGATTTTTCCTCTCTGAAATGAGAAAACGCAGGTTTTATCTCTGCACCTTTGATTTCTGAGACTGTTCCTCCTTGCTTTTTATAAACCAGTGGACTTACTGGTTAAAATTTGGGCTAAATAGATTTCTGCCTACTGTTAATTGCTTCAGATTTTCTAAATTCTTTTGGTCCCCTACGAGTTACTGAAGCAGGGGCGTGGTCAGGTGTGTTAGATTAAACCCAGCTGGACCTTGCAGATGAAAACCTTTGCACGTGGCTTGCTCGCCTCCCCTTGGAAATGGAACCCTAGTGCTCCGGCGAAGCCCGCAAATGAGAGATCAGAGTCCGCCTTCTGGCTCCACAACCCGAGGTCTCCCTCACGCTCCTTCTTCCGGTCCGGCTGGACGCGGAGAGGCTCAGCGAGGGCGGATTTCTCCGAGGCCGGCTGCAGGCTCTAGAGTCCCCCGCCCGACGCGGGCGCCGCAGAACCACCTGGGCGTCCTCCCGCCGCCGGGAGCGCTGTGGGCCGCAGCGGGCCTGGTTGCAGACGCCGTGGCGGCCGCCGCGCGCCCGAAGGGAGCTGCTGGCGGGGCCCAGGGAGTCCCCGCCCGAGACTGTATCGCCACCGCCGCCATGGGTAAGGGGAGCGGGCCGCGAGTGGACGCCCGGCCCTCCGTGCTGGCTGAGGCCGCGGCCAGGGGAGGCGGACTGGCGGTGTGGGCATCGAGGCCTGCGAGTCCAGACTGGGGTCCGAACCTGGGCTTGGGGCTGGGCGGGGGCAGCCGGGGACGCAGGGGCGCCCGGGGTCGCCATGGCAACGCGCGGCCGCCCCTCGTTCCCTCCAGCCTCCGCCCCAGTTCGGGGGCCTAATGGCCAAGGTTTCGCGGCTCGACGGCTTACAGGGAGCCAGCACAGGGCCAGCCGGGGTGCCGCTCCAGGGTCGGGGGAACAATCGGGGAAGGGCGATGACTTTTCAGGTTTGGGGGAGGCGGAGGGAAGCGTCTCATGATTTGGCCTGGGTTCCGGACGCCGAGGGCGGGAGAGGGACAGCGATGCGGCGCAGGACCCCGGGTGAGCCCTCTGTGAGGGTGCTGGCGGTGTCCGGAGCCCTTGGGCAGTCTTGCTGTTTAGGAGGAAGGGAGGCAGGGAGGCAGGGAAGGGGTTCTAGGCCCAGGCAAGATGCTGGAACCCGCCATTGGCCGAGTGTGGGGGCCGCAACGCGGTCAGACGCATCCCCGAGCCCGGGCGTGGCGCGGCTCAGGTGTAAACGCTCTTAGGAAGCTGACGGCGCCCACCAGGACCTTCCTCCGAGCATTTAGTTATAAAGGAGCCGTTTGTCTTGATTGTCTCATTATACATTACATATTGTGATGGGCACTGTTAAGAAAAATGAGAATTGCTGCAGACTATGAAATATCGACTGGTTTCGTCTCCGAAAAAGGAGTCACATCACGATGCAGATTGGAAGAAATGATGTCTTGTGAGGAGATTCTCCAAAAGCTAGCTTGGCTATAGTATTTGTGACTGCATTTTTACGTTGCTTAGGATTCAGTGTCAGGCTTCACGCCTAGCTGTCTGTGATCAGAACTAGAATACTAGATCATTAGGAATCCTGGACTATTTATCCAGTGAAGAAAAAACTGACACTTGGTTTACTTGAACTAGGAAATTTGTCAAAAGACTATGAGACGGTATACGAAAGTGCTTTATTTTTTGCACTTCATTTTGTCATCTGTGTTTGCTGAAAATATTTCTGCCAGCACAACAGTAATGAGAGTATGGGGAGCATCTGAATTTATAAGAAACTGAGGATAAAATTTGTGTGGAAGAAAATCTTCTGTGAATTGAAAATATCAGTTAAAATCAATTTTTAAAAATGCATCCATTAACTTGGTATTTAACTGGATCAGCTGTATGGAAGGTCAGGGAACTTTCACGTGAAACTGGATCCTGCTTTTATTTCCTCTGGGGAAATGAGTCCCGGAATACAAAACTACAATTGCAATGAAAAAAGCAAGGTAGAGGGTTAAAATGAGTTAGAGTTGAATGGCTTTTCTTGTATCTCCCTGTTTTATTATTTACCTGTCATGTTTGTTGTGGGTGAAACTGGAATCTTAGAATTTTAACTACTTTTTATTTTATTGCCAGTTTATTCAGAGTACTTTTTTGCCTTTGAATTCATCCTTGACAGTTCCTGCTGTCCGCCTTTGTACCAGACCCTTAAACATTACTCCACACTTAAACTCCACAGAAAAATTGTAAAATGAATACTTGAGAATAGCCAATTAGCAGGATTTTGAGAATAATTCATAAACTTTAACTGGAGTGAGCATTGTCCTATGGTATGCATGAGAGACATAGAAAGAAAGTTAACTAGGGGTGTAGGTTAGTTAGGAAGACTTGTCCACCAAGGAGAAGCAGACCAGTCTTGGTTTTGTAGGGGAAGAAAATGGTTTGGATATTTTTTGATATCAGGTCTTGCAAGTGATGTTGGACTCCTTTCTTGTGCTTTCAGCTACAAAAGACCCCACAGCTGTAGAGAGAGCAAACTTGTTAAACATGGCTAAACTCAGTATCAAAGGACTCATTGAATCTGCTCTAAGTTTTGGCCGCACTTTGGATTCTGATTATCCCCCCTTGCAGCAGTTCTTCGTTGTTATGGAACATTGTCTGAAACATGGTCTTAAAGGTACTGGAAAATTTTTAAAAAATCAACTTTGGAGCGGCCCCCCTCCCATCTTAAACATCCTTAAAAATGTAATTTTTTTTTTTGAGGCCATAATTACTGTCACTTTAAAAATGCTGGGTGGGTTGGTTTTTGGAGAAAATACCCTACTGCTTTATGTTTCCTCATGGGTGGTCTTCAGAAAATCCTTAGTGTTTTGTAAAACGTGTATTTGATTTAAATTATTTTCTCAGCATACTCCGAACTTTTTTCCATTTTATTTATTTTTATTTTTATTTTTTTCCATTTTAGGACAACTATAGAGTTATTTAGAAAAATTTAAGCTTGATAATGCTGGTATGAACTATTATTACTAGTTTGTGCTCTCTTCCGGAGAAGGCAATGGCACCCCACTCCAGTACTCTTGCCTGGAAAATCCTATGGACGGAGGAGCCTGGTAGGCTCCAGTCCATGGGATTGCTAAGAGTCAGGCACGAGTGAGTGACTTCACTTTCACTTTTCACTTTCATGCATTGGAGAAGGAAATGGCAACCCACTCCAGTATTCTTGCCTGGAGAATCCCAGGGACGGGGGAGCCTGGTGGGCTGCCGTCTATGGGGTCGCACAGAGTCCGACACGACTGAAGCAACTTAGCAGCAGCAGCAGCAGCAGTGCTCTCTTCAACAAATACATTAAAACACTTGATTGTTGAAATATAAACCTCCTTAGTGCATCGGAGAAGGCAACGGCACCCCACTCCAGTACTCTTGCCTGGAGAATCCCATGGATGGAGGAGCCTGGTGGGCTACAGTCCATGGGGTCGCTAAGAGTCGGACACAACTGAGCGACTTCACTTTCACTTTACACTTTCATGCATTGGAGAAGGAAATGGCAACCCACTCCACTGTTCTTGCCTGGAGAATCCCAGGGACAGAGGAGCCTGTTGGGCTGCTGTCTATGCGGTCGCACAGAGTCGGACACGACTGACGCGACTTAGCAGCAGCAGCAGCAGTGCGTGGAAAACATGTCTAGAAAAATTGTCCTCTGGATTGGGTTGTTGTAGAAATGTGAGTACTCCCTGAAAATGATGATAATAGTGAATAATATTTCATAGTATATGTATAATATTTCATAGTATATGTATAGTATTTCATAGTATATGTAGAATATTTCATGCTAATGCTAATGCTAAGTCATTTCAGTCGTGTCCAACTCTGTGTGACCCCATAGACGGCAGCCCACCAGGCTCCACCATCCCTGGGATTCTCCAGGCAAGAATACTGGAGTGGGTTGCCATTTCCTTCTCCAATGCATGAAAGAGAAAAGTGAAAGTGAAGTCGCTCAATCATGTCCGACTCTTATGGACCCCATGGACTGCAGCCTACCAGGCTCCCCTGTCCATGGATTTTCCAGGCAAGAGTACTGGAGTGGGGTGCCATTGCCTTCATAGCGTATGTATAATATACATAATGTATAATATTTCATTATATATGCATACCATGACTTATTTTACTACTGTCCTCAATGTACACTTAGGTTACTTCCAGTTTTTATTATTAAAATTGTGCTGTAAGGACATCTTTGGATTTATACATTTGTACACGTGTACAAATGCTATGGTTTCATTAGGACTCCTTGGAGTCGAATATCTGGGTCAAAGGATAGAGGCAACTTCTGTCTTTAAAGACTTCACTGATCAAACAACAGTGACTGTGTTTCTTTCCCCACATTTTTGCCAACTCTTCATAGTCCCACTCTCTGAGTACTTCTTTTAAAACATAAGGAAGTTGACAATCTTATCTTAGGCCTTGAGTTTAAATTTGTGTTTTGAAAAACTTCCTTTCTATTAAAAAAAAATAGTGACGTAGATCTTTATTTTCCTCCAACTTGCTAAAATTGAATTTGCCAAATGATGGCCCAAGTAGTTACATTTTAAACTCTTTTCCGAATTTATTTTCCTTTACCTCACAAAATATCATGAGGCATATTCTAATAGTCAAATGCGTATTTTTATGAATCATTGTAAAGCGACTTTGTGCTGATTGATTTTTCTTCCCAAAGAAAAATTACCTATCTTGTTGGGTGGTGCGTATCATAAGAGTACTGAATTTACAGGAGATTTGGTCAGTATTAAGAAAGAAACATAGTGATTTCATGGTTTTATATTACCCAAATCTTAGAAACAAATAAAAGGAAAAGTAAAGTTGCAATTTTTTTTGTGTTTAAAAGTAAAATAACTATTTGTCTTTGGTTTATTTAATAAATTGGTAAAGATCAACCAACTAGGGCCACCAGTCTTATTTCGGTACTGGTAAAGAATGAGCCTCGTTGTTTTTTACTTTAATTGCCTACTTGCATATTTCTGATGTGGAAGAATGGCCAAGATGCATGTTTCTGATAAGGGAAATATCAGAATCCTGAGAAACAGGCTTCTGTTCAGTCGGGCTATATAGTGACAAGAGAGGAAAGGCTGTCTGAAAAACCACGTTGCGTTAGAAATGTTGAAACTAAATATTGAACAAGAAGTTAGTACAGTTTTGCATGTGTAAGTTGTATGCGTTTATTATACTTCCTTTTTAAAGTGAGAAAATCATTTCTAAGTCACAACAAAACCATCTGGGGCCCTTTGGAACTGGTGGAGAAGCTGTACCCGGAAGCGGAGGAAATAGGAGCCAGTGTCCGGGACTTACCTGGTCTTAAGTAAGTAGCCCTATGACTTGTTCATCCCTAACCGTAGACCTGTGTTTACTGTTCCTTAAAAGCACCTCACACTCTACTCTATTATATTCTCTCTGCCTTGTGTAGCCTTCTTGCATTCTCTAATACAATTCTGTTTACTATTAATCAGTTCAAATTTTATTTCCTTTATGAAACTTTTCTTAGCCCCTTCAATAAGAATTAAGTGCTCTTTCTTTTATATTCTTATCACTGTATTCACTCCTGTGTTGTACCACTTACCTAAATTCTGCATTGCATTGCAGGAAATAGGGAAGTTCTTTGAAGATAGGGTGTATCAATTACGCAGTTCTGTTTCCTGAGTCTAAAGCTAGTTTGCAGCAGTAGGCCATCAGTACTATTTAGGTTAAATCCAGGACAGAGGCTCAGGAGATTTGAATTCACCAGTAAGCCATTTATATACCACAAGACTTGGGCAAATTACTTCCCTTGTTGTGAAAATTGGGATCTATAATATCACCTGCCTGATTGACCAGATGAAGGTAGAGTGGGCCCTTAATATCTGTAGGTTCTGCATCTGTGGATTCGACCAACTTTGGATCAAAACTGTTTGAAAAAGAGATTTTCTAGAAAGTTCCAAAAAGCAAAACTTGAATTTGTCACAGGTGGGCAATTCTTTACATAGTATTTACATTGTATTAACTATTATAAATAATCTAGAGATGATTTAGAATGTATGGGAGAATGTGCATAGGTAATACACAAATACTATGCTATTTTATAAGAGGGACTTGAGTATCCATGGATTTTGGTATCCGAGGGGGTCCCAATACTGAGGAGAAACGGTATATGAAATGTCTTAAAAGCTGAATGTTATAGCTAGTAACTCATGAATGTTGAAAAGTTTTTGCAGGTTTTTTGTTGTTAAGCCTGGGTTCTTATGTTCTTCAGGGTATGATTAAGATATAAGAGCTTCCTTTAATTATCTTAATTCTTGTGAAAGAGATAACTTTTTTAGAAAAAATGCTTACCATTTTTTGTCAGATTTATCAGTTTGCTTTCTCTTCATTTCAGTTCAGTTCAGTCGCTCAGTCGTGTCTGACTCTTTGCAACCCCATGGACTGCAGCACACCAGGCCTCCCTGTCCATCACCAACTCTCGGAGCTTACTCAAACTCATGTCCATTGAGTCGGTGATGCCATCCAACCATCTCATCCTCTGTCGTCTCCTTCTCCTCCCGCCTTCCATCTTTCCCAGCATCTGGGTCTTTTCAAATGAGTCAGCTCTTTGCATCAGGTGGCCAAAGTATTGGAGTTTCAGCTTCAGCATCAGTCCTTCCAATGAATATTCAGGACTGACTTCCTTTAGGATGGACTGGTTGGATCTCCTTGCAGTCCAAGGGACTCTCAAGAATCTTCTCCAACACCACAGTTCAAAACCGTCAATTCTTCGGTGCTCAGCTTTCTTATAGTCCAACTCTCATGTCCATACATGACTACTGGAAAAACCATAGCCTTGATTAGACAGACCTTTGTTGTCAAAGTAATGTCTCTACTTTTTAATAGGTGGGCTTCCCTGGTGGCTCAGACGGTAAAGTGTCTGCCCGCAATGCGGGAGACCCAGGTTCGATTCCTGGGTTGGGAAGATCCCCTGGAGAAGGAAATGGCAGTCCACTCCAGCATTCTTGCCTGGAAAATCCCATGGACGGAGGAGCCTCATAGGCTACAGTCCATAAGGTCTCAGAGTTGGACACGACTGAGCGACTTCACTTTCAGTTTCACTTTCAGGTTGGTCATAACTTTTCTTCCAAGGAGCAAGCTTCTTTTAATTTCATGGCTGCAGTCAGCATCTGCAGTGGTTTTGGAGCCCCAAAAAATCAAGTCAGCCACTGTTTCCGCTGTTTCCCCATCTATTTCCCATGAAGTGATGGGACTGGATGCCATGATCTTAGTTTTCTGAATGTTGAGCTTTAAGCCAACTTTTTCACTCTGCTCTTTCACTTTCATCAAGAGGCTCTTTAGTTCTTCGCTTTCTGCCATAAGGGTGGTGTCATCTGCATATCTGAGGTTATTGTTATTTCTCCCAGCAATCTTGATTCCACTTGTGCTTCCTCCAGCCCAGCGTTTCTCATGATGTACTCTGCATATAAATTAAATAACCAGGGTGACAGTATACAGCCTTGACGTACTCCTTTTCCTATTTGGAACCAGTCTGTTGTTTCATGTCCAGTTCTAACTGTTGCTTCCTGACCTGCATACAAGTTTCTCAAGAGGCAGGTCAGGTGGTCTGGTATTCCCATCTTTTTAAGAATTTTCCACAGTTTGATGTGATCCACAGTCAAAGGCTTTGGCATAGTCAATAAAGCAGAAATAGATGTTTTTCTGGAACTCTCTTCCTTTTTCAATGATCCAGCGGATGTTGGCAATTTGATCTCTGGTTCCTCTGCCTTTTCTAAAACCAGATTGAACATCTGGAAGTTCATGGTTCACATATTGCTGAAGCCTGGCTTGGAGAATTTTGAGCATTACTTTACTAGCATGTGAGATGAGAGCAATTGTGCGGTAGTTTGAGCATTCTTTGGCATTGCCTTTCTTTAGGATTGGAATGAAAACTGACCTTTTCCAGTCCTGTGGCCACTGCTGAGTTTTCCAAATTTGCTGGCATGTTGAGTGCAGCACTTTCACAGCATCGTCTTTCAGGATTTGAAATAGCTCCATTGGAATTCCATCACCTCCACTAGCTTTGTTTGTAGTGATGCTTCCTAAGGTCCACTTGACTTCTCATTCTAGGATGTCTGGTTCTAGGTGAGTGATCATACCATACTGATTATGTGGGTCGTGAAGATCTTTTTCGTATAGTTCTGTGTGTTTTTGCACCTCTTCTTAATATCTTCTGCTTTTGTATATCCGTACCATTTCTGTCCGTTATTGTGCCATCTTTGCATGCAGTGTTCCCTTGGTATTTCCGATTTTCTTGAAGAGATCTCTAGTCTTTCCCATTCTATTGTTTTCCTCCTATTTTCTTGCACTGATCACTGAGGAAGGCTTTCTTATCTCTCCTTGCTATTCTTTGGAACTCTGCATTCAAATGGGTATATCTTTCCTTTTCTCCTTTGCTTTTCACTTCTCTTCTTTTCACGGGTATTTGTAAGGTCCCCTCAGACAGCCATTTTGCTTTTTTGCATTTCTTTTTCTTGGGGATAGTCTTGATCCCTGTCTCCTATACAGTGTCACCAACCTCTGTCCATATTCTTCAGGCACTCTGTCTATCAGATCTAATCCTATGAATCTATTTGTCACTTCCACTGTATAATCGTAAGGGATTTGATTTAGGTCATATCTGAATGGTCTGAAGAGGAACTAAAAAGCCTCTTGATGTAAGTGATAGTGGAGAGTGAAAAAGTTGGCTTGAAGCTCAACACTCAGAAAACTAAGATCATGGCATCTGGTCCCATCACTTCATGGGAAATAGATGGGGAAACAGTGGAAACAGTGTCAGACTTTATTTTTCTGGGCTCCAAAATCACTGCAGATGATGACTGCAGCCATGAAATTAAAAGACGCTTACTCCTTGGAAGGAAAGTTATGACCAACCTAGATTGCATATTCAAAAGCAGAGACATTACTTTGCCAACAAAGGTTCGTCTAGTCAAGGCTATGGTTTTTCCTGTGGTCATGTATGGATGTGAGAGTTGGACTGTGAAGAAGGCTGAGCACCAAAGAATTGATGCTTTTGAACTGTGGTGTTGGAGAAGACTCTTGAGAGTCCCTTGGACTGCAAGGAGATCCACCCAGTCCATTCTGAAGGAGATCAGCCGTGGGATTTCTTTGGAAGGAATGATGCTAAAGCTGAAACTCCAGTACTTTGGCCACCTCATGCGAAGAATTGACTCATTGGAAAAGACTCTGATGCTGGGAGGGATTGGGGGCAGGAGGAGAAGGGGATGAAAGAGGATGAGGTGGTTGTATCGAATCACTGACTTGATGGACGTGAGTCTGAGTGAACTCTGGGAGTTGGTGATGGACAGGGAGGCCTGCTGTGCTGCAATTCATGGGGTTGCAAAGAGTCGGACACGACTGAGCAACTGATCTGATCTGATCTGAATGGTCTAGTGGTTTTCCCTACTTTCTTTAAGTCTGCTTTCTCTTAGCTTTACGATTTAGGGTTTTGGGAATATGGTAATGTTTTCTGTTGTTACATCATCCAAATGTTTGCAAGTTATACTTGAGTGCTCAAAATAAATGGCAGTGTATCAGGGTAATACGATAACTGTTTTACATGAATTATCTCATTTAGTGCTTAAATCATTCTTAGAGTAGAGTTTATTAATAATTATATAGATGTAAAAAGTAAAGATCAAAGAAATTATAAGTGGCAGAGCCACAGATTTCCCTGTGGTGCAGTGGATAAGAATCCATCTGCCAGTACAGGGGACTCAGGTTCTTTCCCTAGTCTGGGAAGATTCCACATGCCATAGAACAGCTAAGCCTGAGTGCCACAACTACTGAGCCTGTGCTCTAGAACCCACTTCTAGAGCCTGGGAGCTGCAGCTACTGGAGCCTGTGCTCCACGGTAAGAGAAGCCACCGCATGGAGAAGCCTGCGTACCACAACCAAGAGTAGCCCCTGCTCACCAAAATGAGAGAAAACCCGCCCGAAGCAATGAAGACCCAGCACAGCCTAAGTCAATCAGTCAAGTTATTTTTTAAAAAATGGCAGAGCCAGGATTTAAACCCAGGTTTTAGAATTAAATAGCAAGTGATGTTCACACTTCATATTCCTCTCAGTGGTGTATAAGGTATCACAGTTTTTAACAGGGCTTCCCAGGTGGCCCAATGGTAAAAAAAAAAAAAAAAAAAAAAGCCTGCCAGTGCAAGAGATGTGGGTTTGACCCCTGGTTTGGAAAGAGCCCGCACTCTAGTATTCATCTATGGAAAATTCCATGGACAGAGGAGCTTGGTGGGCTATAGTCCATGAGATCTCAGAGTCTGACACCCCTGAGTGGTTGAGCACAGGCACAGTTTTTAAAGAGGAAAAGGGAATTTAAACTCCAGAAATGGAAGAATTGCTTTTTATTTTAATATGAAAATACATGTTCATGTTGTTTTTAAAAAGCCAGACTCTGCAAAAGTAAAAAGTATTTTCTGGAGAATAGTGTTCATTAAAATGCTAAGCAGAAGAAATATGTTAGCTGTTAGAAGTGACAATTAAGTTTTTTCCTACATTACCTGACAAAAAGTTTTCTGCATAAGAAAATATAAAAGTGTGAGTGATGTATTTCTCTTTAAAAAGTCATTCATACTCTGTAAGTCTTGGTTTTAATTTACTAAATGATAACTTGGATAAAAGAGATATGAGATTTATTTTTTTTTTAGCAGGAGAATACATCCACACTTTTATTTTCAATGAGTTTAAGTCCTTGAGAGGTATAACATCACATGAATTTTGTCTTCAATTAAAACCGTCTGGTGTCCTTTCACAGGCTCTGAAGAGCTCCAGTAGCATAGTCCTTCATGTCTCAGCACAGAAAAGGAATTCAAGAGGCAGAGTGATTTATTAGAATAGGACACTTGTGAGTCTTACAAGTGAATGAGAAATACTGTGCCCGAGAACTTATTAGGTTACAGTTTTATAATCAAAGGAAAAGGGGGCAGGGGGGTGAAGACCTTTGTCTTTCTTCAGGAGACATCATGCTTCCATCATTAGTTCCTCCTCCAGGTTAAGCAGGGGAGTTTTCTTATGTCTATGTCGTCAAGCTAGGTCCACAAATTACCTTTTTTTTTTTTTTAAATGTGTGCAGAGAGCATGTCCTGGGGATCATTAACATACTGAGCTCACCGGGCAAGTATGTGAGTCTCACGCCACCGTTGTTTTATTGTTTAGGGGCACATCTCTTGCTTCTGCTGCATAGTTTTGTGGTTAAGCAAACCTGCTTTCCTGAGTAATCATTAACTTACTGCGGTCTACCATATTTTTTCTATTTACAGTCCCCTAGTATTCTGTCCCTGTTACAGTGACCTTAGCAGGACGGTGGCTTCAGAATTTGGCATAGGTCATGCCGCTGTTCCATGAGCATGGATTATCTTCTCCAGCTGGTTTTGTTCAGTTTGCCATGAGGAGATACTGTGGCTTGTGTTTTGTTTTTTTTTTTACCTGGTACACATCAGTACATCTCTTGCCTAGATAGAATTAACTTTCATCTTGAGCACAAACACCTTCAGTTTTAAGAAGAGCTGTGCGCTCCCTCTGGTCTGAGACCCTGCTTATAGCCAGCAAAAATGGCCCTGGGCCACAACCTTTCAGACATATTTGTTGTATTAGTTTTGTTCCCAGCAGGCCTCCATGTTAGAGAGATTTAATGTTCTAAAGGACAACTGGGTTAAAGAAACATTTGAAAAACAGCAAGCAGCCTAATGATTCTAATTAGCAGCTAGATACCTTCTTAGCATTGTTATGCTTTTTAAAATTCAGATACAAGGCTAGTTATTTTTTGAGGGCATCATACTGCCTTTACTGATGGATTTTGCATAATCATGTTTAGAGGGGTAAGCCTATTCTGACAAAATATATCTTGTAGAAATATCCTCCCTGTTTAGAGAGTCATTTCTTTAAAGGCATGAAGTGGTACCTAGATGTCCTGTAGGTTCAGGTTTACCTTAGAGACTTAAATAGCTCTTAGGGATTGGTTTGCATGATCAAAGAACTGACTTAAAGCTCTAGAAACAAAGGTAAAACCATGATTAATTGCCTTTTCTCATTATTAATGTATGTCTCAACAAAGGTAGGAGATGTAGTCTATAATCTTTGGGCAGAGACTGTTTTCTGACCATTTGGTTTTGCTTTTCAGGACCCCCCTGGGTCGTGCAAGAGCGTGGCTTCGATTAGCCCTCATGCAGAAAAAAATGGCTGATTACCTGCGTTGCTTAATTATACAAAGGGATCTCTTGAGGTAATTACCATTAAATCATGTTCATTTTCATTTTTTATTTCATTTATATCCTGTCTTCCAAAAAGGATAGAAGATGTAGTATGAAAAGACACACAAAACACATCGTGATGGCATAAAATAAAAGAAGGAGAAAAATGAGATAGAAAACCACGGTGGGGACATAACATAGATCAAGAACTAGCCTGAAAAATGAATACTGTAAGATTTTTATTGGCCAATAAGGTGGAAATTTGTATGTCATATTTTTAATTTTTAATTTTTTAAGTTACAGTTAATTCTATGAATGGAAATTTGTATTGAAATTTGGGGCTTTAATTGAAGAGGTTTCTTTTTAGATCTTGAATATGCGAACCACTGCTTTGGCTGTATTGTGGGTATTTTTAAACTGTCTATTTAAATGGAAGGACAAATGTTTAAGACAGACTTTCAAAGCAAGGAGACTAGTTTTCAGAAGGAGTGGGCCTATGGCAGCCCCTCCATTCGGCCTTATTCTCTCAGAGTGCCTCTGTGATGTTCTGGAGAATCTGGTCATTTTTTATTTTACTCTTGACTCCAGGCCTCCCCGTCCATTACCAACTCCCAGAGTTCACTCAGACTCACGTCCATCGAGTCAGTGATGCCATCCAGCCATCTCATCCTTTGTCGTCCCCTTCTCCTCCTGCCCCTAATCCCTCCCAGCAACTCTTCACATGAGGTGGCCAAAGTACTGGAGTTTCAGCTTTAGTATCATTCCTTCCAAAGAAATCCCAGGGCTGATCTCCTTCAGAACGGACTGGTTGGATCTCCTTGCAGTCCAAGGGGCTCTCAAGAGTCTTCTCCAACACCACAGTTCAAAAGCATCAATTCTTCAGCGCTCAGCTTTCTTCACAGTCCAACTCTCACATCCATACATGACCACTGGAAAAACCATAGCCTTGACTAGACGGACCGTTTGTGTATAGAAAGGCTAATTTTAAGATACCTCACTTAATATTGGTTCCATGCTTGTTATAAGGTATTGAGATTTTACAAGTTAGTTTTTGAAATAAATTTACAATTTTTATTATTTTAATTTTCACAGTGAATTCTATGAGTATCATGCACTAATGATGGAAGAAGAAGGAGCAGTAATTGTTGGGCTGCTGGTTGGCCTGAATGTGATAGATGCTAATCTGTGTGTAAAGGGAGAGGATTTAGAT
Source organism: Bos indicus x Bos taurus (assembly GCF_003369695.1). Taxonomy (NCBI): domain Eukaryota; kingdom Metazoa; phylum Chordata; class Mammalia; order Artiodactyla; family Bovidae; genus Bos; species Bos indicus x Bos taurus. Next base: position 24,763,885 of record NC_040103.1, on the reverse strand, counting down.
TCACAAGTAAGTGAAAATGACTGGTGCCAAAGGCACAGTATTTTCATATTGTACTCTTCCTCTTTGATCCAGGTGTAAACAGTGCTATTAAACACTAAAGAAAAATTAAGGGGGAAAATCAGTTGCATTTTGGAGGTACTTCTAGTATTTCTGCTCTAAGAAATAACTTTATTTCAGGTTGGAGTGATTGATTTTTCAATGTATTTAAAGAATGAAGAAGATATTGGAAATAAAGAAAGGTATGATTTTCTTAAGTTATTTCACATACCGTATTTTAGTCTGAAGTATGACTTTTGGTCGTACCATTAGTTCAGAGACTCATTTTATTTATTTATTTTATTTATTTTTTGGTTGTGCTTCAAGGCTTATGGGATTTTAGTTCCCCAACCAGGTATCAAACCCAGGCTCTTGGCAGTGGGAATGTAGAATCCTAACCACTGAACTGCCAGGGAATTCCCCAGAGACCCATTTTAATTGTCAACTCTCATTTATGTGATAAAAGAGATATAAGTTTATTATTCATAAACTTACAAATACTAGTTTAAGACTTGTGTTTAAAATAAACTTATTTGGTCTACTAAAGAGAAAAGATAATTATGTAATATGAGAGGTGCTAATTATTGCTACAATGGCAGTCCATCACAGTATATAAATGTATTAGATTAACATGTTGTATACTTTAAATTTACACTTCATATGTCAAATATATTTCTTAAAAAATAAATGCAAAAAATTTAAAAATATACTAATGGTATTGTTTAATATTAGCATGTAATTTATTGAACAAAGGTTAATAGTTTTTTAGTTTATAGCTTACTGCTATTTGATTATAAAGATTGTTGAATTTTATTTGAAAGGCAAGATAATGTTGGACAGGGAAGCCTGGTATGCTGCAGTCCATGGGATCGCAAAGAATTGGACATAATTGAACAACTTAACTGAACTGAAATGTTGTTTTCCGTTATGGTTTCACAACAGTTTTAGATGATTTAGACCTTTTGTGTATTTCTTGTTTGTTTGTTTTTTTGGCCACCCAGTAGATTCTTTTCCAATTAACTAAAAGCTGCTTTCCCCCCTCCTCTAGGAATGTTCAAATTGCTGCAATATTAGACCAGAAGAATTATGTTGAAGAATTAAATAGACAACTGAAGTAAGTATTATGGACACATAGATATTTAATACATTTTGGATATTGTCTTAAGTTTTTTTTTCCCCTTTTAGGTCATCTTAACCCTATTCCTTTTTTATAAGCATTTGAAAAGGGGTTGAGGGGATAGAGAGTGAATGGAAATTAAGAATACAGAAAATTATTTGAAATAATTGATTTTCAGCAGAAAATGAGAGTTATATTTTTAAATAGAATCTTCAGAGACATTTGAAAATAGAATTTCAGACTTATCACTCTACCTTCGAGCAAAAAGGCTAGGTAGGGTGAAAGTTTATGTCATTTTGGTGATTCAAAAATTCATTTTTCCTACTTTAGAGGACTTCATGTGTAAGTGTGGCAATAAAAAATTCAGACAAGGCAGTTGGTGCATGTCAGTCAACATGAGGAGTCCAAGATAACAAATTTTTTCTTGCCTTTGTGAGTCTGTGTGATTCTGAATGAGTTTTTCTTTATCAATTTCAGCAGCACGGTCAGCAGTCTCCATTCAAGAGTTGACTCATTAGAAAAGTCAAATACTAAGCTGATTGAAGAGGTATTGTAACCCAGCCATGGATGATTGTCTTCCAAGGACCTAGTATTGGCGATCCTTTTCCATTTTAAGTATGAATGCGCTAAGCACGTGCAGACGTGTGAGCACACACACAAACACATTTTCATCATTATGATGAAATATTTGTAGTTGTAATTGATCATCATAAGTTCTAGAGAAACCACATATTATTCTTGGGCAAGTCCTCAGGTGAATCTGTGAATTATTTGAGATACCCAACTTCTAGAAATGAGCCCCCCAATGCAATGCATACAAACTCTTCTATAAATAAACTGTAAATCTCATTTCTCGACTTGGATGACCTATATTTAAATAGTGGAATCACCTATAGTTAGAAATTGCCATTAAAATGATCCTGTCCCCCTTGTTCCCATATTCAGATTACTTTTCCTTACAAGCATCACTCCATGATCATGTCCACCCTTTCTCTAGCCTCCCATGTGTGAAACTCATCTGATGTACTCTGGTTCTCTGCATTGTCAAAGTAGCTGTTTAGTGGTCACAAATCAGAAATGTATCTCAGCTTTTTTGTTTTAACTTTTAAAAAAATGTTCTGGTCATGCCATATATCTTGCAGGATCTCAGTTCCCCGCTCAGGGTTCGAGCCAGTGCCACGCAGTGACAGTGCAGAGTCCTAACCACTAGGCCACCAAGGAACTCCCTCACATCTCTCTCTCTCTTTTTTTTTTAATTTATCTTTTAATTGAAGGATATTTGCTTTACAGAATTTTGTTGTTTTCTGTCAAACCTCAACATGAATCAGTCATTGGTATACATATATCCCCTCCCTTAAGAACCTCCCTCCCCATCCCACCCCTCTAGGTCAATACAGAGTCCCTGTTTGAGTTTCCTGAGCCAAAGAGTAAATTCCCATTGGCTATCTATGGGCTTCGCAGGTAGCTCAATGCAGGAGATGCAAGACAGACGTGGGTTTGATTCCTGGGTCAGGAAGATCCCTTGAAGAAGGAAATGGCAACCCACTCCATTATTCTTGCCTGGGAAATCCCTTGGACAGAGGAGCCTGGTGGGCTGCAGTCCATGGGGTCGCAAAGAGTTGGATACAGCTGAGCACACACGCCACGTTGCTTCTGAGATTTAAAAAAAAAACCAAAAACCGCCTAGCCACAGAATTACCACAGGGGCTTCCCTAGTAGCTCAGACAGTAGAGAATCGGCCTGCAATATGGGAGACACAGGTTTGATCCCTTGGTTGGGATTCCCCTGGAGAAGGAAATGGCTACCTACTCTTGCCTGGAAAATTCTACAGACAGAGGAGCCTGGTGGGCTATGTCCATGGGGTCACAAAGAGTCGGACATGACTGAGTGACTTTCACATAACCATAGGATTGGTTTCCATTTTCAGAATTACTTAGGCTCCGGGAATAAATACGTATTAGAACTATGAAATCTGTTTTCCATGTTAATTAGAATCCACATTCTTTTAGAACTGACCCACTTGTCCCAAACCAGGAAGCACATGATTGTTTGCATGAGTTTTCATTGTGGTAGTTTAGGACCATTTGATAGTGTGACAGATTGGGACCATTGGAGAGAGCTGCTCACTAGTTTTTGCCTCCTCTTGACCATAGGGGCACTGTGAAGTTCAAATTGCATTTCTGACAAAGTTTTTAGAAATTTATTTGCAAGCCAACATTGGGGACTGGTTTCTGTTTTCCTCTCCTAGAATCCCTTTTTTCCTTTTAGGCTTCAGAGCCAAGTCACTTACTTAGTCATTCGTATTTAATTTCATTCATATTTAACTCTGGTGGTGAGAGCTGTCTTATATTTGTGATGGTCACTCAGTGTGCCCATATTTCACAAGGGTGCCCTGTTTGGTTATCATGAATGTCTGTATTACATTTTCAATTATAGCACAACTTTCCTTATAGATGTTGTTGTCTTTGCACAAGTCTTTACAGTCTTATTGTTTAACATATAAACAGTTGTCTTATTGTTCAGCATATAATTCTTCATATGCTTACTCATGCGCTTTGTATTCAGGACATATTGTAAGTCATATAAACAATATGTTTCAGCTGACATATGATTTGGCTAACAAAAGGAAATAGAAATAGAGTTTCTTTAGTTGGTATCTTGGGATAATAGCATTTTTCTTATGAAAATTTCTGTAGATGTGAGAGACATTTTACAAGTTTTAGAATTTTATCTTCTGTTGTGAATAGCCATGAACATAAACTGTAAAGCGAGTATAAATAAAGATGTTTAAAATCTTTTTTTTATTCCTCATTTTATTTTTAGTTAGCGATAGCAAAGAATAATATCATTAAACTCCAAGAAGAAAATCATCAATTACGAAGTGAAAATAAATTGATTTTAATGAAAACACAGCAGCACCTAGAAGTAAGTATAGACTGATTACAAACAGATTGACTTGCATCAGAAATAGCCACTTTGGGGGCTTTTGCATAGACTGGATATTTCTGTACTATATTAACTAATAGAAGTGATTATAGAATGGATTTATCAGATGGCACTAGTGGTAAAGAACCCGCCTGCCAGTGAAGGAGTCATAAGAGACTTGGGTTCGATCCCTGGGTTGGGAAGATCCCCTGGGGAAGGCATGGCAACACACTCCATATAGAGTAAAACATTTTATGTTTTTGTCCTAGGTTACCAAAGTAGATGTGGAAACTGAGCTTCAAACATATAAGCATTCCAGGCAAGGGCTAGATGAAATGTATAATGAAGCCAGAAGGCAGCTTCGAGATGAATCTCAGTTAAGACAAGTAGGTTGCGTTACAGTTACATTAGCAAAAATGATAATAATTTACCCATAAGCACTGGTTAAAATCTCTATCAGACCTTCCTTGGCGTGAGATAACAATCTCATTCCCTTAATTCCTTCTAACTTTTTAAACTCCCACTGTGTCTTTTATAAGCAGTGTTTTTAAACAGTGTTATAGTCAGTTTGTGAAATAGTGCATTGTGACCAGCATTACAGAAAATAGTGATGTATTCAGATATCAATATCAAAACAGTAAAATCTTATTTAAAGTTAACTTATTTTTTAACCTTTTAGGTTATGAAATATCAGCAGAAAAATACAGGTTTGTAGCTTGATGGATTATAAATACCTGTGTTACCAACCCCGGTCAAAAAGAGAGTCGAGAAACATTTGTCTTAAGATCCTCTGATATAAAATTCTTTAAGAAAAGAAATAAAACTTTGTGAAATGGTGTTTTTGACTTACCTCTGGCCTTATGTGGACTATGTCGTTTCTTTAGGGAAAATTAATACTGAGTTTATGAGGCTTAAAAGTCTATAATTCTTGAGCCAGTAGAATAGTGATAATTAATAGATTTGTAAAATGCTTTCATTTAACAAAATGTGCCTTTGAAAATATAGAACGTTGTTATAGGGCCTAGCTGATTTCGTTTAATGGGGCTTATAACTCAAAAGCAGTAGTCTGCATAGTGATTCTTGGTCTAATTAAACTGTTGTGTATCTGACTTTGACATCCTGAAACAGTGTGTGAGTTGAGGCTGTGTTGAATTGCAGGATGTGGAGAATGAGCTGGCAGTACAAGTTAGTATGAAACATGAGATTGAACTTGCCATGAAGTTGTTGGAGAAAGATATCCATGAGAAACAAGATACTCTGATAGGCCTTCGACAACAACTGGAGGAAGTTAAAGCAATTAACATAGAAACGTATCAGAAGTTGCAGGTAAGGAATATTCTTAAAATCTTGGAATTTCTTGTTATATGAATTAAGAACGAATATTTGTATGAAGGGTTTGATTTTGAAGAGATGAATTCATTGTAATCGTGCCATTTTATTAGTAAAAATCAGTGGCTTTTTTCCTAAATGGAAGCTGAAGAAATGTAATAATGCCAAAGAACAGACAAAAATCACCTGAATTTGTTTCTTCATAGTAGACAGGTTAACAGATGAAGATTAAATCTTTTGGGAAAATTTAATCAAAATATGCAAGACATTTTAAAAAATTTCTTTGCACAATATAGTCCTGAGAAAGATTTAATTTTGATTGAAATGCTTCACTGTAATTGTTATGAGTTTTCTGATAAAGTGATGTTGCTGTTAAGTAGACATGTTGCCAAAAGCCTTTTACAATTTAATTTGAAAAAATCAGTGTATTTTCCAAGAGTTTATTCTGGCATCTCTGAAAACATTGAAGGTTGAGGGTTTTTATTCCCTTTATTATTAATGTATCTTTTTCTTGACTGCACTGCATGATTTATGGGATCTTAGTTCCCCAACCAGGAACTGAACCCATGTTCTCAGCAGTGAAAGCTCGGAGTCTTAACCGCTGGACTGCCAGGGAATTCCCCCTTTATTACACTTTAAATGAAGACTAATGGTAGTACTGCTTTAGATCTAGAAGTATTTTATTTTTAATTTATTGTTTTTTAACTGAAGTATAGTTGATCTACTATGTTGTGTTAATTTCTGCTCTATAGCAAAGTGACTCATTTACACATATACATTGTTTTTTATATTCTTTTCCATTATAATTTATCCCAGGATATTGAATATAGTCCCCTGTGCTATGCAGAGGGCTTTGTTGTTTATCCATTCGATGTGTAATAGTTTGCATTTACTAACCCCAGACACCCTGTCCGTCTCCTCCACCCACACACATGGCAGTGAAAAGTATGTCCTCTGTGTCTGTGAGTCTGTTCCATAGATATGTTCATTTGTGCCATATTTTATATTCTACATGTAAGAGAGAACATGGTATTTGTCTTTCTCTTTCTGACTGACTTTACTTAGTATGATAGTCTCTAGTTGTATCCACGTTGTTGCAAATGGCATTGTTTCATTCTTTTTTTGATGGCCGAGCCATATTCCACTGTATAAATATACCACATCTTTATCCATTCATCTTTCAGTGGACATTTGGGTTATTTCTATGTTTTGGCTATTGTGAATAGTGCTACTGTGAACTTAGGGGTGCATCTAGGAATATTTTAATCTGTAAATGAAGGCTGGTCGTTTCAAAATAACAATCCCATTGCAAAATGGTATACAAAGCTTATACATATTTGGGTTTAAAAAATTCAAAGCCACTGTAGCTTTTAAGTTTTTTCTAAATAGGGTTCTGAAGATGGTTTGAAGGAAAAAAATGAAATAATTGCCCGACTAGAAGAAAAAACCAGTAAAATTACTGCAGCCATGAAGCAGCTGGAACAAAGGTACAGCATTTCCAATCTTAGTTTCTTTTTTACTTTCTCTGTCCCCCCTTTTCTTTATTCAACTCTGACACCTGCCACAAAGACCATTAGGAAAATTTAGATTAGGACTTTTTTTTTTTAAAAGCCCAGCAGAATTTTGCCTTTTTTTGTTTTGGTTGTTGCATGGAATCAAGTTGCTTTATATTAGCCTGATTCATTTGTCTTTGCCATTTTGCAGACTTTTTAGAAAGGCCTAATATTGGCAATTTTATATGGTTTAATTGTATTACATAGGACAAATACACAAACAAAACCTCGAAAAAGTGAAAAACGAACAAAATCCATGATTGAATTATCCCTGATTGATTTCCATGCGTATAGATCGTCATATCCCTTGTCATTCACCATCTCTTATCTGAAAGCAAGCTTTCTGAGTTGGCAGTTTAGTTGTGTTTCTTTGAGCTAGGCCCCTCAACCCCACCCAAGAAATAATTTTGTTTAAATTGAATTGTTTTATATTGGCATTTTTCACTTTTATTGTTGGAAAATGTAATGTATTTCCATTGACCTGTCATGTTGGTGTCAACATATGTCTTATCATTGCTTTCTTTGAATCTACTTATGAAAAACATAACTATTAATGCTTTATTGACATGAATATTCTTTTATTGACATCCTCTTTCTTCTTTTTTCTTTTTTGTTTTCTTTATCCCCATTTTTACATTTTGGACATCTTTATTACCTTTTTCTGTCTTTGATTTCTGTCCATTCCATTATGAAGTGACAATGATTTGTTAACTCAAACTAGAACAATTGCAATGTCATTGGTGAAATGTGCCAGCAGTGACACTCAGGACCAGTATAAGCTGGTCAAAGATATATCTTTCTGAAAACCACTTATATTTAAACAGACTGAAAGAGAATCAACATTTTTATAATATATTAAATCGAAAAATAATTTACGCTATTATGTATTCTGAAAGGAACCCTGTACACTTTTTGATCAGCTGCTGTGGTAGTACATTGCCATAAAGCAGAGTGGGTGCACTTGGATTTCCAAAAACACATTCCTCAAACCTTGTGCACAAGGGCTTATTTGAGTATTGACCCTTTGGAGGTCAGAATTTTCAAATGCAGTTTTATCTTTTTAGCTACTTTTTGATGAAAAATATAAAAATTGTTTAATAAGTTATCCTTTGGTTTCACAATGTGTTGGCACAGTTTTTTCCCCCATTGGCCCACTCTTTATTTACTAGCCCCTTTACTGATTTTTGAGTACGTTTTAAAGTAGTTTATAACTCAGATTGGCCGTCATCTTACGCTTTAGCTCCTTGACTTTCCAGTTCCTCTTAGCCCTCTTCTATAATAGCACAACTTCACGGCCTACCTCACTCTGACTTTTTTTTCATTTCTGTACCCTTTGAGAAAAGCTTGGGTATCCCGTCTCCCCGTTTTAATATTTTAGATTTAGAGATAACTTGAATGTTACCCTCTTTTCTTTGAAAGTGGCCTTTATACGTTTGGATTGTGTGAGGGTTGCCCCATGGGCATGGATTTTAAAGAAGAAAAGAGGTAACTTTTTTGGCTAGTTGAACAGAAATTTCTCTTAGATATTCCCTTCAAGGACTTAATGTCCCTTGAATTCTTGGGAGATGTTTTCTTATGCAATTAGTGATGTTAAATCTAAGAAATCCTAGATGGCCGTAGGAGACAGGGAGTGGAGCTGAGCACAAGGAGAAGCAATGACATAAATAAAAGGAGGGAAAAAAAATCTACATTTTAAGCTAATTTTAAAAATTCAGTGATGAGGAGCAACAATGATCTCTAGCAAATGTTGCCAACTAGTACTAAATTCTTTTGCATCCTAAAACACATACATATACACACACACAGCATTGGCATACTCTAGGAAGTGCATAAAGATTCTATAGGGAGGACTTGGCTGTAATTTGAAGCAATCGCAGGTCTTTGCTCTTGGCCTTGTAGCACACTTGATTCCTGGCATACACATCCTAACATAATATATAACAATGTGGCTTCTTCACCTAGTGTAGACATAAGTACTGTACTTTTCATGGTTTTGTAAAAAGGCAGTAATGCACGTATTATACTTTGAAAATTAACTCCTTATGCTTTACATAAGTGGTAAAGGCTATATCGCTTTGCATTGTTAATTACGAACAAGAAATAAAGCAAATTTGAAGATAGTATTCTGGGCATATTATGTATTATATTGAAAAAAATCACAAAACAATTTCTAGACATTGTGTGGCTCTTTCACGTTTGAGTTTGTGAGTTTTTCCCCAAACTTTGTTTTCATTTAGAAATGTTTCTATTTCCCCGTTTTTCTTTTATTTGTCTTCTTCACCCTTTTACACCCTAGTTCTAGCCTCAGTTTTACCCAAAGTTGATTTGAATTACACCAGATTGCAGCAAGCAGAGAAGGCGCAAATGGAAATTGAAGATGAGGACAAGAAATATCTACAAGAGTATCAGAGTAAATTCGACAGTCTGCAGAAACAAATCTCCCAAAAGGAGAAACAGCTGTGAGTATTTTACTTGGAAATAAATACTCGTGTTAATATAATTTCCCCCTCTTTTCCTCCACCTTTTTTTGCATGCAATGGAAGAAAACCTGTGTTTTCATTTATTTAACGATGCTGGCTAGATTGTAGAGTTTTCCTTCAAAAAAAAAAAAAAACCAAAACAAAACTAGAAAGCACAGTTGTGATAAGACTTATGTTTTTGCTCCCTTTATTGTTTATAGAGTTACTTTCAACCGTCTTGCTATCTTCTTGCTCACGGAGAGTTTTATTCTTTATGGTTGTTCAGCATTAATCTGATGGCCATTATGTTTCTAAATACTGAGTATAATAGACCTTTGTAACTCCATGGAGTTTATATTATCAAAGAACATGATGTTTTCTGAGAATATTTTATTAGTACTTCATATGATAGATCTACATATTACCAGCTAGGAAAGATGCCAAAAAAACAAGCTGTAGGTGAAGTTTTATCCCATTTTTTATAAAATTAAAACTGCATAGGTGTGTATTTACGTGAAGAAAAGTTTTAAGAATATAGATTCTGGGGACTTCCCTGGCAGTCCAATGATTAAGACTCCATGCTTCCACTGCAGTGAGCTTGGATTTTATCCCAGTCGAGGAACTATGCCACACAGCAAAAAAAAAAAAAAAAAAGAAGAATACAGATGATGGAAAATGATTATCTCAAGGGAATAATGGCAAATTGACAGTAATGGCAAATTGAGTAAAAGTAAAATAACTTTTTACTTTTTTAGATCAGTACTTTTTTACCCCAAGAAATATGTATCACTTTTATTATTAAAACAGCAAAACAGCAATAGAAAATTGTTATACATTATGTTTGAAAAAGTGCAGGTCGCTCAGTCGTGTCCAGCTCTTTGTGACCCCATGGACTATGCAGTCCATGTGTAATATCATTAAGCAATATCACTTACCAGGTATGGTCTATTACTTGTTAAGCTACCTTTAAATCCATTGCTTAAAAAACAACTATATTCCAATAAAAATTAATTTAAAAAATCCATTGGTTGAGGGGTTCTTTTCTATTCTTGATGATTCTGTCTAGTGGTTCTGTCAATTATCAAGAGAGGATTTGTTGAAATATCCCAACTATTATTGTGGATTTGTGTATCTCTACCTTCAGTTCTATCAATTTTGGCCTTTTGTATTCTAGAAATCTGTTTGGTGCCTACACATATAGCATTTCTTTGTCTTCTTGGTGAATTGACCTTTTTATCATTTTATAATGTTCCTTTTTTGTCTCTGGAAATTTTATTTGCTCTGCAATCTACTATATCTCATATTAACGTAGCCACTCCTGCTTTCTTCTGACTAATGTTTTCATGTAGTAGACAAAAGATCAATGTTATGTACATCTTCTGTCTTTTTACTTTCAGCCTAATCTGTTTCATTATATTTGAAGTAAGTTTCCTACAGTGCATGTTTTTTATCCATTCTGCCAATCTCTCTCTTAATGATATATTTAGCCCATTTGCATTTAGTGTAATTGTTGATATATTAGAGCTTAAATCTATTGTTTTATTTTTTCCGTTTTCATTCCTGTATTTAATTTTTCTTGCCTTCTCATGGGTTACTTGAACATTATTTAGAATTCCTTTTTGATTTATCTATAGTATTTTTAATTGTATCTCTTTGTATAGATTTTTAAAAGTGGTTATTCTGGACATTGTATTATGTATTTGCAACTTTTCACTACTGATACCAACATTTTACTACTTTGAGGGAAATGTGGAAGCCTTACTTCCACTTAGACCTTTTTGCACTCTCCTTTTTACAATATAATTTGCTTAAATATTTCCCCTATATAATATTGAGAATCACATCAGACAATGATATAATTTGTGCTTCAACCATTAAACATAATTTAGAAAACTTTCTATTGTTCTTTCTTCCTTCACGATGCTCCAAGTTTTCCTTCTTTGTGTCTGAAGAAGTTCATTTAGCCATTCTTCTAGGGTAGGTCTGTTGGCAGCAAACTTCCTTAGTTTTCTTTCATCTGAGGTCTTGATTTCAACTTTTTGATTTTGAAGGGTAGTTTCAGAATTCTGAGTTGACAGTTATTTTCTTTCAGGACTTGAAAATGTTGTACTGCTTTCTTCTGGTCTTCATAATTTCTGTTGAAAAGTAGAATGAATCATTGTTCTTCTAATTACTCTGAAGATTCTGTCTTTGGATTTATGCTATTTCACCTTTGGTCAGCTTCTTCAATTCTTAGGCTTATGTTTGTCAGATTTGGAAAAAACTTCAGCCATTATTTCTTCACATATTTTTTTCAGTTCCATCTGCTTTCTCCTTTCCCTTCTGGGACTCTGATATTGTAAATGTTAGATTTTTTGTTAATGGTCCTACAGGACCCTGACACTATTCTTTGTTGTTGTTGTTGTTGTTTTTAGTCTGTTTTCTTTCTGTTGTTCAGATTGGGTAGTCTCTGTTGTTCTGTTTCTTTCTTTCTATTTTATTTTATTTATTTATTTATTTTTGGCTCTGCTGGGTCTTCGTTGCTGTGCAAGCTCTTCTCTCGTTGCCATGCTTGGGCTTCTCGTTGCCGTGGCTTCCCTTGTTGCAGGGCACAGGCCCTGGGGTGTGCAGGCTTCAGGAGCTGTGGCATATGGGCTCCACAGGTGCAGCTCCCGGGTTCTGGAGCTCAGGCTCAGGCTCAGCAGCTGGTGGCGCACAAGGCGCAGTTACTTGCGGGATCTCCCCAGATCGGGGATCAAACCCCTGTCTCCTGCATTGGCAGGCACGTTCTTTTCCACTGGGCTACCAGGGAGCCCCTGTTGTTCTGTTGGGAAGTTCATTCTTTCCTCATCTTTTCCTGTCATTCACTGAGATTCATTGCATGTATGTATGTATGAATGAATCCCATTCATTGAGATTATTGTATTTTTCAGTTCTAAGATTTCCATTTGATTCTTTCTTTCTTCCAAAATTGCCTTCTTTCCTTCCAAAACTTCTTACTCATTAATTTGTTTCAAGCATATTCTTTTTTTCCCAGAAGAGAGAAAATATAAACTTTATTTTAAATGATAGTCAGAAGTCTAGGTCACAATCTGGGCAGGAGAGGAAATTTTCAAGTGGAGGAAATTACATTTTGGGAATTTTTTATTTGTTTTGTATTTTATCAAACTACAGTAGACTTAAAATGTTGTGTTTTATGCGTAGAGCAAAGTGATTCAGATATTCATGTATATATATATTTTTGGGATTATTTTCCTTTACAGGTTATTACAAAATAATGAGTATAGTTCACTGTGCTGTACAGTGAGGCTTTGTCGGTTATCTGTTTTATATATAGTAGTGTGTATGTTAATCCCCAAATTTTAATTTACCACCCCCTTCCCATCTTTCCCCTTCAGTAATCATAAGCTTGTTCTCTGTGTCTGTGGGTCTGTTTGTTTTGTATGTAAGTTATTCCCCCCACCCCCCCCCCCCAAGATTCCACACGTAACTGATACCATATGATATTTTGTCTTTGTCTGGCTTACCTCACTTAGTATGATAATCTCTAGGTCCATTCATATTGCTGCAAATGGCATTATTTCATTCTTTTTTATGGCTGAGTAATATTCCACTGTATAAATATACTACATTTTCTTTATCCATTTATCTGTGGATGGACATTTAGGTTTCTTTTATGTCTTGGCTATTGTTAAATAATGCTGCAGTGAACACTGGGGTGCATGTATCTTTTTGAATTATGATTTTCTCCAGATATATGCCTATGAGTGGAATTGCAGGATCAGGTGGGGTTTTTTCTAACCCTGTCTTTATTTTTTTTAAGGAATCTCCGTACTGCTCTCCATATTGGTGTCACCAATTTAGATTTCCTCCAACAGGGTAGGAGGGTTCCTTAAGCATATTTTTAATTGGTTATGGGAACATTTTTTATGATGGTTGCTTTAAAATTCTTGTCAGTTAATTCCAGCATCTGAAATTACCTGACATGTTGTCATCTGTTGATTGTTTTTTCTTATCCAGTTGAAATTTTTCCTGGGTCTTGGTCTAACAAGTGTTTTCCAGTTGCATTCTGCACATTTTGGGAGCTATGTTACGAGCCTGGATCTTCCTTAAATTTTATGTTTTAGCGTCCTTCACTGAAACCACAGCAGCAGGGGAATGTAGACACTGACCACTGACCCTTCATCCCAAGCAGGGGTAGAAGCCCAGGACTGTTCCTGGATGGGATGGAGAAGGGTGCCTAACTAGTGGGCAGGGGTTGAAATCTGTGCTTTCCACACTTTGACACTGTGGAGCAAGAAAGTGGACCTTGTCACCATGAAGGGGAATGGAAATCCAGGCTGCCCTTTTGGTCTCTGTTGACACCATCCTGGAGGAGAGTGAAAAAGGTACCTCATTGACAGTAAGCACAGGTAGAAATCTGGGCTCTCCACTCGGCCTTTGCCAATTGTTTGTGTGGAGGGTAAGAGATGCCTTGTTACTGATGCATATAGAAGTCCAGGCTCTCCATATGGCTTCCGCTAGCGTCACAGAGGTGGATGCGGAGGGATAGCTCATTACTGTGGGTGGTGGTTAAAGTTCAGGCTCCCCACTTGGCTTTCTCTGATACTACCACAGGTGGATTGGAAGGGGTACCTCATTATTGCCAGGTGAGGGTAGAAATTATGCTCCCCACTTGGCTTTTGCTGACAGTGGTTGGGGTGAGCATGGTTTCTTCCTCTGGTGTTTTTTGGATTAGGGCGTTTATTTTTGAAATAAAGTTTCTATCATGCTAGGCTGCGTATTCCTGGCTGTTTGGCAGGAGAGAGTAGGCTTTCCTAGGGACTTTTTTATCTGTGCCCATTGCTGTTTGTGCGTGTGGGATTTTTCAGCACCCAGTCTGGGCTTTTAAGGAAGCAAGAAGAAGCCTCAGGGCACTCATTACCAGTGTTATTACTTGAATCCTGAGGTTCCTAGCTGGTCTACTTTCTTCTCTTCCCCCTTTCAGAATATTCTTATATTTGTTTATATATAATGTCTAGGGTTTTTAATTGTGCTTAGTTGGACAGATAGGTAGAAATGTGTTTACTCCACCTTGTCCAGAACCAAATTAAGTTTCTTTTAAATCTACCATGAAAATAACATTTTGAGAAGCTGGTATATAGAATAAGGCTTTAGGCCAGGGAATAAATATTACCTTGATTGGAAACTTGCACCATTTGTACATTGTGAAACTAAAACCTACCTGTTTTTCTACCTGCCTCCCCCCCCCCCGACACAAAAAAAGAAACCACTTAGCAAACAAACATTTTCTTTTAATCTTTAAAGTTTCACAAAAGCACTTTCAGGACTTTCTTGGCCACAGAAATCAAAAGGAACATTTAAGTTGTCAAGTTTATTAATGGTGCCAAGGGTTTTCTTGTTTAATTCCTTGTGCCCTGCCAAAATGGAAAAATGTGAAAATCAAGACTGGGATACTTCGCCAGTCAATAAAAGACAGTCTTGAAACTTTAGTAATCTGTGTTACTGAATTGGTTTTCTAGAGTTTGACAGAAGTATAGGTAAGACAAGTCTGATATTTATTCTTCAGTGCTGCCTTTATTTGATCACTGCCCAAAGGACGACCCAAATAATGCTCCAGGGACCTGGCCCTTCCCAATAGGACTAACCTACACAATAGGAAGCTGGAAATTTCTTGCCTGGAAACTCCCATGGATGGAAGAGCCTGGTAGGCTGCAGTCCATGGGGTCGCTAAGAGTCGGACACAACTGAGCGACTTCCCTTCCACTTTCCACTTTCATGCATTGGAGAAGGAAAAGGCAACCCACTACAGTGTTCTTGCCTGGAGAATCCCAGGGACGGAGGAGCTTGGTGGGCTGCTGTCTATGGGGTTGCACAGAGTCGGACACGACTGAAGTGACTTAGCAGTAGGCAGCAGCAGAGCTGGGGATAGATATTTGTCCCTGCTGAGACCATGAAAGTAATTTTGTTTCTCATTTGGTGCCATTTTGGTAGAGCATAAACATGTTAACAATTTAGAGATTGTAGGAATCCCTGATGGCTGAGAAAAATTGGAACTGTTTCTATAGAAATAGGCAATTGGGACTTTGTCCCAGAAAAACAAGTTCCTTTTTTTTTTTTTTTTTTAAACATATTCCCTTTTTTCACCTAAAATGGAAAAAACTTTTGGTTTCTTAACTCCCCAACCAGGAATTGAACTCACCGCACCCCATGCAGTGGAGTGTTAACCACTAGACCTCCAGGGAATTCCCTGGACATACATTTCCTCTTTATAACATTTTGATGAACATTATTTTTTGGTATGCATAGATATTTTTGCTTTTTAGAAAGAGGAAACATGCTACATACTCTCTAGTATCTTGCTTATTATATCTATTATTGATACATCATGGACATTTTATCATATCAATTACTGTAGGTCTATACCATCGTATCTCAGTTAACCTCAAGGAATCATTTAGCCTGAAAAAAGTGTGCTTTATTGTTTAAATTTGCATATCTTTGATTACTCTTGAGAGCCTTTTGTATTTCTGTTGTGAACTGTCAGTTCCTATCCTCTATTTTTTTCCTCTGTGGTGTTCAGTTTTTTAATATTTATTTGTAAGAACTCTTTATGTATTTATTCTGGGGTCTTTCACATACAGTGAAAATGTTTTCTAAGTTATAGTTTATTTTTAAACTTTGTTCATAGTGTTTTTTATTCATTTAGGCATTTTACAGTAGATTTTTTATTACTTATTTTTTAGACATTGTATAGTTATATTTTCCCTTTTTTTCCTTTATGGTTTCTGCCTTTGGTGATCAACATGTGTTTTGACAATATTTGTAAAATAACTTAAAATCAAAATTTTTCTTTTGCTTTCTCACTCAGTTTTTTCTGACTCTGGATGATGAGGCCACTCAATGCACTGTACTTTGCTTACTCAGTGTTAGCAATATATACCTGTCCCTCCATATTCCTTTTAAATCTGTGGTGAAACAGTATTTATCAACACTTTGTAAATTCCATTTTGAAGTATCCTGTCTCTTCAACTTGAATTATAGAATCTCAAATTTGCTTCCCCGAAAATAATTTGGCTATAGATGGAAATGCTAACCATATGAGGAAACAAAAGTAATTTTAACGCAAAAAATTAAAATAATGTAATACTGTGATATTCTCAATATATGATATAATATAATAATTAAAATGTAAAGTACTAGGAACTACAGCATTATTAGTGTACACCTTACCTGATAACAACTGCTTATGAGAAATAATTATTGAAATATTTTGGAGGCCTTCCTAAAACGTGAGAATTTGACTACTTTTGTTTTTCCAGCTAGCACCTGTTGTCTGATTGATGAAATGGTGCTTTCAGATGTGAACTGGCATTTTTCAGACAGTGTGGATTTTCCTCTGGTGTCTCCTTGGTCTTAGATCTGTTCTGTAATGGGTCAGCTTCTAACAGTAATCTTGTTACTGTAATCTTGTCAAGTAGCACTTGACACCAGGATTGAGTTCTCTGTTACTGATGTTAAATTGACTTAATGGTTGCTGTAATTCTTAAATCAGAGCAATACTTTTCATTAGTTTTTTGTAAAAATTTTCTCTTGGCACAGAACGTGGTTCCATTTCTAAGATACAACAAGCCTTAATAGTATGGTGTGCCTTTCCAGGCATTTTTCATGCTTGTCCAGTATTTACGTATGTAGAATTAGTAAATGACAGATCCCAAGAGGTTTTTGTGATTGACAAATTAACTGAGATTTGAGATCTGAAAACCTTGTGCTACTGAACTTGTTTTCTAAAAGGTATTTGTGAAAGAAAATCTTAAGAATTTAATTACAAAGGTGAAAGTAATCAACCAATAAGTTACTCTTAAAAAGAATACATACAACTGTCATGTGAGAAAGAGCACTAAGCTGTCTGTGTATAATTTGTCATTCAAGGGCGCAACTGGAAACCGATCTGAAGATTGAGAAGGAATGGAGACAGACTTTGCGGGAAGATCTTCAAAAGGAGAAAGACACCGTATCTCATCTCAGAAATGAGACCCAACAGATCATTACTCTTAAAAAAGTAAGTAATGGTGGTAAACTTCAAAAATCCTGTCGTGATGAAAGTTACTTGAAAAGACAATCAAGTCATAATTTGCATGTATACGGAGGAAACAAAGTATACTGGTCTTCTTTAAAAATATCATTAAGGGGATTAAATGAATAGAAAATAGTTGATAGGAAATAGACCAGCTATTTTTTATAAAAAGCTGAAGGATACACTCCTATCCTTTAATGGTATGTATACGATGTGGAGTTTGTTTCTTTTAAATTGCATTTTCTGTCTTTTATTATTTTGAAGGAGTTCCTTAACCTCCAGGATGAAAATCAGCGGTTGAAAAAAATATATCACAAACAGGAGCAAGCTCTTCAAGAACTTGGCAACAAACTTAGCGAGTAATTTCTCTTTTTTCCTTTTACTAAGTAGTCATTGACTTTTATAAAGTTATGAGTGTGCCAAACCAAATAGGCATAAAAGTTTAATATAAAAAAGAAAGATATCAACTTGGAAACAAAGCCAAACAAAAACTTCAAAATTAACAGATAAGGGTGTGGACTGGGGAGAGATTGTGTTAAAAATTATGTTCTAAAATGAACATAGATCTTAGCTCTAGATATTTTCCAGTAGATGAACTCTAAGACTGTTGTTTAATGTCTCCAAATCATATTTTTCTCAGAAGTCAAATTTTCAGAATAGTTGGAGAGATCTTTTTCAGACTGTTCTGAGAAGGAGCCACCATTGTGAAAAGTTGATGTTGTTTGATGCTAGTTGGGGCTTAACTTCATACAGTATGGTTGGTTCTATCACATTCAAGTGTTACTGGGTTCCTATGAGGACAAGGAGAAATGGATTTCTATCTTTCAGAAATGGATTTCTGAATTTTCCTCCTTGTTCCACATTGTCTTTGTTTGGGATTAGCTTCATCTTTGTGCCCTGATTGAACATATTGTTAAATACCCAGGGTAAACGCTGGAAGGTTTGATTTAGTATTGAATTTAGTATTGAATGTATCACTGTCACATTAGAAAATAAGAAGTGTCATTTTTTTTATAATACAAAAAAGTTAAAGAAAGCTACAGTGACCCATAATTCTATCACCTAAATAAATCCCTTTGATGTTTTATATGGTTAGAAAATTCAAAGAGCATCAAAAGGGAACTTCCCTAGTCATCCAGTGGTCAAGACTCTGCATTTCCATATCAGAGGTGTGGTTTTGATCCCTGGTCAGGAAACTAAGATCCTGTAAGTGACGCAGCCAAAAAAAGAAAAAGGTAAAATGAGGTGAGGTTGGGAGGGGGAAGGTCATGCAGAATAATATGAGACATTTAATTTTGTTGAAAGGGAAATAGTTCAGAAATCATATTTAAACTTACCATTCAGGATCTGCATTTTCAAGTTATGACTAAATTTTAAAATTAGCATTCATTAATGTCATTCATTGGAATGGGTGAATTTAACTCAGATGCTCATTATATGTCCTGAGAGTCCCTTGGACTGCAAGGAGATCCAACCAGTCCATCCTAAAGGAGATCAGTCCTCGGTGTTCATTGGAGAGACTGATGTTGAAGCTGAAACTCCAATACTTGGGCCACCTCATGCGGAGAGCTGACTCATTTGAAAAGACCCTGATGCTGGGAAAGATTTAGGGCAGGAGGAGAAGGGGATGACAGAGGATGAGATGGTTGGATGGCATCACCAATACAATGGACATGGGTTTGGGTGGACTCCAGGAGTTGGTGATGGACAGGGAGGCCTGGCGTGCTATGGTTCATGGGGTTGCAGAGAGTTGGACACGACTGAGCGACTGAACTGAACTGAATGTCATTCATTGGAATGGGTGAATTTAACTCAGATGACCATTATATCAACTACTGTGGACAAGAATACCTTTGAAGAAATGGAGTAGCCATCATAGTCAACAAGAGTCTGAAATGCACTACTTGGGTGCAGTCTCAAAAACGACAGAATGATCTCTGTTTGTTTCCAAGGCAAACCATTCAGTATCACACTAATCCAAGTCTATGCCCCGACCAGTAATGTTGAAGAAGCTGAAGTTGAACAGTTCTATGGAGACCTACAAGACCTTCTAGAACTAACACCCCAAAATGATGTCCTTTTCATCATAGGGGACTGGAATGCAAAAGTAGGAAGTCTAGATACCTGGAGTAACAGGCAAATTTGGCCTTGGAGTACAGAATGAAGCAGGGCAAGGGCTAACAGAGCTTTGCCAAGAGAATGCACAGGTCATAGCAAACACCCTCTTCCAACAACACAAGAGAATAGTCTACACATGGACATCACCAGATGGTCAATACCAAAATCAGATTGATTATATTCTTTACAGCCAAATCAGGTTGATTATATTCTTTGCAGCCAAAGATAGAGAAGCTCTATACAGTCAGCAAAAACAAGACCGGGAGCTGACTGTGGATCAGATCATTAACTCTTTATTGCCAAATTCAGACTTAAACTGAAGAAAGTAGGGAAAACCACTAGACCATTCAGGTATGACCTAAATCAAATCCCTTACGATTATACAGTGGAAGTGACAAATAGATTCAAGGGATTAGATCTAATAGACAAAGTGCCTGAACTATGTACAGAGGTTTGTGACATTGTACAGGAGGCAGTGATCAAGACCATCCCCAAGAAAAAGAAATGCAAAAAGGCAAAATGGTTGTCTGAGGAGGCCTTACAAATAACTGAGAAAAGAAGATAAGCAAAAGGCAAAGGAGAAAAGGAAAGATATACCCATTTGAATGCAGAGTTTCAAAGAATAGCAAGGAGAGATAAGAAAGCCATCCTCAGTAATCAAAGAAATAAAGGAAAACAATAGAATGGGAAAGACTAGAGATCTCTTCAAGAAAATTAGAGATACCAAGGGAACATTTCATGCAAATATGGGCACAATAAAGGACAGAAATGCTATGGACCTAACAGAAGCAGAAGATATTAAGAAGAGGTGGCAAGAATACACAGAACTATACAAAAAAGATCTTCATGACCCAGATAACCATGATGATGTGATCACTCATCTAAAGCCAGACAGCCTGGAATGCAAAGTCAAATGGGCCTTAGGAAGCAACACTACGAACAAAGCTAGTGGAGGTGATGGAATTCCAGTGGAGCTATTTCAAATCGTAAAAGATGATGCTGTGCAAGTGCTGCACTCAACATGCCAGCAAATTTGGAAAACTCAACAGTGGCCACAGGACTGGAAAAGGTCAGTTTTCATTCCAATTCCTAAGAAAGGCAATGCCAAAGAATTCTCAAACTACTATACAATTGCAATCATCTCACATGCCAGTAAAGTAATGCTCAAAATTCTCCAAGCCAGACTTCAATAGTACGTGAACCATGAACTTCTAGATATTCAAGCTGGATTTAGAAAAGGCAGAGGAACCAGAGATCAAATTGCCAACATCAGTTGGATCATTGAAAAAGCAAGAGGGTTCCAGAAAAACATCTACTTCTGCTTTGTTGACTATGCCAAAGCCTTTGACTGTGTGGATCACAACAAACTGTGGAAAATTCTTCAAGAGATAGGAATACCAGACCACCTTACCTGCCTCCTGAAAAATCTGTATTCAGATCAAGAAGCAACAGTTAGAACTGAACATGGAACAACAGACTGGTTCCAAATAGGAAAAGGAGTATGTCAAGGCTGTGTATTGTCACCCTGCTTATTTAACTTATATGCAGAGTACATCATGTGAAATGCTGGGCTGGATGAAGCACAAGCTGGAATCAAGATTGCTGGGAGAAATAATAACCTCAGATATGCAGATGACACCACCCGTATGGCAGAAAGCGAAGAACTAAAGAGCCCCTTGATGAAAGTGAAAGAGGAGAGTGAAGAAGTTGGCTTAAAATTCAACATTCAGAAAACTAAGACCATGGCATCTGGTCCCAATCACTTCATGGCAAATAGATGGGGAAACAATGCAAACAGTGATAGACTTTATTTTTGGGGGAGGGGGGGGGCTTCAAAATCACTGCAGATGGTGACTGCAGCCATGAAATTAAAAGACACTCACTCTTTGGAAGAAAAGCTATGACCAACCTAGATAGCCTATTGAAAAGCAGAGACATTACTTTGGCAACAAAGTCCATCTAGTCAAAGCTATGGTTTTTCCAGTAGTCATGTATGGATATGAGAGTAGGACTATAAAGAAAGCTGAGCACCGAAGAATTGATGCTTTTGAAGTGTGGTGTTGGAGAAGACTCTTGAGAGTCCCTTGGGCTGCAAGGAGATCCAACTATTCAATCCTAAAAGAAATCAGTCCTGAATATTCACTGGAAGGACTGATGCTGAAGCTGAAACTCCAATACTTTGTCCACCTGATGCAAAGAACTGACTCATTTGAAAAGATCCTGATGCTGGGAAAGATTGAAGGCAGGAGGAGAAGGGGACAACAGAGGATGAGATGGTTGGATGGCATCACCGACTCAATGGACATGAGTTTGAGTAAGCTCTGGGAGTTGGTGATGGACAGGGAGGCCTGGTGTGCTGCAGTCCATGGGGTCACAAAGAGTTGGACATGAGTGAGTGACTGAACTGAACTGAATGTCACTGACAGGAGTAAGTATCCCTTTTAGAGTTTACCAACCATGTGACTTAGGGCCATTTATTTAAGCTGTTTAAGCTCATTTTTCCATTTGTAAATTGTAGAGTTATAATATCCCTTTCTCCATTTGTAAATTGGAGAGTTATAAAATACCTCTAGGGTTCTTTTTCTGATTAAAAGAATAAGTATCTGAAAGCATCTAACACAGTACCTTTCCTCATCTCAAGCAGAATATCAGTTTTCTTGTCTGTAAGATGAACAGGATAGATATGAAAGTTACTTGCCAGTGCTTACATTCTAAACCAGCAATCTAAAATATAAATGATTAATTTGAAAAGTACTTTTGATAATGGCATATTTACTCTTAATTGATTTCTTATTGAAGGATTCTTATAAAGAGAAATTTTGATAGATTTTGAAAAGCTTTAAATGTTAATTATTCAGGACTTGCCTGGCAGCCCAGTGGGTAAGACTTCTTACTTCTAATGCAAGTAGATTGGGTTTGATCCCTGCTTGGGGAACTAAGATCTTGCATGAGCATGGTGCAGGGGAAAAAAAAAAGTTAATTATTCTGAATAAGTTATAATTGTAGATAAACTGTCTAGTATGAAGATTAAAGCAATAAACCTGAAATATTAATATTTGGAGAAAACTTGGAATGTGAAAATTTAGGATGAAATATTAGAAAAAGAAAAATCTAATCTGTTATGTCATAATTACTGTCAGTTTAAAATGACTGAAAGAGGAAAAAACCAGCTTCTCCCTTATCCTCAACTGAGGCTTAAATTCCAAGAAGAAAAACTTTTAGTTTAAAGAATTACCAGGACTCTTCCAATGTAGTATTCTGTAATGCTATTCTTCCCATATAAAGAAATTTACAGATTTTTTTTCCTTCATAGAGGGATTTCAGGATTGTCTGAGGCTTATGTAATTTATGGATGTTTTCCTATAGTGTCATAATTGATTGTATCACATTTATCACATTCTCGTGTTTTATTTTGACCTTTTTCTATGCTTTTTTTCATGCTGTGGTCAAATATTTTCAGAAACTTAAATACATATTCCTAAATGGAATTTAATTAAAATGAATAATACAGACATGTGTTCCCTGCCTCGGACAAGGAAAAGGTGTTCTTTTGGTGTGTTTATTGGAACTGTAACTGATACTCTCTTTCTTTAGGATAGTTCGGCAATTTGTATCAGGGTAGAAGGGGCAGTATGCTTTTTTAGGGTCCGTATTTGTGAATAGAGGCATTTTAACCAGAAATAAATCAACACCAGTAAGTTTTCATATAGAAAGTATTTCTGTAGTGAACACCATTAAGCAAGCTATTTTTATTCCATATTCAGTT
This sequence comes from Bos indicus x Bos taurus, assembly GCF_003369695.1. NCBI lineage: Eukaryota > Metazoa > Chordata > Mammalia > Artiodactyla > Bovidae > Bos > Bos indicus x Bos taurus. The sequence goes on along the minus strand of NC_040103.1, from coordinate 24,740,526 downwards.
TTTCTGTATATACTATTGTGGCCAAAATTCCCATCAGCGTCAGTTTTCCTTGGGTGCTTTTTGTAGATGTGAGTTCAGCTAAGAAAATTTGATTACTCTGTTAGTATTTTTACCCAGTGTAATTTTACATTTATTATTCCCACTGTAAGAGTTGTTATGAGCCAGATAAAAGACTAACACTGTTTTTAAGTTTTGGAACAAAGAACACTTGTAGGGCAAAGCAAGTTCCTAATGTTCTGCTTCAGACTGTAGTATTTTATGTATGTTTTAATCCAACTATTTCATTTTTAAGTTATCTTAAGAAAAATAATACAAATGTTTTGGTCATTTCAATTTTAATGAATAGTTTTATGGCAAAAAGATTTGAAACATGTTGAAAATTCATCAGTAGGTAATTATGTAAACTGCATACTTTACATTTTTTTTTGTGGTATACCATGTAACCATTTAATATAATGATGTGGCAGATACTTAATAATAAGTTAGTAGCTCTAAGCCTTTCAGAATATATTGTTAAGTCATATGGGGAACTATGTAAATAATTTTTCCATTTGAAATACACATACTCATTGACATGTAGAGATGATCATGTCCGGGTATTGGGATCACAGATAAATATTGCATGTTAACTAACACGTATTTTTAAAAGGTTAAAAAAGTATTATATCTTCCTTAATATAGACACTGTTACTTACCACTCTGTAGCATCTGCTACAGAAAGAGTATTCATAATGGTTAACCTATCAGCTTTTGGGTCTCAGAGGTGAGGATTTAAATCCCGGCTTCCTCAGTTACCATCTTGTGACTTGTTACAAGTGACTAAACCTCTTAAGACCTCACTGTTTTCATCTGTATAAGTGTTTCTGAAGACTAAATGAGACTACACATGCAAAGTTCATAGCATAGTGTCTGGTACCTCAGCTGTTTATTGACAGCTACAATAAATGATATCTATCATTAATAGTCATAACCACATGAAAATTCCAACGTTCTTTCTTTAAAAAAAGCAAATTTTAAATCTCAAGACTATTTTTGCTTTAGGTCATTTAAGAAATACAGGAAACTGTTAAATATAATCCCACTAGCCAAAGAAGATCATTAGAATAATATATACAGTTTTATATCCTATGAAAATTCAGTACTCTTCTAAGGAATTACTAGATGTTCTGTATTTTAAAATGTGTAGTGAAATTTGAACCAATTTATAATCTTTTTAGATCAAAACTTAAAATTGAATACATGAAAGAAGCCAACAAAGCATTGCAGGTGAGTTTGAAGTATTTTCCTCAAGTAGGAAGGTATGGATATCTGTGAAAGTCTCCAGTAGAAGGTAAGGCTCTGTGTTCTGTTGTTGAATCTTAGGATATGTAGAGGCAGAAGCACTGAATGGGGAGCTTGTAAGATGGGGTCCACCTCTTCACTATACCTCTAGAACACATTATTAAAATTCCTCATGTTGGAAATGACCTTGGAAATAGTTTTGTCTACTTTCCTGAAGTTGTGGCATGGTTAGAGTGAAACTGCCTTTGGATTTGATAATCCTTAAATGCCTGAGCCAGTCTGTTACTAGTTTTTGATCTTCAAGTCACATATCACCATGGAGTCTGTTTCCTCTTCTGATTTTGGCTTATGATTTTGCCTAAGGTTGCTTTGAATATTGAGTATGTTAATTGAGTGAAAGCGATTTGGTACAACTGAATACATGGTTCTTACAACAGAGGAGAAAATATAGTCTCTGTGTGAGTACTTCAGTGACAGATGGCTTCTTAACCGCACAAGCTCCCCATTTCCTTTACCAAAGTGTTACATGAAAGTCATTTAAAAAGTCAAATTGTACTACATACTACGAAGACTTAAAAAAAAGAAAAAAAGGGAAGCAGTCTTTTGTTTTTCCCCTTCTTGTCCCTTATCCATTCCAGCTTTTGCCACCATTAGGGAGCTACTTTTAATTCTTTTTAGTTGTTTCTTCTAGCATTTCCCTATTTCTTAAGTATTATGCAGACCTGTGTATTGCCTCATTAACATGATGGATGAGGAGTTTTGCTAACTCTCCCCCTGGTCTGTCTACTCTTCACTGTTCTTCTCCTGTAGTTAAGTAAAAGTTTTTGTGAAATAATATTACTGTATATTCTTTATTATGAGTATTTAAATACTGTTCCTTGCTGGGGCAGGTAGTATTATATATTGCAGTTGTATTTTTTTTCTTGAACAACTTTTCATTTCCTCTAGAGCTAATATTTACCCCCCCTGCCTTTTTTAGTTGTATTTGAGAATCAGAGTTTTCTTATACCTTCAAACACTTCTGCTGCTGCTAAGTCGCTTCAGTCGTGTCCGACTCTGTGCGACCCCACAGACGGCAGCCCACCAGGCTCCCCCGTCCCTGGGATTCTCCAGGCAAGAACACTGGAATGGGTTGCCATTTCCTTCTCCAATGCATGAAAGTGAAAAGTGAAATTGAAGTCGCTCAGTCGTGTCCGACTCTTAGCGACCCCATGGACTGCGGCCCACCAGGGTCCTCCGTCCATGGGATTTTCCAGGCAAGAGTACTAGTGGAATGGGGTACCATTGCCTTCTCCACAAACACTTCTATTAAATGCTTTTTAATAGAAGTTTTTCACATGGTAAAAATGAATTAAGGAATCAGTTCTTTCTTTTTCTATCAGAGTCATACTTATTGAAGTTCTCTGCTTTATTGCTCCTGTCTGGTCTGGTCACTCTTGTCCTGGCATTTCCCTTTGTTGTCATTCATTCTTTCAATGCTTTTTTTTTCGCCGTGCCACACAGCTTGTGGGACTTTTTTATAAATAGTTAGCCAGCTAGGCATCAAACCTGGGTCTTTGGCAGTGAGAGCATGGAATCCTAACCACTTGATCAACATGGAATTCCTACTGGGCAATGCTTCCTTCAATAGCCTCCTAGAAAATGGTGAATGAATAATAAAAGATTTTATGAATCTGTATGCCTTTATTCTGCTCTCACACTTTTTTAGGAGATACGTAGGGATGTTTGCCCAACTGTCATTTTTTAAGCTCTTTTGTAAAAATTTTTCACTGTGAAATATATATCATATATACAAGAGGACACGTACAGTACAAGTTAAAAATGCTAGCATACTGTTTTAGCTTGTGGTAGAACATGTGTGCTCCCTGATTGCATTCCCTTCCCTACAGTAACAGTCTACTGTTTTTGTTAATCATTATGTTTTTCTAACAGTTTTATTGTTCATATCTAGCCTACATTATCTAGATTTCCATTTTTATGTGTATGAAAATGGATTTATATATGACTTTTTTTTTGGTGCTTACTATTGTCCAGTTGATGGGTCTGTTGTCTTACAATGGGTCTATTTCTTACAATGGGTCTATTGTAAACCAGCTATTGCAGTTTCTTATGTTTTGGATTTTATCTGATTTCTTCTAAATAGTATTTTTTCCTCTATCCCCTTATTTAAGCCTATAAACTGGAAATTAAACCTAAAGTTTCCACCTTCTGTGAGACTTATTTCTGTTACTATATTTTTAATATTCAGCAGGCTCCTATTTGCTCATTTTTCCTTTTTAAAATAACATCTTGTTTTATCTCTGAGGATATTCCATTATAATTTCTTTAATGTTTTCTTTTATTGCTGCCATTCTGTTTCCTCTGAATATTTTCTTCTGTTTATTTGGCTGGAGTACTTCATGCCCAAATCATTCCTCAAATGTTAGAAAATCTCCCAGTTTTGATGAAAGGCACAAAAAATCTTGGAAGCCTGGTGTTTGTTGGTTAGGTGGGTGGGGATGTGTTGTAATAGACAGGGAGGCCTTGACCAAAGAGAAATCTGTCAACTTCCAGTCTGTTGGGTATCTTCTCCCAGTGTTGGTATCTACTTCTCTCTGGAGCAGTTGACTTTGTTCAGAGAAGGATCCTTAATACCGTTTGGAGGATTTAACCTGAGTAGCTGACATTCTGGAATGCCAAGGGCAGAGAAAAATAGCCATTTGTTTGCAGAGCAGTAGCTTGCCCCCTTTAGTTTTGGCTCTGCTTGTAAACAGCTTTGTTTTGTTGAGGAAGCAATTCAGCTCCCTGGATCTCAAGTTTTTTTTAATCTGTAAAATGAAAGCTTGAGGGTGCTGTTCTGAGGTCCCTTCTAGCTAATGCACTAGGGTTACCCTACATTGTACAGCTTTTCTCCTTGAGAGGTGCAAGGTAAGTTCATAAGTCTGGAAATAAAGTTGGAAGCTCAACCCTGATGTCAGAACGTTACTTACTTTTGAACCAAATGATGGTGTTTGGAAATCTGCTTCATGTCAGGCTCTCGTCCTTACAAACATAGCTGGGCAGCAAAGTTGCTTGCACTATGTGACTTTGGGACATTTGGCAAATCACTTTGCTTTTTATGGTGTTCCAAGTTAGACTGAATTATCTTCAAGGCCTCATCTTGCTTTAAAAAAAATAATTCCATGATTCAAATCATGTGATTCTGCTGGTCAGTCTCTGTATCTGATGGGAGCTGTCTAGGGTTTTTTTTGTTTTTATATCTTCACTTCTTACAATCCTGTGTTCTAAGAAGCCTTAAGAGTGCCTGAAGTGCAGTAACCCAATACCATTTGTCTTACCTCTGCTATAAGACTGTGAAATTAACCTTGCAGTCTTGATCCCTGAATGCTTACTCTCTTTTCATCTTAGTTTCTTCCAAGAATTATGCTGTCAGGTAGAAGACGCTTTCAAGAAAACTCAGGCTTTTGAGAATGTCTGTGGGTTTTTCCGCTTGTAAGATTGTTCTCTCGTTAGCTGGTGTAGGTCCTATTTTGCTCGCTCCCTCTTCCAAGTTAGAATCAGATATACTTAAGAGTCAGATATACTTGGTTCTGTGGAAGCAGCAGCAGCAGTGTAGCTTAGTCTGGGCTGTTTCCAAAAGGGACATGTGATGAGATTAATCAGAAATACAGGACTTCTTTCAAACTTACGTCTTCTCATTATAAAATGGGAACCACCTAACAAAGTTGCTTTCATAGGGGGAAAAATGCTTTTCCTAGCCAAGATCTTGGTTGGTTAAGAATGAGTCTAGTTAGTTAGAAATTTTAGGTATCAAGTTAATTTCTACCTGTTTAATTAAGACTACTTACATTTGCTATAAAAGTTTACAGAGTATCTGTTAAATTTGTGAGTTACAGAAGGGAAATTTATAGCACTGTAGAACTGAATTTAAGGTGAAGTCTTACCTAAAGAACTCAATCATTTGATTTACAAATTCTCTTCAAATTTTGTGGATTAGTTGTGTATAATACATACATAATGCCAAACTCATGTATTTCACAGTGAAAACTTATCTTTAAGTGTTTTTGGACTAGACATTAAGATTCTTTCTTTAGTTACTATCCATAGTGGATTTTTGTTAAAAACATTTGTCATGAAATGTTCTAGTATTCAGTTGTAAAGAGTAAAATGAACCATCATCCAGTTTCACTATTTATCAATACATGGTCAATCTTGCTTATTTATATAAGCATGTCCCTTTTTCCTCACCCAGATTATTTTGAAGGAAATTCCACATTTGTTTCACCTACAACTGTTTCAATAAATCTGTCAAAAAAAAAAGGAGGACTGATTTTTGGTTTATCTATATGCATATTCCTATAAAATGCTCTTGGTCTGAAAATCTGTCAAAAAAAAAGGAGGACTGATTTTTGGTTTATCTATATGCATATTCCTATAAAATGCTCTTGGTCAGAAATGTTTTCATGTATCTTTTAGTACTAATTTGAGCATTAATAATTATATTTTTCCTCTATCAGGGACTGGTTTGGTTGAAAGACAAAGAAGCAACACATTGTAAACTTTGTGAAAAGGAATTCTCACTGTCTAAGAGAAAGGTAAGGGAGAACAGGAAGTGAGTCCAAAAGTTTTGGTGCAAATATGGCTAATTTTACTCATTTTTTTTCCTCTGATTTTTCCATTTAATAGCACCACTGTAGAAATTGTGGGGAAATTTTCTGTAATGCCTGTTCTGACAACGAACTGCCTTTGCCTTCTTCACCGAAGCCAGTACGGGTTTGTGATTCCTGTCACGCATTGCTAATTCAAAGATGCTCATCTAACTTGCCATAATATTCCAGAACTAATGTATGAAAAGTACCTACAATGAATGATGAATGTTACATATGAACGTGTGTACAATGTATTCAGACAGCCCTTAAGCAGCTTTCAGACAGCATCTGTACCAGTTTTACTTTCACATATTCAACTCACAGGAACTCTTAATGTATGAGATTTCCTTTGCCATTTTTATTCAAATAACAGGGCATGCTTTAAAAGTAACCTTAGCCTAATTCCTGACTGTAGTTATCATGTAACTCTTTTCTTAATGCCATGGAGAGGCCAGAGAGCATAGCCTACATGTTTGCCTTATTTTGTAAACTGAAGTCGCTCAGTCGTGTCCGACGCTTTGCAACCCTCAGACACAACTGAGCAACTTCACTTTACAAAATAAGGCAAACATGTAGGCTATGCTCTCTGGCCTCTTTATGGCATTAAGAAAAGAGTTACATGATAACTACAGTCAGGAATTAGGCTACGGTTACTTTAAAGCATGCCCTGTTATTTTTGAATAAAAATGGCAAAGAAAATCTCAAATTATACATTAAGAATCCCTGTGAGTTGAATATGTGAAAGTAAAACTGGTACAGATGCTGTCTGAGTAGTTATTATGTAACTCTTTTCTTAGTGCCATGGAGAGGCCAGAGAGCATAGCCTACATGTTTGCCTTATTTTGCAAAGGCCTTCTGAAAAATAGTTTCAGATTATTCTTCTCCAGATTGTCAAATTGATATTTGATGGTGCCTGTAATTTTTTCTTAATGCACTTTAAAGACTCACAGTTCCAAGAACGACTGGAAATGCACATTTTAGTATTACTATTTCAACAGGTTTTTCATTACCTTGGTAAAGTGTCAACTGTATTTATCTGCTTCCCCTCCTCTGCCCATTTTGCATTAGAAAATGCCTTCCTTCTCTATAGTCAATGTGGTATTTTGCTGAACTTTCAGATATAGTGGTTTAAAGAGGTATTACTTTGTCTCCAAATACTTTGAAAAGTTATATCCATTTCTTAGGGGGGACTCACACCTTTAAAAGTCAAAACATAGGAACTGCTCTGGCAGTCTAGTAAAGACTCCACACTTGCACTGCAAGGGGGCACAGGATGGATCCCTGGATTAAGATCCTGCATACCACATGGGCATGGCCAAAAAAATGTCAAAACATAAATTTTCCTAGAAAAAAATGTAATAGCCAGGATTATAGGCTCCTGATTTTCCCTTAGCATTTAAGGACAAATCTAAAATACAGTTAAACTTTGCCTTTGATTATGACAGGTTTGAGTAAAAAAAGTTCTGTATTACCTTTCCAGCCCAGTAACTTTTAGGAAGCATTACACTGTGGCAGTCTACTACAGTAGAGTAAAATACCATTTATTAGCACCTCCAAGCCAGGACCTAGAGCCCTGCCATTACATATATACTTGAACTATTTCAAGCATAAAGTCAGTAAACACTAATCCCTGTTAATAGTTTATAGCATACCAAGAATTTAATTAATCTTTAAAACTACCCTTGTATAATTAACCGTTTCAACAGCATCACCACTTGGGGTTCTACTTTTTTAAGTCTTAAGTCATGCACTTTTGAGTTTGTACCTTTTAAACATGCCATTATTGGTATCCACATTACTCCTAAGAGCACTACTAAATAAAGCATGGCTACTCCCTCCCCACTAAGATAGCACTGCTTATTCTACAGGATCGTTATCCTGAGTACATACTTCTGTTGAGGTTTAAAATTAATTTTCTAAGTTGCCCAAGTATGAAACCACTGTTTTACTTTCAGATTTCTTTTCCATAATCCAGTTTTTAGTCTTCAATCAGAATGGACATACAGATTTATAGGTGGTCTTTAATGCTCTGATAGGAGTATTTGAAACATGAATTATATTCTTTGAACTGTTTTGTACTGATGGGATGGGTTAACATTTTTATGACGAGAATAAGCAAAAATGAAAAATTTCAAGTGCTGTTTTTTATTATTGTGCTTAAACTTTAAAATGTGATTCTCTTAAATACCAACCCTGGTTTCATTCAACAAATAAACCATGATTTTTAGTCCCAATTTAAATTCTTCACCACTCATGTTATTGCCATTGATTTGGGTCTTTTGCAGGCAGGCTTTTTCTAAGAAAATACTGAAACTTGCTCCATTTTGTTTTGACTTGTATCTAAAAACCATAATCTAATTTTGGATTTCATGTAATAGAACTGTGTATTTTGTGCACTTTGTGTACTGTTACACCCTCATCTAGTAGTAACCTAATGCTATCATGGTGCCAAGGAATTGTGATTGTTAATTCTCATATTCACACTTCTCTAAAATGTGAATTTTATATGACAAATAAAACACCTGAAAAATTAAGCCTGTTTTAGAAAAGTGGTGTGAGCCTAGTAATTAAGGGAGTGAGTACAGGCAGTAAGATGAATCATTGCTCCAGTTGATAGGTTCCACTTATGCTACCAAGCTGCCTTCTTTAACAGCAGCAGCAATTATTCCTTTGTCACTTTGTCTAATATTCAATTAGATATAGTACCTTCTACCAATTTGGTTTCTAATCATTAACTGACAACAAAGCATTCTAGGACAGACGCCATACTCATCTCCCATACTGATATTTATTACATTAATAACATTTCTAGCAAAAACAAGTAACAAGTTCAATAACTAAATTCACATTGACAGGTTTCATTTTGATCCATTAGCCAATTTGGAAGAAAAGCCATATTGATCAAAGGGATTAAAAATAAAGCACCTTTTTTCCTTGCTACATAAAATTATTAAATACAATGGCTCTAAAACTCGAAACAAATTAGATGCAGAATCCAATCTCAACACTCTCAAGACACAGACTTGTGTCTTACATTTTTAAAAAGTAGTCATCTATACAGTTAGTTTAAAAGCCATATGCTTTAACTATTTGGCTGGAAACGGAATACACCTGTGAGAATTATACTCCACGGTAAATACCTTTGTACTTGTAGTGAATCTCTTGTCACCGAGAACCTTAACCTAATCTAAGACATTTTGAGAACTTACAACTATCACTTTTGGGAAACATTTTTTTGGTACTTCAGTCAAGTGCTGAGGGGATTTCTTCTAAAGTCTAGAGCTAGAATCTAAACTTCCAACACTTCCATCTGCAGGTAACACAATTATGAATATACATTAAGTCCAGATACCTCCTGGATTTTTAACATTTCAGAGCTATGCCAGATAAATGTCTGAAAATATAGAATTAGCCAATTTATACTCCTGAAGTTACCTAAACTCATCTTTAGGTTTTATATTTACAGTGTTGTCCAGGAGAAATTAAAAAGTAACACTAATTATTCTCCAAGCTCTATTCCAGATGTCTGCTTATTAAGATTTGTAGTTTATGCAGAGGTGAACCATTGTCCTCTTAAGATTAAACTACTTCGTGTAGAGCTAATAGTAAAATACACCAACCCAAATCTTATGAAAGCAGCACATCCTCAGGAGTAACTATATAAAAAGTATCAACATCAGTGGTTTGAATATAAAAATTTATTTTTTTTAAGTCAAAGTATGCAACAAATAAAACCTACAGAAAACAGATTTTCCCATCACAATCTGTTGCTTTACCAAATAATATTTTGAAAACACATTCCTTCAGTCATTATAAAGTTCTTAAAATACAAAAGAAAGTAATTCTGTAAGAAAGTCTAGTAGACCAGATGCTGTTGTCAGGACTTTTGTATGTGTGGTTATGCTTTTAGTACATCCCACGCCATCCACCTCCACTCATGCCACCTTGCCCATAATAACCGCCACTGCCTCCACCACCACGGCCTTAGGAAAAAAGACATTAAGAACCGTTTAGTAGAGGATACAAATGCATAAGTTATTAAAAAATATAAACAATACTGTAAATCAACTATACTTCAATTAAAAAAAAGGAACAATATATGAACTTTAAACTGCACCGCATATGGGGACTCAAACTGAACCAGAGTAAAAGACACTCACCGTAACCACCCAAGCCATCAGGAGTACCATATCCTCCACTGTAATTGTTCCCCATTCCCATTCTTCCAACAGATCCATAGCCTCCCTGATTATCTTTTAAAAAAAAAAAAAAGTTTGAGATTGATTTGCTAAGTGTCTAACTCGGCTTAATATTTAAAAAGCTTTACATACCCATTCCATCTCTGCCGTAGCCTCCCATTCCAGAACCTCCCATTCCAGAGCCGCCTCCAGGAGTTGAATTCAAGAAAAGTTCGATGTATCGATGTTCTTTTGAGTAACAGGTGAAAAAAGAATGTTGAATAAAATTTATAAATAAGTGCAGAAAGATTGACTAACATTAATGTGAAAAAGAATGCTTGCAAATTCCTAGTGGAGTGACGATACAACTAAAATCTAACGTTCGTTTAAACTGTTCAAGCTTGAACTAGTTACAAGTGTTTTACGCTTCAGTTTCCTTATCTATAAAAGGGCTGACTCATTATTTTAGAACCTGCTGGTATACATCTTAAAAATAATTCCAGAACTTCCCTGGTGGTTCAGTGGTTAAGAATCTGCCTGCCAATGCAGGGGACACAGTTTCAATCCCTGGTTTGGGAAGATTCCACATGCTGCAGAACTAAGCCCATGTGCCACAGCTACTAAGCCTGCACTCAAGAGCTACAACTACTGAGGCCCAAGCACCCGCGCGCCTGTGCTCTGCAACAAGAGAAGCCACCATAAGAAGCCCACACACTGCAGCTAGAGAGTAGCCCCTGCTTGCCACAGCTAAGAGCCCTTGCACAGCAACAAAGACCCAGTGTGCCCATTAAAAAAAAAAAATTTCCCTTGATATATATGTATTCCACGGCCCTTCATAGAACTGAATTAGCACCTTGAGGGTAGCATACAGGGCAACTTATTTTTATTAAGTATCAAGTGACTGATGTGTGCTCAAATTTGGGAATCACTAGTGGAGATTAATGGCTTAAAAACAAATTTGATGACATGGAGAAATAACTCACCCAAGTTATCAATGTTTCCAAATGGCATAAAAACTTAAGTGCAACAAACATTTTCCCTGTTTAGTAACTTAAGCTCTAATAATCGGTGAAGTATAAAGAGCCTGAGTTAAACTCTTCAATAGAGAGCCCCATCAGAAAGCCAAGTCTGAGCTTATTAGCAGCCACATGGTTTCAGGTCCCAGACCACTAAGCTCCTAGAACCTCTTACATTTGAGGAATCACAAATGAGAGGGTTATACTACTTACGCATGTTATTTTTATCTTTAGACATGGCAGCTACTGCATCTTCATGTGTCACAAACTCTACATCTGCTTCTCCTGTTGCTCTGCCATCAGCTCCAATATCAATATGTACTCGGATTGGATTTAGTGGTGAGAAGAACTAAAGAAAACACTTATTTTACTTTTTAGATTACTGAAAGACAATTACCATGCACACTGGTTTTAAGTCTATTAAAACAAATGCAAAGTGATCTTTAAAAATAACCCAGGTGATATTAAACAGTATTTTAAGCTAGAGAAGAGTTTACACTCTAAGGAAAGAAGTCTCATTTTCCTGACTACACTCAGAGAGAAAAGCAAGCTTCCTCGGCCCACTCCCAAGAAAGGTATTTCAAAATTGTTTGAATTAAGTGACCCGAGAGACTGACATGCAGAGAAATTGGGTATTATGAATCAGAACAGAGTCTGATAAACCTACCAACTGTATATGCATAGGTCCCAAAATATATCATTTAATTCTAACTGCAAGTTAATCAGATTTAAGTCACCCCCCAAAGCACCTGAAAATTAGTCCAGTTGGCTCCCAGTAAGATCAATGGCAAAATTTTTCTTTAAGGGCTAGATGATAGATACCCTCAGCTTTGTAGGCCATTGGGGTCTCAACAAATAATGAGTGATTGACTTGGCCCCAAGGGCTGAAATTTGCTTATTTTCTAACCAATTTGTAATGAAGCAGTTTCAAATCAGTAATAGCAGCCATCTACTACCATTATTTTTAGTTCCTCATTTCTAATCACAGTCTGGGAAAGCCAAACCAAACCACTAGAACTGACTTGTTACATAGAATACTCAAATTAGACACTATGATTATATATAAAACCACTTACTAAAATTACTCACATTAGCAATATCATTTTCAGTTGCACGAAAAGGCAGTCCTCTCATATGTACAAAATGACCACCATGAAAACCCGAACTTGCATCACCAGCTCCACCATAACCATGTCCTCCCATACCTAAAAAATAAAATTTCCAAAGATTATTTCTTTCCTATACACACCTTTCCCTGTTTACACACTTTTCACCGGCATCCCAAGTAATCCTAACACTTAAGTTTTTCTAAGTATCATATGGAAATTTTTCTGTAAGTATCTATCTATATAAAGCCCTATGTAGGAATACACTGAAATATGCCTGAGTTGATTTTTGTATACAAGTCACCTATACTAAGTGCATGTAAAGCAAATACTAAAAATCACCATCTTTAATACTTACCTCTTCCATCTCTCATTCTGTCATCAAAGCCATCATTTCCATAGCCATAATTATTATAGCCACCATAGTCATCAAAACCTCCATAACCTGTGTAATTTAAGGAGAAATACATGAATAAGCTTTCAAGAGATAAACTTTTATTATCTAGTTTATAAAAATGTATCTTCTGACAAGCACTATGGTTAACTTATATTGTTACAAGTTTGCAACCCCTCCAACCAAGTTTTCAACACCCATTTTAGTGTATATTAAAAAAGCAGTTAACACTTGTATGAAAAGCACACATTTAGACATAAAAATTTTTATCCTGATGCCAAACAGAAAAGGTCAAAACATGGCAATCTCTTAAAAATTTTTGTGTAGGTAAACTAGGTGCCAATACATGCATCAATCAAGTCCCATAGCTGCCCATGGGAATCCACATTTGTATGAACAGATTTATTAAACCTAGTAGGTACTGAAATTACTGCCATTTCTGTATTTCTTGACAAAGTGTCAGGAACATTAAGAAAATGACAACAGAACCTTTGTTCATTAGATACACATACCACCATCATATCCATCACCTCCTCGTCGCATTCTGTCATACATACTTCCACGCCCAGCTCCATAATAACCCCCTCTTCCTCCTATTGGTCTATCATATGGTCCTGGTCGCTGGCCCAGCAATCTTCTTGGTGGATCATAAAATCCTTTGATTTCACTCCTGCTACTTCTGAAGATCTCAATATACCTATTTGAAAATGGTTTAAGGTACAGGTTTCAGCATAAATGTATTAGAGTAAATAAAATACTGGGCAAAATGCAGTAAGTTTTTCTACATCTAGATATAACCCAATTAAAATTGCCTAAATACACCAAAAGTTAACATTCTTTTATACCTACAAACTTAAATAATTAATATTTAAGTTTTAAAAGACAAATTAAGTCATTTGAAAACAATTCACAAAATACAAGTTCTTTTTGTTTAGTATATAATAGATGTTTAGAGAAAATAGTTGATTATACAAAAACATTTATCAACATCATCCTACAGAAAAATGGAAACAATCTAATTTTAATTTAAGCAAACTATTAGCATTAATTCCCCACCCAAATCTGTAGTTTCCAAGTTAAATTTAGATAATTATCAATTCTTTTAAACTACCCCAGAAAAATGTTACTGTTACCCCCCCATTAAAGCAATAGTGACCCACAACCCCCAAAAATAAAAATTTAACACCATCCCAAACTCTCCATCCCCACCTGTGCCCTATTCTTTCCTTGTGTTTCCCCAGAGCATTTTCTGCTATCTCCTTTGAAGCAAACTGCACGAAGGCCTCCCCTGTGCTTCTCCCCTGGTAGTCCATCGTCAATGTTATCCCATTTGGCACGATTTCCAACCCTTTAACCCAAGGACAAATAACCCCATCAAGGGGAACAGTGTTAAAGGCTGAAACATTCCCATCTGAATCAAATATTTAAAACAAGTCTAAACAAAACAAAACAAAAAAAAAGCTTAGTTTCCCCATCACCCCATAATACAAAGGAAGATCTTTTCAAATATTACTGGATCATATAATTTGTTTTTTTGCGACCAATGTCGTTTAAAATTACATACACACTCACAAAAGGCCACCTAATATTACATGGAAAAAAATAAAATTTAACTATGCTCCATATGCTAATTCATGATTCATTTCATCATACATAATTACTTTCAATTATGTTCATTGCACATTAGTTAGGTTTTACATATTTACACATTCTGTATTGAATATTAACTGGAGCACATTTCATAACTTAATACATTAACCCAGATACACTCAAAAAGTCCCCCAAACAAATGGGTTTTACAAATTAAAAACTGAGTAATAGAAATATAAAATTAAACTACTACTAAACTTTGACTAATACTAGAGGTACCTTGAAAGAACTGAACTATTTCCTCTTTGCTGCAACCAAATGGCAGTCCACGAAGTCGTACTGTCCCATCACTAGCGTCATTTGGACCATTATGTTTCATAACCCAATCCATCTCAATACCGTTTGATTTAAATGCTATAAAAAATAAACAAGCACACAAAGCAGTCAATCAAAATACACTCTTGCCAGAGGTACTGAAGAACCAACTCTCAGTGGTGCACAACAGCAAATGTAACATATGGTTATACAATGGTACAATACCTTTCTCTTACAGGGCAGACAAGACTGGGTAAAGGCAGTGAAACCTAACCCATCCCCCAATCCTGAATTTCTAAGTATTAAAATGTTGTAATTTTAAGAAAACTTCATAATTCTACCATCAGTGTTCAAACTCTACTTTTTTGACCCTGTCCATCTTAATGTCAACTCTAATCTTTTCATGTCTCAAATGTTCCTTAACATTTTCCAAGTTTTATTATTCACGTGAAATAGTTACACAAATTCTTCAAAAAACAAAAAAACACAAAACCTGCGAAGTTGTATATAGTACCACCAT
Organism: Bos indicus x Bos taurus; assembly: GCF_003369695.1. Classification (NCBI taxonomy): domain Eukaryota; kingdom Metazoa; phylum Chordata; class Mammalia; order Artiodactyla; family Bovidae; genus Bos; species Bos indicus x Bos taurus. The sequence goes on along the minus strand of NC_040103.1, from coordinate 24,725,498 downwards.
CCACTCACAGTAAGAGCCTAAGTCAGAAGTACAATGAATACTCCTATTGATGTTGGAAAAATGGTACTAAAGTCTAACCTTAACAGATGCACTGTAATTCTGAACATACCAAATTGTTTTCGAAGGGGGAAAAAAGTCCTGTTAACTATAAAACTGATTTAAACACTCCCCAAAAGCAAGTTTTAAAATTACTGACTTAATTAGGCCGAGTTTTAAAACTAAGATAAAAGGGCACCCAAAAACAGCTTTTTAAAGCCATCTGTTTGGCAATTATTGAAGATAGTGTATTAAAAACCACTTCACTCACTACTTGAGTTTTTTGTGTTTTTTTTTAAATTAATGCAATCACATTCAAAAAGTTAGGGTACAAGCAGCCCTCCTTCCCCCCTCAAAAGAACTCATCCACCAAATTCCCATCCTGAGACAATCACCCTTTCTTTTTACAATTCCCAAACATTTTCAAGAGGTTAATGCAGAAGTCCTTCAGCTGCAGAAACTTACCAGATCTTATAAATTTCTCTATGCAGCTGTAGGAATCCTACTCACCTGAATATTTCAAACCTTTCCCTCACCACCTCCTCCCCTGTAAACAAAACAATTTGTTCACTTGATTCCTTTAAGCTTGAGGATATTTCATATAAGCAGTATTCATTAATACTTAATTTCACACGATCTAATTATTAACCCAACTGTTTGGGGTAGCATCTGCGAAGAGGAAAAATTTCCCCCTAGAACCCATGCATTTAAAATAAGCTAATGCAGAAATTATCCAAATGTGGCTATTCAGCAAATTCCTCTGTATATGAATCACCTTTGTACTTGTTTGCTTTGCACATGTGTGCTTAGTCCGACTCTGCCTTTTTTCGCTATCTTAAGTGCCAGTCTAGACACAGATGTTCAAGATTTTATCTGACATTACAACTAACTCTTATGCACGAAAGTAACTGGGAAGAACTTTTAAGACAAAGGAAACTCTTGGCTTGAATCCCTAGTCTGTCACTCACTGCTACTTAATTTATTAATAAGCAAACTACTTAACCTCTGCATTCAACTGTAAAATGTAGCAGTCATACTTATACTTCACTGGACTCAGAAGAATCCATGCTTAGTCTGCAACACAGTAATCATTTAGTGGTGGCAACTGTTACTGGATTCTAAGGGGCCTTGTAAAACTAATGAGATAAGCTACAAACAAAATAACTAAACCTTAAAGGATTGGAACCTATCCTGAATCCTGAAAGGAAATAAGGACTGTTACAAGTTTTTTTCAAAGTCAACAGAGGCTTAAATTTTCAAGCACCTTTAGGAATTGTCTAAAGCAGAGAGAGGGGGAAAAAAAGGAGGGTCTCTGGAAAGGTTTACTTGGATACATAAACAGCTAGACAATTTAATCAGCTAGTCCCCCTGAAAGTAGGCTTTGGGAAAAGGAGACATTTTGGAGATCTTGATAATTTTCTTAAGGGGAAAACAAAAACAAAAAAGAACGCAGCAACCCAAGACATAACCGTTTTCTATAAAGGGGAATTTAGCAACAGAAGTGGAAAAAATGCAAAGGATCTAACCCCCATTTGTTAACCTCCCAATGAAAAACTTAAGACCTTTGCAAAGTCAATCTAATTTGTTGTGAAAAGATCTTAGAAGTGGTGGCTTTATATCATTTAGAACATTTTTCCCCCCAGTGTAAAGGTACTGTTTCATGAACAAATTCCTTCCCTCCCAAAGAGGGAAACTGACTTATCTTTACTATAAATATTATTAGCACTTTGCAAGAAACACTAGCAAGGAAACTAGTTTTGATGTTTGGATCAGCCTGTACCAATGAGATCTATATAAAACAAATAGTCTATTAAAAAAAAAAAAACCAGACTGTTAATACAATTTAAATTGGGCTAAGTTAAACAGATTCGGAAGACGAACTATTTTATAAGCCAACTCTCCATCCCACGTGTATGAAGAGTACCCAATAAAGCCTCACTATTATCTCCTCAAAAGTTTTGAACCTAGAATTCTATTTAGAAAACAAAACCAAGATGGATTCCTAACTCATTAAAATAGAGTATTTGTTCTTATACATTAATAAAGCTGTCTCAGAAACTACCTAAATAAGCATTTACTACTTATTCAGGATAATCCATCTCAACCTTTCTTTGCAACAGGGTCTAATGGCTAATGTCCAGGGGCTAATTTTTTTTAAAGAATTCCTAGTGTTAGAATACCAGCTGCTGGAATACTAGGATAATCTTGGTCAGTTCTATATGAGATTTAAAATATAATTTCCTAAACATTATGCTACATGAAGGATGCCAGTCACAAGACCACATATTGTATGATTTTAAGTGGGTGAAACTTATGGTATATGAACTGTATCCCAAAGCTGTTAAGAAAAGGCGACCAACAAAGGCAAGAGACAAAATTCCTTTGTAACACAGAGGCATATACCATCTTCATAAATATAATACACAAAATAAGGATTTGATGCATTAGTAACTTTCTAAACGGTAGCCCAACTGCTGCTAAATAATGACAAGGAACCTCAAAATTTGGTCAAGAAATGATAAAATACTTAACACGGAAATTTTTCATCATTCCGCTTTCATTGTGCTTGCTCCTTAATTTTAAAAACAAATAAGAGACACCACTACTACCTAAAGTGAAGCCTCTAAAATGATTGGCTTCTTTTCTAGAACAATGTTACCAGCCACTGCAGTTCAGTCACTTGTTTACCAAAATAAGAACACCGTAAGAACAGTTATTAAAAATATTAGGGCAATTAGGTGGATTTCCAAATTACCATGCAGATGAAAAAGAGGGCAAGAAAAAAAGTTTCTAGGGTAATTCAATCAGGGAAGCTGTTACATCACATACTATTGATAATTTATAGGAAACTGGGCTGTCTTTTCAAAGTCCACGAGAAGCACAGAAAATCTTCAGCAATACGAACTGTATTTTTTCAAAAGCTGTAAAAATAACCATGCCTACACCTTTTGTACGGCTTCAATGAAAATTACAGACACAATTCTCCAATGTTCTAAGGACTAAAACCATCGCAACATCACATGACTGAACTTGCTGTTTGTCTTTCTGTTGAGCAGGCTTATTTTCTTGGTCAAAATGTTACTACAATGCTACACACCAAATAGAAAACAGGCTTAGCTACCAAAACAAAATAAACCCTAACTGTGTTTTTAAGTGTTTTGTTTCCATGGCCTTACAATCTTTGCACAAAATACAATCCTTGGAGACTTAATTCCTATACACAGTTTTGCCATCACTGGTGGTGTTTTAACAACTGTTTCCCCCAAATAAAGCTCCTATTTAATTCTAACCCAGTATTTGCCAAACTACACAAAACCATTACCCCATCCCACCCCCGCTCAAAGGTTCAGAATGCCTATTTTCATAGTTCATCTATTTGAAATAAGCCCATTTCAAATTCCTGTTTGATAAATCACTCGCTTTTCTGCTTACAAAACAATTACCCACAGTCTTTCAATAAGTTTAAGATAAGCATGGGAAGGCGGGGAGGGGGGGAACCCTTTGGAAAATGAGTACGTACTCTTTTCGAAGTTCCAAATGTGGAATATAAGGGCCGGCTAAGCGTCCTTTATTCCGCCCCGGAGACTTTTCGTTTATCTAGCTGCTCTAGAGACCGGAGAGCTAGGGAGAGTACGCCACTTCCTAGCCTGGCAGCCAAGCTTGGCTTAAAAACCTTCGCCACCGGGCGGCGGAATTACAAAGGAGGCCGTCTGCCTCCTTTGTCCTGGATTTAGGAGTTGAGCGCCTTCGTCGCCATTGGCTTTCCTCCCCCAGCTCCAGCCTCTCTCATCTTGGGAATCTGCGTCAGAAGTCGCTCGCAGTCCCGCCGGCCCAGGTAGCCCAGCAGAGACTGCGGAGGAAGGGAGGCCTCGGTGGAAGGCCAGGCCCATCCGGCGCCATTTCCATCGGGAGCGCGCCCGACGGCCCAGATCCTCCCCACACCCAAGTGCCCAGCCTTTCCCTGCTCGCTTCCTTCCCACCCTCATCCCTTCCGCGAAGCTTTAACCACCCACCGGCCTCCTAAATCAGTTTTCTGAAGCTGAGGTGCAAAAAGCAGAAAGAGGAGAAGGGCGGGAAGCCGAGGGCGCCGCGCTGCCGTACCCAAAATGGCGGAGGCCAAACCAGCAGGGAATGGAGGGGAAATGCTGGATGACCCCCACTTCGGGGCTCGGCTTCATCCACTGAATTCCACCTGAGTTAATCCTCCTTCCGACAGGCCGCCTTCCTGGAAGTGGGAGATCGCCTGGGAGGCGCAGCCTGGCTGCCTCCAAGTGGCGACCTCTACACTTCCCCCACTCCGCCGCCCCACCCCCTCCCAGTGGCTCTTCCGTCCTTCTCCCGACTCCGCTCTCGAAACTACCAGCCCAACCTACCCCCTTTTACTTCAGATACCCTGTCGGGCGACAGTAGCGCCGACTCCGGTGCTCGCGGGGTCTGGCTGTGAGGAAGTAGAAGTCGCCCGCCTCGGGTAGAGCTCCCACAACGGTTCTTCCAACCGTCTCCAGCGGTGGCAACCGCTAAGGGAGCTGCGCAGCAGAGCTACTGGCTTGGGGGGATGGGAGAGAGCGAGCGAGGAGAAGTGGGTGGAGCGAGAGCTAGGGAGTCCGGCCGGCCCCGCTCTCGCGAGACAAAAGAGTTGTTCTCGCGAGACAGGAGAGTCGGTCTCTCCTTGGGGCCGGCGGCAAGAAGTGCGCTTGCGCGTTGGTCGGATAAATAGTTGGGTGAGAGGCGGATAGAAGACGGGGTTAGTCAACTTAGAGAAAGAGGTCGCAAACTCCACCTTTCCTGCTTACTATATACCCATCAAGTTCTCGGAGCAAACCCTTCTGCTCTCTCGAGGAGGATGTGAAGTGGCAGTAATAGGCCTATCCGTGCGTATTGTAGGAACCCGTGGTGCCCGGGTGTGGAAAAGTTCTCTGATGCTCTACCGCATCACGAACAAGTTCCTGATGCGGCAGAGCATTAGAGAACAAGTTCTGTAGAGGCTCCGCCCTTACCCAGCGTCACCTGGGTGGAAGGGGCCTCACGTGGTTCGGCTGCCAAAAGTGGGGAGGGCTTTTCTTGTCCACCATGTTTGCGTTATGCAGTAAAAAGAGTAGGGCTTCTCCGCTGGAAAAATACGAAAGTGACCACCCAGGCCCTGATTTGCGCTGGGCCTCTTCCCCTGGCCTTGGCGCTGACGGCGCAGCCACCCTAAAGTGTGCCTCTTTAGGGGCGGGGTGTGTTAGTTCCTGAAGTTTCCCTGCAAATCTCTCCTCGCTTCCTCTTCTCCTTTGCATTTTCTCTTGGTTTTATTCTCTCCCACTTTGTAATTTCAGTTACCCATATACCGCTTGCGTCGCCCGACTTTGAGTTGTTTTCCAAATAGTGCTTTGCATTCTTCAAAAATGCCTGTACAAGTGACAGCTAATAATTTTTGGTTGTGCTGGGTCTCATACCACTAAGGTTCCTAGTGACAGCTTTTTTTGGGGAAGAAATAAAGCCGAATTTCTGTAAGAAGAGTGGAGGGCAGTTCTAGTACCGAGATCAGCGCAAGTTAAAGACCAAACGAAAGAACGAGATCAGTGAAAGTTAACTTGCAAACAAGGAACGTATATCAAATGCGGGGGAGAGACGGAAATGAGTGTGAGTAAAGCAGATGTTCCTGTAGGTTGGAAATGTGGACAAAACTAGGTTTTAGGCTTTAAATATTCAGTCAGAGACTTTGTACAGACACTGGGAAGCCCGTCGAGGGTGGGGTGATCGGGCGCAAAGAGTATTAGCAGTAGACAAGCTAGAATAATTTTTCCTCCCTGAGTATGCAGTCTGTAGTGTGGAGAAAGAAGGCCAGTTACCGTCATACAATGGAAACTTCCATTTCGTGGCTCCAGTACATCCGCAAACCTGCTTAAGACAAGTGGAGGGAAGTAAGAATTGGCTGGGTCATAATGTCCTACTGCCTTTTGTGAGACTCCCTCAAAATAACCCTCAGAGAAATGGAGAAGGGAAAATGTAGTCTTCATTACAAGAGAGAGAAAAGCAAAACGGATAGTGTAATAACGATAGCTCACGATTATTGAGAGCTTGCTTGAGCTAGGTGCTGTGCTCAATTCACTGACTCTTTATAACCCTAAAAATAATATCCCCATTTTACAGATGATACGCCTAAGTTCTAAAGAAATTTAAAAAGATACCCAAGATCACACGCCTAGTGACAGAAGCTAGGATTGAAACCCAAATGGTTTTACCCCAGGGACTAGGGTCTTAAAAGCACTATGGACCTACCTGGGGATGTATTAAGGGAACAAAATAGATTTAGGCAAATTGAGGTTAGTTCCCCTAAATAACTCTGCAGTTACCATCATCTCTGGAGACCTTCAGTTAACCGTTTATTGGCTGGAGACTTGAACTGGCCTGAAACTTGGTATCACTGGGGGTGGGGGAGGTTTCTTTTCTCTTTTGTCCTAATGATTGCTGTATTAGTAAAGACTCCAAGGTCCTACTTCAGATGGAATTCTTCTCTGGATTCAAATTACATCATTATCCTTTCTGACTTTCAACCTGATTTGGTAAATGGAATTCTGTAATCCCTTTTACCCCTTGCCTGAATTCAATTTGTTTACCGCCTGACTGAGTTTGGCATTTTCTCCACATATTTTTTATGGCTATGGGTCAAAATCCTAAAATCGTTCTAATGACTTTTCATCACCAAACTGCAGTGTTTTTTGGGGGTTTTTTTTTGGCTACAATTTGTTTGTATTGGGCACTCTCCTGTTTGCCAACGTGAATGCTTAGGAAGGACTTGAAATTAGCAGATACATTCCTTTGTGCCTTTTTATATTACAGCAAGTAGGATGTTTTGAGTTTTTTAAAAAATACATTATATAGGGATAAACAATTTTTATTTGGCTTCCTATTTTGTGCATACTCAGTTGCTCAGTCGTGTCCAACTCTTTGGGATTCCATGGACTGTAGCCTGCCAGGCTTCTCTGTCCATGGAATTTTCCAGGCAAGAAGACTGGAGTGGATTGCCATTTCCTACTCCAGAGGATTTTCCTGACCCAGAGATTGAACCTGAGTTCTTACATCTCCTGTGTTGGCAGGTGGATTCTTTAAAACTCAATGCTTTTCGCAAAAGAAAAAGTGTCTATCAACTATTCCCATCTGCAAGTTGAGTCCTTTAAGGCTGGGTGAAATTGGCTCACCACTGCTTCAGTGGTCCCTACAGAATTGGTTCCAGAGCAGTCTCTGTGGAATTGTTTCCATAGAGATGGTTAGAACTAAGAACTCCCAGCTGCATTGGGGTGTGTTTGTTTTTTGTTTTTTTCCTCTTTGTCTTCCTTTCCATCATTTCAGTGCTTTCCTATTATCAGAGGGACCCTGGAGAGGATCTTGTTAGAGGCCAAAATGAGAGAAAAGATGAAAAAGGAGAAGGAAATAGAAGTACCCACAACTCCCAGAGGAAAACAAGACACAGACATGTGATCATGACTACACCACCAGGAAGAGAACAGGAAAATTCCATGCAGAGCTTGAAAAAAGAAAGAAATTGAAGAGATTGCACTCTTCTGGGGGAGGGAAGACACATTAACTAAAAATTGTCTAAAATAGTTGTTCACATACCCCTACCGTGTTGTGAAATAACATAAAAACAGGATTATAATCTTTGTCTATAGGAAAAGCAAATAAACTAAAAACAACAAACCCACAAATAAGTTTCTAGGAGTGTTTCTAAATGCTTTCTGAGCACTAAATCTGTCGTACTAAGGTTTTGTGAAATGCTTCTTCTTTGATTTATATCATATTAATATATCTACTGTCTTTAGAAAGCAGTGATCTTCTCCATAATAATTCAAAATTATTTCTCAAGACAAAGCTTAATTACACAGTTGACATTCTTGATATTTTGTTTGTTTGTTTCTTCAAATCACGTTAGTGTTTATTCTGGGATGAGGGAAACCAAGAGGTCTCACCCAATTTGGGTAATCATACACTAAGTAAACAAATTGGGAAAAGGCGTCTAGCACACTGTCTCTACTTTTTGAAAATGATTAAAAATGTTGAATATTATTTCTGTTCCAGTGGATTGCTGGGAAGAACAGGGAAAACAGCCACAAAAGATAGCTACTTAAGGAATTTAAATCAAATTGTTATACAGAGTCGGACACGACTGAAGTGACTTAGCAGCAGCAACAGCAGCAGCATACTGCTTTTACTATTCCATAAGCACATTGATAACTTAGAGAACATAGTACAGATATCAGACCATTCCCTCCCTTTCCCCACACATGATTTTAAACTTCTGAGTAGTAGTTAAAAGTACATGTTTTCATTATATACATATCAATACATATGCCTCTTAGTGTACAAATAACTGGTTATATTGGGGGTGAAGGCACTTTAACTAATTTTCACCACAGTCTAGCAAAGTTATTCGGAGAAGGCAATGGCACCCCACCCCAGTACTTTTGCCTAGAAAATCCCATGGACGGAGGAGCCTGGTAGGCTGCAGTCCATGGGGTCCCTAGAGTCGGACACGACTGAGGGACTTCACTCACTTTTCACTTTCATGCATTGGAGGAGGAAGTGGCAACCCACTCCAGTGTTCTTGCCTGGAAAATCCCAGGGACAGGGGAGCCTGGTGGGCTGCTGTCTATGGGGTCGCACAGAGTTGGACACAACCGAAGCAACTTAGCAGCAGCAGCAAAGTTATTATTTGTTGAACCAATAAATAGAAGAATCAGAAGATAAAGTAATGCTCCAAACTTTACAAAGAAATTCAATGACAGAATTGTCTTCATGACCAGGGAGTCAGATGGGCCTAGGTTCTAACCCTAAGATTTCACACTTACCTACAGCTGTTTGATTCTGAGGCAATTAACTTTCCTGAAACTCAGTTTTTGTTGCTGTTTGTTTGTGGCCACATCAAGATATGACCTGCGGGATCGCAGTTTCTTGACCAGGGATTGAACCTATCCATGAGAAGGAAATGGCAACCCACTCCAGTATTCTTGCCTAGAGAATCCCATGAAGAGAGGAGCCTGGTGGGCTACCGTTCATGGAGTCACAAAGAGTCAGACACAATGCACCCTACATTGGGAGTTTTGAGTCTTAATCACTGGGCTGCCAAAGAAGTCCCCTAAATCTTAGTTTCTTAGTGTCTAAAATGAGTTGTTATATAGAGATTAGTAGTTGAGATAATTCCACTTCTGTCCTGTTTCTTGTCTGTTATGTCATTAATGTGGTCCTTCCTGTAAAACTTACTTCAATAGTGAATTTAGTAGAAAGATTTTGGAAAGTACAATGTCCTAAGCACTGTGTTGCGTGGGAGGGAGGGGCAAAAATTATTCCAGGGCAATCTGTAAAATCAGATGAGTACCAAGAATCATCTGTAGACAGACTGAGTGATATTTCACATGTAAATGGGCTTCCCTGGTGGCTCAGCTGGTAAAGAATCCACCTGCAGTGTGGGAGACCTGGGTTCAATTCCTGGGTTGGGAAGATCCCCTGGAGAAGGGAAAGGCTACCCACTCCACTATTCTGGCCTAGAGAGGTCCATGGACTGTATAGTTCATGGTGTCACAAAGAGTCGGACATGACTGAGTGACTTTCACTCACTCACATGTAAATACTGCTGTTTTCCAACACAGGCAGATGTGATTGCTATTAATAAAGTAGAAATTGATTTGAGGGCATTAGTAAAATCTAGCATTTCAGCATATGTTTCAGTCTACAGAAAATGGCCGACTCTGCTCCTAATGCAGGGGGTCCAGGTTCAATCCCTGGTCAGGGTACTAGATCCTACATGCTGCAATAAGAGTTCACATGCTGTAACTAAAGATCCTGCATGCTGCAACTAAAAAGGAAAAAGGCCCTGCACGCCCAACTAAGCACAACCTAATTAATTTAAAGCAGATAGTATGGAGAGTTCCTGTGTATCCCTTGCTGAGTTGCCTCTATTATTAACATCTTGCATTTACTATGATGTGTTTGTTACAACTAATGAACCTAGCTTGGTTCATTATTATTAACTACACACTTTATATGGGATTTCTTTTTTTTTTTTTTTAAAACAATATCTCCAGGAGTTTGCTCAGATATATGGGATTTCTTTGGAAGGAATGATGCTGAAGCTGAAACTCCAGTACTTTGGCCACCTCATGCGAAGAGTTGACTCATTGGAAAAGACTCTGATGCTGGGAGGGATTGGGAGCAGGAGGAGAAGGGGATGACAGAGGATGAGATGGCTGGATGGCATCACTGACTCAATGGACCTGAGTCTGAGTGAACTCCGGGAGTTGGTGATGGACAGGGAGGCCTGGCATGCTGCGATTCATGCGGTCGCAAAGAGTCAGACACGACTGAATGACTGAACTGAACTGAACTGAACACACTTTATATGGGGTTCACTAGTTTTTCCCTAACATCCTTCTGTTCCAGGATCCCATCCTGGATACTACATTAATTAGTCATCATTCTCCTTAGCATTCTCTGTTCCTTTGAGGAATACTCTTCAATTGGGATATCTCTCATGTTTTTGCCATGATTAAATAGGAGTAATGGGTTCTCAGGAGGAAGACCACCGAAGTAAAGTGCCATTTTCATCACATCATATCCAAGGTAGATGCTGTCAACCTGGCTTATCACTGATGGTGTTACCCTTAATCAAACCTGCCTGAGGCAGTACTTGCCAGATTTCTCCACTGTGAAGTTACTTTTTATCCTCTTATGCTCTACTCTTTGGAAAAGACTCTGATGCTGGGAGGGATTGGGGGCAGGAGGAGAAGGGGACAACAGAGGACGAGATGGCTGGATGGCATCACTGACTCAATGGACGTGAGTTTGAGTGAACTCCAGGAGTTGGTGATGGACAGGGAGGCCTGGCGCTGCCATTCATTGGGTCGCAAAGAGTCGGACACGACTGAGCGACTGAACTGGACTGAACTGATGCTCTACTCTTTTGGAAAAAAGTCACTGAGTACAGCTTACACTCAAGGGGTATTTAAGCTCCATCTCCTGGAAGGGAGAGTAGCTAGATAAATTGTTTGAAATTATTCTAGGGACTTCCCTGGTGGCCCAGTGGTTAAAAATCCGCCTTGCAGTACAGGGGACATGGGTTCAATCCCTGGTCAGGGAACTAAGATCCCAAATGCCACAGGGCGACTAAGTCTGCGAGCTGCAACCACTGAATGTGCTGAATGTGCAGGCTTAACAGTCCACGCTCCAAGATGAGAGGCTGGCGTCATGAGAGGCCCACACACTGCAATGAAGAAGAGCCCCTACTTGTCACAACTAGACAAAGCCCAAGACCAGCAACAAAGACCCATTGTAGCCAAAAATAAATAAGAACTTAAGTTAAAAATAATTCTATGAGCTTTTCCTTTCATTCATTCTTTCATCTTTATATATATGTCAGTATAGACCCACAGATACTAATTTTATACTTTTGGTTATAATCTACATAACTTATTTTGTTGTTCAAATTGTTCTTTCTTAGGCCACTGGGAGCACTTTCAGGTTGGCTTCTGTATCCCTTTGACATACCCCTAGTCTATTTATTTATTTGCTGACTTGTGGGATCCTAGTTCTTTGACCTGGGATCAAACCCATTCTCCCTGCAGTGAAAGTACAGTGTCCCAACCCCCACTGGACTGCCAGGGAAGCCCCCTTATTCTTTTTATTTTTTGAGACTGTCTTACTTTCTTCTATTAGAAGATGCTGAAGGCTTATCTGGTATTTTCTTTACCTTTGCCCTAGAAGTGACCATTTCTCCAGGGAACCCAGTTCCTTTTATTATTGGGGAATGTTATTTAATTTCCACATTCCTCAAATTTCCATTTCCTCTTGTTATTGTAATCTTATTCCATTGTGATTGAAAGACACACTTTGTATGATTCCAAGCCTTTATATTTATTGAGACTTGTTTTATGGCCTAACATATGATCTATTCTGGAAAATGCTCCATGTGCACTTGAAAAGGACATGCTGTTTACTGCTATTGGACTCCTAGATCTAGAAAACAAATTAGAGGTGATTACCAGTGGGTAAAGGAAGTGGGGAGGGCCAATAATTTGGTTGATAAATGGTAGGTCATGACGATAAGAACTGTAAGCTTCAACAGAAAAGTGAAGTTTCCAAAACTATGTTTGAACATAAATGTAGTTGAGGAAATCAGAATTAGTCTAAAAATATTTTTAACAAAGGCAGTGTTGCAGAGCTTCTATTAAGTCCAGGAAACATGAGTAAAACTAAACACAAAGTAGTTGAGTGCCATGAAACTAATTTAAAAATAGAATTTCCTCCAAATTTTTATTTAAAACTTATTTTATAATTTGACTTCTTTTCTATAGTTATTTTCTTTTTTTCCAACAAGTAAGGTGTGTAGTATTCATGTACACTTTGAATGCCAGTCAGTGTTCTGTTACAAAGTATTTACATTTTTAAAGAACTAAGTTGGCATTTATTAGTGAGTAGCATTGTTTTGCGGAGAAGGCAATGGCACCCCACTCCAGTACTCTTGCCTGGAAAATCCCATGGATGGAGGAGACTGGTAGGCTGCAGTCCATGGGATCGTGAAGAGTCAGACACGACTGAGCGACTTTACTTTCACTTTTCACTTTCATGCATTGGAGAAGGAAATGGCAACCCACTCCAGTGTTCTTGCCTGGAGAATCCCAGGGACGGGGGAGCCTGGTGGGCTGCTGTCTATGGGGTCGCACAGAGTTGGACATGACTGAAGTGACTTAGCAGCAGCAGTAGCATTGTTTTGAGGCAGCAGTCATAAGCAAAAGCCAAGTGGGTTTTTTTATATTAACAGCTACAGAATACAGAAGTCAACTTTATGTTGTCTGTAGCACAGGAGACTGTAAACAAGCTAAGACTATTATAGAGGGACAAATAAACATCAATGTTCCCAGGCACACCCATGGGCAGGTTTAATGACAAAACTATTTGAACAAGGGAGGTTTATGATTTCCCTACATTCACATGATAAATGGAACCAAGAATGGAACTTAGAATTCAGAAAGATGTCTACTGTGTCCTCAGAAACTAACTTGATGGAACTGCAGGGAATATAGTGAGACAGGGGATTGTCAAATGGGATTTTTTTTTCTGTATTGCTAAGTCACTTCAGTCTTGTCCGACTCTGTGTGACCCCACAGACGGCAGCCCACCAGGCTCCCCCATCCCTGGGATTCTCCAGGCAAGAACACTGGAGTGGGTTGCCATTTCCTTCTCCAATGCATGAACGTGAAAAGTGAAAGTGAAGTCGCTCAGTCATGTCTGACTCTTAGCGACCGCATGGACTGCAGCCCACCAGGCTCCTCCGTCCATGGGATTTTCCAGGCAAGAGTACTGGAGTGGGGTGCCACTGTTGTTTATTAAAAGGTTCTATTCATACACTAAATTGATGATTAAAAACTAAAAAAGTTTTAAAACATATGTGAATAGTTTAGAAATCATATGAATTTAGATTTATGAGGTACCCTCTGGGAGTAATTGACTTCTATTTAAACAGCTTATTTGCTTGCCATTATTAAGGGGCATATAAAGCCATACTAGGGATCCTAATGGAATGTAAGTGAAATTAGAGAAGGATAAATTAAATTCTTTGGATCATTTGAAAAACACCCTGCTGGATAGTGCACAGAGCTCTGCCTGAAAGCTGCAGCTCAGGACCAGCCATTGGATTGACCAGGATGCCAAAATTTGTGCAAGCTCATTTACTGGGTAAAGAAAGGCAAGTTGCTTAAACTTTACCTGCCTCAAATTTTCTCTCAGCAATTCAGGAGGAAGTTAAGCCTGCCCTTTTCTTTTCTTCTTTTGGAAAGATATACCCATCTTCTTGGGGCTTCCCACATGGCACTAGTGGTAAAGAACCTGCCTGCCAATGCAGAAGACATGAGAGACTCAGGTTTGATCCCGAGTGGGAAATATCCCTTGGAGGAGGGCATGGCAATCCATTCCAGTATCCTTGCCTGGAGAAGCAGAGCCTGGTGGGCTACAGTCCATGGGATTGCAGAGTTGGGCATGACTGAAGCAGCTTAGCAGTCATATACTCATGTTCTTGGATTAAAAGAAGATCTTCAAAATGGTTTTACAACTCAAGGTAGTCCACAGATCCAACACAATTCCCATCAAATAAGTCTGCATTTTTCTTATAGAAATGAAACCGAAATTAATTTTAAGGAGAGAGAGAGAAAAAAGAGAGACATCTTCAAAAACAAACTAGATTAGACTCTCAGAGTAGAGGCATATGGCTCATTCATGAGACTCTCTCCTCTCCCTGGTACCTAGCTTTGGAGTTGGCCTGCCACATAGTAGCTGTTGAACTGAATTTTGAATTTCTTTCTTTTTTTTTTAACATTTAAAAAATTTTATATTGGAGCATAGTTGATTAACAATGTTGTGTTAGTTTCAAGTGTATGGCAAAGTGATTCAGTTATACATAGACATATATTTATTCTTTTTCAGATTGTTTTCCCATTTAGGTTATTATAGAATACTTTTATCTATTTATTTATTTATGGCTGAGCTGAGTCTTCCTTGCTGTACAAGGGCTTTCTCTAGTTACGGAGAGTGGGGGCTACTCTCTAGCTGCAGTGTGATGGCTTCTCGTTGCGGTGGCTTCTCTTGTGGAGCCCAGGCTCTAGAGTGTGCAGGCTTCAGTAGCGGCAGTGTGTGTTGACTCAGTAGTTGTAGCCCATGAGCTTATTAGTTGCATCTTGGCGTGTGGGATCTTCCCAGACCAGGGATCAAATCGGCATCCTCTGCTTTGCAAGGCAGATTCCTAACCACTGGCCCACCAGGAAAGCCTGTATTATGGAATATTGAGCAGTGTTCTCTGTGCTGTACAGTAGGTCCTTGTAGGTTATCTATTTAAAAAAAATTTTTTTTAAGTTTAATTGGAGGATAACTGCTTTACAATCTTGTGTTGGTTTCTGCTGTACAACCATATTAATCAGCTATAAGTCTACATATATCTGCTCCTTCATGAACATTGACTCCAGCAGATCTCGATAGCCTCATCTCTGCAATCTCCTTTCCTCTTGCATATCTATTTCTATATCAAATTGCTTGGCCTGGGATTAATCTATGCACTCTACCCAAGATGCCTTTCCCACCTTACGGAACCGCTGGATATTTGTGTGTGTGTGTGTGTGTGTATTTTTGGACTCACTCAAATGTCATCTCTGGATGACAGCTCTGGGAGCTCATTTCTGGAGCTCCCTCTGACTGTCTCCTGGGAAGAGTTATTGCTCTCTCCTTGTGTTCCTAAGCATTTTATATATATCTTTTCCTTTTGTATTTTATATTTTATAATTTCTACATTGGTCTCCTCACTGGCTAGAATTCCTTGCTAAAAATTATGATTAAAAACTGTATCTTAAATATTAATACTATTATTTCTAGGAGGTCAAAAAGTGCAGACTTACCCAAGTTTCTTGAAAGGGCTCCAAAGGCACAAACTTGTAGCTATAAAATAAATTAGTTCTTGGAATGTCATGTGCAGCATTGTGACCATAGTTAATAATAATGTACTGAATATTTGAAAGTTGCTAAGAGACTAGATCTTCAAACTTCCACCACATGGAGAAAAAAAAAAAACCCTTTTTTTGTAACTATGTTTGGTGATAGATTAACTAGACTTTTTGTGGTAGGTCATTTCCTAATATATACGAATATTGGATCATTATATTGTAAACCTGAAAGTAATATATCAGTTATACCTAAAAAAAAGGCAGAAAAAAGTAGGCAATTTGGCAAGAAAGTTAAGCAAAACCCTTGTATAATAAACAAAAAGAAAAGAAAAAGAAAACAACTCTGTAGATCTGGGAGCTGCCTAGCCATTGTTTATCTTCATCTCCTTGAGAACAAGAGATAGGTGTTAGGATGGGTTAATTTCTTTTATATTTAAGCAAAACACCCCATAGTTTGCTGAGTTTTTAAAAAATTCTATAACTTTGAGAGAGAGGAATTCTTCCCTACCTATGACAAAATCCATGCTTTCTAGTAAAAGCAAAGGAAATACCCAGAATGTGAACAGTTTATCTCCACAGCATGAAGATACAGAAGATTCTTCACACCCCCCACACCATTTTTCTGTATTTTATAGGTTTTCAGTAAAGAGAAAGTATTATTCTTATAATAAAAAGCTTAATTTTAACCTCTATATCATGAGCTCAAAAAGTCTCCAATTGCAGATTTATAAAATAACACAAAATTAAAACATGAGGTTCCTTTGACTATGTTAAGTCCAAAAAAAATTATTGCTGATTTGCATGGTTATGATTCATTTTTTGATTTTCCAAGTTTTTTATGATGGGCATTTTTTATATAGTTAGAAAAAATGCATCATTTTAAAAGGGCACTAATATTCATTGGTAAACTATCAGCAACATATATGCTCTTTGGAAGTTTTGCATACTTCACTAACAACATAGTTTATGCTAGTTTTGACTACTCTAAGAATATAACTATGTTAAGTATATGTACACTATGAAAAGAAAATATTCTATTTATCCAGTATTTTAAAGCAAATTCAATCTAGAGGCTTAAAATAAATCAAAGGATTACTTATCTTTAAATGCAGGTGTATTAGAATTGACTTTGTACTTGGAAATGTTAGTTGTTTCTTTGCACCAAGTAAAACATTAACTTTTTGATTTTTTTGCAGCAATAAAAGGGAAAGCAGTCTACAAACAGTTTTGAGAGTTTGCAGAAACAGCTTACAAAGAAAATGAAGCTCCCTATTTTCATAGCAGATGCATTCACAACAAAAGCATTTCGTGGGAATCCGGCTGCTGTTTGCCTCCTAGAAAATGTAAGTAGTATTTTGCTTTGAAGTACAGTGCCTGAAATCCTAGATGCTTGTAGAACCAAGTTTTTCTTAAAAAAAAAGAAAAGAAAAGAAAAGAAAAAAATCAGACCCACTTGTTCGCTTACCTTCCTGGGTTGTGTTCTCTGTCAAATGGTATCAACAATGTTCATGTCTGCAAGTTGATTTTAACCAAATTATATGATAAGACTGCTTATATCTAGATGGATGGGCATGTCTAGAAAATTAAGATTTATGTAAAGAAGAACTAGAGCCAATTAAAAAAAAATACCAAAAACAGGAGTAGGTGGCACTTCCCTGGTGGTTTACTGGTTAAGACTTCCACCGCAGGGGGCTCCACCACAGGGGGCACAGATTCTATCCCTAGACCAAAAAAAAAAAAGAAAGCTCATCCATTGTAGCCACTGGATTTTCATTTAGTTAGCACCAAATGTGGAAGACAATGAAATTAGATGAGTTTTATGTGACTGAATATGGCTGATACTACATTTAGCATAAAAGATTCTAGTTGTGTATTTTTAACCTTACCTATAGTTCAGACAATTAGAAATTCTTTTCTGGACCAAAAAGATGAGACATTTTGCAAGGAATTAAGTAATTTAGTAGAAAGATAGAAAGGAATTAAGCTCTAACATAGTGAGAACTCAGTTTACTGAAAATCTCAATTTAAAAATGGCTCTTTGAGGACTTCCCTGGTGGTCAGTGATTAAGACTCCAGCTTTCACTGTAGGGGACATGGGTTCAGTCACTAGTTGGGGGAGTTCCACATGCTACATGGTGCAATGAGGGGGGGAAAAAGGCTCTCTGGTTAGATAAGTATTAACAGAGTAGTTAAATATTCCTTGACCTTAGCTGCTTTGTGTTGTTACCTGGGTAGTAGGAAACAAGTCAATGTACCCTTCCACTCAGAGCAGTTAGTGTTAGAGTAGAGTGTCTGAGAATTATGTCAACTATGCGGTGAGCAGTTGATGATCTTGAGTAAGTCTTATTAAGTTGGGGCCTTCCAGGGCAGTAAACATCAAGCTGGTTGCAGATTAAAATCACCTGAGGTGGTTTAAAAATTCCTGTGCCTGACCAGTCACAACAGAATCTCTGGGGGGTGAGACCCAAGCAGCACTGGTTTTTAAAGCTTCCCAGGTGACTCTAGTGTAAATCAACATGGAGAATAGCTGCGGTTTTACTGAGACCGGTGAATGTTGTTAATAGAGTCCTGATATATTTTATTTTCTCCCTCAAATAAAGCAGCAATATGGTAATCAAAGTCCCCATCTTACCTTAACAATGCATTCATTATGCAGCCCTGTGGCTGGCATTTTCCAACCACACAGTGCAGAAAGTAATAACATTAATAGACTTTATCAAGTAACATAAGAACTTCGGAGTAATAGTGAGAGAATAGCTAACAGCTGGATTCTAAATCCTGAACTTCCTTTAGAAGCAATATGACACACACAGCTTCACATCAAGGGCTTGTGGAATTGACTAAATCTACTTGTCAAAGTCTTAGTGTAAAAAAAAAAAAGCCTTAGTGTATTTATCCCATATTCCCATGTAATATTCTAGAAGAGTTTTGAAAAAAGTTTTAAGTGATTTATGCACTCAATTTTTACCAGGAATTAATATTATTCCTCAATGTATTCCTTCTCACCTCTAGTACATTCACTAAACTCCAGACTTAGGATTTCTCTCTCTCTTTCACTATTAAAATATATTTTGCATGTTATTTATATATTTGGAAAAACTAGGAAATATAAATTTAAACAAAAAGCTTAGCATAGTTCAAAGCAATATGCTTCAGTATGAAAGGAAGAAAAGGAAGTCTGCGATCAGGGATGCTCTCTAGCGTCTCTCAGTTCATTTCTGTGCCTTAGACCTGTGAGATGAGGCTGGTTTAATACCTGGTCCAGGACAACTGAATAGGTATTTAAAGATTGGTTTGCTAGTTTTCTATTCTGTAGACTTGAGGATCTCCTTTCCTGAAGGTTAACTTAGCACTTTCTCCAGTGCATAATCAATAAACATTAAAATGAAATGGAAGGAGAAAGTGTTGTTCCGCCCTTTGAATTTTTTTACCCACAGCTAGAGACAGCGGGCACTTGAAGCACCTAGAAAGAACACAAGTGAACTCAGGAAATATCAGAGACAGATAAGGACTAAGCCTTATAATGCTGACCACGACTCAGTAGGCATGTAGCCTGTCGTTATGTATTCTACAAATGTTTGTTGACACCTGCTGTGGGCCAGGCTCTAGGGTAGGGACGGGAGGTACCGAGACCAATAAGTTTGCCTGTCCTTGAGGTGCTCAGAGTCTAGCAGGGGAAATAGACGCATAAACCTGGTCATTTTCCCATAGTCACCACAGAGGCCGAAAGACCAGGTACTAGGTTCCCTGGGGACCAGAGCATGGAGCAACTTGCATTTTTATGGGTGAGAAAATACTTCAGATTTTAAGTTCAGGGTTTCAAAGGAACACTCTTTTTCATTTTGTTTTGTTTAAAATTATTTAAAATTTGACTGAGATGATACTATGAAAAACTTGGTAGACAGACTAAAGACTAGATAATTGTACTTTGAACTTTTAAAATACTTGATAACAGACTGCTGGAAGAAAAGGAAAACTTTCTGGGTAACAACATTCCCAGAACTTCTACAGTATTCTCAAGTGTTTTGTCATGGCCCTTCTAGATAAGTCTATTTTTCAAATCTTCACTTGAGGAACACTGTGAAAGTGAAGTGAAAGTGTTAGTGGCTCAGTCATGTCTGACTCTTTGCGACCCCGTGAACTATAGCCTTCCAGGCTCG
Source organism: Bos indicus x Bos taurus (assembly GCF_003369695.1). NCBI lineage: Eukaryota > Metazoa > Chordata > Mammalia > Artiodactyla > Bovidae > Bos > Bos indicus x Bos taurus. Next base: position 24,705,841 of record NC_040103.1, on the reverse strand, counting down.
TCTGTCCATGAAATTCTCCATGCAAGAATACTGAAGTGGGTAGTCATTCCCTTCTCCAGGGTATCTTCGAATCCAGGGATCAAACCCAGGTCTCCTGCATTGAAGGCAGATTCTTTACTGTCTGAGCCACCAGGGAAGCCCTAGACAAGTCAATTTTTTAAATCTTCACATGAGGAACACTGTGTATTAGGTGAAAGCAAAAACAGATTAAGGGCTAAATGTAAGTAATATGAAACAGATATTTGAAAAAAATATTTAAAACTTTAAAAGCTGATGGCTGTTCTCCGATGCCTGACAATTTTACAGTAACGACTATATGTGGTGGTTTAGTCGCTAAGTGTCTGACTCTTGCAACTCTGTAGCCTGCCAGGCTCCTTTGTCCATGGGATTCTACAGGCAAGAATACTGGAGTGAGTTTTCACTTAGACATAGAAAGTGTATAAAAACAATATTTTAAAAAATGAAATAGATACATTACAATGACAGCTGTGTTAAAAGCTATAGGAATTCCTGATCAGCTATTTGAATAGGTTATCGGGCTGTGGTAGTGATAAGAGGTGGTTTATTGTCCTGTAAACCTGCTTTACTAGTTAGTGAAAATAACATACCAACAAAAGTAAGGAGCCCATATTTATTCTCCCTCATATTCTAACAAAACCTTAAGATTGTGTGTGTGTGTGTGTGTGTGTGTGTGTGTGTGTGTGTGCTTTTAGGGCAGAGCTTCTCAAATGTGTAATTAACCTTTTGGACTGGGAAGTTCTTTATTGTGTGAGGTGTCATGCCTGTTATAAAATGTTTTTCAGGTCCTGGGCTTTGACCCACTAAATGACAGTAGTCTTCCCCTACTCCCTGAGCCATGACAATCAAAAATTGCCCCCAGTTGAGAACCATTGTTTCAAAAGATACCTTGTCTAAAGAGAGGTTTATTCTGGAGTTTTCCTGTTTAAATTATCCATAAAAACAACTTCAAGGCCCAGTGTATACATTTATTCCATTTCAGCTGGTATTTCCTGGCTATCTACCATGAGAGGGACACTTCTAGGATCAAATGGGATGCTCACAGATGTGCATTTTTATTCTTTTAAACACTAATAATCATTTCCAGTGACAGCAAGGAGGATTGGCTTCACACTTTTAAGTAGGAAAGCTTAGTTTTAGTTCCTAAATTACTTGCTTTTCTGGTTTTCCTGGGTAAAGTTAGGTATAACCAAAAGCCACTTTTATAGCTTGGTAGGTTATGTATTTAAATGAAAAAAGGTGTAAGCAATCCTGAGTTCAATCCATGCTTTAACTCACATGCAGTGGCCATTTCCACACTTGGCATCCTTTCTTAGAGAGGATTACTGACTCAGTGTGACCAGACTAGGTCAGAGACTCCTGGGGTTTCTAGAGAGTTGCAACCTTGTATCTCAGTTTTATGCTCAGAAGAAGGATGCAGAGTGCAGAGAAGATTCTTCCAGGACACTGAAGCATTTTTCTTTGCCAAATATTTGAAGGAAGAGAGCAATGCAAAGGAAGAGGAAATGCTAGTGTGGTAATCTCTGCTTCCCAAGTACCCTAACTGACTTTTGGAACAAAACTCTTAGCTGGGGGCAGTGATTTCAGGCACGTTCAGCCAGACACATACTGTGTTAATTGGTTTTCATATTGGTTTTCATATTTCATTTCACCCTCACAACCACTTTATGAGTAGGTTTTATTATTAATCCCCGTTTTACAGATGAGAAGACAGAGGCAGAGAAAGGTTAAGCAGTTTATCTAAGTGGCTGACTTCAGAATCCCACCCCACGTCTGCCTGACTGCAGGGTCCATGCCTTTAACCCACTATATTCACTACTGGTGCTTCCCAGGTGGCACAGTGGTAAAGAATCTGCCTGCCAATGCAGAAGACGCAAGAGACGCAGGTTTGATCCCTGGGTCAGGAAGATCTTCTGGAGGAGGAAATGGCAACCCACTCTAGTGTTCTTGCCTGGAAAATTCTATGGTCAGAAGAACCTGGCAGGCTACAGTCCATGGGGTCACAAAGAGTGAGACACGACTGAGCTTGCACACGCACTCACTACTGGAATATTCACTACTAGATACTCTCCCACAGTGCCCCTTCCCAGTTGGTAACATGCATCAGCCTTATAATTCACTCAACGCCTGTCTTCCTCACTTCCGGACATTCTATGAGATCTTAATCTATTCTGACTTGTTCCAACATCCAGGGCCTGGCACACGGGAGACACTAAATATCTGTTGAGTGAAAGTGGAGATAGTATAATCAATTGTATTATGCAGAATCTTCTTCTAGGGGTTCTAGTAGAAGAAGCCAACAGGTATTTATTTATTGATTTTCTTAGTTTATTTTATTATTTGTGTCTTTATTGCTGTAAGCAGACTTTCTCTAGTCGTAGCGAGCTGGGGCTGGCTACTCTCTAGTTATGGTACCTGGGCTTTTCATTGAGGTGGCTTCTCTTGTTGCAGAGCACAGGCTCTAGGTACAAGGGCTTCAGTTGTTGTCGTTTACTTGCTCTGTGGCGTGTAGAATCTTTCTGGACCAGAGATCGAACCTGTGTTCCGGGCATTGGCAGGTGAATTCTTGTCCACTGCGCCACTGGGGAAGTCTTGGCCAACGATTATGGATCTTTTGTTTTCACTCATGGTGTGGAATGGGCAGGGCATGCAATGCAAGTATGTGCTTTAGGTTCTATGATGGAGCTGGAGAGACAAGGCATATAAGATCCATTGTTGTTCAGTCGCTAAGTTATATCTGACTCTGCATCCCCATGAACTGCAGCATGCCAGGCTTCTCTGTCCTTCAGTCTCTCCCAGAGCTTGCTCAAACTCATCTCCATTGAGTCGATGATGCTATCTAACCATCTCATCCTCTGTCATCTCCTTCTCCTCCTGCCCTCAGTCTTTCCCAGCGTCAGGGTCTTTTCCAACAAGTCTAGCTCTTCACATCAGGTGACCAAAGTATTTAGGAACAACTGAAGATGACTTGCAGCTTGAGTGCTGCATTGTGTGGATATAACTTTGCAATCAGAAACCCAGTGTCTCAGAAGGAATCTCCTGTTTCTTCCTGAATGATTTAGAACTTTCTACATCCAAGTGCTTTTCCTTTGCTAGAAAGAAAGCAGAGGGACAAATGAACAGACAGAGAGCGAGACTGTCCTGTTTAGGCTGTCATATTTCTAAACTGCCACAAGGTGGGAGTATTTTAAAACTTTACTGTGATTTTCTAATTATTAATCTTTTGCGAGCTGTATGGTTGATAGAACATCAGTGTCCCAACACAGTGCATTGCAACTCAGAAAAACAAACATGGCTCTCTTTTTACTGCTGGAAACTTGACTCTTGTGAGATTGGCAAAGAGAAATGGATATTAAAGCAAGAGAATTAACAGTTATTGGTTCAGCTTGTAACTATTGTGTGTTACATTTGAAAATAAGCTTATAGTGTAAAATGGAAACATTTTATATTTTTGGTTCCAATACAAAACTTCAGTATTGTTAATGAATGTAGTCTCATTCTTTTTTTTTCCCCTAAAGCTCTCTAAGTTGAAGCAATGTTAATCTTCTTATGATTCACCATTATTTTGCTCTTTGGTTCCAGTGTAGAAATTCAGCCACTTGGTGGTGCATACTGAGGGCTGTGACTATCAAACTTTTTATTGTCTCTGGCACCTCCGGCAAATAGCAGATGTATTTTCAGTGTCCTGGGACAGAAATTCAAATTGTAGCTGGTGAAATATACCAAACCAGAGAGGATTAGAGAGCTGATGGTCAGTGGAGTGTGTGTTTTAACTGGTGTGCAAAAAAGCCCATTTGCAAAGGAATCTACTACCAAAAGATGGTGATCTTAGCTAAAATGTGAAACTCTTTAATACTTTTAGAAACTCTGGTCCTAAAGGTCGAGGGAAGCAATAGGCAAAGAAAGGAAGGACAAGGATAGGAAGTTTGGCCAAATCAGATAGAGGAAGGACTGGCAAGCACTCAGGTTCCTGCAGTCAAGGAGACAAATCCATGTTTTTCTTCATCAGCCCTTCAGTTACCTTTGAAGCTGATGATTGCAGACTCAGCCCTAGGAAATTAAATGGCTCCCAGTTTCATTAAGGTGTTATATGCATGGGCAGGTAGGCCAGTTTCCATGGAGAACATTCTACAAACCATGGAAAAGCAACTTGAGCTCACTTCTGAACATTGTCTTGTTGGCCCCAGCAGCACTCAATCTCCTCTACTCAGGTAGGACTTCTCACTCCCTAGCCCCACAGGTGTCCACAGGTGTGACATGTGCTCATTCCACTTCATTCCTACCATCCTAATTCTCCTTACTTCAACTTGCAGAATCCTAGAGAATCAAAGATATAACGGGAGGAGAGCAAAGTGCAGTCAAGTGACTTGCCCAAGAAGCATCTCTAATTCAAAACTTTTGCCCAGTTTTTCCTGTCCAGCTCACCCAAATCTGACCTTTTGCTAGGTCTGGCTCAAGTCCTCACCTTTAAAGTCCTAGGGAACTTAATGTTAAAATCCATATATCTCAGTTACATACTCTTTGGTGTGGCCTACTGCTGCTTTCTGTATCTGTCTTGACTCCTCAGCTGACAGGCTAAGGCTCTTGAACCCAGGGCCAGCTCTTATACATCAGGGCTCCCCAATCGTTAATGTGCACACAGATCATCTGGTTTCTGTTTAAGGTGGAGATTCTGATTCAGAAGGTCTGGGGTGGGGCTTGAGACTCTACATTTCTGACAAATTCCCTTGAAAGTGGTGCTGATGCTGCTGGCTCAGCGCAGCATGGGTAATTGATTGATGGCTCCTTTTCCTCAGAAATGTTGCAGGAGTCCATTTTATCTGATAGAAATTGGTTTTTCTGCCTGTAGCATGTTGAAGGGATAATAATAGTTTCTTTGTTATGGGGAGGTAGTACAGTATGTCAAGTTAAAGCACTGACTTTGAGCCACTCAAAGTAAAAAGGTAACATTTTTCAAGTACTTAATTATGTGTTGGGCACTCTGATGAGTGCTTTATATGCATTATTGGATTAAATCTTTTGAAAGAAAAATGGTAAGTAAAAAACAAACAAAAACTCATTGTGTTCTGTTTGGGTTTTCAGAAAATAAGTATCAATTTCTTAAGTGATTTCTCTTTCTGTAGGGCTACAGAGTTTCTACAGATTCTGAATACAGTGCTCTTTTAAGAAAAGCTTATGGAGAAGGAAATGGCAACCCACTCCAGTGTTCTTGCCTGGAGAATCCCATGGATGGAGAAGCCTGGTAGGCTTCCGTCTATGGGGTCGCACAGAGTTGGACACGACTGAAGCAACTTAGCAGCAGCAGCAGCAGCCCTGGAATAAAAGCTATGACCAACCTAAATAGCATATTAAAAAGCAGAGACATTACTTTGCCAACAAAGGTCCATCTAGTCAAAGCTATGGTTTTCCCAGTAGTCATGTATAGATGTGAAAGTTGGACTATAAAGAAAGATGATCGCCGAACAATTGATGTTTTGAGCTTTGGTGTTGGAAAAGACTCTTGAGAGTCCCTTGGACAACAAGAAGACCAACCAGTCAATCATAAAGGAAATCGGTCCTGAATATTCATTGCAAGGACCGATGTTGAAGCTGAAACTCCAATACTTTGGCCACCTGATGCAAAGAACTGACTCTTTGGAAAAGACCCTGCTTCTGGGAAAGATTGAAGGCAGGAGAAGAAGGGGAAGACAGAGGATGAGATGGTTGGAAGGCATCACTGACATAATGGACATGAGTTTCAGTATGCTCTGGGAGTTGGTGATGCACAGGGAAGCCTGTCGTGCTGCAGTCCGTGGGGTTGCAAAGAGTTGGACATAAATGAGTGAATGAACTGAACTGACACTGTAGAGATGGAACATACTGTGTAAATATACAAAATAAAAGCAAAAGGCTGTATTATGATTAAAAAAAAAAAGAAAAGCTTAGTAAGTCTCCTGTGAGGATTTTTACATCAGCTGATAGTTAAGAAGTTATGACTAATTTTTCGTAACTGCTGTTTTGTGTCTTATATGCCTTTTCTCAATACACAAACTTCAATAGGTAAACATCTTTGTAATGTTGTATGAGTACACGGAAAAAGAGTTCGAGTCAACTAAAAGACAAGGATGTTTAACTTGACGTAACTCAGATAAGTAAATTCTGAACTTATTAGAATAAAGTTTCAATTCTTATTTCTGGGTTTCAGAAGCTCAAGAACAATAAGTTTGGCAAAGGCAAAAATGCATTTATCTTATCTTGAGATTTCTCTTTTTATAATTAGTTTTTATTGGAATATAATTAATATCTTGAGATTTCTTTAGAATTCAGAATATAAGTAGTGAGCATCTTGTTGATTAAAAAATTGATTTTCATTCTCAAAAAGAAAATATATGCTTCAACCCATTTTTTTCCTTGAGTTAAGAGGAATGTGTGTATGTGTATATGCATGTATATTTGTTAGGATATTACACAAACTTTTTGTGTTTAATTTTTTTTATCTGTAAGTGGATAAAAATATCTATGTTGAGTGTTTTAAAAATGCAAATTAAATGAATACTGAATTCTCTCAGCAAATGTTTATTGAGCTCCTACCATACCAGGATAAATACAAGCATTGCTCTAAACCAGGACAAAGCAAAGTAGCACAGTGGTGCTCTCATAGAACTCTGAGTCAGAGGTTGGGGGTACAGCCAGTAAAGGGGCATAGTAGATAATTTCAGGTGGTGTAAGGACTGGGAAGGAGACAGCAGTCTGGAAGGCTTCCTGGAGGAGGTGATCTCTGACTTGAGCCTGACTCATTAAAGGGAGTGTAACATGCATAAATGAGGTCAGGGTGGTCCAGTCTGCTCAGAGTGGGCACCTAACATCTCTTCATCCAACAGAATGACAGACTGTGGAGTTTCTGTTTGTAACGATTGTTTTTAGAAGAGAGCACGATCTCTCTGATAGACTAGATAGTAATCTGACAAAGGATAGCCCAGGCCGGTAGGTTTTTCAGAATCTGCTCTAGCTTCCACAGCTCTTCACATGGTGCTACATGCATGGATTTCTGAAAAACAATCTTTATAAAAGTGCCTTAAATTTCTTCGTGATTATTTACTTTAAAAGTATATGACTTAAAAAAAAAAAAAAAGTATATGACTTTTTAAAATTCTTTTTTACATTAAAAAAATTTTAAAGTATATAACTTTTAATATTAATAAACTTTTTTTTCTTACTAGTGGTAGTTGCTGTTCAAGGAAGTCTGATTTGTGTTTCTGGAATCTCACTAACCTTTTGCTTCTAATTTAGAAACTGGATGAAGACTTGCATCAAAAAATTGCAAAGGAGATGAACCTCTCTGAAACGGCTTTTATCCGAAAGCTACACCCAAATGACAACTTTACACAAAGTAAATACACTTTTTTCTTTTCTTTTAAAACAATTCCTGAATGGTACCAGAAACTGTTTTTCCAGTGGGGGAATAATATTTAAGAAAAATGTCCATTTATTCTTTGCATGCAGATAAGAAAGGTGGGGGAACTTCTAATTTGATTTTCAGTTCATCTAAGGGAGCAGATGCTGATGAATTTGAATGTTTCAGATCCAGATCTAGCATTGCAGAGCCCTAGAAGTCTTGCTTCAGAGAAGGCAATGGCACCCCACTCCAGTACTCTTGCCTGGAAAATCCCATGGATGGAGGAGCCTGGTGGGCTGCAGTCCATGCGGTCGCTAAGAGTCAGACATGACTGAGCGACTTCACTTTCACGCATTGGAGAAGGAAATGACAACCCACTCCAGTGTTCTTGCCTGGAGAATCCCAGGGATGGGGGAGCCTGGTGGGCTGCCGTCTATGGGGTCACACAGAGTCGGACACGACTGGAGCGACTTAGCAGCAGCAGCAGCAGCAACAGAGGTCTTGCCTAGACTTTGCTCCTCCTTTTCACAACACGTTTCAGTGATTAATTACGCTAATGCAATGTTTAGAAAATGAAAACTTTCAACCCCCTTGTACGGAAATGATCTTGTCTCTCTTTGGTTTTTCCCCTCTGAAGGTTCCTGCTTTGGATTAAGATGGTTTACACCACAGAATGAGGTTCCTCTCTGTGGCCACGCTACCCTGGCTTCTGCAGCTGTGCTGTTTCACAAAATAAGTAATATGATTTTCTTTTATGAACTTATCAGTTAGTAAATAGAAATATTTTTAAAAACTCTCGTACATTTTTTCCTGTGAACCAAAGTGACTGGTATAAAGACTGCAAAGTTTATTTCACATGATTTATTATGTAGAAACAAAAACAGCAACCTTCAAGAACACTTTGATTTTTCAGGCATGTTGAATAGCCATAGTTGCTGTTCTCTGAAATGCCATTTTCTTTTGCTTATAGTTTATTTTATTTATTTACTTTTGGTTGCGCTGGGTCTCTGTTGCTGTGCATGGGCTTTCTCTAGTTGCGGCCCGCGGGGGCTACTCTGGTTGTGGTGCATGGGCTTCTCCTGGTGGCAGCTTCTCTTGTTTCGGAGCACAGGCTCCAGCAGTTGTGGGATGCGGTCTTAATTCCTCTATGGCATCCTCCCTCCCAGACCAAGGATTGGACGCATGTCCCCTGCATTGGCAAGTGGATTTTTATCCACTGTATCACTAGGGAAGTCCTACCATTTTCTTTTAAATAGGAGCTCTCTGGTCTCTGTGACCAACACAGGAGGATGGCTTGTAAGGCAGAATAGGTATTTAACATGACATAATACTGGGGAACTAAAAGACATACTTTTCCCCAAATGTGTCCCCATGCACACTGAAATTCATTTCACAATAGAAGCTTCTTTATCCTGAATTTTAAATATTCATGAGGTAAACTATATACATTTACCCTGTGAAGAAAGGATGCAGTACTTTAATCCTACCAGTTCCCATCTCATCTACACTTGGTGTAATAAAGATCAGGGCTTTGTGGGAACAGGGCAGAGGGGAGATGCCTGGAAATGTCCTCAAAGTAGAGACAGAAGCAGCCATGAAAAAGTGTAGACAACAGAAAGTCAAACAAGGAAGTAACCAGGATGATATGACAGAGGGGTAACTGGGGGAGTGGGGGATTTGAAAAAGAAGTTCTTTTTGGAGTTACTTCAGTTCAGTTCAGTCGCTTAGTCGTGTCCGACTATTTGTGACCCCATGGACTGCAGCACACCAGGCTTCCCTGTCCATCATCAACTCCTGGAGCATACTCAAACTCAAGTCCATTGAGTTGGTGATGCCATCCAACCATCTTATCCTCTGTCGTCCCCTTCTCCTCCTGCCTGCAATCTTTTCTAGCATCAGGGTCTTTTCCAGTGAGTCAGTTCTTTGCATCAGGTGGCCAAAGTAATGGAGCTTTGGCTTCAGCATTAGTCCTTCCAATGAATAATCAGGACTGACTTCCTTTAGGATGGACTGGTTGGATCTCCTTGCTGCCCAAGGGACTCTCAAGAGTCTTCCCCAACATCATAGTTCAAAAGCATCAATTCTTCGGTGCTCAGCTTTCTTTGTAGTCCTACTCTCACAGCCATACATGACTACTGGAAAAACCATAGCCTTGACTAGATGGACTTTGTCGCCAAAGTAATCTCTCTGCTTTTCAATAGGCTGTCTAGGTTGGTCATAGCTTTTCTTCCAAGGAGCAAGTGTCTTTTTAATTTCATAGCTGCAGTCACCATCTGCAGTGATTTGGGAGTCCAAAAAAAATAAAGTTTGTCACTGTTTCTACTGTTTCCCCATCTATTTGAAATGAAGTGATGGGACCGGATGCCATGATCTTCGTTTTCTGAATGTTGAGTTTTAAGCCAAATTTTTCACTCTCCTCTTTCACTTTCATCAAGAAGCTCTTTAGTCCTTCTTCGCTTTCTGCCATAAGAGTGGTGTCATATGTGTATCTGAGGTTATTGATATTTCTCCCAGCAATCTTGATTCCAGCTTGTGCTTCATTCAGCCTGGCATTTCTCCTGATATACTCTGCATATAAGTTCAATAAGCAGGGTGACAATATACAGCCTTGACTTCCCAATTTGGAACCAGTCTGTTGTTCCTTGTTTGGTTCTAACTGATGCTTCTTGACCTGCATACAGATTTCTCAGGAGGCAGGTCAGGTGGTCTGGTATTCCCATCTCTTAAAGAATTTTCCACATTTTGTTGTGATCCACACAGTCAAAAGCTTTGGCATAGTCAATAAAGCAGAAGCACATGTTTTTCTGGAACTCTCTTGCTTTTTTGATGATCCAGTGGATGTTGGCAATTTGATCTCTGGTTCCTTTGACTTTTCTAAATCCAGCTTAAACATCTGGAAGTTCATGGTTCATGTACTGGTGAAGCCTGGCTTGAAGAAGTTTGAGCATTACTTTGCTAGCGTGTGAGATGTGTGCAGTTGTGTGGTCATTTGAACATTGTTTGGCATTGCCATCCTTTGGGATTGGAATGAAAACTGACCTTTTCCAGTCCTGTGGCTACCACTGAGTTTTCCAAATTTGTTGGCATATTGAGTGCAGCACTTCCACAGCATCATCTTTTAGGATTTGGAAGCCTTCCCTGGTGGCTCAGACGGTAAATTGTCTGCCTGCAATGCGGAGACCCGGGTTTGATCCCCCAGTCAGGAAGATCCCCTGGAGAAGGAAATGGCAACCCACTCCAGCACCCTTGCTTGGAAAATCCCATGAACGGAGGAGCCTGATAGGCTACAGTCCATGGGGTCACAAAGAGTTGGACACGACTGAGCGACTTCTTTCTTTCATATGTAGAGTCTTCTCTTGTGTTGTTGAAGAGGTGCTTGCTATGACTAGTGTGTTCTCGGCAAAGCTCTGTTAGTCTTTGCCCTGTTTCGTTTTGTACTCCAAAGCCAAATTTGCCTATTACTCCAGGTATCTCTTGACTTCCTACTTTTGCATTCCAGTTCCCTATGATGAAAAGGACATCTTTTTTGGGTGTTAGTTCTGGAGGTCTTGTTGGTCTTCATAGAACTGTTCAGCTTCAGCTTCTTTAGCATTACTGGTCGGAGCATAGACTTGGATTACTGTGATATTGAATGGTTTGCCTTGGAAATGAACAGAGATCATTCTGTCATTTTTGAGATTGCACCCAAGTACTGCATTTCAGACTCTTTTGTTGACTGTGAGGACTACTCCTTTTCTTCTAAGGGATTCTTGTCCACAGTAGTAGATATAATGGTCATCTGAATTAAATTCCCTCATCCAGTCCCTTTTAGTTCACTGATTCCTAAAATGTTGATGTTCACGCTTGCTGTCTCCTATTTGACCACTTCCAATTTACCTTGATTCATGGACCTAACATTCCAGGTTCCTATGCAGTATTTGTTCTTTGCAGCATTGGACTTTACTTCCATCACCAGTCACATCCACAACTGGTCATTGTTTTCGCTTTGACTCTGTCTCTTCATTCTTTCTGGAGTTATTTCTCCACTCTTCTCCAGTAGCATATTGGGCACCTACCAACCTGGGGAGTTCATCTTTCAGTGTCCTATCTTTTTGCCTTTTCATACTGTTCATGGGGTTCTCAAGGCAAGAATACTGAAGTGGTTTGCCTTTGCCTTCTCTAGGACCATGTTTTGTCAGAACTCTCCACCGTGACCCATCTGTCTTGGGTGGTCCTACATGGTATGGCTCATAGTTTCATTGAGTTAGACAGGGCTGTGGTCCATGTGATTAGTTTGATTAGTTTCCTGTAATTGGGAGTTACTTAGATGGGGGTAATAAGTGAAGGTCTTATAGGCCACGTTTGCCCTGGAAGCAGTCTCATTGGCATGCTGGGAGGACTAGGGGCAGTATTCTTAGGATTAGCATTGTTAGTGGAGTAAAGAAAGAAGAATTTTTTCTGCTCCCCAACCCACCATGTCCCTTGTACCAGAAAGCAGAATTTAAATTTTTTTTTTTTAGTTTTTAATTTTTTAATTAATTAATTATTTTTTAGAATTAAAAAAATTTTTTGAATGACTTAGCTTATTTTTGACTGTGCTGGGTCTTCGTTGCTTTGTGTGGGCTTTCTCTAGTTGTGGTAAGCGGAAGCTCCTCTCTAGTTGCAGTGCACAGGCTTCTCATTTGGGGGCTTTTCTTGTTGTGGAGCACGGGCTCTAGAGCACATGGGCTTCAGTAGTTGCTCAGGCTTAGTTGCCCTACAGTGACATGTGGGTTCTTCCTGGACCAGGGGTTGAACCCACGTCACCTGCACTGGCAGGCAGACTCTTAACCTCTGGACCACCAGGGAAGTCCAAGAAAGCAGAACCGAACACCATGTGAAGTTGAACCGCAGAGTAGTAGCAACAAAGAAAGTCCTGATAGTCTTGCACAGGGTAGGCCTGAGGTTAGATGAGAAAATGCTTTGTAAATAATGATGTCTTACACCAGTTGTAATGAGAAGACTAAAACTTTGAATTTCAGAATATAAATTTTATTCTGTGAAAGCTAATCAGCAATGTGACATTTCCTCACCTTTGAGATATGTTCATAGAAATACTAGGGAAAAGAGTTAAGTCATAAATCTTTGTTTTCACTAAAAATGTTATCCCCTCTGAGATAAGTGGCCCAAGTTGTATCAGTAATATGAAGGGATATTGTATCAGGGTTTGTGATCTAATCTTTAAATCAATATTTTATATATAGTTTGGCTTGTTTATGGTAAAATTGATTTGTTCATATCAGACTGTTGTATAAAACCTGTATGTTCTATTTGTCATCCCTTTGGCATAAGTTAAACTAGTAGTTTATAACTCTATAAACTCTATTGTAGGAGTATATAAAATAGAAAAATCTACATTAAAAAACATTATAGCAACCCTATAAGCTGTGTTTAATTATTTACCATTTTATTGGTAAAATGAAATTAGTATAAGTTTAATTACTACCCTGTTTTATTGATGAGGAAATTGAGGTTTAAGGAGATTAAATAATTTTTTCAAGAGCACAGCATGATGTCAAGACCAATCAGTTATGTTCTTGGTTCTCAAGTTAGAATCCAGTGAGAGTTTTCTCCACTAAGACCCCAGTAACCCAAACCTGGGACCGCTTTACTGGAATGAATGACACTGCCTGAGAATCTTTTAAAAGTGATCAAAAGAGACATGCAACCATATAACAGAGTTTATTTTTCTATTTCTTGATTCCTTTCAAACATTTAACAAAATAAAATTCTTTTTTTGGCCAGAAAATGTGCATAGCACTCTAACCTTTGTCACTATGAGTGGGGAACTGAAGGCCAGAAAAGAAGAGGATGGTATCGTCCTGGACCTGCCTCTTTATCCAGCCCATCCCCAGGTCAGCTTTTTAAAATTATTGCCACACACTGTATACAATGTGCCTGTTTTACAATGATTTTGTCTTTTTTCCTGATCTAGAAATTGCACGAAGTGGAGGACCTGATAAAGGTTCGTGAAAGAGTCAAACTTGAGCCGTGGGATTTGATCATCTGTAATTGTTTGAACAAAGATTTGTTGTATTTGATCTCAAATATAGACCTTCTACCAATGTAAGTGTTCTAGTTTAAGCTTGGGTGAATACTGCATGGTGCCTTTTAGGTTTGAATTTTAATATTGAATCTATTTGGTGAAAAGATTGACCAGTTTTCCCTAACTCTTCATTATCTGATTAGCCCCCATGGAAAGATGGGGGAGGGGAGAGTGCCATGTGGCAGGCTGAGAGTGAAAGAAAAGAATGGAAACAGCCTGGCAGCAGTCTGTGTCCTGATCTCTTCAGTGGAGAATAAGGCTGAGATGACGGGGCTGTGCTTTGATGCAAGAGAGCAGAAAAGCAAGGGTACTGCAATAGAGAAGACAAGATATATATAGCAGCCTCCTCAAAGGGTCTGTGTGGGGATGGGGCTTTATGATAAGGATGATGATGATGATAAAGAATATTTTTGAGAGTCTGTTCTGTGCAGTACCATGCATTTTAATGCATTATTTCATTTAATTCTCACTGTCACCCAGGGCAGTAGGCACTACAGTTGTCTTGTGGAGATTCTAGAAGGCCAGAGCAGCCCTGGATAGCCAGGTGCTTAGGTTTTAGAGCAGGAAGGGCCCAGGTCAGGACCAGGCCAAGGGTGCCATGAGAAAAAATTATTCTGGGAAATGGCCCGTTACAGGTAGTAATGGGTATTTCTTAGTGAATTTTCAAATACAGCATTTGTTATCTCTTTAGTGTTTTGCTTTAAGTTTTCAAAGAATATAAGCAAGTATCATGGATTCTACTTTTACACTCAGCTTCACCTATGGCTTCGGTTTTGGGAGACAAGCCAAATTCATAAATGAATTGCTTTAAGCATATTGGCAAAAAAACAGAAAATCTTTACAGTGGTAGACCTTGTTCATGATAGAAAGAACTTAACCTGCTCTCTCTAAGCCTCAGGGTCAGCATTTGTAAAATGGGAATGATGAAAAGTATTTATCATGAGTATTGTCATTTTGGGCTTCCCAGGCGACTCAGTGGTAAAGAATCTGCCTGCCAATGCAGGAGACACAGAAGATAAGGGTTCAATTCCTGGGCTGGGAAGATCCCCCTGGAGTAGGAAATGGCAACCCACTCCAATATTCTTGACTGGGAAATCCCTGGACAGAGGAGCCTGACGGGCTGCATTCTTTGGGGTCGCAGAGTTGGATACAACTGAGCATGCATGCATTGTCATTTTTTGTTCCTAGAAACTGTCAATAAGATTCTCAGTTGAGAATTAAACTTTCAAATTGACATAAGAATCCATGCAGAGAAGGGTTGGATGACCCTTCAGAGAGATTTGGAGGCCTGGAGAGCAGATGGGATTGGGCTGTAGGAGTCACCATATCTAGAGGGGGGACATTGGTCAGCAGTGGTCACAGAGGCAGACCTTCCAGGCACTACCCTCAGTAGTCTTGGCCATGGAACCTAGAGCTTCTAAGCCCCTAAAGAAGATTGCTGCTGCTGCTGCTGCTAAGTCACTTCAGTCATGTTCAACTCTGTGCGACCCCATAGACGGCAGCCCACCAGGCTCCCCTGTCCCTGGGATTCTCCAGGCAAGAACACTGGAGTGGGTTGCCATTTCCTTCTCCAATGCATGGAAGTGAAAAGTGAAAGTGAGGTCGCTCAGTCGTGTCTGACTCTTAGCGACCGCATGGACTGTAGCCCACCAGGCTCCTCCATCCATGGGATTCTCCAGGCAAGAGTACTGGAGTGGGTTGCCATTTCCTTCTCCAAGGGATCTTCCCGACCCGGGGATTGAACCTGGGTCTCCCGCGTTACAGGCAGATGCTTTTACTGTCTGAGCCACCAGGGAATCCCATTCCTCTAAGAAGCAGGCATAAAGCCCCACCTCTACAGATAGTAGACAGTAGTGATTCAGAGCTTTGACTCCAGGGCTCCTCAGTCCTGGGTCAAAGTGTGTGTATGTGAGAGAGAGATTCTGGGCCTCCCTGAATCTTTTTATCTGTGGGGAAAATACCCAATTGAAGGAGTTGTATGTCGAGTCTCATAGTAACATATAGGAACAAGGCCTATTTTTGGCTCTCAGAGGCTAAACTTAACCCCTATTAAGGTCCAAGTGCTCCTGAACACCATGAAATTGGCCTTCTTTGAGAAATACCTTGAATCCTAAAACTGACCTGAAACTCTTGAGACTGGAGATGTTGGGTGTGCCTGGCACAAAGCAGATGTTTGTGAGAGATTGTTCTCCAAGGACTTGACCCAAGACACACTTCTGAGGAAGTTTTGGTCTGTCTCCATAGACTGCCATTGGTGACACGTTGGTTCAAGATGTTCGCTATTCCCCAGATACCAAAAAGCTCCTGGTCCGGCTCAGTGATACTTACAACAGGTAAATGAGGTTTTTGACTTTGTCAGTACTGTGGGGGAGGGCACCAGATTCATAGCTCTGGCTTGATCTGGCTGTGCCATGTTCAGTAGAACCATGATCTACACTGCCAGAGTGTTCTGTTCCTGGGCAGGAAGGTTGTAGTTGCTCTTCCTCGCTTACTGCTGAGCCACTGGACAAGCTGCAGCCTGGCCTGCCTTATGGAGTCTGGGGAATGGGTAGTCTGTGGAATGGGTTTGTCCTAATCCATCCTGTTTATGAACAAGGTCATTTCTGGAGAGCCTGACAGTGAATACAGAGAATTTGCTGCAAGTGGAAACCACAGGGAAGGTGAAAGGACTCATTCTCACCCTCAAGGGGGAGCCTGGTGGGCAGACTCAAGCATTTGACTTTTACTCCAGATATTTTGCTCCATGGTACGGTGTGGCTGAAGACCCCGTAACAGGTACTTTTTGCCTTGAATCCTGAGGAAAGCTAAACAGTGGAGGAGGAGGAGAACCGCTGTTTAAGTGCCCTCCACAGTGAGCTTTCGGGTTGTTTGGGCTTTGAGCTGCCTTTGTTTCCCTATCTCCCCTCCCCATCCCTTCACTGAAGTCTCTTGTGAAAAACACAAGTGTTAATGAGGCAATATATAGCAAGGTTAAATTTTAGCATCAGACAGGCTGGGTTTTCGTCCTAGCTTCCTAGCTGTTGACCTTGGGTAAATGATTTAACTTTTCACAGCTTTTGTTCCCTGTCTATGAAATATGGATAATACCTCATAGGTTATGTAAACACAATGCATGTTAAACACAATACATAATGAGCACAGTGCCTGGCACATGGTAAGTGGCCAATAGCTGTTAGGTATTTTAACAACTAACGATAAAACTGGCTCCTTGAGCCAACACTTCTAGAGCTACCTGTTGCAAAATCCAGTGGCCAGTGTCCACTATATTCCCAAAGTCCTTTGTGCTTTTCAGTGGCCAGCCTGTGTGATCATTGACCAAGATTTGGTCTTTGAAGGACCAAGTCCTGGACTGCAGGTGGGAAACAGGGACAGGAATAGCGTTTTTCTTCCTCCCCTCCTCCTTTGCTGCACCTGCTCACTAAGTGAGTGGAATGGGTTCAGCAACATAGGAATTCAGGATCTTCCACAAGCCAGAAGCAGAGAGTTGAAATAAAAAGTTGGCAAGAATGTGATGCTTCCTACTTTCATCCTCCTTGATAAAAGTGGGCTGAGCAGCAAAAGGCGGGGAATGCTTTTTGGAGGAAGCTGATGGATAAGAAGTTATGAGTGGATTTACACATGCATGGCTGCTTCCCAAAGATTTTAATTATCACAGAGGGAATGTTTTTCCCCCCTGGAATTATGCTTTTCTAGAGTGGGAAAGCTTTTTGGACAGTGATGGCCAACAGTCTTGGTTTGCTTGAGACTGAAGGACTTCTCAGAGTAGGGATCTTCAGTGATGAAACCAGGGCAGCCTCAGGCATACTGGGATGCCTGGGCACCCTGTCCCATAGTATTTAGTACATTTTTCTGAAGGAGAAACCTTTTTCAAACCATCCTTTCCTCTCCCAAATACTTGCTTGTCAGTTATTACTTAGCAGTTTGTTCCTTCATTTTAGTATTTATTCTCTGATCTACACCTAGGGCACAATCCTGTGAAAAAATATCTCACTAAAACAAAGCTCTTTTGGCACCAAAAACTGGGAATGTTGTCTTCATGGAAATTTTGGTCTTTTGTCAGAGTTCTCACCCTTCTTTGCGTGTGCGTCTTAGGAGGAAGGATATGTTTTTCCTTGATAGATGTAGACAGATTTACGTGAAAGCCTTAATTCTCCTACCAGGGACTGACAAGGAATTGATAGACAAGAATTAAAGCCTGCAGTTTAATTCAGCCTTCAGAAAGTGTAAGATGCAGCAGATATGTCTTTTGAAGGAGCTTATCCATAAATTCTATGTCTTCCTTTCTATTCCCATTCATAATTCCACTTTGCAGAAGTCATGGCCAACATAATGAGTAAGTTGTCTAAGGTTCAAACTGGATAGTTGATCCTTTATGAATGTAGCAGAGTTGCTCCTGTTTTCTTTGGGATTGTTGTAACATAACTTTTCACTTCTTTTAAGGGTCTGCACATACTGTTCTCAGTAGCTACTGGTCTGAGCAACTGGGGAAGAAAGACTTGCACGGTAGGACAGTTCTTTTTCAAATTTAAAAAAAAATTGCTAAACTTTAAGCTAGTATTCCTTTTCATATATGCTATCCACTTGAAGATGTAATAAAATGTTAACTATCAAACAAAAATGTTAACTATTACCCACATGAAAACTAAAGGTTTTGAATTCCTTCACCCTGAATCTTCTGCTCAACATCCGCCCCCCCAAACATTTTCCACCTCTGTTTCTCCCAAAGCACAGACACACTTCTAATACAGTTAAGTGCCAAGTAAGTATTTGCTGAATAAAGTTAACTAGGTGTGTAATTTTGGCCCAGAAAGGTTCTTTATAATGTGATGAGTTGAGATTGGATGATTACCAGGGTCCCATTATGGGATTAAATAAAACAAATTGCTTTGGAACCAAGTCTCCTAGTGATTAATACATTGCTCAGGACAGAGAAAATAGATGGTAGCCAGTGGAGGTTACACAGCTAGTACCACATGCAGAACAGGCTACACAATCGAAGTAGAATTTTGACCTTAGTGGACAGAAGTTCTTACTTAGTGGGATGGTTAAGCATCTGTGACCCTGATTTGGGGATAGCAGGGTGGCTGTTCTCTTTCCATTGTGAGCCTAATTACTTCCCTAAGCTCAAGAAGCCTGAGGCTGTACCTCACGTTTGCTTGACAAGTGTGGTTGATTGCTATCCACAATGAGTAGGGAACTCCTTTTGTCCTTTTCAGACCTCGAGAAAGACGGGGCCTTCTCTAAAGGGCCCAAGAGCACCCCCTCTTTATCTTTTTAGCCTTTTAGTCCTAGGCTCTATCTTTTCACTTGTGCTTGCTTACTCCTAGACCTAGATGGAGCCAGGGAGGAAGCTACGGTTAGGGTGTGTCTGGGGCGTTACAGGAAGTAATAGAGGAAGTGGCTCAGGAAGGGAAGATGTAGAGCTGTGTGCTTTGTGTATCAAATTGCGTTTGTGGCCTCAGTCCTCAGGAGAACGGTGTGGGCTAGGCAATATTATGAACAGATGAAGGAACACATTGTTTAAAAAATTAGTTAATAGGTTTTTATTGACAGTGTTGATTTATTACATTAAATAAGTTTCTCATGTATATTGTATTTCTGCTTCTATACATCCTACAGTGTGCTCACTATCAAAAATTTATTTTCTATCCTTTACCACGGAGAAGGCAATGGCACCCCACTCCAGTACTCTTGCCTGGAAAATCCCATGGATGGAGGAGCCTGGTAGGCTTCAGTCCATGGGGTCACTAAGAGTCAGACACGACTGAGCGACTTCCCTTTGGGGTCACTAAGAGTCAGACACGACTGAGCGACTTCCCGTTCACTTTTCACTTTCATGCATTGGAGAAGGAAATGGCAACCCACTCCAGTGTTCTTGCCTGGAGAATCCCAGGGGCGGTGGAGCCTGGTGGGCTGCCGTCTATGGGGTCGCACAGAGTTGGACACTACTGAAGCGACTTAGCAGCAGCAGCAGCAGCATCCTTCATCATGCAGTTGATCTCCTTTAGGCGTTTTGATCCCACACATATCAGCCTGCCCCCATCCCGCACATATCAGCCTGCCCCTCCCCTTCTGGTAACCACTCTCTGTTCTCTGTGTCTATGTGTTTGGTTTGTTCATTTATTTTGTTTTCATTTGTTTGAAAGAATGTATTCTTTAAACTGACCTGGGAGGATTCTAGAGCTTATAATAATCAGTCTTTCACTATGTCTTATTAATTAAAGGGGTGAAAATTATCTTGATTTGTGACTTGTTTTATGTTTTCTTCAGCCTTTCAGTGTTCCAACCGGGGAGGAGAACTGACAATTTCCCTGCGTTCTGATGGACGAGTTGACATCAAGGGAGGCGCGGCTCTTGTTTTAGAGGGCACGCTGACAGCCTAGACTGCTTGCACTGCAGTGATGCAATCTTGAATTACTGAGTATTTTCTGCATAAAAAGAAATGTAAGAGACTGCTTTGAATAAGATTGCATTGTAGTCCACTTAATCCTCACCTGAGAAATAGAACAAGGAAGACAAATTAAGGGATTTAATAATGCTTCCTGATGAATTAACTAAAGGAGTTTTGGTTCTACCTGTGAACATATTCAAAGTAACCCATATCAAAGAATAATGTTGTCACCTTTAATTATGACCACCAATCACAGAATGAGGAACACATTTATGAAGAGTAAGATTAAATCATTTAAACTCAGATGTGAATACCTGATAGATTGTTTTGCAGCCATCGAAAAGACCCAATAGCTATGTGGAAATATAGAAAAATAGTTCATAGTATAATACTAAGAAAGAAAATTATAGTGGACTATTAAATGTTAGCAATGTTATGCTATGTCTGTGGAGAGTAGGAATTTATATGGACAAGAATGGATCATGAAGATAGAAAAGTAAAAACAGTTTATATGTGAATGTTAAGGGTGGAGTAATTTTAATGTACCTAAAAAATTATTTCCTTTATTGGAACATGCTTACGTTTAATACCTAAAAATCAGGACGTGTAGCTAAATAACTAAAACGCCCAGAAATTTTTTAAATGAGTGATAATGAGTGATAGAGTGATAATAAAATTAAACATGGAAAGTAATGTGATATCCTGCCTCTTTCCAAGTTCTTTTCAGGGTGGGAATCCCCCTTACTGTCACTCCCATGTATTCTGCAAATTAGGTGCCCAGCTGGTATCTGAATTCTCACCCTGTGGGTCAGATTTGCTGCTTAGCAATCTGATGTGGTTGGTAAAAAACAATTTGCTGTCTCCTGTGTGTAAGACACTGGACTAGAAATTGGCAGGGTAGAGAGCTGGGGGACAGGATGCAAAGGAGATTAGATGGGGAGCTTGTAGGACTCTCAAGCGACTCTAACTGGGGAGACCAGGCTCATCCTTTCATGAAAAGATAATGAGCACTTGTACTGGTCTGTGATTAGGGTCTGCCATATGCAGACCCTGAGTGCTATGGCGTAGTCAGGGGAGTGTTAAAAAACAGGGTTTTGAAAGATGGGCATGAGCAAAGCTTCAGAGATGAATGAATGTACATGGCCTCTAGGTTTTGTCTAGAGTTTCTATATCTTGAAAGTAGTTACATTCTATAGGTGCGGAGATACAAAGGAAAGTAGTTATTAAACTAACAATCTAGTTGAAGAGACAAGACATAAGGACAGAGAAACACAAGGACAGATAAATAATATTGAAAACTATTCTTTTTCTTTTTTGAAAACTAGTCTTAATTTTTTTTTCTTTTTCTATAGAAAAGACAGGAATCACAGCAATTGTGAGTCATCCCCAGTGTATGAGAAAGGGAGAACTATGGTTCTTCAGGTATGGTTTCCCAGACAAGTAGCATTTGCATTACTTGGGAGCTTGTTAGAAAAGCAAATTCTCAGGCCCTATCTCAGACCCACTGAATCAGAAGCTCTGGAGATGGAGACCAGAAATCTATTTTTTAACAAGCTCTCCGGGCAATCCAGGTGTACATTTACATTTGAGAACCTCTAATATTCATGGTAATGAGTGATAGAGTGGTAATAAAATTAAACACAGAAAGTAAGGTAATATCCTGCCTCTTTCCAAGTTCTTTTTGGGGTGGGAATTCCCCTTGCTG
This sequence comes from Bos indicus x Bos taurus, assembly GCF_003369695.1. Lineage (NCBI taxonomy): Eukaryota > Metazoa > Chordata > Mammalia > Artiodactyla > Bovidae > Bos > Bos indicus x Bos taurus. The sequence continues at coordinate 24,684,288 of NC_040103.1, read as the reverse complement.
TTGCTCCCATGTATTCTGCAATATCCTAGTATTCAGCCATTGTCTTCTTCCCTCTCAAGTGACAATTGCCTCTGTAGCTCAATAACTTTTATTCTCTATTGGTTTTGTTTTTTTTTTTTGGCTGCACCTAGTGGCTTACTGGGGTCTTAGCTCCCAGCCAGGGATTTAACCCAGGCCTTTGGCAGTGAAAAGTGCAGAATCCTAACCACTGGGCTGCCAGAAAAGTCCCAATAACTTCTAAATGTGCATTATCTCAAAATCTCCCTGACCACACCAATATACTTGCTGCTTAATGTAGTTTTGGAGGGGCTGTTGTTGTTGTTGTTGTTTTTTTCCCTCATAGCTTCTAGTTCTGTTCAGCTAGAAAAATTAGCTGTGCTCAGGTGGGAGCTGTTCAGTAATGTGTTGGTAATATAGAGATTAGTTAATCAGCCATGATTTATTAATGATGAATTAATTATACCTGATTATGCAGTTCTGCTAGCTAAATGGAGCTTTAAAGGAGTTATTTTATTAATCATCATGGTGCTAATTGCAGACACTTACAGAAGTATCACTAATTAAACATGCAACCATGTGCAGAACAAGTTGAGCTGCTGAGACCTGCAATAATAAGAAACCCTGACTTTTAGGGGAGCCAAAACAAATTTTATTTTATGCAATATTAGGGATTTGGCTTGGCAATGTTAATCATTCACTGCAAATTAATATTGTAATTTTTCTCAGCAGGAATTGATCCTTATATCAAAAAATATAAAGCACTCTGCATGCATGTGTGCTAAGTCACTTCAGTTGTGTCTGATCCTATGGACTATAGCCTGCTAGACTCCTCTGTCCATGGGATTCTCCAAGCAAGAATACTGGAATGGCTTGTCATGCCCTTCTCATATAGCACTCTAGTGAGATTCTAATAAAGGGAAAGGTTGTTCAATCCTATATTCTTTTTATTTATTTGTTTTATTTTTTGACTGTGGTGGATCTTTGTTGGCTTTCTCTAGTTGCGGTGAGTGGGGGCTACATTTCATTGCAGTGTGTGGGGTTCTTACTGTGGTGGCTTCTCTTGTGGAGCACAGGCTCTAGGCACACAGGTTCAGTAGTTGAAGTGCTTGGGCTTAGTTGCTCTGCAGCGTGTGAGATCTCCCTGGACCAGAGGTCGAACTGATGTCCCCTGCATTGCAGGGCATATTCTTAACCCCTGGGCCACCAGGGAAGCCCCTATATTCTGTTTTATACATATGCAGGATGGTCTTTGCTGAATAGAAACCTTTGATTGATGGGATGTGACTCACAGCAGAGAAAGTCAAAACCACAAACCAGCCCTTTGTATCAGAGAGCATCAGGTGAGTTCAAGACTGTGACCTCTTGGAGATCAAGAACACCTGTGTATTCAATCACAATAAGAGGATTCACAGCCTTGTACTATTGGAGCAGAGAAAGGAATGAGACTGTCCAGTTGAAAGGGCATGTGGTAAACTGAAAGTGAAAGTCCCTCAGTCCTGTTCGATTCTTTGTGACCCCGTGGACTATACAGTCCATGGAATTCTCTAGGCCAGAATACTGGAGTGGCTAGCCTTTCCCTTCTCCAGGGGATCTTCCCAACCCAGGGATCAAACCCAGGTCTCCCACCATTGCAGGCGGATTCTTTACCAGCTGATCCACAAGGTAAACTGAAGGGTAGATGAATAATGGGAAAAGCATTTTCAATTTTTGGCTCAAGATGAATGAAAGCCACTTCCTGACTTTTTTTTATTATGATTAATTGGAGTTATGCAGCATCCAGGACTTCCCAGGTGGCACAGTTGGTAAAGGACCTGCCTGCCAGTGGAGGAGGATGCAAGAGATGTGGGTTCAATCACTAGGTCAGGAAGATCCACTGGAGTAGGAAATGGCAACCCCACTCTAGTATTCTTGCCTGGAGACTTTCATGGACAGAGGAGCCTGGCAGGCTACGTTCTATAGGGATGTAAAGAGTCAGACATGACTGAGCACACACTGCCACCACCATGTAGCATCCAAACACCAACCTTCAACGTTGTCTTAGCGCCATAGTTGGAAAATTCGCATTGTGAGTAGCCAAGGAGGTGGTGGCCAACTTCCTCCAAGGAAGCCAAAGAGGTCAGGTGTGACCTCTCCCTGTACACAGAGGGCAGGCATGCTACTGGGGCTCAGTCAAATCAGAAACTATCTCCTGGGAGTTTGGATCCTGAACAAGGGAAGCAGTACTGTAGAGGCAGTGGCTAGAGGCCTATACTATAAAGGTCCACACTATAGCTCATTCTCAAGCAAGTTCTTTCTTTTCTTTTCTTACCTTTTTTTTTTTTTTTCAGTGGTGGGTCTTGGTTGTGGCCTGTGGATCTTAGTTCCCTGACCAGGGATTGAATCTGGGCCCCCTGCATTGGGAATGCAGAGTCTTAGCCACTGGACCCCAGGGAGCCCCTCTAGCTTATTCTTTCTAACATTATTCCAAAGTGTAGCTGTTTTACCGTTTACTCAGTCCCCTCAGTCTCCTGCTGAAGACCTTTATTTCCAGATTTTTTACCATTAGAAGCTGTCCTGCAGAGAGCAGCTTTATTTATTTTATTTTCTGTGTCCTGGTACTTTTATTTCTTTACAATAGGTTTGAGAGAGAGGGATTTCTGATTTAAAAAATATGTGTATTTTTTATTTCAGTAGCTATTGTCAGATAGCTTTCCAAAAGAGTCTGTAGCTGTTCATGTTGCCAGGGCACTGTGTCCTTTTCACTACAACCCACTAGCAGAATTTTGCTAACCGGGTAAGTGATAGCTTATTATTACTTAATTTGCATTTACTTTTTGACATTAACTTGCCATTTGTATTTTCTCTTCTCTGAATTCTCTATTCATATATTTTTCCCACTTTCAGTTGCATTTTGTTACCAGTTTGCAAAAACACTTTCTTCATTATGATCTGTCACAGGTATGGAAATATTTTCCCTGATGTTTTGATATATATTAAGGCAGTCATTATTTTCCATATTTTGTAGATGAGAAAATAAATGCTCAGAAAAGAAACTGACTTGCTTAAGTGTACTCAGCTAGTATAATGATTAGATCTGGATTTAAAACCAGGATGTGATTACAAACCAAGTGCCCTCACTGTACTTCAAAGAATATCCTAGAGGGTTCCTCTGGTTACTATCCTGTAGAATAAGTTACCCCCAAATTTAGAGGTATGGAACAGTCACTGGTTATGCTTAGAGATTCTGTCAGGAATTTGCACAGGACATCATGAGGAAGCTTTGTTTCTACTCCACGTGCTGTCAGAGTGGTTCAGAGGCAGGGCTGAGATCAGCGGAGGTTTGTTTACATACATTGGGAGCTTTAGTTGGGAACGCTAAAACAACTGAGAACTGGAACAGTTAGGCTTCCTTAAACACTTTTTTTTTTTTTGGCCACGCTGCTTCCAGGATTTCAATTCCATGACCAGAAACTGAACCTGGGCTCCTTGCAGTGTAAGCATGGAATTCTAATCACTGGACTGCCAGGGAAGTCCCTCAAAATTAACTACTTTTTTAAAATTTATTTTTTATTTTATTGGCCACATGGCACGTGGGATCTTAGTTCCCCAACAGCAGATTGAACCTGCACCTCCTGCATTGGAAGCGCAGAGTCTTAACCACTGGACCACCAGGGAAGTCTTGAACACCTTAATCTATATATAGTCTCTCCACATGATGTTTCCGGCATGGCAAGTTTAGGGTAGCTGGACTTGCTCTGTATAGGCTTGGCTCCCAAGGCCCAGAGAGAGCCCGGGGAAGCTGTGTCACCTATTGTGACTCTACCAGGAAGTCACATGGATTTACTTTTGCCACGTTCTATTGGTTGAGGCATTTACAAAGGTCTGTCCAGGCTCACAGGGCAGGAACACAAATCCTATCTCTTGATGGAAGATTATTCATGCCACATTGAAATAAGAGCACATGAGAAGGGATATATTTGACTATAGTTGTCTTTAGAAAAATATCTATCACAAGAGTGTTTTGAGGAATTTCCCACATCCTTGGGAAACTGGGAACAAAAAGGGTTAGCAGGAATAAGAAGGCAATGGCACCCCACTCCAGTACTCTTGCCTGGAAAATCCCATGGATGGAGGAGCCTGGTGGGCTGTAGTCCATGGGGTCGCTAAGAGTCGGACACGACTGGGCAACTTCACTTTCACTTTTTACTTTCATGCATTGGAGAAGGAAATGGTAACCCACTTCAGTGTATTTGCTTGGAGAATCCTAGGGACAGGGAAGCCTGGTGGGCTGCCGTCTATGGGGTCGCACAGAGTCGAACACGACTGAAGCGACTTAGCAGCAGCAGCAGCAGGTGGCTTATAAACAACAAACATTTATTTCTTATAGTTCTGGAAGGTGGGAGTCCATGATCAAGATGCTGGCAGATTTGATGTCTGGTGAGAGCCTGCTTCCTGGTTCATAGATGGCATTCTTCTTCTTGTGTCCTCACATGGTGGAAGGGGCAAGGGATCTCTCTGGGGGTCTCTTAATAAGGACCCTAATCTCATTAGTGAGGGCTCCACCCTCACGACCTAAACACTGACTAAAGGCCCCACCTCTAAGTACCATCACACTGGGGACTCAGTTTCAACATATGAATTTTGGGACACACTTTCAGTCTGTGGCAGCCCTTTTGGGTCAAAGCCTTGTAGTTACTCTTCCCTGATGCTGCCCAATGCTTCTGGAAAGGCCAGAGTGGCTATTGTTAGGGATGAGTGGTTTATGACTTTGTGCAAGAGCCAGTCGAGGTGATCACAATACCTTTGAGCCAGGTTATTTTAAGTTACAATAGACAGTATGTGAATTTCATCAACCAACTGGAGGCTCTTCCTAGCTAAAACCACAATTTCAGCAAAAAAGAAAAGAAGAGGTAAGTTAAAAGTGAACACCTGTTCTTCTAAAATTGCTCTACTGCAGGTACTAGCCCTAGAGAGTTGGCAGATGGTTTTGTGTTTCTAAGCCTGACCTTAGCAGCCCTTCATCAATCTTGAGCTGATTGATTCTCAAGAAAGAGGAGACTCTGGTTTCCCAGGGTACCCAAGACACCTTTGCTGTAGTTACTACCTGAAGACCAATTAATTAGGCCACACTGGTTCTCTCTAGTTTTCCTAACAAAACTAGGAAATCCTGACACAGCCTGGCTGGGGAGGCTTTTTAATTGCTCATTAATTATTGTCACTCTAGACATGGATATTCCTAAAAGAAAAAAGCATCATTTTGCCCTGGGGAAGAAGACTGGTGATTTCCTAGGCCTGCAGCTATTAATATCTTGCATTGTGATTCCGGTTTCCAAGGGGCTCCCTTTTTTAAAAAACCTCCATGCATAGAAATGAAACTACAAACTGCTGCTCCCATCGAATTTTTTAAAAAAATATTTATTATTTATTTACGGCTGCACTGGGTCTTCGTTGCTGTGTGCAGGCTTTCTCTAATTGCGGCAAGTGGGGGCTATTCTCTAGTTGCAGGGCATGGGCTTCTCACTGCAGTGGCTTCTCTTGTTGCAGAGCATGGGCTCTAGGGCACTTGGGCTTCAATATGGTGCACAAGCTTAGTTGCTCTGTGGTGGCATGTGGAATCTTCCTGGACCAAGCGTCGAACCCGTGTCCCCTGCATCAGTGGGTGAATTCTTAACCATAGGTCCATCCCATTGCTGACCCAGGGAGTTTGTCAAACATGAGAGAATTTGTCCCTTGACTATCAGGCACTTTTTATTTTTTAAACTTAAGAGTATTTACTTGAGTTATTTTGAAGTCAATGCGATTGTATTTTTTTTCTTTTATGAGGGTATAGTCAGGTCACCCAGACCACTTATGATGGCTCATCTCTTGCTCTCTGTACACCCCCTGCTCGACCAGTGCCCCCTTCACCTGCATCTGCTCTCATGATTGACCTTCCTACATACTTGACCCAGATCCCAGCTAGTGATTGTTCTAACCTTTAGATCAGAACTTTTCCACCTGCTAGCTTCTCAAGAGGGCCATGAGGGCTGTGCTCTTCTGCTAGTTTCCCCAGTAACCAATGAACCAACCTGACCTCAATTCCCTGGCCCTCTCCCCAGGAGCCAAGACTGCTGCCATCTTGTCCAACACCAGTCGCACAGAGTGGGGTTTCACTCCAGGACCTTAATTCAGACGTGTAAGATCCCCCCATCCACCAAACCATTGATGTCACTGCTGCTGACTCCAGGCTTTCTTGAAGCTGGGCCAGTACAGGGCTTGCAAGCCTGCAGGGTGCAGCCCAACAATGATGTAGAATTAATTCATAATCAACTCTCAGTTATCATCTAGATGGACATCTGGAGGTCTCACTCTTCTCACCCTCTCAGCCAGTTTCCCCTCTTCTGTCTCTCAATTGGATCTATTTCTCTCCTGGTCTCTTCTCAGTCTTTGTTCATCCTTCCATAACTTAGCTACATACGGAAACCAAAACCTAAGCCCATGAATGCCTAACTGGGGAGGGTAAAAGTGGGTTGTGGCAATGTGTTTAATGTGAGAAGAAGTAATGTTAAGAGTCATGTTAAAGGATTAGGTACTCTATGACTGTTCTCCTTTCAGAGAATAACCATAAGTTGACTTTTGCTACTAAGAACTTCCTCCTCATGATAGATGTTATTTCTTCGTAGCATTAAAAGATACACTGGGGCGTATCTTTAAAATTTAAGAGTTTATCTAAGCAAAGTGAAAGAAAGTGAAAGTATCAGTTACTCAGTTGTGTCCGACTCTTTCTGACTCCATGGACTATAGCCCATCAGGCTCCTCTGTCCATGGCATTCCCCAGGCAAGAATACTAGAGTGGGTAGCCATTCCCTTCCCCAAGGAATTTTCTTGACCCAGGGCTCAAACCAGGGTCTCCTGCATTGCAGGCAGATTCTTTACTATCTGAACCACCAGGGAAGTCCCATTTGAGCAAAAATCTCTTCCAATCTGACAGTGCCAAACCAGAAGTGGTTAGGAGCATTTCCCTGACAGAGACTAGGGGCAAGGCTTTATTATTAAGAAGGCTCTAAAGCAGAGCAAGGAAATTATTTAATTGGCTACAGCTCAGGCATTGTATGGGAAAGTCAAGTTGGCTGTTTGGGATTGGTTGTCCTTAGGTTTTGATTTCCTACCCTGGCAGCGTCCATGGACTTAGCTTTTGGTTTGCTTATGTAGCTAAGATGTGAAAACCACCTGAGTCTAAGGGCCTCCTCCTTTAATTAATTTAACAGTAATATAGACATTAATTTTTTTATTATTATAGACAATTTCAAGCATGCACAAAAGCGCAGACAATAGTTACTGCCTTGGCCTTCTTCCCTGCTGCTCCCCACCCTTTGCACCCACTATGCAGCTTCAACGTTTATCACGACCAATTCTGTTTCATAAATGTTCCCCAAACCCAGGAGTTCTGTGCTCCATATTTGGGGTCACCTGAAACCGTGTTTCCTCAGCTGAACATGCCTAGGAGGCAACCCTGGATGTGGCAGACTCCTGCCAGTCTGCATCTTCCACTCTGTCCTGTGGACTGAGGCTTGAGAACATCTCAAGTGTCACATTCTATTATACATGATGGGGAAATTCGAGGCGTCCTGGTGGTGGGCTGGACAAAAGGACAGCTGTGCTGGGCTGCCCACAAATTAGGGCATCTTTGGAGGCTGTTCGCCAATTCCCAATTAATTTTTAGGAGAGCTTTAATTATGCCATCAACAGTCCTCACTTAAACAATCACAAGGCACTCAGGCTGGGGGAGAAATGAGTAACTGACTAGATTTGCATAACCATTTACCCTAATTAGAATGTCAAAAGTTGGTGGCAAAGAGGCCAAGTTGTGCTGTGACTTAGTATCATTTTAATTTAGTCCAATTTCCTATGATTACAACTGTCTTCCTCTTTGCATCTCAGGTCCTCTTTCCTTCTAAACGATTTTTGGCAAAAACAGAATGGAAAACAGAACAACTAATAATAACTTGCTTGAGGGCTGAACTCCTGAAAAACTCTAAATGGTTTCTTTCCTTAATCCAAACCATGATTTTAGTTTTCATCTAAACTTATAATTGCATAAACATTTAGATTTAGGTAATTTAGGCAGACCTTAGCTTCGAATCCAGAAGCCTCCTCTTTGTGTGTGTGTGTGTGTGTGTAAGGTGGTAGAATCTTCTTCAGGTTGTCCCATGAGAAAAAATATTATGTTTGAATAGTTACTTTTATTCCAATGTTTTAACACAAGGGTTGGTATATAATAATAATGATTGCAAGATGTGCTTATTAATAGGCAATATTATTTTAAATACTGTATAAAGCTTCTATGATACACCTTATGAGCTATAAAATTTGAAAACTACAAAGTCAGCGGAGACTACAGAATGCCAGGTCTCAGGCATAGAACCACCCTGACCCATTAGAGACTGCTTAGGCACGCATCAGTGGTTTCTAGGTCCTGGCTATTTTTCCGCCCTCATTCTCTTTTAGCAGCAGGAGGCCACCTATTTAATTAGTTGGGGGTGGGAGCGTCTGTAATCTCTTGGGGGCAGCTTTAGCCCCAGAGTTGGATAAGAGGGTGAATCCATCCCAGGGTGTGGCTGGCCTCTCCCCTGCAACATATGGGGAGCCCACCATGCCTTCAGCCCAAGTTCCAGCAGCAAGTAGGAGTAGGGGGGCCTTCCCTGCTGGGAACACACCCTGCAAAGCCAAGGGCAGGTGGCGTCACTAGTAGAGTTCAAGCAATTCTTAGACCAAACAGCATCTGGCAAACTGTGCCAATTGGAAATCAATGTCCCTCCCTGGGCGGGTTTAATTTTATGGCTGTTTGCACAAACTTACAGCTCCTAATAGGTAGGGCAGAGCTCAGAGCATCCTCCCAGGGTTGTTCTGATGGAGTCTGATGTCTTCACTGCCCATCGATAAGCTAAATTAAAGTCTGTTTACTAGAGGTTAGTTTGGAGCCTGGCTATCAGGCCACTGTTTATTCCAAGTCCTGGAGGTTCCTCTGACAGGAAGGGGGATGGACCCCTTCAGGACTCAAGAGTGGGCTCTTGTCTAACACTCTGAAATGAATTGTCAGAGGAGATACATGTGCTGACAAAGCAAGAGACTTTATTGGAAAGGGCACTGGGCAGAGAGCAGCAGGTTAAGGGAATACAGGAGAACTAATTCAGTATGTGGCTCACAGTCTCAGGTTTTATGGGAATTCGATTCGCTTACAGGTTGTCTTTGGCCAATCCTCTTTCTTGGCCCGTAGTCTGACTCGGGATCCTTCCTTCTTGCACGTGCATCTCTCAGCCAAGATCGATTCCAGTGAGAAAGACTCTGGGAGGTTGATCGTCTCCTCTGTCTTTTCGTCCCTCCTAAATTCTCCTGGTTAGTTTGCTAAGCAGCACCACGTTCCTTATTGGGACCTCCTGTTAGGACACAACTCAGGCAAGTGGGCTGGGCCAAGGTGCTTGGTTTCGCTGCAATTTGAGAAAGCCCATGTGCTCAATGAAGACCCAGCACAGCCAAAAATAAATAATTATTAAGGAAACAGATAGTACGTTAAAAGTTTTTAGTATAGTGTCTGGCACATGGATGTAATTTTACTCCATCTTGGGTATTAAAAATGACAATAAGGATAATAATGACAATTCTGGCCAGATATGAACAGCATGCATGTGTGCATGCTAAGTCACTTCAGTAGTGTCTGACTCTTTATGACCCTGAGGGCTGTAGCTCACCAAGCTCCTCTGTCCGTGGGATTCTCCAGACAAGAATACTAGAGTGGGTTGCCATGTCCTCCTCGAGATCTTCCCAACCCAGGGATCAAACCCGAGTCTCCGGTGTTACACACAGATTCTTTACCACTAGTGCCACCCGGGAAGCCCATAAACAAAATAGACATGTTAAAATAGTCAGGAACAGAAGACTTGAGTGAGCAGTGCTGGTTTTAAAATCTTGAATTTTAACATTTTACCATTGAACTCCACCGTCTTAAAGTTATATGTAAATTCTTTAACTTGCTCATTTCTCTCTTGTTCTGACTCATTAGTCCTTATTTTTTCAAAAAGAGAGATAAAGATCCAAGCACAATGCTATATTTTGGTTCACCCTGAAATGTATGGGTTGTTGCTTTAGAAACATTTTATGCCAATCCTCACTCCTGCTAGGACCAGCACTCCAGGGAACCCAGCAACAGCCATGGCGACGACTTCTGTTGTGTTTCTCATGTGGATCATCCTCAGGAGAGATTTGGATAATCAAGATCAGATGCTGACTCATGTGGGAGAAAAACGTTTGTGTAGCTGAGGATGCAGTTACTTTCTTCAGGGCTGGACACTCTGGTGGTGTAAGAGCCTGCCTGGCCATACGAACCCTAAGCTCTGCTCTCCTGCATCAGAGCCAGTTTTATTACAATAGACAAAAAGGGCACAGGGGCGAGAAGCCCTGCTTCTGAGTGAGGCTGGGTGAGGAGAACAGGGGAGGAAGGGCCAGTTCTCCCTGATGAATAGAGAGCAGTGGTTGGCAGAGAACCGTATAATGGCCAGAATCAAAATTTCCATGAGACACCTGATTCCTTTTTTCCTTCATCTACAGTTTCCTCTGGATCTGCATTATTGGGGGCAGGATGAAAGGGTCACTCTTTATCTAACAGACACAAACTGCAGTGGCTTCTAGCTCACAACCAGTCTCCAAGGGACCATGTTCGTGTCCATCGAAGCAGGACTCGAACATGATGGTGAGGAGAGACAGGAACACACTGTCAAAACTCGTAGACATGCCCGACGAGTTGGTCAGTTCAATTCTCTCTCCCGGGTATTTGGAAACTTGACTGTAATGGACAAGTGAGTTGGAGCAGAGTCATCTCATGATAATGCTCCAGGGCCAAAAGCAACAGCAGCTAAGGTCCCAGGTCACTTTCATTTGCATCCTGCCAGAGAAAGGGTTGTCTAAGCTTTCTTTGATTTAAGCAGGCTTTTTGTTTTGTTTTGGCTATACCTTGTGGGCATGTGGAATCTTAGGTCCCCAACCAGGGATCAAACCTGAGCTGGCAGTGGAAGCTCAGAATCTTAACCACTGGATGGCCAGAGAAGTCCTGCTTCGTTTGATTTAGTGAGCTGCTCCTCATATCAGCTCATACATCCTTTTTGCTTAAAGACTGGTTCCATTTTTTTTTTTTTTCTGCTGCAAGAACCTTAAGTGGTCTTTCCTACTGAAAACTTGAAAAAAAAAAAAAAAGCAGAGAGGGATGAGTTTTGTACAGTAAGGCTGTGATGTTTTCAAATGGTTTAATCCAAAATCTTTGGGTTCTTCAACCTTGAGAATATCATCATAACATAAAATATCCCCCATGAAAGGCATTTTCAGCCACAAGAGCTATAAGGTTGCATGGAGATGTGCATGCCAGGTGGTCAGCCAGCTGGACCTACTTCTTGGCTAAGTGATTTACATCTACATCTAGTAACTTGGGATTTAAATTTGTGCCTACACAAAATGACTAAGTGCACTTTCTTAAGAATAGGTGACACTGGAGTGTTAATTTTTCAAGTGCTAAAATGTCTCTGAAAAAAGGTCCCTGGCTCATCTAAGCTGCACAAACTTGTACATTTGTGCTAAGTACATTAAAAACAAATGAACTATAACATTACCTTCAGTGATTAATTGAAATAACCTCAGCTGTGTGAATCATCTAGTGAAGCAAGCCATGGGTTTCTTACAGTTATTACTAGAAATGGCTTCTTCCATGGGTTGCATGCCTCTGATCCACATTTGGACACTAATTCAGACTAGGAGGGGCTTTCCAGGCGGCACAGTTGGTAAAGAACAGGCCTGCCAATGCAGGAGACACAAGGGACATGCGTTCAATCCCTGTGTCAGGAAGATCCCCTGGAGTAGAAAATAGCAACCCACTCCAGTATTCTTGTGTGGAAAATCCCATAGACAGAGGAGCTTAGCAAGCTATAGTCCATGGGGTGGCAAAGAGTTGGACACAACTGAGCACACACACACACACACACACACACACATACACTCAGACTAGGAAGGCTCTGGTCTCATCTTCTGAAAAAGGCTTCCTCTGAGGATCCACATGTCAGTTTGGGTCCATTTATCAGTGACAACTTTGAAGCTGGCCAAAATCCCTGAGCATGAGATCAGAGCCCCTTTTCTAGCCTCCTCAAATAGGGAGGTTTCCATAGGATGTCACCAAGGGGTGGGTAATTTTGTAACAGAGCTAAAGATATGAGACCTTGTTAGGACCAGTTCAATTTCTCTTCTTTTCTGGCCATAGAGTGCATGACCAGCCTCCTCCCAAAGAGCTTCTCTTGGCACAACCCATCTCACTTCTGCAGGAGCCTCTCAGATCATCAGTGGTCTTACTTTAGCTTATTAGACGTCACATAATTTACCAAAACCTCCACCAACTTTTTGCAGTTTTCATGTTTCCATGTCATAAGTTAGCACTCACAGCCTTCTCTCATGGAGCTTCCTGGTTGAGGACTCCAATGCCTTGCATTTGTCTAAGTCTCCCACTCTTCCTCTCCTCCCCACACAGTAGATAAAGGGCCTGGGATCAGACCATGGGGAAGCAGCTAGGTCTGTCTCTAGGCAGGTCTTGGATAAAACCAGAAAAGGATGGAATTAGCTTATGGGAACTCAGCAGCAGACATGGTAGTTTGACTGAACTGGGTCACCTCCTTGACTCCAGAGCAGTGATGCTACCCACGATCGTCTGAAGACACACACTGCTACTGTTATGAATTATGTCCCCACTTCTTTCTCTTCTTTCTTTTTATAAAAAGATAGCAATAAAACCAGTTTTAAATATTCATGAATGGAGAGATTTTTTTAATGTCGTCAGTTCTTTCTAGGGCCTACAACAGTACCTTGCACATAGTAAGTACAATAAACACATGTTGAATAAATGAATGAAAATTAGTTTGAAACGATGGAATAAGTTGGTATATGGTTGCCAAATGAATAGAAAAAAGTATGTATCATTATGGCTACCAATGTTGGACTCCACTTAAAGCCTAGGGATCTAGGGTACAGATGTCTGGTCAGCGAGGCATGATATCATTTTGCTCCCGACTTGGGATGTCAGAAGCAGGCAGGGAAGCAGGACTCGAACATGATGGTGAGGAGAGACAGGAAAATACTGCCAAAATTCAAGGACCCAGGGGTCTGAACATTTAGAATAACTTGTGCAGCCAAGGTCCTGAAATTGCACAAGGAAACAAAAAATCGGCACCAACTGGAATCAACAGAAATTCGCTTCCCCCTGGGGCAGGGAGCCAGCATCAGCGGCTGGTCTGGGCCAGAAGGGCTTCTGAGCTCTAACTCTGTGCTGACTCAGGTACTGCCTGAAACCTGGGTTGCAGTGAGAGCCACCCTTTGGGGGAGTAAGCCACTTGCTCACTGTGAAACAGCAGATACCACGATTTCAGAGCAGAAACAAAAGCAGCAGGCCTGTGGTCCCTGCCTTTGGACGGCACTGCTGCTGCTGCTGCTAAGTCGCTTCAGTCGTGTCCGACTCTGTGCGACCCCATAGACAGCAGCCCACCAGGCTCCTCCGTCCATGGGATTTGGACGGCACAGTTTCCCCCAAAAGAGTCCTATTAGCAGGAGGAAAAAGGGCTGTGATGCGAGGGGGAAAGTGTCTATTCTCCCTTTGTGTGTGGAGTCCTTCCATACACCTTTTCCTCCTCCCTTCTTCTCCTTGTTTCCTTCAACCAGTATTTATTGAGCATCTATAATATGCTAGACACAATTCATTAAATACTGAGATACAACTAGGAACAGAAGAGAGGAAGCCCCTGAATTCCAGGAATTTCCAAACAAACAACTAAGGACATACAACATGGATAGAACAGGAGCTGGATGATCCAATGGAGCCAGCCAGGGAAGGTCTGGGGCAGTGGCATTTGTGAATGCGGGAGCAACCCGTGAAGAAGCCCCAAGGTGTGGGTGAGTGGGCAGTGGAGGAGGAGCAGCCTTTTGAGGGGCAGCAGTAAGAAGTGATGTCAGAGAGGTGTGGCCACCAGCTGAAATCCTTATCTCCAGAGCACAGTGGCATCTCCTTGCTCTGAGCTCCTAATGGTACTAATTGTGTACTACCCCATGCCTAAAAGGATGAGCCCAATTTTCCCACTCACATGTTCCTATCAGTAAAAATAAAACCATTGGTGTGGTCTTTCCAAGTGACTCAGTGGTAAAGAATCCGTCTGCCAATGCAGGAGACAAAGGTTCAATTTCTGGGTCAGGAAGAGCCCCTGGAAATGGCAACCCACTCCAGTATTCTTGCCTGGAAAATTCCATGGACAGAGGAGCCTGGTGGGCTACAGTCCACGGGGTTGCAGAGTCAGACATGACTGAGTGACTGAGCATGCACCTACACACGGGCTTCCCTGGTGGCTCAGTGGTAAAGAATCTGCCCGACAATGCAGGAGAGAAGGGTTTGATCCCTGATCTGGAAAGATCCTGCCTGCCTCTGAGCAACTAAGCCTGTGTCCCACAACTACTGAGCCTGTGCTCTAGAGCCCATGCTCTGCAACGTGAGAAGCCTGTGCACGGCGACTAGAGAGTGACCCCTGCCTGCCACAACTAGAGAAGAGCCTGAGCAGCAGTGAAGACCCAGCACAGCTAAAAATAAATAAAGTAATTAATTAAAAAATCGGTACATACTCATGTATAAATATATGTATTTATATTTTGTACTCTATAAAACATACCTGGAGATAGAAATGAAAAGAATGACATAAAATGAGGGTCAACAAAATTTCTAATCATTTCCTCTAACTCTAATGGACTATCCTGTGCCCTTCTTGGGGAGCAGGACTCTGGTTTACTACTCAGTGTAGTTTCATTTCTTTCTTTTTTTTTTTAAAGTATTTTTATTTATTTAGGTTGCACCACACAGCATGTGGGATCTTAGTTCCCAGACCAGGGATCAAACCTGTGCCCCCAGCAGTGGAAGCACAGGGTCTTAACCACTGAACCACCAGGGAAGTCCCTCTTTTCATTTCTTTTTAATATTTGTTTGTTTATTTGGCTGCAATAGGTCTTAGTTGTGCTGCACAGGTTCTTGCTTGTGGCGAGCAGGCTTCTCTCTAGTTATGGCTCGAAGGCTCTTGAGCCGCAGGCTTAACAGTTGCAGCTGGCAGGCTTAGCTGCCCCTTAGCATATGGGATCTTAATTCCCCGACCAGGGACGGAACTTGTGTCCCCTGCTCTGCAAGATGAATTCTTAACCACTTAACAGAGAAGTCCCTCAGGATAGTTTCTTGATGTGCATTGGATCTCCACAAGTAGATGTACATTCCTTTAGGCTGAACACTACCTTTTTCTTAATGTTGCGTGGTACAGGGCTGAACAGATGAAAATACTAATTACTGTCCAAGAGTCAAAAGCTCTAATTCTGGTGGACACACAGTGGGGCACCGGCCTGGAGGGTCTCCAATGGGAAGGAGGGATGGGTCCCATGGCCTCTCTGTAGTCAGAGGAAAGATTTCTTGTATTAGTCAAGATTCACCTAGGAAAGTAGAGCCACTGTGTTAGGGAAGAAGAAATTTATTGTAAGGATGAGGCCTTACACAACTGGGGAAGGAGCTAGGGATGTAAAAGTCCAAAAAGGATTGTTGGAGGATGAGAGAACAGTCGTTAAGCAGCCTGGCTGGGCTGAATGAGTCAGAGCTTGCAAGGGAGTCTGGAAGCCAAGTGCCTCTAGCTGCTGGAGTAAGACCAGGTGGGAGCACTGATGCAGAAGTCAGCTTCTCTGTGGCCACCGTCTCTGAGTTCACGTGAAGCATCTGATTGTAGGCCTGAGGCTGCTCTTGGTCAGCAGATCAGGAGATCTTGCTGGTGATCAGGAGGGAGCACTGGATACACAATGAGGAAGAGCAAAGACAAGAGCGAGGTGCTGGAATCTACCGGTACCTTTGTGTCTATCTCTCACAGCCTTTGACCTACAGTGATCTTCAGAGCATGGTGGCTTCACTTCTGCCTCCCAAAGCTCATACAGATTCACTTTTGCCTAACTCAAACCCAGAATCACACAGGGAAAGGCATTATGAGAAACATAGCTTCCTGGCCAAGTTTAACACAGAACAGTCCAGCACATCCCTGAAACTGATTCTCTGGGTTCTGCATCTGCATTCATGAAAAGAAGCATCATGATTATTGATTTGTCTTCTCAAATACCTTAGTGCGAGGAAGGGAAGGACCTGGGGAAGTGAATGCAAATATTTTGTGTTTGTTGTATCAGTCGTATCCGACTCTTTGTGACCACGTGGACTGTAGCCTACCAGGTTCCTCCGTCCATGGAATTTCTCGGGCAAGAATACTGCGTTGCCATTTCCTTCTCCAGGGCATCTTCCCAACCCAGCAATGGAATCTGAATCTCCTGCATCTCCTACATTGGCAGGTGGTGGATTCTTTATCACTGTGCCGCCACCTGGGAAGGCTGAATGCAAATATTTCAGTCAATGGAAAGGTGGAGCATCTCCTGAAAGTTAACACTTTAAAATATGTGTCTGTCAGTGAGAGACTGAGCCTCAAACTACAATGAAACCACAAAATCTGCTACCTAGTAAGGCCTGGGGAGCATTTTTTTGGCTTCTGTCTGTGATATTCAAACTTAGCTGGCTCCAATGTGAAAGGCAGAAGGAACTCCTTTGAATTTACCTTCTTCTCCTTGTCCCTGATCACTCTGTGGGTCAAGCACTGAATATCAGGGAAATAAAGCAAAGATGAGAGAAGGAGAGGTAGCTGGTCCGCATCCTGGATAACTGCAAGAAGTGATTTTATTTATCTAAACAAGCATCTATATCGCATTAAATTGTATGCCAGGCATAGGTCTAAGCGCATTACAAAGGGTAACTAACTCAATTGTCATATCAATTCTGTAAGATCTTTCTATTATTAACCTTCCTTACAGACAAGGTTGTTGTTGAAGCCTGGTGGGCTACAATCCATGGGGCCACAAAAGAGTCAGACACAATTTAGTGACTAAACAACAGCAACAACACAGATAAGGTAAAAGGCTTAGAGAGGTTAGGTAAATTGTTCAAGATCACACAGTTGGAATTCACGTCATGCTTAATTGTAGCTTTATGTGTAAAGGGTTAAAAAATTATTCACTGAAATCAAAAGCTGTAGAAAGTGATTAGTTCATTTTTGTTATCACTTGTAAAAACTATCCAGAATATGTACTATTAGCTGTCATTTAAAGAGTGACCTTTTTTAAAAAAAATATTTACTTATTGGAGCATAATTGCTTTACAGTGTTGTGTTAAGTTTCTGCTGTACACAATGTGAATCAGCTATGTGTATACACATATCCTCTCCCTCTTGAGTCTCCCTCTCACTCTGCCTCCCAAAAGAGTGACTTTCTTAGGGACCAGGCAGAGTTCTTTATTTCATAAAACTTGATTTAATACTCACTGCTGCCCTGTAAGGTACGTATTATGATTCTACTTTGTACTTGGAGAAATCAGAGAAGTGATTTGTGTGAAAGCACATAGTTGAAAGGAGATCCAGGATTCTAAATTGACTTCAAAGAAGCTAAGAGGAGGCTAAGATCCATCATCCAGAGTCCAAACCCTATAAGTCATTCAGCTCCTGGCGACTAGAAACTAAGTCAGGGTCCCAAGCCAGAATTCTCAAACAGTGTGTAAAGTAACTGAGGGTTGGAGAATCAGCTGGTGATTTAGTGAACCTGTATTTTCTGAAGGTAAATGATCATTTCTGGAGTCTAGGACAGAGCATCCCATTTTTTTTTTTTTTTTCAATCTCTCTTTTGGCCGCATGATTTGTCTCTGCCCCTTCTTAGTTTCTGCCCTCCATGAGAAACCTGGGTTTTCTCATCCCTGGATCTTTCAGAGACAAAGGACAGAGATGTAAATCGTTGCCTCTCCTTTCCTTTCTCTAAACATATAAATCCTTTTGCAGGCTTCCCCCACCCCGCCCTTGGTAATTACATAGCACTTTATAAAATAACAAGAATTTTGAAGACCTTGCACTTCTGATTTTTTTTTGAAATATAAGTGGACCTCAACTTCACCATCCATTTGCCTTTGCTGGCTCATCTCTGAAGTTTTTCAGGGCCTCAAAGTCCCCCAGTTGCTACTCTCTCCAGAAGGAAGCCCTATTCCTCATTTTCCTTATTTTGTTTGCAAATTCAGAATGAAAAAGTGTTCTTCTCTCTTCCTTTTAATTGCATGTCTCTTTGGAGAGTGTTTATTTAAAAAATTAACACATAATTTTGGGTAATAAAAGAATGTTTATCCTTTAACCTATTCTATCCATTTTATACAATAATTTCTAATCATTGATCTTTTACTTTTAAAACAATGTTTCTCCTAGCTTTCTATTCCTACTGGTATAAGCTCTTCCTATCATCCCCTCTGTCTCATCTCCATCTGCCAGTTTTGATTTCTGGCCAACTCTAGACATATAGTAACTGCCAATTCACTTGGTAAGATCATGCCCTCAGTATAGAAACACAATAGATATTAGTCTGACAGGCATGTTCTTTTGGCTTAAATGGCTAAGGATGTGTTTTTTGATAAGAAAGAATCAATTATGGATTTAAAATGTGGATCTAGTGTGTGATCTTTACAAAGTAAGGAAATGTAAATTATTTGTCAGAGTCATTTTCAACAGGAATGCACTCATTCTGATTAGCATCTATCTAACTATCATTTAAGTAACTTTTGTTCAGCCATTCAGCCTGGGTTGCTTATTACTTGCTATTTTCTAGGCACTGTGCTAGATACCAGTGTTATGAAATAAATGACACCATCCTTTAAGCACAAAATTTCTAATTCTATTCCTGAAACTTTTACTAGTGACTGCTGACTTTGGGAAAGCATTAGTGGATTTCAACTGCCCCAATATAAGCTGAGGAGCTTGTACTAAGTGATTCTAGTTTTAAAACCTCTGAAATCAGTGGCTACAGGAGATGTGACTTCTCGTTTTAATTCAGTCGTTAAGTTGCTCAGCATCTTTGCACCTATTGTTAGTCTCTGGATTTCAGTCCTCTATAAAATAAATGGAAGGTATTAGAGGAGGTTTAAAAACGTGTATTCCGAGGAACTTTGTTAACAGAACTTCGTAGAAAAAAGGGTTCTGTGTTCAAGAAGGTTTAGGAAACTCTGGAGTCAGAAAGTTTCTTTGCTCCAGCGCTGCTCAGAAATTTTAGTATAGCAATTTTGCTTTATGACTCTCTAAGTAGGTTATGGCAAATGTGTTTCCCAAATTTACTGACAGCAGAATTTTTTCCCCAGAAGCATCTTTGTAGTACTAATAAATTGTCCTTCAAAATACATTTGAGAAATAAATGACTGTATACTTCCTACTGCCCTCTGTTGCAGCAATGCTGTTATTGGATCAATTTCACGTCACGTATCTGTTAGTTTATATTCCAGCATAGCTGAGCTGTGTGCATGCTGCCAGACTTCCTTTTTCTCTTCAAGTTGTGTTTACAATTCTCTTGGTGCACAGGCAATTATATCACCAACCCTGAATACATGGCCTGCAAAATCATACATCTCATTAACGTTTTGGTCAGTAGTGTCCAAAACAGTGTTTTTTAAGGGAAAAGTTCCTAAGAGTAGCATAGAGGAGGCTCCTTGGGGGAAGGATGAGATAAATGAACATGAGAAATAATAGCATTAGTCAGGCTGATTTCCATGAAAACTCCGAGAATTGTATTCGACATTTTGATGACTAAACACAGTCTTTCCTGTCATAGGAGTGCTATTCCTGACCAAGACTGTTAAGAATCAGAGTAATAGAGCTGAGTGGCTCCATGGAAAAGTCTGTGTTCAACATCTGTCATGTTGCAGATCATTAATGTTCAATTGAATTCTATTGTCTTCATGTTACTCAGCTTCATTTCATTGTCATTGCTTCAGCTGGGGATTAATCAACTATTTATGGGAAGACAGGACTTGGAGTCAGGGCAGTCACAAAGGGGTTTTAGTCTCAAGCAATGGTAAGAGAAGACACAGTTAAAAGACTCCTGATTTGTGGGAACTTGTTAATAATTTGATTAAACAAAAATAAATGAGAATAATGCCAACATAATCCATATCTCAAAAGGAGAAAGAACATACTTGGTCTTCCTAAAGAATTCAGAAATGATTCTGGCTTGAATCTATTTGAAACTGGTTTATTTGCCACTTGACTCTTCCTTAAGAGCTAGAAAGAAGCTGAGATAAGAGAATCAAGTTAGCAATTTCTCTACAAATCAGCTCCTCATTAGCAAGAGTGGAAATCATGTTTCATTATTGTTTCTGAGGACAATTGATACAACTGAAACAGGGAAGTAGTATGAGATACTTACAACTTTATGAGGTGGGGGAAAAAGTCTTCCATTAGGAATTATTTTTTAAAACTTCACAAATCAGATTCCCTGGTGTTCCAATGGTTAAGACTCTGCGCTTCCACTGCAGGGGGCATGGGTTTGATCCCTGGTCCATCCCTGGTTGGGGAACTAAGATCCCACATGCCACACGGCATGGGCAAAAAAAAAAAAAAAAAACACTTCACAAACTACTTAGATGTTTTCATTTTGCATATATATGTGCATCATGATTAGTTTTATTAGATTTAAAAGTCAAATGAAATAATTATCATCTCAATATACATCCCCCAAATATTTATAAACCTGTGTTGGGGGAATGTGCTATAAATTCTGAATTTGCCTAAGTATCCAAACTCATGCAATCCAATTATATAGTAAAATAATATACATTTTTACATATATGTTAATCTGTTTTTTAAACCATTTTTGATTGAAGTATAGTTAATTTATAATGTGTTAATTTTAGGTGTGCTGCAAAGTAATTCAGTTCATATATATTTGTATATATACATTCTTTTTCAGATTCTTTTCCACTTAGATTATTCTAAGTTCCCTGTGCTATACAGTAGGTCCTTGTTATTTGTCTGTTTTATATATAATAGTGTGTATATGTTAATTCCAAACTCCTAATTTATCACCCTCCACATCCCCTTTGGTAACCACAAGTTTGTTTTCTGTGTCTGTGAGCACACCAATATCTTTTGATATGCTATACTAAATTATTCTTCAGAAAACAGCCAAATTATTTGCACAGTAAAATTCCATGTCTGAAATAATGTTATGACCTGCTGTCTGTCCCAACTTAGTTAATAACTAAAATAAAATGAGAATATATTCAGTCAGCATTGTGAGAAATTGCCACACATCTTGACAAAGCAAAAATTTCTATCACTGAACGTGTATATATCTTACAATTCCAAGACCAACATATTCACACAAAACCAACATAATCACCAAAGTGATTTCTAATCATTTAAAAACTATGGTTCAATTTTTGATCTGTAAGCTGCACACTGATATGGAAAAAGATGAGCCAAATTCTCCCCCACCCCCACCCTGTTATTCTTTTGGGCACAGACCGGCCACTCCAGATGGTGTGTTAGTTAATGCTGGACATAGCTTTGGAGAAACTTCCAACAGACGAAGCCGGTGATGTCAGGATTTTGCTGTGCGTCGTCCCCCTTCCCCCCTGCGGTTCCCAGGGTAGGAAGGTGCTGAGATGGAAGCCGAGGGACGCCCGCCCACCTGCCACCACCTGTTCCCTCCTTCAGCCTTCTGCTATAAATTCTCCTCCTTCAAAGATTGATCCAGCACTCCCACAGCTACTGCGGAAGAAGCGCTCCTTTCCTATCTGAGCTTCGGAAAAGATTTTGTCTTCCAGAAGTCTCCGGTTTTCCCAGAGACCTTTCTCGAACCAGCCACACCAATTCTGCTGCAGGAAAGTTCCCTTCTCTTTTGCAACTTAACACTGGGAAAATGACTTTCTCTTTTACCTCTCAATTTCCTCTAAATTTTGGCAAGTGAAGAGACATCTATCTGGTTATCCAATAGGACACAAGGCGGAACCCCGGACTCCCCACTGCAAACTTCCATTCCACGTAGTTGCTTTGTGTATGACTTATTTGCTAGGAAGAGCCAAACTGCAGAGCGGGTTCATACAGCAGCCACGCACAACTCGTGAAAGGACCCGAGAGCTCGGCGCCTCCCTCCTGCCGGCGGGGAATGAAGTCCTGCAAGCCCTGCAACACGGCGGCGGGAGCGCGTGCCGCGCCCCCTTGCGCGGGTGGAGCCGAGTGCGCGGGCACGTGCTCCGGGGCCGGGCGACTGGAGAGCGCGGCGCGCAGGCGCCTAGCGGCAAACGCGCGCGAGCGCCGCCGCATGCAGGGGCTCAACACGGCCTTCGACCGCTTGCGCAGGGTGGTGCCCCAGTGGGGCCAGGATAAAAAGTTGTCCAAGTACGAGACCCTGCAGATGGCGCTAAGCTACATCATGGCTCTGACCCGCATCCTGGCCGAGGCTGAACGATTCGGCTCGGAGCGGGACTGGGTCAATCTCCACTGTGAGCACTTCGGCCGAGACCACTACCTTCCGTTTGCGGGCGCGAAGCTGCCGGCAGAGACCGAGCCCTACGGCCAAAGGCTCTTCGGCTTCCAGCCTGAGCCCTTCCAGATGGCCAGTTAGGTCGCGCGGCCCGGTCGGAATGAGACGCCCAGTGATCTGCGCTGTGGAGCCGTAGCCTTCCCCACTCGGCGGCATAGGATGGACACATTCTTAGAATAAAATTAGGAAATTTCCAGGTTACTTTTCGCATCTCTAGTCCTAGGGACGCAATGCTTTTATTGCTTTACTTTTTTCCTCCCTATTATGTTGTAGATTTCATTAATGCATCTTGGAATAGTTTTGATTGATTCCCCCCTTTCTGGGCGACTTTGAGGGAAAACAATGTAAGAAAAAACAGAATTGGGTTATACTTTAGGTTTAGTCCTCACTTCCTTAACCTTAGTAAGTCTGTCCTGTTAGGATGAAGTTACAGTATCTCTTACCTGTGTATGCTTAATACAGAGCTGCCTTCCTGTCTTGTAAATGCGTTTATGCTTAGTGTACTGTGTGTGCATGCATGAAGTAGACTTTCTTTTTTTCTTTGGTAGAATACATGGGTGTGAGTGCTCTGTATTTTTAAAAATTGTGTATACATTATTGTAATATACATTTTGTAAAATAGAATTAAAAACTTGGGTTTGCTTTTCATGCGAGGTGCCCTGCTAGTTTTCTGATGGTGCTAAAGGCCTATTTGTTTGGGGGGTGGTGACATTGAGTGCTTATCTGAGTAAAGATGTATTTAAATCTAACCCCAGCAATTGGCAAAGTGCTGATTTGTAATCATCAAAAAAAAAGACAAGCTGATGAGTGTGCAAGTAATTAATTTGAAAGTTTTCTCTATCAACTTGGAAATATATTTTTCATGGTTTTTAAAACGATTGAATTAATTGAAATAATATTCAACTTTTAAACAGCTAGATACACAGTTCCTTAATCTTTTATTTTCCTTATTAAGCCAGTTGCTAACTACTAATTCCTTACAAGTACTCAAAT
Source organism: Bos indicus x Bos taurus (assembly GCF_003369695.1). Classification (NCBI taxonomy): domain Eukaryota; kingdom Metazoa; phylum Chordata; class Mammalia; order Artiodactyla; family Bovidae; genus Bos; species Bos indicus x Bos taurus. The sequence continues at coordinate 24,660,864 of NC_040103.1, read as the reverse complement.
ATATGTATTTGCTCATATATGTATTGAATATATGTATATTTGGCTTTTGGAAGTGATTTGCTTTTAATCAGTACCAGTTGGGCAATAAGGGCTTCACTACCACCAAGGCTAATCAAAAAAGCAGTAATAATAATACAGTAATGTAATAAAAAGCAGTGGTATTGGTTTGAATTACTTTTATAAGTTTGCTTAAGCATTGGGTGAATAAGCCAAGCCTTTAATGTAAAGAATGACTTGGTCAACAGATGCATGTTTTTCGGTGACTGTCTTACTAATAATTGGAAAAAGCAAGACTCTTAAGCCATCTGTGCCTTTGGAACTTGTCGCAAGTTAACAAAACAATGACATTTCCCAAACCCTTTTTATAATATTATGGATTCCAACACCTAATATCAGGCATAGCCACCATTTGCAATTTTTATAGTCTTCTTTAAAATTTTGTTAGTTATCCCTGATTATCAGATTCCTTTTGGTTTATCTTTCCCAGGCCATCATCTAAAATTGACAAAATCACAAGTGTATTGCTAGAAATTCTGACAGTCTAATGCTGCATTTCCCTTTCCTTCTTATCTAATTTTTTTTTGGCTGTGTGCTTCCTTGTGGGACTTTAATCCCCTGAACAGGGATGGACCCTGTGCCCCCTGCAGTGGAAGCTGAGAGTCTAAGCCACTGGACACCAGAGAAGTTTTTCCCCTACCTTCTGATACCTGTAAATAAGAAACTAAGGTGTGCTCAGGATTTTGCTTCCTCAGTGCAAATTAGAGAATAAAATGTTTAACCTCTTGACTTCAACAGCTCTTAGAAGACACAGTAGTCCCAGAAGACAACAGATCTAGAAGGGATTATGTTCAGACCTCTTTCTGGTCATACTCCGCTCTGCAGTGAGTACTTGGGCTCTGGCAAGATTCAGAGCATCTCCCATCCTATTTGAGCACAGTAGTCTACTTATTTAGACTTACATTGCTTCATTAGGAGCCCCAGGGAGTTTGTGGAGTTTGTAGAATGAATAAAATCAGCGCTAAAATAAAATAGGTTAATCAGAGAAAGTCTCACAGATGTATTAAGATTGTTAGTCCTTTTGTTAAGTAGGGTGCACGTTCCTCTCTCTGGACTATAAATACCTTGCAAAAGAGAACTGTACTTTTCATTTTATCTCCGTGGCTTCTAGCACAGAGATAAACATGCAATAAGTATTTCTTTTTTGGTTGTTAACAGGAAATGAAATCAAATGATTTAATTAAAATGTGATTTTAATCCTATGCCTCTTTTCCCCATCCCCATTCCCTGAAAAGAGTAGGAATCTGTTAACTATTATGCTTTAGTGGCTCATTTCTGTTGGAAATCTCTGGAAGCAACTTAGATCTTAGCAAATTCCTAAGATTTCCTAGTACTTGATGTACTTTTTTTTTTTTTCCTGAAAAGACAGTTGAAGGAAGAGTAAATGGGTCTCAGTGATCAAATGCAATCTTTGGTAAAACTCTTCAAACTGTATGTTGAGGAAGCTGTTGTGGCTTATGGATTAGGAGCTTGGATAAAACAAATTAAAATATTTTTGAACTTAAAGTTCATATATTATTATACATAATAGAATTTAAATTACCAAGCAACCTAAAAGTTGCTTTTGTTGTTTAGTCGCTAAGTTGTGTCTGACTTTTTTGTGATCTCATGGGCTGTAGCCCACCAGGCTCCTCTGTCCATGGAATTTCCCAGGCAAGAATTCTGGAGTGGGTTGCCATTTCCTCTTCCAGGGGATCTTCTCAACCCAGGGACTGAATCTGTGTCTCCTGAACTGACAGGCCGGAGAAGGCGATGGCACCCCACTCCAGTACTCTTGCCTGGAAAACCCCATGGACGGAGGAGCCTGGTGGGCTGCCATGGGGTCGCACAGAGTCGGACACGACTGAAGTGACTTAGCAGCAGCAGCAGCAGAACTGACAGGCAGATTCTTTACCACTGAGCCACCAGGGATTTCCTAGTTGCTGCAATATACTATATTGTCTCACCTTTGAAAATCTATGTTCTTTGTAGTTTGATAACAGAACATATTGAAATTTAAAAATATTCTTTAATCCATGACCCCTTTCCTCAGTAAATCACCATACATTATCAAGCATCTATTTATACCCTGGCTTACCGAGCATCATCTTTGTCCTTGAGTAGGCAGTCAAGAACATACATGTACTAATCAGTAAGTAGCCCTAAACAGGGTTTAGCTGAATGCTTCAATGATATGAAGTATCAATGATATGTGCCATAAGAGCTCCTAAGAGAGACATTAAATAATAAAAGAAGACCCACTCCCAGGCATCGTTTGAATTCCGTTAGTTATTTTACGTGGGCTTTCCCTAGGAGCTAGCTACAAGTTGAGGCCAGACACCAGGGTCAGAAGTCTTGAAGAACCATATACAAATGAACAGGGCTATCAAGATGGGGAGGGCCATCCAAGCTAGTGGTTCTCAGCCCAGCCTGCTCATTAGAATCACGTGGGGAATCTTGAAAAATATACCAATTCTCGGGCCCCCAGTTCAAGAACTGATTTAACTGTTCTGAGGTGAGGCCTAGATATTTTTTTTCAGTGTTCTCCCAGTGAGTCCAACTGGCTAATGGGGTTGAGAATTGCTTAATTAAACAATATGTACTATGACACCATTAAACTCATTACTCAAAACTGATTATATTGATGTAGCATTCTTTGTATTTATAGATCTTAAGAAGGATTAGGCTTTCTTAACATCTAGCTACAGCCAATTTCCTAATGAGGTGACCTTTATATTAATGAAGGTCTAAAATTTCCGCTGGATATGAGCCAGATGGGATGTATTTGGGTTGTGGCTGCAGGATTCAACAGTTAAAGCTCAGCTCACTTAATTTTGGTCTTATAGTAAAAGCAAAGTGTTGTTTTGGACTCATTTTGGCTCTGCTCTCTGGTTAGGTTTCACTAAAGATATCCCTTTTTGCTACCTGTGGATAAAAGAAATTTCAAAGCACATAATTACGTGACCAACCTTTTCACATGTATACCCATTCCCTTCTCTGGTCATGAATATACTAGATGGTGCAGGCTTAATGAGTGTTTTATTGAATGAACACAGGACTTTTGGATTGCTATTTCAAACTGGCAGCGAGTCCCCCAAAATACCCAAGCTGAAAAAAAACTACTGAGAGGAAGAACTTACCCATCTCACATACGAAGACTGGAACCAAAACACAACCCAAAACAAACCCCGTAACTAACTGAGAATAAATAAAATTTTATTTAATGAATAAAGAAACAGTCCATCACATTCTCTAAATTGGTTTTTAAAACATCCAGTTTGAATTAAATACTGGTACCATCCAGGTTGAATGAAATACTGGTTTTTAATTTTTCTTTGTTTTCTAATTGCAAAGTTTCCAAGCAAAACACAATCCCCTCAAATCTTCAAGAAAGCACAACTAGAAAACAGCAATGGGTGGCATGGAGACGATGTGGCCTACCCAGATAGAGTACCGTATACTTCTGGACAAAGACAGTGAATGCTCACAAACATTTTGGCTTAAGTGAACACTGGTTTTCAGTTCCAAAGAATACCCAACATGCATGATGCAGAGGAAAGGAATAAAAGCCAAGATCCATTCATTGCTTTCTAGTGATAGAGGCAAAATATACAGTTTATATAGTTCACACGTTTCAAAATGTTTACTATAATAGTTTTTCCATTAGGATTTCAATAACCAAAAAAGTACTTTAGAAATTAAGTTGACTCAAGCTTCCTGAGATGGAAGCATAGCATGTTTGTGAGCCTTCTGGGGCCTGGTGTATTTTTAGGTTAGAAGAAGTCATCATACAGGAAGAGAAAGGAAAAGATAAGATGTGTGTCACTTGACCATGATTGAATTGTTAGGTGTGTGTGTGTGTGTGTGTGTGTGTGTGAGTATTTGTGCTCACGCACACTCCCATAGAGTACATCCTTTGTCAGTCCTCATGGTTACAATGACTCATGAGGGTTGTTTGGGGCTTGATGGAGCTAAGAATTTGAAAACAGAGACCAAAGGTTATGCTCATTTTTGAGGGTCCTTATCTATCTGTTATCCTCAGGTTGATTCATTTAACATAAGGCCAATGATGTGCCAGTATGGAACGTTTCTTCATTAGAGCCTAGAACAGTATAACAGAGTTTTCCTGAACTACTTGAACCAGAAAGGAATACAGGAACTCGCTTGCTATTTCTCCGTGCACTGCGGAGCCATTATTTCCACTAGCTTCAGTCATAGATGCAGGAGTCAGAGTTCCTTAGGTTGTGTTGAAATTAATTTCCCTTGAATCTGCCTATAGAAAGCAGCTAGGATATTTCTTGAATTTATTTGATTTTTCTCCAGATTTTTTTTCAACTGCATAGAATCTTGGAAGAGGAAATTCCCCCATAGTGTATGTAGTACCCTTCTAAGGAAACGACATGGTGGGATAGGGAAGAAATGTGAACTTTTAAAACAAATCAACTACTTACTTTGGAGAAAAATATTCTTACCATTTTATTTGGAATGAAGAAACCCCTGCTATCACTTTTTAAAAGGGTCTGTGCAGTAAACTCTTCATAAATATTTATTTATTTATCCTACCCTTCATCCTGGGAAAGCCTCAAATGTTTTATTTTACAAATAAAGAAACAAAATCCAGAGTTATAGAAAAGTTAGAAAACATGTCTGAAATTTACCTGAATGCTTAAAAAGCCCTTGGAATTCCCCTGAGAATTCCTAGAAATAAGGAGCTCTCTGGATGCTATTAAATATTTTACAGATTTTTATCTTGACAAGAAGGTAATGAGAGAGAAGAGTAGGTCATGAAAAATGCTAAAGCTTGGAAAAAATAAGTGAAATTTAATCAGAAAAGATACAGTATCTCTAAAAACAATACTAAGTAAAAGTTAATTTACCAGTCTGCATTAAAAAAAAAACACAGTTGCACTCAAATTATTTCATTGGAATTATTTCAGGACTTTAACTCTCCTTAAAATACACAGTAAAATCGTTTATACTGTGTGTACATACATTTAGTAATCTTTTGGTAGTGACTGCTATGGGCAGTACTAGAACATATTTCACTGGATTCTTGCACCACTAATGGTGGAGAAATTACAAGAATCAGCCTCCAGTTTGCAGGTAACTCAATGAATCTGTGTAGAAATACCAAGTTCTTTGGAATTTTGGAACATCAAACAATTCTTTCTCACAATACTATGTGAAAATCATTCATGTTTCTTAGTGGGTACTAAAGTACTTCTTATTGTAAGAAAACTATACTTATAACTCCATTAATTTCCAGTTGAAACTGGTCAACCCCCCGCCCCACCCCATCTTTCACATCTTTAAGTCTCATTTTAATGTGTCTCTATTTTCAGTTAGGAGGTAGAATGAATTTTTATCTTAGAAAGTAAAAAACATTCTATGAGAGATTTATTGGGTTTGCTGGATGTTTTAGGAAGATTAAAACCCAGTTACCTTTCTGTTCCTCTAGGGATATCTGACCAGGTTATAGCATATGTGGTAATTTTTTCAATTTGAATAATTTATGACTTCCCTGGTGGCTCAGACAGTAAAGCATCTGCCTGCAATGTGGGAGACTGGTGTTCAATTCCTGGGTTGAGAAGATCCCCTGGAGAAGGAAATGGCAATCCACTCCAGCACTCTTGCCTGGAAAATCCCATGGACAGAGGATCCTGATAGGCTATAGTCCATGGGGTCGCAAAGAATTTGAATAATTTATACAATTGAATAACTTTTAAAAATCACTTTTAAGTATTGAATATTTGTATATTAAAAAATCAGCTTAATCATTAAAAAACAATTGATAAACCTGGAAACTAGCACTGTTTTCTGCATTTTAAAGAAAAATGTTTATGTATTTCAACCTTCAAATATTTATTGTCAAATAATGTTGAAATATTTTAATTTTTATTAGTAGGGGAACATTTTCTACTCACTTGTATGTTAAATCTTCTAGCAAATTAGCGAATATGCCTCTACAGTACAGCCATTTTCTTTATGCTTACTCTCAGCATTTATGGCACAATTCTCAGAGGATTGAAAAGTGAGTTCTTTCTCTATTTCTTGCAATTTCAAGGCTATTGTGTTTGAAGTGGCCATTATTTACATATTAACAAAAAAACATCATGTTTATGGTTTTACAACACCAAGTATGCTAACTAATATAATTAGACAGAAAAAAGAGGCAAACATATTTTTAACAAATATGCATTTTTTTTGCATCGCACAGATTTTTAAAAAACATGGTAGTAGCAACTTTTTTTTTTTAGCATACTGATGACCACTGCATTGTCAAAGTTTAGAAGATGCTAGGCATTCTTCCAGCAATGCTTCAGTAATTAACTTTCTGAAATATTGATCCACTTAAAACAAGGCAAGGCAATTAGTGGTGAAAAGGACTTCGACAAGCTCTATTGCAATCTAAGTAACTGTTCATCTTCCTGGTGAGGCACACTGATTTTCAACTCGACCATCATTGGAAATGCTTTGAGTCCAGGTTACCTGGGAAGAGACCTTGAATAAAGGTCATTATGAGTAAATTTGCCTTTGAGTTTACCACCAAATTATACATAGCCCACATACTCACAGACTCAGGCCAGGATCTCAGTTTCAAAGGTTTTTTGGGAGTTTTGTGGGGAGGAAGAGGACAGGAGGAGTCTGATCAACCAGGATAATTTGGGTGTCGGATTCAGTTTTTAAGACCTCCCCTCCCAACCTGATTTTTTCCCTTTTGCCTGCATTTCTATTAATATCAGAAGTTGATGGGAGTAAGAAAGCAACTGCTTTTAAAGGTGCAGCACCGCCATGAATTTAAAAGGCCCTCAGGCATTCAAGATTTGTTCAGTTTGGACTGGTTTCTTTTGAACACCAAGCCAAGATACATGGGGGCAGCAATTAGGTCATTGAGGAGCACGAAGCATGCTGGGAAAGGGGAAAGGAGGGGTGGGTTACAGCCTAGGGTATTACAGAACAGGGGACACAGGGCGTCTTGGAGAAAAACACAGAATGGGGGATAGATGTAGAAGGGACCATAGACAGTGTAGCTTGGACGTATCATGAACACAAAAATGGAGGAGGAAGTCGTCTTTTTTTGTTAGTTGCTTGGCAGTTCAGGTTTAATGGTGTGTTTTCTTTCTCCATTATCCTTCTCATCCCCATTTCCATGACTCACCAAGTTAGGAAAAGTCCTTCACTTGTTTGGTTAGAAGGGAGCTTATGGGATCGGCATAGCTTTTTGAAGAAAGGGCCAGAAGAATTGTCCCAACTTTCCCTCTTTCCCTGGTCCATTTTTGCAGATTTAGGGCTTCATGAATGCTACATGTCCAACGAGTGTAGTGCAAGACAGTAGGGTCTAATGAGGCCAAAGTGCATGTTTATTTCTGCTTTCCAGGCAGGCATTGCACGTGCAAAAGGGAGGAAGTGCATTCTTCACTGACACCAACACCATAGCCTATGCTATCTGCATCCCTTCCGACCTTCTAGGGTAAGTTCTGTGATCAAGCCATGATAATAAAATGACTCTTCTCAATCTCACTTGCTCACTGGAATCACCTGGGAAGCTTTAAACATACTGATTCCTATGCCAGAACCCCAGAAGTTATGACTTACTGATTGGGGTTGTGGCTTGGATATTGGGATTTATTTTTTCAAATATTTATTTATTTGACTGCACTGGGTATTAGTTGAGGCTTGTGGGATCTAGTTCCCTGACCAGGGATCAAACCCCTGCTGCTTGCATTGGGAGCTCGGAGTCTTAGCCACTGGATCTCCAGGGAAGGACATTTTGGGATTTTTAAAAGCTCCCCAGGAGATTCTAATATGCAGTCAAAGTTAAGAACCACTGCTGTAGACTGACTTCATTTTATATAGAAACATACTGACTTGCATAGAAATTTAAAGTTCAATTTAGATCAATAAATATTTATTAAGTGCCTACTCTGTATAAGACAACATTTTGCCATGGCAAACTTTTGACACAGTCCATACCAACAAGTAGCTAAAATCTAGTGCAGGCAAGACTGACAGGCAGGTATATAGAAGCTATGTTTTATACAAAGTTCTATACAAACTAATCTCTTTTTCCAGACTCAAGAAATTTGCTATAAGATTTCAAATAAAGTCAACTGTATTTTACTGGGGTGGTTGGGGGGACACCAGGAAAATATTTCATAGAGGCAGTAAAGTAGCCTTTGAGATGGCCTTTAAGCAATAGGTAAGATTTTCATTGGGATTGGGGAGAAAGCGTTCCAGGTGGAGGCAGAAAAGAGCCATATGGGTGGAAAGCAGGGGCCTGTGTTAATTTTACTGGTGCACTGGGTGTGTTTTCTGAGTAATGGATGAAAAGCTTTGGGATCATATTGGAGCAAGGCTTGAATAGCATGGGCAGAAGAGCTGGCCTGGGTTGGCTCCAGGGAATCTCTTGGGGTCCAAAAATTAGAGGAATGTTATGAATGAAGCAGTGCATGCTAAGTTGTGTCCAACTCTTGTGACCCCATGGGATGCGGCCTACCAGACTCCTTTGTCCATGGGATTTCCCAGGCAAGAATACTGGCAGGGGTTGCCATTTCCTTCTCCAGGGGATCTTCCTGACTCAGGGATCGAACCTGTGTCTCCTGCATTGGCTGTTAGATTCTTTACCGCTGAGCCACCTGGGAAGCCCAGATAAAACAGTACTTTAGGAAGAATGGTCTGATGCTGAGATCAGGGCTAGACTTGAGTGGGGATAAAAAGCAGGACTAGAGGCAGGAAGACCAGTTAGAAGTCTCTTATTATGGTTAAAGTCAGAAGTATTGAGGGAAATTAAGAAAGTAATGAAAGTCTGAGCTGGGAACCACAAGGGGGATGAAAGGAAGGCCTGAATATAAAAGAAATAAGAGTTAATATGATTTGTCAATTGATCAGATAGAAGAAACAAAAAATGACTTAAATACTCCATTTGGATTACTAGGACTGTGATGGTGCCACTAATAGAAATAATTAAACTAGGATGATGAATGGTTTATAAAAGGGAAGACCATGAATCTGATTTTGGATATGTTGAGTCCAAACTTACTCAGCAGAACTGAAATTTCTTATGTAAGTATTCCTTATTGTAACTGAATTCCAGTAGAATTTGGATTTGTTCAACACAGTAGTTCTTAACAAAGGGGATCCTGCCTCCTAGATAACAAGGCAATATCTGAGGACATTTTCGGTGGCCACAACTTGGGGAGTGGCTGCTCTACTACTGACATCCAGTGGGTAGAGGCCACGGATGCTGCTAAACATCCTACAGTGAGCAGAGGATTCCCCAACAACAACTAATTATCTGGCCCCAAGTGTCAACAGTGTCGAGGTTGAGAAACTTTGCTGTAACATAATCCAAAAGTTAAAATTCGAGGAATTTTAAAGCTTGCTATAGTTTAGGCTCAACAGTGCCATCTAGTGGTTAAATAGAATATTTATCCTAAAATCCTCAGAAAGCTAAGACATATACCCAGAAATGAAGAATATATCCTCTTATGGGAGAACTGTCTAGAGTTTACATTAATAGACGTGATGAGGAGGTTGGGTGTCCAATTGTGGAGAAGCAATCCTGAACTTATAAAGTTCTCTTTGGTCATAAAGAAATTTGATAATAGAAGCCAATATGGAAACAATGTATTCTAAGATGCATTCTGTATGAAATGCATTCTATATCATTACAGTTGCCTATTCCTTTACTATTGTTCCCACATACATAAGAAAGGAAGAAAAATCTAATAATTCTGCTAAATAACTGGCTGAAATCTTTATTTCTTAAGAATTAACCTATGGTATTTATTTAGAAATTAAGATTGAAAATAATTAGATGATTTTTAGAGTCATGAAAAATGTAGGATGAAGAGCACTAGAAAATTCCGTTTGACAAAAGGATTTTTGCTTCAAAGAGCAGAACTTGACATGCCTTTTATCTTACCTTTCCCGCTAGATTCTAAGCTTTCTGCAGGCAGGTACTGTGTCTTATCATATTTGTGTATGGCCCACAATCTCTAGCATAGCATTTTATACAGAGTAGACACACAAAATATTTTTTGAGTGAATGAATTTATTTTTATACTGGAAATCTTTGCCTTAAAGTGAAGGAAATTTCAAGCCTTTCTAAGTAATTACTATTTGTTCACTTGAGTAAGATGCCAGCTGAGGGTGTCTGGCTCAGAGAACACCAAAGACTTGGGCACAGGGAGTTGGTAACAGATACTCCAAATCATTTCCCTAGTGAATCTGGAGCAGACTGTGCCATGACGACCATCCCTAGGGCAATGTTTTGACTGGTTCATGCATTGTAGATTTCTCTAATGTAAAATTCATTCATTCAATGAATATTTATCAAAGATCTATTTTGTGCTAAGCAATCTTCTAGGCACTGGGCTATCACAGTGAATGTAAGTCTAAATATTCCTTAAGTGGAGAGGCAAATTCTGAATTGGTGAGTTAGAATAAAGAGGCACATTCCTTTTCCCTCCCACTTCTTCAGTTAGCATAGTATTTTCTGAATAGAAAATGCAATTTGACTAATGATTTCAAAGCAGTTCACAACTATTAAAGACCTCTCCTTCCACAACCACTGCTTTGCTCGGGGAAATGAAACAACAAAAACCATTCTCTCATCACCTCCTCTCCTTGTTTGCATTTTTTCCTTTCTCATTGCTTCATAGATGTGCAGACTTTGGGGGACGAGGGGAGAAACAGGAGAGTCATTATTCTATGGGCAGATGATGATGATGCCTGTATAGTTTTGCAAGTGGCAACTGAAGCTAGTAGTTTTAAAAGTGACCCCGCAGAAGATTTCCTTCTGGTTGGTTTATTAACAACACTTTAGTTATAGAATCTATGTATATATTCAGAGAGAAAAACCACTCACCATCATATTCAAAAGAAAATGGTGCAGGCAGGCTGGTGGGTCCCTATTTTGGCTATAGAATAAGTGCACTGTGCAATATTGAGCATTCAGTGATTTTTTTTTTTTTTTGGTATCTCAGGCACATTTTGGCACTTTATCATGTGGCTCAATATACCCAGGATAAGCACATCAAAAGTGCTTCTCTAGGTATGTGAGTTGTATAGCACAGTCTCCTAGTGCTAAGTAGAAGCTGATTTAATGAATCCAAAACTTCTGCTATGAATGCAATCAGTGAAAGGTGATGGACACCACCTCCCCCCGACCCCCTTGCCTTTTCCCTTTGCATTGTTTGGTGAGTTAGGATACCTAAGGTCACTACTATCTAACTCCTTTCAGCCCAAGCATCTGGCCCCTCATTGCTCTTAGGAGGGCCTGAACACCCCTAACACAGCAGAGGGCAGAGGAGCATGCTAACTTTTTCCCAAAGCAGTGGACAGCATCTGCGTTATATCTTTGGTTCATCCATATTATCTTCTCATTTTGTTGGAATCTTAAAAGGTACAGCCCTCCATCTCTGCCAGGAGAGATGCAGGAGTCCCCAGCTGACTTACTCAAAGCTCTCCTTGCCACAGGTCCGGCAGCATGGAAACTTACTCAAATCCAGTTGATTGGAAACCACCTTATCTGGTTTGTCCTCCTTCCCCCTCCACAGTCTGCCCCCTTACACAGCAGGCACCCAGACATTCTTAAAGTTCATCACTCTCCACTACACTCCGAGAAGAGCAGGAATACACCATCGTGCTTTCCATGGAGGAGAAAGCAGAGAAAATGTCAAGTCCTTTACTGGTGAGGGATCCATAGCGACTGCCACTGGGCCGGACGGTCATGGGTGGTGGGATCTGGTGATGCCACTGAGCTGGAAAATGGACCAAATCATGTGTTACAATCAAAAGAATACAGTCTAGCAGGTACACAGCAGGGGTGCGCTCTGTCCTCATGCCAGCACTTTGTGTGGGATCTCGGTAAATCATTGAAATATATGAATAGCGGGGTCTGAAATGCCTCATTTGTAAAAAAAGGAAAATAAAATCAATAAAATCTCTCCTGTCCTGCTAGGAATAGGGAAATTGGGCTCGTGATCTTTTGATTTTGTAATACCAACCCCCATGATTCTAATCCAGCAAAATCTGGGACTATAAGAAGGAAGAGTGGGTGATGAGTGTGATATCTCAAAATTATCTCCTGACCTAACATCACTGACCTAGCATGGAGTCTAGAGGGGCTGGGGTCGGGTGTGGGTGTAGAGAGAGTTGTAGGCTCTCAAGGGAGGGCTCCTCAGAAGGAGGAGATGAGATATCTGTGGAAATGGAAGACAAAAGATGAATCCAGACCTCTGACGAGTACTTACTGCTAATCCTAATCACCCTTACTTACCTACCTACTGCCCTAATCATGTTCTAGTTAGTTATAGCCAGAAGACCGAAGAGTAACATATGCAATCAACCAGGGTTGGGGGACAAAAGAGAACGTGTTAGAATTTCCATGTTCACTAAACACTGTCCAAGGGGGATCCTGGTTGCTTAGTCCTGGGCGTTGCCTCTGACTGAGAAATTACCAAGCAGCCCTCTCATCAGGTTTCCAAGAACCTGGTGGTGGCGAACAAGGAGCACCAGGTGGGAAACATTGATGCTCTGGGTCCTGGGGAATCATGGATGCGTGTAGCATTCCCAGTTATAAATGGGCTCTTTGTTGATTTCATTATTTCTAATTAGTTTTTCAGGGTCTAAATGCCTCTAAGTGAACTGATTAAAATCAAATTTGGAAAGCTACAAAACAGGACAAAACTTAATAGCGATTCCACAAGAGAGCAGGTAAGTGAAGCAACTGTGAACTAGTCAAGTCCCTCGCCGCGGCCCCTCTGCCTCTTAGCTTTTCCTCAGCTCTCTCGGCATCTTAACCTGATAGGAGCTACTCTTAGAAGCCCTCCTTTGCGGGCGAGGAGGGATGCCTACTGTCCCGGTTCCTCGGGCAGGTAGGAAGTGGTTGTGGGGGGCGAAGTGGATTGATCTCAGCCTTAGTCTTCTATCCCTTTGCCCACTCCCAGATCTGTGGAATCAGGACCAGAGTCTGGGAGATGTGAGCCGGGATGAACTGAAGTGGGGGCTCCGTCACGGAAGAGCAGGATCTGGACAAGTGTCATCGGTTTCAGGGCTTATTGGTAGCAGTTTCTTGGTTGGAGACTTGTTTCCTTCCGACATGGTGAAGTAGGTAAAATGGTTAAGGCATTAGCTTAGATTAAGAAACATATCAGTGGCTTCTCTTTGTCCAGACCCTTCCAGGGGAAAGTACATTAGAGTCAACTTCCTTCACAGTTGAATTTCAAGTCGACAGATTAGAGAGAATAACCAGAAAGCTATGTATTTCCTCTAAATATTAGATTGAGTGAAAATGGCAGGCCAGGACTCCTATGTGCTGTCAAAAAAAGGGGAATGCATCTGGTGTGTACCTATAAGTAGCAGGGGCCTCAGGATCTATGCATAGTTACTTTTTCTTCTTTGTTATTCTGGTTCATCATGTTAAATCAGTAAGGAATATTAACCCAACCAATTAGTTTTTTTTAAAGAAAAAAAGGATTACTCTTTTGGATTAAGAAATATTTCTTAAAAATGCCAGTTAATGTCAAAATTATAGAGGAGAATAGTAGAGTACACAAATACATTAGTAAATATTAATTTGTTAAATATTTAGAAACATGACTCGAAGGAATGATGTAAAAAATCTGAATTTACTTTCCAGCTGTGGTCACTTAACCTCTCTGAGTCTCTGTGTTTCTTTGGCATTTAAAGGAGGGTAACAACAATTACAGTAATCTCATGGGTTTGGGACTATCTAAGGGTGAAAGTCGGAGAAGGCAATGGCATCCCACTCCAGTACTCTTGCCTGGAAAATCCCATGGATGGAGGAGCCTGGAAGGCTGCAGTCCATGGGGTCGCTAAGAGTCGGACATGACTGAGCGACTTCCCTTTCACTTTTCACTTTCACGCATTGGAGAAGGAAATGGCAACCCACTCCAGTGTTCTTGCCTGGAGAGTCCCAGGGACGGGGGAGCCTGGTGGGCTGCCGTCTCTGGGGTCGCACAGAGTCGGACACGACTGAAGCGACTTAGCAAGGGTGAAAGTTTCCCTTGTGGCTCAGCTGGTAAGGAATCTACCTGCAATGTGGGAGACCTGGGTTCCATCCCTGGATTGGGAAGATACCCTGGAGAAGGGAAAGGCTACCCACTCCAGTATTCTGGCCTGGAGAATTCCATGGGCTGTATAGTCCACGGGCTTGCAAAGACTTGGACCTGTTGAGCGATTATCACTTTCAGGACAGCTCTCTGTTATTAATCTGGTTGTGAGATGAGAGTTAATAAATATTTGTGGAAGAATTAACAAATGAATAGGGTCTGGAAAATTCTGCCATGTGGAGTTATGACTGGGGAATTACAGGCATGGGGAGGGCTTCCTGTGGGTGACCCATGGCAGCAAGGGGATGGCATGAAGATGCTGGGTGATCATAAGTACAAGCCCATGTATGCTCTGAAGTAGCTGTATTAGAAGTACGGAAAAAAACTTCGTCTGGAAGAAGGTTAACCTTATAGTGAAATGGAAAAGTGTACAAAAGCCCTGAGGTGAGTAGAATAAAATGACTTAAAAAAATCCATATCTTAAGCACTAAAATAAAAACCAATTAATTCATTTATGAAAACATATTACACTGATCCTAAAAGAAAAAAAAAAGATTTTTAAGCTGCCTATCACATAGGTCAACCGATGCCTTATACCTACCGTATATATCCAGCCTGGCAGTGCAGGACACGATGCCCGCTTCGTTCTTGGCTGACAGTGTGTACCATCCAGCATCTGATTTCTTGGCTGGCTGAATGAGGAGGCAGACATACCCAGTTGTGTCCTGGTGCATGCTGGAGAAAAGAAAGAGTATATTGCATTGTATCTGGAGAGAGTTCAGGGTTCCCAGAAACTCATTTTTATATATAGTAGTTAATCCTAAGATCCTAGTTTATCCCTCCCCTTACCCTTTCCCTTCAGTAACGATAAGTTTTTCCTATGTCTGTGGATCTTTTTCTATTTTGTAAATAAGTTCACATATAATTTTTTTTAGATTCCACATGTAAATAATATCATATAACATTTCTTTGTTTGACTTACTTCATCTAGTATGGTAATCTCTAGGCCCATCCATGTTACTACAGATGGCATTATTTCATTCTTTTTATGTCTGAGTAATATCCCACTGTATGTAGATGTATGTATGTATCTATATCTATATATGGACACTTAGGTTGCTGCCACGTCTTGGCTTTTGTAGGTAGTGCTGCAGTGTTTCAAATGAGTTTTCATCTTTTCTGGATATATGCCCAGGAGTGGGATTGCTGGATCATATGGTAACTCTGCTTTTGATGTTTAAAGGCACCTCCCTGCTGTTCTCCCTAGTGGTTCCTCCATGGTGGTTGCACCAATTTACATCGCCACCAACAGTGTAGGAGGGTTCCCTTTTCTCCACATCCTCTCTAGCATTTATAATTTGTAGACTCTTTTTGGCTGGGTACCTTGTGGCATGCAGGACTTCCCTGACCTGGAATCAAATGTGTGCTCCGTGGAGTGGAAACACAAAGTCTTAACCACTAGACCACCAGAAAGTCCCTATTATTTGTAGACTTTTTGATGATGGCCATTCTGACTGGTGAGAGATGATAGGTATAACTACCTCATTGTAGTTTTGATCTGCATTTCTTTCATACTTAGCAATGTTGAACATCTTTTCGTGTGACTGATGGCTATTTGGATATGTTTTTTGGAGAAATGTTCATGTAGGTCTTCTGCCTGGGTTTTGGTTCAGTTGTTTGTTTGTTTTGATATTGAGCTGTATGAGCTGCTTGCATATTTTGGAAATTAGGCCTTTATTGGTTATGTTGTTTGCAAATATTTTCTCTCATTCTGTGGATTGTCTTTTCGTTTTGTGGTAGCTTTCTTTGCTGTGCAAAAGCTTATAAGTTTGATTAGGTCCTATTTGTTTATATTTGCTTTTATTTGTTGCCTTGGGAGACTGACCTAAGAAAACATTGCTATGATTTATGTCAGGGAATGCTTAGCCTATGTTCTCTTATGGGAGTTTTATGGTGTCCTGTTTTATATTTAAGTCTTTAATTCATTTTAAATTGATTTTTGTGTATGGTGTGAGGGAGTGTTCTAACTTCATTGGTTTACATGCAGCTGTCCAGCTTTCCCAACACTTGCTGAAGAGACTGTCTTTTCTGCACTGTATATTCTTGCCTCCTTGATCAAAGATTAATTTACTCTAGGTGTGTGGGTTTCTGGGTTCTCTATTCTGTTCCATTGATCCACATCTGTCTGTTTTTGTGCCAGAACCACTCAAGGATATCCAAAAGCATGGGATATCTTTCTATTTCTTTGAAGCATCTTCCTTTATCAATGTTCTGAGCATATAAGTCCTTGACTTCCTTGGTCAGGTTTATTCCTCAGTATTTTATTTTGATGTGATTTTAAAAGGGATTTTTAAAAACTTTCTGATATTTCTTTGTTAGTGTAAAGAAATGCAACATATTTCTGTGTGTTAGTTTTGTATCTTGCTGCTTTGCTGAATTCATTCATCAGTTCTTTTGCAGGGGGAGGATTTTTTTTTTAAGGTTTATATTTTGTATTGGGGCTTCCCTGGTGGCTCAGTTGGCTCAGGCTTGATACCTGAGTTGGGAAGATCCCCTGGAGAAGAAAATGGCAACCCACTCCAGTATTCTTGCCTGGAAAATCCCATGGACAGAGGAGCCCGGCAGGCTACAGTCTGTGGGGTTGCAAGAGTCAGACACGACTTAGTGACTAAATCACCACCAGAGCCAGTTAACAGACAACACTGTGATAATTTCAGGTGAACAACAAAGGGACTCAGCCCCTCCAAACTTGCCTCCTGTCCAAGCTGCCACGTAACACTGAGCAGAGTTTCTTGTGCTATATAGTAGGACCTTGTTGGTTATACATTTAAAATATATGATTCATTAGTTCTAATAGTTTTCTGTGTAGTCCTTAGGGTGGAGGGAGTGTTTCTTAATATAACCAACTAGGCATGGCAGCATTTGACTTAGTTCAGTTCAGGAGGAAATCTGCATGTCCTTTCCTTCTGTTTTCTCTATATCTGTAGTTCTCAACATGCATAGGCATGTAGTGACAGATGGAAAAGGAGTATTGCCATAATGTTTTGTTTTGCCTTTTTTTTTTTTTGCCTTATTTTATTTTCACTTTTTACAGTCAAAAGTTTTTGTCTGGGTACTAATATGACTCATGACATGACACATGACAAAAAGACAAATGACCAAAACATGCAAGATCTTTATAAATCCCTCAAACCTTTTCAAGCTTAAAAATTAAGGTTTTAGAGACTTTCCTGGTGGTCCAGTGATTAAAACTCTGCATGTTGACTGCAGGGGGTGTGGGTTTAATCCCTGGTCAGAGAACTAAGATCCTGCATGCCATGCAGTGCAATAATAATAATAATAATAATAATAAGGTTTTAAAATGGTGGGACATTGTACAATGGACGAACCCTCAGCAATAAAAAGGAATAAATTCTTGATAAGCACAGTTACATGGATAAAGCAAATGCATTATGCAAGTGGAAGGAGCCAGATTCAAAAGGCTGAAGACTTATTTGGGCGGCCTGATGAGCTTTGCTGAACTTGACCAAGTGTGGAGGCTGTACCTGATCCTCTCTCTGGTGAAAGGGATGGTCTCGTTGTCTTTCTTCCAGTAGAACACGGGCGGAGGCATGCCTATCACCCGGCATTCCAGTCTCACGGGGTGGCCTTCTGGAACACCGCTGTTCTGCAGTTTCTCCAGGATTACAGGTGCCTTCTTTACTTCTTTGGCTGAATGAGAGAAGAGCCATGCTAGTTTGAATAGTAAGTGCCTTGGGCTCCATGCCTCAAATTCAGGACAGTTCTGGAATCTGAGGGAGCACCCACCCACCTTTTCTCTTCTTTAGAACACTTTTCAAGCTTCTTAGTGAAGATCACTGCCTTGATAAAAGCTCCAAAAATGATTTTAAAAAGAAATAAGAAAATTGCCTCTGCTTATCTTAAAAAATTTTTTTTAAATTTTATTTTTTCTGCCTATCTTTTGAGAGAGAACGCTCAAGGATTTGGGTAACACACGTGGGATGCAAATGGTAGGTGTGGAATTAAGGGAGTTTCTTTTATTGCTCAGCAGTAAACGCTGAGAAATGATATATTTTATGTACTAAATATATTTTGTTTTCTTTTTTAGAGGAGGTTATTTTGTAGAAGGTATATTGATTTTCCCTCAATATTTTACCTTGAGAAATTTTATTGCTCCATAAAAATTGAAAGAAGTATACTATTTAAAAAAAAAATTATGTTTCATAAGGAGGCATTTTTATTTTCCCCAGCAGAATCAGTTAAGACAAAAACACCTCCTATCTCAGGGTTCCAGAGGCCATACTTTAGCAAAACAGTGGGAAAAAAGTAAAAGCTGCAACCAGTGTATCCTTGCAGAATGAGCTTTTCCTATTCTGTTGGGAGAGGGGATTGAGAGTGGAAAAAAAGAAGATAGTACAGAGGAAACAGCTACTAGCCTAGAGAGAAGGTTAACATTCTGATGCCGTCCTGATTTATTTCAGGGGCCATGCAAGGGAGGTAGCAGGAGAAAGTTCAATGGAAGAATTCATTCATTCTGAAAGCTAATTCTAGCTGGACTAACACCCCAAGGGGCTGACACCTCCCAGGGGATGATGACTGTAGGCATTAGTGTTTGCTGACATCATCTTGTAAGGATTCATTTGTTTAGTTATTGATTGAATGCCTTCCGTGTTCCAGGCACTGAGTCAGACATCAGAAATGCACAGAAGAACAAGCTTCTGTGGCCTCAGAGGCTCATAGTCTCTTCAGGGAGGCAAAGAGAAAATAGTTACACAGAAGCCATGAGTGCTGTAAGAGTGTCTCCTTTCCTGAGTGCTGTGGACATAGAGGAGGATGTGCCTGGTGGGTCTGCTGTGCCTTTGTGGTAGCATATGAAATAAGTCTTAGAGAATGAGTAGGAGGTTGCTAGGCAAAGAAGGGCATTCCATGTAAAGGGACCATTAATGCAAAGGCATAGAAGCTTGGGGTAGGGGGAGACCCTGGAGTGATGAACTGTAGGGCAAGTGACCTGAATTTCAGTTCAGTTCAGTTCAGTCACTCGGTCGTGTCCTATTCTTTGCGACCCCATGAATTGCAGCACGCCAGGCCTCCCTGTCCATCACCAACTCCTGGAGTGATAGTCAAATAATTAGTAATTAATTGATTGATTAATTATTACAATGACTATCATTTATTGCAAGCATGATATACACAAGGTACCGCATTTTGTTTTTGGCTTACTGATATGTTTTCGAGAGCAATGTATGGAACATGGCCCTTACTACAGAGAAGGGGAAACTGAGATGAGGCTCGGTGTGGCAAAGGACAAAGGAATTACGTCAGAGGCTCTGCATATTTGGGCAGTAGCTTTGGAGGGAGTCATGTTTAGGGGTTCCAGCAGCAAGCCTTACCTACTACAGTGAGCTCCAAGCTAAAGGAATTCTGCCCAGTTTTGTTGGTAGCAATGCAGGTGTAGGTCCCCGCGTCGCGTTGAGTGAGCGGGTCAATGAGCAGAGAGTGGACTCCGGTCTCCCTGACCAGCATCTTGTGGGAGGTGTCGGGGAGGACAGGCTGGCCATTGAGCAGCCACGTCAGCTCCGGGGGCGGTAAGCCACTCACCTAATAAACAAAAGGACAGCTGAGGCAAATGACAGACTGATGACAGGCAGATTTATTTGGTGGCTGACTTCTTCATCCTGATCTGGCACCACATAGATAGCGAGGGAATGTCAGTGGTGAGAAACCTCTCCATAACGTCATCAGGACAAGAGGGATCTGGATGGATGGGCGTGTGAATTTGAACTGTATAGTATTTGGACCCCAGTTCGGGTAATGATTATATACTAGATTAAAATGAATAAGAATTAAAAAGCTAAATAGATAAAATAGGCCTGTAGTGTCAGTTTCAGAGATAATATATTGCTTACATACCTAACGACCAAGAGGTGGCCAAGAAAGGGGCAGACATTAAACCAGTGTTCTCAAAGCTGGCTGTGTGTCATCATCACATGGGAATATTTGAAAATCCTGATGCCCATTTACTATATTAAATCAGAATCTTTAGGGAGTGGACCCAGGATGGGTTTCTTTTAGGATTTAGGGTGGAAGAAATTAACAGTCCATCCCAAATATTATTTAGGTAACTAATTTGAGGGCAAGATCCACCTAGAGGAGTGGATTCTATAAATATTTAACCTTAAACCTTTACTAATTTGCATCTTAATCTCCATAGCATTCTGCAGCGTCAGGGCAGAAGGAGAACTTAAGTTTCTGTTCATACTGAGAACTATCCATGCTGTTCAACTGAACCTATTTTCAAGTGGAAAAGTTAGAATATATTATAGACTAGTTAAAGGTGATGGATGTTAGCTAGTATTAGAAACCAGCTTCTGTTTTCATAAACTGCTTTGGAGCCAGTGACTAGAATTTTTTCAAAGGCTGTACCTCATAGCAGTTCATTTCAAGGATGTAAAAATCATCCTTATGTCTTTATGGTAATAAAGACTTTACAGGTACCATACGGAAGATGTCTGAACTACATCACCTCTTTGGTTGTCTTTTACAAACATAGAGTTAACTTGATGCGATACCTTCATCTGGTATTAAATGCTCCAAAAGAACCTTACGAGTGGAAAAAAGTGGTCTCTTTCTCTCTGTGTTCCTCAGTCCCCTTTCACCAAAAAAAAAAAAAGCCCCCCAAACCAACTATAAAACAAATACAAACGAAAATAGGTGCATACAAACAAATAAATACAAAATATGAACAGGTCTGGCGCCAAAGATGGTGCTAGAGGCTACCTTACAGTCCAGGCGGCAGAGGCGCCCCTCGTGAGCCACCATATCCCCAGGAGCCTGCAGGAAATGTGGTCGGAAAAAGCGTTCCTGTAGGGGCTCTTTGTCTCTTTCTTGCACTCGGGACCTTCCTCTAAAACAGCAAGCACGTTCAGGCATTAAACAGTAGAAACCAATTCATAAACATATAACGTATAGGTATTTAGACATGGCTATAGGGCTTGGAGAAAGATTTCTTTGGGGGGTGGGGGTAAGGGTTGCTGAACCATAAAGAAATAATAAGTAATAGCGTGGAGCTGATGTGAAAAAAGAAAGTATTAAGTATCTCACCACTGTAGGATTATCTTGTGAGATCTGTAATTAAATAAGCAGGCTTTAGCTTTTTTTTCTGTGAAGTCATTCTGGGTTTCTGGGTTAAGTGACTCAGCTCCCCTTGCCTTGGGTTTGGCCAGTTGTTCAAAAGTTTCAAAATAAACAAATAAATCAGTATTCAATCTGAACCTCAAATGAGAGCCAAAAGAGAAGTCCTGTTTTATTACTCAGAGCAAGGCAGCTGCGGTCCCTGTGTCTCTGAGTAATAAAATGTAACCTGGCTTATAAATTCTGCCAGACCATTAAAGATGATCATGAACCTAAATTGATTAAGACTGACCAACAGTAACAGCTGTTCTTGAAGAAGGGAAAAAAAAACTGAAGAAGAAGGTATAGTTGTAACGGTAGTGAAATACTGCATCTGAAACGTAGGTCACTATTTTTGTTTCTTTGGTAAGTCTAATTTAATTCATCCATGTCAGCAACTATGAAATGCTTTGCTAAGACTTTGTGGCACCATACTACTCAAGAGAAAGCCAGGCTCTCTCTTCTTAACATTAATAAAGTCAGAGAGGAGGAAAGTTAGTTGCTATGTTGGAGACAATTGTTATGTTGGAGATAATGACAACAACAAAAATCTTTTATTAGTATATATATACTCATTAACAGTTTCTGTTTTTTAAGGAAAAGGTAACTTAGTTCAGTCTGATTTATATATTATATGCACAGGTGCTAGGGATGGTTACAAATTTTGAACATTAAAAATGTGCTGTGAACCAATACTTCTCCAATTTAATACACTTGTGAATCACCTGGGGATCTTAGTAAAATGTACATTCTGATCAGTAGGTCTGGGTGGGGCTTGGAATTATGCACTTGCAACAAGCTCCCAAGTGATGCCAATATTTCAGTTTATAGGCCCCATACTTCAGTGCTCATTGCAGCAGGTACATGCTTGGGAGGGGCTGGAGAAGTGAGGTTCTCACTGTCTTTACCTGTGAGACTGACCAGCAGCTGTTAGTCGACTTCGGATGGGCAAACCTTGTACCATCAAGTGGCCAGAACAACTGATTCTCCCCTGAGAAACAGAACATGAAGGAGATTAAAATAAAAAGAACTCCCTACTTTTTCAATATACGTACATTTCTCTGGACCAAAATTTTATTAGCTTTTGGCTATTACGAGTTTTTTGGAGGGGGGATAAAAACAATATAACTCTTTAAATTGCTGTTAACATTTCAGGGGAAAGGATTTTTAAGCATATTGTGATGCCTTTCATTTTTAAGCTGAAAATGAACAGACACAAATGTAAAAAAATTGAGTTCTTATGCACTTAATATTATTTGCAGGCACATGCAGAGATCATGGCCAAGTGTTTTTATGCTTTCCTCAATAGAGATTATCTTCAAAACTAACATTTTAATAGGAGTTGGTGAGAATAGAAATCATAGTTCTGTACCTCCTAGTCTCATAGTAGTTGGAAATATTTATTCTGCCATATTTTTTTTCAGTTTTATACTTATTTATTTATTTATTGGAGTATAATCACTTTACAATGTTGTATTAGTTTCTGCTATACAACAATGTGAATCAGCTATATGTATACATATTCTGCTAAGGGGGATTTTAAGTCCTGATCTCTTCAGAAAAGGAAAGTGAAATATTATGACTTTCCAACTTTTACCAAAAAAAGAAGAAAAAATTTTATGAGTGAGGGCTATTCACAAGTAATTTGCTTATTCTCTAAAGAACTAAAAATAGCAAATCATTCTTTGATAGATTGATTTATTGACTCTTCAAGAGAGTCAATGAGTTGATAAACACAAGATGTACTCTAGAGGCTGAGGCATATAGTTAGTGAATAGATGGTACTAATGTCCTCTTCAAAGGCTGAAGAGTGGAATGACCCATCAATGGCTGACTAGTCGTGTAAATTGTGATCCTGTGCTCCAGTTACACACAGTCTCAGCGCTCCTCATTCATTTTCCTCAGCAATCCTTAGTAACTTGCACTTCTCAAGGTTTATTCACAATGATATCAACTGCTCCTTCCTCAGAATGCAGCACAGCGTGGAACCCTGAGTCTCCACCTGGGGGTTGGCTGCCATGATGGTATAGTTGCCGTCGTCGTCACTGGAGGTGGAGTTAATGTGCAGAGAGCATGTCCCGTCTCCTTCTCGCTTCATTTTGAAGTGCTCATTTCTCTTTGAAATCTGCTTCCCGTCTTTGAACCAGTAAACCTGAAATGAACAATAGACAAGGAGACTATGCACACTTCTGTACATCTTTAGAGGATCCTGATATAAGGAGTAGGATAAGGCCTGGATGGATTGCCATCTCTACAACTAGTAACCCATCCTTTACAAAACAGAGAAAAATTATCAGATGTATTACAATGACAGTATAATATGCTCCTCCACTTGTACATATAGAATATTTAAGTAAAAAACTACAAATAATTTAGGATGGAGAGAAAGCTTTTGATTATTTTTATTGTACTTTATAATTAAAAAGCCACCCTAAGGGCCAGGCAGGTCTTCAGAGGCAAAGTAATAAAAACTGGAATAGCTCGAAACTTTTCCTGCTAGAAGTCCCAGATCTCAGGGCCTAGAATAGCTGACCTTACTTGAAAGGATAGTATGGTGTGTTATACCAAGTGGAATGAGGCCAGGATTCACTTGCTGAATTCCTCATCTGACTAAAATTTAAGTCTACATGGTTTTCATGTTAAGTTCTGCATGTATCAAGGGGAATCTCTGAAAGACAGGTGAGTTAAAGTACGGTAGCAGTTGACCTTCTCTGCATTTCCTGGTTACCAAACCATACACGCTAATGCCATGTTAATGTTTGTGAAAGCAGAGTGAAGAGATTCCCTGCTGTAGACATTCCGGGTGTAAATCCTCTCTCAGCTGACTGCCAGAAAATCTGGTGACTCATAAGATTTTTCACCAGCCAGTGATAACGATATGACATTTTCTGCATTTACCAACCTAATAGTAATGATACAAATATAGCTCGCTTTGTTTAACAGGTTGGCTGTGGATATTCAGTAGATAATAAATAGAAAAAAAAAGTATCAGATTGGTGAATTTGATGGTTGAGAGGATCAATAACTCCAAAGAGAGGATTGTGACTAAGAAAATTTATTTTCAACTTTTACAAAAATTTTAACATGCCCATAAGTAATCTGATTTGTTTTGCCCATAAGTAATCTGATTTGTTTTCTGCCTACTTAATGATTCTATTCCTAACTGTATCTTTTTAGTCAGATTATCTGGCCTTTGTTAATTTTCTGGTATTGGTTTGTATTCTCTGTATGGATATTTCACTAGAGTCAGATAAGGCTTTCTTGAGGGCACTGAGTCTACAGATTTGTACTGTTGGTTGACTGGCTGTTCATCTTCCCCTACCTTTGGGACAGGTATCCCAACAATTTTGCAGGTGAATGTCACCGGAGAGCCTTCGGTGACCCGGAAGTGCTTGAGTCTTTTGTCAAAGATGGGAGCTATACACTTGCCCGTGGGGATCTCATCATGTTGGATTTCATCGTCTGATTCATCAACAGGGGTGCGTTCCAAGCGAAACTCTATTTCATTCATCAGCCTCTGCTCAAAGCTTGAGATTTTGTACTCCTGTCAAAATGGCAAACATGTTTTAATGTCAGTTTCTGTGGGTGAGGAAGAACGTGTTCATCAGTATAATTTGAGGATGAAACTTTTTAAGATTCAAATGTTAGGTTCATATCATGGAACCTCCATAAACTAGGCACGTTCCATTTCCACTTCCTCACGATAGAGCACTGAAGGAGATTTGGGTCTCTACTGCAATCCCAAAATGTCCTGATTCCTCACCTTCATCATGGAGTCCCAGTAGAATCTTGTAGGGAATGGAATGAAGATGGAATGTAATTTCCATAGCTACTAAAAGTGTCCATCTTGATATACAGAACTATCTGTATGGTGTTTTGGCAAAATTATTCTGAACTGCATTCTAGTACTTGCCTGCATCACCAACTTCCTGTCTCTACTGGGTTTTGCCATCAGAAAACCTGTCTTCATAACTCTCCTTTGACCCCATGCTTGCCTTCACAGTATCTCTGCAGCCCTCACAACAAAACTATTTGAGATAATTTTCTCTCTTATAGCTTCATTCCCTTGTCACCTTTTCTTTCACTAACACACTCCAGTTAAGTTTCTGTTCTCACAGTTCTCCTGACATTGCTGCTCTCAGGGTCTTCTTATTTGCCAAATCCAGTTGTCACTTATCTGTTCTTGCCTTACCTGACTTCTGAGCAGCATTAACACAGATGACTACTTTCTCCATTAAAAAAAAAAAAAATTATTTATTTGGCTGTGCCAGGTCTTAGTTGCAGCAGGCAGGATCTTTGATCTTCGTTGTGGTATGTGGGAGCTAGTTCCTTGACCAGGGATCGAACCCGGCCCCCTAACCTCTGGACTACCAAAGAAGTCCTTACTTTCTCCTTTGTAAAACATTTTTTTGTTGTTGTTGATTTCCATGACACTGTACTGGTTTTCCTTCCCTTTTCTCTAGCTGTTCCTTATCAGTTTCCTCTGCTAGCTCTTCCTTCTCTGTCCTGGATTGTCTCATCCAGTCCCACAGCTTTACCTGCCTCCTGTGTGCTGATGACTCCACATCCATGTCTCTCAGTCTGGTTTCTCTCCAGAGCTCATATACCCAATCATCTACTCTATAGCGTGAAAGTCATAAACCCATCAATTTATTCTGTGTCATAGCTTGGGCACCTCATGGACACTTGAAACGTAGCCAGGTCCAAACGATACACACTTGGTTTCTGTTCCCCAGAGAATATACTCCTACCCTGCTCGTTTCCATTTTAGGAACCGGCACCAGTATTCATCCACTTGGTTAAGTAGTTAAACTGGTGTTTCTCACATTAGCTATGGTGAAAACTAAATTTTAAAAATGGGTATTTTTCAACCTGTTCTTCTTGTAAAATAAAAATGAATTACTAGAAAAATGAAATATTAAAAGCATGCAAGATTATGTTTGATAGACATAAAATTTCTCTGTCAAATGCTATAGAAATTTCTTATTGGTTACTTTCAATTTCCATAGTTATCTCAAGGTGGAGAGATAACAGCTTGCAAATTGGCATAGGTTTCAGACCATGCTTTGAGTGCACCAAGTTAACTTAAATCTAGAACTTATCCTGGATTCTTGTCATTCCCTCTCCTGCCCTGTTCTATCAAGCTTAAATGTCACCTCTGTAAAACAGCCTTCCCAGGCATTTCATCTAAAGTAACTCCCTATTGTAATTCTCTACAGAGCATTTCTTGCCATCCAGTATTATTCTTTTTAAAAAACTTTTGAAAGATTTATTTTTATTTATTGATTTGGCTGTACCAGGTCTTAGTTGTGGCACGTGGGTTCTAGTTCCCTGACCAGGGATCAGAACCTGGGCCCCCTGATTGGGATCACAGCGTCTTAGTCACTGGACCTCCAGGGAAGTCCCTCTAGTATTATTCTTGCTTGTTTGTTTATTGGTTAAATGATTGACTCTCTCTAAGCATGTTAGTATCAAAAGAGCAGAATTCTTGTTTGTCTTGCTTCCCACAATGTCAACAGTACATATAATAGTGAGTGTGTGTCTCATGGCAGGTGCTCCTTGAGTACCCAAAGGATGGAAGAATACATGAGTGACC
This sequence comes from Bos indicus x Bos taurus, assembly GCF_003369695.1. Lineage (NCBI taxonomy): Eukaryota > Metazoa > Chordata > Mammalia > Artiodactyla > Bovidae > Bos > Bos indicus x Bos taurus. The sequence goes on along the minus strand of NC_040103.1, from coordinate 24,633,984 downwards.
TGGAGGCTGTCATTTGTTCCTGCGCCACTGTATCTCTGAGGAATCCAGAGCCAGGTGCCTGGGGTGAGGGTGAGACCTTTGGTTACACTTGTGACTCTAGTTAACCATAATTTTATGATTCAGGTAGGTTCCCTGCGGATGATACTGGCATGCCCCTGAAGTGAATTTGGGAGCACCAGGCTGATTTGCATCTGCCCCTATTCATAGGCAGAATAATTGAGTTCAGGACTCATGAGATGTAATCTCAAGCTATTAAATCACATCACTCATGTCTTCTAGTTATTGTTTTATATATATCACTGCCTGAATTTGTGTAGAATTGGCACTTAGGAAACACAGAAACCAAATATTTCTTGGTTTTAATTTCTCAGAACCAATTTTAAATCTTTCTTCTCAGCCTCATCTTAGACTGGGTAAACAAAATAAATCTACAGCAGCTCTTTCAGAGTAGGAAAAAATTATGACTCTCCAGTTAAGTGTATTCATTTTTCATCAGATAACTCAAACCAATTAAAGTAAAAGATTGTTCACTTCTAATTTGAAACCTAATTTAGTTTAAAAGTATTATGACTATTTTCTACATTTGGGGAGTTTTTTTTATAGTTAATACTTAAAACTTCCAGCTATCTACCTATTAGTTTGAACCATATGAAATTGCCATTTTTTGAGGATTAAAAGTGGTAGAATATCAGCAATTTCAAATTATTCTCCCTAATACTATACAATGAGCATATTTTCCATAAATACCTTAACTAATCTTACAAATTTGAAATATTTCCTATTCTTCACAATTTAAAAATCCCACAAGGAGTTCATTTTTCATCTTTGTTGAATTGCATTCATGCTCCCAAATAGGTATTATTTTTCCTTTTAACAGATATGTTTGTTTTTTGGATGCTTAGGAATAAAAACAGTGAGTTATTTTATTCCCTTACTATGTGAGGTTGGTACTAAGTTGTTTTATTATTTTAAAAATAATAGTCAGATGAATGATTCTCATAGTTTGCAAACCTCACATGAGATCCTGGAGTTCAGGATAACCCAGGCTTTTTGTGAGGGTGGCAAGAGGTCTCAGGTTCTATGGCAGCTCATCTTGTTTTGTTTAAGTCCCCAGATGCCCAATCCATTCCATGCCACCTGTAGCCACTATTTTAGTGGAGTCCTTGATCCAAGCTAAAGAACCTTCTCTGCAGCTTCTCCTACTGCATAATGAGTGAGGGCTGGTCAGTTCCTGGCTTTCTATATTGAAAGTATGAACTAATTTTTCCAAACAAGTATTATTGTGCATGGTGGTAAGTGTTGATTATGTGTATACTTCAGGGACAAATAGGTGATAGATAAGGCTTTTAGTACTTGCCTGAGAATATAAAAACTGCATTGTCTCCATGCATTCCAATCTTTAGGAACTTGATTTTACCCAGTTGGGACCTGATTTTATGGAATTCTTAATGTTTGAATTGATTTAACCAAAGGAACCATGGAAACAACATAATGAAAATATGCACATTTTGTTTTGCTATAAAAGTACACTTATTGGTTATATATTTACTATTTTACCAGTGCTACAAATTGGGAGGTAATGAAAACAGATCACTCAGTGAGTTATCTAAATATACTATTTGTTACTTTGTACTGAGGATACAGTTGTAACCAGATCTTAACTGTAAGTTTCTCCTGAGGTAACAGAAATTTCAAAGCAGGTGTTCAAGGACAGGTTAGATAATTGAGATTCTTCATCAGAAATACAAAACAGTCAGGAAGGAGAATATCCAGTGAGATGACTTTGGAGAGAGCTAATAATGTTTGTCTCATACCTCCAGTCCCAGAGTACCTGCGTTTCACCTCCAGGCTATTGAGGGAGATTAAATAGACCCATCTGTAGCACTTACTGTTCCTCCAGTGGGTGGTATCTGACTCCTGCCTAAGGAATCTAGGGTGAGAAACAAGGTGGGTTATTGTTGATGGGCAAGTGATGGCTGCTTTCAGTGGCCCGCACTCCTGCATGGTGTCAGGTCAGAGGACTGTGATGATTCCTGTCATGCACATGCGGACCGCTATGAGAGAAAGCCAGCATGGGCTCAGCTTTTGTCCCCCTGTGGCTGGGAAAGGAAGAAGTCAGGAACAGCAGTTAGTGAAATGGGGGATGGAGGGAGCAAAAAAGAGAGAAGTTGGCCATACTTCCTTCCTAGTTCTAGATGTCCCCATTTGTAGGGGGGTCCCTGGCTGTGGGGTGTTTGTGTGTGGGGTCTTATTCTTGAATAAGGATTAGGGTGTTAGTTACTACAGGAATTGGACATTGCATGTTTCTGGATCAAGATTGTATTTTGCAACAAAGAAAACATAGAACCTTATGTGAACTAAAAGTGGTCAAAATAGTTTTGCCATTACCTCATATTTGAGGTGGCCAGGAGCAGGAGAAGGATTAGCCCCACTGAATAAATTTAAAAGGAGAAAGGGAGAAAAAATAAAATTGCATTTAAGATACAATTGTTTAAGGTGCCAGTTATATGATGTATGAGTCACAGATGCACAACCAAATAAGAATACTGTAGGTCAAGGCATTTCTATGAAAGATTTCATAAAATATGTGGGGAGTTGATTCTTAGGGAAAAGAAAACTATGCAACTGTGTGGCAGGAGTATGTGGCCTGTTTCTACAGCAGCATATCTTTACAACTGGGATGTTTACAAAGATGCATACCATGTCCAAAGCAGGAATTGGTGTAGGGTGTTTTTTTTTTTTTTTTTTGAGGAGAGGAGGGGTGCTTTGCTCCTGAGAGGTGGTTATCCCAGGAATAACTACTCCTCTTATACATAAATCAAGGTTGTCATTCCAAATTGTGACCGATGAGATTCAGGTTTTCTAAGGACATTTGCAAATAAGCAATATGTTTAAGTTAAATTTGAATGTGCTTTCTGCACTGTTCTGCACAAAGGTTGTGCTACTGACACACTGTGGGTGGCTGTGCACTTTGAATTTCCAGGACTGGATTTGTGCTGTGGTCTCCATTTTCCCTTGCCCTGTCCCCTCTGTGAGAAGAAGCAGGAGTTTCTGTGAAGGCTGCTTGTAGGTGATGTCTGTGCTCAAAGGAGAGAATATTTTTCTGTGTAAATCTGGTCTGTGTGGCCAGCAAGTCAATGACATATGGCCCATCCTTTCCAGGCTTATGTTAAAGACCTTAAGTGGAAATGAATTGCACAGAATTTCAGTTGCTCTATGAAAGAAAATGAAAAGCCAAAATATTACTTCAGAAGAATATGCCACTTGAAAATATAGGTTCTTTTTTTTTTTTTTTCTTTAAAGATAATCCTCTTTAGGCTGATAGTTTGACAACTTGAGGCATTTGGTTTCTGGGACACATCTGCAGAAATTTCCTTCAAATTGTCAGAGTGGTGGAGAGTACTTTCCTTCTGCTGAGAACCACAGTGTCATGACATACTCTAATCAGATATGTCATTGCCAAGGTTCCGGATTTCCAAAACATGGGGCATGATCTGACACTCAGTGCCCTGAGCTGGGTTCTGAGTCTGGGCTTCGGGGCAAATAACCAAGTAGGATCAAACCAGCTGGAAGAGCCTGCTCAAAGGGCTCCCAACCAACTCTGGGTACAGTGTGTGCTAAAGGAAGTTGTATGCGTTAGAGAAGGCATTCTCCTTTGTTCCTGGGACAGCCCACAGTATGGGCAGCAGATCAAAGATTCCTAGATAAACTTTAACATACACAGAGGATGTCTTCTTTTACCATGTATCTAATACTACATGCCACCTTCAGTAGAAATAACCAGGCTTCATAGCCCCCCGCCCTATCCTTATTGCCAGATTCTTAGAATACTATAATAGGCACTGGTGGTACAGCATTCTATAAAACAGACTCTCCTGTGGAGGAGGCAGACCTCCTTTTAAAGTATTTAAAAATACTTTAAATTCAAATTTTGTCTTTAAGAATAAATAATCACTAAATGATTCACAGATTTACCTTTACAGCTTCAGTTAATGCCAGAGCTTTGCTTAATTTTGCTATTTTTTAAAGTTTTCATCTCTTTAGTCAGTTGATTTGGAGAAGGCAATGGCACCCCACTCCAGTACCCTTGCCTGGAAAATCCCATGGATGGAGGAGCCTGGTAGGCTGCAGTCCATGGTGTTGCTAAGAGTCAGACATGACTGAGTGACTTCACTTTCACTTTTCACTTTCATGCATTGGAGAAGGAAATGGCAACCCACTCCAGTGTTCTTGCCTGGAGACTCCCAGGGATGGGGGAGCCTAGTGGGCTGCTGTCTATGGGGTCACACAGAGTGGGATACGACTGAAGCGACTTAGAGCAGCAGCAGCAGTCAGTTGATTAAAATAGAATATTATCATGGTGATAGTATCTATAATTAGGTATAATCAGAATCAGAATCAGAATAAGTTTCATTATCCTATCTGAAACTCATATAAATCCCAGAGTTGTGACTTAATTCAACAGATATTCCCTGGGCACCTACTCTGGGCCAGACACAGCAGGGGTGCAGCAATGAGCAAGACCCTCCTCCCCCGACTCCAGCTCTCAGGGAGCTTGTGACTAGTACATCCTGGGTGAACCCACAGCAGATGACATGGGACACTTCATTGTTCCATCACTCAGGGTCCTACCATGCCCACAGTGAAAAATGTAAGGCCAGTGACACATGGTACTTTTATTAGAAAAGAAATAGATGGCAAGATTATTTATTTGCACTCAAGGGAGAATTTTCATGAAGAATTCATGGTAAGAGATGAAAGAGGTAAGATTTAAATAGAAGAAATGACTAAGGCGCTTAGAGAAGAAGGAGATTAGAGGAAAAAAAGGCAGAGCAAGAATTAGGTACTTATATTTTTTCCTCCTTGTCATACAGGAGAGTATCTGGGAGCCACACTTTTAAAAGTTTTCATTTGAAAAATGGGAGGGAGGATCAGAATAAAGAGATGGGGAGGTTTCCAGAGAAATGAGGTCAAGGATGAAAGTTGAAATAAGACATTAAATGTCTAAAGCTAATGTGGGAGTAAAAAAATAGATCATCTATATTCCCATGTACCTAGAATGCAGGTATAGACAGCTGTCAATACTCATGTTTCTTTATGATTCTTTTCCACTTTTTCTAAACAAATTTTCTTCTTAACTTCATCAGTGGGCCACAGCACATTTAAACAGTTCTTCATGACTTTTCCCCTATTGTTTCCCAAGACAGCAGTGAACAAAACAGTATTGTAATATGGCCTCAAAACTTCCTCAGATCAACATCTACCAACCTAATGCAAGCATTCCATCTCAGATAGCTCCTTAGTTTCCTGAATTGCATTATGTAGCTTGGCTTTCATTTCATTTCATTGGCACAGAATGCTGTGTAAGATCAATTCTGTAATTAACATACTGTAGTAACTCTAAGAATAATAATCGTCAGAAGAACACTGACATGTGTCACAGTTTTCAGATGGGAAGGCTTGAGATACTTTTTGAGACTCCAGGTTCCTGCTGTTAGCCTTGAATTTAATTCATGATGGAGGCTTAATAGAGTTCTACTGGATTTATAGCACTCTACTCATGGAAATTCATGTTTACATGTACTCACAGTTCATATTAGAGAAAAACCCTACTTTCCCTTTAGTTGGGCAATGGATTAGCATGAATCTCCCTACAGAGTAACCATAAAGGTAAAACCAGACAGACCCTGTGCTGACTTAGTATCGTTTTTACAGGGTTCTAATCGCTCCCTGTCTGAGTTGTAAAAGACAGTCTGAACACAGCTCTGATTTCAGTGATACTTAGAAGGATTAACAACCACAACTGTGATGACAGTATTATAGGAAAACAAATCTGTGCTAGACAGAGCAACGTTTATGGGGTTTGGAGGTAATTGTTGTAAACTGCAGAAGACTGCAGAGGTTCAGGGAAAATGTGTGAATGTCTTGGAAACCAGGCCTCTGGTTCCTGTTCTACCACTGACCTGACAGGTTGACAACTGTGCCTCAGTTTCTCTATCTAGAAGATGGAAAAGAAGCATAGTTGCCTTGGTATTTGCCTCCCAGATATGTATGAATTTGATGAAATGATATATGAAAAGTGTACTTGATTATGGCAAGCTTCAATATTTCCAATTGCTTCAAGTCAATAATTTAAAGTCAATTTTAAAAAACATTTTAAAGCATTATTTTGAGCATTTTAAAAAAGGTATTACTTGATGTGAACCATTTTTAAAGTCTTTATTGAATTTGTTGCAATATTGCCTGTTTCATGTTTTGGTTTCTTGGCCCTGAGGCACGTGAATCTCCCCTACCAGGGATTGAACTCACACCCCCTGCATTGGAAGGCAAAGTCTTAACCATTGGACCACCAGGGAAGTTCCAATTTTGAGTACTGTAGACACTATATTCAAAAGAATCCACTCAGTAAGAATTTCCCAACATATAACACACTAGTAAAATACTGTATATCAGTGGCTCCACTGGAAGTAAGATTTAAAAACATGAAGGAAAGCAGCATATGGTCAGGGGAGTGTCAGATCTTGTTTCCAGGGTCACTTATATCACAGACTGCACAATATTTGACATACAGTTTTCACTAAAATTTTATGTTCTATTTGAAAATCAATTTTAATCAGTTCCTACCTGAGGAAATAAACCAAGAGTTAAATTATTAAAATATATATCTGCATTTAAAAAATAACCACCGTACAGAAAGCAAAGGTAAATGGCTCAGGACTTCCCTGGTGATCTAGTGGTTTAAACTCCATGCTTCCACTGTAGGGGGCATGGGTTTGATCCTTGATCAGGGAACTAAGATCCTGCATGCTATGTGGCACAGATGAAAAAGAAAAACTAGTTCAAATAAAATAGTGTTTCTTTCATATAATGCTTGCATATGACTTTCCTTTTTCTCCTTCAGTGTAAACTAGAAAGCAGGGGGTCGTACAGGTTGAACCACAGGATATTGGCTAATGGCTGTTTCACACAAACTTTAACCTAATGTAAAGATTGAGAGGAACTGGTGAGCAATCCCCAGGCACATTAGGGTTGAAGGAATCAGATAAGAGACAGCTTGGAACTCCAGAGTTCCTTTAAGTCCAGATCACCTCAAGGCTCAGATATTGAAATGTCTCAAAGATGTGATGGTGTTTGCCAATACTGAGCAGAGGATTGCTGGAATGGAAAGCAGACTATCTAGTCCCTCTCAACCGACTCTATTCTAGGTAAACGCATGTAAACAAGTAAACTGAATTAGCTATTGGGCTAATCAAGAACTGTGGGTCCATGTGGACAAGTTTCCTGCACAAACCATGGTCAGTCTGGACTCTGCCTTCCAAAGCTGCAGTGTCAGTTTCACTGAGGTCAGGTGACCTAAGGACTGAATTAAGCAAACTTACATTCCTTACAATGAAATTCCAATAAATCATCTGAACCCAACAGTCTTACCTGCTGGTTTGATCTGACATCACTGAAATTCATCTTTTTTCCCAAGTCTAGAATCACCGCATTCTTAGTTTCACGGATGTAATCATCACTCACTGGGTGGGAAGACTTTGTATTTTTCTTCATTAGTCCCTGGGATGGCCTGTAAAATTAATTCACCCCTAAGTCACTCATGAAAAGCCCTGGTCAGGGTACAAAGGCCTAGGAATCAGAGTGATTGGAATGACAACCATACACCAGGAGTCATCAAGCACTTATGTAGGGCATCTTGTGTGCAAAAGTTGAGCGCTGAGCAAAGAATCTGCGTATAGAGGTGTTTTCAGTATTTAAATTATAAAAATATATTTAAAATGCCTGCATGCTAAGTCACTTCATTCATGTCTGATTCTTTGTGACCCCATAGACTGTAGCCCCCCAGGCTCTTCTGTCCATGGGATTCTCCAGGCAGGAATACTGGAGTGGGTTGCCATGCCCTCTTCCAGGGGATCTTCCCAACTTGGATCTCCTGCATTCACGTGGATTCTTTACCATCTGAGCCACCAGGGAAGCCCATATTTAAAATAATCACGTACTTTTGTCCTAAGGTGTTCAATATCCATTTTGTCTATGAGATAGGATTATAAAGGATAAATGATAGTGATAATATAGGATAAATAATAGTGATAAGTGACAGGCCTATCCTAGACTAAGCTATTCTTATGCAGACCCCTTCTTAAATGACATCTTTTACATCAAGAAACCTCAATGAGGGACTTCCCTGGTGGTCCACTTGTTAAGACATAACCTTCCAATTCAGGAGGTGGGGGTTCAATCCCTGGTCAGAGAGCTAAGGTCCCACATGCCTTTTGGCCAAAAACCCAAAACATAAAACAGAAGCAGTGTTGTAACCAATTTAATAAAGACTCAAATTTCAGAGATACTTACATGGATGGTGCACTTTTAGGCAGCCCCATGGCATTGGTGGGTGGGATGGCAGGGAGAGAAGGCAGAACGGAGCTGAGGAAAGCCACTGGGTTCTGAATCCGGCCAGTGGGAGAGACAGGAGCTGGGGACACACAGCGGGGCTGAAACTGGTTTCCGCTGGAGATGGAAAACGTGAGTGGCAGTTGCGCTGGCTCCGTTGGAGCTGGAGTGGGGAGCGGCTCATTTTGGATGGAGGCCCCTCCTAGAGATTTGGTTTGAGCCGAGGGGTGAGTAACTAAGAGGCTTTCTTTGCTCATTGTCCTCTGCATGGCTTGAGGAGTGCTGCTCAGGGTGAACACTGGAGAGCTGGAAGGGGACACGGAGGCCACAGTGGTACTTGTAGAGGGGAAGAAGTGCTTTGGCCGGGCCAAGCTGAATGTCTGTGATGGAGGGGCCTTCGCATGCTTGCTGGACACCGTCACTGCCGGAACAGTAGTGGAGTTCAAAACACTCATGTTGAAAGGAAATTCCTTAGGAGATGAAGGAGATGGGTTTTGCAAATGGTGTTGTTCCAGTAAAACTTGGTTGTGAAGCTGTTGTAGCTGACTGGAGTCACTGCACACAAAACAAGAGTCGGGGGAGAGAAGAGAAACTGTCACCATCACCTCACCCATCAGAAAGTGTCCAGACAGGCTCTTTATTGTTGGGTTGGTCAAAAAGTTCTTTCAGAAATCAGAATGAACTTTTTGGTCAACCCAGTATCTGCTAAAAACGCACAGCCAGAGCGGCCAGCAATCAGCCAATCAGTTTCTTGTGAGCTCTCTCCTTCTTTCCAGATCTGTTTGATTGCCAGGAAGAAGGGAAAGGCCACCACAATGCACAACTCCATGAGGCATCATTTATTGACATTTTGTGCTTTGTCTTGTGACCCTGGTGTTGGGCAACATAGCAGCCCCATTTTAGAATGTTTATAAATTAGGAAGAAGAAATAGAAACAATGGCCCTCTTGTTGGGAATGCTTAAAGTTCCAAGATGAGTGGATAGTATCTGGGTTAGGGGTAGGTAGGCCATGAAATTAAAAGACGCTCCTTGGAAGGAAAGTTATGACCAACCTAGACAGCATATTAAAAAGCAGAAAAATAAATAAATAAATAAAAAGCAGAGACATTACTTTACCAACAAAGGTCCGTCTAGTCAAAGCTATGGTTTTTCTGGTAGTCACATATGGATGTGAGAGTTGGACTACAAAGAAAGCTGAGCACCGAAGAATTGATGCTTCTGAACTGTGATGCTGGAGAAGACTCTTGAGAGTCCCTTGGACTGCAAGGAGATCCAACCAGTCCATCCTAAAGGAAATCAGTCCTGAATGTTCATTGGAGGGACTGATGCTGAAGCTGAAACTCCAATACTTTGGCTACCTGTTGGGAAGAACTGACTCATTTGAAAAGACCCTGATGCTGGGAAAGATTGAAGGCGGGAGGAGAAGGGGACGACAGAGGATGAGATGGCTGGATGACATCATCGAGTCAATGGATGTGAGTTTGAGTAAATTCTGGGAGTTGGTGATGGACAGGGAGGCCTAGTGTGCTGCAGTCCATGGGGTTGCAAAGACTCAGACATGACTCAGTGACTGAACTGAACTGAACTAGGGTTAGGGTTAGGGTTGGGCTCCTGGACAGAAGGTGTTGAGCTACACACTGATGTTAGTTACTAACACTAAAGAGGGCTGAGTTCCCCACAAAATGTGCTGGATTCATCACTCTGCCTCATTTTAGAGCAAACCTTAGCAAAGCAGCTGGATATGTCTTGGTGTTTCTCATCCTCTTCTAACAACAAAGCTTTATAGATAAGGTAACCATATGTTTCGATGCATTCTAGACCATCCTCCTTTATGCCTGTTTTCCTGCCATAATTACTGCTGGTGCTCTTTTGCTCTCAAAAATGTCATGGTTTCAATGCTAGATTATATGGTCACCATAATTATAAATGTTGCCTTAGACTTGGCTTGTGCCTAAAAAAAGGAAGATGATCAAGCTGGGAGCACTTTCTCTAGTTAAAGAAATCTGACTCACAGAATCGTATGATTTGCCTTAAGTCCCACAGTCTAATACTTTCTCTTAAAATAGTTAATTATTTTTTAATAAATAAAATGGAAAATGTCTAAATACTATGCTGCTGCTGCTGCTGCTAAGTCACTTCAGTCGTGTCCGACTCTGTGCGACCCCATGGACTGCAGCCTACCAGGCTTCTCTGTCCCTGGGATTCTCCAGGCAAGAACACTGGAGTGGGTTGCCATTTCCTTCTCCAATGCAGGAAAGTGAAAAGTGAGAGTGAAGTCGCTCAGTTGTGTCTGACTTTTAGCGACCCCATGGACTGCAGCCAACCAGGCTCCTCCATCCATGGGATTTTCCATCCATCCAAGAGCACTGGAGTGGGGTGCCATCGCCTTCTCCACTAAATACTATATATGCATCAAATTGTCAGGGCTGTCAAGTTTTGCTGTTTAGGAGACTCTCCTCTTGAGAAAATAACCATAGGAGGAGCCACAAGTGAGCCCACAGTGCTTCAACCACCATGGTTTTATGTTCTCTGAAAGTATACCTGGAACATAGAAGATGATCTGCTGAACATGAGATCTATTAAAAATGAAAGGTTCTACATTTTCATACCATGGGGAAAGTCAACACCAACAATATCAAGTCAGGGGCTTCTCTGGAGGCTCAGTGATAAAGAATCCTGCTGATGCAGGACACATGGATTCGATCTCTGATCTGGGAGGATTCCATATGCTGTGGAGCAACTGAACTCGTGGGCAACAACTATTGAGCCTGTGCTCTGGACCCTGGAGCCACAACTGCTGTAGCCTGTGTGTCCTAGAGCCAGTGCTCTGCAACAACAACAAAAGCCCCACCCCCCACCCCTCCTGCAATGAGAAGCCTGCGCAGGGCAACTAGAGAAAAGCCTGCACAGTAGCGAAGACCCAGTACAATAAAAACTAAATAATAAGTGAAACTATACATTTTTTAAAAAAGATTGAGTCAGAAGGCTCTCCAAACCTTGATTTAAAAAAATCATTGGAGTTTAAGGCAGTTTTCCTTCCCTTCGTTGACATTTTTGATACACAATATATGGAAGAGTAACTTCACAAAGTAGAGACCAATCTCTGCTTTCATTAAAGTACTTTCTCCTGTCAAATGCTACATACTGTATGATCCTTTGTTAAACTATGAAAACTCTCATCTTGGATTACACTAAGAATTTAGAAGTACTAGCCCCACTTGGCAGAGTAACTTTCTTCCCCCCTTTTAGAAATTAGTATTTAAGCTGAGAGAATAAAGTAAAATTAATTAAACCTTTTCATTTTATTTAGCAATCAAGAGAAGTAGAAATATCTTTCTTAGATATCCTTAGAAAAATGTACACAATTAACATTATTTCAGCTGGTGTTAACTTTCCCAATGGCATGAAAATATAAGACCTTTACACTGTTAATGGATCTCATATTTGGCAGGTCCCATTCTGTGAATCCTATAGCATAAAGACAATGTTGTGTGATTTTTAGGACAGGTCTGTATTGTATTCTTGAGGAAATTTTAATCTGATGATGATGCAGAAATATTTTCTTGTGGTTTGGAAGTAGAAAAAGTAGTATATGAAAACTAAGTGATCTTAGAAAGCTAGGGATGAAAAAAAGGGGCCAGGAAGTCACTTGATATTGATTCTGATTTTCTTTTAGTTCCCATTGAATGAAAACCAAGAACTAGCTTTTAACTTTAAGTCAGACTTTAAATAGCATCTTGGCCCTTATAATTTAATGCAGTATATTGGAGGGTCACAAACCTTAAACATAATGATATATGAGATACAGCATCAAATTGTTTTGATTATCTAAGATTCTGGAAGAATTCATTTGAGAATAATGTGTCTTTTTGATTGATAGGCTTCCCTGATGGCTCAGATGATGAATCTGCTGCAATGCAGGAGACCTGGGTTTGATCCCTGGGTCAGGAAGGTCCCCTGGAGAAGGGAATTGCAACCCACTCCAGTATTTTTGCCTGGAGAATCCCATGGACAGTGGAGCCTGGCGGGCTACAGTCCATGGTGTCACAAAGAGTTGGACATGACTTTTTTTCTCCAAATGTTACTAAGCTCTATCTTGTTTCAGAAGGGATTTAAAACACCTGTTTCAATTTGCTTATTCATTACAACAGGGCAAGGTGTCAATTCTAGTAGTCAACAAACTTTTATTGAATCTTCTGTATGTTTACTTTGCTAGGTGCTATAGGATATACAAATATGCCTCAGATAGTATGAACTATTCAGGGCTTAAAAAAATCTTTCTATATATGCATGTAACACAAATAACGAGTGGTTATTTACATATGACATATTTGTTGTTGTCATTCAATTCAGTTATAGAATTTACTATTTAATAATGATACACATTGCAGTGAAAGAAGAAAGGAAAAGTTAATTACAAAGCATACAAAACCCTAAACCTTTCTAATTCAAAATAACAGCCTATCATAAATTGCTATACGCTCAGCTGTTCACATCTTGTTGCTGTGAGGATTTCTGAAATTAGGGTTATACCCAAGCTTTCTTTCTGTAGATTATCAACTCTCTCGGGTTATCTGAAAGTATCTTTTCTTTTGTCACAACTTAGTTAAAGCATAATGCTCAAGAATATGGCCTCCGCAGAAAGACTTAGATCCTAATCCTGGCTCTGCCACTGATTATGTGTGTGGTTTGGGGTGGTTTCTAGGTTTTTTCGACCTCGATTTCTTCATAAGTAAAATAGGAGTAAGTAATTTCTCTTCACATTGTTGTGAGAATTGGTAGATGAATCACCTAAATCGAGTGATCAACAAATTGTGGCTATTATATTTTTCAGTTTCTGAACTACGGATACCAATTTTAAGATTTGTAAGAATGAACATGGGTTTCAAAAATGTTAAGGTTGCTTCTTATTGTGGTTCTGGAATATGAAAGAATTTCTTAGGGGTTTTAAGTGGTTGAGATAAAATGTCAAGGCTTCATGATAAGCACTGCAGAACAAACTTGGGCTATTGTATCAAGTACCTTTGAAAGCAGTTTTGGCGACAACAGTTGGGGCGGTGTGCTCTGGAGCCAGCTCTCATTGGCTCTGGAGAGGAGATTGTGCACACCTCATCCCAATTCCCAGTTCAACGATCTTTCTTTAGTAACTTGAAATCATCCCTGGTGGGAGGAAGTTGGCAAGTGCTGCAAGTCAGGGCTTCCCTGCCTCTGTTGGTAATTAAAACATTTGCCAGTGCACCACTGATTAAGATAACTAATTCTGGGTAAATGTGTCCTTGCAATCAGATTTAGCTGTGGTTTTAGCAGTGGTAATCATGCTGGCTGTGCAGGGAGCATAAAAGGCAAAGAAACCTCACTAATTTAGGCACCACTGGCTAGAGAGTCAATTGGCCTGGGAAAGGATCCAGGCATAGTTTTTAAGTGTAGGTGAATTGTTCTTAAACTTCAGCGAGCTTCAGAATCCTCTGTTGGGCTTGTTAAAAAGATAGATTTCTGGGTCCCACGCCCAGGGCTTCTGGTTCAGTAGGTCTTAGTGGAATACTAGAGCTTGTATTAGTTCTATCAGGCCCCAAGGGGATGCCAGTGCTTTGAACAGCAGGCCTCTAGGTGATTCTTGCCTGCATCCAAGACTGAGAACCGCTGCTCTAGAGAAACACTTGTCCCCAAAGCATACGTTTTCCCAGTACATTCTCATTTTGTTTCTGACATTTTATCCACTTTAAATGTTTATTCTTGTTTTTCTGGCCATGGAGGAATGTGTGTATGGGGCTGGGTGGGGTGACAATGGGTTGTAAGTCAGGTTCACCAACTTTTACACTCGTAGTTTCCAACTGGCTGTACCTAAGAATAATCTGTGGAGAGATTATGATTCAGCTGGGGTGCAAGGCATAAATATTTTTCAGAAGCTCTACATTTTATTCTAGGGTGTAGCCAGGATGAAGAATCACTTCTTTAGATAGCTTAATATTCAAGTTGAAAATTTCAAAGTCTAAATTATCTAGGTTTTGATGATAGTGTTTAAAAATGACAGTTTCCCTTTGCAGTTTTAAGATCTATAAGAATTCTATTTTCTATATGAATGGCAAATTGAAGAACAAGCAGAAAATGGTATCCTCAAGATTACTGAGTCAATATGTTTTAATGTAAAAACCTAAAAGATTAACATCAATAAGGTTAAAACCAGTAAGAAAGTGTGTAAGCATGTGGATTCACAAAGGGAGTATGTGTGTGTATAAGAGAGAGAGAGGGAGGAAGGAAAAACGGAGGAAGCGGGGAGCATCCGCATGCATATTCTTGTCTTTAATACAAAATTTAAGGAAGGCAAGACATATTAAAGAATTATATAGTGCTGAGGACTGGATTTTTAGAAGGTGTCACTACATAACTTAGTAGAATTTGTATATTCATTGAAAATTTCATGTGGTAGCTACTGCTGGCTGACTACTTAATTCTCCCCTTTGTAAAGGGACTTGATTTTACCCATGGAGCCAACCTGTGCAGCTAAAGACTACACTTCCCAGCTTCCTTTGTTAGTATGCCATGTGACTAAGTTCTGGCCAGTGAAATATAAGCAGGTGATTTGGAGTGAGTCCTTAGAAGACTCCTTTAAAAGACAGTAATATCACGACTTCTACCCATTTGTTCTTTCTGCTGCTTGAAACGCAGACGTGATGACTAGACCACTGTCTAGTCAAGTACCCTCTTGGACCATGAGGGTACTTGGAGAAGAAGCCAGTGCTAAAATGGCAGAGCAGAAGATAAAAGACTGGGTTCTCAATGACTATAGAGCCCTGATAAGAGCCCCAGCAGCCCCTCTAATTCCTTTATTTCATAGAAAAATAAACCCTCATGTATTTAACTCACTGTTACTTTGGACTTTCTGCAACATGAAGGTAAATCTAATAGTAAGTGGAGGCTCTACAAAATGGCAAATGGATTGTCTGGGGTTACCTGTTCCCACAACTCGCTTCTCTGGGAATTGCCTTCACACACAGTTGTGATTTGATCCGTTTGGCTCTTCTTCCCTGTAAACCTAAATCCTCTGCACCTGACAAGGATGGGCTGATTGGTATTTGGAACGGAGCTGCTGAGAACGATGTAGTTAGCAGTGAAAACAAAGTGAAAGTGAAAGTCCCTCAGTGGTGTCTGACTCTTTGCGACCCCATGGACTATAGAGTCCATGGAATTCTCCAGGCCAGAATACTGGAGTGGGTAGCCTTTCCGTTCTCCAGGGGATCTTCCCAACGCCCCAGGATCGAACCCAAGTCTCCTGCATTGCAGGCAGATTCTTTACTAGCTGAGCCACAGGGAAGCCCAGTTAAGTGTGGAACTTGACACAAATCGTGAAAGGACATGTCACTATGGGCTGGATATGAGTTGATGAGGCTTCCAAGAGAGAAGAGTGGAGAGGATATGCAAAGAGGAAGCAAGGGGGTGCTCAGGACGGAGCATGAACAGCAGATAGAAGCTGGACTGACCATGTATGTGATCCTAGCTCCTAATGAGAGAGTCAGTCCCTAGGCAGGTTGATAAGAAGTCTGGGGTCCCTGAGGAGGAGAGAGAGGGATCTGGGGCTCTTGAGGAGGAGATAGGGGTCTGGAATTCTCAAGGAGGAAAAAAGGACAAATGTCTTTTTTTTTTTTCTCTACATTCCTTAGTTTTAGTCTCATAAAATATTTGTTTCTTTAAGCCCAGAACTGATGATTACGCAACAAAGAACTCAGTTTAAACTCTGTACTAAGGATTATATAACAACAATGTATCCTGTTTGAGGACAGTTTCTCTTTGAAAACCTTCTGACTAATCCTGTTATTTTAGAATGTTTATTATGGGAGTGGGTCTGGTAAGATCTTTCTATTGTTAGTTCTAATCCTGTCATCTTAAAAGTAAATTGTGGGAGTGGGCCTAGTAAGATCTTTACAACTTTGAGAAATTCTTTTGATTTACTATAATAACCAGTTGAAAAAGTATATAACTCCCTTGCTAACACTAGCGAAGGGGGCACTCTCCATCCCCCTTCTGACGTCTATGTCAGAAGCTTTCTCTGTCCCTTCTCACTTTAATAAAACTCTGCTACACGAAAGCTCTTGAGTGATCAAGCCTGGTCCCTGGTCCCAGGTCCCAAAGCTAAATCTTCTTCGGAGATCACAAATCCGACATTGTTCACTGTAAGCTATCACTGACTCCCTACTCTCCTTCTCTATGCAGGGCCTGGCTGTGTTTTGTTTCCCATTCCTCCTTATATCCCTACAATAACCTCTTCCCTTCTTTTTACTTCAAGTAATTCCTCTTTCCTGTGACTGGCAGAACTTTGAGGGGACAGAAGTTTAATTTATATGCAGAGTACATCATGAGAAACACTGGGCTGGATGAAGCACAAGCTGGAATCAAGATTACAGGGAGAAATATCAATAACCTCAGATATGCAGATGACACCACCTTTCACACAGAAAGTGAAGAACCACTAAAGAACCTCTAGATGAAAGCAAAAGAGGAGAGTACAAAAAGTTGGCTTAAAGCCCAACATTCAGAATACTAAGATCATGGCATCTAGTCCCATCACTTCATGGCAAATAGATGGGGAAACAGTGGAAACAGTGACAGACTTTATTTTTGGGGGCCCCAAAATCACTGAAGATGGTGACTGCAGCCATAAAATTAAAAGACACTTGCTCCTTGGAAGAAAAGCTATGACCAACCTAGACAATCTATTAAAAAGCAGAGACATTACTTTGCCAACAAATGTCCATCTAGTCAAAGCTATGGTTTCTCCAGTAGTCATGTATGGATGTGAGAGTTGGACTATAAAGAAAGCTGAGCACCGAAGAATTGATGCTTTTGAACTGTGGTGTTGGAGAAGACTCTTGAGGGTCCCTTGGACTGCAAGGAGATCCAACCAGTCCATCCTAAAGGAAATCAATCCTGAATGTTCATTGGAGGGACTGATGCTGAAGCTGAAACTCCAATACTTTGGCTACCTGATGGGAAGAACTGACTCATTTGAAAAGACCCTGATGCTGGGAAAGATTGAAGGCAGGAGGAGAAGGGGACAACAGAGGATGAGATGGTTGGATGGCATCACCAACTCAATGGACTTGAGTTTGAGTAAATTCTAGGAGTTGGTGATGGACAGGGAGGCCTGGTGTGCTGCAGTCCATGGGGTCACAAAGAATCAGACAAGACAGAGTGACTACACTGAAGTATTTCTGGCTGTGACTTGTATGTTTTGTAACATTTAATTTTATGCCCAAAATTTGTGTGGTAGGGAGAAAAATATAAAACTAAGCAACATGAGCTGCTTCCAGTGAGTACCTTGTGGTCAGCACCAAGGAACACATGATGAGAGTCCTATTACTGTAGATTTCATTGTTGATATTTAAAGGTCTGTGTACTTATCAATGTAACTTTTATCACTTTGATGTGTGGATCAAACAGAACATAATAGTACTGTCACGTTCAATGTTTGCTTTACTGTGGATGCACGTTAAATATTGCAACAGGACGCTGATGGAAGCTCTGAAGAGGGTTTGGGCCACAAGTGCATCAGATCCAGAGGTGCCTGAATTTTTATGACTTCTTTCATCCCATTACATTTATATGAAGCCTACTGTGGTTACCACAGCATATCTAGCCATACCAAGGAACTATCTGAAAAACAGTTGATATCTTTTCTATAATGAGTATGAAAACTTAAGCTGAAGTAGAAACAGGAAATAGAGAGATGAAATTATAGGCTGTAAAGATTATTAGACCTAAGAAAGGGCTTTGTAAGAAGCGTATAGAGGTGGGAGGAAGGTTCAGGTGGGCGGCACCTAGGATCTGTGTATATCTATGGCTGATTCATGTTGATGTATGGCAGAAACCAACACAAAAATTATAAAGCAATTATCCTTCAATTAAAAAAAATTAATTGAAAAAACAGACCAATAGACACAAAGATATTTATAACATCCCAGAAGTGGCAAATTTGGGTTTTAAAATCCAGCCAGTTTTAGTACAGAGGACTATATTCAATATTTTGTAATAACTTACAAGAAAAAAGAATCTGAAAAGGAATACATATGTATAACTAAATCACTTTGCTGTCCATCAGAAACTAGCACAACATTGTAAGTCAACTATATCCTCGTTTTTTTAAAAAAGGAAAAAATTCAGGTGCAAAAAATACTGAAGGATGTGGAGGGACTTCCCTGACACTACAGAGGTTAAGACTGTGCTTCCACTTTAGGGGACACAGTTCGATCTTTGGTTGGGGAATTAAGATTGTGCAAGCTGCTCAGTGCAGCCAAAAAGTAAAATGGCTCAAGAAGCTGAGTCAAAAAAAATTTATTAAAACAGAAAAGTGCAGAAGTGCTTCACCTGAAGCCGCCTAGTATAGAAGAAACATTTTTTGGAGCCAGTTTAGATGCAGCATTTCTTGGAAGTAGGATATGAATAGTAAGGGGTGGTAGTGAGAGCACGTTTGCACTGATGTGAGGACATATGACTTGCAAAGCACTTAATGTGTGTCCTCTCATTTCATAATCCTCCTTTTCAGCTTCTTCATTTTTAAGAAGGGCAGACTCAGAGCAGGTCACAGGCACTCTTGGTTATCCATTCTCATTTTTACTTACAGTTTGGGTTTGGCCAGAACTGGAGGGGGCTCTTTGACGGGTGAGGAAGGCTCAGAGATTTTTGCTGACTGTCCATTGAATCTCTCCTGGAAGGAATCTGGCCTGGTCTGGTGGGTGGTCACCATGCCACCCTCGGAGGATTCTTCGCTTCCTTTGTCATCTTCAGGCAGGTTGAAGTGCACACGGAGCCCGATCCTCGAGCTGGACCGGGGCTCATTGTGGTTCACCAGCACCCCTTCCAGTTTGGGTTTAGGGGGTTGTTCCACAGGAGGCTCTGGGTTGGGTGGGGATGGCTGTTGCTCAGTAAGAGCCAGGTTGGTGGTGGAGTTGGCTGAGTGAAGAGACCCATTGTTTCTGAGATCTTCATTTCCTGAAAGGATGATAACAGGACGTGAGCCATTAGCCTTACTCAACAAGACTGAGAAAGGACTGTACACCTGAGTTGGGGCCGGAATCCAACTTAGGCGAATGTGCTAATGAGAGATGCTTGTCAAAAACAGAAAACACAATCTGAGGCATTAATGAATGGTAAGGATACCGGGGGGGGGAAAAAACTCAAAAAAATCTAAGTAGCATTTTGGAAAGAATTTTAGAAGTCTGTGTAAGACCAAGGAGATGTTTTTTAGGGAATATCAAAAATAACAGCAGGATAAATGAGATGGTGGTGATAAATGCGATAAGAAATTAGAAATTGAATTCTGTTCAGAAACACTTTCCTCAATAATTCAAAAAAATTTTAGGAGAGCTACACTAGCTTCATATAAAAAGCAGTAAGAAAGGGTAAAGTATACTCCTCATACTCATATTCAAAATCTTAGTCTAAACCAATGGTTCCCAACCTGTTTGGCACCAGCGACTGGTTTTGTGGAAGACAATTTTTCCATGGACTGGGGTTGGGGAGGTTGGTTTCAGGATGATTCATTCAAGTGCATTACATTTATTATGCCGCTGCTGATCTGACAGGAGGTGGAACTCAAACAGTAAAGAGAGATGGGGAGCAGCTGTAAATACAGAGGAAGCTTCACTTGCTCATCTGCCACTCACCTCCTGCTGCATGGCCTAGTTCCTAACAGGCCATGGACTGGTACTGATCTGGTGGTTAGGGAATCCCTGGTCTAGACGGTTATGGCATTGAAAGAATCCTTACCTCTCACATCTAGCTGTGCAATGCTTGACACTGTGCCGTATTTGTTGCTTGCAGTACATGTGAAGCACCCAGAGTCTTCTGCAAATACCTCAGCAATGACCAAAGTACAGATCTCCTCTAAAGTCAATAAAGCAGAGATGGTTACTGACTTTTTATGGAAATGGAATTATGGAATTTTCTGATATTAGATAGTGATTCTATAAAAATCAATAGAAGAAGATAATTATATCGTGTGAAAATAATTAGTCCAATTATTTGATTGAATTGACTGGTTAGCAGACCAAATGAGCCAAAGGATGTAAAATGAATAACTCCATGCAGACACTCAGCAAGAGAATTTAATAATAATATAATCAGATTATGAATTCATAAATATGTTTTTATGTCATCAGTCCAGAAAACAAAAGTAGAACCAAGAAACAATAAGCTTAAAATCACAAAAACAAAGGATTTAAAGCAAAAGGAGGCTATGGCTGATTCATGCTGATGTATAGCAGAAACCAACACAATATTGTAAAGCAATTATCCTTCAATTAAAATTAAATAAATTTTTTTAAAAAGCAAAAGGAGTTCTGTGTGAACTAAAAGGACTGAAAAAACGATTTTTAAGCCCAGATCTCACTATTTCCATGGAGAACTATTTTCTTCTTTTTTGGTGACCTATTCTGTGGGGAACTTTTGTCATGAGGTAATTTTAAATGAAGGCCATAATTTAAAACTGGACAATAATATTTTGCTTAGCTACTGGTAATTAGCTGGTAGAGCAACTTAGAATTCTGGGTGAAAGAAAAGCACCTTTTCTTTTGTGATACTATGGTAATTCTTATAAGATTACTCCAATACAGAGCATGAACCCCCTTTGAGTAACTGCTGAAGCGATTCCCAGATAGAATCATATGATTACAGCCTTAAGTTATTATAGTTAGGTGTTCCTTGGCAACTAATGAAGAGAGATATAAGATGGTAACATAAACCTCCAGTTATCACTTACTGGAACTGACATTAAAAACAAAATTAACAAAAGCAGAGTTGTATTAGAAACTTGGCATCTCAGTGTTTCATGATAACTGGATTGAATTAGCTGGATAATTTCTAGGAAAACAGGACAGGAGGCCATGGCAGACAGTGTTGAGTACCTGCTCAGTTAACTCTTCATCTTCCTTACTCCTTATTAATAGAATCCTGGCTTTGTCCACCCTCCTTGAAGTGATCATAGGCTTCAAGGCAGACTGGCCTCTCTCAGCCTTGGTTGGTGAATCATGATTGGTCATGCTAACCAGTCATGCTAACTCTGTTCTTGCTTAGGTGGTGGCATGTGACACACAATTTTGATCAATAAGATATTAGGGGAAGTCTCCTGAGGAGTTTCTGGGAAAGTTTTCTTTGCTCTTTAAAAGGAATAACAGAGAGCATTATTCCCTATTTTTGCCTCTGGACGTTGTCATCTGCATGTAATACCCAGAACTGTGGCTGCTGTCTTAGGTATATGAGTAGAACCAGCTTAAGAGGATACTCTGAAGGTGACGAATGAGGGGAGGAAAAAAAGCTTGGTTCTTGATGATCTGAGATGCAAAATTAAGCAGTCTCAAGACTGCCATTTCTTAGGGCATTTTACAATGTGACAAGATAGATTTTTCTTGTTGCTTAAGCCACGTTTGGTTAGGTTTTCTTTGCTTGCTGCCCAAAGAATCTTAAATGATGGAGAGGCGAAGTTTGGTTTTTGGTACCTCTCTGTCCTTTTTCTGAGGCTTATGCTTCCTTCTCTCTGTTCCCCTTCCCAAACATTTGCTCTCTCAGCTTTCAGGAACCTGCATTCAGAAAATGATCTGATAAATTTATTCAGACTACACTATACCTGCCTGATAAAATATTCTGTCTCCAAAGGGTATTTGCATTATACAAGGTGGAAGGAAGAACTCTCTGCACATGGAATTTTAGGTTGTGGAGCTTGAGCTTAGTTTTGGGCATGGACCTCTTTAGGGTAACTCTGAAATTATTTTGTGTATGAGACTACCTAGTGAAAAAGCTTGTTCTGGTTGAAAGTATCAAAAGACTGAAATATATTCAAGGGGAGAAATGTTTCTCCACTGCAAGCAATGCTAGAGTAAGACCACTGTGGTCTTTACTGTATCCCCAAGGGCCTACTTACTGCATAATCCAAGGTTATGCAACATGGATTATTGTTGTTCAGTTGCTAAGTCATGTCTGATTCTTTGCGACCACGTGGACTGCAGCACACCAGGCTCCCCTGTCCTTCACTGTCTCCTGGAGTTTGCTCAGATTTATGTCCATTGAGTTGGTGATGCTATCTAACCATCTCATGCTCTGCCACCCTCTTCTGTTCAGTGTCTGTATTGGGAATGCTTTTCCATTCAGTTTTTGGGAGAAAGAATTATAATGAAATTCCAAACCATGATTCTTATCCATGGACACAAATACAATCTTATATTTCAGGGTGATCACAGAGAGGACATTCAGATGTTTACGCTGTGGTTTGTGAATGACTTGTATTTTCTAGAGGTAAGAGCTTCTATGTCATCTTAATATCCTCCCAACCTCATCTAATAACACCACTAACATTGTATTGATTCTGAATTGATTCTGTGAATTTCAAAATATGATGCATAACTTTTGAGAAACATAGGCTGTAGAATTGGAATTGCTCTAGCATCATGGAAATTGCTCAGCCCAGTTGAAGGAAATCATAAGTAGGAAAATATTCCTAAGAATATTCCTAAGAGGGAAAATATTCCTAAGAAACATTCCTCAACAACCCAGAACTAACTGTATTCACAATAGGTATTGAATATATATTTCAAATTTGTACATGCTCCTCATTTCCTTCTCCTACAGTAATAGCTAGAGTTGGCTTCGATCTTCTTTCTAAAACTTTTTTTTTCTTGACACCAGTATAACTGCAATATGTTTTATTACATATTTCAAATCACTGATCACATAAAAATGAAAGTTAAAATGATCTTTACCTGGCTCTGCCATGGATCGAGGTTCTAAAAGGAAAAAAAATAAAAGATTCTGAGCATTCATTTTGCTGAGAGGTGATATTTTCATCAGAAGCTTCCCACTGAATTTCACAATTTTTTTCTGCATATTCATGAGCAATTTGACAAAGCTAATCTGTAAATGTTAAGCACCGATGACCTTGATGGGGATAGGATATTTATCATAGAAGAGCAGCAAGAGAGAACTACTGCTTAAATGATGTGGCTGCATCTTGGGACATACCTGGGTTCCACCTGAGACATGCAAACCTTAGGTTGGGAAAAGTTACTGAATTAGCTGGTACTCAGGATGATTTATTTTTATTGTTTTCATTCAGCCTGACCTGAAAAATTTTGTGAAGACTGAGAGATCCTTCTTGGCTTTGGGCTATCACATCTTGATATAATGTAGAATATACCTCCTGCCCTAAGGTTTCTAATGTTAAGAGCCTCAGGATAGATGACAGATTCCTCAAGAGCAGTTTTTATTTTAAAATTCTTTGGCATTTCTGAAAGTGCCTGATTGGTACTTAAAACAGGTGCTCAACTAATGTTTATGGAATTGCAGTCATGCAGAACAGTCTTTACCACTGATAAAACTAGTGAGGGTTTTTCTTTCTTTTCTCAGCTTAAATGGTGTTCAGAATATTATTGTTCCTGCTGCTGCTGTTAAACCTGATAGTAATTTGATTCATATATCTAATCTATTTTGTGACAGGAAAAAATGAACAAATTTCAGCATATTTATGACTGAAATGTGTCAAGCTGAAAGCACTGCATGACAAGAAAAGAAGAATTAACCACTTGGATACACACACACACATACATATATGTTTATTACAATAAAAAATAAAACCTAAATAAATAACGAACAAATGATATGAATAGGTAATTTTAAAAATAAATTTAAAGACCTAATAAATATGAAAAAGAAGTTCCTTCCCACATCTAATTAGTGAAGTGCAGATCAAAACAAGTGTTCTCATTTTGGACCTAGAAAATGAGTGAAGATTAAAAAATATTTAATATCCATTGTTAGTGAAGGTATTAAGACAAAGGAATTTCCCATGTATTTCTGGTTGTAGTAGAATATAACTGGAACAGCATGTGTCCCAGTTTGGCTGGGACAGATATCTATCTGGTTTATTCTGGGATCTCTGTATAATGATTAAGAGTACCCTCTTTTACTCTCCAAAATTAGATGATCAATTATATGATCATTGTAAATTCAGTTCAACCTTTTTGGAGGGTACTTTGGTAATTTATATTAAAGGCTTAAAAATTGTGAATTTACAGTAAAAATTCTGGTTCTCAAATTTATTCATAGATATTCTCTGTTAACATGCTTTGAGATATAGTTTATGATAGTAAAAATTTTTGGACATTCTACATTTTCAACAACAGGTGATTAAGTAAATATGAAATTGAATTGATTTATTTTTAAAGGTAAAAAAGATCTGTATTAATATGGAAAGATATGAAATGTTGAATGAAAAATCAATTTACAAAAAATGATTTATTTTTACTTAAAAAACATGCATGTTCAAGAGGGAGGGGACATATATCTGGACTTATGTCTGGTTCATTTTGATGTCTGACAGAAAAGAACAAAATTCTGTAAGCAATTTTTCTTCAATTAAAAAATAAGTAAATTAAAAAAAATGCATGGAAAAAGTTTTGGAGAATGTACACCAAAATATTAACACGGCTTAGTTTGATGGATTATGATTATAAGTGATTTTTATTTTATTCTTTTTTTAATTACATTTTAATTAGCTGTTGTTATAAAAATAATGTACACAATAAATTTATAAAAATTATTTTAAAAATTATTTTAAAGCATTGACTTACTTTTCTGTAAAATTCTAAAATCTGGAGAATCTTCTATCAAGGTCCCTTCTCTATACCACTCAACTTTAGGAGATGGGGCTCCTTTTACTCTGCATTCAAAGACAACTAGCTGACCCTCAGAGGCTGATAAATTTTGTAACATCTGTAATGAGAAGAATATTGTTAGAACCAAAAAGTATCTATTTTTGGAATCTACTTCCAGTGCTGAGTTTTCCAAAAAGGCACTATTGCTTCCAGGTTTGGGTTTTCTTCAAATCTTGTACATTTTCAGCAGCTTCAATTCGGTGGATCTACATCAAATCTATTTTTAAAGATACACGCATCTGTGCCCATAGGATACTTTTTCCTCACTATCTTCTTCCTTCTCTGTTGTAGTGCCAGACAAATACTAGGCAAAATGTTTTGAGGGTTTGCAAAAATACTAATTTTCAGTAAAGTCATTCTGCTTCCTTTGAGAAAATGCCCAAGTAGAGTTTGGTTTTCAGAAATAATAACAATTTAAAAAATCTGCAGTGAGTATATACTAGGTGTATTCAGCATGAAAGTAATGTATTTCGGGGGGCTTCCCTGGTGGCTCAGTGGTAGAAGAATCTGCCTGGCAATGCAGAAGGCCTGGGTTCAATCCCTGGTCTGGGACGATCCCACATGCTGCAGAGCAACTAAGCCCGAGCGCCGCAGCTATTGAGCCTGTTCTCCACAGCCCGGGAGCCACAACTGCAGAACCTGCTCTCTACAGCCCGGGAGCCACAACTGCAGGACCTGCTCTCTACAGCCCGGGAGCCACAACTGCAGGACCTGCTCTCTACAGCCCGGGAGCCACAACTGCAGGACCTGCTCTCTACAGCCCGGGAGCCACAACTGCAGGACCTGCTCTCTACAGCCCGGGAGCCACAGCTGCAGGACCTGCTCTCTACAGCCTGGGAGCCACAACTGCAGGACCTGCTCTCTACAGCCCGGGAGCCACAACTACTGAAGCCCCAGTGTTCTGGAGTCTGTGCTCCGAAACAAGAGAAGCCACTACAAAAAGAAGCCCCTGCACCGCAACCAGAGAGTAGCTGTCACTTGCCATAATTGGAGAAAAGCCTGAACAGCAATAAAGACCCAGGGCAGCCAAAAAATAAATAAATAAAACCTTTTTAAAAAAGAAAGTAATGTATTTTTCCACATAAGAATGTTCCATGAGGTGGGAAATCTTTGTGGCTCAACGCTGACTATTTTCTTGGCTTGCTTGTCAACTTTCTGTAGACCTGGAAATTGATGTTTGTTTTGCTATTTTGTTTTCTGTATGTGTTCTTTACAGTATAGCCTCAGAGTCTGTTGAGGGATATATAGAATGGCAATCTCTATATAATCATAATTGCATGTGAAGTTTTGGGTCATGGTAAAATATGTCATAATTTTGTGAAGGCATCGTTAAATGCTCTTCCAAACTTCCACAAAAAAATAAGTTTACAAAAATCACTTTCAACTGTAAAATATCAGTCTATTCTGTAACAGACTCTATGGGAGAATAGAACTCACATTTTCCTTTCATAACTTGTCTTTCACTCATCGTGCTTTGTGAGCTTAAAGTCACACGTTCATTTGTGTTATTGGTACTTCATTTGATTGTGAAAAGCTCTGTTGGCATGTGTGTGGGCATATTTTTACCATAGACTAAAAGATTACAAACATGGGAAAGGTTATGATTATCTTCCTCTACAAGCTCTATTAGCAATAAATAATTCAGGCTTTCCTATTATTACAATTTTGGGGTCTGCATTTAGGTATTGGCTCTTGCTTCAGAAGGGGGTGGGAGACTTGGATTTGATCCTTGGGTCAGGAAGATCCCCTGGAGTAGGAAATGGCAACCCACCCCAGTATTCTTGCCTGGAGAATTCCATGGACAGAGAAACCTGGTGGGCTGCGGTACCTGGGATTGCAAAGGGCTGGACACTTTCACTTTACACTGAGCAACTTTCACTTACATTTCACTTTGGAGAAGGATGGGCCAGTAGTCTTTTTCGCTTTTGTCATTCACTCTGATAAATATTTTATGATTGTTTACAGCTCTTGTCTTAACAATATATGGTATTTTGTGCATGGACCCATCATATTCACAACATCTGTCTAAGGAATAACAGGGTGAGGAGAACCACATGGCTTTAGCTACCATAGGAGATTTTTACCTGAGAAGGGTGTGTAAGTTGATATTGTGACTGCCAGGGGGCGCCACAGACAAAAGTTAGTGGGTTTGGTGGTGTTTTTTTTTTTTTTTTTTGCATTCCCAAATTTGTTTGCTGAAGGAGTTCAGGATGGAATTTGCAGAGTGGTTTCTGAAGTAATGAGGAACCATTTGATTAAAAACCTGGTTTTTCCTTGTCTACTCGCAAACAGTGGCTTCTAGTGATAAGAATGTTCTCAATAAGTAGGGAACATCAATGAGTTTTGGGTGCTCCTGGTAGGCTGGTGAATATGCCCTTCACTTTGATATCTGAGCCAATTCTGTGCGAAAATGATAGTTTGGGAGTCTATCGAAAACTTTAATGGCAATCAGACATCTCCCTGGGATTCATACATAATGAAGTCTCTTTCTTCTTGAGGCAAAATAAATTAAAAAAAAAAAAAAGCAAACCAAAAAAAAAAAAAGTGGCAGCTGCAGAAGGGATTGAATAAAAAAAGCGTGGCACATTTAAAGAATGAATGTAAGCAGAATGAGGTCGATCTGTTCATTCTGACCTGACTTGCAGTTCGGATATACGAACCAAGTCTCAATCTGGCAGCGCTGTGTGTACGTGCTAAGTTGGTTCAGTCGTGTCAGACTCTGTGATGCTGTGGACTGTAGCCCACCAGGCTCTTCTGTCCCTGGGCTTCTCCAGGCAAGAGTACTGGAGTGGGTTGCCATTTCCTGCTCCAGAGAATCTTCCTGACCCAGGGATTGAACCTTTCTTTCTTACGTCTCCTAAACTGGCAGGAGGGTTCTTTACCACTAGGGCCACCTGGGAAGCCCCAGTCCTGTTTGCAGAAGGACCTCCTTGAGAGAATATGTTACTCATAGTTGAGACCACTGTTAGCTTGTTGTAAGTACTTACTTGACATTGAAAGCCGAGACCTGTGTTCTATTGGAGACAATAGCCAAGACACTTGAATTACTACAGTTACAGAATATGCCTGTTAAGTGTCTGTGATATGAGATGGAAGCTTGTTCCGGTGTAACACATCATCAATACTCAGTAAAGGAGTGGCCATGGGTCATCTTACAAGCCACTTAGAAAAGGTTGTTGAAGGTCATGATTTGAAGGACAATGATAGTTGTTACTGCTAAAAGCTGTGCTTTTCTACAAAAGTCTCATGACAAGAAATTGGTTCACATCACTGTCCAAATCAGTTACACCGTTTGCACGTTTTGTAAATGGGGCCATGTTCAACACAGCAGTAGGTCTTAGGCTGTTACTAACGGCACATTGTATAAGACTTGATCATACTTACCTTGACTTCACTGAAGATGAATAAGACGTGAAACATTTCCCAACAAGCAAAGATTAAGTTAGTCTTAACTAGGAATTACCGATTTGAATTAAAGTCCCTATAATGAAAAGTCTACAACCTGCTGAGGTAAACAGTATCCAAAGTGCACATCTGTCTGTGTGTCATCACCGTACTGATCATCCAGGAAGACGTTCTTTGTGTGGTAAGTTGACAACACAACCCTAAGAAGCATGTCTTCCACAGCCATTTGCTATTGGATTTTTTTTTTCTCTGTTCCTGCTAAAGACACTCCGAAGCCACAAAGTGAGGAAAGCAGCAACTCCTTCTTAGCTGAAATGGAAGTGATTCACCACAGAATAAATATTATTGGGTGCCTGCTTTGTACCAAGTGCTGTGTGCAGGTGCTGTAAATGTGACTTGAAAGGACACAGTTCCTGCTCAGTAGATCCCACAGATATAGTGCAAGGACATCCTTGAGAAAAGGTGTCTCCCTTACTGGTTGAAAAGATGTCAGCTACAAGGTTCATATTGTCACTTTATTCTCTTTGTTAATTCTAGTGGCTGCTTTTGCACTTTGGGAGATGCTGTAAATGAATGCTGTCATGCCTTAGGCTGGAGTTGGATCAGAGCAGTTTTTACTGATAAAGAACCCTTTTTGCTCCAAGATAGTCACAAGTGTCCAGGGCAACAGTTGAGCCAGAGAAGTCTCTGGAATTGTCAGGTTGGGGAGAGGGGCCCATGTAGTCTTTAGCAGTCTCGAGCCAACCACCAGCCCAGTTATTTCAGGGCTTCCTGCCTCTGCTATTATATAATGAAGTGCCGTTCTTCAAATTTTCACTTCCCCTGCCCCCTTGCACTCTTCAAATTACTGCTGAAGCAGCTGGAGCCAGTGCTGCTGCAGCCTTGAAAGCCCGCCTGAGCAGCTGCTGTTGGAGTGGGCGCAGTGATAGGAGTAAGATTCTAATTTGATCATCTACCTCCCTTCATGTTCAAGGAGTGTGAGCACTGTTTTCCCCCCATAAACAGAGTGAAAGCGTTTTTGATACAATATAGAGGATGGAGGATAGTCTGTTTCGTAAAGTATTTAAAAATATAGGTATCCTTCATAAGAGCTTATTTACAAAACAGAGACAGACTCACAGACTTGGAGAAAGAACGTTATGGTTACCAGGGGGAAAGAATGAGGGAAAGGGATAGTTAAGGAGTTTGGGATTGACATGTACATGCTGCTGTATTTAGAATGGGTAACCAACAAGGACCTATTGTACAGCACAGGGACCTCTACTCAGTGTTATGTGACAGCCTGGATGGAGGGGAGTTTGGGGAAGAATGGATACATGTATATACGTGGCTGAGTCCCTTTGCTGTCCACCTGAAACTACCACAACATTGCTAATCAGCTATGAAAAGTGAAAGTGAAAGTCGCTCAGTTGTGTCCGACTCTTTGTGACCCCATAGACTATACAGTCCATGGACTCCAGGCCAGAATACTGGAGTGGGTAGCCTTTCCCTTCTCCAAGGGGTCTTCCCAATCCAGGGATCGAACCCAGGTCTTCCGCATTGCGGGCGGCTTCTTTACCAACTGAGCCACAAGGGAAGCCCATACTATATTCAGCTATACTCCAATATAAAATAAGAAGGTTAAAAAAAAAGTTATCCTCTATAAGTAGAGCAATGAACTAGCATATGGGACCCCACACTTCTTTTAAATTCTACCACTGTTTTGCTGGGCAATCCTCCTTTTCATTTTAACCTTCTCTAAAGAGAAGATAATACCAGTACTTCCCCATCACCAAAGGAGGTAGAAGGGGTTAAATAAAACTTTGCCCTCAAATTGCTTGCCATTCCCTTCTTCAGGGGATCTTCCCAACCCAGAGATTGAACCCAAGTCTTCTGAATTGCAGGCAGATGCTCTACTGTTTGAGCCACCAGGGAAGCCCCTTTTAAAAATGGCTTCTTGCCATTATTGGCAGAGAAATGCTTTGTTGGGCAGTATAGAAGTGAATCATAGGGACTGGAATGCCAGAAGTTCCTAAAGAAGTAAATAGAACAAGGAAAAACCCAAGCAAACATATGCCAATGATCGGTTATCATGGCTCACGCCACGTGGTTACCATCATCAGTGGCTCTGATTCAGAAATTTTCTAATGACACTGGCAGTGACAATGACCTCAGTTCTGCCCTCACTCATGGAAACTAACGCAAGCACACTGTTGCTGATAAGTCCCTCTGGAATCTGAGCCACAGGCTATGCTAGAGCCCTACATCTGAACAACCCTGATCCCATTTATGGAGACAAAAGCACACTTTCCGAGGACTGATAAAGCCTCACCAAAGTTTGAATCTCTGTATTAGAGATTGCTTTCCCACCATGGAGCTAACATTTTTGGAGATTTATCTGATAAACAGCATACACTGATGACTAATTCACTTTCTCATTTTTATTTATCAAAGCATATATATCATCTGCAAATCAGAGCATATAATTAGAGGGAGGTAATCAGTCACCACACAAAAACAGCTAACTTGTGACTAACCAGTCCATGAAAATTAAATGTAAAGAATAGTTTTTAAAGTCTTATTAGGCTTTTGGGAATAACAAAGATAGTTTTGGACCTATTATAATCATGGTGGACTCCTATCTAGATATTAGAGAGAAGCTTCTAGGTGCTTGGGGAGAGACAGAAAAGTAAACCTTTTTATTATTGTGCTAAATGTTATATCAGAGATATGTACCAGATGATATAGATGCAGAGAAGACAGCACCCCCAAAGGATCTGGAAGTGTGGAGGGAGGTAAGGACACATCTCTGCTGTTTGGTTGGGCAGATGGTGGTGAGGAGAAGAGTGGGAGGAGACTTCAGTTTGGGACAGAATAAATTATTCTGTGATTTCGTTACCTTTGAAGAATCAGCCCTACCTGACAAAGGTAGTGTTATGACAAATCGGCACGACAAAGTGTTCAGATTTCTCAGCATTTAAAGGTCTGTTTTAAGGCTAGGTGACTTAGCAGTGAACTAAGACAAATAGCCTGGTAGGCTACAGTCCATGGGGTCGCAGAGAGTCGGACACGACTGATCGACTTCAGTTTCACTTTCACTTTCAAGACAAATAGAGATAGCTGTGTTAGCTGTATTACACACACACACACACACACACACACACACACACACACACACAGGTCCACTTAAAAATCTTCAGTAAAGTCTGCTGCTGCTGCGGCTAAGTCGCTTCAGTCGTGTCCGACTCTGTGCGACCCCATAGACGGCAGCCCACCAGGCTTCCCTGTCCCTGGGATTCTCCAGGCAAGAACACTGGAGTGGGTTGCCATTTCCTTCTCTAATGCATGAAAGTGAAAAGTGAAAGTGAAGTCGCTCAGTTGTGTCCGACTCTTAGTGACCCCATGGACTGCAGCCCATCAAGCTCCTCCATCTATGGGATCCTCCAGGCAAAAGTACTGGAGTGGGGTGCCATTGCCTTCTCTGTCATTAAAGTCTGGTAGTCACCAAATCAGAACACATTGCTTTCCTACTGCTAGTCTTTGAAAATAGCAAAACTTAAATTCTGAAAGCAGGTTACAGGAAACATCTGAAAAATCAAGATGCATCTTGTTTCACATAAGAATGTTTGCCTACCTGATACGGTCATGGATAAACATGTCTCACTCAGACTCTGCTTAATTTTGGAAAACCATCTTGGATGAGCTAATACGGTAGAACTTCTCTTAAAACTGATGTTTCTGTGGAAGTTGTGAATTTAGCTCCTCTTTAGGATCAGTACTTATTGGAAAAGACACCTTTTTTTTTTTTTTTACATTTTTCTCTAATTCATGATTTTTCAACCCCAGGATTAACTGGCATTTTGGACTGAATAATTCTTTGTTGCAGAAGGCTGTCATCTTGTGTATTACAGAAAGTTTAGCAGTATCTCTGGATGCCAACTCCTGTTGTGAAAATCAAAAAGTGTCTCCAGACATTGTTAAATGTCCTTTGAGGAGCAAAATTAACTCTGATCGAGAACCATTGCTCTAAAACATACTTCTGAGAGGATAAGATCTCTTTGGGTTTAAGTTTGGTATTCATATAAAGAACAAATTATAAATCCATAATTTATAAACTCCATTCATGTAGTCTTCATGATACCAAAACAAATTCAGTGTGACTCAGTTTTTCACCTTTGAATTTACTGTCCTGGGCAACATATAAACAAAGTATGTTATATAATAGAAAGAACAACAGACAGAAATGAGAGAACTTGTTTCTAGTCCTGATTCTACCAAGGTCTGTGACATTGGATACATTGTTTAATCTCTCTGCCTACCCTTGTTTTTTTTTTTTTTTTTTCATTTGTAAAGAAAGTTCCTGAGTAAAATTTCCAGTTCTAAAGACAAAGATTATGAGACTCAGAATTTGATGCCGCTACAATAGTTGACACTATGGATTAGAAAAAGAATGCTCTTTGTCCTTGAGTGACAAAGTCTATATTAAGCCTTCTGAGAGCATGTAACTGCATCTCCTTGAGCACCAAAGACATCCAGAGAAAACTGTGGAGTGCTTAGAAACCTTAACACCTGACCCGTCGGTGTGGCTACCGTGTTTAAAGCAATAGGATGGCCATAGAGATCAGTGTGGTGAATGCGGATGGGGATGACCTCTACTTTATTACACAAACTGTTATTAGACATCTCCGACTGCAGGAGGCATGGTAACAACTACCACAAAAACCCAAACCCTATAGTGTATTTATAAGAGAACAAAATCCTGAGATAAAATCAGTGAATCTTGGATCCTGCAGCTTTGGGTATTGTGTTGTGTTTAAAGCCATGGCAGAAAGAAGTAACATTTTGATTACCTTTGTAAACACAGGAGCTGCAATGATAGGTTTTCCATCCAATCCTTGCAGATAATTTGTAGGGCTCTGACACTGTTAGAAGGGAACCAACAATAGATTCATCGTCACTAGAATTATCAGGTAGGTAGGTAGATAGATGATAGATACGTATAACAAGCTAAAGAATTTGGTGTATGAAATTAATCTAAAACCAAAGACTGACATTTTCTATGTCATGATTCACAGACACCAAGTTTTATGCTGAACTGGTTGTATTACTATTTCTTCCTACATCACAGTGGCTGTAAATACATGCCACCCGTCACCAGCCCCTTACATAAGAGCTAAGTAATGAACCTTAACCCCTTGTAGAGGTTCCATAGACTCTTGAGGCTTCACAGATCACAGTTTGAAAACTACTGGATTAGAACTAAAATATGACCCCTCTGCGTTACTAACTGGGTCAGAGAAGTATGCTGAAGAAAATTAAAAAAAATTTTTTTAAGGTTTTAGATCTTTATATACATCACTATTTATATTTAAATATACAACACATTACAAGTATTTTATATTAATATGATTTCATATTTTAATGTATATGCATTGCTGTTCAGTCACTAAGTTGTGTCTGACTCTTTGTGACTCCATGGAGTGCAGCACACCAGGCTTCCCTGTCCTTCACTATCTCCTGGAGTTTGCAAAGATATGCATATAGATATGCAAAGAAAATGCCTGAAACTGATAGAAAGTATTAACAGGAGGTACCTCTGAAGAGTGGGAGCAGAGAAGTAGAATGTTGATTAAGTTTTTACTTAGTATGCTTTTTGTATTTTTTAAATGTTTTTACAATAAGCATGTACTATCATCATCATCATAATCAACCTGAAGGATGAGAGACTTTAAGTTTTCTGAAAGTTATTTTAATGGTTACTCTATCTTAGAAAAACTGAGGTTCAAGGGAGTCCTGGGCCAGTGGGAGAGCTGGCAGCTCATTGTATATGTAATCCATGCCCTTCAAAAGCTGGGGTATCAGAGACTAATTTGTAGAGTTTCTTTTCCTATGAAACTTGCCTATGAAGTTACAGAACATGTTCCCAAAGCCAGGGGAACTACTGATATCATATACCGGCAGTACAAAGTGATTATCATGACTATAGAAGTGTGTCGCCCAAGGTCATTATGAAGTTGCACCAGAGGAGAACACGATCGTGCCATACAAGAGGGTCATGGTCACAGTGCCTGCTTGACACAGTTCATGGCACTTGTGTTTCACTTAGACTCTTGTACCTGCTGGATGGTTGACACCCTGGGCTGGACCACCACATGCTGGGTTTGGGGTACTGCTGAAGGAATGGCTGCAGAAGTAGTGGGAGGCGATGACACCTCATTTGGCTTCTGGATTCTGAGAAATGATT
Organism: Bos indicus x Bos taurus; assembly: GCF_003369695.1. Taxonomy (NCBI): domain Eukaryota; kingdom Metazoa; phylum Chordata; class Mammalia; order Artiodactyla; family Bovidae; genus Bos; species Bos indicus x Bos taurus. The sequence continues at coordinate 24,599,274 of NC_040103.1, read as the reverse complement.
AAAATACAGATTATAAAACAGACCTATCATTCTTGTGAAAATTCTTTCAGCAAAGCTTTCAGCACTGCTTACAAAACTTTTTGTTCAACATTATCGCACAAACGTTTATTGAGGGCTTCTCTGCTGTACACTCTGTTAGGCAATGTAAACAGGAAGATGATAAGACGCCAGTTCTGTCCTTGAGTTCACTGCCGTTCGCAGAGCTGGGGACTCAAACGTGTTCATTGCTGAGATTCAAGACAAGGGCTATGACAGTGCACGTGCAAAAACTTTTTTGAGGTTTGTTTTGTTGTTGCTCTCTGTGTTTGTCTTCCCCCTCCCATTCCAAGGAGGAGGCCAGGCTTTGTACATTTTTGCTTCTGGGATTTTGATGTGGCAAACAGCAGAAATCGCCCAAGACAACGAGCTCTTCATGTTTACACAAATTAAATTAAAGAGATTGTTTGAAGGGCAGGGGAGCCAGAAAGTATTCTTGAGAAGTCTGCAGAGGGGAGATTATTTCAGTTTTGTTGTGGGAAAGAGAGAGGTCTGGGTATCTTACCAGAGAACCTAACAAGAGAGAGAACCTGAGTCCAGACAGAATGGCAATCCTTTGATTAAAGGCTCCCAGTCTTGCTAACCATATCAGTCCCTAAGCATGTCAGGACTTGAAGGGACCTTGAGATCTGGGACATAGGCTTCTCACCCTAATCTGTGGGGGTAGATGACCGATGTCAGGATAGGCTCCTCTTTTGTCTGTATGTTACCTCTCTTTGCCTTAGCTTCCACATATATAAAATGAGGAAATAATAATTCTTACCTCACAGGGTAAAATAAGGTAATTCATGTAAGATGCTTAGTGTGTGTGTTAGTTGCTCAGTTGTGTCCGACCCTTTGTGACCCCATGGACTGTATAGCCTGCCAGGCTCCTCTGTCTATGGGATTTCCCAGGCAAGAACACTAGAGTGGGCTGCTGTTCCCTTCTCCATGGTATCTTCCCGACCCAGGGATTGAACCTGGGTCTCCTGCATTGCAGGCAGATTCTTTACCATCTGAGTCACCAGAGAAGATGCTTAGAGCAATGTTTAATACCACACTATATATCTGTATCTATGTCTGTGTCTGTATCTGTCTATATCTCAGGAATCTTTGCTCAATGTTGGAGGCAAAACTGAAAGTGAAACTGCAAGTTGTGTCCGACTCTTTGTGACCCGGTAGACTGTACAGTCCATGGAATTCTCCAGGCCAGGATCCTGGAGTGGGTAGCCTTTCCCTTCTCCAGGGGATCTTCCCAACCCAGGGATTGAATCCAGGTCTCCCGCATTGCAGGTGCATTCTTTACCAGCTGAGCCACAAGAGAAGCTTTGGCAGCAAAAGGGACACCAATAATGACTGAATATTTTCCCAGAGCCAGGTAGAGTGGGGTCTCAGAAGCAGAATCATTTTATGGTGTAGAGGCTATTAGTTTTCCTGAAGCATCCATTTTCTTCTTCTACAATAACAGAATCCCTGATTTCTTTCCATGGCTACTCCAAAAAAAGATTGCATTTCCCAACCCTCCTTGATGCTAACTGTGGCCACATTCTGGTCATGGGAAATGAAGGATAGTGCTGTATGTAATTTAAGAGAGATGACCTTAAAAAGGAGGTTAGGTATGTCCTTTATTCCTTTCAATCTTAGACTGAGAAGATGAGGCTGCATCTTGGAAGGAGGCAGAAAGCTGGAAGCAGACTGGAGTCCAGTGCAAGGTGGAGCTGTTTTACCAGCCAAATTCATATTTTTTATGTAAAGGAGAAAAATATTTGTCTTATTTAAGTTACTGTTATTTGGGGTCTCTATTTATACCCAACTGGAGCTAAATCCTAACTACCACAAGTAGATTTAAAGAAAATGAACAAATGAGATATTTCTTATTTAAGTTTGTATGTCAAATTCATACCCATTAGGCTTGCAAGCCGTGTTATGAGAGCCTTGAGGAACGAGTGATGTGCAGTGGAGAAGGAGCTTATTATGTGACTTGACTGGGTTTTGGAGGATAAATAAGAGTTTGCCAGGCAGAAGTGATAGAGCAATCTTAGCAAAGTGAACAGAATGAAATGGCAGCTGTGTAGAGAGCCTGAGGCGGGAGAATGGTTGAGGAGGGGCAGGAAAGCCTGACTGATACTCTAGTGAATAAAGTTTTGTATGCCCGTGTTGAGATTTTTTTTTAATGTTTTTGCTTGTTTTGTTTGATTTTTATTTTCCAATAGACAATACTTTTTTAAGTCAAGAAAATGATAAGCTCAGAATGATCTTTTAACTGGGTAGTTTGGAAACTATAAAAGAGAGAAAAAGATTGGAGCACCTATAAAGAGGTGATTGGCATAAAGGGAGAGGAATGAAGAAAAAACTGAACTGAAGCCATGGGAATGACAAGGAAGAAGGTTAAAGGGAGAAATAATTTACTCTGGTTATAAGTTTTCATATGTGAACAAAAGCTAAAAGCAGTTTACCATTCCAAAGTAGACATGTGTGTGTTAGTTGCTTAGTCATGTCCGACTCTGTGACCCCATGGACTGTAGCCCACCAGGCTCCTCTGTCCACGGGATTCTCCATGCAAGAATACTGGAGTGGATAGCCATTTCCTTCTCCAGAGGATCTTCCCGACCCAGGGACTGAACCTGGATCTCCTACTTTGCAGGCAGATTCTTTAGCATCTGAGTCACGAGGGAAGCCTAAGATAGGCATACTCCCTACCCCCACCACCACTCCCCAGTTTGAAGAATAAGTCATGATTTCTACCCTTAAGGAGCTTGCCCTCTGTGGAAGAGGATAGAATATGCAAATTCAGTTAACAACTCCTTACTCTTTCAGACATTGCCTATGTTTCAGAAAGTCTCAAGAGACGGCTGTTTCTAGTTCCTATGCTTTCTGTCCACAATTTCCTCTGCCTGAAACACCCTTTCCTCTCTTGTTTGGGAATCTCCACCTACTGTTCTTTTAAGAGCCAGCTTAGGGTCCCCAGCTCTGTGACACCTTTCCTGATCTCCTTCCCTCCCCAAGCAATAAGGGGTCCTTTGTGTCAAATCCTTAAACCCTGCACATGGGTCTGTCACAGTCTATTATACTTTATTACTCTTAATGTCTATATACATGGTGTACATTTTTTGCTATATTTGCTATATGTATATTTCTTTCTACTAGGCTGTGAGCTTCTTGAAGGCAGGAAGCATCTGATTTTTCTTAGTACCCAGTGTATCTAGTGAAGCACTTGATACAGTGCTCCTCTATAGGTACAGAGTAGGTGCTTAGCCAACGGTTGTGGAAAGTAATGTAACTTTGTTCAGTACCCAATACTTTAGCAAAAAGGTTATGACTTGCCCAGATAACTTATACATATATTTTTGGTTCACCAGATTGTGTGTTATTTTGAGTACTATTCTTTAGTCAGAAAACACGATTTTTTTTGGACCACTGAGTTATTTGTTCTTATTCTTTAGATATAAGTATGATGGTGTTTTATAGGTGATATTTCATTTTTAAAACATTGGGAACACTAATCTTTTAAGCAACAACAAGCAAAGAAATAGCTTTTTACCCAAAGTCACTCATTTTTTTTTTCTGATGTCATACCCTGCAGCCCCACTCTTCAAGTTCTACTAAACAATTAGCAGTTTTCTCAGGACCTGAGGATGCTAAATAAGATAGAAAATGGAATTACCGATTCATTTCGTCCTTATTAGGGTCCCCTTCTGAGTCTGAAGAAGAAACCCCTGGAAAAATAAAAACAAGTCATGTAATTGTAAAGATAATTTCTTAAACCAGCTCCTAGGCATTTGAAGATTTATGGAAGTTTAGACCTAGAAATAAACTCAGTGATTCCCTGAACTAACACCCATTTTACAGATAAGAAACTATACCCTAAGTAGTTGAAGTGCTTGCTCAGGTCACATGCCTAGTTAGTGACAGAATTCAAATTAACTGGTCCGGGGATTTCCCTGGCAGTCTAGTGGTTAAGATGCTGTGATTCCATTGCAGTTAGGCACCAGTTCAATCCCTGGTCAGGGAACTAAGATCCCACATGCCATGAGGTGTGGCCAAAAAATAAAAGAAAAACAAATTAACTGGCCCAAATTCTGTGGGTTCTTTTATATAAAACACCTGCTGACACCTTTAGCTTAACAGAGCAGTGTTTGCAGACATTCTGTATTGTCCATAAATCCTCTTGCTCTTGGCCTACACAGATTAAATAAAAGAAGGGATTACATTAGATTCCAAACATTGTAGGTGTAGGTGGATGCCCTTCCGTCCAGTACTAATATTAACAAGTCACTCTTCATCTTGGGAGATGGGAATATTTGAAGCTCTGCTGCCAAAAATTTTTAAAAATCAGCAATCGAATCTCAGCACTGCTAGCAGAGCTTTGATCCCTGATTTGTTTCTTAATATAGTGAATTCTAGGAAGATATCACAAAACTAAATCTGGAGGTATTTATGTACTCCAAAAATTTGAGGATGAAAAAATATAACATCTATTTATGTATTATTCATTTTTAGTATCATTATTCATATATCTATTCAATAAGTGAAGTGAGGTGAAGTGAAGTCGCTCAGTCGTGTCTGACTCTTTGCGACCCCATGGACTGTAGCCTACCAGGCTCCATCCATGAGATTTTCCAGGCAAGAATACTGGAATGGGTTGCCATTTCCTTCTCCAATCTATTCAATAAAAGTTTATTAAATAACCACTATGTACCTGGTACTACATAAGATATTAGAGATATAAAGAAGAATGAGACAGTTCTAACCTTAATATCATAAGAACACAATATTTAAGTGCTAAAAGCAAGGCATGCATAAGGTATAATAGATGATAAAAGTACTGAAGAGTGGCTCCCAGGAAAAACACAGAAGATGAGAGGAAACAGGATCAAAAACTTAGGTTGATATATAAGGTACATAAATTGATTCCTCCCTAAAATTAGTCATATAAGTTTGGTACTGATATTAATGCCTTTCCAAGGCTCCGAGATGGTCTTCCTGCTTCTATGTTTGACTCCTTTTGGTATATTTTCAGCTGGGAGCCAGAGTGACCCTGTTAAAAACTAAGTCAGATCATATTACAACTCTGCCTGGAATCCTTCAGAGCCTCCTATCTCAGAGGAAAAGCCAGGTCCTTGCAGTGACCCGTGAGGACCTACGTGATCTTCTCACTGCCTCCTCCCACCTCCACCCCATCCTGAACTTCTGACCTGCTCATCTCTGTACCTAAGACATGCACACTCCCTCTTCTGAGCCACTACGTTGGCTGATTTCACTCCCTAGAGTACTCTTCCTTTGAATATCCCTGTGACTCACTCCCTCACTTCCTTCAGGTCTTCATTTATATGTCATAGGGTAAGTTCGGTCTTGTACTGCACTCTGTACACACACGCGCACACACACAGGCATGTGTGCATTCACACACTTCCTATCCCTTCTACTTCCTGTCATAGTGCTCATATATACTGTAAGATAACAGAAAACATAAATTTTCCTCTCTGCCCCTGATTCCTGGCACAGAGCTCCTAAAACCCGTATAATCCCCTAAGTGATGAGCACTTAAGAGCATCTCTTGCTCTAATATTTGTCTTTAACCCTGTCTCTGACTCAGGGCTTCTAAAACTCTAATAAATTCCTAAGTGATGAGAGCACTGGGAGCACCTTCGTTCCAATGAGGTGACTTTGGGTGGTTTCTGGATGGGGGCTGGTCACCCAGAAGACCAAGCTGTGATTGTATGTGTGTGTGCTAAGCTGTGTTATGTCCGCCTCTCTGTGATCCTGTGGACTGTAACCCAGCAGGTTCGTCTGTCCAAAGGATTCTCCAGGCAAGAATACCAGAGTGGGTTGCCATGCCCTCTTCCAGGAGATCTTTCCAACCCAGGGATTGAACCAATGTCTCTTTTATCTTCTGCACTGGCAGACGGGTTCTCTACCATTGGCACCACCTGGAAATCCCTACGGTGATTAGAAGCTTGGAATTTTCAATTCTACCACATCGTACTCCAGAGAAGGGAGGAGGGCCAGAAATGGAGTTAAGAGTTGATCATGCCTGTGTGAGAACACCTCCTTAAAGTCCCAGTAGTGTGGGGTTTGGAGAACTTCCAGGTTGATGAACACAAGCACACTAGGAGGACCGCACACGGCGACTTCCCAGTGGCAGAACCCCTGTGCTCAGGAGCCTCCCACACCTCTCCCTGTGTATCACTTCACCTGGCTGATCACGTGTATCCTTTATCACACCCTATAGTAAACTGGCAAACGTAAGTAAGTGTTTCCCTGAGTTCTGTGAGCAACTCTAACAAATTAATTGAACCTGAAAAGGGGGTTGTGAGAACCTCGGATTTGTAGCCAAGTCAGACAGATGTTGTGGGTGACCTGGGCACCTACTCCCTGTGATTGGCATCTGAAGTGGGGTAGGAGCAGTCCTGTGGGACTGAGCTCTTAACTTGTTGGATCTGACCCTATCTCCAGGTAGCTGGGTCAGAACTGAGTTAAATTGTAGGAAACCAAATTGGTGCCATGAAAAATTGTTTGTTGGTGTGAGAACCATCTTCCTTATCATACACACACACACACACACACACACATTGAATTTGTATTAGAACTATTTCATGTATCTCACATAAGTATATATTTTGTTTATCTCATTTATTTTCTCTCCTATGACAGTGTTATTGCCATCTGTCCATGAACCTGGGGATTTTTGTCTATTTGTCTCACTGCTGTTTTCCTCACTGAAGAGTGTGTGGTAGAGAAAGCCCTTAATAAATATTTATTATGTATGTATTTAACTTATTTATTATAACTATATATCTTATTAGTAAGTACCATGCTCCAAGAGTATTTTGCTTTACCTTCTATGTAAATCTCAGCGGAAGTTGAATCTGTCCCATAGATGTTAGAAGCAAAGCAGGAATAACGTCCAGTGTCCTCTTCAAAGGCTTCAGCAATGGTCAGTGAGTGCAGATTTCCTGCCTGGATGATGTGAATGTCTGGGGAATTTTCAAGCTCCTTGCCTTCACAGTACCACCTGCAAGGAAGAATATCGGCATGATTGAAATGTGAGAAGTAATAACATAAATGGCTCCAGATGTTCCCTAAGAAGAAAATTGCGGCAAACTTGGAGTCAAAACATTAAACGACCCAGTATTATGGTATAATTTGGTTGTAACAATGAGAAGAGCTGGCAGGATTCAAGTCACGGTGACATTATATTCAGGAAATTAGAAAGCAGCTCCTATTAAGAATGATACAACCAAAAGAAGATGAAGAGATTTCGAACACTGCCAACCACGGAGAGCAGGGTCTTTGATGTGGAACTTCACCTACAGCATTCTATAGTATGCATTCAGTAAGTGCTACTTTAGCTTATTTGGAAGGAATCTAAGGAATATTAAAGGTTTGTGAAGTTAAAGTTGAACACTCATTCCCTACTACAAAATTGCATCAGACCTAGCTAAATGAAAGTTATTTTGATTGGTTACTTGAATCATCAGATAAGGGGGCTGGCTCGTATTTTCCTAGGAGTGACCCAACTCTGGCAAATAACCTAAGTTAAATGTATTTCTATATGTTAAGGTATTTTATTGTGATGTATATACTTGAGGTTAGAAATTTTTATTATGAAAGTTTTTCACCAGAAGTTTGCACTATTACTACTGCAAGTCGAGTCAGTCGTGTCCGACTCTGTGCGACCCCGTGGACTGCAGCCCACCAAGCTTCTCCGTCCATGGGACTCTCCAGGCAAGAACACTGGAGTGGGTTGCCATTTCCTTCTCCAATGCATGAAAGTCGAAAATGAAAGTGAAGTTGCTCAGTCGTGTCCGACTCTTAGCGACTCCATGGACTGCAGCCTACCAGGCTCCTCCATCCATGGGATTTTCTGGGCAACAGTACTGGAGTGAGGTGCCATTGCTAAGTAATGCATAAAATAATGTTTAAGATGTGAAGGTACATAATAAGAGGAAAAGACATTAAAATCACATGGAGATAGGGGTTTCACTGGTGGCTCAGTGATAATGAATCCACCAGCCAATGCAGGAGACAGGGGCTCCATCCCTGGTCCAGGAAGATCCCACATGCCATTGGGTTATTAAAGTCTGGGTGCCACAACTACTGAGCCTGTGTTCTAGAACCCAGGAGCCCCAACTGTTTTGAGCCCACATGCCGCAGCTGCTGAAGTCTGAATGCTCTAAAGCCTGTGCTCTGCAGCAAAAGAAGCCACCAAAATGAGTAGCCTCCACTCACCACAACTAGAGAAAAGCCTCCATAGCAATGAAGATGCAGCACAGTCAAATAATAAATAAACTACATGGAAATATCATTGTTCATGATATTGATTGGCAAAAGCCTGAAAGTTTAACCACTCCCCATACACTGCTAGTAGGAATGCAATACAACCCCTATGAAAATATGGCAGTGTCTACCAAATTTACAGATTACATTTATCCTTTGACTCAATAGTCCCACTTGTGGAATCTGTCATACAGTTACACTTGTTGTTTATTCGCAAAGTCGTATCCAACTCTTTTGTGACCCAATGGACTGTAGCCTGTCAGGCTCCCCTGTCCATGGCATTTCCTGGGCAAGAATACTGAAGTGGGTTTCCATTTCCTTCTCCAGGGCCTCTTCCTGACCCAGGGTTCAAACCTGTGTCTTCTGTATTGGCAGGCCGATTCTTTACCACTGAGCCACCAAAAAAGCCTACAGATACACTTGCATACATACAAAATGACAAATGTGTAGGTTACTTATTTAAATAGCATAAGGTTGGAAACGACCCAAGTGTCTATCACTAGGGGACTGATGAAACTCTGGAACAGCCTCGTAATAGAGCGCTATGCAGCTCTAGAAAGAGAATGGAAAAGATCACTATGTACTCATATGGAAAGAACCTGAAGATACATAGTTAAGAATTTAACAGTAAGGTATGAAATAGTACATGGAGAGGGTTAGCTTTTGTATAAGAATTGTGGGTTGTTATGCATTGAATTATTCCCCCACCGAAAGATATGTTGAAGTCCTAAGTACTTGGGAATATGGCCTTATTTGGAAATAAGGTCTTTGCAGATAAAATCAAGTTATGAAGAAGTTATTAGCATAGCCCTAATCCAATATGAGTGGAGTTCTTCAAGAAGAGAACAACTTCAAGTGAGGACAGTGACATATAGGGAGAATGACATGATAACACAGGTAGAAACTGGAGTGATGCAGCTGCAAGTCAAGGAATGCCAAGGAACGCCAAGGAACGCCGCCACCAGAAGCTAGAAAAGACTAGGAAGGAGTCCACTTGGAATCTCAGATGGAGCACGGCCCTGCTGATGTTTTGATTCCAGACGCCTAGCCTCTAGAGCTGTGAGACAGTACATTTCTGCTGTGAAAGCCATCTAGTTTGTGGTGCTCTGTTACAGTAGCACAAGGATGTCAACCCAGGGGCAAAAAATCAGATATAGCCATGTTGTTTGCATATACATAAAGAAAACTAAAAGAATAAAGTGAAAATCAAAGTGGCTTCCTATTGGGGTGAGGGGAAACAAGATGAATGAAGACAAATGTGAGATGTCTCAGTGTACCCCTTTTATAATTGTTTCCATATTTAAGTAATAATTATTAATCAGCATCATCATAAGAAGTAATTGGGGAGGAGGCATTACCATTATTTAATGGCAAGAATGAAGGAGTCCTGGCAATTGCTAATCTTTCTTGTAATTTCAGATCTAACCATTCAATGCCTGAACCTTTCCCTCCCACTGTTTGTAAAGCAAGATTCTAAAGCACGTTTAAGAAAACTCACCTATTCAATGACTTCTCAAGAGATAAACTTTCCTCTGCTGTTCAATAAATACATTATATTCACCTCTACATTCAAGCCTCTATTCATGTTTGTCTCTTTCTGAGATTCTCTTCCTCACCTTTCAGCTACTGTAAATATAACTCATCCATTAGTTTGGCTCAGATATCACCTCCTATGCAAAGCACCTTTTACCGTCAATTCTCAGTGATTGTTACCTTACCTTTTTTTTTTTTTTGTCACTTTACTTTTTTAAAAAACCTATATTATGTCATGCAAGTCTTGATTATACACTGTCTTTGATTATTCTTAGCCATGAAATTAAAAGACACTTACTCCTTGGAAGGAAAGTTATGACCAACCTAGATAGTATATTCAAAAGCAGAGACATTACTTTGCCAACAAAGGTTCGTCTAGTCAAGACTACGGTTTTTCCTGTGGTCATGTATGGATGTGAGAGTTGGACTGTGAAGAAGGCTGAGCGCCGAAGAATTGATGCTTTTGAACTGTGTGTTGGAGAAGACTCTTGAGAGTCCCTTGGACTGCAAGGAGATCCAACCAGTCCATTCTGAAGGAGATCAGCCCTGGGATTTCTTTGGAAGGAATGATGCTGAAGCTGAAACTCCAGTACTTTGGCCACCTCATGTGAAGAGTTGACTCATTGGAAAAGACTCTGATGCTGGGAGGGATTGGAGGCAGGAGGAGAAGGGGACGCCAGAGGATGAGATGGCTGGATGGCATCACTGACTTGATGGACGTGAGTCTGGGTGAACTCCGGGAGTTGGTGATGGACAGGGAGGCCTGGTGTGCTGCGATTCATGGGGTCGCAAAGAGTCAGACACGACTGAGCGACTGATCTGATCTGATCTGATCTTGATTATTCTTGATTTGGGAGAATTTGTCTCACCAGTTTCACTAAATTTTAAGCTCCTTTGTGTGTAGAGATGGTACCTGACAAGCTCGGACAGTTTTCTATACATTCTCTCTTTTGGCCATTGTCTCATCCCTTAGTTTCAATTAACACTTCTACTTGGGATAATATCCAAACCTGCCTTCTTTTACTTCTGGATCTCCTCTCCCATCATTCTCCCTTCACTATGTTGCAACCACACTGGTCTTTTTCCTATTCTCTGAACATATTAAACTACTCTCCATATTAGGATATTTGTACTTCCTAAAATCCTTATCCCCCAGTCTTTATAAAAACAGGCCCTTCTCATCAGTCAGGCCTCAGTTCAAATGTCATATTCTCTTCCTAATGTAGCTTCTTTATCCTCAGACACCATCACATTATTCTCTTGTGTTATCCTCACAGCACTTATTATCATCTGAAATTATCTTACATACTTGCTTATTTTGTTATCGTTTGCTTCTCCTACTAAGCTGTAAAGTCCATTAGAGGATCTTATCAGTCTTATGAATATAATCCCACACCTATGACAACATCTTAGCACATAGTAGTAGGTATGCAGAAAATACGTGTTGGATTAGTTGAAAGAACAAATGATGGAAATAATTGATCATTAATATTTTGTGAGTACTTTATTTGCTTTCATTAAATCCTATGCCAGTGTTTGCTCTGTTGTGGCAGCAGAGGTGCATGCAGCTGCTGAAATGGGTCCCTAAGTCTCCCAGAGCATCAGTCTCAGCAAGACCCCATGGAACTTGTAGGAGCACACCCTCAGAGTATGTGTAGTTGTAAATACAAATAGTGAGCATCCAGACAAACATTTCCACTGACAATGACCCTAACATGAGAATAAAGGAGATTTTTAAAGGGATTTAAAAAAATCACAAGGACCAAAAGAATGAGGAGGGAGACAAGAGCAGACCTGAGGCCTCAATCACTTTTGAAAGGTGGAAAGCAGAATGAGAAGCCAGGAGAGGTGAAAAATCTGAATACCAGGTGCCTGCTTGGGGATGTCATTGAGAAGAAGGCGATTTGTGCAGTAGAACCCCAGAAAGTTACAGGATTTGAAGATGCAAGTTTGGTGGAAACACTAAGAATAGGGGAGGAGATACAGAGCTTAAAATAGGGTCACTGATTTCAGGTTGAAAAAATGAGTATTTATATTCCCACAGCAGGCCGCATCCTTTCCTCTGAGCAGTTAAGAGATGCCCTAGGATGAAGGCTGAGTTGTTGGCTGCATGAGCAGCTGCTCCATATTGGAGCAAGAGGAAAAGGGGTTTCAGGCAGAGTTTCTCCAGGGAAAAAACAAATGGGCTTGGTGGCTTAACTGCATGGAACAGACTATTTGTTAATAGGACATGTTTTACAAAGGTATTGGAAAACTGAGACAAATTGTGACAAGACCAGAGAGCCAAGCACATAAAAACAATAGTCATCAACTCCAGGTGAAAAAAGTTGTACAGGCAAGAAAACAGTCACTTCTCCCTATTGGATTTGGCAGAAAATGATACTTACATAGTGACAAGAAGTTATACATTAAAAATTTTTAAAACAACAGTGTGATATGAGGCAATGAAGGAAGGAACAACGGAAGTTCTGGTTTGGTGAAGGGGTGCTAACCCACCATCTTCTGGAACAGGAAGTCAAGAAAAAATAGCATTAACATACCAAGCAATTGTGGTTTATAAGCATATTACAGTGGTTCTTTTCACTTTCTATGAAGACAAAACTATTTTCATATAATACTAAGATACTATTTGCCTTTTCACTGTGTTGATATTTACACTGATGGTGCAAAAGCCACAATGGGTAAAATTGTTGGTGCTTTAGCAGCATAAAGCTGATGAGTGGTCACTGTGTTTTCCATTGTCACACTTGCAGTTTAAAAAAAAAATCCAGGTTCACTTAAAAATGTCATTGATTAAGCAGTAAAAGTCATCTCAACCTTGAGTCCACATCTTTTTAGCATTCTGAGTGGTGAAATGGGAGGTATCACACAGCATTTCTACTGAATATGGAAGAGCAACCGTGAGCTTCCTCATGTTCAAGCTGGTTTTAGAAAAGGCAGAGGAACCAGAGATCAAATTGCCAACATCCGCTGGATCATGGAAAAAGCAAGAGAGTTCCAGAAAAACATCTATTTCTGCTTTATTGACTATGCCAAAGCCTTTGACTGTGTGGATCACAAGAAACTGTGGAAAATTCTGAAAGAGATGGGAATACCAGACCACCTGATCTGCCTCTTGAGAAATTTGTATGCAGGTCAGGAAGCAACAGTTAGAACTGGACATGGAACAACAGACTGGTTCCAAATAGGAAAAGGAGTACGTCAAGGCTGTATATTGTCACCCTGTTTATTTAACTTATATGCAGAGTACATCATGAGAAATCCTCGACTGGAAGAAACACAAGCTGGAATCCAGATTGCCGGGAGAAATATCAATAACCTCAGATATGCAGATGACACCACCCTTGTGGCAGAAAGTGAAGAAGAACTCAAAAGCCTCTTGATGAAAGTGAAAGTGGAGAGTGAAAAAGTTGGCTTAAAGCTCAACATTCAGAAAACGAAGATCATGGCATCCGGTCCCATCACTTCATGGGAAATAGATGGGGAAACAGTGGAAACAGTGTCAGACTTTATTTTTCTGGGCTCCAAAATCACTACAGATGGTGACTGCAGCCATGAAATTAAAAGACGCTTACTCCTTGGAAGGAAAGTTATGACCAACCTAGATAGCATATTCAAAAGCAGAGACATTACTTTGCCAACAAAGGTTCGTCTAGTCAAGACTATGGTTTTTCCTATGGTCATGTATGGATGTGAGAGTTGGACTGTGAAGAAGGCTGAGCGCCGAAGAATTGATGCTTTTGAACTGTGGTGTTGGAGAAGACTCTTGAGAGTCCCTTGGACTGCAAGGAGATCCAACCATTCCATTCTGAAGGAGATCAGCCCTGGGATTTCTTTGGAAGGAGTGATGCTGAAGCTGAAACTCCAGTACTTTGGCTACCTCATGCGAAAAGCTGACTCATTGGAAAAGACTCTGATGCTGGGAGGGATTGGGGGCAGGAGGAGAAGGGGACGCCAGAGGATGAGATGGCTGGATGGCATCACTGACTTGATGGACGTGAGTCTGGGTGAACTCCGGGAGTTGGTGATGGACAGGGAGGCCTGGTGTGCTGTGATTCATGGGGTCACAAAGAGTCGGACACGACTGAGCGACTGATCTGATCTGAGAGGAGCCTAGTGGGCTGCCTTCTATGGGGTCGGACACGACTGAAGTGACTTAGCAGTAGCAGCAGCAGGCACCTAATGCATGAAACGATATCTTGAAAGAACAGCTGACAAATTATGGTTATTTAGATTTGGGTATTTGGCAGACATTTTCTCAAAAAATGAAGGAGGTAAGCCTGTTCTTTCAAGCAAAAATAACTGATAACATTTGTTGTCAAGAAAAAAAACTGGAACTTTTAAGGAAAAATTAGAGTTTTGGAAAGCTTGTATCTCCCACAGTGAGTTTAGGACTTCCCAATACACAAAGAGATTTTTGGTGAAATCAGTGATGATATTAACAAATATGATTTAAAAATATATAATAAAATGTGTCAAAATTTGGAAGACTTTGTTTTCCAAATGACCAATGCATGATGTTATCCATTCGAAGTTCAAGACAGACAAAGGGTTTTATTATAGCAGGGTACAAAAGTTCATTGGTATGGTTTCAGATTTCATACTGCAACTAACCTTTAAGAAACTACTCCTAGTTGAATTTTCATGTAATATCAAGTTAGAATAGCCACATTATCTGAAAAGTCTATTAAAATATCCCTCCTGTTTCTAACTACATACGTGTACAATGCCATATTTAAAAAATTAACTTCAACCCAAACATATCACAACAAACCAAATGCAGAAGCAAATACGAGAATCCAATTGTTCTCTATTAAGCCTGACTTTAAAAGAGATTTGCAAAAAACATAAAACAATGCCACTCTTGTAACTCAAAATCTGAGGGGAAATACGGTTATTTTTTCATAAAATTATTTATGTGAGCATGTTTATCATAGTTTTTTCTTATTCATTTCAAAATAACAGTTTAAAATATTTCTCAATTTTAACTTATGATAATCATGGATATAATTCACATAGATAAAACCTCTTTTGGGTCTCAATAACTTTCAGATCGTAAAGGGGTCCTGAGAACAAAAAGTTTGAGAACCACTGGCATATTGTTTAGAAATTCATAGACGAATAAATAGGAAACTGCCAAAGGAGTCGAAAGTGGTCTTTTTTCAAAAAAATATTATTTGACTTTTTAAGCAATGTACCTTTATTCATTTGAGAAGGCAAATATGAATAACTATTTCAAACAGATATACAAATACCTTCCCTTATATAAACGTTACAAGGTTGTGTTGTTTCTTTAGATAACGTTTCTCTTCTTTACCAAAATGAGAGTGGAAACATCTGTGAGCAATTGGACAGCCTGAAGGTGATAAGTGGAGTGATTCAAATGCCCAAACTCTCCGTCAGAAGCATTTTTGTCTTTACTCAGATGCCCAGGATGGCTTCAGCCAGCCCCAAAGGACAGCCAGTAACCGTCGTCACCCCTACTTTAACACCATGACCCACTCAGAAATAATGCACTGGTCAGGCTACCTTCTGAGAAACATATTAAAATGTACCCAGCGATGCTGAAGACGTTTGAGGGTCAGGAGGAAACATGCTCTCCTCCAACGTCTATCTATGTTAGGGAATGCTTTCATATAAGTACCCTGCCCGGCTGCATGTTTTTAGAACTCCAAATCTTCATGACACTTAGAGAGTAGCAGTGGGTGCCAGGCGTGATTCATGGCTCAGCGGAACTGAGTCAGTGATCTGGGGAAATGGGACAAATCCAAATGATAAAGAAGGATCCATCTTTAATGCACTAAGGACAGCTTGCCAGACCTGGTCATTTGGGTAGTTACCAAGCCTGGAAATGAAGACACTGAAGAGACACATGTTTCGGATTTATCTGGCCTTTTAAGCTGCAGATCACCATTCGGCTCTTAGGGTACTGTTTTGTCTAAAATATGGTGTGGCTCAATATCATGACTCATTGTTTTAGCACATTATCAACTCCTAAACATAATTTGAATGTGTTTTTCTGACTTACCAGTAATAATGCTCTTTAAAAGAATGATTACTCAGACTCTTCCTTTAACCCTGCCCTAGCCTTTCCAGTGTCCCTGTCATACCTCTTTTTACTCCCTCTTCTAATACCCTGTTTGTTTACTTCACAGAACCTACATATCACTTATAATTATAAGCTTACTTATTGGTTTATTTGTTTAATATCTCTCCCCCTTACTGGACAATAAACACCACAGGGCAGAGATTATCACACATGTTTGGTTTACCACTTGTTTATCTGGTTCCTTGCCCAGGGTATGACACATCAGAGCTGTTCCCAAAAATGTTTGTTGTATAGATGTTAAATGAATGAATTCAAATTAGGATTATTATAGCTTTAAGTCTGTTTTATTTTCATTTTTCAAGAAGGCTTGGGGACTAGATGCCTGATCTATTTTTATCTACTTATTTATGGCTGTGCTGGGTCTTCACTAAGGATGCCTGATCTCTTGGGTAAAGAGTGTAAGGTCTCAAACAGCTAAATGGTAGTTTACTTTTGGGGTTGGCCAAAAAGTTCATTTAAGTTTTTCCATAAGATGTTATAGAAAAACTGGATTCCATTTTTTGGCCAAGCCAATTCTTAATGACATCTTCACTCTCTCCATGCATCACTTCATATAGAAAGTGCAACTGGAGTACATTGGACAGTAAAATAACAGTAGATACTTTTTACCAGGACTCAAAGTTATGTCAGATTTTGTAAAACAATTAAATGTTTTGTATGTCCTGTTTGACCACTACCGAGGTAACAAACTTAAGTCTTCATGTCCATTGGCTATGTTTCACACATGGCAGTATGGAGGTACAAGTTGGGAGGGTATGTCTATGCTTTAAATTTTATTAACATTTATTGAGTTCTTTGAGGTGGAACATCTATTTCTGCTTTATTGACTATGCCAAAGCCTTTGACTGTGTGGATCACAATAAACTGTGGGAAATTCTGAAAGAGATGGGAATACCAGACCACCTGATCTGCCTCTTGAGAAATTTGTATGCAGGTCAGGAAGCAACAGTTAGAACTGGACATGGAACAACAGACTGGTTCCAAATGGGAAAAGGAGTACGTCAAGGCTGTATATTGTCACCCTGCTTATTTAACTTATATGCAGAGTATATCATGAGAAACGCTGGACTGGAAGAAACACAAGCTGGAATCCAGATTGCCAGGAGAAATATCAATAACCTCAGATATGCAGATGACACCACCCTTGTGGCAGAAAGTGAAGAGGAACTCAAAAGCTTCTTGATGAAAGTGAAAGTGGAGAGTGAAAAAGTTGGCTTAAAGCTCAACATTCAGAAAACGAAGATCATGGCATCCGTCCCATCACTTCATGGGAAATAGATGGGGAAACAGTGTCAGACTTTATTTTTCTGGGCTCCAAAATCACTACAGATGGTGACTGCAGCCATGAAATTAAAAGACGCTTACTCCTTGGAAGGAAAGTTATGACCAACCTAGATAGCATATTCAAAAGCAGAGACATTACTTTGCCAACAAAGGTCCGCCTAGTCAAGACTATGGTTTTTCCTGTGGTCATGTATGGATGTGAGAGTTGGACTGTGAAGAAGGCTGAGCGCCGAAGAATTGATGCTTTTGAACTGTGGTGTTGGAGAAGACTCTTGAGAGTCCCTTGGACTGCAAGGAGATCCAACCATTCCATTCTGAAGGAGATCAGCCCTGGGATTTCTTTGGAAGGAATGATGCTGAAGCTGAAACTCCAGTACTTTGGCTACCTCATGCGAAAAGTTGACTCATTGGAAAAGACTCTGATGCTGGGAGGGATTGGGGGCAGGAAGAGAAGGGGACGACAGAGGATGAGATGGCTGGATGGCATCACTGACTCGATGGACGTGAGTCTGGGTGAACTCCGGGAGTTGGTGATGGACAGGGAGGCCTGACGTGCTGTGATTCATGGGGTCGCAAAGAGCTGGACACGACTGAGTGACTGAACTGAACTGAACTGAACTCGAGGTGGAAAATTCTTGGTAAACTAGGCACAAGCTATAAAAACTAAAAACCATGAAGGAGACTTTGATACTAAAGTTAAAAATATCTAATTATCAAATGATACCTTAAATAAAAAGACAAATCAAACTGAGAGAGAATATTTTCATAACACATAATGTCATCTAGTTAGTCTCCTAATCTTATTTTTAAAATTCTTACAGATCAATAAGAAAATAACAAACTGATAGAAAAAGCGAGTGACAGATGTAAACAGGCCCTTCATAGAAAATGAACCCTAAATGTTCAATAAACATATTTTTGAAATTTTCAACCTCATTAGTAACTGTGGAAATGAAAATTTAAATCACAACAAAAAACCTTCATACTCATCAGATACCATACCCATCAGATCTGCAAAATTAAAAGGTCTGATAAATCCATGTTGGCAATGATGTAGAACTACCAGAACTCTTATATAACATTGGTGGGAATGTAAATTGAAATAATTCCTTTGGAAAATAATTTGGTGTAATTATAAAGTGAAATTGTATACACTCTGCCAGCAGTTCCATACCTAAACATACTCATGCACCAGGAGAATATACTAGACCATTTATAATAACATTGTTCATATTAGGGAAAAAGCTGATAGCCACCCAAATGTACATTAATAATACTGTTCTCTAGCCTTACAGTAAAATATTGTATAGTAATGAAAATGAATGAACTAGAGTTACACACATCATGGATATACTTTTTAGAAAAAAATTCAAGTACCAGAATAATACATACATTATGATTCTACTCACATAAACACGTTACAACATGTAAAATTTACTATTTTTTAAAAACTTTATTATGCATGCATGCATGCTAAGTCACTTCAGCTGTGTCTGACTCTGTGATCCTATGGACCCTGTCAGGCTCCTCTGTCCATGGGATTCTCCAGGCAAGAATACTGGAGTGGATTGCCATGCCCTCCTCCAGCGGGTCTTCCCAACCCAGGGATTGAACTTGCATCTCTTAGTTCTCCTGCATTGGCAGGTAGAACCCAAAACTTTATTATGGGAACTTAAAAACTTCCACAAAGTAGAAAGACTATATAATGAACCCCTACGTGCATATCACTTAGCTTCAACAAATTATCAACAGATAGCAAATGTGTTTTTTATATATTCTACTGTGTCCCACCTTGACTTATTTTAATGTAAATATAGGCTTTTCGGTCCCTGATGCTGGGAAAGATTGAGGGCAGAAGAAAAGGCCTCAGAAGATGAGATGGCTGGATGGCATCACTGATGCAATGGATGTGAACTTGGGCAAACTTTGGGAGATGGTGAGAGGCAGGGAGGCCTGGCGTGCTGCAGTCCTTGGGGTTGCAAAGAGTTGGACATGACTGGGTGACTGAACAACAACAATAACAATGTAGGATTTTCTGTCATTCCACCAGTAAATACTTCTGTTCCAGTATTGGTTAGGAACATAAGGATATGTTGTTAAACTGAAGAAAAACTGTTAAGGAAAATTTAAAGAGAAAACACAAGATTTGGGCTATTGGTTACCTCTAAGGGGAGGAGGAAGGGACAGGATCAGGAAGACACTCAACTTAAACATAATACTAATGTGGGCATATAGATAGATGTGCCATTACTCTTATACCGTATCTGTACTTCTAGATATTCTTCAGTATTTATTTAAAAATGCACTTCTAAAGCAATTCAGAAAGTTCAGTCTGGTGATCCTTGTCCATTTTGGGAGTAGAGATGAGGAGGTTGGGAGATTGATTAGAGAAGGTCAGTGGCCACATGACAGGGCCTTCTACGGAATTCCTTGGAGATCTTCTATTGTAGCCCCTGGAGTTGGTGGCAGCACAGAGGCTTCACCCAACTCTTGCCTTGGAAACTTTCAAAGTGAAATGATATTTAGCATTGCCCAAGAGGGAAGAGGGCTTCTCTGGTGGCTCAGATAGTAAAGAATCTGCCCACAATGTGGGAGACGTGGGTTTGATCCCTGGGTCAGGAAGATCCCCTGGAGAAAGGCGTGGCAACCCACTCCAGTATTCTTGCCTGGAGAATCCCTAAGGACAGAGGAACCTGGCGGGCTACAGTCTATGGGGTCACAAAGAGCCAGACACAACTGAGAAAGTAAGCACAGCACAAGAGGGAAGAGCAAGAGGAGAGGGTTGCCCTGGAAGCAGCCTACATTGCCGAAGTTTGCGAGGGCAGAGGTGCGGTTTTCCCAGGGGCCAAATGGATACCACACAAGGTAGCTTGGTTTTCTGTCTGACGACGGATCCTACCTCAAAGAATGACCAGCTCGGGTGAGGTGACATCAACAGAAAGAGGCTGTGAGGAGTGTACTGAGGAGTGGGACTGAGAATCAGGTGTTACAACCTTAAGTAGAGATTGCAACATCTGGGTTAAGGAATAGAATCAAGGGCCGGTCCCCCTGGGGGAGGAGGTCTCCAAAGAGACTGCAAAAGTTCTTAGCACAGAAACAAATAGCAGTTTGGTTAAAACACAAATGTCCGGGCCTGCCCTTTAGAGAGCTTAATTCAGTAGGTCTGACATAGAAGCTGCAAATTTGCACATCCACCAAGATTCCAAGTGATGCTGACCTGTTGGTCCAGGGACCCACTTTGAGTAGCTTGTTCTGGGAGGCTTTTGAAATCTAGTCTCTATCCCTGTTCTCTGAACTTACCCCAAACCATTTCCTCCTTACTCTTCATATTCTGGTGGCATTAGTTCCTTCAGTTCCGTAAAGTCAATCATTGTCTCACTGACTCATGTACGTTATTTCTTCACCCGGCAACAGTTTTCTGTAAACCCCGCTTTGCTAGGCTAACCTCTCATCATCTTTTCTGTCTCAGCTCTAATACTTTTAGGAAAACCTTCCCTAGTCCATTCACAAGGTTTAGTCCCTTTGCTATATGCGCCCTCCTTTATAATATTTACCACAATTATGATAATGTAATACTGTGGGATTTTTGCCTGTGATCTTTACTAGACCCTAAGATACAGGACTCCCCTGGTGGCTCAGACGGTAAAGCGTCTGTCTATAATGTGGGAGACCTGGGTTCAATCCCTGGGTTGGGAAGATCCCCTGGAGAAGGAAATGGCAATCCACTCCAGTACTATTGCGTGGAAAATCCCAAGGACAGAGGAGCCTGGTAGGCTGCAGTCCATGGGGTCACAAAGAGTTGGACACAATTGAGCGACTTCACTTTTCTTTCAAGATACATGAAGGCAAGGGATTTTCCTTGTTCACTGCTATAATCTTATTGGCTCTAGGAGTACATGGCACATAACAGACACTTCACATTTGTTGCGTGAATGAGTAAATGAAGGTATCTAGATTGTCCCAAAAGGTAGAAGAAAAAGCCCCTAAATAATGTAGCATTTAAAAATACTTATATAATATTTTACATTACATATCATATATAATTATTTATACTATTTTATATAATTTAAAATATCCTTTGTTTTTATAACTAATTTATTTCCTTTTTATTCCTCAGCATGGCACTCATAGGCAAACGTCCAGAAGTAGCAATAGCAAAACTTAACAGCCAAATCAGACATCAGCATCTATAAAAGGTAAGTTTTTACTGCTTCAGAGGGCTATGTACAAGCAAACATACTTAGTGTGACCCAGCTGTACATTCCTGGGAAAAGAATTTCGAGTCAGGATACAAAAAGGGATCATGGCCATTTGCTGTGAATTCCTGCAGACTCTTTCATCTGTGGGTAACGCATGAGTGTATTTCAGCTCCTCCAATGAAGCTATGTCCAAAATTAACAAGCTATCAAAAACAGCTAGCTTTAATGATACAGGATCCTACCCTTACAAAACAATTTCTTCCCAGTCAACTTGGAAATCAACAAATATAGGCCAAAAGCATTTTTCAGTTTGCTAAACTAGAATTATAGAAACATGGGTAAAATATGGAGAACACACCGAGGCACATACATACAAGGTTAGACCTCAGTTGCCAGGTATATGCGTTATATTTTCTTGCAAAAATAGAAAAAAGGATACTTTTCCTTTGGGCTGTACTGTTTTCCTTTATGGCAAACCAAAGCACCTCATTCTTGTAATGCATTTTTAAAGGCATTCTTTCAATCAAAATCTGTGCTCTTGGGTTCTATGGAGATGCTTTAGGAGTTTCAGCGGTGAGCAAGCAGGCAGGACTGCATGCTTCCTCCACCCCAATCCTCTTCAATCCCAGAAACACTAATCTCATCTTTAAGAAATCTGTGTGTGTGTGTGTGTGTGTGTGTGTGTGTGTAAAGTATGTATTGGGGTAACGTAACATATTCATTGTGAGGAGAAAAATGGGAGGAGGAATTACTGCCAAAAGAAGGTTGGAAAAAACCGTGCCCCAGCCTAGCATAACTGGATGTTAGTTCCACACGTTACCTGTATTTATAGTCCCTTTGTAATGCCAGAGATACTGCATCCAAATCTCCCAGTGTCCAGGGCATTCCTTGGAATGTCTCCAGTTCCACTACCCCCTCGTTTGCCCTTCAGTCCTACGTTTCTGGCTATCTATTTGATATGGTCCCTCCATCTCCTCAGACTCAAATCATCCACCTCCTCCAGTTTCTCAGACCTTGACAGTGACCCCAGGGTTCTCTGAGGTGCCCAGCTTCAAATTTGTGGAATCAGTCTTTTACTCATGTCCTTCCTATCTAGTCAGTCACCAAGTTCAGCTTGGTTTCATTTCTTCTAAATATTGCTCCCTCACAGCTTTTCTGTGCTTTCCCACAGCCCCTACCCCAGTCTGATATCAGAGTGTCTGATGCCTGGAATACCTTTCACAGCCTCCAAAGTGCCCTTGGGGCTCTATTTGTTTGGGGTCTAACTCATTCATCCAGACCTATTCTACTTAAATTCTCCCTTTTATCTTAGTATGTCCTTATACACAACCTTAAATGCTTTCCACTTGATTTTGAAACCAAGTCGGAACTCTTCTACTTTGCTTTCAAGGCTTTTCGAAATCATCTGGCTCCACTCTTGTCCAGTTAGGTCAGTCTCTTCACTGTCATCTAAAAATATTACTCCGCCAGCATCTGTACTTTTATATAAACATATTGAGTTGACCTGGCCTAAAAGGACCCGTCCCTCTGCCTACTTCTTCTGTCTTTTCTCTTATCTTTCCTCACCTGTTATCCCATGTTCCTCACATAGCCAAGTATCTGCAGTTCCCTGAAAACATTTGTCTCTGGGCCTTTCCACCTGCTTTCCTCTTCCACCTTAAGTTTTCTCAACTGAAGTGGCACCTCCAGCATTAACACTTCCTTCATCCTGCCCTTCAGGCCAAATATCAATCTTCCTTTGAGCTGCCATTGCATTCCATGCATACTTCTGTTACAGCCCTTATTACACAGTATTGCAATGTTTTGATCATATGTCTGTCTGACTGCTCTATTAGACTGTGAGCTACCCTCTTAGAATAGTTTTACCCTTGGTTTCAAAACAAGGTCCCTGACCTCCAGTAGCTCCCAATTGTTTTGTACTCTCAATGAGTCACTTTAGTAACTCAGTAGGTATTTGTTGAATGAATAAATGATTTACATTTCTACTTAATTCTCTTCTTTCTTCAAGGTTCAGCTAAAATTCCCTTATGTCTCTGAAGTCTTCTTTGACCTATCTAGTCCTCCAGCCCTTCATTGTCCTATAAAAATTAGGGTGAATTCTTTATTATCATTTTTATTGTAATATAGTATATTTACATGTAATGTTAGTTTCAGGTGTACAGCAAAGTGAATCAGTTTATCTATATCTATATCTATCTATATCTCCACTCTTTTTTTTAGATTCTCTTTCCATATAAGCCGTTACAGAGTATTGAGTAGAGTTAGGATGATTTCTTTAATTGAGGTTGCAAGTTCCTTGAGAGCAGGGACACATGTTTATATTGCCTCTGTCACTGTATTGGTCACAGTGCTGAGTTTAAAGTAAAAGCTAGGTGTGTATACTTGGTTTCTGATTAGAGTTATATACATTTATATGTAGGAAAATAATTTTCATTGAATATTCAAAGTAATATTCCTTGAATATTCATTGGAAGGACTGATGCTGAAGCTCCAATACTTTGGCCACCTGATGCAAAGAGCTGACTCATTGGAAAAGACCTTCATGCTGAGAAAAATTGAAGTCAAAATGAGGAGGGGATGGCAGAGGATGAGATGGTTAGATAGCATCACTGACTCAATGGACATGAGTTTGAACAGTGAAGGACAGGGAAGCCTGGCATGCTGCAGTCCATGGGGTTGCAAAGAGTTGGACACAACTTAGCGACTGAACAACAACATCAAAAACAATCTATTTAGACAATCCTAAGTTTTTTTTTAATATTAATATGATTACTGTGATGAATTCAGAAAATACTTAGTGAATACATATTAATTTCCTGCCATCAAACCAGTGGCTGGGATATAGGCATGAATGCTATCACTAAAGAAATTCTTTCCAGGTAAAAATGAGTATTGCTGCGTGGTAGTTGTGTATATTTCTTTCACTCTTAAATTTGTAAATATTTAATTAGTTGACTAAGTTGTTTCTGAGTAACCACCATATTACTTTGTTTTTTGGGGGAATGAGTATTTTATAATTCTCCTGAGTGATTTTTCTCACAAGAGCCCCAAGTCTTTTTTGTGTTTGAGATTGTCATGATTAAGAATGGGGAGGATGAGTCTTGAGTGACCTGGTCTAATTTTTTTGAAAGGGTCCAATCTATGTCCAGAAACTAGTGGAATGGATAGAACTAGTCTAAGTAAGCCGTATCTGTGCCATAACTTGAGTGCTCACCAGCTTACTTAGACTGACCAGATGCCACTGAGTAGTATCCATCATGGTGCTATGATGACATCTTGCCAGCATCACTGACCAGAGTCCCAGGGAGTGTCATCAGGTATGCGTAGAGAAGGGTAGACACTTCCCTTTGTTATGCTGTTCCAACCCTTTGCCACGTCTTAGGCCAATTGTCTCACTCCTGATTGAAATCTAAGTCGAGTTTCTTGTTTTCCTGTTTCTTTATCCATTAGTATACTCATAATCTAGCGACTAATGTATTATGCATGACTACTATAGGCTAGGAGCTATGCCTGGTGCTCGAGACACTCCTTTCCTCAAGGAGCTCAGTTGTTTAACTAGATAGTAACATGTATATGCCATTGTAGAAATAGTATTGAGTATTGCCTTATGTTGACTCTGAAAAGCAGAATTCAATATATAAATTTGCTTTTAGACTAGAATTCCTTTAATCAATAAGCGTACATAATTTAAAATATTATTATTAATACAAGTGCTATTACTGCCCTATAATATTATTTTGCAAAAAAGATGACGCCCTGCTTACATACCTAGAATAAATCAAAAAGTATATAATAAATACGTGTAAAATAAACTTTAAATTGATCTTTACCAATTTTATTGTATCTTTATCTTATCACACTTTTTCTATTATTCGGCTTTTTTTTAAATTAAAAACTACCATAGGTATTTGTTGAGTATAGATCATAAAGACTTTTTTTTAAGCTATAGGCTGTAGGCCTGTGCTAATACCATGGTCATTAGCCACATGTGGACACTTGGAATGTGGCCAGTGCAACTGAGGAACTGAATTCTTAATTTTATTTAACCTTAATTAATTTAAATGTAAAAGCTGATACTCAATTCAGTTCTGATAGACCTTTCAAATATGTTTGGAACAACTTGGATCTTACAGTGTAGTTTTTCAACTGTATATTTTATGAACTCTAAATGCACATTAAGTATTTCCTAGAAAAATTTAGCATCCATACTGAGATGTGCTGTCAGTGCAAAATTCACATTAGATTTTGAAGTCCTAGTGTGACAAAAGGAATATAAAATGTCTTATTAATAATTTTCATATTGATTACATGTTGAAATGGTAGTTTTTTTTAATATATTGGTTGAATAATATAGTTTTAAAAGTCAATTTCACCCCGTTATTTTATTTTTTAAAAATGTGACTATTAGAAAATTTTACATTGCACATGTGTCTAATATTATACTTCCGTTGGACAGTTTGCTTTAAACTCTGTTTTTCTCAAAGGGAGCATATAATCTTTGAAACCACATACTTGAAAGATAAAATTAGAAGGATCACAATAGATGGAAAGTAATTACCAAGCATTACTAATGGGACATTTTTACCTTACTTGAGGTGGTGGAATTCCTACCACTATGCAATCCAACTGTACTCTGGTTCCTTCTGGAACTTCTCTGCTCCGTAACTTTTGTGTGAACCGGGGAGGTTGCCCCAGAGGTTCTTCATAGTACAAAGAAGAAGGAGAGGACCCTGGGGTGGTGTCTCCACTGGCCGCCTCACCAGCAGCCTGCTCAGCTTCACGCCTCTTAGCTTCCTGCTGTTCCAGCGCATGGTTCACTTCATTATCCCTGGTATCTGCAGGGATAGGTATGGGAACTGAAGATCTTTCTCTTCTTTCTGATAAATCAGGGAAACTGGAGCTGTTTTCCTGCATAACTTGGTTTTGCGATTCCAGTTTACTCTTGTGGTTTTTGCAGGCACGAGGTCTAATCCTTTTGGAGCTATGGGCTTTGAAAAGGGATGAGAGCTCTTCGATGAAATCGGCAGCCTTATTTAAGAATACTTTTTTGGACTGGGCTTCAGAACTGTACTGTGGCCTTTTTGTCTCCTGGAGGCTCTCTTTAGAGTTGGTAGGGCTTTGAGAGTTATCCTGGCAGAAGTTAGGGTCAAAACTTGATATAGATGAGTGTTTCGTCTGATCAGAAGAAAAACGTTTTCTAGCTTGAGCTTCATCTGCTTTCTCCAGAGGGTCATAATTGATTGCCAATCTTGCCAGATTGACACTTTCATCTAATTCTTCTTGGCTCAGAAAGGCTGAAAGATCTGGAAGGTCATCTTGGCCTCCTCCACCTTCAGCAGCTCCAGAAGAACCCCCAAAATGGAAAGGGTTGGAGGAAGGCTCTGCTCGACTCCTCTCATTATTTCCCCGATGCCTAGTTTCAGCCAAATAGCTTTCTCTCAGAAGTTGAGATATGGAAGTAGAAGCTTCTAGGCTGTCGTCTTGCATGCTGTCACAAAATAGCAATAATGACAAAATGTTTAGATTATTTCTACAGAATAATAGGTCTGTGTTGATTATAGCATGATAGATACTTAAGAACTTAAACCTTAAAATTAAAGTTACCTAATTTTGATAACTTTCACAAAGTTTAAAGACTTCTCAAATTGTAAAATGGAGAGGAACTGAATGAGGTTTCCCTGAAACTGGAAATAAAAGCATGGGTGATTATCACTTTATTAAATTAATCTTTAAATATGAGTTCAATGTTGAAAGCTATGCTATAACTATGGAGACATTAAATATAGTTTCTAAGCACAATTTTGATAATATCTATAAAGGGCTTTTAGTTTTAGAGGAGTTTCTCATATACAGAGATTTTCTCTCCATTCTTTCCCCTTCCCCCTGAATGTAATAAAATAACAGAAATTAAGAGATTTTGATAAAATAATCTTGTTACTGAAAAATAAAAACTTGATCTAGCTCATGAAAATAAATAATGCTTTTATGACTAGAAACTAATTGTTTAAATTCAATATTGTTTGTAGGCTCAATCTGCTCTTGAAAACTGTAGTGATTTAGCTTTTTCAAATAAGGTATAATTAATTAATTTCTATAAAAGTGTGAGTACACCTAGGTTTAAAAAAAAAATCTCTTAAATTAACATTGGTGAAGAGATATGGAAGACAGGGAAGTGGGGTTCAATACAGGACACTTTTTACTGTATACCATTTTCTCACTTTTAAATCATAATTATATGAATATCTTATAATCAATTATATAGTCACATAAGTTATATGAATATATTTATTCAAAAAATAAATAATTTGTAAAGTCTTATAAAAATAGTATGGTAACTTTCATTCAGTATAGTAACTTTAGCTCAGTCCCCTGGACTAGAAGTTTGGGTAATGCAAACCACTGTCGTATTATTGTCACATCCATTTTATTCACTCAGACATTTACTAGAGGGCTAGCAAGCTTGTGACCCTTAGGCTGTTACTCCTCTCTTTCCCCCTTTAGAGATGTAGCCAACTAATTACAGTATTCTTCCCACTGACCTTCACTTTTTTAAGTCTCCATTCCCTCAGCCACCACCAGCCAATCAGAGCTGGTAATGGAGATGAAGGCTGTTTGCCATTCTTGGCTACTGTGTGCCTTGTGCTGGAAAGGTGGAGAGGAAAGTAATATCCTGAATATTTTCGGGCTTTAACATTCTATGACAAATTTTATTTCAGTTAATTTCTCTTCCTTCTTTTGTATGACAGCCTCACTTATAAGTAAAAATATTTGTAATACCACAATGTATCACAAGTAGAGCTTCCTAGGGACTGCCCTACTTCTCATACTTTTAGAATGCTACTTAAAACTAACTTCTAAATTGACAAGGTAGGCAATCACCTTGAGAGGACAATTAGAGATGGCTGAAAGGATGACCTACAGCAAAATATTTTTCCGTCTGCTAACCACAGGCTGAGATTGACACCACTGGAGCCACTTGTTTGGGTAAAGTTTATTGTGCCTCAAAAAAAGATTGATTGAGGGACTTCCCTGGTGGTCCAGCAGCTAAGATTCCATGCTCCCAATGCAGGGGACCCGGGTTTGATCCCTGGTCAAGGAACTAGATCCCACATGCTGCAGCCAAGAGCCGGCACAGTCAAATAAATGAATATGTACTTTAAAAAAGATTAACTGAAAATGCAGAGGGGTTGGATGGGTGTGAAGATTTATCTACAAAGATATTCATCATAGTATGGATGATAATATTAAAAGAGTGGAACCATGTCCAATAAAAATTAGTTAAATTATGATATACTCATTAAATAGAACTATATGACTGTATTAAATTTTGAAGAACACTGAAGGATATACAAAATAGTACATAATAATGTAATTGAGAGCCCAGCAGAAAATTTGTCACTTTGTACATTTACTTTGTAGAGGAACAGTTAAAGATATTAAAATAAGGTGCAAAATGCTATTTGAAAAATGTGATTAATATACTGATTGAAAATCCTTTCCATTTGTAAATCAACTGTCCCATTAACCTAGTTTGAGTTTATGTATATATTTAAATGTGAGAAGAAAAATTAAGTGATTTATAAATCAGGATGTCCCCTCTATTAGTTGGACATTACTGTATATTGTGTTTTACTTATTTATTATTTTTTTTGTGTAATAAAGTTTTATTAAAGTATAAAGGAGATAGAAAAAGCTTCTGACATAGGCATCAGAAGGGGGCAGAAAGAGTACCTTGTGTATTGTGTTTTAATGTGACTTTGTCTTTAATTGTTTAGTTTAAGATGGCTTTTATCTTGGGGCAACATGGAGTGAGCATTGGGTTTGGAATCAGATAAATCTGTTTTCATATTCTGGCTTCATCTCTTAGGAGTTGTGTGACTTTGAGAAAATTACCTAACTTCTCATCTGTGAAACATGGATAATATCTATTTCCCAGGGGAGTGAGGATTAATAACATTATGAATGCAAATCTCTTAACAGGGCCAACCACTATAGTGAGAGCTCAACTGATGTTAGTAAAAAGATAATATTTAGGTAAAAGGTGATGTTAGTGTTGAAGAACTTCCAGAAAGTTTATATTTATGGTGCAAATACAGAATAAAATACTCATATAAGTAATTACTGCTCTCTACAAATATTTTTTTTCTTTTTTTAAAGAAAAGGAGCCAATTGAGGTATAAATGTGTACCTGTTCTGATGCTTAGTCATGAGAAATTATTTTAACAAAAATTCCAGGTGTTCAAAATTAAGGATTTCTTTAATGTTTGAATGTAGCATTTGTTAACACTTTGGTTCAAAGCCTAATCCTGACAGTTCCTAGCTGTATAAACTTAAGAAAATTACTTAACCTCTATAAGCCTCAGTTTGCTTGTTTGTAAAACAGGGATAATAATGTAGCCATCTCATAGGCTGAAGGGTTATTAAATGTGCTTGGCATTTAGTAAACAGTCAATATAGGGTAGGTACTATTATTTATTATTATTTAACAACTGTGGCCACATACCATGATAAGAAATGGAAGTAGAACTAGTGACATGACTTGATGCAAGGACACATTTTGAAGAGAAATCGAACTCTAATTTTAGCATATCTATACTCCATTGAAATAGTCTTGTGAACAAACTATGCTCCCTGCAGATCTTTGTACATATCTTTGCTCAGGCTGCTCCCTCTCTTCATGTATTTTTGCTATCTTATTGGCCCAAGTCCTGTACAGTCTTTAGCTCTTAGCTGACACTTGGCCCTGGAATTTCTTCTTTTTCCTGAATTGGGTCCCTGTCCAATATGCTCCCCAAATTCACTGTCTTAACCCTCAAACACAGCCCTTATTTCAGTATATATTTGCCTATTTACTATTACCTCACTTTGTTTTGTATACCATCATCTCTGTGCAAGCACAGCATATAGAAGGTAATCAAAAAGTATCTGTTGAATTATTTTGTTCATTAGAACTTCCTACTAAATCTATTGTTTTTAAGTTGCAGGCTAAAGTAAGACAGATACATAGAAATATTTACAGAGGAAATTTATAGACACAAAGAAAAAATATAAACTGGTAAAAGTAGTAGGAAATTCAAAGTAACTTTCAAATAAAAATGTATTTATGGTGGATAAAATAACTAGAATTATGTGTTTTTTTCATACCAGAAGTATCAAAGAACACCTGATTGTAATTAAAAAAACTGGGTTTGAATCTCAAGTCCAACACTAAATAATTTTGCTTCTTGAGCAAGTCATTTAATGCATCTGAATCTCAATTATCCTCATCTATCAAATGGGGTAATAACAATTTCATCTCAGTTAGTTCTTAGGTGGAAATGCATATATAAATTGCTAAACTGATAGATACTACCTAAAATAGGAAATATGAACATATATTACTTTCTGTTTCAAGCATTAATTTAAAAACTATCTGTATAAAATTTATACTTTTAAAAAACTAAGAGCTATTATGGATAACCCTGCTTGCATTTATTCATCCAATAAATATTAATTGAGCATTTACTATGTGCCAGGCACTGTTCTAGGCCCCGAGGATTCATCAGTGAACAAAAGACAAAGTCCTTGCCCTCATGGAGCTGACATTCTAGTGGAGAATATATAAATGTTAAGAAGAAAAATAAAGTAGGGCAAGGGAATAGAGAATGATGGGGTAGAGAAGAAGACGTGCTATTTAGGCTAGGGATATCAGGCAAAGCTTCTCATGCAGTGGAGACGTTAGCCATGTGACCATCTGGGAGGAAGAATATTCCTGACTGAGGAAGCAGTAAGTGTCAAGGCCAGGGAAGGTGAATGTTTGGTGTGTTTGAGTCAAGCCCAGTGTTCCAGGAGGTGAGTGAAAAAGAAGAGTAGAGGGCTAGGGCATGTGAAGGCTTTCAGACCATAGGAAAGACTTTGAATTTTATTAAACATGTGAATGGGAAACCATCTAAAGTTTTTTGAAGCAGATAACATGGTTTTGAAAAAGTTCAACTGTGGCTGCTATGCAAAGAATGCAAGAAATGATGCTAGTTGGGATCAATGAGTGGTATCAGTGGGAGGTAGCGAGAAATGGCCAGATTTGAGGTATCTTTTGAAAATAGAGCTAGTATGATCTGCTGATGGATTGAAAGTGGAATACAAGAGAAAGAGCAGAGTCAAGAGTGATTCTAGTATTTGTAACCTAAACAACTAGGTGAATGGTGGAATTATTTACTGGGATGAGGCAGAAGCAGGTTTTAAGAAGTGTTCTCTTAGACATTTCATTTGACAGATGTCAAAGTTCTCTTAGACATTTCAAGTGGTGTGTTCACAGTGCTAAACATTGGACATTGCTTCCTTCTTTCTGCTGCTTATAAAATTGAAACAGATATTCTGCCATTTTCAAAATAAGAATCAGTAAATATCCTTGGAAACAGATTATGGTTTTGATGAAATGGTCTTAGGTTTGAAATGAGGCAATTAATGTGGCATCAAGACCAACTTCAGTAAATCATGTAAATTAATTTAGCCACATAGAATGCTTACTGAATGTTCTTCACTTTATTTTGCTAAATATCTCTATTTTTTTTCCCCCATGAATTTTCCTGAAAAAGAGATCTCACCTCAGGACTTGCTTAAAATTTAAGAGTCTGGTTTATAAAAACAAAACTTAATGCTGATACCTTTGGACATATTTCTCAAGTCTTATTAACACAACAATATTCTTCTGTAGGTTCTAAGACTACCTTATCATTAGAAATATCATGAGTTATTAACTCATCTTTTGGTTGTAATATGGATGTTTTACAAAATGTTATATGAAGTAATTTAAATTCAAACATGATTACTGAAGTTTTCTGGCTATGAAGTATCCTTAGGTATTAAGTGAAAAAGCAAATCTGGTGCTAAAAGAAAGAAAGAAAGTGAAGTCGCTCAGTCGTGTCCGACTCTTTGCGACCCCGTGGACTGTAGCCTACCAGGCTCCTCCGTCCATGGGATTCTCCAGGCAAGAGTACTGGAGTGGGTTGCCATTTCCTTCTCCAGGGGATCTTCCCAACCCATAGATCGAACCCAGGTCTCCCACATTGCAGGCAGACGCTTTACCCTCTAGATCAACACAAAGACAACCTAATATGTAATAGTTAACTTTGCCTAGAACAGGAAAAGATAGATGTCTTTAAGTAACTCATAACTCACCTCTAAATGGAGGATGAACAGAATTACCCCGCTTACTTCATAGGGTTTGTGAAAGAACTTTATTTTTTTTTTAAGTTATTTTTAATTTTTATTTTAAAAGTCTGTATTGACTTTGTTACAATATTGCTTCTGTTTTATGTTTTGTGTTTTTTTGGCCACAAGGCATGTGGGATCTGAGCTCCCTGACCAGGAACTGAACCCACACTCACTGTGTTGGAAGGTGAAATCTTAACCACTGGACTACCAGGGAATTCTCTGTGAAAGAACTTTAGACATGTAGAACACTATACAAAATTAAGGTAATCCTTTGCACTAGTATAAAGGATGCTGGAACCAGAGCCCAAAGTTAGTATTTAATCTGAAATATTGAAAAAAAGTAGTGTAGAAGTAAAGTCTATGACCCATGAAAAGGTTAATGGAAGCCAAGTAAGAAGCCTTCAGGATTCTAGGGTGACTACCAAACCCTTCACAAAAATGAAGTTTTATTTCACTCTCAATTCACCATTCATGATGAACTTAGTTCTTATACAGGAAGTCCCAAATAAGAAAACTTTGTCAATTCTCATTAACTCAAAGATTCATTTTAAGTAAGAAAAATAAGAAAAAAATTTAAACATTTTCAACTTTCTTCATTCTCCTAATACTCGTGTCAATTTCCCTTAGGTGGTTAAGGATTTGAAAAGTGATAACTTCCTTAACTGACATATTCGCTAGATTGGGAAAGGAACAAGTACCCCAAATAGGTTTGTGATCTCAAGATCTAGTTGGAATTCAAGCCCTTGGTGGGAAGGCTCTGCTGGGCCCATCCCAGACTGTGGGGTGCACTGTGACTCTAAGTAGAGGTCTATGTAACACACATAGTCTGTACAGAGCTTGTCAAGGTGACTCTAATTATACATGAGCTCTAAGAGCTCTTCAGTAATTGCAGGTAAACAGTCACACCAACTTTTGTGCCCACCAAAAATGTAGCTGCTAAACACATGTTCCTAAATTACTCAACAGACCATTTTGTCGGTGCCTGGGTTGCTCCCTTTCAGCAAAAGCACAGTGCCATAGCAGTTCTAAAGCTCTCTGTTAGCTGTAAAGCACCATAGAAATTTAAGAAAATATCTCTGTGGTGTTTGATCCTTCTGTATCTCTTAAGAGAGGGAAAAAGTTAAAAAAAATCTTTTCCTTTTTTGTCTTGTTATAGGCAATAACACCATCCAATAAGCAATGCCTTTGTCAAATCTCAATGTCAATGAAGGAAACTAATTATTCTGGGGTTGGCAGTCTCATTCATTTTATATTTTCAGGTTAATGAGCTGAGTTCATTACTCCTATTGCGTATATGAGTTAACTGTTAAAAAAATCTAGCTGTCACCTTTTCATATATTAACTTTAGTCCATTAAAGATCTTTCACAGTGAAACCCAATTTACCTGCAGTCTCATTTCTTCAAAAGTAAATTTGAAAATTCAGCTCTATAAATTCCCAAATCTAGTCAGGGTACAAACTCATTCAATTTCTTGTGTCTGTGAATTGTGGTTCTGAGTCTGTTCTGCTGAATATGTGCCTTTGTAAGCACCTTGAGCTGGAAAGTGTATTCTGTTATACAATAGATGTATTAGAGTCTGGAATAGAGTCTTATTCAAAATTATAGACATATAGAACACTAGGGCTTTGATACATTGTCTCAAGTTCCAATAGCATTAGCCATATTCTATAAGTGGGAATAGAGACAAACCTCCAGAATTTGGATAATGTCCAACTGTTTGTTTCATAGTCCATTATTATAAGATTCTGTAATGTTTATAATTTTGTCTCCTGACAAAGTTAGTGTGCATATATTTCAGATTTCATGAGATGGTCTTGATTTGAAATAGTTTATATATTGTCAAATTGTGTATCAGATAGCTTATATTAATTTTTGTTTAAAAATATGTTTATTACAGCTTTAAGTCTGGATATTCTAGTTTTGTAGAAAAGGATTATATGTATTTTATGTGAAGTTAAGAGTTATTATTAAGGAGAGGCTAAAAAGTTATAACAAATTTTTAATTTAGACCTTGTAGAATTAATTTTATCATTACCAGTATGAAAGTAGTTGAATCATAATTTTTTGAGAAAGGAAACTGGTTATCTGTTTTATTTCTATCAAATAGATTGATGCTAGTATCTTTAACAAGTATGAGTAAAAAGAAAAAATCTGTTGATAAGATAGTAAAATTTCTTAGCACTCTTACTGTAATGTTCACTTTTGGGAAATGGAAATACAGATTTACTCATGTTCTCTTTTTCTTTGCTTATATGATCATTAAAAAAATAATTCAAGTTGTGCATCTAATTACTGCTAATAGTGCAATGTACCAGGCCAAACACTTGCCACTGACTGTCAAGCGTCTTTCTGCTGCAGCTGAAAAGGGAGGGAGGGAGGGAGAGAGAGAGAGAGAGAGAGAAAGGAGAGAAAGAAAGAGCAATGTCCTTTGAGCAAGACTTTCTGCAGCTGTTGTGTACATTAATCCAGGGAGCAGATCTCCCAGCACTAAATATAGCAAGCATATCCTTTTACATGATAAAAAAATGTTAAATGAAAGTCTTTAACTATGGAGTCATATTATTTTAGGTTTGATTTCCATTAAAAAGGAAATAGGCATTGCACACATATTCTCCATATAAACACCATTATTTTAATAAAAGAATGTATGGAAAATGCCAATGATACACACAGGTCATGACTTCCTCTGTTGAGATATTTTCCCTTAGGACCTGAGTAGGCTGTGATCTCTGAGGGTCTCATCAACCCCCCTGTAAAATCTGACCATGTAGAAAACTTTATTTTTCATGTAATTTTGTGTCCCATCATACATAATTAGGAAGTTAGCCTCGGTTTCATTCCACACAACAGAAATTAGGTCTCCGAAATCCCCCCTTTCCCATTGTCAGTTTCTTGTTATCAAAATACACTCGAGAACTTAAATCTGGATATTACCTTTCTTTTTTCAGTTGACCCAGATGAGGATGTCCAACCCAGGCACTCCACTGTGATGATAATTATCCAAGGAGAATGCTTAGATGAAAGCCCAGGAGAAAAAGAAAATTCTTCACGCCCTTGGAAATAGAGAGTAGCCGTCCATAGAGAGTGAGGAGTTAACCTTAGTTTCAGTGAAGATGGCTGTTAGAAGCTGGACAACCTGTCACCACCGGAGCCAGAGCATTTGTCAGCTCACAGGTCCCAAGTTATTTTGAGCTGTATAAACCATGTGCCTGTGAAACATTCCACCTGATTGGATAGGAGAACACTGAGCAAAGGGATTCCACGGCAGGACAGCACCTATGGGCGGTGGGGGTCAGTCAGTTTTCCCACCTATAGAATTTCACTTACAGCTTAGAGGCCCAAGTTGTTTATTGATTTATGTTTAGAATTAATACTGGATTCATGATAGCACATTCAAAGAAAACGGCATTATTTTTGAAATATTTCAAAATTCTTAATTTTTATGAGAATTAATCTTAATTCATGGGAAATTTACTCTCATTTAATCACTGATCCATTTTAGGAAATTTGGCTGTGAAAAGCCAGCATGAAGGTGAGCTCTAACATCTTAAAGCTGAGAGATCTTTTTTTGTTGTTTGTCCAAAAGCTTAGCAAAAGCAGACGATAACTAACATTAAAAGTTGGTAACTAGAGATCACAGAAAAAATGGAGAGGAAAAAGCCATCAGTCTGAGAATAAACCTGGTAACAAATTAGTTTGAACAAACTTTTTCAGAAAAAAAAGATAATCAGGTACTGTTTAAAAGTCTAAATTACTGTATAATGTAATATATTACAACTTCTGTTCATTTGTTACTATCCTGGAATCATTTTTTTTGTATATTATTTTGAAAAGGTCTATGCCCGATTTCTTCTTTCACAAGTATTACTGAACGAGAAAAAGAATCCTTAACCAAACCAACATCTGCTGAAAAACCCACTTTGTCAAGGATAGGCTCTTTGATAGGATTTCGTACTTGTTCAGAATATGAATTTGGAAAAAAAATTTAGCCCCATTATTTCAATCTCTGTGGAAGCCTGGGTCTTGAAAATTCAGATAAATGCAATTAGCTGTTTCTTAAAAAGGTCATTCTTAGATTTGGGTAGCATAAAATACATTGGTTTAAACCTACTTTTCTTAAATCACCAACTACTTGCAGAATTTCTTCCTGTTCATTCATTCAGCAAATATTTATCTAATTAATGATATACCTAGTACCTGGTACCTACTACCTACTAGGTACCAGGTACTGGGTATAAAGCAGTGCTCAGTTGTGTCCGACTCTTTGCAACCCCATGGACTGTAGCCTCCCAGGCTCCTCTGTCCATGGAAAATATACCGATTCTTGACCTCATGGTATTTACTAAGAGATTTTGGTTTTTCTTTTTTTACCTTTTTCAGTCACCTTGAGACTCTATAATATATTGAATAGACTTAAAATTTGTTTACTATGATCAAATCAGAAGCTTCACTACACCTTTTGTTAAAGAACCTTGAA
The DNA here is from genome assembly GCF_003369695.1 of Bos indicus x Bos taurus. Classification (NCBI taxonomy): domain Eukaryota; kingdom Metazoa; phylum Chordata; class Mammalia; order Artiodactyla; family Bovidae; genus Bos; species Bos indicus x Bos taurus. The sequence goes on along the minus strand of NC_040103.1, from coordinate 24,562,184 downwards.
ATTACATGGACAGAATAAAAAAGAGTATTGAGGAAAACTTTAAAATAATCCAGGTCAAAAGAACAGTTACTGAGGAGGGAAGAAGGCACAAGAAGAACTGAATTATGTGGATAGATTATTTTCATTACTGCATTAATCTAAATCGTCAATATACAGGGTTGTTTGCTCTCTTACCTAGTCCTGTTCTGAAATTAACCTACTTAATTGTATTTCTGCATTTTCTATTTATGTAGATGCCCCAAATATTTCTTTTTATTTAAAGAGGATTTTCTCCCCATTTATCCCATTCAGATCTTGAGGCATAATCAGTATAAGGACTACTAAGTCTTGAGTAGGGACAGGGAAAAATAGAACCTCTGTTTCATTTAGCACATAGATGTGCTACAGTTTGATCTTCCAAAGGGAAATGTTCACACACACTGCAAGTGAATACATTTCGACTTCCTTGCAAACTGTTCCATTATAAGCCTGATATCCTACCTTTTACCCAGGTATATGGAACACTGAGGTGGGAGGAGACCCATACTGAAAGATAAAATAGAGTTGGTTGGGCAGTGAAATTAGGAATTAATAGGAAGAAGTAAAATCCATTTTTAAAAAAAGTTACAAAAAAAAGAGACAAAGAATTTCTGAATAACACTGATGTTTCTCCTCTCATTTTTACTGTAACATTTCAAATACAGATACTGTAAAAATTTTTTGAGCTCTTTGGGGGAAAAAGATGCATATAAATACTTTATATTATACCTTGCATACAATACATGAACCTTGTATTCTAGATTCTAGTTTTTAAAAATTGGTTTCTGCTCGCAAGTAATATAATATAACTTGCATATCATCTTACATTACACCACAAACCTACTAGTTGAGATTTTAACAGAGTTTATTGGGACAAAGAATAATTCTTAAAGCTTAAAAAAATATATCTAAATCCAATACAGTTAAAAACAAAATTCATAAGTGTCAGGTAAATACAAGGTTACATGTCTTAAGCCTTACCCACAAAGTTGAGTGGCCCATCTAACACATGTGTTTATTGTGGTTTGAACATGATCCCGTGCTTGCCTTCAGCTGTTTTCTGAATTCAGTCACTCAGTTATAGAAACAATTTACTCACATTGGGGTGATCCACAGGAATGTCCAAGAATCTGGAAGATCTATGATAGAGGAAGTCTTCACTTGGAGAATAAGTGTGTAAGAATCTGTGCTAGCAGATTCATATAAAATTTTTGTGTTTGCTATTTTTCCAAATTGCTATAGATTTTTATCCTTTAAAAGAAATTTCTCACATATTCCAAACTTTCAATGAGTTTTGCTTAAAGTTCATGGACTTATATTGAGGTGTGTATCAGATGAAATGACAACAACCGTCTATATCTTATTTTTAAAGAACAGAGACATACATTACTTTCTAATCTTTGCTAATGAGAAAAACACAATAGAGATAAGTTCTTGACCATCCAAAACAATGTATGTATGGTAGATTATAGAGGGTCTTATACAAACATGATACAATGTAATTGAGAGCTACAGTTAAATCCTAAGAAATGTCTTTTTCGTCTCAATGGTACTGAAAACATTTGCTTAAAACTAAAACTAAAATAAGAATTTAAAAAGCTATAAGTTCAAAACCTTTCTAGTTTTACAAACTAAAAGCATTTTAAAAAACTATAAACAGAATACTTACTATCCTGAAAAGTAAATTTGATTACCTGTCCCAGGAGAAGGACCATTCCTATATCAATCAACCAGGATCATCCAAAGCCCAAATCTCACTGCCTAACTTGAGTCAGCCACAAAAGTAGCATGAAGGAAATGTGATACTGCCCTGCCAGAGTAATGAAGAGTATTTACAGGGTTCCGTGGCAGATCTTGGGACAGTCATTTAGAACAGATTGCTCTTTCGGATCGACTTTAATAACTCAGTCTGCACGGTGTTCTTAGCCTGGATTGAGGGTGGGGGTGGATAATGACTAAGATGACTAAGGAAATACACTTTCTTGATTTCTTCTTAGATGAATAGGATAATAATGATAACATTTAAAAGAACAGAATGTAAGGAATGCACAAAATATCCATGAGCAGGATGCATGTGACATGTGTAAACATCTTTACTTGATTCAAAACTGAAAGTATGGTTGACAGTTTAATTAAAGTAAATATGGGGAAATAATCAATTATTGTAATACTTAAATGTGTGCCCAATGTGGGGGTAGGTTAAAGCCTTACTATATGGTTTCCATGAAAGCACAGTAAGTCTTCCTTTACTCATGCTTTTGATATGGAGAACTTAACAACATTTATACTTTTAAGGAAGTATTATTTCCATGAAGAAAATCTGTTCCTAGGGTTTTTTTTATTTTAAAAAGAGGATCTATGACTAACATTAAGTTATTTAAGAAATCCAAGACAATTAGTATCAGGCATGTAATCCTGAGGTCTACAATTGATTCCTACTGGTCCCTACATTGATGTAATGCTTATATCAATGCACATAGAAGCTTATCATTTCAGTAGAATTAAGTTAACATTCCTTAACTGTTTGCTAGGCACTATGCTCTTTATGGACATTGTGCTTTTTAAAAATTAATTTTTATTAAAGTATAGTTGCTTTTGGATATTGTGCTTTATTTTACATATTCCTTCAACAATCTCTGAAGTAGGTACTGTTAGAATTCTCATTTTATGTTTAAGAACCTGGGGCTTAGAAAGAAGTTAAAAACTTGCTTAGGGTCACACAAGGGGTGAGTGACTGAGCCAGGATTCAACCTAAGACTAACTGTGCTCTTAACTACTGCACATATGTAAAAGTTCACATTTCTGTGGTACTTGCAAACATTTTTTTAAAGGGTAAAAGTGAGCATAAGACCTACTCTTCCTTAAGGAAACACATAGAGTTTTGTTTATAATTTTTCTAACAGAAACCAATGCTAAATTCTTTTGTATGACTAAACAAACAAGCAAAAAGAGAAAAAAACAGAAAGAAAAAAGAGCAAATGCTTTCAGAAACATTCTGTCTGCAATATTTTAGCTGAGAACATGAATTGATACATAGACCAAAACATGAGGCATTAATGCTGAAAGATAGGACATTGGAAGTCAGTCTGAATGCTTTGACAGACCTAATTTTTTTCTATTTACGATAATCATTTTGCTCAGACAATTTAAAAGCTTTGTTCTTTTGAAGGTAAGTTTAAATGCTTTGTGTTGTTTCTCAGCACATCAACATGGGTCAGTAATTTTTTTTTTACAAATTAAGGGTAGAAAAATAACAGTTGAAATATTTTCTCTTTGTAACAGTATCATAGAATATCTTAAATGCCAGTGTGCTAGGCTCTGGGGGATTCCACTCAAGATTCTATTTTTGGGCAGTTTGGACATCTCAGAAAGCTGAAACCAGAGTTCACTGTTCTTATGCATGACCTGAATAATTGCACTAACACTAGTTACCTGAAGGAAAGGAAATGGGAATGAACTTTTCATCCTAGTGTACTCTGACAGGAGCAGCCTTTATCTCTTAATTCAACATTCACAGCAACCCTGAAAAGGTATTGTTATTTGCATGTTATAAGAAGGAAGTGTGTCGGTAGTCAAGCTCAGTCGTGTCTGACTCTTTGTGACCCCATGGACTATAGTCCGCCGGGCTCCTCTGTCCATGGAATTCTCCAGGCAGGAGTACTGGAGTGTGTAGCCATTCCCTTCTCCAGGGGATCTTCCTGACCCAGGGATCTAATCCTCCCACATTGCAGGCAGATTCTTTACTGTCTGAGCCACCAGGGACACCCATGAGGAAACTAATACTTAAAGGAGTTTAGCTTTACCAAAGTTACCCAACCGGTGAGCTACACAGCTGGTTGAACTCAAACCTAGGCCTCTTAGTTTTAAATGTATTCTTTTTTCATTGGCCTCCATTGCCTTCTAATGAAGAGTAATTATACAGGCTAGTTAAAAAATCAGAAATCACCCAAAGAAGGAAACTTGCTATTGTTTTCATATGTATCGATGGAAAAGGATTATTAAAGTTATCACTTTGATTTTAGGGACTTGGTGTTTATTTAACAGAATCTAGAAGAGAACAGAAAAATAGCATATGACTAAGACTTGGACTGTTCACAAAGACGACTCAATAAAATTGGTTGACTAAAATAGCAAGGACTAATACACATTTCTGAGAAGTTATCTGATTACATGAAGTCTATCAAAATGAATTTGTATTTTATATCCCTATTCAAGTTCACGTTTTTATTTGCATAAATGGACTTACTCATTTGGTGTGTCTTGTGTTAACAAACTTCCTATCAAATAAAGGCAGTGTACTTTAATAGAGGAAGACCTGGAAAACCTTTTTTATTTTGCCTCTTCACCCAATTGTTTTTCATTCCAAGCTGAGAATGGATTAGTTAAAACCTAGTCTAATCAAGAGGTCTCCCATTAATATCCTTGAAATCCTCTTCTTTCATCTTCTAACCCAGACAATAAACTTTAATTAAAACTATGGGTGAGGGAAGTCCCTGGTGATCTGGTGGTTAGGACTTGGCACTTTCATAGCCATGGGCCTGGATTTGATCCCTGGTCAAGTAACTAAGATCCTGTAAGCCACATGGTACAGTAAAAAAAAAAAAAAAAAATGTGGGTGATAATGTCAATAAAAGGAATAAACAAATATATAATGTCAAAGGGGAATTAAACACAAAAATTTACCCCAGAGTAAACTGAGCTGGGAGTAAATCTTTTTGTAGTCAGCCCACTGGCCAGACAGTATTCTGTAAATTTCAACTTGGAATAAGAAATATCTTAGTATAATCAGAAATGTGATCATCTTGATCCTGTAAAATATTAATAGTCTTTCTGGTCTGATCTGCCACTCTTCTACACAAATCCTTGTCTCCAAAAATTTCAGGAATATTTCCTTGGTTTATCTTTCCTTCTTGCCTTTATCTTTTCTTCTTTCCTTCTTTCTTATCTTTCTTTCCAAATATTATGTAATTAAACAACTAGTGATTATAACATTTCTTATATTGCTGAATTACACTGAGTTTTCATTTATGCATTTATGCTTTATTTATTTAACTAGACCAGCCCTTGAGAATTGAAGCCATAAAAAATTTTTATGTAGGCCACACAATTTCAATCTCAAGGCATGGCACAAAATAGTCACTTAAAAAATATTTGTCTATAGCATGCTATAAAAATAATGTATTAATTGTTGAGTTGTCCTAAATTATTTACACAATTCAATAAATATTTAATGAATGTTTATTGTATGCCAGAAAAGATTGAATGACCAAACTCTCAGCAACATTAACTGATTTGGTTGTCAAAAACAATTACATTAGTTTAACACAGAAATATTATTAAGCATCAATTCAAATGAGAAAAGGAGCTAAAAATATTTGGATGCTCTTTGTGTACCAGTCATTGAGTAAGGAACTATATGTGATTTGGCTTAGTGGATGCTCACATTCCTGAGCTAATTGATACCGGCGACTTTTGCTTTTGGAAAAGGATTGGGGCTGTTGACAACTCCCACCTTGCCCTAGAGTTCTTCTATAGGTGCGCCATAAGAGGCACTGTCATACTTTTGCATCCTTCTGAACTGGCTTACCACTATTTTTCCTGCCCACCTTGGAACAACCTTTGTTTTACATCAGGTCTTTACTTTCTGTCCAGTCCTTTAGAATCAAACTCTTTTCTGCTTCTGTAGACTTCTCCTTTCTGTTTTGAACTTTAAAACCCTACTACTCATAGATAAGAGGCAATTTTGTCCATTCTTATGCCCTGTTTTTTGAGATTCCAGCTCAAGTCACAGACTGAGTTGCCTGTGATATAGAGTACAACACATTTAAAACACACATTTATTCTCTAACATAGATCAAGATTTCAACTATTTGTGACTGACTGCAAATTAGACTTATTAAAATGCAGATAAACCAGAATGGATTACTCAGCTTTCTGAGTGATTCTAGCTGACCCAGCCCAGTGACCACACAAAAGCTTAATCATTCATATTTAATACATAATTTAATGCAACAACCCATTCTAAAGGAGATCAGCCCTGGGATTTCTTTGGAAGGAATGATGCTAAAGCTGAAACTCCAGTCCTTTGGCCACCTCATGCGAGAGTTGACTCATTGGAAAAGACTCTGATGCTGGGAGGGATTGGGGGCAGGAGGAGAAGGGGATGACAGAGGATGAGATGGCTGGATGGCATCACCAACTCGATGTACGTGAGTTTGAATGAACTTCGGGAGATGGTGATGGACAGGGAGGCCTGGCGTGCTGCAATTTATGGGGTCGCAAAGAGTTGGACGCGACTGAGTGACTGAACTGAATGCAACAACCCAGGAAGTATGAATCATTATCTCCATTTTATGGAGAATGAAACTGAAAAAATTGTACACTACTGTGGGTTTTGCAAATTCAAGGATCTGAAAAAGTCTCAAGAGGTATACTTTGAGATTGTCCAAGGTGTTATATATCATCATCCTCTTTTTATAGAGGAGGAAAACGAAGATCTGGAGAAGGCAATGGCACCCCACTCCAGTACTCTTGCCTGGAAAATCCCATGGGCAGAGGAACCTGGTAGGCTGCAGTCCATGGGGTCGCTGAGTCAGACACGACTGAGCAACTTCACTTTCCCTTTTCAGTTTCATGCATTGGAGAAGGCAATGACAACCCACTCCAGTGTTCTTGCCTGGAGAATCCCAGGGACGGGGGAGCCTGGTGGGCTGCCGTCTATGGGGTCGCACAGAGTCGGACACGACTGAAGCGACTTAGCAGCAGCAGCAAGCTGAAGATCGGAGTAAAAATTTGCTCAAGGCCCCTCAGAGCTGTGATTCACACCTAAGTCTCTGTGTGCTAAGTCCTTCAGTCATGTCCAGCTCTTTGTGACCCTATGGACTGTAGCCTGCCAGGCTCTTCTGTCCATGGGATTCTCCAGGCAAGGATACTGGAGTGGGTTGCCATTTCCTTCTCCAGGGGATCTTCCCCAACTAGGGATCGAACTAGTGTCTCTTAAGTCTCCTGCATTGGCAGGCGGGTTCTTTACCACTAGTGCCACCCTGGTCAGAGAAATACATTGAGCACTTCCTTGATGGTACAGTGGATAAGAATCCACCTGCCAACGCAGATGACTTGGTTTTGATTCCTGGTCTAGGAAGATCCCACGTGCCTGTGAGCCACAACTACTGAGCCTGAGTGCCTAGAGCCTGTGCTCCGCAACAAGAGAAGCCGCCACAATGAGAAACCCCTACTCTCTGCAACTAGAGAAAGCTTGCACATAGCAATGAAGACCCAGTGCAACCAAAAATTTTACAAAAAGAAAAGAAATCGAAGTAACCATAAATAAACAATTCTCTTGGTACATCTCTATCTGCAAATTACTAGACATAGTGAAATTAGGCACAAGAGACTGTATCTTAAGGAGATGTTTAGCTACCATTTTATCTTTTTGAAGTTATTTACAATCATGCTTTGGTTATTATGTTCTAATAACTACATAAAACAACACCACTTTTCGTGAAGTTCATCTTTATTATGATTATTTTGTATATTGGAAAATGAAACACTAGAATTGGAAAATGAAACACTAGAATGGGCTGCTGCTGCTGCTGCTGCTAAGTTGCTTCAGTCGTGTCGGACTCTGTGCGACCCCATAGACAGCAGCCCACCAGGCTCCCCCGTCCCTGGGATTCTCCAGGCAAGAACACTGGAGTGTGGTGCCATTGCCTTCTCCGATTAGAATGGGCATGTAGATGTAAATCTGCAGTAAAACCCAGATCGCTAAGTTTACATTATTAATTTAGTTTAACAAGAGCTTTTGGGTGGGAAATACCCCAAAGTTTATCTTTTAGCAAAACTGAGAGCAATAAATATGTGTTAAATGAGTCTTCGAACATGCTTGTAATAACTGAGTATGGATGGTGACTGAAAGAAGCATAAAAAGTGATTCTTTTCTATTTTTAGCTGGTGATTATGGCAAACAATATTTTACTGTCTTAAAACTTTCTGTGAGAACCAGATTAATTTCTTTTATTCATTAAAATAATCAAATTGCTCATGAACTTTATTTTTAAGTTCATTTATCTCAGTATACTTAAATGTTCCTTCCTAGCTACTATGCGAAGTCTCATGAAATGGAGCCTCAGATTAAAAAAAAAAATTCTTATCTGCTTTTTAATTTTGCATGAAGAGTAGGTGGAAGAACTCAGTTACTATGTTAACAAAAAGAGGCAGCTGGATTGCCTATTTGGTGATCATTCACTATGTTTATATTGGGATGGAGTAGTAGATAGGCTTTTATTTGACTTAATTCTCTCTATTAATTTAGAAACATTAAGGTCAGAGGATGCTTCCAAGTTCAGGTAATGTTTCGCTCAAACAATAACAACAAAAAATAGGTGAACATTAAAACATTGTAAAATCAAGGTCCTTTTTATTTTTTTCTTGGTTGCATCTCACAACATGTGGGATATATTAATTCCCCAACCAGGGATCCAATCCGTGCCCCCTGCCTTGGAAGTGAGGAATCTTAACTACTGGACTGCCAGGAAAGTCCAGATCAAGGTCTTCAAGTATCTTAAAATCAGAATAAGGAATGCATGTGAATCAAATTTAAGAGCGATCCATTGCCTCTTTTCAGAAACAAAGAATAAAAATAACTAGCACAGAAAAGTGAGCAGTTTTTAAACTGATACATTGATATGTGCCCTGTTTGATTTGAACATAGAATGTTTAAACTTTGATCAGTGGTATGGTAAGATGTTAAAAGAAGTCAAATAAATGCTATAATTAGGCAGAGAGATTGTATTTAGAGCTAGATTCTACCTCCACTTATTATCTGAGAAGCCGTAGGCAAGTTATTTAAGTTCTTTGTGCCTCAGTTTCCTTATCTCTAAAAATGAGGGAAATAATAGTACCAATCTCATGGGATTGCTGTGAGAGTTAAGTAAAGACTCTTAGAAGAATACCTGGCTTCTAGCAAGTGGCCAGTAAATGTCAGCTATCATTATTACCATTCTTATCATAAAAAGATGTATTTTAAGTAAACATCTTTTAATCTGGCTTGTGAAGTCACAGGGAGTGAAGTGTACACAATTGGGCTGAGCTGTAAACTCTAAGGAAAGGCCAAAGGCTGAATGGGCCACCGAGACTGATGACTCAGACACAGCCACAGTTCAGGTTTCCAGACTGATTCAGTCCTTGGCTTCTGTCCTGACGCTGACAACAAGAATGCCAATTAGTGCCAAGAATGATGAGCTTTTTTTTAAACATGGGTGTTATTCATTTAGAGATTCAAATCAGATCACTTACATCTTGTATAGGACACCAATAGTGATCAACCAAGTTCAGGTTTAAACCGATGACATGGAGGTAAATGCTTTCCATCTAGTTACTGTGCTCCTGAACCATTTGCTTCTGAATTCTAAATTCTCAACTCAGCTACTGCCAAGGGGCTAAACATAGCTAAAGGGTTTAAATTATAATTTGATCTGACAACCCAGGTATCAAACAAGCCTTCTTTAGCCAGATAAGTAGAGTGGTGACAAATATCAGAGCAGTATATCCACTCTGTGGTATGTGCTTTATGACAGGAAATAATTGAATTTATTGGTAAATATTTTATTTTTTATCAGATCTAGGAAAGGATATTAGCATAAGATTAGTATAAAACTTTAAGTTGACAAAACTATTGTTAAGGTCAAGTGATTTAGAGAGGAGAAATCTAGGGAAGTGAGGGACATTTTAGTATTCCCATGATCCTGAATAGTCTAATAGACTAATTTTGAATGTATATAAACACCACATGAAATAAAATAAAGAAGACTTTTTTTTTTTAAGTCGCTTCAGTCGTGTCCGACTCTGTGCGATCCCATAGGTGGCAGCCCACCAGGCTCCCCCGTCCCTGGGATTCCCAGGCAAGAACACTGGAGTGGGTTGCCATTTCCTTCTCCATAATGCTGCTAATGATAAGGATGATGAACTGGGGTAGATGTCAAATACAAAGAGCAATGATGTTTTTAATACTTTTATTTAAATGATCTTTTCTACTAACACTACATTTGAAAAGTGTTTTATTATTTTTATTAGCTATTTCTCATCAGAGTCCTGTCAGTAGATCTGCTTTAATACTCACATTTTATATGTGAGGAAGCTGACATAAAGAATAATTAACTAGCTAGAGTTACATAGCATGTCAATAACTAAAAAAAAAAACAAACCAAAAAACAACCTGAATATTGTGTTTTTATTTGAATAGATCACTATTTATTGTATTTATCTTTAAGTTTTAGTGAACTGTGTCCACATACATAGGATAATATGATTTAAGAATTATTAGAAATATTAGTTGATTTGTATATATCATCTTTTACCCATCTGTGGATCAACTTCATACCAATAAATGACCTGTCTTAGCATAATTCTATTCTATTTTGACATTGTGAGAAAAGGTCTTAATCAAAAATTTATTTTGAACTTTGATCTCCAGGTTCCTATTCTTTTTCAAAAACACTATTTATTTTTAATTGCAATGACCATACAGTTCTGTAGCATTAAGTTCATTCATGTTGTGCAACCATCACCACCATCTCCAGAACCATCTCCAGAACTTTTTTTCATTTTGCAAAACTGAAACTTTGCACTAATTAAATAATAACTCCCCATCCCCCTTTACCTCCAGACCCTGGCAACCACCATTCTACTTCCTGTCCTTATGAAGTTGATTATTTAACAGTTCAATAGGGAAACTATTTAATAGGGAAGCCTATTATGAACATTCAAACTTGTTTTGTGTTCTTAAAGGAAGCTTGGCGGGAAATTCCTTAAATTGTTCATTTCTGATTAGTCTTGGAAGTAAGATTTGAGAAGGTTCCTGCCTTGAGGGTCTATGTTAAGCTTGTTCTAGGTATTCTGAGTTTGTAGAGTTGTGAAATGGCTGGTGTGTCAGAAGTGAGGCGGGGAACAGGCGGGGCATTGGTCCAAAGAGTGTCCAAACCGTGACAAGTCTCCTAGAATTCCTTGCCACGAATGCCATCAACTGGGACATTGGGCAGCACTCTGCCCTAGGGACCCAAGAGCCTCAAGGTCAAGCGCCAAGCCTACCCTCTTGATGGTTCAAGAGGACTGAAGCGTCCCGCTCCAGCCAGCCCGCCTGTCACAGATGACCATCCACAGGGCTGGAGCCAAGGGTGCAACTGGATGTGGCAGGTAGGTCCGAGAATTTCTTGGTTGACACAGGGGCTACCTACTCTGTCTTGACCTCCTACTCCGGAGTCTTCTCCTCCCAAACCTGTACCATTTTGGGTGCTACAGGAAAAGCAATTACTAAAAGATTCACCCAAGCACTTCTTTGTTGCTGGGATGGACAAATATTTTCCCACCAGTTTCTGGTGGTCCCTGAGTGTCCTACCCCCTTATTGGGAAGATATATACTCACTAAACTGGGGACCACCCTTGTGATGGGAAGTTTTTCAGCCCCTAGAGCTCTACAGCTCCTGGTTACTACTGAAGAACCCATTACACCTTCAATAGAGAGGGACCAAAAACTATGGGAAGACAAAATTAACCCTGAGGTGTGGGACCAGGGGATTCCTGGACGAGCCCACCAAGCTGAACCAGTCATCATTGTTCTCCAAGATCCCACTCGGTTTCCTAATCGGAAACAATATCCTCTCAAAAGAGAGGCTCGGGAGGGACTACAGCCTTTAATAAATAAATTCCTTGCTTGTGGGCTATTGATCCCCACCAGTTCGCCATGTAACACCCCAATCTTTTCAGTAAAGAAAAAAGACGGAACCTGGCGACTGGTTCAACATCTCTAGATCATAAATGAAGCTGTAGTCCCCCTCCATCCCACAGTACCCAATCCCTATGTAATCTTGGGAGAAATCCCACCCAATGTCAAGCGGTTTAGTCTTGGATCTCAAAGATGCATTTTTTTGCATACCACTGGCTAAAGAATCCCAATACCTTTTTGCCTTTGAGTGGGAAGCCCCAGGAGAAAAACACCAACAGATGACTTGGACAGTATTACCTCAGGGGTTCAGAGATAGCCCCCACCTGTTTGGACAGGCCCTTAGCCAGGACCTCCTAGATCTGGACCTGGGACCTAATGGGAAAATATTACAATATGTAGATGACCTACTAATCTGCTCTCCAGATGAGAAAAGTGCCCAACAACATGCAATTCAGGTTCTAAACTTCTTGGCAGAAAGGGGATATAAAGTCTCCCGTGCTAAGGCACAGATGGTCGAGACAAAGGTCACTTACCTGAGAGTTCAGATTACACACGGGTCCAGGAGGCTGTCCTCTGATCGGGTACAAGGAATCCTCCAGTTGCCCTCCCCCACTACTCGAAAACAATTGTGAGCTTTCCTGGGGCTAACTGGTTATTGTAGAATCTGGATACCCAACTACGGTCTAATTGCCCAGCCCTTATATGAAAGCTTAAAGGAACGAAATGATTCAATCCCACTGATGTGGGGAGCTCCTCAAAAGAAGGCAGAGGCTACACTAAAACAGGCCTTAACTCAGGCACCTGCCTTGAGGTTGCCAGACCCAGAAAAAGCATTCCAACTTTATGTCCATGAAAGGGAGGGAATAGCCTTGGAAGTGTTAACTCAAAGGTTGGGATCTGAGCCCCAGCCTGTAGCTTACTTATCCAAGAGGCTCGATCCAACTACCCGAGGTTGGCCCCCCTGCCTTCGAAATCTTGCAGCTATTGCAATCGTGATAGAAGATGCTTTAAAACTCTCCTTTGGGGGCAAACTAACTATTTTTTACCAGCCGCCAAGTAAAACAACTCCTAAATGGGAGAGACCATTTATGGATGTCTGATCAAAGAATCCTCAGATATCAAGTAATGCTGATGGGAAATCCAGGCCTCACTATATCCCCTTGTGAGGTTCTTAACCCAGCCACCCTCCTCCCTACCCCCAAGGGCTCTCTCCCCTTTTACTCTTGTCTAGAAATCTTGGACCACTGGACAAAACCCCAAGAGGGATTGTCAGAAGATCTTCTGACCAATCCTGAGGAAATCTGGTACACTGATGGAAGCAGCTTTGTCTTGGATGGAAAAAGAAGAGCTGGGTCAACCAGCTACAACATGCAGTGCCAGTTCAACAAAGATATAAAACTACAGCTGACCACGGAAAATATCACACACCCTTGGACACCGCTATAAGGACTCTGAGGATTGAGACTAGCAAGAGGGGGAGGCCCAATACCCCTCGCCGTCTCAGTTCAGCAGGAAGTAGCCAGAAAGACCTTGACGCCCCTATTCCCAAAGAATTGGGCCTCCCATCTCTTGAGGGGGGAATGTTAGGTAGGTAGAATAGGGAAAAGGAGTCCAAAATGGCAGTGGCTAAAAGACAAGGAAGGTCAAAGGAAGGTCCGAAGACCAGAGTGAAGACTTCAGGCAGAACAAACAGCACTCCTGGCTAAACCCAATTTGCATAGGGCAGGCCCAGGTGGAGGAAAAAACATATAAAAGGAGGAGCCAAAGCGCTATCTCATGGACTCGCTCTCCCGCGTGCGTGTGCTCTTTTCTTTCTCTCTCTCTCTCTCTCACTCTCTCTCTCCTGCTATCTTCTAAATAAAATGGAGCTGTAACACTGATTTGCCTAAGAGCTGTAGCACGGTTTGTCCAAGACCCGAGAGCTGTGACGCACCAAGGGCTTTAATGTCCGTCGCTCCAAATCTTTGTTGTGACGAGACAAAGAACCCAGGAACATACACTCACGTGACACAGTTCTGTAGCATTAAGTTCATTCATGTTGTGCAACCATCACCACCATCTCCAGAATCATCTCCAGAACTTTTTTCATTTTGCAAAACTGAAAATTTGCACTAATTAAATAATAACTCCCCATCCCCCTTTACCTCCAGACCCTGGCAACCACCATTCTACTTCCTGTCCCTATGAAGTTGATTATTTAACAGTTCAATAGGGAAACTACTTAATAGGGAAACCTATTATGAACATTCAAACTTGTTTTGTGTTCTTAAAGGAAGCTTGGCGGGAAATTCCTTAAATTGTTCATTTCTGATTAGTCTTGGAAGTAAGATTTGAGAAGGTTCCTGCCTTGAGGGTCTATGTTAAGCTTGTTCTAGGTACTCTGAGTTTGTAGAGTTGTGAAATGGCTGGTGTGTCAGAAGTGAGGCGGGGGCCTCCATTCTGCAATCTGACTTATGGTTGGTTCTCCAACCATGCCAGTGCCCAAGATACTTCTGCACACTATGGCAAGAAAGAGTTATTTGCATGTACTGAGTTTCATGTCTCATGTCTTACATATTTACACAGTTACAACCACCTATGTTTTTTTTCTTTCATTTGTTTTCTTTGTAAGTTCTAATGAACAGGACTTAGTAAGATTATTTTAGGGCAGCATAATTTACATATCACAAAGGAAATTTTATTTGTGATAAAATACTGCTGGCTATATTTCTATAGCGTAGTTTTATAAAGATGTTTAAGTCATTTTATAATACTGCTGAAACTCCAATACTTTGGCCATCTGATGTGAAGAGCCGACTCATTGGAAAAGACCCAGATGCTGGGAAAGATTGAGGGCAGGAGGAGAAGGGGGCAACAGAGGATGAGACGATTGGGTAGCATCACCAACTTAATGGTCATGAGTTTGAGCCAACTGTGGGAGATAGTGAAGGACAGGAAGCCTGGCGTGCTGTAGTCCACGGAGTTGCAAAGAGTTACACATGCCTTAGTTACTGAACAACAAAAATAATACTTAAGAGCAAATACAGTGAACCCAAGCAAAGATGAAAGCATTGGTTTCCAAGTCCTACTGTGACTTTTTTCCCCTTTGAGGTTTTTAATTAAAGAGTAAAATTTTAACTAGTTTAAAAAAAATTAGTTCAATGAGAGAGAATTGGTTCAGTTCTGAGACTTTGAAGCCCATACTTGTATATACCTCTTTAAAATACTCATTTTTAAAGAGCAATAACATTTGTATAAGATTTTAAAAAACCCAAAATAGTCTTCAAAATAGTATTTGTAATATGACCCTGTTTTTTTTTTTTTTATTCTGGAGTACAGTATTCTAAAATGTCAATTGGTTATAACTAGGTGGTAGAACTGTGGAAGATTTTTTTCTCATATTTTTCTTAGCTGTACTTAAAAAAAAAAAAACTTCTAATAAGGGTGTATGATATTTACAAAAAGAAAAAAAACCGTAAAAATTGCCCACAAGGCACACACACACACAAAAGCATCAAGGCCATCAGTAGAAAAAAGAAGTATAATTTGACTGTAGCCTAACTGATAGTATCTACCTACCTACCTATCTATCAAATGTATGTGTGTATATAAATATTTATATCTATATCTCAGAAGATGCCCTGGAAGAGGGCAAGGCAACCCACTCCAATATTCTTGCTTGGAGAATCCCATGGACAGAGGAGCCTGGTGGGCTACAGTCCATAGGATCCCAGAGAGTTGGACACAGCTGAAAGGACTAGCACATATCTATATCTGCATCTATATCTGAAGAGATAATTGGAATGACAAGTAGGAAAGGGAAGTCAAAGAGGAAAGAATCAGCAATGTTCATCCAAGAGAGCCTTTTCTGCTCCTGATGGTGATGTTGGCAACTCAAAACAATACTGCCAGGTGCCATGATCAATTACTTACCTTGGTGCAACAGCATTCTCATGCAACAGCATTCTAATTTCAATTGAATTTTTTTAAATAGACTTCTTTTAAATAAGTTGATAGAAGAATATGACATTTAGTTTGCTCTGAAGTCATCTTCTCATTGTAAATTAACAAATTGGAATTTTGGATGCCACAGCATTCTAATTTCAATTGCGTTTTTTTTTTTTTTTAATAGACTTCTTTTAAATAATAAGTTAATAGGAAAATATGACATTTAGTTTGCTCTCAAGTCATTTTTCTCACTGTAAATTAACAAATTGGAATTTTGGATGCTGCATTACTTGGGAGTTTGGTTAATGTAAATAACCTTGCAAAAGGACTGGCTCACTATAAGAATTTCTGAAAAACAAATTAAGTTTCTGATCTTGGATACCTGAGGACCAGACAATGGAACCTGGTGATTTCATCAAGGTAATTACAAGCAGCAAGATCTAATGATAGTCAACCAACTGAACCTCCCTAAGAAGGAGTCCTATAATCCAATGTGTGACCTTCAGTATGAAATATACAAAAGGCAGGTGTATCTTGGAGATCCTGCCATAAGATATTTCCACAATATGAACGATGGGGACGGCATTTTAGCTATGATCCAGCCTATCTTTCTTGGGCTGGAGTTGTAGATAAATTGAGGACCAAAGAAAGTAAGTCAGTTATTTAAGATTGCAGTTGATATCAGCTCAGACTTGAAATTATAATTGGTGCCTCCTAGTCCAGCAAATAAAGCTATTTTCCATAGCCTTTATGAAATAATATCACAGCTGTAAAATGCACACATACCTGACTATACCTGCCTTTCCTATTTTAAAAGGTATTTATTGAGTAACTAGTATGTTCAAAGTAGTCTGCTAAGTTTTCTTCAAATCTGCTCTATATGTTTTATAATATGAGTAAATGTTTAACACTGGGAGTAGGATAGAGGAAAAAATATGATTGTTTACCAAGAATCTAATATCTGCCAGGCACCGTTCACCTGACATCTTATTTTCATTTATTATATGATTAAATTATTTTCAATAATGACAATTTTTATTTAATAATAATCTTGGATACGGCCTGATACAGTGAAGTACATTCATTTAGGGTATCACTAGAGAACTAAAACAGAAGAGGTTCTTTTCTCTCTTGCTATACACCGAGCTCCCCAGCTGCCCCCAAAATAGCTCACAAAAGACCACTATGCCTGATCCCATTTATATGAAATATCCAGAATAGGCAAATCTGCAGAAACAGTAAATTTGTGGTTGCCTAGGGTTGTGGGTAAGGGGAGTGTTGGAAGAAAAGAGGAGGTGACAGCTGTTGAGTATGGGTTTTGTTGGAGAAGACGATAAAGTATCCTAAATTGATTGTGGAAATGGTTGTACAAGTCTGTAGATATGGTAAAAACCACTGAATTGTATACTTTAAATAGATGAATTGTATGGTATGTGAATTATATCTCAAGATAGCTGTAATTATTTTTAAAGTTCTGCATTTCTGCTGTCCCTTCAGATCAATCCTGAGATACCCTCTTAAGAGAATGGAGGGTTTTACAATTAATGAGTAGTAAGAGTCCCTTGGACTGCAAGGTGATCCAACCAGTCCATTCTAAAGCAGATCAGTCCTGGTCGTTCATTGGAAGGACTGATGTTGAAGCTGAAACTCCAATACTTTGGCCACCTGATGCAAAGAGCTGACTCATTTGAAAAGACCCTGATGCTGGGAAAGATTGAGGGCAGGAAGAGAAGGGGACGACAGAGGATGAGATCGTTGGATGGCATCACCAACTCGATGGACATGGGTTTGGGTGGACTCCAGGAGTTGGTGATGGACAGGGAGGGCTGGCGTGCTGCGGTTCATGGGGTTGCAAAGAGTCAGACACGACTGAGCGACTGAACTGACTGAACTGAACTTCAAAAAAATAGGTAATGTAAAAATGAATTCCAGCACAGAAAATGGGAACTTACAGAAAATATGATGAGTGATAGATAAATACTATAATTGGGAATAATTCACATGACATAAAGTAAATCACTGATCTAGTTCTTTGTGAAACAACAACACAGAAAATCTTGGCCTCCTCCAGGATTCTGTTGTCTGTCTTTGACCAGTTCAACAACTCTGTACTTCACCTATGATCAAAGAACACTGTTGCCCACCGAGTCCTATTTTGGTATCTCTAATCTTTCCTTTTTGGCTCTGCTCTTATCCAGTCTCTAAATGTCACTTGGGAATACTCTTTCCTTATTGTTCTTCGACCTGGTTTTACAAATTTCCTAGGACAGGCTCCTCCCTTTATTCCAACAAGGTAGGAGGTAAGGAAAAAAAAAAAAAAAACAGCAACAAGGTTAGAAAAAAAACAGCACCTACATACCCCAGAAAGCCCTAATTCAACAAGGTAAAAAGGGGTGGTTCAGATGAACAGCTTGGATGAGGATGGACACAAGAATAGGTTTATCGCTCTCTTAATCGTTAGATTCCTGGAGGTATCTCTTTACTAGGTGATATTAAATCGTTCAATTTCTGCCCATTCCCTTAAGAAATCACTTGCTTTACCTCCCAAAGTGAGTTCTGAAGAAGCACCTTACCTGGCACAAACTGTCGTGGATCTCTACAGGCTAAAGAGGGTTCCACTGGGGCTCCTGGTCCTTCACCTCACTTGTTGAGTGCAGGGAAATCTGCTGTGGCTTTCCCTCCGTGGGCTTGCCCATCCTGCTAATTTTAGGCTGCTTCCTCATGCGGCTGCCTTGGGTATCAGAGCATGTGGCTCCCCTCAGAGGAGCTATTTTCTCCTCCAAGTCTCATTTGTTTGTTACAACTTCTCTCTCTTCTCCTCCCCAACCCAACTCTGTATAACTGAGCTATTTTTTAGCAGTCAGTAAAATATCTTCCAGAATTATACTTACTCTAATCTGAATTTACCTGAATTCTAGGGACTAAGGAAAACTTCTTATGTTAGATTTTAGTGGTACTTCCTAGTAGCCAGATTTCCACATCATGTTTATCTAACAAACATTCACTAAGTTTCTACTGTGAATAAGGTATTAAGTCACAGGGATACAGTGATGAGCAAAGCACGTCTGTATTTCATTTATGTAATTTTGATAACAGATCTATCAAACTTCCACTGTATTCCATGATCTCTGTTAAGATGTGAGAATAAAAACTTAATAAAGCAGAGTCCCTGTCCTCAAGAGCTAATAAGATGTTTCAATATATAGACAGATTCAAAGAGGAGGGCTTATAAATTCCTTAGTTTTTATATAATGAATAAAAATTATGTCTTCATATATATTATAGGTATAATCGAACAAATTGTTCATTAACTAAGAATAAATATACAAATGCAGTGGACAAAATGGATATGCTAAACATTATCTCAAGTTTCTCCTTTCTATATCACTAGCATTTTCTATATCCCTCTGAGTAACTTTCCTGGTGGCCGACGGTAAAGAATCAGCCTGCAACGTGGGAGAACTCGGTTCAATCCCTGGGTTGGAAAGTTTCCCTGGAGAAGGGAATGGCAACCCACTCCAGTATTCTTGCCTGGAGAATTCCATGAACATAGGAGCCTGGTGGACTATAGCCCATGGGATTGGAAAGAGTTGGACACTGCTGAGTGACTATCAAGTCACAAGTCAAGTCTGAGCATCTGGCTACTTTGCGGAGCCAGAGAGATTGAAGAACCTGGAGAAACCATTTTAGGCAATCAAGGCATAGATGATGCTTATCAATATAATAAGACACACCTAAATACATGCAACTTAAGATTTTATTCTATTTGAACAGAATGAGAATGAACATATCCATCATTTATTTATATATGTAGATAATTGGCCCTGTAGAAGTTCATGGTCTTTACATGTTATCTATATGAACATAACTAAGCTCCCCATATTTGGAAAGAGGTCCTTAGCACGTTGTTGGGTAAAAACAGTTTACAAAGGTCCAAGATCCTCTGGGGTAACATACCAACTTCTATGTCTGTGCAACATACTTAAGAGGATGAAAAAATATCACAGTGATGTTCAATAAAAATTATCAGTGTCTATCTCCTGAGGTGGTATTTCTGATATTTTCTTCTTTATATTTTACCAAATTGTTTAAATTATTAACAATAATCATTAATATTTTAAAATCTATTTTAATTTTTTCTTATTTAAAAAATTTTATTTTTAATTGAAAGATAATTGCTTTATAGTATTGTGTTGGTATCTGCCATACATCAACATGAATCAGCCATAGGTATACATATGTCCCTTCCCTCTTGAACCACCCTCACACCTTCCACCCCATCCCACCCCTCTAGGTTGTCACAGAGGACCTGTTTGAGCTCCCTGAGTCATACATTTTCCATATGGTAGTGTATATGTTTCCATGCTACTCTCTCCATTCATCTCATCCTCTCCTTCCCCAACCCCTGGTCCACAAGTCTGTTCTCTGTGGCTGCATCTCCATTGCTCCCTGCAAATAGATTCATCAGTATCATCTTTCTACATTCCATATATATGTGTTAATATACGATATTTATTTTTCTCTTTCTGACTTACTTCACTCTGTATAATAGACTCTAAATTCATCCACCTCATTAGAACTGACTCAAATGTGTTCCTTTTTATGGCTGAGTAATACTCCATTGTATGTATGTACCACAACTTCTTTATCTATCTATTGATCAACATCTAGGTTATTTCCATGTCCTAGCTATTTTAAATAGTGCTACAAAGAACACTGGGGTACACGTGTCTTTTTCAGTTATGGTTTCCTCAAAGGTATATGCCCAGTAGTGGGACTGCTGGGTCATATGGTAGATTTATTTCTAGTTTTTTAAGAAATCTCCATACTATTCTCCATAGTGACTGTGTCAATTGACATTCTCAACAACAGTACAAGAGGGTACCTATTTATCCACATCCTCTCCAGCATTTATTGTTTGTAGATTTTTTTGATGATGGCCATTCTGACCAGTGTGAGGTCATAGCTCATTGTAGTTTTGATTTGCATTTCTCTAACAATGAGCAATGTTAAGCATCTTTTCATGTGCTTATTAGCCATCTGTATGTCTTCTTTGGATAAATGTCTGTTTAGGTCTTCTGCGGAGAAGGCAATGGCACCCCCACTCCAGTACTCTTGCCTGGAAAATCCCATGGATGGAGGAGCCTGGTAGGCTGCAGTCCATGGGGTCGCTAAGAGTTGGACACGACTGAGTGACTTCACTTTCACTTTTCACTTTCATGCATTGGAGAAGGAAGTGGCAACCCACTCCAGTATTCTTGCCTGGAGAATCCCAAGGACGGGGGAGCCTGGTGGGCTGCCGTCTATGGGGTCACACAGTTCGGACACGACTGAAGCGACTTAGCAGCAGCAGCAGCAGCCCACTTCTTGATTAGGTTGTTTTTCTGGTATTGAGTTGCATGAACTGCTTGTATATTTTGAAAATTAATCCTTTGTCAGCTGTTTCATTTGCTATCGTTTTCTTACATTCTGAGGACTGTTGTTTCACCTTTTTTATAGTTTCCTTTGCTGTGCAAAAGTTTCTAACTTTAATTAAGTCTCACTTGTTTATTTTTGTTTTTATTTCCATTACTCTAGGAGGTGGGTCATAGAGGATCTTGGTGTGATAAAATCTATTTTAATTTTTTAAATGAGAATTTCCCATACAAAACACATTTAATTTTAAACAGAATAGTTTTATGTTAAGTGAAAGAAACCATCTTATTCAGTCTCCCTATTTGTAACTAGGAAAAGGACGATAAGGTGTTTCATCCTTACTGTAGATTCAATGTATAATTTTATTCTCTGATGATGCAATACTTAAAAAAAAAACCGCTTTCCAAACTAGGAATAAATTCTAACGTTTACCAACTCATACTATTTCTATTTTATGGTCAACACTCTGAGCGCTTGCAAACAGGAGCAGTTTGAAAGACGCTCTTTGGAAGTTAGCTTGCTGGGTAAAGCTTCCTTTTAAAGATTGAACAGATGAAGTTTGTTGAAAGTGAGCAGCACAGAATCCTTCAGTTCACCTCTTAATATCCCTATGTTGACAAAGAGTAATTTTTCTTCTCTCTCTCTCTCTTTAAAAGTAAAATAGCAGCTTGAACTGCATGGCATTTTTCTTGGGCAAACATTTCTGTCATTTTAATGCGGTTAAACTGTATTCAGGCAATGTGGAGGTGGCAACTATAATTTGTCTTCTAGGAACACTCTGTCCTTCCTAGTCACTACTGCTCAACTGTTCTTTAGGCTATCAGATCTTACACTGAGCATATAAAAATACATTTTCAAACCCTAATGAAAACCTGTCCATAAAAATGTCTGTGTGTTATCTATTTCTAAATGCCAGTTATTTTGGCAATCTATTTCATTTTTCCAAAAGAAGCATGAGTAGCAGTATACATTTTTTTTTAAATTTGCAATCAATATGTATAAAAGTTATCTGTATGTTGGCACCAACAGTTGGTTCTAGAGCACAGAAGTTCCGAGGGGTAGGGGAAGAGGGAATGGAGTTTAAAAAGCTTTTCTATCTCCTTACTTTTGTGGCCATGTGTTGTCGGGAATCCCCCGGCAGTCCAGTGGTTAGGACTCTGTGCTTCCATTGCAGGAGCCGCTGGTTTGATCCCTGGACAGGGACCTAAGATCTTGCATGCCACAAGGCCAAAAAAAAAAAACCAAACAAACAAACACATTGTCAATTTTCCGTGTAAAAAGTGATAATTGAATAAGATGCATAGCAAGTTTGTTTCCTTTATATCCTTAGTTTACAAGTTATTAATAAAAGATTCTATAGATGAGGATACTCACACTATGGTTGATGTCTAAAAAAGAATTAGTACTGTTAATTTGACTAAAACCTGTAGTTACCATTAGTTTTAGCCCTGATCCTATTTGAAGGCTGTAAAGCATTCCACTTAAAAATATACATATATATGTGTGTGTGCATGTATTTATGTTTGTGTATACATAGAAATGTACAGTCTCACTCTTTGATGTGATGAGGGTTATATTGCTGATTTACTTTGGTATGGAACCTGGCACAAGGAAGAAAATAAAGCAAACTTTCCAGATTTCATATTTCTGACAGCTGAATTAGAACTTTTCAACCTCAGATATCTTTATAAGACCCTTTGAAGTCAGTAGCAATAGCTTGATTTGCAACCCAAAGTTTGACCGTTAAGCTCTAATAGTTGAGATTTCTTCTCTTTGTTGCTATTTTAATTGTTTCCTTTAAAAGAAAAACAGATAGACTTAAAAGATTCATATATGTATAGATTCTACACTTAATATTGTATTTCTTTTGTGATGCTTATTATTAATTAGAACTTACAGCATTCTCATGATTGCTGTGGGATAAAATTAATTTAAAAGCATAGTTTATCATACAGTTAAAACTTTTTTAAAAAAGGTTTTTATTTTTTACTGCCCACACTGCACAAAAAGAAAAAAAAAAAAAAAACCCACAAATCAGTACAGTCATTTTGAGCACTCTCTCTGTTTAGAAAGTATAGTAACTGGAATAATCATGCTGTAATTTCAAAGGCATGGACACATCCCCACATACTGGTCAATAGCCACATTACATGTGATTTTTTTCAGGCTTATGCCTGTTTGAATGCCAGTTGAATTCTTGTAATAAGGGGATAGAAAACAGAAAGAAATTATAGAGAATTGTAAAAGAGAGCATTTAAAAAATGTTTCAGGTTGTTATAATATGATCATTATTACTGTTTCATGCTGGGATACTGAGAAGGAAATTGGAGTCAGAATGTAAATTTAGAGTGGGAAATGAGATTAGTATAAATGTGAGAGTGAAAGTTGAGAAGGATTCTATAATAAATATCTAGAATTATTATTCTTCATGTTGTTGATTAAGTGACATATAACATATAATATTATCAAGAAAACTGTTTTGCTTGCATCTATTAAAAAGAGCAAATTTCTTCTGTGCTTTCTCATTTATGTGGCAGAAGAGAAATCTTTCTTTCATCTCACTCATTTCAGGGCTAGGTCCATACCCAGTAAGACAACATTAAGGACTTTTAAAATGCAATTCAGAAGGAAGAAAAAAATTTATGGGCTGAATTCTGTCCCCCTCCTCCCCAATTCATATGCTGAAATCCTAATCTCCAGTAAGTCAGAATGTGACTGCATTCTGAATGTGGAGATAGGGCCCAACCAGTTACACCTGGTGTTTCTATAAGAAGAGACTAGGACAGAGAGAATGCACAGAGGGAGGAATGGCCATGTGAACACCCAGGGAGAAGGTAGCCATCTGTAAGTTAAGAAGAGAGACCTCAGAAGAAACCTGCCAAGACCTTGATATCTAACTTCTCGCCTCTAGCATCATGAGAAAATCAATTTTTGTTGTTTAAGCCGTCCAGTCTGTGGGATTTTTGTTATGGCAGCCCTAGGAAACTAATATAGGAATACACTCTTGATTTTTCAGACTTAAGGCCAAAACAGACCACTTCGTTTTTCCTAGTCAAGATTTGTTCTTCTTCCCTCATCAGCCATCCTCATTGTGGTAAATGTCCTCAAGTCAGAAAGCTCCTAGTGGCCCAGTACTCCTCCCATTCCCTGATCCCCTACAAACCATCCATCCCAACTCTGTTAATTCTATTTTCAAAGGATGTTTTAATATAAATTAATTCATTTTTATTTTTGGTGGTGAGCTGAGGCTACTCCTTGTTGTGGTGCACAGGCCTGTCTTTGTGGTGGCTTCTCTTGTTACAGAGCACAAGCTATACATGACATATATAATATAATAAATAGAATATTATACACTTATGTATTATACACATGAATATCAGGTAGTGATAATAGACATAAGAGAAAATAAAGCAGGGTAAGTTATAGAAAGTGAGGGGCTGGTTTTTTGGGTAGGGTGATCAGGGAAGACTGTGGAGGTAATATGACTGCAGAATTGAATGAAGGAGGTCAGGTGGTATACAGCACAAGCAATATGGCTAGATGGAAGGGAGCAAGGGAAAGAGTGGGACAGGATGAACACCTATTTCTCAACAGTCTGAGCATTTTTTTAAGTGCAAATAACACAAGAGGTAAAACATATTTTACTTTTGTTCTATACTAAAATTATATCATTGTGATATGGAATGCTTTCCCAAATTTTCTCTTACTACTGGTAGTTCAGGAGAGGTAATATTAGTAATAGTAAAGCTGACATTTACAAAACACTGGCCAAGTTCAAGGTATTGTACATGTTATCTTATTAAATTCCCACAACCTAGTGAGGATTATTAATTTCCCCCATTTATAGAAACTGTGACTGAGAAGTAATTTTCTGTAAAACAGACCATTAGTAAATGTCTGTAGGTATCTTTGGGAGGATAGAAGGACAGCGGTCTGAGTGGCCTGTAGGTTCAGGCTCTGAATCCAGACAAACCAGCACCACAGCCCGTACTTACTCATGATCAGTTACTCATGCTGCTTTTATACAACAAATTTATATTATCCTACTAACCTTCTGACCCTATGCTTATTTCACTTTAAAGGTAATCACAGCCTTTTTTCTGATATCTTACCTCACAGTTTCATAGATTTATAAGGTTAAAAGGGACATCTACAAAAGTCTATTCCACTTTCTACAAGCAAGATCTATATTGTAAAATATTGTAGAGATGCATCCACATAGCAGAGATAGCTGTCCACCAACTCGTGCTCTCTTCTCTGGTATAAAGTAGTACCTGAAACTCAGCAGAGGTTGTTTCCTAGTCCCCTTGCATCTTGGTGTGTATTTTTTCCTAACATTATGTGTGCAGATGTGAAGTGGTATGTGGCACCTCCCCAGACAAAAACCACCCCCCCCCACTTTGTACTTCTTATTTGGTATTGGGGGTAGGTATAGCCAATTAACACTTTTGTGGTAGTTTCAGGTGAACAGGGGAGAACTTGGCCATACATACACATGTATTCCATACATGTATCCATTCTCCCCCAAATCCCACTTCCATCCAAGCTGCCACATAATGTTGAACAGAGTTCCATGTGGTATACAATAGGTCCTTGTTGGTTATCCATTTTAAATACAGCAGTGTGTACATGATCATCCCAAACTCCCTAACTATCCCTCCCCCCTCCATACGTTCCTTTTCTAAGTCTGTGACCAGACAAAACTTTTAAGAAGCTCCTGGTGCCCTCATCTCCTGGAGCTCCTGGAAATTAGTTTTCACTCATTAGGAATACTCAGTGGAATGTTTAAAAGGTAAAAAAACTCTTACCACATTAGGACTCATATTTAGTGTCTATTTGTTGCAGCATCTGTTACATACCTTGAAGACTCAAATCCCACAACTTCCCCTTTAATGATACATTCAGAGACATAAAGTCCTGAAGGTTAAAAGACAACAAAAGCCCTACAAGGGCAATGAAGCTATCAGAATAAGAATTAAGTATGTTTCATGAGCATCATTACCACTCCCAACATTGAAATTATGCTTTCTTTGTTTAAGTACCTTATAATTTTTACTCTTATTTCTGTAATATACAGAACTAAGGTTGTGGGTTGAATTGGGTTGCCCAGAGACAATTGAAGTCCTCACTTCCAGTACCTGAGGATGTGACCTTATTTGGAAATAGGGTCATTGCAGATGCAATGCAGTTAAAAAAGAGGTCACAATCGATCAAGGTGGGAGTTAATCCAATGACTGATTTCCTTATAAGAGGGAAGGACACAGAGGCACAGAGAAGAAAATCATGTGGAGATGGAGGCAGAAATTAGTGTTACCTCTAGAAGCCAAAAAATGCCAAGAACTGTCAGCAACCATCACAATCTAGGAGATAAGTATGGAGAAAATTCTCTGAGGTCCCAGGAGACAGCCAGCCCTGCTGCCACTTTGATTTCAGACTTCTGGCTTCCACAACTGTGAGACAATACATTTGTTGTTTTAAGCAAGCAGAAATCCAGTTTGCGGTATTGTGTTATGGCAGCCCTAAGGAATTAATAATACACATGCTATGCTAAGTCGTTTCAGTCATGTCTGACTCTGTGCGACCCCATAGACGGCAGCCCACCAGGCTCCCCTGTCCCTGGGATTCTCCAGGCAAGAACACTGGAGTGGGCTGCCATTTCCTTCTCCAATGCATGAAAGTGAAAAGTGAAAGTTAAGTCGCTCTGTCGTGCCCGACTCTTAGGGACCCCATGAACTGCAGCCTACCAGACAGGCTCCTCCGTCCATGGGACCCTTCAGGCAAGAGCACTGGAGAGGGGTGCCATTGCCTTTTCCATACACATACTAATAACACACATACACAGATACTGTCCAATCTGTGATATATTTTTCAATACGATAAAGAAATAATGGCTTACTGTGGAATTTTTTCTAGGTTCTCAACATTCTTAAGTCAAGGTACTAGAAAAGTGTGACATAAAGTTTCAAGAGTGCCTTGTTTTAAGTTTCCCCCCTTGACTGGTCTAGGAAATGCAGTTTGTTTTATGTGAAGCTGGAACTCCAGCCACACACATTGCTTAATTTTCTCTGAATGAAAGAGGCCCTACATAATGTTTATCTTCAAGAAGGAGTGCAGAAAGTGATGGCAGCCAACATTTTATCAGGAGCATGAACGTGTGTTGATATTTAATGCCAACAGGCTCCATCATTGCTGTGAATACATCTGGTATGCTCAGATTAGCTCCATGTGAGGCTAAGGGATAAAATAAAAGACTTCACCAGCCTTTATTTACATGTTTGCGATGTTTTTTCTGCGACTTCAAATTCTCCTTGGATAAAGGTGGAATAAAATAATAGACTGGAAGCAATAGGGAAAAAGACAAGCTAGCCAAAAAACGAAGAAATTTCTTCACTAAAAGGTCCTTGTGCACGCTGAAACGCTGTTACAAGACACATCAAACGCCTCCGCTCGTCTTGCAAACCCCAACTTGTGCATTTGGCATTTTCCTCTAAAGGAAACGCAAAACAGCACACTACGCAGGCGCCCGGGTCGGTGTGCCCTGGGAGGATTCCGGCGCAGGCGCGCGGGCCGGGAAGTGGGCGGGCTCGCGCGCGTGCTCTGCGATTCACTTCCGGCCAGCCCCTCCCCCTCCCCCGCGTTACCACCTCCCCCTCTCCCTTCTCCTCCCCAGTCTCTCCCCCTGTTCTCCCCACCCCTAGTTCTCTCCGCTTCTCTCTCCTCCCGTCCTTCCCCTCCCGCTCCATCCGGGTAGCTGACGGCTGGCTCTGGACTGGACAGCAGTGGCGGCTGCTTTTCTCTGAGGAGCCTGGTAAAGTTTCACAGGAGCCGAAGAGAGGAGCAGAGGAGCACCTTCACCGACGTCGGAGGAGCGCTGGTGTTCGCCGCCACTGGCTGAAGGAGGAGGGTCCAGGAGCCGGAGACCAGCCTCAGCTGCCGCGCTGCCTCGCTCTCGGGGGAGGCGCCGCCCCCAGCCGCCCTGGGCTTCCCCTGCCTTGAGGGGTCCGGTGAGTCGTTGCCCGGGCGGGTTCGGGGGCGTGTGACGGCGTTAGGGAGGGGGCAGGCCGGGCTGGGCGGATACAGGCCAGCCTGGCGCTGGGTGCTTTCTCAGCGTTTCATCGGGGTGGGGGGGTGGGGGACGCGGGCAGTGCCGGGCCCCTTGGCCCGGGGGCTGGAATGTCGCACCTCCCTGGGGAAGGGCTTCCTTGGGGCTAGGGCCGCCGAGGTGCGGAACCTCGTCCGCTGGCCTCTGCGGCTGCTGCGAGCGGGCGGCTGCCGTAGTTGACTGGTCTGCCCGTGAGGTTGGGTGTGTGCAGATGATTTCTCTCCCGCGGTTCCCCTGAGCTGTTCTGAGTGCATGTTCAGGGAATGATGGGAATAAAGTGCTTCTCTTTCCCCTACCTGTTGCTGGCGAGAGGACGTCTTTCTCATAACCCCTCTGACTTTTTAAAGAAAAGGATGGATAAACCTCGTGCATTGAAATTAAGGGTGTTTTCCTGTCCTCGAAAAAACAGAGCAAAAGCCGATCAGACAGTGCATAACTCACGGGAACTATCGGGTTCAGATGCCCCAAAAGAATGAAATGAAACTTTTCCTAATGGGTGGGTCATGGATGGAATGAGACAGCTTCAGCACTAGTGCTAGCCTGAACGTAGGAAAGTTGGGTTTGGAAACTTCTTAGGTTCTGTATAAGGAATGTGGGTGACTACAACGGGAATAAGACGGGCTTCCTGTAATTGTGTTATTTAGTACGCGATGTGTCTAAAAATCTGTGTAGGTTTAGATGAAGTGAGCTCTTTGTTACCGTGTCTATGTAAGCGAAGAAATATTCAGTGTACTGGAAAGTTCTACAGATTTCGCCATCAGACTATCAGTGTCCCAATCCCCATTTCTGTTCTTGAAAAATCGACAGTGCCAATGTTATTTGCAGTTCTCCCCCCTCCATCTTCAAATAATTGTCTCCGGGGTATAGATAGACATAGATTGCCTTGGGGAAGTATTTTTCAGTCATGGTTACCACTCGTAATAGAAAATGTTGAATTTTGGGGGAGAGTCTTGATCTTTAAACTGCATACTTTTGTATTATAATTAGGTACACTGGTTTAGTTTTTAAATTTAATTGTGAGGTCAGAGTGTTAATATTTTGATTTGTAAGGTATGATCTTTGGAGGCGGTTTTCTTAAGATCAGAGTTTAACTAGAGAACTATAATTTTCCCTGGGACCTCTTACTATGAATAGTTGGAAGAGTCTTTAAATTGTGGGAAACTCAAAGTTTCCATTATTTTTTTTTTTTTTCCTAGTACAGATAAGAACTTTAGTTTTCTGTTAATGTGGAGGTAGGTATTATTAGAAGGTCTAATTATTCACGTATTCTGTGACTTGAGGGAGATTGCAAGCGTTTATGTTTCTGTAGTCTTAGACGTTTTTCACTGAATATATATCTGATTTTGGGGGGCAGTGGACAGATGTCTTATATCTTACTCCCACTGAAATTATCCAAAGCAAAAAAAGATTAACTTCGTCAAGATACTTAATATTTCAGTTAGTCTGTCAGAAGATAACAAGTCAAAGCTTTTTGTAGTTATGGGAAGTGATGTATTTTTCCTGAACGTTTCTATGTAATAATTTTAAGAATATACCACTGATTGGTTTTGGAAACTGAATGATACTTATGTAGCATATTACAGCTTTCATGTTTAATACAAATTGATTATTGTAGCCTAGCGCTTGAAAGAACAATTATACATTGTTTTCTTTGAAGTCATACTAACTCTTTTCTGTCTTCTCAGACATAGGGATACCTCCAACTTGCCAGTGTTTCAGAAGGGAGTTTTTTATTGAAGCTGGAAGACCAGAAGAATCACGAACATGTTGTGCTGGGGAAATGCTTCTTTTGGACAGCTAGGTTTGGGTGGAATTGATGAAGAAATTGTACTAGAGCCCAGAAAAAGTGACTTTTTTATAAATAAAAAGGTTCGAGATGTAGGATGTGGACTCAGACATACTGTATTTGTTTTGGATGATGGAACAGTGTACACGTGTGGATGTAATGATCTAGGGCAGCTAGGTCATGAAAAATCCAGAAAGAAACCAGGTAAGTTGAAAAATTTTTTGTTTGCTCTTCTAATAGTTATATTGTTTGAAATGTCAAACAATTTTGCTAAACTCATATGTTTTTTAAGCTTTAAAAGCAAACTAGGCCTTAAATATATCCTTTACAGTTTGCATGCTTCTAAGAACTTATTTTGTTTTTTTTTTTTAACTGCTGCTCTTATAATGTATGAGGCTGTGGTTTCAGAAATTAATTTTGGTGATGTAAAACAATAGAGAAAACTACCTTGCAGTATATAGATCTTCTTTGATACTGAGTATATTGATAAAGTATATACAGTATATAGGTCCTTTTTTATAAGTACTGTTCAGCCACACTGAGCAGATTTTAAATGTATATTTTACTGTGTGCTTTCCGTATATCAGAAAGGGGGGAAATTTAAGATGAAACCTTTTTACTTGACTAAAACATAATCCTAATTATTCTGTTGTTCTCTCTGTTGTATTTTAAATATACGATTTTATTTAGTTTGACATGTTTTTTATTTCCCTAGTTTCCTACTTTCAAGTAGTAACACTAGCTACTGAAAGTTTTGTGTCTATGAGATGTCCTGATAATGTAGTAGCCATACAAACCAAATTTAAAATAATTTGTAGGATACTGAGAATTTTGAGGAATTTGGTCACATTTCATGTTCTGTTTTCCTTGTTATACGTATTTTAAAGTAAAATATTACCACACTTAGAAATATGTGAATTTTTTTTTCAATTGTGTTAACTAAAAGTTAATTCTTACGATGGTAAATTCAGATAAGATTACAGCTGTACTGATTCACAATTTATTTTAACTTTAACAATAATGGCATCTAAGTGTTTTCTATGGCAGTTATTTTTCTTTACCACATCAATATTTAAGTGGTTTTTTTCTTGTTAGTCTTTTAAGAGGTTAATGAAGGTATAAGATATTAAAGGTGTTAAAGCATGTTACTCATTTTTCATAATCATTTCACCACCATGCCCAACCTCATTCTTCTAACTTGTAAATTACTGTGTAGTTTTCATCTTTTTTTGGTTGATAGTTTTAATCTCTTTTCTTCTGCTTTAATTTGTAATTTAATTTTTTTTTGTGGATGAATGGTAGTGATGCTTAATACAAGAGGTTTAATTATTGCAAAACAAGGTAAATGGTAGTTTTCTCCTACTCTGCCTCATGAAGAATATTCTATGGAATCATCAGATTTTCATAATCTTAGACATTGAGATTGTCATGTTGTTAAACATGAGTGGTAATTTGTTGATACCTATTTGTAATCACTGCTTCAGAGGCAGATGGGTCCTTTACCTTTTTTACTTAGCTTGGAATACTGTCTCAGGTTGAGATTTTCATGGTAATGGGGCTGTTACTATTCTTATACTTAACATGCCCCACAAATGTAACTGAACATATCTCTGTTTTGCTTTAGTAATTCCTGAGAGGCTACAGGGCAAGTAGAAAGTACAAAGCTAGCACATAGAAATTGCCAATATGGTTACTAAAATTTACTAAGATTTAAATTCTTTAAATGTTATTGAACATCTATTCTATGTCCAAGACAAGGGTGGTAGACACCGTGTGCTAATAGTATAATGACTTAGTACCTGGAACAGCTTTTAACCCTATAGGTGAGGTTCGCCAGAAGAGGCTTCTTTGTGGCCATGTTGACATTGTGATGATTGCATTGTGACCTTTATATCACTGTTGCTTCATCCTGGAGCCATTATTTGGGAATATAAAGTTGGGAGGGTGGGTTTACCTGTTTTGATACCTCTTTAGGATTGCCTTATTGTTCAGAGTACGTCACAGTCTATGGGATAGAAAAATGAAAGGCATACATAAACTTTATCTTTGAAAAATTTAGAGCCTTGGTTGGGCATTAAGGCATACGTAAATGAAATAACTAGAGAGAATTGAAATTCTTCATGATGTGGCATGTATTTTGAGACTAGGAAGTTTAAATGATGAGAAATGTCATTGGATGGAATTGAAGATTTCTGGGAAAAATGAAGTCTTAAGTTTAATTTGATGATTGATCACATAAATTGCCAGAAAGTAAATCTGGAGCTGAAATAGCTAGCTTTATAGGAGAGAGTCTTTATCCTGAGAAAAACTTTTATTACTAGAAGGTCAAATTAAATGATGTATTGAAGTGTACTGAGTTACATAGGTAGGAAAAGTAAAATGTCAAATGGAGGTAGTTGCTCCAATAGGGACTTAATCTTAAATCAGTTTTGATTTAAGGGGATTGGGTAGAAAATGTAATAATGCTTTTAACTAAAATTATTTCCCGTTGGAATAATTCCTTAATGATTTAAATGTGCTTCTTCCCTAACCATTTTTAAAACATTTGTGAGTTTGAGAAATGAATTAGAAGATTTGGAGGTTTTCTTATTTAATTTGTTTTAAAGTCTCCTGGGAAGAGAATGAGTCTGGTTGAATTTTAGGACCATATAATAAACATCATTCACTTCATCAGAGCCTTAAACTTGAGTCATGAAGAAAGCAAACAGAGCTAAGAATTGTTTTCTTACAGAAATTCACTTTATAAACATACTAAATATTAAGGAGTAAAAGTGGAAGAGGTGGCCTTATTCATAGATAAGCTATTCTTGAGAGGCATGATAACCTCCTGGAGGACTCTATACCCTTATAGTGTAGTAAATAGATTTGTCCTATGGCCTGTTGGGAGAAGTTTCCATTCTGGACATTCTAGTAACCACTTGGGGAGAGTTCACTGATTTCCTTTATTATACTAAGAATGCAGATTAAGTACATGTTCATCTTCGTTCTCTTGTATATGCATATTCCTTGCTATCACTACTACTACTTTCTGAACTATTTGCAGAGAAGTGTGTATCTATTTCACTTTCTTGTATATATTTTTCCCTAATAGGAATTTTTTTAAACCTTCTAAAATTTAGAACCTCTCAATTTCCTCCTTTATTCATAGCTAACAGGTAGATAGTATAGTTAATCTTCAAAGTGATAGGTCAGTCCACCTAAGTAAAATTGTTTTATTTTTGTACTTCTAAATTTGCTTCTGAAATTTTAAGATAACATTTAGAAGGTGTACTTTTCTTATTAAGATTATTTACTCACTATCTAGCCATAGATAAGATTTCGTGTTCATGGTCCTAAATAAATGTTTTACACATCTATTTTTGTTTTCTGTTAGACATAGTGCTAAACTTTTATATCCATAATTTGCAAATAATGTGATCAGATCAGATCACTCAGTCGTGTCCGACTCTTTGCGACCCCATGAATCGCAGCACGCCAGGCCTCCCTGTCCATCACCAACTCCTGGAGTTCACCCAGACTCATGTCCATCGAGTCAGTGATGCCATCCAGCCATCTCATCCTCTGGCGTCCCCTTCTCCTCCTGCCCCCAGTATCCCTCCCAGCATCAGAGTCTTTTCCAGTGAGTCAACTCTTCGCATGAGGTGGCCAAAGTACTGGAGTTTCAGCTTCAGCATCATTCCTTCCAAAGAAATCCCAGGGCTGATCTCCTTCAGAATGGACTGGTTGGATCTCCTTGCAGTCCAAGGGACTCTCAAGAGTCTTTTCCAACACCACAGTTCAAAAGCATCAATTCTTCGGTGCTCAGCCTTCTTCACAGTCCAACTCTCACATCCATACATGACCACAGGAAAAACCATGTTAAAATGACTGTTCTAATAACTTTTTATGGTGTACAAAGTTCTTTCAAATGGATTATGTATCTCTTTTAACCCTCACAGCAGTCTTGCATATCAGCTGACAGGTGTTATGGTCCTCCTTTTTCAGATGAGGAAACTGAAGTTAAGAGTTTAATCACTAGCAAATATTAGACCACTCTAAATTCTGTAGTTTTTATCTTTATCCCACAAAGTTTTGCCCCTGCCATGTTAGAATGTAGAGAAATATTTATTCATCTAGGAGGAAGCTAGTTTCCATCATTATTTAAATGTAATTCAGAGGGCTTTAAAAAAATCTCTCAAAAGTTACTATTTTATAACTAAAGGTTATACAGTGAAGACATCATGTTTTATTATCCCTCACTGGTCCCTTCCCTGTGCATAAATTCCAAGTGAAGTCATTTTAGGAACCCTGTAAGAAGGGTGAGAATTCTGTTTCAGATATAATACTCCTATCAACACAAACTAAAAATTCAAATATGTATATTTTATTCTTGAACCAAAGACTGACTTCATTGCAAAGCCAGCAGTAGATAAAATTTTGAACAGTATGAGAAAATTTATTATAGCTTGTGCTCAACTCTTCTACAGAAGATAAAAAGATTATGAGCATTGATTCTGTTTTTTTGTGTCCCTAAATGGTAATGTCTGTTGATCATTGCAATGAAAACACTTTGGTCATATAGCAGTAATTTGCTTGCCTCTCTTGCTTCTTCATTTCCTGACTTGTTTTCTCTGTTCGTAAAACATAAATTTATAAATGACTTCCTTAAAAATAGTTGAAATTTGAAAAACAATATAGGAAAATAAATGTATAAATATGGGAAATACAATTATTCACATTAGAGTAGATTAAAAATTGCAAATTATCCCATATATTGCTTAATGAATCAAAGCATATAATACCAAAGAAGCTGTTTTATAACTCCCAATTTTCACAGTACCTTCTAAGGAAGAGAAAGATGTGGATGATATGAAGACTTGAAAAAATGATTATTTGGGTCAGGAATGGAGGCTTGCTTTGGACACTTTACTATGAGAAAGGTTAGTGTCCAAGAGTCACAGTGTCGAGGGTAGGGAAAAAAATCATAATGCAAACAGTTGACTACTGTTAGAGAGATGTATAATAATACTTTACTTTGTGTAGGACCCTACATCTGAGGAATTTCAAGAGCATTACACAATAACTCATGGTTCCTTTCAAAATGCTTGTGACACAGTTTGCAAGAATTATCCTCATCTTAGGGGATAAATTTACGGAGAAATGGCAGCACAAGTTGGTAAGTAACTTGTCAAAACAGCAGGTGACTGGTGAAAAGCTATAAATTGAATCTGAAAATTTAAGTCTCCCAGTCTCCTACCTTATTCACTTAATTGTGCTTATGTTTAAAATTATTTACAATAGTATATTCTATTTGAGGAAGATCAAATTCTAATGCACAGATTTTTTTTTTCTGCCATTCTGCTGATGGCTTATTGAAATGAATCATTATTTTACCGAGATGCTTGCCTTGTGATACCACTTTGGTACTTCATTATAACCGTGTGTGTTATGAAGAATATTTAAACCAAGGAACAAAAACTTAACTATGGTGACACCCAGTTCTTTCTCTTCGTTCTGTTATATATCATATTCTGTATCCCTTTGTGCTAATGCTATGCTGTGCTACTATCCAAGGTCCATAGTAACTGCCTGGCACAACATATTTGGTGGTTAACATTGGAACTTTGGGTTAATTATATTGTATCAAGTCTGCCATGGTATCTCTCTGTAGGATGCATTGGTTTGGAGAATGCTTTATAAACCCATTAACCAGTAGAAAAGCAATAATAGTAGTAGATGCCTAATCTGAGCAGTCTAACAAATAGAAGCTTTTTAAAATGATTTGGAACCAATGATTTTGTCTTTGTGTTTGATATGTTAGTGTTTTTATCTGATTGGAAATGGAGCCACATATTTTCCTTGAAAGAACAGGAGGATGGAATATTTCAGTTACACAGTTTGAGCAGTTACTAAGGATTCTTGTTACAGATGGCAGCCTAGGTGGTCTAGTTTCCATTGTCTTTGAATAAGTACAGTCTGTGTCTCAGTATCCATGGAGGATTGGTTCCAGCACCCTCGCTGATACCAAAATCCATGGATGCTCAAGTCCCTTATATAAAATGGCATAGTGTTTGCATATAACCTTTGCATGTATTTAAAATTATTTCTGGTTTATAGTACCTAGTACAATGTAAATAGTTACAAATACAATGTAAATGATACATAAATAACTTTTGGCATGGCAAATTCAAGTTTTGCTTTTTGGAAATTTCTGGGATTTTTTCCCCCTTAAATGTAGTTGACCCTTGAACAACATGAGTGTTAGGTGTACTGATCTTCCATGCAGTTGAAAAGCCTCATACTGTTATCTCTACCTTAAAAACAGAAATTGAAGAGACTCACTCAAGGGCAAGAAGCAGAAACAATTTGGATAGAATCAGAACTCAAACCCTAGTTTTATGATTCCACATATTGTGATCTCTAATTGAACATAAACTTTTCCCTACACTTAAAGATCTGTAAAATGAAAATACAAGTATTTATTGAAGTAAACTCATGTATAAGTAAGTGGATCTGTGCAGTTCAAACACATGTTGTTTAAGGGTTAGCTGTGTTTTCCATCCACATTTTGGTTGAATGCTGAGATAAGGAACTCATGGAAAAGGAGGGCCGACTGTGTTCTTTGGGTTCTGTGTCCCCAATATGTCATATGAGTGTAGCACTGTTGTAAAAGGTCATTTTTCACAAATCTCATGTATTTTTTTTTCATGTATTTTTAAAATTGTTTTGAAGAAATAAAGTCTCACTTCAAAGATATTAAATTTTCCTAGGCAAAAGGTGTATCAGATATGTGAGATACATGTTAAAACAATGGAGGAAATGTATTCAGCCATTGTTATAGGGTTTCTTTGAACTAGGATTATGTTAGTAAGTAGAAAAGTGGAAATCATTAATAAATAAACCATATTAAAGAGCCCATGGTTTTCTCCTTTCAGTTTCTATGGGTGTTTTTTCCAGGCTGATGGAATTTAAAAGGCAGTAATTATTTTTATATCTTGATGAATCGTTATGGTTACTTTACATGCAAGAAAAACCTGTGCTGAGTATAATTGTATTAATGAAGTTAATTTGGTTAAAAGGGAAATTTCTTGAATTTTGATGGCATTCTTTAATCCATAGTATTTTGTTTACATGAATTACTCATTTTTCTTCAGTTCTAGTACTGCAGAGTTTTATTTCAGCTTTTCTAGCCCATGAAGAAAACATTCTGTAATCCTTTAGTAATGTGTTTTTCACATTACTTTAAAATACCTTGCTGCTGCTGCTAAGTCTCTTCAGTCGTGTCCGACTCTGTGCGACCCCATAGATGGCAGCCCACCAGGCTCCCGCGTCCCTGGGATTCTCCAGGCAAGAACACTAGAGTGGGTTGCCATTTCCTTCTCCAGTTCAGGAAAGTGAAAGTGAAGTAGCTCAGTCGTGTCTGACTCTTCGCAACCCCATGGATTGCAGCCTACCAGGCTCCTCAGTCCATGGGATTTTCCAGGCAAGAGTACTGGAGTGGGGTGCCATTGCCTTTTCTGTAAAATACCTTATTTCTTTATTAATATCTAAGTTTAGTCTCATTTTATTCTTTTGCTGGGTGTCACTGTTTTGAAATAACACATTTTTAGTTTTTGATGGTTTTATTACATATTCTTGGTAGTGAAATTAGAAAATATAGGGAAAATAAAAATCAACCATAATGCCGTCATGCACAGATAAATACTGCCGTCATTTAACAGTTTTTCTGTATTCATATATTAATATATTTCTGATTATGGACTGGGAATATGTTCTTGTTTCTCAACTATTTTTCATTAATAATTGAATAACAATTTAGTAAGTATTCTCTATGGTTTTAAAATACCATTTTAAAATGGTATTATGGTGGGGATGTTGTTAATGATTATTTAACATTTCATTATTTAAATATACCAAAATTTGTGTTCTTTTATTTTCTGGAACTTGTTTCCAGATTTTTGTTGTAAGTAATGCCACCACAAACATGTACATCAGTTTAGTCTTTATTTCCTCCCTGTTTATTTCTTAAGGAGAAAGAACATCTTTAATTTTAGCATATCTGAAAGGAACAATAACTAAATTTATTTTAAAAAATTTAACACAGTTTTGTCTCACTTTACAAAGTTGATAAATTCATTAGAAAATATTTATAAATGGAACTTTAAAAATGTATATTATTTGATAAGCTTCTAAGTGTAATGTGATATTATCATTTAAAGATCTAGAAGGGAAGAATTATTTTAAGCACATAGAAATGCATATAAAATATGCTGTATTATAAATGTATAAACAGAGTGCTGTGTTGAGATGAATAGTATAACCCTTTGGGATGGAGTGGATTGTAGATGAGTTTCTAAAGGGAAGATAGCATATGAACTGGAAGAATATATAGTATTTCAAGGAGGAAAGAATGAAGAAGAATGCTGTATAGGTAAAGCACCTCAAATGGAAATAGGCAGATATGAGGCCTACTGAGAGAATACTATTTCAGTTAACTGAAATGTCTGCGAATAGTGAGCTAGAAGGTTAGAAAAGTAAAATTGAGGTCAGATTATAGAGTTAATGAAGTTAGGGAGCCTGAATTTAATTTGGTAGATATCTTTTGATGTCTGTAGTTTGCAATAGGTCATATCTGGTTTTTATAGAAGGGAGATAATTTGGAGGTAGAGAAACTAATTAGACTATGAGAGTAGCTCTTTAAAACAAGAAGGGAGCATGACATTAGGGAGACAAAGAATGGATGGGCTTTGGTAACCAGAAGGAAATGAATGGTCAGGGTAAAGGGAAGAGCCAGGTGTGATCCTTGGTTGAATCATGAATAGAAATAGGGAATCCTGGAAGAGGAGGAATGTTAACTTTTATTTTAGGAGGAGAGAGAAAAGGTTTGGTGAGGTGAATTGTGTTTTGAACTTGGTAACAATATTTAATTAGTAAATTCAGTACTGTAAGTGAGGAGAAAGAATAGAACTAATGGCATGAAATGTTTTAATTTAAATTTTTTGTTTACTCTTCAGTTCATACTAGTTTAACATTCTCCTTGGTTCCAGCCTTTTAAGAAATTAATAATCCGCTAACGATACTTAATTTTGTGCTTTTGGAAGACTGTTTTAAAGTACCTAGCAATATAACACCTTTGTAAATTTGAAGTAATCTAAATGGTTGCCTGCTCTATTTCATATGTTTTGTAAACTTGAATTTTTATATATGGATAAAACGTTTATATTTTAAGGTGCCATTTGATAGACTGCTTATTTGAGTTTTACTAATAGGTTCATTTGCTTCATTTAACTGACAAAAACCTATTAGTTAATTATGTCTGACTTTATGATTTCCAGATTTTATTGGAAACAAAGGTTTTGAAGTCACAAGATGTCACATAGAAGTTGTGAAATAGTTGAAAGCCGAAATAGTTTTAACTATTAATTGTGTGTGTGCTGGCATGTAGGCAAGAGCCCCTGAGAAATGTGCTTTTTGAGATAATGATCTTGCTTTTGTGAAAGGGAAATGAAAGTGAGAAAAAGAATAAAGTAAGGCTAAAAGAGCCCCTCAGCAGAATTTGGTTGTTCCAGGTCTTAGTTGTGGCATGGAGGATCTAGTTCCCTGCCTAGAAATTGAACTCAGGCCCACTGCATTGGGAGCCCAGAGTATATCAGCCACTGGACCACCAGGGAACTCCCTACCAGGTTTTAATTTCAGAAGGAGAGCTTCTGAAAACAATTGGAGGAAATTTTGGTTCTTTATCTATAAGTTCTTTGAAGAAGTTTGTGATGGCTTCTCATAGTTGATCCCAAGTATTTATGAATCAGCACGTGTATACTCCTGATTTTTGATCAGGGTATTGCTCAGCTATAGATGACATAACTAGACTAGCAAGAATGAACTTCCTGGACCTACACTTATTTTTTTGAAGAATAATTAGGTAAAATTCTGAAAGGTTGCTGTTACTTCTGCCTGAACCTAAGATTATTTCTGCACTCAGCTGGGGAGCTGAGTAAGCCTCTACTACTAGGAGTAAGGGGGGAAGGAAATACTTAGAAGTTAATATGACAGTGTAAAGGGGAGAAGAAAGATACCCACCTCGTAGTTGGAGAAACTTCCTAATGAGAAATATTATTTAGAATATATTAGGTACTGGGATGTGGACCGCAGAAGGCGATTGCACCCCACTCCCGTACTCTTGCCTGGAAAATCCCATGGACGGAGGTGCCTGGTAGGCTGCAGTCTATGGGGTCGCAAAGAGTCGGACACGGCTGAGCGACTTCATTTT
Organism: Bos indicus x Bos taurus; assembly: GCF_003369695.1. Taxonomy (NCBI): domain Eukaryota; kingdom Metazoa; phylum Chordata; class Mammalia; order Artiodactyla; family Bovidae; genus Bos; species Bos indicus x Bos taurus. Next base: position 24,521,971 of record NC_040103.1, on the reverse strand, counting down.
CACTTCTCACTTTCATGCATTGGAGAAGGAAATGCAACCCACTCCAGTGTTCTTGCCTGGAGAATCCCAGGGACGGGGGAGCCTGGTGGGCTGCCCTTTACGGGGTCGCACAGAATCGGACATGACTAAAGTGACTTAGCAGCAGCAGCAGCAGCAGGATGTGGACATTTGAAAATAATAATGGTAACCACCATTATGTGCCAGGCACTGTGCTGAATCCTTTATACATTATCCAAAAGCATTAAATCCATCCTTCAGAGTACAGTTAGCTCAGTTTTATAGGTGAGGGAAATAGAACTTCAGGAGGTTAAATACCTTGCCCAGAGTCAAAAGTAAAACCATAGTGACCTCCCTGGTGGTCCAGTGGCTGAGACTGTGCTCCTAAGGCAGGGGGCTTGGGCTCAGTTCCTAGTCAGGGAACTAGATCCCACATGCCACAGCCAAGACCTCGAACAACCAAATAAATAAACATGAAAAAAAAAATCCACCTGGTGAATAAAGGAAATCTTTGACAAAATGGAATTAACCTACGGAATGGGAGAAAATATTTGCAAATGATATGGCCCATAAAGAATTAATACTCAAAATATATAAATAGCTCATACATTTCAATATCAAAAAGCAGACAACTTGATTTAAAAATGGGCAGAAGACCTGAATAGACATTTTTCCAAAGAAAACATCTAGATGCCATCAGGCCTGTCTGATGTAGAATAAAGATTCTCTACATCACTAATCATCAGAGAAATGCAGATGAATACCACAATGAGTTATCACCTCACACTTGTCAGAATGGCTACCATCAAAAACACCACAGATAACATGTTGGCAAGTATGTGGAGATCCCAAAGGGAAGCTTTGTACACTGTTGATGGGAATGTAAATTGGTACAGTCACTGTGGAAAGCAGTATGGGGGTTCTTCAAAGAAAGAAAAAAGGACTACTGATTCTACCCCTAGCCATATATTCAAAGAAAAGAAAACACTAGTTTGAAAAGGTACATGTAATCCAGTGTTCACAGCAGCATGATTTACAGTCACCAATATATGGAAGCAGTCTAAGTGTCTATCAGCAGATGAATGGATAAAGAAGATGTGTGTGTGTGTGTGTATGTGTGTGTGCGTGCACACACACACACACACACACCCACACCCACACACTGGAATACTACTCAGCCATGAAAAATGAAATTTTGTCATTTGCAACAACATAGATGTACTTGGATGTTAGGCTTAGTGAAATAAGTCAGATAGATAAAAACAAAAAGTACAATATTACTTCTGTGTGGAATCTAAAAAATAGTGAATCTAATAAGAAAGAAACAGACTTGCAGATACAGAAGACAAACTAGTGACTACCAGTGGGAGAGGGAAGAGGGGGAATGCAAATAGGGTTAGAGGCAGTACTATGTATGACATAAGCTATAAGGCTATATTGTGCAGCATAGGGAATATAGCCTATAATATAATATATATATTATATTTACACATATTTGTATGGATAGATATTAATATAATTTATAACAACCATAAATGGAATATTATCTTTAAAAATTATAAATCATTACGTTATAAAGTTGAAACAGATAATATTATAAATCAGCTATACCTCAATTAAAAAACAAAACCAAACCTAATGGAAAGAAAGTCCAATTAGATGGCAACAATCAAAAGTCAATACTTAACAATAGCAAGAAAAAGGTACAGTGACTTAGGAATTACCTAAGAAATGTGCCAACACCTAGAATATGAAGAAGACTTGAAAGCACTTATGAGGGATACAGAAGGCTTCAGTAAATGGTAACCACATTTGTGGACAGGCATGCTTAACCTACATAAACCTATCAGTTTCTCTAAAATTAGTGTCAATTTAATGTGATCCGAATAAAAATACCAAATGGTTTTTTTCCCCAGGAACTGGACAAATTGATTCTCTAGTTCATATGGAAAAAATAAACCAGAGTAGTTAGGAAAATTGAAGAATAAGAGCAGAAAAAAAAAATATGTATAGTTAATAGCATGTTTTAATTTTAAAACCTTGGTAGTTAAAACTGCCCTACATATGGCCATTTAAAACCAATAAAACAATATAGAGCCCAGACATAAGCATGGAGAAAAATATTCAAGTGAGACATATTCAATAAATAACCTTGGTATAAGTAGGAGCATCATCTAGGAAATAAAAAAGTTGGATTTACCTCATGCCATGTACATATTGGATAAATTCCAGATCAATCAAATATTTAAATGTAAAGGCTATAATGATAATGCTTGAAGAAAACATGGACTGATTTTTAAAAATTATTTTGGAAACTTGTGAGGAGGTTCTTTTGGCAAGTTAAGCACTCATCCTCTGTACTGTCCCTCTCCTTGCCCTTCAGAAATTGCAGTCTTCCCTGTAGGCCACATGGGAGCCTTGATTGAAGACATTGTGTTCTGTCTGAAGAGTATTTAAGGTTTCCAATAAAATGTATATCCCTCAAAAAAAATTGTTTTGTTAGAGTCAGGAAATACTTTCTGAATTGTGAATAGGCATAGAAAAGGTAAGTTGCGTGGAAGTAAAAATAATTTTGCTAGGTGGAAGTCACTGTAAACAAAGGTAAAAGACAAATAGGAAAATAAAAAGTTTAATATTTATTAAAATCAAAGTGTAAATCTCTGAGATACAAAGCACTTCTAAAAATTGATGAGACAAAAACCGCAGAATGGGCAAAGGATAGGAACAGGCACTTCACAGAAAAGGATATACAAATGACTTTTAAACCATGAGTACTCTGCAGCCTCACTCATACTAAGAGAAGTGCAAAAGACCTGTGTATGACTGCAGTACCATCTCTGCAGTGAGGCTGTCAGTAAATAAGTGTTCATAGGTTTTTATAACGGTTATTTTGCTATCATATATCAGAATTACAAATGTACATACCCTTCAAGAAATCCAAGAGTACAGCTGTTGATTTGATAGCTACATTTGTATATATACAAAGTGAGTGTTACTACAGCATTGTTTATAACAGCAAAACATTAGAAACAACATTGTGACTGTCTGTGTGTACTAAGTTGCTTCAGTCGTGGCTGACTGTGCGGCCCTATGGACGGTAGCCTGCCTGGCTCCTCTGTCCATGGGATTCTCCAGGCAAGAATACTTCAGTGGGTTTCTATGTCTGTCTCCAGGGGATCTTGCCAACCCAAGAATCAAACCCACATCTCTTAGGTCTCCTGCATTGGCAGGCGGGTTCTTTACCACTAGCGCCACCTGGGAAGCCCCGACAGTGTTGTGTGTTAGTCACTTACTCGTGCCCAACTCTGCATGGAATTCTTTAGGCAAGAATACTGGTGTGGGTTGCCATTCCCTTCTCCAAGGATCTTCCTGACTCAGGAATCGAACCCAGGTCTCCTGCGTTACAGGCAGATTCTTTACCATCTGAGCTACCGGGGAAGCCCCCATGACAGTCTGTTGGGAACCGGTAAAATAATTCAGTCAGTGTAATGTAAATACTATGTAGTTAAGAAGAGAATGAGGGAGGAGTTTGCTCATTATTATAAGATAAATTGAGTGAAAAGAGCAAGGTGTAGAACATTGTGTATAAAGCTATATTTTGGATTAGAAAAAAGATATTTGTATTTGCTTATAGATACTCTTGCCTGAGTACTGGAGTGGGCTGCCATTTCCTTCTCCAGGGGATCTTCCTGACCCAGGGATTAAATCCAGGTCTCCTGCATTGCAGGCAGATTCTTTACTGTTTGAGCCACCAGGGAAACCCAAATAAAATAAAAGGGTAGGCTCCGAAATTAGAATGCTTTGGTACAAACCCTGTACCCTTTTAGCTATGTTATCTTGGGCACTTATCTTTTATTTTTTAGCTGTGTTATCTTGGGCACATAGCTTAGTCTTTTTGTGTTAAGTATTCTTGTCTGTAAAGTGAGGATAATCATGCCAAGGGTAGTTGTAGGGGTTAAGTGAGCTATCACACTGAAGTGCAAAGAACAATGCCTGGCATGTGGAAAATGCTCAGTAAATGTTTTCTTAAAAGTAAGTCTTACACATTTGCTTTGAGATAGACAATATCTTTTTATTTATAACTGAAACTCAGGCATTTATTCAACAGATTATCTACTTTGTCCTAGACATTATGCTAATTATGAAAGTACATATTTCTTTATGTTTAGTTTTCATTTACCTTGTTGAAGCTCATATGAAAAAGTTATACCCAAATTACCCCAGAATGTATGTTTGCTGCTACTGCTGCTGTCACCTCAGTCGTGTCAGACTCTGTGCGACCCCAGAGACAGCAGCCCAGCAGGCTCTGCGGTCCCTGGGATTCTCCAGGCAAGAACGCTGGAGTGGGTTTGCCATTACCTTCTCCAATGCATGAAAGTGAAAAATGAAAGTGAAGTCGCTCAGTCGTGTCCGACTCCCTGCGACCCCATGGACTGCAGCCCACCAGGCTCCTCCATCCATGGGATTTTCCAGGCAAGAGTACTGGAGTGGGGTTCCATTTTCACTTAAAGGTAGTGTTGTATTGGAGCAAGATATAAAATAAATTACTTTACTGTTAAGAGTTTAAAGATCATAGTAATAACAGAAAAAACAGATTTTTTTGTTGTTCTTGTGAAAATTACATAAATGATAGAAGTTAGATTCATTGTTTATTTTCAAAAGTTTAATGAATAGTTAATTTGAAGATTTCTTAGTCTGTTCAGGCTGCTACACCATAAATAATATAGTCTGGGTGACTTACACAACAAACATATTTCTCTTGGCTTTTGAGTCTGGGTAATCCAGGATCAGGGTGCTTAGATTTGTTATCTGTTGAGAACTTGCTTCTTGGTTCACAGATGGCCATCTTTTCATTGTGTCCTCCCTCATATGGCAGAAGGGTGAGGGAGCTGTCTAAGAAAGGACACTAATCTTGTCAATGAGGGCTTCACCCTTAGGATCTAATTACCTCCCAAAGGCCTACCTTCTAGTATTGTCACATGGGAAGATAGAATTTCAAGTGAATTTGGGAAGCGGGGGCAGGACATAAGTACTCAGTCTGTAACAGAAGGTATAGTTTGTGTACTGGTAGTTTGAGGATCAGACACTTAAATCATTTTTTTTTCCTCCTGCTTATTCACGCTTTCAAACCTGCCCTTCCTAAGGTGATAAGCAGCCTTTTAAATTGAAAATAAATGCATTTGGCTGCAACTTTCTACTCTTACTTTTGCATACATAATTATTTTAATACAAGTATGCCTAAATTTACTTGCTTAGTATATAAAAAGGCTGTTAATAAAAAATGGGACATTTGCTGCTTATATTGTGCTTGACTGTGGGAAAAATTTATACATTAAGAAAATCAAGGAAGACAAATAGACATTTCTGAGATTATAAAATGTGAAGATACAATGTGGAGCTTTAAAATGAGAAGATAAAATGTGGAGAACAAAAAAGGAACAGTTTAAATGGAGACCACTGTTAGCTGTCTCCAGCTCTCTACAACAGCTGAAATAGCCTCTCTTCCTTATTTATTGATGCTTCTTCAATTCACTTAGCTTTAAACCTTAGATTCACCTTAGAGTCAGCTTCCTAACCTGTAGCAACAGTGTTGACTCAGTTGCCAAAATCTTACTCTTAGTAACTTTCTTGTGTCTTCATTGCATTTGCAAGTGGCTGCATATGTTATCTTGAGCTAATTATCCTAAACCCTGGGGCCTGTAGTTTCCTCCTATCTCAATTAAAATTCTTTAGTTTAGATCATGCTTTAGTTTACATCATTGCTAGTCTATGCAACGGAGAAGGCAGTGGCACCCCACTCCAGTACTCTTGCCTGGAAAATCCCATGGACGGAGGAGCCTGTTAGGTTGCAGTCCATGGGGTCGCTGAGAGTCGGACACGACTGAGCAACTTCACCTTCACTTTTCACTTTCTTGCATTGGAGAAGGAAATGGCAACCCACTCCAGTGTTCTTTGCCTGGAGAATCCCAGGGACGGGGGAGCCTGGTGGGCTACCGTCTATGGGGTCGCACAGAGTCGGACATGACTGAAGTGACTTAGCAGCAGCAGCAGTCTATGCAAGAACTGTGGCAGTAGCTTTCTACCTGATCTCCCCATTCCAATCCATCCATCTTTAATCTTTCTAAGGCATATTTCTGTTTCTGTCTGGAATATTGCCCAGATCAAGTGCCTTCTCCTACATCTCTCTGGTGTGTCGTATAAGAACTTAAGTCATATATTTTGCACAGTATCTAGTACAGTTCTCTGTCATTCAGTAAGTTAGTAAGTTGCATTGCTAACTTCATATTATGTAATTATTTGGGTAAGTCTTCTCTACCATGTCAGTTACTGCCTGTTAAACACCTTGTCTTACATATCTTTATCACAGAAGAAACACAAGGTGTTGAATGAACACGATGACCATTTTGTTGGATGTGCCATAGAAAGGGAGGAAAGTTACAGTTAAGACTCTTGTTTTGGTAAGTTTGTGGTCATCAGCTACTTTATAATGAAAAGTTTAAAGTTTATACCTGTTCTAAGAATGTACATGTTGGAAGTGGTAAGGTAAAGTCATTGTGGCTGTAAGGGGTAATGAGAATGAGGCTCCGAAGAAGTTGATTATGCTCACTGATTCTAGAGAGAGGAGGTCACTGCGTGCCACACAGAGCTGAGGAGGAAGATACCACGGTAATCAGGAGGCAGAAAAGAGCTCAGGGGAAATCGTAAGACCGTGGCCTTTATTGAGGTTTTCCAGGGAGAGGCAAACTGGACAGAATAAATAGTTAAGAATTGACTAATTTGATTAATTCTTCCAGGCTTTGTTCTGTAGGATAGGTTTCTTATTTCCTGGTACCTGGTTCTGGGATGATTTAAGGTAGGGGAAATTCTGGTTTGGTGTGTGAGAATTAGATAAGGATATAGTTGGTGGAATAATCTCTGGTTTGGTCAGTTTCTGTATGAAAGGCATTTTGGTAGGCAAGTTATCTTTAGGAATTGGCCAGTTCTGAGAGGGTTTAACTCTTTTGGTGTCTGTAAAACCCTCCCCCCACCTTTCCTATGTCATCAACAAGAATAAAGTAAGAAAATACAGTTAATTGTCTCTGAGGTGAATAAATTTGAAATATACAAGAAAGAATCTAAGAAAACAGAACAAAAAAATCTGCCAGTATATATATATTTTTTTTTAATTTTATTTTATTTTTAAACTTTACATAATTGTATTAGTTTTGCCAAATATCAAAATGAATCCATCACAGGTATACATGTGCTCCCCATCCTGAACCCTCCTCCCTCCTCCCTCCCCATACCATCCCTCTGGGTCGTCCCAGTGCACTAGCCCCAAGCATCCAGTATCGTGCATTGAACCTGGACTGCCAGTATATTTTGAGAGTTCATTCTTGCTGGTCTTGTAAAGAGATTAAAACAGCTATTTGGTTGATATATTTATATTGGAGTCTTTTTTTTTTTTCTAATTGTAATCTTTGTATTTTAGTTTTGCTTCTTTCTGCTTCAAGGCAATTAATTTCAGCAGTTCCTAGCCATCCGGAAAGGAATCCTGAAGAAAAAATGTTGTGAAGCCCTAGTACTTTTACAGTTTTAAGTATATTTTGAAAGTAAGTTATTAAAACATAACCTTGTTGTTTAAGTATTATAAGCAAAAGTACAAGTTGTTCAATAGGGAAATGTTTATGTCTTAGTGCCTTTGAAGTAGGGATGATGGTACACCTGCCTTATCATGTTATGAGGATTAAATGAGATTAAATAAAGTGCTTAGCACAGTGCCAGGCACATAATAGGTTCTCTGTGTATGTTAACTGTATACCTGTATGTAGATAAGAATGCATAAAAGGGGTATGGATTTGTAAACATATCCATTATAAAGAATTTTTTAATATAGTTACATCTCCATATGAATATTACTGTGTACTGTCAGTTAAGACATGTAAGTTACTGTATATTTTGATTTTATCAGAAAACTTACTAAAATGTTTTCATGATGATGAGTTGTACCATTCCAAATTCCTATTGATAATTATCAGTAATAATTTTAGAGAATAAGCATTTTCATTAAATATTTTACATTTAGGCTTTATTTTATTCTTAATTTTTCATATTTTATGATCATTATATGATTATATTAGTGATCCTTTAAAAAGTGTCAATGAACAGTTTTACTTTAGGAGTAGGGAAATAACATGCCTTTAGTGAAGTAGCCATTTGGTAATTTGTTAGCTCTGTCACACAATTAGCAATATCATTATTTATTAAAGTAAAAAAAGCATTTTAAATTATTTATTGGTGTTATTCACTAATCCCAAGTAGTTAATGTCTTCATCTTTTAAAAAAATCACAATCATAAAATACATCAACTCACTTTCACTTGTTCAGTTAAACAGTTGAAGAACCATGAAAGAAAGAAAACCACTGGTAGATAATCAGTGTTGACAATTTAGTATTTCTTTACTCAGTCTTTTTTATTTTAAATATTTTTGATTTATCTGGCTGTGCTGAGTGTTGATGCTTGGGCTTTTCTCTAGTTGAGGTGAGCAGGGGGCTACTCTCTAGTTTTGGTGCACAGGCTTCTCATTGCGGTGGCTGTTCTTGTTACAGAGCATGGGCTCTAGAGTATTCTGGATTCAGTTGTTTTGACACGTGGGCTCAGTAGTTACAGCTCCTGGGCTCTGTAGCCACTTGCTCAGTTGCTGTGGCACACGGGCCCGGTTGTCCTTTGGCCCAAGTTGTCCTCTGGAATCTTCCCAGACCAGGGATTGAATCTTTGTCTCTTGCATTGGCAGGTGGATTCTTTACCACTGAGCCACCAGGGAAACCCTATTTTCACAGTCTTTTCTCTGCACGTATACTGGGCTGTGTGTGACATATTTTTATATACGAATGGAATTATGCATTACCTTTTAAATTTCATTGTATAGCATTTTGTGAACATTAAATTTCTAGAGATAGATATTAAGTGTGCTTTGCATTGCTTTAGTTGGAGTTTTGAGTTATTCAGGAGGGAAGGGGAAAATCTATATAGCAAATAGTGAAGCATGGTAGGCAGAGGCTTTTGAAACTTAAGCTCTAACTGAATTAAACATTTACTGAGTAATTGAAATGGAGGTTCTTAAAATTAGCTTTTTACCAAGTATATCCTTCTGACCTCCAGTTTTGTAATTGTTATTAATATGACTGTGCTTTTTGCTATTCATAACTATTGTTTTTTAGACCCTGAAAGCTTGAGCATTAAACATCAACCAGGATTTTTGTTCTGTGTATAAAACATTGACAGCTTTGCAAATTCAGTTGAATTCATTTTTTTTTTAATTAAAAATATAGCGGATTCATTTCGATATTTGGCAAAACTAATACAATATTGTAAAGTTTAAAAATAAAATAAAATTAAAAAAAAAAAAGTAAAAAAAAAATATGTATACACATAAGACTTCATTCAATTCATATACCATATTAAGAGTTGAGATTAACTGTGGCCTTTGGTCATGCTTAGTAATTGTACTTTTTATACCAGATAGTCCCTGATTTATAAATGAATTGTTTTTAAAAGCTAAATTTTTCTTTGCTCATGGAAATACTGCTGCATGTCATAAATAGGTTTTCAAACCAGTCTTTAAAACACATTATACCTAAGTATAATATTCTATCAATAATTATATTTTACCTTTGTAACATTTTCTATAAAAAAATTCATTGAAGTTTTACATTTGCATATTAGAATTTATTTCCACCCATTATCTACCCTGGCTTGTTTGGCTCTCTTGCTTTATTGGTTCCACAAAGCTCAGGACAAATTTTTGTGAGTAGCATTTAACTTAACTATATATCACATTTTAAATATAATACTTTACTACTGTCTCTTAGGGAAGAAAATTTATCAGTCTGTGTTAGTTATTTCCCTAGTATTTTGATTTTGGGAAACAGAGGACAGTTGTCCCTATGGGGTTTGGGTCATTTATAATTTGGGGACTTCAGATATCTTAAAAAATTATTTTTTTCTAATTACTTTTTTTCTAATTCTTTTTTTCTAATACATTTCTATAAGTTTTTAGAAGTTACAGAAGTGTTTTAAAAAGTAGAAGCCACTTTTTCCCCTGAATCCTAAAACTGACTACTACTATTTTTTATATTTTCATAACTTTATACCTGTATTAAAATACATAGTCCTGTACACATTACATAAAATGCTGTGGTTTGCATTTTCATTTAATATGTTTTTATCTTTTCATGTTGTACTATATAGACATGTATTTTAATAGAAGCACCAGTTTGTGTTACATGGATATTCCATATTTATTTATGTACCTGTTACTGGAAATCACGTTATTTCCTGTTGTTTCCCAAAAGGAAAGTTTGGGGGTCAGAGGGCATGCATGTTTAGAATTGTAATACATATTGCCAACTTGCTCTCTCAAAGGCTTTTTTTCCCCCTTGCACTTGTATTTAAAGATTGCTTAGAGAAGTGTCTTTTGCCAACTTTGAAAAATTGTTTGGCATGAAAATAATGTAATTTGAACTATTAATAGAAACTTTAAATTTCAAAATCAAGTTTATCTGTGATTGAATTATTTAGAATAAGTTGTTTATTTCTGTGGACCACTTTTAAAATACAGATGGTGCTACTTGGCTAACTTGACAGGAATGTTTTGAACCCAAAAATATTTAGGTAAGTGTATTTGTTTGGGCTGCGAAACAAAATATCACAACCTGGGTGGCTTAAGTAACAGAAATATATTAGCACAGTTCTGGAGGGTGGAAATTGAATATCAAGGTGTCAAGTAGGGTTGGTTCCACTTTTGTTAGGACACAAGTCAGATTAGGGGCCTACCCTGCTCCCATCAGACCTCATCTTAACCGATTACAGCCTTGATGACCACTTTCCCAAATAAGGTCACATTCTTGGATACTGTGGATTATGACTGTCAGCATATGAATTTTGGGGTAACCCAGTTTATCCCATAGCAAGATTTTGAAGTCTGTAGATGAAAGAGGATACAGAGTAACATGATAATGTATTTTCCTTTAAATAGCTGTTTTAGAATTTTGAATAAGATGCAACTTTAAAGAGAAGTTTGTTATGAATATGTTACTAATGGGTTTTCCATAGTATTACCTTTATAACCAAAACACAACTCATTTTTTACTTACTGTTTGCATGGTTTCAAGGTTCTCAGAGCATGCTATTGGTGATTATATCTTGAAAGTGAAAGTTGCTCAGTGGTGTCTGACTCTGTCCGGTATTCTCCAGGCCAGAATCCTGAAGTGGGTAGCGTTTTCCTTCTCCAGGGGATTTTACCAACCCAGGGATTGAACCCAGGTCTCCCTCATTGCAGGCAGATTCTTTACCAGCTGAGCCACAAGGGAAGCCCAAGAATACTGGAGTGGGTAGCCTATCCCTTCTCCAGCCGATCTTCCCAACCCAGGATTCTTTACCAACTGAGCTATTGGGGAAGCTGCTGTTATCAGGTTAAAACCCATTTAGCAAAAGACTCTTAATAGACCATCTTGTATATCTTGTGATTGGTTGTCTAGGAAGAAGTGTTTATGTTATTAAATCAGAATGGATCACGGTTGGTCAGTACTCATGGAGCTTTTCATGGTGATTCCTGGACATGCACATGCAGAGCTGCAAAATACAAGTAGCTTCCCAGCCGAGGTTCAACAAAGCAGTGCTTTGCCTTCCTGTTACAATATGTCCTTTTTGCAGTATATTTAGTGCCACATTTTTTGCATTTTTGTACCTTTTCTTGGGCAATTTTACTGTTTAAAATGGCCCCTGTGCATACTGCTCAGGTTTTGTCTAGTGTTCCCTAGGCACAAGAAGCTTGGAAAAAATTCATTGAGGCATGAGTTTACAGTGTTTTGGCAGTGAATTCAGTGTTAATGGATTACAAATGTATATTAATTAAGATGTCTTTAAATGGAAACACAAAACAAGGTTATGAATGATTGATAAAGTGTTGTGATAAGAGACTTGGAGACTTGTAGCACCCTAATCTTATATTTTCCCTAGGGGCAGTGATTCAGTATTGACTAAATAAGTATTTGTGGTGACTTTATGAAACATAACTACTGTGAATAATAAGAATCTGTATTCCCAACTAGACCAAAGAAAATTACAAGTGGAACAGTGGTGGGATTTCTTATAAGGGTAGTGCAGTGGTGAAATAAACCATCATATTTAGCTTTTTTTTTTTCATATATTGTGCAGAGTTTTAAATTATCTTTCAAGAAAATATGAAAGAAGTTTGGAGTCAGTTTTTGTCATTTTTTATTTTTCTCTTTTTGTATGTTTCATTAGCCACAGTTGAGAATGAAAAAAAAAATTTTTTTTCTGTCCATAATGGCAAAGAGAAGAAAACTGACAGAGGAACATGTACATAATTACAGGACAGATCAGAAGGTAAATGTAGATACACCACTGTATGAATATGGTGAAATCGATCATATAAATGAACTCGTAAAAGAGTGAATTCTGGAGATGATATTCTACATGAATTTTCACAAACTCAGGAATTGATGAACATGTTTGTTAGATCCCAAAGGAAATAGGTTGTTCCTAGTTACTCAGATGGAAGGATTTTATCACGTAACGTTTTACAATAAGAACCTGAACCTTTTGCTAAAAGGATGTGCAACCATATTCTTTCTTCTTTTATGATGTTTGTGCAGCAAAATGATGTACAAATGAAAACTGGCATAAGGTTAAACATTTTAATTTTTATAAATCTAAGAATGACAGTGTTTTGGATTTATGGCGCAAAGATGGCCTTTTTCTCTTTAATGAAATGATGCACCATCAGTTTTCAGAAATGCTGCATTTTAACAGGGCAAGTGTAAGAAGAACCAGAAGTAACAATGAGCTAGGACTTGTTAGATTTGTATGTGGAGTATATCTGCCTGACAGTATTTACCGGATGGATATGTTACTTCTCTTTAGTGCTTTATCTTTTTTGTTTTTGATCCTGTCTTTGAAAATATTTTTTTTCTGCTTTTCTCAAGACAGTCTCCTATTCTTTTAAGTTTTCTTTGCCTTTTTCTGCCTCCCCAAACTAAATGGTCCTTTTTTCTTTTCTTAAAGAGAAATATTGTGAACTATAAATACTGATATGAGCAGTGTTACGTTTCTTAAATTTTTCTGTGAACATTTTGAAGCATAAAGAAAAGTTGAAGGAATAGCACAGTGGCCAACATTTTGCCATGTATTTTTATCTGTATGAATTCGTATTTTAAAAAAAAATACCTTATTTCTGAATTATAGTCAATTGTAATAACCCTGTGCTACTTTAAACCTTTCCCAGCAAGTTTAGCATCCTATGTTCATAATTCTAACATCTTCCTGTAGCTCCCATTTATCAAAGGAATAATAGTTTTTTTAATGGGCTTGACAGTTTTTTCTTTTGTTTTCTGTCTTCTTATATATCCTCCTTATATTTCCATACTCAGCCTAAATTAAAGTGAATATAATTCTCACTTTTTCCTCCCTTTTCTGTGTTCTTTGGCCTTGTTGAAAGGCAAATGTTTGCAATACCTTGGTGATTAAAACTTGAACAGAGTTAGCATGCTGCTGCTGCTGCTAAGTCGCTTCAGTCGTGTCCGACTCTGTGCGACCTCATAGACAGCAGCCCATCAGGCTCCCCCATCCCTGGGATTCTCCAGGCAAGAACACTGGAGTGGGTTGCCATTTCCTTCTCCAGTGCATGAAAGTGAAAAGTGAAAGTGAAGTCACTCAGTCGTGTCTGACTCTTAGCTACCCCATGGACTGTAGCCCACCAGGCTCCATAGTACCTAGTATATAATAAACACAACAAATGTTAACTGTTTAGGTTTGGTATGAGTTGTTTGTTTTTTTTTCTCATACAAGACATCAAGCCAGATTTTCTAGTGAATTTTTTGGTTTGTTTTGTTGGATTTATTTATTTCCCCTTTATTCTTGCTTATCATTGATTCTCTTTGCAGGCCATCTGGTTTCAAGCATTCAACCAGAATTTGTCCTGAATGTGAATGTCTCAGTTTAACATTGATCTGACTTTTCTAGCATACTGGGGAAAAATGGTTGAGCCTTTTAATTTTGATTGGCCATTTGGGAAGAAAAAGTAATTTTTAAAAATCGTACACAGAACTTATCAGTTTGTATATTTGTTGTCTGAAAAGCCTGTGTTAAGTACTTTTCCCAAGGCATATAATAGTTATTTATACTCAAAATAGGTATCTTAGTAATTTGATGGGCTCAAATTCTAAGAGAACCAAAGTTATTTATCTTGAGTTTTTAGTATGTAGAGAAATCTTAAAGAGCTCAGTTAAATTTTAGTGAAAACATTGGTTTTTATACATTGCTTTAATTATTTTCTTTAATGTTTAATTTTTAAAATTATTCAAATTTGAATAGAGAATATATTCATGTGGTTCAGAAATCAAAATCATATAAATACACATTGAGAAGCTTTGCTCTTATATTTGACCACCCTATTTCCCTCTGTATCCACATCCCCTGTAGCTATAATAAACATAGGTAAAGGTGACAGAAAATAACAAATCATGTATATTATTTCACATCTTGATTTTTTTCCTCCTTTGATAATATACCCTTGAGATCTTTCCACATCAGCTTGTAGCATTTCCTCTTTATTTTTCAGAGCGTAGAATCCCAATGTGTGGACAAAATTCTTTATTGATGGATATTTGGAATATTTCCAGTCTTTTGTTATTTTATACAGTACTGCAGATATATGTAAAAACACACATTCACACACATGCATATTTGTATATTTGTATGCTTCCCAGGTGGCGCTAGTGGTAAAAACAAAAACAAAAACCCGCCTGCCAATGTAGGAGACATGAGAGACTCATTTTTGATCCCTGGGTCAGGAACATCCCCTGGAGGAGGACATGGCGATTCATTCCGGTTGAAGAATCTGTACCTTGCCTGGAGAGTTCCATGGACAGAGGAGCCTGGCAGGCTACAGTCCATGGGGTCACAAAGAGTCAGACACAACTGAAGCGACGCATACATGTACACTAGATTCTCCAGCTGGGGCCTATATAGACAAAGGACAGATCAACAAGGAGAAAAGCAAAATAAGTGTATTGCCTTGTGTTCGCATGCATTAGCACTCAGTAATGAGTAACTCAAAGGGATGGTGGCACATGGGCTTATATGGCATCTTAAAAGAACAATAAATAGAGAAGTAACAAGATGAAAACAGCTTTTTGAGTTTCTGGGTTGGCAATTTGGGGGAGGTAAATGTGTGGGGAAACTTAAGAAAGATAGGGCTATTGAGTAGTTTGTTACATAGTTTGTACTGTTGCTGTCTCAGCTGATAAGGGTCTAGAGCTGTTTCCAGTGATTAACTCCTATCCTTCCTGGTAGAGAGGAAAGGTAGGACACCTCTAAAGGTTTATGTCCTGCTTTTAGGCACATTGAAGGAGAGCAGAGAGCTTTTCTTCTTAGTGGCCTTCAGTTCAAAATGATCCTTATGCCGAAATGGCGTATTTTGAGTTGGCATATTCTGCTGCCCTTTAGTACACAGACGTATCTGTAGGCTAGATCTGGATCAGATCAGATCAGTCGCTCAGTCGTGTCCGACTCTTTTCGACCCCATGAATCGCAGCACGCCAGGCCTCCCTGTCCATCACCAACTCCCGGAGTTCACTGAGACTCAACGTCCATCGAGTCAGTGATGCCATCCAGCCATCTCATCCTCTGGCGTCCCCTTCTCCTCCTGCCCCCAATCCCTCCCAGCATCAGAGTCTTTTCCAATGAGTCAACTCTTCGCATGAGGTGGCCAAAGTACTGGAGTTTCAGCTTTAGCATCATTCCTTCCAAAGAAATCCCAGGGCTGATCTCCTTCAGAATGGACTAGATCTGGAACCAAAAGGTAATTGTGTATGTTTTGTTAGGTTTTGACACTTTTTTTTTTTATAAAGGTGGTTCTATTTTGTACTTCCACTATGAATATACAAGAGTGCATTTCCCCCCAACAGATTGTTATCTGACTTTTGAATTTTATGAGATGAAAAATGTTGTCTTGGTGAATGTGTGTTTTTATAAATAAGCTTTTTAAAAAAAAATTACTTTGTAAGAGCAGTTTTAAGTTCACAGCAAAACTGAGCAGTAAGTCCAGAGAGTTCCCAGGTACTCTATACTATACATATACAACCCTTCCCCCCCCGCCCCCCCTAACACACACACAGTATCCACAGCCTGTACCACAGGGGTACGTTTCTTAACCATTAGTGTACTACATTGACACATCATATCATCCACACTCATAGTTTACTGTAACATTGTCTGTGTTGTACATTTGATGGGTTTGACGACTGTATAATGAAATGAGCCCGCCAGGCTCCTCTGTCCATGGAATTCTCTAGGCAAGAATACTGGAGTGGGTTGCCATGCCCTCTTCCAGGGGATCTTCCTGACCCAGGGATTGAACCTGGGTCTCCTGCATTGCAGCCGGATTCTTTACCATCTAAACCACCAGGGAAGCTCACTTAGTATTGTACAGAATAGTAATAGTACCATACAGAATAGTTTCAGTACCCTAAAAATGCCCTCTGCTTTACCTGTTCGTCCCTTCCTCCCTTTAAACCCAAGCAGCCAGTAATGTTCTTACTGTCTCCAGAGTTTACCTTTTCCAAAATGTCATATGGTAGGAGCATACATTTTGTAGCCTTTTCAGATTGGCTTCTTTCACTTAGTAATATGCATTTACGTCTCCATGTGTTTTTATGGCTTGATAACTCATTTCTTTAGCACTGAAAAATATTCCACTGTCTGGATATACCACAGTTTATTCATTCACTTACTGAAGGACATTTTGGTTACTTCCAAGTTTTGGAAAGAATAAAGATGCTATAAACATCCATGTGCAGGGTTTTGTGTGGACATAAATTTTAAGCTCCTTTGGGTAAATGTGAAAGAGCACAATTGCTGGATCATGTAATGGTATGGTTTGTTTTGTGAGAAACTGCCAAACGGTTTTCCAGAGTATCTGTACCATTTGCATGTCCATCATCAGTGAATGAGAGCTACTGTTGCTCTATATCCTCACCAGCATTTGGTATTGTCAGTGTTTTGGGTTTTGACCATTTTAATAGGCTGATAATGGTAGCTCATTTAAATTTGCAATTCTCTGTTGGTAGGTAATTACTTGCCATGTTTATGTCTTCTTGGTGTGGTGTTATTTCAGGTCATTTGCACTATTTTTTAATTGGGTGGTTTTCTTATTGATGAGTTCTAAGAACATTTAATATATAGATCTATTTTGGGGGAAGGGTTGTCAGTCTTTTATAGGTGTGTCTTTTGCAGATAATTTCTCCAGTCAGTGGCTTGTCTTCTCATTCTTTTGATAAATGTAAACTTTTGTAATCAGATAGAGAAGTATACAAATTATACAGTTTATGGCTTTATGAATTTTCCAAGTTAGTGTATTGTTAACTTCTCAGCTTAGTTTGAATTTTCATTTCTCTCATCAATGAATTTGACATCTTTTCATAGGATTAAGAGCTGTTTCTGTTCTTTCTGTGTGGACAGTCAGTTCATATCTTTTGCCCATTTTTTCACTGAGCTTCTGCTCCCCCCTCCTCCTGTTTAGTCTTTAAATATTAGGGAGGTTATGTTTTTATTCGACATATCAACTACGTTTTCCCTCTTTTTTTTTTTTAAATCAGTTGTTTCAGTTTGCTTTTAGTTTGTTTTGCTATATTTGAAGAAGTAATTTGAATTTTCTTTAACAGATACGTGGCATCTCTTTCTCTTTCCTCACATACTTAACTTAGTGTCAGTGTCTTCCAAAATTCTTCCTAGTATCTTTTAAAAGTATTTCATGTTCCCCTGGTGCCTTTTGTATATCTTTAGCTTTGCCTTTAATAAGATCCTTACCCCACTTGTTTTTCTATAGACTGTAAACTCCTTGAGGACTAGAACTCTGTTTTATTTATCTTTCTCTAGTACTTAGAGCACAAGAAGTATACAGTAAATATTAATATTTGGCATGAATGATTGTGTCTTCTTTGTTTCTTGGATTTTTGGTGTCTTTGATTTTATAGCAATTGATAACAAATTTAAGTGCCCTTCCTATATTGTTGAACCAACCAGTCTTACTCATCCTTCTTATCATCCTCTCATTTTTTGCTCTTTATTCCATCTCCTTTGAGGATTGTTCTGGAGAGACATTGATTCATTTCGGGGTCCTCTGTGAAAGATTAATAGATCTTTTGCATTTTACTTCTTTCTTCATAATTAAGATTTATGGGAGTGTTTTGATGTAAATAAATAACATACTTTTAAGTCCTTTTGTGTTTTTGGGAGAAGGGGCAGTATGTTATATATGTTATGTTTTGTTTTCGTATGTTTCTGCAATATAATTTTATAAAAACTTGTATATATATAAAATATACACAAAAAAGTGAGAGATTCATATAGTGAATTTCCATGTACTATTTATCAACTTCATGAATTATGAATTCATAGTATTGTAAGGTAAGTACTTAAAAAGACATATCATTAGAGTTATACAAATTCTTAAGGCTCTCTAAGGGCTGACTTCCCACCCCAAAATGCAGAATAAGTAATGCAGATGCAATTTGAATTTCTCTGTTACTTAGGGATTCAAACCTCTGTGATGTAATCTCTTATTATTGAACAGCTGTATTTGTACACTGAGCTAAAATTATGTTTCTGAGGAAGCTCTTATTGGTTCAGTTTTAGCAGCTCTGCAAAAAGACACTTTGAGTTTGTAGAAGACATAGCTTTATTATTAGGCTAAAAAAGGTTAATTTTTTTAAGAGGTTAATTTTTAATGATGTCTTTAAAAAAACTTGTATACTAGTAAAAAACCTATAATGCACATCTTAAAGAGACTAAGGAAGCAATTTCATTTTCTTTACTGGTTTGTCAATGGCTATTGACAGTCTTAAGAGGGCCAATATTTTAAATTAATTTCTGATTTAAAACTTGAACATATTTTAACCACATGTGGAGTTTTTATATCTTTCACATTAAAATAGCAGCTCATAAACTGAAATCTGTTTGTTATAGTCACATTGCCTTTCAGTTCTCTCCTCAGCATATCTAGTAGATACTTTATTTATGAGATCTGTAAAGAATTTGTTTCCTATTAGAAATTGCTAATTCAGATTATTTCATTTGTTTCAGAATCACTTCATAGTAGTATCCCATATGGTAATACATATGTTGGTTATGGTTTTATTGTTAAAAAACAGCCAATTTATTCAAATGATTCCTTTTCAGCTGTACTCCTTTTATTGGTAATGGTTTTGAGTGAAGACCAATTCCCGAGAAAATTTTTATACACCTTTAATTTCTTCTCCCAAATATTTAAGTTACTTAATAATCTGAGTTGATTATGCCCTGTGACATATATCTGTATTTACTACAGTGAGAGTTTTGTGTGGAATGTATTTGTTAGGTTTTGTAGAATAACTAAATTACAGTCTGTATTTCAGCATTTCCTTAGCTTTTTTGTACAAGATGAAGACTGTAGTTTTATTCTTACTGGAGGTTTAAAACTAGAATGTAATGTCTCTGTTTCTGATTTCTGTAGAGCAGGTTGTTGCCCTGGATGCCCAAAATATTGTAGCTGTTTCATGTGGAGAAGCTCATACATTAGCACTAAATGACAAGGGCCAGGTGTATGCTTGGGGTCTCGATTCTGATGGACAACTTGGCCTGCTAGGATCAGAGGAATGTATCAGAGTACCCAGGTAACAAAGGTGACCGACAAAGGGGTCTTTAACAATCTTTTATAATAAATTTGTTATCTAAATCATTCTGCTTACTACTGGGCTTTTAAGAGCTGACATACAATTACTTCTCCCCTTTAAGCTCTAAAGGCATTTATTGGGTAGGTGCTTGCCTTTAGTTTGGATTGAATACTGTTTTTTGTATATTTCATATTTCTCCCAGATTATGTATGTTTGCAAAGATAAAGGGTAGAGAATGCACACTTTATTATAAATTTTCTCTCACTGAAATTTTTAAGTGGATTAAGACTAAACCATTAAATATTGGTTGATTGTTTTTTTCTCTTGTTTTTTTTTTTGTCTTTATTGTTTTTATTGAATGTTGAAGTCCCACATGCTTAGAGTAAAAAGAATAATTCACTTTCTACATTTTTACATAGCACTGACCACAGTTTAATTTATGCTAACCACTGATTCATCATAGAATTATTTCAGAGTTTAAAAATAAGCAGTGCTTCATCAATATTGTAGTTTTACAGAATTATATAGGGCATCACCATTGCTTTAATACTAAAAACTGTAATCCTGAACATAAAGGTTTAAAGAAAAATATCCAGTTCTTTTGGGTACATAATTAATACACTAACTCATCCTTAGTGTTTAAAATTATACAAATTCTTGTCTCCTTAAACTCTTTATGTTTTTTCTCCTGGTAATAGTTACAGGAGTAAAAGAGAACTCTAGGGAACCAAGATATTGTACTCATTTTAGATTTATTCCAAGTAGCATTTTTATAATATACACATTTAGATATTTTGTTTGTTTTTTTTTTATCCTGAACCCTCCTCCCTCCTCCCTCCCCATACCATCCCTCTGGGTCGTCCCAGTGCACTATTTTGTTTTTAATTTAACATTATTAATGTTTGCCCTGGCTTAAGAAATAGATAACTACTAGGATAAGAAATTGGAGCACAGGAAATAATACATTTCAGAACAGGAGGGAATTGTCTGGCAGTCCAGTGAGGACTCCATGCTTTCATTGCTAAGGGCACAGGTTCAATCCCTGGTCAGGGAACTAAGATCCCTTAAGTTACCTGGTATAAAAAACCAAAAACAACCACAAAACAAACAAAAAAAAACAGAACAGAGCTCTTATCATTAGAAATGATTTTTTTTTTTTTTAAATAGGGATGGTAGCTAGTTCCTTCAGCAAGCCCATATTTTTTTTATCAAATGTATATATATGTATATATGTGTGTGTATGTCTGTTAAAAAACTTAAAAAGTATACATTTGAAATATTTGTTTTGTTTTAGCATATTAAAATATTTTTTTCATCTTTAGTTTGATGCTTTATATTTGTTCTAGTAATGAGCTGTCTGTTGAGACTTTGGGATATGTCTCATTAATGTGTTTTCTTTAACCTGTAATCAAATTCTGCAAAACTCCCCAAACAAATTTCTTCCTTTTGTTTCTTCTGTAATAACAATTAAATAGCAAACACATTTCCCGTTATGCTTTTAGTGCCTCTTTAATGATGGTGCTGTTGGGAGAGAGAGTTTTTTCCTTAAGCTAAGTAAATTGAATTTTTTTAGTCATTTCAATTTTGATTTCTTTTAGAAAATGTTAATTTGCAGCCAAATGGCTGCTGGCTACAAAATGCAAAGCATTCATAGGAACAGAGTGATCTCACATTTGTCACATTCTCTACTGCCTTTATTTCCTTCCATAAGTAATTATTGTAGAATGGGATTTTTTATTTAAGATTTTTAAGAACTTTGTGTTTTTAGTATGAAAAGAGAGTTAGATATTAGGTTTTCTAAGTCCTTATTTTCAAAACCATGATTCACAACAAGGCTGTCTAGTTTCCAATATTTTTCACTCCACTGAATTTTCCTTTTTTTTTTTTTTTTCTGTTCAGTTCTGGTCTAAGAGACAGTAATCCATAGATGCTTAGTAAAGAGAGAAAGATGAGAAAATTTTATTATGTGACAGTTTATTTGAAGGTTGCCCAATAATCCTGTTATTTGTAACTTTGCTCTTTTATGAACCTGAATGGGGACCTGTAAGAGATCTTAATTGAGTCCTTTGATTTAAACGTCTCTGTTTATGTATTTACTGAACGTCTTACTAGTTTTAAACTGTGTATAAGGGCATCTTTCCTGTTGAACTTTCTCAGTTTTTCATTGGGCTAATCTGATTTGGATCTGTTGTGACACACACATATGTATACATACATATAAATTTTTACTGGTACTTCATATTTTAAAGGGAAATTTAGTATTTCAGTACAGTAGGAGTATGTTTTTATGAAAGACCATTAGTGATTTTTTTGTTTTTAAGTCTTAACACCAAATCATTTTTTAGATCCAAACCTTTATCTAGGTGCTTAGAAATGTCAGCCAGCTTTGTAACTTTCACATACGTTTTGAATAAAACATATGATAGGAGGAAACTCAGACATATGAATAGATTTTCTTGATTTAACTCAGTTTTGAAAGCATATTGCAGAGCGTTCCCGGGCTGTCCAGTGGTTAGGACTCTGCTTTCACCTGTAGGCCATGTTAGATCTCTGGTAGGGGAGCTAAGATCCTGCAAGCTGCATGGCATGGCCAAAAAGTATCTTACAATTTCTGCCTAATATTAGCATATGAAAGTACAGAGTATTTCAGATTAAAATGAAAATTAAAGAACATTTAATGGTAGGGACTAGATCAGTTGTTAGCCTAAATTTTTCAAAATCAGCTATAAACTTTTCTCAGATGAATAAGAAAGTTGTGGCTTAATTGGGAAATAGAAAATTGTTGATTATGTTTTACTGGGAAATTTATTTTTAAAACCACTTTCTTGAGGTACATTTGGCATACAAAAAGTTTTATTTATTTAGTGTATACACCTTGATGATTTTCAAATTGGCAAAATATTTAATGCTTTAGTTCCTCAAATTCTTGATTTCATACTAAATTCTTGATTATATTCAAACTTATCACTGTTTCTTGTTAATGGTTTTTAAAGAATTTTACCTTTTCAGACAAATTGGAAGTGCCTGGTTTCTGCCGTATTGCCACTGTACATTAAGTTGGAAAAATGTAACAATACAACAGTACACGTATTCAACAATTTATGTTTTGACTTCAAGGCTTCTCAAGGGAGGGGTGTATGAATCTTATTTCCAGGTTTATGCACTGTTTTCTTAAAATTTCAAACGTCTTTCAAAATTCAGTGAAGAAATAATTCCTTTACAATGAATAATTTTAGCGATGTGGCCATTTAAAAATGTTTGACAAGAACTCTAAACTTTAGGGAGTTAAATTTAAAAGTATTTATAAAATATTTACCCTAGACATCCGAAATTTTGATTTTCTTTTCATAGTTCTTATTAATTAGGAATCTTCATATACATGTGTAAATATATTTTTATTTACAAAATTTCTTTTCTTTTGACTTTCCTATTGATTTGAATCCTTTTAAAAATTGAAAACTGAAAAACATTTACATTATCTTTTTTACTCATTGAGGATTATATTTGATGAATTCTATAAAACTTTGTTTCATTAAGAATTTTCTGATTTGTCTCTTCAGGAAAAATGCACCATGGTAAAATTGCTTTACTATTCATATATATATAAAACAGTATTTTTGTTTCTTTTTTAAATTCCCAAAAGCTAAAAAAAATAAAAAGCAAACCCTCTTCTCTTTCCCACCTCCACTCCCCCATCTTCAGTGTATTACATCTCCATAGAGACAAAAGCAGAGATTTCTTTCCTTTGAAACAGTAATTCCACAGAAGAACATCTTCACTTCTCTCAAGCAGACACAACTAAAAAATTCATCCTATATTCTAAGCTGCATGATAATATTTTGGTAATGAGAATCACTTGAGTGTAAATTGCTGTGCAAATTTAGAAGTTTTGGGGGCAAACTTTATGAATAGTTTAATATTAAAGCCTCAAAGAAGTTACAGATTCACTTATCCTCAAACAATGGACACTTGACATACTTTTTGTTTCCTCATACATTTTGCCAGGCACTGTGGTAGGTGCTTGGGATTCCATGGGTATAAGATAATATACAGAGCTTATTGTTTAGCAGAGTATACTAGTAATAATTAAATGACTAAGTATTTCAGTATTTTATAGAGATAAATGCTGTGAAGGAGAAAACAGCGTGCTGTTAGAATGTAGAATTTGAAAAGATTTTACTTAGTCTTGCAAATTGGGCTTGATGCCAGGAACAGTTTTTTTTTTTAAACCATTTAATACCGTTCACTATTCAATGTATGATGTACGTAATATGCATAAGCAATAACAGTAAATGTTTAATAACTTCACAGTTGTAAATATCCATGTATTTTTTTATTCCTGGTTTTGCTTTGCCAGTGTATATATAGCCTTTTGCTATATTTGAAAATCTGAAAATATGTTGGACCCTGTTAACTTGTTGGATTCTGCTAAATGGTAGCAGTACAACTCTCAAGTTTTGTAGTTAAGAACATAAATCCACTAAATAAATTATTTTTAATACAACAATATGGAATTAGAGTAACTCTCCTTTTTCCCGCTCAAAATTTGGTTTGCTGAAGCTGCCTCCCGAAAATCATGGGTATCGACACTCTGGTCAGAACTTGCTCCGGACTCTCATATGGCAGAATCAGGTCAGGTGGCAGTATCAGGTAAAGGGAAATAAGAAACATACTGTATTTTCCCACCCCCTTTTTTTCTTGAAAATGTTAATTCAGGAAAAACAGAATGACCAGGTGAAGGTGAACTACATAAAACCTGGGATGATTCATGCACAGAGTTACTTGATTTTTATGTTTTAACACAGCCTTTAGAGTTACATTGCAGTTAAGGAAAAATCAGAAATTGGCGGGAAAAGAAGCTAAAAAAATGTAAGGCAGAAACATGAGATGGCAGAAATATGACCTCACACATCAGTGATCATAGATATGAATTAAGTTTCTGTAGTAAAGAATTAAATACATTTAATATCATTGATTTAGATGCAAAGGAGAAGAAAGATAGTCCAAAAGGAATAGGTTTCATAATTTGTGAATTGGTAGCATCACATGATAGGAATCCCTACTGGTTCTTAAGGAACCTGATGGAGGAGAGCATTTACTAAACTGGGCCAAATACACCAATTTTTGACAAATTAGATCATGTACATTTGTCTTAGAAATATATTACCAAGTTTCATATTTTAAGTTAAAGTTTTTTCAAATTTTGATAATAAAAACATACGAAAGCACTGAAGTATGAGCATAGATTACTGTGCTTAAATATTGTCCTTTCAAAGTGTTTTCTCATCACACCTCATAATTTTTCATACTTAGATTTTGTTTACTGATTTTAGTGTAAATTTTTTATAAATTGGGCTTGTGTAAAAAAAGCATAAACTGCTAGGTCACACTAGTAAGGAACTGCTGGTAAGGAAACTCTTTGCACATAGTAGGTGGTCAATAAATAGCATTCAGGATTCATTTATTAAACGGAATTAACTAATCCTGATCTCTTCTTCTTTTCTAGAAATATTAAAAGTTTGTCGGATATCCAGATAGTACAGGTTGCTTGTGGTTACTATCATTCACTTGCACTTTCTAAAGGTAAGCATTGCTTCTATTTTCTTTTGCCTTTTCAGCTTTCTTATTTAAAGACGAAATTCCTTCAACTTCATCCTTATTAAACATTGCCCCGGTTCTTCTTTATCCTTTTCATTTCTGTATACATTTTAGAATTAGTTTGGCAGTTTTCATAGACACTTATTAAACTATTGGGATTTTGTTTGGGATTGCACATTGTCTCTAAATCGAATTGAGGAAAATCTTTGTAATACTGAGTTTTTCAGTTCTTCAACTGGTGATATCAGAGAAGGCAATGGCAACCCACTCCAGTACTCTTGCCTGGAAAATCCCATGGATGCAGGAGCCTGGTAGGCTGCAGTCCACGGGGTCGCTAAGAGTCAGACACGCCTGAGCGACTTCAGTTTCACTTTTCACTTTCATGCATTGGAGAAGGAAATGGCAGCCCACTCCAGTGTTCTTGCCTGGAGAATCCCAGGGACGGGGGAGCCTGGTGGGCTGCCGTCTATGGGGTCGCACAGAGTCAGACACGACTGAGGTGACTTAGCAGCAGCAACTGGTGGTATGTTCCCATTCATTTTAATCTCCTTTTAATTTGTCTCAGGAATATTTTGTTCTTTTCTGTGGAGAGATCTTACATACATTTTGTTAGATTTTCCCATAGATATTTGATGTTTTTTGTTATTCTGAATGGTGTCATTCTCAAATCATTTTTTGCAAGAATATAGACATGACATTGATTTTTTGCATCTGATTGTTCTTTAGCTTGCTGAACATTATTCCTTCATAGCTGGGGTAGTTTATACTTGCCCAATTTCATTTGATCTCACAGATAAACTTTTTATGACTAGAAACAGAAAGTCATCTAAGCATCCTGGTACCTTCACTTATTTCTTTTGACTTCTCCCTATGCTTGCTAACGATTATGAGTTCGTAGAGAACCTGCCATATATATTTATTTTTTTATAGTTTTAAAATTTTGTTTATTTATTTTTGTCTTTGCTGGGACTTTGTTTCTCTGCACAGGCTTTCTACTCTCTAGGTGTGGTGCGCAGGCTTCTCATTGTGGTGTGGCTTCTCTTATTGCAGAGTGCAGGCTCTAGGGCAAGGGCTTCAGTGGTTGCAGCCTGTGAGCTCATTAATTGTGGCTCCCAGGCTCTAAAGCACAGCTTAGTAGTTGTGGCACACAGGCTTAGTTGCTCTGGGGCATGTGGAATCTTCCCAGATCAGGGATCGAACCCATGTCTCCTCTGTTGGCAGGCAGATTCTTTACCACTGAGCCAGCACACATGCACCAGGGAAGCCCCATGTATTTGTTGTTACATCATTTATAAAAGTAAGTTTCAGTGGCTTTATTATTATTAGTTTAAATTTATTAAATGCCTTGTGAGGCCTACTGCGAATGAAACAGTAGACTAGAACTATAGGGAAATACCAATAAATTAAGAGACAGTTTTAGGGACCATGTGATCTAATAGAAGAGGCAGATGTACAAATATTATAATTGAGGCAGAAAAAATATATACTATTTTTGGTCAAGGTAAAAGTAAAATACTGTGGGAATAAGGGAAAAAGTGTAGTTTGACAATAGAATTGGTAACAGTCATATTTGC
This sequence comes from Bos indicus x Bos taurus, assembly GCF_003369695.1. Taxonomy (NCBI): domain Eukaryota; kingdom Metazoa; phylum Chordata; class Mammalia; order Artiodactyla; family Bovidae; genus Bos; species Bos indicus x Bos taurus. Next base: position 24,495,086 of record NC_040103.1, on the reverse strand, counting down.
TACAAGTCTTGAAAGATGAATATAATTCAGAATTGGAGACCTGTTGAGAAGCAGCTAGGGGGAAATGTTAAGGATTGGCTAAAGTAATAATAGTACTAGTGAGAGCATAGAAGGAAAGTATTTTGTGTATTTGTGTATCAGCGTATAATTTTACGTGGGTATTTTCAGAGCATGGGAGACATTTTCATACTTAAATAGTGGTTGAAGTAAAAACAAATCTGTTACAAAGGGCCCTATGTGCCGTGTTAAGGGATTTGGGTTTATTCCATCTAAGAAATAAAATGAGGGGTCGGGCTGGCATCCCTGTATTTTTTGATGTTACCTGTCAACTTCTCTTTTGGTACTTTGGTAGATAAATTCAAGATAAATTTAAACCCAAAGGCTTTACTGATGAGGACAGTTTTTCTATCTTGACAAGTATTCTTTTGCCTTATTCAGCTTCATGTTTTAGCAGTGTCTTATTCATTTAGTGAAAAACAAATTTTTGGGGTGGGGAGCAGATCACTCAGTATGAAATAGGCACAGTGGTAAGCAGTATAGTACTAGCCTTTATGGTGGTTGTTTAGTTGCTGAGTTGTATCCAACTGTTTTGTGACCCTGTGAACTGTAGCCCACCAAGCTCCTCTAGCCATGGGTTTCCCAGGCAAGAAAACTGGAATGGGTAGTCATTTCCTTCTCCAGGGAATCTTCCTGACCCAGGGATCAAAGCCTTGTCTCCTGCATTTGGCAGGTGAATTCTTTACCATTGAGTCACCCTTAGGGACTAGCGTAGCCCTTATGGTTCAGTCATACAGATAACAGTATAGTCATATAGTACAAAAGAAGACTGTAAAGAAAAAGGTTTGGGATACTTAGATCCCGTAATACGGGGATTGAACTTAATTTTGGAGATTAAGGAAGAGAGAATAGAAGTAAATTAGACAAGAGTGAGGGGAAGGTTTAGGCAGAGTGTGTGAGACAAAAAGTGTGTAAGAAACTGGCTTTGGAAAATATGAAGGAAGGTGAGTATGGCCAAAGTATAGTAAGTGAGGGAAGAGATTGGTGTGAAATGAGCTCAGAAACATAGGTAGATTTTGTAGAACCTTATAAGCCTTGTTAAAAATATTTATCCCAAGAGTTGTGAGAAGGCACTGACAAATTTTTCTCAGGTGAGCAACATTTCAGATCTATGTTTTTTTAAAAAAAATCAGCTCATTTGAGTTTCATTATGAAATAAACACATGAACATATAAATTTATGGAATAATTAATTTGAAACTTATCCAGACCACTATTATGGTGTCTACCATATATCAGATCTACATTTTTATATCTCTGTATATACAAATGTCTGCTAGTTAATGTCCATAGAGTATTTCTGCAAGTGCATATCAGCAGTTGGTAAGAGTGCTTGTCTTTTGGAAGAGGAACTGGTGATCTAGTTTGGAGAGAAACTTAGTAAGTATGTACTATTATGGTATGAATTTTTAAAAATCACTTATTAGTATGTCAATTATTAGTGCCATTTATTTTAGAAAAATAAGTAAAAGATGTTTAGAGTTGTAAAAAAAAAATGTAGCAATGGGTGAGCAAATGTGGTTAAGTAGAGAGAACTAGGGATCTCTTAAAGAAAATTAGAGATACGAAGGGAACATTTCATGGAAAGATGGGAACAATAAAGGACAGAAATGATAAGGACCTAACAGAAGCAAATGGAGAACGCAATGGCACCCACTCCAGTACTCTTGCCTGGAAAATCCCATGGACCGAGGAGCCTGGTAGGCTGCAATCCATTGGGTTGCTAAGGATCGGACACGACTGAGCGACTTCACTTTCACTTTTCACTTTCATGCATTGGAGAAGGAAATGGCAACCCACTCCAGTGTTATTGCCTGGAGAATCCCAGAGACGGGAGAGCCTGGTGAGATGCCGTCTATGGGGTCGCACAGAGTCAGACACGACTGAAGCAACTTAGCAGCAGCAGCAGCAGCAACAGAAGCAGAAGATATTAAGAAGAAGTGACAAGAATACACAGAAGAATTGTACAAAAAAGATGTTCACAACCCAGATAATCACGATGGTGTGATCACTCACCTAGAGCCAGACATCCTGGAATGTGAAGTCAAGTGGGCCTTAGGAAGCATCACTATGAACAAAGCTAGTGGAGGTGATGGAATTCCAGTTGAGCTGTTTCAAATCCTGAAAGATGACACTGTGCAAGTGCTTCACTCAGTATGCCAGCAAATTTAGAAAACTCAGCAGTGGCCACAGGACTGGAAAAGATCAGTTTTCATTCCAATCCCTAAGAAAGGCGATGCCAAAGAATGCTCAAACTACCGCACAATTTCAGTCATCTCACATGCTAGTAAAGTAATGCTCAAAATTCTCCAAGCCAGGCTTCAGCAATATGTGAACCGTGAACTTCCTGATGTTCAAGCTGGTTTTAGAAAAGGCAGAGGAACCAGAGATCAAATTGCCAACATCCGCTGGATCATGGAAAAAGCAAGAGAGTTCCAGAAAAACATCTATTTCTGCTTTATTGACTATGCCAAAGCCTTTGACTATGTGGATCACAATAAACTGTGGAAAATTCTGAAAGAGATGGGAATACCAGACCACCTGACCTGCCTCTTGAGAAACTTGTATGCAGGTCAGGAAGCAATAGTTAAAACTGGACATGGAACAACAGACTAGTTCCAAATAGGAAAAGGAGTATGTCAAGGCTGTATATTGTCACCCTGCTTATTTAACTTATATGCAGAGTACATCATGAGAAACGCTGGGCTGGAGGAAGCACCAGCTGGAATCAAGATTGCCGGGAGAAATATCAATAGCCTCAGATATGCAGATGACACCACCCTTGTGGCAGAAAGTGAAGAGGAACTAAAAAACCTCTTGATGAAAGTGAAAGAGGAGAGTGAAAAAGTTGGCTTAAAGCTCAGCATTCAGAAAACGAAGATCATGGCATCCGGTCCCATCACTTCATGGGAAATAGATGGGGAAACAGTGGAAACAGTGTCAGACTTTATTTTTTGGGCTCCAAAATCATTGCAGATGGTGATTACAGCCATGAAATTCAAAGATGCTTACTCCTTGCAAGGAAAGTTATGACTAACCTAGACAGCATATTCAAAAGCAGAGACATTACTTTGCCAACAAAGGTCCATCTAGTCAAGGCTATGGTTTTTCCTGTGGTCATGTATGGATTTGAGAGTTGGAGTATAAAGAAAGCTGAGTGCTGAAGAATTGATACGTTTGAACTGTGGAGTTGGAGAAGACTCTTGAGAGTCCCTTGGACTGTGAGGAGATCCAACCAGTCCATCCTAAAGGAGATCAGTCCTGGGTGTTCATTGGAAGGACTGATGTTGAAGCTAAAACTCCAGTACTTTGGCCACCTGATGCGAAGAGCTGACTCATTTGAAAAGACCCTGGTGCTGGGAAAGATTGAGGGCAGGAGGAGAAGGGGACGACAGAGGATGAGATGGCTGGATGGCATCATTGACTCAATGGATGTGGGTTTGGGCAGACTCCGGGAGTTGGTGATGGACAGGGAGGCCTGGTGTGCTGCGATTGATGGGGTTGCAAAGAGTCGGAGACAACTGAGCAACTGAACTGAACTGAGAACTATTATAAAGAACCTGTTGAAATGGGTAGGTGTGGATCTATTAGCCATATTTTTCTTTAGAAAGAAAACAGTATATGACTTGATTGATAGGTGATTAATTAATAAAAACCTGTATGTAAGGTAAAAGAAGAGGGGAATATGAAGGATGACTCCTTATGTTTATGACTTGTGCTGCTGAATCAGTTAAGATGGTTATTTACTGAAAATGAGGAACATTAGGAAGAGATCCAGGTATGGGAGGTAGGAAGGGGATTGTGAATTGAGTTTAGGGCATGCTGAACTGGAAGTACCTTTCAAATATCGAAGTATAGCTGTCAGATAATCTATTGGATACATGGATTTATTGCTCAGAGGAGAGATGTAGGGTAGTGATAAATTTTGAAGGTGTTTAGCATGTAATTGATAACTGAAGCCTTGAGCTTAAATGAGTCCCTCTTGGAAGAAATCATATAATAAAAATGAGACCTGAGGAATATTAAAAAGGTGGTACTTTCTTAGGAACATCAGGAAATGAGATCACCCTCAGTTATGTGACTTACCCCATTCATTAGTAAAGTAAGTTGAACTAAATCTCTAAAGGAACATCAGGAAATGAGATTACCCTCAGTTGTGTGACTTACCCTATTCATTAGTAAAGTGAGTCAAAGTAAAACTCTACTAATATGGATTGTTCTAGATAGTATCGTATAAGAAATAATTGTAAGGAGGAATATGTATTTTCATCCAGTGTAAGGAAGAATGTCCCAAAATAACTGATGATTTTCAAATGGAATTTTTTTGTGTGTGAGAAAAATAGTAATTTATGATTTTTGTTTTACAGCAAGTGAAGTCTTCTGTTGGGGACAGAATAAATATGGCCAATTGGGTTTAGGCATTGACTGTAAAAAGCAAGCTTCACCACAGCTGATTAAGTCTTTACTTGGAATCCCTTTCATGCAAATTGCGGCTGGAGGAGCCCATAGTTTTGTACTCACCCTTTCTGGAGCTATCTTTGGATGGGGACGCAACAAATTTGGTCAACTAGGTCTTAATGATGAAAATGGTAGGTTTGCAATTTTTATAGATATACTTTTAAAAAGAGATGATTTTTTTGAGATGAATTAGTGATTCTTAGTGTCAGAGAGAAGTATACACAAATCTTCCTTGGGATTGAAGTGGGGATGGAGAGATTAGTTTAAAAATTCCACCTTATAATATTTTTAGGAGATTGTGGGAAGGCCAAAAATAGTATTTTATTCTAAAATAAAATGGAGAAAGTATATCTGGACAAAAATCTTCATTGTTGAATGATGACTAAAAGAAAATTTAGAAAAACATTTCTTCAGATGGGTAACCACATTATCAGCTACCATCAGTTGAAAAAAGTTGTAAAATTATCCTGAAAAGTAAAACAAAGTATTCATCTATTTGAATATTTCAAAGAAATATTTATATCTGAGTCATTTAATTAATCTGTTAATGGTGATGCTAATGTCTTACAAATAAACTTTTTGAATTTTAAAAAATTATAACTACTTAAAATTAGGATCTTGGGAACTGATTTTTCATAGCTGCATTAGGTTTAATGCCAATATTTGAAATACAAAGACTGATTTAATAAAGTTCAACATAATTATAATGAGTTAGACAAAAGTGAGTTGTTGATCTATAACAACTGGAAATGATAACAAATAATACTCTTAGAATTTAAAAGTATTTTGTTCTGCATAAGAAAACTGTGTCAATTTATGGTATTTATTATATGTTTCCTGTTATAAAACATCAGAAAGTATAGTTTTAGGTTTCAAAGTAGGATGCTATGAGCTTAATTATCATGAGGTAGATATAAAGAATGATGTATGTGTATTAGAAGCAGTCAAAAAGCTTTGAAATTCCTTGATTCCTGAGTGTAGATTGACATTGAGGCAGATTAGAATTTAAATTCCCCTTTTTAGACCTTTCTTTTATCACTGTAGTAGGAATAGAAAGGCTTGGCAACCCAACTTAGCCTTTTACTACAGAATTATTGAATTGTTAAAATGGTTTAATTATCACTGTCTTCCACCATTGGGAAAGCTGTAGAGAAACACATTGTAGAAGAGTTTTAATTTTAAAAATACTGTTCGTTAATACATTCGTTAACTGTTCTCTTATTGAAATTTTCAGATAGGTATGTTCCTAATTTACTAAAGTCACTAAGAACTCAGAAAATAGTTTATATTTGTTGTGGAGAAGATCATACTGCTGCACTAACCAAGGTATTGTACTCTTGTAAAACCTTTTTATTAATATTTATGTAGTTATTTTTGTAATTAGTGAATATTTTAATGCTTTGTGTATTGAAACCTTGAGAGTTACTGATGTCTAAAAAATAATTTATCTTGAAAAAGGGACTTAGGTTATCATCTGTTCTCAAAAACAGTTTATCTTATATTTCAACTGTTTTATGTTACGAAATGTGAATTGTGATCTGCTGTTTGTGTGGTGATGATATATATTGTTGAGTTTTACAACTTAATATTAAATACTGCTTGAATAATATTGTGAATAAATAATTTCTTTTTAGTGTGTCAGGCTTACTGTGCTTTGTGTATCAATCTTACTTATATTGCATAACTCTGCCCAATTTTAATTTAGCTTCTATGTGGCTTATAAGTATAACAAGTAACAGAGGAGACTGAATTCCTCTATTATCCCTAGGCCAAGAATCAGTATTATGCAAGAAGTTATAATGAGCTTTCATCACCGTCTTGCTAATGGTTTTAACTCTGACCTCTCACTTCCTTGAATATGTACCAGTTCAGTATCAGTACTGTATAATTCTCTAGCAATTAGAAGTAAAATGAAAATAGGCTAACCTTTACCAGTAGTGTTATTTATTATGTTAACATAAAGGAACTAGCAAATTATCATTGACTGAATTAGAGATTAATATTTTTGCATTTTTATCTTTCTTTATCCTGCATAGTAGATAAAATTGTCAAGAAAAAGTTACTTCTCATCAGATTTGTAAAAATTCTACACATTTACTACCCGGCCCCCCCCACTGGATATTTCAAAATAAGAATTATTCTCAGTCCTTATCAAATACAGTGTACTAAAGATACTTTAAAAAAAATATTATAATGACCAATTACAAAAGTTAATTTTTAGAAAAATTTTATTGTACTTGCTTTGGAATAAGGAAGTTTTATTATCTCTGCTAATCTTATTACCATATTTTATTGATTTAAAAAAAAGTTCAAATTACAGATGTAATCACTGTTGGCAAGTTATAAATTTTAGTGATTCTCTTCTGTCATTGATACTTAGAAGAAATAAGCTGTGTTGAACATAATAGTAAATATTTTGTATAATATTATTCTTGAGGATTAACTTTGTGGTAGAAATATTCATATGTTAATGCTTTTCAAATTCATCCTTTCAGATAAGCTCTCTTCTTATTTTCCCAAGATTTCTAAGTCTTTATATCTGTTGAGTTTTTTTTTAATGTGAATTCTATTAATCTTCTGTATTTTTCTCTCAAAACTTATCACTGGAATTTTTGGTATATATTATTTTCAGCAAAATTAGATAGTTTTAACTATTTCAAAAGTAAGATTTTTTTAGTTTTCCTTGTTGAAAGTTAAAATATAGTTGTGTATCAGTGCCTTTTGCTTTTCTGCAAGAACTTCTTGAAGATAGATTAGGATTACTTTACAAAGCAGTTTAGAACTTCTTGAAGATAGATTAGGATTACTTTAAAAGCAGTTTAGAACTTATTGAAGATAGATTAGGATTACTTTACAAAGCAGTTTAGAACTTCTTGAAGATAGATTAGGATTATTTTACAAAGCAGTGTAGATTAGGATTACTTTACAAAGCAGTTTCCTTGTGCAAAACAAATAGGAAAAATTAAAAAAACCTTCCAAAATTTAAAAACAGAATAAATAGACATGCATGTTAATGGATATGAAGACACTACCATAAAGATGTCAATTTTTTTCAAGTTCTTTTATAAATTCACTATGCAGATTACATGTACATGTACCTTTTGACTTATCTGTCCCTTAGCAATTTTAAGAATCTATTCCAAAGATACAAAATTATGTATACACAAGGCCGTTTGCTGTGGTAATATTTTAATAACAAAAGAATAGAAGAAATCCAAATACCTAACGGTAACAGCCTAATTGAATAAACTGTGGTAATTCCACTGCGTGTAGTGTCATGCCCTGTAAAACAGAATGAGGAAGATCTCTATTTTGTTGTAGAATGATTTTCAGGATATATTACCATTAAGGAAAAAGAAGATACATGTTATTTATATTTGAAAAGAATAGGTAGACCATATGAGCCTTGCCTTATGTTTTGACTTTGAAACCTAGAAACTCTTATACATAATTAAAAAGCTAACTTACATTTGTATATTAAAACAGTTCTACAAAATTACTAGTGGTACAACTGCAGAAGATTTCTTTTAGGTCATTTTAAAGTATAGTATTTTGTTGTGCATCACTAGTGGGAAATAGCCTAAAGATAAATCGAATTCACAAAGAGCCTCTTAAACTGCATTCTGTTGTCTTATTGTTATTAGGAAAATTAGTAGTTATTTTCACTATACTGCATATAGAATAGGATAAAGCAAATAAGTATTTATTTTATTGTCATTAGAAACCATGATTTTCAGCTTAAGAGAAAAGACATATAAAATGGTAGCAATCAAATTAAAAGTAATCTTTGCTTTGACTCAAAAGTATCAGTGTGAATTCTTACTTTTCTCCTTCTAAAATAAATTTGTTGGTTTGCTATGACCACTGAAAGATCTGAGATATAAGTAAATATGTGCAATCTAGAAGCAATGAATATTCTTTGATTGTTGTAGATTCTGTACTAAAAAGAACCAAGGCTTCTTAGAAAAGAGTTTGATCTCATATCTGGAACCAAAAAAGTATGAAAATAGCCTTGGGTATTTTGTGTTACAAAAAAGCAGAGACTACTAAGATCATGGCAGAAGGACAACTTGAAGAAGTGTATTCAGTGGTCAAAAAAAGGAAATATCTTTAATAAGTGGAAATATACCAATTATAAGAAATCTATGACTTCATAATGATCCTCTTTTTACCCAAATCAATACAAAACAAACTTCATTGCTTATCCTTGGAAGTTGCTGGAACAACTCATTTTTCTAAAAATTAGTAAATGAGAAAAGCATTTTTATTGTATTTCATGACGGCTTAATAGCTGATGAGTTAAGTTTTCTATAGAAAAATTTCAACTAATTTAGAAGAAATATTTTTTAATACTCATTTTATACTCCTTAATGAAGTGTTGAATCTAGACAAAGATCAGCATTAAGCTTAATGGGACTAGATAAGGCTGAAACGTACTGTCCCACTTATTTTTAATGTTAACAGTCAGACATATGATTATTGACATGCCAAGATACAAAGATTCATAAGATACTACTATCAATAATTATATATTAACAAATTTATCAGGTAACCTAGATGAAATGAGTACATATTGGGAACATACAAACTACCAAAACTGAATCAAAACTGTTTACCAAAGGAAACAAAATCAGAATATGCCTCTAAAGAGTAAGGAGATTATAATCAAAAGTCTCCCAAGAATGAAAAGCCCAGGATCAGATGTCTTTACTAGTGAATTCTATTATTTGAAAAATAATTAATACCAGTCCATCTCAAACTCCTATGAAAAATAGAAGAGGAGGGAACACTTTCAAACTTACTTTAAAAGTCCAGCATCATCCTGATATCAAAGCCACACAAAGTCACTGCAAGGAAAGAAAGTTACAAGCCAACATCCTTGATGAATGTAGATGCAGAACTACTCAATACTAGCAAACTAAATTCAGTAGCACATTCAGATGATTATATATCCAGTGATCAAGTGGGATTTATCCCTGAGATGCAAGGATGGTTTATCATTCGGAAGTCAGTGTTATACACCACATTAATAGAATGAAGGATAAAAATTATATGATCATCTCAGTAGATGTAGGAAAAGCATTTGACAGAGTTCAGCATCCTTTAATGATAAAGACTATACAAAGGGAGTATGGAGGGAACATGCCTCAACATTATAAAGGCCAAATCTACCACTGATATAATAATTAATGGTGAAAAGTTTGAAAAGTGAAAATTTAAAAGTTTTTCCTTGGGGATCAGGGACAAAACAGGATGCCCACTTTCACTACTGCTCTTTAAGATAGAATTGGAAGGGGAGTTCCATGGGAGTCTAGTGGTTGGAACTCCATGCTTCCTCTGTGGGAGGATATGGGTTCCATCTCTGGTTGGGGAACTAAGATCCCGCATGCTGCATGGCCAAAAAAAAAAGTACTTGAAGTCCTAGCCATAGCAATTAGTCATGAGAAACATTAAAGACATTCAAGTTAGCAAGGAAAAAGTAAAATTGTCTCTGCAGATGACTTGATACTATAAAGAGAAAACCCTAAAGACTCCTTGAAACATCTTGTTAGAACCAATAAATGAATTTAGTGACATTGCAAGATACAAATTAACATTTAAAGTGGGTTGTGTTTTTATACACTAACGAACTAAAAAGAGAGAAGCAGCAGCCCCAGTTACAGTAGCATTAAAAACAATGTAATGCTTAGGAATAAAGGTAGACCAAACAGAGGAAAGACCTGTACACTGATAACTATATGACATCAATGAAAGAAATTGAAGAAGACAGAAATAAATGGAAAGATTTCTCGTGTTCTTGGATTTGAAGAACAAATATTGTTAAAATGTCTGTACTACTCAAAGTGATCTACAATGTAATCCATTTCAAATTCGAGCGGCAGTTTTCACAGAAATGGAACAATCTTAAAATTCATACAGAACCATGAAAGACCCAGAATAGCCAAAGCAATCTTGAGAAAGAGCAGTGAAGTAGAGGCATCGTGGTTCCTGATTTGAAGCTATATTACAAAGCTATGGTAACCAAAACTGCATGATAGTGGTGTAAAAGCAAGCACATATATTAATACCAATGAAACAGAATCAATTCAGTTCAGTTGCTCAGTCGTGTCCGACTCTTTGCGACCCCATGAATCGCAGCACGCCAGGCCTCCCTGTCCATCACCAACTCCCAGAGTTCACTCAAACTCATGTCCATCGAGTCAGTGATGCCATCCAGCCGTCTCATCCTCTGCCATCCCCTTCTCCTCCTGCCCCCAATCCCTCCCAGTATCAGGGTCTTTTCCAATGAGTCAACTCTTCGCATGAGGTGGCCAAAGTATTAGAGTTTCAGCTTTAGCATCAGTCCTTCCAATGAACACCGAGGACTGATCTCCTGTAGGATGGACTGGTTGGATCTTGCAGTCCTAGATAGTCAGAAATAAATGCAGCAAATCATTAACAAGATGCTGAAAGCATACATCATCATTAATAAATGATACTGGGAAATCTGAACATCCATATGCAAATGCTGGATCCCTAATTCATACCACTTACAAAATGTAGCTCAAAATGGAATAAAGACTTAAATGTAAGGCCTGAAACTGTAAAACTCCTAGGAGAAAACCTGGGGAGAAAGTTTCTTGGCATGAGTCTTGGTAGTTATTTCTTGGATGTGACGCCAAAAGCACACAGATAACAAAAGCAAAAATAAACTAAAAGCTTCTGCACAGCAAAGGAAACAGTCAACAAAATGAAAAGTCATCCTGTGGAATGAGAGAAGATATTTGTAAATCATATATCTGGTTAGGGGTTAATATCTAAAATACATAAGGAACTCAAATAATTCATGACTGAAAAATAGTCTAATTTAAAAATGGGCAAAGGGCTTGAATAGACATTTTCTGAAGGAGATACACAAATGACCAAAAGATCATGAAAAAGGTGCTCAGTATCAACATCAAAATCTTCAGGAAATGCAAATCAAGACCACAAACTCCTATCTGTTATGATCACTATAATTAAAAAACAAAAACAACAGGTTTATGGAGAAAGGGGAACCCTATACTCTGCTGTTGGAAATGCAACTTGGTGCAGACATTACAGAAAACAGTATGAAGATTCCTCAAAATATTAAAAATAGAACCACTGTAAGATCCAGCGATCCCACTTTTGGATGTATTTCTGAAGGACATGAAAACAGGATCCCAACGAGATAACTGTGCTCGTTTTTACTGAAGCATTGTTCACAATAACCAAAATACTTAAACAACCAAAGTGTCCACTGACAAATGAGTGGATAAAGGAAATGTGATGTGTACATGTGTGCGTGGGCATACATACATATACTGGAATATTATTCAGTCATAAGAAGGGGAAATGCTTTCATTTGTAACTGCATAAGTGAACCTGGAGGCATTATGCTAAGTGAAATAAGCCAGGCAAGGACAAGTACTAAATGGTATCACTTATACATGGAATTGTTAAAAAAAAGTGAAAGGGGAGGCAATTAGGAATAGAAAGTCAAATTCACAGAAACATTGAGTAGAATGGTAGTTCCCAGGGTGTAGGGCATGAGGAAACTGGGGATATGTGGTCAAAGGGTACAAACTTCCTGTTGCAAGGTTTTTACATTCTGAGGATCTAATGTACAACATAGTGACTATTAACAATACAGTATTCTGTACTTAAAATTTGCTGATAGTAGATCTGAGCTTTTTCCTTCCCTCCAAAAAGTATGTGAGGTAATAGATGTGTTAATTAATTTGACTGTAGTAATAATTCCACAGAGTATATATATGTCATGTTGTATATTTTAAATATTCACAATCTTATGTCAAATCAGTAATGTCAGTAAGATGAAAAAACCTGAGAAACAAAACTTCAGTCACTCAGTCATGTCTGACTCTTTGTGACCCCATGCTATTTCTGTCCAAAAAAGGAAATTAATATTTTTTTGTGTATAGTGGTATTGTGTTATATATTTTTATCTGTTAGAGGTATGTTCCATTGAGAATACATACACATTTATAGGTGAAATGACTTATGGACCACAGTTTACTAGTTTAAAGTACCTTTGGTACAGTTTTCTGCTTTGAAATACCCTCCCAAAGCGGGTGGCAAGGGCATCAATGAACCAGGGTTGTCTAAGTTTTACCAGTTGAAAGTGACCGTTATATGGTAATTTGTATGTAGATAAATATATATATTTGTACGTAGATAAATAAATAAATAAATTATATATATATATATATTTATTTGTCTTTACTTTTGTGTCTTTGTTGAAATTCCCCATGATAAAAAGTTTTTAAACAGAAAAATCAATTTCCTGACATAGCAGTCTGTATAAATACTCTCATTCCACTTTCATTTAATAGCTTAAATTTGTTTACATAGCTGCAACTATGAAGAAAAGCAATTGAACTGAAAAAATACTAACCGTGCTTTTGTTAAACTGTCATCATGAATTACTTTTTAAAAAATATTACCTTTAATCCAGTTATGTATTTTATGATAAATATTTTAAAGATTGTCTATAGTTTAGTAACACTATGCTAAGAGTAGGTATATTTGTGTGCTGTGTTTATACATACTTTTTTTTTCTTTGCAGAGCTACTTTGGAAACTGAAAGTGATACCATTTTTAGATTTTATGACATTTTCTGTGATTTGACAAGAATATAAAGATAGTAAAAGGCAGTGCAAAAAATAGTATTGGTTTAATGAAACTTATTTTCCTGAAGATTATTTTCTTTTATCAGGCTTTCTAATCACAAAGGATTTTGTCTTCTTTTTAGGAAGGCGGAGTGTTTACTTTTGGAGCCGGAGGGTATGGTCAGTTGGGTCATAACTCTACCAGTCATGAAATAAACCCAAGGAAAGTTTTTGAACTTATGGGAAGCATTGTCACTCAGATTGCTTGTGGAAGGTAAGCGGTTATAGAAAAGAGTATTTTCATCTATCACCCAATTATTAGGTTTTTTTTTTTTTTAACAATCCAGGGGTCTTTTAATTATTACTATTATTATACCACAAATTCCTAGGGAATGACTTCCAGCAGCTCAGGCTCCTTTCCATTGGTTCTCACAAAGTGTGCTTCTTTGGTAGCATTTCAGATGAACTTGAGTACCTTTCTGTTTGGCTTCCTTTTTTTCCCCTGATCATTTTTATTCACATGTTGGGGAAACTGTCTTGGCTCTTAAGGGCTGCTTTTTGCTCGATGTATACATTAATTCTCTTGGCAAGAAGGATTTTGCCCTTGACTTGTTTGTTTATAGTATGGCAGTAGCATGCAGGGTAACATTGTAGATTCCTCCACTTGTGCTGTGGTAACATTTGTGGGTCATTCCTTTTTGAACAGTGCCGTTCCATGTAACGTTACACTTGAGGTTATAGTCTTTTTTCTTTTGCTTGTCCACCTTTTTCTTTAAAGAATGAACAAATTAAAAAAAAAAAAGTGAACAAATTGACCAATTAATTATTTAAGACATAAGATTAATCAGTGGTGAAAGTTGAACTGGAATACTGATTTCCCCATCCCCAGTTCTTGGGAGTAAATAGGAGTCTGGGCTTTGTAATTGAGCTTCACCTTTGGTCCCCAGAGGCAAAATACCCTTTGCTTGACTAACTTGGTTTTGACCACTTAGCTTAATTTTTTTTCCAGCTGGTATATATCTCTATAGAATATAATTTACTTTTCCAACAGTTAATTCAGATACACAGAATTATGCTGCAGGTAGCCTTTGGTGACTTCCTTTTCTTTCTTTTTTTAACATCATGTGTATGATTATCCATCTGTGTATAGCCATGGTTCTCCATCATTAGGTCTTACTGCTGTGTTTTACTCAACTGTATGCATCTATAATTATTTACTCATTCTATTACTGATGGACTCTTGGGTATTTCCATTTTTGGCAGTTGCAAATAATTTTGCTTTGAACATTTATTATTTGATATACATAAACTTTAATATTTCTAAAGTGTATAGTTAGAATGGAATTTCTGGGTCGTTTGTTGTTGTTTAGTCACTAAGTCATGTCTGACTATTTGTGACCCCATGGACTGTAGCTTGCCAGGCTCCTCAGTCCGCGGAATTTCCCAGGCAGGAATACTGGAGTGAGTTGCCATTTCCTTCTCCAGGGGATGTTTCTGACCCAGGGATTCAACCTGTGTCTCCTGCATTAGCAGCCAGATTCTTTACTGCTGAACCACTAGGGCTTCCCAGGGTCATAGAGTATACTTGAATTTTACAGGTTAATGTTATCCTTTTTACCAGAATGGTTAACACCAGTTTACCTTCCCATCACTATCAATTTGGTATTGTTATATTTTAAAATTTTTGCTAATCTTATGGATATATAGTGGCCTTAATCATGATTTTAATTTGTATTTCCATGATTTGATAGGGATTGCATTGAGTCTGTAGGTCACTTTCAAAAGTATTGACATCTTAATAATATTAAGTCTTTTAATCCATGAATGTGGGATCTTTCCATTTATTTAATTTCTTTCAGCAATATTTTTTAGTTTTCATTGTATGTCTTTTTGCTGATTTTCCTACATTACTGTCTTTTGTGTTTATTTTTTGCAGTGAAATGTTTTACTTTCCTTATTTCCTTTTCTGTATATTCTTTAGCTATTTTTTTGTGGTTACCATAGGAATTACATTTAATATCTTAAAGTTGAGAAGGCACTGGCACCCCACTCCAGTACTCCTGCCTGGAAAATCCCATGGATGCAGGAGCCTGGTAGGCTGCAGTCCATGGGGTCACTACGAGTCGGATACGACTGAGTGACTTCACTTTCACTTTTCACTTTCATGCATTGGAGAAGGAAATGGCAACCCATTCCAGTGTTCTTGCCTGGAGAATCCCAGGGACCGGGGAGCCTGGTGGGCTGCCGTCTATGGGGTCGCACAGAGTTGGACACGACTGAAGTGACTTAGCAGCACTAACAGTAGCAGCATCCTAAAGTTACACACTAACTCAAATTTATACAAAGTCAGTTTCAATAACATACAAAAACTCTGTTCCTGTACGGCTCTGTCCCTACTTGGTTTCAGTTATTGGTGTCACAAGATAACTTTTATATACATTGTGTGTCAAAAAAAATTAATAATTTTATGCATTAGTCTCTAAAATTCTGTAGAAAACAAAATTTGGAGGAAAAAGCCCAAAGTTAGAATAGTACTAGTTTTTACAATCACCCGTATATTTACTTGTGAAAGTTCCTCAGTTGTGTCTGACTGACTGTGACCATATGGACTATATAATCCATGGAATTCTCTGTGCCAGAATACTGGAGTGGGTAGCCTTTCCCTTCTCCAGGGGATCTTCCCAACCCAGGGATTGAACCCAGGTCTCCCGCATTGCAGGTGGATTCTTCACCAGCTGAGCCACAAGGGAAGCCCAAGAATACTGGAGTGGGTAGCCTATCCCTTCTCCAGGGGATCTTCCCAACCCAGGAATCAACCAGGATCTCCTGCGTGGCAGGTGGATTCTTTACCAGCTGAGCTCTCAGGGAAGCCCCATATTTACCTTTACTGAGATCTTTTATTTTTTTAATACAACTTTGAGTAACTAGTGTCCTTTCATTTCAACTGTAGGATTTCTTTTAGTATTTCTTAAAGGACAAGTTTGGTGATAACTCCTTCAGCTTTTATCTATAAATGTCTTAATTTCTCTCTCATTTTTGAAGGAGAATTTTGGTGGTGGTTTAGTTGCTAAGTTGTGTCCGACTCTTGCAACTCCATGGACTGTAGCCTGCCAGGCTCCTCTGTCCATGGGATTTCCAGGCAAGAATACTGTAGTGGTTTGCCATTTCTTTCTCCAGGGAACCTTCCCAACCCAGGAATCGAACCTGGGTCTCCTCCATTGCAGGCAGATTCTTTACTGACTGAGCTATGAGGGAGTATCAAATTCATGGTTGATAGATTTTTCTTTCTGTAATTTGAACATATAAGCCTACTGCTTTCGGATCTGCAAAGTCTCTGCTGAGAAATCTGCTGATAATCCTATTGAGGATTCCTTGTATGTAACAAGTCACTTCTCTCTTGATTACTTCAAGTTTTTCTCTTTGTCTTTCAACGATTTGATTATAATGTGTCTCAGTATGGGTCTCTTTCAGTTTATCCTACTTGGAGTTTCTTGGATATTTGTGTTTTTCATCAGATTTGGGAACTTTTTGGTTATTACTTCTTCAGATGATCTCTATCTCTTTTTATCTTCTGGAACTCCTACACTGCCTTTTTGGTGCACTCCATGATGTTCCATAGATGTTCCTTAGGTTCTGTTTCCTTTTCTCCATTTTTTTTCCCCTTGAGACTTAGTAATTCAGTTGTTTTATCTTTACAAGTTCCCTTATTCATTTTTCTTTCTGCTCAAATCTGCCTTTGATTCCTCTGTTGAACTTTCATTTTTGGTTATTGTATTTTTCATCTCCATAATTTACTTTTGATTTGTTTTCAGGCTTTCTGTTTTTTTATTGGTATTTTCATTTTCTTCATATACTGTTTTGTTGACTATTTTCGTGTTTTTCTTTAGTTATTTGAGTATCTTTAGGAAATTGTTTTAGTCTATTAAGGTTCATCATCTGGTTGTTTCATTTTTCTAAAGTAGACTTTTTTACAGCATTTTTAGGTTCACAAGAAAATTAATTCATAATTAAACAGTCTATAATAGGAAAAAAGAAAGGAGCTTTATTTAAGCCAAACTGAGGACAGTTAGCCTGGAAGACAGCTTCTCAGATAACTGAGGAACTGCTCCAGAAAAGCATACTTTTCAGCACAGTTTTATATCGTGTTGGAACAAAGACCCATCAAACAAGTCATGAATAGATTGCGTCAAAGTTTCTAAAAGAGATATGAGCATATACACAGCAAGTCCCTGTGGCCTTGAACCTGGGAAGAGAGTCTTTTATCATCGAAGGAGTGCCAGGATTGGCATCCCAGGAAGGGAGCAGGGATTTAATCTTTATTCTTACCATGAACATTGTTTACTTCTGGTCATTGTGTCCTTTTCTTTAATAATTAGAGCAGGTGTAGGATGTATGTTTGATGGGCCACAAACCAGCTGTTTTAATTAGTGTTAAATTTGTGTTATCTTAGGTGTGAGCCAGAATGACTTCCCATACCTCAATATGCGAAAATTTCTTTTCATCACTACATTGACAGATTATTGCAAGTATACGTATTGTACATTAGGGTTTATTCTGTCTATTTGGACAAATGTATATTGATGTGCATCTACCCGTGTAGTGTTATATAGAGTATTTTCACTTCCCTAAAAATACTTTGTGCTCCTCTTATTCATCCCCCCAACACCCTAACTCTTAGCAGTCACTGACTTTTACTCTTATAGTTTTGCCTTTTCCAGAATTTCATAGTTGGAATCACATATTTTGTAGCTTTCTCAGATTGTCTTCTTTTACTTAGTAATATGCATTTATGGTTCCTCTGTGTTTTTTCATAACTTGGTTGCTGATTTTTTTTTAATGCTAAATAATATTCCACTGTCTAGATGTAAGTTTGTTTATCCACTTACCTACTGAAGGAAATTTTGGTTGCTTCTAAGGTTTGGCAGTTACAAATAAAGCTGTTATGAGCATCTGTGTTTAAGTTTTTTTAGACACAGGTTTTTAACTACTTTGGATAAATAATGAAGAGCTCTTTTGCTGGATCATATTGTAATAGTTTAGCTTTGTAAGAAACTATCAAACTGCCTTCCAAAGTAGCTGTATCATTTTGCATTCCCATGTTGGTTTATTTTTTTCTTTGATTGGGCCATGCTTTTGTAATTTTTAATATTCTCTGAGATTTTTTTTTTCTTTTTGAAAACTGGACCTTTAAACCTAAAATGTGGTAACTCTGGAAAAAAGATTCTGCTTCTTCTCTAGGGTTTGCTGATTTTTGTTTTGTTTTGATTGTTACAGATTGTCTCTGTGCCAAGGATCAGACTGAACTGTAAGCCTAAGGTCTTCTCAGCTCTTTTCTGAGACTGTACCTTTTCCTGGGCATGCAGAATGACTTTCTAAATTCCCCTCTATATTCAGTTACATTTGAATGTCCTAGATCTTAAACAACTGACTTTTAAAAGGGGCAAAAGAAATAAAGGGAAGAAAATAGAAGATAAAATTAAAAAACAACAACACACACACCAGCCCTTTCAGTCCTGGAAGTCTCTTCAGCTGGAGGAGAATAGGCTTGTGACAGTGGTCAGAAGGGTTACAGAAGAGACTTATCCTCCTTTTGTGTCTGTTCCTCTGTAATCAAAAGCCGCAATCAATGATCAAAGGACTGATCTCATATATAAGGACAGAATCCGTATAGCCTGCTCTGGCTCCCACAAGCTGTGTGCAAGATACTCCTGGATCATTGGATAACTGCCTGTCACAGGGTTGAGGGTGAAGGGGTAGGTAGCTAAAACTGTGCAGAGTGCTGAAATTAATCAAAATTAATTGCAGTTTATCACCCAAGCCTTCATTTGGAAATTGCAAAAGGAAGGAGGAGTAAAGGAAAGATATATCCATCTGAATGCAGAGTTCCAAAGAGTAGCAAGGAGAGATAAGAAAGCCTTCCTAAGTGAATGCAAAGAAACAGAGGAAAACAGCACGGGAAAAACTAGAGATCTTGTCAAGAAAATTAGAGATACCAAGGGAGCATTTCATGCAGAGATGCATACAATTAAGGACAGAAATGGTATGGACCTGACCGAAGCAGAATATTAAGAAGAGGTGGCAAGAGTACACAGAAGAACTATACATAAAAGATCTTAATGACCCAGATAACCACAATGGTGTTATCACTCACCTCAAGCTAGATATCCTGGAGTGCAAAGTCAAGTGGGCCTTAGGAAGCATCACTATGAACAAAGCTAGTGGGGGTGATGAAATTCCAGCTGAGCAGTTTCAAATCCTAAAAGATGCTGTGAAAGTGCTGCACTTAGTATGCCAACAAATCTGGAAAACTCAGCAGTGGCCACAGGACTGGAAAAAGTCATTCCAGTCCCAAAGAAAGACAATGCCAAAGAATGTTTAAACTACTGCACAGTTGCACTCATCTCACACACTAGCAAAGTAATGCTCAAAATTCTCCAAGTTAGGCTTCAACAGTACATGAACCAAGAACTTCCAGATGTTCAGGCTGAATTTAGGAAAGGTAGAGGAACCAAAGATCAAATTGCCAACATCTGCTGGATCATAGAAACAGCAAGAACATTCCAGAAAAACACCTACTTCTGCTTTATTGACTATGCCAAAGCCTTTGACTGTGGATCACAACAAACTGTGGAAAATTCTTCAAAAGACAGGAATACCAGACCACCTGACCTGCCTCCTGAGAAACCTGTATGCAGGTCAGGAAGCAACAGTTAGAACTGGACATGGAATAATAGACTGGTTCAAAATTGGGAAAGGAGTACGACAAGGCTGTATATTGTCACACTGCTTATTTAACTTATATGCAGAGTACATCATGTGAAATGCCACCTGGAGGAAGCACCAGCTGGAATCAAGATTGCCGAGAGAAATATCAATAACCTCAGATATGCAGATGATACCACCTTTATGACAGAAAGTGAAGGAGAACTAGAGAGCCTCTTGATGAAAGTTGAAAGAGGAGTGAAAAAGCTGGCTTAAAACTCAACATTCAGAAAACTAAGATCATGGCATCTGGTCCCATCACTTCATGGCAAATAGATAGGGAAACAATGGAAACAGTGACAGACTTTATTGTTTTGGGCTCCAAAATTACCGTGGATGGTGACTGCAGCCATGAAATTAAAAGACATTTGCTCCTTGGAAGAAAAGCCATAACAAAGCTAGACAGCGTATTAAAAAGCAGAGACATTACTTTACCGACAAACGGTCGTCTAATCAAAGCTATGGTTTTTCCAGTAGTCATGTATGGATGAGAGAGTTGGACCATAAAAAAAGCAGTGAAGAATTGATGCTTTTGAACTGTGGTGTTGGAGAAGACTCTTGAGAGTCTCTTGGACAGCGAGAAGATCAAACCAGTCAATCGTAAAGGATATCAGTCCTGAATATTCATTGGACAGATGAATATTCATTGGACTAATGCTAAAGCTGAAGCTCTAGTACTTGGCCATCTGATGTGAAAAACTGTCTCAGTGGAAAATACCCTGATGCTGGGAAAGATTGAAGGTGGGAGGAGAAGGGGACGACAGAGGATGAGATGGTTGAATGGCACCACCGACTTGATGGACATGAGTTTGAGCAAGCTCCTGGAGTTGGTGATTGATGGCAAGTCTGGCATGCTGCAGTTCCTGGGGTTGCTAAGAGTCTGACACTATTGAGCGACTGAACTTAACTGAATTCCCTATACCCATTTTGCAAATTTCGAAACTTTTTAAATTGTTACTCTAGAAATAACATTAATCTTTATATTAATACTTTCCCAGGAGTTGTAAGACCTCCATTTACCTTTCCTAATTTTCATTCCAAATATATTATTAAACCCCAGAAAAATATTGCTTCATATAGTCAGTGCACATTTAGAAATGGCTGTACATGCATTTACTACTTTCTTTTTTCTTCAATTTTTATAATTAGTATCATTTTCCATTTATCAGCCACCCTCTGGTATTTCCTTTATGTAGATTTGTTGCAGGTGGCAGATTCTTTGCATATTTAAAAATATCTGTATTGCACCTTCATTCATGAATGATTTTGCTGGTTATAGAATTCTAGCTTGGCGTTTGCTTTCAGCACTTTTAAGATAACATTCCACTGTCTTTTGTCTTCAGATTTGAGAATTCAGCTGTTGGTATGTTGCTCCTTTGAAGACAATTTGTCTCTTTTCTCTTTGTCTCTTCAGTTTTGCTTTCATTTGTTAAGGAATGAATTTCCTCATTTTCTTACTGGGGTTCTTGAATCTATGGAGTAATATCTTTGATCAGTTATGGGAAATTCTAATCTCTTTGTCTCTTTAGATACAGCTTTTCCTTTCCTCATAGGACTCTGGATGTCTGTTTGTAAAAAGAAATTTATTTATTTATTTATGGCTGTACTGAGTCTTCGTTGCTGCATGGGCTTTTCTCTAGTTGTGGCAAATGGGGCCTACCCCCTAGTTGCGGTGTGTGGGCTTCTCATTGTGGTGGCTTCTCTCATTGCAGAGCATGGGCTCTAGGGCTTGAGGGTTTCAGTATTTGCAGCTTGTGGGCTCAGTAGTTGTGGCTTCTGGGCTCTAGAGCATAGGCTTAATAGTTGTGATGCATGGGTTTAGTTACTGTACCACATGTGGGATCTTCCCAGATTGGGGAGTGAACCCATGTCTCCTGTATTGGCAGGCAGATTCTTTACCACTGAGCCACCAGGGAAGCCCCTGATTGGATGTATATTAAATTGTCTCACTCCACCTTGTAGTTTCTCTCTTAACTTTCCACATTTTTGCCTCTATTTGCTGCCTTCTTGATTATTTTTATGATTTATGCTTCAGTTCACTAATTCTCATACTGTTATCTATTTTTTGTTAAACCTTTAAGGTCTCAATTGTGATTATTGTGATTTTTCAGTCCTAATGTTTCATACTCTTTTTAAAAATCTTTAAGGTTTTTTTTTTTTAATTTAATATTTCTAGCTATTGGTCAGTTTTCAGCCTTGGCCTTTATTTCTTTGGACATTAAGCAACTATTAAACAGAATTATTCTAGGTTCTTGTGTTTGAAAATTCCAATGTCTGACATCTTTAGCAGTCTGTTTCTATTGTTCTTTCTGCTGGGATAAGTTCAGTGTACCCCGTTTCTTTGCTCAGTTTTGTTTGTTTGACCGTGTATTTGAAAAATGATTTATGGGAATAATTTGTCAAGGCCTTCATCAGGATCTCTTGTAAAAGATGAATAAAAGCTCAACATGTAAGTGGGCAGAAATGCTTACTATCATAATGTTTATTAGACTGTTGAAGTTATACATGAATATATATTCAGTAACGTGTAGAGAGTTCAACTTTTCTAGTTCAGCTTCATGCATAATTCATTAAAAGATTATAAATATTTTTAGGTAATTTTTTTCTGATGAAATATTTAATCAGTCTCCTGTGAGATATCACAGATTATTTACTGTTAATCCAGTTTTGTAATTCTTCATAGTTAAGATGAGCATGATTTGAACAGTTATTCTTAGCTCTGTAAACTTAGTTCTTTCTGATAATTTTATTTATTTAACTATTGGATTGGGGGAGGAATTTCACTTATATATTGATAGAGATGTAAGAACTTATCTACAGAGGGAATGTCAGTTGATATCTTCACCAGTTTGATTTGCAGGTAGTTGGTATTACAAGAACTATGTATTATTTCCTTAACAAATAATTGTCAGGAACTTCTTGAAGGAAGTAACCAAAGGATACCAGAAATATGAACTCATCAAGGGAGATAATCTAAAAGGAAAGGGTTCAAATTCCAGTAGTATAGTATCATACTGTTTTTAAACTATTACATCAAATATAGGACTTGAGATAGTTATGTTTGTTCAGTGGCTCTAACTCTGTGCTGTAATCCTTTGGAGAGTTTTTAGTAATATGTATTGTTGCCTAGGCTCACTCCTAGGCGATTCCAAAATGTGGCCAGGATTAAGAACCACACCTTTAATAGATCAGTATGTGGAGGAATTTAATGAACTAGTATTGAGCAGTAATTTTCAAATTATTGATATGTTCCTTTAAAATATCACAGTACTACTTCCTGAAGGAGGCAGACTGGACAACGTTAAGCCCTTCTTCAGCCACAGCAGTTTGTTTTATATGCTTGTTGTTCTGTCACTCAGTTGTGTCCGACTCTTTGCAACCCCATGGACTGCGGCATGCCAGGCAGGCTTCCCTGTCCTTCACTCTCTCCCAGAGTTTGCTCAAACTCATGTCCATTGAGTAGATGAGGCCATCCAGCCTTCTCATCCTCTGTTGCCCCCTTCTCCCTCTGCCATCAATCTTTCCCAGCATCAGGGTCTTTTCCAGTGAGTTGTCTCTTTGCTTCAGTTCAGTTCAGTTCAGTTCAGTCGCTGAGTCATGTCTGACTCTTTGTGACCCCATGGACTGCAGCATGCCAGGCTTCCCTGTCCATCACCAACTCCCAGAGCTTGCTCAAACTCTTGTCCATCTAGTCGGTAATGCCATCCAATCATCTCATCCTCTTTCGTCCCCTTCTCCTCCTGCCTTCAGCCTTCAGTCTTTCCTAGTATCAGGGTCTTTTCAAATGAGTCAGTTCTTTGTATCACGTGGCTGAAGTATTGGAGTTTCAGCTTTAGCATCAGTCCTTCCAATGAATATTCAGGGTTGATTTCCTTTAGGATTGATGGGTTTGATCTCCTTGCTGTCCAAGGGACTCCAAAGAGTCTTCTCCAGCACCACAGTTCAAAAGCATCAATTCTTCCACGTTCAGCCTTCTTTATGGTCCAAGTTTCACATGCATACATGACTACAGGAAAAACCATAGCTTTGACTGTGCAGACCTTTGTCAGCAAAGTGATGCCTTTTCTTTTTAAGAAGCTGTCTGTGTTTGTCATAGCCTTTCTGTGAGTTCATTTATGGTTTTTTTTGTTAAATGTGTATCCTTGATTTAAAAAATTTTTATTAACTTTAGCTGGCTCTGAGATGAGTTGGTTGTTAGATTCTCCTTAGTTTTTCAGTTATATGACAGGCTAGATAACTTGAAAACTCTGGAATCAAAAGGTCCTTTTAAGTAAATAGCATAGATTAGTTTGCAAGGAAGTAAAGAGAATTCCACTGGGCAAAACCAAGGAAATCTGAAAATAATACCTGTTAGTTTGAACTGACTCTGGAGCTACTCTGAAAAAATTTGCCAATCTGGGTAATGTATTAATTAGCTTATTTTGCTTGACAAACCACCCCCAAATTACTGACATAATTACCTATTTAGCTAGTAATTCTGTGGCTTAGTGATTTGTGCTGGGCTTCATTGGGCAGTTCTCATCTTAGGTGAACTCAGTTGATCAGTTGATGGTCTGGATAGGGGCTGGGTAGTCTGTGGGGTCTTTAGCTGGGTTGGCTTATCTCTGCTCCAGATTGTATATTATCCTTCAAGCTAACCTTAAGTATGCTCATAGTAGTATAGCAGGGTTCCAAAAGAGAGAGGAAAGAATGCAGAGCCACCTGTTAGGCTTAGGGTCACCTCATGCACTGTCATTTCTGCTTCATTCTGTTCAAAGCACGCCATAGGCCAGAGACCAGTTTTAAGACATGGAGAAATAGATTCCTCATCTTGATGGGAACCCCTACAAAAGTCATGTTGCAAGGGTAATGGGTATAGGGAATGGAATAACTTCAGCAGTTTTTATAAGCAATATACCACAGATGGCAAGGGAATTTGGAATAGGAAGTAGGACCGAAGAAGTGGTATAGGTGGTAGTGAGGCCTGCGAAACCATCTCCTCCCAGTAAAGCCACCTCATGGGATGAGTCCACAGTGAAATATTCTCTTGCTAGTTTAAGGAAACTTTTCTGGCCTTGGCTTAGTCTCTTGTTTGAATCTTCCCTCAGAATTTATAACCACAAGACTGTCCTGAAGTAGGCTTGGGATTTATCAGAATAGTCCTGAATTGAAGTATACGTATTATGTTTTACAATGTATTAAGGGTTTTAAATGAAGTAACTGTCTGCATGATTTGAAAAGAAGAACTAGAAATGGGATAAAACATAGTCATTAAATTTTTAAATTCAGTGGATAATGGAAACAGCAGGTTGGACATACTGCTAAAGAGTAAAGTAATAATATGGAAAACAAATCTAGGGAAATTAGTCACAAGGGATATGGATATTTAGGAGAAGTTAGAAGACTGTTAGAGTGTTGGGAAGATAAAACATTTGTCTAATATTATCAAGAAGAACATTGAATACATGGGAGAGAGACAGTATTTACAGAAATAACATAAGAATTTGCCAGACTTGATTGAATCCATGAAACTTTGAGGAACACAACACCTGAGCTGGATGATCACCTTAGCCCATTCCTAAATATATGGTGATGAAGCATCAGAGGGAGTTGGACAGATTCAGGATTAGTGGGTTTTCGCTAGCTTCAGTTTTGTAATTTCTTAGGTTTGTAATTTGTTTGCTTCCACTCTGGTACCTCTAGAGAAATCTGAGTGTGTATACATAAGAATCAGTTTCTTTTGAAGAAAGGAAACATTGTCTTACCATACGTTTTTATATGTACCAGTCTTCTGCCCAGTTCTTACCCTAAAGCTTTTGAGTGATACCCACATGGTGTAGGCCTTTAGAGACTACAGCTTTAAGCCAGAACCTGAGTGAGAAGGTGGTTGGCTGATTTCCTTGGACAGCAGTTAGATGCTGCCTCTAGAGCTGAATCATATAGTGTAAGAGATATCAGTACAGAGCTGGGCCTTTTTAAATTTGGACATTTGTGGGAATTTTCTGGACCATGCTTAAGCAGTCTACCTGTGTGGTACAGAATTCATTCAGTATAGAATAAGGCTATTAATAAAAATTTGTACAGAAAACTTGAAAACTCTAATGGTCTTATTAACTTATTTTTGAAGAGAAAAATTATACCAGTAATATTCACCATGCTTTTCTAAATGTAAATTATTTTTATATTTACATGAAAGGTAACATTAAGTCTGAGGTTTTCTGTCATTTTACTCTAGGCAGCACACTTCTGCTTTTGTTCCTTCATCAGGACGAATTTATTCTTTTGGACTTGGTGGTAATGGACAGCTAGGAACTGGTTCAACAAGCAACAGGAAAAGTCCTTTCACTGTGAAAGGAAACTGGTTTCCTTATAATGGGCAGTGTCCACCAGATTTTGGTAAGTTCTTTTATATTAAAGCTTTGCAGCACATGCTAAAACTGTTGTTAAAATGTTGCTCTTAAGAGGTGAACTTTTCTACATTTGAAATGAAAGAATTCCAAGATGCATTGTTAGGAAAAATAGCAAGATACAGAATACTATATACTGTGGTTTAGTTTATTTATATTTGCTTGTATATGCATAAGGAAACAAGATAAATAAAATAATGAAAGTGGTTTCAGAGGGTGGAAACCGAATGGTGATTAGAAACCAGTGGGAGGGAAATATTTTTAGTTTTTTATTTTGATTATGGTAAAATACACTTCACAAAGTTTATGAACTTAACCATTTTTAAAGCACTCAGTTCAGTATTGTTAAGTACATTTACATCGTTGTGCAGCTACCTCCAGAGCTCATTGCATCTTGCAAAACTAAAACTCCTTGTTCATTAAACAACAGTTCTCCATTCACTCTTCCCACTAGCGGGCAGTCATTCTGCATTCTGTCTCTCAGAATTTGACTTGACTCATTACCTCATAATGCTTCCCAGGTAGCTCACATGTTAAAGAATCTGCCTACAATGCAGGAGACCTGGTTTGATTCCTGGGTTGGGAGGATCCCCTGGAGAAGGAAGTGGCAACCCACTCCAGTATTCTTACCTGGAGAATCCCATGGACAGAGGAGCCTGGCAGCCTATAGTCCATGGGGTCACAAAGACTTGGACAATACTGAGCAACTAACACTTTAAATTTCACCTCATAAGTGGAATCATGCAGTATTTGCCTTTTTGTGATTGGCCTATTTTATCAACTTACCATTAATGTCCTTAAAGTTCCTCCGTGTCACAGCATGAATGTTAATAGTAAGGTTATTAACAGCATGTGTGTATAGACTACATTTTGTTTATCTACTAATTGCTGATGGACATTGGGATTGTTTCTACCTTTCGACAGCTGTGAATAGCGCTATAAACATGGGCATATGAATCTCTCTTTAAGATGCTTCTTTCAGTTCTTTTGGGTATATGCGAGAAACAGTTACTTTAACAGTCTTGGGTATATATGAGACTTTAACATATATAACCTTGTCTATTTCTCTGAAATTTGAACATATGTATATATTACTTATTGAAAATATTAAACTTTAAAATTTGCTTTTATATCCCACTGTGTTAGACAAATGTATAATTTATATTGTTACTCTTTCAATAGATCTGGATATCTTTTCATTGATATTAATTTACTACTAAAAAATTTGAAGTACTCAAATGCTGTTTTCTCATTCACTTCTTTGACAAGCTGCAACCAAAATGTACTTTTTAAAATACTTTCTTTACCATCCTGAACTGTACCTCAGAATTGTTTTTTATTTATGTTATCTATACTTGATTTTCTTTGGGATTTTTCTCTGAGCTGTGGGACTTGAGACTATTTAGTGATGAACCTGCCATGAAGATTGACATTTGAAAGATCCAAAACTTTTTAATATGAATTACCTTTGAAGATTTTTTTTTGTAGCTGAAAGGTTATCTCAGTTATATTCTTATTTAACAAAGGTCAGAATATGATTCTGTTTTTTTCTTCTTTTTGTTTGATTTTGTGTTAGAATATGGCTTAACTTTCTTCCAGTCATTCTTTGGTTTGTAACCTGCATTTATTTTAATAGTATCGTTCTTTTTCTTATGTCCTTAGGAACATGTTGGTGTTTCATCATATCAGTTTCTTCCAAAAGGCACTGTTAATAACCTAAAAAAGAGATTTTGTCATTTAAAGCAGCATGGGTATTGTAAGGAATCATGTATTTCTGTTCATAAAGTTCAGTCACCTAGAGGTGCATTTTGTTGCCTTTAAAACTGCATACTTTGAGATTATTTGTATTAAAGTGGGAAAGGAAATAGAATTCTAAAGGTAGTCATTATTGCTGCTGTTTAGTCTCATTACTCACAGTAGCCAAAAGGTATAAACAATTCATTTGTCCATCAACAGATGAATAGATAGATAAATATGGAATATGCATGTAATTGAGTATTACTCATATAGAGGAATAAGATTTTGGTACATGCCACAGCATGGAAGAACCTTTAAAACATTATTATGCTAAGTGAAAGAATCCTGACACAAAAGGACAAATATTGTATGATCCCTCTTATATGAGGTACCTAGAACACATTTATAGAGAATGAGAGAACCGTGGTTACCAGATGCTTGAGAGAGGGGAGAATGAGGACTTCTTTAATGGGTACAAAGTTTTTGTTTGGGATGATAAAGTATTCTGGAGATGAATAATGATAATGGTTGCATAACACTGTGAATTTACTTAATGCCAGAAATTAACACTTTAAAGTGCTTAAAACAGTAAAATTTTCTACTGTGTGTATTTTACCACAATTTATGGCTGATAATTACTTTGTACTGTACTAAAACTGTGTAGGATAGAAACTAATTAAATGTGAATTTTATTTACTCAGCCCCTCTAGAAGATAACTCTGTTGTCCCTACCATAAATCACATTTTTAGCATAAACTATCTGATATGGTCTCAAGGCCACAGGTAAACAAATACACTCTTAATAGGATATGCCCAAGACTTTGAGACTCTCTCCTTGGAACTGGGCAAAGGGTAAACCTTTCTTTAGAATGTGTATGCTAGGGCGGCTGTAATAAAATACCACAAACTTGTTTGCTTGAGCAGTATGAATTTATTGATTTCACAGTGCTCACGGCTTGAAGTTCAAGATCAGGGTGTTGGCAGTGTTGCTTCCTTCTGAGGGCTGTGAGAGTTCCATGTGTCTCTTAGCTTTTGGTGGTTTGCTGGCAGTCTTTGGTATTCCTTGGCTAGTAGTTTCTGCCTTCATTCTCTCTGTGTGCTTATGTGTGTCCAAATTTTGCCCTTTTATAAGGACACCAGTCATTTTGTATTAGTGGACCACCCTACTCAAATATGACTTCAGTTTAAGTAATTACATTTGCAGTGACCCTATTTCTGAATAAGGTCACTTTCTGAAGCCTCTGGGAGTTAGGACTTCAAACATAAGAATTTGCGGAGAACACAGTTCTTTCCATGACAATGTCCCAGACCTGACAAAGTAATCTTTTACTGGGCCTGAAGCATCATAAGCATTGGCTCCATAAGTAAAGCCAACTTTATTCCTTAAAATGACTTGTATCTGATTCAATAGCCATCATTCTCAAATATGACATTTCAGGTAAGCCTTTAGTTATATAATTGATTGTTCAACCAGTTATGAAAGAAGTACAAACTAGTGAAAAGGGGAACATACTCTTACTGAACCCACGCAGACAGCAACATTACTATCAAAAGAAGGGAAACCTAGTATGTTTGAATTCTCATTGAATTTTGGGGATCAGCAAGAATCAGATACAATTTTTTAGTTGACGTACTATATTTTATTTCAGGTATATATTACAGATGATCGCCACAGTAACTGTAGTTAAACATCTATCACCATAGTTAAATTTTTTTTTCTTGTTATGAAACTAAGATTTACTCTCTACCGAGTTTAAAATATGACTGGAAATTTGTACCTTTTGAGCCCCAGTCAGAGGTGGCTAGGGATAGGGGCAGACACAATGGATAAAGGGGCTCAAAAGATACAAATTTCCAGTCATATTTGAAACTTGCTAAGAGAATAAATCTTAACAGTTTCATAATAGTTTTGTAACTGGTGATAAATGTTAACTAGACTTACTGTGGTGATCGTTTGCAATATATACAACCACTAATCTGTTCTCTGTACCTATGAGCTTGTTTTCAGTTGGTGGTGGTTTGTTTTTTAGATGCCATGTGTAAGCAGTGTTTATTTTTTATTTTTCTGACTTATTTCGCTTAGCATAATACCCTTTGGAATCATTTGTGTTGTCACAAATGGCAATATTTCCCTTTTTATGGCTAATATTCCATTGCATGTATATGGCTGTGTATATATTATTTGTGTGTGTATGAGATGTATACACAGCTCATATTTTCTTTATCCATTCATCCATCACTGGAAACGTAGGTTGTTTCCATATTTTGGCTATTGTAAAATGAACATGGTGATACATACATCTTTTCAAATTGGTGTTTTTGTTTTACCCAGAAGTAGAATTTCTGGATCATATGGTAGTTCTATTTTTAATTTCTTGAAGAACCTCCATACTGTTTCCATAGTGGCTGTACCAATTAACTTTCCCACTAGCAGTACATGAGGCTTTCCTTTTCTCCACATCTTCACTAACATTTGTTGTTTCTTGTCTTTTGGATAATAGCCAATCTAACAGGTTGATATTTTGGTGTGATTTGCGTTTCCCTGATGATTAATGATGCTGAGTATCTTTTCATTTGCCTGTTGACCTTCTGTATGCCTTCTTTGGAAGAATGTTGGTTCAGGTCTTCTGCCTATTTTTTTTTTTAACCAGGCTGTTTGTTTTCTTAATGTTGAATAATATGAACTGTTTATGTATTTTGACTATTAACTCCTTATTGGCCATATCATTTGCAAATGTTTCTGCCATCTAATAGGTCTTTTTGTTATGTCAGTGGTTTCCCTTGCTGTGCAAAAGCTTTTAAGTCTAATTAAGTCCCATTTATTTTCACTTTTGTTTCCTTGCCTTAGGAGACAGATCCAAAAAATGTTGCTGTGATTTATGTCTAAGAGTGATCTGCCTGTTCTCTTCTAGTTTTATGGTTTCTGATCTTAATGTTTTGGTCTTTAATCCATGATGATGATTCCCTTTGCTCTGTAGAAATTTTTTAGTCTTGTATGCAGTCCTATTGCTTATTTTTGCTTTTGTACGTTTACTTTTTGGTCAAATTCAAACAGTCATCCTCAAGACTGATGTCAAGGAGCTTGCTGCCTGTGTTTTCTTCTAAGAGTTTTCTGGTTTAGGTCATACATTCAAATCTTTAGTGTTTTGAGGTGGTTTTTGTGTGTGGTATAAGATAGTGGTTCAGTTTCATTCTTTTGCATGTGGCTGTCCAATTTCCCCAGCACTATTCGTTGAAAAGACTGTCCTTCTCCATTGTGTGGGGCTTCCCAGGTGGCGCTAGCAGTAAAGAACCCACCTGGCAATGCAGGAGACATAAAGAGATGTGGGTTTGATCCCTGGGTAGGGAAGATCCCCTGGAGGAGGGCCTGGCAACCCACTCCAGTATTCTTGCCTGGAGAATTCCATGGACAGAGGAGCCTGATATGCACACATGGGGTGTCAGAAGAGTCAGGCATGACTGAAGTGACTTAGCATGCCCTATTATGTATTCTTGGCTCCTTTATCTTAAATAAACTGCTCATATGCGCTTTGGTTTATTTCTGGGCTGTCTATTCTGTTCCAGTGATCCATGTCTTATTATTAATGCCAATACCATACCATTTTGATTATTGTAGTGTTGTAATATAGTTCAACCCTGCCCTCACTCTTTGTTGTCTCTCAAACCTTTGTTAATGTCCAGGAAGTCTGTCCTATTTTTAGTGGCTCCCAGTTGAGTATATGCTGAGACCTGTCAGTTTCTCAAAGGGGAAAGTTTCAAGTACCTAGATTCAGGCTGATTGGATGCCAGACTCTTAGGCAGCATCTTTTAAGTAAACAAATATATATCGTCCTGTGGGACTGCAAGTGAAAGTCACAGTGGCTGGCAGAACCAGGCAACCTAGAGATGTTTCCTGGGCAGCAGCTGTGTAAATCAGGGCCCCATTAAAGGTACAGGCTTCCTTTGCAGGAGAGTCTAGCAACTTAAAGCAAGATAGAAGGAAAGTGTAGAGATGGCATCCACCAGCTTCTGTTCCCAGAGATCACCTCAGTAGGTTGCTAAAGCTCCAGGACAAGCTTGAAGGCCTTTTCACAGAAAACTGGGGAATGTTTCCACTGGCTGTTCATGCTGTGCTAGCCAGCCAAGAACTGTTTCTCCAGTTGTTAAAATCCCATGGGATCCAGGATACAAACCCAGCTGTCCACCAGAACCAGGCAATGAAGGGGAATCATTAAGTGATAGCCACAATGGGATTACCAGATGGGAATACAGGCTCCCCTGTGGAAGATACAGATGCTCTGGAGTGTAGTAGAGGGACAGCATATAGATAAGGCTCTACTTCTGAGATTTCTGAGAAAATTACAGTAGGCCTTTAGATATGGATTTAATTAGAAGCCTTCCTCCTAGCCCAAAGCTGTATTAGGTAAACTAATACACCTTTTTTATAAAAATATTAGACACCTCCGTCTGTTGCTTCTTGCTGTGCCCTGGGGTGGTAGTCAGTTAAGAAGTCTTTCTCCATTGATTATAGTCTTGTGGGACCCTAGAGCCATAAGCCCACTGGACCCCCAGAGTTGGGTGATCTAGAGGTGTTCGCTAGATGGCTGCTGCAAAAATCAGGGCACTAGGTGAGGATATAAGCTCCTTTCTGGGAAATACTGGCAAGCTGAAGTGAGAAGAGAAACTTTTTTAACATTTCATTTCAGCCTACCAAAGCAGAGTTTACAAAATTAATGTGAATTAGATTACTTTAGAAGAAGGAGAAATGACTCTCTGTAAGGGAGATCCAGAAAACAGAAAATTAAAATGAAGTTAAACATTATAGATCTTGGATTGTCAGTTTCGTAAAGTGGCTTATCAGCTTAAAAAGAATATATGAGAAATCCCACCTGTGCCCAGGTGTCTGCTTGACATATAAATGATTTAAAATACCAGGTACAGTCCTTTTCACAGGACTCTGAGATTATCCTTATTTGTCGATAGTACAGACTCTGGCCTGTAGCTTATAGAAAAGCTTTCAGACAAGCGTGAGAGTAAAACAAAAACTATTCAGTAGATGACAGTGGCTTAGAATAACTGTTGCTTATTTATTACTGGTAATTGTCAAGTGGAAGGATATGATGAGGATCCATAATAAGAATAAATTTAACAGGGAAATTTGTGTCTGTTGTATCTGTGACAGACAGAGCACATTACAGGCATATTTTGGAGATACTGCCGTTTGATTCCAGAACACCTCTATTAAGTGAGTCAGATAAATATTTTGGTTTCTTGGTACATATAAAAGTTATGTTTACATTATCCTGTAGTCTATTAAATGTACTGTAGCATTAGTTCTTTAAAAAATATATGTATCTTAATTCAAAATATTTTATTACTAAAAAATGCTAACCATTGTCTGATAATAAAAATCATTAATTTGTAAATGCCACAATATCTGTAAAGCACAGTAAAGTGAGTTATGCCTGTATTCCAAAAAGGTTTTTAAACAAGAATGTTTCTAATGATGATGGTTAAGCCTGTTTACAAAGAAGTCAGTGATTGTTACATCTGATTTATAAAGATGAATAAATATGACTTTTTATAGACGAAGAAAGCCTTGAGTTACAACATGATAAGCCTGAGACCTGATGCCAGAAATAACACCAAGAGGATCAAGTAAAGAGACTCAGTAAATCAGGGGTCGAGTTTAGACATCTATATTTTTGTAGAACCCGGCTTGAAAATCACTGGCCTAGAAGATAGATGTAAATAAAAATGAAAGTTCGGTAATAAGTGAAGTTAGAACTGATGCCACTTACCACTGGAACTTTCATAAATACAGGAAAACTTGACAAAACTATTCATGAGTTTTGAATACTGTTTCCCCAAAGCAGTGACATTACTGAATCTCCATGGACTTCTTATAAGACAAACACTTTTTACAATTTATTAATTGATGAAATTTTTATATTATGTTTACCATGTAAATTAGAAAAATTTATAATAATTGCATTTTGAAATATTTTTATTAGTTTAGAGAAGTAAACATTTTATATTTAAATTTACCATATAAATTTAACCAACTCTTAACAATAGTAACACATCAAATCAGCGTAATTATTTCTAGCATCTCTTTTTATATGTTGAAATGGCAGATCTCTGTGATTCTCCATAGCCTCTCTGGGAAATCTCAAAGGAATTTTCACTAACACATATAAAGTATCTGGAAGTTCTGTTTTTCTATGTTTAGGATCTGATTTGGTGAAGTGTGTTAGGTTGCTAAGACTGCCAAAATACCACAGACTGGGTGGCTTAAACAGCAGAAATTGATTTTCTCAGTTTTGGAAGCCAGAAGTCTACGATTACCCTGTCAGCAGGTGTGGTTTCTTCTGAAACCTCTCTCCTTGGCTTGCAAACGGCTACCTTCTTACTGTATGATTGTGTGTTTGTGTGTATGTATTTTGCTGGCGTTTCTTCTTGTTCTTATAAAGGCAGCAGGAATGTTGGGTTAGGACACCTTCCTAACAGTCTCATTTTTCTTTAATCACCTTTCTAAAGGCCCTGTCTCTGAATGCAGCCATATTCTGAGGTACTGGGGCTCAGAGCTTCAACATATGAATTTGAGCAGGGGACACAGTTCAGCCCATAACAGGAAGACAGAAATCAAAAAAGTTGTGAGAAAAGATAGGAACACTTTATTAAAAGATGTAACCTTTGATGCTTGAGAAATAATACTTAGTTACCTGTTTTACTGAAGTGAGATTAAAACATTTCAAAATAAATGTAAATGGTAATATGATTGAAAAGATCTTTAGCTTCTTCATAAGTGAGGAGTCTTGATTCTTTTTTTCCCCTTAAATAATGAAAGGCAATAAAATTGATACGTAGTATAGAAAGTTTTTCTAGTAAGATGCAGAATTTTTGCGCTTGGCAGATTACACAAAAGTAAAGAACAACATATAGGTGAAGGCACGGGAGCACACCCTTAAAATTGAAGTGGACTTTGCTAAGATTTTAACATACTGAAAACCTTTTTCACAGTCAAGTATAAACCGAGGCAGATGAAATTCACTTAGCATGCTGTGTCTTCAGTTATGCTCTTCCATGTTGTGGACAAGCTGATAGTTTTTCAAGGGCAAGTGGTATTGTCTCAGAGGGTCCCTGAGGTTAAAATGACTTTCATATTAGTACTAAATGTTGTCAGTGTTAATATGCAGTGCTTTTGTTCTTGTTCATTTTCAAATAAATCAATGAGTGTTTTTTAAATCTCTTAATTTTCAGTTCTGGTATGGTATATATTAGTGCTTTTAAGCTCTTTGGGATTCTGAATAAGTCCTAAGAGTGCAAAGGGATTCAGAGATCATCAAAAGCTACTTTTCCTTGTAAATCAAAGGCACATAGATAGTTGTATCTCTGTCAGTATTGCTCCTAAATAGTATGCTTTACAGAATTGTAAATAGCTCAGAGACACCTTTTAGGTAGCTATGTTTCCGAAAAGGGCCCTAAACAAGACTCAGTAAATGGGGAAGGAAGTTCAGGAGAGCCTATTTCAGAGTCTTCTCAGTTTTTCCTGACAATGTATTTTGTAGGGAGTAAGGAGAAGGTGAACTAGCCCTCCTAAATATGACAATGTATATATAAAACTGTAACAGTTAAATCAGATTATTGGTAAAACAGACATTCAGATTATTATAGTTTAAGGGAAATCGTGGGGAGGGAGAGGAGGATCCATGTATTGGCATTGTATATAGGTTTTGTTCCAGGTTCAAACTGCAGTTGATTGGCAGTTGCTCTTGGAGGTATAGGAAGGACCTTATGAAGTGGAAGTTATGAGAAAGGCTTAGAGAACACTTGGGGTGGAGAGGAGTGCCAAAGTTGTTGAGGGTTGTATGTTATAGGTAGAAGAGGTATAGTGTCTCTTTATAACTTTAAAACGAGGGCATCACTAATAAATATGTGGAGAAGGGGTAAGAATTACTCAACACATGAGAATTGGTAGCAAAATGTCAGTTTAGATCCTAAACTAACAATATATTCTAAAGGAAATTATAGATGGATTAAAGTTAAATATAAAAAGGTTCTTAAGATAATTCTGTAATTTGAGGCTGGGAAAAACCTTTCTTAGCATTATGGCAATGAAACACGTCATAAAGAATAAAACAAATACATTTGATTTAATGGAAAAAGAAATCTGAGTTGAAATTAAATAATTTAGGAAAAATGTTTGTAACAGATAAAACCTGAGGTAGTTGCCAAAGTACTCATACATATTGGTGTGAAAAATAGTAAGATACCTAGTAAATAGGACAAACATTTAGACGTGTAATAGATAAAGGTAGTTAATGGAAATTCCCAGTGAGGAAATCCAGGTTACTAAGAAACATGTAAAAATTATAATCAAAGAGAAATGCAAATTCAAAAGGCCAAGCAATAGTAAATAAGTGGAAAAGAACAAGCATTAATCTTTCCTATTACAGGGCAATGTGGTGGATAAGGGGACGCTAATGGTCCAACCATAAGATGAGGAAGTAATATTAGTGTATCATTTTTCAGCCCACAATGAATTAATGGTCTGTGGGTGTCAGTGGTTACTAACATCACAAAAAGGAACACAACCATACATTATGTGCTTCCTGATGAAGAATAGCCCTGTCCACTACCATGTAATAATTTTGTCAGAATAATTGAGTAATTAATCTAATGAAATCCTCTCTAGATCCAACTACTAATTTACAGAAATATACGGAAGACTGAGGAAAATACTAGGAGAATCCTCAAGGATATAATCACCAAAATCCAATCTGCAGGAAGCTGCGTAGGACAAATGACTAGGTTCCACAGACGTTTTTAGAGTTGTAATTAAAAGAAAATTAAGGAAAATAATTTTTGGTGACCTATTCACAGCCCCCAGAAACCTATTCATGTACTATAGTTTATCCATTTACTTGATGATTATTTAAAGAGGGCAGAATCACCTTTTAGAAACAAATGAATAACATCCTGCTCAGTGTTTTGAAGAAAGTACATGACTTCATGTGGACTTGGGAAGATGATGTAGAGAAAGATTTTAAGTTGAATGATTGGTTTATTTAATATTTTAAATTTACCCTTTTAATTTGTTCTTTAAAATATTTGGCCTTAGAACATTCTTGTTGTGGAAAATTTGGTCATTAATGTTCTGATCTCTGAAGCTCTTATTATTGGTATTTTCTAAGCTAGGTAATTTTTATATATTAAACATTTACTCAGTGTTTTTACAAATAAAACATTGTGGTTAATAGTAGGGAATGATCCAGATATGATCCCTTCCTTAAGAATTTGTAATTCTGTAGCAGTGATGGTCACAAATAATACAGGTGAAGAATTAGTCTAGTCAGCTGAAGAGTGGAGGGTCAGGAGTAGGAACACAGAAATGGATTATGTTTGGAAATAACTAGACTTAAGTTGGGCTTCCCTGGTGGTTCAATGGTAAAGAACCCACCTGCAAGTGTAGGAGACCAGGAAACGTGGGTTCAATCCCTGGGTTGGGGAGATTCCCCTGGAGGAGGAAATGGCAACCCACTCCAGTATTCTTGTCTGGGAAATCCTATGGAAAGAGGAGCCTGGTGGTCTGTGATCCATAGGGTTGCATAAGAGTTGGACATGACTTAGAGACCGAACAACAACAGCAACAAAGCCTTAAGTTACATACATTGTGATGCTATAGTGTTTTGGCATGTGATACTTATAAATACTAGTCTAGTGGTATTTTTGTTAATACTATAGATAGTTTTTCCATTTTGAGATGAAGAGAAAGAGGAAGAGGCTTTAAATGTCTTTTTGAAAAGGGACTTTATTGTTTCTTCTTTTATTTCTACTAAATTTGTTTATTAATATTTATATTTTTGGACCTGATTTGGATGTTATTGATAGTTTCTAATAAAGAGCTGTGTGTGTCACTTTACTTTTGTATAGCTTTGTTGAGAGAGAAAATAATTTTGCATTACTCAAGATATAACATACACTGATACTTGTTTCTTGTTTGTTTTCATTCTTTTTAAAATGAATGTTCCTTTTTTTTTTTGGCCACGTCCCACACAGCTTGCAGGATCTTAGTTACCCAACCAGGGATTGAACTCTGGGCCACAGCAATGAGAATGCTGAGTCCTGACCACACCAGGGAATTCCCCAAAATGAATATTCTTACTTTTTATTTTCTTCTGAGCTATCTTTTATACCTTTGATTCAGTTTTTACACCATCATCAGTTTAAAATATATTGAGATAATAAAGATCTAGATTAAAAAATGTCATTGTTTGACATGCAGATCAAAAAGAAGACTGTACAACAAAAACCAATAAAACATTATAAAGCAATTTATCCTCCAATTGAAAAAACAAACCAAAACAAAACTTAGAAACGTAAAAAAGCAACCAAAAAGCTTAGCAAATGCTGGAAGTGCTTGTGGGATCATTTAATGTTCCATTAACTTGGTTGGTCAACATTCTGAGTCATTTTGTGTCATTGAGCCCAGGATTGGGAGGTCTCATTAAGTTAGAGATTAAGAGAAAGTCCAGTAGCATATTTGATGCTATAAAAAAAATATATATATAAATCTTGAATTTTTAAATATTTTATTTTAATTACAGATTCTGAAGAATATTTCTGCGTGAAAAGAATTTTCTCAGGTGGAGATCAAAGCTTTTCACATTATTCTAATCCCCAGGTAATAGAAATCATATGAATAATTAATAAGATCAGATAATTTCATATTAGTATTCTTTATATGTTACAAAGTATGGCCTTAATTTTGTTCTTCAAGTCTACAAATATTTTCGGATCTATTTGACAGGTTTTTGTTTTCAGTTTGTTTTTCCAGTTTTGTTTTCAGGTGTTTAGTAGAGATTAACTTCCAGATGCAGAATGCTTTGTATATAATCCTCTTCCCTCAAACTCATCTACTTATTTTAAACTTTAGAACTGTGGGCCACCAGATGACTTTAGATATCCTGATCCTTCGAAGCAGATCTGGACTGTGAATGAAGCTTTAATTCAAAAATGGCTCAGCTACCCCTCTGGAAGATTTCCTGTAGAGATAGCCAAGTAAGAAAAATGTTTTGTCTACACAAAGACAAAATCTCTCAACTCCTTGGTAGAGGAACCTGTACTTAGAAGTTTTTATTTAAATAAATATTTCATTAAATATCATTTACTGAATGGTTTATATACAGAAGTTTAAATGTCTGGAATTTCTATAATAGTGGATATTTTAGGAGATCTCATTTAAATTTGTTATATATTTTAAATATATAAAAATATACATATAAGAATATGCAGTTCTTAAAATATTAAATATAGCCACTTTAGAGATTGGGTTTGCAAAAAAGTTCCTTCTGGCTTTATATTGGTCACTTTCTTTTAACATCTGTGTTCCTGGAAGAATTGAGTATTACTTCCTTCTTGAAAATTTTGCGTGCAGATGGACTTGTTTAGTACTTTAAATTTTTGTTGTTGTTGAAGGTGGTGTAGGTATTTGGGATGAGGGATTATAGCTGATCATCTGTTTTTTAGTTCTAGATTATGTTCCCAAATTGAAGTTTTTCTTAACAGCCTGAAGAGTAGTCTTCAGAAAAATAACTTTGCAGATTAGATTTACCACTGTGTGGAATTAAGAAAGTTAAATATGCATGTTTTTATAAAAAAATTTTTTTTTAGGAACATCAGATTTATTTGGTGAATCTGAGGATGATAGTAATGTTCAAGAGAGTCTAGGGTGAACAGTAATACCTCTGTCAAGGTTTACTTAATCTGTAGTAATTTATAGAATTCTGATTTATTCTGAATGTTGATTGGAGGAATGCTCTGTAGCATTAAATATTAGTTTAACTTTAATTTTTATTAAAAAATGAAGGTAAACATTTCACATTTTGTGATTTGGAGATTTTTAAATTTCTTTTTAGTGAAATTGATGGAACATTTTCTTCATCTGGTTGTCTAAATGGAAGTTTTTTAGCTGTTAGGTAAGTGACAGTTCTTTGTTATACTAAATTTTTTGAATTTATTATATTAAATAATAATGTCATTAAATAAATGAAATGAATTTAAAGTTTATCATTTTTTTCCTCTCTTTTTTTATCAATAGCAATGATGATCACTATAGAACGGGCACTAGATTTTCAGGGGTTGACATGAATGCTGCTAGACTTTTATTCCACAAACTTATACAACCTGATCATCCTCAGATAGCTCAGCAGGTTTGTTTTTAAAGTATTTTGTATTTGTATTATGTTCCCTGTTGAGTTTTTTATTCCATGTTATTCTAAAGCTTTGTTGCCTAATTAACTTTATAGTTTCATATACTTTATTATGATGTCTTTGTATAAACTAATGTAAGAATTTAAATCAGGTATTATTTTAAACTGTTTGTAATTTAGCTGTCAGACGTCTTTAAATCTTTCCAGATGTTCAGAGCAGACCCTTAATTATTTAACATTACCATGTTGGTTAAGTCTACATAGCTGTTGATGCAGAGAGTTTAAATTGAGATTTATACGTAAGATTTTTAAGATTCTCTTACAAATAGCATTGAAACATGTATATTACCATATGTGAAGTAGATGACCAGTCCAAGGTCAATGCATGAAACAGGACTGTCAAAGCCAGTGCACTGGGATAACCAGAGGGATGGGAGGAGGGTTCAGGATGGGGGGACACATGTACACCCGTGGCTGATTCATGTCAATGTATGGTAAAAATCACCAAAATATTGTAAAGTAATTAGCCTCCAATTAAAATAAATTAATTAATTAAAAGAAAAAGATTCTCTTATATTGCGTAGTCATTAATTTTCATTGTGCTCCACAGTACATTCATTGATGCATCATAAGATGGTTTCTTTTCTTTTTTTTCCCCCTTCACCATTTAATGTTTCCTCTGGTATAAGATTTTCTGTTTTTTTGACTATGCATTCATTTTAAATGAAGTAGATTTTACTTTTTGTCAAAATGTAGGTGGCAGCTAGCTTGGAAAAGAATCTTATTCCTAAACTGACTAGCTCCTTACCTGATGTTGAAGCATTGAGATTTTATCTTACTCTACCAGAATGTCCCCTGATGAGCGATTCCAACAATTTCACCACAATAGCAATTCCCTTTGGTACAGCTCTTGTGAACTTAGAAAAGGCACCGCTGAAAGTACTTGGTAAGAACTTTAATACTTTTTTCTTTTGTAACCTTTTTTCTTTAAGTGAAAATGCTCGTTAGGTTCTTACTTTTTTGCTGTTTGAAATTTTGCTATGCTGAATTATTTTGACATTGTCTCAGGGAAAGGTAAACCTGTTTTTCAATTCATTACTTTTTGCTAGTCATCTGATGCTTAGTTGTTAGAGTTGTTGGAGGCAAAGAATGTTAAATATTAAAATTTTAATCAAACACAACAGTGGAGACAATATCAGGAAAGATAAAAACTGTTTTTCATATTTCTCTAAATGGCAACCCACTCCAGTATTCTTGCCTGGAGAACCCCATGGACAGAGGAGCCTGGTGGGCTACAGACCATGGGGTTGCAAAGAGTCAGACATGACTGAGCGACTGAACAGAAACTTCCAGAGTGATTCACTCCAGAGTGATCTTATTGTTAAAGAGTAAAGGAAAGGGAACAGTTAAAACTGAACAAACCTGGGTATTAAATCCCCCTTGAACTTTATTAGCCCTTTGCCTTGTTTGCTAATTTTCTGATGTCTCTCTATGTGAGATTCCAGTCTTCATTTGATCTTATTCCTCTGGGTTTTTGGCATAAACTTTTCTCGCTTTGATTTTTCTAATTGTATAGATTTCATTTCTGTCTGTTGGCTGTTGTAGTTTGCCTGCTATATTTAGTAGCAGTGCTTTCCTCCTTCCTAATTTAGTATTTGTTAGATATGTCAGTCTGAGATACATAAGAGTAATAAAATCAGTACAAGAAGTTTTAGGCTGAGAGTGAGCAGAGGAAGCAACAAGCAGTGGGTAGAATGCTGGAATCTGAGGGAATGAGCCAGTGAGTGGTTAGAAGAGTGAAGCAGGGACTCACAAGTGTATTGTTGCCATGTTGTCAGAAGTTTTCCGGTTCCTTTCTGTCTCCTGCACAAGACTGTCATATTTGTAGTTAATAGCTATAAATAGTGAACATGGGGAACGACAGACATGGTATACTTTACATTATTCAGTTTCTGTATTTGATATTTAGGAGTACCTTGCATTCAGGTGGTGCTTCACATTTCCACTTTAAGTTAAAGGTAAAAGTTGGAGAGATCTATAAATATCGGAGCAATACAGTTTTTTAGTGTTTTTAAAAATTAAACCTCCTAATTTATGAAGCACTTTGAAACACCTGGTTTAATACGAGGGATAGTGGTTAAGTTTTTAATATAGCTTAGCAAACCAAGAATGTAAATTCAATAGACATTTTTTACTTTATTTTTGCTTTTGAGAGCTTTTAGAACCGTATTCTTTAACTTGAATGTGGAGTAGTGTCTATCAACCCTAGAAATGTTACATAAAATATCATATTACATGTATCTTCTTGAGATTTTCAAAGGGTTAAGAGCCACTGCTTTAGGAAAAATCAGTATGATTTTGAAAATTGTGACTTTTTAAATTTTATTTTATTTGTGTGTTCACCCTTTAATAACAGAAAACTGGTGGTCAGTACTTGAACCTCCGCTATTCCTCAAGATTGTAGAACTTTTTAAGGAGGTTGTGGTACATCTTTTGAAACTCTACAAGATCGGCATTCCCCCTTCTGAGAGAAGAATTTTCAACAGTTTTCTTCATACTGCATTAAAGGTTTTAGAAATATTACATAGGGTATGTCCAGTAGTTCATTTATTTTCCTCTTCCCCCATTGCCACTAACAGATTGTTGATGTTTATTTTAACATGACTATATTACAGAATTAGATTGGCATAAAAGATATTATAGGAATTTGGAGAAGTTATCTAAATTTTCCTTTCAAAGAAAGAATATGTATTTAGAGCTTTGGTCTTACTTGACTTTGTTAGGCATTTATGAATAACTTGTCTATAGTTGGGCAGAACAATAGCATACTAATGAATTAGAGTCTCCTTATGTTTTTTTCTGAAGAACATGATTTGTTATTTAAATAATACACTTGTTATTTATAGGTGGACATAATACAAAAGAGATTTCATCCTACTTATGATTGTGAACATTTAAAACTCATGTTCTTTTTGCTATTGGCTACTAATGACTTCAATCAAAATAGAACATTTGAAACATGACTAATTGAAATTGGAACCATATATAATTCATTAATTTGCCTATTGTTCTTTCCTGCCCTTCTTCCCAGTGGAAGAAATAGTACACTTGTAGCAGTTCAAAGTTATAGCAGTTCAAAGAAGTAGAGTCTCAGCTGTTACATTAAAGATGGTTTTGAGACATCCCTGACAGCTGGTATATCTCTGTTCTGCCATTTGATATTAAGATACTATCTTGGAAGACATGACCTAAGGGAGGAACATATGTTTCTAGCCTCTAGAATGACTGAAAAACTCATGTGAATCTTTAGTTTCCTCCCCTTAACAGCTTCTTGTGTTTTCAGACCCTTCTTGCTTGCTATTACGGTTAGTGATAAAGGGTAAAGGAAACAAGCCTTGTGTTCTCTGTAAGAAAGAGCCCATACGGACGATTTTTTTTTTCCTTTTTATTCTTTTAATGAAGTTCCTGGTTCATTTAATGATCCTTTCTCTACTACTTCTTGAACTTCTTTTCTTTTGTATTTAGTATTTGCAAGCTCTTCTGAAAAACAAGTCATTTCTCTTACTATAGCTGAGGCTATGATAGCCATTTTTTTTCTTAGGGGGAAATAAGTTATTATCATGTTTGCCTTCCCCAGTCCAAGGCTTTCTTGCAGCACTTTAGGGTAAACTGGATTCTGCAGTAAACTGCTATTAAGATCTTCTGTCTTCATGATATGGGTCTCTACTTTTCTGTATGCCTTTTGCCTAGGATTTAAGTGAGTGATTAGT
Source organism: Bos indicus x Bos taurus (assembly GCF_003369695.1). Taxonomy (NCBI): domain Eukaryota; kingdom Metazoa; phylum Chordata; class Mammalia; order Artiodactyla; family Bovidae; genus Bos; species Bos indicus x Bos taurus. The sequence continues at coordinate 24,451,093 of NC_040103.1, read as the reverse complement.
TTCTTTCCTTCCTCTGGACTCTCTTTTCTTCCTATTTCAGTGAACCATCCTTTGTCAGCAGGACCTTTTTCCCAAGTAATTAATTATTCACTTCCCCTCTTCCTTGTCTGGTTATCTTTATTACCTCTTAAATTTTTTTTTTTCCTTAGCTGTTTTTTTTCCACAAGTGAAAGGGAAAGGAAATTGGAATTTCCACAAGTGAAAAGGAAAGGAAATTATGAAATTGTCTTTCATAATTACAGACAGAACTTCAGCTAGTAACTTATGTGCGTAGCTCAGAAGCCTCAATCTTTATTGAAGAGAACCCTATGGGGTTCCGTGTCCAGAGACCTTTTTGACGGAGCCATGCTGGAACTAGGATCCTAAATTATTGCTAGCTGAAAGGGAAAGGAAAATAAGTTCAAAAAGTTATATGAAGTTACATGAGGTAGACAAGATGAAAAACCTCCCTTGTACATTAATTCATGTGAGCACTTTACACGAATTCCTCATTTAACTTTTTATAGTTATATCTTGCCCCTTAATCTGAGTATCAAAGGTCATAAACCAGTAAGTAGCAGAATTGAAATACAAATCTACTTCTAAAGTCCCTGATGTTTCTAGTGTACTTCTGTATCAGTAGATATGGTAATATAACTCGTTTAGAAGGGGATTTGGTTTTGTTTTATGCCTCAGTCTGGAGGCTTATACTTCCATAATTGTAGATAGCATTGAATTGTTAAAAAGACTAATTCTAATTCCCTCTATGCTGCTTCTTATCAATGTGATTTTGAACAAGTCTTCTTTCTGTTTATCGCATTTGCAGATAGTTATCTATAAAATAAGGATTGAAATAATGGCCTGCTGGTTTCCCAGGATTGATGTGTTGTTTAGATTATGGAATATATATACAAATACTGTACATCCATAAGGCAGAGATTTTGTTACCACCACTGTTTGAATGGGAAACTGCAGCTTTTAACTCAATTTATTTGATAATGAGGAACTTGAGTTCCTGTTTGAAATTGTTACATACTCAAAAGTAGGGTAGTAACGTTATCAGTTTCTTAGGCATCTCTTAGTGAGAGTTCTTAGGGCAATCACTTACCTTTCTTTTACCTCTTACTTTGGAGAAAACTTTACTTGGTCCTAACCTGTCATAGATAATTGTCAGGGATGATTTATTTTCATCTATAGTGGAACCTAAATTGCTTATCAGAGATTTGTGTTTTAGAAGACACCTTATGTCTGACAGCTGTATATATTTCTTCTCTCTGCTCCATAGTTAAGAATTAGGAGAAGTTTCCTAAAAGGATTTCCTTCCTGACCAAATCTGGAACAGGATTAAGAACTGTAGAACTGGTCTGTATTTCTCCTGATCTTTTCAGGATATATAAATGACTTGTTCCTCCCTTATGTCATGTCCTTTGGAAAGCTTTTGAATTAGAAATCACTCCCAGTGCTCCAAATGGCATCACAAGAAAGATAATTTTGGTACCTGCTGTCAGGAATGAATGTGTTACCAGATAAATGAATTTGCTGGCAAGAAATTGGGTAGTTTCTGAGTTTTCACACAGTACATTATAGAGACACTAATATGCCAAAAGAAAAGACTTACTTGGTCTGACTAGCCTAAGTGCTGCATATCATGCTAACCCTCTAAGTCAGTGATTATCAAAAAAAATTTTTTTTCAAGGAACCCTTAAACCCAAACAAATAAGGCATGTGTTTACATACCATATACCACCTCTGAACTCAGGTTTATAAATGAGAGTACTAAACTGTAATTAATATATGAAGCATTATGATCACACACATTTAGTTTCTGTTTTTTACATTTTAGACAGCAGTATTGAGTGTGTAGGTTTTGAACTTCTGTCATGTAATTTTTAAAATTTATTTTACAAACATTTACTGAGTGCCTACTGTGTGCTTATTATGGTGCAGTTATAAACATTAGTGATGCAGTTATAAGGAAAAGATGTGATTTCTTCCCTTGTTAAGATTATAAATATAGAACAGTTGTATAATACAAATAAATAATTGTTTTTGATATAGCATGGTAAGTGCTAGATTAAGCAAAAGGAAGGGTGCTGTGAAACACATAGGAGGGCACATAACTCAAAAGAATTAAAGAAAACTTCCTGAAGAAAATAATGTCTTGTCAATTTTACCTTCCATACAAATGTATTTTTATTTATATTTTTAAAAACTGTGGACTTTATATGTAAATCTGTATACAGGTCTTTTGGATCGGTCTTCTATTCAGTGCCTAAATATTTCTCTATTTTTAAAAGACTTAACAACTGATTTTGTCTTTAGTTATTAAATCATTGTGACTGAATTAACCGTTAACCATCATTTCCCCCAAAGTCTTAAGTTTGACTGAAATTTGTTCCTGAATGAAACCTGATTTCTAAATTGTTAGTTTTTATTCTAACTTGATGGTCTTCTGAGGCAGCTCAGTGGTATAGAATTCACCCACCAAAGCAGGAGACCCACGAGACATGGGTTAGATCCCTGGAGTAGGAAATGGCAACCCACTGCAGTATTTTTGCCTGGAAAATTCCATGGACAGAGGAGCCTGGCAGGCTACAGTCGAGTGAGTTGCAAAAAGAAAGACACAAGTGAGGGGAAATATACACACACATTCTAACATAGCATTTCTTATCAAAAACATGTCATATCTACATGATATAAAAGCTGTAAACACTGGTTGCTACTGGTGAGGGAAATTGCAGTTTACCTTTTAAAATAAATATTTCAGATAAAGAAAAATACATCAGAGGTCAGTAGGATGTGGATCATTTTCAACAAATATCATTAAATTTTTAAAGAGTCCATTGTAATAGTTAAGGTATATATTTAGTAGTTTCTGCAGATGAATATTGGGCTACCTAGGTGGCTCAGTAGTAAAGATTTGCAGGAGACACTGCGTCTGGAAGATCCCCTGGAGAAGGAAATGGCAGCCCACTCTAGTATTCTTGTCTGGGAAATCCCATGGACAGAGGAGTCTGGCAGACTACAGTCCATGGGATCACAAAAGAGTTGGACACAACTTAGTGATTAAACAACAACAACAACACATAAATATTGGAGAAGGAAAAGCCAATGAATTTTTGTATATAATTGCTGGGTTTATTTTCTCTTTTAGTAGCAGTAAGAGTTAAGCTGTAAGGCAAGAGTTGTAAACTTTTTCTGTGGAAGTTTAGATAGTAATGTTTTCTACTTTGTGAACTGTGGTTTCTGTTATAACTGCTCGACTCTATTTTTAATGTTTTTTATGCTATTGTAAATGATAATTAAAATCATTTTTGATTGTTAGTAGTATGGAGAAATTTAGTTTTGTTGCTCATGTGGAGAAATTCAGTTGAATTTTCACCTTGTACTCTGTGACCTTGGTAAATTAATAGTTCTCTCCTAGATTCATTTGCATTTTTAATGTATACAGTCATGATATTTTCTTTCCTTATTTAATTGGCTAAGACTTCCCAGTGCAGTGTTGAATATAAACGGTTGCAGTGGACAATTCTTGTCTAAGTCTTCATCTTAGAAAGTTTTTAATGTTTTACTCATAAGCATGATATTAGCTGTAAGTTTTTGTTTTGATTTTAAGGTGAGCTTTATCTGTTTGAAGAACTTCCTTTCTATTTCTGGTTTGCTGAGAGTTGTTGTTATGAAGGGATGTTGAACTTTGTTAGATGCTTTTTTCCTGCATCTGTTGAGATGAACAAATTATTATTAATTTTTTTTCTCCCTGAAATGTAGTGAAATTCATTTGTGTTAGTTGAATCAATAGTGCATTCCTGGGATAAACTCCACTTGGACATTTTATATTATATATATAGTTGGATTTAATTTGCTCATAATTTGTTGAGGGTTTTGTGTCTGTGTTCATTAGGGATGTTGATTGGATAAATTTTGTTTCTCATCAGTTTCTTAGCATCAGGGTCATAAAATGAATTAAGAAATGATCCCTCTTTCTCTGTGTTCTGAGTTTAAGATTGGTATTATTAAATATTTGATAGAATTCACCAGTGAAGCCATCTTGGCCTGGACTTTTCTTTTGAAAAATGTAAATATTTATTAATAATATTAGATTTAAAAACTATAGTATTTTGTATTTCTTATCTTTCTTTTCCTCTACTTGATTGTCCTTAATTTGATCATTTTCTAGGTTCTTAAAGCTGAGAATTTTTTTTGTGTGTGTGTGTGGCAATACCACACAGTTGGTGAGATTGAACCCAGTCTGTGGCAGTGAAAGCACCGTGTCCTAACCACTAGACCACCAGGGAATTCCTGAGCTGAAGCTTATTAGGCTTATTGATTTTAAACCTTTTATTTTAGCATGATCATTAAATGCTATCAGTTTCCTTCTATGCTCTGCTTTACCAGCATTCCACAAATTTTGATATGTTTTGTTTTTATTTTCAATAAGTTCAAAATACCTTCCTAAAGCACCTGTCTACTTACTGCAGCCTCTAGGTCATCTCTGAGTCTGGCTCTGTTGATTGCTTTTTCTCTTAGGCTTTTTTTACGTGTCTTTTGTTTTATTTACTTATCTGATTTTGGATATGTCTCACAAATTTTGAATGTCTGTAAAATAGTAAAAGCTGAATTTATTCCTGTAAATTTGTATACATCTTGTGTGGTTGTTAGTTTCGGGATTCAAGCCAGTCTAATTATTTATTTTTGACTGACCTGAGTCTTTTGTTGTTGCTTGTGGACTTTCTCTAGTTGCGGCAAGCGGTGGGTGGGGGGTGGTGGTGGTAACTCTCCAGTTTTGTTGGGATGGCTTTTCTTGTTGCAAAACATCAGGTCTAGGTGCTTGGGCTTCAGTAGTTGCAACTTGCAGGCTCTAGAGCACGGGATCAGCAATTGTGGTGCACAGGCTTAGCTGCTCCATGGCCTGTGGGATCTTCCTGGATCAGGGATCAAACCCGGGCCTCCTGCACTGGTATGCAAATTCTTTACTACTGAGCTTACCAGGGAAGCCCTGGGATTGTCATGACTTCTTGATAAATGAATTCTTTTAGCATTATTAAATGGGCCTTTTTCCCTCTGGAAATGCTTGTCTTGAAATCTGCTCTGAGTAGTCTCAGAAAGTTGATGCTTTCTTTTGGGGTATCCCCCACCAAGTCTCACTTGTGCTTTCATGGTTTAAGAGTTAGCCAAAGATGAAGGGGGAGTTTACATTCAGATTTTGGGGCTTTAGCTATTCTTACTATTATTTAAATTCCATTCTCAATCAGAAGACTTTATAGTTTCTAGTTTGTATTTTACATATATATATATATATTTAATGGTATAGCTCATGTGGTGTTACATAAATATTTTTTTTTACTTGATTTTGAGGTACTAAATACAGATATCACATCTTATAAATCTTTGTATTTCTCATAGCACTTAGCATTTTACATATGGTAGGCACTCAGTAAATTATTTTTTATAGGAAGAGAAAATAGCTAAGAAATCTCAAACCTTTTTCTATTTAAATACTTTTCAGTCTCTTTCTTAGGTACTGGTTAAATTTAATATTAATTACATTTTAATTTTTTTGTAGGTAAATGAGAAATCTGGACAGATTATTCAATATGATAAATTTTATATACATGAAGTACAAGAATTGATAGACATACGGAATGATTATATCATCTGGGTCCAACAGCAGGCCTATGGAATGGTATGTTACTTATTGCATTTTATGATTTCTTTTTTTTTGTATCATTTGTTCTAATACAAAGTGAACAATTGTATATTATTGAAATAGCAGAGCTTTTGTCCAGAACTATTTTTTAAATAAAAACATATTGCAAAATAGCAGCTATATATATATTATGCAGTGTTTATAAGTATTCAGTTTTTATATAAAGCCAAACCAAAGACATAGATTATACTTTTTTTTACAGAAAAATGCAAATATGACTTAGATTTTAAGTCTTATTTATTTTCTATGAGGTTGTCTCTTAATTCTCTAATGCTGAGAGTACTGGAGTGCTGATACTTGAATTCTAAGAATATATTAAAATTTTGATATCAGTGCCTCAGAACTACCAGAAGAGACCTGTGTGACCATTAATTCTTTCTTTTTCCCCCATCCTTTATGTTTTTATATGGTTTCAGTTTTTTGTTGTACATCCACAAGTGTACATATTTCTTTCCATGTGGCTAAGTCTCTAATGACTAGACACTTAATGTTCTATTAAAATAATAGCATAGGGACTTCCTTGGTGATCCCATGGTTAAGACTCCACATTTTCATCCCAGGGTGCGTGGGTTCAGTTCCTGGTCAGGAAACTTAAGATCTCCAAAGATCTGTGTGGTCCAAAAAACATAAAAATAATAACATAGTCTTATAAAACTTTAATTAGTCATGTGAAATTTCAGTATAAAATTGGATAAGCAGCTAGATATAAAACAGGTTTAATACTCTTATTTGCTGACCTTTGTAATATACTTAAGGCCAACTTTATCATCTGTGAAGCAGATACTTTAAGTAATATGCATATAGCAGTTCTAGAAAGGAGAAAGGAGCAGTGACCCCACAAGAGACTGAGCCAGACTTGCCTGTGACTGTCCAGGAGTCTCGGTGGAGGTGTGGGTCTACAGTGGCCTGCCGTGGGGTGTAGGACACTGAACACATCAGTCCTGGGAGTTGTGGTATGCTGGTATAAGTCCTTTTGAGGGCTCAGATGGTGAAAGTGTCTGCCTACAATGCAGGAGACCCGGGTTCGATCCCTGGGCTGGGAAGATACCCTGGAGAAAGAAATGGCAACCCACTCCAGTATTCTTGTCTGGAAAATCACATGGACAGAGGAGCCTAGTAGGCTACAGTCCCTGGGGTCACAAAGAGTTGGACACGACTGAGCGACTTCACTTCACTTCACCACAGTTACCCCTACCATAATTTGGCCTGAGGGAGGGAACACAGCCCCACCCATCAACAGAAAATTGGATTAAAGATTTGCTGAGCTTGGCTCTGCCCACCAGTATTCTTACCTTGAGAACCCCATAAACAATATGAAAAGGCAAAAGGATATGACACTAAAAGATGGACTTCCCAGGTTGGTAGGTGCCCAGTATGCTGCTGGAGAACAGTGGAGAAATAACTCCAGAAAGAATGAAGAGGCTGAGCCAAAGTGAAAATACCACTCAGTTGTGGATGTGACTGGTGATGGAAGTAAAGTCCGATGATATAAAGAGCAATATTGCATAGGAACCTGGAATGTTAGGTCCATGAGTCAAGGTGAATTGCAAGTGGTCAATCAGGAGATGGCCAGAATGAACATCGACGTTTTAGGAATCAGTGAACTAAAATGGACCAGAATGGGCAAATTTAATTCAGATGACCGTTATATCTACTACTGTGGGAGAGAATCCCTTAGAAGAAATGGAGTAGCACTCATTGTCAATGAAAGAGTCCGAAATGCAGTACTTGGGTGCAATCTCAAAAATGACGGAATGATCTTTGTTCGTTTCTAAGGCAGATCATTGAAGATCACAGTAATCCAAGTCTGAACCCCAGCTACTAATGTTGAAGAAGCTGAAGTTGAACAGTTCTATGAAGACCTACAAGACCTTCTAGAAATAACACCAAAAAAAAGATGTCCTTTTAATCATAGGGGACTGGAATGCAAAAGTAGAAAGTCAAGAGATACCTGGAGTAACAGGCAAGTTTGGGCCTCGAGTACAGAATGAAGCAGGGCAAAGGCTAATGGTGTTTTGCCAAGAAAACGCACTGGTTGTAGCAAACACCCTCTTCCAACAACACAAGAGAATATACATACATGCACATCACCAGATGGTCAGTACCGAAATCAGATTGATTATATTCTTTGCATTCGAAGATGGAGAAGCTCTAAACAGTCAGCAAAAACAAGACCAGGAGCTAACTGTGGCTCAGATCATGAACTCCTTACTGCAAACTTCAGACTTACGTAGGAGAAAGTAGGGAAAACCACTAGACCATTCAGGTATGACCTAAATTAAACCCTTTATGATTATACAATGGAAGTGACAAATAGATTCAAGGGATTAGATCTGATAGAATACCTGAAGAACTACGTACATAATAGATGTACAAGACGGATGTACATAACATTACACAGGAGGCAGTGATCAGAACCATCACCAAGAAAAAGAAATGCTAAAGGCAAAATGGTAGTCTGAGAGGGCCTTACAAATAGCTGAAAAAAGAAGCTAAAGGTAAAGGAGAAAAGAAAAGATATGCACATCGGAATGCAGAGTTCCAAAGAAAAGCACGGAGAGATAAGAAAGCCTTCCTAAGTGATCAGTGCAGAGGAATAGAGGAAAACAATAAAATGAGAAAGGCTAGAGGTCTCTTCAAGGGAACATTTCATGCAAAGATGGGCACAGTTAAGGACAGAAATGGTATGGACCTAACAGAAGCAGAAGATGTTAAGAAGAGGTGGCAAGAATACACAGAAGAATATACAAAAAAGGTCATCTTCATGACCCAGATAACCACAAGGGTGTGATCCCTCACCTAGAGCCAGACATCCTGAAGTACAAAGTCAACTGGGCCTTAGGAAGCATCACTACAAACAAAGCTAGTGGAGGTGATTGAATTCCAGTTGAGCTATTTCAAATCCTAAAAGATGCTTCTGTCAAAGTGCTGCATTCAATATGCCAAAAATTTGGAAAACTCAGCAGTGGCCACTGGACTGGAAAAGGTCAGTTTTCATTATAATCCCAAAGAAAGGCAATGCCAAAGAATGTTCAAACTACCGCACAATTACACTCATCTCATACACTAGCAAAGTAATGCTCAAAATTCTCCAAGCCAGGCTTCAACAGTACATGAACTGAGAAATTCCAAATGTTCAAGCTGGATTTAGAAAAGGCAGAGGAATCAGAGATCAAATTGCCAACATCCATTGTAACATTGAAAAAGCAAGAAAATTCCAGAAAAACATCTCCTTCTGGTTCATTGACTATGCTAAAGCCTTTTGACTGTGTGGATCACAACAAACTGGAAAATTCTTCAAGTGATGGGAATAGCAGACCACCTTACCTACCTCCTGCAAAACCTGTATGCAGGTCAAGAAGCTACAATTAGAATCAGACACGGAACAATGGACAGGTTCCAAACTGAGAAAGGAGTACATCAAGGCTGTATATTGTCACCCTGCCTATTTAACTTATATGCAGAGAACATCATGTGAAATGCTGGACAGGATGAAGCATAAGTTGGAATCAAGATTGCGAGGAGAAATATCAGTAACCTCAGATATGCAAATGATACCACCCTTATGGCAGAAAGCTGAGAGGAACTAAAGAGCCTCATTAGTGTGGCTCACAACAAACTGGAAAATTCTTCAAGAGATGGGAATAACAGATCACCTTATCTGCCTCCTGCAAAACTTGTGTGCAGGTCAAGAAGCAAAGGTTCGACAAAGGTCCGTCTAGTCAAAGCTATGGTTTTTTTCAGTAGTCAGGTATGGATGTGAGAGTTGGACCGTAAAGAAGGCTGAGCACCAAAGAACTGATGCTTTTGAACTGTGGTGTTGGAGAAGACTATTCAGAGTCCTTTAGACTGCAAGAAGATCAAACCAGTCAATCCTAAAAGAAATCAGTCCTGAATATTTACTGAAAGGACTGATGCTAAAGCTCTTAATACTTTGGCCACCTGATGTGAAAGTGAAAGAGGAGAGTGAAAAAGCTGACTTAAAACTCAACATTAAAAAAGCAAAGATCATGGCATCTGGTCCCAAGATTTCATGACAAGTAGATGGGGAAACAGTGGGAACAGTGGCAGACTTTTCTTGGCCTCCGAAATCACTGCAGATGGTGACTGCAGCCATGAAATTAAAAAATGCATGCTCCTTGGGAGAAAAGCTATGACCAACCTAGAGAGCATATTAAAAAGCAGAGACATTACTTTGCTGACAAAGGTCTGTCTAGTCAAAGCTATGGTTTTTTCAGTAGTCATGTATGGGTATGAGAATTGGACCATAAAGAAGGCTGTGCGCCAAAGAATTGATGCTTTTGAACTATGGTTTTGGAGAAAACTCTTGAGAGTCCTTTGCACTACAAGGAGATCAAACCAGTCAATCCTAAAAGAAATCTGTCTTGAATATTCATTGGAAGGACTGATGCTAAAGCTCCAATACTTTGGCCACCGGATTTAAGAACGGACTCATCAGAAAAGAACCTGATGCTGGGAAAGATTGAAGGCAGGAGGAGAAGGGGACAGAGATGAGATGGTTGGATGTCATCACTGACTCAATGGACATGAGTTTGAGTAAACTCCAGGAGTTGGTGATGAACAGGGAAGCCTGGCATGCTGCAGTCCATGGGGTCGCAAAGAGTCAGACGTGACTGAGGACTGAACTGAACTGAATTCTAGCAAGGCCTTTCATTTTGCTTGGTACCAACTGCAAGCTCTTTGTGAATAGGCACTCTGTCAATTTATTCACCTGTACTTTTTATAGTGTCTCATATATGTCTTGTAGGCCCTTAGAAAGTACAGTAGTTTTTGAATAGCAGTGCAGTTTACTGTATGCTCTTTTTAGGGTACTCTTCCCTATAGGAATAAGGTTACTTCCAGAACATCTTGAACACTTTCTAGAACCTAGCAAAGACTTCCTAGGTACTTAGATCTTCATTGGGACAGACTTGTCGATTATTTTCCCCAGAATCACTAGGAGGCTCAGTCAAGTTTACAACCATCCTACAGATTTACGTCTATCCATTTGCTTATTCAGCAAATACTTAGTAAGAATCTCCTGTGTAACAGACAGGCTTCCGAGGTGGTGCTAGTGTTAAAGAATCCACGTGCCAGTGCAGAAGGTGCAAGAGACGAGGGTTCAGCCCCTGAGTTGGGAAGATCCCCTGGTGTAAGAAATGGCACCCCCAATCCATGCTTCTTTCCTGGAAAATTCCACGAACAGAGGAGTCTGACAGGCCGAGAAGAGTCAGACACGACTGAGCAACTGAAAACACATGTGACAAGCACTTATTTAGGTATTAGAAATACAGTGCTGAACCAGATGGATAAGGCCTGTTCTCATGAAACTTATAATCTAGTAGGCAAGATGAATAGTAATCAAGTAGTGTGCACCCCTCTTCCCCTGCCATAAAAACTAATAATGTGCACTATATAGAGGATGAAAATAAGAGAAGGTAGTAAAGACTGGATGCTTTCTTGCAGTTGGGTAATCAGAAGAGTCTTTTCTAATGAAGTATTATCTGTTATCTAAATGAGAAAAAGCAGCCATGTAAGATCAGTGCAAGGAAAATTTCAGGAAAAATGAGTATCTAGTAAAAGACCTTAGGCGAGAACAAGTTTGATATGTTTGAAGGATAGAAAAAGGCCAGTATAAAATGGGCTTCCAAGGTGGCGCAGTGGTAAGGACTGCACCTACCAATGCAAGAGACAAAAGAGACACTGGTTTAATCTCGGGGTTGGGAAGGTCCCTGGAGTAAGAAATGGTAACCCACTCCAGTGTTCTTGCCTGGGAAATCCCATGGACAGAGGAGCCTGGCAGGCTACAGTCCCTGGGGTTGCAAAATGTTGTATATAACTGAGAGACTGAGCACACACATGGCTAAAAATAAGGGAATGGGGAGAGTTCTGAGAAACAATCAGAGAAACGTGCAGGTGCCAGATCATGGAAAGTTTAGTAGATTAAGATCAGAAATACAGATTTTATCTGAAGTGTTATGGTTAGCTGTTGGAATGCTGGTGAACCTAAGGTGAATATTGTACAGTGTAGTTTATATTTTGAAATAACTACCCTGTCAGCTGTGTGGAGGTTGGAATGAGGGGGATGGAACAAAAATTTAAAGGGAGACTAGTTAGAAGATAGTTTTAGTAGGTTAGGGGAGAGAAAATGATGAGTTTGGCCATGGTTGGTAGTTGTATAATGAAAGGAGGAAATAAATGGTCTTGAGTACCTCTGGATGTAAAAGGGACAAGAATTATTGATGGATATGAAATGAGGAAAGGACAACAAATGAGATGAAAGGTAGAAGGAAAACTAGAGTAGTGTTGTGGAAACTGGAAAAGGGAAGCAGAAATCTGTATTGAATGCTGTTGAGAAACACGATAAAACCATGGAATTGAGCAGTGAATTTGGTTTCATGAAGGTCACTGGTAACCTTGATAATGCCAGTCTAGGGTAAGTTATGCATAAGAGAAATTTAGGGGTGAGGAATAGGGAACAGCATTCATAGGCAGTACTTTGACAGAGTTCTGCACTTGAGAGGAGGGGGTAAGAAAAGTAGAGCTATAGCTGGAGTCAAGGGACAGCAGTTTTTTTAAAAAGAAAATCCTTGACTTCTGGAAAGCTTTGAATAAATATTTCCTTTTTCCTTCCCTGTTTTAACTAAAACTCTCATCTAGATAAAGCTTTTCACATTCTTCCTCCAGAGAACTCCTACGACAGGAGAAAAACCATATTTCTTGAGGTTATTAATTTTCCCTCTGCAAGACTTGTTTGAAGTGTCATATTTCATCTTTGAGTGAATGCAGATTTCAGGTTTAATAAATATTTATTGTAAAAGAAATTAAAATTATTTACCATGAGGGACACTGATGATTCAGACAGTAAACTTTTTTTTTTCCATTCTAAGAATTTGCATGTAAACTCTGACATACCACCTTGGTAACCTTGGTCTTTGAGCAGTGTTTTTGAGACTGCATTAATACATAGACTCCTTTTAAAATAAAACAATTCCTTTAAGAAGCTTAATGTTCACTTACCCTGTTTATGACCATCTTATTTAAATGTATACAAATACTAAACTAGTTCTAAGCTCCTGGTTCTTAGCTTTTAAAAGAATTCTAAAGCCATAACACATTTGTAAATTAATTATAACACTACAAATTTTAAAATGAGGTTATTATTTTAGTATGTAGGATGATTATGTTGTCTTGATCAGGAATCTCCGCTCACAACCTGATTATGCTAAGAAAGGAGTGTAACATAAGAGCACTTAGGTTCCTATATCATCTCAACATTTTTTGTGTTTTTCTTTTTTATTAAATCTAATTCCTTGTGGTATATAATAAATCCTTGTTGCTTATCTATTTTATGTAGTTATTTATAGCTATAATCCCCTACTCCTAATTCGTTCCTCCTACTCCCTCCCCTTTGGTAACTATAAGTTTGTTTTCTATATGAATCTCTTTCTGTTTTGTACACAGATTCAGTTGTACTGTTTTTTAGATTGCACATGTAACATATCATACAGTATTTGTATTTCTGTCTGACTTACTTCACTAAGCATTTCACTCTCTGCTGGAGAGTTACATCCTCTTGGGTCACCGTGAATTAGGTCTGATGTCCTTTGACATCTGAATTTTTGCCTAGTGTGTAGGTTATAAAACAGTTCTGAACAGGTTAAGAGAAAATGCCAGTCTAATAGAACCTTTAAGGTAGCAATAATCTTGTGCTTTGTGGTAAAGCTGTGGTTTGAATGTTTGCTTTTAAACCTTACAGGCTTATATCCAAACTTCTCTTTGTGTATAACTGTGATGATATCAAATTGAATTTCCTTAGGAACTCTTTCAATGCCACTGTTTTCTGGTAAGAGGGAGACAGTAGAGGACCATCTTATTTCAAGATTTTCCAAGTTGCTATACTTGAGAATTGCTGTTACTCTCCTCTTTCAACCACATGATTTTCCTTTTTCTCCATTTATAGACAGACTGGTATTGAATATGTGGTTGTGGCAGTGGAAACTTGTTCTTTAATTGGCACAGTGGATTTAATATCATATCTTAGAAATCAGAATCTAGAACCCATGATTTGGGTTCTTCTAATCTTCTGGAAATAGAAGGCTGACAGTTTACTTTGAAGGTCTTTAAATAACTCAAGTAGTTTATTAATTATATTGTGATATCTGAAGGAGCATTCTGTGGGAGAATTCAAACCACTTTCACATTTACATATAACACTAAAGGCTTTTTTTTCTGAGACTGTTCAATAAAATTCATACTTGCATTACTAGTGTTGACACTAGGTTGAACATCATGTGGGCCTTGTAAGTAAAGCCAGTAAAGTTTTAAAGAGTCTATCCTAAAGATCCAAGTTATTTTGTGATGATACAGATATGTGTATGTGTATTTATATAACCAACAGATATATACACATATATATGTACTTTATACAACATACATATGTATAACATTATTGAACAAGAATTATGATCTTGAAATAATTCCATTCCTTTGGTGTGAAAGTTTAAAATATTCCTTGATAGAACATAGTTACTATGAATTATAAAAAATATGTCTATAAATTTTATATATACATGTATTTTATATATGTAAATATATGCACTGTGCTGTGCTGTGCTTAGTTGCTCAGTCATGTCTGACTCTTTGCAACCCCATGAACTGTAGCCTCCCAGGCTCCTCTGTTCATGGGATTCTCCAGGCAAGAATACTGGAGTCGGTTGCAGAGATTGAACCCAGGTCTCGTTCATTGCAAACAGATTCCTTATCGTCTGAGCCACCAGAGAGACAAAATATATACACATATGTATGTGAAACTTCATCTTGTTCTAAACACTGCAACAAGATTATTTCACTTTTATTATATTGCTTTTATTATATTTCTCTTTATGCTCTAGTCTGTTGAGATTTTTTTTCTCAGATTTTCTTTCCCAGTCAAGTATTTTAAGCATCCATCAGGTATATAAACCTTAAACTAACACAGAGCTATATGTCATTTATAATTCAATAGAACTAGAACAAAAAAAACCCATTTGGTATATACTTTTAAGAATGCATCAGGTATATGCTTTCCTTGTCTCTAAACATTAAAAACTAATTCTGTGAATTTTTTTGCACCCCTTATAATGTCCTTTTGTATGGCTGAGACTAACTTTTCACCTCATCCTCTCTTATTTTCCCATCCTCTTTCATCTGTTTCCCTCTACACATTTCCGTGAAGTTTTTGCTTGATCTCCTACTCCTGCCACTTACTATTAATATATAAGCTTCTCTGTTTTGTTTTTCCAGACTCTGATATTAGGATATGAAACTTTTTTTCAGTTGGATTCCTTTTGCTTTTTATCTCTTTTTCTCCCTCTACAGTAAATAGTTTCTTGGCAAAATAAAAGGGTATGTGAGTTTTCTCTTTATCTTCTGCTATTTGATGTCCCCCCCCCTCCCACTTTCTAGATACTATTCTTAGTTTATTTGCTTACTTCTTTTAACTTTGCTCTAAAATTGTTTCTAAAAATACTTTAGTGGGAAATTCCCTAGTGGTCCAGTGGTTCGGGTTTTCACTGCCAAGGGCTGGGTTCGATCCCTGATCGAACTAGGTTCCCGTAAGCTGTGAGGCATAGTCAAAAGACAAAAATACTTTAGTGGTTACAACTAATCTTTTTGCTGCTTTTTCTTCCCTTTCTTATCCTTTTTGTTACTGTACAATATCAATATATGTCTAGTAAAAATTGGTGAATGTATAGAAAAGTCTATGCTAAGTCTTTGCCTGTTATAATTGAATCAAGTTAAGCATTTTTAAAAGTGTATATTCATTTATTTCAAGAACTGTGTATGTCTGTGTCAGATACAAGTAAGTACTAATTAAATATATTTGATAAACTGGTAAAATTTTTAGTCTTTAATATTATACTTTATACATTTTTAATAACTTTTATTTCAGTATTAATTTTGCCATGTTTATAAGTCATTACTGTATTTGTTCTGTGGAGTTAAGGTTTTATACTTTAACTATGGACAATCCTGAGCTAATGACATGACATGGTCACCAGCAAACCAGGAAGATAGCCTGATGTAACACCTGGGAAGACCAGCTGGTACTTCCTGGGTTTGAGCTTCTTCCTGATTTAATGAAATGAAGAAATTAAAGTATATTTGCATACTTTAATATTTGTGATACATTTAATCCTTACATTATAAACCTTGTAGTTATAATATTTCCCAGAATGTTGTCATTTGCTTTTTAAGCCCCCTTGTAATCTTTAATGGCATTAATATTTTGTGGATTCTTGGACTGATTCCTTATGCCTTGAATTACCAAGTTATGTTTGTATATTTTTCATTTTCTTCATGTTTTAGAAGTATCTTTTATACTTCTGTCTAGTCACCAATACTTCATATTTATTTGAATTACTTTAGTAACTTCAGTATCCTCTGTTTATACTTATTCTGTGTTTCACCCTTAAATAATGATGCCACCAGCAATGATACAGTGTTTTGCCATAAGTAATATGTTGAAACTAAAACGTACCAAGGAATTGCATCTTTTTTTGTCTAAAACTAAGTAAATTATCATTCACTATTGATGTTTAAAGCAGCCTTAATGAAGTTTGCTTCAGACAATGAGACCCTGGCTTTTGAACATTCCTTCATGCCTTTCTCACTCTGGTTTCTAGGACATTGGGTAACTAAAATTAGGCATACTTTGACCTAATTTCAGGGGCCCCAGTGGACAAACAGCCAACAGATAGTGCTTGGGTATGTGGATTTGGAGCCAAGAGTAGACTGTGGGTTAAATGATACGATGGATTTTCAGCAATGGACCTTTAGTTGACCACACATATTTTGCTAGTATCCTGTCCGCATACCAACCCCCTGCCCCACCCCACCACTACCACCACTTAGTTTTTCTTTTAAATTTCCCTTGGAAATACTACTATGGCTCAGTTAGACTCGAAACTAATACAGTAACTACTTTGCAATCCTGACATTTCCCAGAGGAGTTTACCCTTGCTTTTGTATGTATTTACTTTGTTTTCAATGTTTAAGCTTTTGTCTTAGGTTTCTTAACACTTAAATTGAAATTTCTAATAGTGATCTTAATCTGGTTTTTCCTTTGATGCTTCTTCCCTAGGTAAATCATTTTGCTTGGTGTCTTATAATCTCTCTTCTTTTCCCAAGTTATCCACATCCCATTATTTTTTCATATTTCTTCTAGCTTACATCTCTCTCTACAATCAGACTTATGTTTAGTTGCACTGTAAATTCTGACAGTCTTCCCAATGCAAAATGATATGCCTAGCATTTTTCTCTATTTACGTGTAGCAACAAAGTACATATAGGTTAGTGTTTCATTATTAATAGTAAAATCCATCTTCCATGATACCAGGTATGAAACATAGTTATCAGATTGGCCATAGGTAATCAGAAAAATGTGGAAAGGTGTTTCTTACTCACACTTTCTTAGTTGTAGTAGGACTTTAAAAACATCCCACAAGATACATTTAGTACTATACAAGTATTTCAGGTGTTCCTGTTAAATTGCTTTAAATTAAACAGTGTAATCTAAATGGCTTTTTCTGCAGAACAGCTTCTATAATATATCTGCTAGTACTGCCACTGGGATGCATATGTAGTGATAATTTGGTACTCAGAGTTTTTTAAATTAAAGAAACAATTATAAATGTTTATCTTTCTCAGAATAGGAAGTTAAAGTCATATTTACTTATGTTTATACTGTCTTGGCTTTATTTGGCACAATATAGTGAATAAACCCTAAATGTTTGCTAATATATTAAAGCTTCCAGTGATACCCCTTGAGGCATATGCAAGAATGTAGCCAACTGCAGAGTTAGAGGGAACAGTTCACAAAGACTGCCCTCACTTCTGATACCAGTTGTGAGGTTGGAAGATTCCTGGAACCATTCTCAGGTTCAATAATTTGCTACAAAACTTCACAGAACTAATTGGAAACTATTACATTGACATTTACAGTTTATTATAAGGAGAGAGTTCAGATTAAAATCAGCCAAGGGGAAAAGTGCGTAGGGTAGAGTCTGGCAAAGGTACTAAAGACTGAACTTTTGTCTTCCTCTCCCTGAGGATCATGGACAAGTTACTTTCCTAGCATCTGTTTGTGATACAGAGTATTGCCAACCAAGGCAGCTCACTAGAACCTTGGTGCCCAGAGTTTTTATTGAGGCTCCATCACGTACTGCCTATATGGCTGGCCTTTACTTGCCAACCCTTCTGCAGTAAGAACTGATAACCACATAGCCCAGAGTCTCCAGGCAACCAGTGATACTCCTGTTGAGGTATGAAATTCAAAAGTCCTATAGATTGTCTTCCAGAGCAAAATCAGACTACTGGGAGAGGATCTCTTTGGGTAAGATTAACTCCTCACTGTACAAGGTACCATCTGCAAATTTAGTAACATACTTTTGGAGATTTTAACCCTTTATTTGAGTCTGCACTCTAAACATACACAAAAGCTTTTTTCAAGAAAGTGTTGTACATTTCTGGTCAATGCAGTGGTAAGCTTTCATTATAATTTTCGTTATTATACCCTTCATGAATATCTCTCTCGTTTCATTTCTTGTTTCTACTTAGCAACCTCTATGCCCTGTCTTGTACTTCCTATTTTAAGCTAATTTAATGTTAAAGAATCCTTAGTATTTAGATACCTGCATTTCACTGGTTATTTCTGATGAATAACAACTTATGGCTTATTTTCTCCGTGTAGCTCTTTAATCTACTAAACACTTTTCAAACATTTTGTCAAGATTAACCAAGTCTTTGAGGAATATTTTCTCCCATTTTCCAAGTGGAGAAATTGGGCCATAAAATTATTTCTTCAAGACCAAATTAGTTGTAAGATTAGTTTTTCTGTTCTGCTTAAATTCTGCAAATGACGTACTTACTTGCTGAAACCAAATTTCATTATGTTCAAGCCTCAGTGATTTTCTGATCACAAGATATCTGAAAAAAGCTCTTACTACATTTTTAGATATATAAGGTATATGTAGAAAGGGTAAGTTTTGTTGTAGATGTATTTTGGTCTACTTCATTAATTCAATATTCTACTGTAGCAGAATAAATGAAATGCTACTTTGAATAGAAATGGTTAAATTTGGACACTAACATTGCTCTTTCCTCATTACTGTTACATTCTGCACTGCCGTCTTAGGATGTCAACCATGGATTAACTGAGGTAAGTTTGGTGTAATAAAGTCTCCTGTTCAGAGTAAGATACACTCTGTGTTGTCTTAAGTGATTGGAGATCCCAAGCTTCCTCTTTTTTGTGACTGTAAAACATATATATATTTATATATATATATATATATATGAATGAGTGTATAGAACTTGCCCTATATAACATTTCAGAGGAATTTTCTGAAGAAAATTAGACCCTTTTTTCTTTAGTTAACATTACACCTATATGATGCCTTTCAACAATGTTTTAAAATATTTCCTATCCTCTTAAAGTCTTTCAGAATAAAATTTATAGTGTCCTCAGAATACAAAAAAAGCAAACTTGTAAAATTTAACAAAGGCTTACACAGAAGGCAGAAAATATTTTATGTTAGAGAAGTGGAATTATCTTCAGTTTTTAAACTAATAATTGATATTCAACATGGTCATAAAATTGAATAAACTTTCAAGGTTCTAGCATTTTGGCTTACATAATCAACAATCCTGAATCACCTTTTTTTTAACACTTGGGAATTTTGTATTATACTTCTATTATAGACATTAGGTTTTGTTGTTTACTTTGCTTTTTTTCCCAGCACTTGAATCAGTGACATATTTAGAATTAGTTTCAAATTATAGGCCCAGCATTGTTTGCTTCCTCACCCTCAAATAGAAGCAGCATATAAAATTATGAAATCAAAGAATGCTGGGGCCGATGAGGACTTTAGAAATTGTCTCAGTCTTCTAGTTTCAGAGTAGTAAAAAGACTAGAAAAGTCATCAATAGCTGGTTAGTGACAAATACAGAGTGGAGGGTAAAATTGTCATATGAAAAATAGCCAAGAATGACAATTTACTTAAGGATTAATATAACTCAGCATGTTGTCTTACATGTTGAGAACAATGAATTGATAATCTTGTGTTCTATATGGATTAGGCACTATTGAATTATTTCATTGTTTTTGATAGCTATAGTTAAAAGAAGCCTGGACAAATTGAAATATATTTAAAAGATGGCAGTTGGGATGAAGTAGAGTTGGAAACCATATTATTTTTCAGGGTGGTTGGAAAAACTGGGCATATTTAGTGTGGAAAAAAGACAACTTAGGGAGAATATGGCAGCATGAAGTATCTAAACCATATAAACTTCCCTCCGGGGGCAGAATGAAGACTGAAATAGAAAACAAAGTGATACATAGAAATGCAGATTCAGATTTAATATAAAAAGCTTTCTAATAACTTAAAGAGAGTGGCTTCATGGTGTATTAAGTCTTCACTGGAAGCCTTATAAGGAGAAGGGACTCTGTGTCAGAAGTAGCACAAAAATTTTGCTTTATTGGATACATGGTAGAAATACATCCTCTAGCTGATCTGTGACTGGCAGTTCATAGCTCTTTGTATTTTTCTGGCCTATTAAAAACTTTGCAGTCAATCACTATTTCATCTGCTAGGATAAATAATAAGGCGAATAATATCAACTATTATTGATCAGCTTTGTAGGTTGACAGAAAATAATAGTGCTAATCATGCTTATTTTGTATGTTGAATGACAAATTTTGGGGCTCACAATAATGTTGGCACCCTATGGCATGCAGTAAATATGAATAAGTAGGTTGCTTATCATTGGCCTCAGTTGCTAGAGTAGCCCTAACATATGAGAACGGGGTACTGTATTTAACAGAGGAGCCCCAAATTTAGAATATATTTCCAATATAGTTCACTGAAACTTCTAGTTTAATATAGGTTAAGCAAAAGATACCTGTAATTTACAATTTTATGGGTTCCTAAGTATACAATTCTCTCCCAAAATTGGGAATTAGGGTTCTTTATTCCAGTGCTTCATCTAATTATCAGTATAATTCCTGAATGACACAAAGCAAATAAACCAAGAATATGATCAACTTTACACAAGAAATGACAGTACTTATAAGAAATATGTCACAAACCAGTTTGTACTAATAAGCTAATTTTTTATTTCCAGTTGGCAGATATCCCGGTTACAATCTGCACATATCCATTTGTATTTGACGCCCAAGCAAAAACTACTCTGTTACAAACAGATGCAGTCTTACAGATGCAGGTAAAATGTTGTATAGTACTAGTTTAACTTGAGAGTAGTTTTAGAATTGTTTCTGTGGTTTTTTCTTAAAGTAAATATTTGAAATGTCTTTGGGGATACTTTGTACCTTTGTAGTCTTGTCTTTTGCAAAGGTACTTTTACCAAAGTATCTTTAGTACTTGTAAGACTATTGGATGTAAATTGTGCATTCTTATAAGGGATACTTAAATATATTTAAAAGGAAATAGAATAATTTATATAGAATATAAGGAAATAGAATTTAGATTTTTATCATTTTATATTTTAAAATGGTATAATCTTTCATCACAGAAATATGTAGCCTTTATAAACAGTTTGATTTGTTTCCTTGATAAAATGTTGGTTTGTTTCAAATCTTGCTGTATTATGTATTCCCTACCTATGTACTTAGTAGAAGATGAAAGTGAGTAAAGATGAGATGATGTTAGAGTAGGAGGCATTTGATCACATGTTGGGAGGAGGGTGTGAAATTTCTGTGAAGAATGTTTTAGTAATAATAAGGTGTTTTGAGGTTGGTTGTCTCCTCCTCTTTGCTCTTTTCCTCCCCCCACTTATGTTGAGTGTTTTTTCCTTTATAATGAGAATTTTAAAAACTAGTTTACATTGTGAATGTGAAGGAATACAATAGTTTTACTTTTACCTTTTGAACTTGTAAATTAAAAAGGTTTTGAGTTTTTTTCCTCTGATAGAGAATATCAGACTATAGAGCTGAGGACTAAGAAAGGATGAGATGAGACCTTGGGTACTTGATATTCTAAAAATGCTTTTAAAAATTACCCCCGTCCTACTTTTGTTAGCAGTTTTTATTCCTTTAAAATAAATGCATTTGATGTTCTAAATTCTTTCATAGTTTTAAACAATAAATAATACAAAGAGGAATTTTAGAGCTGCACTTATTTCTGTTTTCATCAATGGAAGAAATAAGTATTTTTTGCAAGGTTCTATACTATCAATTGGATTGCTGGGTTTTTCCAGCAGTCTTTGTTAAAACAATTACTTGGTGCTTTCGATGTACGATATTTCATTTTAGAACAAGAACACAAAGAAAATCACAGGAAAAAACAAAAATAAAAGCTTTAAATTGGTAAAAGCCAAATGTTTGGAGTGTGAGCACAAAAGGTGATCACTTTGAGCTTCCCTGGTGGCTCAGCAGTAAAGAACCTACCTGCAGCGCAGGGTCCTGGGTCGGGAACATGCCTTAGAAAAGGAAATGGCAACCCACTGCAGTATTCTTGCCTGTGGAATCCCATGCAGAAAGGGACCAGGTGGGCTATAGTCCATGGGGTTGCAGAAGAGTCAGACAGAACTTAGTGACTAATAACAGTAACATTGTGATCAATCTACTAGATGACTTTCTGTAAACCTTTTGGTTGACCAGGCTGTTTCTTATTCTATGGAAAGGTATGTTTTAATGCAGTTTTCTTTTTCTCCACACTTTCCATCCTAGTTATTTTTTGAGAGACAACAGTGTTCAGGTTTATCATTATTATTATAGTTCCATGCTTATTTAATGGTATCATCAGTTATACATTACTACAAAAATTTCAAAAGGATAGTTTTTTTCTTAGAATATAGTTTTTTAAGCTCTGATGCTGTGTTAAATACTGTGTTAGGTGCTATGTGAATTCAATAATACAGTAATTTGTTTTTTTTATTGTTCAGTTGCTAAGTCATGTTCAACTCTTCACAATCCTATGGGCCGTGGATAGCTATAAATAGGTAGAGGTTAGCTTATCCAGTCATAGTAGCTTCTTCCTAGCATTGTTGTTAAATTTTTAATTTTTGTTTTCTAGATGGCTATTGACCAGGCCCACAGACAGAATGTCTCCTCTCTTTTTCTCCCAGTGATTGAATCTGTGAACCCTTGCCTAATTCTAGTGGTACGTAGGGAAAATATTGTAGGAGATGCAATGGAAGTCCTTAGGAAAACAAAAAATATAGACTACAAAAAGCCACTCAAGGTAATTTAACATTTTCTGTTGTATAATTGGAACTTTTATTCAGAAAATATGTTTAAAGTTTTCCTGTTTATTTTTATAGTATCTTTGAATCTTAATAAAAATATACTTAAACAAAATTATAGCTATTAATTGCTGAACATTTATTCATAATAAATAATGTATTATAGAGTCTCCAGAATATACTTTTCATTTCTTTACACTCAGTGTTTGCATTATCCTCTTTTAGGTTATATTTGTTGGAGAAGATGCTGTTGATGCAGGAGGGGTACGCAAAGAATTTTTCTTGCTTATCATGAGGGAATTATTGGATCCTAAATATGGCATGTTTAGGTATTACGAAGATTCCAGACTCATTTGGTTTTCTGATAAGGTAAAAAGTCCAGCCATCTAAATTACTTTTGTAAATAAAGACACACACACCCCTATATATTTCAGCTTAACTCAGTAACTTACTAGATTCCTAACATTCACAGATCTGTTTTATTACAATTTTAAAAATCATAAACTTGGATTTACAGTCATTAAAACAGATTATGCTTATCACACATTTCAAATTAGCAAAAGAAATTAAGGAATGGTCAGCCTGAAAAATGATGTTGACTGTTCTGCTGAGTTAGATTTGAGGATTGAATAGCTACCAGATTAACTTTCATTCTGGGGAGAATCAATTTATCGTTAGGGGTCATTGATTTCTCTCCCGTGTCATATAGGGCAGAGATAACTATGCAGCAAATGATATTTCATGATCTAAGTTCTTCCCATCACATAAAGTCAATGCCTACTCACTTACCTATTTTCCACTGCTATGCGTGCATACTCAGTCACTAAGTCAGGTCCAACTCTGTGCAACCCAATGGACTGTAGCCCACCAGGCTCCTCTGCCCATGGGTTTTTCCAGGCAAGAATACTGGAGTGGATTACCATTTCCTTTTCTAGGGAATCTTCCCAACCCAGGGATCAAACCCACGTCTCCTGTATCTCCTGCATTAGCAGGTAGATTCTGTACCACTGAGCAGCCTTCCACTTTCTAGCTAAAACTGGCAGAGGCAGAGTTGGGTAGTTATGACAGAGCCCCTGTGGCCAACAAAAGCTAAAATATTTACTATCTGCCCCTTTACAGAAGAAGTTTGCTGGCCCCTGATTTAGAAACTGTAAGTGAAATGGGTGGTTCAGTTTGTAGAACTCTTGAGTTGAAAGAAATTTGAATTATGTACTATTTGTTCTAAAAACCTTAATATATTATTTAGTCATTTCTTCCAGGAGACTGTCCTTTGTGATGTTAGCAGTCATGATGATCAGTGCCTAGGCTAAATTTATTAGGGGTTGCAAAATGATGCTACTCTTAATTCTGACATTTCTTTTTCATTTTTGTAGCTTAAATACTTGTAAGGAAATTTCCTCATCTACTATTTGATCCTTAGTAATACAGTTCATATGAGATCTTTTACATTCTGTCTCTGTAGTTACTTATTTTTCACAAGAATGAATCTGTTCATTAGCATACCAGGGGTGACAGTTCATTTTTTGATTTTGTTTTCAAATGTTATTATATATTCATGGATTAAACATATTTGATGTTTTTCAATCCATTGCTGTATGCTGTGCTCAGTCGCTTAAGTTATGTCCAACTCTTTGCAACTCCACAGATCATTGCCCAACAGGCTTCTCTATCTGTGGTATTACTCCAGTGAGAATACTGGAGTGGGTTGCCATGCCCTACTCCAGGAGATCTTCCCAACCCAGGGATCGAGCCTACATCTCTTGCATCTCCAGTGGATTCTTTCCTGCTGAGCCACCAGGGAAGCCCTTCAATCCATTGCAGTTATTATCTTTATTGGTATTATCCCATTTTTGTCAGAAGAGCTCTTCCACTTGGCACCTGAGTCCTTTTGATATAGTCTTAATACTCTGCTTCCTAGATAATAATACTCAGGCTTCCCAGGTGGTACTAGGGGTAAAGAATTCTTGTGCCAATGTAGGAGACGTTAAGAGACATGGGTTCACTCCCTAGGTTGGGAAGATCCCCTGGAGGAGGGCGTGGCAACCCACTCCAGTATTCTGACTGGAATAATCCCATGGAGAGAGAAGTCTGGTGGTCTGCTGCAGTCCATGAGGTCACAGAGAGTTGGACACAACTGAGTGTCTGAGCACTAATACTCTTTTAAGTAATTTCCTTGCTACCTGGTGTACTTGGTATGATAAAATGTTCTAGACTTGTACATTACTGCCTAACAATATCAGCCTTTCAACCAATATTATGATAACTGTAAAAACAGTTGACCCTGGAACAATAGAGATTTGAACTGTGTCTTTTCACTTATATGCAGATTCTTTTCAACAACTATATACTGTGATTCTACACTATCCTCAGTTGGTTGAATCTGCAGATAAAGGACCAGCTAGAAGATTATACTCAAGTTTTCAAGTGCACAGGGGATCAGCATTCCTAACCCCTGAGATGTTCAGGGGTCAACTGTAGTTCTAATTGTTTTGCAAGGTTTTTTGCCCCTTGAGTATACCCTAGGAGAGAGGCATGTTCGTTAGAAGGTTAGAGTAGGGGGAAGGGTGTTGGAATCTTGAAGAAGAAAGAAGAGTGAAATAATAACCCAAGGGAGTGGATCTCTCTTACCTTTTCAGTTATATCTTGATTTGGACAATAGGAGCCCAATGGAGCTGGCTCCTACTTAGTGTACTTTTGACATGTCCCCATTTTTCTTTCATTATTCTTTAAATTTGGTATACAATTTGGTACAGAAAATGTTCCATGTGGTTTTGTGTTTTCCATACCCTAGTCCTGACACTAGCCATTTCTTCTAAGGGCCCTGGCTTCTTTAAGTTTAAAATGGTACTTAGAAGTTCACTTGTGGATGCTGAGTGTACTCACGCCTCAGAGACAGTGTAGGAAGGAGGGAGGAAATCAGAGGGCCGTTTGTTCTTTTTAATTTAATATTATTTTTTAATGAGGTAAAATTTATAAAACTAAGTTCTTCCTCTGAAGAATTTTTTAAATACACAGTTTGGGGGCATTTAGTACATTCACAGTGCTCTGCAACCCTCACCACTATCTAGTTCTATTTCATCACCTCAAAATGAAACTTGTAGACATAGCAGTTTCTCCCCGTATCCTTTCAGCCTCAATCACTGCTTTACTATCTTTTTCCATGGATTTGTCTGTTCTTGATATTTGCTGTTAAATGGCCTTTGGTATCTGACTTCTCTCATTTAGGATAATGTTTCCAAGGCTCATCCATTTGTATCATGTGTCAGTACTTTATTCCTTTTTGTAGCTGAATAATGCTCTGTTGTATAGCTGTACCACATTCGTTTATTCGTTCGTTAGTTGATGGAATTTTGGGTTGTTTACCTCTTTTGGTGAAATACTCTTGAATAGTACTAGTATGAAAACTTGTGTGCAAGTTATTGTTTGCAGTTATTTTGGATCTGTACTTACGAGTGGAATTGTTAGGTGATGTGATAATTCTGTTTGACTTTTTTGAGGAACCACCAAATTGTCTTCCACAATGGCTGAACCATTTTACATTTCCATTAGGAATATATGAGGATTCCAGTTTGAACATTTGCTACTTTCTTTTTTAAAAAAATATATTTAAAAATGTATTTTATGCATGTATTTATTTCTTCTTACTATAGTGGGTTTGAAGTGATATTTCATTGTGATTCAGTTTGCATCCCCTGCTGACTAATGATGTATTTGCTTGGCCATTTGTATACCTTCTTTAGCAAAATGTCATTTTTAAGTTGGATTTTTATTGTTGTAGTTTTAAGAGTTCTTTTATGTATTCTGGATACTAGATTTTTGAGAAATATATGATTTGCAAATATTCTCTTCCACTATGTGAATTAACTCTTCACTTTCTTGATAATATCCTTTGATATCAAAAGTTTTAAATATTGGTAAAGTCTTTTCTCAGTCTGTTTCATATATTGGTGCTTGTGCTTTTTGGTGTTATAACTAAGAAACCATGGACAAATTTAAGGTCATGAAGATTTACCCCTGAGTTTCTTAGAAGAGTTTTATAGTTTTTGCTGTTATTTTTAGGTCTTTGATATATCATGAGTTCATTTGACTATTGTTTGAGGTAAGAGTTCAACTTCATTCTTTGTATGTTAATACCTGGTTGTCTCACCATTGTTAAAGAGACTAATATTCTTTCCCCATTGAATAGTCATGGCATCCTTGTTGAAAATTAATTGTCCATCATTATATGGATTTATTTCTGGACTCTCAATTTTATTCAGATGATGTATATGTCTGTTCTTATGCCAGTACCACACTGTCTTGTTTACTATAGCTTTGTAGATTTTGAAATTGCAATGTGTGAGTCTTCCTACTTTGTTCTTCCTATTCAAGATTCTTTTGACTATTAGGAATCCTTTGCAATTCTGTATGAATTTTACAGTTAGCTTTCCATTTCTGCAAAAAAAGAAAAAGCCATTGAGATTTTAATAGAGAATACATTGAATTTGTACATCAGTTTGGGAAGTATTGTCTTCTAGTCTATGGACATGGGATATCTTTCCAGTTATTTAGGTCTTTTAATTTCTTTCAGCAACATTTTGTAGTTTTCAGTGTACAAGTCTTACGCTTCCGTGGTTAAATTTATTTCTAATTATTTTGTTTTTTTTGATGCTGCTGTAACTGGAATTGTTTTCTTAGTTTTAGTTCATTGCTAATGTGTAGAAATACAGCTGATTGTTTTCTGTGTTGATCATGTGCTAAATTCATTTATTATATCTAATAGTTTGTTTTATGGACTCTTTAGAATTTCTGTTTACAAGATCGTGTCATCTATAAATTCAGTAGGTTTAATTTTACTCTTTCTTTCCTATTTGGATACTTCTATTTCTTTTTCCTATCTAATTGCCCTGCCTTCAACTTCCAATATGTTTTCAAATGCAAATAGTGAGAGTGGACATGCTTCTCAATTTTTCCTGATCTGCGTGGAATGTCAGCTGTGGATTTTCATAAATTCCTTGAATCATGTTAAGGAAATTCACTTCTATGCTTAGTTTGTTGAGTTTATTTATCATGAAAGGGTGTTAGATTTTATTCACAATTTTTTTCCTGCATTAGTTGAGGTGATCATGTGGTTTCTTTCCTTCATTCCATTATGTGATGTATTACATTGGTTGATTTTCTTATGTTCAACAACCTTGCATTCCTGACCATTCACTTGGTCATGGTGTGTAATTCTTTTTATATAAGCTGCTGGATTCAGTTTGCTAGTATTCTGTTGACAATTATTCTGTTATTATTAGGAATACTGCTTTATGGTTTTCTTTGGGGGGTGTGTGTGTGTGAAAGATGTCTTTGTCTGGCTTTGTTATCATGGCATCCCTAACCTGATAGAATGAGTTAAAAACTGTCTCCTTCTCTTCCTTTTCTAAGAAGACTTTGAGATTGATAGGTGTTAATTCTTCTAAATGTTTGGTAGAATCTGGTCTCAGGCTTTTGTTGGCAGGTGTTTGATTGATGGTTCAATCTCTTGTTAAAAGTTTCTTTAGGTTTTCTAATTCTTCTTATATAAGTTTGTGTGTTTGTAGGAATTTATCCATTTCATCTATATTGTCTATTTTGGTGGCATTCGTTATTCATAATTGTGGCCTAATTACTCATTATTGTCTTATAATCCTTTTTATTTTTATAAAGTCAGTAGTAATGCCCACACTTTCAGTCCTAAATCTAGTAAGTTTTCTCTCTTTATTTCTCGGTCATTCTAGTAGAGGTTTGTTAATTTTGTTGATCTCCACTTTAACCTTTATTATTTTCCCCGTCTGCTAGGTTTGAGTTTGGTTTACTCTTCTTTTTGTAGTTACTTAGGATGTAAAGTTAAGTTATTTGTTTGAAGTATTATTTCTTTTTAAATTTAGATGCTTACAACTATAAAAATTTCTTTTTGAACACTGCTTTCCCTGTCGTCCATAAGTTTTTGTATGATGTGTTTTCATTTTTAGGAGTTCAAGTATTTTCTGATTTCCCTTGTGGTGGTACCTTTGACTAATCTTTTTTAAAAGTGTGTTGTTTAATCTCCACATCTCTGTGAATTTTCCATATTTCCTTCTGATGTTGATTTCTAGTTTCATTCCATTATGTCCTAGAAGGTTTATTTTATGATTTTATTCTTTTAAAATGTAGCCATTTAAAGTTAATCATTTATTGGCTTTATTTCTTATTCATCTAGTTTTCTTGTGTTTGTTTCTTTTGTTTTTTCCTTGTAATTCTTGGCTGTTTATTATTTTAGAATGTGACACTGAAATGCTACCTAGATACTTTTGTGTCTGGGCATATGCACATTTATGTTTAGGGACCCCACTCGTAAAGTGATTAGGTAGAGGTCTTTGAAGGATGAACCTGCCTATGTCAGCATGTGTAAGCTTTTTACCCTTTGTGTTTACAGGCATGGTTGTAGCCCTGGCTGTCAGTGTTCTTCTAGTAGTGTTCCAGACACTGGAAAGGGAAGCTTGGATTCCCATTGTTCACTGTATAGACTTCCATTTGATCCCTTTGTTTTTGAAGCAGGACCCCGAGCATCAGTTGTCTCAGATTCCAGAGCTTCTTTGATTCATCCTTTCTAGAAAGTCAGAGGCCTCTCCCGTCAAGCATCCTGTTTTCAACCCCTCTCTGATACTTAACTCTCAGAGTTATGTTTTACTAGCTGAGCTAGCTGGAATACCTCTGACTTCACAGGGATAGACCGGCACTGTCAGTTCCTGAGCCTACAGCATAGATGAGCTTGTTTTTTTTTACTGGCTTTTCTCACAAGCTGCTGTTTCCATTTTTTCTGCTTTACCAAATCAAACCAGCCATTTATTTTTCATATCTTGAGATATTGAAATTTCTTTCGTGCTATTGAAACTCCTCCCTATTCTTTTTTCTTGTGAATTTATGCCATTTATTCCTGTATTCTCATCTACAGGGATTTCTGGAAGAAGAGATATTAACACATACACAGTCTGCCCTGTTTAAGGACTTTTTGAGCTTCAACACAATGTAGGGACATCACAGAAGAAAAAGAGAAATCTGACCAATGAAAAATATGAGATAACAGAACATAAAAGGCATATATGTTTTGAATATGACACAGGGTAATAACCCTAACATATGATGTATTCAAATATAAATATATAAGAAAACACTAACCCCTAAAAGATAAATGGGCTAAGGACACAAAAAGACTTTTCAAACACACACACAAATCTATATTTTTAGTATCACTAGTAGTCAAAAATGTACAGTGAAACACATTTGTCATTTTTTAACTCAAATATATTTTATGTGTGTATATAGATGAAAATGTGAAAAGATAGTCATTTTCCTGGACTACAATGGCAGTATAAACTAGAACAGTTGTGGAGGAAAAGAGTTTTTATGGTATGCTTAGCATTCCTTTGACTTTGAAATTCTTCCTTGCAAAGCAGAATTTCTTCTATGGAAATATTCCAAACTATGGACCAGTATATATATACACACATATATATATATATGCAAAAAAGATACCCATCTTATTTTGAAAATTACTAGCTAATTAGAATGTTTATTGAGCCTTTACTGTGCGCTGTAAGAACTATGCTAAAAGCATTTTACATACATGATTCCACTTAATCCTCACAATAACCTTATGAGATTAATACTGCTTTTATCTTGAAAACACTGACATTAGATAGTGAATGAACTATGTCTGGAGCCCCAGATCTAATTTAAAAATTTCTTCTGTTAATTACATGCTCACAGAATTTCCTGTGAACATACATTAATTCTTTAAAAATTATTAAATCTTTAATTCTTTAAAGATTACTGAAGGAAACAAACATTGTTTTTAATATTTTAATCATCTAGATGTCCAACTATAGTTATTAATAGCTAGTTTAGCAAGCCTTAATATTAATAGCTAATTTAGCAAGCCATGATACTTCTATGTGATTAATATTCAGCCATTAAAAATCATGTTCTGGAAGAGTAATGACATAAGAAATACTTGTGTTGTAATTAGAAGAATGAGAAAACCTTTAATATGTTTTATATTATTTTTCTGAACTTATAGTAGATGGAAATACATTAAAATTTTTAAAAATCATTGTCCCTGGTGTTTCTAAGTGATTGAGTTACACAGGTGTTTAATTTATTTTCTTCCATAAGCTTTTTATTTTTCAAATTCTGAATGTGTATAAGTTTTTAAATCAGAAAAAAGTTCTAGTAATCATTTCATTTAATATAATGCTTAGTGATGTGAAAATGATTATATTTCTGGGGGAAAAGTCAGTTGTGAAATTATATGTATAGTATCATGTCCACTAGATTTTAGTTTTGTCTCTCCTAGAAAATACATTGAATGAAAATGTGCAAAAATACTAACAATAATATTGCCCCAGGAAGATAGGAATGAGAATGAACTTTTTTCTTTTTATTCATTAATTTTTTCTGTATTTTCAGACATTTGAAGACAGTGATTTATTCCACTTAATTGGTGTTATCTGTGGATTAGCAATTTATAATTTTACTATTGTGGACCTCCATTTTCCTTTGGCTTTATATAAGAAACTGCTAAAAAAGAAGCCATCCCTGGAAGATTTGAAAGAACTGGTCCCTGATGTTGGGAGGTTAGTTGTAAAAAGTGGCAAGAATGGGGTTTAGAAAATAGGAAATGGGGGATGTACAGAAATTTTCTTTTTAGGAATAATTATGTTTCTGTTGTTCTTCTTGAATTTCCAAAATAAACCAGTAACCCTTCTAATAAAAGAAAAAACCATTGTGAGAATTTCCTACTGAAAGAGTTATATGTATAAAGCCATGTGGTAAATTTTTAGTTTAACAATACTTTGTGAATATCAGATAATAAATTTAGGAAGGTAATGTTTCTTGAATGTAGTTAAATAATTGATTTGGACTTTTACTTCTAATCACCTTCATTCCTAGGTGGAATATGTAGTTCTTTTTATTTATTACATTAAATGGAATAAAAAATTACATATAAGAACAAGTATTAAAAATGGGTGCATGCATGGTCTTTGTATTCAAAGGAAGTAAAAATCTTAGTTTTTTTCTCTTCAATATTGTATATAAATTTGCCAGTCACTCAGTTGTGTTCTACTCTGTAACCCCATGGACTGCAGCCCACCAGGCTCCTCTGTCCGTGGGCTTCTTCAGGCAAGAATCCTGGAATGGGTTGCCATTTTAGGGGATCTTCCTGACCCAGGGATTGAACCTGTGTCTCCTGCATTGCAGGCAGATTCTTCACCATCTGAGTCACCAGGGAAGCCCTAAAACTTATATATAAGAACAAGTATTGAAAATGGGTGGATACATGGCCTTTGTATTCAAAGGAAAAGATAAAAACCTTTGTTTTTTTTCCCTTCAACATTGTTTATAAATTTGCTTGTACAACTACCATTCTGAAACAAACATAAAAGTACAGATTAGCAAAAGGATTTGACCAAGAATGAATGAGAAATATATACCTAGTCATAGGCAAACTAGTCAAAATAACGCAATTATATTTTACTTCAAAGCAACATACATATTGTTTTTCAGAAGCATGCAACAGTTACTGGACTATCCTGAAGATGATGTTGAAGAGACATTTTGTCTTAATTTTACGGTAAGATGGAAAGACATAGAATAGTAGCTTGATTGTTCATCATCCCTTTTATTTATCAGCTATGCCTTATGGTTTTTATTTCGATGAATGGAATTCTTAACCCTTTAGCTAACATTTATTGAGCATTAACTATATGCTAGTCACATGCATTATTTCATTTAATCCTCATAATCCCAAGAGATCGGTATTATTATCCTTATTTTACAGATGAGAAAACTGAAAACAGTTGTCACATTTCAGAGATAGTATTTGTATCCAGCTCTGTGACTGGATAAGCCTGTGTTGTTTAACATTATACTAAAGATCTTTCCAGATACACGGGTTCCTCTTTATTCAAGTGTTCATTTTTTTTGAGTCTGCAATCACAAGAATATTTAGAGAAGTAAAGGTTATTGTAACATGAATCCACTAATGAATTTGCCACCTAAAAGATGAATTCCCACTCAGACATCCCTTTTATAGTAACATTCATCCTTGCGAATTTTGTCTTACTGTTGGATACAATGCAGTATAAATGGAAATACATTGAAATATTATTTGGAAAATGAAATTACAAATCTTAAAAAAGATGTAGAATTTAATTCAGTGAGAGGGATGTTCAATAAATCATCTAGTCTTTATGCAGAATCATTGATAAATGAGGATCTGGCAGAAATAGAATAGTTGACAATTAAAGGAGAGAAAAATCAGCAAGGATTATGATAAGGCACTTCAGAAGTAACTATTTGAATAGTATAAATTAGATTCTTGGGAAAATGGTAAAAACCTTCAGTTTTTCTTTTTTCCTGTCTATTCTTCTCAAAAACTTCGTGTGCCCTCCCCCCCCCCCCCACCCCACATACCCTCAAACTGTCCTCTTTGTGTTTTTACAGTCAAAGCTGACAAAAGATACCATATTCTTGTATCACACAGTTTGCCAAAAAAATTATGTGCCTCCTCAAAAATGTTTGTCCATTCTTTGGTCATTTTAAGAATTGTCACATAGTGCAGTTACAAGAGAATTTGATAGGTTTAAAGGGAAATAGGTTAATTTCTTTTAGTAATGTTTAACTTTTTCCAAGAAAAAGTCCTCCTTGAATTCATATTTACTGTGAAATTTTAGTTCTCCTTTTCAGTTGGTGCACTTAATAACCCTATCAGTTTTCTTTGGATCTTTACTGATCATCTCAATTGACTGAAGCATTGAATTCTAAGCTTTATCAGTCATCAAGTGTGTGACTATTTAGTAAGATCTATGCTAATTCAAACATTGCTTCCCACTGTCAGTTCTTCCCAGACATACTCAGCGGCTCTTTGCTACTTATGGAGTAATAGCTTTAGAATGGGCTTCAGATCGTTTGTAATCTGGCTTTCTAACTTCCATTGTATCCTCCCATTCATACTAAGTTTTGTCATGTCTCACAGTATTCTTTTATATGCCGCACCTTCCCTGTTTTTTAGGGGCATGCATTTTTTTGATATTTGGTCTGTCTATCCTTTTGTTCAATCCCTGTCCTTAGTCAGAAATTCTGTCCTCTCCTAATCTTTCAGAGCCTTATTCATCCTTTTAGATGCTTTTCAAATGACATTTCTTCCTCAAGGTTTTTTATACTTTCTCTGTTTAGAAGTAAGCTTGCTTTCTTCCATGGTCTGATAGTATTTTGTTCATGTCTCTATTATAGCATTTATTTTACTATAATAATGAGTTGTTTACATATCACATTTATCCTTCTTTATTGGGTAGCAAATTCAAGAGCAGGGATTTATTCATCTTTTATCATCCCACTCCTAGTATAGTGTTTTATAAACAGGTATTAAAAAAATGTTAATAGAAGAGAGGAATATTCCCAAAAAAAGGGAATAGGAAGAGAAAAGATGCAGAGGTGGGAATGAAAACATATATAGGAAAATGAGCACACTAGTAAGGGAAATAAGAAATTTCAAAATAAATGACTCTTTATAAACCAAATTAATGGCAAACTGGAAGAACCACCTGTAGTTAAAATGCAGCAAGAAGGAATACCAGAGTGGCAGCTGTCATGCGGGAAGAATGCATAGCTATTCTAAAGTTGAATGCATTCTGACTTGGAGTCTATCACTTGTCCAAGGAAAACATCCTTCCTAATATTTTACTCCTGTAGTGACCCTTCTGAAGTTTTACGTGGGATAATTACTCAATTTCCTGTTAACAAACCAAAAGCTTGTTAATTTGTAATTAGTCAATGTACGATTTCAAACTGCTAGAGAAGATGAAAATTTCTAGCTGTGGCTTCATGCAGAATTCACAAATAAGCTTATGCTACCAGAATTTTACTTCAAACTTATTATTTCTTATATTTAATGAGAGAAAGGTAGATTATAATAGGTTATTAAAATAATAAGTTTTGAGTCTGACATTGACTTTTTTTAAAAATTTAAATTAATAGATCACAGTTGAAAACTTTGGTGCAACAGAAGTGAAAGAACTGGTTCTAAATGGTGCAGACACAGCTGTTAACAAACAAAATCGGTAAGTGACTTATAGCAGCATCAGTGGTAGTAATAAGATTCAGTAGGCATTTTCTTCTGTATTTAGAAATATGTCACAGTCTTAAATTTTTACTCAGATAAATTTACTCTTTGAATGGTGAGGACGTAATCAATCTTCCTTTTGCTCCTGTTAAGACATTAATAAAGGGACAAAAAGATCATTACCAACAAGAACAAAGGGAAGAAAGAGGAGACAACAACAGACACATTTTCGGAAGCTAGAAACCAATGGTACCAAACTTCAGCCAGACAGAAGAAGCTGCAGCACAAGATGGACTAGGAGCCATGAAGGCGGACAGTTCATATTGCAGCACAATAGTTCAGGCATGGAGAATAAAAAAACAGGTTAAAAAGGGTATGGATTTTAAGGGGAAACTGGAAACAGAGTGATTGGCTGTTATAAGAAGCAGTTAGAGACCCATTTCCCATAGAGCACGTGTGGCCTAGGAACTTTCCCTCTCCAGCTGGGCAGACTGGAGCTTGACTGATCAGACTAAAGGAACTGTGGATTTGAGGACAGTTAGGCAAAGCACTGAAATGAAACATGAAGATTAAGTGAAAGTCTACAGCTCTCTCCTCCTTGACACTGTGTATTGGAAGATTCTTCTCTGGGAAAACTGCCTAACTTTTAAATGTAAATGAATAATGAAAGAACGGTAGACATTTCAGAAAAGACCAAAACGGTAAAACAGAAACAGAAACCGTGTAGGATGAAGAAACGTCAATAAAAATTGAAATCAGTATGCTCAAACTGGTAAGAGTAGCATCCATGAGGATAATATTAAAAACTGGAAAAACTTCATTGGAAGAAATGGAATGAATGAAATTTGTCAAATGGTACCCCGCAGAATTTCCAGAACTGAATGACATGCCTTTTAAGAATGACAGCATGGAAGCGGAAATATAAAACATAATACAAGGCAAAATTACATGAAATTTCACAACCTGAAAAGAAACGAACCCTGAAACCTTTGGGGGGGCGGGCGGGGAATAGCAGACCATACACAAAGAATTAAGAATCAAAATAATATCAGATTCATAAAGATTAACACTGAAGTTAGGAGATCAACATTCTGGGAGAAAATTATTTTAAACATAGAGTTCTATATTGAAACTATCAAGTATGTGGTTCAGTTCTGTTCAGTTGTGCAGTTGTATCCGACTCTTTGCAACTCCATGGACTGCAGCACGCCAGGCTTCCCTGTCCATCACCAACCCCCGGAGTTTATTCAAACTCATGTCCATTGAGTCGGTGATGCCATCCGGCCATCTCATCCTCTGTTGTCCCCTTCTCCTGCCTTCAGTCTTTTCCAGCATCAGGGTCTTTTCAAATGAGTCAGCTCTTCGCATCAGTTGGCCAAAGTATTGGAGTTTCAGCTTCAACATCAGTCCTTCCAGTAAACATTCAGGACTGATTTCCTTTAGGATGGACTGGTTGGATCTCTTTGCAGTCGAAGGGAGTCTCAAGAGAGTCTTCTCCAACACCACAGTTCAAATGCATCAATTCTTTGGCACTCAGCATTTTTGATAGTCCAACTCTCATATCCATACATACAAGTATATAAAAATGTTTTTATACATGCAGAGTCTCAGAGAATTTACTTCCAATGCAATTTTCTCAAGAAGTTACTAGAGGATATGTCCTACCAAAACAAGGAATTGAACCAAGAATGAGGAAAAAGGGATCAAAAAAAAAGATGAGAGGCAAAGAGAAACAGTGATATGTACAAGATTTAGAAATAACAATCAATCTGCCTTAGATAAGGAAGATGGAGGATTCCAGGAGGAATGTCTTCAGGAAAAAAATGCAACCTAGTATATTTGAGTGAATCTAAAGGAGATTGACGTTTCTGTTGAAGTTGGGGATGAGGTAGCAACCTGAGGGACACAAAAATTCTTCAGAAAAGTAATTGTAGAACACTCCTTAACTTAGTATTTATAGTCATAAAAATGTTAACAATGAATATTGAACCATATTCAGTATTCAGTTCACCAGATAATATTAATAATTGTAGATCAAGGAATAACAGAACTCTGTTGAAGTTTGAAGGTAGATACCAGAAGGAACGACAGAGTTAACAAATAGTTTTCTTCAAATTGCCAGAGACTTGATCCAGGTGATTATAATCCTGATTCTGTTACTTAGAAGCTGTGTAACTTTAGGTTAATAAGTTGGTGTCTCCATGCCTCAAGTCTCTTTTTCTGTAAGGTGAGATGATATATTATACCTACTTCATGGGGTTATTTTGAGGATTAAATGAGGCGATAATTTAAAAATGCTTAGAATAGTACCTAGCACGTGTATGTGCTCAGTAAATGTTGGCTGTTAGGACTATACATTTGACATTTTAAAATATATGTTATTTCTTTGGTAAAAACAAAGCTGTTTTTAAAATAATGTGGAAAAATTTTAGGTCTTTCTACTTTAAAAAAAAACTACTCGTTTTGAAAAGCTTTGACTATGATATAGAAAGATATTTTTTCAGCTTTTCAAGTTCCTATTGTTGCACTAATTCTTTAAGTTTCTAACAAATATTATTTCACATAGATTATTTAGTTTAGAAGTAATTTAAAGAATTTTGATCTTTTTACCACCAGTCCGAGTTGCATAATGAAAGTGTGGAATGCAAAAATGTTAGCACATAAAACAATTTAGTCTTTTGTACTTAGGAGACTTAACTATTAGCAGTATAAATTTGACTTTCTAATAGTTGAGTTATAAAATGATGCCTTATGAAATTACCTGTTTCTTCTTAGAAGAACCTTACGCTGATAAGCATATGCTATTGATTTTTCCTTAGGGCCACCAATTTTATTTTATAATGGCCCCCTTTAACCTTTTTTCCTCTTTGTAAAGTGAGTTTGGGATTATTCTAAAATTTGCTGAAGTGGTTATCTGTAGATGACTAAATTTACCAGTATTCCCATTTATAGAAGCATCCTTTTTAATTTGGATCACAAGAGTGTAAAATATTGAAATCTCTAGCGCACATTCTGATTATCAGCTTAACCAGGTAGCTGCATAAAGTGTTTGTGGCCAGAAGAACAAGTGGGAATAAAACTAGTTCTAATTACTGAGTAAAGGGTTTTCTTTTTTCATGACTGTTTCCTTTTGTATCATAACAGGGAGAAAAGCATCAGCAGTGTTCATCTGTATGTGTATTTATATGTATGTACACATACACTTGAAAAGAAACTTCACTTGTAGTTTTTAATGGTTATCCTGAAAGAATACTTAATGCCCCTCTTGGGTTTTTAATTTTTTAAATAAATTGGTTCATCAGATTCCTTTGAAACCCAAGGAAAAGCAGACTGTACAATCTGTGAAACAGTCTTAATCCCAAAGTTCTCTCTCTTTATTAAAAATTCCTTATTTTAGCATTATACTTTTTAGGGACGTATTAGAGTGATACATATAAATTCTCAATAATTTGTGAATTATTTAAAAATATTTTTGATAGCCATTTGCATCAATATTCTTCCCATTAGGACATCTTTCACTTAGAAGTAAGCTAAGATTGGCTGTGAATGAGAGGTTGTCTACATGCCTCCTAGATGTACCAGATTTTTATATAGAAAGAATAATAGACTTCTTCATAAAGATTTTGTCTTTTGAATCCTACTCATACTTTCTCGGTTTTGTACGTAAATTGCAAAAAGTACAGCAACACTCAGAGGTTTAGTAAGACTGTAATACATATTATCTGTAAATTTTTTTTTTATATTTTGTGCATGTATGCTTTTTCATTTCTAGACAAGAGTTTGTTGATGCTTATGTGGATTACATATTCAATAAATCAGTGGCTTCCTTATTTGATGCTTTTCATGCGGGCTTTCATAAGGTCTGTGGAGGAAAAGTCCTTCAGCTCTTTCAGCCTAATGAACTACAAGCAATGGTTATTGGAAACACAAATTATGATTGGAAGGAATTGGAAAAGGTAGGGGAAAACAAATCTATGATATTGTTTAGATGGAAAAGCAAAAGGAAAACATAACTTGTTGATGGTTATATCTCTGGTATTGATGGTATTCATGTCGTGTTATGTGTATTTGACTACAAGTTTTTTAAAATAATGCTGCTGCTAAGTCACTTCAGTCGTGTCCGACTCTGTGTGACCCTGTAGACGGCAGCTCACCAGGCTCCCCCGTCCCTGGGATTCTCCAGGCAAGAACACTAGAGTGGGTTGCCATTTCCTTCAGTGCATGAAAGTGAAAAGTGAAAGTGAAGTCGCTC
This sequence comes from Bos indicus x Bos taurus, assembly GCF_003369695.1. Taxonomy (NCBI): domain Eukaryota; kingdom Metazoa; phylum Chordata; class Mammalia; order Artiodactyla; family Bovidae; genus Bos; species Bos indicus x Bos taurus. Next base: position 24,411,808 of record NC_040103.1, on the reverse strand, counting down.
TGTCGTGTCCGACTCCTAGCGTACCTATGGACTGCAGCCCACCAGGCTCCTCCGTCCATGGGATTTTCCAGGCAAGAGTACTGGAGTGGGGTGCCATTGCTATTGTGCATTAAAACTGAATGCACTATTGATACGTTCAACACCTGAGTGAAAGAAATCAGTCTCAGAGAATTATATACCATATGATTAAGCCAAGCACTGTGTTGGACAGGGGCTAGGGATGAGGAGGGAGTGTGACTGCAGAGGGGCAACATGAGAGTTCTTTAGGGTGACAGAATTGTTGACTGTCCTGGCTCTAGTGGTGGTTTATCTGTATACGTGGTCTAAAACTTGTAGAACTGTACACACATAAATGTCAATTTTACTGTGTAACAATTTAAGGAAAAAAAATTTTAATTACACAAAAAAAATAGGACTTCTGATTAAGCATAGTGGAATAAACATTTTTCTCTGCTCCCTCCCAAATCTCATTAGAATTACAGTAAAGGACTAAGCATAGGACTAACCCCTCCCCCAAAACACAGTGAGCACGAGAAAGTACAGCTTTGGAAGATGGAAAATAGGTGGATGAGTGACTTAGAACAAAGAAAATTGAATTCTGAGCCTCCAGAGGACGAGATTCGTCAAGAGGCAGCCTGTCACATTATAGAATTTGTGCAAGTCACAGAAATGAGCACGTCATGTTACCAGGGCTACAGGGTTGGACTGAAAGCAATACAGTTGTTTCAAAACTAATTTAAGGAATTACTAGCCCTCTCATATCCCCTTTCCTGCCTGGCAAAAGAGAACCCTGGAGAGAGGCTCTAGAATCTGGGAAAGCATGTAGAACTGAGGCTGGCACTCAGAAACTGGCAGTCAGGCTTGAATCCTCCAGGAAGGAGATTGAAGATTTCTTTCAGGAGGTAAATTAATTTGCTAAACAGAAGAAAGATGACTTTAAGAATCATTACCCCTCAGATCCTACAAGATTTATCCTTCTTGCCTCATCTTTCATTCCTCCTCTTTCACTCTGCTTCAGCCTTACTGGCTTCTTAGCTGGGCCTAGAACCCTCCAGAAACACTTTAGCCCTGTGGCCTTTTTGTTTTCTGTGCCTAGAATTCTTTTCACCTTGGTAATTTCAAATGTGTCTTGTCTCATTTCCTTTATGTCTTTATATCTTTTTAGAGAATTCATTGGCTAACCCACTAAAAATTGCATATGTACACATACATACCCCCTATTTTCCTTCTTTCTTCTCTAAATGTGACTAAATAAAATTTTACTTAATTGTCTTTACCGTCTGCTCCCCTTACCCCCACTCACTGTCAGCACTATAACGGCAGGATTTTTGTCTCTTAGTTCACTGCTGTCAGGATTTTTGTCTATTTGTTCACTGCTGTGTTCCCAGAACCTAGAAGGGCATTCAGCAAATACTTAAAACCTTGTCTGAAGTTATAACTGATAAAAGTATTCATTCAGCAAGAGGGCATTTTTTAAAGGTATATTTTAGTGTACTTAGTATACTTAGTTTCTTCCACTGATCTGATTCATTATAATTTCACTAATTATGATTTGTGACTTCAGATGTTCTTCATCATGACTGTACACATTTCCCCAGTACCATCTTGTGGCTTAAAAAAAGGAAAAAAGAAAAAAACTAGCCAACCACCTTTCATTTCCCCACTAACATACTCAGTCTTCAATTCAAACAGGTTAATACTTAAGCTGATTGCTAGAATTCAAGCCATTATCTCCAAATCTCTTTGTAAATTAATATATATGTTGTGGATTTCTCGAGTTCAGTCATTGATATAATCATGGCTACAAATAGAGCTCCAAATTCAAGAACCTAAAAATAAATCTTTACTGAGCCTCTACTGGATGCCTGCTGCTAAGTCACTTCAGTCGTGTCGAAGCCCACCAGGCTTCCCCGTCCCTATGATTCTCCAGGCAAGAACACTGGAGTGGGTTGCCATTTCCTTCTCCAATTCATGAAAGAGAAAGTGAAGTCGCTCAGTTGTGTCCGACTCTTAGCGACCCCATGGACTGCAGCCCACAGGCTCCTCTGTCCTTGGGATTTTCCAGGCAAGAGTACTGGAGTGGGGTGCCATCGCCTTCTCTGTACTAGATGCCTAATACTATGCAAAAGATTAGAAAGACAGCAGTAAATAAGCTTGAGACGTGGTCTTTGTTCTCTGGCAAGGAGGCTGGACGTTAAATAATTGAACTGTGATGAATATAAAGAGAGTTTAGTGAATGATATATAAGGCAAAACCTGCACAAACAGGGAAAGCCTCTCACTTGATGGTAATATCTACCAGGTTCAGTGCAGTTTCCCCAGGACTCCAGACTTTGCCTGAAACTCGTTATACATGTGTCTAATGAGCCAATGAATGAATTAGGTGACATTTAATCTGAACCTAAAGGACAAGTAGAATTTAATCCGATGAACAAAGAAAGGAGTGTTTGGGAAACATGTTTGCTGTTTTGTTGCAAGTTACACTGAAACATAGAGGCTTAAAGATGAACATTGGTTGTCTCACATGGTTCCTGTGGGCCAGGAATTCAGAAGTGGTTTAGTCCAGTGATTTTAGACTTGGAGATCTTTCATGAGGTTGCAGTTGAAATGCCAGCTGGTGCTTTTAGTCATCTGAAGATGGCTGAAGGATAGGATTCCCCTTCCAAGATGGCTCACTCACATGGCTGTGGACCAAAGGCCTCAGGATCTCAGCATGAGGACCTCTCCATAGGGTTGTTTGAATGTCTCCATGAAGTGCTCCCCCTGGGAGTGAGTGACCAAAAAGCTAAAGCCACACAAGTTTTTATGATCTAGTCTCAGAAGTCATGTATTCTCACATCTGCACTATCCTGATGAGGTCAAGCCTATTCAGTGTGGGAGGGGACATAACATGGCCATGAATAGCAGGAAGCAGAGGTCTTTGAGGGCCTTTTGGAAACTAACACAGAAAATTGTTAGTGTTGCTCTTAGAACCATTAATGTTTTAAAGAGAAGATGGAATAATACAAAATAATTCATATGACTTGTGTTCATCGATAAAGGGAAAGAAAATTTCATGATTATCAGAGATAATTAATTCCATCTTAAACTTTAATAGTCCATTAGCCTTTTAGTAATTTTGGTTTATCCTTTATATACTTAACTTTGGAAAATGATATTACTATCACATCATGTTCTTTGAATTGGGAGCAGGGGAGATGGTTCTGCAGATTCATATTTTCTTTCTTTTTCTCTGGAACTAATAGTTCCAAGTTACAGAATATCCAGGAAGTAATAATTAACTGAATTACATGAGTTTCAAACTCTTGGATAGTGTTAACTTTCTGTGCTAAGGAAGCTAGTTGTCAGATTGAAGATAAAACTGATATCCCTTAATATTAATAGAAGGTTATGTTGTTTTAGAATACAGAATACAAAGGAGAATATTGGGCAGAACATCCTACAATAAAAATGTTCTGGGAAGTATTTCATGAATTACCATTGGAAAAGAAAAAACAATTTTTGTGTAAGTATTTGTTTTATGAGAATGGAGTCTAATTATCGAACTTTTGAACTTAGACTAACTTGATTCACTTTGGTGGGTTTTTCTGTATTATTCAAGGTCCTGTTTTTAATTTTCAGAGTAATTTTTTTTATCCACATTCTTTACATTTTAACAAGATCTCTGCAGTATAACTTTTCATATTCAATTTTTTTTCTTTGCTTCAGAATGAAAACTTTGGTAGTTGGTGTAGAAAATAGAACTTTCCTGTTCCTGAACTTAATGCCTATTAATGTGTGTCTGTTTTGCATATCATAGGATGACAGGTCATTAATTTTGGCTTCCAAGTATGAATTTGTTTAAAAATGACAAGACAAATAGGAAAGGAATCATAATCAAAACTGCATGTTTTTTTAAATAAATAGTTCTAAATGGTTACTCTTTTCAAAAAAGAGGGGCTCCCAAAGTGTTTTTATCAAGGATAGTAGTCATTCATGTATCACACATATATTAAGCCTTTCTGTAGTCATTCATGTATCACACATATATTAAGCCTTTCTGTGTGCTGATGTTAAGATTACACTTTTAAAGAAAAAATACTGTTTGGATGTATCTCAGAATCATGCTTCCACAAATTCTGGGGATAGGCTTCCACTTTAGAGCAAATGTTACTGTAAAGCTTTGCTATAAGTGATTGTTTAAGTAACTTGATACTCCACATTGTTATTTAAAACTTTTATTATCGATAAAAGTAGTTCTTTCACTCAGTGATTCTTTTCTTGGCAGTATTTTTGACAGGTAGTGATCGCATTCCTATTCTTGGTATGAAGAGTCTAATACTAGTCATCCAGTCAACAGGAGGTGGTGAGGAGTATCTCCCAGTTTCCCATACCTGTTTTAATCTTCTGGATCTTCCAAAATATACAGACAAAGAAACTCTACGCTCTAAACTGATTCAAGCTATTGATCACAATGAAGGCTTCAGTTTAATATAACTTTGGAGTTACAACTATTCAGTTTACTGCAAAAGCATTAAACTAATTATTTGTGTTTTTCTTGTGGTGATGAATTCAGCAAGGTGATAGAGGTACTATTATAATTCTTACTTGCAAAATGTTCAATGCAATGAGTATTCATGAAAGCCAAAAAAATTAAAAGAAACGAACAAACTGTGTTAAATATTAAACACTGTACAGAACCATGGATTTTTTTTTTTGCCATCTTCTAATAAACATACAAGTATTGTGACTACGTTGAGGTTTTACTAACATAAATTTTAAGAGTTTGCATATCTGACAAATGATCTGGTGTGTGAGTGCATGAAAATGTTGCTTAATTTTCCTCCAATCACGGATGAGAAGCCTTTAACTTTGGCCTGCAATAGTCATTCGATTATTTTTTCATTTTGTAAATAATGTTAAAGTTTTGTAATAAAATAGTTATGTTCTGATACCAGTGCAGTTTCTCTGGTTGTACTTGAACTGAGATTCCTTTAAAGGGTTAAAAATTATCATTTAAATCTTATTCTGAGAATCTGTGAAGGCAAAAAATTAGCATGGTGGAAAATAGTCTTTGCTTTTTTACTAGAATAATGTCCTTGTGTAAGTCTAAATTGCAAATAGAATTTACCTGATTAACATATAGTTCTTTCTTTCTATGAGTCTTGAGATATAATTGACCAATGGGAAGTTGTGGGAAAGCTTAATGTTTAGTACTGAAAGAACTCTGTCCAGTTGCTGGAAATACAATCGTTGACTACTATGAGAACCAATCATTGGGTTAAAGCTTTTAAAACTATTGATGCTGCAGGTTGGTATTTAAAGAGAATTTTTAGTGCTTCAGAACCATTTACTTGAATTTTAAGAGACAAATCTTAACAGACAACTCTTTTAAGTTTTAAGGTGCTGATGCTTAGTTATCTTGTCATTAAATTGTAACAGTGAGTGATGCAACACATGTGACTTTCTGCTATAATGCAAATATTTATTTTTTAAATTTATTTTTTAAATGCCATGAAACTGTTTAAATAATAAAGGTTTATTGGCTTAATATTTAAACTTTCACTGGTTCTCATATAAGAGTCAAAATTCTTCAAAAACAGTAATATCTAAGGGAAGGTCTCTTAAATTTTGGACAGATAGTTCCCATTTCCATACAAATTTATCTGTTTAATAGAAGCTCCCAAGTCTCCTTACCTGTAATTCTAAAATCCAAAACATCTCAGCCAGGGTGGGGAGAGACGGGGGTGTTACATCACTTTGTAGCAAAACCTGACCTCAGTTGTTGAGGCTGTTTATGATACTAAATGGGACTGTTTGCATATGTTACTGTGGCAGTGCTAGTGTGTTTGTTTTGTGTTTGGTCTAGGTGCTGCCCAGATCTGTGTGGGTGCAACACTGTGTGCTTTAAAAACTCTTAACATTCGTAATTCCAAAATGCAAATGAGTCCAAGGGTTTTGGAAAAGGGATTGTGGACATGTACTTTTCACTAGTTAAACTTCTGGTGTTTTTAATAGGCTTTTAAATAAAAGCCTTAATAATTGTCCTTAAAGTAACATTTTTCCCAGTAAAATTCCTCCAGGTTTCTGGTATTATATTGTTTATGTGCACATCCATTCCTTGAGGCTACTGATTGTTAACACTGAAAACAGATGTGTGTGTCAGGTTTTTTAGTAACCTCTATTTGCTATGAAGCTTTTCTGTAAAATAGCAGCCACGTTGGATTAATACAGGTAGAGTTCATTGAACAGGTGTTTTAACAAGGCCTGACCTGTTATCTGGGAATACAACAGTGCAAGGCATAATTTGGGTAACTCTGGTATTCTTTTCCTCCCTGTTACTGCAGAGCTACAGTAGAATTAACAGCAGGGAGATTCATGGGAAAAAATACCATTGAAGATTTTTCAAATTGCTGTTTGCTGCTTTTTAAAAGTAACAAAAATACCAAGCTTTATAGATTAGAAATGGTTTGGATCTAAAAGAAGCAGAAGATACTAAGAAGACGTAGCAAGAATACAGAGAACTATACAAAAAAAGATCTTTATGACCAGATAACCACCATGGTGTCATCACTCACCTAGAGCCAGACATCCTGAATGTGAAGTCAGGTGGGCCTTAGGAAGCATCACTGAGAACAAAGCTAGTGGAGGTGAATTCCATTTCAAATCCTAAAAGATGATGCTGTGAAAGTGCTGCAAATCTGAAAAACTCAGCAGTGGCCACAGGACCAGAAAAGGTCAGTTTTCATTTCAATCCCAAAGAAAGGCAGTGCCAAAGAATGCTCAACCTACCGCACAATTGCACTCATCTCACATGCTAGCAAAGTAATGCTCAAAATTCTCCAAGCCAGGCTTCCACAGTACGTGAACCATGAACTTCAGATGTTCAAGCTGGATTTAGAAAAGGCAGAGGAACCAGACATCAAATTGCCAACATCCATCCGCTGGATCATCGAAAAAGCAAGAGAGTTCCAGAAAAACATTTACTTCTGCTTTATTGACTAGGCCAAAGCCTTTGACTGTGTGGATCACAACAAACTGGAAAATTCTTCAAGAGATGGGAATACCAGACCACCTGACCTGCCTCCTGAGAAATCTGTATGCAGGTTAAGAAGCAACAGTTGTAACTGGACATGGAACAACAGACTGGTTCCAAATCGGGAAAGGAGTATGTCAGGGATACTGTCACTCTGCTTATTTAATTTATATGCAAAGAACATCATGTGAAATGCTGGGCTGGTTGAAGCACAAGCTGGAATCAAGATTTCAGGGAGAATTACCAATAACCTCAGATTTGCAGATGACACCACCCTTATGCCAGAAAGTGAAGAGGAACTAAAAGAGCCTCTTGATGAAGGTGAAAGAGGAGAGTGAAAAGGCTGGTTTAAAACATTCAAAATATGAAGATCATTGCATCCAGTCCCATCACTTCATGGGAAATAGATGGGGAAACAATGGAAACAGTGACATACAATTTTTTTGGGCTCTAAAACCACTGCAGATGGTGACTGCAGCCATGAAATTAAAAGACGCTTGCTCCTTGGAAGAAAAGCTATGACCAACTTAGACAGCATATTCAAAAGCATAGACATTTCTTTGCCAACAAAGGTCCATCTAGTCAAAGCTATGGTTTTTCCAGTAGTCATGTGTGGATGTGAGAGTTGGACCATACAGAAGGCTGAGCGCTGAAGAATTGATGCTTTTGAACTGTGGCATTGGGGAAGACTTGAGAGTCCCTTGGACTGCAAGGAGATCCAACCAGTCCATCCTAAAGGAAATCAGTCTTGAATATTCATTGGAAGGACTGATACTGAAGCTGAAACTCCTAATACTTTGGCCACCTGATGTGAAGAACTGACTCACTGGAAAAGACCCTGATGCTGGGAAAGATTCAAGGTAGGAGAAGGGGACAACAGAGGATGAGATGGTTGGATGGCTCACCAACTCGACATGAGTTTGAGTAAGGTCCAGGAGTTGGTGATGGACAGGGAAGCCTGGCATACTGCAGTCCATGGGGTCGCAGAGTCTGACACGACTGAGCTACTGAACTGAATTGATAGATTAGCAAGTAGGCAAATACTGAGTTCACTAAATTTTAAGGACCATGATTGCGGAACTGGCTTAACCTTTGAAAACATTTGGCCTCCACTTAGACCTATTTGTACAAGTAGTTGTTCTTAAGTCAGTAGTAATTTTAACCAATAGCCATTGTTCAGAGAAGGCAGTAGAATCAATACAAGCCTTTAAATTGGCATGAAATAAAACCACAATGTAGTTTTCAAAACTGAGAACCCCAGCCTTTGCACAGGGATTGACTTCTAACATGCTTTTGCCTGCGTTGTATAAGGTTTTCACTGCATTTAGTTGAACAAGGTCTTCTGATGATGTGCAACATGCCTAAGGCAGTCTTCCCCTGCATATGGTGAGTTCTCTGAAAGCAAAGGCAAAATGGTCTTGCTCTCAACCTCTTCCTATCCGCAGCCTCTGGTCCTTTGGCCATCCAAACTCCTTAGGTTAGTTTTGTCCTCCTTTCACAGTAATTCGGTAGCTCCCTGCACTCACATTGTAACATTACTAGGGACAAAGTGGGAATTTGTCTGTTTTATGTATGTCTACCTTACTTTCCCTTTTGGGCCAGCCACACTGAATGGAGGGTTAAATGCGGAAGGAACTCACCCTATTCCTTTCACTTCTCAACTCTTAATATATCACCTGGGGCTACTTTTTACTGTAAACTCCACCTTTGGCCAATTAGATGTCATCTCTAAGAGGTGACAGCTCAGGTTACTTCCCAAAATTCCCCAGTTTATTTTTAATCCCAGTTGAGAGTCACTTGGTGGGTGGATGGGGGGGGAAGGGTGACTGTTCATTTTTAAGGAGTGGGGAGAGCTTTTGATTAGTCTAAGAGTTGAAACTTGTTTCAAATAAAATTTATCAGATAATGTTTTAGCAGGTGGGTCAAGGTACAGCATTCTTTAGTGCCACTGAGGAAGACACTGATTAAACAGTGTATCCGTGGAATATGGTACACGCACCTAGGGAAGTGGCAACAGCATTGAATCCACGGCTTTAATTAAGTTAGGTTTTGCTAGGTATTCAATTACTTGAAATGACATGCTCTTTATTAAGAACCACTTTTCTATTTTGTGCATCTATGGAATTTCACAGGTATTTTTTCTAGTGCAAACAAGATATACAGGGGCAGAGAGTTTTTTGGATTGTTTAGTTCCCTTCAAGAGACCTGAAGGCAGGAAACTGCCACGTTTATTCATTACATCTTTGTAAAGGGGCACGTTTCTGTCCTCCTGAATACTCGATTTCTGGGTCAGCCTAAGAAAGTTCACACCAAATATGATCAAGTCACTTTCTGTCTACTCCTTTTGGTCTTGAGTTTGCTACAGTTCCACCATTCCCTCATCTCCCTAATCCCAAAGTCCTGGTCCTTTGTCAGTGCTTCATGTCAAAAATTAGCTATTCTTTTAGTCACTAAGTCATATCCAACTCTGCAACCCCATGGACTTCAGCATGCCAAGCTCCTCTCTGTCCTCCAGTATCCCCTGGAGCTTGCTCAGATTCTGCTGCTTGCTCGGATCTGATCCTCTGCTGCTTCCTCTTCCTTTTGCCTTCAACCTTTCCCAGTTATTCTTAGGCAGGGTTAATGACGGGGGAAGGCTCCTGGTCTACAACAGTTGAAACATTCTGGTGATGTACCAGTTACTACAACCAGCACTTTCAGTACTAACTGTTGTATATAAACTGAAAGAAAATGTAGCATCTAATAGCCCTCAAAGCGTACAAAAGCTGCACAATTTCTTTACCTTAAACAATGTAATAAGCTAACAGAAAAAAAGTCAAATGACAATTTTAATAGACTTTTAAAACAGTGTACAAGTATAAAACACTGGTTTTGTATTTCAAAAGTTTGAGGAAGATATCCAGTCATTAAACAGTCTACAAAACATATGCCAGTAGATTACATAAAAGACTATGTACAATATAAAAAGAGCTGAAAACAGTCTTCACTGTAAAAATAATTTAAAACAAATTTTTCAATTTAAAATATCATCTATAGCACAAACACAGATCATGCAAATGGAAAACTAAATATACTGCATTCTTTAGTGTAGTCAAATAAATTCAGATTGAAACATCTTTTAGGTAGGGAAATGGCCATTCAATAAAATTTTTTCCTCTGGCAGTAATGGTCCTAGCTGGATATTTTAAGCTTAAGAACAGCTGTTTTTCAAACCCTTCTTGTTAAACTGTAATAAATACTAAAGCAACATAAAAATACTTTTTGAAAACAATGTTGGGGAAAGGTCTGAGAAATAAATCGTTACTGTGCAATTTTATAAAGTACAAACTTTTGTTGAAAGGCTAGAAGCTTCTGCAGCTGAAAAAGTTGTTCTCTAGTTTTAAGGCAGGCTAAGCTTTTAAATAAAGACATTATAGGAACTAGTTTCATTAACTATTCTGCTATTACAAGTTACATCACGTTCATCTCCATAATACTAGGCCAGTATGTTTGGTGTTTCTTACACCAAGTCCTCCCAACAGGAAACATGTACTTTCTGGCTTTGGAACCGTAATCTGGGTCTGCTGCTCTCATGAATGGGCAAAAAAGGCAACAGTCCAAAATATTACACTCTCCCCAGTTAAAGTACCATTATTATTGATCATAAAGGCTTTGCAGATTGACATTGGCAGTTTAATACTTGTGGAAAGGATCAATGCAAGCTCTACCACAGTGATAGGTGTTTAAACAACAATGGCAAATATTCTTAAAACTAAGGGGACCCAGGCAGGTACTATTGTTTCTAAAGCAACTGAAACATTTCCAAAGCATTTATTTTTTAAGTTAGTTTTATGAGCCAATATAGACATTACTACATGTCCACAGGAAGTACAAAAGCCATCTTCATTTGAACGATACATTTCTGAAACTGTTAGCACCAAGTTTCATTTTAAAAAAGCAAAAACAACTGAGTGCTCTCCCACGTCGTTGACTTCCTTCTCACATTGCATGTCATGAGATTTTTAAAAAGTTAGCTGCCACAAGTTTTGGAAAATGCCAGTGTTTAAAAATAGGTAATTGTGCTAATAAAGAATCAAACGTTTAGCAGAACAGATTTGAGGATTTCAAACCATTCAATGTTAAAACGAAAAGTGTGAAAATACCATTCTTTGGTCTAGATAAGCTGTTCCCTTTACATTAATTTAACATTCCAATGGCTTTTTGAAGACTCTGAAATGTTGAAACTCACTAGGCAAAAACAATTATATATACATGTCGATGTATCATACAAATGAACCTTTAACAGAAAGTCTAGTCCAATAGCTGACTAAAGATACTTACGTACCTTTGTTTAAAAAAAAAAAGTTAGTGTTTGAGTGTATAAGCACAGAAATAAGGAAGTTAAAAATTACCCATTGAGGGGATACCAGTCTATAAATATTATACCTTTCTGGTTTCCTTGCTCTATTGAGTTCACAAGTAAACATTCAATTTGACATGCTAAAGATTCTAATGCTGGTGGAACAATTTCTGTACCTGGACAATTACTATATTATGATTTGTTTGATGGATAGTTAATGCATGTTGCTTCCTGTTTCACAGATATAGCTTCATTAATTGCCTCTTGATCACCTCCATCAGCTTCAAATACAGTTCCTCCAGCTCTCTCATTAACATCAGCATCATCTTCCAAACCATTGTAAAATTCTTCATTCTCACTTTCATCCTCCATGGGTTCTTCTAAACTTGGACTCTGGCACGTTCCACTATCACTGTTACTGCCGCAAGAACTAGAGGATAAGACATCATCTTCAGAGTCTGAATATACCTCAGCGCCATGGAAAATGTAACGGTTTGGTGGTAAAAACAGATACTGATTATCTGAAATACAGAAATAGAGAAATGGGTTATTTCCAGTTTTCTAGGACTTAGTATGATTGTGGTGTTTGGATAAGCATAGAACCTATGCTTTTACCTGAGTATCATTACTAGAGGCTATTATTATATAGTTTCTCAACAATAAGCTATAGAGACACTCAGTCCTGGGTAGAAATCTTAGTTCTGCCACTCATAAACTTTGCAAATTGGGAGTGTTATCTCTGTGCCTCAATTTCCTCATCTGGGTATGAAGTAATTTTCAAACCCTATGAGGTAAGTATGAAAAAATTGTAGAGAGCCATGTTCAACTAGGCTTAACCAACTCCTTTGAGATTTGGTGAGACGAAGTATCCACCCACCACCCACCCTCTGAATCAGAAGCTATTTTTCTATGAGTCCTATCATGTTAAAGTGTGAGAAGCACTGTGAAGCTTTCTTTTGCAAAGCCCTCCCAAATTAGCATCTGCAGTATAAGATTTGACCTCTCATGGTGAGGAGCCTTCCCCTCTGTCCCCTAAGCCAGAGTGACTCTCTCCCCAGTCAAGGCTCTTAAGAGCCCAGACTGATTCACAAAAGCTGACTACTGCATAGTTCATCTGGAGTAATATATACCTAAGTTTCTCTTCAAAATTACTTCCAAGCTTTTTTAAGACTCCGTCTTGATCCAGTTCTCACTCTGGAATAACCCATGTTTTGCAGCATGAAAACCACATTGTTTTCATGGAGAAGGGAGTTGAGTACCTGCATTCTAGCTGCTGGCAGACCCATCTAGTGATTATAACAGGACCATCTCCTCTGAATCACATCCTAGGAGCCAGTCTTCTAAGGGTCCCAGCACATGGCTGTTCTGCCCTTTTACGGGTTTATTAAAAACCAGTTCATTCTGCTCTGGCCCCCTGAAGAACTGTACAATCTATTTCTCAGTCCAAGTACCCTGTACCTGTTTTTGTCCTACTGGCAATCTTACCTTTAAGATATTCACATTTTAGTTCTTATATGCTCCAACTTCCTCCTTTTCAGCCCTGACCTCACTACAAATGGTGGCAAAGTAAATGAGTAAACTCCAGTTGTTTAAACAGTTAAAAATGTTAAGTTTTACATTCTTTACATCAGTTATCTTTTCAAATGCTCACAATGCTCTGAGAGGTAGATCTGACAATGCAGTCAAATTCTGAAGCCTGTGTCTTTAAAGGTCTAAATTAGCAGAATAAAACCAAGGTATACCAATTTTCTGGGGCAGAGTTTTATACATTTGACCCATCTGTCAAAAAAGAGCCGAAGAATATTGTGAGTGCCTAAGCAGACTTTGAAGAAGGAAATGGCAACTCACTCCAGTATTCCTGCCTGGAGAATCCAATGGGCAGAGGGGCCTGGCAGGCTACAGTCCATGGGGTCAAAAACAAGTCAAGACACAAGTCAAGACACAAGTCAAGACACAAAGGACTAACACACAAGCCGACTATATGACAGAGACTTATCTGACTAAATCAACAGCAATTTTTCTACTTCTGACTTTTGCCACATTGATAAGCATAAGTATTCTTCTATGCTTTTTCTAGTGTCTTCCCCATGAAGACTTCACCAACTTACAGTTAAGCCTTCTATAACTTGGTGCCCACTAAGTAGCATCTACCTTTTAAAAATCTCACCTATTTTTTTTCCCATTCACCCATTTTTGTAATTATACCCAAATATCAGTTGCTTGGATGGGTGTTTGCAGAACTTGGTGCAGTCCTAGTTTGGAAATACCCAAAGGCTTATTCAACTGAACTAAAACTTATTTATGGCAAATGATTAGAATACGTAATACATTTGTCTAAAATTTCTTGCCAGTTTTCCCCATGTATGGTGAGTGAGAGTGTTTTAAGCAGTACAAGATTGTTGCATCTAAGAGCACAATTTTCCGTCTTAATTAGGGTTTTTCACCATAGGTTAATACTTGTGCACAAGTGGTTTTAAAAGGTAGAAAGTGATTTCACCCATATTAATACAAATTGCTAAGGACTTTTCATGAGTCAAAACAGAGCAGATGCTATTTCTGATAGTGGAGAAGAACCAGATGTTTTCCTAGATCTGAAACAGCAACAGGTTAACAGAACCTGGAATCTACCTGGCTCTTCTTCACTCTAGTTGTTTCCTTGGACAGGGTATTTAACCTCTGTGGTCCTTGTTTTCCCACCTGTACCTGAGAAGGAATAGTTTCCTGCCTAACTGAAATCAGACACTGAAATCAGAAAATATGTCAAGTCACTGACGCTCAGTAAACACCCAAATCTTGTGATTTTCACCATCTAAAGCTCTTAGCAGAAAACAGCAGGGCACTCAGTAGTCCCCAATTAAATGCTTAACTTCTCACTCCCTAGAGAAACTCAAAGTACAGAGCACGCTGTTGGACACCATTTCTTCCCCATATTATTGAGATACTGTTTTATCTTTTTCTAGCTTAAAATCTCAGATTCAGTTTCTCTAAACACAATCAAGTATTAAAATTTAGCTGCATGAAGTTTACACTAACTAGCTTGCCAAAATTGCTCACTTCCTGCAAATATTCCGTTGAAACTGGAGCCTATCGTACAGAGTGAAGTAAGTCAGAAAGAAAAACACCAATACAATATAACGCATATATGTGGAATTTAGAAAGATGGTAATGATGACCCTATACGTGAGACCACAAGAGATTCATGTAAAGAACAGACTTTTGGACTCTGGGAGAAGGCAAGGGTCAGATGATGTGAGAGAATAGCACTGAAGCATGTATATTATGTGAAACAGATCACCAGTCCAGGTTCGATGCATGAGACAGGGTGCTCAGGGCCAGTGCACTGGGATGACCCTGAGGGATGAGATGGGGAGAGAGGAGGGTTCAGGATGGGGAACACATGTACACCCATGGCTGATTCATGTGAATGTATGTCAAAAATATTTCCACTACAATATTGGAAAGTAATTAACCTCCAATTAAAAAAAAAAAAAATAATAGTTATATCCTCAAAATGGCCCAACAGCCTTTCTTACCATCAAGGCGTTTACTAATCTGCTCCTTTGCAAGTCTAGCTGGCCAGCATTTTCTCACTGTTTCAGCTACTGAAGTTCTTTCATTTTTCTCACCAGAATTGGAGACAGCATTCTTCAAATCTGGACTCTCCAACTGTTCATTAACACTTTCAATGCTCCTAGTAGAAGTCTGTACTTCCTGTGATTTTTCTGTGACATGGTCTTTTGATTCAGACACATCTGGATCATCAACGTTACTCTTTGTTTCTTGGTCTAAAAGAGTGACAATCACTGAAGAATCTGGTGGTGAAGTTCTTTCTGGTGAACTTGAGCCTTCTGAAATATTGAGGGGTGTGGGTGGCAATTCTGACAAATGTGCCAACTCTTTTTGTATTCGAGGAGGTTTTTCAGTAATTTCTGAAAGCTTCACAGGGTTACAGCAAAGTTTGGCATATTCACCACCTAACCTATGACACAGTTCATTAATAATTACGTCACAGTCTCCAAGAAGCTCTACATCAAAATGCAGGTGAGGCAAAGGTTCCCTATTAATTAATATCTGAGGCACTTCATGGGGTATGGAACCTAAGATTAGGGTGAAAAAATAAGAATTAGAAAAAAGAAGGGAGGTGCACTTATAAAACCAAAACACACACAGTATGTTAAATCTTAACAGGGAATTTCCTGGCAAGTTCAGTGGTTAGGACCCTCTGCTTTCACTGCCATGGCCAGGGTCCTATCCCTGGTCAGGGAAATGAGTTCCTGTAAGCCAAAAGAAAATCTGACACTCCCCAATGCCAAAAAAAGACGCAACTCTAATCAAGCAATTATATACCATCACACTATTAAGTCAATAAATGAACAGCAAAATTTCTTCTATCACTTGATTACCTCTTGCCTCAAACTTTTACATTCTGTGTTCAGTTTCCTTGTCTGCATAATAGGGTAACTACTGCTCCACAAGATTGCAGTGAGGATTAAGTGACCTAATATGCAAAGTTCTTGGCTCTTAGTAGGTGAGAGTTTTCTCTACTTAAATGGCTTCTGATATAGTGTTTACTCTCCACTTTTGCTTAACATCACCAACACATTATACTACTCCACAGAAAGCTTGTCAGAAGTTCTCTGCTCTGTGTTTAAATAGAAAAAAACAAAACTAAGCTTAGACATTAAATTTTCTTTTTAGTTACAAATTATCCTATAATCTACCTGAGTAATTTCTATTAAAGCAGCAGTTTAGCGGCCTATTTGCTGGTGTGAGGGTCTAATTCTCTCGTTAAGGGTTTGATATTCTCTCCTCTGCCCCTTTCCTCACTTTTATGGCACAAGTGATGCAATAATTCAAGCCCCTCTATCTTCCTCCCCCTTCCTTGCTCACTAGAGGGAGAAAAAAATGTAGTATAGGAGCATGGGTTAAAGAAATATTCCTGAGAGTAACAGGGAATTCAGTTGTATTAGAGCATCTTTATACACATGAACACGCTTTTTGTTAGAGCTGATCTACATATAATGCTTATGACTTACTAAAACAATCATTTTGAGTCCCAAAATTCTCTCTCACATGAGTACTTACACAATATCAAGCTATACATCTGAACCTACTAGAATGTGAAACACTAGCAACAGGCTCAAATTTAGATTAAAATAGATTATTTTTCATGTTTCCCATGTATATGTAAATTAGTTGATGCTAACTCCTACTGCATTAAAAACACATCCCATCGAAAAGTTACATTGAACGGTTTCCCTGCTATTCTGTTTTGAAAACCCTCTATTCCCATTGAAATTTCAGATTAATCAATCTTCATGAACAAGAATATGTCACCTTTAAAAACTTGGGCTCTTTACCACTCTTAAATGAAGAACAAATCACTGGGGTATACTCTACATACCCACAGCCCATGGCAAAATATACAGAAATGGTTCTTTAAAAATCATTACCAACTTACTTGGAATTAGTGCTACTGGTCTTACTTTCAGGGAAGATCCAATAACAATGAGAAGATCAACTTCATCTTTGTCATACTTCATGGCTCTATGAAACTGTTCTGGTAAATTTTCACCAAAAAAGACAATCTCTGGTTTCATGATAGCAAGCGGTTCATCAGCTGGGCATCTAGGACATCGAGGAACCACCTAGGTGTTCCAGGTTTTGGTTGAGGAGGGAAAGAGAATGCCAAGTCCAAGTTAGAACAGTCAACATTTCCACACTTAGCAAGAAATCATTTCAAATTTATTAAAGAAAACAGAAAAACTGGATAAATAGAGAAAACTGGATAAAACCGAAACATCAACTATAAATGACCCCCCCACTTATTTCACTAGCAATGAAATACAATTGTGCTATTATCTGCTGCTAATATCTGTATAGACCCACATTTGACATTAAAGAGAATTAAGAAGAAAAAGCAATGTGTATACATGTACATGAGTCTTAACCTTAAAAAAAAATAAAAGTTTGGGACTGCCTGGTGGTCAGATGGTTAAGAATCCACCTGCCAATGCAGAGGACATGGGTTTGATTCCTGGTCCAGGAGGATCACATGCTGTGGGGCAACTAAGCACATGCACCACCACTACTGAACCTGCCCCAGAGCCGTGCGAGGAGAGAGCCACCACCGTGAGAAGCCCGCACACCACAAAAGCAGCCCCGCTCACTGCACCTAGAGAAGGTCTGTACGCAGCCAAAACAAAATTTTAAAAAGTAGTAAGTCTGTAAAATACAATTCCATTCTAATATGCTATCTTCTCATAATTATATGATTTTATATACAGCTAAGCACATTGAGTTTTATTTCTGGATGGTTTTTATGCTCTGCCATTATCTTCTTAAAATTTTTTTGGCAATGAGCATACATGAAATATTTTGTAATGTTTAGGAAGTCAATTTCATCATTCAAGAACGATTATGGGGACTTCTTTGATGGTCCAGTGGCTAAGACTCTGCCCTCCCACCACAGGGGCCCGGGTCCTGCCTCTGTCCAGGGAACTAAATCCCACATGCTGCAACAAAGATCCACAACTAAGACCTGGCGCAGTCAAATAAATACTTTTTAAAAAAGATTATGAAGCGAAGTTTTCAACTTAAGGTAATGAAAGGTTTTTGGGTACTCCTCTGTAATCCCCCATAGTCATGGATGTTTCTGTACCACATAAATACTTTCGGGGGAGGGAAAAAACAATTGAGGCAAAGGAAACAGATCAGAGACAAGCACAAATCTTAAGATATGGGTGATAAATTACCTGATTAAAAATATCTCCTCGTACAGCTTCACAGTCAACTTTATATTTACAAATCAGGCAAGATGCTGTTGCAAAGGAACCTAAAAACAACCAACAAATACACGCTTTGTTAAATATTTCCATTTCTTAAATAAGTTATAATTAAATATGATACTAGAAAAGCTGGAGACTTTAGAAATTTCAAGAGGTTCCACAAAAGAGATGTTGATATAATGACCCTTCCTAAAGCTACTCTTTTAATAAAATAATACTAACTCCTCCAGCACTAAAATTGCAAATTTGGAAGGTTACGATTGTATTAGCTTAACAGTTTTGTTTCAGAGACAGTTTAGATACAATAAAAGTTTATTTAAACTTGTTTTAAAGTCTTTAAATTTCTGAATCCTGTACATCTGACCTAATCAGCAGTTCTTTTGATTTCCTCAAGACGCCATGTTTTTTTCATCCATAGCTAATATCACTTTTGTAATAAAAAGTGTTATTTAAAAGAATGTAATAGGCTTCCCTGATAGCTCAGTGGGTAAAGAATCCACCTGCAATGCAGGAAATGTGGGTTTGATCTCTAGGTTAGGAAGATCCTCTGGAGGAGGTGACAACCCACTCCAGCATACTTGCCTGAAAAAATCCCATGGACAGAGGAGCCTGGTGGGCTACAAGCCACAGGGTTGCACAGGGTCACAGAGGACTAAGCACACTATTTGAAACTTGAGTGTACACAACTGCTACATCTTTTGAAATCCAAATTAACATCTGACATTTGATACAATTAAGAGTTGAGGCCAGTATTTCAGGTTTCATATTTTTGCAGTCTATACTTTCCTTATCTACACCTGATCAGGTAACATGATTAAATAATAAGGCTTAATCTCCATTCCTAAATGACAGCCTACTTACTAATCCTAATTTTTCCTACAAAACTAATATAATGGGAAAAGCAATTCTGAAGTTTACTAACCATGACACTGAATTATCTTTTGGATTCCTGCAACCTGCTCCAGTGTATCTATGTTCTGAGTATAGTTGCGAAGTAGTTTTCCTTCCTTATCAGACAAGGCTATGAATTTGTGACAAAGAGATGGTTGGAATTGTCCAGGATATATTTCCTAGATAATGCAAAAAGCAGAAAAAACATTAAGTGTTAATAAATGTCACAGGTTTAAGTTTAACAACAACAAAAAAAACTACCAATGATAATTAGAAAACAACACACGACAATCTCAAAGCATCTAGATGGATGCAACACACACAAAAGGATTGTTGCTATAATACAAATAAAACTCAGCAATTAGTGAACACGGCCTCTCGCAAAGGATAAAATCGACCTGCAAACATCTCTTATAAATGTTGATATTTTAATAAAAGTCAGAAGAAATACATACCTTAATATATATCTAATTTTTGTTGGCTGCAAATTCAGATTTTTTTTTTGTAAAGGAAAAGGGGAAAAGTTTATATTGAAATAAAAAATACTAGAGATATGGTGACTTTTTTTTTAAAACTAAAAAAGGCACTGTCAACATAATATTTAAAATTTTTGATTCATCATTCATTATAAATATCAACCTGTTGGAAGTTCAAAGCTAAAGTTTTAATTCCTTACCAAAATTGTTTTCCTTCCACTGCACAGGCACATACTGGTATAGTATAGAGTTGCTCATGAATGCTGAGTTGCTGGATTTTGTGTGTGTGTTTTTCCCCCCAAATAATGCTTCAATGCTGTTTCTTCTTTAAAAACAAAGAATTCAGATATACACATGGCAAAAAGATCAGAAAAAAAGTATCAATTTCGGTCCTCTCAACTTTTGACAGTGTTTTTATTAAATTTCATTTAGTAAGTGACTATGGCAAAGGAAGTTTCTTCTCTACTTTTTTCATTGAAGTAGTACTTCTACCTACTTCCTTACCATTCATTACAGCCTCTAACCTATTAAAGTGCTAGCAAAAAACTAGATACAACCATATGTCCACCAACAGAGGACTGGCTGTAGAAACATGGTACATCCATAATAGTGGATTGTGCAGCCATTAAAATGAATGAGGGAGTGACCTGCAAGATGGCCCATGACATGTGAAAAAAGTCAAGTTAGTCACCAATGTGTATCATTTTGGTTTTGTTGTTTTGTAAAGAAGCAAAAATGGGAATTATATGCAAAGCACAGATACTTCTTAAACAAGTCAGGAAGGATAGAAACAAGCTATAAAACTGGGAAGGGGGTTGGAGTCTTCAATTCTGACATTATGCAAAAGCGTTTAATAGTAAAGATTCTACATGACTTTAACTTTTAATCTACTAAATATTTCAAGTTTAAAAAACTGCCTACCAAGATACCCTTTAGGTGAAAATAATAGGCATGTCTCATTATAAATCTCATTATAAGGTCTATCACATACATGACCATATGCTGTTGAAAATGCGACATACACAAAACCCAATAATTCTGCCTCCCAAATTTTTATCATTAAGATTATGAACTCTGCAATTCAAGAAAGACAATGCATATAGAAAGAAGTAACAAGTGAAGAGTTTATTAAAGCGAATGTTTATAAAAAAACATGTCACATTTTGTCTAGACAACTAGGTTGTGCTCTCTTAACCACTGTTTTCTCATCAGATTGCTTTGTTCTAATACCAACACCTTATAAATCTCCCCTCTGGAAATAGCCGTTAGAATTTTTTTTAACAAATACAATATTCTAGGCAACAGATAGAACAGTAGTCAGGAAAGTGCTAATAGCAAGCCAGCAGTACAAGAACAAATGGCTGCCTACCTTCAGAGCAAGGCTGAGCAGCAGCAAGAGTACCAGGACTCCACCCCACAGAAGGAAGTTTCACGTGCCTTATTGGCCACCCTTTTTAAAAGGGAAGGTTTAAGGACAAAATCCTGTGGGACACTAGCTCTTCTCCTCCCTGACTGCTTGAAGATGATGAACGACACAGTAACTATCCAGAGTAGAAAGTTCAGGACCAACTGATTACTTCAGTGGAAACAAATGGTCATCGTTGACCTTCACCATGGGTAGGAAACAGTACCCAAGACAGAAATTCAGAAGAAAAAAAAAAACTAGCCAAAATGTACAAAACCATACCAGATGGCACCCTTGTGTTTGGATTCAGAACCGATTTTGGTGGTGGCAAAACAAATGGCTTTGGCATGATTTTCAATTCCTGGGATTATGGGAATAAGAATAAGCCCCAACACAGACTTGCAAGACATGGCCTGGAGGAGAAAAACATGTCAAGAAGACAGCGAAAGGAAGGCTAGAACAGAATGAAGACAGTCAGGGAGACTGCAGAGGCCAATACTGGTGCTGGCAAAAAGGAGTAAAGCTTCTGCAGTGACTTATCTGTGGTGACCGTGTAGACTTTTCATGAAAGAATTTAATAAAATAGAATTATTAAAACAACACCTCCAACAAAAATTTGTGGGATACTAGATTCAGCTCTGTACTTCAGTTTCCCTTCATGTCCAACCCACTAACAATTCAGGGGTAATTTAATACTTAGATTTACAAATCAATTCCTATAGTTCGGAATAATTTATGAAGGGTTTATTTTGTAAGCTTACGTTTAATGGTTATTTGAAACTTTGTCTATTTTCTTCCAAATATGCAGTGGACCATGTCTGAATCACTAGATTTAAGTACTGCATTCCAACTAAGGGATATAATCTGAAATAATGGGAAAAATTTACTCTGACAGGACTTTCTTAACAGAACTATCCCTAAATAAGGACTCACCAAGATGCCGCTATTTTAATAGATAGTATGAAAAGTTGTTAAGAAACTAGAATTTAAATTTTCTAAGCTCCCAACCCCTTAACAAGGAAAATTTGTTAAAAATTCAATCGAGGGCTTCTCTGGTGGCTCAGTGGTAAAGAATCCACCTGCCAATGTAGAAGACATGGGTTCAATCCCTGGTCCAGGAAGATCCCAGATTTCCTGTGGCAACTAAGCCCATGCACAGCAACTACTGAGCCAGTGCCCTGGAAGTATGAGAGCCGCAACTTCTGAGCTCACATGCCCCGACGACTGAGGCCCACGCACCCAAGAGTTTGTGCTCCTAAACAAGAGAAGCCACCAGTGAGAGGCACCATAAAGAGAAGCCTCCGCTGGCCACAACTAGAGAAAGCCTACATGCAGCAATGAAGATCCAACACAGACCAAAAAAAAAAATTAAAAAACCTAATTGGCTGGCAGGAGATACAATTTTCAGATAAAATACAGATTAATTCTTCCTGTTGGAATTGTGACATTCCAGATCTGTTCTAAGCAAGACAGGGCATCCTAAATCTGAACCTCCTTAAGTCCTATTTAGGAACCAGTCATGTGGGTTGGACCACTGTTATTGCCATAGGAATCCATTTACAGTAGACTGGAAGCAGAGCTGGGACCAAATGCTTGAAATGCTATTAAAATGACAAGCTGCTTTTATAAGCTATGTCCAGAAATGTGCAAACAATCCAGTAATTGGCCACTAGCAACCAACTTTTTTGCCATAGTGAGTTTTCATGTAGGAATAATGGTTTTTCTCCAGAGATGCCCTCTGCTTGTTTGCTTCTCACAATTTCTACCAATATGAATGAGAAATCCAGTCAAAGGCAGGGGTGTTAACTGCAGCCCCTCGAAACTAGAAGGACTCACCAAAGTTTGAGATGCCACTATTTCAATAAGCAGTAGGAAGAGCTGCTAAGAAACTAGAATTTAAATTTTCTAAAAAATTTAAAAGTCCCCAAAAGTAAGTGAAACCAACTAACCACAGTAATGAAAAATCTTCATAATCCCTAGTCTTGTTTCACTCATTCCACAAAATCACAGACTACTCAGTATCTTTCCTAGTCAAAAACTTGTAAATCAGTCACCTGACAAATGTACTTTTTTCCCCATTAAAAAGCTCGCTTCCTCAACTTTTTCCACACTGGGATACCAGGTAGCAAGTATTTAAGGTTTTGCAGGCCATGTGATCTCTTGTCTTTATGGTCTGTATTACAACCATTCAAGTCTTCCACTGTAGTACTTAAGCAGCCACAGGCAACATGTCAATGAATGAGCATGGCTGTGTTCCAGTGAAACTTTATTTATAGTCACTGATATTAGAATTTCATATAATGTTCACATGATGTAAAGTATTATTCTTTTTATTTTTTTTCACATCCATTTAAAAGTTTTAGCTCATAGTTGTAAATAAACAGGCAGTGGGCCACATCTGGACTAAGGCTGTAGTTTGCTGGCCCCTGCACTAACATAACGTAAGAGAATTTCAATTAGTGAAGCTATTCATTAATACTTAATGTATGTCCCAGGTATAACAAGAGCCCTTTATAATAATGCTGCAGACTGGGCTGAGGACTGGATTTTTACATTTCCAAGGACTGTAAAGGAAAAGAACACAGTATGACCGAGTTCCCATGTGGCCACAAGGCAGATTACCTTTACTACCAGGACCTGTACAGAAAAGATCTGTTGATCCTCCTTTCTAGACATGTATATCCCCATCTTGCAGGTGAGAAAACCAAAGCACAGAGGTAACACCAAAAGTCACAAAAGCAGAAAGTAGCAGAACTATCATTCAAACCCAGTTTTGATGCCAAAGTGCAGCTCTTAACCACTATGCAATTTCTGATCCCTCAACTTCACGTTCCCCGTTCTTCCTTCAGGTGAAGTACCATTTCTATGAGGTACTGCAAATCAGTCTACTGAGACTAATCTAGTTAAGCATTTTTCACATTGCACATCCCACATGGGATTACTGGAGACGAATTCTAATCATCCACCAACACTTCAAGAATATATGTTCTCAGGACTTTCCTGAGGGCACCGTGGATAAGAATCCGGTTGCTAATGCAAGGCACATGGGTTCAATCCCTACAACAGGAAGATTTCAAATGGCACAGAGCAACTAAGCCCGTGTCCCACAACTACTGAGCCTGTGCGCTGCAAGTACTGAAGCCAATGTACCTAGAGCGTGTGCTCTGCCAACCAGAGAAGCCACCGTAATGAGAAGCCAGAGCACTGGAATGAAGAGTAGCCCCTACTTGCTGCAACTACAGAAAGTCTGTAGAAAGCAACAATGACCCAGTGCGACCAAAAATAAATAATTTTTTAAAAATACACGTTCTTGGGAATTTCCTGGCAGTCCAGCGTTTAGGCCTGCACACAACTTTTACTGCTATGGCCCAGGTTCAATCCCTGGTCAGGGAACCAAGATCCCACAAGCTCTGCATTGCAAAAAAAAAAAGTTCTCACAAATCAGTACGAAGAAAAGAATCTCAATGAAAAAAAAAACTACTAAGAACAACAGGCGATTCAAAGATACATGACAAGTAGTAAGAAGCAGTCATCCACGCTAGTATTAATAACAAAAAAAGAACCTGACTGCCTTAAAAACTCTAGATAGCCATTAACAGATGATTATACTGTGGTCCAACTACGAAACAATACTATTCAGCCTTTTCTTTAAAATGAGGTACATTTAAGAGCCATTATGAAACTATTTCCAAGAATATTAAGTGGAGAAAAAAGCAATATAGAGAGAAGAGTGTGATTTTGTTGGTGGTCATTTTTAAAGTATCATTAGAAACTTAATAATATTTCTCCCCCCTACACACACACAGAAACAGGTTTACTCTTTTTTTTTTCCTAGAAGGAAACCAGTTAAACATTTTACCATGGTAACCTTTAAGAAAGATTAGACAGGAAAACTGAAGGGAGAGGCCAACTAACATGTTTTCTACAGTTTCAATCTTTTCAAACCATACACACAACACACATTCTAAAAAAAAACAAACCAACAATACTAATGTATCATGGGAGGCTTTTTCTGTGGGGGAAAGAGCATGGGCATGCTAATTTAGCTTTCCAATACACTTCTGATGGGAGTACATTTTATTCACCCATAACCATTAGCAATTTTGCTTTCAGGAAATTTAGAACATCAGAAACATATCAAAAAGGACAATCAGAGCAATACATTTTTAGTAGCAGAAAGCAGAAAATGTCAAAATGAACACTTGCCAGATGAGTTACGATAGATGGAACCTATGATGAACCACCTGACTAACACTGTGATTGTTATGAAGTATTCAAGTATCTGACAGAAAGTTTACTGAACGGAAAATACTACAAATGAGCTGGTTTTAAGATTCCTTAACCTTGTAACTACTTAATCTGGTATGTTTGTACCTATCAATTAAGTGACAATTTACTGAATAAATATACATTTTTGGAAGTTCGTATTTATCCCTCTCCTTTCCTTGAATTTTATCCCTTTAGGGGAAAGAACATTCACTGTATTCAATATGGGACAGCAACTATATCTTTGAACATAGTCCTTTAAAAAAAGTATTTTATACAACCTCAGTTTCACCTTCACTGACTCTTAATAAAAATCACTCATATTTATCAGCACCTGATAAATGA
The DNA here is from genome assembly GCF_003369695.1 of Bos indicus x Bos taurus. Taxonomy (NCBI): domain Eukaryota; kingdom Metazoa; phylum Chordata; class Mammalia; order Artiodactyla; family Bovidae; genus Bos; species Bos indicus x Bos taurus. Next base: position 24,386,284 of record NC_040103.1, on the reverse strand, counting down.
ATTAGTCTTTATAACTGCCACTCATATAGGAGGATTGTTTTTCATGGACTCCTGAGAACCATGGCCACAATTCATTATCAATTTAAGCCCTTATGCAAGAAGACAATGGTTCAGAACAAGAATATATAGCTTTAATGTTGGCCTAAATTGTTCTCCTATAGAAGAATTCAAAGTGGTGCCATAGCTAGGCACACTGTTGATACACCAGTGGCTCAAACAGGGAGCCATTTTGCAGGAGACATCTGGCAACATCTGCACACACTTTTGATCGTCCACACTGACGAGAGGGTGCTAATGGTATTTAATAAGAGGCCACTGGTTGTTGCTAAATGTCCTGCAGTGCACAGCACTCGCTGCAAAGAATTACCCATCCCAAACCGTCAACAGGTTGAGAAACTGCTCCAATGAACCAGTAACCTCTTTCACACACCTCTCCCATTACTTGGAGGTCCCAGTCTAGAGGAAATCTGTTTCTTCTCCACTATATACAATCAACGGCTTGATACATCTAGAGAAACTTTCCTTCCAAAAAGGTCTAAATTCACAATATTTCCTGTTTTCATGGCTTTATTATTAAATTCATTTTCTTTCACAAGGAACCCCCCTACACTGTTGGTGTAAATTGGTACAAGCACTATGGAGGTTCCTTAAAACCTAAAAGAGAGATGACATATGATCCTACAACCCACTCCTGGGCATATATCCAGAGAAAACTGTAATTCAAACAGATACATGCAACCCCAATGTTCTGTAGCACTATTTACAACACCCAAGACACAGAAACGACCTAAATGTCCATCAACAGATGACTGATAAAGATGTGGTAAATACATACAATGGAGTACTATTTAGCCATAAAAAAGAATGAAATAATGCCGTTTGCACCAAAATGGATGGACCCAGAGATTATTATACTAAAGTGAAGTAACCCAGACATAGACAAATATCAAACATCACTTCTTTTAAAAAATAAAAATAACAAATTAACTTACTTACTAAACAGAAATAGATCCAAAGATACAGAAAACAAACTTATGGTTACCAATGGGGAAACCATTGGTTATAAATTAGGAGTTTGGGATTAACATATACTCACTCCTATATATAAAATAGATAACCGGGACTTCCCTGACGATCCACTGTTAACAATCTGCCTACCAATACAGAGGGCACGGGTCTGATTCCTGGTCTGGGAAGAGCCCACATGCTGTGGAACAACTAAGCCTGTGCACCACAACTACTGACCCAGTGCTCCAGAGCCTGTGAGCCACAACTACCGAAGCCTGCGCGCTCTATAGAGCTGTGCTCTGCAGGAGAAGCCACAATGAAGAGTAGCCCCTGCTGCTCCAACTAGAGAAAGCCCTCGTGCAGCAACAAAACTCAGGACAGCCAAAAATAAATAAATAAATAAAAATAGGTAGCCTATGAAGACCTACTGTACAGCACAGGGAACTATACTCATAACCACCCATAACGTAAATAATCTGAAAAAAAAAAGTGATACACAACTGAATCACTGCGCTGCACACCTGAAACCCATTTTAAATCAACTACACATCAACTTAAATTCATTTTCTCTCACAACTAGCAAAGTAACCATCTTTTTATTTTTTATTATTTTATTTTTATTATTTTTATTATTTATTTTAATTAGAGGCTAATTACTTTACAATATTCTACTGGTTTTGCCATACATCAACATGAATCCGCCACGGGTGTACTCGTGTTCCCAATCCTGAACCCCCCTCCCACCTCCCTACCTATACCATCCCTCTGGGTCATCCCAGTGCACCAGCCCCAAGCTTCCTGTATCTTTTTAAACTTTCTGCCTAGTATAGAAACTGGTAGAAAATGTTAGATTCTGAGTATTTTACTCATGTATTCTTTTTGGAATCTAGTAAAATAATACAAGATTTACATATCCTCCCCATTCTTAATTTCTGAACACTGTCCTTCATTCTTTTCCTTTCTTATTTGTCCTTCAGCTTTTTCCTAATTATTCATTTTTAGACTCAAATTAACTCAGTCTCTCTTACCTATTACCATTTATTTTAAGCGGTACTTCAGCAACTAGATGCTTTCCTTTTGGTAGTTTTTAGTGCAAGAACTGAAAAACAATCTTGTATGACTAGCAGTTATAAAGATTAATTCATTTGTTTAGCTCCGACTTTCATACAGAAGTGAAACATGCTGCCTCTACCAACTTTTTCTTCTCCCAGCCACCATAAAATCTGTACACTGTACCAAATTAACACTGCCATTTTTACTCTGGGCTTCCCAGGTGGCTCAGTGGTAAACAATCTGCCAATACAGGAGACACAGGTTTGATTCCTGGATGGGGAAGATCCCCTGTAGTAGGAAATGGCAACCCACTCCAGTATTCTTGCCTGGGAAATCTCACGGACAGAGGAGGCTGGTGGGCTACAGTCCATGGGCTGACAAGAGTTGGATATGACTCAGCAACTGAGCACAGCACAGCAGCATTTTTGCTCCAATTCAGATCTTATTTTCTCTTTTGCCCTGTCAGATTTCTGTTATGTGCATTTTTATAACCTGTCTTTGTAAGAGTAATATTTAATTGCTTCTGTGGATTCTTATACATCAAAGCCAGTTTAAATTGCCTGGATAACTCAGCTGGTAGAACATCAGATTTTTAATCTGAGGTTCAAGTCCCTGTCAAAGCACCAAACAAGAATAGTTTACTAAAACCAGTTTAAGCTAAAACTGAATACTCATTATGTACATTAGACAACAAAAGTTACAATCTTTCTCACCTTGCTATTTGTATTCTCAGTTATCATATTTTCCCCAAATGTGAGATTACTACCTTTACTAGACAATTTAATATACACTTAAATGACAGACTTTTGAAAAAGCTGGAAAGTTAGTCTGGGCATGTTGTTTCCTCTTAGAACACAGAATTTACAGCAAAAATCTTGTGAGCATTAAATAAATGCACCAGTAAATCAAGCTCTTATACTCAGATACAAGATCAAAGTAATTTCTAGTTACTTGATGGCTTTCTTAAAGTGTTAATTCCTGTGCAATTCCCCTGGGGTCTGGTGGTTAGGACTCTGCACTCCCACAGCAGATTGCAGGAGGCATGAGTTCCATCCCTTGTCAGGGAACTAAGATCCCAAAGGCCACACAGTGAGGCCAGAAAAAAAGTGTTAATTTCTGATAACCAGAGCCAGTGTCCTAAGTCCAATTCAAGAAACCAAGTAACTGCTATTTCACTGGTCTTCAAAGTCTTGCAGCAGTACCCCTAGCACCAGTATATAAAAAACAGTAATATCTTCACAAATTCACATTCTTGTAACAAAGAAGAACAAACAGAAACTAACTTTACATTATTTGCTCAGTTCACTGTGAACCAGTAGTCTATTCTAAAGGATAGACCATCATCACTGCTGATATATGAAGTTCAAAAGTTTTCTAAGTTTCAAGTTGATTATTGGCAAGATTCAAATTTCTCTTAGTAGCCTAGCAAATTCAAATTCAGTTTTCAGTTTTAGCAAGTAAATCGTTTTCTAAAATATCCCAATGTAATATCCCCATTTTATTCTAATTCCTGTTTATAAGCACACTTGCACAAAACAAAATTATTTAAGATAGTCCATCAATTTAAGCTAATACATGTATTCTAAATCGGCGGAGGTTTTCCTATAGTTATATAAACAGACCACATGATTTGAAAGTAGTTGAGGTCATCCTTTAATTAAAATTCAATTCCATTTCATTTCTATGCCCATTAAAAAATAATCAGTAATACAAAAGACCCTTTCAAGTATACTGAAGTTTAGCAATAACAATTTACCAAATTTTGAATTTACTGCACCAGCAACTATTAACATCATGCAAGCATACCTCAGAGACACCATGAGTTTGGTTCCAGACCACAGCAAAAAAGCAAATATCCCAATCAAGTCAGTTAAATGAATTTTTTTGGTTTCCCCATTCATAGAATGTTATGTTTATACTATACTGTAATTCATTAAGTGTGCAATAGCATTATGTCTCAAAAAAAATGTACATTCCTTAATTTAAAACATTTTATTGCTAAAAAGAATGCTAACCATCAATACATCCTCGGTAATAACAAAGATCACTGATCCCAGATCATAAAAACAAATAATGAAAAAGTTTGAAATACTGTGAATTACCAAAGTGTGACACAGACATAGGTGAGCAAATGCAGTTGGAAAAATGGCACCTACAGATTTGCTTGATGTAGGATTGCCATTATGCCTCAAATTTGTAAAAACAAAAAAGCTCACAGTATCTGTGAAGGTTAAGTATACAGGGTCAGGGGCTTCCTTGGTGGGGTCCAGTGGCTAAGAGTCCACCTGCCAATGCAGTGGACACGGATTCTATCCCCGGTCCAGGAAGATCCCACATGCGGCTGGGGCAACTAAACCCATGCGGGGCAACTACTGAAGCTAACACACCCTAGAGCCTGTGCCCTGCAACAAGAGCAGCGATGAGAAGCACAGCTACGGAAAGCTCTTGAGCAGCAATGAAGACCCAGCGTAGCCCCACCCCCCAAAAAGAGAGAGGTGAAACGCTTAAATAAAGTATACAGTGAGGATATACATAGACTGTATGCAAATACCATTGTACATAAGGGACTTCAGCATCCTCAGATTTTGTTATCTGAGGGAATCTTAAACCAATCCCCACCTCAGATACCAAGGGATGACTATTATGTCAAACTTTAAACTCCAGAATTGCCAAATAAAAACATCCGAATCATATACACAATTCAGATTTTCTAGTAACCACATTAACAATGTGAAATTTTCACAATTTATAACCCAATACCAAAGTATTGTTATTTACACATATAATCATTATATATAATTTATATTTTGTATGTTTTTCTTCCTAGGTTTCCAAAACTTGGTATGTCTTCCACACTTGTTAACATCTCAGTACAGTACACTTAGGTACTCAATAGCCCCACATGGCAAATGGCTTCGGAACTGAACAGAGTAGCTCTACATACTCTAAAGCAGAATCAACCCTGACTAAAATGCAATCTAAGAACCTTCTCCACCCCGAACACAGGCATATCTCCTCATACTATAAAACATATTGAGCAGATGTTATAATCTTTGTGATCCATTCAATATCAAAACAGTGATGTTACTTTTATATGATCTACTAACCTCTAAAAAAATGTCTAGACAATGTAAAGTGAAGTGCAAACTGGAAAAATACAAAATAGCATCTTCTTTGAAAATATGCACAATCATAAAATGAAGAAAAGCAAATGATAGTGCCTATGGGGAAGAAGGGATTTCTGACTACAATGATTTTATTTCAGTGATTTTACTCCACCACAGTACTAGTACTCAATTTACTAGACAGCCACTCAAAAATAATTTTTCATGACATAAGGACAAAGAAACAGCTAGAAAAGTTTGTAGTACCTTTGCAAACTTGAAGAATGGTCTTGGGTCTTTTCTGAAATATTCAATATCAAACATTGCTTGAGGATCTGGAAGGTCTGGAAAGTCTATTGCAAGGCGAGCATAAATACCGTCTCTTGACCTGAAGTCAGGTATTCCACAAGAAACAGAAACCTGAAATACGCATGGCATGATTTGTACAATTAAACCATCTACTGCTACCTTAATAATTACTAGTCCTCTTATCACACAATTAGGGAAGAGCTGAAAAATATTTTTAGTTTGAAACTTTTGGGGAATAGAGATACTGTCTTAGTTTAATTTCTAATAGAAATAAAATACTCAGAAAACCAGTGTAATTAAGTCCACCACATATTCCATTCATAAGGGGGTAAGGAATTTTAAGTCAGGCTAACTTTAAACCTTTATAAGCATTTAACCAACAAATTAAAGCAATTCCAACTTGATTGGGAAAGAAGTAAACCATTTCAAATTATTTTAACTAGAAAGCGGGCAAGAGTTTCTATCAGTCAAGTATTTCCAAAAAAAAATCCCTCCTCTAAATCAGGCTTCTATTACTTCAGGAACACTAAATTTCTTAATTTTCCTTAAAAAACTATGCTGTACAATATTGCAGTTTTTAATTGTGAAGAACAAATTTAGATTCTGTGCTTTTTCTACAAATAAATCTTGACAATTTCAAACTGGGATTTCAGAAGTTATCCATTTCACAATTTTGTCTGCATTTACTCCATTCTGGTCTCAGGGAAAAAACAAACGTCTAAGTCACACTGGGGAAGCAAAACATACCTATTTGTCACGATCATCTAATGTTAAATAACACTCTCCCTGAACTCAACAGGTCAGAAAGCAGGACTCAACTTTATTCTAAAAACTGTCACTACCATGTAATATATTCTGTATTCAACACACAATATGAAACAGCCTAAGTAACTAGTTAATTGAGACGGAAAGTGGGGCAAATGGAAAATGTCAAGCCACCACAATCACATCATCTTAATTTAAAATGGAGGAGAGACGATGTACAAGAATGTTTACAATGCTCCACACTCTGGAACAGTGTGTGTTATCAACATTTAAAATTTAGTAAGCTGATGGGTAAAAAAGTGAAAACTCACTATTACTTAATTTGCATTCACTGAGTACTGACATTGAGCCTCTTTTATGATTATTTGCAAACCATCTTGTTTGTCTATAGTCTTTGCCTTTTTTCTATTGTATTATTGTTATTTTCAATCAATTGAAGCTAACTGTACATTAGAGTAATAATCCTTTGTAAGTCAATCATGGTGTTGTTTTTTTTTTTAATCTGCTATCTGTACTCCACTTCTGTTTATGGTGCCCTATCTCCCCTTTAAAAAAACTTCTGTGTAACTGGAAAAAAAAAAAAAAAGGAGGAGAGGGAGGAATCTTACCTTTCCAACACTAAGTTCTCTACTTGCCAATACATACGTATAGGTTCCTGGTTTCTCCATGAAGGCTGAGCAAATAACCAATTTTTATCATTAGGCCCTGACACTGTAATGCAAGCAGAATTCCCTGCATGTCCTTTAGGAGTTGTGGTATAATAAAGCAGGTAAAAATCTTACCTTAATCCCACTTACCTTCTGTGTCAATAGATAGAAGGGCATCTTTTTTAAGGTTACTAAGAAGTTTAAAAAATCCTGAACCAATTTGGTAACTGCTGCTGCACTCACTTTTTAGCAGTTTCCAAACACAAATGCCCATTATCATGTAAGAATAAATTCTATACCAGAAATGTGTTTCTGACTTGGACAAGGCTGGAAATACATACCCTCCCCCTTGTACTAGTATTCTCATCCATCTTACATACCCCAGCTCCAGTTAGAACTATTATTTTTTTGCACTCTTGCAGTAATTTCACAGCATCTTCAATTGTATTAATATCTTTTCTTTTTTTCCTTTTTGGTGGTTCTGAAAGGATATTAATAACAATCTGCCACAGTGTCATATCATCCAATTCAGGTGGAGGAATTGTTTCTGGTAGTAAATCTTTAAGAATTGTTCGAGGATCTGTGCCAATCATGAGATGTTGCTGAACAAAAGTATATGGACCTATATTGAAAGGGAAAAGAACTGGATCAATCCACTCCAAGTAGTTCAAAATCTCATTTATTTTCTGAAGTAGTAAATTAGCAATCCTTAAGGCTGTTTTGTAAAGTAAAAAAAATGCACTGCAAAGGTGTTTCATTCAGAACATCTTCAGAGCTAATATATCCCAATGAAATCAGGAGCTCAGACTCAGAGCCAATGCTATATATCCTGTCCCCTGAGCTATAAAATGCCAGGTATGTATTTTAAAGGGATTCCCTGGTGGCTCAGCAGTAAAGAATCCACCTGAAAGGCAGGAGGCCATAGTTCAATCCCTGGGTAGAGAAGATCCCCTGGAAAAGGAAATGGCAACTCAATCCAGCATTATTACCTGGGAAATCCCAGGGACAGAGGAGCCTGGCTGGCTACAGTTCATGGGGTGGAATCAGATGCAACTTAGTGACTAAACAACAACGTGTGCAAGAGTCGAGTGAACTTACTACTAGAATTAGATTTCTCTGGTTAAAACCTAAAAAAATATAACTTAAATACAACAGACGTACAAAAGGGTTCTGCAAATCAATAAAGATCTTACCCATCCTGAAAGCCCACACTATTTATCATTAAAAACACAAAGAAAATGTAATCTGTACTTAACTACTGTCTTTAAAATTTTCCCAGTAATAATCTTCAATTTAATCTTAACCAGTCTCTGCAATGATACGTACAATGCTAATGTTCTGAGCTTTAATAATTCTTTGCCCTAAATTTCTTAATCAGTTCCTAGCTTAAGAAAACCAAAAATACAGTCAATATAAACACTAAAGAGAAACTAATCGTCACTGTCTTTAAATAGTCAAGGCATTTCTGAAAAATGAGAGCATATTAAGAAAAAGAATATTTTGAGATGGTCATGTTACTACTTCGATATAAAAATCTCATAGTATTCTCTACTTCAAAATACTTTCCCATTTCATCAAAATACTTAATATTTACTGAGGGCAAACTTTTCCAGGCACTGACTAAACAGTATACAAATCAGTCAGAAATCCCTGGCCCCCATGGGACTTTATATTCTAATACAGGAAACCAGCAATAAAAGTTATATACAGAAATTGTCAAGTAGTGTTAAGAAAAATTATAGAAGGATATGAAGGATGAAGCAAGATACTTTGGAGGATGACCAGTCCATATGGAGGGTACAAGTGGAAAGGACCGTAAGTGTGAGGACCTGGTTTTTGAGAAATAATACAGGCCAGCTTCCATGGGCCCATGCTGTTTAACAAACAAAAACAGAACAAAGTACTAGACTATCCCTAAAACCAAGCTGACATTAAATATCAGTAAACACCTAAGAACCTCATCACAAGACAATAAGGGAAGAAAGAAATATATTTTTTGTCGGCATAAAAAGAAAATACAGAGAAAAGACAGGTCTTAAACTGTGAAACCATACCTATCCGAGGTCTTGGAGTCCAGTCACTAGAACTCGCATGCGAGGCTCTATCATCTTCGTCACTTTCACACGAATGGAAACCGTTGGTGATGATTTCATCACCAAACAGAAGGTTATCTGCAAAAGAAACCAAAGGTAACTCAAGGTTGTGGAAACAATCAGCATTTAAAATTATAAACCTCTATAATTATTGTGATGCAACAATTTCCAATGAATAAAGCACTTAACATTCACTCATACTGCCCGTGTAAAAAATGTCTACTGGATCAACTCACACCGTTCACAGTAACAGTATATCCTCTTTAGGAATTCTGCTCAGAAGCTAAGTTTCATCAAAATCTAGAAATAAATTAAGTCTACTTAATCAAAACACAAAAAGTAGCAACCTTGACTGAATTTATCGATCACAAATAATGGTTCATAAAACTTACCAAATAAAAATTTACCCAAAAAGTCATGCAAATACAGCTATGGCAACTTGCACTTCTCTTACATAACGCTAAATCGACAAAGGTACCTTTGCATTATTCGTTTCCCTTATTAAACTATGTTTCTTGAAAACAGTGTTGTTTTTCTAATCCAGTCCCTAATGCACACGTTATCTTTACATATGGTCAAATGGTCCACTGGTTGGATTTATTGGTACAAATAAGAGGCACATCTGTCTAGATAAAAACTATGAAAACTAATACAATTATGTAAAATTAAAAAAAAAAAAACTATGAAAACACTGAAGGATGACGAGACGCACAACTATCACATCTATTTTAGCATGTCAGAAAAATGTCAATTCGTGTTTCAGGGTTACATATACACACACGAAGACAGTTAATGTAAAAACCACTATAAGAAGACGGTTAGAGGAAAAACACTATTCATGGCAAAGTAGTCTAAAAAACTATTACTCTCCTATGCCCACTATTAATTGCACCACAGAAGGGTAATGTCTTTATAAACAAGTATGCTCTTTAAAATGTAAAACAAGTTTAAAAATAAAGGCCCTCCAAAAAACCCCAACAAATTTCGCAGGTGTCAGTTAGCCAAGGCAACGGCAAAAGGCTGGCGCAAGGGACAGTCAAAAAGTTGCAGGTTGAAGTGTGCGGGACGGGGAGGGGCGGAGAAGCGAAGAACATTTAACAAAAGCAATACACGAAAGGAGTAGGAGGGGAGAGAAACTTATTTTAAAACCGACAGCCAGGGTAGCCCGCCCCGCGGCTGCGCAAAACGCGAGGCCGCTGGGGCGGGCCGCGGGGAGGAAGGGGGGCGGGGGGTGGTAGAGAGCAAGGGAGGGAGCGAGTCCGCGGGCCGCTCCGGCAGCCCGGCCCTCAGCCCCTAAGGCGCGCGGCTGAAGAAGGCCCAGGCCGGCAGGGGGAAGCCGCAGAGACAGGCCCGAGCCCCAACCCGCCCGAGACTCCACCACCCGACACCAGGAGGGGCCCCGGGAGGAGGAGGGGGAATGCGCAGTCCCGGCCGCCCGCGCCCTGCGCACCTCGGTACCCAATAGCGGCCGCCGCCTCTTCCTCCTCCTCGCCCTCGTCGTCGTCGTCGTAGAAGTCGTCGGCCGGTGGCGCCTCCCTGGATAGGCCCTGTAAGCCCGGCCCATTGTCTTCTTCTTCGGCCGCCGCCGCCGCCGCCGCCGCCGCCGCCTGGGCCTCCCGCCACAGCGCCGCCGCCGCCGCCGGGCAACTGCCGGCCGCCGCCGGCAGTTCCCGCTCGGGGGCCGTCCCACCGGGCTCGCCCGAGCTCCGCCCGACGCCGGGGCCGTCTCTTCGCGGCCTCTTGCGGAGCGGCTCCCCAGCAGGCGGCGACGGGGCCTCCCTCTCAGCCGCCACTACCGAGGGAGAGCCGCCGGGCTGAAGGGCGAGCGCCGCCTCGTCCGCCATCTTTCAACCGCCTCTCTGGCCCTCCTCCCTCGCCTCTTCTGCTCCCGCTCGACTCGCGGCACTGGCGCCCCCGCGGCTCTGGCTGCGGGAGATTTAAACCCCGTCACGTGACGCGCCGCTCCTCGCTCCCGCCGCTCCCGCCACCCACGCGGGCCGGACCACAACACCGCGGGTCACGTGCAGGCGGAGGCGGCGTGGGCCTGGGGGAAACCCCGCCTTGGGTGCTGCGGCCCCACCCCTTGGAGGCAGGCGCGTCTCGCAGCCAAACTTGTCTTTCAGAGTCTTCAAATCAGTGCCCGCGGGTTGCTTCAAGTTTTGGTTCGCACCGCGGGTTTCCACTTCTGCCTGAAGAGCACGCCTTGCTCGACTGCCTTTGTCTTTTATTAACTTATGCTGAGGGTTAATACTAAGTTCCTGAACGGCGTTAAGGCTAAACTTCCCGAAATGTGCTAAGTAATCGGTCAGTTTGTTAACGGACAAGTGAAGTGAAATTCGCTCAGTCCTGTCCGCCTCTCTGTAACCCCGTGGACTATACGGTCTATGGAGTTCTCTAGCCCAGAATACTGGAGTGAGTAGCCAGCCTTTCCCTTCTCCAGGTGATCTTCCCAACCCAGGGTTCGAGCCTAGGTCTCCCGCACTGCAGGCGGATTATTTACCAGCTGAGCCACACGAGAAATAGAGGCAAAAAGCACGGTTCACTTGTCAACCTACCTCCACACCCACTCGCACAGCTTCTCTTTGACTCCCTTTTTCTCTTTGCTTTTGTCTTTAGACTACTGCTATTTCTTCCTCTCTCCATCCGTTGTAGGGCGGTGTAGATTGTCCATTAAAGGCATGTGTGCGCCCTGCAAAGACCTTTGAGGCGGAGGGATGATCAGCCTACCTGCTTTGTGGTCCCAGCTTGGCCCCAAATGTGTGATTTCCCTCGTATGCTGTTGCTGCTGCTGCTAAGTCGCTTCAGTCGTGTCCGACTCTGTGCGATCGCAAAGACGGCAGCCCACCAGGCTCCCCCGTCCCTGGGGGATTCTCCAGGCAGGAACACTGGAGTGGGTTGCCATTTCCTTCTCCAGTGCATGAAAGTGAAAAGTGAAAGGGAAGTCGCTCAGTTGTGTCCAACTCTTAGCGACCCCATGGACTGTAGCCTATCAGGCTCCTCCGTCCATGGGATTTTCCAGACAAGAGTACTGGAGTGGGGTGCCATTGCCTTCTCCATTCCCTCGTATAGGTTTCATAAAATGAGTATATCGGGTCAAGTGGAGTGGTATGAAGGTAACTGGGCAGAGCATGACTTATATGCCGCTACAAATATGTAGATTTGGGTAAGAATTTGAGATCCTTCTAGCGTGAGAAGTTTAGCTTTTCTGAACCCAAGATCTTCATCTGTAAAATGGTTAATGACTATTTTGTAGGGTTATGATGAGAATTAAAGATAGCCAGATGTAAAGTGAAGGGTGTACATAGTAGCCAAAAATATTAATTCCTTGCCTACTTGAAGTCCCTCTTCTGTTCACTTTTCCTGAAATTTTAGGACTCTCACTCCACATCTAACCTTAACTACGAACCCGTATGATACATGGCAGATCCAGAGCCAAACTTCGTGGGCATCTGTTTCTGAAACATAGCACTTCTTCCCCCTTAAGGGGTAGTGAGTTTATAGTTTATCAGTCTGTAAGCTTTGAGTGGGTCCTGTCTATACAGTGACAATTACTGTTTGAACTTAAGAAAGCAACTTAAAGGTGTTTCATCCTTTAAAAAAAAACTTCTAATTTTGAAAATTTAACTGGAAGGTCCCATCTAAACCCAAAAGTCTTTGTACCTCGAGTTAAACTGAAAATCTCTCCTTACAGCTGGTTGTTTCATTTCTAAAAGTGATGATCTCTTTCATCCTCCTGCTGCTGCTGCTGCTGCTAAGTCGCTTCAGTCGTGTCCGACTCTGTGCGACCCCAGAGACGGCAGGCCACCAGGCTCCCCCGTCCCTGGGATTCTCCAGGCAAGAACACTGGAGTGGGTTGCCATTTCCTTCTCCAATGCATGAAAGTGAAAAGGGAAAGTGAAGTCGCTCAGTCGTGTCCGACTCTTTGCAACCCCATGGACTGCAGCCTACCAGGCTCCTCCATCCATGGGATTTTCCAGGCAAGAGTACTGGAGTGGGGTGCTATCTTTCATCCTAAAAGGCTTGAAATCACTGAAGTGTTCCTTCAGATAGATGCCCTGTAATCAGCCTGTGAACAAATCCTGTGGTCTTTTCTTCCCTCGTACACTTCTTCTAGTGCTTAATTAGGTAGACACCTCACCCTTCCTGGCTTTCATACTCAGTCCTATTCTCTCCCCACTTTATCTTATCTCACAATATATTTCAAATTGCTTCTCGACTATGTTGGTAGGATATAATATATAAAATGTTAAGAGTCAATATTCTATCAAAATAGAAACAGGACTTTCAGATTAAAAAAAAAAAAAGACATGTAAGCTTATGAACATCTTATTACTTCATTGATTTGTATATATTGTACTTCAGAGACACTTGATGGTGTTATGAAATACTGTGTGATCACTGTGTGATTACTTGTGCCCTAATGGCACAGTCATGGCCAGTAGGATAAGCGAGAGACAGAAGTTGTGTTACAAAACAACACAAACTCTCATCTCTTCTGGCCTTACCAGTAGTTGAAAATTACTTGCACGAACTTCAGCTCATTCTTTGTTCCTAAAGCTGGAAGTTCACATTCAGTTTTTCAGATCTCCTGTGGCTCTAGTGTTGACCTTCTTGTTAGTATTTTTGGCATTACTATTCTCTAAATAGTACTTTTCATATTTCAAAGCTACTTTTTTTAAAAGGAGGAAAGCTCTTTACGTTCTCATATGGAATGATCTCCAAACTGCATTGGGCAAGATGTAAAACAGTGTGCAGGATAGTGCCATTTGTTTTTTTGTTTTTAAAAGGGTGTGGAAGTGAGACCAGATGTATGCATTAGCTTATATATGTGTATAAAATAACCCTGGAATCACTTGAAATAAATACGTACATGCCTGCCACGTATTTGTCATACTTTTTGCCTGTGCCTACTTTCCTAGAACAAATCCTCTCTACTTCTTATTCAGTAGATTGGAGAACACATTCCCCTATTTTATTTGTTAACTTATTTTTCTCTATGTGTTTTATTGACTGTCTCCCCCGACTACAGCAGGGACTTTGTAGTCCCTGCTCACCTCTGTATCATCAGCTATCTAGTAGAGAGCTAGCACATATATTTATTGAACAACAGACTAAATGAAGAATCTAAAGGAAACCTGCCACATAGGAAAAGAATTGTTGAATGAAAGGCGATGGGCAGGGACTTCCCTTGTGGTCCAGTAGCTAAGACTCCAAGCTCCCAATGTAGGGGGCCCAGGTTTGATCCCTGGTCTGGGAACCAGATCCCACGTGTGCAACTAAGACCTAGTGCAGTCAAATAAATAAATATTTTTTAAAAATAAAAGGGGAAAAATAGGGATAGGCAGCAAAGGTGCTTAAAAAAAAAAAAAAAAGGCAAGGAAATTCAGTTTGTAGCCAGCACAGTTCACATGAGAACGTTAGTAAAACATATGAGATTTCTGGTATCTTGTTCAAGAGGATGAGCATGGTGTACTGGCCTATGTGTTTCCCAACACCAACAACCAAATCTCTGATTCTTCAGACAATAACTGGATATTCAGCAATTCAAATCATTTTTGACATTAAATACTGGGAGCTGGTGAAGGTCTCAGTCTCACAGGACTGTCCCCAGTTCAGATGCCAGTGACAAGTCCCAGAATTATAGATTTCTGACCAAAAGGCTTTGAATTTGGAGTTCTGGTGAAACTCTCCTAAAGTTCAATAATTTCCTCAGGTGGCTCACAGAACCCAGTAAGACACATTACTTATATCTACAAAGAAAGCATTAACTTTTGTATCCTTACAAAGGAGACACATGAACAGCCATATAAAGAGATACAGAGGGCAAAGTTCACAAAGATCCCGAGCAAAAGTCCATGTGGAGTTGGGGCACACCACCCTCCCTGCACTTCACTGTGTTCACCAACTTGGAAGCCATCTGAAACTTCTTTTTCAAGAGTTTTTATAGAATTTAAAGTCTCCAGCACACCCTGCCCCTCACTCTGGAGCTCGGGAGTAGAGCTGAAAAGTTCCCACTCTCTAGTTACTTGGTCCTTCTGGTGAGCAACTCCATCTCAAAGCTATCTTGGGGATCCCGCCCTAAGACCTACTTTATGCTACCTCATTAGCATAAACTCAGGAGTGCTGGAAGAGCCTTCTTATAAATAATAAAGGACGCTCCTACTGGAAAAGGTCAGTTTTCATTCCAATCCCAAAGAAAGGCAATGCCAAAGAATGCTCAAACTACCGAATAATTGCACTCATCTCACACGCTAGTAAAGTAATGCTTAAAATTCTCCAAGCCAGGCTTCAGTAATACGTGAACTGTGGACTTCCTGATGTTCAAGCTGGTTTTAGAAAAGGCAGAGGAACCAGAGATTGAATTGCCAACATCCGCTGGATCATCGAAAAAGCAAGAGAGTTCCAGAAAAACATCTATTTCTGCTTTATTGACTATGCCAAAGCCTTTGACTGTGTGGATCACAATAAACTGGGGAAAATTCTGAAAGAGATGGGAATACCAGACCACCTGACCTGCCTCTTGAAAAATTTGTATGCAGGTCAGGAAGCAACAGTTAGAACTGGACATGGAACAACAGACTGGTTCCAAATAGGAAAAGGAGTACTTCAAGGCTGTATATTGTCACCCTGTTTATTTAACTTATATGCAGAGTACATCATGAGAAATGCTCGACTGGAAGAAACACAAGCTGGAGTCTAGATTGCCGGGAGAAATATCAATAACCTCAGATATGCAGATGACACCACCCTTATGGCAGAAAGTGATGAGGAACTAAAAAGCCTCTTGATGAAGGTGAAAGTGGAGAGTGAAAAAGTTGGCTTAAAGCTCAACATTCAGAAAACGAAGATCATGGCATCCGGTCCCATCACTTTATGGGAAACAGATGGGGAAACAGTGAAAACAGTGTCAGACTTTATTTTTCTGGGCTCCAAAATCACTGCAGATGGTGACTGCAGCCATGAAATTAAAAGACGCTTACTCTTTGGAAGGAAAGTTATGACCAACCTAGATAGCATATTCAAAAGCAGAGACATTACCTTGCCAACAAAGGTCCGTCTAGTCAAGGCTATGGTTTTTCCTGTGGTCATGTATGGATGTGAGAGTTGGACTGTGAAGAAGGCTGAGTGCCGAAGAATTGATGCTTTTGAACTGTGGTGTTGGAGAAGACTCTTGAGAGTCCCTTGGACTGCAAGGAGATCCAATCAGTCCATTCTGAAGGAGATCAGCCCTGGGATTTCTTTGGAAGGAATGATGCTAAAGCTGAAACTCCAGTACTTTGGCCACCTCATGTGAAGAGTTGACTCATTGGAAAAGAGTCTGATGCTGGGAGGGATTGGGGGCAGGAGGAGAAGGGGACACCAGAGGATGAGATGGCTGGATGGCATCACTGACTCGATGGATGTGAGTCTGAGTGAACTCTGGGAGTTGGTGATGGACAGGGAGGCCTGGTGTGCTGTGATTCATGGGGTCGCAAAGAGTCGGACATGACTGAGCGACTGATCTGATCTGATCTGATCACTCAGGAGACTACAAGTGTGTTAAGACTTCTGTGTTTAGAACAGAAGAGAAAAACAAAATATACTAAAGGCTGTCATAGACTTCAGACACTAATTACTAAGAAGATTTTGAAGATTTTTAACTTCTTTTCTTGTCCTAGTAGTCCTTAGCTTTTATTTATGTATATATTTTTGGTGTGAATATCTAAGGCTATGAGTACAAGAATATTTATTATGGCATTCAATCTTGTTGGGAAAAAAGTCCAGAAACACATCCAGATGTCTTCAATAGAAAACCCATTGATCAAATTATGATGTATACATACTGTGGCATATTATGCAACCCTTAAAAAGATCTGTAATGGTTGTTCTTGAGGAATGTTTATCTGATACACTGGGAATAACAAAAGTAAGTTGCACAAAAATTGCATATTATGATCCACTTTTATTATTTAATAAGTATACCTTTTATTATTTAAAAACCCCTATATAATACCTGGGTTTCCCTGGTGGCTTAGTGGTAAAGAACTTGCCTGCCAAGCAGGAGACATGGGTTTGATTCTTGGGTCAGGAAGTTCCCAAGGACAAGGAAATGGCAACTCACTCCAGTACTCTTGCCTGGAAAATTCCACAGATGGAGGATCCTGGCAGGCTACAGTCCATGGGGTTGCAAAAGAGTTGGATATGACTTAGCAAATAAACAACAACAAATATAACAACTATATAGAAACCTGTATATAAGTATCGCTGTAGAGATTTGGAAAAAGTATGGAAATGTACATATCACAATGCCAACATTTTAACATCCTTGATGGACTGGGGTGGAAATTATTGGCAGGGTTGAGGACACCTCGATAAATGTTTCTTGCCAAAATATTATGTATTAGAATGAACATTTTTAAAAAATATAATTTAAAAGCAAAAGAGTAACCATTTTTTGAAACTACAACCTGAGGGCTAGACTCTGGGTTCTGGTGGCCGCAAAAAGCCCATCTCACTCTAAGGCCTGACTTATAATTGGCTGACTTTCTTGTCTTACATGACTTCTTTTTAAATTTCCTACCTATAACCAAAAGTTTAGCAGATGTTATTCTTTCACAGCATCTTCTTTTGTCTTTTGATTGAGTTACAACCTAAGTATTATACTTCCCTAAAGAATTTAGCACTCTGCACCTTATGAGACACCACTTGGGAAGCTGTGTTGGACTTCCAAATCAAATCGAATAAACAGTTTGGTAATGTGGCCAGGCTTCCAACAACAATATGAAGATTTAGTATAATGGTTCTGAAATGCTTTTGACCCCCTTTCCTCCAGGGGATATTTGACAACTGGAGACATTTTTGTTTGTCACAACTCTGAGAGAGAATGTACTAGTGACATTCAGCAGATAGACACCAGTGATACTTTTTACATTCTAAGCAGCAGAGGACAATCCCTCACAACAAAGAATTATCCAGCCAAAATGTCACTAGTGCACAGTTCTGGCCTATTGCCCTGTGCCTACACACAAGGAAGCCTGAGGAACTGTATCATTTGGGGTGACAGAATGAAATTGAGGGCAAAAAGGCAATGATCAGCATTGAAATGCAAAGTTCAGTTAAGTCGCTCTGTTGTGTCCAACTCTTTGCAACCCCATGGACTTCAGCACACCAGGCTTCCCTGTCCATCACCAACTCCTAGAGTTTACCCAAACTCATGTGCATTGAGTCGGTGATGCCATCCAACCATCTCATTCTCTGTCATCCCATTCTCCTCCTGCCCCCAATCTTTCCCAGTATCAGGGTCTTTTCAAATGAGTCAGTTCTTTGCATCAGGTGGCCAAAGTATTGGAGCTTCAGCTTCCACATCAGTCCTTCCAGTGAACACCTAGGACTAATCTCCTTTAGGATGGACTGGTTGGATCTCCTTGCAATCCAAGGGACTCTCAAGAGTCTTCTCCAATACCACAGTTCAAAAGCATCAATTCTTCCGCACTCAGCTTTCTTTATAGTCCAAATCTCACATCCATACATGACTACTGGAAAAACCATAGCCATGACTAGACAGACCTTTATTAGCAAAGTAATGTCTCTGCTTTTTAATATGTTATTTAGGGTGGTCATAACTTTCCTTCCAAGAAGTAAGCGTCTTTTAATTTCATGGCTTCAGTCACCATCTGCAGTGATTTTGGAGCCCCCCAAAATAAAGTCAGCCACTGTTTCCACTGTTTCCCCACCTATTTGCCATGAAGTGATGGGACCAGATACCATGATCTTAGTTTTCTGAATGTTCAGCTTTAAGCCAGCTTTTTCACTCTACTCTTTCACTTTCACCAGAAGGCTCTTTAGTTCTTCACTTTCTGCCATAAGGGTGGTGTCATCTGCATATCTGAGGTTATTGATATTTCCCTCGGCAATCTTGAATCCAGCTTGTCCTTCCTCCAGACCAGTGTTTCTCATGATGTACTCTGCATATAAGTTAAATAAGCAGGGTGGCAATATACAGCCTTGATGTACTCCTTTTCCTATTTGGAACCAGTCTGTTTTTTCCATGTCCAGTTTTAACTATTGCTTCCTGACCTGCATACAGATTTCTCAAGAGGCAGGTCAGGTGGTCTGGTATTCCCATCTCTTTCAGAATTTTCCCCAGTTTATTGTGATCCACACAGTCAAAGGCTTTGGCATAGTCAATAAAGCAGAAATAGATGTTTTTCTGGAACTCTCTTGCTTTTTCGATGATCCAGCAGATGTTGCCAATTTGATCTCTGGTTCCTCTGACTTTTCTAAATCTAGCTTAAAATCTGGAAGTCACGGTTCACGTATTGATGAAGTCTGGCTTGGAGAATTTTGAGCATTACTTTGCTAGCGTGTGAGATGAGTGCAATCGTGTGGTAGTTTGACCATTCTTTGGCATTGAGTTTCTTTGGGATTGGAATGAAAACTGACCTTTTCTGGTCCTGTGGCCACTGCTGAGTTTTCCAAATTTGCTGACATATTGAGTGAAGCACTTTCACAGCGTCATCTTTTAGGGTTTGAAATAGCTCAACTGGAATTCCATCACCTCTACTAGCTTTGTTTGTAGTGATGCTTTCTAAGGCCCACTTGACTTCACATTCCAGGATGTCTGGCTCTAGGTCAGTGATCACACCATCATGATTATCTGGGTCATTAAGATCTTTTTTGTACAGTTCTTCTGTGTATTCTTACCACCTCTTCTTACTATCTTCTGCTTCTGTTAGGTCCATACCATTTCTGTCCTTTATTGAGCCCATCTTTGCATGAAATGTTCCCTTGGTATCTCTAATTTTCTTGAAGAGATGTCTAGTCTTTCCCATTCTACTATTTTCCTCTATTTCTTTGCACTAATAGCTGAGGAAGGCTTTCTTATCTTTCCTTGCTATTCTTTGTAACACTGCATTCAGATGGGAATATCTTCCCTTTTCTCCTTTGCTTTTTGCTTCTCTGCTTTTCACAGCTATTTGTAAGGCCTCCTCAGACAGCCATTTTGCTTTTTTGCATTTTTTTTTCTTGGGGATGGCCTTGCTCCCTGTCTCCTGTACAATGTCACGAACCTCATTCCATAGTTCATCAGGCACTCTGTCTATCAGATCTAGTCCCTTAAATCTATTTCTCACTTCTACTGTATAATCATAAGGGATTTGATTTAGGTCATATCTGAATGGTCTAGTGGTTTTCCCTATTTTATTCAATTTAAGTCTGAATTTGGCAATAAGGAGTTCATGATCTGAGCCACAGTCAGCTCCAGATCTTGTTTTTGCTGACTGTATAGAGCTTCTCCATCTTTGGCTGCAAAGAATATAATCAATCTGATTTCGGTGTTGGCCATCTGGTGATGTCCACGTGTAGAGTCTTCTCCTGTGTTGTCGGAAAAGGGCGTTTGCTATGACCAGTGCATTCTCTTGGCAAAACTCTGTGAGCCTTTGCCCTGCTTCATTCTGTATTCCAAGGCCAAATTTGCCTGTTACTCCAGGTGTTTCTTGACTTCTTACTTTTGCATTCCAGTCCCGTATAATGAAAAGGACATCTTTTTTGGGTGTTAGTTCTAAAAGGTCTTGTAGGTCTTCATAGAACTGTTCAACTTCAGCTTCTTCAGCATTACTGGTCGGGACCTAGACTTGGATTACCATGGTATTGAATGGTTTGCCTTGGAAATGAACAGAGATCATTCTGTCGTTTTTGAGATTGCATCCAGGTACTGCATTTCGGACTCTTTTGTTGACTATGATGACTACTCCATTTCTTATAAGGGATTCCTGCCCACATTGGTAGATATAATGTTTGTCTGAGTTAAATTCACCCATTCCAGTCCATTTTAGTTTGCTGAAATGTAAAGTAGGAGGAGACAAACATGAGAGTAGGAGGACGTGGAGTTCACCTCCCTCCACGAATACATAAAAAATATATCTGTACATGGAGTGATTCTCACTAAAAGCAAATTGGAGGCAGACAGAAAGACCCCTGTAAAACAAAAGCTGTAAGAAAGATCCATGCAGAATTGGATGAATGGGAGAAAAAACAATCAGGTTGGGACCTGCACCCTTGGAGCATACACGGAAGAGGAGGAGAATTATATCTACTCAGAGTTCCTCCCTGGGGAGTAAGAAGTTTGAACCAAGTACTGGGCACCCTACCCTGGGGTATGACCCTGGGTGGATTGAGTCCTCTTAGCTGGGTAAAAACCAAATGGGACTACCATAGTGCTCTAAGAAACCTAGACTCTGCTTGTGAAGAGTGTGCACACACTTGTTTACTCCTGAAATAGGACAGAGCAAACAGATTGAAACTGCCTCGGACACTGGCCTGCTTCCTGCAACTGATAGCACTTGACCTAGGCTGAGTCGAGTGCCAGCTCCAGCCCCATTGGTTCCACAATACAGCTCTTCTCCAGGACAAAGACTGCCACAGACAAGAAGAGCATGCAGTTGTAGGGGCAGAGCTGGCTCAGGCCTAAGAAAAACCTGAGCCAGGTGAGGGCAGACATCACTAGCACTTGTGGCGGCAGCAGTTCAGAAATGGTCTAGAACTCTGCCTGGGGCCAGGACCACCCTAGCTTTTTTCCAACCCAAGCCAAGCACCTGCTCAGTCCCTCTTGCTCCAGCACTGCTTCCTTCTGGGGTAAGGGTATCAGTGTTGCGAGTGGGGAGAGCACACATTTAGAGGGGAAAAAACAAACATGTATCCAAGCCTCAGGGCTGTTACTCCAGCAACTTGAGCCTTACTCCCACTCCCCAGTAGGCTGGTGCTGGCCACTGCACAGAGGAGGAACGCCAGCAAACACCTTGCCCTTGCTCTAGCCCCACCTACCATCTCTAGTCCCACCTACCACTAAGATGATAGCTGCTAGGACACCGTGGAGGAAGACATGACTCATGCTCATGTTAGATACACTCTCCCGACAAAGCTACTGGGCACAGGCACGTTGTAGAGGTATGCTCTCACACAAGGACACTCTTTCAAGACCAGGGTAAGTAACTGTTTCACTTAATTTCACAGGAAAGTTGAGAGAAATGAGGAGGCAGGGGAATTTCTTTCAAATGAAAAATGAGAGAAAAACCCTGAAAAAAGCAACTAATGAAACAGAGATAAGTAATTTACCAGATAGAGAGTTCAAAGCATTAGCAATAATAAAGCTAACTCAATAGGGAAGAGTGGATAAACACAGTGAGAATTTTGAAAAGGAGCTAGAAAATATAAAAAAGAACCAATCAGAACTGAAGAACACAATAAATGAAATAAAAAGGAATTAAGAGCAAAGTAGGTGAAACAGAAGAATGCAATAGTGATCTGGAAGCACACTTATGAAGGAACTCACCCAATCAGAACAGCAAAATGAAAAATGAATTTTTAAAATGAGACTAGTTAAAGGGACCTCCAGAACAACATCAAACAGGGGCTTCCATGGTGGTCCATTGGTTAAGACCCTTCACTTCCAATGCAGGGGCATGGGTTGGATCCCTGGTCTGGGAAAAAAGATCTGACATGCCATGTGCTGATTGGTCAAAAAAAAAAAAAAGAACAACATTGAACATATCAAGATTCACATTATAGGGGTCCCAGATGACGTATTTGATGAAATTATAGTTAAAAGCTTCCAGAACTTAAAGAAGGAAACAGATATCCAGATGCAGGAGGCAGAGGGGCTCTCAAACAAGATGAACCCAAACAGACCCATACGAAGGCATATCATAATTTAAAATGGCAAAAGTTAAAGAGAAAGAAAGAATTGTAAACACAGAAAGAAAAGAACAAAAAAAAAAAAAAAGAAAGAAAAGAACAAAGACTCATGTATAACAGAACCCCATTAGATTATCAGCTGATTCCTCTGCAGAAATTCTGCAGGCCAGAAGTGAGTGTCATGATTTTATTTAAAGTGCTGAAAGGGAAAAAGCTACAACTCTACCATGCAAGAGTATCAGTTACAACTGAAGGAGAGATAAAGAACTTCTCTGAAAAGCAAAAACTAAAAGAGTTCACCAATACTAAATAAACTCAAAAAGAAATGTTTAAAAGTGGAAAAGAAAAGGCTACAAGGACTAATAATCTATTGGAAAGGAAGAATCCCAATAGTAAAGGCAAATATATAATAAAGGCTGAGGATCAACCACTTAATAAGCTAGCACCAATATTAAAAAAATTTTTTTTAATCAACTGTAACTACAGTAGTTAAGAGACAGACATGAAGATGTAAAATATGACATCAAAAACACAAAACATGGAGAAAGGGAGTAAAAAACTATATATCTTTTATAGTGTGTTTGAAATTAAGTGACTACTAGTTTAAAACATGTAGATACATGGTTACAGGATAACATACATGAACCTCATGGTAACCACAAAGGAAAATCCTACAGTAGAGGACATTCCCTTGTGGTTCACTGGTAAGGACTCCATGCTTTCACTGTCAAGAGCCCATGTTCAATCCCTGGTTGGGGAACTAACTAAGCCACAAGCCACATGGTGTGGTTAAAAAAAAAAGACCTACAATAGATACACAAAAACTAGAATGAAAGGAACAAGCATACTACTAAAGAAAATCACCAAACCATAAGAAATAAAACCAAGAGAATAAGAAAAGAACAGAGAACTATAAAAACAATCAGAAAACAAATAACAAAATGACAATAAATATAGAACTGTCAATAGTCACTTTAGAATCCATTTCAGTAGCTCCAATTACCATCTGGAATATGCTAATGAGTCAAAAAAAAATCTCTCAGTGGTCCATTTGGAATATATGTGTATCTGATATACACTGAACCACAGAATGGTGTCAAAGCAACATGTGGGAAACGGAAAATCTATTACAGGTAAACTTTAAAAGGCTATAAAGGAGGGATTTCCCTGGTAATCCAGTGGTTAAGACTCCATACTCCCTATACAAGGGGCACAGTTTCAATACCTGGTCAGGGAACTTGATCCCACATGCCACACTAAGACTCAGTGCAGCCAATTTTTAAAAGAAAGGCTACAAGGGAAATGGAGACAAGATAGCAGAGTATGAGCTCACTTCCTTTCATGAAAACACCAAAATCACAACTAACTGCTTAACAACCATTGACCAAAAAAAAGGCTGAAATCTACCAAAAAGATACCCTACATCCAAGGACAAAGAAGAAGCCACAACATGATGATTCAGTTCAGTTCAGTTCAGTCCAGTTCAGTCACTCAGTCGTGTCCGACTCTTTGCGACCCCATGAATTGTAGCATGCCAGCATGCCAGGCCTCCCTGTCCATCACCAACTCCCGGAGTTCACCCAAACTCACATCCATCAAGTCGGTGATGCCATCCAGCCATCTCATCCTCCGTCGTCCCCTTCTCTTCCTGCTCCCAATCCCTCCCAACATCAGACACGTAGGAGGGGTGCAATCACAATAAAGTCAAATCTCATACCTGCTGGGTGGGTAACCTACAAACTGGAAAATAATTATACCACAGAAGTTTTCCCAAAGAAGTCAAAGTTCTGAGCCCATGTTGGGCTCCCCAGTCTAAGGGATTGGCAAAGGGAAGAGGAGCCCCCAGAGAATCTGGTTTTGAAGTCCAACAGGGTTTGATCACAAGAATTCCACATGACTGGGGGAAACAGAATTTCCACCCTTGGAAGGTACATGCAAGGTCTTATGTACACCAGAACCCAGGGAAAAAAGCAGTGACCTCGTAAGAATTGAGTCAGACCTACTTGCTACCAGTAGAGAGCCTCTGCTGGAGGTGAAGCTGGGGACAGCTGTGGCTCACTGTGGGGACAAAGACACTGGTGGTGGTAGTTCTGGGGGGTACTCATTGGCATGAGATCTCCTGGAGGCTGCCATGCTGCCATTTTCTTGAAAGGATCTGGCCCCACTCAACAGTATATGGGCCCCAGTTAGTATGAAATAACTTCAGGTGAAAGACAGCCCTACCCATCAGCAGATGGACTGTTTAGAGTCTTCCTGGGCACACAGATGTCTGCTAAACACACCCTTGACATGGCTCCACCCACTAGAGAGACAAGAGCTAGCTCTACCCATCAGAGGTCAGGAAGAAGTCCCTCCCACCAGAAAGCCTGCACAAGCCTCATAGCCAGCCTCATCCACCAGGGGGGAGAGAGCAGAAGCAAGAACTGCAGCCTATGGAACCCTGCAGCCTATGGAACCCTGCAGCCTATGGAACAGAAACTACAATCACAGAAAATTAGACAAAATGAAATGGCAGAAGAGTATGTCCTAGTTGAAGGAACAAGATAGGCAAGCTACTGGAAAAAGAATTCAGAGTAATGATAGTAAAAATGATCTAAGTTCTGGGGAAAAGGTACAGATGAAGAAATAAGAACTGTTTAACAAAGAACTAGAACTAAAGACGGAGAAGGCAATGGAACCCCACTCCAGTACTCTTGCCTGGAAAATCCCATGGATGGAGGAGCTTGAAAGGCTGCAGTCCATGGGGTCACTGAGGGTCAGACACGACTGAGCAACTTCACTTTCACTTTTCACTTTCATGCATTGGAGAAGGAAATGGCAATCCTCTCCACTGTTCTTGCCTGGAGAATCCCCGGGACGGGGGAGCCTGGTGGGCTGCCATCTATGGGGTCGCACAGAGTCGGACACAACTGAAGCGACTTAGCAGCAGCAGCAGCAGAACTAAAGAATGACCAAACAGAAAAGAACAATGAAATAACTGAAATGGAAAAATCTCCAAAATTTACAAACAGCTCATGCAGCTCAATATCAATAAAACAAATAACCCAATCAATAAATGGGCAGAAGATCTAAATAGGCATTTCTCCAAAGAATACATACAGATGGCCAAAATGCATATAAAAAGATGCTCAACATCACTAATTATCAGACAAATGCAAATCAAAACTATAGTGAAGTATCACCTTACACTGGTCAGAATGGCCATCATCAAGAAGTCTATACATGGAGAAGGGAATGGCAACCCACTCCAGTATTCTTGCCTGGGAAATCCCATGGATAGAGGAGCCTGACAGACTACACTCTATAGGGTCACAAAAGAGTCAGACACAACTTAGCGACTAAACAACAATAACTTGAATTGGAAAATAATAAAAAGACTAAAGTTAGAAGAAAAAAAAAAGTTATTATTAAAAAAACAAGAAGAAGTCTATACAAACCAAAAAGGAGAGTGAAAAAGTTGGCTGAAAGCTCAACATTCAGAAAACGAAGATCATGGCATCTGGTCCCATCACTTCATGGCAGATAGATGGGGAGACAGTGGAAACAGTGTGACTATTTTTCTGGGCTCCAAAATCACTGCAGATGGTGATTGCAGCCATGAAATTAAAAGACACTTACTCCTTGGAAGGAAAGTTATGGCCAACCTAGACAGCACATTGGAGAAGGCAATGGCACCCCACTCCAGTACTCTTGCCTGGAAAATCCCATGGATGGAGGAGCCTGGTAGGCTGCAGTCCATGGCGTTGCTGAGAGTCAGACACGACTGAGTGACTTCACTTTCACTTTTCACTTTCATGCATTGGAGAAGGAAATGGCAACCCACTCCAGTGTTCTTGCCTGGAAAATCCCAGGGACAGGGGAGCCTGGTAGGCTACCGTCTATGGGGTCACACAGAGTCGGACACGACTGAAGTGACTTAGTGTAGCATAGACAGCACATTAAAAAGCAGAGACATTACTTTGTCAACAAAGGTCCATCTAGTCAAGGCTATGGTTTTTCCAGTAGTCATGTATGGATGTGAGATTTGGACTATAAAGAAAGCTGAGTGCCAAAGAATTGATGCTTTTGAACTGTGGTGTTGGATAAGACTCTTGAGAGTCCCTTGGACTGCAAGGAAATCCAACCAGTCCATCCTAAAGGAGATCAGTCCTGAGTGTTCATTGGAAGGACTGATGTTGAGGCTGAAACTCCAATACTTTGGCCATCTGATTCAAAGAGCTGACTCATTGGAAAAGACCCTGATGCTGAGAAAGATTGAGGGCGGGCAGAGAAGGGGATGACAGAGGATGAGACAGTTGGATGGCATCACCGACTTGATGGACATGGGTTTGGATGGACTCCGAGAGTTGGTGATGGACAGGGAGGCCTGGTGTGCTGCGGTTCATGGGGTTACAAAGAGTCGGACATGACTGAGCAACTGAACTGAACAGAACTGATACAAACCGTAAATGCTGGAAATGGTGTGGAAAAAAGGGAAGCCTCCGACACTGTTGGTGGGAATGTAAATTTTGTACAGCCACTATGGAGAACAGTATGGAGGTTCCTTAAAAAACTAAAAATAGAGCTACCATATGCTCTAGTAATCCCATTCCTGAGCATGTATCTGGAGAAAATATGGCTTGAAAGGATACATGCACCCCGATGTTCATTGCAGTACAGTTTACAATAACCAAGACTTGGATGCAACCTAAACGTCCATGGACAGGTGGATAAAGAAGATATGGTACATATATACATGGAATATTACTCAGCCATTAGAAGAATGAAATAATGCCATTTGCAGCAATATGGATGGACCCGGAAATTATCATACTAAGTTGAAACAAGTCAGAAAGAGAAAGACAAGTATCATATGATATCACTTACATGTGGAATCTTAAAAAAAAAAAAAAGATTACAAATGAACTTATGTACAAAACAGAAACAGGCTAACAGAGAACAAACTTACGGTTACCAGGGTGGTGGCCGGAAGGAAGAGATTGGGAGTTTGGGACCGACACATATACACTGCTATGTTTAAAACAGATAACTGGGAATTCCCTGGCAGTCCAGTAGTTAAGACTCCAAGCTTCCACTGCAGGGAGTATGGGTTCAATCTCAGGTCAGGGAACTAAGATCCTGCATGCTTTGTAATGCAGCCAAAAGAAAAAAACAAGTACAGATCTTATTTTAAAAATATTTACTGCCAAAAAATGCAAACCACCTTCTGAAAATGCAAGGTTGCCACAAATCTTCAATGTGTAAAAAGCACAAAATCTGTGAAGTGCAATAAAATGAGATAAAACTGTATTGTCTTTCAGATGTCTGCCTGTAGGGAGGGTCTGCAGTACCTCTTTCATTCCCGCTGTTGGCAATTTGTGTCTTCTGTTTCTTTTTTTTTTTAGTCATTCTGGCCGGAAGTTTATTACTTTTACTGATCAGAAATAGAGGATTTCCTTCTCCAGCTCTCTCTTCTCCAGATTTTCCCCACACTTTCCAGCAACCAGGGTCACATTTTCTGGTTGTTTTTTTTTCTTTTTCTTTTGGCCCCCCCATGTAGCATGAGGGATCTTAGTTTCCCAACCTAGGATCAACTAGGAATTGAATGTGTGCCCCCGATAGTGGAAATGCTGAGTCTTAACCACTGGACCACTAGGGAAGTCCACCTTTTCTGTTTTCTGGCTAGAAAGATGAGTTTTTAAAATTGGTTTTTTTCTTGGAGCACCAGGCTGCCACACAGTTCTACATGATTAGGGCTAACTTCGGGGCAAAGCAGTGAAATAAAAGAGCGGAAAAAAAAAAAAAAGAAAAGGCATTTCCCTAACTCTTTTTAGATTTCTTTATCTCAGTTTTTCTGACTTAAAGGATAAGTTTCTTATTGGGATTTTAAATTTCTGTGCTATTGCACAGAAATAGTGTAGCTCTGTGACTGGGACTGTGCTTGTGGTGGCCAGAAGAAGAAGAAAAAGGATGATAATTTCTCCACTTCCTCCACATTCTCCTGCTTTTAGGAACACTGTTTCATGGTGTTCTAACCAGAACTATAGGATCTCTCTAGAAGTTAGTTAAGTGCTGTCGCTGTCGTTGAGTCAAAACCAGATGAAACATTAAAAACATGAGAAACTCTCTCCTTTTATGTGTTCTTCTTAACCTTTTGGTTCTCTCCCCAATCTGCCTGCTGCTATTTACTTTTTAAAGAGTCCTCAAGAGTCTTCCCTGGTGGTCAGCGGCTAAGACTCTGTGCTCCCAATGCAGGGGGCCTGGGTTCAATCCCTGTTCAGGGAACTAGATTCCACATGCCACAACTAACAGCTTTTCAAGCTGCAACCAAAACCTGATGCAGCCAGAAAAATACATATTAAATAAAAAAAGAGCACTCAAGTAGTTGCTTTCTGTATTTTTGTCCAGAGTTTTTAGTTGTAATCACTGGGAAAGATTGGGTGCAGATAGCTTACTCCATCTGAGTCAGTAACGGAAGTCTTGAAAAGTCTTTTATGGATCACATATCATACTTCTGTATTATAAAAATATATATCTGCATTGAAATTTATTAAAAAAAATTCCTCTGATTGTTAAAAAACCTTTCTTCTGGATTGAGTTACTGATATAATAATTAATATTATATAACTTGTCAGTTCAGTTCAGTTCAGTTGCTCAGTCGTGTCCGACTCTTTGCGACCCCATGAATCGCAGCACGCCAGGCCTCCCTGTCCATCACCAACTCCCGGAGTTCACTCAGACTCATGTCCATCGAGTCAGTGATGCCATCTAGCCATCTCATCCTCTGTTGTCCCCTTCTCCTCCCTCCCCCAATCCCTCCCAGCATCAGAGTCTTTTCCAATGAGTCAGCTCTTCACATGAGGTGGCCAAAGTACTGGAGTTTCAGCTTGAGCATCATTACTTCCAAAGAACACCCAGGGCTGATCTCCTTCAGAATGGACTTTATTAATTTGGCTTTATTAATTTGCCAGTCTAAGGAGGAACACAGTAATCTACTGCCTCAAGAACTGTGTCCCAGTCCCTGATGAGTTGCTGTTGTTCAGTCACCCAGTCATGTCCGACTCTTTGTGACCCCATGGACTGCAGCACACCAGCCCTCCCTGTCCCTCACCATCTCCCAAAGTTTACCCAAGTTCATGTCCATTGCATAGGTAATGCTATCCAGACATCTCATCCTCTGGTGCCCTCTTCTCCTTCTGCCTTTCAATTTTTCCCAGCATCAGTGACATTCCCAATGAATCAGCCATTTGCACCAAATAACCAAAATACTGGAGCTTCAGCTTCAGTATCAGTCCTTTCAATGAATATTCAGGGTTGATTTCCTTTAGGTTGAGTAGTTTGAACTCCTTGCTGACCAAGGGACTTTTAGGAGTCTTCTCCAACACCACATTTCAAAGGCACCAATTCTTTGGCATTCTGCCTTCTTTACAGTCCAGCTCTCACAACAGTACGTGACCACTGGGAAGACCATAGCCTTGACCATACAGACCGTTGTCAGTAGAGTAATATCCCTGCTTTTCAACACTGTCTAGGTGAGTAGGGAGAGGGTATATAGTCAGGCAGGGGTACTGATAAGGATCAAGGCAGTAACAGTCTTCATTCCTTCTGCAAAGTTTCAAAAGGGTACGGTTGCTGACAAGATTAGGGTGTGTGCAGGGTCTTAGGAGGTCCACTTTCTAATGTTGATGAGCCTCTCTGTCCCCTTTAATCTTGCCTCAGGTGGTTTCCTGGCCTCTCTTCCTTTGATTAGTAGCTGTTCTGCTCTTTGAAACTCACAGAAGGTCCTGGAGGCTGGAGTCTTGCCCACAAGGAATGGAAGACAAAAAAGGCCTCCGTGCCCAAGAGCCCCAAAGCATTAGTTTCTTGGGTTTTGGGAAGGAAAGAATTGGAAACTACCTGACTTTCTAGAGGTTTCCCTGATAGCTCAGCTGGTAAAGAATCTGCCTGCAACGCAGGAGACCCCGGTTAGATTCCTGGGTTGGGAAGATCCCCTGGAGAAGGGATAGGCTACCCACTGCAGTATTCTGGCCTAGAGAATTCCATGGACTGTAGAGTCCATGGGGTCACAAAGAGTCCGACATGACTGAGCGACTTTCACTTTCACTGACTTTCTAAAGGGTTTGCTACTTAATGATCATTCATTCATCTCCTCATTTTATGAGCAGGTTAGCAAGACATCAATCTCTGGGACCAACTGTAACCAGTTTTGTTCTATTAGAGGTGCCTTGTTTAATCTTATAAAAGCTAGAATATTAAATATTACTAAATTCAAAACAACATTTTTATCATAAAATTTACATTGCTTTAGATTTCACACTTAAAATTAAAAATTTAATTCCTCAGTTACCTTAGTCACATGGAAACAGCTCAGTAGCCACAGGTGGATAGTTGCTACTGTACTGGGAAGTGTGCGTGCTTGCTCAGTCACTTCAGTCATGTCTGACTCTGTGACCCTATGGACAATAGCTCACGAGGCTCCTCTGTCCATGGATTCTCCAGGCAAGAATACTGGAGTGGGTTGCGGTGCCCTCCTCCAGGGGATCTTCCTGACCCAGGCATGGAACCTGCATCTCTTACATCTCCTGCAGTGGCAGGTGGGTTCTTTATCACTAGCGCCACCTGGGAAGTGCAAATCTAAGCTAGAGTTCATTATCAACCTAATCAGCAAAATTAGATTTACTTTCTGTTAGAAAAAGTCTTGATTTCTCAAGTAAAAATTATGTTAATATGTAATGTGACAACTATTATCATAACATTTTATAAGCTATATAAACTACGTAACACTTTATAAACTACTATAAAAACATATAAAATAGATTGCTAAAAGCACCCACATAATCTTTTCAGTTCAGTTCAGTTGCTCAGTGTCTGACTCTTTGCCACCCCATGGACTGCAGCATGCCAGGCTTCCCTGTCCATTACCAACTCCTGGAGCTTGCTCAAACTCATGTCCATTGAGTCAGTGATGCCATCCAACCATCTCATCCTCTGTTGTCCCCTTCTCCTCCTGCCTTCAATCTTTTTAATCTTTAAAAGTGGTCAATAGTTGCAAACTTCCAGTTTTAAAATAAATAAATTCTGGGGATATAAAGTATAGCAATGGTGACTATAGTTAGTGTTGGGAGGAAGAACTTTCCTCTGCCCTTCTAAGTTCTTCAGGTTGGTCTAACAATTAAATTGACACGAGACAGATTAACAGGAGAAAAATTAAACAACAGTTTAATAACATAGAGATTCAGTATCAAACTCTCAAAAATTAATAGACTGAATATACAGAGAAGTAGAAGAATATGGTGGACCTGAAAAGCACTGTGAACCAATTCAGCATAATTAAGATTTTTACAATTTTCACACAAGAGTAGGATACAAATTCAAATTCCCTTAGACTGTAAACTAGCAGAAACTGGAACATATCCAGGGACATAAAGCAAGGTGCAAAAATTTCCTGGCCTAAAGGTATTGAGATTACACAGAGTCTGTTCTCTTATCACTGTGGAATTATGTTAGAAATCAACATCAAAAGATATTTGAAAATAACCCACATAGTTTCAAGTGCAATGTGACATTTACCAAGAGACATCTTCGACTTAGCCATCAAAAGTCTCAGTTAAGTTAAACTGAAAAAAACATACAGGGTGATTGCAGAGAAGGAAGCATTTAAGTGAGAAATTAGTATCAATATGAGAAATCAATATTGAAGATAGTTTAAACAAAATCCCATGTATTTGGAAATAAAATGTTCAGTTTTAAAATGATAGGTGTACCTAAGAAGCCAGAACAAGGAAAATTAGAAACTATTTGTAATAGAGTAAAAATGAAAAGAGAATTTATCAGAATTTGTTGCATGCAACTGAAGCTGCTCAATGCATTTAAATACAATGTGGAGTCTTGAATAAGGTGTGAAAACAAATAATGGGCATTAGTGTAAAATTTTGTGAAATTTGAACAAAATTTGTACTTTAAACAATATTGTATCACTTGTTAATTTCCTGTATTTTTTTCCCCACAACGTAGTATTTCTTTATATTCTCATAACTGGATTAAAGTTTCAGGCCTCATTCAAAAAAATTTTTTTTAATCGCCAAAATAATAAATTTTCTAGATTTTTAATAGTAATACTAGATGTCAAAATACATGGAACTGTATCAAAATTTTGAGTGACTATAAATTAGAAATCTAGCATACTATTCAAACTAAGTCAGACAAGCAGAATCAAAATGTCATAAGTTTTTTTAGCTAGGCAAAAATGCATAAATTTTCTAAAGTAAATATTATATATACTATATATATGAATACAAAAGCTTTTCTACAACTCTTGATAAAAGCTAGAGAAAGAACAGTAACAGCAACACAAAGAGACAGAAATTGAAAAACGTAAACTAAATGAAATGGGAGCGCTGGATATAAAATAAAAAAGTGAAACAAACTAGATAAAATTAAAAGGTCATCATATAGTCCAGTTGTTTTTAAACATGGCTGCTCATTAAAATACATCTGGAGCTTTAGAGAAGAATAGCAATATCTGGGCATTTGTATTTTTCAAAAAATTCCGAGATGACTCTGATACGCATCTGGAATCTAAAAAGTGATTATAGGTTTTTGTATTAAATGGTAATTTTGGTGATACAGAATTCTATTATTTTCTGTTGACCAATCATGAAACTAGGGCATTAATTGAATAGTAATTACATAATCACAACAGTAAAAGATGTTTATCAGTTTTTACAGTCAATTGCCAGACTAAAAATTAAAATTAATTGCAATTGCAAGTCATTATGTAAACATGATTAACCTAACAATATAAAATAATTACATACAATTTGGGGGATTAAGTAGAGTGATGTGGTAAATCAAAGCGCAAATATGTACATGTTCTCATTCACCCAGTCAGTCTATGTCTCATCCAGCCAGCCAGTCTTTTGATTGGTGCATTTAATCCTTTTAGAGTTAAGGTAATTATCGATACGTATGTATGAGGGCTTCCCTGGTAACTCAGATGGTAAAGAATCCGCTTGCAGTGTGGGAGACCTGGATTTGATCCCTGGGTTGGGAAGATCCCCTGGAGGAGGGCATGGCAATCCACTCCAGTATTCTTGCCTGGAGAATCTCCACGGACAGAGGAGCCTGGTGGGCTACACAGTCTTTGAGGTCACCAAGAGTCAGACATGATTGAGCAACTAAGTATAGTACAGTATGTGATTCTATTACCATTTTCATAATTGTTTTGGGTTTATTTTCTGTAGGTCTTTTCTTTCTTTTGTGTTTTCTGGCTAGAGAAGTTCGTTTAGTATTTGTTGTAAAGCTGGTTTTGTGGTGAAGAGTTCTCTTTTAACTTTCACTTGACTGAAAGCTTTTGATTTCTCCATCATATCTGAAGGAGAGTTCTTGCTGGGTGAAGTATACTTTCTTGGTTGTAGGTTCTTCCCTTCCATCCCTTGAAATATATCGTGCCATTCCCTTCTGGCTTGTAGAGTTTCTGTTAAGAAATCGGCAGATAACCCTACGGGAGTTTCCTTCTATGTTGTCAGGTGAGCGTATACTCCTCGGTTCTGTCTCGTCACAACAAAGGTTTGGAGTGACGGATATTAAAGCCCTCGGCACGTCACAGCTCTCAGGTTTGGACAGACCATGTTATAGCTCTTAGACAAATCAGTGTTACAGCTCTATTTTACTTAGAAAATAGCAAGAGAATCCACCCTCAAGGCGTGAGGGCATACTGACCCAAAGATGCGAAGAGAAGAGAGTGGGGGAGCACGCCAGCACGTGGGAGAGAGAGAGAGCATGTGCTTTGGCTCCTCTTTTTATGTTTTTTGTTCCTCCCCCTGGGCCTGCCCTATGTAAATTGGTCTAGCCAGGAATGCTGTTTGTTCTACCTGAGGTCCTCACTCAGGTCCTCGGACCTTCCTTTGACTTTCATTTGTTCTATTTTTGCGGGCTTTTCCTTTCCTTGTCTTTTAGCCACTGCCATTTTGGACTCCTGTTTCCTATCTAACTACCTAACATTCCCCCCTCAAGAGATGGGAGGCCCAATTCTTTGGGAATAGGGGCATCTAGGTTTTTCTGGCTACTTCCTGCTGAACTGGGACAGCAAGGGGGTATTGGGCCTCCCCCTCTTGTTAGTCTCAAGCCTCAGAGTCCTTGTAGCGGTGTCCATCTAAGGGTAAGTGATATTTTCCATGGTCAGCTGTAGTTTCATATCTTTGTTGAACTGGCACTGCATGTTGTAGCTTGTTAACCTGGTGGCAGAGGCTGAGCCTCTATGATCTCAAAATTGGACACTACTGCATATCTGGCTCTTCTTTTTCCATCTAAGACAAAGCTGCTTCCATCAGTGTACCAGATTTCCTCAGAATTTGTCAGAGGATCTTCCAACAATCCCTCTCAGGGTTTTGTCCAGTGGTCCAAGGTTTCTAGACAAGAGTGAAAGGGGAGAGAGCCCTTGGGGGTAGGCAGGAGGGTCACTGGGTTAAGAACCTCACAAGGGGATATAGTGAGGCCTGGATTTTCCATCAACATTACTTGATATCTGAGGGTTCGTTGATCAGACATCCATAAATGGCCTCTCCCATTTAGGAGTTAACTTGCTGGCTGGTAAAAATAGTTTGCCCCCAAAGGAGAGTTTTAAAGCATCTGTTATCATGATTGCAATAGCTGCAAGATTTCAAAGGCAGGGTGGTTGGATAGAGCCTCTTGGATAAGTAAGCTACAGGCTGGGGCTCAGATCCCAACCTTTGAGTTAACACTCCCAAGGCTATTCCCTCTCTTTCATGGACATAAAGTTGGAATGCTTTTTCTGGGTTTGGCAACCTTAAGGCAGGTGCCTGAGTTAAGGCCTGTTTTAGTATGGCCTCTGCCTTCTTTTGAGGAGTTCCCCACATCAGTGGGATTGAATCATCCCTTCCTTTTAAGCTTTCATATAAGGGCTGGGCAGTTAAACCATAGTTGGGTATCCAGATTCTATAATACCCAGTTAGCCCCAGGACAGCTCACAATTGTTTTTGAGTCATGGGGGAGGGCAACTGGAGGATTCCTTGTACCCAATCAGAAGACAGCCTCCTGGACACATGTGTAATCTGAACTCCCAGGTAAGTGACCGTTGTCTCGACCATCTGTGCCTTAGCACGGGAGACTTTATAGCCCCTTTCTGTCAAAAAGCTTAGAACCTGAATTGCATGTTGTTGGGCATTTTTCTCATCTGGAGAGCAGATTAGGAGGTCATCTACATATTGTAATATTTTCCCGTTAGATCGCAGGTCCAGATTTAGGAGATCTTGGCTAAGGGCCTGTCCAAACAAGTGGGGGCTATCTCTGAACCCCTGAGGTAATACTGTCCAAGTCATCTGTTGAGGTTTTTCTCCTGGGGCTTCCCACTCAAAGGCAAAAAGGTATTGGGATTCTTTAGCCAGTGGTATGCAAAAAAATGCATCTTTGAGATCCAAGACTGTAAACCACTTGGCACTGGGTGGGATTTCTCCCAAGATTACATAGGGATTGGGTACTGTGGGATGGAGGGGGACTACAGCTTCATTTATGATCCAGAGATCTTGAACCATTCGCCAGGTTCTGTCCTTTTTCTTTACTGAGAGGATTGGGGTGTTACATGGAGAATTGGTGGGGACCAATAGCCCACAAGCAAGGAATTTATTTATTAAAGGCTATAGTCCCTCCCGAGCCTCTCTTTTGAGGGGATGTTGTTTCTGGTTAGGAAACTGAGTGGGATCTCAGAGGACAATGATGACCGGTTCAGCTTGGTGGGCTCGTCCAGGAATTCCCTGGACCCACACCTGGGGGATAATTTTGTCCTCCCATAGTTTTTGGTCCCTCTCTATTAGAGAAGGTGTTCAGTAGTAACCAGAAGCTGTAGGGCTCTAGGGGCTGAAAAGCTTCCCATCAAAAGGGTGGTCCCCAGTTTAGTGAGTATGTTTCTTCCCAATAAGGGGGTAGGACACTCAGGGACCACCAGAAACTGGTGGGAAGATATTTGTCCATCCCAGCAACAAAGAAGTGTTTGGGTGAATCTTTTAGTAGTTGTTTTTCCTGTGGCACCCAAAATGGTACAGGTTTGGGAGGAGAAGTCTCCGAAGTAGGAGGTCAGGACAAAGTAGGTAGACCCTGTGTCAACCAAGAAATTCTCGGACCTACCTGCCACATCTAGTTGCACCCTTGGCTCCAGCCCCATGATAGTTATCTGTGACAGGTGGGCTGGCTGGAGCGGGCCACTTCAGTCCTCTTGAACCATCGTGAGGGAAGGCTTGGCACTTGACCTTGAGGCTCTTGGGTCCCCGGGGCAGAGTGCCGCTCAATGTCCCAGTTGATGGCGTTTGTAGCAAGCCATTTTAGGAGACTTGTCACGCTTTGGACACTCTTTGGCCCAATGCCCCGCCTGTCTACAGATTAAGCATTTGCCTCATGCCTTGTCCTTCAGCGACTCGGGGTTTGCCATAGGGTTTCCCTGGAGTGCGGCCAGCATCTGGGCATGCCTTGTCTCTTTCCTTCTCTCCCTCTTGTGGGCCTTGGCCTCCTTCTCCTGTTCTCTGTTATAAAAGGTATTGGTGGCTGTCTGGACCATCTCATCTAAAGAGGAAGCCGGGTCCTGCTGCTGTAACTGTTGTAACTTAATTCTGATATCTGATGCACATTGGGACAGGAATTTGTCCTTTAAAATCACCTGTCCCTCATAAGAGTCTAAGTCCAGATTGGTAAACTTTTGGAGGGCCTCTTTTAGCCTTTCCAGAAAGGCAATGGGGGTTCTCGTTTGGCTCCTGAATTATTGCTGAGACTGGGCACAGTCCCACAAGTAATAGGCTTCCTTCTATTTCCATGGGTGGACTTCCTTAGGGGTGAGTCTTTCTGAAGCTTATCCTACCCAGTACTGTTGCAGCCTGAGAGCCAGGCATCCCCGGGTCAGGGTGCAGATCCCCTGGCAGGCTGAGGCATGACAGCCTCCTGGAGATCGAATCCGCGGGCAGGTCAAGGCATGATGACCTCCTGGGACCCCTGGACTGGTGGATCCCTGAACAGGTTGAGGAGTGACAACCTTTCAAGGACCAGATCCCTAGGCAGGTCAAGGCAAGTTGACCTCCTGGGACCCCTGGACTGGAGTTGGGCATCCCCAAGGTTTCAGTGTGACCAGGGCTGGGTAGGATTAAGGGGTTGTAATCTTAACACATTGCTGGTTTGTCCACAGTGGATGGGAATAGATATCATGATGTAAAGTAATCCAAGCCTGTGCCCTGAGACTGGGAAACAGTGTAACAGTCATAAGCCTTATCCTCTTACTGTTCTAAGGGATTGTAAATCATTGATTTTTTCCCTAGTCTTCCATAAGAGCAGGATGTCTCCAATGGTAAACATTTTGTTGTCATAGACCCACTTTAGGTAAAAACAGAAGTAGTGACAAAGGAGTGGGTTATCTGGCCCTGTTAGGGACATTAAGGTATTTTAATAATAGGCTGGGTGGAGCGATGCTGCCTACAAGGGGACAGGGTCCTGATTGTAGGAGTTAGTAATTGGCTTAAGAACATATTTGTCAACAGGCAACAGACCAGATGTTCCATAAAAGTGGAGTGGAGATTTGATCCAGGGGTATGTTTGTAACTTTAGGAGAAGGGTGGTAAGGGGTTGGGCCCAAACGGCCTGCAGGGCTAACTCCCAAAGTGGCAAATGTTATCCCTGGAAGCCCAACTGCCTTTGAAGGGAGGCCAACAGATGGACTTCTAGCAGGCGTTGTGTGCCTGTCCCCCGCCCTAGTGGGTTCACTGAGAAATGCTGGTGTTGCACATGTGGTAGGAAACATGGAAGATGAAGGGCTGAATACCTAGAGGGGTTGGATATTATACAGTATTTCCCTCCCAAGGGCCAGCTATTTTCTGGTTGTCCCTCCAGATCGTAGAGGCAACATTGTGGGCTCAGATGGGACTGAGGAAAAGAGCATGAAACAGGAGGGAAGGGGGCAGGGCACAACCTTTGAAAGAACGACATAGCACAAGGGTATAACATAAACTGATTAAAATCAATTGGGTCCAAGATGACAAGTCAAATTCAAGTAAACCTTGATTCCAATCAATAAGACAAAAGACACACCCAGAGGTGGCAGGACAGCTGTAAGGCACTGTCAAAAGATGGAGGAGTGGACGGTTCCCCAATGGTTGGGATGATCCTCCCACTCATCAGCATATGAATTCACCCTCCTAGCAAAATCTAGCCAGGCTGAATTCCATAGCCCTGGCCCTTGCCCTCGGCAATGGCCCACACCCTGGAGAGTGTGCTTCCCTCTGAATCCTAACAAATCCACCTCTTACTCATTGCTTTGTCTCTCACGGAATTTTTGCTATGAGACATCAGAGCCTGAGCTTCATTAGGTCCTGAAGCCGGGCAGCTTGGGTTTTCCCCAGGCTTGAGTCCTGGGAGAGAGAGCTGAAGGACAGGAGGGAAAAGCAGTGGGAAAAACGTGCCAAGGAATCCCCTTCATAGCCTGCTGGAAAATCTGCTAAATACCTGACCTGTGCTCAGTTTTCATTGGCCTGATCCTTGGCACAGAGAAGATTAAGGACAGAAGAACCCCCACTGGCTTGGGTAACCACTACTGGGGCTCAGCAAATAGCGCCTTTGGGACATACCAAAGAGTAGCCTCTCCCGAGTCCCTCAGTTGTACCCACTGCCGCCTGCCTGTTCGCGGGGGCTTCAGGGAAACAAGAGATGAGAGACTGTAAAGGAATTAAGATTTTGTTAGGCATATGTCCCTCCAACCATAGGAGCCAGGACCTCCTACCTTAACCGGTTGTCTTCTGGAATCTGAGACTGAGCTTTCTGCTGAGTTTGTTTTTCGCTGTCCCGGTTTCCAGCACGATAGGCCTCTTGTCGCTTCCTGTGCTGGGTTTTCCCCTGTGCTGGGTTTTCTTTGAGTTCTGCTTCTACCGGGGGAGCTTCACCGGGCTGATCTCCTGCTTTGGTTGGCCTCCTCCTAGTGGGGCTGCACCGAGGCTGTTTCAGCCAGGTTAAATCTGAGTCACGGCACCACAGATGTCAGGCGAGTGTATACTCCTCAGTTCTGTCTCGTCACAACAAAGATTTGGAGTGACGGACATTAAAGCCCTCGGCGCGTCACAGCTCTCGGGTCTTGGACAGACCATGTTATAGCTCTCAGACAAATCAGTGTTACAGTTCTATTTTATTTAGAAAATAGCAAGAGAATCCATCCTCAAGGCGTGAGGGCATGCCAACCCAAAGATGCGAAAAGAAGAAACTGGGGGAGCGCGCCAGCACTCGGGAGAGAGAGAGCGTGCGCTTTGGCTCCTTTTTTTATGTGTTTTTTTTCCTCCCCCTGGGCCTGCCCTATGTAAATTGGGCTAGCCAGGAGTGCTGTTTGTTCTACCTGAGGTCCTCATTCAGGTCCTCGGACCTTCCTTTGACCTTCATTTGTTCTATTTTTGCGGGCTTTTCCCTTTCTTGTCTTTTAGACACCGCCATTTTGGACTCCTGTTTCCTATTCTAACTGTCTGACAATGTTATTTGTCATTTTTCCCTTGTTATTTTAATATTTTATCTTTATCTTTAATTTTCATCATTTTGATTACTGTGTGTCTTGGGTGTGTTCCTCCTTGGGTTTATCCTTCCTGGGACTCTCTGTACTTCCTGGACTTGCCTATTCCCTTTCCTATGTTAGGGAAGGTTTCAGCTACTATGTGCTCAAATATTTTCTTGGATCCTTTTTCTCTTTTTTCCTTCTGGGACCCCTATAACACAAGTGTTGGTGTGTTTAATGTTGTCCCACAGATCTCTTAGGGAGTCTTCATTTTTTTTTTTTTTTTTTTTTTCATTCTTTTCTTAATATTCTGTTCTGCGGCAGTGATTTCCACCATTTTGTCCTCCAGGGCACTTATCCATTCTTCTGCATTAGTTATTTTGCTATTGATTCCTTCTAGTGTACTTTTCCAGAGAAGGCAATGGCAACCCACTCCAGTGTTCTTGCCTGGAGAATCCCAGGGACAGGGGATCCTGGTGGGCTGCCGTCTATGGGGTTGCACAGAGTCGGACATGACTGAAGTGACTTAGCAGCAGCAGCAGCAGCAGTGTACTTTTTATCTGTATTTGTTCGTTAGTTCTTCTAGGTTTTTGGTAAACATTTCTTACATCATCTCCATTCTGTTTCTGAGATCCTGGATCATCTCTATCATTATTCTGAATTCTTTTTCTGGAAGAGAGCATGTCTCCACTTCTTTGGGTTGTTTTTCTGGGGTTTTATCTTGCCCATTCATCTGGGACAAAACCTGCTTTTTCACCCTGGATAGCTTTCTGTGATGTGGTTTTGGTTCTAGCCACTGGAGGACTGTGGTTCTTCTTGCTTCTTCTGTCTCCCCTCTGATGGATGAGGCTAAGTGGCTTCTATAAGTTTTCTGATGGGAAGGACTACGATGATGGGAATATCTGGGTCTTGTTCTGGTAGGCAGGGCTCAATAAAACTTTAATCCAATTATATGCTCCTGGATGGGTTGCATTCACTCCCTCCTTGATAGTTGTTTGTGTGTTCTGTGTGTTAGTCGTTCAGTCATGTCTGACTCTTTGTGACCCAATGGACTGTACAGCCCGCCAGGCTCTTCTGTCCATGGGATTTTCAAGGCAAGGATACTGGAGTGGGTTGCCGTTTCCTTCTCCAGGGGAATCTTCCTGACCCAGGGATTGAACTTGGGTCTCCTTCATTGCAGGTGGATGCTTTACTATCTGAGCTCCTAGGGAAGCCCTAGTTAGTTGTTTGGCCTAAAACAACTCAGCCCTTTTGTTCTTGTTGTTCAGTGGCTCAGTCTGTCTGACTCTTTGCCACCCCATGGACAGCAGCACGCCAGGATTCCCTGTCCTTCATCTCCTGGAGCTTGCTCAGACTCATGTCAATTGAGTCCGTGATGCCATCCAACCATCTTGTCCTCTGTAGTCCCCTTCTCCTCCTGCCTCCAATCTCTCCCAGTCTCTCTCATTAGATTCTTTTCTAATGAGTCTTCCCATCAGGGGGCCAAAGTATTGGCGCTTCAGCTTTAGCATCAGTCCTTCTAATGAATATTCAGCATTGATTTCCTTTAGGATTGACTGGTTTGATTTCCTTGCACTCCAAGGGACTCTCAAGAGTCCTCTCCAACCACAGTTTAAAAGCATCAATTCTTTGGTGTTCAGCCTTCTTTATGGTCCAAATCTCACATCCATACATCACTACTGGAAAAACCATAGCTTTGATTATACAGACCTTTGTCAGCAAAGTAATGTCTCTGCTTTTTAATATTCTGTCTAGGTTGACATAGCTTTTCTTCCAAGAAGCAAGTGTCTTTTGATTTCATGGCTGCTGTCACCATCTGCAGTGATTTTGGAGCCCAAGAAAATAAAGTCTGTCACTGTTTTCATTGTTTCCCTATCTATTTGCCATGAAGTGATGGGACTGGATGCAATGATCTTCGATTTTTGAATGTTGAGTTTTAAGCCAGCTTTGTCACTCTCCTCTTTCACCTTCATCAAGAGGCTCTTTAGTTCCTCTTCACTTTCTGTCATAAAGGTAGTGTCATCTGCAAATCTGAGGTTATTAATATTTCTCCCTGCAATCTTGATTCCAACTTATGTTTCATCCACCCAGGCATTTCATATGGGGTACTCTGCATATAAATTAAATAAGGAGGGTGATAATATATAGCTTTGACAATATACTCCTTTCCCAATTTGGAACCAGTCCATTGTTCCATGTCTGGTTCTAACTGTTTCTTCTTGACCTGCATACCGGTTTCACAGAAGGCAGGTAAGGTTGTCTGGTATTCCCATCTCTTTAAGAATTTTCCACAGTTTGTTGTGATTCACACAGTCAAAGGTTTTAGCGTAGTCAATGAAGCAGAAGTAGATATTTTTCTGAAATTCTTCTGCTTTTCCTATTATCCAACAGATGTTGGCAATTTGATCTCTGGTTCCTCTGCCTTTTCTAAATAAGCTTGAACATCTGGAAGTTCTCAGTTCATGTATTGTTGAAGCCTACCTTGGAGAATTTTGAGCATTATTTTGCTAGCATGTGAAATGAGTGCAGTTGTGTGGTAGTTTGAACATTCTTTGGTCTTGCCCCTCTTTGGACTTGGAATGAAAACTGGTAAGGTTAATGGCACCTCCAAGAGGACTTATAGGCTTCTTCTAGGACTGCTACTATCAATGTACCTATCCTCATGGAAAGCCACTGCTGACCCACATCTCCACAGGAGAGTGACCTTTATCTCCACAGAAGACCCCCCGATCCTAGAAGTTAGGTCTGTTCAGTTTCATGTGGGGTCACTGCTCCTTCCCCTTGGGTCTTGGAGCACACAAGATTTTGTTTGTGCCCTCCAAGAGTGGAGTCTCTGTTTCCCCCAGTCCTGTGGAAGCCCTGTAATCAAATCCCACTGCCCTTCAGTGTCATGTTTCCTGGGCATTCCCAGTCCCTTTTCTAGATCACCCGGTTGGGAAGTCTGATGTAGGGCCTAGAACCTTCTATTGTTATCCAGATTATAGGTTGCCTACTCAGTGGGTATGGAATTTGATTTTATCATATTTGTGCCCCTCCTAACATCTCATTGGGACTTCTTTGTCTTTGGATGTGGAATATCTTTTTTTTTGTAAGTTCCAGCATCTTCCTGTCAATGGTTGTTCAACAGCTAGTTGTGACTTTGGTGCTCTTGCAGAAGAGATGAGCACACATCCTTTTATTTTGCAATCTTGAACCAGAACTTCCTAACAGTGTGTTCTTTATTTAAAGGTTGCTAAGAGGGTAGAACTTAAGAATTCTCATCACAAGTAAAAAAGTTGTAACTGTGTGTGGTAATGGAGGTTAACTAGGCTTATTGTGGTGATGATTTTACAACACAATCAGCCCTTGAACAACTTGAGGCTTGGGGTACTGACCCCTATAGTTGAAAATCCACTTTATAGTTGGCCCTTCATTTCTGTAATTCAGCATCTACAGATTACACCAACCTCAGATTGTATAGTATTGTAGTACATATTTACTGAAAAAAATCCATGCAGAAATGGATCCACACAGTTCAAACCTATGTTGTTCAAAGGTCAACTGTATATACATATATCAAATCATTATATTGTATACTTGAAATTAATATAACTTTATGTGTCAACTACATTTCAATAGAAATAAATGAATAAACAAATATTTAGTCACATTTTTAAAAGATCAACTCACACACTATTAAAACTCTCTGGTGGTCCAGAGGCTAAGTCTCCTCACTCCCAATGCAGGGGGCCCATGTTTAATTCCTAGTCAGGGAACTATATCCCACAAGCCACAACTAAAGATCCTGCATGCTGCAATGAAGTCTGCCAATGAAGGAGACACAAAAGATGTGGGTTTGATCCCTGGGTTGGGAAGATCCTCTGGAGATGGAAAAGGCAACCCACTCCAGTATTCTTGTCTGGAAAATTCTATGAAACAGAGAAGCCTGGTGGGCTACAATCTGTGGGGTCGCAGAGTTGGGCACGGTTGAGTAGG
The DNA here is from genome assembly GCF_003369695.1 of Bos indicus x Bos taurus. Taxonomy (NCBI): domain Eukaryota; kingdom Metazoa; phylum Chordata; class Mammalia; order Artiodactyla; family Bovidae; genus Bos; species Bos indicus x Bos taurus. The sequence continues at coordinate 24,342,156 of NC_040103.1, read as the reverse complement.
GACACACACTTCTGAGGGAATACTGATACAGAAGATTTGCATTTATCTTGTGGGTTACCAGGGCACTGCCTCATCTTCAAAGACACAGTAAAGTCCCCTAACGTAACCAGAGCATGCTATAATTATTGGGCCAGCTTCTAGAGAATTCAAAAATGGACAAGAAACCAGGTGATGTTTTCTTGGAAACACCTCTGACATTTAACATCTCTTGTATGCTGTCTTTGATATTTCACTGAACTTTTTGATGTTTCTACCTATTTTTATCAATTCAAATAATAACAAATATGTTTGAGTTAAAACTTTATTGAGGCTGGATTTCGCTGGGGGTCCAGTAGTTAAGAATCTTCCTGCCAATGTAGGGGACACAGGTTCGATCCCTGATCCAGAAAGATTCCATATGCCATTTAGCAACTAGGCTCTGCTGTGACTATTGAAATCTGTGTCCTAAAGCCTGTGTTGTGCAACAAGAGAAGCCACAGCAATAAGAAGCCCATGTTCTGAAATAAGAGCGGCCCTCGCTCCCTGCAACTGGAGAAAGCCAGTGTGCAACAAACAAGACCCAGCTCAGTAAAAAAAAAATCTTACAGAGGTCTATTTTTCAATCCACTTCACCATAAATATTACTTCTACTTGAAATCTTATTTTCATCTTTTAGTATATCTCTCTAGAACCCATTATGTGATGTTTTCTATTTCATAAACCTATCACTATAGTAGTTGTTTATATATTTGTATTATTTCACCCATTTGGTATCAAGCTTTTTAAGGATATTGAGGTTATCTTTGTATTTAGTCTTCAACCAATCTTTCAATCAATACTATGAAGTATTTATTACATGTTGGGCAATGTGATACATAATGGGATATAAACATGGGCAAGAAATATATAGCTCCTAACTATAGAAATATATAGAATATATAGAAATATATAGTTCCATGTAGTTCCTGACCATATGGAACTTGGGGAATATATTGCTTATCATTCAGATAGAGGGCATTCAGTAAGTATTAATAGAATTTATGTGAGAAAACTTTTTGTGTAAGGTGGGATTAAAAAATATGGCATTTGTTGTAATTATAATTAAAATATTAGCAAGGTGGACTGCAACTCTACCACATAATTAAATTAATAAACCATATAAATCTGTGATAATAGTGGTAAAATAAGGCAGGTAATTAAAGTCACAATTAATTCATCATTTTCTTGTATAAGGAAAATTACCATGAAGATTAAGTTATCACGAAGATTAATTACCTCCAGGCAACTGATAAAATTTCTGGGTAGTCAAAACCCTGCCCTAGAAGCACACTAGTTTCTGAAGCAGGATTACTCCCCTGACTTTGTGGGTTCAAGTCAGTTATTGATTCACATATGATAAATTTGAAAAAGAAAAAAACTTTTAAGGCTATTCCACATAAAATAGGTCACTATGCTATGCTATGCTAAGTCACTTCAGTTGTGTCCAACTCTGTGTGACCCCATAGACGGCAGCCCACCAGGCTTCCCCGTCCCTGGGATTCTCCAGGCAAGAACACTGGAGTGGGTTGCCATTTCCTTCTCCAATGCATGAAAGTGAAAAGTGAAAGTGGAAGTTGCTCAGTCGTGTCCGACCCTCAGCGACCCCATGGACTGCAGCCTACCAGGCTCCTCCGTCCATGGGATTTTCCAGGCAGGAGTACTGGAGTGGGGTGCCATTGCCTTCTCCAAAATAGGTCACTAAAAACAGTCAAATAAGATTAAATCATCTTAGTTCTAATATAAAATAATCTTTTTAAATTATAAGTAATAAAGCATGACCTAAATTTAAGGCTTTTGTAATTTAATTTGCAATAATGCAATATAACGTACAGCTAAAATCATGCTATTTATAAAGTTAGAGGTATGATAAAACATGTGGCATTTCTAAGCAAATGTATGTGTGCATATTTGTCTCTGGCATTTTTTAGGAATAATTAAATAAAAATTATTTATTTATGATTAATTAATTAAGTAGAGATGAAACTGTTCCATTATTTAAAGATGAAATTGCCTTTAATTTCATCCATTAATTAAAGATGAAATTATTCCACTAGTTTTTTTGGACACCATCATTGTCTTTTTCTTTATACTTAGCAAAAAGAGAAAGCTATCTAATAATAAAAATTAATCAGTCAGCTGCTCCAGCCACTAAAATATAATTTTGTTTTTGGTAATAGAAGGAAGACAATTTAAACATTTAAAAAATAGGAATAAGTTTAAAATGGTGTGATAAGCAGAATTCTAAAATGTCCCCTGAGGGACTTCCCTGTGGCCCAGAGGCAAACATGCCATGCTCCCAGTGCAGGGGACTTGTGTTCGATTCCTGGTCAGGGAACTAGATCCCTCTTGCCACAACTAAGACCAAACATAGTCAAATAAATAAATAAACTTTTTTAAAAATAAAAGAGACTGAAGAAGGAAATGGCAACCCACTCCAGTCTTCTTGCCTAAAAAAAAATTTAAAAAATAAAATAAAAGAGAATATCCCCTATGATTCCAGTCCTGGTGTACACACCTATCATCCCCTCCTGTGGTGTTTGGGTGGGGCCTGGGAATATGGTAGGGTAGCTACTGCCTTGATTAGGTTACATTCTATAAGCCTGTTTTTGCTGACTAGTAAGATTCACTTTCTGGCTTTGAAGAAGTAAGGTCCCCATGTTTGTGGGAGTGCTTATGAGAGGACCACCTGGCAAGGAGCTGCAGGGGCCCCTAGAGACAGAGAGCAGACCCCAGCGGACAGCCAGCAAGAAAGCTGGGACCTCAGTCCTACTGAAACAAGAGGGAAGTGGGCAGGGCACAACTTTTGAAAGAATGACATAGTCTGAGGACACAACATAAACCAATTAAAATCTAATGAGTCCAAGATGCTAGACAAGACCTTCAAATAGATCCTGATCCTCAATCAGCAAGCTAAATGACACACCCAGAGGCACCAAGACAGGTTCAAGTTACCATCAAAAGACCAAAAAGTGAGTGGTGGCCCAATTCCGGGAAATCTTTACCCCTTCCCCAAAATAGTTGGAATAATACTCCCACTCATGAAAGTGAAAGTTGCTCAGTTGTGTCCAACTCTTTTTGAGTCCATGGCATTCTCTAAGCCAGAATACTGGAATGGGAAGCCTTTCCCTTCTCTAGGGGATCTTCCCAACCCAGGGATCGAATCCAATTCTCCCACATTATGGACAGATTCTTTACCAGCTGAGCCACAAGGGAAGCCCAAGAATACTGGAGTGGGTAGCCTATCCCTTCTCCAGTGGATCTTCCCAACCCAGGAATCAAACTGGGGTCTCCTGCATTGCAGGTGGATTCTTTACCAACTGAGCTATTAGGAAAGCCCAATAATCCTCCCACTCATAAGTCTATGAAATGCCTCAGCCCATAAAAGCTAACCATGCTACATTTTGAAGCTGCTGCACTCACCCTCTGCAATGGTCCACACTGTCTGTTTAGTGTATTTCTCTCTGAATAAATTCACTTCTTACCTGTTACTTTGTCTCTCATTGAATTCTTTCTCCAATGAGACATCAAGAACCTAAGTTTCATTAGGTCCTGAAAACAGGTCTGTGATCTCAGTTGGAAGACTGTGGGTTTTGGCCAGGTTCGAGTCCCAGCACATGGGTTCAAGTACCAGTCTGAGGTAAACAGTTTCACTACAACAAGCTAAATTCTGGCAACCACTAGCAATTTGGAAGAGGATTTACTAGCCTCAGATGAGATCAGACCCTCAGATTATACCTTGATTGCAGCCTTTGAGTACCTGAGTAATAGTCAGTTAAACCCTGCCAGGACTCTATGGAAACTGCAATAATAAGTATGTTCTTTGACCTTGTAAGCTTACACCTATCTGGTATAAGCAGATAGGATAGGAGGTCCCTTAAGAAAGAGAACTAGGCACGGCTTTCTTGACATGAGAAGCCATTTTTCGCCTAAGCCATTTTGTGATCTAAGCCTGGTCACACTGCTTGCCCTTTTACAGGTCTCAGTAACTAGTGATCTAAAGAGAGAGACGTGAAGGAGTGAAAGCACAAAGGACAAGCAGTCAAGAAATAATACGTGAGGAATAAAACGCAGTGCTAGTTCCTCTTCAAGCCTGCAGGCATGCTAAGTCACTTCACTCGTGTCCGACTCCGTGTGACCCTATGGGATGCAGCCTGCCAGGCTCCTCTGTTCATGGGATTCTCCAGGCAAGAACACTGGAGTGGGTGGTCCTGCCCTCCTACAGGGGATCTTCCTGACTCAGGGACTGAATCTGCGTCTCTTACATCTCCTGTGTTAGCAGGCAGGCAGGTTCTTTACCACTAGAGCCACCATACAGAACTTGAGGTTCTGCAGGAACTTTGGCCCCCACCCAGGCAAAGGATACTGAGACCCCAAACTGGTCTAAATATAAGGAGTGAAGATGTTGACCTTTCCTGACCCTTGTGATTTCAATCAATTAAAGCTTGAACTCTAGCAACTCTTGCCTCAATTCTATGCTGAATTCTGCAGAAGCCGCTTCATGAATATGCATACACCAGCCCAAACCACTTCATGAATATGCATATACCCATTAGCTTAAAAATTCCCCAATTTTGCGGTTCAGGGAAATTCTGCTTTGGGAAAGACCCCAGATGTTCTTGCTTGCTGCAAGTAAGAACTCCTTCCTTTTGCTCTTTGGCTTGATTGTATCTTTTCACTAAGAAGCTAACACAATTTTTAGGTAACAATGGTAACTTTTTATGCAACAAACAAAACAAACAGATAACCTGTATTAAGATAGTAAATATTTGGGGTGTCATTTACTAAGATGCTATAATTGTGGTATTTAATAATCCACACAGAATCTAAAAGAAATTACTAACAATGTTTATCTTTGGGTTTTAGTCTGGTGTCAAAAACTTTTGAAAAATTTGGTACTCTTAGGAAATTTTCTGGTTATATTTAGATATACCTATTTGAATGCAGAATTCCAAAGAATGGCAGGAGAGGTAAGAAAGCCTTCCTCAGTGATCAATGCAAAGAAATAGAGGAAAACAACAGAATGGGAAAGACTAGAAATCTCTTCAAGAAAATTAGAGATATCAAGGGAACATGTCATGCAGAGATGGGCTCAATAAAGGACAGAAATGGTACAGACCTAACAGAAGCAGAAGATACTAAGAAGAGGTGGCAAGAATACACAGAAGAACTCTACAAAAAAGGTCTTCACGACCCAGATAACCACGATGGTGTGATCACTCACATACAGCCAGACATCCTGGAATGCGAAGTCAAGTGGGCCTTAGGAAGCATCGCTATGAACAAAGCTAGTGGAGGTGATGGAATTCAAGTTGAGCTATTTCAAATCCTAAAAGATGATGCTGTGAAAGTGCTGCACTCAATATGCCAAGAAATCTGGAAAACTCAGCAGTGGCCACAGGACTGGAAAAGGTCAGTTTTCATTCCAATCCCAAAGAAAGGCAATGCCAAAGAATGCTCAAACTACCGCATAATTGCAGTCATCTCACATGCTAGCAAAGTAATGCTTAAAATTCTCCAAGCCAGGCTTCAACAGTAAGTACATGAACTGTGAACTTCCAGATGTTCAAGCTGGATTTAGAAAAGGCAGAGGAACCAGAGATCAAATTGCCAACATCCGCTGGTTCATTGAAAAAGCAAGAGTTCCAGAAAAACATCTATTTCTGTTTTATTGACTCTGCCAAAGCTTTTGACAGTGTGGATCACAGCAAACTGTGGAAAATTCTGAAAGAGGTGGGAATACCAGACCACCTGACCTGCCTTCTGAGAAATCTGTATGCAGGTCAAGAAGCAACAGTTAGAACTGGACGTGGAACAACAGACTGATTCCAAATTGGGAAAGGAGTACGTCAAGGCTGTATATTGTCACCCTGCTTATTTAATTTATATGCAGAGTACATCATGTGAAATGCCAGGCTGGATGAAGCACAGGCTGGAATCAAGATTGCCGGGAGAAATATCAATAACCTCAGATACGCAGATGACACCACCCTTATGGCAGAAAGTGAAGAATTAAAGAGCCTATTGATGAAAGTGAAAGAGGAGAGTGAAAAAGCTGGCTTAAAACTCTACATTCAGAAAACTAAGTTCATGGCATCCAGTCCCATAACTTCATGGCAAATAGATGGGGAAACAATGGAAACAGTGACAGACTTTATTTTTTGGGGCTCCAAAATCACTGCAGATGGTAACTGAAGCCATGAAATTAAAAGATGCTTGCTCCTTGGATGAAAAGCTATGATAACCTAGACAGAAAATTAAAAAATAGAGACATTACTTTACCAACAAAGGTTCATCTAGTCAAAGCTATGGTTTTTCCAGTAGTCACGTATGGATGTGAGAGTTGGACTATAAATAAAGCTGAGTGCTGAAGAATTGATGCTTTTGAACTGTGGTATTGGATAAGACTCTTGAGAGTCCCTTGGACTGCAAGGGGATCCAACCAGTCCATCCTAAAGGAAATCGGTCCTGAATATTCATTGGAAGGACTGATGCTGAAGCTGAAGCTCCAATACTTTGGCCACCTGATGCAAAGAACTGACTGATTGGAAAAGACCCTAATGCTGGGAAAGATCGAAGGCAAGAGGAGAAGGGGATGACAGAGGATGAGATGGTTGGATGGCATCACTGATTCAATGCACATGAGTTTGGGTAAACTCCGGAAGTTGGTGATGGACAGGAAAGCCTGGTGTGCTGAAGTCCATGGGGTTGCAAAGAGTTGGACATGACCGAGTGACTGAACTTACTCAACTTATTAACCTGCTGCTTCAGTTACTCAATTTTGTTTTCTTTCCAGCTGATGACACATCCTGAGGATTAGTACTGTTAAATAGACGATAATTTTTAAGCTTAAATTCATGATAAAAGCTACTTTAAGCCTTTCACTATTTCTTACTGAAGCTTTCTTTGTTTTCCCAGACTTTCTGTTATGAGCAGTGCATTCTTGGACAATAGTTGCGGGATTAAAAAAAGAGGTTGTTAAACAAGAATCATCACCACTCCTATTGCCCGCACTTATTTTAGAGCATTCCAAGGCTGAAACACCTCATTATAAACCAGTGATGCACACTGACAGAGATATGTTTAAGTCTGAGAAAGGCTGAAAGCTAAGGAGGATATATGGCATCTTGATTAAACATCAGTGAGGCCATTTCCAATTGCCTATGTGTATGGCGTCTTAGAAGTTCTCACATTTGGGATACTGTTACACTACAGTAATATTCAGGATGGATGTGAGGAGGCTTTTCTCTTCAAGTTATGAGAAATGCTGTTGTGAAGGGGGATGGGAAAGGATAGCCTGAGTCATGCCATGGAAAGGGTACAGTTGAAGGTCTGGGAATAGAATTTCTTAAAAATTCTACATAGCTACATACCCCTGGAAATTCTTCCAGTACTGCAGTTTGAAGACCTTGACCCTAAATATGGGCTCCTTCCTTTATTTCTTCCAGTCTTCCCCTCCCTTAACACTTACTGGGCTAGGTAGGTAGTAGAAACTTGGACAATGATCTCCCAACGTGTCCAAGACAGGAGACTTCTGACCTCCCTGGATAAGGCAGGATAACCACAGTCAGATTCTTGCTAATTCTCCATTTTAACTGCACAGGCTCTTTTTTTTTGTGGTGAGCAGGCTTGGTTGCTCTGCACATGTGGTATCTTAGCTCCCCAACCAGGGATTGAACCCTCGTCCCCTGCACTGGAAAGAGAATTCTTAACCACTGGACCACCAAGGAAGTCCCTATTTTTAAATTTTAGCTGGAGGATATGGAAATATGAAAATTTCCATATTTCAGCCTGCAAACTTGGGGCACAGAGTTTCTTGCCTGAAAGATGAATTTTTCCATATTTCAGCCTGGAGACCTGGGGTGCAGTGTTTCCTGCCTGAAATATGAAATTTTCCATATTTCAGCTCAGAAACTTGGGACACAGAGTTTCCGGCCCAAAATGTGAAATTCTCTATATTTCAGGCTGGAAATTTGGGGCACAGATAAAAATATGGGAAATACATCTTCAGAGTTAACACCTTTTGAATCGTTTTTGAAAAAAATCATCCAAATTTTTATGTATCTTATAATGGTACTCATTATTAGAACATAACTCTGGTAAAATGTGACTTTTGCATGGCTTTCTTGTCCATATTTATCTTGTTGGTAGATTCATTGGCCTGTTTTAACTAATTAGTTTTTTTTGCAGCAAAGATTAAACTGGTAAATCTAATTTATGTGATTTTTAATAATCTCGTCCAAAGTAACTTCTCAGTTGGTTGTTCTATTGCATAACATTTCCTGTTTTCATTTTGATACTTTTTTCTTCTTGTTTTCTTTTGTGTTTGTAGCTATACGTCAAATATTTTTCTGTAATTGAAGTACAGTTGATTAACATAACTATATTTGTGTTGCGATACAACATACCGATTCTATATTTTCACGGAATAAACTTTATTTGCTGCTGCTAAGTCACTTCAGTCGTGTCCGACTCTGTGCGACCCCAGAGACGGCAGGCCACCAGGCTCCCCCGTCCCTGGGATTCTCCAGGCAAGAACACTGGAGTGGGTTGCCATTTCCTTCTCCAACGCATGACAGTGAAAAGTGAAAGTGAAGTTGCTCAGTCGTGTCCGACTCTTAGCGACCCCATGGACTGCAGCCCACCAGGCTCCTCGGTCCATGGGATTTTCCAGGCAAGAGTACAGGAGTGGGGTGCCAAACATTACCAAATAGTGAACTGTTTGTTGGTTTCAGAGATGAATTGTTTGTGGATATCTTGGTTTGCAAATATTTCTTTGCATTCTGGGCTGCCTTCTTTTCCTTAAGGTTTCCTTTGCTGGGCACCTGCTTTGAAATTGAAGTAGGTCGCATTTTCCTAGTTTTGGTTTATTTCTCATTGCTTTAGGGGATGGATTCCAAAAGACCTTGCAATGATGTCATCCAAACCCAAATAGACCTTGTAGTTTATATCATCACATTTCCTGCCTATATTTTCTTTAAGACTTTCATACAATCCCTCCTGACCTTTAGAGATTTATTATCTGGTGTTAATTTCATGTATGGTGTTAGAGGTCTAACCTCACTCTCATTTTCTTTGTTTTAACAATCCTCGCATGCTCCTTCATAGTATCTCTTACCAATGTATATCTCCAGCATCAGAGGCGGAATATTTCCTTTTCTCCATACCTTCTTCATCAGTTAAGTGTTTGTTAAGTTTTGGATAATGGCCATTCTGAGTGCTGTAAGGCGATTCCTTCCTGTGGTTTCGATTTGCATTTCTAATATTTAGGGAGACTGACCTCTTTGCACGTGATTTCTTTTCAAGGGTAAGTTCGGGTTCCCTGTTGATTCAGCTTCTTGTAACTCGGCCCTGTTTTAAATTCTTTTCTGACGACCACCCCTAGGACGTTTGTTGAAATCAGCTGTTTTTGACATACAGACCCCTTTGGCCTTGAGAATACTCAATGCCCATCAGCACAGCTTTTCAAGCTATTGCTGCAGAAAATGGCCACAAGGCGGCAGCATTATTCAGCCTCGCACATTCCCCGCCTTCCCCCGCGCCGCGCGCCCCCCATTTTCCCGTGATTTTTTTCTTGGAGTAGAGGTGATTTCTGGTTTTATGTGTGTTTCAGATGTACAGGAACTTGATTCATTAATGTATGAGCACTTATCTATTCTCTTTCAAGTTCTTGTTCCCATCTAGGTGATTACAGTGTGTTCAGTAAAATTCAGTAGATTGTTTTCGATCATCTATTGGATACATATATGGGTGATCAGCCCTGGGTGTCCTTTTTGGAAGGAATGATGCTAAAGCTGAAACTCCAGTACTTTGGCCACCTCATGCGAAGAGTTGACTCATTGGAAAAGACTCTGATGCTGGGAGGGATTGGGGGCAGGAGGAAAAGGGGACGACAGAGGATGAGACTGATGGCTGGATGGCATCACCGACTCGATGGACATGAGTTTGAGTGAACTCTGGGAGTTGGTGATGGACAGGGAGGCCTGGCGTGCTGCAATTCATGGGGTCGCAGAGTCGGACACGACTGAGCGACTGAACTGAACTAAACTGAACTGATGTGTGTCTACATTAATTCAAATCTTTTAATTTACTTTGCCTGTATCTAGAGATTGAGGGCTCCTGCAGAGGGCAAGAGGCACTCCAGGAACATCGTGGACCCTGAGCCCCACAATGGGTCTTGGGACCCAAACCTGCACAGTCTCCAGAGATGTGACACCAGACAAGGTAACCATGGGATGAAGGGAATAGAGTCAGCATAAGTTTCTATATTTATTGTGTTTATCCAGTTAGTTGAACTTAAGTATATAGGTGAATTACAAGGCAGTGAGTTTTTTTTTTTTTTTTTTTAAACTCATAGCCACTTAATTCACTCAGATACAGCTGTGTATATGTTGTATTTCAGGGACTGCTCCTTTATAGACTATTACAGAAAGTGGAGTATCATTCCTAGTGTTACCCAGTGGGTCCTGGTGGCTTATTTTCTAATATGTGCACATGTTAGTCAAGTAGCTCATTTCTATGTGCCCAACACCTTTCTTCTCTACTAGCAGTAAGTGAGAAGAGTTTTTTTCTAAGTCTGTGAACTATCTCGGCTCAAAGAGTTCATATGTATCCATTTTTATTTTTATTTTTTTTTTTGTATCCATTTTTAGATTCCCACCTAGAAGTGTCATCAGATTCTATTTGTCGCTCCCTGTCTCTCTTACTTCACTTGAAATGATCACCTCTACCTTCTTGCCTGTCCCTGAGCATGCCATTGTTTCATTCTTCCTTATGGCTAATTAATATACCATTGCGTGTGTATAACCTATTTTCTTTATTCATTCTCGTGTTGTACACTTAGGTTGTCACAGTGTCCTTGCATGGAAACCAGTCTAGCAGGGCTGGCATGGGTACCCTTGTTTTCAAAAACATTGCTTTTCCCTGACTGTATGTTCAGGCATATGATTGCTGTTTCCTAGGGCACTTCCATATTTGGTTTTTAAAGATCCTTAAAGTTGTTCTTTCTAGTGGATGAACCAATGGACATTTTTAGTAATGCCATCCCAGTTAATTTCTTGATGGGAGTTTCTATTCCTAAAATTTTCCCATTTTTATTTTGCTAACCTTCATCCTTGAGTATTTCTTGTGCTTGTAGCTATCCATTCACTCTTTTTCAGTTGAGGTACAGTTGATTCACATTACTATATTTGCTTTGAGATACAACATAGTGAGTCCATGTTTTAATGGAATATATGCCATTTAAAGATATTACAAAATCATGGCTATATTCCTCTCTGCTGAATACTATATCCTATTATTTTTCTTGCATTGTACATAGTGATTTTTATCTCTTAATTTCTTCCCTAATCTGGCAACACCCACAACCAAATCCCCATATGCATCTGTTAGTTTCTGGAATCGTGAATTTCTTTCTGCTTCATAGATACGTCCATTTGTGTCTTATTTTAGATGAAACAAATATTTTCTCTGTGTTTCTCACAACCTTGCCTTAGATAGGAATATGTAAATACATTTTCCTGAAAAGAGTATAATTTTCAGGAATAGTGTAATTTCAATTGGAATTTTTTCCATATTTCATCCAGGAAAGCACAGAATCTTAACCACTGGACTGCAGCAAAGTCCCCCTGAGCATTCTTGTTTAAATTAATCTTTATTTCATATTGTAGTAACATCAATAGATAATGTTTTATTGGTGGCTATTGAACCGAATGTATTTCTACTTTGTTGTTGTTCAGTCGTCAAATCAGGTCTGATCCTCTTTGTAGGAGCGTTCCCATTTCTCCAGGCCCTGTTAAACTGGTAACACTTCTATTTGTTTATAATAAGTGTACTGGGATATAAATGTCTAGGTACCTAGAGATATAAATGTTTAGGTACATAAAAATCTAAATTCTAGGTAGATATATAGATATATAAATGTCTAGATACATAGAGATATGAATGCCTGATTACATAGAGGCATAAACATCTACATAAAGAGAAATATAAGTATCTATGTACATAAAGACATAAATATCTAGTACATACAGATGTAAATATCTATTATAGATACACATAGGCATAGATATCTATATACATATATAAATATTTATGTACGTGAAGATGGTTACATAGTGGATAATACAAGAGACAACTTTATAAAGGAGACAACATAAGTGATACAGATGGGGCATTTAGAAGATCACACACAAGAGAGAAACAGAAACAATTGCAAAGTAAAAAGAACAAAACTAACCAGGATTCGTATTGGTGTCGTTGTTGCTGTTGGTGTTCTTCAGTCACTCAGGCGCGTCTGACACTTTGCGGCCCATGGATTGCAGCACGCCAGGCTTCCCTGTCCTTAACCATTTCCCAGAGCTTGCTCAAACTCATGTCCATTGAGTCGGTGTTGCCATCCAACCATCTTGTCCCCTGTTGTCCCCTTAGCTCCTGCCTTAAATTTTTCCCAGCATCAGGGACCTTTCTAATGAGTCACTTCTTTGCATCAGTGGTGAAAGTATTGGAGCTTCAGCTTCAGCATCAGTCCTTCCAGTGAATATTCAGGACTGATTTCCTTTCGGATTGACTGGTTGGATCTCCTTGCAGTCCAAGGGACTCTCAAGAGTCTTCTCCAACACCACAAATTTCAAAAGCACCAATTCTTTGGCACTCAGCCTTCTTTACAGTCCAACTCTCACATCCATACATGACTACTGGAAAAACCATAGCTTTGACTATAGGAACCTTTCTTGGTAAAGTAATGCCTCTGCATTTTAATATGCTGCCTAGGCTGGTCATAGCTTTTCTTCCAAGGAGCAAGTATCTTTTGATTTCATGGCTTCAGTCACCATCTGCAGTGATTTTGGAGCCCAAGAAGATAGTCTGTCATTGTTTCCATTGTTTCCCCATCTATTTGCCATGAAGTGATGGGACTGGATGCAATGATCATTTTTTGAATGTTGAGTTTTAAACCAGCTTTTTCACTCTCCTCTTTCACCTTCATCAAGAGGCTCTTTAGTTCCTCTTCACTTTCTGCCATAAGGGTGGTGTCATCTGCAAATCTGAGGTTACTGATAATTCTCCCTGAAATCTTGATTCCAGCTTGTGCTTCAACCAGCCCAGCATTTCACATGATGTTCTCTGCATATAAATTAAATAAGCAGGGTGACAATATACAGCCTTGACGTACTCCTTTCCCGATTTGGAACCAGTCTGTTGTTCCATGTCTGATTCTAACTGTTGTTTCTTGACCTGCATATAGATTTCTCAGGAGGCAGGTCAGGTGACCTGGAAATCCCATCTCTTTAAGTATTTTCCACAGTTTGTTATGATCCACACAGTCAAAGGCTTTAATTTAGTGTAGTCAATGAAACAGAAGTAGATGTTTTTCTGGAATTCTCTTGCTTTTCCTATGATCCTACAGATGTTGGCCATTTGATCTCTGGTTCTTTTGCCTTTTATAAATCCAGCTTGAAATCTGGACATTCTCAGTTCATGTACTGTTGAAGCCTAGGTTGGAGAATTTTGAGCATTACTTTGCTACCTTGTGAAATGAATGCAATTGGCATTGCCCTTCTTTGGGATTGGAATGAAAACTGACCTTTTCCAGTCCTGTGGCCACTGCTGAGTTTTCCAGATTTGTTGGCATACTGAGTGTAGCACTTTCACGGCATTATCTTTTAGGATTTGAAATAGCTCAGCTGGAATTCCTTCACCTACACTAGCTTTATTCATAGTGATGCTTCCTAAGGCCTACTTGACTTTGCACTCCAGGATGTCTGGCTCTAGGTGAGTGATCAGACCATCGTGATTATCTGGGTAGTGAAGATCTTTTTTGTAGAGTTCTTCTGTGTATTCTTGCCACCTCTTCTTAATATCTTCTGCTTCTGTTAGGTGCATAGCGTTTCTGTCCTTAATTGTACCCATTTTTGCATGAAATGTTCCCTTGGTATCTCTAATTTTCTTGAAGAGATCTCTAGTCATTCCCATTCTATTGTTTTCCTCTATTTCTTTACATTTATCACTGAGGAAGGCTTTCTTATCTCTTCTTGCTATTCTTTGGAACTCTCCATTCAGATGGGTATATCTTTCTTTTTCTCCTTTGCCTTTCATGTAACTACTTTTAACCTGGTGGTAATAAACCATCAAGGTCACAGGGGATTCATGTGGTGATGGCAAATTCTGGAAGGATCAGGTAATGAAAAAAGGTTAAATGTTTCATCTGTTGTTTATAAAGTATACCTTATCAACTTATGGATACATACTTGTTGATACCTCCTTAAGTGTGTATCATCCCATATCTTCATATGCCCTCATCCAAAACCTCTTGATGAAAGTGAAAGTGGAGAGTGAAAAAGTTGGCTTAAAGCTCAACATTCAGAAAACGAAGATCATGGCATCTGGTCCCATCACTTCATGGCAAATAGATGGGGAAACAGTGTCAGACTTTATTTTTCTGGGCTCCAAAATCACTGCAAATGGTGATTGCAGCCATGAAATTAAAAGACACTTACTCCTTGGAAGAAAAGTTATGACCAACCTAGATAGCATATTCAAAAGCAGAGACATTACTTTGCCAACAAAGGTCCGTCTAGTCAAGGCTATGGTTTTTCCTGTGGTCACGTATGGATGTGAGAGTTGGACTGTGAAGAAGGCTGAGTGCTGAAGAATTGATGCTCTTGAACTGTGGTGTTGGAGAAGACTCTTGAGAGTCCCTTGGACTGCAAGGAGATCCAACCAGTCCATTCTGAGATCAGCCCTGGGATTTCTTTGGAAGGAATGATGCTAAAGCTGAAACTCCAGTACCTTGGCCACCTCATGTGAAGAGTTGACTCATCGGAAGACTCTGATGCTGGGAGGGATTGGGGGCAAGAGGAGAAGGGGACGACAGAGGATGAGATGGCTGGATGGCATCACTGACTCGATGGACGTGAGTCTGAGTGAACTCTGGGAGTTGGTGATGGACAGGGAGGCCTGGCGTGCTGCGATTCATGGGGTCGCAAAGAGTCGGACACAACTGAGTGACTGAACTGAGCTGAACTGAGCCTGATTCAACTCAAATCATTCCAAGCATGACTCCAACTTGTTGCAGTGCTAGTTTAGTCATGTCTTGCAATTTCATAAAAAAGCAACATTGTAATTCACTCGTATAGACCAGTACAGGCTTGGGTTTCTGTCTAATTATTTTTTCTAGGGGCCTTATAAATTATTTAAAATTTCCCTGCTTCACCGTGTTCTGATTCATTCGACACGGCAAAAGTTATGGAATGAGTATTTAATATAATTGGAACTCACCAGGTGTTTATTATTTGGTGTACATTAAGATCTGAGAAGTAGACTTTGATGGATATAAAAAGAAATATTTTGAATGTAGGAATATGATTAGAAACTTAGAGAGTCATTTGACCAGAGAGCAAACACGATGGATCAACTCCACCTCCTTCACCCATGAGGACAAGTTTATCTTGGTAATATCAGCAACTGAGGAGTTAAAGTGTTATTACTGTGAAAAATTAACAGAAAGTGAAAGTCACTCAGTCATGTCCAACTCTTTGTGCCCCCTGGACTGTAGCCTGCCAGGCTCCTCTGTCCACGGAGTTCTCCAGGCAAGAACACTGGAGTGAGTTGCCATTCCCTTCTCCAGAGGACCTTCTTGACCCAGGGATTGAACCCGGTCTCTTGCTTTGCAGGAAGATTCTTTACCACCTGAGCCACCCGGGAAGCCTCAATTAACAGAAAGGGCAGAGGAAATGTTTTCATATATAGAACACAACTTTCCAAGAGACTGTAAACTTCAGATACATGTTTTATTATTTGAAATCTTGAGTGGATTATGTATACGTTTAACAGACTGTTCAAAGTAACATTCTGTTCATTCCTGGAATGAATACACCGCCTATTGATTTGTGCACTTGTGACACAATTAACCAGACTTAGAGATACTCTGTGTTGGAGAGCACTCTAAACCAGTTTGTGCACACCCGCTGCAGGTCCGAAGAGAAACACTCTCAAGTTGTTGTTGTTCAGTTGTTAAGTTGTGCCCAACTATTTGCGACCCCATGGACTGCAGTGTGCCAGGATTCCCTGCCCTTCACCATCTCCCGGAGTTTGCTCAAACTCCTGTCCATTGAGTTGGTGATGCCGTCTAACCATCTCTTTCTCTGTTGCCCCCTTTTCCATTTGCCTTCAGTCTTTCCCAGCATCAGGGTCTTTTCCAGTGAGTTGGCTCTTTGCATCAGGTGGCCAAAGCATTGGAGCTTCAGGTTCAGCATCAGTCTTTCCAATGAATATTCAGGCTTGATTTCCTTTAGGAAGGACGTTTGATCTCCTTGCAGTCCAAGGGACTCTCAAGAGTCTTCTTTAGCACCACAGTTCGAAAGCATCAATTCTTCAGTGCTCAGCCTTCTTTATGGTCTAGTTCTCACATCTGTACATGACTACAGGAAAAACCTCACATATGGAGTATCAAATTTGTCTTTACATATTGCCTGCTATATTTAGACTCTTGGTTCATACTTCATGTAACCATGTAGTGTCATAGTTAAATCTGATTTGAAACTAAACTTGTTTTAAGGATATGGTTTGCCTACCAGTAGTGTAGGAGCATTCTGTTTTAGCACCTATTGCCCTGGTGTGACATCTCAAAACTCAGAAATTCATCAGAATATCAATTTCATTTTAGCACAGTTTGGACAGAGAAGTGAAAAAATCATGGTACCGATTTTATCAGGTTTCTTCAGGGAGAAAATTGAAGCTGTTAGAAGGCAAAGTCCATGCAGCTTATGGGCTCTTTGACTCACTAATTTTTGCAGGAAATTTCTTATGCATTTTTTCAAGTGTCATCTTTCATTAATATAATAGCAAATAACAGAAATAGAAGAAACTAACTTGAAATGATGACATTTCTACCCTGAAAACCTGAGCACAAAGGAACCAATGGAACTGCAAAGAAAGGGGGCCAGCTTTTAAGAATATTTTAGGTTGACAAATAATAACTAGTGTGCTTGCAATTTCAACAATACGTTTTTACTCTGACAATGGATATCCTTTTCTAGAAGGCTGTCTCCTGCTGGAACCCTGGGATGATGGAATCGGGCACTTCCTCTCTGTCTTTACAGGACACTGGGCTGACCTGTAAGAAATCCCTGGCTTTCCCCTGGATCCCGACCATCACATGGCCAGATGTTGGTAACAGTTTTGTTTTGCCTGTTGAAATGTTCAATGACGAAGGTTCTTTTGGTTTCCTGATGTGGGTGAAGTGTGGAGGCCAGTGATGACTTCTTTAAGAACTGTGCATCCTAGTTCCCACACACAGGTGAGCCCCCTGTGCAACGATGAGAGACCCTGCATGTGTGTGACCTGTGCCTCCTGGGAGAGCAGCTTTAAACTAGTTTAAACCTGACCAACTTCTGTCTATCATACATGGTGGGTTCAGACCACTCTAAGTCCTGTCTACAGGCTTCCCTTGTGGCTCAGTTGGTAAAGAATCTGCCTGCAGTGCAGGAGACCTGGGTTCAATCCCTGGGTCAGGAAGATCCCCTGGAGAAGGGAATGGCAAACCACCCCAGTGTTCTTGCCTGGGAAATCCCCTGGACAGAGGACCCTAGAGGGCTACAGGCCATGGGGTCACAAACAGTTGGACATGACTGACCAACTAACACTTTCACTTTTCAAGTCCTGTCTACACTGATTATGTTTAGATGAGACTGCATGGTTTTAAGGTGAGAACACTTAGACCTGACCATGTTCTGTGTGCTCTAGGACATAGAGACCTGAGTAGACGCCTGGCCTGGCCTCTGTCCTGGAAAACTCCATGCCTGCGTCTGAATGTCAGTGCTCAGATTTCTGCGGTCTGGAGCTGAGGTGGGTTTCTCTGGGTAACTCTTTCTACTGAGTGGGGTTCCATGGTCCTCCCAGGGGTCAGAACTGCGGTAGGGTTCGTAGTCTTTTCCCTTACGTCAGGTTCACCTTCCCTGGGGCTCATGGAGACTCCTCAGGTGGGCTTGGTAATTATTTGGTAATTATTATTATTTGGTAATAATTACTTGGTAATTATTCCAATTTACCAGCACCTTCGTTTGAGTAGGGAGACAGGTATACCTGGTGAGCTGTTTCCAGGGTGCAGGGATTGGGCATACAGTCAGTGGGCCACTGGTGTGTTTGTTGCTGTGATCTCCTTCCTGTTGACTCTCTCCTCTGAAAACACCCGAGCTGCCCCTTTCTCTCAGCCCAACTCTCCCATGTTTTCTCAACATCTCGGTGGGACAAGAAAGATGAGACTGCCACAACCAAGGTAGTGTGTTCAATTCTAGCATGAACTTTCAAACCAGCAAAAAATCACACGGGACCGAAGTGAAACAGGAGAGGCCTGACTTCTCAGGGACAATTGTAGGGAGAGGAGATGGACCCTACACTTCTTTCTAGGGTCCCAGGAGGTCCCAGGGACCTGGTTTGTTTACACATCGGGGGCCTGCCGACCACAGCCGTGGTGTCCTGGCCGAGGGGACGTGTGACCTCAGGTGGGGAGGTCTGGGAACTGTGTGAGTCTCACCCCATCTGCGTGGGTCCCGATCATGTATACTGGGAGACCTGCCCCCCACCCACATACACACAAAGGTAAGAGAAAGGGATGAATACATGTGAGTTTCATTTGTGTTTAGGAATTAATACTTTATAGTATTCACTTTATACAGGCCTGTGCCTGTTTGCCTCTTTACCCCTTCAAGGTTCACCCTCCCTGGGGCTCCTGGAGACTCCTCAGGTGGGCTGCTGCTGCTGCTAAGTCGCTTCAGTCATGTCCGACTCTGTGCAGCCTCATAGATGGCAGCCCATCAGGCTCCCCCGTTCCTGGGACTCTCCAGGCAAGAACACTGGAGTGGGTTGCCATTTCCTTCTCCAATGCATGACAGTGAAAAGTGAAAGTGAAATCACTCAGTCGTGTCCAACTGTTAGTGACCCCATGGACTGCAGCCCGCCAGGCTCCTCCGTCCATGGGATTTTCCAGGCAAGAGTACTGGAGTGGGGTGCCATTGCATTCTCCACTCAGGTGGGCTACCTGGTAATTATTCCATTTCACCATCACGAGCACGGCAAGAAGGGGGCAGGTGTACCTGGGTGGTTGATTGCAGGGCAAATGGATCAGGCAAAGAGGCAGTGGGTATCAGGTAGGTTCCTGATGTGGTCTCCTTCAGGTTGACCGTCCCGACTCTGCAGAGACCAGACCTGGCCCTCGTCTTCCAGCCCTGTGCCTGGTGTGTTTTCTCAGCACCTCAGTGAGACAACAAAGGGCCAAGCCTGCCAGAACCAAGGTAGTGTGTTCGACATTATCATGACAGCTGTAAAAACAGCTAATATCACACAGGACCAAAGCGAGAAGAGGAGGACTTCTCTGGGGCAAGTGTGGGGAGAGGAGACCGACTCTGCACTTCTACCGTCTCAGGAGGTTACAGCAACCCACTTGTTTCCACCTTAGGGGCCCAACCAGCCGAAACTTGTGTCCTAACCAAGGGTCTTGTGACCGCAGGAGTCATGTTGGAGACTGTGACATGTGTCCCCAGGACATGGTCTGGGGATTATGTGGGTCTCACCCCATCTGCAAGGGTCAGGAATCTGTACCCAGAAACCCCATATCTACTCTTTAGCTCAGTGTGGCTTGTCCCCTCTGAGATTTCTGACATCTGAATTGAGGGTGTTGCCCTGGTTAACCTCCGGTCCTTTTTCTTCTCTTCATCTTGTCACATTCACATGAGGTCAGGTGCATCTGAGTGGGTTGCTGCTCTGTGTTGTGCTGAGTGAAAGCCTTTGGTGGTGTCAGATTAACATCAAAGCACATCCCTTCTCTAATCCACAGGGTCACCACTGTTTGGTGTCCCCTAGACGGATCTCAGGTACTTTAATTTGTAATTTAATTTTTGTTTTATGTTGGAGTCAAGTTTATTTCCATTGTTTTGTCAGTTTTAGTTGTACAGAACTTGATTCGATTTTACATAGAGCTATATCTATTCTTTTTCCATTTTCCCCTCATTTAGATTATTACAGTTTGTTCAGTAGAGTTCGCTGTTCTATTTCATTATCAATTTGAAAGATACTAGGGTGTATATTTAAATCCTAAACTCTTAATTTATCCCTCCTTTCTTTCTTTTGATACTCATAATTTGATTTTCTCGGGCTATGAGTGTGTTTTGCACATTAGGTCTTTGGTATGAGTTTATAGATATTTGTTTTTCCTCTCTGACTTACCTCACTCAGTGTGATAATTTCTTAGTCCATCTGTGCTGTGACAGTATCCTTATTTCATTCTGTTGGTCGGTAAGGGTGGAACACGACTGAGCGACTTCACTCTCACTTTTCACTTTCATGCATTGGAGAAGGCAATGGCAACCCACTCCCGTGTTCTTGCCTGGAGAATCCCAGGGACGGGGGAGCCTGGTGGGCTGCCGTCTATGGGGTCGCACAGAGTTGGACACGACTGAAGCGACTTAGCAGCAGCTGCAGCAGTATTCCAATGAATAGATGTACCACCAATCCTCATTTTTCTGTCAGTGGACATTTTGGTGGATCCTATGTCTTATTATAAATAGTGCTGCCCTGGAAATCAAGATGTACGTGTCATTTTGAATGGTGATTTTCTCTGGACCTGAGTCCATGAGTGGGACTGCAGGATCATATATTACCTCTGTGTCTTGTGTTTCTTGGAAACTCCACCTTGTTTTCCACAGTGGCTTCCCCATTTACATTCCCACCAAGATTGTAGGAGGATTTCATTTTCTGTACATTCTTTGCAGATCTTTTCATTTTATCTTTATTCTTTGTAGATCTTTCGATGATGGCCTTTGTGACCAGTGTGAAGTGATACCTTATTGTAGTTTTGATTGGCATTGATTTAATCATTATTGATGTGGAGTTTCTTTCCATGTGCTTTTATTATTTTATACTTTGTGAGTATAAGTTGCTTCTTAAAACTTGGCCCTGTTTGGTATTCTTTTCTGATAATTTCCCCAGGATGTTTCTTGAGGGCAGGTGTTATTTAAAGCTCTATCAAACTTGTGACTATTAAGAGCCCTTCAGCACCTGTTTTATGGCTTCCCTGCTGGGCTCAGTGGTCAAGAACCCACCTGCAATGCAGGAGACTTTCAGAAGACACGGGCTCAATCCCTGGGTTGGGAAGATCCCTTGGCAGAGGAAATGGCAACTCACTCCATTATTCTTACCTGGAGGATCCCATGGACAGAGGAGCCTGGCAGACTACAGTCCATGGGGTCGCAAAGAGTTAGACACAACTGAGCGACTAAACAACAGCACTTATTTTAAATAAATATTGATCTGTGCCATCTAATTACTCGCTGCCCCTCTCTCCGCACCGTTCCATTTTGGTAACCATAAGTTTCTAAGTCTGTGAATTTGTTTGTCTTTTGTAATGAAGTTGGTTTGTATCCATTTTTTTTAGATTTCACCAGAAGTGATATTCTGTATTATCCGCCTGTCCCTGTCTCACTTACTTCGCTTAGTATGATCACTTCTAGTTTCTTCCTTCTAACTGGAAATGGCAGTATTTCACCCGTCTTTATGTCTGAGCCATATTGTGTATTGTGGATTATGTCTGTGCATTGTGTTTATGTACCCCATTTTCTATATCCATTCATCTGTCCTTGTCCACTTAAGTCGCTTCCCTGTCTTGGCTATTGTACCTAGTGCTGCATGATCTTTGGGGGTGCAGGTGTCTTTTAAAATTTTGTTTTTTCTGTATCTACCCCTAGTTATTGAAGAAGGAAATGGCAACCCAGTCCAGTATTCTTGTCTGGAGAATCCCATGGACAGAGAAGGCTGGCAGGCTACAGTCCATGGGGTCGCAAGAGTCAGACACGACTTAGTGACTATACAACCATCGCCATGCCTAGGTATGGGACTGCTGTGTCACTGGGTTCTTCTATGTTTAGTTTTTAAAAGAACCTCCACAATATTCTCCCTAGTGGGGGTACCGATTTACATTCTCACCAACAGTGTAGGAGGGTTCCTTTCTCTTCACACCTCTGCAGAATTTGTTGTGAGTTTTTGATGTGGCCATTCTGATCAGTGTGAGGTGGTACTGCATTGTAGATTTGATTTGCCTTTTTCCAAGAACTGGTGATGCTGAGCATCTTTTCATGTGCTTTATGACCATCTCTATGTCGTCTTTAGAGAAATATACATTTAGATCTTTGGCTTATTTTTATTGAGTTTTTTTTTTTTTTTTAATTGAGCTGTAGTAGTGGTTTGTTGGGCTCCAAAATCACTGCAGATGGTGACTGTAGCCACGAAATTAAAAGACGCTTGCTTCTTGGAAGAAAAGTTATGACCAACCTAGACAACATATTAAAAAGCAGAGATATTACTTTGACATCAAAGGTCCATCTAGTCAAGGCTGTGGTTTTTCCAGTGGTTACGTATGGATGTGAGAGTTGGACTATAAAGAAAACTGAAGGCCAAAGAATTGATGCTTTTGAACTGTGGTGTTGGAGAAGACTCTTGAGAGTCCCTTGGACTGCAAGGAGATCCAACCAGTCCATCCTAAAGGAAATCAGTCCTGAATATTCATTGGAAGGACTGATGCTGAAGCTGAAACTCCAATACTTTGGCCACCTGATGCGAAGAACTGACTCAATGGAAAATACCCTGATGCTGGGAAAGATTGAAGGCGGGAGGAGAAGGGGAGGACAGAGGATGAGATGGTTGGATGGCATCACTGACTCAATGGACATGAACTTGAGTAAGCTCCAGGAGTTGGTATGGATAAGAAAGCCTGGCATGCTGCAGTCTATGGGGTCGCAAAGAGTCGGATGTGACTGAGTGACTGAACTGAACTGAAGTGGTTCGTATGTGTTGGAGCCAAATTCCTGTGGAATCAGTCCTGAATATTCATTGGAAGGACTGATGCTGATGCTGAAGCACCAATAATTTGGCCACCTGATGTGAAGAACTGACTAATTGCAAACGACCCTGATTCTGGGATAGAAGGCAGGAGAAGTGGACAGAAAAGTATGAGGTGGTTGGTTGGCATCACCCACTCAACGGACGTGAATTTGAGCAAACTCTGGGAGATAGTGAAGGACAGGGATGCCTGGCGTTCTGCATTCCATGGGGTCAGAAAAAGTCAGACAGGACTTAGACACTGAACGACTACAAAAAACTGGATCCTCCTGAATATGAAATACCCAGCCGCTCAGCTTTTCACGGTGTTGTTACAGAAACTGCCACAAGGCGGCAGCACTTCTTCATGCCACACTGCCTTTTTTCTCCCTGCAATTTCCTTATTTTCTATTGGAATATAGTTGATTTCTGACGTTGTGTTTGTTTCAGGTTTACAAGAACCCAATTCAGTTATATTAATACATGGATGTTTATCTATTCCCTTTTGGGTTCTTTTTTTGCATACGGGTGATAACAGTATGTTAATAAACTTCCCTATGCTATTCAGTAGGTACTTTTTGATCATCTGTTTGATATACATTAATGCACATATGTTAATTCCGATCTCTTAATTTATTCCACCTGTATTTGGAGGTTCGGCACTCTACTGAGGGCAACAGGCACTCCAGGTGCATTTTGGAGGCACACTGCCTGCTCCACGGTCCCAGTTCCCTCAGCCCCAGGACTCTCCAGACTTGGGACCCAAGCCAATCAGGCTCCAGGTATGTGACACCAGCCTAGGTCACTATTTCCTGAGGGATGTGGAGTCAGCATTTGTTTTTTGTTGTTTCTGTTTTTATCCCATCGTTTGTATTGAAGTCAGTGGCACTAGTGGTAAAGAATCCGTCTGCCATGCAGGAGATGTAAAGAGATGTGGGTTCCATCCCGGGGTTAGGAAGAGACCCTGGAGAAGGGAATCCCACTCCAGTATTCCTGCTTGGAGAATTCCACGGACAGAGGAGGCTGGAGGGTCACAGTCCATAGGATCACAAAGAGTCGGACATGATTAAGCAGCTTAGCACGCATATCAGTGAGTTACAATCTTGTGGGTTTTTTTCTTGTTCCTTCTACCACAACTTGTTTCACTTTTCTTAATACATGGATGTGTGTGTGTGTGTGTGTGTGTGTGTATGTATGTATTTGTTTTTGTTGTTGTTTTCCATGTAGGTTATTATAGAGTGTGGAGTAAGTTTCCCTGTGTCATACAGAGGGTCCTGGTCATTTATTTATTTTATAAATAGTTGTGTGCATATATTACTCTGAAGCAGCTCATTTCTTCACACCACACATCTTTATATCTTAGTGACTGAAAGCGTATTTTCTAAGTCTGTGAGGCTGTGTCTCCAGGCGAGAAGTTCATTTTTATCCATCTTTAGGTTACACCTAGGAGTGATATCATATGATACTTGTCTCTCCCTGTCTCCCTTACTTCACTCAGAATGATCATCTACTTTCTTTCCTGTGGCCAGACTTGGCTTTATTTCCTACTTGTTTATGGTTGAGAAATATCGCATGGTGTATATGCACCCTGTCGTCGACATACATTAATCTGTGCTCCTACAATTAGCTTGATTACCTGTTGGCCATTGTATGTAGTGGGGCCGAAATTGCAGGGTTACCCACTTCTTTTAAAATTTTGGTTGTCTTGACCCCACTCCAGTCCAGACATGAGGCACATGCCTGCTTAGGCTCCAGAAATGGAATAGCAGCCTAATTGGGAAGGCTTCAGGGAATAAACTAGGCATTGCTTTTTTTCCTTGTCTTTAATCTCGTGCCAGTGCTATGTTGGAGTATAGTCGATTTGCAGTTTTGTGTTTTCCATTAGTGTACAATTGCCTGATTCAGTTTTGACACTTACATACAGCATATCTATTCTCTTTTGCATTCTTTCGCCATAGAGATTATTGCAGAAGGTTGAACAAATTCCACATTCTGAACAAGTCCTTCTTGAGCATCAATTAGAGATACAGATTTCTGTGTATATATGGAAGGAAGGAAGGTAGGAGACAATCCTTTTGGATTATCTATTACAGTTACAGATTTCTGTATATGTGTTGAAATATACTTGAAACCGACTTGAATGTTGGTTGTGTTTGGAATTTGTTTCTGCAGTGCCCTTTTCTGAGGGCAGCTGTCATTAACAGAACTTCTGCTGCTGCTAACTCACTTCAGTCGTGTCCGACTCTGTGCGACCCCATAGACGGCAGCCCACCAGGCTCCCCCGTCCCTGGGATTCTCCAGGCAAGAACACTGGAGTGGGTTGCCATTTCCTTCTCCAATGCATGAAAGAGAAAAGTGAAAGTGAAGTCGCTCAGTCGTGTCCAACCATCAGCGACCCCATGGACTGCAGCCCTCCAGGCTCATTCATCCATGGGATTTTCCAGGCAAGAGTACTGGAGTGGGGTGCCATTGCCTTCTCTGAACAGAACTTCAGGCCTTGTGAATTAGAGGTGGCGGTAAGCCCTGGTGGTCAAGTTGTAGTTACAGAAAATGTCCACAAGGTGACAACACTTTTTCTTGCCCGACCCTGGTTCCTGGGGCAACCACAGCATCAGGGAAAGTGGGCCTCCCCGGCTGTGAATTCAAGTGGAATGTGCCTGAGCAACACTTAAAGGGGCTTGTGTCTCACTGCTTCTTCCCCTAAAGCTTCACAGCTCCAACCCCTGACTAATCCCAACCAGGGCCGCAGCATCCAGCTGAAGGTTCCTAAGGTGTCTAGGAGACTGCCCTCTCAGCAAGGAGGCTGCACTGTCTAGGCTTGAGCTGGGGACCCCAACACCAGGAGACCTGGAGGCTTGGTGACTTTTCTAAGGTCCTCAAAGCCAGAGGGTCAGGCTACCATCCTCTGGGTGCACTTGGAACTGTGGTCCCAGCCAAACCAGACAGTAGAGGTAACAGGTCACTTAATTAAGGGCACTCTGGTCGTTTCAAGCCCATCACAGTCCAGCCATTAAAACCATGACTGCCCAGGTTCCAGGGATGGAACAGAGGCCCAAGTCAGGAACATATTTCATGTATGAAAATAGAATTTTCTATATTTCATGTATGATAATATAGGTGCATATTTCATATATGAAATATGGATTTTTTTGTATTTCATATATGAAAATATGGGGGCAGATTTCCATATATGGTAATAGAATTTTCTATATTTCATATATGAAAATATGGGGGACATTTCATACATGAAAGAAGAATTTTTTATATTTCATGTATGGAAATATGGGGGCATATTTCATACATGAATGTCAAATTTCTTATATTTCATGTATGAAAATATGGGGACACATTTCACACATGAAAGAAGAATTTTCTGTATTTCATGTATAAAATATGAGGGCACATTTCATACATGAAAGAAGAATATTCTATATTTAATGTATGAAAATATGGGAGCACATTTCATACATGAAAGAAAAATTTTCTGTATTTCATGTATGGCAATATGGGGACATATTTCATAATGAAAGTAGATTTCCTATTTTTTATGTATGAAAATAAGGGGGCATATTTTATACATGAAAGTAGAATTTCTTATATGTCATGTATGAAAATATTGGGGCATATTTCATATATGAAAGTAGAATTTCCTATAATTCATGTCTGAAAATATGGGTATATACATTTGTGGAGTGAATTCCTTTGCTATTGTTCTTTAAAGAAGAGAATCCACATTTGCCTATAACTTATGACACGATTACAACTTTCTATCGGTAAATCATGAGTTTCACCTGATTAGGGTGATAGGGTGATTAGGATGATTTAGGGCAATAGCTCTCAAACTTCAATGTGCTTCAGAATCACCTGGATGGCTTTGTGAAAGGAAAACATCTCTTGCCATATTAATAAGCAAGAAATATCACAGCCATCGGTGACTCCTGGCCTCCAAATGTGAATGAGAGCTCCCCAAACTGATCCTGCAGTGTGGGTTGGATCCCAGCACCATTTTGCTGAGGAGCTGGGGGAACGCAAGAAGCAGGGTGAACGAGACAGAACAGCCGAGGTGCATGTGAAAGGAATGAGGGTCGCATCTTCCCGTGCATAGACACTAAATCCTTAGCTTGATACCTGATCTTTGCTGTTCAGACTGCCTGCTCCCTTTGTCGCAAACTTGTATATAGCCTGACTTTCCCCTGCCTCCTTGGAGTAGTTTTCTCAGAGCTTCTAAGATGCTGTCTCCCACGCTCAGAGTCCTGACATTCCAACCAAATAAAATAACTCTGTACTTTCAGATTGTGACTATATTTTTTAGTCGACAGCTTATTAACTCACATTGTTGGACTGTAGGACCAGAGGTTCTTGTTGTGGTCCGGGCGTGGGCTGGAGAAGAATTTCCAGACAGGAGGACCTGAAAACCATTAATAGTCATAACATGGTGGAGGGGGAGGGAAGGACAATAAGGGTCTGGTTTTTCCGTTCCTGCATTCCAAGATCCTCCTTGGTTTTAGTTGCTCTTTCGTCCTTGGGTCACCACAGTTCTAATTTAGTAGATTTGCACATACCAGTCCAGGGACCATAATGAAAATCACTGTGCCATTTTACTTAAGTCTTCTAAACCAAGTATACTCTCTTAACATCTTAATGGGCACAAAAGTCTTGCATTTGAAAGAAGATTTCTAAGTGACTTCTTCATTAGGGCATTCTGAACTGAAATCAAAATGTCAGCATCAAAAATATCATTAAGTAAAGTGTTTTTTCAGAGAACATAGACAAAAGCAAGCTAAAACACATATATCCTGTAGTTAGACTAATTGGCTTGATTTGACTAATTAGTTCTTTGTGAAGCAAAAATAAAGATTAAATCTACTTTATGTGATTTTTAAAAGTCACGTAATGATTAGTTTCTTGATTAAATCTTCTATTTTTAAAAATGTCCCATTTTTATTTTGCTTATTTTTTCCTATTGATTGTTTTTTCTGTTTGTAGCTAGCCATCAACTGTTTTTTAAAAAAATGAAGTACAGTTAATTTACATTACTGTATTTGCCTTGAGTGTACAACCTAGTGATTCAATGTTTTTACGAACCCTAGTCCATTGAAAGTTATTACCAAAAAAATGGGCATATTTCCCTCTGCTGTATACTATATCCTTGTAGCTTATTTATTTTCTACATGGTTTGTATCTCTTAATCCTCTACCCCGATCTTGCCTCTCCCACTTCTGCTTTCCCTGTTAGTTCTCTATATCTGTGAATCTGATTCTCTTTCATAGATAAAGTCATTTGTGTCATATTTTAGTTTCCGCATATAGGTGACATCATACGGTATTTGTGTTTCTGACTTACTTCACTTTGATAACCTCCAGGATTACGTTGCTGAAACTGGCATTATTTCAATCGTTTCTATATTTCATATATGAAATGTGGGTGGACATTTCCATATATGAAAATGGAATTTTCTACTTATCATGTAAGAACACATGGGTGCATATATCCATATATGAAAATAAAATTTTCTATATGTCATGTATGGAAATGTGGGTGCATATTTCCATAAAAGAAAATAGAACTTTCTATATTTCCTATATGAAATTATGGGTGAATATTTCCATATAAGAAAATCTAATTTTCTATGTTTCCTGTATGAAAATTTGGGTGTATATTTCCATATAAGAAAATCAAATTTTTGTATTTTCTGTTTGAAATATGGGTGCGTATTTCCATATGTGAGAATCTTATTTTCTATACTTCCTTTATGAAAATATGCGTTCAGGTTCTAGGTTTAGCTCTCTTGATAGTTTTTTCTGGCATGTGGAGACTATCCCTTATAGAGGATATTGCCAACGTACATTCCCAGCGGCAGTGTGCGGCGTTCCCTTTCCTCCGGGCTCTCTCCTGCCTTTATTGTCTGTGAACTTGTGAGGATGCCCATTGTGAATGGTGGGATTTGATTTCTAGTTGTCATTTTGTTTGGCATTCCTGCAGTAATTAGAAATGCTGAGCATCTTGTCCCATGAGGCAGTGTGGTATTTTATTTAAATTTCTTTTTAAAGAGTATGAGAAAAATTTACCAGTGGCAAGAAGCTTTTAGATAGTCCATTCGGTTCAGTTCAGTTGCTCAGTCGTGTCCGACTCTTTGCGACCCCATGAGTCGCAGCACGCCAGGCCTCCCTGTCCATCACCAACTCCTGGAGTTCACCCAGACTCACGTCCATCGAGTCAGTGATGCCATCCAGCCATCTCATCCTCTGTCGGCCCCTTCTCCTCCTGCCCCCAATCCCTCCCAGCATCAGACTCTTTTCCAATGAGTCAACTCTTCGCATGAGGTGGCCAAAGTAGTGGAGTTTCAGCTTTAGCATCATTCCTTCCAAAGAAATCCCAGGGCTAATCTCCTTCAGAATGGACTGGTTGGATCTCCTTGCAGTCCAAGGGACTCTCAAGAGTCTTCTCCAACACCACAGTTCAAAAGCATCAATTTTTCAGTGCTCAGCTTTCTTCACAGTCCAACTCTCACATCCATACATGACCACTGGAAAAACCATAGCCTTGACTAGATGGACCTTTGTTGGCAAAGTAATGTCTCTGCTTTTGAATATGCTATCTAGGTTGGTCATAACTTTTCTTCCAAGGAGTAAGCGTCTTTTAATTTCATGGCTGCAGTCACCATCTGCACTGATTTTGGAGCCCCCCAAAATAAAGTCTGACACTGTTTCCACTGTTTCCCCATCTATTTGCCATGAAGTGATGGGACCAGATGCCATGATCTTCGTTTTCTGAATGTTGAGTTTTAAGCCAACTTTTTCACTCTCCTCTTTCACCTTCATCAAGAGGCTTTTTAGTTCCTCTTCACTTTCTGCCATAAGGGTGGTATCATCTGCATAGCTGAGGTTATTGATATTTCTCCTGGCAATCTTGATTCTGGCTTGTGCTTCTTCCAGCCTAGCGTTTCTCATGATGTACTCTGCATATAAGTTAAATAAGCAGGGTGACAATATAGAGCCTTGACGTACTCCTTTTCCTATTTGGAACCAGTCTGTTGTTCCATGCCCAGTTCTAACTGTTGCTTCCTGACCTGCATACAGATTTCTCAAGAGGCAGGTCAGGTGGTCTGGTATTCCCATCTCTTTCAGAATTTTCCCCAGTTTATTGTGATCCACACAGTCAAAGGCTTTGGTATAGTCAATAAAGCAGAAATAGATGTTTTTCTGGAACTCTCCTGCTTTTTCCATGATCCAGCGGATGTTGGCCATTTGGTCTCTGGATCCTCTGCCTTTTCTAAATCCAGCTTGAACATCAGGAAGTTCATGGTTCACGTATTGCTGAAGCCTGGCTTGGAGAATTTTGAGCATTACTTTACTAGCGTGTGAGATGAGTGCAATTGTGTGGTAGTTTGAGCATTCTTTGGCATTGCCTTTCTTTGGGATTGGAATGAAAACTGACCTTTTCTGGTCCTGTGGCCACTGTTGAGTTTTCCAAATTTGCTGGCAGCAAATTGAGTGCAGCACTTTCACAGCATCATCTTTCAGGATTTGAAATAGCTCAAGTGGAATTCCATCACCTTCACTAGCTTTGTTTGTAGTGATGCTTTCTAAGGCCCGCTTGACTTCACATTCCAGGATATCTGGCTCTAGGTGAGTGATCACACCATTGTGATTATCTGATTTGTGAAGATCTTTTTTGTACAGTTCTTCTGTGTATTCTTGCCACCTCTTCTTAATATCTTTTGCTTCTGTTAGGTCCATACCATTTCTGTCTTTTATCGAGCCCATCTTTGCATGAAATATTCCCTTGGTATCTCTAATTTTCTTGAAGAGATCTCTAGTCTTTCCCATTCTGTTGTTTTCCTCTATTTATTTAAATTGGTCGCTGAAGAAGGCTTTCTTATCTCTTCTTGCTATTCTTTGGAACTCTGCATTCAGATGCTTATATCTTTCCTTTTCTCCTTTGCTTTTTGCTTCTCTTATTTTCACAGCTATTTGTAAGGCCTCCCCAGACAGCCATTTTGCTTTTTTGCATTTCTTTTCCATGGGGATGGTCTTGATCCCTGTCTCCTGTACAATGTCACAAACCTCATTCCATAGTTCATCAGGCATTCTATCTATCAGATCTAGGCCCTTAAACCTATTTCTCACTTCCACTGTATAATCATAAGGGATTTTATTTAGGTCATACCTGAATGGTCTAGTGGTTTTCCCTACTTTCTTCAATTGAAGTCTGAATCTGGCAATAAGGAGTTCATGATCTGAGCCACAGTCAGCTCCTGGTCTTGTTTTTGCTGACTGTATAGAGCTTCTCCATCTTTGGCTGCAAAGAATATAATCAACCTGATTTCAGTGTTGACCATCTGGTGATGTCCATGTGTAGAGTCTTCTCTAGTGTTGTCGGAAGAGGGTGTTTGCTATGACCAGTGCATTCTCTTGGCAAAACTCTGTTAGTCTTTGCCCTGCTTCATTCCGTATTCCAAGGCCAAATTTGCCTGGTACTCCAGGTGTTTCTTGACTTCCTACTTTTGCATTCCAGTCCCCTATAATGAAAAGGACATCTTTTTTGGGTGTTAGTTCTAAAAGGTCTTGTAGGTCTTCATAGAACCGTTCCACGTCAGCTTCTTCAGCATTACTGGTTGGGGCATAGACTTGGATTACTGTGATATTGAATGGTTTGCCCTGGAAACGAACAGAGATCATTCTGTCCTTTTTGAGACTGCATCCAGGTACTGCATTTCGAACTCTTTTGTTGACCATGATGGCTACTCCATTTCTTCTGAGGGATTCCTGCCCGCAGTAGTAGATATAATGGTCATCTGAGTTAAATTCACCCATTCCAGTCCATTTTAGTTTGCTGATTCCTAGAATGTCAACATTCACTCTTGCCATCTCTTGTTTGACCACTTCCAATTTGCCTTGATTCACGGACCTGACATTCCAGGCTCCTATGCAATATTGTTCTTTACAGCATCGGACCTTGCTTCTATCACCAGTCACATCCACAGCTGGGTATTGTTTTTGCTTTGGCTCCATCCCTTCATTCTTTCTGGAGTTATTTCTCCTCTGATCTCCAGTAGCATATTGGGCACCTACTGACCTGGGGAGTTCCTCTTTCAGTATCCTATCATTTTGCCTTTTCATACAGTTCATGTGGTTCTCAAGGCAAGAATATTGAAGTGGTTTGCCATTCCCTTCTCCAGTGGACCACATTCTGTCAGACCTTTCCACCATGACCCGCCCGTCTTGGGTGGCCCCACGGGCATGGCTTAGTTTCACTGAGTTAGCCAAGGCTGTGGTCCTAGTGTGATTAGATTGACTTGTTTTCTGTGAGTATGGTTTCAATGTGTCTGCCCTCTGACGCCCTCTTGCAACACCTACCGTCTTACTTGGGTTTCTCTTACCTTGGACGTAGGGTATCTCTTCATGGCTGCTCCTTACCTTGGACGAGGGGTATCTTCTCACCGCCGCCCCTTCTGACCTTGAATGTGGAATAGGTCCTCTAGGCCCTCCTGCGCAGCCACTGCTTCTTGGAGGTGGGGTAGCTCCTCTCGGCCACTGCCCCTGACCTCGGACGTGGGGTAACTCCTCTTGGCCGCCTCCCCTCGGGCATGGGGTCCTCCCGGCTTCTGCCCCTGACCTTGGACGTGGGGTAGCTCCTCTCGGCCGAGCTAAATGCGCCGGCCACAGCAGGGCAGCTGTCATTAACAATGCCCCAGGGCTTCCCTCATAGTTCAGTCGGTAAAGAATCTGCCTGCAATGCAGGAGACCAGGGTTCGATTCCTGGGTTGGGAAGATCCCTTGGAGAAGGAAATGGCAACCCACTCCACTATTCTTGCCTGGAAAATCCCATGGACAGAGGAGCCTGGCAGGCTACAGTCTATGGGGTCGCAAGAGCTGGACACGACTTAGCAACTAAACCAGCACCACCAGACCTTGTAGGTTAGAGGTGCCAGTAAGCGCCAGTGGTCAAGTTGTTGCAGTTACAGAAAAGGTCCACAAGGCGGCAGCACTTTCCCAAGCCCACTTTTGGTTCCTGTGGGGCAAACAGAGCCTTAGGGAAAGTTGACTTCCTGGGCTCTGAAGTAGGGTGGAATGTGCCTGCGCAAACACAAAAGGGCTTGTGTCCCAGTACTTCTTCTCTCTAAAACTTCGCACCCTTAACCCCTAGATGAATCCCAGTGGGGGCCACAGCACCCAGCTGAGGGGGCTAAGGTGCCCAGGAGGCTACACTGTGAGTAAGGAGAATTGAGCTGGGAACCCCAGCACCAGGAAAAATGGAAGCTAGGTGACTATTGCCTCCAAGATCCTCGAGGACTTGATCCAACTCAGAACTCTGATCCCAGCCAGAGCCAAGCAGACAGTAGAGGTTTAAAAAGGGCTCAATGAAGGGCACCCTATCAGGCTGTCTCCATCCCACCCCAGTCCAGCAGAGGAAACCAAGCCTGTTCAGGCTCCAGGGATGGGATAGTAGCTCCAGTCAGGGAGACTGGAGGGAATCAAGTAGGCATTGCCTTTCTTTTCTTTCCTTTAACATCGTGCCAATGCTGTGTTGGAGTACTCTTGTTCTTGTCTTCAGTGTTCAGTTCAGTTCAGTCGCTCAGTTGTGTCCGACTCTTTGCGACCCCATGGACTGCAGCACCCCAGGCTTCCCTGTCCATCACCAACTCCTGGAGTTTACTCAAACTCACATCCATTGAATCAGTGATGCCATCCAACCATCTCATCCTCTGTCATCCCCTTCTTCTCCCTCCTTCAGTCTTTCCCAGCATCAGGGTCTTTTCAGATGAGTCAGTTTTTGCATCAGGTGGCCAAAGTATTGGGGCTTCAACTGCAGCATCAGTCCTTCCAATGAATAGTCAAGACTGATTTCCTTTAGGATGGACTGGTTGCATCTCCTTGCCGTCCAGTGTACAACTGCCCAACTCGTGTGTTACATATGTATGAAGTATCTCTATGATTGTTTTGGATTTTTTCCCATAGAAGGTGTAGCCTAGTGCTGAGCATCAGGCCCTTGTGGATTATCTAATCTCAGATCCAGTTTCCTGTGTATATGAGGAAGTTAGGAAGGAAGGAAGGAAGGAGATAATCCTTGTGCATGATCTCTGAGAGAAAGATGTCTGTGTACATGTGGAAGACTGGCAGGCAGGGAGACAGGCAGGCTCTCAGGAAGGACCCAAGTGGGTAATCCTTGTTGATGATCTATTAAAGATAAAGATTTCTGTGTCTATGTTAGTCCTGACCTCCTAATTTATTCCCCGCCCTTCACTATGGATCCCTTTGTTTGACTTTGAATTCTCAGAGTCTCTTATTGAGTTGCAAATTCATTCTTTTGTATCTTTTTTTTCTTTTCCAGTATTTCCTAGAAAGGACATAATATGCTATTGCCTTCCTCTGTCTGACTGATTTCTCTTAGGATATGATTCTCTAAGGCCCATCCCTGTGGCTACCAGTGGCATAATTTCCTAATTTCAGTTTTGATTTTTCATGTAACTCTCCATTGTGTATATGTACCACATCTTGTTTCAGCTTTAATCTGTTGGTAGAGTTTATGCGGGTTCTTTGTCAAAGCTGTTGTGAGTTAGTGCTTCACTGCCTGTTGGGGTTCATGTACCTTTTAACTTCTAATTTTCTCAGAATATAGACTCAGCTGTGGGACTGCTGGATTCTAGATTTAGCCTCTCTTGATAGATGTTTTTTAGGCTTTAGGAGAATGTCCATTATACTGGCTGCTGCCAAAGTAT
Source organism: Bos indicus x Bos taurus (assembly GCF_003369695.1). Lineage (NCBI taxonomy): Eukaryota > Metazoa > Chordata > Mammalia > Artiodactyla > Bovidae > Bos > Bos indicus x Bos taurus. Next base: position 24,307,553 of record NC_040103.1, on the reverse strand, counting down.
ATTCCTGCCAATAGTTAAGGGGGATTCTTTTCCTCCAGACTCTTTCCTGCATATATTACCTGGAGACTTCTGACATTGGCCGTTGTGAGTGTTTTGAATTGATTTCCCATTGTCCTTTTGACTGGCATTCCAAGAACAATTAGGGATGATGAGAATCTTGTTTTATGGCAGAGGTTTGGGTGTGTTTTTTCATTTCTTTTTTCTTTTCATTGTCTTAAACGGTGTCAGGACAGTTTACCTTTAGTAGTTGCCTTCCTAAAAGTCGGCTGTGTTTAGAATTTATTTCTCCGGTGCCGGCCACAACACATTTCCTGAGGGCAGCCGTCATTAACGGAATCCCAGGCCTCGTGATTTGAGGTGACTGTGAGCTAGAGTGACCAGGTTGTAGTTACAGAAAACCTCCACAAGATGGCAGCACTTTTTCATGCCCACCTTTGTCTTGGGGCAAGTTGGCTTCCTGGCCTGTGAAATAGAGTGGAATTTGCCAGAGCAAACAGGAAAGGGCTTGCTTCTCACTACTTTTCCCCCCTTAAAGCTGGGCTGGATGAAGCACAAGCTGGAATCAAGATTGCCAGGAGAAATATCAATAACCTCAGATATACAGATGATACCACCCTTATGGCAGAAAATGAAGAGGAACTGAGGAGCCTCTTGATGAAGGTGAAAGAGGAGAGTGAAAAAGTGGGCTTAAAACTCAACATTCAAAAAGCGAAGATTATGGCATCTGGTCCCATCACTTCATGGCAAATAGATGGGGAAACAATGGAAACAGTGACAGATTTTATTTTCTTGGGCTCCAAAATCACTGCAGATGGTGACTGCAGCCATGAAATTAAAAGATGCTTGTTCCTTGGAAGAATATCTATGACCAACCTAGACAACATATTAAAAAGCAGAGACATTACTTTGCCAACAAAGGACTGTTTAGTCAAAGCTATGGTTTTTCCAGTAGTCATGTATGATGTGAGAGTTGGACTATAAAGAAAGCTGAGTGCCGAAGAATTGATGCTTTTGAACTGTGGTGCTGGAGAAGACTCTTGAGAGTCCCTTTGATGGCAAAGAGATCAAACCAGTCAATTCTAAAGGAAATCAGTCCTGAATATTCATTGGAAGGACTGATGCTGAAGCTGAAGCTCCAGTTCTTTGGCCACCTGATGTGAAGAACTGACTCGCTGGAAAAGATCCTGATGCTGGGAAAGATTGAAGGGAGGAGAAGGGGATGACAGAGGATGAGATGGTTGGATGGCATCACCGACTCTATGGACATGAGTTTGAGCAAGCTCCAGGAGTTGGTGATGGACAGGGAGGCCTAGTGTGCTGCAGTCCATGGGGTCGCAAAGAGTCAGACACGACTGAGCGGCTGAACTGACCTGAAAGCGTCTCACAAACAGCCAGTGCAGAATAATCCCTCCAGGGCCCACAGTACACTGCTGAGGGTGCTTAGGTGCTAGGAAGCTGCACTCTCAGGGAGGAGACTGGGATCCCCAGCACCAGGAGAGGTTGAGGCTAGCTGAATTTTTCCCTGGGGCCTTGATGCCATGCAGAACTGTTGTCTCAGCCAGACATAACACACATTAGACCTATAAAAAGTATTCAGCGAAGGCTGTGTCGACCTCACCCCAGTTCAGCAGTGGGGTCCAGGCCTTCTCAATATCCAGGGATGGGACAGCATCCCAAGTCAGAGAGGTCAGACATAATACAGTAGGCACTGCTGTCTTTCCTTTTTTTTTAAACATCTTGCCACTACACCATTGCAGCAGAGTCGCTTTGCCATACCGTGATCGTTGTCAGTAGACAGTCGCCTGATTCAGGTATTAAGTAATCTGTGGGGTATCTCTATGATTGGGGGAGGGCTTTTACCTTAGAAAGCTTGAGCAGAGTGGTGAGCATCAGATCTTCGTGCATGATCTACCTCAGATAAACTGAACTGAACTGAATGCGCCTTTTAATCAATGGTGTTCTCAGGATATTAGGCTAAGGTGTGGGGATGTCAGATTTTAGGCTTAGCCAGACTTGATATTTTTTCCAGGCGTTCAGAGACTGTCCATTTTACTGGCTGCTGCCAACGTCTATTCCCACCAACAGCCTAGGGGGATTCTTGTTCCTCTAGACTCTCTCCTGCATTTATTGCCTACAGACTTGTGCCACTGGCCTTTGTGAATTTTGCCATTTGATTTCCCATTGTCTTTTGATTGGCATTTCATGCAGCAATGAGAGATGCTGAGCATCATATTTGGTCAGGGAGAGTTGAGTCTGATTATTCTTTCTTTTTTTTCCCTTAAATAGTGTAAGGACAATTTACCTTTGGCCATTGACTTCCTGAACTTTGACTGTTTTTGAAATTAATTTCTCCCGTGCCGGCCACAGGACATTTCCTCTGTATTGCTGTCATTAACAAAACCCCAGGCCTTGTGAATTCAGATGCCAATGGCAAATAGATGGGGGAAAATGGAAGCAGTGACAGACTTTATTTTATTGGGCTCCAAAATCGCTGTGGACAGTGACTACAGCCATGAAATTAAGACACTCCCTCATCTTGAGAAAGAAGAATGGAACTGGAGGAATCAACCTGCCTGACTTCAGGCTCTACTACAAAGCTACAGTCATTAAGACAGTATGGTACTGGCACAAAGATAGAAACATAAATCAATGGAACAAACTAGAAAGTCCAGAGATGAACACATGCACCTATGGACACCTTATCTTTGACAAAAATATACAATGGAGAAAAGACAATCTCTTTAATAAGTGGTGCTGGGAAAACTGGTTAACCACATGTAGAAGAATGAAACTAGAACACTTTCTAACACCATACACAAAAATAAACTTAAAATGGATTAAAGATCTAAACATAAGACCAGAAACTATAAAACTCCTAGAGGAAAACATAGGCATAAATCACAACAAGATCCTCTATGACCCACCTCCCAAAGTAATGGAAATAAACAAATGGTACCTAATTAAATTTAAAAGCTTTTGCACAATGAAGGAAACTATAAGCAAGGTGAAAAGACAGCCTTCAGAATGGGAGAAAATAATAGCAAATGAAGCAACGGACAAAAAATTAATCTCAAAAATATACAAGCAGCTCATGCAGCTCAATACCAGAAAAATAAATGACCCAATCAAAAAATAGGCCAAAGAACTAAACAGACATTTCTCCAGAGAAGACATACAGATGGCTAACAAACACCTGAAAAGATACTCAACATCACTCATTATCAGAGAAATGCAAATCAAAACCACAGTGAAGTTCCATGTCATGCCGGTCAGAATGGCTGCTCTCAAAAAGTCTACAATGAATGCTGGAGAGGGTGTGGAGAAAAGGGAACCCTCTTACACTGTTGGTGGGAATGTAAACTAGTACAGCCACTATGGAGAACAGTGTAGAGATTCCTTAAAAAACTGGAAATAGAACTGCCATACGACCCAGCAATCCCAGTGCTGGGCATACACACCAAGGAAACCAGAATTGAAAGAGACATGTGTACCCCAACATTCATTGCAGCACTGTTTACAATAGCCAGGACATGCAAACAACCTAGATGGCCATTGGCTGATGGCTAAGAAAGTTGTGGTAATATACACAATGGAATATTACTCAACTATTAAAACAAACCCATTTGAGTCAGATCTAATGAGGTGGATGAAACTGGAGCCTATTATACAGAGTGAAGTAAGTCAGAAAGAAAAACACCAATACAGTATATTAATGCATATATATGGAATTTAGAAAGATGGTAATGACAACCCTATATGCAAGACAGAAAAAGTGAAACAGATATAAAGAACAGACTTTTGGACTCTGTGGGAGAAGGCGAGGGTGGGATGATTTGAGAGAATAGCATTGAAACATGTATATTACCATATAGATGGTAAATAGATGACCAGTCCAAGTTCGATGCATGAGACAGGGCTCTCAAAGCTGGTACACTGGGTACCGCGAAGGATGGGATGGGGAGGGAGGTGGAAGCCAGGCTCAGGACAGGGGGACATACGTACACCCATGGCTGATTCATGTCAATGTATGGCAAAAACCACCACAGTATTGGAAAGTAATTAGCCTCCAATTAAAATAAATACATTAATTAAAAAAAGACACTGCTCTTTGGAATAAAAGCTATGACAAATCTAGACAGTGTATTTAAAAGCAGACACATCGCTTTGCTGACAAGGGTCCGAATAGTCAAATCTATGCTTTTTCCAGTGGTCATGTGCAGGTGTGAGAATTGCACCATAAAGAGAGCTGAGTGCTGAAGAACTAATGCTTTCCAACTATGGTGCTGGAGAAGACTCTTGAGATACCTTGGACAGCAAGATCAAACCAGTCAATCCTGAAGGAAATCAACCCTGAATGTTCATTGGAAGGACTGAAGATGAAGCTGAAGCTCCAATACTTCGGCCACCTTATGCAAAGAGTTCACTCATTTGAAAAGACCCTGATGCTGGGAAACATTGAGGGCGACAGGAGAAGGGGCACGGCGGAGAGTGAGTTGGCTCGATGGCATCACTGACTCAACAGATACATGTTTGAACAAACTCAGGGAGATAGTGAAGGACAGGGAAACCTGGCCTGCTGGATGCTGCAGTTCAGGGGATTGCAAAGAATCAGACGTGACTGAGCTACTGAACAACAGGTCCTCTGTCGGTTCTTTAACCAGGTTGTTCATTTGATACTGAATTGTATGAGCTGTTTTATGTACTTTGGATATTAAACCCTTATTTGTCATATTATTAGCAAATATTTTCCCCCTTCCAGCATGTTTTTACATCATTTTGTCACGTTACCCTCCACCGTGCAAAAGTTTTTATGTTTAAGTAGGTCCCATATGTTTATCTTTTGCTTTTGTTTCTCTTAGTAGATACAAAAAACATTGCTATGATTTACATCGAATGTTCTGCCTATGTTTTCTTTTAGGAATTTTGTGGTTTCTAATGCTGAGATTAGGTCTTTAATCCATTTTATTTTTGTACATGTTGTTATAGAATAATTTCCTTTTTCCATGTCTGTCCAGTTTTCCCTCCAGTTATTGAAGAGATGGTCTTTCCTCATTGTCTAGTCTTGCATCCTTTGTTGATTGTAACCACATGGGTTTCTGTCGGGAATCTGTCCTGTTCCATTGGTCTGTGTGTCCTTTCTTGCCCAGTATTATAGGTTTCGATCAGCTCTGTAGTACTGTCTGAAGTCAAGGAAATGAGATATCTCCAGATTTAAAGTTGTTGTGGCTCCTCAAGTTCTCTTGCGTTTCCATAAAGACCTCAAAATTATTTGTTCCGGTCAGTGAAAATTGCCACTGATCTTTCATAGGGATTTCATTGAATCTCAGGTGACACTGGGTAGTACGGTCAGCTTAACAATATTGAATATTCCAATCCAAGAACATGGTCTGTCTTTGCATACAGGTGTGTTTTCAATTTCTTTCACCAGTGTCTTGATAGTTTTCTCAGTACAGATGTTGAACCACCTTAGGTGAGCTTATTCCTAGTGTTGTTTTTTTTTTTGATGTGATGGTAAATAGGATTGTTTATTTCTCTGATAGCTTGCTAGTGTACAGAAATGCAACAGATTTCTGTATATTAATTTTGCATCCTGCAACCTTACCAAATTCATCGAGCTCCAGTAGTTGTGTAGTGGCACATTTGGGATTTTCTGTGTGTAGTATTTCACCTGGAAACAGTGACAGTTTAATTTCCAACGTAGATTTCTTTTTTATTGCTTTCTCTTTGCTTGCTGTCACTAGGACTTTCAAAACTATATTGAATAATAGTGGCAAGGGGGGGCATTCTTGTTTCTGATCTTAGAAGAAATGTTTCATCTTTTCACGGCTGAGTCTGATGTTAGCTGCGTATTTATGAACATGGTTTTTATGCTGAGGTATGTTTCCTCTATATCCACTTTCAGGTTTTATCATAAATGGCTATTGACTTTTGTCATAAGCTTTCTGTGCATCTGCCCCGTCCAGCACAGCCGGTGAGAAAGAACTGAAACAGGGGTGAGTGCATAATAAAAAGACAGATACATATAATTCGGCAAGTGGGGGAGTCAGAGGGCTGTCCTGTTCTCCATGGCAGAAAGACAAATGGCTCCTTTCAGCCCACACTTTTATTGGCAGAAGTCACATGACATCATTAGGGACTAGCTATACAGGGGAGTTTCAGAGAAGGCAATGGCACCCCACTCCAGTACTCTTGCCTGGAAAACCCCATGGGTGGAGGAGCCTGGTGGGCTGCAGTCCATGGGGTCACTAAGAGTTGGACACGACTGAGCGACTTCACTTTCACTTTTCACTTTCATGCTTTGGAGAAGGAAATGGCAACCCACTCCAGTGTTCTTGCCTGGAGAATCCCAGGGACAGGGAAGCCTGGTGGGCTGCCGTCTATGGGGTCGCACAGAGTCGGACACAACTGAAGTGACTTAGCAGCTGCAGCAGGATACAGGGGAGTTTGATTAGCGCAGGCTCTGCTGTTTGATCAGGAATATCTTGTTTTGTTTACATGGAGACGGGCACAATGGTAGGCAGTGAAGCAGAGCAGAGAGCACGTCCCACCCCAAGAATGTCCGTTAGGCATGCTTACTAGGACAATCAGGAGGGTGCAGTTTGCCGCACCCTCGAGTCATGGGGCAGGTTCTGATCTCTGCTCTACCAGGCTGCAACATCTCCTGCTTTTTGTTTTGATTGCAGGGCTATCATGGTCATCCAGAATAATAATATAGGGCTCTTTTTGTGTTAAATTTGGAGGTCCCCTGTTAGGATCAGGGAACCAGTGAGAATTGTTTGTGAAAATTGAAGAGGAAGGGTCAATCTAAGTTAAGGGTCTGGCTAATGGAGGATTTGGAACACAAGTCCAATACAAATCAGCATCTGCCCCAGTTACCGCACAGGAGATCAATGCCACCATAGCCAGCAGCATGGTCTCAGGAGTCTTAGGTGTCTGAGTGTGCAGGAGCTTCTGTTTGCTCTTCTGACTGAGGCTCTTCAGTTGTCCCCAGGTCACAGGAGGTGCCTGTGAGTTCATGGTTGTGGTTCTTGCTTGTGGAGGGGGGGGGGGTGGTCCGCCAGATGCAGCCTTTGGACTTTCTGTGTCACCATCGCCATGCTCACTGTGGGATCCCACATCTCCTGTGGCGCAAATGGGGGGTTCATGGTATGGCTTGATGTACCTGCTTGGTATCCAGCGAGGGCCTTGACCTGTTGAGACACAACCATATCCTTGTCCCCATGTTAGTAGGGGGTTGGTCCTTCACATGGACCACCTTCTAGTACCTTCCACCAGACCTGTGGGTGTTGCACTGAAGGAGTATGTGAATGGTGTTTCTCATATGGGGTTGATTTTTGGTCATCTGTTGTGAAAAAATTTAAGGTTAGGAGAGCTAAGTGCAGATGTGCAGGTGGAGATTTCCCTGCTATTCCCTCTTTTTGTTTTAAAAGCTGATTTTTAAGAGCATAATGTGCCCGTTCAACGATAGCTTGGATTATATGGGATGCCTGTAGAGTGACAGATAGACCAGAGAGAGCAAAAGGCTTTAAAAGCTTTACTGGTGTAAGCGGGCTTAAAAGATCAGCCTGAGAATTGCCAAAGGTGGAGAGGCCCTGGGAGGGGGTAGTGAGCTCGAATATGTGTAATTAAAAAAAGGAAAGAAATGGGAACGAACAGCTTTTTGAAGTTGGAGAAATAGGAGGAATAATTCCTCAGAACTAACATGTTTAATTTGTGCAGTCTCAATAGACTTGGTTATTCCAACAACATAGGCAGAGTCACTAACAATATTAATAGGGGTCTTATCTTTAGAAACAAGTACTGTAATTACTGCTACTAATACCACCCATTGAGCCAAGGTATAGGGAGTAACTAGAGTCTTTCCTTCCTCAGGCTGGGTAATGCCTGCTTTGCCATTGTTAGAGCCATCTGTAAAATAAGTAGGAGCATCTGGGATAGGTGTGGCTTTGGTGACTCTGGGCCACACAAAGGGAGTTAGGGAAATAAATTGTAACAATTTATGTGCTGCTGCTAAGTCACTTCAGTCGTGTCTGACTCTATGCGACCCCATAGACGGCAGCCCATCAGGCTCCCCCGTCCCTGGGATTCTCCAGGCAAGAACACTGGAGTGGGTTGCCATTTCCTTCTCCAATGCATGAAAGGGAAAAGTGAAAGTGAAGTCACTCAGTGGTGTCCGACTCTTTGCAACCCCATGGACTGCAGCCCACCAGGCTCCTCGGTCCATGGGACTTTCCAGGTAAGAGTACTGGAGTGGGTGGCCATTGCCTTCTCCAAATTTATGTGCAGGAGGGTGATTGTCGAAAATGCCCACAAAATCAGCAAGGGTAACCTGTTATGATAAGCAAGTTTGCCAAGGTTGCTATTGTTGAGTTTTGTCAAATGGAACATGAATAGTTTGAGGATCAAAGCCAGTCAACTGGCGAGTACGTTTTCTTCCCTGCATAATTAAATTAGACATAAGGGTAACACACGTCATCAGGGTCTTGCCCTCCTGAGAATGTGGAAACAACCATTCTATGATGCCAAATGTAGGCTGTTCCTGAAATAAAACTCCAGTAGGGGTTTCTGGAGAAGCTACGCCAATGAGAAGAATAGGATAATCATAATGAATATGATTAATTTGAGCATTTTGAATGGCAATATTTACTATATCAAGTTCCTTTTTAGCTTGTGGAGTCAGAGTCTGTGGGGAGGAAAGGGCTGAGTCCCCTTTAAGAGTCTCAAAGAGGTGTTTAAGTTAACTGATAGGGATGCCCAAAGTAGGGTGCAACCAATTAATATCTCCTAAAAGCTTTTGAAAATTATGTAATGTTTTGAGATTATTGTATCTAACGGATACTTTTTGGGGTGTAATGGTGTGTTCTGAAACCCAATAACCTAAATAGAAAAAGGGAGCTTTTTTTTGAATTTTTTAGGGGGCTACATGTAGTCCCCATCATATAAGGTCATGTTAAACTTGGTGAAAAAGTGGGTTTAGGAGAGATTACTCCGAGGCAGCTAAGAGTATGTCATCCATATTGTGAAAGAAACAGACTTGAGGATAGAGGGACCGAGAGCGCTAGCCACGCAGAGCATGGACTACTCATCATTTCCTGAGGCAACATTTTTTATTGGTACCATTTCAGGGGAGCTTGTTGGTTAATACTGGGCACCGAAAATGCAAATTCCTCTTTGTCTTGTGGGGCAAAAGGGATTGTATAAAAACAATCTTTAAGAGCTAGAACTACAATTGGCCAATTTTGAGGTATGGCTGAAGGGGATGGGAGTCCAGGCTGCAAGGTCCCCATGGGTTGCTTAACTGCATTAATAACTCAAAGATCATGAAGCAGCCTCTGTTTGCCTGACTTTTTGGGGATTGCAAAAACTGGAGTATTCCAAAGACTAGTACTCTCTTCTATGTGTCCTGCTTGAAATTCTTCTTCTACTAAGGCTTGTAAAGGTATAGGTTTCTCCTTTGCTAGAGGCCAAGTAGGTTTAGATGTAAGCCATGTTAGAAGTGTGGCGTGTGGTGGCAGAGAAATGGCAATGGCCCTAATTAAAAATTTTTATGTCCAGCCCTTTTCTGTCCAATCTGGGCTGAATAAGTAAAGAAGGATCTCCCTGTAAATTTCTTCCTAGCCCTTTTCCTGGCTGGTGCCCCATTCTCGGCATCATATAATTTGTCTTTTCCTCATTGGTGAGAACTAGGTACCATTGGGCAAGCAGATCTCTGCCCCATAAATTACAGGGAATGTCTGTAGTAAAAGGTTAGAAATGGCGAGTTGTTTATCAGGCCCTAGGCAAGGAAGAATTGCTGCAATTTGAGCAAGTTGTTGGGGTTTTCCCAAGCCTGATATTTTCCCCTGGGGTTCAGTCAAGGGCCAGTCATCTGGCCATTGACGAGAAGTAATGATGGAAACATCAGCCCCAGTATTTAAGAGACCAGAGAAGGTTTTTCCTTGAATTTTAACCTTACAAGTGGGCCAATCTGAGAGTATTTGTTGAGTAAAGCACACTACTTAATAACTTGTGCACCCAAATCCTTGTTCTCCTCTGGTGACAGGATTAGAATTGTTAGGGATGTGGTAAGGCAAGAGATCTTGCCTGGAGAATCCCAGGGACGGGGCATCCGGGTGGGCTGCCGTCTATGGGGTCGCAGAGTTGGAGACGACTGAAGTAACTCAGCAGCAGCAGCAAGGCAAGAGAAGGAGCTGAGCAATTCTCTGACCTTGAGGAATGACATGGAATGAATGAGAGAGCGAGCCATTACTTTAATTTTTCCTGAATAGTCTGGGTCAATAAGGCCAGGAAAAATTTGGAGGCCCTTAAGATTAAGGCCACTTTTGTCCAGAATGAATACTATGGTCCCCGGTGGAATGGGGCCTTGGATCCCAGTATGGACTGCTAATCGAGGATCTGATTCACTAATCTGAACAGTTACTCTGGTTGGGAGGTCCAACCCAGCACTTCTGCTGGTAGCAGCTGAGAGGCTGAAAGGTGTGCTGGAGGCCCTCACAGGGTATGCCCCCATTGTTTGCGGGGCCTGATGCTGGCCCCGTTGGCCATTTCCCGGCTGTAAAGGGGAACTGTTTTTATGAAATTTTGATCTGCATTGATTGCACCAATGATTGCCTCTTTGGCACTGAGGACACAGTCCTGGTGTTCTAATGTCACCAGTAGGTGGAGGTATTATAACACCTGTTTTGGGATGGGAATGGCAATCCTTTTTCATATGTCCAGGCTTTTCACTTTGAAAGCATTTGGCAGGGGAAGAGTTAAAATTATTTTTAAAGGCAGCACAAATTGCTTGGGCTAGCATGGTTTTTTTGTGAGCCTGTGTACCAATATTTTGACATGCTTGGATAAAATCTGCAAGACTGCCATTTTGACGAATAGGGTTGAGGGTGGCCTTGCAATCTTCATCGGCATTTTCATAGGCTAACGGTTTTAACAAAATGTCCTCCACTGTAGGACTATTAATTTGACGGCAGAGAGCAGATGAGAGGCGGTCTACAAATTCAGTGAAGTCTTTTCCAGGTCTCTCTAATATTTTAACAAATGAACCAGTATGCTTGCCAGGGTCTGATACTGTCTGCCATGCCCATCAGCAGCATTAGTACACCTTCATAAGTCAGTTGGGCTGTTGGACTGGTATACTGCCCTGTGCCTGTGAGCATTTCAAAAGTAAGACTATGTCCATTGGCCAAATTAATATGGGCCTGCTTTTGGCACAACTCAGTATAAGAGACAAAAAACTGTAAATATTGGGGATCACTTAAAGCAGTTTTGGCTAACATTTTAACATAGTAAGAAGAGCATCTCCCATGCAAACAAATTTGCAGTATTTCCTGTGTATACAGGGAATTGGCCCCGTTTAACCTAACACTAGATTTTAATTCCTTTAAAACCTGATTTCAAAAGTTTCATGGGTTGCAACAACCTGAGAGGGATCATTGGGGTCAGGCCTGTAATCAAGAGGGAAAGCAAGATGGTTCTCAATGTACAAAGCACCCTAATGCAGGGTGGAGGTCATGGCCTGCTGAAACCGAGCCAGCGGCTTATCCTCCCAAGGCATTTCTGGATGAAGAGGTTGTGGTGGAAAATTGTCCTCAAGCTTGGATGGCAAAGGGGCAGAACGGTTAACAGGAGCCACCTCTGAGGACATGGCCTTTTCACATGCTTTCTCAGTCTGTAGAGGGTATAGGCAGAGAAGGCAATGGCAACCCACTCCAGTGTTCTTGCCTGGAGAATCCCAGGGACGGGGGAGCCTGATGGGCTGCCATCTATGGGGTCACACAGAGTCGGACACAACTGAAGTGACTTAGCAGCAGCAGCAGAGGGTATAGGACCAATCGCACTAGTCCCAGGTCGCAAATACCGTCACGAGTATGTGATTCCCTCTCCCGTGTGCTGTTTTTAAATTTTCTCCCACTCGGTCCCAATTTTCAATATCTAGAGTGCCTTCTTCTGGAAACCAAGGGTTATATTTAACCACCTCTTTTAGCAGTTGTGTCAACTGCTCCTCTTTCACCTGCGCTCCAGCATTATGGAGGAGGTGCTTCAAAAGCTGGAGATAAAGTTTCTCACCTTTACGCAAATCATTCCTCATTGTTACCCTGACTTTTTAAGACAACAAGGGACTTTCTACCCTTAGAGTCTGAGGGCCTGGTCTCTATCCAGGCTTCTCACTTACCGCTCTCTGTCTTCACGTTCAGTTTTTTCCCTTGGGGGAATCCTTCCCGCCTTCAGGTCCCTGTTTGGGCGCCACCTGCCGTTTCCAACACAGCGGGTGAGAAAGACCCGAAACAAGGGCAAGCGCGTAATGAAAAGACAGACATAATTTGGCAAGCGGGGAGTCAGAGGGCCCTCCTGTTCTCCATGGCAGGAAGACAAAAAAGCTCTGAAAGGAAAATAGCTGAAAAGCCCGCACTTTTATTGGCAGAAGTCACATGACATCATTAGGGACTAGTTATACAAGGGAGAAGGCAATGGCACCCCACTCCAGTACTCTTGCCTGGAAAATCCCATGGATGGAGGAGCCTGGTAGGCTGCAGTCCATGGGGTCGCTAAGAGTTGGACACGACTGGGCGACTTCACTTTCACTTTTCCCTTTCATGCATTGGAGAAGGAAATGGCAACCCACTCCAGTGTTCTTGCCTAGAGAATCCCAGGGAAGGGGGAGCCTGGTGGGCTGCTGTCTATGGGGTCGCACAGAGTCGGACACGACTGAAGCGACTTAGCAGCAGCAGCATACAGGGGAATTTGATTAGCGCAGGCTCTGCTGTTGATCAGGAATATCTTGTTTTGTTTCCATGGGGACACACGCAGGGGTAGGCTGTGAAGCGGAGCAGAGAGCACATCCCGCCCCAGGAATATCCATTATATTCGGACAATCAGGAGGGTGCAGTTTGCTGTACCCTCGAGTCATGGGGCAGGTTCTGGTCTCTGCTCCACCAGGCTGCAACATCCATCTACTGAGATGGTAATATGTCTTTTAATTTGATTTGTTACTGTGTTGTATCACATTGATAGGTGGATACTGAGCCATCCTTCTGTCCCTGGGATAAATCTGGCTTGATCACGTGTGGTCCTTTTTTTTTTTTTTTTCACATTTCTTGTTTTTATTTCAACATTTAAAATATTCACAGATGCAGTATTATATTCATTGACATCTCCATGGAAGATGTACCAAACAAAGCAGACAGGTATTCCACAAGTACAGGATTACATATTTGTTAACCATGTGAACGTTTACCACTAGAGTTTATCTAGAAAAACACCACTTTAAAAAAGAAAAAAAAGCAAAAAGTGTTTTGAGTGTTTCTCTGAATTTCCATAAAAAGTGAGCTGCAAATAATTTCAGGAGACACGTGTGGTCCTTTTAACAAATTCCTGAATTTCCTTGTTAATTCATTGAGGGTTTTGCATCTATGTTTATCCGTGTTCAGTTCGGTTTAGTTCAGTCGCTCAGTCGTGTCCGACTCTTTGCAACCCCATGAATCGCAGCACGCCAGGCCTCCCTGTCCATCACCAACTCCCAGAGTTCACTCAGACTCATGTCCATCGAGTCAGCGATGCCATCCAGCCATTTCATCCTCTGTCGTCCCCTTCTCCTCCTGCCCCCAATCCCTCCCAGCATCACAGTCTTTTCCAATGAGTCAACTCTTCGCATGAGGTGGCCAAAGTAGTGGAGTTTCAGCTTTAGCATCATTCCTTCCAAAGAAATCCCAGGGCTGTTCTCCTTCAGAATGGACTGGTTGGATCTCCTTGCAGTCCAAGGGACTCTCAAGAGTCTTCTCCAACACCACAGTTCAAAGGCATCAATTCTTCAGTGCTCAGCCTTCTTCACAGTCCAACTCTCACATCCATACATGACCACTGGAAAAACCATAGCCTTGACTAGACGGACCTTTGTTGGCAAAGCCTGCAACTTTCTTTTTTCTGTGATTTATTTTTCTGGTTTTGGCCACAGGGTGATGCTGGCCTCAGAATGAGTTCAGAAGTGTTCCTTCCTCTGCAGTTTTTGTGGAATGGTTTCAGAAGGGTCTATATTAACTCTTCTCTGAATGTCTAGCAGAATTCACCTGTGATGCCGTCTGGTTCTGGATTTCTGTTTGCTGGGAGTTTTAAGTCACTGGTTAGATTTCAGTACTGGTAATTGGTCTGTTGGTGTTTTCTATTTCTTCCTGGTTTAGTCTTGGGAGATTGTCCATTTCAGAGAATTTGTCCATTTCTATTAGCTTATCTATTTTGTTGATGTATAGTTACTCATAGTAGTCTCTCATGAACCTCTGTATTTCTGTGGTGCCAGTTGTAACATTTTTCATATCTGGTTTTTATTGATTAGGGCCCTCTCCCTTTTTTTTTTCTTGATTGAGTCTGTTTAAATGTTTATCAGTTTTGTTTCACTCTTCAAAAAACCAGCTGTTTGCTTCCTTGATCTTATCTGTTTTTCAATTTTTTATTCACTTATCTCCCCTGATATTTAAGATTTCTTTTCTTCTCAATTTGGGTTTGCTTTATTCTTTTACTGTTCCTTTGGGCATAAGGTTAGATTGTTAGAGGTTTTTCTTGTTTCTTGAGGCAAACTTGTATCACTGCAACTTCCCTCTTAGAACTTCCTATGTTGCATCCCATAGACTTGTGGATCATTTCATTTTCATTTGTCTCCAGGTATTTTTATTAATTGTATTACTTTTTTAAACTTCTTCAGTGATCCATTGGCTGTTCAGTCGAATATTGATTAGCCTCCAAGGGTTTGTGCTTTTTTCAGTTTACTTGTTGATTTCTAGTCTCATAGAGGGAGAAGGCAATGGCACCCCACTCCAGTACTCTTGCCTGGAGAACCCCATGGGCAGAGGAGCCTGGTGGGCTGCAGTCCATGGGGTCGCTAAGAGTCAGGCACGACTGAGTGACTTCACTTTCACTTTTCACTTTCATGCATTGGAGAAGGAAATGGCAACCCACTCCAGTGTTCTTGCCTGGAGAATCCTGGGGACGGGGGAGCCTGGTGGGCTGCCGTCTATGGGGTCACACAGAGTTGGACATGACTGAAGCGACTTAGCAGCAGTCTCATAGTGTTGTGGTCAGAAGAGAGGATTGATATTATTTCTATTTTCTTACTTATCAAGGCTTGTATTGAGGCCTAGCGTGTAATGTATCATAGAGAATGTTCCATGTACACTTGAAAAGAGTGTATTATATTATGCTTTTGGATAGAATAATATATATATGTGACAACATCTATATATGTATAGATATCCATATATACATATCTATCTATATCTATATATATGGGCTTCCCTCATAGCTCAGTCTATAAAGAATCTGCCTGCAATTCAGGAGACCCTGATTTGATCCCTGGGTTGGGAAGATCCCCTGGAGAAGGAAATGGCAACCCACTCCAGTATTCTTGCCTGGAGAATCCCCATAGACAGAGGAACCTGGTGGGCTGCAGTCCATGGGGTTGCAGGGAATCAGACACAATTTAGTGACTAAACCACCATGATACACACACACACACACACACACACATATGTTGTTGTACAGTCACTTAGTCATGTCCAACTCTTTTTGCAACCTCATGGACTGTAGCATGCCAAGCTTCCCTGTCCTTCACCATCTCCCAGAATTTGCTCAAACTCATGTCCATTGAGTCGGTGATGCCATTCAGCCATCTCGTCCTCTGTCATCCCCTTCTCTTCCTGCCTTTGATCTTTCCAGCATCAGAATCTTTTCCAATGAGTTGGCTCTTTGCATCAGGTGGCCAAAGCTTCAGTGTCAGCATCAGTCCTTCCAGTGAATATTCAGGGGTGATTTCCTTTAGGGTTGTCTGGTTTGATCTCCTTGTTTTCCAAGGGACTCTCAAGTGTCTTCTCCAGCACCACAGTTTTGGCTTTAGCATTCTGAAAACACCAGGGAGATCAAGACACCATTTTGACATTTGGCTCCATAGCTTACATTTTTCACATGATGATTTCAAATATATAGAGATCAATTTCTAAGTTCAGAGATAGCACAAATGGCTTTTTTGCTGTGTTGGATTAGGTTGAGTTGGGTTTTTATATCCACTTGTTTTGCCTGACTTAAGTGTTTTACCACATACAGTTATGGAAAGGAAATTTGCTCCCTCCTTTGTCTTAAAATAAGAGATTCCACTACCACGTAATGAGTAAATTAGGCAGAATTCAACTGGATTTTAAAAGATTTTGTATTTTGCAATTCTCACATTCAGTTGGAAATCAAAATTGATTCCAACTTACAAAGTAGCACATGGAAGACACGATTTTCATTCTGGGATATTTCTGTGGATTCCACAGCCCTGTGCTCAATGGAAAGGCTGTTATTTCCTCACTTCCCTGATGAACAATTGAGGAGGAGATGGCAGGTGGTGAGTTGTGGAGAGTGGACCAGATTGTCAGCACAGGACCCTAAGAGGACAATTCATGTTTGACTTTATCCTCGTCACAGAAGACTGTGGGGGCACATTTACGGGAATGACTGCACCCTCCTGGATGTTGGGTCACAGCCTGGTTTCCATCATCTATGGTGTGTCTGTGGAACTCTGTAGCCCCCAGTAGCTGTCTGACTGCCCATCCTGTTGTGGGGAACAGAACGGCAGGAACCGCTTACAGGCAGAAAACTGCTTGAGAAAATGACCTGCCATTTAAAGTGTTTCAGACTCCCCTCTGAGCCCTGGTGAGCATTGTCCCAAACCAGTCAGGAGTGAAACCCCTGTTCCCATCTTTAAGAGTAAAACCCAGTGCATCTGAAGGTCCTTAGTTGCTATGCAAACAAGGTAAGCTTTTTAATTCTGAACTTTCATAATTTTCTGCAGGAATATAGTTTAAATACAGTTTCGGCTTATTGCTGCTTTGTTACATCCATGGATCTTACCTTTAGGATAAAATTACATTTGAAAGCTGTGGTACAAATACAAGCAATGCCTGTTTATCTCCTGACCATGCAGAACGGGGTGATCAGAGTGGAGATGGCTCAGGTCACGGCACAAGCACCCCATTTTCAGATGTGTTTCCCTTTTGTCTTTCCACCATCATAGGTTCACCCACTTGGACTCCATCACTCTTTTTCAAGCTCTTCAATAAAGTGTAGATTGTGGCTCAAACGGTAAAGAATCTACCTGCAATGCAGGAGACCCACGTTTGATCCCTGGGTTGGGAAGGTCCCCTGGAGAAAGGTTGTGGCAACCCACTCCAGTGTTCTTGCTTGAAAAAAATCCCATGGACAGAGGAGCCTGGCGGGATACAGTCTATGGGATCACAAAGAGTTGGACACAACTGAGCGACTGAAACACACACACACCCCTAGAAAGTACTAAGCCCGCCTGTTTAATTTTTGTAGTGACAGTGTGTATTAAGACTGAAAAAGCAGAGTGACACCAGACTTGAGGAGGCTGAGTGGACAGACAATGGCTGGTGTTTTCACTTCACCTTGGCTCCTGTACTGAAGCCCTGGCGGGGGGAGCGGGTGTAGCAACACAGTTGCACAGAATGCTAGGATGAACAGAGTGAATGTAAACCTAAAAGACACACAGCTATTACAACTGGATTGCAACTCAGAAGTATTTGAATGCTCAGGAGAAAAGGTGATACTGGCAAGTAGACGTGGGTCCTCAAAGGACCAATTTTCTAATTTCATCTACAGATTTCCTTTCCCCTGATATTAGTGATATAAAATGCAGTACATCAGAGGAGCAAGATGGTGGAGGAGTAGGTGGATGTGGAATACGTCTCTCTCCACGGACACATCAGGAATACACTTTCAGACACAGAAGTGCATGTAGAGCACGAGCTGAAAGTGGACAGGAGTACCTGACCAGCAGAAACAATATATAGACCCATGCAGAACTCAGTAGGATGAAGGAACTGGGGGGAAAATGGAAGTGTTAGAAGGACTCCTGCCCTCAGTGGGTGGGGGAACTGAAGCAGGGGTCCGATCCCCACACTGGGGCAATTGTCTGAGTCAGAGGAGAAACATTTAAGGCTTAGGGAAGCAGCTGATCTGTGGCAGCCTAAATGGAATAAGAATCAGACAGCCCTTGCCACAGTCATACATACCCTAGGTGGCTCAATGGCTGGGAGCTGGAGTTTAGGGATTGTGGAACAATCCCAGGGTGAGGGCTGCTATTGACTGTGGAGACACAGATTGAGGGGATATAAAGGAGGAGATTGTGGTGGGAAATGCCTGAAGAGGAAAGCCAGGCAGCCATGGAAGCAAGTCACACATTGGGGTTGGAGCCATCACCATAGCCTCTCTTCCCCAACATGCCAGCATTGGCAGCTGAACAATAGAGAGGCTGTCCCATCAAACGCCTGATGCACTGAACTACAGAGTAGGACCCCACCCAGGGTGCCCCTTTAAGTGCCTGACTCACTGATGTACAGAGAAGGACCCCAGGCAAGGGAGCCCTCTAAGTGCCTGAAGGGCACAGAGCTATGGAGAAAGACTGGCCAAAGAGGCCTTCTGATTGCCAGCTACAAGAAGCTTAAAAGAAGATTCTGATAGGGCCATAACTCCTGCGGTGGAGACAGTCCATGTCCCTGCAAACTTTGTGCTGCCAGGGCCCCCACAAGCCAAGCATCTGCCCTACCTTCACGCTCAACTCTCACTGGGACAGACTGCCACAAGCAAAAGAAGTCTTGTGCCTATGCACACAGGTCTTTTTGGTAGTGTCTGACTCATTGTGACCCTGTGGACTATGGCCTGCCAGGCTTCTCTGTCATTGAGGGGGATTCTACAGGCAAGAATACTGGAGCGTATTGGCCAATACTGGTTGCCATACCCTTCTAGAGCACTGTGTTTCCTGCTGCCCTAGCCTCCAAATCCCCTGAGTACCTGGTGCTGCCAGAACCCCTGCGACCCAAGCAGTTGCACCACCTCCATACCTGGCCCTCACAGGGGCAAACCCAAGTCCTCCAGGGCAGCCTCAGGAGCAAACCCCAGTGGACGACCTATATCCAGAGGTGGAAATAAAATCACCATTGAAACCCAGAGGCAGTGCTACTGAGGAAGAAGACCCCCAAATCCTCCCACCAGCTGTACAAGATGCAGATTAAATCCACTCAATCAACTAGGCAGACTCTGTGTCTGTGGAGTATATAAAAGGTCATTGAGAGCTCCCACAAAAGAAAACACACTAGTTCTGATAGCTGTGGACATTGGAGGCAAGAACACACAGGAGTAGGACAGATTAGAATCTGTAGAACACACAGATTAGAATCTAAGCTGCCCTCACAGCAGGTCTAGAGATCAGCACAGTGTTAGAGGGCATCCTAGGGAGGTGAGGTGGACTGTGATTCCCAGGAAGGGAAAGGACTCTGACAGCAGTGACTCAAGAAAAACATTTATTATTCTTATGTTTTGACGTGTTCTGTAGATTTGGATTTTTTTCCTTTTCCCCCCCCCTTTCCCCCACTTATGTTGTAGTTGTCGATTTTATTGGCACTATGAACTCTAAGCTTTTGAGCTTTTTTTCCCCTCAGTCAATATTTTTTATTGTTGTTATAAACCTCTGCCTCTAAATCAGGCTTTTGCAGTTCTGGGGAGTTTGTTTGTTTGTTTGTTTTTTCTCTTTTTTGAATTATAATTTTTAATTTTTAAAATCTATTATTCTTTTTTCTACATTTATTCATTTGTTTGCTTTTCCTACTGTTCTTTTCCCCTTGCAGTTAATCTTTAAATATGCAAATCTTTATCTACTTCTATTTAACTTTGCATATATATTCTTTCTCTTTTCTTTCTTTCCTTTAGTCTCAACATATTTGTTAGTTTTATTTTCATTGCTTTATACCCCAATTGGCACCTTGCTTTAGTCTTGTTTTCCACTTTGTGTTTTTGTTAGTTTTGTTCTGGTAGACATAACTTTTGGTTCCCTTTGTTTGCCAGGTCAATGTATTGTACTTTATTTTTGTCGGACTGTTTCGATTTTGCGTATGGGTGTATATGTACATGTGTTTATTCAGTCACACTTTTTATTGTTGTTGTAAACCTCTGCCTCTACACTGGGCCTTTGCAATTCTGTAGAGTTTTCCTTTTTTTCCTTTTCTCTTTCTTCTTCTATTTTTTTTCTTTTCTCTATTTTATAATTTTAATTTTTTAAAACCTATCATATTTTTCTAAATTTATTCCTTTGTTTGCTTTTCCTACTCTTCTTTTTCCCTTGCAGTTAATCTTCAATGTATATAAATCTTCTTCATCTACCTCTCTTTAACTTTGCATAGCTATTCTTTCTTTTCTTCCCTCTCAACATATGTTAGTTTTATTTTCATTGCCTTATACCACAATTGGCACCTTGCTTTAGTTTTGTTTTCCAGTTTGTGCTTTAGTTAGTTTTGTTCTTAACTGGCAAATATAATTTTTGATATCCTTTGTTTGCTGGATCAATCTACTATACTTTGTTTTTGTTGGACTGTTTTGACTTGGCTTATGGGTGTATATGTATATGTGGATATTCCATTATCTTAATTATTGTTTGCCTGATTTTGTAACTGCCATTTGTCTGGGGTTCATCTTTGGTTTCTCATTTTTGGATATTTGTTTTAATCTCATTTAATTCCATAACAAACCACTTGTGAAATTTTTGTTCCTGAGCAGAGATCAAGCCCTGAGCCTTTGGAGTGGGAGCACTGACTCCAAGACCCTAGACTACCAGAGGACTAACCCTAGGGGGTATCAAATAGTGAGAACTCACACAAAGAAAACCACTGTAATACAAGACCCAGCATCACCCAATCACCAGTAGCACCCTGTGTAGGATGCCTCATCTAAACAAACAAACAAAAAATACAAGCCCAACCACCAGCAGACAGGATTACCACCTCACTCAGCCTTGCCCATCAGAGGAAAAACAAGCAAAAACTCAGCACAAATCTCACACAAATGAAGGAACAAACTAGAAACACAGAAGTCCAAACAAATAAAGAGGAAATAGGCAAACTACCTGAAAAAGAATTCAGAATAATGATAGTAAAGATGATCAAAAACCTTGAAGGCAAAATGGAGAAAATGCAAGAATCAATTAACAAAGACCTAGAAGAATTAAAGAATAAATATACAGAAACAAACAACACAGTTACTGAAATTAAAAATACTCTAGAAGGAATCAATAGCAGAATATCTGAAGCAGAAGAACGAATCAGTGAGCTGGAAGATAATATGGTGGAAATAACTTCTGAACAGAACAATAAAGTAAAAAGAATGAAAAGAACTGAGGATAGTCTTGGAGAACTCTGGGACAATATCAAATGCAACAACATTCGAATAATAGGGGTCCCAGAAGAAGAAGAGAAAAAGAAAGGGTATGAGAAAATTTTTGAGGAGATTATAGTCGAAAATTTCCTCAACATGGAAAAGGAGATAGTCAATCAAGTCCAGGAGACACAAAGAGTCCCATACAGGATAAACCCAAGGAGAACCATGCCAAGACACATACTAATTAAACTAACAAAGACTAAACCCAAAGAAAGAATATTAAAAGCAGCAAGGGAGAAGGACCATGTAACATGCGAGGGAAACCCCATGCACTGAAAAGCTGACCTTCCAGGAGAAACTCTACAGGCCAGAAGAGAATGGCAGGATATATTTAAAGTACTGAAAGGGAAAAATCTACAACCTATATTACTGTACCTGGCAAGCACCTCATTCAAAATTGATGGAGAAATCAAAAGCTTTTCAGACAAGGAAAAGTTAAGAGAATTCCATACAACCAAACCAGCTTTACAACAAATATTAAAGGGACTTATATAGTCAAGAAATACAAGAGAAAAAAAAAAGATCTACAAAATCAACCCCAAACAATTAAGAAAATGGCAATAGGAACATATATATAAATAATTACTTTAAATGTAAATGGATTAAATGCTCCAACCAAAAGACACAGACTGGCTGAATGGGTACAAAAACAAGACGTGTATTTTGATGCCTACAAGAAACCCACTTTAGACCTCAAGACACATATAGACTGAAAGTAGAGGATGGAAAAATATATTCCATGCAAATGGGAAGCAAAAGAAAGCTGGAGTAGCAATCCTCATATCAGACAAAATAGACCTTAAAATAAAGATGATTGGAAGAGATAAGGAAAGATACTACTTAATGACCAAGGCATCAGTCCAAGAGGAAGACATTTGTAAGTATCTACACACCCAACATAGAAGCCCCTCAGTTCATAAGACAAACACTAACAGACATTAAAGGGGAAACTGACAGTAACACAATAATAGTAGGAGACTTTAAAACCCACTCACACCAATGGACAGGTCATCAAAACAGAAAATTAATAAGGAAACACAAGTCTTAAATGATACATCAGATGAGATGGATCTCACTGATATCTTCAGGACATTCCATCCAAATGCAGAAGAATACACTTTCTTCTCAAGTGCACATGAAACATTCTCCAGGATAGACCACATCTTGGGTCACAAACCAAATCTCAGTAAACTTAAGAAAACTGAAATCATATCAAGCATCTTCTCCTACCGCAATGCTATGAGATTAGATGTAAATTACAAGAAAAAACTGTAAGAAACACAAACACATGGAGATTAAACAACACATTTCTAAATAACCAACAGGTTACTGAAGAAATCAAAAGGGAAATAAAAAACTTTCTAGAAACAAATGACAATGAAAACAGGACAACTCAAAACTTATGGGATGCAGCAACAGCAGTTCTAAGAGGGAAGTTCATAGCAATACAATCCTACCTCAAGAAACAAGAAAAACATCAAATAGCCTAACTTTACACCTAAAACAAAAGGCAAAAGAAGAACAAAACAAATCCCAAAATTAGTAGAAGGAAATAAATCATAAAGATCTGAGCAGAAATAAATGAAAAAGAAATGAAAGAAACAATAGTAAAGATTAATCAAACTAAAAGCTGGTTCTTTGAGAAGATAAACAAAATTGACAAACCTTTAGCCAGATTCATCAAGAAAAAAAGGAGAAGAATCAAATCAACAAAATTAGAAATGAAAAATGAGAGGTTACAACAGACAATGCAGAAATACAAAGGATTATGAGAGACTATTATGAACAACTATATGGCAATAAAATGGATAACCTGGAAGAAATGGACAGATTCTTAGAAAAGTTCAATCTTCCAAGACTGAACCAGGAATGAACAGAAATTATGAATAACCCAATTACAAGCACTGAAACTGAAAATTTGTGATCCAAAATCTCCCCAAAAACAAAAGCCCAGGACCAGATGGCTTCACAGGAGAATGCTATCAAACATTTAGAGAAGAGCTAATGCCCATCCTTCTAAAATTCTTTCAGAAAAATGCAGAGGAAGGAACACTTCCAAACTCATTCTACAAGGCCACCATCACCCTGATATCAAAACCAGACAAAGACAACACAAAAAAAGAAAATTAGAGGCCAATATCACTGATGAGCATAGATGCAAAAATCCTCAACAAAATTTTAACTAACAGAATTCAGCAACACATCAAAAGCTCATACACCATGATCAAGTTGGGTTTATTCCAGGAATGCAAGGATTCTTCAGTATATGCAAATCAATCAATCTGATACACCATATTAACAAACTGAAAGATAAAAACCATATGATAATTTCAATAGATGCAGAAAAAGCCTTTGGTAAAATTCAGCACCGATTTATGATTAAAACTCTTCAAAAAATGGGCATAGAAGGAACCTACCTCAACATAGTAAAGGCCATATATGATAAGCCCACAGCAAACATTATTCTCAATGGTGAGAAACTGAAAGCATTCCCCCTAAGATCAGAAACAAGACAAGGGTGTCTACTTTCATCACTGTTATTCAACATAGTTCTGGAATTCCTAGCTACAGCAATCAGAGAAGAAAAAGAAATAAAAGGAATCCAGATCAGAAAAGAAGAAGTAAAGCTCTCACTGTTTGCAGATGGCATGATACTGTACATAGAAAACCCTAAAGATACTGTCAGAAAATTACTAGAGCTAATCAGTGAATTTAGCAAAGTTGCACGATACAAAATCAATACACAGAAATCACTTGCACTTCTATATACTAACAATGAAAAATCAGAAAGAGAAATTAAGGAATCAATTCCATTCACCATTGCAACAAAAAGAATTAAATATCTAGGAATAAACTTACCTAAGGAGACAAAAGAACTGTACACAGAAAATTATAAGACATTGATGAAAGAAATCAAAGATAACATAAACAGATGGAGAGATATTCCATGTTCCTGGGTAGGAAGAATCAATATTGTGAAAATGAATATACTACCAAATGCAATCTACAGATTCAATGTGATCCCTATCAAATTACCAATGGCATTTTTCACAGAACTAGAACAAAAAATTTCACAATTCATATGGAAACACAAAAGACCCCGAATAGCCAAAGCATTCTTGAGAAAGAAGAATGAAGCTGGAGGAATCAACCTTCCTGACTTCAGGTTATACTACAAAGCTATAGTATGCTAGATCAAGATATACATCAAGACAGTATGGTACTAGCACAAAAAGAGAAATATAGATCAATGGAACCAGATAGAAAGCCCAGAAATAAACCCATGCACCTATGGGTACCTTATTTTTGAGAAAGGAGGCAAGAATATACAATGGGGCAAAGACAGCCTCTTCAATAAATGGTGCTGGGAAAACTGAACAGTTACATGTAAAAGAATGAAATTAGAACACTTCCTAACACCATACAGAAAGACAAACTCAAAATGGATTAAAGACCTAAATGTAAGACCAGAAACTATAAAACTCTTAGAAGAAAACACAGGCAGAACACTCAATGACATAAATCAAAGCAAGATCCTCTATGACCCACCTCCTAAAGTAACAGAAATAAAAACAAAAGTAAGCAAGAGGGACCTGATTAAACTTAATAGCTTTTGCACAGGAAAGGAAACTATAAGCAAGGTGAAAAGACAACCCTTGGAATGGGAGAAAATAATAGCAAATGAAACAACTGACAAAGGATTAATTTCCAAAATATACAAGTAGCTCATACAACTCAATGCCAGGAAAACAAACAACCCAATCCAAAAGTGGGAAAAAGACCTGAACAGACATTTCTCCAAAGAAGACATACAGATGGCTAAGAAACACATGAAAAGATGCTCAACATCACTCATTGTTCAGTTCAGTTCAATTCAGTTGCTCAGTCGTGTCCGACTCTTTGCGACCCCATGAATTGCAGCATGCCAGGCCTCCCTGTCCAACACCAACTCCCGGAGTTCACCCAAACTCATGTCCATCGAGTCAGTGATTAGAGAAATGAAAATCAAAACCACAGTGAGATATCACCTCACACTGGTCAGAATGGCCATCATCCAAAAGTCTACAAACAATAAATGTTGGAGAGGGTGTGGAGAAAAGGGAACACTCTTGCACTGTTGGTGGGAATGTAAGTTGATACAGCCACTATGGAAGAGGTTATGGAGATTCCTTAAAAAACTTGGAATAAAACCACCATATGACCCAGCAATCCCATTCCTAGGCATATACTCTGAGGAAACCAGGGTTGAAAAAGACACATGTATCCCATTGTTCACTGCAGCACTATTTGCAATAGCTAGAACATGGAAGCAGTCTAGATGCCCATCAACAGATGAATGGATAAAGAAGTTGTGGTACATATACACTATGGAATATTACTCAGACATAAAAAGGAACACATTTGAGTCAGTTCTGATGAGGTGGATGAACCTAGAACCTATTATACAGAGTGAAGTGAATCAGAAAGAGAAAGATAAATATCGTATTCTAATGCACATATACAGAATCCAGAAAAATGGTTCTGAAGAATTTATTTACAGGGCAGCAATGGAGAAACAGACATAGAGAATAGACTTATGGACATGGGGAGAGGGGAAGAGAAGGTGAGAAGTATGGAAAGAGTAACATGTAAACTTACATTACCATATGTAAAATAGATAGCCAATGGAAATTTGCTATATAGCTCAGGAAACTCAAACAGGGTACTGTGTCAACCTAGAGGGGTGAGATGGGCAGGAGGTTCCAAAGGGAGGGGATATATGTATACCTATGGCTGATTCATGCTGAAGTTTGACAGAAAACAACTAAATTCTGTAAAGAAATTATCCTTCAATAAAAAAATTAAGAAATGCAGTACATATATTTTGCAGTACATAGCTTGACTACAGTACTGAGTGGATACATTCAGCCTAAAATGCAGGGACCAAGACTCAACAGTATGGGTTTACTGCATCTCTTGATTGGTTTGCTACAGGTTTGTTGGGAATAACCAGAAATAATTATTAAAAGAATTAAAAAATGGCTTCAACTGGAGGGGGGAGCAGCTGTCAGAAGGCTGGCAAACCTTGCATATGCACGCGTTTCATGAGGTAATTTATTTTTAAAGGAGATATAAGGCAATAATTATTCACTTAGTATGAATTTTTACATGTGCAGTTTTAATCTAAATTCAGAGTGAAATGTCAGTAGGAAAACACATTTAAGAAAAAGTTTTATTAAAAAAGTGTATTCTAAATAATAATTTTTTCAAAATAATAATTTTTCTAAAAAAAGAAACAGTTTGCCTATTAGCCACTGAGAGCTTCAAATGCAATACCTACCAAAACATAATTATTTTTATAATTCACCTATAATAAAATTAATTCCCTAAGTTATGTATACAGGCCTATTGTTTCATAGTTGTTGATGATTTCCATGTTTTTTCCATTAAGGCATTTAGAAAGAAAATTAAAATTGTTACAAACTGTAATTTCTAAAAATCTGAAGGGAAAACAACTTTTCCTCATTATAATAATTGTTTGTCAAAAATGCATCATTGTTTAGGAGGTGGGGGAGGGAAGGATTGGGAGTTTGGGATTAGCAGATGCAAATTTTTTATATACAGGATGGATAAACAGCAAGGTCCTACTGTATAGCACAGGAAACAATATTCATTTCAGTTCAGTCGCTCTGTCGTGTCCGACTATTTTCGACTCCATGGACTGCAGCACGCCAGGCCTCCCTGTCCATCACCAACTCCCAGAGTTTACTCAAACTCCTGTCCATTGAGTCGGTGATGCAATCCAACTGTCTCATCCTCTGTCGTCCCTTCTCCTCCCGCCTTCAATCTTTCCCAGCATCAGGATCTTTTCCAATGAGTCCATTCTTCGCATCAGGTGGCCAAAGTATTGGAATTTCAGCTTCGGTATCAGTCCTTCCAATGAATATTCAGGACTGACTTCCTTTAGGATTGACAGATTGGATCTCCTTGCTGTCTAAGGGACTCTCAAGAGTCTTCTCCAACACCACAGTTCAAAAGCATCAATTCTTCGGCGCTCAGCTTTCTTTACAGTCCAATTCTCACATCCATACATGACTACTGGAAAAACCATAGCTCTGACTAAACGGACCTTTGTTGGTAAAGTAATGTCTCTGCTTTTTAATATGCTGTCTAGGTTGGTCCTTTTCTTTCAAGGAACAAACGTCTTTTAATTTCATGGCTGCAGTCACCATCTGCAGTGATTTTGGAGCCCCCCAAAATAAAGTCTGTCACTGTTTCCATTGTTTCCCCATTTATTTGCCATGAAGTGATGGGACCAGTTGCCATGATCTTAGTTTTCTGAATCTTGAGTTTTACTCCAACTTTTTTACTCTCCTCTTTTACTTTCATCAAGAGACTCTTTAGTTCTTCCTTGCTTTCTGCCATATGTGTGGTGTCATCTGCATATCTGAGGTTATTGATATTTCTCCCAGAAATCTTGATTCCAGCTTGTGCTTTATCCAGCCCAGCATTTCTCATGATGTACTCTGCATATAAGTTAAATAAGCAGGGTGACAATATACAGCCTTGACATACTCCTTTCCCGATTTGGAACCAGTCTGTTGTTCCATGTCCAGTTCTAACTGTTGCTTCTTGACCTGCATACAGATTTCTCAGGAGGCAGGTCAGGTAGTCTGGTATTCCTGTCTCTTTCAAAATTTTCTACAGTTTATTGTGATCCACATAGTCAGAGGCTTTGGCATAGTCAATAAAGCAGAAGTAGATGTTTTTCTGGATCTCTCTTGCTTTTTTGATGATCCAACAGATGTTGGCAATTTGATCTCTGGTTCCTCTGCCTTTTCTAAATCCAGCTTGAACATCAGGAAGTTCACGGTTCACCTATTGCTGAAGCCTGGCTTGGAGAATTTTGAGCATTACTTTACTAGCATGTGAGATGAGTGCAACTGTGTGGTAGTTTGAGCATTCTTTGGCGTTGCCTTTCTTTGGGATTGGAATGAAAACTGACCTTTTCCAGTCCTGTGGCCACTGCTGAGTTTTCCAAATTTGCTGGCATATTGAGGGCAGCACTTTCACAGCATCATCTTTCAGGATTAGAAATAGCTCAACTGGAATTCCATCATCTCCACTAGCTTTGTTCATAGTGATGCATTCTAAGGCCCACTTGACTTCACATTCCAGGATGTCTGGCTCTAGGTGAGTGATCACACCATCGTGATTATCTGGGTCATGAAGATCTTTTTTGTACAGTTCTTCTGTGTATTCTTGCCACCTTGTCTTGATATCTTCTGCTTCTGTTAGGTCCATACCATTTCTGTCCTTTATTGAGCCCATCTTTGCATGAAATGTTCCCTTGGTATCTCTAATTTTCTTGAAGAGATCTCTAGTCTTTCCCATTCTGTTGTTTTCCTCTATTTCTTTGCATTGGTCGCTGAGGAAGGCTTTCTTATCTCTTCTTGCTATTCTTTGGAACTCTGCATTCAGATGTTTATATCTTTCCTTTTCTCCTTTGCTTTTTGCTTCTCTTCTTTTCACAGCTATTTGTAAGGCCTCCCCAGACAGCCATTTTGCTTTTTTGCATTTCTTTTCCATGGGGATGGTCTTGATCCCTGTGTCCTGTACAATGTCACGAACCTCATTCCATAGTTCATCAGGCACTCTATCTATCAGATCTAGGCCCTCAAATCTATTTCTCACTTCCACTGTATAATCATAAGGGATTTGATATTGGCTTACTAATTTTCTAAAAAATTATTGCTAACTTAATAGTGATGGGTTTTCCAACATAATTTTGAAAGTTAGCAGATTTCAGAATAATTCCATAATAAATTTAGAGTCCTGGGATGATTCATTTTACACTGTTTTGATGAGTCTCTATAACTGAGTTAAACTTCTTTATTGAGGACATATATAATTGAATTTTAAGAGGTCATTTTTTTTTTTTTTTAAATAAAATGTGTCTGGGCATTTTCCTTCATTATTTAGTGTGATTCCATTAACCTCCAGGTTGATCCTTTGGAAGATGAACAAAATTATAATTGACATCCTCTATCTGTATTCACGGAGAAGGCAATGGCAACCCACTCCAGTGTTCTTGCCTGGAGAATCCCAGGGACAGGGGAGCCTGATGGGCTGCCATCTCTGGGTTCACACAGAGTCGGACACGACTGAAGGGACTTAGTAGCAACAGTAGCAGCAGCAGCAGCGTCTGTATTCAAGCAGGCTGCAAACCCGATCCTCAGCTCTTGCTTACCAAAGGGAAATTTAAAATGTTTAGCTGAGTGAGAACAAGATTAAATATTGTTGCATTTCATTCTTTGAATGACATTTTTAGCTCTTTATGGGACAATATATTAGGGTTATTGATTAATTGTAAACAAAGCTAGTTGACCATTAAGACTGGGTAGAATTTGTCTTTTGTTGGTGAGTATTATTTGGGATGTAAAACCATGGACTAATTTTTACCATTACTTCAGAAGATTACTATAAAGTACTTAGAAAGATGCATGTCACATTAAAAAAAAATCAGATTGCTAATCATTTCTGATATTATGTTATTTTAGGTACTCAGAAACGCTTTCACTTTGGATCAAAAATAATTCATTCCTTTTCAGAAGCTCTTTTAACGTGTGTTTAGGTAATTGAGTCCTAGAAACATGTTCTTTTCCACTCAGCAAAGACAGATTGCTAGATAATAGGTAATAGATAGACAGATAATATCATGTGCAAAGAGATAGTTTAATTAAGGTTATTCAGTGATAGAAACATACCATTCCCTTTTCCCAAATCTGAGGCACAAAAATGTATTTAATGCTATGTGAAATTTTGTGTACTGGAGTAATATATTAATTCAAGAAAATAAGTATTTTAACTGGCCCAAATAGCACAATAAGATGTAAGACATGTGAATAAAGAGATAATATAGATGGTTAAGAGAATACACAGGAAACAGACTAGTAAGATTGCAATTTTAGTTCTGCTTCTCTTAGTTATATGACAGCAGGTAATAACCTCAGATATACAGATGACACCACCCTTATGGCAGAAAGTGAAGAGGAACTAAAAAGCCTCTTGATGAAAGTGAAAGAGGAAAGTGAAAAAGTTGGCTTAAAGCTCAACATTCAAAAAAAAAAAAAAAAAAAAAAAGAGAAAAAAAACAAATGAAAAAAAAAAACAAAAAAAACCCCCAAAAAGCTCAACATTCAGAAAACAAAGATCATGGCATCTGGTCCCATCACTTCATGGGAAATAGATGGGGAAACAATGGAAACAGTGGCTGACTTTATTTTTTGGGGCTCCTAAATCACTGCAGATGGTGACTGCAGCCGTGAAATTAAAAGATGCTTACTCCTTGGAAGGAAAGTTATGACCAACCTAGACAGCATATTAAAAAACAGAGACATTACTTTGTCAACAAAGGTCTGTCTGGTCAAGACTATGGTTTTTCCAGTGGACATGTATGGATGTGAGAGTTGGACTGTAAAGAAAGCTGAGCACTGAAGAATTGAGGCTTTTGAACAGAAGACTCTTGAGAGTCCCTTGGACTGCAAGGAGATCCAACCAGTCCATCCTAAAGCAGATCAATCTTGGGTGGTCATTTTAAGGACTGATGTTGAAGCTGAAACTCCAATACTTTGGCCACCTGATGCGAAGAGTTGACTCATTTGAAAAGACCTTGATGCTGGGAAAGATTGAGGGCAAGCGGAGAAGGGGACAACAGAGGATGAGATGGTTGGATGGCATCACTGACTCAGTAGACATGGGTTTGGGTGGACTCCGTGAGTTGATGATGGACAGGGAGGCCTGGTGTGCTGCAGTCCATGGGATCGCAAAGAGTCAGATATGACTGAGCGACTAAACTGAACTGATATATGTATGTATATATAAATGAATCACTTTGCTATATATATATATATTTACACACACACACACACAGATATATTATTTTCTAGATTCTTTTTCATTACCCCTCATTATAAAATATTGAGTATAGTTCGATGTGATATACAGTAGGTCCTTGTTGATTATCTATTTTATAGACAGTTGTGTAGATATTTTAATCCCAGGCTAATTTATCCCCTTCCTCCCCACTTTTGTAACAATGTTTGTTTTCTATGTCTGTGATGCTATTTCTGTTGTGTAAAAAGTCCATTTGTATCATTTTCTTCTTGTGGTTTTCATTCTGTTGGCCCTCTGATGGATAAGGTTAAGAAGCTTATGGAAGCTTCCTGATGGGAGAGACTGACTGAGGGGGAAACTGGGTCTTGTTCTGATGGGCGGGGCCATGCTCAGTAAATCTTTAATCCAATTTTCTGTTGATGGGTGGGTCTGTGTTCCCTCCCTGTTGTTTGACCTGAGGCCAAACTATGGTGGAGGTAATGAAATAATGGCAATCTCCTTGAAAAGGTTCCATGTATACACTGCTGCACTGAGTGCCCCACCCTGCAGCAAGCCAGGACCCACACCTCTACCACAGACTCCTGGACACTCAGGGTCAAGTCCAGGTCAGCCTTTTTTGGGGTCACTGCTCCTTTCTCCTGGGTCCCAGTGACACAAAGTTTTGTTTGTGCCCTCCAAGAGTCTGCTTCCCCAGTCCTGTGTAAGTTCTGGCGGTTCTATGGTGGGGTTAATGGTGACCTCCTCCAAGACGGCTCATGCCATACCCAGGTCTGCTGCACCCAGAGCCCTTGCCCCTGCAGCAGGCCACTGCTGACCCGTACCTCCACAGGAGACACTCAAACACAGTTCTGGCTCAGTCTCTGTGGGGTCGCTGGGTTCTGGTGTGCACAAGGTTTGTTTGGGCCCTCCGAGTGTCTCTGGTGGGTATGGGGTTTGATTCTAAATGTGCTTTTGCCCCTCCTACCATCTTTCTGGGGCTTCTCCTTTGCCCTTGGACGTGGGCTATCTTTTTTGTGGGATCCAACATTTTCCTGTCGATGGCTGTTCAGCAGTGAGCTGTAATTTTGGCGTTCTCTCAGGAGAAGATGAGCACATGTCTTTCTACTCTGCCATCTTGCTCCGCCATACCTAGATATATTTGTTTTTATTTACTTGGCTGCACCAGGTCTCAGTGGCAGCATGCAGGATCTAGTTCCCAGATGAGGAATGGAACTAGGCTCCCAGCATTGGGAGTGTGGAGTCTTAGCCAGTGGACCACCAGGAAAGTCCCCACTGTACTTTAACATACATGATTGTTTGTCTGTTTTTACTTTCCTAAAATATGGGGATACCATTTACATTTTTTATATTTGTCTTTTTAAACTTAACCGTATAGTTGTGCATTTCTTCCATCTGCACATGTGAATGTAATTGTTCTTAGGTGTGCAGTATTCTATTAATTGGCTAAGCTAGAATTTATTTAACCAGTCTGCTGTTGAAGAACATTTGGGCCATTTCTAGTCTTCCTCTATGATGCCACCATGAAATTCTCTTTCTACAGCGATGCATCAGCCAGAGTCTGAATATATAGGATTAATTTTAAGAAGTAGAAGCACTGCCTAACAGAACATGTACCTTGTAGCACTGACAAGTCTTACCTAATTGCTCACTGAAGTGGCCTCCCGATTTCCTCCCAACCCATCTCAGGAGAGACCTCAGCTGCGTCCTGTCTCCTTCCCCCTCTAACCCCCGCCTCCATCCTTGCCTTTCACTGCCAGTCTTTTGCACATTATTATCATTGCTGCTGCCCTAGGAAACCAGATGCAGTGTGAAGTTATTTTCTCAGTTATGCTTCTTAAGAATGAAGGTGAGATAGAATTCATCCTTTTAATGTATACATATGAGTCAAGGGTTTTCTTTTCTACTATTAAAAAATGTGGGGGTTTGATGCTGAAGTGATCACCACAATCTGTGTTAGAACACTGCAGTTGTCCCTAAAATTGAACAGGGCCCGTCAGTAGTCACTCCTTCTCCTCACCCAGCCTCCAGCTTCAGTTCAGTTCAGTCGCTCAGTTGTGTCCAACTCTTTGTGACCCCATGGACTGCAGCATGCCAGGCTTCCCTGTCCATCACTAACTCCCAGAGCTTGCTCAAACTCATGTCCATAGGGTCAGTGATGCCATCCAACCATCTCATCCTCTGTCACCCCCTTCTCCTCCTGCCCCCAATCCCTCCCAGCATCAGGGTTTTTTCCATTGAGTCCGTTCTTTGCATCAGGTGGCCAAAGTATTGGAGCTTCTGCATCAGCATCAGTCCTTCCAATGAATATTCAGAACTGATTTCCTTTAGGATGGACAGGTTGGATCTCCTTGCTGTCCAAAGGACTCTCAAGAGTCTTCTCCAACACCACAATTCCAAAGCATCTTTCTTCAGTGCTCAGCTTTCTTTATGGTCCAACTCTCACATCCATACATGACTACTTGAAAAACCATAGCTTTGACTAGATGGACCTTTGTTGGTAATGTCATGTCTCTTCTTTTTAATATGCTGTCTGGATTGATCATAACTTTTCTTCCAAGAAGCAAGTGTCTTTTCTTTATTTGTACAGATTTGGCTGCTCTGGATATTCCATATAAATACAATCATTCAATATGTATTTTTTAGTGAATAGCTTCTTGTATTTAGCATAATGTTTTCAAGATAATATTTTATTGTACGGATGCACCACACTTTGTTGATTGCTTCACTAGTTGATGGACATTAGGGTTGTTTCCACATTTGGACAATTGGGAATAATGCTGGTATAAACATTCATGTACAGATTTATGTGTGAACCTATGTTTTTTAGTTCTGTTGCCCATATATGTTGGAGTGGAATTGCTGAACCTTGTGGTAGATCGTGTTTCAATTACCTGATGAACGACTGCCAGGCTGTTTCCCACAGCAGCCTTACCATCATTACTTCCCATCGACACAGTATGAGTGTTCCAATTCCTGCATATCTTTGCCTCCACTTGTCTTCTTGTCACTATGGTCTGAGCCACCCCAGAAGGAATGAAGTGGTTTTGATTTGTGTTTCCCTAATGATTAATGATGTTGAACATTTTTTCAATGAACGTCTTTTCATTGAACATCATTTATTTCCTTGTCGGTCATTTTTATGTCTTTGGAGAAATATGTATTCAAACTGGTTGCCAGTGTTTTAGTTAGGTATTTGCCTACATACTATTTAGCCATAAGGGTTTACATATTCTAGATACAATTTTCTGAGTAGATACATGCTTTGCACTTTCTCCCATTCTGATTGGGGAGGGGGTGGGGGGAGGTGGCTTCAATTTTCTCAGTATTTACTTATTTTTAATTATATGTTTGGCTGCACTGGGTCTTAGTTGTGCCATGTGGGATCTAGTTCCCTGACCAGGGATCAAACCTTGGCCCCCACTGGAGCACGGAGTCTTAGCCACTGGACCGCCAGGGAAGTCCTGGGGGCTTCGATTTGAATGGAAAAACCAATTTACTTTCGTTTCTTATGCAAGTTTTGCATTAGAGTTGCCTTTCAAACTAACTTGATTTAGTATCCGTTTAAAGATAATCACTTTTTTTTCAGTTTATCTACTGACTACAGACAATTAAGAGGTTTATTTTTATCCATAAAAATAGAGTGTAGCCATAACTCTGAAAACAATGTTGTTGAAGCATTACTTACATGTAGACTTTTCTCATTAGTTGAATGGGAGACTTGCTTGTGATTCAAACTATTTTGTGAGGCAAATTGTTTTTCCTGACAATAAGCTCATCATCACAAGAAGAAATATTGCTTGTCAAAGCAAGCTCTTATTTTGTTAGATTACAAAGAATCGGGGCTGTGCAAAGAAAATTAAAAGAAATTAAAAGATGCTTGCTCCTGGGAAGAAAAGCAATGACCAACCTAGACAGCATGTTAAAAAGCAGAGACATTATTTCACCAACAAAGGTCCATCTAGTCAAAGCTATGGTTTTTCCAGTAGTCATGTATGGATGTGACAGTTGGACTATAAAGAAAGCTGAGCACCAAAGAATTGATGCTTTTGAACTGTGGTGCTGGATAAGACTCTTGAGAGTCCCTTGGACTGCAAGGAGATCCAACCAGTCCATCCTAAAGAGATCAGTCCAGTGTGTTCATTGGAAGGACTGATGTTGAAGCTGAAACGCCAATACTTTGGCCACCTGATGTGAAGAACGGACTCACTGGAAAAGACTCCGATGCTGGGAAAGATTAAAGGCAGGAGGAGAAGGGGACAACAGAAGATGAGATGGTTGGATGGCATCAGCGATGTGAAGGACATGAGTGAGTAGTCTCCGGGAGTGGGTGATGGACAGGGAAGCCTGGCATGCTGCAGTCCATGGGGTCGCAAAGAGTCGGACATGCCTGACCGACTGGTCTGAACTGAACTGACTAAACTGAAAAATAAAGTCTCTCACTGTTTCCATTGTTTCCCCATTTGCCATGGCAAATACCATGAAGTGATGGGACCGGATGCCACGATCTTAGTTTTCTGAATGTTGAGTTTTAAGCCAACTTTTTCACTTTCCTCTTTCACTTTCATCAAGAGGCTCTTTGCTGTAAGGGTGGTGTCATCTGCATATCTGAGGTTATTGATGTTTCTCCTGGCAATCTTGATTCCAGCTTGTGCTTTATCCAGCCTGACATTTTGCATGATATACTCTTCATGTAAGTTAAATAAGCAGGGTGACAGTATACAGCCTTGATGTACTCCTTTCCCAATTTGGAACCAGCCTGTTGTTTCATGTCCAGTTCTAACTGTTGCTTCTTGACCTGCATACAGATTTCTCAGGAGTCAGGTCAGGTAGTCTGGTATTCCCATCTCTTGAAGAATTTTCCACAGTTTTTGTGATCCACACAGTCAAAGGCTTTGGCATAGTCAATAAAGCTGAAGTAGATGTTTTTTCTGGAACTCTCTTGCTTTTTCAATGACAGAATATGGGCTTCTTTTTGAAGTGATGCACATGTGCTAAAATTGACCTTGATGATGTTTGCACCTCTGTGCAACTGCATCAATACTTGTGAGTATAATAAAAAAATCCAACTGTACACTTTGAATGAGTGAATTATATGGAATGTGAACTACATATCAATAAATCTATTTTAAAAATATGAAAAGATATTCAACTTCACTCATACGTAGAGAAATGAAAGTTAAAACCAACAGTAGCAACCATTTTTCATCCATCAGATTTGCAAATATTTTCAAGCCTATAATATTTAGGACTCGGTGAGGGTGTGGAGAAGCTGTGCTCTTGTACTGTGGTGGGAGTAGAAATTGAGGCAACCTTCTTGGAAGGAAATCTGGTAAGATCTTTCATGATTTAATATATATATAGATCTTTTGATTTAGTCATTCCACTCCCAGGAATTTATTCCTCTGTACAGTTATCAAGTATAAAAATGATTACTGAAACATCAATTACAATAATAAAATTAAGAAACAACCAAAAGTAAATTAATAAAGAACTGAGCAAAATAAATTATAGATCCATATAAATTATGAATACCATGAAGCATTAGAAGAATAAAAGTATAGAACCTTATACATATATATTATGCTTCTGTTTTATACAAAAAAGGGAAGAAAATAAGAATAAAAAAATACACATATGTGTGTTTGACATAAAGAAGGATACACAATAAACTAATATAAATGTTTACCTGGTTGACTGGGGACTAAGTACATGGTAGATAGAAGCGC
Organism: Bos indicus x Bos taurus; assembly: GCF_003369695.1. Lineage (NCBI taxonomy): Eukaryota > Metazoa > Chordata > Mammalia > Artiodactyla > Bovidae > Bos > Bos indicus x Bos taurus. Next base: position 24,270,702 of record NC_040103.1, on the reverse strand, counting down.
ATGTGATATTTTTCATTGACTACCTTTCTACATTGTTCTACTTTTGAGGTTTTTGAATATCTAACTTAAAAGAAATTGAATTAAAAATTAAGACTGTGACTGAGATAAAAGAATAAGGCTTATCTACAACAAGTAAATTACAACTTGTACAAGATATGTTAAGTGACAAAAAAGTCGCAGAATAATATGTACAACACTCTTTTCATTTATTTATTTAATTAACAAATACTTTTGGGTCCCTAACTTATGTTCTAGATCCTAGTGATATGGAAGTACATCAGGCAGCCAAAGTTCCTGTTATCATGGAGGTTACATTTTAGTAGTGCATAGACCCTCACAGATGGCTCAATTCTGAAGAATCCACCTGCCAATGCAGGAGACGGGTGTGATCCCTGGGTCTGGAAGATCCCCTGGAGAAGGAAATGGCAGTCCACTCCAGTATTCTTACCTGGGAAATCCTATGGACTGAGAAGCCTGGTGGGCTACAGTCCATGGGGTCACAAAGAGTCTGACATGCCTGAGTAACTAAACAACAATACAGTAGGCAAACATTTAAATAAACAAGGTTAATTTCAAACAGTGATAGAAGCAGAAGGTAAAACTAATGGTGACAGAGAGTGACATGGGCTGGGGAATAGTTACTTGATGGGTATCACAAAGACTGAGAGTCATTTCCTAGGCAGGTTGATAAGGAGTCTAGGGGTCCCCAAGGAGAGAGGGGTCTGGAATTCTCAAGGAGGAAGAAAGGACAAACTTTTTTTCTTTCTCCACATTCCTTAGGATTATATAACAATAATGTATCCTGCCTAAGGACAGTCTTTGGATTCAACCTTCTGTTATCTTAAAATGTAAATTATGGGAGTAGACCTGGTCTTTACAAGGATGTATCCTGCCTGAAGACAGTGTGGTGGATTCATTTTGATATTTGGCAAAACTAATACAATTTGTAAAGTTTAAAAATAAAATAAAATTAAAAAAATGTAAATTATGGGAGTAGGTCTGATGAGGTCTTTACAACTTCCAGACATTCTTTGGATTCATTGGAGAGTATATAACTTCATTGCTAACACTAGCAAGTGGGTACTCTTTCTGCCCCCTTCTGATGCCTATGTCAGAAGCTTTCTCTATCTCCTTTATACTTTAATAAAACTTTATTACACAAAAGCTCTGAGCGATCAAGCCTCGTCTCTGGCCCCGGATTGAATTCTTCTCCTCCGGGGGCCAAGAATCCTGGTGTCTTCGCGTGATTCAACAACAACCTTTCAAGACCTCTCTGAGGAAATGACATATGAACTGAGTCCTGAGTGAGGATAACCTGGGAGAAGTAAGCGGTTCAAAATGATAATGTAGTGAGTGCAAAGGTCCTGGAGCAGATTGGCAAGTTTGAAGATCTAGAATATTGTCTGTACAGCAGGCAGAGCATGGTAGGGGGTGAAATCAAAGTGCTAGTCAGGGGACAAATCATGGGTTTAAATAAAAGAATAATACATATGTTTGTATACAAACTGAAAACATCTGGAAAGAGACACAAAATCTTATTAACATTATTAAGTGGCTATTTTGTGGGGATAATGGTTAGTAGGATTCTAATTTTCTATACCACAGCAGGATCTGGATTTTTTTAAGGGGGAGATGGTATTCTAGCTTTTTAATTTACCCCCTTTTACAGAGAACAAAGTAGAAGAGATAATACAGGAGAATCTGGATTTTTAAAAGTATTTTAAAGTGCAAAAAAAGAATATGTTTCAAGGGAAAAAAATGTTAATAGAGTATTGAGTAAGAATCTAAGAAGGTGAAAATTGTACCCAGAAGCTTGATGATTCCTTTGGTTCTAGTCCCTCTAGCGGCAAGCATGGGGCAGTCCTGGTGACTGAGTACAAAGCACAAACATTCCATTTCCAGCTAACGTATCTTTAACAGAACTCTGAAACACTCAGACGTTTGAATTCTTGAAAGCCTTGCCAAAGGATGAGTGGGAAATATCCCAAAATCTCTACAGTGATTGTTACAGTCATCTACTGTATATCCTAAAGCAATGGACAAGTAGTCTTTAGAGTTCAAAAGTAAACCATGAGGAAAACGCTCCAGTGCAGCAGTCTTACAATGGTTGTGGCTTAAATATTCAGGCCCTGATCACCATCTCTTCCGAGCCTCTGCTCAGGCCTATCTTGCTTTGTCTGTTCTCCATGTGAACAATCTGTATCTTCCACCCATCTTGGTCAGCTCATCCTTCTACAAAGGTTCCCCGACAACTCACCGTGTGTGTGTGTTAGTTGCTTAGTCGTGTCTGAATTTGTGACCCCGTGGACTATAGCCTGCCAAGCTTGTCTGTCCGTGGGATTTTCCAGGCAAGAGTACTAGAGTGGGTTGCCATTTCCTTCTGTGCCCCGTCCTTAACTCATCCCTTGGCATTTCCTAACATAAAAATAACTGATGTTTAGGGAGTTGTCATTGGGTACCAGATATCATGTTAATTAATGTTACCCTGTTCAACCCTCAAATCAACCCTGGGAGGTGGTGCTATGAGCGATTCCCTTGTACAGATGGAGAAGGTAGACCTGAGGCATTGGGCCATACGCCTACGTATGGCTGGTAAGTGGTAGCTTGGAACTGAATCCCTGTCTGACTCAAGACCACAAACATTTAGCTAGTACTTGAATATACCTGAATATAGTTATTTATTTGGATACCGAACATATAATCAGTGTAGATCATGAGGCATAAACTCAGATGTGTATAGGGACCAGGATGTGAAATACGGGGCCTTCTTGCTCTATTTTTTGTTGCTCTACATTTGAAAAATGGGGATCAAAAATATTTCACTTTCCTCTTAACTTTATCATAAAAATATGCGATAACGCCTGGCAACTGATTATTAACTTCAGTATCAGAAAGCAACAGAGAGTATGGAGACTGTGGCAAACTCAGCAGCATGGATCTCACATAAAGGAGGTATTTATTCCCAGCTCAGCTTCAGAAAAATGCTGCCATTGGGAGTGGCAAGTGAGGTGAAAGTCACTCAGTTGTGTCTGACCCTTTGTGACCCCATGGACTACATAGTCCATGGAATTCTCCAGCCTAGAGTGGGTAGCTTTTCCCTTCTCCAGGGAATCTTCTCAACCCAGAGATCAAACCCAGGTCTCCCGCATTGCAGGCAGATTCTTTACCATCTGAGCCATGAGGGAAGCCCAAGAATACTGGAGTGGGTAGCCTATCCCTTCTCCAGCAGATCTTCTGATCCAGGAATTGAACTGGGGTCTCCTGCTTTGCAGGTGGATTCTTAACTAGTTGAGCTACCAGGGACGCAAGTGAATCCCAAGTCATCAGATCTTCCGATTTTTTAAGAGAAGATAGGACCCTGGAGTTTTATGCAAAATCTCCCAATTTTAAAATGTTGGCAATGAATTCACAACATTTTAAGAACATGGTTTGGCAGGACTGATTTGATCAGTGGGTGACAAGTTCATTCTTGTCTCTAATTGCAATGCAAGTTCCTTGTGAGAAACTGCAAAAACAGATTTCTTTTCTGTCTCTCACAGTGGTAGGCACCAGCCAAGTACTCAAAAGATTTTTGCTGAGCTTTGAAACTGTTCATGAGTATTATTCTATATTTAGATTTCAGTTCCTTTTGGCAAACATACACTGTACTGTGAATTTATCAGAGCCAATGGATTCTTTGAATTTACTAAAGAGGATGATGGGGCCTATGACACGAAGTATTCATTAGAAGTTTCTTGTTTTTATTCCATTTGTACTTGGAATAATCCTGGTATCCGATTGATATCCTTAGTCTAGGTCATACCTTGATGCACATTTTAATCTCTGGTGATAGCCTTAAAAAAAAATACCCATGCCTCAACCCCAGGAAGTCCATTTTAATTGCTCTAAAGAAGGGTCTTGGCACTGTTGTGTATGTAAATGTATATACACATATGTGTATAAATATGTGTGTGTATATATATATATATATTCACCAAGTGATTATTTTTGGCCAGGTCACATGGCTTATGGGATTGAACCCGGGCCCCCTGCAGTGGAAGCCCAGAATCCTAACCACTGGATCACCAGGAACTTCCCCACCAAGTGATTTTAATGTGCAGCCAGACTAGAGAGGGTCACTGGTCTGGTATCTGGGAATCAGAACTCATAAGACCAGATAATCTTGATCTTACTGCCAGAAGTTATCTCATGAGTTATTTGGCCCAGTTTCATGCCCTTAAGTCACTATTTTCCTAAAATTGCCGTTATATCTTATTTGACTACTATACTGCTAATATGGCTTCCCTTGTGGCTCAGACAGTAAAGAATCTGCCTGCAACGCAGGAGACCTTGGTTCCATCCCTGGGTCAGGAAGATCCTCTGGAGAAGGGAATGGTTACCCACTCCAGTATTCTTACCTGGAGAATTCCATGTACATAGAGACTGGCAGGCTATAAGTCCATAGGGTTGCAAGAGTTGGACACAACTAAGAGACTAACACTTTCACTTTACTAATATATTTGTCTGTAGTTCTATTTGAGAAGAGGAGGAAAAAGCTGAAACCTCAGGGAGATATTTTAGTGCTTGTTTCCCAAACATAATTGAGTGATTGTTCATGGAATTTCTTTCTGTTTAAAAGAAATCTGTGATAATAACAGGAGGTCTAAACTAAAAACCTGGTGATTTCTGCCTCACTAACAAGTGACATATTAAGCCATTTTTCAATAATTAAAAATGAATTATTTTTTAAAAAGAGAAAGCACACATATAGTGAAATTACAAAAGTTATAGAAGTATAACGTTTACCTTCCATTCCTGTATTTGGATCATCAAGTCTGCTTCCCTGAAGGTAAGTACTCTTATGGGTTTCTTGTGTATCTTTCCAGAGACACTATAGTCTACAGTTATTTTTAATTTTCACATTTTGGCTTCAGATAGGAATCTGTACTTCAGTCATTCTCCTTTTAAACATATCTTTCCATATTTCCTTAAGAGCAAAGGTGCTAAGATTAGAGTGGAAAAGAATGATCCATGCTGAGTGTTAGAATTTAAAAGAATCTCAGAGGTCATTCTGTCCTTTGCTACTCCTGGATTAACAGGGACTTCAGCTGGGGGAGTGTCAGAAATGCAGAATCTCAGACCTCTCCCAGACATCCTGAAGCAGAAGTTGCATCTTCACCAAATCCACGTGATTCATGTGCACTTTTAAGTTTGAGAATCATTGCTCTGGTCTTGAATTCTCCTTCACAAATCGAGGTGGTGTGGCTCAACAAGGAGCCAGTGGAGAGCTGATACTAGAAATCAGGTTTCCTAACAGCCTTGTCAAGTGCATTTTCTGAAATGCTGAAATTCTGGCCAAATAATCTGATGCAGTACTTTTATGCATTATGTTCACTAAGAGCTTTGGAGTCGGACACAGCACAGTTCAATTGCTAGCTTTATTCATGGCATACAGTAGGAGCTCAATAATGGTGATTATTCTTCCTGTTGTTACTGTTATTTTATTTTTAAAATTAATAAGTAACTTTGAAGAGCAGTTTTAGGTTCACAGCCAAATTAAGCAGAGTTCCCTTTTATCCTCTGTCCCTCACTATCAATATCTGCACACATTAACAAGAGGATTACTAGCATTTGTCACTGCACTTTGCACTTGACTGAAGCTTCAAAGCAATGTTTCAACAGCCTTAAACGAATCATTTACAGATTCTATTTTACTTCTGATTTAACAGAAAGACTTTTTCTTTTCTTTTTTTGTTAAAAAATATATCCTTTTCCTGTCTCAGAATGTTCTTTTGCTCTGGCAAGCAGGCCTGAAAGAGTGAGGTTAAGGTCTTGGCAGGTTCCGTTTTCTTTCCACTGAATATTATTACGCTGGAACGGAGCAGCAGATTCTGAAGAAAAGACATTGAGAGGTAGGAGCTAGATAAAAAATGAGATTACGTTTTTAATCAGAGCGCTCAGCTGATGTCCAAACCCCAGCTTGAGAAGGGAGCAGGGGCCCGTGTTGTGGGAAATCAGAACGAATGATTGCAGGCTCTTTCTGGAACTTGGGCTTTGGCGTCTTGGAAGTTCGGGGTCGGAAAGACCGCAAGGGCAAGGTGCCGATTTCATTCTGCATAGCAGAACTTGGCGCTAGACTGGAAGGAAAACGGAGTAGCTGCTAGGAAAGCTGCTAGTCTGAGAACGACTCTCAGAGTTGTCCGCGTGGAGCCCACCTAATTTCTATGGGCTCCCTAATTTCTGTTCTCGCTCGGAGCTCCTAGGGCTTGGAAACTTTTCTAGACTTTCCGTTTGAGCTCTTATATAGCTTTTTTTTCCTCACTTAAAAGCCTCTGAAATCTGTTTTTTTTTTTTTTTTTTAATGCACTTCCGGAGGGACATTTACGGGAGGCCGGAAGTAACTGGGCTTTCCTTTGTCACTCCTTTTACACGCCAATTTCCGCGATGTCTTGTGGGAGCTGTAGTCCTGGGACGGCGATTGCCGCCTGGGTTGTAGGAGACTGGGCGGTTTTTCTGGTTCCGAGGCTGGGCCTCTCACGGGCCACATGCGAAGAGCTTTCGCTAAGTTAAAAATCTCTGTGTGATTTCTATATTTGGTATATGTATTTTTTTTAAGTTAATTTTTTTTTCTTTTTAATCAGCTTGTGTAAATTAAATTGTATTTGTTCTTTTAAAAAGCATCCCAAGGGAATTCCCTGAGGGTGCAGTTGGGTGGGGATCCCTGCTTCCACTGTAGGCGGCCTGGGTTCCATTCCTGGTGGGGGAACTAAGATCTCGAAAGCCGGGCCAGCAAGGAGATAGACACAAATTATTAAATAGAATAAAAAGCATACAGAAAACAAAAGTGGTAGGATGACTATATTGACTTCACACTAACAGTTCTGAGAGATGTAAACTGAAATTAAAGGCTTTCTGTACCTGCTCAGCACCCTCCCTTAAAAGGAATCCGTAATTTGATTTTTAAAGAAAAAAATCAGGTGCAAATGTACATATAGTTGACCCTTGAACAAAATGGTCTTTGAAATGCAGGGATCCACTTATACAGGGAATTTTTTTTTTTTTGGTCAATAAATATATGAATTATGAAAAACTGTGCAAAAGAGGTAATGACATCATACTCTTCTTAAACTTTCTTTTTCATTTGATAATTCATCTTAGAGATCTTTCCATACTGCACAAAAAGAGCTATCTTACTCTTTTTTAAATGCTTGCATGGTATTTCATAACAAAAATACCATAATTTATTCATCCATTGGTCTCTTCTTCACCATCCCATTGAGGGACATTTTGATTATTTCCAACTTTTTTCTGTTGAAAACAATTTTGCAATGACTGCCTGGAACATATTTTGGTGTAAATCCACAGGATAAATTTGTAGAGAAAAATTATCGAGCCAAGGAGATATATGCTTTATAAAAGTTTACAAATATCACCAAATTGCTAAACTGTACCAGTTTACACTGGAATTTCCAGGTGGCTCAGTGGTAAAGAATTCACCTGCCTGTCCGCCATGCAGTGGACACGAGTTCGATCTCTGGGTCAGGAAGATTCCTTGGAGGAGGGCATGGTAAGCCACTACAGTATTCTTGCCTGGGAAATCCCAGGGACAGAGATGCCTGTTGGGCTACAGTTTGTAGGGTTGCAAAGTCAGACACAACTGAGCACGCACACACACACTGATTTATAGTATCCGGCAATGTATGAAGGTGTTTGCTTCCTCCCTTCTATTCTAGCACTGGGTATTATCAACTTTAGAAATTTTGCCTCTCTGAGAAGTAAACAATGTATCTTCTTTGAATGATTAGCAGTTTCATAATTATGAATGAGGCTGCACTTTTCTTGATCCATTTAATGGCTATTTATATTTCTGAAAGTAATCATATCCTTAATCCAGTTTTCTCTTGGGTTGTTAATCTTTTTCTTACTGATTTTTTGGTACTTTTTGTAAAGTAGGGAACTCAGCCTTTTGTCTGTTATGGGAATTGTGAAATTTTTTTCCTTGTACATTATTTACCTACCTTCTGATTTTACATTTGTATTTTTTTTTTTTTTTGCCACTACACATCTGCATAAATTTTGTACAGTCATGTTTATTAATTTTATCCTATGGCTTCTGGGTTATTTGGTTATCTGTAACTTACTTTGGTGTAAGGAGGAATGGCTCTACCATCATCATTTTTTCAAAATACTAGCCAATGGCCCCAACATGATTTTTATTACCTTTATCATTAGAGAGAAAAACCCAGTGAACATGAAAAATATACCCTACCATAAGATGCTGCAGCAAGTTTAGAGGTTAGTTTTGGGGAAAAGAGTGGAAATAAATAAGTGGTACTCTACTTTTCTCCAAATACATACTTACCTTATATTATTGCTTTTTCAAACAATACCCCAAAAAGGTTGCTATTATGTTTATACTATATTTATATAAAGTATTATTTATTTAATATTTATTAAAGTAATGAAGATTTATAATCATTATACAACCTGAAAAATAAAAAATATGAAAATGATTTTTAAAATTATGAATGATTGAAGTAGAATTCCCCAATTGAGAGAGGGTTATGTATGTTCAAATATAAAGGAAACTTTTCCCCCAAATCATCCTTTAGAAGAAAATGTAGATACCTTATACTTGTAACCTTACAGAGTTTCTCATACAGGGAGAACAGCACTATTCTTAATACAGTTTTTCATAATATAGTATTTTAAATATATAGGTTTAAGTAAATTTAAAAAGCTGAATATTATAGGTCATTGGATCATTTTACATATAGCTAAATAATGAAAATTAAGTATTACATGTAAGCATTTGACTATTTTATATAAATGTAGACACTATATTGGAGAAGGAAATGGCAACCTACTATAGTACTCTTGCCTGGGAAATCCCATGGATGGAGGAGCCTGGGGGGCTACAGTTCATGGGGTCTAAAGAGCCGTCGCAACTGAGCAACTAAGCCACCACCACTACCATATATACTACATTCACATGTAATATATACAAATATGACCCCAAAGTCAACCTTTTGGGGGGGGGCAGATTGTCTCACTGGTGAGACTTAGGCTTTTATTCAGGCCTGGATAATGTATTCTTGTCATTTTGCTATTGTCTGATCAAGACTTTAGTGTGGATACAGTGGTGCAATATGTTGAACTTAAAAGAAATTCTGAAGTGTAAACATCATTTAAAAACATGGTGAAAAATACAAGAAGAAATAGCTAAATGTTTTACCATATTTGCCTCTAGGCAGAGGGAGATACGAGGCAAGTCTTCTGTTTTCTGTTAAAACCTTAGAATATTATGTCCTGAGGCATGTGGGCTCAATAGTTGGATTCTCAGGCTCTAGAGCACAGGCTCAATTGTTGTGGTGCATGGGTTTAGTGCTCTGCGGCACGTGGGAACTTCCCAGACCACAGGTCAGACCCGTGTCTCCTGCACTGGCAAGCAGGTAGTTTACCACTGAGCCACCAGGGAAGCCCATTTTTATAATAAGAAAAACATGAGGATGTATGGTTGGGCACTCCCTTTTAAGATTTTCTTTTTCTCTGATTATAAAATCACATTGTATTCATTTTCATCAAGACTTATCAAACTCAACATTTTATGTAAAAATAGGAAAAGGAGTACATCAAGGCTGTATATTGTCACCCTGCTTATTTAACTTATATGCAGAGTACATCATGAGAAATGCTGGGCTGGAAGAAGCACAAGCTGGAATCAAGATTGCTGGGAGAAATATCAATACCTCAGATATGCAGATGACACCACCCTTATGGCAGAAAGTGATGAGGAACTAAAAAGCCTCTTGATGAAGTTAGTGAAAGAGGAGAGTGAAAAAGTTGGCTTAAAACTCAACATTCAGAAAACGAAGATCATGGCATCTGGTCCCACCACTTCATGGGAAATAGATGGGGAAACAGTGGAAAGAGTGTCAGACTTTTATTTTTTGGGGCTCCAAAATCACTGCAGATGGTGATTGCAGCCATGAAATTAAAAGATGCCTACTCCTTGGAAGAAAAGTTATGACCAACCTAGATAGCATACTGAAAAGCAAAGACATTACTTTACCAACAAAGGTCCGTCTAGTCAAGGCTATGGTTTTTCCAGTGGTCGTGTATGGATGTGAGAGTTGGACTGTGAAGAAAGCTGAGCGCCGGAGAATTGATGCTTTTGAACTGTGATGTTGAAGAAGACTCTTGAGAGTCCCTTGGACTGCAAGGAGATCCAACCAGTCCATTCTGAAGGAGATCAGCCCTGGGATTTCTTTGGAAGGAATGATGCTAAAGCTGAAACTCCAGTACTTTGGCCACCTTATGCGAAGAGTTGACTCATTGGAAAAGACTCTGATGCTGGGAGGGATTGGGGGCAGGAGGAGAAGGGGACGCCAGAGGATAAGATGGCTGGATGGCATCACTGACTCGATGGACGTGAGTCTGGGTGAACTCCGGGAGATGGTGATGGACAGGGAGGCCTGGCGTGCTGCGACTCATGGGGTCGCAAAGAGTCGGACACGACTGAGGGACTGAACTGAACTGAATATAGGTGGTGCTAGTGGTAAAGAAACTCTCTGCCAATGCAGGAGACATAAGAGACCAGGGTTTGATCCCTGGGTCAGGAAGATTCCCTGGAGGAGTGTATGGCAACCCACTCCAATATTCTTGCCTGCGGAATTCCATGGACAAAGGAGCCTGGTGGGCTACAGTCCACGGGTCACCAACAGTTGGACACGACTGAAGCAACTAAGAACACATATAAATATACTAATATATATTTAAATATATACAACTAAGTTATTTTACTAATATATATTTAAATATACAGTAAATTATTTGTGACATGCAGTGATATTTAGTTTCAAGTGTACAACATAGTGATTTGACTTTTTTTTTTTTTTACCATACTGTGTGGTTTGTGGCATCTCAGTTCCCCAATCAGGACTGAACCTGGGCCAAGGCAGGGAAAGCACCGAATTCTAACTGCTAGACCACCCGGGAACTCCCATGATTTAATATTTTTATATAATCACCACAGTAAGTCTGCTGCTGCTGCTGCTGCTAAGTCGTTTCAGTCGTGTCCGACTCTGTGCGACCCCAGAGACGGCAGCCCACCAGGCTCTGCCGTCCCTGGGATTCTCCAGGCAAGAACACTGGAGTGGGTTGCCATTTCCTTCTCCACAGTAAGTCTAGTTACCATATATTGCCATGCAAAGTTGTTACAATCAATATTTTTATTTTTGGGATATGATCTTGTAACCAAGTCATTCAGTACTATTATTAATAAAAATAACAAAACCTCAGAGGCTTAAGACAAGATGGGAAGGAGCTTTTCACTGAATTCTGACAGTGAAAATAAATGTGGAAATATAAAAATGAGGAAAATAACCAGTACAGCCATGTAAAACTGTAACCTCACAACATAAAGGACACCTTCAGCTGGGTACTTATTGAATTATGAGCTCTTTTTAATCCTTACCTTTATCCTAAGGGGTGCTGTGAGTTGAGGGCACTAGGGAGGGAACCATTCAGAGCCAAGGTGGCAAACATGTAGGCCACAGTTTAGTAAATAATATGATAAATAACACAATATGATGCAGATGTATTCTATTTGTGCTGCTGCTACTGCTAAGTCGCTTCAGTTGTGTCCGTCTCTGTGAGACCCCATAGATGGCAGCCCACCAGGCTCCCCCGTTCCTGGGATTCTCCAGGCAAGAACACTGGAGTGGGTTGCCATTTCCTTCTCCAATGCATGAAGGTGAAAAATGAAAGTGAAGTCGCTCAGTCGTGTCCGACTCTTCGTGACCCCATGGGACTGCAGCCTACCAGGCTCCTCCATCCATGGGATTTTCCAGGCAAGAGTACTGGAGTGGGGTGCCATTGCCTTCTCCGGTGTTCTATTTGTAGAACTGCTTAATTTTAGGTGATTAAAGAAAGGAATGAAAACCTTTAGTTGATTTTATTCTGCCACATACATTATGCTTACATGAAATAAAAATATTGATAAAACTCAGCTATAGGATGTAGGGAGAATAAAAGAAATTATCAGAGTTCTTTGGAAAAAAAAAAAAGCGCAAAACTACAGGTACTGTATAAGTGTATAGACAATAGGCTCTCAGTAAATCCCTACTGACTTACATATATGTCAGCTTTCTTTTCTAAAAGATGTGCAAACAAGAGTGAAAGAATCTAAGAACAAGAGTATTCAGTGCAGTATTTTTTATTAGAGCTGAAGATTTGAAGTGTCTGACACTAAGGAATTGAGATTAAAAAAATACATATATACATACACACACACACACACACATATATTTACCAAAATGCATATAATGAATGCAAAAACGAGACATTGTTGGCAGTGGTTATCTTGGTTACCTCCAGGGAATAAAACTGGTGGCTGGAAGACCCAAGGAGGGAGGGACACTTACCTTTCATGTCTACCCTTTTATAACTTTAAAACTTTGTTGTATGTGCATGTAGTGCCCATTAAGATCTTCCCAAGTGCCTCAGTGGTAAAGAATCTGCCTGCCAAGCAAAAGATGTGGGTTCAATCCCTGGGTCAAAAAGATCCCCTGGAGAAAGGAAATAGCAACCTGCTCCAGTATTCTTGCCTGGGAGGTCCCATGGACAGAGGAGCCTGGTGGGCTACAGTCCATAGGGTCTCAAAAGAGCTGGACACAGTTTAGAGACTAAATATCAAACAGCAGTGCCCATTAAAAATATATAATTCAATTAAAATTAAATTTAAATTCAAAGTGATGGTTAAGTCATATTTGTCAATGTTTTCCGGTTTTCCTTCCTCCAAATGCACACAGCCACCAGATTAATCTTAAACCTTCACTTTTAACATGTCACATGCTTAAGAAGCTACAGCAGTTCCCTGTTGCCTCCACACTTGTTCAGTGTCCTCTGCCTGATCCTCAAGGCTCTCCATGTTCTGGCCCTCATCTTCAGTACTGGTCTCAAATGTTATTTTCTTCAACACACTCTGCTGTAAAGTTGTTTTCTTCACTTTATCCTGAATATTTTTCCTACAACAGCTTATGCATTTTGTTCCTTCCTCCTTCTCTCCATTTATTCTGGAAATGCTTCTGTGGATTTCTTTTAAGTTTTCCCTCTAAACCGTACAGTTTAACATTTGATTAGGTAATATGCTGGGCTTCCTTGTGGCTCAACTGATAAAGAATCCGCCTGCAATGTGGGAGACCTGGGTTCGATCCGTGGGTTGGGAAGATCCCCTGGAGAAGGGAAAGGCTACCCACTCCAGTATTCTGGTCTGGAGAATTCCATGGGCTGTATAGTCCATGGGGTCGCAAAGAGTCGGACACGACTGAGTGACTTTTACCTCACAGGTAACATGCTAAAGCTTAGTTTGAGTTAATCTTGCATTCTCAGCTAAATTAATTTTCTGATATGTCAGGTGTAATTAGAGCATAGTTCTATTCAAGGAGTAAGGAGCAGGGTTCAGCAATGTCTTCATTGCCCTGTGACTCCTACAAGATCATAGGAAAGGATCACTCAAGACAACAGTTGACCTACAGTGAGCAAGACACACATGAGGGGGGAGTTCTCTGATGGCTGGATTAATTTCCTTCTTTGTCCAACTGCAGCACCGTGTAGGGTGCTTCAAGGGTGAATTGTTCTTGTTGTTTTAGTTTCTGGTTATGTCTGACTCTTTTGCGACCCCATGGACTGTAGCCCACCAGGCTCCTCTGTCCATGGGGTTTCCAGACAAGAATACTAGAGTGAGTTGCCATTTCTTTCTCCAGGGAAACTTCCCGATCCAGGGATCAAACCTGGGTCTCCTGCATTGGCAGGTAGATTCATTACCATTGAGCCACCAGGGAAGCCCTCTTGAAGAGTGAATAAATTGGCTTACAACATGCAGTAGAGCATGCAACAAACCGAACCAACTGAAAAACAAATTCTTGAATAGGGCCCTCTGAATTGTCACCCCTTCTAAATCAGTAAATAATAGCTATGTGATACTTGGCATTTTGCAGTTTTTACTGACTTGTTTTTTGTTGCTTTCTTCTTATTACTAGAATAATATATGTTTATCTTAGAAACTGTAGATGAGGAAAAAGAATAAAAAATCACCTGTGACTCCAAAACCTGGTGTATATGGTTTTGCATGTTTCATAAATATACATACCATATACAGATGGTCCCTAATATACAATAGTTCAATTTAGGATTTTTCAATTTTATGATAGTGCAAAAGAAATATAGTACAATAAAAATGGTACTCTGAATTCTCAATTTGGATCTTTTCCTGGGCCAGGGACATGTGGTATGATATTCAGGTATTTAATAAGTTATATGAAATATTCAACACTTCATTATTAAGTAGGCTTGTGTTAGATGCTGTTTCCCGCTTGTAGGCTAATGTAAGTGTTTTGAGCACATTTAAGGTAGGCTAGGCTAAATTATGATATTCAGTAGGATAGTTAGGTTAAATGCATTTTTGATTTAGGATTAGTTTATGGTGTCAAAACCCCATGCTAAATTGAGGAAGAGCTGTATATTTATAAAACAGGAATCATACCATACTTCTAAAACTTAAAATTTGTATTTTTTCCTTTTTAAATTGAGATATAACTTATGCCCAGTAATTTGCATAAATCTCAATGCTCAGTGAATGTTTACATAATTGCTTGTTACCTTTTTTTCACCTAACAATGTGTGAACATTTCCCAGGTATTAAATATGTTTCTACATTTGAAAAGACCCTGATGCTGGGAAAGATTGAAGGCAGGAGAAGGGGACGACAGAGGATGAGATGTTTGGATGGCATCACCAACTCAACGGACACGGGTTTGGGTGGACTCCGAGAGTTGGTGATGGACAGGGAGGCCTGGTGTGCTGCGGTTGATCGGGTTGCAAAGAGTCGGACACGACTGTGCAACTGAACTCAACTGAACTACATCTTTTAAAATGACTACATGATATACTACTGTATGTGGATCATTATTTAAATGATTGTTGGACAGTTAATTTTTCTACAAAACTTTCATTATTGTTAATTGGTAATGATAACTATCATTATTGCTGTATCTTTATACACATTCTTTTTTTTGGCTCCACCATGCAGTATGTGGGATCTTAGTTTCTGGAGCAGGGATCAAACTCTCTTCTCCTGCATTGGAAGTGCAGTCTTAACCACTGGACTGCCAGGGAAGTCCCACAAGTCACTGTTTTAAATAATCCTGTTTGTGTCTTGTCTGCCTCTCTCCGTTGCACTGTAAGCTCCCTAAGAACTGTTTACCACATCTTTTTCTACAATCATGCTGAGCACAAAATAGGTCCTCAATAAATATTTGTTGAATGAATAGATTATCAAATGAATTATCAAATGATCTCTTAGTCTATTTCTTTCTACTCTCGTGTATGTTAATTGCTTAATCGTGTCTGATTCTTTGTGACTCCATGGACTGTAGCTCTCTAGGCTCCTCTGTCCATGGGATTTTCCAGGCAAGAATACTGGAATGGATTGCTATTTCCTTCTCCAGGGGATCTTCCCGACTCAAGGATTGAACCCCATCTCCTGCATTGCAGGCAGATTCTTTACTGTCTGAGCCACCATGGAAGTCTGTCTACTCTTAAGCTGTTTTAAAAATTATGAAATATTCTTAACACTCAGGAAAGTGCTCACTACTCATATTTAACAAATGCTAAGATTTTACCATAATGCTTCAAATTTTTTTCTATTCCTTAAAAAAAAAAAAGAGGTAAAAATATATCAGAGGTGAAAAAATGGCCAATTTGAGGAGTATGTAAAAATGGATATTGTTTATCAACTTCTAAAAGGAATGGTTCATTTACATCACTTACATAAACTCAAACTACAGATCCCAGCCAGCACTGCAACAGTTCCGCATGTGGGCTATTCTTTTCTCTTGTATAAACAGCCAATGAAAACTAGAGTTTACAAAGGTCTAGGATGACAGCTGGTGTGTTGACTGTGGCCAGCCTTAAATCTAGTTAACTGCCGTTTGGAACGCGCTGCTGTAAACCAGATCTCAAAAGGCGTTTCCTGTTAATTCTCAGTTCATTGTGCCTCTTGTTTCAAAGGGAAGAAAAACTGGTTTAGTCATCTCAATGGATGCGATACTGAATTACAAGTCGGAAGATACTGAAGATTACTACACATTACTGGGATGTGATGAACTGTCTTCGGTAAGCAATGAATAGTGCTGTTCTTTTTCACAACAGTATTTCAAGTTTTATTTAAGGTTTTAAAATTTTGAACTTTAAGTCACATTGCCTAAAAACCTAATCATGTATTATTTTAAAGCTCTTTTGGCTCAGAGAAAGTTAAGGACTTAAAATAGAGTGTTGGGTCTTTACTTGAATAGTGTCCTCTTTCAATTTTCTGGACACTTCTGATTGAATATGTGTATTCTGACACATGGTCATAGACTGTTTTTCAAATATACTAAAAATGTATATTTGAAATTTTATTGTAATTGCTATTGGCAGTGTTTCATAGTATATACATAAGCTATATCTTTATTATGGTAATGTACACTGTAATTGAGATGAAATTTAATTTTCTAGTAATGATTTAAAAATGTTTCATGAAAATATGTAGTCTTACATGAACTTAAATTATTTAAACCAAGAAACATCCTTTTGGGTTAATAATTCAAATTGTGTAACAGGAATTACTTCTTTAAACTGTGGCTTCTGGAACAAAATATGTGACAACTCTGTAATTGTTCATTTGATCTACAATGGAACAATGTTTTAAAGGTCCCTATGGATAATTATAAGGTCATAAAAATTTTTCACATTATGAAAAGTTCATTTATAATTTTACCTCCCAAAGGTAACATTCTTAATGTTTGGTAAATTAGTCTCCAGACTCTTTCCTATGTATGTATTTTTGAAGAACATGTTTACTTTTTACCAATTAATATTATAATAAGGATTTCTCCATGCTACTAAAGGTTCTTCATATGTGGGTTAATGATTGCATAATATTTTATTTTACTATTGTACCAAAACTGATTAGTCTCTTATTGTTAAACATTTCATTTACAGTTTTTTTAGTATTTTAAATATTGTTTAGATGAGTATGAAATATATTTTATTACATTATTAAATATATTCACATTGTTTTATATTTATGTAAGTATTAAAATATTTATTTTATTACTAAAATATAGCTATTAATATTAAATGCTTTAAAGCGAATTAGTTTTCTATTTATCTTTGTTTTATAAGGCTGGAGTTAAGTAATAAAATGTACTTAGTTTTGTTTGGCAAATAGAATGCAGTATTGGACACAAAGATTAAAATCTCTATCTTCATCAACCTGAGGAAGTTAGCTTAGGTACCTTGTAGTTAAACACCCACACACAAAAGAGGTTATAATATTCTCTTAATTGCATATTTCTTCTTTAGGGTAATATGTTACTTTTGTTTTCTTTAGGGGTGGTTTACTTATATTAATTGAGAAAGCTTATCATGTGTTATTCATACTTTGAATTATACTCTTGCCAAATAATTTTTTGAAGGAACTATTTAAATCAAAGGAACATAATTTAATTTGAAAAGTTTCACAATTCGGATTTTTAAAAAATATTGTTATGCTAGGTTATAAAGTAAAGGTTGTAATATCCCTTAAATAAATCTCTTTAGTCAGGCTTTTGTAGTTATGTTATTGTCTTTTCAGTTTACAAAAAATGATCCCATTGTTTATTTATAATGTTTATAACAATTTCATTTTGTCGTGACCAGTTATAATCATACTTCTCTGTGTATACTGTGGCATATATTAAAAGAAGAATATGTCAAAAAAAAAAAAAAGGTGAATGAGAGCTCTTGACATTCCTTCTTCTGGATATATTTTACTAATTCTGTCGTTGCATAGTATTTGTAGATAACAGTCACTTATCTAAAATGAAATGACCTGTCGCAATTTTATCCATTCCTTTTATACATTATCTTTCTCCTCTTTTTATATGTATCCTTCTCATTTACAAACATCTTAATGCTTTTCGGAGAAGGCAATGGCAACCCACTCCAGTACTCTTGCCTGGAAAATCCCGTGGACGGAGGAGCCTGGTAGGCTGGAGTCCATGGGATCGCTAGGAGTCGGACATGACTGAGCGACTTCACTTTCACTTTTCACTTTCATGCATTGGAGAAGGAAATGGCGACCCACTCCAGTGTTCTTGCCTGGAGAATCCCAGGGATGGGGGCGCCTGGCGGGCTGCCGTCTATGGGGTTGCACAGAGTCGGACACAACTGAAGTGACTTATGAGTAATGGTTTTTTAAACTATTATTGTGACATTTCCTTTACTTGATTTGTGTTGTCTGGATTTTCTTTACTTCAAATATTCCTTGATTTGATACTCTAAAAAATTAACCAGAACTGTTTCTATCCAAAAGCAATTTAGCAGTTATAATTTCAAAGCAACTTGATATTTTGATACTACTTAAAACAATTGAGACACACACATAATTCTTTTGCTTAGTATACAAAGTTCTTACACTTTAAAGCTTGTGTTGGAAATTAATAAATGACATAAGTAAGGCCATGGAAGAATTTCCATGCTGTTGAGTAGAAAACAAATACTCCCTGTTCAGAAACATTTACCAAAATTTAAGGAAAGAATATCTGAAAAGACTTCGGAGAAGAGATGGGGTGTGCAGTCAGAATGGCTGCAATCCAAAAGTCTACAAATAATAAATGCTGGAGAAGGTGTGGAGAAAAGGGAACCCTCTTACACTGTTGGTGGGAATGCAAACTAGTACAGCCACTATGGAGAACAGTGTGGAGATTCCTTAAAAAACTGGAAATAGAAATGCCTTATGATCCAGCAATCCCACTGCTAGGCATACACACTGAGGAAACCAGAAGGGAAAGAGACACGTGTACCCCAATGTTCATCGCAGCACTGTTTATAATAGCCAGGACATGGAAGCAACCTAGATGCCCATCAGCAGATGAATAGATAAGAAAGCTGTGGTACATATACACAATGGAGTATTACTCAGCCATTAAAAAGAATACATTTGAATCAGTTCTAATGAGGTGGATGAAACTGGAGCCTATTATACAGGGTGAAGTAAGCCAGAAGGAAAAACACCAATACAGTATACTAACGCATATATATGGAATTTAGAAAGCTGGTAACAATAACCCTGTGAACGAGACAGCAAAAGAGACAGTGATGTATAGAACAGTCTTATGGACTCTGTGGGAGAGGGAGAGGGTGGGAAGATTTGGGAGAATGGCATTGAAACACGTAAAATATCATATATGAAACAAGATGCCAGTCCAGGTTTGATGGACGCTTGGGGCTAGTGCACTGGGACGACCCAGAGGGATGGTATGGGGAGGGAGGAGGGAGGAGGGTTCAGGATGGGGAACACATGTATACCTGTGGTGGATTCATTTTGATATTTGGCAAAACTAATACAATTATGTAAAGTTTAAAAATTAAATAAAATTTTAAAAAATTAAAAAATTTAAAAAAATAAAATAGCTCAAAAATAAAGAGAAAAATGGACTTATAAAAAATAAATAAAACTATTTTTAATTAAAAAAAAAAAGAGATGGGGTGTGAAACGATTCTGCATCAAAATTTAGATGCATGGAGGGAGACACAGAGGGCATTTGAGTGGCCAGGGTAAAGCTGGAGAAGATCCTTTCAAGTGGGAATCAAATTAGTCCCTATTGCACATGAGTATTTCCTGGCGCAGAGCAAAATACTATGCTATTAGGATATGCAAAAGATAAGCTTTTAAGTTTTAAAATTTAATTTCTAAAATTATATATGTTCAATAAGGACATGAGGAGTATAAAGAGAGCATAGGGAAAAATGCCAACCCAAACGCTTAATGTTTGAGACTATGATATATGCATGCCATTTTATGCATGCATATATATATATAATTTTGTATAAATAAGTACATGTACATATGTATACATATTTATATGTTTATCTTTATATGTGGGTTCCCCATGGCTCAGGTGGTAAGAATTTGCCCGCAATGTGGGAGACCTAGGTTTGATCCCTGGGTTGGGAAGATCCCCTGGAGAAGGGAAAGGCTACCCACTCCAGTATTCTGGCCTGGAGAATTCCAGGGACTCTAGTATAGTCCATGGGGTCCTGTGTCTGGAGTCAGACAGCCTGAGTTGAAATCCTGGCTCTGCAACTTACTAGCTCTGTGACTGGGAAAATTACTTTCCTATGTTTCGTTTCCCTAATCTGCAAAATGGGAATGATGATAGCACCCACCTCATAGAGTTGCTGTGGGAATTGAAAGACATGCTATATTTAAAGTACTTAGAACAGTACCTGGCACACAATAGGTCTCAATAAACCTTAGCCATTAGTTATAATTATTTTATTTTATTTATTTGGTGTAGCTCACAGAATCCTAGTTCCCCAACCAGCGACTGAACCCAGGCCCATGGCAGTGAAAGCATGGAGTCCTAATTACGGGACTGCCAGAGAATTTCCTCATTGTTTTACATATACACACATATACACATATGTTACATAATTCCTTTTGAGTAAAACATTAAGATTTTATACCTCACACAATGCTGTGTAGCTTACCTTTTTCTCATAGGATGTTTTATATAAAATTTCTCAGATTATTAAAAATCTTCTACTACAAGAAGATTTTTTTAATGACTGCAAAGTATGCCATCCTATAGCCCTATTACAATTAACTTTAGCAATATCCTATTACTAGGCACCCAGGTTTTTGTTTAAAATGTATAACTTTTTATTCATTGAACCTTCTTATAACTAAATCCATTCCCTACCTTCAATTATCCTCTTAGCCAAATTCCTATAATTGAAATGGTTGGATTGAAAAGTATGAAAAAAATTAAAGGATTTATATATTTTGTTGTTGTTGTTCAGTCGCTAAGTCATGTCTGACTCTCTGTGACCCCGTGGGGTATAGCATGCTAAGCTCCTCTGTCCTTTACTATCTCCTGGAGTTTGCTCAAACTCATGTCTATTGAGTAAATGATGCTAACTAACCATCTCATCCTTTTCCACCTCCTTCTCCTTTTGCTTTCAATCTTTCCCAGCATCAGGGTCTTTTCCAATGAGTTGACTCTTTGCATCAAGAGGCCAAAGTATTGGAGCTTTAGCATCAGTCTTCCAATGGATATTTAGGGTTGATTTCCTTTAGGATTGACTGGTTTGATCTCCTTGCTGTCCAAGGGACTCTCAAGAATCTTCTCTAGCACCATAATTTGAAAGCATCCATTCTTTGGTGCTCAGTTTGCTTTATGGTCCAACTGTCACATCTGTACATGACTACTGGAAAAATCATAGCTTTGAGTATATGGACCTTTGTCAGCAAAGTGATGTCTCTGCTTTTTAATATCCTGTCTACATTTATCATAGCTTTATATATGTATATCTCAATTGATTTATAGAAAATTTGCTAAAAATGTTAAAAGAACATTTAAATTCTTCACAGGAAAGCACAGGTGACTTCATTTCCTTGTACCCTCAGTGACACTGGTTATAATAATTCATGGATGTTTTGACTTTTTGATTATGAGTAAAGTTGATATTTATTGTATATTATTGGCCAGTAGAATAGACAGCTTTCCAGATCATTGGACATTGTGTCAGAAACGCAAAATTCAGTGGACTTTGACATGAAGGGCCTCAGTTGTCCATGAGCTGCACTTGGCACCAGGAACATGGGGTGGTGATGCCAGGAGATAAATAGAATGTGCCCAAGACAAACTAAGCCACTTTATTGGTTAGTTTTCCCAGAACCAGCCCTACACAGAAGATCTGTAATTAATTCTGTGGTAGTAAAATATGAAAAGTAATGATAGACTGATATGCACTTTTCTTAACTTTTAAAAATTGGATAGGAATGAAATAAACAACAACAAACCCCCCAAACTCTCTACTTTTGATATATAGGTATAGTTTTTATCCATTTGTGCTATTAATTTCCCCGAGATAGATACATAAATATGTAATGTGTATAAAAATGTGTTTTGAAGGATTCTATCATCTTAGGGGAAAAGGAGAAAAAGTGTTTTTAAAATTTTATTATGTTATGTTTGGCTGCACTGGATCTTCGTTGCTTTTTGGGGTCTTTTTCCAGTTGCGGTGAGCAGAGTCTACTCTTTGTTGTGGTTCAAGGACTTCTCATTACTGTGGCTGCTCTTGTTGAGAAGCGCAGGCTCTAGGCATGTGGGCTTCAGTATTTGTGGCACACAGGCTCAGTAGTTGTGGTTTGCAGGCCCTAGGGCATGGGCTCAGAAGCTGTGGTACACCGCCTTAGTTGGTCTGAGGTATGTGGAATCTTCTCCAATCAGATATCGAATTGGCAGGCAGATTCTTATCCATTGCACCACCAGGAAAGTCCAGGAATAAAGGTTTCTTAAAAAATATTCTGTATTGATGGAAATCTTTTCAAAGAGAGTTTGTGAGTACTTATAAATTACTTGTTAATTAAAAAATGCTATTAGATTCTTTAAAATATTTAATATTTAAAAAATTTAAAATCTCAATTTTCTTTGTTTTATTAGCAGGTTATGGTGACAGGTAAAGGGAGCACCCAGGAAGAGGAAACATAACTCTAGTTCTTACTAGGAAATCTATCTCTTCCTGTTATTCCAAGGGTCTCCCAGAACATACTTAACAAGGAAGAGAACAGAGATATCAATCTGGGCTTTAAACATACTCATATCTAATACTGTCTTTGATTGTAAAAGTGAAGATTTTTTTTATGAGAGTTGATTAAGGATGACAATAGAGCTGATAAAAATATTTCTCCCATGATTCTTATGACAATATTGAACTGAACTGCTTGAGAATTTAATTCTCAAACGAGGTAATTTGCTATCATGAATTTGTGCATAGTAAATGTGGAACTTGTTAATAGGTCCTAAACCTGAAGAACTGGCCCATGTAAAACAGTGGTTAAAATGATGGGATTTGGGGATTTCCCTGGCAGTTCAGTGGTTAGGACTCCTCAATTTCATTTCATGGTTTGATCCTTGGTTGAGGAACTAAGATCCCACAAGCTGTACAGCCAGCCAAAAACCAAAAAGAATTATTGGATTTGAATTCCAACTGCTTAGTTAACAAAAAACTCAGCTTTTTTTCCAGTAACAAGTTAAATGAGTTCAAGGAACTTAACCACTGATGCTTAATTAATAGCTATTAAGTTCTTACTGTGATCAGGTTTTGTGTTAAGTGCTAGAGTTACATTATTCATGAAATGTAAAGATGAGGAAATCTAAGCACATGGAAATTATATAACTTGCCTACACTGACAGGGCAGAACTGGGATTTAAAACAAAGCAATCAGATAGTCGGACATGACTTAGCGACTAAACAACAACAAAAAGTCAGATACTAAGAGCCACGTAACCACTTTTGCATTCTGCTGTTGACATTACAATTATAATTAATAAAGCCAAGTCTTGATAATTCATGATAATAAGGATTAGATGGGTGAGTGAAACCCAATAAAATCATAGATGGCCCTCAAACCTCATTTAGTTTGGGCGGAAATCTCTGTTTTTTCAATCAAAATGTCTAACCAAACTGTTTACTGGTAACATAATGATCAAGTTTATCCTTTTTTTTTTTTTCTAAATTGTGAAAATTTTTTTTCTTTCCAACTTTATGGAGATATAATTGACATACAGTACTGTAAGTTTGAGGTGCAGATTACCACAAGTTTACTGAACATCCCTCATCGATATAAATAACAAATAAAATAGAAAATTTTTCCTTGTGATGAGAACTCTTAGGATTTACTCTTTTAACACCCTTCATATACTACACATAGTAGTGTTAATTATATGTATCATTTTTTACATCACTAATACTTATTTAACTGGAAATTTGTATCTTTTGACTACCTTTATTTAACCCCTCCATCCCCAATTGTGAAATTCTTTGTGTGTGTGTGAAATTCTTAATAAAAAAGAAAAGGACAAAAAAAGAAGAAAGAACTTTATAATGGGTAATTTATAAACTGGACAATCATCTTGAATAACAGAGGTGGCTAAACATCCTTTGAAGAACTCAGGTGTGTAAACACACCTTTTATATATTGTTAGGATAAACCTATATGACCACTTTTAATGTTTAAATATACTGAACTCATAGGTGTCTTGGGCCATCATCTGAATACAGTAGCAAGTTCAATTGTCATTACATACTACTATGTGAATAGGAATGTTTATTGGATACTTTCTGAATTTTGTGATTGAGAAAATAATTTCTTAGACTAAAAAGTCAAAATACAAATAGGAATCAAAATAAAAAGGTAAGTGTTCATGGTGGCTTTTTTTGGGACGGACTGACACCCTACTTTTCCCTTTATGCCATTCAAGTTGGATTCTTCATTTTAAACATTAATTTCTGTTTTAGGTTGAACAAATCCTTGCAGAATTTAAGGTCAGGGCCCTGGAATGTCACCCTGACAAGCATCCTGAAAATTCCAAAGCTGGTAAGTATTGAATAATGGTTGCTTTTCGTGAAAAAGTATAGCATATAGACCTAAAAAGCCAGTGAATAGTAGCTTCATTTTCTTTTATCTATTTATGTTCAAAATTATTCTTTCATTTAATGCCAAAGAGTGTTTTTGCACTATTGGATGGAGGCTGAAGAGGAAACCGGGTAGGGTCTTTTTTCTAATAGCGGTCATTTAACATTCATTTATCTTTCTGCTATAATGTGCTGCTTCACGGTTTACAATTTGTCCAGTTGGGACTTCCCTAGTGGTCCAGTGGTTAAGACTCCATGCTTCCAATGCAGAGGGTGTGGGTTTGATCCCTGGTTGGGGAACTAAGATCCCACATGCCAAAATAAATAAATAAATAAATAAAATAACAATAAGAATAAAAAAAGTGTGTCCAGTTTTATGCTTCCTTTCACCAATTTTTAAATGTTAACAGTGACTTCCATTTGTAACTAGGTGATTATCTTAATGAGAACCTTGCTGTGTTTTCTTCTGAATAGGTCTGTATATATTATATAATAATATATTCATACATTTGTTTTTTCTTTATCATATTTTAAATGTCATGACCATAAATTTATATGTAAATGCTTTTGTGTATCTCAGCTTGAAAAAATACAGACAAAACAATAATCCTTTCTTAACCTGTCTCCCTCCTGCTTCTTCTCTATCACTGTACTTCCCTTTAGAGCCAGTTTTCCTGAAAAAGAAGGTCACAGTTGGTATCGCTACTTCCCTTTCAGCCAGTTTTCAGTTTATCCCATTTTGACTTCCTCCTCACCTTTCTAGGAAATGGCTCTTGTAATAGTCACCAAGAACTTCTTGGCTGCCAACTCCTTTTAGTCCTTATCTTCCCTGAGCTCGCATCAGAATTTGAAACTGTTGATCATGCTCATCTTCTTGACACTCCTTTTTCTTAGCTACCAGGATATGCCCTTATGCTTTTCCTCCTACTTCTTGGGCTACTCTTTCTGTCTCTTTTGTGACGTCTTCCCTTCTGTCCTAAGGTTCCCTTCTAAAATCTCTTCTGAGGACTTCCCTGGTGGTCCTGTGGTTAAGACTTGGCTTTCCAATGCATGGGGTATAGATTTGAGGCCTGACTGGGGAACTAAGATCCCATATCCCTTGCAGCCAAAAAAAGCAAAACATAAAACAGAAACAATATTGTAACACATTTAGTACAGACTTTAAAAATGGAACACATAAAAAATCTTTAAAAAAGTTTTAAACTCTCTTCTGGGCTTACTCCCTACTTTTTCTCTAGAATTTTGTTGAAGTCTGTGGTTTTCAATCATCAGTTATTTGTTGATGGCTTCCCATTTTATCCTTAACTCAGTTCTCATTCCTCAGTTTCAGACTGTGGCTTTGCTGCTTTTTGAAAATATCCTTTTGAGCACATTTCAATGTCACTCTGTCAAAAACTGGCCTCATTATTCATCCTTCTCTCACCTCTTATGTGCATGCTCAGTCGCTCAGTCGTGTCCATGTATGTACCACCCAGCTTAAAACTTCACCAATGCAGTTCAAGTCTTTTGTATATTCCTACCCTGATTTTATTCTCAGAGTAGGTAATACTATCTAAAACTTGATGACTATGGTTACTATAATATATGTGTATACTATTGGTATATGTCTAGTATGTGTATACCTATGATTTTTTTTTTTTTTGCCGTGTCTTGGAACATATGGGATCTTCCCTGGGCAGGGATTGAACCCTCACTCCTCTGTAGTGGAAGAGTGGAGTCTTAACCACTGGACCATCAGGGAAGTACTATATGTGATTTTTCTGTAAGGAAAATATGATTAAGACATGTCTGCTGCTGTTTAGTCACTAAGTTGTGTCCAACTCTTTGCAACCCCATGGAGTGTAGCCTGCCAGGCTCCTCTGCCCATGGGATGTCCCAGGCAAGAATACTGGAGTGGATTGCCATTTCCTTCTCCAGGAGATCTTCCTGACCCAGGGATTGAACCTGCATCTCCTGTATTAGCAGGCAGATTCTTTACCCTTGGAGCCACCAAGAAAGCCCATTAAGACTTATCTTTAACTCCACATTTCACAAATGGTAAAACTCAATTCCTTTTCATTAAAAAAAAAAACTTCCCTTATCTTAAAGCTCTTAATTAATTTTCTCTAGAAACCACTGATCCCTTTGATTGTATAAATGGGTTATTTTCCAATGTTTAGAGTCATCTTTTGTTAGATACTTAACTATTACCATTGCACATTTGATTTTTCCCCTTTTTATTAAGACATAACTTACTTAAAGCAAATGTGAAAAAACCATAAGTATAAACTTGATAAATTTTTGTCTACATATAACCAGTTTAACCACTGCCCAGATGAAGATGTAGAACATTTCTACCACTCCAGGAAAACTCCCTTTTCATGTCCCCTTCAGTGTCAGCACCCTTTCCCATTGTTGGATCTTTATTATCATGGATTAGTTTTGCCTAGTTTAAATTTTATATACATGGAATCATATGGTATGTACTCTTTTGTGAAGCTTCTTTTGCTTTACCTTATGTCTGTAATATTTACACCTTGATTGTACATGTAACAGTGGTTCATTCTTTGTCATTGCTGGGCCTTGAAGCATAAGCCCCTTCATGTTGTGCCCCTCCCCACATCTCCAGTCTCATTTTCTCTTCACCACCATGCTTACAACCCTATGTTTCAGCCACTCAGCACTACTTTGGCTCCTAGGGACATTCCTGGTGGTCCAGTGGTTAATAATCTGACTTCCAGTCTTATGGACTCTGTGGGAGAGGGAGAGGGTGGGAAGATTTGGGAGAATGACATTGAAACATGTATAATATCATATATGAAATGAGTCGCCAGTCCAGGTTCGATATACGATACTGGATGCTTGGGGCTGGTGCACTGGGATGACCCAGAGGGATGATATGGGGAGGCAGGAGGGAGGAGGGTTCAGGATGGGGAACACATGTATACCTGTGGCGGATTCATTTCAATATTTGGCAAAACCAATACAATATTGTAAAGTTTAAAAAAAAAAATTCCTGAAAAATTAAAAAAAAAAAAAAAAAGAATCTGATTTCCAATGCAGGGGACATGGGCTCAATCCCTGGTCGGGGAACTAAGATCCCACATGCCACAGAACAACTAAGCCCGAGTGCCTCAACTAGAGAGTCTGTGTGCTGCAAACCAAAGAGCCCACATGCTCTGGAGCCTGCATACCACAAATAAAGGGAAGCCCATGTGTCACAGTGAAGAGCCTGGGTACTGTAACTAAGACTCGACTCAGCCAAAAATAAATATTTTAAAATATCCCAGGATTTAAAGAATTATTTAAAAGAAAAAAAAAAAAAAAAAGAACTACCTTGGCTCTTTAATGTATCCTGCTGTCTACTCTCTAAACCTTTATACTTATTGCTTTTTCTGCCTGGAACATTCCTGAGGCCTGCTTACCTCCCCGCCCTGCTTTTGATTGGCTGGGTCGTGCTCCCAAGTCAGGTCTCAGCTTGGCCATCACTTCCTCTGGGATTCATGTGTGCTCCAGCTACCCAGAGCTCCCTATACATATGTCAGGTGGCCGACTGTATATTATATTGTTAGCTTGTTAACTGTTTGCTTATTAGTTATACTGGAGGCTCTGTGAAGCTGGTCTTGCTTATCTCATTCAAAATGGTATGCCTTGCACCCAAAATAGTATGAACAGCACCTGCCATGGAGGACAGCTACTTTGTGCACAAACTTTCTTGAATGAGTGGAAGAATGAATTCATGAACATTTCTGTAGGAGACATATATTAGTTACCCTTCTAGAATTAATATTAAGATAGTTATCCTAGCATAAAACTGTAAAAATTTGATAAACACTTAAAAAAATCACCACTACAGATTATTCTTTAACTGGGTTCTCTCCCAGTGAAGCATGGCGTTGAGTTGTTTTTCTGTCACGGCAAATGATTTCCATTAAGGATACATGATGAATCATTGTGCAGTCATTGCCATTCTAGTTGCCATAGTGATGGGAGTTTTCATGTACGGGTGTCTGAAGGTTTCTTGTTCAGAGAAACACTGGACTGTGTAAATACTGTTTAAAATGAAAAGATACACAGACATTAATATCTTCCTTTGTCAGGCTTGCAATAGATAGATGATTCAACCTTTGGATAGAAATTGTTTTCAAACATGTTCAAGCATCTGTTTACTTAATTTGGATGAACATGACTTCCTGAAAATTTAAGTTGTTCTTTACATACTTGCAGAAGGGTTAAGGTTACTGATAAAAATACTTTAAAATGTGAAACAAAAATTCACCCTGATGCTGGTTTTAGCTTGACTGAAATCCAGAATATATTGGACAGATTTTGAAACACATTTCATTAAGGTAAAAAGCTAAGCCTGTAGAGCAACTGCAGGTAGAAGAAATTAAACTTGTGTAATATGCCTTTTTGGCTTGCTAAATGTAGTCTCAACCATTGCCATTGAAATGACTGATTTGGTAGTATGATGGAGTAGTAGATAAGAACACAGGTCTGTCTGTCTGCATTGCTTCTAGCTCCTATTTATGAACTAGTTGATTTTTGGCAACCTTTTTGAGCCTCAGCATTCTCCTAGGCAGAATGGGAGACGAATAGCATATTATCACCTCTTCTGTCTCTTTGTGCTCAGTTGCTCAGTCGTGTCCAACTCTTTGTGACCCCATTGCCTGTAGCCCGCCAGGCTCCTCTGTCCATGGGATTCTTCAGGCAAGAATACTGGAGTGGGTTGCCATGCCCTCCTCCAAGGGATCTTCCTGACCCAGGGATCAAACCTGAGTCTCCTGCATCTCCTGCCTTGACAGGCAGATTCTTTACCATTGCGCCACCTGGGAAGCCCATGTATCTGCTGTGAGGATTAGAGGTATTTTGCATGTGGGAAGAACTCAATGGATGTCGGCAATTATGATTCAGTGTACTTTTCTTTTCTATGAAGCACTGCAAGATAAAAATCTAACAAAATGGGACATTTTTTTGTAAATAAACATTAGCTATTTCTCTCATTAAAAAAAATCTAAACCTAAGGCTTTTTGAGATCCTCCTTTTGCAGTAGGTGATGCAGGCAGGACTGGTCGTGCTATAGAAATTGAGTCACTGAGATCAAAAGCCGCTGGTTGGTGCTCATGCCAGTCCTGTGTGTGTGTGTGTGTGTGTGTATGTGTGACAGCAGTGGTTTCAAGTCAACCCTTTATTAACTTCCCTTTGACCCTGAAGAGATTTCAGACTAACTTAAGGACCTGTGAAATGGTATTTTTGTTATTGATTTACAGGCTTCAGAGACATCTGAATATTTGAAGAAGGGAAACTCTTTGTCTTTTACTAATTGACATCTTTCAATGTCTCAATGTTTTCCTACTTTAAAAACTCTTTATTGCTTTTTTTTCCCCTTAGAATAAAAATAACATACAGTATTAAATAATGTTGAAAGTGAAAGTCTGCTCTTATCTCTTTGCCAGAGAAACACTGTTAACAGTGGATATATTTTCCTCCAGATTGTTTTCAAAGCATGTCCTGACTTCTTCTCATTATTATTTCTCAAGTAATTTTAAGTGGCCTACAGTTAAAATGTGGCTATTATAATAATATAATTTTTATTGTGAAATATGAATTAAGAGGACCTCTGTATTTTCAAAGCAGACCTGGAGTTAAATTGGAATGTTTCTTAAGTATTCCATCATCATTTTCTCGTATAAGCTTATAAAATGAAATCTCTCTTCCCAGAACTGGTACATGTTTATCTTGTATGATTCATTTGATTAGCTGGTATATTAAAGGACAAATATAAATCCAAGCACATTTTTTATTAAATGTGGTGAAGGTGTGGAACAAAGAAAAGGCCACCTAACAGGAAAGGTAAGGTCTCTTTTGCTTTCTGCTTATCATCTGCTGTTGAGGGATTGACATAAGAATAATTTCTTTCATTCCGGAAACTCTGAAAAATGAGGCCAACAATAATGTGCAAAGAGAAGGTGAATTGTAGATAAAAATGTAAATTTTTACAACCTCTGCTCTAGTAGTCACTGGTGTGTGCATCCATGGTAATAATTTAACGAGCTTTTTATTTCTGTTGGAAAAAGTGACATCTCATTTATACACTGGTACATTTACATTGTCGTCAGCAACAGGAAGGATTACTCACTCAAGCTGGCAGCTATTGCAAGATGTTTTTTATGTATTTGTTTTCCTTCGCTTTCAATAGCCCCACCTTTAGGATTTTCCTTTTAATCCATCGATTGCTACTACCTCCAGCGGTGATATCAAATATTTAATGATATATTAAGCACCTGTGCTGCCCAGCTTTGGACAGGGCCCAGGAGGAACCCTGCCATGCTGGGCAGTATCTCTGGTTGCTGAAGGAATAGTTGAAGTAGTGGTTTTGGGGGATGAGAGCTCAGGAACAGTAGCCCTTTACCAACTGGGGAACAGAAGTATTTCAGTAGTTTCACGATTGGGATGGTGGTACCATCAGTACTGACTGTACATTGTCCTAACGTCTTTTGTTTCAGAGGATATTGACTACTTCTCATGAGCTATTTTTAAGCACTGTCAGGATAATTTTAATTATTTTTCCCACTAACACTATTAAAAGGTGCCTAATTCACAAACTGTTTTAAGGGTATGTCACTTTTTTGGTGCTTGGAGCTCAGGTAACAGCATTCCATGAACATCTTTATATTCACATTCAAATTGGAAGCATTCGCTCATTCATTCATTGAACAAATACTTTTTGAGCACCTGCTACACTGCTTTAGTACAAGGGATGCAGCAGAAAACAAAAGTCTCTGCCCTCATGGAGTTTGTATGCTCATGGAGGATTATAAACAAATAACTGTACATAATGTCAGGGGGTAGGTGCCAGGGGGCTTCCCAGGTGGCATTAGAGGTAAAGGACCCCCCCTGCCATTGCAGGTTAGACATAAAAGATGCCGGTTCAATCCCTGGGTTGGGAAGATCCCCTGGAGGAGGAAATGGCAACCCACTCCAGTATTCCTGCCTGGAGAATCCCATGGACAAAGGAGCCTGGCAGGCTATAGTCCATAATGTTGCACAAAGTCAGACATGAGTGAAGTGACTTAGCACACACTCAGGTACCATGAAGAAAAGTAAAGCAGAGTGAGGGAGATAAAGGAATGGGGCTGATGGGGTGGGCAGCTATTTTATGTAGAAGGTTGGAGAAAACTCCATCAACAAGACAATACCCAAGCTGACATCTGGAAGAAGTAAGCTGTGTGAGTGCTTAGGGTAAAGTATTCTTGGCAGAAATGACAGCAAGTTCCAAGTCCTGGGGCTGCAGTGTGCTTGGTGTACTCAAGGAACATCAGGGCGGCTACTATGGCTGTAGCGAAGGAGATGGGAAAAGTAGGAGGAAATGAAGTTGGAGAAGGAAGAGAAGGCTAGAGAGCAGGCAGAGCATGCCAGACCTAATAGCCATGATGAGAATTTTCAGTTTAATTCCAACAAAAATGAAAAGTAAAAATGGAAGTGATTTTGAGTAGAAGAGTGATATTATGTGACTTCTTTTACTTTCTTTTTTCTTTAAGATCATTTAAAAAAATATTTAATTTTATTTATTTATTTGGCTGTGCTGGGTGTTAGACGCAGCACACAGGATCTTTAGTTGCAGCATGTGAACTCTTGGTTGTGGCATGTGGGATCTAGTTCCCTGGTCAGGGAATGATCCCAGCCTCCTCCATTGGGAATGTGGAGTTTTAGCCACAGACCACCAGTGAAGTCCTTCTTCCTTTTTTTTTCTCTCTTTTTTGGCCATGCTGTGTGGCTTGCAGAGTCTTAGTTGAACCCAGGCCCTCAGCTATGAAAGCGTAGAGTCCCAATAATCAGACTACCAGTGAATCCCCTATGTAAATTATTTTTGAAAAGACCACTCTGACTGCTGTGTAGAAGAAAAAGCAAGGCAAAGGCAGGGAGTTGAGCAGCTAATATAATCATCCAGCCAAGAGAGGATGGTGGCTTGGACTAGAGTGACGGCCGTGGAGGTAGGGGCAAGAGGTCAAAGCTTGGGGATAGTTTAAAGATATACTGACTCCACAGATAGAGTCAACAGGACTTGATGAATTAGAAATGAGATGTGAAAGAAAGAGAAGAATCAAGGATGACCCCAAGTGTAGAGGAAACTAGTGAAGTATTTCCTGAGTCCTCAAGCACAATCAATCTTACTTCTGTATTTCTCTTTAGCACACTGTATTGAAATGATTTGTGTATATGTCTGCTTCCTTACTAGACTCTAAGTTTCTCAAGGGCACAACCTGCATCTTAGTGATGAATGTTGACATTTTCATTATCCTCAGAGATGAAGGAGAAAGTGGGGATTCGAGGGTAACATGTACTGTAGGAAAATGGAAGGGGCAGGAGGCAGGCAAGTGTAGCCTGGTGAGCACCAGCTGGGGAGCCTGGCAGGCTTGGGTTTGAATCGTGGCTCCATCACTTGTACCTTAGGACAAGTCACATTAACCTCCTTTAGCTTTAGACCATGTAAAATGTGAATAATACTAATATTAATAATATCCACTTGATAAGGTTGTTGTGAACAAGAAACTATACTCATCCTGCCCCTCTACGTAGTCACAGAGTAGTCACCAGAGTCCTGGTTTGAGTTCCAAGTCACACAGCAAATTCACACTGGCTATTTATTTTACATATGGGAGTGTGTATGTTTCCACGCTACTCACTCCATTCATCCCACCGTCTCCTTCCCCTGTCCCCTGAGGGTGTCCATAAGTCTGTTCTCTATGTTTGCACCTCCATTGCTGCTCTGCAAATAGGTTCCTCAGTACCATCTTTCTAGATTCCATGCTGCTGCTACTTAGTCGTGTCCGACTCTGTGCGACCCTATGGACTACAGCCTGCCAGGTTCCTCTGTCCATGGGATTCTCTAGGCAAGAGTACTGGAGTGGGTTGCCATGCCCTCCTCCAGGGAATTGTTCCAGACCCAGGGGTTGAACCTGGATCTCCTGCATTGCAGGCAGATTCTTTACTGCTTTCCAGTATCCTTGCCTGGAAAATTCCATGGACAGAGGAGCCTGGCGGGCTACAGTCTAGGGGGTCACAAAGATTCAGAGATGACTGAGTGGCTGAACACACACACACACACACACACACACACACACAGAAAAGACTGTAACTTATCCAATGTTTGTAAATGTCTATCCCATGAGATAAATTATGTCTGTTGCTCATATCTGCATCATCAGCACCTGGGATAGCACCTGTCACATCACTGGAGCTCAGTAAAGGGAGTGGATAAACTGTGAGCCAGGTACTTTGCATACATTATCTCACTTGTCCTTACAGTACACTTTATAAATGAGGAAAAGAAAGCTTGATGAAGTGAATTGGCCCAAGGTTACATAGCTGGTAAATAACAGACACCTATTTCAGTGAGATCAGTTTGGGCGTTTAAAATAACTCCTCCAGGGCATGCTCATTTTTTGATTTGTTTTTCAGTGGAGACTTTTCAGAAACTGCAGAAGGCAAAGGACATTTTGACTAATGAAGCAAGTCGAGCCCGCTATGACCACTGGCGAAGGAGCCAGATGTCAATGTCATTCCAGCAGTGGGAAGCTTTGAGTGACTCGGTGAAAATGGTAGGTTTCTCTCTGGGATGAAGGGAATTTATGAAGCTCAGGCTGCCCTGGATTAGACTCACATAGTAGCTTAAAGGGGCTTCCCTGGTGGCTCAGATGGTAAAGAATCCACCTGCAATGTGGGACACCTGGTTTCGATCCCTGGGTTGGGAAGATCCCCTGGAGGAGGGCATGGCAACCCACTCCAATATTCTTGCCTGGAGAATTCCCATAGACAGAGGAACCTGGCAGGCTACAGTCCATGGGGTCGCAAAGAGTTGGACATGGCTGAGCAACTAA
Organism: Bos indicus x Bos taurus; assembly: GCF_003369695.1. NCBI lineage: Eukaryota > Metazoa > Chordata > Mammalia > Artiodactyla > Bovidae > Bos > Bos indicus x Bos taurus. The sequence goes on along the minus strand of NC_040103.1, from coordinate 24,236,353 downwards.
GCACAGCACACAGCACAGCAGCTCAAAGTATCAACAGACAAGAGGAGAGAGAAGACCAAGAAGCTGGTAGAATCTGGATACAATGCAGTATCCACAAAATCTTGTGAAAGGAAATTCAATACATCAGGGTCAGAAGAATCTCCGACTGTGCTTTTCAGTCTCTGGCTGTTTGTATATGTATATGTAGATATGTATACATGTATATATATATACATATGCTTCCTGTTAGCATCTACTGTTTGATACATTCTGATAACTGTGCTTCTCAAGTTGCTCATATAACACTGCTGAATTTTGAACCAATGCATATTCATATGCTCCATCTTTTTAGTTCATATGAGCCTGTTCTCTTCTCAAAGCTTAATAAAGTCAATAAAAACAGGACCTGATTAATCAAAGAAATCTGTACATTATTCCTGTTATTAATTTTGGTAAAAGAATTATTGGATAGATGCAGAGAGACTTTTAAAACCATCCTGTTATTTTCTTCCATGCCATTAAAAAACCAAATATAAAATAATCTCTATAATTTTTATGTTATATATTTATTTTGTTCTTCCATGGACCATTGTAGATTGCAGAGAGAATGTAATTTTAAAGGTTTCTACATTCTTAGGCATAATTTACAGGATTTTTAAAATCTGCTTTATTTTTTTCCCTACAGGGATACTTTTCTATAACATGAAACTTAAAAATGGAGAAGTTACCTTATAAGGAAGTGTTCAGGGACATGTTAGAATAAGTGTATAAAGTGATTCACATCTCTTAAATTCTGGTTCTTCAGGTTTCTTCTTAATAGTTTTTATTTAAACAATACTTGATCAAATTATTTTTTCACTGATATATGACCTGTACCAGTGAGGGAGGATCTTTGAAGTAATGGGGAAGAACAATGCAAAACTCTCAAAGTATATAGTTAAAGCCACTCTACATAACATATAAATGCTTTTCTTCATTTCATTTTAGAATGCAGTATATATTCATATGATTTGTTTACGGTTGGTTAATTATTTATGAAGGACTAACTATAAGACTGTTGAATATACATACAGAATAACTAGAGAGAATCTTTAAAAAAATAGTGACTTAGCTTCACATACTCAAAAATAGGATTTTTCTTCTACATTGTGTATATCCAAAATTCCTTAACTCTGACTAAACATTGTTCTGCCACCTCTATATAACCATATTTCTATTCTCTTGAGTATTACACACTGTAACTGCTACTGAATTAGTGACCCTTGCTATTTTAATGCCTTTCGATTTATAGTTCATTTTTCTTGATGATCCACTGAACTGTATTACTTAATTTTAACTGCTAATATCAAGTTAGTTGTGGATTTTTCAAAAAGTCTTCTCCAAGTCCCTGTTCTAATTTATATTGCAGATGTCTTTCCATTAAATACTAATGTCCTATCTCCAAACACATCATTTCTGCTTAGAATTTAGTTTAATTATGAACTGTTTGAGGGCTTACAATAATAACATTTCACATCTTCAGTTCAGTTCAGTTCAGTCGCTCAGTCGTGTCCGACTCTTCGTGACCCCATGAATCACAGCATGCCAGGCCTCCCTGTCCATCACCAACTCCTGGAGTTCACTCAAACTCATGTCTATCGAGTCAGTGATGCCATCCAGCCATCTCATCCTCTGTCGTCCCCTTCTCCTCCTGCCCCCAATCCCTCCTAGCATCAGAGTCTTTTCCAATGAGTCAACTTACTGGCTGCATTATTGGTCTTGTCAGCAATGTTGAAATACTATGCTGGGCTAGCGTTTGGTTTGGGATTTATTTTTATTAGTAGTACAAAAATGATGAAATGCATATCTTTCCACTTTAAATCAGCAGTGATATTTTTCCTTGCACAGTCTTCTTTGTTTGGGCTCAACCATGCTGTTTCTGTGTTTCTTCCTCAGTGAACTTTGAAATCCCTACACCAAGTTTCATGTGTTTTGTACCTCACTGGATAGACTTTCTTTTTTAAAAAATTTTTTATTTATTTATTTATTTTTGGCTGCACTGGTCTTTGTTGCTGTGTGTGGACTTTCTCTAGTTGTGGAGCACGGGCTTTGGGGCATATGGGCTTCAGTAGTTGAGGCACATGGGCTCAGTGACTGCGGCACACAAGTTCAGTTGCCATGTAGCACCTGCGATCTTTCTGGACCAGAAATTGAACTCGTGTCCTCTGCTTTGGCAGGCGGATTCTTGACCACTGCACCACTAGGGAAGTCCCAGATAGACTTTCTGTAACTTCCTTTCATTCCTTTTTGTTCTAATTCTCATAGTGATTTCTGCACGTGAAAACATCACAGCAGAAGGAAGGTTCTCTATAACATTTTAGTTGTCGTTTTTTGTGTGTGTGTGCATTTTTTTATCCATCCTTTCACACTCACTACTCTAGAGAAATTAAAACAATTGTCATACCTAGTTTTGTTCACCACCTATTAGATCACTACCATTGTGTAGATAAATATCATCATTAGGGTATTTGGACTAGATATACTACATATGCCATTCTGACAATAAAATGGTTATAATTCAGGACTTGAAATCTTAGGTGACATTTATCTGAAACACATCTGCATGTTTCCTTGCCCTAAGGACAAATCACAATGCACTTTTGCAGCATCACACAGGTTCCTAACATGAGAATCTCCTAGAGCAAATTCCTCACACAGCTTCAGGGATGATACATTTCTATCATTCAACGGTGATGAAACTCTAATTTGTATTTTTTTCCCCCACTGCAAGTCCTTGTCACTTAACCAGCTATTGATTTTACTTTTTCCTTTTTAGAAGCTCCTCCTGATAGTTTAATTTGTAAAACTTTTGATAAATCAATCACCAAGAGGGAGGGGATGTATAGGTATGAATGGCTCTTTCATTTTTCTGTACAGTAGAAACAAACACAACATTGTAAAGCAACTATACAACTAAAAAAGTGTTCGATCAGGTCAATGAGTATGTTGGAAATTTAAGTCTAGATATGTAATATAGGTTTAAAAAAGGGAAATTTAAATCTAGATATGTAATGTTGGTTTAAAAAAGGGAATATGAAGTGGGGACTTCAGTAACTGTGGCCTTCAGATCTTGGAATAACTTGAAAACAGATACCTTTCCGGCTTAAAGAATCTTAGGGAAATCATTGCTATCTTGTTAAATGGTTTTACCCCAAGGAATCCACGGTGTGAATGGTTCTTCCTCCAAAATGGCTTGAGGATGGTTCTGGGGAAAGGGTTACAGCGAAGCCACAGTGAAAATAAAATTCTGAGAAAAACATTCTCATAAGCTGTTAAAAATGTCCCATGCTGTATCAGTTACTACAAATGCTTTCAGAGTATTTACTATAGGTCAGTCATTAATCCTCACCCTGTCATCTAAGGCAGACTGTAGGCGCTTTTATTCTGAGAGAGAAGTACTGAGACAGAGAGTCAAGATATGGTATACAGGCCACCTAGCTGACCTGTGACACATACAGCTCACGTTTTCAGTTCTCTGAGCCCTGAAAGCTTGCATTTCTTACTCTCAGTCTTTCACTAAGTTTCTCAGTATCCTTTGCCCTCCACAGACAAAGCCACTGGCCAGCCTCCTCTATTCCTTGCACATGCAAAAAACCCAAGAAACTAAGCAAATAAAACAATAACAACAGACTCAACCCAACCAAACTAAAACTAGATTATATTTTACACCAGCTGAAGCCATTGCCTCTTTTTAAAATTAACACTTTTATTTTGAAATAAAACCTACAGAAAAATGCTCAACACCTGCATTTATAATTTAGCAAACAGTTGTGAAGTGTATACTTGTAACCTCTCCTCTCCCCAACACACATATTACTGGTACCCAGAAACTCCCTCCTTAATATATTTTGGCAATCATAACTCCATCTAATTTTTATTTTGTTAATTTTTTATTTTTGGCCACACCCTTTGGCATGCCATATCTTAATTCCCCAACCTGGGATCAAATTTGTGTCTCCTGCAATGGAAGTGCGAAGTCTTAACCACTGCACCACTGGGGAAGTCCTTAATTAAAATTTTAAAACCTAGTTGTACATATATATAGACTTGTCAGAGAAAATTTAGAAGACACCAAAATATAAAAAGAAAAAAAAAAGACTTTATAATGCTGCCATGCCAAGATAACCCCATTAGTATTTTGATGCATTTCCTTCCAGTGTTTTCTGCCCATCATTTGTTAGTGTGAGAGCCAGTTACATTGAATGATGACTTTGCTTTATTGGTTCTTTCTTTGGGGAAGAGGAATTAGGATGATGCTCCTTTGCAGTTGAGGAGAGACAGGTTGAATGTGGAAAGAAGTGAGTTCTCTGGTTGGATCAAGGCAGAAGGCTTGAATATCGTTATGGTTTTAGGGTGTGCACAAGGCTATATTGCCCTCTAGTATGTATATTTTATGTATGTGTATCTACATATATATTTATTTATCTATATTTGAATGTATCTTTGTACCTTTTAATTTAGTTGAGATCATCCATTTGTCATCATGTGTGTGCTCAGTCACTTCAGTCATGTCTGACTCTTTGTGGCCCCATGGATTGTAGCCCACCAGGCTCCTCTGTCCATGAGATTCCCCAGCAAGAGTCCTGGAGTGTGTTGTCATGCCCTTTTCCCAGCATCTTCCTGACCCGAGGATTGAACCTGCACCTCCTAAGTCTCCTGCATTGGCAGGCAGGCTCTTTACCACTAGCGTCATCTGGGAAGCCCATTTGTGATCATGTTGGCTGCTATTCATAAACACCATATTATTAGCATTTCTAAATTCTCTTAAAAAATGATGATGAACAGATTTATTTAAGATTCCAAGGAAGCATTTTACCAGTTTGTACTTTCCCTTTCTTCTGATGAGGTGCTTCTCCTGGTTCCTGTCTATGTGGTCAGTGTTAGTGCTCCTGAGACAAGTGGTAAGAAATTATGGTATCACTCTAAGTTCTGTAAGATGCTGATGATCCCTGCTGCTTCCCCGCCCCATCCCCCTCACGTTGCTTGGGTAAGCAAACATGGCCAAGTCCACATGTAATGGGCCACTGCCTCCCCATGTTGCTTTGTTCAAACTGGCAAATAAAGTGGTGCTCTGGGAAGGAGTTGGCAGCTGCAGTATTTTGAGAGAGTTCAGACTTCAGTGCATTGCAGATGAAAAGCCTGAAGTCCCTTGCATCATGGGATGTGTGTGTAGCAGAGGCAGTGGCCCCTTCTGTGAGTTTTGGCACAATTTTTAAATGTCACAACTTCTGAATTTATTCACTAAGCCTTGGACTTCAGAAAATCAATGTTTTTGTTTTGTGCTCTTGCTCTGCTTTTATTCTTTTTTTTTTTTTTAGCACAGGAAAACAATATCCTCATTATTAGGAAAATAATTTATTCTGTGGTTTTAATTTGCCCCAATACATGGCTTTTGGGTTTTTCTTGGGTTTCTGAGTAACAGAGGTTACTGTTCAGTAGTGCTTTAGGAACAGCATCCCACAGTATCAGATGAGATTTCAAGAAACAGTTATGTTTATTGTTTTGCTTATGCCACAGCTAATTATTCTACTTGAATATTCTTGATACAGCAAACTCTCTCTCTTTCTTACTCTGTATTCATCTATTCTGCCTTTAATTTATCTACTCATCCATCCAGTTTTAAGCATCTTAATAGGAAATACAGAGAGTTCCCTGAAAGTCCCAAGGTTAGGACTGGACACTTTCACTGCCATGGTCCAGCTTCAATCCCTGGCCAAGGAAATAAGATCTCAAAAGTCATGTAGCTCGGCCAAAAAAAAAAAAAAAAAAAAAGAAGGAAATACATATGTGGGACATATGTGAAAAGGGTCCAAAAGTATGCATGGGTAAAAGTAATGGTTTCTTACCTTTGCTCCATTTGGAAGATCCATTTTTCATTTTTTCCTCACTCCTGACATCACCATCAGTAGCCCGAGCTAGGTTGGAAAAATTACACAGTTAAATTATTTGGCAAAGGACCACTATCAAGTATATTGGACACCATTCTAGGATATCAGGTATCTGGGGAGAGTTTTCAAGTGTTTTGAATCTTGTGTTTGTCTAAAAATATAAAAGTTTTAATATAGATGTCAATGAGGAAATGCCCAACATTTGATTTATGGTCCCTGATTTTTCTGAAACTGTAACTTAAAAAATAATAAAACACTTTTGTTTTTTAAAAAACAAACTAGTACAATAGAATATGTAATAAAAAGTGAGTCCATCTTTATTTCATACCTCAGTGCTACTTCCCTCTCCCAGAAAGCCACCATTGTAGTTTCTTGTGTTTTCTTTCAGAAACCTTCCATAATGTATACAGACACATTCCATAAAAAGTCTCCAGAATAATTCTATTAATGAATAGGAGGAAAGTGCAGTCACTCAGTCGTGTCCGACTCTTTGCGGCCCCATGGACTGTAGCCCTACCAGGCTCCTCCATCCATGGGACTTTCCAGGCAAGAATACTGGAGTGGGTTGCCATTTTCTTCCTCCAGGAGATCTTCCCGACCCAGGGATTGAACCTGGGTCTCCTGCATTGTAGGCAGATACTTTACCATCTGAGCTACCAGGGAAGTCCATGTTGCTGCTGCTGCTGCTAAGTCACTTCAGTCGTGTCCGACTCTCTGTGACCCCATGGACGGCAGCCCACCAGGCTCCCCCATCCCTGGAATTCTCCAGGCAAAAACACTGGAGTGGGTTGCCATTTCCTTCTCCAATGCATGAAAGTGAAAAGTGAAAGTGAAGTAACTCAGTCGTGTCCAACTCCTTGCGACCCCATGGACTGCAGCCTACCAGGCTTCTCCATCCATGGGATTTTCCAGGCAAGAGTACTGGAGTGGGGTGCCATCGCCTTCTCTGAGGGAAGTCCACAGTATCATTAGAAAAATCAAATGGAAAGATATTTTAAAAGTTCTAGTTATTTGATGGTAACTGGACTTGAAGTGAATTCTCTTAAAATTAGGACAGATATTTCACAATAAATATTGACTAATTTCCTGCTTTGTGCCATGAGTTTTCTTAAAGAAAACTCCTCCAAAACATGTATGCAGGTCAAGAAGCAACAGTTAGAACCAGACCTGGAACAACAGGATGGTTCAAAATTGGGAAAGGAGTACGTCAAAGCTATATTTGTCACCTGGCTTATTTAACTTATATGCAGAGTACATATTGTGAAATACCTGGCTGGATGGAGCACAAACTGGAATCAAGATTGCAGGGAGAAATATCAATAACCTCAGATATGTAGATGATACTACCCTTATGGCAGAAAGTGAAGAGGAACTCAAGAGCCTCTTGAAGGTGAAAGAGGAGAGTCAAAAAGCTGACTTAAAACTCAACATTCAAAAAACTAAGATCATGGATTCAGTCCCATCACCTTATGACAAATAGATGGTGAAACAATGAAAACAGTGACAGAATTTATTTTCTTGGGCTCCAAAATCACTGCAGATGGTAACTGCAGCCATGAAATTAAAAGATGCTTGCTTCTTGGAAGAAAAGCTATGACAAACCTAGACAGCATATTAAAAAGCAGAGACATTACTTTGCCAACAAATGTCCATAGGGTCAAACCAATGGTTTTTTCCAGTAGTCATGCATGGATGTGAGAGTTAGACTATAAAGAAAGCTGAGCACTGAAGAATTGATGCTTTTGAACTGTGGTGTTGGAGAGGACTCTTGAGAGTCCCATGGACTGCAAGGAGATCAAACCAGTCGATCCTAAAGGAAATCAACCCTGAATATTCATTGGAAGAACTGATACTGAAGATACAATACTTTGGTCACTGATGTGAAGACCTGACTCATTAGAAAAGATCCTGATGCTGGGAAAGATTGAAGGCAGGAGGAGGAGGGGACGACAGAGGATGAGGTGGTTGGATGGCATCACTGACTCAATGGACATGAGTTCGAGTGAGCTCCAGGAGATGGAGAAGGACAGAGAAACCTGGCGTGCTGCAGTCCATGGGGTCGCAAAAAGTTGGACACGACTGAGTGACTGAACAACAACTGCTTGTGCCGTGAGTTTTCTTAAAGAGAAGATGTATAACCCAGAATTCTAATATTTGCCAGCTCTGCATTGATCATGGCTGGAAGGAAGGTCACAACAGTAGTAGGTTTAATCTCTGGCACGGCTCAAGGTACACAGTCCAGTTGTTTGTTTTTTGATAGTAAAATACACATAAAACCTACCATTTAACCATTTTAAAGTGTACAGTTCAGTGGCACTAAGTACATTCCCAATGATGTTCACCCACCATCACTATCTAGTTTGATATCTTTTTCATCACCCCAAAAGGAAACCCCTGTCCTTGTTAGCAATCATTTCCTATTCCCCTCTCACCCAGCCTCTGGTAACCACTAATCTGCTTTCTATCTGTATGAATTTGTCTATTCTGGAATTATATAAAATGTGGCTTTTTATGTTTGACTTCTTTTACTAAGCATAATATTTATAAGGTTTATCCATATTGTAGTATTTTCTTCCTTTCTTATGATCAAATAGTATTTCATTGCATGGATGTGCCACATTTTTGTTTATCCAATGAATTGATGGACATTTGGATTATTTCCATGACTGCTATGAATATTTGTGTCTAAGTTTTTCTTTGAACACCTGTTTTCAATTCTTTATATCTAGGAACTGAATTTCTTGGACATATGGTAATTTTATGGCTAATTTTCTGGGTAAACATCATTATTTTAATTTATCTGATGCTGGTCCCTTTCCTTTATACTAGGATACAAATTTCTTCTCATAGTCTTAGTTTTCCAAATCAGTGAGGATTAATTGATTAATATCTGAATTAGTTGATTACTATCTGGCTAATAGTCAAGTCTAACATTTTGTTAATCGGCACTATAATAGTAGGTTAATTGTTACTACATATTGAACTTTAAATATAGAAACTATATAATATGGATGTTATATTATACATCTGCTTTCAATTAATGTAGTCAATGCACTGGGCTGTCAGAGGAAAAAAGGATCTGATGTTGGAAGAATCTGACCAGACTCCTACTGACAAAATTGAAAATGAGGAACAGGATGAGCAAAAAGAGATAAAGAAAGAGGAGTTTGGTTCAACCACAGAGAAAATGGAGCAGAAAGAATCCAAATCTGTGGAGAAGTCATTCTCCCCACAAAATCCAGATTCTCCAGGTAAGTCATGTCATGTAGTTTATAGAACAGCTGCTGCTACTGCTGCTAAGTTGCTTCAGTCATGTCTGACTCTGTGTGACCCCATAGACAGCAGCCCACGAGGCTCCTCTGTCCCTGGGATTCTCCAGGCAAGAACACTGGAGTGGGTTGCCATTTTCTTCTCCAATGCATGAAAGTGAAAAGTGAAAGTGAAGTCGCTCAGTCGTGTCCGACTCTTAGCGACCCCATGGACTACAGCCCACCAGGCTCCTCCATCCATGGGATTCTCCAGGCAAGAGTACTAGAGTAGGGTGCCATTGCCTTCTCCATTGTAGAACAGAGAAGGTCTGAAATTAAAAGGCCCATTTTATATCGTATGTATTCTCAACCTTTCCAATTACTTAGTAGTACCAACTATAAATGTTGTTTCGGCACCTTGAAAGATACTTAGCATCGACACAGAAACTAGATATATTCCTTAACACATTCCTTGCAAGCGAAAACTTGAGACATTTCTGGGATCATCTTCTGGTTTACTGAAATAACACTAGCTAGCTTGTGTTGGGTATATATGTATATATTTATTTATTTTAAAACTTTTTAAAAATTTTTTGATGTGGGACCATTTTTAAAGTCTTTATTGAATTTGTTACAATATTGCTTCTGTTTTATGTTTTGATTTTGTGGCCTTGAGGCATGTTGGATATTAGCTCCTCAACCAGGAACTGAACCACACCCCCTACATTGGAAGGCAAAGTCTTAACCACTGGACCACCAGGGAAATCCCTGTGCTGGGTATTTACTGTGTGCAGTTCTTTATGTATATTACTTAAAATCTATCATCTTACTTAATATTAATTTTACATGAGTTAATTTATTTAATCCTCATTACAAGTATTATTCTCATTTTACAGATGAGAAAACTGAAGCCTTGGGAGGCTGAATAATTTTCTCAAGGTTATCCAGCTTGTATGTGGCAGGGAAGGGGTCTGAGATGAGACAGTTTGACTGCAGAGTCTGCATTCTAAGGCACTGCACTATCCTCAGAAGATACATTATCTGTAGGTAGCTCTGTAGACATCTGACCCACGTATAGGTCCACTGAAGCAGGGTATTACAGAGGTTAAACTCTTGGCTCCTAAGCTAACCCACCTGGGTTCACATTCTGTGCTAAGTTGCTTCAGTTGTTGTCCACCTTTTTGTGATCCGACGGACTGTAGCCCTGTAGGCTCCTCTGTCCAGGGGATTCTCCAGGCAAGAATACTGGAGCGGGTTGCCATTTCCTCCTCCAGGGGATCTTCCCAATCCAGGGATCAAACCCAGGTCTCCTGCGTTGCAGGCAGATTCTATACTGTCTGAGCCATGAGAGAAGCCCCTAAAAATCCAGATGCACATGAAAGAGCTCAAGCAGCAAGGACCAAGTTGGGTGCCAGGTGGTGGTCCAAAGGCCCAGAGCCATGCATGCATCCAGAGGCCCAAAGTCCTTGGCTAGAGACACCGAAGGAGACCATGTCAGCTCACATTCTAGCTCTACCATTTATTATTTATATTACTTGGAATCAAGATTGCTGGGAGAACTATCGATAACCTCAGATATGCAGATGACACCACCCTATGGCAGAAAGTGAAGAACTAAAGAGCCTCTTGATGAAAGTGAAAGAGGAGAGTGAAAAAGTTGGCTTAAACTCAACATTCAGAAAACCAAGATCATGGCATCTGGTCCCATCACTTCATGGTAAATAGATGAGGAAACAGTGGAAACAGTGTCAGACTTTATTTTTCTGGGCTCCAAAATCACTGCAGATGGTGATTGCAGCCATGAAATTAAAAGATGCTTACTCCTTGGAAGTAAAGTTATAACCAACCTAAACAGCATATTAAAAAGTAGAGACACCACTTTGTCAACAAAGATCTGTCTAGTCAAGGCTATGGTTTTTCCAGTGGTCCTGTATGGATGTGAGAGTTGGACTGTGAAGAAGGCTGAGCACCGAAGAATTGATGCTTTTGAACTGTGGTGTTGGAGAAGACTCTTGAGAGTCCCTTGGACTGCAAGGAGATCTAACCAGTCCATCCTAAAGGAGATCAGTCCTGGGTGTTCATTGGAAGGACTGATGTTGAAGCTGAAACTCCAACACTTTGGCCACCTGATGCGAAGAGCTGACTCATTGGAAAAGACCCTGATGCTGGGAAGGATTAAGGGCAGGAGGAGAGGGGGATGACAGAGGAAGAGATGGTTGGATGGCATCACTGACTCAATGGACATGGGTTTGGGTGAACTCCGGGAGTTGGTGATGGACAGGGAGGCCTAGCGTGCTGCGGTTCATGGGGTCTCAAAGAGTCGGACATGACTGAGTGACTGAAGTGAAGGGAAGTGAAAGTTATTTAACTCCTTCACACTTTAGTTTCCTCATCTACAAAACAGAGATCTAAGTGGTACCTTCTTATAGAGTTACCAAGAGGATTAAATGAGGTGATCCACGCAAAATGCTTATGACAGTGATTTGCCTATACCAAGCCCTGGGCAATTGTTAGCTATGGTTATCATTTCTTTGTCTATCTGGCCATCCCACTGTGTTTATCTTGTATAGGTGTGTTGTGTATCCACACTCTAACTACCTTCAACACCCCAGTAGGATTTAGCCTTTAAGTACAATATTGCTTCTGTTTTATGCTTTGGATTTTTGGTCATGTGGGATCTTAGCTCCCCCACTAAGGATCGAACCCACACCCCTGCATCGGAAGGCAAAGTCTTAGTCACTGGACTGCCAGGGAAGTCCCTAGCCTTTAAGTAGAAGTTTCCTGAATGTCCTCAAACACTTCTTATAAAAAAGAAGGTAATTAGATAGGTTATGGTAAACTATAGTCTTTCTAGAAATAGTCACTTCTAAACTCTCTTTGGTGAGAATTTTTACATGCTAATTTCTTGTTGGGAATAAAGATTCTTGGTGCTTCATTCAGGTGCCTCTGCTGGTTTTCCAAGAGATCCTTTCGTAGAGCCTGCAGTTGATTGCATCAGCCTCATAACTGGCAACGGTTATAATATAACAAACGGATCAAAGCAGAAGGCCAGATGTCCCAAGAAGTGTTTCAGGGAAACATACACATATAAACACCCCCCCTGCCCCCCAATAGTTTGCATATACAGGCAAACACGTGACTGCTTCCCCATTTATCCTTGGAATATTCAGATTTGTGCTTCCTGAACCTCTAGGCCCTCCCTGTGACTTTTTATTTCAGATTCAGGCCTATTCTGAGTTCACCAGACTTGAGGGGGTTGATCATGTCAGAGCCTCACACTAAGGCCACACTTAAATCCCTTTCATAAGATTCTATAAAATTTTCTCTTTTTTTTAAAAAAAGTTATTTAGATATTTAAAAGCCTCAAAGTAATATGAGCTTACCATTGAAAATTCAAAGAATCAGGACATCCCTGGTGCTCCAGTGGTTAAGACTCCCCACTTCCAGGGGGCAGGGGGCTCAGGTCTGATCCCTGGTCTGGGAATTAAGGTCCCACATCTCGAGCAGTGCAGCCAAAAAATAAAAAAATTTTTAAAAATTCAAAGAATCATACATAGACAATAACTTAGTGTCTACCCTAGTGTCTCATCCTTCTCTGCTTCTACTTCTTGAAAAAACAGTGCAAATGCCCAGGTGTGTCTCCTTCTACACTGGTTCTCTATGTTAACAAAGGCATGCATAAGCATATGTTCGTTTGTGAGGGTTATACTGTGCACATTCCTCTCTGTTATACAGTAACTAAGAGTACAGACTCTGTAACCAGAGCCTGGCTTTTTCCACTGCTGAGTTGTGTGACCTTGGGCAAGCAAATTAACCTCTCTGTATTTATATCTTCTTATCTCTCTATAATGGTTAAAATATTAGTGTCTACCTTATAAGGTCTTTTTGAGAAGTAAATAATATAAGTAAACTATTTGGACCTGGTACATGGCCAGTGCTTCTTTAGTGTTAGCTTTTATTACTATGGGGTTTCTCCTTAGACCCTTATATTTAGGATGAACTCACTGGTTTTAACAATTGATAAATATTCCATAGTGTAGATATATTGTAATTGACTCTAAACAAGTTGTGATGCCAGTTTTGATACCCTCACATCATGAAGTATATTATACTATGGTTGAGGAAGGAAGTGAAGGGGGTGAGAGGGGGAGAGGATCACTGTTCTTAAAGCTACTACTGAAGAATAAGAATTAGGAAATTTTGCTGAAGGCTGCATATACCAGTATTTTATTAATGTTATTTAAGAGATTATTGGCTGTTCTGAGTAGTGCCTTAAAGTTGGGTTTTCATATGCCAAAGTACAGTTGCATGCTTATTTATAACTTCATTTGACGGCAATGAAAATTTTTATAATGTCAGCATTTAAGAAATATTATTCATGTCAGCTTTACCAAGTCCCAAGTGGCTTCCCACATAACTTTTCAGCATTTTTGTTGATTTCCTTAAGCAGTGCTTGGTATTTACTTTGAAGTTTGCCTTATGATGCCTCTTCTGTCATAAACATCCATCAAATAGCCCCCATCATTTCCGACTCTTCACTGCAACCAGGAAAAAAAGAAGCACAGCATCTGAAAACCCACATGCGAGACAATCTAATATTTACTTTATTTTCATTTAAATATGCAATAAATGTGCCTTCTGATAAATACAGTTCTAGAATCAAATAGTATTGCATAACATCCTGGAGTTAAAAAAAAAATCAAACATAGCAGATGCTGTTGATGTGCCAACATATCCTCTGGGCATCTGCCTTCCCAGGCATTGCCAACCATACGGCTCCCACCAGAGGGCTTTCGCTGGCAGTGAATCTGGTTTGGCAGCAAGTGAGCGGGCAGTTAAGTGCCAGGGAGTAAACACCCTGTGGATGTAGCCATCAGATAATGAATGTGAGTGGGAGGATAAGTTCTCCAATACCTTCACCCCTCAAGTGGAACAACTCTGGAGTTTTTTTTTTTTTTTTTTAATATTGTCTCCCAGGGCTCCCCAGGGGATCAAACCCTAGTTGTCCAGAGTAGTAACTTCCTGAAAATGTACCTTTTATAGACGTGGCTCCTTTCCCTACTTCCCTACCAGAGTCTCTTGGGATCATCTCCCAGATTAGCCACTTGCATTCAAATTCTTGTCTGGGGTCTATTTCTAGGGTAACCCAAATGTGAAAACATCTTTTTTAAACTCCAAAAATAACACATATTGAATGTAGAAACATGAGGAAAATACAGTCAAGCAAATAACTTGCAGGCTTACCACTTAGGGAAATATTTATTACTGCTATTTTGGTATATTTTTAAGATATGTTAGTATACCTAACTGAGGAGGCAATGGCACCCCACTCCAGTACTCTTGCCTGGAAAATCTCATGGATGGAGGAGCCTGGTGGACTGCAGTCCATGGGGTCGCTAAGAGTCGGGCATGACTGAGTGACTTCACTTTCACTTTTTACTTTCATGCATTGGAGAAGGAAATGGCAACCCACTCCAGTGTTCTTGCCTGGAGAATCCCAGGGACAGAGGAACCTGATGGGCTGCACAGAGGAGCCTGATGGGCTGTCTGTGGGGTCGCACAGAGTCGGACATGACTGAAGCGACTTAGCAGCAGCAGCAGCAGCAGCAGCAGTATACCTAAAATGAAAAGAATATCACTGTACATATTTTTTGTGTGTCTTTCAATTACAGGTTGTCAGAAACAATTTTCTTTTTGCCTTTTCCCCCAAATGGAAATTCTTCAGATTTTTTTATCTGATAATTCTGAGGAAAGTGCAGATCCTATTTTCCTGGGATAATCACTGTCAACTATTCTGTGTATATTTTTCCTGCTAGATATTTAGATAATATTTTAAATATCAGTGAAGTATGTATTATTTATTATTCTGTATTTTATGTATTATTCTGTAACCTGTTTTATTGGAAATATTTTAAACATAAAAAATAATATAAAGCATACTTGTTCATTGTAGAAAAATAAGAAAATACAGATGAACAGAAAAAGAGTATAAAGAATGAAAATCATATGTATTGCAACTCTTCAGGAATAGCTACTATCAACATTTAGGGGTAATTCCTTGTAGACTTAAAAAAGCTTTTATATAAATATCCGTGTAAATAATGAATTTATGAATGAGATCATGCCGTCTAAATTATTTCCTGCTGCTGCTGCTGCTAAGTCAATTCAGTCGTGTCCGACTCTGTGCGACCCCATAGATGGCAGCTCACCAGGCTCCCCCATCCCTGGGATTCTCCAGGCAAGAACACTGGAGTGGGTTGCCATTTCCTTCTCCAATGCATGAAAGTGAAAAGTGAAAGTGAAGTCGCTCAGTCATGCCTGACTCTTAGCGACCCCATGGACTGCAGCCTACCAGGCTCCTCCGTCCATGGGATTTTCCAGGCAAGAGTACTGGAGTGGGGTGCCATTGGCTTCTCTAAAATTATTTCCTAACTACTAGTTACTTAGCAATATATTATGAACATTTTTCTATAATGATAAATATTAAAAAATTGTTAATGACTATATCAAAGCCTTTTAATCAATTTTCTGTTACTAAAGATTTAGATTGTTTCTTTGAAACATTTATAAATGGTATCACAATAAAATCCTTATAGTTAAACTCTTGGGCACATCATGATTATTTCATTAAGAGAAATTTCTACAAGTAGAATTACTGGTTTAAAGGTTTATACATTTTAATGAGTCTGATAAATATTGCCAAATTACCTGCTAGAAGAATTTTGCCAATTTACCCTTCCTGTAGTAGAGAATGAACATAACTTTTTTCTAGTTTTCAACACAGTTGTTTATTAAAATAAAAAAATCTTACTGTTGTAGAATAAATTATTTGTATTTCCAGGGATTCTTTCCATTGACCTTTTACTTTTGGCAGCTGTTTGAAAGTAGTTTCCAATTTCTTTGCAGGTGAATTGTCAAAATTCCTACCACTGGAAGCATCTATAAATATCCTTTTATTCTTAAGCATTTAAACATGTGAACTCCTCTCATCCATATAAACCAATTCCTGTTCATAAGGATTCAAAAGTCTGCTTATCCATTTATGTAAGATATTAAAAACTGATACCAAAGACTCACCCTTACATTCATTTATTGTTAGGAAATCTTTACTATGATAAGCTTGACTTTTCCTACCTTTGATTTTAAAATATCCCCTTCTCTCTTCTACAGGTTTTGCAGATGTGAACTGTTGGCACCTTCGTTTCCGCTGGTCTGGGGATGCTCCTTCAGAACTCCTGAGGAAATTCAGAAACTATGAAATATGAAATATCCGTGTTCCATAGAGGAGAGACAGAGAGAGAAAGAGAGATCATTTCTTGTGCTGCCAACTTGCAGTCTTTCTTCAGATCTTAAAAATGTCATATTTGTGAATTGCTGAGTACCAAATCATTCTTCCATCCTTGAACCCATTCTCTCAATGTGTTTTTTAAATGAGAAAATCTTCAGACTAGTTTCTTTCAATATTGAAGTAAATTAAGGCCCTTAGATCCAGAGTAGATTGTATTATGTGTATTTTCCTGTTAATGTTATTTATAGAGATCTATTAAAAATCAATCCCTGTTGTTAAATATTTCATTGATGTACCATGATCTTTATTAGTGCTGGATATACAAGAAATGTTTTGTGACTCTGAACTTAAAATGAAATGTGAAATTACTTGTGTAAATTGAATGAAATAAATAATCTTTCCAAAGTTCATAATGAATTTTTTGCTTAAAAATTTTATTTATTTGGCTGGATCAGGCCTTATCCCTTGGAGAAGGGAATGGCAACTCACTCCAGTATTCTTGGTTGGAGAATTCCATGAGCAGAGGAAGCTGGCAGGCTACAGTCCATGGGGTTGTGGAGTTGGACATGATTGAAGTGACTGATCATGCACACACATTGGGCCTTAGTTGCATCATGAGAGATCTTTTGTTGCAGCACTCAGATTCTCTAGTTGCGGCAGACGGGCTCTCTAGTTGTGGTGCTTGGGCTTAGTGCTCTGAGGCATGTGAGATCTTAGTTCCCTGACCAGGAATTGAACTCGCCTCCCCTGCATTGTAAAGTGAAAGTGAAAGTGAAGTCGCTCAGTCGTGTCCGACTCTTTGCGACCCCACGGACTGTAGCCTATCAGGATCCTCCGTCCATGGGATTTTCCAGGCAAGAGTGCTGGAGTGGATTGCCATTTCCTTCTCCAGGGGATCTTCCCAACCCAGGAATCAGAACCCGGGTCTCCCGCATTGCGGGCAGACGCTTTACCGTCTCAGCTATCAGGGTTAAGGCTGATTGTTAATCACTGAACCACCAGGCAAGTCCCCATAATGAATTTATAATTCAGTTGTATTCTGAAAATAATTTAAAAAAATATTTCTACTTCAAGTTTAATAATTATAAATTTAAAACATTATTCATTTGAGAAAACATTTTTACAAGATTTCTTTTATTATATAGCAGGTGATACATTTATAAACTATATTCTAACTATGAAAATGGACCTATGAGGTAATATGTCCTTTTTAGGTTGGAATTACTAGGTTTATCATGAGTGTAGTTGATGGTTACTTTTTATTGTGGAAAAAAGTGAATGAAAAATTAAGAAGAAAAATGATTTTAGAGCAGGAGTTCTTTGTTCAAAACAGAATTTTCACTGTTCTATAGCAAAGTGAAAAAAAAAAATTTAGGAAGATTTTTTTTAAAGCAAAATAATTTAGAAATTATGTCCTTCCTACCTTTGTGATTTAAAATGTGCTTTCCTTTTATGAAATAATGTCATAGTAGATTGTATTGGTTTGTTGGGATGCCATAACAAAATATGACAGACTGGGTGGCTTAAACAATAATTCTCAGGGTTCTGGAGGTTAGAAGTCCAAGGTCAAGGTGTATGCATATTTGGTTTCTTTTGAGGCTTCTCCCTTGCCTAGCAGATGGCTGCTTTATCCTCACAAAAGCCTTTCTTCTTATGAGCATTAGTCATATTCGATTAGCACCCCATATTCGAAAGGAGGCCTAAAAGCATCCTTTAACTTCATCCCTTTAAAGAGCTCATCTCCAAATAAGGTTACACTCTGAGCTACTGGGAGTTGGGACTTCAATAAATGAATTTTAAGGGAACATAATTCAGTACCTAACAT
Organism: Bos indicus x Bos taurus; assembly: GCF_003369695.1. Taxonomy (NCBI): domain Eukaryota; kingdom Metazoa; phylum Chordata; class Mammalia; order Artiodactyla; family Bovidae; genus Bos; species Bos indicus x Bos taurus. Next base: position 24,218,086 of record NC_040103.1, on the reverse strand, counting down.
AGATGAAAACTTTTTTTTTTAAACAAATACAAACCTGTATTGGTTCCCTTAATATTATTTGAAGTTCTGTTGTTTTGTCAAATCCAAAAATCAGGGCCATCCATTTAAATAATTATTTCTATCAACATTTACCACTTCAGTAAAATGTATTTTGACATTGTTAACATATCTACAAAGTTTATTTCAAAAACAGTAAATTCAAAAGAGGATGCATGTTAAATTAATAAAATGAGTTTTTGGACTATAGTTGCCTGTCATAATGCCTGCCTGGCCCAAATAGGCACTCGAATAAATACCAGATTGAATAACTGAATTTTTGAATCTAAAGAATCAGGGTTTTAATTTTTTCCTCTTTTTCTCGCCTAGACTGTCTGATTTACAGCACTGATAGCTTTTAATGACTTGTGGAAGGGAAAAACATTCTTACTCACCCGGTCTGCTCTGCTTTTGTCACAGACATATTTCCCAACTGTTGATAAGACTGAGCATTAGCTCTTGTTTACTTTCCTCTCCCATGATGTTTGAAGCCTCTAAATAAGAAATAGCCTCTAAAGAAAGAGTGCCACTTGAATAGGGATTTCGGATAGGTCAGCCTTGTGCTAAGCACTTTATTTACTTGATTCCATCTAACTTAGTAGGAGATCTTTCACATTAAAACAGTTAAGAATTCTCCTGAACTCAAGACTTAAAAAGGGAGGTGACTATACTTTGATAATACAATCAAAAGAAAGAGTGTTTCTCTTTGAATAAAAAGTAAGAAGAAAACTGGACAACTTTCCTCAGTAATTTGTTTGAATTCCCCAGTGTGTCCAGCACAATCACAATTGTATGTATGTGTAACAGCACATTTTCAAAGCCACTTATTACTGGATTATGGCTTGAATTCATGGCATAGCAAAATGATTATGAAAAGATAATTTTACATAAAAGTGATTAAGCTCTTAAGTCATCTCTAAATGGTAAAGATAATTAGTTTCTCTTATATTTGATATTGAATGAGTGAATGAATGAGGCACATATTTCTTGAGAAAATTATTATGTTATGTACTAGCAATTGGGGCTTCCCTGATAGCTCGGTTGGTAAAGAATCCACCCGCAATGCAGGAGACCTTGGTTTGATTCCTGGGTTGGGAAGATCTGCTGGAGAAGGGATAGGCTACTCATTCCAGTATTCTGGCCTGGAGGGGAGTCACAAAGAGTCAGATACAATTGAGCAACTTTCACTTTGTGTAGGATATAAAAATACTTTAGGTGGTGCTAGTGATAAAGAACCCGCCTGCCAACAGGAGATGTAAGAGACATGGGTTTGATCCTTGGGTCGGGAAAATCCCCTGGAAAAGGAAATGGCAACCGACTCCAGTATTCTTGCCTAGAGAATCCCATGGACAGAGGAACCTGGAAGGCTACCGTCCATGAGTTTGCAGAGTCAGACATGACTGAAACAACTTAGCACACTGAGCACAGTTGATAATTTAGTGAAGTAAGACAGATATTGGACTATCTCGTAGTTTAAAAGGGGCATGCTGTATTAGTTTAGGTATGTCATGTGATTAGTACATGCCTGGCACATAGTAAGCACCAAGTGTACTATTACTATTCTTACATATTAAACCTTTTGATAATCAGTTAACAGAATTGTGGCCTCTTTCTCTCCTCGTTACCTTTCCTCCACTTCTCCATCTCAGAAGCACTGTTTCTTGTATATCCTTCCAGATATCCTGTGCATTACACACATACATGTGTTTCTGTTCTTTTCTCTACTCAAATGGGAACACTATCCTGTGGTATGCTGCTGCTGCTGCTGCTAAGTCGCTTCAGTTGTGTCCCACTCTGTGCGACCCCATAGACGGCAGCCCACTAGGCTTCCCCATCCCTGGGATTCTCCAGGCAAGAACACTGGAGTGGGTTGCCATTTCCTTCTCCAATGCATGAAAGTGAAAAGTGAAAAAAAGTGAAGTCGCTCAGTCGTGTCCGACTCCTAGTGACCCCATTGACTGCAGCCCACCAGGCTCCTTTGTCCATGGGATTTTCCAGGCAAGAGTACTGGAGTGGGGTGCCATTACTTTCTCCATCCTGTGTCATACTTTTCATTTATTCAGTTTCTATGTCTTGGAGATTTTTCCATGTTTAGTATGTAAATTCTACCCTTTTTTTTTCTTAATCTGCTACATGGTTTTCATTGTGTGAACCATAATTTATTTAATTTGCTCTACTTGAGCCTTTCCAGGTTATTTCAGTTTTCCCTTGAAACACAAAGAGCAATGTAGTGAATAGCTTTACATACAGTTTCTTGTATGTGAAATATACTGTAAGATAAATACTTCTTATTGGAATGGATCAAAGAGTGTATATGTACATTTAGAATTAGATTGGGTTTCTCTGGTGGCTCAGATGGTAAAAAATCCACCAGCAATGTGGGAGACCCTGGTCTGGGAAGGTCCCCTGGAGAACGGAAGGAACAGCTACCCACTCCAGTATTCTGGCCTGGAGAATTCCATGGACAGAGAAGCCTGGTAGGCTACAGTCTATGGGGTTATAAAGACATGACTTAGTGATTTTCACACACACATAATTAGATTATCATATAGTTCAGCAAACAACAGATGCAATTTGGTAAGTTGCAGATCTTAGGGCCATTGAATTGTAAAACCCAGAAAATAGTTCATGTTCATTGGGATTCTTGTGTTTAGTCTTTTCCACTCTAGGATAGACTTTGTTGAGTACCTCAGTTTGAAGCTTATAGAACAATTTACCAGCTGTCTGTGACCCCCTGCCATACCAGGGATTGCCCAAGATATAAAGCAAAAATAAAATCAGAGTGTACTTTTCTTCTAGTATCTTCCACAGAGACAGGATGAGCTCAGGATATTCTTTTCAGTGTTATGGCTTCTGGGTGTCCTGAAATGTTGAAATACAATTCTAAAACATTTTTGCTCTTTTAAGTAAAGGGCAACTCAACAGAGCAAATCTCGAAAACTTGGGCAGAATTCATAATTTCCTATGATCCCCAATAGTTCCTAGTCGCCCATGGACATATACCAGCCTGTCAAAAACATGCCCTTTGATGAGCAAATTAGAAACCCAAAAAAAAAACCTTTGCAGATATTTCTCGTAAAGAGAGAGCCAGATCAGGGGAAGATAAGGTTGCTTTCCCGCTTATGAATTTTCATATCCTTTCCGTGCCCAGATCTGATTGTGGTTACAAGATCAATCATAGCAGCAAGTGTGGATGACTAATGCAGTTATTGAGAGGGGTCTTTAATTTCCTGAAGGCAAACACCATTACCTACCACCTCCATATCACAGACGAGGAGATGCCAGGGCTACTGGGGACTCAGTGATGGAAGAAATTATAAAACTGATGCAATTACTGAGAAAATGATGAAATGTCTCACAAGAAAGGCTTCAATTCCCTTCAATTTGAGGTTTTGTGATACGAATCAGTGTGGCTGTGTGTTTAGTATTATTCTCAGCTCCCTCTGTCGTCTTACCCTCATGGTGGAGAACATTTTGCATCAGGCAGGTCATCCTCACACTTTCTCCTCCCACCTTGGCTCTCATGTATTCCAGTGTTTCTGTTTTGATGACTTTTGTATTAATTAGCAGCCAAGAGTAAATGTTTTCACAGCGGAATCTAGGTTAGGTTGAAGGAGAATTAGATCTTTCTCTGGTTCTAACCTATCGTGAGATTTAGGGTAAATGACTTGAATTCTCTGATCCAGTTTTTTCTCCCTGAGGCTGGAATTAAGCATCTCCCCTTTATAGAACATAGACTCTTGGCTCAGGACCAGGTTCAGAGTTGGCCTGTCCAGGGCTCTGGTGGGAGCCAGGAGAGTGTGGAAACATATGAAGTGTGTAGTCCAGAAGAGGAAGTCAAAGATTAGTGAGGACAGGAAAGGCAGAGGAGAATGTTCCTTCTCCGTCATTTTTTCTAATAACTCTTCCTTTCTGACTGTTCATTTAAGTAAAAGGGCAGAGATAGAAAAGGAGAGATTACAATTAAGTATGTATTAATATATCTATCTATATGTACAGCCTCGAACACCTCAATTATTTTTTTTTACATTCATTTGAGTTCAATGCCATTCTTGATAACATCCCATCTCTGAAGACAATGGTGACTTGTTTTCAGAGTATATTAAAGTATTTAAATACTTTTCAGCCACTAGACTATCAGGGGAGGTTCTAATAACAACAATAATAATAACTCTTATCTTTACCAGTTTCCAAGGCATTTTCTCATGTGTCGTGTTTAAATCTCACAACGAATTCCATTTTCTGGAGGAATTTGTAACTTTTTTATATCCTAAAAACTACAATAAAATGGAAAACAGATTTTTAAATTTAATTATTTTTTTGTGTGTGTGTGTGTGTGTATGAAATCATTTTTGTCAGTCTTGCAATCTGCCTTGGGAATATGCACCCCTCGATGTCTGGGTCTCAAACTCAGAGGCTCTGACTTAACTGGCCTCTATGTCTATCCCAAGGGCGCTGGGTTTTCACAGCTCCAGGTAATACTAAAGTGCCACGTGTTGAGGACCACATAGCTTAAATAGGTTACAGATGAAATGATTAACATCTTGATGGCTCTACCTGCATACAGGAGATTAGAGTTCTCCTTTCCGTGTCACTGGTCATTTTTTGGGTTCCCCTGGCCCCAGAAGCACTTCATTTGGGCTCCCAACAGGTCTGTGAGAGGCAGTCACCGTCGAAGGCAGTTGCCTTCGCCAGGGTTCTCTCTGGTTTTCACCTCCAGCCGAGGAGGCTGCTTGGAGCGCCCCCTGCTGCCGCTGCCGCGCGTTGAGTACCTGCTGGCGGGAAGACGGGCCTCCTGGGGGCCTGTTCCGGAGGCTTGTTCTCTCTAGGCTCCTTTTAAACAATTCCTCAGCTGCTGAGACTTGCCCTCGCCTGACTGCGAGCACAGAACTGGCTCTCCCAAGACCGTCCTTCTCCTCTTTCACCTTGGCCTCACCCCCAATGCCTTTCCTCTGCCAGCGGGAGAGGAGTGGGTGAGGGACCGGCAGGGGGAGCCGTGGGTTCAGAGGTCTATGGCTCTTGCTTCAACAGTGTTTGGACAGAACAGATCAAGGGACACCCCTTCAAGCCTCGACCCCCTCCAACCTATTTTCCAGTCGCAAGCTTTGGAATCAGTTATTTGGCTATCCTCAGCCGCCAGGACATGCTAACACCATTTTTTTTTGTTTGTTTTTTAGCTTAACTCTTTATTACCGATCAACCGTGAGCTCCCAGATACCTCAGAATTATCCCACTGAGATGGCGTTGTCTTCAGCCGCCTGGTCAACAGGAATCTGCGGGCCTCCTATACCTCTCTCTCTGGGCTTGTATTTCTACCATGAAGGATATGGCTCTGAGAACTTGGAACACTATTTTATGGAAATTGGCTCAGGAGAAGCACGAGCGTCAACCTCTCTTGAAAATGCAAAACCAGCGGCAGTAGCCACTTGCTGGAGTTGGGTAAAACCCAGGACTGTGTGGAAGCCGCCATTCTGATTGTCTGTCCGCGCAGACTCCCACCTCTGTGACTTCCTGGCGACCGGCTTCCTAGACAAGAAGGTGAAACTCATCAAGAAAATGGGCAGCTACCTGACCAACCTTCACAGGCTGGCTGGTTCCCAGGCGGGGCAGGGCGAGTATCTCTTCCAAAGGCTCACCTCCATCATGACTAGTAGCCTCCGAAGCCCAGCAGCCTTTGAGGAGCCCCTCTGGTGACAGCGCTTCTGCCTGAAGCCCCTCTCTGCAGCCACTAAGTAGCTTTTTAAGCACTCTGGAGCTCTCTCCCAAGCCTTGGACCATATGGAAACTGTAAAGCTTTTTGCAGAAAAAACAGAAGGAAAGGAAAGAAAAAAAGCCTGCATGAAGGTTATTTATCAGATCATACTTAAAGGGAAGTGATTAGCTGTGTGGCCTCAGGCAAGTCCTTTACTTCTCTGAACCCATTTCCTTTCTTAAAATGAGATGGGTAGGAAAGCAGGAAAATTGGGAATCCAAAGTAGACCGTTCTGCTTTTGATGCTTATCTTCTAGTTTAAATTCAAGGAATTATGAAGTCTTTACATCAAGGCAGGGACAGTACACGGGGCAACATCCATGGTGGCATCATCCATGGTGAGAAAGGTGTGGTTAAGAAGGTCGTTCTGGAGAGAGCAGTTACCTTCACAGTAAGCTTAGGTAAGTTCATTACCCTCCCTGTGCCTCAGTTTCCTCATCAGTAAAATGGGATAATAAATATCAAACACAGATATTAACTATTAATAGTAATGACTGGGGAAGAAAATCAGAAAGTGACTAAAAAGATATTTTGCCAACACCATCCCATTCCTTTGGTAGTCCAGCATCACCCAGTTGCTTGTTACCAATGCAAACTATTGGACCTCACCCCAAACCTACTCAGTCAGAAACTATGAGCGGCAGGGCCTAGGAATATGTTTTGGAATCTTTCTGGAATCTCCAGGTGCATGCTAAAGTTTGAGGAGCACCGTTCTAAAATCTTCCTTCCCAAAGTGTGGACCAAACCCCAGAATCATTAGCATCATTTATGAACTTATTAGATAGATAGTCAGAATCTTGGGCTTCACTCTGGAGCTGCTAAATTATCATCTGTGTTTTAACAAGATCTCCAGGTTTGTTTGTTTGTTTTTTTGGCCACACCAAGCAACTTGTGGGATCTTCGTTCCCTGACCAGAAATTGAACCTATGCCCTCAGCAGTGGGAGCTCAGAGTCCTAACCACTGGACCGCCAGAGGTTTCTTGCTCCCAGATGCCCCCTCCCTCCCCAGGGTATTTCTATGCAAGTTAAATCTCAAGAAGCTCTGCCCTAGAACCGCATCTCTAATACAGTAGTCACTGGCCATTAAAATGAAATTAATTAAAATGAAATAACATTAGAAATGCAATTCTTCAGTCACACTAGCCATATTTCAAGTGTACAAGAGCCACATGTGGCCAGTGGTTACAGTATTACAGTATTGGACACTGCAGATTATAGAACATTTCCATCATCTCAGAATGTTCTATTGGACAGTGATGCTCTAGAATAATTATTGTTATGTAATTATTATTATTTTTTGTAGCCACAGAGCATCTAGATGAAGCAGATTACCTGGGACAAGGGTGACAGACTCTAAAAGTCAAGCAAGTGACATAAATGAATGAAGCAGGCCAATTATAAGAGAATCAACAGCACAAGTGCAATGGTAAGTGGCCAGTGATACTCCAGGTCCGTGGCAGGACTCCAATTGGGAGTGCTGGGGACTGTGGTAACTTGAGAAAAGCATATTCAGATTCAGCCAACGTTGCCGTGGAAGAGGCTAAGCCTAGGCTAGGATAATTGTTTCATTTTTGTTTAAAAATCTAGACATCTGGATTTTATGTGATTCATAAATTTTGATTACTAGCCACGCATGGCTCTTATGCACTTGAAATATAGCTAGTGTGACTGATGAACTGTGTTTCAATGAAATATTATTTCATTTTAATTAACTTTAAGTCAAAATTTAAAAAATGTTTTGCTTCCCTGGTGGTTTAGTGGCTTCCGTGGTGGTCCTCTGGCTAAGACTCTGCACTCCCTATGCTGAAGGCCTGGGTTCAATCCCTAGTCAGAGAACTAGATCCCATATGCTGCAGCTAAAAGGTCCCACATGCCACAACAAAGATCGAAGGTCCTGTGTGTACCTCGACTAAGACCTGGTGCAGCCAAATAAATACATAAAAATTAATATTAAAAAAAGATGAATTCAGTTCTGAGGATCCAAGTATAGTATGGTGATTATAGTTAATAATACTGTATTATATACTTGAAAGTATATGAGAGTAGATCCTACATTGGATCTACTCTCTAATGTAGAATTGGAGAGTAGAACTGGCAGTTGTGTGAGTTGGTGGAGGTATCAGTTCAGTTCAGTTCAGTTCAGTCGCTCAGTCGTGTCCAACTCTTTGCGACCCCATGAATCGCAGCATGCCAGGCCTCCCTGTCCATCACCAACTCCCGGAGTTCACCCAGACTCACGTCCATAGAGTCAGTGATGCCATCCAGCCATCTCATCCTCTGTCATCCCCTTCTCCTCCTGCCCCCAATCCCTCCCAGCATCAGAGTCTTTTCCAATGAGTCAACTCTTCGAATGAGATAACTGGAGTTTCAGCTTGAGCATCATTCCTTCCAAAGAAATCCCAGGGCTGATCTCCTTCAGAATGGACTGGTTGGATCTCCTTGCAGTCCAAGGGACTCTCAAGAGTCTTCTCCAACACCACAGTTCAAAAGCATCAATTCTTCCATGCTCAGCCTTCTTCACAGTCCAACTCTCACATCCATACATGACCACAGGAAAACCCATAGCCTTGACTAGATGAACCTTTGTTGGCAAAGTAATGTCTCTGCTTTTGAATATGCTATCTAGGTTGGTCATAACTTTCCTTCCAAGCAGTAAGCGTTTTTTAATTTCATGGCTGCAGTCACCATCTGCAGTGATTTTGGAGCCCCCCAAAATAAAGTCTGACACTGTTTCCACTGTTTCCCCATCTATTTCCCATGAAGTGATGGGACCAGATGCCATGATCTTCGTTTTCTGAATGTTGAGCTTTAAAGCCAACTTTTTCACTCCTCCCCACTTTCACTTTCATCAAGAGGCTCTTTACTTTCTGCCATAAGCTAATGCAAAATGATGGTAATCATTTTGCAGTGTATAAATGTATCCAGTCAACTCTTTGTACACCTTAAACTTTCACAGTGTTATACCTCAGTTATATTCAGTAAAGCTTGGAAAAAAAAGGAAAAGGGGAATTTGGATGGAGACACTTAGGGGAAATGCCATGTGACTGGCAGAGGCAGAGACCAGAGTGGTACAACTGCAAACCAAGAAACACCAAGGATTGACGGCTATCCCCAGACTAGACAGAGGCAAGGAAGGATTCTCATCTGATGACTCATCAGAGGGAGCATGATCCTAATAACACCTTGATTTCTGGCCTCCAGGACCACGGGACAATAAATGTTTTTGTTGGCTCAAGTTATCTACTCTCTGGTTCTTTGTTTTGGCATCTCTAGGAAGCGAATGCATTCCATACTAAAAAGTCAAAAGAGTAAATCTTTAACTTAAACTCTTCTTTTTTGTCTTTGCTTCTTTTTTCTACCACAACATAATCTAAACATCTTCAGTATATGTTCATCTTGGGAACGATCTTCTGAATAAGGAGAATGACAGAGAACTGTCATTCTAAACAAGAGGGAGAGGTTGAGGTGGAGGGAAGGAAGGTGGGATTAGAAATCTAGACAAATGCATACGCTGCCTTACCAATCAACACAGCCTTATGAGACATCGTTGAATTTCCTGAACAAGCCAAGCTTCTGGGCCATTGTTAGTTCCTTCTTGGGAATCACGGACGTGGCTTTTGGTCTTGGAGCTGCCGTTTACTAACTCAGAAACATTGGGCAAACCATTATATACAGATGATTTAGTGAGTTGGCCAAAGAATTTGTTTGGGTTTTCATAAAATGTGATGGAAAAATATGAATGAACTTTTTGGTCAACTGAATATTTTTCTCCTCAGTAAAGTGAGGGAGTTGGGTTATACCAGGAAGCTTCCCTTGCTTGCCCTGCACTGAACAGCATCTGAACCAATCTGCACCTGCTGTAGCGCGTATCAGTCACTTGCTTGTTCTTGGTTATTGCGTATGGCTGCCATAAGACTGTGAGCTCCTTGAAGCAGGGACTGTCTTGTTCACCACCAGATCTTGTTGAGCCCCTGACGTCACACACAGTGGATCAACAAAAAGTAGTCTGTTACAATAACACTGTATTTATGATAATCCTGTACAAATCTATGGTAAAAATTTTCTTTCAGAGAGCTAGAAGAAAAAAAATCTGTGTGCATGTAACTGTTTAACTCTTTACTGTGAGAGCTGCCAGGGACTGCTCTTCCATTTTCTATTTGGCAATCAGTCTCTGAGAGTCCCCCTCCCCGCGGTGGCTTCCTCACTGAGCTCTGACACTATTTGTGCATTTGGTACAGTGCCCAAAGCTGTGCTGAGGACAAGTGAAGTGCTTGCTCAGGGTAGATTTTTGTATATATGTGTGCTTGATGTTTTGTGCTTTTCAATGATGAGAGTAAAGCCTTACAAGTAGTTTCAGAGAGGAAACAAGAAAGTGACACAGTACTGGAGGTGTTTAACAAGGGTTTGGAAACAAGGATTTTTCCTTTGCTCAAGGGAAGACATCAGAACTGTAGATATGCATGTATAGTTGAAGCCCTAAAGAAAAACGAGCCAGGGAGAGCACTTCAAACACAGGAAGTTGGTTTCTGCAATGAGTATCAAATGAAATCTTTCCTTAGGAGTGATTTCATTTCAGGATAAAGAGGAATTTCACGATACACAGTTACTGTGTGAAAAATGTATAATGTGGTCTTTAGCGATTTTTGCAGAGTGATAGACACATCAAGGTGTTGGCATTTTGGTGAACTAGTTTTACAAAAAGCAAGGCTATTTCTTCATAAGGTGATTTCTAAAATCTTTTCTATTCTAAATTTCTATGCTTATCTGAGTAGGTTTTTTTCTACTTTCAGAATTATTCAAAGTAGATTTTATCCAAGCTAAAATTTTATAGAAGATGTGAGAAGAAAATGTAAAGGCTTCTTCCAGGGGACCAATGTATTCACATCCTCCCCTAAAACAAAAGTTCTTAAAATCTATGAGCTTGCATCGCCATTCCTTAGATGGCCACAAGATGGCAGCCTTGGGCCAGGAGTAGGAGACAGGTCCCCGCGCCCCCCGCCCCGCCCCAAATGTATTTGCTAGTTGCTGTGCTGTTGGAAAAGACACCAGATTTGGCTGTTTCTTTGCTTCTGCACCTCTACAGTGTGGTTAGCTGGTATCTTTGTCCACCACTGACATTTCATGAATATAACCTAGAAGAAATCTTAAACAATCCTGCAATTTTGAAAGTTGCTCTGGGTGTACTTTGACAACCTCCACCCAATTCTGGCCTTATTTGCAGTTTCCTCCACATTGACACTTTTGGAGAACGGGCCCAGAGGGAGCTCTTAATGGACTATACTCCCCAATCTCCCCACTGCTAGCCTCTTTTCTGCATCTATATTGAATATTTTCAATATAAATTTACTTCCTATCTCAAGGATTTATGCCAGTGTTTTTTGGTCATTAGACTCCTCTCCTTCTCAATCATTAAAAAAAGTGTAGATTCCTGGGGTCACCTCAAATCTATTGAATCTGAATTTCCAACAATGAAGTGCAAGGGTCGTGATTTTAGTAATCTGTCATAGGTGATTCTTCTAATTTTTGAGAATCTCTGATATAATAAGAACCCCTTCACTGCCCTGGATTCTGGTGGGTCAATGAAGATTCTTCTTCAAATAACCTGTGAAATAAGGAAAGAGAGAAGAAGATGATTGATAATGATGATAATAATATGGTCTATGCCATAATAGACCCATATATATCTCAGAATCAGTCTGTCAAGGCCAGTATCTCCTGGGATGGATGCTGGATTATCATATTGCCAATAAAGAACAGAAAGTAACATGATTGGCTACTGCAGTCATTCAGACTGAATTTAGTTTTGCAAAAATTCGTTTAAGTGGTGAAACAAGGGGCAAGAAGGGTACTAGGGGAGAGGTGGATATATCTTGTAATCCAATAGAGTTAAATAATAAACTTCCCAGAAAAGTAGATGTTAAGACCATAAACCCTTGACTTGAAATTCATTAGCCTCTTTCCTTTGAAATTACTGTCTTATCACCATGATGCTCAATTGTTTTCGGTGAGATTCCTCCAAGAGTCAATTTCAGCAGCAGTTTTAGGGACTGGCCACTGATTCAGTATAAAGTCAGAAACTGAGCAGCAAGTACAACTAGTAAACAAAGATACAGTAAAATATAGAAACAATAATAGTAATTAAAAAAAAGCAAATTAATAAAAATGAGGAGCATGCCACCTGTTAAATTAGCAAAAAAAAAAAGTTGCAAGTGATAACATTTAATGTAGATAAGTATTTTATGATCACAGCTTTCTTATGCATTACGGGTAGCACTAGGCATTGGCACAACTCTTTAGCAATGTAATTTAGGAATATGTATTTGGAGCTACAAAAATGTTCATATCCTTAGCTTCAATATTCTCATTCCTGGAGCTGTAGATCCTAAAGAAATAAAATATGGAAAAAACTTCTATCTCAGGGATGTACATTACATTATTTAACATTGCTGTTTAGCAAAAATTAAAAAAGGAAGCAGCCACAGTGTATCATTGCTTCATTAAATTTGATGCAGCTACTGTTTAGTACTTCCTGTTACTTTAGTACTGTTTAGTACTGTTTAGGACTTCCCTGGTGGCTCAGATGGTAAAGCGTCTGTCTACAATGAGGGAGACCCGGGTTCAATCCCTGGGTTGGGAAAATCCCCTGGAGAAGGAAATGGCAATCCACTCCAGTACTATTGCCTGGAAAATCCCATGGACAGAGGAGCCTGGTAGGCTACAGTCCATGGGGTCGCAAAGAGTCAGACACGACTGAGTGACTTCACTTTCACTTTTCACTGTTTAGTTTATTACAGAGGCATTAAAAATCATGATTATGAAGACAAAGGAGAGCAAAAACCTTATGAAATAATTGTAATGAAAAATATAAAATATACTATTGTTACAAAAGAAGCAACAGGCCTCTAATGAAGTCATGAGTGCTAAGCCCACATCACCAAACTGAAACTTAGAACCTAGTCTAGTTGCAGTTTCAGTCTCTTCCAGGAATGTAGTTTTAACTGCTCAGTTTGGAATTTTCTGGTCAGCACCGTGAGGCTATCTGCCACAGGAGGCTTTTCCATCCTCCAAAGGAAGATGAGGTAACCCAGTCTTTCCTTATCTCTTCCCCCTTTTGCCTATAAAAACTTTCCATCTTATATAGCTTCTCAGAGCTCCTTTCTCTTTGCTAGATGGATTGCTGCCCAATTCATGAATTGTTCAATAAAGTCAATTAGGTCTTTAAAATTTACTTGGTCGAATTTTGTTTCTTAATACTATATTAAATTGCTGTAGTCTCTCCCATCAGGAAGCTTCCATAAGCCTTTTATCCTTATCCATCAGAGGGCAGACACAATGAAAACTGCAATCCCAGAAAACTAATCAAACCGATCACATGGACCACAGCCTTGTCTAACTATGAGCCATCCGTGTCAGGCCACCCATGACGGCTGGGTCATGGTGGAGAGTTCTGACAAAATATGGTCCACTGGAGAAGGGAATGGCAAACCACTTCAATATTCTTGCCTTGAGAATCCCGTAAACACTATAAAAAGGCAAAAAGGTATTACACTGAAAGATGAACTCCCCAGGTTGGCAGGTGCCCAATATGTTACTAGAGAAGAGTGGAGAAATAACTCCAGAAAGAATGAAGAGATGGAGCCAAAGTAAAAACAACACTCAGTTGTGGATGTGACTGGTGATGGAAGTAAAGTCCGATGCTGTAGAGAGCAATATTGCATAGGAACTTGGAATGTTAGATCCATGAATCAAGGTAAATTAAGAGTGGTCAAACAGGAGACGGCAAGAGTGAACATCGACATTTTAGGAATCAGTGAACTAAAATGGACTGGAATGGGCGAATTTAATTCAGATGACCTTTATATCTACTACTGTAGGCAAGAATCCCTTAGAAGAAATGGAGTAGCCCTCATAGTCAACAAAAGAGTCTGAATTGCAGTACTTGGATGCAATCTCAAAAACAACAGAATGATCTCTGTTCGTTTCCAAGGCAAACCATTCAGTATCACAGTCATCCAAGTCTATGCCCCAACTGTAATGCTGAAGAAGCTGAAGTTGAATGGTTCTATGAAGACCTATAAGACCTTCTAGAACTAACAACCAAGAAAGATGTCCTTTTAATCATAGGGGACTGGAATGCAAAAGTAGGAAGTCAAGAGATACCTGGAGGAACAGGCAAGTTTGACCTTGGAGTACAAAATGAAGGAGGGCAAAGGCTAACAGTTTTGTCAAAAGAACGCACTGGTCATAGCAAATACCATCTTCCAACAACACAAAAGACAACTCTATATGTGGACATCACGATATGGTCAGTACTGAAATCAGATTGAGTATATTCTTTGCTGTCAAAGATGGAGATGCTGACCATATGGTCAGCAGAAACAAGACTAGGAGCTGACTGTGGCTCAAATCATAAACTCCTTTTTGCCAAATTCAGACTTAAATTGAAGAAAGTAGGGAAAACCACTAGACCATTTAGGCATGACCTAAATCAAATCCCTTACGATTATACAGTGGAAGTGACAAATAGATTCAAAGGATTAGATCTGATAGAGTGCCTGAAGAACTATGGAGGGAGGTTTGTGACAATGTACAGGAGGCAGTGATCAAGACCATCCCCAAGAAAAGAAATGCAAAAAGGCAAAATGGTTGTCTGAGGAGATCTTACAAATAGCGGAGAAAAGAAGAGGAGCTAAAGCCAAAGGAGCAAAGGAAAGATATACTTATCCAAATGCAGAGTTCCAAAGAATAGCAAGGAGAGATAAGAAAGCCTTCCTAAGCGATCAATTTAAATAGAGGAAAGCAATGGAATGGGAAAGACTAGAGATCTCTTCAAGAAAATTAGAGATACCAAGGGAACACTTCATGAAAAGATGGGCACAATAAAGGACAGAAATGGTATAGACCTAACAGAAGATATTAAGAAGAGGTGGCAAATATACACAGACGAACTATACAAAAATGATTTTCATGACCCAGATAACCATGATGGTATGATCACTTACCTAGAGCCAGACATCCTAGAATGCAAAGTCAAGTGGGCCTTAGGAAGCATCTCTATGAACAAAGCTAGTGGAGGTGATGGAATCCCAGTTGAACTATTTCAAATCCTAAAAGATGATACTGTGAAAGTGTTGCACTCGAGTGTCAGCAAATTTGGGAACTCAGCAGTGGCCACAGGACTGGAAAAGGTCAGTTTTCATTCCAATCCCAAAGAAAGGCAATACCAAAGAATGTTTAAATTACTGCACAATTGTACTCATCTCACATGCTAGCAAAGTAATGTTCAAAATTCTTCAAGCCAGGCTTCAATAGTATGTGAACCAAGAACTTCCAGATGTTCAAGCTGGATTTAGAAAAGGCAGAGGAACCAGAGATCAAATTTCCAGCATCCATTGGATCATCAAAAAAGCAAGAGTTTCAGAAAAACATCTACTTCTACTTTACTGACTACGCCAAAGCCTTTGACTGTGTAGATCACAACGAGCTGTGGAGAATTCTTAAAAGAGACCACCTGACCTGACTTCTGAGAAATCTGTATGCAGGTCAGGAAGCAACAGTTAGAACCTGACATGGAACAATGGATTTATTCCAAATTGGGAGAGGAATACCTCAAGGCTGTATATTGTCACCCTGCTTATTTAAGTTATATGCAGAGTACATCACGTGAAATGCTGGGCTGAATGAAGCACAAGATGAAATCAAGATTTCCAGGAGAAATATCAATAACCTCAGATACGCAGATGACACCACCCTTATGGCAGAAAATGGAGAAGAACTAAAGAGCCTCTTGATGAAGGTGAAAGAGGAGAGTGAAAAAAGCTGGCTTAAAATTCAACATTCAATAAAACAAAGATCATGGCATCCGATCCCATCACTTCATGGCAAATAGATGGGGAAACAATGGCAACAGTGAGAGACTTTATTTTCTTGGCTCCAAAATCACTAAAGATGGTGACTGCAGCCATGAAATTAAAAGACACTTGCTCCTTAGAAGAAAAGCTATGATCAAACTAGACAGCATATTAAAAAGCAGAGATATTACATTGCCAACAAAGATCTGTCTAGTCAAAGCTATGTTTTTTTCCAGTAATCATGTATGGATGTGAGAGTTGGGTTATAAAGAAGATGGATTGCTGAGGAATTGATGCTTTTGAACTGTGGTGTTGGAGAAGACTCTTGAGAGTCCCTTGGATGGCAAGAAGTTCAACTAGTCAATCCTAAAGGAAATCAGTCCTGAATATTCACTGGAAGGACTGATGCTGAAGCTGAAGCTCCAATATTTTGGCCACCTGATGCAAAGAACTGGCTCATTGGAAAAGACCCTGATGCTGGGAAAGATTGAAGGCAGGAGGAGAAGGGGATGACAGAGGATGAGATGTTTGGATGGCATCACCAACTCAATGGACATGAGTTTGAGCAAGCTCCTGGAGTTGTGGTAGACAGGGAAGCCTGGCATGTTGCAGTCCATGGGGTCTCAAAGAGTCAGACACGACTGAGCGACTGAATTTAACTGAATACTGTATTATTTCCTGTGTATCTCTATATGTTTGAAATAGTCCATGATTTAATTTAAAAATTTATTTTAATTTAGTTATTATTTTTGACTGCGCTGGGTCTTTGTTGCTGCACACGAGCTTTCTCTAGTTGCCGAGAGTAGAGGCTACCCTCTAGCTGCAGTGTGCGGACTTCTCACTGCGGTGGCTCCTCATGTTGTGGAGAACAGGGCGTTCAGGCTTTAGTAGTTGTGGCACATTGAACCTGTGTCCTCCACTAGCAAGTAGATTCTTGCCACTGGACCATTCTTAGTCTTAGTCTTAGTGAAGTCGCTCAGTCGTGTCTGACTCTTTGCGACCCCATGGACTGTAGCCTACCAGGCTTCTCTGTCCATGGGATTTTCCAGGCAATAGTCCTGGAGTGGATTGCCATTTCCTTCTCCAGGGGATCTTCCCAACCCAGGGATCGAACCTGGGTCTCCTGCATTGTAGACAGACACTTTACCATCTGAGCCACCAGGGAAGTCTAGGGAAGTCCAATGATTTAATTTTAAATACAGTTCTGTATTAAACTATATACAAATAGAACAGGAAGGAAATAGACTATTGTGATAAAGTTGGTGTGTTAGGTGCTTGGTGAGGAATAATTATTTTTATTTTCTCTGTTTTCCAAGTTTTATGTAAAGCAGAGTCTTGCTATCTCCTTTTGCCCCTTTGGACCCACTCTCTGCCCCGTTTCTAGCTACAGAGACTGACTGGAGGCGTTTGGACCCTGGGGAGGCCCACTCAGGGTGTGGAGGAGGGGAGAAGAGTGAGGAGGTTCAGCTCTCTGCCTTCAGGATTGCTGTGGACTCCTCAAGGACAGTCCTTTCCTCAGAACTCCTGTCTGAGTTTTGGTGGCCACTCCCTCTCCTCATAAAAGGCACAATGAGAAAACTGTAAGTTTCAGTTTTATCTGGGGACTCAGTAATAACTACAACCCGGGAGACAGCCTTTCAGAGAGCTCTTAGGAACTGCTCTGAGGATGTAAGGGGAGAGGTGAGTATATATGTGATTTTAACTAAGGAGTAGGTGTGGCCCAGCACACATCTCAGTAGACATTTGCTGCTGGTCACAGGGAGCAGGTATCTCAGCTAATTATTTTTAAGCTTTTCTAAGTGTGGGAAGATGCATGAATCCGGGTTCATATTACTATCTCAGGGCCTGTTTCCCTGAAGCATAGAATGCCTCATCTTGTTCTTAGTCCTGAATTCCTTTTAGGGTGTACTGTTGATCAGTGACAGTAATCCTTGCAGAACTAGATGGCAAGGGACATTCCTTGTTTCACCACTTCCTGTCCCTTGTGAGTTTTCTGTACCCTCTCCATAACCTTCAAAAATAGCCTTTTCTTACTAAGCCCATATAGAATTGCCCTAAGTTGAGTATGCTTTCAGTTTCTTACTGCTACTCTATTAATCATGCCCTTTCATTTTCTGTATTTTTGGTGCTTTGACATCTGGGGCCTTACTAACCCTGGAGAGACTGTCCCTCCCAGGGCAACGAGTTCCTGGAGACATTGAACATCTCAGCTGCAAGCATACCTTTTATATGCAAGTGAACCAATCCTGAGTGTACCTCCACCAACTGTGGGCCACTATTACTCTATCTTGATCACTCCAGGGCCAGATACCAGACAACTAGGAATAAACCTTAAGTACCCAACAGCCTGCTGAAATCATTCAAACTAGCCAATCCTAAACCTATTTGCCCTGTCTTCCCAGCTCCTCACAGAAACCAAAATAGAGCCTCTCGCCCACCTTTCCCCCTTGCTTCCTCTACTTCTGGACAGACCCATGGCTTGGCGTGACCCCTCCCTTTGGTAACTGTTGCCAACTAAAAATTGTCACTTGCCATCTGCCTCTGCAGGCTTCCCTGGTAGCTCAGTGGTAAAGAAGCTGCCTGCCAATGTATAAAATGCAGGACACGTGGGTTTGATCCCTGGGTCGGGAAGATCCCCTGGTGGAGGAAATGGCAACCCGCTCCAGTATTCTTGCCTCGAGAATTCCATGGACAGAGGAGCATGGTGGGCTACCGTCCATGGGGTCACAAAGAGTTGGACACGACTTAGTGACTTAACAACAACAACAATGTCTGCCGCTATAAGGATTAGGTTGGGCTACTTCGGTCCCTGACCTGAAAGAAGTTCAGGGTGGAGATCAGGAATGAGGCACTCTGTGCTCTAGGATAAAATGGCAGAACAGGTTTTGGATAGTTAAATATTTTCAGGAGATTTTATGAGTCCAATTTTTTGAATCTTCTCATATTTAGAAAGAGACATATTTAACAGAGACATCCCCTCCTCATGACTAGCAGCAACCTTCTGTTTATATGTGTGTTTGTCTGTACTTATCTCCCTTCACTAAAGTCAGATAGAGTACTGACCTTCCCCCAACCACTTTGCAGCAGTTCCTGAGAACTCTCTCCTGGGCTATTGCCCCCAGTAAAAACTTAGCTCACAATTCTCACCCTGTTCATTTTTTTTCAGTCAATATTGTGAATAAGAAATTATCTTTTCAATGATAATCTCTGTTGTCCTTACCATACCTGAATAATAAAACCTACTTTTTAGAACAGATATAAACATTTTGATACTTTAATTTTTTTTTCAAATATAATGCCCACCAGAACTTGTGACGTTGCAGAAGAGTTATAATTGGAAATGAGATAGCTGTGTGGTGGGCTTAAGCAGAAAGATGTGTCAAGGGACTTCCCTGGTGGCCCAGTGGCTAAGACTCTGCCCCCCGCAGTGCTAGGGGTCCAGGTTCAATCCCTCCTCAGGGAAATAGATTCCACGTGTCTCAACTAAAGATCCTGCATGCTGCAAAGATCTAAGAGCCCATGTGCTGCAAATATCCTGCATGCTGCAAAGATCGAAGAGCCCATGTGCTGCAAATAAAACCTTGTGAAACCAAATAAATAAACAAATACATATTTTTAATAAGGGAGAGAGACTATTACCTTAAAAAAATGTGTTTAAAAAAAGAGGCCCCAAATGAAGTCATTTGTCCCCCACATAGCAAGATTTAGTTGCAGTTTCAACACCTACTAGAAAAGTGACCGTTTAAACAGTCAATCTGAAATTTCCTCATCAGCCCTATTGAGGAATCCTGTGTGACAAAGACCCCTACTATTCCCTTTCGCACAAAGACATCAGCCTGTCCTAAAAGAATTCTTTCTTTTGCTAATACCTTCTTGCCCCACCCTCATTCTGCCTCAGAGCTTCTCTATTTACTGATTGGGTTGCTGCGTGATTCAAGAATTATTGAAGAAAGCCAATAAGATCTTCACGTTTACTCAATTGAATTTTGGTTTTTGACCAATGAAAATCTCTCTTATTCCCTCAATAGCCCAACATTCCCCTCAGTGGGAATGCTGTTGTAATAGATAATAGAAAAGAGCAGCTAAGATATTGAAATATGGGGACTTCCCTGATGGTCCAGTGATTAAGACTCGTGCTTCCAAAGAAGGGGCCCCAGGTTGGCTCCCTGGTTGGGGAACTAGGATCCCACGTGATGTGTGGTGTGGCCAAAAAATTAAAAAATTGAAAATATGAAGATACAGCCTAGTTGTCAGCAGTCTGGGTGTTTCACAGAGACAATCAAGAAAAATGTTTAGGGGTTTCTATTTTAATGAAGTTTAAAAAGTGTTGGGGATAAAAACAAAGAATAATTTACTCAAAGTTAGTGCTGGTGGTGCTGGTATGTTAATACAGGTTAGAAACGAGTGGCCAGGAAGCATCAATCTGCCTGAGCTCTGGTCATTTTTCAAGCCTGGATGAATGTAAGGTAAAATCAAATTGTTACAAGTAGATTTGACCTATATATTAGCTAATTTTCATGGCAGAAATAGGAACAGGAAAAGCAATAGATAAGAGTGTCTCTGTGCCTCTTTGCCTGCATTTAAGAAATAAATTTGTTTCTGCAATGAATGCACCCTCAAGTCAGTCTTGCAAAGGAGTCGGGACTGTGGCATGATATTAATATAGGTACTGAAAAAATTCATCAAGTCATACATCTCACCCCTGAAAATAGAAGCAGGAACTGAGAGTGGGTCTTGTGGACCTCCCATCACTCCCTTGCCTTACAAATAATCATTGTCATTCTTCAGGGAAAGTTTCAGACCTGCATTATTTGTAATATCAGCCTTTGCTGTCTTTTTTATGAGCCAGAGGCAGTGAACACTATACCCAGAGGCTATTGGCTGAGGTCACAGAAATGATTCCTGGAGCATCTTCAATTGTTAATAAAAATTCCAGGAAGCCCAGTAGCTACTGGGTAGAATGTGGAGCTAAGCAGCAGGGAGGGGAAACAGGAGGAAGAGAAGGGAAATGGAAATTAACTCACTTGACATGTCAAAAGGTAAATGAGTACTTTTACTTCTGATCCTCCCTTTCCCCTGGAAATAAAATAGATTACCAGAATAGAGGCTTCCCTTTTCTTTCTAGGTTATTTGTGTAGACTATACCTTGTAATTTTATTTATTTTTCAGCTTTATTGAGGTTTGACTATGCTTTTAGAACCGTTTGATTTCTTATAGCGAATTCTTGTTAGGTGCTCAAAGGGCTGACCCCTTTCTCCCAATTGTACATGAAAATGGGTAACAGAGATTAAGCTTCTTGCTTTAGAAAATGTCATATATATATGTATACACACACACAAGATTTTCTTTTAAGCACTTTTTTTTTTTTGTAAAATCAAAAGATTGGAGAACTTGACTGATCGTCAACAACGATTTGGTTAAATAAATTTGGGTCCGTTCATTCTGAGGCATTGATTCAAGCTCTACCTGCAGATGGTATTTGAGTTAGCAGAGGCCATTTTTAATGAGAAAGCTCTTTATATAGAAAGATGTTCACAATGTTCTTTTCAATAGCAAAAGAAGGTTCAGAACAATTTGTATAGGATGCTAACATTATTTTAAAAATATGTGTATTCTTGTGTGTGCATAAAGGAGGTGCTGAAAGAAAAAATGAGAAACTGATAACTGGTGGTCCAGGAAGGCGATGTTGGTGGCAGGATGCCAGGGAAGGTTGGGAACCACTATGATTTTGATCTATAAGAATATATTGCCTATTTGATAAGCAAGTCAACATAATTTAAGTACAAAAAATCTTCACTTTGTCTTGCTATATAAAAGGATTCCTGGTGTTTCCATTCTTGGCTGTCCCTGATATATAATACCTGATATTCTTATTGGCTTTTCTGGAGTATTTCTTGAACATGGGACAGATAAGGAAGAACATGAATTGAATTTTGCTTACATGACATTTTAAAAACTTACTTCTGTGTATATCCTCAAATCTGTGTGTATGGGGTAGTGTGTGTGTATGTATGTGTATGTGCATGTTGCTGGGTGTGTATATTTCAAATCAGCCATTAAGGAGAGTCAAGAGTGCCAGTGTGTGAGAAATTGCTAAGTCTGTTCTGTGGGAGATGTTGTTAAGTCAGATGAACTCTTCCAGCATCATGTTGGAGAGTACTTTGAAAGAAGGTCATAAAGATGTCAGGGCCAAATTTTGAGGGGCCTTTGCTAGGACTCCTAAGCTAGGGAGTTTGCCTTTATTCTGCCCGCCAAGGGGATCCACTGGGGAGATTGGTGGTTCAGATCATTGTCTAAGAAGAGGCAATGATGGTGGCCAGAGAGGCTTACCAAGTCCAGAGGATGCAGGAAAGAGGGTCCTCCGAATCAGATTTTTCCTTCCCAGAGATAGGTCATCTCACATCCAGGGGTCAAGACACATATCATGCAGTTGATACATACATTTAAAAAGTTGGGGCAGGGACTTCTCTGGTGGTGCCGTGGCTAAGACTCTGCATTCCCAATGCAGGAGGCCTGGGTTCAACCCCAGTCAGGGAACTAGATCTCACATGCTGCAGCTAAGAGTTTGCGTGCTGCAACTAAGACCCACTGCGGTCAAATAAATTAAAAAACAAAAAAACAATAGGAGTGGACTGGAGTTGGAAGGAGGAAAGTAACGCAGGCTGGGAAGTTATATTTTTGAAACCAATAATGAACTGTTAATAGCATCAGGGGAAAAAAGCCCACATAAGAGAATCTCAAAGGAGCTGCTAGCCTGTTAGAGAAGGCCTCACCCAGTCTCAATACATCCTCACCAGAGCCTGGGCAGCTTTACCTATCAACTCCCTGGGAACTTGTTCCCTAATTTATCCAGCTGAGAGAGACAACAGAACAAAGAAAATTTCACCCCAGCAACATAAATCGAAAGACCTCTTTTATTCCTATCCAGTGGCTCCTCCTAGACACTGTTATGAGGGACCAGCTCTGGGAAAAGGGGAAGGACATAACAGCATGTGATCCCACCCTCAGTTCCTCACTGGTAAACTAGCTGTGACCTGTTTCCCAGAGTTAAATGAAACAATGTATGTAAAGCACTTATCACAGTGCCAGGCCTATGGTTCTAGTTCAGAAAATGGCTCTGATCATGCCACAGTGTAGAAATAATAATTATTGCCTCTTAGTAGATAAGGAAACTAAGGCTGAGAAAGGTTAAGTAAGGAGCCCAAAGTTACACAGCAAGAAAGGAAAGAAGCCTGGATTTGAAGCCTGGTTGCTCTGACTTCAAAGTCCCTCTTCTTCCTGCTTGTTCAGGGCACTTTGCAAATAAACTTGCAAACATGAATTCAAACCTCACCTTAAGAAGCTCAAAGGCTGAATGGCTTTGTTTACAGCAGCAGACCCAATACCTTCTTATTTCAGAGCAGAGGCCTACATGGCAAAATACAGAAAGAGAAGAAAATACGCAGGTATTTCCACGGTCTGCACCCCATCAGTCTCCTGCTGAGCGGAGCTGACAAGCATGGTGTACAGGAAAAAACTCCAGATGTATTCACATTGATGTATTGAGATGGAATGATCTTAGAAAACATTTACTCCCAATTTTGTCTCATGTGTGTATTACTGATGTCTTTTCTTGCTGTTGTTTAGTCGCTAAGTCATGTCTGACTCTTGCAACCCCATGGACTATAGCCTGCCAAGTTCCTCTGTCCATGGGATTTCCCAGGCAAGAATACTGGAGTGGGTTGCCATTTCCTTCTCCAGGAGATCTTCTGAACCCAGGGATCGAAACTGGGAATCCTGCATTGGCAGGTGGATTCTTCACTACTGAGCCAGATATGTTTATATTAATGGAAATTGTAACATTTCATATGTATGTATTAATATAAATGTGAAACAATAAGTGAAATGTTAACAGCCTCTTAACAATGTCCCAATTAATTGTATTTTAACAATTATAACTTGGAAAGACTTTTTTAAAATATTATACTGGGGAGAGTCCTCTAGAGCAGGGATTGTGAACTCCAGCCTGTGGGCCAATCCAGCCTGATGAAAGGTTGCTGCTGCAAGCCGTGTGTTACACCGGGATTGGTGTCCTCCAGGGGAGAGGATTTCGATCTGGGGTCAGAGATGAGGCTTGACTACTTGGAACTTTTTGTGTAGCAAAGTTTTATTGAAGTATAATAGAGATAGGGAAAGCTTCTGACATAGACATCAGAAGGGGACAGAAAGAGTGCCCCCTTGCTAGTTTTTAGCAAGGTGTTTTATGTCTGTTAGAAAGCCATTAGGGCTTCCCTGGTAGCTCAGTTGGTAAAGAATCTACCTGCAGTTCAGGAGACCCAGGTTTGATCCCTGGGTTGGGAAGATCCCCTGGAGAAGGAAATGACAAACCACTCCAGTATCCTTGCCTGGAAAGTCCCATGGACAGAGGAGCCTGGTGGGCTACAGTCCATGGGGTCCCAAAGAGTTGGGCACTGTTTAATTTTGTGTAGGGAAGGGAAAATATCTGCCACTTGCAGTTTATTTCTTCTTGCTGCTTGGGGACCTCTGGCCTTGCTACCTGTTACCCTCTCACTGCTGCCTGCTTGTGTAAATAAAGTGTTGTTGGAACTCATTTGTTTATGTCTTCTTTTGTGTTACAAAGACAGAGCTGAGTAGTTGCAACAGAAACCGCATGACCTGTAAAGCTGAAAATATATACTAGCTGATCTTTTACAGTAAAACTTTGCTGATCTCTGTACTACAAATGTGTACCAAAAGGAAGTATGGCATTTCTGTGCTCCAGTGTCCCAATATATACGATGTCAGAACATTAACAGTCTTTCTCCAATTATGCATGTGTCTTAACATCTGGAAGATAAATACCTTTTATATGGACACTGTATATACTTATCTCTTAGAATGAAATATAGTGTCAGGTGAAATATGTAAAAAATTGCCTCTCTAGAAAAATACTTTGAATTTGTCTCAAATGACTATGTTTGGGAGGGAAACATATCCCCCTGAAGTGTTTGGGAATGAATGTGATACGAAAGAACAAAGGGTTCTGAGATCTCAGGAGTGGGACCTGGTATTGATGAGCTGACCAGGCCAGGACTGTGCCCTGCCTCAGCACCTCAGTGAGGAGCAGAGCAATTCCTGACTCTTTTCCATCCCTGACCTCAAGCATCAAAGATCATCAAAAGCATGAAGCCCATGGGCCATGTTCTCTGTCCCTGGTGTCTTCTGATCGGCCTAGAGATACCAATGGATGCCTGGCCTTGTTCACTCATGCCTCCCCTGGCAGCGCAGTACCAGACAAAGCAGCTAAGGTAAACCTAAGTCCCTCCCATCCACTCTTTAGGCCTTGGAATCCAACCCATGAGTGTCCCCCAGGCCTAGAACTGATGAGTAGAAGTGAGGGGAAATGGGAAGGAAAAAGAAATAACCAGTTTCCTGTGACATCCAGTCTACCAGCCTGAGTGAGCTTGTCTGATTAACTTCATGTATGTTGGGAGGGTAGCTAGTGATTAAAACAAGAGCTGAAAACTCTTTCTCCATCATTGCTTCAGATAGAACAAATCAAATTTTTCTGTCTAAAAATTCCAGTGTCAGAGGTTCTGTCTCTCTAGCTCCTGCAGAGACTATGACTTAGGCATCATTGTTAGTTGTTTCTGCTCTTGCATTTAGAAAAGGCATAAGACCAGATGTTCTTGAGGATGTGGGCACATTGGGGAGTGATGCCTTCAGAGGTGGGCATGGGGGGTTTGTCAGGGCCAGAAGGGACTTGGAATATAAGTTTTACACATGTTCTAGGCCATCCCTATCTCTGAATCGCTTTTCCCCAGCCACACTACACACCCCAGTGTAGGTTTCCATTAATGAAACCACTGGGGATGAAACTCCTTTACAATAAACATGATGTGTTAAAACAAAATAACAGCTTCATAAATCATACTAAAGAGTGCTGCAATGCATCAGGTGGTTCAGCTGCAACATTCCTGCTGATCTATGCAGTTAGGACACAAATCTATTCAGGCATAATTTTTTAAAAAGTTTTTATTTATTTATATTTATTTTTGGCTGCGCTGGGTCTTCAGTGTGGTGTGCGGGCTTCTCATTGGAGGGGCTTCTCTTATAGAAGAGCAGAAGCTCTAGAGCTTGAGGGCTTCAGTAGCTGTGGCTCCTGGGCCCTAGAGCACAGGCTCAATAGTTGTGGTGCATGGGTTTAGTTGCTCCGCGGCATGTGGGATCTTTCTGAACTAGGGATCAAAGCTGTGTCCTGTGCATTGGCAGGCAGATTCTTTACCACTGAGCCACCAGGGAAATCCCTCAGGTACAGTTTTGATTCATCCCTGAAAGTTGAAGGAAAGCAGAGTATACCCACCCTCATTAGAGACTCTATCTCCCACTGTTTCAGGTATTCTGAGATCTTTAAAAAAATTTTTATTTGGTTGCATCAGTTCTTAGTTGTAGCATAGGGGGATCTCTGTTGCCTCATGCAGGATCCTTCTGCTGTGGACTTAGTTGCTTTGAGGCATGTGGGAACTTAGTTCCTTGCCCAGGATCAAACCCTTGTCTCCCATATTGCAAGGTGGATTCGCAACCACTGGGCCACCAGAGAAGTCCCATTTGAGACCTTGTGCTTGCTAATCTTCTCAACCACAAAACTCATTCAGAAAAATTATTTATTGAGGGCCCACTAAGGACCAGATATGGGGAAGGAAATGGCAACCCACTCCAGTATTCTTGCCTGGAGAATCCCATGGACAGAGGAACCTGGTGGGCTACAGTCCACGGGGTCGCAAAGAATCAGACACGACTGAGCAACTTCACTTTCACTTTCACAAGGACCAGCTAAGGAGTTTCAGTGGTTAAACACACATATATATCCCACACTATATGTTCACATGCAGGGAGAAATTAAGCAAATATTCATACTAATGTATCACATAGTACAGTAAATGTTGTGAAGAAAAAGAATAAAATGGTATGAAATCACATAAGAAGGCAACCTAATTTGATGGGGAGGGTTACATTGGAGCATACATAAAATTCCTAAGGTGGGAAAGAGTGTAATCTCTTCAAGAAACTAAAGGAAAGGACAGTATATCTTGCCAGAGAATGAGTGGGAGAAGCCCAGTTGGTATGCTGGCAGGATCATGGGGAACTAAGGGGTCATTGTAGGGAGTTTAGTCTTTATTGTAAGAGCACTTGGTAATCTCAAGAAAGGTTTTCAGAGGAGAGTTATTAGACCAAATGTGCATTAAATTTTTTTTTTGGCTGTGCCATGTGGCTTGCTGGGTCTTAGTTCCCCAACCAGGGATTGAACCTGGGCCCAGAGCAGTGAAAGCAGACTCATAACCACCAGGTAATTCCCAGTATGTGAAATTTTTGAATTTTATTTTATGGACAGTAGATTAAAGGGGAGGAAGAGTAGATGGGGGAGACAGGAGGCTGAGAAGTAATCAGCCTGAGAGGTGATGTTGATTTAGATTGGGTGATGGTGGTAGATTTGGAACCAAGTGGATTCTGAGCATATTTAGGGATAACCTCAGTGGCACTTGGGGTGGATAGATGAGGTGGGGAATAGGAAGTATCAGGATAATTCCAAGTGGGTATGTCCTGCTCAGAGGGTCGAGATGCTGCAAACTGGAAGTACAGATGGAGAAGGACCTGGATTTGGAAGGCGAGGGATGGTTAAGAGTTCAGTATTTCCTTACAGATCAACTAATTACAATTTACAAAAAATTCTCTTCAGTTTATCTACATTGAAAAACTTTTTGAACTCTGGGAAGTTGAAGGATTTATTTATTCATTTTTTAAAGGATTTATTTTGTATTGATAGAAGTGGATAGAGAAATATCTGAGGTAGGGTGAGGAGACTTTGGAATCATATTTATAACTTCCTCTGCCTTCTAAGAGGGGCTCTTTGATTGTTGGGCACACTGATGCCAATGCACAGGGATGAGACTTAATTACTCTGTATTATGAAAGAGTGAAAGAGCTGGGATCTTGAGGGAAAATCCTCAAGGTCATTCACCATATGAAGTTGGGTTGGAACTTGTAGGCTTCCGGGATGCATGGGAGAGTGAAGGTGCTGGGGGACTGGGATGAAGAGAAAAGTGGAAGGAGAAGAAGTTGAGGTTGTGTCCTCCGAGGAGTGTGCTACAGAACCACTTCCACATCTCCTCTAAAATCTTCTGTGGATTTTCCTTTGCTCCCCACAGAGAGAGATGACATTCAGGTTACATGGAGGCCAGGGTGAAAGTGAACCACTCGTAGGGAGATGGGCATGGAGGTTGCCCAGAGAGATGGAGGTCTGTATGCACTTGCCTCCTGGTTCAGTTGGTTCTTTCAGGGCTACAAGACAGGGGAACAGAAGAAAAATAAAAAGATGGCAAGGAAAAAATAAGGAAAGGGAAGGAAATGGAAAGGTAAGGAAGGGAGGAGGATATTATATATTAAATTAACTCACGTTCATGCTAAGACAGAGGTTGCGTGTGTAAGTCGCTTCAGTTGTGCGTGACTCTTTGTGACCCTATGCACTGTAGCACACCAGGCTCCTCTGTCCATAGGATTTTCCAGGCAAGAATACTGGAGTGGGTTGCCATGCCATGCCATGCCCCCTCCTCCAGGGGATCTTCCCAACTCAGGAACCTGCATTGGGAGGCGGATTCTTTACCACTGTACCACCTGGGAAGCCTGAGGCAAAGGTAAGTGGTCTTCAAAAGGAAGATAACAAGTTTGCTTCCCCCTTGCCATTTTTTCCAGGGTATTCCAGGGGTGGACTGTGGACTTGTGTGTTGATTCATATATTTATTCATTCCTTTATTAAAGATTTATAGAGTACCTTTTCTGTGTTAGTCTCAAAGATGAGACATGATCCCTTTTTACATTCGCAGGAAATTTACCGTTTAGTGGGAAGAGAAGCAAACGGGCAGAAATAGTTCAATGTGAAATTTGCTATAATAAGTAGCAAGAATAAAAATGGGGCCTCTGGGGTCAAACCTGGAAATTGCAGGAATGCTTTACCCAGAAGGTGACACTTGAAGAAAGAACATGAGTTTTCCCAGCAGGTAATGGTGAGGTGAAGAGGGAAGCTATATCTGGTGTTTGGAAGAAAAGAAGTTGACTGGGCCTGATTTAAGCAGAATACTTACTGGAAGGAAATCAAATAGTTCATAGAATCGCCAGGAGGGCTGCAAAGCCACTTTTGGAAAATGGGACAGGAGTAAGTTAGGCTAGGCAAAGTCCAAGATCAATGTGGAATGACGACACTACTGTTGCTGCTGTTGAAGGACTGACTGTAAACTTCATTTGTAACCTTGGTGCTGCTACCCTTAGCAATTTCTGCAGCTGCCACTATGGCCTCTGCTTACCAACAGGGTGGATCCTTACCCTCCCTGCTTCTTTGCATTAATAATTCTTTTTTTAAAAAATATAAATTTATTTATTTTAATTGGAGGCTAATTACTTTACAATATTGTATTGCTTTTGCCATACATCAACATGAATCTGCCACAGGTGTACACGTGCATTAATAGTTCTGATTGAAAGTTGGGGGCAGTGAGCACATCTGATTGGTTGGGCCTAGGTCACATGCTGCCTCCCTACCTGCAAGAGGTACTTGGAAGCAAATATGTGGCTGTTTCAGCTTCTGTGATAGAGGGAGTGGGGAGTGAGGATAAATTGTAGTCTTCCATCTAGATTAAAAAAGAGAGCAAGTCCACTAACTAGGAAGGCAATTGTGTGTGAACAAGTGAAAAAGTTCAAAGACAAGAGCCATCAATCAGGGCTGGGAAGCTTTCTAATAACTTAAAAGGAGATGGAAGAGAAGGACGGGAAGGCTGGGGAGGCAGATAGGGGACTTATTTTGAAGGTCTTATGCCTAGAAATTTTGACTTTCCTGTTAGAAGAGTGTGGCAGACACAGTTGATTGTCCACTCCATATCCATCCATTTCTCTTCCTTATCAGTGAAATTCTAATTTTGAATTTGGAAGCAATACACTCAGCTTAAAACACTTATTTCATTAGAATTCCTTGTAGCTGGTGGGAGTTGGACAGGACTGAGCGACTGAACTGAACTGAACTGAGTGGTGGTCATGTTACACAGTTCAAGGGAATGAGATATAAACAGGGTTTTTGCCTCTTCGCTTTCTAGCTGAATACAGATGTGAGGTCTGGAGGTCTGGCAGTCATCTTAGGACAATGAGACAACATGCTTGGAATGTGGCCTGTGTGTTAAGAATGGCAGAGCAGAGGGACTTCCCTGGCAGTCCACTAGTTAAGACTGGTCCTTCCAAGGCAGGGGGCATGGTTCCCCTGGTTGGAGAGCTAAGATCCCACATGTGCCATGTGGACAAAAAATAAAATAAAAATGGCAGAAAAGAAAGCTGCAAAGAGCACTGTTCCATTGTTCCATTGGAGAGTTAACTGTTCCCAGATTTCTTGAGACAAACCACTTATGTGTTTAAGCCACTAGAGTTGGTCTTTTTATTATTAAAAAAAAAAAATACTGGATAAATACACACATTTTAGAAAAATAAGTTAAACAAAAAAACCTATCTGTTAGGAAAATTAAAATTAACCCTCCCCCACCCCAAATTCCACCATCCAGAGATAATTACTGCTAACATTTTGGTTCTTTCTTTCCAGCCCCCATTCATTCTTTTTTTCTGCCATTCTTTCCACATAAATGATTATATAAATGAATTGTTTAACAAAAATGTGATATATTTTTGTATGTATTTATTGTCTTTCCACCTGTCCAACTTTATGCATTTGGAAATATATTGGAAAAGTCTTCCCATGTCTGTAATATCGTATTAGGTTTGCCATCAGTTTTAATGAGATGATAGCTTGTTCAGGCTATGATAGCCTGAAAATTCTCACCAATATTTATCTTCATTTTATCTTTATTCTGCGAACGAGGAACAAGATTCTGAAAGATTAGCTTGCTGTTTAGGATAAAGAAAGACTATTTCCATTAGGGTGAACAGCGGCATGTTCACAGCACTGACACTGCCTGGCTTTTCTTTGACACGTTTAATTTCTCTGTAGTCAGACCATTTAGCCGGCAGATACCGGAAATTCAGCTGAAGAATGCGGATTATCAATTGAGGGTATTTATTAGAAATCGGTGAAAAAAAGAGTGAAGCCAACCGCTTCCGCAGCGAGCAGGGTTCGAACCTGCGCGGGGAGACCCCATTGGATTTCAAGTCCAACGCCTTAACCACTCGGCCATCGCTGCCACGGGGAGAAAGGGAAGGCGGAGACACTTTAGTGTTAAAACTGAGCACATGCGCACCACACACGCTAGTGGGCGGGGCCTATAATACTGCTCAAGTTGCAGGAGCTACCTCGTTAACGCGAGGAATAATAAAATCTCCCTTAAGTAGTTTAAGTAAACGCCTTTAAGGAAGTATCTTAGAAATCCTTCCCTTCCATGCGCTTGGAAAATCGAAAATCGCCACCCTACTTAGCTTCTGGTCTCAGACCGGTTGTTTGCCCTCCCGCTTCCTCATTAGGTCACAGAGAGAGATCTGAAACAAATAACTCTCTCCTTCAGTGTTGCGGGCCCGCGTCCTGGAAAAGTTCTGCATCTTGGACTGCTTTGACCGCGGTGATTGTGTTGAGCGCTCCTCTTTTTGCGGAAAGACAGAGAGGAGTGCGGAAAGACAGGAGCCCTCCGCAGCTGCCCCGGGTCTCGCCTCTCCCAGGTTCTTGCCCAGGCAGTCATCTTTCATTCTCTCCCCATTGACCCTTTCGTTGCTGAGCCCTTCTGGAAGAAAATGTGTCCGATTGTGGCCTCAGTTTTCTCAATTGACGGGGTGACTTGGAGATGCTTTGAGAACAAAGTTCTGCGAATTAGGTCTGCATTTTACCTTTAAATGCCATTAATTCCACCCGCCCCCTCCGCCCCACAAACTTGTTAAGTGTAGCTTCTGCACTGGGTACTTTAATTGCGTTATTTCATTAAGGTTCTCAGAATCCGGTAGGTCTGTACCCTGGTTCTTACTTCAGAGAACTGAGGCGGGAATGTGGCCCAAGGGTTGGCGCTGGCAATCCCAAGGTGCATGCAAGCACCTCCTACTCGCACACTGTGGCGTCCTACTACCAGAAAGTTCGGTCTGTTGAAGGAAGATCTTCAGAAAACCATAGGAGGCCTTTTATTACTTTAAATTTCTGAACCTGTTCAGGGAAACATTACCATCTTTCTCATGGTAATTTCTCACAGAAATTTTCACAGATGCAGAAATTTTCCTGGGCGTGGGCCGGGATATCATAGTAAGGCTGGAGAACGAATCCTTGCTCTTTGAAAGACCAGATGTTAAGTGCCCTCACTTGAAAGTTGTGTAAATTTTCTTGAGATTTTTTTTTCAGTACCTTTCTCATCTAAACTTTGAAAAAATTAATTTTTATTAGAGTATAGTTGCTTTAAAATGTTGTGTTAGTTTCTGCTGCATAGGAAAGTGAATCAGCCCTACATATACATATATCCACTCTTTGGCTTTCCTTCCCATTTGGGTCACTGCAGAGCACTGAGTGGAGTTCCCTAGTGTGTATATATAGTGTGGGTGTATACACACACACACACACACACACACACACACACACACACACACACACACACATATATGCGCTACTTTCTCAATTTGTCCCACTGTCTTCTTCCCCACCCTCTCATGCCCACATGTCTCTTCTCAACCTCTGTGTCTCTATTCCCGTCCTGCAAATAGGTTCATTAGTACCCCACTCCAGTACTTTTGCCTGGAGGATCCCATGGACGGAGGAGCCTGGTGGGCTGCAGTCCATGGGGTCGCTAGAGTTGGACACGACTGAGCGACTTCACTTTCACTTTTCACTTTCATGCATTGGAGAAGGAAATGGCAACCCACTCCAGCGTTCTTGCCTGGAGAATCTCAGGGATGGGGAAGCCTGGTGGGCTGCCGTCTATGGGGTCGCACAGAGTCGGACACAACTGAAGCGACTTAGCAGCAGCAGCAGCAGCAGTACCATTTTTCTAGATTCCATACATATGGATCTTCCCGATGCAGGGATCAATTGGAAAGTGGGTTCTTTACCTCTAGTGCCACCTGGGAAGCCCAGTGCATTAATATACAATATTTGTTTTTCTGACTTACTTCACTCTGTATGACAATCTCTAGGTCCAGCCACGTCTCCACAAAGGATCCAATTTCACTCATTTTTATGACTGAGTAATCAATAACCTCAGATATGCAGATGACACCACCCTTATGGCAGAAAGTGAAGAGGAACTAAAAAGCCTCTTGATGAAAGTGAAAGTGGGGAGTGAAAAAGTTGGCTTAAAGCTCAACATTCAGAAAATGAAGATCATGGCATCTGGTCCCATCACTTCATGGGAAATAGATGGGGTAACAGTGGAAATAGTGTCAGACTTAATTTTTCTGGGCTCCAAAATCACTGCAGGTGGTGACTGCAGCCATGAAATTAAAAGACGCTTACTCCTTGGAAGGAAAGTGATGACCAACCTAGATAGCATATTCAAAAGCAGAGACATTACTTTGCCAACAAAGGTCCATCTAGTCAAGGCTATGGTTTGTCCTGTGGTCATGTATGGATGTGAGAGTTGGACTGTGAAGAGGGCTGAGCACCGAAGAATTGATGCTTTTGAACTGTGGTGTTGGAGAAGACTCTTGAGAGTCCCTTGGACTGCAAGGAGATCCAACCAGTCCATTCTGAAGGAGATCAGCCCTGGGATTTCTTTGGAAGGAATGATGCTGAAGCTGAAACTCCAGTACTTTGGCCACCTCACGTGAAGAGTTGACTCATTGGAAAAGACTCTGATGCTGGGAGGGATTGGGGGCAGGAGTAGAAGGGGACGACAGAGGATGAGATGGCTGGCTGGCATCACTGACTCGATGGACGTGAGTCTGGGTGAACTCTGGGAGTTGGTGATGGACAGGGAGGCCTGGCGTGCTGCGATTCATGGGGTCGCAAAGAGTCGGACACGACTGAGCGACTGAACTGCACTGAACTGAATTAATATCCCACTGTATATAGGTACCACATCTTTATCCATTCCTCTGCTGATGAACATTTAGGTTGCTTCCATAATCTGGCTATTGTAACTAGTGCTTCAGTGAACCTTTGGGTGCATGTGTCATTTTGAATTATGATTTTCTCTGGGTATGTGCCAAGTAGAGGGATTGCTGGGTCATATGGTAGTTTTAGTTTTAGTTTTTTAAGGTACTTCCATATAGTGGTTATATCAGTTTACATTCCCACCAACAATGCAAGAAGGTTCCCTTTTCTCCACAACCTTTCCAGCATTGTCTGTAGATTTTTAAAATGATGGCCATTCTGACAGGTGTGAAGTGGCATCTCCTAGTAGTTTTGATTTGCATTTCTCTAATAATTAGTGATGTTGAACATCTTTTCCTGTGTTTGTTGGCCATCTCCCTTAGCTAAGCACTACACTCAATATGCCAGCAAATTTGGAAAATTCAGCAGTGGCCACAGGACTGGAAAAGGTCAGTTTTATTTCAATCCCAAAGCAGGGCAATGCCAAAAAGTGTTCAAACTACTGCACAATTGCACTCATTTCACAAGCTAGAAAGGAAATACTCAAAATCCTTTAAGCTAGGCTTCAACGGTCCGTGAACTGAGAACTTCTAGATAGACAAGCTGGACTTAGAAAAGGCAGAGGAACCAGTGATGATCAACCAGTGATCAACTGCCGACATCTGTTGGATCTAGAAAAAGCAAGGGAATTCCAGAAAATCATCTACTTCTGCTTCATTGATTATGCTAAAGCCTTTGATTATGTGGATTACAACAAATTGTGGAAAATTCTTAAAGATATGGGAATACGAGACCACCTTACCTGCTTCCTGAGAAACCTGTAGACAGGTCAAGAAGCAACAGAGCTGAACATGGAACAACAGACTGGTTTCAAATTGGGAAAGGAGTACATCAAGGCTGTATATTGTCACCCTGCTTATTTAAGTTATATGCAGAGTACATCATGTGAAATGCCAGGCTGTATGAATCACAAGGTGGAATCAAGACTGCTGGGAGAAACATCAATGACCTGTGATACCACCATTATGGCAGAAAGCAAAGAGGAACTGAAGAGCCTCTTGATGAAAGAGGAGAGTCAAAAAGGTGAAAGAGGAGAGTCAAAAAGTTGACTTAAAGCTCAACATTCAAAAAACTAATATCATGGCATCCAGTGCCATCACCTAATGGCAAATAGATGGGGAAACAATGGAAACAGTGACAGACTTTTTCTTGAGCTCCAAAATCTCTGCGGATGGTGACTGTAGCCATGAAGTCCAATGATGCTTGCTCCTTGGAAGAAAAGCTATTACAAACCTAGACAGTATATTAAAAAGCAAGACATAACTTTGCTGACAAAGGTCTGTCTAGTCAAAGCTATGATTTTTCCAGTAGTCATGTACAGATGTGAAAGCGGGACCATTAAGAAGGCTGAGCACCAAAGAATTGATGCTTTCAAACTGTGGTGCTGGAGAAGACTCTTGAGAGTCCCTTGGACTGCAAGGGGATCCAACCAGTCCATCCTAAAGGAAATCAGTTCTGAATATTCATTGGAAGGACTGATGCTGAAGTTGAAACTCCAGTACTTTGACCACTTGATGTGAAGAGCTGACTTATTGGAAAAGACCCTGATGCTGGGAAGGATTGAAGGCAGGAGGTGAAGGGGATGACAGTGGAAGAGATGATTGGATGGCATCACTGATTCAATGCATATGAATCTGAGCAAACTCTGGCAGATGGTGAAGGATAGGGAAGCCTGGCATGCTGCAGTCCATGAGGTTGTAGAGTTAGACACGACAGAGTGACTGAACAACAGCTTAACTAAAATAAGGTACTAAGTGTCTCAGTTCAGTTCAGTTCAATTGCTCAGTCATTTCTGACTCTGCGACCCCATGAATCACAGCACGCCAGGCCTCCCTGTCCATCACCAACTCCCAGAGTTCACTCAAATTCCTATCCATTGAGTCAGTGATGCCATCCAGCCATCTCATCCTCTGTCGTCCCCTTCTCCTCCTGCCCCCAATCCCTTCTAGCATCACAGTCTTTTCCAATGAGTCAACTCTTCGCATGAAGTGGCCAAAGTACTGGAATTTCAGCTTCAGCATCAGTCCCTCCAGTGAACACCCAGGACTGGTCTCCTTTAGTCTAAATCTATTTAATTGTGGATGAGGAACAAAATACTTGAGAATTGTAAGAATAAGTTTTATCTAATTTGAGATTTTGCTTTTAAAAATTTTATCTTTTTGTTTGATTTTAATTTGGCAGAGCTACATGGGTGGTCTCAGTTTCTTTATGAATACTGTATGAGAGCAAAGTTATTACTGACATTTCCAGGCATAACTTTTATCATGTATATTAACATTTACTTTTGTATCATGTATGCACGTGTACTTTTACTATGTATATTAACATTTATATTAACGTTTGCTTTTCTAGTAGACACTATCCAAGAAGAAATAAAGCTTTGTCTTTTTATCTCTTATATTCTATGTATGCTGAGATAACCTATAATTTTATCTTACTATTTATTGGTTATTTCTTGAAGTCTTTTTAAAATTCCTTTCTTCTGTGTCGTTGAATGATAATATTTATGGAAAATTCTTACTCTTCCCTAACTTCCTCTTCCCCTTTTAAGAATTTTCTTCACTGGCTTAAACACTTGACAGTAATAGGAGTTGATTATGGTTAAAATAGTTCAATCAGAAATTCTACTGAGTGTTTTTGTGTGTTTGTGTAGGGGAAAGGAATGCTGCAAAGGAAAAGAATATTACAAAATTAACATGCATTTGGTAAGAACAATTGTGATTAATTTTTCTTTGCATCATTTAAAAAATGCAATACCTAGATTTAACATTATTTTGATAATTTTTCCCCTGAATTTTAATTTTCAGCTTCTTTGAGTTACTGTAGGCTTTTAAAAAGCTTAAATTGCCTTTTAAAATGATTTATCATATTGCTAAAATGAGCCAGGAGGTCAAATTTATTATAGGTGTTATTTTTAAAAAGTGTGAAATTCCAAATTAGTTCTTTTCCAGCATTAGCTCTTTAGCGATGCCATTTAATGCAGTGAGTGGCAAGTAACAGAAAAAAAAAATACATATGTTTCAACCCAATTATAATATAAGCATGTTATCATTCATGACAATAACATCATAAAAATTTGATTTTCAACTATGGACATTTTAGTTTATAAAGGTCCCCTGTGATTCTGGTTGCCTCCTACTCCATACCACCCCCAGATTTTGTTCCTTTATGTGGTAGTTTTTATTAAGCTAATTTGTGTGTGGAAGGCAAATATTTGTGGCTTTCACTCAAAACCTTTCTTGATGCCACTTTCAGAAGCAGAATACTGAGAGGGATGGGCATATGTTTGGGAGCAGTGTGACATTTCTTTGTCCTTTTATAACAAATCAAAACTTAATTTAAATTATTTTGATGATTTCCACCCCCCCAATTTTAATAAATCAGAATTTAAATGTTGGAATAACATTAGAGCTAGTCCAATCCTTTTATTTTCAGATAAGAACTGTGGCCATGAGTGGTTGCCCAAGGTCACACATCTAATTAGTGGCAGACCCCAGACTATAATTTGTTATATTAGCCTACTTTGTTTACTAGATTTTGTTGCCCTCATGTTTTCTTTGTTAGTCTCTGTCTCAGTGACATGTAGCTCTAGAAGTGTGTATATGGCAGTGCACGCATGCTCAGTCATGTCTGACTCTTTTTGACCCCATGGGCTGTGGCCTGCCAGCCTCCTCTATTCATGGGATTTTCCAGGCAAGAATATTGGAGTGGGTTGCCATTTCCTTCTCCAGAGGATCTTCCCAACCCAGGGATCGAACCTGTATCTCTTGCATTGGGAGGGAGATTAGGGAGCCAACAATAGGGAAGAGTTGTGAGTTGAACGTTGAAAGCCTATGAAATATCAGATACTGAATATATTGTGGTGGATAATTTTTGCTCTTCTTTTTTCCAGTATGCATCCTCCAAATTGATGATGACACTTCAATTGCACTTGAGGATGGCTCCTCCCCCTTTGGATGTGAACTTACTTCACCTGTTAGTCAAGAGTTCCATCCTGCTCTGGTTAAGGGGTAGGCATGGGACTTGGTTTTCTGTTGCTGAACAATAGGTTATCACAAACTTAGTGGCATAAACAACATGACTTTATTATCTTATGTTTCTGTGGGTCAGGTGTGTGGTCACGGGTTGATTGTGTCCTCTGCTTAGGGTCTCACCAGTTTTCAAGGTGCTGACTGAGACTTTGTTTTCATCTAAGGCTTGGGATCCTCTTCGAGGATCACTAGTTGTTACCAGAATTCAACTCCTGTGGTTTCAGGACTTTTTGGCTGTCAGTGGAGGACCTTTCTCAGATCCTAGAGGCTGCCCACTTACCTTGCCATGTGGCCCTCTCTAAAACATGGTAGTTGGGGTTTTCAAGGCCAGCAGGAGAAAACTGCTCTCTAGCTTACTACTGTAGAGTTTTATATAATATAATGTAATCACTGCAGTGATTACAGTGGTCACAGATCTTGCTCAAGTGAGGGGGATTATACAGGCTGTGTACAGTGTGGGCAGGGATCTGGGGAGCTATCTTTGAATTCTGTCCACCAGACAGCTCAGGCTGGGCCAATCAGACTCTCTCAGAATCCCTGTTCTTTCCATTATACAATTGTATTTTTATGGGCATCCTACACAGCACACAGCCAACAAAGGTCCATCTAGTCAAAGCTATGGTTTTTCCAGTAGTCATGTATGGATGTGAGAGTTGGACTATACAGAAAGCTGAGTGCTGAAGAATTGATGCTTTTGAACTGTGGTGTTGGAGAAGACTCTTCAGAGTCCCTTGGACTGCAAGGAGATTAAACCAGTCCATCTTAAAGGAAATCAGTACTGAATATTCACTGGAAGGACTGATGCTGAAACTGAAACTCCAATACTTTGGCCTCCTAATGTGAAGAACTGACTCATTGGAAAAGACCCTGATGCTGAGAAAAATTGAAGGCAAGAGGAGAAGGGAATGACAGAGGATGAGATGGTTGGATGGCATCACCGACTCTATAGACATGAGTTTGAGTAAGCTCTGGGAGTTGGTGATGGACAGGGAGGCCTGGCATGCTGCAGTCCAGGGGGTTGCAAAGAGTCGGACAGGACTGAGCAACTGAAGTGAATTGAACTCAGCACTGCACAGTACATATGGCAACCAATTATAAGTAATCAGAGTATGGGAATTTAAACTTAGCTGCTTTTTGTGCTTTTGTACTTCATTTAAAAGGAATAGAATTGGTAACAACTGCAGAGTTCGAGAGGCTTAGCCACCATTCAAGATTCTTGAATTTAATTCTATACTGATTGGAGAATAACCCTAGCTGTACATTTGTGACAACATATGTAAGGGGCTTAGTTCAGAATGGCCAAAAATTTACTGATTTATGGGCAGCAAAACCCTGATGAAAATTTAGTTGTTTAATTACAGGCATATTGAAAAGTGATGTAAATAATTCTCATGAAAATTATTCCTTTGCAAATGACTGTATTTTTGCATGTATGTGTGCTCAGTCGTGTCTGACTGAGTCTCCGTGGACCTGACTGAGTCTCTGTGGACTGTAGCTTACCAGGCTCCTCTGTTCATGGGATTTCCAAGGTTAAAGAATACTGGAGTGGGTTGCCATTTCCTCCTCCAGGGGCTCTTCCCAGGGATGGAACCTGTGTCTCTTGCATCTCCTGCATTGGCAGGCAGATTCTTTACTACTGAGCCACTTGGGAAGCCACCAACTGTGCTTTTGCAGTCTAAGCAATTAGTGGTGGATTGCTTTTTGATCATTATATTGCTTCAGTTCAGTTCAGTTCAGTTCAGTAACTCAGTCGTGTCCGACTCTTTGCGACCCCATGAATCACAGCACACCAGGCCTCCCTGTCCATCACCATCTCCTGGAGTTCACTCAAACTCACGTCCATCGAGTCAGTGATGCCATCCAGCCATCTCATCCTCTGTCGTCCCCTTTTCCTCCTGCCCCCAGTGCCTCCCAGAATCAGAGTCTTTTCCAATGAGTCAACTCTTCGCATGAAGTGCCCAAAGTAGTGGAGTTTCAGCTTTAGTGTCATTCCTTCCAAAGAAATCCCAGGGCTGATCTTCAGAATGGACGGGGTGGATCTCCTTGCAGTCCAAGGGACTCTCAAGAGTCTTCTCCAACACCACAGTTCAAAAGCATCAATTCTTTGGTGCTCAGCCCTCTTCACAGTCCAACTCTCGCATCCATACATGACTACTGGAAAAACCATAGCCTTGACTAGACGGACCTTTGTTGGCAAAGTAATGTCTCTGCTTTTCAATATGCCTATTATATTGCTTATATGTATATATTTTAAAGAAGACTGGAGATATATCCTAGTAGGGACTAGAACAATTTATTGGTAGGATTTTCTTACCTAATCAGTCCTCTAAAGCCATGTCAACTAAGAAACAAAGTCAAGAATGATGGAAATCCTCTTTTCTTGAAGGGTATGATGCTAGTATGATATTCAGTCTTGAGTTCTCAATAGTAGCACCTACTGATTTTGAAACAGCAGAGATCTATTTCTACTAAAGACATCTTAGTATACTTTTAAGTGCAATTAAATATCAAAAGGGCAGAATAAATTTATTAAGGATGAAATCTTCACCCAGCTTATTTATAAGAATTGAATTGCCTTATAAAACTCTTTGGACTGTCTCTCTATATAGAATTGATGTTACTGGGGTTTCCAAGTGGGATTTTTTAAAAATTATTTTTAAAAATTTATTTTTAATTGGAGAATAATTTCTTTAAAATTTTGTGTTGGCTTCTGCCATACAACAGTGTGAATCAGTTATAAGTATACTCATCTCCCTGCCCTCTTGAGTCTCTCCCCAACCCCCTACCCAGTCCTATCCTCCAGGTTGTTACTCCAAGTGGTTTTTATAAAGGCAACTGATATTATGAACAGAGGTCATAAAAATAACTTTATGAATTATATAAAAATACAGCTATGACTCACAGAGCAGTTTTCTTTTAACTTTAAGGAATTATAACTTTAACACTGTCCTGGTTCTTTGTAAAAGAATGCTGTCTCTTTCTAATTCTGATTTCTCTTTGGGGCTATTCAATTATAAGGGAAAATCAAGTGTTGACCTTAGGCAGCTTATATAAGCTTATGAATTAAATATACAAATCTTTTTTCTAAAATCATGTTTTGGGATTGCTAAATAACAATATATAACTAAGAATTCAATCCCCCATGCCCATAACTAGATTCCTTTGCTCTCATTTCCGTGTTTCTGTCAAATGTTTCCTGTTCACCCAGTATGTTGGAAAGTACTTACAATTCATGACAATGCCTAACAGAGTGCTTAATTTTTTAGTAGGTACTTGATACATGATAGTTCTCTTTTTATTATGAAAACAATGTAGTAATGTTATAAAAAGTTTTAAGAAATAGAAAAAACCCTGACCCACTCAAGCCTTTTTAGCATCTCTGCTTTATCTTTCCCCTTACACTTACATAGGTTTTTCATAATTTTAATTGTGTGTGTGACAATTTTTCTGCTTTTGTTTTATTGAGATAAATTCATATAACATAAAATTCCCAATTTTAACCATTAAAGTACATGTCAGGGGCTTCCAGTACATTCATTACGTGAAACCATCACCATTATCTATTGGGCTAGCCAAAAAGTTCGTTTGGGTTTTTCCACAATATCTTACTATAGAACATTTTCATCATCCTAGGAAGAAACCCTGTACCCATTAAGCAATCACTCCTACTCTTTCACTCTTTCTGTTTCCTGGCAATTAATCTGTTTCTGTCCCTATCAGTTCAGTTCAGTTGAGTCGCTCAGTCGTGTCTAACTCTTTGTGACCCCATGGACTGCAGCACGCCAGGCTTCCCTGTCCACCACCAACTCCAGGAGCTTACTCAAACTCATGTCTATAGAGTCGGTGATGCCATCCAACCATCTCATCCTCTGTCATTCCCTTCTCCTCCTGCCTTCAGTCTTTCTCAGCCTCAGGGTTTTTTTCCAATGAGTCAGTTCTTCACATCAGGTGGCCCAAGTATTAGAGTTTTAGTTTCAGCATCAGTCCTTCCAGTGAGTATTCAGGACTGATTTCCTTTAGGATGGGCTGGTTGGATCTCCTTGCAGTCCAAGGGACTCTCAAGAGTCTTCTCCAACACCACAGTTCAAAAGCATCAATTCTTCGGCACTCAGCTTTCTGTATAGTCCAACTCTCACATCCATACATGACTACTGGAAAAACCATAACTTTGATTGGATGGACCTTTGTTGGCAAAGTAATGTCTTTGCTTTTTGATATGCTGTTAGGGTTGGTCATAACTTTTCTTCCAAGGAGCAAGCATCTTTTAATTTCATGGCTGCAGTCACCGTCTGTAGTGATTTTGGAGCCCCCCCCCCCAAATTAAATTCTGTCACTGTTTCCCCATCTATTTGCCATGAAGTGATGGAACCGGCTGCCATGATCTTAGATCTTTCCCTATAGGTTTGCCTATTCTGTACATTGTGTATAAATGGAATCATATGGTATGTGGATTTTTGTGTCCAGCTTTTTTCACTTATCGTACCATTTTCAAGGTTATATGTGACTATACCATACATCACTATTTTTTAATTTTTGTGTGTGTTTTGACAGTAATTTTCTGTGTTGCCTTTAAAAGATTGTGACAAAATATGCATAACACAAAATATGCCATTTTAACTATTTTTAAGTGTACAATTCAGGATTCAGGGACACTGAATGCAATTACAGTGTTGTACCAACCACTATCCATTTCCAGAACCTTCTCATCATCCTGAATGGAAATTCTGTGCTTCTTAAACAATAACTCCTGATTCCTCCCTCTCCTCCTCAGCTCTTGGTCATCTCTCTTAGGTAGAATCATACAGTATTTATCTTTTTGTGTCTGACATATTTTACTTAATGTAATATGCTTTTGAACTGTGATGTTGGAGAAGACTCTTGAGAGTCCCTTGGACTGCAAGGAGATCCAACCAGTCCATCCTAAAGGAGATCAGTCCTGTGTGTTCATTGGAAGGACTGATGCTGAAACTCCAATACTTTGGCTACCTGATGTGAAGAGCTGACTCACTTGAAAAGACCCTGATGCTGGGAAAGATTGAGGGCAGGAGGAGAAGGGGACGACAGAGGATGAGATGGCTAGATGGCATCACCGACTCAATGGACATGAGTTTGGGTAAGCTCTGGGAGTTGGTGATGGACAGGGAAGCCTGGCGTGCTGCGGTTCATGGGGTCACAAAGAGTTGGACACGACTGAGTGACTGAACTGAACTGAATTGAATATTTCCAAGGTTTATCCATGTTGTATCATGTATCATAATTTCCCTTCATTTTTGGCAGAATAATATTCCATTGTGTGTATGTAGTACTGCATTTTGTTTATCCATTTTGTCTAATGATGGATACTTGTGTTGTTTCTGTTGTTTTTTGCGAATAATGCTGCTGTCAACAGTGGTGTACAAGTATCACTTCATTTCTTTCTCAGGTTGAATGATAATTGCATTGTATAGGTATACTGCATTTTGTTTATCTAATCATCATTGAGTTGTTTCTACTTTTTGGCTATGCTTATGAATAATTCTGCTATCACATTTGTGTACAAGAATTTGAACATCTGTTTGCAGTTCTCTTGAGTAGATACCTGGGAGTGGAATTGTGGGGTCATAGGGTAATTTTATGTTTAACTCTTTGAGGAACTGTCAAACTGTTTTGCAGTGGCTGCATCATTTTACACTTTACCTTTTATACATTATACTGTCATCAGTAATGTATGGGGGTTCCAATTTTTCTACATACTAGCCAACACTTATTTTCCATTTTAAAAACTATTGTATCTTAATAGATGTAAAGTGGTACTTCACTATAAATTAGATTTATATTTCCAAGAGTTGACTCATTGGAAAAGACTGATGCTGGGAGGGATTGGGGGCAGGAGGAGAAGGGGATGACAGAAGATGAGATGGCTGGATGGCATCACTGACTCTATGGACGTGAGTCTGGGTGAACTCCGGGAGTTGGTGATGGACAGGGAGGCCTGGCGTGCTGCAATTCATGGGGTTGCAAAGAGCTGGACACGACTGAGCGACTGAACTGAACTGAACTGAATGACTAATGATGTTGAACTCTTTCTAATGTGTTTATAGGCTATTAGTATATCTCCTTTGAAAAAAGTCTTTGCAAATCCTTTGCCTATTTTTTAAAATCAAGATTTAATTGATTTATAATATTGTGTAGGTTTAAATATACAGTGTTTTGATTTGATGCACCTGTATATTGCAATATGATTACCATTACAGCATTAGGTAACACCTGTATCATGTCACATAATTATTATTTCATTTTTTGTGGGAAGAATAATTAAGATCTAGTCCCTTTGAAATCTATAATACAGTGTGTTTCCTACAATCACTGTGTTGTACAGCAGGTCTTTAGGACTTATTTATTGTCTAGCGGCAAGTTTGTTCCCTTAAATAACATCTCCCCAGTTTCCCTACCCCTTAGCCCCTGGTAACCACCATTTTACTATTTTTATGAGTACAGCTTTAAAAATATTCCACATATTGGTGACATCATACAGTATTTGTTTTTCTTTGTCTGAGAAAGATATTACTTAACATAATGCCCTCAAGGTCCATCTGTGTAGTCACAAATTCCTTTGCCTTTTTTTGATCTAGATTTTTGTGGTTTTTTTTTTTTTTTTTGGCTGTTGATTGACATAA
Organism: Bos indicus x Bos taurus; assembly: GCF_003369695.1. NCBI lineage: Eukaryota > Metazoa > Chordata > Mammalia > Artiodactyla > Bovidae > Bos > Bos indicus x Bos taurus. Next base: position 24,173,676 of record NC_040103.1, on the reverse strand, counting down.
GTTAAAACTATATCATATTGTCTATTTCTGTCACTGTGGTTATTATTTTAATGGTTACTTGATAGTCTGAGTAGATGTATTATATTTCATTTTCTTATTCTTTCTTCTCTCAATCTTCCAATTAAACATCACTTCCAGACTGTACTTTCTTATTTTATCATGTTTCTATTTTGCACATATAGTCACTCTCAAATTTGAGATATGTTCATACACCATGTTTCAAAGGGTCCTCTATAGAACACTTGTGCCAGGATTACCCAGGTCAGTTGTATATGTGTGTGTGTGTGTGTGTGTGCATGTGCAGGGAGGGGGAATGTTGAAAATTCACATTTCTGGGCCTTGCTCTAAGCCTTTTATTCTAGACTGTGTGGGGACATAACTTGTCTTTATTTTTATTTTATTTTTTTGTGGGGACATTACTTGTCTTTAAAAACAATGGTATATATTATTTGGAAAAATACTTTGTATTTTAATAAAGCTTCTTTTTACCATTTATCCTATCTTAAAGATATTTCCATGCTGATGGTTAGCCAGCTATGTCATCACTTTCATGTCCCTATTGTAGGGCATTTAGATTATTTGTAATTATTCATGGTTACAAACCGTGTTGCTTGCTTCCTTGTAGTACCTGTGTCTTTAAATACTTGACAGGTTATTTCTTTGGGAAAAATCCCTAGATATGCAATTTCTGATTAAAAGTATGTATTTTAAAAAGGATGTTAGTACTTGTTGCCAAATTGTCCTTTAGAGTTGTTTTCCCAATTTGCATACACACTGGAAGTATCTTGGTATCTGTTTCTCTGCACTCTTGACTTTCTTATGTCCAGTCTGATTATTCTCTTATATTTTGATAATAAGCAATAAATAGTTTCTCCTTGTTTTGATTAATTGACTGTTATGTGAATTATCCCTTTTGTGATAGGTAAAACCATATTATTTTCTTCTGTTAGATTATTCACTTTTTCAGGATCAGATGTGTTTTTGAATCTTTTATTTCTTCATATTTGTCCTTATTGGATGCTTGTCTTGGGTAAGCACTCAATAAATTTTTATCTGTTTGATTTGAATTCCCAGAAACAGAAGATTTTTCAACTTTCACTTCCAGAATTCAGAATGTATTATATGATTGTTAATGTTTCAGTCCCAACGACACACTGATTTTGACCATAGTCATAGTCCATCTTCACACAGTTCTTAAGTTCATTATTTTTTTAAAAAAAAAGGACAATTAATTTGAATTAATTAAAATGTAGAATTAATATTTGAACACAGGTTAGTTCAGTTCAGTTCAGTCGCTCAGTCGTGTCTGACTCTTTGCGACCCCATGAATCGCAGCACGCCAGGCCTCCCTGTCCATCACCAACTCCTGGAGTTCACTCGGACTTATGTCCATCGAGTCAGTGATGCCATCCAGCCATCTCATCCTCTGTCATCCCCTTCTCCTCCTGCCCCCAATCCCTCCCAGCGTCAGAGTCTTTTCCAATGAGTCAACTCTTCCCATGAGGTGGCCAAGGTACTGGAGTTTCAGCTTTAGCATCATTCCTTCCAAAGAAATCCCAGGGCTGATCTCCTTCAGAATGGACTGGTTGGATCTCCTTGCAGTCCAAGGGACTGTCAAGAGTCTTCTCCAACACCACCGTTCAAAAGCATCAATTCTTCGGCGCTCAGCCTTCTTCACAGTCCAACTCTCACATCCATACATGACCACAGGAATTTTAATTGGCCAGAAAAAGAGAAAGGGAAAGAGTTATTTAATAAGGCTCAAGTCTATAAGTGGGTTTTACATAGTTGATAGAAGGAACTGACACTGCTTCTGGATGAGTTTGAGCTGGACATAATAAAAACTATCCCAGTGTGTTTTTATTTTGTTATGAGACAAATAAATTCCCTGGTGGAGGGTAAGTGTTTTCTGAAAATCTGTCTCCTTTTTAAAAGTCCAGTTGCAGCCTTTTAATGGAAAGGGAAACTTTGAAGGGTAAGGACTGTGGTTTCTTCTTTTGTATTGTTTAAAGTGCAGCATCAAATTTAGGTTCTGGCCACCAGGAAGCTCCCCCAAATGTTCACTTATAAGTGTTACTAAAACGTCAGTGGCAATGTAATGGGATGGAGAAAATGGTGTTTTCCTGAATGTCTCTCAGGAAGAAAAGTAAATATGACAGGAAGCACTAAAAAACTTGGAATGATGGGGGCGCTAATAATGGGATATTTGTGGCCAACATGCTCCAACAGTGAAAGATGTTGCTAAACTGTTACCTATGGAAGGTGTGTTCAGTTAGATACTTTCCAATCTTCCTTTGCTGAGTGTTGAGTCAGTTTAGTTCAATTGCTCAGTTGTGTCCAACTCTTTGTGACCCCATGGACGGCAGCAAACCAGACATGCCTGTCGATCACCAACTCCTAGAGCTTGCTCAAACTCATGTTCATTGAGTCGGTGATGCCATCCAACCATCTTATCCTCTGTTATCCCCTTCTTCTCCGTCCTTCAGTCTTTCCCAGCATCAGGGTCTTTTCCAATGAATTAGTTTGGCATCACATGGCCAAAGTATCAGAGCTTCAGCTTCAGCATGAGTCCTTCCAATGAATGTTCAGGACTGATTTCCTTTAGGATGGACTGGTTTGATCTCCTTGCTGTCCAAGGGACTCTCAAGAGGCTTTTCCAACACCACTGTTCAAAAGCATTGATTCTTCAGCACTCAGTCTTCTTTATAGTCCAACTCTCACATCTATACATGACTCTGGAAAAACCATAGCTTTGACTAGACAGACCTTTGTCAGTAAAGTAATATCTCTGCTTCTTAGTATGCTGCCTAGGTTGGTCATAGCTTTTCTCCCAAGGAGCAAGTGTCTTTTAATTTCATGGCTGCAGTTACCATCTGCAGTAATTCTGGAGCCCAAGAAAATAAATTCTGTCACTGTTTCCACTGTTTCCCCATCTATTTGCCATGAAGTGATGGGATTGGATGCCATGATCTTCGTTTTTGTGAATGTTGAGTTTTAAGCCAGCTTTTTCACTCTCCTCTTTCACCTTCATCAAGAAACTTTTTGGGTCCTCTTCACGTTCTTCCATAAGGGTGATGTCATTTGCATATCTGAAGTTATTGATATTTCTCCTGGCAATCTTGATTCCAGCTTGTTCTTTACCAAGCCTGGCATTTTTCATGATGCACTCTGCACATAAGTTAAATAAGCAAGGTGACAGTATACAGCCTTGACATACTCCTTTTCCAATTTGGAACCATGTTGTTGTTCCTTGTCTGGTTCAAACTGTGCTTCTTAACCTGCATATAGATTTCTCAGGAGGCAGGTAAGGTGGTCTGGTATTCCTGTCTCTTTAAGAATTTTCCATAGTGTTGTGATCCACACAGTCAAAGGATTTAGCATAGTCAATGGAGCAAAAGTAGATATTTTTCTGGAACTCTCTTGCTTTTTCTGTGATCCAATGGATGTTGGCAATTTGATCTCTGGTTCCTCTGCCTTTTCTAAAACCAGCTGAAACATCTGGAAGTTCACGGTTCACATACTGTTGAAGCCTAGCTTGGAGAAGCTGAGTAGGAAGCACAAATTTAGGACAAGAACTGAATTGTTTTGAGCAATAGAAGAGAATACATAAGTCCTCCTTGTGGCCCTTCTCCAAGCCGAGGACAGCTTCTTCCCTAAATGTTGAATCAACGCACTGAAATGGGATGTGGGTATGATCTAGGAATGGAGAGTAAGTTGAGAGTGAGTGAATGATAGAGAATTCCACTGTAGATATCTATTGTATTTAAAATGCCTTGGACACATTCAAATAGATTTATCATGATTTGAGCTGGTACTCTTTCAGGAAAAATAAAATCTTTTGAGCTGAAAGTATAGTAGCAACTTTTCAAAGAAAATTTTTATGGGCTATTTTATTTTTTAATCTGAACTTTTCTAAAACAGAACTTTACTGATTTTTAAATTAAAATTTTATTTTTGCTGTATTTATTTATTTATCTGTTTGGCTGTACTAGGTTTTATTTGCAACATGTAGGATCGTCTATCTTCATTGCAGCATACGGGGTTTTTGTTTGTTTGTTTGTTTTTTAATTTGCAGCTTTCAGGATCCTTTTAGTTGTGGCATGTGGTTTATGGGGTCACAAAGAGTTGGACACGACTGAGCAACTGAACTGAACTGTGAACTCTTAGTTGCATCATGTGAGATCTAGTTCCCTCACCAGGGATTGAACCTCAGTCCCTGCATTGAGAGAATGGAGTCTTAGCCACTTAGCTGGTAGTCTTGGACCACCAGCGAAGTCCCTAAATTAAAAATTTAAATAAATGTATGTAATACAAGTACATGGGTAATTCATTACAATTCCTGTACATTATTATATTTTCATTTCGAGCAAGTACCTATATCACATACCTAGCCATTTACATTTTTTGGCTATGTAATGGGCAACACAGGACTGTGAACCTGCTATTTTTCCTATGTCTCCCATAAACACTGTTCCAAGTTTGGTATGTTTGCTCTCTGATCATTTAGGAGCTGGACTTGTTTGCTTAACTGTATAATTTTAATGAAGTCTTGAGAGGAAGAGAAGATAAGGGTGTGCTCAATTTGCCATCTTTAACCTATTAATCTTTTCTTGATAAGTTATAGTGCACAGTTTTAATAGTCAGGTCTTATAGAGTTATATGGACAAATAAAAAATAATGAGAAACTAATATGTTGTGTGAGAGATTGTAAATTGGAAGATATTTTATCTAATTTCATACACTGTTAGAATATCTCCGTTATAAAACCGCTGCCCATTTTTGTATTTTTGGCTCATTATTTGTAAATAATGTAGTAAGAAATAAGGCCATTCTATCACTGATGGGCTCTGAAATGAAAGGTTATGTCTTTTTTTAAACCCTAAAGCACAGTGCATTTTTAATTAGAAGTTATATCATTAGTAAGTGCTTAGAACACAAAGTGACTTCTTAGTTTGGGTGAAATTAGTAATGCAAAGTTTTTACTCATCAAAAGATAAAGTCAACAATAGTTGTAAAAATTATGATTTTTGAGATTTTATGACACTTTCTTTTCTAAAACTGTGTACCATTCAGATATACGTGTAAAGTTTTACTTAGAAATTTTTGAAAATTTCTCTAGAACTACTGATAACATGTGTGAAGTCAGAGTGGGACTGTCACTCCAAGAGAGAGGGGAGAGTAGATGAAGAGACAGGTGGGTTGGGGAAACCAATCAAATTAAATACTGAAAGGTTTTGCTGAACCAAGAAGATGCCGGGATTCTTGGCCTCTGGAGAAGAATTCAATCTGGGGCCAGAGATGAGGCTTGATTGCTCAGAGCTCTTGTGTAATAGTTTTATTAAAGTATAAAAGGGATAGAGAAAGCTTCTGACATAGACATCAGAAGGGGGCAGAAAGAGTACCCCCTCACTAGTATTAGCAATAAAGTTATACACTCTTAATTAGTTATTCAGTTCAGTTCAGTCGCTCAGTCATGTCCAACTCTGTGACCCCATGAAAAGCAGCACGCCAGGCCTCCCTGTCCATCACCAACTCCCAGAGTCCACCCAAACCCATGTCCATTGATGGGTGATGCCATCCAACCATCTTATCCTCTGTTGTCTCCTTCTCCTCCTGCTCTCAACCTTTCCCAACATTAGGGTCTTTTCAAATGAGTCAGCTCTTCGCATCAGGTGGCCAAAGAATTGGAGTTTCAGCTTCAGCATCAGTCCTTCCAATGAACACGCAGGACTGATCTCCTTTAGGATGGACTGGTTGGATCTCCTCGCAGTCCAAGGGACTCTAACAGTTCAAAAGCATCAATTCTTCAGCGGTCAGCTTTCTTTATAGTTCAACTCTCACATCCATACGTGACCACTGGAACCATAGCCTTGACTAGATGGACCTTTGTTGACAAAGTAATGTCTCTGCTTTTTAATATGCTGTGTAGGTTGGTCATAACTTTCCTTCCAAGGAGTAAGTGTCTTTTAATTTCATGGCTGCAATCACCATCTGCAGTGATTTTGGAGTCCAGAAAAATAGTTATTAAGTGAATCAAAAAAATGTCCGGAAGTTGTAAAGACCTTACTAGACCCACTCCCATAATTTACATTTTAAGATAACAAGATTAGCCAGAATGTTTTTTTTTTTTTTTTCCCAGAAACTGTCCTCAAGCAGGATACATTATTGTTATATAATCCTAAGGAATGTAGAGGAAAAAAAGTTTGTCCTTTCCTCCTACTTGAGAATTCCAGACCCCTCTGTCCTTGGGGACCCCCAGAGTTCTAATCAACCTGCTTAGTAATTGACTCTCTCAATACATTTGGGAGTTTAGCATTGAAGATTTTTTGGCCATTGGGTTTATACATAAGAAATGTAATATTTTCCTTTTAAAAGTTTTCTTCCTTTTGTAAAATGTCAGGAGCAAGAATCTTAAAAGGACATGGACATTGTGAAAGTTGTCTTGCTGATTTTTGTTTTTGCTTTTATTATTATTATTTTTTTTACTGAGGTGAAAAAGACAAAAGAAAAATTACTCACTTTATTATTATTATTATTTTTTTGCTGTGTTGGGTCTTCGTTGCTCGACAGGCTCTAGTTGTGATGAGTGAGGGCACTCTTGGTTGCAGTGCGCGGGCTTCTCACTTCTTTTAATGTGAGCATGGGCTCTAGAGCCCAGGCTCAATAGTTGTGCATGGGCTCAGTTGCTCCGCGGCATGTGGGATCTCCCTGGACCAGGGATCAAACCCGTGTCTCCTGCATTGGCAGTCAGATTCTTTACCACTGAGCCACCAAGAAAGCCCCCAAATTAGCCATTTTAAAGTGAACAATTCAGTAGCATTTAGTACTCTCACAGTGTTGTGCAACCATCACCACTTTCTAGTTCTAAAACATTTTTATCATCCCCAAAGATTGCCCAATCTTAATATGGATACTTTTTCTAGAACATAAACTGGTACAGTGGCTTCAAAATTTGTTCTTAATATATCAGCCACCATGGAAATAAGCCAAATTATTATATTCTGACCATGCAATTCCTTTAGAGCTTCACTTTATACAGTTTATAGTTTTCTTATCAGAAAATCTCAAAAGGATATTAATGTCCTTCCTTCCTATCATGTTCTTTGAATCCAGTCATGTAGAAATTAAATCAGAACATAGTATTCAAAAACCTAGAATAATATTTTATTTACTGTTTTTGTTTTAGGATATTTAGAAGTGTACTGCTATAGGACTTTGAAAATGCAGGCTGCCGAGTAGGCAAATCTCATAAAGAATGGTTCATTTAGCAAATAAGTTAATAGATCTGTAAATGTTTTAGCTTTTTTACCAGCATGTATGCTCTCATTTGTCATATGCTGTAAGATGATCATCATTGTCATTCTGTGATGGAGATTCTCCTTTGAACAGGGCTTAAAGTGGGTAGAATTTTATGGAGAATAATTTCTGGTACCATTGTGGGGGGTGGAAGAGAAGGGAATAGGGAAAGGGTCAGAGAATGCTTTTATCTTTTTGTTTTCTCCTAAAACTCTATTTTTAAAAATTGGATATCTTGCCTTCAAATTTCTGCTTTTCTTATTATCTAGCTGTTTATTTTGTAAATGAGATTTAGAAATGAATGAGGAAGATTGAAAGGAAGAAACGTTCTCTCTGGAAAGCAGACTCTCACCAGCTTTGGTTGGTCATGGGTAGCAGTTAAGCCAAATTTGTTGTTTTGTTCTATCAATCAAATATACAGCTAGTCTCTTTTTCCTGTTTTAGTGTGGAATAAAATACCACACAACTAATGTATACCTGATAAATCTATGTAACTATGGAGATTTATAAAAAAGCACAAAGTTTAATTATATTAATTATGGATAGTAAATTAAATAGAAAACAATAAGCAAAGTAGTATAATAAAATAATAAGTAAAATAAATTACATTTTAATTAAATTATGTATATAAATATATATGTATATGTAATAATTATAGTAATTATTTAAAACAGTGTTTCTTTAAGTGTGGGTCCCAGACCAGCAGCATTGGCATCACCTAGGAACTTGTCAGAACTACAGTATCTATTGATTCAGAAATTCTAGGGGTGGGATCCAGCAAGCCCTGTTTTAATAAGCCCTCATGGTGGTTCTTTATTTATTTTTAAACTGTGTTTTAAAAACATTATTTATTTGGCTGTGCCAGGTCATAGTTGCAGCATGCAAGATCTTTAGCTGTGGCATGTAAACTCTTAGTTGTGGCCTGTGGGATCTAGTTCCCTGATCAAGAATTAAACCTGGGCTCCCTGTATTAGGAGCATGGAGTCTTAACCACTGGACCACTGGGTGGTTCTAATGCAGGACTCACATTAAAATTTGGATAGTGGAGAACTATCCTACTACACCATGCAATGCAGGAGACCTGGAATCCATCCCTGGGTTGGGAAGATCCCCTGGAGAAGGGAAAGGCTTCCCACTCCAGTATTCAGGCCTGGAGAATTCTATGGACTGTATAGTCCATGGGGTTGCAAAGAGTCAGACAGGACTGAGCGACTTTCACTTGCACTTTTACCCTATTATTCACTGATAGAGTGCCCTCCAGTGTTTTTGCCAAAACTGCATTGACAAATTACTGGCCTTGGCCTAGAAATCCCGATGTAAAGATGAAAATAAAAGAATTTTTTTTTGTCTTCTAAAATTGTCCTCCCTCAATATTTCTTTAAGGGTTTTTTCTTACACATACTTATACAAATTTTAGAAAATATGATCTATATAATTTGAAACTTTGGTCTTTTTTGGACTTACATTATGGAGTAAAAGTACTTTGTAAAAGTCATTAAATAGTATGTTGTAAACATACTATTTAAAGACTGCTTAAAAGCTTAAAAGTTCATAATTTCATTCTGTTTATTTTCCACATTTGTACTATGGAAGGTTATCTTTTTAGAAGTTGAGATGAGGGAGCAGTTCCTTGCTTACAATATTATTTTGTATCTACTTACCAATATCTTCTCGTATTGTCAAAAAGGCATAGACAATTTGGTGAAACTGTAAAGTAGGCAGTTGCTGGTGCTTAAAAATGTTAATTTGTTACAATTTTGTGTTTTCCATTTCATGTCTTCTCCTTTTGAGACCTCCTTTTAGGCTTGTATACTTCCTGTCTCCTCAGTTTACTGACCCTTTTGCTGCTCAGTGCCTTTTGGATTCATTTCTTCCATTAAATATTTTCACAGTCTACCTCAGGTTCTATCTTAAAACCCTTAAAGGCAGGAATTTAGAGACTATGATAAGTAATTGAAAAGGTACTTAACCTACTTGCCTTGGATCTCAGCATAAAGGTGCTTGCTTACTTAAGCATAGGGGTTGATGGAAGACCTGTGGAACCAGACAAACCACCTCTCCATTTACTAGTTTTCTGTCTTTGGAAAATAAATACCTTTGAGTTTAGACTAGCTCATCTAACAAACTAATAATCTAACAGTATCTAATTGATAAATGTGAGCATTACATTATACTTAAATTAGAATTTATACATATGAGCATTACATTATAAATAAAGTGCTAGGATAATGTCTGACAAATTCTCAATAACTATTAGATATTACTTGGAGAAGGCAGTGGCACCCCACTCCAGTACTCTTGCCTGGAGAATCCCATGGACGGAGGAGCCTGGTAGGCTGCAGTCCATGGGGTTGCTGAGGTTGGACACGACTGAGCGACTTCACTTTCACTTTTCACTTTCATGCATTGGAGAAGGAAATGGCAACCCACTCCAGTGTTCTTGCCTGGAGAATCCCAGGGACAGGGGGGCCTGGTGGGCTGCTGTCTACGGGGTCTCACAGAGTCGGACACGACTGAAGTGACTTAGCTTAGCTTATTAGATATTACTATTAGAAGCACTATTAGAGTTTGTTTAACTCTAGAGCCATCTTTGTACAATCGCTGAAATTCTTGGTTTTAGCTCTTCATTTTTGTGACTAATAATGTTTAAGTTATTTACATTTTACGTTAATGGAAAACTGGCTCTACTTTTTCCTACAATGATATTTAACCTTTAAAATTTAAATTTTTATGGAAAAGGTGTTTTAAGAAGGCATTATCTCAGATTCCTATTTTCTTCTTTTTAAAAACTCAAACTTATAAAAAAACTCTCTCAGAGGAAGTTACCTTTGGTAAAGTAAGTTTATTTTTATTGTCATTATAATATTATAGCTTTCCTAGAAATTTGCAGGGAAAAGCATATATTAGTGTACTATTAATTATAAAAGACACTTACTCCTTGGAAGGAAAGTTATGACCAACCTAGATAGCATATTCAAAAGCAGAGACATTACTTGGCCAACAAAGGTCCGTCTAGTCAAGGCTATGGTTTTTCCTGTGGTCATGTATGGATGTGAGAGTTGGACTGTGAAGAAAGCTGAGCACCGAAGAATTGATGCTTTTGACCTGTGGTGTTGGAGAAGACTCTTGAGAGTCCCTTGGACTGCAAGGAGATCCAACCAGTCCATTCTGAATGGGAACAGCCCTGGGATTTCTTTGGAGGGAACGATGCTGAAGCTGAAACTCCAGTATTTTGGCCACCTCATGCGAAGAGTTGACTCATTGGAAAAGACTCTGATGCTGGGAGGGATTGGGGGCAGGGGGAGAAGGGGATGACAGAGGATGAGATGGCTGGATGGCATCACCAACTCGATGAACGTGGGTGATGGACGTTGGTAATGGACAGGGAGGCCTGGCGTGCTGTGATTCATGGGGTCGCAAAGAGTCAGACATGACTGAGCGACTGAACTGAATTATAAGCTTATTTAAATTTTTTTTTGTAATCTGTGAATGTGCTTAGTTCTTAGGTATTATAACTTAAAATACTAACTGAAAAATAAAGGAAGTATGATTAAGCTTTATTCTTATATTGTATAATTTTGGGGATTTTGGACATATGTTTATTGACTCCAAGAAAGCTGTTTAGCATGAGTTACTCACTTAAGTGATTATATTTATATTTATCTGTTCTCTCCATGTGCTGAGTGAGCAGTGTGCAATACTTTGGCCTATTACATTTATTCATTTACTTATCGACCTTTTATTGAGTGAATATTATGTGTTAGAGATCATGCTTGGTCCTAGGTGGATAAGCATGGGTAAGATATGATAGAGTTCATTTCTTTTGTGCAGAAATATGTGAATGCATAATTTTGATGCAATATGCTAAGTTCTATAATAGAGGTATATAGAAAGAAGTATGTGGTTGGTACATTTAACTTGGCATTTAACTTAGTTGGGGAACAAGGATTGATGGTTGTATATGAGGCCAATCAATTAGGTAAGACTTATCAAAGGAAATGTTTGTCTGAACTAAGCCAAGTTCATAGTAGCCCAGGCTGGTATATCTGAGGGAACAGAGAGCAGAGTATAAAAGGAGCACTATTATCATTTGTAGATGACATAGGAATCAACCAAGAAATGTAAAACTAAGGAAAGTTCTGTGAGATTGCTAGATATGAAATCGGTCAGTCAGTTAAGTAGCTCAGTCCAGTCCAACTCTTTGCGACCTATGGACTGCAGCACACCAGATTTGCCTGTCCATCACCAACTCCCAGAGCTTTCTCAGACTCCTGTCCATCGAGTCGGTGATGCCATCCAACTGTCTCATCCTCTGTTGTCCCCTTCTCCTCCTGCCTTTGATCTTTCCCAGCATCAGGGTCTTTTCTAATGAGTCAGTCCTTGGCATCAGGAGGCCAAAATATTGGAGCTTCAGCTTCAGCATCAACCCTTCCAGTGAATATTCAGGATTAATTTCCTTTAGAATTGAGTGGTTTGATTTCCTTGCAGTCCAAGGGACTCTCAAGAGTCTTCTCCAATGCCACAGTTCAAAAGCATCAATTCTTTGGTGCTCAGTCTTCTTTACAGTCCAACTCTCATATCCATATATGACTACTGGAAAACAGATATTAATACATATTAAAAAGCCTTAATATTACGTATTTCCACAGCTTTAAAAAATATTTACCTATTTATTTGTGTGTGTCAGATCTTAGTTGCGCCACAGGGGATGTTTCTTGTGGCCTTTGGGCTCTCTAGTTGTGCCATGCTGGCTTATTTGCTTTGCAGCTTGTGGGATCTTAGTTCTTTGACCAGGTATTGGACCTGCGTACTCTCCTTTGGAAGGCAGACTCTTAATCCCCCGACTACCAGGGAAATCCCAATTTTGTGCCTTTTGATAGTGATTTCACTATCTAAAATGACTCCCACATATATATAGTGTTCAAGCGCTCTCTAGTGTTCTTAAGTGCAAGGAGCCTGTGATGTGTTTTATGGAGAAGATATTTGTGTTACATAAGCTTTTTCAGATATGAGTTATAGGGCTACTGGTCAAGAATTCAAATGGATTTCATTCTGCAAATGAAGGAGGAGAATGTCCTCAAATTCCTTGCCGTAGGAGCCGACTTAGGTGGCACCAACCTTGACTTCTACATGGAACAGTACATCTACAAAAATGATGGCATCTAAATCATAAATCTGAAGAGAGCCTGGGAGAAGATTCTTTTGGCAGCTTGTTCACTGTTGCCACTGAAAACCTAGCTGATGTTGGTGTCATATCTTCTAGGAACGCTGGCCAGTGAGCTTTGTTGAAGTTTGCTGCTGCCACTGCTATTGTTGGCTGCTTCACTCCTGGAGCCTTCACTAACCAGATACATGCAGTGTTCTGGGAGACATGATTTCTGGTGTTTACTGGTCCCAGGGCTGACCACCAGCCTCTCACAGAAGCCTGTGTTAACCTGCCTAACATTGCTCTGTGTAACACAGATTCTCCACTGTGATATGTGGATATTGCCATCCCCTGCAACAACAAGGGAGCTCACTTAGTGGGTTGAATGCAGTGGATGCTCACCTGGGAAGTTCTGCCCATGCGTGGAACACCCATGGGAAGTCATGCCTCATCTCTGCTTCTACAGATATCCTGAAGAGATTGAAAAGGAGGAGCAGGCAGCAGCTGAGAAGGTGTGACTGAGGAGGAATTTCAGGGTACATGGACTACTTCCACTCCAGAGTTCACTTCTCCTCAACCTGAGGTATTGGACTGGTCGCAAGGTGTGCCGGTGCCTCCTGTGCCTGTTCAGCAGTTCCCCACTGAAGAGTGGAGTGCTCAGCCTGCCGCAGCACGCTGGTCTGCTGCTCACACTGCTCAGGCCACAGAATGGGTAGAAACAGCCACTGAGCGCTCTTAAACTGTTCTTCCCCAAACTCTTAAAATGGAAATTGGGTTGACAGAAGATAAACAGTTGTAAAAAAAAGAGAATATATTAAGTAAGATGCTTTTAACAGGAGCACACATAAAACAAGAAGTAAATATTGATTGTAGTGGAAATATTGTGACCACAGACTCACGGTAACTGTATTTCTCCTAGGAGCAATGGTTCAGTAGTCACTATTTCAGTGTTTATGGTGACTTTATAGCATAATTAGTGCCAGTCAACTGTATATGTATGTCCAGCATCTAGTCAAAAAAATAAAAAAACATACGAGGAGATTTAGTAAAAATAATTCACTATTAGGAAATGGCTAAATTGTTGTTGGAGGGCTGAAAATCAGGAAACCAGAGGGAATACAGGCACAGCTATCACCCTTGGGAGAACAAAGGCAAGAAGAGGCATTCTTAAAACCTTCAGGCTGGTCCAGTGGAGCCAGGCTCAGCTGTCTGAGGAAAGAGTACTGTTGGGATGAAGGATACAGACAGGACATTTCTGGGACAAAGGAGCTGAACCTGGAACAGCTGTTGCTGATTCAAGGAATGAAGAACCATTGCTGGGCTGAGCTGTATGAACAGCAAGGAAATAGGAAAAAGCAATTTCCACCTACTCTCTTGCCTTTGAGTGTCCTTGGAAGAAGCTAACAGAAAACCAGCTGGTGAAGGAGGGCGTGCTGAGTTCCAGCTCCAGTATCACAAAGCAATAGTAGATTTGGAGCTGAGAGTACTAAAATTTTGGGTTTGTTGGTTACAGTAAGTAACGCTATCTACAGTAACACTATATACAGTAACACTTACTACAGTAAGTATTACTACAAGAGTTTTTGTTGCAGTGTTTTTCTTTTTAATTAATTAATTTATTTTTGGACCGATCAACCAGTATGTGGGATCTTAGTTCCATGACCAGCAATCAAACCTGTGCCCCCTGTATTGAAAGCATGGAGTCTCAGCCGCTGGACTGACAAGGAAGTCTCCTGTTGCAGTGTTTTTTATTGTAGGGGAATTGAAGACAAGCAGAGTGTCTATCACTATGAAAGTGTTGTTCAGTCGCTCAGTCTGTCTGACTCTTTGGAACCCCATGGACTGCGGCAGGTCAGGCTTTCCTGTTCTTTACCATAGGGTATGGGGAAACGGACAGTCTTAAAAATTGGTTGGAGGGTGTTTTGAAGGAAGCTTGCTGGAGAAAGAAGAGCATGGTTTGTTCTTGTTCTAGAGACTGGCAAGTATTCTGGGTATCTATATGCTTTTACCACTGAAAGATAACCAATCAGAAAAGAAAAATTTCTTCTCCTTAGTATATTTATATGCTTTTATTTTGGAATTGGTATTTGGAAAGACAGGAAAATTGGGAGAAAGAAAAGTCTCTTGTCCTTAGAGTATATTAGACAGGCAGATATTACTATTTAAAAGCAATATAATAAATTAATATTTTTATTAGGTGGGTACATAGTTAAATGACTCACATAGAGACTGTAGACCCATTGTCTTATCAAGTACTATGTGCCCTGAGAGATAAAAAGTTTGAAAATAAATTGTAGTTGGAGTACAAATGATATAATTTTATAAAAATAGAATATGACTAATATGTATTACTTGTTTATGTTAATGGAAACCTCACTTGAGCACTAGCAGACCACAATGTACTGTATATTTAGAAACTTTCCCAAACTACACTACAGGAGAATTTTTAATTGCTAAAAAGAGATTTATTGCATTTGGATACAAGTTTGACCATAGTGGAAGCAGCTGTTTTATGCTAGAACAGGAGCAGCCTTGGAATTGGTGATTTATAGCATAAATCCTGGAAAAGTTATCAGGTTACCTCTTTAAATGGGGTATGGGAAGAAAGAAGCTAAAAACTGGACGGTTGGCCAAACTTCTGTAGCAGCTTCCCAAACATCTAGTCCTTTCAAGAGAATTCTGGGAAAGGGAAAGCCCTGATTTGTAGTGTTTGACAGTTTTTGTGCTGTGAATACTCCTAACCATGGCCATTTAAAAATTACCTGCATGAAGTCAGTAAATGCAGAATTGGGATTAGATGCTGGCAGTCAGTTCTCTCACCTGTAACTTCATCTTACCCCACAATAGGTGAGATGCCACATGCAACTCACCAGCAATTGGCTCTTATTTCCATTTGGCCTTGTAGTGATCTGATTCAAGAGTATCATTCCAAGGACCTGCTTTCTTGATTTCAAGTGGCTTAAAACATAAACCAAGTATCAGCTATACCAGAAACTTCTGGTTAGCCTAGCCCCTGCTTCCCATCATGCCTGTGGAAGATAGTTCCTGGCAGGCCATTAACACCCTCACATTGTCAGTGTCACACCACACATCTTTCACTGTCTGCAGTGGGGCTTCTCTAATACCACAGAGGAGAGGGGGAACCCATTCCAAGCCTTGACTTGGATTCTCCCTGAAAGCAAAAGCCTGAGATAAGGACTTGTGTCTAGGTAGTTTATTTAGGTGGTAGCACCAGGGAGCAGTGATGAGAGACTGGGCAGGATGAGGAAAAGAGAAAAAAATCTTATAAACTTGCATTGTCAGAGTCACTACTGAGTCCAACTGTGACTTGATACAATCCACAACCTTCTGAGGATTGTGTAAAATGCCCCTTAGAATTCTCGACATGGGAGTCAACTGGAGGGAGCGGTTCTTCACCCTCACTGGTTGTGTCTTAATCCTGGACACTCAGTCCTGGGAACTTCTATGGATATGCACATACTGAGTGGGTTCCCCCTGTCCTCTCTGGTATTGGAGAAGCCCCACTGCAGACAGTGAGAGATGTGAGGTGTGACACTGACAATGTGAGGGTGTTATGGCCTGCCAGTAACTATCTTCCAGAGGTGTGATGGGAATCAGGGGTGAGGCTAACCAGAAGTTTCTCATATAGCTGATATTTGATTTATAATGTTTTAAAAGGTGGATTAAACATTTATTCACAGTGAAGCTACTATTTAGGATAATGAGATTAAATTTCTTATCAGAGTACTGAAAAAATGTTGGGAGAGAATGTAGTTATTTTCTCCCTTCTCTTTCCTTTTCCTCAAGTAAAACTCTGGGTTATACAGTGTTTCTGTGTCGTAATAAACCCATAGAAAGGATTTTGATCAAGTTCATAAACACTGAATGTACATGAGCAAATACATTCATTTATCTAATGAATACTTAAAATTAGTTTTTTTGCATAATTTCTGAGATATAAATTCCTAGTTTGCACATGGTAAGTGTTAATATTCCTGTATTTGACAATCTGAATTCTGAAAATAAAACATTAGACTCTTATGTTTGTATTACTGAAAGGAGTAGCCCACCCAAACAAGGATCATTCACATCTAGGTGCCATATAGTAAAGGTTCTTCTTATTCAGCTGACTATAGGCAAAAAGATACCTATTCCTAAGAATATGTATATGAAAAGGGTTCTTACAGCTTAGGACATGATAAGTATTTGCACTGATTACTTGAGAAGAGCTAAACCTATATTATGTGAAGAATGCCTACCCCAAACTTTTTTACCTGTAGATTGTAATGTTTGCAATCTACAGCCTTAATCAGGTCCTGTTTCCAGATGAATCTACCTTGTAGCTAGAAGCCAGAATTTTAGTCCCATATCTGGTGTGCCTGTGTGAAGCCTGAGCAATTTTGTGTCCATTGAATCATAGCCTTCCATCTAACTTTCCACCATGTTCATTTAATCTAGGTGACTGGGTTTCTGCCCAGAGTGCTTGACTGTGGCTCTAACTTATGCCTCAGGTTGGGTGTTTTTTGTTGAACCACCTGAAATAAGGCATTACCACTACCTAACATAGAGTGACATTGCTGGGTGGAGACTCCTGCTGCAGTTTCCCACTCTCTAGATTGTTGGTTCTTAGATATTGTATATTGTAACTGGTCCTAACTAAATACAAGTTAACTGTATTTCATTAGGCCACCAAGCTACTTCGATTGGGCTCAGCTCTTTATTGTTGCTTGGTTCTTTCTCTTGTATTTGCTCACTGCTAAAATTGAAATAGAGCCTGCCTAAAATGTAATATGAACTGTATACCATTTACTACATAGTTAAAATGATTAAAAAGTTACTATTTACTTGAAAACTGTATGCTGTTAAAATTTCTATTTCAACACTTGTATTATAAAATGAAGTCTCATATTATTTTAGGTACCTAGATTGCAGTAGCTTAAATTCCTACTGCCTTAGTGCCAGAAATCAGCCTCTGAATGTGTTTCTGGGTTACTTTTGAGTCATGCCCAGAGCTCTCTCAGCTGTGTTTAGGAAGAGGTCCATCATGTTTTCCTGTTTCAGATGCCTTGCCATGCTGCTGCACTGCTGCTTTTGCTTTTGTTTTCCAGGTTGATATTCCATCTAATTCAAGAAATAGACCCTTTCCTTAATTTTCTATAGGATAGCATTTTAACTAAAGTTTATAGAAAGAGGCAGGAAAAAGAAAAGACAGCACATCATAATTATGACAGTAACTGTGGCTATGCTCAGAATCCCATGGCCATGAAAATGATTTTGATTTTTTTCAAAGCTGCAAGAGCAAGTTGTTTCTAGAACTATCAATACAAGATGCTTTGGTGTTATAATATAGTCAAGGGACTGATAGGGTAGTTAATTAATAAAAGAAATGTCACCCAGGATGTCTGTGCTGGGAATTTTCATTAACAAGTTGTAAAAGAAATAACAAAGTAATCAATGAACTAAAGCAGACATGATTGACTGTAATTACTGTGCTCGTTAAGGTTATTGACTAACAGCAAGATGAGCTGTCAGAGTTGAGGCATGGCACTCTGAGAAAATTAATCAGAACATTCATTTTAGCCCTTCTGTTTTCACCAAGGCAGTGAAGTTAATGTGTCAGTTTTAGTAGTTCAGAAATAGTTAAATCAAGATTTAAAGTTTTAGCATCCACATATTCTGACTAGCATCTAAATACCATATTTGGGTTTACACAAAGTGAAATAGAGGGAGAGGGAGAAATTAAGTGGTAAGTATATAAAGACAGCAAGCAGGACAACTATAGTTTGTATCAGGTAATAGCTGTAAACATGGAGAAGCAATGGGTTTGAAGGATATTTGAGAAATAAAATTAATAGCATATCATTTTATCATGATGCTGACATCTTTCATTTCTGTATCAAGGCAAATATAACAGGAAATTTTCTTGGTTACCTCCTCCTTCTAGAGCTATTTCTTCTTCATTTGAAAGCCAATAGCTATTTATACTTTATCTTGTATAGTTAATTTTCATATGCCATGCTGTTAAGGACATTGCCATTGCCCCTGGCTTTTATTCCAGTGGTGAAAACAGAAAAAGTAAACATATAAATAAATATGCAAGGTTGTGATAAGTGACTAGGGGCAGTGAGATAAAGTAATCAGGTAATACCTCTCTGAGGGATTATATCAAAGATGAGAATGAGGCAGGCATGTAAATAGCTGGGAGAAAATGATTTCAGGCAAAAGAATAGCAAGTGCAATGGCCCTAAAGGAATACGCTTGGATGTTTTCTGAACAGAAAGTGTAATTGAAGTCAGTGAACTAGGGGAAACAGTGCTGTGAGTCCAGTGGGAGAGGTTGACAGGAGCCAGATCATGAAGGGCCTTGTAGATTTGGTAAACAATTTTCCTTTTGTGCTATGGATAATAGGAAGCCATTGGATAATTTTATGCAGGAGAATAACATGAACTAAACTGTCTTATGAAATATCATTTAGATGCTATGTAGAAAATGGATTGCACATGCCTCAGAATACTTGGGGTAGGGGAGACAGAGACAGGTGGATGTATTCAAGATAACTTTTGGAAATAGGATTTATGGAAATTCTTGATGGTTGTAAAGGAAAAGACTGAATGAAAGATGACTGCAGGATTTTGGCCTAAGCAATTAAGTGAGGGTGCCGATTACTAGAGTATGAAAGATAGAAATAGGGTTTTTACACCTCTCCATCCCTTAATTTTTTTAAATTATAATTTTAAAATTGAGATATAATTGACCTACAATGCTATGTTAGTTCCAGGTGCACAACATATTGATTTGATATTTCTGTTATAATCACCATAAATGAGATAGGTTTGAAAGGAAAAATCAAGAACTCTTTTTTGGGTACAGAATGAGTTTGAAATGTATGTTTGCTATGCAAATGGAAATAGCAGTTGGATATATGCCTCTGGGTTCATGCGAGAGGTCTGGGTTGGGGATACAAGTTTGAGAACTGTTAGCCTGTGAAGGTGTGACTGTTGAATGAATCAGTTAGCTCAATTCTTGCATTTCAGTTTGCTCTGCTACACCTCCCTTTCTCATTCCTTAATGACACATTGGTGGGTTCCATAATTTTCCTGCCATTTTCAGTGCTTTAAGGCCTGCTTAGTCCAGTTTGAAACTTTCATCTTCCAATTTAAATCTCATCTCCTCCCTTTCCTCCAGCACTGACCAGATGTCCTCTTGAGGGACCTGAAAGGAGGAAGGGGCAAGATGGACTTTTCCACCACTTCTCCTGCTCTGATATCTTCCAGAGGAGATGAGTAGTTGGCCTAATTCCTCTAATTTTTCAAGTCCCCCAACTTTTCCTCTATTGGGGCTGAGAGGGAAGCGTAAAATGCTTTTCTTAACTGATTTTCAGTAAGCCCCAGAGTGAGATGTCTGTCCTCAGATACAGAAAATCCCTTAGCATGTGGTGTACACAGAAGGCTTCTTTTTCTTTCATTTTGAGCCTTAGTTGCCAATTCTGAGCAATAAGAAAAATTCCACTCAGCATCCTATTACAGATCTTATTTTTAAAACGGTCAGATTGGATAATGTAATCCCTGAGGTGACTTATGGATTTGGCCACATGGAGGTTGTGGATAGACTTTAAAATGGTCCTTATGGCATTGAAGGTGACAGAAGTCACATGGAATGGGTCTGTAGAATAAATGAGAAGTGAAAACACAGGTATATGGCAAGCAACTCGGGGACGTGTTGTGATGAAGGCAGCAGAGAACTTGGGAGGAGCAGCTGCAGAGATCTGTAAGGTGAAGCTGATGTTTGTTCGATGTTTTAAAATTAAAGATAGTGGCCTGACTTTCTGCCAAGACAAGTAGAGAAGGGATTATAATGAAGTACATGAGATAACAATGAAAGAGCAGAGTCCTAGCAAAGGTAGGAGAAGAAGGGATCCAGAGCAGAAGAGGAGAGATTAACCTTTGGTAGGAGGAAGAGTACAGCTTGAATTGTAATAAGAGAGAAGGCAGGACTCGAGTGGGTAGATTTGTAGATTTGATGATGAGAAGGTAGGGGCTGTCTTCCAAGATGGCTTGTTTTTGTGAATGAGGCAGGAGAGTTGGTTAATAGCTAATAACAAGGTGGGTAGAAAGAGAGAGTGGGGTAAACATCTTTTTGCTACAGTATACAAATGTTGAAATAGGAGCAGATTCATCTAAAACACCCAACAAAGTCCCAGAACTATTTATCACATATTTTTGGAATAAGATATCTTTAATTATCACAAACTGAAAGTATTCTTTACTTCAAATATCATCTTAAAAAGGTGTGACAGAGGCGAGGTGAGGTGAACAACACAGAGGCTATTTGGAATGCTGGAATGAGAAAGGATTTTGGGTGGGACATTCCAACTTCCATCTTGTGTTTAAACTCCATCTAGGTGCCTCTCCTTAGTCAATAAAACAGGAATTAGGAAAAAAAAAGTGTTATAGCTGTTCAGAAAATTACATATTTTTAGGTCTCAATCTGAAAGCCAATATTTTAAGGTGTCATATATAGAATAAAACGGACTCATGGTTCATGCAAAAGCTACTTCCATTTTTTAAGGGATTTTAATGTAAAGAAGAAACTATTCCATTCTGATTAAAATACTGATTATACCCTGAAAGGCTGATTTCCCAGGAGGGACTGCTGATAGAGATTGAGGTGTTTTCTTTTTGGAGGCCTCCCTTCTGTTCCTCTAATCTAACTGGCCCCTAACACAGGGCTGTGCGTCAAGGGGCTCCTCAGTACATGCGGTTGAGTGAGTTTGTCTGGGGCCAGCCCTGATGCCTAGAGCCAAAGATACCCTTGATTACCTCAGAAGGATTTCTATGATGGCTCTGATTTATTCTTTTTTCCCTTTTTATCTAGCTCCCCTATCCTTAACCTTTGTTTGCTTGCAGGAATAATGTGAGCCAAAATTTTGAAGTTTTAAAAGTATAAAGAAAGAAAACAAGTAAATAGGGAAGGATAATAAATACTGAACAAGACTGGGCAAGGTGACAAGATGGAATTACTGTGAAAATCTGGAAGGGGGCCAGGGCACAAAATGCAGTGGCTGTGTAGTTTACAGGAACTATTTAGTGTTCAGCATGCTTCAGTGATCACCCAGAGAAAGCCAGATTTTTCCGGTTTTGTTTGCTACCCTATAGTTTGCTATGGAAATCTGACATAGGTGATCTGTATTTTCTGTCACCCAACTGATATAAATATAGACTGTGGGGCCTCTGCTCATCAAATCTGACGTGATTTGAATTGCTAGGAGGAGGACCTCTTGTGGCTATAGTGGGAAATACTTCAGCTGAAACCTATCTTGGAGGCTGCAGACATTTTTAAGAGGGAATAAAAAAACACACAACTTTATAGAGCTCTTTAAAATTATATTTCACTATTTATACTATTTAATTGCTTTTATTATACCAAGTAATATAATTGCATCTGTATTGCCTCTCTGAGGAGCTCATTGTAATTTGAAGCACTTCAGATTTGATCCATGTAAAATCACATATCCCCTGAAAAGTAGATAGAAAGAATAGGGGTTTTCATCTCTATTTTGCAGATGGAAAGGAGAGGTACAGAGCAGGTAAGTAACTTATCTGTGGCTTTAAAGTAGGAGCAGGCTGGCTTATAAGAGAATTTGGGTATCTAATCTTGGGCTCAATTCAACAGTCTGTGTTTAGAAAACATTCATTATTAAAGCTCTAAAACAAAAACTTCTATTTTGCAAGTGAAAAGTGATTTCTTTATTCAAGAAAAGATGGATTGAGAGACATAAAACTTACCCTTTGTTTTCACTGTGAAAAGAGGCTGCTCCTAGATTCTCCAGGGGGAAAAAGCTGCTTAAAAAAAAATCTGGGGAAGACAGTATGTTAGCAACTAAGAATCGTTAGAGAAATGTAATGTCAAGTGTATGCACATTTTAAAGGAAGCTACATAAAAATAGTTATTTCACAGATTTTCCTAGAAATCATATAAATGAGACCTCTTTCATAATTGATTCTCTCTGACAATTTGCAGACCTTGCCTTTTCCTCTTAGCTCCCTAATATTTGTTCTAAGAGTGCCTATAGAGCTAATAAATAAATGCCCGTGGCGGATTCATGTTGATGTATGGCAAAACCAATACAATATTGTAAAAAAAAAAAAAAAAAAAGAAACCTTAATAAAAAATTTTTTTGAATTCAGCCTTTTAAGAACAGGAATGCCAAAACTCAAACGAATAGTTCTCTTTTAGGGGTAGTGACCACCTACTACTACAGTCACTACTTTTATGACTTTGGAAGAATGTCACAAAAGTGTTAATGCCTAAAAGAATATGGTACAAGTTCACGTGGGGTGTCAAGGAATAGATGAAGTGATAAAGCATAAAGCAGACGTATGGAAGATTGTTCCGGTGAATGTTAAGATGTTGATAGTGAGGAGATTAAAAAGGGAAAGAGGAAATAT
Source organism: Bos indicus x Bos taurus (assembly GCF_003369695.1). Lineage (NCBI taxonomy): Eukaryota > Metazoa > Chordata > Mammalia > Artiodactyla > Bovidae > Bos > Bos indicus x Bos taurus. The sequence goes on along the minus strand of NC_040103.1, from coordinate 24,150,786 downwards.
ATAAAAGAATAGCTGTAGGAAAAAGAAATTTTGTTGGAAAAGAGGTTTTTTTTTTTTTTTTGGTGATTTTAATAATGGTTTCACCTATGGAGCTTTAGGTAAGTCTTCACTTACATTCTTTACTAATAATTACATGGGTCTAACCCTAGAAGCACAGAGCATGATGCTTGGTAAGATTTCAGAGGAAAAACTATCTCAGATGTGACATAGAATTCTACGGTACTGAAGACATTGAATTTTACATAATTGGTTTTTGATGTGTGAATTTCCTGGACTTTCCTATTATCCCTGCTTTATCATTTTTCACTCTCGATAATTGCAGCATTCAGCTTTAATTAGATGTGAGAGGTCCTTGTTTTAGAAAGGTACTAGAGAAATGCAGATCCTACGTATTTAGAGCTTCCTGACAGCTATGTTTGTAGATCTCTGGGTAAAGTATGTGTCTGGCCTTTTTCAACAAAGTATTTTCAGTAACAAGTTGTCAGTGAGGTCAGTGACTAGCAGTTCAGGATTAGATACCACCCACCCTGGTTTGTAACCTCCCCCTTCTTTCTCATCCTGGGTGAATGACGCTCAGCTGAAGTGACTGCCCCACTGTCACTGCCTCTCAGTTTGGTACTCTGCAACTCTGTGACTAACCAAGGAGTCTTATTTTTTTTCTCCCCCAAACTCTTTTTGGAAAATTTCCTACAAGAGCCGAATTTTAAACACATTTACTCTATAGGAAGCAACAGAAAGGTAAGAGTCAAGTTGTAAAAAGAGGAGCTGGACTTCAGTGCATTCTTGTTTCTGCGTTGAAATTGCTCTGCCTTAGTTACATATTGTAGGTTTAAAGTGTGGGGTTTCTTTCTGAATTAAAGAACATTACATTACTATATAAAGCGGGAATGTTTTGACTAGTCATGTTGAGAAATATAGGCTTTCATGCGAAGTTTAAAGTTATAAATAACTTTCAAACTAGTGCCAGGGGAAGCTAGTAGCCAAGGTCGTGCTTTGCATTCAGAGAGTTTCTGGCTATAAAAAGCCGATTGGGATCCAGTGCAGGAAAAGATAAGATATGGACTGGATGCATGTGCCTTGGCATGGGGTTGGGGCAAAATATTTGAAGGGATTTTACTTTCAACCCAAAACTTGTTCACAGTAATGGGAGATTTTTAAAATGAGATAGTGGCAAAAGCCTTACTTTTTGAATTTAATATTTGCCTTATATACTTGTTTTATAAATGTCAATTATATTAGGAAATTGAGGAATCTCTCAGTGCTATCTTTACTGCCATTTATAATCAAATGAAAATCACACTGGATGAGATGAATATGGGAAATAGTCATCAGTCATGTAAAGAGAAGGTCATTATCTGACAGTGGCTGGGTGACTGCAAGCAATTGCTCTCAGTTGCACTGAAAACAGAACTGGAGAGAAGTACAAACGGAAACAAGAAGAAATTTAGGTTAGGCATCAGGAAGTTCATTAACTGTACATGTTTTGAGTCATGGATACGCACCACTAAGACAGTTGCAACATATCTGATGATGTAAGAGATCCAATGATTTGCTTAAAACACACACGTGGGAAAAACAGGATTTCAAATTAGCCTTGGTCCTGGGTTTATGGCTAGGTTTTTTTAGACAGACTAAAATGTCAACATACTGAGAACAATTGTGGTTTGGAGATAGAGATTATCAGTAGTCAAATTCAAATGGCATATTTGGATGAACTATTAAAATTTTGTTATCCACCATAAAAAAATTACCTTAGTAGTGGCATAGGACAATTTGTTAAATGGAGAAGCCCAAAATACCAACAGCATGCTGCTGCTGCTAAGTCACTTCAGTCGTGTCCGACTCTGTGCGACCCCATAGACGGCAGCCCAACAGGCTCCCCTATCCCTGGGATTCTCCAGGCAAGAACACTGGAGTGGGTTGCCATTTTCTTCTCCAATGCATGAAAAGTGAAAAGTGAAAGTGAAGTCGCTCAGTCGTGTCTGACTCTTAGCGACCCCATGGACTGCAGCCTACCAGGCTCCTCCATCCATGGGATCCAGGCAAGAGTACTGGAGTGGGGTGCCATTGCCTTCTCTGGCCAACAGCCTATATACAACTATTTCCATTTGTTGTGTCCTATACACAGTCTGTGTCTCTCTTCTTAACTGAGTGAAATATTTTGGATTGTTATAGTAAAATTTATTTTTATTTTCATTATAAAAGTGATATGAGTTCATTGTAGGGATTTTAAAAGCACAGACAAAATTATCTGTAATCTCATTGATACATTTTCTTTTAGTCTTTTTTCTCTGCACAACTTTAAAATGAATTGCAGTAATACTGTGGATAAAATTTGGAACCTTGCTTTTCATTTAACCTTTACCAAAACATTTTCCATATAATATTACCTAGTCTACATAGATGTTATTTTAGATTGCTAACATTCTTCCAAGTGAATAGATATAATTTTATTAATCATTGTTGAACATCTAGGTGCTATGGTGTGTGTGTTTGTGTATTTATTTATTTTAAAGGTAATTTCCCTAAGCTCTGTTTTTAAGTGTAGACTTGTCAGATTAGGGAAAATTAGAGTTGAAGACAAAGATTGTGATTTTTTAAGAAGATGGCTTTTACTGGTTTTCTTTTAAGGTTTTGTATAATTCTTTATCTACCAAATGAAATATTTATTGAGTGTCTGTGAGATGCAAAACATAGTTATTAGGCACAGAGATAGCAATATATTTAGTATTTGGAAGGATCTTCTCTAGTTACAAAATTTCTCCTTATGGACTTTCACAGGTATCAACAAAGCTACATGTTGAAAATTCTTCATCTCTGCCCGAAACCAATAGACAGTATTATTGACTACTTACATTATTTTGGACTTTAAAACAACAGAATTTATAAATAACTTTTGTAGAGGATTATCTATATGTTGTTCATATTTATATGAATTTTATGATCTGTGACAAAGAAATAGAATTAGGAAGAACAAATATTTTATAATAGAAGTCTGTGGAAATTAGAATTATTTGGAGGAAATCTAGGCAGCAAAGTGTAAAGAAAAAGTATAGAAGGTGCATGTTAAAACAGAGTTTCAGTTTTCAGATTTTCTGCTTATGGAAACATGAGAATGGAGAATGGCATGAGTAGGGTGGGAATTAGGGAAGATATGAAATTTTAATTCTGTTATTGGTGTTGAATTTGGGAATTATGGTTATATAAATAGAATATATTGAAGTAAAAAGCCAAGAAATTGCTAATAAATAAAACGATTTGATTTTCAGAGGTAGTGGCTGGTACAGAGAAGTCAAAATGGAGAGAGTAGAGGTATCAGTATTTGGTGGGAGGTAAGGTATAGGGTTGTGAATATTTAAAGAATATATTTTGCCTGCATCACCTTGTTTTAATTGTAGAATTTTATTTTTTCAGTGGTATTTAGAGAAAAATCATAGCTATGGAGGGATGGGAGTTCCATTCTTTGTTCACTCTGAACTTCTGCTAGCATGTTTCTATTTTTTCTTTGATATAGGAGGGATTAAGACTTAAGTAGAGAAGTTGGCAGCCCAATCTTGCCTGAAGAGAAACTATGTGCTTCGTAATGAAGACTTAAAAATAGTGTTTATTTATGGATCATTGGCTCATGGGAATGTTACTCTAGAGACTCAAAAAGAATGATTTTCTAAATCTTGTTTCGATACTGGATTTTAAGTGACATGATATTGTGGAACTTTGGGTGGAAGTCCAGAGTTTTGCCAAATTGCAAACCTAATGGAAAGTGACAGATAATTGAGACTATAGAATTTTTGAAAATGAACATGACTGTTAGCTGTTGCACCTGATTTTCACATGCTTAATTACTATTTTTAACTATATTATTGCTGTCTGGTACACAGCCAGTAATCTGCTACCAATTTAATCACTAACTTCCAGGGTCTGAGAAGTGACTAAATTCCTATGTGCAAATAGTAAGTTAGGTCAAATTTATTTGGGACCCCACCCCCCCCCCGCCCCAACTCCCTTGCTTCTTTTTCCTGCTTTTCATTATCCTAACTGGCATGCTTGTGCTGCTTCAGGTCCCTCCATTAATGGTGAAAAACATTTGATGGAGAAGGCAATGTTTAGTACAAAAACCTTTAAGTATTGGAACTTGAAGACTTTAGCCCATATTTTATATTAGCACCATTCAAAACGTGATCAGCAGTTCTCAGTCATGAAACTGGTTCATGAAAGGAGCCTATACAAGCATTTATCTTCTTTGTTTATATGCATATGGAATAGAGAATTGGGTTGGAGTTGTACTAGATAATACATGAATAACGAGATTATAAATGAATAACTAGAATGAATAATATCTAGTATGATTAACTAGATAATGAATGAATTACCAGGTCTCAGCTGATGAATCTTCTGGAGGTAGTATCAATGCAAAGAGGCCTTGGGTTAGCTCATTGAGAAAACAGAATAACGGAGAAGCAGGATTCCTCAAAGGGCTACTTTGGCTCTATTCCAACATTGGCCTTGGAATTATTTGCTCTTTCTAGATGACTTGTGAACCAGATAATACTCTTAGTGCTGGGGATAGATACTAGTGAACCAAATTAAAGCCCTGCCCTTGTGGTGTTTCCTTTCTAGTGTTTGTGTTTTTATGGATAGGGATGAAGATGAAGGGAGAGTGAGAAATAAAACCTACCTCTCTGTGGTTCTCCAGAAGTACCAGGGTCTTTCTTAGTCCAGGGCTGGAGCTCATAGATTACGTTTCCATGGAAATTTGCAGGATTAATTAGCTTTTCTGTTAGAATCAGCAGTTCCCTTTCCAATATAGGTTAACAAAGGAATCCTAGTTTTAAGAATCAAATAATCAATGATATGCATTTTTGGTTGCCTATGCAATATCCATGTATTCTGCTCTTGCTAACTTACAGAACCCTGATTTAGGTCAAGAAATAAAGGCTTTATGCTATACGTAGTTATCTGCATCTTGTGTCCCCCCTGCTTTCCCTAAATTAGGATAGTTACATTTGGTTGAGATATATGCATAGCAATTCATGTAGACCTACCTCATTTTTTTTCAATTTCTTCGTAGTGTTTTACTACTATATGTGAAACAGGAGAGAAGGGGGCAAGTCACAACCTTTAAAAGAATGACATAGCCATGGGACACGACATGAATTGGTTAAAAACCAACTAGTCCAAGATAGTGGAAGATTTGGTTTCCAGTGGACCTTGAACTTCATTATATGCTCATTGTCATACATTAGCATGCTAAATGACACACCCACAAACACTATGACAGTTCTGAGGCTCACCATAAAAGTAAAAAAGTGAATGGTGGCCCAGTTCCTGGAAATCCCCACTCTTTCCCTGAATATTATAGTTGAAATAATTCACTGACTCATTAGCCTATGAGATTACCCAACCCATAAAAGCTAACTACCCCATATTTTGGGGCCTCTCGGCTTCTGAGATGGCCCACACTCTGTCTGTGGAGTTATTTCTCCCAAAGCCATTCTTGCCTTTTGAGATGGACTGCATTCTGTCTATGGAACATGCATCTCTAAATAAATTCACTTCTTACTTATCATTTTGTCTCTTACTGAATTCTTTCTGCAATGAGACGTAAAGAATATGAGCTTCATTTTTAAATTTATTTTATTTAACAAACTTTTGGCTGCACTGAGTCTTTGTTGCCTCATCAGGGCTTCTTGTTGGGTGCACAGACTAATCTTTATTTCACTAGAAGGAGGATCCTTAACCACTGGCCCATCAGGGGAGTCCCAAACCTGAACTTCCTTATATACTGAGACCAGATATATAGTTTTAGTTAAAGACTGTGGGTTCAAGTCCTTATTTGGATTTAGGTTGGGTTAGAGTCCTGGCACGTGGTTCAAGTTCCATCTGAGTTGTACAGTTTCATATGGATGTAGCATAATATATTTAGCTCATTCTATATTGATGAATATGTTTATTGTTTTTCATATATATTTTTTTACATTGCTATGCCATAATGATTAAATGCTTATTTCTTTTATATAATGCTTAAATTCTCCAATATGCTTAAATTCTTAAATGCTTAAATTCTCCATAATGCTTAAAATTCTCCAAGCTAGGCTTCAGCAATATGTGAACTGTGAACTTCCTGATGTTCAAGCTGGTTTTAGAAAAGGCAGAGGAACCAGAGATCAAATTGCCAACATCCGCTGGATCATTGAAAAAGCAAGAGAGTTCCAGAAAAACATCTATTTCTGCTTTATTGACTATGCCAAAGCCTTTGACTGTGTGGATCACAATAAACTGTGGAAAATCCTGAAAGAGATGGGAATACCAGACCACCTGATCTGCCTCTTGAGAAATTTATATGCAGGTCAGGAAGCAACAGTTAGAACTGGACATGGAACAACAGACTGGTTCCAAATAGGAAAAGGAGTACATCAAGGCTGTATATTGTCACCATGTTTATTTAACTTATATGCAGAGTACATCATGAGAAACGCTGGACTGGAAGAAACACAAGCTGGAATCAAGATTGCTGGGAGAAATATCAATCACCTCAGATATGCAGATGACACCACCCTTCTGGCAGAAAGTGAAGAGGAACTAAAAAGCCTCTTGATGAAGGTGAAAGTGGAGAGTGAAAAAGTTGGCTTAAAGCTCAACATTCAGAAAACAAAGATCATGGCATCCGGTCCCATGACTTCATGGGAAATAGATGGGGAAACAGTGGAAACAGTGTCAGACTTTATTTTTTGGGCTCCAAAATCAGTGCAGATGGTGACTGCAGCCATGAAATTAAAAGACGCTTACTCCTTGGAAGGAAAGTTATGACCAACCTAGATAGCATATTCAAAAGCAGAGACATTACTTTGCCAACAAAGGTTTGTCTAGTCAAGGCTATGGTTTTTCCAGTGGTCATGTATGGATGTGAGAGTTGGACTGTGAAGAAGGCGCCGAAGAATTGATGCTTTTGAATTGTGGTGTTGGAGAAGACTCTTGAGAGTCCCTTGGACTGCAAGGAGATCCAACCAGTCCATTCTGAAGGAGATCAGCCCTGGGATTTCTTTGGAAGGAATGATGCTCAAGCTGAAACTCCAGTATTTTGGCTACCTCATGCGAAGAGTTGACTCATTGAAAAAGACTCTGATCCTGGGAGGGATTGGGGGCAGGAGGAGAAGGGGATGACAGAGGATGAGATGGCTGGATGGCATCACCAACTCGATGGACGTGAGTCTGGGTGAACTCTGGGAGTTGGTGATGGACAGGGAGGCCTGGCGTGCTGTGATTCATGGGGCTGCAAAGAGTCAGACACGACTGAGCGACTGATCTGATCTGATCTGATCTGATGCCATAATGAATATCCCTGTTCAACATATCTTGATGTAATTTTATGAATATATCTTTAGGATAAATTCATTACATAGAATTGCTGAGTCAAAAGGAATGTTCATTTTACAATTTAATAAGTATTACCTTTAATTGGAAATATCAACTGAAGGTTAAAGAGTATAGAGTATTCATAATTTAAAATTTGAGAGCTGTTATCATATTTTTCTTCAAGAAGTTCATATCAATTTTTACCCCCACAAACAGCATATGTTGAAAGCTTATGTCCCTAACTCTCACCACTGTTGATAATGATCTTTTAGTGATAGGTAAAAATTATATCTTGTTCTTTTGATTTGTATTTGATTAATAGTAAGTATGGTTGAGCAATTTCTAAATATTAGCCCATTGTATTTCTTTTTTATACAAATTGCCTTTCCATATTTTTTGCTCTTCTTTTCTTTTCCAGTTTTATTGAGATATAATTGTTATACATCACTGTATGTTTAAAAAGTCCAGCATAATGGTTTGTTTTACATGTATAGTTGACCCTTGAACAACATGAATTGAATGACACAGATCCACTTATAAGCAAATTTTTTTTCAATAGTAAATAATATTATATTACATTATCTGTGGTTGGTTGAATCTTCAGATGTAGAACTGAAGATATGGAAGAACTGTGGATGTGAATAGTAACTCTAAACTATATGTGGAGTTTTGACCGTTAGGAGGGTCAGTGTTCCTAATTCCTGTGCTGTTCAAGGATCACCTGTATTGTAAAATGATTACTGTGATAAGTTTAGTTTGCATACATCGTTTCATATAGACACAATAAAAAGAAAAGGAAAAAAAGAAACTAAAGTTTTTTTAGTTTAGTAAACTCTTAGGGTTTACTCTCTTGATAACTTTCATGAATGTCATACAGCAGTGTTAACTATAATCATGTTGTACATTACATCCCAAGGGCTTATTTATTTTAAAACTGGAAATTTGTTCCTTTTTCACCAAAATTTGTTACTTTCCTCCAGTTCTCCTTCCCCCAACCACAATGCCCCATCTCTGGTAAGCACAAATATGATCTCTTTTTGTATGACTTTTTTTAAAAGATTCCGCATACAAATGAGATTATACAATATTTTTCTTTCCTCTGTCTGTCTTATTTTACCAACCATAATGCCCTCAAGTTCCATTCATGTTGGTATAAATGGCAGGATTTCCTCATTTTTTAATGGCAGAATAATATTTCTTTATACAGTGTATATTACCACAACTTCTTTATGCATCAATCAGTGGACACTAAAGTTGTTTCCGTGTCCAAGCTATTATAAATAATACTGCTATGAATATGGGGGTGCAGATATCTTTTTGAGTTAGTGCTTTGTTTCTTTTGAATATATTCCCAGAAGTAGAATTGCTGGATTGTATAGTAGTTCTATTGATAATTTTTGAGGAACCGCCATACTGTTTTCCACAGTGGCTGCACCAGTTTACAATCTCACCGAGATAGTACACAAGGGTTCCCTTTTCTCCACATCCTTGCATGTTATCTGTTGTCTTTTTGATTATGGCCATTCTATGGTATGAGGTGACATCTCATTGCAATTTTGATTTGCATTTCCCTAATGACGTTAGGGATTGATGTTGAGCATCTTTCAATGTACCTGTGGACCATTTGTTTATAGTCTTTAGAAAAATGTGTATTTCCAATCTTTTACCCACCCTTAGTTGTTGGTTTTTTTTTTTTTTGCTATTGAATTGAATAAGTTCTTTCTTTATTTTGGATATTAATCCCTTACTGAATATATGATTTGCAGGTATTTTTCCCTATTCTGTAGGTTTTCTTTTCACTTTGTTGATTGTTTATTTTGCTGTGCAGAAGCTTTTTAGTTTGATGTATTCCCAATTGTTTATTTTGGCTTTTGTTTCCATTGCCTGAGGAAACCAACAAACAAAAATACTACTGAGACCTGTGTCAAAAGTATGCCATGCTTACTGCATATGGTTTCTTCTAGAAGTTTTATGGTGTTAGTCCTTACATTTAAGTCTTTAATCTACTTTAGGTTAATTTTTGTGAGTGGTGTAAGGTAGGGGTCTAGTTTTATTCTTTTACACGTGAATATCCAATTTTTCTAACACCATTTATTGAAGAGACTCTTATCCATTGAGTATTCTTGGCTCCGTTGTCAAATATTAGTTGACTTTATACTTAGGTTTACTTCTGGGCTCTCTATTCTGTTCCACTGGTCTATTTGTCATTTTTGTGCCAGTATCATACTGTTTTGATTGCTATAGCTGTATGGTAAACTTGAAATCAGGAAGTAAGATGCCTCTCACTTTGTTGTTTTTTCTCAGGATGACTTTGGCTATTCTGGGTCTTCTGTGGTCCTATATAAACTTCAGAAGTTCTTTCTACTTCTGAAAAAATGTCATTGAAATCCTGATAGAAATTGCGTTGAATCTATAGGTGGTTTTTGGTCAGTCTAGAGACTGACGTTTCAACAATAATAATTCTTGTAATCCATGAACAATGGATACTTTTCCATCTATTTTTGTCTTCTTAAATTTTTTCATCAATGTTTTCAGAGTAAAGATCTTTCACCTTCTTGCTTAAGTTTATTCCCAAGTATTTTACTGTTTTTCATGCTATTTTAAATGGAATTGTTTTCTTTTATTCTTTTTCAGATAATTCATTGTTAGTGTATAGGAATGCTACTGATTTTTGTATGTTAATTTTGTATCCTGCAACTTTATGAAATTCATTGATTAGAATGAATTTTTTCAGCTTTTCAGTAGAGTCTTTAATATTTTCTATATATAAAATTATGTCATTTTCAAATAGTGACAGTTTTACTTCTTCGTTTCCAAATCTGACGCGTTTTATTTTTTTTTGTGTGTGTGATTGCTCTGGCAAGAAGATCCAGTACTTATTTTTTTTTTAATTGCCCCATAGTAAATTAAGAAAATTATAATTTTTTTGTTTGCTTAATGTGTTGCAAGTATTTTCCTCCAATTTTTTGTTTATTTTACTTTTATTTTAAAATCATACATAAAATAAAATATTTTTGTGTTCAGTTTTTAAAACCTTTTCCTTTATGGCTTCTGAATTTTGTGTTTGGTTAGAAAGGATTTTCTACTTCAATTACTATACATAACTGTATTATATATAAATTCGCTCATACTGTCTTTCAGAATTTATAACTTTTGCTATATCTGGAATTGATTTTGAGCAAAGAAATGAGTCTTGGAATCAGCTGAATTTTAATTTTTCTTCTAAATGTTTATTTAGTTGATCTAATATGATTTATGTAAGAGTCACTCTTTCCTGCTAATTTAAAATCTTTATCATAAGATAAATTTATATTAGAGTCTGTGTTTCACTCTTTCTCCTGTTGTGGCAATATTCTTTAAAAAAAAATTTATTTTACATTGAGTATAGTTGATTTACAATGTTGTGTTAGTTTCAGGTGTACAGCAAAGTTTTTTAATATAGTTTTTTTAATATATTATGTATGCTGCTGCTGCTGCTAAGTTGCTTCAGTCGTGTCCGACTCTGTGTGACTCCAGAGAGGGCAGCCCACCAGGCTCCCCCGTCCCTGGGATTCTCCAGGCAAGAACATTGCAGTGGGTTGCCATTTCCTTCTCCAATGCATGAAAGTGAAAAGTGAAAGGGAAGTTGCTCAGTCATGTGTGCGTGTATATATATATATATATATATATATTCATTCTTTTTCAGATTCTTTTGTCATATAGGTTATCACAGAATACTGAGTAGAGTTCCGTATTCTATACAGTAGGTTCTTGTTGGTTTTCTGTTTTATATATAGTAGTTTGTATATGTTAATCCCAAGCTCTTGATTTATCCCACTTTCCCTTTCCCCTTGGTAACCATAAGTTTTTGTGGTAATGTTTTTATCTAATTTTTCTGTAATCTCTACTTTCCCCACCTTTTCTTTTCTTCTTTATTTATTCTAAAAAATTTTTTTTTCATTCAGGAGGACTTAAAATATTGTGTTGGTTTCAGGCATGTAGCAAAATGATTCAGTTCTTTTTCAGTTTATATTCCATTATAGATTATTATAAGATATTGAAAATAATTTACTGTGCTAAATAGTAAATCCTTGTTGCTTTTTATTTTATTTATTGGAGTTTGTATCTGTTAATCACATACTCGTTTGATCCTCTCTCCCTCCCTGTTCCTTTTGGTAACTATGTTTGTGTTCTATGTCTATGAGTTTGTTTCTGTCTTTATATATGAATTCATTTGTATTATTATTATTTTTAAAATTAATTAATTTATTTTTGGTTGCACTGGGTCTTCATTGCTGCATGTGAACTTTCTCTAGATGTGGCAAGCGTTTGTTGGTGGCCACTTGGATTATTTCCATGTCTTGGTTATTATAATGCTGCCATGAACATTGGGGTGCTTGTGTGTTTTCAAATTAGAGTTTTCAATTTTTTCTTGATATATATCCAGAAGTGTGATCATTGGATCATATAATAGCTCTAGTTCCATTTTTTTGAGGAACTTCTCTACTGTTTTCCATAGTGGCTGCACTGATATTTAACATTCCCACCAACAGTGTGGGAAGGTTCTCTTTTTTCCACACCAGCATTTATTTGTAGATTTTTCAATGGTGGCCATTCTGACTGGTGTGAGGTGACACATCATTGTGTTTTTGATTTATATTTCTTTAGTAATTAACAATGTTAAGCATCTTTCCATGTGCCTGTTGGCTGTCTGTGTTTTTGGAAAAGCATCAACTTAGGTCTTCTGCCCATTTGTTGATTGAGGCATTTACTTTTTTTTTTCCCTCAATTTTGAGTTGTATGAGCTCTTTGTGTATTTTGGATATTAACTCCTTGTTGGCCACATTGTTTGCAAGTATTTCCTCCCATTTCATACATTGTCTTTTTGTTTTACTGATGATTTTCTTTGCTGTGCAAAAACTTTGAAGTTTGATTAGGCCCCATTTGTTTGTTTTTGCTTTTATTTCTGTTTGCTTTGGGAGGTGAATCTAAGAAAATATTACTATAATTTATGTCTGAGAATGTTTTTCCCTATGTTCTTGTTTAGGAGTTTTATGGTGTCATTTCCTATATTTAGGTCTTTAAACCATTTTGAGTTTGTTTTTGTATGTGGTGTGAGTTTTCTAATTTCATTGATTTATATATAGCTGTCCAGCTTTCCTTACACCCAACACTTTTTTTTCCCATTGTATATTCTTGCCTCCTCTGTAGTATAGTAATTGACTGTAGGTGCATGGGTTTATTTCTAGGCTCCCTATTCTAGTTCATTGATCTGCAAGTCTGTTTTTGTGCCAGTACCACACTGTTTTGATTACTGTAGCTTTGTAGTATAGTCTGAAGTCTGGTTATACCTCCGGCTTTGTTCTTTTCCCTCAGGATTGCTTTGGCAATTCTGGGTCTTTTGTGATTCTATATATATTGTAGAACTTTGTGGGGGGGGAATAATTTTGATTTTTAAAAATCATTTTATTTATGGCTATGCTGGGTCTTTATTGCTGGGCATGGGCTTTCTCTAGTTGTGGTATATAGACTTCTCATTGCAGTGGCTTCTCTTGTTGCAGAGCATGGGCTCTAGGGCACACAGGCTCCAGTATTTGTGGCACATGGGCTCAGTAGTTGCAGCTCCTGGGCTCTAGAACACAGGCATAGTAGGTTCTATTGTGGCACCCTGGCTTAATTGTTCCATGGCCTGTAGGATCTTCCTGGATCAGGGATTGAACCTATGTCTCTTGCATTGGCAAGTGGATTCTTTACTACTGAGCCACTAGGGAAGCCCTATATTGTAGGATTATTTGTTCTAGCTCCGTGAAAAATGTCATTGTTAGTTTGATAGGAATTACATTAAATGTGTAGATTGTTTTGGGCAGTATGACCAATTTAGCAATATTAATTCTTCCAATCCAGGTGCATGGAATATCTTTCCATGTCGTTGAATTTTCTTAAATTTCCCTTATCAGCGTTTTACAGTTTTCAGCTTATGGGTCTTTTACCTCCTTTAAGTTTATTCCTAGGTATTTTATTTTTTTGATGTGATATTAAAAGGATTATTTTTCCATTATTAGTGTAAAAAAATGCAACTGAGTTTAGTATATTAAGCTTGTATCCTGCTACCTTGCTGATGCAATCCTTACTTTAAGATGCTTTTGAACTGTGGTGTTGGAGAAGACTCTTGAGAGTCCCTTGGACTGCAAGGAGATCCAACCAGTCCATTCTGAAGGAGGTCAGCCCTGGGATTTCTTTGGAAGGAATGATGCTAAAGCTGAAACTCCAGTACTTTGGCCACCTCATTCAAAGAGTTGACTCATTGGAAAAGACTCTGATGCTGGGAGGGATTGGGGACAGGAGGAGAAGGGGCCGACAGAGGATGAGATGGCTGGATGGCATCACTGACTTGATGGACGTGAGTTTGAATGAACTCCGGGAGTTGGTGATGGACAGGGAGGCCTGGCATGCTGCAATTCATGGGATTGCAAAGAGTCGGACACGACTGAGCGACTGAACTGAACTGAACTGAGCTGAACATGTTTTATTATCTGGAAGGATTAATCTTTCTCTGTATTCTTTTCTCCTCCTTCAGGGTTTTCTGATATCTAATCACATACTATTTATTTCCAGATGAATTTTAGTGTAACATTTTAGAAAATTATTATAATAGCCTTTGAATATTTTAATTCAGGGAGAAAATAATGCCCTTTTAATGTTTAATCTCCTTATACATCAGGGCTTCCCTCGTGGCTCAGATGGTAAAGAATCTGCCTGCAGTGCAGGAGACTCAGGTTTGATCTCTGGGTTGGGAAGGTCCACTGAAGAAGGGAATGGCTACCCACTTCAGTATTCTTACCTGAGAATTCCATGGACAGAGAATCCAGGTGGGCTGCAGTCCATGGGGTTGTAAAGAGTAGGACACGACTGAGCAACTAACACAGACACACCAATACATCATCTTTTTGTTTACTCACTTCTTGTTTGTCCTTCAGTAGAGTTGTCTTTACACAAGTATTTTATACATTTTGGTTGTTATCTTTGGTATTATTCATAGCCTGGCATCTTTCCTTCCATCACATTTTTAACACCGGCTATTTATTTGTAAGAAGGATTTGAGTCCACGTTTGTATTTCTAAGATTGCCTCTGGCGGTTGAGGCACAGCTGATACACAAATGGGACTTGGGGACCCAGATCTCTGAGTGTGCTTCTTCAACTAGGTATATCCTCCCTGAACTGTACCATCATCCAGCCCACATATGTATATGTTAAAAACATTTATTGATTTATTTGCCTGCCTCAGGTCTTAGCTGCGGCACGAGGGATCCTTGATCTTCATTGCGTCATGCGGGATATTTAATTGTTGCATGTGAACTCTTAGTTGTGGTGTGTGGGATCTAATTCCCTGACAAGAGATTGAACCCATACCCCTTCATTGGGAACATGGAGTCTTAGCCACTGGACCCAAGGGAAGTCCCCAGCCCACATGTACTTTCTTTTTAAAGCATTTTTATAAAACTTAACTTTTTAAACTGAAAAATTTATATTTGCATGTTTATTTTTATTTTAGTAAAGGGTGCTTTAGCTAGAATTCTTGATTGCAACCAAGAGTCTGGTCTGGATAGCTCTAGCTGAATTTTTCATAAATGATACTAGACAACTCATAGATTTTCTGGGAGAGCCATTGAACAGCCAAAGAAAATGCAACTGTAGGAAGAATGGTCCAACTGTACCTGAGGAATGGTCCTATGGGTGTACTAGATTCCATTATTCCTTGCTCTTGCACGGGGCAGTGGAGTCCTTCTACAACTATCCTAGAAGGATCTGACGTCTGTAACCTTTAAAAATCTCATCCAAACTGTCTTTGATGGTGAAATCTGGGTCCCAGTACTTCAAGGGAGTCTGAGAAGAGCAGGTTTCTTAACTTTCCAGTCTCTCCAGTAGAGGAGGAAAGCTGGGCCAGGCCTAGAAATGGTGTTAGCAAACAGCATTTGCCACAGAGGGCTTTCAGTGAAAGTATATCTTCCTTTGGCCTTGACCTTAGGTCCTCAGTTCTCTGATTCTCTTTTCACAAGGAAACTGCTATCAGTTTCTGGTGAAAATTAAAAAAGAATTGTTCCATATCAATATGTACAAATTTACTTTTCATCATAGCTACCACTTGGTTGAATTTAATTTATTTTTCTATGCTATTCTTGATTATTTTAATGTTGTTTCTATCTATTGGTGAGGACTGATATTCTCTAGTAAAGACATCAGTCAGTTTAGTTCAGTCGCTCAGTTGTGTCTGACTCTTTGTGACCCCATGGACCACAGCACGCCAGGCCTCCCTGTCCATCACCAACTCCCGGAGTTTACCCAATCTCATGTCCATCAAGTCAGTGATGCTATCCAACCATCTCATCCTCTGTCGTCCCCTTCTCCTCCTGCCCTCAATCTTTCCCAGCATCAGGGTCTTTTCAAATGAGTCAGCTCTTTGCATCAGGTGGCCAAAGTATTGGAGTTTCAGCTTCAACATCAGTCCTTCCAATGAACACTCAGGACTGATTTCCTTTAGGATGAACTGGTTGGACCTCTTTGCAGTCCAAGGGACTCTCAAGAGTCTTTTCCAACATCACAGTTCAAAAGCATCAATTCTTTGGCGCTCAGCTTTCTTTATAGTCCAACTCTTACATCCATACATGACCACTGGAAAAACCATAGCCTTGACTAGACAGACCTTTGTTGGCAAAGTAATGTCTCTGCTTTTTAATATGCTATCTAGGTTGGTCATAACTTTCCTTCCAAGGAGTAAGTGCCTTTTAATTTCATGGCTGCAGTCACCATCTGCAGTGATTTTGGAGCCCCCCAAAATAAAGTCAGCCAATGTTTCTACTGTTTCCCCATCTATTTGCCATGAAGTGATGGGATAGGATGCCATGATCTTCGTTTTCTGAATGTTGAGCTTTAAGCCAACTTTTTCATTCTCCTCTTTCACTTTCATCAAGAGGCTCTTTAGTTCTTCTTCACTTTCTGCCATAAGGGTGGTGTCATCTGCATATCTGAGGTTATTGATATTTCTCCAAGCAATCTTGATTCTAGCTTGTGCTTCATCCATCCAGCCCAGCGTTTCTTTGCATATAAATTAAATAAGCAGGGTAATATACAGCCTTGACGTACTCCTTTCCTCATTTGGAACCAGTCTGTTGTTCCATGTCCAGTTCTGTTGCTTCCTGACCTGCATACAGATTTCTCAAGAGGCAGGTCAGGTGGTCTGGTATTCCCATCTCTTTCAGAATTTTCCACAGTTTATGGAACTCTTTTGCTTTTTCTTCCTTTTTTTTTTTTGTAAGGGCATACAAATTGTTAAAATATGAAATGCTTTTGTATTCCTTCTCTCTGTCTCTAGTAGCCTTCTTTCACTTGGCCTCTGCCTGGGACCCTCTAGATTTTCCTTAGACCCAGCAACTAAAGGATAAACTCTCACATACAGGGGGCTTTCCAAGACCCAGCTCCAGGCTAGACTCTGATTTGTTGGGGCCTAATCCATGCTGGTTGTTAAATATTTTTAATATCTCCCCTAATTGTAGGCAAATGAAATCCAATTGGATTCTGTATATTTCCTAAGCTTTTTTCTCTGGTTACAGTTCAAATCATACTAATGAGAAAATATATGACAATTTACGTAACTAGTCTCTCTTGATGCACATTTAGGTTGTTTCTAGCTTTTTATTATCACAAAAATACTACACACTGCAGTCCTTGCCTTGCATCTTTTACACATGTTCAGGTTCCTAAACTATTTGTTTAGTCTAAGAATTTGTGCATATAAAATTTTATGGATGTCGCCAGAGTGCCTCCTCAGAAGATGTTTAACCAGTATATACTTCAACCAACAGTATATGGACAGCCAACATTTCTTTAGCTTGTCAAAGAAGATTTTTAAAAAGATATAAAAGTTGTTTTAGTGAAACCAGTGTACCTTCTTTAGTTATGATATTGAAAAAAAGGAGGAGAAAAATTTTATTAGTTTAGTTTGAGTGGCTCTTAATACAACTATACCAAAATGAGATCATTGCTCTCCTTTCCAATTAATAATATTTTGATACTATATTAAAATTTTCTGTGGATTAACATTAGATTTTCAGAATCTGCCTTTACTTAAATATGCTAACCATAATTTTGTGATAATATATTTTTTATTATATTTTTCAGTGTTCTGCAGTATAGTGGTTCTCACCCCAGAATACTTTTGCTTCCCAGGAGACATTTGATAATGTCTAGAGAATCCCAGGGATGGGGAGCCTGGTGGGCTGCGCACAGAGTCAGACATGACTGAAGCGACTTAGCAGCAGCAGCAGAGCTATTTGTGATTACTACAACTAGGAGGCTGATGATACTGGCATCTAGTGGATAGAGGCCAAATATGCTGCTAAATATCAGCAACTCAAGACAGCCTTCCCCCGCCCAACCCCCGACTCCACAACAAATTATCCAGCCTAAAATGTTAATAGTGCTGAGAATGAGAAGGCCTGCTATAATAAAATACACCTGGAAATGGACATTTATTTAAACATTGTCCCACTGTCTTTTCTGTCTGGTTTTTCAATTTCTTAAGATTGTTGGCACAGTCTTTCCTTTTTTAAAAAAAGTAATGAATTTTTGGCTATGCTGGGTCTTGATTGCTCTGCAAGGGCTTTCTCTGGTCACGGTGAACTGGGGCTGCTCTCTAGCTGTGGCGTGGGGCTTCAATAGTTGTGGAGCATGGGCTTAGTTGCCCCACAGCATTAGTGGAATCTTCCCAGACCAGGGATCAAACTGGCATCCCTGAACTGGCAGGCAGATTCTTAACCACTCGACCACCAAGGAAGGTCTTGTTCCTTGGTATATAATATGAAAGCAAGCTTCCTCTCTGTGACTTGTTAACATGGAATCTACCTGGGAGTAGAGGAGCTAGGTTGTACTTTTCTTGTCCTTCCACCCTCAAATTCAACCTAAGAGTTTTTATGTTGTTTTGTGTGTTTTTCACAAGTCTTTGCTCATTGTAGTAGTCCATTCTTCTAATAGGCCAATATCACCTTTTCCTTCTTTTGTATGTCCTTTAAAAATCTGAGTCTTTAGAAAACTCCTTAGATAGCACATTGAGTTATTTTTATGTCCAGTCTCTCCCATTTTTTTCCTCACTTGCGGTTGCAGTGGTGAGTTTTATTTTTTGACCTGTCTTTCATTTTAGAATCTCTGGCTCTGGGAAATCCTTATGTTTTCTATAAATTGCTAAGCAATCTAAGGTACTTTGCTTTTTATTTTCTTCCTTGGCCGTAATGAACTCTAAGGTGATGTATTCAATTTTCCCCAAGGTTCCTGTCACTTTCGCTTCACTAATGCATTCCTCTTTGTTGGTAAGGATTAAGCCCAGGGTAGCCCTTCCAGTCTTAGTCTCTTTTGCTCTCTAAATGATGAAGTTGCTGATAGAAAGGCAGATGATAAAGGAGAGGAGTGATTCCTCAGTGCAAATTTTAATTACTTTATTGTCTCTTTGGGTTTACTGAATTCTTTTACTTTAGTTTTTAACCAGGTCTCTTTTTTTATCCTGACATTTCACTTCAGTCAACTTTCTTTTCATTTTACTTAGAATTTCCATCACTTCTTACCCAGAATTTTTAACTTTCAGTATTTCACTGAGAGAACAAGAGTTGATGTATTATAAATTCTCTTTTGTCTTGAGGATAATTTCCCCTGTCTCCTTCCTTTATTGTTATACAGTCTTCTAAGTTTGGATTTTTTTTTCCTGTTTACTTGTTTTGTTAAAGACAGGAGATTTATTCAGTCCTGGTGTCTATCGTGAGATATATACATATCTATATCCCTTTTGAGCTCTGTCACTATCAGTTTTGGAGCTACATTATTTTTTTTTTTTGGAGCTACATTATTTCTCTCTCAAATCTTAAAGTGCAGGGCAAGTATCTTGTTAAATTCCTGGGCTACAGGAGCTACGTATTCATCTGGGGTAACTATTCTCCTATTCCTATTGTTTGGTCCTCTACTGGAGGTGAATTTTATCTTAGATAATTTGGAGCAATTTAGATTCCCTTTTCTAACAGAGGTGCATAAAACCTAATCTCTAGCATAGCCTCTGCCAGTGGGTTTTTTTTTTTTTTGGTATGTCTACTCCTACTGTTGGGGCTATAATATCCCAGGGCACAATATATCATTCTTCCCTTGTCCTCATTTATCCTGTGTTGCATATTTGGGAACTAAAAATCTTCCAGCTGAGTGTAGTTAGAAATATATTGCTGGAAGGTGGCCAGGAAACATCTCTGGTTATCTAAAAAGCAGCTCCTGAGCAGTAACAGAGTGAAAGCTGGCTTTTTGTTTGGCTCTCTCAGTCTCAAGTCTCTGATAGGAAGTCAAGATACATGGATTTGAGGGTCTGGCCCTGTGGCTGCTTTAAATTTAGGCACAGGGGAGTTCTAGGTTTCCTCCCTCCTAATTTGTTCCATTCATGAAGTAGATAAGGTAGAGTGGCCAGATTCAGCAAATAAAAATATAAGACACACAGATTTGACTTTTAGGAAAACAACCAATAATCTTTTCAGTACATTTCAAACACCGCATAGGACATATGGCAGAAAATTATTCATTGTTTATCTGAAATTCAAACTTGGCTGGGCATTCTATATTTTATCTGGCAATTATAAGGTCAGAGAAAATTTCCCCCAATGTTTGAAACAGTTAATGAGGTCTTTTGTGCCTCAGGTACTGGTTTAACAGGGTCTTTTCTGGTTTTGTAAAGGTTGCCCTTCCCAGTCTTCCTTCACCTGCAGGGCTGTCAGCACTGAGAGGACTGGAGGAAGTTTGTAAAGAGTCTGGGAGCCGTTAAAGAGGAACAGAGCCAAGACCTGGACTCCTTCCCTGTAGTTACTATTAGAAAGTATTTTGTGCATTGAACTGGTCATGATTAAAAAAGGACTGAGTAAGAAAGAACACCAAAGATCTTAGGTTAGGACTCTTGTTGTGGTCTGCATTGCCCAATGCGAGGTGCTGTTTGGGCACTTGTGTGACTGGAAGCAGAAGGCCCTCCTGATCCAGCCACTTGGTGAACCGAGAAGTTCTAGGCGTGGCTGCCGTGCTATACCTCTAAGGGACAGGCTGCTTCTCTCTTTAAGAATCACTGCAACCACTGTATTTGCAGCAGCAAAGGCAAGAGCACAGCAGGCAGAAAGGTCACACGGAACTGCAGGGGATCTGTTTTCATCAGTAAACTGTGTGCCAGGAGCAGAACACCAGCAGCCCTCAACAGGGCCCTCTTGTATCGAATACAATTTTCTGGTTTTCTCTTTCTGAGGTATGTGGATCGAAAGGCTCCCAGAGTTCTTGAACAGTTTAAGGAACAAGAGAGATACTGGACTCCCTGCCAGTGTGGCAGTTGGGAAGTATTTTTAATTTGAAAATTAATAGATAAGACCTCTTTTTTGCCCCAAACTACAGAGGTAGTTGCTACTGTTAGCACATAGATACATGTATATTATATATTTGGCATCATAACATATATTGTTTTATAAATAGCTAAGTTCTATAAAAGTTTCTTTTTTCCTTTTCTAAGATGTCATGACCTGAGAAGGCTATATATATTTTACTGTGGTCTTGTGCTTAGCAGTTTTAAAGATATAGCTTAGATCAATAAACATATGTTAATGAGTTTGAGTGAACTTCGGGAGTTGGTGATGGACAGGGAGGCCTGGTGTACTGGGATTCATGGGGTTGCAAAGAGTCGGACACGACTTAGCGACTGAACTAAACTGAACTGAACTGAATGAAAAAATATAAAGTTTTGTGATTCCTTATCATTCTTGCATATTTTTCATCTTTGTCAGCCTGTATCCATTAATATTTTTAAAAGACCAAGCTAAAAATTTTACCTATAATAGTTAATCATCCTTGGTAATTATTTTTAACTTTAATTACTTGTTTTACTCTGGTGCCTTAGTTTATATCGTATAATCTTGTGTTTATGCACACACTAAGCTAAAATAATATATTGATTGTTGATCCTCTTAATTGCATTCTTCTAGCAGGAAATATAGGAGCATGTTTATTATGATCTTAGGGTAGGAAATAATTTCTTAAGTAGGACCCCCCAAATATAAGCAATAAAGTAAAAGACAATAAAGTAAAATACTTAATTATATTAACATAAAAACTTTGTTTGTGAAAAAATCACGTAAAAGAAGATAAATGGAAGATACCAACTGAGGGGATATATTAATATTTACAAATCGGCCTTTAAAATGGATGGCATTGTTGTTACCCTTTTCCTTCCCATGTATCCACGTCCTTTGCCATGTGACATTGTGGTTTCCCGCTAGAGACAGAGTATATTTTCCTGTACTTGAACTTGGTTAGTATTAGACTTGATTGTGTGATTTGCTTTGCCCATTGAAATGTGGGCAGGAGAGGCAGAGTCCTCGTTTGAAGCTTATATTTTAAGATGCATTGTGTTTCCAACTGTTCTAAAATTTTTGTTGTTGCCATGGGAAAAACAGGATTCCAGTAGCCTCCTTGTCCAAGGAGGATGAGAAACACGTGAAGTAGATCTGGAGTACTGCTTGGCGTAAGCCAGCGAGGCCCATCCTGGCCAACTCCCAGCCAACCTGAAAATGTACAAGACATAATGTTGTTTTATGCCACTGAATTTTAGGATAGTTTTGCATGTAGAATTATTGTGGAAACAGCTGACTTATAGACATATTCAATTGAAATTATCCAAAGAACTCCTAAAAAATTAATGAGGAAAAGAATAATCTTAACAGGGAAGTGGGTCTATGATAAGTGAAAAAGTAATTCACAGATGAGAAAATTGAAATGACCAATACATAGGTGAACAGATGGTTAGCTTGTTTCACTGGTTATCAGGTAAATATAGATTCAATAAATGATGAGACAGTTTATCATACCTATTAGATTGGCAAAAATTAATGTCTGGCAATACTGAGTATCTGTAAGGATATGAAAAAAAACAGGACTTTTATATATATAGATGGTGGAATGCTTAAGAATACAAAGAGAGAGACTTCCTTGGTGGTCCAGTTATTTAGACTACAGGCTTCCACTGCTGGGGACATGGGTTCAATCCCTGGTTGGGAAACTAAGATCCTTCATGCATGTAGTGTGGCCAAAAGAAAAAAAAAACACAAAGAAAGGGTCTTTGCTATTTTGCTATATTGCTGTATTAAGCAGTGAGAGGATATTTTCAAGGAATATAATTGACAAAGGATTATATATAGAATTTATAGAGAAGTTTTGGAAATTATTAAGGAAAAATAGGCAACCTAGGAGAAAAATTGGTAAAAAATAACCTAGATGTCCATCAACAGATGAATGGATAAGCAAGCTGTGGTATATATACACAATGGAGTATTGCTCAACCATTAAAAATAATACATTTGAATCAATTCTAATGAGGTGGATGAAACTGGAGCCTATTATACAGAGTGAAGTAAGCCAGAAAGAAAAACACCAATACAGTATAGTAACGCATATATATGGAATTTAGAAAGATGGTAACAATAACTGTGTATACGAGACAGCAAAAGAGACACTGATGTATAGAACAGTCTTTTGGACTCTGTGGGAGAGGGAGAGGGTGGGATGATTTGGGAGAATGGCATTGAAATACGTATAATATCATATACGGAACGAGTCGCCAGTCCAGGTTCGATGTACGATACTGGATGCTTGGGGCTGGTGCACTGGGACGACCCAGAGGGGTGGTATGGGGAGGGAGGAGGGAGGAGGGAGGAGGGTTCAGGATGGGGAACACATGTATACCTGTGGTGGATTCATTTCGATATTTGGCAAAACCAATACAATATTGTAAAGTTTAAAAATAAAATAAAATTAAAATAATATATAGATAAGCAATTCACAGAAGGAGTGTTGAATGGCTAGCTAATCAACCTAAAACAGATCACCAATTACATTGGTAATCAGAAATGAAAATTAAAATGACAGTGAGATCAACTTTGTACCTCTCATGGTGGCAGAAGTTGAAATGTCATGAAGTCTCTTGTTCTGGTAAGGAGGTGGGGGACACATGTGAATCCATGTGATCTGCTGCTAATATTATTTTGGACACCAATTTGGTAATATTTGTTGAAATTGAGTACTCACATGCATTCTGACCCAGAAATTCTACTTCTGAATTGTATTACTTGCTAGTGCTGCCATAACAACTTACAACATGATGGGAGGCTTAAACAACAGAAATTTATTTTCTCGTAATTTGAAGGCTAGAAGTCTAAGATCAAGGTGTCAGTAGATGTGTGTGTGTGTGTGTTTTCCTAAGGCTTCTCTCCTTGACTTGCAAATGGCCAAGTTTTTTCGCATGTCCTTATATGGTCATTCCTCTGTGGGTATCTGTGTCCACACCTCTCTTCTTAAAAGGATACCACTTATATTGAATTGGGCTTCTCTGGTTGTTCAGATGGTAAAGAATCTGCCTGCAATGTAGGAGACCCAGGTTCAATCTCTGGGTTGGGAAGATCCCCTGGAGAAGGGAATGGCTACCCACTCCAGTATTTTAGCCTGGAGAATTCCATGGACAGAGGAGCTAGCAGACTACACTCCATGGAGTTGCAAAGACTCAGACATGACTGAGTGACTAAATTTTTTATTGAATTAAGGCCCATCATAATGGCCTCATTTTAACTTAATCGCATCACTAAAGACCCTGTTTCCTATAAAGCCATATTCTGGGGTACAGAGTATTGGGATATAAACATGAATTTAGGTGAGGACACAATTCAACCCACAGCAGAACACATATATATATATATATGTGTATATATAAATTATATAGAGGGACTCTTGGAGAGGTACACAGACTTGTATGAGAATGTTTATTATATTATAACATTGTTTCCTAAACAGTTGGAAACTACCTAAACATACTTGGATAGGCATATGGTCAGATGAAATACATTATAAATGCATCTGATGCAAAATAAAATACAAAATAGAATGCTATGAATGCAAAATAAAAGAACGAAATCAATTATATTAATTGAGAACTCCTCTTTTTCTCAAATAATAAGAAATCTATAGATGGGAAGTTCAAAGCTGATAACAATCAATGACCCAAGCTCTTTCTGTGGTTCTGCTCTGTCATCTTTCCTCCTCAGATTTGCAGTAAGACTGCTTGGTGTCTAGGCTTTATACCACAGATAACAGAAGGAAGGGTGAAGGGCCATGGCAACGTTGCTTTACCTCTTTATAGGTAAAGCAAGAGGTGACATCTCATTCTGTCATCTCATTCCGTCTTATGCCATTCTGAGTTGCAAAGAATGCTGGGAAATCTAGTCTTGTTTGTGTCCATAGCAGTGAAAGGCAAGGGGGAGATGAGACTATGTGTTGAATGAGCTAAGCTGCAAGTATAGTTCGACAGCAGTAGGCCGTGAAAATGTCATGTTAAGAGGAGAGACTGAGAGAGAGAGAGAGAGATTGAGAAGTAGAAAGAGATAGTAATTACAATACTGTTTGTGTAAATTAAAAAATCCACACACACACAAGGTGATTTATCATTGTAAAGATATGTATCATTATAAAGATAAAAAAATGTAGAAAAAGCCACAGAAAGTTGATTGGAAAACCGCCAACACTAACTACTATAGATTGGATACCTATCAGAACGAGGGGGTGAAATGGAACTGATACTGAAGGATATAGAATATGAGAGCAACAATAACAACAACAAAAACAACCCCAGGCTTTTCCCACCGGTTCCATGAGTTGAACTTTAACAGAGGAGCATGATTGATTGGGTCAGTCTAATTCTTTGTATTCACGACCTGGGAGGAATAAAGCCGGGATGAGTCTTGTCGCCTGTGTGGGTTATTCAGATTATTGGGGAGGGTTAATTGTGCGTGTGTGCTACGTCGCTTCATTCATGTCAGACTCTTTGACACTCTATGGACCGTAGCCCACCAGGCTCCTATGTCCATGAAATTCTCCAGGCAGGAATACTGGAGTGGGTTGCCATGCCCTCCTCCAGGGGATCTACCTGAATCAGGGATCAGATCCATGTCTCTTACATATCCTGTGCAGGTGTGGGCAGGGTTATTTAGAGCCAAAAAAAAGTGACTCACTATGTTAATGACTGAGTTTAATTATTTTTCTTTACTTTGTGATAAGCACCATTCTTTTCACTACAGTTGAAGGACTGATAGGAATGGTGCTACAGTTTAAGTTTAGGGATGATAGCAGTTCTTTTTAAGATAATTTAGGGATATTGTAAGTTTTGAAAAATGAATTTTATACATATTTTTTCCTTGTGTTCCATAATACAAAATTAGTAAGAGTTGACTTTTAGAGGGTCAGCGAGAGCATGAGTAAAATAAATATGGCTACTTGGTAGTGAAATCCATCATGCTCTGGTCTTCTGTTATTATCTTTGGAAACAGAGAGTGGGAGAAAGGATTTCCTTCTTCTCTCTCAAATATAGCCCTCAGTGACTGACTGGCTCCCTTCTCTGGAATGAAGCAAATTGGCACAATTTCATGTCTTATGTGGGAACAAGACACAGAAGTTTATTTATTTTATTCTTTTTAAGCTTACTGTCATTCTTTTGCTTTTAGTTTTGTATTCTATCCTTAAAACATCTCATACTCAATTCTCCAGATAACATACATAATTAATTAATATGTGTTAGTATGTTTTGCTTTTATTAAGCATTTGTTACAACTTTGGAAGCAGCTGTTAAGCACTTCCATTTTAATGACCATGATTCCTTATTACTTAATTATAAATTATTAACATGCATGGGGTAGAAATGGTGAAATGGATTTAATTTGTAAATAAAAATGTGTGAACTTAATGACTCTTCACCAACTTTTAAATCAGATGGGCAATCTACTTCGTATCTCTCACAGTAGTTTTCTAAGATTCAATGGTATTTGGATTTGGAAAAGTAGGACTCCACAATGAGAAATTTATCTTCCACAAAATAACAATAATTGACTAATGAATTATTTAATATTGTAATTAGTACTTCATTGGATTCTATGGATTCTATGAGTAATTTTATAAGTAATTACCTTTTATACCAACTTTATAGGTCTCATCGCACATGAAGAAACCAGGGTAAATGGGAGTCAGTGTGAACAAGACCAAGCAGAGTAAAGCAGAGCTTGAATCTGAAGTTTGTCTTGCCTTTCTGCCTATGTTTTCATTACTTCCCTTCTTTTCCTACCCTTAGTGGGTTCTTGATGCCTTATCTCTACTCAGCCATGAGACAGCTCTTCTTGTCTCATAGTTTAAGGCATAACACAAATGCATAGTTATCATATCTTGATTTTTCTCCTGAGTTGCAGGATTCTGAATTTCCAGCTGCCTATGCGAATACCCATTTGCACATGCTACTCATACCCCAAACTTATCATGCCTACTGTAGTCAGAGTAGAGCTTGCTCTAGATTTGCTCATTGGTATGAATATTATGTTATGAGCCATATGTTATGAGTAATAATATGTTATGTTACTGCAATAGGGAGGTAATACATTGTTTTCAAGATAGATTATATAAAAAGTGTATAAAAATTTAAAATAGAGCATAAACTATATGGAGGCATTTTTGTTAAAAGTAAAAAGGATTATTTTAAATAAGTAGTATCTATAGCAATGCACCCCACTCCAGTATTCTTGCCTGGCAAATCCCATGGATGGAGGAGCCTGGTAGGCTGCAGTCCATGGGGTCGCTGAGGGTTGGACACGACTGAGCAATTTCACTTTCACTTTTCACTTTCATGCATGGGAGAAGGAAATGGCAACCCACTCCAGTGTTCTTGCCTGGAGAATCCCAGGGACGGGGGAGCCTGGTGGGCTGCCGTCTCTGGGGTCGCACAGAGTCGGACACGACTGAAGCGACTTAGCAGCAGCAGCAGCATTGACTAATCATTCAGTCTTCCCTCCCTACCAAAGCATTATTATTTAAAAAGGTTTTTTTTTTTTTTTTTTTTAAGCCACAAGTAGAATCTAACAAGGACTTTACATGTAGGTGCTTAAGGCACCTGGCAAAAACAGAAATCATTAAATGAGACATAGTTCAGGAGTTCCTGCATCAGGGAATGAAACTCAGGGTTGGAAACTGAGGACAGAAAGAAAAAATTAGTTATCTGTATATTCTAAAATGTGTGGGTGATAGGTGAAAATGATAAGCAAATTACTGGCAAAACAGACTTTTCAGTTTCCTTCTGGATGCTTTCTTCTAAGTTAATTTGAGAAAGAATTGTAAGTGTTGATTTTGTATTATAGAGAATATATCAGTTTAGAAAATTAAAGTTACAAAATTTTATGAAAAAATCAATAACAGGATGTTATTATTTCCAAATGAAATATAATTTTTACATGGCCACCATGATAGCTACATGAGGAAAGAAACAGCCATATTCAGATGTTAAAAGTGATTTTACAGAGTGAAGAACTCTAAAGTTGCTTTCATTATAAGGAATAGAATTCTCTTTTCAATAAATTGCAATTTCCTATTTTGTATCACAACTGAGTGATTATTTCTCTTCTCTTTGGAAAATTTAATTCTTTAATATAAAGGATATGTCACTAGTGGCAAGCCTGCGAGCCTAACAAGAGAGATCATTCTGAGCCTCTAGATCTGTCTTATTTTTGCCATTGTTAATAGTAGACTTGATGTTTGTGATAATAGTTTTAGAGAAGCATGGAAAATTTGTATCTTTGGTTAAGATAAATTTGTTGTAGTTAATGATTTTAGCTGGGTCTGCATTCATGCTCAGTCGTGTCTGACTCTTTGAGACCCCATGGACTGTATCCCACCAGGTTTCTCTGTCCATAGGATTATCCTGGCAAGATAGGGAGTGGGTTGCCATTTCCTTTTCTAGGGGATCTTCTCGACCCAGGGATTGAACCACGTCTCCTGTGGCTCCTGCATTGGCAGGAGGATTCTTCACCACTGAGCCACTTGGGAAGCTGGATTTTAATTAATTATATAGTAAAATCTTTATTTTTAGAATAAATCAGGCAAATCAGTGCCCATGCCTTTCCAAACTGAAATGGGTATTAAATTGTGAAATAATTTGTAGCTTGTATGAGGACTTTGTTACAGTCATAACATTGCATGCTCATGAGAAATAATACAGTGATAACAAGAAATGTATCTTCTAAAATTACTTTATAGCTCCTATTATAAAATGGACAGTTAGCAAATATTAAACAGGGCAATTAGAAAATACTAAATGGTTTACAAATATCATATGTAATTTTGAAGAAAAATTATTTTGCTTTATAGTGCAGTTTATTTTTATATTCTGGAATTTATTTTTGGATTTTCTAATGGAGCTTGGAAACTTTACGTAGAGTTTTTGTTTGCTCTTTTGTCCTAGAAAATCTAGAGTTGTAGAAAGTCATCCTGATGATTGAACCCAATTCTTATGTATCTGATTGAATTGATAGAGGAGGAAATAATGTAACAAAATAATTTGTCATAGATGAGAAGTAATAAACACTAATATGGGCAAAAACAATGGAATATTGCTAGACACAGTATTATTAATAGGCAAAGCTGAGATGGTGTGCTTCAGTTCCTAGTTCAAGTATTAAATGTCATTGGACTCAATACTGTGGCCTTTCAGGATCAGATGATACCCTCTGCTGGCTAAATGTGGAATTGCGTTTAAAAATGAATGGCTTTATTTTTTTGTTTTAAAAATAGGGATGATTGTTGTGTAAAAGGATTGAGCAGTGCAGAATATTGTAAGATAATATAGGAAAAATTGTAACTGTGAATAATGAAGTCAATGTATCACTTAAATAAATATTTTTCCAAGTGAAACTAATATGGAAATACCCATAATTGAAATTTCCTAACCTGATGATTTATTTTTTAACCATGGCAGTAGGTCACAGGAAAGAAACACAGCAGAGGCAAAATACATAGATCTCCTTATCTCCATCTTCAATAACAATTTTGAATAATCCAAGCTATTTAAATTACTTTTATTACTTACTGTTGTAACAGTGACTGGCAAATATCTCGAGGTGAGATAAGAACTGCTTTTCTCAGGACTTCCCTGGTGGTCCAATAGCTAGGATTCCATGCTTCCGCTGCAGGGGGCATGGGTTCCAACTCTGGTCCGGGAACTAAGATTCCTCACAGTGTGGCAAAAAAAAAAATCCAAAAAAACCCTACCCTGAGAACTTTTCTCTGGGTACCCTGACCTAATTTCTGTTAAAAATAATGGAAATACTCTTATGTAATTTGGAAGTTCGGTAAGTACATGGAAGTATCATATAGCATGTTTGTTTTAAATTTTTTTCTATATTTTATTTCTTTAACTTTTAATTTTATATTGGAGTACAGTTGATTGACAACATTGTGATCGTTTCAGGTGTACAGCAAAGTGATTCAGTTATACATGTACATATGTCTATTCTTTTTCAAATTCTTTTCCCATTTAGGTTGTTACATAATACTGAACAAAATTCCCTGGCTATTATGTAGGTCCTTTTGCTCGTCCATTTAAAATATATTTTAAATTCTAAAAGTCACTTTGGAATTTACAGTGTTTGGGGCACATGATGACATGAAAAGTTATATTTAAAAGCTTTTATTACACAATATGTTGTTATTTCATTGCAAACTTAAAAAATATAATTTCAATCTGATTCTACTGTTTAATATTGCCTTTCACTGGTATGTTGCTTTAAGAGCACCCATCCCCCTTTCCTGTTTGAGCCACTGTGTCCTGTCAGTCATCCTGAAATACACTAGGGTACTTGTCAGGCTGTTTGCTTACAAATGCATCATAAGCCAAATTGTGAGCCATGATAGTGGCACTGAATTTCTAAACACAAGAAATTGCTTAGACAGTTGGTTTAGTATCTGTGTATGGGCAATACTCTGTCCTGCAGTAGGTGAGTGAAGTGTCAAACTTTTTAAAATCAAACTTTGCTCTAAGGCAAATCCTAATTATAAGTTATATGTTACTTGGTTAGATAACTTTGGGGGAAATTAAAAGATATTATTTCTATAAAATGGGATGAGTAGAAACTACTGTATTGTGTATTTATTACTTTTATAACTAATTTCCTTTTAATAGCACTAAACTCTAAACTACTTTATGAAAAGTCCAGCTTTATAAATATCTACTTTTCCAAGTTGATTAGCAGTCATTTCTGTTATAAATAGAAATGTGATTCTCTTACATACTTTTTCTTTCACATCAATTGAGGCAGACTCAGTTGAGCAGAGGCTCAAGCTCAGTTCTGTTATCTGAAGTATTTATTAATGGCTTTAAAAATAGCGCTAAAACAAATTTTCATGTGCCAGTGCCCAAGCTATAGTAGTCTTATATCAAAGCATTAAAAAAATTCCTATTAGCTGAGCTATTACTGTTTGAGTAACTGTATACAAGACACTGGAAGCTTTACATTTTTTAGACATAAAAGTTATGCAGCAAGCAGGCTCTTTGTGCAGACAATTTAATTTCTATATGAAGCTCTAAACCTAGGTTGGACATGTATACTTTTCTAGTATTTTCTGTATGTTGCCTTAATATTTTAAAAAGAGAATTAATAAAAGTGAAAATATAGGAACTTGTGGATTTTGATGCTGTGTGTTTAATATGGTAGAGGATAGTTAAGAGGCTGCGAGGACTTGAAGTTTTAAGGCTTTATCTAGGGTAAACAAGAAGATATCTATATCTATATCTATCTATATATCTATATCTATATATATATAGAATGATTATTTATTCCTTACCTTTTTCTGGAAAGGATTCAAGGTGACTTGTAAGGATATGTGAAATTCAAGACCCTGGATCAGCCGGGGCTGGACCCCGGCAGGAGAAATTAAAAGTGGGGTGAAAGTAGAAAGAAAAATAAGCATGAGATATAAAACAGAGCCAGGAATAAGGCTGAGCTGCCGCAGTTCTTGATTATGGTTTTATGACACGGGTGTATGGTGGATTGATGGGAGAGAAAATATAGGCTTATATATAGAAGTCTTACAGGGGACCTTCATGCAAACTAGCTGTCTTCTTTACCAAAGGTCACAGTGCAGAGTGGGGAACATATGCTGGATGGTGAATATTAAATATACTTTAAATATCACTTGTGTTTTGGTGGAAAAAAAAACTAGAGAACTGCTGCCCTTTTAGCCCACACACTGATTTATGTAGGCATAAGTGTGGCTCTAAGTTTTCTAGGAGCAGAAAGGAATTTGGTCTGTTACTTAATTCAGAAGAAAGATTAAAGAGGCTTAGTTGTTTGGAAACAATAAGAAGTTGTTTAAATAAGGTCATATATCTACATATTAGAACAGATATGATCAAGCTAATGTTAAAATAAAATATATTTGGCAATTTTGTATGAATCTAGCCCTGGTATTTAAAATTTTTTCTGAATAGGTTTTTATAAGTGAGATTAGTTACTTTCTTTCTTTCACTCAATTTGGTTATACATTTAACTTGAATTTCAGCTTCTGTTAGGTCAAAATTAACTAGATCCATTTAATGTGGGAAAAAGTTGTTGGGTAGGAGGAAGGAATTCAGAGGTAGGACTTTTTAATGTACTTTGATCTTCAAATACTCAAAAACCAACTACTGTGTTGAAGACTCTGGGCTCTGAGCTGCACACCATGCTAAACCCAGCCTGTAAAAGTGAATAAGCTTAGAAGTTCACTGCTTTCACCCAATAGTATTGAAAAAGGACAAAAGTGTAGCAGTTAACATTTTGCTAAGTATCTTTCAGTGATATCTTCAGATATTCAATTAACATGGTGAGTCAGGGACAATGATTTGGCTTCCTTTTTTATTCCATTGTTAAAAATAAAATAAATAAGAAGTGGTTATCTTTTACAAAAAGCACTACAGAAACAAAATACTCAAAGCTTTTTTTTTTGTTTGTTTTTGTACTTTTGTAAAGACATATGCAGGTTGACTTAGAGTTCTGTAACACATCAGCTGCATGACATGACATTGTGGATAATCTGGACACATAGGTTTAAAACCTGGGAAGTAAATATTCTTAAGATACTAAGTAGGGTTTTATTGTCGTTTAGTTCTAAGTCGTGTTTGATTCTTTGCAACCCCATGGACTGTAGCCCGCCAGTCTCCTCTCTCCATGGAGATTATCCAGGCAGGAATACTGGAGTGGGTTGCCATTTCTTTTTCCAGGGGATCTTCCTGATCCAGGGATCGAACCTGTGTCTCCTGCAGTTCCTGCTTGGGAGATGAATTCTTTACCACTAGCTCCACCTGGGAAGCCCGAAGCAGATCTGTGCTAAGTTGCTTCAGTCCTGTCCACCTCTTTGTGACCCCATGGACTGTAGTCTGCCAGGCTCCTCTGTCCATGGGATTTTCCAGACAAGAATACTGGAGTGGGTTGCAGGTTTTGGCATCAAAGAAATTGAGTGATTACCAGAGTGGTCAAGAATGCTTAAGGAAAACAAATTAGCTTTTGAAAACATTAATTCAGAGATCCTAGTGAGAAATCTGCTAACTGCTTATAGAGTCAATGGATATCAATATAAATCTGTAATTATATAGTAACTGAAGTAATCTGGAAATATTTTCAGTGTCAGTGAGGTAAGAGATGAACAGAAAAGATTTTTTAAAATTTAGATTTATTAAGGAAAAATTTACATACATTAAATTCACTCTTTTTAAGTTTATAGTTTGATGAATTCTGACAATTATACACAATCATATAATTACCACCATAATCAAATAGAACATTTCTATTTGAATCAATCCAAAAAGTTACCTGTTTTATGCATAGGTGTTCAGTGATTTCAGCACCATTTGTTGAAAAGACTATCTTTTTTTTCCATTGAGTTACTGTGACATCTTTGTTGAAAGTCAAGTATCCATTTAATATAAAGTTTACTACATGAGCCTGGGTTGTCTCACTTTTGGTAATGTTAAGCTTGATCAGTGCATTCACGCACAATAAGCCTGATTCTCATAGTTCCCAGTTAATCAGTCACCTAAAGATTTTAGCCTTCATACTGGTAATTCCTGTATAGTCTATTATTTTTTAAGGGTTTGTAAATGGCGACTTTATCATTCTATAATTCTTTTTTAAATGCTTACATTTTTGTTTTTTAAATTTTTTTGTGTTTTTATTTTTAATTATTTTATTTTTAAAAATTTTGGCTGTGTCAAGTCTTCGTTGTGGCATGTGGGCTTTTTTCTCTAGTTGCTGAGAATTGACTTCTCTTGTTGCAAAGCACGGACTTTAGAGTGCGCGTGTTCGGTAGTGGTGCTGTGTGGCCTGAGTTGCTCAGTGGTATGTTGGATCCTAGTTCCATGACCAGGGATCAAACCCATGTCCCCTTCATTGGAAGGTGGACTCCTAACCACTGGATTGCGAGGGAAGTCCCCTATTTGTTAGTTTTATCAGTTGGGATCATTTATAAAGAAGAACGCTTCCCTTACTATTTCATTAGTCAGAAGTATAGTTCATATCAGGAAATCAGGAAAATGCTTGATTATTTCCCATTATTTACCCATTTTCAGAAAAATAAGATGGTGTTCTAGCAACTTTGAAAGGTGACCAATGAGTTTTTGTTTTAGAATTTTTATATGTTCGATATGTTTCAGTGTATTGTAATTTTTATTCTTTTGATGCTCAAATTTTCTGATTTTGGCCACTGAGAACCCCTTTGAATTGTTTACTTAGCCTTTTGATTGCTTTCCTGCTTGGTCAGTGATAAAAAATCCACCTCCCAAAAAGAGGACGTGGTTTGATCCCTGGGTTGGAAAGATCCCTGGGAGAAGGAAATGACAACCCACTCCAGTATTCTTGCCTGGAAAATCCCATGGACAGAGGAGCCTGATGGGCTATGGTCCATGGAGTCGTAAAATAGTCAGACACAATTTAGTGATGAAACAACAAGAAGCTTTGGACAAAACCCAAAACCTTGATTCCTAGCTCAAGAAGTTGTTCTAGGCTCATTTTGTACATTTCCTGCACCAGATCTTTGATCAGCCTTTTCACCAAAGTCCTTTTAGTGGAAAATAGTATTTAGGGAACACAAACTATGCACCAGATTGCCATCGCTGCCCATTTTTTTTTTTTTTTTTTGGATGGTTGTGAATACATACAAAAAGAAGTAGATATTTTTTAGAAAAGGAAACATATATAATGAGATCATTAAATTTTTTGGTTTTACATTTGCATCTTTTTTCTTTATATTGAGGCATAGTTGATTTACAATATTATATTAATTTTAGGTGTACAACATAGTGACTCAAAATTTTTTATGGATTATACTCCATTTGTAGTTATTTTGAAATATTGGCTATATTTCCTGTGCTGTAAAATGTATCCTTGTAGCCTGTTTACAGGGCAGGAGCCCTCCCCTGTTAGCACTGGTAACCACTAGTTTGTTTGCTATTTCTGTGACTCTGTTTCTTTTTCATTTTAGTCACTAGTTTGTTTTATTTTTTAGATTCCGCATATAAATGATAATATACAGTATTTGTCTTTCTCTGTATGACTTATTTCACCATGCAGAGTACTCTCTCAGTCCATCTATGTTATTATAATTAGCAAAACTTCATTTTTTATGGCTAGATATTATTCTTTTGGGAGAAGGCAACGGCACCCACCCAACTGGAAAATCCCATGGACAGAGGAGCCTGGTAGGCTGCAGTCCATGGGGTCGATAAGAGTCGGACACGACTGAGTGACTTTACTTTCACTTTTCACTTTCATGCATTGGAGAAGGAAATGGCAACCCACTCCAGTGTTCTTGCCTGGAGAATCCCAGGGACAGAGGAGCCTGGTAGGAGGCCGTCTATGGGGTCGTACAGAGTCGGACACGAGTGAAGCGACTTAGCAGCAGCAGCAGTATTCTTTTGAATATCTACAGCACATCTTTATCCGTTCATCTGTTAATGGACACCTAGGTTGCTTCTGTATCTTGGCAATTGTAAATAATTCTTTGATGAACTTTGAAGTACATTCAGTGCAGTTGCTCAGTCATATCTGACTCTTTGAGAACTCATGGACTGCTGCACACCAGGCTTCCCTGTCCATCACCAATTGTCGGAGCTTGCTCAAACTCATGTCCATCTAGTCAATGATGTCATCCAACCATATCATCCTCTGTTGTCCCCTTCTCCTCCTGCCTTCAATCTTTTCCAGAATCAGGGTCTTTTCCAATGAGTCAGTTCTTCACATCAGGTGGCCAAAGGTTTGGAGCTTCAGCTTCAGCATCAGTACTTCCGATGAATATTCAGGACTGATTTCCTTTAGGATTGATCTCTTTGCAGTCCAAGGGACTCTCAAGAGTCTTCTCCAGCACCACAGTTCAAAAGCATCAATTTTTCAGTGCTCAGCTTTCTTTATGGTCCAACTCTCACATCTATACATGACTACCAGAAAAATCATAGCTTTGACTAGACAGACCTTAGTTGTTAATGTCTCTGCTTTTTAATATACTGTCTAGG
This sequence comes from Bos indicus x Bos taurus, assembly GCF_003369695.1. Classification (NCBI taxonomy): domain Eukaryota; kingdom Metazoa; phylum Chordata; class Mammalia; order Artiodactyla; family Bovidae; genus Bos; species Bos indicus x Bos taurus. The sequence goes on along the minus strand of NC_040103.1, from coordinate 24,115,012 downwards.
TTGGTCATAGCTTTTCTTCCAAGGAGCAAGCATCTTTTAATTTCATGGCTGCAGTCATTATCTGCAGTGATTTTGGAGCCCAAGAAAATAAAGTCTCTTACTGTTCTCATTGTTTCCCCTCTATTTGCCATGAAGTGATAGGACTGGTTGCCATGATCTTCTTCTTTTGAATTTGAGATTTAAGCCAGCTTTTTCACTCTCCCCTTTCACTTTCATCAAGAGTCTCTTCAGTTCCTCTTCGCTTTCTGCTATAAGGATGGTGTCATCTGCATATCTGAGGTTATTGATATTTTTCCCAGCAAACTTGATTTCAGCTTGCTTGTGCTTCATCCAGCCTGGCATTTTGCATGATGTATAATGCATATAAGTTAAATAAACAAGATGACAATATACAGCCTCAACGTAAACCTTTCCCGATTTGGAACCAGTCCGTTGTTCCATGTCCTGTTCTAACTTTTGCTTCTTGACCTGCTTATAGATTTGTCAGGAGGCAGGTAAAGTGGTCTGATATTCCCATCTCTTGAAGAATTTTCCACAGTTTGTTGTGATCCATACAGTCAAAGGCTTTGGCATAGTCAATAAAGCAGAGTAGATGTTTTTCTGGAACTCTCTTGCTTTTTCTATGATCCAGCAGATGCTGGCAATTTGATCTCTGGTTCCTCTGCCTTTTCTAAATGCAACTTGAACATCTGGAAGTTCTTGGTTCACGTACTGTTCAAGCTTAGCTTGGAAAAATTTTGAGCATTATTTTGCTAGTTTGGGAGATGAGTGCAATTGTTTGGAATGAAAACTGACCTTTTCTAGTCCTTTGTCCACTGCTGGGTTTTCCAGATTTGCTGGCATATTGAGTGCAGACTTTGACATAATAATCTTTTAGGTTTTGAAATAGCTCAGCTGGAATTCCATCACCTCCACTAGTTTGTTCATAGTGGTGCTTCCTAAGGCCCACTTGACTTCGCACTCCAGGATGTCTGGCTCTAGGTGAGTGATCACACCATTGTGGTTATTTGGGTTGTTAAGTTCTTTTTGTATATGAATCCTTTCAAATTAATGTTTTCATTTTCTTCAGATATATACCCACATGTGGAAATGCTGAATCATATGGTAGTTTTATTTTTAGTTTTTGAGAAAACTCCATACTGTTTCCCAAGTGATTTTACCAGTTTATATTCCCACCAACAGTATACAGAGGTTCCATTTCTCCACATCCTTGCCAACATTTGTTATTTACATTCTTTTTGATGATAGCCATTCTGACAGGTGTTGGGTGGTGTCTCACTGTCATTTTAATTTGTATTTCTCTGATGATTAGAGATATTGAACATTTTTCATGAGCCTGTTGGCCATCTGTTTCTCTTTTTTTAAATTCTGGAATCTTATTTCCTAATAGTGTGAATATAATTATTTATTTGCTTTATCCTCATGTATGTGTATACATACGTTGGCCACTTGATGTGAACAGCTGACTCACTGGAAAGGAGAAGAGGATGACAGAGGATGAGATGGTTGGATGACATCACTGATGCAATGGACACAAATTGGGCAAACTCCAGGAGATGGTGAGGGACAGGGAAGCCTGGTGTGCTGCAGTCCGTGGGGTTGTGAAGAGTCGGTCGTAACTTGGTGACTGAGCAACAACATATGTGAAGTGAAAGTGAAGTCGCTCAGTAGTGTCTGACCCTCAGCGACCCCATGGACTGCAGCCTTCCAGGCTCCTCCGTCCCTGGGATTTTCCAGGCAAGAGTACTGGAGTGGGGTGCCATTGCCTTCTCCGACAACATGTGTATACACATATAATAAGAATATATATATATTATACACGTGCATGCGTGCTAAGTCTCTTTAGTCGTGTCTGACTCTTTGCAACTCTATGGACTATAGCTCTCCAGGCTCCTCTGTCCATGGCATTCTTCAGGCAAGAAAACTGGAGTGGGCTGCCATTCCCTTCTCCAGGGGATCTTCCCAACCAAGGGATCGAAGCTATGCCTCTTACATCTCCTGCATTGGAAAGTTCTTTACACTAGCACCACCTGGGAAGCCCATTATACCACACACATATATATATAATAAGAATACTAAATGTAGTTTAAAATTACTTTGACTTTTTTTTTGTCCTAGAGGCTATCTCTCTAGGATTAGAGTAAAAATACTATCCTTATTTTATTTTATTTTTTTTAGTTTGGGATGTTGGATTTATTTGTGGATATCCAATCAGATGACAGATAATGATCTAGAATTCAGGAAGAGTTCTGACAAAACATAGTCTGCTGGAGAAGAGAATGGCAAACCACTTCAACATTCTTGCCTTGAGAACCCCATGAACAGTATGAAAAACAAAATGATATGACACTGAAAGATGAACTCCCCAGATTGGTAGGTACCCAATATGCTACTGGAGAAGACAGGAGAAATAGCTACATAAAGAATGAAGAGGCTGAGACAAAGTGGAAACAATGGCCAGGTGTGGATGTGTCTGGTGCTGAAAGTAAAGTCCAATGCTGTAAAGAACAATATTGCATAGGAACCTGGAATGTTAGATCCATTAATCAAGGTAAATTGGAAATGGTCAAACAGGAGATGGAAAGAGTAAACATCGACATTTAAAGAATCAGTGAACTAAAATGCACTGGAATGGGTTAATTTAATTCAGATGACCATTATATCTACTACTGTAGGCAAGAATCCCTTGGAAGAAATGAAATAACGCTGATAAGTCAAAAAAGAGTCAGAAATGCAGTACTTGGGTGCGGTCTCAAAAACAACAGAATCTCTGTTTCCAAGGCAAACCATTCACTATCATAGTAATCCAAGCTTATGCCCCAACCACTAATGCCAAAGTGGCTGAAGTTGAATGGTTCTATGAAGACCAAATGATCTAGAATTAACACCAAAAAAGATGTCCTTTTCATCATAGGGGACTGGTATGCAAAAGTAGCAAGTCAAGAGATACCTGGAATAATTTGGCTTTGGAGTATAAAATGAAGCAGGGCAACGGCTACCAGAGTTTTGCCAAGATGATGACTGATCATAGCAATCACCCTCTTCCAACAACACAAGAGATGACTCTAAACATGGACATCACCAGATGGTCAATACAGAAGTCAGATTGATTATATTCTTTGCAGCCGAAGATGGAAAAGCTCTTTAAAAGCCATCAAAAACAAGACCAGGAGCTGACTGTGGCTCAGATCATGAACTCCTTATTGCCAAATTCAGACTTAAATTGAAGAAAGTAGGGAAAACCACTAGACCATTCAGGTATGACCTAAATCAAATCCCTTACAATTATACAGTGGAAGTGGCAAATGGATTCAAGGGATTAGATCTGATAGATAGAGTGCCTGAAGAACTATGGATAGAGGTTCGTGACATTGTACAGGAGGTGGTGATCAAAACCATCCCCAAGAAAAAGAAATGCAAAAGGACAAAATGGTTGTCTGAGGAGGCCTTACAAATAGCTGAGAAAAGAAGAGAAGTGAAAGACAAGGAGAAAAGGAAAGATATACCCATTTGAATGGAGAGTTTCAAGGAATAGCAAGGAGAGATAGGAAAGCCTTCCTAAGTGATCAGTGTAAAGAAATAGAGGAAAACAATAGAATGGAAAAGACTAGAGATCTCTTCAAGAAAATTAGAGATACCAAGGGAACACTTCATGCCAAGATAGGCACAATAAAGGACAGAAACTATATATTAAGAAGAGGTGGTAAGTATACACAAAAGAACGATACAAAAGAGATCTTAATGACCCAGATAACCACGATGGTGTTATCACTCACCTAGAGCCAGACATCCTGGAATGCAAAGTCAAGTGGGCCTTAGGAAGCATCACTATGAACAAAGCTAATGGATGTGATGGAATCCCAGCTGAGCTATTTCAAATCCTAAAAGATGATGCTGTCAAAGTCTACAATCAATATGCCAGCAAATTTGGAAAATTCAGCAGTGGACACAGGACTGGAAAAGGTCAGTTTTTATTCCATCCCAAAGAAAGGCAATGCCAAAGAATGTTCAAACTACCACACAACTGCACTCATCTCACATGCTAATAAAGTAATGCTCAAGTTTTTCCAAGCTAGGAGATTCAACAGTATGTGAACTTCACAGTATGTGAACAGTATAAGAACTTCCAGATGTTCAAGCTGGATTTAGAAAAGGCAGAGGAGCCAGAGATCAAATTGCCAGAATCTGTTGGATCCTAGAAAAAGCAAGAGAGTTCCAGAAAAACATCTACTTCTGTTTTATTGACTATGCCAAAGCCTTTGACTGTGTGGATCAAAACAAACTGCATAAAATTCTTCAAGAGATGGGAATATCAGACCACCTTACCTGCCTCCTGAGAAATCTGTATGCAGGTCAAGAAGCAACGGGTACAGCTGGACATGGAACAGATTGGGAATGGCAAAGCTGAATATTGTCACCCTTATTTGCAGAGTTCATCATGTGAAATGGGCTGGATGAAGCACAAGCTGGAATCAAGATTGCTGGGAGAAATATCAGTAACTTCAGATATGCTGTTGACACCACCCTTATGGCAGAAAATGAAGAGAACTAAAGAGCAAAAATATTCCAGCAAACAAAAGCCCAGGTCCAGACGGCTTCACAGCTGAATTCTACCAAAAATTTAGAGAAGAGCTAACACCTATCCTGCTCAAACTCTTCCAAAAATTTGCAGAGGAAGGTAAACTTCCAAACTCATTCTATGAGGCCACCATCACCCTAATACCAAAACCTGACAAAGATCCCACAAAAAAAGAAAACTACAGGCCAATATCACTGATGAACATAGATGCAAAAATCCTTAACAAAATTCTAGCAATCAGAATCCAACAACACATTAAAAAGATCATACACCATGACCAAGTGGGCTTTATCCCAGAGATGCAAGGATTCTTCAATATCCGCAAATCAATCAATGTAATACACCACATTAACAAATTGAAAAATAAAAACCATATGATTATCTCAATAGATGCAGAGAAAGCCTTTGACAAAATTCAACACCCATTTATGATAAGAACTCTCCAGAAAGCAGGAATAGAAGGAACATACCTCAACATAATAAAGCTATATATGACAAACCCACAGCAAACATTATCCTCAATGGTGAAAAATTGAAAGCATTTCCTCTAAAGTCAGGAACAAGACAAGGGTGCCCACTTTCACCATTACTATTCAACATAGTTTTGGAAGTTTTGGCCACAGCAATCAGAGCAGAAAAAGAAAGAAAAGGAATCCAAATTGGAAAAGAAGAAGTAAAACCCTCACTATTTGCAGATGACATGATCCTCTACATAGAAAACCCTAAAGACTCCACCAGAAAATTACTAGAAATAATCAATGACTATAGTAAAGTTGCAGGATATAAAATCAACACACAGAAATCCCTTGCATTCCTATACACTAATAATGAGAAAACAGAAAGAGAAATTAAGGAAACAATTCCATTCACCATTGCAATGGAAAGAATAAAATACTTAGGAATATATCTACCTAAAGAAACTAAAGACCTACATATAGAAAACTATAAAACACTGGTGAAAGAAATCAAAGAGGACACTAATAGATGGAGAAATATACCATGTTCATGGATTGGAAGAATCAATATAGTGAAAATGCGTATACTACCCAAAGCAATTTATAGATTCAATGCAATCCCTATCAAGCTACCAACAGTATTCTTCACAGAGCTAGAACAAACAATTTCACAATTTGTATGGAAATACAAAAAACCTCAAATAGCCAAAGCGATCTTGAGAAAGAAGAATGGAAGTGGAGGAATCAACCTACCTGACTTCAGGCTCTACTATAAAAAGCAGAGACATTACTTTGCCAACAAAGGTCTGTCTAATTTTTTTACAATTTTCTTATGTAAAGGTACTGTGCTATAAACACTGTTTTGAACCTTGCTTTCTTTTTTCACTATGAAAAGTTACTCCATATTAGCATATGGAGAGAACTTCCTCATACAGCTAGGTTGTATTTGTTTGTGTGGATATACCATACATAGTGTCCTCTTCCTTCCTTCCTTTGTTTCCTCTCCTTTTAAAAATATTGCTGCAAAGAATTGCCTTGGGCATATGTTAGATTTTAAAAATTTTAATAGTTACTCTCACAGATTTTCTGAAAGAGATAATATATATTTTTAAAAATTGAAGTATAGTTGATTTACAAATGTTATGTTATAGTTTTCATTTTGGGGATAGATTTCCAGAAGTGAGATCACTGGGTCAAAGCCTATATATATATATATATATTGCAAATTCACCCTCTGTAGGAACAACATTTTGCATAACCACACTCAGTTTATGAGGGTGTCTGATACACTACAGCTTTACTAACAGAGGTTGTTATCTAAATTTTGGATATTTGCCAATCTGCGAGGTGAGAAATTGTATCTCAGAGTAGATTTAATGTGTATTTCTTTGATAATGAACAAAGTTGGGCAGCTTTTTATATACTTAAGGAATATTTGCCTATTTTTCCTTGAATGAGAAATTGTTTTAAATTACAGTAAACTTTAAACAATATCTATTGATTCCTTGCTATGAAAGATGAGGAAAGATGAGTATTTGAGTTTTTCCATCTATTTTGATAAGTGATTTTACTGGTCTGTCCTGTATCTTTCCTAATGCACTCTCTGTCCATGTATATTGGATGCTTCTAATGTTACTCTTTGACTTTTCATTTTCATTCCAATCCCAAAGAAAGGCAATGCCAAACAATGTTCAAACTACCACACAATTGCACTCATCTCACATGCTGGCAAAGTAATGCTCAAAATTCTCCAAGCCAGGCTTCAATAGTACCTGAACTGTGAACTTCCAGATGTTCAAGCTGGATTTAGAAAAGGCAGAGGAACAAGAGACTGAATTGCAAGCTTCTGTTGGATCATAGAAAAAGGAAGAGAGTTCCAGAAAAACATCTACTTTTGCTTTATTGACTATGCCAAAGCCTTTGTGTGGATCACAACAAACTGCATAAAATTCTTCAAGAGATGGGAATATCCGACCACCTTACCTGCCTCCTGAGAAACCTAAATGCAGGTCAAGAAGCAAAAGTTAGTACAGGACATGGAACAATGGACTGGTTCCAAATTGGGAAAGAAGTAGGTCAAGGTTGTATATTGTCACCCTACTTATTTAACTTATATGCAGAGTACATCATGTGAAATGCTGGGCTGGATGAAGCACAAGCTGGAATCAACATTGCTGGGAGAAATATCAATAACCTCAGATATGCAGATGACACCATCCTTATAGCAGAAAGCAAAGAGGAAGTGAGATTCCTGATGAAATGAAAGAGGAGAGAGAAAATGCTGGCTTAAAACTCAACATTCAGAAAACTAAGATCATGGCATCTGGTCCCATTACTTCATGGCAAATAGATGGGGAACGATGGAAACAGTGAGAGACTTTATTTTCTTGGGCTCCAAAATCACTGCAGATGATGCCTGCAGCCATGAAATTAAAAGATGCTTGCTCCTTGGAAGAAAAGCTATGACCAACCTAGACAGCATATTAAAAAGCAGAGACATTTCTTTGCTGACAAAGGTCTGTCTAGTCAAAGGTGTGGTTTTTCCGGTAGTCATGTATAGATGTGAGAGTTGGACCATAAAGAAAGCTGAGCACTGAAGAACTGATGCTTTTGAACTGTGGTGTTGGAGAAGACTCTTGAGAGTCCCTTGGACTGCAAGGAGATCCAACAAGTCAATCCTAAAGGAAATCAGTGCTGAATATTTGTTGAAAAGACTGATGTTGAAGCTGAAGCTCCAATACTCTGGTCACCTAATGTGAAGAACTGACTCCTTGGAAAAGACCCTGATACTGGGAAAGATTGAAGGGAGGAGGAGTAGGGGACGACAGAGGATGAGACGGTTGGATGGCATCACCGGCTTGATGGATATGATTTTGAGCAATCCATGGGAGTCGATTATGGATAGGGAAGCCTGGCGTGCTGTGGTCCATGGGGTGGTAAAGAGTCGCACATGACTGAGCAACTGAACTAAAGTGAAAATGTTACTTTTATCCTTGTAGTGTTTCACTTTTTGTTTTATTTTTTATGTTTATTTATCTATTTGGATACATTGGATTTTAGTTGCAGCATATGGGATCTTTGTTGTGTCATTTGGGGTTCTTTGTTGTACCGCATAGATTCTTACATTGTGGTGTGAGGAATCAGTAGTTGTGGTGCCTGAGTTTAGTTGTCCTGTGGCATGTGGGATCTTCATTCCCTGACCAGAGACTGAACCCATGTCCCCTGCATTGCAAGCTGGATTCTTAACCACTGAACTACTGTAGTGTTTTGTTTTTTGCTTCTATTTGCTTTTTGAGTTCTTCAAGTTTTTATTCCCTATGATCTTTTGCCTCTTTTTTGAATTTTGTAACTCTTCTTTGAGTTCTTTTTAAAAGTGAGGACATTTTGTAAACATATGTGTATCTGTGTGTGTGTGTGTGTATTTGAGTCCACATATGAACACATATGTGAAATATGTTCACATATTTCACATGTGAGCAAGGTTATGCTCAAAATCCTTCAAACTAGGTTTCGGCAGTACCTGAACTGAGAACTTACAGGTGTACAAGCTGAGTTCCTCTGCTTCGAAGAGGCAGAGGAACCAGAGCTCAAAATACCAACATTTGTTGCATCATGGAAAAAGCAAGGGAATTCCAGAGAAACATCTACTTCTGCTTCATTGACTGTACTGAAGTCTGTGTGGTTCACAAACTGTGGAAAGTTCTTAAAGAGAAGGGAGTACCAGACCACCTTGCCTGTCTCCTGAGAAACCAGTATGTAGGTCAAGAAACAACAGTTAGAACCGGACATGGAAAAACTGACTGGTTCCAAATTGGGGAAGGAATACATCAAAGCTGTATGTTGTCACCTGCTTATTTAACTAATATACAGAGTACATTATGTGAAATGCTGGACTGGTTAAATCACAAGCTGAAATCAAGATTTCCATGAGAAATATCAATAATCTCAGATATGCAGATGATACCACTCCAATGGCAGATAGTGCAGAAGAACTAAAAAGCCTCTTGATGAGAGTGAAAGAGGAGAGTGATAAAACTGGTTTGAAATTCAATATTAAAAAAGCTAAGATCATGGCATTTGGTCCCATCACTTCACAGCTAATAGAATGGGAAAAAGTGGAAGAAATGACAGATTTTATTTTCTTAGGCTCCAAAACCACTGTGGACAGTGACTACAGCCATAAAAATAGAACATGCTTGCTCCTTGGAAGGAAAGCTATGACAAACCTAGACAGCATACTAAAAAGCAGAGGCATCACTTTGCTGACAAAGGTCCATATAGTCAAAGCTATAGTGTTTCTGGTAGTCATGTACAGATGTGAGAGTTGGACCATAAAGAAGGCTGAGTGCTGAAGAATTGATGCTTTCGAATTGTGATGCTGGAGAAGACTCTTGAGAGTCCCTTGGACTGCAAGGAGATCAAATCAGTCAATCCTAAAGGAAATCAACCCTGAATATTCATTGGAAAATCTGTTGCTGAACCGAAGCTCCAATACTTTGGCCACCTGATAGGAAGACCAACTCGCTGGAAAAGACTCTAATGCTGGAAAAGATTGAAGGCAACAGAGAAGGGGGCAATGGAGGATGAGATGATTAGATAGGATCAATAGACAAGAATTTGCACAGACTCCAGGAGACAGTATGTCTCCTGAGGGTTATAGAGCCTGGTGTGCTGTGGGCCAGGAGGTTGCAAAGAGTTGGACATAACTTAGCAACTGAAAAACAACAACAAATAACTATTTCACTGAGTTCTTCCTCTGTTTCCTTCATTAATCCGTATTTATATGCATTTTTTGGGTTCTCTCCTCTTTTGTTTCTCTCTCTTTCTTTCTTTCATTTATTTGTAAGTTTGGATAATGACAAGTTTCCTTGAAGATAAAGGTTTAATTTTGGGTTTTCCTGTCTTCCATCAGTTTTGATGGGAGGAAGTGTCGTAAACATGTCTTTATTCTACTATATATTATAATAAATCCTAGGAGATGGTAGGATGATGATGATTCTCTTAGAGATCTGTATAGGGTGCAGAGTAAAGCATTGCTTACCTCCTCTATGAGCGTGTATGCTCTTATGTGTGTGTGTGTGTGTATTAAGATGTAAAGAAGATTGTTTGAGCTGAAGTTGGGAAGATGAGCAAGCACTTATTGACTGGATATTAGGATTATTCCAGACAAAGGGGACAGAATGAATAGAAATTTAGGGCCATGAAAGAGTATGGTCCATTTAGAGAACTTCAAGTTCTTTAGCATGGATGGAATACAGGGAGGCAGTGGGTCAAAGAAAGAGAAAAAGCTGGAGAGATAAGGAAGGCCAAATTGCCTTGAGTCATTCAGTGGAGCCTAAACTCTATTGTGTTCAGAAGAAGAATATTTGACAGTTGACGGTTTTAATCAGGGGATTAGTGTAACATTATCTTATTTTATATTAAAGAGATCACCTTGGGAATAGTTTGGAGGGTGAATTGGAGGTTGTGAAAAACTAGAAGGGAGATCAGTTAGGGTATCATTGGAAAGTCTAAGTAAGTCTAACCATGGTTTGAACTAAGTACCAATGCTAATAGAGAGGAAATGGCCAATATAAGAAGAGTTAAGGGAATAGAAGTTATGTAATTTTCCTGCTAATCTGATGTGAAGAGAGAGGCAAAGTGAAAGAAAATATTTGGAGATGACCTTCCAATTACTGGGTTGGATGCAAGTTCCCATTATGTGATGATGTAATTAATCCAGATCAGAACTGAAGATGGTGGTAACAGGTTTTGAGGACAAGATCATGGAGTTCAGTTTTGAGGTGCCTGTGAGACAGCTCAGTGGGGAGTGGATTTAGGAGCTCTAAAGCTTAGGTGAGAGGTCTGGACAGTTGAATCAGAGGTTCTAAGTTGAATCGAAAATCCAGGATGATATTGTTCTGAAAGAACAATGTAATGTGAGCAATGAATAGGATGTAAGGGGTGGAACTTGGGGTAAGACCTGTAGTTAACAGGAGTTAGCAGATAAGGAGGGCTTCCCAGGTGACACTCCTGCCAATGCAGGAGGTGTAAGACACAGGTTTGATCCCTGGGTCAGGAAGATTACCTGGAGGAGGGCATGGCTACGCACTCCAGTATTCTTGCCTGGAGAATCCCATGGACAGAAGAACCTGGCGGGTTATGGTCTATGGGGTCACACAGAGTCAGACATGACTGAAGCGACTTAGAATGCACACACATGCATGCAGATAAGGAAGAGCTAGCAAAAGACACTGGGGAAGAATGGTCAGAAGGAACCCAGAGGAGAAAGTCTTTTATTTACTATAGAAACAAATACTATGTGGGATTAGAAATAGTTAAATATGGCTAACAGGTATATAGTCAGAGTTCTTGGAGAAAATTTTAACAAGTAGTAGTAAAATGGTGGACTTGGATGGTTAGATGGACAATTCTGGCACAGGCTTTTTTTTTTTTTTTGCCTCAAAAAGTGACATTTGTTCAAAGAGTCAAAGAAAAAAAAAGAAAAATGGCAAGATGTCCATCCCTTGGTTCCCTTCCCTCCTCACTTCTGCTGCTTCTTGGCCCCCTCCAAGGTTTGATCCCTGGCTGGCGCTAGGTAGCACAACAACCCCCCTCATGTGAGGTCAGCAACATTAAGGGGCATCTCCTCAGTGGAAGTGTTGTAGAAGGTCTCGATGTCTCAAAGAGTCCTCTTGTCTTCTTCTCTCACCATATTAATAGCCATACTCTTCTGGCCGAAACATCCACCATGAGCAATTCTGTGGATATAGTTTTCTCTGTTGGTGGGGAAGTCATAGTTGATGAGTAAGGAAACTTGCTGTACATCGATGCCTCTGGCCTATGTCAAGAAAGAAAGGAGCTTCAGTGTGTGAGTGAGAAAGCACAAGTCTATCCAGAATTAAGCATACATGTACACGGTCAAAGGAAGGAAAAGGAAATAAACATCCCCTTCCCTCAGAAACCGGAGGTTTGCCAGATTTTATTCCAAGTTGCTACTTTCCAAAAGAGGGGCACTAGTGGCCCCCTTCAAAGAGGGAGTAAACTTGGATCAGACTTTTTTTAAAATTAATTTTTATTGGAGTATAATTGCTTTACCACTATACATGTGTTAGTTTCTGCTATATAGCAAACTGAATGAACTATACATATACATATGTCCCCCCGCCCCCACCTTTAAAAATTTCTTTCCCATTTAGGTCACCACAGAGCAGAGTTCCCTGTGCTATACAGTAGGCTATCATTAGTTATCTAATATTTTATACATAGTAGTATATATACGTCAATCCCATTCTCACACTTCATTCCACCCCTCTTCCCACCTTGGTTTCCATGTGTCCATTCTCTATGTCAGTGTCTGTATTTCTGCTTTGCAAATAAGTTCATCTATATCATTTTCTAGATTCTACATATAAGCAATATTATATGATATTTGTTTTTCTCTGACTTACTTCACTCTGTATGACAGTCTCTAGGTCCATCCAAGTCTCTGCAAACTGCACAATTTTGTTACTTTTTATGGCCCAGTAACATTCCATTGTATACGTACCACATCTTCATATACATTCCTCTGTTGATGAACATTTGGGTTGCTTCCATGTCCTGGCTACTGCAAATAGTGGCACAGACTTTTAAAACTTCTTTTAAGAGAGTATGGAAGAATGGAAATCCTGGAAGTAGAGAAGAAATCTGGAATTCTCAAAACAGTTGCAAATCACTGGTTTTTGCAAATATATTAATAGATTTAAGGAAAAATGAATGTAGTGTTTTCAAAGACTGTGGTTTTGCCTATTATACAGAGTGAAGTAAGCCAGAAAGAAAAGCACCAATACAGAATACTAACGCATTTATATGGAATTTAGAAAGATGGTAACGATAACCCTGTATGCAAGACAGCAAGAGACACAGATGTATAGAACAGTCTTTTAGACTCTGTGGGAGAGGGACAGAGTGGGACGATCTGGGAGAATGGCATTGTTTTATCTGTTTTGATAAGCAGGGTTTTATTTGTGAGTAATCAGAAAATGAAGAAATGGGACTTTTTTTGGCTTCAAATTGAGGTTGATATGAATTCTGCTTTTTTCTTTTTTTTGCTATTCTCTTTTTTGTTCTCTGCTTTTCAAAAATACCAGACCTTAGGAGAATTCACATACATTTGAGCTGTCTTATAATATTATGGAGTGGAATTGACCCATAGGCCCACTGGACCTGCAGCAACGAAAGCTACTGTCACTTTCAAGGTGTATGTGAAGGGCATGTTACTTCTGCCCTGGTTGTTTAAACTCGATGCGTATACTGCAAGTTATTCTTGTCCTGGGTGAACCAGTGAAAGCTTCTCTGAGATTTCACATACTAGATTATCTTCTTCTTAGATTTCAATTGGACCAGTTTAGACCTTTGACTTTTTAAATAACAGGCAGGTAAACTTCAAGCTGGGCTTATATGAGATAGGATCTCACTTCTGGTATAATTTTATACAAAATGTCTTTAAGTTGAAAGGCATTGCTACACAGAATAACCATGGGGCATTTTTGTCCTTTCTTCCTACCTGCAATTTTGAAAATGTGTGCCATTGTGAAAAAAGAATGAGCTTTTAGTGTGAACTGTCATTTTATAAAATAACTTAAAATGTGTGGTATCAGAAGAGGGGTAATTAGGTCATCTTACAAAATTCTTATATATAGTCTTACTTTTCAGTTAAATCAGAAATTGAATTACAACTTTTTTCTTTATTTTGGAGGGCCATTGGACTAGCCAGCCATTCACAACAAGAAGGACATAAGACCTAAATATAAATAGAATCTGATGTTTTCCTTTGTTTTATTTCATATTAGTTAAGTCATTCATTTGGATTTTTTTTTTTAATATTTTTTTGCAGCTTTCATTCAGGTTGTATGTGGGGAAACAAGTTTTATTTTGGTTACCATGAACAGAAGAAACAAATGTTTGAATTTAATTTAATTTGTATTTTCTTATAAAGAATCCATAAAACAATTTTTTTGGGGGGAGGAGCTCAGTTTGATTATTTTTCAAAAAACACCAGCAAGATTACTATCCAAAGGTTGTTAGAAAGAACTTCAAATGCTTCCAAGAAGCCTTTGAAAGTTTGAATTGTAACCTGCTAAAGATATTTACATTTTATTATAAAATGTGATTTTTTTTTTTTTTTGCTATATTGAAATCCAGAATTCTTAAAAGTTAAGGAAATAAAAATTTCAGTCTCATGAATCTGGACATGTGGTACTTTTAATAGTTGTAGCCTTACCGCATTGTTGGGGGGCTTCCCTTGTAGCTCAGTCAGTAAAGAATCTGCCTACAGTGCAGGAGACCTGGGTTCGATCCCTGGGTCGGGAAGATCACCTGGAGAAGGAAATGGCAACCCACTCCAGCATTCTTGACTGGAAAATCCCACGGACAGAGGAGCCTAGTGGGCTTCAGTCCATGGGGTCGCAAAGAGTTGGGAATGTTGGAATATATACATTCTATTGTATTTCCTTTGCTCTGTTTTATTCTTAAAACAAAAGAAAACAAAAATCCTAAAAAAGTCAACCAACCAACCAACCGAACAAAATAAAACAATTGTAGCCCTATCTCTGGAACGTACCTCTTATGTCTCACTCTAGAATTGATTTCAAGGGGCTCAAGACTCTTTATGAGGCTGTTGTGCCTTAGGAATTTTTTTAGAGTATTTAGGCATGCTGCATTTCTAATTAATGCACATGTAGGCATTAATATGCCTTAGATTTTGAAGTCAAGAGATCCAATGAAATGAGTCACTAGAGGGAAGCTTTGTGTTAAGCCCTTTCATTATGGGAACAAAGAGCAAAAACATTCTTGAATAATAATTACAGGCTCTATAGATGAAAGAGGTATTTTTAACCTAAATGTAGACAAGTAGATTCTACATTCCTACTGAAAAGGGGATAATAATATCAACTAATATTTATTGAGCTCTTAATAGGTGTCTGAGGCATGGGCTAAGTTACGACTAATATATGGATTTTTAATTTTAATCTTCAAGATAATTTTGAAGAAGGTACTCTTCAGTTCAGTTCAGTTCAGTTCAGTTGCTCAGTCATGTCCGACTCTTTGTGACCCCATGAATGGCAGCACGCCAGGCCTCCCTGTCCATCACCAACTCCTGGAGTCCATCCAAACCCATGTCCATTGAGTCGGTGATGCCATCCAACCATCTTATCCTCTGTCGTCCCCTTCTTCTCCTGCCCTCAATCTTTCCCAGCATCAGGGTCTTTTCAAATGAGTCAGCTCTTCACATCAGGTGGCCAAAGTATTGGATTTCAGCTTCAACATCAGTCCTTCCAATGAACACCCAGGACTGATCTCCTTTAGGATGGACTGGTTGGATCTCCTTGCAGTCCAAGGGACTCTCAAGAGTCTTCTCCAACACCACAGTTCAAAAGCATCAATTCTTCGGTGCTCAGCTTTCTTTATAGTCCAACTCTCACATCCATACATGACTACTGGAAAAACCATAGCCTTGACTAGACGGCTGCTTTTTAATATACTGTCTATGTTGTTCATAACTTTCCTTCCGAGGAGTAAGCGTCTTTTAATTTCATGGCTGCAATCACCATCTGCAGCGATTTTGGAGCCCCCCAAAATAAAGTCTGACACTGTTTCCATTGTTTCCCCATCTATTTGCCATGAAGTGATGGGACTGCATGCCATGATCTTCATTTTCTGAATGTTGAGTTTTAAGCCAACTTTTTCACTCTCCTCTTTCACTTTCATCAAGAGGCTTTTTAGTTCTTCTTCACTTTCTGCCATAAGGGTGGTGGTATTTGCGTATCTGAGGTTATTGGTATTTCTTGATTCCAGCTTGTGCTTCCTCCAGCCCAGCGTTTCTCATGATGTACTCTGCATATAAGTTAAATAAGCAGGGTGACAATATACAGCCTTTACATACTCCTTTTCTGAGGAAGCTGATGTTTAGAGAGGTTCACTAACTTGCCTAAAGTCACCAGTGAGCAGAGCCTAGATTCTCACCCAGACCAGCTTCAAAGCCAGTCCTTTTAATTACTGAGATCCAATGGTGATGAAATGTAGAATTTAAGAATCCTTTTGTAGACAGTGGGAGTGGAGAAGCTGCAGTGGTTCTCACACTGGCTGCTGCGTTGTTGCCCTGCTGAGGGGCTGAGTGGAGCTGAAATCTAGTCCTCCCTCTGCTGGACAAACTGCGGGCCTTCCTGCTAACACCTACAGGGCTTTTTCTAATTGGTCTGCCTGAAAGACTCAGATTTTACTAGTTCACTCAAAGCAAATCTTAATTCTCTAAACCTCTGAGTACTGCTGCCTATATTTCCATTCATTCACAATAATCCTTTGACTCCGACCTGTCTTCTCTTTCTGGTCCACATCTTCCTTGGTTGTCAAATTTCATCTGTCTTTATGTTGTCAACTCTGAAATCTGTATTTTGATCCCAGACTTCTCTCCCAAACTCTACTTTCATATCTCTAACTGCCTACTTACTAATAACATCTTTACTTGGATGTCTATTATACATCCTAAATTTGTATGTATCTCAACTCATGTCCCAAACTGGGCTCTTCATCTTCCTGTTCCTCCTGCAGCATCCCTACCTCAGTTAATGGCACTACCATCCTTCCAGTTGCTTCAGACAAAAAACTTAAAGCTATCTTGAATTCTTTTTATCCTATGTTCAAATCGGTCCAGAATTCCTATTGGTTCACAATTGTCTACAATCTGACCACTTCTGTTCATTTCTGCTGCCACCAGTCAGGTTTAGGCCATTATTTTCTCTCATCGGGGTCACTACAGAAGTTTCCCAATAGTGTCCCTAATTTTGCTCTTGCCTTCAATACTTCCTTTTATTCACCAGAGTGATCCTTTCAAAATATAAAACAGATTATGTTTCTCCAGTGTTCAAACCCCTGCATGATGTCTCATGGTTTGATATGATCTGTGCTTCCCCCCTGTACCCCCCTTAACTAACTCCATTACCATTCTGACCTTCTCTTTTACTATGGTTTTTTAGTTCACGCCAAGCCACTTACCCTGGCCTCCTTGCTCATCTGCAAACAGTACTCTCCTGTCATTAGGTTTTTTCTCCAGTTGTTATCTCTACCTAGAATGCTCTTCTCCCAGACCTCTGCTTGGCTAATTTCCTAACCTCCTGAAGTCGTTGCTCAAATGTACTCTTCTCATTGAGGTTAATATTTATCTTATTTAATATTGCAGTCTGCTCCCAACTCTCTTATCACTTACTCTGTTTTTCTTTTTTTGCTAGCATGTCTTTTTCTAAGGCACTAAATGATGTTACTGTTATAAGGTTTATTGTTTATGCTCTCTCCTTTCCCATGACTAGCACAAAGTAGAAACAATAAATATAAGTTGAATTAGTGAATAAATGAATGGTGCCCTATAGTCTAGGGGTGCCTCTGATCTCAAATCACTTAGGTCTTATAACTGACCAAAAGGCAAGGTAGAAGAGCTTACACTGATTATTGATCTTAAATAAATACATGGAAAGTATTGTAAAATGTAAGAAGAACATCTGAAAAGAGAGAAATTCAATTATTAGACAATTGCTTGATTTTATTGACTCTGACAAACCTAAGTTCCTTTTGTTCACCAAATGAGTAAAAGATGTGTGTATTTCTTTCTTGACAGGACAAACAATCCAGTAGATGATTGCATTGGAAGCATGGAAATGGGGGTTTGGGGTGGGGATGGAGGTACACTTGGAAAATAGCTATGTGTAGACATTATAGTGGAAATTTTTAAAATTATAGTTGTCCCCTTTCCATTTGGTTTCACTCTAGCTAAGACTTAATTATACAAAATCAATTGTGATTAAATTATGCAGTAAATCCCCCATGCCCCGTTTTCCTTTTCTTTACTTAAACCTTTGGTCAATTAACATTTGGTTCCACTCCTTCACATTACTCCTAACCACATTCAGCTAAACCTTCTACGGGATGCCGATGAGGGAGAGTGAAGCCTACTTTTGTTTTGTACTCAATAGAAATTTTTAATGATAATTAAAATAAATGTTCTCTTTCATGAAGCTATCTCAGTACTTGGAAACCCTTAATTAGTTGCTCACCCTTTCTTCTGATATTTTAGAAGTACAGTGTCAGCTAATATTAACATTTGTAATGATCATGGGATTTTTTTGTTGTTTAGTCACTAAGTCATGTCCAATTCTTTTGTGACCCCATGCACTGTAGCCTGCCAAGCTCCTCTGTCCATGGGATTTCCCAGGCAAGAATACTGGAGTGGGTTGTCATTTCCTTCTCCAGGGGATCTTCCTGACCCAGGGATTGAATCCACATCTCCTGCATTGACAGGCAGATTCTTTACCACTGAAGATGGTGGGGATTGTGACCTACTAAAAGTATTTCCCTTTTCTATTTCACTATATGAGATCCCAAATGGATCTCATGAAGCCCAAAGATACTTTTCATAGAAGAATTGTTGACACCATCAAAGCACTTTAAACTTGAAGGAAAGAAATCTATTCTCAGATAAAGCCATCAAAGGCATGTGAATGTGTTCATACACATATGCATGTGTGTGTGTGTTAATGTTGTGACAATAATTAGGGCATAGAAAGAACCATGTTAATAGAGATGATGTATAATGATTACTTAGAGAAAAATCACATGAGAAAGGGTCAATAATAAATAAGTAATAATAAACATAGGTACATGGAAAAACAGTTTAATCTTCATAGATATCAATAAATTATGAATTTTGTTGTATTTTTGAGTTTTTAAATTGTTTATTTTCTCATGAATGTAATGCTGAATGTTCACAAAAATAATTTTAATAAAAGGAGTAAAGAAATATATGCAGCGAATAACAACTCTTGCATGGAAACAAGTAAACTTAAGGAAAAGTAATAACAGAGAGTATTTGAATGAGGGGGAAACAGAGAGGAAAAGAGAAGTAATTTTGTTGCAGAAGCTTGAAAGTCTTTCCCTAAATGTGGAAGAACTGATGCCTTTTTACTGTACCTCTGTGTTAACTGCATGTTTTAGAAGATTGAGGATAGAATGAAAGAGCAAATCTGACTAAAAGGGCAGAACTTGGTGATATGGAGTGCTAGAAAGTTTGGGTAGTTCTGTCCTTAACATTTGTAGTCAGCAGAATGAAAATATACATGGAGGCCTGCATACCATACTTACATATGTGAAAGCTACAAATAAAGCTAACAAGTTGCTAAAATAGGTTCTATCCTCTTATCTTTCTGCCTTGAGAACTATACCTCCAAATTGACCTGAAAGATATAGATCTGGATTTAGAATTCTTGTATTCCTTGACGTTTCCTGTTAGAATGAGGTGCTGCCCCTGATGGTCAGCTTCCTTTCCTTTCCACTTCTGGCTCTATCTTGTACTTGAGAGGCCTTGGGTACATGCAAATGGACAACTTGCATGTCTGAGCTCCATAATACTCATCAGCAAACAGCGGCCTCTTGGCTACCTCTCAGGTATGGGGATGGGCATGTTGTCATTTGCACTTAGAAGTTTGGGTTGCAGAAAGAGGCTGGCATAGGCATTGGAAGTGGACTTGGACTAAGTAGAGAGTTGGGGGTACTGAGTGTGTCAGAAAGGGTATATATGAGCTCTGGGAAGACACATCACCTTGGTCTCATGGACTCTTCTGAAGCATTAATAGAATGTGTATCCCCCATGACCTCTCAGAGTTAACTTCACTTAAAAGTGAAATACTTGTTAAACTGAATGAGTTTTAAATTGCTATAAGCTCAATTTAAAGCAAGGAATAAAGTGGAGTAAAGAAAATGTAGGCATATGGACAAAGGCAACCTGGGAGAAAGGAAGTATCCACATGATACTTTGTTCCGCCTTACAGACTACCCCTGGAGACATCTATTACTGTTGTCAAGAGATTTGTTTTCCTCACTTAAGTTCTGAAAATTGGGGTTTAATCTAGTCTACTTGTTTCCAAACCTGAACCTTTCCCACTTTATAAACCTATCTCTAGGGGTTAGAAGTTAAAAAATGTCAGATTTCAACTCAACAAGAGGAAGAACTTTATAAAAGTAATCACTGGCATCTAATGGTATAGTGAGCATCTCATTTCCCAGTACATTGTTGAAATGAAGGACGCTGTAGGAGGTGTCCTTGAATTGTTTCAGAGATACTTTCTAACTCTTAAAATTTTGTGGATTATGAAGTGCAAATGCCTTGGGTTATAATACCCATACCCTAGCAGGATTTTAGTTTTGGATTCACATTGCATTATGGCTACAAAAGGTTGGTAAAAACTCGTCAGATTTGACCTTGCTTTGAGTTCATTTGCAAAATTCTGCAGTTTGATGCCTATTATTGCCTTGATCTCCAAATCAGTTTCCTCAGTTAACTAGAAAATGTTTTGATACTATACAAAAAGTGATTAGTATGTACAGTGTTAGTATTTTTAATAGTATACTCAATTTTGGAGATGTGATTGTACTTAAATGCTTTCTTAAATTATTAGATTTGTCATAATTGTTTCATTTTAAAATTTCAGCATAATTATCTGTTTTTAATAAGATATATGAAAGAATTATAAATATTAATTATGAGTTTATCTGATTATAAGTTATTTGAAATCACAATTTTGACTATATGTACAAATTTCTCTGTTGAGTCACTGGAGACAGTCTTTGGCAGAGTCTTATTATTCTCAAGAATACTTTATATATCCATTTTTGTAGTAAGAGAGTCATGGAATGTAGCCATGTGGCATATATTTGGAGAGCAATCAAGATTGCCGGGAGAAATATCAATAACCTCAGATATGCAGATGACACCACCCTTATGGCAGAAAGTGAAGAGGAACTAAAAAGCCTCTTGATGAAGGTGAAAGTGGAGAGTGAAAAAGTTGGCTCCAAGCTCAACATTCAGAAAACGAAGATCATGGCATCCGGTCCCATCACTTCATGGGAAATAGATGGGGAAACAGTGGAAACAGTGTCTGACTTTGTTTTTCTGGGCTCCAAAATCACTGCAGATGGTGACTGCAGCCATGAAATTAAAAGATGCTTACTCCTTGGAAGGAAAGTTATGACCAACCTAGATAGCATATTGAAAAGCAGAGACATTACTTTGCCAACAAAGGTCCATCTAGTTAAGGCTATGGTTTTTCCAGTGGTCATGTATGGATGTGAGAGTTGGACTGTGAAGAAGGCTGAGTGCCGAAGAATTGATGCTTTTGAACTGTGGTGTTGGAGAAGACTCTTGAGAGTCCCTTGGACTGCAAGGAGACCCAACCAGTCCATTCTGAAGGAGATCAGCCCTGGGATTTCTTTGGAAGGACTGATGCTAAAGCTGAAACTCCAGTACTTTGGCCACCTCATGTGAAGAGTTGACTCATTGGAAAAGACTCTGATGTTGGGAGGGATTGGGGGCAGGAGGAGAAGGGGACGACAGATGATGAGATGGCTGGATGGCATCACTGACTCAATGGACGTGAGTCTGAGTGGACTCCTGGAGTTGGTGATGGACAGGGAGGCCTGGTGTGCTGCAGTTCATGGGGTCGCAAAGAGTCGGACACGACTGAGCGACTGATCTGATCTGAAGGTTTCTAGGCTCTATAATATTTGCCTCTATTTAACCAAGTATTATTATCTAAGAATTAAATTACATCAAGAAAAGAGCCAATAAGGAAGATTTTTTTTTTTTGTACAGGGTGGTTTTGTTTGTGCATCTCTCTCTCTGTACATGTATCAGGCATATAGTATAGGCTTAGTGAAGCACTGATCTTTTCAGTTACATGTACATGAAGAGATCATGATTATCTTTGGATATATATACACTAAAACATTTATGGATCCAGGGGAAGGATGTGAGAGAGCGTGAGAGGCTGAAGGGTAGAGAGATGCTGATTATGTGGAACTAAAACAGTGGGATCTGAGAAAGGTAGAAGGAGAATAGGTGCAGACTCTCGGGCAAGGAGTTGGAGTGAACATGGACCCTACCCTGAGATTCTGACTTCCCTTAGGGGTTGGAGGCAGAGGTATAGAAAAAAGAACACTACTCTTTCCTAGAATCCCTGAGATTGAGAGGAGTGTTGAAAGGACTGATTCTGGGATAAAACATGATTTCATGAAAATGTGTCATTCTTTCTGTCACTTATTCATCTATCTCCATAGTCCATTTGTAAAACCAAAACCAACCTTGGTTTTACAAATGAACTTTGTAAGAAAATAAGAAACGTAGAAGAAAGTTTGGAAGAAACTTTGAAAGAAAATAGGCAACATCTAAATGGAAAAATTTGTGCATTGATAGTAACACATACTTCTATAGACTATAATAGTTTATAGGCTAATAATAAGCCAAGTTATATATAGTACAGATGTGTTTCTTACTGTTATCTTGTGAACCTTCAGTAAATACTTGCTGGAAGATTATTGACTGTGAATAAGTTAATATAGATTTGTGGGCTTAGAAATTTGGGTAATAGTCTTCATGGCTGATGTGTTACTTTGAATATGTTATGAAATTCTATACATGGTCACTTGCTATATATGTATTCTTATTGAAAATTCTCACTGAACCAACATTTAAGATTTATATTAAGGTCTGAAAGAATGGTTTGCAATGTTTTTCTTATTTTGTCTTGCCCAAATATGAAGATTTGTCTTTCTTTTTATAATAACGATGCCAATTTATGTTAGTTTCTTTTCTGTAAAGGAAAGTAAATTGCCCAAAACGTTCTTCTTCAAATCAAAACCCTCAAATGATTCCCCAAATAGAGAGATGTATCATGTCTTCCAAAGTCCTACCTGATTCCTCATCTGAATGATCATTAACAACAGGCAAAATATGGGCTCTAGCTGCCTTAGTGCTTATGATTTCGTGGAAGTCAAAGCATGTGTTTGCTGCAAGATATCTCTCACCAACTCAGCCATTCTTTTTTTAATTAAGACTCCTGATCAAATGCAAACTCACCTTGGCTGGGTTATAATTTTAGTCATGAACAAACCAGCATAAATTAATTTGTTAGAGGACCCAAGCCCAGAAACATGACCTGAGAAAACAGTTGGGGAATATCTTGTATCTCTGTTGGTGGACTTGCCACCTTTGTCCTCTGAGGGCTACAGCTGATAGCAGGAGGAGGTGCGTGAATACTAAGCACACATATGCTATGATTTTCATTAGTGCTTTCCTCTAGAAAGTATTTTTTCTTTATTAGTAAATGTCTTTTTGTTTTTGTGCACAGGCAGCATGTCAGCTGAAACACCAATCACACTGAGTATCAATCCTCAGGATCTGCGGGTCCAGACATTCACTGTAGAGAAACTACTGGAGCCTCTCATAATCCAGGTATTGATAACATGGAAATTACAATGAATAGTAACTGCAAAAGTACTAAGAACATAGGAAAAATAAATAATGGAAAGATTTGATTTTTATAGAATGATATGTTATCCAAAATTGTCTTTTAAGATGTTTTAAAGTGTATGAAGGTATCTATTTAGTAATAATAATGATAACATTCTGAAAGTTCCTCCCCAGATTCTCTTTAAAAAGCAAAAAAGTAATAATATGCATATGCAGTTTTGAAAGTACCTTTATGCAAATTATCTTGTTCAATTGTCATGAAAACTGAGTGAGGCAGGCAGCATGGTTAAAACCATTCTTATTACACCGAAAAGGAAACAACTAGAAACAGCCTAAAGAATTTAGGTGACTTGCCTCAGAGCACATGGTGGCTCATCTGTCAAATAGGAAATTATTTTAAAATACCAAAATGTATGAGAAAAGCAGATATTTAAGTTATTCTATAATAAAAATCTTTCCATAAAGTGAATAATTCCTTGATAATATGCATAATGATTCTCTGACTTTATTATGTAAGCCCAGGTTTTATTTATTGGCTTTTCTTAGAGTAGAGCTGGGAGAAACTTACACTATAGTATAGATTTAAATTTTTTGTTTTTAACCCCAAATTTATGAGAAAACTCCTCTTTAGACTTACCTTCCATCATATCCCCTAAGACAAATTGTCCCTTTTTCTAAGGCCTTGAAGTACTCTAGGGTTTCTTAAGTGAGAAATGACACTGACCTTACCTCTGATTTAAACATTTTCTGCTTGTCTTCTTTGTGAGGTGGATGGTGGGGAGGAGAGTAGCTCTAAGAGTAAGCTTTGTACATATTTTTACTTAGCATATCTCCTACTGGAAAGATGATTTAAAACATGTGCCTCACTGATGATAGCTTAATTATGAACTTTGGCAGTCTATAAGATACTAATATCTGGTATGAAATTGATATTAGATGACTCTGAAACTTCACTGAAGTCCCTGTCTTTGCCACCCACAGAATGGTCTCATGTTAAAAAGAGAATTTTTGTACAATAAAATTATTTGCCCAAGCTCTTGATTTTCATTATAATGGGATTCTCCTTACAAAAAACCAGTACATTTCAAAGTCAGAGTCATTAATTTGGATTTGATGAACAACCTTCTCGTCACTTTGATCATGTATTACCTATCAATACAATAAAAAATTCCATTAAATTAAAGATTTTTTACTAGAATAACATCATACTAAATATATCATCACATTCTTTTTTTTCAGAGTGTTTAATTTGAAATTGTTACATTGTTTATTTTAAGCATGTAATATAGTCTCTAATTATAGTGGAAAACATTCCAAAAGAATGTTCTTTTGGAACATGATCTTTAAGTTCATAATGCCACCAGATAAAGTTATCATTTAGTAATCCCATTAAAAAAGTCTCACCTTTTGTCATTATTTATCTTCATGTTATATTCCTTTGCTTTCAAGGTTCCACAGAAATTACTTACCATCTCTGTATATAACTCAAAGTCAAAATTACATTTTAATTTTTGGAGTAATTGGTCATAGATATTATTATGTCACTCTGACTTCTAAATTCATTGATTCATAAATCTTTATTCTGCTCTTTTTATAGTTACCAGTCTTTCCCACCAAACTTGATTTATCTTTAATCTATTTTTTTTCTTTTGGGCACAGGTAAATCACTAGGTCATTTTGCAGGGATGTTCAGGCTGGGATATATTTCAGTCATTCACTTTCATTTTCTATGTGTGATAACTTACACAGTTGCATCCTTCTGTAATAAATTCCTCCAATGGATCAGAAATAATTTTTTTCTCAGCAATTACATTTTTATGATTGCAACTGTAGGCATCTGTACTTTATCACTTTCAAGATCCAAGTTTGGCAATGCAGTGCAGAAAGTCTATTTATGCAGAATTGCGATTAAAAGAATTTACATCTCTATGTTGTATACTCTCTGAAGGAGATATAAACTGCTAAAGCATGCTACAGTTGTTACATAATGGACCCATCTATAATCTTATTTGCCACAGAATATAATTTTCTATGTGTCAGATTCATGTAGAATGTGAGCTAGAACAATTAATTTAAAATCTCTTAAGAACAATAACAAGCTCCTCATAATGTTATCTCCAATGAAGACAGAAGATCTTTTGCAGGGGCAAAGGTTCAAATATATTTTCTGACGTAAATATATTTCATGTTTTCAAGTGGTAAATATAGAGTTAGATCAATAGTAATAAACATTATCACTGTCTCTCACTTCTAACTCTTGTAGGACCTCTTAGCCTTTTCGTGGTTTCCACTTTGATAGTGTTTCACATCTATTTCTGGGAGTCCCTTAGGGATGGCTTTTATATACTCTATAATATGCATTGGGTCAAGTTTAAGAATATCTGCTCAATTTTTTATCAGTCAGCATAAGCTAGGCTATGCTATGATAAAGCAACCTCCAAATCTCTTGAGGCTTCAGTTCAGTTCAGTTCAGTTCAGTTGCTCAGTCGTGTCCAACTCTTTGTGACCCCATGAACTGCAGCATGCCAGGACTCCCTGTCCATCACCAACTCCTGGAGTCTACCAAAACCCATGTCCATTGAGTTGGTGATGCCATCCAACCATCTCATTCTCTGTTGTCCCCTTCTTCTCCTGCCCTCAATCTTTCCCAGCATTAGGGTCTTTTCAAATGAGTCAGCTCTTTGCATCAGGTGGCCAAAATATTGGAGTTTCGGCTTCAACATCAGTCCTTCCAATGAACACCCAGGACTTATCTCCTTTATGATGGACTGGTTGGATCTCCTTGCAGTCCAAGGGACTCTCAAGAGTCTTCTCCAACACCACAGTTCAAAAGCATCAATTCTTCAGCGCTCAGCTTTCTTTATAGTCCAACTCTCACATCCATACATGACTACTGGAAAAATAATGTCTCTGCTTTTTAATATGCTGTCTAAGTTGGTCATAACTTTCCTTCCAAGGAGTGAGCGTCTTTTAATTTCATGGCTGCAATCACCATCTGCAGTGATTTTGGCTTAACAAAGGTTCATTTCCTGCTCAAGCTACATGTTTAAAGTGAGTTGGCTGGGAGGTCTCTGCTTTAATTTAGGCACGCAGGGAACCAGGCTAATGTATATTCCATCTATATTTATTTCCACTATGGTTACAACAGGGAAAGGGAACACTATGAATCATGCAAGGGCTCCTAAATTGTCCACCTGGATGTGACATATGTCAGTTCCACTCACATTGCTTTTGTCAAAGCAAGTCATGTGGTCAGTGGGGATGCTAGATGTGTGATCTTGTTCTGTGCCCAGGAGGATGGGAATATTTGTGAACAGCCCTGAAAACCATGATTTTTCCATTGCTACCTTTTCAGGGGTTCTTTTTTCATTAAGTCTCCATCTGATTAGTCACCTTTCCACTCTGATCACATCTGACCTTATCAGGGTGGGCAACTGACTTATTGACAATTATAGGTTGGCAAGAAGCCGGTGAGGCAGTCTGGCATGAGAGCTCTGCCTCTGGGGTATGATGGTAAATTGGTCCTATTGCCATCCTCTCTTTTGGGAATTGACTTTGGGTATAGTTAAGCAGTTACCCAGCATTAAACAGTTATATCGTGTGCAAAGCCGAGCAACACACAGAAAGAAGTAGAGATATGGAGGAGAGTTCTGTTGGAGCAATTTTCAAGTTTGCATCCACAAACTCATGCTGTTGAGGGACAATAAGGTTTCCTAGCTCCCATGGTTTTAATGGATCCGTCCAATTTCCAAACCACAAACTAGTCTCAAAATAATACTCTATAGCCTCTGTGGGGCCTCACAGTTTCCGGTTTCCTTGAGCATCTACCGTATAGCCCTGATGCTTGTCTTCCTTTGTCAGCTGATTCCCTGGCCTCCTACCTGTTCATCAGTGGCTGAAACTTCAGAAGTTCCATTAGTGGCAGTAATCAAGGGTTCTTGTAACGGCCTTCACTTACTTATTATAGGAGATTTTCCTGTAAAGCTTCTCTTCTGCTCTTCCCTTCATCTCCAGTTTTTGAAGTCTCTGATGTTTGACTCATCAGTTCTCCCAAACTAGTCTATCTGCCATGTTTTTCCACTTTGCCTGGTTTCCTCTAGTTGATGTGTAGAAGGTAACTGCCAAAGATGCCCATTTTTAAGACTGGAAATGGACATGCCAAGGTCTCAGTACCTCTAAATTTTCAAAGTAGCAGAATGATACTGGGCTTTTTCAGAAGAGGAGAAAATACCTTTCTTCCAAACTGTGCTTCACTCTGTCACATATGCCCCAATGAATTATGTGTACCTAGAATCACATGAAATTCCTTTGAGAACAGCCCCTTTCAGCTTTTCCCTTAATTTTTCTCTTCTCCTTGTCTTAAGTGTCTAGATGACAAACTAGACACTAATTCTTTTTCTAAGCACCATGTTTTTCTTTCCTCTTTGACTTCTAATGGAGGACTTCTCTGATATACCCCAGTCTAGATGTTGATGCCCAAAGGGTTTATTCCCGTTGTTCTACAGAGAGATTTGATTGACTTCCAGGTAGCAGGGAGAGGACCTCCTTTGGCTTCTTAGCGTCCTAGAATATAATTTCCTTTGTTTCTTTCAGAAAAGTTATCATTTGTCTGTGGTTGTTTTCTGTCATTTTAGGGGCCATTTTGAATGAGCATGATACCTTTTACTTATATTTCTTTGATTTTTTAAAAAATTTTATTTTATTTTTAAACTTTACATAATTGTATTAGTTTTGCCAAATATCAAAATGAATCTGCCACAGGTATACATGTGTTCCCCATCCTGAACCCTCCTCCCTCCTCCCTCCCCATACCATCCCTCTGGGTCGTCCCAGTGCACTAGCCCCAAGCATCCAGTATCGTGCATCGAACCTGGACTGGCAACTCGTTTCTTACATGATATTTTACATGTTTAAATGTGATTCTCCCAGGTCTTCCCACCCTCTCCCTCTCCCACAGAGTCCGTAAGACTGTTCTATACATCAGTGTCTCTTTTGCTGTCTCATACACTGGGTTATTGTTACCATCTTTCTAAATTCCATATATATGCGTTAGTATACTGTATTTATGTTTTTCCTTCTGGCTTACTTCACTCTGTATAATAGGCTCCAATTTCATCCACCTCATTAGAACTGATTCAAATGTATTCTTTTTAATGGCTGAGTAATACTCCATTGTGTATATGTACCACTGCTTTCTTATCCATTCATCTGCTGATGGACATCTAGGTTGCTTCCATGTCCTGGCTATTATAAACAGTGCTGCGATGAACATTGGGGTACACGTGTCTTTTTCCCTTCTGGTTTCCTCAGTGTGTATGCCCAGCAGTGGGATTGCTGGATCATAAGGCAGTTCTATTTCCAGTTTTTTAAGGAATCTCCACACTGTTCTCCATAGTGGCTGTACTAGTTTGCATTGATTTTATCTCCAAGCTTCTTTTTTTTTTTTTTTTGCATCCTTGCTGATTATCCTATCAATAGAATTCATGTCAAAATTAATCTTGAAGGTTCCAAGAAAATCTCAAAGACAGGGCTGAGCACATATAGTGTTCTTGTAGATTACTTTAAAAGCAAATATTGGAGTTTTGACTATAATCTTAACAAGTAACCTTGAAAGTTAGTAAATTAAATATCTTTTAAGTACTTACATGTGCAAAGCATAGTAAGTATAAAGATGTTATTTGTATGATGGGATGAAGAAATAAACTTAATTCTGCCTCTTTAATGTTTTAAATTTTAAGATGATCAGTATAGTTGAGTTGTTTCTTATAAAGTGAATTCTTCAATTTCTGCATTCTCTTACTGCTGGAAAACTGCTCCCATGGGAAAGTTGTTAGGCTACAATATTCCTTGAGAAACAAAATAGTTGAGAAAAAAGAAGCCACTTCTTAAACTAAGGATAAGAAAAAATAGTAGCTGATTAAAATAGCACAAGTCCATGGGAATGTGCATGGTAAACATGCAAGGGAAACCCCCCCCGCTCCCACCAGAACTTTTTAGCTTTGAACTTAGCTGTGGACAGATATCTGTCTCTGAACATACTTCGCTTCCTCTCAGCTTGCTTCCTAGACCTTTTATTCTATCAGACTCTGATTTTTAAAAAATACACCAATGTTGTTGCCTTGTTGTTCTGGGTTCTCTGATTACCTCTGATCCACTTCACTTCTGTTAATACTTTTTCTTTCAATCTTTTTCTCCACAAATTCTGATTGATCTCACAGATATCCACTTCCAGTTTAGCTGTGAAATAAGATCTTTTTCTTATAAACTGGTTGTGTAGGCAACCAGGTGGTATAGACTGATAAGTCCAGGTCCACTTGCCTTAGTAGAAACGGCTAGATTGATGGGAGCAATTGTGATTCAGCTGTCCATATACCCCAGATGTCCATATACTCCAAGATGTGGACGTTTTCACTGCTTATGGTATGATTCTGCCCTTCATAGAATCCCCTGGTCTGTTTTAGAACACTCAGCTTGTCCCAGAAGATATTGCTGCAGCTTGACACCTCCGTATCGCTAGACCAGTGGTTGGTAAACTTCTTCTGTGCCCGGGTCCAGATAGTAGTTTCAGCTTCGATAGCTGTGTGGTTAGGCCATTCAGGATGGGTGTTCTCTGCTTTCTGTAGACCCTCCTTCTTGACCAGTCCCTGATTCACTCACATTAGATCCAATCCTCTTAATTATAGGGCTTAATTAGTCCTTGTTAACTGAGAATCGCACCTGACATCAGTTCCCCACATAAACAGTGGCCTCCTTCTCCCCCTAGTAGCGAAGACTGCTGCCATGTCCTGCCCACTGTATGCTGTAAAGGTGGGGTGTTTCTCCAGGAATTTTTGTGTAAGATCTTTCTGACCAATAAACCACTGATGTCTTTGTCCCTGTCTACTGACTTTTTATTCAGTCTGGAGGATGGGTAACTACAAGGCTTGCTGGCCTGTGGCGTGCAGCCCAATAACAGCCATAGATTCTCTGTTATAACTACTCTTCTTTAGTTTGAAAGCAGCCATAGACAATATATAAACAAGTGGATGTGACTGTGTTCCAATAAAACATTATTTGCAGAAAAGGGTAAGTGGCAAGATTTGGCTCTTGGTACTTAATTTGCAGACCCCTGCTCTAGACTGATCATTTCCTCATGGAGATACTCTGCACTCACACTGGTTAAGGAAGGAAAAGAAATGTGCAATGTCTCACACACAGTTGAGAGCCCTTGTGAGATAAATTATGATGGAGTGGTTGGTGGCTAAGCCCTGTGAGAGACACAAAAGCCTCACTGGGGGAAGAGTACTAACTAGGCAATTCAGAAAATTTCTCTTAGTGTTGAGCTCCTGTTAGCCCAGTGGTTTTTAACCCTGACTGCACATTAAATTCACCTGGGGGAGCTTATAAACCTCCTAGCGCTCAGGCCACACAGGAAACTAATTAAATCAGAATCTTTGGGAGTAGGACTAGGTAGTAATTTTTAAAGCTCCCAGGTGATTACAGTGTGAAAATTGCCAGCCTAGCAATTATATCAGCCAGTGGTGAGCATGGTTCTGCTTCCTGGAGCAAAGCTTGCCCCAGAATGGTGCCCCTTCTTTGTCTTTCTAATAGGGTAGGATAGTGTCCGTCTTGAATAAATTTGTAAGGAATTCCTGGGGGAAACCTCCTTTATCAGCTCTGTTTATGATATGCTTAGTTCTCCTAGATCCCAGTGGGGCTATTAGTAGCAGCTCTAGGAAAATCACTGCAGCTGAGAGGTGGGATCCATGTTCTGCAGCTATCCTTTATCCAGCAAGGCACTATGTTATGGATCTATGCATGGATTAGATTATAGTGTTTTGGTATTAGATTATGGTGATATAGATCTATGTATGGATTAGATTATGGTGGACGCTAGGATTCTGAGTACCCAAGGCATGTTTTGTTTGCCAGCGTTAGGTGGAGGAACTGCAAATGAGGGAAGAGATTCATAATACACAAGTCTGAAATTACAGTGTGGTATTACATCACACGAAGTTTACCTTTGCAATTACCTGTAACCAGTTTTTCTCAACCTTAGCTGCAAAAGGGCATCGCTTGAGGAACTTATAAACATCCTGATAGCCCCAGCCTACAGCTAAGCCAATCAAATCAGAATATCTGGAGTAGGATCCCATTAACAGTATTTTTGGAAGCCTCTCAGGCTTTGTGGTTAGTCTCATGCCAAGTGATAATGTTCTACCCAGAAATTTTTGCTGCTGCCAGAGTGTTGTCCATGGACTGCCAGTAACAGGCTCATTTAGAAACTCTTAAAAAATGCAGAACCCTGTCCTAGATCCACTGAATCAAATACGTACACACTACTGTATTTAAAATGGATAACCAATAAAGACCTGTTGTATAACACTTGGAATTCTGCTCAATGTTATGTGCCAGCCTGGATGGGAAGTGGGTTTGGGGGAGAATGGATACATGTATGGCTGAGTCTCTTTGCTGTTCACCTGAAACTACCACAACATTGTTAATCAGCTATGCCCCATACAAGATGTTTTTGGTGTTAAAAAATATAAAAAGAAAAACTATAGACCATGAAAAGAAAAGGTGTATTAAATCACCAACTAGAAATATATTCTTTGTTCTACTAATATATATATATATGGTATAATAAGGTCCCATGTTATTTGTATCACTTTAAAGTTTGAGAAGCTAGTGTAGGAGATTGTAAATTTCAAATTTAAATAGCAACCTGTGTAGCCAGAGTTGAAAACCACTGCCCTGTATCTTTAGTTACCTGCTGGTGTGTACGTGGTGAAGTCACCAGGAGAGTCCTAACTGATACTCATTCATCGCTCTGCAGTTGAGTCTTTGAAGGGGATTTCTTAGTGATTGTCTTGTGTGACCAGTGCATTTCTTCTTAAGAAGATTTACCTTTCCCACATTTTGACTTAGACTTAGCCACCCTCACTTCCTTCTCTCTCCAAGCCTGTGGTTAGTCTCATGCCAAGTGATAATGTCCTACCCAGAAACTGGCTTTTGGACACTAGGAAGCACGGCCTGAGAAATGACATTTTCAAGAGCTGGTGCTTCTTCTTTAGGATGTTTGGAACCATCCTAAAGTTTGTCTCGGCATATATATATACACACACACACATATATATACACACACACATATATATACACACACACACACACATGTATATATAATCTCTGGGAAAGTTGCTTAACTTTGTTATAGCTGAGTTCGTATATGCAGGTGACCTTTGGACAATGCAGGGGTTAGGAGTACATACCTTCTGTGCAATTGAAAATCTGCATATAACTTACAGCTGGCTCTCTGCATCCGAGATTCCTAGGTATTCATGGTTCCGCAGCTGTGGATTCAGGCAGCCTCAGATGTAGTATTTACTACTGAAATAAATCCACATTTGAGTGGACACTTGTAGTTCAAACCCGTGTTGTTTAAGGGTCAACTGTACATATATATATATATGTATATATTCACAGTACTGAATGCTCTGTAAATTAAGGCTTAACAAATGTGGTTGTGATTTTCATGAGTTTTTTTCTTTTAGGAAACAATTTGCATTCTCAACCCTGACTTGCAAGATACTGCAGTTCTTCAGTTTAGACACATTTTTCTGCGTTCTCCCTCTCATATTTTTAACATTTCTGAAATTAGAATGCATCATAGAATGGATATGAACATTTTAATGTAGTTTTCCTTTTTGATACTTGTAGGGATCACAGATTTATCCACAGTACACTTAAGCTCTTCTGTCTTCCATAAGTGATTTGATATTCCTCATAAGCTCCCATTCCCTGGAGATTGGGATAAATCTCTCAGTCTAAATTGGACTGGGCCAATAAGATTGGCAAACTGGTATGATTCAGCAATATAAATCCTCCTTTCTGGTAACTACTCAGGTTCTTTGGATCAGAAATGTGTGGTTGGAGTGAAGAGTGTTATTTATGTGAGCTCATGGAGATGGGAGATGGGGCCTTTGGATCCCCGTGGTAACCTTTGGACACTTAGTGTCTATTACTGCTGGATGGTTGGTCTGGAATGCTCTCCTGAATGGTGACCTTTGAGGGGTGACCACTACCATGCATGAGTCCTCTGGGCACCACTGTGCATTTTCTGATACGGTCTATAGCTGATAAAGTTTGTAGAGTGCTCTTTTCAGCCTGCTTAAGGTCCATGGTTCTCCACAGATGCCTTAACCTCACCTTGGCCCTGATGGTACTTCATGCCAAGTCCCACCTACATCCTCCATCAAGTGTCTGGCATTATCTCTCTACCTCTCAGTCTTTGCTGTAGGATTACCTTGGTTCTCACCATCGTGGGCTCAGGGAAAGCCCCCCAATCTTCAATTCAGTCATACTTTGATTGTCTTTCAGGGTATCTAGGATGGTCTGGGTCTTATCCATACTTCATGGGAATCAAGAGTGGCTTAGGAAAGCTAAACTGGCCTTCCTTTTATCTATTTACACAGTGATGCCAAGATTACACTATGGCTACCCCAGGGTTTGTTCACAGCAGCTTTTGAGGCAGTTTTCTTCCAGAGTCCCAAAGCTGCTGCTGCTGCTAAGTCACTTCAGTCGTGTCCGACTCTGTGCGACCCCATAGACGGCAGCCCACCAGGCTCCCCCATCCCTGGGATTCTCCAGGCAAGAACACTGGAGTGGGTTGCCATTTCCTTCTCCAATGCATGAAAGTGAAAAGTGAAAGTGAAGTCGCTCATTTGTGTCCGACTCCTATCGACCCCATGGACTGCAGCCCACCAGGCCCCTCCATCCATGGGATTTTCCAGGCTGGAGTGGGTTGCCACTGAATGGAGCCAAATCCCTCTGCTTTCAGTGTTTGCCACAATCATGCTAAAAGAGCGCTCCCCCCGCCTCCTACCCCGACCCCAACCCAGTATGGGTGAGTTCAGAGAGGGGGAATAAGGAAGGGTATTTTGCTTGTGTTTCTTACCTCTGAGCTCCTTCTTTCCATAGTCTCTTGGGGCTAGTTAAGGAGAGTGTCCCTACTTCTTTTTCCTGTCTTACCAGATCGTTTTCATATGACTCTATGTTTTTCTAGTCTATCAAATCCAGCTTCTGCTAATGGGAGGTAATAAATTTAGAAAATAGTTTTCTGTTTCTCTAATGGCTTTCACAATTGTTCTTGCTTAGGACTGCAAGAAAGTGAGCTTTGAAACTCAAAGACAGTATTTTTTTTCCTCTGCTCTCTCCTTTCCTTGTATAATATGACTCATGGCTCAGCCTTGGATTTGACAGGTTCATTACTGACAAAATATTATCTACACTTGCATTCTGAAAAGAAGTGGTTAAATTGATGGTATATATTATAATTGATGGTGTTTTAAAATTAAAGGACTATGGAAATATCCCAATGCTTTGAAGAAGGAACTTTAAGATATATAAATCAAGCATTGGCCAAAAGGGTTCAAGATTGGTGACTAAATATTTAACTTAAAAAAATAAGGCAAAAATGGCTTTCTCAATTTAGAGACAATCATGAGAAATAAGATGGACACGACCTAATCAATTTTAAACTGAACATCATCATTTACATCGCTGATGGGTTATATTCAAACCATATTATTTTGTTATAAAATCTTGACTGTGGAGTCCTACAAATCTAATCACTATCTCATTAGGTCATTCTGGCTTTTTGTTTGTTATTTCTTATTCATGTTTGAAGCAGGTGATTTTTGTATATTTTTCCCTGGACATCTTTAATAAAAAAGAGTTTTATGTTAGAATAGAACAGGAGTAAATTTGATGGCCTAGAGTAAATGGATAATTTGGTGACAGATAGTAGCACCTAAATTCATATAAAACCATGATTTTGTGTTAGCAAAGCATACTGGCATAGTTTATTCAATATTATGGTTAAAAGGTTATAAATGATTATTTTAAAAAGCTGGAACAGAGAATTAGGGGTCATAACCATATCCCACATCAATCACTGCTGGAAGTGGAATGATGGACTGGATTGACCAAGGGGCCCTGTGGATATGCTTGAACTACAGCTTATGAGATCAACCCATTTTCGATTTTAGGGCCAGCTTTGGGCTAATTGGACTTTTTGCTTCTTATTTTGTTTCTTTCAAGCAGTCAGTGGTTACTGATGGAAACAATTATCCTTTTGCTTTTTCTTGCTCAGCATTTCTTTAAATCAGTTTGGCTAAAACTATTGGTTATTGATTCACCAGAATGATTAATGCTTGATTTAGGTGTACATAGGAGCATGAATTTAATTTCTCCTTGGTTTTCTTAATTCAGCATCTTGATAATTTTTCTCCTCATTTTTGAAAACATTTGAAGAGAAGGAGACTATAATTAACATTAACTTTACATTTTTTACTGAAGGCTGCATTTGTCTCTGAATCATTGCTGTGTATAAAAAAAGTTCTTTTCCAAACAGTTACATTTAAAATCACAAAAGCCATATATCCTAGGATTAATAGAGTTCATGGTTGGGTATCCTGTGGGATAACTACGTCTCAATGTTGGGAGTGCCCAAAGCTAAGTCCTATAACTTCTCTAGCTGTCCTTTGTTTTCAGAGATCTCATTGTTTCATGACTTTGGAAAACAAACAGTGTTCTCAAATATCTTTGAAATTTTTATTAAGACTAGCAAAACCATTGATACATGAGTAGTTAAAATGAAAATGTAAGTCATAATAAACAAATCTCTGGTCCATAACTTCTCTCAACTCTGGAATTGTATACTAGTCTCCAGCTTAGCAACTCTAATAGGCAAACCTAAAATGTCTGAGCTCAACTCTTGATTCCTCTTCCCTACTCATTTCTTTTAAAGTTGTATTATCTCTATACCTGGTTGCTCAGGTTATGCGCCATAGAGTTATTTTGACCTCCTGTTTCTTTCATAATCCATATACAATCTATAAGCAAACCCTGTTGACTCACTTCAGATTTACCAGAATTCTGCCACTTCTCAACAACTCCACCACTGCTCCCTGGAACAAGCCAAGGTGGTCTCCACTGGGGCTACTGCAACAACCTCCTATGTACTTTTCACTCCTCTCCCAGATCCCAGCCCAATCTTGTCTATTCTCTCAAAGTAGCCTGCCAGCCTGACCTCATCTTTTATATTCTCCTCTCATTCTGTGGGAGGTACACTAGCCTTCCTGCTGCTCCTGGAACATACCAACAAAAATTGATTTGGCAGACCTTTCACTTTCTGTTTGAAATATTTTCCCCCAGATATTCAAAAGT
The DNA here is from genome assembly GCF_003369695.1 of Bos indicus x Bos taurus. NCBI lineage: Eukaryota > Metazoa > Chordata > Mammalia > Artiodactyla > Bovidae > Bos > Bos indicus x Bos taurus. The sequence continues at coordinate 24,078,459 of NC_040103.1, read as the reverse complement.
CTTCTCTACTTCCTTGGTGTCCTTATTCTCTAATCATATCGGCCTTCTCTGATACCAAATCTATATTTCCCATCTCTCATCTGTTTCCATACCCTTGTTTACTTTCTTCACAGCACACGTCAATAACCACTACTATGCTATACAATTATTTTTGTGTTTGTTTATTCTCTCTCCCCTCAGTAGAATGAAGCTTACTGTCATGCAGGTGCACCATAAATATTTGTTGAATAAATTAATGGTAGAGTCCAAACTTGCTTTGTTTTTTGTTTGTTTGATTTTGAGTTTTAAGGAGGTAAGTAAAAATGGAAAGAAACTAATATTTGATATTACTCTCAGTGTGTGATCTTTTCCTAGATGTGTTTAAGTTATATATATATATATATATTTTTTTTTTTTTTCTGGGAATAAATGTGCTTTCTGGATTAGGACATTTAGCTACAGCTATTTATATGTTCGTCATGTAAATATCTGCTCTGTTATGCCATCTGTTTGGTCTAGAGAGCTAGTGGAATTGGAGTGGGATCTACATGTGCTTTGTTATCATTCCTTAATAGCTCCAAGATTACTTACAAGCTCTAGTTAGTTGTGATTGTTAATCTAACAAACAAACAAAATTCTAAAGTATATTTTAAAAGATGATGTTTGTTTTATATTTTCTGTATCATTTGTAAGTGAGGGCTGTTGAAGACTACACTGTGTTCCTCCTAAATTCATATGTTAAGCCCAAGCCCTCAGAACTTTGGAATGTGACTGTATTTTGAAGTAGGGTCTTTAGAGAGGCGTTGAGTTTAAAATTGGATCTTGATGGTGGGTCCTAATCCAATATGACCTAATCCAATTTTAGAAGATTAGAAAACACAGAGAGAGACACTGGGGATGTGTGGACAGAGAAAAGAACATGTCACAGTGAGAAGTAACCACCTGTAAGCCAATGAGGGAGGTTTAAGAAATCAGCCCTATTGACACTTTGACCTTGAACTGTTAGACTCCATAACTGTGAGAAATTTCTCTTTTTTAAGCTACTCACTCTGTTGTACTTTATTGTGGCAGCCCTAATAATATGATTTTTTATCCTTTATTTGAAATGAAATTCAGTAATAAAAATTGTGTGTCTGCTGTTTTTTGTTTTTATGAGTTTTTTTTTGTTCATTTTACCACTCATATTTCTTTTTTTTTTAATTTATTTTTTTGTTGAAGGATAATTGCTTTATAAAACTTTATTGTTTTCCATCAAACCACAACATGAATCAGTCATGCTGCTGCTTGCTGCTGCTAAGTCGCTTCAGTCGTGTCCGACTCTGTGCGACCCCATAGACGGCAACCCACCAGGTTCCCCCGTCCCTGGGATTCTCCAGGCAAGAACACTGGAGTGGGTTGCCATGTCTTTCTCCAATGCATGAAAGTGAAAAGTGAAAGTGAAGTCACTCAGTCGAATCCGACTCTTAGCGACCCCATGGACTGCAGCCTTCCAAGCTCCTCTGTCCATGGGATTTTCCAGGCAAGAGTACTGGAGTGGGTTGCCATTGCCTTCTCCGGAATCAGCCATAGGTATACATATATCCTCTCCCTTTTGAACCTCCCTCCCATCTCCCTCCCCATCTCACCCCTCTAGTTTGATACAGTGCCCTGTTTGAGTTTCCTGAGCCATACAGCAAATTCCTGTTGGCTATCTATTTTACATATGGTAATGTAAGTTTCCATGTTACTCTTTCCATAGATCTCACCCTCTCCTCCCCTCTCCCCACGTCCATTAGTCTATTCTCTATTTCTCTTTCTCCATTGCTGCCCTGTAAATAAATTCTTCAGAATCATTTTTCTAGATTCCGTATATGTGCATTAGAATACGATACTTATCTTTCTCTTTCTGACTCACTTTACTCTGTATAATAGGTTCTAGGTTCATCTACCTCATCAGAACTGATTCAAATGCATTCCTTTTTATGGCTGAGTAATATTCCATTGTGTATATGTACCACAACTTCTTTATCCATTCATCTGTCAATGGACATCTAGGTTGCTTCCATGTTCTAACTATTGTAAATAGTGCTGCAGTGAACAATGGGATACATGTGTCTTTTTCAACCCTGGTTTCCTCAGGGTATATGCCTAGAAGTGGGACTGCTAGGTCATATGGTGGTTTTATTCCTAGTGTTTAAAGGAATCTCCATACCGTCTTCCATACTGGTTGTATCAATTTATGTTCTCACCAACAGTGCAATAGTGTTCCGTTTTCTCCACACCCTCTCCAGCATTTATTGTTTGTCAAGTTTTTGATGATGGCCATTCTGACCGGTGTGAGGTGATATCTCATTGTGGTTTTGATTTGCATTTCTATAATAATGAGTAATGTTGAGCATCTTTTCATGTGTTTGTTAGCCATCTGTATTTCTCCTTTGGAGAAATGTCTGTTTAGGTCTTTTCCCCGCTTTTTGATTGGGTTGTTTGTTTTCCTGGTATTGAGTTGTATGAGCTGCTTGTATATTTTGGAAATTAATCCTTTGTCAGTTGTTTCATTTGATATTATTTTCTCCCATTCCAAGGGTTGTCTTTTCACCTTGCTTATAGTTTCTTTTGCTGTGCAAAAGCTTTTAAGTTTAATCAGGTCCCACTTGTTTACTTGTGTTTTTATTTCCATTACTCTAGGATGTGGGTCATAGAGGATCTTGCTTTGGTTTACATCATCGAGTGTTCTGCCTGTGTTTTCCTCTGAGGGTTTTATAGTTTCTGGTCTCACGTTTAGATCTTTAATCCATTTTGAGTTTATCTTTGTGTATGGTGTTAGGAAGTGTTCTAATTTCATTCTTTTACATGCAGCTGTCCAGTTTTCCCAGCACCATTTATTGAAGAGGCTATCTTTGCCCCATTGTATATTCTTGCCTCCTTTGTCAAAAATAAGGTACCCATAGGTGCATGGGTTTATTTCTGGGCTTTCTATCTTGTTCCATTGATCTATATTTCTCTTTTTGTGCCAGTACCATACTGTCTTGATGTATATCTTGATCTAGCACACTATAGCTTTGTAGTGTAATCTGAAGTCAGGAAGGTTGATTCCTACAGCTCCGTCCTTCTTTCTCAAGTCTGCTTTGGCTATTCCGGGTCTTTTGTGTTGCCATATGTATTGTGAAATTTTTTGTTCTAGTTCTTGAAAAATGCCATTGGTAATTTGATAGGGATCACATTGAATCTGTAGATTGCCTTTGGTAGTATGGTCATTTTCACAATATTGATTCTTCCTACCCAGGAACATGGAATATCTCTCCATCTGTTTATGTCATCTTTGAATTCTTTCATCAATGTATTATAATTTTCTGTGTACAGTTCTTTTGTCTCCTTCAGTTCAGTTCAGTTCAGTCGCTCAGTCATGTCTGACTCTTTGCGACTCCATGAATCGCAGCATGCCAGGCCTCCCTGTCCATCACCATCTCCTGGAATTCACTCAAACTCACGTCCATCAAGTTGGTGATGCCATCCAGCCATCTCATCCTCTGTCATCCCCTTCTCCTCCTGCCCCCAATCCCTCCCAGCATCAGAGTCTTTTCCAATGAGTCAACTCTTTGCATGAGGTGGCCAAAGTACTGGAGTTTCAGCTTTAGCATCATTCCTTCCAAAGAACACCCAGGGCTGATCTCCTTTAGAATGGATTGGTTGGATCTCCTTGCAGTCCAGGGGACTCTCAAGAGTCTTCTCCAATGTAAATTTATTCCTAGATATTTAATTCTTTTTGTTGCAATGGTAAATGGGATTGGTTCCTTCATTTCTCTTTCTGATTTTTCATTGTTATTATACAGAAATGCAAGTGATTTCTGTGTACTGATTTTGTATCCTGCAACTTTGCTAAATTCACTGATTAGCTCTAGTAATTTTCTGATACTATCTTTAGGGTTTTCTATGTACAGTATCTGCAAACAGTGAGAGCTTTACTGCTTCTTTTCCAATCTGGATTCCTTTTATTTCTTTTTCTTCTCTGATTACTGTATCTAGGACTTCCAGAACTATGTTGAATAATAGTGGTAAAAGTGGACACCCTTGTTTTGTTCCTGATCTTAGGGGTAATGCTTTCCATTTCTCACGGTTGAAAATTATGTCTGTTGTAGGCTTATCATATATGGCCTTTACTATGTTGAGATAGGTTCCTTCTATGCCCATTTTTTGAAGAGTTTTAATCATAAATTGGTGCTGAATTTTGCCAAAGGCTTTTCCTGCATCTATTGAGATGATCATATGGTTTTTATCTTTCAGTTTGTTAATATGGTGTATCAGATTGATTGATTTGCATATATTGAAGAATCCTTGCGTTCCTGGAATAAACCCAACTTGATCATGGTGTATGAGCTTTTTGATGTGTTGCTGAATTCTGTTTGCTAAAATTTTGTTGAGGATTTTTGCATCTATGTTCATCAGTGATTTTGGCCTGTAGTTTTCTTTTTTGTGTTGTCTTTGTCTGGTTTTGGTATCAGAGTGATGGTGGCCTCATAGAATGAATTTGGAAGTGTTCCTTTCTCTGCAATTTTTTGAAAGAGTTTCAGAAGGATAGGCTTTAGCTCTTCTCTAAATGTTTGATAGAATTCTCCTGTGAAGTCATCTGGTCCTGGGCTTTTGTTTTTTGGGAGATTTTCGATCACAGCTTCAATTTTAGCGCTTGTAATTTCTGTTTCTTCCTGGTTCAGTCTTGGAAGATTGATCTAAGAATCTGTCCATTTCTTCCAGGTTATCCATTTTATTGCCATATAATTGTTCATAATAGTCTTTTATAATCCTTTGTATTTCTGCATTATCTGTTGTAACCTCTTCTTTTTCATTTCTAATTTTGTTGATTTGATTCTTCTCTCTTTTTTTCTTGATGAGTCTGGCTAAAGGTTTGTCAATTTTGTTTATCTTCTCAAAGAACCAGCTTTTAGTTTGATTAATCTTTACTATTGTTTCTTTCATTTCTTTTTCATTTATTTCTGCTCAGATCTTTATGATTTCTTTCCTTGTCCTAATTTTTTTTTTTGTTCTTTTTCCATTTGTTTTAGATGTAAAGTTAGGCTGTCTGTTCGATGTTTTTCTTGTTTCTTGAGATAGGAATGTATTGCTATAAACTTACCTCTGAGAACTGCTTTTGCTGCATCCCATAGGTTGTGAGTTGTCATGTTTTCATTGCCATTTGTTTCTAGAAATTTTTTTATTTCCTTTTTGATTTCTTCAGTAACCTGTTGGTTATTTAGAAATGTGTTGTTTAATCTCCATGTGTTTGTGTTTCTTACAGTTTTTTTCTTGTAATTGATACCTCGTCTCATAGTGTTGTGGTCAGAGAAGATGCTTGATATGATTTCAGTTTTCTTAAATTTACTGAGGTTTGATTTGTGACCCAAGATGTGGTCTGTCCTGAAGAATGTTCCATGTGCACTTGACAAGAAGGTGTATTATTCTGCATTTGGATGGAATGTCCTAAAGATATCAGTGAGATCTCATATAATGTATCATTTAAGACTTGTGTTTCCTTATTCATTTTCTGTTTTGATGATCTGTCATTGGTATGAGTTGGGTGTTAAATTCTCCTGCTATTATTGTATTACTGTCAATTTCTCCTTTTATGTCTGTCAGTGTTTGTCTTATATATTGAGGTGCTCCTATGTTGGGTGCATAGATATTTACAATTGTTATGTCTTCCTCTTGGATTGATCCCTTGATCATTATGTAGTGTCCTTCCTTATCTCTTGTAATCTTTAAGGTCTATTTTATCTGATATGAGGATTGCTACTCCAGCTTTCTTTTGCTTCCCATTTGCATGGAATATATTTTTCCATCCTCCCTCTTTCAGTCTATATGTGTCTTGAGGTCTGAAGTGGGTTTCATGTAGACAGCATAATATGGGCCTTCTTTTTGTACCCATTCAGCCAGTCTGTATTTTTTGGTTGAAGCATTTAATCCATTTACACTTAAAGTAATTATTGATATGTATGTTCCTATTGCCATTTTTTAATTGTTTGGGGTTGATTTTGGAAATCTTTTTTGTTCTCTTGTATTTCTTGACTATATAAGTCCATTTAACATTTGGCTTCCCTCGTGGCTCAGCTGGTAAAGAATCTGCCTGCAGTGTGGGAGACATGTGTTTGATCCTTGGGTTGGGAAGATCCCCTGGAGAAGGGAAAGGCAATCCACTCCAGTATTCTGGCCTAGAGAATTCCATGGACTACACAGTCCATGGGGTCACAAAGAGTCGAACATGACTGAGTGACTTTCACTTTCACTTCCCTTCACTTTAAACATTTGTTGTAAAGCTGGTTTGGTGGTACTGAATTCTTTTAACTTTTGCTTGTCTGAAAAGCTTTTGATTTCTCCATCAATTTTGAATGAGATCCTTGCCAGGTACGGTAATCTTGGTTGTAGATTATTCCCTTTCAGTACTTTAAATATATCCTGCCATTCCCTTCTGGTCTGCAGAGTTTCTGCTGAAAGATCAGCTGTTAAGCTTATGGGGTTTCCCTTGTATGTTACTTGTTGCTTCTCCCTTGCTGCTTTTAATATTATTTCTTTGTGTTTAGTGTTTGTTAGTTTGATTAGTATGTGTCTTGGTGTGTTTCTCCTTGGGTTTATCCTATATGGGTCTCTTTGTGCCTCTTGGACTTGGTTGACTATTTTCTCTTCCATGTTGGGGAAATTTTCAACTTATCTCTTCAAAATTTTTCTCATACCCTTTCTTTTTCTCTTCATCTTCTGGGACCCCTATTATTTGTAAGTTGGTGTGTTTGATATTGTCCCAGAGGTCTCTGAGATGATCCTCAGTTCTTTTCATTCGTTTTACTTTATTGTGCTCTTCAGAAGTTATTTCCACCATTTTATCATCCAGCTTATTAATTTGTTCTTCTGCTTCAGATATTCTGCTATTGATTCCTTCTAGAGTATTTTTAATTTCAGTAACTGTGTTGTTTGTCTCTGCATGTATCTTCTTTAATTCTTCTAGGTCTTTGTTAATTGATTCTTGCATTTTTCTCTATTTTGCTTTCAAGGTTTTTATCATCTTTACTATCATTATTCTGAATTCTTTTTCAGGTATTTTGCCTATTTCCTCTTCATTTATTTGGACTTCTGTGTTTCTAGTTTGTTCTTTCATTTGTGTAGTATTTCTCTGCCTATTCATTATATATTTTTTAACTTATTGTGTTTGAGGTCTCCTTTTCCCAGTCTTCAGGGTTGAATTCTTTTTTCTGTTTGGTTTCTGACCTCTAAGTTTGGTTCAGTGGTTTGTGTAAGCTTCTTAAATAGGGTGATATTTGTGCTTAATTTTTGTTTGTTTTTCTTCTGATGGGCAAGGGTGAGTGAAGTGGTAATACTGTCTGCTGATGATTTGGTTTGTATTTTTGTTTTGTTTGTTTGTTTAGATGAGGCATCCTGCACAGGGTGCTACTGGTGGTTGAGTGATGCTGGGTCTTGTATTACAGTGGTTTCCTTTGTGTGAATTCTCAGTATTTGATACCTCCTAGGGTTAGTTCTCTGGAAGTCTAGGGTCTTGGATTCAGTGCTCCCACTCCAAAGGCTCAGGGCTTGATCTTGAGTTTTGCGTGGGTCTATATGTTCTTTTCTGCTGGTCAGGTACTCCTGTGCACTCTCAACTGGTATTCTGAATGCACTTCTGTGTCTGAAGGTGTATTCCTAATGTATCTGTGGAGAGAGATGTATTCCACATCCATCTACTCCTCTGTCATCTTGTTCTCTCTGTGCCTGGTCTTTTTATGTAGAGTTCAAAAACAAGCTATGTAGCCTTTTCTCTCTCTCTCTCTCTCTTTAACCAGAAAAGACTGAATATAAGTATATACTTGTTTCTAGATCACATTGAACTAATCAGATCACAAATAAACTATACAAATGGAGATTTGCTTATTCAGTTTGCAAAATCTTGCTTTTTCATGATACTAGACATGGGAAATGACAGAGTATCCTGCATTAGTGATTGCCTTTGACTTAAAAACTATCATGTGCTATCACAAAACTTAAAATTTACTTTTGCTTTAGCTATCAGCTTTCTTGGTAACCTAGTACATATCACTCAGCATTGTGGCTCTTGATTTAAGGTTTTGAACATCTAGAATTTCACTCATTTTTTAAAATTAAGTCAACCACCTTTTATTTATTACTTACAGTACCCTGACTCTGGATTTTCAGGATGAGTCAAGCATGGCCCTTTCCCTTGTTGAGTTCCTGGTAAAGCTGGGGAGGCAGTATGTTAACAGTTAACTACAAAACACTATAATGAGTGGTATGAGAGGTACATACAGGTGGCTGTGTGAAGGGAGAGTTGTTCTAGGTTAAGGATGCCATTCCCATTCTGGGTGTAACAAGTAGTTTGTTGTCAAACTCCATGAATGGAAGATGAGAGTGAAAATTTAGTCAAAAGTAAGGTATAAATTCGGAGAAGGTGATGGAACCCCACTCAAGTATTCTTGCCTGGAAAATCCCATGGGCGGAGGAGCCTGGAAGGCTGCAGTCCATGGGGTCGTGAAGAGTCAGACACGACTGAGCGACTTCACTTTCACTTTTCACTTTCATGCATTGGAGAAGGAAATGGCAACCCACTCCAGTGTTCTTGCCTGTAGAATCCCAGGGATGGGGGAGCCTGGTGGGCTGCCGTCTCTGGGGTCGCACAGAGTCAGACATGACTGAAGCGACTTAGAAGCTTAGCATAAAGACCTTGGAGAGGAGGATGAGAGACAGTAGGGTAGCCCAGATGACCTGAGGTAAGAAATAGAGATGGAGGAAAAACAGGTTGTGGGAAGAAGGCTTCCACTTTGGCTATGTTGTGTGAAATATCTATTGCCTATTGAATTGAATATTAACTCTTTCCTTGACTTTCAACACCTTCTATACTCAAGCTACAACCAACTTCCTGACCTAATTTCTGGCCCAAATTCCTGTTTTTACCCTTCGGCCTGCCAAACTTGACTATCTGCTACTCTCAAACAGAAATAATTTCCATCTCTGTTGCTTTGCACACGATCCCTTTACCTGGCTTGACTTCCCTTCTGTCTCTCATGCCAGAAGATGGTCTGTCTTTAAAGGCTCTTTTTGGAAACACTTCTTAATCCTTATGAATATTTGTAGTCTCTTCAGAACTTTCCTTTTACTTATAAGTTTAAGCAGCCATTCTGCCTTTTATATCACAGCTAGTTATGTGTCTTTCTTACTTATATTTCTTTTTTAAATGGCTAGGATATTGTTTTAGACATAATATGTGCTTAATAAATGTTTATTGGCCAAAACGAAGATAGTATTTGGTTTGGGGAGAGCACTGAATGTTGATCAAAGGATATGTATTTTCTAGGTTCTCAACACTTCAATCTTTCCCAGTACTTTTGTTAACATAGTGAAGGTTGCTTTTGTAGGAAATAAAGAACAGTTGAAATTATTAATGACTTGTAGAAAGGACCCTTCACCTTAAGACTGGATGATACCTTTTACTTTAAAAAATCACTTGCTTTATAATTCTACAATTTTCCCCTACCCTTCTAATTTCTTTCATAATCCTGTTTGACGGTTTTAGCTAATTAACATGGCTTAAAAGTCTAATTTTTTACTTCACCCATAAGGCTACCAGGGAAGCCTTATTCACCCATTAAAATTAACTTAAGGAAACAAAGTAGCAAAGAAGGCTCCTGTGAGCTATTAGAGAAGGGTTAAAGTTCAAAATATTTTATCTAATAAGTAAGAAAAGAGATAGCTGTTGACATGGCTTTTTATATTACAGTGATAGTAAAATTTAAAAAAGTTAGATTAGGAAAGAATATGGTTATAGAATATGAATGTGTTACCCAAGTTGGCACTAGAGAAGACTTTCTACAGTACTACCATTTGAGATACGAAGGCATTGCACTAATGTGACAAATGAAAATAGATCACAAACTCATGCTGTATTCTGTAATGCTCCTATTGCACACTAGTGTGGGTCTCTACAGTGGCAGTTGAATCCCTTAGCTGTTGTTCACTCACTAAGTTGTGTCCAACTTTATGCAACCCCATGGACTGCAACACGCCAGGCTCCTCTGTCCTTCACTATTTCCCAGAGTTTTTTCAAACTCATATCCATTGAATTGATGATTCTACCTAGCCATCTCATCCTCTGCTGCCCCCTTCTCCTTTTGCCTTTAATCTTTCCCAGCATCAGGGTCTTTTTCCAATGAATCGGCTCTCTGCATCAGGTGGCCAAAGTGTTGGAGTTTCAGCTTCAACATCAGTCCTTCCAATGAATATTCAGGATTGATTTCCTTTAGGATTGACTGGTTTGCAGTCCAAGGGACTCTCAAGAATATTCTCTAGTGCCGCAGTTCAAAAGCAAAAATTCTTTGGTTCTCGGCCTTCTTTATGTCCAACTCTCACTTACGTACACGACTACTGGAAAAACCATAGCTTTGACTAGATGGACCTTTATTGGCAAAGTGATGTCTCTGTTTTGTAATACACTGTCTAAGTTTGTCGTAGCTTTCCTTCCAGGGAGCAAATGTATTTTATTTTCATGGCTGCAGTCACTGTCCACAGTGATTTTGGAGTCCAAGAAAATAAAATCTGTCATTGCTTCCACTTTGCCCCTTCTATTTGCCATGAAGTGATGGGACTGGAAGCCATGATCTTAGTTTTTTTCAATGTTGAGTTTTAAGCCAGCTTTTTCATGCTCCTCTTTCACCTTCATCAGGAAGCTCTTCAGTTCTTCACTTTCTGCCATTAGAGTGGTATCATCTGATCTGAGGTTGTTGATATTTCTCCCAGCAATCTTGATTCCAGCTTGTGATTCATCCAGCTAGTATTTTGCATGATGTACTCTGCATATAAGTTAAATAAGCAGCGTGACAATATACAGCCTTGTTGTACTCCTTTCCAAATTTTGAACCAGTCCATTGTTCCATGTCCAGTTCTAACTGTTGCTTCTTGATCTGCATACAGGTTTCTTAGGAGGAAGGTAAGGTGGTCTGGTATTCCCATCTCTTTCAGAATTTTCCACAGTTTGTTGTGATCCATACAGTCAAAGGCTTTGGTGTAGTCAATAAAGCAGAAGTAGATGTTTTTCTGGAATTCTCTTGCTTTTTTTATGATCCAACAGATGTTGGGAATCTGATCTTTGGTTCCTCTGCCTCTTCAAAATGTCATTTGTACATTTGGAAGTTCTTGGTTCATGTACTGCTGAAGGCTAGCTTGTAGGATTTTGACCATAACTTTATTAGCATGTGAAACTAGAACAGTTGTATAGTAGTTTAAATATTCTTTAGCATTTCCCTTCTTTGGTATTGGAATGGAAACTGACCTTTTCCAGTCCTGTGGCTACTGCTGAATTTTCCAAATTTGCTGACATATTGAGTGCAGCACTTTAACAGCATCATCTTTTAGGATTTGAAATAGCTCAGCTGGAATTTTATCATCTCCATTAGCTTTGTTCATTGTAATGCTTCCTAAGGTCCACTTGAAGTCACACTCCAGGATATCTGGTTCTAGGTGAGTGATCACACCATTGTGGTTATCCAGGTCATTAAAATCTCTTTGTACAGTTCTTCTGTGTATTCTTGCCATCTCTTATTAATGTCTTTTGCTTTGTTTGGTTAGGTCCTTGCTGTTTCTGTTCTTTACTGTGTCCATCTTTGTATTAAATGTTCCCTTGGCTTCTCTGATTTTCTTGGAGAGATCTCTAGTCTTTTCCATTCTATTGTTTTCCTTTATTTCTTTTCATTGTTCATTTAAGAAGACCTTCTTATCTCTCCTAGCTATTCTCTGGAACTCAGTATTCAGTTGGGTGTGCATGCATGCCCAATCACTTCAGTCATGTACGACTCTTTGCAGCACTGTGAGCTGGAGCATGCCAGACTCCTCTGTCCGTGGGATTCTCCAGGCAAGAATACTGGAGAGGGTTGCCATGTCCTCTTCCAGGGGGTCTTCCTGACCCAGGGATCAAACCCATGTCTCCTGTGTCTCCTGCATTGCAGGCCAATTCTTTATTGCTGAACTACCAGGGAAGCCCTCAGTTGGGTATATCTTTCCCTTCTCCCTTGCCTTTCACTTCTCTTCTTTCCTCAACTATCTGTAAGGCCACCTCAGATAACAACTTTGCTTTCTTGCATTTTTTTTTTTTTTTACTTTGGGATAGTTTTGAACACTACCTCCTATACAATGTTATGAACCTCTGTCCATAGTTCTTCAGGCACTCTTGTCTACCAGAGCTAATCCCTTGAATCTATTCATCACCTCCACTGTATAATCATAAGGACTTGATTTAGGTCATACCTGAATGGTTTAGTGGTTTTCCCTACTTTCTTCAATTTAAGCCTGAATCTTCTATTAAGAAGCTGATGATCTGAGCCAGGTCTTGTTTTTACTGACTGTATGGAGCTTCTCCGGAGAAGGCAATGGCACCCCACTCCAGCACTCTTGCCTGGAAAGTCCCATGGACGGAGGAGCCTGGTGGGCTACAGTCCATGTGGTCTCGAAGAGTCAGACACGACTGAGCAACTTCAATTTCACTTTCCACTTTCATGCATTGGAGAGGGAAATGGCAACCCACTTCAGTGTTCTTGCCTGGAGAATCCCAGGGAGAGGGGAGCCTGGTGGGCTGCCGTCTATGTGGTCACACAGAGTCGGACACAACTGAAGTGACTTAGCAGCAGCAGCAACAGCATAGAGCTTCTCCGTCTTTGGTGGTAAAAAATATAATCAATCTGATTTTAGTGTTGACAATTTTCTGACGTCCATGTGCAGAGTCATCTGTTGTGTTGTTGGAAAAGGGTGTTTGCTATGGTCAATGTGTTCTCTTTACAAAACTCTGGTAGACTTTACCCTGCTTCATTCTGTACGCCAAGGCCAAACTTGCCTATTACTCCAGGCATCTCTTGACTTCCTACTTTTGCATTCCAATCCCCTATGGTGAAAAGGACATCCTTTTTGGTATTAGTTCTTGTAGGTCTTTATAGAACTGGTTAAATTCTTTGGGATCAGTGGTTGGGGCATAGACTTGGATTACTGTGGTATTGAATGGTTTGCCTTGGAAATGAACAGAGATCATTCTGTCATTTTTGAGATTGTACTCAAGCACTACATTTCATACTCTTTTGTAAACTATGAGGACTACTCCATTTCTTCTGAGGGATTCTTGCCCACAGTAGTAGATATAATGGTTATCTGAATTAAATTCACCCATTCCTGTCCTGATTCCTAAGATGTCGATGTTCGCTCTTGCCATCGCCTACTTGACTACATCCATTATACCTTGATTTATGGACCTAACATTCCAGATTCCTATACAATATTGGTTTTTTATTTATTTATTTATTTTTTTGCAGCTCTGGACTTTATTTTCACCATCAGACATATCCACAACTGAGTGTTGTTTCTGCTTTGTCCCAGCAGCTCCATTCTTTCTGGAGCTATTAGTAATTATCCTCTGCTCTTTCCCTGTAGCATATTGGACACCTTCCCATCTGGGAGGGGGGTTCATCTCCTGATGTCATATATTTTTTACCTTTTGATAGTGTTAATGGGGTTCTGTGGCAAGAGTAACTGGGCTGGTTTGCCATTTCCCCCTGCAGTTGACCACATTTTGTCAGAACTCTTCATTATGACCTGTGCATCTTGGGTAGCCCTGCAAACATGGCTAATAGCTTCACTGAGTTATGCAAGCCCCTTCACAAGGCTGTGTTCCACGAAAGGGTAGTTTCCTAGCATATCAATTTCAGTATCTTCGGGGTACCTAAAAAGCATACATGAATTAGGAAAGATTAGAAAACCCTTTAATTTTTTTTGTACTCTAAATTTTAATGTATAAGTGTTACACACCATTAAAATACACCTCGTATTATGGAATTATGCATGAGAAGAATGCATAAAGTAAGAAATTTCTTCTTTTTATATTACTGCTGCTGCTGCTGCTCCTAAGTCGCTTCAGTTGTGTCCGAGTCTGTGCGACCCCATAGACGGCAGTCCACCAGGCTCCCCCATCCCTGGGATTCTCCAAGCAAGAACATTGGAGTGGGTTGCCATTTCCTTCTCCAATGCATGAAAGTGAAAAGTGAAAGAGAAGACGCTCAGTCGTGTTTGACTCTTATCTCTAATTTAGGACCACATCAGTGGGGAGCTGATTCTGTATCTATGATGAAGGTGTGTCTGTAGCCTAGAACAGATTTATAGACTGAAGAAAAGTGAACAAAACCCAAGTTCTTTAAGAGCTGCACACTTGAGGTCAAAGACTTTCCATTTGAGAAGGACTATGTAAGTCTGATAAAGAAGGAAAGGGGTCAGTTTTGCACAGTGGTAAAAAGAAAGATTAGCAAGATCTGAACTTGGGTCTTACATTAGAATAATCTTTGCTATAAATTCCAATAAAAGTTTTTGTGTTCCTGGTATATAACTGATTTTGTGCTGGAAAAGAAACAAGAATTATTTTACAAAATAGGTTCAGGCTAATTTTTACTGTTTGCTGGTAGAAGAGATGGGAGATGGTTTCAGAAAACATATGCACCCTCCAGTCCTTGGTGAGAATCATCTACTTTCAGGGGTCATGGTCACCTATGTGAAAGTGAAAGTTGCTCAGTCGTGTCCAACTTTTGCGACCCCATGGATTATACAGTCCATGGAATTCTCCAGGCCAGAATACTGGAGTGGGTAACCTTTCCCTTCTCCAGGGATCTTCGCAACCCAGGGATTGAACCCAGGTCTCCTGCACTGCAGGTGAATTGTTTACCAGCTGAGCCACAAGGGAAGCCCCCCGGGTCACTTGATAGTTGGTTAGATCCCCATAGGTGATTTGGGATAAAAAAAAAATTAGCTTTCTATATTTTTATATCCCAAGGCCTACTACATCATATGTACTTTTGGAAATAAAATGAATCATTGAAAGCATCACGACTTTAGTTTAGTCAGTATTAAATAACTATATTGAGGTATTTAAAAAGAAGATTTAGGTTAAACTTGAACAACTTGCAAGGTGCAATTGCTTTTTTTTTTTTTTTTTTTGATGGAAGCACAATGTTCTTTTCACATTTCCTACTTCTCTGGCATTTATTATAAGGAACAAAGCATTTCTGGAATGCTCATTTTAATTTGAAAGCTCAGGCTATTCTATGGAAAACATTTGGCGCTTGGTGGATCTGAACAATAATAGAGGAATGTTCAGTGGGAAGCGTCATGAACTCTGGCACTTAAAATAAATTCTGAAGGAACATTTTAGACAATGATACTTATTGTTCATTTAAAACAAAGGTTTTAAGCAAGGTGCTGTAATTTGTCTTAATCTGGACAAGTATCTTTTAACTCTTGATATATAAATTACACTGATAATAGCAAGATACTTGTCTTTTAGAATATGTGAAAACCCATGTAATAAACCAGACTTATTATCATCTTTACATAATGCATGATAAAGACATGTGGCCCTATTTGACTGCTTGTAGAGCACACAGAATGTGCTTTGTTGATTGACTCCTTCACATTTAGCTTGGAGGACCCTATGAGCAAGATATGGATAGACCCAGAGAGAACATCTTTGACAAGGATCTCATGGGGATGGACTAGAAAACACACGTTAAATACCATCCAACACTTGTGCCATATTTTGTCTCTTAAAAAACACTTTACATTATTTAAACTTAATATAATCTTAAAGGATAATATGATTATTATGATTTTCCAAGAAAGGAAATAAATTCTTGCTATAAGGAAATCCACTCTGGGTTGTGAATATGGGAATACAGCAAACTAGGATAAAGAGGAAGGTTTGTTGGACAGAGGAGGGGAATAAAAGGGCAGATGAAAATTATTTTCATCCATATATTTCCCCTGTAGCTTGTGAGTTCTTTCTCAGTTCAGTTCAATTCAGTCACTCAGTCATGTCCAGCTCTTTGCCACCCCATGGACTGACTGTTGGAGAAGGCAATGGCACCCCACTCCAGTACTCTTGCCTGGAAAATCCCATGGACAGAGGAGCCTGGTGGGCTGCAGTCCATGGGGTCACTAGGAGTCAGACATGACTGAGCGACTTCACTTTCACTTTTCACTTTCATGCACTGGAGAAGGAAATGGTAAACCACTCCAGTGTTCTTGCCTGAAGAATCCCAAGGACGGGGGAGCCTGGTGGGCTGTCATCTCTGGGGTCTCACAGAGTCGGACACGACTGAAGCGACTTAGCAGCAGGACTGACTGTAGCACACCCGGCTTCCCTGTCCATCCCCAACTCCCTTCTCAGTTCTTGGCTAAGAACTGGATCCAGTTAGTCAAATAAACAAATATTTAATGCTCCATCAATAATAAACAAGCAAAGTCTCCAGGGGCTGCAGAACAGGAAAGATTATGTATAGTCTGTTGTCAAAGTGTGGCACATGATTGTTAAAAGGCTTGGCTCTTTGATGACATACAAGAGCCTAGCTTTCAACAAGAGTTTCAGGCCTTTTTAAAATAGTGGATACAAGTGTCTTTTTCTTCTCTACAATGGGGATCTTCAAGTTTTACTTATGAAAATGTTAACCATATTTAGTTATTGGGATTCAAGGTTTAATTAAATGGATATTTTTCACAGTATTAAATTAAATGGATATATTTACAGTAATTTTGTATAAGGTTTTATTTCCAAATACAGATACTTAATTTCTGTTTCTAAACAATGCTCTTATCATGAGTTTATTCTTTTTTTTAAAATTATTTGCTTATTTTTATTTTGGTTCTACTGGGTCTTTGTTGCTACATGTGGGCTTTTGCTGGTTGCAAAGAGCAGGGGCTAGTCTCTAGTTGTGGTGTGCAGGCTTCTCGTTTCAGTGGCTTTCTTGTGGAACATGGGCTCTAGGCACATGGGCTTCAGTAGTTGTAGCACTTGGGCTCAGTAGTTGTGGCTCACGGGGCCCTAGAATGTGCAGGCTTTGGTAGTTGTGCCAAGTAGGCTCAGTAGTGGTGTATGGGCTCAGGTGCCCTGCAGCATGTAGAATCTTCCTGGACCAGGGATTGAACCTATGTCCCCTGCATTGGCAGGCAGATTTCTATCCACTGTATCACTAGGGAAGTTTGAATTTATTTTTATTTTAGCAAATCTACAAAAGTAATACATGCTCATTATTAACATATTCAGGCAATTTAAAATATAGATATTAAAAAGTTTCTCTGTTTGAAAGAGAAAGATAAATATCATATACTAATGCATATATAGGGAATATAGAAAGATGGTACTGATGAATTTATTTGCAGGGCAGCAATGGGAAAACAGACATAGAGAACAGACTTATGGATATCAGGGAGAGGGGAGGAGAGGATGAAATGTATAGAGAGGGTAACATAGAAACTTAAATTACCATGTGTAAAATAGATCGCCAATGGGAATTTGCTGTATGACTGGGAACTCAAACAGGGACTCTGTATCAATCTAGAGGGGTGGGGTGGGGAGGGAGATGAGTAGGAGGTTAAAGAGGGAGGGGACATATGTATACCTGTGGCTGATTCATGTTGATATTTGACAGAAAACAACAAAATTCTGTAAAGCAATTATCCTTCAATTAAAAAATTAATTAACAAAAAAGTTCATTGGTTTAATTACTCCATTCATTAAGCCATTTATATAAGAAACACTTATTTAACTACTTTATGTTGAAATTGATGCTTGCTCCTTGGAAGAAAGGCTATGACAAACCCAGAGAGTGTATTACAAAGCAGAGACATCACTTTGCTGACAAAGGTCCATGTAGTCAAAGCTTTGGTTTTTCCAGTAGTCATGTACGGATGTGAGAGTTGGACCATAAAGAAGGCTGAGCACTAAAGAATTGGTGCTTTCAAATTGTGGTTCTGGGGAAGACTGTTGAGAGTCTTTTGGACATCTAGGAGATCAAACCAGTCATTCCTAAAGGAAATAAACCCTGAATATTCATTGGAAAGACTGATGCTGAAACTGAAGCTTCAATACTTTGGCCACCCGATGCGAAGAGCTGATTCACTGGAAAAGACCTTGATGCTGGGAAAGATTGAAGGCAAGAGAAGAAGGGAATGACAGAAGTTGAGATGGTTGGATGACGTCACTGACTCAATGGACGTGAGTTTGAGCAAGCTCTGGGAGATAGTGAAAGACAGGGAAGCCTGGTGTGCTGCAGTCCATGGGGTCACAGAGTCTGACATGACTTAGTGACTGAACAACCACCACCACCACCCCAACTTCCATGCATTGTTCTGAGTGCAGGAGAAAGAAACCACATTTCCTGTTTTCATGGAGTTTACATTTTGTGTTGGAAGGGTGCAATAAACATATATGAACAAAAAATATCAGGCTCTGAAATGTCCCGAAGAAGCATAAAGGGTAGTGAGGGAACAGAGTGGAAGAGGATGAGGACTGGGGTGGTCAGGAAAGGCTTCTTGATAGGACACGTTGAGGGGGATCTGAGTGTTGGGGAGGCCAACTGAGTTAGGGGATAGTGTAGGAGAGAGGTAAGAGTTTACAAAGGGCCAGAATGTAGGTCATAGTGAGAACTTGGGTTTTGCCCTCCTTAGATAGCCACTGTTTTACATATTTCAGAGTGATTCTGCACCACACCCCGACACACATTAGTAATCTCTTTTCTTAATCTAAATAGATTACTACCTACTGACTTAATTGTAATTATTTTTGCCTCCCTCTTAATGTAGATTGCTGGTTACAAAGTGATATAAATAATCATTTTATATATATATCAAATAATATATATGTGGATATTATATATAGTATGTTTTGCATTGTTCCAATAGTAAAACTTGATGAGATTCCCTCCTTCCTTCCTTTCTTCCTATCTTTAGTTGGGAAGTCTGTGGTAGCTGATAATATTGCTATTGGTGACTTGACTTGACTTTTGAGAATGTACTAGTAGTATTGAGAATGAATCATATTATTACGAAATACTTCTTTTTGTTCTGGTCTATGATATCCCAAGACTGTTCCTCTTGCAATTTGTCTGATGAGTGACTTGTGTTTTTCCAATTTTAGGTTACTACACTTGTAAATTGTCCCCAGAATCCTTCCAACAGGAAAAAAGGACGTTCAAAAAGAGCCAGAGTCCTTCTAGCTTCTGTGGAGGAAGCAACTTGGAATTTATTAGACAAGGGAGAGAAGATTGCTCAGGAAGCCACAGTTTTAAAGGAAGAACTTACTGGGGCACTTGAGGAAGTTCGCAAAGAAAGTGAGTATTCTAGTCCTGGTTGGAAGCAATTGCATATCCTTATGGGATTAGATTTGAGTGTTGCGTTTTAGTTGCTTTGAGTTTAATTAGTCTTTTGTTGAGCTCTGAGGAGCTAACTGTGGGCGACAGAGTGGCTCATTAGGCAGCTCCAAGTCTCAGAGCCCCACTCCTGATTCTTCCTTCATTTGTTCTCCTCACACCATAGTTTAGCCATAATAAACAGAGAAATGTACACTTTTTGTCATGAAATGAGAAATGACTAATGAAGCTGAAGATGTCTTTTCCCATACATAAAAAAATTGTCAGTTTCCTTGTAAACAATTGGAGATGGAAGTTTCAGATCTGGCCATCTTAGAGGTACATTTTTCATTTTTCTGGAGGTTTATATTTCCTAAACATAAAAAATTGTTTTGCATAAACTATGTATAACTCACGTTGCTGCTGTGTTACTAGTACATGATAAGGGGAAATGTAATGGGAGTGATAAATCAGGAGCTTGATATGAACATAGGCATACTACTATATATATGATAGATAACCAACAAGGACCTACTGTATAGCACAGGGAACTCTACTCAATATTCTATGATAACCTATATGAGGAAAGAATCTAGAAAAGAAGGAATATATGTATATGTATAACCGAATCACTTTGCTGTACAACTGAAATAAACACAACATTGTAAATCAAATATCCTCCAGTTAAAAAACCACACACACAAAATTACATACTAAAAGCATGTATTTCACCTTTTGATATTTTGAATAGTTTTTTTTAAACATTTTTATGTATTTTTAATTGAAGGATAATTGCTTTACAATATTGTTAGTTTCTGCCATACATCAACACGAATCAGCCAAAGGTATACATACATCTCCCTCTTGGAACTCCCTCCCACCTCCCACCCCATCCCATGCCCCCTAGGTTGTCACAGAGCACTGATTTGAGCTCCCTGAGTCATACAGCAAAATTCTCACTGGCTATCGATTTTACATATGGTAGTGTATAAATTTCCTTGAATAGTCTTATAATGAATATATCATTAGCAGGCTATTTTATAAAGAACTGAGCAATACTCTTAGTTAGTGGATTGATTTTATATATCAGAATGTGTTAGGAGCTATTTTGAGAGCATAAAGAAGCAAAAATCCCCATCCCAAACATAGTTTTAAGAAGATCAGGGAATTTTTACTAATTAAATAATTAAAATGAATAATTAACCACAATAAACTTTAGGTCAAATACAATTTTTTTGGTTATATATATTATATGTGTGCATGCTGTTGCTTCAATTGTATTCAACTCTTTACAGCTTTATGGACCATAGCCTGCCAGGCTCCTCTGTCCATGGGTTTCTCCAGGCAGGAATAGTGGAGTGGGTTGCCATGCTCTCCTCCAGGAGATCTTCCCTACCCTGGGATCTAAGCTGCATCTCTTGTATCTCCTGCATTGGCAGGCAGTTTTTTTTTTTTTTTTTTACCTCTATTGCCACCTGGGAAGCCCATATATATTATGTGTGATTTATATATTAAAGAGAGTCTTTGGAAAATATATAAAAAGCATAATGTCTAAGATAATTTGAAATAAATTCATCATTCCTTCTTGCTCCCTACCACCTCAGACCCATTTTTCCTCCTGTCTTACCTGCCATGGTATTGTCATCCACTTAGTTACCAAATCAGTTAGACTTTTTGTTTTTATTCTACCCCTCTCTTCCAATTAGTCTCCAAGTTTAACAAATTTTCCTTTTGTTTCTCAGATCTGTTCTCTCTTCTCCATTGTTAATGGTGCCTTCTGAATTTTGGATTACTGCCTTAGCCTTGCCCAATACCAAAGCCAAATGTGTTTTTTAAAAAGTAAAATATACTTCATTGTAGATTTGTTTTGCATTTCTCTAATAATGAGTGATGTTGAGCTTCTTTCCATGTGCTCAAATCTGGTGCTTTGTGACTACCTAGAATGGTGGTGGGATGGTATGGGAGGAGGTAGGGCGGTTCAAGAGGGAGAGGACATATGTATGCCTATAGCTGATTCATGTTGATGTATGGCAGAAACCAACACAATAATGTAAAGCAATTATCCTTCAATTAAAAATGAGTGAGTCGCTCAGTCGTGTCCGACTCTTTGCGACCCCATGGACTGTAGCCTATGACTTCTCTGTCCATGGGATTTTCCAGGCAAGAGTGCTGGAGTGGATTGCCATTTCCTTCTCCAGGGGGTCTTCCCAACCCAGGAATCGAACCCGGGTCTCCCGCATTGCAGGCAGATGCTTTACCGTCTGAGCCACCAGGGAAGCCTCAATTAAAAATAATAAATTAAAAAAAGAAAATATACTTATTTTACTTCCCTGCTTAAAATCCTTTTAGTAACTTTTGAAGGATTAGGGATTATCTTTCTGGATAAAGTTCAGACTTTTAAACTCAGCTCCCACAACGTTCCATGTTTGACTTTTACCATTCTCTCCTTTCTCTTTTTATTTTTTGGCTGTACAGTAGCATGGCATGTGGGATCTTAGTTCTTTGGTTAGGGATCGAACCCATGCCCCCTGCAGTGGAAGCACAGAATTTTAACCACTGGACCACCAGAGAAGTCTCTAGACACAACTTCTTAAAGGTGGCAAGCATCACGTTTATTTGATACATACAGACACCTAATAAATGTTTGTTAAATAAAAAAGAACCTAAGCATCATTTTATATTATAAAAATTTATAATTATTTTTGCCTATTTTTATGAAGAAATGTCTTTCATAGTTATGGTTTCTTTGCTAAGTCTTTGGAAAGAATATGAACCCTATTTAGTACTCTTTCTCTCAGAAAATGTGATCTATTTGCCAACATAGTTTCCATAAATCACCTGGCAGTAAATATGTAAGATGTTGGTCTTTCTTAGAAAAGAATAATAATTGTAATAATTGTCAGGAAATGGTATTTGCTTTTTTAAAAAACAGTAATCAACACTTTTAGCTCAACAGAAGTAACTTATTTTAAGGAAAAGTTCTCAAAGAGAAGTCTCTTTGGATTTTAGAATTATGCAATGTATCCCTCACTGTGTTCTGTGATAATGTGTGAAATACACATACATGGCATATGCTATATACACAACAAATACATTTGGTTAAAGATCACCAAGTGCTTTATACTCCTAATCTTTTTGACCAACTGCCAAATTGAATTCCTGCCACTAGTGTGTAGGAGGAAGGCAGTGAAATGGCAAATGGTTCTGGAATTTGGGGAATGGCCAATGCTTATCTTGTGGATAGCAGAGATAGTGATAGTGAGAGCACTGTTCTCAAAAACTTGGAAGGAATTTTAGCTCAGTGGTGGAGTTAAAGTATCAGGAGAATGCGTTCTGATCCAAGTAACTCTGTATAATACTAGAAACATATTTTAAAAATTTCGTGCTTTCATTCTTTTTTTATTTGTGTGTGTGTGTGCTTTGTCTAGTGTCATAATGTGAAGGAGTTTTGAAGAGCAAAGTTTAATACTTTTGAAAGAGTAAAGAATACTGCAAGTAGAGGATATTTTTATCTATACTGTATATATATTGACTTATTTTCAAGAAGAATTCTGACACTAATTCAGAATTTTTTTTCTAATAAAAACATAGTATAATTTACATAGCCTTATTATAGGAGTCTCTTTTATTCTGTTTTACTGCCTTCTGTGGCTTTAGCTAGACAGTCGAAGTGATAAATAAAATGGGCATTTGGTTACCTAAAGAAGCTGCTTGTAGAAGATAGTATATGGATAGTATTGGGGGAGAATGGTGAAAGGAAAGGTGAAACTGTCAAGATCCAGAAACTGTGGTCCATGTATTGATTATATATGGTCACTCATAACCTAATAAGTCTTTTACAATGGTAAAGTATTAAATCTGGTATTGAATAGTTTTAGAATATTCATATAACAGTTACCTAGGAATTAGCTAAGAATTATTTATAATGTCTGGATTACATTTTTTGCCTGTAGCCTATTTGCTACTTTTGTGTAACCTTTGCTCTTCTACAACAGACATTGTTTCTAAGTCATACAATTGCTTTAAGGATTTTTAGTGGTTCATTAAGAATGACATATATACAAAAAATACACGTTGTCAAACAACTCAATATATTTTCATTGTGAATATATGAATGTAACTTCTACCTAGATCAATAATAGAACAATAATAGAATATATAGAATTACAGAATAGAATATATAGAATATGTAGAATAACAATAAATAATCGAAATATATAGAAGTAAATAGATAACAATAGAATATATAGAATAACAATAATAGAGTAATAGAATAAAAAATAGAACAATACTAGAACCCTAGAAGCATACCCTGTGTCAGTTACTACTCTCACCACACAGGTTACCATTATCCTGCTTATTACAACAGAGTAATTTTTTT
This sequence comes from Bos indicus x Bos taurus, assembly GCF_003369695.1. NCBI lineage: Eukaryota > Metazoa > Chordata > Mammalia > Artiodactyla > Bovidae > Bos > Bos indicus x Bos taurus. Next base: position 24,054,930 of record NC_040103.1, on the reverse strand, counting down.
TTTCCCCCTCATTTTGATTTTGTATAAGTAGGATCATACAGTATGTCGCCTCTTGAGTATGGCTCCTTTTGCTCAATGTTATCTTTGTAAGGCCTTGCCATATAGTAGTTCATTTGTTTTTGTTGTTGAATATGTGCATCCTAAGTCACTTCAGTTGTGTCCAACTCTTTGTGATGCTGTGGACTGTAGCCTGTCAGGCTCCTCTGTTCATGGGATTCTCCAGGTGTCAGTACTTGAGGGGGTTGCCATGCTCTCCTCTGGGGGATCTTCCTGACCCAGGGATTGTACCCAGGTCTCCTGTGTCTCCTGTATTGGCAGGCGCTTTCTTTACCACTGGTGTCACCTGGGAAGCCCCTTCATTGTTTAATAGGCCATAATTATTTATCCACTCTATTGTTGATGAATATTTGAGTTGTTTCCAGTTTTTGGCTTTAATGCACATTCCTCTTATGTACGTATCTGTGCAATACTTATGGCGCATGAATGTAGACATCCTGTTGGGTTTATATCTAGGAATGAAATAGCTAGGTCATAAGGTAAACATTCCTATTTGGAACCAGTCAAAGACTTTGGCATAGTCAATAAAGCTGAAATAGATGTTTTTCTGGAACTCTCTTGCTTTTTCAATGATCCAGTGGATGTTGGCAATTTGATCTCTGGTTCCTCTGCCTTTTCTAAAACCAGCTTGAACATCTGGAAGTTCATAGTTCACGTATTGCTGAAGCCGGGCTTGGAGAATTTTGAGCATTAAAGGAGTACGTCAAGGCTGTCTATTGTCACCCTGCTTATTTAACTTACATGTAGAGTACATCATGAGAAACGTTGGGCTGGAGAAGCACAAGCTGGAATCAAGATTGCCAGGAGAAATACCAATAACCTCAGATATGCAGATGACACCACCCTTATGGCAGAAAGTGAAGAGGAACTAAAAAGCCTCTTGATGAAAGTGAAAGAGGAGAGTGAAAAAGTTGGCTTAAAACTCAACATTCAAAAAACGAAGATTATGGCTTCCAGTCCTATCACTTCATGGCAAATAGAAGGGGAGAAAGTGGGAACAGTGACAGATTTTATTTTCTTGGGGTCCGGAATCACTGTGGATGGTGACTGCAGCCATGAAATTAAAAGATGCTCAGTCCTTGGAAGGAAAGCTTTGATAAACCTAGATAGCATATTAAAAAGCAGAGACATCACTTTGTCAGCAAAGGTCTGGATAGTCAAATCTATGGTTTTTCCAGTTGTCATGTATGAATGTGAGAGTTGGACCATAAAGAAGATGGAATACTGAAGAATTGATGCTTGTGAACTCTGGTGCTGGAGAAGACTCTTGAGAGTCCCTTGGATGGCTAGGAGATAAAACCAGTCAATCCTAAAGAAAATCAACCCTGAATATTCATTGGAAGGACTGATGCGGAAGCTGAAGCTCTAATGCTTTGGCCACCTGATATGAAGAGCCGACTCATTGGAAAAGACCCTGATGCAGGGAAAGATTGAGGGCAGGAGGAGAAGGGGGCGACAGAGGATGAGATGGTTGAATGGTATCACTGACTCAATGGACATGAGTTTGAGCAAACTCTGGGAGATAGTGAAGGACAGGGGAGCCTGGTGTGCTGCAGTCCATGGGGTCACAAAGAGTGGAACATGATTTAGTGACTGAATAACAACAACAACAAATGCAATTCTATTTTTAGTTTTTAAAGAAATCTCTATACTGTTTTCCACAGTGACAATCAATTCACATCCCCAGCAGCGGTATAGGAGGGTTCCTTTTTCTCCACACTCTTTCCAGCATCTGTCGACTTTCTAATGGTGGCCATTCTGACCTGTGTGATGTGATAACTTATTCTAGTTTTGATTTGCATTTGTCTAATAATTAGCGATGTTGAGTGTCTTCATGTGCTTATTGGCCAGCTGTATGTCTTCTCTGGAGAATGTCTGTTTAGGTCTTCTGCCATTTTTTGATTGGATGGTATTTTTTTGTTGTTGTGATTGTGTTGTCTAAGTTGTTTGTATCATTTGGAAATTAATTCCTTGTTGATTGCATTGTTTGCAAATATTTTTTCCCATCCTATAGGTTCTCTTTTCTTTTTGTTGATGATTTTTTTTTGCTGGGAAAAAGCTTATAAGTTTGATTATGTCCCATTTGTTTATTTTTGCTTTTATTTCTATTGCCTTGAAAAACTCATTGTAGTTTAAATTTGTTCTTGATATGAGATTTTAGTTGTGATATTAAAAAGTCTTCTTCCTTTATTTAAGCATTTTTGTTATTTATAAGTAGTTTTGATAAATTCAGGTTAATCATTTTGTTCCTTTATGGGTAGAGATTTTTGTTATGTTTAAAAAATTTGCCTATTACAAAGTCAGGAGGATATCCTCTTGTGTTGTCATCTACAGGCTTAATTGTTTTACCTGTATGATCTACATGGATATACATTTTATAAATGGTGTGATTTAGAGGTCATAATTCACTTTTTTATATGAGAACACAATTAAAACAATATCATATAGATGCATATAGAAGTTTAATGGTTCCCATACCATTTGTTGAAAAAACCCCTTACAATCCTAATCTTTCTCAACTGAATCATTTTTGCACCTTTGTTGAAAAGTAGTTGACCATCTCTGTGTGAGTCTACTTTGGAACTCTCTTCTGTTCCATTGATTCCATATCAATCCTTATGGCAATAATACATTGTTTTGATTACTGTATACCAGAGTAAGTATTGAAATCAAAATTATTTTCATTTGGTTATACTAGGTCCCATGCATATCCGTAAAAATCTTGGAAATTTTTATAAAACAAGCCTGCTGAGATTTTGATTGGGATTAAATTGGGTCTGTCAATCAGTTTGTGCTGAGTTGATATTTCAATATTTATGAGTCTTCTGATTCAAAACATGTAACTCATTTTTCAAAATGATATTTAAATGATACTTTAAAACATTTTAATTTTAAATCTTTCTTCAAATTCATCACACTTTTCCCCCTGGCATCTTCAGGATATTTTTAAGTCCATCCAGTGAATTTTTCCTTTAGATATCATACATTTTAATTTCTTTAATTTTCATTTGTTTTTTAAAAATAGTTTTTATTTCTGTGAAAATAGATATGGAAACAATTTTCTTTAATTTCTTTCCAAATTCTAATTCCCTGATGAAATTTTGTCTTGCCATTACTTTTCTTGAATGTTTCCTTTTAAGTTAATTTCTGTATCTGACATTTTCAATATGTAGTTCTCCTATAGGTTTGTTTCTATTGTCTGTTTTTTTCATTTGATTTTTAAAGTAACTGATTTTGTCTACTGCTGTCTTGGATAGTTTTTGATCAAATGCTTGGCATCATGAATGAAAAATTTAAAAATTAATTTTTAAAGATTATTCTATCTCTAGCTAGCCCTTGGGCTTCCCAGGTGGCCTAGTGGTGAAGAATCTGCCAGCCAATGCAGGAGGCACAAGAGATGTAAGTTTGATCCCTGGGTTTGGAGGATCCCCTGGAGAAAGAAATGGCAACCCACTCCCATATTCTTGTCTGGAAAATTTCCATGGATGGAGGAACCTGGTGGTCTACAGTCCAAGGGTCCTGGTGGTCTATAGTACACAAAGAGTCAGACACAATTGAGTGACTGAGCACACACAGCTACTCTTGGATGTAGCAACTCAGAGTTCTCAACTGAAAGTATAGGATATTTAATAGGACATTTCATCTTAGGCAGTCTCAGAGTTCCAATTTTTTCTCCCTCACGTACTCAATTCTCAGTTGGTAAAGAATCTGCCTGTAATACAGGAGACCCAGATTCGATTTCTTGGCCAGGAAGATCTGCTGGAGAAGGTATAGGCTACCCACTCCACTATTTTTGGGCTTCCCTGGTGGCTCAGCTGGTAAGGAATCCACCTGAAATGTAGGAGACCTGGGTTTGATTCCTGGTTTGGGAAGATCCCCTGGAGAAGGAACAGGCTACCCACTCCAGAATTCTGGCTTGGAGAATTCCATGGATGTATAGTCCATGGGTTAGAAAAGAGTTCTACACGACTGAGCAACTTTCCCTTTCCCTTTCATTTCCTCAAGGAGGACAAAATTGTTTGCTTTATATCTCATTCTCTCAGCTGCCATTTTTTTTTGTTTGGACTTCTCTCTTATTCAGTCACTATGCTATTTGGTTTCCTATAATCATATACAAAAAGTTAGCTTCAGGTGAATTTAGGATCTAAATATTAAGAGAAAAATTAAAAACTCAGTGAAAATTAAAGGTGAATATTTGTAAGGCTTTGGATGTTCAACAGGATTTATTAATCATGAAACAAATTTAAAGAAAAGATTGATACATTTTATTATATCAAAATTAAGAGCTTTATTAAAAAAAAATCATTTATTTATTTATTTATCTGCATGGGTCTCAGCCAAAGAATATTCAAACTACCGCACAATTGCACTCATCTCACACGCTAGCAAAGTAATGCTCAAAATTCTCCAAGCTAGGCTTCAACAGTATGTGAACCGTGAGCTTCCAGATGTTCAAGCTGGATTTAGAAAAGGTAGAGGAACCAGAGGTCAAATTGCCAACATCCATTGGATCATAAAAAAAGCAAAAGAATTCCTGAAAAACATCTAATTCTGCTTCATTGACTATGCTAAAGCCTTTGACTGTGTGGATCACAACAAACTGGAAAATTCTTCAAGAGTTAGGAATACCAGACCACCTTACCTGCCTCCTGAGAAACCTGTATGCAGGTCAAGAAGCAACAGTTAGAACAGCACATGGAATGATGGACTGGTTCCAAATTGGGAAAGGAGGATGTCAAGGCTGCAAATTTTTACCCTGCTTATTTAACTTATACTCAGAGTACATCGTGTGAAATGCTGGGATGGATGAAGCACAAGCCAGAATCAAGATTGCAGGAGAAATATCAGTAATCTCAGATACACAGATGATACCACCTTTATGGCAGAAAATGAAGAGGAACTAAAGAACCTCTTGATGAAGGTGAAAGAAGAGAGTGAAAAAGCTGCTTTAAAACTCAACATTAAAAAAAGACCAAGATTATGGCATCCGATCCCATCACTTCATGGCAAATAGGTGGGGAAACAAAGGAAACAGTGACAAACTGTTTTCTTGGGCTCCAAAATCACTGTGGGCAGTGACTGCAGCCATGAAATTAAAAGACGCTTGCTCTTTGGAAGAAAAGCTATGACCAAACTAGACAGTGTATTAAAAAGCAGAGACATAACTTTGCCAACAAAGTCCGTCTAGTCAAAGCTATGGTTTTTCCAGAAATCATGTATGGATATGAGAGTTGGACCATAAAGAAGGCTGAGCACTGAAGAACTGATGCTTCTGAACTGTGATATTGGAGAAGACTCTTGACTCCCTTGGAGTGCAAGGAGATCAAACCAGTCAATCCTAAAGGAAATCAATCCTGAATATTCACTGAAGAACTGATGCTGAAGCTGAAGCTCCACTACTTTGGCCCCTGATGCAAAGAGCTGACCCTGGTGTGAAGGGCTGACTGATTGGAAAAGATCCTGATGCTGGGAAAGGTTGAAGGCAAGAAGAGATGGGGATGACAGAGGATGAGATGGTTGGATGGCATCACCGACTCAATGGACATGAGTTTGAGCAAGCTCCAGGAGATGGTGAAGGACAGGGAAGCCTGGTGTGTTGCAGTCCATGGGTGGCAAAGAATTGGACTCACCTGAGTGATTGAACAACATGGGTCTTAGTTGCTGCATGCTGGATTTCTCCTTGCATTGCATGGGCTTAGTTGCCCTGAAGAATGTGGGAATCGTAGTTCCCCCATCAGGGACCAAACCTAGGTCCCATCCATTGGAAGGTGAATTCTTAACCACTGGACCACCAGGGAAGTCTCTGAGAACTTTCTTACATCATAAAATTTTTAAGGAAAATGAGAAGGTAATCTAGGAAAGATATTGGCATAAACACTAGGCATTATAAGAAGAACACATAGGTGTAGGTTATAGGTTTAGTTGCTAAGTTGCATCCGACTCTTGTGACCCCAAGGACTGTATCCTGCCAGGCTTGTCTGTCCATGGGATTCTTCAGGCAAGAATACTGGAGTGGGTTGCCATTTCCTTCTCCAGGGGATTTTTCCCATCCAGGAATTGAACCCAGGTGTCCTGAATACAGGCAGATTTTTTTTACCAAATGAGCTACAAGAACACATAAGGAATGCATAAATCAATAAGCAAAGGAAAAATGACCATGAAAAATTTTTACAAAAGAATAAGCACCAACAAAAATCAAAGAGATGTTCAACCACACTGATTATCAGGGAGATGCAAATAATATTTAATTTTATGCAATTCAATTGGTAAAAATTAAAAAATCTAATATGTTAGACAGACATTGAAGCAATAGGATTTTATATGTTGCCTGTGGGAATGTAAATTGATGCAACACAGTTTTGGTACGTCACTTTTGTCAAATGCCAAAGTTCCATATACATGTGTTTCTGGACTCAATTATATTTCTGATGTTGTTGGTGTGTAAAAACGCAGTTGTCTTTTAAAGATCTTTTAAAAATCTTTTAAAGATTGGTACTTCTTGAGATACTACCTTTGAAATGAAATATTTGGATAGTAATTTTAAAAAGAGGGAAACATTTGAGCCATGCAAACACATATGGTCTGTTTCTTTGGTATCCTTATGATGGTAAGATTATGGTACTTTATTTGGCTTATGTTAGAAGCAAATTTTACAGAAGTGACCCAGTATATGGCATGCTATTCATACATAGAATTGCAAAGAACAAATGACTGTTTTGATAGAGAAATACATACTTTATATTAATAAACATTTAGGAAAATATCCTCTTCTCAGGGGGCTTCCCTGGTAGCTAAGTGGGTAAAAAGTCCACCTGTAATGCAGGTGACACAGGCAGATGCAGGTTCCATCCTTGGGTCAGGAAGATCCCCTGGAGGAGAGCATGGCAACCCACTCCACTATACTTGCCTGGAGAATCCCATGGGCAGAGTAGCCTGGTGGGCTACAGTCCATATGGTTGCACAGAGTTGGACATTATTGGTGACTGAGCATGCATGCACACAAGCTGTTCTCAGATCTCTAATTCTAAAGATGCTACTTTTTCTCATATGTAGAAAGGTATGTATGGTGATACATGGTCTATTGTAGTGACTGGGATAATTATACTTTGAAGTTTTGTTAACATCATGAAATATCATAATAAGTTTTTGAGATAAACACTAAAGATATTAATTGTGCTGTTTGGAAAAAAAATAACTAATGATCTGGGTTTAGCAAAAGTCTTAAAGATCTGTCAGTCAAATCAGAGTCTTTTTCCTTAGAATATTTAAAAATAATATTTAGCTTTCTCATGTAAGCATTAACTGCTTTATCTTAATAATTACACAGTTTTAGATATAAAAGAGGTGCCTCCTTAATGTGTAAAGGGATAATTTGAGATCTCAAGAGTGTTCAGAGAAATTTAAGTTAAATTTAAGATTTAACTCTTTTGTATACTTCCAGACAAACCAAGGTGCCTACAGAAGTGGTGTACAACACCTATCAAATCCCCATATACTTTGGTTTAACTTATCTGGAGCTGAAAAGTGTTGTTTAAGACCAGTAGTCTTGGCAGTTAAGCCTACCAAAGTCAGCGGTTGGAAACATGTATTATGGCCTTCATGTTCACATATGTCAAATGGGAGAGGACTTGCAAATATGTTGGAATCCTGCCACTGCTAAAATATTTCCGCATCTATTTTTAATTGTGGGTCTCCACCAAGGCCACCATGAGCCAATAAATGAGGAGCTTTTTAATCCATCAGGGGCCCTCTAATTAATTTCTTCTCAAATATGGGGCTATGGTATTTTATACTAAAAGAAATGCTACACTGTCTAGTCTACTAATGCAGGAGCCTCCCAACTAAATGGCATGTTTGAAAAGCTTAGGCCAGCAGCAGCTGACAGCTTGCCCCACTTTGCTGGCTCATGAGTATTTCTAGCAGGATATATGATGTGACTTGTACCTAGAGGACTATCTCCCTCCAGTGAGAAGCAAACAGGTAAAATGTACACATTCTTCTTGTGCATAATATATGTATTTAGGGTATTTAAAAAATTCTCCCTCTTTCTACATTTCCATAGTTCTTTATTTTTATGATCTGCAAGACCCTAGGTTTACATTTTTTTCCCCAAGCAGGAATTAGGAATGAAAACTTACTATCATCCGTATTAGTCAGAGAAGACAATTACTCCTAGAAATGATTATTTCTGGAAGATGGTATCTTGAAAGTGTAATTAGTCTTCCTATCAGAATACTGGAGTACTTACTCAAACAACAAATGCCATTATAGAATTTCCAATATTGAACCTTTAATGTTACCTATTGCCTTCCTGGTAATTCAGGGCTTTTTTTTTTTTTTGGTATAAGAAAATAAATCATTTCCCATGGAAAGTAGAGATTTAAGAAATTTATTAGTGTCCATTTTGGGTCACCTGAGTTGAAAGATCTTATCTCTTGAAACTCATATCTATGGGACATTTTTTAACAAAAGAAAATAGCAGTTCATTTTTAGTTAACCGTCCCTAAGTAATAGGTTAGCTCTATCCACTCTGCTCAACAGCGCTGCAGTTAGGACTTAGATAAAATGTTTGGTGTTTACCACCACTTACTCACAGCCTATATATGGTTTCAAAGGCAACAGCTGCTGCCTTGTTATTTCCATCTATTGCTATGTTGATGTTGTATGTATTTAACTGTTATTATATCTCAAGAGTATTCTTAGATGAGCATATAGTCACAAATACAATAATCTTTTCAACCAAGTATAGTGTGTTTTAGAAGTTGCTGTTTATTCTTCATTAGAAAGGGGATGATGAACTCTTGTTCAAACACATTTTAGCATGCATGCATGGTGTCTTGTAATTGGCAGAATGTTTATGGAAACACTTCCATTGAAGACTGATGAGCTAATTAGCCACATTGCTTGTAAACTACTAATTGCTGGAAAACACTCAATGTGGAATCCCTTAGTGTTCACTTGAAAAATCTGCAGCAGACTTTTTTAAAATGGAAGTATAGTTGATTTACAATACTGTGGTAGTTTCAGGTATAAAGCAAAGCAATTCAGTTATATATATATATTTTTTTTTGGATTATATTCCATTATAGGTTATTATAAGATATTGAATATAATCCCATGTCTATACAGAAAATCTTTTTTATCTGTTTTATGTATAGTAGTTTGTATCTGTTAATCCCAGAAGCAGGCTTTTATAATAGTGCATTTGATATTCTCAGCAAACTCTTCAGTGTTGCCCATCTCGCACTGCTCTGTAGGGAGTTGTGTGTGCATGCTCAGTTGTTAAGTCACATTCAACTCCTTGCAACTCCAGGCTCCTCTGTCCATGGAATTTTCCCAGGCAAGAATACTGTGGTGGATTGTCATTTCCTTCTCCAGGGGATATTCCCAACCCAATCCAGGGTTGGAACCCATGTCTCCTGCATTGGCAGGTGGGTTCTTTACCACCGAGCCATCAGAGAAGACTGTGCAGTGGGTTGGGGAGTACTCTATGTGTGTGTGCAGCCATCTCAATTTCAGTCACTTGATATGCTGGATCTATGGCATGTAGGCAGGCTGATATGAGAAGTAACAGCCATGTCAGTTTTGAAAGTAAGAGAAATTCAGTAACTCATATACCCTGTCAGTTCAGTTCAGTCGCTCAGTCCTGTCCGACTCTTTGCGACCCCATGAACGGCAGCACGCCAGGCCTCCCTGTCCATCACCAACTCCCGGAGTTTACCCAAACTCATGTCCGTTAAGTCAGTGATGCCATCTAGCCATCTCATCCTCTGTCATCCCCTTCTCCTCCTGCCCTCAATCTTTCCCAGCATCAGGGTCTTTTCAAATGAGTCAGCTCCTCGCATCAGGTGGCCAAAAGATTGGAGTTTCAGCTTCAACATCAGTCCTTCCAATGAACACCCAGGACTGATCTCCTTTAGGATGGACTGGTTGGATCTCCTTGCAGTCCAAGGGATGCTCAAGAGTCTTCTCCAACACCACAGGTCAAAAGCATCAATTCTTCTGTGCTCAGCTTTCTTTATAGTCCAACTCTCACATCCATACATGACCACTAGAAAATCATAGCCTTGACTAGATGGACCTTTGTTGGCAAAGTAATGTCTCTGCTTTTTAATATACTGTATAGGTTGGTCATAACTTTCCTTCCAAGGAGTAAGTGTCTTTTAATTTCATGGCTGCAATCACCATCTGGATCACCATTTGGAGCCCCCCAAAATATAGTCAGCCACTGTTTCCACTGTTTCCCCATCTATTTGCCATGAAATGATGGGACTGGGTGCCATGATCTTAGTTTTCTGAATGTTGAGCTTTAAACCAACTTTTTCACTCTCCTCTTTCACTTTCATCAAGAGGCTCTTTAGTTCTTCTTCACTTTCTGCCATAAGGCTGGTGTCATCTGCATATCTGAGGTTATTGATATTTCTCCCGGCAATCTTGATTCCAGCTTATGCTTCCTCCGGCCCAGCATTTCTCATGATGTACTCTGCATATAAGTTAAATAAGCAGGGTGACAATATACAGCCTTGCCATACTCCTTTTCCTATTTGGAGCCAGTCTGTTCCATGTCCAGTTCTAACTGTTGCTTCTTGACCTGCATACAGGTTTCTCAAAAGGCATATCAGGTGGTCTGGTATTCCCATCTCTTTCAGAATTTTCCACAGTTTATTGTGATCCACACAGTCAAAGGCTTTGGCATAGTCAATAAAGCAGAAATAGATGTTTCTATTTCTATATAACATATACCCTTTACTTTGATGTATAATTGAAAGACAGGAGGAAAGATTTAATGCCCATTAACAGGTTGATTTGTAATTAATGAGTCCTAGAAACTAAAATGTGGTCTGAAACCTCAGCTGATAAAGTCTGAATTGAAAGGCATGATATGTATACTAGCCATGGCTTTGCTAGTGTGGCACTTTGTTAGAGGGATGGTACCATGGTGTAGTTATTTCATAAATGTCTGTAAAGGTAACAGAGTATGTAATGCTGACAAGTGATCTAAAGTTTATGCTCATGGAAGACGGGTCTGAACATTATTGTTTTGTTGCATATTCTAGTGTTAAAGTGTGCATTAAGCTGTCAGCAGTTTCTCAGGGTTAGAAATAAGAATCTAAGTTTTTTGACTCTTCTCATCTCTTTCTTCAGTTTCAAAGGAAGTGGTATTCCTTTTTACACATTAAAACTAATCTTTCCAATCATTACTTGGATCATAGCTTAGCTCATCTCTTTTCTCTTGAGAGACTTTAATTCTACAATTATCTTTTTTTTCCCTCTAGGCTATACATTCATTTTCCTTTTCATTTGTTCTTTCTTCACACATATTAGTTTGCCCCTGCCTAATGATTGGCAAATATTCAATAAAAATTGCATATCTCTTTAGTCTAATTTCTTAACTCCTAATGCTAATTCAGCTTATCTAAAGGATATCTAAAGGATAAGCTAAAGAGGATGAGACGGTTGGATGGCATCATCAACTCAGTGGACATGAATTTGAGCGGATTCCGGGAGATAGTAAAGGACAGGGAAACCTGGTGTGCTGTAGTCCATGGGGTTACAAAGTTGAACACGACTGAGCGCCTGAACAACAACAAATAATTTTTGTATTTATTGGATGTTGAAATGATATACTTTGAATATATTGGTAAAAAATATATAATTTAGAAACTCACTTTACCTATTTTTACATTAAATTAAAAAAAACATTTACCTGGACTTGCCTGGTGGTCCAGTGGTTAAGACTTCACTTTCCAGTGCAGCGGGTGCAGGTTCAATCCCTAGTTGGGAAGCTGAGATCCCACATACCTAGTGGCCAACAAACCAATACATAAAACAGAAGCGCTATTGTAACAAATTCAATAAAAACTGTAAAAATGGTCCACATAAAAAAATCTTTAAAAATGAAAAATATTTACCCATATACTTAAAAAATGTTTCTTAATGTGAATATTTTTAAAATGTAGCTACCAAAATGTTTTAAATTGTGTATGTGGCTCATATTAGTTTTCTATTGGACAGTGCACAGTTGAAGTCTGTCTTTGCCTGATGCCACTGGGAACTCTGGACAATGAATGACACTGGAGTTGTCTCCCCTTGAGTCAGGGGAACCAACCTTTTATGTCATAGACTCAGTTAGTCACTGGCTAGTGGCCACTCATATGTTTCTTACCCATCTCAAAGCATAACTTGCAGGCATAATATGGTTTTGCATATTTGGGAGACTCTTTGATAAACTTGACCACAGATCTGCTATGTGCCATACTGGATTTGATTAAAGACCACTATATAGTTAACAAGTCTTAAAGGATGGAAATCACCAATCTCCAGTGGTTTTCCTGTGTAATATTTTGCTACTTAGGTGTCTGTCTTCTTGGGCATTTAAACATGAAACTCATTACACAGAAATGGCAATATTTTGCATAGCTATATTGATACATTTCTGAGTTACCTAAGTGCAAGACAATTATCAGTAGTTTTGATTTCTCTTTAAAGAGACTTCTGGTTTATATGTCCCAAGGATAATGTTATAATTAAAAGCTATACTACTCTCTCATGCCTTTTGGATCGATGTATTTATCATAAAGTCATTAGGAGCTGGTGTACAGACAGTGATGGGGTTGGGATAGAATAAGTTCATTGATGTTCAAGAAAAAAGACAAAGCCCAGAAAAAAAAAATTCTCAGAGCCAGAGATAATAGTTCTTTGTTTCTTATCCCAGTTTGTAAGAATGCAATCTGGACAGAAAAGGAAGCAAGTTTAAGCAGTGCCTGGAGAAGGGCAGCTGCTAAGGCTTGGAGCACATGGAAGAGACAGCATTCCGTAGTTTCTGTCTTTTCTCTTCATCCTCTTGAGATCAGACTATAAGATGGAGGACAGGTGCAATCCTCTGTATCTCACATAAAGTGACAGAATTGGATAAATATTCTCTGGAATATTTCAGAACTCTTAAAAATCATTTCAGAAACATTTGTTGAAAATTACAAGAAGAATAAAACATTGGCATGTGAAATGAAGAGAGAATGTTAGTTTATGGAATAAAGAAAGTCAAGTATTAGGCAAATTCTAATGGCAATTTTTTATTTTTTTGCTGGCTACTTAATATATCGGTTGCTATTGTTCAGTTGCTAAGTCGTGTCTAACTCTGCAACCCCATGGACTGCAGCACGCCAGAGTTCCCTATCCTTTCTGACTCCTGGAGTTTGCTCAAACTCATGTCCATTGAGTCAGAGATGCTATTCAACCCTCTCATCCTCTTAATATATTAGCCAAACTAAATATACATTGCACTTTGTATCAAAAACTTAGTATTTTATTTTTTAAAAGTTCTGATCTCTGATTTCAAAGAACTTAAAGTAGTGGAACCTTGACTAACTGATCCAGGGACACAGAAGGCTGACTTCCTTGCCTCAAGGGGAGAGGATCCTGGTGCCACTCATTCTTCAGAGTTTCTTTAGGGATTAGGCAGAGAAAGACTGTAGCTCAGAAGAGTCAAATAGAAAACTAATATGAGCCACTATACACATTTTAAAATATTTTGGTAACCACATTTTGAAGGAAACTTTTAGGAAATAAAATGAGAGTAATTGTAGAGATGAACAAGTTCAAGATGTTACAGTACCTCTAAATATGAAGGGGTTAAGAGAGCACCTTATAGTGGTGGTAGAATGATCGTTAGTGAAGATACGTAATTGATAATCGTTTCAGAAGAAGTTGAACTTTGATTCAGATCTAAAAAAATTTTGGAGAAAAATACACACATTATGAAACATCAAATAATGCAGAAAAATTTATGGTGAAAAGCACCAATCTTATGTCCTACCCCTTGCTACTTTCAGTTCCACACCCTAGAGAAAATCTCCTCTACCTCTAGTCGCATATGCTGAAGGAATCCTTTTAGATTTTAGATCTTCTGGTGGTTACTACATAACTAAATTATATACTTATAACTTTTTTCCTTTACTTAACCTAAGTCATCCATTCACTTCCTTTTATGAAATATAAAAATTCTGACCATCTATACTACCTCCTTAACTTCACTCTTTTTGCCTTGGACTGCTTGATTTTAGTTGTACTGCTCTTCTCCTCTTTCATATTTTATCACCTCTGGTCATTATCCTGATTTTCTTTTGTGTATGGGAAGAATAACAGCATCCATCCCATTTTCTCTCTCTTTACTTTTACAGTCCACCTTTCACTTACTTTTTATCATGTCTCCTTTTCCTCTTACATTGTTAAGATGTTAAGATTTTAATTCTGATATTCAACCATAGTGAAACATCTGCATTTGTCCATTGGATGATAGTAAAAGTTGAAAACCAGTGTACAATATTAATGTTATTGTGACTATACATTTTATTCACTGCATGACAAAGTATTGAACAGTATGCTAAAATTTTATCTCCTTCTCTAAGGGTCAAATATCACAACCCCTGGGCCAATCAAAAGGGGAATCATTCCAGGATCAAGGTCAAATGGATTTTATTTTCAATGCCTTAAAATTATGCTACCCTTTGGTCTAGTTGTCATTTCAGTTATGTGTATATATGGTTTTCTAAGGAGATTCTAAATCTCTTTACACAGTTAAAAGTTTAGTGTCTCTTTCAATCCTAGCAGTTGTTTCATGGAATCCTCCTTTCTGTTTATTTTCCCCCACAGAGACATCTCTTCTGAAACATTGTCTTTCTTTCAGTAATATATCTACATGGTTATCATCTCCAGACCCCTCTGGGCTAGGCACACCATGTCTTTTATCCCACATTCTTCTCTTTCTGGCGTTCTCTCTCTTTCTTGCCACAAAACAGCTGTGAACCTCTCTCTACGTGTCAGAATAAGTGGGGCTTTACTGTGGAATTCAATAACACACTAGATGGTTCAGTTCTCCCCAGATGACTTTCCTCAATTTCTTCAGATAAAAAAGCTCCCTTTTTATTATTTAGGTGTAACTGTTGATGTGCATGTTGTTTTGCAAACAGCAATAGAGAAAGGGTGGTGAGCTCAGCATATATATCACGTATCAGGAATTCAGTTAATCACCCAGATTTCAGACCCCTGCTTATTTCTGCCCTGTATCAAACCTCTAAGCTATAGCCTCTTTGGTTTCTAACAGGCAGATGACTCCCATATTCCCTGATGATTCGTTATGGTATATTCTAGACTGTAGGTTTCTCTTCTTGTTTCATCTGTCAAGTCCTTCCATCAGCTCTCCAACTGCAAGAAGGCACCCAACTGTTGTTGACTCTTCTTAACAGTCTTATGTTTTCCTTCCTTTTTGTACTTTTAAATTTCCATCTTGTTGAAACCAGAAAAAAGACCTGGTTATTTAAGAGTGCTCACGGCACTAACTTGAAAGAGCTAATGGTCCCGATAGACCTCCCAGTTGAGGTAATGGTCTGAGCCAAGGTAAGTTAATAGGGTTAACAGGAATATGGTAAATAGTTTACCTGAACAGAGAATTAACTAAGTAAAACTAAATAATTTAGGGTTAGCTGATTCAGAGCTGAACTCACCTTAAGACAGAAAAGATTGCTTTTAATATCTTAGTGATCAGGAAATGACTATACAGTTTTAAACAGTTGAGTATTGTTATGAATAAAGTTTAGCAGGCTAGGTTTAATTACTAAAAAGTGTGAAACTTCTGAAAGTCATTTTCTGGGCAGGTTTCTTTGAAAAATGAATAGTTCTTTACTTTTACATTTTTGGTTTAGTTTTAAGCATTGAGCTTGAGAGTTATTTGATCTAAGTAAATAGATGAATAATTAAAAGTATCTAGGAATTTATGTGTTTTAATAGTCACATACCAAATAATGAGAGGAGGCAAACTTATGTAGTGGTTAAGATCTTCCCCTAACTCTTCTACCATAGTTATTATATTAAATCTAAAGTTTTTAGTTCCATGAATGACACATGGAAAGCTCTCAACAATTGGTAATTTTTGTAATGGTCATCTAGTCATTCTTACTTTTTAAAGCACTTTGACATATATCAGTGGCATGATCTGTATAACAACCTCTACGAGAAAATAAGATAGATATTAATATCCTAAATTTATAAGTCATATAGTTGAGAAAGAGAAATATATCAGGTATCATACAATTCTTTAGTTTAAGTGTTTTAAGAAGTTTTTTGATAGATATTGGAGATTGGTTCACCTGACCTATTTTAGCTCATTTATGGTGTGCTCTCCAGTACTGAATTGCTTAGAAAAATAAAAGCTACATTTCCTAGGCTCTCTTGCAGCTGGAAATGTGTCCCAGGCTCTGCCAAAAATCTAAATGCCAGGGAGCGAGACTTGGAGGGATGCAGCATGAGGGTATCCAGAGAAATAGGATCTTCTTGCAGACTGGTGGCTGAGCATTTTGTTCTTTTGAGGTAGTCCCAATATAGGTTCTCAGGTCTGGTTCCTAGTATCATAGGTATTGAGTGATAATGGTGAGATTTCCACTAAAGCATAACTATGGCATTCTGAAAATTTTTCTTGGTTGGTGGTGTTCCTGCCTGAGTAGCATTCAAACCTGGCTTTTCCAGGCCTTGTGAAATTTTGCAAATAATCTAACAACCCAGAACAAATTGCTTTCTCTTTAAGTTACCTAGGGTGGATTTTGTTTTTTGCATCTATGATTCCTGTCAGATACATATGCCAAGACCAGATTTAAGAGGCATTAGGCTCATTCTCCGGAGAAGGCAATGGCAACCCACTCCAGTACTCTTGCCTGGAAAATCCCATGGACGGAGGAGCCTGGTAGGCTGCAGTCCATAGGGTCGCTAAGAGTCGGGCACGACTGAGCGACTTCACTTTCACTTTTCACTTTCATGCATTGGAGAAGGAAATGGCAACCCACTCCAGTATTCTTGCCTGGAGAATCCCAGGGACAGAGGAGCCTAGTGGGCTGCTGTCTATGGGGTCGGACAGAGTCGGACACGACTGAAGCGACTTAGCAGTAGCAGCAGGTTCATTCTCACTTAGGCTCATTCTCACATTATGAAGCTAAAATATAAAATCAGAATTATCTTTAAACTTGTAATGAAAAATAAAGTTATTATGCATAACAAAGTACACTCATGCAACCATATGTTTTCTCATTGTAAACAGACCAATATTGGGAACATAAATAATAACCAGAAGATTGCTTAGTGAGTATGGAAATAGAACAAAGGAAGTGGGATAAATGGAATGGCTAATGGTATAAAGTTAAAAATCATCAGGTTAATCTATAATTTCTTTTAAAAAAATTTTTTTTCTATGCAGAATTTTGCAAGTTTTTAATAACTCTAAAATTGTTTATCACACAAACATGGAACTCTCCAAAACAGCAAAAGAGGTACTAGGAGCTTTTATATTTTACATGAAAACATATTTCAACAGAGAGCCTTTCATATCAATCAAGGTTGGAAGTCAACTATACTTTAAAAAAGAGGAAATACGCAAAAAAGAAAAATCCAAAGTAATTAGAATAAGTTTTCAAATAATAGCATACTTATTATTTGTATTCTTATACTTGACAGTAACCTGTTGGATTAATTTTTTATCACAGTATATTCTATGCTACATTTATGCTCAGGAAAATGACACTGATATATATAACCTTCCTTGAGAATTAAGTTTCTGTAACTTTCATTTAAAGGTATCTCAAGCTTTTGCTTCTTAGTGTTTTATGACTTTAGTTTTTGTAACTTCACTTTGTTAAAATATTATGTTATTATTTATACTATAATAAAAGAATATTAAGATTAAAAATTTATGACGTACTATCTTCTAATCACTTTTGATACATAAGATTTAAGTAATATATAGACCACAGAGTAAACAAACCTTCTTAAGGACAATATCCGGAGAAGGCAATGGCATCCCACTCCAGTACTCTTGCCTGGAAAATTCCATGGACGGAGGAGCCTGGTAGTTTGCAGTCCACGGGGTCGCTAAGAGTCAGACACGACTGAGCGACTTCACTTTCAGTTTTCACTTTCATGCATTGGAGAAGGAAATGACAACCCACTCCAGTGTTCTTGCCTGGAGAATCCCAGGGATGGTGGAGCCTGATGGGCTGCCGTCTATGGGGTTGCACAGAGTCGGACACAACTGAAGCAATTTAGCAGCAGCAGCAGCAGCAAGGACAATATCAGTACATTAGAAACCATGAACGATTCACATCCTTAGTAACTTAAAAACACTTTGAGAGGGCTCAGGAGAAATTAGTTTAGGACCAAAATAAAGATATCATTTCATGACCATATTCACAGATGGTAATGAGTTGATAACAATTTTCAAGAATGAAAGCAGGTTCTATGAATATAAGACAGAAATACTAACAAATAAGTAAACAAACGGGATAGATTATTCATGCAACATCCACCTCTGAATTTTTTACCTTACAAGTGAGATATTTTATTGACAAGGCTTAAACACAGTAACATTCTCTTAAGGAAAATCATAGAAGGTATTTCATAATTGGAGGAAATCTTTTTTTTTTTTCTAATTTTATTTTATTTTTAAACTTTACATAATTGTATTAGTTTTGCCAAATATCAAAATGAATCCGCCACAGGTATACATGTGTTCCCCATCCTGAACCCTCCTCCCTCCTCCCTCCCCATACCATCCCTCTGGGTCGTCCCAGTGCACTAGCCCCAAGCATCCAGTATCGTGCATCGAACCTGGACTGGCAACTCATTTCTTACATGATATTTTACATGTTTCAATGCCATTCTCCCAAATCTTCCCACCCTCTCCCTCTCCCACAGAGTCCATAAGACTGTTCTATACATCAGTGTCTCTTTTGCTGTCTATCGCAATCCCTATCAAGCTCAGTGTCTCTTTTGCTGTCTAACGCAATCCCTATCAAGCTACCAACAGTATTCTTCACAGAGCTAGAACAAATAATTTCACAATTTGTATGGAAATACAAAAAACCTCGAATAGCCAAAGCGATCTTGAGAAAGAAGAATGGAACTGGAGGAATCAACCTACCTGACTTCAGGCTCTACTACAAAGCCACAGTTATCAAGACAGTATGGTACTGGCACAAAGACCGAAATATTGATCAATGGAATAAAATAGAAAGCCCAGAGATAAATCCACGCACATATGGACACCTTATCTTTGACAAAGGAGGCAAGAATATACAATGGATTAAAGACAATCTCTTTAACAAGTGGTGCTGGGAAATCTGGTCAACCACTTGTAAAAGAATGAAACTAGAACACTTTCTAACACCATACACAAAAATAAACTCAAAATGGATTAAAGATCTAAACGTAAGACCAGAAACTATAAAACTCCTAGAGGAGAACATAGGCAAAACACTCTCCGACATACATCACAGCAGGATCGTGTATGACCCGCCTCCCAGAATATTGGAAATAAAAGCAAAAATAAACAAATGGGACCTAATTAACCTTAAAAGCTTCTGCACATCAAAGGAAACTATTAGCAAGGTGAAAAGACAGCCTTCAGAATGGGAGAAAATAATAGCAAATGAAGCAACCGACAAACAACTAATCTCAAAAATATACAAGCAACTCCTACAGCTCAACTCCAGAAAAATAAACGACCCAATCAAAAAATGGGCCAAAGAACTAAATAGACATTTCTCCAAAGAAGACATACAGATGGCTAACAAACACATGAAAAGATGCTCAACATCACTCATTATCAGAGAAATGCAAATCAAAACCACTATGAGGTACCATTTCACGCCAGTCAGAATGGCAGCAATCCAAAAGTCTACAAATAATAAATGCTGGAGAGGGTGTGGAGAAAAGGGAACCCTCCTACACTGTTGGTGGGAATGCAAACTAGTACAGCCACTATGGAGAACAGTGTGGAGATTCCTTAAAAAACTGGAAATAGAACTGCCTTATGATCCAGCAATCCCACTGCTGGGCATACACACTGAGGAAACCAGAAGGGAAAGAGACACGTGTACCCCAATGTTCATCGCAGCACTGTTTATAATAGCCAGGACATGGAAGCAACCTAGATGTCCAACAGCAGATGAATGGATAAGAAAGCAGTGGTACATATACGCAATGGAGTATTACTCAGCCATTAAAAAGAATACATTTGAATCAGTTCTAATGAGGTGGATGAAACTGGAGCCTATTATACAGAGTGAAGTAAGCCAGAAGGAAAAACATAAATACAGTATACTAACGCATATATATGGAATTTAGAAAGATGGTAACAATAACCTGGTGTATGAGACATCTTTTTTAAAATTTATTATTTTTAAAAAAATATAAATGTATTTATTTTAATTGGAAGCTAATTACTTTACAGTATTGTATTGGTTTTGCCATACATCAACATGAATCTGCCACGGTTGCACACCTGTTCCCTATCCTAATCTTACCAATAGAGTTATAGTATTTAAAGTTTATTACATAAACCTCTTATTCTGGTGGAAGGTATTTGAGTGGATATAACCAACTCCTGTGGTTTTTTTTCCCCCAAGGTTGACATAATCCCTTTTTTGATTAGCGTGAGAAGACACACTAATACTTTTTTTTGTTGTTGTTTTTCACTTTAATTTTATTTTTAAACTTTACAATATTGTATTGGTTTTGCCATATATCAAAATGAATCCACCACAGGTATACATGTGTTCCCCATCCTGAACCCTCCTCCCTCCTCCCTCCCCATACCCTCCCTCTGGGTCGTCCCAGTGCACCAGCCCCAAGCATCCAGTATCGTGCAACGAACCTGGACTGGCGACTCGTTTCATACATGATATTATACATGTTTCAATGCCATTCTCCCAAGTCTCCCCACCCTCTCCCTCTCCCACAGAGTCCATAAGACTGATCTATACATCAGTGTCTCTTTTGCTGTCTCGTACACAGGGTTATTGTTACCATCTTTCTAAATTCCATATATATGTGTTAGTAAAATAACTTCTTTTATATTGGAGTATAGTTGATTAACAATGTTGTGTTAGTTTTAGTGGTACAACAAAGTAATTCAGTTATACATATGCATATATTTATTCTTTTTCAAATTCGTTTGCCAATTTGTTTGTTATATAATATTGAGTAGAGTTCTCTTTGGTATACAGTAGGTCTTTGTTGGTTATCCATTTTAAATATAGTAGTGTGTACATGTCAATCCCAAACTCCCTAACTATCCCTCCCCACCACTCTTCCCGCAGTAACCATAAATTTGTTCTCTAAATTTGTGAGTCTGTTTCTGTTTTGTAAATAAGTTAATTTGTAACATTAAAAAAATTCCCTGTATAAGTAATACCGTATGATACTTCCCTTTCCCTGTCTGACTTATTTCACTCAGAATGACAATCTCCAGGCCCATCCATGTTGCTGCAGGTGACATTATTTCATTCTTTTTAATGACTGAATAATAGTCCATTGTATATATGTACTGCATCTTCTTTATCCAGTCCTCTGCTGATGGACATGTGTGTTGCTTCCATGTTTTGGCTGTTGTAAACAGTGCTGCAGTGAACACTGGGGTACATGTATTCTCCAAAGAAGACATACAGATGGCCAAAAGGCATATGAAAAGATGTTCAACATTGCTAATTATTAGAGAAATACAGATCAAAACTATAATGAGATATTACCTCATACTAGTCAGAATGGCTATCATAAAAAAAATCCACAACAATAAGTGCTGAAGAGGAGAAAAGGAAACCCTCCTATATTGTTGGTGGGAATGTAAATTGATGTAACCACTATGGAAAACAATATGGAGGTTCCTTAAGAAACTAAAAGTAGAGCTACCATATGACCCTACAATCTCACTGCTGACTATATATCTGGAGAAAAGTGTGGCCCAAAAGGATACATACATCCCAATGTTCATTATAGTGCTGTTTATAATAGTCATGCTAATACTTGTAATCAATTAGTAGTCAAGATTAGTCACTATCTGCTTCTTGGGATCCATTATGTTTCTTAAGATGACTGCTCATTTGACGCTAGCAATGTTGGTTCATTGCTATAATGTTCTTGGATGTGAGAAGAAAATTTCTTTCTCTTTTGAGTATATCTCTCTTCTAATCCATGTGTATGTGATGACTACAGAGTTTAATTTCCAAAAGGTAATTTTCTTTTCTGTATTTTCAAATGCCATTCCTTGTATACTGCTGATGAGTAGAAAGTAGGTCTCTTAACATTCAGACTGTTATTATTTCTCCTACACCAATGTGAGATACTTTGTGCTGGAGATTTTCTCAGTTATAATAGTAATATTTTAACAGGATTGTAAAATGTCCAGGTTTAGCTGGTTACCCAAGGTGTTCCTCCAGGATCAGAGCTTATTATTAATAGTTTCTAACAAAAGAAGTATTAAGAGAGGCTGGACTGACTTCAAAATACCAGTGATATTATACCAGTGAATATGAATAAACCTGTGTAAAATGAATTAAACTTCCCACATAATAAAATATTGTGAAATATAAGTCTAAGAGGTTTAGTTATGAAGGATTTTAGGAGCTAGTGTGTTTTAGTGCCTGAGGGGTCATTATGGAGAGAAAGGAATTACTGAAGTTACTTGAAGAGCATGCTCTTCAGAGATTTGTGGTAGCTAAGGAGAGGTGACGGAGAAGGCAATGGCACCCCACTCCAGTACTCTTGCCTGGAAAATCCCATGAGCGGAGGAGCCTGGTAGGCTGCAGTCCATGGGGTCTCGAAGAGTCGGACACGACTGAGCGACTTCACTTTCACTTTCATGCGTTGGAGAAGGAAATGGCCACCCACTCCAGTGTTCTTGGCTGGAGAATCCCAGGGACGGGGAGCCTGGTAGGCTGCTGTCTATGGGGTCTCACAGAGTTGGACATGACTGAAATGACTTAGCAGCAGCAAGGAGAGGTTAGGTGGGGAAGGATGAATTGGGAGTTTGGGATTAGCAGATGCAAACTATTATATTTGTGGATAAGCAACAAGGTCCTACTGCGTAGCACAGGGAGCCATATTCAATATACTGTAATAAGCCATAATGGAAAATAATATGAAAAAGAATATATATATATGTATAACTGAATCACTTTGCGGTATAGCAGAAACTAACACAGTGTTGTAAATCAACTACACTTCAATAAAATGAATTAAAACAGAACATGGTCTTTATAGCAAAACTGTTTATCACATACATACCAACCTACCCACCCATACAACATATTAATATCATGCTCAAATTGTAATTGTGGTTTTAGGACAAAACCATGAGGCATAGTAGTGTCCCCAAATCAGTGAAAATTTAGTATCACAGAACAAGAGAAGTTCCTGGCAATGTGAAGGAATGAGTGCTGAAGAAAAAGGGGGTTAAAAAGGGCTAGAGAAAAGAGTTTTAATGAAGAACCTGTTTAAAAGTAGTATTGCATGAAAATTACAACTACTATTCTAAATTGGCTTATGCATATGGCCAGTCTGGGTCTAACTACTAACAACTAGAAAAAACTGTGAGAGTCTATGAAATGTGGAACGGCTACACTTAAACATGTATCGACGTATAGCATCAAATTAATCACCGAGTTGTTAGATTGTATTCTCGAATGTTTATTTTTACCCTTTCCTCTATACTAATACAAGATGGTGTTTAGTTCTTGTATTTCTTATCTTTTTGATAATAGAGGCTCTCAATGAGGTTTACTGTTTTATCTTCCTCACCAGATATATTCACAATCTAGAGTAATAATCCAAAAGAAGGAATTAACAACTCTTTCTTCCTTGGTTTCTTCACTCTATCTCCCCTATATTCCAAAAGTTTTCATTGCTCCTCTTTTTACCCAACATTTTTGACCTCTCTTTTCTTCCTCAGTCTGTGACATTGCCAAGTTCAGTAAATGTTGGTTTCAACCATTCCTGGAGGGAGGCAATTGGAATAAGTCACTACTGAAAATTCACTGGCTATGAACATTTAAACCTTTAAAATTGTGTGGCTGGTAGTAAGGGGTTCATGATGGACTGAGATGTGAAAGTTTGCTGAATAATTATTCTAGAAGTTCCATGGGAATAGATTTGATATGATAAATCTTCACATAAAAAGATATAAAATAATAATACGGCAGTCAGAACAATTTTGCCTTTTAAGAACTCTGTGGGTGTTTATCTAGTACTTTTCTCTGGGGAGTAAAGGCTTTCTACTTGTTTTCATTCTTATGTTTCCAGAATCTTTGTTTAGGGAACAAGGTGGGTGAGTTGGTTGTTGACCCTGCAATACAGTTATTCACTGTTATACTTTGGAGCTGAGAATAAAATTCATAACTCCTTGTGGCATCACACTGGGAGTATTATTTGAAGTTGGCTAAGCTTTCTTCAGGGAACCATATTACAGAAGCATAAGGAAATTTCCTGAGATGCTAAAATTATTAGATGTATAAATATTGTAGCCAAAGGAGTGCTGGGTCAAATTTTATCCAGTACTCTTGCCTGGAAACACCAATGGACGGAGCCTGGTAGGCTGCAGTCCATGGGGTCGCTAAGAGTCGGACACGACTGAATGACTTCACTTTCACTTTTCACTTTCAGGCATTGGAGAAGGAAATGGCAACCCACTCCAGTGTTCTCGCCTGGAGAATCCCAGGGATGGGGGAGCTTGGTGGGCTGCCGTCTATGGGGGTCGCACAGAGTCGGACACGACTGAAGTGACTTAACAGCAGCAAGGGATAAATCAGACTTTATGTTGTCTGGATTTTCAGGCTAGGTCCATACATTTAGCCTAAGATATGAAAGCCAACTGAAGATTTTCTGAAAAAGAATTGGATTTTTAGAGCCACATTTATGTACATCAAAATGGAGATGAGAGTTGTGTGAACTTTCTTTTCTCTTTTTTGATGGAGCACTTGAGTTTTTCTTTTTTTTTAAGATTAAGAATGTTCATTTATCTCGGATAAGGAGTTAGCAAACATTTTCTGTAAAAGCCCCAAAGGCTTAATAGTAAGTATTTTAGGCATTGTGAGTCATATGTAATATGTCACAACTTCTCAACATTGTCTTTGAAGTGGGAAAGCAGCCATAGATATACATAGGCAATAAAGTAAAAACTGTGACTATACTCTAATAAAGAATTATTTATGTAAAATGAAATTTTAATTTCATGTTATTTGACATGTCAAAATATTATTCATTTTTTGATTTTTCTGTCTAACCATTAAAAAAATGTAAAAACCATTCTTAGCTTGTGGGTTATACATAAACAGGGAAGGAAGGCTGGAGTTAGTCTGTTTTCCAATCTTGTCTTAGATAAAAGAACTGGGAATTTAAGGAGTTACAAAGATATTTCAACTGTTTTTTGTTAAAAATCATGTTTCTCAGACTAAATTTATCATTGGTGAGAAAAATAAAATAAAGACTGATTTTTATTGCTGTTCATTGTGTGCAAAAGAGAACTAATTTTTATAGTTCAAATTTGTGTTTAGCACACACAAGGCAATGGCAACCCACTCCAGTACTCTTGCCTGGAAAATCCCATGGGAGGAGCTTCATAGGCTGCAGTCCATGGGGTCGCTGAGGGTCAGACACGACTGAGCGACTTCACTTTCACCTTTCACTTTCATGCATTGGAGAAGGAAATGGCAACCCATTCCAGTGTTCTTGCCTAGAGAATCCCAGGGATGGGGGAGCCTGGTGGGCTGCCGTCTGTGGGGTCGCACAGACTCGGACACGACTAAAGTGATTTAGCAGCAGCAGCAGGCTCTACAAGGTTTCCAGGGACTTCTAAGGAAGGTGCATTCTGCTCAGGGTTTAGCTACAGTATTGTAAACAGGAGTTTTCAGCATCCTTTCCTCCCACTCTTTTGATGATCTTGATATTCTTTTCATTTGCGATCCCATGGACTATACAGTCCATGGAATTCTCCAGGCCAGAATACTGGAGTGGGTAGTCTTTCCCTTTAGGGGAATCTTCCCAACCCAGGGATCGAACCCAGGTCTCCCACATTGCAGGTGAATTCTTTGCCAGCTGAGCCACCAGGAAAGCCCAAGAATAGTGGAGTAGGTAACTTATCTCTTCTCCAGAGGATCTTCCCAACCCAGAAATAGAACTGGGGTTTCCTGCATTGCAGGCAACTTCTTTACCAGCTGGGCTACCAAAGAAGCCTAGAAAGAAGTTGCTGCTGCTATAAGAAGTGCTGATATAAGTCACTTCAGTCATGTCCAACTCTGTGCGACCCCATAGATGACAGCCCACCAGGCTCTCCCATCCCTGGGATTCTCCAGGCAAGAACACTGGAGTGGGTTGCCATTTTCTTCCCCAATGCATGAAAGTGAAAGGTGAAAGGGAAGTCGCTCAGTCGTGTCCGACCCTCAGCGACCCCATGGACTGCAGCCTTCCAGGTTCCTCTGCCCATGGGACCTTCCAGGCAAGAGTACTGGAGTGGGGTGCCATTTTAGTTGTACTTTAAATACTACTTTTCTATTACTTCATTATAATAATTATTCACTGTAGATAACAGTTTATTATAGTGACACTTTCTGATACACACACATATATATTCATTCTCTTTTATCTCTTGTATAGGTAAGTTTTTAGTTCTTTGCTTTTGACTACTAAAAAAGTACCTATACAGGGAAAAAATAACCTATACACATGGCCTTACTAAAACGCTTGTACATTTGCAATTTTAGTAATTTGGATTATATTTTTGATAGAAAATCTTTTTATGTACTTATATGCCATTTATATTCCTCTGGAAAAATATCTATTTAGATCCTTTTTCCATTTAAAAACTGGATTGTCTTTTTGTTATTGAGTTGTAAGATTTTTAAAATAGATTCTGGATATAAGTTTCTTGTTGGATACATGATATACAAAATATTTTTACCATTCTATGACTTCTCTTTTCCCTTTCTTGATGTATTTGAAGTTCAAAGTTTAAAAAACTGCCTTACTGAGGTGTTATTGATACATAAAAAACTATAATATTTAATGTATACAACATGATGTGTTTGAAAACAAGTATACACCTGTGAAACTATCATCACAATCAATGTTATAAACTTATCTATCACCTACAAAAACCGTCCCTCCTGTTTTTATTTGCTTTTGTTTTTTCCTTTTGTGGTAAGAGCACTTAACACAAAATCTACCCTCAGCAAAGTTTAAGTATACAATACAGCATTGCTAATCATAGGCCTATGTTGTACAGTAGACATCCAGAATTTTTTATCTTTCACAACTGGAACTTTGTACGCTTTGATCAAAATCACCCCTTAACTCCTCCCTCAGGCTTCTGGAAATAATTAGTTACTTCTATGCCTTAACTATTTTAGATTCTGGAGATTACACAGAATTTTTCTTTCTGTGTCTGGCTTATTTCACACAGGGAAGTAACTTCCAGGTCTATCCAAGTTGTTGCAAATAGCAGACTTTCCTTCTTTTTTTTAAGGCTAAATTATATTTTGTTATATGTATATACCACAGTTTCTTTATCCATTTATTCATCAATGGACATTTAGGTTACTTTACATTTGCTATCTTGAATAATGTTGCACTGAACATGGCAGTGTAAGTATCTCTATGAGATTCATACTTAAATTCCTTTGGATATATACTCAGAAGAGGGATTGCTGGATCAAATGATGACTAAAGTTATAATTTTTTGAGGAACCTCCACATTGTTTTCCATAGTGGCTGTACCAATTTAGATCCCCATCAACAACGTGCAAGGCTTTCCTTTTCTCTATGTCCCAATCACTTGCTGTCCTTTGATTTTTTGATAATAGCCATCCTGACAGTTGTGAAGTAATATTGCAATGTGGTTTTGAATTGCATTTTCCTGATTATTAGTGATGTTGAGTATATTTTCTTATACCTGTTTGTCATTTGTATGTCTTCTTTGGAGAAATGTCTACTGAGGTCCTCTGGCCATTTTTAAACTGGGTTATTTGTTTGCTTTTTTGCTAATGAATTGTAGGAATTCCTTATTTTTTGAATATTAGCCTCTCATCAGACATATATGGTTTGCTAAAAATCTCTCCTGTAGGTGGCCTTTTCATTTTGTTAACTATTTTTTTTTCTTTGCAGAGACTTTTTAGTTTGTTGTAATTCCACTTGTCTATTTTTGCTTTTGTTTGTGCTTTTGGTTTCATATCGAAGAAATGATTTGCCAGTCCAATGTCTAGAAACTTTTTCTCTGTTTTTATTTAAAACTTTTATTGCTTCAGGTTTTTAATTTAAATCTTTAGTCCATTTTGATTTTTTCATATGGACTAAGGAAAGAGTCCATTGTATTCTTTTGCATGTGGGTGTCTAATTTTCCCAAACCATGTACTGAAGAGAATATCTTTTCTCCATTGTGTATTCCTGGGACATTTATTGAAGATCAATGGACTGCATATGTGTGGGTTTATTTCTGGGCTCTGTATTCTGTTCCATTGGTCTATGTCTGTTTTTATGCCAATAATATACTTTTGAAATCAGGAGGTTCAGAATACCTCCAACTTTGTTCTTCTTGCTGAAAATTGCTCTGGCTATATGTGGTCTAAAAGTTTAATTTTTGATTGCCTTATGTATTATTTTAAACATTGCTTTGGTTGCATATATAAGACATTATTCCTAACCTAAGATTATGAAGTTTTACTCCCATGGGTTTTTCCTGAGTTTTATAGTTTAATTCAGGCAGAGGTCTGAGATTCATTTTGAGTGAACTTTGGGGTATGGTATGAGGTAGAGTTTCAGGTTCACTTTTTTTCTTTTTTCTCAATGTGGATATCCAGTTGTCTCATCACCATATATTGAAAATAGCTATTAATTTTCCACTGAATTTTCTTGGCATCTTTGTTAAGAATTGGTTGACCATAATTGTAAGGGTTTATTTCTGGGATATCAGTTATATTTATGTTAGCTTTCTTGTAAGTTTTGAAATCACACTTATGAGGTGTGATTAGGAAGTGTGAAACCTCCAACTTAGCTCTTTTTTCCCCACGGTTCTTTTGACAATCCTGGGCCTTTTGTATTTCCATATGAATTTTAAAATCAGCTTGTCAGTTGCTTCAAAGGAGCCAGCAAAGTTTTGTTAGGGATTGTACTGAATCTGTAGCCCAGTTTGGGAGTATTTCCATCTTAACAATATTAAATCTTTTCATTCATGAATATACGCTATCATTCCTACTGTTGTCTTTAATTTCCTTCAGAAATGTTTTGTAGTTTTCAGTGTACAAATCGTGCACTATTTTTGTTAAATTTATTCCAAAATACTTTTTTCTTTTGATACTATTATGAATGCATTTAGTGTAATAATTTTTCAGAATTTTTCAGAAATTTAAATACCTCTTTATATTCTTGGTGTGTACAGTTAACTGCCCTGATGTCTTTGTGAGTTTTACGTAAGCAGAAGAGGTGACAAGAACACAGAAGAACTGTACAAAAAAGATCCTCATGACCCAGATAATCATGATGGTGTGATCACTCACCTAGAGCCAGACATCCTGGAATGTGAAGTCAAGTGGGCCTTAGGAAGCATCACTATGAACAAAGCTAGTGGAGGTGATGGAATTTCAGTTGAACTACTTCAAATCCTAAAAGATGATGCTGTGAAAGTGCTACACTCAATATGCCAGCAAATTTGGAAAACTCAGCAGTGGTCACAGGACTGGAAAAGGTCAGTTTTCATTTCAATCCCAAAGAAAGGCAATGCCAGAGAATGCTCAAACTGCCACACAATGGCACTTGTCTCACACTCTAGCAGAGTAATGCTCAAAATTCTCCAAGCCAGCCTTCAATAATAAATGAACCATGAACTTCCAGATGTTCAAGCTGGATTTGAAAAATGCAGAGGAACCAGAGATCAAATTGTCAACATCTTTTGGGTCACTGAAAAAACAAGCGAGTTCCAGAAAAACATCTACTTCTGCTTTATTGAGTATGCCAAAGCCTTTGACCATGTGGATCACAACTAACTATGGAAAATTCTTCAAGAGATAGAAATATCAGAACACCTGACCTGCCTCCTGAGAAATCTGTATGCAGGTCAGGAAGCAACAGTTAGAACTGGACATGGAACAACAGACTGGCTCTAGATCAGGAAAGGACTATGTCAAGGTTGTATATTGTTACCCTGCTAATTTAACTTAAATACAGAGTACATCATGCAAACTGTTGGACTGGATGAAGCACAAGCTGGAATCAAGATTGTCCAGAGAAATATCAGTAACCTCAGATATGCAGAGGACACCACCCTCATGGCAGAAAGTGAAGAACTAAAGAGCTTCTTGATGAAAGTGAAATAGGAGAGTGAAAAAGTTGGTTGAAAGCTCAATATTCAGAAAACTAAGATCATGGCATCTGGTCCCATTATTTCATGGCAAATAGATGGGTAAACAATGGAAACAGTGACAGACTTTCTATTTTGGGGCTCCAAAATCACTGCAGATGGTGACTGCAGCCATGAAATTAAAAGAAACTTGTTCCTTGGAAGAAAAGTTATGACCAATCTAGATAGCATATTAAAAAGCAGAGACATTACTTTGTCAACAAAGGTCCATCTAGTCTAAGCTATGGTTTTTCCAATAGTCATGTATGGATGTGAGAGGTGAACTATAAAGAAAGCTGAGCACTGAAGAATAGATTCTTTTGAACTGTGGTGTTGGAGAAGGCTCTTGAGAGTCCCTTTGACTGCAAGGAAGTCAAACCAGTCCATCCTAAAGGAAATCAGTCCTGAATATTCATTGGAAGGACTGATGCTGAAGCTGAAACTCCAGTACTTTGGCCACATGATGTGAAGAACTAACTCATTGGAAAAGACCCTGATGCTGGGAAAGATTAAAGGTGGGAGGAGACAGGAGGGGATGAGAGGTTTGGATGGCATCACCAGCTCAATGGACATGTGCTTGAGTAAACTCTGGGAATTTGTGATGGACAGGGAAGCCTGGTGTGCTGCAGTCCATGGGGTCGCAAAGAGTTGGACATGACTGATTGACTGAACTGAACTGAACTGAAGACTATACAGTTGAGCCCTAAAATCATTTCTGTCATTTCTACCTAATGAACACTTTATTTGCAATTGGGAAAAATCCTACTTGTTAATTTTTAGCACTACTGCTCTGAATAAGGTGGTATTTGAAAGGATACATTTGCTAGACATTTATTGCTTTGATTATAGGTGTGGAGCTTGAGTTTTTAGCACAGAAAAGGATGACTTCTGTTTGTTACCTACTTAAACATAATGGAGATTTGTTAAGATTGGTTATAAGTGAGAATTGGTGATCTTAATTTTTTCAAACTTTATTTTGGATTGGAGTATAGCCAGTAACAATGTGATAGTTTCAGGTGATCAGCAAAGGAACTCAAACATATATATTTAGGTATCCTTTCTCTCTCAAACTCCCCTCCCATCCAGGCTACCACATATCATTGAGCAGAGTTCCCTGTGCTATACCGATAGGTCCCTGTTGGTTATCCAGTTTAAATAAGCAGTGGGTTGCCTGTCCATCCAAACTCCCTAACCAGCCTTTCCCCCCATCCTTCCCCTCAGCAACTATATGCTCATTCCCTAAGTCTGACTGGTGGTCTTATTTTAAAATGACCAGTTCAGTTCAGTTGCTCAGTCGTGTCCGACTCTTTGCAACCCCATGAATTGCAGCATGCCAGGGCTCCCTGTCTATCACCAACTCCCGGAGTTCACTCAAACTAATGTCCATTGAGTCGGTGATGCCATCCAGCCATCTCATCCTCTGTTCCCCTTTCCTCCTGCCCCCAATCCCTCCCAGCATCAGAGTCTTTTCCAATGAGTCAACTCTTCTCATGAGGTGGCCAAAGTACTGGAGTTCAGCTTCAACATCAGTCCTTCCAATGAACACCCAGGACTGATCTCCTTTAGGATGGACTAGTTGCGTCTCCTTGCAGTCCAAGGGACTCTCAAGAGTCTTCTCCAACACCACAGTTCAAAAGCATCAATTCTTTGGCGCTCAGCTTTCTTCACAGTCCAACTCTCACATCCATACATGACCACTGGAAAAACAATAGCTTTGACTAGAAGAACCTTTGATGGCAAAGTAATATCTCTGCTTTTCAATATACTATCTAGGTTGGTCATAACTTTCCTTCCAAGGAGTAAGCGTCTTTTAATTTCATGGCTGCAATCACCATTGGCAGTGACCAAGCAGTACCTAAATATGGTCACTCTTATTTTTCATTTCTTCCTCGTAACTTTTTTTGAATTTAAAGATGTATTTCTTCATTGCAATTTCAAGAAAAGGATATACACTGAGTTGGACTATAAAGAAAGCTGAGCGCCAAAGAATTGATGCTTTTGAACTGTGATGTTGGAAAAGACTCTTGAGAGTCCCTTGGACTGCAAGGAGACGCAACCAGTCCATCCTAAAGGAGATCAGTCCTGGGTGTTCATTGGAAGGACTGATGTAGAAGCTGAAACTCCAATACTTTGGCCACCTGATGCGAAGAGCTGACTCATTCGAAAAGACCCTGATGCTGGGAGGGATTGAGGGCAGGAGGAGAAGGGGACAACAGAGGATGAGACGGTTGGATGGCATCATCAACTTGATGGACATGGGTTTGGGTAGACTCTGGGAGTTGGTGATGGACAGGGAGGCCTCGCGTGCTGCATTTCACGGGGTCACAAAGAGTCGGACACAACTGAGTGACTGAACTGAACTGAAATATATGTTTAATTAGTAGCCTGCCCCTCAGACTACAGCTATGATGATAAGTTAATGGGCCTCTTTCACAGAAAGTGTGAGTTCCTGGGGTCTGTTACCTCTTGCTATATCCTGGGGATGGTAGCCATTTAATAAATCTTTCTTTGTTGGTACAGTTCTGTGGAACCCATGAGCATAATTCCCACTGGCCTCTAAAATCAGGCAATGTAAAGCTGTCCCTTGGTGTAGCCAAGAAAATACATGTGCCAGACAAGGGATAAATTCCTTTCTAGGAGATACGTGTGAGCTGGAGCAATGCAGAAGGAGAACATAAAGATAGCATCTGCTGTCCTCCTTTCCTTGAAAGCATCTGTGTAGGCCCCTAACTGGTGCTAAACCAGAAGCCTTCCCTCCCTTTGAAACTCCTGGACAAGGCCTTTCACAGAAAAAGCGGAAAGTGTGTTTCAGTCTTCTTTCTGTGTTATGCCCTGGAAGAGATAGTATGCTATGACTGTCTCTCTGATTGTTATAGTCCTGTGGTACACCAGGCTTGGAACCCCCCTCGCTTTCAGAGCCGGGTCATCAAAGGGCATACCCTAGGCAATGGCCACAAAAACCAGAGCACCAAATTTAAAAACCAGGGCATCACATTGTATTAAACTCCCTCTGGAAGATATTGGCACTCTGGAACACAACAGATGGAGAGTGTGAATATTGTGCCTTCTGGCTGGAATAATAGAGGAAGAGCATATAGATGGGAACTGCAGGGAAAAAAGAAAAGAAAAAAAAATGGTGGGGATAGTAAAAACGTGAAAAAGAAAAAGATAGTCCCTGCTGACTAGAATAAGGCAGAAGGAGAGAGTGAAGATGGTGCCTGCCAGCCAGAAGGCTCCTAGATTTGTGCTAAATTAGAAAAATTAGTTGCCTGCGCCTCAGGTTGATGCTTTCAGAATAACAAACAAGCCTCATATACCTAAAGTCTAGGTGCCTCTGCATGGGGCTCTGAGGCCAGTGAGTCCACATATGAACCTTTAAAGATCCATTTCTCAGTTTGTTATAAGTTTGTGGGTCTCCTGAAAGTTATCCCCATTGGTTTTCAAAGCTAGGTATGTTAGGAGCTTGTTTCTCTGGTACAGATCTTAAAAGCTGGGTTGTTTGATATGTCATTCAAACTCTACTTTTTAAGGAGATGCTCTGGGTGTTCAGTTCCCTCCTGACTGTAGATTGTCGTGCTCAGGATGAGGTTCATGGTGAGACTGTATCCTATCCTCTCCTACCCAGTTTGATATGAGCTTTCCCTTATTCACCTGTTGAGTAGGAACCACTCAGACAGTTTTTAGGTTTTTTCCCCAAAGGAAGTTATTCCATATATAGCTACAGATGTAATGTGTTCATGGGAGGAGGTGAGTTCAAGATCCTCCTTTATTGTCATCTTGAAGTGGAGTCTGGACTTTAGGACTATTTTAAAAAGAGAAAGACGTTAGGATCTTTGCTCATGAAGGATTATTGTGATGATGTGTATGTTTTTCTGTGCTATGGAGTTCTGTTTTATTATACGTCAATGGAATACATCTGAATAGGTTGACATTCAAATCCAAACGGAAGAATCTTCCTATTGAAGTGCTTTGTTTTCCTATTTGGGGATCCCTTGCAGAGTCCACATTTTGGCCAACATCATATACTCCATGGTGCTTTGCCTCCTGCATTGCTCAACAGATACTTGTTATATGAGTGAATGAACTCTTTGTAAGGGTTAGGTATGTCAGAAAATATTGATAGCATTGCCACTTCAACTTCAAAGCACTAATGTGAGATTCTTTTAAGAGATATAAAAACATCAAGGGTACAAGGTGTTGCTAATTCAGCATAATATAATAGAAGCTATTTTTGCTCAGATTTACCAAGTAAAGGGAGAAATAATGGATTATTAACTTTAGCATCTTAGTTGTAAGGTTTAGTTTTTTCCCCTCAAAGAATTAAGTTGATATCAAGAATAATATTGAAAGTGTTTAGGTGGCATATTAGTCAATAGATTATTTGGAGAAAGATTCAGTAGACAGCAATTGTTGGCAGCTATTTCAGCTCTAAGTTTGAACATTTAATTGAGTTGTAATTCCATATTATTATTTATTTTTATTGTTTATTTTACTATATGGATTGCTATGTTCACTTGTCACTTTTTTCTTTTACTATAAGTGGCTTTAAATATATGATACTCCAAATATTAGGAGATAATGTTGTAGGAAGTACAATATTAAATATAATACTCAAATATATTTAATGTATTTTATTACCCTAAAATTATTGTCAACTTAAAATATGACATGAAATTACTTTGCCAGTTCTTTGGCAATAAAAAAAAATAGTTTATCATCTTTGAGATTCTGAAGTGTCATCATATAGCTCTATTTTAAAACTTCTATATTACAGTTTGTTTAGAAGAATAGTTTGTATATTGTATAAAATATTTTACACATTAAAGACATTCAGTTCAGTTCAGTTCAGTTGCTCAGTCATGTCTGCCTCTTTGTGACCCCATGAATCACAGCACACCAGGCCTCCCTGTCCATCACCAACTCCTGAAGTTCACTCAGACTCACATCCATTGAGTCAGTGATGCCATCCAGCCATCTCATCCTCTGTCGTCCCCTTCTCCTCCTGCCCCCAAATCCCTCCCAGCATCAGAGTCTTTTCCAATGAGTCAACTCTTCACATGAGGTGGCCAAAGTACTGGAGTTTCAGCTTTAGTATTATTCCTTCCAAAGAAATCCCAGGGCTGATCTCCTTTAGAATGGACTGGTTGGATCTTCTTGCAGTCCAAGGGACTCTCAAAATTCTTTGGCACTCAGCTTTCTTCAGAGTCCAACTCTCACATCCATACATGACCACTGGAAAAACCATAGCCTTGACTAGATGGACCTTTGTTGGCAAAGTAATTAATAAAGGTTTTTTTTTTAAAGCATTGAGCTATATATTTTTAACATATAAATATATAATTAAAATTTGCCTAGATATGATTGAAATGTAGAGATTATTTCCTATGTTTAAAGATACAACAGATAATTTAAAAAAATAATTTATTTACTTTTAGTTGTGCTGGGTCTTCATTGTTGCCCGTGGGCTTTCTCTAGTTGTGTTGAGCGGGATCTATTCTTCCTCGTGGTGCATGGGCTTCTTACTGAGATGGCTCCTCTTGTGGAGCATGGCCTCTAGGCACATAGGCTTCAGTACCTGAGGCACATGGGCTCAGTATTGTGGCTCCTGTGCTGTAGAGCACAGAGTCAATAGCTGTGGCAGACAGGCTTAGTTGCTTTGTGGCACTTGGAATGTTACTGGATCAGGGATTGAACCCACGTTTCCTGCTTTGGCAGACAGATTCCTATCCGTTGTACCAACAGAGAAGTTAGCCACGGACAATTTTTGCTTCAAATATATTGTTCTTTTTATTGGAAGTGAAAAGTTTGTTTTTCATGCACACACACCCCCCTATACCTTAAGTATTTTATCTTAATGAATATAACATGAACATTAGCCAATATTTTGACTTTTGGCCCAGGCTCATTTTTAGTATAGGTCTGTTGATTGAGTCTCACACAGTTGCTTTTGCCTAAATCACACCAATTCTACATTGACTATGGCTTCCTATTTTGATGTCTTTATGGAAGAGAACTTAGTGACATTTGAGAAGCTACCTAACTGCCAAAGCCTTGATGTTTTATAATATTCTCCCTTCCTTTGCCCCAACTTTTACCATTTTTCCCCTCACATTCAATTTGATAACAGTTGTAGGAACCCACCTTTATTGTCTCCAAGGATTTGAATTAATTTTCAAAGAAATGACAAACCTTTTGTACTATTACTGGATAAGTTTACATACTTAATAAAATTACAGTTATAATTATAACTCACATGAAAATATTGGGGAAGAAACTATAGACTCTTGGCATGCCTTAATTTAGTAGGATCAGGAAGTCTTCAATAAACTTGAGATACTCCTTTGGTATTGAGCAGGAAAGAGGGGGATCATTAGTGTTGCTGAGAGGAAATAAAGAGTTGATTCATCTAAAGAGATGGTTAAGAGAAGGGCTTTTAAGAGAGCTTCTGCTATATCTCAAGTATGATGTTAGGAGATATTTCCATCAGTTTTATAGACTAGCTGCCATCATATTTTATGTTTTAGACAAATTTATAATTTTATGGAATTAACTCTGTCAATATATTTCCCAACTCAGTTTGATTGTTCTCAGTGGTGCAGGGATTGGTGGCAGGTTGCCTATGTCTTTCCACTTTAGTTATTTCAATACGCTGTCCTGTTGTTGCCTTTATGTGGCCGCTGCTATTCTCTAATGCATGGCTGCTGTTGGTCTTTAAGGTGGAAATTCTACTCTCTTTGAATTTCCTTGTTGGAGGGACTGGGACAATGCTCAATCCAGGACTAATTTTTCCCCACTATTGAGGTAAGACCCTTCTATGTACTCTATCCAATATTCCATGAGTTATGAAATTCTTCATTCTGAAAGTGAGAAAAAGCAGTATTTCCAGCTCTGTGTAAGTGTTAAGTACTATTACTTAAAATCCTTTTGGATGGTTCTTTCTTCCTGCAGTGAGGGAGGCCTGGGTTTGATCTCTGGGTCAGGAAGATCCCTTGGAGAAGGAAATGGCAACCAACTCCAGTATTCTTGCCTGGAGAATCCCATGGATAAAGGAGTTACAGTCCATAGGGTTGCAAAGAGTTGGACATGACTGAGCAACTTCCCTAGCTTTGGGTAGTTTCCTCCAATGTATGTGTTGATCAGTATCCAGCTGAATGTTCAAGAATTAAGATCTTCTGAGTTCTCTCTGTGTGTAGCTATCTTCTTTCCTGCATAAACATACATTAGTGGTCACAGTCTCCCTGGAGATTCAGCTTTGTCTTTTCTGCTCAGAATATTCTCCAGTCTCTTAGTTTCCCTTTCCTATCTGTGGCCTGGGAAGCCTCTCAAGGCACTAAGCTAGGGCTATCAAAGGGTTCTTCCTATTTTGTTTACCGTTTCTATCCTTTATTGCCTAGTGCTCTTCACAACTATTTTTCATATATTTTGTCTGTTTTTTGTTTTCTTAGGTGAGAAGGAAATCTGGTCTTTGTTTCTCTGCCTTGATTGGAACTAAAATGTAAATTTTAATAAGACTTTATTGAGAGTTTAAAAATAATGCAAGGGAAATAAAATGCATATACTTACAAAGGCAACCATAGGCAGCTATATTCTGATTCCATAGGTCCTGCTGATGTCCTTGTAGCTCCCAAGCCCAAGTCCACACAACGCTAGCTTTTCAGCTCTTTCGTCTGCTATGATAGTGAAGGTGAAAGTGTCCAACTCTTTGTGATCCCATGGACTATATATAGCCTGCCAGGCTCCTCTGTCAATGGGATTCTCCAGGTAAGAATACTGGAGTGGGAAGCCATTCCGTCCTCCAGGGAATCTTCCCAACCTGGGAACTGAACTAGGTCTCCTGTATTTCATGCAGTTTCTTTACTGTCTAAGCCATTAGGGAAGCCCCTGCTATGATAAGCATTTTTGCTCCTTGCAGTCAAACTGGCTAAAACATCTTAAAGGAGGATCTTTGCTTATTTTTAAATATCTGTGTAAGTTTAGTACCTTGTTGAAGTAATTTTCCCCTCTTCTCTCCCCCCCTTTCCCCCCACCCCCAGCCACAATTGATCTGCTTCAAAGTTAAATTTAAGCTTCTACCTCTTAGGAGCTTTAACATGCAAAGTGACTGTTTCCCAATGAAAAACAAATAAAACCAAACCCCTAGTGCACACTTTGAGCCTGTGAACTCCATTTTACCAGAGTATGTTATTATGTATTGAATCAATTAACATGTACTAGTGCATGTTATATGTGTTTGGTATATTAAAACACAAATGGAAGGGTGGCCAAAGGCATAACTAGAAACCTTAATTGAGTCACAAATAATGTTAATTATAAAAGTTGGAGGTGTTTTCTTTGATTTTCACATTTATAATAAATATGATCATTTTTAGAAAGTGAAGTTAAACTTTTGAATGTAGTAAAGGAACTTGATATTTAAAAGAAACATGTACATATCTTTTATAAAGTGAAGAATAATTTGTAATGTGTCTATCTGTCCCAGAAGTGTTCTTTTTTTTACCTTTTGAAGTTTACTCATAGGATCATAGAAAACCTTTCCTATTAAATTTTTGTATATGTAGAAGTTTTCCTATATTACATTTGTATAGGTATAAGATGTACCTATATAATTTTTCTAAAGTTTATACCTTAGTATTAATTCAAGCAGGCATTTCATAATGGATTTTTCTGAAGATTAAAAGGAGCATATTTGATAGGAAAGGAACAAAATGATCCCAGTAGAAAGGAAACTTTCTGAATCTAGTTCTTGTGATATTTTTATGACATTTAGTAAATTGCTTTTATATACAGAGTGGAATTTCTTGAAGGAAAAAATGTTTTTTATTTTTATGTTTTTTGAAAGTAAAATTTCCAATTAACTTCAAGGTAAAAGTGTTATAAGAAAGATTGGGAATTATTTCAGAAGAATAGACTCCTCACATATAGACTTTATAAAGCACAGATGCTAATATTCTAGATAGAAGGGAAATTTGTTATACTTTTTAAATGTTTAATTAGGAAAATATCTA
Organism: Bos indicus x Bos taurus; assembly: GCF_003369695.1. Classification (NCBI taxonomy): domain Eukaryota; kingdom Metazoa; phylum Chordata; class Mammalia; order Artiodactyla; family Bovidae; genus Bos; species Bos indicus x Bos taurus. Next base: position 24,015,669 of record NC_040103.1, on the reverse strand, counting down.
TTTTCTCTGAACACAAGTCAGTTTGACTGGGAATGAGCTAAATTCTATAAGTTGTCTATCTTTGTCAATAGCTGGAACATACTGCTCTTACCTAGAGTATTTAGTTACATGTCCTCTGACACCTCACACAGAGGTAGGTCCTTTTCCTCTGTGCCTCTTAGTACTTTGTACAGCAGCTACCTGAGCCCTGCTTAGATTGTATCCGTGTTTGTTGACTCTCAGTGATGAACTTGGGCTGCAAAATGCTCTAGATCTCAGATGCCTATGATGGATCTGTGTTATATAGATAACAACAAAAACTTGTCAAAGGAAAGTTGAATAATGTTTATTCATGTATTCATTCAACAATACACATTCAATGTATAGAATTATGCAAGAGAGTAAGTGCTATTCTAGACCCTGTGAATATTGTAGTGACCAGGACCAGTATTTCTCTTACTCTCACAGAGTCCTTATTGTTGTTGTTTTGTGATTTCCCAGGCAAGAATACTGGAGTGGGTTGCCATTTCCTTCTCCAGGGGATTCCGACCCAGGGATTGAACCCCACATCTCCTGCATTGGGCAAGGAGATTATTTACCACTGAGCCATTTGGGAAGCCCACAAACTCACGTGCTATACTACACTCTGAATATTGTGATGACAGGACCAGTACACCTCTTACACTCACAGTCTTCTGATTCAGAAGAAAAGACAGGCTTTGATACAGGTTATTGCAATAAGTGAAGGCTTCCCAGGTGGTGCTAGTGGTGAAGAACCCACATACCAATGCAGAAGATATAACAGATGCAGGTTCAATCCCTGGATCAGGAAGATCCCCTGGAGAAGAGCACAGCAATCCACTTCAGTATTCTTGCCTGGAGAATCCCATGGACAGAGAAGCCTGGTGGGCTACAGGCCATAGGGTCGCAAAGAGTTGGACACGACTGAAATGACTTAGTATGCACTCACACAATAAGTGATGATAAGGATTATGATAGGAAGCATAGAACCCTACCATAAGACCTGCTTTAGTAATAGGGGGCTAAGGCTTCCTGCAGAAAGTAATGTTTATGTTGAAAGCAGAACTATGGACTGAAAGCAGCTAGAAAAGATTGGCAGTATTACAGGAGGGAAGGTAGTAAGTCCAGTAATAAGAAAGTTTACTTACTACATCTTTATTAATGTATTTCAGGAGTAACTTTTTTTTTTTTCCAGGAATAACCCAACAGTGCTACTTGGCTGGGTCTTCATATTGCCTTAACAGAGACAAAGACTGTAATTGTTTAATGTTTAAATGACCTTTTTCTGAGTATGTCTCTTCAGCCAGTTGTTCAACATCTTAACATCTTTAGAGTCAAGAACATATAATTCTTTTTGAATATATATTTAGTTTTAGTATGTGAAGTCAAAGACAATGTTCTATAAAGGCTATCATAACTTTACAATTCAGACACATGACAAGAAAAGATAATCTTCTTTTGTGGGAATTCATTTGCTCTCTTAATTTCAGAGGTCACTTTAATTTTCCAGTCCTACTAGCAATTCTGACTTGCAGAGAAACACATAAAAAAAAACCATTTACTGGTTTAAAAATTTACTGTCTCTACTAGAAATTTCCTGAGAAAATAACAGCTACCATTTGTTGAGCACTTTTCATGTTCAGATACTGTGTTAAATGTATATTATAAAATATATTTCATTTAAACATCCTAGAAACACTGTGAGACAATTAATATTTTAATCCAGTTCCTATTGATAAGGACACTGAAAATATTTAACAGTCCACAGTCTCAGAACTAGAAGTGGCAGATAAGAATTTGATCTCAGAATTGTCTGACTTCATAGCCTGAGTTCCTAACTTGGTGTTGCTTCAGTTCAGTTCAGTTCAGTCACTCAGTCATGTCTGACTCTTTGTAACCCCATGCACTGAAGCACACCAGGCTTCCCTGTCCATCACCAATTCCTGGAGCTTGCTCAAACTCATGTCCACCAAGTTGGTGATGCCATCCAACCATCTCATCCTCTGTCATTTCCTTCTCTTTTCTTCAATCTTTCCCAGCATCAGGATCTTTTCCAATGAGTTACTTCTTCGCAACCAGTGGCCAAAGTATCGGAGATTCAGCTTCAGCATCAGCCCTTCCAGTGAATATTCAGGACTGATTTCCTTTAGGATGGATTGGCTTGACCTCCTTGCAGTCCAAGGGACTCTCAAGAGTCTTCTCCAACACCACAGTTCAAAAGCATCAATTCTTTGGTGCTCAGCTTTCTTTATAGTCTACCTCTCACATCCATACATGACCAATGGAAAAACCATAGCTTTGACTAGATGGACCTTTGTTGTCAGAGTAAATGTCTCTGCTTTTTAATAAGCTGTCTAGGTTGGTCGTAACTGTTCTTCTGAAGAACAAGCATCTTTTGATTTCATGGCTGCAGTCACCATTTGCCATGATTTTGGAGCCCCCCAAATTAAAGTCTGTCACTGTTTCCATTGTTTCCCCGTCTATTTGCCATGAAGTAATGGGACCAGATGCCATGATCTTAGTTTTCTGAATGTTGAGCTTTAGGCCAACTTTTTCACTCTCCTCTTTCACTTTCATCAAGAGGCTCTTTCTTTCTTCTTCGCTTTCTGCCATGAGGGTGGTGTCATCTGCGTGTCTGAGATTATTGATATTTCTCTGGGCAGTCTTGATTCCAGCATGTGCTTCATCCAGTCCAACAGTTTGCATGATGTAACTGCATTTAAGTTAAATTAGCAGGGTGACAATATACAGCCTTGATGTACTCCTTTCCTATTTGGAACCAGTCTGTTGTTCCATGCCCAGTTCTAACTGTTGCTTATTGAACTGCATACAGGTTTCTCAGGAGGTAGGTAAGGTGGTCTGGTATTCCCATCTCTTGAAGAATTTTCCACAGTTTGTTGTGATCCACACAGTCAAAGGCTTTGGCATAGTCAATAAAGCAGAAGTAGATGTTTTTCTGGAACTCTCTTGCTTTTTCAATTACCCAACAGATGTTGACAATTTGATCTCTGGTTCCTCTGCCTTTTTTAAATCCAGCTTGAACATCTGGAAGTTCACGGTTCACATACTGTTGAAGCCTGACTTGAAGAATTTTGAGCATTAGTTTGCTAGCGTGTGAGATGAGTGCAATTGTGCAGTAGTTTGAACGTTCTTTGGCATTGCCTTTCTTTGAGATTGGAATGAAAACTAACCTTTTCCAGTCCTGTGGCCACTGCTGAGTTTCCAAATTTGCTGACGTATTGATTGCAGCACTTTCATAGTATCGTCTTTTACAATTTGAAATAGCTCAACTCGAATTCCATCACCTCCACTAGCTTTGTTCGTAGTGATGCTTTCTAAGGCCCACTTGACTTTATATTCCAGGATGTCTGGCTCTAGGTGAGTGATCACACTATCTTGATTATCTGGGTCATGAAGATCTTTTTTATATAGTTCTTCTGTGTATTCTTGCCACCTCTTTTTAATATCTTCTGCTTCTGTTAGGTCCATACCATTTCTGTCCTTTATTGAGACCATCTTTACATGAAATGTTCCCTTGATATCTCTGATTTTCTTGAAGAGATCTCTAGTCTTTCCCATTCTATTGTTTTCTGCTATTTATTTTCATTGATCACTGAAGAAGGCTTTCTTATTTCTCCTTGATATTCTTTGGAACTCTGCATTCAGGCGCCTGTATCTTTACTTTTCTCCTTTCCCTTTAGCTTCTCTTCTTTTCTCAGCTATTTCTTAGGCCTCCTCAGACAACCATTTTGCCTTTTTGCATTTCTTTTTCTTGGGGCTGGCCTTGTTCCCTGTCTCCTGTACAATGTCATGAACCTCCATCCATAGTTCTTCAGGCACTCTGTCTGTCAAATCTCATCCCTTGAATCTACATGCCACTTCCACCATATAATCATAAGGGATTTGATTTAGATCATACCTGAATGGTCTAGTGGTTTTCCCTACTTTCTTCAATTTAAGTCTGAATTTGGCAATAAGGAGTTCATGATCTGAGCCACAGTCAGCTCCGGTCTTGTTTTTGCTGACTGTATAGAGCTTCTCCATCTTTGGCTGCAAAGAATATGATCAATCTGATTTCGGTATGACCATCTAGTGATGTCCACGTGTAGAGTCTTCTCTTGTGTTTTTGGAAGAGGGTGTTTGCTATGACCAGTGTGTTCTCTTGGCAAATCTCAGTTAGCCTTTGCCCTGCTTCATTTTGTACTCCAAGGCCTAGTTTGCCTGTTACTCCAGGTAGCTCTTAACTTCCTACTTTTGCATTCCAGTCCCCTATAAGGAAAGGGACATCTTTTTGGGTGTTAGTGCTAGAAGTCTCGTAGGTCTTCATAGACCTGTTCAGCTTCAGCTTCTTCAGCATTACTGCTTGGGGCATAGAATTGTATTACTGTTGGAGAGGGAGAGGGGGGGATGATTTGGAAGAATGGCATTGAAACACGTATAATATCATATAAGAAACGAATTGCCAGTCCAGGTTCGATGCAGGATACAGGATGCTTGGGGCTGGTGCACTGGGATGACCCAGAGGGATGGTACAGGGAGGGAGGTGGGAGGGGGGTTCAGGATGGGGAACACATGTATACCCGTGGCGGATTCATGTTGATGTATGGCAAAACCAATACAGTATTGTAAAGTAACTAGCTTCCAATTAAAATAAATAAATTTAAATTAAAAAAAAAAAGAATTGTATTACTGTGATATTGAGTGGTTTGTCTTGGAAACGAACAGAGATCATCCAGTAGTTTTTGAGATTGCATCCAAGTACTGCATTTTGGATGCTTTTGTTGACTATGTTGGTTACTCCATTTCTTCTAAGGGATATAATGTAGATATAATGCCCACAGTAGTAGATATAATGGTCATATTTTGGAGTTCTCGCAGGAGAAGATGAGCACACACTCTTATACTCTGCCATCTTGTTACTTATCATGGTATTGCTTAGGAAGGAGAACCAAATGGAATGTATTAACATATTAAGACAGTCTCAGACCTTTCACAGGTTTTATCCATATTAAGAAATATTATTCTTGTTATTTTCAATAATAATTTATTGCATTTTTTTTTATGCTGAAGATTGTGAATAAATAGGAACAAAAGAGTCATGAAGTAAAGTAGATGAGACAGGCCCTTTCATATGTTGGTGAATTGGCTGTGTTTAGAGAATTTTTTGTATTCAATACTTAAAATTCATTTACCTCTTGACTCAGCAATTCTAATTTTAAGAATTTATGCTACAGCTAAATTTGTCCATACATGCAAAGATACATGTTATGGGCATTCTTTGTAGTATTGTTTGGAATAGAAAAAAGTTGGAAATAATTTGTGTGTTCAGTAGGGGCCTCATACATAAAGACAGACAAACAGATCCATAGAAGAGAATCAAGAGCCCAGAAATAACCCAAACATTTATAGTCAACTAATATTTATGAAGAGAGATGAGAATACTCAAAGGGGAAAAGACAGTCTCTTCAATAAATTATTGTTGTTGTTCAGTTGCTAAGTCATGTCCAACTCTTTGCAACCCCATGAACTGCAGCATGCCAGGCTTTCCTGTCCTTCATTATCTCCCTGAGTCTGCCCAAATTCATGTCCATTGAATCAGTGATTCCATCCAACCATCTCATCTTCTGTCATCCCCTTCTCTTCTTGCTCTCAATCTTTCCCCAGATCAGGATCTTTTCCAGTGAGTTGGCTCTTTGCATCAGGTGGCCAAAGTTTGGAGGTTCAGCTTGAGCACCAGTCCTTCCAATGAATATTTAGGGTTGACTTCTTTTAGGATTGACTGGTTTGATCTCTTTGCAGTCCAAGGGACTCTCAAGAGTCTTCTCCAGCACCACACTTGAAAAGCATCAATTCTTCCATGCTCAGCCTTCTTCATGGTCCAACTCTCACATTCTACATAACTACTGAAAAAATCATAGCTTTGACTATACGGACCTTTGTCAGCAAAGTGATGTCTCTCTTCAATAGATAGTGCTGGGATAATTGAATTTCATATGTAAAAGAATGAAACTGGGCTCCTATCTTACATCAATCAGAAAAATTAACTCAAAATGGATTAAATATTTAAAATAAGGTCTGAAACCATTAAATTCCTAGGAAAATAACATAAGAATAAATCTTCTTGTGATGGACCTTGGTAGTGATTTTTTTGGATATGACACCTGAAGCATAAGAAACAAAATGAAAAATAAACAAGTGGAACTAGATCAAAGTAAAAAATTTTCTTACAGTGAATGAAATCATCAACAAAGTAAAAAGACAACTTATGGAATGGAGAAAAATATTTGCAAACCATACATCTGATAAGAGCTTAATGGTGTGAGTGTGGAGAAAAGGGAATCCTTGTGTACTATTGGTGGGATTTTAAATTGGTACAGCCACTATGGAAAACAGTATGAAGGACTCTCAAAAATTTAAAAATAGAACTATGGTGTGATTCAGCAATTCCACTTCTGTTAATATATGTAAAGCAAACAAAAACATGAAATCAAAAAGTTATCTGTATCCCCACATTCTTAGAGGCATTATTTACAATAGTCAAGGCATGGAAACAGCCTAAATGTCCACTGATGAATGAATGGATAAAGAAGATGTGGCATATACACAATGCACTATTATTCATCCACAAAAAAATGAGGAAATCCTACCATATGAAACAATATTGGTAGACCCTGAAGGCATTATTCTAAGTGAAATAAGTCAGACAAAGGCAGACAAATACTTTATGATTTCACTTACTTGTGAAATCTAAAAGGCAAAAATAAGACCAAACTCATAACAAAAGAGATCAGACTTGCAGTTATCAGAGGTTGAGTGTGGTGGGAGGGGGAGTTAGATAAATACGGTTAAAAGGTACACATTAACCATTATAAATGAGTACGAGGGATGTAATGTACAACATTATGACATTGTTAATACTGCTGTATTATATAAAGGAGAACTGATAAGAGAGTAAATCCTGAATTCTCATCACAAAGAACATTTTTCCCGTTTTCTTCCTTCTTTTCCTTTATTTATATGAGATGATGAATGTTACTATCAGATGAACTTAATCTGATAGTATTTTTTATGATATATGTAAATCAAACCATCATATTCTATGTCTTAAACTTATACAGTGATACATGCCAATTATTTCTCAACAAAACTGGAAAGAGCCTTACTAACAAAATGGAAGACCTGGAAAAGAAGTTATAATATATCAATTAAATGTAATTTTATTCAAGCATTAAAAAGAATGACAAAACAGCTAATCAAGTCTTAGTAAGTTCCAAACACTGCTCTTATTTAATCTTCATAAAAATTGTACTTACTATTATCAGCTACATTTACAGTGAGTGACCAGACCACCATGGTTATCCAGGTCATAAGACCTTTTTTATACAATTCTTCTGTGTATTCTTGCCACCTCTTCTTAATCTCTTCTGCTTCTGTTAAGTCCTTATCATTTCTGCCCTTCATTGTGCCCGTCTTTGCGTGAAATGTTCTCGTGGTACCTCCGATTTTCTGCCACCAAATTTGGTAAACTCAGCAGTAGCCATAGAACTGGAAAAGGTCAGTTTTCATTATAATCCCAAAGAAAGGTAAGCCAAACAATGTTCAAACAACCTCATAATTGTGCTCATTTCACATGCTATTAAGGTTATGGTCAAAATCCTTCAATCCAGGCTTCAATAGTATGTGAACCAGATGTACCAGCTGGATTGAGAAAAGGCAGAGAAACCAGAGATCTAATTGCCAAAATCTGTTGGATCATAGGAAAAAACAACAGAATTCCAGAAAAACATCTACTTCTTCATTGATTCTGCTAAAGTCTTTGACTATGTGGATCACAGCAAACTGTGAAAAGTTTTCCAAGAGATGAGAATACCAGATCACCATACCTGCCTCCTGAGAAACCTGTATGCAGGTTAAGAAGCAACAGTTAGAACTGGCCATGGAACAGCGGACTGGTTCAAAGTTGGGAAAGGAGTACATAAAGACTGTATATTGTCACCTTGCTTATTTAACTTATATGCAGTGAAATGCCAGACTGGATGAAGCACAAGCTGGAATCAAGATCACTGGGAGACATATCAATAACTTCAGATATTCAGATGACAGCACCCTAATGTCCAAAAGGGAAGAGGAACTAAAGAGCCTCTTGATGAAGGTTAAAGAGGAGGGTGAAAAACCTGGCTTAAAACTCAACATTAAAAAGCTAAGATCATGGCATGCAGTCCCATCACTTCATGGCAAATAGATGGGGAAAAATGGAAACAGTGATAGATTCTGTTTTTTTGGGCTCCAAAATCAGTGTGGACAGTGACTGCAGCCATGAAAATAAAATATGCTTGCTCCCTGGAAGGAAAGCTACGACAAACCTAGACAGTGTATTAAAAAGCAGAGACATCACTCTGCTGACAGAAGTCCGTCTAGTCAAAGCTCTGGTTTTCCAGGGGTCACGTATGGATGTGAGAGTTGGACCATTAAGGAGGCTGAGTGCCTAAGAATTGAGGTTTTTGAAGTGTGTTGCTGGGGAAGATTCCTGAGAGTCCCTGGAGATCAAACCAGTCAATCCTAAAGGAAATCAGTCCTGAATATTCACTGGATGGACTGATGCTGAAGCTGAAACTCCAATACTTTGGCCACCTGATATGAAGAGCTGACTCATTGGAAAATGACCCTGAAGCTGGGAAAATTGAGGGCAGGAGAAGGGGGTGACAGAGGATGAGATTGTTGGATGGCATCACTGATTCAATGGATGTGAGTTTGAGCAAACTCTGGGAAGTAGCGAAGGACAGGGAAGCCTGACTTGCTACTGTCCATGGGGTTGCAAAGAGTTGGACGTGTCTGAGTGACTGAACAAAAACCACTTATAGTGGAAAAAAATGAGCTAAGTGACTTGTGCCCACATTGTTAAGTTTTGTGCTCTGTTGCCTCTTGATCATCTGTATCCCGATATGTAAAGAAAATAAATTGATAAGTGAAAAGAATGTAGAAAGTTTTAATAGCATAATGGTGGTGGTGGTTTAGTCACTAAGTTGTGTCCAACTCACAACGCATGGTAGCCTGCCAGGCTCCTCTGTCCATGGGAATTCCCCAGGCAAGAATACTGGAGCGAGTTGCTATTTCCTTCTCTAGGGGACCTTCCTGACCCAGGGACTGAATCTGGGTCTCCTGCATTGCAGGCAGGTTTTCTACTGACTGAGCTACAGGGAAGTCTATAGTATAATACTATTTATGAAAAGAATCTGAATCTATATCTTCTATATGTTTCCTTTATAACATATAATATCTATGTTTTCCTATGATATAAATCTTTTAAATAATATGAATATATATGACTGAATATACTAATAAAATATATTGTGTATATATGTATATATATGCCCACACATAAAACATACATTCATAGAAAAATTTCTGGATAGATATAAGAACTTAATGGTTATTTTGAGGATTTTTATGGAAACAAACAAAAAATTCACTCTATATTCTTTAGTATGGTGAATTATTTAAAAGTAGCAAGTCATATCGTTTTCATAATAAAAATGTTTAAATTTAAAAATTTAAAAAATAGTTGATGTGCTGTCTTTAGCAATTATGTTAATGGAGTGGAGTAAAGAGGAACTTTTCATTTTGTACCTTTCTGAACTGTGAACTTCTTAAAATAAATGGATACATGTTACTTTTATAAAGAACATATTTTAAATGAAGAAACCTTAAAAATAGTGAGTATATTTCTCTAACAAGTACTGTGAAATATTATTTCCGTGACTAAGTTTAGGATATAGTTTATTTAGTATGTTGACAATTTAGAATAAATCTACCTATGTTAAACTTTTATCAGAGAACTGCTGTCTTACTATCTTAAAGGCTAGTTCTTTTCTAACATCCATTGAGTTGGAAAGTAACTCAGTGAAGATTTATCTTATTTTTATAAACAAAATTGTTTCCGATTGAAGTCTTAGTAATGAAACCTTTCACAGAAAATGAGATTCAGCAAATGCAGAAGTTGACAGCAATTTTATTAGATGTTGCTAGTCAATTGAACACAATTTTCATGCAGAAAAATGGTACCATGATTCTTAAACTCCAGAACATTTATCAAAAACAAGTATCAATTTGAAAGTGCATTCTTTCTTAAGAGACAATGTTCTAGTGTCAAGTGACAGTATTTTAATATTATGCTTAGTCATGGAATGTACTTGGAATTAGGTTGGATGATAAATGTTGCAACGGGCATAAGTGAAGCTTAAAATATAATATATCTGGGGTTGTGTGTTTCAGGTGAAGCTCTGAAAGTATCAGCTGAAAGATTTGCAGATGACCCCTGCTATCTCCCGAAAAGGGAAGCTGTGGTTCAGGCTGCCCGTGCCTTGTTGGCTGCAGTTACCAGACTCCTTGTCCTCGCAGATATGATTGATGTCATGTGTCTCTTGCAGCACGTGTCAGCTGTAAGTAAAAGATGACTTAGTTTACCTTGGCATTGTTCTCACTTATAATTCCATTTTCTGAACCCAGCATCAATCTGAGCACATCTGTCCTCTCATTTCTTAATGTCACCATTCAGAAGTTGACTTGATTAGGTTGTAAAACTAATACATACTTCACAAGAATGAAGCCAGAAGTTAGTTTTAAAGCCAGTGGGAGACTGAAAAACAGAAGAAGGCTTATTGATAAGGAAATGGCTAGAAAATTTCTAGGCTTTTGACCATTTAAGTTATTATGCCCTATATACATATGTAAATAAATACATAATAACATAATTATAAAGATAATACAGAAAATAAATCTGTGAATATAAATTATTTGAGAGAGAAAAACCTTGAAGCTTAAGGCATGTGGAAATTTGTCCTAATTATGAATGAAAACTCCTTTTGCCAGCTCCTCTTGATCCAAGGTAAACAGTACATGTTTCCAGGTAGTCTATGTTGTCTGTAGCAATGCATTATGAAAATGTATAAATGTATTTATTTAATAAGAGTAAAGAATATATTTAAACTAGTAGATAAAAAGGCAGAAAGATATCTCATTTGCTTTATTTTGCTAGACAAAACCATTTAGCCATGAGTTAGTAGAAGGACAATTTTTTTTAGCCTTTATCACTTTCTTAATTTATTTAGTTTGACCGTCCTTAATAGTGTCGAGATGAAAAGGTTGCAAAGAACACTTTGGAGTCTCTTCTTTTCCTCTCACTTTAAATAGGACCCTGGCTCTTCTGTTCATAAATATATATGCATGTTCATAAAGGTGCTTGGTGACTATTGTAACTTTGTTAAGCAAATGCCTTGCTGATTGACCTTCGTATCAAAATAATTTTCTCTAATTGCTAAGCTAAATCTTTTCTTTTTTTTTTTTTTGCATTATTCTCTTACTTACTCTCTGGAGAAGGGAATGGCAACCCACTCCAGTATTCTTGCCTGGAGAATCCCATGAACAGAGGAGCCTGGAAGGCTACAGTCCATAGGGTAGCAAAGAATCGGACATGACTGAGCGACTATTATACTTACTAATGTTTATTTTAACCCTAAAGTAGGGTTAAAAGGGAAGAGTTTGTCTTAACCCTTTCATTTATACTTTCATATTCCTTTTCTTTTGATAGTTTATTAGTACAAAAAGTCAATTTGGCACCTTTTTTGTTATTAAGTAGCTTTTCAGGAAAGGGATTAGTTCTCATCCCCAGCCACTGTCTACCAGATTTATAGGTGAGATATTTGAACAATATTTTTTGTTACTTGACTGATGGTTTCCTGGACACCTTAAACAAATCTCTGATATTTTTGAGATTCATATTTTAATATGTGAATATTTGTTGTTGTTCACTTCAGTTAAGTCGGGTCTAATGCTTTGTGACCCCATGGACTGCATGACGTGAGGCTCCTCTGTCTTCTGGTGTTTCCTGGAGCTTGCTCAAATTCATGTTCGTTGAATCTGTGATACTATCTAACCATATCATCCTCTGCTGACCACTTCTTTTGCCTTCAGTCTTCCCCAGCATCACAGTCTTTCCCAGAGAGTCAGTTCTTCGCATCAGGTGGTCAAAGTTTTGGAGTTTCAGCTTCAGCATCAGTCCTTCCAATGAATATTCAGGATTGATGTCCTTTAGGATTGACTGGTTTGATCTCTTTGCAGTCCAAGGGACTCTCAAGAGTCTTCTCCAGGACCATAATTTGAAAGCATCAGTTCTTTGGTGATAGCTTTCTTAATTGTCCAACTTTCACATCCATACAAGGCTACTGGAAAAACCATAGGTCGGACTATATGGACATTTGTCAGCAAAGTGATGTCTCTGCTTTTTAATATGCTGTCTAGGTTTGTCATTGCTTTTTTTCCAAGGAGCAAGTGTCTTTTAATTTCATGGCGGCAGTCACTGTCTGCAGTGATTTTGGAGCCCAAGAAGGTAAAATATGTCACTGCTTCCACTTTTCCCTCTTCTATTTGCCATGAAGTGATGAGACCAGATGCCATGATCTTAGTTTTTTGAATGGTGAGTTTCAAGTCAACTTTTTCCACTCTTCTTTTTCACCCTCATCAAGAGGCTCTTTAGTTCCTCTTCACTTTCTGCCATTAGAGTTGGTATCATCTGAATATCTGAGGTTGTTGATATTTCTCCCAGCAGTCTTGATTCCATATTGTGATTCATTGAGCCTGGCATTTTCCATGATGTACTCTGCATGTAATTTAAACAAGCAAAGTGACCATATATAGCCTTGACTACTCCTTTCCCAATTTTAAATCAGTCCATTGTTCCATGTTTGGTTCTAATTGTTACTTCTTGACCTGCATAAAGGAGGCAGGTAAGGTAGTCTGGTACTTCTATGTCTTTGAGAATTTTCCACAGCTTGTTGTGATCCACACAGTCAAAGGCTTTAGCATGGTCAATGAAGCAGAAGCTGATGTTTTTCTGGAAGTGTCTTGCTTTCTCCATGATCCAACAGATGTTTGCCATTTGATCTCTGGTTCCTCTGCCTCTTCTAAACTCTAATACATCTGGAAGTTCTTGGTTCACATACTGTTGAAGCCTAACTTGAAAGATTTTGAGTATAACTTTGATAGTATATGAAATGACCACAATTGTACAGTAGTGTGAATGTTCTTTGGCATTGCCCTTCTTTGGGATTGAAATGAAAACTGACCTTTTCCAGTCCTGTGGCCACTGCTGAGTTTTCCAAATTTGCTGACATATTGAGTGCAGCACTTTCACAGCATCATCTCTTAGGATTTGAAATAGCTCAGCTGGAATTCCATCACCTCCATGAGCTTTGTTCATAGTAATGCTTCCTAAGGCCCACCTAACTTCACATTCTAGGATGCATGACTCTAGGTGAGTGACCACACCATTGTGGTTATTAAGAACTTTTCTGTATGGTTCTTCTGTGTATTCTTGCCACCTCTTCTTAATATCTTTTGCTTCTGTTAGGTCCATACCATTTCTGTCCTTTATTGGGCCCATCCTTGCATGAAATGTTCCTTTGATATCTCCAATTTTCTTGAAGAGATCTCTAGTCTTTCCCATTTTATTGTTTTCCTCTACCTCTTTGCACTGTTCATTTAGGAAGGCCTTCTTATCTCTCTTTGCTACTCTCTGTAACTCTGCATTCAGCTTGGTATATCTTTCCTATTCTCCCCGCCTTTCACTTCTCTTCTTTCCCCAGCTATTTGTAAAGCCTCCTAAGACAACCACTTTCTCTTATTCTTGCATTTCTTTTTTTGGAGATGGTTTCAGTCACTGCCTCCTGTATTATGTTATATATCTCAGTCCATAGTTCTTCAGGCACTCTGCCTATCAGATCTAATGCCTTGAGTCTATTCATCACCTCCACTATATTAATATAATCATAAAGAATTTTATTTTGGTCATATCTGGATGGCCTAATGGTTTTCCCTACTTTCTTCAATTTAAGCCTGAAATTTGCAATAAGGAGCTGTGATCAGAGCCACAGTCAGCTCCAGTTCTTGTTTTTACTGGCTGTATAGAGCTTCTCCATCTTTGGCTACAAAAAAACCATAATTAATGTTATTTTGGTATTAACCATTTGTTGATGTCCATGTGTATAGTCATTGCTGTGTTTCTGGAAGAGTGTGATTGCTGTCACCAGTGTGTTCTCTTGACTAAACTCTTTGCCCTGCCTCATTTTGTACTCCAAGGCCAAACTTGCCTGTTTTTTTTTGGTTATCTCTTGACTTCCTACTTTTGCATTCCAATCCCCTATATATGAAAAGGACATCTTTTTTTTTGGTTTTAGTTATAGAAGGTACTAAAGGTCTTCTGAGAACAGGTCAACTTTAGCTTCTTTGGCATCAGTGATTGGAGTATAGACTTGGATTACTGTGATGCTGAATTGTTTGCCTTGAAAACAAACTGACATTATTCTGTTGTTTTTCAGATTGCAGTCAAGTACTGTATTTTGGACTCTTTTGTTGACTGTGAGGGCTACTTCATTTCTTCTAAGGGATTCTCGCCCACAGTAGTAGATAAAATGGTCATGTGAATTAAATTCTCCCATTTTTGTCCATTTTAGTTCCCTGATTCTTAAGGTGTCAGTGTTCAATCTTGCCATCTCCTGCTTAACTACATCCAAATTATCTTGATCCACGGACCTGACATTCCAGATTCCTATGCAATATTGTTCTTTAGAGCCTCAAATTTTACTTTCACTACCAAACACATCCACAGCTGAGTGTTGTTCCCACTTTGGCCTAGCTTCTTCATTCTTACTGGAGCCATTAGTAATTGCCCTCTGCTCTTCCCCAGTAGCATATTAATCACCTTTGGACCTGGGGGTCACTTCTTCCCGCATCGTATCTTTTTGACTTTTCATGCTGTCCATGTGGTTCTCCAGGCAAGAATACAAGAGTGGGTTGCCATTTCCTTCTCCAGTGGACCACATTTTGTCAGAGTTCTTCACTATGACCCGCTCATCTTGGTGGCCTTGCATTGCTTGGTTCATAGATTCATTGAGTTATGCAAGCCCCCTCACTATGACAATGCTGTGATCCATGAAGGAGGGCTTTCCTGATGGCCCAGTGGTAAAGAATCCACCTGCCAGTGCAAGCAATATGTGTTCAGTCCCTGAGTCAGGAAGATCACCTGGAGAAGGAAATGGCAAAGTCACTCCAGTATTCCTGCCTGGGAAATCCCACGGACAGAGGAATCTGGTGGACTACAGTCTATGGTGTTGCAGAAGAGTTGGACAGGACTTAGCAACTGAGCAACAACAACAGCCATATGTGAAAACAGATGCTAATAAATATTATAGCCATAAGTGGTTATGAAAGAATAAATGCCAGATAATTCCTAGTCCCATGATCCAATATTTCCTATGTTTTAACTCTGGATTTGTTGGGATAGGGTAGAATGAAAGGCTTTTGTAAGGTGAAAATTACTTCCCTTATAATCAATTAGGCAGTAACTATATATATAAGACCATGAGTCCCTTCACTAACATTTTAATTGATTGCTACTAGGTACTAGGCACTGTGCTAGGTAATTCACACATACTGTATCATTCAAATGAAGCAGGAGGTAATTGTAGATCAAAGAAAAACAAAGTGCTATTTTTGTAATAAAATTATACTTAATAGTTATTGAGTTTTTATAATGGGTCAAGAAATGTGGGGGATTATCTCCTTTAATTCAACCTCACAGCAGCTCTGTGATTATGAGTCCTATTTTATTCATGAAAAAATACCTGAGGCATATTGAATTTAAGAAGCTTGCTCAAGGCAATAGATAAAAAGCAACTTTGGGAACTTAGTTCTCCAAGTGTTAGAACAGCTTTCACTGTAAATAGCTTTCAGAAAAGTTTAGACAAATTCATGGGCCTATAGCAAATTGTTAAGGGAATTTAGGTAAGTCAGTAGGAGGAGGCATTCTTAACTCTAGTCACTCTTTCCCACATTTACTGATTCCTCATTAGAGCCTGAACTTTGGCTAGATCATTTAAATCACTTCTAAGCATGTCTAATCAAACAATGATACTTTATCTATGAAAAAGGGAAGACCTTATTGTGACAGGTTTTTTTTATTGTTACATCTTAATAAAATTTATAAGTTGTATTTGTATTATTAACATTATGTAATATATATTATATGAATTATCTGTATAATTTGAGTTGTATTATTCAACTCAATTCTTTTAATGTTTCACACAGAATGAAGGCTAGTTGAAAAAAATCTTTTGGATATTAAAATTAGAATTATATAGCCCAACATTCCCTTAGAAGTATTCTGCAGAGCCTGTCTTCTAAATATGCAGCATGAAAAAAAGCTTTTTAACGGTCTGTGCTGCACACACAGAAATTCCCTTTGAATGCTTTATTTATTTATTTATTGGCTGCACAGCATGTAGGATCTTAGTTCACTAGCCAGGGATGGAACCCATGTCCTCTGAATTAGAAATATGGGGTCTTAAACACTGGACTGCGAGGGAAGTTCTTCTCTCAATGTTTGATGCACATTAGCACATTAAAGTTGGTGAGAAATGTCAAAGCAAAGAAACTTGTTTAACTTTGCTTAACCCAGAGTTTCCCAAATTTCATGATTCTAGAACTCTTCTATAATATACTAATCTTGGTGTTTTCTCAGACTGTATGTTGGGATATAGTGGTTTAGAATATTTTTAGTTTATGATTCTATTAAATTTGTACTTAGAATGAAAAAATCATAGTGGAGAAACTTCAGTGCCCTTCTAATGTAGTATCTTGCTGAAGTAGATAGACTGTCCTTCAGTATGAAATAGACACATCTGTCTAACAATATAGATGATCATGTACAGTGATAGCAATCTCAATTCTGTTAGACAGTAAAGTGTATTTTGGATAATTCTAGTCATTGAAGTGGAGAAGGAAATGGCAACCCACTCCAGTATTCTTGCCTGGAAAATCCCATGGACTAGGCTGCAATCCAGTCATTGAAGACATTTTTCTCAAGCTGAGTTTAAAGCTGCATCCCTGCTATTTTCTTTCACTGCTTCTAGTTTATCTTCTGGAGCAACACAGAATCAAGGCAATAGAAAGTGCATTTTCAAATAACTGATGATTACTCTTAGGACTTACATATGTCTTTTCTTATTTAAGCTAAAAATTCTTGACTTTTGACCAGTTGCAGATAACTCTGGATACTCTGGAATTTCCATATCTTGTATGATTTTGTTTAAGTCTTGATTTTGATGTACTTGAACATTATAAGCAGATTTGTTTTATGGTTAAAGTTTGAAAACTTCAGGGCCTGGACTCCCTGGGTGTTTGCTTTTGCTACTGACATTATGTCAGTTTTTATTATGCTGATGGTGTCTTGTCTTCCCATGTAAATGGATATCTTTGAATATGAAACATTACCTCATCTGGAATTTATCTCAGGAATTTCCTCACTCTTTTGTTAGATCTTTAATGTTTTTAACATGAAGTATTTTATATTTCATCAAATCTTGTTAGTTTTCTTCAGCTGAAGGGCTGGATTGAGTTACTAATCTGCCAATATAAGAAACGGAAAACCCAAGAATCATCTCTATAAATCTTTTTCTATGCATATTTTAGATTATAGGTAACAGCCATAAAATGTTGAAGTCAAATCGTCTTGAAATAAAACAAATGTTCTGATAAGAACACTCCATAATTTATTCAGATAATTACCTCTCTGATTTAATGTCTATTATTATCTTACCTATTATGATACCCTTGTCATGTTGGTTCACACTGTTTTTGTGAAGAGTCTGTGAACTTGGACTACTCTTAATCTAGGTCTTCCTTCTTTGATGTATCTAAGTCACTTCGGTTATGTCCAACTCTTTGCAACCCCATGGACTGTAGCCCACCAGGGTCCTCTGTCCATGGGATTCTCCAGATAAGAATACTGGAGTGGGTTGCTGTGCCCTCTTCCGGGGAATCTTTCCAACCCAGGGATTGAACCTGTGTCTATTATACCTCCTGCATAGGCAGTCAGGCTCTTTATCACTAGTGCCACCTGGGAAGCCCTCTTCTTCTGATACAGTTTATCTTTTTATTATTATATGTAAAGATTGATGTTATCTTTACATTCATTGAATTTTGTCTTGTTAATTATGTCTTTTCTAATATCCGTCCAGACTTTGTTGACTTTTGATTTATCTTCCCCTCCTAACCTGGGTGTCATTTTCAGATTTCTTCAGCTAGTTATTCCTGAAAAAATGTCTAATGAAATGGAAAATATTGATAGAGCTTTGTTTTAGATAAGGTCAAATATTCACACATTTCGAATAAAGCTGTTGAAATGAGCTTCAAACTCACTTGATTGGGTTGCTGTGTAAACTATGTTTATGTTTCTTTATTTTATCCTCAAGCACTTTCTCAAGACCTTTCTGAAATTAAGATGTATTCTCTGTGGCATCATGGATTTATCAGTCTAGTAACCCCAGTTATCGGAGAAGGCAATGGCACCCGACTCCAGTACTTTTGCCTGGAAAATCCCATGGACGGAGGAGCCTGGTGGGCTGCAGTCCATGGGGTCGCTAGAGTCGGACACGACTGAGCAACTTCACTTTCACTTTCCACTTTCATGCATTGGAGAGGGAAATGGCAACCCACTCCAGTGTTCTTGCCTGGAGAATCCCAGGGATGGGGGAGTCTGGTGGGTCGCCGTCTATGGGGTCGCACAGAGTCAGACACGACTAAAGCGACTTAGCAGCAGCAGCAGCAACCCCAGTTATATAGAAATGAGGTTAGTTTGGCATAGAAGACATAGATTGACTTACTTTTAGTAACCCCATGAGAGCTCTAAGTGATCATTGCTTGCTTGCTTTTATTTCTTTTCTATTTTTTTGACCTTCAGTTTTCAATTACTCGCATTCTACTTACTTATTGCAAACCACTTCTCTGCTTCCTTCTGGGCTTCCCTTGTAGCTCAGCTGGTAAAGGATCCGCCTGCAATGTGAGAGACCTGGGTTCAATCTCTGGGCTGGGAAGATCCCCTGGAGAAGGGAAAGGTACCCACTCCAGTATTCTGGCCTGGAGAATTCCATGGACTGTAGTCCATGGGGTCGCAAAGAGTCGGACACGACTGAACGACTTTCACTTTCAAGATCTAGATATAATTGGCTTGAACCCTCATTCTGTTAGTATAATGTTATCCCCAAGATTTCTGCAAATTCTGTTAGGCTCATATTCTCAGGGTCACCTCTGACTCCAAGTTTTTGCTCCCACAGAATTACTTTAGCTTATGGATGATCTTTCTACTTGTATTCTACGGTATGTTAATTCATACTTGGAAGTAGACCCTTTCCCTCTTTAACACACACACACACACACAACACACACACACACACACACAAATACTCCCTTACAATGCATTTTTATGTATGTATTGCAAACCTATTAGAAACTTGGGAAGACGAAAAGGAGGGGATTCTGTAGTATAACAGTATATTCTAAGTGGTATACTCTTACCACTTAGAATCCTTTAGCAACTTCATCTCATTGTCCTTCCACCTCTTCTCACTACCTGCTCTTTGTTTTCTCTCATATTCCTAAGCAGTAAGATATTCTATCAAGCCACTATTGACTTGACCTCTGCTAATTTGTTTCCTCATATATCACTATCCCCATCTTAAATTACACCTGAAGGTATTTTCCTCAGTATAAATAGTTCCTTTCCCAGGAATTCTGTAGTCAGCTCTTTCTCTCTCTCTTCCTCCCTCCACCCCTTTTTCTTTCACACACACTCAACATCCTATTATAAAATAATATATTATAAATACTCTTTCTGGGGAGGGCATCAGCTATGAAAATATAGAGTTCTTCTTCTGGGCACATATTCTTCTTTCAAATGCAGTGGACTACCTTTTTATTTCTTTTCCTAGTTTTGGATATGATGGACAAATACCTGCTTTTCCTCCAGTCTTATCTTGCTATTTTATGTGAGTTTCTGGTCATTTTGGCTCCGCACCCCATAACGCCCACAAAAATCCCTGCTACAATTTTTTGGTATTTAATCTTTATTGAACAGTATCAAAGAATTCCTTTGCTGTCACAATGGTTTCTTAAGTGGCCTTACTCTTTTCTTCCTTATTATAATTTTTCTAAATAGAATTTTCATCCCTATTGGGGATCCCTATTTCCTTTTAGAAGTCTAGTAAATGAAATATTACTCTGTTTTTGATTGATAGTATGTACCTCTATATTTCCTGATTCTTTATCTTTATTAAATTATCCTCTATCCACTGAGACTATCCCAGTGATGTAATTATGATCAAACATTTATGAAACATAGACTGAGATTACCAACTTGTGCAAAGATGGTTCACTGAGTAACTCTCCATGGGATAAGTACTTCCAACCAACACAGAGTTAATATATAATTCAGTATGTCAGGGATTCTTGACTTTGCAGTTTTAAACATATCTAGTTCCTTAAGCAAGTATGTGTTTTCTTCCAAGGAGTGGGGTCAGGTGGAATAAGTCCAAATCAAAAGTAAGAGAGGACAGAGAAAAAAGTGATGCTGTTTCAGTATATAATTAATTATAGAAACTTGAAAAGGCCGTTTGGCTTTATTACCACCATTGCTTATAACTTTCTATGTGAATTTAAGTTAAAAAATTTCTGTCTGGAACCTTTCAAGGTTTTTGAATATTTTTATACTATTTATACATCTCAAGATTCCACATCCTATTTTATTGGCATATGAATTTTATAAGGGTCTGTTTTCTTTGAGAAAATGTTGGCTTGCATAGCTCTTATTTTTTTGGGGGGTCAGAACAATATGGAGAGTAACTATGGCATTTGGCAGCACAGAGACCTTGCTTGAATCCTGGTTATATTGCTGATTAGCTGGGTGACTTTGGGAAAGTTAAAAATCTGTGAGCCTTAGTTTCTTCTTCTGGGATGTTGGGATGATAAAGCCTGAATAACTTAAGGGGCCTTGTGAAGATTAAATGATATAGTATATAAAATACGTGGTAAGAACTGGCACAAATTTTCCTTTACCTTCCTTCCTTTCCCTGTCCTACCTTTTCCCACTGTGGTATCTTACATCCATTTTTCATCTCTTGAGGTGCAATATTATCCTTATTCCTAAAAATGAAGGGAAATAAATTTG
Organism: Bos indicus x Bos taurus; assembly: GCF_003369695.1. Classification (NCBI taxonomy): domain Eukaryota; kingdom Metazoa; phylum Chordata; class Mammalia; order Artiodactyla; family Bovidae; genus Bos; species Bos indicus x Bos taurus. The sequence goes on along the minus strand of NC_040103.1, from coordinate 23,994,614 downwards.
ACTCCTGAGTTAAACTAACTTTTCTGGCTTTTTCCATTTATCATACCATAGCCAGTTTTATTTTTCTTACAATGGGAATATTTGTCCCTTTGGATTAGAAATAGGTGTCATTATAAGAAATGGCACCTCTATTTAACAATTTGTGTCAAATACATATTTAATATTTGCTACAAACATTGCTATAAAGCATTTGTATACAGACCAGTAATTGTGAATATGAAGAATATTCATAATGTTGATATAAAGTCACATATTATAATAATGATAACACTGAGAATTTTTGATGCCACCCTCTATTGTTAAAATGCAGATATGTACCAGCAAAAGGTTTCCTAAATCTTATTATTAACAATGTCATCAGTCTACAACAAGAGAAATTGCTGTACAGTTAAATGCTATTAGAAACCAAGTATATTCTTCAGAAGATTCTAGGCAAAATAATAGGGTCATTTCAAGGTTTAAAGAAAAAATCCTGTCACAAGACTGGTATAAGATGGATTAAGGGAAAAAATAAATGGAGACAAATAGGACACAAATTGCTAGATTTGTATTAAATTTTATACTAAAAATGCTAGGGACAAAGAAAATTTAAGCCATGTTAAAGAAATGTTTAACATTAAAAAGGACCTGCATCATTTCAGGTAGCTTGAGTTTCATTAATTAATTAGTCCATTCAGCAGATGGTTATTTTTTTGTGTGCTTACTGAGTGCCAGTCACCATAATATGTGCTAGAGAGTCAAATTTAGAAAATATATTACCATGGTCCTGTTCTGGAATATACAGACCAAAGACATAAATTCATAATGTTACTAAAATATGTATTTATTTGGTGCACCAGGTCTTATTTTTGGCATGTGGGATCTTCAATCTTCATTGTGGCATATGAACCCTTAGTTGCAGCATGTGAGATCTAGTTCCCTGATCAAGGGTTGAACCAATGCCCCCTGCACTGGGAGCATGGAGTCTTAGCCACTGGGCTACTAGGGAAGTCCTAGTATAAGTTAATATGATTAAAGCTGGTATAAGGTGTTGTGGAGGCATGATGGCAATTGTATCAAGGAAGTGTTTTGATAATAATGCAGAGGCAAGTTTGCAGAATGATTTAACCAGACAAAGAAAGTAGTGGAGGCTGAGAGCATTTTAGCTGGAGGGAACAGTATATGTTCAAAGACCAGTAGTAGTTCTGTATGGCTCAGATAAAGGCATATTGTTTGGGAGGAACAAGAGTTGAACTGCAGAATCAGACACTGACCTACTTGTGAAAGGCCCATATGCTAAGTTAAAAAGTTTGAACTTTAGTCTGAAAATGAAGGGAGAACTATTGAAGATTTTAAGCAGGGAAGTGATATAGACAGATTTGAATTTTAGGACTATTATTCTGGTAGCAGTGACCCAGGGGGCCCAGTGGAGGCAGAGAGGACAGTGATGAGACTGATACAGTTTTCTGGTTGTGAAATGATTATGTGGGGTGGGGAAGTAATGATAAAAATGAAGGAGGAACAGCCTGCAATTTGCAAAGTGATTGGAATCTATTTAGAGGGAAAGGGAAGCATTAAGCAACCTTTCAGGCATCTGATTGGGCATTAAGGATATTGGTTTGCTGTTTACATAAAGGCGAAGCAGTCTATGGATTTCATACATGTTGGATTTGAGATCCATATGAGAGATACTAGTCTTCTCTGGTGGCTCAGTGGTAAAGAATCTGCCTGCAATGCAGAAGATGCAGGAGATGCGGGTTCAATCCTGGATTGGGAAGATTCCCTGGAGGAGGGCATGACAACCCACTCTAGCATTCTTGCCTGGAGAATCCCATGGACAGAGAATCCTGGTGGGCTACAGTCCATAGGATTGCAAAGAGTGAGACTGACTGAAGTGACTAGGCCTATGCACATGAGATATACTAGATATTGAAATATATATCTGAAACAAATAAACAAGAGGTAGATTGAAAAGCCTCAAGAAGTAAGTATTAGGAGAAGCAATAGGTTTGTATGAGATCACCTGGGGAAGGTTTATACAGTGAACTTAAACTTTTGGTCTCAAATCTTTGAGACCTTGTGGTTTAGTGGAAAGCTCACTGAATGATGGATCAATAGGTTTGTGATTAGTCTGGCCTCAGTAGGGATATTTGAGACACCTTCTCACTGGAGTCCCTACCCCTGGAGATTGGTTCACAGTTCAGTACTCCAGCTTTTCTGAGAAGTATCCCCTCAAAATTGGCTCTGTCTTGCTAGTCTTAGAGCTCTGGTGGATCCATCAAAGTCTACCTACCTGGTGGGGGAAAATGAAGGGAGTGGCTTAGGTTGGTATACACCACAGCTTCCTGCCCTCTCTGACTCAGTATAGAGTAAGTAGACAAAAACTACAGTTGTCTGTTTTTCCTTGGGAAGGGGCATTGGTAGAAGCCCCACTATTGGTGGGAAGTCTTCTCTTGCACAAAGCCAGTCCACAAAGATGAGGAAAGGCGCCTGCTTTGTCAAATATATAGATACCAACAAAGAGAGCCAAGGAAAATGAAGAACCAGGCAAAGATGTTCCAAACAAAGGAATAAGATAAATCTCTCAAAATACACCCTAAAGAAACAGAGTTATATGATTTTGACAGAGAATTCTGTCAATATGTGATATTGACAGAGAATTCAAAATGACAGTCATAAAGATGCTCACTGAGTCCAGGAGAGAAATGCATGAACAGAGAGACAATTTTAACAAAGCGTGAAGATAGATAAAGGATTTATGAAATACCATTAAACAGAACAATGTATGCATTATGGAAGTCCTCAAAGGAGAAAAAAGAAATAGAAAAAAACCTGCAAGCTTATTCAAAGAAATAATGGCTGGAAACCCACCAAATCAGGGGAAAGAAATAGACATCCAGCTCTTAAAAATCCTCAGTGATACTGAAAAGATGAATCCAAAGAAATCTATACTGAGACGCATTATACAGTAGTATCCCTTATGTGTAGTTTTGCTTTTCTTGGTTTCAGTTACCCATGGTCAAATATGACCCCAAAATATTAAATGATAAATTTCAGAAATAATTCATAAATTTTAAACTGCATGCTGTTCTGTGTAGTGTGATGAAACTCATGCCATCCTGCTCTATTCTGTCTAGTACAGGACATCTCTTTGTCCAGTATATCCATACTTTTTATGTTATGTATCTGCCAGTATAAGAAAAAAATAGTATATATGTGGTTTGGTACTATCCGTAGTTTCAGGTATCCCTTATGAGTCTTGAAATGTATCCCTGCAAATAAGGGGAGGTGGATTATTGTAAGCAAATTGTCTAAAGTCAAAGTGAAAAACAACAAATAAGAGAAAAGTGACTTGTCACATACCCCCATAAGGCTATCAGTGGATTTTTCAGCAGAAACTTGTAGGCCAGGAGGAGTGTTGAAAGAAAAAAACCACTCATCCAAGAACACTATACCCTGCAAAACTGATCTTCAAAATATGGAGAGATAAAGAATTTCCTAGGGTATTGGGATAATACCCAGGAGTGGTGGAAACTGTGTGACAGGCAGCATGGCCTAGGAGGCCTGGGTGGCTGTGGTGTGTCACTGTGAGCCAAGCAGAGTTGTGCCAGCTGCCATCTGGCCTCAGCTCCCTTGTGCAGTCCTGGTTGGTGGTGCAGCTCAGTAAGCCTGTTGGCGCTGCAGCCTGTGGAGCTTGAGAACATCATAGTAAACATGGTACTACACAAAGCTTAGGAAGACAGTGGGGTTTTTCCCTAAAAAACTTTCCTAAGCAAAAGCTGAGAGAGTCCATCACCACTAGACCTGGCTTACAAGAATAGCTAAAAGGTATACTTCAAGTTGAAAAGATTTGAAACAGTGATACTACAGCATAAGAAAATATGAAATTACAATAATGGTGAAAGTGAAATCACTTGGTCGTGTCCGACTCTTTGAGACCGCATGGACTGTAGCCTACCAGGCTCCTCTGTCCATGGGATTTTCCAGGCAATAGTACTGGCGTGGATTGCCCCTCCTTTCTCCAGGGGATCTTCCCAAACCAGGGACTGAACCCAGGTCTCCCACACTATAGACAGATACTTTACTGTCTGAGCCACCAGGGAAGTCCTGTCAAAAGACAGAGGAGTGGGTGATTTCCCAATGGCTGGGATGATCCTCCCACTCATTAGCATATGGATTCACCCCACTGGCAAAACCTAGCCAGGCCACATTCCATGGCCCAAGCCCTTGCCCTTGGCAATGGCCCACACCTTAAAGAGTGGCTTCTCTCTGAATCCTAACAAATCCACCTCTTATGGCTTTGTCTCTCAATGAATTTTTGCAATGAGACATCAGAGCCTGAGCTTCAGTAGGTCCTGACCTGAAGCCAGGCATCCTGGGTAATGGTTATTATAGAAATAAATGCAAAATACTATATTACTGTAATGGAGAAGGAAATGGCACCCCACTCCAGTGTTGTTGCCTGGAGAATCCCAGGGACGGGGGAGCCTGGTGGGCTGCCATCTATGGGGTCGCACAGAGTCGGACATGACTGAAGCAACTTAGCAGCAGCAGTAATGGTGGTAGGTAAATCACATTTAATTCTAGCATAAAAGTTAAAAGACAAAAATATTTAAAATAGCTATGACTAAATACATGGTAAAAATATATAATATAAATAAATGGAAACTGTGATAACAATAACATAAAGTGTGTGTGTGTGTGTGAGAGAGAAGTAACAGTGTAGAGTTTTTAATTGAACTTAGGTTGTTAGCAACTCAAAACAGATTGCTACAAGATTATTTTAGGTAGACTCCAAGGTAACCACAAAAAATACTAAAGAAGTTACACAAAAGAGAAAAAAAAAGAAATCAAAGCATATCAATACAAAACCCCCCCAACAAAACATAAAGAAAGACAGCAAGAGAGGAAAAGACAAAAAAAAAAAAAAAAAAAGAACAAGACAGGAAAAAGAACTAAGAGACTGACAAAAGCAACTAATTAAATGGCAATAATAAGTACCAAGGATCTTTTCTGACCATAATGAAATGAAACTAGAAATTGACAACAGAAGGAAAACTGGAAAATTTACAAATGTGTGAAATTATATGACATTTTTGAAGCACCAGGTCAAAGTTGAAATAAGAAAGGAAATTAGACAATTTCTTGAAACAAATGAAAATGAAAACATACCCAAACTTACAGGATATAGCAAAAGTAGTACTAAAAAGGAAGTTAGAGAGATAAATCCCTACATTAAAGAAGGAAGAAAGTTCTTAAGTAAAGAACTTAACTTTATACCTAAAAGAGCTAAAAAAGAAGAACTAAGCCTGAACTTATAAGAATGAAGAAGGGAGGAAATCACAAACATTATAGCAGAAATAAATGAAATAGAAAATAGGAAAACAAGAGAAGAAACCAATCAAACTAACAGTTGGTATTTTTTTAGACAGAAAAATTGACAAACTTTAGCTAGAATGACTAAATAGAAGAGATAAGATTCAAATAAATAAAATTATAAGAAAGAAAGAATACATTACAACTAAGGACACAGGAATAAAGAATGATAATAAATGACTACTATGAATAATTATATACCAACAAACAATACCTGGAAGAAATGTATAAATTTCTGCTAAGTCGCTTCAGTCATGTCTGACTCTGTGCAACCCTATAGACGGCAGCCCACCAGGCTCCGCTGTCCCTAGGATTCTCCAGGCAAGAACACTGGAGTGGGTTGCCATTTCCTTCTCCAATGCATGAAAGCGAAAAGTAAAAGTGAAGTCGTTCAGTCGTGTCCAACTCTTAGCGACTCAATGGACCTGCAGCCTACCAGGCTCCTCGGTCTGTGGGATTTGCCAGGCAAGAGTACTGGAGTGGGCTGCCATTGTCTTCTCCTATAAATTCCTAGAAACATACAACTTACCACAAAGACTAAATCATAAAGGAACAGAAAGCCTAAACAGACCTATGACAAGAATAAAGATTGAATCAATAATCAAAACCTCCTAAAAAGGAAAAACCCAGGACGAGATGGCTTCACTAGTGAATTCTACTTAATATTTAAAGAATAGTTAATGTCAGTCCTTCTCAACCTCTTCCAAACTGCTGAAGCAGAGGGAACAATCTCAAACTCACTTATGAAGCCAGATAAGAATACCATAAGAAAAGAAATTATAGGCCAATATCCCTAATGAGTATAGATGCAAAAATATTCAAAAATACAGACACACTGAATCCAATAGTTTAATTAAAGGATAATACACTATGATCAAGTGGGTTTTATGTGGTATACAAGAATAGTTTAATATATGAAAATCAATTAATGTAAAACCAGCACATGAACAGAAGAAATGCCAAAGCCTTTGACTGTGTGGATCACAACAAACTGTGGAAAATTCTTAAAGAGATGGGAATTCCAGACCACCTGACCTGCCTCCTGAGAAATCTGTATGCAGGTCAAGAAGCAACAGTTAGAACTGAACATGGAACAACAGACTGGTTCCAAATCAGGAAAAGAGTACGTCAAGGCTGTATATTGTTACTGTGCTTAATTTATAAGCAGATTACTTCCTATGAAATGCTGGGTTGGATGAAGCACAAACTGGAATCAAGATTGCGAGGAGAAATATCAGTAACCTCAGATACGCAGATGACACCACCCTTATGGCAGAAAGTGAAGAACTAAAGAGCCTCTTGATGAAAATGAAAGATCGAGAGTGAAAAAGTTGGCTTAAAACTTAACATTCAGAAAACTAAGATCATGGCATCTGGTCTTATCACTTCATGGCAAACAGATGGGGAAACAATGGAAACAATGAGGGACTTTATTTTTGGGGGGCTCCAAAATCACTGCAGATGGTGACTGCAGCCATGAAATTAAAAGACATTTGCTCCTTGGAAGAAAAGCTATGACCAACCTAGACAGCTTGTTAAAAAGTAGAGACATGACTTTACCAACAAAGGTCCGTCTAGTCAAAGCTATGGTTTTTCCAGTAGTCATGTATGGATGTGAGAGTTGGACCGTAAAGAAAGCTGAGTGCTGAACAATTGATGCTTTTGAACTGTGGTGCTAGAGAAGACTCTTGAGAGTCCTTTGGACTGCAAGGAGATCCAACCAGTCCATCCTAAAAGAAATCAGTCCTGAATATTCATTGGAAGGACTGCTGCTGAAGCTGAAGCTCCAATACTTTGGCCACCTGATGCGAAGAACTGACTCACTGGAAAAGCCCCTGATGCTGGGAAAGATTGAATGCAGGAGGAGAAGGGGACAACAGAGGATGAGATGGTTGGATGGCATCACTGACTTGATGGACATGAGTTTAAGTAAGCTCAGGGAGTTGGTGATGGACAGGGAAGCCTGGCTTGCTGTGGTCCATGGTGTCAAAAAGAGTCAGACAGGACTGAGCAACTGAACTGAACTGATAATGTTATCATTTCAGTAGATGCAGGAAAAAGTTTTACATCATTTTATGAAGAAAACTCTCCAGAAATTAGGGATAGAAAAGTTCCTCAATATAATAATGTCCATATATGACAACCTCACAACTTAAACCATACTTAATGTTGATAAACTGAGAGCTTTTCATCTAGGATCAGGAAATAGGGAAGGATGTGAACTCTTACCAGTTTTATTAAACATTGTGTTGAAAATCATAGCCACAGCAACTTCAACTGCATTTCTGTACACTTATGATGAGCTATCTACAAAGGATATTAGAAAACCAATGTCCTTCTACAATACCACCAAAAAGAATAATATACCTAGGAATAAGTGTAATGAAGGAGGTGAAAGACTTGTGCTACTGAAAAAACTATAAAACTTTGATGAAAAAAATTACAGAAGACAGAAATAGAAAGACATCCTGTGTATATGGATTGAACATAGAATTAGTATTGTACCTAGAATTAGTATTGTTAAACACTCGATATCCAAAGTAATCTACAGATTGAAAGCAATTCCTATTAAAGTTCCAATGGCATTTTTAAAACAGAAATTTAAAAACAACTCTACAATTCATATGGAACCACATGAAAACCCCAAATCAATTTCGAGAAAGAAGAACAAAGCTGGATGCATCACATTACCCTATTTCAAAAATATTACAAAGCTACAGTAATTGAAACAGTATGGTATGGGCATAAAGACAGACCTATAGGCCAGTGGAATAGAATGGGAGCCCAGAAATAAATCCACGCATGTACAATCAACTAATCCTCAATGATGGTGCCAAGAATATACAACTGGGAAATGATAATCTGTTCAACACATGATGTGGGAAACTGGATATTCAGATACAAATGAATGGAATTAGACCTTTATTTTATACTACACACAAAAATTAACCAAAAATGGATTAAGGACTTAATTATAAGACTTAAAACTAAAATTTCTAGATGGAAAGATCAGGGAAAATCTTCATGACACTCGTCTTGGCAATGATTTTATGTATATGACATTAGAAGCACAGGTAACAAAACCAAAAATAGTCAAGTGGAGCTCCATCAAACTAAAAAGCTTCTGCATTGAAAGGACACAATCAACACAGAAAAGGCAACCTATGGAATAGGGGAAAGTATTTGCAAATCATATATCTGATAAAGGGTCAATATCCAAAATACGCAAGGAGCTTTTGCAACTCAGAAACTAACAATCCAATTAAGAAATGGGCTAACCACAGAGCAACTAAGCCTGTGCACCACAACTACTGAACCCAAAGTCCAGAACCCAGGAGCTGCAACCACTGAAGCCTGCATACTTTAGAGCCCATGCTCCAGCACAGCTTGTGCGAGAAGCCACTGCACGAGAAGCCTGTGCAGTGAGACTAGAGAGTAGCCCCTATTTGTCACAACTAGAGAAAAGCCCGCACAGTAACAAAGACCTAGCATAGTCAATAAATAAATAAAATTATAAAAACAGAAATGGGCCAAGAACTTGAATATTTCTCCAAAGAGGGCATATAAACACCCAACAAATATGTGAAAAAAATGCCTACTGACAGTGATCATCAGAGAAATGCAAATCAAAGCCACAATGAGATATCACCTCATACCTGTCAGAATTACTATTAATAATATTTTAAAAAGACGAGCATTAGTAAGGATGTGGAGAAATTGGAACCCTTGTACAGCATCAGTGGAAACGCAAAACATGGTGATGGTAAGTGATGAGAAAGTCACTCAGTCATATCAGACTCTTTACGCCCCCGTGGACTATACAGTCGATGGAATTCTTCAGGCCAGAATACTGGAGTGGGTAGCCTATCCCTTCTCAAGGGGATCTTCCCAACCCAGGAATTGAACAGGGTTTTCTGCATTGCAGATGAATTCTTTACCAACTGAGCTATCAGGGAAGTGCTAATACTGTAGTATTTTCCATACCATGGAAAACAGTACAGAGGTTTCTAAAAAAATTAAAAATACAAATATCATTTGCTCCATCAATTTATCTTCTAAGTATTTATTCAAAAGAATTGAGATCAGGATCTCAAAGAGATATTAGCACTCCCATGTTCATTGCAACATCATTCATTAAAGATTGGGAACAACCTATATGTTTACAAGTAAATGGATCAAGAAAATGTAGTATATATGCATGGTGAAATACTGTTCAGTATTCAAAAAGAAGGAAGGAAATTCTATAATATGTAACAACATAGATGAAGACATATGCTAAATAACCTAAACCAGTCACAGAGGGATAAATGCTGCATGACTGCACTTATATGAGATATCTAAAATAGTAAAAATCATAGAATCAAAGAGTGGAGTGGTGATTTACAGAGAGTAAGGGGGAGAGAGAATGGGGAATTAGTGTGCATTAAGTTTCAGTTAAGTGAAGTGAATAAACTAGAAGTCTCAGAACGTTGTACCTGTAGACAGCAACAATATATTGTATACTTAATTTTTTTGGAGCATTTATCTTATGTTAAGTGTTCTGCCATATTAAAATTAATTAAATAAGCAAGTTTTGTAGCAATATTGAAGAAAAATCTAAATAATGTATCTTTTCTTTCTATTTCTTTCAAAAATCCCTTGCTGAGAGAAATTGAGAGATTCTCAATAAATAATTACTGGATTACTCTTTTGTTCAATCCTCATTCACTACTGAATGGTCATGAGTTTAATGACAATGATTTCATACTTTTATGGGACTTTAAAATTTATAAAGCAGTAATCTGTAAAGCTAAATTATATGCTTTTTTAGAGCAAGAGCTATTTTTTTCCCCTCCATTTCATGCATGGCTTGCATGTTGCCAGGCCAATATTAAGTATTTGTTGAATGAATGTCTTATTTTTCCTCAACTGATTTCACAACAATTTTATAAAGTAAGGAGGCAGGGACAACTTCTCCCATTTTATAGATATCACAATCAAGAATTGAAGTAATAGTGACTTGTCCCAAGGTACGAAATTATTAAATGGCACAGCAAGGACTTGAATCCAGACTTCAAGAACAATGTACCATCAACACTACAGAATTATTTCTAATTCAGATTTCAAGTTCGATTTTGTTCTATGTTCTTAATTTAGTTTTGGTTATCATTCCTTACAATAAAAAATCATTTGCGATATATGCGTCCTTTAATTTTCAGCTTTAGCTGTAAGCTTTCCTTTCGTGAGTCATATTATCCTGTAAATTCATTTGGAAAATATGAAAGTCAATGGATTAAGTTCAGAAAATGAAATAATTTTTTTCTTAATAATGCTTCACTTTGGTTGCTCTGTCATTGCCATATTTAAATAGGGTGGATTAGCCTTTCTTATGCTCAAAACATTTTTGCTCTAAACATTAATATTTATAGAGCATTAATATTTATTCTTTGAACATTCCTTCCTCTGCTTTAGTTTCCAGAATCTTTTGGTACTATTTCACACTGACATTTTAGGGACACTAAGATCACACTTAGTGATTCATTGCTTTCAATCAGGTACTTATTGGATACTCTTTTGTGTACATAATGCTGTGAGTATGGAATTCCTTTTTATGTTACAAGTAACACTTACCATCTTCGCTCAGTCGTGTCCGACTCTTTGAGACCGCATGGACTGTAGCCTACCAGGCTCCTCTGTCCATCGGATTTTCTAGGCAATAGTACTGGAGTGGATTGCCATTTCTTTCTCCAGAGGATCTTCCCAACCCAGGGATCGAACCTGGGTCTCCCACATTGTAGACAGACGCTTTACCGTCTGAGCCACCAGGGAAGTCCTTAACATCTTATGCAAATGCACAAAATATTAAATAAGGGAAAATGACAGCTGATGAACTGGCTGTTCTTTTGGAGCAGTGCTACTCAATATTTTTTCATTATAGGAATTAGTAGGCTGCTGGAGCTGTGGAATTACTTGATTCTATTGATCTGACTACAAGAGGAAGCCAGGGCATTGGCAATGAGGTCCAGGGAAGCTTTACTGCTCTGAATGCATTTTTTCCTGCTGTTTCAGCTGGTTTCTTCTTGTCCTCTTTCTCAAATTACTCCATGAATCTACATAATTTTCATGAACTCATTGAATGGGTAGTTTGTATAGAACATTGGCTTAGATTTATTTAAAAATATGTTGTCAGGAAAAGGAGGAAAATGTATTTGGGAAGAGGGAATGCTGAGTCAAACTAGATATTTTCTTTTCTGCCACATTCATGCTTCTCTTTTCTGCAAAACAGATTTTCAGTTATTTTAATGGGATAGGAGCAATCATGGCCTCTGTTGTTTTATTTTGTGGATTCTTACTATTATAATTTCTGACCGAAGAGGAATTTGATAAGAAAACACTCTGGATGTGTGTTTACAATGCTTACTTTTGTGATGCACAATACTTACTTTTTGGTTTTAGAGATGCTGTTTGCATCTTCTTATTTTTGTCTGTCGTGTGAAATTTGGTTAAAGTAGTCAGTTTGGACAGAGAAGGCAATGGCATCCCACTCTAGTACTCTTGCCTGGAAAATCCCATGGATGGAGGAGCCTGGTGGGCTGCAGTCCGTGGGGTCGCTAGGAGTCGGACACGACTGAGCGACTTCACTTTCACTTTTCAGTTTCATAAGTTGGAGAAGGAAATGGCAAGCCACTCCAGTGTTCTTGCCTGGAGAATCCCAGGGATGGGGGAGCCTGGTGGGCTGCCATCTCTGGGGTCACACAGAGTCGGACATGACTGAAGCGACTTAGCAGCAGCAACAGCAGTCAGACTGGACAGAATTTGGATTTCCGTCTCAGTATGAGGCTATTTTAATGTTCAGTTTTGACAGTTTTATAACATACCTAAAGTTTAGATTTGTTTTGGATTCAAATTTATTCTTTGGGATTTTTTTTTTTTTTTTAAGTTTGAATTTAGTTTCCAATGAGTTAAAAATATTAACATAGGATAAACTCAGTGTTCAACAAATTATTTGGGGATTCTTTAAAGTTTGCAATCAAAACTTTGAACAGGTAAAATCCAGAAATATTAAAATCTCTTAATCATGCTTCCTTTCCCAGCTTCAATTGAGAGATCTTTATTGAGAAGCAGTAAATATAATGAAATTCAGTTCAGTTCAGTTCAATCGCTCAGTTGTGTCCGACTCTTTGAGACCCCATAAATTGCAGCATGCCAGGCAATGGCACCCCACTCCAGTACTCTTGCCTGGAAAATCCCATGGACAGAGGAGCCTGGTGGGCTGCAGTCCATGGGTTCGCTAGAGTTGGACACGACTGAGCGACTTCACTTTCACTTTTCACTTTCATGCACTGGAGAAGGAAATGGCAACCCACTCCAGTGTTCTTGCCTGGAGAATCCCAGGGACGGGGGAGCCTGGTGGGCTGCCGTCTCTGGGGTCGCACAGTCAGACACGACTGAAGCGACTTAGCAGCAGCAGCAACAGTAGGCCTCCCTGTCCATCACCAACTCCCAGAGTTCACTCAAACTCACATCCATCGAGTCAGTGATGCCATCCAGCCATTTCATCCTCTGTCATCCCCTTCTTCTCCTGCCCCAAGTCCCTCCCAGCGTCAGTCTTTTCCAATGAGTCAACTCTTTGCATGAGGTGGCCAAAGTACTGGAGTTTCAGCTGTAGCATCATTCCTTCCAAAGAACACCCAGGACTGATCTCCTTTAGAATGGACTGTTTGGATCTCCTTGCAGTCCAAGAGACTCTCAAGAGTCTTCTCCAACACCACAGTTCAAAAGCATCAATTCTTCAGTGCTCAGCTTTCTTCACAGTCCAACTCTCACATCCATACATGACAATGAAATTACAGTGTACTAAACTCATGTAGAATATCTCAAGAGGTCTGTTTGAGTGATTAAGTACAGTGGCATATTGGAATAAACATTTTCAAGACAAGGTAACCTCAAATCTCTTTAAGTAAAATCTGAATCTTAACTTTTGTCTTATTTTTATCTTTTGTACTTCAGCTTCACCTGTAAGGCAGAATTACTTCTTTACTCTTTAGCATGTTTAAGTGTATATGTGAGCAGATGGGAATGGGATATGTTTAATAGAGATCTAACTTCAAGTTACATTATAGATTTTATATGACCTCTTCTTGATAATTATTTGTTGTTGTAAGTGAAAAAAACTGCTTAAATGAACGAATCATCATAGTCTGAGTACTCGGAACTAGTTAGTGTCAATAAATGGAGGATATAAGTCCTAATAATGAAAGTTCAAGCTAAAATCTCCATGTTATGCAAGCTCCCACTGTTAATGAAAACATCCTGTGGGGATGTATCATTACTGGATTTCCCTTTTTTTCTTTGGTCATGAACATATTACCTGGAAGTGTTGGTTTTCATGTTTCTTATTTTGAAGCCTTACAAATGTGTTTACCCTAAAGTTACTATTTGGAGTTGCATAAAATTCACAAAGAACAATATGAAGAAGAGATAGTTAAGAAATAAAGCTAATGTCTTAGGAAAGAGAAAAATGCAGAGGATAAGGAATGCTTTAAAACTGAACAGGTTGATTGGTAAAAGCTTATATTAATTCATAGGTAAAATTTCTAAATTGTTTAGAATCTCAGATCTGGTATTAGTTTCATTTAAACATAGTGAGAAGAAACAAAGAAATGGGCAAGGTACAGAAATGATCATATAATATGATAAATAGCTAATATACAGGTCATTAAAATTGTGCTAAAAGAAGTTTGTTTACTATGCTACAAAAGGGGAAAATGAGCAGACTTTGGCTATGTTTAAACTGATGGATAGAATCAGTTCCCATTTAAGGCTCTGAAAACTCCTTCAAGACCCAACTCAAATTCCTTCATGTCTTCTATATGGCCTGAGTCTCTCCAACGGTATCAGTGGGTTTTTTTTCTATTTTACCACATTACTTTTATCTCCTTTTTTGTACTCTTTTTACTACTTTGTCTTGTGTTAAAGTTAATGGTAGAGTAGAAACAGTGTAAATATTAAAACCTAGTTCTATTTTGAAATGTATAGACATATCAAATCACTATATTGTATACTAGGAACTGATATAGTATTGTAGGTCAATTATACTTCAAAAGCAAACAAACAAAATACCCCCAAAATTTCTATGTATAGGGAGATAAGATTTGTGATTACCAGGTGAGGTATGGTGGGAGGGGAAATTGGACAAAGGTAGTCAAAAGGTACAAACTCCAGTTATAAGATAAATAAGTACTAGAAATGTGATGTGCTGCTGCTGCTGCTGCTAAGTCGCTTCAGTCGTGTCCAACTCTGTGCGACCCCATAGACGGCAGCCCACCAGGCTCCGCCATCCCTGGGATTCTCTAGGCAAGAACACTGGAGTGGGTTGCCATTTCCTTCTCCAATGCATGAAAGTGAAAAGTGAAAGTGAAGTCACTCAGTCGTGTCCGACTCTTAGTGACCCCATGGACTGCAGCCCACCAGGCTCCTCTGTCCATGGGGTTTTCCAGGCAAGAGTACTGGAGTGGGGTGCCATCGCCTTCTCCGTGAAATGTGATGTACAACATGATAAATATATTTGACGATATATGTTATATATGAAAATTAAGACAATAAATCTGAAGAGATCTCATCACAAGGAAATGATATTTTTTTATATTTCATTTATTTTGTAACTCTATGAGATGAGGGATGTTCACTAAACTTACTATGATAATCATTTTGTGATGTATGTAAGTCAAATCATTATGCCATACCCCTTAGTTTATACAGTGCTCTATGTCAGTTATATCTCAGTAAAACTGGGAAAAAGATATCATTTGGCTTAATAAAAGCCTTTGTGATTCTTAGGAGAAAGGCATAAAGAAAGAAAAGTCAGATTAGAAGAAAAGGCCAAAAGAAATAAAAATTAAGGAATTATTGTTTTATGAATTAAAATTATGTATTATTGAAAAATAAAACAGCTTAAACTTTCTGTGTCTCAGTTTAGTTACTTTTAGAATGGAAGAGAAATAGGAACTCCTATGGTTCTTGTGAAGCTTAAATTGGAAAGGATGAAGTAACTGACACTGAGTAGGCATGCAGTAAATGTCAGTATCTTTCCCATTTTTGAGTTTCATGTCTAATTTCCCTGGTAGTCTGTAAGTTATTTTATTTTTTTTATTTTTTATTTTTTTCTTTTAAATTTTATTTTATTTTTAAACTTTACATAATTGTATTAGTTATTTTAGAAATATGTTTTATATTCATACTGCCTTGTGCAAAGTAGGTTCTAAAAGATTGTTTAGTTTATTGTCCTGATGTGAAAGTTTAGCATTATTTCCTATTTCTTTTTCCTGTGTCACCCTGGATTGAGATAAATATGTTACTTTCATGAAATTAAGGATTTAATTCAGTAGAATGCCATTATATTGTGACTTATTCCACAGAGTTTGAAATAGTAAGGGTCAAATCATTTCCCTGGAAACTTAATTATATTCTATAAAATTTTATTAGCCTGTCTCATAGCATTATAGTCACAGTGGAATTCTGGTGTGTTTAAGATGGTGAAGTCTCTATTTAGAGATCTTTATCTAATGGCACACATTGAGAATATGGGAAATAAATGACATAAAGAGAGAGTAAATGCAAATGTCTTGCAAATGGTATTACTTTGACATTTTCAATCACTAATCTTCTAAAGTATGTTCTAATTTACTAAAATAAACCAAGAATTCAATGTCTTGTGAGATCTTTTTGCTTAATTAATTATTAGTAGCAGAACACTATTCTGTGATACACTGCAAATTGTCTCCTTTGTGTTTATGTAGTCTCTGACTTAAAAATGAATGGAAGCATTCTGATTCAGCAGAATCAATTTAATAACATGTCTGTTATAGAGCAGAAATGAATAAATGTTTGCTGAACATGCTACATATGCTTCGGTCATCAAAACATTCATTTTTCTTTCTTCTCAAAATATAAGATCTGAGAAGTCTTCCTGGCTGAAGTTTGCTGGGTACCTATTCTGCATAAGTGTTTCTATAGAGACAAATGGGTACTTTTCCATAATTTGTTTCCATGATTGGGATGTGAGAGATCTTTTAATATTAATACTTTCTCATTATTATTGGAAATTATACATTCATTGTAATTTTTTCTTTAAGGGTAACATTGCATCCTAAACCATGAAAAGTAAATTCTGTATGTTCTTTTGTTACAATGAGGACTAAACAAGTTTCTCATTCATGCAGTAATGTTGCTTGTACTTAGCATATCATTTCTAATTCTTTATAATTTTGTCTCATTATTTAATTTAAGGGCATTTGTTATCTCTGTATTATGAATGGAAGAAACTGAGGCTCACTATTGACCGTTTGTCTGTGTTAGCTGGTTAGGAATTTGAGAAAAATCTGCTGCTATCCTAATGATTTACTTTGTTTTCGATTTCAGTTTCAAAGGACGTTTGAATCTCTTAAAAATGTTTCCAACAAATCTGACCTCAAGAAAACCTACCAGAAGCTTGGGAAGGAGCTTGAAAATCTGGACTATTTAGCCTTCAAACGTCAGCAGGTAGGACTCAGAGCTCTCCTTGGTGGAGGATATGAACACTTTAAGCCTTCTCACCTTTCTGCCTGTCAGAGGTTTAGGTGGGTCTGGGGAGACTTATATTCTAATGTTTGGGGCAGAAATAAGTTGTGCTGTGTGATGCTGACCTGCTGTGTTCATATGTTTTTTTTTTTTTTTGCAGCATTCAGCATCGTCCTTGCTTTTAGATGTGCACTTTGGGGGTTTCCATGTGTCCTTATACCTTTCTTAAAGAAAATTCCTGCTGGCTTGTGAGGGTTCAGCTATCCTTTGATGAAGGATGCTTTAGTGACATAAAGGGAGCATCTATGTGGCTTGAATAGATGGCTTTTATATTTGACAGGGGGATACATGAGGAGAAAAACCACCTCAAGATCAAGAAAGGATGTGAATGTACATGCAAAATTAAAGAAGGGAATCATAAATATGCCAAATAATTTATTTGTTTTTTTTTTTTTTTTTTGCTTAGTTTAGCTTTAGTTTCCTTGTTTGATCTCTGAGGCTTAGTAAGTTTGCCAAATGTGTAAGGTTGAAGGAAAACATGCTTTACAAGCCCAAGTGTTTTAGCCTCTTTGTATAGACCAATAGACAAATCAGAGCCAAAATAGAATTTTATGGTGTTGCTTTTAGAATTGGTATTTTGTAGTATTAATAATCATTAAATTCTCTGTAGTTTGTAAGATATTGCCATGGTAGGTAGCTACTTTTCCCAAACTGGATCTCACCCAGGTTTTCACAGCCACTAGGTGTCAGGATTGTCAAGCTTTTACTTGGGCTGAATGTTTATTCCAATCAGAACAACCAGTTAAATGTTTAAATTATGTTGCATGAAATTTGGGAATGTGCTCAGTGATGGATAGCGTCTAGAAAAATGAATAAATGGCTGACTTGCATGGCCTGGCATTGAGTCCATTACTTAAGAGACTTGCCTGTTAGTCTGGCAGATGGTGTGGCTTTCTTGACATTGCCTAATTTACAAATTTTGCATCTTTTGAAAGGGGGATTTCAAAGTAGTATGTCCTACATAAACTTTATGAAGTCAACATGGTATGGCCTAGAAATAGTGACTTGAAAAGAGAATTGTGTTCTAGGGTTTGCTTTATCACAGACATTACATGGATATTTAACCTTCTCATGGTCTTATTTTCCTTGTTTTGAAGAGTGTTTTGGGGCAAATGCAGTATCTCTGTACATACCTTAATTCATATGAAAAAGGATACCATGTCCATTTATTTCTTTATTCTTGTATTAGTGATGGCCTATGTATTAACACATGTAAAAGAAGCAGTCACAGTTACTGAGAACTACTCCAGTAAGCTCCCAAATGATACTGCTTAAAATTCATACTGTGAATCACTGCTCCAGCCTATGTAGTTTAGTACAATTTTGTTTCCAAGAGCCGTATTTTACCGTTGGGGGGTATTGGAGTTGGCAGGCGATAGTCACTGTCCTCTTCTCTTATCCTTTCTCATTAGCATATTTTCAGTGATTAGATTCCTACATTAGCTAATTGTGAATCTGGAAAATTGTGAATGCTTCAAGAGCAGAAAGGCAGATCTCTGGGAGAATGGCATTGAAAACAGACAGGTAGAGCGCATGTGTATGTGAGGAAAAGATGGACACTTGGGTATTTATATATGTATACATATGTGTATGCATATATAAATCATATATGCTATTTATTAAATGACAACTGTATGCCACATAGTGTGATTAGAACATTTATGGATTAGATCATTAAATGCTTATAACAATGTAATGAGATTGGCTTCACCATTTTACAGTTGAGAAAATTGTTTAGAGAGTTAAGTAACTTGCCTAAGGTCACTGGAGAAGTAAAGCTGATCTTCCAGTAGAAATCAGTCTGACTCCAAATCTGGGCTGTCCCCAATATCCCTGCAGAGAGACAAACTGGAGGGATAATAAAGTGAGGCATTCTAGGTATGTGGTATGAAGGCAGTTTCAGGAGAGGCCAGATCTGGGACTTAAAGAGGCATTTGAAAAGGGACTTCTGATGAGAGGCAGAAAACAGGGGCAGTTTTTTCCTCCTCTCTCTCATGCAAATTGTTCAATACATACAAAAACACAAAAGGACTTTTGAAAGAATATCTTCAGACAGCTAAGAAAATATGTAAAACTTCATTTTTTAATGTTTATTATTTTATTTGGCTGCTTTGGGTCTTAGTTGCGGCACATGGGATCTTCATTGCATCATGCAAAATTTTCATTGTGGCCCACAGTCTCTCTAGTTTGGTGTGAGAGCTTAGTTTCTCCGCGGCATGTGGGATCTTATTAATAGCTCCCTGACCAGGGATTGAACCCACATCACCTGCATTGCAGGGTGGATTGTTAACCACTGGACAACTAGAGAAGTCCCTAAAACTTTATTTTTGTAGTCTTTGAGTGTTATATCTAGTAATTCTAGTCCAAGAAAATTTATTCGCATAAGGCAGTTTTTTAAACTTGAAATGTCAGATTCTTACAAAATGAACTTACCTGCATGTATAGCATATTGTTAACCCTTTGTTTTACTTGGTTCTGTCTTTCCCTGTATCTAGTGATCTTTTTTTTTTTTTTTTTTTTTTCTGACTGGAAAAGATAGAAGGGGAATTGGAGTGAAGTTGTCAGAAAAAGGATGGTAGAGTAGAAAGTCAGGGATCAAAGAGTAATAAAAAAGAGGGAAAGGGGGTTTTAGGAATAAGATGAGAGGGATAAAATGTTGGAAATGAAACTATACTTGGTTTTATATTATAAGCATTTAGTAGGTTAAAGCATTGATTTCTGAAGAATTTAAAAAAAAGTCTCAGAAAAAGGGAAAATAAGAAAGGATTGCAAGAAGACATACTGAACAAGGGAGGTGGCAGGGAAAAGACAAACTATTTCCCATTAGCTTCCAAATGTATTAAAGCTTCCTAGAAATTTGTAATATTAACCCAGTTCTTCTGTACCAAAGCCAGAGAGGTATTGTGTTTACTGGATGGGCAAGGTGTAAACAGTCAGAATATAAGCTTTTTTCTGACTTGGTGGGATTTGCTTTCATGTCCTGTCCTTGCTTACTCGCTTAGTCATGTCTGACACTACGACCCTATGGTCTGTAGCTCCCCAGGCTCTTCTGCCCATGGGATTTTCCAGGCAATTGTACAGGAGTGGGTTGTCATGCGCTCCTCTGGGGGATCCTCCTGACCCAGGGATCGAGCACATGTCTCTTGTGTCTCCTGCATTGGCAGGCCGATTCTTTACCACTAGTGCCACCAGGGAAGCCCTAGCCTACACCCCTACTCCCTGTAACATCCCCCAAACCTATAAACACACACTATAAGTTTCTCCTACTGGAAAAGATTCAGGTCTCTGTAAAACTGTCGTTCAGCAAGAAAGCTTCTGCCTTATAAGGCAGGATGCTTTGTACCAGAGAATTAGTCATGCTTTGTTCCCTGGTCCAACCATATTTATCATTTCTTTTTGTGACAGCACGTAAGCTCCGTAAGGGCAGGACCTTGTCTGTCACCTTCAATGCTGTATCTTCTGCAGTGCGCACAACAGTTATCTGACCCATGACAAATACTCAATAAATACTTGTTGGTACTTTTATCACTATGAAGAGGGAAGTATGCCAAAAGTTTTTGCCTCAGATTATAGGCAACTAAAATTGATATGTTTTACTGCACTTTTAAAATACAGAAGGATTTTAACCCTTAGGCTTCCTGGATGCCAAGCGCTGACATATTGCTTCTTGTCGTTATGTATTTAGGTTTTCTCCTAATATATTCCGTTTTCCATCTATTTCTTTAAACGAACACAAAACATCAAGGTTACCTTACCTATGTATTAAGAATTCCCAATGAACTATAATTATTTTCTTGGATTCTTTCATTAGATTTTATTTTATGTCTCTTTCTATGATATTTTAAAGATCATTTTGAGAGATTTCTTTCCCTGGGCCAGATATGACCCAGGAATACTGCACTCTATTCTTTTACCATTTTTTTTTTTTTACTGTGGATTGGGGGCGATGGTTATAGTGCTTTGTCTCCTAGGTGTAGATGAGCTTTGCCTTTCCTTTCCTTTTGTTTCCTTTCCCTCTTCCTCTCCTCTCCTGGTGGTTTTTCCAGGATGAATCTGTCTGAAGTAAATGGATACCAAAGTCTTATTAATCGAAGAATCTGGAGACTTTGAGGTTTTACTATATCTGGAGATGCAATCTTTGAATTTATCTGCTTACACTGCTTGATTTTTATCCTCCTGCTTGATGATATATAAAAGTGGTAGTAGCAAGGTTTAGCTATTATGTAGAACCCAGGTTTATGTGTTAATTTGAGAGCTTATAAATAAAGAGATGTTCTTGGGGCTTTGCTTTTTGGAATAAAATAAAGTTTGATATTCTGGTGGTGATTTAGTTGCTGAGTTGTGTCTAACTCTTGTGACCCTGTGAACTGTCGCCAGCCAGGCTCCTCTGTCCATGAGATTTCACAAACAAGAATACTGGAGTGGGTTGCCATTTCCTTTTCCAGGAGATTTTCACAACCCAGGGATCAAACCTGGGTCTCCTGCACTATAGGTGGTCTCCCGCATTGCAGGCAGATTCTTTACTAACTGAGTCACCAAGGAAGTCCTCTTAATACTTAAAATATTAAAAATAACATTATAAGACACATCCTGCTTCCAGAGGCTTCTGAGGTCCTTTGGTATAAAGTTGACATTATTAAGTTGAACTTTATGTAGACTAAAGCACATTTATACACTGATGAGAAAATATGTAAAATTAAAATATACTTCAGATACATATCCATGTTGGAACACATCAGGAACTCTGAATTCCCTCTTGTCTCCCTGATCATGGCATGCTATTCTTGCCTTCTGAACTTTTCACAGAGTTCATAAACTTGATGTTTATAATATCTAGCCCTTTTATATTTATTTAATTACTAATCTTCCTTTAAAGCCAAACTGAAGTGTAGTCTTCCTTATGACACTTTATCCTATGGCTTTCAGTCAGTATGTAAACTTCCTTCTTTGTCATTCTTAGCTTTTATCAGTGTCATGCAATTTAACATCTGAATGATTACACATTCATTGAAGATCCTTGTAGTACAGGTTAAAGTGTGGGCCTGTAGTCAACCGAATCTTGTTAGATTATTTATACTGCTTTAGGCACTGTAGTTTCTTCTTTTAAAATGTTAGGAAAGTAATACCTAACTTATAACCTGTTTTGAGAAAGCAATATATAAAGTGTAAAGTACATATATGCTTTAAATCCTTTAAAATACATAGAGAAATCAACATATAAGGGACTTAGCATTGTGCCTGGCATGTGGTTAGTATAAGTTGTAGTTATTACAGTGTTGTTTTTGTATAATTCTCATCAGTCTTCATCCTAGGTGGTTGGTAAGTTCTATAAGGATATGCTGTCTTTCATATACTTTTGTACTTCACATAGGATTCAGCACTGTTATGAACATATGGGATATAATGGTTTTGGACATATGTAGCAGTGGTTACTGATCTCTGTCATAAAAGTGTTCATACCTTTTGAAAAGGGAACTGCAGCATTTGGTTTTAATGTGTATGTGTGTTTGTGTGTGTGTTTTAAATATGTATATTTTATTGAAGCATAGTTGCCTTACAATGTTTCAGGTGCACAGCAAGGTGATTCAGTTATATAAATACACATATATTATTTCTGAAAATTTTTCCATTAAAAGTTATTACAAGATATTGACTATAGTTCCCTATGCTATACAGTAAACCTTTGCTGCTTGTTGCATATCTGTTTTTTAATTAGAAACCTAGCATTCTATTCATACTAAGTCAAACAAATGGATTCAAAATGTCATAATTTTTTTAGTTAGGCAAAAATTCATAGATTTTCTACAATATATATTATACACACATATATATATATGTATAAACAACTTTTCTACTACACTTGATAAAGGCTTGAGAAAGAACATAAAAAAAAAGAGAAGTGATGGATAAATTGGAGAACATAAACTAAATGAAGGGACTTCCCTTGTGGCTTAGAGGGTAAAGTGTCTGCCCACAATGCGGGAGACCCAGGTTCAATCCCTGGGTTGGGAAGATCCCCTGGAGAAGGAAATGGCAACCCACTCCAGTACTCTTGCCTGGAAAATACAATGAATGGAGGAGCCTGGTAGGCTACAGTCCATGGGGTCGCAAAGAGTCAGACATGACTGAGCCACTTAACTTCAAACTAAATGAAATGGGAACACTGAATATGAAATAGAAAATGTGAAACAAACTAGATAAAAGTAGAAGATCCTCATATAGTCCAGTTGTTTTTAAACATGACTACTCATTAGAAACATATCTGGAACTCTGGAGAAAAAAGCAACACTTGAGCATTTGTCTTTTTCAAAAAATTTCAAGATAATTCTGATATGTTTATGGATTTAAAAAAACTGATTACAGGTTTTTATGGTAGATACTAGTTTTAGTAGCATAGAGTTCTATTTCCCTGTTGACCAATCATGATACAGTGGTATTAAGTGAATAATAGTTATGTAATCACAATAGTAAAAGATGTTTATCAGTTTTCACAATCAGTAGCCAGACAAAAAGTAAAAGATAATTGCAATTGCAAGTCATAATGAGAACATGATTAACTTAACAATATAAAATAATTACATACAATTTGGGGTCATGTAGAGTGATGTGGTAAGTGGAAGTGCATACGTGCACATGTTTGCATCCACCCAGCCAGTCTATGTCTTTTGGTTGGTGCATTTAATCCATTTTCATTTAAGGTGATTATTGATATGTATGATCCAGTTACCGTTTTCTTAAAATGTTTTGGGTTTATTTTCTGTAGGTCTTTCCTTCTCTTGTGTTTCCTGCCTAGAGAAGTTTCTTCAGCATTTGTTGTAAAGCTGGTTTGGTGGTGCTGAATTCTCTTAAGTTTTGCTTGTCTGGAAAGCTTTTGATTTCTCGGTCAAATCAAAGTCTCGCTGGGTAGAGTTCATGGTTGTAGGTTCTTCCCTTTCATTTCTTTAAATATGTCATGCCATTCCCTTCTGGTTTGTAGAGTTTCTCTTGAGAAATCAGCTGATAGCCTGATGGGAATTCCTTTGTATGTTGCTTGTCATTTTTCCCTTGTTGCTTCTAATAACTCTGTCTTTAATTTTTGTCAGTTTGATTACTATGTGTCTCAGTGTGTTCCCCTTTGGGTTTATCCTGCCTGGGACTCTCTGTGTTTCCTGGACTTGGCAGACAATTTCCTTTCCCATGTTTGGGAAATTTTCAGCAATTATGTCTTCAAATATTTTCTCAAGTCCTTTCTTTCTCTGTCTTTTCTTCTTCTGGTACCCCTATAATGCCAATGTTGGTGCATGTAATGTTGTTCCAGAGGTCTCTCAGTCTTCCTTTCTTTTCATTCTTTTTTCTATATTCTGTTTTGCGGCAGTGATTTCCACCATTCTGTCCTTCAGGTCATTTATTTGTACTCCTGCCTCAGTTACTCTGCAATTGATTCCTTCCAGTGTATTATTCACCTCTGTTTGTTTGGTCTTTAGTTTTCCTGGGTCTTTGGTGAATGTTTCTTGCATCTTCTCAACCTTTGCCTCCATTCTTTTTCTGAGACCCTGAATCATCTTCACTATCATTATTATGAATTCTTGTTCTGGAAGGTTGCCTATGTCAATTTCATTTAGTTGTTTTTTTGGGATTTTATCTTGTCCCTTCATCTGGGACATAACTTTCTGCTTTTTCATCATGATTAACTTTCTGTAATATGGTTTTTGTTTTAGCTGCTGTGAGACTGTACTTCTTGTGCCTGCCCTCTAATGGATGAGGCTGAGACTTGTGTAAGCTTCTTGATGGGAGGGATTGGCAATGGGAAAAACTGGGTCTTGCTCTGATGCGCAGGGCCTTACTCAGTAAAGCTTTAATACAATTATCTGATGATGGGTGGAGTTGCACTCCCTCTCTGGTAGTTGTTTGGCCTAAGGTGGTAACCCAGCCCTGGGGTATACAGGCTCTCAGTTCAGTTCAGTTCAGTTCAGTCACTCAGTCATGTCTGACTCTTTGCGACCCCATGAATCGCAGCACGCCAGGCCTCCCTGTCTATCACCAACTCCCGGAGTTCACTCAGACTCACGTCCATCGAGTCAGTGACGCCATCCAGCCATCTCATCCTCTGTCGTCCCCTTCTCCTCCTGCACCCAATCCCTCCCAGCATCAGAGTCTTTTCCAATGAGTCAACTCTTCACATGAGGTGGCCAAAGTACTGGAGTTTCAGCTTCAGCATCATTCCTTCCAAAGAAATCCCAGGGCTGATCTTCAGAATGGACTGGTTGGATCTCCTTGCAGTCCAAGGGACTCTCAAGAGTCTTCTCCAACACCACAGTTCAAAAGCATCAATTCTTCAGCGCTCAGCCTTCTTCACAGTCCAACTCTCACATCCATACATGACCACTGGAAAAACCATAGCCTTGACTAGACGAACCTTTGTTGGCAAAGTAATGTCTCTGATTTTGAATATGCTATCTATGTTGGTCATAACTTTCCTTCCAAGGAGTAAGCGTCTTTAATTTCATGGCTGCAGTCACCATCTGCAGTGATATTGGAGCCCCCAAATATAAAGTCTGACACTGTTTCCACTGTTTCCCCATCTATTTCCCATGAAGTGATGGGACTGGATGCCATGATCTTCATTTTCTGAATGTTGAGCTTTAAGCCAACTTTTTAACCCTTCTCTTTCACTTTCATCAAGAGGCTTTTTAGTTCCTCTTCACTTTCTGCCATAAGGGTGGTGTCATCTGCATATCTGAGGTTATTGATATTTCTCCCGGCAATCTTGACTCCAGCTTGTGCTTCCTCCAAGCCCAGCATTTCTCATGATGTACTCTGCATATAAGTTAAATCAGCAGTGTGACAATATACAGCCTTGACGTATTCCTTTTCCTATTTGGAACCAGTCTGTTGTTCCATGTCCAGTTCTAACTGTTGCTTCCTGACCCGCATATATATAGGTTTCTTAAGAGGCAGGTCAGGTGGTCTGGTATTCCCATCTCTTTCAGAATTTTCCACAGTTTATTGTGGTCCATGCAGTCAAAGGTTTTGGCATAGTCAAGAAAGCAGAAGTAGATGTTTTTCTGGAACTCTCTTGCTTTTCCCATGATCCAGCGGATGTTGGCAATTTGATCTCTGGTTCCTCTGCCTTTTCTAAAACCAGCTTGAACATCAGGAAGTTCACGGTTCACGTATTGCTGAAGCCTGGCTTGGAGAATTTTGAGCATTACTTTACTAGCGTGTGAGATGAGTGCAATTGTGCAGTAGTTTGAGCATTCTTTGGCATTGCCTTTCTTTGGGATTGGAATGAAAAATGACCTTTTCCAGTCCTGTGGCCACTGCTGAGTTTTCCATATTTGCTGGCATATTGAGTGTAGCACTTTCATAGCATCATCTTTCAGGATTTGGAATAGCTCAACTGGAATTCCATCACCTCCACTAGCTTTGTTCCTAGTGATGCTTTCTAAGGCCCACTTGACTTCACATGCCAGGATGTCTGGCTCTAGGTCAGTGATCACACCATCATGATTATCTGGGTCATGAAGATCTTTTTTGTATAGTTCATCTGTGTATTCTTGCCATCTCTTCTTAATATCTTCTGCTTCTGTTAGGTCCATACCATTTCTGTCCTTTATCGAGCCCATCTTTGAATGAAATGTTCCCTTGGTATCTCTAATTTTCTTGAAGAGATCTCTAGTCTTTCACATTCTGTTGTTTTCCTCTATTTCTTTGCATTGATTGCTGAGGAAGGCTTTCTTATCTCTTCTTGCTCTTCTTTGGAACTCTGCATTCAGATGCTTATGTCTTGCCTTTTCTCCTTTGCTTTTCGCTTCTCTTCTTTTCACAGCTATTTGTAAGGCCTCCCCAGACAGCCATTTTGCTTTTTTGCATTTCTTTTCCACGAGGATGGTCTTGATCCCTGTCTCCTGTACAGTGTCACGAACCTCATTCCATAGTTCATCAGGCACTCTATCTATCAGATCTAGGCCTTTAAATCTATTTCTCACTTCCACTGTATAATCATAAGGGATTTTATTTAGGTCATACCTAAATGGTCTAGTGGTTTTCCCTACTTTCTTCAACTTAAGTCTGAATTTGGCAATAAGGAGTTCATGATCTGAGCCACAGTCAGCTCCTGGTCTTGTTTTTGTTGACTGTATAGGGCTTCTCCATCTTTGGCTGCAAAGAATATAATCAATCTGAGTTCGGTGTTGACCATCTGGTGATGTCCAAGTGTAGAGTCTTCTCTTGTGTTGTTGGAAGAGGGTGTCTGCTATGACCAGTGCATTTTCTTGGCAAAACTCTATTAGTCTTTGCCCTGCTTCATTCTGTATTCCAAGGCCAAATTTGCCTGTTACTCCAGGTGTTTCTTGACTTCTTACTTTTGCATTCCAGTCCCCTATAATGAAAAGGACATATTTTTTTGGGTGTTAGTTCTAAAAGGTCTTGTAGGTCTTCATAGAACCTTTCCACTTCATCTTCTTCAGCGTTACTGGTTGTGGCATAGACTTGGATTACTGTGATATTGAATGGTTTGCCTTGGAAACAAACAGAGATCATTCTGTCGTTTTTGGGATGGCATCCAAGTACTGCATTTTGGACTCTTTTGTTGACCATGATGGCTGCTCCATTTCTTCTGAGGGATTCCTGCCCGTAGTAGTAGATATAATGGTCATCTGAGTTAAAATCACCCGTTCCAGTCCATTTGAGTTCGCTGATTCCTAAAATGTTGACATTCACTCTTGCCACCTCTTGTTTGACCACTTCCAATTTTTCCTGATTCATGGACCTGACATTCTAGGTTCCTATGCAATATTGCTCTTTACAGCATTGGACCTTGCTTCTATCACCAGTTACATCCACAGCTGGGTATTCTTTTTGCTTTGGCTCTATCCCTTCATTCTTTCTGGAGTTATTTCTCCACTGATCTCCAGTAGCATATTGGGCACCTACTGATCTGGGAGTTCCTCTTTCAGTATCCTATCATTTTGCCTTTTCATACTGTACATGGGGTTCTCAAGGCAAGAATACTGAAGTGGTTTGCCGTTGCCTTCTCCAGTGGACCACATTGTCAGATCTCTCCACCATGACCCGCCTATCTTGGATGGCCCAATGGGCATGGCTTAGTTTCATTTAGTTAGACAAGGCTGTGGTCCTAGTGTGATTAGATTGACTAGTTTTCTGTGAGTATGGTTTCAGTGTGTCTGCCCTCTGATGCCCTCTTGCAATACCTACCGTCTTACTTGAGTTTCTCTTACCTTGGGCTTGGGGTATCTCTTCAAGGCTGCTCCAGCAAAGTGCAGCCGCTGCTCCTTACCTTGGACGAGGGGTATCTCCTCACCGCCGCCCTTCCTGACGTTCAACGTGGGATAGCTCCTCTAGGCCCTCCGGCGCCAGTGCCGCCATGGCTCCTTGGACGTGGGGTTGGTCCTCCCAGCCCCTACAGGCTCTATGGTATGGTAAATAGTGAACTCCAATAGGGTTTACACCAAGGGGACCTTCCAGTGCCCCCATCTCTGTGGTGAGCCCCTGCTGACCCATGCCTGCACAGGAGGCCCTCCAACACTAGCAAATAGTTTTGGTTCAGTCTCCTGTGGGGTCACTGCTTTTCTCCTCTGGGTCTTGGTGCACCCAAACTTTTCTTTGTGCCATCCAAGCCTGGAGTCTCTGTCTCCCCTAGTCCTCTGGAAGGCCTGTAATCACATCCTGGTGGCCCTCAAGGCCAGATTCCCTGGGGATTCCCAGTCCCTTTGTCAGATCCCCAGGCTGGGAAGCCTGATGTGGGGTTCAGAACTTTCATAATAGTGTGAAAACTTCTTTGGTATCATTGTTCTCCAGTCTATGGGTCATGCACCCAGTGGGTATGGGATTTTATTTTGTCATGACTGTGCCCCTCCTACTGTCTTGCTGTGGCTTCTTCTTTTGCCTAGAACATGGAGTATCTTTTTTTGGTGGGTTCCAGAGTCTTCCTGTCAATGTTTCTTCAACAGCTAGCTAGAATTTTGGTGCTCTTGCCGGAGGATATGAGTGCACGTCCTTCTACTCCACTATCTTGAACTGGAAACCCTGATGTGTTCTTGAGGTAGTGTTTTTTGATGGGTATTAAAATTAAGGTACTGAGTATTGTATCATGATTATCTGTGACAGAAGTCATGTATTAGACCTAATGTTCTGACTAAGCTCAAACTCATGTAATAACTACAACACATGTACCTAAACTTCCCTTGTGGTTCCAAGTGGTATCATTCAGTAAAATACTGTTCTCTCTTTAGTGATGATGTTCAGGAGTGAACACTGCCTTTTTCTTTTTCTGAGCTGAGTGAGTTAATTCCTTTAGATAACTCCAAAACCTGAAGTGTATATAATATATTATAGAATAGGAATTGAATTTAAAAAGACCCCTTAACAATGAAGAAAGAGAGAAATAAATCAGATGAATTTTATTTAGTAAAAATGACTGCAAGTTAACACCTTGCATTAAGAAAGAAAATCCTAGATAGATAGTGACTGACCACATAGAAAAGAATCCTAGGCTTACCCTAGAACTCAAGAATTCTGAGGGACACAAGACAGCAATGTAGGGTTCTCGTGAAATCAATGCTGAGCAAAACAAAACAGATAGTTTTTAGGCTGGTTGTTTTTTTAAGTATTAGTCTTTAGCCATGTAAAGACTTATAGAAATAAAAATATTATGGATCATCTTGGATAAGGGGATATTCAATGACATTGCACTGGGAGTTGTCTATCTGTAAGGACAGTGTAAGGGAAAACTAACTTCCCATTTTTGTTAACACTAAAATGGAAGTTGTAAATATATTTTACTTAAGAACTTTAAAAATAAAGTACACATGCACCTGGGATTACTTCAGTTCATTCGCTCAGTCGTGTCCGACTCTTCGCGACCCCATGAGTCGCAGCATGCCAGGCCTCCCTGTCCATCACCAACTCCCGGAGTTCACCCAGACTCATGTCCATCAAGTCGGTGATGCCATCCAGCCATCTCATGCTCTGTCGTCCCCTTCTCCTCCTGCCCCCAATCCCTCCCAGCATCAGAGTCTTTTCCAATGAGTCAACTCTTCGCATGAGGTGGCCAAAGTACTGGAGTTTCAGCTGCAGTCTAAGAAAGAGTGTAATGGGAGCTGAATGAGTGTTATGAGGAGGTGCTAAACTTCTAGAAAGAGGGTTCTATAAGCAATAGATTCACTTCATTGGCCTTTGTCGGGTGAAATATTTTAATAGCTCAATTGGGAGAAGATCCTTCTCTTACTTATTCTGTAATTAATCCAAATCTCTTGAAAGAGTTCTGATTGAATTATTCCTTTTAAGAGTAAGTGAACCAAAAACTGCTGCATTAAAATATTTATGTCTATCTTAGATGGTATTCTGTCTCTTATTTGCCAGATCAAGTAAAATGGTTATTTATGCCATTTATAAAACTGTTTCTGAAGAGTCCACAGCATTTCAGACATCATTTAAAAACTGAACAGATATTGACAATGTTGGATTATAATACTGCTGCTGCTACTGCTAAGTCACTTCAGTCGTGTCCGACTCTGTGTGACCCCATAGACGGCAGCCACAAGGCTCCCCCATCCCTGGGATTCTCCAGGCAAGAACACTGGAGTGGGTTGCCATTTCCTTCTCCAATGCATGAAAGTGAAAAGTGAAAGTGAAGTCGCTCAGTCATGTCCGACTCTTAGCGACCCCATGGACTGCAGCCTACCAGCCTCCTCCATCCATGGGATTTTCCAGGCAAAGTACTAGAGTGGGGTGCCATTGCCTTCTCCAGGATTAAAAAGCGTGCTACAAAAAAGTCCAAACAGTCCAGATATGCTTTACTCTGTCCACTGCATATGCAATTCTGTTTTTATTCGATTGCACATAGCTGTTTGTCTCACAGGGAAAAAAAGATGGCATTAAATTTATTCCTTGGTTTTCTGATACAGAGAGAAATTTGGATGCATCATTCAAGGTCGTCTTGAATCAGTAGCAGATTCAAAATTAATATTCACATTTCCTAACTTCTAGCTTTTCGCAATAGCCATTCAACTGTTTTTATTCCTTCATAAACTGCAGATCTTTATAAGGTGATTTCATTTTCTATAGCTATAGTATGAATTTAAAACACCTTATGGATTTTTATAGAAGAACCTCATCCTTTATTTAAAAACAGGTGATCAAAATGATGCATATTATATACTTGTTCTCCTTCTAAACTATGATTTCCACATTGTATACACTTAATAGTCATGACAATTAAGTTTATTCTATTAAATTAGTAAAGTAAAACATTAGAGAGAAATCTTTTCAGTTCTAAGGTTTGCTGTTCTGTTTCCATCTGTTTTCTCCAGAGTTTAGTTTATTGGTGGCAATTAGGTAGAGAGCTGTTGAATCAAAAATGCACTAACTGATTTTCATGCACGAGAAAAGATTTATTAATTTTTTTTACGAGGTTGTTTGCTATATGACAGTTTGCCTTATGGGAAGCTTATAGCTACTTTATAGTGAGGAACGCTTATTGAAATAGTTACTTCTTTGTTATGGGTTGTTTTCAAAATTTACAATGCTGATAGGAATTTTAGAGGTGGTAAAAAAAAACTTTAGTAACTGCATTAAAGTGGCACTTATTTGTTCATGTCTTATATTGACATACCTAAGTCTATAAGATTGTCAATAAAAGTTGGTATTGATGAGAAATTAAAATTCTAAGATTTAATTCTGAAAATGATATCTTCTCTAGTTTGTTTTGTAGTTTGAAAGTGACCTTTGTGTACAAATGAGATAACTTTTCACTGCTAGGATTGTGACCTCTCGAGGCTTAAGAGAAAACCAGAGAGGATATAGAAGAATCAGTCAGTGAACTTCAAACTAAAGAGTCTTTGTGTGTTATTCATTCAGTCGTATCCCATTCTTTGTGACCCCATAGACTGTAGTCCCACCAGACTTCTCTGTCCATGGAATTCTCCAGGCAAGAATGCTGGAGTAGGTAGCCATTCCCTACTCCAGGGGATCTTCTGGACCCAAGGATTGAACCTGGGTCTCCTGCATTGAAGGCAGATTCTTTACTGTTTGACTCACCAGGGAAGAATTCATCTAACTCGACTGTTATATTTTAGATGTGAAAAGAATGAGGCACAAGGGGATTAGATGTCTCGTACAAGCTTATACTTATACCCTTTGTTAATACAGAGCTGGGACAATAGCAGGAAGCAATATTTTCTTTGGTTCTGTTTTGAGGAACTGGGGTCCCGTCCATAGGGTCACAAAGAGTCGGACAGGATTGAGCAGCTACACTTTCTTTTCTTTCTGAGTCTTTTAGCATAAATCAGTCAGTTGTATATTGATCCTTTGGTATCTCTGGTTTGTATTCTGAATGTAATTATAGGTACTTTTAACATATGTGTGTGTGTATGTATACTATATAAACTGTATTTGACATTGAGTTGCATATAGATGGAAATCATTCAATAGTGCCAGTTACTATTTTTGCCAGTAATAAAAAATTACTCAAGCCATTTTTTGAAATGGAAATACAATGCAATAATATTACAACATTTTAGAAAAGGTAGGGATTATATGGGGCTTTCCCACAGCTCAGCAGTAAAGAATCCACCTACAATGTGGTATCCACAGGAGACGTGGGTCAGGAAGATCCCCTGGGAGGAGGGCAGGGCAACACACTCCACTATTCTTGCTTGGACAGTCCCATGGACAGAGGAGCCTGGCAGGCTACAGTGCATAGGGTTGAAAAGAATTGGACACAACTGAAGTCACATAGCACATAGGGCACAGGGATTACTATATGCATCACCTAGTTCAACCACTTCAGTACATGGATATGCAAATAATTCAAAAAGATAATTTTGTTCTTTTCTATTGCATAGGAATTTGTATTTCTTTGATAATACCTAGATCCTGTGCCCTCTAAATCAGTGCTTCCTAAACTTTAATATGTATACAAATAGCAAGGGGAATTTTGTTGAAGTACAAATTTTGATTCAGTAGATTTAGAGTGAGTGGAAAGTTAAGCTCCCCATTGATGCTTATGTTACCCGTCCATGGTCCACAGTTCGAGTATCAATGGAGTTTCAGTACTAAATTGCCAGAGAGTATTATTTCCAATTGTGTCTCAAAAGCCTAATACAGTCCCTGGAACACAGTAAGTACTTAATAAATATCTTGGATTTGAGTTATGGTCCAGTAGTAAGGTTCATGTCTCTGTTTGGACATAGAAGATATTTCTCCCCTACTATAATTTCCCTTTTCA
This sequence comes from Bos indicus x Bos taurus, assembly GCF_003369695.1. Taxonomy (NCBI): domain Eukaryota; kingdom Metazoa; phylum Chordata; class Mammalia; order Artiodactyla; family Bovidae; genus Bos; species Bos indicus x Bos taurus. The sequence goes on along the minus strand of NC_040103.1, from coordinate 23,961,433 downwards.
CAAATTTTATAGTTTATTTTGATGTTTCATTGTCATGTGAAAGGATACATTTAACCACGTGCATATTATATTTTTATGGATTATGTATTTCAGTAGTTGTAGAAGTTGTCCTTTGTATATTTTTGCTGCAAGTGAAAGATTGCATATGAGGACAGCTGAGTATAAGGTACAGGTTACTGAAGAAGAGTGAGAATGTAGTATTTTAACCTTGCAGTGTTCATTGTGATCTGGCCAGACTGACCATGGGACAAGCTGGTATTGGTTCAGCAGCATTTGCTCCAGAAAAGTAAGCTTGATCACATACTTATTATACAACTGATGAAAATTAAAGTCTCAAACACATTCTTGTTAAATTGGTGTATCCAAGTTGTGTGTCTCTACCTGAGTATACAATCAGAAAACATCACAATGCCTGTTACTGTGTCCTTGTCAGGCAAAAAGATTACTGCTATCGTTATGGCTCTCTGTGTTGATAGTAGTGCCTGGAGCATGCCTAGAGTGCTACTGGCTAAAATTCAAAATAAGTATTGATGCTGCTTAGATGAGGGCAATGGTTCTGCTGACAGCAGAGCTTTAAACTTATGCACACACCAATCATGCTGCCTTTTGAAGATGTAAAGCTGTTTGTTTGTAAGGGGCTGATTGCCAGAAGGCTAATTTAATATGTAATGAGATATTTCAGTTTTTCCTTTATTTTTTAAAAGCATACTCATTTTTTGCTCTCTAAAATACCATATTTGGTTAGTTTCAAGTTTTCCATTTAGGAGGAAGCTAATCAGCTTTTATATTATTTCTCATACTCCAAATGTGACAGCAGTAGAAACACATGCTGAAATACATCTAGGTGAGGGGAAATAGCACGAGAAGATGAAGCAGGATTGCTGGCTTGCTCCGCATTTTGTTCAGTGATTTATAAGGCTATGTATATCTATAGGTTTTCTTCCATGCAATCTGGTTTCAAATGACAAAAAATTAATCTAGTTAATATTCTTCAAAGTCGTATTACATTTGAAGTGAGATATCTTTGAATTTTTGCAATGTAGATAGCTTTTCTTCTATAAGCAGCCGATACTTGTATTCATTGACCAAGTTAATCATATTTTGCTTAATATTTTTAATATCACCTAGGGGCTTTTAGCAAGATGCCACAACCAACCTATAATTTACACTGTAGTCTTCTCTTAACTGTATTTTTGTGAATCTGATTTTTTCTCTATTGTATCATACAGCATTAATACATGCTAATATTCTCTATATAAATGCTGCTCATATTCTTATAGCATCTGGTTGCACCATAGTTAAGTATTTATCATGTACTCCATTACAAAATCTTTGTTCCAAAGGAGCTGTATGAGCCTATTAGGTATATACACAATTAAGTAGGTAATGATCTGTTGCTGCATCTATTCAGCATCAACAGCTGACCTGTGGTTGATTTTCCAAACGTGGTGCTGGTTGCTGATAGGAGTTCCTTAGATTAGGGGATTAAACTGTTTTGATTATTTCAAGGGCCTTTTTTGTGCTCTGATTTTAAGTTACATATTTTGTAACCTCACTTTTTGCTTCATGAACAAATTATATTATTTCCCCATTCTGATTTAGATATTGATATTTGTGTCTATTGTGCTAAGCTCTCTACCCAAACCTTGGAAATTACTGAACTCTTTCTTGGTACTTTCAGTTGTACAGGATGAATGGTACACCAGATGTTTCATCGCAGATAGTTATATATTTATGTCTTCATCTTAAGTTTATATTTGTAAAATTAAAGGTAAAATTTGTAAAATTAAATGTGTTTAGGTCATTTCCAGAGCTTTAATGTTAAAGTTATTAGGAATAGTTAGGATACTTTTGACAATTTTGTTAATCATCATCTGTGAATTTCAAGAAATGAAATGTGGTAAATTACTCAAGCTTTAGAACTTCTTTATCAGTTTTTGAGTAAAAAACTGAGTTCAAAGCTCGTTTTCTCAGGATTTTTCACTTTGGATCAGAGCAGCATATCCTGGGGGTATCACGTGAATAAAGAAAATTAAAAAGAATACATTTGAATCAGTTCTAATGAGGTGGATGAAACTGGAGCCCATTATACAGAGTGAAGTAAGCCAGAAAGAAAAACACCAATACAGTATACTAATGCATATATATGGCATTTAGAAAGATGGTAACAACAACCCTGTATATGAGACAGCAAAAGAGACACAGATGTATAGAACAGTCTTTTGGACTCTGTGGGAGAGGGAGAGGGGGGGATGATTTGGGAGAATGGCATTGAAACATGTATAATATCATATATGAAACGAATTGCCAGTCCAGGTTTGATGCATGATACAGGATGCTTGGGGCTGGTACACTGGGATGAACCAGAGGGATGGTACGGGGAGGGAGGTGGGAGGGGGGTTTAGGATGGGGAACACGTGTATACCCGTGGTGGATTCATGTTGATGTATGGCAAAACCAATACAGTATTGTAAAGTAACTATCCTCCAATTAAAATAAATAAATTTATATTAAAAAATAAAAAAATAATAAAAATGAAAAAAAGAGAAAATTTTAGGCAAGCATCAGCGTGCATTTTTGAGAAAAAATGGATAGAAACTTTTAGCTTGCCTCTTGCTCACTCTAATAAAAACATGTCTGCGTTATACAGTAAGAGTAGACACATTTAATGTCAAAATACCAACTGGGGAATGATGTTTATTTTACTTAGGACATGGAAACATTAAATCTAAAGACTGCTGCTGCTGCTGCTGCTGCTAAGTCGCTTCAGTCGTGTCCGACTCTGTGCGACCCCATAGACAGCAGCCCACCAGGCTCCACCGTCCCTGGGATTCTCCAAGCAAGAACAATGGAGTGGGTTGCCATTTCCTTCTCCAGTGCATGAAAGTGAAAAGTGAAAGGGAAGTCGCTCAGTCGTGCCCGACTCTTAGCGACCCCATGGACTGCAGCCTCCCAGGCTCCTCCGTCCATGGGATTTCCCAGGCAAGAGTACTGGAGCAGGGTGCTATTGCCTTCTCTGAATCTAAAGACTAAGCTGAAGTAAAAGAACTAAGTATACCTGGACTTTGTTTTGAACTTAGAAGAAATTATCTTTTTTGGAATATCTTTGAAATCTACCAGGAAAAACAGGGAGTACATAACTCCTGGCTTAAGATATTTAAGATATTTGACCTTTTTTAATGGTTAAATATTGGGCTACAATTAGATGCCTGAAAGAGAAAATCAAAGTATACCACAGTGGGGTGTTTATGAAGGAAAGGAAACTTAAATTAGATTCTGTATTAGCTAATGTATGATAAGTAAGTTAGCCCTTGTGAATATGTAATGCTCACAAGAGACTTGTATCAAAGGCTGTACATTTTCTTGTGATCCATACATCTGGTTGTGCAAATAGAATACTTTGATTAATTTGTTACTCTGTAGTTAAAAAGGGTTTGGAATGGTTTATTTCTTACCCTTAATTTAAGAACCAGTTGCATACATTGCTGCTATAGAAATCTTGTCATTGGGATATAAATATGAAAAAGATTGAAGATGAGAATTTTACAGAATGTTTGTGTAAGTGGAATGGATGTTGCTGCTGCTGCTAAGTCACTTCAGTCGTGTCCGACTCTGTGTGACCCCATAGACGGCAGCCACAAGGCTCCCCCATCCCTGGGATTCTCCAGGCAAGAACACTGGAGTGGGTTGCCATTTCCTTCTCCAATGCATGAAAGTGAAAAGTGGAAGCGAAGTCACTCAGTCGTGTCTGACTCTTAGTGACCCCATGGACTGCAGCCTACCAGGCTCCTCTGGCCCATGGGATTTTCCAGGCAAGAGTACTGGAGTGGAGTGCCACTGCCTTCTCCAGAATGGATGTTATCATCCTGCATTTTTAGGGTATTTCTGCATTGGTTCTATATGAGACCTGAGATCAGTGAACACAATCTAAGATCTTGGAGTAGACTAAAAAAACTGTTGATGATACTAAAGAGCATGGGTAATTATGAGTATTTTTAGGATAGATAGAGTGATAACATTATTTTTATGAAATTTGGCATTAAAACATTTGTATTGAAGACTAATAAGCTAAACAGAGCATTAACACTCTAGAATAATAAAAAAAATTAGTTAAGATTAACATATAACGTGTTGAAGGTGAAATGAATAGTCTCTATGAGTGTTCTGAAAAAAATATATGTGTATCAGAGGAATTATAGACACCAGGAATAATAGACAACTTATTATTTTTAATGAAAATTATGATCCACATTTCTTCTCTAATTTTATTTTATTTTTAAACTTTACATAATTGTATTAGTTTTGCCAAATATCAAAATGAATCCGCCACAGGTATACATGTGCTTTCTTATTTATAGTTCTGATGGTGAACTTTATTTCAAAATTGATGGAATTAAGACAGTGGCAAGCATTTATTTCATTGGATCGTTATAAGTAATTAAAATTTTCTTCAGAGCATATAACCATGTTCTCAAACAATAACTCATACCATATCTATCACTTACATGAATATTCTCCTTAACTCAACCATACTCTAAAACTGGCTCTGCAAAAGGTTCTCTTGGGCTAGGACTGGAATAAACAATAGGGGATGAGAGCATTCTGCTGAAAAGGAAACTCAAAATTATTATGGACTGATTTGGGAAGTTTGGATTTTTTTTTTTAAAGAAAATGCATTATAAGGAGATAATGTATTAAATATAAAAACTTGAAACTTGGCTTCAGTAAAGGCGGAAAATAGTTCATTACTTTTTGAAATTTATCTTCCTCCTAAGCACTAACACAAGTCATATATTCATGAATAAAATCCCCACCAGCATGTGAGGTTAGTCTATTGAAATTAAAAAGGCACGTGTTAAGTCTGTCACCTAGCAAGATAAAAGCTGTGTTCTCTATGCATGGAAACCATTTTCTACTAGAAAGAAAAAAAATAATAGAATTATAAAGTGAGTTTATGGGAAAAGGATAGACTCTTCCCAGAATTATATAAATATTTTCTACTAGGGCTATCCAATGTAAGAAACATACTATGCAGCAATTCACTTTAATAAAAATAGTTGATAATTCTTCACAAAACAACAGGATAACTTTTAGTGTACATAACTGTTCATTTACAGATTATTGACAGAGAGGTTGGAATGCTAGGAAGACACTGCCTATTTGATACTCTATAGTAATAAAGATTTCCCATCTCTGAAGCTATAGGAATGCCTACTACACAGGCTAGTTCTTTAGGTTACCTAATTCTTACAATTGCCTTGTGATGGGAATGTTATTATAGGGTTATGACCTGAGCCTTACAGTAATGGTTGAAAACAGGTTATATTTTGATAATGTCCCATAAGAACAAGCCTGTTGGTTCTAGTCCCTACTCTGTCCATTCTTTCCCAGTTCATTATGAAAAAGACTGATATGGAATTCCTAATGCTTAATGGGTAGAAAGTGGGATTGTCTGAAGGGAGTGCCAAAGACACAGTATAAGAAGGGGTATGGATGAGCACATTGTAGACATAAGGGAAAAATGGGTTATTGGTGGGGGAACTAATGGTCTGGAGGGCACATGGTAACTGCTAAAGGAATATTAAGATGGGAGATTGATATGGAAAAGTTAGAGTTCAGGGTGATATGGAATTGGGGTTACTTTCCTGGAAGCAAAATGCAAGATCATGTGGTATAATTTTACTTTGAGACATTAATTATATACTTCTACTGTTTTCTCCCCTGGACTGCTCACACTGAAGTTTCAAAAGAAGTTGCAAAGAAGTTTCAGAGAAGTTTCAAATCAGGCATACTTAAACAAATTTTGCAAATACTTAATATCGTATAAGGAGAGGCAAGTAGGCATAACTGGATTGTCTCTTCTTCTGTTTCCTGCCACCCTAGGAAACACCCTGCAAACTGGGGAGATGGAGGAGAATTTGATGAGAATAGACCAAACTTAGATATTGTTTTTGTTCCTGTCTCCTACCACTGTCTGTACTTGGTTCAGTTCAGTTGCTCAGTTGTATCCGACTCTGTGACCGCATGGACTGCAGCATGTCAGACTTCCCTGTCCATCGCCAAGTTCCAGAGCTTGCTCAAATTCATGTCCATCAAGTTGGTGATGCCATCCAACCATCTTATTCTCTGTTGTCCCCTTCTTCTCCTGCCTTCACTCTTTCCCAGCATGAGGGTCTTTTCCAATGAGTCAGTTTTTCGCCATCAGGTGCTCAAAGTATTGGAGTTTTAGCTTCAGCATCAGTCCTTCCATGAACACCCAGGACTGATCTCCTTTAGGATGGACTAGTTGGATCCCCTTGCAGTCCAAGGGATTCTCAAGAGTCTTCTCCAACACCACAGTTCAAAATCATCAATTCTTCGGCACTCAGCTTTCTTCACAGTCCAACTCTCACATCCATATGTGATTACTGGAAAAGCCATAGCTTTGACTAGATGGACCTTTGTCAGCAAAGTAATGTCTTTCCTTTTTGATATACTGTCTAGGTTGGCCATAGCTTTTCTTCCAAAGAGCAAGTGTCTTTTAATTTAATGGCTGCAATCACCATCTGCAGTGATTTTGGAGCCCAAGAAAATAAGTCTGTCACTGTTTCCATTGTTTCCCATCTATTTACCATGAAGTGGTGGGACTGGATGCTATGATCTTAGTTTTCTGAATGTTGAGTTTTAAGCCAGCTTTTTCACTCTCTTCTTTCACTTTCATCAAGAGGCTCTTTAGTTTCTCTTTGCTTTCTGCCATAAGGGTGGTGTCATCTGTATATCTGAGGTTACTGATATTTCTCCTGACAATCTTGATTCCAGCTTGTGCTTCATCCAGCCTGGCATTTCTCATGACGTAGTCTGTATGTAACTCTTTAAGGCTGTTATATATACAGCCTTGACCTACTCCTTTCCTGATTTGGAACCAGTCCATTGTTCCATGTCCAGTTCTAACCGTTGCTTTTTGACCTGCATACAGATTTCTCAGAAGGCAGGTAAGGTGGTCTGGCATTCCTATCTCTTTAAGAGTTTTCCACAGTTTGTTGTGATCCACACAGTCAAAGGCTTTGGCATATTCAATAAAGCAGAAGTATTTGTTTTTCTGGAGCTCTCTTGCTTTATCTATGATCCAGCGGATACTGGCAGTTTGATTTCTGGTTCATCTGCCTTTTCTAAATCCAGCTTGAACATCTGAAAGTTGTTTCACATACTGTTGAAGCCAAGTTTGGAGAATTGGAAAATTTTGAACATTACTTTGCTAGCATGTGAGAAGATTGTAATTGTTCGGTAGTTTGAACATTCTTTGGCATTGCCTTTCTTTGGGATTGGAATGAAAACTGACATTTTTTAGTCCTGTGGCCATTGCTGAGTTTTCCAAATTTGCTGGCATATTGAGTGCAGCACTTTCCCAGCATCATCTTTTAGGATTTGAAATAGCTCAACTGTGATTTCCATTACCTCCACTAGCTTTGTCTGTAGTGACACTTTCTAAGGTCCACTCGACCTAGCACTCCAGAATGTCTGGCTCTAGCATCGTGGTTATCTGGATCATGAAGATCTTTTTTGTATAGTTCTTCTGTGTATTCTTGCCACCTCTTAATATCTTCTGCTTCTGTTAGGTCCATATCATTTTTGTCCTTTATTGTGCCCATCTTTGCACGACATGTTCCCTTGGTATCTCTAATTTTCTTGAAGAGATCTCTAGAATTTCCTATTCTAATGTGTTCCTCTATTTCTTTACATTGATATCCGAGGAAGGCTTTCTTATCTCTCCTTGCTATTCTTTGGAATTCTGCATTCAGATGGATATATCATTCTTTTTCTCCTTTGCCTTTAGCTTTTCCTCTTTTCTCAGCTATTTGTAAGAATTTTCAGGCAACCATTTTGCTTTTTTGCATTTCTTTTTCTTGGTGATGGTTTTGATCACAGCCTCCTGTACAATGTTATGAACCTCTGTCCATAGTTCTCCAGGCACTCTGTCTATCAGGTCTAATCCCCATGAATCTACTTGTCACTTCTACTGTATAATCTTAAGGGATTTGATTTAGGTCATACCTGAATGGTCTAGTGGTTTTCTCTCTTTTCTTCAGTTTAAGTCTGAATTTTGTAATAAGGAGTTCATGATCTGAACCACAGTCAGCTCCTGGTCTTGTTTTTGCTGACTTTATAGAGCTTCTCCATCTTCGGCTGCAGAAAATATAATCAATCTGATATTGATTTTGGCCATCTGGTGATGTCCATGTGTGGAGTTGTCTCTTGTGTTTTGGAACTGTCTGTACTACTGTCTATAGTACTGTCTCTACTGCTCTTGCATTTTGATAGGGTGGGAGATATAATATAACTTATCTGAGATGACCAATGAATCCTAGATCTAATGTGAGAGTAAAAAGGTTTCTGAAGATCTTAAGTCAGAGTGAGTTTTTTTCTGCCATGTTGTCAGCCAGAATATTTCTTCAATTCTGAATTAGTGTGGGAGGACATCAGATAATTTCCTTGGGACCTGAGTGTAGAGAAGGATTCATCTAAGAGAGGGAGTCAGGGAGCTTGGTTGCATGGAGGCGACAGGGGCAGCAGATAAAAGGACGGGTGAGGGAGGTTGTAGCTGACTGCAGGTATCACCAGTGCCACAGGATGCAGCGGGAACTGAGAGAGCTACCGAGTGTCTAGTTGCCAGATGAGTGAGTGCTCTCCAGTGCTGAAGACCAGGTGGGTGGAGTTGCTTCAGGAACAGGAGGCCTGTAACGCACCAAGGCAGATCCAGGAGGATGTGTAGATGTCTGTATTCCCAACTGTCCTGTGTTGGCAGCTGAATGAATCCTTCTGTGTCTTAGACTCATCCCCAGGGAGGAGGAATCAGGAGAAAACATCTGAGAGAGCGATTTAACTTGAATGTGATTGAATTGAGTATGACTGAGAAATCACTGAAATGGACTGAGTTTACTTGAATGGGATTGAATGAAATTTCTGCTCTGAGCAAAGTAGAGCTTGGAATAAAAAAATTAATTTTATTATAGAAAAATGTGTCCATTAAAGCTGAAAAAACCCAAAGTTACATTTTTGCACCTTCGTGTTCATGTTTGTGAAATTTGTATTTGCTATAAAGTTCCAAATCCAGAACTGAATGAGGCAACGTTGTGATGTTTGGAAATACAGCAGAGATTTAGATGGGGGTAAGTGTGTGTGTGTATGTGTGGGTGTGTGTGTAGCCCCAGAGGATTAATCATTTACTTTGGTTTTGTATTCCACTTTGCCCATAGCCAGCTGGGATAATCAGTTCACTTAGGGTTTCCAGATAAAATACAGTATGCCCAGTTACATTCTAATTTCAGATAAATGACAGTTTTCTAGTATAAGTATGTCCTGAATATTGCATGGTACCTCCTTATCCTAAAAATATTCATTATTTGCTAGACATTGAAATTTGACTGAGAGTGTTTGAGTTTTCAGTTGCTGAATCTGGCAGCCCTGCTCTTTGGTGCACTTAGCCAGTGAAGGCATAAAATTAGCCTGTACTTTACTCCATCAATCTGTGAAGTTTGATGTGGGTGCTTTACAATGGGTGTTAATATTGGATTTCATAGAAGAGGCAATTCTTGGCTCATCTTGATGGGTTGGGCTGGCCCTCTGTCACACAAATCAGGCCACATAGAATGGAAAAGTTTAAGAGATTTGCAAGAAAATCAGCTATTTAGTAACTTTTTCTAGAAAACACAAACAGTAAGTTGCAGAATTAGGTTTTGCCGGGTCCAAATGGTCTTCACAATACAAATTCAACTTTCAAAGAACTTCTTAGAAGCATATTATTGTATAAAGAAAAGTACTCTTAAAATCTGGGTGGTTTGATAGCTGTTGCAATCTTTTCTAGCGTACTCTTCCTTTATGGTCAACACTATAAAAGGAATCTTCAGAATTTTTTCAGGAATCATGCCTTTTGAAATTAGTTGAATTATTTTAAAGAAATCAGGAGATGCTTCTAATTTTTAACTTAGCATTTTATTCAAAGAATGTTTCTGCAATTAAAACAGTGGGATTTTAGCCAGAATAGTGCACTGGCACAGTGATGTCATCTAGATGAATATTGTACTGAGTTAAATAGCTCTAATGATTAGCTGAGTGAACTCCGGGAGTTGGTGATGGACAGGGAGGCCTGCTGCTGCTGCTGCTGCTAAGTCGCTTCAGCTGTGTCCGACTCTGTGCGACCCCACGGACTGCAGCCTACCAGGCTCCTCCATCCATGGGATTTTCCCAGCAACAGTACTGGAGTGGGGGCCTGGCGTGCTGCGATTCATGGGGTTGAAAGAGTCGGACACGACTGAGCGACTGAACTGAACTGAATGATTAGCAACTTTAAAATTATAAAGCAATCAGAAAAACAACTCACTCCTCTACTCCAGTGAAATACAGTTTGATTATGTGAAGCCTTTCACCTAGTTTGGATAGTTGGCTTTCAGTAACTGTTTTGAGATCTCAGTATCACAGTCCGTATCAGTTCAGTTGCTCAGTTGTGTCCAACTCTTTGTGACCCCATGGACTGCAGCATGCAAGGCCTCCCTGTCCATCACCAACTACTGGAGCTTGCTCAAACTCATGTCCATCGTGTTGGTGATGCCATCCAATCATCTCATCCTCTGTCCTCCCCTTCTACTCCTGCCTTCAATCTTTCCCAGCATCAAGGTCTTTTCCAATGAGTCACTTCTTCGCAACCAGTGGCCAAAGTATTGGAGTTTCAGCATCAGTCCTTCCAATGAATATTCAGGACTGATTTCCTTTAGGATGGACTGGTTGGATCTCCTTGTAGTCCAAGGGACTCTCAAGAGTCTTCTCCAACACCACAGGTCAAAAGCATCAATTCTTCTGCACTCAGCTTTCTCTATAGTCCAACTCTCAAATCCATACATGACCACTTGAAAAACCATAGCTTTGACTAGATGGACGTTTGTTGGTAAAGTAATGTCTTTGCTTTTTAATATGCTGTCTAGGTTGGCCAGAGCTTTTCTTCCAAGGAGCGTCTTTTAGTCTCATGGCCCAATGTCACAACCAGTCTCCTTTCCTTACTCTTAGTTTCCTCTTTTGTCCCAGAATAATCCAACATTCTGGATTCCATTTCCTTCTGTTCCTTGCTACACTGCTGCTGCTAAGTCGCTTCAGTCATGTCTGACTCTGTGCGACCCCATAGACAGCAGCCCACGAGGCTCCCCTCGTCCCTGGGATTCTCCAGGCAAGAACACTGGACTGGGTTGCCATTTCCTTCATGCCTATTTTCTCTTTAGTTTCAAATTTCTTACTCATTTTTCCTTCCTAGCATATTAAACTCTTACAGTTTGGTCTGAACAACCTTCATTCAAAGCGGTATCCTCTCCAGTAACAGTCTCATCTCTCCTCTACTCCTCAGAGCAAAGTTTCTGGAAGATTTTAGGTGAGCAAACCTGGTTACTAACTACATCTGTTGGAAAGAAGTGAGGGAATTGAGTATTTCCTGTAGCTAATTATTATTAACTTGTGTTCTGTTCTCACCAAGTATCAGATATCCTAAAAATTCCAAAATCGATCATGAAAACAAATGAAAACAGGTAATATAAATATAGGTTTTTGAAATAGATGTTAAGCCTATAAAACCAAACTCTTAATATAAAGAAAGCTATGTTATAAAAATATTCCATTAATGATTTTTTTTGTTTTTTCATGTGTTAGGCTAGGTGAGGCTTAAGAAAATAGGAGACCAAAGAAGTGCGGCCTGGAAGTCCCTTCTTATCTCAGTAAAGCTACCTTCAGAAAGCACAGGCATTTTTATTTTTCAAAGATCTTCAAACTACGACAGACTTAGAGCAATCTGTTATTAACATTTTTATGCATTCCCTGGACAAGGAATATAATACATTTTTTAACATCCAATTTACCTTTTACTTCTCAGTAATCTGGTTTCTGCCCTTTAATTGCACCAGCACTGTTCTTATTATGATCACATATCCAACTAATAGTTTTCAGACCTTTTAACTTCTATAAGGGGCTCAACACAAACTGGTCTTCCTTTCTGTGAATCTTAATTTTCTTTCTTTCTTGCGTTTCTTCAAAATGTCTTACTATTTGTCTGGACAGGTCTCATATTCTTTCTGGGTTAATGTTGATGTTTCCCAGACGTGATTCCTTTTCCTTTTCCTTCCTCCTCATTTTTCATTTTCTGTATTCGCGGTATAACCTATAAAGTCATTTCATGTATACCTATAGACTCAATAATTGCCCCTAATCTGATGATTAGATGATTCTCATATCTTCATTTCCATCCCAAATGCTTCTCTACAATCCAGACTTAATCTGGTTACTTAACTTTTCCAATTCAAATCAAAAACTGTTATATCATCTTGCCCTCCATCCTTATGTCTTCTTTCCACTTGTATTTCTTACCTTAGTAAATACCCGCTGATCAATTTTCTTGCATTTAGTTTCACCCCTTTCTAATTCAGCCTATATATTGTTGCTAGAAAAATTATTTAAAAATGAAAACCTGAGCATGTCCTCGTGTAAAATCCTTCTGTGGTTTTCCATTGTCTTTAGAATAAAATCGAGGTTTTATAAGACATTTAAGACCCTTCATTTTCTAATAAATACCTTGTTTTCAGACATATCAGGATATTTATTTTTCTTTGAATACATTACATTTCCTTTGGCTTCATTCCTTTGCTTATTTCATTATGTCCACCTGAGTATTTTCTTCCCAGAGGCTCCTCACCTGGCTCTTACTTATACTTCAAGTTGTAGATTTGACTGATCCTAATTTGGAGTAGATGCCCATTTATGTGTTTTGAAAGCATTCCATGCATACTTTTATCACATTACTTGTCATACTGTACTTTGTTTATTTTTCTGTCTCCTTTTACTATATAATTAGCTCCTTGAAATCATAGAAAACACTCTTTTTTCTTTATTCCCCAACACCTAGAACAGTGCCAAGGACAAATTTGATTTTAGTATTTTAATGTCTAGTTGTCAAGTGTGTAAGTAATTTTCTAGTTCTGTGTGTATTTCTCTCTGTCTCTCTCTCTTTTTCTGGTGGGGAGCATTCAAAATCTTCTGAGGCTATTTAATTCAGTTTTCTTTTTCTTCACTATTGTTTTGGGGGGACATTTTCATCAACTGAATTGTTTTGCTTCATATTTCCATTTTCATGTCATATTAGTCTTTTCTACTTGTAGATTGCTTAAGCCTCTGCATTTCTGTGATAGTTTGGATGGTTTACAAGATTCCTAGTTCAAGCTCTTCTGTCAAGGTTGTAAAGTTTATTTCCTGGATGACTGTTTCAGAAGGAGTGGTAATGGAAAGTTATTAATCTTTTAGTTTAAAAATATTCTTTTGTCTTGCAGGGTCCTGAATTTCCATTATTAATTTTTTTTATGTTCAGTTTTCAGAGAGTGCCTCTCCATTCTTTTTTACCCTCTTCTCCCTCAAAGCCTTTTTAAGACTGCTTCCTCAAGTCCTGGACAATGCTCCTTCTCTCTAGTTAGCTCTCATCTACCAGGACTTTTTTTTTCAGTACTTTTGCAATTAGAGTGAAATTTCTCTCTAACTGTATTTTAGATCAATTGTAAATATTGCAGCTGAGTTCTATCTTCTATTTTCAGTGCAGTTTTCTTCCCCAGACTGTCTTTGCTCTTCAGGAAAGCTTACATTGGGATCATGAGGGATAGCATGCTAGGATTTGGTGTGAATTTTCTATTTAAATGTAATTTGAAATTTATTTTTTCTCTCATTTTTAGTTACATTGAAGGCATAGGTTTTGCGTTTAGGCATACTTTATTTTATTATGCTCTGCTTTGTTGCTCTGTGCAGATACTGTTTTTTTTTTTTTTTTTTAACAGAGTGAAGGTTTTGTGGCAGCCTTGCATCAAGCGTCTGTCCGTGCTGTTTTTCCAATAGCATTTGCTCACTTCATGTTTTGTATCACAGTTTGGTAATTTTCACAATGTTTCAAACCATTTCATCATTATTATATTTGTTATGATGATCTGTGATTAGTGATCTTTGATGTTACTACTAGGATTCAAAAGCTCAGATTATGGTTAGAATTTTTTTTTTTAGCAATGAGGTATTTTAAAATTAAGATATATACATTTATTTTGGGCATAATGCTATTGCACACTTAATAGAGTACGACAGAATGTAAATATAACTTTTACATGAACTGGGAAACCAAAATCTTGTGACTCACTTTATTGCAGTGGTCTTGAAATGAACCTGCAATCCCTGTGAGGTATTCCTGTAGTTTTATTTGCTTTAAATTTTTTTTTGGAGATTTGGGTTTAATGTGGCTGTCATTGCCCTGGCTATTCAGATTTTTGATCATAAATGTTTAAAAGGACTAAAAGACAATATTTCCATTTATCTCATAGTAATATAATTTATTTTTTCTTTGAAAAAATAATTTGAGGTAGTTTTCAATGTGTTGTGAAAATTCATTTGAATACATAAATTATTCAACTACATCAATTTATAAAGCAAATGGTGTGCTTACCATTAAGAAAGGTAGAGAAATTAACACCAGTGAGAATTAGCAACAGTTTCATTCTTGGACAAATTCAGATTAGGGCATAGGTGATAGAAAGCAAATTAGAGTGTTCAAAATTTATGACCAGTGGAAAAATACATGAGAATAAAATTACATCAAGATTGGTGCTTTTATGCTAAAGGCATCGGTGGTGAGTTTTTTCTTCAAGAAGAGTAGCTAAGTACTAGAAATAATAGTGAGAGCTAAGCAGTTTTAGAACAATTTGGCATTTCATTTTCATGATATTGATTTTGTCTGGTTACTTATCTGAGCCTCTGAGAAGGTGGGCCAAGGTGCTCTTTTTGGCTTCTTTCCATGCTTAAATGGTAAGTTCTTGTCAAAAGAGCAAAAATTACCTGCCACATGAGCTTCCAGTGAATGAATGCTCAAATGCAAAATGACAAGTTGCAACTTAGGTTGTAAAGTAATGGTTCATTTTTCTCAACCAAAAAGACTAATTTACCTATATTTTTGGCAATTGCAGAGGCAGCTATTGAGGAGTGGAGGAAATTATTCACTTGTAATCAGCATTGGACCTTAAAAATATATTTTAGTAATGAAACAAAAACAGATTTTACTTTGAATTGCTTTTGAATAATTTACTGTAAGTGAAAGCTAAATCTTAGGTATATAAAAAAGACTCCCAGGGCAATCTATAACAGATATAGTAACAGAGATATGGAGATAATTGTTTTAGAAAGTGAATTTAGTTTAGTTTGCTGCTTATGTAATACTTGCTGTACTCATACATGTTAGGGAAAAATAATCATATATAATAAGAAATCAGCTGATTTAAGTAATGTTTGATCTATATACCCTTTTAAAGAGCTATTTATTTCTTTTCAATGTCTTTATTTTTGTTATTAAAAGTTAGTATTCCCTATTTCCTGAAAAGCATTTGTTAATATTCCCTATTTCCTGAATACCATTTGTTAATATTCCCTGTTTCCTGAATACATTTGTTATTAAAAGTTAATATTCCCTATTTCCTGAATTCCATTCTTGTACCCCTATACTATTTTCACCACATTTTTTACTTACTTATTTCTTGTCTTTCTCTTTCTCTCCTCCCAGCACACTCTATGACCCCATACTGTCTCTTGTTGCCTGGGAACTACCAATTTAGAAACTTGACAAAGATATGTATGTCTAATTTCTCAACATCTACCTCCCTCACAAACGTTCTCAGATGCACTAATCCCTGCTTAATTATTAGTGTGAGCAGGAGGCTTTCCTCTGTCTGTCATAAGCTTGGGATTCCTAGAGGTACCCTCATGTCTGTCTTCTGAGTGTAGAGCCCTCTCATCCACAAAACTCTAGTAGCAGCAAATCTGAACACTCTTGTGTCTACCCAGAAGACATGTTGTGATGGCTTGGATGGCCAGGACTGAAGCTGGGGGTCATCACGACCTTGACAGGTGTGTGGGGTTGCTAGTCTCTGCAACCCTCATGAATGGGACTCACGATTCCGCTTCTCCCGTAGAGATAAGGTAGCCTGCTGGACTGTTTATCAGCTATGTGTACAACAGCTCTTCCCACTAGCTCTACTCGTGTTCCCAGAGATCTGGGTTACAACTACAGCTCTTCTGAGTGCATCCTTGTTTCCTCCATGGGGAACCATGCAGTGTATGAGGTGGCTTATTTTTAGACCTTAAACGCAGATGTCCCACTTTCCCTGAAATTTGTCCTTGATTGATTAGATGACTTTACATTCCTTTCTCTCTTTATCACCCAACTTTGGTGGAGGGAGCCACCTTTGTGTTTCAGCTACTATTTGACTTGGGCAACTTGGCCAGAAGCTGAGAAGACATGCAAATATACACTCTTCCATAGGTTTCTTAGAGCTGCTGCCTCTCAGCTAACAAAAGCTTAATAAAAGCACAGCAGGTGGTGTTGGGATGGTCAGGAAACTCTGCAGCCAGTGGAGGAGGCAGTTTTGCTGAGGAGGATGTCTTACTGTTTGACCATAATGGTCATGCTTAGGATGGTCAGTTTTATCTGGCTCTTAGCTGAACTACACACAGAAAACTAATACTTCCTGCAGGCTTCCTTGTTGCTGCTCTTTTTCCTACTATCCTTGTGCTAGAGCAGCGATTCAGAGGTTAGTGCATCTTGAGTCCTCTGAAGCCTTACCCAGAGTGAGGCGTGGTGCCTGGGACATTGGGAGAGGCCTGTATCAGGACTGAAGGCTCCAGGTAATCATTTGGGAGAATAACTTTTAGTAAGCACTTTTAGAATTTGTTATCAACTTGTATATATCAATGTTATTGGAAATCTGTATTCTTTTTTCCAAAGTAACTTTGGAGAACTTAAGTGGAAGATAGTAGTAAAAATGATTAAGGGTGAGAAAACATGAGTCACTGGAAAGAAACTGAATTTACTTAACCTCCAGAAGGGAAGGGTGAGAAGGGGCTCCGTAATTCTTCATTCTTAAAAAAGGAATTTTCCCTTCTTATGGTGGAAAATGGCTATTATCTACTTGGAAAAGACTCTTGAGAGTCCCTTGGACTGCAAGGAGATCAAACCAGCCAATACTAAAGGAAATCAATCCTGAATATTCATTAGAAGGGCTGATGCTGAAGCTGAAGCTCGAATACTTTGGCCACTTGATGTGAAGAGCTGACTCATTAGAAAAGACCCTGATGTTGGGAAAGATTGAAGGCAGGAGGAGAAGGGGAGGACAGAGGATGAGGTGATTGGATCACATCACTGACTCAATGGATATGAGTTTGAGCAAGCTCCGGGAGATGGTGAAGACAGGGAAGCCTGGAATGCTGCAGTCCATGGGGTTGCAAAGAGTTGGACGTGACTGGAGCGACTGAACAACATCCACAACAATGAATATAGAATAAAATCAGAAGGTAAAGTCCTATTATCCAGGTATAATATGCTTGGATGCAGTTAGCAATTATCTAGTCACTTTCACTATTTCAACTTGTGCAAATCACTTTACTTATTACTTCATTTAATCCTTGTGCTAACTACATTAATATTATTATTTTCCTCACCTTACAAATAAGAAAACAAGCTGATGGAAATTAAACTTGGGGCATACAAGGATCTACAAAATACGTGAAGGAAATGGAAACAAAATTTATATGAATACTAGCTGTTAAAATAAGTCACAGATAAGAAATCAAGCAAGAATTCAGAAATTAGGAATATATAGCAAAGCAAGAGTCGTTAAGTACTTGACTATCAGGAATCAGAAGGTCCACTGGAATTGGGGCTCAGGGAAGGATGAGGGCTCATGAACCATGTTGTAAAGGAAGGGAGTGAAGATCAGTGTCCAGACATGCAGTGTGACATCCACCTCAGACATGAGGAGACATCTGAAAAAAGACTTTGCTTATGGAGGCAAACTTCAGCTTTATGCAGAGAGCCCATGTGTATTTCTGGCTAAAGGAGACCCTTGTTCCCAGGGCTTGGGCAGTCCTGGAAATAGAAAAGGTGAGTGAATTTGGAGTAGACTGCTTCTGATAGCCAGCTCAATTGTGTAGGTGCCACATAAGTTGACACCTTTGACTTCACAGCTTAGGTTGTGACACTGATGTTACTAGTGACTTGCCTTTTAAAATTTCCTTAGGTTTAAGTTGCTTTTTAGGAGTTTTGTTAGATATCAGGCTTCTATTTTGGAATTTTTAAAATACAGAAGGTATGACATCATTGATATCCCTGTAGGGGAAAATACTAATCTTGGTGAAACAAAAGAAAACCAACAAAGAAGTGTTTCTTATCAAATGATGACAGGTGGCCTTCAAAGGGAGAGACCTTTAGTTGCTTTATTTGAAAGAAAGTTTTTACTGTCTAGATTCAGATGAAAGCTGGGCCTTCTTTGTAGACTGTGGACTTGGCTGGGTCTGCTTTTAGCTTCTGCCTCTGGTTGGAAATGCTGCAGTGAAGCCACATATTACTGTCCAAGGGGATATTAACCGTGATAACCAGTAGAAAATAAAAAGTCAATGATGAGAAAATTAAATCAGGATTAATTTCTATCTTAACCAGATCTAGCTTCCCCTGTACCTCCACCACTTGACTTGGGTGCTCTTGTCATGACCTTACATGAGTTAACACAGTCACTTGAGCTTTAATTTTGTAGGCCAACTTGCCATCTGAGTCTCAACTTCAAATAACCTTCACATAACAAACGTGACATTGTTTCTGAGTATTTTGCAAAACATGGGAAAGATATACATTTTGGATGTAATGAATACAATCCTATGGTCAGTATTATCAGCACCCTAGCCCAGGACTCTTCTTTTGTTTCTTTGTTTCGGGTTTTTCCTTCAAACTCATTCCGTCCATGGTTGCTAGAATAATTTTCCTAACACAATTTTCATCCTTTCATCCTAGTCCCCCTTGCTAAAGAAATCAGTGATTTCTCACCTTCAGTCAAACATAATTCAAATTACTGACTGAAATCTGATAAAAGCTAGATCTCCTTTGCCTATTACCTTTATTTGTATTTATTGAAATTTCACTGTGTTAAACCCATAACAAACTACAGAAATCTTTGAAATTAAGAGTTTCAGATAAATGTTCCCAACATTGGGAGTTACTTAAAATTTTTTGTTACTTTTGATGGAAATATTAAAAGTGATGTATCCCTCTATATGGGTTTCCCAGGTGGCGCTAGCAGTAAAGAACCCAGGTAGCTGCCAGTGCAGGACACAAAAGAGACTCTGGTTTGATCCCTGGGTTAGGAAGATCCCCTGGAGAAGGGCATGGCAACCCACACTAGTTAGTATTCTTGCCTGGAGAATCTCATGGATATAGGAGTCTGGCGGGCTGCAGTCCATGGGATCACACTGAGTCAGACATGACTGAAGCGACAGCATGCAGACACAATCCTCTGTATATTCCTGAATCTTTACAACTTATTTTTCATCACTAAAATAATACAGGGATATAGCCATATTGTAACTATTTTAAACTCACCACCTTTGCTATTTTTTTCTAGGTATGCTGTGGATTTTGAGGGAGGAAGCCTGCCTTAGCCAGGAATTTTTTTAGATTTTATTTTTTTATTTATTTTTATTTTTTTTTTCATTTTTTTTTAAATTTTATTTTATTTTTAAACTTTACATAATTGTATTAGTTTTGCCAAATATCAAAATGAATCCACCACAGGTATACATGTGTTCCCCATCCTGAACCCTCCTCCCTCCTCCCTCCCCATACCATCCCTCTGGGTCGTCCCAGTGCACTAGCCCCAAGCATCCAGTATCGTGGATCGAACCTGGACTGGCAACTCGTTTCTTACATGATATTTTACATGTTACAATGTCATTCTCCCAAATCTTCCCACCCTCTCCCTCTCCCACAGAGTCCATAAGACTGTTCTATACATCAGTGTCTCTTTTGCTGTCTCGTACACAGGGTTATTGTTACCATCTTTCTAAATTCCATATATATGCGTTAGAATACTGTATTTATGTTTTTCCTTCTGGCTTACTTCACTCTGTATAATAGGCTCCAGTTTCATCCACCTCATTAGAACTGATTCAAATGTATTCTTTTTAATGGCTGAGTAATACTCCATTGTGTATATGTACCACAGCTTTCTTATCCATTCATCTGCTGATGGACATCTAGGTTGCTTCCATGTCTTGGCTATTATAAACAGTGCTGCGATGAACATTGGGGTACACGTGTCTCTTTCCCTTCTGGTTTCCTCAGTGTGTATGCCCAGCAGTGGGGTTGCTGGATCATAAGGCAGTTCTATTTCCAGTTTTTTAAGGAATCTCCACACTGTTCTCCATAGTGGCTGTACTAGTTTGCATTCCCACCAACAGTGTAAGAGGGTTCCCTTTTCTCCACACCCTCTCCAGCATTTATTATTTGTAGACTTTTGGATCGCTGCCATTCTGACTGGTGTGAAATGGTACCTCATAGTGGTTTTGATTTGCATTTCTCTGATAATGAGTGATGTTGAGCATCTTTTCATGTGTTTGTTAGCCATCTGTATGTCTTTTTTGGAGAAATGTCTATTTAGTTCTTTGGCCCATTTTTTGATTGGGTCGTTTATTTTTCTGGAGTTGAGCTGTAGGAGTTGCTTGTATATTTTTGAGATTAGTTGTTTGTCCGTTGCTTCATTTGCTATTATTTTCTCCCATTCTGAAGGCTGTCTTTTCACCTTGCTAATAGTTTCCTTTGATGTGCAGAAGCTTTTAAGGTTAATTAGGTCCCATTTGTTTATTTTTGTTTTTATTTCCAATATTCTGGGAGGTGGGTCATAGAGGATCCTGCTGTGATGTATGTCGGAGAGTGTTTTGCCTATGTTCTCCTCTAGGAGTTTTATAGTTTCTGGTCTTACGTTTAGATCTTTAATCCAGGAATTTTTTTAAAGTCAAGTTTGTTGCTATAATTTGCATGCAGCAAGTTCACTCTTTATAGTGTATAGTTCTATCAACTTTGAAAATGCATGCAATTGTATATCTACCACCACAATAAAAATGTAGAATAGTTCTACCATCCCCTACAACCCCCCATGCTCCTTGCAGCTAACCACTCTCCTGACCCTTGGTCCCCGGCAAGCATTGCTTTGTTGTCTCTGTAGTTTTGCCTTTTTTTTTTTTTTTTTAAAGAGTTTCACATAAATGGGATCACACAATATGTAGCTATTTGACTGCAATTTCTTTCACTTAGCCAACACATTTGGAATGCACCCAATTGTATGTATCAATAGTTTATTTTTGTTGCTATGTGTTATTCCAGTGTATAGATGTATCAGAATTTGTTTATCCATTCACCAGTCGGGGGATATTTGAGTTATTTTCCACTTTTGGCTATGATGAGAAAAGCTGCTAAAAATATTTGTGTGAAAGTTTTTGTGAATATAAATTTTTATTTTACTTAGGTAAAGATTCAGGAGTAGGATTGTTGAGTTAGATGATAGCATATGACTAACTTTGTAAGAAACTGCTGAACTGGTTTCCAAAGTGGCTGTAACTTTTTGCATTTCCAGCAGCAACTGATAAGAGCTTCAGTTTCTTTGTATTTTTATGAGCATTCTTTTATTCTGTAGCAGAAGTTCAATATACTTTTTCAGTTTTAGCTGTTCTAATAGGAATTTAATGTAGCTTGTTGTGGTTTTAATTTGTATTTCTCTAATGGCTAATTATATTGAAATCTTTTCATGTGCTTCTTTGCCATCCACGTATCTTTTATTGGTGAAGTAACTGTTAAAATCTCTTACTTTTTTTTTTTTTCATGGTATTGTACTAAATTGCTAGGTTGCCACAGCAAAAACTGGGTGGCTTAAACAACAGAAATTTATTATATCACTGTCCTGGAAGCTAGGAGTACAAGATCAAGGAGTTAGCAGGTTTGATTTCTTCTGAGGCTTCTTTCTGGGTTGCGGATGGCTGCTTCCTTTCTGTGTCCTCATATGGTCTTTCAGTCTGTTCCGCGTGTGCATACTCCTAGTTACCCTTGATGTCCAAATTTTCCTTTCTTATAAGGACACTGCTCAGATTGAAATAGGGTCCACGTTAATGGTCTCATTTTACCTTCATCGCTCCTTTCGAGGCTTTATCTCTAAATAATAGCCACAATTTGAGGTACTGGGCATTAGAGCTTTAGCAGATGAATTTTGAGGAAACACAATTGAGCCCATAACAGGGAGGTTGTTTGCTTTCTTATTACTTGAGAATTTGTTATATATTCTAGATATAAATTCTTCATCAGATATGTGCTTTGCAAATATTTTTTATGCATGTCTTTTTACTGTCTTCACATGTCTTTTGAAGACTAGAAGTTCTGATTCTGATAAAGTTCAATTTATCAAATTTTCTTTCGTGGATTTTACTTTTGTGTCATATTGAACAAGTCACTGCCTAATCCAAGGTCACTGAGATTTTCTCTTATGTTTTCTTTTAAAAGTTTTACCTAATTACTCTTATTTGCATTGTTTGAGTTTTAACTGGACTAAGACTTTAGATTTATGACCCATTTCAAATTACTTTTGTATATGATGTATGTTGAGGTTCATTATTTTTTGGTATATAATGTACAATTGTTCCAGCACCTCTTGAAAATACTTTTTTTTTTCTTCACTGAATTACCTTTGTGCCTTTGAAGAGAATTAACCTGTTGAGAGCAGCCAAGATGGCAGAGTAAAAAGGCCCTGAACTCACCTCCTCTCATGAGCATACCAAAATCATATCTAACTGCCGAATAACCACTGATGAAAAAGACTGAAACCTACCATAATGTATCTTCTACAACTATAGACCTAAAGAAGGAACCACAATGAGAGGGGGTAGGGGGGATAGACTTGTGATGTAATGAAATCCCATACCCCCAGAATGTTGCAGAGATTCTCCCACAGGAGCGAGAATTCTGAGTTCCACATCAGGCTCCCCAGCCCGGGTAGTCTGGCATCAAAAAGAGGAGCTGCCCCCAGAATACTTGGCTTTGAAGGCTAGTGGGGCTTGATTGCAGGAGCCCCACAGGACTGGGAGAAATAGATATATCAGTCTTAAAAGATGCACACAAGATCTCATGTGTCAGGACTAAGGTCAAAAGCAATAATTTCATAGGAGCCTGGGTCAGACCTAACTGTTGATCTTAGCGGGTCTCCTGGGGAGGTGGGGAGTGGCTCACCCTGGGGACATAGACACTGGTGGCAGACATGTCAGGGAGAATTCATCTGTATGAACTCATGATGGCTGATATCTTGGGTCATCAGCCCCAACTCCTGACCACCCACAACAACATGTAAGCTCCAGCACTGTGATGTGCCAGGCTAAACAAATAACAAGTCCCACCTATTAGCAGACAGGTTGCCTAAAGACCTCTTGTGCCCACAGCCACGTCTAGACAGGCCCTAGACATGGCCATGCCTATCAGACAGCCAAGACCCAGCTCCACCCACCAGTTAGCAAGCACCGGCTCCTCTTACCAATAAGCCTGCACAAGCCCCTAGACCAGCCTCACTCACCAGGGAGCAGACACCAGAAGCAATAAACTACAATCCTGCAGCCTGTGGAACCAGCTGGCAAATACAAGCCAGACTCTACCATAGGAACCAGCTCTCCTCTGGCCCTTGGGTGACGAAGGGAAACTGCATTGCTAGGAAGCATAGGATGTCTCCTAGAAGAGGTCACTTCTCCAAGGTCAAGACACATAACTAACCACCTCATACATAAAAATACAAATAGCAATTTATACATGATGAACCTGCAGAGGAATATATTCCAAGTGAAGGAACAAGATAAAATCCCAGAAGAAGAGCTAAGTGACACGGGAATAGGAAATCTAGCTGAGAAAGAGTTCAAAGTAATGATCGTAAAGATGATCCAAAAACTCAGGAAAAGAATGGCTTCACAGAGTGAGAAGTTTTAAGTTTTTAGCATAGAGTTGGAAAATGTAAAGAACAATTAAATGGCGTTGAAGTATACAATAACTGAAATGAAAAATATACTAGAAGGAATCAATAATAGAGACAGAACTGGAAGTGAGCTGAAAGACAGAATGGTGGAAATCACTATTACAGAACAGAAAAAAGAATGAAAAGAGATGAGGATGGTTTAAGAGACCTATGGGACAATACTGTGGGATAAGCACACTAGTGTTCATATTATAAGGGTTCCAGAAGGGACAGAGAAAGGGCCTGAGAAAGTATTTGAAAAGATAATAGCTGAAAAATTCTCTAACTTGAGAAAGGAAACAGTCACTCAAATCCAAGAAGCTCAAAGAGTTCCATGCAAAATTAACCCAAAGAGGAACAACCAAGATATATGGTAATTAAAAAGACAAAAAAATAAAGATCAAGAGAGAATATTAAAAGCAACAAATAATATACAAGTGAGCTCCCATGAGGCTATCAACTGCTTTTTCAGCAGAAACTCTGCAGGCCAGAAGGGAGTGGCATGATATATTTAAAATGATGAAAGGGAAAAATCTATAACCAAGAATACTCTATGCAGCATGGCTCCTGTTCATATTTGATGAACAAATAAAAGCTTCACAGACAAGCAAAAGCTAAAAGAATTCAGTACCACTATAGCATATTGAAAAGCAGAGACATTACTTTGCCAACAAAGGTCTGTCTAGTCAAGGCTATGGTTTTTCCAGTGGTCATGTATGGATGTGAGAGTTGGACTCTGAAGGAAGCTGAGCGCCGAAGAATTGATGCTTTTTAACTGTGGTGTTGGAGAAGACTCTTGAGAGTCCCTTGGATTGCAAGGAGATCCAACCAGTCCATTTTGAAGGAGATCAGCCCTGGGATTTCTTTGGAAGGAATGATGCTAAAGCTGAAATTCCAGTACTTTGGCCACTTCATGCGAAGAGTTGACTCATTGGGAAAGACTCTGGTGCTGGGAGGGATTGAAGGCAGAAGGAGAAGGGGACAACAGAGGATGAGATGGCTGGATGGCATCACTGACTCAATGGATGTGAGTCTGAGTGAACTCCTGGAGTTGGTGATGGACAGGGAGGCCTGGTGTGCTGCGATTCATGGTGTGGCAAAGAGTTGGACACGACTGAGCAACTGAACTGACTGAACTGAAACCAGGTTTACAACGAATGCTAAAAAAACCTCTTTGGGGGCAAAGAAAAGGCCACAACTAGAAGCAGAACAGTTACAAAATGGCAAACCTCACTGGTAAAGGCAAACATACAGTAAAGAATTCATCCCCACACAAACTAGTAGAGAGTTTAAAAGACAAAAATAGTAAAATTATCTGTATCCACAATAAGCAGTTAAAGAATATGCAAAACAGTTACATGTAAAATATGATATAAAAAACAGTCATCATGAAGGGAGGAGGACACAGTTGCAGAGTATTTAAAATACATTTGAAATTAAGAAATCAGCAACTTAAATCAATAACTTATATAGCCAGAGCATGGAAGCAACCTAATGTCCATCAACAGATGAATGGATAGAGAAGATTTGGCATATATATATATACACACGCACACACACACAATGGAATATTACTCAACCATAGAAAGAATAAAATAATGTCGTTTGTGGCAAATTCTTTCATTAAGTGAAGTAAGTCGGAGAAAGACAAATATGATATTCATTTATATGTGGAATCTAAAAAAAATGATACAAATGAATGTAGTTATAAAACAGAAACAAACTCACAGACATAAAAAACAAATTTATGGTTACCAAAGGGGATTCTGGGTGAGGAGGGGGGACAAATGAGAAGATTGAGATTAACAAACACACATTACTATAAACAACAATATATTGTATAGCACAGGGAACTATATTCAATATCTCACAATAACCTATAGTGAAATGAATCTGAAAAATTCATATGTCTATATGACTCATTTTCCATACACCTGGAACTAACACAGCATTGTAAATTATCTATACATCAATAAAAAACTAATCTGTCATACATGCTTAAGCCTTTTTATAGATTATCTCTTCTGTTCCACTGATCTGAATTTCTGCTCTGAAGCCAATACCATATTGTCTTGATTACTGTGGCTAATGAGTAAGTCTTTTTCAAAATTGATTTGGCCTTTCCATACAAAATTTGCAGTCATCTTGTGGATTTCTATAAACTATTATGATGGGACTTTAATTGGGATTGTGTTCCTCTATAGTTCCTTTTAGAGAGGGTTGACATTTTAACAATATTTAGTCTTCTAATCTATTAGCACAGTGTATCTGCATTTATTTAGGTCTTCTTTTACTTTTCTTAGTGCATTTTAGTGTTTAGCATACAGATTTTATTTGTATTTTGTTGGATTTACGTAAGTACTTTATTCTTTTGGTGCTATTGTAAATTATACTCTTTGTACAAAATTCAGTTTCTCATTGTCCATTGCTAATATATAGAAATACAATTGATTTTTATATATTGACCTTGAAGCCTATAAACTTGCCATAAATCCCTATATAGTTCTACTCCTAGATAGGAATTTGATCTCTGCTATGTTAAAGCAAAATTTATAATTTCAATGATCTCTTTATCCCCTCTCTTCTTTTCTTTCATTGTTAGGTGGGAGGGAAGGTGTCTGAGACACCTAGGGCTTCCATAACAAGGCATCTTGACCTGTAGGGTTTGTTTCTGGGAGGACATTCTCCTCAGGTTGTGAGGGTGCCTTGTCAGTGTGTCCTGACATGGCCATTTCTCTGTGCATGCTGAAAGAGACACAGAGAGAAACAGAGGGCAAGAGAGTGGGCAGCAGGGAAGGAAAGGGAAGGAAAGAGAGAGAGGAGGAGAAGAGGAGGAGGGGGAAAGAGAGACATGCTAGGATGTCTCATCTTCTTGTAAGGACACTAGTCCTATAAGTTTAGCGTCCCAGCCTTATGGCCTCATTGAACCTTAATTAGCTCTATAGGGTCCTATCACTAAGTGAGTGCTTCAGTATGTGATTTTAGTTGGGGGGTGGGGGGCACAATTCATTCCATAAGAGAGGGATAATTAGCAGTATAATTTGATGAGTCTCTTATGTTATGCAAAGTTATACCCAGACCCAAGTTTTGGATGGAAGTGAAGTGGGAAACTGCTAATTGGCTTGCATGATAAAATGATAGGTAGAACATGAATATTTTTAATTTTAAATATTAGGAAGTTTCATGTTCTGTGTTTTGTTATACCTATGTCTATTATCACCAATATGCAATAAAAGCTTCTTATAGATTTTTGTTAGTGAGGTTTAAAGGATAGTGGAGAAGGGATGGTGCCCACACATAGGGTAAGCATGTGTGAAAAAGAAAGCATCTGTAGAAGGTGAAGCAGTGAGAAGGATCAAGAATTCTCTCAGAAGTGTCCAGTGAGTATAAAATTTCCTGGAAATCCTTGAAAATTTCAAAAGCATGTGAGATAAGGGCTTGAGTCCTTTTTTTCCCCTGGACATTAGAGGAAAGGGTGATTTCAGGCCCTAACAAGCAGAAGATATTAAGAAGAGGTGGCAAGAATACACAGAAGAACTGTACAAAAAAGATCTTCACGACCCAGATAATCATGATGGTGTGATCACTGACTTAGAGCCAGAAATCCTGGAATGTGAAGTCAAGTGGGCCTTAGAAAGCATCACTATGAACAAAGCTAGTGGAGGTGATGGAATTCCAGTTGAGCTATTCCAAATCCTGAAAGATGATGCTGTGAAAGTGCTGCATTCAATATGCCAGCAAATTTGGAAAACTCAGCAGTGGCCACAGGACCGGAAAAGGTCATTTTTCATTCCAATCCCAAAGAAAGGCAATGCCAAAGAATGCTCAAACTACCGCACAATTGCACTCATCTCACATGCTAGTAAAGTAATGGTCAAAATTCTCCAAGCCAGGTTTTAGCAATACGTGAACCGTGAACTTCCAGATGTTCAAGCTGGTTTTAGAAAAGGCAGAGGAACCAGAGATCAAATTGCCAACATCCGCTGGATCATGGAAAAAGCAAGAGAGTTCCAGAAAAACATCTATTTCTGCTTTATTGACTATGCCAAAGCCTTTGACTGCATGGATCACAACAAACTGTGGAAAATTCTGAAAGAGATGGGAATACCAGACTACCCGACCTGCCTCTTGAGAAATCTGTATGCAGGTCAGGAAGCAACAGTTAGAACTGGACATGGAACAACAGACTGGTTCCAAATAGGTAAAGGAGTACGTCAAGGCTGTATATTGTCACCCTGCTTATTTAACTTATATGCAGAGTACATCATGAGAAACTCTGGACTGGAAGAAGCACAAGCTGGAATCAAGATTGCTGGGAGAAATATCAATAACCTCAGATATGCAGATGACACCACCCTTATGGCAGAAAGTGAAGAGGAACTCAAAAGCCTCTTGATGAAAGTGAAAGTGGAGAGTGAAAAAGTTGGCTTAAAGCTCAACATTCAGAAAACGAAGATCATGGCATCCGGTCCCATCACTTCATGGGAAATAGATGGTGAAACAGTGGAAACAGAGTCATACTTTATTTGGGGGGGCTCCAAAATCACTGCAGATGGTGACTGCAGCCATGAAATTAAAAGACTCTTATTCCTTGGAAGGAAAGTTATGTCCAACCTAGATAGCATATTGAAAAGCGGAGACACTACTTTGCCAACAAAGGTCCGTCTAGTCAAGGCTATGGTTTTTCCAGTGGTCATGTACGGATGTGAGAGTTGGACTGTGAAGAAAGCTGAGTGCTGAAGAATTGATGCTTTTGAACTGTGGTGTTGGAGAAGACTCTTGAGAGTCCCATGGACTGCAAGGAGATCCAACCAGTCCATTCTGAAGATCAGCCCTGGGATTTCTTTGGAAGGAATGATGCTAAAGCTGAAACTCCAGTACTTTGGCCACCTCATGCGAAGAGTTGACTCATTGGAAAAGACTCTGAGGCTGGGAGGGATTGTGGGCAGGAGGAGAAGGGGATGACAGAGGATGAGATAGCTGGATGGCATCACTGACTCGATGGATGTGAGTCTGAGTGAACTCCAGGAGTTAGTGATGGACAGGAAGGCCTGGTGTGCTGCGATTCATGGGGTTGCAAAGAGTCGGACACGACTGTGACTTAACTGATAGATTTAAACTTATCCAGATTATATTAGTTAAGCATTTTGTCATATTATAACAATCTTTACTACAATTTTATTTTTTTAGTTTGTCATCAGCCAACATTTTTTAGCTTTAACTACATTATGGAGAAGCAACATTGAAAAATAGTATTTAGTTTTCAAGGAACTCGTAGCTTTGGAGGAGAGAGAAGCATACAGCAAGTGACTGTAATATATTGTGGTAAGTGAGCAAACACATATACATGTATGAAAGTGGAACAAAGGGAGATCTGATTAATCCCATTGTTGGAAAGGGTCCTGAAGGATTTTACAGAGGGCAGCTCTTAACTCACATTTTGAAGGGTGGATAGAACAGGCAGAGAAGGGGGAAAACATAATTCTGTCATAAACTGATTAATCTATGTGCAAAAGCACAGAGATATGAAATAGAAGGGCAGGTCAAGGAGCTATAAGTAGTTTAGTATGACTGGAATGTAGGGTGTAAATCAAACCTCCCTCAAAAGTGTGTGAGTTCCCTGATGAGTGAAGCTGTTGCAGGAAGGGGGACCCCTTCCAGAGCCCGAGAGTGGGCTCTTGTCTAACACTTAGAAATGAATTGTCTGTGGAGACACAGAAAGCAAGAGACTTTATTGAGAAAGGGCACCAGGGCGGAGAGCAGCAGGGTAAGGGAACTCAGGAGAACTGCTCTGCCACGTGGCTTGTGATCTCAGGTTTTATGGTAATGGGGTTAATTTCTGGGTTGTCTCTGGTCAGTCATCTTGCTTGGCTCATAGTCTGACTCAGGGTCCTTCCTGGTGGCATGTGCATCTCTCACCCAAGAAGGATTACAGCAAGAAGGACAATGGGAGGTTGGTTGTCTTCTCCCAAATTCTCCTGGTTAGTTTTCGGTGGCAGCAACATGTTCCTTATTGGGACCTCCTATTGTGAGACAACTCAAGCGATACGGCCTGGCCAAGGCAGGTGGTTTCAGTCAACAGTTCCCTAACAAATCCATACTGTGTACATTTCACACATCTGCCAAGGTGCCTAACAATTAGTAAATAACCAATCATTGAATCATTAAATGGTGATTTTGGAAAGATATCCTAATTATAAGGATATAATTTTTGTGGTAGAATTTGACTCAAGAGGGACACAGATTTGCTACTTCCAAAATCACTGCAGATAGTGACTGCAGCCATGAAATTAAAAGATGGTTACTCCTTGGAAGGAAAGTTATGACCAACCTAGATAGCATATTGAAAAGCAGAGACATTACTTTGCCAACAAAGGTCCATCTAGTCAAGGCTATGGTTTTTCCTGTGGTCATGTATGGATGTGAGAGTTGGACTGTGAAGAAGGCTGAGTGCCAAAGAATTGATGCTTTTGAACTGTGGTGTTGGAGAAGACTCTTGAGAGTCCCTTGGACTGCAAGGAGATCCAACCAGTCCATTCTGAAGAAGATCAGCCCTGGGATTTCTTTGGAAGGAATGATGCTAAAGCTGAAATTCCAGTACTTTGGCCACCTCATGTGAAGAGTTGACTCACTGGAGAAGACTCTGATGCTGGGAGGGATTTGTGGGCAGGAGGAGAAGGGGACAACAGAGGATGAGATGGCTGGATGGCATCACTGACTCGATGGACATGAGTCTGAGTGAACTCTGGGAGTTGGTGATGGACAGGGAGGCCTGGCGTGCTGCGATTCATGGGGTCACAAAGAGTCAGACACGACTGAGCGACTGAACTGAACTTGATAAAGAGTTTGCCAGAGAGAAGAGAACAGTGGTTTCCATCGTTGGTCCCTGTATCTGACCATTGACTGTCAATTTTATACTTGTAGCAAACAATCTCATTCTGTTTGTAGAAAGGCCCTAGAATAGTGCCTAGCCCTTAATCAGCTCACAATAAATATTTTGAATAAATAATTTATCTTCCTCTTGACAGAGACAAAAGCATACATAATTAAGGCCAAGATCTTCCTACAGGAAGATGAAGCCATGGCTGCACAATCTATTTGTTTTTCTTTTTCCTTTTTTTTTTCCTTTTTAAATTTTTAAATATAAATTTATTATTTTAATTGGAGGCTAATTACTTTAAAACTTTACTTTAATTTTGTATTGGTTTTGCCATACATCAACATGAATCCTACTTCCCTCCCCACACCATCCCTCTGGGTCATCCTTTTTTCAATTTAAACTCTTTATTTTCTATTGGAGGATAGGATAGCCAGTTAAAAATATTGTGGTAGTTTCAGGTGAACAGTGAAGGGAATCAGCCAAGTTTTTCCTTTTCCTTAGCCTCTCTTTGTTTTAAACTCCAATTCCCTCTTTTTCTTATTATTCTCAACAAGAGAAATTTGCTACTCTGGTTAGGGGAATCCATTTTTTTTTCTAGTTGCTGAAGAGTTAAATAGAATTAAAATTTCATGTAATAGAATTTTCAAATGGGAAATTTGTGGCTGGGAAGGAATTACTAAAACCATAGCTTTGAAGCTATAGACTACTGTCTAGCACCATTGTTCCAGCAGAAGTTTAAGCCACTGAAATGCAGATTTAGTTAGCTTCACAAAGGATGCTTGCTCTGTGAGCTTAATACACTCTTACTATGTTCTGTATTCTAAGGGGAATCAAAACTTTTTGCTTATGCAGTGGCTTTCAACCAGGGGGCAGTTTTTGTCCTCTAGTGGACATTTAGTAGTGTTTAGACACATTTTTGGTTGTTTCACTGTGGTGGGAGGAGGGGGAGGGGTGTGACTGGCATCCAGTGGCTAGAGGATGCTAAAAACATTATGCAATGTAAAGATACCCACCGCCTCCCAACCCCACCCCACCCCAACACAGAATTATCTGGCTCCAAATGTCAATAGTGCTGGAGTTGAGAAATCTTTCTTTAAAGTAACAGATATCTGGTTTGGTCTATTACCAGCCTATTGAATGGTACTTCTATTATATCCAGGAAGGACCAGATGATGAGGCCAATTAGGTAACAGCTATAGTCTCATTGCTGTGTATGTGTGTGTGTGTAGCAAGCTTGCTAGATAATACAGTTCTAGTATGCTGGGTAAGATAACATCATTTATTTAAAGCAGTATATGTACCTAGACAAACTCCAAGTGACGAGTCAGGTACATACTATGCCTGTGCCTTCAAAAATATCAACTAAACTATATATTTACCTGAAAGACTGGAGTGACTTTGAAAAATTGATTTAAAAAGGTTCTCAAACATATCTATGTTTCTTGAAGAGTGAATGCAGGAACTTCATAAAGGATTAAATTGATTGGAACTTTAGGGGGACTAAAATGTCCTTCATGAGAAATCCTTGATTTCACATATATTTGAGGGATGTTAGGATGTAGAAAGAGGCTTAAAAGTAAGGAGAAAAAATCAGGAAATCAGAATGGTTTTAGGTTATAATGAATAGCACGATACATCTTCTTTTAATAACTTTTATTCTCATAACTTTTTAATGCAGTTCTTTTTAAAGGTTTAAGTTAAGGGACCAGAAAAGATTTCTTAGTAAGAATTTTCAGCTCAGCTCATGAAATGATCAGAAAATTAGTACTGGTCCCAGGTACACTTTTCCAGCCCTCCTTTTTTTCTCAGTTACTTCTGACAGTAGATGGAAAATACAAACATCAGCCTCAGAGTAGTGTGATTAAGCTTCCTTACACCAACACAGACTTTAACAGCATCTATCTATGCTTCATTGACTATGCTAAAGCTTTAGACTGTGTGGATCACAACAAACTGTGGAAAATTCTCAAAGAGATGGGAATACCAGACCACCTGACCTGCCTCCTGAGAAATCTGTATGCAGGTCAGGAAGCAACAGTTAGAACTGAACATGGAACAATGGACTGGTTCCAAACTGGGAAAGGAGTACATCAAGGCTGTATATTGTCACCTTGCTTATTTAACTTATATGCAGAGTACGTTATGCAAAATGCTGGACTGTATGAAGCACAAGCTGGAATCAAGGTTGCTGGGAGAATTATCAATAACCTCAGATATGCAGACACCACCCTTATGGCAGAAAGTGAAGAGGAACTCAAGAGCCTCTTGATGAAGGTGAAAGAGGAGAGTGAAAAAGCTAGCTTAAAACTCAACATTCAAAAAATGAAGATCATGGCTTCCGTCCCATCACTTCATGGCAAATAGATGGGGAAACTATGGAAACAGTTACAGTCTTTCTCTTCTTGGTCTCCAAAATCAGTGCAGATGGTGACTGCAGCCATGAAATTAAAAGATACTTGCTCCTTGGAAGACAATCTATGACAAACTTAGAATATTCAAAAGCAGAGACATTGCTTTGCTGACATAGGTCCACATAGTCAAAGCTATGATTTTTTACAGTAGTCACGTACAGATGTGAGAGTTGGACCATAAAGAAGGCTGAGTGCCGAAGAACTGATGCTTTGAAATTGTGGTGTTAGAGAAGACTCTTGAGAGTCCCTTGGATTGCAAGGAGATCAAACCAGTCAATCCTAAAGGAAATATTCATTGGAAGGTGTGATGCTGAAACTGAAGCTCCAATACTTTGGTCATTTTCTATGAAGAACTGACTCATTAGAAAAGACTCTGATGCTGAGAAACCTTGAAACCAGAGGAGAAGGGGAGGACAGAGGCTGAGATAGTTGGATGGCATCACTGACTCCCTGGACATGAGTTTGAGCAACCTCTGGGAGATGGCAAAGGACAGGGAAGCCTGGCATGCTGCAGTCCATAGGGTTACAAAGAGTCAAACATGTTTGAGTGACTGAACAACAATACCAACACAGGTTTTCATCATAGCAAATGAAAAGAAATAAGAAAAATGGGTTGTTTTAATTGAGCTATCAATTACTTTTGTTAAAAAGAATCTCCCTTATTTCAGCAGGAGGCTCACAATAGATGTTTCCTGGCTTATTGAACAGTCCAATGTATGTTCCTCCTTGCTGGACAACTTTCCTCTCCTGGTGATTCAGGGATCCAGGAATAAATGCAGCTTATTCCAAGCTGTAGCCTCTGTACTATCTGATTCTAAACAGTAGAAGTGGAAAGCAAGAGGGCCTGAGTTGCACCTGAACCACAAATCTGAGTTTGGTGGGACAGAATGAGCCATGTAAAAATTGTTCCGTTTCTCTTAGACTGATTTTTTAATTCTCTTTGGCTCAATATATATTGTCATATATATGTGATGGTGGTACACTTTTAGAACAATTTTTAATTAAAAAATTATATTTCCTATTCTGTTAAGAAAGGTGGGCTTTTATAGCTATAAAATTTACTGAGTTCATAATCTCTGTCAGTTTTACATGTATTTTTTGCATGTACTAACATGAGTTCTACATATATTAACTCATTTGATTTTCTAAATATTTTAATGAGGCAGATATAAATATTATGCAGTTTTAGAACAGATCATGGCCCAGAAAGTTTAAGAAGCTTAATGTCACAGAGTCAGACATGGTACAACCCACAGAAGCATCCATAGGGCTGATGTTTTTAAAGATATTTCTATAAAATGTTAAGTAAAAAGTTTATTTAGAATATTAAATAAATGGAAATCAGATGACCATTATAGTTGTAAAGACTATATGAAATGATGTACAGGGAATACACAATAAATTGAAAAGCAATATTTAAATGGTATGAAAGTCTAAGAGAAAACAAAGTCTAAAAGTAGAGAAAATTGTGAAGGTCTAATATCATCTAAGCTTGAATAGGACTAATATCATGATATCGCATATACATTATGGTTGTTGGGCATGGGAAGAGGATGGGAGATTCTGCAATGCTTGGTTTACCAAAATAGAAATGTATAGTTAAAAACTGAAGCATGATCAGACTGTAGACTTTTAGTGATTAAGGTAGCTTTCCCTCTGAAATTTTTAAATGTGAAATCTTATTATGAGATTTGACTTCAGTTCAACATTTTTCTGTTTGTTTAGTATGTCTTTTGTTTTCTGATCTGCTCCCTCATTTAAATTAGGAAGCACCCACTCATTATTATTTTTTATTTTGGATTTTCACTATAATATGGCTAAGATAATTTGAAGCACGTGTAGATTAAATCAGATCTTTCAGTTATTCTAAAAAAAGCACTAGGAAAGTGACAGAAATCTGGGAAGACAAGAAACTATTTGTGATACTTCAGAAACAATTTTATGTGTATATGCTGGCTACTGACAGACAATATTTAGATTTTCAAACATTGGTTTACATCTCTAAGTGTGTGATGTTTCTCTACCTCCCTTTCCCCTTGAGCTAATTTCGTCCCTCTTTAGAGACAGACAAACTCACATTTTACTCTTGGCATCTTTGGCTTTGTTCACACGTGACTGTACTGCTAAATTTGAAATTCCTCCCAGTGAGAAAAATATATCCTAGTTTTTGACTTTGCATATTTGATTATCTTAAAAGCAATGGCAACACAGAACTTTTCCAGAACAATTATAATTAAGTAGTAAGAGGATAAAACAATTGGTTATGTTATAATATTTATATTTCACCATTATATTTGATGAGTTGACTAAGACTATAAAGCTATTGCTATTTATAGTCTTTATAAGACTATAAAGCTTAAGCTATCACTTCCCAAAACTTTTGTTGTGCTGTTTTCTAACTCTAGTTCATTAATCTGTGGCACAACTTTGAACATATTTAGATTACCTAGATTTTAAAAATGAATCTGGGCATATTTCCCCTAAGAGATACCATTAATAAGGCATCACATACAATTATAAAAAGCAGCATTGTACAGATGAGAGGAGAAAATGTGTTTTGGCAGAAACAAATTGTGATGCATATTAGTATGTCTTTAGATCCAAGGAACATTTGATAATTGAGTGCAATTAACTTCAGAATGTCTTGATTCTTCTTTGGATGCATATACAAAATTTTAGATGCAAACTAAAATGGTAATGTGAGAAGTAACCTGACAGGTAGACAACAAACCTGCAGAAATTCTATATAGAGAAAACCATACAGGTGAAAATAATATCTAAATTGAAACAAAAATATGACTTTGGAAGGAGAGGAATTGTTCTCAGTTGACAGAGTAAATGGCAGTCTTTTGATGTAGGAATAAATAACTAAATACTTCATATTCATGTGGTTATTAATTTCTGTGTATGTGCAGTAGAGAGGCTGTTTTTTACTTTCAAATAAAAAAGAACATTCCACAGTCTCCTTTGTGTTTTTTTTTTTTTTTTCTCGATGGGCTGTAGTTTTCTCCCCAGGCTGCTGAGTTGACCTC
This sequence comes from Bos indicus x Bos taurus, assembly GCF_003369695.1. Taxonomy (NCBI): domain Eukaryota; kingdom Metazoa; phylum Chordata; class Mammalia; order Artiodactyla; family Bovidae; genus Bos; species Bos indicus x Bos taurus. The sequence goes on along the minus strand of NC_040103.1, from coordinate 23,925,222 downwards.
CACGGTGAATTATAACCAAAGCTGGGAACAGGGCATACAATAGTATCAAAGATAATTGTTTTATGGTAGATCTTTCCCTGGAGACTATAACGCCTTTCTGAAATGTGCCATTTACTTAAACCTGTATTATTTAGTTGTTTGTTTTGGATTTTTACATTTTAACAAGTGTCATAAATTGATGTATAAGCTAAGTAGATCCTGGTCTTACAGATAGTTATGTTTTAGGAAAGAACGTTTACTAAGAAAACTGATTATAGTCTCATTCTTTCCCCTATTTTACTTTTCTTTTCCCATCTGTACTCTAACATATAAACTGTTAAATACTCTAGGAGGATAACTTTGAAACCATCATTCTATTGCAGAGAGTAATAGAGCTGGCACTTGTATTGAGTAATTAAAGCTGAAAAGTAGTTATGTTCTTAGGCTAGAGAATGAGAGTAATATAGCTGCTTAAAAAATTCTATGTAATAAAGAATCCCTTTCTAAATGAAAGGCAATCTTTTTAAAATATCAAAAGTTTGTAATGTTTATAATGATACCACATACATAAGGCATTATTATTTAAAATGATGCAAAATATCTTTGGATCTTTCTACCCTGAAACTAAATGCTTCCATGGCACCTGACAGAAGCAATGCTAACTCTCAATTACCCACCTATGGTTATGAGAGACAGCAGAAACACAGGCAATTGCGTTCACAAAGTGTTAGAATTCTTTAAGCATTTATTGCAATTTCTTCCCCATCAAACATTTTCCTGTTCTAAAGCTTCTAAAAAGGAACAATTCTGAATGATCTGTACTTTAAAAATTTTCTTACCTACACTTTTGATAGGTATTATGGAAATGGTTTCTGTAGAGGTCTCTAGGTAAAAGGGAAACAAAAGCCCAGAGATTTACACATCCTGAATAATCATTCCCTGGAGGTCTCTCTTGGGGACAGACTATCCTTCCTTTTTTTCATAGGATCATTTCCAACTGTTTTCTGTTAAAAGGGCTGCAAATCGCTGAAAGGCCCTTCCTACAAGGAGGGCTGCATAGATGTCTTAGCCTTAATGAACTTTATAGTCATTGTATATACAAAGTATGTGAAAGGTCAGCTAGGCAATTCAAAGAGGTCTTAGATTCAGTCCTGCTCTCAAGAAAGAAATGTATGTATACACCCGTGGCGGATGCATGTTGATGCATGGCAAAACAAATACAATATTGTAAAGTAAAAAAAAAAAAGAGAGAGACAAAATTGGGATCAGTGGCACACCATGTTCACATCAAAAAAAAAAAAAAAAGAAGAAACGTACAGTCTGTCTGCTGCTCCTATAAAATGACAGCAGAAGCAGCAGCAGCAGCAACAGCAGTAAAAATTACATGAGTAAACAGTATGTGACAGGACTTAGGAGTGATATAAACAGTCATTTTATTTTCAGAGTCACAGGAGAAATAATTAATGGAGACTAGGGGGAATCAAAGAATTTTTTATATAGGAGTTAACTTCTTTTTTGTTCTCTGGACCTAGAACAACATGAAGAATTTAAATTAGTAAAGAAATGGGGAAGGAAGGGCTACTCTAGTGAGGAAAAGATATGGATGTGAATAAAGAAAGACGTCTTCTTAGATTAAGTCCATCAGTTTATGCAATTATATATATATATATATATCAGTTTTATTTAGAAAATAAAGAAAAATATATCCTCGAGACGTGAGGGCATGCCGACCCAAAAGACATGAAGAGAAGAGAGAGAGAACGAGTGCACACGCATGTGGGAGAGAGAAACCCTATGGCCCTTTGGCTCCTCTTTATATGTTTTTTTCCTCCCCCTGGGCCTGTCCTGTGTAAAATTAGGCTAGCCAGGAGTGCTGTTTGTTCTACCTGAGGTCCTCACTCCAGTCGGACCTTCTTTTGTTCCTTTTTTGCAGACTTTTCCCTTGTCTTTTAGCCAGTGTCATTCTGGACTCCTTTTTCCTATTCTAACTACCTAACATTCTCACAGTTGCACTGAGTTGAAGTATGAATAACCAGATTTGAGATGTTTTCAAGATTTATATGCCACATGTACTCTTAGTTTTATCTCTTTGTATTTTAAAAAGCTTTATTAGAGAAAGATGTATTGCTTTAAATGCTTATATTAGAAAAATTTATAATATCAGCAATTAATGCTATATTGCTGTGGATCCTTAAGACATTAAAATTTAGGAAATATTGTAAACAGACTTACGTGAATAAATATAAATATTTAGATGGCATGAATAATTTTTTAGGAATGTGACTCCCTTGAAACTTGAAACATTACTCTTTACTGCAGACCACACACACACACACACACACAAACACACACAAGCTGCATATAGTTTCAAATATATACCAGGGATTGGCCATCTATAGCTTCTGGACCAGAAACTGTTGCCTAGACTGTTGCATGTTTTTGTAAACACAGTTTTATTGGAACACAGCCATGTTCATTTAAAAAATATTGTGTATGGCTGCTTTATGTTTCAATGCAGAGTTGAGTATTTACAAAAAGGACATTGTTCACAAATGTCTGAAATATTTACTGTCATTTTTTACAGACAAAGTTTCCTGACCCTTGGTCTAGTATTATTGAGTGGCTTCTGATAAATCAACTAAGTAAACTTCATTTCTGGTTGCACATGTTGGTTTGCAGCAAATTCTAAGAAACCCTGGTGGCTTAGCTGGTAAAGAATCTGCCTGCAATTTGGGAGACCTGGGTTCGATCCCTGGATCGGGAAGGTCCCCTGGAGAAGGGAACAGCTCCCCACTCCAATATTCTGGCCTGGAGAATTTCATGGACTGTGTAGTCCATGGGGTCACAAAGAGTAGGACACGACTGAATGAATTTCACTTCACTTCACTTTGCTTCCAGGAAAACCAGATTTAAAAAAATATATTGAATTAAATTGAACACATATCTTGAAATAGATGTGCATTGTTCTCTTCCCTGGAGGGCATGCCTATAAACATGAATTTCTTTTGTCTTACCTTTGTATCATTTAAATTCAGCTAGAAAGATAATGTCATTTTTGAGCTAATAACCTGATGTGAGTTTGTGTGGTCAGTTTTCTTAGTTGGCTTCCAGGTGTAGGATCTAGAAGCCAAGAAAATGCAATCAAGGGTGAATTTTGGTTTCTTTTGCCAAGCACATTGATAGTTAATGCCCCTAGTTAGCTGAAGTATTAGGATAATGATACAGATGAAAAATGAAGGTTTACTGAACACTAATGGTATATTGCATGCTGTTCTGATTGCTTTGCTTGTATTATTGTTAGCTTCACAAAATTCTATTATCCAAGTAAGTTTTTTTCACCATTGCAATGGAAAGACTAAAATACTTAGGAATATATCTACCTAAAGAAACTAAAGACCTATATATAGAAAACTATAAAACACTGGTGAAAGAAATCAAAGAGGACACTAATAGATGGAGAAATATACCATGTTCATGGATTGGAAGAATCAATATAGTGAAAATGAGTATACTACCCAAAGCAATTTATAGATTCAACGCAATCCCTATCAAGCTACCAACAGTATTCTTCACAGAGCTAGAACAAATAATTTCACAATGTGTATGGAAATACAAAAAACCTCAAATAGCCAAAGCGATCTTGAGAAAGAAGAATGGAACTGGAGGAATCAAGCTACCTGACTTCAGGCTCTACTACAAAGCCACAGTTATCAAGACAGTATGGTACTGGCACAAAGACAGAAATATAGATCAATGGAATAAAATAGAAAGCCCATAGATAAATCCATGCACATATGGACACCTTATCTTTGACAAAGGAGGCAAGAATATACAATGGATTAAAGACAATCTCTTTAACAAGTGGTGCTGGGAAATCTGGTCAACCACTTGTAAAAGAATGAAACTAGAACACTTTCTAACACCATACACAAAAATAAACTCAAAATGGATTAAAGATCTCAACGTAAGACCAGAAACTATAAAACTCCTAGAGGAGAACATAGGCAAAACACTCTCTGACATACATCACAGCAGGATCCTTTATGACCCACCTCCCAGAATATTGGAAATAAAAGCAAAAATAAACAAATGGGACCTAATTAACCTTAAAAGCTTCTGCACATCAAAGGAAACTATTAGCAAGGTGAAAAGGCAGCCTTCAGAATGGGAGAAAATAATAGCAAATGAAGCAACCGACAAACAACTAATCTCAAAAATATACAAGCAACTCCTACAGCTCAACTCCAGAAAAATAAACGATCCAATCAAAAAATGGGCCAAAGAACTAAATAGACATTTCTCCAAAGAAGATATACAGATGGCTAACAAACACATGAAAAGATGCTCAACATCACACATTATCAGAGAAATGCAAATCAAAACCACTATGAGGTACCATTTCACACCAGTCAGAATGGCTGCGATCCAAAAGTCTACAAATAATAAATGCTGGAGAGGGTGTGGAGATAAGGGAACCCTCTTACACTGTTGGTGGGAATGCAAACTAGTATAGCCACTATGGAGAACAGTGTGGAGATTCCTTAAAAAACTGGAAATAGAACTGCCTTATGATCCAGCAATCCCACTGCTGGGCATACACACTGAGGAAACCAGAAGGGAAAGAGACACGTGTACCCCAATGTTCATCGCAGCACTGTTTATAATAGCCAGGACATGGAAGCAACCTAGATGTCCATCATCAGATGAATGGATAAGAAAGCAGTGGTACATATACACAATGGAGTATTACTCAGCCATTAAAAAGAATACATTTGAATCAGTTCTAATGAGGTGGATGAAACTGGAGCCTATTATACAGAGTGAAGTAAGCCAGAAGGAAAAACACCAATACAGTATACTAATGCATATATATGGAATTTAGAAAGATGGTAACAATAACCCGGTGTACGAGACAGCAAAAGAGACACTGATGTATAGAACAGTCTTATGGACTCTGTGGGAGAGGGAGAGGGTGGGAAGATTTGGGAGAATGACATTGAAACATGTAAAATATCATGTAAGAAACGAGTTGCCAGTCCAGGTTCGATGCACGATACTGGATGCTTGGGGCTAGCGCACTGGGAGGACCCAGAGGGATGGTATGGGGAGGGAGGAGGGAGGAGGGTTCAGGATGGGGAACACATGTATACCTGTGGCAGATTCATTTTGATATTTGACAAAACTAATACAATTATGTAAAGTTTGAAAATAAAATAAAATTAAAAAAAAAATCATCTTCTTTTGATAGAAAGTAAACTGTGTGTGAGAAATATTACGTAACCAACCCTAGGCCAATAGCTAGTAATTAGGAGAGCTAGGATTTGAATACAATATAATTATTCTATTAGAATATCTATTAGATATTCTAAAAAATCTGTTAGAATATCTGCTTCTCTTTCCTTCTCAGGGTACCACCCCTTCCTTCCACTCATTGCTGTAGGGCTGGTTTCTAGAAGCTGTATTTTGTTGTAGAAGTTTCATTCTAGCCACAGTAAATTGGTCCAGGGATCAAATTAGATGCCAGATCCCAGTTGAGCCAGTCAGAGTCCTGCCCTGAGATTTTGTATGAGACTAAAATTTCTGCTTCATTCTAGCTTCTCTTGCCATTCTTCTTCCATTCCTTGTTTAAAGATGTGCCCTTAAGTATAAGAAAAACACTTATGAAATCAGTGAGTGTATTTAATGTAAGCAACCATTTAGAAGTGTGTGTTAGTTGACCAAGGCTATTAATTACCTTAATATTGAATGGTAACACTGATTTATAGCATCTCCCACTAAAAAGTAGAGCAGGAGAAGACATTTGTCAATCAGAGTTCATTGCAGGAAATAGTAACCATTGTAGGTATTTGCAGTAGGAATCAGGGGAACAGAGTGATGTAGGTGGTTATAACATCTTCAGGAATGACTGGGACAGTGGAAGTCAGAGGGGCTACTTCAGAAACTGAGATTCAGAGCTGAGCTCCAGAGGTCATGAAGCTGCTACCACCAACCACTGTGTTATAGCAGCTTCCTTTCACACCCACAAAATTGGTGACTAGAAATATGATGAGGCACTTGGCTGCTGCAAACATGACTGACTAACTTTCCTTGCTGATACCAACACAGTGAGAAGATGTCCTCTATCTCTCTTCTTGCTTTCTGAATCACTCAAGAATGCACCTCACTGGCAAAACCTGTTTGCATACAGGACATTGTAGTTGACTGGTATTGAGGAAGTGTAGTTTTTGGCTTTGCTGTTCCTCTGATGGGGGTGGAAGGAGCTTTTCAGCTCTTGTGATAGGGATGAAAGAGGGTGGCAATTGATGCCACCCCCAAAGGAACACGTCTGTTACCCGGTTAAGCACTTGTAGTGGTCAGAATAGCCTGAGTCTGTTTGGTGCAATCCCCAAATCTGTAACAGAGCTAGTGCTGACCTCACTGCTCTCTGCTATTTTTCCTCTAGGGATGTAGTACATTGATCCTGAATTGAATCTGAGCTTCTTTTGATTTATCAAGGAAGTCATGCAATTATTATACTATTCTTTGGAAAGTTGTGATTGAAAACAAGGTAACTCTTTTTTTCTCCTTGAGGCTGGTCAGTGGCGTAGTTTGCCTCAATGTGGCCATCCAGGCTTCTTCTGTGAACTCATTTTTCTTATGTGAGAAAATAAAGAAAGGCTAGCCAAAGCTTCTCTTTCTAGGACTAGTCATATCCTAACTCATCATGTTGCTTGTGTTGCTGTATGTTTAAAGGAGTATGTGTAGTTATTTTAAAACAGAATATTCAATGATATGAGTATTAGATTAATGATATATTGCTGAGGTTTACTCAGTAGGCAAAAGTAAAAGCAAAAGTGTTAGTTGCGCAGTCGTGTACAACTCTTTGCAACTCCAGGGACTATAGCCCAACTAGGGAAAGCTTGCACCAAATAGAGCCCAAGGAGGAATAGAGAATGGGAAACAAATTGTTTGAATTTCTTAGTCTGTTGAAATTTTGCAGTAACCTTCAGTGCCTCTTTTGCAGTCACTTTGTGTAACTTTTTTTGCTTCTTTATTTATTCCTTTTAGGTGATTTAGAAAACTGTAAATAATGAAGCTGTCCTAATTATGGCCATAAATGAATGCCATATTGAAAATGTAAATTGTATACCACATTGAACAACTTTCCATTTTTATTTACCTCATTGTTCTTTTTTTTTTTTTTTCATGAACTATGTGATAAGTAGGTCAGAAATTGTGGGCTTGGGGAACACCATTGATGGGACATGAGGCAGATACTAGGGATTCTCCTTCTAATATCTTAGAATACAGTTCTTATGGTCAGTGGTTCTCCAAATGTCCCGCTCTGAAGACTCACTGAAAAAGAGAAATAACCTAATATATCAATGTTCTCGCAATAGCCTCTTGGGATATTTCCCTCCATAGTATGTTCATTCTTTCTTACCAAGCCAAATGTTCAGAAAAGTGCTTGTTCCTAGACCGTAGCTTGAGAACTGCTCAAGTTCTAGGAAGAACTTGCCTTTTTCCCCAGCAACTTTTAGTGAGACAGAATGCCTGACAATTTCTAGTGTCTACGTAGTGTAAATTCTGTAAATTCAGCACGTTTAATCTAAATTACTCACTGATCTTGCTTTCAATGCCAGCTTCACACACCACCAACTCACAAATCATGTGAAGTACAATAGGCCTGGATATTCACATGACAGAACATTATTACCTTTGTAATTTACTGTGCAGTATTGGGAGATTTTGAGTTGTCTTTTCTCAGAGATTCTGTAACCTGGACACAATATATTTTCATTTCTTTTTGTTCTACTTTTTGGTTAGTATCTTCTACTATGATTAATAGCACCTCTATAATGAAATTTGTATTGGAAAAATAAATGGCCTTTTATTTTTTTAAAGAAGCTTTTTTTGAACTCCATATAATCAAAAAGGATGCCAAAAGAAGTCTCAAGACCCTCAGCAGCAAAAATAAATAATTGAAAAAAATATTAAAACACATTACCATCCTAGAAATAAGAGTACTAAAAGTGGAAAAGTAAGTCATCTATCTTGTTTATGTTTTTCCCCTTTGCAACAATAATCCATATGTCTTGAAAACCCCTTGAGTAAATTCTACTAATTGCAGTGAATCCTTTTTTTTAAAGATAGATAGAAATGGAGGTTATCAACTATGAAAAGTCTATTGGACAAATTTAAGCAGTGTGATGTCATTACACATTTGACATACTACTAGTGTTAATCAATTACAGCACTTTTTTTCTTCCATGGACTATGTCCTAGGAATAACATCAGCTCATTTGAGTTCAGGTTCAGTCCATGCCCCTGTGTCCAGAAGTTAAAGATTAAGCTTACCTCTAATTCATTAGTCAAAATGAAAGCAAAACTATGGGGAAGTACTGCCTTCATTCTTTGCCTTCTCTTGGGCAGTGTTAAATATATAAACAAATACTGAATACCTGTTTAAAAAATATTAGTATGAAAGAAGGGGTACTTATATGCCTTAATCTTGTGTTGGAGCAAGATGAGGAATTATGAAAATGCTTGCAAAAAAGAAAGAATTTATGAGGCATAGTAAGAATGTGATGATAGGTAAAGAGAGTCATAAAAATGAAAGTTGATATACAGTATTTCTGGAAAGGGAAGGAATATGTGAGACTCTGACTGGAGCATGCTTGCTCGGAATGTAGTTATCAGATTCAAAGATGGGGGTACGTGAAGTAGGGTTAAATCTTCATAAACCAAAGGAAAAGTTAAGGTGTTTTATTTTTGCCAACAAATGAAAATATTATCTTAAGGCATATGTCAAAGGAGTAATTCACTTACATAGTAATTTTAAAAAGCGATGAAGACATTTTACTTTTGCTCTATGAACATGAGACATATACAGTTTATGATCTGAGGTACTGAAACTAGTTTTCCGGGCATGTCATACCCAGTCATGAATTCTAAATTATATTCATTTCTAACAGAAGCATTACTATGCAGGAGAGAAAATAGAGAAGGCTTATAAAACATTCATCAAAGAAAAAGTGCAGGTCTTAGCTTAAAAAAGATGAAAACAGCCTATTTGAAAGAGATGTGCAAATTGATTTTTGTGTATTTACTTTTTTGCAAAAACTCTAATGGTGGCTGACCTCATGGGCAGAAATGAGACACTGATATTTTCCTATCCTCTATCCCTCCACCAGGCAAAGCCTGATATTAAAACACAATGTGAATGAATCAGTCTTGGATCTGCATGCTCTTGCCAATTCCTCATTGCATGGGATGTTTCACTGTGACCATTATAATTTCCTCCAGACTCAAACTAATTGGGGGAAAGTGTTAGTCACTCAGTCATGTCTAACTCTTTGTGACCTCATGGACTGTAGTCTGCCAGGCTCTCTGTCCATGGGATTCTCTAGGCAAAAAAACTCGAGTTGGTACCCATTCCCAAGATCTCCAGGGATCTTCCTGACCCAGGGATCAAACCTGGGTCTCCTGCATTTTCAGGCAGATTCTTTACTGTCTGAAGCCACTAGGGAAAGGACACTATCATTTGGGTGAAATGAATGAGTGTACTACAGCACAGATAGTGAGTTTTCAGTAGTAGCCCTATTGCAGACACACAGAACATTGAATATGTGGTTACAATAGACATGGTATTCAATATTAACATATTTAACAGTGGTATCCCCCTTTCACTAATGTGTTCTGTTTTAAGCATCACTTCTTAAAACTGTTGTTCGATGCTATTGCCCTGGTGTATGTGCTTTCTTATACCACCAATTTCTAGGGAGTTGAAGAAAAGTTTTGTTAGGGGAAGTAAATTAGACAGTCTTGTTCTCAGGGATGGAATAAGACCCTGGTCTGTAAGTTCTAAGTAGTGGTGCTTGTTCCCAGAAACCTGAATTTCTAGATAAAACTTTGGACATAATTTCCCCTTACATTTCCCTTAGAAATGTTTCCTGGAAACATTTTCCATTATACCTTAGGATGTAGCATCAGCAGTCTCACACTTACGAACAGATAAGCACGATGACTGGTGCTGCTTCTGCCGTTCCTACTGGAACTTGCATAGGAGTTGTTACTAGTGAGGAGACATAACCATCTAACCATCTTCTTTCATCACTGACCCCTTTCCTCTACTCTGTTAAGAGTCACTGCTATTAGAACATTCTTTTTGACGTCTAGAAATTGCACATTGAAACCCTAATTCCAAGCCAGAAAAGAGCTAGCTCCTTCCCTAGGGTTCCTCATGTGGCATAAAATTATCCTAAAAGCATTATAGGTATTTTGTACTAGCTGTGTTGCCCACTGGGCATCCTACGTGATGTTAGTGGTAAAGAATCCATTTGCCAATGCAGGAGACCCAAGAGATGTGGGTTTGATCCTTGGGTCAGGAAGATCCCCTGAAGGAGGGCATGGCAACCCACTCCAATATTTTTGCCTGGAGAATCCCGTGAATAGGGAGCCTGGTGGGCTACAGTCCATAGGGTCGCAAAGAGCTGGACACAATTAAAGCTACTTAGCATGCGTGTATGTTTCCTACAGGCTACAGAACTTGGGCAGGCTTCCTTCATTTTGGTCTTGTAATATGAAGTGACTGAAGTAGAGGATTTCTTAATCTTTCCCAGTTCTAACATAATGATTCTTGACAGTATGGATGATCTGCTGAAATTGATGCAGCTGGTTAATTAGGGCTTCTAAGAAGCAGATACCAATTGGATGCAAGAGATTTATTAGAGGAAGAGCTTTGATGGTAAATGGGGAGGGGAAATAGAGAGGCTCGGAGAGCTATTAATTTTTTGAATTTTTAAAATAATAATAATTATTCAATATTAATTTGAATATTAGCCACTTTATATACATGATCACAAGTAATTGTTACAGTTACCCTATGTAATGGTGCAATAGCAGAATAATGGTGCCCCAACCGTATTCATGTCCTAATCACTGTAACCTATGAATATTTTGTTATATGGTAAAGGAGAAATTAGGGTTACAGCTGCAATTAAGGTTGCTAGTCAATTAACTTTAAGATATGGAGAGAGATTATTCTGGATTATCTGGGTGGACCCAAGGTAATCACAAAAATCTTTAATAATGGAAAAGGGTGGCAGAAGAGAGAGAAGCAGAGATTGTACTGTTTAAAGCTACCAAGTTTGTGGTAATTTATTACAGCAGCAATATAAAACTAATAGAAGTGAGTGCTTTTATTCTAATTTTATAAATAAGAGAACTGAAATTTAGAGCAGTTAAGATTCTCATCATCACAGGGCAAAAGGCAGAGATTTCAAATCCCGATGTTTATTTCCAAAGCCTACACTCTATTTGGTATGTGGCCTTAAACTGTTACCTGGAATCCCTCAGATATCCTTGGCAGGTTGCTGGCTCAGGGCTTTCTTTCATGTCTTACTGGGTCAGGTTAGTGTCTTTCCCTGTCTAGGTACCTTTATTGGTTGCTCAGAACATCTTCACATCTTAGTGACCATACCTTGGCTCTAGCAGGGGAGTAATTTCCACACTTTTCTATTCAGAGCCTTGAAAATCTCTCTAAATATGGAGTTCTTGAAACTCTAGTGCTGCACAAACTCAGGAAAAAGGATCATGTTCTCAGGCATTTATTATATTAGTGGCCTTTCCTTTTTATCCCTTGCAAATCCTATTTTCCCACCTGCTTTCATTCTCTCAAACTGTCTTGCCCTGCATACTTACTTTTTGTTCTCCTTAGAAAACATGAGGTAGAGTCTGAGTAGAAAATAACCCAGGATATATACATTTTTTTCTTTCTTCTTTTTCTTTTTTGGAAGGTTGCATTTGGCTCACTATGTATTTTCATGGCATGAAAAACAGAATCCCCAGTCCAGTAGTCACTCTGGTTACATTCCTCTTAACTTCTTTTATTTACTTTATGGGTTAAAAAAGTTTTTCTGAGCTAGACTGTGAATTTAACAATTCTTTATAAGATTGTTGTCATTACACTTAAGAGAGGGGGCAGTAGTTTAAAACACAGTTTGTTCATAAGTTGGAGATTAGTGAATTAAACTGCATAGCGATTGCTGACTACACTGTTGACTTTCATACACAGAGAGCATATTCCATTTTAACCCTGAAGAGTGGTTTTGGCCTTGTCTCTTGAGCAAAAATGGGATGGCTCCAATAAATCAGTTTAGTTCTATTTGTTTTATGAGCTGTGCAGCAGTTGAAGCCCAAGTTTAATGACTTATTTCACACGTTTTCCCATAAGTCTTTCCCAGAAACTCAAGACATCCAGAGTTATGATGGGTTATCAGAAAAAGGGAGGACAAGGTTCATTATTTCAGAAATATTACTATCCATAGGCATGCACAACAGTTGAGGCTTTAACTATTTGTGTATTAAATGAGTGTACATATGCTTTAGGTCTTGTTGCAAATGAAAACTTGTTACTTTGTATCAAATGAGTTAACTTATGCTTTAGGTCTTGTTGCAAATGAAAAATTGTATCCTTAGTGAGAATTGAGATAGGTGCTCTTTTTTTTTTGTTATGTCTTGGAACTTTATTACTATTTTTTAAAAATTTTATTGGAGTATACAATGTTGTGTTAGTTTTTACCATTTAGCAAAGTAAATTGGTTATACATATGCTTATATTCACTATTTTTCAAAAATAGATTCTTTCCCCATATAAGCCATATAAACCATTACAGGGTATTGAGTAGAGTTTCCTGTGCTATACAGGAGGTTCTAATTATCTATTTTATATATAGAGGTGTGTCAGTCCCAGTCTCCCAATTTATCCCTCACCCACCTTATTCCCTCATATCTTAAGTTTGTTTTCTGTGTCTGTGATTCTACTTCTGTTTTGTAAATAAGTTCATTCCTACTTTTTTTTTTAGAGTCCACATATAAGCTTAGTTATATAGTAGAGTGTATATGTCAATCTCAATCTCCCAATTTATCGCCTTCCCCCTAACACCGGCTTTCCCCCTTGGTAACCATAAATTCATTTTCTAAATCTGTGACTCTATTTCTGTTTTGTAAGTTCATTTGTACCATTTTTTAAAGTTTCCATATATAAGTGATATATGATATTTGTCTTTCTCTGACTTACTTCACTCAATATAACAATCTTGAGATAAGACCTTCTTAATTCTTGGTGCATTTTATTTTTCTGTATTATTGCACTATTACTTTCATTATTTTTTAAAAATCTGAATTGTTTAGAATTGAATCCTGAGTTTCTGTTTTTAATTCATATGGCCAATTTATTATGGAATACATGAATGAAACTATGCATGGCTTGACTTTTTAATATAATTTTAGAACAGTTTTTGTTGTTGTTTTTTAGTTACTAAGTTGTGTCTACTCTAGGTTTGCAGAAAAGTTACAAAAGATAGTACAGAGAGTTCTCCTATGCCTTTCTTCCAGTGACTCCCATTGTAACATTTTTATGAGATATTTGTTACAACTGAGAAGCCAACATTCATACATTATTCATTCATACCACATTCATTCATATTTCCTTAGCTTTTCCTTTACTGTCCCTTTTCTGTTCTAGGATCCAATCCAGGTACTACATTACATTTAGCCATTAGCCTCCTTAGTCTCCTCTGTGGTGTGACAGTCTTTTAGATTTTTCTTGTTTCTCATGACCTTGACAGTGTGCAGGAGTACCAGTCAGAAATTCTGTAGAATGCCTCTTAATTGGGATTGTCTGTTGTTTTTCTCATGGCTAGACTGAGGTTATGGGTTTTGGAGAAGAAGACCACAGAGGTGAAGAGGTAAATTGGTTGAAATTCTTTAAGGAAGATGGTCTCATTGGTTTATCACGGGTTAATTCTGATTTCTTTCATAGTTCTGATCTTTATTCCTTGTCAAATACAATCTGATAGAGAAGACATGCATATAAAAAACTGCCATATTTCATTGTATTGATATTTAAGATATCGTCACTTGGAAGACATATCTTAATTTGAGAAATGTAAACATGAAAAAGAAATCTTGATTTCATACAATTGGTATCATACAATGTAATATGAAATGTAATCTGATTGTTCAAAGGACAGTTTCACAAATTTCTTCAGAAATACTTGTTACTAACTGTACAGTGAAGAAATTCTTTTGTAATTATTCAGTTCAGTTCAGTTAAGTTGCTCAGTCATTTCTGACTCTTTGCAACCCCATGAATCGCAGCACGCCAGGCGCCCCTGTCCATCACCAACTCCCGGAGTTTACTCAAACTCATGTCCATCGAGTCAGTGATGCCATCCAGCTATCTCATCCTCTATCATCCCCTTCTCCTCCTGTTCCCAATCCCTCCCAGCATCAGAGTCTTTTCTAATGAGTCAACTTTTCGCATGAGGTGGCCAAAGTATTGGAGTTTCAGCTTTAGAATCATTCCTTCCAAAGAACACCCACGCCTGATCTCCTTTAGAATGGACTGGTTGGATCTCTTTGTAGTCCAGGGGATTCTCAAGAGTCTTTGCCAACACCACAGTTCAAAAGTATCAATTCTTCTGTGCTTAGCTTTCTTCACAGTCCAACTCTCACATCCATACATGACCACTGGAAAAACCATAGCTTTGACTAGATGGACCTTTGTTGGTAAAGTAATGTCTCTGCTTTTTAATATGTTATCTAGGTTAGTCATAACTTTCCCTCCAAGGAGTAAGCCTCTTTTAATTTCACGGTTGCAATCACCATCCACAGTGATTTTGGAGCCCCCCAAAATAAAGTCTGAGACTTTTTCCACTGTTTCCCCATCTATTTCCCATGAAGTGATGGGACCAGATACCATGATCTTCATTTTCTGAATGTTGAGCTTTAAGCCAACTTTTTCACTCCTCTCTTTCACTTTCATCAAGAGGCTTTTTAGTTCCTCTTCACTTTCTGCCATAAGGGTGGTGTCATCTGCATATCTGAGGTTATTGATATTTCTCTCGGCAATCTTGATTCCAGCTTGTGCTTCTTCCAGCCCAGTGTTTCTCATGATGTACTCTGCATAGAAGTTAAATAAGCAGGGTGACAATATACAGCCTTGACGTACTCCTTTTCCTATTTGGAACCAGTCTGTTGTCCCAAGCCCAGTTCTAACTGTTGCTTCCTGACCTGCATATAGGTTTCTCAAGAAGCAGGTCAGGTGGTCTGGTATTCCCATCTCTTTCAGAATTTTCCACAGTTTATTGTGATCCACACAGTCAAAGGCTTTGGCATAGTCAATAAAGCAGAAATAGATGTTTTTCTGGAACTCTCTTGCTTTTTCCATGATCCAGAGGATGTTGGCAATTTGATCTCTGGTTCCTCTGCCTGTTCTAAAACCAGCTTGAACATCAGGAAGTTCACGGTTCACGTATTGCTGAAGCCTGGATTGGAGAATTTTGAGCGTTAATTTACTAGTGTGTGAGATGAGTGCAATTGTGCGGTAGTTTGAGCATTCTTTGGCATTGCCTTTCTTTGGGATTGGAATGAAAACTGACCTTTTCCAGTCCTGTGGCTACTGCTGAGTGTTCCAAATTTGCTGACATATTGAATGCAGCACTTTGACAGCATCATCCTTCAGGATTTGAAATAGCTCAACTGGAATTCCATCACCTCCACTAGCTTTGTTTGTAGTGATGCTTTCTAAGGCCCACTTGACTTCACATTCCTGGATATCTGGCTCTAGGTGAGTGATAACACCATTGTAATTATCTTGGTCATGAAGATCTTTTGTGTACAGTTCTTCTGTGTATTCTTGCCACCTCTTCTTAATATCTTCTGCTTCTGTTAGGTCCATACCATTTCTGTCCTTTATTGAGCCTTTCTTTGCATGAAATGTTCCCTTGGTATCTGTAAGAGAGCTCTTGTCCTGAAGAGCTTTCTAGTCTTTCCTATTCTGTTGTTTTCCTCTATTTCTTGGTTATTGCATACAGTAATTTAGTGTAATTTCATACTATTTTGCACAACTGGAAACATCACCCCAAGTTAAATCACTTTGAAATTCCTTATATGTATAGTAGAATAAATTTTTATGTTTGGGGGTTATTCTTATTTTGTAATTCTAGAAATTGTGTTTTATATATAGTAGATTGGTTATATTTTATTTATGAGATTACAGTGCTTCAAAAGGTTTTGCCTTTTCAATGCAAATTGTGCATGGCTTTCTGTTAGTTATTCCATTTTCCTTAGTACCTTCCTACTTTCATTTGACTCATTTTCTTGTACATTGATTCCATTTGTAGAGATTCATAGACTCATAAAATATTAGAGTTGAACACTTTTAGAAATGATCTGATTCACTCTTAATATGACATATAAGAGACTTGGCACAGGTTATCAGCTAGCAAGAACAGAGTGAGATTGGAATGCAAGACTTTTGATTGTGAGGTCAATATTCTTCCCACTATACAACAATGCTTCATTTTTATTTGACTTGAAATTTTCACTGTGAATCAGTATTTCATTGCTTTGCAATAGAGTTTTTTCACTGGATTGCTTCCGTTATTCCTTTCTCTTTGACTTTGGCCTGAGCTTTCCAATAGAGCCAGGGAAATTTACCCCCTGTATCTTGTTTTCAGCATTTTTATCATCATAGAGGAAACATAAGTTCTATTGTGGATTGAATTCACTTGTATATGTATTTCTTAAATAGTCAAGAGAATTCTGATCCATCTTTTGTCCACTGAAGGCTTTAGCACATTTTTTAATCTCTTGGATCAAGTCTAAAAAATATTGTATTATTAATGTACCTTAAAATTAAAGGAGAGGCAGCCTGAAAGTGTTTGAAAGAGTCTTCAGAGAATTCACTCATCTTTAGCACAGTGGTTTTGCCTGATATATAGAAACATTTCTTTCTCTGTAGATTTCATATGATGTTATCACATATGCAATGTATATTTTATGTGTATTGTTCACATGCATAGGAAATTCTTTTTCTGTATGAATGTGTTTTCTGAGAAATAAAAAATGAAATAGATAAAAAAAACCGTGTTTGTTGTTGTAGAGCACACATTTGGCTATAATGGTTTCTATCTGTAGTCCATGAAACAGGATCATGTTGTTCTAGGACAGATCACTTTTGCACTTAGGAAATTGGATCTAAAATATTCAAATTCCAAATTAACAAAAGGGAACTTCACATAGTACTGTTTAGAAGCTTGTTTTGTCATGGTACATTCATCACAACAAGGCCTTGGACTCCTGCAGATTTTTTCCTTCCACTCCTTTTTACACATTTTTGCTCACAGAAAACTGTTCTGAATTCTTTAAGTCTCCCTCTGAAGACTTAAAGAATTTGTCTTCTTTTTTTTTTTTCTTTTCCTAATGGATCATCACTAGGTTTGATGAAATTGGAATCTGGAAGGTGAAGTTTGTTTTCCACGCTGGAAATACACGTTGGAATACACTCTGGAATACACTTTGCAGTGTCCTTGTCAATGTAGATCCACTAGTATTTTACCATGAGTTTGCAACAATAGTCCTTGCAAGGACAAAAGCAGAAGGTAAACCTTGGAAAGTTTCCCACAAACTGTGTGCAGTATCTTTCAGAAATGACATGGTGAGGTTGATCATTTGACTCTCAGTGTTTATTTTCTAATGCATAACAAGGATTTTTATGTGTCTAATGAATAGAATTCCTTATACAATGTTTGTTTCTTTGGGCCTCCTCTGAGGGTATATTAAACTGAGCTTCCCTAATAGCTCAGTTGGTAAAGAATCTGCCTGCAATGCTGGAGACTTGGGTTCAATCCCTGGGTTGGGAAGATCCCCTGGAGAAGGGCAAGGCTTACCTACTCCAGTAATCTGGCCTAGAGAATCCCTTGGACTGTATAGTCCATGGAACTGCAAAGAGTCGGATACGACTGAGTGACTTTACTTAAGGGTATATTAGAGTCATCTTCATCATCATCAAAATGTCTTTGTATGACTATTCCAGCGTTGTGGGACTTTCATGTCTTTCACGTGTGTTTGTGAATTTAGCACTCACCAAGCAGTCACTATTCTCTCTCCTGCTGATGACTGGCTACATGGCCCCAATTTCCAGACTGGTTAGCAGTGGAAGTAGCAGGCCTATAGTGCCCAGACTGCAGTGCTCCTCTGTCACTGGCTGCCTCCCTATTGATATGGTAACACAGTAGATGTTCTCTACTGAATAAGTGTCAAAGTAACACTTGGACAGCCACATGTTGAAGTGTGGCCAGCACTCTCAGCTACTGCCTGTGAACTGAGTTGTGTTCACAGTTCCTTGTAGAGATTTCACTGATGTGATTATATTATTTTTTTATTTGTTATTTTGTTGCAGTTTTTCTTTCGCACATCCAGGCTTTAGCTGAGGCTGAGGGCAATCTTAATATTATGTTACTGTGTTATTTCAAAATCACTCTTTAATTGTAATGGATTATCTGTGGATCATACTTCCTGACTATTCTTTCCTTCAAGGTGAAGAAATTAAAACAAATTAAATTAAATCCTCCCCTCCTGGACATGTCTGAATTTCCAAAGCCTGCATCAGGACTACTGAAGACCTTTGCAGCCTTAAGCGCTGCAAAGTGCGGTTTTATTACTTTCTGCTGTATAGCAAAGTACATTAGATATACACATATACATATATCCACTCTCTTTTATATTCTTTTCCCATATAGGCCATTACAGAGTATTCAGTAGAGTTTCCTCTGCTATCCTTTCAGTTCATTTCAGTCCCACAGTTGTGTCCGACTCTTTGCAACCCTATGGACTGCAGCACACCAAGCTTCCCTGTCCATCACCAACACTTGGAGCTTGCTCAAACTCATTTCCATCGCGTCAGTGATGCTAGTCAACCATCTCATCCTCTGCCGTCCCCTTCTCCTCCTGCCTTCAATCTTTCCCAGCATCAGGTTCTTTTCCAATGAGTCAGTTCTTCTCATCAGATGGCCAAAGTATTGGAGTTTCAGCTTCAGCATCAGTCCTTCCAATGAATATTCAGTACTGATTTCCTTTAGGATGGACTGGTTGGGTCTTCTTGTAGTCCAAGGAACTCTCAAGAGTCTTCTCTAACATCACAGTTCAAAAATATCAATTCTTCAGCATTCAACTTTCTTTATGGTCCAACTCTCACATCCATACAGGCTACCGGAAAAACCGAAGCTTTGACTAGACACACCTTTGTTGGCAAAATAGTGTCTCTGCTTTTTAATATGCTGTTTAGGTTTGTAATTGCTTTTCTTCCAAGGAGCACATGTTTTTAATTTCATGGCTGCAGTCACCATCTGCAATGATTTTGGAGCACCCCCCCGCCCCCCCCCCCCCCCCCCCCCCCCCCCCCCCCCCCCCCCCCCCGCCCAATAAAGTCAGCCACTGTTTCCACTGTTTCCCCATCTATTTCCCATGAGGTGATGGGATCAGATGCCATGATCTTAGTCAGTAGATTCTTACTAGTTATCTATTTGATATGTAGTAGTGTGTATGTTGGAGAAGGCAATGGCACCCCACTCCAGTACTCTTGCCTGGAAAATCCCATGGATGGAGGAGCCTGGTAGGCTGCAGTCCATGGGGTCGCTAGGAGTAGGACATGACTGAGAGACTTCACTTTCACTTTTCACTTTCATGCATTGGAGAAGGAAATGGCAAGCCACTCCAGTGTTCTTGCCTGGAGAATCCCAGGGAGGGGAAGCCTGGTGGGCTGCCATCTACGGGGTCGCACAGAGTCGGACACGACTGAAGAGACTTAGCAGCAGTGTGTATGTGTCAATCCCAATCTCCTATTAATAATTTATTTCCCCCCACCCCTGCACTTAACCTCTGGGGTTTGTTTTCTACATCTGTGACTCTATTTCTATTTTGTAAATAAGTTCATTTGTACCTTTTTTTTTGTAGATTCCATGTACAAGCAATATCATATGATAATTGCCTTTCTCTGTCTGACTTACTTCACTCAGTATGACAATCTCTAGGTCTATTCATGTTGCTGTAGGAAAATTCCTTTGTAAATATAGTTTGAAATTACATTCTTATTAATAACTAATTTAATTTATGTGTGGCCTTAACTTCTTTGCTGTCATAAAGTACCTTTTGAAATTTTTTTGTTATAAGATCACCTAATATATAAACTTTCTTTATATTATATTTATAATACTACTATTTAAAGTTAATCAAGTGACCATAGTATAATTGAGGGCAATTTTTCTTTTTATATTTTGATATCAATAAAAGTTTATTGTAGATGTTTGCCAAAACTCTATCCATAGTGCCTGGTAGATAAACAACACCCTGGAATTCATAGCTGCTTTGGATACTTTGAAGTGTTGCATACAGAGTCTTCCCTTCCCTCTCTTCCTCCCATTCTAAATACTTACTGAGCTCTAACTGTGTGTTTGCAGTATCATAACATGGATCATTATGCATTGTTCACTCATTTGGATACTGTAATGGAAAAGTGACAGAAATTTTAGACTTTTTGTCACTTTTACTTTTATATAGCAGCACTGAATTAGTAAAATGTAAGGCAGGGAAAAGTACAGATTTCCTGTACTTACTCCTTTAAGGCATTGCTTTGTGAATGTGAGATCTGAGATTATGTGGGGATCAGAACAGAAGAAGCAGCAATAAAACATCAAATTCCATTTGAAAAGCAAGGGCAGAGTTGAAGAGCAATATGAAGGCCAACTATTGGCAACCAGAAAGTGTGAACCCAAGAGCTCAATGGATTGGATCCCAAAAGCAGAATCGAGGATAAGAGCCAGAGCTTGTTTCACATGTCTCTTTGCTAGATGTATTTTCTTTCTTATGAACTGTCTGTTTTTGACCTTTGCTCATTTGTCTTTTGAGATTTTAGTCTTTTTCTTATCTGCTTGTTTGAGTTCTTTGTGTAGTCAGTGTATTAAACTAGATTTGTCATATTTACTGCAAAATCTTTCTCTCAAAATTACTTTCTACTTAAGACATATAATGTCACATATTTTTATTCTTTTAAATTCATTTCTATAGTTTCAAAGCCTAGAAAGATCATTCCCTTTATATTAGTAATAAATAGCCATTTTTCCCAAGTTTTATAGGATTTAATCTTTAACCCTGTAACTGATATGGAATTTCTCTTACTATGTAATGTAAATCAAGTGTTCAAGTTATTTTTTCTCTAAATGTGTAATTTGCTATTAGAAAAACACTTACTAAATAATCACTTTTCTCATTCATTCTTCACTGAGTTGGGATATTTTTGAAATTATGAGTTAGATACTCTTTCTAATTTTAGAGTAGCTATCATGTTTTATTAATCTACTTTTAAATCAGTTTTTCTTTGTTTTATTATTATGGTTTTAGGATGCTTAATGTCTTTTTTTTTAAGACTTATCTACTTAATTTTTCAGATGAATTATTTTGCCAAGTTCTGAACAAATTTAAATTGTATTCTGAATGGAATTGCATAAAGCAATAAATGATAACATTCTTCATCTTTGCTTTATGTTCATACCCAGGATCATTTTTTCTGGGTAAGGATATTTACTGACATATACTTAAAATTTTTTTTTTTATTGGAGTGTAGTTGATTTATAATATTGTGTTAGTTTCTGCTATACAGGAAAGTGAATCAATTATACATATATCCAGTATTTTTTAGATCCTTTCCCCATATAGGCCATTACATAGTATTGAATAGAGTTCCCTGTGCTATGCAGTAGGTCCTTATTAGTTATCTATTTTATATATAGTAGTGTGTATATGGAGAAGGCAATGGCACCCCACTCCAGTACTCTTGCCTGGAAAATCCCATGGACGGAGGAGCCTGGTAGGCTGCAGTCCATGGGGTCGCTAAGAGTCGGACAGGACTGAGCGACTTCACTTTCACTTTTCACTTTTCACTTTCATGCATTGGAGAAGGAAATGGCAACCCACTCCAGTGCTCTTGCCTGGAGAATCCCAGGGACGGGGGAGCCTGGTGGGCTGTCATCTCTGGGGTCACACAGAGTTGGACATGACTGAAGCGACTTAGCAGTGTGTATATATCAATCCTAATCTTCCAGTTTATCCCTGCTGCCTCCCCCCTCACTCCCCCCTGGTAGCCATAACTTTGTTTCTATATCTGTGACTCTATAACTATTTTGTAAATAAGTTTATTTGTACCACTTTGTTTTTTTTAAATTTCACATATAAGCAATGGCATATAATACTTGTCGTTCTCTTTCTGACTTACTTCATTCAGTATGACTATCCCTAGGTCCATCCATGTTGCTTTGCAAATGGCATTTATTTCATTCCTTTTTATGGCTGAATAATATTCCATTGTATATATGTATCATATCTTCTTTATCCATTTCTCTGTTGATGGACGTTTAGTTTGCTTCCATGTCCTGGCTATGGTAAATAGTACTGCAATGAACAGTGGGGTGCACATATCTTTTTGAATTATGATTTTCTCTGGATATATCCCCAAGAGTGGGATTGCTGGATTATATGGTAGCTCTAATTTTAGCGTGTTAAGGAACCTCCATACTGTTCTCCATAATGGTTGTACCAATTTACATTCCCACTATTCACATATTCTAACATTCCACTTTAAGTCATTAAAGATCATTTCTTTTCCTTTCACCTCCAATTATTTGATTAGTGAGATAGGACCATGTGTACAAATGTCAGTGTATGAGGATAATAATTCTCTGCTACCAATTACAAATTTGTAAATTTTTTTAAATCAGAGGTAACAAGAGGTAAGTAGCTATAATACATTCTTACTCAAGTATTCCTATAGCTAAATGCTAAGCTTTTTTATAGTTCTAACTATGCAGAATTGCACTTTCTGCAAAATTAAGTGGTTCATTCTAATGGCATTTTAGGTTAATCTCTTTTAGTTTGTATAATTAATAATGCTCTACCATTTATTCACTGAATTAATGTCATCTGTACTACAATGTTCTGGGCTCTGAGGATACAAGAAGTGAATGAAATAGGAAAATCTGCTCTTATGGAGATTTTATCAGAGTCAAGGAGGTAGATAATGGGTGATAAGCAAATATTGTTGTTCAGTCACTCATCTTGCTCAGACTCATGTCCAAAAGAAAATAAGCCTTAGCTGTATTTCACGTTAGCTTCATACCCATACAAAAACAATGTCAAGGAACTTCAAAACACAATATTTTTAAAATAAACTTCAAGGGTATATTATACAACACAAAAAAATATAACCAATATTTTATAACTGTAAATGGAGTATAGCCTTGAAAAGCTGTGAATTACAAAAGTTATGAATCACCTGAAACTTATGTAATATTGTACACAACTATTGTTGTTGTTGTTTGTTGTTCAGTCACTCAGTCGTGTCTGATTTTTTGTGACCCCATGGACTGCAGCATGCCAGGCTTCCCTGTCCTTCACCATCTCCCAGAGCTTGCTCAAACTCATGTACATTGAGTTGGTGATGCAGTCCAACCATTTCATCCTCTGTCATCCCCTGCTCCTCCTGCCTTCAGTCTTTCCCAGCATCAGGGTCTTTTCTAATGAGTTGGCTCTTTGCATCAGATGGCCAAAGTTTTGGAGCTTAAACTTCAGCATCAGTCCTTCCTATGAATATTTGGGGTTGATTTCCTTCAGGATTGACCGGTTTGATCTCCTTGATGTCCAAGGGACTCTCAAGAGTCTTATCCAGCACCACAGTTCTAAGGTATCAATTCTTTGGTACTCAGCTTTTTTTATTGTCCAGCTCTCACATCCATACTGACTACTGGAAAAACCATAGCTTTGACTAGACGGACCTTTGTAGGCAAAGTAATGTCTCTGCTTTTTAATACGCTGATTGGGTTTGTCATTACTTTTCTTCCAAGAGCAAGTATCTTTTAATTTCATGGCTGCAGTCACCTTCTTCAGTGAGTTTGGAGCCCAAGAAAATAAAATCTGTTACTGTTTGCATTGTTTCCCTATTTGCCATAAAGTGATGGGACTGGATGCCATGATCTTTGTTTTTTGAGTGTTGAGTTTTAAGCCAGTTTTTCCACTCTCCTCTTTCACTTTCATCAAGAGGCTCTTGAGTTACTCTTCACTTTCTGCCATAAGTGTAGTGGTCCTTTGCATATCTGAGGTTATTGATATATCTCCTGGTAATCTTAATTCCAGCTTGCACTTCATACAGCCAGGTATTTGACATGATGTACTCTGGATATAAGTTAAATAAGCAGGGTGACAATATACAGCCTTGATGTACTCCTTTCCCATTGTTCATTGTTCCATGTCCAAATCTAGCTGTTGGTTCTTGACCTGCATACAGGTTTCTCAGGAAGCAGGTAAGTTAGCCTGGTATTTCTAGCTCTTTAAGAATTTTTCACAATTTGTTATGATATACACAGTTAAAGGCTTTAGTGTAGTCAAGAAGCACAAATAGAGGTTTTTCTGGAATTCTCTAGCTTTTTCTAGTTCCAGTGGATGTTTGATCTCTGGTTTGTCTGCCTTTTCTGAATCCAGCTTATACATCTGGAATTTATCAGTTCACGTACTGTTGGAGCTTAGGTTGGAGAATTTTGAGCAATACTTTGCTAGCATGTGTAAAGAGCTCAGTTGTCTTTTAGCCTGAAAATTCTTTGCCTTCTTTGGGATTGTAATGAAAGCTGACATTTTCCAGTCCTGTGGTCACTGCTGAGTTTTCCAAATTTGCTGGCATACTGAGTGTACCACTTTCATAACATCATCTTTAGGATTTGAAATAGATCAACTGGAATTCCATCACCTCCACTAGCTTTGTTTGAAATGAAGCTTCCTAAGACCATGATTACACCATTGTGGTTATCTGGGTCATGAAGATCTTTTTTGTGTAGTTCTTCTGTGTATTCTTGTCACCATTTCTTAATATTTTCTGCTTCTGTTAAGTTCATACGGGTTCTGTCTTTATTGTGCTGTCTTGAATGAAATATTCCCTTAGTATCTCTAATTTTCTTTGAAGAGATCTTTAGTCTTTCCCATTCTATTGTTTTCCTCTATTTCTTTGCATTGTTCGCTTAAATGCTCCTCTCTTCAAACTATTCTCTGGAACTCTGCATTCAGATGGATATATCTTTCCTTTTCTCCTTTGCCTTTCACTTCTTTTCTCATCTATTTGTAAGGCCTCACCAGACAACCACTTTGCCTTTTTGCATTTCTTTTACTTGGGGATGGTTTTGATAACTGCCTCCTGTATAATGTTTTGAATCTCTGTACATAGTTCTTTAGGCCCTCTGTCTATCAGATCTAATCCCTTGAATCCATCTGTCACTTATACTGTATAATCATAAGGGATTTGATTTAGGTTATGCCTGAATGTCCTGTATTCAGATGGGTATTCTTTACTGTTCTTCTTTGCCTTTAGCTTCTCTTCTTTTCTCAGCTATTTGTAAGCCCACCTCAGGCAACCATTTTGCCTTTTTTGCATTTCTTTTTCTTGGGGATGGTCTTGACCACCTTTTCCTGTATGATGTCATGAACCTCCATCCAAAGTTCTTCAGGTGCTCTGCCTATCAGATCTAATCCCTTGAATATTTGTCACTTCCACTGTATAAACATAAGGGATTTGATTTAGGTCATACCTGAATGGTCTAGTGGTTTTCCCTACTTTCTTCAATTTAACATTGAATTTTGCAATAAGGGGTTCATGATCTGAGCCACAGTCAGCTCCTAGTCTTGTTTTTGCTGACTGTATAGAGCTTCTCCATCTTTGGCTGCAAAGAATATAATAAATCTGATTTTTATATTGACCATCTGGTGATGTCCATGTGTAGAGTCTTCTCTTATGTTGTTGGAAGAGGGTGTTTGCTATGACCAGTGCGTTCTCTTGGCAAAACTCTGTTAGCCTTAGCCCTGCTTCATTTTGTACTCCAAGGCCAAATTTGCCTGTTACTTTAGGTATCACTTGACTATAGGTATCACTTGACTATATACTTTTGCGTTCCAGTCCCTTATGATGAAAAGAGGTCATCTTTTTTTTTAGTGTTAGTTCTAGAAGGTCCTGTAGCTCTTCATAGAATCATTCAACTTCAGCTTCTTCAGATTACTGGTTGGGGCATAGGCTTGGATTACGGTGATAGTGAATGGCTTGCCTTGGAAGCAAACAGAGATCATTCTATCATTTTTGAAGATGGACTCAAGTACTGCATTTTGGATTCTCTTGTTGACTGTTTGGGCTACTCCATTTCTTCTAAGAGATTCTTGCCCACAGTAGTAGATATAATGGTCATCTGAGTTAAATTCAGCCATTCCAGTCCATTTTAGTTCACTGATTCCTAAAATGATGATGTTCACTCTTGCCATCTCCTGTTTAACCATTTCCAATCTATCTTGATTCATGGGCCTAACATTCCAGGTTGCTATGAAATATTGTTCTTTACAGCATTGAACTTTACTTCCATTATTAGTACACCCACAACTGGGTATTGTTTTTGCTTTGCTCTGTCTCTTCATTTTTTCTGGAGTTACTTCTCCATTCTTCTCCAGTAGCATGTTGGGTACCTACTGACCTGGAGATTTCATCTTTCAGTGTCAAATCTTTTTGTCTTTTTATACTGTACATATGTTCTCAAGCCAAGAATACTGAAGTGGTTTGCCATTCCCTTTTCCCATGGACCATGTTTTGTCAGAACTCTCCACCATGACCCATACATCTTGGGTGGCCCTACACGGCATGACTCATAGTTTAATTGAGTTAGACAAGGCTGTGATCCATGTGATCAATATTGTTAGTTTTCTGTGATTGTGGTTTTCATTCTGTCTGCCCTCTGATGGATAAGGTTAAGAGGCTTGTGAAAGCTTCCTGATGGAAGGGATTGACTGTGTGGAAATCGGGGTCTTGTTCTGATCAGCAGGGCCATGCTCAGTAAATCTTTAATCCAATTTTCGGTTTACAGGCAGGGCTGATGCAGAGTTCCAAAGAATAGCAAGGAGAGATAAGGAAGTCTTCCTCAGTGATCAGTGCAAAGAATTAGAGGAAAACAATAGAATGGGAAAGACTAGAGGTCACTTCAAGAAAATTGGAGATAGGAAGGGAACATTTCATGCAAAGATGGGCACAGTAAAGGACAAAAATGGTATGGACCTAACAGAAGCAGAAGATATTAAGAAGAGGTGGCAAGAATACACAGAAGAACTGTACAAAAGGATCTTAATGACTCAGATAACCAATGGTGTGATCATTCATCTAGAGCCCAGACATCCTGGAGTGTGAAGTCAAGTGGACCTTAGAAAGTGTCAATACGAAGAAAGCTAGTGGAAGTGATGGAATTCCAGTTGAGCTATTTCGAATCCTAAAAGATGATGCTATGAAAGTGGTGCACTCAGTATGGCAGCAAAATTGGAAAACTCAGCAGTGGCCACAGGACTGGAAAAGGTCAGTTTTCATTCCAATCCCAAAGAAAGGCAATCCAAAGGAGTGTTCATACTACCACATAATTGCACTCATCTTACATGCTAGTAAAGTAATGCTCAAAGTTCTCCAAGCCTGGCTTCAACAGTACATGAACCGAGAACTTCCAGATGTTCAAGCTGTATTTAGAAAAGGCAGACGAACCAGAAATCAAATTGCCAACATCTGTTGGAATATAGGAAAAAGCTAGAGGGTTCCAAAAAAATATCTGTTTCTGCTTTATTGACTACAGTAAATACTTTGAGAGTGTGAATCACAAGAAACTGTTGAAAATTCTTAAAGAGATGGAAATACCATCTTTTGCTTCCTGAGAAATCTGTATGCAGGTCAAGAAGCAACAGCTAGATTTGGACATGGAACAACGGACTGGTTCCAAATTGGGAATGGAGTAGTCAAGGCTGTATATTGTCACCCTGCTTATTTAACTTATATGCAGAGTACATTATGTGAAATGCCAGGCTGGATGAAGCACAAGCTGAAGTCAAGATTGCCAGGAGAAATATCTATAACCTCAGATATGCAAATGACATCACCTTTATGGCAGAAAGTGAATAAGAACTAAACAGCCTCTTGATGAAAGTGAGAGAGTAGAGTGAAAAAGCTGGCTTAAACCTCAACATTCAAAAAGCTAAGATCATGGCATCTGGTCCCATCACTTCATGGCAAATAGATGGGGAAACAATGGAAACAGTGACAGATTTTATTTTTTGGGCTCCAAAATCACTGCAGATGGTGACTACAGTCATGAAATTAAAAGATACTTGCTCCTTGGAAGAAAAGCTATGACCAACCTAGACAGCATATTAAAAAGCAGAGCATTACTTTGCTGGCCAAGTTCAACTCGTCAAAGCTATGTTTTTTCCAGTAGTCATGTATGGATGTGAGCGTTGGAGCATAAAGAAAACTGAGCACTGAAGAACTGATACTTTTGAACTGTGGTGTTGGAGAAGATTCTTGAGAGTCCAAACTGCAAGGAGAACAAACCAGTCAATTCTAAAGGAAATCGTTTCTGAGTATTCATGGGAAGGACTGATGCTGAGGTGAAAGCTTCAATACTTTGGCCACCTGATATGGGGAACTGACTTATTGGAAAAGACCTTGATGCAGGGAAAGATTGAAGGTGGGAGGGTATGGAGATGACAGAGGATGAGATGGTTGGATGGCGTCGCCAACTCGATGACATGAGTTTGAACAAGCTCCAGGAATTGGTGGATAGGGAAGCCTGGTGTGCTGCAGTCTGTGGGTTTGCAACGTTGGACACGATTGAGTGACTGGACTGAACTGAACTGAACGCTCTAGTATCTTTCACCACATTCTTCAATTTGAGTCAGAATTTTGCAATAAGGCATCATAATATCAGTCACAATCAGGTCTCAGTCTTGTTTTTGCTGACTTATAGTCATCTTCTCCATCTTCGGGTACAAAGATACAATCATCTGGTTTTGGTATTGATCATCTGATGATGTTTATGTGTAGAGTGAACTTGTGTATTGTTAGAAGAAGAGTGTGTTTGCTATAATCAACACTTTCTCTCGGCAAAACTCTTTTAGTCTTTGCCTTGCTTCATTCTGTACGCTAAGGCCAAACGTGTCTGTTACTCCAGGTATGTTTTGACTTCTTACTTTTTCATTTCAGTCCCCTATGATGAAAAGGACATCTTTTTTTTACTGTTAGTTCTCATATATAGAATAAGCAGATACTTACATACTATGCAGTGATAAGTGCTATGTGTATAAACAAAGCCAAGAAAGAAGAGGCGATAATGATTGAGGGGTATTATTTGATGCAGGTTGGAAAGAGAGTACCTTTCTGAAAAGGTGACCTTTGAGCAGAGATTAGTGGAGAGGGAATGGGCCATGCCTATATGGGGAGTAGTGGTATGGAATATTCTGAACAGATCGGATGGGCCATGCAAAGGTCTAGGCTATTCCTTGAAGGAGAAAGGAGCAAAGAAAAAGTGGTAGACATTGGAGAAATATAATTAAAAACAAAATAGTCTCTCAAATCAGAAACTCTCTCCACAAAGGCAGTAAAGAGAAAAGCTCTTTTTTTCTTTATTGATTATGCTTTAAAATAAAGTGTGGTATGCATCATAGGCATACCTTGCTTGCAAGGGTCCCCAACGTTCGGGATCTAAGGCATAATCTGAGATGGGCCTGATGTAATAATAGAAATAAAATGCACAATAAATGTTATGTGCTTGAGTTATCCTGAAACCACCTCCCCCACCCCAACTTGGTCTGTAGAAAAATTATCTTCCATGAAACTGGTCCCTGGTAAGGAAAAGATTGGGGACCGCTGTGCTAAGGAATTGCAGTGACAGAAAGAAATCCTATCTTTTTATAGATAAAGCAGATGCAACCCATTGCATACATGTTTTCAAGATAAAATACCTGTTCCTCAAGGAAAAGGACTTAACAGCACCATTTGTCACATATAGTTCATCCTAGATTCACCTGGTAATTGGGTTGACCATCTGTGTTAGCTAATTGGCTTTACACAGATGGAAAACAAGTTTCTCATATATTAATGATAGGAGGTAGATTTGCAACTTAGAGCAAGGTACACAGCTAAAGTTAGGCTCCAGTCTTCCTGCAGAAACTGGGAGATTGGGGTGCTTGGCTCCTATTTTTAGAACTAAAGTATAGTTGAGTTACATATTATAATAATTTCAAGCATACAACATAGTGATTCATAATTTTTGTATACTCCATTTAAAGTTATAAAATATTGGCTACAGAAACACACTCATGGATATGATGCTATCTATTTTGATGTTTCCGTTTCAAGGAGATAGCTCCCAGGTCCTTAGAAAGATGTTCCTGGGACATAAAGCTCAAAAGAGGTCTTTTTTTAAAAAATATAAATTTATTTATTTTAATTGGAGGTTAATTACTTTACAATATTGTATTGGTTTTGCCATACATCAACATGAATCCGCCACAGGTATACACGTGTTCCCCATCCCGAACCCCCCTCCCTCCACCCTCCCCGTACCATCCCTCTGGGTTGTCCCAGTGTACCAGCCCCAAGCAACCAGTATCATGCATCGAACTTGGACTGCCAATTTGTTTCATATATGATATTATTCATGTTTCAGTGCCATTCTCCCAAATCATCCCCCCCCCTCCCACAGAGTCCAAAAGACTGTTCTATACATCTGTGTCTCTTTTGCTGTCTTGCATACAGGGTTATCATTACCATCTTTCTAAATTCCATATATATGCATTAGTATACTGTATTGGTGTTTTTCTTTCTGGCTTACTTCACTCTGTATAATAGGCTCCAGTTTCATCCACCTCATTAGAACTGATTCAAATGTATTCTTTTTAATGGCTGAGTAATATTTCATTGTGTATATGTACCACAGCTTTCTTATCCATTCATCTGCTGATGGACATCTAGGTTGCTTCCATGTCCTGGCTATTATAAACAGTGCTGCAATGAACATTGGGGTACACGTGTCTCTTTCAATTCTGGTTTCCTCGGTGTGTATGCCCAGCAGTGGGATTGCTGGATCATAAGGCAGTTCTATTTCCAGTTTTTAAAGGAATCTCCACACTGTTCTCCATAGTGACTATACTAGTTTGCATTCCTACCAACAGTGTAAGAGAGTTCCCTTTTCCCCACACCCTCTCCAGCATTTATTGCTTGTAGACTTTTTGATCGCAGCCATTCTGACTGGCGTGAAATGGTACCTCATAGTGGTTTTGATTTGCATTTCTCTGATAATGAGTGATGTTGAGCATCTTTTCATGTGTTTGTTAGCCATCTGTATGTCTTCTTTGGAGAAATGTCTATTTAGTTCTTTGGCCCATTTTTTGATTGGGTTGTTTATTTTTCTGGAATTGAGCTCCTGCAGCTCAATTCCAGAAAAGAGGTCTTATATTACATGTTTTCAAAAGCTACATGCTGTAAGTGTAAAGGGATAGGGTGGGGTCCCTTTCCTCATTTTCAACAGGAAGAATTATGCCTCTTGTTTTTCTTTGTCCTGGCATAGTCAATGTGTCAGAGAGGGAATCAGATGATATGAAAATGGTTAGAACTTTAGATTTTTCTTTGATTGAGAGGGTACTTGGGGATTTCTAAGCAAAGGAATGAGATGTTCCTTCAGGATTTTAGAAGGAAACCCTGTCTGCTTCATAGAGAATTGAAGAGGCTGCCCTAGGAGAGTTTTGGTGGAGGTCTTCGTCCTTGAGAGTGCTCCAAGGGGAGTTTGGGGGATGGATAGGCAGGAGATGTAGAGAGCGCTTTGCTTGTGGATGGATTTTAGAGGGCACACTGGAAAAGTTTAGTTAGGAAGGATGGAGCCTTCAGCTGAATCAACAAATGTGTGGTGTTCACAAATGACTGATACCAATTAAAATCCAGGCATCTTTCTTCACATATGCCTTGTCTATTACTCTGTATTATGAGGTGCTTGAGGACAGAGACTATATCAAAGTTTTGCTGGATGAAAGGTTAAGCTGCAAACTATGCTTCATTATCATCTGAGGGAATAAACAGATCAGTGTGTGAACTGGTTTTTCCCCTTTTCCTTTTCTCTCTGATATTTACTGAGCATCTGCCATGTATCAGATACTAGGATAAAATGAATGATAATCTCTTCCACCTTCAGGAAGCCCACTGTCCAGTTGGGAAAATGGATGAATTATGGGCAATTTCAGTGCAAGGAGCTAAATTCTGTGATCGCTATATGCAGTAACTTGCTCAGATAAAATTTACATGCAATTCTAGAATTGTATCTCAAATGTAAAAGTTCTATTGGTGATGCTATTATTACCCAAAGAAGGTCTGCTTATATTCAGGCTACTTTTGGCTTTTCCTCAGAATACTAGTAATACTTTAAGAACTGAAAGGACTTCTTTTCTCCCTCTCTTCCTTTCTTTCCTATATGAGGCTTACTGTCGGACTCTACTGTAGACAAAAATCTTTTAAGTTGGATTTAATTTTAGATGCTTAGTGATGTTGTAAAGAATTGCAGTCAGTCTTTGATGCTAAGGCAGGTAAGGCCTGTGTACTTCCTTCATTCAGCACATGTTAAAGAGAGCCTGCAGTGTGCCAGCTACTGCTCTGTGAGATTTGGCAGTGAATAAAAGTAAAAAAATAATGACTGCCCTCATGTAATGTACAGACTAGGGATAGTTTTGGCAGCTTTGCCTCAGCTATATTGACACACAGGCAAGGTTTTCTCTCTTAAGGCAGGGGATGGTGGTGGTGGTGGTAGTTAAAAGTGATTCCCCCATAACCCACTTGCCAAGTGCTTAATAAGTAGGAATGACATCTTTACCTTGAGTGATAGTGCGCCCCCTTTCTTCTTAATTCACTTACTGGGCCTCAAGTTTATCGTTTACTACCTTTTCAAAGTCTGTCCTTAAGAATAAATGTGAAAGAATGAATGGAGGTATGTGCTGAGTTTGTCTGTGTTGTAGAGCAGAATGAATGTGGATTTTACTTCAGAGCTGTTGCCAGAAAAGAGCAGTAATTACATCTGAAATAACAATAGAAATTGAGTTTAAAACTTAATATAAAAAAGATCTCATGTCTGAACATTAATTATGAATAAAAGCTAAGTAAGAAGAGAAAAGGAGAGAAATCCTTCAAAAAGCTCAAACAATTGAATATGTAACAAAGAGAAACTTTATTAGTAGTTTATAGAACAATAGAGCATGTTCCTGTAGCAATACATCAGAATGACAGGCATAATGTGCTACTGCTCTGGAAGTAATCTGTATACCCATCAACTCCTCATTGTTGTTAAGTTTGCTTTCTGATTTGACAGGTATTCAGGAGATAGAAGGTTCAGGCAATGTGAATTTAGATAGAAAATGGTAATACTTAAAAAAAAAATACTTGTAGAGGCAGCTACAAGTCTCTGCCATGTACTAACTGTATGAATTTGGTAAGTTGTGACCTTTTTCTAACGAAGGCGTGAATTAGGTGCTTTATTAGGATTCATTATTGGTTTCAGCTTTAAACTTCCATGACTTGGTTTGGGTTTCAGTATGAATATAGTTTGGAGAATGAAATGGCAACCCACTCCAGTGTTCTTGCCTGGAGAATCCCAGGGACGGGGGAGCCTGGTGGGCTGCCGTCTATGGGGTCGCACAGAGTCGGACACAACTGAAGCGACTTAGGAGGAGGAGGATGAATATAGTTGAGTTGTTAGGAATACATATATTAGGAAAATTTTCTTTGTTAGAGTGGACTTATACACAAACATGATCTTCCCTGGTGACTCGGTGGTAAAGAATATACCTGCCAATGCAGGAGACATAGGTTCAATCCCTGGGTGGAGAAGATCCCCTGAAGAAGAAAATGACAGCCCACTCCAGTATTCTTGCCTGGGAAATCCCATGGAGAGAGAAGCCTGGTAGGCTACAGTCCATGGGGTCGCAAAGAGTTGTGCGTGACTCAGAGACTAAACAACAACAATATGCAAACACATACACAGACAAAAACAGATAGACATACGGTGCGCGTTAAGTCACATCAATCATGTTAAGTCACGTCAATCATGTTAAGTCACGTCAATCATGTTAAGTCACACGCGTTAAGTCACGTCAGTCCTGCCTTGGCAGGTGGGTTCTTTACTACTAGCGCCACCTGGGAAACCAGGCCTATGGTGCCCTCTTATTTTTTATGGTTAATATATTAAACTCAGGAAATAATAGGGAATGCTTTTCTTAAAATAGATTTAATTTGGACATGGTTAAAATGTGTCCAAATTTTGTGATAACTTTCTGTTTTCCTGAAGGAAAGATAGCCCTGTTATTTATTAAGCACCTGTGCTAGATGTACTATTTATGGTGTTCTTAATATGTGTATGGACCTTATTTTATTAATTATTAATGACAACTTTACAAATAGATTCAATGATTTCCAACTTCCAAATAAGGAAATTGAGATGGAGAATTGAGGCAACTTACTCAAGGGTACTCAGCTTTCAAGTAACAAACACTTAAGATTCAAATTTAGGTCTGACTTATTCCAGAGTGTGGCTCTTTAATGTTTTTAAATTCTAGGGACATATTAAAATAGAGTCAAATGCCTGTCTTGAAAAGTGTTTCGGATTAATAGGGGAGATAAGAAAGACTAGTATATGGTTCAATAGGAAAATGTCACTGAAATGTCAAAATTATAAAAGCATGTTGAGGAGATTGTTTTCAGGTTAGGCAAAAAACTCAGAGGTGAGAAAGGGTCTGTTGCGAGGGAGATACAAGAAATGGAGGAAATTCTGACTAGCCAATACTTAGTGGATTTAAAAGTCTGAACTTTGGGGAAATTTTTTTGAAACTCCATTTTTCAAAAGGTGATATGGCTAAGGATACTTCAAATCTGTCCACTCCAAGATATTGTGGGAAGTAATGTCTAAGGAGCACATGATGATGACACAAACAGAAACTTCCACTGTTCCTTCATCTGTTCATTTATTTGTTCATTCATTCAGTACCTATTCATTACATAGTCATCCAATAATTATATATTTCAATGCATATTCATTCAATACACGGAATACTTACTGCAAGTGTTTAATGTGTTTGATATAGACAATAAAATAAAATATAAGATTTAATTCCTGCCCTCATCACAGTTTAATTGGGAAGGCAGAAAAATGAACAAATAGTATACAGTGTGATAACTGTAACAACAGCAGAATAACTAAAAGAGCAACAATTTTGCTTCCATCGATTGAACAGAAAACTAAGATTCAACATTTGGAAAACTAAAATTATGGCATCTGGTCCCATCACTTCATGGCAAATAGATGGGGAAACAATGGAAACAGTGACAGATTTTATTGTTTTGGGCTCCAAAATCACTGCAGATGGTGACTACAGTCATAAAATTAAAAGACACTTGCTCCTTGGAAGAAAAGCTATGACCAAACTAGACAGCATATTAAAAAGCAGAGACATTACTTTGCCAACAAAGGTCCATCTAGTCAGAGCTATGGTTTTTCTAGTAGTCATGTATGGAGGTGAGAATTGGACTATAAAGAAAGCTGAGTGCTAAAGAATTGATGCTTTTGAACTGTGGTATTGAAGATTCTTGAAAGTCCCTTGGACTGTAAGGAGATCCAACCAGTCAATCCCGAAGGAAATCAGTCCTGAATATTCTTTGGAAGGACTGAAGTTGATGCTCAAACTCCAATACTTTGGCCACCTGATGCTAATAACTGATTCATTGGAAAAGACCTTGATGCTGGAAAGATTGAAGGCAGAAGGAGAAAGGGACAACAGAGGATGAGATGGTTGGATGGCATCACTGACTCGATGGACATGAATTTGAGTAAACTCCAGGAGTTGGCGATGGACAGGGAGGCCTGGCGTGCTGCAGTCCATGGGGTCACAAAGAGTCGGACATAACTGAGAGAATGAACTGAATTGGTCTGATTGAATAGATCCAAGGAACCCAACATTGTGTTTAGCTGTTTACTTACATTGTGACAATGGCTCTGTAAGGCAGGTATTGCTATCCTCACTCAGAAGCTGACCCTTGAAGAGGATGAATGACATGATCAAGGTCATCAAAATATTGAATGTAAATAGGGTTCAGTGGAAGCACACATGAGTACCACCTAACTAGCAAGAAGTTCTCCTGGAGTTATTGCTGTTCTCATGCAACATAAAGAGGACCAGTAGCCTTTGTTCTAGAGAGCGAGAGAGAGAGAGAGAAAAAAAAAAAAAAAAATGAAGGTAGGGGCAAAGATAGCAGAGGAAGGGGGAGATGGAATTGGAGCAGCGCTGACTTGAAAGCAGAGAAAACAACCTCATTTAAGAACCTGCATTCAAGTGATTCCGTGTGGCTGGAGAATGAAGGGCAAAAGTTGAGCCTAGAGACAAGTGGATAACTACTTATGAAGAACCTTGCATACCATGTGGGGGCAGGTAGTTGTGAGAGGCCTCCAATTACCCAACACCCTGCAATCTTCCTTGATATAGATTTGAGGATGGTTCCTGATCACCACCAGTTCTTCTAGGGTAGGAGCAATTGCCTTGGATTGCCATCTGACCATTAGGCTATTTCTTATAGTATTTATTCCTCTGAGATCTACTTTGTCTGGTATTAATATAGTAACTTCATCTTTATTTTGATTATTGTAAGCAGGGTGTATCTTTCCCCAGCCTTTTACTTTTAACCTTTTTATATTAATAGTAGGTTTCTAATATGTAGTGAATATTTTCATTTTGATTTTATCCAACTTGACAAGCTCTTCCTCTTAATGTAATTATAGAGTTGGATTTAAATGTGCCATCTTGTTACTCGTTTTCTGTTCATCACATTTGCTTTTTGTTCTCTCTTTCTTCCTTTGCAGACAATCGACTTTTTTCAATATATATCTTATCTCCTTTTTGGCTTTTTAGTTATGAACTTTTGCTTGTATCATAGTAATTACTTTAGGGTGTATTGTGTATATCTTTATTCCAGTTTACCTTTACCTCATGTTGGAATCTTACAACTGTATACTTCCATTTCTCCCGGTCCTTGTGCTATTGTTGCTAACATACTTATATATTTGTTATAAATCTCACAATGCATTGTAATTGGCTTTTTGTTTTTTTGCTTTAAGCAGTTATTTTTTGTAGTCATTTAAAAATTGAGAAAAATTATTTGTATTTACCTGTATATTTACCATTTTTGGTTCTTTTCATACCTTTGTTTAGATCTAGGTTTCCATCTTCTATTATTTTCCTTTTTTGTGAAGGACTCCCATAAGCATTTTTAGTGACAAAGGGTCCACTGGTGATGAATTCTTTCAGTTTTTGTGTGTCTGAAAACATCTTTGTTTTGCATTTTTAATATGTTGAAGATATTACTCCACTCCCTTTAACTTCAGATGCCTTTCTCTCCACTTCAGCCACTTACCCCCAGGACCACACCTTGAAATTTGTCATTTCTTTGTGCTTTGGACAAATGTTTATTGAGCATTCTTTTGGTGGGCACTTTTCTATATTCTGGAAACAACAATAAACAAAATATACAAGGTTGCTGTTCTCATGAAACTTACACTCAGTGTGTATACACACACACACTCATACATGAAACAATAAATGTTAGTATTAGGGCTGTCAATGGTAAAACATAGCATGGTCTACCCTGATGGGAGATTCTGATTGCCCAGGGTATCTTCTTAAGATACAACTTCTACAATGAGATTTAAAAAAAATTAATAGCAATTAGTAAAGTGAAGTGCATGAGGAGAGGAAAGCAGGGCATATAGTGGAGGAGAATCAGCTTGTCTGAAGGCCCGGAGGGAAAAGCAAACACAGTACCTTCACGAGTGAGGAAAAGGGTTGAGGCAGGGGGAGAGAAAGGGAAAGAGAAAGAAGATGAGAGAAAGAGGGAGAGGAAATGGAGAAGTAAGGGGTGAATCAGATAGACCAAGCTATCAGGGGCCTCAGGGAATGCTAAGAATTTTAGACTTTTTTAAAAAAGGGAAACCAGAAAGCATTATAAGATTTGAGGCAGGACAGTAATATGATTCAGATTTGTATTTTCAGAACATCTCTGGCTATGGAGAGTGAATTTGGTGTGGAGTAAACGGGGATGGAAAGGCGGGATGGATAAGGTTGAGAGACTAATTAGGAAGCCCTCAGTGTCGGTCCAGGAGACTGTGGTGACTTGCGTTGCAACAATGGCTGGATTATAGCACTCTTTAGGAGTGGAACCTAAGGGAATTTAGGTTGGATGCATGGGCTGGGGAAGAAGGTAGAGTCCAGATGGTGCCCAGGTTTGTAATTAAGTGGCTAGTGTTTACCATTTCCTGGGAACACAGGAGGAGGAACATCGTTGGGGAAAAGATTTAGTTTGGGATTATCGAAATGAATTGCATAGGAGATGGCAGTACTATCTCTGGCAAGGCTCCTATTTGATGAATTTCTTTTCAAACTATGTGAGTTTACTTTTATTATTTTTCTAAGGCAAACTAGCACTCTTAACCTTGTGTCTCTTGAAAAAGAGATTTATTAATCTTAATGGAAGGTTGTTTAGTGTGGCATGAATATATATTAGCCAGGAGGGTCCCAGTTTTGGGTGATTTCAAATTCTCAGTATGCCCATTATTTTGTATCTTCTGCCACTTCCTGCATAGTTGTATCCATATATAACTGGTTAAAAACATGGAATCTGAAGCCAGATGGGCTGGGTTGAATTCCATCTCTGCCAAAAAGGTTGTGAAACCTTAGTTTATCTGTCAAATAAGAATAACATGGGTACCTTCCTGATGTTATTAGAACCGAAGTTATTTCTCAAAAAGCTTTTAGAAGGCTTGTGAACCACAACCAGAAGTGGTTTATGCACTGATTGTTCCGGAGTAACATAGAAGTCAGATTCTGAAAATTTTAAAGAGAACTTAAAAAAATTTTTTTTATTGGAATATAGTTGATTAACAATGCTATGTTAGTTTCAGGTGTACAGCAAAGTGAATCTGTTCAGTTCAGTTCAGTTGCTCAGTCGTGTCCGGCTCTTTGTGACCCCATGAACTGCAGCATGCCAGGCCTCCCTGTTCATCACCAACACCCAGAGTCCACCCAAACCCATGTCCATTGAGTCAGTGATGCCATCCAACCATCTCATCCTCTGTAGTCCCCTTCTCCTCCTGCCCTCAATCTTTCCCAGCATCAGGGTCTTTTCAAATTAGTCAGCTCTTTGCATGAGGTGGCCAAAGTATTGGAGTTTCAGCTTCAACATCAGTCTTTCCAATGACTATTCAGGCCTGATTTCCTTTAGGATTGAAAGGTTAGATCTCCTTGCAGTCCAAGGGACTCTCAAGAGTCTTCTCCAACACCACAGTTCAAAAGCATCAATTCTTTGGCACTCAGCTTTCTTTATAGTCCAACTCTCATATCCATACATGACTATTGGAAAAATCATAGCCTTGACTAGACGGACCTTTGTTGGCAAAGTAATGTCTCTACTTTTCAATATGCTGTCTAGGTTGGTCATAATTTTCCTGCCAAGGAGTAAGTGTCTTTTAATTTCATGGCTGCAGTCACCATCTGCAATGATTTTGGAGCCCCCCAAAATGTAGTCAGACACTGTTTCCACTGTTTCCCCATCTATTTCCCATGAAGTGACGGGACCAGATGCTATGATCTTAGTTTTCTAAATGTTGAGCTTTAACCCAACTTTTTCACTCTTCTCTTTCACTTTCATCAAGAGGCTCTTTAGTTCTTCTTCACTTTCTGCCATAAGGATGGTGTCATCTGCATATCTGAAGTTATTGATATTTCTCCTAGAAATCTTGACTCCAGCTTGTGCTTCCTCCAGCCCAGCATTTTTCATGATGTACTCTGCATATAAGTTAAATAAGCAGGGTGACAATATACAGCCTTGATGTACTTCTTTCCCAATTTGGAACCAGTCTGTTGTTCCATGTCCAGTTCTAACTGTTGCTTCCTGACCTGCATACAGGTTTCTCAAGAGGCAGGTCAGGTGGTCTGGTATTCCCATCTCTTTCAGAATTTTCCACAGTTTATTGTGATCCACACAGTCAAAAGCTTTGGCATAGTCAATAAAGCAAAAATAGATGTTTTTCTATAACATTAGTTACTCCTATTGAAGCTATTTTACCTTTATAAAAAAACATTTTAAAATATATCAAAATATGGAAGAAAGATGCATACAAACCATATCATTTTATTCCTAATCTATTTTAATGAAAGTCAATGAGAGAAGTTTAAGGGCTTATTTTGATACTTTGAGGGATTTTATCTGTAAGAAGGGGATGAAGTTTTAATTAGTAACCTAATAAATATTTGAAAAATACAAAGAAAATTCCACTTCATAGGGTTAATGTGTAATGACCAAATCCAATAAGGGTAAAAACAGATATCATAATCAAGTTCTGGAAAGGAAAGAAAATGAAGTCACTCAGTCGTTACTGACTCTTTGTGACCCCATGGACTGTAACCTACCAGCCTCCTCCATCCATGGGATTTTCCAGGCAAGTGTACTAGAGTGGGCTGCCATTCCTTCTCCAGGGGATCTTCCCAACCCAGAGATCGAACCTGAGTCTCCCGCATTGCAGGCAGATGCTTTAAAGTTCTGGAAGGACTATGTTATTTGAGATTTGCGGAAGTGAAAAAGCAATGCCAATTATTCTGTTTTTACTGAAACTACTTTGGTAATTAATCCATTTCCCCAGATATTTGTCCATTTATTGTGCTATAGTACAGTGTTAATATTTCTCTTTACAACTGCAATTACTATAGCTGTGCTCTGGGAAAACCTATTAAAATATGTTCTTAATTAATTTGCAGGTCTATAATTCTATTTTTAAGGGTTCATTAAAAATGATTTGTTCATTTGTATATTTTCAACTCATTAATGTTATATAAATGATTTTGCTTTTATTATTTATCAGTTAATAGAAAAATATTTTAGATTGTAAAAGTACCCCAAAATTATAAAGGCAAATTTATGGAATTAGGTAAGAGCATTAATTTACCATAATTACCTGGGGTGCCAATTGTTAATTTCTGAACTATTACATTTATGTGTTCTAGAGTCAAGTGATATTTGATATCTTTATACATATAAATATTATTTTTAAATGTTTATGCTAATTGATTTCAGATTCTTATTTAGATATAATAGTATTAGTGATTGGCTCCTGTTTTCCTCATGGTTCTTGTTCTCAAAATGGTAGACTAAGTTTCTGGGGGAAAAATGAAGGGAAGGGGAAGGCTTAGTGGGAAGATTTTTTTCTGTAGGTACAGAGAGATGAAAGGTAGACCCTGAGTCCAGTCTTCTTGGAACAGGCTAAGAGAGCTAGAGAACTAATGGAGGTTTTCTGTAATTATCACTACTTTTCTGCAAGTCTAACCAGCCCCAGGACTCAGAATCATCCTCATCTAGACCCAAACCTGGAAAGAACAGTGCTAACAGGTGACACCAAACTGAAGCCAGCAATGGATGGATTTGAATCCCTCAGACCCCACCTCCCAACTCACTGACAAATTTTGCTCTGTTCCTTTTATTAATTTAGACACAAAGAGACACTACACCTGATAAGATTGAGTTATTTTGAGTCCTACTTATTTTGTTTATTTTATATAAAAACAATGTATTTATGAGAAAAATATCTATGACCACCTTAAAAGTTGAGGGAAAAGGACTCTCTTGAGAAAGCAATAGGATTTCTTAGCAGTAATAAGAGCTTTTTGAATTCTTACAAAGCAAAGGGGCCAAAATTTCATGAATTTTTAAAAAGAAGGCCAGGATGCTATCCTATGATATCAAACTATATGTTATATTTAATTACAATTTTGCCTTTTTTAGTACTTCCTGGCTCTGGCATAGTATTACCTCTAAGAATATTCTGGAACATAAAACTTATTTGGGGCTTGAAATCAGAGTGGATTTCTAGGACAGTGTAATTGCCTCACTCTTGGGGTTAGGGACTCCTGGAAGAACCATCTAGCTATAGTGTGTGTCTAGTCACTCTTATTTAGGCTTTTGCTAGAAGTAAAATTAGTGGGTCTTTTAGGCATCTTCCAAAAGATACCTGGTACCTACACAGAGTTAGGTAGAACAGGACTCAGGTATGGCCATTAGTGACATAAAATAATTTTCCTAAAGCTCATGAAGTGAAATTACCTGGTTTTTGTCCATTTATCTCAGATAAATGAAAAATTAATTACCCTGCACTAAGTTAAATGATAAGAAAAGAATGCTCCATTTCATAATCCAGTTGACAGTCTCATGATAACAGAGAGAATCTAGAAAAGGTTAGAGCTTCTTATACATTGAAATTTTCAGCCTAGTGTATCATGAAGGTGCTGACTGGTTAGCTAGTGAAATCATGTCTTTGTTTCAAGATTTTCTTACAACTTTCCACTACTTACAACTTTCTACTCTTACAAAGTTAATTTAATTCCAGCTTTAATTATATATATTCCCCATATATAGTTCATGGGTAATTGTTAATAAAGAGTTATATTTGGAATTCAGAGACTAATTTTCCTAAATGAACTTGTACACTTTTCTTATACCTAAACATGAGTTGAGGGAGGCCTCAGAAACCTTGCTAATTCAAGTGTGGTCTGTGGACCAACAGCGTTGGTATCACCTGGGAGCTTGTTAGAAATGCGAAACTTCAGGCTCCTCTCAGACCTAGTGAATCAGAAACTCTGGAGATGTGACTCAGCAGTCTTTGCTTTAACAAGGCCTCTAGGTGATTCTGACACGCCAAAGTGTGAGAATCTCTGCTTTAGGGCACAGGTATCTTTCTTTGCTATCTTCCACATGCTAGCACTGACTTTCTTCCCTGGAGTATGCTCCTGTGACTTGGGACCTACAAACTTGAATCTTTGGTTAAGAAGTATATATGATCAATATTCTTCTTCCTTACTTACATATGTGTCCATTACAATTCCCCAGTGTTGAGGTGGTTTGGAATGATAAAATACAGAATTTTGCATTAGGTTGGGAATCTTGCAATGAGAAAAGAAAATAAGAGAGAGCCTTATGATGTGCCAGATGATTACAGTGAATTTTTTCCCCCAGAAGTAATTCATATTTTACTCTGAGCATCATTTTCCTCCTCAGTGAGAAATTTTGATTCTGGCCACAATTGCTTTTAGCTGATTATACCACACTGGTGTCTTTTGATCCTGAAAAAAAAAAAGCCCTGGAGAAAATTTCACTAACCATTAGAACAAGAGCAACAAAGATATTTTGTTTGGAGAAATGGAAGTGTTTCAGGTGTTCAGGTGGAAGGAAATCAAGGAAGAAGAAAATATGGTGAAGAAAAGATGGTAAAGAAAGCAATTTGGTGAAAGTGTTTGTTCTTTTATGGCAAAATGACAGCAGTCCATACACTCTCGAATCTCTAATTACCAAATCATAAATAACAGAGTTTTTGTTTTACAATTTGGGCTTTGCTTTTTCTTATTCATTACCTCCAAAGTGGCCATTTCCTTATGCATCCCTTAGGTTTCAAAGGAATTTATCATTATAGTCCAAAACATGATTCTTTCTAATTTCTAAAATCTACTTTTCTTTTTTTAAAGTTATCTTCTTTGAAAAAGATTCCTCACTTCCCTAAATTCCCACAGGTAAGTCAGATGAATTGCTATAGTAAAGACTTGCTCTCTTCTTTTAGTCTCCCTCCCCCCAAGACTAGCTATTTAGTGCTCTCTTAAATGAATTTTGAAATATTATATACTGTTGTTTGCATTTCAAACAATTTCAATATACAGGATCTTATTACTTATAATAATCTAAATTCCCACTATGTTTGTTTTTTTTTTCTTCATAGATTTCCACACCTACTTTTAAGAAAAAACAAGTTTTAGACAACTCATAATTTAAGGGAACAAACAAGTACTTAAATAAATTTCCAAATAGTTTCAAGCATCTTCTAAGTTATCACTTGCTTGACACATTCTTAGTGAGGTAAGAAAAAAGTATTTCAGATAACTTAGAGTTGCTGTAAGTGGCTGTTGTTAGAGCAGAAGTTTCTGAGTGGTCTTCTCTTTGGCCTTGACAGCTCAATAAAATGCTAGGAGTTTGACAGACTTTAGCTGTTATTAGAAAACAATATAACCAATATATTCCATGGTTAGGACACATTAAATTAAATTCCCATCATGTTATCTTTGGCAGATGTTCATGGACTGGTTAAAAGTTCCTTGATATTTCTTTAAAACAATATCTGATAACTCTTCTCTCTAGACCAACAGTAATTTTCCTTTTCTTGCTTGTTTTAATGGCCAAACCTACA
Organism: Bos indicus x Bos taurus; assembly: GCF_003369695.1. NCBI lineage: Eukaryota > Metazoa > Chordata > Mammalia > Artiodactyla > Bovidae > Bos > Bos indicus x Bos taurus. Next base: position 23,881,234 of record NC_040103.1, on the reverse strand, counting down.
CACAGTGATTTTTTTATTTATGTACTTAGTCAGTATATTACTCATATGTTTTTTTCAACTTATGAAGAAAATGATTTTTATGAAACATACATGTGGTACTTAAACATTAATAAATAGAAAAAAAACTGATAATGCTAATCAATAAGTAGATAGATCCAAGAAATTTCAGTACATTATATTATGTTTTTACAAACTTGTCTAGACCAAGCCAAGCTAGAATATTCTGTTTTTTAAGCAGAGAAATCCCACAGTTGAGTCTATCATGTTAACTCACTCTTTTAGGTTGAATAAGCTTCTCTAGTTAAATTGACTCCCTTGCTCCCATGGTTTTCTCATTTTCTGTCCATTTTTCATGTTGCCATGTGGTTATCAACATAGTTTCAAAAGTTCTCTGTTTTGAAAGTGTTTCTGGTTTCCATTGCTAGCAAGATAAAATCATAATAATCTTATTATTATAGAATGTAAATTTCTTCACAAGTTAGTCCTAATGTTCCAACATCATTCTACTTCTTCTACTCATTTCTTCCATGTTCTAGCCACATGTGACTTCTTGCTGGCCTCTGAATATACCATGTCCTGAAACATTCATGAGTTTGTTTCATGCTGTATGACCTTCCAGTAAACTCTCTTCCTTAGGGCCTGCAACACTCCCATAATGCCTTGTGGTTAACACAGGGTGACCCTATATCACCTATGTCTCAAATAAACCAAGGTCTCTTGTCTTCAAGGCCTTTCTGGAAACAGAGTGGGGTAGTATACAGTGTGTACAAATCTCCTGAATAAAGTATTTTTATTTAAAAATCATGTTTTTAATGTTTTAAATGTTTTAAATCTGTGCTTTGTATAAATGAATAGGTAACAATTTTTGCCTCAGAACAGAATATGAAATAAGGGAGTTATAATTGGAAAGCCCTTGGGCTGATAATTTTTACTCTGCTGAAAGCAATAAAAATAGTCATAGCACCTCTGTCTGTCCCTCTTCATCTCAGAATGGTGACTCATGGTCTCAATGGCCCAGCTGTGGGTAGCAGATGATCTCTCTGATCATTACAGAGTGAGTGAAACCAGTTCCAGGGCTTTGCACTACTTGGGAACGTAAGAATCCGTCTTTGAATGGAGGGCAGAGGTAAAACATTAATATCTGGATAGTGCTTCCTGTCATATTTGATAGGAAGTTAAGGAGTCTAAGTCTTTAGTAGCTAGACACTACTCTGCAGTTTTCTTCTTATCAAAAGCATCACAGAACAACATTGGCTAAAGAGAAGAAGAAATTCAGTTTTGCAGAACCAAGCATACATTCTGTCTATTCCCTTTGAATAGAATTAATAATTCCCTGTTTTCTGCCCGATCGCTCATCCCCTTTGAAGTTTCCTGATTCTCCCTCCCTGATCCCATCCTCAGGGAGAACACCTCTCTACTAAACTACACTCTGGAATCTCTCTTGTGTATAATTCTTTTTCAGAGGTTTCATATTGGGTATGCCATTATTAGTTTTTCATGTATCTCCCACACTAACCTGTGTTTTATCTGCCTTAGTATCTTTGGCATCTAGTATGGTTCTTGGCCTATAGTGGGTATTAGTGAGTGTGTTAGTCGCTCAGTCATGTCCGATTCTTTGCGACCCCATGGACTGTAGCCCACCAGGCCCCTCTGTCCATGGAATTCTCTAGCAAGAATACTGGGGTGGGTTGCCATTTCCTTCTCCAGGGGATCTTCCCAACCCAGGGATCTAAACTGGATCTCCCTCATTGGAGGCAGATTCTTACCATCTGAACCACCAGGGAAGTCCATATGAGGTGGTATTGTTGTTGTTTTTTATAGTAAATAAGTAATAAATATTAAGTGAATGAAGGGTATGGCTAAAATGAAAAAAGAAATAAGTTAATCTATCTTTGGATTCTGCTGTGTTGTTAAAGTTTCCCTATTGCATTTCACTTTATGAAAAGCAAAGAAATTTTCACTTTAAGTAATTTATTTCAATTTTATACTCATTGAATACCTTAGAAGGTACTATGATAAGTGTTTTAAGAGACACACAGATATTTAAGTCCCCAGTTAATTCTGGAAGCACTTCTAATACATACTTTTTGAAAGTAGTAGTAGAGACTAAATACATTTGAGTTGAATGAAATATTTCTTGAATATTTTCGCAAGGACTGGGCAAGTTGGCAATCCCATTTATCTATTTAACAAACATTTATTGAGTACCAACTGTGGGCCAAGCTTGGTAGTTGGGTAACAAAGAAGATACCATCAAACACATTCTCTGTTCGTGGAAATTACAAATTACAATTTAGTGTGTGAGAGGAATTAAATAAATACAGAAATAATCATTTAGAGAGATTTTTCAAGTGCTAGGAAGAAAATTGTCAAATATAATAATTATATTTTTCAATGTTGGAAATAGCATATTTAGAAATTAGTTGTCTCAAAATATAGAAAAGCATTTGGAAACTTATTCCAGGTACTTTGAAATCTTAGCAAATGCTGTATGATCAGAATCTTTTGGTTATCTTTAAAGATATTGATAAATGAAGTACTTTTATGGTACAATTTTAATAATGGGAATGAGTTAACTTACTTCCTATTGAAATTTTTATTCATGATATTTGTAGGAGAAGCAGAAAATCATATGTATGTATGTGGGAACTAATATTTTATCAACATCAAGAAGAGAATAGCTGTACATTCCTAGCAAATCAGCAGTTTCCCTGTCATATCTGACTTTCATTTCATTTTTAATGTTGTTTTCTTGCAATGACAAGAATATTGAACTGAAACCCTGTAAAGAATTTTATTATGTTTTAAAATGTTGAAAAAATTGGGACTGGATCCTTGTTGATGTGTTAACATTAATGCAGAGTGTCTAGAAGTAGGTATCCATTTGTTTATTCACATAAACTTTCTAATCAGTCACACTCAACAGAAAATGGATGAAAGTAACAGAATACTCATTAAGGGAAATTATATTAATAGCCATTTGACCTAAATTTCATAGACTTGCTAATTTTTTGAGTACTTACTAATTTTCCTAACTGAATCAGCATTTATGCTCTCTTAATCCAAAATCACTTCAGATGGTGATTGCAGTCATGAAATTAAAATACTCTTACTCCTTGGAAGGAAAGTTATGACCAACCTAGATAGCATATTGAAAAGCAGAGACATTACTTTGCCAACAAAGGTCTGTCTAGTCAAGGCCATGGTTTTTCCAGTGGTCATGTATGGATGTGAGAGTTGGACTGTGAAGAAAGCTGAGCGTCGAAGAATTGATGCTTTTGAACTGTGGTGTTGGAGAAGACTCTTGAGAGTCCCTTGGACTGCAAGGAGATCCAACCAGTCCATTCTGAAGGAGATCAGCCCTGGGATTTCTTTGGAAGGACTGATGCTAAAGCTGAAACTCCAGTACTTTGGCCACCTCATGCGAAGAGTTGACTCATTGGAAAAGACTGATGTTGGGAGGGATTGGGGGCAGGAGGAGAAGGGGACGACAGATGATGAGATGGCTGGATGGCATCACTGACTTGATGGATGTGAGTTTGAGTGAACTCTGGGAGTTGGTGATGGACAGGGAGGCCTGGGATGCTGCAATTCATGGGGTCACAAAGAGTCAGACATGACTGAGTGACTGAACTGAACTTAACTGAATAAAAAGACCTAAGTAGATTTATGTATGAAATTTAGAAAATATTTTGAAGGGAAGGTGATATGTGCATTCTATATTAGTTAGCATTTTTGGGCACTTCCATTTTTTATTACAATAGTAGTTTGTATGAGCTGAGTGTCACCAACCTTCATTCATTCAGCAAATGTTGACTGATCACCCATTATGTGCCAAGTTCTGTTCTTGGCATTGTATGTACATATCTGTTCTATGAATCTGAGAAAATAATACACACTGTCACCAATCATCACATCTGATGTCCTGACATTGGTTGGCTCTTTTCTTCATGTGCTTCGGTTCGGGAGAAGTTTGCAATAAGACAGTAAAATGGATATTTAGGTTCTTCTTCTGGATTTGATTTAAAACTAAAAAAGCTTTTAATATATATTATTTCTGAATTAGATAAATCTCTATCTTGGGAATACAACCCAGACTAGCTTTTGCTTTCTTCTGGGTTAGCTCTGTTCTTAGAATGACTTTCTCCATAATGTAGCAAAGAGACCTCTCGGCAACTCCCGGCTTACTTTGTTATTGGTTTGTTTGTTTGTTTTTTTTCAGCAGATGATTACCATTTCCCCCCATATCAGTTCCCCAAAACACGCTGATGGACTCTGCCTGGGCCATGGGTTCTGATAGGTCAACCCAGATCTTGTGCCCACACCTGGGAAGAGAAAGATAAACTGAAAATATTAACAGCTTTTACAGAATCATATGAAGTGAGGAAAGGTCAGTGTGCTAGTGGGAAAAAGACATGTTATTTCCAAAAGAAGGACTAGAAGATGCTGGCAGACTCAGATGGTAAAGCATCTGTCTACAATGTGGGAGACCCAGGTTTGATATCTGGGTTGGGAAGATCCCCTGGAGAAGGAAATGGCAATCCACTCCAGTACTCTTGCCTGGACAATCCCGTGGACAGAGGAGCCTGGTAGGCTACAGTCCAGGGGATTGCAAAGAGTTGGAAACGACTGAGTGACTTCACTTCTTCACCACAAATATATATAAAAGTTAATTGTTTTTGTGACTTAAAAATAAACCTTCTAAATCTATTAGAAGTGATCTAGAATATTATGTCACTTTGCAGAATAAATTTGGCCAAAGAGTATAAAATCAGGAAATTCTAAGGTATATTAGAAATCATCTCTATTCAAAAGATCAAATACCTTTTCTTCTTTGTTGGATGACTATGCATTTTAGAAAGATACTCTTATCTTTGATAGATGCGTTTTTGAGTAATTTTAAATTTTGATATAATTTCAAAATTATAAAAATGTTGCAAGAGTAGTACAAGGAACTCATTATTACCTATATACATTTTACCCTGATTCATTAATTGTTTACATTGTGTATCATTTACTTTATTATTCTCCCTCTCTCTTCCTTTTTCTGAACTTTTGGAGAGTCAATTGGAGACACTATGATACTTTACCTTTAAAAACTTCATTATTTTCTGTGAACAAGGGCATTGTCCCACATAATCTCAACATAGGTATCAAAACTCAGGAACCTTACCACTGATAAAATACTATTACCTAATTTAGAGTTCATACATATTCAAATGTTGTAAATTGTCCCCAAATTGTGACTATTTCTCACAGGTCAGGACCAATGCAGGCACATGCAATACACTCTTTTCTTGTTTCTTTTGTCTCCTTTAATCTAGAAGAATCTCTCAAACTTTGTTATATTGACCTTGTTATTTTTTTTAAAAGTGTAAGCTAGTTATTTGAAAGAATATTCTTCAATTTGGATTTGGCTCATGTTTTCATGATTCAGTTCAGTTCAGTTCAGTTGCTCAGTCATGTCCGACTCTTTGCGACCCCATGAATTGTAGCACGCTAGGCCTCCATGTCCATCACCAACTCCCGGAGTTCACCCAAACTCAAGTCCATTGAGTCAGTGATGCCATCCAGCCATCTCATCCTCTGTCGTCCCCTTCTCCTCCTGCCCCCAATCCCTCCCAGCATCAGAGTCTTTTCCAATGAGTCAACTCTTTGCATGAGGTGGCCAAAGTACTGGCGTTTCAGCTTTAGCATCATTCCTTCCAAAGAACACCCAGGACCCATCTCCTTTAGAATGATTAAATAGATTTAAGCTATACATTTTTGGCAGGAATAACACAAAAGTGATAGTCTCTCCTCAGTATGTTCATGATGTTGTTTTGTCCCAGTATTAATGATATTGCACAAATACACATATACCTGCATCTATGTTTATCTATTTACATTAAAAAATATGAGTTTATTCTGTTACCAATACCAATACTTTCATTTGCTCAGCATACACCTTTCCTTTTTTTTTTTTTTTTTGAGTTTATATGACATGCAGAATACCTTATTGTCACTCTGGAGAGTTTAGAAAGACTAGGAGGAAATATCTGTATCAGGAAAGTCTTACTAATCTGATCAACTTCTTTCATTAGGTGATGAAAAACATGATTTATGAAAAATCAACATTCAGTTATTAAAGAAACCCAGAGAAGGCTTGTTGTGTAAAGTGAGTGCTTAATGTTCCTAAAAAAACAAAACTCATGGGGTGTAGATGAGTTTTCTTAATCCTCATGTGATTATGGGAAGGGGTGCTTGTGGTTAGGCTTTTGAAGCTGATAATATTGTTCTACTAGAGGCATGTTTCGGAGAAGGCAATGGCAACCCACTCCAGTACTCTGGCCTGGAGAATCCCATGGATGGAGGAGCCTGGTAGGCTGCAGTCCATGGGGTCGTGAAGAGTTGGACACCACTGAGCGACTTCACTTTCACTTTTCACTTTCATTCATTGGAAAAGGAAATGGCAACCCACTCCAGTGTTCTTGCCCGGAGAATCCCAGGGATGGGGGAGCCTGGTGGGCTGCCATCTCTGGGGTCGCACAGAGTCGGACACGACTGAAGCGACTTAGCAGCAGCAGCAGCAGAGGCATGTTTACTCTTCAAACGTAATCTATGAAGATGTTAGAACAGATGAGGTTGGTCTGTTAAAAAACAAACAAACAATGAAATACTAGATTGTAGAAGACATTAACTTCATGAGATAGCCATGAAATTATAATTATAGGGAAAAATCTCTAAGACCAAATTTATAATAGAATATTTCCATGTTATAATGATGTTCCTCACTATTAAATGTAACTTTCTTCAACCTGTAAAGTATCAGTGGTATTCAAAGTTTTTAGTTCTTTTGCTTTAATATTAATCAAAAACCTTGTCTTTTGTGTCAATCCACATGGCATGTACCATAGATTTTATAGATGACTTTTGATTCAGATGATTAAGAGGAATTCACCTTCTTCCTTTTCTACTCCCTAGACTACCTTTGGTGAAGAGAAGTTGTCAGGCACTGTTCTAAAATTATGAGATAAAGGTGATATTATTTCATTATGAAGCAGAGATATTCACATGTACACTGTATCTGTGGCATACTTCACTATTTTATAGTAAGTGAGAATTACTTTTCTTAAAAACAACAAAAGCTAAACTTTTAACTATTGAAAAAAGGCAGTCTTTATTTCAACTTAGACTTATTAACCCCTGAACAATAAACATTATATCCTATAATGTTAAGAAGGGGAGAGTCAACTATTTTACTAACTTGCTTAATGTCTTATAACAACACTCTGTGCTCTGAGAAAATAAAGATAATATGTACCTATTGTGTACTGGAAACAAAATTCTTAGTTTTATGCATATTAGCTCATTTAATACTCCTGAAATACCTGTGTGAGGTAGATACTAATATTATAATTTTCAGATGTAAAACAGAGGTTTAACTACTTTACAAAGTCACACAGCTAGAAAAGTCAGAGCTGAGACTTGAATACAGGGAATCTGCCTTGTGAGTCACTTGTCATAACAAATTACTTCTTCAGTTACAAATTAGATGAATTTATTCCTGCAAAGGTTTTGTACTATAATTTAAATAATATATAATTTAGATGTTTTCAGACACTATTTTAATAATAATTTGAAAATTTATACCATCATGCATAATCTTTACAACAATTTGATAATTTTTTAAAAATTTGTTTTAGGAGTTTGAAAGTACAAACTACACAAATAGATTTAAATGCCTTTTCACTATTAAGAATAAAATGGTAGTTTGTTAGTTGATATTGGCTTTTAATGTATCCTGTTTAACCCTGAAGGAACACTAGTACATTAAATTTGTGCCTAATTAAAGGAAGAGAATTTTATGAATATAACTACTGTACTGTTATTTTTATAAAATAATGAAATTTGAATCATAACTCTGGAGTGTCTCAGTTGGCACATATGTTCCCTGGCAAAGGAAAGATTAAACTTACATTGGTTTCTAAATTGCTGAAGACCAATTATTTTGCTGATGATATTCATTTACATTCTTCCCCGAGTGTGAAAAAGTACTTTAATTTATTTGTAATTGATGACAAAATTACTCTAGAGGCTTGTATAGAAGAATGAAAAGGTGTCTTCTTTTGGTTTGAAGGCAAGGGTGATGCATATTTCGGCACTATCCTATCTAATTAGATAACTCATTTAAGATTTATGCTGTTAAATGTCTTCATAGTTCCATTTTATGTGGATGGAGACACAGTGTAGTGTAGTGGAACAACTATTAGATTAGTCCAAGTTCCCAACCATTAGACATAGAATTTTAAATAAAGTCATTTAACATCTGAGTCAGTTTCCTCATTGTCTCAGTTTCCTCATTTGTAAAATAGGGCTAATAATGCCCTCCTCCTACCTTATCTAGTTGTGAGGACTGATTGAAACATTGTACAGAAAATTATTTTTAAGCATTTTCTGACTTGTTAAATGTACATTGTCTTTACTAATGAAGGCAGAAAGCCATAACATTTAGTTTAGCTTTATTAAACATTACAGTTGATTCTTCAATAAACAGGGATAGCAGGGTGACAATATACAGCCTTGACGTACTCCTTTCCCAATTTGGAACCAGTCTGTTGTTCCATGTCCGGTTCTAACTGTTGCTTCTTGATCTACATATGGGTTTCTCAGGAGACAGTTAAGGTGGTCTGGTATTCCCATCTTTGTAAGAATTTTCCAGTTTGTTGTGATCCACACAGTCAAAGGCTTTGGCATAGTCAATAAAGCAGAAATAGATGTTTTTCTGGAACTCTCTTGCTTTTTTGATGATCCAGAGGATGTTGGCAATTTGATCTCTGGTTCCTCTGCCTTTTCTAAAACCAGCTTGAACATCTGGAAGTTGAGGGTTCACGTATTGTTGAAGCCTGGCTTGGAGAATTTTGAGCATTACTTTACTAGCTTGTAGCCAATGAAGCAGATTTTTTTCCCCTTGGAATTCCCTTGCTTTTTCTATGATCCAACAGATGTTGATCCCTAATTCCTCTGCCTTTTCTAAATCCACTTTGAATATTTGGAAGTTCTCAGTTCACATGCTACTAAAGCCTAGCTTGAAGGATTTTGAGCATAACATTATTAGCATGTGACATGAGCACAATTTTACCATAATTTTGATATTATTTAGCATTGCCTTTCTTTGGGATTGGAATGAAAATTGACCTCTTTCAGTCCTGTGGCCACTGTTGTTTTCTAAATTGCTGATATATTGAGTGCAGCATTTGAACAGCATCATCGTTTGAAGTGAAGTGAAGTGAAGTCGCTCAGTCGTGTCTGACTCTGCGACCCCATTGACTGTAGCCTGCCAGGCTCCTCTGTCCATGGAATTTTCCAGACAAGAATGTTGGAATGGGTTGCCATTTCCTTCTCCAGGGAATCTTCCCAACCCAGGGATTGAACCCAGGTCTCCTGCATTGTAGGCAGATGCTTTTACCGTCTGAGCCACCAGGGAAGTCCCATCATTGTTTACTATAATCCAATTTGTGGAACATTTTCATCACCGCTAAAATGAACTTCTATGTCCATTTGTAGTTATTCCCTGTAGCTACAGTATGATGTTGGAGATGCCAAGGGAACATTTCATGCAAAGATAGGCACAAGAAAGGACAAAAATAGCAAAGACCTAACAGAAGCAGAAGAGATTAAGAAGAGGTGGCAATAATATACAGAAGAACTCTACAAAAAAGTTCTTAATGACCCAGATAAGCATGATGTATGGTGACTTACCTAGAACCAGACATCCTGGAGTATGAAGTCAAGTGGGCTTTAGAAAGCATTTTATGAATAAAGCTAGAGGAGGTGATGGAATTTCAGTGGAGCTATCACAAATCCTAAAAGATGATGCTGTGAAAGTGCAGCGCTCAGTATGCCAGCAAATTTGGAAAATTTTGCAGTGGCCACAGGACTGGAAAAGGTCAGTTTTCATTCTAATCCCAATGAAAGGCAATGCCAAAGGATTTTCCAATTACTGCACTGCTGCTGCTGCTGCTGCTAAGTCGCTTCAGTCGTGTCCGACTCTGTGCGACCCCAGAGACGGCAGCCCACCAGGCTCCCCCGTCCCTGGGATTCTCCAGGTAAGAACATGAGCGGGTTGCCATTTCCTTCTCCAATGCATGAAAGTGAAAGTGAAGTTGCTCAGTCGTGTCCGACTCTTCATGACCGCATGGACTGCAGCCTACCAGGCTCCTCCATCCATGGGATTTTCCAGGCAAGAGTACTGGAGTGGGATGCCATTGCCTTCTCCGAATTACTGCACAATTGTATTCATTTCACATGCTATCAAGATTATTTTCAAAATCCTTCAAGCTAGACTTCAGCAGTATATGAACTGAGAACTTCAAGATGTACAATCTGTATTTAGAAAAGGCAGAGGAACCAGAGATCAAATTGCCAACATCTGCTGGATCACAAAGCAAGGAAATTTTAAAAAGTATTGCTTCTGCTTCATTGACTATGCTAAAGCCTTTGACTATGTGGAACACAGCAAACTGGGGAATATTCTTAAAAAGATAGGACTACCAGACCACATTACCTGCCTCCTGAGAAATGTGTATGCAGGTCAAGAAGCAATAGTTAGAAGTGGACATGGAACAACAGACTGATTCCAAATTGGGAAAGAAGTACATCAAGGCTGCATATTGTCACCATGCTTATTTAACTTATATGCAGAGTACATTGTGTGAAATACTGGACTGGATGACTCACATCAACATTGTCAGGAGAACTATCAGCAACTTCAGATATGTAGATAATACCACTTTAATGGCAGAAAGTGAAGAGGAACTAAAAAGCCTGTGGATGAAGATGAAGGAGGAGAGTGAAAAAGCTGACTTAAAACTCAACATTCAAAAAAAGAAGATTATGGCATCCAGTCCTATCACTTCATGGCGAATAAATGGGGAAAAGTGGAAAGAGTGTCATTTTTCATTTTCTTGGGCTCCAAAATCACTGCAGATGGTGACTAAAGTCATGAAATTAAAAGACACTTACTGCTTGGAAGAATAGCTGTGAAAACCTGGACAGTGTATTAAAAAGCAGTGACATCACTTTGCCGACAAAAGTCCATATACTCAAAGCTATGATTTTTCCAGTAGTCATGTACAGATGTGAGAATTGGACCATAAAGAAGGCTGAGCGCCAAGGAATTGATGCTTTTGAACTGTGGTGCTGGAGAAGACTCTTGAGAGTCCCTTGGACTGCAAGGAGATCAAACCGGTCAGTCATAAAGAAAATCAAACCTGGTTGACATGAGAAGAAATGGTTTCTTGTCCCAGTTATTAGCTGTGATACCTTGGGCAGGTTACTTAACTTCTCTGACCCTGATTAGTCTTATCTTTACAATGGAGACATTTCAGTGGACCATTAACATCCTGTTTTGTAATCTCCACTGGCTTCTTGATGTGCAGCAAATCTTAAGTGGAAATCTGAAAAATCTACTCTGACGTCTTCATTTGATGTTCTGGTTAATGTTTTAGAGGCTAGTGATGGAAATCAGAGTTCTCTTCAGCTGTCTTGCTTAACTAAACAAAATATGGATTACATTTTGGAAGAAGTTATGAGGAAGGAGACTCATTTCATTTGTCTTGAGAAGTTTAGAAAATCAATTTAAGAAGACTGGTGGAATCAGTTTCCTGTTCAGGAATCAAACCTGCAGCATCTGCATTGGCAATCTTAACACTGGATTGCCAGGGAAGTCCCAGGTGAACACTATTTTAAGGAATTCTCTATAAACCTCAAAGCAGACAGACATGCTTAGTCACTGAGTGCTGCCCAGCTCTTTGCAACCCCATGGACCTGCCAGGCTCCTCTGTGCATGGGATTTCCCAGGCAAGAATACTGGAGTGGGTTGCCATTTCTTCCTCCAGGGATCTTCCTGACCCGGGGATTTGAACCCAGGTCTCCTGCATTATAGGAGATTCTTTACCAGGTTTTTCTTATTCAGCCCCATCCTGCAGAATGCACCAGCTGGAATAAGCAACTACAGAACCACCTGCTGCTGCTGCTGCTAAGTCGCTTCAGTCGTGTCCGACTCTGTGTGACCCCATAGACGGCAGCCCACCAGGCTCCCCCGTCCCTGGGATTCTCCAGGCAAGAACATTGGAGTGGGTTGCCACTTCCTTCTCCAATACAGAACCACCTAGGACAGCACAATTAGGAAAAGAAATTAAATATCCTGGTAATGTGTCTAATAACTATTAATTTATCATTGTTGTAAATTTATAAAATTGCAGCTGCAATAGAAAAATCGGAATAGCTGGACTTGTGACCAGAGGAAAAGAAAGAAAGGGGTATATAAGTATTTTGGGACGTCCCTGGCAGTCCAGTGGTTAGGACTCTGCTCTCATGGTGTGGGTTTAATCCCTGGTTAGGGAATTAAGATCCCACAAACCATGTGCCAAAAAAATACTTCTTTTAAAAAGTTGATGTTTCCAGTTTTCTGCATTATAATGCTGTAGTGAATAAGAAACATCTTACGAGTATCATTTGGAAACTTGAGGGAAATTTTGGTACCATAAATTATTGGAAGCTTTACAATTTGGTAGGTTAGTTAAATAAGTTGTCTTACATGCATACAATGAAATGCAACCCTTAAAAAGAATGAGTTAAATCTATAAATACTGATATTTTAAAATGGTCACAGTATATTATTAAATAGAAAAAGAAGCTGCTTAGCAGTGTAAAATCCCATTAACATTTATATAGAAAAGTTAATATTTCATAGAGTAAAATCTGGAAGAATAAATTTTAAGCAATGATGAACTTATTCATCAAATTCAAGTTTTTTGAAAAAATTATCTAAATGGTGCATGAATAAATTCATCTTACAAAAATAAATTAATACAGATTCACAGATACTTGTATTCAAATGTTCAGTTTTATTCATAAAAGTCCAAAACTTCAGAACAACCCAAATGGGCTATCAGTTGATGAATGGATAAAGAAACTAGTATATCCACGATGGAATAGTACTTGGCAATTAAAAAGAACAAAGTATTGGTACATGCTGTAACATGGATTAATCTCAAAATCATTATGCTAGGAGAAAGAGTTCATACACAAGAGTTTGGCCGTTCTGTATTACTCTGTAAAATTTACATGAAATTTTGGAAAAGGCAATCTGTTACGACAGCATCAGTGGTTGGCCAGTGGCTTGAAGTGAGGGAAGAGGATGACTACAAGTGAGTATGAGAACTTTGGGGGGTAATGTAAACAATTAATATCATGATTATGGTGTTGGCTACAGTACTGTATGCACTTGTTAAAATTAATAGAATTGTACACTTAGAATTGTGTTGCATGTAAATTATATCTCAATAAAGTGAATTTTTAAAATAGAAAAAAAAAAAAAGAAAATCAAACCTGAATATTCATAGGAAGGACTGATGCTGAAGCTGAAGCTTCGATATTTTGGCAACCTGATGTGAAGAACTGACTCATTGGAAAAGACCCTGATGCTGGGAAAGATTGAAGGCAAGAAGAGAAGGGGACAACAGAGGATGAGGTGGTTGGATGGCATCACTCACCATCTCATCCTCTGTCCTCCCCTTCTACTCCTGCCTTCAGTCTTTCCCAGCATCAGGGTCTTTTCCAATGTGTGGGCTCTTCGCATCAGGTGGCTAAAGTATTGTAGTTTCAGCTGCAGCATCAGTACTTCCAATGAATATTCAGGACTGATTTCCTGTAGGATTGACTGGGTGGATCTCCTTGCAGTCCCAGGGACTCTCAAGAGTCTTCTCCAAAACCACAGTTCAAAAGCATCAATTCTTCAGCACTCAACTTTCCTTATAGCCCACCTCTCATATCCATACATGACTACTGGAAAAACCATAGCTTTGATTAGATGGACCTTTGCTGGCAAAGTGATGTCTCTGCTTTATAATATGCTGTCTAGGTTGGTTAGAGCTTTTCTTCCAAGAAGCAAGTGTCTTTTAATTTCATGGCTGCAGTCACCATCTGCAGTGATTTTGGAGCCCCCCAAAATAAAATCTGTCACTGTTTCCATTGTTTCCCCATCTATTTGCCATGAAGTGATGGGAGAGATGCTGTGATCTTAGTTTTCTGAATGTTGAGCTTTAAGTCAACTTTTTCACTCTCTTTCACTTTCATCAAGAGGCTGTTTAGTTCTTCTTTGCTTTCTGCCAAAAAGATGGTGTCATCTTTGTATCTAAGGTTACTAATATTTCTCCCTGAAATCTTGATTCCAGCTTGTGCTTCATTCAGCCTGGTATTTCCCATGATATACTCTGTACAAAAGTTAAATAAGCAGGGTGACAGTATACAGCCTTGACATACTTCTTTCCCAATTTGGAACCAGTCTGTTGTTTCATGTCCACTTCTAACTATTGCTTCTTGACCGGCATATACATTTCTCAGGAGGCAAGTAATATGGTCTGGTAGTCCCATCTCTGTAAGAATTTTCCACAGTTCGTTGTGATCCACACATCAAAGGCTTTGGTGTATTCAATAAAGATGAAATAGATGTTTTTCTGGAACTCTTGTAAATTTTAGTATTGATAATTCCTGGCTTTGTACTATCCATTATGATGTCACTGTTTTTACCATGTGATGACCACTAGTAATTTGTATTTTTTTAAAATATTTTCAATATTTGTTTTGGCCTAGGAATGATTTATGTGAAAATTTTATATCTGAAACAAACATGTCAGTAGTCCAGAGCCATATTATTAGCTAAACTCTCACAGTTTAGGATGTTAATAAAGAGTTAAATGACCATTTCTTAATTTATTTGTAAATATGTCTGTTTTTTAAATCTGAAATTCTTTTCTAAGTGATTGAAATTTAGCCTCTGTGGTTTAGTGTGAAAGAAAAGTCCAATAAAATTAAATCCCGATAATACCCTTTGGAGTATTATATTTCATATTACTGACAGCACTTTGGTAAGTAATAATGTGGTATAAATGCTTATACCAATTGCACATATACACTAAATTTAACTTGTTTGTGTGCATAACTTTTGGGTTATTAAAAAAAATTTGAGTGGTATATTATTTATTAGGACTTAAACCTTTTTGTCTCTTGCAAGTAATCCTTTGTTTGATAGCCAAATAAAATCGTGTGATCTCAATATCATCTTTTCCCTGAAGTGTTCATTCCATTGATGTTAGGATGTGCTCTTTATAGGGGGACAGGATTTGATATCTGGGACCACTTTCCTGTGAATTGTTCATTTTGTTATTCTCATGATCAACACAAGATGCCACAATAAATGTATCTATAAGCTTATTTCTGATTTTTAGTTATTTGTGAAATTTGTTAAAAGTAAGCCTGTTCAAAATATGAGAGAATTATTTTTCATACCTTGTCATGGTACAGAACATTTGTGGGTGATGAAATAGATTTTTAGATATGGGAACAAATTAGTTATAAATGATAAGTACTCATAACAGAGTTAAAATTCTTATTGATGTCTTGAAAGTTTTGATGTATGTATTCAGAGTTTATTTGACATCGAGAATTTTAGTCAGGATATAAGCTCTACTTTTTTCAACTTTGTAGTAAAAGCAGACCACATGAATGTACACTTGATCACAGGCACTATGATAAATGTTATGTGAGATACATCTGAAACAATCTGTTATCACGATACTTATAGTTAGGAGGTATGACAGTTATCAGAGACATGAGTCAAACTTTGGTAGGTGCTCTAATGGAGGAAGAGATCCTCTGTAGTTGACAGGATCAGGGAAGCCACCAGAAATGCCATAATATGTTAGTTGGCCTTAAAGATCCCATACAGTTTTAACAAGAAATGATAGAAGGTGTTCCAGTTGGACAAAACCTTAGGGAAGAAGCTATACATGTGTAAAAAGATAAAGTATTAAGCATATTTGGATCACAGGGTAGGAAATGGTGTTGAAAAGTTAGGAAGAGTCAGAGACTGGAGGACCTTCAATGCCTTAGCCAAGAACTGCAATTTTATTTAATTATCAATAAAATGATTTAAGATTTTAATCAGAGTCTAGGCAGTTGAGTGTAGCAATTGTGTGTTGACATGTTTAATGAGAAATACTGATAAGATTCTATGAAAGTAATAATAATGTTTTAAAATTTGACCATGTGATATTTTTTACTCTTTAATAATTCAGAAAGATTAATTTCTCATACTTGTAATAAAACACAATAAAATTATATAGCTGGGAGGATAATTCTATTAAGATGATGATTATAATACTATACTAATGATATTATCTATAAAATTTTAAGTAAAATTCTGGAAATATTTAATATTTTATTTTTGATATTCTCTTGAATAGTCTCATATCAATAAATTACATATTTAAATATGTAACTCTATTTCTCTAGGTTCAAATTGAGTTTGAACTTTGTGTCTTCTTAGACACGTATTTTATTTCCTTTCTGAATAACTGATGTTTATGAGTTAATGTTGGTATTTATCTTTAGATAACTTTCTGATTTTTTTAACACAGTAATAGTGTTAAAAATTCACTTACTTATCTCCCTTTCTCTCTGTGTGTGCATATATATGTATGATATATACATATGAAGTTTGAGATCATGGAAAGGTCTCTGAAATGAAAACTAAGATGGGTGGTGCTGCCATTAGACTAGACGTAGCCTGAAAGCCTGTGTTTTCTTGTTTGAAAAATAGAGAAATAATATGATACGTATAGATGTTGGGGAATTAAGTTGGATAATGGATTTAATGTAAATGTTAAAAAATCTTACCTATTATTGCTAATGTAATTTTATCATTTAGAATCTATGTTGTAATCTGAAAATATTTTCTGCTCTTCAGATTCCCAAAATTGTTCCATCATGGTTCTGTCTAGTTCTGTTTGCATTCTTCCAAAATAGATATCACTGTGATATGTTCACCTAACTTTACGTGTAAGTGCCGGATCTAAATTTTTTTACCATTTTCCTGCCTGCTGCTGTCAGCACCATAGGGTTGCTATTTTGTATTAACACAGTGAACGGATTTATGAGAACAATTACTTCTGTGTTGCTTATATTAGAGATGGTTATCTCAATTCTTACTTAGTGGGGAGTATATCCCCTGTCATCATCTGGCTCCTGGTCCACAGCTTTAAATTACTTGAAGGAGAAAATGATTATAAATGGCTCCTTCCTGTGGTGTCCCTTATACTTCCTCTTCTAACAAACACTCTTTTAGATTTTTTTCTCCTTGTGTTGCAGTCTAGGAGAGATGTCCTTTCTGGTGGTCAACTTACAAAACAATTCCTTTAAGTGTCATTAGCCTATGGTTAAGAATTAGATTTATTTTTATGAAGAAACTTTTCATTGGTTATATTTTTACTGAACCAATTTTTTAAATGTGAAGAGAAACTGCTATGATTTTGTTTCATGTTTAAGGGAAAGCTACTAATAAAATATATACTTGGGAAAATATTGCACATAAGTATCATTTAAGATAGATATGGGGGCTGTATATGGGTAAAAATCAGGATTAAAATATAATGCTTCCAACTTTCATTTTTATTTGTGGTGAATAACTGACAGTATATCATATTTTTGACATGCTAGGACACATAAGCCAATTTTTATAGAATTTTTGTTTTATATTCTTATGATAGCTTTTCAATTTATCAGTTCTTTGCCTATTATGTGCCTGCTGAGCATGAAAGGCATTTTTGAGCCACGTAGTAATAAAAAATGCCAAAAAAAAATTGGCTTAGGGAATAAGCTTTCTCTAGAAATAACTTGTATAACTACAGTTACTATAAACAATTTTTTGTGGATACTTGATACTCTCTCCCTTTTTTTTATTTGAGTTAGTAATCAGAATCCTGTTTGACTAATATCCTAGAGGTGAGAATCATCATTCTAATATAGATACTATAATGTGACAGCTGGCAGAGTCATAGTGGATCAAAATGACCTTAGCCAGTATTGTGCAGGAATGTTTTAAGATCTTGGAAAATTACTCTTTTTCTTACCAAAAGGTAACTATGTGTAGGTATTGTGAAGGGCTAAGATTCCTAAGGCATATTTCAAAGCACTCATGCCTTTTACAGATATCCACGCTCTCTTTCATTTTATGAAAGGTTTTCTGCATTTTACAGCACTGGTATGAGCTGCTTTTTTCTAGCAATGCCCACCTCCCATGCTGATTTAGTTAATAGGCTTCCCGTTGCAGGTCAGAACTTTAGATGACTTAAAGGAGTATAGTTAGTCAGGGTAGAGGATTTGGGATGAGGACTGAGAAAATGCTTAACCTTTATGAGAATTTTATATGTTTTTAACAGAGTTGAATGAATAAAAAGAAATTTATGGTTTGCTTTGAAATTAACATTATGTGGAACTCATGTTAGTGCTGTGACTGGATTTCCTGTTATTTAGTATCAGGTGATTTGTAAGTAATAGGCATTATTTTCTACCTTTATCATCCTCAGTGTTTTAGTCATAAGTAAATGAAAACTCTCATATTCCATTTACTGTCACAGTTTTCAAAACATATATTAAGACTATTGAGATTAAAATAGGTCTTCTTACCTCTCTTTTTCCTACAGTATTTTAAGAAGATGTTTCCCAATGCCCTTTCTCTCCCTTATGCTTACTTTTCTCAGGTGTATTTTATCATACAATCTGCTTTTGCTGATGTTTAATGAAGCCCTTTGACACAGTTCAAACAAGTATTGAAGTTAGATCTTAAAGTAAAAGAATATGAGGAAGGGTCATTTTGGCCATCTAAAGAGAGGAGAGGAAGGATGGCATGTTGACAGGGAAGATAGAGATGGACATGTAGGGGGCTGTGGAGCCTGAGACTTGTGTGTGATGTAAGGGCTGTATAGGGGATATTTCTGCTCAGAAGAATTTCTAATAGCTGAGGACAGGGTCAAACATAAATAAATAAAATGAAATTCAGTGTCTGGATATAAAAAGTAAGAATGCATGGGTCTCCAAATAAGTTATATATTTTTAGGAGCACCTTCCCTACAGTGCATGACAATTTAGACATTCATTCAAT
Organism: Bos indicus x Bos taurus; assembly: GCF_003369695.1. NCBI lineage: Eukaryota > Metazoa > Chordata > Mammalia > Artiodactyla > Bovidae > Bos > Bos indicus x Bos taurus. Next base: position 23,862,249 of record NC_040103.1, on the reverse strand, counting down.
GTTAACATTGAAACCAATCAATAAGTTCAGTTCAGTTCAGTCACTCAGTCATGTCTGATTCTTTGCGACCCCATGGACCACAGCACGCCAGGCCTTGCTGTTCATCACCAATTCCCGAGCTTGCTCAAACTCATGTCCATTGTGTCGGTGATGCCTTCCAACCATCTCATCCTCTGTCGTCCCCTTCTCCTTCTGCCCTCAATCTTTCCCAGCCTCAGGGTCTTTTCCAATGAGTCAGTTCTTCGCATCATGTGGCCAAGGTACTGGAGTTTCAGCTTCAGCATCAGTCCTTCCAATGAATATTCAGGATTGATTTCCTTTAGGATTGACTGGTTGGATCTCCTTGAAGTCCAAGGGACTCTCAAGAGTCTTCTCCAACACCACAGTTCAAAAACATCAGTTCTTCGGCACTCAGCTTTCTTTATAGTCCAACTCTCATATCCCTACGTGACTACAGGAAAAACCATAGCTTTGACTAGATGGACCTTTGTCAGCAAGTAATTATTTAAAATATGTTAGTAAGTTACTTCATTGATAAGTAATTTTTTAAAATTTGAAAGTTGGTTATAACATTACCTTGTACTTATATTGTTTGTTATATTTTTTGAGTGCCTTTGTCTGCATTTTATCTTTAAATCTTAAAAGCAATGTGGAGACATAGCAGGTCAGGTGATATTGTTTCCACTTTGTATATGATTTAGATATCCCCTTACTACCCTAGGTGTATCGAGGAGGCCACATGGGTATTAAATATCTGTTGCAAAGGTTTATAGACTCCATTTGTACAGCTGCTGTCCTCCAGCACCCCTAAAGTTATTTTTGAGACTGTGCAAGGTGTGTTTCAACCAGTCATTATGATATCACCTGCTGTCAAACCTTCTGTGGGCATGTGGTTCTTGGGCAAAGCTGTTTTGCCCTGATGGTGGTGCTGCCTGGGGCCCAGGGTGCTCAGGTTGTACTTGTAGACTTGGTTTTGAAGAGTGGAGTGGGGAAGCAGTAAGAATGGGTGGAGAGTTGGAGAACTGTTCGGTAAATTATTTCTTTTTCATTCAAACTAGTGTTTCTAACGGTATGTTAGAAATATGAATTCACACATATGAATTTTTACAAAGGGTAATACTGCAAGCTTTAGCTTATGAAAGTTTGTGAATAAGGCTTAAAATCACTACAATAACCAATATCTGATTACCAAGAGGTTGTCTATAAAGTCTGTATAAAGATTTGAGACACCTCAAAACTGATATTTGGTGCACGTGGTCTTTTTGGTCCAAATTTCCCCATTATGTCCTTTGTTGGTTTTGAAAGAAAACTTCTAGAGTCTAAAAAAAATTAAAAAGTCTTTTTCTTGCATAAGTGGATTCTGGACAGATGGAGAGAAGTCCCTTCTTGTCCACTGTGAGACAGTGGGCAGATGGTTGGAACCACAGGAGGTCTGGGATGCTAGAATACTATACTGAGGTCATTAAAATGTAAGTTGCATAAAGTTAGCCATCTCATGCCCTGTTTTAGTAGCATTTCACATTCAAAGAAACAACAAAGTGGCATGCACAATCATTGAAAGTAAATGTAAATCTTTACTACTTTGTCTTATCAGACAGCCAAAGGGGAATAATTGTATATAACAAAGTAAAGGCTTCTTAAATATTTTTTCTCAATTTATCATTTTCAAAATCTCCCATGCTGCTGCTGCTAAGTCGCTTCAGTCGTGTCCGACTCTGTGCGACCCCATAGATGGCAGCCCACCAGGCTCCCCGTCCCTGGGATTCTCCAGGCAAGAACACTGGAGTGGGTTGCCATTTCCTTCTCCAATGCATGAAAGTGAAATGAAAGTGAAGTTGCTCAGTCGTGTCTGACTCTTAGCGAACCCATGGATTGCAGCCTACCAGGCTCCTCCATCCATGGGATTTTCCAGGCAAGAGTACTGGAGTGGGTTGTCATTGCCTTCTCTGAAATCTCCCATATGTAGCAGCTATAGAATTTTTCTCTCTTCTTAGTGGTATAAGCTACCAGAAAGCTCTTTCTCTAACCCAGGTCATACAAATGCCCTATATTTCTTCCCTTTTCTCTCTTAGTTTTGTTAAATAGATGAACCCAATCTCAGGGCTATATTTTAGTTTTCCTTCTCTCCAAGCCTGTATAATGGAGGCGGGCCTGACAGTTTGTTGCACAAATAGTAATCTATTCTGTTAGAGGATCTAGAAGATTACAAGCATGAAACAATATTTTTCTTTTATTCTGAGAACAATAAAAACCAGACCTGTGAAAATATTATTTCATGTATTGTGTGAATGAAGATAATTGTTTATTAGTTCACATAAACTTTTTAAGAAATTTTGGAGAAATCACCAGAACATCTTAATACCAAGAATAACTCTATTTCTCTAAAGCGATGAAAAAACTCCTTGGATTTGTACATTCTGTTAAGTTATAAGTTTTCCAATTTCAAGTTGTTTGCTGAAAAGAAAGCCAAATATATAGCCCACTTCAGTAATATGTCACTCACTTTGTCTTCACCTTTAATTTTTCTTTCAATCAATTTTTAATTGTGCTAATTTGTGTTTTATGTATTCCTATAAGGCACTCTGTAGCCTTTCTGATACAAAGTGATGTATAAATATATACGTAATGATGAGGAGCAAAATAGCAATGTATCTTACACAAGTATAGATTTATCTTAATTCTGTAGAATTTAATGGTGCAAAGAGTAAGGAACCAGTTAGCGGTCCTTAATATTAAAGCATTAATCCTGACTTAGAAATAAGTCAGGAAAGCTATTCTGATACTAGGTGGAACATAAATTCTCCAATAAGCTGGAAGAAAAATTTAAAAAACCTACAGATTGTTTTTACCTCCCCATTGCTTCTGTCTCTGATTTTAATGAACATCACTGTTAGATGGTTGAAGTGGTTTATTTTTGCTTTAGTTGATATATTCAGTGCTTTGCATGCTGCTGACATTTATAGTACATATCTATTGGCTGACTATATATTTGAATTTATTGTTAACTAGTCACTGACTTTCAAGATGTATCTGCCATAGCTGTAGTTATGGTAGTGAGGTTAAGTGGAGTATCATCTTAAAATCTCAGGCTCATATTCTAGTTTTGATTCTAATTTTATATTAGCTTTTGAGTTGGTTTTGGTGCCTAACACATGATCAGTTAGTACTGTTACGAGAACTCACATCATGTAGTAGTGAGAATACTAATTTGTAATTAAGCAAAAGAGTTCAAATTCCAACTCTGCTCCTTATTAGTATAACCTCTCTCTGAGTTTTAGTTTCCTCAGTCATAAAGTGGGTACAGTAATAATTTCTTTCCGGGACTGTTGTGAGCATGAGGTGAAAAGTGTTAGTCACTCAATCATGTCCAATTCTTTGCAACCCGTGGACTATAGCCCACCAGGCTTCTCTGTCCATGGGATTCTCCAGGCAAGAATACTGAAGTGGATTGCCATTCCCTTCTCCAGGGGATCTTCCTGACCTAGGGATCGAACCCTGGTCTTCTGCATTGTAGGCAGATTCTTTGCCTTCTGAGCCACCAGGAAAGCCCTGTTGTGAGCATAATGCATGTAAAGTTGAGGTAGGTCCTGATTGTATTGGTTGTCGTTGAATAAATAGGTGAAGGAATAAATTAAAACATTATACTTCCTGTTTAGAAATATGTTTTAAACAAATCATCCAGTACATTAAAAATTAAGGACAATTAATGTTTAATAAGAGAGTAAATTTATTAAGAAGTATAATGTTAAGCGAAGTAAGGAATACAGTTTCAAGAATGAAGTGAACAATTCATACTTTGCCATTACACTGCAACTATCTTCTCACAGAGGCATGTATATATAAATGTATATAGAGCAAAAAACAAATGTATCCATGCTCAGCAGGTGATGAGAGCTCTGTTACCAGGGAGTTCATGGTTAAACCTTGGAGATTAATAGTTTGTGCTAAATTGCTTCAGTCATATCCGACTGTGCAACCTCTGGACTGTAGTCTGTCAGGCTCCTCTATCCATGGGCTTCTTCAGGCAAGAATATTGGAGTGGGTTGCTATGCCCTTCTCCAGGGGATTTTTCAGACCCAAGGATTGAGCTTGTGTCATTTAGGTCTCTTGCATTGGTAGGTGGGTTCTTTACCACTAATGCCACCTGGGAAGCTCTTACAAACAAAGGTTTTCTAATACAATTTCTGTCACATAACTTCATTAGTTGAATTTTAGTTTACTGTTGTTTTAATTTTTATTTTATGTATGCATTTATCATGCATTTCTTTAAATCTTTTAAAAATAAGATAAATTGATAAAAATAGGAAAATTGATAAACACAATTTCATTAAAATTTTCTCTTAAAGTGTACCAAGTAAGCACTGTGTCTAAGGATTCAGGGCTTTGGGTTCTGTGTTGGCAGGGATCCTTTGATTATGGAAATGATTGCACTCCCTTTATAAGACATTGCAGGAATTAACTAGACAAAGCATCCTGAAAAACTTGAGAGACTCAGATGGTTGATGAAAACCTCCATTTCTAACTCTGTTTAATTAATTCAAAAGGTGGTATAAGAGAAACTAATACTGGCTTTTGATGAACTGTCAGTGGATGAGCTTCTGTCTACGAAGGCTTTTTAATGACCCATCTGTCATTGGATGTAGTTTAAGTAAACTAACTTAACAATTTTAAGTATTAAAGTAGTTACCAGAGAACTTCCAATGAATGTATGGGTATGATGGATAGATATTGATATCACAGCTAGATAGCAATATTTTACCAATTGATCCCACCAAAAAGGAAAATAAAACAAGGCAGTAGGGCAGTGGTTAATTAGTGGAGCTTCACATGTTACATAGTGCTGCTGCTGCTGCTAAGTTGCTTCAGTCGTGTCCGATTCTGTGACCCCTGAGACTGCAGCCCACTAGGCTCCCCCGTCCCTGGGATTCTCCAGGCAAGAACACTGGAGTGGGTTGCCATTTCCTTCTCCAATGCATGAAAGTGAAAAGTGAAAGGGAAGTCGCTCAGTCGTGTTCAACTCAGCGACCCCACGGACTGCAGCCTACCAGGCTCTTCCGTCCATGGGATTTTCCAGGCAAGAGTACTGGAGTGGGGTGCCATTGCCTTCTCCGCACATAGTGCTAGAGGTTCTATTTCTGAGCGAGTGTTTTCAATTCTAGAAAGCACCCAATGATTGCACTATTTCCTTTGAAAGTGTTATGTGGAAATGAATGTGTAGAATTTCCATATGTATGTTCTGCATGTGATATCCATGGGCAGAGAGTGCATGGATAACAGAAGTTAAAATGTATAATTTTTATATGAAAGATAGCAAGGGCAAGGGTGGTGGTTTGTGGAGGGGGTGGTATATTTAGCTTAAGCTTTGAGTCAGATCTTCCAATTAACCTCTTACAATTTTTAGAGCTACATAAAGTAGCTGTTGACCTTGCTTTATTTGAAAGAATTATAATACATAGAGGAAGGGAAACAAATCTCAAGAGATTATAATACTTATTATTATTTTTTTAACCATAAGGGCTGTGAAACAAAGTGTCTAATTCTTGATATGGAACACAAAATAGACTCCTTTGGATTAGAGTATAAGGGACTGTTAATACATATTGTAAGGTTTTAAGAAGCAGGAGATTGAATTTCTAGACCAGGTTCTGCCACTAAATTGCTTTGTGACCCTAGGCAAGTCTGGATTTTAGTTTCCTTACAGATTGACTAGCTTTGAAAACTAAAGATTATGTGAAATTCTTTCATTTTATAATTCAGATGTTTCTCCTTGAATTTTCAGTGTTTTTGTGGATAGAAAATTGAGATATTTGTCTGTATACTTCTATGAGGCTTTCAATTCATATCTGTGAAATATTCTGAAACAAAGTGGGGAGTTGATTGCTTCATGAAATTGTGAGTTCTGGGAGGTATTCAAGGAGAGGAGAGACACTCATCAGAACCATAGTACAGTGGTCTCCCTTACCCATGGTTTTGCTTTTGGCCATTTCAGTTAGCTGTGATAAACTTTGATCTAAAACTATTAAAAGAAAAACTGCAGAAATAAATGATTCACAAGTTTTAAATTGCATCCTGATCTGAGTAGTGGGATTAATCTGTGCACTTTTCCACTCTGACTCACCTTGGGGGTAAATCGTTCCTTTGTCCAGTGTTTCCATGCTGTATAAACTACCTGCCCCCTAGTTGCTTAGTAGGTGTCTTGGTTAGCAGATTGACTGTTGCAATATTGCAGATCTCGTGTTCAAGTAACCTTTATTTCGCTTAATAAGGACTCCAAACGTGCTTCCCTGGTGACTCAGGCAGTAAAGAATCTGCCTGCAATCCTGGAGACCTGGGTTTGATCCCTGGATCAGGAAGGTCCCCTGGGAAACAGAATGGCTACCCACTCCAGTATTCTTGCCTGGAGAATTCCATTAGAAGAGCCTGGCTGGCTACAGTCCATGGGGTCACAAAGAGTTGGACATGACAGAGTAACTAACACTTGCACTTTTCACTTTTCAAGGACCATAAAACACAAGAATAATGATAATGGCAATTTGGATATGCCAAAGGGAAGCTGTAACATGCTTCCTTTTAGTGAGAAGATGAAAGTGAGAAAGAAAGAAGAGGAAAAAAAATCTGAGGTTGCTAAGATCTACTGTGACTTCTTTAAAGTATATTGTTATAATTGTTTTATTTTATTATTAGTTAATATTAATCTCTTCCTATTCCTAATATATAAATTAGGTGTGTATGTATAGTAAAAAAAAACTATATGTTAGTTTTGGTACTATTTTCAGTTTCAGGCATCTACTGGGGGTCTTGGAATGTGTCCCCCACAGATAAGTGGGGGATCCTAGACTGGGAGCTTGAGGTCAGGTTAATGGATTTGGTATTTGGTACTCCAAAACACCAAGGTTTTAGGATTCTAATTCTTGATGATGATTCATAGTGACCTCTGCTAACACACTTGAGCCTCTCAAATGTTCAAATGAAAAAAGAAAGGTGTGCATTGAAAGCAATCCCTTAAGGATTTCCCTTCTCTAAGACCACAAATGAGTAAGGCTCTTGTGACAGTAGTTGCTTTCCCACCTTCCTAGATCATACCAATCCTCTAATTCCTCTGTTTCTGGCCTCCACTTTTACATGCAGACTTTCCTAGGTATTCCAAACTATCTTCATCTTCCTGACTGCCCTTGACACTCATTAGCAAATGTTGAAACATTTGTGGGTATAGCATATATACCATTCATTTAGATTCTTGAGTATATTAAACTTTTCCTTAGTTATAAAAAGATTGGTCTTTTAGTATTTCATGAGCATGGTGGGGATCATAGATCATAACACCTTCTCACCCAAAACATACAATATTTTAGATATTATTTTAGGTACTAACTTAATGAGTATCTGTTGAGTTAATTTTTACATGCAGCTCATCAGTCTTCCTTTGCACTGTTGCCTCTCAGAAGACTATGGTTAGTTTCTAGCATATTATTTTATTCATTGAATAGTAATCTTTTGTGAAAAGTTTCTACTTGACTTTCATTTTCATCCCTTTTTCAGAGGTTACAGCATGTTCCCTCTTTTTTTTTTCCTTCTGATATTGTATCTTGGAGTTTCTTAGACTTGAGAACTTTATCTGGTCCATTTTAAATAAAAATATAATATTCCAAAAATTGGTAAGACCTCTCAGATTCTTAGCATTTCATCTTTAGCATATTTCAAAAGAACATTGCCTTGGCTGGAAATCAGGTTAATTTGACAATAGATGAATTGCCTCTCTTATATAATGTTCTGTTTGCTCTGCAGACTAATTCTATGCTCCACTTAGGATTTAAGATTTTTATCTTTGTTCTCTAAAGTCTTGGATTTCTTATTTTGATCAAGTGGTTTGTACTAAGTTTGGACCTGTCACAAACAGACCCCATTTAAAGAGAAAATGTGAAAAGGAGCTTTTAAAAATCTGAACTTGTTCCTGCTTTTCCTTTGGGAAAAGAAGCATGTTGCTGTTCATCATGTTCGTGTGATGATTTCTAAATATACTTTCAACTCCTTTTTCCCACCATTTTCCCCCACATCCTATATTCATATTTGCATTTATTCATATTAATAATATCTTTGTATGAAGGGATACAAATTTTAAATACTTTCCTGAGGGTTTAGCATATAATTATAAACAGCTGCCCTGTGAATTAGGCAAGCAGGCTACATCATCTTCATTTTTCACATGTTGAAACTGATTTTAAGTTTTAATGACTTTGTTGTTGCTCAGTTGCTGAGTCATGTTTGACTCTTTGCAACCCCATGAACTGCAGCATACCATGCTTCCCTGTTGTTCATCATCTCCTAGAGCTTGCTGAAACTCATGTTCTTTGTGTCAGTGATGCCATCCAAAGGTCTCATCCTCTGTTGTCCCCTTCTCCTCCTGCCATCAATCTTTCCTAGTCTCAGGGTCTTTTCCAATGAGTTGACTGTTCGCATAAGTTGGCCAAAGTACTGGAGCTTCATTCAGCTTCAGCATCAGTCCTTCCAATGAATATGCAGGATTGATTTCTTTTAGGATTGACTGGCTTGATCTCTTTGCTGTACAAGGGACTTTCAAGAGTCTTATCCAGAACTACAGTTTGAAACCATCAGTTCTTCAGTGCTTAGCCTTTTTTATTGTTCAGCTCTCACATCTGTACATGATTACTGGCAAAACCATAGCTTTGACTATATGGATCTTTGCAGGCAAAGTAATGTCTCTGCTTCTTAATACTCTGTCTAGGTTTGTCATTGCTTTTCTTCCAAGGAGCAAGCGTCTTTTAATTTCATGGCTGTAGTCACTGTCCACAGTGATTTTGGAGCCCAAGAATATAAAGTCTATCATTGTTTCCATTGTTTCTCCATCTACTTGCCATGAAGTGATGGGACCAGATGTCATGATCTTTGTTTTCTGAATGTTGAGTTTTCTCTTTCATCTTCATCAAGAGGTTCTTTAGTTCTTCTTCGCTTTCTGCAATAAGGGTGGTGTCATCTGCATATCTGAGTTTATTGATATTTCTCCTGGCAATCTCGACTTCAGCTTGAGCTTCATCCAGCCCAGCATTTCGCATGACGTACTTTGCATATAACTTAAATAAGTAGGTTGACAATAGGCAGACTTTATGTACTTCTTTCCCAATTTGGAACCAGTCCCTTGTTCCATGTCCAATTCTAACTGTTGCTTCTTGATCTGAATACAGGTTTCTCAGGAAGCAGGTGAGGTGGTCTTACATTCCTGTCTCTTTAAGAGAATTTTCCAGTTTGTTGTGATCTACACAGTCAAATGCTTTTGCATAGTCTATGAAGCAGAAGTAGATGTTTTTCTGGAACCCTCTAGCTTTTTCTGTGATGCAACGGATGTTGGCAATTTGATCTCTGATTTCTCTGCCTTTTCTAAATCCAGCTTTTCCATCTCCAAGTTCTTGGTTCATATACAGTTGAAGCCTAGCTTGAAGGATTTTGAACATTACTTTGCTAGCATGTGAAATGAGTGCAATTGTGCAGTAGTTCAAATATTCTTTGGCATTGCCTTTCTTTGGGATTAGAATGAAAACTGGTCACTGCTGAGTTTTCCTAATTTGCTGGCATATTGAGTTCAGCACTTTGCCAGCATCATCTTTTAGGATTTGAAATAACTCAGTTGGAGTTCCATAACTCCACTAACTTTGTTCAGTGATTCTTCTAAGGCCCACTTGACATCACACTCCAGGATGTCTGGCTCTAGGTGAGTGGTCACTCCATCGTGGTTATCTGGGTCATGAAGATCTTTTTTGTATAGTTCTTCTGTGTATTCTTGCCACCTCTTCTTACTATCTTCTGCTTTTCTTAGGTCCATACCATTTCTGTCCTTTCTTGTGCCTATCTACATGAAATATTCCTTTGGTATCTGACTTGGTGTTGGATAAGTGACTTACTAAGATTAAAACTAGAACCAAAATACAGGTATTTTGCCTCCTAGTTTTTTGTTCATTTTGCTATACAGTGTGGCCTTTAAATTATTTTAAAAAATAATAGGACAGAATTAGGCTAGTAGTGAATTTATAATAATTTACTAATAAACTGCAATTTTGGGCTTACCTGGTGGCTACGCTGGTAAAGAATATACCTTCAACGTGGGAGACCTGGGTTTAATCCCTGGGTTGGAAAGATACCCTGGAGAAGGGAAAGGCTACCTACTTCAGTATTCTGGCCTGGAGAATTCCATGAACTGTACAGTCCATGGCGTTTCAAAGAGTTGGACACGACTCTCACTTATTCATACTGCAATTTTAAACATACTTAAAATATTTTATATATTTATGTACGCAGTGAGTGTTTTTTGCAAAAGGTCAAATTTTGTATTTGCATGCCCTAGACTTGTCCTTTTAGGTTCCTTTTAAATGGTTGAGGCATAGTTATTGCATGCTGCTGCTAAGTCGCTCAGTCGTGTCCGACTCTGTGCGACCCAATAGACGGCCTCCCACCAGGCTCCCCGTCCCTGGGATTCTCCAGGCAAGAACACTGGAGTGGGTTGCCATTTCCTTCTCCAATGCATGAAAGTGAAAAGTGAAAGTGAAGTTGCTCAGTCGTGTCCGACTCTTAGCGACCCCATGGACTGCAGCCTACCAGGCTCCTCCGTCCATGGGATTTTCCAGGCAAGAGTAGTGGAGTGGGGGTGCCATTGCCTTCTCCGAGTTATTGCATAAATACCCAAACAAAGCTCTGCATTTGTTATTGTGGGCAAATGACAATAGAATTTAATTAATGGCAGTGCATCTGGTGCTTCTCATAGTTACCCAGTTACCCATTCACAGCCCGAAATGCCCCAAAGAAGCTTCCCTTGTATCCTACTTATTGCAGTACTAGCTAAATACTTTTATTTTATTTTTTTTAATTAATTTTATTTTCTTTTTAAACTTTACAATATTGTATTAGTTTTGCCAACTATTGAAATGAATCCACCACAGGTATACCTGTGTTCCCCATCCTGAACCCTCCTCCCTCCTCCCTCCCCATACCTTCCCTCTGGGTCGTCCCAGTGCACCAGCCCCAAGCATCCAGTATCGTGCATCGAACCTGGACTGGCGACTCGTTTCATACATGATAAGAGCATAGTTGTTGTTGTTTAGTTGCTAAGTTGTGTCTGATTCTTTGAGATTCCATGGACTGTAGACCACCAGGCTCCTGTGGGGGGCTTTCCAAGTAAGAATACTGGAGCAGGTTGCCATTTCCTTCCACAGGGCATCTTTCTGGACCAGGGATTGAACCTGTGTCTCCTCATTGACAGGCAGATTCTTTACCACTGAACCATGAGGGAAGCCCTAAAGAGCACAGAGAATTCTATAAAATAATGCCTTTTTGCACAAAAAGAATAGATTGAACATAAATTTTGAACCTTAGTTTTTAGCAACCTTCAAGAGTTTGAAAATAATTTATCTGAAAATTTCCAGAACCTTTACTTTAAGCAGTTGTTAATTGTTAATCTAAAGAAAATTTTCTTTGAAAACTATTAAGATGTGAAGTTCAAGTTTATCATATGAAATTAACTAGAGCATCTCACTCTTGACATGCTAAACTATAAAGACCTGGGAGGTTTCAGCTAGTTCCAAGTCAATCTATTGTTTAAACAAACTTTCCTCATGCTAACTTCTCAATATTTCCCTCTGATAGATACCTTCTTTCTTCTCCCTACAGGCTGCTGTACACATATTTTGCTTTCTAGTTCATAAGTTTTCTTTTTAGCAGCAATCTCGGTGGTTGAATCTTTTTAGATCTATTTGAAAATCTGAATGTATTACATCTACTGGGGCTTATATAAAGTTCAGCAGGGTGCATGTTGTTTATGTACCGAACGGAAGTCCAAATTAAAGTATGTTAGACTGCTTAGGATATGTGCTTCCCCAGAGGAAGAGGGCTCTTTTATCTGCACACTGGATTGCAAATATGCCTCTTTCATTTTAAATTAAGTCAGAATTCTTGAATTTATATCATTGACTTTGTATAGATTCAAAAGGCATTGTACCTATGGGCTCTAACATATATCTCTGAGCTTTGACATATATTGAATTTCTCTTATCAAGACTGTAATATCTCTGAAGGACCCCAGCAGGCTAGTCAGGAATGCTTTTTCCTGCCAACAGCTAAGACTGCTGTCTGTAATTAAACTGCTTTCCCCAGTGTTCCCTGAAGAGGGTTTCCAAGATTTTTCACTGTTAGTCTCTGATCAATAGTTTTTTATTTTCTCTCTCACTCTGTAGTGAAAGAGAGGTATTTGGCTTACCATTTCCTTTTGTTCACTTCCTAACTTAATATCTTATGACGACATAATGTAAAGCAGAATGTGTGACCGGTTGTCCAATTAAAGAAGCATGTGCTGCTTTTTAAATTGTCTACAAAGTCTCTAAAAGGTAGATCTGCACCATGAGATACTAGGTTTTGCTTTCCTGATAAAAGGCACAGATGTGGCTAGTGCTCAGAGCTTTCTCCTTGAATGTGGTAGTGATGCCTGTAGCTATAGCAGCCACTTTGTGACCTTGAGGCTATTACCCTTTGAGGTTAAACTGTGGGCAGTCTTTTTTTTTTTTTAAATACATTTGATTGCAGTAAAATTAACCATCATTTGTTTCAAGTTTTGCTAGCCAAAAGCATTTCTAATTAACATATGATAGACTTTTTAAGATAGAGGAGTATCCTTTTCATTAGGATAGGATTTCTCAACCTCAGAGCTATCAACATCTCAGTTCAGTTCAGTTGCTCAGTCATGTCCAACTCTTTGTGACCCCATGGACTTCAGCACGCCAGGCTTCCCTGTCCATCAGCAACTCCCAGAACCTCCTCAAACTCATGTCCATCACATCGATGATGCCTCCAACCTTCTCATCCTCTGTCATCCCCTTTTCCTCCCTCCTTCAATCTTTGCCAGCATCAGGGTCTTTTCCAATTAGTTGGTTCTTAGCATTAGGTGGCCAAAGTATTGGAGTTTCAGCTTCAGCATCAGTCCTTCCAATAAATATTCAGGACTGATTTCCTTTAGGATGGACTGGTTGGATCTCCTTGCAGTCCAAGGGACTCTCAAGGGTCTTCTCCAACACCACAGTTCAAAAGCATCAATTCTTTGGTGCTCAGATTTGTTTATAGTCCAACTCTCACATCCATACATGACTACTGGAAAAACCATAGCCTTGACTAGACAGACCTTTGTTGGCAATGTAATGTCTCTGGTTTTTAATATGCTGCCTAGGTTGGTTATAGCTTTTCTTCAACATTTAGTGTTGGCTAATTTTTTTACTTTGAAGACTGTGTTGTGCATTGTAGGATTTTAGCAGCATCCCTGGTCTCTTTTCATTAGGTGACATTAGCCACCTTACATATCTTTCAAGGTTCAACTGATGGATAATCAGCTTTTGTTTGTTTGCTAGAGTCTTTATCTTTCTTTTATTTCTGAAAGTAATTTTCCAGGTAAAATATTCATGGCTGGCAGTTTTTTCTTTTAGCACTTTGAATATATTATCCCACTTTTTCCTGACCTGCAAGGTTTCTGCTGAGAATTTTGTTGATAGCCTTTTGGGGGTTCCTTTATATGTGAGCAACTATTTTTTCTCTTGTTGCTTTAAAAATTCTCCCTTTGTGTTTGATTTTAGACAGTTTTGTTATAATATGTCTTGAAGAGTATGATTTTGGGTTAAAATTTTGGGTTTGATTGTTAGTTTCATGAACTCAGATGTCCAGTTTCTTCTCAGATTTGGGAAGTTCTCAGCCATTATTTCTTTAAGTAAGTTTTCTGCTCCTTTCTTCTCCCATGACTCCAACAGTATATAAATTGTTTATTTTAATGATATCTCATGATTCATGTAGACATTGTTAACATTTTACAATTATTTATTTTTGCTTCTCTGACTGGATATTTCAGATGAACTCTATTCTAGGTCAATAATTCTTCTACTTAATTGAATCAGCAGTGAAAATTTCCTATTTAATTCTTCAACTCAGTTCAGTTCAGTTCAGTTCAGTTCAGTTCAGTTTCTCAGTCGTGTCCGACTGTTTGCGACCCCATGAATTGCAGCACACCAGGTCTCCCTGTCCATCACCAACTCCTGGAGTTTACTCAAACTCACATCCATCGAGTCAGTGATGCCATCCAGCCATCTCATCCTCTGTCGTCCCCTTCTCCTCTTGCCCCCAATCCCTCCCAGCATCAGAGTCTTTTCCAGTGAGTCAACTCTTCACATGAGGTGGCCAAAGTACTGGAGTTTCAGCTTCAGCATCATTCCTTCCAAAGAAATCCCAGGGCTGATCTCCTTTAGAATGGACTGGTTGGATCTCCTTGCAGTCCAACGGACTCTCAAGAGTCTTCTCCAACACCACAGTTCAAAAGTATCAATTCTTAAGCATCATTTTTTAACTTTAGGATTTCTATTCTTGTATGTGTTTTAATAGTTTATGTTTCTTTGTTGAACTTTATTTGTGTTCATGCATTGTTTTCTTAATTTCATATACTTTGCTTATATTTAGTATAATTTCAGTCCAGTTTCTCTTTGCAAGAATATTAAAAAAATTTTGCTATTTTGTAAGGTTAGCATAGATTAAAACTAGATAATATAACCCATAAATTAACTGTGACTATACATACCATGGTACTATCTAATGTGCTGTAAAGCCAGCTCCTCTCGTTTCCTTCTACATATCTTGTGGCTGTCTTGTTTACAGTTGAGAGACAGGGAAGTGGCCATTGTAATCTCTGTTAAATATCAGTAAAGCTTGGTTTCTTTCTTTTTTTTGATAAAATAGACATTTTGAAATTTTCTTCTCACATTCTAGTGGCATGCTCTATTTTGGTGATAATTGATAAGCTTCTATTGCTATTCATAAGTAAATAGGAATAAATAGATCAATGTTAGTCTTAAGATGTTTAGAGAATAATTGGTTATTACTTTGGAACTTAATTAATTAAATTGGTAAGCTTATGGGTCTAGACTTTCCATGGTCTTGCATAATCATTTGCACATGGAAATAAGAAGCATTCAATTCCTTTTCAAATAAGAGATTGATGCCATAGGTGGTTGTTGGCAGAGGTCTCATGGACAGCTCACACTGTTGCTCTAATTTAAGCATGTGCTTTATTATAAAACCAGCAATTAAATGGGATCCACCAATTGTTCTCAATATTTGAGTACAGTTTTGAGGAAAAACTATTTTTTGTGTACATACTTTTCCTAGCCTTATTTTGTAAATTTTTTTTTCACTCATTAATATGCTTAGTTTTGCTTACATGCAGTTGCATTCCCTAGATATATTACTTTGTTTCATAAATAGCATAGTTGGTGAATATTAATTAGATTGTAGAATAAATCTATTATTTATTCCTGAAGGGGCCTTTTGGGTTCCTACCAGCTTGAAAATCTTGAAATCTACAGCAAGGAGATTTTTTAGTATCCCCTTTCTTTACCATGTTGTTTATTTTCCTTTTTAAGAAATAAAATGTATAAATGAATAATTCAAGCTTCAAACATAGAAATGGGTAATTCAGCCTAGATATTTGCAGCATCTATCTTTGCAAGTTTAAAGGTACTTTAGTTGCTAGGTGCTCAGAAAAAAGATGTTAAAAAATAATAAACTCAGTAATAAATATTCATTGATCTAAGTTCTGCTGCAACCATTTAGGGTTATTTTGGAGAATGTGAAACGATATATATGCATTTGGTCCATTTATCTCCCAGGCTCACTGACTGCACCAGTGTGATATATCCATGTCCTTTTCCTTCTTTGGTTTATGCTATGCATTCATTAGTTCTTAAGCAGATATACTTGCTCAGAAAGCAAGATTTAATAATGATTCTAATAATGATGAAATTTGTATTAGGAAGGCTATCCTCTTGCTGATTGTTATTGTAAAGGTTGGAAGGTAGTCAGGATTCAGGCCAAGGACAAAGATGGGGTAGGTTATTGGTCAAAGATTTAACTGGAAATCCTAAGAGCTGCTTAATTTACTTTTCAAGTTCAGGTTTCTTCATTATAGGCTGAATACAGTGTCCTCACTGTATATTTATATTTGCACATTAATTGGCTTTAGTCATTTAATGTATGTGCCAAATATAAAAGGACTTAGATGTGGAAGAAAGTTTATACTGCTTGAGGTCAGATACCATGCTTTTAAAAAATATTTAATGTATACATCTTATTCAGCTCCTTAGAACAATTCTCAGTTGTTGATTAATAGAGACGGTTTGCTTGTCAAGTGAGGCATTACAGATAAACACCAAATTTAACTTCTGAATTACTAGTGTTCTCAGATCATGAAACTTGAATAATAGGATGAATTCAATGATACTTAACAAACTGCCAAATTTGCACTGAATTAAAGTTTAGGGAGTTCTCTCAAATACTGTAATCTAGTGCTTGTGTCCCCAGATGCACAGTAGAACACCTTAGGGAGCTTTTTTTGTGATCCAGGCTCTAGACCAATGAAAATAGAATCTCAGTTGAGTTCCAGCATGTAGCAGGCTTGAGAATCATTCTTGTATGGCACTTACCCCAAGAATAATAGTGCCAATGTCTTTCAGATGAGGACACGGACATTTAGACAGGCAAGGTAAGTTGTCTAAAGTGAGGAGCTAGTATATGGAAGAGGCAGGATCTGAATCCAGATCTTGCTATAAAGCTTTTCCCATTTCTAAAATTCCATCATTCCATGATGTTGCTCCTCAAATATGTGGCACTTGTGTTTTTTCCATACCATTTTGTTTTTAAAATATTCTGGTGACTTCTTTCCTGACACGTGACCATGGTGCACACACCTGTAATTAATATTTGTGATGAATAGAACTGAAATAAGGAAGAAAAGGTCCTCTGGTTAGTCTTACTTTATAGGGCTAGAAGTTTCAGGAAAGCACTTGAAAACAGGAAATAGGATTCTATCATTTCAGAATGCTCACTTTACTTGTTTAACCCATGATGAGAGCTTTGGGGTGATTACTTTAGGTCAACATTGCTAGAAATTGTGAGTTGGAATTATGTGCTATCTATGACCACAGCTAACACACAGAGGAAATGAGACATTCATGCTTTTCTATGTTAATTTTTAGAAGGATGGTTAGCTTGAAGGGATTTAGCATGAGCTATAAAAAGACTTATTATTCTCTTTATCAGCCCTTTGTGCAAAAATCAAGGAGTGAACTCTTCAATCCATGCAGCCTTCCATTTATTCCTGTTAGAAGTCCAGTTATCGCTGAAGGCAGGTTTTAGGGAGTCCTAGGATCTGGCTGGGGAGACGGCAATGGCACCCCACTCTAGTACTGTTGCCTGGAAAATCCCATGGATGGAGGAGCCTTGTAGGCTGCAGTCCCTGGGGTCACTAAGAGTCAGACACGACTGAGCGACTTCACTTTCACTTTCCACTTTCATGCTTTGGAGAAGGAAATGGCAACCCACTCCAGTGTTCTTGCCTGGAGAATCCCATGGACGGAGAAGCCTGGTAGGCTGCAGTCCAAGGGGTCGCACAGAGTC
Source organism: Bos indicus x Bos taurus (assembly GCF_003369695.1). Classification (NCBI taxonomy): domain Eukaryota; kingdom Metazoa; phylum Chordata; class Mammalia; order Artiodactyla; family Bovidae; genus Bos; species Bos indicus x Bos taurus. The sequence continues at coordinate 23,844,768 of NC_040103.1, read as the reverse complement.
GGACACGACTGAAGCGACTTAGCAACAGCAGCAGCAGGATCTGGTTGATAATATCCTTTTTTGTTATCCCCATACCCCGAACACACTTCTATCATTACACTTAAATTATTGTGTGCAAGTTTAACTGTTTATGTGCCTCTCTCTCTTGCTAGTCGGTGCATTCTTTAAAGGCAAATATTGTATTCTTTTTCAACTCTGTTTACCTAGTGGCTATGGCAGTGCTTGGCATATAGTAAATACTTAATACATATTTGGTCAATTAAATTGCATTTGTTTTATGATGATCTTTTATAGGAAATGGAATTTGAGTCTGACTTCTGCTGATAATAAATTATTCTCTCTAGCAGAGTGTGTCAGAGTGTTTCAGAGGATACATTAAAATCTCAGCAGTTATCTTCCCAGGCCACCAGTTTCCCTCTTGTTAAGAAACAGTATTTATCATAGTAAATAGCCCATTTGGGGTGGTTCATTCAGGCTTTAGTACCAAATTTAGCATAATAGGAAGTCACAAATTCCCTTTTGGCCAAAAGTGCAAAGTTTGACAGCTTCTCCCAGGAAGACAACTTTGCATTAATTTACTCCACTTTATTTGTAAAAGATATAAAAATCTATAAACATTTTATGGCTATTCGGAGGTGGTAAACAACATTCTGGCCAACTACTTATGCTTTTAATAAGTATATTTTTATGCCTTGTATATAATTTTTTGAAAAATTATTGTCTAGTTTGTGGTTTAAATACTCAAATTATCTTGTTTATAAATGGTACTCTGTGTGGTGATGTTTCAGTGGTTTATAACATTTAGAAAATGTGAAATTTTTGCCTTATGCTTAGTTGTAGGAGAGATGTTTCTGTTTTATTTTTAAATTTATTTTAATTTAAATATAGTTAGATTCCCTTTCTTAGTGTACAGTTCCATGAGTTTTGGCAGATGCGTAGGGTTACATGGCCATCGCTACAATTAAAACACAAAACTTTTACAACCCTCGTCTCCTCTAACATTACCTTATGCTCTCCCTTTAAAGCCAAATCTTCCCCCACCCTTACCACCTGACAACCACTGATTTGTTTTGCCTTTCTCAGAACGTCATATAAATGAATGTAATCATATACTGTTCAGCCTCTGGATTCTGGCTTTTTCACTTAAAGCATTTAAGACTCATGCACTTGTTTTACGTTATCAGTCGATAGTTCGATTCTCCTTATTGTTGAGTAATTTCATAGTATGGATGTACCAGTGTTTGTTTATAACCATTCGTCTTTGAGGGACCTGTGGTTTATTTGTAGATTTTGGTGATTATGAATGAAGATGATATAAATATTTACATATAGGACATTTTTTTGGTATAAACAGAGGTTTTCATTTCACTTAGGTAAACACCTAGGATTAGTATTGCTGGATTGTATACTAAGTGTATGTTAAATTTTATGAGAAACCGGCAAACCATTTTTCATAGTGGCTGTGCCATTCATGCTCTTACCAGCAACTATGGGTTCCCATTGCTCTGTATCTTCACCAGCACCAGGTGTTATTTCTTTTATTTTAGTCATTCTGATAGGTATATATAGTGGTATCAATAACCCCAGATATGCGGATGACACCACCCTTATGGCAGAAAGTGAAGAGGAACTAAAAAGCCTCTTGATGAAAGTGAAAGTGGAGAGTGAAAAAGTTGGCTTAAAGCTCAACATTCAGAAAACGAAGATCATGGCATCTGGCCCCATCACCTTATGGGAAATAGATGGGGAAACAGTGGAAACAGTGTCAGACTTTATTTTTCTGGGCTCCAAAATCACTGCAGATGGTGACTGCAGCCATGAAATTAAAAGACACTTACTCCTTGGAAGGAAAGTTATGACCAACCTAGATAGCATATTCAAAAGCAGAGACATCACTTTGCCAACAAAGGTCCATCTAGTCAAGGCTATGGTTTTTCCTGTGGTCATGTGTGGATGTGAGAGTTGGACTCTGAAGAAAGCTGAGCGCCGAAGAATTGATGCTTTTGAACAGTGGTGTTAGAGAAGACTCTTGAGAGTCCCTTGAACTGTAAGGAGATCCAACCAGTCCATTCTGAAGGAGATCAGCCCTTGGATTTCTTTGGAAGGAATGATGCTAAAGCTGAAACTCCAGTACTTTGGCCACCTCATTCAGAGTTGACTCATTGGAAAAGGCTCTGATGCTGGGAGGGATTGGGGACAGGAGGAGAAGGGGATGACAGAGGATGAGATGGCTGGATGGCATCACTGACTCGATGGACGTGAGTCTGAGTGAACTCTGGGAGCTGGTGACAGACAGGGAGGCCTGGCGTGCTGCGATTCACGGGGTCGCAAATAGTCGGACACGACTGAGTGACTGAACTGAACTGAAATGAAAGATGTTTTCCTATCATCTGGAGTAATTTTGTTGTTGGTGGTAAGGTTTTCATAACATAAGCAAATATTTTCCCTTACTTCCTTTTGCTGATCATTAACACAGAGACCTTTGTGCCTGTAATCTTAAAACTTAAGCATAATGCTGATATTCCAGGAGACTGCTTTAGTCTATTTATAAAGGAAAATTCATAGTACAATGAGAAATTTTAAGTATTGCTATTGACTAGGACTGAACTTCTGTGACTTCACACTAAATGAAAGCAACAAGACCTCCTCTTAACTACATTTTTAATTCAGTTTCTCACCCCTCTGGTCTCTCCTGCTTATTCTTCCTCATGTCCAGTATTTCTACAGCTCTTCTTTCCCCATGCCATCGTTCATTCATAGCCCTTCACTGATGTCCTCACAACAGTATATAGTCTAATGCTTATGCACAGTTGTTGTTGTTGTTTAGTTGGTGAGTCACGTCTGACTCTTTTGCAACCCCACGGACCCCTGCTAAGCTCCTCTGTCCATGGGATTTTTTAGGCAAGAATACTGAGGTGGGTTGCCATTTCCTTCTCCAAGGGATCTTCCCGACTCAGGGACTGAACCCATGTCTCCTGCCTTGGTAAGCAGATTCTTTACCATTGAACCATCAGGGAAGCTCCACTTATGTACAGAGATTCTGGCATTACTTGGACTTAGTTTTATACTCAGATTTGACATATATTAGCTGAGTGTAGTATTCAAAAATTAATTTTTCTAAACTTCGGTTTCTCATTTTTAAAATAAGTATTGATAGGACCTGCATAAAGCATTTTGCACCAAGTGGTCAGGGCTCAATCCACATCAGCAATTAGTAACTGAGCACCATCTACCACAGGACTTTTATTCAGCCAGCCTGTCTGCCACAGTCATCACTGCAAATCTTCTAACATAAGCAAGTCAGTCTCCTGAGTTCCCTGACATCTTTGCTTGGTTCTTGTTCTCAGAAGTTCCCATTTAGGTGCAATTAAACCATGTCTGGGGCTACCTCCATGGCTTAGTGGTAAAGAATTTGCCTGCAATGCAGGAGTTGCAAGAGACACAGGTTCGATCCCTGGGTCAGGAAGATCCTTTGGAGAAGGGCATGGCAACCCACTCCAGATTTTCTTGCCTGGAAAATCTCCATGGACAGAGAATCCTGGAAGGCTATGATCCACAGGGTCACAAAGAGTTTGTCATGACTGAAGTGACTCAGCATGCACACATGCAAACCATGTCTGAGTCAGGTGATCTACAAGTGGGTGGGTCATAAGGAGCTGCTTTGCCTGGGAGTTCGAGGCTGAGCTGGAGAGGAGCAATTAGCAAAGCCTTCTGGGAGTTAGCCTGGCATAGCCATTACGGCATGCTGCTTGTCTCCTATGTCAGCATTTCTGACCTGGTGAAAAGGGGCACAGACAGGGCTGAAGGAGCTGTTTTCATGAACATAGTGTTGGTGCTTAGTTGAAATAAGTTGCCACAGAGTAGGGAAAAGAAGTTCTGTCACACTCTTGCTCATTAGTGTGATTTTGGCTCAGGAGGACTCCAGGGAGTGCAGGGCAATGTGTCTCCCCGTCGAGGCAGGCATCTCTTGGAGGTCACATTGCTATGGTCTGTCCTGTGGGCACCAGCATTATGGACAGCAGTATGGCTTTCTTCTGTCCCAGAGAAGCATTCCCAAATGGAAGTCAGGGATGAATGATATTGATACTCGGAGCATGTACAGACACTCTTAAGGATGGAGGCCTGGCATTAGGTTGTTATGGTTAAGAGATTCAGGTTATTTCAATTAATAATCTCTCATCTGTGTCCACGATATTAGCAAGGCCTGAATAAACTCAGACCGAACCGAAAAGTTTCTCCACGCAATCTGTTGAGGTACTGCCCTTTAAGGAGCTCTGAACCTTACCTCTTCCAAATGAAGTCCAGTCTTTTACTTGTCTTTGTTTATGTTTTTAAAATGTATATATGTCTTAGCTCAGTAAGTAGGCGGTAAAAACCACAAAGCCTTATGTTCATTTGTCTCGCCATCTCTTTGTTCTGTTTATGCTTTTCTTGCCTTTCACAGTGACTACATAAAGGAGTAGAAAAAATGTCATTTGAATTGAAGTTTTATTCTAGGATTGGGGTCCTAATTTCTGAAATTCTCTCTTTGCAATAAGATGCTAAATAAACATGATGATTACTTAAAAATAATATTATTATTGTTAGCAGACATAAATTATATATATATATATATATATATATATACACTTTGGCCACCTCATGCGAAGAGTTGACTCATTGGAAAAGACTCTGATGCTGGGAGGGATTGGGGGCAAGAGGAGAAGGGCACGACAGAGGATGAGATGGCTGGATGGCATCACTGACTCGATGGACGTGAGTCTGAGTGAACTCTGGGAGTTGGTGATGGACAGGGAGGCCTGGTGTGCTGCGATTCATGGGGTTGCAAAGAGTCGGACACAACTGAGCGACTGATCTGATCTGAATGGATCAACAACAAGGTCCTACTGTTTAGCACAGGGAATTACATTCAATATCCTATGGTAAACCATAATGGAAGAGAATATGAGAAAGAACATATATATTTGGCAGTGAATCACTTTGCTGTGTAGCAGAAATTAATATATTGTACATCAACTGTACTTCAGTAAAAAAAAAATAATGCTAAAACTTATGCATCATTTAGTTCCTGTTGACGATAAAATGGGAACATCACACATGACAATATCCACTAGATGTTTTTATTCCTTTTCTAAGTGAAGTATTATACTCATTATAATATGTTATTCTATATCTAAAGCTATTTATTTAAATCACAGCCTATATAATATTGCTTAACAATTTGATACATTTATGCCAGTTCAAATTCTGGAGAAACACCAGTAGCAAATGAATTGTACTGGTTGTGCTGCAGTTAAAAGGAGGGCTTCTTAACTGACCTGCCTGGGGTAGGTCATGCCTCTGAGAGGTCAAACTGAGAGTGGCGTCTGATCCTCTAAAGACAAGGCAGGGTGACAACTCAAGGATCAGTCCTTGCTGGAGTTAGCCTTGAGAAAAAATGACTATTAAATCACTGTTTGAACCTGACATGTGAGTATGCTGAGCGTTTAGAAGCAGGTCTCAGCGTGGACACTGTTTTGTTGTTGCTGTTCAGTCGCTCAGTTGTGTCTGACTCTTTGTGAACTCCTGGACTGCAGCACGCCAGGCATCCCTGTCCTTCACTGTCTCCTGGAGTTTGCTGTTGGGCAGATTTAAACATTTAGATCAAGTCTATGAAGATAACAAAGAACTTCAGGGAAGGCCAAATAAGTTATATAAAAATTTAGCCTTATTTTTCTTTTCTTTGATTTTATCTTGGAATATTCTTACATTATTTAAAAATAGTTTTAAATGAAAATTAACTTTTTAAAATGCAATAAACCTATAAATCCTTTACTCCTTGTTAGATATTACACTTCTACTGTATAGAACCATGTGGATAAATACAGACACTCCTACTTTAGCAAAGATTCAAAATATGCTTTTACATTTCTTAAACTTGAAATGGACAATAGTTGAATACTGGAAATATTAATAAAACCAGGTATACATTAATGAACAATATTTTTATTATGTAAAGCAATTATATTCTAATAAAAAATTACAGAGTGAAGTAAGCCAGAAAGAAAAACCACCAATACAGTATACTAACACATATATATGGACTTTAGAAAGATGGTAACAATAACCCTGTGTCCAAGACAGCAAAAGAGGCACTGATGTATAGAACAGTCTTATGGACTCTGTTGGAGAGGGAGAGGGTGGGAAGATTTGGGAGAATGGCATTGAAACATGTATAATATCATGTATGAAACGAATTGCCAGTCCAGGTTCGATGCACGATACTGGATGCTTGGGGCTGGTGCACTGGGACGGCCCAGAGGGATGATATGGGGAGGGAGGAGGGTTCAGGATGGGGAACACATGTATACCTGTGGCGGATTCATTTCGATATTTGGCAAAACTAATACAATATAGTAAAGTTTAAAAATAAAATAAAATAAAATAAATATTAACCACTAGTCACAAAAAAGAAGAAAAACTGAAGTTACACATGTATTCACACATTTATTTGAGGATAAAGGCTACATTTTTTAGGCTGAAATGAGAAAAAATTTTTGTCATATGCTGGCATGCATACAGAATCAACACTATATTCAAGTTGGACAGTTTTTATTTATTACAATTTTATAAATCAATCAGAACTAAACACATTCATAACAAAGTGAGGGCTTGAACAACAGTAATTCCTTAGAGATTTGTCACATCTCATCTATTTTCATTCTAAAAGAGCTTATTTTTATTAAGAGCTATTTCAATGTAAAAGTATTTTTTTCCTCATGAACTTAGAAATGTGATCACTGAATAAAACATAAGATAGTGGAAAAGTATTTTATTTAGTTAATTTTTTACGTCAGGTTTTTCTAGTTCTGTATAGTAAAAAAAATATTTTTAGCATAACTCGACATAGAACTGAGATGTTTTTATGGAATACTGGAGTTGAGTAAGTATTAACATTTCTGGTTGTCACTCTAAAAATTAAGCATTGTATGCTTTCATTTGAGTTTCTTTATAATACTTAGGATATACAATATATATCCCAATTGTGTCTTGTAATAGTCTTGCCATTATTCAGTTCAAATAAGATCTGGGAATTGGGGCATTTGACTTCTTCGTTGAATCACTGTGTGATTTTGGACAAGTCACTATCTTTGCTCAAACTTGACCAGTTACAAATTTGCTGTTTTTACATATGCTTTGCTGCTGCTAAGTCGCTTCAGTCGTGTCTGACTTTTTGCGATCCCATGGACGGCAGCCCAACAGGCTCCCCTGTCCCTGGGATTCTCCAGGCAAGAACACTGGAGTGGGTTGCCATTTCCTTCTCCAATGCATGAAAGTGAAAAGTGAAAGTGAAGTCGCTCAGTCATGTCCGACTCTTCGCGATCCCATGGACTGCAGCCCGCCAGGCTCCTCCATCCATGGGACTTTCCAGGCAAGAGTACTGGAGTGGGGTGCCATTGCTTACTCCAATATAAAACAAAAAGTTTTTTTTTTTAAAGTCTATACTTTTCATCACCATATTTTGTCCCAGGTAGACATAAGTCCTAGTTAATGGCACCCCACTCCAGTGTTCTTGCCTGGAGAATCCCAGGGACAGGGGAGCCTGTTGGGCTGCCGTCCATGGGATCGCAAAAAGTCAGACACGACTGAAGCGACTTAGCAGCAGCAGCAGTAGCGTATCATCTGTGATACTTTGAACTTTTGTCCAGAATTGATGCTTTTGAACTGTGGTGTTGGAGAAGACTCTTGAGTCCTTTGGACTGCAAGAAAATCAAACCAATCAACCCTAAAGGAAATCAATTGTGAATATTCATTGTAAGGACTGATGCTAAAGCTGGAGCTCCAAAACTTTGGGCACCTGACTCATTAGAAAAGACCATGATGCTGGGAAAGATTGAAGGCAGGAGGAGAAGGAGACAACAGAGGATGAGATTGTTGGATGGCATCACCGATATGAATTTGAACAAGCCCTGGGAGTTGGTGTTGGACAGGGAAGCCTGGTGTGCTGCAGTCTATGGGGTCACAAAGAGTCGGACACCACTGAGCGGTTGAACTGAACTGATGATCTAATCTGACCTCTCATTTTCCATCTGAAGCATCTAAGGCCCAAAGAGACAAAGGGTCTTAAAAGACTCTGGTATAGATGGAATTAGAGCTGTGTTCCCATATTCCAACTTCAGTGTTCTTTAACTCCATTATCCTACTCAGTCAACAAACAAAATATATAGTATGGGTATGAAACTTCCTTGTCTTTTTAGGGTCTTCTTTATTCAATTTTCTAATCTTCTTGTTTCTGAGTCATTATTATTATCTGAACTGTGTACAGTTTCTTAAAATGGGGAGGAAAAAAATTACTTATCCCTGAAGAGCATTCAAACCTCATCTAGCTTGAAACCAGCATACAGAATATATAAGCTGTCAATGGTAAATGCCATGTATATCAAAGTATAATTATCATAAAAATACAGTGAGAAATCTTAACATCCCAATGTAACTGTAACATCCCAATGTACTGTAAATCTTGCAATACAACAGAATTTCTTGGAGGAAAAAACTGTATTGGCCCATTGTTATTTCTGATCCCAGCTTACATCAGCTTTTGTAGTCTCAGTCCTGCTTTATTATTAGAGGTTCATGAATGTTGGAACTTACAGAGAGGGGGCACTAGTGTACAAGAGTGGTTGTTTTCTCTTTCATTCCACTAGTACCTGAATGTACTAGAAATCTTTTCTTTTGAAAACAGTCTTTTCAAGCCTTTGACTGTGTGGATCACAATAAACTGTGGAAAATTCTGAAAGAGATGGGAATACCACACCACCTGACCTGTTTCTTGAGAAACCTATATGCAGGTCAGGAAGCAACAGTTAGAACTGGACATGGAACAACAGACTGGTTCTGAATAGGAAAAGGAGTACATCAAGGCTGTATTTTGTCACCCTGCTTATTTAACTTATATACAGAGTACATCATGAGAAATGCTGGGCTAGAAGAAGTACAAGCTGGAATCAAGATTGCCGGGAGAAATATCAATAACCTCAGATATGCAGATGACACCACCCTTATGGCAGAAAGTGAAGAGGAACTAAAAAGCCTCTTGATGAAAGTGAAAGTGGGGGGTGAAAAAGTGGGCTTAATGCTCAAGATTCAGAAAACGAAGATCATGGCATCTGGTCCCATCACTTCATGGGAAATAGATGGGGAAACAGTGGAAACAGTGTCAGACTTTATTTTTGGGGGCTCCAAAATCACTGCAGATGGTGATTGCAGCCATGAAATTAAAAGACATTTACTCCTTGGAAGGAAAGTTAGGATCAACCTAGATAGCATATTCAAAAGCAGAGCCATTATTTTGCCCACAAAGGTCTGTCTAGTCAAGTCTATGGTGTTTCCAGTGGTCATGTATGGATGTGAGAGTTGGACTGTGAAGAAAGCTGAGTGCCAAAGAATTGATGGTTTTGAACTATGGTGTTGGAGAAGACCTTTGAGAGTCCCTTGGACTGCAAGGAGATCCAACGAGTCCATTCTAAAGGAGATCAGTCCTGGGTGTTCATTGGAAGGACTGATGTTGAAGCTGAAACTCCAATACTTTGGCCACCTCAGGCGAAGAGTTGACTCATTGGAAAAGACTCTGATGCTGGGAGGGATTGGGGGCAGGAGGAGAAGGGGACGACAGAGGATGAGATGACTGGATGGCATCACCAACTCAATGGACGTGAGTTTGAGTGAACTCTGGGAGTTGGTGATGGACAGGGAAGCCTGGCGTGCTGCAATTCACGGGGTCGCAAAGAGTCGGACACGACTGAGCGACTAAACTGAACTGAACTGAAGTCTTTCTTATAGTTTTCATTGCAGTACCACTTTGGTAAAGTTAAGCATGCATAGGTTCCTCTTCCTGATGTCCACCATTTAAACTTTAAACCTTCCCCTTTCCTCCTTCATTTCTGTCAACTTATATATGGATTGTTTAGGTCATATGTGTCTTCACAGAAGCTGGTATGTAGGGATAACACATAAGAAGACATAAAGAATGCAGAGACATTAATGTACTGTAGCTTAGAGCTAAATTAAATTAAAGGTAGGAAAAGCTTTCAGGAGTGTGAGTATATTGCTTACTGAGTGTTTGGAAGCTATTGAAATAGAGTTTCATAGTGTAGGAATTTTCTCAGACTGTAGGAATGTTCTCATTGAGACTAGACAGTCTAGCTCATGGAATGTGAAATGAGGTGAAATATGTATTTTTACTTGAAAAAAAAATTGAAATAGACCCAAGTTAACAAGATAAACTTATTTAAGTAGATTTCAAGAAGTTTAGCATGGTTGCATCTGATTTTATTCTATATCAATAGAACACAAAAGTTTTTTTAGTCAGCATTTCTCAAAAAATGAATTCTGTTTCTGTGGAAATGAAGTTCAACCTCCCTAAATTTTACCATTAGAGACACTTTGAGTTCTTGTTAAAATTGTGGATCAACACTTACTGTGTAGAAGTAGGACATCTTAGAGAAAAATATGCCTGCAGTTTGTAGAAAGTGGTTTTATCTTTTTCTTTTCAAGTACTGGAGCCGTTATAAGAACATGATTTCCTAATTCACCTTTTTTCAGTGAGTCCTTGGGTTTGCCATTTACATTTCCAAAATCAACCCCATTATGGCTCAGGTTTTACTTTTCAAAACTATTTTATCCTAAGGAAAAAGAAGAGTATATGTATATGATCTTTTGGTTTTATTTTGTTTATTAAAAATTATTTTATTAAAGTAAAATTGATTTATAATGTTGTATTAATTTCTATAGTACAGTAAAGTGATTCTGTTATTTTATATATATTCTTTTTCCTATTCTTTTCTATTATGGTTTATCACATGACATTGAATATAATTCCCTGTATTATACAGTGGGATCTTGATATTTATCTATTCTATATGTAATATATTGAAGCTACTAATTCCGAACTCATAATCGAGCCCTCCCCCATCTACTTCCTCCTTGATGGTTTTATTCATGAAGCATCAAATCATTCAACTTTGGGACAAAGATTTTCTGGGAAATTTAGTCTTTTATTATTCCAGATAATTCAACCAGAACACTTGGGCCAATTTAAAATATTTTATCTACATCTCATTAAACTAATATGCACTTTTCCTCCCATTTTCCCCCTAGACTGAATCACACAGATTTCTATAAGTATAGTGACTAGATTTTTCATTCTTTCTAATTTGCTCTTCATCTTGGCACCTTGTTCATTCAGTGATGCTATAGTCCTAGTTCGTGGAATCCCAGGTGCTTTTGCCTCAGATTCAGAAGTAAAGATGAAATTCACTGGGAAGAACTCATGTTTGAAACTTCCCCAGGGATCCTCCTCACTGCATGGAATTCAGTTTTAATGATAAATTCTAGAAGCAGTCGACTTCTCTAAAATATTAACTTTATTCTAAAGCATGTGGCTTTGGTGAGGTTATGTTTGGCTAGAAAGGATTCCATGTTTCGTATCAAGGATATTAACAGATATATATTCATCTTACTTTGTGACCAAGTAAGGAAAAGATGTTCAGATGGTCATGTCATTGAGTAGCTGAGTGATAGAACTGCCTTCTGGGTCATGCTGCTCTAATTCTGAACTAGCCCTTTCTGTGTTCTTATTTTTTCCCCTACTACAGACAAGAATTCCATATGGTTTATTATTATTATTTTTTTATTTTTTAACTTTACAATATTGTATTAATTTTGCCATATATCAACATGAATCCGCCATAGGTATACATGTGTTCGGCTTGGGGCTGGTGCACTGGGACGGCCCAGAGAGGTGGCATGTGGTTTATTATTATAGCATGGATAGATAACCATTGGAGATAAAATAAAATTAACATGCTCCTAAATAAGTCCTAAATGAATTGCTTTATATTTGTGATATTTCCCTGTGGCTTATGCCTGGGACTTCCTGCTGCACATAAGTGATGCTGGGACATAAGGAGCAGGGTGGTTTATTCATTTTTCTTTATCCTGTATTTCACAAGTTTGGACTATAGCAGCTGAAGTAAGATAATCATTTTGTGCCAGAGAAAGATAAAAGAGGAAAAACAGTTTGCCAACAGGAGCTTAAATTTAACATTAGAAGCCTGGAAAATATGGACAAAAAGGTGACATCTGAGCAACACCACTCCAACAGAGTAATCTGATAGCTTTTCCACTCCTGATTTATTTTAAACAAGTCACTTTGGTCAGTAAAGCCTTAAAAGTAATTTTGAGTATATGTTGGAAAAAAATAAGACAGATAAAAAATATATGAGTATACGTTGGAAAAAATAAGACAGATAAATTCTTCTTTCACATTATTTTTATTGCCTGATTTGTGAGACAGTCTCACAGTATTTTCAGGTGAAGATGGTTTTAGCAAGCATGAATTCCACTGTTTTGTCCACAGCATTAGTGGAGAGGAATATTGAATTCTGTTTTTAGCTTTGGTGTTGAAAGATTTTAACAGACACACTTTCCCTAATTGCTTTTCCTACTTATCTGCATTCTATTTCTCTCTGTCAGGATGAAATATCAATGTATCCCACGTGCTGTCTGAGGAATGTTTTAAGAGTAATCTGTGTATTTAGATTTTCTTATTAATGTGATAGTGAATTAGGACCAGTTTTTGGATAAAATAGAACTTTATACTAGTCAGTTCCTGTTTATTTTTATTAAGAATAGTACTGAGATGGCAACGGTACTTTTGTGAAATCTGTAATGATAGCTTTGTTTTTCAGGAGCCTCCCAAGACACTGAGTATTCATGACACTACAGGGAATATTTGAGTATTCATGACACTACAGGGAATATTTAACCTACAGTTAGGTTACTCTCATTTCTTCTTGACTGAGTTGATATGATAGTAATATTTATTGAGCTTATCTTTTAATGTGTGAGACATTGTGCCAAGAGCATATAATGAATAAACTGATTAATTCTCACAAAACTCCAAGGATTAAATATTGCCATTATCTCCATTTCACAGATGCAGACACATTGGAGACTGAATTCAAATCTAAGCTGTTTACAGACCCATGCATTTAACAACTGCTGCATGCTCTCTTCTGTTGCAGGACTTAGAAGACTAGTTGCTAAATATTCAGAGATGTGAATTTTGGGAAAGAAAAGGAGAGTGATATGGTAGTGAAATGGTTACCCCCAATATGAGTTTTCTTTGTCTTCCAATAACAAAATCCAGTAGTCAAAAGGAACTGTTTCTCAGTGTCCCTTATAGCGGTAATTGTGTTTTGAGATATAATTAAGGTTATTGAGGTGAAAGTAAAACATTTAGTGGGCAGCTTCCATAGCCTTTCCTAAAAGTTAACCTGTGTGAAGCCTTTGTCTCTATCCTGCTGCTTGGAATATGGATGAAATGATTAGAACTCTAACTGAACTATGAGGATAAGGTGGTGAAATGAAAATCTTGGAGGAATCTGGTTTTCTGAGTACTTTATGGAACAGAGCCACCATACTAGCTCTGGATCACTTATTTCGATCTTCCATGTGAGAGCAAAGTAAACTTCTGTCTCATTTAATACACTATAATTTTGAGTGTCTTTAAGTTTAATTAATCTCTTATTTTAGTTAACTGATTATTTCAGGCCTTCTTGACAATGTAAGTAGGTTACCATTTGTGCAAGTAGGCTCTCCAGAAATACTTGATGATTTGAGTTTACTTTTAAAATTTCTTATTTTAATAGTTGGAATCATTTACTTGAGTTATTTTGTAAGAACAGTACAGTTTGTATGACATGCAAAATCATGCCGTAAATATAACACATTGGACAATAATGGAGCTCAAGATTTTTCCTTTAAAGTAGTAATTAAGGCCAAATTTTAGATAGAAAACAACTTACAAATTTAAAAGGAAAACTCTGCCAAATGCACTTTAAGTATGTTGTTGTTTACTATCATTAAATGTTACATCTGTGGGGTGGGATCAATGGCTAAATCAATTAGAATGATTACTATAAAAAGCAGGCTTATCTAATGTTGCTAGTCAGAATTCTCATATTTAACACTATAGTAAATTTATTATTATTGCAGTGAAAATGTATTAATAAATGTATCAGCATACATATATATGAACTCTAAACATTAAATATCCTAAAATGTCTTATTAATCACTAAAAAAGTGAAAAAATAAAATTTATGTTCCATTAAACGTATGTTTGAACCCACTCCAGTGTTCTTACCTGGAGAATCCCAGGGACAGGGGAGCCTGGTGGGCTGCCATCTATGGGGTCGCACAGAGTCGGACACGACTGAAGTGACTTAGCAGCAAACACATGCTTGAGACTTTTTTCTGAAATGCCTATTTCAAATTTTTTAGTGTTACAACTTTATAAAAGGTCCATTTTTGTTTAACTATAAATATGGAATTTTCTCCCCATGTCAGAACCCAAGTGAAAAATGACAGTGCCTTGAACAAGGGCCTCATTAGCATAGAAGGGGTTGGACAGGTTTGTGATCTGTGTAGTCACAGAGATACACCTGACTGATGGATTTGATATGGAAGTGGGGAGGTGAAGCAGAAAGATTAATCAAATATGACACATATATTCATCCTGAGCAAATAAGCAGAGGGAGATGATGCTTACAGAGATGGGAGGACTTGAAGAGGAACAGATCTGAGGCATGTATTAGAGGAAAAGAAAGTTCCAGAAATTCCATTTTGCATATATTCAAGATGTCTTTGAGGAGACATCCAAAATAGATGTCAAATTGTATAAACAAGTTTGCATTTCAGAGATGTTTGCATTGGAGATACAAAATTTGGAGTTGTCAACTTGCAGATAATATTTAAAGTCATGAGAATATTTGAGATCATGTAGGAAGAAAGGATAGAGCAAGGTAAGAAGGGGGCTCAGAAACTAGACTGGTGAATATGGTAATAAGTTTATGCATTATGATCAAAAGATTATGATGTGTTGGCATCTGATGTGGGTAGCCTTTCCCTTCTCCAGGGTATCTTCCCAACCCAGGGATCTAACCCAGGTCTTTGTATTTCAGGCAGATTCTTTACCAGCTGAGCCACAAGGGAAGCCCAGTATTCTTACTATCTCTTTAATCTTTTTTCTCTTGGATCCTTTGAGACAAGAATAACAATTAATTCTAGAACAGTGATACTCTGCAACAATAAACATGGGGATTGATTATTTAATGATTGGTGCTCATGTTCCCTCTCTGAAATTGGCTATATTGACCTTTCACAATTTCACAACATTCTCATATATTGAAGTGTCATTAGTGTTGGGCCACAAAGAAGTTTCCTAATAAAGGAATTCAATATTATGACACGTTTTAACAGGGCCAAAAGGTAGGGGTATGTGTTTGTTGGCTTCTTCCAATTTCCTCCTGAAAATCTCTTTAACTTTCCATGTTTTTCATCCTAAAGAGGCTGTGAGACTGCCAGTAGATTAAATTGGCTCAAAAGATTACTGAGTTTCAAAAGTCTGGCTTTAGGAGGATCTCTTGAATCTAATTCTGAAGCCTTCAGTCAGTCAGTTCAGTAGCTCAGTCATATCCAACTCTTTGCAACCCAATGGACTTTAGCATGCCAGGCCTCCTTATCCATCACCAACTCTGGAGCCTACTCAAACTCATGTCCATAGAATCAGTGATGCCATCCCACCATCTCATCCCCTGTCGACCCCTTCTCCTCCTGCCTTCAATCTTTCCCTGCATCAGGGTCTTTTCCAATGAGTCAGTTCTTTGCATTAAATGGCCAAAATATTGGAGTTTCAGCTTCAGAATCAGTCTTCCAATGAATATTCGGGACTGATTTCCTTTAGGATGGACTGGTTGGATCTCCTTGTAGTCCTAGGAACTCTTAAGAGTGTTCTCCAACACCAGTTCAAAATCATCAATTCTTTAGTGCTCAGCTCTCTTTATAGTCCAACTCTCACAGCCATACCTGACTACAGGAAAACCCATAGCCTTGACTAGACAGACCTTTGTTGGTAAAGTAGTGTCTCTGCTTTATAATATTCTGTCTAGATTGGTCATAGCTTTTCTTCCAAGAGCAAGCGTGTTTTAATTTCATGACTGCAGTCACAATCTGCAGTGATTTTTTTCAGTCCAAAAAAAATAAAGTATCTTACTGTTTCCATTGTTTCCCCATCTATTTGCCGTGAAGTGATGGGACCAGATACCATTATCTTAGTTTTCTGAATATTGAGTTTTAAGGCAACTTTATCACTCTACTTTTTCACTTTCATCAAGAAGCTCTTTAGTTCTTCCTCACTTTCTGCTTTAAGGCAGAAAGTTCTGCCTCACTTTCTGCGTATCTGAGGTTATTGATATTTCTCCTGGAAGTCTTGATTCCAGCTTGTGCTTCATCCAGTCTGCATTTCGCATGATGTACTCTGCATACAAGTTAAATAAGCAGGGAGTGGTGGATTCATGTTGATGTATGGCAAAACCAATATAATATTGTAAAGTAAAAAAAAAATTAAAAAAATAAAAAACTTTTAAAAGATGGAAAAAAAAAAAAAAAAAGCAGTGTGACAATATACAGCCTTGATGTACTCCTTTTCCCATTTGGAACAAGTATGATGTTCCATGTCCAGTTTTAACTGTTGATTCCTGACCTGCATACAGATTTCTCAAGACGCAGATCAGGTGGTCTGGAATTCCCATCTCTTTCAGAATTATCCACAGTTTATTGTGATCCACACAGTCAAAGGATTCAGCATAGTCAATAAAGCAGAAGTAGATGCTGTTCTGGAACTCTCTTGCTTTTTTGATGATCCAGTGGATGTTGGTAATTTGATCTCTGGCTCCTCTGTCTTTGAAAACCAGCTTGAACATCTGGAAGTTCAGAGTTTACGTATTGTTGAAGCCTGGTTTGGAGAATTTTGAGCAGAAGTTTACTAGTGTGTGAGATGAGTGCAATTGTGCAGTAGTTTGAGCATACTTGGCGGGTCATGGTGGAGAGATCTGACAGAATGTGGTCCACTGGAGAAGGGAATGGCAAACCACTTCAGTATTCTTGCCTTGAGAACCCCATGAACAGTATGAAAAGGCAAAATGATAGGATACTGAAAGAGAAACTCCCCAGGTCAGTAGGTGCCCAATATGCTACTGGAGATCAGTGGAGAAGTAACTCCAGAAAGAATGAAGGGATGGAGCCAAAGCAAAAAGAATACCCAGCTGTGGATGTAACTGGTGATAGAGGCAAGATCTGATGCTGTAAAGAGCAATATTGCATAGGAACCTGGAATGTCAGGTCCATGAATCATGGCAAATTGGAAGTGGTCAAATAAGAGATGGCAAGAGTGAATGTCAACATTCTAGGAATCAGCTAACTGAAATGGACTGGAATGGGTGAATTTAACTCAGATGACCATTATATCTACTACTGCAGGCAGGAATCCCTCAGAAGAAATGGAGTAGCCATCATGGTCAACAAAAGAGTCCAAAATGCAGTACTTGGATGCAATCTCAAAAAAGACAGAATGATCTCTGTTCGTTTCCAAGGCAAACCATTCAATATCACAGTAATCCAAGTCTATGCCCCAACCAGTAACACTGAAGAGGCTGAAGTTGAATGGTTCTATGAAGACCTACAAGACCTTTTAGAACTAATACCCAAAAGAGATGTCCTTTTCATTATAGGGGACTGGAATGCAAAAGTAGGAAGTCAAGAAACACCTGGAGTAACAGGCAAATTTGGCCTTGGAATACAGAATGAAGCAGGGCAAAGACTAATAGAGTTTTGCCAAGAAAATGCACTGGTCATAACAAACACCCTCTTCCAACAACACAAGAGAAGACTCTATGCATGGACCTCACCAGATGGTCAACACCGATATCAGATTGATTATATTCTTTGCAGCCAAAGATGGAGAAGCTCTATACAGTCAGCAAAAACAAGACCAGGAGCTGACTGTGGCTCAGACCATGAACTCCTTATTGCCAAATTCAGACTGAAATTGAAGAAAGTAGGGAAAACCACTAGACCATTCAGGTATGACCTGGATCGAATCCCTTATGATTATACAGTGGAAGTGAGAAATAGATTTAAAGGCCTAGATCTGATAGATAGAGTGCCTGATGAGCTATGGAATGAGGTTCGTGACATTGTACAGGAGACAGGGATCAAGACCATCCCCATGGAAAAGAAATGCAAAAAAGCAAAATGGCTGTCTGGGAAGGCCTTACAAATAGCTGTGAAAAGAAGAGAAGTGAAAAGCAAAGGAGAAAAGGAAAGATACAAACATCTGAATGCAGAGTTCCAAAGAATAGCAAGAAGAGATAAGAAAGCCTTCTTCAGCAATCAATGCAAAGAAATAGAGGAAAACAACAGAATGGAAAAGACTAGAGATCTCTTCAAGGAAATTAGAGATACCAAAGGAACATTTCATGCATAGATGGGCTTGATAAAGGACAGAAATGGTATGGACCTAACAGAAGCAGAAGATATTAAGAAGAGGTGGCAAGAATACACAGAAGAACTGTACAAAAAAGATCTTCACAACCCAGATAATCACGATGGTGTGATCACTGACCTAGAACCAGACATCCTGGAATGCGAAGTCAAGTGGGCCTTAGAAAGCATCACTATGAACAAAGCTAGTGGAGGTGATGGAATTCTAGTTGAGCTATTCCAAATCCTGAAAGGTGATGCTGTGAAAGTGCTTCACTCAATATGCCAGCAAATTTGGAAAACTCAGCCGTGGCCACAGGACTGGAAAAGGTCAGTTTGCATTCCAATCCCAAAGAAAGGAAATGCCAAAGAATGCTCAAACTACCACACAACTGCACTCATCTCACACGCTAGTAAAGTAATGCTCAAAATTCTCCAAGCCAGGCTTCAGCAATATGTGAACCGTGAACTTCCTGGTGTTCAAGCTGGTTTTAGAAAAGGCAGAGGAACCAGAGATCAAATTGCCAACATCCGCTGGATCATGGGAAAAGCAAGAGAGTTCCAGAAAAACATCTATTTCTGCTTTATTGACTATGCCAAAGCCTTTGACTGTGTGGATCACAATAAATTGTGGGAAATTCTGAAAGAGATGGGAATACCAGACCCCCTGATCTGCCTCTTGAAAATTTGTATGCAGGTCAGGAAGCAACAGTTAGAACTGGACATGGAACAACAGACTGGTTCCAAATAGGAAAAGGAGTTCGTCAAGGCTGTATATTGTCACCCTGTTTATTTAACTTATATGCAGAGTACATCATGAGAAACGCTGGACTGGAAGAAACACAAGCTGGAATCAAGATTGCCGGGAGAAATATCAATAACCTCAGATATGCAGATGACACCACCCTTATGGCAGAAAATGAAGAGGAACTAAAAAGCCTTTTGATGAAGGTGAAAGTGGAGAGTGAAAAAGTTGGCTTAAAGCTCAACATTCAGAAAACGAAGATCACGGCATCCAGTCCCATCACTTCATGGGAAATAGATGGGGAAACAGTGGAAATAGTGTCAGACTTTATTTTTCTGGGCTCCAAAATCACTGCAGATGGTGACTGCAGCCATGAAATTAAAAGACGCTTACTTCTTGAAAGGAAAGTTATGACCAACCTAGATAGCATATTCAAAAGCAGAGACATTACTTTGCCAACAAAGGTTCGTCTAGTCAAGGCTATGGTTTTTGCTGTGGTTATGTATGGATGTGAGAGTTGGACTGTGAAGAAGGCTGTGCGCCAAAGAATTGATGTGTTTGAACCGTGTTGTTGGAGAAGACTCTTGAGAGTCCCTTGGACTGCAAGGAGATCCAACCAGTCCATTCTATAGGAGATTAGCCCTGGGATTTCTTTGGAAGGAATGATGCTAAAGCTGAAACTCCAGTACTTTGGCCACCTCATGCGAAGAGTTGACTCATTGGAAAAGACTCTGATGCTGGGAGGCGTTGGGGGCAAGAGGAGAAGTGGACGACAGAGGATGAGATGGATGGATGGCATCACTGACTCAATGGACGTGAGTCTGAGTGAACTCCGGGAGTTGGTGGTGGACAGGGAGGCCTGGCATGCTGCGATTCAGGGGTCGCAAAGAGTCGGACACGACTGAGCAACTGATCTGATCTTGAGCATTCTTTAGCATTGCCTTTCTTAGGGACTGGAGTGAAACCTGACCTTTTCCAGTTCTGTGGCCACTGCTGAGTTTTCCAAATTTGCTGGCATATTGAGTGTAGCACTTTCACAGCATCATCTTTCAGGATATGAAATAGCTCAACTGGAATTCCATCACCTCCACTAGCTTTGTTGGTAGTGATACTTCCTAAGGCCCACTTGACTTCACATTCCAGGTTGCCTGGCTCTAGGTGAGTGGATCATGCCATCGTGTTTATCTTGGTCATGAAGATCTGTTTTGTATAATTCTTCTGTGTATACTTGCCACCTCTTCTTAATATCTTCTGCTTCTGTTAGATCCATACCATTTCTGTCCTTTATTCTGCTTATCTTTGCATGAAATATTCCCTTGTTATCTCTAATTTTCTTGAAGAGATCTCTAGTCTTTCCCATTCTATTGTTTTCCTCTATTTCTTTGCATTGATCACTGATGAAGTCTTTCTTATCTTTCCTTGCTGTTCTTTGGAACTCTGCATTTGAATGAGTATGTCTTTCCTTTTCTCTTTTGCCTTTCACTTCTCTTCTTTTCACAGATATTTGTAAAGCCTCATCAGAGAACCATTTTGCCTTCTTGCATTTATTTTTCTTGAGGTTGGTCTTGATCACTGCTTTCTGTACAATGTCACAAACATCTGTCCATAGTTCTTCGGGCACTCTATCTGTCAGATCTAATCCCTTGAATCTATTTGTCATGTCCATCATATAATCATAAGGGATTTGATTTAGGTTATACTTGAATGGTCCAGTGGTTTTCCCTACTTTCTTTGATTTAAGTTTGAATTTGGCAATAACAAGTTCATGATTTGAGCCATAGGCAGCTCCCAGTTTTGTTTTTGCTGACTGTATAGAGCTCTCCATCTTTGGCTGCAAAGAATATAATAAATCTGATTTTGATATTGACCATCTGGTGATGTCCATGAGTAGAGTCTTCTCTTGTGCTGCTGGAAGAGGGGAGTTTGCTGTGACCAGTGTGTCCTCTTGGCAAAACTCTGTTAACTTTTGACCTGCTTCATTTTGTTCTCCAAGGCCCATTTTGCCTGTTACTCCAGGTATCTCTTGACTCCCTACTTTTGCATTCCAGTCCTCTATAATGAAGAGGACATCTTTTTTGGGTGTTAGTTCTATAAGTTCTTGTAGGTCTTCATAGAACCATTCAACTTCATAGAACCATTCAACTTCCGCTCTTGGAGGGCACAAAGAAAACCTTGTGTGCACCAGGACCCAGGAGAAAGGAGCAATGACCCCACAAGAAACTGATCCAGACATGCCCATGAGTGTCCAGGAGTCTCTGGCAGAGGGGTGGGTCGGCAGTGGCCTGCTTCAGGTTTGGAGACACTGAGTGCACCAGTGCATGCATGGGACCTTTTGAACGAGGTCACCATTATCTTCCTTACCTCCACCATATTTAGGCCTCAGGTCAAGGAACAGGGAGGAAACACAGTCCCGCCCATCAACAGAAAATTGGATTAAAGATTTACTGAACATGTGAAAGAAAAGAAGATGGCACCCCACTCCAGTGTTCTTGCCTGGAAAATCCCATGGATGGAGGAGCCTGGTAGGCTGCAGTCCATGGGGTTGCTAAGAGTCAGACATGACTGAGCGACTTCCCTTTCACTTTTCACTTTCATGCATTGGAGAAGGAAATGGCAACCCACTCCAGTGTTCTTGCCTGGAGAATCTCAGGGACGGGGGAGCCTGGTGGGCTGCCATCTATGGGGTCACACAGAGTCGGACAAGACTGAAGTGACTTAGCAGCAGCAGCAGCAGAACATGGTCCTGCCCATCAGAACAAGACCCTATTTCCCCCTCAGTCAGTCTCTCCCATCAACCTCTTTTCCATAAGCCTCTTATCCTTATCTGCCAGAGGGCAGACATGATGAAAATCACAATCACAGAAAACTAACCAAACTGATCACATGGACCACAGCCTTATCTAGCTCAATGAAACTATGAGCCATGCCATGTAGGGCCACCCAAGATGGACGGGTCATGGCACAGAGTTTGACAAAACATGGTCCACTGGAGATGGAAATGGCAAACCACTTCAGTATTCTTGCCTTGAGAACCCCATGAACAGTATAAAAAGGCAAAAAGATAGGACACTGAAAGATGAACTCTCCAGGCTATTATGTTGCCAGTATGATACTGGAGAAGAGTGGAGAAATAACTCCAGGGAGAATGAAGAAACAGAGCCAGAGCAAAAACAACACCCAGTTGCAGGTGTGACGAGTTATGGAAGTAAAGCCCGATGCTATAAAGAGCGATATTGCATAGGAACCTGGAATGTTAGATCCATGAATCAAGGCAGTTTGGAAGTGGTCAAACAGGAGATGGCAAGAGTGAACATCAACATTTTAGGAATCAGTGAACTAAAATGTCTGGAATGGGTGAATTTAATTTGGATGACCTTTATATCTACTACTGTGTGCAAGAATCCCTTAGAAGAAATGGAGTAGCCATCATAGCCAACAAAAGATTCCAAAACGCAGTGGCTAAGTCACTTCAGTCGTGTCCGACTCTGTGCGACCCCATGGACGGCAACCCACCAGGCTCCCCCATCCCTGGGATTCTCCAGTCAAGAACACTGGAGTGGGTTGCCATTTCCTTCTCCAATGCATGAAAGTGAAAAGTGAAAGTGAAGTCGCTCAGTCATGTCCGACTCTTAGCGACCCCATGGACTGCAGCCTTCCAGGCTCCTCCATCCATGGGGTTTTCCAGGCAAGAGTCCTGGAGTGGGGTGCCATTGCCTTTTCCTCAAAACGCAGTACTTGGATGCAATCTCAAAAACCACAGAATGATCTCTGCTCATTTCCAAGGCAAACCATTCAATATCACAGAAATCGAAGTCTATGCCCCAACCAGTAATGCTGAGGAAGCTGAAGTTGAATGGTTCTCTGAAGACCTACAAGACCTTCTGAAACTTTAGTATCCATGAAAAATGAAAACCTCCTATTTCCATCAAGGACTTGTGTATAGCCAGGGTTTTGCATAGTTTAAAATATGCTATCACACTTAATTCTGAGAACAATGTTTGATAAAGTGTGCCCTGCTAAAACATACATACTTCCTTCTACCTCTTCTCCTTAAATTTAGGCTATTTTCAGGGATTGAATAGAAAACAGTTCATGGATCTTCTTGCTTAGAATTTTGAATATTCATTGTTAAGGTGAGTAGACACCATCTTGGCAAGGAATTCTCACTAGCATGAGTGAGTAGGGCTTCCCTAGGGAGCTCAATTAACTTCCTTAAATTAATTGCAAAATTTTGTGTGTGTTCATGTAGTCAATAAATATTTATTAAGGACCTACTATGTACTAGGGTGTTTCTTAGACTCTTGGAATATACCAGTGAATAGAACAAGATGTCTAGCTCTCACTTTTACAGTTGAAGACAGAAGGTAAACATAATTCATAAATAAATTTTATGTTGTGTTAGAGTATGGGGTCTCCCCAAGACCATTCTTGAGTTCAATGATACAGGGAGGACTCACAGTACTCAACATATAATCATACTCATAGCTAAGTTTTTTTATAGTAACAGCATACAGAGCAAGATCAGCAGAGGGAAAAGGAACAAGGGTAAGTCTGGGAGACACCAGGCACACACTTCCAGAGCATTATTTTAATGTCTTTTAAAGGACATGGATGCACTTAATTCTCACAGCAAATTGTGACAACATAAAAGTGAAGCTCATTAAACATTCAGTTCCCAATATTTTTACTGGGGACTGGTTACATAAGCATCCTCTGCTTGGCACATATTAAAATTGTGTACTCCTTGAAGGAAAACAGATATTCAGTATAAACCGTATTGTTTGCACAGCTTAGTTGTAGAGAGCCATTGTTATCTGTTTTGGGAATCTGAGAATCCTCCTGAAACCCAAGTTCCTAGATACTAGCGAAGGGCTAACCTTGTGAGCAAGGCTTTCCAAGGATAGCAGTCAAGCTTGCTATGTTAATTCTTTTGTACATAGCTAGATTATGATATGCTCCAGGGATAAAATTTAGAGCAAAAGGCAAGGACCAGTAGTGTTGGAAGGGGATGTTGGTTCTAATTTTAAATAAGGTGATCAGAGTGAGCTTACTGGAAACACAGCATTTTAACAACATCTTGGAGGTTAAAAACAAAGTTTCTAGGCAGAAAAACAGTGGATGGAATTGTCTAAGGGGAGAGTTTGCTTGTCACATTTGGGAAAAGGAAGAAACCAGTGTACCTGGATCAAAGTTAACATGGAGATGAAGTCAGAGAGTTAAGAATGGGTGAGAGGACTAGTGTCCAGTCTGTACTGGACTTGGCAGAGCATTGACATTGTAGGGTTTATGTATATGTGTGCTTCACTAGGGAAAGACTTAGCTATTTTCATTTATTTAGATTCTCTGAGTTCCTAGTGTTTAATAACTGTGTATCTAACCTAAATTCTTCATTTTACAGTTGGAGAACTAAGCCCTAAATGATGACAAGTGTCTTGTTTAAAATCACATGTTCATCATTATGAGAATGGAAGACAGGGTGCAGAAGGTAGAATGTAAATCTCTCCTTCAAGTTCCAGAGAATCCTGGTGACTTATTCAACTGCATTTTACTAAAATTAATGTAATTAGTAAATGAACACCAACCTCCTTCCAGGCAGTTGAGGTGGAGTGTATTCAGTTATTTCTTTTTGTTTAGAATAGAGAGTGATTGGAGGGTCCAATCTCTGGATGAGTGGAAGGTAAGACAAATATTAAACACCTAATAGGGGTATTTTCCCTTTTTATTAGAGCATATGATAATTCAATTAAATATATTCACACCTTGCACTTATCCCTTCCACCATAAAATTTTTATTTTTATTACGTTTTAGGTTCTCCCTGTTTGGCCCCATAATTGCTATCGTTTAATGAAAAAAATCTTATTAAATTGCCCCCTGCTTTAAAAGCATTTAACTTCAATTTTTCACACAAACTATAGAAATAAAATAAAACTTCTCTCATTAGCAACTCTATAAAAGTCACACCAAGAAGGCACAGTTGAAAGGTGTGTGAAATGCAGCTAAAGAGCATCTAATGAACATAGATACAGAAAATAGAATGTTTGACCTTAAACCCAAGATGGTATAAGCTGCTTATGAAGTCAACAGATAATTACTGTCTAATTTTTTCTTTCAAAATGGAATCAGACTGAAAAGAAGATTGACAGTTTTTCAAAAATTTATTGCTTTTAAACAAAAAAGAAAGGAATGTTGGATGCAAATAGGTCTGTGGTGTATGTTTGCTAAAGATATGATTTTGGTGACAGCTGTGGAAGGCAATTTAATAATGCCTTTTTGTTGTTTTGATAATCAAAACAAAAAGTGAAAAGAAATCTTTAGAATAGATTTTAAAGGTTAAGTTCAAAGCGCTTTAATTATTATGTGTACTTGGAAGTATAGGCATTTAAAGAATACTTTTTATTTTCAAGGGGGAAATTATTAACTACTTCCTCTGAATGTGAGGAGGTAAGACATGACATGTTATTTCACAGATAAAAAATTTCCTGTTCATTAAGCAATATTTATATATCTCAATCTTTTGGGATGTTGCTATTAAGTACTTTATGCTATATTGTCTCAACCAGTGCTGTAACTAGTGGCTCTGCACAGATATGGCATTAAGCCAGTATTAGCATAAAATGTCTATTGCTATTAAAGAGATAAGTTTGATATGACATACAAGATATAAGATCTTTGAAGACTTTCTGTCATAGTTTTGATTCCTTTCATATATTTGTAACCATGCAAGGCTTTGCTTTTGTTAATGGTAGTGAGATAAACTTGGGTTTTGTTTGTACTAAAACCCTAGATAAAAATTTTGATTACTTTTGTTATGCCTTTTATGCTCTATATCACATATGATATATAATCTATATTACATATGCTTATCGTGAACATTTAAACCACATAGAAAAGTAAGAAGAGGGCAGAAAATCACTCCCAATTCTGCTTTCCAGAAATAACTGTTCTCAACATTTGAACATCTTTTTGAACATTTCTCAATGTGTCTGTATTGAGCAAAATATAGCTGGATAGAATTTTTAGGAAAATGAGATCACAGTATACATGGCAATTTTAAATACCAAGAATTAATTTACTTGAATTAAATGAAAGAAAAGGGATTGAAGTAAAATCAGAGGAAGTGTTAACTTCACTCAGAAAAATATTTCTTTGTTACAATAATATGGAGCATGAAAGATCCAATTATTATGAAAAATATAAACCATTTTAAGTGTTTGAAATGAACACTTTTTTTAAACTTCGTATTTCTTATTTTCAACTAAAATGTTACTCAGTTAAAGTCAATGTCAGCTGCTGTCTACTCCACTATTGCTGTGGTAATCACAGGACAAAAGGCATGGTTGGGAGTGATGCAGAGGCTGTAGAGCACAAAATATCTAAAAAGCAGTGTAACCATAAGTTTTTTCTAAGAAAAATGAAAAAATAATACATATATATTTTCTATCAGGAGCTTCCCAGGTGGTGCTAATGGTAAAGAATGCACCAGCCAATGCAGGACTTAAGAGACTTGGGTTCATCCCCTGGGTTAGGAAGATCCCCTGAATGAGGGCATGGCAATCCACTCCAGTATTCTTGTTTGGAGAATCCCATGGGCAGAGGTGCCTGGAAGGCTACAGTCCATAGGGTCACAAAGAGTCAGAGACAACTGAAGTGACTTGACATGCCTGCACTCTCTATCAGATCTTCCCATCCTCTAACTTCTGATGTATTATTTTCTATACATGTCTTAATTTATATTTTCCTTTTGTTCTGTAGCCATAATTATCAGTTATTGAATCAATTTAAAAACTTCATCCATTTAAAAGTTGCATTTAAAGTTTATTTCTGACCAATCACCAGCCCTTTTACTATTATTTCTCTCTTAATAAGTTCTTTGTTTTGAATCTGCTCTTGGATGGCTGGATTTTGCGGCTCAGGAATTTTTTTAAGGAAGTACTCATAAGTGTTCTGTTTGCAAAGTTCTTATATGTTTAAGACTATTGATTTCATTTATAGTTGATGAATATTAATAGCTTGACTGAACATAAAATTCTTACATTCTTTTCTTCTAATATACTTTAGATATTATTTGTGGTCACTTCTTTTTAATAAAAATATTAAAATTGAGGTATAGTTGCTTTACACTGCTGTGTCAGGTTCTGTTGTACAGCAAAGTGAATCAGCTGTGTGTGTGTGGTTAGTTGCTCATTCATGTCCTACTCTTTATGAACCCATGGACTGTAGTCCGCCAGACTCCTCTGTCCATGGGGATTCTCCGGGTAAGAATACTGGTGTGAGTTGCCATGCCCTCCTCTAGGGGATCTTCCCAACCCAGGGTTTAAACCCAGGTCTCCCACATTGCAGGTGGATTCTTTATCATCTGAGCCAACAGGGAAGCCCAAATCAACCATAAATATACATATATCCCCTCTTTTTGGGGGATTTCCTTCCCATTTAAGTCACCATAGAATATTAAGTAGAGTTCCCTGTGCTGATCAGTGTGTTCTCATTAGTTATCTATTTTATACATAGTAGTATATATATCAGAGAAGGCAATGGCACCCCACTCCAGTACTCTTGCCTGGAAAATCCCATGGATGGAGGAGCCTGGTGGGCTGCAGTCCATGGGGTCGCTACAGTCGGACACAACTGAGCGACTTCACTTTCACTTTTCACTTTCCTGCATTGGAGAAGGAAATGGCAACCCACTCCAGTGTTCTTGCCTGGAGAATCCCAGGGACGGGGAGCCTGGTGGGCTGCCGTCTATGGGGTCACACAGAGTTGGACACGACTGAAGCGACTTAGCAGCAGCAGCAGTATATATATGTCAGTCCCATTCTCCCAATTCATCCCACCTTTCCCTTTCCCCCTTCATATCCATATGTTTGTTCTCTATGTCTGTGTCTTTATTTCTGCTTTGCAAATAAGATCATCTATACCATTTTTTCTAGATTCCACATATATGTGTTAATATGCAATATTTATTTCTCTCTTTTTGACATTTCACTAAACAAAGGACTCTTTATGACATTCTCTAGGCCCATACACATGTCTGTAAATGTACAATTATGAGACTTTTTGTGGCTGAGTAATATTCCATTGTGTGTGTGTGTGTGTGTGTGTGTATTTTCTGTATCTTTTTTTTTTTTTCTGTTGATGAATATTTCGGTTGCTTCCATATCTGGCTAGCGTATATAGTGGTGCAATGAACATTGAGCTACATGTATCTTTTTGAATTACAGTTTTCTCTGGATATATACCTAGAAGTGGAATTGCTGGATCATATGGTAGTTCCATCTTTAGTTTTTAAAGGAGCCTCTATATAGTTCTCTACAGTGGCTGTATCAGTTTATATTCCTGCCAACAGTGTAGGAGGTTTCCTTTTTCTCTATAACCTCTCCAACATTTATTGGTTGTATATTTTTGATGATGACTATTCTGACAGGTATGAAGTAATGCTTCACTGTAGTTTTTGTTTGCATTTCTCTAATAATTAATGATGCTGGGCATCTTTTCATGTGTTCATTGGCCGTCTGTATGTCTTCTTTGAAGGAAAATCTATTTAGGTCTTCTGCCTGCTTTCTAATTGGGTTTGTTGTTTTGATTTTGACCTGCACGTGCAGTTTGTGTGTTTAAGAGGTTAATCCATTGTTAGTTGCTTTGTTTGCAAATATTTTCTCTGAGGGCTGTCTTCTCATTTTGTTTGTGGTTTCCTTTGCTGCTCAAAAGCTTTTAAGTTTAGTTAGGTCCCATTTATTTATTTTTGTTTTTATTTTCATTATTCTAGGAGTTGGATAAAAAAAAAAAGATTCTGCTGTGATTTATGTCAAAGGGTGTTTTGCTTATGTTTTCCTCTAAGAGTTTATAGTGTCTGGCCTTACATTTAATCCTTAATTTGGAGTTTATTTTTGTGTATGATGTTAAGGAGTATTCTAATTTCATTCTTCTACAGGTAGCTGTCCAGTTTCTCACCTGTTGAAGAGACTGTCTTGATTATTTACCATAATATACTAGACCATTCACAGTTAAGTCATTTATTTATCAATTCATTTATCCATATGTTCATTCATTTGTCAAATAATGAGCATGAATTATTTACTAGGGCAAACCACTAGACCATTCAGGTATGACCTAAATCAAATCCCTTATAATTATACAGTGGAAGTGAGAAATAGATTTAAGGGACTAGATCTGATAGATACAGTGCCTGATAAACTATGGACAGAGGTTGGTGACATTGTACAGGAGACAGGGATCAAGACCATCCTAATGGAAAAGAAATGCAAAAAGGCAAAATGGCTGTCTGGGGAGGCCTTACAAATAGCTGTGAAAAGAAGAGAAGCGAAAAGCAAAGGAGAAAAGGAAAGATATAAGCATCTGAATGCAGAGTTCTAAAGAATAGCAAGGAGAGATAAGAAAGCCTTCCTCAGTGATCAATGCAAAGAAATAGAGGAAAACAACAGAATGGAAAAGACTAGAGATCTCTTCAAGGAAATTAGAGATACCAAGGGAACATTTCATGCAAAGATGAACTCAATAAAGGACAGAAATGTTATGGACCTAACAGAAGCAGAAAATATTAAGATATAAGAATTCTGTGACAAGAATACACAGGAGAACTGTACAAAAAACATCTTCACAACCCAGATAATCACAATGGTGTGATCACTGACCTAGAGCCAGACATCCTGGAATGTGAAGTCAAGTGGGCCTTAGAAAACATCACTAAGAACAAAGCTAGTGGAGGTGATGGAATTCCACTTGAGTTATCCCAAATCCTGAAAGATGATGCTGTGCAAGTGCTGCACTCAATACGCCAGCAAATTTGGAAAACTCAGCAGTGGCCACAGGACTGGAAAAGGTCAGTTTTCATTCCAATCCCAAAGAAAGGCAATGCCAAAGAATTCTCAAACTACCGCACAATCACACTCATCTCACACACTAGTAAATTAATGCTCAAAATTCCCCAAGCCAGGTTTCAGCAGTACATGAACCGTGAACTTCCAGATGTTCAAGCTGGTTTTAGAAAAGGCAGAGGAACCAGAGATCAAATTGCCAACATCTGCTGGATCATGGAAAAAGCAAGAGAGTTCCAGAAAAGCATCTAGTTCTGCTTTATTGACTATGCCAAAGCCTTTGACTGTGTGGATCACAATAAACTGTGGAAAATTCTGAAAGAGATGGGAATACCAGAGCACCTGACCTGCCTCTTGAGAAACCTATATGCAGGTCAGGAAGCAACAGTTAGAACTGGACATGGAACAACAGACTGGTTCCAAATAGGAAAGGGAGTACGTCAAAGCTGTACATTGTCACCCTGCTTGTTTAACTTATATGCAGAGTACATCATGAGAAACACTGGGCTGAAGCACAAGCTGGAATCAAGATTGCTGGGAGAAATATCAATAACCTCAGATATGCAGATGACACCACCCTCATGGCAGAAAGTGAAGAGGAACTAAAAAGCCTCTTGATGAAAGTGAAAGTGGAGAGTGAAAAAGTTGGCTTAAAGCTCAACATTTAGACAACTAAGATTATGGCATCCGGTCCCATCACTTCATGGGAAATAGATGGGGAAACAGTGGAAACAGTGTCAGACTTATTTTTTTTGGCTCCAAAATCACAGCAGATGGTGATTGCAGCCATGAAATTAAAAGATGCTTACTCCTTGAAAGGAAAGTTATGACCAACCTAGATAGCATATTCAAAAGCAGAGACATTACTTTGCCACCAAAGGTCTGTCTAGTCAAGGCTATGGTTTTTCCAGTGATCATGTATGGGTGTGAGAGTTGGACTGTGAAGAAAGCTGAGCACCGAAGAATTGATGCTTTTGAACTGTGGTCTTGGAGAAGACTCTTGCGAGTCCCTTGGACTGCGAGGAGATCGAACCAGTCCATCTAAAGCAGATCGAACCAGTCGATCCTAAAAGAGATCAGTCCTGGGTGTTCATTGGAAGGACTGATGCTAGAGCTGAAACTCCAGTACCTTGGCCCCCTCATGCAGAGAGCTGACTCATTGGAAAACAGCCTGTTGCTGGAAAGGATTGGGGACAGGAGAAGAAGGGGACGACAGAGGATGAGATGGCTGGATGGCATCACCGACTCGATGGACATGAGTTTGAGTGAACTCCGGGAGTTGGTGATGGACAGGAAGGCCTGGTGTGCTGCGATTCATGGGGTCCCAAAGAGTCAGACACGACTGAGCGACTGTACTGAACTGAACTGAGGGCTACACCAGTAAGCAAAACCCAGGTTTTGCTGTTACAGAATCATTGATCACAGCACTTCAAAATCTTTTCTTTGACGTTTGCTTGTCCAACCTCCTC
Source organism: Bos indicus x Bos taurus (assembly GCF_003369695.1). Taxonomy (NCBI): domain Eukaryota; kingdom Metazoa; phylum Chordata; class Mammalia; order Artiodactyla; family Bovidae; genus Bos; species Bos indicus x Bos taurus. The sequence continues at coordinate 23,813,360 of NC_040103.1, read as the reverse complement.
TTGTCCTCTCACAATTTCCAGAGAGATTGACTATTTGTAATTCCCTGAAGCAACGAGCTATTTCTTTTATTGATGTTCCTCCTCCCACTGCCTAGATCCTCTTCTTTTTTTGTGAACCTGGTTAATACTCAGTTCATTTGTTTCCTCTCTCTACCTCTGGTTGAGGGTTCCAATGAATACCAGAAACCTTTAATAATTTACCTCAAATATAATTTAAATCTTTTGTTCATAAGCCATTAGGCATAACTCTTAGAAAAACCAGCTTCTAAAATGTAACTTAAGACAGGACATGAGACAGGGATGTAGTGTACTGGTGGTGGGGTGGGTTGATATGTGTGTGTGCCTTTATGGGTGTGACATGATTGATGGATTCAGTGACCCAGTGAAGTAGAAAGAATATTGGGATGCGGATTTTATGGGAAATAAATTGGAAAAATAGGAGGGTTTAAGAAACATAAACTTCAATATTCTATGAAATTTACTCTTCTAGAACACATTGTTCTTTAAGATTATAGGATAATTTTATGCCTTCCTTACTTTATTTATTCATACAAAATTATTTTTAGCAGCCCTTTGGTGCTTTTTTCCTCTTATATGCTTAGTCAGATATATGACTGAGAGTGTGCTTTTCCAGGCATTTGATTTTTAAAGAATCACTTTTATTGAGGTACAATTTACAATGAAATGTACCCATTTTAATGGTTGAGTAAGTTTTGAGACAGGTACCCACTCGTGTAACCACCACAATCAAAATATAAAATAATTCCCTCATTCCAGAATGTTCTCCTGTGCCTCTTTGCAGTCAACACCCTTTCCACTCCTGGCCATAAGCAATCATAGATATGCTTTTAATTACTATTAATTAGTTTTATAAGATTTTAGTTTTAATACTATATTTCTTGCTCAAAGTCATCTCTTGCCGGTCACCCTTCTTCCATGATCCTCTATAGAAAGAACTTGGAATCTGATCTCATTCTTCTTGTATCCATCTCATTTTCTTTCCTAGCTTTCTGAAACTCATTCTACATGTCTCATTCTTCCTCTCCAGATACCATTATTAATTCATTTTCTATTATATTAACCTACTATAGATTGGCCACAGGTGATTGCCCAAGGGGCTTCAGTGTCTTCCAGAGTCAAAATCTTTTCACGTCCAAATTTCAATCGCATCATTTTTAATGCCCATTTGATACAGAAGTAGCATCCTAAATTATAATTTTGTAAACTTCTTTATATTAGTTACCTTCTCCATGGCACCCATGTGAGATATATATATATATATATATATATATATAGGGCAAAAGTAAAACAAAAATAGCAGTTAGGCTTATTTTTCAGAATTGTTTTTCTTACAAAACCATTCTAATTTGTAATAACTAGAAATAATAATAAATTAAGTAATGTAAAAACTAAAAACTATATGTGAGCACATTTAGGGGTTTATCAGAATGAGTATGTTAGTTCTTTCCTTTTATAAATTTGATATTTCAGAAAACTTTGGTTTTTAAAGAGTTTTTTTTTGTCTTGGTGTGTATATGTGTGATGGATATCACAGCTGTTTGTAGTGCGATTTACTTTCCTTGCTTTATTTATGGAAGTAGGAGGAAATTATTTAGGGGTAGTAATTTAATGCTTTTTCAGTTGGTATTTAATTGGGTTTACATGTCAAAAGATGCACAGAGCTTGATATTTAATTAGAGGCTTTATAATGGTAAAATGTACTATGTGAACAATCTTGTGAACTTTTCAATGTGTTTTCCTACTTGAATATCTTCCAAGGTATGGGCCTCTAAAAATTTCCTCCTATTTTATCCACCTATTTATTTAACCCTTCCATCACTCTCTCTATTGCACAGGAAATCACACCCTTGGGTATTTATTTATTCTGAGTAAAGTATAGCTTCATCTTGCCACAGACACTTCATATAAATTCTTCTGGATCTCATTTAGGTAAATGAAACATCTATTTGTTCCTTAATATCTGCTTTTGGTGGCAACTTTTTCTCTCTTTATTTTTTGCTATGGAAAAAAACCCAATAAAATTTACCATCCTATCCATTTTAAATCTGCAAGGAAATCAAACCAGTCAGTCCTAAAGGAAATCAATCCTGGATATTCATTGGAAGGACTGATGCTGAAGCTGAAGCTCCAATACTTTGGCCACCTGATGCAAAGAGCCGACTCAGAAAAGACCCTGATGCTAGGAAAGATTGAAGGGAGGAGGAGAAGGGGAGGACAGAGGATGAGATGGTTGGATGGCATCACTGACTTAGTGGACATGAGTTTGAGCAAGCTCTGGGAGATGGTGAAGGACAAGGAAGCCTGGCGTGCTGCAGTCCATGGGGTCGCAAAGAGTCAGACACAACTGAGCGAATGAACAACAATAACAGCATCCATTTTAAGTGTACAGCTCAGTAATGTTAACTATTTTCATACTGATGTGAAACAAATCTCCACACTTTTTTCATCTTATAAATCTGAAACCCTATACTCATTAAACAACAATCCCCCTTCCCCTTTACCCCTACATATACCCTGGTAACCATCATTCTACTTTCTGTTTCTGTGAATTTGACTATTTTAGATACATCATATGAGTGGAATCATACCATGCTAGTGCTAAGTTGCTTCAGTCGTGTCCAACTCTTTGCAGCACTATGGACTGTAGCCTGCCAGGCTCCTCTGTCCATGGGGTTCTCCAGGCAAGAATACTGGAGTGGATTGCCATGCCCTCCTCCAGGGGATCTTCCCAATCCAGGCATTGAACCTGTGTCTCCTATGACTTCTACATTGGCAGGCAGGTTCTTTACCACTAGCAGTACCTGGGGAGGCCCTATTTGATCATAAATGGAGTCATTTAGTATAATTTCATCAAGGTTCATTCATTGTAGCATGTGACAGGATTTCTTCCCTTTTAAGGCTAAACAATATTCCGCTGTGTGTATATACAACATTTTGTTGATTCATTCACCTGTAAATGAAGGTGGATTTCTTCCACCTCTAGCCTATTGTGAATAGAGCTGCTGTGAACATGGGTATGTGAGTACATTTTTGAAATCCTGCTTTTAATTCTTTTGGCTATATACTCAGAATTGGGATTGATCGATCATATGGCAGTTCAATTTTTAATTTTTTGAGGAACCTCTGTACTGTTTTCCCTGGTGGCTATACCAATTTATATTCCCACCAACAGTACACAAAGGTTCCTTTTTCTCCATATACTTACTAACACTTGATAATAGCTGTTTTTTTTTAATCAAGTTATTTTTTATTGAAGGATAATTCCTTTACAGAATTTTGCTGTTTTCTGTCAAACTTAAACATGAATCAGCATAGGTATATATATATTCCCTCCCTTTTGGAACTCCCTTCCATTTCCCTTCCCATCCCACCCCTCTGGGTTGATGCAGAGCCCCTGTTTGAGTTTCTTGAGCCATACAGCAAATTCCCCTTGGTTATCTATTTTACATATGGTAATGTAAGTTTCCATGTTACTCTTTCCATACATTTCACCCTCTTCTCCCTTTTCCCCATGTTCATAAGTCTATTTTCTATGTCCATTTCTCCATTGTTGCCCTGTAAATAAATTCGTCAGTGCCATTTTTCTAGATTCTGTATATATGCATTAGAATATATTTATCTTTCTCTTTCTGACTCACTTCACTCTGTATAATAGGTTCTTTGTTCATCCACCTATTTAGAACTGATGGTGCATTCTGCTGAGTAATATTCCATTGTGTATATATACCACAACTTCTTTATCCATTCATCTGTTGATGGACAGCTGTTATCTTTTTGATAATAGCTGTTCTAACAGTTGTGAAGTGATGTCTCATTGTGGTTTTGATGGGCATTTCCCTGATAACTAGTAATGTTGATCATCTTTTTATGTACTTGTTCACCATTCACATGCATATATTCTTTGAAAACATGTGTATTTAAGTTCTCTTACATTTTTTCTATTGAGTTGTATTGACACAATCTTATTGTTTTGGATTTAATCTCTTATCAGACAGATGGTTTGTAATTTTCTCTTCCTTTCCATAGATTGCCTTTTCATTTTGCTGATTGTTTCTTTTGCTGTGCAGATGCTGTGCAGATTCTTTTTAGCCTGATGTAGACTGAGCGACTTCACTTTCATTTATCCCTTTCATGAATTGGAGAAGGAAATGGCAACCCACTCCAGTGTTCTAGCCTGGAGAATCCCAGGGACGGGGGAGCCTGGTAGGCTGCCATCTATGGGGTCTCACAGAGTCAGACATGACTGAAGTGACTTAGCAGCAGCAGCAGTCTTACTTCTTTGTATTTGCTTTTGTTGCCTGTGTTTTTCATGTCATATACAAAAAATCATTGCCAAGACAAATATCAAGGAAAATTTTTACTCTATTTTTTTTCTAGAAGTTTAATGGTTTCAGAACTTATGTTGCAGTCTAACCTATTTCAAGTTAATTTTTATGAGTAGTACAAGATAGGAGTCCAGTTTCATTCTTTTGAGTATGAATAGTTTAAAAACATTTATTTAAGAGACTATCTTTTCCCTATTCAGTATTCTTGGCACCCTTGTCAAAAATTAGTTGATTTTAAATGTGTGAGTTTGTTTTTGGGCTCTCAAGTTTCCTCTGTTGATCTATATGTCTGTTTTCATGCCAGTTCCATATCGATTTGATTGCCATATCTTTGATATAAAATTTGATATCAGGAAGTATAATGCATCCAGCTTTGTTCTTTCTCAAGATGGCTTTGGCTACTTGAATTCTTATGTGGCTCCATATGAATTTTAGGATGGTTTGTTCTGTCTGTGAAAAATGCTATTGGAATTTTGATATGGATTGCACTGACTCTGTAGATGACTTTGGGTGGTATGAGTATTTTAATAGTATTAATTCTTTCAATTCATGAGCACAGGATATCTTCCCATTTATTTGTATCTTCTTCAGTTTCTTTCATCTACGTTTTATAGTTTTCAGTGTACAGATGTTTCACATCTTTGGTTACATTTATTCCTAAGTTATTTATTTTTTTGATACTATTGTGATTGGGATTGACTTACTTATTTCTTTTTCAGATATTTTTTTGTTAATATATAGAAGTACAACTGATTTTTATATGTTTATTTTGTATCCTGCCACTTTAACAAATTAGTAGGATTTTCTATGTATGAGATCATATCATCCTCAGATATAGCTTTACTTCCTTTCTGTTTTTAGATTTTTACTGTTTTTAAAAAATGTTTTTATTTTATATTAGAACATAACCAGTCAACAATGCTGTAATAGTTTCAGGTGGATGGCAAAGGGATTCAGTCATATATATACATGTATCTATTCTCCCTCAAGCTCTCCTCCCTATCTGCTGCAAACAGATGCACTTTTTCTTTTTCCTTTCTAATCTGGATATCTTTTATTTCTTTGCTTAATTAACTGCTTATTTGCATAATTAATCTGACTAGAACTTCTAGGACTGTATTGAATAGGAATGGTGAGATTCAGGTGGGCTTACTGCTGGTGTTCTTGGGCCTGGGTTCACCAGGACAGTCCTGGAATTTGAGTCATCAGTGATGGACTTCATACTTGTGTCTGCATGGGTAGTTCTAGACTCTGGGTCCTCAGGCACCAAACATGTGTCAGGATCACTCTGGTAACATGGGCAAATTCAGCTTTGGTATGAACCTGGAGCCTGGGTCCATGGGATCTGGTCTGAAGTCTGTGTCCTCAGGAGCCAGTGTGGTGCTGAGGTTGACTGGAGGGCCTGGGTTAAGGGAACTGACCTGGTGCTGGGGTGGGTGGAAACCCTGGTTTTTCAGTAGTTGGTTTTCTGTGGGCCCTGTATGGAAGTCTTGCTTTGCAGTATTTGCTTGAAGCTCCAGTTCTTGGGGCCTGACTGGGATGCTGGGGCCATAGGAGAAACGGAAGGCTGCAGGAGCTGGCCAGCACTACAATGTTTTGGGAGCCTGGGTTTACAGGAGCCCAGTGGGAACCACGTGTAATAAGAGCTGTCTGGGACTGCTGGATATGGCAGGTTCTGGAATCAGTTGGAGGCCTGTTCATAAGAATCCACTGGGATCCTGGTGCTGGGGACACAACAGGGCTACTGGAGCTGGCAGGCCCCGGGGTGAGCTGGGGGCCTGTGTTTGATGCTACTGTAAATAGGATTGTTTTCTTAATTTCCTTTGTGGATTCCTCAGTTATGTATATAAATGTAATTGATTTTTGTATGTTGGTTATGTATCCTTTAACTTTTGTGAATTTATTAGTTCTAACAAATTTCTTTTTCTGAATCTTTATAGTTTTCTACATATAAGATAATGTCATCTGCGAACAGATAATTTTACTTTTCTCTCTAATTTAGATGCCTTGGTGGCAATTTTTTAAAGGAAAGGTACATTTCAGGCTGTCAGGAGATCTTGGTACAGAACAATGCTGCACAGACATTTTCAAAATACTCTTCAGAGCTTAACGCTGCTACCTTTGGTCAGCAACAGTGGGATTAATTATGTTAGCATTTTTGGTTTGTTATCATGTTATTTGAGATCTTTGGAGAATTAATGGATTGACATATAACTAATTGGGGCTTCCCTGGTGACTCAGATGGTAAAGAATCCATGATGTAGTTGTATGATATGTAACTACTTGGGACTTCCCTGGTGAGTCAGATGGAGACCTGAGTTCAGTCTCTGGGTCAGGAAGATCCCCTGGAGAAGGGAATAGCAACCCACTCCAGTATTCTTGCCTGGAGAATTCCATGGACAGAGGAGACTGGTGGGCTATAATCCATTGAGTAGCAAAGAGTTGGAGAAGGCAATGGCACCCCACTCCAGTACTCTTGCCTGGAAAATCCCATGGACGGAGGAGCCTGGCAGGCTGCAGTCCATGGGGTCGCTAAGAGTTGGACACGACTGAGCGACTTCACTTTCACTTTTCACTTTCATGCATTGGAGGAGGAAATGGCAACCCAGTCCAGTGTTCTTGCCTGGAGAATCCCAGGGACGGCGGGGCCTGATGGGCTGCCATCTATGGGGTCGCACAGAGTCGGACATGACTGAAGCGACTTAGCAGCAGCAGCAGCAGCAGCAGCAAAGAGTTGGACATGACCGAGACTCACACACACACACACACATAACACTATTGTCACTATATATTGATCAAAATTAAGTTGACCTTGGTTGCTGCTGTTTTCATCGCAGTTCCTGTTCTGCAACAGCTCAGTCAGAACAATGACATGATGACCTCTTTCTGACTGTACCCCATGATCAACTGTATGTAATAAACACACACACTGACACACATGCCTACATATGTATACAGACATACACATACATATGCTAATTATCTTTTTTCATTTCTCTCTTTGTGCCTCATTTGTTGTCTCCCAGGCTTATAATCCACATTCATTTCCTTTCCCCCCTCATTCTTTTTGTTCTTACACTCATACTACCATCTCCCATACATTTTCCTACAGAGTGGTAGGGTAGCTGAGGTTTATGAAGCAATTTAGACTTCCCACAAACATTGAGCTAGGAGATGCTGTAAAGTGAAATACTGCTTTACTTGATGATGGTGAGTGAGTGGTATAAGCTTTTTATTTGGTAAATTTATGTACTCAAGCATTCAAGGAAAAGTTTTTATTGTGCATGCTTATTTCAAACTAAGTCACTACAAAAGAAGTGAGAGATTTCATGGCTCTTGTGACAATCATGAGAAATAGACTGCATTAATCATGCTGCATAAAAAGACAATAATAAGCAAAGGTTGAAACATTAAACTTTTAGAGATGAGTCATAACTGTAATGGTGCTGTTTGTCTTCAAACTTCTTCACAAGATGAGATAGTATTCTTTCCACAGTCTCAATTATATTAGCATCTTTCAAAGATGTTGGAATTAAAGCAAAGAGGTTAAAAGGAGTCAATTTAGACCAAGAGTTGAAGTCAATTTTTGAGAACTGAAATTCTCTTATGATAAGCAAAGCAAAATTTTGAAGTAGAAATTCATAACTCTGATCCTGGTTTTGCCTGTGTCTCTAAATAGCTGTGTTAACTTTGGCAAGTCTCTGAGCCCCTGGTGACTTACTTCCTAACTCCCAATTTCCTTCCTCTCAAATGAGGGATTAGACTAATTGGTCTCTAAGTTAACTTTCAGTATTTAAATAGTTTGATTTAATTCTATAATTCCACCCTCCCCCCTCCGAACATTATGCTTAGTCCTCTTAACCGGCACGTTTAATTAATGAAGTCTCTCAGTACTCATTATGCATACCATTTAACTTTTAATGTAGGAAACATGTCTTAAAGATTTGATTCTATAATTTAGTCTCTTCTTGATTGTTGGAAAGGGTGATCTAGCAAGTATATAGGTCATATAAGGGGAGGAAATGACAATTAAATATCAGTATGAGGTAGTTCATCAATTTCTAGTCAGAGAAAACATGAATAATGGGAGTATTATGAGAGTGCAGGTTGTCAGACTCACAGGACCTTGGGAATATGGGCCAGATAATGTTATTGTCCTCTTAGTAACACAGGTTTCATGGATCTTTACTGTAGTACCAGGCCATTAATATGACTCTGTTTCTTTTTGTGTGTTAATTCCCAATTCCTCTGGTTGATTTTGTATATACTTTTTCCTTTTTAGTTCCAGAGTGATGAGATCTTACTTGCCTAACAAATTATTATTTCCATCCCTTGGACAGAGCTTTATGTGGTATTTTACCTGACAACCATTTTGAGATGCTCAGAAAATAACCTGAAGTTTGGGGCTATAGGTTGTGTACTATCTTTTAGAAAGAGATGGGGGGGAGGAGCCAAGATGGCGGAGGAGTAGGACGGGGAGAACACTTTCTCCCCCACAAATTCATCAAAAGAGCATTTAAACGTCGAGTAAATTCCACAAAACAACTTCTGAATGCCGGCAGAGGACATCAGGCACCCAGAAAAGCAACCCAACTCTTCGAAAGGAGAGAGAAGAAATACAGCTCCACCCACCAGAACACCGACACAAGCTTCCCTAACCAGGAAACCTTGACAAGCCACCTGTACAAACCCACACACAGTGAGGAAACGCCATAATAAAGAGAACTCCACAAACTGCCAGAATACAGAAAGGACACCCCAAACTCAGCAATTTAAACAAGATGTAGAAAGAGATGGTAGGTAGAGCAGGACCCAGTATCTAATTCAGACTTACTTAGAATACTGTCTTTTAAAAAAAAATTATTTTAATTGGAGGCTAATTACTTTACAATATTGTATTGGTTTTACCATACATCGGCATGAATCCACAACAGGTGTACATGTGCTCCCCATCCTGACCCCCCTCCCACCTCCCTGCCCATCCCATCCCCCACTACACCAGCCCCGAGCATCCTGTATGATGCATCGAACCTGGGCTGGCAATTCGTTTCACATATGGTAATATACCTGTTTCAATGCCATTCTCCCAAATCATCCCACCCTCACCCTCTCCCATAGAGTCCAAAAGACTGTTCTATACATCTGTGTCTCTTTTGCTGTTTCGCATATAGGGTTATCATTACCATCTTTCTAAATTCCATATATGTGCATTAGTATACTGTATTGGTGTATTTCTTTCTGGTTTACTTCACTCTGTATAATAGGCTCCAGTTTCATCCACCTCATCAGAACTGATTCAAATGTATTCTTTTTAATGGCTGAGTAATATTTCATTGTGTATATGTACCACAGCTATCTTATCCGTTCGACTGCTGATTGACATCTAGGTTGCTTCCATGTCCTAGCTATTGTAAACAGTGCTGCAATGAACATTGGGGTAAACGTGTCTCTTTCAATTCTGGTTTCCTTGGTGTGTATGCCCAGCAGTGGGATTGCTGGGTCATATGGCAGTTCTATTTCCAGTTTTTAAAGGAATTTCCACACTGTTCTCCATAGTGGCTGTACTAGTTTGCATTCCCACCAACAGTGTAAGAGGGTTCCCTTTTCTCCACACCCTCTCCAGCATTTGTTGCTTGTAGACTTTTGGATAGCAGCCATTCTGACTGGCGTGAAACGGTACCTCATTGTGGTTTTGATTTGCATTTCTCTGATAATGAGTGATGTTGAGCATCTTTTCATGTGTTTGTTAGCCATCTGTATGTCTTTGGAGAAATGTCTGTTCAGTTCTTTGGCCCATTTTTTTGATTGGGTCTTTTCTTTTTCTGGAATTGAGCTGCAGGAGTTGCTTGTATATTTTTGAGATTAACTCTTTGTCTGTTGCTTCATTTGCTATTATTTTCTCTCATTCTGAAGGCTGTCTTTTCACCTTACTTATAATTTCCTTTGTTGTGCAGAAGTTCTTAATTTGAATTAAGTACCATTTATTTATTTTTGATTTTATTTCCAATATTCTTGGAGGTGTGTCATAGCACATCCTGCTGTGATGTATGTTGGAGAGTGTTTTGCCTATGTTCTCCTCTACGAGTTTTATAGTTTCTGGTCTAACGTTTAGATCTTTAACCCATTTTGAGTTTATTTTTGTGTATGGTGTTAGAAAGTGTTTCATTCTTTTATTCTTTTACAAGTTTTCATTCTTTTACAAGTGGTTGACCAGTTTTCCCAGCACCAGTTGTTAAAGAGATTGTCTTTTCTCTATTGTCTATTCTTGCCTCCTTAGTCAAAGATACAGTGTCCATAGGTGTATGGATTTATCTCTGGGCTTTCTATTTTATTCCATTGATCTATATTTCTGTCTTTGTGCCAGTACCATACTGTCTTGATGACTGTGGCTTTGTAGTAGAGCCTGAAGTTAGGCAGGTTGATTCCTCCAGTTCCATCCCTCTTTCTCAAGATTGCTTTGGTTATTCGAGGTTTTTTGTATTTCCATACAAATTGAGAAATTATTTGTTCTAGCTCTGTGAAAAATACCGTTGGTAGCTTGATAGGGATTGCATTGAATCTATAGATTGCTTTGGGTAGTATACTTATTTTCGCTGTATTGATTCTTCCGATCTATGAACCCAGTATATTTCTCCATCTATTAGTGTCATCTTTGATTTCTTTCACCAGTGTTTTATAGTTTTCTATATATAGGTCTTTTGTTTCTTTAGGTAGATATATTCCTAAGTATTTTATTCTTTTTGTTACAATGGTGAATGGAATTGTTTCCTTAATTTCTCTTTCTGTTTTCTCATTGTTAGTGTATAGGAATACAAGGGATTTCTGTGTGTTGATTTTATATCCTGCAACTTTACTATATTCACTGATTAACTCTAGTAATTTTCTGGTGGAGTCTTTAGGGTTTTATGTGTAGAGGATCATGTCATCTGCAAACAGTGAGAGTTTTACTTCTTCTTTTCCAATTTGGATTCCTTTTATTTCTTTTTCTGCTCTGATTGCTATGGCCAAAACTTCCAAAACTATGTTGAATAGTAGTGGTGAGAGTGGGCACCCTTGTCTTGTTCTTGACTTTAGGGGAAATGCTTTCAATTTTTCACCATTGAGAATAATGTTTGCTGTGGGTTTGTCATATATAGCTTTTATTATGTTGAGGTATGTTCCTTCTATTCCTGCTTTCTGGAAGGTTTTTTTTTTTATCATAAATGGATGTCAAAGGCTTTCTCTGCATCTATTGAGATAATCATATGGTTTTTATTTTTCAATTTGTTAATGTGGTGTATTACATTGATTTGCAGATATTGAAGAATACTTGCATCCCTGGGATAAAGCCCACTTGGTCATGATGTATGATCTTTTTAATGTGTTGTTGGATTCTGTTTGCTAGAATTTTGTTAAGGACTTTTGCATCTATGTTCATCAGTGATATTGGCCTGTAGTTTTCTTTTTTTGTGGCATCTTTGTCCGGTTTTGGTATTAGGGTGATGGTGACCTCATAGAATGAGTTTGGAAGTTTATCTTCCCCTGCAATTTTCTGGAAGAGTTTGAGCAGGATAGGTGTTAGCTCTTCTCTAAATTTTTGGTAGAATTCAGCTGTGAAGCCGTCTGCACTGGGCTTTTGTTTGCTGGAAGATTTCCGATTACAGTTTCAATTTCTGTGCTTGTGATGGATCTGTTAAGATTTTTCTGTTTCTTCCTGGTTCAGTTTTGGAAAGTTGTACTTTTCTAAGAATTTGTCCATTTCTTCCAAGATGTCCATTTTATTGGCATATAGTTGTTGATAGTAGTCTCTTATGATCCTGTGTATTTCTATGTTGTCTGTTGTGATCTCTCCATTTTCATTTCTAATTTTATTGATTTGATTTTTCTCCCTTTGTTTCTTGATGAATCTGGCTAATGGTTTGTCAATTTTATTTATCTTCTCAAAGAACCAGCTTTTAGCTTTGTTGATTTTTGCTATGGTCTCTTTTGTTTCTTTTGCATTTATTTCTGCCCTAATTTTTAAGATTTCTTTCCTTCTACTAACCCTGGGGTTCTTCATTTCTTCTTTTTCTAGTTGCTTTAGGTGTAGAGCTAGGTTATTTATTTGACTTTTTTCTTGTTTCTTGAGATATGCCTGTATTCCTATGAACCTTCCCCCTAGCACTGCTTTTACAGTGTCCCACAGATTTGGGGTTGTTGTGTTTTCATTTTCATTCGTTTCTATGCATATTTTGATTTCTTTTTTGATTTCTTCTGTGATTTGTTGGTTATTCAGCAGCGTGTTGTTCAGCCTCCATATGTTGGAATTTTTAATAGTTTTTCTCCTGTAATTGATATCTAATCATACTGCATTGTGGTCAGAAAAGATGCTTGGAGTGATTTCACTTTTTTTGAATTTACCAAGGCTAGATTTATGGCCCAGGATGTGATCTATCCTGGAAAAGGTTCTGTGTGTGCTTGAGAAAAAGGTGAAATTCATTGTTTTGGGGTGCAAGAGGAGAAGATGGGGAATCAAAAGAGGAGAGAGCAAGTTAGCCAGTCATCACTTCCCAATGTGCTCTCCACCGTCTGGACTGCTCAAAGATGTTCACAGAGTTATACACAGAAGAGAAGAGGGAGGAAGGAGACAGAGGTGGCCAGGAGGATAAAGGGGGGAATCAAAGGGAGTGAGACAGATCCAGCCAGTAATCAGTTCCCTAAGTGTTCTCCACAGTCTGGAACACACAAAGATATTCACAGAGTTGGGTAGAGAAGAGAAGGGGGAGGGAGGAGATAGAGGCAACTGGTGGAGAAAAAGGAGAGTCCAAAGGGGGAGAGAGCAGTCAAGCCAGTAGTCTCACTCTTAAGTAAAAATGGGTATTGAAGATTGGGTTCTTAAATGTACAAAATTGATAACAAATATGAAAAAGCAAAGATTAAAATTCTAGAATAGAGGTTGGATTCTCAAAAATACAATATTAAAGAAAAAAACCAAGTCACAAAAATTATAAAGTATATATATATGAACTTTGCTTTAAAAAATAGGGTCTTTTTTTTTGAAAAGTAATAGTAAGTTATAAAAATGAAAATTAAAGGAGTAACAGAGGACTTAAAAATTAAAAAAAATTTTTTCTAATGTAAAACATGATAATAGTAAAAATATATCTAGGACTTTCTCTGGTGGTGTTGTGGACAGTGGGGGGTCAGTTCATTTTCAGATAGTTCCTTGATCCGGCTTATACTTCTCAAGATCTATAGGCCACTTCCTATGTAGTTGGTGCTAACTACAGGTTTTTAATCTATTGCACCTGTCACTTCCAAGGCGGTTCCCTCTGTTTTAGCTTGTTTGCTGGTCTCTTCAGTGTCTAATTTCCTCCCTGACACAAGGGGGCGGTGGTGGACACTTTTTTAGGCTCACTTGTTCAGTCGTGCTGTGGGGAGGGAGGAACACTGCAAACAAATAACACTGGCGTGTGCTCGCAGTGTCTCACCCCCACCTACTCATGGTGTGTGTGCTTTCCCTGTCTACACTGCTTAGGCTCTAGGTTGCTCTGCCTGGAACTGTCTGAGGCCGGCCCTGGGTTGTATGCACTTCCCAGGTCTAAGCCACTCAGGTTCAGGTACTTGGGTACTCCACAAAGGTGCAGACTTGGTTGGGCCTGCGTTTTGTGCCCTTCCCAGATCCGAGCAGCTCAGGTGACCAGGTGCTTGGCAAGCATGGTCACTGCGACTTGTCACCTCCCCCGTCCCTGCTGTTCGATTTTCTGAGTGTGCAACCTGCACACCTTCTCAGGCGTGCCGTGTGTCTCTTCTGGGGAGCTGATCTCTAGCTGCAACCCTCCTGGTGGATGTCGACCATCCAGAATCCCAAGAAGTCTTGGTTAGCAACAAAGCCTGGTTGCAGTTTGGTAGATGATGCCTCTCTGGGGCCGCGATTGCCCCCTTCCGGCTCTGGCTGCCCTTGCCTGCCTGTCTCTGGTGGGGAATGGGCCGGTCTGCAGCCGGCTAGCTTTGCTCAGCCCTTTGTTCTATGAGCCAGCCTGGCGGTATCTTGAAAGTGAAAGTGAAGTTGCTCAGTCCTGTCCGACTCTTTGTGACCCCATGGACTGTAGCCTACCAAGCTCCTCTGTCCATGGGATTTTCCAGGTAATAGTACTGGAATGGATTGCCATTTTCTTCTCCAGGGGATCTTCCCAACCCAGGGATGGAACCTGGGTCTCCCGCATTGTAGACAGACGCTTTACCATCTGCGCCACCAGGGTGGTGTTTTAGGGTAGGGCTTTTCGCCGGATAGCTATCCCACAGTCTGGTTTGCTATCCCAAGTTAGTTCCCTCAGATTGCTCTAGGGGCATTCAGGCCCCGTCCTTACCCTAAGCAATGCAGCCCGCGCTTCCCTGTCCAGCCCCTGCTTGCTAGTGGTGGATGCAGGCGTCTGTGCTGTTTCTCCGCTGGGAGTTACCTTTGGGCACGTAATCTGTGGGTTTTAATTTGTTTATTTTTCCTCCCGGTTATGTTGCCCTCTGAGGTTCCAAGGCTCTCCACAGACTCGCCAGTGAGAGTGTTTCCTGGTGTTTGGAAACTTCTCTCTTTTTTAAGACTCACTTCCTGGGATGGATTTCCATCCCTACCTCTTTTGTCTCTCTTTTTATCTTTTATATTTTTTCCTACCTTCTCTAGAAGACAATGGGCTGCTTTTCTGGGTGCCTGATGTCCTCTGCCAGCATTCAGAAGTTGTTTTGTGGAATTTACTCAGCATTCAAATGTTCTTTTGATGAATTTGTGGGGGAGAAAGTGGTCTCCCTTCCTAATCCTCTGCCATTTTAGGACTGCCCCTCAGAATACTGAGTCTTAACTAGTGCAGCTTTTCAAGGATACTCTTCAGAATAAGCATAACCTTTTTCTTCATGAAATGACTAGAATATGACTGAGTGTACCTCTGCTACTAGTGTTGTGGTTTATGTTAATAGGACATTACATTCAGTTGTTTAAGTGAAACAAAAATATTAACTAGTAGTATGTTATATACAAGTCAGAGGTTTAGGACTTAGAAAGCTTTTCATGTAATTTGTTTAAACTCAGTCTGTGAAGATATGTTATGATTTTTAATTAACATTAAATCAATTTGTATATATTACTAGTATAATGTAATCAATTAGTAGATGTTAATTTCTGCCACTTGGCAAGTTGATTTCCCTTACTTTTCAATGAGGAAGATACCAAAGAGAGAACTGAGAAGCTAGCAAGACTAGATAGAAGACATTAAGCAAACATTTTGCATTTGTTAATCATTTCATCACATAATAACTGTAAGAGGTACTTCCTGAGGAGGAAAATGAGTTTCACAGACAATTAGTTTGTTTAAAGTCTTACAACAAGTTAAAAATAAAGCCAGGGTTTGAATTCAGGTAGTTTGTGTCCAGAGCACTCACAATGCTATACTTTCTCTTAGTTTTTATATTTTTTTCTTCCCTCCTCTCTTTTCCCTTCCTTGGATCTTCTACAGGTTTTCTCTTAGCATACAGACCATTTGCTTCCATTCTCATGTACATTTACATTAAAGTAGAAATAATTGTTTCCTCTGAATACTCTTTCCAGGAAAGTCAGTTATAAGAATGGTTTCAGTTTTACCTTAGAAGGACCAGGACCTAGAAGTCAGGCATTCCCTTGATTCCTGCATGTTGTTTAGGATTCCAACTGTGCATGGCTCCAGAGAAGGCATGAGCCAAACTGTCTAGGCAAGAGTCTTGGTAGTGTGATGGATATTGTAGGGTTGGGAGGACTGAAGGAGGAGTAAGAAGTCTTTGGGAACTGTTCAGTTCAGTTTAGTTGCTCAGTTGTGTCTAATTCTTTGCGACTCCACAGCTGAAGCACACCAGGCTTCTCTGTCCATCACCAACTCCTAGATCTTGCTCAAACTCATGTCCATCAAGTCAGTGATGCCATCCAACCATTTCATCCTTTGTTGTCCCCTTCTTTTCTTGCCTTCAATCTTTTCCAGCATCAGGGTTTTTTCCAATGAGTCAATTCTTTGCATCAGGTGGCCAAAGTACTGGAGCTTCAGCTTCAGCTTCAGCATCAGTTCTTCCAGTGATTATTCAGGATTGATTTCCTTTAGGATTGACTGATTTGAAATCCTTGCTGTCCAAGAGACTCTCAAGAGTCTTCAAAAGCATCAATTCTTTGGTCCTCAACTTTCTTTATGGTCCAACTCTCACATCCATACATGACTACTGGATAAACCATAGTTTTGACTAGATGGATCTTTGTTGGTAAAGTAATGTCCCTGCTTTTTAATATGCTGTCTATGTTTGTCATAGCTTTTCTTTCAAGGAACAAGCGTCTTTTAAATCATGGCTGCAGTCACCATCTGCAGTGATTTTGGAGTACAAGAAAATAAAGTCTGTCACTGTTTGCTCTGTTTCCCCATCTATTTGCCATGAAGGGATGGGCCCAGATGCCCTGATCTTAGTTTTTTGAATATTGAGTTTTGTCAGTCTTTTCACTTTCCTCTTTAACTTTCATCAAGAAGTTCTTTAGTTCTTCTTTGTTTTCTACCATAAGGGTGTCATCTGCATATCTGAGATTATTGATATTTCTCGCAGTAATCTTGATTCCAGCTTGTGCTTCATGCAGCTCAGCATTTTGCATGATGTACTCTGCATATAAGTTAGCAAGGTGACAATATACCACCTTGATATACTCCTTTCCCAATTTGGGACCAGTCTGTTTTTCCATGTCCGGTTCTAACTATGCTCTTCACCTGTATACAGATTTCTCAGGAGGCAGGTAAGGTGGTCTGGTATTCCCAACTCTTTAACAATTTTCAACAGTATTTTTTTGTGATCCATATGGTCAAAGGGTTCAGTGTAGGAAATCAAGCACACGTAGATGTTTTTCTGGAATTCTTTAGCTTTTTCTATGATCCAGCATATGTTGACAACTTGATCTTTGGTTCCTCTGCCTTTTCTAAATACAGCTTGAACATCTGAAAGTTTTTGGTTCATGTACTTTTGAACCCTAGCTTGGAGAATTTTGAGTATTACTTTGCTAGTGTATGAGATGAGTGCAATTGTTTGGTAGTTTGAACATTCTTTGGCATTGTCTTTCTTTGGGATTGGAATTAAAACTGACCTTTTCCAGTCCTCTGGTCATTGCTGAGTTTTCAAAATTTGCTGGCATATTGAGTGCAGCACTTTCACAGCATCAACTTTTAGGATTTGAAATAGCTTTTTAGCTTGTAAAATGCCATCTGTGTTGGCATGCAAAATCTTTCATCTTTTTCTGGCAGCTTATTACAATTTTGTAAACTTTTCCAGTAAAACTTTCCATGTCTTATCTCTGAGGCTTATAATCCAAGTTTATAAATTAATGATCTTTGATGTTTTATCAGCTTTCACAATTTAAAGATATTAGACAGGAAGTATATATATATATATTTAGATTAGTAAAGAGTTTTTCTTTAACAATCTATTTCATATCTTGCACCACTCTTTTTGGAGTATACATTCAAGCTTTTAGAGGTTTATTGTGACATATTACTTGAAAGACATTTTGTATCAGCAGCATGTCTTACTATTTATACCCTAATCTCTGGTGTGAAGGGAATATCATCATTCTTTTCTAAACCTCTATTTTTATTAGCCTTTAAAATTTTTTTGACATATAAGAAGCTGTACATAATGTGTACAGCCTGAATTTAGAGATAAGTTCAGGCATAACTTGTTTTATTGAGTTTTTCTTTATTGCACTTCACAGATAATTTTTTGAAAACAAATAGAAGGTTCCTGGCAAGCCTGCATTTTCACATGGTGATTTGCAATTTTAGCAATAAAGCATTTTAAAATTAAGGTATGTGCACAACATTGTAAATCAACCATAAGCCAACAAGATTTAATTAAAAAAATAAAATTAAGATATTTATATGTGTATTTTTAGACATAATGCTATTGCATACTTATAGAGTGCAGTATAGTGTAAATATAACTTTTATATGTACTTGGAAACCCCCAAATTTGTGTGACTTCCCTTTTTGGGATATTTGCCTTATTGTATTGGTCTAGAACCAAACCCACAATATCTCTGAGGTGTGCCTGTATATACCTGTGAAAGTTATGCCATTATCTATTCCATAAACTTATCCATCACCTCTAAAAATTTCCTCCCTCCTTCTTATTGTTATTATAATTATTATTATTTTTGGTGATATGAATACTTAATATAAGATTTCCCCTGTTAGCAAAATTTTAAGTGTATAATATAATATTGTTAACTTTGGGTACTATGTTATAAGTAGATATCTAGGACTTAGTTATCATGTAGAATTACAACTTTGTACCCTTTGATTAAAACCTTCCGTTTCCCCCTGCTTCCAGCCCCTGAGAGCCACCATTCCACTCCCTTGCTTTTATAAATGTGACTACTTTAAATTCATTGTGTAAGTGGTATCATGTGGTGTTTGCCCTTCTGTGTCTGACTTATTTCTCTTAGCATAATATTCTCCAGGTTCATCTATGGGTGAGTGTGCATGCAAGTGTGCTAAGTTGCTCCAATCCTATCTGACTCTTTGTGACCCCATGGATTGTAGCCCACCAGGCTTCTCTGTCTATGGGATTCTTTAGGCAAGAATGCTGGAGTGGGTTGACATGCCCTCCTCCAGGGGATCATCCCAACTCAGGAATTGAACCCACATCTCCATGTCTCATACATTGGCAGGCGGGTTCTTTACCACTAGCACCACCTGGGAAACACCTATGTCATCCATATTGTCACAAATAGCAGAATTTCATTCATTTTTAAGGTTGAATAATATTCCATGTATGTATATAATGCACTTCCTTTATCCATTTGCCTCTTAATGCACATTTAGTTTGCCTCCATGTTGTGGTTATTGTGAATAATGCTACAATTAACACAGGGTACAAATATTTCTTTGAGATCCTACTCTTAATTCCATTGGCTGTATATCCAGAAGTGGGATTGCTGTATCATAATGGTAGTTCTAGTTTTAATTTTTTTTGGGAATCTCTATTTTGTCTTCCATAGTAGTTGTATCAATTTACATTCCCACTGACAATGCACAAGGGTTTCTGTTTCTCCACATCTTTGCCAACGCTTGTTATTTTTCTTTCATTTTTGATCATAGCTGTTCAGTGTAAGGTAATATCTCATTGTGGTTTTCATTTCCCTGATGGTTAGTGATGTTGAGTACCTTTTCAGCATGCTTGTTGGCCATTTGTATGTCTTCTTTGGAAAAATGTCTATTCAGTTTCTCTGAGCATATTTAAATTGGATTGTTTGTTGTTTTGCTATTGGTTATATGAGTTCTTTGTATATTATGGATATTAATCCTTACCAGATATGAGATTTGAAAATATTTTTCCCATCCCATAAGTGTCCTTTTGAGTTTCTGTAAGGTTTCTTTTGCAATATAGAAGCTTCTTAGACTAATGTAGTCCCACCTGTTTATCTTTGTTTTTCTTGCCTTTGTTTTTGGTGTCAATTTCCACCCTCCCCCCATCCAAAAAAAAAAAAAATGATAACTGTACTACTGACAGGGAGCTACCCCTCATGTTTCTTTCTAAGAGTTCTATGGTTTCAGGTCATATATTCAAGTTTTTAATCCATTTTGAGTTGACATTTTTGTAATCCATTTTGAGTTAACATTTTGATGTAAGATAGTGGTACAGTTTCATTCATTTGCATGGGGCTGTCCAGTTTTCCTAGCACCATTTATTAAATAGATTATTTTCCATTGTGTATTTTTGGTTTCTTTATGGCAAATTGATTGGCTGTATACATGTGGG
This sequence comes from Bos indicus x Bos taurus, assembly GCF_003369695.1. Lineage (NCBI taxonomy): Eukaryota > Metazoa > Chordata > Mammalia > Artiodactyla > Bovidae > Bos > Bos indicus x Bos taurus. Next base: position 23,793,252 of record NC_040103.1, on the reverse strand, counting down.
TGTATTTCTGAACTCTTTATTCTATTCTATTGATCTATGTGTCTGTTTTTATGCCAATACCAAGTTGTTTGATTCCTATATTGTTGTAATACAGTTTGATATCAGGATGTATATCTTTCCTTTTCTCCTTTGCTTTTCACTTCTCTTATTTTCACAGCTATTTGTAAGGCCTCCTCAGACAGCCATTTTACTTTTTTTGCATTTCTTTTTCTTGGGGACATCTTGCTCTCTTCTCCTGTACAATGTCACAAACTCTGTCCATAGTTCATCAGACACTCTTTCAGATCTAGTACTTTAAATCTATTCCTCACTTCCACTATATAATTGTCAGGGATTTTATTTAGGTCATACCTGAATGGTTTGATGGTTTTCCTTACTGTCTTCAATTTCAGTCTCAATTTGGCAGTAAGGAGTTCATGTTCTGAGCCACATCAGCTCCCGGTCTTGTTTTTGCTGATTGTATAGAGCTTCTCCATATTTGGCTGCAAAAAATATAATCAATATGATTTCGGTGTTGACCATCTGGTGATGTCCATGTGTAGAGTCTTCTCTTGTGTTGTTGGAACAGGGTGTTTGCTATAACCAGTGTGTTTTCTTGAAAAAACTCTATTAGCCTTTGCCCTGCTTCATTCTGTACACCAAGGCCAAATTTGCCTGTTACTCCAGGTGTTTCTTGACTTCCTACTTTTGCATTCCAGTCCCCTATAATGAAAGGACATCTTTTTTGGGGTGTTAGTTCCAGAAGGTCTTGTAGGTCTTCATAGAACCATTCAACTTCAGCTTCTTCACCATTACTGGTTAGCGCATACTTGGATTACCATGATATTGAATGGTTTGCCTTGGAAATGAACAGAGATAATTCTGTCATTTTTGAGATTGCATCCAAGTACTGCATACAGAATGGGAAAGACTAGAGGTCTCGTCAAGAAAATTAGAGATACCAAGGGAACTTTTCATGCAAAGATGGGCTCGATAAAGGACAGAAATGGTATGGACCTAACAGAAGCAGAAGATATTAAGAAGAGGTGGCAAGAATACACAGAAGAACTGTACAAAAAAGATCTTCATGACCCAGATAATCACGATGGTGTGATCACTGACCTAGAGCCAGATATCCTGGAATGTGAAGTCAAGTGGGCCTTAGAAAGCATCACTTCAAAACTAGTGGAGGTGAACAAAGGTGAACTAAGCTAGTGGAGGTGATGGAATTCCACTTGAGTTATCCCAAATCCTGAAAGATGATGCTGTGCACGTGCTTCACTCAATATGCCAGCAAATTTGAAAAACTCAGCCGTGGCCACAGGACTGGAAAAGGTCAGTTTTCATTCCAATCCCAAAGAAAGGCAATGCCAAAGAATGCTCAAACTACTGCACAAGTGCAGTCATCTCACATGCTAGTAAAGTAATGCTCAAAATTCTCCAAAGCAGGCTTCAGCAATACGTGAACCGTGAACTTTCTGATGTTCAAGCTGGTTTTAGAAAAGGCAGAGGAACCAGAGATCAAATTGCCAACATCCGCTGGATCATGGAAAAAGCGAGAGAGTTCCAGAAAAACATCTATTTCTGCTTTATTGACTATGCCAAAGCCTTTAACTGTGTGGAAAATCACAATGAACTGTGGAAAATCCTGAAAGAGATGGGAATACCAGACCACCTGACCTGCCTCTTGAGAAATTTATATGCAGGTCAGGAAGCAACAGTTAGAACTGGACATGGAACAACAGACTGGTTCCAAATAGGAAAAGGAGTACGTCAAGGCTGTATATTGTCACCCTGCTTATTTAACTTCTATGCAGAGTACATCATGAGAAACACTGGACTGGAAGAAGCACAAGCTGGAGGCAAGATTGCTGGGAGAAATATAAGTAACCTCAGATATACAGATGACACCACCCTTATGGCAGAAAGTGAAGACGAACTCAAAAGCCTCTTGATGAAAGTGAAAGTGGAGAGTGAAAAAGTTGGCTTAAAGCTCAACATTCAGAAAACGAAGATCATGGCATCCGGTCCCATCACTTCATGGGAAATAGATGGGGAAACAGTGGAAACAGTGTCAGACTATTTTTTGGGCTCCAAAATCACTGCAGATGGTGACTGCAGCCATAAAATTAAAAGATGCTTACTCCTTGAAAGGAAAGTTATGACCAACCTAGATAGCATATTCAAAAGCAGAGACATTACTTTGCCAACAAAGGTCCGGCTAGTCAAGGCTATGGTTTTTCCTGTGGTCACGTATGGATGTGAGAGTTGGACTGTGAAGAAGGCTGAGCACCGAAGAATTGAGGGTTTTGAACTGTGGTGTTGGAGAAGACTCTTGAGAGTCCCTTGGACTGCAAGGAGATCCAACCAGTCCATTCTGAAGGCGATCAGCCCTGGGATTTCTTTGGATGGAATGATGCTAAAGCTGAAACTCCAGTACTTTGGCCACCTCATGCAAAGAGTTGACTCATTGGAAAAACTCTGATGCTGGGAGGGATTGGGGGCAGGAGGAGAAGGGGATGACAGAGGATGAGATGGCTGGATGGCATCACTGAGTCGATGGACGTGAGTGTGAGTGAACTCTGGGAGTTGGTGATGGACAGGGAGGCATGGCATGCTGCGATTCTTTGGTCGCGAAGAGTCGGACATGACTGAGCGACTGAACTGACTGAACTGACTGCATTTCAGACTCTTTTATTGACTATGATGGCTACCCCAATTCTTCTAAGGGATTCTTGCCCACAGTAGTAGATATAATGGTCATCTGAGTTATTTTTTTAAATATAAATTTATTTACTTTAATCGGAGGCTAATTACTTTACAATATTGTATTGGTTTTGCCATACATCAACATGAATCCACCTCGGGTGTACACGTGTTCCCCATCCTGAACCCCCCTCCCACTTCCCTCCCCGTACCATCCCTCTGGGTCATCCCAGTGCACCAGCCCCGAGCATCCTGTATCATGCATCAAACCTGGACTGGCCAGTCATTTCACATATGATATTATACATGTTTCAATGCCATTCTCCCAATTCATCCCACCGTCGCCCTCTCCCACAGAGTCCATAAGACTGTTCTATACATCTGTGTCTCTTTTGCTGTCTTGCATACAGGGTTATCATTACCATCTTTCTAAATTCCATATATATGCATTAGTATACTGTATTGGTGTATTTCTTTCTGGCTAACTTCACTCTGTATAATAGGCTCCAGTTTCATCCACTTCATTAGAACTATTCAAATGTATTCTTTTTAATGGCTGAGTATCAAGATTGCTTGGAGAAATATCAATAACCTCAGATATGCAGATGACACCACCCTTATGGCAGAAAGTTAAGAGGAACTAAAAAGACTCTTGATTAAAGTTTAAGAGGAGAGTGAAAAAGTTGGCCTGAAACTCAACATTCAGAAAACGAAGATCATGGCATCTGGTCCCATCACTTCATGGGAAATAGATGGGGAAACAGTGGAAACAGTGTCAGCCTTTATTTTTGGGGGCTCCAAAATCACTGCAGATGGTGATTGCAGCCATGAAATTAAAAGACGCTTACTCCTTGGAAGGAAGGTTATGACCAACCTAGACAGCATATTCAAAAGCAGAGACATTACTTTGCCAACAAAGGTCCGTCTAGTCAAGGCTATGGTTTTTCCTGTGGTCACGTATGGATGTGAGAGTTGGACTGTGAAGAAAGCTGAGCGCCAAAGAATTAATGCTTTTGAACTGTGGTGTTGGAGAAGACACTTGAGTGTCCCTTGGACTGCAAAGAGATCCAACCAGTCCATCCTAAAGGAGATCAGTTCTGGGTGTTTTTTGGAAGGAATGATGCTAACGCTGAAACTCCAGTACTTTGGCCACCTCATGCGAAGAGTTGACTCATTGGAAAAGACTCTGATGCTGGGAGGGATTGAGAGCAGGAGGAAAAGGGGACAACAGAGGATGAGATGGCTGGATGGCATCACTGAGTCCATGGACCTGAGTTTGAGTGAACTCTGGGAGTTGGTGATGGACAGGGAGGCCTGGCGTGCTGCAATTCATGGGGTTGCAAAGAGTTGGACACGACTGAGGGACTGAACTGAACTGTACTGAATACTCCATTGTGTATATGTACCACAGCTTTCTTATCCATTCTCAACTGAGTTAAATTCACCCATTCCAGTCCATTTTAGTTCAATGATTCCTAAAATGTTGACATTCACTCATGCCATCTCCTGTTTGACTACTTCCAATTTGCCTTGATTCATGGACCTAACATTCCAGGTTCCTATGCAATATTGCTCTTTATAGCATCTTGCTTGCATCTCCAGTCACATCCACAACTGGGTGTTGTTTTTCTATGGCTTCATCTCATCATTCTTTCTGGAGTTATTTCTCCACTGATCTCCAGTAGCATATTGAGCACCTACTGACCTGGGGAATTCATCTTTTAGTGTTCTGTCTTTTTGCCTTTTCATACTGTTCATGGAGTTCTCAAGGCAAGAATACTGAAGTGGTTTGATATTCCCTTCTCCAGTTGGAATATTAAGATATTAAGAAGAGGTGGCAAGAATAAACAGAAGAACTGTACAAAAAAGATCTTCATGACTGAGATAATCACGATGGTGTGATCCACTCACCTAGAGCCAGGCATCCTGGAATGTGAAGTCAAGTGGGCCTTAGGAAGTATCACTATGAACAAAGCTAGTGGAGGTGATGGAGTTCCAGTTGAGCTATTTCAGATCCTAAGATGATGATGTGAAAGTGCTACACTCAATATGCCAGCAAATTTGGAAAACTCAGCAGTGGCCACAGGACTGGAAAAGGTCAGTTTTCATTCCAATCCCAAAGAAAGGCAGTGCCAGAGAATGCTCAAACTACCGCACAATTGCACTCATCTCACATGCTAGTAAAGTAATGCTCAAAATTCTCCAAGCCAGGCTTCAACAATACATGAACTGTGAACTTCCAGCTGATTTTAGGAAAAGCAGAGGAACCAGAGATCAAATTGCCAACATCTGCTGGATCATTGAAAATCAAAAGAGTTCCAGAAAAACATCTATTTCTGCTTTATTGACTATGCCAAAGCCTTTGACTGTGTGGATCTCAATGAACTGTGGAAATTTCTGAAAGAGATGGGAATGCCAGACCACCTGACCTGCCTCTTCAGAAATCTGTATGCAGGTCAGGAAATAGCAGTTAGAACTGGACATGGAAAAACAGACTGGTTCAAATAGGAAAAGGAGTACGTCAAGGCTGTATATTGTCACCCTGTTTATTTAACTTATATGGAGAATGCATCATGAGAAACTCTGGGCTGGATGAAGCACAAACTGAAATCAAGATTGCCAGGAGAAATATCAATCACCTCAGATATGCAGATGACACCACCCTAATGGCAGAAAGTGAAGAAGAACTAAAGAGCCTCTTGATGAAAGCTAAAGGGGAGAGTGAAAAAGTTGGCTTGAAGCTCAGCATTCAGAAAACAAAGATCATTGCTTCCTGTCCCATTACTTCCTGGTAAATAGATGGCAAAACAGTGGAAGCAGTGAGAGACTTTATTTTCTGGGGCTCTAAAATTACTGCAGATAGCGATTGCAGCCATAAAATTCAAAGACATTTGCTTCTTTGAATAAAAGTTATGAGCAACCTAGACAGCATATTAAAAAGTGGAGACATTACTCTGCCAACAAAGGTCTGTGTAGTCAAGGCTATGGTTTTTCCGGTAGTCATGTAAGGATGTGAGAGTTGGACTATAAAAAAAGCTGAATTGTGGTATTGGAGAAGACTCTTTAGAGTCCCTTGGACTGCAAGGAGATCCAACTGGTCCATTCTAAAGGAAATGAGTCCTGAATATTCACTGGAAGGACTGATGTTAAAGCTGAAACTCCAATACTTTGGCCATCTGATGCAAAGAGCTGACTCATTTGAAAAGACCCTGATGCTAGGAAAGATTGAAGGCAGGAGGAGAAGGGAACGACAGAGGATATGATGGTTGGATGGCGTCACAGTCTGAATGGACATGAGTTTTAGTAAACTCTGGGAGTTTATGATGGACAAGGAGATCTCGCGTGCTGCAGTCCATTGGGTCGCAAAGAGTCAGACACGCCTGAGCCACTGAACTGAACTGAACTGATCAGGAAGTATGCTGGGTCTAGCTTTGTTCTTTCTAGAGAGTGCTTTGACTATTCACGGTCTTTTGCAGTTCCCTACAAGTTTTAGAAATATTTGTTGTTTTTTCATGAAAAGTGTGTTGTGAATTTTGATAGGGATTGCATTGAATCTGCAGATTTCTTTGGGTAATGTGGACATTTCAACAATACTGATTATTCTCATCATGAGCGTGGAATATCTTTTCATCTATTTGAGCCTTGTTCAGTTTCACTCATCAGTGTCTTACAGTTTTCAGGGTATTGGTATTTTACGTTCTTGGTTAAATTTATTCCTAGGTATTTTATTCTTTTTGAAGCAATTATAAATCGAGTTATTTTCTTAATTTCTATTTCTGGTAGTTCATTATTAGTGTGTAGAAATGCAACAAACTTTTTTATATTTATTTTTTGTATCTATAATTTTACTGAATTTAGTTATTTTAACAGTTATTTTTGGTGGAGTCTTCAGATTTTTCTCTATATAATATGTCTTCTGCAAATAGAAACAGTTTTGTTTCTTTGTTTTTGATCTGAATGCCTTTTATTTCTTTTCTTGCCTAATTGCTCTTGTTAGGTTTTCTGTTACTATGTTTAGTAAATATGGTGAGAATAGGCATCCTTTTCCTGATAGTAGAGGGAAAGCTTTTAGCTTTTTCATTGTCACCACTTTAAAGACTATTGCTTGCCCAATTTTTGATTATGCTAGTATTATTATTATTTGATATTGAGTTGTAGTTAATTATTTTGAAGATTAACTTCTTATCAGATACATTGTATGCAAAATGTAGTCCCATTACATAGGTTGCCTTTTCATTTGCTATGCAGTAGCTGTTTAGTCTAATCCTGCTTGTCTATTTTTGCTTTTGTTTCCTGTGCTTTTGGTGTCATATCCTGAAATTATTGCCTAGGCCAATGTTCAGAAGCTTTTCCCTGTGTTTTCTTTCAGGAGTTTTTTGGTGCCATATCTTACACTTATGTATGATATGATATGGTGTTATATCATACACTTAAATAAGTGTCTAATTCATTTTGAGTTGATTTTTGTGAATGATGTGAGATAAGGGTCTAATTTCGTTCTTTTGCATGTGGATATCCAGTTTTCCCAACATAATTTATTGAATAAATTCTATTTTCCTTGTGTATTCTTGACACTCTTGTGGATGCATAGGTATATTTATATGCATGACTTTATCTCAGGACTCTCAATTCTGTTCCATTGGTTTATGTGTCAGTTTTTATGTCAGTATCTTATATTTTGATTACTGTTGTTAGCTTTTTCTTATCAGTATTTATGCAAATACCAGTTCTTCTTATCCTAAAAAATACCACCACATTTACTGGCCTCTAAGCTCCTTTAAGTATATATTTTTCTTATTGTTAAGCTTTTTGCAAGAGAAAGTCATACTTTCTCTGTTTCTTCACCTCCTATTTGTTCCTCATTTCTCCATAATCTGTTTTTTACCTCCACCTTACATCTGAAACTCATTTGGCAAAATTTGCCAAAGACTTTCTAATCATCTTTTTATGTATTATTTACTCAACCTATGCAACAGACCACTCTCTCCTCAAACTCTTGTCTTGGCTGTAAGATACAATGCAGTTTTTTGTTTTCACATAGTTTTCATTCTATTTTCATCTTCTGTGCCCATTTTTCATCCTGAGCTCAGTCATGTATTTGTGTCCTCTGGTATCTATCCTGACTACTCAAGTCAGATATTCATCAGGTCCTGTTGAGTTTACTCTCTAGTCTTTTCCAAATTAAGAAATCTACTTCCCTCCATCTCAACATGACCACTTTAATGTAGATTCATTCTTCTCTCTACTGCCTCCACTTTTTTTTTTTTTTACTGTAATGGTACCTGAATTGGTCGCCCCAATTTCTTTCCTCCCTCCCATCTAGTTTTCTTTTTTTTTTTTTTTAACTACTAGCCAAATAATATTCTAAAAAGGAAAGTACTACTCTTGTATTCCTTGATTTAAAATTTTCAATGATTCTCAATGGCTTTTAGCATATTCTTAGCGTAAGGAACACCCTCCTTTTCTGTTTGCCCCTACATACGTATTCACCTTTTACTTTAAGGTTTCACATTCTCTTTTGTCTTCATGACTGTGTGTGCAGCTCCTTTCTTATACCCTGCCCTCTTCTCTCATCTCTACTCCTTTTGCTTGGCTAAGTCTACTCTTCCTTTAGGACCCAGTTATATCTCCTCTTGGAAGCTTTCTCTGATCACAGAGTCTAAAGTATTCTACCCAGTATGTACTTCTATGAAATACCATCACTGTAATTACCTACTAATTTTTTTCATTTGAAAGCAGAGAACATTTTTCCTTTGACCTTTTAGTCACTAGCAGCTAGCATAATGTTGGACACATAGCAGATGCTAAATAAGGATTGTGTGAGATTGGTTTGTTGACCCTTCCAAAGCCTTGAAAGATATATTCTTTTACTGTTTAGCAGAACATTAACAAAAGTAATTACAAATACATTTCCTTCATTTGCAAGAAAGTCAGGAGGTAGATCTGCAAGAGATATTTGAAAGAAACATTCATAATAACTAGACAATATCCAATGCAGTGCGATTTCAATTTTCTTGAAAGATTCTCTTTAAAATGATTATATTTGCTGACTGTCCAGAATCTTTTCTTATTTAATTTTTTGTGGTGTGAAAGATGAAGCATTGATGGGAATGTGTGTGGCAAAATGGTATAAATAAAACACTGTATTCCTAATATCTAGAGTATTGTAGATGAAGGGATGGGACCAATGAGAATGGCTGAGACTTGAAGTTCAAGTAGATTCTGAATAGAAGGATACAAGGATTATGCAATAGAAATAGATCAAGATAAGTGCACAGTGCCATCTGTGAGATCTGGAAGTCAATATGGATACAGACACTTAATTTAACCTAATTCTACAGTACATATGTTCATATCTCATGTATTAAGGCAACGTCAATGATAAGAGATTAGAATAGCTAGATGAAGCTACAGCAGTTTATTTGATTCTCTTACCAAAACCATGAGTAATCCCCCAACAGTACATGATATTAAACAAATCAAGAAATCTAGTTTACAGCAGAAAAGAATTGAATAAATCAGTATGCTGTAGCTTGTGGGTGAATGAAGTTTAGATTATGGCACTTAAGAACAGGGTCCTGATATGAGCAGAAGTCTCAGAGGATTTAGTGGCAAATTAGATCTTCAGTTCAGTGAATGTAGAGTGGAAACAAGGTAGAGAATTAAATGTCTATATAGGGAAAAGGTAGGTGATTATAAAATGAATAGTAGAGACAATCTCTAACATTTGTTTAATATCTACAACATACCTAGTATTGTGTTAAGCCCCAGTGTACAAGGCAAGGAATTCTTTATGAATCAAAAAAGAACTTCATTACTGAAATCCAGATATTTGATTAAATAGTAAATAACTATTCCTGAGGAAACCATTATTATCATGGAAATTGTAAAATATTATTAATCTATAACTTTCTCAAATAAATGCTTTGGAGTTTTGTCAAATTTGGAATATGCTCAATAAACAATATGCTCAATAAATAGTATGCTAGGCATGCATGCTAGATCTCTTGCATTTGCCCTTCCAGATATAATCTTCATTTTCCAACTTGCTTTCTTCCCTGGGAAGCTGTCCAAGTGGACAGAATGATCAGATTCTCTTGCCTTCTAGCTGCTGGTTGAATTTAGACACTTAGGAGCACAGGTTGAAAACTGGGAGAAGTAAATAAGTGAAATTGAATTACAATTGTCTTATTTCTTGTTATGGGTTTTCTAGAATAGGATGGTGTACTGCAGTTCATGGGGTTGCAAAGAGTCAGACACAACCTAGTGACTGAACAACAATGAAGGATAGAATGGGTTTCCTTACCGAGAGTCATTGTTCCTGTAAAAGTCATTCTCTCTATGTGACTTTCTCTTGTTTCCAGTTGCTATTCCATTCTCTTGCCTCTTTGGTCTTTGGGGTGATATCCTCAATTATTATTAGCAAATGGTTAATGCATTGTACCTTGTGTCAATGTTTTTCAAACTTTGGTGTACTTTAGAGTTAACTGGAAGGGTTAACTGGGGGAGTTGTTAAAACAAATTGCTGAGTCCCATCCCCAGAATTTCTGATATAGTAGGTCATGAGTAAGGCCCCAAATTTGTATTTCTAACAAGTCCAGGTGATGCTACTACTGTTCCAGAGACCACACTTAGAGAACCAATGCCTTATTGTTTCCTTGCATCTTGCCCACGGCTTTATTAAATATATTTTCTATTATTATAATTTGGGTGTGTCATCTGTTTACTGATGAGATCCTAATATTCTCTCCTACTGTACAAAAACTGGTCCCATAAAACAGAACTCAAAGTAGAATTCTGGAATTTGTTTTATTATATATATTGCAGAGGAGTAAAATGAAATATGGGTAATTCACCTAATATGGTAACATTACAATTACTCAAATTATTATATGGGATGACGTATAGATGGAAAGTGACTCATACTTAGCTAATGGCAATGATAATAGACTTAAAGACTGTGGAATCCTCTGGCTTCTTCTTATGATTCCAAGAAGGCTAAATAGGAAAAAGGAATAATTAAAAATCATGAACACATAATTTAGGACTTCTGTAGACAAGTAAGAAGTCATCCACTGCAGACTTGCAATGAAGGATACTGTCATCTCCTTCAGTTTTAGGGCAGATATGACTGAATAACCTCTAGCCTTAAGCCTAACCATATCCTGCCTCCCTACTAAGAGATCTAGCCCTTCAGTACATAAAATTCTTTTACTTGCCCAGCACACTAATGCTGATTAACCTTTGAACCCACCTTTTGCCAACTTTTATTGACTCAACCTACCCTAGATGGAGAGGTACAATGCCTACTCAAAAGAGGCATAGTTTTTACACTGAAAGAGTTCAAAACCTCAACAACCCGTATTGGCACACATATGGAATAAATGCTAAGGTTTATCAGACTAAATTCATTGGCATTTATGTACTCACATGGAATTTGGGATTTAATACATTGGCTTGGGCATTTGGGATAGGGATTAATAGTCTATGAAGTATAGTAATTGAAACCTGAACTCAGTGATGACCTATAGTTAATGAGGTAGAAATGTTTGCAATTACTTGACATACGGTAGAAGAAGGAATTCAGTGGTTTAGGGAAATGAAAATGCTGGAATAGGTCAGCCAACTTCTTTTCTAAAAAAGTATTTAATTTTTGATTGCACTGGGTCTTTGTTGCTGTGCACAGGCTTGCTCTGGTTGTGGTGAGCAGAAGCTGCTCTTCACTGTGGTGCCAGGGCTTTTCACTGTGGTGGCATCTCTTGTTGAGGCTCATGGACTCTAGGTGGCTGAGCTTCAGTAGCTGCAGCTCACGAGCCCTAGAGCACAGGCTCAGAAGTTGTGGCAGACAGGCCTAGTTTCTCTGTGGCTTGTGGAATCTCCCCAGACCAGAGATCAAAACCATCTCCCCTGCTTGGGAGATTTATATCCATGGTACCACCAGGGGAGTTCAATAAACCTACTTCTAACCATACTCCTGAGGAAGGCCAAATGATGCTCTTTTGTTAAAGCACTAAAATGCATTGGTAAAGGGGATTATAGTATCCTCAAATAACTCTGTGTTTGCTGTCCTCTGTAGGAAGGAGATGATATTGGGTTATGCTATAATAGAGATGAGTTCTCCGATCCTAATAGGATTGACAGGGGTCTTAAGATGACATAGGTCAGCTGCTGCTGCTGCTAAGTCGCTTCAGTCATGTCCGACTCTGTGCGACCCCATAGAAGGCAGCCCACCAGGCTCCCCCATCCCTGGGATTCTCCAGGCAAGAACACTGGAGTGGGTTGCCATTGCCTTCTCCAATGCATGAAAGTGAAAAGTGAAAGTGAAGTTGCTCAGTCGTGTCCGACTCTGTGCGACCCCATGGACTGCAGCCTACCAGGCTCCTCCAACCATGGGATTTTCCAGGCAAGAGTACTGGAGTGGGGTGCCATTGCCTTCTCTAGTGGCCCTTAATCATTACAAACAAGATGTCTCAAACTATCACAACAAGCCACAAGGATGACTCAACTTACAGGGATCTCTGGGAGTGGTTCTTAAACCTTACTATGTACCAGACTCACAGTGGACTTGTTAAAACCCAGGTTTTTAGACCCCATCCCGGAATTTCTAATTTATAAAGTCTAAAGTGGGATTTGAACATTTTTAATTCTAACTGAAATTCTAATCAGGTAATGTTGATTGTTTGGAGACCACATTTTGAGAACCATTATTCTGTAAAAAATAGGTTATTGATTATGCAATTCTGAGAATAAAACACATATGCATCCTTCTAATGTACTACCTGACATGTATAGGTAGAAAAATTCTGCCTTGTGACAAGTCCTGTGGAAAGAAATGAGTACTATTAGTGTTATGTATATTGCACTCATTTCACATGCTAGCAAGATTTTGCTCAAAATCCTTCAGGCTAGGCTTCAGCTATATGTGAACCAAGAACTTCAAGATGTACAAGCTGGATTTAGAAAACACAGAGTAACCAGAGATCATATTGCCAGCATATGCTGAATCATAGAAAAAGCAAGAGAATTCCAAAAAAAAATCTACTTCTTCTTCATTGACTATGCTAAAGCCATTGACCTCTGCTGCTGCTGCTGCTGCTAAGTCGCTTCGGTCATGTCTGACTCTGTGCGACCCCATAGATGGCAGCCCACCAGGCTCCCCCGTCCCTGGGATTCTTCAGGCAAGAACACTGGAGTGGGTTGCCATTTTCTTCTCCAATGCATGAAAGTGAAAAGTGAAAGTGAAGTTTCTCTGTCGTGTCCGACCCTCAGCGACCCCATGGACTGCAGCCTACCAGGCTCCTCCGTCCATTGGATTTTCCAGGCAAGAGTACTGGAGTGTGTGCCATTGCCTTCTCCATTTGACCCCTGGGAAAGATTGAAAGCAGGAGGAGAAGGGGACAACAGAGGATAAGATGGTTGGATGGCATCACCGACTCGATAGATGTGAGTTTGAGCAAGTTCTGGGAGTTGATGATGGACAGGGAACCCCGGCACATTGTAGTCCATGGGGTCACAAAGAGTCGGACACAACTGAGAGACTGAACTGAACTGATTCTTAAAGAGATGGGATACCAGACCACCTTACCTGCCTTCTGAGAAACCTGTATGCAGGACAAGAAGCAACAGTTAGAACCAGACATGGAAAAACACTGGTTCAAAATTGGGAAAGGAGTATGTCAAGGCTGTATATTGTCACAATGCTTATTTAACTGACATGCAGAGTACATCATGAAAAATGCCAGGATAGATGAAGCACAAGCTGGAAGTAATCAAGATTGCTGGGAGAAATATCAGTAACCTCAGATATGCAGATGATACCACCTTATGGCAGAAAGCAAAGAGAAACTAAAGAGCCTCTTGATGAAGGTGAAAGAGGAGAGTGAAAAAGTTTGCTTAAAACTTAACGTTAAAAAAACTAATATCATGGCATCTGGTCCTATCACATCATGGAATATAGATAGGGAAAATATGGAAACAGTGTCAGATTTCAGTTTTCTTGTGCTCCAAAATCAATGTGGACAGTGAGTGCCGCTATGAAATTAAAATTAAAATTTGACATACTATGTCAAATCTAGACAGTGTTTTAAAAAGCAGAGACATGACTTTGCCCACAAAGGTCTGTATAGTGAAAGCTATAGTTTTTCTAGTACTCATATATGGATGTGAGAGTTGGACCATAAAGAAGGCTGAGCACCAAAGAATTGAGACACTTCAAAATGTGGTGCTGGAGAAGACTCTTGAGAGTCCTTGACAGCAAGGAGATGAAACCAGTCAATCCTAAAGGAAATGAACCCTGAATATTCATTGGAGGGACTGATGCTGAAGCTGAAGCTCTGATACTTTGGCCACCTGATGCAAAGAACTGACTCACTGGAAAAGACCCTGATGCTGGGAAAAATTGAAGTCAGGAAGAGAAGGGGGTGGTAGAGGATCATTTGATTGAATGACATCACTGTCTCAATGGACGTGAGTTTGAGGAAACTCAGGGAGATAGTAATGGACAGAAAAGCCAGGTGTGCTGCAATCCGTGGGGTCACAAAGAGTCGAACATGACATAGCGACTGAACATCAACAAGTGTTATGTATATATGTCAGTTCACACCCCAGAGCCTCTTTGATGAGGCAGAGGCCTGGCTCCTTTCTAAAAGGACTTTGCAATGTACCTACGGGTGTATATTGTAATTTTTCCCCACAATATATCTAAACATATTCCTATTATATATTAATAAAAGAGCAAACAACCTAATTTATGATTTATGGACCTGATTTAGGGATGGATATTTATGGTTTAATGAGACCATCTGTAAATACATAGATACTACACTACTACCAGACTTCCCAGGTAGCTCAGTGGTAAAGAATCTGCCTGCCAGTGCAGGAGATGTGGATTTGATCCCTGGGTCAGGAAGATCCCTTCAAGAATGAAATGGCGACCCATTCCAGTAAATGCCGTGGACAGAGGAGACTGATGAGCTATAGTCTATGATTTTGGGAAAGAGTCAGACATGACTTAGTGATAAACAACAATAGCCCTACCATCTCATGCAGGGATGACTCCATGAAAGCCAGCAGGAATTGGAAATGTTCATAAGGTACAGAGCCCTGCAGTCTTCTTTCAGGGTGACTGTAACACTGAAGACAGGGAAATACTCAGACCCTCTGATTTATTAGATTCTAGATAAAAATGTATACTGATTCCCAGAGACCTTGAATGCTATCATACTACTATACAATCAGAGTAAAGATTTATGGAGGTCTTGAGATAAATGATAATGTTGTGAGTACAACAGGATATTCCCTATTGTTGAATGTATAATTGGAATAGATATAATCAGTACCTGGCAGATTGACACATTGGTTTCCTGATCTACAGAATGAAAGCTATTATGATTGCTGTGTCACGTTAGTCGTGTCCAACTCTTTGCAACCCCATGGATGGTAGCCTGCCAGACTCTGTCCATGGGATTCTCCAGGCAAGAATACTGGAGTGAGTTGCCATGGCTTTCTCCAGGGTATCTTCCCAATCCAGGGACCGAACCTGCGTCTCTTATGTCTCCAGCATTGGCAGGTGGGTTCTTTACCAATAGTGCCACCTGGGCTATTATGATTAAAAAAGATCAAATAGAAGTTCCTGGAGTGGCATCCCCTACTCCGCCCAAGATAGGAAACCAAAAGTAATGCCACCTTTCTGAGAAAACTTCAGAGATTAGTACCACCATAAAGGACAAAAATAAGATTGTTCTTGTTTAATATGACTGTCTGGCAAGTGCAAGAGTCACACAGGTCATCAAATACAAGATTATGTTTTTGCACATTTGCTCAGGTGGTGATGTTAACTGCACACGTAGTTCCAGTTATGGTAACTTTATAGGAGTGAACTAGCACAACCCCTCTGGAAGTGTTTTATTTTCCATTTCTGTTGGTAAGGAAAGCATTAGAAATCATTTGCATTTATGTGGCATTTACAATTTTACCATAAGTAGTAATCAACTGATCACTGACACACATAATCCAAAGGGATTGGGTTTCCTTTATATCAATAGAACATAAAATATTATTCTAATTTAACTTAATGAGCAGGAAGTAGCAAGTATCCTAGTCACCTTAGTGACATATAGGCATGTCAGGATGTGGTAGAAAAACCAAGTCAGGCTATTTCTTTAAAAGCAAGAAACAAATTATTGCACCTGCACCTTGAACCCTGTCTGCCGCTAAGTGAGGTGTAATGCTTGGTGAGCCTCTTTGGATTTTGAGTGCAACATGTATTACCTTTATGTGGGATGCTGCTACCCATTGGCTCAGTAAATTTTAAGGCTGCCAGTTTGAATAAGGCCAGGTGAAAGAGAAGAGGTTTTATCTGCAGAGCAAACTGTTCTTCCCATGAATTTCTACCCAGAAAGAAAGGTTGATGTTTTCAATATGTATGTGCCAGAGATACTATTTGGAACTTCTGGCAAATACCAAAGCATAGACCTGTCTTTTGTCAATAACTATTTCCACTTAAAAAACATTTTTCTAGCTTGCTTATGGATCCTTATAGGGACTGAACACCTATCTGACCATGGGGCACAAAGTGAGTATGTGACCTGAACTGCCCATCATGAACCAGGTGTTATCTAATATAGAGAGCCATAAAACTGGATGTTCCCAGTAGCATCTCATTATAAATCTATAAATGTGAGTCTTAAGAGGGGGCCTGAAAAGGCCCAGAAGGCACAAGTAAACTTCTTAAGTAGGTGATGTATTTCCAAGGTACTTGGTCCTGCTACTTTTCTGCCTCTTTCTCAGTGCATACTTATAGCTTCATGTGGAGTTTCATATGAAGGAAATAGGAAACTCTTTCCTTGTTATTAGAGAAAGAAAATGTGTGGTTCTGATTTATGGATGGATTTGCATGGTACACTGAAATCAATTGTAGGGGGTAGGTGCTGTACCACAGTTGGAATAACCATGAAAGACCACAGGAGGGGAAATTCTTTCAATGGACTGAACTCTGAGCCCTGCATATAGTTTTAAATTGGAGGAGAAGTAGAGATGTCTTAAGGTATCATATATGTTCATTCATCGTCAGTGCCTAACACACTGACTGGCTTGTTTGGAACTTGGAAAGAAAAAAAAAACCACAACAACTTGTGAAGTTGGTGACAAGGAGGTCTGGAGGAGAGCTCTAGGAGTTGTTGTGGAGTGTAAAGCTATTCCTGTCCAACATTAATACCTATCAAAGAGATACACAGTAGATAAGGAGCAAACTTTATAGGTGGACAAATTACCCCTGGGGCTTGATCAAGGAATTCCTGTACAATGTGGACATAGTGGTTGAATATAAGTATACAGGGCTCAGCAACAAGAATTTTCCCTTCCTGTTGTTTATGTGGCTTCTACCAGTTACTGAGTATCCAACTTGCCTAGGTAAGGTATTAACATTGAATTCCTGATACAGCATCATTCTGATGGGACCATACAGCTACCTAGCTTTTTGTGGATGGGGTAGGCAGTGCTGTGTCTTCACAAAACTCAAAATCCAAATATTTATTTGCTTTCTCTTTGCAGTGATTCTGCCATATTTCAGTTCAGTTCAGTTGCTCAGTCATGTCCGACTCTTTGCGACCCTATGGACTGCATCATGCCAGCCTTCCCTATCCATCACCAACTCCCTGAGCTTGCACAAACTCATGTCCATTAAGTCAGTGATGCTATCCAACAATCTCATCCTCTATGGCCCCCTTCTCCTCCTGCCTTCAATCTTTCCCAGCATCAGGGTCTTTTCCAATAACACAGTTCTTCCCATCAGATAGCCAAAGTATTGGAGTTTCGGCTTCAGCATCCGTCTTTCCAATGAATATTCAGGATTGATTTTCTTTAGGATGGACTGGTTGGATCTTCTTGCAGTCCAAGGGACTCTCAAGAGTCTTCTTCAACACGACAGTTCAAAAGCATCAATTCTTTGGTGCTCAGCTTTCTTTATAGTCCAACTCTTACATCCATACATGACTACTGGAAAAACCGTAGCTTTTTCTAGATGGGACTTTGTCAGCAAAATAATATCTCTGCTTTTTAAATGCTATCTAGGTTGGTCATAGCTTTTCTTCCAAGGAGCAAATGTCTTAATTTCATGGCTGGTCACCATCTGCAGTGGTTTTGGAGTCCAAGAAAACAAAGTCTGTCACTGTTTCCATTGTTTCCCCATCTATTTGCCATGAAATGATGGAACTGAATGACATGATTTTCATTTTTTTGACTGTTGAGTTTTAAGCTAGCTTTTTCACTCTCTTCTTTCACCTTCATCAAGAGGCTCCTTAGTTCCTCTTCACTTTCTGCCATAAAGGTGGTGTCATCTGCACATCTGAAGTTATTGATATTTCTCCCAGCAATCTTGATTCCAGCTTGTGCTTCACCCAGCCTGGCATTTCGCATGATGTACACGGCATATAAGGTAAATAGGCAGGGTGACAATAGACAGCCTTGATGTACTCCTTTCCTGATTTGGAGCCAGTCTGTTGCTCCATATCCAGATCTAACTGTTGCTTCTTGACTTGCATACAGATTTCTCAGGAGGCAGGTAAGGTGGTCTGATATTCCCAACTGTTGAAGAATTCTCCACACTGTTGTGATCTACACGAAGGCTTTGCATAATCAGTAAAGCAGAAGTAGGTGTTTTTCTGGCATTCTCTTGCTTTTTCTATGATCCAGTGGATGTTGGCAATTTGATCTCTGGTTCTTCTGCCATTTCTAAATCCAGCTTGAATATCTGGAAGTTCGTGGTTCACATACTGTTGAAGCCTAGCTTGGAGAATTTTGAGCATTACTTTGCTAGCATGTGAGATGAGTGCAGTTGTGTGGTACTGAAGATTCTTTATCATTACCCTTTGGGATTGGAATGAAAACTGACCTTTTCCAGTCTTGTGGTTACTGCTGAGTTTTCCAAATTTACTGGCATATTGAGTGCAGCACTTTCACAGCATCATCTTTCAGGATTTGAAATAGCTCAACTGGAATTCCATCACCTCCACTAGCTTGTTCGTAGTGATGCTTCCTAAGGCCCACTTGACTTCACACTCCAGGATGTCTGACTCTAGGTGAGTGATCACACCATCATGGTTATCTGGGTCATGAAGATCTTTTTTGTTTAGTTCTGTGTATTCTTGCCACCTCTTCTTAATATCTTCTGCTTCTGCCTTCTATAAACTTATAAAATGTCTAATCCATCTCCATATTATCCCCATAACATGACCTGCAATTAATAGGCATTCGTACAGTGTCAGTGATCTCAAACTCATAGAGTTTATTCGTCTTACCATGTACATATTATTCAGTAACTGTTGGCTTTGTAGAATGGTGGCATGGCCTGCTAGAGGCTCAGCAATAGTGCCAGCTGGGAGATTAGACTCTGTAAGGCTGTGATACCATACCACAACACGTTGAGTGCCTTCACCTTGCACCCAGTAATGTTTTAGAGAGGAAAAGGAAAAAATTATGCTATAACTTTTGACTATGTTCTTCCTCAGAAACCTCTTTATTAAGATAAGTTCTATAATAACAATAATATCTTGCAGAGTCATTGCTTACCCAGAGAAGAAAACTTCTGTTAGAGTAAGACATTTAACTTCTATCTCCCTGAAAAATTCATGACATCCACAATGTCTCCTAGAGATCCTCCCTCAGATGTGGCACTGCAATTATAAATGGTGTTTCTTCATGTGTACAGCACACTCTGCTTTTCAAAGATCTGTTGTGTAACACTGCTTATCAATATCTGATATAACTAGTAGAATAAATAAGATTTAACAGAATAAAACATTAGAGTCAAAGGTGAATGCCTTCTAACTTAAATGGATTTTAGTCAGCTATTAATTTATTCTCATCTGGGATAATTAAAAAGCACATTGAAATCTTCAGACGTTGAGAAATGACGAGTTCTTGACAGCTTGATTCTATTGTGAGAGGCTGTATACATTAGAACTTGGCATGGAATTGTCCACTATAGGAACTGAAGACTTTATTTACTCTTAGTTGTATCAAGGCCTTTATGTATATGCAGGTCTCAGCAACAGTCCCTGAGAAACTCTTGTAGTAAAAAAAAAATAATAATAATCCTTGTCCTAATTTCCCACATGATTCAATTTGGATTCCCATGTGACTCAAATGTTTCCAACTTTGAAAGTACGTATACATCATAACGTGCCAATAATTGGGTTTCCTTAGTTGCTAATTCTTTTTTCTTCTAGTGAGAAAGGCTTTATAATTTTGAAACTTCTGATCTTTTATGTGTTAATCTTAAACAGTCAGTTTTCTCCCTCAAAACTTTGAGAAATACCTTTCTTCTTTTTCTTTGGAGTACTTTACTTTCATTTTGAATTCAACGGACCAACTTTAAATATATGTTTTCTCATAGATAATAGGTATTTAGTTGCTGATCATGAAATGCTTACTACATTCTACCCAAAACTGCATTACAGAAGGGATAATTAGTGAAAGAGACCGGTGTCAAACAAATACACAAATTTCATTCTATTCAAGTTCTTTTCATGGGTGATGTGTTTTTAGTGTTAGAATCTCTTGGTTAAATTATGATATTGGTTGTTGTTGTTCAGTTGCTAAGCCATGTCCTACTCTTTGCAACCCCATGGACTGCAGCACACTAGGCTCTCCTGTCCTTCACAATCTCCTGGAGTTCTCAGATTCATGTTCATTGAATTGGTGATGCTATCTAACTTCTCATCCTCTGCCACCCCTTCTCCTTTCGCCTTCAATCTTTCCCAGCATCAAGGTCTTTTCCAATAAGTGGGCTCTTCACATAAAGTGGCCAAAGTATTGGAGCTTCAGCTTCAGAATCAGTTCTTCTGTTGAATAGTCAGGGTTGATTTCCTTTAGGACTGTTTGGTTTGATCTCCTTGCAGACCAAAGGACTCTCAAGAGTTTTCTCCAGCACCACAGTTCGAAAGCATGAATTCTTCGGCACTCAGCATTTTTTATGATCCAATTCTCACATCTGTATGTGACTATTGGAAAAAAAAATAGGGGCTTCCCTGCTGGCTCAGACTGTAAAAGCGTCCGCCTTCAATGCATAGGGGCTTCCCTGCTGGCTCAGACTGTAAAAGCGTCCGCCTTCAATGCGGGAGACCCGAGTTCTATCACTGGGTCAGGAAGATAACCTGGAGAAGGAAATGGCAACCCACTCCAGTACTCTTGCCTGGAAAATTCCTGGATGGAGGAGCTGGTGGGCTACAGTCCATGGGGTTGCAAATACAGTCCAATGGATCATGACTGAGCGACTTCACTTTCTTTCACTGGAAAAAACATAGCTTTAATTATACAGATCTCTTCAGCAAAGTGGTATGGGTGATGGTACTTAATTCAACTAAAACTCATTGAATCACTTTTAGGAAATACTGCTAAAAGTAAGAGAACATTCTACTTCTCTAATTTACCTTAGCAGTATATATAGTCATTAGCAAGCAGAATGAGAATGGCATCTACCAATTACTGAACAAAAATTAGAGCCGTAAATAATGTGTAGCATCCCATTCTAGGCAGGTGACCTTATCGGCTTATCTTCCTATTATGTATAACAAAATAATGGTTGATAAGGGATATCAACAGCTGTTCTAATTTGGAATTAAACTTTTATAAATCAAATCAGTACTTCCCTCCAACAAAAAGGGTCACTGAGATTGATTAAACTAGCAATGTTTTAAATCTTTTTAAATTCCCATCTCAGTGGCGGAACTGGGAATAACTTTCACATGACTCGTTTTCTTTATACAAATTTCATGTGCTAATGAATTTGTTTATTTGATTTGACATCATGCATATGTTTGTATTTGTTCTTAAAAATGAAATCAAATCACTTCATTTGTAAAAATATTGCCTGAATTGCTTGTGCAAATTAAAAATCTTATTTAATTAAGAGAGAAATTTTGGGCAGAAGGGTAAATATATAGAGAAAATTTGGGGGCAGAAGGGAATGTTATTGAGATAATTAATTTGATTTAGTTTAATACATTTTAAATTTGAAGTTATTGGATGATTGTATGTATTTTTTTTACCCCAAAATTGTGCCGATAATGGATCTTCTCTATTTTATATCTTGTTTCCATTGTTGTATTTTCTCTGAGTGTTAGGTTTAGTTTAAATATTTGAGTTTCTACACACTTACTGATTTTTTTAAGCAAACATGCCCATTCAGTGCCAAACATTATGCTAACACTGGGAGGGGGAGATGTGTGTGTGTATGAATAATTATATATTAACCATCATTGTTATATAACAGTAAAATCTTTCTAATAGAATCTATAACCTTAACTGGTGTTTTGTAAGTTTTTATGGGATTCTTTAGTGACTGGAATTCATTCACAATATTTAGGGTCAATTGGACCTATAGCATTTAAGAGAGGTAATTTAGAAGGAGAAAAAACCTAATATATATATTGGTAACATGTTCCTGTCATAAATAATCTTTAACACTTTGAACTATTTAGAAATATAGGATATTATCTAGTTTAGGAACTACATTTTATTAAAATATGTATTAAATGAAACAAAATTAATTGCATTCTGCCTTGTAATAAAAATTGGCGTTTACTGATGGAAACAATTTAAGCTGATTGTTGTCTATTGGCTTAGTAGATTTTACCTTTACTGGGGCTCCTTCTCATTACCTCTAAGAGGATCTCTGAAGGAGTTTTTCTCAAAATGTTATGCTGGACAAACCTAGTCTACTCATTAAAAAAAAAAAAAAGAAAGTCTACTTGATCAAGCTTAGCAACTTTATTTTCAAAAATAAGTCTTTTATATAACTAATAAAAATAAGTAGATATTTAAAAATTCCTTTTCATTTAGAAAATTGCCAGTGGTTCTAATCACTACTTCTGATTTATCAAGTCTTGGCAGGAATTTATACAATTTAGTATCCTAAAGTGGAATGGTTAATTTTATCTAGTATTGAATAGGGAGGACAAAATTTCAGTAAGTGCTGATAGCTAGTCAAAACTTCAAACTTAATAATGAATAACATTAATTGTGATATATGGGAACCACACAGAATATTCTGGATTAAACACAACTTGAACCATGTGATCTGTTCCTATTTCATATTCCTAATCAAAAATGTTCCTCTTTCAAAGCCATTATTATTTTCACTTGAGTCTAAAGTGTATGAACAGTGGGTGAGATGAATTGGGAGATTGGATTGACATATATACACTATTGATACTATATATAAAATATATAACTAATGAGAACCTAACTTATAGCTCAGGGTTATAGCTATACATCGGAGAAGGCAATGGCACCCCACTCCAGTACTCTTGCTTGGAAAATCCCATGGACGGAGGAGCCTGTTAGGCTGCAATCCATGGGGTCGCTAAGAGTCGGACACGACTGAGCGACTTCACTTTCACTTTTCACTTTCATGCATTGGAGAAGGAAATGGCAACCCACTCCAGTGTTCTTGTCTGGAGAATCCCAGGGACGGGGGAGCCTGGCGGGCTGCTGTCTATGGGGTCACACAGAGTCAGTCACGACTGAAGTGACTTAGCATAGCATAGCATAGCATAGCTATACATTAGCTATATATAGCTGAACCCTATTCAGTTCTTTGTGGTGACCTCAATGGGAAGGAAATCCAGAAAAGAGGGGATATATTATACATACAGGTGATTCACTTTGCTGTACAGTAGAAACTGTATATTGTAATTAATACATTGTAAAACAATGATAGTCCAATAAAAATTAATTAAAAATAGTGTATGAACAATTTCACATTTTTCTATTAATTGCTTACTATATTAAATAAAACTAAAACCTTTTTAGGTTTTATTACAGATGTTGATGAAATAGCTCTTTCTCTTAAGTTATGGTTTCATTGTAGCTATTGAAGAAAAGAGCAAATTAGGAGTTTAAAGAAGTACAAATGGGAGGAGGACTGATTATGGAATCTGAAGTGGGTAAGACAATGTGGTGAATATGAATTTTATATTCATATTTTACAAGTCACTTGTATATTACAGTGAGTGTGCTTACTGTTTTAAACTAAATCATGGGGAACCAACTGGATTCCAGTTTTACTTTCATTTTTCACTGAAAGGCTGTGTTTACATTGGTAAATGTTGTGCAGAGGTTATGGTAATATATAAAGTTTTCTTTTCCTTTCTGGTGGTCTTTTAAATAATCTTTAGGGTTATTCTAGGAAGATGTTCAATGCAGATTGTTACATAGTAAAATGAATCCTAGAGTTTCAAGTACAAAGTCTAAGTATTGTACTTGTTGTTGTTTAGTTGCTAAGTGGTATCTGACTCTTTTGTGACCCCATGGACTGTAACCTGCTAGGCTTCTCTGTCTATGGGATTTCTCAGGCAAGAATACTGGAAAGGGTTGCCATTTCCTTCTGCAGCAGATCTTCCTGACCCAGGGATTGAACCGGTGTCTCCTGAATTGCAGGTGGATTCTTTACCACTGAGCCACCTGGGAACTAGGGGAAAACAAACTACTTGGGTACTCATAAGGGTAGCTATGCCAAGAACTTTTAAACAGGGCACAGGAAATGAGAAAGAAATGAAAACAAATCACTTGTTAGTGATAACAATGAAATGAACTAGAGAGAAGAGAAATGTTCTGTAAACAGATACATGATCAAGTGCTGTAGAGACTTACAGAAGTCAGGGGACTTGGTTTAACATTTTATTCATGTTTCATGCCAAGGCCCAGTTTTGTTTACTTAAGAGGTCAATTACCTTTTCTTTGTTCTTGTACCATAGAACACACTGTTAACTCTAGATCCCCTACAAATAATCATAAGTATCACATTTTGGAAGCTTGCCATGTCCCAAGCTCTGTATTGAACATTTTACATATATTATTTTAACTCTTATAGCTGTTTTATGAGGCAGGTGTTTTTATCTCCATTTATAGAAAAAGAAAAAAACTTGGAGAGATCAGTTGATTATAGTTGATCAGCTAGAAATCAGCTAAAAACTAATCAACTAGTTGATTAGCTAGAAAGAGCCAGAGGTGTGTTGTGAACCCTCATGCATCTGACTCCAAAGTCTATCCTTTTAAATCTTACACTTTCTGCAGCTTGTCACATCATGTGTTTTATTACTTAAGAATGAGTGAATAAATAAGCAAATTAAACATTGCTTGCATCAATTTGTGTTACAGAATTAAATGTATGTGCAGAATCATCTTTTTTAATCTTCGAGACATACACTAGGTAGATTAAAGAAGTTTTTAGAAAGTTTACCTGGGAGGAATTGCAAAGCTAGTCTTAGAGTACTAGGTACTAGGGTACTCATTGTTAGTATTTGAACTGTCTTACGGTGGTGCTAGAGGTCAAGAACCCATCTGCCAATGCGGGAGATACAGGAAACTCCAGTTCTATCCCTGGGTCAGAAAGATCCCCTGCAGGAGGGCATGGTAACCCACTGCAGTATTCTTGCCTGGAGAATCCCATGGACAGAAGAGCCTGGTGGGATACAGCCCAAAGTGTCACAAAGAGTAGGACAAGACTGAAGCAACTTAGCACTCATGCACCGTATATATGTAATCGTTCATAGAGAAAGGTCCAGAGTAAGATAGTTTGGAGTCAAAGTCTGGCTATTTCATTAGTGATGTGACCTTGGTAACATTTCTTAATCATTACAGTTTTTCTGCTTAGAAATAGGGACACAAATAGTATCTAACTTCTGCGGTGCTTATGATGATTCAAAGTGATAATAAAATACTTAGCACAGATACTGGCACATGAAGAGTTTTCTAAATTTTACCATTATTATAATTTTGCATATTTTAGTAACTTCTTGATTTTGTGAGGCTTTGTATTTTATTGTCCTATAAAAGCAATGTAATTTGGTAATGAATTTTATTTTTTCTATAAGAGAATAGAACTTTCTTATTTGAATTGAATAATCTTGGAATCCTATTTGAATCTGGTTTAAATTACTCTTGAAACAAGAGAAGTTTGTTTTTATGAAGCTGGAGTTTTTTAAAATAAATAATTTTCTACTTCTCTATTCTATGACTTTATTTAATAATTGTACTTGTATGTCATCTTTATTAATTTTCTATATGTAGTCTGGTCCAGCCAGACTACATTTTGTTTTGGGTATTAGCCACTAGAACTGTTAATCTTTTTATGTGAATTATAAAATAAACTAAAAGTATGAGGGCAATGTTCATACTTAGAAAATCAAATTTCTTTTATATTCTTAAATTGATAGTATAGGCTTTGGGGAATTATTTTCCATGGTTGAGTGAGTTTTTGGAAAAATTCTATGTATTATATTTTCTGGAAAATGCTATTATCTTAGTACTATTTCTATAAAAAATTTAAAAATATATCACTGCTTCTAATCATTAGAGTTAGTTCTTTTTATTATCTATATTGATTGAAGTCTCTATATTATCTATATTGATTGAAAATATCTCTTCAAGAAAATTAGAGACACCAAGGGAATATTTCATGCAAAGATGGGCTCGATAAGGGACAGAAATGGTATGGACCCAACAGAAGCAGAAGATATTAAGAAGTGGCAAGACTACACAGAAGAACTGTACAGAAAAGCTCTTTATGACCCAGATAACCATGATGGTGTGATCACTCACCTAGAGCCAGACATCCTGGAATGAGGAGTCAAGTGGGCCTTAGGAAGCATCACTATGAACAAAGCTAGTGGAGGTGATGGAATTCCAGTTGAGCTATTTCAAGTCCTAAAAGATGATGATGTGAAAGTGTTGCTCTCAATATGCCAGCAAATTTGGAAAACTCAGCAGTGGCCACAGAATTGGAAAAGGTCAGTTTTCATTACAATCCCAAAGAAAGGCAATGCCAAAGAATGCTCAAACTACTGCACAATTACATTCATCTCATACACTAGTAAAGTAATGCTTAAAATTCTCCAAGCCAGGCTTCAACAGTATGTGAACCAAGAACTTCTGGATGTTCAAGGTGGATTTAGAAAAGGCAGAGGAACCAGAGATCAAATTGCCAGCATCCATTGGATCATCAAAAATGCAAGAGAGTTCCAAAAAAATATCTGCTGCTGCTACTGCTGCTAAGTCGCTTCAGTCGTGTCCGACTCTGTGCGATCCCATAGACGGCAGTCCACCAGGCTTCCCCCATCCCTGGGATTCTCCAGGCAAGAATACTGGAGTGGGTTGCCATTTTCTTCTCCTTCTGATTTATTGACTATGCCAAAGCCTTTGACTGTGTGGACCACAACAATCTCTGGAAAATTTTAAAAGAGACGGGAATACCAGATGACCTGACCTGCCTCTTGAGAAAGCTGTATGCAAATTAGGAAGCAACAGTTAGAACTGGACATGGTACAACAGATTGGTTCCAAATAGGAAAAAGAGTACATCAAGGCTGTATATTGTCACCCTGCTTATTTAACTTATATGCAGAGTACATCATGAGAAATGCTGGGCTGGATGAAGCACAAGCTGGAATCAAGATTGCTGGGAGAAATATCAATAACTTCAGATGTGCAGATGACGCCACCTTTATGGCAGAAGGTGAAGAAGAACTAAAGAGCCTCTTGTTTAAAGTGAAAGAGGAGAGTGAGAAAGTTGGCTTAAAGCTCAAATTCAGAAAACTAAGATCATGGCATCCAGTCCCATCACTTCATGGCAAACAGATAGGGAAACAGCGATACACTTTGTTTTTTTGGGCTCCAAAATCACTGCAGATGGTGATTGAAGCCATGCAATTAAAAAATGCTTGTTCCTTGGAAGAAAATTTTATGACCAACCTAGACAGCATATTCAAAAGCAGAGACATTACTTTGCCAACAAAGGTCCATCTAGTCAAAGCTATGGTTTCTCCAGTAGTCATATGATTGTGAGAGTTGGACTATAAAGAAAGCTGAGTGCTGAAGAATTGATGCTTTTGAACTCTGATGTTGGATAAGACTCTTGACAGTCTCTTGGACTGCAAGGAGAGCCAACCAATCCATCCCAAAGTAAATCAGTCCTGAACATTCCTTGGAAGGACTGATGTTGAAGTTGAAACTCCAATACTTTGGCCACCTGATGTAAAGAACTAACTCATTTGAAAAGACTCTGATGCTGGGGAGGATTGAAGGCAGGAGAAAAGGGATGACAGAGTATGAGATGGTTGGATGCCATCACCAACTCAATGGACATGAGTTTGAGTAAACTCTGGGAGTTGGTGATGGACAGGGAAGCCTGGCATGCTGTAGTCCATGGTGTTGCAAAGAGTCAGACATGACTGAGTGACTGAACTGAACTGACTGAAGTCATGCTCTTTTCCAATCTTAAATCAATAATATTTGGGTCTATAAGAGAATCATGCAAATAAGCATATGTATTTATGAATGTATGTAGTATGTAATATTTTTTGTTTACATTTTACATTGTATATTAGGATATGTGGACCTATAAGCTATCCAATTTGTGTAGTGTAATTAACCTAATTAAATCAGAAAAAGGAGATATTACTACATTCTTAACACTCTGATCATGGGAATTATTGGAGATGCTTGCATTTGCATGTTTAATATAGGGCATCTCAGTACTAAAAATTGTTTGTAGAGATTCTAAAGACTTTATTGGATCCATGTTATCTGATTAAGAAATGATAGGCAATCAAAGGCTAATTGATGATTTTCTCAACTACTGATAGTAATTTAGTATATTTTACCCTCTATCCCTGGACTTCCCTGGTGGCTCAGATGGTAAAGAATCTGTCTGCAGTGTGGGAGACCTGTGTTTGATCCCTGGGTCGGGAAGATCCTCTGGAGAAGGGAATGGCTACCCACTCTAGTATTCTTACTTGGAGAGTTCCATGGACAGAGAAGACTGGTGGGCTTCAGTCCTTGGACTTACAAAGAGTCAGAAATAATTGAGAGACTGACACTTTCTCTTCACCCTTTATCCCTAGCACCTTGAAATAAATTTACAGAATGTGCTATATTTTGATGATTATATCAAGGATAGAAGAACCAGGCAATAAGTGGATCCTTAGACTTCTCTTCTTTGTGGGAATAGATTTTTAGGATTGGAATATACAAGAGACAGATATTTGATAGTTTATTTTTCCTGTTTACTAACTTCCAGTCTTCTGACAGTCATGGGTTTTGAGACCTAGATCTTAAGTGTTAATTACCCAGATCCTCATTTCCTCATCTATATAAGAGCAAAAAGTGATGCTTCCTTTAAGAGTTCTTTTGGTGATTAAGTAAGATACTTTATGTGAAGTGCCTGGCATATAGTGATGTTCAACACACTTATACTATTTTTGACCTAGTATTTTATTTCTGTCTTTTCCCTTTTGTTTTAACAATTAAGGTTTTTAACCAAAATTATGTTTTGCCTCTTCCATTACTAATGATCCAGAATTTATTTATTACTCCAAAGTGGAGTACCCAGGAGGCATGCATGATGATCCGGGGGTCTATGAAAAATGTTAAAACTTCTACTGATATTTAAAATTTTTATTTAAGAAAATAAAAACTTAGGTTTAATAATATTTAAAGGCTAGGATTAGTATTTATATGTAATGTATAGATAAATACATTGAGTATGGATGCTGAATTTTTCTTTTTTCTGAATGGGAATGCTTGATCAAAAAAGCTTAGACATCATTAATCTATAACTTAGTGCCAGAAAGCAGATTTATGGGTGACAGGAAGAAGCACTTGGAAAAAGTCTTTCTGAAAACTTTCTTGGGGTACAGAGTTTAAGTAAGTCATAAGGAGTTAATCTAGTTACGGATGTCCGAGGGCAGTGTGGAGTGTTCCTGCTTGGTTCTTTTGAATTTTTGGCTTTCTGTAGGGAACTTCAGTATAGTTTTAGCATAGTTTTGTTGCTGTTGTTGTCATTGTTGAAGAAAGAACCACTTTGTTGAAAACTGGTTTGTTCCACATCTTCTATCAATATTAATAAGGTTGCAATTTTATTTGCATGGAAAAAAAGGATAAAAACGCACAGATAATATATAGTAAAAACTCACTGTAAACACCCTTATTAAGCAATAGAAAAGACCTCCATCTTATAAAATGAATACATTCAGTTAAATTGGTTGCTTTGGTAGTCAGACGAGTGTTGTAAAACTCCTTGTTGGGATTCATATGCTAAGAAGATTTTATTACATTTTGGAATACATAAGTAAAAGCTCATGCAAAGAAGTAGTCTGTACTCCTGTCATTGGGACTCAAACACAAATACTAGAAAGATTTTCCATGAGCCTAACTTCATTTAGGATGAAGACACCTTTGCCAAACTGACCTACAGGAGAAATCTTTAGTTCTGTTGGGTTTCAAAGCCATTTCACAATGCTGCTTCCAGCATCAGGAAAAACAGTTTAACAGAATAGTAGGTTGTTTATTTTGAGAGTCCATTTCAATGATTATAAACCACTGTTCTTGACATTGATGGTTTACTTAATAGTTTGGAAATTGTGCATACTAACAAAGCATGAAATGGTTTTAAATTGTTTTATGAACAGTGTCAGTTACAGAATGGGCTAAATTCACTTTGACTGCAGAGGCTCATTACTGTGACGGTCAAGATGCTCTAGCACTTTCAGTTAAAGCTATTATTTTTAGTTATTCAAAGCCTATTTGGCACTCCTTTAAGACTAAAACTAGACCTTAATTATACTATCATGGAAAGTACTAAAGTCACTGTAACCATTTGTTTCTCTACAATCCTTGAAACAGTATAAAATACTAGTGTTCTGAGTAGTATTCTATTTCACAATATTATTAAGATTATTCTGGACAAAGAATATATGTTAGAAAATATATCTGATGAGATTTTCAAGGCTGATCACATTATTTGTTTACTTGTAGAGGATACAGATTGACCTGGCCTGTGAACTGGGTATAAACAACTATAAGAAGAAAAACCATCTAATGAATTCAAGTCAATTATATGCTGTTAATTTGAGCTATATGTGCATAAGGGAAACCTTTTATGGGAACACACAAAGTTATTCCAGAAGATTGTTTTGCTATATTTATATGCAGACATTCAGAAAATATTTGCATGAAAGTAATGGCAAATCTGTTAACTTAGTTTGAAATGGGTTTGAATATCAAAAAGACAATATGTATAAGAAATTGTCTCATGTGCGAGTTGTCATGGGATAACTCAGTAGAGCTCTTGATTTTTTGAAGATCTCAAAAGAAGTGACAAGAAATTGTACTTAAGGATCTTTTAAGGTTTAATAAGAATAGGAAAAGAAATTCTGTAAAATCAAGCCAGGAACAATTCTCAGGCCTTTGGAATGCCTTAGGTTGAAACAACTAATATGTTATATTAATTGTAGATTAATATTGTGTTCTTTTAAAATTTTGTAACCAGTTCTGTGTTGTAGTACTTTAAGCGTTAATACACAGTTAATTTTCTAGACATGAAAAATTGTATCTCAAAAGTCTTTCAATTTCTTGAGTGTTTTTCTTTTGTTACTCTATATAGTGGGAGAAACATTCGATGATTTTATGATACTAATGTAAAGTTTGATCAGAACTGAAAGGTGCTTAGATAGTAGGTAACTTTAAATTTCAGAGGGGACAGATGATAGTCACCATTCATTAAGTGCCTACTGTATACCAGCTGTTTTTTTTACGTTTATGAGGATAGCATAATCCTCATATTAACTCTATGAGATATGTAATACTGTCCCCATTTTAAAGAGGAAATGAAATCTAGAGCAGTAAATGGATTTTCTAAATGCCACACAACTAGTAAAATGGTAAAACTGGGATTTGAGCTAAGAGCTCTCTGGCTCCAAAGCCCACATTCATTTTGTAGAATTATATGTCCCACAGATGGGAATTTAAAATAGCATTATTTAGCCATAAGTTGAATACAACTCTCATGAGAAATCAGCTTGTTCCTGTGTGGGTATGTGAGTCACTGAGGTTTACTTGCTGGTTTCTTTTGACTGACTTAAGAGCTGCATCTCTAGAAGGCAAATGTCTCCATTTACTTCTTGGAATAATAAATAAGTGCCATACTTGTAGAAACATGTTGTATCTGCTGGGAACCAGCATCCACTTTTGATGCAGAAGGAAAATATGCCCTTTGTTAGGCCCAACACATTAATTTTAAAGTGCCCAGAGCGGCCCCAAACAGCTGATATGCTACCTACTATTCCAAAATAGACATTAAAACCCTCTCTCTATTTGTAAAAAATAAAACTGTTCCTCATTCTGATCAAGTTTTGTCAGTATAAAAGGAACTAAAAATGATGGCCTAGTGTTCTTTTTTTATTTTGCATTGAGTTCTGCATTATGTTGCCATTATGGTGAAATCAGGCATATTCAGTGTATTTCCTGGAGTAGTCACAGGAAAAGCAAATGTATTTGCTACCTGCAGGAACCCTTGTTTGAAAAAAACAAAAACAAAACAACACCTTAATTTCATAAAGACATATTCTTAGGCCACACATCATTGTAAGTGGTTGAATTAGTAAAAGCATATATATATAAACATATTTTT
The DNA here is from genome assembly GCF_003369695.1 of Bos indicus x Bos taurus. Classification (NCBI taxonomy): domain Eukaryota; kingdom Metazoa; phylum Chordata; class Mammalia; order Artiodactyla; family Bovidae; genus Bos; species Bos indicus x Bos taurus. The sequence continues at coordinate 23,761,101 of NC_040103.1, read as the reverse complement.
ATATTTCATATAGAATGGTTTCTTTTCCTTTTTCATCCCTTTTCTCTTTATAAAACAAGTGTTACTTAAAAAACCGTTCAAATTACTTAGACTATCTCCCTTGATATTTCATTTTTGAAGCTATTTAAGAATTTATTTATTTGAGAATTTATTCATTTGTGCAATATACTGGATATCATTGTAATATTTCCCAACTCACAGTTTTATTTTATATGAAGTATCTAGCTCAGTGCTTGATATATCATAAGTACTTCTTAGATGCCTTATTGATTTTTTTTATATCATTTTTAGCCAAATGACCTTGGGCCATTACCTAGACCTCACTTTCTTCATCTTAAAAATGTGAGGCTTAAAGATGGTTTATTTTTTAATTAATATTTTAATTTTATTGGAGTATAGTTGATTTATAATGTGTTAGTTTCAGGTGTACAGGAAAGTGATTCAGTTATATATTCATTTTTTTAAAGATTCTTTTCTTATATAGATTATCACAAAATATTGGGAGAGTCCCCTGTGCTATATAGTAGGTCCTTGTTGGTTATCTATCTTATATATAGTAGTATATGTATGTTTATCCCAAGCTCCTAATTTATTCCCCACCACCCATGTTTGACTTCCCTGGTGGTTCAGTGGTAAAGAATCTGCCTGCCAGTGCAGGATATGCAGACTTGATCCCTGGGTCAGGAAGAGCCCCCGGAGAAGGAAATGGCAACTCACTCCAGTATTCTTGCTTGGAAAATCGTATTGATAGCGGAGCTTGGTGAGCTACAGTCCATGAGGTCATAAGAGTCAGCCATGACTTAGCAACTAAACAACAGCAACCTCTCATGTTTCCCCTTTGGTAACCATGAGTTTGTTTTCATTATCTATAAGTCTGCTTCTATTTTGTAAATTAGTTTATTTATATCTTTTAAAAATTAGATTCCACATGTGAGTGATTTACTTGTTGTTTGTCTTTGACTTAGTTTACTTAGTATATTAATCTCTAGATCTGTCCATGTTGCTGCAAATGGCATTATTTCATTCTTTTTTGGGGAGCTGAGAAATATTCCATTATATATATGTACTGTTTCTTCTTTATGTGTTCCTCTGTCAATGGGCATTTAGGTTGCTTCCCTGTCTTAGCTATTGTAAATAGTGCTTCAATGAATATTGGGATGCATGTATTCTTTCAGATTATGATTTTCTCTGTATATATACCCAGGACTGGGATTCCTGGGTCATATAGTAATGCTATTTTAAGTTTTTAAAGGAAGCTTCATACTGTTCTCCATAATTGTTGTACCGATTTATATTCCCAACAACAGTGTAGAAGGTTTCCTTTTTCTCTACACCCTCTCCATCATTTATTGCCTGTAGACTTCTTGATGATGGCCACTTTGACCTGCCTGAGGTGATAACTCAAGGTAGATTTGATTTGCATTTCTCCAATAATTAGTGATGTTGAGCATCTTTTCATGTGCTTTTTGGCCATCTGTATGTCTTTTTTGGAGAAATTTAGATCTATTTAGATCTTCTGCCCATTTTTTGATTGGGTTGTTTATTTTAATTTTTTTTTTTTTTTTTTGACACAGAGCTGCATGTGCTGTTTGTATATTTTGTAGACAAATCCCTTGTGGGTTGCATCATTTGCAAATATTTCCCCCAATTCTGTGGGTTGTCTTTTCATTTTGTTGGTGGTATCCTATGCTCTGCAGAAGCTAAAGATGATTTCTAAGGATCTTTGAAAGTGAAATTGTTAGTGCTCAGTCATATCTGACTTTTGAGATCCTATGGACTGTAGCTTGCCAGGTTACTCTGTCCATGGAATTCTCCAGGCAAGAATACTTGAGTGGGTTGCTATTATCTTCTCCAGGGGATCTTCCAAACCAGGGATCGAACCAGGGTCTTCCACATTGCAGGCAGATTCTTTACGGTCTGAGCCACGACTGAGGAAGCCCTTCTAAGGACCTTTAGCTAGCTCTATATTGCCATAATTTCCAGATAATCATATAATATTTGATTTAATAAAGCTAGAGTTTTGCATTCCCTTAAACATGTCATGCTTATTCCTACATGTTTTTGATCATTCTGTTTTTCCCATCAATAGTGCTTTTTCTCCTTACTGTGCATCAAAATCATCTAGTCAATGTTTATTCATTAATATCTTCACCTACTGTGTACTCATTATTATGTTACTCATTATTATTATGGTTAAAAGAATGAGTTAAAGAGTGAATCTTTAAATTCTAATTATCTTTCAAAATCTTTTCAAGCCTTACTTCCTATATTAATTCCTTCCTAAACATTCTAGACCATTTGGATCTCTATCCCATCTCATTTGCTATATTTGTTGTATTTATCATATTTTTGATAATTATGTTTTGTGAGAAGGAAATTATATCTTATCATCAACTAGTTTGTAAAGACTTCCAGAGGAGATGCCATGGTATATAATTCTTTATTTTTCTTAATACCTGGTATAATTTTTCTTTTTAATGGTTTGTAGGTAAGAATGCATGCATTTTACTAATCACATGGTAGTTTGAGTCCATGAAGTCCTAAATTAGCACAGTAGGAGTATAGATGAAATATAAGAAGGGAATTCAGAAGGCATTACAAGTGTTTTGCTAATTTTTTGTTTGCCTGACTAGTGTGACTAGAGATGGTTAGTAGAAAGGCTTTTAACACACATATGACTTGAAAATAAAATAATAACAAGACTGATATTTTTAGCACTCATTTTAGAACTTAAGTCAAACATAGCCTATAAGAATGCTATAAAACGATTTCAATATTATCATATTTTGAGGAATTACTTTTTTGAAATGAACTTTTTATAGTTAAATTATAATCCAAACAAAAATATTATTCTGATTACTTCATAGCTATCATTTGTTTCCCTGATAGCTCAGTTGGTAAGGTATCAACCTGTAATGCAGGAGATGCTGGTTAAACTCCTGGGTTGGGAAGATCTGCTGGAGAAGGGATAGGCTGCCCATTCCAGTGTTCTTGGGCTTCCCTTGTGACTCAGCTGGTAAAGAATCTGCCTGCAATGTAGGAGAGCTGGGTTTGATCACTAAGTTGGGAAGATCCCCTGGAGAAGGGGAAGGCTACCCACTACAATATTCTGGTCTGGAGAGTTCGTCCATTGGTTTGCAAAGAGTCAGACATGACTGAGTGTAAAAGCTGTGTGTACCACTTGGTTTGGATAAAGATGATTATATTTTCAGCTTGATTAAATATTTTTTAAATTAGACTTTGTTCAGTTAAATTTCTCACAAAGGATCTAAATAGTTATTATGAAAATAAAATTTAAAAAATTCATTTACCTCATGGTACATCTATTTCTGTTTTATTGACTATGCCAAAGCCTTTGATTGTGTGGATCACAATAAACTGGAAAATTCTGAAAGAGATGGGAATACAAGGCCACTTGACCTGCCTCTTGAGAAACCTATATGCAGGTCCGGAAGAAACAGTTAGAACTGGACATGGAACAACATACTGGTTCCAAATAGGAAAAGGAGTACATCAAGGCTGTATATTGTCACCCTGTTTATTAAACTTATATGCAGAGTACATCATGAGAAACGCTGGGCTGGAAGAAGCACAAGCTGGAATCAGGATTGTTAGGAGAAATATCTATACCTCAGACATGGAGATGACACCACCCTTATGGCAGAAAGTGAAGAGGAACTAAGAAGCCTCTTGATGAAAGTGAAAGCGGAGAGTGAAAAAGTTGGCTTAAAGCTCAACGTTCAGAAAACTAAGATCATGGCATCTGGTCCCATCACTTCATGGGCAATAGATGGGGAAACAGTGGAAACAGTGTCAGACTTTATGTTTTGGGGCTCCAAAATCACTGCAGATGGTGATTGCAGCCATGAAATGAAAAGACACTTACTCCTTGGAAGGAAAGTTATGACCAACCTAGATAGCATATTCAAAAGCAGAGACATTACTTTGCCAACAAAGGTCCATCTAGTCAAGGCTATGGTTTTTCCTGTGGTCATGTATGGATGTGAGAGTTGGGCTGTGAAGAAAGCTGAGCACCGAAGAATTGATGCTTTTGAACTGTGGTGTTGGAGAAGACTCTTGAGAGTCCCTTGGACTGCAAGGAGATCCAGTCCATCCTAAAGGAGATCAGTCCTGGGTTTTCATTGGAAAGACTGATACTAAAGTGAAACTCCAATACTTTGGCCACCTCATGTGAAGAGTTGACTCACTGGAAAAGACTCTGATGCTGGGAGGGATTGGGGGCAGGAGGAGAAGGGAACAACAGAGGATGAGATAGATGGCTGGATGGCATCACCGACTCGATGGACATGAGTTTGAGTGAACTCTGGGCATTGGTGATGGACAAGGAGGCCTGGTATGCTGTGATTCATGGGGTCACAATGAGTCAGACATGACTGAGCGACAGAACTGAAGTAAAATTTAAAAATTCAAAATATATTTGTGCGTGAACCATCATAGAATAAGTGGTATTTCTTCCTAAGATGGGAATTTGAGTAAAATAATATTAATTTGGCTGCATGCATTCTGTTATCTTCATTGAACAGTCAATTACTTTAAAGATACTTCTTTGTTCTCCATTATATCAATTCACTATTAAACATAATTCAAAAACATAACCTCAGGGAAGCAGGTTTGAAATGGCACTGTGGGGACTTCTGAAAATCCACATCTTCATAAAAGCAATGAGAACAGTGACAAAAATGTTCATAATCAACTGTATCAGAATTCTGAAAATTAATCAAAGGCTTGCAACAAGAAAAATGGCTGGATTTCATTAACAGTAATGATTTTTGTGGTATTTTATTTGCCCTACAGTGGAAGTGAGAAATAGATTTAAGGGACTAGATCTGATAGACAGAGTGCCTGATGAACTATGGATGGAGGTTTGTGACATTGTACAGGAGACAGGAATCAAGATCATCCCCAAGAAAAAGAAATGCAAAAAAAGCAAAATGGCTATCTGAGGAGGTCTTACAAATAGCTTTGAAAAGAAGAGAAGTGAAAAGCAAAGGAGAAAAGCAAAGATATACCCAATTGAATGCAGAGTTCCAAAGAATAGCAAGGAGAGATAAGAAAGCCTTCCTCAGTGACCAATATAAAGAAATAGAGGAAAACAACAGATGGGAAAGACTAGAGATCTCTTAAAGAAAATTAGAGATATCAAGGGAACATTTCATGCAAAGATGGGCTCCATAATGGACAGAAATGGTAGGGATCTAACAGAAGCAGAAGAAGTAGCAAGAATACACAAAAGAACTGTACAAAAAAGATCTTCACGACCCAGATAATTGTGATGGTGTGATCACTGACCTAGAGCCAGACATCCTGGAATGTGAAGTCAAGTGGGCCTTAGAAAGCATCACTATGAACAAAGCTAGTTGATGTAATTCCAGTTGAGCTATTTCAAATCCTGAAAGATGATGCTGTGAAAGAGCTGCACTCAATATGCCAGCAAATTTGGAAAACTCAGCCATGGCCACAGGACTGGAAAAGGTCAGTTTTCATTCCAATCCCAAAGAAAGGCAATGCCAATGAATGCTCAAACTACCACACAATTGCACTTATCTCGCATGCTAATCAAGTAATCCTTAAAGTTCTCCAAGCCAGGCTTCAGCAATACATGAACCATGAACTTTCAGATGTTCAAGATGGTTTTAGAAAAGGCAGAGGAACCAGAGATCAAATTGCCAACGTCCACTGGATCATCAAAAAAGCAAGAGAGCTCCAGAAAAACATCTATTTTTGCTTTAATGACTATGCCAAAGCCTTTGACTATGTGGATCACAATAAACTGTGGAAAATTCTGAGAGATGGGAATGCCAGACAACCTGACCAGCCTCTTCAGAAACCTGTATTCAGGTCAGGAAGCAACAGTTAGAACTAGACAGACTGGTTCCAAATAGGAAAAGGAGTACCTCAAGGCTGTATATTGTCACCCTGTTTATTAAACTTATATGCAGAGTACATCATGAGAAATGCTGGGCTGGAAGAAGCACAAGCTGGAATCCTGATTGCCAGGAGAATAATCAATAACCTCAGATATGCAGATGACTCCACCCTTATGGCAGAAAGTGAAGTGGAACTAAAAAGCTTTTTGATGAAAGTGAAAGAGGAAAGTGAAAAAGTTGGCTTAAAGCTCAACATTCAGAAAACCAAGATCATGGCATCTGGTCCCATCACTTTATGGGAAATAGATGGGGAAACAGTGGAAACAGTGTCAAACTTTATTTTGGGGGGCTCCAAAATCACTGCAGATGGTGACTGCAGCCATGAAATTAAAAGACACTTACTCCTTGGAAGGAAAGTTATGACCAACCTAGATAGCAAATTAAAAACAGAAACATTACTTTGTCAACAAAGATCCATCTATCAAGGCTATGGTTTTTCCAGTGGTCATGTATGGGTGAGAGAGTTGGACTATAAAGAAAGGTGAGCACCGAAGAATTGATGCTTTTGAACTGTGGTGTTGGAGAAAACTCTTGAGAGTCCCTTGGACTGCAATGAGATCCAACTAGTCCATCCTAAAGAGATCAGTCCAGTGTGTTCATTGGAAGGACTGATGTTGAAGCTGAAACTGCAATACTTTGGCCACCTGATGTAAAGATCTGACTCATTGGAAAAGACCCTGATGCTGGGAAAGATTGAGGGCAGGAGGAGAAGGGGACGACGAATGATGAGATGGTTGGATGGCATCACCGACTCAATGGACATGGGTTTGGGTGGACTCATGGAATTGGTAATGGACAGGGAGGTCTGGCATGCTGTGATTCATGGGGTCACAAAAGTCAGACGTGACTGAACTGAACTGAACTGAATTTGCCCTTTTTCTGTTCCCCTAACCCCACACCAGATCCACAGTAGCTTTGAAAGTCAGTAGGACACATCCATAGTAGCTGTGAAACAAGGTGATTAGCAGCGACTGGAGGGAGCAGAATGAATTTGAATCTCCAGCCCTCAGCCCCCGCCACCCCCCCCCCGCCCCCACAAAGCTTCATTTCCCTGAGATACCTGTCACTATTTAATCTGCCTTGTTGCTACTTAGAAAGACTTACTCATAGGATTTGTCTTTAATTGACGTAACTTAAACTGCTCAGTGGGAAAGAACCAACTTCAGGAGGTTTGTTGTAAATGATTAGCATAAATTGTTTAATTTAACAAATCTTGAGGCCATGATATTAGTTAAAGAAACAATAAGATGGCTCAAGACTTTAAAAGAAAAATATGGAGAATGAGATGTTCTTTGGGGGCTTAGAAAAGATATAATTATTTGGGGGGACCAGGAAGTCCAACACATGTGTAGGACTGTGGGCATGCCCAGGAAAGACATGAAAGGCCCTAGTCTCTCACCTTGGGCCAACCTTGATTTTGTGTGCAAACAGGGACTTAAGGACAGGGTAGAGTTTTAAAATGCAGACATAAAAGGCATAATTTAATACACACACACACCCTGTTAAAAAAGGGGATACTTACTGAGTCAAGGCATTTAAGGAAATCTTACAAACATTATCTGAATACTAACTGAGCAGACAAGGCAGTGACTGTATACAAGGATATAAGCTTTCCATAATTAGTCCAGGATAGTCATTAAAACAAAGGAAAATAGCAATAGTAACAGCAACAGCAAGGAAAAAAAAAAAAAAAAAAAACACTTGGAGGAAGGGATAAATTGATCTCTAGAGTTGCCACATTATAATAAATTATTTAAAATGCTAGTTTCAACAAATAACTATGAGACACATAATGGACCATACGTTGGAAAGAAAATAATTAATAGGAATAGTCCCTGAAAAGCTCAGATACTAGGCTTATTAGACAAAAATTTTATATTAGTTAATTTAAAAATATTCAAAGAACTAAAGGAAGCTATCATTGAAAGCTAAAACAAGGTAAGAGAGAAACATCTTGCTAAATAGGGATTACAAATAAAAATTATAAAAAAGAATGAAATAGAAATTCTGGAATTAAAAAGTACAATAACTGAAATGAAAAATTCATTAAAGGGGCTTTAAAATTAACTGAAGGAGATGATTTGAGCTGACAGAATGAATCAGCAAACTTGAAGATATGCCAATTGAGATTAATCAGTCTGAGGAACAGAATATAGAAGTATCAAGAAAAATGAACATAGCCTACGGGATACTCTCAAGTACACAAACACTCCAGTATCCTTTCCTGGAGAATCCCATAGACAGAGGAGCCTGGTGGGCTATAGTCACAACTGAAGCGACTTAGCATGAACACATATAAACATATATATAATGAGAGTCCCAGAAACAGAGGAGAGTGGCAGAGTTTATTGGAAGAAATCTTTCCAGATTTGATGGGAAACATTCATTTTCACAGTCAAACAACTCCAAGTATGATAAACTTAAAGAGATCTACATCTAAACACTTCATATTCAATCTGTCAAAAGTCAATTTAAAAGAGAACTTGAAAGTAGCAAGAGAAAATGGACTTATTATGTATGGTGGCTCCTCAATAATATTAAGAACTGACTTCTCATGAGAAATCATGGAGGCTAGAAAGAAGTGGGTAATATAGTCAACCTGCAGAAAGATAAAGAATACACCAAAGATAAAGCAAAGGAAATTAAAGCATACCACTATGGGATGGGAGAAAAATTATCTAATAAGTGATTACCATACAAAATATATAATGAACTAATACAATTCAATAGCAAAAAATCAAACAATCTTATTAAAAATGATCAGAGGGCCCGAACAGACATGTTTTCAAGGAAGACATACAATGGCCAACAGGTACATGAAAAGTTGTTCAACATCACGAATCATCAAGAAGTGCAAGTTGAAACTGCAATGAAGTATCTTCTCATAATACATATTAGAATGGCACAATATATGTGTGTGTTGTTCATCACGTTGTATATCATAAAGTTACACAATGTTGTGTAACAACTATATCTCAATAAAGCTGGGAAAAACTCTGTATAATAATTAAACTCATTTCTTCAAAGTGAAAGTGAAAGTCACTCAGTCATGTCTGACTCTTTGTGACCCCATGGACTAAATAGTCAGTGGAATTCTCCAGGCCCGAATACTGGAGTGGATAGCCATTCCCTTCTCCAGCGGATCTTCCCAACCCAGGGATCGAACCCAGGTCTCCCACATTGCAGGCAGATTCTTTACCAGCTGATCCACCAGGGAAGCCATTTCTTCAAAGATGATATAGAAATAGTCAATAAGCCCATAAAAAGATACTTAGCCTCATTAGCAATTAGTGAAATGCAAGTCAAAACTACAATGACTTGCTACTTGATACCCATTAGGAAGGGGTCTTAAAATCTAAGACAGAAATGTAACAAGTGTTGGCAAGGATGTGGAGAAATTAAAATTTACATATTGTTGGTGTGATTGAAAATCATATTGCCACTTTGGAAATTAGCCAGTTTCTTAAAATGTTAAACATATGACCCATGTGTCCCAGCAATTCCAACCCTAGTATATACTAAATACAAATGGAAAACTATTCCCACACATGAATTTGACATGAGTTTGAGCAAACTCTGGGAGACTGAGAAGGACAGGGAAGCCTGGCATGCTGCAGTTCATGTGGTTGCAAAGAGTCAGACACGACTTAGAGACTGAACAACAACAACAAATAAATTTGTACTTGAATATTTATAAGAGCATTATTCAAAATAGTCAAGAGTAGAAATAATCCAATGTCCATCAGCTGAATAATGGATAAATAAAATATGGCCCTTCCATGAAATGAAATAAAAGGAAGTAAAAGAAAGAACTGGCATGTACTACAACATGTATACACTCGAAATATTAGGCAAAATGAAAGAAGTCACTCATAAAAAACAAAAATATTGTATTTTTATTTATATGAAATGTCCAGAATAGGCAAATCTATAGGGGCAGAAAGTAGATTTGTGGTTATCAAGGTTCTGAGGAAGAGCAAGTGGTGAGTAATTGACTGCTGTTGGGAACCACATCCCTTTATGGGTTGATGAAAAATTTCAAAGTCAATGGTGATGGATGCACAACTTTGTAAATGTACTAATGCCCACTGAGTTGTATCCTTTAAAAGGGTGAATTTTATAGTATATGAGTTATATATCAAACAAAGCTTTTATTAAAACACTATAGATATTTTTCCATTATATGCTTTTGCATTGTTAAGTGAATCAGTAAATATGATCTGCTACTAACCCCTTGGAATTCTCAGAAGCTTACCTTTTGAAATATTTTTGTACCACAGTGTGAAAATTATATATTATACTTTTTTATGCATAATAGCAATATTGTTTTATTATCATTACCATCCTAACTAACTAACTAAGTCACTTCAGTTGTGTCCGACTCTATCCGACCCCATAGACGGCAGCCCACCAGGCTCCCCCATCCCTAGGATTCTCCAGGCAAGAACACTGGAGTGGGCTGCCATTTCCTTCTCTGGTGCATGAAAGTGAAAAGTGAAAGTGAAGTCACTCAGTTGTGTCCGACTCTTAGCGACCCCATGGATTGCAGCCTAACAGGCTCCTCCGTCCATGGGATTTTCCAAGCAAGAGTACTGGAGTGGTGTGCCATTGCCTTCTCCGTATCATTACCATCCTAACTTTCCCTATATTCTAACTTCCCTTCTATATTCTCAAACTTAATTAAGGAGTATCACTGTCCTCCCAGCTGTCCAATATAGAAACCTAAAATACAATATTGAGTGTAAGCCAAAATATTCCTCCTAATTGATATTTTAGTACTACCTTTTACTCCCAATTTCTGTCTAGTTTGCAATTTCTCCATTTCTTACCCAGATGTTGCAGAAATTTCTTTACATAATTTATTGTCTCTACTTTCTATTTCCTTTAATAACCTTCTCTATGAGGGTTGTCATGTCACCTCCTTACTGTTAAAAGGCCTTTGGCTCCCTGTTTCTCACGTAATTAAGTCTCAAAGTTTTGTTCTGGCATTGAAAGCAAAAGTGAAAGTTGCTCAGTCATGTCTGACTCTTTTTGACCCCATCAACTGTAGCCTACCAGGCTCCTCTGTCCATGGGGATTCTCCAGGGAACAATACTGGAGTGGGTAACTGGTCCCTTCTCCAGGGGATCTTCCCAATTTAGGGATCAAATCAGGGTCTCCTATATTGCAGGAGGATTCTTTACCATCTGAGCCACCAGAGAAGGCCACTCACAATTTGTCTTCAGTCTACCTTCGATCATGGGTTTTCTTTCTCTTTCCCTGTTTCTTACTTTATCCTTTCTTTAATTCATTAAAAACATACAAATGTGTCACACAGTAGGGATGGGGATTTGTTTATTTCCTTCTCTTACTACTCTTTCTAAAACACATCTCATTCTGGAGTAGGAAATGGCAACCCACTCCAGTATTCCTGCCTGGAAAATTTCATAGACAGAGGACCCTGGTGGGCTACAGTCCATAGGGTTGCAAAGAGTTGGACATGACTGAGAGACTGAGCACAAAACACATCTTGTTCTTAAGGCTTACCTGTTTACTCTGACCATCAACTTGATTCGCACAGGGGAAGTGTTTTTCTCTGCTAGAGCACACTGCTTTCTTTTGACACTGTCAGAAACACAGCTCTAGTAAATTTCAGTACCCATAGCATCTAACTCAAAGCTTGTTCTAAGCATTAAATGAGATAATGTAGGCGAAACTCTGTGGAGCCTATAAAAATGTAGCTGTTCATTTTCTCCTCCCTTTCCTCTTTCTTTTCATTCTCCTCTTCTTCCTCTTACTCTTCCCCTGATTATTTAAAAAAAAAAAAATTTTTTTTCTTATTCAAACCCTGCACCAAATGTTTACTTCTTCTGAGGAGGCTTTTCCTGCAATCTGCCTCCCCTGCTTTCTGCCCTTATTTGTGGTCCCATAGCAGTATACCTGCAGAAAAGCATCTATCATGGCATTTTACTGTTTATGTACCTTCGTACCTCTCTCCGCAGTTAGATTTTTATTTCCTCATACAAAAGGAAAATTTTTGTATGGCCAAAGCTAGCAGTAGGGTTATGACATACAGTTATAAAATTTCCATTTAAAATAATTTTAGACAGAGTTCCTTAAGGAATAAAGTGAAATTATTTTCTCATAGAGATTATAAGTTCAAAATAATATTTGTTATTATACTCTTAATTTTTAATTAATTTACTTTAGGTGATAATTATGTAAAAACTGTATTTGTGTAATAGTGAGCCCTGGTAATACAATTAAAACAAAAGTTAGGACTTTTCTATTGATTACAAACATAGGCTGTTCACTCTATATCATAATGTGGTCTTATCATAAGGTCTTGTATATAGTAAGTAGTCATTATTTATTTGATGGATCAAATAATGCATATTGAGTGAATGAATGCATATTGTGAAAGATAATCCAAAGATCTTTTTTTCTGGAAATGATCATCTTTCTTATTACATTCCAAGTATCTAAAAAAAATAAGATGAATTTGATTCATTTTGCTGGTAGGATATTTATATCAGAACTAAATAAAAAGTGATTTGATTATATATCAATTGTTCATGATTAATCATTGAATAGTGATTGTCCCATTAGAAATTTTTTTGTACTATATTACATAAATGACAGAAACAATCTATGAGATTAAAACATATTGGGAAAGTAATTTTTATTCCAAATAAACTTTACTACTAATAAGTCTCTGCTGCTGCTGCTGCTAAATCGATTCAGTTGTGTCCAACTCTGTGTGACCCCATAGATGGCAGCCCGCCAGGCTCCCCCGTCCCTGGGATTCTCCAGGCAAGAACACTGGAGTGGGTTGCCATTTCCTTCTCCAATAAGTCTCTACTGTATAATAAATATTTTAAAATATTTACAAATTGTAAAGCATTACACATATTAGAAAATATGTAGTCTGAGTGTAGAAGCAGTGCTATGCATTTCCCCCTATGCTTTTGAACTGTGGTGTTGGAGAAGACTCTTGAGAGTCCCTTGGACTGCAAGGAGATCCAACCAGTCCATTCTGAAGGAGATCAGCCCTGGGATTTCTTTGGAAGGAATGATGCTAAAGCTGAAACTCCAGTACTTTGGCCACCTCATGTGAAGAGTTGACTCATTGGAAAAGACTCTGATGCTGGGAGGGATTGGGGGCAGGAGGAGAAGGGGATGACAGAGGATGAGATGGCTGGATGGCATCACTGACTCGATGGACGTGAGTGTGAGTGAACTCCGGGAGTTGGTGATGTACAGGAAGGCCTGGCGTGCTGTGATTCATGGGGTCGCAAAGAGTCGGACACGACTGAGCGACTGATCTGATCTGATCCGATCTAGTGGTTTCTTCTTAAGCTCTGTGGTCAAATAAATTTTCATAGTCACTCAGAAGTGTATAAAGAACACTCAAGGTGCTTATATATTTTACATTTAGTGAGGGTGTGCCACACCAGGAAAACAAAGACTTGCAACTGAATCAAAGTGATTAAATGTAATGAATTATATAGATTAAGTAATTAATAAACTATTGAACAGAGAGAATGTTTAAGTGAACATTTTTGTTAGAGAATAAATTTTAAAATGTTAAATAGTTCTTCATTGCTGCTATTGGTCTGTTTGTTTATTTAGTTCAGTCTTCATATTTGGTTAAGATCATCTCTGGAATAAGAAATATTTGACTGGCTTCTCATTTTTTCCAAAAGTATAAAGATTAATTAAAATTGGTAATGAAAGAAAAAGTAAAGAGAGTGGTGGAGGTGTTGCAGGAGGGGGACCCCATCCAGGGCCTGAAACTGGGCTCTTTTCTAACACTCGAAAGTGAATTATCTGAGGAGACACATGTGCTGACAAAGCAAGAGATTTTACTGGGAGAGGGCACCCGGGTGGAGAGCAGTAGGGTAAGGGAACCCAGGAGAACAGCTCTACCATGTGGCTAGCAGTCTCGGGTTTTATGGTGATGGGATTAATTTCCAGGTTGTTTAGCCAGTCATTCTGACTCAGAGCCCTTCATGGTGGTGCAGCCAAGATGGTTGCCAGCAAGGATTCTGGGAGGTGGTCGGACATGTGTTGTCTCCTTTTGACCTTTCCCTAACTCTTCTGGTTGATGGTGGCTTATTAGTTCCGTGTGTCTTACCAGGACCTCCTGTTGTAAAACAACTCATGCAAATGGTTACTATGGTGCCTGGCCAGGGTGGGTGGTTTCAGTCAATGTGCTTTCCCTAGCAACTCCCCCCTGAGAGACTGCATACTCAAGATACTTCTTGGGAATTGGGGCAGTCTCTTTCTTCTGTAACTTCTTCCTGCTGTGCATGGATGTAGGTCTGCCTAGCAGAGCAGAAGTCTCTCTCTACCTGATCTAAGTCAAGCCTGAAACCAGCGTTCACTCTTGTAATAACAGCAATTTAATTAGAAACTATTGGCTCCTCTCAGAGATGAAATAGGGCCAAACAGGAGACCTAACAGAATGGTCATTACTGGTCCCCAGAAACAGAAGGCAACATTTGGGGTGAGGGCTGCAGGGTTTGTGACTTTGATTGATTGGTGGTGAGGCAACAGAGCTGTGCTCCAGGAATCTTGTGCTCAGCCTGAAGTTACCATTCTCCCACTTGGGTGGGGGCCCCAGTTCTGTAGAAGAACTCAAAGACATTGTTATGCATATTTTTTTGAGTAGGAACCTGGACCCTGTCTCAAGGCTGTACCACCATTTGATTGTTTCTCCTTTGTTTCTGTATCCCCCTCCCTTCCCTGATTAGCAATTATTTGAATCCACCCTCTGGAGGAGGAAATGGCAATCCACTCCAGTACTATTGCCTGGAAAATCCCATGGACAGAGGAGCCTGGTACGCTACAGTCCATGGGGTCGCAAAGAGTCGGACACGACTGAGTGACTTCACTTTTCACTTTGGAACTCAGGGAAGGTCAAGGAGGCTGAATGAAGCCTATATCCTACAGGGAAGAAATGGAGAACACAGAACAGATCTGTACTCCAGAGCCCCACAGAGTCCCGCTCAGTTTTAATTTAGGGAATTAGGCAACTATGACTGTGATAACTTCCTGTCAAAGTAGGGCATAGGACGGTCTCAGCTTGGAGAATAGACACTGAATTGGAAGTATTCCTGCGTTCCAAGTCCTAGATCTGAGTCTTGTATGATTAAAATCTCGATCCCTTGGTCTGCCATTTTGGTGTAACAGACTCAATTAGAAGTAGTTGGAGGATTGATAACTGGAATTTTAATAGACAAAATAAATCTCATTTCTGTTAAGAAGAATAAGCCTTAAACTCAGTCTGGACCTGGCACTTTGGGGATACTTGTAGCCAAGTAGCCAGTTGCCTAGTTTTATAAAAAGTAAGGTTGCAGTTACTAGCTTCCAACAGACACTGTTTTGAAAATGGTGGCAACCAAACCTGACATGACTCAGAAAACTCAAGTGTTCAGCAATACAAGGTCTAGTCTGAAATTATACCCATAGAATCACCTTGTGATTTCCCAGATGTCTGAACCACAGTAACTCTATTTTGACTTTTAATTGTAAAATTTTCCTTAATAGCCAAAGCAGATGTCACCATTAGTGATGTCAGTGTTTCTCTAGGTATGAGAAGATGCAAGAATTGGGACTCATAAAATCTTTTCTTGAAAAGATCTAACTATCTGAAGGCCTGTTCTGCCAGTTTTTCTCAGAGCACAGAGTGTCTCATTCCTGATTTTTACCCTGAATTCCTTTCAGGGGAGTTGAAGGTAAGCAGTTGCAGTGGCCATGATTTAGTCTTTGTGGACGTAGCTGGCAAGTGTCAGTTTTCAGTTGGCAGAGCCCCTTTTTGCTCATAAACTTGACCATGGTTTTGAGGGGGGCATTTCATGACCATTTTATTCCATGGTGCTGAGAATGTCCATTATTAGGTTTGGCAAAGATTTTGTTGACAGGTCACTCAATGTGCTATTACTGGACTAGGCCATAAAACAGTATCCAAAATTCTCTGGATCACCTTATTAGCCTCTTGGTTCAGGAAAACATTCCTTCTTGTTCAGTTCAGTTCGGTTCAGTTCAGTCACTCAGTCGTGTCCGACTCTTTGCTACCCCATGAATCACAGCACGCCAGGCCTCCCTGTCTATCACCGTCTCCCAGAGTTCACTCAGACTCACGTCCATTGAGTCGGTGATGCCGTCCAGCCATCTCATCCTCTGTCGTCCCCTTCTCCTCCTGCCCCCAATCCCTCCCAGCATCAGAGTCTTTTCCAATGAGTCAACTCTTCACATGAGGTGGCCAAAGTACTGGAGTTTCAGCTTCAGCATCATTCCTTCCAAAGAACACCCAGGGCTGATCTCCTTCAGAATGGACTGGTTGGATCTCCTTGCAGTCCAAGGGACTCTCAAGAGTCTTCTCCAACACCACAGTTCAAAAGCATCAATTCTTCGGCACTCAGCCTTCTTCACAGTCCAACTCTTGCATCCGTACATGACCATTGGAAAAACCATAGCCTTGACTAAATGGACCTTTGTTGGCAAAGTAATGTCTCTGCTTTTGAATATGCTATCTAGATTGGTCATAACTTTTCTTCCAAGGAGTAAGCGTCTTTTAATTTCATAGCTGCAGTCACCATCTGCAGTGATTTTGGAGCCCAAAAAGATAAAGTCTGACACTGTTTCCACTGTTTCCCCATCTATTTCCCATGAAGTGATGGGACCGGATGCCATGATCTTCGTTTTCTGAATGTTGAGTTTTAAGCCAACTTTTTCATCCTCCTCTTTCACCTTCATCAAGAGGCTCTTTAGTTCCTCTTCACGTTGCTTCTTCCCATATCTAGAGTTATACTGTTACCATGATCGATCTCACAGGGAACTATATATCATTTTATCAGAGGCCTCAGTCACACATTTGGCAGTGTAAGAAACAGCAATTTTGTAAAACAGGTGAAATACAAATAACATAGCCAGCAGTATTAGTTAAGTTATAGCTTCCATTAGATGTGGCCCAGTATATCCCAGGTCATCTGACTTAGTCTACTCTGTATGAGTTTTTATCTTCCAGGGAAATTATATATTGGCACTGTCTATATGCACATAGCCCAGTTTTTTAGTGTTACTAGATTGATTATCTTTAGTATGATTTAATTGTTTCCAACATACAGGAGACTTTAAACCTAAATTACCATGGCCTGGTGTTATCAATATAAATCCATCCCATAACTGTGGGAGATTTTTTCCTTTGCTGAAACTTTGCTTGTTGCTCTGATTGAACTTGAATAATAGAAGAAAACGCAAATTTATGGCCAGAGTCAGAGCAGGCATTATTAATTGGCCAGGTTGAGGGGATCACATCTAGTAATATCAATAGTGACCTGAATATGACTATAATTTCTTTTTTTTTAAGTAAATTTTCTCAGGGCCAACCAGTTAGAGCATTGTAGTAGAGAAATTTATCAAGGTAACACAGAACTACACACAGGTAATTGGCCACAAACTCAACAATTGGATTAATTTCTAAAACTAACATAGGGGAAACCACCCACCCTGTCCAGGCACCATAGTAACCATTTTCATGAGTTGTTTTACAACAGGAGGTCCTGGTAAGGGACATGGAACTAATAAGCCACCATCAACCAGAAGAGTTAGGGAAAGGTCAAAAGGAGACAACACATGTCCGACCACCTCCCAGAATCCTTGCTGGCAACCATCTTGGCTGCACCACCATGAAGGGCTCTGAGTCAGAATGACCGGCTAAAGACAAGCTGGAAATTAATCCCATCAGCATAAAACCCGAGACTGCTAGCCACATGGTAGAGCTGTTCTCCTGGGTTCCCTTACCCTACTGCTCTCCACCCGGGTGCCCTTTCCCAATAAAATCTCTTGCTTTGTCAGCACATGTGTCTCCTCAGATAATTCACTTCCAAGTGTTAGACAAGAGCCCAGTTTCAGGCCCTGGAAGGGGTCCCCCTTCCTGCAACAAAGGGATGATACTGATGAAAATGTGAAAAGTGAGAATGTGTAATATTGGTATGCTTTTATGATAAGGTATATTATTTAATGTATTATTTATATAATAATTGTGTAATAGTAAGGCTCGGGGAACTTTATAAAGTTACGCTAGGCTTTATTATTGTCAATGGATGAAATTCTCTCTGTCCCCTGTTTTTCACTCTCACTTCTTCTCATTTTCTGTTTTTTCTCCTTCCATCTCTCCCAATACACCTTATGAGCTTAGGCTTAAAATTTTTAGTTTTATATTTGGCTGTAATTGTAACTAGCAGAGTGGCTTTGAACAAGTTATTTAAACATATAGAGTTCTTAGATTTTTAACTAGGGTTTAGATTTAATGATTTTGTAGCTCTTTGCAAGTTTAAAGGTCATTGTTATGTATGTCTACTAATAGACTAATCCTACTCTTTGGAAGGCTTGGTATTACTTAAACTCTAGGTTTAATGGTTGAATTAACATATTTGATGAGCAGTTTAAACTACAATCAATGCCACTCATTTAGTATGGATCTCAGATGTCTTTTTCTAATTACTACCCCCTGAAACAAGCAACTCAAGATTGAATATCTCTTTGTATTCTCCAGAAAAACTTACATCCAAAATGTCAGTAAATAATGTTGATTTTACTGCAAGTAATTTAGGAGGAAGATTTTACCTTGTACACTTCATAATAAACTACATTCAAAATTTTGTTAGACTTGTATGCACTTCAAAACTCATCTCTTTTCCATCACACTGCTAAGGATATTCTTTCACTTTAGTCTTCCTGGGACTGAGGCATTCAGCGTCTCAACTCCTGGCTGCCTTTCCTGTAGTTTATCTTCATTCAGCTTCATAAAATCTTCTTTCCCCTTTATTTTATATAAAAAAATATTCATTCACAGTACATACAACCACCTGGCAATATACTCAGAAAATAATGGGCCATCTCAGTGTACTGGGAGCCAGCCTCCTCAGAGGGCAGTGGACATTGAACAACCAACCAAAAGGATTCTTATGGTAGAAATAGTCATCATACAGAATTGGTAGAAATAGTCATCATATAGAGTTATGAATTTAAGAGTTCCAGATAATTTGGCATCACAAAGCAGAGTGAATTTAGTATCCTTTAAGAACCAGGATGCCTATAAATTTGAAAGTCTAATTAGAAAAGTATTAGTGAATATGAAAGGGCCAGCCACCCAGCGTTAGCCTTTGTTAATATTTTGGTGATTTTTTTCAAGATAAGCATATATGTTATATAATATTGCACACATAATATTGTGTGTGTGTGTATATATATATATATAGATATTGTTATATAATATTGCACACTTGTGTGTATATATAGGTATATATATAGTTATATATACACATTTATAATGAATCTTTTAATTAAGGTCATAATGCACTTATAATCTTTTAATACAGCACATTTTAAACAAACATAAAAATAAAAATAATAGTATAAAGAACATCTATGTTTCCATCACCCATTTTCATAATTATCAATTCATGGCCCATCTTGTTTCATCTGTGTCACACCTACTTCTTCCCCCCACATATTATTTTGAAGCAAATCCCAGTGTCATATAACATGCACATATTTTCACTATATATAATTTTATAGTTTACTTTTTTTTAAGGTATTCTTTATAATTTCTATTCAGATGAAAAAATTGCTTCATGAGTGTCTTATAATGAACTTAATCGATAAGTCTTGTGTTTGTTCTGATTGCTCCACTGACAGGCCATTTCCTGTCTCTCTCCCTCTCTCCAGGTTTTCCTATTATTTGAGACAAAACAATATTGAAATTAGGCCAATTAAGGAACAGGAAGCTAAACTCTATGTTGGTTAGGTGACTTATTACTCTTATAAATAATGAATGATAGGACTCTACTATAGGGATGTCTAGTAGTAAAATCTTATACATTTAACTACTACATTATACCTCAAATAACAACTAGTATGAAACTTCATATGAGAAAGGGGTCTCTATGTGCTGAGATGGCTAAGATAAGTGGAAATTATGGATTTTGACGAACAATTGAAATTCAGATAGCCATCCATTAAGCAGTAGTGGTGTGGGGTGGGGTATAGAGATTTATAAAAATACTTCCACGAAAAAGATAGATATTTGGAGTAATAAAGAGACAGACCAGAAATTGACCTTAAAATTCTAAGGTTATTTGAGGCCAGAAACTTTAACAAGTAATTGCTGAGATGCTTCAGTGCACTACAACTTATAAGAAATAAAATGTTCTTCTCAGTTCTTTAAATATTACTCTATATCCTTTACTGCTAAAATGGTTTGGCTTTCACAACTGTGAATTAATAAAGTATTGATTTTACTTAATACTTTTATTGAATGGACATTTAAAAAAATTGGGTACTACTGTTCTTGAAATAAGTTTGGAGCAGTTTAGAACCACAGAATATTTTAACTTGAGCAATTTAGGACAACTTCAGTGATTATAGAACAGCAAGGATGGTAGGGCATTTAAGTTAGCTCAGTTCTGTGGCTGAACTCCTAAGAGAGATCCTGGGAGAGATTCAAAGTCCTGTCGAAAGTGCAGGGAAGAGAATCATAAAAATGTATAAAGTTCTGTGGATTTAGTGACCTATAAACAATGGTACTTTTTTTGGGGGGGGGTATATTTAGTGATAGTCCTCTATTCCCATTTTAAAGCAGTGCAAGAATTTCTCCTTTGATAGTTCTGCTTTGCAGTTACCTGTCTAGATGGTGGTTCATGCCCTGAACTAGTAAATAGTATACCTTAAGAAAAATGCAGCTGAGTCTTTCTGTTTATATGAATGAAACTAATTTCACATAAATTTATGTGTTCTTTCTTTGCTCTTCAACCCTCTGTGAAACTTTAGGGCTTGCATTTTTTTTTGGTTAATCCATCTACTTCTGCTATGAGATACCTATGATTCTTTCTCTGGCATTCTGCTCAACAGGTAATATCCTGAAAGGCTGTGTATGTGCTGAGAAGACTTGAGTTTAACTTAAGGACAACTGACAGAGAGGGGCCCTTGTTTGGGCCCTCAACTATATAATTTTAAAATAAAGAGATTAGAGAAATGAGGTATAGGGTAAGCAAAAAAGTTGCCCATTCTCCTGTCCCTCTGTGTGTATTTCTACCAGTGTTTATATAATATTGCAATTAGAGTCCACTGGACTACATATTTGGAGAAAAAAGTTAATTGGTATAATTTCCTATGATCATTGTTTTAAAGGAACTTATATATCTGAACCTGAGTGAGGTCCATTTGAAAAAATAGGCCCAAATTTTTTCATATTGTCAAATTCCTACATAGAGGACATTATAGCCCCATCTGAGGACATTAAATTTTTTCTTTGGTGTTATTATCAGGCCCAAATGGCTTCCTTATGAATCAGAGTTGCATGAAAACTCAAACAATGGTAGATTTGTGACCGAAATCAGCACTTAGGCATTCTGTTGTATTGACTTTAACAGAAGTTGCAAGCAAGTTATGTAGTTGCTGACACATGAGCTAATATCCCTTTAGTGACTACAGCTTTCTATTTCTAGAGTTCACTTCTTATATGGAGCACATTTTTACTGCTTGTATTATTCTTTAAGAAGCTTAAGACAGTCCTTATATTAAACTTTATTTACTCAATCTCCAAAGTTTGTCCAAGAACTAGAATGATATACTTAATCTCAGCAATTTTACAATTAGTGTATTAGCTTAAGTACGATGTTTGGTATTACTGTGCTCTGCAAGTCATCTGGTTCATATGTTTCCTTTTGTAGGATTTTACCAGAGCATAGCAATTGGAACACAAAATAAACATTAATAGACTTTTCCTTGTGCTTGCATTTTGTCACAAGGAAAACTTTTCTCATTTGCTGTTTTTATCCTTTTAAAATATTTGAGAGAATAGCACTGAAGCATGTATATTACTATATGTGAAATAGATCACCAGTCCACGTTTGATGCATGAAACAGGGCACTCCAAGCCGGTGCACTGGGACAACCCTGAGGGATGGAGTGGGGATGGGGGACACATGTACACCCATGGCTGATTCATGTCAATGTATGGCAAAAACCACTACAATACTGTCAAGTAATTAGCCTCCAATTAAAATAAGTTAATTAATCAAAAAAGGTACTCCTTAAAATGAGTGGAATTAAGGATTTTGTATTTTAAAGGAACAATGTGCCAATATGAAAAGAAACATTTATCCAAATAGTTTCTCTTCAAGGATAATTTTTAATTTTTGTGAAGTGTGCACTCTGAAAAAAGGAGGTTCTGTATTTTCAGCTTTTTTTTTGACAAATACTGGTGTTGTAAATTATCCAGCTGTTCTTCCTCTGTATGGATTTTGTAGTACTCAGAGCGATTTATAGGTCTAGAGTGCAGCTGCTGAAAGTCATTTATTCTCAGTTCTGTGTTAAATCCATCATATTCAAATACATTAGCATTCAGTACAGAACTCATGGGCTTAAGACATTTCTTCCCTCCTGACTTGCTGTCCTGCAAATGTTTGTAGACTACACTGAAAAGCATCTAGAAATTATTGGGTTGATACGTACTTTTAGAAGGGCCCCTTTTAATATTTCTATTTAGAGTATTTGAAATCCACTCATTTATTGATACAAAAGAAACTCCTTGCCAACATTAACAGATTGGTAATGCTAATGTGCTTACTTTGACAAATTAGGACTTCAGCTTGGTCTGCTTATTTGCTGTTCCTACCATATGTCTACTATTCAGATGTATTCATGTTTCAGAAACTTCATTAATTGCAGGTTTTTTTTTTTTTTTTTTTTGAAGAGCACCTGTTTGAAAATAAGTAAGGAAATTTTCACATTTACTTTAGTTCTTTCTTTTCTACCTGAAGACATTTATTCCTCCTTTAGGTGAATCAGTTCAGTTCAGTTCAGTCACTCAGTCGTGTCCAACTCTTTGTGACCCCATGAATCGCAGCACGCCAGCCCTCCCTGTCCATCATCGACTCCCGGAGTTCACCCAGACTCACGTCCATTGAGTCAGTGATGCCATCCAGCCATCTCATCCTCTGTCGTCCCCTTCTCCTCCTGCCCCCAATCCCTCCCAACAACAGAGTCTTGTCCAATGAGTCAACTCTTCGCATGAGGTGGCCAAAGTACTGGAATTTCAGCATTAGCATCATTCTTTCCAAAGAAATCCCAGGGCTGATCTCCTTCAGAATGGACTGGTTGGATCTCCTTGCAGTCCAAGGGACTCTCAAGACTCTTCTCCAACACCACAGTTCAAAAGCATCAATTCTTCAGCGCTCAGCCTTCTTCACAGTCCAACTCTCACATCCATACCTGACCACTGGAAAAACCATAGCCTTGACTAGATGAACCTTTGTTGGCAAAGTAATGTCTCTGCTTTTGAATATGCTATCAAGGTTGGTCATAACTTTACTTCCAAGGAGTAAGCGTCTTTTAACTTCATGGCTGCAATCACCATCTGCAGTGATTTTGGAGCTCAGAAAGATAAAGCCTGACACTGTTTCCACTGTTTCTCCATTTCCCATGAAGTGATGGGACTGGATGCCATGATCTTTGTTTTCTGAATGTTGAGCTTTAAGCCAACTTTTTCACTCTCTGCTTTCACTTTCATCAAGAGGCTTTTGAGTTTCTCTTCACTTTCTGCCATAAGGGTGGTGTCATCTGCATATCTGAGGTTATTGATATTTCTCCCGGCAATCTTGATTCCAGCTTGTGCTTCATCTAGCCCAGCGTTTCTCATGATGTACTCGGCATATAAGTTAAATAAACAGGGTGACAATATACAGGCTTGACGAACTCCTTTTCCTATTTGGAACCAGTCTGTTGTTCCATGTCCAGTTCTAACTGTTGCTTCCTGACCTGCATATAGGTTTCTCAAGAGGCAGGTCAGGTGGTCTGGTATTCCCATCTCTTTCAGAATTTTCCACAGTTTATTGTGATCCACACAGTCAAAGGCCTTGGCATAGTCAATAAAGCAGAAATAGATGTTTTTCTGGAACTCTCTTGCTTTTTCCATGATCCAGCGGATGTTGGCAATTTGATCTCTGGTTCCTCTGCCTTTTCTAAAACCAGCTTGAACATCAGGAAGTTCACGGTTCATGTACTGCTGAAGCCTGACTTGGAGAATTTTGAGCATTACTTTACTAGCGTGTGAGATAAGTGCAATTGTGTTGTAGTTTGAGCATTCTTTGGCATTGCGTTTCTTTGGGATTGGAATGCAAACTGACCTTTTCCAGTCCTGTGGCCACTGCTGAGTTTTCCAAATTTGCTGGCATATTGAGTGCAGCACTTTCACAGCATCATCTTTCAGGATTTGAAATAGTTCAACTGGAATTCCATGACCTCCACTAGCTTTATTCGTAGTGATGCTTTCTAAGTCCCACTCAACTTCACATTCCAGGATGTCTGGCTCTAGGTCAGTGATCACACCATCGTGATATTCTGGGTTGTGAAGATCTTTTTTGTAAAGTTCTTCTGTGTATTCTTGCCACCTCTTCTTAATATCTTCTGCTTCTGTTAGGTCCATACCATTTCTGTCCTTTATCGAGCCCATCTTTGCATGAAATGTTCCTTTGGTATCTCTAATTTTCTTGAAGAGATCCCTAGTCTTTCCCATTCTGTTGTTTTCCTCTATTTCTTTGCATTGATCGCTGAGGAAAGCTTTCTTATCTCTTCTTGCTATTCTTTGGAACTCTGCATTCAGATGCTTATATCTTTCCTTTTCTCCTTTGCTTTTCACTTCTCTTCTTTTCACAACTATTTGTAAGGCCTTCCCAGACAGCCATTTTGCTTTTTTGCATTTCTTTTCCATGGGGATGGTCTTGATCCCTGTCTCCTGTACAGTGTCACGAACCTCATTCCATAGTTCATCAGGCACTCTATCTATCAGATCTAGGCCCTTAAATCTATTTCTCACTTCCACTGTATAATCATAAGGGATTTGATTTAGGTCATACCTGAATGGTCTAGTGGTTTTCCCTATTTTCTTCAATTTAAGTCTGAATTTGGTAATAATAGGAAGCATTTTAATCAATAGAATAAATATACAGTTTATATAGATCATTGTATGTGTTACTTCAGGGCTTCCCAGGTGGTGTGGTAAAGAGTACATCTGCCAGTGCAGGAGATGCAGGAGATGTGGGTTAGATCCCTGTGTCGGGAATAGCCCCTGGAGTAGGAAATGCAACCCACTCCAGTATTCTTGTATGGAAAATTTCATGGAAAGAGGAGTCTGGCACGTTACAGTCCATCAGTCTTCAAGAATGGACTGAACTGAGCCCACAGTTACTTGCTGTGTTACTTCTTATTTTATTTTTTACGATACTCATGTTGTTGGCAAAATACTAAGGCATGTTTGAAATGTACTTGGTGATTGAGAAGGAAGATATGGGGAACACATGTATACTAATTAAATAATTTTCAAAAAAAAATAAATAAATAGAAACTTAAAAAAAAAGAATTATTTCAATATAACTATATAGTGTGACTTTCTTCTTATTATTTATTTATGTTAAATAAAGCATGGCTCTTATTTCTTCTCTTTTATCCTTACTATGTACATTTTCAGATTAAATGTACATTTTCCTTAATATTATTCTAGACAGGTCACTTGTTTCTCAAAAACCTTTAAGGATTCCAAAATTTCTGTTATATGAATTTTAAAATGGTTAACTGATCCTCAAAGAAACCTATGATCTGGTCCCAAAATACTTTCTTTCTTTCTTTATTACCACTTCTTTTCTCCTGAGTTATGATCCAACCAAAATGACTTTCTAGACTGACATGTGCCACACTTTCCTTTTTACATTCTTTATTGATATTACTATTTTGCTCCCATATAATTTTCTCTTCTCTGGCTTCATATGTTCAGTTTGAGCCTATATGAATTATAAGTAATTTTCGTTTCTCTTCCCCTTTTCTATCTCTTTTATGCCCTTATAATTTTTTACTTTATTATGGTAATTGCTATGCGTATCTTATGTCCTTTTTTGTTGTTCTTGTTTAGTCACTAAGTCATGTCTGACCTTTTGTGATCCCCATGGACTATAGCCTGTCAGACTCTTCTGTCTAGGAGATTCTCCAGGCAAGAATACTGGAGTGGATTGCCATTTCCTTCTCCAGGGCATCTTCCCAACTCAGGGATTGAACTGGCATCTCTTGCATTGGCAGGTGGATTCTTTATCACTTGATCCACCAGGGAAGCCCTTATGTTCCTTACAAGATTATAAATTCCTGGATCATGGAGATTGAAATAATTTAACTTTTATTTCCTACAAAAGTTAAGGCAATCTTACACACATATATGATAGTTTTTTAATTAATATTTATTGTGTTTAACTGGAATTTGTGGTTAAGTTAATAGAATACTGGTTTAAATGAAGATTAAGTATAAACTCTTTAGTGTTTTTGAAAAATGATTCTGAGATGTGCATTACCCAGCCTTAGTAAGTATAGTATTGCATATTGAAAGTAATTTATTTTTTAATTAATTTATTTTAATTGGAAGATGATTACTTTAAAATATTGTGGTGGTTTTTGCCATACATCAACATGAATCAGCCATGGGTGCACATATGGCCCCACATCCTGATCCCCTTCTACTTCCCTCTGGGTTGTCCCAGAGCCCCGGCTTTGAGTGCCTTGCTTCATGCATCAAAGTTGCACTGGTCATCTATTTTACATTTGGTAATATACATGCATCAGTGCTATTCTTTCATACCATCCCACCCTTGTCTTCTCCTGCATAGTCCAAAGGTCTGTTCTTTATATCTGTCTCTTTTGCTCCCTTGCATATAGGATTGTTGTTACTGTCTTTCTGATTTCCATACATATCCATTAATACACTGTATTAGTGTTTCTCTTTCTGACTTACTTCACTCTGTATAATAGGCTCCAGTTTCATCCACCTCATTAGAACTGACTCAAATGTGTTCTTTTTTATAGCTGAGTAATATTCCATTGTGTATATGTACCACATCTTCTTTATCCATTCATCTGCTGATGGACATCTAGGTTGCTTCCATGTCCTAGCTATTGTAAACAGTGCTGCAATGAACATTTGGGTATGTGTGTCTCTTTCAAGTCTTGTTTTCGGTGTGTATGCACAGCAGTGGGATTGCTGAGTCATATGGCAGTTCTATTTCCAGTTCTTTAAGGAATCTCCACACAGTTCTTCATAGTGGCGTTACCAGTTTGCATTCCCACCAACAGTGTAAGAGGGTTCGCATTTCTTCACACACTCACCAGCATTTATTGTTTGTAAACTTTTTGATTGTGGGCTTTCTGACCAGCATGAGATGATACCTCATTGTGGTTTTGATTTGCATTTCTCTAATAATGAGGGATGCTGAGCATCTTTTCATGTGTTTGTTAGCCATCTGTATGTCTTCTTTGGAGAAATGTCTGTTTAGGTCTTTTTCCCACTTTTTGATTGGGTTGTTTGTTTTTCTGGCATTTAGTTATATGAGCTGCTTGTATATTTTAAAAATTAATCCTTTGTCAGTTGTTTCGTCTGCTATTATTTTTTACCTTTCTGAGGGTTGTCCTTTCACCTCACTTATAGTTTCCTTTGCTGTGCAAAAGCTTTTGAGCTTAATCAGGTCCCACTTGTTTACTTTTGTTTTTATTTCCATTACTCTAGGAGGTGAGTCATCGAGGATCTTGCTTTGATTTATGTCATTGAGTGTTCTGCCTATGTTTTACTCTAAGAGTTTTATAGTTTCTGGTCTTACATTTAGGTCTTTAATCCATTTTGAGTTTGTCTTTCTATATTGCTGGGGTCCAGCCCCGGCTGATCCAGGGTATTTGAAGGAGAGACGGCTTCGGCGACCTAGTCAAATGTTAGAGATATAAAGAGTAATAGAATGAGGCTAGCTCAGTAGGAAAATTCAGTGGAGAAAAGAAGCTGAGTAGCTTGGTTTATGCGGAAAATCAACATAACCTGTGACACGAGGTTAGCTCTGACCACGGAGGCCGCAGGCGCCCTCTCGAATAGCGGAAGGTGCCCCACCTTAGACACCTTCTCGAGTGGGTCTTAGAAGCCCAGGCAAATAAATGGTTGCAGAGGATTTTGGCGCTCCAGATGGAGACTCAGCTGGAAGTTGAGGGGAAGAATGACATGGGTAGACCAAGCTTTGGTGAGCAAGGCCCATAGCTTTATTTTCAACAGGGGCTTTTATACCCTAAGTTACACATAGAGGATAATAGGGGATGCAAAGTCAGCAGTCTTTGATCCTTATCAAAAACCAGGGTTTCTTTCCTGCAAATTTATCGTATACAAATGGTTTAAGTGATTTACATCATCTTCTGGCCAGAAGGCCTATTAACATTTTATGACTCTTGACAAAGACTTATCAACAAAGACTTATTTTCTCTAAGAGTAATTATTTTAAGGTTTGGCGCCATCTTCCGAAGGTGTTAGATACAATTGCATTCCTATAGGGAGGATGTGTAATGGGTTTACAACAAAGGAAAGAATTTATTACCTTAAGGGTCTAAAGTTGCTAACACTAAGGCCACTACTTATTTTTTCTACATACCAACTGTATTAATTAATACACATTCAAGGATACAATACAGGAGATGTGAAAACTTGGCAGCAAGCATTGGCTCATCAATGAAATCTTTTACTAGTTTTATTCTGACAGTTTCTAACTCTCTGAGAGACTCTAAGCCATTTGAATATCTTAAGCTTCCTGTGCCTCTCGAGGCTGGGAGACTGTAAACAATTGTATGCATAGCTGTAGGAGTCCAGGTAAACTTGTCAGGCGAGTTAGAGAGCCATCTGGGGGGTTTGGATTTAAACACTCCTAATTACCCAGGAACTTTATTAATTGGAGCTGTAAGTTAACTCTTTGACAGAGAGAGCGAGATGGTGGTGGGGGACAGCCCCCAGTAAAGTCAGAGGTGAGAGCACAAAGCAATAAAGTAGGCAGACTCTGGTTTTTTTGGGGGTAGATGCTCGAGAATATCCAGAGGGACTCCTGAGGCTCGATCTAGCCTTTGCGTATGCCGAACCTCCTTCCTCATGACCTTTGTCACGAGTGGAATGCCTCACCGGCTCCTGGCACTATATGGTGTTGGGAAGTGTTCTAATTTCATTCTTTTACATGCAGCTGTCCAGTTTTCCCAGCACCATTTATTGAAGAGACTGTCTTTGCCCCATTGTATATTCTTGCCTCCCTTGTCAAAAATTAGGTGCCCATAGGTGCATGGGTTTATTTCTGGGCTTTCTATCTTGTTCTGTTGGTCTATATTTCTCTTTTTGTGCCAGTACCATACTGTCTTGATGACTGTAGATTTGTAGTATAATCTGAAGTCAGAAACTTGATTCTTCTAGCTCCGTACTTCTTTCTCAAGTCTGCTTTGACTAGTTAGGGTCTTTTGTGTTGCCATATGTATTGTTAAAATTTTTTGTTCTAGTTCTGTGAAAAATGCTATTGGTAATTTTATAGGGATTGTGTTGAATCTGCAGATTGCATTTGGTAGTATAGTCATTTTCACAATATTGATTCTTCCTACCCAGGAACATGCAATATTTCTCCATTTGCTTATGACATCTTTGATGTCATCTTTCATTACTGTCCTATAATTTTCTGTATACAGTTCTTTTGTCTCCTTAGGTAAGTTTATTTCTAGATATTTAATTCTTTTGTTGCAATGGTGAATAGGATTGATTCCTTAATTTCTCTTTCTGATTTTTCATTGTTATTATATAGAAATGCAAGTGATTTCTGTGTACTGATTTTGTATCCTACAACTTTGTTACATTCACTGATTAGCTCTAGTAATTTTCTGATACTATCTTTAGGGTTTTCTATGTACATTATCATGTCATCTGCAAACAGTGAGAGTTTTACTTTTTCTTTTCCAATCTGGATTCCTTTTATTTCTTTTTCTTCTCTGATTGCTGTAGCTAAGACTTCCAGAACTATGTTGAATAATAGTAATGAAAGTGGACACCCTTTTCTTGTTCCTGTTTAGGGCAAATTCTTTCAGTTTTTCACCATTGAGAATAACATTTGCTGTAGGCTTACCATATATGGCCTTTACTATGTTGAGGTAGGTTCCTTCTATGTCCATTTTTTTAAGAGCTTTAATCATAAATGGGTGCTGAATTTTGTCAAAGGCTTTTTCTGCATTTATTTGTCTAATTTATTTTTGATGATGATTGAGATTCTTTTTTCAGCTTTGTTAAGATATAATTGACATATAACACTGTATACATGTAAGGTTTGCAAGGTGATGATTTGATACATTTATATATTGCAAAGTTATTATCACCGTAACCTTGGCTAACTCCTGCGTTACATCATATAATTACCGTATGTGTGTGTGTATGTGTGATGAGAACATTTTAAAATCTACTCTCTTAGCAACTTTCAAGTTTGTAGTATAGTATTAATAATCATAGTCACTATACATTACATCTGTACTGTACATTAGATCTCTAGAATAATGTTTGAGATTCCAAAGCACCCAGATAACTGTGCTAAAAATTCTCGTTATAAAAAAACCGAAACAAAATATGGAGGTCACAGTTTTAAATTATTGATTTTACCAGGATATAAATTATTGAGTTCTTTACTTTATTCTTGACATGAATTTGTTTTTTGGTGATTTGACTAAGTATAGCAAAAACAAATTTCACTTACAGATTTCAGTTGATATTTCTAATTATTTTCCCTTGGAAAATTTTAACTTAAAATTTTATCAAATTGCCTTGCAAAAAATCCAGAAAATCAAATAGCATTGAGAAGCTTAAAGTGAAAAATAGCAGTCCCTTGCCTATTCCCTCTCCATTTCCTAATTATTCTTAGCCTTTTAAAAACTCTTCCGTTGGTTTCTTGGATACTTAACTCTATGTTTGTAAATGTTAAAACCGTTTTTTTTTTTTTTTTTCATTTATCTTTTATCAAAATAATACAGTAAAAGCCAAATAATGTTGTATTGAAGAATGACAGTTGCATGTCCCAAACTTCTTATCTTCTGGTTCTCATGTGTCTGAGATAACTACTTTAAATCTTTTAATTCTTCTAGTATATATATATATATATACATATTCTTAAATATCACACAGCATACTGTTTTTGTTGACTTTTCAATATTTGATCTCTACTGACTTCCTTTTAGAGAAGATTAGGATTTTCTTAACAGTTTTATACACACACACATATAGATCTTCCTCTTATTTTGACAGCATTGTTTCAGTTTTTGGTTCAGCCATTATCAAGTGATTATGTTATAATGACTATATAAATGTTTTTTACTCTGAGCCATATATAGGGTAATAGATTTACAATTTGTTCCTGTATAAATTTTGTTTTTTTTTTCCCCCAAAGTTAATTATTTTTATTTGTTTAGTTATTCATATGCCTACTAATTCAGACTCAGGCTTTTTGAATAGTCTGAAGCTCCATCAGTGTGATCAACCATATCGCAATGTCAGAACTGACTAGATTATCTGAAGTAAGAAACATGCTCCAAATCTCTTTGGCTTTCAACAACAGAAATTTAGTTCTTAATCACAATAGTTTTTCACTGTAGTCATCACTAGACCTGTCCACACTATCTTCCTTGGGAGATTCAGAATGCTGGAGCAAATGTCAGAGGAGAAAAAAATGTAAGCCACATGCTTACTTTTAAAGTTTCTGTGAAACATTACATTGAAACACATTTATTTACTTGCCAAAATGAAATCAACAGCAAATAGCCTGCCATTGATGGGGCTGGGAAGAAAAAAATTCTGATGCTAGGAGAAGAGTAGAGAATATTTTTAAACAATATAGTTTATCATGTGCATTGGGTATAATGTAAGTTCAATTTTTTCATGCTCCTTATTGTTTTCTACTTTTTTCTTTTTCCACAGCATCCCATTCCTATATTATGACTGTCATTTTAAGCTCTTCATATATCTTCCTGATTATACTGATGAATATTTTTTGATGACTTTTTTTATGTTTCTAGCATATATCACTTTTTTCCAGGTTTTTTGTTTGTTTGTTTGTTTATTTTGGTCTGTGTTTCATGTTGGAGACTTTCATCAAGTGTTTGATGATTCTTGAGTCTATATTTGAATGAGGCATTAAAAAAGATGACTTGAGGATCTGTTTCTATGTCTTATTTATTGGCCTACTTCATTTTGGAATCTTTTGGGTGTTGGAGAACCTCAAGCCTGAGAACAAAAATATTTTTCTCAGGGCATTTCAGTGTTTTCAGGGAAGTAATTGTTCATTTCTTGTGTGTGGAAGATGCTGGTTCCCAGCTTTTTGCATTTGACAAGATAGAGGATGGTAGGGGGAGAGTCTTATGACTTAGTACGTGGACTTTTAATTAATCCATCTATTTCTACCTTCAGTTTCACTGTTCCTCTTTTTAGTACCTGAGGTCTCTGACTATTGACTTCTCCAGTTAAATTTCTCCCATGAAAATTATAGTACTCTCTTGGTGCTAATATCCAATGCAGGGGATGGGAGAGAGGTATACGTGGATATTCTATGTTCCACGATGAGAGATTTAGAATCTTGAGCCTCTCTAAGGGTTCTATGAAACGAATCAGCTCTTTTTTGATCTTTATTCTCCTCTTTAAGCTATACCTTTTTCCTTTTTGTTAAGTACATTATCTGTCTTTCATTACCTCCTCTCCCCTCATTTGTTGAAAATCTCACTCAATAATGCCTTTTATTTTCTTTGTATGTTCTCCCTTTACTGTTTTAGTGAAACTGAAGGGAGAGAGGAGATAAAAATGTTATGTTCAAATTACCACAAATTTGTTGGTAGAATTTCAAAATAATGGAATATGGGCCATTAACAGCTCATAGTTGAGACTTTGGCAGAAACACTGAGGATGAATGGTTGAGTCTAATTTTAGAAGATGGAAACATGGAGATAGGTGTCCAGGTTCTAAAAGCAAGACTGAGAGGGACTTGTATATGGTATGGGAAATAGACCAGAAGAGCTGGTCAACAGGGTTTGGAAGAATATGTAGAGAGCTTTCAAAGCTAGATTACAGTGTTTTGATGTTATTTTTAAAAGTGTACAAAAACTCTATTAGAGTTGTAGCTGATTTCAAAAATTTATTCTGAATTGTTATATCTGATTATTACCTTCAAAATAGTAGAATTGGATTTTCCAGTCTTTTAAAAAAGATTTTTTATATTTACTTATTTTGGAAATGCTGCATTACAGCATCATGTAAGGGTACCTCACTGGTAGGAAATTTACGACATAAGTTGTATTTTGTTAGTAACTTCCTTTTTGTCCTTGCTGAGTTAATTTATCAGAGGGTGGATTCTATTTCTACAATTTCATGAAACTAGACAGTTATGTTATCTATAATGAGAAGAAGATAGGAGAGAATAAACATGTAAAGGATAAAGCCAGCCAGGCGAACACTATAATTTGCAAAATGGAGGAAGTTCCCAAGGACCTGGCATTAAGCAAATGTTTAAAATCCATAACTATTATGGATTTTGGAAACACATTGAGTCTTTGGAGGCAGTGACTTGGAATTTGAACCATGATTCTCCCACTAGCTAACTGGACATGTTACTTACTTTCTTTGTGTCTTAGTTTCTCAACTATAAAACAGGTAAAATATTACCTCATTTAGCTGTTCAGAGGATAAATGAGATAATGAACCTAGAACATAGTTAGCCCTTAACATTTATCATTACAGCTTAAAAAATTAATAGTGAATTTTATTCTGAGGCACATAGAATATGGTTTTAACAGTCATGTGACTTAAGTTTGAATTCCACTTCTTTTCCTTTGGGTTAATTATTGACCCTTTCTGAGCTTATTTCCTTCTCTTAAAAATGGATCTATCTGAATCAAGTATATTAAATGAAATAAAATGTATTAGATTCCTTACCCATAGTAGGTCCTTAATAAACTGCAGTGATTATTAATTTTTTATATTTCCTGAATATTAAATTTGTAATATAAAAGCTTCTATTCAATCCTTGTTCAAATGTTTTTTTTTTTTTTTTTAAAGTACTCTAGCAGATATACACAGCAAAAAAAAAAAAGAAAAAAAAAAGCTGACATTACCATATTGTTTTATTGTCTGATACATTTTTTTAAAAATTGCAGTCCAGTCCCAGTAGTTTTGTGACTTAAATGTAAATTTCATCTCATCAGCGTTGCTTCATTTATTGAAGTTGAGGTTCTCATTCCCTAGGGTAGATGTCCTTTTCTGCTCTGATTTGCTAGTTCTTCATCAGTGACAGCAAAATTGTCACTACTCTCAGCCCTGCCAACAGTGGAAATGTGTATAAATCCTCAGAGTCTAGGATGTGACTCAGCTGGCATTTTATAGAATTTCACATCTGGTTCTTCTTTTTTAACCTGCATATCCTTTCCCTGGCATAGATTGAAGTGGTTATGAACAACATTCTAACCAACATTAAGCAGGGAGGCTGGAAAGCAGAAGATCCAGGTCATTCAGTTGCCCTCTAAATCCTCCCTTTAAGGATGAGGTGTTTTTCCTTTTTTTTAATGAAGAGGTACTTGTGAAGAATGAAGACTACCATCTGCACTTATTAATATACCCTTTGGACTTTAATACTGAAGGTAAAGATTCTACACAATTCTCCATGCTACAAATCAGTGTATTAGTAACTTTTCTCCACCTCTGACTTATATCTCTCACAACAGTGCCGAGACATCCAGGAAAGTTGTTGAAAGTGGTGTTTATGATGCTATAATACAATTATACCCAGTCTCAATAGTACTAGGTCTGAAATCAATGCAGTTCCATCAGGCTTTATTTTTTGTTGTTGTTGTTTTTATTTTCCTTTCTTTTTTAAAATTTAAATTTATTTATTTTAATTGGAGGCTATTACTTTACAATATTGTATTGGTTTTGCCATACATCAACATGCATCCGCCATGGGTGTACACGTGTTCCCAATCCTGAATCCCCCTCCCACCTCCCTCCCCGTACCGTCCCTCTGGGTCATCCCAGTGCACCAGCCCCAAGTATCCTGTATCCTGCATCAAACCTGGACTTATATCATATTATACATGTTTCAATGCCATTCTCCCAAATCATCCCACCCTCTCCCTCTCCCACAGAGTCCAAAAGACTGTTCTATACATCTGTGTCTCTTTTGCTGTCTCGCATACAGGGTTATCGTTACCATCTTTCTAAATTCCATATATGTGCGTTAGTGTACTATATTGGTGGTTTTAAACTAGAGTGTTCTTTCGGGCTTCTGGGAGGTGATGAAACTGACGACTGAAGTTAGAACTCATTTGAAGAAGGAGGGTACCATGGCCTGGCAGCAATGGTTGACTAGTTTGAATACTCTAGCCACTGCTTATTATGTCATGTTGGGTGCTTGCCATATGGCATTGCTGACCTCTGTGGACTTAGTTTTATCCAAATTCGTATGTTGTGGCATCATGTGTTCTCCCGTTCTCCCAACCAGGCAATTTGTGTAAGCATAAGATGTTAATTACTTGAACTTGTACAGTTCTTTCTTTGAAAATATTTTCCCCTCAAAGACATATTTAAAGAATCCTGGAGTCTGTCATTTCAGATAGAGCAGTAATTTACTGTGATACTCGCCTTGGCTGATTACCATTGCTATTTTTACTTGTTCTTTTTATTATTTTGCATTATAATTTTTAGCATTATCTCTGCTTTTGTGAATTAATTTTTTCCTGACAAATTTTAAATCACTGTAGACTTTATAATCTTGTTTAATTTGTGTTTCTTTCTGCCTCTGGTAGGGACATTTCTTTCCTTAAGATCCACAGGAACTCTCGTGAAACCACAGTGAGAATGTGAGTTGTTTGATTTATTTTTAAAAACAGTTATGCTTTTGTGGTTTGTGGACATATAAACTTTTCTGACATTCATATATACTGTCAACATTTTATATTCTAAATTTCCTTTGTAAGGTATCCTTATAATTTATTCTATCTTGAGGTAGTTCCTATTTCTCCTTAATGTAAGCTAGAGAATCACATGGTCAGTAGTAATAAACTTTCCTCTCATCTCAAGATCTACATTATTATCTCAGGTTAGCTCCAGAGCCAGTTGATGTTCTTTTTGAGTGAATGTTCTGCTTTATAGCTTTTGAAAGTAGTCCTGGAAAGGTTAAGAATACTACCTCTTTTAATCTTTCAGGTATAGCAATTTTTATAAAATAGTAGGTATTAGGTTGGGTAAAGTCTCTTCTTGTTTACTATGGGAATTAAATTTCTTAAGTGACAGTTCGGTGTTGTTTTTCTATTACATGTGAAAATTTGTGATTTTTAGTAATAATCATTGTCTATTTTCTTCCTTCTTTGTCTTTTTCTTCTTTTACATATATTTGTAATCTAAATAGAGATGAGACTATTGTCACTTTGATTGGGGCTTAGTGATTTCTACCCCCTTTCTTTTCCTCAACTCAATTTCAGACCCTTTGACTATTGATTACATCTTGACTCTTGTTTCTTTATCTCTTAAGTACAAATAATATTGTACTATTATACTATTGAAATGCATTGAGTACTATAAGTGAGGTAATTTACATAAAACTCTTAAAACAATGCCTGACACATAGTAAATGTTACATTAGTGTTGACTATTAGTTGACTTTTTGAAGGCATATACATTTTGTTCAAATAGAACTCTGTGTAGCTGGGGATGTAAGGGAAAAAAGCATGAAACAGAGGCAGCATTATTGAAAATGTGGCATATGCCTCTGATTTCTCTTTTCTGAATTATTTTTTCTATTCCAATTACCCCTGCTGACCATTAAGAGTACTATAGCTTTGAGATTTTTACGTGAACAGAGAAAATGAAAATATTCTGAATAAATGTAGATATTTGGAATGACAGCCACTTTGTGCTATAGAAATGATCTGATTCAGAGAACAGCCATAGATTTCTAAGATGCTTTATATTCATAAATCTGGTTATGTTATGCAATATGGTTCTAAGCCAGAACTAATGAGAAAGCACACCTCTGTCTCCTCCTTCCTCTGCTTTATTATGCATTATATAATCAGCCTTCACATTAAGATGCCTTAATTTGTTAGTCATTGCAAAATGCCTCCCTCTTGGCACCTACAGTGTTGATATTTCTGACGTTCAGTTTTCCAAATGTTATTTTTGAAGATCATTTACATATTTTTCAAGTTTCATGGTTAATTTTTAGACCTTTTAACTACTTGAACTCAGTTAAATGCAAGAGTATTCTTAGCATTTCTGTCCCTCTTGATTTTAAAGCTTGGCCTTGCTTTAAGTTTAGGGAGATTTTGAACATTTTCTGAGAACATTTTAAATCTCGTCATTCCAATGCATCTGCTTTCCAGTGTGAGCTATGTTTGTATATATAAACACTGTTATCAAGGTCAACCTTAGGCAAATTTTGGAGCATAGGCAGCTCACTGCTTATTAAAAACTATCTCCTAAACTGACTTATAGACAGGCTGATCATATGTGTGATCATTGACCTTCCTCTTTATCAGAGCACTTGATGTTTTAAATTTCTTTTGTCAAATAAAGAACTGGATTTGTCAGTGGCAATCACATAATATGTTGTGATTCAATGTTATCCTGTAGTGTTTGAATTTCAAAGGTGACATTATGAGAAGGTCCTTCTTGACTAATGGGATTAAGAATGAAAGTGCAGGCACTGGATGTGAGAGGTATTTTGCAGTTAGAGGACTTTCTGGGACCTGTCAAATCACAGCCAGTATATTTTCTGTATTTAAGGTCATTCCTAAAAATTATTTTCTGGATAAAGTATTTTGCATTTGTTGTCACATTTGTCTAATAGGACTACTTGCAAAGGGAAAGCTAATTGTAAAGCAGCGGCAAATGCCATATTTAGCCAATTCATATTCAAGCCTTCCATTTTGCACTCTTTACGTACTTTAGGTTCTTTTCCAATATGTCATTCATTTCTCATCACAAATCTGCAGTTCTCAGAATCTAGCTTCTGGTCCACCCTTTCCTTCCCCTTCATCAACTGACTGAGACATACCTATATCCTCTATCACTCCAGATTATGGCCCTTATTTAGGTGACAACGGATATGCAGATGACATCACTTTTATGGCAGAAAGCAAAGAGGAATTAGAAACTCTTGATTACGGTGAAAGAGGAGAGTGAAAAAGCTGGCTTAAAACTCAACATTCAAAAACCTAAGATCATGGCATCCGGTCCCATCAGTCAGTTCAGTACAGTTCAGTCACTCAGTCGTGTCTGACTCTTTGCGAACCTATGGACTGCAGCACACCAGGTTCTCCTGTCCATCACCAACTCCCACAACCTGCTCAAACTCATGTCTGTTGAGTTGGTGATGCCATCCAACCATCTCATCCTATGACATCCTCTTCTTCTTCTGCCTTCAATCTTTCCCAGCATCAGGGTCTTTTGCAGTGAGTCAGTTCTTTGCATCAGGTGGCCAAGTATTGGAGCTTCAGCTTCAACATCAGTCCTTACAATGAATATTCAAGACTGATCGCCTTTAGTATTGACTGGTTTGATCTCCTTGCAGTCCAAGGGACTCAAGAATCTTCTCCAACACCAAAGTTCAAAAGCATCAATTCTTCAGCACTCAGCCTTCTTTATGCTCCAACTCTCACATCCATACATAACTACTGGAAGAACCATAGCTTTGACTAGACAGACCTTTGTCAGCAAAGTAATGCCTTTTCTTTTTAATACACTGTCAGGGTTGGTCATATCTTTTCTTCCAAGGAACAAGCATCTTTTAATTTCATGGCTGCAGTTACCATCTGCAGTGATTATGGAGCCCAAGAAAATAAAGTCTGTCACTGTTTCCATTTTTCCCCCATCTGTTTGCCAGGAAATGATGGGACCGAATGCCATGATCTTAATTTTTTTGAATGTTGAGTTTTAAACCAGCTTTTTCACTGCCCTCTTTCACTTTCATCAAGAGGCTTTTTAGTTCTTCTTCGCTTTCTGCCATTAGGGTGGTGCCATCTGCATATCTGAGGTTATTGATATTTCTCCTGGCAATCTTGATTCCAGCTTGTGCTTCATCCAGCCTGGCATTTCACATGATGTATTCTGCATTTAAGTTAAATAAGTAGGGTGACAATATACAGCCTTGACATGCTTCTTTCCCAACTTGGAACCAGTCTGTTGTTCCATGTCCAATTCTAACTGTTGCTTCTTGACCTGCATACAGATTTCTCAGGAGGCAGCAAGGTAGTCTGGTATTCCCAGATCTTTAAGAATTTTCCACAATTTGTTGTGATCCACACAGTCAAAGGCTTTAGCATAGTCAATGAAGCAGAAGTAGGTGGCAAACAGATGGGGAAACAGTGGAAACAGTGACTTACTTTATTTTCTTGGGCTCCAAAATCACTGCAGATGGTGACTGCAGCCACGAAATTAAAAGGTGCTTGCTCCTTGAAAGAAAAGCTATGCCAAACCTAGCCAGTGTATTAAAAAGCAGAGATATCACTTTTCCAACAAAGTTCTGTATAGTCAAAGCTATGGTTTTTCTAGTAGTTGTGTATGGATGTGAGAGTTGGACAATAAAGAAGGCTGAGCACTGAAGAATTTATGTTTTTGAACTTTGGTGTTGGAGAAGGCTCTTGAGAGTCCTTTGGACTGCCAGGAGATCAAACCAGTCAATCCTAAGGGAAATCAACCTGAATATTCATTGGAAGGACTGATGCTGAAGCTGAAGCTCCAATACTTTGACCACCTTATGCGAAGAACTGACTCACTGGAAAACACCGTAATGCTGGGAAAAATTGAAGGCAGGAGGAGAAGGGGCTGACAGAGGCTAGATGGTTGGATGCCATCACTGACTCAATGGACATGAGCTGGAGCAAGCTACAGGAGATGGTGAAGAACAGAGAAGCCTGGTGTGCTGCAATCCTGGGGTCGCAAAGGGTCAGACACAACTGAGTGACTGAACAGCACAACAACTTGTTATT
Organism: Bos indicus x Bos taurus; assembly: GCF_003369695.1. Classification (NCBI taxonomy): domain Eukaryota; kingdom Metazoa; phylum Chordata; class Mammalia; order Artiodactyla; family Bovidae; genus Bos; species Bos indicus x Bos taurus. Next base: position 23,721,286 of record NC_040103.1, on the reverse strand, counting down.
GGGTTTGTTTGTTACTTAGTATAGTGTTAAATAAGGTTAGAATATAGTTGTTCCTGATTAAGTACTCCTTTAGGGTACTGGCATAAAATAAAGGACAGCTGGAGAGATTATACTTTAATTCAAAGTAATGAATTTGTAATGGTGGCACTGCATAGATTAGATAGAACTGTAGAGGAACTGCGTTTTTGGAAAGGTCACCTTTCCAACACCATTCCAGTCATACCTTGTAGGAAATTACTTGTGTTATTGATGAATCTATTCCAGTTGAGCAATTGTAGGAAAGAGGAAAAACCATAGAGCAATGTCACTTAGCATCCTATAGTTGAAAAACTGAAACTATGTTTGCTAATCAGGCAAATACATACATTGTCATGGGATTTAGAAGCAAGGAAGGTGGAACGTATACTGTAAAAATATGATCATTTGCGGAGCAGGCAGCAACATTTGGGCTCTCTCTCTCTCTGCCTAAATTTTATCTTATGTCATCTTTTGAAACGTTGCTTATGATAAGTATTTTTCACTCTTTGTTAAGTTATCCAAGCCTCTGGAGTAAAATGATTTGCTCAAGGACTTATTGACTTGCTGGGAAGCAAGTGAGCTAAGATTGTATCCAGATCTTTTAATTCTAAATGCTTTTCTTGATTGTTTATTTTGGCATAATGCAATTTCAGGGTCAAGGTTGAGATTTGATGTTTTAGATTTATGTTCAGAGTCCTAAAGCTGATTTAAACGTGTTGTAAAGGTATATCATCAATCCTTTGATTAAAAGCATGGAGAGAAATCCAAGAGAAACACTAAAAAGCTAATTATCCTATGGAACTTCCTTTATAGGTAAATAGTTGTTTTTCTGGGCTTCCCTGGTAGCTCAGTCAGTATAGAATCTGCCTGCAGTGCAAGAGACCTGGGTTCGGGAAGATCCCCTGGGGAAGAAAATGACAAATCAGCCCAGTATTCTTGCCTGGAAAATTCCATGGACAGAGAAACCTGGTGGGCTACAGTCCATGGGGTCGCAAGAGTTGGAAACTACTTAGTATCTAAACCACCATCACGAGTTGTTTTTCTATTGCTGTTTTTCAAATTTTCTTTTTACTTGTGAAATTTTATCTAAAATTAAAAAAAAAAATTTATTCGGCTGCATTGGGTCTTAGTTGCAGCACATGGGATCTTTTATTGTGGGGGCACAGATTCTCTAGTTGTGGCACTGGGGCTCAGTAGTGGTGATGTGCAGGCTTAGTTTCTCTGTGGCATGTGGGATCTTAGTTCCCCAACCAGGGGTCAAACCTGCATTCCCTGCATTGCAAGGCAGATTCTTAACCACTGGACCACCAGAGAAGTCCCTAAAATTTTGACATGATAATTACAGTGTGTCTTCAAATGGATCTCTCTGAAAGTATGTTAGTCGCTCAGTCATTTCTGATTCTTTGCCACTCCATGGACTGCAGCCTGCTAGGCTCTTCTGTCTATGGAATTCTTCAGGCAAGAATACTGGAGTGGGTAGCCATTTCCTTCTCCATGGGATCTTCCCGACCCAGGGATTGAACCCAGGTTTCCTGCATTGCAGGCATATTCTTTGCCATCTGAGCCATCCTATGGGTTCATCTTGTTTGAGACTGTTTCTCCTGGGCCTGAATGTCTGTTTCCTTTTACAGGTTAGGGAAGTTTTCAGCTGTTATTTCTTCAAATATGTTTTCTGCTCCTTTCCCCTTTTCCCTCCCTCTGGGACACCTTAATGTGAATGTTAGTATTCTTGATGTTGTTTCAGAGGCCCTTAAGCCATCCTTATTTGTTAAATTTTCTTTTTTTTTTTTGCTGTTCAGATTGGGTGATTTTACTACTCTGTCTCTCAGATGTTTATCTGTTCTTCTGTACCATGAAATCTACAGTTGATTCCCTCTTATGTATTTTCCATTACAGTTATTGTATTATCCACCTCTGATTTTTTTTTTTTTTCTTATAGTTTCTGACTCTTTGTTGAGGTTCTCACTGTGTTCATCCATTCTTCACCCAAGTTTAGGGATCATCTTTACGATCATTTCTTTAAATTGTGTATCAGATAATTTACTTATCTCTTTATTATGAGGTCTTTTGATGAGGGGTTGTCTTCTTTCATTTGGAAAATATTTCTCTGTTTCCTCATTTTGTTTGGCTCTCTGTGTTTGTTTCTATGCAGTAGGCAGGAAGGCTACATGTCTTAGTCTTGAAGAGGTGGTCTTGTGTGGGTGATTAGCCTATTCCTTGAGCCCTGTCCTAGTCTCAGTCATTTCTTGACTCTTTATAGCTGTTTATACTGCTTGGTTTATTCTTGATATGCTCCTGTTTTTAAGGATATGCCGAGACCTACCAGTATTTTGAGGGGAAGAATCTTACTTAGCACCTAATTTCAGGCTGATTGGAGGCCAGTTGCTCATGCAGGAGGTCTTAAAGTATGAAGATATTTGTAATCCTATGAAACTGTGATTATAATCCCTATTGGCCCATGAGCCATGAGATCTGGAGATGTCCCCTGGGTGACAGTTGCAGAAATTGGTGCTTCTGACAAGGGTAAATGCTCCTTTCTGAGGAGTCTTATTGAGCTGTAGTGAGGCCAGTTGTATGTACAAAGATAATATATCCATGCTTATGTTCCTTGAGCAGGCATCCTTAGCTTCTAGATGTGTGGGAAACCTGAATCCTGCCCCTCATGGTGAGGCTCCAGGCTAAGTAAATAGGTCTTTTTCATAGGTAGACTGGGTGTGTTTCATTCTGCTGTCTGTGGGATGGTGGCCTTCCAAGTACTGTATTTCTAATTGTTGCAGTATTTGGAGCTCAGGAACGTCAGTCCCCCAGGCCACCAGGGCCAGGCAGTTAAGGGATGTCCCCTGTGTTGACTGTGCTTGCCCGCTGGCGGTAGTTGGGAAGCTAGACTGTAGCGGGTAGGGCGTGCTCTCTTACTTCAGGAAGTCAGAGGGAAAATGGCAGTATATGATCCTGGACTTCGGTATTGCCTCATAAGCGTGACTTGTCTGTGTATGTATGTGTCAAGTTTAGGCTAGGGAGTGAAAGAATACAACTGCCTGGGCTCACCAGCCCCAGGCAGAGGGCGGGGCGTGTTGGCTGGGCCATAGTCTGGGAGAGGAGTGACACTGTGACCACTTGCATTTGCTAGCCCCAGCCAGGGGGTTGGGGAGGGAGTGTCACAGTCTGCTGCCCTCACACACTTCAGCCAGGGAGCAAGAGACTGCTGTGACGATTTGCATCCATTCACCTCAGCCAAGGTACCCGCGAGTACCAGAGCTCTCTGGCTTTAGCAGTGTGGCAGGACAGTGCTGTGATCACTCATTCCCATGTTTGAGCTTGCACACTTTGCATTGATCGCCTGGCGATCAATACAAAGAAATAGAGGAAAACAATAGAATGGGAAAGACTAGAGATCTCTTCAAAAACATGAGAACTATCAAGGAAAACTTTCATGCAAAGATGCGCACAATAAAGGACAGAAACAGTATGGACCTAACAGAAGCAGAAGATATTAAGAAAAGGTGGCAAGAATAACAGAACTATGCAAAAAAGATCTTAATGACCCAGATAACTGCAATGCTGTGATCACTCACCTAGAGCCAGACATCCTGGAATGCAAAGTCAAGTGGGCCTCAGGAAGCATCACTCTGAACAAAGTTAGTGTAGGTGATGGAATTCCTGCTGAGCTATTTCAAATCCTAAAAGCTGATGCTGTGAAAGTACTGCACTCAATAAAACAGCAAATTTGGAAAACTCAGCAGTGGCCACAGGACTGGAAAAGGTGTTTGCATTCTAATCCCAGAGAAAGGCAATGCCAAAGAATGTTCAAACTACCACACATTGCACTCTTCTCACATGCTAGCAAAGTAATGCTCAAAATTCTCCCAGTGAGGCTTCAGCAGTATGTGAACTGAGAATTTCCATATGTTCAAGCTGGATTTAGAAAAGGCAGAGGAACCAGAGATCAAATTACCAACATCAATTGAATCATAGAAAAAGCAAAAGAGTTCCAGAAAAACATGTACTTCTGCTTTGTTGACTACACCAAAGACTTTGACTGTGTGGATCACAACAAACTGTAGAAAATTCTTAAAGAGATGGGAATACCAGACCACCTTACCTCCCTCCTAAAAAATCTGTATGTAGGTTAAGAAGCTACAGTTAGAACCAGACATGGAAAAACGAACTGGTTCCAAGTTGGGAAAGGAGTATGTCAAGGCTGTATATTGTCACCCTGATTATTTAACTTATATGCAGAGTACATCATGTGAAATGCCAGGCTGGATGAAGCACAAGCTGGAATCAAGATTGCTGGGAGAAATATCAATAACCTCAGATAGGCAGATGATACCACCCTTACGGCCCAAGGCGAAGAGGAACTAAAGAGCCTCTTGATGAAAATGAAAGAGGACAATGAAAAAGCTGGCTTAAAATTCAACTTTCAAAAAGCTAAGATCATGGCATCCAGTCCCATCACTTCATGGCAAATAGATGGAGAAACAGTGGAAACAGTGACAGACTTTATTTTCTTGGGCTCCAAAGTCACTGTAGATGGTGATTGCAGCCATGAAATTAAAAGGTGCTTGCTCCTTGGAAGAAAAACTATGACCAACCAAGACAGTATATTTAAAAGCAGCAAAGCAGCATTGCTTTGCTGACAAAAGTCCGGATAGTCAAAGCTATGGTTTTTCCAGGTGTGATTTATGGATGTGAGAATTGAGCTGTAAAGAAATATGAGCATCGAAGAACTGATGCTTTTGAACTTTGATGTTGGAGAAGACCCTTGCGAGTCCCTTGGACTGCAAGGAGATCCAACCAGTCCATCCTGAAGGAAATCAGTCCTGAATATTCATTGTAAGGACTGATGCTGAAGCTGAAACTCCAATACTTTGGCTACCTGATGTGAAGAACTGACTCATTGGAAAAAAACCCTGATACTGGGAAAGATTGAAGGCAGGAGGAAAAGGGATGACAGAGGATGAGAATGTTGGACGCCATCACCGACTCGATGGACATCAGTTTGAGCAAGCTCCGGAGTTTGTGAAGCCTGGCGTGCTTCAGTCCATGGGGTTACAAAGAGTTGGACGTGACTGAGCGTCTGAATTGAACTGAACTTGTGCTAGCAGGTTAGGTAGAGAGTGCAGCCTTGGCATCTGCCAGCACCTTTTCTTGGAGAGCATTTCCACTTCTCCCTACTCCTCGAGTCAAAGCTTTTAGATTTGAAACTATCCTTCCTTCCCTTGTGGCTCAGCTGGTAAAGAATCTGAGCACAGTGTGGGAAACCTGGGTTCAACCCCTGGGTTTGGAAGATCCCCTGATGCGGGGAGCCGGTGAGGCATTCCACTCATGACAAAGGTCATGAGGAAGGAGGCTCGGCATACGCAAAGGCGGGATCGAGCCTCAGGAGTCCACCTGGATATTCTCGAGCATTTTCCCCCAAAAAACCAGAGTCTGCCTACTTTATTGCTTTGTGCTCTCACCTCTGACTTTACTAGGGGCTGTCCCCTACCACCATCTCTCTCTCTGTGTGTCAAAGAGTTAACTTACAGCTCCAATTAATAAAGTTCCTGGGCAATTAGGAGTGTTTAAATCCAAACCCCTCTGATGGCTCTCTAACTCGCCTGACAAGTTTACCCGGACTCCTGCAGCTATGCATACGATTGTTTACAGTCTCCCAGCCTCGAGAGGCATGGGAAGCTTAAGATATTCAAATAGCTTAGAGCCTCTCAGAGAGTTAAAAACTGTCAGAATAAACTAGTAAAGGATTTCATTGATGAGTCAATGCTTGTTGCCAAGTTTTCACATCCCCTGAATTGTATCCTTGAATATGTATTAATTAATAGTTGGTATATAGTAAAAAATAAGTAGTGGCCTTGGTGTTAGTAACTTTAGACCCTTAAGGTAATAAATTCTTTCTTTGTTGTAAACCCATTACACATCCGCCCTATAGGAATGCAATTTTATCTTTGGAAGATGGTGCCAAACCTTGAAATAATTACTCTTAGAGAAAATAAGTCTTTGTTGATAAGTCCTTGTCAAGAGTCATAAAATGTTAGTAGGCCTTCTGGCCAGAAGATGATGTAAATCACCTAAACCATTTGTATACGATAAATTTGCAGGAAAGAAACCTTGGTTTTTGATAAGAACCAAAGACTGCTGACTTTGCATCCCCTATTATCCTCTATGTGTAACTTAGGGTATAAAAGCCCCTGTTAAAAATAAAGCTACGGGCCTTGTTCACCAGAGCTTGGTCTCCCCATGTCATTCTTCCCTTTAACTTCCAGCTGAGTCTCCATCTGGAGTGCGGAACCCACCACGCTTACTAATTATGCCTGGGCTTCTAAGACCCACTCGAGAAGGAGTCTAGGGTGAGACACCTTCCGCTATTCGAGAGGGCGCCTGCGGCCTACGTAAGTGGTGCAAACTTCTTGTCTTGAAGTTTTATTGGTCTCCCGCGTAAACCAAGCTACTCAGCTTCTTTTCTCCACTGAATTTTCCTACTGAGCTATCCTCATTCTATTGTTCTCTATATCTCCAATTAGCATATAAATAGTCGCCTAGGCCGTCTCTCCTTCGAATACCCTGGATCAGCTGGGGCTGGTCCCCAGCACCCTGAAGAAGGGAAAGGCTACCCACTCACAGTGTCCTGACCTGGAGAATTCCATGGACTCTATCATCCATGGGATCACAAAGAATCAGACACGGCTGAGTGGACACGACTGAGCAATTTTAATCAGGCTTCCCAGATAGCTCAGTTGTTAAAGAATCCACCTGCAATGCAAAAGACCAGGGTTTGATTCCTGGGTCGGGAATATACGCTGAAGAAGGGATAGACCACCCACTCCAATATTCTTGGGCTTTCCTTGTGGCTCAGTTGGTAAAAAAACTGCCCTCAGTGCAGGAGACCTGGGTTTGATCCCTGGGTTGGGAAAATCCTCTGGAGAAGGGAAAGACTACCCACTCCAGTATTCTCCCCTGGAGAATTCCACGGACTGTGTAGTCCATGGGGTTGCAAAGAGTCGGACATGACTGAGCAACTTTCACTTCCACTTCACAGATAGTTTTGGCACTTTTCAAATTTGTCTTATTTTGCTGAGTCCTGAGGCAACTGAGGGCACATGTGAGCCTTTTCAGAGGAAAATCTGAGTTTCCTACAGCACTTTGGGACTCCTGGACATCAGCCCTGTTGCTTTTCTGGGTCAGATGTTTTGGAAACCTGGCTCTCTGCTGTAGACCCCAGAACCTAAGGTACATAATGTTATGCCAACTCCTTTCTCCTCCTGGAGAAGTGCCTATCTGGTGAGATTCCTCCCTTCTGTGTACTGTCACACTGGGGATGGTCAGAGACAGTTTCTCTGCCTCTCCTATTGTCTTTATGCAGTTCTTTTTATCCTTTGTTGAGGAACAGTGTTCAGATAGTTTGTAGGTTTTTTCCCAGAGGGAATTTATCTAAATATAGTTTTATATTTGTTGTGTCCCTGTGAAGAGGTAAATTCAGGCTCTTCCTATGCTGCCACCTTGAACTGCCCAGTCTGGAGAATATTCTTGAGAGAATATTTGAAAACTTCTAATCCAAAACCAACACTTACCTTAAAAGAGAGCATATTTAAGTTACATGTTGATGTGATGAATGATTTTTTTTTTTTTTGCTGAGAAAATGACTGATTTTTAGGATCAGTTCAACAACTTGGAGCTTCTGGTTTCATGGAAAGGGATATAATAAACTAGGTATTGTTTAAAATTAAAAAGAATTGCAGGGTAAACAAAATGCCATGAAAGATTGCTAGATATTCACTTTTGGAAAATTATGTATGGTTACTTTAAGAAACTTTGGGTATTATGAAAAATATTTTCAGAAAATATCATTGTTAAAATGAGTGTTGAAACCCAGATTTTTGAATGGGGATTGCTTTTGTAGAGAGAGCAAAGGAAGGGCATATTCTTGTTAATCTCTGTATCTCATTTACTTGGTGAATTGTCTGATATGCAGTGGGTTCTTAATAAATGTTGGGAAAATGAAAACTTCATAAATTCTTGGACACTTGGGTCAGTTTTGTTAAATTTAGTGATGATGATATAAGCAGAATGTAAGAGTTATTACTTTTCAAATCTTGAAAGTAACTTCTTGTTCTCTTTTTCAGAAATGCGTTGTATATATATATATATATATATGGAAATCTACATAAAACCTCAATTCGACATTCTATTTTATATTCTCTGTAATATTATTTGTTCATTATTGCTTTTAAAGAACAAGTTCAATTCTCCTTACTCAAAACAGTAATCAGAACAAAAAAAATACAAAAGAAGGCAAAAATTGTGCATAAAAATAAGGGACTGAATGAACAATTAAAAGACATAATTATGAAAAAAAAAGGTATGAAACACTAGTCCACCCACTGTTTAAAAAATTTTGTACTTGTGTTTCGTGTATCAGTGTACTGGAGCATTCTTATTAAATACAAAACCTCACTGAATAAAACATTAAGATTATATACAAAACAAACAGAAGCCAAGAGACACACTTTATCTCCCTGTAATATTCTGACATTATATGTAATAAGGCATTCATGTAGGAACATAATTAGAGCAAGAACACTACCCAGGTATAATGTGAGAAAATTTACGTGGCAATGAGAACATTAGCTTTTGCCTTCTCTAGTTTAAACTGAAATTTGTATTTTCAGCATTGCACTCTGGGAGCCTTTATACACTTTATCCTCTAGATTATTTTTTTAGTTAAAAAAGCACAAACTCCATCTTTAACTCCCCAAGAGTCTGCTTGTTTTTAAAACAACATGCTTAGAATTATTGCTATGCAATTATCATGCACACAGTGGTCTTAAAAAGCCCAGCTGTGTAAGCATCCATGAAGATTCAAAAAACTATTTAGATAGCTGTTGTTTGATATTATTTTATGATTATAAAATGATTATTTGCTATCAGAATTCTAAAATTACAAACATGTTTATAGCTGTAAACTGGTAAAGTGTATGACTCATATGTAAGCATAATGCCTCATATGTAGTAAATGTTAGCAAGGATGCTTTTTAAAAAAATTTAAAAGAAGATACTAATAGAATTTGTATTTTGACGTTTTATTATTAGCTATTTAAACTCTTCAGTCTTAAATGTGTAAATTTGTTCTGAGTTTCATAAAAATACTGTTAGATATTTTGAATGTTTATGTTAATGGAAGTTTTGCTGTTTTCCTCCCTGTATTGCTCCATTTCCTCCTTTATTTTATCTTAATAATCTTAATTAAAGCTGAGATTGAATATTTTATGTTGTGTCCTATATCCTTTACCTCGTGGGAAATAAATTAAATCCCTAACATTTTTAAACTTTTCAAAGCAGTGTTTAGTTCCTAGGTAATTAATCCTAAGAAAATTGCTAGAGCATCCCATCTTATATAATTTAATTGACTGTAGGGATAAAAAATTTTTTAGGGAAAGAACTGTCATCTTTATTAGGTGATCCTTCATTCAGGTAAACAATCCAGTAATAATGAAATTTGTGTCCTATTACTTTCTCCAAAAAGAAATATGTTTGATTATGGTTTATATTTGTTGTTAATTTAATAATAAAAGTAAATTCAATATCCTAATATTTTTAGCTGTTAAAATGGATCAAAAGAAGTCATTTGGTAAGGCAATGAGGTGATTAAGTAAACAATTCAGACTGAGGCATAATTCTGGTGTAAAATCAAGATGACACCCAGAGGGATGGAGTGGGGAGGGAGCTGGGAGATGGGTTCAGGATGGAGGGATACATGTGTACCCATGGCTGATTCATGATGATGTAAGGCAAAAACCACCACAATATTGTAAAGTAATTATCCTCCAATTAAAATAAATAAGTTAATTAAAAAATCTATCTCAGCAGACATATCTATCCAGGTATGCCTCATATTACATAAACATTTAGGGTATCTTTTCATAAAAGGGTTTAAACTGAATACTGCAAAATTATATAACAATAGTACTCTATATCTGTCCTTTTAGCTGTCCGTTTTATAGACAAAATTTGTCACGGTCAATTACTATATATATTCAAAATGCTAATTCATATTCCAGTTTCCTTTGCCCCATCCCATCCTGTATCTAATATCTTCAGAATTATAAATATGAGCTAGCAATGCCAATGCCAATTTGACTCCAGTTTCAATATTCTATTACTCAAGGGCATATATATCAGGAAGCAGGAACCACTGAAAGTCATCTTAAAGGGTGCATACCACTCCTTATTCATACGTAAGGGCTATTTAAAGTACCACTATTTCTTGCTGGAGAGGATGTGGAGAAAAGGCAACCCTCTTACACTGTTGGTGGGAATGCAAACTGGTACAGCCACTGTGGAGAACAGTGTGGAGATTCCTTAAAAAACTGGGAATAGAACTGCCATATGACCCAGCAATCCCACTGCTGGGCATACAAACTGACGAAGCCAGAATTGAAAGAGACACATGTACCCCAGTGTTCATTGCAGCTTTGTTTACAATAGCTAGGACATGGTAGCAACCTAGATGTCCATTGGCAGACAAGTGGATAAGGAAGTTGTGGTACATATACACAGTAGAATATTACCCAGCTATAAAAAGGAACACATTTAAGTCAATTCTAATGAGGGGATGAAATTGGAGCCTATTATACAGAGTAAAGTAAGTCAGAAAGAGAAATACTAATGCTGTATATTACACATATATATGGAATTTAGAAAGATGGTAACAGTGATCTTATATGCAAGGCAGCAAAAGAGACACAGCTATAAAGAACAGATTTTTGGACTCTGTGGGAGAAGGCGAGGGTGGGATGATTTGAGAGAATTTGAGAGATGATTTGAGAGAATACCATGTAAAATAGATGACCAGTGCAAGTTGGATGCATGAAGCAGGTCACTCAAAGCCAATGCTCTGGGACAACCCAGAGGGATTGGGTGGGGAGGGAGGTGGAAGGGGGTTCAGGATGGGGGGACACATATGCACCTGTGGCTGATTTATGGTATGGCAAACCCACCACAATATTGTAAAATAAGTATCCTCCAATTAAAATAAATTTTAAAAAAGCACCACTTTAAAAACAAAAATCAAGATGACAGGGCATTGCTTCCCTAGCATGAAGAACAGGTTTCCTAGTTCAGTGAATAATCAATACAGTAAGAAAAAATTAATTTACATCAAATTAAATAGAGAGAGAAAAACATAGGAAAGGTGGGGCAAGTAATTATTTTTCTAATGTTTTAAATAAGTGGCTTAAATCTTAAGCTTCAAAGGCCTTAGTGTAATCTAACCCAGTTCAGTGATAAGTGAAATTTAACAATGTATGAACATTTCAAAGAAGAGAAATCACCATTTTACTGCTCCTATTCTCTCATCTATTATATCTGTTAATACCTATTCATTTAATATCTTGCATTTAAATTATTGTATGTCTTTCTGATGCTTGTTTTTAGTGGAAAGAGTTAAGAAAAATTTCACACAGTATTGCAAAAATTCAGATTGTTTTCTGCTACTTGCTATATGACATTGAACAAGCTGTGTTTTTCTTTATCCTTATAATAAGCACAATATAATGGGATCAAATAAAATTGTATAGACTATTAAAACACTGTGAAGCTCTACTAGAGTGTTTTCGGTTCTTATTGGAAGGTCTAACAGCCTACTGATTAAGCCTCTGGATTCTGGAGCTAGTTATTTTGGTTTAAAACTCCACCTCCATCACTTACCAGTATTGTTTGGTTTAGACATTTAACATTATTTGCAACATGGAGATGATACTAGGTTTCATAGGATTATTAGTATTGAAAATTTAATATTTATAGGTTGGATATAGCAGTGTTGACACTTAGTAATCACTATACACAGTCAATCGGCCTGTGTATCAACATAATACACGGAAGAAACACTGTCTTAGTATTGTTGGACTGTTAGACTGTGTAATTTTCCCTCTAAATACTATTTAAGATATAATTAGAGAATTTTAGAGTTGTAATAGACTTCAGAAATTATTGTAATTTTGTACCATAAGAACAATCACATAAAAAATTTTTATTTTAGAGTGACCCCTCAAAAGTTGGACATCTCATTTATTATATTAGAAAAATGAGTTTGAGAGAAGTTAATAAACGTAGCATTGCCTTGTGCTTAGAACATGGATGTAGGTCAGAAAGATCTAGATTCCTGTACCAACAATAGTAGTAGTTCTGTGAGCTTTGATGAATTATAAACTTTCTGTGCTTCTCTTCTTATATATAAGAATGACAATAAGGATTCTTACTTCATGGAGATGGGAAAGCACCTGGAACACTGCCATCTATACAGTAGATGCTCAATATATGTTAATTTTTATTCATCACTTCCTCTTGTCCCTTCCTCTTTTCCATCTAAATGACTCTTCTTAGACCCTGCAACTTATTAGTACTTCTCATTAATTTATAAGTGATGTGTATTCAGTAAATCTAACCTTAATATTGAAGGCTATTTTGGGACATTTTATTTGTTACATCAGCTTTAGATATTTTTTCTACCAATATTCTGAATATCAAAGGTAGCAAGATGATCAATCTGAAAAAGGACGATACAAGAGGTTGTAATAATTTAGAGAATATAATCGAAATAAATTGGTAAGAGAGAACACAGTATTTCCACTTAAATAAGAAATGCTGTCTCTATCACAAAGCATAGAAGGAAGACTAAGTACCTGAAACCCTACTAATAGTCACTAAATACATGTCCCTCATGGTTCAGTCCCGGCATGCTAGCTTCTGTGTCTGACTTTCCAAAAAGGAATGAACTGTGGATGTGTCAGTGGCCCTCATAACACATCACTTTGCATCCCTCCTGGTTGGTCTGGGGATAGAACCAGGAGTCTTTCTTACTCTGTTCTGCCAGTCAATGTTTGTGTACATCTCCGTCACTGTCATCATTGTCATCATCTGTCATTGTTTTTCATTTGTGATTTCCTTTAGTATTGTTCTGTCAGAGAGAACACTGCAAGGAACAGCTGTGATCTCTTATGGTACTGGCATTCCCTATTACCTCTTACGACTCTGCATTCTGTACTCCCAGGAGCCAAATCTCTTCAGTAAGATGTTAATTGTACATTTGTCACAAATGGTCTTTATTGTGTAGAGATATGTTCCCTCTAACCAATTTTGATGAAAGTTTTTGTAATAAATAGATGTTGAATTTTTTTCAAGCGCTATTTCTGCATCTGTTGAGATGATCATGTGATTTTTATACTTCTTTTGGGATGCGGCATATCACATTGATTGATTTGTGAACTTGGAACCATCTTTGCTTCCCTGGGATAAATCACACTTAATTGTGGTGTATAATCTTTTTTATTTATTGGCAAATTTGGTTTGCCAATATTTTGTTGAGGATTTTTACATCTAGATTCATCAAAAGTATTGCCATGTAAATCTCTCTCTTTTTCTTTTTTTGTAGTGTTTTTGTCTGGGTTTGGTATAAGAATAATGGTGGCCTCATATAATGAATTTGGGAATATCTTCTTCAATTTTTGGCATAGTTTGATAAGGATAGATATTAGCTCTTTTTAATATATTTGATCAAATTCCCCTGTGAAGCCAATGTTTGTTTGCTGGGAATTTTTTAAAGTTACAAATTCATTTGCATTACTCATAATCAGTCTATCCAGATTGTCTATTTCTTCCTAATTTAGGCTTGAAAGATTGTATGCTTTTGGAAATCACTCCATTTCATCTATGTTGTCCAATTTGCTGGCATATAATTATTCATAGTATCCTCTTATGATTCTTGTATCTCTGTGGTATTGGTTATTATTTCTCCTCTTTCATTTCTTCTTTTGTTTATTTATGTCTCCCTTTTCTTCTTGATGATCCTGGCTAAAAGTTTACCAATTTTGTATATCTTTTCAAAAGTCCACCTGTCAGTTTCACTGATATTTCTATTTTTTGTCTTATTTATTTTCTCTGTGATCTTTATTATTTCTTTCCTTTTGCTGACTCCAGGGTTTGCCTATTTTTCTTTTTCTCACTGCTTTAGCTTGGTATATTAGGTTTTTGAGTTTTTTCTTGTTTTGGTGGGTTGGCCTGTGTCTCTATACATGATCCATCCTGAAGAATATTCTATGTGCACTTGAAAAGAATGTGGATTCTCCTATCTTTGGATGGGATGTCTTGTAAATAACTATTAAGTCTAACTGGTCTATTTTGTCATTTCTATGTCATTTAATATCATTGTTGCTCTGTGATTTTCTGTCTAGATGATCTGTCCATTGATGTAAGTGGAGTGTTAAAGTACCCTACTATTAATATTATTTTATTCCCATCATTTTCCCCCTTTATGTCTATTAATATTTGATTTATATGTTTAGATGTTCTTGTATGATGTACTTATGTTAAAGTGTTATCTTTATTATCTTCTTGTGTTTTCCCTTTATCATTACGTATAATGTCCTTTGTCTTTTGTTACAGAGTTTGTGTTAAAGTGTATATTATCTGATATGAGTATTGTTACTCTTGCTTTCTTGTTTGCATTTGCATGAGATATCCTTTTCCATTCCCTTATTTTCAGCCTGTGTGTGTCTTTTCTCCTGGAAGGGAGTCTCTTGTAGGTAGTATATTGAAGGGTTTTATTGATTATCTGATAAACCACCCTATGTCTTTTGACTGGAACATTTGGTCTATTGATTTTTTAAAAAATTTTTTTTAAATTTAAATTTACTTATTTTAATTGGAGGCTAATTACTTTACAATATTGTATTGGTTTTGTCATACATCAACATGAATCTGCCACGGGTGTACGCGTGTTCCCCATCCTGAACCCTCCTCCCACCTCCCTCCCTGTACCATCCCTCTGGTTCATCCCAGTGTACTGGCTGCAAGCATCCTGTATCCTGTATCGAACCTGGACTGGTGATTTGTTTCTTATATGATATTATACATGTTTCAATGCCATTCTTGATTAGCTGTACTTACTGCTATTTTACTACTTATTTTCTGGTTGTTTTGTAATTCTTCTGTGTTCTTTTCTTCTTTTTGTTTCTTTGTGCTTTGAAGATTTTCTTTAGCAATATGCTTATGCTCTTTTCTCTCTAGTTTTTGTATATATATATGTGTATGTGTATACAGTATGTATGTATATATACATATATATATATATATATATATATATATATAGTAGACTTTTGATTTGTGGTTATCATGGGACATATATGTAGACCTGTAATTATATCTACTTACTTTAAATAGTTAGTCCTTTAAATTCAAGAGCATCCAAAACCATCTACATTCATTACTCTCCTTTCCCACATTTTATATTTACATCTTCAAGTTATCTTGTTGATTATTGTAGAGATAGTTGATTTTTCATTTTTGTTTTTTGATTTTTATACTACTTTATTTAGGTGGTTGGTCATCAGTCTTTATTGTCTATTTGCCTATACTAATGGGATTTTTCTTTTCCTATGGGTTCTACTTTTATTTTCCATTTAGATATTAAAGATTCTTACTTCTTTATTTTCCATTTAGAGGAAAATACTAAACCCTTTAACAGGTTTAGTATTGATAAACTCTTAGTTTTTGCTTGTCTGAGAAGTTCTTTATTTTTCCTTTTATTGTATGTGATAATCTTGCTGGGCAGAGTATCATAGGTTGTAGGTTTTTCCCTTTCAGCACTTTGGATAGATGGTTCCATTTCCTTCTCACCTGCAGAGTTTCTGCATAGAAATCACCTGATAGCCTTATGGAGGTTCCATTGTGTAGGACTGATTTTCTCTTGCTAAGTTTAGAATTCCCTGTTTAAATCTCACTGCTTAAATTATGATATGTCTTGGTTTTGGTCTGTTTGAATTCACCTTGTTTGATATGCTCTGTGTTTCTTATACCTGGATATCTGTTTCCTTCTTCCAGAAATTTTCAATCATAATTTCATCAAGTACAATTTCAACCATTTTCTCTCTCTCCTCTTTCTCGGACCCCTGTAGCATAAATGTTGGTACACTTAATGTTGTCTCACAAGTCCCTTAAACTGCTCTCATTTTGCTGTTATGATTAGGTGGTTTTCATTATTCTGTCTTCCTGATCACTTATGCATTCCTCTGTATCATCAGTTTTCTGTTAATTCCTTCTAGTGTGTATTTCATTGTTATTATCATATTCTTCATTTCTGACTGGTTCTTTTTCATATTTTCTAGTTTCTTGTCAATATTCTCACTGTGTTCTATTCTTTTCCTGAATTCCATTAGCATTCTTATTACTAGTGCTTTAAATTGTTTACCTGGTAAATTGTTTCATTAGTTTATTTTTCCAGGCTTTTCTCTTCTCTTTCAATGAGACCAATTTCTCAGTCTTCTCATTTTGCTTAACTATCTGTCTATGAAATTAAGTGAAACAATTATTTAATATATTTTGCATGCTAATAATAGAATGAATATCCCTATGTGAGAATGTCCCTATATAGTATGTGTGTGCCCAGTGGCTTTGGTGGGAGAGAGAGAGATGAATTTGATGTGAGGACAAATTACATATTTACTCAGGGTGTGCTGGCAGTTGTCATCTTGGTGGCATTGGGGTAGGAGATGGAGAAGCTATGGCTGGACCCAGGTATGAGTTGGTTCTTCCCCTCTGGTGCTTATCACTGCCCTACTAGGGGCAAGAACAGGTTTCAAATTGTTGGAGCCGAAGCCCTGAGGGCTGGATCCAAGCTGGCTCCATTCCCTTTATGTTTGTGCTCCTCATCCCAGAAAGGAGCAATGCTGGAACAAGAGGGGCTGGTGTAGACCCTCAGTTTGGATGGAGGCTATGGTAGACACGCCAGGGTCAGAGATCTGTACTGCTTCTGATGTACTACCTGCGTAAACACCAGTAATGCCTGCCCTTACTCTACTCAAATATTGATTTGGGTCTAAGTCATCTTTATCTCTTATAATTGGGCTCTTCCCTTAGCCTCTGCCACTCTTGCTGTACTGGGAGCTGTGCCTCAAAGCAATTTGTGTGTTGGGATACAAGCTGTGGCAATTTGGCTGTAGGCAGATGGGACTTATTATGATGAGTTGCCTGTGTAAGCATTAGAAATGGCTGTCCCTATCTTTCTCAGATGCTGCTTCATGTCTGAACCATGTCTGTATGTCACAACCAAGCTTTCAAGCAGGCTTGGATTATTCACTCAGTTCGTGCTTGGGTGCACATGGTGGTGGTGTGGAAAACCTGCACCCTCAACTCTGCCTCAGGAAAAAGCAAGTGTGCAAACACTTCTCATGAATGGAGTTTATACCTCTCGCTGTTAAAAGGTGCATGATCCATGTTGATTTAATTTTGTGTATGATATGAGGTAGGGGTTCATCTTCCTTCTTTTGCATGTAAATAAACAATTGTCTGTGAACTGTGAGTTTCCAGATATTCAAGCTGGTTTTAGAAAAGGCAGAGGAACCAGAGATCAAATTGCCAAAGTCCGCTGGATTATCGAAAAAGCAAGAGAGTTCCAGAAAAACATCTATTTCTGCTTTATTGACTATGCCAAAGCCTTTAACTGTGTGGAAAATCACAATGAACTGTGGAAAATTCTGAAAGAGATGGGAATACCAGACCACCTGACTTGCCTCTTGAGAAATCTGTATGCAGGTCAGGAAGCAACAGTTAGAACTGGACATGGAACAACAGACTGGTTCCAAATAGGAAAAGGAGTACGTCAAGGCTGTATATTGTCACCCTGCTTATTTATATGCAGAGTACATCATGAGAAATGCTGGGCTGAATGAAGCACAAACTGGAATCAAGATTGCCAGGAGAAATATCAATAACCTCAGATATGCAGATGATACCACCCTTATGGCAGAAAGTGAAGAAGAACTAAAGAGCCTCTTGATGAAAGTGAAAGAGGAGAGTGAAAAAGTTGGCTTAACGCTCAACATTCAGAAAACGAAGATCATGGCATCTGGTCCCATCACTTCATGGCAAATAGATGGGGAAACAGTGGAAACAGTGTCTGACTTTGTTTTTTTAGGCTCCAAAATCACTGCAGATGGTGACTGCAGCCATGAAATTAGAAGACGCTTACTCCTTGGAAGGAAAGTTATGACCAACCTAGGCAGCACATTAAAAAGCAGAGACATTACTTTGTTAACAAAGGTCTGTCTAGTCAAGGCTATGGTTTTTCCAGTGGTCATGTATGGATATGAGAGTTGGACTGTGAAGAAAGCTGAGCACCAAAGAATTGATGCTTTTGAACTGTGGTGTTGGAGAAGACTCTTGAGAATCCCTTGGACTGCAAGGATATCCAACCAGTCCATCCTAAAGGAGATCAGTCCTGGGTGTTCATTGGAAGGACTGATGTTGAAGCTGAAACTCCAATACTTTGGCCACCTGAAACGAAGAGCTGACTCATTTGAAAAGACCCTGATGCTGGGAAAGATTGAGGGCAGGAGGAGAAGGGGACGACAGAGGATGAGATGGTTAGATGGCATCACCGACTCAATGGACAAGAATTTGAGTAAACTCCGGGAGTTGGTGATGGACAGGGAGGCCTGGCGTGCTGCGGTTCATGGGGTCACAAAAAGTTGGATACAACTGAGCGACTGAACTGAACTGAACTGATATAGTTGTCCCAGAACTATTTATTGAAATGATTTTTCTTTCTCCAGTGGTTTGTCTACATACCTTTGTTGAAAATTAATTGGCTATAAACTTAAGGGTTTATTTTTAAACCTCAATTCTATTCCATTGATCTATATATCTATACTTATGCCAGTATCATGCTTTCTTGTAGTTTTTTAGTAAGTTTTGAGGTTAGAAAGTATGAGTCTTCCAGTTTTGTTCTTTTCAAAGTTTATCTTGGCTATTTTTGGTTCCTTGCCTTTTTAGAAGAATATTAGATTCATCTTGTTAATGTCTACAATAAATACAACTGGCATTTTGGTAGGGATTGTACTGAATTTATAGTTTAGTTTTGGGGATTATTGCCATCAAAATACTACTGTCTTTCATTCCATGACATGAAAAGTTTTGCTGCTTATTTAAATCTCTTAATATTTTTGTATCTTTTTCATAGCTCTCAGTGTAGAAGTCTTGGATTTACTTTGTTAGATTCATTACTAAATATGTTTTTGATTTTATTATATATAGTATTTTCCTTTATTTTATTTTTAGATTGTTTGTTGTTAAATGTATAGATATATGATTAATTTTTGTACATTAACCTTGTATCCTGAAACACGGCTCATCTCATATATTAACTCTAATTAAAAAAAAAAATTCTTGGGATTTCTGTATACCAGATAATGTTGTACTCAAATAGATAGTTTTACTTCTTTTCCAATTTAGACGCATTTTGCTTATTTTCCATTCTTAAATTATTTTACTAGATAGTGAATAGAAGTGAAAGAGGGTATTCTTGTCTTATTTCTGATCACAGGCAGAAAGCATTTAGTCTTTTAAGCATTTAGATTAAGTATGATCTTCCTTGGGCTTCCCTTGTGGCTCAGATGGTAAAGAATCTGCCTCCAATGTGGGAGACCTGGGTTTGATCCGTGGGTTGGGAAGATCCCCTGGAGGAGGGCATGGCAACCCACTCCAGTATTCTCGCCTGGAGAATGCCCATGGACAGAGGAGCCTGGCAGGCTACAGGCCATGGGGTCATAAAGAATGGGACACGACTGAGTGACTAAGCACACACATGATCTTCCTTACTGTGGGTTTTCCCCTTTATCAGGTTAGAGAATATCTTTGTCTTTCTTTGACTGAAACTGAATGTCTCTGAGTATTCATTCCTTACATATCCAACAGTGAATAAACATGGGAATGAAAATTCAACTTACATTTGGGTAGTAGGAGCTAGAGAACCTTATGGAACGAAGGGTGATGTACTGTCATATTCCTTGTGCAGTATTCTTTTAAAGAGGTGATATGATGGAATTGGGTCTTACTAGTAAGGTACTTTTTTCATACTTAATATTGAAAGGGTCCGCCTCTATTACCTCATATTTTAGAGATCATATCTCATGTCTTTAACTGTCTCCTGAGTTTGGGTAATGCTCAGTATTTAGTGTGAATTATAGTTTTTCTAAATCATTTATGTGGCAATCCTTTATCTTGGAATTGAATTACCATTGCTATAACTTTATAAGATAATTAGTGATGCTTAATATCAAAGACAGTCTTTTTTTTTTTCATTTTATTTTTATTTATTTATTTTTTAATTAATTTTATTTTATTTTTAAACCTTACATAATTGTATTAGTTTTGCCAAATATCAAAATGAATCCACCACAGGTATACATGTGTTCCCCATCCTGAACCTTCCTCCCTCCTCCCTCCCCATACCATCCCTCTGGGTCGTCCCAGTGCACCAGCCCCAAGCATCCAGCATCGTGCATTGAACCTGGACTGGCATCTCGTTTCATACATGACATTTCACATGTTTCAATGCCATTCTCCCAAATCTTCCCACCCTCTCCCTCTCCCACAGAGTCCATAAGCCTGTTCTATACATCAGTGTCTCTTTTGCTGTCTCGTATACAGGGTTATCGTTACCATCTTTCTAAATTCCATATATATGCGTTAGTATACTGTATTGGTGTTTTTCCTTCTGGCTTACTTCACTCTGTATAATAGGCTCCAATTTCATCCACCTCGTTAGAACTGATTCAAATGTATTCTTTTTAATGGCTGAGTAATACTCCATTGTGTATATGTACCACAGCTTTCTTATCCATTCATCTGCTGATGGACATCTAGGTTGCTTCCATGTCCTGGCTATTATAAACAGTGCTGCGATGAACATTGGGGTACACGTGTCTCTTTCCCTTCTGGTTTCCTCAGTGTGTATGCCCAGCAGTGGGATTGCTGGATCATAAGGCAGTTCTATTTCCAGTTTTTTAAGGAATCTCCACACTGTTCTCCATAGTGGCTGTACTTGTTTGCATTCCCACCACCAGTGTAGGAGGGTTCCCTTTTCTCCACACCCTCTCCAGCATTTATTATTTGTAGACTTTTGGATCGCAGCCATTCTGACTGGTGTGAAATGGCATCTCATAGTGGTTTTGATTTGCATTTCTCTGATAATGAGTGATGTTGAGCATCTTTTCATGTGTTTGTTAGCCATCTGTATGTCTTCTTTGGAGAAATGTCTATTTAGATCTTTGGCCCATTTTTTGATTGGGTCATTTATTTTTCTGGAGTTGAACTGTAGGAGTTGCTTGTATATTTTTGAGATTAGTTGTTTGTCCGTTGCTTCATTTGCTATTATTTTCTCCCATTCTGAAGGCTGTCTTTTCACCTTGCTAATAGTTTCCTTTGATGTGCAGAAGCTTTTATAATGAGAAAACAGAAAGAGAAATTAAGGAAACAATTCCATTCACCATTGCAACGAAAAGAATAAAATACTTAGGAATATATCTACCTAAAGAAACTAAAGACCTATATATAGAAAACTATAAAACACTGGTGAAAGAAATCAAAGAGGACACTAATAGATGGAGAAATATACCATGTTCATGGATTGGAAGAATCAATATAGTGAAAATGAGTATACTACCCAAAGCAATTTATAGATTCAATGCAATCCCTATCAAGCTACCAACAGTATTCTTCACAGAGCTAGAACAAATAATTTCACAATTTGTATGGAAATACAAAAAACCTCGAATAGCCAAAGGGATCTTGAGAAAGAAAAATGGAACTGGAGGAATCAACCTACCTGACTTCAGGCTCTACTACAAAGCCACAGTTATCAAGACAGTATGGTACTGGCACAAAGACAGAAATATAGATCAGTGGAACAAAATAGAAAGCCCAGAGATAAATCCACGCACATATGGACACCTTATCTTTGACAAAGGAGGCAAGAATATACAATGGATTAAAGACAATCTCTTTAACAAGTGGTGCTGGGAAATCTGGTCAACCACTTGTAAAAGAATGAAACTAGAACACTTTCTAACACCATATACAAAAATAAACTCAAAATGGATTAAAGATCTCAACGTAAGACCAGAAACTATAAAACTCCTAGAGGAGAACATAGGCAAAACACTCTCTGACATACATCACAGCAGGATCCTCTATGACCCACCTCCCAGAATATTGGAAATAAAAGCAAAAATAAACAAATGGGACCTAATTAAACTTAAAAGCTTCTGCACATCAAAGACAGTCTTATACTTCATTTGGGCTACAGAGGTATTTGTGGTATAGTTATTGCCATCATCACCTTGATGGCAATAAATAAACCAGGTGGTTCTTGCTGATTCTTGTGTTTTATTGAATGCGTTTTTGAATGGGTTATTTCTGCATTAGAGGAAAACACCATCCTTCTAGGAGCTGTCCACATTCCAGCATTTTGCATCTGTTGTATTTATTATGGAAACAAGGCAAAAAAGAGTATTTAGTCATCTGCTGATTCCATTTGGTGCTAAACACATACTTTTATCCAGAGTGCAAGAATGCTAATTTATTTTATATACCAGGGTGGATTGCAGCCATTCCTAGAGATGTGAGTATTTAAATTGGGAAAAACTAAACAGTGGATATTCAGTGTATAGAAGATACATTCACACTATCTAGTTCTTAAGTAAGGCAAAATCTTTGTTAGTTAGGGATCTGGATTTTAAATATAACTTACCTTCTAATAGACAGGCATATACAATTGACCTTTCAACTACAGCCATAGCCATTATGTTTTAAGTTCAGAAGCTTTCTGTATGCATTCTGGAAAGTATGAAATATGACATAAGTAAAACTCAGAAGCAAATCATAATACATATATATATAGGTAAACTTGTTTTGAAATCTATCTCTGGAATAAGAGGGAAAAGTAAGCAGGAAGTTTTGTGCTGTCTATTTTTGTGTCCTTCATCTGTCTTCCTAGGTATAACTACACAGTTTTCTGGTATTTTATTCTCATATGTGATAGGATAATTTTTGTATGTGTGAGATATTTCAAAGTAATTGCAAAATTTTAATTTGAGTTGATGTTCATTCATTCATTAATGAGCATTTGGCAAATACATTTCATGTGCCCCCATGAAGCTTACATTCTATTGAATAAGACAGAAAGCAAACATGGTAAGTAGTAATAATATAAAGTGTATTAGTGATGAACAGTAATATGAAGAAAATAAGGCAGAGAAGGATTATGACATATTGAGAGAAATTGTTGAATTTTTTGATAGAGGGTGGAGGCCTTGCTGAAAAGTTGATTTTTGAGTAAAGACTCAAAAGTAAGAGAAGTCACAGATCCAGAAGAGTGTGCCAGCGATGGGATAGCCTAAGGTAGAGGTGCAATGTGCATTGAGTTTTAGAGAACCAGCAAGGAGGTCCATGTTGTTGGATCATAGTGAGCAAGGAGAGTAGTAAGGATGAGGTCAGAAAGGTGTGTAGGGTAGTTTGAGCAAAGCAGTGAACTGATGACATGCTAGAGGTGATAAGATGCCAAATTCTCAATAAATGAAAGTAAAACTGACAAATTTTGCTGACAAGACAGATAAGACGTTTGAAAGAAACAGCAGTAAAGGCTGAAACGTTTTTTGGCCTGGACATCTGAAAGAATTGCCATTTCCTGAACTGATGAATACTGGGAGTAGAGGGTCGAGGGGTATTATCAGGAGCTCAGGTTTTGATATGCTGTTTGAGAAGCATACTAGAGAACCAACTGACTTTTATTTTTAGTTGTTATTAGTTTTTATTTTTTGGCCACAGCCCATGGCATTTGGGGTCTTAGTTCCCTAACCATGGATCAAATCCATGCCTCCTGGAAGTATAACATCTTAACCACTGGACCACCAGGGAAGTCTCAAGAGCCAACTGACTTTAAGTCAGCTTTTTTTACTCTCTTTTACCTGATAAATTTGAAATGTTCACATGCCTCTCTGTGAAGAATTTCTTAACCTACCCATGCTTTTCTTTTTTTGTTGTTTAGTCACTAAGTCATGTCTGTCTCTTTGCAACCACATGAACTGTAGCCCACCAGGCTCCTCTGTTCATGGGATTTCCCAGGCAAGAATACTGGAGTGAGTTGCCATTTCATTCTCCAGGGGATCTTCCAAACCCAGGGACCAAACCCGAGTCTCCTGCATTGGCAGGTGGATTCTTTAATGCTGAGCCCTGCTCTTCTTTACAGTTCCTGTTACAATTCTGATCTGTCCCACTAATTTTCTTCACCATTTAACATGTATTATTTAATAATTTCCAGAGAGTTGAGGACTTCAGAGTGGGAGCTTATTTTTACTTTGTATTTGTATTTCCTCATAGCTCTTAGTTCAGTTCTACTGTATAAATACTTTATTGAGATCAACATCTAAGAATACTTAAAACTTAACCAGATTATTAACCTAAGTTATTTCTGTTTTCCTCAATCAAATAGATCTGATTATTGATTAATGTAGAGAACACTAACTTAACTTTCTAAAAACATGTTAAATATGGGACATCCTGCATGCATTCTGCTTAAGGTCTTGCTTCCTGCTAGGGAATGTAATTAGAAATTAGGTATTTTCAGAACAACCTGAGATACACAGCAATAAGCACTGAATGACACCCTTGCATGTAAGTGGTAAAAACTGTCATCAGCAGCTAGGCCAGAACACTTGGAAGAATAGTTCATAGGGAAATCTAGTTAGCCTAATTGGGAACACAATTAAAGAAGAATATTTCCATTCTAGAATGAGTGTAACTTAGCTCTTTACAGTTGTGATTTCCTCTTCAGAATTAGAAATTTTATCTCCTGGAGAAGTGAATTATTTTAAGGCAGTAACCCTCAAAGTTTTCCGATGTCTTTAAAGTGGTGATAGATGTTATTAATTAATTGGTCATTCTGTATACAAAGCCCAGGGAATGAAAGAATTAGGACATTATTTGGGCCCCAATAGGAACTCATAATTCAGTGAGAAACATAGATATGTCAGTGAATAAATATAGCCAATGGTAATGGTTTAATAAGTGCTAGATTAGTGCTATGTAAGTACTGTTGGAACATGTGAGTGTGTCTGCAGACGACAGAATGTGAGAATGTCTTGAAGGATAAATGACACACAGCAGGAGATATGAGGGGAGGTAGGGGCATAGCTCATGCAAAGGCACCTGTACAACCTCATGTGATTTTATGTGACTAGAGGAAAGGGTTCCTGTGAGAGAAGTGGTAGAAAGTGAAGTTGGAGAAGCTGGAGTCAGATCATGTTTGTCTATAATAAACAATATGAAATTTATTGTGGTTGAATTAAAAGCCATATGAAAATTTCAAGTTGGGGTGTGAGGATCATATTTGAAGTTTAGAGAGATTCCTCTAATTGTATCATAGACAAAATATTGTATTAGCCAAAAAGCTAATGTTTCTAATATTTCTGTGATTTTTTTCTCTCCTCCTTGTGTCACACTTTTTCCATTTTCTCCCTAATCATTTTTCCTCTAGACTACTATTAGTAATGAGGATAAGAACAAAGGGTACTTACTGGAGAAGTATTTGATAGGGAGAATAACAGATCTTACCTAATGATTGGAATGAGGGAATGGAAGAGTCAAGGATACTCCTTAAGTTTATTGTTAGTGAGTTGGGAATTGGGGTGCTTCAGTCCGAGAATGTTTAAGGAGAAACATTTTTGGGAGTGTGTATAAGAAAAGCAATGGGTTCAGTTTTTGGACATGTTTATTTTGAGATCCAACTTGAGTTATTCTGCTGGAACTCAGTAGAGAGGTCACTTCCTGTTAACCTAAATTTAGTATTCATTGTCATCTAAGAGGACAGAGGAGAAACTTTTAAGGAGGGAATATGGCCAATAGTTTACCATAGAGTTTGCCACAGAGAGAGGTCATATAAGAAAATTCTGGAAAATATTTCACATTAAATTAGGTAACCTCATTAATACCTTGGAAGGTAGGAATTATCATCCCCATGTTGTAGCTGAAGTAAGGTTAGTTATGACAATCAAAATCTCCTCCTATCGGAATGTTTTTGTGTTGGAATTGTAACCCCAAAGCTCATGCTGTTTTCATTATGAGACAGACTTCCTGCCTTGGAGTTGCCCAGCATTTGCCTCACCTCATGTTTGGTAGACTCCTCAGGCCCAGGGATATGTATTATCCATCTTTCCAATCTCTTCCAAGGTCAGATACACATATGGTGTAAATATAAATCATGGAGGCTGCATTCATAAGGTTTACACAAGCTTCTGTGCTAGAATTTTAGAGCAGAGGTCAGGGATTTGTTGTTGTTGTTGTTGTTGTAGTTTGTTTGGCTACAGTTGGATTTGAATGGTTTTTAAATGGGCTAGATACTCTCTAGTGTATGAGAGCTTCACCACTTTCCGTTGACTGACATCTGGGCTATTCATGCTTCACACTTAAAATAAGCACCTGAGTTTATAGATTTAGCTTTGCAGTCATACTTTGTAGCAGGTGTTTCAGGGCTGCTGAATTAAACTAAAAAGCCAAACAGTTCTTTTTTTTTTTTTTTTAACCTCTGGGAAAAGCAACCATTAAGCTATCATTACTAAGTTGCTATGTTTAGAGTTGTTCCTTTATCAATAGTAGATTAAAAAGGTCAAGAAGATACTTTTACTCTTTCTTCAAATATGTTTTTGGCAAAATAAATAACCTTATCAATCACAGTTTAATTTATGGTGTTACAATTTTGGCCTGAGGTTTTCTTATCAGCCTTATTCTAAAACTGAGTTAAGGAATAAGTTTGTTATCTGAGTTGTATTAGGTGTGACAATTATTTGTTAGGAAGGAATGCCTAAAATGTGTATTTTCTTTTGGGCCACTACAGAACCTACAGTCTGTCCTTAGACAGACTTTGTGAGAGATAATGAAGCTAATGACAATAACAAAAAAAATAGTGTTGGGTAGAAAGAGCATTAATATAGGAGCCAATCCTGGATCTTATTCATAACTGGGCCAATAAATGAGAGAAAATAGTGTTTCCCTGTAGGAAGCATTACAGCTATTTAATGAATGTTGGCTTTACTAGAAACAATCAGCAATACCACATTTTATTAATTTAAAAAATAATAGTACTTTTTATATCTTCTCAAGGTATTCTTTGTGAAAGAATAACTGGAAACATATTAAGCAGGATAAACCACTCCATGAATGTAAAGTATTATTAACTAAGAAGTTGCATCAATGTCCCTGGGCTTGGATCCCATTTATACTAAGTAACTCTATTCATTTTCTGAGATGTGCCAGAATATTTGGGAAGCCATGATTTATTTCTCTCAAGTGAGTTACAGAAACTTATATAAGGAATTATAAAGATAATGATAATTATTGATCCTTGACTAGATATTAAAATTCAAGATAACTCTCACAGGTACTAATTAATCTATATGGGAAAAGTTTTCTGACTTACAGATATTTGAATTTTTATTAGATTAAGTGATAAAGTATATGCACAAATGGAAGGAAGCATGAAGCACAGCAAGTGGATCTTATTGAAGTAGCTCATTTTTTAGTGCTTTCTGCTTATTCCTTTTACTATAATCATATGATAGATGACTTCAGATAATATTTATTTTTAGATATAAATTTTAGGCAAATAATAGATTAATGCATACTGTACTTCTTTCAGATGCATAGAAAATGAATGCAGTGCATTTCTGAACTTTATATATATATTTTCTTAACTGACACAATAGTCTGCATCAGAATTAAGTAATATTGCTTTCCTAGGAGGTTTCTTTGGAGTTTTAATATTCACTTTGGTGTATTTCAACTACTCAAGGTATGCATTAAGGCTCAGAGTACATACCCTGGGGATATTTCAATACGATCATTATATAGTTTCTCAGTTTTCTATTTGAATTTGAAGAATTCTTTTATTTTCTTCTTTATTGATTTTATTCTATTAACATGAAATAGAAAATGAGAAATAAGAATAGAAAAATCAGTGAAGGTCTTTCTCTGCTGCTTAATAATGTTTTGATTATAAAATCTTCCATTTTTTTAATCTTTATTTTTTCCTCAGAACCTTCTTTTTATCTTTGCAGTCTGTTCTTGTTTCACCATATTATATCCCTCAGCTCAGTTAATGCTAAGTATCCACTTTCTAATTTATGTTGGGGAAAAACATTTAAATTAGCAGGTGTTTGCACTATTTTGATTTCTAATAGAACATGAAGCTGCCCAGTCCAGTGAAGCAGTTAGCAGGCGGCATCTTGGCAGAAAGAAGATGGGATAAAAGCCAACCAAGAATGGAATCCAAATAGCAAAGTATCCATTAGACTTTTCTGCTGTATATCTCTTAGTCTTAAGAAAACAAAACTGATCTTTTATGAGCTCCCATCCCTCTACTACTAGAGTGCTTTTGTCAGCTCCAGAAATTTCATTTAAACACCTGGAAGAGAAAAAATAATGCGCATATAGTTCTGCTTTGTTGAGCAGGGTATCTGCTGAGCTATCCACTTGGGCCGGAATGTAGCTTAGTAAGGAAGTTTTCTCTGATTCTTTGAAATGTGTGTTTGTTCAAGGGTGTATGGAATCAATTGCTGTGAAAATCCTTTAGCTTTGCCCTTTCTGATGGCCAAGTTATAGGAACTTTCCCTTCTTATTTTTGAACCATTTAGATTTTTTTCTGTTTTAAACAGAAGTCCTTAAATGGGTCGATGATATTTACAAATGTATTTCATATCCAACTTTTTCATCCTTCTCATAATATCATGGGAAATGTAACATAACAGGTCTATATAGCTTTTTATACCAGTGACTATGTGCTTGGCTTTAGTAACACTTTTGTTTTGTTTGATTTTTGATATAAATTTTTTAAATTGAAGTATAATATGCATTCATGAAATGTATAGCCTATATGCATACAGGTCA
Organism: Bos indicus x Bos taurus; assembly: GCF_003369695.1. NCBI lineage: Eukaryota > Metazoa > Chordata > Mammalia > Artiodactyla > Bovidae > Bos > Bos indicus x Bos taurus. The sequence continues at coordinate 23,692,501 of NC_040103.1, read as the reverse complement.
ATTAATTTTTCAAGCTAAACATACCACCTCCAAGGTAACAAGTACCCAGAGCAAGACACTGAGAATTGCCAGAATTCAAATGATCCCTTATGCCCCTTTCTAGTCTCTAATCACTCTCAAAGAATAAACACTATACTGATTTCTAAATTATAGATTAGCTTTGCTGACTTTGAACTTTATATAGACAGACTCAAATAATATTAATATGTACTCTTTATGTCTGGTATTTTCATTCCATATTTTATATTGTGGCATGTAACTGCATTTTGTTCATTCTTGTCACTTTGGGTTGCTCCTAATTTGGGTCTATATGAAGAGTATTTCTATGAACAATTGTATATGACTTTTAGTGAACATGAAAATATTTCCATAAATGTGTATCTTCTCCCAGGAGTGGAACAAAGTTGGCTTGTGGGAATGTACATATATATTAAACTTTAGTAGACACTATCAGTTTTCCAAAGCAGTTGTATCAGTGACTTCACTAAAATTTGATGTAAAGATAGATATAATTTAATTGTACTCTTTAGCTTTTTGTAGAATTATCATGTGCAAGTTTGTCTAGACTCTCTGGATTATGTATATTTTCCATATATTTGTTTTCTTGAAATAATCATATCCCAAGTTTCTTACCCTTTCTGAGTATAACTTCCTCTTGCTTATTTCTTACTAATTTTTCTATTTGTTTCTTCAAAAATGATTAAGATCCTTATATGTGCCGTGTACTGCTAGATAATGGATTAAAAAATAACTAAGCTATGTGCTTGCATTCAAGGGAAGTGTAATAAAGTGAGGGAGACAGCAATATGAATAGATGTATTTTTAATTGATTTCACTAGAATCTAAAATGCTTCTTCCTTGATCTATTGTTTCTATATTTAGTAAAGAAGTTCATCAACAACTTGTAAAGTTCATTTATAATTTCTATACTGTTAAAAAATCATGGATACTCCAATACAAATTTCCCTTTTTTGAAGAAAATTGACCCTGTATTTTTAGCTCCCTCATACAGAAGTCATACAGTCTTCCAAGTTGCACTTTTTTTTAAAATTTTAATTCATTTTTTAGAATATAGTGACCATAATTATCCACAGTATTTGGGGCCCTAAACTCTAAGATATGGATGTGTTTTTGCTTGCTTCTTTGTTATTTTTGAGAGTTCAATATCTTCTGATGTCCTTTTTGTTAATTTACAATACATATTTAGGTTTTTGGGCTAGCCCAGAAAACTTTCAGTTTTACATCTGCAAGAAACAACTTATGATTACTCCCAGGTTCTCTTTTTTGTAACATTTATCCTGGTGAAGGCCTGGTGAAGGCCCTGTAACTCCCACACACATGACTTTAGCTCCCAACTATAAGCTACTGATCCACCGATTTCTATTTCTTGTTCAATTCTCAATCCATGTATAGTACATTTTTATTTGGATAGTATGCTGGCATCTCACATTTGGCAGATAACAAAATGTACTTTACCTTACTCTTTCAAATGCATTATTCATCCCATATTCTCCATCTTAGTGAATGCATCACGAGGTACACAGTGGTTAAAACAATTTTCTAGAAGCTTCTAGATCCCTTCATTCCTCTTCCCCATCTAAGTATCACAGTGTCTTACCTTTTTCCCTCATAAATATTTCTGGACCCATCCTACTATGGGCTAGCAATAGTGTTCAGCATTTAGGCCCGCACTGTCTCTTGCTTGGATTATTGTATGGTCTTCCTGACTGAAATTTCATTCTCTCTGGTCACTAAATGGTCACTGCTAGAGCAATCTTTGAAGAACACACATCTGAGCTGTAGCACCCACAGTTCTTGAGCGTGGCATCTGCTTGCCTTTCTAGAGGGATTCATCACCATTCTTGCTCAGCGTCCCTATACTTGTAGTGGTACTTGCAGTAGCATGCAGGCTCCTTGCTCTGTTATGCCTCAGGCCTTTGGACATGCTGTTTTCTCTACACTGTTCACAGGAATAATTTTTGCTCACTGTTTAAGAGTCTTCTCCTCTGACAAATTTTCTTCAATTCCCCTCAATCTGAAGAACTTTCCTCTATGCTATCAATAACTCTATTTTAACTCCCATGTAAATTTTTTGTTTTCCCCTTCTGATCTGTAAGCTCTTTATTTTGCTTGCTTAACATTTAGCACACTGCCTGATATGTACAGGGGGGCTCAACAATACTGTTGAATGAACAGTTGAATTAATTAACTGATAGCTTAGAGCCCTCCGTTTTTATACTTTATGATCTTTAAAATCCCTAAATATATTTTGTTCTCTTTCCAGGGTTAAAACTCATATGTTGCTTCTCTACCCACTTGCACAGACTTGTAAGATCTTCTTTTTAAGTCCCATCTGTGTATTTCTTCATCAGCTGGAAGCATTTAATGTCTCCCTAACTTGGAAATCTCATGTAAGCTTTTTTCTTCTGGAGCATTAAAAAAAGATATTAAATAAGTACCAATCCTCAAGATGCAGTTCTTTACAATTCTTCATCCAGAGAAATCCCTAATTGACCCTACCATTTAATTCCTATTTTGACCTGGCTTTAAATTTAAGTATAAATAGACAACTTATGAACCTTTCATGTGATCGTTAAAACAAAAGAGCCACAACTTTTGTTTAGAAGTGTGACATTCATTAGCTGTCCTTTTATTTGTGTGCTTATTTACTACATTAAATTTATCCTTTGGGATGTCTTTTAGGAGAAATAACCTTGTCTTCTCAATTTTTCTTTCCTAAACTCTGTAACCTGCCTTTTTCCACCTGCTGCCATAATATGATATTTTTGTTACATTCACTGAACTTTTCTCACAAGCTTTGTTGGCTTGCTATTTAGGCTATCAGTGCTCATTAAGAATTCTGAAATTGCTTTAGGCAGAGATAACAAAGTATAGGCTCAAAAGCTGAAATATATTACAATTTTAAAACTTCAAAGTTCCTAGAGCATAAAAATTAGCATAGTTAACAGTGATATATATATAGCTACTATCAGAGTAAAAGGAATAATGTTTTAACTTTATCCTTATTTGTAGTAATACATGTTCACCGACTTTCATCTTCCAGAAACTACCTAAACATTGACCTTGTCATTCTAAATAGAGAAGTATAAGGTGTAAGTCATTTCAGAAGAAGTTAAATAGTTATAGCTATACTGTAATATGCGGAGAATTTTCTTCAGTTCTTTCTGAATATTTATACATGGTGTCATTATTCCTTGGAGGAGTGTACATCCTTTTTAAACATTAAATTATTTTTCCTCTAAGTCACATTGAGATAAATGTAGATAAAGGATCCACCTGCTAATGTAGGAGAAGCAAGAGATGTCAGTTCGATCCCTGGGTTGGGAAGATTCCCTGGAGTAGGAAATGGCAACCCACTCCAGTATTCTTGCCTGGGAAATTCCATGGACAGAGGAACCTGGCAGGCTACAGTTCTTGGGGTCGCAAAGAACTGGACATGACTGAATGAGTGCGCGTGCGCGCGCACACACACACACACACACACACACACACACACACAGAGTTGTACAAAACTGTTGGGAATATGAAAATCACGGGCTATCACAGAACAAAAACAGTGCCCCAAGTGTGATAAATTTTAGGAATAAAATATTTCTGAACTTTTCCTGTAATTCCCTACTACTTTACAAGCATATTCCAATTCTGTTATGCTACTTACTGAACCCCCTTACCAGGTTGGCAGGAGTACAGTTATCCTCATTTTTACAGATGGAAACACAGACACTGAAAAGCCGACTTGCCCAGCTTGAAATACTAATGACAGAGCTGAAACTTGAACCCAGACCAGAAATCTAGAGGGGAAATCATAGCAAGTCAGGAAAACCATGCAGTGTCTTTTCTGGGTAATTAATGAGTATGAACAGTGAATTGACAGCTACTTCTAACTGTCCTCCCTGCATCTTGTAAAAAAGTGAATCTCTCTCAAAGCCCACCTGAAGTAGCAGACAGCCTTTATTTTCAGAAAGGAAGGAGCTAAAATATAGTAGTGCAGCCATTTATTAGCCTCAGGTAGCATTATTCAAAGGTAGCAGAGTCTTGTGAAATAGTCATGGGATTTGCAATCAGAAGATTTAAGTTTACATCTCAGTTCTTCTGCCAGCTTTTTAATCTCCTGATACTAAATACCTGTTTAGTTAAAATGGGGCTGATAATACCAGCCTAACTGCCTCAAGGGGTGTTGTGATGATCAGTGAAATACTATCCAGAAACACTTTATAAACTATAAATCATTGTATAACACAAGTCCTCATCCTTGTATAATAGCAAGTGAGAGAAATCCTTTCCCTGCAAGAAGCTGTTAAGATCATGTTTTAGCAGTTTGTGTTACAATGCAAGAAATGCTACATTGAGCTCAGTCAGTTGGCCCAGGAACCCATACCATACCTAACTTTCTGACAGATAAAATTTGGGGGTATGTCAGATAATAATTAAATGCATAGTTTATGATTTTTCCTACCCCTAATTCTGAGTTTCCAAACTTTTTAAAGGTATTACTACCTTTGAGGCAATAAATACAAATCACTGTGTAACAAATCATGGAAAGTTAATGTGTAAGATCCTGGAGACATCACTCTTGAAGGAAGCCAGTTTTCTCATCTTTAAAAAGAGGAATAATATGTACCATGAGTTTTTATAAGTATTACATTAGATATTATGTATGGAATGCATAAATTATTGTTCAGTTCACTTGAGTTAGTTTTCTTTACACTTTTTATTTTATATTAATAATTTTAGATTTCTCGGAAAGTTGCAAAGATAATACAGAAATTTCTGATCTACTCTTCTGATTTCCTCCACTGTTAATGTCTTACATTTGCCACAATGAGCATCCATTGATGCATTACTGCTAACTAAACTCTGGACTTTATTTGGCATTCATTAATTTTTCCATTAATGTCTTCTTTCTGTTCCAGGATCTGATCCAGGGTTCTATGTTGCATTTAGTTTTCATGTCTCTCCAGTTTCCCCTGCTCTGTGATACTTCATCAGCCAGTCCCTTTGTTTTCTATGATCTTAATCGAGGAATACTGTCCAGATATCATGTAGGATTTTCCCCAATCTGGGTTGTTTGTTGTTGTTTTTTCATGATTAGATTGAGACTATGGGCTTTGGAGAGAATTCACGGCAGGTCAAGTACTCATCTTGTCACAATATATCAAAAATCACCCGATATCCTTGTGACATCATTGATGATGTTAACGTTCATCTCTTGGCTAAGATTGTACTTGCCAAGGAATTTTCCTGTAGATTTGAGCTGGTTTCGATCCACTATCACTTACATAGGACTTTCTCTTTCCTCTCCTCCCACTGTTTGAAATGCTTTTTATTTGTATTTATTGCAAATGTCATCTCTGAGGAATTATCTCCTCTGACCACCCAAGCTAAACTAGCTTTTCTTCTTGTCAGTTGCTGACACTCACTTTTGTGTTTTCTTGATAGAATTTGTCATTACCTGAGATTGTCTTATGTATTTGTTTATGTAGTTTATCATTTGCTTTCGGTCCCCTTTCCCTCAAACAAGAATATAAGCCTCAGGAGAACAAGGTCCCTATAGGATAATTCCCTTCTGTGCACTTGACATCTAAGAACAAGGGCTAGCATATACTAAATGCTCAATAACTATATGCTGAATAAATGTTGAAGAAAGAAAGATCTAAGATTAATTTATTAGCAAGTATTTCTGAAAAAGAATGAAAGATAGCTGAATGGTGTGAGGTTTAATTTAATATCCTTAACTGGTTTAGTTTTAACAAAAACGTTAAATGGAATCATCATGTGTATGCAAATAGGTAATCAGCATCCTTGGAATTGAAGCCCTCTTATAATTCAGTTAATAATGTGAATGCCAGAGTATTTTTCTGACATAAGTATATGACTGACACATGTAAAAGTTAGTTATCACACATCCGTACCATTGTGACCTTTATTTGCTAATTGTCTCAGCTTTATAGAACTTTTAACAGATTCAAGAGTGTAGAAATAATTTATGCTCTTAAGTTTAACTTATAGTTATGACTTCCTAGTGTCTATTATCTTTTTGTTTATATTGGCAGAAAAATGGAGCTTCTTTGTATAAATCTTTCTTCCATAACCTCTCTTTTTATTTCTCTCCTCAGGACCTAAAATCTCCAAATCAGAGGGATGAAATTGCAGGTGCCCGGGCCTCATTGAAGGAGAACTCACCCATACTTCATTCAATTTGTTCAGCTTGTTTGGAACATTCTGATGTTGCATCCCTTAAAGCTAGCAAGGACACAGTTTGTGGAGAAATTCAGAATGCCCTCAATGTAATTTCAAATGCTTCACAGGGCATCCAGAACATGTTAGGCCCACCAGAACCTCAGGCAGCAACACTGGGAAGTGCCCTTGATGAGCTTGAGGTAAGTTGAGAGAAAATTAAAATGTGATTTGGTATACCAGTAAGAAAATAATTAAATGTGTGTGTTTTAAGATGCTTGGGTTGGAGTTCAGAGTATGAGTAAATAAAAACCCTACTCAGTCTCAATCATTGTTTGTGTTTTCCAGGGAATTGATTAGCAGGTAGATATTCTACCAGTAAGGAGAAGGAAATGGCAACCCACTCCAGTATTCTTGCCTAGAGAATCCTGTGGACCGAGGAGCCTAGTGGGCTGCCGTCTATGGGGTCAGACATGACTGAAGTGACTTAGCGTGCATGCGTGCACGCATTGGAGAAGGAAATGGCAATGCACTCCAGTGTTCTTGCTTGGAGAATGCCAGGGACGGCGGAGCCTGGTGGGCTGCCGTCTATAGGGTAGCACAGAGTCGGACATGACTGAAACGACTTAGCAGCAGCAGCAGCATTCTACCAGTGGGTTTCCTGGGTGGCTAAGTGGTAAAGAATCTGCCTGCAATGCAGGAGACATGGGTTCAATCCCTGGGTTGAGAAGTAGGAAATGCCAACCCATTCCAGTATTCTTGCTTGGGAAATTCCTTGGACAGACGAGCCTGGAGGATTATAGTCCACTGGGTCGCAAAAGAGGCGACACAACTGAGTGACTAAACAACAACCACATTCTATCAGTAGACTTCTGATTCCTTTACATCTCTTCCAAGGATGTCAATGAATTTAAATTGTGATTGTTAATTATATTGATATGACTTTATTTTACATAGATCAGTTTATGAAATACAGAGTTTATTCATTCCATGAATACTTATTATTGAACTGTTCTTTCTGCTTGGGGTATAATTGAGCACTGCTCTCACGACCTCTTTACATTTTAGTCTGGACTAGGGTGGCTAGTCAGAGAAGGTGATGGTACCCCACTCCAGTATTCTTGCCTGGAAAATCCCATGGACAGAGGAGCCTGGTAGGCTGCAGTCCATGGGGTTGCTACGAGTCGGACACAATTGAGCAACTTCACTTTCACTTTTCACTTTCATGCATTGGAGAAGGAAATGGCAACCCACTCCAGTGTTCTTGCCTGGAGAATCCCAGGGACGGGGAAGCCTGGTGGGCTGCCGTCTATGGGGTTGCACAGAGTTGGACACGACTGAAGCGACTTAGCAGCAGCAGCAGCAGGGTGGCTAGTGAATATTAAGGCTAAATTTTGTAAGAAGAGCAAGCTGGATTTGACAATTCAAATTAGTTGTAGGGTGTGAGAGAAAGGGAAGAGTCATGGCTGGTGTTGCAGTTTAGATCCTTTAGAAGCACACACTAGACAGAGTTTGGGATACAAGGTGTTGTTAGGAATTAATGTCTATGAAAGAAGAGGAAGGGAGCAGGACTGAGTAGAGGAATAAGTCTACCTGTGAGCTGGACCTCCAAAGCTGAACCAGTGAGCAAGGAGCTCTGACGTGAGTCTTAACCTCAAGTGTATCTTGTCGGGCAAAAATAGTCAAGCCTCTTTCAGTCACTGGAGGCAGGTCACCCTGCCCTGGAAAGGGTTTGACCTGCAGACATGGGGAGTGGGGATAACCTCTCTGCAGCTGAGGCAGATCCTAAAGGAACTGACAGCCAGGGACATTTGCTGGTCTCACTCTCCACAGCTAGGCAGCAAGTCCTACCTGGAAGGGAGACGTGGGCAGTACTTCTCTGTTCCTACCACAGATAATTACCAAGTTTTTGTTGTTGCTGTTTGTTTATTTTTTGGCTTGAGCAATTGGATGAGTTTTTATCGACTATGATGGGGAAGAAATGGGTGAAGTCAGTTTTGAGAGGAAGATCAGCAACTTAGTTTGCAAAATGTTGAGCTATTTCTCAGACATTCCAGTATAATGTCAAAGATCATTGGTTATCCAAGTCAGATATGTACTTGTTTAATGGAAGACAATTCTATATAATGCTTAAAGATAAGGGTTCAGGAGACCAAATACCTGGGTTCCTATCCGTGCTGTGGTGGTTGCTGCCCATGCAATCTTAAGTAAGCTATTTTATTCAACTCTTAATTTTCTAATTTCCTGCCTATAAATTGAAAATAATAATAATAGGCCCTATACTTTAGTGTTGTCTGACTCGGTGAATAATAATACATGTAACAATGCTCATAGCAGTGGCTGGCATATAATGAGTTCTCAGTAGATTTTAGCTTTCATTATTAGTGGCAGAGGTGACTATTTGGAAGCAGATACTTACATAATGGAAAAAAAAAAGCACAATTAAAATTACTAAAGTTTTACTGATAACTTAAACAAGCACACAGCCTATAATTCTTGTGTTGTTCTTAACATTATTACTTTCACAATAAACTTATTAGATATATAATTCATTTAAATTTAAAATAACCTTTCCATATGCTTTTACTTTAGTCACACATCTTAAACAGGCATTTTCATTTCTAATCTTATTAAATTCCTAATTGTTGGCATCAATGAAATAATCTATTAAGTTCCCAATTATTACCATTAATGTGAAAATTTTAGGACCTATTTGTCTAGATGAGGTGGAAAAATAACGATGGTTCTTTAATAATACCCAATCATCTAAATGTTTGCCCTGTGTAATCAATACTTGGTAAACTTGTCTATTAGATGAGTGTTTTGTCTTCACAATAAGATTGAAAAATACCCTGTAGGCAAGATTATGTTTTCAACTAATTTTATACCAGTGATACTAGCTGAACATTATATCTCCCATGGAACAATATGTAGCATTTTTTGATAGCTAAACATCTAACATAAGTTTATCACTTTTTACAAGTGTCCATTATAAGTGGGGGCTTCCCAGGTGGTAAAGAATCTGCCTGCAATGTAGGAGATGTGGGTTCACTCCCTAGGTCAGGAAGATCTCCTGGGGAAGGAGATGGCAACCCATTTCAGTATTCTTGCCTGGAAAATCCCATGAACAGAGGAGCTGGAGGGCTACAGTCCATGGGGTTGCAAAGGGTTGGACTCAACTTACTCACTAAATAACAACAAACCATAGAAGTGGTTTTTTGTTGTTGTTGTTGTTATTGTTGTTTTACAGAAAATAAAACAGATTTATATAAGTTTTTTTCAAATCAGAAGGCTAGTGAGTGGTAGTAATCAGGATCTAGTCTGTCTGACTTTTGAAGATATTTCTAACTTCTGTGTTATACTGAATTCTCACAGGTAGACGTTAATGTGCTTAATTAAAATTCAACAAAATTTATTCTACAATTCTTAGTTTATTGGAGCCATCAGAAAAATTATAAATGTAACTTAGCCCCAAAGATGGCATAACTTTTTATTGAAAATTTATTTTCTGGGTACCTGTGTTACTTAAGTGTAAATAGTCTGTATATGGGGAGTGACTAGAATGGTGAGGTGAAATTTGCAAGAGTGGACAGATAGGATTGTGTATCACATTTTCATAGTACTAAACCGAATTGTGTCAGAGGATGCTTGTGTAAAACCAATACAATATTGTAAAGTTAAAAAATAAAAAAATAAAAAAAAAAATAAAATGTGAAAAAAAAAGAGGTCCAGTTTATCTCAGATACTTTTTTCTGTATTAGAAGAAGGCAGAAGATTTTGAAATTGTCTTCCTTCAGGGACTTCTCTTTTCTCACTTTAGTTGAAAGTGATAGGCGAGAAATGGCAGTGGTTGGAGAAAAGGAAAAAGTAATATGTGTGTGTGTGTGTATGTGTGTGTGTGGCTTGGATGAGAATGGGCATACGTATAGTGATAGATAGAGACTTTCTTTTCGTAAGATAAGTGGCTGACTCCCTTATCAAGGCAGGGTGGAATTTCAAATATATTGCCCAGAAATCCCAATACGGTCTCAACAACCTTTGAAATTCAGTTCCAGTCAAAGTTAGAGACAGAAAGCTGATATAAAAATGCTTAAATTTTATATACATTTTATACCCAAGTTACAAATAGCTTCTGAGGCTGTCTGAACTAGATAAAGCAGAATTTATTGAGCATTTAGCCTTTTAAAATGATTTTGTAAATTAAATGGTTGCACTTTTCTTTATTTACAGGAAATGGTATTGGTAAAGGATCCAAAATAACCTTTGCACTATCTTGCTTCTGCAAACATAATACTATGAAATAAATTGATGTAGTAAATACTCTTTGGGAGTAAGTCTCATTAAATGTTTATAGTGTAGAAATGTATCAGAGTGCTTACTCAACAACTACCAAGCTGAAGCTTCATTAAATCTTTCATTCTGGTCCATAGCTGGTTGTGGAAATGAAACCTGAGATTTATTGTTGGAGAAAATAGAAGTTGAATTAGAACACAGTCTAGGCTAAATCAATTAATTTATTTGAAAAGCTAATGTGAATTATAGAGTGTTATTTCTGCATTTATGACTGAATGAGAATTGAGAAGTGTCCAATTGTAGATTAACAGAATTTTGAATGTATTTTAAGTCAGAAACTTTGCCAGTGAAAATTGCTTTGAAACTTCAAGTCTACTAAGGTGTATTTGCTCTTGTGTGTAAGGAAAACACAGCTTTTATAATCATAATCCACAGAATTATCCAGATTCTCTTGTGATAAAGATGATAATGACAAAGGAGTTTTGTAGTATTGTGTCATTTTCAAAGAGCTGTCAACTTTGTATTCTTATCTTCTTTCTATGTATTCATTTATGTGTCATCATTCATATATTCCTTTATTCAGTGTTGTATCCCCAACATCTGGGACAATGCTGTATATATAGTAAATATCAATGAATGAATGAAGGAAATAATGAGTAAAGAAATGGTGCCTGTCATTTTGCAATATAGGAGTGAAGAGTATTTTTTCCTTATCCTTGTTTTTGCACTTTTCTCCAACTTGTAGTGTATGTTGTTAGAGTATGTACTCTATTTTGCCTAACTTTTAACTGGGCTGCAAATTTATAGTGAAGAAAACCACAGGGAAAAATAGCTGGATGATATGCTGCTCAGATTCCTTTCTGTCATAAGAGAGCCCAAAGAGAAAAAAATCTTTTCCCAGTAGCTTTCTTGCTTTAGTTTATGTTCCATGTAACTGCCAAGCTATGCTGCCTTTTACTAAGAGTAATAATTCTGAGATATGTAGACCCTGTATTATATTTTTACCTGAGAGAGAAAACAGGACCTCTATTAATCAAATTAGTGTTTAGGAGCTAAAGAAAAATAGGCATCAGTAATATCTAGAAGCAATTTAATATGAAAACATCGTTTGGGTTTTAGGAATATGGTGAGCTAGAAGAACTAAAAATAGTAGATAAAACATTTTTAACTATGTGTATAATCTGATGGGTGAATTAGGGAAATTTCCTGGGGCCAGCCAGGTGCTAAGAGCACAAATCCAAACTAGCAGGCCAGCATCTGCATTGTGATAGGCAATACAGGGAATTTCTTTTGCATTATTGCCTGTAACTTGGATTTTGAAAGATCATGAACTAAGGACAAAAGACAAAGCCTATTCGCTGAAAAGGCACATGAGACCCTTCCAAGAATCTGAGAATCCTTTTATTTGACCATCTCACTGGATAAACAACAAAAACACTAGCCTCTACAGCAGGAGGTAGTAGGAAAACTTGACTGGCTTAATTTGGCCCTAGGTGGTTCAGAAAAAAAAAACAAAAACAAAAAACAAAAAACAAAATCCTGGAAATTTTGTAGTCTATTCTTACCTGGACTTTGAGTCAAAAGTTATATTATCTGTGTAGCCTCTAAAACTTCAGCTGAAAATGTAAAGGATCCTGTTTTGGTAATACATGGAAGTAACTGCCAGAAGTAAACTCAAATTCTGCACCATACTCTCAGTCCACAAAATATTCTCATCCAAGTTCAAGGGAAATAAGTTGTCATAAGACACACAAATAAGCAAGATACATGAATGAAGTTTTGTAGAAATAGCAAACTGCAGAATCAGATCTGAAAACACTGCAGATACTGAAATAGTAAGATAATAAATGTAAATTAGTATGCTTAATAAATATTATTTTCTCATTTACTCAGTAAAGTATGAAGACTGTAATGAAGAAACAAAAGTCTATCAAAATTGATCAGGCAGAACTATCTAAAATGACAAACATATTGTGAAAAATTCAATAGTTAGGCAAAACAAGAGATTAGATAGCAAATTAATGATCTGAAAGATGTATTTGACGTTATTTGCAATACACCACAGAGACACAAAATGAGATGTTTAAAAAAAAGTTGAGATGGAGGATAGTGTGACAAGATCTAAAATAATCTGATATAAGATACAGAAGAAAAGAAGTATAAAATAAATCCTAAGAATTTCCTAGAACTAATGGAAGACAACAAAATCCATAGTTAAAAATTCCAATAATTTCCAGGCAAGATATATAGAAAGAAATCCATATTTATAAATATTGTAATGAAACTGAAGAACACCAAATGCAAAAAGAATATTTTAAAAAGAAAATAGGGTTAGCTTTATTCTCAGCAAAATTGCCCCTGGAGAAGGAAATAGCAACCCATTCCAGCATTCTTGCAGTGGCAACCCACTCCACCCAATCCCGTGGACAGAGGAGCCTGGCGGGCTACAGTCCATGGGGTTGCAAAGAGTAGGACATGACTGAATGACTAAACCATCACCACCAACAGCAAGATTGCAGAATAGGAGGCTCCTGACTTTTCCCTCTACCCATAAACACACTGAGTAAATAACTACACATCTATCAGTTGCCTCTGAGGGAAATCCAGAAAATAGTTGAGAGATACCTGCATGTTGGTTAACTAAGAAAATGCCCACCTCAAAAGAGTCAGGAAAAACTGAGACACACTCTCATCATAATCTCCATTCTTAACACAACCTCATACAGTTGAGAGGAATCTCCCAGCTTCTCCTTGAGGAGAAAAGATTTTGCCACATATCTAGCACTCCAACTTTTCTGGCTGTTATCAAAGGGACTGTCTTCTAGCTTGTCTATATTTGGCACCTGATGGAGCCCAGTGTTTGCTAGACCTTTGGGGCCATAAAGAACAAAAAGGTAGTTTTCAATTAATTCATGTAGCTCTCCCCACTGGCTCAGTTTAGAATGAGCAGGCAATAAAGTCCAGCTTCCAGTTCTCCTTGGAAGGGATTAGAATGCACGTAACTTTTCTTGCCTGGAGGATCCCAGGGATGGGGAAGCCTGGTGGGCTGCTGTCTATGGGGTCGCACAGAGTCAGACGCAACTGAAGCAACTTAGCAGCAGCAGCAGCAGCAGCATCTTTTCCACTTGCTGACCAGATTCTGGCTTCTAACTCAGCTGTCTTTGGGAACTGATGAGATAGGCAATCACTAGTCTCCTAGGACTTTGAACCTGCATGTGGGCACTTTCCATGGCTTTTCTTCTGGCTTACTCCAGTGAAATAACCAACTCTCCATCTTCTTCCTGAAAGGAGTTGGACTACACATCTAGTATAGTAGACTTTTCTGACTACTGGCTGAAGATCTAGTTTCTAACTTGCCTGCCTCTGGGAGCCAATGCAGCCATACATTCTCCAGTTTCTTGGGGTCCACAGAGAACAAAGTGGCAGTTTTGAATGAGCCCTCCTGAACCCTGTTTCCACAACTCCTTTCCCAGGCTGGTGCCAGCAATAAAGCACAGCTACTAGTTTCTTCCTGGTAGGGGTTTGATGACAGATCTAGTGTCCCAGCTTTTCCAGTTAGACTAGCACAAAGATTTGAGAAGCATCCAGATTAGCTGGATGGGCTGATTATTGGGGTTCATCTCTTACTTGAGACCAGTCCCTCAACTTAGAGAGGTGGCTATTTTATCTAATACATAGAAATCAACAGAAATAGTTAAGGAGAAAAAACAAGGAAATATGTTCCAAATAAAAGAACAAACTCTCCAGAAGTCGACTATAGTGAAATAAAGATTTGTGATATACCAAACAGATAATCCAAAATAATGGTTAGGAAGATGCTCAGTGAGGTTAGCAGAGCAACTTATGAACAAAGTAAGAATTTTAACAAAGAGGAAATGATGAAAAAACAAGCATATCATAGAGCTGAATAATGCAATTGGATAAAAAAAAATCAATAGATGGAGTTTAGCACAGACTAGATCAAGCAGGAGTATGACACAGCTGTATATTATCTCCCTATTTATTCAACTTATATGCAGAGTATATCATTAATGAGCTGTTTCCACTTTGAGCTTGCAAGAGAACAGTAAACAAACCTAAAAGGAATAGAATATGAGGAGAAATTGATTACATCACAAGCAAAAGAAAGATTCTATAGTGAGGGTCAACAAAGACAAAAGCATGTTATTTGGAAAGACTAATAAAATTGATGACTTGTTGGTGAGCTATATTAGGAAGAAGGATTCAGTTCAGTTCAATCACTTAGTCGTGTCCGACTCTTTACCCTGTCCATCACCAACTCCCAGAGTTTGCACAAACTCAGGTCCATCAGATTGGTGATGCCATTGAGCCATCTCAGCCTCTGTTATTCCATTTTCCACCTGGCTTTGATCTTTCCCAGCATCAGGGTCTTTTCCAATGAGTCAGTTCTTCACATCATGGCATGGGGCCAAAGTATTGGAGCTTCAGCTTCAGCATCAGTCCTTCCAATGAATATTCAGGACTGATTTCCTTTAGGATTGACTGGTTGGATTTCCTTGCAGTCCAAGGGACACTCAAGAGTCTTCTACAACAGCACAGTTCAAAAGCATAAATTTTTCAGTGCTCAGCTTTCTTTATGGTCCAACTCTCACCATACATGACACCTCAAAAAACCATAGATTTGACTAGACAGAACTTTGTTGGCAAAGTAATGTCTCTGCTTTTTAAGAGCCATCTAGGTTGGTCATAGCATTTCTTCCAAGGAAAAAGTATCTTAATTTCATGACTTCAGTCACCATCTGCACTGATTTTGGAGCCCAAGAATATGGTCTCTCACTGTTTCCATTGTTTTCCCATCGATTTGCCATGAAGTGGTGGGAACGATGTCATGATCTTCATTTTTTGAATGTTAAGTTTTAAGCCAGCTTTCTTACTCTCCTCTTTCATCAAGAGGCTCTTTAGTTCCCCTTTGCTTTTTGCCATAAGGGTGATGTCATCTGCATATCTGAAGTTATTGATATTTCTCCCTGCAATCTTGATTCCAGCTTCTGTTTTATCCAAACCAGCATTTCATATGATGCAGGGTGACAATATACAGCCTTAATGTACTCCTTTCCCAATTTGAAACAAGTCCATTGTTCCATGTCTGGTACTAACTGCTGCTTCTTGACTTACATATTGATTTCTCAGGAGGCAGGTCAGGTGGTCTAGTATTCCATCTCTTGAAGAATTTTCCACTGTTTGGTGTGATCCACACAGTCAAAGGATTTAGGATAGTCAATGAAGCAGAAGTAGATGTTTTTCTGGAATTCTATTGCTTTTTTGATGATCCCATGGATATTGGCAATTTGACCTTTTGTTCTTCTGCCTTTTATAAATCCAGCTTGAAAATCTGGAAGTTCTCAGTTCACGTATTGTTGAACCCTAGCTTGGAGAATTTTGAGCATTGCTTTGCTAGTGTGTGAGAAGAGTGCAAATTGTATGGTAGCTGGAACATTCTTTGGCATTGCCTTTCTTTGGGATTGGAATGAAAACTGACCTTTTCCAGTCCTGTGGCCACTGCTGAGTTATCCAAATTTGCTGGCATATTGAGTGCAGCACTTTCACAGTATCATCTTTTAGGATTTGAAATAGCTCAGCTGGTATTCCATCACCTCCACTAGCTTTGTTTGTAGTGATGCTTACTAAGGCCTACTTGACTTTGCACTCCAGGATGTCTCACTCTAGGTGAGTGATCACAACATCGTGGTTATCTGGGTCATTAAGATCTTTTTTTGTACAGTTCTTCTGTGTATTCTTGCTACCTCTTAATCTCTTTTTCTTTTGTTAGATCCATACCATATTTGTACTTTATTATGCCCATCTTTGCATGAAGTGTTCCCTTGGTATCTTTAATTTTATTAAAGAGATCTCTAGTCTTTCCCATTCTATTATTTTCCTCTCTTTCTTTGCATTGCTCACTTAGGAAGGCTTTCTTATCTCTCCTTGCTATTCTTTGGAACTCTGCATTCAGATGTGTGTATCTATCCTTTTCTCCTTTGACTTTCACTTCTATTCTTTTCTCAGCTATTTGTAAGGCCTCCCCAGACAACCATTTTGCCTTTTTGCATTTCTTTTTCTTGGGGATAGTTTTGATCACTGCCTCTGTACAATGTTATGAACCTCTGTCCATAGTTTTTCAGGCACTCTATCAGATCTAATCCCTTGAATCTATTTGTTATTTCCACTGCATAATCATAAGGGATTTGATCTAGGTCATACCTGAATGGTCTAGTGGTTTTCCCTCCTTTTTTCAATTTAAGTCTTGATTTTGCAATGAGAGTTCATGATTTGAACCACAGTCAGCTCCTGGTCTTATTTCTCTAACCATATAAAACTTCTCCATCTTCAGCTGCAAGGAATATAATCAATATGATTTCGGTATTGACCATCTGGTTATGTCCATGTGTACAGTCGTCTCTTGTGTTGTTGGAAATGGGTGTTTGTTATGACCAGTGTGTTCTCTTCACAAAATTGTTATCCTTAGCCCTGCTTCATTTTGCACTCCAAGGCCAAACTTGCCTGTTACTCCAGGTGTTTATTGACTTCCTAATTTTGCATTCCAGTCCCCTGTGAGGAAAAGGACATATTTTTTCTTGTTAGTTCTAGAAGGTCTTGTAGGCCATCATTGACCCATTCAACTTCAGCTTCTTCAACATTAGTGGTTGGGGCATAGACTTGGATTATTGTGATAAAGAATGATTTACCTTGTAAACAGAGATCATTCTGTAGTTTTTGAGACTGTACTTCCTAAGTACTGCATTTTGCACTCTGTTGTTGACTATGATGACTGTTGCATTTCTTCTAAGGGATCCTTGCCCACTGTAGTAGATGTAATGGTCATCTGAATTAAATTCGCCCATTCCAGCCCATTTTAGTTCACTGATTTCTAAAATGTCGATGTTCACTCTTGCTATCTCCTGTTTGACCACTTTCAATTTACTTTGATTCATGGACCTAACATTCTGGATGGATGTTATATATGGATATAACATAACTATAAATATATGAAGAATTTTATCCTGATACAAATTAAAATTTGGATGAAATTTAGAAAAATTCCTAGGAAAACATAATTTAGCAGAACTGACTCAAGAGTAGATAATGTGAACTAAAGAACTGAATTAGTAGTTAACAGTTTTTACTCAAAACAAACCCTAGTCTCAAATATGTTTATGAAGAGTACTAAAATTCCTTTTGAGTATATGTAAATATAACTTCCTAAGAACAACAAAAGAAGTACCAGCTTTCAATTCACTAAATGAAGCTGGTGAAATCAATACCAACAGTTCATGGGTAAGACAAGGAAGAAAATTCACATACCAATCTAAGGATGCAGAAATCTTAAAATGTACGCAGACTGTTAAGCAATAAAGAACTCATTATAATAAAGTTGGATTTATTCTGGGAATGTGACGTTAGTTCAACATTAGAATATCTACAGATGTTATTTACCCAAGAGAAAAAAGAGATATTTTAATCTCAGAGTATATAGAAAACTTTTGAAAAATTCAATATAGTTTATTTGAAACTTCTAGCAAGTTATAAAGAGAAGTAAATTTTCTTTACTTAATAAAGGGTTCCTATTAATTTTTATAGTGAACTTTATACTTACATTTGAGTCATTAAAACTATTTTTCTTAAAATTAGAAGTGTGAGTATAATGAATGAAAATGAATAAGTTATAGCAGTGCATATTATCATGAAAAGAAAGTGAAAGTGAAAGTTGCTCAGTTGTGTCTGACTCTTTGCCACCCCATTGGACTCCATAGTCCATGGAATTCTTCAGGCCACGATACTGGAGTGAGTAGCCTTTCCCTTCTCCAGGGGATCTTTCCAATCCAGGGATTGAACCCAGGTCTCCTGCATTGCAGGTGGATTTTTTACCAGCTGAGTCACAAGGGAAGCTCTACAGAAATTAACATGAGTGAATACCACATCATAAAGCTTTACCTAACAAAGAGCAAGCCATGTAAGAATCCATGCAAAATGTTTCCATTTATATAAAGGTTGAGACATGCAAAACTAAACCATACATCTATCTGCCTATATGTATATAGCGGTACAGGCATATATGATAAGTTATAAAAAGGAGAGAATATTTAATGCAAAATGTAAAAGTGGAGTGGGTAGAGAGAGAAGGTACATAGCCACATCAGGAGCTTTAAAGTCAGTGGGCACAATTCATTTTCATAAGCTGCATTGTTTCATGGATGCTTTATTATTATTATCCACTCATATTCTTGTGTATGAAGTAGTCCTTAAAATTTAATAAAATATATTACAATAGGATGATAAATCTGAGAATAGGTTATGTTACAAGGTTCTCATTAAATTTAATAAGTATTTGTTAAATCTAGTCTATATGAGGCATTGTTTTAGGTACTGGCTTAATACTAGCACCTGACATTTGCACTATTTAGCATGTTTACTTACACATTTTCTTATTAGAACCAAATTGCCTTGTGGAGCAAATAGGTTAGAAATTATTGTGTCCTTTTTAAAGAAGCAAACTACTCTTCTGTCAAGTTGCATTACTTGTCTATGTTGAAAAGAAACAAGAATTAGAAGACATACCTTAACTTGTTTCTCATGACCACCTCCCCTCAGTAACTGCCCTTTCTAAGTAATAGCTCTTGTGCCAAATAATGGCCAGTGTTGAAATTCAATTAGATCTTGAGTTTAATACATTTGTTTAATACATTTGCATATGTTTTTAATACATTAGTTTATCCTATTTTTCCTTATTAGTGTCGAGTTCTTGAGTAGACGAATGATATCATATAAACATTCCCCACTTCTTAGCACAGTGACAGGGACATAGTAATTGTTTAATAAATATTTGTTGTAAAGATAATGAGTAGCTGACATTTGAACCTGGTGACAGATTTTTAATGCATCTAATGAACCCAAGAAGAGGACAACAAAATCTCTTATATATGATGATTCAAAAAGGAAGGGATTGAGTACCTTGTAATTAAAATATGTAGATAATAATGGTTGCTAGACCTTGCTTGCTCTTGGCCTCTTGGAACTATTAGATACATGCTGTACATGATATTACTGAGAATGTTCAATCTTATGATTCCATGAATGTGGTATCAAACTTAGAGATGATTTCTAGGTAGCTAGATACAATTATGATTTTATTTCAATTTTCCAAAACCTGAAAAAGGTAAACCTGAAATCTAGAGCACAATTTTAAAATAAGTTCTTTCGAAGAATTTGCATCATGAGTTTCATGTCAGGCAGTTGACCATCAATATTTATTAGCTTTGTTGTTGTTCAGTGGCTCAGTCATGCCTGGCTCTTTGCAACCCTGTGGACTGCAGCATGCCAGGCTTCCCTGTCCTGTACCACTTCTCTGAACTTGCTCAAACTCATGTCCATTGAGTCAGTGATGTCATACAATCATCTAATCCTCTGTTGTCCCTTTCTCCTCCTCCCTTCAGTCTTTCCCAGCATCAGGGTATGTTCTAATGAGTCGGCTCTTCACATCAGGTGGCCAAAGTATTGGAGCTTCAGCTTTAAAATCATTCCTTCCAATGGATACTCAGGATTGATTTCCTTTAGGATTGACTTGTTTGATCACTTTGGCGTCCAATGGACTCTCAAGAGTCTTCTCCAACACCACAGTTCAAAAGCTTCAATTCTTTGGCACTTAGTCTTCTTTACGGTCCAAATCTCATATCCATACATGACTACTGGAAAAAAACATAGCTTTAACTAGATGGACCTTTGTTGGCAAAGTAATGTGTCTGCTTTTGAATACACTGTCTAGGTTGGTCATAGCTTTTCTTCCAAAGAGCAAGTGTCTTTTAATTTCATGGATGCAGTCACCATCTGCAGTGATTTTGGAGTCCCCCAAAATAAAGTCTGTCACTGTTTCAATTGCTACCCCATCTATTTGCCATGGAGTGATGGGACCAGATGCCATGATCTTATTTTTCTGAATGTTGACTTTTAAGCCAACTTTTTCACTGTCATTTTTCACTTTCACTAAAAGGCTCTTTAGTTCTTCTTCACTTTCTGCCGTAAGGGTGGTGTCATCTGCATATCTGAGGTTATTGATATTTCTCCCAGCAATCTTGATTCTAGCTTGTGCTTCATCTAGCCTGACATTCTGCACGATGTACTCTGCATATAAATTAAATAAGCAGGGTGAAAATAGACAGCCTTGACCTACTCCTTTGCCAATTTTGAACCAGTCTATTGTTCCATGGCTGGTACAAACTGTTGCTTCTTGACCTGCATGCAGGTTTCTCAGGCGGCAGGTATGGTGGTCTGGTATTCCCATCTCTTGAAGAATTTTCTGTAGTTGGTTGTGATCCACACAGTCAAAGGCTTTGGCATAGTCAATAAAGCAGAAGTAGATATTTTTCTGCAACTCTCTTGCCTTTTCTATAATGTAACGGATTTTGGCAATTTGATTTCTTATTCCTCTACCTTTTCTAAATCCAGCTTGAACATTTAGAATTTCTCAGTTCGTGTACTGTTGAAGCCTAGCTTGAAGAATTTTGAGCATTACTTTGCTAGCATGTGAAATGATTGAAATTGTGTGGTAGTTTGAACATTCTTTGGCATTGCTTTTCTTTGGGATTGGAATGAAAACTGACCTTTTCCAGTCCTGTGGTGCTAAGTGTGTCCTGCTAAGTTTTTTGCAGCATCATCTTTTAGGATTTGAAATAGCTCAACTGGAATTCCATCACCTACATTAGCTTTGTTCTTAGTGATCCTTCCGAAGGCCCACTTGACTTCACACTCCAGGATGACTGGCTCTAGGTGAGTGATCACACCATCATGTTTATCTGGGTCATTAAAATCCCTTTTATTAGCTAACTCTTCTCCTGTCCCTCATTGTCATATCCTTCATGGAACTAGAAAGGAAGTAAAAGAAATTGTCTGTGATTCTAGGAATTGAGTGCTGCTTTAGGAGATGAGAAATATGTAAACCAAACTATTAGAATTCAACATAGCATTCTTCCTTGAAACCCTCACTCATGGGTCATAAGCTGTGCTCTCCAGGAAAACTATTGTGGGATGAAATTTAGTACTATGTAGTTGGAAAGGCAATGGCACCCCACTCCAGTACTCTTGCCTGGAAAATCCCATGGACAGAGGAGCCTGGTGGGCTGCAGTCCATGCTAAGGGTCGGACACGACTGAGCAAGTTCACTTTCACTTTTCACTTTCATGCATTGGAGAAGGAAATGGCAACCCACTCCAGTGTTCTTGCCTGGAGAATCCCAGGGACGGGGAAGCCTGGTGGGCTGCTGTCTATGGGGTTGCACAGAGTTGGACACGACTGAAGCGACTTAGCAGCAGCAGCAGCAGCAGTGTTAGTTAGTGTTATTAGGGATTTCCCTAGTGGAAAATAAGAATAAGAAAAAGTAAGGGGGGAATAAATATGGGAAGTAATAGAGACTATGTAATAGGAGTGGACAATTCACACTTAATGTTGGTTGAACTCTAGCTTAGGAAAGTTCTTTTAAGGCATAGTATTAGAAGGCCAAATAGAGCAGTTTTTGTGTTTATTTATTGTTTATTCATTGGGCTTTCCAAGTTGCTCAGTGGTAAAGAATCCACCTGGCAATCAAGAGACGTGGGTTCAATCCCTGGTTTGAGAAGATCACCTGGAGAAGGCAATAATTACCCACTCCAGTTTTCTTACCTGGGAAATCCCATGAACAGAGGACTCAGGGATTGAACCCAGATCTCCTACATTGGCAGACAGATTCTTTAACATCTAAGCTACTGCTGCTGCTGCTGCTGCTAAGTCACTTCAGTTGTGTCCGACTCTGTACGACCCCATAGACGGCAGCCCACCAGGCTCCCCCGTTCCTGGGATTCTCCAGGCAAGAACACTGGAGTGGGTTGCCATTTCCTTCTCCAGTGCATGAAAGTGAAAAGTGAAAGGGAAGTCGCCCAGTCGTGTCTGACTCTTTGCGACCCCATGGACTGCAGCCCATTAGGTTCCTCTGTCCATGGGATTTTCCAGGCAAGAGTACTGGAGTGGGGTGCCATCTAAGCTACTAGGGAAGCCCAAATATTCATGGAAGCTACACAAAAATGGATCAAAGGCAAAAAAGAAAGCTTCAATAAATTCTTCAAAGTAGAAAAGATTGAACAATGAATGACATTAGGAACATGTTTCGTCTACATTTTTTTTAGTCTAAATATAACAGTTCAGACTTTTTCTTTTTAATTCCTTGTAAAGATATCTTTTGTTAATTAAGTTTTCTGTTTATTTTAAAATTTAGTTAATTTCTGCTTTTAGTATTATTAACTTCTACGTTTTAATTTTTGAAGGTTAATTTTGCCTTTTTTTTTAAACATTATTTTTGACTGTGCTGGGTCTTTGTTGCTGTGTGGGCTTTTCTCTGGTTGCAGTTGCAGGCTTTTCATTGCAGTTGCTTCTCATTGCAGTTGTTGTAGAGTACGGGCTCTATGGCATGCCAGCTTCAATAGTTCCAGACATAGGCTCAGTAGTAGTGGCTCCTGGACTCTAGAACACAGGCTTAGTAATTGTGGCACATGGACTTAGTTGCTCCATAGCATATGGGATCTTCCCAGACCAGGGACTTAACCCATGTCTCCTGCATTGGGAGGAGAATTCTTTACCACTAAGCCACCAGGGAAGACCAATTTTGCTGTTCTTTTGTATCTTGAGTACATTTATTTAATTTTTAGTCTTCCCCATTTTTTTCTAATGTCTTAAATTTATTCATGGTGCCATATTCCTCTCTGGATACATTATATTTGAGAGGCAGTACTTTTTACTTTGGGCTTCCCAGGTGGCTCTGGTGGTAAAGAACCCACCTACCAATGCAGGAGATGTAAGAGATGTGGGTTGTATCCATGGGTCCAGAAGATTCCCTGGAGGAGGGCATGGCAACCCACTACTGTATTCTTGCTAGAAATCCCACGGACAGAGGTGCCTGACGGGCTATAGTCCATAAGGTTGCAAAAAGTCAGACACAACTGAAGTGACTTTTTTCTGCTGCTGCTAAGTTGCTTCAGTCGTGTCTGACTCTGTGCGACCCCATAGACGGCAGCCCACCAGGCTCCCCCATCCCTGGGGTTCTCCAGGCAAGAACACTGGAGTGGGTTGCCATTTCCTTCTCCAATGCATGAAAGTGAAAAGTGAAAGTGAAGTCGCTCAGTCGTGTCGTACTCTTTGCGACCCCATAGACTGCAGCCCACCAGGCTCCTCCGTCCATGGGATTTTCTAGGAAAGAGTACTGGAGTGGGGTGTTACAAATTTTAATTAATATTTTTCTTTTTTTTTTGCCTAAGAGTCTTAAAAGAGCATTTAAAAAATTTAAACTTGGATTTGAAACTTGGTTTGTTTTTGTCATCTTTTAAAACTAATATCTAATTTCACTGAATTTTGGTAATAAAATATAAGTTTTTATTTTGGAAAGCTTTTTGGAATTTTTTTGGGAAAACTTCAGGGATTATTTTGGAGCTTAATTCATGTTTTTTAAAAATTGTTTATCTATTTGAAAAAATGTGAATTCTCCTTTTGTTCATAGAGACTTTGAAAAATTTATTTTCTTGTACTTCTTAATTGTAATAAATGAATTATCTTAATGTTTACTCTTATTTCTACCTCATTGGTTAGAGTTGAAATCTCCCATATTAAAGTGTATTTCCATTTTCTCTTAGTATTTCTAGTGGAATTTTATTCTATACATTTACTTGTTTATTTTTATTATTATTTTAAATTGAAATATAGTTGGCATACATTGTTATATGTTTTATGTTTGCTACATAGTGATTTGATACTGGCATACATTTGAAATGATCACCATGATTGCTCTAGTAACGATCTGTCCCCTTACAAAGTTATTATAATACTATTGACTGTATTCCTTATGCATATATTATGTTCCTGTGGCTTATTTCACACCTGGAGGTTTTTACTTCTTTATCTTAATCTATTCCCACCACCCCTACTCGCTCCTTTCTGATAACCACTCATTTGTTCTTTATATCTCTTTTTGGTTTTTTTTTTTTTTGATTCCACATTTAACTGAGATCATCTGGTATTTGTTTTTCTCTGACTTATTTCACTTAGCATAATATCATCCAATTCCATTCATGATGTAGATGGCAGATGTGATTTTTAATGCTGAGTACTATTCCATTTTATGTATGAATCATAGCTCCTTTTTCTTACATTTTTCTTTTTTATTGTATAATTGACTTACAATATTATGTTAGCTTCAGGTGTAAGCATAGTCATTCAGTATTTTTTTTTTTTTTTTGCAGAATATACTCCATTATAGATATAAGATAATGATTTTAATCCCTTTTTGTGCATTATAACCTTATTGTTTATCTATTTATACCTAACATTTTGTATCTGTTAATCTCATAGCCCTAATTTGTCCCTTCCTCTTCCCTCTCCTCTTGATAACGTTTGTTTTATATATCTTTGAGTGTTTCTATTTTATACATACATTCATTTGTATTATTTTTAGATCCCACATATAAGTGGTATCATGTAGTATTTTTCTTTTTCTAACCTGTTTTACTAAGCATCATATTCTTTAGGTCAGTTCACACTTCTGCAAATGGCAGCATTTCATTCTTTTTTATGACAGAGTAACATTCCACTATATATCTATATGTACCACATCTTCTTCTTCTAGCTGTCTGTTGATGGGCCATTGGGTTACATTCATATCTTGGCTATTATAAATAGTGCTACTATGGACATTGAGGTACATGTATCTTTTCGAATTAGTGTTTTCTTTATTCCACATATATAACCAGGAGTGGAATTGCCAAATTATATAGCAACTATAGTTTTAGGTTTTTGAGGACCTCCACACCATTTTCCATAGTGACTGCACCAAGTCACATTCTCACTAAAGTGTATGAGAGCTCCCTTTTCTCCACATTTTTTATTGGAGGCTTTTTGTTTATACATTTTTAAATTTATAGACTTTTTATTAGAGACATTCTGACAGGTGTCTGGTGATATCTCTTTGTGGTTTTGATATATATTTCTCTAATAATTTGTGGTGCTGAGCATCATATCATGTACCTGTTATAGCCATTTGAATGTCTTGTTTGGTCTCTTTGGGTATTCTGCCCATTTTCTGATTGGGTCTTTTTTGAGTTGTATGAGTTATTTGTGTATTTTGAGTATTAACCTCTTCCCAGTCATATCATTTGCAAATATTTTCTACCCTTTGGTGTGTTGTCTTTTCATGTTGTCTATTGTTTCTTTTGCTGTGCAAAAACTTTTAAGTTTCATGTAGTCCCATTTGTTTATTTTTGCTGTTATTTCTTTTGCCTCAAGAAACTGATTCAAGAAAATATTGCCATGATTTATGTAAGAGTGTTTTGCCTATGTTCACTTCTACGAGGTTCATGGAATTCAGTCTTTCCTTTAAGTCTTTAAAGCATTTTATATGTGGTGTATATTGGAGCATTCTAATCTCTCTGTTTTACATGTGGCTGTCCAAATTTCCCGGCTCTCTTGTTAGACTGTCTTTTTTCTATCGTATAGTCTTCCCTCCTTTGTTGTATATTAACTGACCATAGTTACTTGGTTTATTTGGGCTTCCAGGTGGCACTAGCGCTAAAGACCCCGTCTGCCAATGCAGGAGATGAAAGAGATGCAATGTGAGAGACACGGGTTCCATCCCTGGGTCAGGAAGATCCCCTGGTGGAGGGCATGGCAACCCATTCCAGTGTTCTTGCCTGGAGAATCCCATGGACAGAGGAGCCTGCCTGGGCTGCACTCCATAGGGTAGCAAAGAAATGGACATGACTGAAGCGACTTAGCAAGCTCATGGGTTTATTTATGGGCTCTCTATTCTGTTCCATTGATCTATGAATCCATTTTTGTGACCGTACCATGGCACATATTATAGGCTTTTGATTTGTGGCTATCATGGACTTCATATACATTGACCCATATTTATATCTATTTGATTTAAACTGATGGTCATTTAAATTCCAACATATCTAAAAATCTACATTTTTTACTCACCCTCTCCACGTTTTCTGAGACCAAACTATGGTGGAGGTAATGAAGATAATGGCAACGTCCTTCAAAAGGTCCATGCACGCAGTGCTGCACTCAGTGCCCCTGACCCTGTAGCAGGCCACTGCCAACCCACACCTTCACTGCAGACTCTCACACTCACAGCAAGTCTGGATCAGTCTCTGTGGGGTCACTGCTCCTTTTTCCTGGGTCCTGGTGCACACACGTTTTGTTTGTGCCCTCCAAGAGTCTTTCCCCAGTCCTATGTAAGTTCTGTAATTAAATCCCACTGTCCTCCAATGTGGAGAAGGCAATGGCAACCCACTCCAGTACTCTTGCCTGGGAAATCCCATGGACAGAGGAGCCTGGTAGGCTACAGTCCATGGGGTCACAAAGAGTTGGACAGGACTGAGCAATTCACTTTCACTTTTCACTTTCATGCACTGGAGAAGGAAATGGCAACCCACTCCAGTATGCTTGCCTGGAGAATCTCAGGGACGGGAGCCTGGTGGGCCACCATCTATGGGGTCCACAGAGTCGAACACAACTGATGTGACTTAGCAGCAGCAGCGGTCCTCCAATATCAAATTCCCTGGAGTTTCTCACTCCCTTTGCCAGATACCCAGGTTGGGAAATCTGTTGTGGGTCCTAGAACTTTCTTAATAGTGAGAGAATTTATTTGGTATAATTGTTCTGCAATTTGTGGGTCATCTGCTCAGCAGCTCTATGGTGGGGTTAATGGTGACCTCCTCCAAGAGGGCTTATGCCACACCCAGGACTGCTGCACCCAGAGCCCCTGCCCCTGGAGCAGACCACCGCTGACCTATACTCTGCAGGAGACACTGAAACACTCAAAGGCAGGTCTAACTCAGTCTCTGTGGGATCTCCTGGTGTGCACAAGGTTTTGTCTGAGCCCTCTGAGCATCTCTCATGGGTATGGGGTTTGATTCTAAATGAGATTTAGCCCCTCTTACCATCTTACTGGGGCTTCTCCTTTGCCCTTGGATGTGGGTATCTTTTTCTGATGGGACCCAACATTCTCCTGTCGATGGTTAGTCAGCAGCAAGTTGTAATTTTGGAGTTCTTGCAGGAGAAGATGAGCACAGAAACTGGGCCATAGCCAATCTGAGTGATAAGGTCAGTTTTCATTCCAATCCCAAGGAAAGACAGTGCCAAAGAATGTTCAAAATACCACACAATTGTACTCATCTCACACGCTAGGAAAGTAATGCTCAAAATTCTCCAAGCCAGGCTTGAACAGTATGTAAAATGAGAACTTCCAGATGTTCAAGCTGGATTTAGAAAAGGCAGAGGAACCAGAGATCAAATTGCCAACATCCACTGGATCATAGAAAAAGCAAGAGAGTTCCAGAAAAACCATCTACTTCTGCTTTATTGACTATGTCAAAGCCTTTGACTGTGTAGATCTCAACAAACTGTGGAAAATTCTTCAAGAGATGGGAATACCAGATCACCTTACCTGTCTCCTGTGAAATATGTATGAAGGTCAAGAAGCAACAGTTAGAATTGGACATGGAACAACAGACTGGTTTCAGATCAGGAAAGGAGTATGTCAAGGTTGTATATTGTCACCCTGTTTACTTAACTTATGTTCAGAGTATATCATGAGAAATACCAGGCTGAATGAAGCACAAGCTGGAATCAAGATTGCAGAGAGAAAAATCAATAACCTTAGATACAAAGATGACACCACCTTTATGGCAGGAAGTGAAGAAGAACTAAAGAGCCTCTTGATGAAAGTGAAAGATGAGAGTGAAAAAGTTGGCTTAAAACTCAACATTCAGAAAACTAAGATCATGGCATCTGGTCCCATCACTTCTTGGCAAATAGATGGGGAAACAATTGAAACAGTGACAGACTTTATCTTTTGGGCTCCAAAATCACTGCAGATGGTGTTGGCAGTCATGAAATTAAAAGACGCTTGTACCTTGGAAGAAAAGCTATGACCAATCTAGATAGCATATTAAAAAGCAGAGACATTACTTTGCCAACAAAGGTCAGTCTAGTCAAAGCTATGGTTTTTCCAGTAGTCATGTATGAGTATGAGAGTTGGACTATAAAGAAAGCTGAGTGCTGAAGAAATTATGCTTTTGAACTGTGTTGTTGGAGAAGACTCTTGAGAGTCCCTTGGACAGCAAGGGGATCCAACCAGTCAGTCCTAAAGGAAATCAGTCCTGAATATTCATTGGAAGTACTGATGCTGAAGCTGATGAGAAGCTTATCCAGTACTTTAGCCACTTGATGCAAAGAACTGAGTCATTGGAAAAGACCCTGATGATGGGAAAGATTGAAGTCAGGAGGAGAAGGGGATGACAGAGGGTGAGATGGTTGAATGGCATCACCAACTCGATGGACGTAAGTTTGAGCAAGTTCTGGGAGTTGATGATGGACAGGGAAGCCTGGTGTACTGCCGTCCATGGGGTCACAAAGAGTCGCACATGACCGAGTGACTGAACTGAACTGAACTATATTTTCTGTCTTTGATGTCATATTTTATATCTTTCTGCTTATCCTTTTATTGCTTATTATAGTTGATTATACATTTTTTTCTTTTAATATATGTACCAGCTTATTTAAGTGACCTTCAATCCTTACTATATTTTTGTCTTTCCACCTGCTGTTCTCACTGGATGATTTCCATTACCCTACCTTCCATATTGTTTATATGTTATTCTGTGTTATTTAGTCTGTTTCTTATTGCTTCTACTTTTTTATTTTGATATTGTGTTCTTTATATTTTCTAGTTCCTTGTTAAAATAATTTTTGTTTAATCTTCTTCCCTCATTCAGTTTGTATTTTTATTACCAGTATTTTGAACTCGTTGTCTGATAAATTGCTTATTTCTGTTCCATTATTTATTTTTGCAGGGGTTTTCTCTTGCTCTTTCTGTTGAGAGTAGTTCCTGTGCATTTCATTTTGCTTAACTTTGTATCTATGAGTATAGATGAAGCATTTATCTATTGTGAGCTTGAAGAGGTGTTCTTATGTGAGAGCATTCTTAGGTAGACTTCATATGCCCAATGCCTTTTGTGGGACCACTGCAATTGATGTGTATGCCAGTCTTGATTTTCCTCATGGTGTACTGGCCACTATTATCTTAGTAGTTGGTGTGGCTGGTGATGGAAGAGCTAAAGCTGGTGTAGTATGTGGAGTGATTTGGGCCAGGGAATTTGCTTGGCTTGAACTGGGAAGTATAGAGAAGTGGCAGCTGCTAGGGCAGAGCTCTCTGCCCTGCCTGGAGGCAAGTCAGGACCATGCACGCCTCCTGAGTGGAATCTAGTTTCTTGTCTTTCTACCTGTCCAAGCCTTTCTGTTAGCAGCCAATGGGTTTTTTTTTTTTTTTTTATTATGTGCAGGACACTAGAACTAGAACACTCAGTCTGTGACTTAACTTGCTGACTTCACAAAGTGAGTATCTGCCCCTGTGATATCTCTTTTCCTCTTAGAATCCCCCCAGGTGTACAGGTCCTGACCTGATGCTTTTCTTCCAGTGCTATGTAATTGTGTGTGTATCTTTCCCTTGGTTGTATAGGAGTTCTTTTGTTAGTTTCCAGTTAGTTTTCCATGACAATTGTTCCAAATGTAGATCTATTTTTGATGTGTTTGTGGGGGAGGTGAACTCCTCGTCCTCTTGCTCTGCCATCTTGACCTCTTCCCCTCCATCTATTTTATCCATTCATCTGTCAATAGACACTTATTTCCATATTTTGGCATTGTAAATAATGTTGCAGTGTAAGTTGGTGCGCATGTATCTTTTTGAATTAGTATTTTGTTTTCTTTGGGTAAATACCCAGAAGCAAAATTGCTGAGTTTATAGTAGGTCTACTTTTAATTTTTAAAAAAACCTCCATACTGTTTTTCCTGGTGACTGCACTAATGTACCACCTCACTGACAGTGCACTAGGGTTCCCTTTGTTCCACATCCTTGCCTACAATTGTTGCTTGCTGCATTTTTGATTGTAACCATTCTGACAGGTGTGCTGTGCTGTCTCATTTTGGTTTTGATTTGCATTCTCCTGATGATTAGTGATATTGAGCATCTTTTCATGTGCCTGTTGGTTATTTGTATGTCTTCTTTGGAGAAATGTACATTGTGATCCTCTGGCCAGTTTTTAATTGGGTTTGTTATTTTGATGTTGAGTTGTTTGAATTCTTTGTATATTTTGATTATTTATCCCTTATTGGATATGTCATTTAAGAATATCTTTTCCCATTTAGTAAGCTACTTTTTCATTTTGTTAACTGTTTCTGTCTTTGTGGAGAAAGCTTTTCAGTTTTATGTAGCCCCATTTGTTTATTTTTGCTTCTTTTTCCCTTGCCTAGGGAGACAGAGCCAAAATTTTTTTGCTAAGATTGATGTCAAAGAGTTTTATGGTTTCAGGTCTTACATTTAAGTCTCTAATCTATTTTGAGTTTATCTTTGTGTAAGGTGTGAGAATTTAGTCCAGTTTGGTTCTGTTGCATGTTGCAGTTTTCCGAGCACCATTTGTTAAAGAGGCTGACACTTTCCAATTGTATATTCTTAGCTCCTTTGTTGTAGATTAATTGGCGATATAATCATGGTTATATCTGGGGGCTTTCTATTCAGTTCCATTAATCAGTGCCTGAAAACTCAGTTGCTTCAGTCATGTCTGACTCTTTGCAACTCTATGGAGTGTAGCCTGCCAGGCTCCTCAGTCCATGGGATTCTCCAAGCAAGAATACTGGAGTGGGTTGTCATGCCATCCTTCAGAGAATCTTCTAGACCTCATGATTGGATCCATGTCTCCTGCATCTCCTGCATTGCAGACAGATTCTTTACCACCGAGCCACCAGGGAAGTCCTCCATTAATCTACATGCTTGCTTTTATCCCAATGCCATATACTATTAATTACTATAGTTTTGCAATATAGTTTGAAATCGGGGAGCAAGATTTCTCTAGCTTTGTACTTGTGTCACAAGATTGCTTTGGCTCTTTGGAGTTTTATGTGCTCCAGTCAAATTTTAGAACTATTTGTTCTAGTTCTACGAAAGAAGTGGTTAGTGTTTGATATATATGGTATTTAATTCATGGAATGCCTTGAGTAGATTTTATCATTTAAAAAGTATTTCGCTTCCAACCTATGAGCATTTCTATTTATTTGTGTCATATTTAATTTCTTTCATCAATTTCTTATAGTTTTCAGGATATAGATCTTTCAGGATATAGATCTTTCAGGATATAGATCTATTGATTAAATTTATTTCACAGGTATTTTATTATTTTTAATGCAATTGTAAGTGAGATTGTTTTCTTAATTTTTCTTTCTGATAGCTCATCATCAGTGTATAGAAATGGAACAGATTTCTATATAGTAATGTTGTATCCTGCTATTTCATTTATTAGATCTAATAGTTTTCCTTTGGTAGATTCAGTTTTACCTCTTTCTTTCCAATTTGGATTCCTTTTATATATTTATTTGCCTTATCTGATTGCTGTGACTAAGATTTCCAACCATATGTTTTATAAAAGTGATGAGAGTGGGTATCCTTGTCTTATTCCTGACCTTAGAGGAAAACTTTCCAGCTTTTTACTTTTGTGTATGTTGTTGGCTGAGGGTTTGTCATATATAGCTTATGTTGATGTATGTTTACTCTATACCAGTTTTTTATCCTAAATGTATGTCAGAACATATGTCAAAATGCTTTTTCTGCATCTGTTGAGATAACTGTATGATTTTTATTCTTCAATATTTCAGTATGACATAGCACATCAAGTGATTTATAGATATTGAATGATAATTTTGTTCCTGGAATAAATCCCACTTGATCATGATGTAAGATTCTTTTATTGTGTTATTTGCTAATATTTTATTGAAAATTTTTACTTCTGTCTTTATCAGTGATATTCACCTATAATTGTGTTGTTGTTGTTGTGTCTGTCTGGTCTTGATATCAGGTTGATGTTGATCTCATAGCATGAATTTGGAAGTATTATTTTGCAATTTTGGGGGAATAGTGTGAGAAAGTTAGGTGTTGACTCTTTAAATGTTTGGTAGTATTTTCCTGTGAAGTCCTCTGGTTCTAAAGGTTTGATTGTTGATAGTTTTTTGATACTGTTAAGTTTATCGTTAGTAATTACTCTGTTAATATTTTTATTTCTTCCTGATTAATAATTGGGAGATTATATGTTTCTAGGAAGTTATATGTTTTTTCTGGGTTTTACAATTTGTTGCCATATAATTGTAGTAACCTCTATGATTCTTTGTGTTTCTGCAGTGTTGTTTGTAACTTACCTTCTTTCATTTCTGATTTGATTTATTTGGGTTATCTCTCTTTTTTTTCTTGATGAGTCAGGTTAAAAGTTTATCAATTTTATTATTTTTTAAAATAATCAGGTTTTAGTTTCACTGATTGTCCCCCTTTTTAGTCTCTATTTCATTTACTTCTGCTCTGATCTTTATTATATTCCTATTTCTACTAACTTTAGGTTTGTTTGTTGTCCTTTTTCTACTTATTTTAAGTGTAAATTTAGGTCACTTATTTGAGATTTTTCTTGATTTGTGGATTAGGCTTTTATTGCGATAAACTGTCTTCTAGAAGTACTTTTGCTGCATCCCATAGATTTAGCCTGTTGTATTTCCATTTTAATTTGTCTTGAGATATGTTTTTATTTACTCTTTGTTTTCTTCAATCCCATTAGTTATTTAGTAGTATACTGTTTAGGTTTCACATGTTTATTTTTTTCTCAGTTTCTTCTTGCAGTTTTCTTATCTCATGTGGTTGTATTTGGAAAAATGCTTGATATAATTTCAGTCTTCTTTAATTTACTGAGATATGTCTTGTGGCCTAGCATGTGATCTATCCTGAAGAATCTTCCATATTTACTTGAAGAGTGTGTATTCTTCAATTTTGGGATGGAATGTGTATTCTTCAATTTTTGGATTCAGGTCATTGAATACATACATAAAAAACATTTGTTTTCTTATTGACTGTCTGTCTGAATATCTGTCCTATGATGTAGGTGGGATACTAGAGTCCTCTGTTTTTATCTTATTACCATCAATTTCTTCCCTAATACTGTTAGTATTCACTTTGTGTGTTTAGATGCTCCTATATTGGATGCATATGTATTTATAATTGTTATATCTTCTGGTTAGATTGATTCCTTTATTACAATGTAATGGCCTTTTTTGTCTCTTGTTACAGTCTTCCTTTTAAAGTCTGTTTTATCTGATACAAGTATTGCTGACACAGCTTTCTTTTTGTTTTGCATAGAATATCATTTTCCATCCCCTCACTTTCTAGCACCTTTGGGCTCATTGAAATCAATTCTTTGATATACACCATAACTATCTAAGCTCAGTATCCTGCTTTTCTCCACTGTGAATCCCCCAGGGTTCATGGCAGGGGGTGGCTTCAGTGGCTGATATCTTAATGGCTACAGCATCCTTTACTTACTGATGTGGCAGGTGACATTCTTTATCCACAGTGCCTCTTCTTGGTCATAAATTTGACCAATGTTTGGGAGACATTTCATGACTGAGTTTGTACCACAGAAGGCTTATTTCCATATCAGATAAAGATTCTGTTGATAGGCCACTAAATGTGTTAAATTTTTAGATCAGGCCTTGTTGATAACCTAAAATTCTCTGGATCACCTGTCTTACTAGTCTATTATGATCTAGGGAATGTTTTCTTTGTTGTTTCTTCCCATATCTGGAGTTGCACTATTACAGTATTCTGTGTAGAGTTAAATATATGATCAACTCTCTTAATATGTTTAAACATCATTAATTTTGTCAGAGGTCTGGTTACACATTGGATAATGTAAGAGATACCAATCTTATGAAACAGGATATAAGTAATACAGTTGGCAATGTTAATGAAGTCCTAGTCTATCAGAGAGAGGTACAAGGCACAAATAATTTGAAAATAACAGAGAAAACATAGTAAAACAATGATTAGTGTAACTAGTTTTAATTTGATTGCAATAAGCCATCAAGTTCACAGGTGAGCTAGCTGGAGAAGCCAAGTTCTAGAAAGATCAGGTACAGAGGGAAACGAAATGTTTCATCTTTGTTTACAAAGGTATACTTTATCAACTTGTTATAGGTTGTAGTGTAAGAGGAAAGATTTTTTTTTTTTTTTGGTAGAAAATAGTGAAACCAATGTATTACAGAAAAAGTCATAAATTATGAATAATATTTATCAATGCATTCAGTCTCACATAATTAATTCCTGTTGATCTGGATGAAGTTGTTAGGTTTTCCATTAGGGTTTTGTAATTTCTTATCCAGTTTAGTGATATAATCTAAAAATTATCAGAAATATACTTGTAAAAAGTCCTTTTAAGGAATCTTCTTTAGGAACTTCATTTTATAAAAGCATCAGAGTAAAACAATGATTGTTTATAAACAACAAGACTTCAACGCCTGAATAAACATTAAGATTTACACTTTGGTTGTGTATAGAGGGATCCTTTAATAAGATAGTTTTCCAGTAAGAGAATCTTTACGTGGACTGGCAGAAAACTCCTCACAGGAACACACCATTAAGGATGAATAGTAGAACAAAATTGAGGTTAGTCCTATTTGGGACTGTCATGCCAGTTTGATTAATCAGTAAATCAATGTACTTTAGTTTCAGAGCTTAAAGATTCAGCTTTCTTAATAGCAGTGATTAAGGCATTTCATGGTACTTATCGGGGAGAAAAAGTGCTTTTGGTTCTAAGAGATTGCCCTTAAAATTTCCTTTTAATAAAAGTTTGTTTTCTTCTAGGGGAAATTGCATTCTTAAGTTCATATTTTCCTCTTTTAAAAAGAGGGATAATATTGCTCCTTTCTGCAGTAATGAGATTGGAATTCCCAGCCCATGCTTCTAAACACTGTGTTATAGTGTCTACAGCAGGAGACTGGTAGACAATCTGCATTGGAAACTAAATTTGAAGGCACCATACCAAATATCAAGCTAAGAAATTTGGAATTTATTAAATGATGATTATTTGATGACTGAAGGGAGAAAATAAAACAAATGTGGGAAGATTAATCAGTTGTCATGTGTAGATCCCTGGTGGCTCAGATGGTAAAGAATCTGCCTGCAGTGCAGAAGACCTGGGTTTGATCTCTGGGTCAGGAAGATCCCCTGGAGATGAGAACGGCAACACCCTCCAGTATTTTTGCCTGGAGAATTCCATGGACATAGGAGCCTGGCGGGCTATAGTCAATGGGGTTGCAAAGAGTCGGACATAACTGAGTGACTAACATAACACACATGTGTAGATTAATTTGTAGGACTAAATGGTTGGAGGCAAAAAGAATCAAAAGATTTTTTTTAAACATTTAGGGTAAGAGATAATAAGGACTAAAACTAGGGCAGTTGAAATGGAAAGGGAAGAGATAGATATAAAGAAGGAAGAGTTGACAGTTGTAGTGACTACAAGGATGAGAATGGAAAATGGCCCAAGATGGCTTAGATATCAAACAGATCTATGATTGGAAGAATGGTGGCATCATATCCTCAATAGGGGGGATGAACTGAATCGGGAGAAGGAAGATCTGATATGAAGTGGAGGAGACAGCCAAACATAAATTGTTAAAAGCTGTTGAGTATTCACATATATTATTTAGAGTTAGTCTTATGAAGGGGAATCATTTGAACACATGTAATTTGGTATGTTAACTGAAATAAGTAATTTAACATTTCCATAACTATTTTTTAAAGAATATTAGTTAAAATTATTCCAAGTCCAGAAGATTCTGTAGTTTTATTTAGCAGAGATGCCCATGATTCCCTCTTCATATAGCTGTAGATGCAATTAATAATCAGATTATCACAAAGTCTTTGGAATGTTACATTTACCACGTACAGTGATCAATTATGGTCACTTTATTTCTGCAAAATGTAGCAAATTTTCTATCTAACATGGTCAATCTGCTGGACAAAGCACTTTGCTCAAAATGGATATGTGTTTATTTGAGAGATATCCTGAGAATAAACTGAGATAAAGAAATGTGAAGTAACTTAAGTTACTGATCTGCTCTTATCTTTAAAAATTTAGTAAAATATAATTTTTTTGGTGTTTGGTCTTGTGAATTCCAGTTTTAATTTATAGGAATCTGGTTTTGCTTGAATAAAACTTTGGAGGGTGGGAAATTTTAGTCTTTTGTTTTTAGGACACAGTTAGGTAAAACTTGGTTAGTGGTGTGGGTCATAATGAGTGCCATACTTTCCTCTTTAGGATGTTGATTGCTGCCTATTACAGAGAACATTGTACAATGGCCATGCTCTTCATAGACTTTGGCACCTATAGCCTTTGTTAGTGGCAGGTATTCACTGCTAAGTTTAAGATTTTGGGTTAGCTATGGACTTATCATTTACCAGCTTTGTTTGCACATTTTAGTATTGACAGTGGATTTGGAAAGCCAAGAGAAGTGGCAGGCAATTATACTTCAAAACCTCGTTAAACTTTATGCTCTGAGTAGAATTGCAAAGCTTATTCTCTCAGAACAGTTGAAAAGAAAAAAAAAATCTTTGTAAACTCTAAATATAAACTTTTGTTGAAACTACTATAGATTATGAAGAAAATACTGTCAACATATTAGTTTTTACAATAAGTAGCTTAATGGTTGAAATAAATGGCAAAATATCTCATGTTTTCTTCCATAGATCTGGGGCTGTCTTCATGGGTGTACAACCTGCACAGTGACACAGGACCCCATGTTTGGAAGTTTTATTTTAATGAAATAAATTTATTTTAATTTATTTATTACATTAAATAAATTTGACCATAATCATCTGAAGTTGCCATCTTGAAATTCTGAGTACATTTTTAACAAAGGGCTCTGAATTTTCATTTTGAATCCCCCACCGCCACCCAACTATATAGTCCTGCCTAAATCCTTTGGCTACTTTCAGATGAACTTGTACTTTGCTAAGTTCCCATTACCTGATCCCAGCTCACTTTTAACATTTGAAATTCAAAATAGAGTTGCAACTAAAATGAAGCCTGCTAATTTAGGTTGATTACTGACATCTAAGCAATTTGGACTAAGTATAACATATATGTTCACAAAATCTTAGCTCTATTAGCTACAAATGACCACTTGAAGTGGAATAAATAATTTAGTAGGAAGGATCCAAAAGAGTAAAGACCAAAAGCCCCTGAGCAAAGGGAAAAAATGAAAAATGAATAGACATGAAGTGCCTGCCAACACTCTCTTTGACTCTTCTCCAAGCCTACTATAAGCCAATCAACTGGCATATGTCATATCCTGCAGATGGAAAAGCAGCCTGTGTAAATGTATACAAGTGCAGATGCATGCATTTGTCATGCAGTTTCCAGAGGTTATATTTGTTAAGCAGCCTGCAATGGCCATGAGTTTTGAAGAAGTGTAGTTGCTTTGAGGGAGGCCAATTATTCTTGTTTATTGATAGGCATGTTAGTGTGTTGTTAGTTGCTCAGTCGTGCCCGACTCTTTGCGACCATAGACTGAAGCCCACCAGACTCCTCTGTCCATGAGATTTTCCAAAGGATACTGGAGTGGGTTGCCATTTCCTTCTCCAGGGGATCTTCCCAACTCAGGGATCGAACCCAGGTCTCCTACACTGCATGCAGATTCTTTACTGACTGAGCTGCTTCTTCAATGCCTAGAATGAGTTTGACCATATTTTTCTTCTTACATTACTTAGTCATGTGACTATTGGACTGGTATATGGACTCAGCATTATGGAGATAGAGGGAGGTCAGAGGTAGAGTTGGAATTCTGGTGATAGATGCAGCAGTGTGGTAAACAGATTTAGCCATCAGGTGACTGGTCCAGGGATTGAAGAAGCATCAGTTGAAAGCAACTGACATCTTGATGAAAAACAGATGAGGCACTTCACACTGTGACACATCATACAGAAGGTATGAATAGTCTATTTTATTCGACATTTTCTAACACTATAGAATTTCTAAGTTTGAATATTTCTAATTTGAGTATAGAACTTAAATGTAATATTAATAAGATGCAATGTTTATGGGGTTTATGTTACAGTTATCATTGACGAGGTGAATGAAAAGTATATACATGACTCTCTTGGGCTTGGGATATTAATGAGAAAGGGGCAGTAGACTGAAAATCATTTTCTATCTGATACATGATCAATGGGCATTTTTGGGGTCATGAAACAGCAAGAGTGGCTTGAGCTGGGGAAGGCATGAGTGTTTTGACTTGCTGCAGACCCCCACTCACTGATCCTCAGTATTTGGAGGAAGGGGTCACTTCACCTCTAGCAAACAGACTACAGTTTACCAGAGAGCGGGAGAGTCACAGTGCTGATATCAACCAAGGATCCTGACTCTAAAGGAACTTGGTGCTCTTTTCAGGGAGCAATTGCCTTACTTTACTTTGAAAATCTCCTTAATTTGAACTGTTGGGTGCTCTACTCTTTTCATCAACTGTAAGAGTTTACATTTCTTGTTGACTCATGTAATCACTAAGGATATTTTGAAATTTAATCACATTTTTTTTCCCCTGACAGATCTTCAAATGTGAAACGAGCAGATATAGACACAATTAAGTTAAATTGAAAACCCTTTAAATTTAGTAATTTCTCATCCACACTCCAGAAAAATATTCCTATTCATTCTTACCTAAATTAGTTTTCATTGACACCTGATATTTCTGTCTTGATATATATCCCTGCTAGTCTCTCTAGGTAAAGTGATCCTTCCAAGTATTGACTTTGACCTTCTATTCAATTACTTTTAGGGAGAAAGAGACCTTACCACAATTTTGCTTAGCATTCATAAAGGTAAACTAGTGTTTTATGGCGACCTGAGTAGAAAGCTTTCAAATGGAGCCCAAAAAACTTCCAAGTGGAATCTTTCTTCATGGCATTATGCATTACTAAATTTAATATGTAGATTTATGCTCTTTGAAGCACAAGCTGGAATCAAGATTGCCAGGAGAAATATCAATAACCTCAGATATGCAGATGACACCACCCTTATGGCAGAAAGCAAAGAAGAAATAGTCTCTTGATGAAAGTGAAAGAAGAGAGTGAAAAAGTTGGCTTAAAACTCAATATTCAGAAAACTAATATCATGACATTGGTGCCCATTACTTCATGGCAAATAGATGGGGAAACAGTGACAGACTTTATTTTTTGGGGCTCCAAAATCAATGCAGAAGGTGACTGGAGCCATGAAATGAAAAGACACTTGCTCCTTGGAAGAAAAGTTATGACCAACATACACAGCATACTAAAAAGCAGAGACATTACTTTGCCAACAAAGGTCCATCTAATCAAAGCTATGGTTTTTCCAGTGGTCATGTATAGATGTGAGAGTAGGACTATAAAGAAAGCTGAGCACCAAAGAATTGATGCTTTTGAAATGTGGTGTTGAAGAAGACTCTTGAGTCCCTTGGACTGTAAGGAGATCCAACCAGTCCATCCTACAGGAGATCAGTCCTGAATACTCATTGGGATGACTGATGCTGAAGCTGAAACTCCAATACTTTGGCCACCTGATGTGAAGAACTAACTCATTTGAAAATACCCTGATGCTGGAGAGGATTGAAGTCAGGAGGAGAAGGGGACAACAGAGGATGAGATGGTTGGATGGCATCACCGACTCAATGAACATGAGTTTGAGTAAACTCTGGGACTTGGCAATGGACAGGGAGGCCTGGCATGCTGCAGTCCATAGGGTCGCAAAGAGTTGGACATGACTGAGCTACTGAACTGAACTGAACTTTATGCTCTTTAACAGCATACATATCACACTGCATAAAATCAATATCTTGTGGCTCAGCTGGTAAGGAATCCACCTGCAATGCGGAAGACCTTTCAGTTTCAGTCCCTGGATTAGGAAGACTCCTTGGGGAAGGGAAACACTACCCACTCCAGTATTTTGGCCTGGAGAATTCCATGGACTACAGTCCATGGGATTGCAAAGAGTCAGACACGACTGAGCGACTTTCACTTACTCACTCAATTGAATAATAGTTTGGTTTTGTAGATGTATTCTTTTTACATTAAATTTTATTTTTAATGTTCTGCATCTATTTACCAAAGCTTTGAGAATATTGTAATATTCAGAGAGGGACATGTTAGACACCTAACATTTATACTAATAGAAAAACCAGTAGCCTTTGAAAGTGTTCTATAATAGTGAAAGCTGAATTTGGGGGCCAAATTGTTAAGGAGTTTTGTAATCATTCTCTTATCATCTAAATGTCATGCTCAATAATTAAACTCAGTAGCTGGTTGGTTTCATTACTGCCAATGTGCATGGCACAAGAGCTTATAGTAAGCTGCTTCTTTTCCTTCACTTTCTTTTTTTAATTTATTTTTTAATTGGAGGAAGATTGCTTTACAATGTTGTATTGGTTTCTGCCATACGACGACACAAATCAGCCATAATTATACATATATCACTTCCTTCTTGAGCCTCTCTCCCCTCCCACTGTTCCACCTCTCTAGGTCATCACAGAGCACCAGACTGAGCTCTGTGTTACATAACAGCTTCTCACCAGCTGTCTGTTTTACACCTGGTAATGTATATATGCCAATGCTACTTTCTCTGTTAGTCCCACGTTCTTATTCCTCTTTTTAAAAGG
The DNA here is from genome assembly GCF_003369695.1 of Bos indicus x Bos taurus. Taxonomy (NCBI): domain Eukaryota; kingdom Metazoa; phylum Chordata; class Mammalia; order Artiodactyla; family Bovidae; genus Bos; species Bos indicus x Bos taurus. Next base: position 23,651,419 of record NC_040103.1, on the reverse strand, counting down.
GATTTTAGACTTCCCTGGTGGCTCAGATGGTAAAACATCTGCCTACAATGCGGGAGACCCGGGTTCAATCCCTGGATTGGGAAGATCTCCTGGAGAAGGAAATGGCAACCCACTCCAGTACTCTTGCCTGGGGAATCCCATGGATGGAGGAGCCTGGCAGGCTACAGTGCATGGGGTCACAAAGAGTCGAACACGACTGAGCGACTTCACCAGACTGAGCTCTGTGTTACATAACAGCTTCTCACCAGCTGTCTGTTTTACACCTGGTAATGTATATATGCCAATGCTACTTTCTCTGCTAGTCCCACGTTCTTATTCCTCTTTTTAAAAGGGATTTTAGGGCAGACATGACTTTCAGAGTTTTACAATTACTCAGTATGACTTGCCACACTGGCTGCTCATTTTTCTATGTTCTACAGTCCACTCATGAATCCAGAACTTATTTCTCCCAAAGGACATAATTATAGACAGAAGCGGAAGGTGGAATCAAATAGAAACAGAGCACAAATGGGATTACTTATTTTTTCCAGTTGCCCCCTCTGAACTTTTTCTCTCCTATGTCGATGAAATTGCTTTTTGGGAGAACTCCACAGACATAACAACTGGCATGAACCTTGCACAAAGCAAGAACTATTCAAATATTTGTTTAAATTTTACCGGTTTGTATTGTTAGGTTTTCAGTTAGTTTGGACATAGAAGGTAGGACACACACGACATTACTGAGACAGTTAAGAATGAACACTACTTGAAAATGTTGGAGCATGTTATATGCTTGGTGACATTATTGTGTATAAAAATTATCTGTATTATCTGTATGTTCAGTGTAGAAGAATAAGGTAATCATCATTGCTTATGTATTATTAGTGCCTTCTCTTTACACGTGGCCTGAAAACAGACTGTGAGTAGAGATAAAACAAACATGTAAACACATATTTCCAAATAGATAATAATAGACTTGTTCCTTCGTTGAAATATGTTGCCTTAGTCAGCAATATTCTGTTAAAAATATATACTAAGATTTATTCAATATTAAATTCAGTAGTATAATGAAAACAACATGGAAGTGCTTATGTTAAAAATCTTTTAAACAGAGATTTTGAAAATAGAAGAATCTTTGAAGGTTTATTTTTTTATTGATATAACCAGATAAAAACTGAAGCAAACAATCCATGATGTGGTGCGGGGCATGGATTGAATTGTTGAACTCTTGACAGAAATATGTCTAGAAGAGGTTACTATCTCAGGTAAAATTAAGTAGATAACTGAAAATTTTTATTGGTGTTCTGGTAAAGCCACTATCATAGTACTCATTGGGCTATTTAAGTGTTTTTCACCTATAATTTAGAGAAAAAAAATTTAAGGTAGTATGTATACATCTAATTTGTTTAACAAGAATATTGAATGACTTTCTAAAATATTCTTCTGTTGTAATTATATGTATTTATATATTATATATATATATAATATATATTATATTTATAGAATATATGTAATTATATTCTATAAATAGAATGTGAGTTATATATATTTTTATTTTATATAAATGAATATGTAGTAAAGTTTGTAATTTACACTAATTTACTAATTATATTTATTGATAATCTTGCTAATTTATAGTTTATTTTTCACATTTTGCCTTTTTATATTTTTTTATATCTGAAGTTTCCATTCTTTAGGTTATTTAAGTGGAAACACATTACAGTAAGAGATATACCAGACAAAGGAGAGCCTGTGAGTTCTCTCAGTAGCATATTCTGTTGATAGTCTTAAGGAGAAATTTTGTTCCATTTTTATCACTCACTCTGAAGACTGATAATATAGTTGCTTGGGAAACATTATTTATGCTTTGTGGTTATTACTTCTGCTGCTCTCAACTTGAAGCACTGCATGTGTTTTTGTGAAGAATGTTGATACTTGATTAAAATCATAGCCACATCTCTTTTGATAGGCAATTTCACTTTGGAGAAAAGGTGTAAGACTTTTAGTGTTTTGAATGTAAATCGCATCTATCTCATCAGAAGATAGAGTGTTTGAATGATGAATGGGGTTTATTACATCATGTTTATTAAAACACAGAAAACTTTTTCCAAGCTTATTGGTTTTATGCTTTAGCTTGTTCAAGATTTTTTTTATAACTTCCTACATGTCCTGGTAAGGCATGACCAGAGTCTTGCTTAGAATCTGAACTATATTAGATGATTAATAAATATTTATATAGAATGGATGACTATATGATACACATCTGTGTAATGTGCAGAGATTTCTGTTTTAGCAAGTGTAGCTTTCTTTGTAGTACTCTATGTGCTGACCATCTGGCATAGATGGTAGTGCATATAAAGGTAAAAATTATAGTACAAGGAAATGGAGATGGGACCTATCCCACCAGTTCTTAAAATAGTTATAAAGCTACATTATATAAAATCTTGTATGAAAGGCACAGGTTTTATTTTCCCCACTCTACATGAATGAAATAAACTCAGGCAGTTTAAATCACTTTCTCAATGTGGGTGAAAGAGCAAGATTCACACTCAGGGTGTTCTGACTTCTAAGCTCACTGAAAAAGAGTGCCCTGGTATTTGAGGTCACATGTCTTTATTTTTTAAAAGACATATATTAACTAAACATGTTTGAAATGATGAAACAACATAGGAAAATTAAAATCCTTCAAGTTAATTGATATAAAAACTTGATATATTTCATCTGGTAAATACTGGGAACATTATATCTTTCTGTTATGATTCCAAAATAGTTTATTAATTTCTAGAATCCAAAATAATAATAAATGTTTGATTCATAATTGCCATTTCCTCTTTTAAAATTTTTAAGAATTTTTATTTTCAATTAGTTTGCAATTTCAGAAGTAGTACACAATTAGGCTATAATTTAAAAATTAAAAATTTGACCACCATTCCAATCCAATTCTTTTCAGAGATAGCAATTGTCATGGCACTTAAACTTTTTCCTAGCCTCCAATATACTTATATATACTCAGAGAAAATATCAAGCATTATAATGTGCTTGTTTTTTTCTAATATATATGCACTGCACATATTACTCTGAAATTTTTTTATTCTGCAATATATTCTGGCAATCTTTCCAACTCATTTTGTATAGATTCACCTCACATTGTTCACTTCCAAATACATGAGAGCCATCATCTCAATCTTCTCAAATGTTAACCTTTCTATGTTTCTCAAGGCCACAGGGTTTTCTTTCACCATAACTCATATTGAATAAAATAACCCTTACATTATTTGTTCTTTCCTGAAAGATAGGCTCTAGGGTACAACAGAAAAAAAAAAAAAAAAAGATTAACAATGACGATTTAAACTACAGCTACTCCAGTAAAAGATTTAGTGCATTCTAAATTGGGTTGGTTACCACACTCTCAGTGCAGGATCATATACATCTTTTAAATGTTAAAATACCTGTGAATGTGCATATGATTTTATAATTTGATCATTTTTTTTATAGGATCTGATTTTTCTATAGTACTATTATATAGATTAGCCCAGCATATATTCTGTTTCTGATTACACAACTCTCAGTCTTTAAGGTAGTTTTCTGTGTCCCTTTAAGTTCAGATTGGATGCTTTAACTATATTATTCTAGAGATAGAATCTGTCTCTTAACTTTGGTTTGTTTCCAGGTTTCAGAGTATTTTGCCTCTTGCTTTAAGTTTCACATAATTATAACCCAGATACCTGTTTAAGTTGATTTGATAAAATAAGATCTGTATAAGATTTCCTCAAAATTTTCAATTCCATTGTTCTGTCGAAATCCAAAACCCTCTCTTAGAATCCAGTGAGTTCTCTGGAACTCATATCTGCTTTGCCTTTAATCATCTTGATTACACACCAAATTGCCCAGAGGTATGCCTGGCATGCTGTGATTCGTGGGGTCACAAAGAGTCAGACACGACTGAGCAACTGAACTGAACTGAACTGATGCCTGGTCAATTAATTCTTAACTATCAATTCTTTCATTTCAGATTGGATATAATTTGGTGACCGAATAACAACAACAACACATTCACATTGTAATTCTTTATTTGTGTGATTATTTGGTTACTATTTGTCAGTACCTCTAGGCTGTGAGCCCTAGAGGTGAAGGCAAGGATGTTCTCCATTTCATTACCAATTCCTACTATCTGGTACATACTAGACTCTTAAGATGAACTCAAAATGTAAGAAAGGAACAACTGAAGAGGGCTTGAGATCAGAGCACAGACAGAGAAGTTAACCTTGAAAATAAATGGTGGTTAGGGGAAGAAATGGACAAGGCGATGGCACCACACTCCAGTACTCTTGCCTGGCAAATCCCATGGACGGAGGAGCCTGGTAGGCTGCAGTCGATGGGGTCGTGAAGAGTCGGACACAACTGAGTGACTTCCCTTTCACTTTTCACTTTCATGCATTGGAGAAGGAAATGGCAACCCATTCCAGTGTTCTTGCCTGGAGAATCCCAGGGACGGGGGAGCCTGGTGGGCTGCCGTCTATGGGATCACACAGAGTCGGACGCGACTGAAGTGACTTAGCAGCAGCAGTAGCAGTGGAAGAAAGAGAGAGGGACAGAGAGAGGGAGAAGTAGAAATTTTCATTGAAGACAGGATATAAATATAAGATATTTAACCAATTTTCTATAAGATCTTTTTCTAGTTTATATTTTAAATTATATCATATATGAACATTACACAGCACTATTTTCTCTTTTTGTGTAATTGTTTCAAAATTATATTTTCTCTTCATAATGATTTTATCCTCCTATCTTGGTCTGGAGCTGTAGCTTTTAAAGCTACACTCTGAAGATCAGTGATTTTTAGTGTGTTTTTGACTGTAAAGACTCACACATACACACATATTTTGAAGATCACTATATGATTTCCTTTTATGTTAAAGCATCTACAGAGAGCTTTTATTTGATATTCTTTCTCTAATTATCACATTATGCCCAAACCTTGAAAAGTTTCCTTTCTTGATGTATCTTAATAAAGGACCTGTAGAGCCTCATATTTTCTACCCTTTCTTCAAAGTCTGTAGATTATCTTGTCTTCTATTTCCTGAAGACACATCTAATGGAAACCTTAAAAATACCATGTGAGCTTCCAGTGTTGGGAAGTGGCTGGAAGTTGTAATCAACAGGAAGATGAAATTTTACTTTCAAAATGAATAATTAAAATTCAGAATTCTCTTTGATATGTTTGTGTTAAGGTTAATTAGAGTGTTGATTTGCAGTGAGGCATAATGAAAACACTATTGAATTAGGTATTATAAGACCTGAATACTTGCTTGAACTTCACCTATTAGCTTAATGACCTTGGGTAAGACAGTCTCGGAGAAGGCAGTGGCACCCCACTCCAGTACTCTTGCCTGGAAAATCCCATGGATGGAGGAGCCTGGAGGGCTGCAGTCCATGGGGTCGCTAAGAGTCAGACACGACTGAATGACTTCACTTTCACTTTCCACTTTCATGCATTGGAGAAAGAAATGGCAACCCACTCCAGTGTTCTTGCCTGGAGAATCCCAGGGACGGAGAAGCCTGGTAGGCTGCAGTCCATGGGGTCACACAGAGTCAGACACGACTGAAGCTACTTAGCAGCAGCAGCAGCAGCAAGACAGTCTCAGCCTCTTTCACCATTGATTGAAATGTGTGGTTAACAATATCTTTGCTGCCTACCTCTTTATAGTGTTGTCAAGATGAGATAATATAGGTGAAAACATTTTGTAAACAATGAAGTGCTATATGAAAATGACCATTGTAAAGAACAGTTAATATGTGCCAGTCACTATATTAAGCATTCATATCATTCTTAGAGAAGTTTTATGAGATAAACAATGTTAGTATTCCAGTTTTACAGATCAGGAAGGTGAGGCTTACAGTACATAGGACACCTGAGTGAACTTGCACCATTGATGAGTGGGAAGGGCAAGATTTGAATACAGATTTGACTGACACTAGAACCAGTGCTCGTAATTTCACAATTTTTGTTACATGAATAATAACTGCTTTATAGAATGATGTGTGAACTGGGTGAGGCAGTAAAAACACAATTCTCTTTCTCATCAGGTATGCATTCTAAATGTGAAAACATAATAATAAAAAAATTAGAATATCATGGAGTTCTAACCATCGAAATATGTCTTTCCTTTAGAGTTTAATTGTCTTGGATCCACTCACAGTGACTGAGGAGGAAATAAGACCGTCCCTAGAGAAACGCCTTGAAGCCATTATCAGTGGTGCTGCTCTGTTGGCCGACTCTTCCTGCACAAGAGATTTCCATCGGGAGCGGATTATTGCAGAATGCAATGCCATTCGCCAGGCTCTCCAGGACCTGCTTTCAGAGTACATGAACAATGTAGGTAACCGGTTTTCCCTGACCCCATACATTGGGAATGTGCTGAGGTTCTTTCAGTGTACAAAATGTAATAAATTATGAATGAGTACATGATTTTACATGGATTGAGCTTTTGAGTTGGCTTCTGCATGAACTGCTCCCAGAGTACAGCAAGGAGATAGGAGTTTTTAGGGATGGAATTCAACCAGAAGGTTATTTCTATCTGATTGTTTTGCTTGATACAGTATTTAAATTCTAGTTGGAGAAGGGAGTCAGGATTGGGGAAAGGAAACTGGAGTTGCCCATCAATTTAAAGGATAAAAAGAAGACAAAGAAAAGGGTAGGTTGCTCAGGATTACATTGTTGAATAAGAGTTAAAATTTAGATGATGTTGGGTAAAGTCAATGCTATCGGGATCAGGGGACATTAAAAAAAATTTGTTTTTTTATTTTTGGCTGCTCTGGATCTTCCTTGCTGTGCACCTTTTTAAAATATGATATAATGTCATAGATTTCTTGCAGTTTTAGCTCTCTCTCAGGAATATTAGAAATGAAGTCTGAATTTAGACAAATGCAAAAATATTTGTTTCAAAGTTCTTTTGGTATCATTTCACATATATATTTATTTATGATGTAGTCTTTATATATCTATATCTAATATATATATTTATATACATCCATCTAAGGAGTAACTATGACTACTTAGTTTCATTTTTTAAATAAGAAAGTCTTAAGGTCATCATCAGCTATATATTCAATATCATGGATTTTGACTCCTTAAATAATAGAGGTAAGGAAAAGAAAAAAATGTATAATAGAAATATTTTGTTCATCTGCTTTAAGTGGGATAATTGAAGAGTTATGAAGGTATATTTTGAAAATGATGAGTTACAAAGCATACCATTTTTTACATGTGAGGTTGAAGATTTAGGATTGTTCAGTATAAGTAATTTTTGTGAATAATGGAAATGTGCTAAAATTAGTGAGTTTTAAGGATACTTCAACACATTTGATGTATCTCCATACTCTTAATATTTGATGACTTTGGCTCCTGACCAAAAATCTCTAGCCTGTCAAGAAATCAAAGTTGCAAAGCAGATTCTGTTAATAAGAACATATTAGTAATGTCATGTCCTGTTTCTGAAGCTGGAATATCACTATTTTTATCATATAATATATTTTTAGTGAAAGATTTTTAAAGGGAATTCACCAATTCTAAGAAACTCAGAAGATAATATTGTGTTGAAATTCCTTCTCCCTTGAAGTATAAACTATTAAAATTATTATTTTCATTTTGTAGATAAAATATGGTAAAGTTACATATATATGTTAATTTATAAATTATAAAATTATAGGTAAATTTATTTTATTAAATAAGATAAAGTTAGCATGCACATGCAGATACTCACCTACATACATAGGCAAGGATGGCTACATAATTGTGCAGCCCAGTTCAAAGTGAAAATGTAAGGCCTGTTCATAAGCAGGGGAAAAAATGAAAGCTTTTCCTTTTTTAACAGTCTTGATTGACCCAAGAGAGGTGATTTTTATTTTCTATTTAATGTTTGGTTCTCTGGGGCATAGGGATACTTGCAGGAGCACATAGATTCTCACATACTTTTGTAGCCCCACCCATGCCTCCCACCCATCCTGCTTTGTATTGAGGCTCCCACCAGGAGTGGAGGGTGGCAGCAATTGCTGGGTTGGGGAACAGTTGGCTGAAGATCTGTTCCTTGAAGTACTGGAAGTCCGGACTGCTTGTGAGTCCAGGATATATGCTTTATTGCCCCATCAGACTTCACTTAAATACACAAATTCAAAGATTATTACGAATTTCAAAACATTAAAATCCAAGCATGGGGCTCCGTTCTGAACATGATGCCTTTTGCCCAGGCCACTGAAGCTGTTCCTGTATATAATAAACATATATATCACATACAAATAGTGGTGGTTTTATAGCTTTCTTCAACTTTGGGTTAAAAACTTTTCATGCAGAGAATGAAGTTATGGGAACATTCTGCCTTGGGTGCAATCATTGAGAATGTGCATCACCTCTAGAAATTTATAAAAATAATAAAGCCAAGTAAAAGTTGTTCTGCACCAGCAATTCTCAAAGTCCGTGATAATGTTTTTCACAAATTCATTTTTTTCTCTAAATCCTAAATAATTACAGTGGTTACTGTTGAGTTTTAATAATATATATGTATGTATAATTCAAATTAGCACATTTTTATGATTAGCCTTTAATAAACATTATATTCTTTATAGATTTACACAGCAGATTCAGTATGGACAAGGATGACCCAGTGGTTGTAAAGACAAAGAACTAGAAATAGAATTACTTTAATTCTGTTACTTCATGTGATCACTTGGAATTTTTATTTTAATTTTAAAATTCTAACAATGAAACAGTATAAATTGCAGGAGGTTATAATTTTTTAGATAAGTGAAAATTTCATACATGAAATATTTTATTCAATTTAATAACAACTTGAAATCTGTTTCTCTTCTGAAATTGTCAACTGCTTTAAAGTTAAGGAGCCAATCAGGAAAATAATGATTATCACTGAAAAGTAATTTGTCATATAGAGTAGGGGGTCATTTAAAAAGTATCTATTCTAGGTATCAAATATGCTAGGTTAGGCACAAAAATATGAAAATTTTTGTTTGTCTTTTGCTTTTTTTTTAATGAGGTTTTATTCTGATGTTCAGTTTCAAGGCCCATTTGTCAAATTTACAAAACTTATTTATGTTACTAATATCTTTCTGTTAGATATTTTGGTTTAAGAAAGGTAAGTTCTCTATTATGAGTGAGGTGGAAAGACTCTTCCATCTATAACGTCCAAATAATTGAGATCGAAGGTAAGTAGCTTTTTTTTTAAGCTTGTCCAGATAATTATTTTAATTTTCATTTTTTAAAGGTAGACTTAATTGTAGGAATTCAGATATTTCTCAGTTATTTAATTGATTAGATTGCACTACTCTTCATGATTGATGGATACCTTCTTCTTCCTCCTCCTCCTCTTTCCCATGTTTCCTTTTCTCTCCTTCGGGTAAATGAGTGCAAACATCCCATTAAATAGCTCTCCTTCATGGCGCTTTCCCCTTTATAGCTCTCATGCTTGTTGGAATTCCTGTGTTTGCCTATTTGTCTTCTCCACTGGTCAGAAGCTTTAGGAGAGCAAGGGCTGTGTCTCTGGCCCCACCATTGTGTGCCTTTCAGGAGCAGGTGTTCAGTAATTACTATGTGGATACAGGGAAATTGAATTAGTGCTTGCTTCATCTCAGCTTTTACAGTTTAAATGACAATGTGCCCGAAGCATTTCATTTGTATTTATTTATTATATTTACATGATAACTGTGGAGAAAACGTAGAGAGGTTTAATGGTGAGAACAAGAGAACGGGAAAGGAAATACACAGAGGTGAGAAAGCTTGTTCTTTGGGTGATCTAAGAATATTTATATATTCATTTTTCCTAGGGCATAAGGTTAAATATGTGTTGAGGAAGGCACTTTTTTCTCAGGGAATGAAAGACTTAGTGTGTGTATGTGGATACTGTCTGGTAAGCTGCCCTCACATTGGTATAGAGATGAGAGCCGGAGAAGCTACAGTTAAGCAGTGGTGGTCTACAGGGTCAGAAACCTACTCATATGCACGATATCTTAATATTTTATTGATAAGTGTAACCTATTAATAAACAAATTTGCACTTATCACATTATGAAAAAGCATCCCAAATCAGTATAATAGTTCCTTTTTATATACAAGTGCAGAATTTTGGGCCTAATATGAGTATCTGAGCAAGCCAATGAATTTTGGTTTTAAACAGCAGGAACCACTGTGGAGTATATTATCAGAAAAAATTTCCAGGTTTACTTTTACTCTAGGTTTCTATCACAAATAATGCTTCTCTATAACTGTTTCAGTAGCTGGAATGAAAGAGAATGTACTTTCCTGAAACTAGCTGAACTCAAACCTTTCTGAGTTCGGTCAAATATTTCAGGACAACTCGCATACCAAGGTCTTCAACTCACTAGTTTAAGGAGTGTTGTGTTTCATTTGGTGGGTCTGACTTGCTTTTCAGATTAGTTTGGAGCTTTTGTTATTGAACTATCTTAATAGGGTAAATGCTTAATAATAATTCAGATGCAATGAATATAACCAGGAAAAGTTAAAGCAAGGTTAACTCTCATCATGATCTGTGGATCTTTTATGTGACTGTGACTTCAAGGCTTCAAATTTTGCAAGTTTATTGAGTTCAGAACATAATCAATGGTGTGAAATAAATATAGTTTATGTTTTTCTCAAGCTCAATTCATGGGACCAGTTTGAATCTAAATAACTTTACTTCCTTAAACTGATCAGCAAGTCTCAATCATTTTTGACTGAAGCTGTATGTTCAATAAGTTGGATGGCATCACCAACTCTATGGGCATGAGTTTGAGTAAGCTCTGGGACTTGGTGATGGACAGGGAAGCCTGGTGTACTGCAGTCTGTGGGGTCACAGAGAGTTGGACACGAATGAGTGACTGAACTGAACTGAGTAATAAATTCGTAATATGTGAGTCCAGATGGGTCTATAACAAATAAAATAGACAACTACTTAAACATATGATAATATATGTTTGCTCTAATATTTTCATTTTAAACATACATATATATTCTTTTCTGGAGACTGTCGGGAAAAAACTTATTTCTTTGCCTTTTTTAGCTTCTGGAGATCACCCACATTCCTTGGTTCAATGCCATCTTCCTCTGTCTTCAAAGACAGCAGTGTCACATCTCTCTAACCTTGCTTCTGCCCTCACATCTCTTTCTCTGACTACAGCCAGGAAAGGTTTTCCACTTTTTTAGGACTCATGTGATTAGATTCAGTGCACTGGTATTATTCAAAATAATCATCCCATTTTATGACCCTTGACCTTAATTTCTTTTGCAAAGTTCTTTTTTTTTTTTTTTTTTACTTTTTTAATTATTTTTTTATTTTTTAACTTTACAATATTGTATTGGTTTTGCCATATATCAACATGAATCTGCCACAGGTATACTTAACAGTCACAGGTTCTAGGAATGTGGACATGGATGTCTTTGGGTGACTCATGGCCATATACCTAGTACTAGTCTTTCCTAGTCTCTTCTGTAGAATCATTATCAATCCTTATGCTTCAAATCCATTGTAGTTTATATCCCATACTCACTTTGCCTGCACTCTTTACAGGCAGATCGCATGTCTGTTTTATTTACTGTTTTATCTGAAGTCCCAGGCACAATGCTTGGCATTTTTATTTTACAAAATACAAAAAAAATATTGTATTTTTGAATGAAAGAATGAATAAAATTATTACATATTATACATGCCATGTTCAGTTCAGTTCAGTCGCTCAGTCGTGTCCGACTCTTTTCGACCCCATGAATCGCAGCACACCAGGCCTCCCTGTCCATCACCAACTCCCGGAGTTCACTCAAACTCACGTTCATTGAGTTGGTGATGCCATCCAGCCATCTCATCCTCTGTCGTCCCCTTTTCCTCCTGCCCCCAATCCCTTCCAGCGTCAGAGTCTTTTCCAATGAGTCAATTCTTCACATGAGGTGGCCAAAGTACTGGAGTTTCAGCTTTAGAATCATTCCTTCCAAAGAATACCCAGGGCTGATCTCCTTTAGAATGGACTGGTTGGATCTCCTTGCAGTCCAAGGGACTCTCAAGAGTCTTCTCCAACACCACAGTTCAAAAGCATCAATTCTTTGGCACTCAAATGGAATGACTTTCAAATATCTACTAAATTTATATAGTAGACTTCCTGTGATAAAAGGTCTTATTTTGCAAAGTATAGTTCTCTTCTAAAAATCAATGTGAATATTCAGAAACAAAATTTTCTCATCACAATCTCTACATTTGGATCCACCTCTTGTTATATTTCAAAACAGGATTTTTATTCATTAAAAAATATACTCCAGTGAACATTCAGTATCAGAGAAAGTTTAGCTTTTGTCTTTTAAAACATAGAAGTTTATTTTTCTTAGGTATTTCTGCCAACTTTGTTATGCCTCCAGGATTGGTTAGGTCTAGACCATCTTCTCTGATGTATAATATAATTAAAGAATTCGTCACCTAGACGGGGTGGAACAAGGAGGCTCTCTAAAGAAGGAAGGATTTTAGAAGGAAATCAGTCACTTTTAAATGGTGGTTTCTCTATAGCAGGTGAAAATGGAGATGGGTGGTCATCATGCTTTAGTACTAAGAATTAGCAGACATGACTATTTTTCTGGTGTTGGATTGAAATCCTGTTGATGTTAACTTTGTATGTGTTGTTGAAGAGAGGATCATCAGGGGATGTAGAATTATTTTTGAAGTTTACAGATTGGTACTTTACTACAGAAGAATGTTAGAGAGTTGAATGAGAGATGGCACCACTAGAGTACATGAATACTCTTGAGCTGCATAAAGGGCCCAATTTGTATTTGCAGACCTCACTAGCCTGATGTTTTCTTTTTGCTGTTTTATGTGAAAGCATATTGTATTGTTGATTCTTGTTACATATTTGTTGAGTGAGTTAAAAAGCAAATGAGGTGCTTTTTATATTTAGAGACCAATTTCATTTGTGTATCTTGGGTTTAATTCATTCCCAATCTTGGGGAATTATATAGATTCAGTGAAGACACCAAAGATTTGGTGTCTGAATCAGAGATTATGGGGATTTTTCACCTCTCTTTTGAAAAACCATTTTGAAAGTAACTTCAGCCTTATTTCTCAAGTTAAAAGGGTAAAGCACTTAGGATGATCTGTATGCAACGACTATTCAAATTCTAGAGACAAATTAGAATTAAAATTCTAAAAATGTACAGGCAGCTTCCAAGTCTATTTCCTTTTCTTTCCTTCCTCCCTGCCCTCACTCCCTCCCTCTCTTCCTTCCTTCCTTTCTCTTTTCTTCCTTTCTTCCTTCCTTCCTTTCTTCACGGACTGCATTTAGAGTTGATCGTTATTGGATCAGTTCACTGTTTTAGATGCTTTATATTTTTTATCCTTAAATTTGTCAATTATGCCATCATAGTGACTAGTTTTTGAGTATGTTGGAAACCATGTGGTTTAGTTTATAGATCTGAATTTTACTACCTCAGCTAATGAAGAAGTAAGAGGAGGAAGATAAGCAAATAGTTTCCTTACAGGTTTGTACAATAGTAGATATTCTAAAATCAGAGAGATGAACCAAACTCATATTATAACATGAAATCAAAATTCAAGAACATAGAAAGGAATTGTTAAAATCAAGGAAACTGGAGACAGATTTTGAAGTTGTGATGTATAAGCCAAGAATTCAACAATTAGGGAGTTGAGAGAAATAATAAATGGTGGAGTTCTGATTAAAAGGGCTAAATTTGATTTTGTATTTCTTGCTTTCTTTTCTGTGCCTTTTTTAAGAACAAGGAAGTGGGAGGTATCTAGTCTATGAATTGTTTTACAAATAAGATGGTATTGTTTCAACTGCTTTGGGTTTTAGTCTTACTCTTCCCAAAGGTTCCTGAGTTACTGGAGGGCTGATTTTTTAAATAATTACTCAATCTTTCTTAACAAGCTAATTTTGGAATTATCCAAATCTGGCTAATAAAGATCATTTTTATATTTAAGAGGAATTCATGCAGTGCTCACTGGGGAAAAGGAGGCTTATAGATTCTTCTTTCGAGGGAATGAACTCTTCCCATGGATCTTTTATTTGTGAACTAATGTTTTAGTCTTTCTTAAAAGTTAATAGAGAGATCCCTGCAGAGACGTAGGCTACATGATTATTGAATTAAAAAGAAAAGCTAAAATAAAAAAGGTAGATAGCTATAATTATTTTTAAAAAAGGGGAAGGAGAAGTACCTGGATAGAGCCAGAGCACAGGAAGAGAAAGAGGTAATTTGCATAAAATAAAAATAAACTAGAAATTAATAGAGGATATCATAAAGTGGCAATATAGTTTCTGTGCAAAGAAGAATATACAGATGGACGTCCCTAAAGATTATATACCCTAGACCAGAAAGCCTGAAGGCTGAGAGTCTTTTGTTTTCATCTTTTGCCTTCCAGCAGAGACAGTCATGATTTCTAATATTTGTGGAGCAGGTTAGTCATTCACTCTGTGGATTGTTTCAAATGTCCCTTTCTCAAGAAATGGATTCCTTTACCCGCCAATGTTCAGGTACTGCTCATATAGTTCTCAAAAGTCTTTGCTATGTGTTTTTTTAAACCCTGGGCTTTATTCAGATTTATGTTACATAAAAAGAAAAATGGGTTAAATGATAGAAAAGAAAAGAACAAATAGGAAGCAAGAGTCCTGGCATGCAGTGTCAGTTCAAACTTGGACAAAAAATAAGGTTCCTGAGCCCAGCATACTTCATAACCAGGAGAGGATACTACAAAGAAGAGAAAGAGTGCTATCTTAGGTCAGGTAACCTGGAGGTTAAGCGTGGCATGAAGATTTATTGGAGTGCTCTCTTGGGAGTTATACATGGAAGGCAGTGAAGAAGGCAGGATTGGGCAGAGGGGAGAAGCTGACTTGCAATAGAAATCTCAGCCATTCTATGGAAAGACCTGGAGATAGGCTGGCCCCTCACAGTTGTCCCAAACTTATTTAACTTATATGCAGAGTACATCATGAGAAACGCTGGGCTGGAGGAAGCACACTCTGGAATCAAGATTGCTGGGAGAAATATCAATAACCTCAGATATGCGGATGACACCACCTTTATGGCAGAAAGTGAAGAGGAACTAAAAAGCCTCTTGATGAAAGTGAAAGAGGAGAGTGAAAAAGTTGGCTTAAAGTTCAACATTCAGAAAACAAAGATCATGGCATCTGGTCCCATCACTTCATGGGAAATAGATGGGGAAACAGTGGAAACAGTGTCAGACTTTATTTTTCTGGGCTCCAAAATACTGCGGATGGTGACTGCAGCCATGAAATTAAAAGACACTTACTCCTTGGAAGGAAAGTTATGACCAACCTGGATAGCATATTCAAAAGCAGAGACATTACTTTGCCAACAAAGGTCCGTCTAGTCAAGCCTATGGTTTGTCCTGTGGTCATGTATGGATGTGAGAGTTGGACTGTGAAGAAAGCTGAGCGCCAAAGAATTGATGCTTTTGAACTGTGGTGTTGTAGAAGACTCTTGAGAGTCCCTTGGACTGCAAGGAGATCCAACCAGTCCATTCTGAAGGTGTTCAGCCCTGGGATTTCTTTGGAAGGAATGATGCTAAAGCTGAAACTCCAGTACTTTGTCCACCTCATGCGAAGAGTTGACTCATTAGAAAAGACTCTAATGCTGGGAGGGATTGGGGGCAGGAGGAAAAGGGGACAATAGAAGATGAGATGGCTGGATGGCATCACTGACTCGATGGACGTGAGTCTGGGTGAACTCCAGGAGTTGGTGTTGGACAGGGAGGCCTGGCCTGCTGCGATTTATGGGGTCGCAAAGAGTCAGACACGACTGAGCGACTGAACTGAACTGAACTGAGGAGAGAGTCTTTTTGTCCTTACAGCTGTTGTTCGTTACCTGTGGGCCACCTTTGGAAACAGTGTAACCTTGTATGGGGCAGTTCCCTGTAGCTGAGACTCTGATCCTGGACAGGGACAAAGCTACAAGCTGTCAGAAGCTGTTATTTCGAATTGAAAAGGGGATCTGAGTGAAGCATCATAGAATCCAGTGTAACAGTTAATTGCAAAAATAAAAAGTTTTTCTTTTGTAGGCTTTGAAATATTTGATCTTCTGTAGTATTTAATTTGCCATTGATAATGTTCAGGAAATTTAAGGTAATCATATAATTTGTCATTCAAATCAGGATACTTTTGAGAAATGGAGATGAGATGATTAACAGGCCTTAATAGATATATAAAAGGCATAAGTCAGGACTGTTCCAAGCAGACTATTATATGACTGTGTATTATAGGTAGGATAATACTTACGAAGGATTTTAAGAGGAATTTAACATATATTATTGATAGATTTTGTATTAACCATTAAATATAGCTAAAATACAAAGTTTGAGTTAAAATTTTACTAGTGTTATTGCAATTTCTAGTCACATAGTTCTAGAGACACTGTGCTTACAACTGGTGATTTCGGTTTGAGCAATCTCAGTCTTAGCTGTCAAGGGAAATCAGACATATAAGCAAGTAAGTAAAATAGAGCACAATATGAGCTGAAATGCTTGTCAGGGCTAAGTCCAGTAATAGCAGCAACTAGGAAGTGGCTCAACTTAGGACTGAACAGGGAAGGCATCCCAGAGGAGAAAGCTCTTATCAGGTGAAGGTAGGAATTCAAGAGTGGGGGTAACAGCCTGTGCAAAGACACAGAAGCAGGAGTCAGCAGAGTGCATTTGGTATGGGGAATAGAAACAGTTCCATTTGGATGAAATGAAGGGGAAAGGAGAAAAGGGGATATGCGACTAACTACTGACCATTAGTTTACAGATAGGTTGCTTGCAAATATTTGATTTTTCTTTGCTTTCAAAATAGGCTGTATTTCAATTTAAACCTATCTTTCTTTAAGTAAGTGGTAAGTAAGTGAAGTTGCTCAGTCGTGTCTGACTCTTTGAGACCCCATGGACTGTAGCCCACCAGGCTCCTCCATCCATGGGATTCTCCAGGCAAGAGTACTGGAGTGAGTTGCTATTTCCTTCTCCAGGGGATCTTCCAGACCCAGGGATCGAACCCAGGTCTCCCGCATTGTGGGCAGACACGTTAGCCTCTGAGCCAAGGGGCAGACCTGAATTATGAGTCTCTGATAATATCATCTTAGTAGGTTTTTCTTTATAGATCAATTTCCATTTGTAAAATTGTGGTTTGTAATAAGAAATATTTATTTGGTCTTCGTCCCACTTCTGGCACAGAGCTTCTAAAACCCTTGAAATTTTCTAAGGGATGAAAGTACTAAAGATGTCTATTGTTATGTTAATGAGGTAACTTTTGGACCTAGGAATGGAGGCTAGTTGCCAGGAGAATCCACCATGTAATTAGAAGATTGGAACTTTCAGTCCTATCCTCCTGAATCCCAGGGAAGGGAGAGGCACTGAAGGTTGAGTTCAATCACCAATGGCCAATGATTTATGCAGTGATGTAATGAAGCCTCCATATAAACCCGAAAAGGACAGGGTTCGGAGAGCTTCTGGACTGATGAGGACGTGGAGGGTCAGGAATAGTGGTGCATCTGGAGAGGCATGGAAGCTTTGCACCCCTTTCTACGTGCCTTGTCCTATGCATCTCTTCCATCTAGCTGTTCTTGAGATACAGCCATATATTATAATCTATTAATACTAAGTAAAATGTTTCTCTGAGTTCTGAGTTGCTCTAGTAAATTAATTGAACCTGAGGAAGGGTTAGTGGGAACCTGTGGTTTATAGCCAGATGGTCCGATGCATAGGTAACAATCTGAACTTATTATTGGCATTTGATGTGGGGTGGGGTAGGCAGGCTGTTTGCAGAGCTGAAGCCTTACCTGTGGAATCTGATGCTATCTAAAGGTAGGTAGTGTCAGAATTAGAAGGCAATGGCAACCCACTCCAGTACTCTTGCCTGGAAAATCCCATGGATTGAGGAGCCTGGTAGGGTGCAGTCCATGGGGTCGCTAAGAGTCGGACATGACTGAGCAACTTCATTTTCACTTTTCACTTTCCTGCATTGGAGAAGGAAATGGCAACCCACTCCAGTGTCCTTGCCTGGAGAATCCCAGGGACGGGGGAGCCTGGTGGGCTGCTGTCTCCGGGGTCGAACAGAGTCGGACACAACTGAAGTGACTTAGCAGCAGCAGCAGTATCAGAATTGAATTGAATTATAGGCAATGGCAACCCACTCCAGTACTCTTGCCTGGAAAATCCCATGGACTGAGGAGCCTGGTAGGCTGCAGTCCATGGGGTCACTAGGAGTCAGACACGACTGAGCGACTTCACTTTCAATTTTCAGTGTCATGCATTGGAGAAGGAAATGGCAACCCACTCCAGTGTTCTTGCCTGGAGAATCCCAGGGATGGGGGAACCTGGTGGGCTGCTGTCTATGGGGTCACACAGAGTCAGACACGACTGAAGCGACTTATCAGCAGCAGCATAGGACACCCAGCTGGTGTTCTGAGAACTGCTTGGATCCCCTCATACCCTGCTACATTGGAATTTGTACTAGAACCTTTTACCATTGAAGCATATTCAATATTTCTTAATGAAATATTGTAGATAGGCTCTGAATAAAAAGTTACTACAACATTATAATACAAGTTCAGGATCAAAGGTCAACTTGTAGTTCTATTTCTGTGCAAAATAAGTTTAGCCAGTCAGACACAGATAAACAATTGTGCAGTTGATTTGCCTGGCTATTGATTATACTTAATAATTAGTTGGAGAAGATTGTTAGTGATCTATACATTACCTCATCCTATTTGGGTCCTTTTTTTAAAATCAGAAATTTTAATATATGTTTTAAAGTCTTATAAACATAATAAAAGAGCTTTTTGAATTCTGACATGACTTAATTTGCTTGTTTTCTTCTAATAGATAAATTGAAACTATATTTGCCTTAATGTTTTCTTTAGACATAACTATCACAGCTAGTATCTGAAAAACTCAGCTGAGGTTATTGACTGCAAAGCTTTATTACTCCAATGGTTGTTTGCTTTAATGTCCCAGAGCTGCGTTTAACTATTTTAGTTTGACATTCCTACAAACTTGAAGTAAATCTCTAATGTCCTAATGGATTTAGATTATCAATATGATTCAGTCTGAGAGCAAGGTACCTTATTTGAAAAATACTTTTCTTACATTTATATATGGCAAGGATATATCTATAAGGAGTTTTATTTCCCTGTAAAAAGTTGATTCCTATCGGTGGTAGGCAGAATAATGCCCCACCCCACCCCCAGCAGATGTCCACTCTCATCCCTGAAAACTATGAACACTTCACTTTACATGGTACAAGGGATTTTGCAGATGTACAGGGATTTGTGATGGAGTGATTAAGCTTGATTAAATAGGTGGGATCAATCTAAACAGTTACTTGAAACCAGAGAACCTTTCTTGACTGGATCAGAGAAAGGTGTGGTGGAAGAAAGAGAGATTCAAAGCATGAGAGAGTCAATTAGCCATTGCTAGCTATATGGTCAGGCCACTAAAGATAGCCATTCTTTTGCTCTTGTACATCTCCTGCCTGACTAGTGCCTGCTTCATCTATATTTCACCCACCTGCCTGACCTTTCTACATACTTACTCCAGGTCCCAGCTGATGATTGTTCTTATCAAAGGGGCAGTGAGGTACGTGGCCCTCTGCTGGTTTCCCTGGTAACTAAAGAACCCACCTGACATCACTTCCCTAATAACCTGCAATCTCCATCCTCCTCCTGAGAGCAAAGACTGTCCTGCTTTGTCACCATGTCCTGCTAGTGTCTGCCGCACATTTCTGGGCCTTTCTCCAGGACCTTGCTTCAGATGGGTAAGCTCTCCCAGCCATTAAACCCAGGGTTCCCCAACTTCTTGGACCTAATGCCTGATGATCTGAGGTGGAGCTGATGTAATAATAATAGAAATGAAGTGCACAATGAATGTAAAGCACTTGAGTCATCTTGAAACCATCTGCCTGCTCATCCTGTGGAAAAACTGTCTTCATGAAACAAGTCCCTAGTGCCAAAAGGGTTGGGGACCGCTGCTTTAAACTACTGGTCTCTGACTTGGGTTCTTTTGTCAGTCTTGAAGCTGGGCA
The DNA here is from genome assembly GCF_003369695.1 of Bos indicus x Bos taurus. Taxonomy (NCBI): domain Eukaryota; kingdom Metazoa; phylum Chordata; class Mammalia; order Artiodactyla; family Bovidae; genus Bos; species Bos indicus x Bos taurus. The sequence goes on along the minus strand of NC_040103.1, from coordinate 23,631,377 downwards.
AGTACAGGGCTTGTGGGTCTGTGAAGTGAAGCCCAACATTGGCTTTAAAGTTGGAGGAAGAGGGCCATGATCCAAGGAGAGCTTCTAAATCCTGGAAATTGCCTTCAACTGATGTCTGGAAAATCTTCCAATAACCCAAATGATCAGTTCTCATCTGGTGCCTCTGAGAAGAACATTGCCTTCCTGACACCTTTATTTTAGGCCAGTTTTATACTTCTGCCTTATGTAGCGGTAAGGTAATAAGTTAGTATCAAATCACTACATTTGTGGTTACTCATTACAGTAGCAATAGAAAATTAATACATAATCGTAATCAGGGGTCATATAGAGATACTCTGAGAAACTTTGAAATCTTACATAAAAGGAATTGCTGCAATTATATACTAAACATACAGGTATATTAAATGTAAACTGTGTATTTAAATCTCAGGAAAGGAAATCAGTTTTATAGAAATACCAAAATACTGATTTCTAATGTGCTTATGTATCTCACATAAGATTTAGCATGAGGTAATTAAAATGCCTGAAGATTATTTAATGATGTAAACACCATGAACTACCATTGTGCTACACAATGGAAATATGATTTAGTTTATTATCAGAGTCAGTGCTTTCCAGTGGAAATATTATGCAAACTAGATAATATCTGAGTCAAATATAACTTAAAATTTTCTGGTAGCCATGTAAGTAAAAGAAGCAGGTGAAATTAACTTAAATAATGTATTTTATTTAGTTCAGTATATGCAAAACATCACTCCAACTCTTTGCGACCCCATGGACTGTGGTCTGCCAAGCTCCTCTGTCCATGGGATGTTCCAGGCAAGAATAGTGGAGTGGGTTGCCATTTCCTTCTCCAGGGGATCTTCCTGACCCAGGGATTGAACCCAGGTCTCCCACATTGCAGGCAGGCTCTTTAGCATCTGAGCCACCAGGGAATCCTGAGGAACTGCCTAGAAGGTACAAAAGATGAGTAGACTATCCCCTTAGCCATAGTGGTCAAGGGTTTTTAACAACAGCTTTGTAAGGAAGAAGACAAAAACTGATATAGTGCAAAGCATTGTTGTTCAGTCACTAAGTTGTGTCCAACTCTTTGTGACCCCATGGACTGTAGCATGCCAGTTTTCCTTGTCCCTCACTATCTCCTGCAGTTTGCTCAAAGAATAGATTTAGTTAATCTCTACAAATCTTTCATATAAGTCCTATGTTAAAAATAAAACCACCAAAGATATCTTCATAACAGATGTGAAGTAGGTAAACCTTATCTGATTAGAAGTCAAGATTCTATTGAAAGGGCTTCCCTAGTGGCTCAAACAGTAAAGAATCTGCCTGTAATGCAAAAGTGACTATTCCCAATGAGAAAACAAAACAAAAAACCTAGTTAAGTGACCTGTTGCAGAATTTCATTTTTAATAAGGCTTATTTGTGACTGGGTGTAATTTTGCTGTAATGATGTCCATAATTGCATTTAAGAAGTGACTTTGAAACTTTTCCAGGTCATCCACAATTGATATTCCCAAAATGTACATGATGATCACCTGCTCTTTTCAGTGGCATTGAATCAGAATGATTGAATGCTGAGTGATTATATAATTTATGCTAGAGAACTGTCACGAGCAAGTGTTCATTCAGCCTCTGTGGTTACTAAGTCTTCTTTCCTTTGGGGCAATTTTAAGCATAGTAGCAGGGGCTCAGAGAATGAAATATGCAAACCCCCCACAAAATTGGCAGTACTGTAAGTATGGCAGTTGGCTTAACAACGGGGCAGTTGGCTTACAACTTATTTTTCTCTTTTGTTTTGATGCGTAGCAGAGAGATGATAATCACTATTTCTGATAGTCATGTCTTTTGTAGAAACAGACGCTCTTTCTAATTTTATAACTCCTTTACAAGAATTTGCTGCTTATTTTATCTAGTTTCTGACCTTTATGTAAAATCTAGAAGTTTGTGAACTAGAAGTAAGTGAATCTACTTGATGGTTACTTTTATAATGAGCTGTTTAGACAGTATGGGAAAACTTGCCCATCTTCTCTCAATTTGGGGTTATCACACTTCCAGGAATGCCTCTCAAAGACTTGAAACAAAGATTAAACAAAAACTTAACAAATTTTTTTAATTAATTTTGGAGTATGATTAAGAATGTTGTGATACTTTTAGGTGAACTTCAAAGGTACTCAGCTATACATATAGTTGTTTTCATTCTCCCCCAGATTCCCCTCCTGTTCAGGCTGCCACATAACATTGAGCAGAGTTCCATGTTCTACACAGTAGGTCCTTGTTGGTTATCCATTTTAAATAGAGCAGTGTGAAATACACATATATTTTAGATTTGATTTTAAAATAAAGATAACAGTGTAACAAAGTGTTAATAATGTTTATACATAGACTAATAGACCTTCTTTTTGTTGATGTTATTCCTGTATATGATAATTAAATTTTCTACAAAGAAAAACTTTTGTTTGGCAATAATTATAAATTCAGAGGAAGTTGTGAAGATAGCTCAGAGGGTTTCTGTGTACCTTTTGCCCAATTTCCTGCATTGGTTGTATCATATGTAACTATAGTATATCAATACCCAACACCCTGCCCTGGCATCCCACCATCCTTAAGCCCTGGCAAATGCTAACCTGTTGTCCATTTCTATCATTTTATGTTTTCTGAAATATTTCATTAAGTGGAATCATACAGTATGTAATCTTTTGAGACTAAGGTTTTTCACTCAGCCTGATGCCCTAGAAATCCATCCCAGTTTCATATATTGATAATTAATTCTTCATATGCCAACGGTATGAATGTACCACAGGTTATTATGCCCTTCAGCAATTGTTGGACATTTTTATTGTTATCAGTTTGGGGCTATTACAAACAGAGCTTCTGTGAAAAGTTGTGTACAGGATTTTGTATAGACATAAGTTTTCATTTTTCTGAGATAAATGCCAAGAAGTGTGATTTTTTTTAATTTAAAATTTAGTCGTCATAATGGACCTTTAATTCTCTCTTAAATTTTATTTTACTGTGGTAAGAACACAATATGAGATCTACCCTAAGATATTTTTAAGTGTACAATACAGTACTGTTGACCACACGTATAATTTTATACAGTACAGCTGTGTGTCTTGCTAAACTGAAACTTTTTTTTTTAATTTTATTTTATTTTTAAACTTTACAAATTGTATTAGTTTTGCCGAATATCAAAATGAATCCACCATAGGTATACATGTGTGATTACTGGGTCATAGGGCAAATAAATGTTTAGTTTATAAGAAACTCCCAAACTATTTTCCAGAATGGCTGGTTGTTTTTTTTTTTTTAATATTTCCACCTACAAGAGGCATTGTTATTCTGCACCCTGACCAACATTTGGTATATTTAATATTTTTATGTTAGTTCTTCTAATAGTTATGTACTCATTGAAGATCATATTTTTAACATATGTTTCCCTAATAGCTGGAGATAGCAAACATCTTTTCATATGCTTATTTGCTATCTGTGTATACTATTCAGTGAAATGGTTCATCATGTTTTTTGGCCAATTTTTAAATTAGATTGTTTGTATTTTGCTGTTGTTTAAGAGTTCTATATATATTCTAGATATGAGAAAATTTTCAGATATGGGATTTGCAAATGTTTTCTTGCAGTCTGCAGCTGATAAGACAATCTTATCAGGTTTTTTTTTTATGTATTGTAGTTTTTGTGTCTAAGAACTGTTCACTAAGTTCTAGGTGCTAAAGATTTTCTTTAAAATTTTATAGTTTCATGTTTTAAATTTACATTTCACATTTATGATTCATTTTGAGTTACCTTTTTATGAGATGTGAGATTTTTCTCAAGGTTAGTTTTTTGTCTATTCATATCCAAACACTCAAGCACTATCTGTTGAAATGGATTACTTTCTTCTACCCAATTACTTTTGCGTCTTTGTCAATTCTATTCTTCAGTCACTCAGTCATGTCCGACTCTTTGTGATCCCATGGACTGAAGGCTTCCCTGTCCTTCCCCATCTCCCAGAGCTTGCTCAAACTCATGTCCTTTGAGTCATGATGCCATCCAACCATCTCATTCTCTGTCATCCCCTTTTCCTCCTGCCTTCAATCTTTCATAGCATCACGGTCTTTTCTAATGAGTCGGCTTTTCTCAGCAGGTGGTCAAAGTACTGGGGCTTCAGCTTCAGCATCAGTCCTTCCAATGAATATTCAGGATTGATTTCCTTTAGAATTGACTCTCTGTGCTATTGAACTATTTGTCTATCCCTTGATCAATACCACAGTGTATTGATTACTATAGGTTTATACTTAGTCTTGAAAATGCTTACAGTTATTCTTCCTGCTTTATTCTTCTATTTCAAAGTTTCTTTAGTTTTTCTAGCTTTTTAGACTTTTCATATAAGTTTTAGGATAATCTTATCTGTATCTACAAAAAATTTCGGTGATTTTTATAAGAATTATGTTAAACCATGTATTGATTTTGGAGAACTTGCACGTTTCCTATATTGGGTCTTAACAATTCTTGAACACATGGTATGTCTCTGTTTGTTAGATCTTCTTTGAATTGTTTCATCAGCATTTTGTAATTTTCAGCATATAAGTCCTGAACATGTTTTGTTAGATTTATAACTAGTTGTTACATTTTTTTTCAGGTACTGTTAATGATATTATATTTTAAATTTCAATTTCCACATATTTGCCACAAACATATAAAAATACAATACATTTATATGTATTTATCTTATATCCTGTTGTTGTTTAGTTGCTAAGTCATGTACAACTCTTCTGTGACCCTGTGGACAGGGGCCTGCCAGGCTCCTCTGTCCATGGGATTTCCCAGGCAAGAATACTGGAGTGGGTTGCCATTTCCTTCTCTAAGGGATCTTCCTGACCAAGGAAGATCTTGTATTGGCAGATGGATTCTTTACCACTGAGCCACCAGGGAAACCTTATAACCTTATAAAACACCCTATATAAACCTTATAAACCTTATAACCACCCTATAACCTCGTATCCTATAGTCTTGTATCCTATTACCTTGCTCAACTCACTTGAGTTCAAGGTTTTGTGGGCTTTTTTGTTCTTGTTTTTAGATTCCTTGTTTTCAACATAGAAATTCATGTCTTGTACACACTTGGGTAGTTTTATTTCTTCCCTTTTTATTGAATATAGTTGATTAACAAACTTATGTAGCTTATATAAGTTTCAGGATTACGGCTTTGTGATTCAGTACTTCTGTAGTTTATATTCCATTAAAAGTTATTAGACAATAATGCCTACATTTCCTTTTGCTTATTTAATTTATACACAGTCATTTGTATTGATAAATTTATTTTTAAATTCATTTTTAATTGCAGAATAATTGCTTTACAATATTGTGTTGGTTTCTGCCATATATCAATATAAATCATTCAGTTCAGTTCAGTTGCTTAGTCGTGTCTGAATCTGTGAGCCCATGGACTGCATCACTCAAGGCTTCCCTGTTCATCACCAACTCCTGGAGTGTACTCCAACTCATGTCCATTGAGTGGGTGATGCCATCCAACCATCTCATCCTCTGTTGTTCCCTTCTCCTCCTACCTTCAATCTTTCCCAGCAGCAGGGTCTTTTCCAATGAGTCAGTTCTTTGCATCAGGTGGCCAAATATTGGAGTTTCAGCTTCAGCATCAGTCCTTCCAATGAATATTCAGGACTGATCTCCTTTAGGATGGACTGGTTGGATCTCCTTGCAGGCCAAGGGACTCTCAAGAGTCTTCTCCAACACCACAGTTCCAAAGCATCAATTCTTTGGCACTCAGCTTTCTTTATAAATCAGTCAGAGACATACAGATGTCCCCTGCCTCTTAATAAGGATATCCAAGTAATGCATATCCCTATTTGACTCTTCACCCTCCCCTTACCCATAGGTAAGCACTCGTTTTCTATATCTGGTAGTCTATCTTGCTATATAGATTTATTTTTAGATTATATACAGAAATGATATTATACAATATTTGTCATTATCTGACTTACTTTACTTGGTGCAATATTTTCTAGGTTCATCCACATTGTTACAAATGGTGTAATTTCATTCCTTTTTTATGGGTTAATAATGTTCATTTTGGTATATAACACATCTTCTTTATCCATTGGTCTGTTATTGGACACTTGGGTTGATTCCATTATTGTAAATATTGCTACTGTGAACACTGGAGTGCATACATCTTTCCAAATTAGTGTTTTCATTTTTTCCAGATATATACCCAGAAGTGGAGTTGCTGCGCTATCTGGTAGTTCTATTTTTAGTCTCTTCAGGGACCTCTATACTGTTTCCCAGACTAGTGACACTAGTTCACATTCTCATCAACAGGGTGCAAGTGTTCCCTTTACTCTGCATCCTTTTCAACAATTGTTATTTGTTGACTTTTTGATGATAGCCTTTCTGACAAGTGATAATGATATCTCATTGTGGTTTTGATTTGCATTTCTCTAATTATTAGTGATGTTGCACATCTTTTCATGCGTTTTATGGTTGATTCCCTGTCCTTCCTAGTGGGATTTTCCCTTTTCTATGGATTTTTATTTCTTCTCTACGTTAAGAATACCCTTTAACATTACTTTTATGGTAGATTAAGTATTGGTGAATTTTTACTTTTTTTAATCTGAGAAGTTGTTTTAACTCCTGTTCTAAATGATTATCCTGCTGTGTAGAGTATCCTAGGTTGCAGGTTTTTCCCTTTTAGTATTTCTAGTGTATCATGACACTCTCTTCTGGCCCGCAAAGTTTCTGCAGAGAAATTAGCTAATAGCCTTATAGAGGTTCCTTTGTGTTTTTCTTCTTGCTGCTTTTGGAATTCACTCTTTAACTTTTGCAATTTTAAGTATGATACATCTTTGTTGTGAATCTTGTTTGGAACCCTCTGAACTTCCTTTGAGGAAGCTTCCAGGTGGTGCAATAGTAAAGAATCTGCTTGCCAATGCAAGAGATGCAAGATGTGGATTTGATCCCTGGATTGGGAAGATTCCCTGGAGTGAGAAATGGCAACCTGCTCCCCAGCATGCTTGCCTGGAAAATTCCATGGACAGAGGATCCTGGCAGGCTACAGTCCATGGGGTCGCAGAGTCAGACACGATTGAGCACACACGGCATGGCACAAGATAGTGCTTCCTTTAGCTTGATATCTGAGTCCTTGTTTGGGTTTGGGGAGTCTTCAGTGATAATATCAAGTATATTTTTTTCATCCCCCTTCTCTCTCCTCCTTCTGGGATTCCTGTAATGTGAATGTTGGTACACTTAGTGTTATCTCAGAGATTTCTTAAATTGTTTTCATTAAATTTTTTTTTTCCTTTTTACTACTCTGGCTGGTGATTACCAATATTGTTTTCCAGATTACTTATGCATTCGTATCTGTTACTTAGTCTGCTATTCATTCCTTCTAGTATGTATTTTATTCCAGCTTTTGAATTATTCATTCATTCGTCTTTTTTGTATTTTCTAGTTCCTTGTTAAAGTCTTCACTGTGTACGTCAATTTTCCCCCTAACTCACTTAACGTTTTTATTGCCAATGCTTTGAATTCTTTATCTGATAAATTGGTTTTGTTTCATTAGTTTTTTTTTCAGAGGTTTTCTCTTTGCTCTTTCAATTAACAGTAGTTCCTCTGCCTTTTTATTTTGCTTAAATTTGTCTCCATGAATTTAGGCAAAACAGTTTCCTTTTGCAGTCTGGAAGGTATTGTCTTAGGTGGGAGCTTCCCTTACAGACTGTGCACCTGGTGCCTTTGGTGGAAGAGCTGGATTTCTTGTGGATACAAGCCTATCTTTCTTCAGGGTGTGCTGGCAGCGCTCTTGTAGGTAGGGGGTGGAGCTGGCGATGGAGGGGCTAGAGCTGGTGCTGGGTGTGAGGTGGGACTACCCTTCTGCTCAGTGGCCATAACTGCGTATTGAGGGGTGGAGTCTGATCCTGAGTTGCTGGAGTAGACTCCCTGAGAGTCGGATCCCAGCTGGCTCTGTTCCCTTTAAGTGTGTGTTTTCCCCCCTCATTGTTCCGGGAACCTTGCCCCCGCTGGCGTGGGGGTGGTCCTCAAGCATGTGGCCCTGTGTGGGCTCTTGGCTTGTGTTGGCCATGGACAGAGGCCCGATGCATTGTCTGTGTGGGCGTCCATGCTTTCTCTCAGGTGCAGCCCTCATTGCAAGTTCCCTTTTGCCCTCATAGCCAATTGCCGCCTCCACCGTTTAGTGGAATAGCCAGCTATGCAGGGCAGGCAGGGCCTGTGTGGCCTCTTGACAAGTATCGTGATGTGAGTTGTGGTAGAGCATGCCCTGTCAGAGATCTGGACTGCTTCTTACGTACTTTTTTTGAGTAGATAGCAACAATGGCCACTGCTGCCCTCACCCAAGCTCCACCGTTGTACCAGGATGCCTCTGCATCCCATGGTCGCGTCATTTCTCCAGTCTTGGGTGAGCTCGATCCAGTGTCACACTGTGACATGAAGTGAGCAGAGCTGGAATGTTTGCTTCTCTTGGACTAGAGTGCATGTTGTGAGGCCAGGTCATGGGAGACCTGGCAGCTGCTGGAGCAAACTTCTCTGCTCTTCCTCTGGAGCAAGCCTGCACATGCATGTGCCTCAAGAGGGAGTCCAGGCTTCCCACAGCCTTTCAGTTCCCATAGCCTTCCAGTGGTCCTTCAACCACCTAAGAGGGTTTGTCTCCCCTGCACAGGACCCCAGGGCTGGGGTATCTAATCTGTGGCTCCACCGCTCATTCCATCCAGGTGGTGTCCGCTTGTGTAATAACCCTTTTCTCTGGGTCCCCTCCCAGAGGCTCAGCTCCCAACCCGGATGTTTTTCTTCCCTTCCTCCCTATGTATCTTTCTCAAAGTCTTGGTTTTACAGGAGTCATTTAGCCAGATTAGTTTCCACTGAGAATTTTTCTACATGTAAATGTATTTTGGTTGTGACTGTGGGAGGAGGTGAGTTCTATGTCCTCTGACTTTTCCATCTTGATCCAAAGTCCTCTATTTCTTCCTTTTAAAGCTGTATGCCTTTTATTTATTTTTTTATGCCTCATTGCACTGCCTAGAACTTCAAGCCTTATGTTGAATAAGGGTGGTGAGAGCTGATATCCTTGCCTTCTTGATCTCTTAGGATGAAAGCGTTCAGTCTTTTACTATTAAGTATGATCATAGCTTTGATTTTTTTTAATTAAAAGAAGGTATAGAAGTTGTCTTCTATTTTTTACTTTTCTGAGAGTCTTTATCATTAAAAGGTGTGGAATTTTGTCAGAAATATACTTTTTCTGCATCAATTGATATGATCATGTGATTTTTCTTCTGTAACCTATTAATATGGTGGATTACATTAATTGAAATTAAAATATTGGACTAACATCTGTTATGTACCTGGTATTGAAAAAGAGAATATAAGGGTGAATTATCAAAATGTGTTCCATGCTTTCAGAAAACCAAGAGCCTAGTGGTGATACAGAAATAAAATAATAGTCTCTTAAATTAATATAAAATGACAAATTGGTATAGAAATGAAAGAAATGTGCAGGGTACTTAAGACTAAATTTGAAACTAAAGGAGGGGAGACGGTATGAAAGCCTTTGCATTTTAGGAGCCAAGGAGAGGAAGTTTTTAGCCAGGTGAGGGGAGAGGTGAAGATGAGAAAATACTTTTCAGAAAAACATAATTGTTTCTGCAGATACACTGCAGTGAGAAAGACCTTAGTCCCTAGAAATACCTGAAAGAAAGCCAGAGTAAATTCAGTCTTGAGATATCAGACAACTGTAGTGTGGGATGATGCAGGGCAGAGATCATGCTAGGCACTGAAGCTCATGCCAGCAATCTGAAATATTAAGCAAAATGCAGTAGGTACAGGATTGGAGGGGGTCAAAAATGAAGGGTGGACTACTGCAAAAGCCTTGTTGATGGTTTGTATAGTGAAAAATCAGGACTAAATGACTCCTATGCTTGTTCATTTAAGCTAAAAAAAAATTTTAAGTATTTTATTCTAGGAATCTCCAAGCATCCAAGGGCTTTTCCTTTTCTTATAATACCTTGATTTAATCTTTGTAGCGCTAGTAACTCAAAGGCAAAGCTCTTATTGGATTTGTAATCCAATGAGAAATATAGTCCTCATGTATGTGCCTGACTAAATGACTCCTGCTGAGGTTGAATTGTGAGATGTTATCCATCTCCTCTCTGAAATATGAATTCTAGCTTAGTGGAATTCATTGCCCTTAGGGAGTTGGTAATATCACTATTTGGTGTGACTTTTTTTTTTAAAGCCCTTTGATAATATATTTTAAAGTGGAAAGCAATAGAATGCACACTATTTATATATTTTCAGCTAGCTAGATGTAATTGCATGCTAAATTTTTACTCTTGTCATAAAGTTATCAAGCATTTATGTGTGTGTGTGTATGCATTATCAGTTTTGTCTGACTCTTTGCGACCTCATGGACTATCTCTATAGCCGGGTAGGCTCCTCTGTCCACGGAATTTCCCAGGCAAGAAACTAGAGAGGGTTGCCATTTCATTCTCCAGGATCAAGCATTCATAAATTAGCTTAAAATATATATAAACTTGTTGAAAGTTAAAACAAAATATTAATATGTATTTGTATTTATACATGCTTACATATATTATATGTTTTGAAAATATATTTTTATTAAGTATTCTGTTCAAGTTTGGCTGTTGCTTAGATAGCCATGCTGTGCTGTGCTGTGTCCAACTCTTTGTAAGCCTGTGGATTGTAGCCCACCAGGCTCCTCCCTCAAGCCCCTAAATAAATATGATATTTTATATCAAACACCACCTTTCTCCCTGAAAGGTGATAAACAAAATAATTGACAAATGTAATCTATTTTATATTTATCAAATAATTTTATATTTCATCTTCCTTCTTATCTCTGATAGGCAAATTTAAAATCCATAATTTAACAGATTATCTGTGAGAAAAAAACCAGAAACATCTGGAAAATTGGAATATATATGATGCCTTAATGGCATAAAATACAAAGTAATTTCATCTTTTGTGACAGTTTAATTAGTTCAATTAAGAAAATGGTGTCTTGCATTCAGATGGTCAGTAGGCAGATGAAAAGCTCCTCAACATCACTGATTATTAAAGAAAGGCTTTACTGGTGGCTCAGTTGGTAAAGAATCTGCCTGCAATGTGGGAGACCTGGGTTTGAATATTGGATTCAGAAGATCCCCTGGAGGAGAGCATGGCAACCCACTCCAATATTCTTCCTGGAGAATCCCCGTGGAAAGAGGAGCCTGGTGGGCTGCAGTCCATGGGGTTGCAAAGAGTAGAACACAACTGAGTGACTAAGCACACGAATAAGATACCACCCACACTGGTCAAAATGGCCACCATCACACAGAAGTCGCTCAGTCGTGTCCGACTCTGCGACCCCATGGATTGTAGCCCACCAGGCTCCTCGGTCCATGGGATTTTCCAGGCATGAATACTGGAGTGGGTTGCCGTTTCCTTCTCCAGGCCACCATTACAAAGCCTACAAATAACAAATGCTAGGGAGGCTGTGAGGAAAAGGGAACCTTGCTACACTGTTGGTGGGAGTGTGAATTGGTACAGCCACTATGGAAAACAGTATGGGGGCTCCTTAAAAAACTAAAGATAGAGTTAGCATGAAAGTGATAGTCGCTCAGTCATGTCTAACTCCTTGTGACTCCATGGACTGTATAGTCCATGGAATTCTCCACGCCTGAACACTGGAGTGGGTAGCCAGTTCCCTTCTCCAGGGGATCTTCCTGACCCAGGAATCAAACTGGGGTCTCCTGCATTGCATGTGGATTCTGTACCAGCTGAGCTACTAGGGAAGCCCATATGACCCAACAATCCCACACCTGGGCATATATCTGGAGAGAACTCTAATTTGGAAAGATATATGTGTTCTAATGTTCACTGAAGCACTGGTTACAATAGCCAATACTTGGAGGCAGACTATATATATATATATACATGGGTAGACCTAGAGATTATCATATTAATACTTATCTGACTTTCTGAAGTAAGTTAGAAAAAGTATCATCTGATATCACTTGTATGTGGAACCTAAAATATGACAGAAATAAACTTATCTATGAAACAGAAACAGACTCACAGACATGGTAAACCAATATATGGTTACCAAAGGGGAACGGGATTGGGGGAGGGATAAACTGGATTTTGGATTAGCAGATACAAGCTACTATATATAGGACATATAAACAAGAAGCTCCTACTGTATAACACAGGGGACAATATTCAATATCCTGTAATAAACCATAATATTACATTGGTACAAAAGTAATTGTGGTTTTGGACTGTGAATTTTAGATCATTATAACTAGACTCAAACACATTTTTATTAATCAAAATAGGAACTATTACAATCACATTTTTGCCAAGGAAAAATGTTTGTTTATTCTTGAAGCATAAAAATTCATGCTTCTGGATTTGATGAACTCTTGGAAAGCATTTTCTGCCTCTTGCTGATTGTGGATGCATTTCCCTGCAAAAATAGTCAAGATGCTTGAAGAAGTGATAATCGGTAGATGAGAGGTCAGGTGAATATGGCGGAGGAGGCAAAACTTCGTAGCCCAGATTTGTTCAACTTTTGAAGTGTTGGTTGTGTGATATATGGTCGGCTGTTGTAATGGAGAAGCATCGGCCCTTTCTATTGACCAGTGCTGGCTGCAGGCATTGCAGTTTTCAGTGCGTCTCATTGATTTGCTGAGCATACTTCTCAGATGTAATGGTTTCACCAGGATTCAGAAAGCTGTAGTGGGTCAGATGGCCAGGAGACCATCAAACAGTGACCATGACCTTGTTTTGGTGTAAGTTTGGCTTTGGGAAGTGCTTTGGAGCTTCTTGTTGGTCCAGCCACTGAGCTGGTCATTGCCGGTTGTCGTATAAAATCCATTTGGTCTCATGTCACAGTCTGATTGGGAAATGGTTCCTTGTGTAGAATAAGAGAAGACAACACTTCAAAATGACGATTTTTAAAAATTTTCAGTCAGCTTATGAAGCACCCACTTGTTGAGCTTTTTCACCGTTTCAATTTGCTTCAAACACTGAATGACTGTAGAATGGTCCACATTGAGTTCTTCGGCAACTTCTTGTATATTGTAAAGGATCAGCTTCGATGATTGCTCTCAGTTGGTCATTGCCAACTTCCAATGGCTGGCTCCTATGTGCTTCACCTTCGAGTCTCTCATCTCCTCTGCAAAACTTCTTGAAGTACTACTGCTCTGTATGTTCATTAGCAGTTCCTGGGCCAAATGCGTTGTTCATGTTGTGAGTTGTCTCGGGGCTGCTTTACAACCCATGTTGAATTCAAATAAGAAAATCATTCAAATTTTCTTTTTGTCTAACATCATTGTCCCACTCTAAAATAAATATAAAATAAAAATAGCAAGTAATGTCACCAGCAAAAAAATCATAAAACAAGAAATGAGCATGAAAATGATGTATAGCATAACCACATTTATTGAAGAATGTATTCCAATATCAAATGGAAAAGTTCAATATTGCAAAAACTGCAATTACTATTGCACCAACCTAATAGAAAGGCCTATGAAAAGGAATATGTGTGTATATGTATAACTGAATCATTTTGTTGTACACCAGAAACTAATACAAGTATTGTAAATTAATTACACTTCAGTGAGAAATAAAATGGTGTCTTGTTAACAAGTGAAAGATAAAGAGATTCTATTTCACTTTTTGTTAAAGCCAAAAGTGAAATGAAATATGTGTGGTCCGTGCGTACTCAGTCATGTTTGCCTCTTTGCGACCCCATGGACCATAGCCTGCCAGGCTCTTATGACCATGAAATTTCCCAGACAAGAATACTGGAGTGAGTTGCCATTTCTTCCTCCAGGGAATCTGCTCAACCCAGGGAATCTGCTCAACCAAGGATCGAACCAGCATCTCCTGCATTGGCAAGCCTATTCTGTACCCCTGAGTCACCTGGGAAGCAATATGAAATGCAGATATTCACAATTAATTCATATTAGTAATTCTAGAATTTTGAATTTGATAGAGTGGGGGTTAAAAATATCATTGTAGTCAGAGAAACTTGGGTTTAAATTCCAACTCTAATATTTACTTTCTTATGCCCCAAGGCAAATTTCTGAATCTTTCTGAAATTTAACATTCTAATATTAAATAAGGGATAATAAAATTAACTGATCAGGTTGTTTTGGTCAAGATATAAGCTAAAGAACGTGAAACTAATTTTCAATCCTAGTTGCCCATTATGATCACCTGCTGCTGCTGCTAAGTCGCTTCAGTTGTGTCCGACTCTGTGCGACCCCAGAGACGGCAGCCCACCAGGCTCCCCTGTCCCTGGGATTCTCCAGGCAAGAACACTGGAGTGGGTTGCCATTGCCTTCTCCAATGCATGAAAGTGAAAAGTGAAAGTGAAGTCGCTCAGATGTGTCCAACTCTTAGCGACCCCATGGACTGCAGCCTCCCAGGCTCCTCTGTCCATGGGATTTTCTAGGCAAGAGTACTGGAGTGAGGTGCCATTGCCTTCTCTGTATGATCACCTAGAGAACCTTAAAAAATTCTTAAGTCAAGGCCCCACCTCTGACCAATTAAATCACAATCTCCTGGGGCAGCACTCAGGCATAAGAAAGTTCTAAAAAAGATCCCTGGGAGTTTTTCTTGTGTAGCTAGAATGAAAACTGCTGATATAAAAGTGTGAGGACTGTGCCTTGCTTATGGTAGACATATAAATGTTAGTTCCATTTTCTTCCTTTTATAACCTAGTTGACCTCAATTTATATAAAACTTATCCTTCCTGAAAAGATATATAGAAAGTTTAGATAGGAACTGCTACTGCTACTGCTAAATCACTTCAGTCGTGTCCGACTCTGTGTGACCCCATAGACAGCAGCCCACCAGGCTCCCCCGTCCCTGGGATTCTCCAGGCAAGAACACTGGAGTGGGTTGCCATTTCCTTCTCCAATGCATGAAAGTGAAAAGTGAAAGTGAAGTCGCTCAGTCGTGTCCAGCTCTTAGCGACCCCATGGACTGCAGCCCACCAGGCTCCTCCATCCATGGGATTTTCCAGGCAAGAGTACTGGAGTGGGGTGCCATTGACACAGTATAATAAATGAAAGATATTTTATAGAAAATTATAAGTAGCCTATTCTCTTTAGGCTTAAATGTTGAAATTTAATTTAGCTAATCATATCATATATCAACAGGAAGTTAATTTAAAATGTGTAATTATAATTGTGGGAAACAGATGAATATGAACATTAATTATTCATATGACAATGTTTAAGTTTTATGTTAAATGCATTTAGAATTATTTGTTATTTCTTCACCCTGCAGCTTGTGAGATCTTAGTTCCCCAACCGGGGATTGAACCTGTGCCTCTCACAGTTCATTGGTTAGGAAGCAGAGTCCTAACCAATGGCCCACCAGGGAATTCCCAATTTATCATTTCTTAAGTGGCCATCTGATCATTTCATCAAATTGCTTTATGAAAAGGACCTCCTTATTGTTCACAAATTATGGCACTAAAAGTGATACATACTTTCTCTAGTTTATTTCTAGCAATGATATTATCCTTCTTTCAATATAATATGCACATAAACCTCAGGTCAACTTTGACTCATTTTTCTCATATTTCTTAAATATGATAGATTATTAAATTCTGTAGTTTCTTCTTCTTACAGATGAAATCCAGTATTTGTTGAGTTTGAATATACGTAGACCTTGTCTTCCAGTGAGATTTGTCTTGGAGCCATTAGATCTAAGAGGTGGAAAATGAGGCCAAAGTAGTCTCAGGTCCTTTCCCTGCCTCCATTTCAAAGAGCAGCTCTGCTTTTAGTCATGTTAGGGTTCTTTGTATATGCGTTCTATGTATGTGTCATATAGTAGGGTTCATTTGAAAAAAAAGATTCCTCTGTTAAAAGGAAAGTTTGACAAATGCCGATTCAGACTAGAGTACATCACAATGGGAAGGAAAAAAATTATGTCAACATGTGGCTTCAGACTTTCTCTTGGAGAAGAAATTGTCTTTGACAAGAAAATATACGAAATAATTTGGGTGACAATGCAGTGAGCAGGAGATAAAGCACAAAAGAGAAAACTAAACTAGTCTCTGCAGTTAGCGGGAAGGCAGAGGAGGGGATAAAGGGTTTGCAAGAAGAAAGGAGGGACGGAAGGGGATGGCATAATCATGTGGTAGAATCGCTCAAATTCCTTTTAAGAATAAAAATTTTTAATGAATAATCTTAAATTTTTATTCTATGATTAACTTTTCTCCTCAAGCCTTCAATAAAGTTTACTAAACATCAAGTTTTATTTTGTGTGAATCGCGGAAAAGGGCTGATTTTGACATATGGGTCCTGCTCTGCAGAATGCTGTGATAATCCATAAACTGACCTGTTTTAATAGGAATGGGAACTAAAATATAAGCTTGAGCATATAAGTCTCTAGTGACTTGCAGAGACCTTGGGAAGAGCCCCTGCTTTATATGTCATGGAAAGAGAGTTTGAACTGCTTATTATCTAGACTGAAAAGGGAAGGGCAGCTCTGATTGGTGAGCTACAGGATACATGAGGAAGATGAAACTTGTTTTATTATTGATAATCTGAAAAAAGTCACTTTTTGTTTATAAACCTCCTTAAAGTGTTCACTTTTAAACTTTTCTATGTGGTATTTGGTATCATGGATGGGTCATAACTTTTCCCCTTGCTTTCTGAAATAATAAAGGAATAAAATCTATTACCTTATTTTTATTTGGTTCACCAAAAGATCACACTGTGATGGAAAATTTTATGTTATAATTCTTTTGTGGGGTTCTACACACTCAGATAAAATTTAAACAAGGCAAAAATGACATTTGAGGATTCTTTCTACTGCTGTGTATTCCTAGTTGAGTTATTTTGGGGAAGATATCCAAACGAAGACCTTTTTCTTTGATTTGTCTAGACAGTAGAAATACTAGAAAAGCAAGCCTTATCAGCAATATGGTGCTGAAAAGATAGAAAAATGTCATTTGAAAAGTATTTGTGTCTTGAAGACATATTTGGGAGTTAGCCATCTGCATATCATAGAGAAAAATTCCATTAGATATTGAAGAAAATTTTCTTGAAATTGTAGAGCTGAAACCTGGGGTGGGGAGATACTTGTTGCCATCCATTTATAGAATAGAAGAAATATGGTTAGCCTTGTAGAACAAAAATTAATTTCAAGTAAATCTTTTCTTTATTCTCTCTTCATAAAAATCTTGGGCTTCCCTCGTGGCTCAGCTAGTAAAGGATCCACCTGCAATGTGGGAGACTTGGCTTCCATCCCTGGGTTGGGAAGATCCCCTGGAGAAGGGAAAGGCTACCCACGACAGTATTTTGGCCTGGAGAATTCCATGGACTGTATAGTCCATTGCGTCACAAACAGTTGGACATGATGAGCAAATTTCATTTCCCCTTTTTCATATAAAGCTTAAAATAAGGTTGATAAATCTGCTGAATATGATGTGTTGTTGGCCTCTTTACATCTCCCTGTACACAGTTCATGCAGATAATGGAATCTGTCCATAGTCTTATTGCTCTATTTATCACTGACTTTAAGCTAGTAAAGTCTCACAAGTTTTGCATAACATAGCATCATTTAAAAGAGAATGGTCTGATGGTTGTTGAGTATGCTTCCTGATCTCAATCCTGATATTGCTGAGAATCTTCTTGACTCTTTTTTCTAGCTTAGAATCTCAAATATGTAATTGCTTGGTAATTAAATTAGTTCTCCTTTAGGGATTCTTCAAGGTAGTTATTAACATGATCTTTGCAGTGTGAGGGGCAATTTCATTAAAGTGGAGATGAAAGTCATTTTTTTGCTCAAATAAATAAGTTACTTAGTATTTAAGCAAATAGCCAAGATAAAGCCATATTCTGATTAAAATTAGCATTGCTGTATATTCTGATTCATTTATATTCATTTTCTAAATACAGTTAATCTCTTGAGTACATTGAAGTTTTAAAGTGAATTTATTTCTACAAATTAAATGCAGACATTCAAGGACCTTATATTTGAAGTTTTCAAATCAAAATTCCATGGAACTTCCAAATATACTTCTTAGACATTTATAAAATCAGTTCATTGGAAAAAGATTGCTTACCATTCAAAATTTAGTTATTAAAAATTATTTTTGTCCTGATTAAACACTGGCAATATATTATTCAAATGCATAATTGATCTCGAATAAATTGATCTTTGTTAACTTTTCTATATTCAACATTTTTGATAAGGGCTATAGGGGCTTCATAGATAGTGCTAGTGGTAAAGAACCTGCTTGCCAATGTAGGAGATGTAAGAGATGCCGGTTCAATCCCTGGGTCAGAAAGCTCCTCTGGAGAAGGAAATGGCAACCCACTTCACTATTCTTGCCTAGAGAATCCCATGGACAGAGGAGCCTGGTGGATTACAGTCTCTAGGGTCGCAAAGAGTTGGACACGACTGAAGTGACTTAGCACATTCCAATAATTTGGTTTAGTGAAGCCACTGTGAATAAATGTGCAATGAAATACTCTGATATACACAGATTGTGGATAATGCCAATGATTTATTAGAATTCTAAGTGAAAATGCTTTGTTATTTGTTGTTTCCTGATTCTCAAATTAAAAAAATATTATCAAAATGTCATAGTGTGTTGATAGCATATTACACCAAAAAAGGAACTAGGAAGTTTCTTCATTGGCAGGATCTACATTCTCTCAATATTAACTATGGGGCCAGGCAATGTGCCGGGCATTTTACACACCTTCATTTACTTGATCTTCAGAAAAGTCTCAGACTAGCATTACTGTGTGATGTTAGGCAAATTACTTACCATCTTCACATGCAAATCAGTTGTATTCCAATAGGAGATTATTAGTTCCTAACTTAGAAATTTCATATTACTGTCTTTCTTTTGACTCTCTGTTCAGATTGTTCCCCCATTCATGGCGAAGGAAGAAAAGAATTTTACTTTCAAGCTACAACTAGTACCCTGTGATAGATCAGTGACAGCTCACCAAGTATAATCATATGGAGAATACATGTAAGCATCCTGACAGCCAGAAAGGAACCTGGGAATAATGTATGGATTTTGTGTTGCGTATTTTCCTTAAGAAGCAAATTTTAAGCCAGGACCCTGATTTTCTTGCTTTTCATGTTACCTATATGTTAGAATATGGCCATAGTGGGGAGCTGGATTAAGATTTGATTTAGCCATAAGTACAATTTACCCTTTCAAGAATAAATTTAAGCTTAATTTTTTTCAGTATTCAATATGCTGAAAATTGGAGGATTCAAAATGTGAAACATGGGAAATTTTACTTAAAAGTATAAACTATTTATCACAAACCCAGTTCTTACAGCTCTGATAGAAGTCCTATCTGGAATTGGTCCATTTCTTGGCAATAACCCTTACTGCAAGTTTATTACAAATTACCCATAAGTTTTTACTTTGTTGGAGCACTTTAATCTTTACCCAGAAGATTTTTGCTTGGAGTGATATTAGATATCATATCAAAGGAGAGTATAGTGCTTTGTATGAGGAAATCTTGACATGGTGTGTTTGTCAGTAAATGTGTCTTATCTGCCTATTATTTCTTTATCCTTATTGGATGTTAGAGATTTTTCTGATGAAGGAATTACAGTGACGGTGAGCCTGCATTTTCAGGCAAGCTACAATTGAAACTGGGGGAATCAAAGTCATTTTATCAAGGCCCTATCTAGTAGAGAGAAATGCATGCTTTTACCTGTTCCAATTTATCCCAGGTTTTAAAATGATCATATTACTCCCATGCATGTTACACCAGAGGTAAAGAGCCAGCTTTTTGCTGCTGTACTGGCTTGGACACACACTGGAAAAACATATTAGTTCATGTAGGACCTTAGAGAGGATTCTGGCTTTTCGGGAAACAATATTCCCCTGACCTAGAGTCAGGTTTATTTTTAGGAAGATGACTGTGTGGAATGAGAATGTTAGTTCATAAGTTCTGGAAACAATGTATGTGAGGATTTTTGTGTTTACGTATGTCCTGAAACCAATTTTTCCCCAGTGCGATTTCCCTCATTTTGCTGGCTTATAGACAGCCTTCTCAATCCTGTGTTTTCTACTCATTGTCATGTCACTGAATTGTAAAACTTTCTGTTACTCTCTTGTTTGCTCATGTGTCAGCAATTTTATATTGAAAATAATTCAGTTTGTGTGTAGTACTTACGATTCTTACAGATTTCTATGAAAAATTTTTCCCGGTCTCCCCAGCTCTTTTAATTTATAAACTACTACTGAGTATTCTTAAGTTTCCAAAAAGTATTAATAAGAGAATTGAAAGTAAGTCTATTTGCTGATACTCACTGTTTTGCAGATCAATAATGTGAATGCTGTATATGATGGGAAATATTGGCTCTCTTAAAATTCCTTTTTTTCCATAAAAATACTGGAGGAAATTTTGGTTGAATCTTCCACATTCTGGGACCTTCTCGCACATATGGCTTAGTAGGAATTTTCCATCTCCTTCCCCAGTGACAAGAACTAATGTAGAATAATATTTAAATTTACTAGTAAAAATTCAGTTTGAAATGATGTAGTATACCAATCCATTGGTAAAGCTAAGATTAGAATATATCACATTGTAGCTAAACTCTGTGACCATTTCTGTTCTTGATTTTTGATTTCCTTAACTCAAAATCTTTCCTCTAGAAATGCAAGTGCATTGTAGGGATATAGGCTTTAGGGAACTCCCAGAGTTCCCTGGCTTCTAGAATTAATATATGGAATTCTAAAGAATTCTGTGTCTTTACATTACATTTTTCATTGTTAAATAATTACTTTCTGTAAATAATGGAGTACAAGCTAACAAAATAAGTTCTTGTATTGGATTTTTCCATTACAAATATCTTTAAATCTTTCAACAAATTATTAGTTTCATTGTTAATTGAAGTCACATGTTCAGTTGGTAATCTTTTTCTTGAATTCAATGCTTGAATTTAGTGAATTTAGATTGGTTTAACAGCTGCCGTAAATTACTTGGCTGTGTGAGGATTTTTTTTCCTTTTTGTCTTTGCTTTAGCAGCACTACCTTTTTATTCCCATGCCTCTGAATAATAGGAGAAAATGAACAGCCCCTTTGTTCTGTGATAGGATATTAATGTCCCCTCCTTTGACATCTGTTCTTCCTTACTCTTTCCCATATCACGAATGGCACCTTGTTCAACAAACAGATGAAAATCTAGGATTGATCCTTTGAGGTTCCTATTTCCTTTATCGCACATTAACATATAATTAAATCCTGAGGGCTCTAACAACAGAATATGTCTCAAGGGCTTACTTGCCGCCTTCTGTACCACTACCACGTTAATCTAAGCCACCATCATCTCTTGACAATTCTACTGAAATAGCTTTCTAACTGGCCTCTCTGCTTCTGTTTTTGTTTTCCATCCAGTAACAGGATTAATATTTTCAGTCTACCAGATTGTGTCCTGTTTAAGACATTCTAGTGATTTCCCAGGGCACATAGAATAAAGTCAAAATTCCCTACCGAGGTTTACAAGGCCCTGTATAATCTGGCCCCACTGATCTGTTTTAAAATAGCACTAGTTCCCTTTCCGACTCTGTTCCAACTCCACTGGGAGACTTGGTTTCCTGAGCACCTAAGCCCTTTGCCTTCTTAAGGACTCTACATTAAATCTCATTTCTAGAATGCATAGAATTAGAAATATGTAACTGTGGTGTGGCAAGAACTTCTCTATTAGGTACTAAAGTGGACTCTTGAGTGTTGACATTCCTTCTCCCAAAGCTCCTAAAGTGTAAAAGACAAGAAGCTTACATTTGATGAATTCTTTGCTCTATGTTGACTAAAAACATTACACATAGGCATCCTCCAAGTGGAAAAAGGCAAAAAAACCCACAACTATTTGCAACATACTTTTGTTTCATATTTGTACCACTTGTTTGCTTCTTGGGGAGTAAAAGGAAAGAAAACCAGCCTGAAGTTCTGTCTAAGTTATAATTACTAAGTCTTCAAATGAAGCATTCAGATCTGGCTTAGTTTTCTTCTTCCTCATTTTCTCATTGTCTTTGTCTTGTCATAAATACCATATCCAGAGAGAGGATTTCTCTAATGCCCAATCCAAAACAAGCACTTAATCATTCTGTTCCATCAACCTGCTTTTGACTGTGTGGATCACAACAAACTGTGGAAAATTCTTAAGGAGATGGGAATACCAGACCACCTGACCTGCCCCTTGAGAAATCTATATGCAGGTCAGGAAGCAACAGTTAGAACTGGACATGGAACAACAGACTGGTTCCAAATCAGGAAAGGAGTACATGAAGGCTGTATATTGTCACCCTGCTTATTTAACTTCTATGCAGAGTACATCATGAGAAACACTGGGCTGGAGGAAGCACAAGCTGGAATCAAGATTGCCGGGAGAAATATCAATAACCTCAGATATGCAGATGACACCACACATATGGCAGAAAGCGAAGAAGAACTAAAGAGCCTCTTGATGAAAGTGAAAGAGGAGAGTGAAAAAGTTGGCTTAAAGCTCAACATTCAGAAAACTAAGATCATGGCATCTGGTCCCATCACTGCATGGGAAATAGATGGGGAAACAATGGAAACAGTGAGAAACTTTTTTGGGTTCCAAAATCACTGCATATGGTGACTGAAGTCATGAAATTAAAAGAAGCTTGATCCTTGGAAGAAAAGTTATGACCAACCTAGATAGCATATTAAAAAGCAGAGACATTACTTTGCCAATAAAGGTCCATCTAGTCAAAACTATGTTTTACCAGTAGTCATGTATGGATGTGAGAGTTGGACTATAAAGAAAGCTGAGCACCAAAGAATCGATGCTTTTGAGAAGACTCTTGAGAGTCCCTTGGACTGCAAGGAGATCCAACGAGTCCATCCTAAAGGAAATCAGTCCTGAATATTCATTGGAAGGACTGATGCTGAAGCTGAAACTCTGATACTTTGGCCATGTGATGCGAAGAGCTGACTCATTTGAAAAGACCCTGATGCTGGGAAAGATTGAAGGCAAGAAGAGAAGGGGACAACAGAGGATTAGATGTTTGGATTGCATCACTGACTCAACAGACATGAGTTTGAGTAAACTCCAGGAGTTGGGGATGGACAGGGAGGCCTGGTGTGCTGCAGTCCATGGGGTCACAATGAATTGGACACTACTGAGTGACTGAATTGAACTGAGCTGATAATACTCATGCATTTGTGATGTTTTTCTTATTTGTCCATTCATTTAGCTAACTATTCCTCCATCCTGCCATCCACTCATCTACTGTCTTCCTTCATTAAAATATAATCTCCAAGGGAGCAGGGACCCATGTGTCTTATTCCTAACACCTAGAACAGTGCATAAAATAAATATTCAGAAAATATTTATTGAATGAATTTTTTATTTCAAGAAGTGATTTCAATTATTGAATAAATTATCTTCCTGAGATTTTTAAATTTAAAATATTGAAAAGTTGTAATATTGTTACAATGACATCTCTTTATAGGGGATTCTAAAACTAATGATTGAGTTATGGTTTGTGTTTTCATTTCATATAAACAATTATCCTGTTGAATTTAATTATTTTTGATTGACAAAAGTTTGTCTCCCTGAGGATATAGTCTTCCTAAATTAGATTTTATGTACGCTAACAATAAAATAAATCAGGTATGAAAGTTTTAAGGTTTTCTGAATGAAATATAAATAAATGTTTCATAGTAGTTGAGAAAGAAAGTAGATGCCTCTATTTTGTAATTGATGCTATATTTGCTACAAGGACAATTTTAGTATTGTATTAAACAGCATAATTACAAAGACTTTTTGTGTTTTCAAATTTTGACCTAGTTAGAGTGGTCCTTGCAACTACTATTTCAAGCGTGCTTCTAAGTTCCTTATTTACTGATGTTGCATGTTGTGTTTGGAGAAGGCAATGGCACCCCACTCCAGTACTCCTGCATGGAAAATCCCATGGGCAGAGGAGCCTGGTAGGCTCTAGTCCATGGGGTCGCGAAGAGTTGGACACGACTGAGTGACTGCACTTTCACTTTTCACTTTCATGCATCGGAGAAGGAAATGGCAACCCGCTCCAGTGTTCTTGCCTGGAGAATCCCAGGGACGGGGGAGCCTGGTGGGCTGCTGTCTATGGGGTCACACAGAGTCGGACACCACTGAAGAGACTTAGCAGCAGCAGCAGCAGCATGTTGTGTTTATGTGACAGTCACTACCTTCAGTGAAAGGAATTTAAAGATACTCAGAAAAGAGATTCTCAAGGAATTCATCGTGGAGCAGAAAGACACCCTGATATCTAATAATGATATTACATGATGTGTTTTCTCTGTGCTATAGGCTGAATACTGTGGAAATATAGATGATGAAGTGACAGATTGTGGGATCTTTGGAGATGTTTTCATAGTGAACGCTTGTTTTAATGATATCTTCACATTGTTATACTACAGAAGAAAAAATTGGACACTCTTAAAGAATAAAGTATCTTTATGATCCAAGCAAATATATCTCTACTAGTGGAATTTGGGATAGGTGATCAATGGATAGATAGTCTGGTAGTTAAATCTCTTCCAATGTTCTTCTCATCAGAAAGGCCAGTTTCCTGTACTTGATCAGGCCCTAGTAACTTCTTGATGATGTGAACTATCTGTATCCCACTCATTCTGCTTTTATTCAGAGGTTAGTGAACAAACAATGGCAATTTAAAAATACATTTTTCATGCTTACCTTGTTGATATGATATCAAGCTGTAGAGAAGTGCTATTAAAATCCAAAAGGTTAGTGTACACAGCTCCAATGTTAGCAAGCTACAAAGAAGAATTAGTAATGTTTTCACATTTTTGTTTCTCATTTTTGTATGTTGAGGTCAGCATTGAATCAAACTTGGAATTTCCTGGGGACCAGTGAAAAAGAGAGCCTTATTAAGGGAAAAGAAGAGCAAAACAAAAGAAAAATACAATTGTAGAGTAAAATGTACTGTTTTAATTCAAAAACCCACATATACTGGAGACCAGGATACTACAAGGACAAAAATATGTTGTGTTTCTCATTTACCTCAATTTATCCTTAAGCTGTTCATCTCCTGCTGTTCTACCCAGCAGATTCTTTGAAGAGCTTTTATTGTGCTTTCACTTTAGAAGCAAAGGATACATTTTGTGCTTTAGTGCAATATGTGTTTGGTTGACAAATACAGAGTACTTAGTGCTGGTTACTATTTTGAGAGCTTTACATGTCATTTAATCCTTATAACCATTCTATGGGCTATGTACGGTTATTATCCCAGGTTTTCAGGTGAGAAGACTGAGGCACAGAGAGGTTGAATAACTATGTAAGTCACTCAGTCATCTGCTCTAGATCCCAGGGTCCCAGATTCCCAGCCTCTGTTGCCTTTCAGTGCTGCATTCACTCTCCTTGAGTTGTTTCAGTTTAATGGACTGCAAATTGCAATTTGAACAAGTAACAATTTGAACATAGATTTTATAATTTGGCAAGGAGAAATATTTTAATGCAATAAGAGATGGAGACACGTAAAAATTATAGTATACATATTTCTAGAATTTTCTGAATGTAAAATATTTTGTTTAAAATTTGGGGACATGGCCTATATTGAGCTGGCAAAAGCCCAGGAAAGTCTAATCCATGTAAACACATTTCTTTCAAATCCCATGAATTCTGTGCTTGCCATTCTAAAGAATTACATAATTTGGGAGTCCTAAATTCTTATCAGCTAATCCATTTGAATACTTTTGTTTATTCTCTGAGAGGATTTATGTAAATGTTGTAGCATATGTGGCTATGATACTCATGGGCAGAGTTGTCGGTATATTTTTGTCTGAATGTTCATCTATATTGTCAAAGCAAAGAGAATGTGAGTGTGTTTTTTGTTGTATCTCTTTGCTATTCTCTCAGAGACAGGTAGACACAAAATATTCTTCATTAGATCAGAAAATTAGCACCAAAGATTTCATTATCACTTAAATCTTGTTTTTGATCTCCAAAGGATTATATTCAGAGGAAAAACTCACCAGTGCCATCTAGCAGAGAGTTAAAATCCTTCTTTTTTCTCTCATTCAGTTCTGTTCATTTGCTCAGTCGTGTCCATCTCTTTGTGACCCCATGGACTGCAGCATGCCAGGCTTCCCTGTCCATCACCAACTCCTGGAACTTGTTCAAACTCATGTCCATCGAGTCAGTGATGCCATCCAAACATCTCATCTTCTGTTGTCCTCTACTCCTACTGCCTTCAATCTTTTCCAGCCGTAGGGTCTTTTCCAAGGAGTCAGTTCTTCGCATCAGGTGGCCAAAGTATTGGAGTTTAAGTTTCAGCATCAGTCCTTCCAAAGAATATTCAGGACTGATCTCCTTTAGGATAGACTGGTTGGATCTCCTTGCTGTCCAAGGGACTCTCAAGAGTCTTCTCTAACACCAAAGTTCCAAAGCATCAGTTCTTCAGCACTCAGCTTTCTTTATAGTCCAACTCTCACATCCATACACGACTACTGGAAAAACCATGGCTTTGACTAGATGGACTTTTGTTGGCAAAGTAATGCTCTGCTTTTTAATATGCTGTCTAGGTTGGTCATAGCTTTTCTTCCAAGAAGCAGGTGTCTTTTAATTTCTTGTCTGCAGTCACCATCAGTGACTGGAGTGATTTTGGAGACCCCAAAATAAAGTCTCTCACTGGAAATAGGATATATTGTGGAAGCTTTAGTAAATCTAGAGTCCCCTCTAACCTAGTCTTAATGCTAAATCTCAGAAGTGACCTACATTAGCCTCCTAAATTGTTCATATGGTATATGACATGATAATGTTATACAGCCCGGGGACAAAGGAGGCTAGAGAGATGGACCCTGCCTTGCTACTGTAGCCATAGCCTTTACTTCACTACTATAATAACTAGATTCCCCTGGATCACTTAGACAATTCCTATATGTCTGTAGGTTATCAACCGTGAGTATTTTTAAAAACTTTGCAAATCACAGAGGGTTATGCACTTAATACAGAGGAGAATAATTAAAGGTTTGCTTTTATTAAGACCTGTTCTTCATCTAATGCTTTTGACCCAAGTTATTTCAACATTATTTCAGTGCAGCTTCCAAGCAAGTATTAATGTATGTAAGGTAAGAGACAGGTGCAACTCATGGATCCAGAAGATGATTCAATACAATAGTCAAGAATTCAAATTTGGAACATCTGATGACACTTGATATATATTAGGAGGAGGGCAGCCCCCCCAAAAAAAGATCTTTGACATGGCATTTTCCAAACCTTAAAGGTAGAATATATCCTCAGTATGTTAAGAATCAAGAACTGCAAATAAATACGAAGTGTTTTCTGACTAAGCATTTACTTTTTTTAATATCTGGTGACTTTTTCCATGTTAATGTTAAATTAGGATAATAGTAAGTGTGGTGGTGGTGATGGTTTAGTCACTAAGTTGTGTCTGACTCTTGTAATCCCATGGACTGTAGCCTGCCAGGCTCTTCTGTCCATGGGATTCTCCAGGCGAGAATACTGGAGTGGGTTGCCATTTCTTTCTCCAGGGGACCTTCCCAACCAGGAATTGAACCTGGGTCTCCTGCATTGCAGGCACATTCTTTACTGACTGAGCTATGAGGGAAGCCCTAATAGTAAGTATATTTATGGTGAATAATAGTAAATCCATGTATGATTGGTATAATATTAAAAATACTCTCAATATAATTCCCATCTTACTAAGTAAGCTTCTTTTCTCCCTCCTCCTCCCTACCCCTTTCCCTTCACCCCAACAAACAACTATGTTTGTTTGGGACAATTCAACTATGTTGAATTGGGACAAAGGGGGATAGGTTATAGAGGAAAGGGAAAGCCCTAGACCTGCGTTTTGCTTATCACGAGGAAGTTCCAATTACCCGAGAAGGGAAAGTACAAAAAAACATTCTTTTTCACCTGAAGGATAGTGGGAAGAAGAGAACCATAGGGAAGACAAGTAGGTCAGGGTACAATTTCTCTTCCTTCCTCCCTGGGGACCTGAACATCATCTAGAAGTGTAGATTCAGAAATATCCAGATACAGGTATGGAAGAGCCAGGAATATCAGGGTGTTGGCACGAAATCTTGGAGACACCAGAGGGAGGTTACAATACGCAGCAAACACATGTTTTCTGTCACTCTCAATACTGGTAGTTTTGACCTTCTGATATACAAGGCTTGACCTAAGGAATGTGGAGGAGCAGAAGAACAATGGATAATTCTTGGCAAGTAGATTTGGGAGGAAGTGGTCTGAGGATGGCATCAATAACAGGTAAATAGCTGACAATCTCAGACGAGGGTGAGAAAATGCCATTTGGATACCTGAATTTTCATTCAGAAATGTAGACGTTCATCTTCCTCTCCAGCATCAATATAGGCACATTAAAGATTTTTATTTTTTAATTTGATCACTTCAGTTTTCCTGATGGTAATTTTCTCTGAAGGAACAATTTGGCATTTTATGAGTGCTTTTGTTATTTGCTGCTACGGGCTACAGTTTATTCTGCCACAGTGGTAATTAACTAAATGGTATTCCAGTGGTCTAAAGGAATAAATGTCTTTGAAGTATTCAAGTTGCAAAAAGGAACTGAATTACTAAGAGGTGAACATGAATTTATAAAATACTATAGTAGAAGTCTCAAATTGATTTCTGTCAAGCCAAAGCTCATTTTATTGCTAACAAGAATTTAGAGGTCAGTTATGGGAAGGGTGGTCTGTGCTTGGGAAGACTGAAGCAACTGGCCATAACAATAGGTCATGACGGTATTGTCAAGAAGGTCTAGATGTAGACAACAGATGGCAGAGGTCTTAATACATTTGCAGGGAATGTCACAGAGGACAGATGGCAGGGAGCCATCCATGGGATCTGCGATTCACTATCAAGACTCCAGTTCTTGGAAATTCTAAAGGAAGGTTAATCTATTAGAGGAACTGGGACACCAGACAGTTATGAACCAAGTCTTAGGATCAAAGATTTAGTTACAAAGATAAAATACAAATCCCTTCCCACCCCCGCCCGGCCCCCGCTTTTTTTTTTTTTAAAAGCTAAGGTAAAAGTTCAGGATGGAACCAAGATGAAAAGTTGGATATTCAATAAGTTTGACTTCCCATGCTTTCCCCAAATAGGGGAAGAAGATTGACTTCAGAATTAGGAGAGATGTATAGGTGAGCTCTTGGAGAAGGCAATGGCACCCCACTCCAGTACTCTTGCCTGGGAAATCCCATGGACGGAGGAGCCTGGTAGGCTACAGTCCATGGGACCTCTAAGAGTCAGACACAACTGAGCGACTTCCCTTTCACTTTTCACTTTCATCCATTGGAGAAGGAAATGGCAACCCACTCCAGTGTTCTTGCCTGGAGAATCACAGGGACAGAGGAGCCTGGTGGGCTTCTGTCTATGGGGTTGCACAGAGCTGGACATGACTGATGCGGCTTAGCAGCAGCAGTAGCAGCAGCATAGATGAGCTCTAGAGGCCCAGTTTTTCAAATTTAAAGGAATCTGGGGAAGGAAGTAGGAAGTTCAGTATACTTCCTTGCAGAATGTCCCTTTCCTTTTTCATCCGTTTAACAGTGGTATCAAATGAATATTAAATTATTTTCCTTTTGTTTACCAAATATTTTGTTTTTCCCTGATTTATATAAAGAATAATTTTATAAGAAATGATTTTTTGCTTTGCAAAATATGTTTAGTGTGTCTAGTGCAATAAAATGAGTGTACCTTTTGACCCAAGAATTTCACTATTTGTAACAGAAAAACCTAAAGTGGCTGTATATAATTTATCTTTCTTACTTGCTGATGTATGCATAAAACAGGGAGAAGGAAATGGCAACCCGCTGCAGTATTCTTGCCAGGAGAATCCCAGGGACGGGGGAGCCTGGTAGGCTGCTGTCTATGGGGTTGCACAGAGTCAGACACGACTGAAGCTACTTAGCAGCAGCAGCAGCATGCATAAAACATTCTTTTTATGGACAGAAACTCAGGAAACTATTAAAAACTAATTATCTATCAGGACAGAGAGCTGTGGGGGAGAGGAGACTATGACCATATTCTACTGTTAAAAACAAGCTGTTATCTGAGCAAAGGGATTATGGAATTATTTTCTTTTTTTCTCCCTCTTATAATCTTTCTCTTTCTATATATATTTACAAAGCCCTAATAAATGATATTTTCCTCCTGGTATAGAAACATTTTTAAAATTTTCATAAAGATTAACTTTGTATAATAAGATGAATCTTTCCTTTGCAGAATATAGGCTTTTTTCATAAATCAATCATATGGAAAATTTATACCAAGCTATTGCTATAAGTAATACACTGAGTTACCAGCCTCTTATCATTTTTGGTATATTTTATACTTGAAAATACACAGCTATGCAGTTCTTCATTAAATCACCAATTGGCTTGGGGCCTGGGTTTCATATGTCTCTAAAATCTATAAATAAGAAAATGTGTAAATGTGTTTTAGAATATATAAAATGCTTTTCACTTAATTTGATGTTTTATATAAATTTTATCTGTATTTATAGTCATGACCTCAAATATCCCATAAAAATAGAGAAGAAAAATTAAGACTAAGGCAGCTGCATTCATATTTTTGGTGGATGTTCACACAGAAAGAAAATAGCTGCTTTTGCCCTGAGTCTCAGGCACCAAGTTGGTATCTGTAATTTAGGGCCATTATCAGACTAAAATGTCCCTCACCACGACTGATCAGCTGAACTCAGCAGGTCTTCTCAGCTCTACACTCTCAGAGGCTGAACTGTGTTCCAAGGGGGCAATTTTGGCTTGGTCATGGACATATAATGTGGGTATTACTGTACATGACCACTCTTTCTGGGGATAATAGCACAGCTGGTCTGCCAATTGGACTTAGAAGCGTGATGTCAGGTTTATTTTGCTGCCAGCAGTACTGGGAGGCCAAAACTTGCTTTGGCTGGGGAGATGATAGAATAGTAATATTTTGTCATTCTATTGCATTTGTTTGTAAAAGCCTTAGGGTGCTTTTGCAAACAGTAATTAAGCCTAGCAACATTCCTCTTAAGCCTGTGTTATCACATGATGTACCTGATGTGCATTTTAGAAATTCTTTTGCAGTAATGTCCAGAGGTGACTTATTAGACTATGGTTAAATGACAGAGCTGACTACAAAAAATTAAGTAGTTTGCATTCTTTTCTCTGATCACCAAATATTCTCTTTGAGATGGCAAGGGAGCACGCCTTACATTGAAGTGATGTTACATTTTAAGCTGCTTGAAAGCAGGATTCCTTTTCCATTTTCTTAACTCTTTATCTCCTTTCATGAATGATATCACTTTATTTTTCTTTCTATGTTATATCTTTCTTGACATATGGTCAACACTTCATACAATTAAGTAGGCCTAAAGATGAAATGTCATATATAACAATGTTTCCACAGAAATAGAAAACATTGTTCATGCATGCTACTCCTGTGGCCTTTCATAAAGGAAAAAACAAGATGTTCCCTGTTAACATGGAAAATAAAATCAGATAAGACTTAACTCACTCTTAGGATATGTGTTTTTATTACCAAAAAGGGTTTTGTTATGGTATTTTCATAAACATCAGAGTGCTTTTTATTGGGCTACATTGACGTCAGAAACTAAATATGTTTTATTTTCATTTGTAGTTATTTTTGTAGTTAAACTTTTATAAAATTTGTACTTGTCCTTTTACTGGTCATCTTTTCTTACGCAGATAATTAATATATTTGGGTTTAGGGTTCTTTTTATTTTTAAAAGTTATTTTGAATTCTAATATATATAGAGATCTGGATTAAATTCAAATTATTAATATGTCAGTTTAATATAATAAGTAATATAAATGGAATAATTTTTTGGTATGCTAGAGTAGATTACTAATGTAGCCCATTCTGATCTTAACACAGAATAAATATGAAATATTTACAATTTGTCTAAATTTTTAGATGAGTTTAAATCCTAAAATGTGTTATTAACCAAAGTACTCAATAAGAGTGGAGAAGGCAATGGCAACACACTCCAGTACTCTTGCCTGGAAGATCCCATGGACGGAGGAGCCTGGTAGGCTGCGGTCCACGGGGTCGCTAAGAGTTGGACACTGCTGAGAGACTTCACTTTCACTTTTCACTTTCCTGCATTGGAGAAGGAAATGGAAACCCACTCCAGTGTTCTTGCCTGGAGAATCCCAGGGATGGGGGAGCCTGGTGGGCTGCCGTCTCTGGGGTCGCACAGAGTTGGACATGACTGAAACGACTTAGCAGCAGCAGCAGCACTCAATAAGAGAATTTTAACCATCTTGTAGAGAAGTGGGAGATTACCAGTTTTAAGACATTCTCTTTTTATGGCTACTTACAATAGCAATTTGAATGAACAGGTGTAGATACATGTTGTATAATATGCCAGAAATAAGGATGGTTTTCAAAGATAAGGAATAAAACGTTCCATCCTTTCTGCTGTATCTAGTCAGAGTTATTCTAATATATTCTCACTGGGAAGCTTCTAAAAAAATTGTTCAAAGAATTAAAGCACTCTGTAAACTGATCAAAGTCTTGAGTGTCTAGTGTAGGCTTAGAAATCCCATAATATTCATTAGGAAAAATAAATACACTTTTAGAGATTTCCCTTTGAGTTAAGAAAATTTTCTTTTGGGACAAAAGTGTAAGAATTCATTTTTTCCTGGTCTTTAAAGTTCTGTACTGTAATGTTTTATAAACATAATGATTACAACATTCTCTATCCTCTTATTTCAGCATCCATTAAAGTAAGAGTTTCATAGGCTTTTACATTTATTATAGTTTTGAACTGAATTAGAATTTGAAATATTGTGAAGAGCCATAATATCAAACTTAAAAAATCACGTAAATTTATATCCTTTATTTTCCTACTCCAGCTTATTAGTATACCTGAAAAATCTGTATCAGCGTAATTTTATTAATTCATATTTACATTAAGTACATATGTATCAGCTAAATATATCAAAGCAGCCAAAGATCAGTGTCTATCTTTGGCTCCTAAGAAAAGTCATTTAAAAGTGCGCTTTCCACTCTATCCCTACAGATAAATAATGTAGGAAATTGAATTTCTATAAAATCTCTAGAATATCCCAGAATAGAAAACACATGGATACTAATGGACAGAACAACATACACAACAGAGTAAATAATAAGGCAGCTAATTCTTTTCTGTATTTGATACATTTATGATGACCTAATTTGAGTTAGACGCTCAACCCTGGGAAGATCATCTAAGAAGTTGGGAGTTGATATTTGAACCCTTTGATTTGAAGGAATATTTTCTTCAAGTAGGGGGATGAGAGAAAATAATATCTGCTATGAATACCTATCATTTAATAAGCATGTATGTGTACTATGTCAGGCATTGTGTTGGGTACTTAATATGCACTCTTTCTAAAGAGGAGAAAAGAAATATATGTTAAGGCTGATTGCTGGAGTATCTAATATACCAGTTTATGTAAGCTATAGGTGCAGACAGCAAAGTTTCCATTCTTTTTCAGAAGACTAGGATCTATGAATCACTTTAGTTTATAACAAGTTATGATAAAAAAGACCGTCATTTACAAATATGAAATATTTCTGCCGCATCCTGGGAAAGTGTGTTTCCAGTGCCCACTTACGCTGTTGTTTGTTGCTGAAAAATCCACTGCTGCCTCTGTGTGTGCGCGCGTGTGTGTTAGCTAATGGGATTTGGGTCTGTGTTTCCTAGCTATGAATCCTTATTAATTCTAAGACTTCTTATGGGTTTTAACTCTTTACCACAGATTTCACGAACTTTAAAATACACAATCACACACAGATATACACATATGTCAGTGTTTTTTTTCAGAGGTGCATCTGAAGGGGGAAAAGTAAATAATCTTTATTTTGAAATAATTTCCTGTTATAAAGTGAAGTGCTTTGAAATTTCTTCCTGTTGTAAAAGTTCATTTGCCTATTTTTTAAGCAAGTGACCATGCCTAGAATATTACATATCCAGAGAAATGGTGTAATGTTATGACTAAGCTTGAACCTCAGGAGGGCTTCCCTGGTGGCTCAGATGGTGAAGAATCTGCCTGCCTTGCGGGAGACCTGGGTTCAGTCTCTGGGATGGCAAGATCCCTTGGAGAAGGGAACAGCTATTCTGGAGTTATATTAATATCTACTTATATAAATAAATAAATAAATTATAATGATGCATGTCATGATTACTCATACAAATTGTTCTCTTTAATAGATCTCCAACCACTCAACTGGCAGGGTTAAGGTGGGACACAGAATAATACTGTTTAAACTTTTCCATTTTTTTTCTGAAAAAGAATTTAATTAAACATATGTGTCCCTCTGCAGTTGCTCTTACCAAGCCTACACAATGTCAAGATTTCTGCTGCTTCATTCTGTTCAGTAGTTGTAACAAATAAATATTATAAATAGAGAAAATATGTATAATGTATATCACCTCAAAACATTGTGAGAGTAAGACAGAATTTTGGATGGTTAGAGTCAGATGGATTTTATGCTAGGATTTGTTATAAAAATAAAACCTGCTTGCATGTAGGAGCAGGAACTTCTCAACACTATCTTGTGCCCCTAGTAAAAAGATTAGAAGCTTATAAGAAAATAAGTAGTTGTATGAAAAACCATGCCTCAAAGTGTTAAGACTAATAAAATTTGTGAGATTAATGAAAATAATAAACTTGAAGCATGTTCAGCTTAGTTGCTCAGTTGTGTCTGACTCTTTGCGACCCCATGAATCACAGCACGCCAGGCCTCCCTGTCCATCACCAACTCCCGGAGTTTACCCAAACTCATGTCCATCGAGTCGGTGATGCCATCCAGCCATCTCATCCTCTGTCGTCCCCTTCTCCTCCTGCCCCCAATCCCTCCCAGCATCAGGGTCTTTACCAATGAGTCAGCTCTTCGCATCAGGTGGCCAAAGTATTGGAGCTTCAGCTTCAGCATCAGTCCTTCCAATGAACACCCAGGACTGGTCTCCTTTAGGGTGGACTGGTTGGATCTCCTTGCAGTCCAAGGGACTCTCAAGAGTCTTCTCCAACACCACAGTTCAAAAGCATCAATTCTTCAGCGCTCAGCTTTCTTCACAGTCCAACTCTCACATCCATACATGACCACTGGAAAAACCATAGCCTTGGCTAGACAGACCTTTGTTGGCAAAGTAATGTTTCTGCTTTTGAACATGTTATCTAGGTTGTTCATAACTTTCCTTCCAAGGAGTAAGCGTCTTTTAACTTCATAGCTGCAATCACCATCTGCAGTGATTTTGGAGCCCCCCCAAATAAAGTCTGACACTGTTTCCCCTTCTATTTCCCATGAAGTGATGGGACCAGATACCATGATCTTAGTTTTCTGAATGTTGAGCTTTAAGCCAATTTTTTCACTCTCCTCTTTCACTTTCATCAAGAGGCTTTTTAGTTCCTCTTCACTTTATGAAGCATGTTAGAGGGGATCAATCTGATTGTAAAACTGTAAGAACAATCCACATACTTAAAAAAATTTAAATACAGCAAAGGCAACAAAATTATTTTCTTATGTCAAATCCAATATACCAACTTTGCGCACAGTATACAAACTTTGGTCACAATGGCTAAGGGACTTTTTTTTACCTATCTTTAGACCCTGTCTTGACACTCCTAGAGAGATCCTTACCAAATGCCATTCAGGCCTTTCTTTTCTCTTCACTGCTGTAGGCTGTTGGCCTGATGTTTTCTTTCTGAACTTTAAGATTTTTTCTACTACCTCTTCTCATTCAGTCCGTGATATTCAACCACAGCTATCTAGTAAAGAAAGTAAGAAATAACGGCCAGAAAGTTTCTACCACAATGATGGAGGTTTGATGTCACTCCTTGCCGAGTTCCGATGCTAGCCCCTTACCACCTCATCAAAACTGAATGTATACTCGATAAATACTCTCTCTTCTCTTGGAGGGTAACACATGTCATTCCAGTCATTTGGTATTTATTTCAAAATTCAGATAATTTGTCTTTTAGTCTTTCTCTCTGACAAGATTTCTCTTAATATTCTCTTTCTAGAAAGATTTCCTCTGCTGGGTTTACAGATTCAAGTTTCTTACTTGAAAACCTTCAGTATGGTTAGAGGAACCCTATGTCACTTTGTCTGGAATAACAGGCAAGATTGGCCTTGGGATACAAAATGAAGCAGGGCAAAGGCTAACAGAGTTTTGTCAAGAGAACCCGCTGATCATAGCAAACACCCTCTTCCAACAACACTGGAGAATACTCTACACGAGGACATCACTAGATGATCAATACCAAAATCAGGTTGATTATATTCTGTGCAGCCAAAGATGGAGAAGCTCTTTACAGTCAGCAAATATAAGACCAGGAGCTGACTGTGGTTCAGATCATGAACTCCTTATTGCAAAATTCAGACTTAAATTGAAGAAAGTAGGGAAAACCCCTAGACCATTCAGGTATGACTTAAATTAAATCCCTTATAATTATTCAGTGGGAGGTGACAAATACATTCAAGGGATTAGATTTGATAGAGTGCCAGAACAACTATGGACAGAGGTTTGTAACATTGTACAGGAGGCAATGATCAAAAAAGAAATGCAAAAAGGCAAAATGTTTGTCTGAGGAGGCCTTACAAATAGCTGAGAAAGAAGAAAAGGGAAAGGCAAAGGAGAAAAGGAAAGATATACCCATCTGAATGCAGAGTTCCAAAGAATAGCAAGGAGAGATAAGAAGGCCTATTTAAGTGATCAATGCAAAGAAATAGAGGAAGACAATAGAATGGGAAAGACTAGAGATCTCTTTAAGAAAATCAGAGATACCAAAGAAACATTTCATGCAAAGATGGGCACAATAAAGATTAGAAATGGTAGGGACATAACAGAAGCAGAAGATATTAAGAAGAAGTGTCAAGAATACACAGAAGAACTATACAAAAAAGATCTTAATGACACAGAAGGACCAAGATGGTATGATCACTCACCTAGAGCCAGACATCCTGGAATGCAAAGTCATGTTGGCCTTAGGAAACATCAGTACGGACAAAGCTAGTGGAGGTGATAGAATTCCAGTTGAACTATTTCAAATCCTAAAGGATGATGTGGTGAAGGGGCTGCACTCAATATACCAGCAAATTTGGAAAACTCAGCAGTGGTCACAGGACTGGAAAAGGTCAGTTTTCATTCCAATCCCAAAGAAAGGCAATACAAAGAATGTTCAAACTACTGCACAATTGCACTCATATCACACACTAGCAAAGTAATGCTCAAAATTTGCCAAGGTAGGCTTCAATAGTACATGACCAAGCACTTCCAGATGTTCAAACTGGATTTAAAAAAGGCAGAGGAAACAGAGATCAAATTGCAAATTCCGTTGGATCATAGAAAAAGCAAGAGAATTCCAGAAAAACATCTACTTCTGCTTCATTATCTTTGCTAAAGCCTTTGACTGTGTGGTCACAACAAACTGTGGAAAATTCTTCAAGAGATGGGAATACCATACCACCTAACGCACCTCCTGAGACATCTGTATGCAAGCCAAAAAGCAACAGTTAGAACCAGACATGGAACAATGGACTGGTTCAAACTTGGAAAAGAAGTACATCAAGGCTACATATTGTCACCCTGCTTATTTAACTTTTATGTAGAGTACGTCATGCAAAATGCTGGACTGGATGAAGCATAGGCTGAAGCATAATCTTTCTCCCTCAAGACTGCAGGGAGATATATCAATAACCTCAGATATGCAGATGATACCACCCTTATGGCAGAAAGCAAAGAAGAACTAAAGGGCCTCTTGATGAAAGTGAAAGAGGAGAGTGAAAAAACTGGCTTAAAACTCAACATTCAACAAACAAAGATCATGGCATCCAGTACTGTCACTTCATGGCAAATAAATGGGGAAACAAATGAAACAGTGGAAGATTTCATTTTCTTGGGCTCCAAAATCACTGAGGATGGTGTCAGAAACCATGAAATTAAAAGACACTTGCTCCTTGGAAGAATAGCTATGACCAAGCTGGACAGCATATTAAAAAGCAGAGACATTACTTTGGCAACAGAGTTCAGTCTAGTCAAAGCTATGATTTTTCTGGGTTTCATGTATGGATGTGAGAGTAGGACTGCAAAGAAAGCTGAGCACTAAGGAATTATTGCTTTTGAACTGTGATTCTGGAGAAGACTCTTGAGAGTTTCTTGGACAGCAAGGAGATCAAACGAGTCAATCATAAAGGAAATCAGTCTTGAATATTCATTGGAAGGACTGATGCTGAAGCTGAAGCTCCAATTCTTTGGCGGGTCAGGTGGTCTGGTATTCCCATCTCTTTCAGAAATTTCCACAGTTTGTTGTGATCCACACAGTCAAAGTCTTATGCATATTGATTATGCATAGTCAATAAAGCAGAAATAGATGTTTTTCTGGAACTCTCTTGCTTTTTCAATGACCCAGTGGATGTTGGCAATTTGATCTCTGGTTCCTCTGCCTTTTCTAAGACCAGCTTGAACATCTGGAAGCTCATGGTTCAAGTATTGCTGAAGCCTGGCTTGGAGAATATTGAGCATTACTTTACTAGTGTGTGACATGAAGGCAATTGTGCGGTAGTTTGAGCATTCTTTGGTACTGCCTTTCTTAGGGATTGGAATGAAAACTGACCTTTTCCAGTCCTGTGGCCACTGCTGAGTTTTCCAAATATGCTGACATATTGAGTCGGCACTTTCACAGCATCATATTTTAGGATTTGAAATAGCTCAACTGGAATTCCATCACCTCCCCTAGCTTTGTTCTTAGTGATGCTTCCTAAGGCCCACTTGACTTCACATTCCAGGATGTCTGGCTCTAGGTGAGTGTGAGTGATCACACCATTATGATTATCTGGGTTGTGAAGATCTTTTTTGTACAGTTCTTCTCTACTTTAAGGTTTTTTGATACCTATGAAGTTTGTTATGCCAGTATATATTAGAGTAGAAACACATATGATTGATGAAGAAATTTGAATGAGTTACAGTAGATATTATTATTTATCAAGAAAATTGACATATTTTTGAGATTGCATGATTTCTGATATTTAAACCAATGCTTTCATTTTAGGGAGTTAAATGATTATCCCAGTATTCCAAAACATGTACTGGTATTGCTGCTTTACCTGACCAGGTCTGTTATGATGGGAAAAGTTTTACTCTCATTGTGAGATGGGAATCATACTCAGCTGGAAGGCTATATTTGCATTATATCAGAGATACAGGGAAAAACCTGAAATAGTGTCATACCACCATTTTTTATTCCCTGCCATCTGTGGTAACAGTACAAAATACCAGCCCCTAGGGTCACCCATGGT
Organism: Bos indicus x Bos taurus; assembly: GCF_003369695.1. Taxonomy (NCBI): domain Eukaryota; kingdom Metazoa; phylum Chordata; class Mammalia; order Artiodactyla; family Bovidae; genus Bos; species Bos indicus x Bos taurus. Next base: position 23,592,050 of record NC_040103.1, on the reverse strand, counting down.
CACTGACAATATTATTATTCTACTTTGTTCTTTGTTCCTCTATACTTATCCTCCCTTTGTTATTCATCTCAAAACCCTTCCCATTGTTCTCTAGATACACATCAGCTTGAAAACAAACTTGAACACCTTAAAGACACCCTTCTCAGCCTTTTCCATTAACCAAAAGCTAGCTCTCTCATGCCACCGTTTGCAGTGAAGTCTGCTCATGTACCCACCCTTTGAGTGTATGAGTCTCAGTTGTGTCAGTGGGCATTTATTCACCTTACCCTTTACCACTAAATCCACAGTATCTGTTGTTTTATTGTGTAAGAATTCCTTTCTCTGAAGCTCATAACGTCTGGCTGTTCTGTCCCCTATCCTGAGCTTCTGGATCTCAGAAATTGTTACAAACTTTAAGACTATAGAATGACTTGACCTTTGTTTAAGGTTGCTTTCAATATGGCCTACCACTAAACTGGCAAGCAAAGAGTATACAGGATATTCACAAGACTTAGGATAAAACTGACTGGATACTGGTCCCCAGTGCCTCCCTTGCTCTCTTGTTGGGTACCTAAGGTTCAGTGGTCTGTATAATAAGTAGGGACTGTATAAGCCAACGATCCAGAGTAGCCCAGAACTTGTCTCTCTGCTTTCTAATGCACATGATTGGGAGAGTGTCTGCTACCTCAGCATTCCAGTATGCACCATATTATTTTATAAGAAAATTCATTATACATCACAGTAATCTACTTTCTTACTTATCATGGTGCCAACCTTCAGCAGAACTCACCACGGGCTACCCAGTGGCTATTTATTATCACTTCTCTTGTTTTTTTATCATCATTTCTCTATACTTTTCAGTGATTATGGAATTAAGAGCCTTTTCCATTCAAGTTCAGCCATCAGGTGAATGACTTGTGTGTCTTTGTGTCCCCCATCCACTGCCTAGTCTCAGATTTCTTTCATTAGGTCAAATCTAATAACTTTTGACCCATCCTTCCTTCCCCACTTTCTTACATTATGTACTTGGTGTGTTATAGTGGAAAGCATATATGCTTCAGAGTTAAATAAGTCAGAGTTTATGTTCCAGCTCTGTTAGTGACCAACCATGCAAGGTTGGACAAGCCATGTACCTTTATTCATCCTTGATTTCTTCATCTATAAAAACAGTCAGATAATTAAGTGCAATGACCTGTAAAATTCTAAGCACAGTGCCCACAGATTCTGAAAAATGCAAGTTTCAACTCCCCTTCATATGGCTATATATTAGATCATCAGATCAGATCAGATCAGTTGCTCAGTTGTGTCCGACTCTTTGCGACCCCATGAATCACAGCACGCCAGGCCTCCCTGTCCATCACCAACTCCCAGAATTCACTCAGACTCATGTCCATCGAGTCAGTGATGCCATCCAGCCATCTCATCCTCTGTCATCCCCTTCTCCTCTTGCCCCCAATCCCTCTCAGCATCAGAGTCTTTTCCAATGAGTCAACTCTTCGCATGAGGTGGCCAAAGTACTGGCGTTTCAGCTTTAGCATCATTCCTTCCAAAGAAATCCCAGGGCTCATCTCCTTCAGAATGGATTGGTTGGATCTCCTTGCAGTCCAAGGGACTCTCAAGAGTCTTCTCCAACACCACAGTTCAAAAGCATCACTTCTTTGGTGCTCAGCCTTCTTCACAGTCCAACTCTCACATCCATACATGACCACAGGAAAAACCATAGCCTTGACTAGACGAAACTTTGTTGGCAAAGTAATGTCTCTGCTTTTGAATATGCTATCTAGGTTGGTCATAACTTTCCTTCAAAGGAGTAAGTGTCTTTTAATTTCATGGCTGCAGTCACCATCTGCAGTGATTTTGGAGCCCAGAAAAATAAAGTCTGACACTGTTTCCACTATCCTTGTATAAAATTTTCAGTCTCTGACATCTTAAACAATAATATCTCATTTTATAATCATAGCTTCTTTTATCCTTTGGGTTTACCTGTTATATTTACTCTACAAAGTCATTCAAACTTTTAACCTCCCAATTTTTATTTTTTCATCAAATCTATTAAACCCCTCTCCAACTTAATTGCCCCCCCTCCCCCATGGGGCATAGTTCCACAAGTAAATGCCCCCCTCCCCTAGTAGTTTGTCTCAGGTATTGTTGTAAGTGGTTTTACATATACCACCTTATTTAATCACCAAAACAACCCTATGGGGTATATGCTATTATCATCTTTATTTTACCGACGAGGAAATGGAAGCATATAATTGTGTCCTGTAAACACATGCTTGATATAGAGACATAAAAGAAGGGCATCTAACCCAACCCACATGGCTTAGAAAAGGCTTCCTAGAGCCTTTCAGGGAAAAGAAGGAGCACAGCAAAGGGGCTTGGGATTGAATGCATAGCGTGTTCTGAGTTCTGTCTTAGTTAAGGTAAAGTGAGAAGGGAAGAAGAGTGACAGATAGTGTCCTGAAATATTGAGCAGAAGAGGGTAAAATGAAAGCTAAGTCTCTTTAATTTTTCAAGTTAATTGTTCCAAACTCTGCATGTCTTACTGTGTTTGTCCTTCTCTTGATTCATTTCCCACCTTCTTGAATGACCTATATTTTTTAAAACTTATCCTAAACCTCCTGAAATTAATATAGAGGAAGAAATATTTGATGTCTCTGTCAGGGGAGTGTGTAATTTCCTCAGTTCTGTCTCGTCACAACAAAAATTTGAAGCGATGGACATTAAAGCCCTCAGACAGACCATGTCTCAGCTCTCAGACAGATCAGTGTTACAGCTCCATGTTATAGCTCCGTTTTATTTAGAAAGTAAAGGAGAATACATCCTCGAGGCATGAGGGCATGCCGACCCAAAAGACGTGAAGAGGAGAGAGAGAGACCCCTGGCCCTTTGGCTCCTCTTTTTATATGTATTTTCCTCCCGTTGGGCCTGCCCTATGTAAATTGTGCTAGCCAGGAGTGCTGTTTGTTCTACCTGAGGTCCTCACGCCAGTCCTCAGACCTTCCTTTATTCTATTTTTGCAGGCTTTTCCCTTTCTTGTCTTTTAGCCACCACCATTCTGGACTCCTTTTTCCTATTCTAACTACCTAACATCTCCATTACTGCCAGTGTTTCCATTTCTATGTACTTCTGCTGTCAGAGATGCTCAACCAGGTGCTTGCTTGTCTTCTGCTCTCGGGGTACACCCTTGGCCAGGACTCATTGATTCTTCAAGTTTGGGTTACATGGCTATTCATCTTTTTATTTTCCGTTTCCATGCTCAGAATAATCATTATGCAGAGATGGAGTAGCCTAGGAAAGCTTCTACCTAATGAACCATGCAGTGTACTGAAACAGATCTAACAAATTCTTAGACCCTTATATAGAGCGCATTTCTTCTGACTTACTCTGCTCATCTACCACAAATCTACTCCAGAAGGTTTATCTAACTTTAAATCTTAGAAATTATGATTTGGGATTTCCATCTTTCTTTCCTAGGGGGAAATCTTTATAATTTCTGATTTCATGAATAAGAAAATTCCTAAATATGTTTATGTATGAGTCCTGGTTGACTCTTTTGGTTAATATTTTTCTGAATGGGTAATATCAGGCAGGAATCACCTTGTACAGAAGGTTTCTCAACAGGCCTAATTTTGGTGGGGTTATGTTGCATTAGCACAGTTGTTGAACCCAAGTTTGTGTGTGCAACACACAACGACGCCAAACAAACCAAAACATTGAAGTTTAGAGTGAGAAATGTTTATTTTCAGGGCCATGCAAGGAAAATGGATGGTTCCTGCTCAAAAGACCCGAACTCCCCAATGAATTTCAGGGAAGAAGTTTTTATAAGTAGAATTTTCAGGGGAGGGTTTCAAGGTGTGTAACCCTCTTGCATTTGGTTGGTGATGAGTTAACAGGGATGGACATGAGGTTGAGCAAGCTCCAGGAGTTGGTGATGGGCAGGGAAGCCTGGTGTGCTGCAGTCCATGGGGTCACAAAGAGTCAGACACAACTGAACAAGTGAACTGAACTGAACTGAGTTAACAGGGTGGTCCAGAAATCTCAACCATTAACCTGATTCCAACCAGTCTTGGCTCCCCATGCTTGTGCTCAGCCTGAAGTTATCATCTTCCACCTGGATGGGGACCCTAGTTCCTGCAGAAGAACTCAAGAGATGTGTATCAGATTGTTATGCACATACTCTATGGAGGTGTGAGGCCCAGGTCCAATGCTGTGCTATTGTTTCTTACTGCATTCTCTCCCTCTTCTAATTAGTAATTATTTGAACTTGCCATTTGGAACTCTGGGAAGCTCTAGGAGGCTGAAAGACATTTTCCTGCAAATAAGAAACAGGAAACAGAAGGCTTTGCCCACAGGGTTCTGCTGGGTTTCACAATGATTAGCTCCAGATAGTGATCAGTGAATGCTTGCTAAATGTGTGAATGGGCATGTGTACAACCAGAGGTTTTCTACTCACAATATTGAAAGATTCCATTTAGTATCTTCCTCTCTATGTTTCCCTGAGGCTCATAAGAAAGTAAAAGAATATCTAAGAGTGGTAAAATTTAATATGCAGTAAATTTCAACTGCTCTTTCTATTGTAAAATCCTACTTTTAAAGGTTCTTTTCATCTCTATAATACTAATGATTCCTGTCTTATTATTGTGTATATTTCAAAGTGTCTTATGTAATAAACATGGGGAAATGCTGTTTGACTTTACATTTGATGTTTAATTGAAGGTTGTATTTGATTTAACCCACAAATTTTTTTTTTTTTTTGTAGCTAATAAGCTACTGTGTCAGAGTTGTTGGTCATTTAAAAGTAAATCACTGAAAACAATTAAAAACTAAATTATAAAGTTGTTATTAAATTTGAGATCACTTTTTAACTTAAGTCTGAGCAAGAAATAAATTTAGCGAGCAAAGGGATGACATTTGAAATGAAATAGTTAATGTTCCAAGACAACCAGGATGGCAAACACATCTTGGTAGTTTCTTATTTAATGAAAACGGTTCCATTTAAAAATCTGAAAAATTTTTATTATGAAGTACTGTCACAGGCGCAGTAAAGAGGCAAATGCTATGCAGAGATTAATATAAAATGTCACAGTTCCTTCTCTCACGGGGGTGACAGTCCAGAGAAGATAGAGAGCTTTTTATCGAAGGGTTCCAAATGAATGAGCAGACTAATTTTCACTGTTCTTTTTCTCTCCCTTATATTTGCAGTCTTTTATAATTGATATGGTCAGATATATTTTAAAATTAATGTACGTTTTTAATTTACACTTTTTTCCATGATCAGCCCCGTTCCAGCTTGCATTAATTTTTCAATTTTCTATGTTTAGCAGGAAAAGAAAAAAACCTTTTTGCTAAATGTAGTTATTTTACCAAGAAATACATAATTGTATTCTTCTTTATTTAAAAAATATCTTAAATTCTTTTTTTAATATAAATTTATTTATTTTAATTGGAGGCTAATTACTTTACAATATTGTATTGCTTTTGCCATACATCAACATGAATTTGCCACAGGATATCTTAAATTCTTGAGGCATTAAGGTGTTTTTTTTTTTCCCCCCTCAAGTAGTTTACCTATGGGAAAAAATACTTTGTGCTCAGGACACCTATTTATTTTTATTGTGGACACCTTCTCGGGGCAGTCACTTCATGGAGAATATTGATTTCCACCTCACTTAATTCTCAAATCTGTGCCAAAGTAATACTGAAGAAGAAATTGGAGAAATTAAGCCTTTGATTATTTAAAAATATTGTTAAAGGGTAAAACTATTAACAAAAAAGAGGCAAATGTTCCTGCCCAAGGCAACTCTCAATATACCTCTGAAGAGTGTAGCCTGCAAGTGATTGTGGTAGAGAAAATTGCAGAGGGGCCACTAGTTTTGTTAAAGTGAGGAATGATATTTTATGGTAATACTAAGAAAAGATCAGTTCATTTTGGAATTATTTCCCAATGAGAGATGTAGTGATGAAGTGAATCATTTTTAAAAGTGGAAATAGAATAGAGCTTTTTATGAGGGATTTGATGATGGGAAAACCCTGTATTCTTTTCAATTATCCCCTTTTCTGTCTTACATAAATAGTAAGCACTTGCGAGGGTTATTTCTACATTTTGGAAAGAGAATACTAAACAAATTTTAGAACCTGTTTCTTTTCTACTAGCTATTTGAGGATAATCCATATGGTGAGATAGTTATTGAAACCTAGAAGCAAGATATATGTATCAAAAACAGAAATAAACCTTATGAAGATAATTATATCATGGATAAATGGAGGTTGTTTGCTTGATTTTCCCTGCTTTGATTTTATGATATCAGATAGGTCCACATTATTTATGTATCTATACATTATTTATGTATTTATAGCAAGCGTGTAGGATTGGAATGAGCTCAGAGTAGATGTTGAAAAACAACTCAGAAGGCTGAAGAGACTATTTCAGTAGTCAGAGAGATGAAGAGTTTTAGCAGCTTTCTAAGGGTTCTCTGGAGAAACAGAAGCAATTGTGTGTGTGTGTGTGTGTGTGTGCGTGTGTATATGTGTGTGTGTGTGTGTGTGTGTATATATATATATATATATATATATATATATATATATATATAACGGGTCTGAAATGCAGTACTTGGATGCAATCTCAAAAACAACAGAATGATCTCTGTTTGTTTCCAAGGCAAACCATTCAATATCACAGTAATCCAAGTCTATGCCCCAACCAGTAATGCTGAAGAAGCTGAAGTTGAACGGGTCTATGAAGACCTACAAGATCTTTTAGAACTAACACCCAAAAAAGATGTCCTTTTCATTATAGGGGACTGGAATGCAAAAGTAGGAAGTCAAGAAACACCTGGAGTAACAGGCAAATTTGGCCTTGGAATACGGAATGAAGCAGGGCAAAGACTAATAGAGTTTTGCCAAGAAAATGCACTGGTCATAGCAAACACCCTCTTCCAACAACACAAGAGAAGACTCTATATATGGACATCACCAGATGGGCAACACCGAAATCAGATTGATTATATTCTTTGCACCCAAAGATGGAGAAGCTCTATACAATCAGCAAAAACAAGACCAGGAGCTGACTGTGGCTCAGACCATGAACTCCTTATTGCCAAATTCAGACTGAAATTGAAGAAAGTAGGGAAAACCACTAGACCATTCAGGTATGACCTAAATCAAATCCCTTATGATTATACAGTGGAAGTGAGAAATAGATTTAAGGGTCTAGATCTGATAGATACAGTGCCTGATGAACTAGGGAATGAAGTTCGTGAAATTGTACAGGAGACAGGGATCAAGACCATCCCCATGGAAAAGAAATGCAAAAAAGCAAAATGGCTGTCTGGGGAGGCTTTACAAATAGCTGTGAGAAGAAGAGAAGTGAAAAGCAAAGGAGAAAAGGAAAGATATAAACATCTGAATGCAGAGTTCCAAAGAATTGCAAGAAGAGATAAGAAAGCCTTCTTCAGTGATTAATGCAAAGAAATAGAGGAAAACAACAGAATGGGAAAGAGTAGGGATCTCTTCAAGAAAATCAGAGCTACCAAAGGAACATTTCATGCAAAGATGGGCTCGATAAAGGACAGAAATGGTATGGACCTAACAGAAGCAGAAGATATTAAGAAGAGGTGGCAAGAATACACAGAAGAACTGTACAAAAAAGATCTTCATGACCCAGATAATCACGATGGTGTGATCACTGACCTAGAGCCAGACATCCTGGAATGTGAAGTCAAGTGGGCCTTAGAAAACATCACTACGAACAAAGCTAGTGGAGGTGATGGAATTCCAGTTGAGCTATTCCAAATCCTGAAAGATGATGCTGTGAAAGTGCTGCACTCAATATGCCAGCAAATTTGGAAAACTCAGCAGTGGCCACAGGACTGGAAAAGGTCAGTTTTCATTCCAATCCCAAAGAAAGGCAATGCCAAAGAATGCTCAAACTACTGCACAATTGCACTCATCTCACACGCTAGTCAAGTAATGCTCAAAATTCTCCAAGCCAAGCTTCAGCAATATGTGAACCGTGAACTTCCTGACGTCCAAGCTGGTTTTAGAAAGGGCAGAGGAACCAGAGATCAAATTGCCAACATCCGCTGGATCATGGAAAAAGCAAGAGAGTTCCAGAAAAGCATCTCTTTCTGCTTTATTGATTATGCCAAAGCCTTTGACTATGTGGATCACAATAAACTGTGGAAAATTCTGAAAGAGATGGGAATACCAGACCACCTGATCTGCCTCTGGAGAAATTTGTATGCAGGTTAGGAAGCAAGAGTTCGAACTGGACATAGAACAACAGACTGGTTCCAAATAGGAAAAGGAGTTCGTCAAGGCCATATATTGTCACCCTGTTTATTTAACTTATATGCAGAGTACATCATGAGAAACGCTGGACTGGAAGAATCACAAGCTGGAATCAAGATTGCCGGGAGAAATATCAATAACCTCAGATATGCGGAATGCACCACCCTTTTGGCAGAAAGTGAAGAGGAACCCAAAAACCTCTTGATGAAAGTGAAAGTGGAGAGTGAAAAAGTTGGCTTAAAGCTCAACTTCCAGAAAATGAAGATCATGGCATCCAGTCCCATCACTTCATGGGAAATAGATGGGAAAACAGTGGAAACAGTGTCAGACTTTATTTTTCTGGGCTCCAAAATCACTAGAGATGGTGACTGCAGCCATGAAATTAAAAGACGCTTACTCCTTGGAAGGAAAGTTATGACCAACCTAGATAGCATATTCAAAAGCAGGGACATTACTTTTCCAACAAAATTTTGTCTAGTCAAGGCAATGTGAGAGTTGGTCATGTATGGATGTGAGAGTTGGACTGTGAAGAAGGCTGAGTGCCGAAGAATTGATGCTTTTGAACTGTGGTATTGGAGAAGACTCTTGAGAGTCCCTTGGACTGCAAGGAGATCCAACCAGTCCATTCTGAAGGAGATCAGCCTTGGTATTTCTTTGGAAGGACTGATGCTAAAGCTGAAACTCCAGCACTTTGGCCACCTCATTGGAAGAGTTGACTCATTGGAAAAGACTCTGATGCTGGGAGGGATTGGGGGCAGGAGGAGAAGGGGACGATAGAGGATGAGATGGCTGGACGGCATCACTGACTCAATGGACGTGAGTTTGAGTGAACTCTGGGAGTTGGTGATGGACAGGGAAGCCTGGCGTGCTGCGATTCATGGGGTCGCCATGAGTCGGACATGACTGAGCTACTGATCTGATCTGATCTGATAATGAGGGTTGGTGGAAGCAAGGGAGAGATATTTATTATTAGGAATTTGGGTGACATAATTAGGGAGGCTGGCAAGTCTCAAGAGCTGCAGAACAAGTTGGTAATCTGGATACCCAGGAGGACTGATGGTTTAGTTCTGGTGCAAGCCTGAAGAACTGAGAATTGGATAGCCAGTGATATAATTCCAGTTTGAAGGCTGGCATTCTGGGGATCCAGGAAGAGCTGATGTTTCAGTTAGCATTTGAAGTCAGAGAGAAAAAGCTGATGTCTCAGTTCAAAGGCCATCAGGCAAGAGGAATTCTCTGTTGTTTGTAGGAGGGTTGGCCCTTTTGTTTTATTCAGGCTTTCAGCTGATTGGATGAGGCCCACCCACATAAGAAAGGGTAATCTGCTTTACTCATTCTATTGATTTAAATGCTAACTGCATCCAAGAAAATTATCATAGAGACTTCAAGAATGTTTGACCAACAAAAGGGCACCTCATGATCCAGTCAAATTGATATATAAGAGTAACCATCACAAGGTTAGATCTGGATTTTATAAGACTTGAAAATGAATTAGATATAGGTGAGAAGGAAAAGGAGGAGTCAAAAATGACTCTCAGAGAATGAGTTTGAGCAACTGATTAGTCTCATTTGCTAGACAGAATACATGAGGAAAAACATATGTAGTAGTTATGTGAAGTAATGAAGGTAAATGACTCAACCAAGCTCTTTTTGAAGTTCCTAAATATAACATCTGTATCAGGGCTTCTCAGTTGGCATGGTGGTAAAGAATTTGCTTGTCAGTGTAGGAGACGCAAAATGCACAGCTTCAATTCCTGGGTCAGGAAGATCCCCTGGAGAAAGAAATGACAACCCATTCTAGTATTCTTGCCTGGAAAATTCTATGGACAGAGGAGTCAGGCAGACTACAGTCCATTGGGTCGCGAAAAAGAGTCGGATGTGACTGAGGGACTGAGCACACACGTGTGCACAAATATATGTGTACATATGTAGAATTGTAAATGTTCTGATCACAATCTCAAGTTATTTCCTACTGACTTTGTAATAATAACAACTCTAAGTCAGATGGTGGAAGAAATGTTTATTATTTATTAAAAATATAAAATGGCGACATGGGTGAAGTTAGGTCCTGAGGAGACACTGTAAAGGAACTGGACTGGGCTTAGTACAGCTGCACCTAGATAGGACTCTTGATGGTCTCCACACAGTGTTACCTCCTGTTGTATTCCAGTGTTGTGACTCAGATTTTGGAGAGTGATCTAGAGTCTGACTGTTTAGCTGGGCTTGCTGAGGATCAGGTGGTGGTGGTGGTTTAGTTGCCAAGTCATGTCAGACTCTTGCAACCCCATGGTCTGGAGCCTGGCAGACTCCCGGGATTTCCCAGGCAAGAATACTTGGGTTGCCATTTTCTTCTCCAGGTGATCTTCCCAACCCAGGGATTGAACCTGCATCTCCTGCACCCAGATGGATTCATTACTGCTGAGCCATAGATGGAAGTCACTGAGGCTCAGACCATATTCCTAATTGTGGGAGCAGTCTTTCCCTAGAAGGAGTAGATAAAGTTAACCATCATAATGGGCAATCAACACTAGAGTAGGAAATGAAAAGTGAGGACATGGATCTAAAATCCTGGATGATTATGCTTATTTTATAGTGAAGACGGCTTGTGGGGCATAATTCTGGTTCTCTCTTCAGCTAAATACAAGCTTTGGAACCCCTTGCATTATTTATGTACTGTATTATTATTGTTTTATCAACATTAAATGTGTATCATAAAGGAAGTCAATAAGGGTACCTAATGTGTTAATAATGAGTTAAAACCTAAATGCAAATATGCAAAATACATCAAAATAGAGGAAAAAATACCTGTTAGTTCATGAGATGGTAAAGAAATAAACAGAAATAAATATTTAGTCTTTGATGGTTTGAGTTGTCAAGCAGAAAATATATACTGTAGTTGTGGTAAGAGGACTGATGTCAACCAGTGGAGAATTCTACTAGAGAGGCTTTCATTCCTTAAAGAGGAAAAACAAAAACAGGGACAGAAAAATCCCAAAACAGTACATGACTGGCTTCCCAATTTACTTGGTTGTCATTATCTGGCTTCCCAGAATATCTGTCTAGTTTGAACCATCCAGCAAGGCTCAGAGTGTTTCATTGTTAACGATTTGTTGACCAAGGTGAATTCTCCCCAAGGTATAAGAATTTGTTGGGAAGTTTGGTTTACAGTCAGTCATTCAACTATACTTTGTAAGTATGGTTTCAGTTCAGTTCAGTCGCTCAGTTGTGTCCGACTCTTTGTGACCCCATGAATCGCAGCACGCCAGGCCTCCCTGTCCATCACCAACTCCCAGAGTGCACTCAGACTCACGTCCATCCAGTCAGTGATGCCATCCAGCCATCTCATCCTCTGTCATCCCCTTCTCCTCCTGCCCCCAATCCCTTCCAGCATCAGAGTCTTTTCCAATGAGTCAACTCTTCGCATGAGGTGGCCAAAGTACTGGAGTTTCAGCTTTAGCATCATTCCCTCCAAAGTAATCCCAGGGCTAATCTCCTTCAGAATGGACTGGTTGGATCTCCTTGTAGTCCAGAGGACTCTCAAGAGTCTTCTCCAACACCACAGTTCAAAAGCATCAATTCTTCGGCGCTCAACCTTCTTCACAGTCCAACTCTCACATCCATACATGACCACAGAACAAACCATAGCCTTGACTAGGCGAATCTTTTTGGCAAAGTAATGTCTCTGCTTTTGAATATGCTATCTAGGTTGGTCATAACTTTCCTTCCAAGGAGTAAGCATCTTTTAATTTCATGGCTGCAGTCACCATCTCTAGTGATTTTGGAGCCCCCAAAAATAAAAATAAAGTCTGACACTGTTTCCACTGTTTTCCCATCTATTTCCCATGAAGTGATGGGACCGGATGCCATGATCTTTGTTATCTGAATGTTGAGCTTTAAGCCAACTTTTTCACTCTCCACTTTCACTTTCATCAAGAGGCTTTTGAGTTCCTCTTCACTTTCTGCCATAAGGGTGGTGTCATGTGCATATTTGAGGCTATTGATATTTCTCCCAGCAATCTTGATTCCAGCTTGTGTTTCTTCCAGCCCAGCGTTTCTCATAATGTACTCTGCATATAAGTTAAATAAGCAGGGTGATAATATACAGCCTTGATGTACTCCTTTTCCGATTTGGAACCAGTCTGTTGTTCCATGTCCAGTTCTAACTGTTGCTTCCTGACCTGCACACAGATTTCTCAAGAGGCTTAATAAGCCTATATTAGTTTAGTAGCTAAGATATATTGAATACATTGACATGAAATTTTTATTTAAAAAGCAAACAGTAATAATTATAATTATTATATTTTTATAAGTGATTTTGTCTTTTATTTTTTTGGTCTGTCTCATCTAATTCTGTTAGCCATGTCAGGGATAGAAATTAGTATCCTCTTCTTTGTAATATCATTCACTATGAAAAGCACTTGTTTTTGTTAGCAGTGAAAGGAATTGCATGATATTATTTATCTATAGAAAAGACCATAGGTTGGATTCCAAAAGTCAGCAGGAAGAAAAAAAAAACACATATAGTTAAAATTACTTTTAGGAGTAAATTGAAAATCAATATGCTATGTCACAGTAAGTTCAACATAGCCAGTTTTCCTTCCAACATTTCTTTGGTTGAGTATCAGAAGTAGTTGGCTTTCTTTCAAGAGTTATACTGTGTGAAAATGTGCATCTTTAAATCCTGTAAGCACCCTGAACAAGGCTAGTTGCTCATATTTGGAGATGTATCAATACTTGGACCTTTGCACTCTTGAGGACAGAGTAATTAACATTTCCTATTTGATGTTCTCTCCAGGCCATACGAATTGGCTGACAGAATCTTTGGCACTGTTTATTTTCAACCTATACAACTGAAATTGTATAAGTTACATGTGTTTATGATTCAATTCCACTCTAGTTGTTTTGGTTCTATTTGGTTACTCTTTCCTTATAAACTTTTATAGGCAGAGATACTGTCAGTGTGGAGAAATGTTTTAGAGTCGAATTTGTACATTTGTAGATGTAAGTTTGAGGAATGGTATAAGTTTATTTCATGATACACTGGCCTTAGGAGCACTAAAAATATTGATATTTGGAAAGAATATCACTTGCTAATGATTCATTAAAAAGGATGGAACAAAATACTTTTTTAGAACTCATCTCTCACTACATTATAATAAGTCTGTTTTAGACAATGATAGTCACACGCAGGTCCCTGAAGTCAATAGTTTAGTTTCATTCATTGTTGTTGGAAAAATGCTAAGTTCCAAAGCTTTATTAATAACATAGTTCATTCAATTCTAGTTCTTATCATTTATTTATGTTTTATATAGTACTTAGTGAAAACTGAATTAAATAGTTGCAAAATTAGTAATATTCACTTCTATTCTACGTGGAGAAATAAACAAGTAAAAGCAATAATCAATGTTTTCTTCTGTAGCACATAACTCAACTTGCTTCCCTGGGGCACTGCAGTTCCAGCAGAACTCTGCTCATTGATTACAGATTCACCTGACTTAACTTGATAAATGATTTTGCCCAAGCCTCCTGTCTGAGAGGCCTGTTCAGACCTTGTTGATATAAAAATTTCACTGCCCCTTTAACCACTAATGCCAACATTATTGGTGGTTCTTTGATTGGCATGTTGGTAGGTGTGGAGTAACAGTATTTTGTAAGCCCTTTGGCAAATAAGTTTATCTGACTTTGTGAAATTATGTGAAGAAAATAACACTTTATATTTAACATGATTCATAATTAGTCCCGGTAAGTTTTGAATGTGTTAGGCATAAGTTGTCTTGATTTGGGAATGGTGAATTTCTGGTAGCTTTTTATACTGGTAAAAATGTACAAAATACATTCTATTATTTTGGAAGCCTTTACCATAAAGCCTAGAACACTGAATGGCTTATTTTTCTGGATACTACAAATTTTTCTTTTGAGAGAGTTCACCATGAAGCAGTTCTAATTATACATTGTGTACCCATGACAAATGACTGAAAATTAATTATTCTCTATGTGAGAAATATAACCTAGAAATGGATTATTGCATTATTTCCACCATATGTTTTTTTTTTTTTGATGATTGATGATAGTGTTTATATAGAATATCCCATGTTCACTTACATACAAATTGCACTTAACATAAATGAACTTAACAAAAATGTACCAAAGCTTAACAAAACTTAATAAAAATATACCAATTTCTAAGGACCAAACCCTGAAAAGTAACTTCTGGAATCCCCTTGTCTCGGTGTACCACAGGAATAAAGCTTTTAAAACTGAGTGTTAATAAAAATTTTTCACATTTTCACCTCCATCTATCAAAATGCAGTTAAACTACTGTACCTTGAAGCCTTAGGAATCCATCTCCTAAGAATACCTTAGGAATCCATCTCCTAAGAACATGTGGTCTAGTGGTTACCTTTTAGGATTTTCAAGGAAGATCTTTAAAACAGTAGAATGGCTGATGGCTACCTAGACAAACTTTGACTTCTGGAATTGGTTTAACCAGTATTTCTTATATTTGACTGTGGGTCCCCTTCCCTTTTCATTTTATGTAATACCTGTTAATACAGAAACATTCTTCAAGGAAAAAAATTATATATATATATATATGTGTGTGTATGATTGGCGGCAGGACTTAGTTTCAGGACTGTGTTTATTATTCTTGAAATATAATATTTTTAATACACTCTAAGACACTTAACAGTTTAGAATGCTAGAGGAAAAAGATGAAAGCATTCTAATGAGTTAAATTATCGGATTAATTGAAGATTAAAAAGCACATGATTTTTGATTTCCTTCCTTGCAATTGAAGACCTTTTTGAAGTTTATATATTGCTCTTCTTTGTCAATAAGTAGATCATCCTATGAAAGTTTACTTTGCTTTTTATAAGTGAACATCTTGCTGTAGTCAGGAGTTGTTACTCAGAGATGGGATTTTTCATTGTGTAAGGTATAAGACTGAGAAGTAGAGATGGGTTAAGGAAGGTGTTCAGATTGTCTGGAAGTATTTTGCTGTTGTTAATGATTTTTTGATGACAGTATTTTGTTGTTATAAAAAATACAATTAACTAATTATTTTGATTAGCTAAAGTTGTTTTTGTAATTGTAATTGCCTCAACTCTCAACAGAATAGAGCCTATTGAGTTAGCATGAATTGACTGGAGTTTCATTGGGATCATTTTTTTCTAGAACTGTCACCCATCAAGTGGTAGATATTCAATAAATATTTGTTAAAAAAAATTAAATGCAGAGACCTGGTCCCTATCTCCCTGGCAATAGTTTACCCGTTATGAAGGGAAGCTGTATAAAGGAGAGCTTTTTAGTTAATTCCAACCTCTATGCTTTGTTCATCAGAATGCATGATGCTTATCTGCTGATTTACAGGAGTGCTTCTTCATTACGCATGGACTGCACATCCTCTGATACTCTAAGAGCTGAGCCTTTCCAAATCACATTTAATGGTCTGGATTTGGCATTGAAATTAGGCTGGAATACACTAATGCCTACCACTCTGATACTGCATCATCCTATTTTTTTTCTCTCCTTAAGAATAACAACAAAAAACAATTGATTTACCTTGGTAAAGTGCTTACTTTTTATTAATGTAACTTTTTAAAAAGAGCTGTTCAATTCTGACACATTAGGTTGGAATATTGCTGGTAATATATCCTGTATATAGCCTCATCAGACCAATGCGTCTGTAACTCACAGTGCCTTTTCTTATTATTGAAAAATCTTTCCCTTTCAGCTGAAGGAGTATAAAAATTCTAAGTAAGAAGGGATCTGTTCTGTCCTCTATTTAGGCTTACAAATGCACCCTTTAAAAATAACACTTTTTTTTACTGTGAAGACGTGGAATCTAAACAGTCAAATTACATAAAAATGCTCTTTTATTCTGATATATGTTTATTACTTTATGAACTATAAGCAAGATATATTCATTCACATTGAAGATGAAACTGCATTTAAAAAAAAGCAAATTGAACTTTGCAAAATAGTTAACACCACCTCTCCTCATCATGTACATGGTAATCAGTTTTATAAATTAATGGCTAATGAGACTTTTATTCTTCTGACTGTATTCAGCATGCATTTGGTGTACTTTATCTCATTTTTATTAGCATCATTTCTTCTAGGTCTTTCAGTCATAAGTCATTTTAAATTTTATCTAATTGGAACTTTGGTCATGTTATCCTAAATCCTTTCTTTCACAGGATAGGGTGAAACTAAATAACATTAAAAAGAATTTAAAAACTTTAAAAATAGAATCCAAATATATTTGCTTTCTAAAAAGGGTGTGTCTTTGCCCATAACACATAGCATACTACAATCAGGTTTTTATGTAGACTCTGCTTGAGGATCTTTTCCATTAGAAAAGGATGCTCTCTAGGGCCCTTATATGGTCTCTTAATAGCCTAGAATCCACACTTATTCCATCTGAACCTCCCTTCTCTATGTTCTAGATAGGAAATTGTCAACAGATTGGCCAAATCTGTCCCTCACCTATATCTGATTTGCCCTGAACAGTGTTGACCCATAATATATTACACACAAAAAATAGAATGAGTTTATGACATTTGAATATTGGAAATTTCCCACAAAAATTGAGATTTTTAGTTTCTCTAGAAAAACTGGAAGATACGGATCTATGTCCTGTTGGGCAACAGTCTGCTGGGGTGGGTGGTAGTTGCCCCTTTAGATGAGGTAAGGGCTCTCTCGTTTACTTCAGTTTCCACTACTCCCTGTTTCGCATACGTTGTGGCTGGTAGTCAGTTGACACTAGCACTGGTCTTCTTTTCTTTTTTATTTCATGACTAGCACCTGCCTGATCCTGTGGACACTTGAGACTGTATCTTTTTGCTTCACTAGAACTTATTTGCATTGTGGTCAGTACCATTGGGCTCTAATGAGTTACTCTGAACTACTGTGAAATATACTTTCTGTTCCAAATACGATTCTTGTAACTAAAATGGTTTGTATTTCAGGCAGTGTGTGAGAGGAATGAATCTAATGGTTAAGAACTCCAGGTTGCATGATCTGTAGAGAAGACACTGTAAGGCTAACAATCTGTTTAGATGCCTTACCCATGCACTGACAAATATACTCTCCCTGGTTACAGTTTAACTCCCTTGACTCCCTTTCAAGTTCTCTATTCATGATTCACTCTGGTGTCTCTCAATGAATGCATGCCACAGAGTGTCTGTCCTTTTCACACAATCCTTATAAAGCTGGTAACTACAACAGCGCCTACACGGAGGCCCTGTTGACAAGATTGACCAAAATTTCATCAGTTGGTAAAAAAAAAAAAAAAAATGCAACATAGAAAATGGTTTTAAATATAGCTTTGCAGAATGGGCCACTTGGGAGGATTCCAATGAGCTATAATTCGTTTAAGAAATTGAGAGCAGAGGAAGATTTAAGGCATTTGAGGAAATGCTTTTGTGTGAGTTTTTGGAATCTTGCTCAGGGAATATTGGTGTGGTAAAAATTGAAAGAGATACAATGACAACAGAGACTCTGAGAGAAGTTCTTTCCGAAATATTTAAAATCCAAGTTCTCATTTGAAATCTAGCAAGTAGTGACTACTAGCAATAAGTATGCTTTATTTGTACCCCAAGAGTACAATATTGTGACTCAGTGCCTCCAACATCAGTTCTTTCTCCATACAGTTGAATAACAACTTAAATGTAGTCTGTGTTTAGGGAAGACTTATGATATGTTTTGTAAAACAAGAGTAGCTTTTCTTTGTACAGTAAAGGAATTTCATCAGCCTATGTGCTATGTGTAACCATCGTATTCATCAAGAGAATGCGCAGTAAAGAAGATATATGCAATAGGTGTAATCTTTCATTCTCTTTTCTCATTTGTAACTCTCACTGTCATGCAGGAGGGTGCACTCAAATCTCCAGTATTCTGTTTTCTGAATAGTGCTCAATTTTCTTGACTGCTCCATTTGGACATCAGAGCTTTCTTTCACTTTAGGAGGAGTTTCAAATGCCACATAACTTTCTCATGAAGTGCAGAGTATTTTAAGATCCAGAAGCACTGGTATAGAGAAGAGTATTAACACTCACTCAGGTACTCTTCTTTCATTAAACTTGATGTTTGACCTTGAGGAGTCTGTGTGTATATTAAATCAATATGTACCTTTCTTCACTAGGCTGAGCTTCTAGAGCCTAACACTGTGTAGGCTGCATAAGATGCTTGCTTTCCATTGTAATCTAGAGTGATAAAGATGATTAACCTAACTTGAGTAATTCACTTGATTCAGGAGAGAAATAGAATATGACATAGATTATCCCAGTTAAAAACATCATTTCATAGTAATTGGCTGACATTTAAAAGCTGGAATTGTGTGAAAGCCCATTACATTTATTTAATCACTGTGGACTCAGTCTTGAGCAAATAACCAGATCTGCCTTTTCTGTGTAAATCAGTACAAAACTCTGTATCCCTTTCATATGCTCTTTTACAATTTTAGGCCTGATCCAGATTTTTTTTTTTTTTTTTTTGTATTACCATGACAAGTCTGTTTACTTGAGCAAAGGTATATTTTTAGAAACACCATTTGGTTGTTTTAAAATGCCCTGATTTGTATTAGGGATACCATTACTTTCTGCCTGCCTAGGAAATCTAATCTTCTTGTTAATGAAAGAGCTGCGGGTTTGATCCCTGGGTTGGAAAGATCACATGGAGAAGGAAATGGCAACCCATTCCATTATTCTTGCCTGGGAAAACCCATGGACAGAGGAGCCTGGCAGGTTACAGTCCATGGTGTTGCAAAGAGTCAGACAGACTTAGCAACTAAACAACAATGAGGAGACTAATATGGGAAGTACTTTTGGTATTTTATAATCAAGACACATTCTAAAATGTTTTTCAAACTAAATATGATGTACTGATACTTTAAAGTATGAATTCACTCCCCTTGAGACAAAATTAAATTTGCTGATAATTAAAAATAGCAGCATGATTGATAGACTAGGTATGCTTGACTACCTGCTAATGAATTCTCTCATTTACTACTTGTTTCCTTTTGCTAAAATTATACTTAAATCACACTCTAAAATAACCTACAGCCACTGAAAGATCTAGAAAGAGAAATTCGCGTAATTCTCATACCTCCTATGTGAATCATTCTCCAAATTGTGAATTTTACAAATATATAGTTCCATACTTTCTAGTAAATCTCACTAATAAATTATATGTTTGAAGTTCTAACAAAGGTTCATAGTCACTTACTTATCCAAGTTTATCTTTTACCGTGAATCTCTGGCTTTATTCATGAGTTTCTTTTTTTTTTTTTTTTTTTAAAGTCTCTAGTGGTGACATGTCACATAGTATAGAGAAAATTTATAGTTAAAACAATATTTGAAGTCTAAGGTCCCATTTAACATTGAGATTCCCAAAGTCTACAGATGTTCACATCTGAAACTTCCAGGGAGGCATATATAGGGAATGGAAGTCCTTTACCAAACCTTGAAAAAAATTGAACTCTCAATGCTTCACACATTCACACATACTTCCTTCCATATTAGTGGATTTACTGATGGGTTATTTTGTAGAGGTGTGTTGGAGACAGTTTGATGTTTGTATTAGTATTTGGTTTCATTCTACTTATATTGGCATATCGGCTCAATTTCTAACAGGTTAGGAATCTTTTATTTTCCTCTAAAATTTGGGGACTACCAAGTTAACTTTTTAAATGAGAAAATTAGTAGCACAGATCAAGTTTGCTCCTGGATAGAAAAGATAAATGGTAGCAGAAAATAGTTGCTTGTGGTTAAAAGTATTTATGTAAAAGTAGTGGATATATAAGTGTATGTGTAGCTGGTTCACTTTGCTGTACACTTGAAACTGGTATGACATTGTAAAAGCTATATTCCAATAAAAAAATTTTAAAATTATTATATATACCTAGGAAAAACAGTACTAATTCTTAATAATATGTTTAAAATTTATTATAACATTGCATTTTTATTTGTGATCTATATAGACCAGGATTAAGAAATACTTAGCTCATGAGAAGGGTGACTTGACTTGGTAAATCGTGTTAGGGCAGGCTCCATGTTTTATTAGTTCTTTACATTCTTCTTATTGTCACTATGCCTTAGATAAAGCAAGGACTCAGAAAATGGTTTTGAGTGAGTGAATTATAATTGAATCTATGCTACATTTAAGAGTTCCTAGTAATGCACAATAATTAAATAATCATAGGACAGGGGAGTAGAATATATATAATTCATGCTATTTTTGAATGGTGTTGTGTTTTATTATGAAGAGGAATTACTATTAATTTTTCTGAAGCTTGAGAGCTTCAGTTTGGGAATTTTAATACATAAAACTTAATGTCAGGAAAATACTTCAGAATGGAGCAAGTTGGGGAGGCCCTTGTAAATGTCATTCACTTGAAAGACATTTGGGAACTCCCCGGAATCACCCAATGTTAGAAAGGAGTGGATGATAATAGGAAACTATTTAGCACATCAGGGTCAGAGCAAACACCCTTTTCCAATAATGCAAGAGAAGACACTCCACATGGATGTCACCACATGGTCAATACCAAAATCAAATTAATTATGTTTTTAAAGGGCAAGATGGAGAAGCTTATCAGGAAACAAGACCTGGAGCTGACTTGGTCTTGATATGTCAAGACTGTACTTCATATCATGAACTGACTGTACCTCATATCATGAGCTCCTTACTGAAAAATTCAGGCTTAAAGTAGAGAAAGTAGGGAAATCCACTAAGCCATTCAGATATGACCTAAATCAAATCCCTATGATTATACAATAGAGGTGATGAATAGATTCAAGGGACTAGATCTGGTACGTCAAGGCTGTATATTGTCACCCTGATTGTTTAACTTATATGCAGAATACATCATGAGAAATGCTGGCCTATATAGTGTTACCCTGCTTATTTAACCAATAAGCACAAGTGGGAATCAAGATTGCTGGGAGAAATATCAATAACCTCAGATATGGAGATGACACCACCCTTATGGCAGAAAGAGAAGAAGAACTAAAGAGTCTCTTGATGAAAGAGTAGAGTAAAAAAGTTGGCTTAAAACTCAACATTCAGAAAACTAAGATCATGGCATATGGTCCCATCACTTCATGACAAAAAGAAGGGGAAACAATGGAAACAGTGACAGACTTTATTTTTGGGGGGTCAAAAATCACTGCAGATGGCAACTGAGCCATGAAATTAAAAGACACTTGCTCCTTGGAAGAAAAGTTATGACCAACCTAGACAGCATATTAAAAAGCAGAGGCATTACTTTGTCAACAAGGGTCCATCTAGTCAAAGCTATGGTTTTTCCAGTAGTCATGTGTGCATGTGAGAGTTGGACTATAAAGAAAGCTGAGTGTGAAGAATTGATGCTTTTGAACTGTTGGAGAAGACTCTTGAGAGCCCCTTGGACTGCAAGGAGATCCAATGAATTCATCCTAAAAACTAATCAGTCCTGAATATTCATTGGAAAGACTGATGCTAAAGCTGAAGCTCCAATACTTGGCCACCTGATGTGAAGAACTGACTCGTTGGAAAAGACCCTGATGCTGGGAAAACTTGAAGGCAGGAGGAGAAGGGGATAACAGAGGGTAAGATGGATGGATGGCATCACTGACTCAATGGACAGGCATTTGAGTAAGCTCCAGGAGTTGATGATGGACAGGGAAGCCTGGTGTGCTGCATTCCATGGGGTAGCAAAGAGTTGGACATGACTGAGTAACTGAACTGAACTGAACTGAACTGAGGCATTTAGATACAATGCCTGGAAAACTATCAACAGAGGTTTTAACATTGTACAGGAAGCAGTGATCAGAATCATTCTAAAAGAAAAGAAATGCAGTAAGGTAAAGTGGTTTTCTGAGAAGGCTTTACAAATAGGTGAGAAAAGAAGAGAAGTTAAAGGTAAGGAGAAAGGTAAAGATACGCCCAACTGAATGCAGAATAGCATTCAGTTCCAGAGAATAGCAAGGAGACCTTCTTAAATGAACAATGCAAAGAAATAGAGGAAACAATGGAATGGGAAAGACTAGAGATCTCTTCAAGAAAATTTGTGATAATATTTCATGTGAGAATGTACATGATAAAGGACAGAAATGGTAAGGACCTAACAGTAGCAGAAGAGATTAAGAAAAGGTGGCAAGAATTCTTGGAAAAACTATGCAAAAAAGTCTTAATGACAGAATAACCACGATGGTGTGGTCACTGACCTAGAGCCAGACATTCTAGAGTGTGAAATCAAGTAGGCCTTCAGAAGCATTACAAGGAACACAACTAGTGGAGTTGATGGAGTTCCAGCTGAGCCAGCAAATTAGGAAAACACAGCAGTGACCACAGGACTGGAAAATATTAGTTTTAATTCCAACCCAAAGAAGGGCAGTGCAAAAGAATATTCCAGTTTCATCCACCTCATTAGAACTGATTCAAATGTATTCTTTTTAATGGCTGAGTAATACTCCATTGTGTATATGTACCACAGCTTTCTTAGAATCGCCAGTCCAGGTTCGATGCAGGATACAGGATGCTTGGGGCTGGTGCACTGGGATGACTCAGAGGGAAGGTATGGGGAGGGAGGTGGGAGGGGGATTCAGGATTGGGAACACGTGTACACCCGTGGCGGATTCATGTTGATGTATGGCAAAACCAATACAATATTGTAAAGTAATTAGCCTCTAATTAAAATAAATAAATTTAAATTAAAAGAAAAAAAAAAAAGAATATTCCAACAACCACACAGTTGCACTCATTTCACATGCTAGTAAGGTTATGCTCAAAATCTTTCAAGCAAGGCTTCAGCAGCACATGAACCAAGAACTTCCAAATGTATAAGGTGGATTTAGAAAAGACAGAGGAACCAGAGATCAAATTGCCAACATTCATTGGATCATGAAGAAAGCAAAGGAATTCCAGAAAAACATCTCTTTCTGCTTCATTGACAATGCTAAAGTCTTTGACTGTGTGGCTCACATTAAACGGTAGGAAACCCTAAAGAGATGGGAGTACCAGATCACCTTACCTGTGTCCTGATAAACCTGTATGTGGATCAAGAAGTAACAATTTGAACCAGACAGGGAACAATTGACTGGTTCAAAATTTGGCAAGGAGTATAATGTTTTATATTGTCATGCCTATATAGTGTTACCCTGCTTATTTAACCAATATGCAGAGTACATCATGTGAAATGCCCGGCCAGATAAATCACCACCTGGAATCAAGACTGCCGGGAGAAATATTAACAACCTCAGATATTCAGAAGATAAGACTCTAATGTCAATAAGTGAAGAGAACCTTAAAGAGCCTCTTGATGAGTTGAAAGAGGAAAGTAAAAAAGCTGGCTTAAAACTCAACATTCAAAAAAGTAAGATCATGGCCTCTGGTCCCATCACTTCATGGCAAATAGAAGGTGAAAAGTGGAAACAGTGATAGATTTTACCTTCATGGGCTCTAAAATCAGTGCAGATGGTGACTGCAGCCGTGAAATTAAGACACTTGCTCCTTGCAAGGAAAGCTATGACAAACCTATGCTATGATAAACCTATGCTATGATAGCATATTAAGAAGCAGAGACATCTCTTTGCTGACAAAGGTTGGAATAATTAAAGCTATAGCTTTTCCAGTGGTGATGTACCAATGTGAGAACTGGGCCACAAGAAAGGCTTAGTGCCAAAGAATTGATGCTTTTGAACTGTGGTGCTGGAGAATGCTCTTGAGAGTCCTTGGACAGCAAGGAGATAAAACCAGTCAATCCTAAAGGAAATGAACCCTGAGTATTCAGTGGAAGGACTGATGCTGAAGCTAATGCTCCAATACTTTGACCACTTGATGTGAAGAACTGACTCATTGGAAAAGACCCTGATGATGGGAAAGATTGAAGGCTAGAGAAGAGGGTGGCTAAAGATGAGATAGATAGCATCACTGACACAGTGGAAATGAATTTGGGCATGCTGCAGTCCATGGGGTCACAAAGAATTGGACATGACTTAGTGACTGAATAACATTTAACACATCATTAGATTAGACACACCGGATAATCCTAGTGTGTAGTTTGAGGAGCCACACCTTGCCTCAACAGTAGAGCAAGACTCTGGTGTGCAAAACTTTTCAGCAATGCATATTAGTTTAGGTAAATATTTTATTACATTATTCTTTATTCCAGTATTTTTTTTTGTTGTTTGAGTATGAAGAGCTGTTTACTGGACAGATGTCTTCTTAGATCTGCCCACTCTTGCCTGAAAGGCAATAGCTACTTCAGTAGCTATTTGCATATTAAGAAAAATCAGGTACTTCACATTAATTTGCTCTCGATTATTTTCTGTAATATGCTAAATAATTGCTTATGAATGGGTCAAGAAAAGCAGCTATTCACCTATTTTGATTGCTATAAATATCTTGAAGTCATCCAAATGTGCTTTCATATTATTCACAACTCTTCCAAGTCATTAATAAATATTTGAACACCTGTACTAGCACTGATCCCTGAGGCACCTCATTATTAACGTAATTGCACAGCCTCATGATATTTCATTTAACCTTGATTTTACTACCAAACTTTTTTCAAACCAAGCCATGTTCTAATTAATGATAAAACTTTATCTTTTATCCTGTGATTGCCATGGCTTCATGATTGAATTTGCACATAAAATTTTTGAATAAAATATCACTAGACATTAATTTTTCTTAAGTTCAAACAAGAAAATAATTATACACGTTTGTCTCCTGGTTATTTTCACTGACATTCTACTTGTCTATCTACTCTTCATTGTTTGTTTTCATTAGCTATTTTCAAAATGTTTGGGTGTAAAAATAATGATTCTATAATCCCATCATCGTAGTATATTGATATTGGGTGCAGTTCTGTCCTTTTGTGAGTCCCAACTCCTCAGTGCTATTTTATTGCTAACTGGTACCTCCATCAAATTGGAATCAGGAAAGGAAAGAAGACATGGAATTCATTTTAGCTGACATTGCTATTCATCAGTGAAGCCATTACAAGTGAAGAATGAGATTTGCACCTTCTGGTTTAAATCAGGCTTATGGAGCATAGTTTTATCCAATACTGGAGCTAGAGGGGACTCTGAAGATCACATGGTTAAATTTTCATTTATCATATATGGTAACAGAAGCCCGAAGGTGAATTGACCTTGACAAAGTTCCCATGGATCACAGCCAGTGTTCTGCTTTTCACTCTGTTGATCATTCCACTGCACCTTGGATTATGTTTTTATCATCATTGTTTCCCCTGAGGGTAATTAAATTTTTCTTTCTAATTTATCCTGAATTTTGACAGACTTCCTTTTTAAGCCTCTTTTAGACCATCACCTCCACCTATCTTTTAATTCCTAACAGTGTCTTGAAGATAGCAAGTTCTCAGTGAATATGTATTGAATGGGTGAATAAATCTAGGGGCACACTATATTTAGCAAACTCAAATACATGTATTTGGAGCTTTTCTGGTGGCTCGGACAGTAAAGAATCTGCCTGCAATGCTGGAGACTTGGGTTTGATCCTGGGGTTGGGAAGATCCCCTGGAGAACAGAATGGCTACCCACTCAAGTATTCTTGCCTGAAGAACTCCATGGACAGAAGAGCCTGGCTGGCTACAGTCCATGGGGTCGCAAAGAGTCAGACATAAGTAAGCACACTTGCATGCATGTGAATACATATACTTATAACTAGTATGTTCATATATTATTATATATGTAAATATATACATACATATTATGGCTATTTAGAGCATTTTTAGTTTTTTAGCATTTCATGGCTGGATCTATGCCAGCCATGAAAACAAGATTGTAAGGGCTGGAACCACTAGCAAAGGTGATTAAAGTAGATGTCATTAAGGCCAAAAAAAAAAAAAAAAAAAGATCATAAGGATATTATATATGTTAATTTCCAAAAGTGACTTCTAAGTGGTTAGGTTTTAGGATGTGCAAATTTACTTGAACTATTGTACTAAATAGTTCTTTACTGCTGGAGCCTGCTCGTGTCACAGAGCTTGCTCAAACTCATGTGCATTGAGTCAGTGATGCCATTCAACCATTTCATCCTCTGTTGGAGGACAAGGGGACAACAGAGGATGAGATGGTTGGATGGCATCACCTACTCTATGGACATGAGTCTGAGCAAGCTCCGGGAGTTGGTGAAGGAGAGGGAAGCCTGGTGTGCTGCAGTCTGTGGGGTCGCAAAAAGTCGGATGTGACTGAGCAACTGAACTGAACTGATTGTACTAAATAATGCTTAGTTTTTCTATGATATTGTTTGTTTCCTTTATATAAATTTTAATAACACTTCTCTGAGACTCTCAAATAACCAAATTTCCTCAGATATTTGAGCTATTTTGGAGAGCATAAGGAAAAGGGTTGAGAAAGGCCCTTCTATAGAAATTCAAGGAAGGGAAGTCAAAGTTGTTATTGCTCTTGGTCTCCAGCTTTCCCGCCTCCCAAAGGAAGCGCTACTGAACAAGCTTCTGTATTTATCCACTTTAAATATTTATTTTAATTCATTTTTCATAGTAACATTTCCAAATAATTGAAATACGCTTCATTGCTATTGGAAGGTCACCACTCAAATCAAATGTCCTATCACGTGCTAAGTCACTCCTTGGAAGAATGATAAGCACCTTCAAGGTGCATCGTGTATTTCAGGTCCACGATTCATCTGCTTTGGGGGAAAGTATTATTTCCTGGCACATGTTCAAATGCTGTAATTTAAGCCATTTATATAATAGTAAATTATACTGTGACTGCAGCAAATGAAATTAATACAACTCCAGGAGTTATACTTAGGGAATAGTTGACTCATCTAGTCAGATCTGGTTCATTGTTCTTTAACTGCAAGGTAAAAAAGAGAAATAACCCTTTAAAAATTGTGTCAAATACTGAGGAAACATATTAATGCTGAGCAGAAATGTATGTTAAAAAAATAATGTATAGGAGTAAGCAGAAAGAACTAAACTGCTAAATTTCTCTAGGTTTTTATTCAAATATTTTGACCTAGAAAGTGTTAGATGAAATGTTATTACAAAAAAACTAATGGGACAGCTCTGTCTTTAAAAAGAGTCTCTTTCAGCTTCTAGGATCTGAAGATCCAGTTTTACCTTTCCCCTTACCCTCCTTAACTCTGTTTCCTATCAGAGAATTCTTTAAAAGTATTGGTGGAAATCTGTTGCCAGAAAAAGTGCTGTCTGTAGCATACTTCTCAATTTGTCTTTCTTTCCCTTATTTCCCCCATCAATTCATGATCACCTAGGTGACCAGAATTGTCTCATTTACATTCTTGTCAGACTAATTGCTTCCAGGAGGCCTTTGGGTGAGGCACAGATAGTTCGTGTTGCCATAATCTTGAAGTTAATCAAATATCACACCACAGATGAAGTCTGGTGTATACACACCAAAGTGGCTTCCAGAAGAATGGGCTGGACTTTTTGTGAGAACCATGGAGATTCTGAACTGACACATATAGGATCCTCTAAGATGGGTTTTTATAGGCTTCTTTGATATATAATCTCATTTCTGGGTTATCCACATATGCATTTTACAGCTTAGATCTCTCTTTGGGGTCTCTTTGATTGGGGTTAGCCCAAAGTTGCATTATATTCTGTAGGAATGAACTTCAGACCCAAATGAAGATAAGAGACTTTTTAAAAGGGGGTAATTGAAGTACATACTTCGGGTTGATTCTTAGCAGAGAAAAACCAAGAAAAAGCACAGAAGGTAGCATCTCTGTTCATACCAGGCCCCCCATTCCTACCACAAACCATACACACACATACCACCACCACTACTGAGCACCATCATTATAGTGAGTTGCTGATATTGTGCTACATCTTTAAGCATTTAGGGTTAGAAAAAAATTAAGAATCATGAATCCAAATTTCTCATCCAACTTTATGTATGTGCTAGTAGTAATGTAGTTCCCTCTGCATCTATATATATAGCCTAAGAAAATGTAATGACATGAAAAACAAGAAAAAATATATGGAGACTCCAAAATATATGTTTCCTGTGGTCATGTATGGATGTGAGAGTTGGACTTTGAAGAAGGCTGAGCACTGAAGAATTGATGCTTTTGAACTGTGGTGTTGGAGAAGACTCTTGGGAGTCTCTTGGACTGCAAGAGATCCAACCAGTCCATTCTGAAGGTGTTCAGCCCTGGGATTTCTTTGGAAGGAATGATGTTAAAGCTGAAACTCCAGTACTTTGGCCACCTCATGCGAAGAGTTGACTCATTGGAAAAGACTCTGATGCTGGGAGGGATTGGGGGCAAGAGGAGAAGGGGACGCCAGAGGATGAGATGGCTGGATGGCATCACTGACTCGATGGATGTGAGTCTCAGTGAACTTCCGGGAGTGGGTGATGGATAGGGAGGCCTGGTGTGCTGCTATTCATGGGGTCGCAAAGAGTCGGACATGACTGAGCGACTGATCTAATCTGATCTGATGAACTTGTCTTAGTAATTTACTTAAGATTTTTACTTGTACTTTTATATTGCACAGGTTTATAAATTTATTTTCCTCTATTGATGAGGAAGACATCTCTGTTTATCAAAGTTGTACAGAACTGAAATTAATTTACAACCTCTCTGTGTGTGTTAGTCACTCAGTCCTGTCCGACCCTTTGCAACCCCACAGAGTGTTGCCCAACAGGCTCCTCTGTACAGGGGATTCTCCAGGCAAGAATACTGGAGTGGCTTGCCATTTCCTTCTCCAGAGGATCTTCCCAACCCAGGAATCAAACCCTGGTCTCTGCTTTGCAGGCAGATTCTTTACTGTTTGATCTACAGGCAAGTCCTTTATCTTCTCTGCATATAAATTAAATCTGTAAATGTAGAATTTTTATATTCCAAAATTTTAACTTATTAAGCATGCTAGTTTTAGATATAGAGATAGTACATTGATACTCATTTATTCTTTCTTCAATTTTTGAAGAAATTTCATGAAATAGACATTATATAATTGAGAACAGAATGCAACATCTGGCATACCCTTTCTTGATTTTCCTTTTCTTGTATTTTATCTTTTCTCTGATATTAAGGAATAATGGGGCACTAGGACTTTCAGCTAAAGATGGCATTTGATGTCAAGTGAGAATTATTATATTTTAAGTTTGTCTTTATTGCATGCTTCATAAATCTGGTAGCTGGGCTAGTGTTTAACCATATAAATACACATTAAATGTTATGTGTGAATGGATTAATATATTTTTTGATGAAATATTAATTTATTTTTCCTTTATATGAATTTTTATGATCTATGACTGAAGTTAACCATGATTAAATTTTGGGAAAAAACATGAAAACTGCATTCATTTTAGATCTCAATTCAGGAGATTTTGTTCATATTTATTTCATAGTTTATTAACATAATACCTAAAACCTACATTTTAAGTTTCAGAACTTAACTAACATACTAACCCCAATTCTCTGAATATAAGTGGAAGAAGACACCTAACTAGGATCATGAAATCATGCTGAAGATATTTTCATATGGGTATACTTGGTTGTAACTGAAAAAATATTCTCTTTTTGATCTGGGGCTGGAATTGGAGGAGTAGATGGGCAGCTCAGTAGGTTAGGATATAAAGGAAGTGAAAGAAGGAATGTTTGGAATGTAGTTATCATGGTTTGTGGTCTACAAGCTATATCTAGTTAACTTTAACGTAAAATTTATTAGTAGCAAATAGTTAAGGGCCCTTGATAACCTATAGACTTTTGGCTTACTCTAACACTTTTTAAAAATTCTTGAGAACTTCATTTTAAAACCTCATTAACTCTTTTGATAATATACTTTGTTAGTGTCTTTATTCCAGCACTTGAGAATATGTTTCAAATGGTGGAAAACATACTGAAATGTATGTTTTACTTTGCTTAGTGATCTTTGTATCTGAAGAAGAGTATATGGGAGAAGGAGTGTGCTGTGTGAGTGGGTGTCTTTGTGTGTATGTGTGTGTCTATAAGTTTGTTTCTATAGCTCATAGTGTGAAGTGTTAGCCACAGTCATGTCTGACTCTTTGTGACCTGATGGACTGTAGCCTGCCAGTAATTCTTTTGTTGATGGAATTCTCCAGGCAAGAATACTAGAGAGGGTTGCCATTTCCTTCTCCTAGATCTTCCTGACCCAAGGATCGAACCAGGGTCTCCTGCATTGCAAGGAGATTCTTTACCCTCTGAGACACCAAGGGAGCTCATAAAGGAGATGCAAATCGAGGAATTGGAAATCTGAATATGATGAGATAGTGGAAACTGGGCACGATGCTACAAAGAAATAAACAAGTATTCAAAAATTTAGATTATACCACTGCCACAATACTTTGGACACCTGATGCAAAGAAACTCTGACACCGGGAAAGTTTGAGGGGAAGAGGAGAAAGGTATAGCAGAGGATGAGATGGATAGATAGCATCACCAACTCAATGGCATGAGTTTGAGCAAACTTTGGGAGACAGAGAAGGACAGGGAAGACTGATGTGCTGCAGTTCGTATTTGAACTGCAAAGAGGGGGTTGCAAAGAGACAGACGTGACTTAGCTACTGAACAACTGTCACAATAAGAACAAAAAATACATTTAGAATAGCAATTCTATTGTATTTCCTTATACTTTTCGCCTCCCCCTCCCAAGTAATATGAGACTGCTTAAAACAAAAGACATATGAAATAAAACAAAATAGGATTACTGAGAGGAAATAATATGAAAAAAAGACAAAAGCCAGGATGCTCAACGGGATGGTTAATCTGTTAGCCTATTATCAGGTCTAACCTAGCTAGCTGTGGGTTCCTGAGCTGACATGTAAAAATAGGAAGTGTTACGGGGCTCTGGTGTTCATTGAGGACAAAATACAACCATATCTCACCGGGAGTTTTTCATTGACCTAACTCAGATAAATTTTTCACGTGTTTTAAAAATTATGTTTTATAATGTGATGAATATTTCCCTTGTAAATAGTCCAAGTAAATGTAGAAGCATATTCCCCAAGGCTTTTCTTATATGGAGCTTAGTACATGTTGAAGGCAGCGGCTAGTGTACATATAGCATGTTCTGCAGCAAGATGGAAAAACTGTTGCAAGTCTAGAAAAGATGAAATTGATTTCAGGGTTAGAGGAGAAAAGTTCAAGCGAAATGTTTCTCTCTGTTCTAAAAATAATTGAAAAATGGTATGCAGCAAGCCTTTTTGCCTTGATTCTTAAGACCAAGAATTCCTTCTCTCTGAAGTATAAATCAGCCTCTATTATCTTTCTTTATCTGCCCTGTATCCTTCTACCCAGAAAGAAAATAAGGTAAATGACAAATAAGTCCAAGAGCTAACAAGATTCACTCCATAGTGATTATATAAATGTATTCTGCATCTACTTAAAAGTCAGATTTCAGTCTTCAGTTGCATAAATTTGAAAGAAAAGAAAGTGTTAGTCGTTCAGTCGTGTCCGACTCTTTGCCACCCCATGGACTATAGCTCACCAAGCTCCTCTGTCTGTGGGATTCTCCAGGCAAGAATACTGGAGTGGGTTGCTATGCCCTTCTCCAGGGACTCTTCCTAACCCAGGGATCAAACCTGGGTCTCCTGCATTGCAGGCAGATTCTTTGCTGACTGAGCCACTAAGGTCAATTCTACCAGAGGAAAAGGCAAAAAAAGAAAAAAAGAAAAGGGAACCAAGTCATTTAAAATATTTTAATTATATCCCAAGTCAAAGGAAGCTATGGAAAATCTGAGAAAGACAAAATTTTTATAGATGCTTATGATCTTAGATCAGGTATGAAATAAGACAATTATAAAATATCTATGCTATACCAAAAAGAGTGGAAAATGTAGGTGTATTATCATAATTACCAGTTATAAATAAATAAGTTGTTCATTATTTCCATTGAAAGAACAAACTGACAAACAACATCTATTCAATGTGTGAATGATTCAGTTAATAGTTTTTCATGCCTCATTTCTGACACTTTTTTGAGAGAGATAAAAATATTGAAGTGATTGAAATACACTGTGCTGGAGTGACTTGCACATAATTTATTATTAACTGTTACTCTTATTTCTAAAAAAGGTTTTAATTTTTTTCCACAGAATGTTGCCTCAGGGTTTGTTTTGGTAAAAACATTACCATCTGGTAATTTCATAACCAGTAACAGTTCAATGATTCCCAGGTAGCTCAGTGGTAAAGTATCTGCCTGCCAGTTCAGGAGGTGTGGATTTGATCCCTCAGTCAGGAAGATCCCCTAGAGGAGGAAATGCAACCCACTTCAGTACTCTTGCTAAGAAAATTCCATGGACAGAGGAACCTGGCAGGCTACAGTCTGTGGGATCACAAACAGTCAGACATGATTGAGCGACTGAGTGTGTAAAACAGGTGCATACTTTTCATGTATTAAAATTTTATACTGGTATTCCTGAGGAGAGTGGTGTTTTCTCTGGAACACCATGACTCTAGGGAGAAGTGGGAATGTCCTGTAGTAAATTTCTTTTTATCTTATTGTCTATTATACTACCATATATAAATACACTCCAGTGGATGACTTTGAATCACAGATAATTTGACAGAAATAATTTTAAGATATATATATATATATATATATATTAGCAATTCCCATTTGCAAACTTCTGGATCTTTCATAAATATACATGTATAGTCATATAAAGCCAAGTTATTGGTTATTCAAGGGATTTGTGGAAGTCCTAAAACACAGCCATGAGAAAAGATTTGCTTTTATGAAAAATGTCAAAAGATCTTTTTAGAACGGAGCTTTGAGCATTATACAAATTTTTTAGGCTCTGGAATATTCAATTTATGGAAAAAAAGATTTACTTTGGAAACTAGGTTTGGTTGTCAGATCTGGAACTTAGTTAAATAATATAACCTTATTTATTTTTTTTGGTGCTCTAATAAAACTGCATAATATTATATAATTGGACAATTTATGTTACAAGATAAATTGATATAAACTTTCCTCTTCAAGTCTTGTCACCCTTGCTTACTATGTAAGCAGACATGTATATATCATGTATCACTCAAAAAAAAGGTGGAGAAAAGGAAAAAAGGAAGCATACATAGACAGGGAAAAGAAGACTTAAATATATTAATCATTCTGTGATTTATTTAGGGCCCCTTTTGAAATTTTCTATGAAAGTTACTTATGGTATATCTTAATGGAATGGATAAAGTGAATATTATTTTATTCATGGAATTCAAAGGCATGATAAATTATTTCAGTCAAGTATTACTTAGAATTACATCTTCATAAATTTATTTTAAACCCTTATTTAATTTTTGTTTATTTCTGCTCTTTTACTTATTTTCTTTTGATTTCTATTTAGTAAATGTTTTCAAACTAGAATTTTTTAAGGGAATGTGTTTATAGCAAATTTAGTATACTTTGGCAAATTTAACAGCAATAATAAAATGTAGCCTGTTTTCTAGTCATTACTAGCTGAAAATATTTAATTATGCAAGTGTTTTAGTCCATAAATTGTCACAAGTCCTTTTGGAAGTAGATGGGGTACAAGCCTGAAAAGGAGTGGTAGAAATCATCGAAGCCTTTTATTTTAGCTGGCATTATGAACTATGAACATGGAATTTCCAACTAGCAGATGGAGATCTAATAGTGTTTCTCAAAGCCTCTCTGGAGATTGTCCAATTATTTGCCATCACCATTCCATCCTGCTCTTATTGCACTCAGGAATGTAAATGTCAGTATTTCATACCAATTGTAACAGGGCCTCATGAAATGAAAAGCAAATTAATTTTCTTTGTAAACCAACTTGAGTTTCCCAGACTAGATATTGCTGCTTCTTAATAGGACTTAAGGACAGTCATGAAACTTCAGAAACCTCAATGCTGCTGTAATTTTATAATCATTAAAAAATTATACAAAATTTTTTAAAATGGGAAAAAATATGCACCCTGCATATGCAACATTTCAAAAACATTCAAAACACTCATACTAGGAATACTTTGGGTATTTAATAGAAATAGTTCCAGTCTAATAAACTTAGTTTTATGGGCTCATTTACTACAATAAAGCATGGGCCATGCTATAGATAACTAGAGTAAAAATTTATATGAAATTTATTTTAGAAAAAGATTATTTGAATGTAGTACACATTTCACATCCATATTTTGGATTGTAATGACTACCCTTGTCATATCACACTTCATAATCCACAAGAATGTTTTAGGGGACCACTAAGACACAAGTTCTTTGGTATTCATTAAAATAGCATTCTTCAAGATCAATTCTCTTCATGTTAATATCGATATATTCTGGAATTCTAATATTAAAAATATATATATTTATAAGTGGGAAAATCACAAAACTATGCCTTGAACTAAATACTGAATTTGCTTCAACTATTTTGTCTCAGCTTAATGCAAGGTGCAGTCTTAAGAATTTAATAAGAAATTGCCTTAAACACCAAACAAACAATGAAATCCTTTGGGAATAATGGTAGTCTCATCAAGAGAGGAATTTGTTAAGGGAAAAACATATTTTAAAAAGTGAAAAGTTAATGATGCTGAACACCTACCAGAACAACTGTGCTTATTACTGTATCAGATGAACTGACCACTTTACTAATATTTCTCACTTTCTAAAAGAATTGTTTGATAGAATAGAATACAAAAGACCCTACATATATCCTAAATTTCATTTACTTCAGTATCAGTCATGTCATAACCAGTAAGTGGTGAAAATTTGAATTGCACAGGCAAATACAACTCTTCTACATTTTTTCACATATTTCTGAGGTTAGAAATGCAATATAGGCTTTCACTCACTCTCTCTCACACACACACACACAGGATTTGCATGGGACATGTTAAAAACAAAGCATCTAACAATCCATTACATTTATTTATTATTTAACAAAATTCATGTATCCTGAACTTACCATGGAATGGATAAATTGAATACTCATGATTTGAGGATTAAATTTAGAAGATTGTGGAAGGGGAAATTTTTAAAAAATCTTCTTTAGTATTTATATGTGGAAAGAAACTGAGTAGCTAACAATCGGAGGAAAATACTAGATGATTTTCACTTTATCACCTATCTTAGTCCTTGGCATGTTATAGTAAAAGCTGAAAAAATTAATATTTATTTGACTGAATTGGATTAAAAACACCAAGATAATTGTGGGAATAATATAAAAATAATTTCTATACAAATAAAAATACTTTGAATGAAAATTGTACCTGTGAATGAAAATGTGTAACTATCGAGCTCTCGCTAGGCTTGGTGGGTCATTGCGATTGGTCGGGGCCTGCGCTTGTCTGCCAGGAGGTGCGGCGGCCCCGGAGGGCAACCGAGTGGGCTGTGACCGCAGCCTTCCCCCAACGCCCCAGAGCCCGATGGTGGCGGCCTCGGGAAAACGTCTTTCTCTAGAGTTACATATATAGAACATCCTGGAGTCCACCATGAATGGGCAGTTGGATCTGAGTGGGAAACAAATCATAAAAGCTCAACTTGGGGAGGATATTCGACGAATTCCCATTCATAATGAAGATATTACTTATGATGAATTAGTGTTAATGAAGCAGCGAGTCTTCAGAGGAAAACTTCTGAGTAATGATGAAGTTACAATAAAACATAAAGATGAAGATGGAGATCTTATAACAATTTTTGATAGTTCTGACCTTTCCTTTGCAATTCAGGGTAGTAGGATACTGAAACTGACATTATTTGTTAATGGCCAACCAAGACCCCTTGAATCCTTCCTCGAAAACTGATAGAACTTCGAAATAAAGTGAATCGCTTACTGGATAGTTTGGAACCACCTGGAGAACCAGGCCCATCCTCCAGCATTCCTGAAAACGACGCTGTGGATGGCAGGGAAGAAAAGCCTGCTGCTGCTGATTCTTCTGGTAAACAGTCTACTCAGATTATGGCAGCAAGTATGTCAGCTTTTGATCCTTTAAAAAACCAAGATGAAATCAATAAAAATATCATGTCAGCCTTTGGCTTAACAGATGATCAGGTTTCAGGGCCTCCCAGTGCTCCTGCAGAAGACTGGTCAGGAACTCCCGACAGCATTGCTTCCTCCTCCTCTGCAGCTCACCCACCAGGAGTTCAGCCACAGCAGCCACCATATACAGGAGCTCAGACTCAAGCAAGTCAGATGTATCAGCAGTACTCGCAGTAGCCCAGCTATGGCACTCAGCAGCCACAGGCACCCCCGCAGCCGCCGCAGTAGTACGGTATTCAGTATTCAGGCTATAGTCAGCAGACTGGACCCCAAAAACCTCAGCAGTTCCCAGGATATGGCCAGCAACCAACTTCCCAGGCACCGGCACCTGCCTTTTCTGGTCAGCCACAGCAACTGCCTGCTCAACCTCCACAGCAGTATCAGGCGAGCAGTTACCCTCCACAAACTTACCCTACCCAAACTTCTCAGCCCACTAATTACACTGTGGCCCCTGCCTCACAACCGGGAATGGCTCTAAGCCAACCCGGGGCCTACCAGCCAAGACCAGGTTTCACCCCACCTCCTGGAAGTACCATGACCCCTCTTGCAAGTGGGTCTAACCCATATGCACGTAGCCGTCCTCCCTTTGGTCAGGGCTGTACCCAGCCTGGACCAGGTTATCTATTAAGAGGCTCAGTTACACTGATGAACGTAGCTGCTAGCTGTTTGCCTCCCAAGAGACTCCAATACTACTATTTTAATTTGTATTGAAGTTCAGGGATTTAAAAAGCAGAGCATTTTTTTATGATACCATTATTGCTGTTAATTGAAAGTATAATTTGCTGGAAGAAAAAAGACCAAAATGGAAGTTTTTTCCTCCCCTGCTTAAAAGTATAGCAGCTTCCTACTTATTTTGGAACACTACTCTTACATGTGTGCAAAGTGATTGATTTTCTAGCTTGCTTTGTCCACAGGATATTAAAATGATAGGTTGAAGTTCAGCCCTCTTACTTGGCTTTTTATTATTAACATGATGTACTAAAGTAGATTCCTTTGAGAAGACTAGCTGTTATGTATAAAATATAACATTGATAGGTTAATAAAGATGATTGAATAAAAAAAAGAAAATGTGTAACTATCA
Organism: Bos indicus x Bos taurus; assembly: GCF_003369695.1. Classification (NCBI taxonomy): domain Eukaryota; kingdom Metazoa; phylum Chordata; class Mammalia; order Artiodactyla; family Bovidae; genus Bos; species Bos indicus x Bos taurus. The sequence goes on along the minus strand of NC_040103.1, from coordinate 23,554,755 downwards.
AGTGGACACGGAGATACCTGCAAGTTAATAGTTCAAATGACAAGCAAAATTTGATGGAAAGAGGTTTCTCAGCCTCATTTGTGCTTTAAAAAATAACAGCTTTATTGAAAATTGTCTGTACTTTAAAGGCAGAAATAATTCAGCTTATTTTGTTAAATTTTGTCAAAAAAATCAAAATATTTTTTGATATTTTGTCTCCTCGGAGGGAAAGTTATGACCAACCTAGACAGTATATTAAAAAGCAGAGACGGTAATTTGCCAAAAAGGATCCGTCTAGTCAAAGCTATTGTTTTTCCAGTGGTCGTGTATGAATGTGAGAGTTGGGCTATAATGAAAACTGAGCGCTGAAGAATTGATGTTTTTGAACTGTGGTGTTGGAGAAGACTCTTGAGAGTCCCTTGGACTGCAAGGAGATCCAACCAGTCCATCCTAAAGGAGATTAGTCCTGGGTGTTCATTGGAAGGACTGATGTTGAAGCTGAAACTCCAAATCTTTGGCCACTTTATGCGAAGAGCTGACTCATTGGAAAAGACCCTGATGCTAGGAAAGATTGAGGGCAAGAGGAGAAGGGGACAACAGAGGATGAGATGGTTGGATGGCATCACCGACTCTATGGACATGGGTTTGGGTGGACTCCAGTAGTTGGTGATGGACAGGGAGGCCTGGTGTGCTGTGGTTCATGGGGTCGCAAAGAGTCGGACACGATTGAGTGACTGAACTGAACTTGATATTTTGTGAAATATTGTACTATAGTAAAAATAATATCGAGTAAATGTGAATTCTAGTAGTGGATCTGTTTTCTTTTCCCAAAATGATATTGATCATGGCCTTTAATCATGTTCTACTTTAGTTTCTTTATTTGTAAAATGTAGCAATCAAAAATAAAAATTGTGTTTATTTTTTGGAATAAAAATTATGGTTCAATTCAGTTCAGTCGCTCAGTTATATCCGACTTTGCAACCCCATGAATTGCAGCACGCCAGGCCTCCCTGTTCCTCACCAACTCCCAGAGTTCACTCAGTCTCACGTCCATCCAGTCAGTGATGCCATCCAGCCATCTCATCCTCTGTCATCCCCTTCTCCTCCTGCCCCCAATCCCTCCCAGCATCAGAGTCTTTTCCAGTGAGTCAACTCTTCACATGAGGTGGCCAAAGTACTGGCGTTTCAGCTTTAGCATCATTCCTTCCAAAGAAATCCCAGGGCTGATCTCCTTCAGAATAGAAATTATGGTTAGTATTAACCAATTTTGACATAAAGACTGAAAAGGTTTTAAAAAGAAAGTAAAGTAACTTGTAGGCCATTTTTTCCACCTGATGCCAAACAGTAATTTGAGGATTTTATTATTGTTAGCTTCTAAGAAATTATTTGATTTAATTCACAAAATTATTTCAAATGAATAAAGTTGGCTGAATCAGTTTTCAAAATGCTTTATGGACATTTTACTGAAACAGACATAGCATTTTCCACAAAGGATTAATATAATTTACCACTACCCCACCCCAATGAATTATAAAACACAATGGATAAATTGCAGTATAAAGAGAAATAGAGTTGAGGAAAAGCTGAAAAATATTTATGTCCATGTAGAAAGGCCCTAAGTTTGCTGTGGCCAGAGCAAAATTTGGGTCTGAACTGAAAGGCAATCAGGAAGAACCTGAGCTTTCTGTTTCTATGCCAGAGAAGCACAACTCTAACATTACTTTCAGGATAACAAACCTACATGAATAAAAACATAATGTTCTTTCTTCACTTTCCTCTTTTTTTTTAATTTTACCCAACTGAATACTGTTCGTCTTCTAGTCTTTAGTTCTCACTTTTGCCCAGAATTATCCTCAACAACTCTTAACTTTGATTTCATCTGCTCATCATTGTGTGCAATGGCAGATACTTGAATTAGCTTGGATTTTTTTTTCCCTTGTGTGAATGTCTTTTATGGCTCAGTCTATAAACTCCTTGAGAATAGGGACTGTATCATATACCTTTTATCTCTCTCAAAGATTCCTGCTTTCTGGTAGGCATATATTAGGTACCTGGATAATATGGATAAATGGATAATAAACACATACATTATATTGGTGACTTCAGTCATAGCCTTAAGTGAATAGACGTTAAGTGTTTTGCTTATGAAGCCAACTTTAAATGGGCAGTTAGTAGGGATCAGTTTGTCAATATATCTATCATTTGAATTTGAATTCTTGTTCCGCAGTTTAATAGACGTATGTTACATAATCACTTTGAGCATCATTTTCCTTATCTTTTTAAGGGATAGTAATAGTATTTACTTCCACAATTATTGTTTAATCATAGTTGGAGAAGAAAATGGCAACCCACTCTAGTATTCTTGCCTGGGAAATCCTATGGACAGAGGAACGTGGTGGGCTATAATCCATGAGGTTGCAAAACAGGCATGGCTTAGCAACTAAACAACAATTAACCATATTAATGAGTATTAGATGACTTAATTCAAGTATAATGTTTAGAAAAGCAAACATTCATTAAGTGTTGTTGTTTTTTAGTTGCTGGGTCATGTCCGACTCTATGTGACCCCAGGCATGGTAGCCTGCCAGGCTCAACTGTCCATCGGATTTCCCAGGCAAGAACACTTGTGTGGGTTGCCATTTCCATCTCCAGGGGATATTCCCGACCCAAGGATCAAACCTGCCTCTCCTGCATTGCAGGTGGATTCTTTACCACTGAGCCACCTGAGAAGCTCTCATTGTTAATTATTATCATTTTGTCTTAAAGTGCTTAGTATTAAATTATTGTTTCTGGAAATTATATAGAATTTCTTTCTGGTGGAAGTTATAGAGCATGGTCAATTGTCTGTCCTCAGTAAGTGAAAGTATATGACAGTAAGACCATGTCTTACTGGCCACAGGACTGGAAAAGGTCAGTTTTCATTCCAATCCCAAAGAAAGGCAATGCCAAAGAATGCTCAAACTACTGCACAATTGCACTCATCTCACATGCTAGTAAAGTAAAGCTCAAAATTCTCCAAGCCAGGCTTCAGCAATATGTGAACCATGAACTTCCTGATGTTCAAGCTGGTTTTAGAAAAGGCAGAGGAACCAGAGATCAAATAGCCAACATCTGCTGGATCATTGAAAAAGCAAAAGAGTTCCATTAAAACATCTATTTCTGCTTTATTGACTATGCCAAAGCCTTTGACAGTGTGGATCACAATAAACTGTGGAAAATTCTGAAAGAGATGGGAATACCAGACCACCTGATCTGCCTCTTGAGAAATCTGTATGCAGGTCAGGAAGCAACAGTTAGAACTGGACATGAAACAACAGACTGGTTCCAAATCGGAAAAGGAGTACGTCAAGGCTGTATATTGTCACCCTGCTTATTTAACTTATATGCAGAGTACGTCATGAGAAACGCTGGACTGCAAGAAACACAAACTGGAATCAAGATTGCCAGGAGAAATATCAAAAACTTCAGATATGCAGATGACACCACCCTTATGGCAGAAAGTGAAGAGGAACTAAAAAGCCTCTTGATGAAGGTGAAAGTGGAGAGTGAAAAAGTTGGCTTAAAGCTCAACATTCAGAAAACTAAGATTATGGCATCCGGTCCCATCCCTTCATGGGAAATAGATGGGGAAACAGTGGAAACAGTGTCAGACTTTATTTTTATTTTTTTGGGCTCCAAAATCACTGCAGATGGTGACTGCAGCCATGAAATTAAAAGACGCTTACTCCTTGGAAGGAAAGTTATGACCAACCTAGATAGCATATTCAAAAGCAGACACATTACTTTGCCAACAAAGGTTCGTCTAGTCAAGGCTATGGTTTTTCCCGTGGTCATGTATGGATGTGAGAGTTGGACTTTGCAGAAGGCTGAGCACCGAAGAATTGATGTTTTTGAACTGTGGTGTTGGAGAAGACTCTTGAGAGTCCCTTGGGCTGCAAGGAGATCCAACCAGTCCATTCTGAAGGAGATCAGCCCTGGGATTTCTTTGCAAGGACTGATGCTAAAGCTGAAACTCCAGTACTTTGGCCACCTCATGTGAAGAGTTGACTCCTTGGAAAAGACTCTGATGCTGGGAGGGATTGGGGGCAGGAGGAGAAGGGGACGCCAGAGGATGAGATGGCTGGATGGCATCACTGACTCGATGGACATGAGTCTGGGCAAACTCCGGGAGTTGGTGAGGGACAGGAAGGCCTGGCGTGCTGCGATTCATGGGGTTGCAAAGAATCAGACACGAATGAGCGACTGAACTGAACTGAACTGAACCTCGACCTTATGTTATTCTTCCACAAAATGATAAAGTATGACAAGGGTTCATTGTGAAATAGCCATGACTAAAATCCAACATTGGTCCAAGAAACTCAAGTTTGAAGTTTGTTAAAGAGAAACTGGTGAAGACTTGTGAAGAATGTTCAGTATACTAAACTTAAGATTTAATGAAATCCAAATGTGAAAAATTGTTGACTTTACAAAGATCTCAACTTTTTCTCCAGATGGCTAGAGTTCAGAGATATTCAGTTTCTTTCCCACGATCTCTTTTACATAAGTATAGTCAGACTAGAGCTAAAATTGGTCTCTAGGGTCTTGTCTCAGGGCAATAATTTCCTTCTTTTATAAATGAATGTAAAATAAGACCTATAGATAATGTATATTACAAGTGTCTTCATCAGGAAAAGCTAGAGAGGACTTTGAAACATATTTCCAGCTCTACTTTGGTGGACATGCTATTCTAATAATTGCTTTATGAAGTGAAGTGAAGTTGCTCAGTCGTGTCTGACTCTTTGTGACCCCATAGACTGTAGCCTACCAGGCGCCTCTGTCCATGGGATTTTCCAGGCAAGAGTACTGGAGTGGGTTGCCATTTCCTTCTCCAGAGGATCTTCCCGACCCAGGGATCAAACCCAGGTCTCCTGCATTGTAGGCAGACACTTTACTGTCTGAGCCACCACGGAAGCCAGTAAAATGATAGGGTTGATCCAGACTTTTACATTTTCATCAGAGTGTTTGGGGCATTGCATTTATGGATCTGTAACTGAAAGCAACTATATCGTTAATGTAAAACAGTAAGAACAGATGAAGGACATTTAAAACAATTCATTTCTCAACATCAGAATTTGACTTGACTAGGTATATATGAATTAATGTAGTTACTTACAGTTGAAAGCAACAGTTTGAGGCTTTTATTTGGGCTATTTCAAAATTGATCTTGAAAAGAGCATTTGGTATTTAGTTTGAATCTTTTATTCTGATTTTTCAGTTTTCTCTGAAGAAGTAATGGTGATAGTTTCAAAGTATTTTTTATCCTTAGTATTCTCTCTTCTGGTCGAACTAATTCTATTTGATACATATTGCTATCACAAATATGTTTGCTTTTATGTCCCTAATATCCATATTGGTTTTTACATATTGACATTTGATGGCATAAATGTTATTGTAAATTTTAATTACTAGTCTTAATTTTTAGAACTGGAAGGTTATCTAATGAGAATGAATCACATTTCTTTTACTTACCTCTCAATATGTGTAATGTTTTTGTCCTCTTCATTGTACTTTATCATATCTTCAACTCACAAACAAGGAACATCTTTATTTTCTCAAATCAGAATTACTTTAGATGTTTCAGATGTAATTTCTGTATGCCAGGATGAACAGATATAATGATATTAGATTCAGGATGCTTAAGCTTCTTTCTTAGCTGTATTTATTAGTTGTTTTAAATTTAAGCATAGTCTTATCACAGTTGTAGTAGCGGCAATTTTTAGTAGAATTGTGACTTATAAGAGTATTCTACTGGCTCTTGATTCCCACATGAAGTATAAAAGAAAAAAAATTTTTTTACATGGCTGCTACGTGTTCAGGTAGTATCAGAAAATAAATAAAATGATAATGCATCTTCCCAGTTATATAACGTTGGTCTTGTACAAGTTCAGGGAGAAACAGAAGAGATTGTTAGTCCAGTGGTTTAATAAAAAGCTCCTAGAGACATTAATGGAATCAAGAGGCTACTTAATAATTGTTTGCTAATAGCTGAGGCTCAGGAAGTTTTATTTGAAGATGTGAGTTTAAAAATAAAAGTTTTATTTGGCCACCTGTATGTAATGATGAAAACATTTGTGTAAGTAATGATGCTTCTACAAAAAATATCCCTGCATAAACTTACCATAGGGAATATTCTGCAACCCACGCGTCCAATTGCCAGTTAACCTTTGTGACTGTAGATGATCGGTCTATTTTTGACATTGTCATTTGCACTGGGTACTTTACTGACTGTTCATCTATACAAGTTTTGCTTCGTTTGCCAACATTCCCTCCATCTTTGACTAATTGAAGTTTGTATTGTGAATATCTACTGATCATATTTTTGTTACAAGTTTATAATATAGCTAGGAAGATTGGAAATGAAAATACAATATTAGTATTTAGGAGTACATGTTTTTTGAGGAACTTCTTGCAAATGTTTATCCTTTTTAGGAAACAGTGTATAAAACTTCAAGAAAATAATGGGTCTTTCTTTCCATTAAGTTGTAGACTTGGGGTACTGAAGGTAATCTCTACACAGTGTGAAACAGCTTAATCAATTTTTCTGTTTAGGAATAGAAAAGCATGTTCTTTTCCTCTGGTTTTCACACCCCTTATTAAAATATACGAACACAATTATATTGATTATAGTCTTTTTTAACATTTGAAAATGTGCTATTGGGTAGTAGGAGCATGTCCTTAGAGTCAGGAGAACTGGATTTGAATCTCCAACTCTACTGTATAAGCCTTGGCAAATTATTCAACTACAATGATTCTTAGTTTTCTTTTTTTTAAAAAATAGTGGTTGTATCTATTTCCTAAGATAGTTTGAGAATGATATGAGGACAGCACAACGCCTATTACATCATAAATTAAGTCTTTCCTCTCTCCTCAACTCAAGTTTTTCAACTGTTAGATTATTATCCATGAAAGTAAATCATTTAAGTGAATAACCCAACTACTTTAGGATGGTTTTCAGATATTTCTGTTGAAAGAGCTAGTGGGGAACAAAAATCTATAAATAATACAGTTTGTCAGGAAACAATCTGACCATTTTGGGTATAGTTGTCCTTTGCTGTACATTCTTCTAATCAAGAAAAATGTTCAGCAGCCTTAGCAAATTAGATTCACATTGGAATAGGAAGCTACGAGGATCATTTTAGACTAGAATAAAAAGTAACTGAATGGTTTAGTAAAAGTAAGTTCATCTGAATAATATTTTGCAAAATTTAGCATGACTCAGAGATTAACTCCAGAGATTCTGATTCAGTAAATCTAGTATGGATCCAGGGGATTTGGGCTCATTTTGTTCTATTAATAGTAATTTTGAGGCTATGTTTAAACTAATGAATAGAAAACAAGTTTAAATTAACAAATAGAAAAAAATTATAGCTGTCACCTTTATCCATTCATATTATTTTAATACTGTTTTTCATATTGCTGTTTTAATCGGTCAGTTGTGTCCAATCATTTGTGACCCCATGGACTGCAGCCCGCCAGACTCTTCTGTACATGGGATTTTCCCAGACAAGAATACTGGAGTGGGTTGCCATTTCTTTCTCCAGGGGATCTTCCTGACCCAAGGATCGAACCTGCATTTCCTGCATTAGTAGGCAATTTCTTTACCAGTAAGCCACCAAAAAAAATTGTTTTTCATTTTAGTCCAGACAAATAAACTCAGCAATTGAAAATGACTGAAAACAATCACTCTTCAGTGTCTATAGACCTGCTCAAAACTAGAGATAGTCCTTTATTTTATTCAGTCTGGGGCAAAGACTGCATCGTAGAACTTTTAAGGCCATGCAGTACAAGTGTGCTGCATAATTCACACAAGATATATGGAATCAGTTTACAAGAATTGAGTTACTGAGTGGTGTTTCATATTAGAAAGCAAGAACAATTTACTCCAAGGATAGTTTTTCACATAGTCATTTGATATATTTGAATTATTATTTGATTTATACAAGATAAAATTTCACTTACTTTGTTGGGAAGACAGATATCATAAAGCAAAGTGTATAAATATTTGGGAGAGAGGAGGAAGAAATTCAAGAGTTCTCTAAGTCCTAGATGACTGAGACACTCTGTTGCTTTAAGCTCACCATCCTTATTAGAAAGGTAAATAATCAACTGTGGACTTTTTCAAACATTGATTTTACCCTAACTTAAAAATGTTACATAGAAGCAGCCTCCTATCTCATAATAAAATCATAATGTAAGTCATGAGAGATCTTTACAAATAACCCATCACCATTCAATATATATATTTTTAAATTTTTCAAATGTTTCTTCTCTATTAGAGTTAATAGTAAAATGAAGGGCTTCCCAGATGTCACTAGTGGTAAAGATCTGCCTGCCAGTGCAGGAGACATAAGAGACTCAGGTTCCATCCCTGAGTTGGGAAGATCCCCTGGAGGAGGAAATGGCAACCTGCTCCTGTATCTGTGCCGGGAGAATCCCATGGACAGAGGAGTCTGGCAGGCTATGGTCCATGGGGTCACAAGGAGTCAGAAACAACTGAAGCAATTTAGCACAGTAAAATGAAGAGTTTTGAAAGCCTGAATCCCCTGCCCTTGGTACCTCTCTACTTAAGGACAGCTGTGGTGAGTTGAAGGTAAAAAAGTTGTTGGAGGCTCTTTCTTACTGCAAGACCAACTGTTCTTGATTTCTTATTCTATAATCCACGCATCTGGACCTTGGGACTTTTTATGTATTATGAGATTATCATATTTTTACCCAGAGATAAATTGTTAAGAGCTATACCAATGTACCGATAAGGCGATGGCACCCCACTCCAGTACTTTTGCCTGGAAAATCCCATAGACCGAGGAGCCTGGTAGGCTGCAGTCCATGGGGTTGCTGGGAGTCGGATACGACTGAGCGACTTCACTTTCATGTCTCACTTTCATGCATTGGGGAAGGAAATGGCAACCCACTCCAGTGTTCTTGCCTGGAGAATCCCAGGAATGGGAGAGCCTGGTGGGCTGCCATCTATTGGGTCGCACAGAGTCAGACAGGACTGAAGCGACTTAGCAGCAGCAGCAGCATACCAATGTAAGATGTTATCGTATCTACTTTAGAGATTTCTCATCTTCTTTCCTGAGGTTGAATATCTGCTGGTCCTGTTACTTTTCCCTTCATGTGCTGCTGCTGCTGCTGCTAATTCGCAATTAGAAACTCTACATCAGATTTTCTTTTTTCCAGCTTACAAATCATTCACATCAGGTACCTGCTTTCATGCTTTCTGTTTTTTTACTTATTTTTAATGTTTAGTATGAGAGATGATATCTGTCTTCCAGTAAGGAATAGAGAAAAACAAATACATATTTTTAATGTCATACACAGTTATTTTATTTTAAAAAATATTTTTGCAAAAAAGATTTTGCTATTTCTAAGCAGGTTGTGGAGTCATGCTGATCTGATTTCAAGTCAGGATTATGCTGTTTCTCTTAAATGTTAAATTTGGGCATGTTTTCTTTTCTTCTAAAAATATAATTTCATATTAAAATATGTCTGATTTTATGGTTTTGGAAATAGGGATAGAGATGATAAAAATGAATTGATCAAGAATATTATTTACTTATTAGCGTATGTTTTATCATTTGTACATCAGTTTGGGTGAATTGCTTTTCATTTTTGTTGGCAGGAGAATAGAGAAAATTATTCTTTATTCTCTCTAGGTATAAGAATTCATGGTTCAATAATTATTTTTTGCTGAAACAAAAAAGGAAAAAAGAAAATTATAAAGGTTTTCCCAATTAGCTCTGAATTGAGTTTAATTGAACATGTGCTAAACGTATATTCAATTTTACACACTGAATCTGTCTCTCCATCCATGGGATTCTCCAGGCAAGAATACTGGAGGGGGTTACCATTTCCTTCTCCAGGGGATCTTCTGACCCAGGGATCGAACCTGGGTCTCCCGCATTGGAGGCAGACGCTTTAACCTCTGAGCCACCAGGGAAGCCCCTTATAACTCTACACATAATCTCAATTTTGATCTTTGTCTTTTATCTTGTGCTTCTCAATTGTATTCTGTACCTTGGGGCCGGTATACATCTAATTCCTGGAAGCAACAATTCTACATATTTACAAACAATATGATTTGTTAAGAAACTGATGACTTGTTATACTTTCTGAATAGAGTTTTAATGTGAGAGCCCAGCATAGCACACAGAGATTCCATTTAGCTCATATGTTATACAGATAGAGGAACTGATTTAAATTAGGGATGACTAAACAACATATCAAACATTTTTTAAAATGCTGTTTACTATCTGGAAATTCTCTGGCCCTAATTAGAGAGGGAAGGCTTTTAGATTAGTGGAAAGACTAATAGGACAGGGTCTGAATTTTGAGAGTAGGTCAATTCCATAAATTATTAGCCCTATGTTCTTAGGCAAGTTTCAACTTCTTTGAGATTAATGTGTCTTCACTGGTTATAAAGACAAAATGTGAAATGTGGTTTGTAAACCTCAAAACACTGCATAAATTTGTTTGCAGCCATTGCTGTTACTGTAACCACACGGGGCTAAACTGCATTTTTCAACTCCAAATACAGAAGTATTTCAGTTGTTTAAATAAATGAATAGTAAGTAGGGAGACATGGAGTGGTTAGAAAGAAGAAATAGGAGATTATTGAATCCTGAAAAAGATAAGTTAGAAACAAGATTTCAGACACAAATGTATAAATTGCAAATGTAAATATTCCAGACACAATCTCCGTTAGCAGGTTTTCATTTTCCCCCAGCGCCCACACCCCTGGGTATGGTAAAATAAAAATTAAGCAAACAAGTAACCCAGAACTTTTTTTTTCCTGTTAAAGGTCCATTGGGTTTAATTTCAAATATGAGGAAAACAAAAATTCGAAGTTTACTTGGCTCTTACTGTACGTAGCTTATAGTAAGTCCTCAGATACGCAGAGCTGTGGTTCCAAGGTGTATGCTTCTGTTTCTAGTGGTTCACTTTAGAGGAACTTAAAATGCCTAAAAAAGAAAGTGGTTTCGTTCAGGAAATAAAGGGCATATATTTGTGAGGCTCCCTGGAGCCTTAAACTTTCTAAAAATGGTTTGTCAATTTGAAAATGTCTGGAAAGATATATAAAGTGCTCATTTACACAAATTAAAAGATATTTGAATCTTTGCAAGGCCAACTTCTAATAAGAAAAAATTGCAAATGACATTTTGTTTTACATAATAAATAAAATTTTGTATCTGATTTCAGATCCACACATAATAGATTCATAATTAATCCTCTATAGATTTGCTAACTGCAAAGCAAAATCCCAGTATAGAGGATTAAGAATATTCTGACAGTAATAAATTACAAGAAAATGAGGAATTGGAAAAAAATAGAGATTAAAATTAAACTGAAAATTACAAAAATTTTTGAATAGCAAATAATTTATGCAAAATATATTACAAAATCTGGAATGCAAAGTAGTTGATACAAGTACTGTGACATTTAGTTTCATTTAAAGTAGTAAGTTTGCTCTTCCAACATTTTTTTTTCCTTCTGACTATACTTTTAACAAAAATTTGCTCTTCATTATTTAAATTCATTCTTCTTGAAGCTCTTAAATTTGCAATGATAAACCTGCATAAAACTACAAATTTGAATTTCTTTGGAAGAAATAAAAAATTAAATGTTTGACATCAATTTTCACAAATTATTTTCTTCATTATTTTTGACTCTCTTATCCCTATTAGATATATTCCCAACCTATTTTTGATGTCATAAATTAAAAATGGCAACACCAGCAATTGAAACTTATATGTTTCACAAAACACAAAAGAATGTATGAATACCATAGATAAAATGACAATATTTTCAAAACAGTAACCTGTGTCAAGCAAAGGACAGAAACAAGTTGATTATTTCAGCCTCTGAAAAGTCAAGTTTTCATAATTTGATTGAATTGGCTTTATAATACAATCAGATAATCAATATAGGATCCAGGGTGGTTTCAAATTACTCTAAGTTATTTTTCAGATAATTTGGAAGTGAACCTCATTATAAAATAGCAATATAAACAGTACAGAATATTTTAAGGATGTTTACAGTCTACTTCAGTGATAAAGTTCTTCACAATGGCTCTCGTTTATATTGAATGAGCTGTAAATATTTAGAGTTCTCCCCCAGGAGAAAATTGATGTAGCACACAAAGTGAAAATTTTCATATATATTTTCACACAAAGTGAAAATTTTCATCCCTTTGAGATGATCCTAAAATGTAGCCTCACCATTCTAAACGAGAAATTGATTTAAAAACCAGGCACATTTTGCCCAGACTGATGGTTATTTTTAGGTAAACCACTTCAGGTTAATTAAGAGAAAAATGTCTGCTGTTCAATTATTATGCTTTATCCTCCCACCTTGGCCTGAAATAATGAGATGTTAACAAGTTTTTCTTTGTCCCTGGCAGCTGCACCTTTTAAGTGTATCAAAATCTGTTGCTGTGGTTACGGCCTTTGTTTCCAGTGATGTTTTGTCCATGCCCCCCCCCCCACACCCTTAACAATGGGTTACTCAAAAGAATGAAATAATGAGTCATTCATTCGGAAATATATTGTTAAAAATATCCCTCTTTATCATTACATTTCACTGCTTAGAAACTAGGCTGTAATTCAAGGCAACAGTTAATCTGAGAAGTGTTAAAAAAATCTTTGATTTTTTTTTTCATTTATAAGAAAAACCTGTCTATGTAATTGAAGAACTTCTTACAAGTCTTAACAATTAAACCCTTTTTGGTTAATGTATTATTTCTGGAACAAGTAGATAAAATTCTACGCAGTAAGCATGATAAAAATCGTGCATGTTTTGCACAGCACAGAATTTTAGAGTCAAGGTTTCTGGGCACAAAAGCAGTAACAAAACAGTCCCTACAAAACTGAGTAACTCTGAATAACACAAGAAATAATATTTGTTAATTTAAAATTTTAGAAACTGAAATGTGTAAAGTTTGTAAAGTAAAATGTAATTAAATTATGGTACTGTACATACCAATTGTTTTTGTAATTGAAACTTTACAATATGAAAAATACATTAGCTCTGTACAGTTTTTACAGATAGGTAGGATGAATTTTGAGAAAAAAGAAAAAGATTTTTTTTCAGGGTCATACTCTTTTTAAGTCAAAAAAATACTGCACAACTTAGCTAATTACAAAGTGTAGACTTGAAACAATTCATGTCTTCTTTATTTCATAAATCAATCTTGGATTTTTGTTTATTTTAACAGGGGATTGTGTTGTTTTTAGAGTCCACAATGAACAAATCTTCCTCATTTTGTCCTTGAGGTTACACAGTTTGGTGGTAACTCTTGGTTACCACTTGGCTCAGTTAAGCCAGCGGCTGTTTATGGTCAGTGATTCGGGCAGCTGCTGTGATTGTGCTCAGGTCCAGCTCAGTCTCTAGGTGTGTTTCCATCGTATCTTCCTGTGCATTCGTTTCAAAAGACTTATGAGAGAGAAGTTCATGATGCACCCCACAGTAACTTATTGTGGGCTGGTCGTATGCCAGAAAAGTTGACACATTCATTGATAAAGGTATCTGGAGAAAAATGACATGAGAAAAGTCAGTTATAAAAAGACAAACAGTTTTGGGGGTGAGATTTGGAGTCTGAAATGCCGATCTGACTAACCCCCCACACGGTCCCACTAATGTCCCTCAATCTCATACTAGCAAACACAACGCCACAGTTTTAAAGCCTGAAAAGGAGCTGCTTATTTCTTCACTTGAACCTTCAGATAAATAGGGAACTAAGTGATTCCGAAAATGCTAAAAGCTTTCTTGGGAAAAAAAAATGCTTTTCGTTCAGTGGGGTAAATTTGTGGTTTTAAAACTAGGAAAAATATTATTTGGTATTAGAATACAGTTGAACATTGAAGTGGTTTTCAAAGTTTGAGTTCTCAGTCGCTTAGTCATTTCCAAGCCTTTGTGACACTATAGACTATAGCCTGCCAGGCTCTTCTGTCCAGTGGAATTTTCCAGACAAGAATACTGGAGTGGGTTGCCATTTCCTTCTCCAGGGGGTCTTCCTGAGGCAAGGACTGAACTCATGTCTTTTATGTCTCTTTACCACTGTGCCACCTGGGAAGCCCATTATATATAAAAAGAACCTCCCCCTTCTTCAGCTCCAATCTCTGCTTCCCTGCTTTTTTTTTTTTTTTTTTTTTAAATTCAGTAGGTCTGGGGTTGGACCTGAAATTTGCATTTCTTACAAGCTCACATATGACTGGTGCTGTTAATCCACACATCACACTTTGAGAGTCACTGTGGAAGAGAATTGTCTAGGCAAGTCATTCTGGCTCTTTTTACTCAATAACTTTTTCTTCTTCTTCTTTTTTTTTTTTTTTTTTACATTTTAAAGTGTTCATATAATCTGGATACTGTAGCTTAATATTATTGCAAAAAGCTATAACATTGTAACATGCTATGAAATAAAGAATAGGGTTATCCTCATGATACCTTTTTTAAAAAGCATTTTTTCTGTACTCCCGTACGTGCTCTTTTGGACAATAGCAGTGATAGTGCCTGACTGCCATGATTTTGGAAATAATCCTGTACCCCTGTGCCTGTGTCACAGCTCAGTCACTGTCGGTAAATATTGTGACAATGTATCTCTGATCAGTAACTTCTTAATATTTATTTTGCCGTGAGGATTCTTTGATACTTTAACATCTGTATCTTGATCCATATATCTAAAATCTAAAGTTTGGAAAACTCCCAGAAAGAATCTATGGCTCCTATTAAGGTCTAAAAGCAACAAAGCATGATGCTAGTTTGAAGGGATCAGTTTTATATATATATATATGGAAGGGACTCTTGCTGGTTGCAGCTTAACAAAAGAAAGCAAGTTCTCAAAATATGAAGAAAAAACAAAAGTGACCATTGTGAGCATAAGGGAAACACATGTGTTACAGACAAAAGGCAGATTGAAATGTATTCAGATGTCAAAGTCTAGAGATTATTCGCATTTTTTCAATAAGATAAAAAAAGTTGTTCTAAAAAATAGGCGGTTTTGAAGAATCTTCAGCCTTGATCTCTGTTTAATATCCTAATTATTTATTCATATTGTTGAATTACCTTGGATAAAACCTTACCCCATTCTTGTTTAGTGGTGGATAAAATATATTTCTGTTAGAGCATATCAGACTAAATTTGTTTCTAATCTCAGCTAAGATTGGAGCCCAAAGCTAAGAAAAATAGAATGCCCGCGTTTTATCCATTACCTCTTTGTTTACTTTCTTAGTCCTTTTCTCCATGCAAAGAACCATTTTTACCTCTTCTCTTTCCATCTACTGTATCCTTCTACCTTTATTTACTTTTCCTTTAATAAAAATTAGTTGATCTATCATTTGCTTGTTTTCTCTTAAATAAAAATACTGACTTCCTATGAGATTATTATTTCTTTTTATTGTGAACATTTCAATGTCTCAAATGTGTAGAGCTTAGTCCTTGGAGACAGAAATATAATCCTATATAAAAAATTATATTCCTGAAAATCATTCCTATTTATTTGTAGATTTTTTAAAAAATCTGAAGCATGTTCTCTGATGTGTGAATAAAAGATGCCATGCACTTTAAAGAATGATCACAGTGATTGAAATATTAATTAGAAAATAATAGGATGCTTCCAAAGATGGTCATTTAAAATAAGGAAGAACTCCTATTGTTACAGATGAAATAGCCCAGATAACTGAAATATACTATTATGCAAAAGTAATTGTGCACCATGAATACATTTGAGTTACAGGAGAGAAGGAAAATAGAACTGTTATCGTGTGTGTGAGTTTCACGTTAGCCTCTGGGAAATCAATGCTCTGTAATGTGTTATGGGTCGTATATCTGTAGGATTTTATATGCTTGTTCTTATTTGTCATGGAAACTTATGCTTTATGTATGCTATATCATTCCTGGCTTACTTGGAATTAAGTCTACTGTGAATAATTTATAATTTCTATGGTATTGATTTATGAAAAATAACAAACCATGATACATTTATTCTGTGTGTGTGTACACAGACAAGGTCCTGCTTGATTTAGTATCTAGAGGCTGCTTGTATCTGGAGTGTAAGTCTTAATTTGAATCATTTCAGTTAAGTAATTAGCTCTCATTGTTTATTTTAAAATCCCACATATTATATTTAGAGAGTCTCTTATTTGGGTATATGTTTTATTTTAAAACTTCTGACTCCTTAGTTATACTTTCTAAATGTCCAGTCATATTTTTCACATTTTAATCTTTCTGAAATTGGGATGGTACTTATCATTAGTGTGGATGTCTAACATGTATTTTCTCTGAAACTGAAAGTGATTCTTAAAGCTGGTGATATCTTCATGGGAAATAGATGGGGAAACAGTGGAAACAGTGTCAGACTTTATTTTTCTGGGTTCCAAAATCACTGCAGATGGTGACTGCAGCCATGAAATTAGACGCTTACTCCTTGGAAGGAAAGTTATGACCAACCTAGATAGCATATTCAAAAGCAGAGACATTACTTTGCCAACAAAGGTTCGTCTAGTCAAGGCTATGGTTTTTCCTGTGGTCATGTATGGATGTGAGAGTTGGACTGTGAAGAAGGCTGAGCGCCGAAGAATTGATGCTTTTGGACTGTGGTGTTGGAGAAGACTCTTGAGAGTCCCTTGGACTGCAAGGAGATCCAACCAGTCCATTCTGAAGGAGATCAGCCCTGGGATTTCTTTGGAAGGAATGATGCTAAAGCTGAAACGCCAGTACTTTGGCCACCTCATGCGAAGAGTTGACTCATTGGAAAAGACTCTGATGCTGGGAGGGATTGGGGGCAGGAGGAGAAGGGGCCGACAGAGGATGAGATGGCTGGATGGCATCACTGACTCGATGGACGTGAGTCTGAGTGAACTCTGGGAGTTGGTGATGGACAGGGAGGCCTGGTGTGCTGTGATTCATGGGGTCGCAAAGAGTTGGACATGACTGAGTAACTGATCTGATCTGGTATCTTAATATCAAGAAAATAACATACTCAATTGTATTAGTGAGTAGAATTTAACAACTAAACCTGTGGATATAAAATCATAGTAGATTTTCCCAGGTTGACTTATTGATTTTGAAAATCTAAAAGGATTAGTTACATTCACATGTATATTTATAAGGAATACACACATATACTGACATACACATATATACAGCATGGAAATATTGTACATATATTTATTGTACATAAATGAACATACTCTTGTGGCCAATTACTTATGATATCAAATGCAAATTTTGATGACACATTAGTTTTAGACAAATTGTCTAAATATTTAGACATATTTAGACACTGCAAAATATTTCATATTTTTTATTATATAAAATATATATAGGTGTATACTACACCTATTTGTTGTTGTTTAGTTGGTAGGTTGTGTCCGACTCTTGCAACCCTTGGACTGTAGTCCACCAGGCTCCCCTGGCAAGAATATTGGATTGGGTTGCTGTTTCCTTCTCCAGGGGATCTTCCCAATTTAGGGATCGAACCTGCATCTCCTGCATTCCAGGCTGATTCTTCACCACTGAGCCACCAGAGATGCTCATATGGAGAGAGATTGTTTACACACACACACTCAGACAAACACAGTGGCTGACTGCTTTCCAGGTGGCCTTCGTGGCAAAGAATCCTCCTGCCAATGCAGGAAACGTTGTAAGAGATGTGGGTTGGATCCCTGGGTCAGGAAGATCCCCTGGAGAAGGACTTGGCAACCCACGTCAGTATTCTTGCCTGGAGAATCCCAATGAAAGAGGAGCTTGGCGGGCTATAGTGCATAGGGTCACAAAGATTCAAACACGACTGAAGTGACTTAGCACAGCACAGCCCAGCACAGTGATGGAAAAGCTAGCCACTGGCACTAAACAAATAGCCTGAGACTCAGATACAATCCATGTAAATCCTTGTCTCAGTCAGTAAATACAACAGCCCCTCCCCTTCCTCACGTAATCAGCAGTCACATGACCTTGTGCCCTTTGCTTTCTTTTCCCTTTCAGGTCTGACCTGGGTGTGCTCTATTCATCTTCTCTGTCTTGGTCCCTTTCTCCATTTTTAACTGATTTCTATTAATATGCTGAAGCAGGAGAGGCACACAGCCAAGCTCTCCCCTATGGACAGAGTGTTCACCAGGGCAGTCCCAGTTTATGCTTTTGCCCCATTTTGGAAAATAAATCACTTAGTCAACCTACCTGAAGATGACCCAAATATGTTCTTTTATGAAATGAAAATGAACAGCAAACTTGAGTGCCTGATTAGCTAGTCAGAAATGTTTTAAGAAGGGCAGTAGGTGATATAAATCTAAGAAGGCTCTGCTTCCCAGACCTTTTGATCAGGGCTCTATTTAAAGTGTCTGTAGAATCTTCTTGTCCTATCTTTTTGAGAGAACAGTTTCTTTCAGTGAATTTTAACCTGATGAACTCCTATTTTTAATTACTTGTGATTTTCTTCATTGCTTTAGGTAAGTATTTTTCAGATGAGTTAATTATTCTTAAGGCATAACTTATAGAGATCCAGGGATATGAAAACTTAACTCTCCACAAAGGAATATAATCTAGAGTCTGAGCTAAGAAATCGTTATATGCTATTCTAATGTTGAGCTAGTAGCTAACCCATTATTTAGGAAATTCCCCTCAGGAAAAATTTCTAGTCTACTAAACTAGTTACTTCTTTACATCAATGATATGCCTAAGCAGTAATTTTCCACTGTCTCTCTCAGCATCACTTATATGTACCTTTCACACACACAAATTTTATAATGTTAGATGAATAAAAGTAACTCATTATTCAGTAGTTTTTCCCATTTACTTAAAATGGGACTCTTGCGACTTTAAGGGGAAGGAATAGCTTTTTAAAGTTTCCAGTTTGTGATTACATAAAAATGGTCATTTTAATAATCCTGTATTCACTGCAAAATAATATCTATGTGTATTTGTACAAACACATGTGTATATATGAATGTTAATGTATATTGTTCATATTCTAATTAGTTATAAGCCATTTAAACATCTTTTCTGTAGGATAGCAAAGATTATTTTAAGTACAGTAAGTATCTACAGAACAAAAATGACAGCCCATTTTTGAAAGGGAATAGAAAAAGCCTGTTTTTTTTTCTCTAGAATTGCAAAATATAGGAAATTTTTGCTTGTTAAGTGTTATTTCTGAGTAGAGTTTTTTGTAATTATAAATATTTCTATTGATTTTCATTGAGCAGAATGCTCACACTGTTCCCATATATCACAGGGGAAGTCTTCCATTTTTATAAGGCCAATCTTACCTAACAAGTATTCTACATTTGTGGGTTTTTGAAAGATTGATACTTAAATTTTTTGTAGCTAACAGGGTTTTGTTTTTCAATAATTTGCATGCAGTGAAAAAACAGACTTGCTTCATGAAGGAATTAATTTTTTGAGACCTAGCCTTTATCACTATCAAGACATATTTTTCTTTATTTTATGTTATAATTCAGGTGCCTATTATATTACGTTTGTTATTCTTCTAAATTTAAGAAATTTTCAACTGAGTTTATTTCTACCTGTTAATATATAAAGTAAGAAACAAGCATTATTTTTTCAGAATAGTGTTTTTCTAATTTGTCTCTAAATTTGTCTTAGAGTGGGCTCATTACTTCTGGATCCAACCTAACTTCTTCCCATGGCCCTTATTCTGTTTTGGGGAACACCAGGTTAAGTCAGCTTTGCCAATCCATTTGGCTCTTCCTTGTCCCTTGTTCCAGATGTCCCGTTATTTGTCAGTAACTTTACTGACATGAGTGACATGTATCTTTTACATGCATTACTTCTCGCATTTCTGTTGCCATTATCTTGCTCAAAATAGTATTACCTTGTTTATTTTAGTGACTGCATAAATAGTATGCCTAATCAGTAAAGTTATAAAGAGAACTAAATATTTGTAAATTCATTTCTGTAGATTAGCTATATTTCTGTTTAATTAAATGTAAGCAGAATGTAGAAAATAGTGAATACTTCTTTTTTTTCTTTTTCTTTATCATGTATGCAACATTACTCTGTCTTTGCAAAGAAATAAGATTTGAAATATACATTATTATGGGAAATTGGCTTCCTTATAAACACTATTTCATATGTACATATAGATATATGTGAGTATAAATACATGTGTATTATACCAGTGTTTATACATTTCTTGGAGAGGGCAATGGCACCCCACTCCAGTACTCTTGCCTGGGGAATCCCATGGGCGGAGGAGCCTGGTGGGCTGCAGTCCATGGGGTCACAAAGAGTCGGACATGACTGAGCGACTTCACTTTCACTTTTCACTTTCATGCATTGGAGAAAGAGATGGCAGCCCATTCCAATGTTCTTGCCTGGAGAATCCCAGGGACAGGGGAGCCTGGTGGGCTGCCACCTATGGGGTCGCGCAGAGTCGGACATGACTGAAGTGACTTGGCAGCATACATTTCTTAATTTATTTAAAGTGTTTTAACTTTTTTCAAAATGCGCTTGATAAGAGCTTTATTCTTACTTATCTTGATGCCCCTACTTTTGATTTCATTTACATAAGCTTATGGAAGTTTTCCAGACAGACTTTGTTTTTATTAGAGTATGTGCAACTTGATATATGTTTGGGGATTAGTTCCAAACATTTGTTTCTGTGCTACCAAACATGAGTTTTGTGTACAGGCTGGTAGCTTTAAATATGGTAAAAATAGAAAGTTGTGTCTTTGATATTATTTCATTGGTATTATCTGAGTAATATTAGGAAACTTGATAGAACATATCTTTTCTGCTGGCTTGAATCTTGAAAATTTTATGACTAATTACTATTTTGGTTTCTAAGTATTCAAGCAGTTGATAAAATGAAAGGAAATGTAGTGTAAGAAATTGTCACATTGAAGCTTGGTTCACTGTGAGAGTGTCAAAGCCTGCCTAGATGTTACCTCTGGTCCTACCTTTATTCTTTGGGATCTCCACAGTGGTTCTCTGCCTACCCACCTGCGTGGCTGTGGCACTTATTCCATCTATTGGTCAACTCCTGCCTGGACATGTCTCTGAATTCCCCTCATTATTATCACTATCATTTATTGAGCTTTTCTTGTGTGCTTGGTACCATGCTACATGGTGGACTTAGGTCATCTTATTTAAGCCTCCCATGGCTGTTGTAAGATAAATATAATTATTCCTGTTTTACAGTTGGAAAAAACTAAGATTTATATAGTTTAATTAGTTAAATTCACTTACCTGGTGAATCGCTGAAGTGGTTCCCTGACTTCTTAACCAATATGCTTTATTGCTTATTCCTCATGTTATCTAAATCACACTGGCTTTTGAGTCTAAAGAGTTGAGCATAGTATAATGTGTCTGGTACTACTGACATCAGTTGTCAACACTGGATCTTAATTTTCTTATGGAAAACACCTATGATTTGCTAAGCTACACTTTAGCTTTATGATACTGCTTTACACTTTGGGTCCTCAGGAAAGAAACCTGAGGTTGATCAGGGATTCATGATGTGGGTAGATGGTGATGACGACTCAAAATCAGAGCTCTTTGCTTTTACTAAGCTCATATTGGGCAAATTCAAGTGTAAAGGGAAGGGTCTAATCTGGAGAACATTCTGGATTGGGACAGGATCCTTAGTTATATTCCCAGATAAAATATGTGTAAGATTAGTTAGGGAGACCTTTAGGGATTTTAGAAAATTAGAGATATCAAAGGATGGGCTCGATAAAGGACAGAAATGGTATGCACCTAACAGAAGCAGAAGATATTAAGAAGAGGTGGCAAGAATACACAGAAGAACTATACAAAAAAGATCTTCATGACCCAGATAATCACGATGGTGTGATCACTGACCTAGAGCCAGACATCCTGGAATGTGAAGTCAAGTGGGCCTTAGAAAGCATCACTACGAACAAAGCTAGTGGAGGTGATGGAATTCCAGTTGAGCTATTCCAAATCCTGAAAGGTGATGCAGTGAAAGTGCTTCACTCAATATGCCAGCAAATTTGGAAAACTCAGCAGTGGCCACAGGACTGGAAAAGGTCAGTTTTCATTCCAATCCCAAAGAAAGGCAATGCCAAAGAATGCTCAAACTACCGCACAATTGCACTCATCTCACACGCTAGTAAAGTAATGCTCAAAATTCTCCAAGCCAGGCTTCAGCAATATATGAACCATGAACTTCCAGATGTTCAATCTGGTTTTAGAAAAGGCAGAGGAACCAGAGATCAAATTGCCAATATCTGCTCGATCATGGAAAAAGCAAGAGAGTTCCATTAAAACATCTATTTCTGCTTTATTGACTATGCCAAAACTTTTGACTGTATGGATCACAATAAACTGTGGAAAATTCTGAAAGAGATGGGAATACCAGACCACCTGATCTGCCTCTTGAGAAATCTGTATGCAGGTCAGGAAGCAACAGTTAGAACTGGACATGGAACAACATACTGTTTCCAAATAGGAAAAGGAGTACATCAAGGCTGTATATTTTCACCCTGTTTATTTAACTTATATGCAGAGTACATCATGAGAAACGCTGTACTGGAAGAATCACAAGCTGGAATCAAGATTGCCGGGAGAAATATCAATAATCTCAGATATGCAGATGACATCATCCTTATGGCAGAAAGTGAAGAGGAGATAAAAAGCCTCTTGATGAAAGTGAAAGTGGAGAGTGAAAATGTTGGCTTAAAGCTCAACATTCAGAAAATGAAGATCATGTCATTTGGTTCCATCACATCATGGGAAATAGATGGGGAAACAGTGGAAACGGTGTCAGACTTTATTTTTTTTGGGCTCCAAAATCACTGCAGATGGTGACTGCAGCCATGAAATTAAAAGACGCTTACTCCTTGGAAGGAAAGTTATGACCAACCTAGATAGCATATTCAAAAGTAGAGACATTACTTTGCCAACAAAGGTCTGTCTACTCAAGGCTATGGGTTTTCCAGTGGTCATGTATGGATGTGAGAGTTGGACTGTGAAGAAGGCTGAGTGCCAAAGAATTGATGCTTTTGAACTGTGGTGTTGGAGAAGACTCTTGAGAGTCCCTTGGACTGCAAGGAGATCCAACCAGTCCATTCTGAAGGAGATCAGCCCTGGGATTTCTTTGGAAGGAATGATGCTAAAGCTGAAACTCCAGTACTTTGGCCACGTCATGTGAAGAGTTGACTCATTGGAAAAGACTCTGATGCTGGGAGGGATTGGGGGCAGGAGGAGAAGGGGCCGACAGAGGATGAGATGGCTGGATGGCATCACTGACTCGATGGACGTGAGTCTGAGTGAACTCCGGGAGCTGGTGATGGACAGCGAGGCCTGGTGTGCTGCGATTCATGGGGTCACAAAGAGTCGGACACGACTGAGCGACTGAACTGAACTGAACTTAGGGATTTTAAAGCTAGATATCTGTGTTGATTTGGAAATTGGTAGAAATTTTTTCAATTAAATGATGTTAGTTTTTCTTAACACAAAATTCAAAAAGTTAGAAACCTCAGTTAATCTGATTATTTTGTTTTATATTAATTGATACTTGTTTTGATTTATTTCTGTATGGAAAAGTGTAATAGGTAAGTGCTGGAGTGCAGAAATGGGGAAGTTCAGAAATAAATATAAATAAGATATAATTTCTGCATTTTAACACAATCATAGACTAGTGGGGAGACAGACAAATATGCAAGAGAGGAAAGGAAGGCAAAGGATGGAGTGAGCTAGGAGACAGATGTGTGCATATATAAGGATGTGTGTGTGTGTGTGTGTGTGTGTGTGTGTATACTCTGCTCTGGCTGATTCTCCTATGTTATTTATACTTTGTGAATGCAAAACAAACTAGTCATCTTTATTTGAAAATAGTTTTGCTATTTTCCAGATTTATTGGCCAGAGTCAATATTGCTGGAGAAGTGATTCAATAGTTATTTTTATAGATCCTCCCACAAAGATAATATACTTTACACTTTGAAATTTGTTTGAAGAGCAATCTATCTCTGGTGCTCTTAAGCATTCTAATGCTTAATTCATGTGAGCACAATAGACTGTTGCAGCATTAATTTTAGTTATCTTGATTCTACTAGTAATTTATTTAAAGAAGCACTTTCAGTAATTAAAAGCCTGAATTTATGTTATGCTACCCTTAAACTTAGAAAACAAAACTAGTTTTTTTATACTTTAAAATTCTTACATATAACCCATGCCATAATATTAAATTTTAGTGTTTTCTTAAGATCTAAGTTGCCAACTAAACTAACAATTGCTATCTTGAGATTACAAGTATAGAATAAGTAGGAGCTCAATATGATTTTGAAAAATTTCAAATGTCTATAACTTGTGAATAATGTGAAAGAAAACACTATTTGCAGGAGGATAATAATTCTTCTAGTGCCTTTTGTGTGAAAATAACATTATAGTGAACTCCTGCAGAGTGATTTCACAAAGTGAAAAAAATTGAATTATGTTTGAAAATTAATAGTTCTCCTTTCATTAAAATTCAATTTAAAAATGTATCAAATATTTAAATGACTTTTTCAATTGTGAGTGAAGTTCTGTATTTTTTACAGAACTATTTATTATTATTTCAGTTTTGCAACAAGAAATAACTAGGGGTTATAATGTATTTTCATAAATTCAAATGCTAGTACCCAAAAACCCAAATAGAAATATCCATTAATTAATTAATTAACTTCAACAAAGACATGCTGAATGCCTTTGCTGATTCTGGTACTGGGCTAGATGCTGGAGATACACCAAGTACTTGTCCTCAAGGCTTCTGGATGAAACATAAAGTCTTCTAGCATATACTTAGCAAGTGAAAAAGAAGAGACTCCATGTAGGAAGAGCATTTTTCTTCTCCCCAGTTGGCATCTCTCTCACCCATTAATTTATTCTTGCTCTTTCTCTTCCTTAAATTATCAAGGCACTTCCTCTGCACTTTTATGATATGTATATTTTGAAATTTGGTCTTCTGTGGTCTTTATTTGTGCATATATCTTATATTAGAACCATAACCTCCTTGAGCCAAAATCTATGACTAATCACAGTTTTCCTTGCCTTTTGTTGTTTCATGTGGTCCCAGTAAGAACTAAATATGTATTTATTGAATGAACGAATGCATGAATAAATTAAGTAATAGAGTAATGGGCACAGTCTGGGAAGAATTTAAAAATATTCATCCCTGGATGACTGGGTTTTATGGGAACTGTATGACTGAGATAATCTGTTAAAGTCTTATGATGTCAAGGCCAGGTCATTATGGTTCTAGGATAGAGGTATAGGGCTAAAATGAATTTCAAAACTCCACACTAATAATGAGTCACATGGAGCTGCATTATAATGTTTGGGAACTTCTTCATTTGTTATTTCAATTATTTAAAAGTTTTTATTAATTTTATTTAAAGATCTCAATGCTGTTGAGCTCTTTAAAGAATTATATAAAGATATTAGTTTAAATACATATACAGAATTAGTTTAAATTTGAAATATATAAAATGATAAAAAACAATATTGAAAATACAGTGATTTTTCTTAATTTGGTGATTTTACTCCTATAAATTTCAGAATGTTATATCTGTGCTTTGTCCTTTAATACCTTCTACACCTGCATGTTTCACTTGTTAGTACTCACTAGAATCATGGCCCATGATCTCCAAGAGGTTGTTGCACCTGCCAAATTAGTTCTCCCGGTAATGGACTCTGCCCTGGATCCTTCTATATTAACCTCTGTTTTATTTTTGTAGTGCCAGTGAAAAGTGATATTTCACTTTTACTGAGGGAAAGCAAAATGCCCCAAACTGTTTTCATTTACATGAAAATCTGCCTGCTAAGTTGGCTCTGTTGCCAGGTAAAGTGAATGGAATCCAAATTGAGACTATGGCTCAAAGGCCCCACTAATCTTGCTCCTATGTTTCCAAATGTATTTTTTTCATATGGTTGTGCCATGAGGTACAGTTGCTAATCAGTTTGAAAACAATCTCACGCTTTTTCTTTTTTCTGGAAATTGTCATTATAGCAGTTCACTTGAGGATCTTATCGTAATGATACAGCAATTGGTATTTTAAATCTAGATTTGTATAAATATGTGAGAATGAAAATCACCAATTATAATAAATACTACAAAGCAACAAATAACAGTGTTTAGTATTGCTACAAGTAACTGATGAACTCTATGAATGACTGGCAGTGCACTTAGCCTCATAGAGAGGTTCTAAGTAGGATTTCCCTGACCACTGGCATTACATTTGGTTTTCTGTCATGATTTCTAACATCCTATGGCTTTTTCTTCCTCACCAGCTTACTGTCATTTTGGCATTCTTCACAAAACAGGCTCTCTGTTTGTTATATACCTGATCTAGTGAGTTGTCCTGCATTGGTAGGACCTTGATATTCCACCTTTCTTAGGGGTTCTTTCTTATTTCTGTCTGGAACCTAGAGGACAGTACTTCAGGATTACATGAATCCTTGTAGCTGTCTTCCAAATAAATAGGCTTTCAAATGATGCTATAACTTCTCTTCAACTTTATTATTAAATTAATTCAGATTTTGGTTGAAACTACCTTCAAACCAAATGAGATGATACTGTATATGGTTAGTTAGTGAGTCGTATCTGACTCTTGCAACCCCATAGACTGTAGCCTACCAGGCTCATCTGCCTATGGAATTCTTCAGGCAAGAATACTGGAATGGGTAGTCATTCCCTTCTCCAGAGGAACTTCCCAACCCAGGGATCAAACCCTGGTCTTCTGCATTGCAGGGGGATTCTTTGCCATTTGAGTCACCGAGGAAGCTCAATACTGTATATACATCTGTCCAACTGCATAAAAATCCTGCACTTGGAGATTTAGTTCAAATATTTATTTGATGAAAATTCCTCAGATGAATTTGATTCTGTAGGAATGAGATTCTGCTATGAATTTATTCAGAATTGAATTTCTATGACATTCAGAATTTAATATCTTGAATATATGCACATAAGTATCAATAGGTATTGTTCCATCCATATATTCATCCATCCATCCATCCATCCATTATTGAGTACTCTTGGGATCCTGAAAGAACAAAACCAATTCTCTGACTTCAAAATCAAGCAGTTGTAGAACACTCCTGTTTTCCTAGACATGTATGGAGGAAGTTGAAGGAAATACCTGCCTTTGCTGTGAGCTTTGCATAGATACCGTTTTTGAGCTGACCTGGCCAGTCATATATATATATATGACATATATATATATGTGTGTGTGTGTGTGTGTGTGTGTGTGTATCTATTATTTAATTTATCTTAGCATTATCTAGCAATCATGAATGTAAATTTGATAGAGAATAAAGACATCACAGGGGTTATACACACTGTTTATTAGTAAAAATTTGAAAGTTCTTGTTAGTGGAAACACTGGCAGGGAAAAGAATTGCTTCTCACAAAGTTAATGTTTGTAGGGTGAAATCAGATCTTCAGATAAGAATGAGCTAATATGTATATCTAGTTTATTATTAATGATTTAGAATAATTATAATGTACTATTAATGTAATATTCATTGTTCTCTTTTTGAATTCATATGACATAAATGTTAGGAACATTAAAAAAGGTAAGTACTGACAATATAGCTTTTATTATAGTGCAGTAAAAAAATTCTTGGTCTTTCCAAGGGGCTTACTGGTAAAGAGTCCACCTGCCAATGCAGGAGATGCAGGTTTGATCCCTAAGTGGGGAAGATTACCTGGTTACCTACTTCAGTTTTCCCTTTTTTTTTTTTTTGCACTGTTCAGTTAAAAGGTTTTCTTATCTCTTCTTGCTATTCTTTGGAACTCTGCATTCAGATGGTTATATCTTTCCCTTTCTCCTTTACCTTCTCTTTTTTTCTCAGCTATTTGTAAGGCCTCCTCAGACAACTGTTTTGTCTTGTTGTGTGTCTTTTTCTTGGGGATGGCTTGGGTACAATGTTGTGAACCCCCTTCCATAGTTCTTTAGGGACTCTATCAGCTCTAATCCCTTCAATCTGTTTGTCACTTCCACTGTATAATTAAAATGAATTTGATTTTGGTCATACCTGAATGGTCTAGTGGTTTTCCCTACTTTCTTTAAGTCTGAATTTTGCAATAAGGAGCTCATAATCTGAGCCACAGTCAGCTCCAGGTCTTGTTTTTGCAGACTGTTTAGAGCTTCTCTATGTTTGGCTGTAAAGAATATAGTCATTCTAATTTCAATATTGACCATCTGGTGATGTCCATGTGTAGAGTCACCTCTTGTGTTGTTGGAAGAGTTGTTGTGTTGTTTGCTATGATGAATGCATTCTCTTGGCAAAACTCTGTTAGCCTTTGCCCTGCTTCATTTTGTACTCCAAGGCCAAACTTGCCTGTTACTTCACGTATCACTTGACTTCCTACTTTTATATTCTAGTCCCCTATGATGAAAAGAACATCTTTTTTTGGTGTTACTTCTAGGAGGTCTTGTAGGTCTTCATAGAATAGTTCAACTTCAGCTTTTTCGACATTAGTGGTTGGGGCATAGACTTGGATTACTGTGATTTTGAATGGTTTGCCTTGAAAAGAACCGAGATCATTCTGTCGTTTTTGAGATTGCATCCAAGTACTGCATTTCAGACTCTTTTGTTGAGTATGAGGGCTACTCCATTTATTGTAAGGGATTTTTGCCCACAGTAGTAGATATAATGGTCATCAGAATTAAATTCACCCATTCCCATCCATTTTAGTTCACTGATTTCTAAAATGTCAGTGTTAACTCTTGCCATCTCCTATTTGAGCACATCCAATTTGCCTTGATTCATAGTCCTTACATTTAAGGTTCCTATGTAATATTGTTCTTGACATTATCAATAAAGGACAGAAACAGTAAGGACTTAACAGAAGCAGAAGAGATTAAGAAGAGGTGGCAAGAATACACAGAAGAAATGTACAAAAAAAGTCTAAATGACCTGAATAGCCACGATAGTGTAGACACTCACCTGTAGCCAGACATCCTAGAATGTGAAGTCAAGTGGGCCTTAGGAAGCATTACTATAAGCTAGTGGAGTTCTAGCTGAGCTATATCCAATCTTAAAATATGATGCTGTTAAGGTGCTGCACACAACATACCAGCAAATTTGGAAAACTCAGTAGTGGCCACAGGACTGGAAAAGGTCAGTTTTCATTCCAATCCCAAAGAAGGACAATGCCGAAGAATGTTCAAACTACCACACAATTACACTCATTTCACATGCTAGCAAGGTAATGCTCAAAATCCTTCATGCTAGTTTTCAACAGTGAACAGAGGACTTCTAAATCAACAAGCTGGATTTAGAAAAGGCAGAGGAATGAGAAATCAAATTGCCAACATCTGTTGGATCATAGAAAAAGCAAGATAATTCCAGAAAAGCATCTACTTCTGCTTCATTGGCTACACTAAAGCCTTAAACTGTGTGGAATACAGCAAACTGGAAAATTCTTCAAGAGATGGGGATACCAGATGACCTTACCTGCCTCCTGAGAAACCTCTATGCAGGTCAAGAAGAAATAGTTAGAACCAGACATGGAACAATGGAATGGTTCAAAACGGGAAAGTAGTATGTCAAGGCTGTATATTGTCACCCTGCTTATTTAACTTATATGCAGAGTATATCATGAGAGATGCCAGGCTGGATGAATCACAAGGTGGAATCAAGATTGGTTGGAAAAATATTAGTAGTCTCAGATATGTGGATGACACCACCCTTATGGTAGAAAGTGAAGAGGAACTCAAGAGCTTCTTGATGAAGGTGAAAGAGGAGAATGAAAAAGCTGACTAAAATTCAGCATTTAAAAAATGAAGATCATGGCAACCAGTCCCATCATCTTGGCAAATAGATGGAAAAAAAATGGAAACACTGATAGACTTCATTTTCTTGGGTTCCAAAATCACTGTAAACAGTGACTGCAGCCTTGAAATGAAAACACTCTTGCTCCTTGGAAGCATAGCTATGACAAACCTAGACAGTGTATTAAAAAGTAGAGACATCACTTGGCCAACAAAGGTCCATCTAGTCAAGGCTATCGTTTTTCCAGTAGCCACGTACATATGTATGAGTTGGACCATAAAGAAGGCCGAGTGTTTAAGAATTGACACAGATCAAAAGTGAATTGTGGTGCTGGAAAAGACACTTCAGAGTTCCTTGGATAGCAAGGAGATCAAATCAGTGAATCTTAAAGAAAATCATCCCTGAATATTCATTGGAAGGACTGATATGGAAGCTGAAGCACCAATACTTTGGCCACCTGATGCAAAGAGCTGACTCACTGGAAAAGACTGATGCTGGGAAAGATTGGGGGGCAGGAGGAGAAGGGGGTGACAAAAGCATAGATGGTTGGATGGCATCCCTGACTCATTGGACAGGAGTTTGAGCAAACTCCTGAAGATAGCGAAGGACAGGGAAGCCTGTCATGCTGTGGTCCATGGTATAGCAGAGTTGGACACGACTGAGTGACCGAACCCACTCTAGTATTCTTGTCTGGGAAATTCCATGGACAAAGGAGCCTGACAATATACAGTCCTTGGGGTTGCAAAAGAAATGGACATTGACTTAGTGACTAAACAACAACAACAAAACACTTCTTGATGACATTTAAATAAAGATCAGCTTCTAAGCTGTGTTAACATGTATAGATTCTGTGAGTGGTGACTATCATTGGACTGACTGGAAGTAATGTTGGGGTTGGGGAGTATCTAGCTCTTCTCAGTGTTTTACTTATGTTGTCTCACTTAATTTTAGTATCTGTTTTTTGCACAGCGATACCTAGCATTTACAAACTGTCATTTTCTAGGGTTCTCTGTTACTTTAGTTCATAGGATGTAGTATATCTGACACTAGTTTCTTAGTAATAATGAACAAGTTAATAATGGTTGTGTCTTTGATCAGTGTTATCAGCTATGCATATGTGCAGATGATATGTTTTCAACCATGAGTTTGATTAAACTAATTAAAAATAAGCTACATAAAGAGAAAATGTGAGATGTTATTTCTTAATGGTCCACTTTATTTTATTAAGAGTTTAATGATTTGGTTTCAATTCAAGGTACAAAATAGATATCAAATGCAATAAAAAAGTAAAAATATTTTAGGCCATATTTGCACAGTAAAACTCAAGCCTGAGGTTGCATAACAGTCTTTACTATCATCAAGATACTGTAATGAGAGAATATACTTTAGCTTCTTTTAACACAGCTGGACATTCAGCAATAAAGGCATAAATATAAAACAACATGAGGGCGTTTTATGTAAGAGTTTTATTATTGGTTTCTTATTTATTTATATTGCTAATCTAGAATCTGAATGATATAAGATCAGTGATGAAGAAAAGGATGAAACTTATGTATAGATATGTACTCCAGATAGATTCCCTATGGGATATGGGCTTTTGCATGAAAAGTTTAACCTATTATCATTATGAATGTTATTAGCAGTTCATCATTTTCGTATTATTTAAATATCTATTATGAAAGTATTGTAGTCTTCCTTACCCAGGGATTTAACCTGTGTCTCCTGCACTGCAGGCAGGTTCTTTACCAACTGAGCTACCAGGGAAGCCCTATGAAAGTATTGTAGTATCTATAATCAAAGTGTCAAGATTCAAAATGAAGAACAGGTTACAAATTTTTCAGAAATGTATGATTAAAGAAATATAATGTAAAGGTTAGAAAATCTAATCTAGGGGATCAAAATGATTTTTGTTTTCTCAAGGTTACTAAGGAAGATGTCACTTGAATGAAACTTAGAGTAGAATTATAAATTAATTTTTCAATGAATATACTCCTAATAGGGCTTCCCTGGTGGCTCAGATGATAAAGAATCCACCTGCCCATGCAGGAGACTGGAGTTTGATTCCTGGGTGGGGAAGATACCCTTGAGAAGGTAATGGCAACCCACTCCAGTTTTCTTGCCTGGAGAATACTATGGACAAAGGAGCCTGGTGGCTACAGTCCATGGGGTCGCAGAGTAGGATATAATGGAGCAACTAACAAATACACACACTTAATACCTGATTCTCTCCCCTCAAATTTAGTTTTAAAATCTCTTAATGGGTTTCTGATATTATATGGGATAATGAACATGCTATATTATGTAAAATATATCAGTATAGTATATAATGTAGTATAATTTATAATAAACATTAGTTTACGTTATATACTATAGGCATATTATGTATAAAAGTATATATATATACTAGACCTGCCTTATCCACAGGTATTCTAAGACCTGTGTGTGTCTTAGAACCAGGCATTCAGTATATGCCTGAAACCATAGATGGTACTGAATCCAATATATACTGTTTGTTTGTTTGTTTTTTACTGTACATACATATCTAAGATAAAGTTTAATTATAAATTTAAGCATAGTAAGAGACTACCCAAATTGCCAGCATCACTCCTTTTGTGCTTTGAGGGCAATATTAAGTTAAATAAGTGTTACTTGCACACACACACTGGGATACTTCTAAAGCTGATCAGTTAATGGAGATGGCTGTTAAGTGACTAATGGGAAGGTAACATGTACAGTGTGGAGATGCTGGATTAAGAGATGATTTGCATTTCTGGTGGTCCTGAGATGGAGGGCAAGAGATTTCATCACACTACTCAGAATGGCACACAAATTAAAACGTACTAAATGCCTCTTTTTAGAATTTTTCATGTAATATTTTTGTGTCATGGTGGACCACAGGTAACCAAAACCACAGAAAGCAAAACCAAGGGTAAATAAGGAAGGAGTTCTCTGTGTGTATGTGTGTTATGTAATGCTTAGTGACTTTTTCCTAATAGGAACATCTTTGCTATTTTCTTTCTATTACCCTTCCTACCTTGGATTTGTGAAAGTCTCACTCCATGCACAGAATTGTGCCACACATTTGAGGCTAATTCAAGGAGCAATAGATGTGAGAATAGATTGTCTACCATCTCTGGGCTTCTATTATCATAACTAGGAAAATTGGTAAATGATACTAGCTGTGAGTACAGATGCTTGTTTATAAGGAAGCATTAGAACCTAGAGCCCCTGATTATATCCACTCCCTGAGAAGTTTTGCCAAAATGAGGCAACTCTTCTTTGAACTGACATGACCTTGGAAAATGATTATATTCCATCCTAATATGAAAAGGCAAAAAGATAGGACACTGAAAGATGAACTCCCCAGGTCGGTAGGTGTCCAATATGCTACTGGAGAAGAGTGGAGAAATAACTCCAGAAAAAGTGAAGATGTGGAGCCAAAGTGAAAACAATGCCCAGTTGTGGATGTGACTGATGATGATGGAAGTAAAGTCTGATGCTGTAAAGAACAATATTGCATAGGAGCCTGGAATGTTACGTCCATGACTCAAGGCAAATTGGATGTGGTAAAACAGGAGATGGCAAGAGTGAACATCGACATTTTAGAAATCAGTGAACTAAAATGGACTGGAATGGGGGAATTTAATTCAGATGACCATTATATCTAATATTGTGAGCAAGAATTCCTTAGAAGAAATGGAGTAACCCTCAAGTCAACAAAAGAGTCTGAAATACAGTACTTGGGTGCAATTTTAAAAATGACAAATGATCTTTGTTCATTTCCAAGGCAAACCATTCAATATCACAGCAATCCATGTCTTTGTCCTAATCACTAATGCCAAAGAAGCTCAACAGTTGTATAAAGACCTACATACCTTCTAGAAGTAACATCAAAAAAAGATGTCCTTTTCATCACAGGGGACTCTACACGTGGACATCGCCAGATGGTCAGTACCAAAATCAGATTGATTATATTCTTTGCAGTCAAAGATGGAGAAGCTCTATACAGTCAGCAAAAACTAGACCTGGAGCTGACTGTGGCTCAGATCATGAACGCATTACAAAATTCAGACTTAAACAGAAGAAAGTAAGGAAAACCACTAGACCATTCAGGTATGACCTAAATCAAATCCCTTACAATTATATAGTAGAAATGGCAAATAGATTCAAGGAATTAGATTTGATAGACAAAGTGCCTGAAGAACTATGGACAGAGGTTCACAACATTGTACAGGAGGCAGTGATTAAGACCATCCCCAAGAAAAAGAAATGCAAAAAGGCAAAATGGTTGTCTGAGGAGGCCTTAAATATCTGAGAAGAGGAGAGTAGCAAAAGGCAAAGGAGAAAAAAAAGGAGAGATATACCCATCTGAATGCAGAGTTCCAAAGGATAGCAAGGAACAATAATAAAGCCTTCCTAAGTGATTAGTGCAAAGCAATAGAGGAAACCAATAGAATGGGAAAGACTAGAGTTCTCTTTAAGAAAGTTAGAGATACCAAGGGAACATTTCATGCAAAGATGGGCACAATAAAGGACAGAAACAGTATGGACCTAACAGAAACAGAAGATATTAACAAGACGTGGCAAGAATACATAGAAGAACTATACAAAAAAGATCGTAATGACCCAGATAACCACGATGGTATGATCACTCACCTAGAGCCAGACATCCTGGAATGTGAAGTCAAGTGGGCCTTAGGAAGCAGTAAAGTAATTAGCCTATAATTAAAATAAATAAATTGAATTAAAAAAAAAAAAAACAAAGCTAGTGGATGTGATGGAATTCCAGTTGAGCTATTTCAAATCCTAAAAGATGATGCTGTGAAAGTGCTGCACTCAATATGCCAGCAAATTTGGAAAACCCAGCACAGGCCAATGGCCACAGGACTGGAAAAGGTCAGTTTTCATTCCAGTCCCAAAGAAAGGCAATGCCAAAGAATGTTCAAACTACTGCACAATTGTGCTTATCTCACACATGCTAGCAAAGCAATGCTCAAAATTCTCCAAGTGAGGCTTTACCAAAACATGAATTGAGAACTTCCAGATGTACAAACTGGATTTAAAAAAGTCAGAGGAACCAGAGATCAAACTTCTATTTCTGCTTTATTGACTATGCCAAAGCCTTTGACTGTATGGATCACAACAAACTGTGGAAAATTCAAGAGATGGGAATACCAGACCACCTGATCTGCCTCCTGAGAAGTCTGTACGAAGGTCAAGAAGCAGCAGTTAGAACCAGACATGGAGCAATGGACTGATACAAAATTGGAGAAGGAGCACGTCAAGGCTGTATATTGTCACCCTGCTATTTTAACTTATATGCAGAGTACATCATGCAAAATACAGGCTGGATTAATCATAAGCTGGGGTCAAGATTACTGGAAGAAATATCAATAACCTCAGATATGCAGATGACACCACCCTTATGGCAGAAAGGTAACAGGAACTAAAGAACATGCAATGAAAGTGAAAGAGGGGAGTGAAAAAGCTGGTTTAAAACTCAACATTCAAAAAACTAAGATCATGGCATCCAGTTCCATGGGGAAATAATAGAAACAGTGACAGACTTTATTTTCTTGGGTTCCAAAATCACTGCAGATGGTAACTACAGTCATGAAATTAAAAGACACTTACTCCTTGGAAGATAAGCTGTGACCAACCCAGACAGTATATTAAAAAGCAGAGACATTGCCAACAAAGGTCTGACTAGTCAAAGCTATGATTTTTCCAATAGTCATGTATAGATGTGAGAGTTGGACCATAAAGAATGCTGAGTGCTGAAGAATTGATGCTTTTGAACTATGATGTTGGAGAAGACTCTTGAAAGTTCCTTGGACTGCAAGGAGATCAAACCATTCAATCAGAAAGGAAATCAAAGCTGAGTATTCATTGGAAGGACTGATGCTGAAGCTGAAGTCCCAATACTTTAGCCACCTGATAAGAAGAACTAATTCATTGGAAAAGACCCTGTTGCTGGGAAAGATTGAAGGGAGGAGGAGAAGGGGGCAACAGAGGATGAGATGGTTGGATGTCACCACGGACTTGAAGGACATGAGCTGAGCAAGCTCCCAGAGTTTGTGATGGACAGGGAAGCCTGGCATGCTGCAGTCCATGGGGTTACAAATAGCCAGACATGACTGAGCAACTAAAATGAACTGAATAGAGAACTCATTAGATTTTCTTACCTTTTATTTTAATTCTTTTCTTATATGCTTTTTTATTTGCTTCAATTGCTTACAATTTAATAAAATATTTATGGCTTTTAAAAGTAAATCAAACTCTCAAAATAATATAATGGGAATCATGCTAAGTGCCTTTGGGGAGAACTAATGTATTTTGAATGGCTTATTTGTTTATTTTAATGATTTTATAATTTTTTATTACAGGACATAAAGTTGAGGCATACTAAAGTGACAGAGTAGGACAAAGACTCTGTAGTTTCTTAATAAATGTACTAAGGTCTTGTTGAGCTATAATCACTGTCCAATATCTGAATAATACAGGTTTTCTTAGCTTCTTCTGAAGGAGAAATTAAAAATACAAATTAAATACAGAAAAATTCTAGAAAATAAGAACATTTCACATATAATTCCAATGAATTTCCAAGAACTTTGTTGAAATGTGTTGATGTAGGCAATAATAAACAACATAATGGGATGGGATCATTCTGTCTAGGGGATGGGAATAACAGGAAAAATAAAACCATAGTTTTAGCACGGAGACAACATTTCCTAGATGGTGGGCCCATGAAACAACACTGAAGAATTTATTGAACCAGTTTGCTAATCATTATGTTGATTATTTATTTCTCAGTGTGTGCTTAATGAGAAGGGAACTGTGTAGCTTATATTTGTGTCATGGTACTGGGGCTACGCTTTAGACCCTTTCTTTCTACCTGAAGACATTACAATATGGTTTTGACAAAAGACTTTTCTCCTAATAAATTAGATAGTTCCTGTGGGTATTTAAAGGGATTCAGAGTGCCAGAAGTTTAATAATGCAGAAGTCTTTGTATCAGAATGCTAAGTGGGTCCCTGATCACACTCGCCCCTCTTGATCCTTCGGGGCACACTTGCTTTATTGTCAGAACACACAGGGGGCTTCTGTCATAAAGCACGACTATATCAGAAATGCCTGCCTAATTCAACTTTCCAGTTAAATTCCTACTTAATGATCACTTAGTTAATACAGGAGGCAGATGGCTCCGAGTCACCAAAATCTGGTCAGTCTCTTGACTCAATGATATTGTGGTCCATCCCTTCTGGACTATCTAGGTCAGAAGGTGCTTCTACCAGTTCCAGGGCTGATGTCTTATCTGTAAGGTCTCTTTCAACATTAAGATTCTGAAATTTTCTCCTCTCTGCTGATCCAAAATTGATATTTTATCTTTAAAAAAATCATGTGGGGGAGGAAAGGCCTTTTCTGGAAATAATAATATATTCCTACATCATTCTTTCAGGGATCTCTTCTCCTGTGGGCTGACTGAATTGTTGTTCATAGACTCAGTGTATCCTTAAGAGGCCTGTGGAGTAATCAAGAATTTGGGAGGAAAGAAAATGATTCTTAACTTCATGGTACAGTAAATGCATTTCTAGAGACTTGGGCCTTGAATGTAGCCCTTTACAAAATCTGCTTGGGGATTTAGGGTTTTAAACTTATGCCACAAGTGATATTGATTAAGCATTTTCTGCCTTACCCATTAGCTCTCCCTTCTGCTCAGTGCTGTACTGAATTCATACTTTGTGCTGTGGAAATCACCGAGGCAATAAATCTAGTACTTATGACTTCAATGCATTATTGAGAAGAGAGCCCAGATGGACTATGGGGAGCAAGCAGTTGTTCAAGTAATATATTTGATAATTAATAAATGTAACAAGGGAAATGAACACCAAATGAAACTGATCTAATTTTTAACTAAAATGTAGCATGAAAAATCTCTGGTTTCTAATTTTTAAAAATTCTCTCTGTAGTATTGTAGAAAACCTTTTGATTCTTAAGAGTGCTGACTGCAACCTCAATTACATTATAATGGGCAAAGGATCAACATGCTCCATGTCATTTGCAATCACTTTGGGTCGGGCTTAAGCTTCTATCCAAAATGATATAAGTATTCTATTATTGAATATTAATTCAGTTTCAGGAATTGTGCTAGACACTGGTAATTCAAAGATAATTGAGGCCTGGTTCCTGTTTTCAAGAAACTCCCAGTCTCTAAGAGGCCTCCATGTATATAAACATAAAAATGAGTAAGCTCAGCCTTTAACAGGGTTATTTACTGACCTCAGAGAAGGGCACAGTCAGCTTTGTTAGGCTAGGATCAGGAAAGGCCAAAAAGAGAAGGCTTGTGAGCTGAGACTTGAATGAATAAGAACTCTTAGGAAAAAAGCAGAAAGGCCATTCTAGGCAGAGGCAGAGACCTCTGGTGACATGGTGGCCCAAGGGACTGAAACTACTCAAAATGGCAGTACCAAACAATGCAGATGGAGAAGCAGAAATAACTGTATTTCTTATAGGAAATAAGGTTATGAGAATACAGTAAAATGGAAAGTGAGAGATGATGAGGGCCTGAGGTCAGGAACCAGGTATTCCCACTGAGGATAGGGGAAAAGGTTCAATCTCCATCACTTACTAGGTGGGCATCTTGGGCAGTTAATTGATTGCCCTTAATTAACCTTTCTGAGCTACAATATTGGTGTCTGTTAAATGGATATAATAATCCCTGCCTTAAAGTTTAGTTGTTAGCTGTGGAGATAATGCATTTGTACTTCCTGAAATAATAAGTTCTCAATAAATGAAATGGAAGATTGTAACATTTTTCCTGATTGAAACACTCCATCATATCTTCTGATCTTTTTCTGCAGAGTCCATAGCTTGTCATTCGTGTATCACCATTCAATATACAGCTGAAATGAGCTTAGAGAATTGAGCATTTTTAAATGCTCTATTAGTCATTTTCCAATAATTATTTCTGTTGCCACATTAATCTATATTTGATATGCAATTAAACTGAAGTGCTCAAAAATGTATAAACTCTATCAGAACAAGCAGGAGAGAGAAGCCTTTGCACATTATTAGAATTGTTGGCTTATTGGTGGAAAGTATCATAGTTCAAATATCAAATATTCAACTAAGTAAAAAGGACTGAGAATTCTAATTCTGGAATGGGATACTTATTTGCAGTTTAGCTTTAGGCACATCACTTCAACTTTTCTATGCATATCTATCAAACTAAATAGATTAGGCCTGCTGATTAAACACCAGTGAGCAGCCTTAAGCATAAAAATGATAAATAATAAAATAATAACTTTCCTCTCTGAAGATGAAAAAATCTGTGTCAGCAAATCTATTCTGATGTCTGAACTTAATAAAATAATCAGTGGGAATTGTAATACATAGTACAGCTTAAAAAAAAAATAACATCAGTTTCATGATATGTATTCCTGACTTCCACAGTTTTGTTCCGTACTTCAGTAGTTTTGTTTTAAACTATAAACAGCAAAAAAACAAAAACAAAAAACAAAAAAAAAACTCTGTGAAGGTAGAAATTAACCTGCTGATGCTTTCTCCCCGCCCTCCAAAAGAGATGCTCTAAGATAAGTGGAAAAATACAGTTTCAAAACCTAATATAGCAGAAAATGTCTCTAACCTACAAAACAAGTCCCTAGTTTATATGCCAGGATGATTTTTTTTTTTTTGTCTTGAGAGAAGGGGGCACTTTATAAAGAATTGCAAGCATTTGGGGTTGTCACTCATCTTGGATTTTCTCTTGAAAATTCTTCCCTGCCTCTCTGGATCCTGTTGGGAGCTAGGTTAAATTCTACCTACTATATGGGGGGTGGGGGTGGGGAAACACCAAAAAAAATCTATAAATATCATCCTTCTCTTGAACTGTGGCAATTTTTCATTTTGCTCCTCCCCTGGTACTTAATACATGTTGCTGTGTGTTAGTTACTATTTTATCATGAGTTACCTCTTATCTCCCCATTTATATCACAGATACTTGAGAGCCATTACTTTGCTTTCTCTATTGTCTTGCCTGGTCCTGAGGAGATATTTGTCCATCTGTTGCTTTATTCAAGGCATCCCAAACCTAGACACACTAGTTTTATCTGAGATTGCACTTCTCCCAGATCTTAGATGTAGGCCCTGTTGTGTCACTGAATCCTGTATCTATGGCAGAAAGTTGGC
The DNA here is from genome assembly GCF_003369695.1 of Bos indicus x Bos taurus. Taxonomy (NCBI): domain Eukaryota; kingdom Metazoa; phylum Chordata; class Mammalia; order Artiodactyla; family Bovidae; genus Bos; species Bos indicus x Bos taurus. The sequence continues at coordinate 23,514,815 of NC_040103.1, read as the reverse complement.
AGTAAGCTGGACCATGGACATTGGTATTTGTATTTATGATGGTTTCTTCAATTCCTAGGATTCTTACCTTGTTCTATAAAGCTTATGCAAGTGCTCATAAGTCAACCTCGCATATATTCCCACACAAAAAATACAGCCAGACGAGCATGAGGGAAACCAAACTGGGAATGCAAATCTTGTCTCTAAAACTTATAAATATGGATTATTCCCTGTCCTCATACAATAGTACGAATTGTTGGTGACATTAAATTCATGGTGTAGGTTGTAGTTGAAGTGGATTAAGAGTGTTTTAGAAAATGTATCCCAGTTTCAGAAAACTCTTAATGGGAGCCAAATTATACCACTGTTCTAATCACACAATCAAATGAAGTGCTCTACCGCATTGCATTGGCATTTTTTTTTTTTGGGGGGGGGCTCTGCTTTTGCATTCTCACACTCTCATAATTATATTTGGCCTGCTAGCTTCACCCTGAATTTTAGGATTTCATGTCTTTTAAGAAGACATCAGCAAAAAAGATAATAAATAAATAAACCACAATAATTGCCTTGACTGTTATCCTAAATAATTTAAGAGGAGTAACATTTTGTTGGTATCTCCTTCAGCCACTTTCCTGCTGATCATTTCCTTCTTCACTTTCTTAGAAACACAAATGCATACACATAAACATTATGGCAATCATGCTTTAGGTCTTTCTATAGAAGGCAATGGCACCCTACTCAAGTACTCTTGCCTGGAAAATCCCATGGATGGAGGAGCCTGGTGGGCTGCAGTCCATGGGGTCGCTAGAGTTGGATATTACTGAGTGACTTCACTTTCACTTTTCACTTTCATGCATTGGAGAAGGAAATGGCAACCCACTCCCCTGTTCTTGCCTGGAGAATCCCAGGGATGGCGGAGCCTGGTGGGCTGGCATCTATGGGGTCACACAGAGTTGGACACGACTGAAGCAACTTAGCAGCAGCAGATCAGAGTGTGACTGTGCTCTCTATGACCTAGTATGTTTCCTATCAACCCACAATTATCCAAACTAACAGTTAAGCCTAAAATGGAACTTTCTAAGCTCTTGGTGAATTTTTTATTAAAAGTCACTCCTGCTCTCTTTCTCATCCTTCCCTCCATTCCTCCCCTTTATTCTTCTCTATTGAATTATTCCTTAATTCATTTCATAAACAATCATTGAATATGTATTATGTGCCAGCTACTGTCCTAAGTATTAGTGTGATGAGTAAATAGAAGCAGATATTATAGTAAGGGAATACACAATTAAACAAATAGTCACACAAATATATTATTATAAATTTTGATATTGGTCATGGAGGAAAAGTACAGGGAACTACTCTTTGAGGGATGGACATCATGGAAAGTTTCCCTAAGGAAGTTTCATAGGAGTTAAGATGAGTGAAGGTAGGAAGAGGCATTTTCAGGCTGACGTAAATGCTGTGCAACGGATCAGGGCAGCTTACAGGAAGGGGAGTCTGGAATGGATGGATGAGAAATCACAGGGTCGGACTGAAATGGTGATGATGGGAAGGCCTGTTTAAGATGGGTTTAAGAGGTCATCAGGGACACATCATTTGTTCCTTATAGTCCATTTTGTGATATTTTGAGGGGTTTTAAAAGGGTTTGTGTGTTAGCATAAAACAATTGAAAGCCAATGAAGAATGTTAAGTGGGAAAGTGGCATGAACTGATTTGTATTTACAAAAAGATAATTCTGAAGAAGAGAGATAGCTAAAGTCCAGAGTAGATATCTGCAAAGCTGTTAGGAGGCTACTGAAGGATCCATTAGAAAGGTGAGAAGGCAGTGTGCATGGGGCTGGTGGCCAGGAGGTAGAGAAATTTTGTCGTGTCTAAAGCATTTCTGAAGAGGGACAGGATTTGGATCCTTTCTGTAGAGAAAAGGATTAGCAATTGGGAATGAGTGAGAAGACCATCTCAAGGATGTTTAGGTTTCTGGGTGCAGAAGTGTCCTGATGTGGGCATTCACTGGAACAGGACACATTGCAAGGGTGATTCACGGTTGCTTTGTCTGTAAGTTTAGTGTTAGACTTAATAAAGATGTAGAGATTTTGACATAGCTTAATGAAGATGTTGGGAAGCAGGTTTGTTCAGTTCTGGAGAGAGGTCTAGGTCAGAGTCATTAACATAACAATCAGTGGATATATTAATTCATTTTTTAAATTACAATTGGGTGTTTTTCCAAAGGTAAATGAGATTCCTTTTAAAATATTTTTCTAGTTTATGTTGTAGCATTATGTTATTTGTTTTCTTACCAAAATTTACAAGTTCATTTTGATAGCACAGTTGGTAAAGAATCTGCCTGCAATGCAGGAGACCCTGGTTCGATTCCTGGGTCAGGAAGATCTGCTGGAGAAGGGAAAGGCTACCCACTTCAGTATTCTGGCCTGGAGAATTCCATGGACTATATAGTCCGTGGGGTCGCAAAGAGTCAGACATGACTTAGAAACTTTTATTTTTATTTTCCTATATTATATTTGGATATCTGGAATTTCATTCCATCTATTTTATTATTATTATTACTATTACTATTATTATCACCATGCTGTACCAGTTCACCAGTTATGAACCATGATATTTGGATTTTGAATATCAGACTTCTTTTCATCCTCAAGTGAATCTGATTTACTTTAGAAAAATTAGGAATTTCCATCCTGGTGGAGTCCTGGAAATGAATTTTTGGAGATACATCTATGTATTGATCTTTGTACATGTGGCTCTATAATTGTGAAGTGTAATGCAAGAGTACTTGTCTCACCTTCCCTGCACTAACCAGCAAAGTGACCTTGAGCAAGTCACTAGCAGCTCAACATGACCTCCAAGATTCATTTTGGCCTTAAGATTCTATGAATAGTTGGTATCCCTAATCCAAAGAAAATAGGGATAAGGGTGGACAAAGGCACTTACTTTAAATGCTGGAGAAGTTTTAGATCCCTGGAGGAATTAAAGCTTCTGAAATTATTCAAGATATAGTAAAGGGGAGATTATAAAGCACCCCCCCCATCTTTCTACACATTCTGAAAGACAGTTAAATTGCTGCTAAAAATGTGAAATGGAGGTGAACAACATTTCCAGAGGCTGTAAATAGTGTTGAATTTTACTGGTAAATTCTATCATTCTTCAAAAAAATGAGAGAGAGGTTTATATAAAAATGGAGAAAAAGGAAATTGCATGTGCAGATGAAAAATACCATCTGTGCTTCTGGATCTGTTCCATGCTCTACACCTTCGGTGAAAGAAATTGTTGATTGAAAGCTCAGATTTTGCTGGCTATTTGTAAAAGCTTCCTGTGTTGCTTATCATGCATTTTAAAAATAGATGGCTTTGAATTTGTGAGTTAATTTTTGGCCCTGTTTGCTAAGGCCTCCTAACTCAGGAAGTATGCTTTTAGTAAAGCCGCAATTCAATTCATATTCAACTCAATTAATAGTAACGAGCACTTACAAGGTGCCAGCAACATATCAGGTTCTCTGTGTTAACTCAGACTTCCAAATATTTATAATAGCTTCCTTTGCCTCCTAGTGGCAGTTTGGGCCCATTTAATTTCCTGAACTGGAGAGTTTCATCTGTATCTTACTTAGAGAAAATATTAAACATTGGCAACACTTCAAGTGTGCAGTCTCATAACATTAGAAAAATTTGTCTTAAATGTCTTCGGCTTCCCTTTCCAGGTCTCTTTCCCATCTTAATAATGGCAGATGTCAAACCTGTGCCCGGGCTCAAGTCATTTCTGCTCTCATTTACTCCTTACTGTGAATTTAAATAAAACTGGCACCTTTCTCTCAGGTGAATTATTTCCATAATCTCATCTGTAATTGTGGAATGAAATACTCTGTCCTGTTTTAAATTTTAGGTCATTACTATTCCTACTTACTGGTAAAGGGGGCTTTGAGATTTGAGGTTTTTTTTTCAAATTTAAGATTTTTGGCCATTATATTTCACTTTAAACTCCCTCAGTTAAGAACATTCTAAATGGGATTTATATAGAGAAATTCTTAGAAGCAACCCCAAACAGCCAAATTTATATCCCTCTTCTCTAAACCAGAGTAACTGCAAATGAATCTTTGAATTGTTCAGGCAACAGCAGCTCTGGGAAAACAAACATATTATTAGAAGCTCAAAGTAACCACCTCAGGTGCTAAATGCATCCCTAGGTACTTAAAGAGAGGAGATCAACTACACAGATATTTGCTTAATATGTAAGAGGGAGGTAGAAAGCTGCATACTTTTAGAATTAAACTATCTTAAAATTATGATCATTTTAATGGGTAGCTTGATTCTTAAATGTGAAACAGAGATACGGAAATATGTGTATACTGAAATCCTGTTTATCTCCCTTCTCTAAAACCTTAGTGATATTAAGATATGTATTTTGTGATTCTATATTCGTGTCTTTAGCTAGTATTAGGAGAGAACTTACTAGACATATTTATCTTTGAATAATTGAATTGTTGGTGTTTTTAGAAGGTCATTCTATCTAAATTTTTACGGTAAACTTTAAAAGTGTTTACTTGCCATTATTTGGATAATACAGTAGATTGAATATAGCTATGTAATAAATATCTCTGTCTAAACCAAGAAATTCTCTACCAATAATTACATTAAAAAAAAGTTTTATCTTATACTGAAGTATAGTTGATGTAGTAGTGTTAGTTTCAGGTGTCCAATAGAATGATTCAGTTAAACATACATGTATATCGATTCTTTTTGCCATTAACTATATTTTTGACATTGGGAAAAATCTTCTGAGTTAACTCACCTATAAAATGTGATTGAACTATGAGAATGAATGGAGGTAGCCTGGGGAAAAGAGTCTTTAAAAAGAATAAAGTTTGCTTTTAAAAATTTATTTTTAATTGGCAGATAATTCCTTTACAATATTGCGTTGGCTTCTGACATCAACAATGTGAACCAGCCATAAGTATATTTATGTCCCCTTCCTCTTGAACCTCCCCCCACTGCCCACCCCATCCCACCTCTCTGGGTTGTCACTGAGCACCAGGTTGAGCTGCCTGTGTTACACAGCACTTCCTGATAGCTATCTGCTTTACATATGGCAGTGTGTGTGTGTCATTGCTATTCTATCAATTGGTCCCACCCTCTTCTTCCCTTGCTGTGTCCAAAGTCTGTTCTCTGTCTCTATTCCTGCCCTGAAAATAGGTTTATCAGTACCATTTTTCTAGATTCCATATATATACATTAATATACAAAATTTGTTTTTCTCTTTCTGACTTCACTCTGTATAACAGGCTCTAGATTCATCCACCTCACTAGAAATGCATTCCTTTTTATGCTATGCATAAAATGCATTCCTTTTTATGGCTATGTAATATTCCTTTGTGTATATGTACTACAACTTCTTTAACCATTCATCCTTCAATGGACATCTAGGTTGCTTCCATGTCCTAGCTATTATAAATAGTGTGGCTGTGGCTATGAACATTGGGATACATGTGTCTTATAATGTGTTTTTTTGTTTAGCATTTTTCATGAGCTTTTATTCATTTTGGAAGCTTTTATCACATTTTTTCTGTCTCTGTTTTGTGTAATTTTTTCTGTCTGTATGTTATTTTTTTGCTCTTATTCATGTGATTTTTTAAAGAGCTTATCAGATAATTTCTTTTATAACTATATTAATCATTATATGATTATCTTTTTTCCTTCATTGCATTTAATGACAACATCTAGTATATTTGTTCAGATTTGTTTATTAAGAGAGATACTGACAATCTGGAGTGTTCCCTGAAGATGATGACCAGGAAGGCAAAGGATTTAAGCATAAAAAAAAGTTTAGAATTTATTGGCATTTAGTGTGAAGAGAGAAAGATTTAAAGGAGACAATTCTTCAAAAAGATAAATATATGAGGATAAAATATTTCTTTGTTGATCCATGTTTCAAAATTAGGATGAAGAGTAGAAAATGAAGGAGAGTCAATTTTGTCTCAATATAAGGAGTTTTGAAAACCAGTTAGAGCCATTAAAATGTAATTGCTTCCTCATTTCCAGGTAGGTTATGGCAGACTAGTTTTTCTTTTGTAATATATAGAACAAACCAAATAAATTAGCTATACTTCCTAGAGCTGAAGCTTCCCTGGTGGCTCAACAGTAAAGCATCTGCCTGCAATGTGGGAGACCCGGGTTCGATCCCTGGGTCAGGAAGATTCCCTGGAGAAGGAAATGGCAACCCGCTCCAGTATTCTTGCCTGGAAAATTCCATGGATGGAGGAGCCTGGTGCGCTACAGTCCTTGGGTTCGCAAAGAGTCGGACACGACTGAATGACTTCACTTTCACTTTTCACTTTTCCTAGAGCTGAAGCAACAAGGATTAAACAAAAATTTGAAGGAGGGAAAGCATTCTAAGATGGGCTGCTGACTCCTATTTTTATCCTGAGGGCATTTGCTATTTCATAGTGTGGCCAAGGAATTGGGTGAGGCCCAGGCAAAAGGCATCTTTTGGGAGTAAGAAAGACCAGAGAGACTTTCAGTGATTGTACAAGGCTGAGATGACAAATTGGAAATTTGAGGGATCTAAAACACATAGCCAGCTTTCTCCATGGGGTTTGCTGTGTTCTGAGGCCACATAAGAAGCAGGGGAACTAGGATAAAGGCTTCTGAAAGACAGAGTGAAAGCTTCCATAGACTTTTGATATTTAGGAAATATTCTAGTGAGAGGATTTAGTGGGAGGGAGATGCTAAACTCAAACACAAGGCTAAACACTTCTTGAAGACACTTGCCAAATTTTTTAGTTGTTGTGTGAAAGTGAAAGTGTTAGTCACTCAGTCATGTCTGACTCTTTGAGATCCCATGGACTGTAGCCCACCAGCCGCCTCTGTCCATGAGAGTCTCTAGGCAAGAATACTGGAGTGGCTTGCCATTCCCTTCTCCAGGGGACCTTCCCAATATAGGGAAAAATCTGGGTCTCCTGCATTGCAAGCCGATTATTTAGTTGTTTGGGCCTGAATGAGAGAGTCAATTCCTAGGCAAGTTGATAAGAAGTCTGAGGTCCCCGAAGAGGAGAAAGGGGTCTGGAGCTCTCAAGGAGGACATAGGGGTCTGGAATTCTCAAGGAGGAAGAAAGGACAAACTTTTTTTTTCCTACATTCTTTAGTAAGGATTATATAACAATAATGTATCCTGCTTGAGGATAGGTTTCTCCTTCCTGAAAACCTTTGGACTAATCCTGTTATCTTAAAATGCATATTATGGGAGTGGGTCTGGTAGGATCTTTACAACCTTGAGGCATTCTTTTGATTTATTGTAATAACTAATTAAAAAAGTATAACTCCCTTGCTAACACTAGCGAGGGGGGCACTCTCCGTCCCCCTTCTGATGTCTATGTTAGAAGATTTCTCTGTCCCTTTTTCACTTAATAAAACTCTGCTACACAAAACCTCTTGAGTGATCAAGTCTGGTCCCTGGTCCCGAAGCTAAATCTTCTTCAGAGATCACAAATCCAACATACATTCACCATAAGCTATCATGAGGAAATAAGCGGAAAACTTCTGAAAAAGTACTTGTGTCCTCTCAGAGCTGAGAAGATAAATATCTCTCAGGTTCTCAGTCAAAATCCAGGGAGTGCCATGGCTCATAAATAGAAACAAACAAGTGACGAATCTTACCACCAGTCAAAGAAAAAGGACTCATTACCTCAAAGAGCAAAATAAGTTTGAGAATGAAGAGAAGATAGAGGATAAATAGAATGTAGAGTGTTGAGAGCAAAGAACTGCCAGCTTACAAACTTTTATAACAAAAGTCCTTCAAAAATAAAGTAACAAAGATGTTTTCTGACCAAAATGTTCAACCAAAACTACAAAAACAAATAAAAATGGAGAGAATTCATTACTATCATGCCTGTGCTAAAAGGAATACTAAAGTGAATTTCTATAAGTGGAAGAATGACCCTAAGTGGAGCAATGGAAATATCAGAGCAATTGAGGAACACTGGAACTTGTAATTAGATGTGAAACATAAATGATCATGAATTATGTTAAACAATAAGAGTAATGCTTTATGGAGTTTAAAATACAGATAGAGCAATAGTGACAGAAGTAACACAAAATGCAAGAAGGCATAAGTGGGGCTAGAAATTTCTATGATTTAATAATATAGATGATAAAAGTAATAACTGTATTATATTGATCTAACCCCAAAATGAATGACATAATTCTTCATGTAAAACCTAAAAGAATAAAGTGTAAATAAAATGTTAATAGAAATAAGGGTAATGATATAAATTTGATTGATACAAAGAAGGTAAGTAATAAGAAGGGCTTCCCAGGTAGCACAATGGTAAAGAATTCTGCCTGCCAATACAAGAAACACAGAAGATATGAGTTCATCCCTGGATTGGAAAGATTCCTTGGACAACCCAGTATTCTTGCCTGGAAAACTACATGGACAGAGGAGCCTGGTGAGCTACAGTCCACAGGGTCACAAAGAGTTGGACGTGACTGAGCAGTCGAGAACACACACACACACACACACACAAGTAATGAAAAAGAAGGGAACACAGTCAAAGGGATAATTAGAATGGAAGGAAATAGAGGCAAACAGAAGAAAGTCTTATGTCTTGGAGTAGGGAAGGATGTCATAATTAAAACAAAAGCAATAACCATTAAAGAAAATAATGTATAGATTGGCTTAAAGTTAAGAACGGTTTTTCATCAAAGCACACTATTAAGAAAATGAAAAGACATTCATAGAGTGGGGTAGGGTATTCTTAATACATATATCTGACAAATGACTCATACCTGGATTACATAAAGTACTTCTACAAATAAGAAAGAGAAATAGTCCAATGATAAATGAATAAAAGTCTCAGGCCCTTCATATAATAGTATATCCAAATAGTCAAATATGTGAAAAGTTATTCAACTACATTAGTCATTACAGTAATGCAAATTAAGATGTGGTAATATTACTTTGCCAACAAAGGTCCGTCTAGTCAAGGCTATGGTTTTTCCAGTGGTCATGTATGGATGTGAGAGTTGGACTGTGAAGAAAGCTAAGTGCCGAAGAATTGATGCTTTTGAACTGTGGTGTTGGAGAAGACTCTTGAGAGTCCCTTGGATTGCAAAGAGATCCAACCAGTCCATTCTGAAGGAGATCAGCCCTGAGATTTCTTTGGAACGAATGATGCTAAAGCTGAAACTCCAGTACTTTGGCCACCTCATGCGAAGAGTTGACTCATTGGAAAAGACTCTGATGCTGGGAGGGATTGAGGGCAGGAGGAGAAGGGGATGACAGAGGATGAGATGGCTGGATGGCATCACTGACTCGATGGACATGAGTCTGAGTGAACTCCAGGAGTTGGTGATGGACAGGGAGGCCTGGCGTGCTGCGATTCATGGGGTGGCAAAAAGTCGGACACAACTGAGCAACTGAACTGAACTGAACTGAATACAACATATTCATTAGAATGACTAATATGAAAAGGTAGACAATATTATATGTGTTGGATAAGGATGTAGAGTAACTGAAATTCTCTTGATCTACTGGTGTATGTCTTATTGAAACAAGTTCTTTGGAGGAATTTTGGCAGCATCTGCAGTGCATATTCTGTGACTCAGCAATTCTATTTCCAGGTTTACATGTAAAAGAAATATGTATATAAGTTAACAAAAAACATGTAGTAGAGTGTTCATAGCAGGCTTCTTTCTAATAGTGTGCCAAAGAAATGCCTGTCAATAGAACAATAAATAAATTGGCATATTAACATAATGAAATATTTTAGTTATGAGACTGAATGAATATCCATCACATATAACAATATGAATGAAACTAATAAACATAATGTTGAGTGAAAGAGACTAGATGCAACAAAATAGAAACTGAATGGTTCTATTTATAGACAGTTCAATACCCAGGAGGCTTAATCTATATATTTAAAAGTCAAGATATTGGCTGCTCTTATTTTGTTCCTTTTAGCAAATTGAGCTAAAAGATAAAAATGTGCATATAACTGTGATTGTGAGAAGAATGTCTTTAAGAATAGGAAAAAGATAAATTGCTTACTGTTAGTGTGGGTGGGGGATGGTTGTGCACTTCCATATGCTTATTATATCTACTTCTTCATTTAGATATTGCTTACACAGGCATATTCAGTTTATGAGTATTCAGCATCACTTTGTGTGTCTTTTTCTATATATATCTTACACTTCAAGAGCAAGTATAATGAAATATCTTTTGAGTTAATCAGCTTTGTATTCCACGAAATATTCACGCACAGAGGTTGGACCCCATTACCTGTAAGGGAAGCTTTGGAAATGATTTCTGCATTAGGGTTGAAGGAAATGTACCAGGTGCTTTCTCCAAATCTTTTAAATTCTGAGATTATTTGATTCTTTAAAAGTGTATACATTCCCACCGTCTACAGCTTTTTCTTCTTTTTAATAATCAATATGAGATATAGCCTACTCTCTCTGTTTCCTGTTTACCTCCTACTCCTTCCTCAACTCATACCATTTTTCAATTACTGACCTCTTAATGGCCAAATCTAATGGCATATTTTCTTTTTTTTCTGATATATTTGGGTCATTTGCTGGTGAGGTATCATTTAAATTCTCTCAACTTAGCTTTCCCAATATCAGTATCTTCTTGTTCTCCCATTGTCTCTTCCATTCAGTTTTGAAATAGTAGAATGTGCAAGAGTTCTATTCCTAATCTGCTTCTCAGGCTAGAAAATTCTTTGTATGATTTTAATACTAATAGGAAAAGGAGTACGTCAAGGTTGTATATTGTCACCCTGTTTATTTAACTTATATGCAGAGTACATCATGAGAAATGCTGGACTGGAAGAAACACAAGCTGGAATCAAGATTGCCGGGAGAAATATCAATAACCTCAGATATGCAGATGACACCACCCTTATGGCAGAAAGTGAAGAGGAACTAAAAAGCCTCTTGATGAAAGTGAAAGTGTAGAGTGAAAAAGTTGACTTAAAGCTCAACATTCAGAAAACGAAGATCATGGCATCTGGTCCCATCACTTGATGGGAAATAGATGGGGAAACAGTGGAAACAGTGTCAGACTTTATTTTTCTGGGCTCCAAAATCACTGCAGATGGTGACTGCAGCCATGAAATTAAAAGATGCTTACTCCTTGGAAGGAAAGTTATAACCAACCTAGATAGCATATTCAAAAGCAGAGACATTACTTTGCCAACAAAGGTTCGTCTAGTCAAGGCTATGGTTTTTCCTGTGGTCATGTGTGGATGTGAGAGTTGGACTGTGAAGAAGGCTGAGCGCCGAAGAATTGATGCTTTTGAACTGTGGTGTTGGAGAAGACTCTTGAGAGTCCTTGGACTGCAAGGAGATCCAACCAGTCCATTCTGAAGGAGATCAGCCCTGGGTGTTCTTTGGAAGGAATGATGCTAAAGCTGAAACTCCAGTACTTTGGCCACCTCATGAGAAGGGTTGACTCATTGGAAAAGACTCTGATGCTGGGAGGGATTGGGGGCAGGAGGAGAAGGGGACGACAGAGGATGAGATGGCTGGATGGCATCACCGACTCAATGGGCGTGAGTTTGGGTGAACTCCGGGAGTTGGTGATGGACAGGGAGGCCTGGCGTGCTGCAATTCATAGGGTAGCAAAGAGTCGGACACAACTGATCGAGCGACTGATCTGATCTGAAGACCTCACTCACTGTTCACCTGTGACTGCCTTCCAAATCCATGCCTCTAAACTCAGTTATCCATCCAAGACTTATGTATTCAGTTGCTTAATCGACAAATCCACATGTATGTCCCCAGCTTTACCTGTACAAGACTGAATTCCTATTTCTTCCCCAAACTTGGTCTTCTTTTATCATTCTCTTTACCTGGAAATAATAGCACCATCTCTGTTTTATGCAGACTCAATACAATTGTGGCTTCTCTTATTTCCTCTCCTTCCATTATCTTGTGTCTAATCAATTACCAGATCCAATAATTCCTTTAAGAAAATGTGGTTAAAAACACTTACCATGATATCTACCCTCCTAACAGAATTTTAGGTGTAATACAGTATTGTTGACTATAGGTACAAAGTTGTATAGCAGCAGATCTCTAGAATTTAATCATCTTGCATAACTGAAACTATATTGATTGAATAGTAATGCTCTATTTACCTTCCCCCAATCCTTAATTTTGCGTATTCTTCTCTCCTTTAACCATTTCTCATCGCTTCAGCTTAGTTTTCTTTGGCAGTCATAAGTTTTCTAAATAGTCTCCCCAAAAGATATGTTTTCTAATTTCATACTCAGCCAATTTATTCTGCACAATTGTCAGCATCGGTTTCTCTTAGTAGGATGTTCTTTCCTTAGTTCTTCATTTAGTGGACACTTACTCGGTTGAGATTTGGTTCAAGTGCTATTTTCTCTATGAAGCCCAAACTGACCTTTACCCAACCTCTCCGGTAAAATTGAGAGTCCTTCCTTTGTGTACCTACTGCAACCCTGTATGTTTTCAGTCAAGAATTTATCATATTTCATTTCACTTATTTGTGATCCTAGCAGCGTGTTTTATATATCCTATTACATCTAACACACAAACGTGCCAAGGTTGAATGAATAAAACAATTTGAATTGATGACTACATGAATGAATGAGTAGGAGAACTCAGCATAGTCTAAATCTGTGTTTTCTCATTTTGAATCCCTCAGTGCTTCTTAACATATTTACTCCTGGTCTTTACCATGGATATTCCTTAGGAAAAAAGCTAAAAGATTCTTTATACCAGGTTAGTTTGGGAAACATTGATCTAAATTATTATATGAATTTATTTACTCAAAATAAAATTAAACTTCTTTCTAGCAGTAAGCATTTTTGTGCACATGTTTCTAACCTGAGATCTGTCAAAATGTGTTGACTGATTACTGGTTCTGAAATGAATTATAGAAGTGTTGTTACAGGAAACAAGCAATTTTCTTTGACGTATTACATAAGGAGTAAAATGAATATGTGCAAATGATTTGGGGAGTTATCAAGTTTTTAGTGTATGGTATTTTGGCTCAATAAATATTAAATAGGCGGTTTTAATCAAAATTAAATTAAAATTACCTATTCATTTATCATAAAATAGTTCTAATACCACACACACAAATATATAAATATACATATACTTAATTGTTTTTTACTTCTGTGGTATAAGTGTTGTTACAGGAAACAAGCAATTTTCTTTGACGTATTACATAAGGAGTAAAATGAATATGTGCAAATGATTTGGGGAGTTATCAAGTTTTTAGTGTATGGTATTTTGGCTCAATAAATATTAAATAGGCGGTTTTAATCAAAATTAAATTAAAATTACCTATTCATTTATCATAAAATAGTTCTAATACCACACACACAAATATATAAATATACATATACTTAATTGTTTTTTACTTCTGTGGTATACTGTTTAATATAGTTTGTGAAAATTAATTGTCATGCTTGTGTCCTGTCTAGTCTTTATCTGCGGTTCGTGAATGTATAATGGTTCTCTGGGAAAAATAAGCACTGAGATCATAAAAATATATTCAAAGCATCTTCTTTCAGAAGTGGTTGCTATTCAGGGGCACCTAATCACCTATGCAAAGAAAAATGTCACCCTGGTAAATTAAGGGACAGGTTTCATTTTAAAGAAAGGGTTTGTTATTTAGCCAGGGAAAAGAAAGCTATGGACTTTTTCAAACGTATTACCTGAGGGATTATGAGTAATAAACATGGGAAGAAAAATCTATATTTGAAGTAATAGATTTGGTTTTCATGATAAGAAGTATTTCTCAATAGAAAAGGATGGGAAATGCCATTGTTAGGTTAGGTTTGGTTTCAGAGAGTATTCACATAGGAATTTTTAGAATGTATATTTTATACATGCCTTTGAGATATTTGAATGTGGATCCCTCTGAGTTCAGTAGAGTAAATCAAAAGACTTCTATGAAAAAAATCTCCTTATGTATTCTATTACAGTCTTTAGAAAATAAACCTTGCTCTTTAGACACAAATACATGAGAACTAAATTATATAATTAAAATACCACAAATTATATTGTTTTCTGCTGTTGCTTTGTATTCTTAGGATATCACTGGTAGACCAAAAGTATGTCCTATCTATGCTTCCTGATTCAGTGACATTAATTTTTCCAGATATCATTTTGTCTTTATGCAGAACTTTATCCTGCTTATGTAGTGTTGTCACTTATTGCTATCAGCAATCTTGTTTGGGTAATTTTTTTTTTAATTCTAATTTTCTGAGTGAGGAACTGGTTTGTTATATATAATGTTTGCTTAATAAATATTCAAGATGAGAAAACCATATTCATTTTTAAAAATTATTATTTAATGATTTGAGATTTTAAGGTAACTGCAGATATTTTAAGTCTAGACTTGATATTTTGGATTTTTTAAAGGATACCTAATACAATTTGACTTTTTCTTCTTTGTTTTTGTTTTGGTTAAGAAATGCATGGCTAACTATATTTTAGAGAATGTGTGATTTCAGCAAGAGCAGCAGTGACTGGAGGTAAAGGAATGATTGTGATGAGACAGACCCTAACGCAGTCCCCTCATGATACCCCCGGATGATTGAGAAAACTGAAAGTGTTCTACAAACCCTGAAGATCCTCACAGACCATTAGTTCTCTAAAGCAAGGGATTATTATACCTAATAATATTTTGTCAAAACCTGGCTATAAGAGTTGATATCAGTATTCTTGATCTTCTACAACAGTAGATTTTTTTCCCAGGTTTTATGAGGTATGAATGACAAATTCGTGTATATCCCATGTTGTTCAATGTCATTTTTAAACATATGCAAAGTAACAATTATATATATATAGTGAAATGCTTATCATAATCAAATTAATTAACATAATTACCTTCTTTTTTGTGATGAGAACACTTAATACTACTCTCTTAGCAAATATCACATATACAATACAGTATTATTAACTATAATTACCATAATGTATATTGTATCTCCAGAACTTATTTCTTTTGACACTTGTTTTCTATATTCCTATTCTACCTAAGTGAAGTGAAAGTCACTCAGTTGGGTCTGACTCTTTGTGACCCCATGGACTATACAGTCCATGGAATTCTCTAGGCTTAAATACTGGAAGGGTAGCATTTCTGTCGGAGAAGGCGATGGCACCCCACTCCAGTACTTTTGCCTGGAAAATCCCATGGACAGAGGAGCCTGGTAGGCTGCAGTCCATGGGGTCGCGAAGAGTCGGACACAACTGAGCGACTTCCCTTTCACTTTTCACTTTCCTGCACTGGAGAAGGAAATGGCAACCCACTCCAGTGTTCTTGCCTGGAGGATCCCAGGGATGGGGGGGCCTGGTGGGCTGCCGTCTATGGGGTCACACAGAGTCAGACATGACTGAAGTGACTTAGCAGCAGCAGCAGCAGCCTTTCCCTTCTCCAGGGAAATCTTCCCAACCAAGGGATTGAACCCAGGTCTCCCACATTGCAGGGGGATTCTTTACCGGCTGAGCCACAAGGGAAGCCCAAGAATTCTGGAGTGGGTAGCCTATCCCTACTCCAGCGGAACTTCCCAACCCAGGAATCAAACCAGGGTCTCCTGCATTGCAGGCAGATTCTTTACTGAGCTGTCAGGAGGCCCTGTTTCATCTAAGGTACTACTAAATTATATAAGTTGTACATGTGAAATCCAAAACTACTGTCCCTAGTTGGTAAGAGGCTTTCCACTTTGTCATCCCGAGATGTACCAACTTTCCTTTATGGCTCAGCTATTTTCTAGAACCTTGATGTCATCTTCATTTAGCTACTGAATGGGGAAAGGGCTTGGAAAACCTAATATGGGAAATTTTTATGGGCAAAGACCAACAGTATCCCCCATCATTTCCTTCATGCTCCATTGGTTAGAATACAGTCATATGGCCATTTCTAACTGGTAGAGAACAGAGAAATATAAACTTTCTGTGAGCCCAGAAAGAAGATGAAACAGATTTTGTAAGGTGCTAGCTAGTTTATGCCATAATACATTTTCAGTATTTCCTTTTTTTCTACCACAAGATTGAAACAACTTGGGAATACCAGACCACCTGATCTGCCTCTTGAGAAATTTGTATGCAGGTCAGGAAGCAACAGTTAGAACTGGACATGGAACAACAGACTGGTTCCAAATAGGAAAAGGACTACATCAAGGCTGTATATTGTCACCCTGTTTATTTAACTTATATACAGAGTACATCATGAGAAACACTGGACTGGAAGAAACACAAGCTGGAATCAAGATTGCCAGGAGAAATATCAATAACCTCAGATATGCAGATGACACCACCCTTATGGCAGAAAGTGAAGAGAAACTCAAAAGCCTCTTGATGAAAGTGAAAGTGGAGAGTGAAAAAGTTGGCTTAAAACTCAACATTCAGAAAACGAAGATCATGGCATCTGGTCCCATCACTTGATGGGAAATAGATGGGGCAACAGTGGAAACAGTGTCAGACTTTATTTTTTGGGGCTCCAAAATCACTGCAGATGGTGACTGCAGCCATGAAATTAAAAGACGCTTACTCTTTGGAAGAAAAGTTATGACCAACCTAGATAGCATATTCAAAAGCAGAGATATTACTTTGCTAACAAAGGCTATGGTTTTTCCTGTGGTCATGTATGGATGTGAGAGTTGGACTGTGAAGAAGGCTGAGTGCTGAAGAATTGATGCTTTTGAACTGTGGTGTTGGAGAAGACTCTTGAGAGTCCCTTGGACTGCAAGGAGATCCAACCAGTCCATTCTGAAGAAGATCAGCCCTGGGATTTCTTTGGAAGGAATGATGCTAAAGTTGAAACTCCAGTACTTTGGCCACGTCATGTGAAGAGTTGACTCATTGGAAAAGACTCTGATGCTGGGAGGGATTGGGGGCAGGAGGAGAAGGGGACGACAGAGGATGAGATGGCTGGATGGCATCACTGACTCGATGGACGTGAGTCTGAGTGAACTCTGGGAGTTGGTGATGGACAGGGAGGTCTGGCGTGCTGCGATTCATGGGGTCCCAAAGAGTCGGACACGACTGAGCAACTGATCTGATCTGATCTGATAAAGGGTTGAGAAAATAATCAGTGCTGTTATACATAGTTTTATTGATTTTGAGGCCCCTCATTTTCATGAGGTCTTTAATTCTGATCACAACTCTAAGAAGATAGACAGTATTAGCCTTAATTTTTAGATGATGAAATAGAAATTCGTAGAAGTCAAATGAGTTGTCCAAAGTCATAGAGCAAGTATATGGTCAACGTGGGATTGGAAACTATGTCTCCTGATATGCCTCTGCTACCTTTTCCTTTCAGAGGGAAAAAACAATTATATTTCCCCAGGTGTGAGAGGGAATAGTAGGGCCTTGAACCTTGTACCGTTTGACATGGGATCATGGGCATTGCTCTGCTTTTTGGATGTCACATGTACACATATGGTTTATGAGATTTGCTATGTAGGGCCATAGATGCTGGTGGCATCTAAGGATGAGAACAGTATATATAGCTCCTTTGCAACTCCAAGAAGTGTCTGAATAGTTGAAATTCTTTTCTTTATTGAAAGTCCTTCCTACCTCACATAATTTTCAGATAGCTGAAAATTACTTGTGAATATGCATGTATGAATTTCTCAGAGAATTCATTCTGCCCTCTGACTTAGAAGAAACTACCTCATCTTATATATATGAAATAGAAATGAGATTGGAATAATTATCATCTTCCATACTTAATCCAAGAATATCATACACTCAGATTCCAATAAGCGTCTCAAACACAACTCATTCTAACTGAATTCTAACTGATTCTCCATGTAACTTAGAAAGCAAAACAATCCTTAAGAAATACATTTGCTTTGGCTTCTGTGAATAACCTTATTGGCATGCACAGAAATTAAAATACAAACTGTTGAGTAAGGAGAACAAGACAAAATTACTTTGTTCTAATTATGGATGCTATAGAGAATTACTATCAATAAAGCTTATGCACTTAATTGTATGCAAAAATGCTGAGTAATAATTGAGGGATTGTAAATGATAAAAAATTAAATGTGAACTTAAAATCCTTCAGTTCTCTTAAAAATAATTTATTCTGGATCTCATAAGTTCATAAAAATTCCTTAGAGTTTGGTAATTCAATTACACTGGTACTAGCAATAAATATGCTCTACATATTTATTTATGAGATTTGAAGAAACAGTCACTTTAGAAAATGAAATTAAACCTAACTGGAATGTTAATATGTAGTATAACTTTGGACACAAGACCGATTCAGCAACCCAACATTTCAGAGTTTATACAATACAATTATAATGAAATGTATGGAATTTTAACAATTTAGATATCAGGATGATGTAAAGAAAAATTAGTTATACATATTCATGGAATAAAAGTTCATAGATTAACAAATGTGGGAAGATGACTCAAAAGCTGAAAACAAGAGTTATTAAAGGTTAAAATATAAGATATATTGTATCTGATTTTGCTAATGAATGCACACAGAGTGCCATGTGACACTAGAGTTCCATCCAGATGTATGTGTTCTTTTTGGTATGTTGGTGTGTTATATGTGTGTGTGTGTGTGTGTGTGTTGTGTGTGTGCGCATGTACACATACAGAGTATAAATGGGCACATAAATATATCATTAGGTCGATTCCCTTCTGGAGAAGTCTGGGGTGTTAGATGGATTACTAGCATGATCCTTCTAGAACTTTCTTTTTAAAGACCCTGGAGAATTCAACATCTTAGAGATCTAGCCTAAGCATCCTCTCAATAAAAATTTCTAGTGACACAGATGATATAAGATTTTATATATAATACAGGTCAACCTTACTTGGCTCATGTAAGTTATATGTGTGACTTTAGATAATGATGCTTGAATAATTATTCTTAAAAGAGTCCTGGTTACTGGGTAAAGCCACATTATATGCATTATCTAAAACTAAGGCAGATATTCATTAGTCACAATTCTTTCCATGATGTCATTTATATCGCCCTGGCAGTGATAGTTTATCTCCCTCTAAATATGGCAGAGTCCTTATTACTTGCCTATTTCTGCTTCTCTACTGGAAGCTAAGACCACTCCTACTCTTTTCTTAACAAATTTAATTCCTTGATTGAAATCCCTAACTTTTCCAAATCTTCAGTGTTTACCATATACTGCTTTATCTAGTTAGATTGTCAGTTTTTTCCTGTTTTACCAGATTATTATAATTACCCCAAATGTATTGGGTTGGCCAAAGAGTTTATTTGGGTTTTTCCATATGTATTCTTATAGCTGACTCACATTGTTGTACAGCAGAAACCAATACAACGTTGTAAAGCAAGTATCCTTCAGTTAAAGAAAGAAATGAGCAAGTGGGCACACAGGCTTGTATGTCAAGAAAGGAAACTTTGTGGGAATACATGATTGGATGTGCATTTTATTATTAAAATATACATGAAAATGAAAAAAAAAAGAGCTTACAGAAAAATTTGAAGGAATCTTTTGGGCAACCCAATAACAAGTGGGAACTGTGCTGCTGTTTATCGTTCAGTTGCTCAGTCATGTGTGACTCTTTGCGACCCCATGAACTATAGCACGCCAGACTTCCCTGTCCTTCACTATCTCCCAGAATTTGCTCAAACTCATGTCCATCGAGTGGGTGATGCCATCCAACCATCTCATCCTCTGTCAACCACTTCTGCTTATGCCCTCAATCTATCCCAGCATCAGGGTCTTTTCCAATGAGTCAGGTAGCTAAAGTTTTGGCGTTTCAGCTTTCAGCATCAGTCCTTCCAATGAATATTCAGGGTTGATTTCCTTTAGGATTGACTAGTTTGATCTTGGACATATAACTGGCATCAGATTTATTAGAAAGCACTTTTTACTGTGCATTGCTGTATGCTGTCTCAGGCATCCACATTTTTTACTGCCCTCCATTAAGACTTTGATAGAATAAGTCTCCCTGATAGTCCTAGATAGCATATTAAAAAGCAGAGACATTACTTTGCCGACAAAGGTTTGTCTAGTCAAAGCTATGGTATTTCCAGTAGTTATGTATGGATATGGGATTGGACTATAAAGGAAGCTGAGCACCTAAGAATTGATGCTTTTGAACTGTGGTGTTGGAGAAGACTCTTGAGAGTCCCTTGGACTGCAAGATCAAACCAGTCCATCCTAAAGGAAATAAGTCCTGAATATTCATGAAAGGACTGATGCTGAAACTGAAACTCTAGTACTTTGGCCACCTGATGTGAAGAACTGACTCATTGGAAAAGACCCTGATGCTGGGTAAGATTGAAGGCAGGAGAAGAAGGGGACAATAGAAGATGAGATGGTTGGGTGGCATCATCACTCAAAGGACATGAGTTTGAGCAAGCTCCAAGAGTTGGTGATGGACTGGGAAGCCTGCATGCTGCAGTCCGTGGGATTGCAGAGAGTCAGACATGACTGACTGACTGAACTGAACTGAACTGATAGTCTGATAATGAGTCCTTATTGGACATACTGCATTGGTCAGGATTTGGTTAGGAACAAAGAAACCACTCTTGATTTTCCAAGCCAGAAGTAATTAATTCCAGAAAATTAGATGCTTACATACTATTGGAAAACCTAGGAGACTATGGTCAGATAATTCCCATTACCTCCCAGCAGAAGAAAAAGTTGGAAAAATTGGGGAAATTGATGCTAATCTTGGCTACCTAGGCACTCAAGCTGCTGATTTTCACAATGGCTGAAGACTATGTTAACTTTATGTCTGACACATGCTTCCCTGTGATTGTTGGAAGAGAATGATAATTTTTTTCTTTTCTGTTTTCCAGATCTCTTACAAGTGCATGTCATTAGCATAATCTAGTGTGGACTCCCCCTGGCAAGAAATTCTGGAAGTGTAGCTTCCAGGCAACGCAGGGAAAAGTATAAAAAGCTACAGAGATGACCCCAAATTGATGAGACAATTAAAATGTTGGCATTCTCCTGAGTTTGTCTAAATGCCCTCTCCTGTGTGTGTTAGTTGCTCAGTCATGTCCAGCTCACTGCAACTCCATGGACTGTAGCCCTCCAGGCTTCTCTGTCCATGGAATTCTCCAGGCAAGAATACTGGAGTGGGTTGCCATTCCCTTCTCCAGAGGAACTTCCCAACCCAGGGATCAAACCCTGGTCTCCTGCATTGCAGGCAGATCCTTTACTGTTTAAGCTACAAGGAAGTTCTGCCTTCCCCTACCTTTTTATATTTGGTGTTCTCAACTTGCCTGCCTTAATATTCTATATGTACACACACACACACAGAGTTTGTAAACAGAAGTAATGGATGGAAAAATACCAAGGCAAGAAGATATATATTAAAAAAAAATTAATCATCTGTATATTTATGAGATAACACAAAAACATGAGTCATTTTGTCACTGATATTTAGCATCGCTAATTTGAAACCTAAGCAGATTATCCCTTTGAGGAATAGCGCTACTAGTGTGTGTACTTGGCGAGTGATTTTAGTAAGTTATTTTTCTTATAGGAAGTGATTTACTACTATATTGTAAGTTACAATATAGCAAAGAACATAGGCTTCATATCAGACTGGATGTGGTTTACTACTTGTTCAACTTTAAATGAATGGGCTTTACTTTCCTTATCTGTAAAATGGAGATAACAATATAATAAAATGGAGATAACAATAATATCCAGATATCTCAAACTTTTTATGCTGTTGAATGAGATAATGTATATAAATATGGTCACCATTAATGGATTCTCAAATACATTATTCCCTTTCTTTTCCTCATCTCTCCAGTATTCTTTCTAAGGACAGAACTATGGTTTAGAGAAGCAGGTAGAAAATGTGGGAGTTGATATTTCCTAAAGATTTTTTGAACAACAAATAAGCTGTCTTATATTTTTTTCTAAGACCATGTGCCAATTCTTTAAAACCTTACATGAATCTGGAATATCATTGCCCAATGAATGGTCCTTATTAGTAATCTTAAATATTTTCTCTCACACCTGGCTTCTCTGCTAAAAGGGAATCTGTTTGCAATGAAGTTGTTTTTTCCAATTAAGGTTTAAGTGAAAATTAATCAAAAGTCTTAGAAACAAAGATATGTGCAGGAATATTCACACAGCTACTTAGATATTTATCCTGCATCAGCTCTATTGTGTTGGCCAGATGTGAAGGCAGTAAAAGGAATCTATTCTATTGAAACTTCCTTGTCTCTTTTGCTGAAACACTACAGTATTAAACATGATTGGCTTTCCTGGTATTATATCCTTGTATTTATCATTTTGATATGCAAATTAAGGGGCTAAGGTAATGCAGGCACTATTCCCAGGGGTGGTGTAGAAAAGAGGTGAGTTCTATGAGCTGAACTATTTGGGGGAGAACCAGGAGAATGGACAGATAAAAACTCAGGACAGAGAGAGTCAACAGTAAAGGAATGTTGGTGACATATGAAAATTAACTTGCTGAT
This sequence comes from Bos indicus x Bos taurus, assembly GCF_003369695.1. Taxonomy (NCBI): domain Eukaryota; kingdom Metazoa; phylum Chordata; class Mammalia; order Artiodactyla; family Bovidae; genus Bos; species Bos indicus x Bos taurus. The sequence goes on along the minus strand of NC_040103.1, from coordinate 23,492,402 downwards.
CAATCAGCCTTGTTTGTTTTTTAACTAGTAGTGTCATCATTTAGATTTAACATCCGCAGAGCAGTATGTGGTTGTGATTACTCAGGGAAGTGAAGGAAGATGATTAGCACTTAGAGAGGCTAAAGGTAAAATGCTTCTGCTCTGGCTTAGCTTCTCTGAACCTCAGGAGAAATTCAAGTGCCAGGTACCCTAGAGAATGATCATTCTCTCAAAGTTTTATCTTACTTTTACCCTACTACACCTCTGCAAATCATTCACTTGTTAGCCTTAGTTTTTCACTGATTTAATAGACACAATGAGTTTTTCTTTCAGGTAGATTCAAATAAAATTTCTTTGATTCTCAAGTTAGGTTCAGGTAAGTCTCTGAGGTTACCTTGACAATTCAGGGCACCTTTTTCTTCATTTTCATGTGTACTAGTCAAGATAGGCTAAGCTATGCTGTACTATCAAGAAATAAAAATTAGGGTCAGTGGCTTAATACAATGAAAGTTTATTTCTTATTAATTGTGTGTGTGTGTGTGTGTGTGTGTGTGTGTGTGTATCTTCCCCTTTGCGAAACCTAGTTGTGAGGAGTTGTTCATAGTCACTCAGGAACCTTGGCTGATAGATACACTTTATAATTTGTAGCTACAACATCTTGACTGATGGCTAGATTCCCCACTGTCCTTGGGAGCAGAAGAGAAAGACTGGCACTATGGCAGGGGAAGAGAAACTGGCCAAGTACACATGGACTTTTTGCTGCCTTAACTTAGAAGTGGCATTGTTTCCTTCCACAGGCAGCCGTTGGCTAGAACTTGTCACCTGGCACTGCCTAACTGCAAGGGCAGGCTTCCTTGGTGGCTCAGATGGTAAAGAATCCACCTGCAATGTGGGAGACCTGGGTTCGATCCCTGGGTTGGAAAGATCCCCTGGAGGAGGGCATGATAACTCGCTCCAGTATTCCTGCCTGGAGAATCTCCATGGACAGAGGAGCCTGGCAAGCTTCAGTCCATGGGTTGCAAAGAGTCAAACGCATCTGACCAACTAAGCACAGCACACAGCACAGCAAATGCAAGGCCATTGGAAATGTGGAAGACCAAGTGTCGTATTTGGCAAGCATGTGATTTCTGCCACGTTTGAAATTTTCCTTTTCTTCGCATGTTCTAGAGCATAAATTAAACTGCTATAAAAGTGCTTCAAAACTGGAAAATATCTGCATATATAATAGCACGCTGTTTGCCTTTTTAGTTATTTGGCAATTGATTGTGTACAATTACATAAACTTTTAAAAAGATTTTTATTAATGCTAATTTTATCTGCCCCAACAAAATTATAATCTTAGGAAACAGAAACAGCGTCTTCTATTTTTTAATATCCTTCAGTTCAGTTCACTCACTCAGATGTGTCCGACTCTCTGCGACCCCATGAACTGCAGCATGCCGGGCCTCCCTATCCATCACCAACTTCTGGAGTCCACCCAAACCCATGTCTATCGAGTCGATGATGCCATCCAACCACCTCATCCTCTGTCATCCCCTTCTCCTCCTGCCTTCAATCTTTCCCAGCATCAGGGTCTTTTCAAATGAATCAGCTCTTTGCATCAGGTGGCCAAAGTATTGGAGTTTCAGCTTCAGCATCAGTCCTTCCAATGAACACCCAGGACTTATCTCCTTTAGGATGGACTGGTTGGATCTCCTTGCAGTCCAAGGGACTCTCAAGAGTCTTCTCCAGCACCACAGTTCAAAAGCATCAATTCTTTGGTGCTCAGCTTTCTTTATGGTCCAACTCTCACATCCATACATAACCACTGGAAAAACCTAGCCTTGACTAGACGGACCTTTGTTGGCAAAGTAATGTCTCTGCTTTTTAATATGCTGTTTAGGTTAGTCATAACTTTCCTTCCAAGGAGTGTCTTTTAATTTCATGGTTGCAATCACCAACTGCAGTGTTTTTTAATATCCTTATAGTACCTAAATTATCTGAATATCTTAATTGTAAAACAACTGATAAAGACACATATGCTAGTGCATATATAATTATATGTTAGTATAAATGTAAAGTCATAGCCCCTTACTTCTGAGAAGATTATATTGATAGACTGAAAAGTTCCTAGTCTGTTTTCAGATTTTCTCCATTTTTATTCCTCAGCCTTGAAGACAAGTGAGGAATTTGAAGGAAACCTTTTCTTAACCATTGGAAGACAGATTTATTTTTTCTAAAACAGGAAAGTTTGACTACCCCACCTTAAAAGAAAATAATTTAAAAATCCTTCAAGACTTTCTCCAGTTGGCACCAAGTATACTATTTCTTGAATCTTCCCTGGTGGCTTAGACGGTAAAATGTCTGTCTACAATGAGGGAGACCTGGGTCCGATCCTGGGTTGGGAAGATTCCCTGGAGAAGGAAACGGCAACCCACTCTAGTACTCTTGCCTAGAAAATCCCATGGACGGAGGAGCTAGGTGCAGGCTACTGTCCATAGAGTCGCAAAGAGTCGGGCATGACTGAGCCACTTCACTTCTCATACTATTTCTTTGATCATACCTCATTCTTATTAAAAACCTTCTCATGAGCCAATTTCATGTAACCTTAAGCCTAAATTCTTTCTTGCCATCAAGATTCTCTTTCAATTTGCTTAGACTCTAAATATCCCTTCTAGTTTTTTGCAATTAATCAATATTTCTCAATCCTTTATATCCTCTCCATTTTCTTATATCTGATTGATTCCAAAACATTATTTTATTCTTGCTCTGCAGAAATAGCCATCACTACCATCTTATAAACTCTTTTCACTATTTAATATTGTGTCATTTCATTTAGATCATTGATAATCAAGATTCCATACATTCTTGTAAAAGGATGATCCATTTCATTTATCTTATAAACAACTACAATGTAAGTAACTTGAAGGCAGAGTGAATTTTTTCCCAGCATTCTAAAATCTGTATGTTACATTGCCTTGTCATTCAAATTCTTAAATTAGACTGAATGGAAACCAAGATAATTATAACTAAAAGATTAGATTCTCAAGACTAAGTAGACTCATTTGTGTATGCTGATGATATTTATCCATCTTTCATGAGAAATGTCCTCCTCTCAGCTGGTAGTGTTAGCAGAATTTAAAGACTGAAGGAAGATGAACAAATATTTTAATCATGATAAAAATAATTTCATGCTTTTGTATAATGATTTATCATCTACAAAGTTTTTGACACAGCCCTAGCAGATAGGCAGGCCTGTAATACTATCTTCACAGACATAGAAACTGATCACATGTCTGAGAATCATTGGCGTTTTCTGGTTTGTAGACACACTGTGAAGCAAACATTTTCTCTCTATTCATGATTCTTCAGATAGACAACATGTGACCCTTGCAAAAAAGGAAATAGGAACATTATTTGGATCAGTTTGCACCTCTTGAAAAAAGACTATAGTCATCCTTCATGTTTGTGTACTGGCATATTTTCTAAACTTAGAGAAGGTATTCTCTGTGTTCCCAGACTCAGTAAAAAGAAAGCTTTGCAGGACAATGAAAGCTAAAGATGATACCCTATGAGAAAGGATTTAGTTCAGAGAATATATAAGCCTGTTGGTTACTCAATTCTGAATATAGTGGAGACATAGCCAAATATATTTATTTTAAAATGTTGTAATTTATTTCAGATGTTGTTTACTGCTTATTTACAGCTGTTGTTTAAAAGTAGCGAGTCCGAGCTAGAAATAGTACCTGTGGTTGGATTAAAAAAAAAAAAAAAGAAAGGGTAAAGAATTATAGATTTTTCTGGTGAAACCAGTGTGATAGATAAAGAAAAGATATGATAGCTGATAAACATCTAGAAACAACTTTTCTTGTGAAAACGATGCAATGGATAAAGATTGAATGTAGTGTCTTCACAATCCCAGAAACCTTTGTCAAATGCCGCAGTGTAGTCACAGGGGATATTTCATGAGAAGCTATGACTAGAAATCTAATCACAAAATAATTTACCAAAAGTATAGAAACCTGTAATTAGAGGCATAAAAGGTGTTACTGCATTGGATATAATAGTTAAGCAATTTTGGCTCATGAGAAATGATTCATTGGAAGGACATTGACAGGGCCTTAGGTACATCATGGTTTCCTGGGTTTGTGTAGGATGTGACAAGTGTTGGGTGGTCACTTTTCCTGCTGACAACTTATAATTCTGCAGTTAGAAAGTGATATCTTTGGTGTTAGCATCACTTTTTTTTTTGCCATTGCAAACCATCTTATATCATTTATTTTTTTTATTTTATTTTTAAACTTTACAATATTGTATTGGTTTTGCCAAATATCGAAATGAATCCGCCACAGGTATACATGTGTTCCCCATCCTGAACCTTCCTCCCTCCTCCCCATACCATCCCTCTGGGTCTTTTTTTGGAGTCCTTGTTGTGAGAACTCAACAAGGGTTTAGTAAGGGTAGGGAATGAACTCAAACACGTTGACTTAAATTTGGTGGTTAATTCCCTAAAAGGATGGTAGAAGAGGTTGAGATAGTGTAAAAGGACTAACGTCTGGGAGAAGAATGAAACAAAGAATGGGAGAGAAAGATAAAAGGAAGCTGAGTGGATGGTGGTAGTACAGTGATGAGAACAGGGCGGAGGACCCAGTTCAGTAACTTATGAACTTTACTGGTGGCACATCTGGAAGTAAGTCAAACTCGTGTTGCTGGGTTACAACTGTTTGCTATTTAAAGACAGTGTTTAGATCCATTAACTTTTCTAACCAGTTATCAGACTAGCAAAAAAGCCAATCCAGCAGGAAGCAGAGTTGATCATGTTAGTGCTTAGTAACTATGACTAATTAGAGCACTTAATTAAGCTGTCAAGAAAGGAGAAATCATGCTCAGTTTTTACTCTTTTGTACCCAGGAAGATGAGCAAATTCGTTTTCTGCCAGGCAGGCACATGATCCTTCCTTTCTCATTTGATACTGGTATGACCTCATGTGCACTTTCCTGAGGTGATCCAGATTATACAAGTAAATGACGTGCTTTGCCCTTTGCTTCATCCTGCTCTGGTGATTTTATTCGTATCTTAGTCATCTGGCATATAAAATATTTGAATCTGCTACTTTTAGCATACCCTATTGCCACTGTCACTGACCATTTATAATTATTATTATTTTCATTGTTAATGCTGGTTCTTATTTTAATAAGTACCAACAATGACTAATCAGGCTAATCATATTATTGTTATATCCTGAAATGGTAGTGAATATTTATTATTGTTAAAAATAATGGATATTATGTATTATGTGGGATGGAAACCTTATATATATTCTCACATTCAATCCTATGAAAACCCAGCAAGACAGGTTTATTGAAACTGTTGTCAGAATGGAAAATGTGAAGCAGAGAAGATTTAAATAAATGTTCGGTTTCACACAGCTAGTCCAGTGTTGACGCTAGGATGTGGACCTGCATGCTAAGTCACTTCAGTCATGTCCGACTCTGTGTGATCCCATGGACTGTAGCCTGCCAGGCTCCTCTGTCCATGGGATTCTCCAGGCAAGAATATTGGAGGGGGTTTCCATACCCTCCTGCAGAGAATCTTCCTGACCTAGGAATTGAACCCACCTCACTAAGCTAAATACAGATTTGTAATTATTGGTTATTTAGTTAGGATATAGCTGCTGCTGCTGCTGCTAAGTCGCTTCAGTCGTGTCCGACTCTGTGCGACCCCATGGATGGCAGCCCACCAGACTCCACCGTCCCTGGGATTCTCCAGGCAAGAGCACTGGAGTGGGTTGCCATTTCCTTCTCCAATGCATGAAAGTGAAAAGTGAAAGTGAAGTCGCTCAGTCGTGTCTGACTCTTTGTGACCCCATGGACTGCAGCCCACCAGGCTCCTCCACCCAAGGGATTTTCCAGGCAAGAGTACTGGAGTGGGGTATAGCTAAGTACTAGCTTATGTAGCCTGGACTTAATACATGTGTGTGTGTGTGTTTACTGACTTCAAATAGCTGTATAACTTTGTTTGCAGAAAATGGCTTCATAATAAACATGTAGCCAAGGACAATCTTATAATATTTTACTATGAACTAGTTGCACAGCAGGAAAATGTAGTTTCTATATTCAGTCCCTACAGAATTTCAAGGCAGAATCAATGAGTGAGAATGGGGCACCCCTTCAGTACAAAGTGTCCTCTAGACTAGAAGAATCATTCTGGGTCCAACTAGGACAATGTCTTTTAGCATCAAGTGAATGAATGCGTTTGTGTTTGTTTCATGTTCTTTATATACTCTGGCCTATAGGCAGGTATTTTGACATCAAGAACTTTAGCTTTTTTGAACTCTAAGGCTTTATGAATAAAATGTAGACAACACTAAGCATGTGTGCATGCTCAGTTGAGGTTGACTCTTTGTGAGATTATGGACTGTGGCCTGCCAGGCTCCTCTGTCATGGGATTCTCCAGGCAAGAATACTGCAGTGGGTTGCTATGCCCTCCTCCAGGAGGTTTTCCCCACCCAGGGATCAAACATGCATTTCCTGCTGAGCCACTGGGAAAGCCCCAGACAGAGCTCTATTATCTAGCTATATGGAAAGTGTAATGGTTAACCATTGTTTATTTATTTCTTCATTGATCCATTTGGTTAGGTATGGTTGTTGAAAATCATATTTACTGAAAGTTATTGGATATTATTACTGCTGTTTTTTGGGTAAAGGGTTGTTGATTTTACACTTATTTTCCTTTCATCAATTAATTTGGAATATCCTTATTGTCATCCTTAATTTTGTGAATGCTCTAGAAAGTTGATGAGTGTCCTTCAAATCTGTAGTTGTAGAAATGATTACTAGATACAGTGTTCAGAGATATAGATCAGGAGTTTCTGGTTTCATGGGACCTGAAGCTTATGCAATTTGGGGGACCTTCATGAATAAAAGGATTTTTCTGCATCTTTGAGATGATCATGTTTTTTATTCTTCAGTTTGTTAATTTGGTATATCATGTTGGTTGACGTGCAGATATTGAAAAATCCTTGCATCCCTGGAATAAATGCCACTTGGTCATGGTGTATGATCTTTTTAATGTATCATTGGTATCAGTTTGCTAGTATTTTGTTGAGGATTTTTGCTGGCCACTGGTTTTCTCTTTTCATGATATCTTTGTCTGGTTTTGATATCAGGGTGATAGTGGCCTCATAGAATGAATTTACGAGTGTTCCTTCTGCAATTTTTTTGGAATAGTTTTAGAAGAACAGCTGTTAACTCTTCTCGAAGTATTTGATAGAATTCACCTGTGAAGCCTTCTGATCCTTTGACTTTTGTTTGTTGGGAGTCTTAAAATTACTAGTTCAGTTTCAGTAGTACTGGTAATTGATTTGTTCATATTTTCTATTTCTTCCTGGTTTAGTCTTAGGACCTTGTACCTTTCTAAGAATTGAATTCTTCCATTCCTTCAATTCACATTTTGCTTTACAAATGGCTGCACAATTTTAGGAATTTTTTTTAACCACCAATTGGCATGCATGATCTTATTGGGTCATTATTTATATCTTTGTAATAAATTATAAATGTATTATTATTTCTGATAATTTAACAATTTTTATATTGTAATTTTTAATTTGTAGAATAAACTAATAAATTATTCTTTTGATTCATTGTTGCATTCTGTTATTTTTGTTCTTTGTTTTGGTATTAGAATGATCTGGGATTCATAAAAAAAGAATATAAAATTGTGAACAATTTTAATGAAAAAATTAGTTACAAAATGAATGCTAGGAATATTACTGGAACCTATTCCTACATTATGAAGAGTAGCAATAACTAACTATGCACAGATATTACTGCAAACCACAAAAATATACACCTCTAACCAAAAAGGAAGTCCCAGAGATATTCCATTTAACCAGGCCCCAGTGGGCCTGCAAGCATTCCAATGCTGTCTAACAGGCAGGAGAATAGAAATCATTCTTCTAAAAGGTCCGGTTGACACCAGTGGGAGTGCTAACACATGTCTATACATATATCCTGAAGCTAGATCAGTTGAATAATTTTGTATAAAGAAAGGCATATTTGGTTATGTTATAAAATGTAGCTTTATACTTATGGCTCATGTTAGAAAGGGTGAAATCTGTGGTATTTTTGAAGAAAAGTAAATTCTTATTGCTAAACCTATTGAACTAATATTTATGAGGGTGCACGTACACATAATATTGTTATTCTCATAATTTTATTATTGGATTATAAATAAAATGAACTTATTGAAAAGTAACTTAAGTAAGCTACTTACTTAAAAAGTTAAGAAATAAGTTTGATTTTGTTAAGGAACATTGTATAAGCTTATGGAGTTTGGCAACTGTTAATAGTATGCTATATTGAAAGTGCTGTTATTTTCGTATGTTAGAGCAACTTTCTTTCCCGTTATCAGAAAATTTAGGGTGAAAAAACTATAGTCAAAGTAAAATGCTTTATAAAACTGTACTCAGCAGAGTGATTTTACTTTTCAAAATGTTAATCTTTTTAAAGACATTTCTTCGTTTTACCTGTAGTGTTTAGTAAGACACGAATCTTTTCTCAAAAGAAAATAAATTTACAGTTTGACCATTTTCTGGCCAGTGTATCATTCCCAATCTGAGTGTTACTTTTCCATAAACATTTTAAGCTTGATTTCAATTAAGCATGTTTTCTTAATATGGAGACTTTAAAATAAGTATTTTAGTTCCTTAGACATTGGTATAAGACATTTCATCTTGAATTAAAAATTGTATACTAACTATATTTTATGGCTACCATTAAGGTTCAGATAATCGACTCATGTGCTATCAGCTCTATGCATGGAAGATGATATTTATTTTGCTGTCAGTAAGCTAACTTTTAATTTTCTTAGAGGAGATAAAAACATGATATTGTTCTTTTGAATATTTTACAAGCAGTCTTCCGTCTGCATCTCAGCAGTATAATACACATATATGGTGGTGATAGAACATAAGAGGTGAGGTGAGAGTATAGTAGTATACTCATGAGAAAATATATTACTATCAGTGTAAATAGAACATGAAAATATTCATCCATGACAATAATCCCCTACCAATAACTAAATACAGATTCATGATGGAATACAGAACAACCACTTATGAAGTAGTTTGTCATTAGGGATATGGTAGTTTGGGAAATTTAAGGTGTCCCTGATATCTTTATGGCTTTTAAAAATCTTTCCTTCTCTGCTCAGTGTTAGCTCTGAGGGCTGAAATTCCCAGGCCTCACTCCAGCAAATTCTTACAAAGAATAAAGCTCATGATAAGTGATATACCATCTATCTTTTCTGAAGCACTGTCTGCCTTCAGAATATTGTATTGATTAAATTTTGTGTCATGTTAAATTTTTATTGCTTAGAAATTTTCTGTAACATCCTTGCCTGCTCACAGCATTGCTTCTGTTTCTTCTTTGCTGTCTTCCTTTTCATTATCTTAGTCCTTTTACTCAAAACAATACCTACCTCTTTGTTTTCTTAATTATTTCTTTGTACTGGGAACTGTGAAAGATTCTTTAATATATCTCTCTCCAGCCTTGCTTTCTGTATCTAGTAATGGCGCCATTCTCTTTTTAATCTCCATCTGCAAAGCTTTTGCTTTATTAGATTTATTCCAACAACATGGTAACCTGATAGGGAACTATGAGCAATTCTCATCCCTAAACTCTTGAAGGCACCTGTGGTAGGGAAAAGAACTGACTTATGTTCCATGCTGGGTGCCATCCTTTATGTAGAAAGTTGAGACTCGAAGGGCCTATTTCAAAAATATACAGGAAGAAAGAGGTGAAACTGGAATTTGGACTCAGGACTTCCTGGTTCTGAGACACAACTTTCCCCTGTATTTTTACTGCTTCTATTAATATTTGATATTATATTATTTAAAAACTGGGATATCCTGGTTGGTTCATCTCTGTATAAAAAGTCAATTATGTTTTAGTTTTTAACTTAAATTAAAAAAAATAAATTCATCTCCAAAAATATTAGCACCATAAATTATTATTTAAACAAAGGGTATTTGCCTATATAGTAGATTTTAGTATTATAGTGAGGGTTATTTGAAACATTCCCAAAAGTTCCTAGAAAGTTGCAGCAGGTCTCTAGGGAAATATTGGGCTCTCTACTAAACAACTACTGAAATGTAGTATCAGTGAACAGTTCAGGCTTCTAGGTTGGCATCATTAAGAGAGATAGGATTGTTTTCAAAGCCATTTGGAGTATTGAAAAGTACTTTAAACAGCAAGAACAATGAATGGTGCCAGATATTATTCATAATGCCTCTCCCATTTGTCACAATTTTTCCTATCTCCAACCATTTGAGAATATTGCATCTTACCCAACCTGTAAGGAAGAGTAGTAAGAAAGGAGTCCATCATATAAATGTTGCCCTATTAAACCTATGAAGCATTCGTAGTCAAGCATTCACATTTTTAAAATTCAGTCAGATCAGTTCAGTCATCAGTCGTGTCTGACTCTTTGTGACATGCCAGGCCTCCCTGTCCATCACCAGCTCCCAGAGTCCACCCAAACCCATGTCCATTGAGTTGGTGATGCCATCCAACCATCTCATCCTCTGTCGTCCCCTTCTCCTTCTGCCCTTAATCTTTCCCAGCATCAGGGTCTTTTCCAATGAGTCAGTTCTTTGCATGAGGTGGCCAAAGTATTGGAGTTTCAGCTTCAACATCAGTCCCTCAAAAAAACACCCAGGACTGATCTCTTTTAGGGTGGACTGGTTGGATCTCCTTGCAGTCCAAGGGACCCTCAAGAGTCTTCCCAAACACCACAGTTCAAAAGCATTAATTCTTCAGTGCTCAGCTTTCTTTATAGTCCAACTCTCACATCCATACATGACTGCTGGAAAAACCATAGCCTCGACTAGATGGACCTTTGTTGACAAAGTAATGTCTCTGCTTTTTAATATGCTGTCTAGGTTGGTCATAACTTTCCTGCCAAGGAGTAAGCGTCTGTTAATCTCATGGCTACAATCACATCTGCAGTGATTTTGGAGCCCCCCAAAATAAAGTCAGCCACTGTTTCCCCATCTATTTCCCCAGAAGTGATGGGACCAGATGCCATGATCTTCGTTTTCTGAATTTGAATTTTAAGTCAACATTTGCACTCTCCTCTTTAACTTTCATCAAGAGGCTCCTTAGTTCTTCTTCACTTTCTGCCATAAGGATGGTGTCATCTGCATATCTGAGGTTATTAATATTTCTCCTGGCAATCTTGATTCCAGCTTGTGCTTCTTCCAGCCTAGCGTTTCTCATGATGTACTCTGCATATAAGTTAAATAAGCAGGGTGACAATATATAGCCTTGATGTACTCCTTTTCCTATTGGAACCAGTCTGTTGTTCTATGTCCAGTTCTAACTGTTGCTTCCTGACCTGCATACAGGTTTCTCAAGAGGCAGGTCAGGTGGTCTGGTATTCCCATCTCTTTCAGAAATTTCACAGTTTATTGTGATCCACACAGTCAAAGACTTTCGCATAGTCAATAAAGCAGAAATAGATGTTTTTTTCTGGAACTCTTGCTTTTTTGATGATCCAGACGATGCTGGCAATTTGATCTATGGTTCCTCTGCCTTTTTTAAATCCAGCTGGAACATCTGGAAGTTCACAGTTCACGTACTGCTGAAGCCTGGCTTGAAGAAATTTGAGCATTACTTTACTAGTGTGTGAGATGAGTGCAATTGTGTGATAGTTTGAGCATTATTTGGCATTGCCTTTCTTTGGGATTGGGAATCAAATCTGACCTTTTCCAGTCCTGTGGCCACTGCTGAGTTTTCCAAATTTGCTGGCATATTGAGTGCAGCACTTTCACATCATCATCTTTTAGGATTTGAAATAGCTCAACTGGAATTCCATCACCTCCACTAGCTTTGTTCATAGTGATGCTTCCTAAGGCCCACTTGACTTCACATTTGTCTGGCTCTAGTGAGTGATCACACCATCATGGTTATCTGGGTCATTAAGATTTTTTTTGTACAATTCTTCTATGTATTCTTGCCACCTCTTCTTAATATCTTTCTTCTGCTTCTGTTAGGTCCATACCATTTCTGTCCTTTATTGAGCCCATCTTTGCATGAAATGTTCCCTTGGTATCTCTAATTTTCTTAAAGATATCTCTAGTCTCTCCCATTCTGTTGTTTCCCTCTATTTCTTTGCATTGATCACTGAGGAAGGCTTTCTTACCTCTCCTTGCTATTCTTTGGAAGTCTGCATTCAAAGGGGTATATCTTTCCTTTTCTCCTTTGCTTTTCGCTCTCTTCTTTTCACAGCTATTTGTAAGGCCTCCTCAGACAGCCATTTTGATTTTTTGCATTTCTTTTTCTTGGGGATGGTCTTGATCCCTGTCTCCTGTACAATGTCATGAACCTCCATCCATAGTTCTTCAGGCACTCTGTCTATCAGATCTAGTCCCTTAAATCTATTTCTCACTTCCACCGTATAACTGTTAGGGATTTGACTTAGGTCATACCTGAATGGTCTAGTAGTTTTCCCCACTTTCTTCAATTTAATCTGAATTTGGCAATAAGGAGTTCATGATCTGAGCCACAGTCAGCTCCCGGTCTTGTTTTTGCTGACTGTATAGAGCTTCTCCATCTTTGGCTGCAAAGAATATAATCAATCTGATTTCAGTGTTGGCCATCTGGTGATGTCCATGTGTAGAGTCTTCTCTTGTGTTGTTGGAAGAGAGTGTTTGTTATGACCAGTGAATTTTTTTGGCAAAACTCTATTAGCCTTTGCCCTGCTTCATTCGTATTGCAAGGCCAAATTTTCCTGTTACTCCAGGTGTTTCTTGACTTCCTATTTTGCATTCCAGTCCCCTATAAGGAAAAGGACATCTTTTTTGTGTGTTAGTTCTAACAGGTCTTGTAGATCTTCATAGAACTGTTCAACTTTAGTTTCTTTAGTATTTTGGGTCAGGGCATAGACTTGAATTACTGTGATACTGAATGGTTTGCCTGGGAAATGAACAGAGACCATTCTGTCATTTTTGAGATTGCATCCAAGTACTACATTTCAGACTCTTTTATTGACTATGATGGCTAGTCCATTTTTTTCTAAGGGATTCCTGCCCACAGTAGTAGATACAATGGTCATCTGAGTTAAATTCATCCAATCCAGTCCTTTTTAATTTGCTGATTTCTAGAATGTCATTGTTCACTCTTGCCATCTCCTGTTTGACCACTTCCAATTTGCCTTGTTTCATGGACCTAACATTCCAGGGTCTTGTGCAATATTGCTCTTTACAGAATCAGACCTTGCTTCTATCACCAGTCAGATCCACAGCTGGGTGTGTTTTGCTTGGCTCCATCCCTTCATTCTTTCTGGAGTTATTTCTCCACTGATCTCCAGTAGCATATTGGGCACCTACCGACTTGGGGAGTTCATCTTTCAGTGTCCTATCTCTTTGCCTTTTCATATTGTTCATGGGGTTCTCAAGGAAAGAATACTGAAGTGGTTTGCCATTCCCTTCTCCAGTGGACCACATTCTGTCAGACCTCTCCACCATGACCCATCCGTTTTGGGCGGCCCCACATGGCATGGCTTGGTTTCATTGAGTTAGACGAGGCTGTGGTCCATGTGATCAGATTGGCTAGTTGTCTGTGATTGTGGTTTCAGTCTGTCTGCACTCTGATGCCCTCTCTCAGTGCCTACCATCTTACTTGGGTTAAAGTTACAATTGTTAACCTCCTACTTATATAATCTTGGGGGAACTCATGCTATAATCGGAGAAGGCAATGGCAACCCACTCCAGTACTCTTGCCTGGCAAATCCCATGGATGGAGGAGCCTCGTGGGCTGCAGTCCATGGGATCACACAGAGTTGGATACGACTGGAGCAACTTAGCAGCAGCTGCAGCATGCTATAATAAGGCATTAGACCAGAGATTGAAGAAGCTCAGATTGACCTGGTGGATCAGTCATGTGATTCTGCAATCACTTAGCTTTGCATAATAAAAGAGTTTCAATTAAAAACCCTATGTTTAATGCTTTTGTTAAATTTTAACACTTTTATTCTATATATTCATTCCTTCTGTCTTGCAATAAATTTTTATGTCTCAGATCAGATCAGATCAGATCAGTTGCTCAGTCGTGTCCGACTCTTTGTGACCCCATGAATCGCAGCATGCCAGGCCTCCCTGTCCATCACCAACTCCCAGAGTTCACTGAGACTCACGTCCATCGAGTCAGTGATACCATCCAGTCATCTCATCCTCTGTCATCCCCTTCTCCTCCTGCCCCCAATCCCTCCCAGCATCAGAGTCTTTTCCAATGAGTCAACTCTTCGCATGAGGTGGCCAAGTTTGTACAAATTTTTATTATTGGGATACATCCTCTTTATTAACAAAGTTGCTGTTATAACCAGAAGTGGTGACTGATCCTGACTCCTAACTTCTTATGTGAGTATGTAGATTTACAAAGGAGCTGTGGATACCTTCCTACTTACTTTTGAAGCTGTAAATATTAAGTGTTTAAAATATACTAAAAGGGACAAAATTAAGGACAATGACCAATTATTTTATAAATATTGAATATATAGGTCACATAGGAGAGAGGGTTAATATTTCTCAGATGTGTCATTAAGTAAGGTTAGTTAAATTCTCATTGATTTTGTATTTGTCTGTGCTCTTAGAGGACAATTATCTAGTTCTTCAGCAATACTGAGTGGTAACATTTCCAGGGAACATAAAAGGTGCTTAAGATGTAAATAAATGAAATTATGCTGCTTGTATTATAGATAATGAAGGAAATATTTTTTAGCACTAGCTCTATTTTAAGCTCTTTCAAATGATATGCATATAGATCCTGACTGATGAGCACCCTGGTGAATATAGTCTAAAATTCTTCACATTTGACTTTGAATCCATTGTGGTAATTTTCTCCAAGGTTGCCAAATAGTAGGAAAATCTGGAGACAACTTAAAAAATTCAAATTCCTTTTATCATCATTATGTCTCTCCTCAGATCAATGAGATGAGATTTTTTTCTACAGATATCCTATGTATTTGTATGGTTTTAGGATCAACATATTAGGGAAATAGTGCATCATAGTATTTAAGCAATTTTCTTCTTTCCTTTTTGTACTAAAGTTAATTGTGTCAAAGTTGAAGAAACCTCAGTATTCTAAGAGATTGTTGGTTTTCAGAAAATAGAATATTATGATAAAGAAGTTATATTATTGCTATAAAACCTTATTACAAACTTCTATTTTAGAGAATGGCATATCTATAACATTTTATATGTGTCCTAGAATTTATTTCTATTCCTCATCTTTATTGTTATTTTTCCTTGTACCTTAACACATAATCAAGTATATACAACTTAAGTACAGTGAACATCCTACTGAGATGAATGGTTTGCCGTGTTAGGTGAGCCAGAGGAATTTGTTATTTCAATTGTATCATACTATATATATATATAAAACACTTAGAACTAAAATCTACATTAAAAAAAGATAAAAATCAAAAATATGAGAATTGTTTGCAGACTTTGTTTTTATATAGCAGCAAAACTTGTTTTCTAGCATGCTGTACCATCACTTGTAAGAACTTGAAAAATGTATCAGTTGAATTTGTTTGAACTTTATTACAATAATCAGTTTGGGAGTTTTGATGCATAATGTATGACAGTATATGCTGTTTAAAAGTCAACTGTTCTAATGTAGGAAAATCTGTATTATTTAAAAACAGATTAAGAAAAGACAATTTTAATTTTATGTAATATTAAACATTTTTAGGGAAGAGTAGCTTTTAATTTGGAGAAGGCAATGGCACCCTACTCCAGTACTCTTGCCTGGCAAATCCCATGGATGGAGGAGCCTGGTGGGCTGCAGTCCATGGGGTCGCTAAGAGTCGGACACGACTGAGCGACTTCCCTTTCACTTTTCACTTTTATGCATTGGAGAAGGAAATGGCAACCCACTCCAGTGCTCTTGCCTGGAGAATCCCAGGGATGGTGGAGCCTGGTGGGCTGCCGTCTATGGGGTCGCACAGAGTCGGACACCCCTGAAGTGATGCAGCAGCAGCAGCAGCAGCAGCAGCTTTTAATTACAGGGAATAGTGAAATCTGAGAAGAAAAAGCAATGTGCTTGGAGCCACACAATATGAATTGGATTCTAGTTCATATTGAAATTTCCTAGTTGTGTTATTTGTTGTTAGCATCATTGCTGTGCTTCCTTCTCCTCAGCCTCTAAATGGAGAGGCCCTAGAATAATTTAGGATGAGCAGTAGAGCAGTCTGGAACAATATCACAAGCTGGAGTAAGCTGATCTTTAGTGGAAGTGAAGGAATTTATGATAATGCTCTCTTTTTTTAGTCCCCATGTATCCTCTGCTCTGGTGTTTTGAGCTGTAAGACTTGTGGAAGTACAGTTAGGATTACATGATTTCTGCTTGCTAAGTTCCATTTATTGTTCTGGGGCCAAGAGTTGCCAAGCTAGTGAAGCCTAAGAGCAAGTTTGGTTTTAGAAAAGGAGTGAAGAGTAATTTGAAAAGGTTCTTCTGTGTTTTCTCACATAGAAAATCTGTGTGGGGTAGAAGGAGGCAGAGATTTGCAGTTAGTCATCTCAGGAATTAAAAAAAAAATCATCTAGTTGGTGTATTTATTTGCATATCTTTTGAGACCTCAAGCACAGTGTTAGGTACAGTACAGAGTCTGTCAAGGAGAAAACATCAGTTCTTGCAACTAGGTAAGCTTGTTTTTTACCTAAAATTACTTCAATGTCCCCATCTAAAATTATATTTTAAAAAATGTGTGGATAGACCATAATGCATATAACTTGTATATAAGTAATTAATAGTTCACTCCTCTAGTACATATGCAAAGAAATTGGACTACATTTCTTCTTGGCTGATGAATTGTTAAAAGTGTCTAGAGAAAATAGATAAGTGAGAATGTCTTTTCAAAAATCACTGACTTCCGTTTGCTTCCAGGTAGACACTGATAAGATATAGAGTAAAATTATGAGGGGCTGGTGTAGGAAATTAGATAATAAGTTTTTTTAGATTGGGAGAGAATTTAGAGATAATCTAGTCCAATTTATACATTTTAGAAATAGAGATTGGGAACTGGAAGAATAATAAGTCACTTGGGTAATGAGATCTCATTCCTGTGAGGGAAAAGTCTCCACTATGGTTTTGGCTTTGTGACATTGCTTGTATCACTGTCTTTCCTTACTGATTAATTGTACCGTAAATATTTTATCTCCCTGTGCTATAAGGTTCCTGAGAACTGTAACTGTGTTTTATATTTCTTTGTAGCTATTCAAAATTTCAGTAAATAAATGTTTGTTGTTGTGATGCTGATTTGTGGGAAAGACTTCCCTACCTCTACAAGTAATGTGATTTGTGCTGTCACCTTGGCAAATAAAGAATAGTCGCTGTCATGTAAGTAATCCAAACAAAGCTTTGCATAAACATTTTAAGATCCTAAAATATCAGAACAGATGAGGCTGTTGAATAAAAATTAACATCAATCACAACCCACCCCATTTTTAACAAGCTAAAAATCCAAGTGGATTATTTGATACAAGTGGTCACTTCTGCTTTCGGTCTGAGAGGAAGTCAATAACTCCTTTTGCTGTTACTTACAAGAATAGTTTAAATTCTGTGCAGGACATGAATCTGGGGAATCACATCAGCCTCAGCGTAAAAAGGAGCCTGGAGAGAGCAAAACAGTATCTCCCCACTCTAGCTGCTGAGGGAAGGTGGCCTTACATTTCACTTCAGGAACTGGCAGGTTAAATTTAATTTTCAGAGTCAGAGCTTGCCTTTTAAGCTCCCTATCCATTCTGCAATCTAACCCGAAGGTGCACTTTTTCTTTTTCACTGTTCTTAAGTCATTTGGAGAAATCTAATACAGCGTATTTTCAATTACATCAGCTGAGCTAAGGATAGATTTTCCTCTCTATACAATTCAGTTGCAAAAGAAAAAAGTAAACCTAATTGCAAGAAAGGGAGGGAAGGAGGTCTAGACTATGTAAAAATTGTTTGATATTTGACAAATTAGTTACTGTGTCTGGTGTGATATGAAAATTAAGGATAATGCTTCCCACTGACCCGAATTGCAGATTCTTCATGGCAGGTTCTGCATGAACCCTGCATGCAGGCTGTGCAGCAGAGCATCACACTTTAGTGGAAAGAATTTAGGCAGTGGAACTCAGAGGGAGAACATGTATATGAATATTACAGTCTTTAAAATTATGTGAGATTTGTGTATGCCTAGTCACAATCAATGAGTTGATGAGATCAAAGTCTACTAATTTATAAATGGAGATTGCATTAGATCATGAATTTAAGGATAAGTTACAAGTAGTACATCTTCTAATTCTAAGCCTACTTAGGGATTTTTAAATTCAAACTCATCATAAGCCAAGACTGAGGCTTACAGTAATAACTAGTGCCAAACGCGTGTATACATGTTAATTGCAATGTGTATTGTGTAGAACACATGCCTATATCAATACTTTACCTTTGACCTTTGTACTGGAAGGACTAACACATAGGATCTTTGCAGCATAGATTTTCTCTCTATATATATGTTGGTGATGAACACGTCATATTCTATGTTGGGTAATTTGAGTTTATCAGGACTATGTCCTTCCTAAAAATCCACCATTGAAAAATTAGGTTTTTTTTTTTTTAGTTTGACAATTGTTTTGGGGTTTATTTTCTTTTTTCTGTAAGTAAAATGTAAAGCA
The DNA here is from genome assembly GCF_003369695.1 of Bos indicus x Bos taurus. Taxonomy (NCBI): domain Eukaryota; kingdom Metazoa; phylum Chordata; class Mammalia; order Artiodactyla; family Bovidae; genus Bos; species Bos indicus x Bos taurus. The sequence continues at coordinate 23,473,729 of NC_040103.1, read as the reverse complement.
CCATAGTGAAATAAAGCCTTGACATTTTATCACCTAAACTTTATAGAATTAATAATTGGTAAGCCAAGTGAGAGTACTTCTGAAGAGGGAAACAGATATATGTCTTGGGTCAAGAATATAGTTGATTGCAGAGTAATTACACTGATAGTGGTATGTGAGCTATAAATTCAACTTATGTTTTGTCTGTAGCTCATAAATAACTATTTTTTGGAAAATGGAGTTTCATATTTAATACTTTCCCCTCAGTATTGGAGTTCTCTTGAATTTGTTGAACAATAAGAGCCCTATTAGCTCATCAGGCATAGTCTACATGAAATATGGAAGTAATTAGCACTTGCTTCCTGTTTCTGCTGCTGCTGCTGCTAAGTCGCTTCAGTCGTGTCCGACTCTGTGCGACCCCAGAGACAGCAGCCCACCAGGCTCCTCCGTCCCTGGCATCCTCCAGGCAAGAACACTGGAGTGGGTTGCCATTTCCTTCTCCGATGCATGAAAGTGAAAAGTGAAAGTGAAGTCGCTCAGTCGTGTCCGACTCTAGCGACCTCATGGACGGCAGCCTACCAGACTCCTCCGTCCATGGGATTTTCCAGGTGAGAGTAGTGGAGTGAGGTGCCATTGCCTTCTCTGGCTTCCAGTTTCTACCTTCATCTTTTCCTATTTTTTGCTAAATGACGTTACGTCATTAGGTAGGCTAACATTTTCCTACGTGGAATGATTACTGATTTTGCTTAAAAGACCTCAGGTTTTAATGCCATTTTCTTTTCTGTTTTGAGATAAGGATACAAGAAAATCCATTTATGATCATAAACTTTTTGATGCAGAAATACTTAACCCCATTACAAGGAGATAACATTAAAGAATACTAAATATACCATATCTAGTTATATCAGTGGAACTTTGTCATGTTGTTTAGTTGCTAAGTTGTGTACAACTTTTGCAACTGAATGAACTGCAGGCTGCCAAGCTCCTCTGTCCGTGGGATTTCCCAGACAAGAACACTGGAGTGGGTTGCCATTTCCTCCTCCAGGGGATCTTCCCAAACCAGGGATTGAACCCACATCTTCTGCACTGGCAGGCGGATTCTGTACTGCTGAGCCACCAGACAAGGTGATGATGAAAATTTTTAAAAGAAATGCTTTGAAACATAAGGCTAGCTAGAACAACAGAGAGACACTATATGCTATTAATGTTATGAAGTGCTGCAGTTCATGGGAATGAGAATGTTTGATTGCTGGCATTTTCTGTTGTGTACTCTACTTTGTGTTTTTAAATCATATTCCTCTTTTTGATGTTTGATCCTGGCATTTCATTATAAGAGCTATGCGGTTCTTCACAATATACTCTTTTTCTCACAGTAAAAGTTATCATGATTTTCAAAGTAATCAGAGATTTTTCATTCAGAGCGTTTTAATCACATGTGTCATTAGTGCTCCAGATACTTTAATTTTTTGCCTTGATCAGTAACTTGTGGTACATTGAAGAGCTATGTAATATTTTCTGGATTCTTAATTTTCATGTATTACTGCTTTTATATTTCTTGAAGTGAAAGTCACTCAGTAATGTCCAACTCTTTGTGACCCAAGTTCTCTAGGCAAGAATACTGGAGTGGGTACCCTTCCCCTTCTCTAGGGGATCTTCCCAACCCTGGGATCAAACCCAGATCTTCCACATTGTGGACAGATTCTATACCAGCTGAGCCACCAGGGAAGCCCTTATATCTCTTAGTGGATGACAATCATATCATTTATATTTATGTTAAATGCAAAATGAATGATTGATTTCCTTGGTATTGGTCATGTTTTAGGAAGTCTATCTACATACTAGCTTTGCTTTCTCAAGAATACTGGATATTAATTACTAAGGCCATGCAAAAATCATAAATACTAGCTTTTAGATACATTTGAGGATACTCCTTGATTTGCTAGAATTTGAGAAGAATTTGCTTTGTTTTTTACAGAATTATTTTCCTTGGGTAATGTCTCCTGGTTAATCCTATTATTATGTTTGTTACTTACTCCCCGTGGGCATGAAGGGAGTGAATAGAGGTAGGGAAAGAAAGGAGACAGTGAAGGAATGCTGTTTGTTTAAGAAGAATTGTATTATTTTGCTTTATTTTTTCATCTAGACCAGGTTAACCTGATTAGAGAGGTGATTGCTTAAGATAGCAAATTTCCCATTTTGTTTAAAATTCCTAGGAAAAGCACATCCTTTATCTCTCTTGACAATCTAATATTCCCTCTTCTATATCACTTCACTATTTCAGACAGCTCATTCAATAACCTTTGCCAACAAAGGTCAGTATAGTCAAAGCTATGGTTTTTCCAGTAGTCATTTATAGGTGTGAGAGTTGGCCATAAAGAAGGCTGAGTGCAGAAGAATTGATGTTTTTGAATTGTTTTGCTGGAGAAGACTCTTGCGAGTCCCTTGGACCACAAGGAGATCAAACCAGTCAATTCTAAAGGAAATCAACCCTGAATATTCACTGGAAGGACTGATGCTGAAGCTGAAGCTCCAATACTTTGGCCACCTAATGCGAAGATCTGAGTCATTAGAAAAGACCCTGATGCTGGGAAAGATTAAGGGCAGAAAGATAAGGGGTAACAGAGGATGAGATGGTTGGATGGCATCACCGACTCAATGGACATGAGTTTGGGCAAACTCTGAGAGAGAACGAAGGGCAGGGAAGGCTGGCATGCTGCAGTCCATGGGGTCACAAAGAGTCAGACACAACTTAGCAACTGAACAGCAGCAACAATATTCAGTAACCCAAGATTTTCTTTCAATATGTGGGGATGTTAGGACCCTTTGATCGTGTTTGTTTTGTTTTGTTTTAGGATGACATTGAACTAAGGGCAGGAAGAATGGTTGAAGCTGTAATTTCTAGGAGGATATGTTACTATGGAGGAGAAGAGATATGGAGAAAACTGCCTTGGAAAACTAGAACAGGAAATTCTGGTTTAATTTAATCAGATGAAATAACTTTTAGGTTGATTATTTTAGCATTTGAAAATGTATTGGTATCTATTTCATGAACATATGGGAACTCCTAGGAGCACCTTGAATCTTTGGCATCTTTTATTATCTATTTTAGAGGCTAAAAGGAGGAAGGGAAAGGTACAAGAACTGAATAGACAAGTGGCCAGATAAGAAGCAAACATCTTTCTGTTTATTTATTGCTAATCTTTTCCTCTTGTGCCAAACGGTAACACTGCAGTAACACTTTTGCCAGTAACTATATTTAAATATTTCCGTGTTAACGCCTTCTCTTTATGGTGTTCTTTTACACATAGCACTCTCCTTTCATGTCTTCCCTCTTGCTTTGTATCTTTTCTCTTATAGTTTAACTTCACTCAACTCCAAACTAAGAGACACTGCCACAGTCACCTCCCAGAGACATAAAAGAATTCCTGGAAAGAAGAGGAGCATGTCTGTCCTTGATACCACTGGTCAATACTTTTCAATAAATTATTCTTGTTCTGTATTGGTATTTTACACATTTGGAGACTCCATAACTCTAGGAAATTGTTAAGATAGTTTCATCAGAAAGGAGTGAAATAATTTTACTGGAGATGCTATGGGACAGAAAAAAATAAGGGCACTGCATGAGCATTTTGTTTCCATTATCCTTGGCCTAAACTCTATTTTTGAATAAGTAGAATCAGGGAATCAGATTCAGGCAGGATTTCTGGGCCCTGAAAACATGGTTCATTGGAGCAATATTTTCAAAAAGAGACTATTTCTTTTCTCCCCTCTGTATTCTCTATCGCAAGTTATAATTATTTCTTCTTTATGCAACCCTGACCTCTTTTATCTTCTCCTTCAATTCGCAGATATCAAAAGAAGATAGCTACCCAAAAGTGTTTGGTCCCCAATTTCCTATCTACTTACCCAGAAAGTCCTATTAAAGCTCCAGTAGATCTGATAATAGCTAACATTTACTGAGCACTTAGGAAGGGCCAAACATTACACTAAATGTTATAAATATATTTAACTCTCATACTGACCCCAATAAGGTAGGAATAATTATTGTACATATTTTACCTCTTAGGAAACTGAAACTCAGCAAGATTATATAACTAGCTAATGTGTGGTGGGTCAGGGTTATAAACTCTGAGACTCTGAAGCCAGCACTCCTAACCATTACTCAGTCTTAACCACTACTTTAACCACTACTCACTCTTATCCGCTACTCTCTCCCTGTTCTAACAGGTGAACACACTCACAAATTTTACTTCTTCCTCTTGCAGACCCATCTCTCTCACCAGTGTATCTGGATTCCATTTCCATAGTTTTATACCCAGTTTTTAAGTATCTTCCAAGCCCTATTAGATTGATGATTCTGTTGGGCTGCTTAATTCTTGACTCTGATTTTTTCCCCTAAATCCCTCTTTTGGAATGTCTGTTGGTTATATTAACCCAGTGGGTCATGCTTTCAGGGTCTAGAAGTCCTGCCACAATTTGAGTCCCTGTTTCTGCTTATTCCAGAGAAGGCGATGGCACCCCACTCCAGTACTCTTGCCTGGAAAATCCCATGGTCGGAGGAGCCTGGTAGGCTGCAGTCCATGGGGTTGCTAGGAGTCGGACATGACTTAGCGAATTCACTTTCACTTTTCACTTTCATGCTTTGGAGAAGGAAATGGCAACCCACTCCAGTGTTCTTGCCTGGAGAATCCCACGGACAGGGGACCCTGGTGGGCTGCCATCTATGGGGTTGCACAGAGTCAGACATGACTGAAGTGACTTAGCAGCAGCAGCAGCAGTTCTGCTTATTCAGAAGGAGTTTAGAATGATAGATAATGGAGATGAAGTGTATTTATCTTCTCCTTTCCCAGTTTATAACATTTCCAGTACAATGCTTCCAATCCTTTCTGCTGAAACTATTTATATTTTTTTCTAAATGTATTGTGAGGGTGGCGGAGGTTATACATATATAAAATGTATAATAGATGGCAATAGCAAAAAGCATATACCAATGGAATCAAAGACAGTTATGATCCTCTTCGTTCTTCTTTTTCTTCTTATACCTTCGCAAGGAAGTTGTAGCAGTGTGTGCAGCTTAGAGTTAACTGAAATTAGGTTAGATTAGATTCCCAATCCCTGGTGCCGTTACTGTGGTAGAGAAAACTGAGTGATCAAAACGCTATTATCTCACACCTACCCTTGAATGCTGAACCTTGAAACCCATCCTATTAGATTTATGGTAGCAACGGATTCTGAGATGACAGTTGTGTAAAGTGTACAGTAATTGGAAAAAAGGACAGATAATATTTCAGGCTATGAAAATGAAACAAGGTCTCTGGACTGAAAGTTCATTAGCTATTGCATACTTCAATACATGTTAGTAGAATAAATTTAAAAACAAGGAAGGACACTGTCTAGGAAGGGAATAGAATACTTTTTTGCTTTTAAAAACTTTATTTCAACATAACTATACTTATAGAAATGCAGTCACGTTGGTTAATAGAATGCAATTTAACTTATCCTACACAATTTGGACCAAAAAGAAAAAAAAAAACCAAACCAAAAACTGATACATGGTTTGCTTTAAAAAAGAAAGGCAAAGGATTTACAATCTGGTTTGTTTCATCTATTACAAATGTATATAAAAGATCCTTCATCAAATGCTGCTAAAGCAAACAGCATGAACCTTGAGAAATTAAACTTTGGTTTGTCTCTGAAAAATAATATGTATTGCCCTTTAAATGTTTATAAAATTAGTGCAACAAAATATTGTTGTAATGTTTCAGTGACAGTTCACAAAATTCAGTAACTAATGGATGTTGATGAGGCTGTGGAGAACCTATGTATATATGTGCAAATAGAAAAGCTATCTGATCTAGTTGATTTTGTGTGTTGATCTATGCAAAGCTAGATTCAGATAATTTCTTCTTATCTGTACAGGAAGACAATATAATATTTTTTGTATGTTTCAGTATTCACTGAATCTAGTAATTAACTAATTAGTATCAGATACCTGGTAGTTTTTATGTGTATTCAGTGCTTTGATGTTTGGCACCTATGTTATTGAGGATGTATGGGAAGGGAACAAATTCAGATTTATTGAGCATATACTGTATGTTGTTATCTTTGTGCAAGGTGCTTTAGATATCAAATCTAATTTAATTTTCAGAGGCTGCCTAGTGAGGTAAATCCAATTACTCTTATTTTGCCAGTGAGGAAATATAGGTTTCAAGAATGTGAGAAATTGACCTCAAGTTGCCTCAAAGATTTTTCCATTGTACTGAGGGGAATCATGCTTTTTATCAAGCATAACACCTATTAAGTTACTTTATCCTTATGTCATCCTTTTAAAAATTTGGGCAAGCCATTAAAAACAGAAGTTATCATAGCTTTTGCATTCATTTTACAAACTCAGTGTAATATAAGCTATGCCAATGAAGGCAAACCATGACTCTTGGCCAGAGAGACAGCTCTCACTATTCATAATGAACACTTACAGGGATTTCACTCAATGGAAAATTTGGGAAACTTCACATAGCATCAAATGTGATCTTTCTAATATTGATTTTACTCTTAGACAAACCATTTCACCTCCATTTGTCCTATTTTTAAAAACAGGTTTTCATTAATTTCTGACAAGTTAGTGCTACTTTGCATTCCCATATCACAATACTAGATAATTTTAAAACTCTGTAAGAAATAAACATTTATATAATGTCAAAACAGCACAAATCTCTCACCCTCCATTCTTTGAAACGTAAAGGAAAAAAACTGTATGGGTTAGATGAGAATCAGATAGATTTCTAGGGTCCTTGCAAATGAACTTTGCTTAAACACTTTGAAGTACCATGGATTAAGTTCTAAGCCATAGAAGTTTTTTTTTTTTTTTTTTTTTTTTCTGTGTTAAAAGAAAAACACTCATATTAAGTGTTACAGGTCAAAGAGATTCAAAACTGGTATTTTCTTCCTTATCTTTGATCTGCTTTGAAAAATTCACTTACACTCCAGGTACTCAATTTTTAAGCAAAAGGAAGCAAATTATTTTTACATTAAAATTCCCCAGTTGTTAAATTGCCTACAAAACATAATGTTTGGAGTTATGGAAATAAACAGAGAAAATAGTCTCCAGTATCAAAATTAACCTGCACTATTGAGCTGGCCTGCATATAACTCAGTCACATTGACTGAAAACTGTCAGAAAGGACAAAGCACAAATACCAATGATTGATGAATAGGCTTACAAAGATGGATGATTCTCTTTGGAGCTGTGAGAGAGTGAAAGATAACCATCACAGCAAGAACTGGTGTTAACTCTTCTTAAAAAAAAAAAATCATTGTTAATGATCTAGCAGACTGAGTCAACAGCACATCAATGAGTCTGATGAAAGATGTGAGATCCAGAGGTGTTATTGCATCAGGTTGAGAGAAAAAGAATTCAAATAAACTCTATGCTAGAAGAAATAGGAAAAGAGATAAATGACAGCTTGGGAGGAAAACCTACTCCCTCAGGAAGATTTTTCTTAGACCATTTCTTCATGTGGGACACACTAGCGTTTCAACAGCATGATTTGGCTAATTCAGCACATGACCAGAGTTACTGTGGTTCTATAATTGTTTTGCTACTGAGCGTAAGGGACTATATTTCCACTGATCAGGGTCTATGAAGCTAATGTAAACTCCTTGGGGTGTTTTCATACTATTCACCATCTATGTGATGTTGAGATATCTAGTGTCCTTGGCACATATACCTTCAGGTATAGGAAATAAGGGAGAAAGTTGGCAGTAGACCTGGGTTTTATTCCACAGGAAAAAGAAACTGAGCCTTGAGTTATAAATCCTTCAGCACCTAGGTTTCAAACCTGTAGATAATTTACCTATGCCTTTCCTGACTTCACTCCTGTTTGACACTGACTGACTACTATTTAAACTGTACTTCTGTGTTTTCCCATGAATTGTTGATTTCTCTGGAACTGGCACCTGGCTGCTCAGTTTTCACTTTGTTTTCTTCCTTTTTTTACAGTCTTTGAACATATTCGAATTTGTATCAGGAAAACACAGTCAAACCATCCAGTCCATTTCCCTTTATCTAACTCCTTATTCCTCACATTTTTGTTTGAACAAAGGCTTTAACTCCTATTTGCTCTCTAAGCACTGACAGCGGGCACCATGAAATTCTTGGTTTCTGAATTCAACAAACCCTTTTAGTTCTCTCTTCATTTTTCTTCCTCTGGCAACCAAATTTGCTGACCACCTTTTCCTTTCCACTGGTAGCTTCCCTATTCTTACCTTTTCCCAGTCTCTTTGCTGTCTCATTCTCAGTCTCCCTTAGGAGTTTTATCCTTCTCCCAGCTACTGACAATCCTGGGCATCCTCACAGTCTTGCTTTTCACTTTTATTCATCTGACATGTTCAACTATTTGATCCACTTCCATGCTTTCACAATGTCTTATATATTGATGACCCCAAATTTCTCTCTTAAGTTCCAGACCTAAAAATTCACATTGCCTAAAGGACATAGCTCACCATATCTGCAGCTTAAACCATATGACACTCCCTTTATTCCCCAATACCATCATCTTCTGATTGCTTAGCCAAGCCAGAAACTTGGGTGTCAAATCCTTCCTTATTCATATCTCATATCCAAATGATAGGTAGTTCTGTCTATCTTACCTCTCAAACTTCATTCTACTGTGACTCTCATCACAAAACTGGCCTCTTGATTCAGGCTCTCATTGCTTCTCATTCCCACTACTGCAGAGGTCCTCTGATTGACCTCCCAACATCTGGGTTTATTTGTTTTCATATATACCTAAAACATGGACTTCCCTTGTGGCTCAGTGGTAAAGAATCTGCCTCCCAATGCAGGAGATGTGAGTTTGATCTCTGCTTTGGGAAGATCCCCTGGAGAAGGAAAAAAGCAACCAATTCCAATATTCTTGCCTGGGAAACCTGTGGACAGGCGAGGCTGGCAGGCTACAGTCCATGGGGTCACAAAAGAGTTGGACATGACTTAGCAACTAAACAAAAAAACACAATTGTTTAACTAATGCAATTTCAGATACTTTAACTCAAATATCATCAAACTACTGTGTTTGGCCTATGCATCTTTCTATTTTACCTTCACAAGCTTTTTGACCTCTTAGCACAAGCATTATTTCCTCAATGAAGCTGATCCTGAACCTGGTGGAGAGAATTAAGTATTATAACCTTATGTCCTATGACAACCCACACATAATACATTATATCAACTAAAGCACTTTCGGGAATTATTTGCCTTCCTTTTGGTACTAGATTCTAAGCTTCTGGAATTAAGATATTATCTTATTCATCTGTGAATCATCAAGGCCTCACACGTAATAGGAACTCAATTTTATTGAATTGAATGAAAGAATTGCTGAATAAATTAACAAACATATATAAACTTTAATAGATTAGAGGTATTAGATAGCTGAAAACCATGAGTCTGAAAATGGACATACAGATGGGATTTCATTTCTATAGCATTTAGGAGTCATTAAGTTCCTGTATCTGTTTTCCAAACTATGTCTGGAAACTATTTCATAAATGAAAGAAGAGGGGACTGGAAGAAAATTTTTGTCATGCAAAAATGGGTCGTGATTACTTTTTTAGTGTCCTTTCTGCTGTTGTATGCAAAATAAGTATACAGTAAATATGGGGAAACAGTGGAAACAGTGTCAGACTTTATTTTTGGGGGCTCCAAAATCACTGCAGATGGTGACTGCAGCCATGAAATTAAAAGACGCTTACTCCTTGGAAGGAAAGTTATGACCAACCTAGACAGCATATTCAAAAGCAGAGACATTACTTTGCCAACAAAGGTCCGTCTAGTCAAGGCTATGGTTTTTCCTGTGGTCATGTATGGATGTGAGAGTTGGACTGTGAAGAAGGCTGAGGGCCAAAGAATTGATGCTTTTGAACTGTGGTGTTGGAGAAGACTCTTGAGAGTCCCTTGGACTGCAAGGAGATCCAACCAGTTCATTCTGAAGGAGATCAGCCCTGAGATTTCTTTGGAAGGAATGATGCTAAAGCTGAAACTCCAGTACTCTGGCCACCTCATGCGAAGAGTTGACTCATTGGAAAAGACTCTGATGCTGGGAGGGATTGGGGGCAGGAGGAGAAGGGGATGACAGAGGATGAGATGGCTGGATGGCATCACTGACTCAATGGACGTGAGTCTGAGTGAACTCCGGGAGTTGGTGATGGACAGGGAGGCCTGGCGTGCTGCGATTCATGGGGTCGCAGAGTCGGACAAGTCTGAGTGACTGAACTGAACTGAAATACTACTGAATGTTCAGATAATTTTTGGTATTTTCTATTATTTACAATAACAATACAGGTAACACACATCCCCTTAGGACAGCTTGGGGAGCCTGAACTCTCCATCAAGCTATTGCAGTTTCACATTCAGGTATTAGCTCATCAACTCAGCAATTTTTTTCTAATAACTTTGGTTCATTTCTGAACGGTTTGCTCTGGAAGAGCATACTTCAGAATCATTTTTGGCTAAATGACTCAGTTCTCAGTCCAACTTGTGTAATTATGTACTGCCATTTTCTACTTATTTCTGCTCAACCAAGTAAAACACCTTGAGTATCTCCATGACACAAATAACACTTATCCTTAGCATCAATAAAAATCTAACAATAACCCGGTGTACGAGACAGCAAAAGAGACACTGATGTATAGAACAATCTTATGGACTCTGTGGGAGAGGGAGAGGGTGGGAAGATTTGGGAGAATGACATTGAAACATGTAAAATATCATGTAAGAAACGAGTTGCTAGTCCAGGTTCGATACACGATACTGGATGCTTGGGGCTGGTGCGCTGGGACGACCCAGAGGGATGGTATGGGGAGGGAGGAGGGAGGAGGGTTCAGGATGGGGAACACATGTATACCTGTGGCGGATTAGTTTTGATATTTGGCAAAACTAATACAATTATGTAAAGTTTAAAAATAAAATAAAAAAAAAATCTAAGTTTATCATTGTGTTTATAAAAAGGTCTACTTCTTCCATGCAATATTTTGAAATCTAAAAAAAAATTAAAATGTTTATATTGTTTCATGCTTAGTGGCTTATTGTTTGTCTCTTCAGAAAGATTGTTAGCTTTTTAAATGCTCAGTCTAGGTCTTATCATTTTTGTATCTTTGGTGTATGGCTTAGTTGTCCAATGACTGTTTGCTGGGTTGAATTGTGTGCTTACAATCTAACATTACATGGTGTACTTAAAAAAATATGACAGGGCATGGCTTCTACTTGCATTTTAATGTTACAGGACTCATTTTTTTTCTCACCATACTAGTTTATCATGTTGGTTAACCCTGCCTATAACTGCATCTACTGAAGAGTCTCAGAGGTCTTCATTTGCATCAAATGCATTTACATGTCACAATTGTATGTTGTTTAAAATTACAGATATGTAATTTTTAATCCATTGAGGAAAATATTACATCTGATCCTTTTATCAGAATTCATAAAAACTGAGGGTGGAAGGTGAAAGAAAATAAATGTAACAGAGGAGAAGAAGCATAATGCTGGCTTGTCATTTTCATGATATGCCCAAATCAAATTTGTGATGGCAAGCAGGACACCTTGCATCTTAAATGTTTTACATTTATGCAATGGCCCCCATTATTGACTGGGAAACCAGCACGATCCTTATCCAGTTATTAATGATGAGGTCTTTCTTGTTCCATCACACAATTTTAAGCTATTTCTGAGGATGCCTGACATATTAAAGTATCTTATCTGGAATCCTTAGGACCAGATGTAGAGCAAGTAAATGTCTGGTTCATAGAGTGTGCCTGTGTCCTCAGAGCTGTAAATGGTACCACTGGAGCTTGTTTCCTTTACTTTAGCATTCATATTTTTTACATAACATGGAGCTGTTGTTATAACAAACACTGCTAGAGAGATTACTGAACTCATAACACTACTTAAAAATAATGTTCCTTATCTGCGTCTCTATTGCTGCCCTGCAAATGCCTCAGGGAGCTCAAACCAGTGCTCTGTGACTGTCTAGAGGGGTTGGATGGGATGGGAGGTGGGAAGGAAGTTCAAAAGAGAGGGGACACATGTATAACATCTCGTGTGGGCATGCTCAGTTGTCTCCGACTCTTTGTGATCCCATGGACTGTAGCCTGCCAGGTTCCTCTGTCCATGGAAATCTCCTGGCAAGAATACTGGAGTGAGTTGCCATTTCTTTGCCCAAGGAATATTCCCAACCCAAGGATCCCTTGACCCAAGGATTGTACCTAAGTCTCTTACATCTCCTGCATTGGCAGGTGAATTCTTTACCACTTGCACCATCTGGCAAGACCATCTGGCAAGATCAGACATATGTATACCTATGGTTGCTTAATGTTGATGTATGGTAGAAACCAACATAATATTGTGAAGCAATTATCCTTCAATTAAAAATAAATAAATTAAAAAAATAATGAATTAAGCACAGAATATCACTAACTTTCAATTTAATCAGCTCATTGAAGGCAGGGTTGTTTCCTTAAGGTACTGACAATTCCCTCAGTGAGAGGTAGGTTTTATACCAGAGTGATGGGTTAACTGACTTAAAGGGTTCTGGGCCATAGATAATCATATTGAGGTCCCAGGTAGTCAAACTGATCTTTAATGGTTGTGGATAAATTAACATATATTAGAACAGTCAATAACACACAAAATATTATATATCAAAGGTCTCCTAATAAGTCTTGTTCATCATACTCAGGTAAATAGAGGCATGACTATTTCCTGATTATATCCTTAATTAAGTGGTACTAGATACTCCATTTACAGTTCTGAACTTTCAAATGTACTTGTATAGAAGGCTTTTTTAATAACTAGGCTCAATCTGATGCACAGGAAAATGTTTGTCCTCAGAAGAACTTCTTAGAATGAATAACCTGTTTCAGCATTTATGTTAACTGAAAATATAATTTCATAAGGTATAATATTCGAGATTTCTAACAGCTGCTACAGTCTTCTGTACATCTGCTACACTTGGTATAACCTGCAATTTTCTTCCAGTTACAATTGACTAAGTTGTAATTTTGGTTATAATGTTAAGTATAGTGATAGTATAGCTTATGGCTTCATAATAACCTCTATGCAAGACCTTTGTTCACATGTTATTATAACACAGAGGACAGATAGAAATGCTGTAACAATAAAGGAGAACTTATCTGCTGATACAGCAACCTCTTAAATAGTCTTATTCCAGAATTTAGATTATAATTCTTGCTTATCTGAAAAACTAATATCTATTGTGACTCTTCTCAAAAAATGATTTCAGAAAATGTGCTAAAAGTTATTTGGACTTTCATAGACAATTTATTTCTTTTTACTAAATTTGTATTATTATTGCAAACTTCAGACTTAGATTGAAAAAAGTAGGGAAAAACCACTAAGACATTCAGGTACGCTCTAATTCAAATCCCTTACAATTATACAGTGGAAGTGACAAATAGATTCAAGGGATTAGATCTGATATATAAGGGCCTGAAGAACTATGGACAGAGGTTCATAATATTGTGCAGGAGACGGTGATCAAAACTATCCCCAAGAAAAAGAAATGCAAAGGCAAAATGGTTGTCTGAGGAGGCCTTACAAATAGCTGAGAAAAGAAGAGATGCAAAAGCCCAAAGGAGAAAAGGAAAGATGTACCCATCTGAATGCAGAGTTCCAAAGAATGGCAAGGAGAGGTAAGAAAGCCTTCCTAAGTGATCAATGCAAAGAAATAGAGGAAAATAATAGAATGAGAAAGACTAGAGTTCTCTTCAAAAAAATTACCAAGGGAGATAACAAGGGAACAAAGATGGGCACAATATAGGACAGAAACGGTATGTACCTAACAGAAGCAGAAGATATTAAGAAGAGGTGGCAAGAATAAACAGAATTATATGAAAAAAAAAAAGATGTTAATGACCCAGATAGCCATGATGGTGTGATCACTGACATAGAGCCGGACATCTTGGAGTGCAAAGTCAGGTGGGCCTTAGGAAGCATCACTATGAACAAAGCTAGTGGAGTTGATAGAATTCCAGTTGAACTATTTCAAAACTTAATAGATGATGCTGTGAAAGTGCTGCACTCAACATGCCAGCAAATTTGGAAAACTCAGCAGTGGCCACAGGACTGGAAAAGGTCAGTTTTCATTCCAATCCCAAATAAAGGCAATGCCAAAGAATGCTCAAACTACTGCACAACTGCACCCATCTCACATGCTAGCAGTGTAATGCTCAAAATCCTTCAAGCTAGGCTTCAACAGTAGGTGAACTGAGAACTTCCAGATGTTCCAGTTGGATTTATAAAAGGCAGAGGAACCAGAGATCAAATTGCCAACATCTGTGGGATCATAGAAAAATCAAGAGAATTCCAGAAAAACATCTACTTCTGCTTCATTTACTATGACAAAGCCTTTGACTGTATGGATCACAACAAACTGTGGAAAATGCTTAAAGAGATGGGAATACCAGACACCCTTACCTGCCACTTGAGAAACTTGTATGCAGGTCAAGAAGCAACAGTTAGAACTGGACATGGGAGAACAGACTGGTTCAAATTTGGGAAAGGGGTACAGCAAGGGCTGTACCTGGGCTGGACAAAGCATATGCTGAAATCAAGATTGCTGGGAGAAATATCAATATCCTCATAGATTCAGATGACACTACCTTTATGGGACAAAGCCAAGAGGAACTCAAGAGCCTCTTGATGAAGGTGAAAGAGGAGATTGAAAAAGCTGGCTTAAAACTCAATATTAAAAACTAAGATCATGGAATCCAGTCTCATCACTTCATGGCAAATAGATGGGGAAACAATGAAACAGTGACAGACTTTATTTTCTTGGGCTCCAAAATCACTTAGGATGGTGACTTTAGTCATGAAATTAAAAGATGCTTGCTCCTTGGAAGAAAAGCTAGGACAAACCTAGACAGTGTATTAAAAACAAAGACATTACTTTGCCTACAAAGGTCCATCTAGTCAGAGTTATAGTTTTTCCAGTAGTCATGTATGGCTGTGAGATTTGGACCATAAAGAAGGCTGAACACTGAAGAATTGTTGCTTTAAATTGTGGTGTTGGAGAAGACTCTTGAGAGTCCCTTGGACTGCAAGGAGATCCAACCAGTCAATCCTAAAGGAAATCAACCCTGAATATTCATTGGAAGAACCGATGCTGAAGTTGAAGCTCCAAAACTGGCTACCTGATGCAAAGAGCCGACTCATTTGAAAAGACCCTGATGCTGGGAAAGGTTGACAGCAAAGGTGAATGGGTGACAGAGAATGAGATGGTTGATGGCATCCCTGACTCAATGGGCATGAGTTTGAGCAAACACTGGGAGATAGTTGAGGACAGAGAAGCCTCACGTGCTGCAGTTAATGGGGTCACAGAGAGTTGGGCACAACTTGGCACCTGAACGACAACAAATTGATATGTGTTCTTTAAAGTACAGGGTTTCTATTAGTTTTATAATCCATTTAAATCCTCATGATTTCAGAATATACATTAACTTCATTTTCATAGATAAGCTTTGATTTTGAGATCTCACACTGTAGCCTGGATTTTTTTCTGATGCCTTAGCACATGTTTTCATCTTTTTGTAAGGTATATTTTCATCTCTTTGTAGCACTGGTGCTTCTTTTTTTTAGGAATTTATATTATTTGATATGCAGTAACTTGTTTTGGAGAAGGCAATGGCAACCCACTCCAGTACTCTTGCCTGGAAAATCACATGGACGGAGGAGCCTGGTAGGCTGAGTCCATGGGGTCGCTAAGAGTCGGACACGACTGAGCGACTTCACTTTCACTTTTCACTTTTATGCACTGGAGAAGGAAATGGCAACCCACTCCAGTGTTCTTGCCTGGAGAATCCCAGGGACGGGGAGGCCTGGTGGGCTGCCGTCTATGGGGTCGCACAGAGTCGGACACGACTGAAGCGACTTAGCAGCAGCAGCAGCAGCAGCAGCAGCAGCAACTTGTTTTAATGAATTAAAAATTAAAAAGCACACCGAAGTGACTACTTTTGAAGGATTGAAATAAATGAATCTACAGTATATTTTAATTTCAGGATTAAAGTTTTAGGATGATTAATCAACAATGGTTAAATGTATATACAACATTTTAAACTCAGGAGGATCTATTTTAATTTCTAATAATTTTTATAAAAATAATTGGGTACTTTTGATTTGAAATGTTTCATATAAACAATTCTGTTAAAGTTAAGTGAATAAACATGTTGAATTTGTCACTGTGGATAGACACAGATTACAATATGGAAAAACATGAAAGCCATCTTCCCTGTTGCTTCTGTGAAAACCTCTTCTGTTTATTCATTTCAATCCTTCTATGAGTAACTCTTTCTTTGCCCACTATTTAAATGTTGATATTCCTGAATTTCTGTCCTTGAACCTTTTAACTGAGCCCCCTCTCTCTGGATTATCTTAATTATTTTCAAGACATCAACTACTAGCTCATCACCGCTTACCAGTATGTCTCAAGTTGTCCTAAACTGAACTCACTAATTGTAACCACCCTCCGCTTAGTTGTTCATGTTAGAAAACTGGGAGTTATTCTTGATTCATCCCCTTCTCACACCACCCACACCTATTTAGTCATGAAGTCCTGTCAATTCTTCATTCTAAAAATGGCCTATAACTTTCTACTTAGCTCTCCACCCTCTGTTAGTATCTTGCTTCAGATTTTATTCATTTTTATAGCTTTCTAATTCATCTCCCTGAGTCCAATCATGCTTCATTCGAATCTCTTCTCCACATTGATCTCTATGAAATACACAAATGATTATCAACCCCTCCCCAATCATGTTTTATAGTTTTCTTTACCTAAAAGATATAGAAAAAATATTTTAATAACAAATAATTATTTATCTCTGTCACTAATTGGAGAAGGCAATGGCACCCCACTCCAGTACTCTTGCCTGGAAAATCCCATGGATGGCGGAGCCTGGTAGGCCGCAGTCCATGGGGTCATGAAGAGTCGGACACGACTGAGCGACTTCACTTTCACTTTTCACTTTCATGCATTGGAGAAGGAAATGGCAACCCACTCCGGTGTTTTTGCCTGGAGAATCCTAGGGACAGAGGGGCCTGGTAGGAGGCCGTCTATAGGGTCACACAGAGTCGGGCACGACTGAAGCGATGCAGCAGCAGCAGAAGTCACTAAATAGACATTTGAGGTTACAGACTATATTTTTTCTTTTGAATATTTATTTTGTTTTATATTACCACTTTTGGCACCATAGTACATACTTAATAGTTTTGCTGAGTAAATGAATTAGTGAATTAAAAAAATGAATGCCATAAAACAAAACAGCCACATATACCTAAAGAATCAATTTTTGCTTATACTTATGACAAGTACATTACTTCATGGCATTGAAACATGTAAAATATCATGTATGAAACGAGATGCCAGTCCAGGTTCAATGCACGATACTGGATGCTTGGGGCTAGTCCACTGGGACGACCCAGAGGGATGGTATGGGGAGGGAGGAGGGAGGAGGGTTCAGGATGGGGAGCACATGTATACCTGTGATGGATTCATTTTGATATTTGGCAAAACTAATACAATTATGTAAAGCTTAAAAATAAAATTTAAAAAAATTAAAAAATAAAAACAACAAAAAAAACCAAATAATATCAATATAAATGGGTAAACATCTAATTTGCTTAATTAATGAAATCCCAGATCTTCACAATAGTTTCCACAGCCTTCATCCAACTGACCGTTTCTCTTCCTCGCTCTCTCTACTCTAACCCCCTGGTCTCCTGCTAGCCTTTGAACACTCAAGTCCTCAGTGTCTTTGAAGGTGATAACTTGATTCCCAGCCTCGAGGAATCTGTCAGATAGTTGTGCAACTCACTTTCTTTGGATCTTCAATCTAATGTCATTTCCTCCTAGTTAAAACGACAATCATTCCCTCTCCTCCTTTTCTGCTTTGTTATTTTTCTCAATAACAAAACTTGTCATCCCATGTTCTATATGTTTTTCTTTCATCCTATTTAGTATCTATTTCACAGAATTAGAGAGAACTATGAGTCACAAGGCTAGAGACTTTTGTCTGTTAGTGCTTACTGTTGTATTCCTAGAATTCAAACAGATAATAGACACTTGTTTAATGAATGAATAAATGAATGAGTACATCTCTATATTCAATCTTGAGATTAAAGAAGAAGCAAATATAACAGCCATAACTATCAACCTACTTGCTCTACCTCTGTATCAAAGTTTTCTTTGAACATTTTTTAGTCAAAAAAGAAAAGTTATCTAGCTCTATTTTTCAGAAAGCAGAGCAGAGTTTTAAAGACAATTCTAATGTTGGAGTTAAATAGAAATATAGAATAATTTAATGAACATTTTCTTTGTAAAATGCAGATGATTCTTCAGCTATGGCTTTTTTTAAAAAGCAAACTTTGATGAAAGTTAAAAGAATAACATTAAAGCTCAATACAGTGAAAGTATTTCTGTGATATATTCAGCTGATGTGGCTCAGGTCTGTAGCTTAATTTGAAAGATTGAATTTTGAGTACTGAAAGAGGTGAATTGATGGCATATCTTTTAGGCTTTCTTTTTCTCTTACATAATTGCTTCTCTTGTCAAAGTTTCTGATAGGAACTTAGGAACTGCATGTCAAAAAGTACTCCCAGTTGGAGTTTTACCAATTCATACTAGAGAACAAGTGATGTTTCCCCATATTCTTTCTCTCTGACCTCTAATTTCCAAATAATTTTTTTGAACAATACTAACATCTACAACAGCAATAAAAAACTGCAAAAGAATGTAACCTTAAATAAATCACGTGAATATAAAGTCATTTCATACTCCTTAGGTCCAGTTTTTCTTCCTTCTAAATAATTTTCACATGATAGTTTTATAACAGCAAATAAGATAATGTTACACACATGTTTTTAAAAAAATCTGGACACTTATGACCAGAAGGTTTTTTAGTTATAGTTTTACTTATTCAAACAATATTTCACAGAACACTTAATCTCTGCTCGGAGCACCGTATTATATATATTTAATATCTATATACATGTTGTTAAGGAAATTGCCCCATTCTTAGTGATACAACAGTCAAAGAAGGGGGGGATATGCACAGATAATGCAAAACAAGTGAGCATCAGATGATGCATAGATGGATCTATCACTATTCAGAGACTAAAGAGAGTACTTCTAACTGGTGGGCTCAAAAGAGTTTCATGAAATAGGTGACTTCTGAACTGGGCCTTCCAAAATTTCATAGTGCAGACTTGGGTGGAGATATTTCATGGCATGAAAAATCACATTTTCAAGAGACATGTCAACATGATCAAGTAGTGAGCAAGTAATAATTGCAAATAGACCTTTTATTAGGCTGAAGTATATGTGAAGCGGATGGTAGGAGGCAAGACGGGTCTGATTGATTAAGGATCAGATTGTAAGCAGTATTAATACTACAACATTATTAAGATGTCACTAGTGAATCAAATTTAGTGTTTGGGCAAGGGGTCATGATGCTGTTAATAGGTGCTTTAGAGGAAGATTGAGTATAGACAGAACAAAACACATGATCATTATAATAATATAATTGTGGGTTATTTGTAAAGACCTAAGCTTGGATGATGGTGTTGGAGAAATTAAAAAGATAAACTAAATATGTTAGTGAAGAGAGAGAGGTTGAAATGATGCCTACATCCAGAGACAAGTCAGTGAGGGCATAGAACACTGAAGGGCATAGGCACAAGATACTAGAAAACATAAGAGATCCTCAACCAACATGGAAGTATTGGGAGAGACGAGGCCAACTTGGGTTTATCTTTTATTGCAACCCCACCATATAGCACCCTGTGAGACATACAATGGACTTCCCAAGTGTCTCAGTGGTAAAGAATCTGCCTGCCAATGCAGGAGAAGTAGGAAACATAAGCTTGATCCCTGGGTCAGGAAGATTAGCTGGGGAAGAAAATAGCAACCCACTCAAGTATTCTTGCCTGGAAAACCCCATGGACAGAGGAGCCTGGTGGGCTAGAGACCATAGTGTCGCAAAGTTCGGACACGACTGGGAAGGATGACAGTGAGGCACACAATAGGCTTTCAAAGTTTGCTTGTTAAGTGACTGAATGAGTGATTGCTTGGCAAATGACTTCAGAGAATAAGCTTTGGTGTGGGTAAAGACAGTGACCTTGGTTTCCCTGGACTTGACTTTGCTGGGAAATGCACTAGTTAGATAATTAAAAGCATTGGTGTGGTTTTAGATCTGTCACAATGTCAGCTCCCTTTTCCTTTTAAGAAACAGTGTACAGTAAGTTATTGTCCAGCCTCTAGAAGTAGGCTACTAGAGTTAGATTCCTAACTCTGCCACTTAGGGTCATGGACAAGTCAGTCAACCTTTCTGTGCTTTCGTTGCCTTGTCTTTAAAATGTTACAATTACAGTACTTACCTCATAGTGTTACCTTAAGGATTAAGTGAGTTACTGTGTGTAGTTAGAATAGTGCCTGACACATATTAGGCAATATATATAGGTAGTAGAAGTGAGCTGTGTCTACTAGTACTGAAATTTTATTATATTTTGTATTGGTGCAGTGTACAGTTTTGTTTTCTGGCCAAGAATTGAGAAACAAATGATTTGGGCAACCCTTAAAAAACCCCTATTGATAAAAGAGATGCATCTTTAAGATCTATGTTGTATAGTTGTGCTACAAGCCATGATGAAGGAAGCTCTGCACATGCAGAAATGTAGTTAAGACCTAAGGCTAAATGTTTTTGAATATTGAAATTTACCCTTATATAAGATGCTTTACACTCTTTAGAGGTAAAGTACCATTTAAGTAGAACTTGATATCAAAACAGTTCAAAAGTCAAGAGGACTTGAAAAGTGTAGCTTTGAACGAAATAATCTGTAGAACTAAAGTTATTTAGAGCTTCTTTCACTTATTTTTGTTAAACTACTTTTGGGGAGAGGGTAATTCTGTTTTCCAGGAAACTCTTGGAGATAAAGAGCTATTGTCTACATTGCTATAAATGTACAGATGGAGGTACTTTAAAATAATCCAAGTAAAATTTAAGGTACTTTAGTTCAAAGGAGTTTCAGAAGCTGGTCATTCTGAATCACTTAAAATCCTGAAGTGTGCTGAAAATTAAATAGAAAGTGTCATCTGGATACCAGAGCCCAGTTTTTCTGGTGGCTCAGCTGGTAAAAAATCTGCCTGCAATGCAGGAGACCTGGGTTCAATCCCTGGATTGGAAAGATCCCCTGGAGAAGGGATAGGCTACTTACTCCAGTTATTCTGGCCTGGAGAATTCCATAGACTGTATAGTCCATGGGGTCACAAAGAGTCAGACACGACTGAGCGACTTTAACTTCACTTCACTTCACTACTCCCCTCTTAACCAGTTTTTCTAATATGCAATATAAAGCATATATCTCAGCAAATGAGTCCATGGATGAGTTATATATTCTCTCTGCTGCTGCTGCTGCCACTAAGTCGCATCAGTTGTGTCCAACTCTGTGCGACCCCATAGATGGCACCCCACCAGGCTCCACTGTCCCTGGGATTCTCCAGGCAAGAACACTGGAGTGGGTTGTCATTTCCTTCTCCAATGCATGCATGCATGGATGCTAAGTTGCTTTAGTCGTGTCCGACTCTGTGCAACGCCACGGATAGCAGCTCACCAGGTTCCACTGTCCACAGGATTCTCCAGGCAAGAGTACTGGAGTGGGTTGCCATTTCCTTCTCCATATATATTCTCTCTAGGCCTCAGTTTCCTCATACATAAAGTGAGACAAACCCCATGGGGAAATAATGAAAGTTTTATGAGCTAATATATGAAAAGTACCTGGCCTACCTAATTTTACTAGAAAAGAAGTTAGAGAAGTTATGTATTGATGTGAACAATTTTATGTAAACCATAAGCTTTTATTACTACTCAGGATCATAGAATTCCATGATTAAAAAGTAATTGCTAAAGTAATCATTAATATTCATAAAAACTGGAATTAAAATGCCATTATTACATGAGGGTAAATGAAAAAAATGTTTGGTACGTTTTGCTACCAGGTGGGAGAGGGTTGTTGAAAATGAGTTCTTCTCTGTCTACCCCAGTTCTGGAGTTTTTGATCTGTAATACTGTAGTAGAATGCTAAGAACAGTGATTCACACTCATTTCTTGGATCTTTAACACAAGAAGTACATTAGTTTCCAGTAGAATCTAAGGTCTTAGCCTTCTGAAAGTACATATGTCAATTTGTACTGACTTTGACAGTTTAGCTATCAAGTTGAACAGCATATTCCAAACTTCTAACACTAAAGCTCCAACTATTTGACATCTCTAAAAATATTGTTACGTTATGTCCTCTAAAAGGTTCTGAGTCTTCTAGTGTTTTTACTTAGCAGTATTTCCTTATTATATTATCAGTGAAAATGATAAATCTTCAAAGAGAGCTCAGGTTTTGAATTAATCCAATGCATTTGTAATAAGTACAGCGTATGTACCCAGGAGTGAACATGAAGAATTGTATTCTCAGATATGATACTGATTTTTTTCTATCATCTGCAAACTACCTGACTTTTTAGTTTTTGTTTCCCTTCTCTGTTATTGAAAACTTTTAAATATGTGAATTTCTACCTCATTTGAATGTGAGCTATTTTACTAGGAAAGAACTTAAACAAGTTATATATTGACATATACCAATAAATCATAAGGATTTATTTTTATGTGGAGAATTTCATAATTAAAGATCACTTTAAAAGTCATCTAGTTTAAACTCTTCTTTAAGAAGATGAGAAAATGGTAGGTAAGTGAGACTGTGTAAGATGTGTGTTCGGAGGCCAAGTGTGACACAACCAGTTCACTTATTTTCTTGATATTTTGGATTAAATTAATTTTCTCTTTTGCATCAGCTTCACTATCTTAATGGATAAATGATAGTGAAGATAAAGAAATGCATTTATCTTATTTCTTCACAAAAATATAGAGAACATTCTCTTTTGTTCTTGGCATGTCAGTATTCATTTCTACACGTGTAGTTACTTTCACTATATATGTACCTACATGTATACATACATATTCATATATATAGTTCAAGACTAATTTTTAAATTCACAGAAGGTTCTGAATTTTGAACTTTTGAACATTTCATACATTTTGTAGTTGAAAGGCGTTTTAAAAGTAATCCAAAAAGTTTATAAGCTAAATGATAACATATGTATGAGTACTTTAAAACTCTACCTCAGATGTTTCTTAACCTTAAACATCGCACCATTTTAACAGAGCACCATTCTGTATAGCAGAATGCCTTAAAGTTAAAGTGAAGCTGCCAAGTGTAAAAATGCAGTACATGAATGTCTGATTTCCCTTGCAAATCATCCAACTGGTGTTTCATCACAAGATTATTTGTTGCTACTAATTTAGCTAAACATTGAAAAGAGATTCTTTTGATTATTTAAATATACCTTCTACATGGCTATTAAAAGATTACTTTTATTTTTAAAAATGATTTTCCAATCATAATGTTTGAAATATAGGGCATAAATAGCTTTCAAAAGCACTTTTGAGGTTTTTTGGACTGTATATCTATAGGTCATTGTTATCCAATAGAACTTTTAGTTATGATAGGTGATGTTCATATCTGTCTTTTACAATATCGAACACATTAGCCATATTTAGCTATTGAACATTATTTCTAGTGTAATGGAGGAACTAGATTTTTAACTTTTATTTAAAGTCAAAACAGTCACATGAGGTTAGTTGCTACCCTATTGTTTAGATATAGATTGATTTTTGATATAGAATCTGTGAGATTTAAAACTGAATTTATAAGATTATCTGGTCCTTTTATCCATACTTAAGTAGAGCCACACTAAAGTCATTTCAAAAAATAAAAGTTTTTTTAATGGCAGTCAGGAAAAACTATTACAGACTCTCTTAGTTACCTCCAGGAGTGCTAATCCAATGTCAGAACTCATTCATGACATTCAAACTCTTTACACTATAGTTTAAATCAGGTTTATGTGTGTGTATGTTTGACTCATGTTGATATAATGGTCATCAAAACTAAGATCATGGCATCCAGTTCCATCATTTCATGGCAAATAGATGGGGAAACAGTGGAAACAGTGACAGACTTTATCTTGGGGGCCTCCAAAATCACTGCAGATGGTGACTGCAGCCATGAAATTAAAAGACACTTGCTCCTTGGAAGAAAAGATATGATCAGCCTAGACAGCATATTAAAAAGCAGAGACATTACTTTGCCAACAAAGGTCCATCTGGTCAAAGCTATGCTTTTTCCGGTAGTCATGTGTGGATGTGAGAGTTGAACTATAAGGAAAGGTGAGCGCCAAAGAAAATTGATGTTTTTGAACTGTGGTGTTAGAGAAGACACTGGTGAGTCCCGTGGACAGCAAGGAGATCCAACCAGTCCATCCTAAAGGAACTCAATCCTGTATATTCACTGGAAGGACTGAAGCTGAAGCTGATACTCTAATACTCTGGCTACCTGATGTGAAGAACTGATTCATTAGAAAATATTCTGATGCTGGGCAAGATCGAAGACAGGAGGAGAAGGGGATGACAGAGGATGAGATGTTTGGATGGCATCAGTGACCTGATGGACATGAGTCTGAGCAAGTTCTAGGAGCTGGTGATGGACAGTGAAGCCTGGCATGCTGCAGTCCATGGGTCGCAAACAGTCAGACACGACTTAGCGACTGAACTGAACTGATGCTTTACTCAGAGTAGCTATAGGCCTACTGGCTACCATTCTTTTCCTAAAACAGTCATTAAAATGTCCCTTAAGCAGGACCAAATGCTAACTGCTTTAACAGCTTTTTATGAGTCTTTCTAACTTGAGCCTACCCACTCTAAACCAGCTTTGAAACACCTATAACCCTGTTCTTGTGAATGGAGTCTCCAAATGGATTTGATTTGCTGCTTACTTGAAACCTCCTATTTAGACTAAAAACAAAAAACAAATGAACAAAACAAAAACAATACAAAAACAAACCTTATTTAAGACTAGTCTAGGGCATAAGTGAACCTTTTCAAGTAGCTGTTACTATTTAATTCATGGAATAATGGCATGGATGGAAGTCCTAAGCAAATAAAACATGTGACTAAGCAGAACAGAAAACCATCTCCAAGAAAAAAGAAGTTCAAAATGGCAAACGGTTGTCTGAATTGGCCTTCCAAGTAGCTGAGAAAAAAAGAGAAGCAAAAGGCAAAGGAGAAAATGAAAGACATTCCCATCTGACTGCAGAGTTCCAAAGAATAACAGAGATAAGAAAGCCTTCCTAAGTGAACAATGCAAAGAAATAGAGGAAAGCAATAGAATGGGAAAGACTAGAGATCTCGTCAAGATAATTAGAGATACAAAGGGAACATTTCATGCCAAGATGGGCACAATAAATGACAGAAACAGTATGGACCTAACATAAGCAGAAGATAGCAGAAGAAGAGGTGGCAAGAATACACAGAAGATCTATAAAAAAAAATCTTAATGACCCAGATAACCATGATGGTGTGATCACTCACCTAGAACCAGACATCCTGGAGTACAGTCAAGTGGGCCTTAGGGAAGCATCACTACGAACAAAGCTAGTGGAGGTGATGAAATTCCAGTTGAGCTGTTTCAAATCCTAAAAGATGATGCTGTGAAGGTGCTGTAGTCAATATGCTAGCAGATTTGAAAAACAGCAGTGGGCACAGGACTGGAAAAGGTCAGTATTCATTCCAATCCAAAAGAAAGGCAATATCAAAGAATGTTCAAACTCCTGCACATTTGTACTCATTTCACACGCTAGCAAGGTAATCCTCAAAATCCTTCAAGCTAGGCTTCAACAGTAGGTGAACCAAGAACTTACAGATGTTCAAGCTGGATTCATAAAAGACAGAGGAACCAAATATCAAATTGCCAACCTCCATGGGGTCATAGAAAAAAAAAAAAGGAATTCCAGAGAAACATCTACTTCTGCTTCATTGACTATGACAAAGTCTTTGGCTGTGCAAATCACAACAAACTGTGGAAATGCTTAAAGAGTTGGGAATACCAGACCATCTTACCTACCTCTTGAGAAACTTGAAGGCAGATCAAGAAGCAAGTTAGAATTGGATACAGAACAGACTGGTTCCAAATTGGGAAAGGAGTTCGTCAAGGCTATATATTGTCACCCTGCTTATTTAACATATACAAAGTAAGTGCATCATGCAAAATGCCAGGCTGGATGAAGCACAAACTGGAATTAAGATTGCCAAGAGAAATATCAATAACCTCAGATATGCAGATGAGACCAGTCTTACGGTAGAAAGCAAAGAGAAACTCAAGAGCCTCTTGATAAGGTGAAAGAGGAGAATGAGAAAGCTGGCTTAAAACTCAACATTCCAAAAATGAAGATAGTGGCATCTGGCATGGACCATAAAGAAGCCTGAGCGCCAAAGAATCGATGCTTTCAAAGTGTGTTGGAGAAGACTTTTGAGCGTCCCTTGGATAGCAAGGAGATCAGACCAGTGAATCCTAAAGGAAGTCAGCCCTTAATATTTATTGGAAGAACTGATGCTGGAGCTGAAGCTCCAGTACTTTTGCCACCTGATACGAAGAGCTGATTCATTGAAAAGCCCCTGATGCTGGGAAATATTGAGGGAAGGAAGAGAACGGGGTGACAGAGGATGAGATGGTTAGATAGCTTTGCTGACTCAATGGACATGCATTTGAGCAAACTTGGGGAGATACTGAGGGACAGAGAAGCCTGGTGTGTTGCAGCCCATGGGGTCGCAAACAGTCAGACAGGACTTAGCGACCGAACAACAACAAAGAAAAACAGTAGAGGGATTTTAGGAAAGATCAGTGGTAAGTTAAGAACACCTTTTGAACTCACTGTAATGTGCTCCTATTTCTAAGTGCACTTCCAGTTTATAAATGGAATGTACAGCATGAATCCTTAATAGGGAGTTCTGGGTGTCTCTAAGTTGTAATACGATTGCCACAGTTTTCTAAGTGTGTAATAAAATGAGAATTTGAGTTTTGCCTTATTCTTGAACCCCAGTGTTAAAATGATTCATTAATTTTGTTATTTTATACTAAACTGATCATAGCCTACCCAGGGATTTCTCCTCTTCCTAATCTAATTACTCATGGCACAATGTTTGAGAAGAATCCTTAAAAATATTGAAATTACTTCACTAGCCTGCTTCCATTTTTTTCTTAGAAGATCTGAATCATTTTAGATTTTGAATATCCTAAAATAGTTTGCTAGTATTAAGGGGAAGAAACTTCAAAAACATTAAAAAAAGGGAAACAGCTTGTTGTCTAAGGTTGTCTGTCATTTACTTCTTAGATTGGCCTATTCTGTTCCACTGCACATGCTGTTTGAAATAATGGCATTCTGTCCTCAGAAGCTCTACATAATTTCACAGGCATCTTGTCTGGAGTCTTTTCCTTCTTAGTTCTCCAGATGCTACCCCATTTTTAATATATAAAAATTGTTTGGCAAATCCTAAATTTTAGCCAGGAAGAAAAACATTAAATATAGCAAGTCACGCAAGACTAGGCAATACCTAGTCTCCATATCTAATTTCTAGCTTTTGAATCAATGAAAAAAATTGTTGTGAAGACCAAATTAAATTCTCTGCCTGTGCCATTATGTTTAAGTTAAAAAATGATGAAATAAGAGTGGACAGAAAAGTTAATACAAAGACAGTGCTCCATATAAAGTTATTCACTACAGCGCGCGCGCGCGTGGGCGTGTGTGTGCATGCACGTGCGCACTAAGTTGCTTCTGTCGTGTCCAGCTCTTTGTGATCCTATGGACTCTACCCCTCCAGGCTCTTCTGTCCATTGGGATTCTCCAGGCAAGAATACTGAATTGGGTTGCAATGCCCACCTCCAGGGGATATTCCCCACCCAAGGTTCAAACCTGCATCTCTTAAGTCTGCGTTGGCAGGCGTATTCTTTAGTGGCATACACTCAATTATTAGAGAAGAGTTAAGTGCCTCAGGATCAGCAGAGAATGAATAGTGGCCATACCATGGTCTGAACTTCAGTTCATCTTTTTCATCTCTGAAATACAGTTAATACCAACCACTTCTGCTTGCTTTACAGGAGTGTTATGAGGGTCAAAGGGCTTTGTAAATCACGAAATGCTGTGCAGATATAAAGTGATATAGTCATTCTCCTCCTCCTCATTTTTACATTTTTAAAGAGATTATCGTTCAGAAGTGAAAAAATAACTATCAGAATGAATTTTAAAGTTTTTGAAAGGAAAATGAAAAATATGCTCTTTCTTTATACTCTTATGACTTGGTATATTTCCTAGGCTAACTCAGTGAGAAATACATATTGGACAATTATATGAAAATGTCCTAAAAGAGCAAAAGACAAGTGACTATCATTGACAGAAATATCTGTATTTGATATTTTCTAAGTGAGTCATTGAAGCAAATCAGGAATACCAATTTCAGATGAATGTCAGCTGAATGTCAGATGTAAAACTTTCAGTAACTTCCATTGGAGGAATAAAAAAGATCTACTGGACTCATTTAGCTCTCTCATCTTTTTCCTCTCACCCTCTTTCCCCTCCTCCGTTCCCCTTTCCTCTTCTTGATTTCATTCTTTCACTCCCACGCTTCTTCCTTTCTTTCCGTCTCTGTCAGCAGAATTTGGAGGTGCTATAAGGAATATGAAAGAAATGGAAGGCAAAATCCACTGCTTTCAGGGAGTTTTTAATTTGGCTAAGTCCTTTGAAATTATCTGTGATTTAGGTAAGAGGAAATGTTTCATCATCATTTGTTTTCTGGGAACTCTTAAGTGTATTCTGTGTAGAACAATAAAGAAGGCATCAGTCCTATTCCACAGGGTTACTCATTTTAATGTGATCCTAAATTACTACCTCTCAAAGTTAACGTAATATAGGAGGAAAATAAGCTTTTTAGATTTTAGGTTTCTGAACTCTTTTGGTCAAAACATGAGAAAATTTTTGTTTTTCATAGATCTCTCCATGTATCAATCAACTCTTAGAACAACTAAGGACCTGACAGATGAGGTTTCAAATAAAAATTAATGATGGGCAATAATAAATCAATTTTTTTCTACCAGTTGCTCAAAGTGAAAGAAACTCTTTATGGAGATACTGATTTTCCTCCTAAGTTTTAAGCTCCCTTGAACATGAATATTCTGAAGACTGTTCTTTCTTGAAAGGTAATTTTGACTGCTATTTAAGACGCTTTGTGATGGCAACGTCTTAAGTGTCTCCTCTGTTAGTTTGCATAAGGATGGTTTACTTATTTTCCATACTACCTATTTAACACATTAAAAAAATTTTTTTTGGTGTCTTGTTATAAACACTATTTTGTGTTTTGTTTTAAATAGCATTTCATAAAACTCAGTAGCTCTAGTGATAGCGTTGTATATTTATGACATGTTCCAAAAATTATTAACTCACTTATCCTCATAAAACTTGAATCTGGACTGCCAGATGGTAATTGATACTAGAGTGAAAATTAAGAATATATAACAGTCATTTTGATCCCTGATAGGAAATGGCAACCCACTCCAGTATTCTTGCCCGGAAAATTCCATGTGCAGAGGAGCCTGGTGGGCTACAGTCAATGGGGTCTCAAAGAATCTGACACAACTGAATGCATGCGTGCATGCACGTGCTCGCACACACACACACACACACACACGACACACACAGAAGAAGCAGGAATTATAACTTGTCTGAATTTTCAAAGTTCAACTAAGAATAAAATTGTTTTGCTTTATAGTACTTTAGAGAATATTTCAACTTGCAGGATAGATTAAAAAAGTAACCTCTCCTTAGGGGTAGAAAAAAAGTCAGAAACAGAACTTTTCTCAGTAACATTACAGATAGTAAGATGAAAACCACATTCTCACCTTTCTAGTGAAAGTTGAATATATTATTATATAAAAGTCTGGAATTTCTGCAATATTAGTATTACATGATTTATTTTTCTGAGCATGGCACTTGCAAGAGAAAAATATTTTATAAAAAAATACTAGATATTTTTAAAAGATAAAAAAGTTGATATATGACCTAGATAAAACTTTTTTAATTTTGAGGGAGGGTATTTTTTAGTGCTTAAAATTAATGCTTATAAACTAATCAAATAATTTAAAAATATAAATATACCAGATTTTCATTAGCAGAATGAGTCTTGCTCTCTAAAAGTTTTCATGATAAACTTCTATATACTTACTCGCATGATGCTATGATAACTCAGAGCATTATTGAATCTCCTTCTCTTTGGCAACTACCTTTAATGTCAATTGATGGGTGATACTGAAAAATACTTCTGTGATTTTGTATTTTGTGTGTCAAAAGTGTGAATCACTTACTTTTGTTCATTAATATTCACTCTGAATATTTTTTGAGTAATTTCTGATATTAAAAGCAATATTGATGACATTCAGAAGAATATGTACTTGGTCCTGAAAACCCTTCCAAATAAGTAGTTTGCCAAAATCTGAGCAATGGCAAGATCAAACTTAACTAATCAAGAAACCAAATATTCAATACTACTTCTTCCCTGAAGCTTACATGATCATTTCCATTAGAATTAATCTCTTTTTATCAGTGTTCCGGTTATGCTTTATTTAAGCCCCAGTTTTTATGCTTACCCCATTCTTCCCATAAAATAAGTTTTGTTGTACAAATCTGAATTTTCCATTTCAAATTCATTGATGTAAAAAGCTGTCCTTAAGCGATCTTTGATTCTCCATAGTGCTCCAGACAGTGGATAAAACATAACAAAATTTCGTAAATTTTTGTTGAATTATTTGAATTTGGGGCTGTTTTGAAACTTGTGAAGGGTAAACACTTTTGGCTATGTAAATGAACAGAGATGAATCCCACTTAACCTTAAAATTGGGAAAATTTACAGTATCTCTGTTGCCGTTATGCAGGAAAGAACCCTTTAAGAGAGAGCATAAAAGGGACACATTTTTAGAAATGGTTATGTATATAAATAAGCCTTGATCTTGGCTTAAAGCTCAACATTCAGAAAATGAAGATCATGGCATCCAGTCCCATCACTTCATGGGAAATAGATGGGGAAACAGTGTCAGACTTTATTTTTCTGGGCTCCAAAATCACTGCAGATGGTGACTGCAGCCATGAAATTAAAAGACGCTTACTCCTTGAAAGGAAAGTTATGACCAACCTAGATAGCATATTCAAAAGCAGAGACATTACTTTGCCAACAAAGGTCCGTCTGGTCAAGGCTATGGTTTTTCCAGTGGTCATGTATGGATGTGAGAGTTGGACTGTGAAGAAAGCTGAGCGCTGAAGAATTGATGCTTTTGAACTGTGGTGTTGGAGAAGACTCTTGAGAGTCCCTTGGACTGCAAAGAGATCCAACTAGTCCATTCTGAAGGAGATCAGCCCTGGGATTTCTTTGGAAGGAATGATGCTAAAGCTAAAACTCCAGTACTTTGGCCACCTCATGCGAAGAGTTGACTCATTGGAAAAGACTCTGAGGGATTGGGGGCAGGAGGAGAAGGGGACACCAGAGGATGAGATGGCTGGATGGCATCACTGACTGGATGGATGTGAGTCTGAGTGAACTCTGGGAGTTGGTGATGGACAGGGAGGCCTGGCATGCTGCGATTCATGGGGTTGCAAAGAGTCGGACACGACTGAGTGACTGATCTGATCTGATCTCATCTTGACAGTACATTTAAACAAAAGACTGTATACTTGAGCTCTTGTTCTTCCTCAAAAACCTTCAAAATATGCAGACACATACACATATTCCCCCAGGCCTTTTTCTTTCAGTTATTCATTTCATTTGCTAGGATAATATTTTAAAGGTTGGCCTAGATTCAGTCATTTCATCATTTCCTTAAACTACTATTGTATGAAATACTAATAATCTGTCCGGTCACAGCTTTTGATAGCAAGTTTTTTTTTTGTCAGATGCTTTGGGACTGAGTTGCAAGAGAAGATGATCTTGACAGAATCTAAAGTACTAGGCTTTTTGACATAGTGTGGTAAAGCAGTAGTATTGGTATTAACATAATTGTGTTGTTAAATGCATCAAAGGTGAGGTATTTAAAGCAAATTAAACAAGTGATATTCTCATTTCATAACCACATTTAATCTCATGCTTGGCTGTTTTTATGATAGAGTTATAGTAATAGAGAAAATTAGGCCTGAGTGACTATATCTCCAGAAAGAGACGCATAGAATTTGATGAAAAAGGAATACCAAAAGCCAAATGGGAAAAACAAGGGAGATGGCATTCATGAAGACAGAAGGGATTAGCTGAGATTATTTTAGAACTATTTGCACTGAGACAATGACATTATATGGGTAATGTTTAGAGAAGAGTCCTGACTTTGAGCCCAAGCTCCATCAATGACTCACTGTGTGACCTGGACAAATTAATCTTGTGCTTCAGTCTTCTTATTTATAAAACAGAGATAATTACACATGCTATAAAATTCTTATAAGGATCAAATTTGAAAAGAGACCTGAATATCTTTCTAGTGTAAATCAACTGATTTTTATAAGGTCATTCATATTAATACCATGTTGCAGAAACTTTATCATCCTACCATATTTGAACATGATTCATTCATTTACTCAGAAAATATTCAATAAATGTAGGCACTGTGTTTGTTAGGTATATAGTTGTGATTAGAACAGATCTAGTTTCTGCTCTCAAGATACTTAGGATCTAGTAAGGGTCATTAATAAGCAAATACTGAAAATAAGAGTTGTTAACAGACTCCGTTTAACCCACTTGCCATGTAGTTACGGTTTTCCATTTCCTCTGGAAAACACATTGACTAACATCTTTTGTACGCTGAATGACTGGCTGATGATAACAGCTAATATTTATGAAAGTTAAAGTGAAAGTCATTTAGTTATGTCCGATTTTTTAAGACTCCATGGACAACACAATCCATGGAATTATCCAGGCCAGAATACTGGAGTGCGTAGCTTTTCCCTTCTCCAGGGGATCTTCCCAACCCAGGGATTGAGCCCAGGTCTCCTGCATTGCAGACAGATTCTTTACCAGCTGAACCAATCAGGGACTAGCTCTAAACACTTGTTGAGCTTCTCAGGTGGCTCAGTGACAAAGAATCCACCTGCTAATGCAGGAGACGCAGGTTTAATCCCTGGGTCAGGATGATCCCACGGAGAAGGAAATGGCA
The DNA here is from genome assembly GCF_003369695.1 of Bos indicus x Bos taurus. Lineage (NCBI taxonomy): Eukaryota > Metazoa > Chordata > Mammalia > Artiodactyla > Bovidae > Bos > Bos indicus x Bos taurus. The sequence continues at coordinate 23,440,578 of NC_040103.1, read as the reverse complement.
ACCCACTCCAGTATTATTGCCTAGAGAATCCCATGGACAGAGGAGCCTGGAGAGCTATAGTCCATGGTGTTGCATAAGAGTCAGACACAATTTAGCAACTAAACAACAACAAACACTTGCTAAGATCTGTTATAAATGATTTTCATAAATCTTCACAACTATATTTAATAGTGGATACTATTTTCATTCCCATTGTGCAGATGAGGAAAGTGAGACACAGAAGTGATTTGTTCATGGTTAACACCATCAGTAGGTAGTAAATCAAGATTTACACACAGGCAGTCTAGTTTCAGAATCCATGGTCTTAACCACTATGTAACAATGCAACTCACTAAGTTGAAAGCTTATTCAAAGGTGAGTTATATTTGTTCCCAAACAAGTTCATACCAGTTTTACTAGTTTCTGTTATGTAATTTATTTAAATATCACATAAAACAATAAACTAGGAATGTAAAATACAAATATGATTTTGTGTTTGTAAATTAAATTGAATACATTGTGAGAATTAAGGAGACTTACCTAAAAAAAGTTTCCAAATCAGAAATGGATAAACACTAAAAGAATAAAGGTTTATTGTAAAGGCATAGACATTTACTGCAGTTGGCCTTCTGTGTTATTATGTTCTCATATTTAAAAATAAATGAAAGTGGAAATTACAAATATATGTATATATATTTCCAATGATTAAACTATTATGAAAATAAAAAGACTTGGCCCTAAACAAATAGCTGTCAAATAAATGAATGTTTATATATTTTAAATTATGACTCCTATGATTAAAGTATATACATATATATATATACAAATAATTTTTTGTGATATATGATTTAACCAAATTTTTGCCTAATGTACCAACTGTCCTTCAAGAAAGAAATATTTGCAAATACCTATTCTACCTGGTCAAATGTTAAAATTATGGTTGATATCTTGGGCAAAGCTATGCGCTTCTATTGCTCCAGGAGGGTTAGTCCCAGTGTATTCTGTAGAGGACAGTTCATGGATCCTGGTGTGATCCATAGAGGATAGATATTGGATCTCCATGTGGAGTTTGGAGAACTAATCGTGGCTCACAGAGTGGATTTGTTTTTGCATCATGAAATCAACTCAGTTCTTTTCAGGGCAGCATGATAATAGTAGAAAGAAAGTATTGGATTTTAGATAGAAAGTCTACATCTACATCTCTGTGCCTAGCTTTTTCAGCCTAGTTTCTATCTTTGGCGTTGGAAATATAAGTATTATTGCTAAAGATAACATAGTCAATGAATATTAGTTAAATGGGCTTGAGAATAATTCAGAAACTGCACAGTATTAAATTGCATGTTTTCATACTACAGTATTCATTCAGTTATTATAACACTTTACATTGTGCAGTGATACCTATAAATCTGTGAGCTCCATGAGTCTAGATCTTGGCTTGTTAAATTTTGTTCTCATGTCTGCACCTAGCCAATTGTTTAGGTCCTTCTAGTTAGTATATAGGAGGTACTTTTTCTGTGAACTGACTGGAAATCTCCTACATCTAACCAGACATTTCGATGACAAAATGATATATGGAATATAAAATATTTAAATACTTCCAGATTTAGATGTTGTAGAGGCATTTTTCTTCTCCTCATTCCCTCAAAGCCCATGGAAAATATCAAAGACAAAGAAAAAAATATGCCATCTCCAAGGAAGCAAACAAGCTGCTGCTGCTGCTGCTAAGTTGCTTCAGTCATATCCGACTCTGTGCGACCCCATAGACGGCAGCACACCAGGCTCCCGTGTCCCTGGGATTCTCCAGGCAAGAACACTGGAGTGGGTTGCCATTTCCTTCTCCAGTGCATGAAAGTAAAAAGTGAAAGTGAAGTCGCTCAGTCGCGTTGGACTCTTCGAGACCCCATGGACTGCAGCCTACCAGGCTCCTCTGCCCATGGGATTTTCCAGGCAAGAGTACTGGAGTGGGTTGCCATTGCCTTCTCTGAAACAAGCTGCTATACAATCTCAACGACACAGATTATTAAGCTCATATATTACATATTGTAGCCTCTGCTTGGATAATTAAGCCTACTGAGATATGACACTGGTGCCTCAACCTTAACATGCACTATTCCCTGAAAGTCATATCTGAGAGTCTTTGATTAAAAAGAATTTGATTTCTGGGAGCATAATAAAAATGGAGGACATCCCTATAAAGACCCCACCTGCACTCTAGAATGGTTGAGGAGGGAAGCCTCAGAGGGGTATTTTTCCAACCAGGTCATTCTCTTCTCTAGCACTTGCTCTCCAAGTCCAGGCAGCTTGCTAGAGGAGAAGGTGGCATACTGCTGTAGACAGAACCTGCTCTGATCCATGCAGGCTCCTTATATGAAAAACGTGATGGGGGAGAAATACTTGCAGTGTTAAGGAAATAAAAGTTTGGAAATAAGGTATTTGAGTCATAATCTGAAATGGTGGCTGCAAACTTCTCCAGCTAATTTACAGCCATTCTACCCTCCTCTCCCCTTTCCCTTTGCATTGTACTACTTGTTTTTTGCCAACGTCGTTAAAAGATGAGTAGTGATCAGAAAGGGACCAATGAAAAAATCCATGCATTGAAACTGACATTTTCTCTTTCATTTAAGAAGATAACAAGCAAAACAACTATGAAAAACATATGTCACAAGAGGTATGTTTCTTTCTTTTTTTTTTTTTAAGAGGTATGTTTCTTAAAGAAATAAGTTAGAGACAGGAGAGTTCAGAGAAGATAGCATATGACAATAAAAGGAGATGAAATGAGAGCTAGCAGAGTTCAGGAAAAAATGAAAATGGAAATGAAAAAACTAATGAAAATAAAATATACACTAGATACAACAGAAATGGAATAACCAACTGAAAACAGAGGAAAGATACTAGGTATAAAAAACTGGTGAAATGAAATGTGTACAAATAATGTAAAATTTTTACGAGGATGAAAAGATATGGGTGACAGTGACAAGAGAGCCATCATATACATAATTGGTAAAAAGAAAATATCAACAAAAAGACAAAAATAAATAGAAGAAAACTATTGCAAAGATTTGAGTCTTTCAATTGAAAGTCCATACTATGTTCTAGGAAAATTGATAGAGAGTAATGATTTCCAGGATATATTTTGTAACTGTTTCCTCAACTCCAAGAAAAAAGAAAGAATCTATCATATGAACATTTAAGGAGAAAAAGTGAAATACATAAAATATATATAAGGGGGAAAATAGTTTGGCCTCCAATTTCCACATAATGTCAGAAGCCAGAAAAGCAATTTCTACAAAGTTCTGAAGGAAGCAAAGTGTGACCCAAGTTTTATTTTCAGCTGAATATAAAGTAAACAGAGAGACAATCTGAAACAAGAAAGAACCTAGACAATATAGAACCCTAGAGCTCTTTAAACACACACACACATACATACACATGCAAATAAGTTAATTATCAATAGCTCAAGAATGGAGAAACTCTGATTATTAACTATTTGTTGAGAACTCAGATGTATTTCGGAGAAGGCAATGGCACCCCACTCCAGTACTCTTGCCTGGAAAACCCCATGGACGCAAGAGCCTGGTGGGCTGCAGCCCATGGGGTCGTGAAGAGCCGCACACGACTAAGCGACTTCACTTTAACTTTTCACTTTCACACATTGGAGAAGGAAATGGCAACCCGCTCCAGTGTTCTTTCCTGGAGAATCCCAGGGATGGGGGAGCCTGGTGGGCTGCTGTCTATGGGGTCACACAGAGTCGGACACAACTAAAGTGACTTAGCAGCAGCAGCAAATGTATTTAATTGTGAATCAAAAAAATAACTGGAGGAATTCATAGAATACTATAAATGTTACAAACTGTGATAATGTAAACAATAATGGTAGGGGTCAAAAAAAGGCATTACTAGACGTAGCAGTGAGTTAATTTCTTTTTGTCCATAACAGAGGGTTAATGGCTATTACCTAATGTTGATATATATATAATTAAAGATAATTCAACCTCCTAAAGTTTTTCAATTCTTTTTCAATGTTGGAATGCCCTTTTAGAAAAGAAAACAATATCCTTTGCATTTAAGAAGCATTTACCTGAATTTCAGTAATTCCACCAGTTTTTAGTTCAGTATTTTCTGGTTACGTTCAAGGAGAAGGAAATGTAGCATATTTGATTAAAATATCATATATAACTTGATATTATTTTTATTAAAATTAAGGTTTATGTATGGATACATTTCTTTGATCCATCTATCTATCTTAATAGATATTTAGTAATTCTTAGAATGATGTTTGCTTGGTGTCAGTGGTATTTATTTCTGATAAATGGACCTTGGATTACCTAAGACAAAACTTCCTATGGACTCTTCTATATTATTTAAAGTTTTTATAAAGAATATATATCATCTCAATAAAACACTAGTCATAATTTTGAAAACTGTAGCTTCACCGGTGGCTCAGATGGTAAAGAATCCATCTGCAATGTGGGAGACCCGGGTTTGATCCCTGGGTCAGGAAGATCCCCTGGAGAAGGAAATGGCAACCACTCCAGTATTCTTGCCAGGAGAATCCCATGGACAGAGAAGCCTGGTAGGCTATAGTCCATGGGGTCTCAAACAGTTTGACAGAATTAAGTGACTAACACACTGAAAATTAAGCATTACCACGATCTTTGCTTAGATATTTTCCCCTATGTTTATTATAGTAAATCTCTGGCAAATTTTATTTATTTGCCAGAATTATAAGTTTTGGAATTGAAATATAAAATAAAAAGAATTATTGGATCAGTTGATTTTCTTTAATATTTTAACCTAAAAACCAGTTTCTCTAGAAGAATATATTTCAAGAAAGCATATATCTGAAGCAGACACCATCTGGGGTTCCTAGATAAAGGTATTTTTTGATTTACATATCCTATAACCCCACAGGTTACACAATTAGAAAGGAAATGGCAACCCACTCCAGTGTTCTTGCCTGGAGAATCCCAGGGACAGGGGAGCCTGGTGGGCTGCCGTCTATGGGGTTGCACAGAGTTGGACACGACTGAGTGACTTAGCAGCAGCAGCAGTGGCAGCAGCTCATTAAAACTGTAAATATAAACTAAGCTTCTCTTCAACTAAACAGCATGACATAAATAACAATTTTTGTGTAAACCTATTACCATTCCTGCATCAACTTTATGAGGGATGTATATAAGCCCAGTATGGTTATAAATTTAAGAAAATTACTCGTACATCTGTTAAGCACTGAGGTATGTGTAGCACAGAATGTTAGGAAAATAAATTCCTTTTCTACTTAAATGTATAGTTCAGTTCAGTTCAGTTCAGTCACTCAGTCGTGTCCGGCTCTTTGCGACCCCATGAACCGCAGCACGCCAGGCCTCTCTGTCCATCACCAACTCCCTAAATCCACCCAAACCCATGTCCATCAAGTTGGCGATACCATCCAACCATCTCATCCTCTGTCATCCCCTTGTCCTCCTGCCCCCAAATCCTCCCAGCATCAGGGTCTTTTCCAATGAGTCAACTCTTTGCATGAGGTGGCCAAAGTATTGCAGTTTGAGCTTCAGCATCAGTCCTTCCAATGAACACTCAGGACTGATCTCCTTTAGGATGGACTGGTTGGATCTCCCTGCAGTCCAAGGGACTCTTATGAGTCTTCTCCAACACCACAGTTCAAAAGCATCAATTCTTTGGGGGCTCAGCTTTCTTCACAGTCCAACTCTCACATCTATACATGACAACTGGAAAAACCATAGCCTTGACTAGACGGACCTTTGTTGGCAAACTAATGTCTCTGCTTTTTAATATGCTGTCTAGGTTGGTCATAACTTTCCTTCCAAGGAGTAAGTGTCTTTTAATTTCATGGCTGCAATCACCATCTGCAGTGATTTTGGAGCCCCCCCCTCTGCCCCCCGCCAAATAAATTGACTTTGTGTTGAACCCAAATACAAACTGATCATCTTGGTTCTTTGCTTTGAAGTGAAAAAGATTGTTTTTGTTGTTGTTTTGTTTGTTTTTGCCGGTTCCCTTTTCTCTATCCTTAATCACTTGTTTTTAAAGGCAGAACTGATGGAGTTTTACAGCACAGCATCCACAGGGAGGCCTTACTTAGCCAGTTCTTGGACCATGTGGCTGTGACTGCCTTTTCCCAACCTTCACAGCATACTTGGACAGTGAGAGGTCGTTCCACATCCTTGGAATTGTGAGCCTTTATCCTCTCTGCATTTTCAAGTAATGACTTTAGAATCCATGCAACCAGCAGTGTATATTTGGAAATAACTATCTCAAGATATCACACCAGAGTCACTTTCAAACTCTTCACAGGAAAAACTTGTTTTTTGTATTCTGTCAATAGCTGTAACACTGAGTCATTTACCTACCTGTTTCAATTGAACCTTCCTCAAAATTAACTATTTTTCAAAGTTAACTATATGATGGTAATACCTTTAATAATTTTGTATTAAGAAAGGAAATAACCTTTGCTTGTGGCCATCAACTGGTGTAACTAGCTGTGCTTGTAAGAATAAATCTGCAGTATGGTGTTATCTGAAGTCATGGGGCAGTTCACGATAAAGGGCTTTAGTATGACTATTAGAAGGCAATGGCACCCCACTCCAGTACTCTTGCCTGGAAAATCCCATGGATGGACGAACCTGGTAGGCTGCAGTCCATGGGTTCGCTAAGAGTCAGACACGACTGAGCGACTTCACTTTCACTTTTCACTTTCATGCATTGGAGAAGGAAATGGCAACCCACTCCAGTGTTCTTGCCTGGAGAATCCCAGGGACGGGGGAGCCTGGTGGGCTGCCATCTATGGGGTTGCACAGAGTTGGACACGACTGAAGTGACTTAGCATAGCATAGCATAGCATGACTATTTTGCATAGGAAGTGGATGCTCTTTGAAGCAGTGCTGTATGTCTAAGCATGCTGTCTCTAAATAGTCTGCTTTGCTTATTTGTAACCATAACAGTTATTATTTTAAAAGTTTTGAAATTTTTTGTTTTAACAAAAATTCCAATAAAGAAAGCATATCTGAATAAAAGACTTTTAAAATTGCTCTTTGAAACAGAGTAAATGTTACATATATGTAACTTTAATTTTGAATGGTAGAGAAATTTATGAAACTAGGGGAGGCAACCTGATGTAGTATTAAGGACAGAGGCTACTGAAAACAGATCTGAATTTCAGTCTGGCTCTTCCACCCATTAGAATCTGACTTTTAACTTTTATTTTCTTGGGCTCCAAAATCACTGCAGATGGTGATTGCAGCCATGAAATTAAAAGACCCTTACTCCTTGGAAGGAAAGTTATGACCAACCTTATAGCATATTCAAAAGCAGACACATAGATAGCATATTCAAAGGCAGACACATTACTTTGCCAACAAAGGTTTGTCTAGTCAAGGCTATGGTTTTTCCTGTGGTCATGTATGGATGTGAGAGTTGGAGTGTGAAGAAGGCTGAGAGCCGAAGAATTGATGCTTTTGAACTGTGGTGTTGAAGAAGACTCCTGAGAGTCCCTTGGACTGCAAGGAGATCCAACCAGTCCATTTTGAAGTAGATCAGCCCTGGGATTTCTTTGGAAGGAATGATGCTGAAGCTGAAACTCCAGTACTTTGGCCACCTCATGTGAAGAGTTGACTCATTGGAAAAGACTCTGTTGTTGGGAGGGATTGGGGGCAGGAGGAGAAGGGGACGACAGAGGATGAGATGGCTGGATGGCATCACTGACTGGATGGACGTGAGTCTGAGTGAACTCCAGGAGTTGGTGATGGACAGGGAGGCCTGGCGTGCTGTGATTCATGGGGTCGCAAAGAGTCGACTGAACTGAACTGAACTAAGCTCTCTGGGCTTCAATTTTATTTTACTGTAATATTGTTTTTTTTATAGAAATAGGATTGATTTACAATGTCGTGTTTCAGATGAACAACATATGATTCAGTTATACATATATATATATATGTGTGTGTGTATATATACTTATTTTTACATTCTATTCCATTATAGGTTATTATTAATACAAGAATTTGAGTATGGTTCCCTGTGCTATGTAGTAGGTCCTGTTGATTATTTTATATATAGTAATGTGTATATTTTAATCGCAAACTCCTAATTTATCCCCTCATTCCCCCTTTGGTAACCATAAGTTTCTTTTCTATATCTGTGAGTCATTTCTGTTTTGGAAACAAGTTCGTTTGTATCATTTTTTTAGATTTCACATATAAGCAACACCATATGATGTTTGTCTTTGGCTTACTTCAGTAGTATGATAATCACTAGGTCCATCTACGTTATTGAAAATGACATTATTTTATTCTTTTTATGAATGAACTGATATATTTTTATACATATATACCACATCTTTATTCATTCATTTGTCGATGGTTTCTTCCATATCCTGGCTTGTGTAAATAGTGCTGCTATAAACACTGTGGTTCGTGTATCTTTTTGCGTTAGTTTTTTCCAGATATGTGCCCAGGAGTGGAATTACAGGAGCATGTAGTAGCTATATTTTTAGCTTTTTAAGCATCCTCCATACTCTTCTTCACTGTGGCTGTACCAATTACACACTGCTGTTGTTCAGTTGCTAAATCATGTCCAAATCTTTATGACTCCATCAACTACAGCACGCCAGGCTTCCCTGTCCTTTCCTTGCTCAAACTCATGTCCATTGAATCGGTGATGCCATGCGACCATCTCATCCTCTGTCACCTCCTTCTCGTCCTGCCCTCAGTCTTTCCCAGCATCAGGGTCTTTTCCAGTGAGTTGGCTGTTTGCATTAGGTGGTCAAAGTATTGGAGCTTCAGCTTGAGTATCATTTCTTACAGTGAATATTCAGGATTGATTTCCTTTAGGATTGACTTGTTTGATTTCCTTGCAGTCCAAGGGACTCTCAGAAGTCTTCCAGTGCCACAATTAAAAAGCATCAATTCTTTGGCACTCAGCCTTCTTTATAGTCCAACTCTCACATCCATACATTACTACTAGAAAAAAACATAGCTTTGACACTATGGACCTTTGTTGGCAAAGTAATGTCTCTGGTTTTTACTGTGCCGTGTAAGTTTATCATAGCTTTTCTTCCAAGGATCAAGTGTCTTCTAATTTAATGGCTACAGGCACAAAGGAGGGTTTTCTTTCCCACATTCTCTTCAGCATTTCTTATTTGTAGGCTTTCTTATGATGGTTGTTCTGACTGGTGTGAGGTGATACCCCACTGTAATTTTTATTTGCATTTCTCTGATAATTAGCAATGTCATTTTATCTGGAAAATGAAGGGTTAAGCCTTTTCTAATTTACAATTGTTACAAAATAATAATATACAATGACACTATCGCTAATGAATATCACTTAATTGCCACTATAGTACACAAGAACTTGGGGCTTCCCAGGTCGTGCTAGTGGTAAAAAACCCCCCTGCCTAACACAGGAGACATAAGAGATGCAAGTTCAATCACTAGGTTGGAAAGATCCCCTGGAGGAGGGCATGACAACCCACTCCAGCATTCTTGCCTGAGGATCCCATGGACAGAGGAGCGTTGCAGGCTACAGTCCATAGGGCCACAAAGAATAAGGGAAAGCTATAGTCAAGGCTATGGTTTTTCCTGTGGTCATGTATGGATGTGAGAGTTGGACTGTGAAGAAGGCTGAGCGCTGAAGAATTGATGCTTCTGAACTGTGGTGTTGGAGAAGACTCTTGAGAGTCCCTTGGACTGCAAGGAGATCCAACCAGTCCATTCTGAAGGAGATCAGCCCTGGGATTTCTTTGGAAGTACTGATGCTAAAGCTGAAACTCCAGTACTTTGGCCACCTCATGCGAAGAGTTGACTCATTGGAAAAGACTCTGATGCTGGGAGGGATTGGGGGCAAGAGGAGAAGGGGACGACAGAGGATGAGATGGCTAGATGGCATCGCTGACTTGATGGACGTGAGTCTGAGTGAACTCCGGGAGTTGGTGATGGACAGGGAGGCCTGGCGTGCTGTGATTCATGGGGTCGCAAAGAGTCAGACACGACTGAGTGACTGATCTGATCTGATTGATTATTAATATTTATTTTCATGATGAAAAAATAAGATTGAAAATAACATTTCCTGCTACTAACTAATAACTGCTTTATATTCATGGGGCTATAATATTTTTCCAGCCTGCGGAATATGTTATAATAAGCTCCAGTTATATTTTCTGGGATCACTTTGAATAAAGTCTATGAGACATTTGCAAATCATGGACAACTAGAAATCTTGATTGTTTTGCAGAACAATATATCCAAAATCAGTGTGAAGATGGAAATCACTCAAAGTCTTAAGTGATTATATTTGTCCAAATAAGAAGACAATCAATAAGAAGATACATAAATGATAGGACTCTTTTGGGGTACTGGACATAAATTGTCATGATTTTTGTCTTCCTAGATTTCCAGGAGACAATTTTTATACATGTTGTGCTGTATGTCCTTCTAGCAAGTAGATTTTATTTTTATTTTCTAAGATAACAAAAAAATAATGCTTTTTGAAATAAAGCTTGAAGAAAATAAAGTCTGTGAAATACTGGAGGTTTTCATCATTCTAAAATGACAGAGGTGAATATTTACAATTTCATTCCAATTGTGAACTGTGACAATTTATGCTATATCAAAAATTTTTTTAATGGCAAAATCAACATAAAAGCAAAGGAGAGAAGAGATTTTAAAGAGGTCTGGACCCTTGCCTTAGGTGAGCATATTAGAGATCTTCAGTGAGGAGGTAATATTTCTACACTCTCTGGGTTTCAGTTCTCCAGCCGAAAAATAAGTGGGTAAGACCAGATAATCCCTTTCAGCTCTGAATTCTCTGACCTTGTGATATTCTTCATACTTTGTGACATAGAAAATCTGTCACTCACTAGAGGGCTTTCTCCATTTGTTGTAGACAGCACGGGACACTGAGCAGTGTGTATAAGCACGTAGACTTTAGAGTCAGAGAGGGTTGTGTGTGAATCATATTTAGCGGTCTTGTGATTTTTCATAAATTACTATAACTTCCTTGCTACTGCTGATGAAGTAACTTCAGTCATGTCTGACTCCTTACGACCACATGGACCGTAGCCCGTCAGGCTCCTCTCAATGCGATTGTCCAGGCAAGAATTCTGGAGTGGGTTGCCGTTTCCTTCTCCAGGGAATCTTCCCAACCCAGGGATTGAACCAGTGTCTTTTATGTCTCCTGCATTGGCAGGTGAGTTCTTTAACACTGACACCACTTGAGAAGTCCATAACTAAAGCTTCTATTTCTTCATACATCAAGTGTGGAGAATAATTCCTAAATAATTACATGCTCAGAATGATGTGGGAAATATGTTTGTCAAAGCCAGCTATGAGTACTCCTAAGGATCCATAGTGAGTGTCAAGGGCAAGTGATTAAGAGCCTGAATTCTGAACCCTAGCTCTGCTACTTGCTAGCAGAAAGTTCGGCTTCAGTTTCTTCTTCTGTATGTGTGAATGACAGTAAAACCTACCAACTAGGATTAAATCAATTCACACATGTAAAGTACTTAGAAAAGTGCCTGGCACGTATAAGCACTCGATGTATTTGTTATCATCTTCATCAGCATAATTGTACAAAAGCCCAGAATGAATTGGTGCATCACCCTTTAATTTTAATTCTATTAAAATATTTAAGGAAAAATGCTACTTTATATTAGAACAAACATGTATAGATTATGGAACAGAATGAAAAATTTCCATAGGTATTGACAATAAAGCCGAAAGCAGCACGCTAAGTTGCCTCTCGTATTTTGAATGCACTTTATAGCCTAATTTCTGTAATAGTATTAGCAATAGTGGATTCCTGTTTATGTGTAACATCCATTATAGTGTGTTATATAAAACAGAATAACGTAGCTCAGCAGTATAATAAGAGATCACTGAAAAGCATTTCAGAATCAAAACATGAACTTAATGTCACCTTCTCTTTATAACTCTAAATCTATGCTATATTATACAGAGATTTTACTCTTTTAATATAATTTTGGTCACATAAAATGCTAGATTGACATCTCTGGTGAACACAGTTTTAATTTCAATTTAATAATTTGAGATTTTATGGATTTATATTATATGCTCCTATTATTGGAGAAGGGCATGGCAACCCACTCCAGTATTCTTGCCTGGAGAATTTCATGGACAGAGGAGCCTGGTGGGTTGCAGTCTGTGGGGTCACAGTCGGATACTACTGAAGCAACTTAGCACACACTCCTATTATAGTTGTTCAAGGTCCATGATAAATGTTTTCTTGAAAATGTTAGTTCAATTTTAGGTTCAGGAAGCAGTAAATAATGTTAGCCATAAAGGGATATAATTCAATCAATATTTACTTGGCATATATAAATGTGTCAAACCTTGCTAGGTGCTGGTCATATAAAAATGGATAAGTTCTAATCTTTCTGGTAGGAGTTTTCAGCATTTGGGGTATGGCAAACACTTGTGTTCCACTGAATCAGTAGGTCTTCCTAACTTTTTTGTCTCTCGAATGCTGTACTATACTACTGAGAGATGCCTAGCAGCTGCTGAGATGTGGGCAGAAATTTGCTGGAGGTGATAATGGTAGGGGTAGTAGGGATATCTCAGTTTTCCTATTAAAACAGGTAGTTTGTGGATAATGCTCCTCTTCTCATCTTGCCTTGAGCAGGGATCTAAAATGCCTGTTGGGCAGTTGCCATTTTGGGACTATGAGGTGATAAGCCGGAAATAATTGGCGAGGTTTTAGGTTTCACTTCCTTTAGTCAGCAGTCCAACACAAAATGACACTATGTCCTGATTTTATTTTCTTTATAAGACAAATAATAGATATTTAAAAATTTTAAATAATATTAGGTTTTCTATTATTGTATCTGAACACAATCCTAAGATGAGAGGAGACATACTTTCCTACTAATAATTATGAGAGAACATGTAGTTACTATAACTATAAAGATAACTTTCTGCTGCTGCTGCTGCTAAGTCGCTTCAGTCATGTCCGACTCTGTGCGACCCCATAGACGGCAGCTCACCAGGCTTCCCTGTCCCTGGGATTATCCAGGCAAGAACACTGGAGTGGGTTGCTATTTCCTTCTCCAATGCATGAAAGTGAAAAGTGAAAATGAAGTCACTCAGTCGTGTCCGACTCTAGCGACCTCATGGACAGCAGCCTACCAGGGGATTCTCCAGGCCAAAGTACTGGAGTGGGGTGCCATTGCCTTCTCTGGATAACTTTCTAAAGAACATAAATGATATATATAATCTGCTATAGTACACATGTGCATTCCTGTGAGCATGCATATGTGTATAGTTTCCTTGTAATTCCTCAGTACATCGAGTTGATAAGTTGTTGTTCTTCAGTCGCTCAGTTGTGTACAACTCTTTGCGACCCCATGGACTTCCGCATGCCAGGCTTCCCTGTCCTTCACAGTCTCCTGGAGTTTACTCAGACTCATGTCCATTGAGTTGGTGATTCCATCCTGTAGTTCCCCCAAAGCCAGGGTCACTATCTTCAGTTCAGTTTAGTTCAGTTGCTCAGTTGTGTCTAACTCTTTGCGACCCCATGGACTGCAGCACGCCAGGCTTTCCTGTCTGTCACCAACTCCCGGAGTTTACTCAGACTCATGTCCATTGAGTCGGTGACGCCATCCAACCATCTCATCCTCTGTTGTCCCCTTCTCTTCCCACCTTCAATCTTTCCCAGCATCAGTGTCACTATCTTGCAAGGTATCAAAAGTTTCCTGACTCAGAGAGAAGAAACATATGGGTAATAGAAGGCTGTGAGAAAAGCAAGTTTAAAGCCTTGAAGCTTCTGGGAGAGGTAGCTGAAGATGAACCTATATTGAAATGACAGGGTTCTTTAGACCTAAGTTGCAGAGCCAGACAAAATCAGAAATATGAGAGTCGGGATGGGGGGAAAGAATGAAAACCATACTATAGAAGGTCTGTGATGTAAAAGGATTTGTTTTTAGACATGTACACCAGATGGTGAGGTGGGGCCTAGGAAAAGGAAATAAAAGATTTGATGACAGAAAGTTGAAGTGAAAAAATCTAACAAGAGATTGTGCCTATTCCTGTTCTTTTTCTCAATCTGAACCATGAAATATGAGTAATAATTTGAAATGAAACTATAGAGAGAGTAATATAATCAAGGGCCAAATGAAAAAACAAAACAAGAAAAAATTTCCTCCCAACATAGGAAGAGTTAGGAAAAAGATTATTCATTAGCTTGAATAAACTATGTATGATATAGGCAGACAAACAAGTCAACAAAGATCAACCCTGAAAATTTCATGTCTGTAGGGATCAAAGTTGAGATTTAGTGATAAACAGTGATGAAAGAAATGATAAGGAGAAACATATGAGATATAAATAAAAGTTTAACATAGAAAAAAGATATCAGAAGCAATAACAAATAAACATGACTGAAACAAAGTTAAGAATAAGGAGAAAAGCCTTGAGAAAGTCCCACAAAATTCAATTTAAAGACAACAATATAAAATTTTTTATGGGAGATGAAAGAAAAAAAAAAAAGGAAATCTAAGATAATACATAATCAGTATTTCTGAATTAAAAAAAATAAAAGAGAAACAAATTCCTGAAATAAAGGCTTAAGTAGTAAGGGCATTCTGTATCATGGTGAGTATGCTAAACTTTAAAGACAATGAGCAAATTTATGTGTACAGCTAAGCATGAATACCAAGTCACATGGAAGGGAGAAAAGTATGCTTTATATTAGACTTTTCCATGGATTCATTATATACTAAAATCCAAGAGAATGATGGCTAAACATTCTGAGAACAAAGAAGTATAATCTGAAGTTTATACCTATTTAAATTGTCCTTTTAACATAGATAGACATACATAAATTTTCACAGAAGTAAGTAATACAGTGTAAACTTTAATTAAAGGAAAATTTAAACACAGAAAAACAGAGATGCTACTACACATTGATGGTCAAAAGTTGGACGGCTGAGAATACCCACTGCTGGTGAGGATCTGGAACAACAGGAATGCTTGTTCATTGCTTATGGGAATGTAAAATGGCAGAGTGACTTTGGAAGACAAGTTGGCACTTTGCTACAAAACTGAACATAGCTTTTACCATATGATCTAGCATGCACCTGGCACTGTATTGTTCAATTTTGCTGTTGTTTAGTTGCTAAGTTGTGTCTGACTCTTTGTGACACCATGACCTCTAGCCTGCCAGGCTTCACTGTCTATAGGATAGCTGAAAGCTAATTATTTTAGTAATAAAATAGTGAAAGATGTTGAATAATTTAGAAACAGTGAGAGTCCCTTGGACTGCAAGGAGATCCAACCAGTCCATCCTGAAGGAGATCAGCCCTGGGATTTCTTTGGAAGGAATGATGCTGAAGCTGAAACTCCAGTACTTTGGCCACCTCATGTGAAGAGTTGACTCATTGGAAAAGACTCTGTTGTTGGGAGGGATTGGGGGCAGGAGGAGAAGGGGACGACAGAGGATGAGATGGCTGGATGGCATCACTGACTCGATGGACGTGAGTCTGGGTGAATTCCAGGAGTTGGTGATAGACAGGGAGGCCTGGCGTGCTGCGATTCATGGGGTTGCAAAGAGTCGGACACGACTGAGCGACTGAACTGACCTGAACTGAACTGATCAATAAAAACTAAGTAAGCAAAAGCACTACTTTTGCTTTTACTTGGTATATTTAGAGACTGATTCCATTTTGTAAGACATGACTTTTTTCTGATCCGTCATATATATTCTTCTACTTTCCCTACTTATTCATTCTCTCCTTCAAAATAACACTGGGTAGCCACTAGGTATGGAAGATTCTCTCCTACATGGAATCTCTGGCCCATAAGATAAGAAATACCATGAACAGGTGAAGAAAAAATTAAGTTCAAATAGAAAATGTGGTGAAGGAAATGAACTTAGGGGCTGAGATGGAGAGTATCTAATTGAGGGAAGTGATAAAGATGCAGAGGTCTTTTAGATCAAACTTTTTTTTTCTCCTTCAATTATGTAACTTCTGTATTGATTAAGAGATTGGTAAGGATATGTGAAAACTAGTAAGGGAAAGAGTTTTGATAGTATGTCATTTTCCATTGAACACAGTCATTGGCTTTGGGAATCATCTTAGGTAGAACGTAGAAGCAAACAGTGAAATGTCAAGAAATCATTTAAAATATATTATTCAGAAAAAAACAGTATTTATCTCCACTGGAAAGAAAAATCAATAAGAAAAAGGAACCAGTGGAGTTTGTGGGAAAAATACCAAAACTATGTTTCAATGTTCATGATTATTTTTATAAAACTACCTTGAGGCTTTAGCTAGTAAATAGTAACAAATGCAAGCTTCCTAATTTTGTCAGTTTCTCTGGGATGATACAGCTCAACAATAGTACCTGTTCCAAATATATTGCATTTTATTAGAGATATTTCCACTTGGGGTGAGGATACAAAGGTATTTCACCTTTGATTTTGTAAGACTGAACAAGATTATGTCAATATTTAAGCAAAAAATCAGGAAAAAGCAAACTGTACAGTTTCCAAAAACCAAAATATTTTTTATTTATTTATTTTTCCTTCTGAGTTCTTTTTTTTAAATTTTATTTTATTTTTAAACTTTACATAATTATAAAATATTTTTTATAAAGATAAGATGTTGCAAATACTTGACATGGTGTAAGCTTAAAAGGCATTCATCAGTGAGGATACTAGTCTTTCAAAAGTCTTATTTTGTTAGACTGAGGATTTCAACCACATGCTAATGCTGGTTAATTGAGATTGCAAGCAATAATACTGGTTCCCACCAAAAAAAAAAAATCTACAAATATTTTCTTTCAAAAATTCTGTGATCAGCATCTCTGAGGCCATAGCATATGGGACTAAAAAGCTGTCAGACACCACGCAGAGGGGCTGTCCTTGCCTGTGCTACAATTCTAACAGGGAAGCAAGATGGATCAGAAATATCCTGGCAAAACGTATTTTGATGTAGTTTCCAACTTAGGTTTAAAAATTCCTGAGCTCCCTCGCCTTCTTTCATCTTTGTCATCACCATTTTATCTTTTGAGTCACATGAATATAAATAGGTTACATGTCTCTTTTCTCAAGGTTTCCACTTGGGCTTAAGATAGGAAGAAATCTTAAAAATAGTGGGTTGTAGAAATAGCAGATTCAAATCGCTAGTGTTCTAAGATAAGTAGACTTTCAAAGCAAAAGTCTTCCTCTGAAATCATTTGTAGACATCAAATTTAATAACCTAGTCCATCAAGTATTAATCATTAGTCAAATAAATGTTTGAGACACAGCCATGGCTACATACCCATGGCTCCACAGCCAGATATCGACAGGTGGCTTTTTTCCTTTTTTGGCATCAAGGAGCAGATGACTAAATTCATTTCTTTTAGTCAGATGAGAAAAATGGTTTGATTAAATACATCTACAAATATTACTTCACTCTATATAATTTTTATCTCAGAATATTAGCTCTTTGAGCATAAAATTCCAAAACCAATACAGTACTCACTTGTGGAATAATAGACACATGGAGGGTGAAATCTCACAACTTTAGTGCCTGGAATTTCCATTTTATTCTGAACTTTGGCAAATGCGTTGCAAATGTAGGTTAAAATAAACCATTCTTGAACAGAGGTAATGCATGAATATTATAAAAAAATTAACCTCTTAATTTGTATTGATTTTCCCAATTAACTAACCAGCATCTAACTAGTCTCTAAGGTTATAGGACTTGAGCAGTTAAATTCTATATGAAGGCATATATTTGCTATTTTCTTATCACTGGTTAACAGATATGTTGATGGAGTTTATTTGAAAACAGTGATATGAATAGGCTTCACAGTTAAACAAATTTTGGATTTGCATAGGTTAAATATAGATAAAATAATTATTTACTTCAGGGATTTTAAGAGCCTTTGAATATACTAATAGATTTAGGGAATCCTCAGCACTGGGAATATAGTACATGCAAAACTTCCCCAAAATATTGGGCCTTGAAACCCAGCCACACTCTCTTTGATAATTCTGATAAATATTTTGCAAGACTGGTGTTCTCTGGCATATTCTTTGGGAAATACTAGAGGGCTTTGGCACCCCACTCCAGTACTCTTGCCTGGAAAATCCCATGGACGGAGGAGCCTGGTGCGCTGCAGTCCATGGGGTTGCGAAGAGTCTAACACGACTGAGCGACTTCACTTTCACTTTTCACTTTCATGCATTGGAGGAGGAAATGGCAACCCACTCCAGAATTCTTGCCTGGAGAATCCCGGGGACGGGGGAGCCTGGTGGGCTTCCGTCTATGGGGTCGCACAGAGTCGGACACGACTGAAGCGACTTAGCAGCAGCAGCAGCAGCAGAGGGCTTTATTTTTATGGGCTCCAAAATCACTGCAGATGGTGACTGCAGCCATGAAATTAAAAGACGCTTACTCCTTGGAAGAAAAGTTATGACCAACCTAGAGAGCATATTCAAAAGCAGAGACATTACTTTGCCAACAAAGGTCTGTCTAGTCAAGGCTATGGGTTTTCCAGTGGTCATGTATGGATGTGAGAGTTGGACTGTGAAGAAAGCTGAGCGCTGAAGAATTGATGCGTCTGAACTGTGGTGTTGGAGAAGATTCTTGAGAGTCCCTTGGACTGCAAGGAGATCCAACCAGTCCATTCTGAAGGAGATCAGCCCTGGGATTTCTTTGGAAGGACTGATGCTAAAGCTGAAACTCTAGTACTTTGGCCACCTCATGTGAAGAGTTGACTCACTGGAAAAGACTCTGATGCTGGGAGGGATTGGGGGCAGGAGGAGAAGGGGACGCCAGAGGATGAGATGGCTGGATGGCATCACTGACTCGATGGACGTGAGTCTGAGTGAACTCCGGGAGTTGGTGATGGACAGGGAGGCCGGGCGTGCTGCGATTCATGTGGTCACAAAGAGTCGGACACAACTGAGTGACTGAACTGAATTGAACTGAGAGGGCTTGAAGACTTCAGATGGCATTGAAGACTCTCTTTATGACAAAAGAAGTTGAAAGTTACTCAGTATGAGGGTCAAAGACACCAGTTTTTCAATTTTATCTCAGCTTAGTCATAAGCACAGGCATTGCAGCTGAATAATTGGAGCAGCATGTTTCTACATGCATCCCAGTGTGAAATGAAGTCACTGTGGCAAGATACACAAGAGTATTTGAATGGAGAGGGATATTGTAATTATGGTATCATTGTTTAAGTATTGCAGCTGAAAGACTGGTTAATTTGTATTAGTAGCCTTTGCAAAGAACCATGGCATTAAAATAGTATCAAAACCACCAGGCAAGCAATGCTGCATCTGATGATTGTATTTTATTCAGGAACCACATGTCTTTTTAAGGGTATATTTTAGATATGAGAACCTTAAACCTTGTAATGTTTAGAATAATAATTAGTTTTTTATTCTGTTTTATTCCTGTTCTACTTAGTTTATTTTAAAAATTGTTTTCCTTAGAGATATCTGTAACCAAATATATGCCAAATAAAAAGTAAGTATGCTTATATGTTTGACCCAATGGTTTTGTATCAAATGTGGTCAGTGACTGAGATTAAAAAAAAATATTTTTCTACAGTAACTTAGTACCGTGTTAGCCTGATTTTTGGAAACAAGGTGTACAAACAAGTAGACATCCTGAAATAAATGGCACACTATTGAGCTGGCCATTAGAGCCATTAAACACAGCACTGGAATAATTTACCTTTGTCCATTTTGTCAAAGGCAAAAATGTTAGATGGTCATAAATAAACATTTTTAAAGAAGTTTTTTTTTTTTTTCCCTACTTCTCATCCATAGGTACAATACAAATTGAAATAGCTTTTTTTTTTGGAAATTGGATTATTATTATTATTATTATTATTATTATTAACTGTGGTTAAAAATGTGGTTTAATGGTCTTTTAATAAAAGACCTTTTATTCTTTTTTTAAAATTTATTTATTTTAACTGGAGGCTAATTACTTTACAATATTGCATTGCTTTTATCTACAGCATAACTTTAGACTCATCCTTATAGAAAGTATGAATTTTCCTATCATTAAATTATTTCAGCTAAGTATTAAAAATATCTCTCACTTTTACAAAGCCCCTTTATCAATGTAGAATATAAATGGTGACCTTTGATGACTTGTACTGCTCTGAGAGTTAGTAGTTATTTGAAGTTATTTGTCTACTGGGGCCTTTGGCAAAGGCTACGGAAGTTTGATATGTAAGTAGAAAATTATAGATAAGAAGAATGACTTATTTTATGAAAGCTACCTATTTAACCATTTTAAAGAGAATGTAAGGAAAATTCAGAAAGGAAGAAGTAACTGAATGCCTCCATTCCAAGCTGTCAGAGAGCTTAGAGATCATCTATAAGAATCTTCTCATTTTTTAAATGAAAAAACTGAGTTCCTGAGAGATGACATGGCTTGATATAGTCACAAGTGTGGAATGACCACTCAGAACCTATGTATTCAGACGCCAAGTCTAACACTTTTGCTTCTTCAGTTTTCATTTCCCAGCCATAGAAATGCACCAACTGAAAGAGAATCCCTGATCATAGAATATGTGAGTGCATTTCCTAAGATTCTCAGTGATAATGACAAAGACAAAACTAAAGAAAAGCAAGAGATACAGCCAGTAGATTGTGGGTTTCTTATTTTATACCATCCTTCTTTTTCATATGCTTTAAAATAATATGAAACTTTTTGTGTTCTGGATCTGTCCTTGACAGATGTATGGAAATGTGTATGTAAATCACATTTTTGTAAATCAAATTATACATACAACTAGGATTCACTAGAGGAGTTCTATGGTAATTTTCTCTGTAAAATGATTATTTTCAAAGTAAAATATTAAACACTAGATTTATGTTTGTAAGGCTAGATAGTTATATGTTGGAGAGCTTTTTCTTTTACTGAGAAAGTATCAGTTGAAGTTGGTGAGAAAGTCTATATTCCTCTTTAGTTTTTCCACATCTGTCTATTGCTTCCATTCCCCTTTCCCCACTCTTATACCTTACCATCCATGTCTCCAATTTCTACTACGTTTTCTTTTGAAAAAATTCTGTATAGATCTAAATACATTTTTTTATTTAAAATATTTTAAGTTTTACAAATAAAATTGTATGTTTAAAGTACACAATGTAATACCACTCCTGCCCCCTTTTGATTTTAGATAAATTTCCATGAGTGTCTAACTTTTTTGACATGAATTCACAGCCCAGTATTCATGATTTCACTATTAGGTTACTAATTTATTTAATTTATATCTTTTGTCTTACACTGTTCCTTCCCCACTTCCTCTCCCCGCTTTCTTCTTTCATTTTTTAAATTCAACAGAAAAGTTTGAAAGCTGCTGTGTCAGCCCTTGGTCACTTTCCAGCCCGTGTGCATGAGTAATTGACTTTGGCTAGACACACCAAAATTAAATTCTCAGATTGCCTTAGCTTTAACAAAATTGCGCTGGCATTCTTTTCTACTCTTCATAATGCATTCCCCATAGAATTTTATTGTAATTGTCAGACTTTGTGGCAGGTGGGGGGGGGGTGTATTCATATTAATTGACTTTATAGCAAGATTGCTTCTATTGAATCCACACATATAATTCAATTTAATTCATTGGAAAGAGGCCTGTAATAGGAGGCAGCAGATTTAATTTGTATTTCTGGGATAAATTTTATAATTTTCCAGATTCTTTATAGACACAAGGGTTGAATTAGGTGATCTTTAATACTCCTTTCTAGCTCTTTATAAATCTGTGATTACAGAACTGGGTTTAAACTCAGTTAATGGAAGATTCTGTGTAAGTGGGTGTTTTTTCTCATAGAACTAAGTAGCTACAGTCATCATCATCTCACTGAGCAAGTTGGTTTAATTTCTCCCACAATTATAATCTTCCTGTGCCAATTCCCTCAGCTCTCCTCAATCAGCTGTCTTGTCTGTCCCTTCAGCAAGAGTATGATAAGCCCTTTCCTACTTCAATCCCTTAACAATTATTTATGTGAGAATGTTTTTGTAAATCTGTTCCAAATGGTTTATTTCTGCAGCACTTAGTAATTTATCTAAAGATTCATATAAATGCTTCTCTTAAGATCATATAACAATCTTAAAAGCTGTCCTCAGAAAACCAGCTGCAGTCATCTGTATATATTTCTATAATAGAGTCTTCCAGGGTTGTTAGAAATGTGGAGAGAACTCTGTCATGATAATTTCCATGTATATTAAAGCTTCAGTAGTTTTAATTGTGGAAAAGAGCTATCCCATAAATTGAACTGCTAGTAAGATAAATGCTTGCTTTGTATTAAAGCTGACAGAGCACTGACTGATAAAATCTAGTCACTAATCTAAAGTCAATACAACAAATCAGATGACCTTCAATGCCTTTTAATTAAAATTTCTGAATAAGTTTCTGTTAGTACTGAA
The DNA here is from genome assembly GCF_003369695.1 of Bos indicus x Bos taurus. Taxonomy (NCBI): domain Eukaryota; kingdom Metazoa; phylum Chordata; class Mammalia; order Artiodactyla; family Bovidae; genus Bos; species Bos indicus x Bos taurus. Next base: position 23,418,197 of record NC_040103.1, on the reverse strand, counting down.
AGAAAAATTTCAGGAAAATGAAACCAGTAATACTATACAAATTTGAAAAAATTGATAGTCAAGGCATCTGATTCAATGATGTGAAATTCCACTGAGCTAAAGTGATAAAACAGTGAAATGCCAATACCTTTTGGATGAAGACTTATGAAATATATGTTATTCATTTCCATTTTCTACCTAAGTTAAGGCCCATTTCATCCTAAAGTAACCCAGATCTAGTTTTTATGTTTCCAGGGGCAACCTTTATAGGTTGGCATTTAATAGGATTTATTTTATGACCTAAAAGGAAGGCTATTGATCACTTTTATAATCAGATAAAAGAGTGATTGAAGCTAGATGAATGAATTTTATTGCCTAGTATATTCTGATCCATACTAACCAGTAATACTGTGAATTTAGTGAAAATTGATGATATTAGTTTAATTATTAGATGCTCATTTATCCATATACCCTGACTATATCTTATTTCTCATAAATCCTAAAAGTTTTCTCTTGGCACCGAGTATACTGAAATCTCCTAGTATTACTGGTCTTTAAAAATTGCTTTTTGTACACCTCTCCAATTTTACTTTGTATCTTTGATATAGTATTATTATTTATATATGAATTTGGAATCACTATATTTACTAACTGAATCATTTTTTATTGTTTTGTGGGAACTTCTTTTATTCCAGTGCCTTTACATATGTCCCACTTTCTTTTGTTCATTACCTTTTTCTGTTCTTTTATTTTCAACTTTCATGTGCCATTGTATATTTTAGTTACGTGGCTTGTAAAAAACAAAACAAAAAAATTAAATTTACAATACCCAAGGTGTACTTTAACTGACAGATTTACTTCCTTTCTAGTTTTTCTGATTTTTCATCCATTTTGACTTATTTCTACAATTTTATTGTGTGCTACTGTCTGTGGATTTTTTTTACAGGATATGCATTTTTAATTATTTTATTGAAATATAGTTGATTTGGGGGGCTTCCTTTGTGGCTCAGATGGTAAAGAATCTACCTGCAATGCAGGAGACCCTGGTTCAATCCCTTGGTTGGGAAGATCCCCTGAATTAGGAAATGGCACCCCACTCCAGTACCCTTGCCTGGAAAACCTGATGGATGGAGAAGCCTGGTAGGCTACGGTCCATGGGGTCGCAAAGAGTCGGACACGACTGAGCGACTTCACTTCACTTTCCAGTATTCTTGCTTGGAAAATTCCATGTACAGTGGAGCCTGACAGGCTACAGTCCCTGGAGCCACAAAGAGTTGTATGCAGCTGAGCACACACACACACACACACACACACACACACATTGTTGATTTACAATGTTGTATTAGTTTCAGGTGTATAGCAAAGTGATTCATTTGCATGCATATATGTATTCATTCTTTATTAGATTTTTTTCTCATATAGGTTATCACATAATATTAACTAGACTTTCTTGTGCTATACATGTTAGTTTTCTATCTTATATATGGTAGTGTGTGTATTCATCCCAAGCTGTTGGTTTATCCCTCCCAACCATGTTTCCTCTTTGGTAACCGTAAGTTTGTTTTTGATATCTGTAAATCTGCTTCTGTTTTGTAAATAAGTTCATTTGTATCTTTTTGTAAAAAAAAAAATCAGATTCCACATATGAGTGATATCATATGATTAAAAAGTACTGTTCTCTCTTTTATTTTTAATGTCTGAACTTTAAATTTTCTTTTTCTTGAAACTAGTGCTAAAACAACAGTGTATATACCAAGTACTCAAACAACATAAAGGAGGGAGGCAGTTATTTCTGCCTATGGGAAAAGAAGTGCAGCATTGGGGGTATGTGGGGAGATGATGAAACATAAATCTGGTGAGATACCTGCAGGCCACATTGACATGCCATATTCAGGAATGTGACTTGCATCCTATGGGCTATGGTCAGCAGTAAAAGATTTATTATGTAGGGGAATTGTGATATTCATTTCACTTTAGAAATATAGTTGTTACAGAGGAATGAAATGGGATGTAGGTGATGAAGCTGAGGATCAATTAGAATATCACTACAATAATCCAAGTGTTGAGTGATGAAACGATGGTAGTGAACTTGAGGAGGAATGATACTTACAATATATTCAGGAAGAAGAATCAATAGGTGCTAATTGCCAATTATAGGTGTGAGGTGTAAAGGACTAGATGACTAAAGGTTTCTGTCTTGGATGACTGCACTACTAACCAATAAGCAGATAAAATATGGCACCAAATCTGAGGTCTGCCCCTCCTGGGGAGGGTATCTCTTACAGATGTGTGATGGTTTGAGGTATAAGATTATTTAAGAAAGTATTCAGCTAGCAAACCTGCCTAGGAAAGAATGCCCAAAATAGGAATGTGGTTTCCTAATAAAGGAAGAATGTCCAGAACCCTGAATTCAGTGAAAACAATGTACAGAGGAGTGCTTAATTTATAAGTAAACAAGAAGAGATGTGTTTATTTAAATGGCAGGCATCTGAAGGTTTTACAGGAACATAATGAACAAACAACAGTTTGGTTTAAAATATTCTAGATATGCTTCAGAAAATTTTGCTTTATTAGATGCTAAGAGGACATACCATGCTTCAAGTGCTCATTTTAAAGTCAAATGTAAGTGAAATTATTTAATAAAGGTAAATTGATTTTTATAAGCAAGAAAATATTTATGATTATTTGATGTATTTCCTGTATAGATTGTATCTCAGTTATATTTGTTTACATGACCTCAGCCTTTGAGTGGAATAAGGTAACTTACCCTTGTGATACCAATTATGGGCGGCTAAACTCCTAAAATGCTGAAATAAGACAAAGGGTCTTTTTGCCAAATATTAGTATACTAAGCAAGGATGAAGGAGGTAACTGATGTGCAAATCATCTTCAACTCTTATTCTTGCCACCGCATCTAAACTTTTTAGGAAACTGTGACTCTATTAGTATTAATATCAACAGATCTGTTACTCCTCTGCTGTCAGGCAATTACGTGACTGGCTTATTCCTTTTTTTTTTTAATTTATTTTAATTGGAGGCTAATTACTTTACAATACTATATTGGTTTTGCCATACATCAACATGAATCCACCACGGATGTACACGTGTTCCCAATTCTGAGCCCCCCTCCCACCTCCCTCCCCATAGTCCAGGTTCGATGTAGGATACATGACTGGCTTATTCTTTATGATCTTTTGCATTTAATCCAGGATTAAAGATCTTAATTTAATGATTAAAACATTACAACCTAATGTTTCAGGCAAGTAACATTCACAAAACTGAACCACAGATGTTCATCTGGTGGATTGTGCCTGAATGTTTACGGTTGTTAGCTGAAAGGAATTGTTTAGAACTACTGTGTTTAATAAAATCATTGTAGGATAAAATTTTCAAATGCTACTTTGGACAGTATTTTTAAATGTGCCCTTAAAAACTTTTTTTCCCCCCAAAATAGAGTAAGCAGACAATCTGCATAAGATCTAATTAACTCATATAAATGCAGAAGTGATTAATATAAACAGGCATTATCCAATTGGCTTATCTTTGAGAGTAATATTATGAATGGAAGTCCTGTTCTGTTCTCTTTGTTGTACAACTAGTAAGTTAGGAAGACAATTGCTTTTATCCAGGTTGTATTTTTAAATTAAAAAAAAATGTTTCTGATAACATCTCTAGTAGTATTAGGAGAAAGTCTAAGTAGGTAGGAGGTCATCGAAGTTCTACGTATCATATCAATCTATTTGGAGCCATTAAACTCCATTTATCTACAAAGCCTTGAGATCTCCTTGTGTAATGAAGGAGTTTAGATAATAGACAGATAAAACATAGTTAAGCTGTAAGTAGTTTTTAGGCTAGAAGAAGAAAATACAAAAGATAAACAAATAGGTAAAATATAGCATACTAAATTTATTTATAAATTTATTTTTAGGATATAGTAGCAATGTAATATGAAAGGAATTTCTAAGTTTATAAGGTACAATGACAAAATAATGTAAACCACTGAGTACAATGTCTAGCCCACGGTAAGTATGCTATAAATATTAGTTATGTTTATGGCACAAAGATAGGAGTATATAATTCCATGCATAGATTTCAGGAATGTTTGTAGAGGCATTTATGCTTGCATTGGGCTTTTAGAATGAACAGTTCACAGGTTAAAGGTGGGGAGAGGAGCTTCCAAGTAGAAGGAGCAGTGTGAGTAAAGGTATGAATTAGTGAGTCTAGGTAATCTGACATGACTAGGTAGCATGCTGAGGAGCGATCCAGGACTTACTAAGTCAAGGATGTAGGCAAGAAGTCGGACATAGAGGACCCTGCAAATCATGTGAGGATTTGAACTTTACCCTGCATGAACTTTTATAACCTTTGAAAGGTATTATATAGGTGAATAATTTGCTCTTCTGAGCAGTTTAAAGAGATCCTTTGGTGACTGGAGAATGGATTAAAGGACATAAGTCTATCAGCAAGGGGTCCAGCTAGGTGACTCCTGGCCTGTGGTCCATGTAGACGATAAAAACTTGCACCAAGGCTGAAGCAGTGGCTATAAAGAAGAGAAAACTGATCAACGTGTTGTTAAAGCATGAGATGGTGTATAACCCTTAAGTTATGGCAAAAATCAATTAGATGTAGGAAATAAGAGAGAGAGAAAGGTTTTCAAATGACACCAGTGTTCTGGCATAGATGCCTGAGTGGATGGTGGTGCTATTCACTGAGATATGAAATACTAAAGGATGAACATATGGGGTGAGGGCGGGAATCATGAGTTCATTTTGGGATTGCTGAGTCTGCAGTGTCTCTGTGACATTCAAGCACTTATACCTCAGGGGAATTAGAAACAGGGTGACAGGTCTTGGGCTCAGGTGACAGATTTTGGACTGAAGATTTAGATTTAGGAATTAATTAGCATACACTTAGAGAAGAAAGAAAAGAACTTTAGGGAATACCAGCACAGAAGGGGCAGACAGAGAGACTGTGTTGAGGATTCCATCTTGGAAGTCTGTGTTAGTGTTAGCTGAGCTTCTATTTCTCACTCTTTCCATTCTGATTTCCTAGTTTTATGTTTCATAGTGTAACATTCTGCAGATTTCAAATTACATATACAATGCCTGCAGCTTCTCAAAGGACTGGTGTTTTATAAAACTTTTATTTTTCAATATATATAACTTTTTTCTCATACAAAGGACTGAGTTTGTAACCTATAAATGGTATTGAAAATTGTGACATTGTCATTAGGCTAGTTCATATCTATACATCAGAACTTAAAATGTTTTAAAATCCTGTTTCTTGGCATAGTTGTGATTTTGCCCATTTTGATGGTGGTGTTGAAGGTATGGGGACACTATGTGTCAGAAGCTACCCATCTTAAAACGTTCAAAGGTGAAATATGAATCTTAGATCCTCAGTACTTACCACTATTTTGGGGTCATTTGGCTGTATGTTACTTTGGCTGCTTTTTTCACACTTTTAGAAGTTCAGCATGCTTGTAAAACTATGAATTGTAGACATTTGATAATTGAAGTTCTGAAAATAAGAATGGTCATGGATTTTTCAAGAGACTCACACTGAGCTGTATTCCATTTATAAAGCAAGCTAATTTGTTCCTCACTGTAATCTATTTAGAAGTTAATTTAAAAATTATTAGTTAAAGATGTGATTAGCCAAGGCCAAACAAGCACACTTTTAACTTCTTTAAATGTCCCTATGAAGATTAAAAAATATTTTCTTCCTTTATTTTTTAAGCATTGAAGTAACTGGGTATGCTGCTACTTTACATTATTTAATGGTTTTTACCCTATCTGTATGATGGTATTCCACTTGACATGAGAATGCTGCTTATTTCTAGGAGCTTAGCTTAGTTCAGACAGTTTGACCTGGTATGGCTAAGATTCACAAAGAGAAAATTAAATTTTCACTTCAGTGTGTCTTTATTCATTAAAGCTGGCAACCATTTAGCAAGTTACATTGCCCTGAAATATCTGGTGATGTACCTGAAGCTATAAGGAGACATAAAACAGTTAAACCTTGCTCTTTAAGGGCTTAGCCTCAAGTACCAGGGGAAAAAAGTCAATAAATTGACTAAGAAAAAATCAGATAAAAGAGGTAACTGTTTGTAAGAAGAAATTATAAAACTTCAGTGAAGGATATAAATAAAAAATCTAACTAAATTTGAGAAACAAAATATGTTCATTGATTAGAAGACCAAAGGCAAGGAAGATGTTTCTATTTCCACCAAATTATCTGAAATATGAACTCACTGAAGAAGGCAATCTGTCTACTTTTTTCATTTATGTGTTAGTAGTACCAGAAGAGTACCTACCACATAATAGGTACTCAATAAACATCTGTTGAATGAATGTTATCTGAAACTCTACTCCAAATCCCATGTAAAATTTTTTCAGATGAAACTTAACAAGTTGACTCCAAAATTCATAGGTTAATAGATGAAAGACAAAATACCAAAATGATGCTGAAGAAGCATAACAAAAAAAGTCAGGCTTGCCCTGTCAAAATGTGGTAGACTATATTTCGACATATGGCTACAACACTGTCTCCCTTCCCACATACATTTTAGCCATGTGACATTGAACTCCCCCCATCGAGAGGAAGATTCTATTTTACCTCCTTTTGAAATTATTGGACCAATATAACAAGGCAGAAATGGCTTTCAGTCACTTCTAAGGCTAGGCCTTAAGAAATCTGCAATTTGCACTGTTTCCTTAGATCCTATTTATTGTGCTCTGCCATTAGCCACGTGGAGAGGCCCATGAAGAGGAAAACAAAGGCATCTGACAGCCTCAGTGGAGCTCCCACCTAGCAGCCAGCACCAAATGCCCACCATGTGAAAAACTCTACTTTGGAATTCATTGTCTTCCCAGTGCCCAAGCAGATACCATAAGAAGCAGAATTTTGTGAATATCCAGATAATCATGAAAAATAATGATTTTAAAAATCCACTAAGTTTTGTACCAGTTTTTTTTTTTTTTTTTAAGGAATGGATAACTGAAAAATCAATATAAATGTTTACTATAAAGCTGTGATGGGCTTCCCTGATAGCTCAGTTGATAAAGAATCTGCCTACAATGCAGGAGACCTGGGTTTGATTCCTGGGCTGGGAAGATCTGCTGAAGAAGGGGTAGGCTACCCACTCCTGTATTCTTGGGCTTCCCTTGTGGCTCAGCTTGTAAAGAATCTGCCTGTAATGTGGGAGACCTGGGTTCAATCCCTGGGTTGGGAAGATCCCCTGGAGAAGGGAAAGGCTTACCCACTCTAGTATTCTGGCCTGGAGAATCCCATGGACTTTATAGTCCATGGGGTCACAAAGAGTCAGACACAACCAAGCGACTTTTACTTTTACTTTCATAAAGCTGTGATAATTGAAGGGCTTCCTGCAGCCCAGGGGATGCAGGTTCGATCCCTGGTTTGGGAAGATCCCCTCGAGGAGGGCATGGCAACCCACTCTAGTATTCTTGCCTGGAGAGTACCATGGACAGAGGAGCCTGGTGGGCTACAGTCTATGGGGTCGCAAAGAGTCAGACACCCCTTAGTGACTAAACACCACCACCACCATGATAATTGAAGCAATGTGATAACAGTACAGAGTCAGAAACATCATCACATTAAAAAGAATAGAGAACCTTGGTATATAATTATGTAGGCATTAAAAATTGAGGGGAAGTAGGAAGAATGAAACAATTAACACATGATGGATATCCACAGGAAAAATAAATTAAAAATAGAATCCTATTTCATGCAAACAACAATACTGAAATGAATTAAAGATATATGTGATCAACAAAATGTTAAAAAAGATTACATTTCATTTTAATGAAAATGAAAATATTTCTATAACTAGGGGACAAAAATAATTTATCAAGCAAGGCATTAAATGTTAAATGAAAAGACTGATAATCTGAATACATTAGAATTTAGACTTCTGTATAATAAAAGGTTGCTGTAAACAACAGCAACAACAAAAACCCCATGGACTGTAAGAAGATGTTTGTAATACAGGGAACTGACAAAGGATTTGTACCCAGACAGTAAAGAGAATCCCAGGGACGGGGAAGCCTGGTGGGCTGCTGTCTATGGGGTCGCACAGAGTCGGACATGACTGAAGCAACTTAGCAGCAGCAGCAGTATTATGAACTCCAAGAAACTTAAAAAAAAAAAGACAAAAGCCTCAGAAAACCTAATGTAAAATAGGAAAATAGGCAAAGAATATAACAAACAATTTATAGGAAGAGAAAAGCAAAGAACAAATTTATGATAAGATTTTCTGCTTCAATAGCTATTAGGGAAATAAATATTAAATCAATAATGAGATTACTCTCATATCCATCAGAGGTTCAAAATTAAAGCATGACAATACAAATGTCTAGGTGGTGCAGAAAGTGAAATGTTTATTTATTTCTGGGTGAAATTTAAATTGATATTAGTTCTTGGGGGGCAATTTGGCAAAATATAGTAAAACTGAGAAAGTCCTATCCTAAGTGGTGACATAGCTAAGGAGAGATTCAACAATGTGCTTCTCCAGAGAGGTTTATAATAAGGAAAACAATGAGAAATAACATCAATATTTTGGTTACTGAAAAAGGGTCAGTCTGGTTAGGATGTATTAAGTAGGAGTGGGTTGAATGGAACTGGGTAGGGTTGGTGGGAATGGAAGGTGAGACAGTACTGGATATAAAGTGAGCAGTCAAGACTAGAGATAGAAGCTTTGTAATCAAAAACATTTAGATTGTACTTACAGACAGGGACTGGGTCAAAACAACTATTAAAATATACAATGAAAGAAGACATAAAAGCTAAGTATGAAGGCTAGCAGATGACAAAACAGTGGTTAATAGATGGCTTTGTTTTCTAGAACGAGGAGATTGTCTTTGCTATAAAGTAATCTTGACCTGTATGCAGGTCAAGAAGCAACAGTTAGAACCAGATATGGGAAAATGGACTGGTTTTAAAATTGGGAAAGGAGCACGTCAAGGCTGTATATTGTCACCCTGCTTATTTAACTTATATGCAGAGCATATCATGTGAAATGCTGACTTGGATAAATCACAAGCTGGAATCAAGATTGCTGGGAGAAATACCCACCTCAGATATGCAGATGATAACTCTTTAATGGCAGAAAGTGAAGAGGAACTAAAAAGAGCCTCTTGATGAAAGTGAAAGAGGAGAGTGAAAAAGCTGGCTTAAACCTCAACATTCAAAAATCTAAGATCATGACATTTAGTGCCATCACTTCATGGTAAATAGATGGAAAAAAGTGGAAACAGTGTCAGATTTTATTTTCTCAGGCTCCAAAATCACTGCAGATGATGACTGCAGGCATGAAATGAAAAGATGCGTGCTCCTTGGAAGAAAAGCAATGACAAACTTAGAAAGCTCATTAAAAAAGAAGAGACATCACTTTGCCAACAAACATCCGTCCAGTCAAAGCTATTGTTTTTCCAGAAGACATGTATGGATATGAGAGTTGGACCATAAAGAATGCTGAGGAGTGAAGAACTGATGCTCTAATAAGTTCTTTTAAACTATTTCAAAAATTTAAAAAATGGAGATTGACATAGAAATGACTATTACCAGTTATTTCATTTTAATACAATTTTCTTAGATAGCCTATTGATATTGATCAACTGTCCCTTTTAAAAGAAGTATTATCTCCAAAGAACAAACTACTTTCTGTATATTGGCACATAGAAATCTATGTCCCAGTGAGTAATGTGCAGCTCATTTAAAAATCAATAGCTTCCCTCAAATTATATCAATTTAAAAGACAAAAGTTTAGAAAACTTAACACAATGGCATTTTAACTTCATTGAATATTTGAAAAGGTTGGGAAAACTCTAAAATTCTGTTTATGTATAAATCCCCTATGTGTATTTTATAGAATATCTATTGTTTGAGGTCATAGATTATTTTCTGAAGGTTTTTCTGCAGGAAATCTTTAAGACTTTTACCACCAGTATTTGTATCACTAAAATATTTAATGTATACCATTTGACTACTCAAAAAGCATTCAGTGTTCCTAGGCATAGTGACACGGTGCTGGCCCCACTGGTCAAGGCAAATAATCTAGAGACTATACTTGATTGACAAGAACAGTCATGATAAAGATGCACATAATTCTAGTGAAATTTCCATTAAATGTGATGTCAACATAGGAAAAGGGACAATTTTGGGTTACGCAGCCTAATCTATGAATGGTATAATGTAGTCATTCAGAAGAATATACAGTCCATGGAATTCTCCAGGCCAGAATACTGGAGTGGGTAGCCTTTCCCTTCTCCAGGGAACCTTCCCCACTTAGGGATCAAATCCAGGTCTCCCACATTGCAGGCAGATTCTTTACCAATGGAACCACAAGGGAAGCCCAAGAATACTGGAATTGGTAGCCTACCCCTTCTTCAGCAGATTTTCCCGACCCAGGAATCGAACCAGAGTCTCCTGCATTGCAGGCAGATTCTTCACCAACTGAGCTATGAGAGAAGCCCATATAAATTCCAGATTGTCCAAATGAACCCTAAAGAGTTCAGTGTTAGCTATGCTATAAATACGCAATATCTATGTTGGAGTATAGGAGGGGGACGGACACTTATCTGATTTGACACTTATCTGATTTATTCCTGGCTCCTAACTTGCTGAGTTCCAGTACTCTTGCCTGGAAAATCCCATGAATGGAGGAGCCTGGTAGGCTGCAGTCCATGGGGCCGCGAAGAGTCAGCACGACTGAACGACTTCACTTTCGCTTTTCACTTTCATGCGTTGGAGAAGGAAATGGCAACCCACTCCAGTATTCTTGCCTGGAGAATCCCAGGGACAGAGGAGCCTGGTGGGCTGCGGTCTATGGGGTTGCACAGAGTCGGACACGACTGAAGCAACTTAGCAGCAGCAGCAGCAACTTGCTGGGTTACCTTGACTAACATGTAGTCTTTCTGTTCCTCAATTATCTTGAATGATAAATGCAGGTATTATACTAGAAGTAGATGATTTCTAAGTATTTGTTTTTCTCTAAGTCTCCATGTGCAAAAATCTAGGAGCAATCCATGTGAAACTTCCCTAGAATTCTGGAGTAGTTTGGTGACTAGAAATTCCAGGCAGAAGAAACAACTGTACAATTTATTCTTTTCTTCTTGAAATCATGAAGTAACGGGTGGGCTGGGGCTCTGGGCAGCTTTCTTATTTAAATGGAAAGAAGAATGGAGTTATTCAGAATGGTAGTGGCTTTAAAGAGTAAGTCCACATTTTCTGAGTTCCCTTTCCTGGCCTCAGCGTTGTAGGGCGTTGGATGGCTTTCCTGAAGGATGAGCGACTGTGGAACTCAACAGTTCCACTTATTTTTTACTAGAGAAGAAAACCTGACTTGCTTCATGAAACAGATTCAGTTGAACAACTGAAAGAATCAGACAGTAGCTCAACACTGTCTATTCACAGTCTTGTAATGCAAACTTATAGAAAATGGAGACTTTGTTAACCCATCTCATTTGAGATGGGCTTCCTGGAGTAACCTATTTTATGTTAGGATTATTTGTGTGTCTTTCTTTGAAGAATATACATGTTTCTGAAAATGTGTATATAAACCAAGGTATTGAAATTATTATTTTTATTTTTAAAATTTAGTTCAACAAGTGTTTATTGAGCACATATTAAGGGCCAGACACTGTGCTAAATTGTGGTATAATTAAAAAATAAAAATGTAATTTCTTCTCTTTGAGATTACTTTCTAGCAGGTAACAGAAATATTCAACTCTACTTCCTGGAATGGCTCAGACCAGCAGCCAAATATGAAAATCCTGTGCCATGGAAATGAATTTTCTAAAAAAAACTCATTTAAAAACCAATCTAGATGCAAATCTTTTAAATTTTACAAAAATAGCCTTATTCTGTACAAATTATCTGTTGTATTACATAAGCTACTAATGTTTGTATACACAAGTCTTGTTCAACATATGTACAAATCGTCAGCTAAAATGGCATTTGAGGTGATGCATGTATCAAGCTAAATGTATAGAACAAAAACATACATGACATATAACAGTAGTATGCATCTGCAGTACACGTTTTATTACATAAATGAAATAAAAACAAATTTAGCTGTTAAGTTAGTTCAACTTTGTTATGTGCAATAAATATAACCAAAAAGCAAGTTTTTGAAACAGTGATCTTTCATATTTGATGATATGCCTCTGCCACAATGCTGGTTTCTGTGGACTTAAGGGAATAAGTTGTTATGTATTAATAATGTGAGAGTTTTAATGCTGTATTCTGAAATAACAGTTGATTAATTCAAGAGTTAAGTATCAAGCTTGTAGTGGGCCCTCTGCCAGATCCAATGGGAGAGAAAAGAGAAGTAAGATCTTGGCACACCTTCAAAAAGTTTTTAATCCAAACCCCTACCTAATTTTTCATTTCTAGCTGCTAGACAAGAGCCATTAAAAAATGAAACAGATAAAATACCCAAGAAATTTGGGGAAGGTAGGAAACACTTTTGACTGCAAAAAGGGGGTGATGAGACTGATAAATGAGAGGTTAGACAGGGATTTTTTTTTTTAAAGTGAAACAGAACTGAGGACCAAATCTCAGGGATTTGTAAGGAAATAAAGAGGGAGTTGAGCCAGCAATGGGTGGTCACAGTGAAAATGTGAACATGGTCGTTTAAGCCTGTGTATGGGGTGGGAAAGTACTGGCAGGGAAGAAGGCAGAAGAGTTTCAGTTCAGTCCAGTTCAGTCGCTCAGTCATGTCTGACTCTTTGCGACCCCATGGACTGCAGCATGCCAGGCTTCTCTGTCCATCACCAACTCCTGGAGCTTGCTCAAAGTCATGTCCATTGAGTCGGTGATGCCATCCAACCATCTCATTCTTTGTTGTCCCCTTCTCTTCCTGCCTTCAATCTTGGCCAGCATCGGGGTCTTTTCCATTAAGTCAATTCTTTGCATCAGGTGGCCAAAGTATTGGAGCTTGAGCTTGAGCATCAGTCCTTCCAATGAATATTAAGGACTGATTTCCTTTAGGATGGACTGGTTGGCTCTCCTTGCAGCCCAAGGGACTGTCAAGACTCTCCAGCACCACAGTTCAAAAGCATCAATTCTTCAGCACTCAGCTTTCTTTACAGTCCAACTCTCACATCCATACATGACTACTGGAAAAACCATAGCTTTGACTAGATGGACCTTTGCTGGAAAAGTAGTGTCTCTGCTTCTTAATATGCTGTCTAGGTTTGTCATAGCTTTTCTTCCAAGGAGCAAGCGTCTTTTAATTCCATGGCTGCAGTCACCATCTGCAGTGATTTTGGAGTCCCCCAAAATAAAGTCTCTCACTCTTTCCATTGTTTCCCCATCTATTTGCCATGAAGTGATGGGACCAGGTGCCATGATGTTAGTTTTCTGAATGTTGAGTTTTAAGCCAACTTTTTCACTCTCTTCTTTCACTTTCATCAAGAGGCTCTTTAGTTCTTCACTTTCTGCCATTAGGGTGGTGTCATCTGCATATCTGAGATTATTTATATTTCTCCCAGAAATCTTGATTCTAGTTCCAGTAGATATTGAGAATAGAGCTTAAATAGGAAAACCAAATTTTACTTTTCTCCTTTTCTTTTGCTGTGGCCTTGCTTTAGCTTCTAATATTGAGAGGAGACTTAATAGGACTGCAGAATATTTTGAAGGATTTTAAACATGAACCAATAGTTTTTGGCAGTCAGGGACTGCTGTAACATGGTAAATCATAATGAAAATATCAACTTCTCCACCATACTATAAAATACTATATACTAGCCTGAAAATATATTTATCTTCAGAATAAAATTGTCACACTGACCACTGGATAAAAAGCACACAATATCCAGAGGTCAGAGCTTTCAAATTTAGTAAAAATGACTGAGTTTGCAGAGTAGAAATAGAAAATATAAGCTTTAGTTTAGTTTTAGATAACTATCTGTGTAATAGCAAGAAAGTCATTGTGTTGGCTCAGATGTTGTTCTGATGGACTTCTATCACATTTCTAATCAATGTTAAATTAGTAAATTTCAAATGATCTGAATCCAAATAAACAAAAACTTGAATATAATCTCAATGACCTTAGAGGTTAAATTATTTGGAGGATAATTTTTATGTAATGAAGATATTTAGACTAAGAATTAGGAAACCTGATCCGAGTTCATGATGCTAGGAAGTTAGCAGGGAGCTGGAATTTTGAACTTGGTTTCTGCTTTCAAACTTGTGTTCCTTCACTATATAACATTGGGTCTACTGCCCTAAATAAAGCACAGTGAATTATTGATTAAAAACCTGCTGCTGCTGCTAAGTCACTTCAGTCGTGTCCGACTCTGTGTGACCCCATAGACGGCAGCCCACCAGGCTCCCTAGTCCCTGGGATTCTCCAGGCAAGAACACTGGAGTGGGTTGCCATTTCCTTCTCCAATGCATGAAAGGGAAAAGTGAAAGTGAAGTCGCTCAGTCGTGTCCGACTCTTAGCGACCCCATGGACTGCAGCCTACCAGGCTCCTCGGTCCATGGGATTTTCCAGGCAGGAGTACTGGAGTGGGGTGCCATTGCCTTCTCCGGATTAAAAACCTAAATTATATTAAATAATGTTTCAATGCCATTAATGCATCAGTGTATTCTGATTCTTTATTTGGTGACCCATATTTGAGATGATGCAACTATTTGTTAAAAAGACAATTTGATTAATATGAAAACCTGATTTTTCAAAACCTTCCACATACAAAAGATTAGTTTAATCTATTGGAAAAATTTAAATTTTAAAGTCACTGCTTACCTTTTCTGATAAGCAGGCTGAGGTGACCTCTAAAAATGGTGCATTGTTTACTTGACCCAGAAAACCTCATAAAATCATGCAGTTCAAGAAGTTAAAATCTTCATGTTAAGTTTAAGAATACACATGAACCCACCTGGGCTATTAATGGTACACATATCTGAAAAACCATCAAGTATCTGAAATTAAAAGATGCTTGCTCCTTGGAAGAAAAGCTATGACAAACTTAGAGTGTATTAAAAAGCAGAGACATCATCTGACTGCAAAGGTCCCTGTAGTCTATGGTTTTTCCGGCAGTTGTGTGTGGATGTGTGATTGGACTATAAAAAAGGCTATGTACCGAAGAACTGATCCTTTCAACTGTGTTGCTGGAGAATACTCTTGAGTCCCTTGAACAGCAAGGAGATCAAACCAGTCAATCCCAAAGGAAATAAGCCCTGAATATTCTCTGGAAGAACTGATGCTGAAGCTGACTCTCCAATACTTTGGCCATGTGTTTCAAAGAGCCAACTCATTGGCAAAGACCCAGACGCTGGGAAAGGTTGAGGGCAGGAGGAGAAGTGGTTGACAGAGAATGAGATGTTTGATGGTATCATCGACTCAATGGACATAAGTTTGAGGAAACTCTGGGAGATAGTGAAAGACAGGGAACCTGGCATGCTGCAGTCCATGGGGTCACAAGGAGTCAGACAAGACTTAGCTACTGAACAACAGTCTGAAGGATGTCGCTTTAAATTAGCAATGTGTACCCAGGCCAAACAGTGAGGCTGGACGCAGGGTCGGTGGCCCAAAAAGAGTACTGAATTTTTACTGCACATGCTCAAAAATGAACACGGAGAGTAATGCTGAATTTAAGGGCTTAGATGTAGATTCTCTGGTCATTAAGCACATCTGGGTGAACAAAGCCCCCAAGATGTGGTGAAGGACTTACTGAGCAAATCAAACCACACGTGGACTCTCCTTTCCACACATGAGATAATCCTTACTGGAAAAGAACAGATTGTTCCTAAACCAGAATAGGAGATTGCTAAGAAGACAAAGATATCCCAGAAGAAACTGAAGAAACAAAAATTTATGGCCTGGGAATAAATGCCACAAAAAATAAATAAAGTAAAAGTGTTGGTTGTCTTAGTTAGTAAATATGTTTCAAGTGTTATCTCAAAATGGATCAAATGAGTTTTCATAAACATGCTGTTCTGCATCTCTTGGTGCTTTGCATAAAATGGAATTAGAATATGAGGAAATTTCTGAATCTCTTTTCCACCCACTTTATTGAACTTTAACATGCTGTACAGTCCTCAGTAGCATTTAGTATATTCAATTATCCATCCGTAACTGAATTTTAGCAGCTTTTCATTATCCAAAAGAGGAGCCTTGGCAATGGGTGGCTGTTACCTCTCACCTCCAATCCAGCCATGGGCAACAATCTATATTTCTGTTGATTTGCCTGTTCTGGGCAATTCATATAAATGAAATCACAGTGTGGCTCTTCATCACTGGCTTTGATGTAGCATGATTTTTTTCAAGGTTTATGTTGCAGCATGTACCTGCAATTCATTGTATAAATATTTGATGGAAAAAAAATAAACTCACTGCTTAAATCTGGATCAAAATTCTTTTTCCAAAACAACTAAATTTAGTTATCATGAACCAAAAATCACAGAAATGAAGTATTTTTGAAACATCTATTTTGCCAAAGTCCTACCCTGCATTCATTATTCCAAATTTAAAGTGTAGTGGTTTGTCTTTGAATGGAAAAAATAAAATAATGTTCCAAAGGTAAGTTTGCAAAGTTTAAGGACTACACAATTCCTCAGTGATTCATGGCAATGAAACAATGATAACTTGAGTGAATTTCCATAGAAATGAGGTGAAAAATAACTGAATAAATCTTTTTTTCTCAAAGCCAAATGGAAAGCAAACAAATCAAACAGACAAACAGGAAACTTTTCATGAGAATCTTCATTTGGTTAGACCAAAACCTGAGCATTATCCTTGGCTCCTTATCCTACTCTGCAGCCTCACTTTCTATCATCAGGAAATCATTTCACCTCTGCCTTCAAACATAGATCCAGAGAGTCTGATCACTTCTCACATCATCTCTCACCTGAATTAATGCCATTCTTTCATAACCAGGTCTCTAATTCTGCCCTGTTCTCTTGTTAAAGTGTGAATTAGAACATGTCACGCGTCACTGTGATCACTCATCTTGTTAAAAGGAAAAGCAGACTCTTCATCACATACTGCTTCCCTTCGTTATCAGTTCTGCCTTGTCTCCACCTCTGACAACCTGCCCACTCTGCTTCAGACACCATGCCAGGGCTTTTACCCTGGCTATTCTTTTTGTTCAGATCACTCTTCTGGAAATTTGCTTGGTTTCTTCTCCATACTTCCTTCAAATATTTCAGCTTGTAGTGAATCCTGCCTAGGAAATTTGGCTAGCTGGTTCATTGCTATATCCCCAGTGCCAAATATAGTGCTGTAGTTAAATAGATATTTGTTGAATGAATAGATACGTGGATAAGGAAATACATGATTATGTGTCATTTAACCTCCATGTTAATTCTGACATATGTGGCATGATCTGTCTCCATTTGATGGATGTGGTGAAACAAAGGGGACAACTTGAGAGCTGCGGGTTTGTAAGCCTATTATAGTTGCCTATGAATGGTGTGCATGTGTGCTGAGTCGTTTCAGTTTTGTCCGACTCTTTGCGGCACTATGGTTGAAGCCCACCAGGCTTCTCTGTCCATGGGATTCTCCAGGTAAGAATACTGGAGTGGGTTGCCATGCCCTCCTCCAGGGGATCTTCGTGATCTAGGGATTGAACCCACGTCTCTTATGTCTCCTGCTTTGGCAGGCAAGTTCTTTACCACTAGAGCAAACTGGGAAGCCCTGCCTATGAATAATTTACTCCAAAATTCTTGTTAGGTGAAATGAGATATTCTTTACTATTCGCCTATAAACTACAACATATTTCCTTATTAACAATTAGATTTTTCCATGTATTTTTTTAAATTGTAGAAGTCTTGCTAATCTAATTAATTCATGAGACATTATTGAGAGCCTAAATATATACAGGCATTAATTTAGTCTCTGGGATATACTGATGAACAAGACAGAAAAACCTGGAGTTTATAGTTAAATACATACACAAATTAAGAAAATATTAGAGTTATATGTACAATGCAAAAAATTAAAAGAATGTGGTGTGGCAGGGAGTGCCAGTGGCAACCAGATTGGATGGAATGCTGGATATTCTCCATGTAGCCCTCCTGATCTGCTCTTTGCTCTTCTCCACACTGCTTTATACTTTAGGAGGCTGATCTTTCTGGCCTGGGCTCCCTAGCCATTGACCTCTGGTTGTGTTTGACCAATGGGAACCTTTGACAGAAGATTTGAGAACTGAAAAATGGTGAGGGCTGGGTATATAAACCCCTGAATCTTCCTTGCCAGGTTCCCACTGATGGGGAGAGAGTGTTTTCCTCTATCTCAGGCTGTGTTCTTGTTGGGTGACCCTCTTCATATGTTTTCATGCTCTGAGTTTTAGGAACTGCTCCTTCCCTTACTCTTTCTGCCTGAGGGGTGGTAACCACTCCTTCTTGACTCCTGTAGTGCCCAAGTTTTACATTATATCTTTATTCCCTAATGTATATTATAATAAATCAAGTTATATTACTATAACAAAGTCCCTCTGTTAATTATACTGAAGATCACATTTTTTATTCCCTACCCACCCATGACTGATAAAGGTGGTTAGGCAAGTCCTCTCTGATGAAGTAATGGATGATGTGAGTCTTGAGGAATGCATCCATGAGGAGGGGATTTAGAAAAGATAATCTAGAGAAAGGAAAATATGAGTCAAAGAAAATAAGATGGGATGAGCTCTGTATGTTTGTGGAAGTTGAACAATTTTAGCTCAAGTGGACTAAGCAAAGAGTATGTCAAGCATCTATAGTAAATAAAGGTGAGATCTAGGCAGGTACTAGATCTCTGACTTTGCATTGATGTCCCTATTGTAGTGAAAAAGCAAAGCAAGAAAAATGTATCAGTAAGTGGCAATATTTTGCGTGGTATGCCTTTATCTGATTTGTTTATTTGTTAGTTCTGTGGGGGGTAAAAGAAAACTTACCAAAAATAACTTACATTTTCATTTCCTTTATTTGTAGCACATTTTCTTAAGTCACTTAAGTATTGGAGCAAGAAAAAAGCCATAAAGGAAGTGAATAATTAATAAGGTAAAACATTTATAAGCCGTACTTGCAGTGTACCCTAGTAATATGAAAAAGAATCATTAATTCATTGAGAAGTAATTTGAAGATCAAGTTTATATAGCAATGTATCATTATTCTTTAAACCTAACTTCATTGCATTCTTCTGTTTCTGATACCAAAATGACTTCCTGAGAAACATAGATTTTGTTTCTTTAGAGTTGGCTTTGCTATGTGCTGTGCTCAGTAGCTCAGTCATGTTAGACTCTTTGCGACCCTGTGGACTGCAGCCTGCCAGGCTCCTCTGTGTATGGAATTCTTTAGGCAAGACTACTGGAGTGGGTTGCCATGCCCTTCTCCAAGGGAATCTTCCTGAACCAGAGATCGAACCCATGTCTCTTGTGTCTCTTTTATTGGCAGGCGTGGTTTTTACTGCTGAGTCACCTGGGAATCCCAGAGTTATCTTAGTTATCTCCTTTTCTCTCATGTTTACATTTGGTCAATTTCATCTGTCATCTCCATGCAAGAACAAATTAACTCCTTAGCCTTCTGACCTTCCTTTTTGTTCCCCCTTTATCACTGTATTTTATAGTATTTGCATGTTTAGAATAATATTTGCTGTTTTCTTGGCGTTCCTCTGTCAAGTTGATCGACTACCTTTTGGATTTTTTTGTTTCTCTATCCTAATAAATGAAACCACATTCTGAAAGAATGTTCTGACTCTCTGAAATACATTCATTTCTGGTCAGATGTTATCTTGATATAAAAAAGTAGTTTTGGTAGTGGATAAAACCTAGAATAATACCTGGCATGTGTTAGGTGCTGGGTGAATATTTGCAGGTAGAATAATGCGGCTTGAGAACTCAGTCTCTAATGGTAAAGAGATGAGACTTAATACTGCCATTTACTCCATGGTATTGGAGAAGATATTTAGCTTCTTTAAGCCTCAGTTACCATCTACTATAAAATTGAGGTAATAAGAGTATCTATCCTTCAGGATTGTTTAAGAATTAAATGACATAATGCATGCAAAGGGCTTAGCACAGAGTCTAGGACATAGCAAGCACCTAAATGTTAGCTATTATTTTTAACAGAAATTATTTTGTAACCCAAGAATAGTATATTTTTTAAAGATAGTAAATCATAACAGTAAAATTTTACCAGAATTTATTTTTTGACAAGGTTTTTCATTTATCAAAATATAAAAATTAACCTATTAGTGAGTGAATGGGTAGAAAGTAGAAATCTCTGATACATAAATTAAATTGTACTATACCTTGTTCTCATTTATATGTTTAAGAATAGTGATATCACTTTTTCCTTTTTAATTCATGAATGCCATAGTTTTTAGATGAAGAATGCAACTATCACCTTGATCCTAACTAGACTAAAAATACTGACTATATTTTTTAGTAATATATAATTGACATACAGCATTATATTAGTTTTAGGTATAATTTGTTTTAAAATTAGATCTTTTATGACATTATTCTTATTATTCCAGGAACTGATTTTGATGACAATTAACTAACATGTATGTTGGGTGAGGTTTGTCCAAAAAAATCTAAATAATCACCCCCAATATATGTGCGTGTGTATATGCAACTTCGCACGCAACTTCACTCATACACGCAACAGAACTAAGGACTATTAAAAGAACACATTACTTTGAGATACTTGAAACTCTCTATAAAGGGGACAAGCTATTACTTTATAAGAACTTTTTTTTGAATTACTCCTTTCCACCTGCACTTCGTTCATAAAGAGATTATGTCTATTCCGTCAAGCGCAGATCTGTAGATTCATTGTAACACAGTGTTACTTCTTGGAGAAGGTAGCAGTATTCCCTTAATGAGATGAAACAGTCATAATAAAATCATGAGTACTGACCTTAAGAATTATCTAGGGACACTCTATTTTAGAATTCATATTTTCTTATATGTCTATGATGAAACAACCTGCTTAAGTTTATGAATCTTGATAGTGGAGGACCTAGAATAGAATTCAAACCTCTTTTTCTTTGGACACTGTTTTTTTGTTTTTTTTTTTTTTTAACTAAAAAAAAAAAAAATGTGATCCTGGTTTTCTAGTTCTGGTACCCTGCAACCTTCCCTTAGTAAGGCTTGAACAGTCTTACCTGGGTACCACCATTGTTCCTAGTGCTTTAGACAGCAGCCGTGAAGAGATACCCCACGCCCAAGGTAAGAGAAACCCAAGTAAGACGGTAGGTGTTGCAAGAGGGCATCAGAGGGCAAACGCACTGAAACCACACTCACAGAAAACTAGTCAATATAATCACACTAAGACCACAGCCTTGTCTAACTCAGTGAAACTAAGCCATGCCCATGGGGCGACCCAAGACGGGCGGGTCATGGTGGAGATATTTGACAGAATGTGTCCACTAGAGAAGGGAATGGCAAACCACTTCAGTATTCTTGCCTTGAGAAACCCATGAACAGTATGAAAAGGCAAAATGATAGGATACTGAAAGAGAAACTCCCCAGGTCAGTAGGTGCCCAATATGCTACTGGAGATCAGTGGAGAAATAACTCCAGAAAGAATGAAGGGATGGAGCCAAAGCAAAAACAATACCCAGCTGTGGATGTGACTGGTGATAGAAGCAAGGTCCAATGCTATAAAGAGCAATATTGCATAGGAACCTCGAATGTCAGGTCCATGAATCAAAGCAAATTGGAAGTGGTCAAACAAGAGATGGCAAGAGTGAATGTCAATATTCTAGAAATCAGCAAACTGAAATGGACTGGAATGGGTGAATTTAACTCAGATGACCATTATATCTACTACTGTGGGCAGGAATCCCTCAGAAGAAATTGAGTGGCCATCATGGTCAATAAAAGAGTCCGAAATGCAGTACTTAGATGCAATCTCAAAAAGGACAGAATGATCTCTGTTCGTTTCCAAGACAAACCATTCAATATCACAGTAATCCAAGTCTATGCCCCAACCAGTAATGCTGAAGAAGCTGAAGTTGAATGGTTCTATGAAGACCTACAAGACCTTTTAGAACTAACACCCAAAAAAGATGTCCTTTTCATTATAGGGGACTGGAATGCAAAAGTAGGAAGTCAAGAAACACCTGGAATAACAGGCAAATTTGGCATTGGAATACGGAATGAAGCAGGGCAAAGACTAATAAAGTTTTGCCAAGAAAATGCACTGGTCATAACAAACACCCTCTTCCAACAACACAAGAGAAGACTCTATACATGGACATCACCAGATGGTCAACACCGAACTCTGATTATATTCTTTGCAGCCAAAGATGGAGAAGCTCTATACAGTCAGCAAAAACAAGACCAGGAGCCAACTGTGGCTCAGACCATGAAATCCTTATTGCCAAATTCAGACTTAAATTTAAGAAAGTAGGGAAAACCATTAGACCATTCAGGTATGACCTAAATCAAATCCCTTATGATTATACAATGAAAGTGAGAAATAGATTTAAGGGCCTAGATCTGATAGATAGAGTGCCTGATGAACTATGGAATGAGGTTTGTGACATTGTACAGGAGACAGGGATCAAGACCATTCCCATGGAAAAGGAATGCAAAAAAGCAAAATGGCTGTCTGAGGAGGCCTTACAAATAGCTGTGAAAAGAAGAGAAGCGAAAAGCAAAGGAGAAAAGGAAAGATATAAACATCTGAATGCAGAGTTCCAAAGAATAGCAAGAAGAGAAAGAAAGCCTTCTTCCACGATCAATGCAAAGAAATAGAGGAAAACAACAGAATGGGAAAGACTAGGGATCTCTTCAAGAAAATCACAGATACCAAGGGAACATTTCATGCAAAGATGAGCTCGATAAAGGACAGAAATGGTATGGACCTAACAGAAGCAGAAGATATTAAGAAGAGATAGCAAGAATACACAGAACTGTACAAAAAAGATCTTCACGACCCAGATAATCATGATGGTGTGATCACTCACCTACAGCCAGACATCCTGGAATGTGAAGTCAAGTGGGCCTTAGAAAGCATCACTACGAACAGAGCTAGTGGAGGTGATGGAATTCCAGTTGAGCTATTCCAAATCCTGAAAGATGATGCTGTGAAAGTGCAGCACTCAATATGCCAGCAAATTTGGAAAACTCAGCAGTAGCCATAGGACTGGAAAAGGTCAGTGTTCATTCCAATCCCAAAGAAAGGCAATGCCAAAGAATGCTCAAACTACCGCACAATTGCACTCATCTCACACGCTAGTAAAGTAATGCTCAAAATTCTCCAAGCTAGGCTTCAGCAATATGTGAACCGTGAACTTCCTGATGTTCAAGCTGGTTTTAGAAAAGGCAGAGGAACCAGAGATCAAATTGCCAACATCCGCTGGATCATAGAAAAAGCAAGAGAGTTCCAGAAAAACATCTATTTCTGCTTTATTGACTCTGCCAAAGCCTTTCACTGTGTGGATCACAATAAACTGGAAAATTCTGAAAGAGATGGGAATACCAGACCACCTGACCTGCCTCTTGAGAAACCTATATGCAGGTCAGGAAGCAACAGTTAGAGCTGGACATGGAACAACAGACTGGTTCCAAATAGGAAAAGGAGTACGTCAAGGCTGTATATTGTCACCCTGCTTATTTAACTTATATGCAGAGTACATCATGTGAAATGCTGGACTGGAAGAAACACAAACTGGAATCAAGATTGCCGGGAGAAATATCAATAACCTCAGATATGCAGATGACACCACCCTTATGGCAGAAAGTGAAGAGGAACTCAAAAGCCTCTTGATGAAAGTGAAAGTGGAGAGTGAAAAAGTTGGCTTAAAGCTCAACATTCAGAAAATGAAGATCATGGAATCCGGTCCCACCACTTCATGGCAAATAGATGGGGAAACAGTGGAAACAGTGTCAGACTTTATTTTTCTGGGCTCCAAAATCACTGCAGACGCTGACTGCAGCCATGAAATTAAAAGACACTTACTCCTTGGAAGGAAAGTTATGACCAACCTAGATAGCATATTCAAAAGCAGAGACATTACTTTGCCAACAAAGGTTCGTCTAGTCAAGGCTATGGTTTTTCCTGTGGTCATGTATGGATGTGAGAGTTGGACTGTGAAGAAGGCTGAGTGCTGAAGAATTGATGCTTTTGAACTGTGGTGTTGGAGAAGACTCTTGAGAGTCCCTTGGACTGCAAGGAGATCCAACCAGTCCATTCTGAAGGAGATCAGCCCTGGGTGTTCTTTGGAAGGAATGATGCTAAAGCTGAAACTCCAGTACTTTGGCCACCTCATGTGAAGAGTTGACTCATTGGAAAAGACTCTGAGGGTGGGAGGGATTGAGGGCAGGAGGAGAAGGGGACGACAGAGGATGAGATGGCTGGATGGCATCACTGACTCGATGGACGTGAGTCTGAATGAACTCCAGGAGTTAGTGATGGACAGGAAGGCCTGGTGTGCTACGATTCATGGGGTCGCAAAGAGTCGGACATGACTGAGCGACTGATCTGATCTGATGGATGGAGGTGCTTCTCTTTCATCTCCCTCTTTATCAGTGTACATCTCTGGTTATTTGAAACATCAGGTATTCTCTCTTTCCACTGAATGTACCATTTGGAATTTCAACCCATTTTCTTTTGTCTGTTTATACAAAGGCACTAAGACCTCTGAGGATGTTTTAGTTTTGGCATGATATGTCAGCCAAGAGATCCCAGAATGCACAGGGACAGTGGGAGGTGGGGAGTGTAGGGGGAGTCAATATTCTCACTACACACCTTTGTAAATTCAAATCACATTTCTCTAGTATTATAGGTTCTATTTCCTAATAGCATCTTGGGAGGACTAATAAGTATAGGAAATTTTCACATAGGTATTTCCCAGAGCTCATGGGAAAAGTTAAAGGAAGTATGTTCTCATAAATAAAGCTGAGTTAATTAAAAGCCAGTGCAGCAGCCAATACACAGAATATTTTAAGGAAAAAAATGACATACACTTTCAAATGCCAAATGTTATCAGAAAAGACAGTATTTTATTTAGGAAAAATATATAAAAGGATATCATAAAAACCTATATTTAGTGTCACTGAGTAAACAATATTATGTGTCTGATGTGAAGACTCACAAAGAAAGATTCTCTCCTTCTAGGTGTAATCATGGTGTTTTCTAAAGTGTCCACAAAAAGCAAGGAGTTTTTACTGAAATTTGTAAATAGGTTAATTGAAACAAAGTTTTGTTTTTTATTAAGAAGGTATATTGTTTTGGAATGACTATTTCTGAAATTAGTATGTGACTAAGTAGCTTATTTTATATTAACATACTAATATGTATGGCCCACAGTTTATTTTCTCCTGTTGCATTTTTCCTAAAACTCTTATCCAGAGAAAAACTTCTTTTGCTGTGGATAAAAGGTAAACTATCCCTGATACGCTCCACTTGAACTGCTGCTCTTGGCCCTAGACCTGGGGTTGACTGGCAGAATGGACCCCTCAGCAACTTTCTCATTTTTGGGGTTTTCCAAAAGAAATGGCTGATTAAAAGCTCCCGTTTAGATGTTACTATGGTTGGGAAGAACAGTCCCATAACTACTTAATGACAAATGCATTTCCTTCTGGTAGGGTTCTCATTCCTTCCCTTGTTTGCTCCATCTGGAGAGGCCTGGGCACCCATACAAAAGTCAACAGTACCTTAACACAGACACATTAGGTGGGGCTGCCCCTGCACCAGATACCAGAGAGAGAGATTATTGGCATAATACACCAGGGTACTATGCCAGCTCCAGATTCTTTGATGCTGAGATGAGGGACATGGGAGGGAAGGCTAGGATGGAATGACCAAAGCCTCCATCTGTCTTTCTACCGAATGTGCTAAGCTTTAGACACTGCAGTGTTTTCAAAAATAATAAAAAAAAATATTTTGCTCATTAACTTTTTAAGTCCTGCTGACTTTGTGAAATCAATATAGCAGATTGTAATTGATTTATGAAGTGAAAAACCCCTGCCTGACCAGTAAGCTCGGCAGTCGCTGCTCTCAACACCGTGCCCTTCTGCTCATTAGTACACTTAGCGTGAGCCAAGGACGCCGTCAAAACTGGAAGGCTCAAGCCCGCTGCAGACAGACTGTTTAAGATGTAGCTTGCATTGTCTCCCTGGGGTCTTATGCTCTCTTCCTGTCTCTCTTCCTACCGAGGTCAGCTGAAGGACTTCAGCTTCTTTCTCACAGTCCCTAATGTCCTTAGAATACCTTACTGGAAAGGCAAGCCTCCATTTATATCAGTCTTTTGACATTTTAATTTATTTGCTACTTTCCCGTTTCTCTCACCCTTTCCTGTCTCTCTTAGCTTATCTTACTTAGCTTGTCTTTTGCCATCTGATCTTGTCAGCTCATTGATCTTTTATTTTTATATTTTTAAACTTGCAAGGTGAACAAAATTTCTTTTTGCTATTTTGCTTTTTGCTTTTGCCTAACTTCAGCACTTACTCTTTCATTCCTAAGACATTTTATACTTTTTCCTGCCAACCCCTATATAATTATGTTCGCCTGCCACCCTTAAAAACTGAAGTAACTGCTGTAAGTTAGGTATCATTGTAGGTGCTTTACATCAAATTATCTTTTCTAAAAGCATGTAACCAAGTATTATCCCTGATTACAGGTGAGGAAACAGATCCAGAGAGGTCAAGTAACTAGTTTGAATCACTCAATTAGTGAAGGGCAGTGACGATACTTGAAAGTAATTCCTTTTTACTCTAAATCCTATTTCTTTTTCTTTTTTTTTTCCAGTATAAAATAATGCTTCCATTTGCCTCTGTTTTACTTTAAAATGCTTAACTAGCAAAATCTAGCTCTTGGCTGCCCTTAACAGAACTCATTCTCTTTAATGCCGCTCTTTCAAATAACCCTGCTGTGCAAGCTGCCAGAACGCAAATGTATTTATCACAAGATTTGGTTTACCCTGATATATTGGTCGGTTTACCCTTTCCACTGAGTTTTCATGTATCTGGTAGTATGGAGCCCCTCGTATTATCATTAAAGGTAGAGGGGAGCATTCTCATGTTGTCAAAAGTCACCAAGAACAATCCCATAACCTAGAAAAATGAACAGATAGTCAAGCCAAATTGGCAACCTTTGGGAACTTTGTGCAGATTGCATCTTCTCTTTGTTCTTTGATGCTACTTTGGGAGCAAGTAAGTGGTAAAATTATAGAGCACTGCAGCAGCAGGAAAGAGATGCAATGTCCTGACTTGTTAAGTGGTTGAAGGTACCTGGGGTTTCCCTGTACAGGTACTGTGTATTGCAGTTAAGGGTCGTGCCACATCCATAATGCATTAGTTTATAGGAAGTTAATAGGTTCCATCCATCTGGAGTCTTGCATAATTTTGCAGTAGCATCGGGCATTATTGTCATTCAGGATGTGCAATATTCTACCAAAAAAGAACCACAGATCCCATATTAAAACAGCTGCAGATTTAGATTTAGCTACAGTAGGGAGAAAATATTGTGCTATGGAGGTTGGCCAGAAGAGCAATGGAGATATGCTGTAAATGAGGGGGAGGAGAAAGAAATTGAGGTCAAGCTGCCAAGAAAGACAGAAATGGAAGCAGGGGAGGGTAATTCATATGGTCAGTGGCAATTCAAAAGAACTTAAAATCCAAGACAAGAATGGAGAATACAGGGTGAGTGATGGCTGAGTGAGCTGATGAAATTTTAAAGCAGGAGGTGGTCTAACCAGAACAGTGCTTACAAATATAAATGAAGGGATAAGGAAAATAGCTATAAATGTGATAATTCATCCTTAGGACTTACTGTAGGCAGGCTATTGATTTAGGAATAAACTGCTAGAAAAGCTATTGATGCTTGATGTGATCAATATCTAAGAAAAGAGTTCTGGTCTACAAGGAATCAGAGCAAATCCAGACCGTTACAGGATTTGAGACTATCTTGGAACCCTTGGACTAGACAGCTGTCTTCTAATAATGGACCCTCATGAGATTAACTAGTCGTGTCTTGGGATAAAATATTGGAGGGATCAGTTGGTTCAACTTTGGAAAACTGAGGTAGCAAAATCTATTTCAATAGAATTGTGGCCTTCTGAGATTCTCATTAACTTCAGGGCCATCTGACTTTTCTATTCACTGGACTCATTTAGTCACAGATGGGTAGGAAGGTCTCAAGGGTTTTAGTTTCCATTCGATTCTGATTTCAGCTTGGGAAATGGAAAAGACCAGTGACAGCTATTGCAATACTGGACTTCTCTTTCCTCTGTGGAGCCAGAAGTGGCTACCCTATGCAGTTCGCACTAACAGAGCAAGCAGACAGAAAGCGTTTCCCTTATCCTTGTGTTTGGCTCCCTAAAACCATTGTTTTCTCTGCTTTATGGTACACCCAGCTTAGGAGACTAGACAAGGAACATAGTGGGCTCTAATTCAGCAATTGACTTCGTTGGTGGAGTGAAGGAAATGCTGGTTACTGACCATCAGTGGACAGTCATCCTCTTGACATGTATCCCTAACTTCTGTCTGCTCCCCTGCTTTAGAAATGAAATATTAACTGATTTGCTTGATGATCAGGAAATATATGTGGTACCTTACAAGTTACTAGACCTCTCCAAACTTTAAAAGAGAAATGTCTCTAATACTAAGAGATAATTTTGTTTTCCTTTTCTTTTGAACATGAAAACATAAAAAACCTGATGGTTAACCACCTGCTGTTCCATCACTGCGTCAAGAAAGCAAAGAGGCAAACCAAAACAAAACCAAAGTTGGTGTTGTTTTAAGTCTGAAAATACAGGAAATTACAGGACCATTTCAAAGAGACCATTTCAAAGGGCTTTCTCTCCACAAAAGAGAATTTTGTAAAATTTGAAAAACTTTGAAAATTCTGGAGTTCTGTGATGATGAAATACAGTGGAGCAAATATTTATTGGGCACTCTGTATGCGTTTTACCTACATCATCTTATTCATCCCCCCCCCAAAGTCTATGCCATATATGCTGTTTACTTCTCATTTTACTGATGTAGCCGCTGAGGCAAAGAATAGTTAACTAACTCTTCCAGGTATCAGGGTCAGAATACAGTAGAGCCATTACCTAAACCAGCAAATTTCCATATAAGTCCGGACTCTGGACATAGACTTTTCTGCTTCTGTGACTCAGAATCTTCCTGTTGGAAACTCTTACATTATTTATTTATTAAAATACGTGAATGGGGCAAAATTCTGTAGGTGTGTTCTAATACTGTGAATAAACTAAAATCCAACAGAGTACCATTCTAGTCAATAAATATGTAATTCTCTCACTTAGAATGACTGATTTCTCAAAGTCATATTTAAAAAATAGTATGTGAAGAGAGGATATGTTATGAAGGGGCTCATGACTTTATCGGCAAGATTCAATAAAGATTTCCTTCATATGACTGGCTTTGTATACTTCACATATTTCATAATAATTCAGGGTAGGAAATAATTTAGAACCACATGTGTTTTCATGGTACTTTTTTATTCAATTAAAAATCCTTGATGAAATATGTGACATGTTTAGTAAATATATTCACTGAAACTTTCTGAATTACAAAAATTTTATTTGCTATTTGGGATTTCTTTCAGCCCCACTCCTCTCTTGTTTTTAAGATTATGGTAGATCACTTAACATGAAATCTATCCTCTTAACACATTTTCAGGAGCCCAGGACAGTATTGTTAATTACGGGCACAATGTTGTATAGCAAATCTCTAGAATTTATTCAATCTTTTATAACTGAAACTTTGTACCCATTGGAAGCAGCTCCCCATTGTCTTAATTCTCTAGCATCATATTTTCAGAAATGACATTAAAAGCATGTGCCTATACTTTATGTCACTCATGATGGTACATAACAGTTTGGATTTCTAGATATAGTTTTTCTTTTTGGTTTTTCTATACTTAGGAATAAAAGTTTGACTATGTGTTATTTTTCCTAAAAAGGTTGGTTCCATATATATTAAGCAAGAATTCTGAAATTTATGAACTATTTCGTGTCATTTCCAAATTAAAATGTGAGTGATCTAGACATATATGAGGCAAGTATTTTAAAGTTTTGATATTTAAAGTGAAGTCGCTCAGTCGTGTCCGACTCTTTGCAACCCAATGGACTGTAGCCTACCAGGCTCTGAGGAGCCTCTCAGTCCATGAAATTTTCCAGGCAAAAGTAATGGAGAGGCAAGTATGACTTATTTTAAATCAGTGACAGCTTAAAGCATAGGATTTATAATAGTACCTACCTATCCATCTCAGAAAGAGAATCTTGTTTCTTTTCTCCTTTGTTATGTAAAAGCATTTCCTCTCTGTTATAAACAAAACAGTAACTCCTTATCTAACAATGGTAGGTAGCTGATTTAAGTGTTCTTTCTTTCGTTTTTACCTTAAAACAAACAAGGCCCTGTTCATTTTTAAAAAATTTAGAACACATTTGGAAGTCCTTCAGATAGGGATGCTGCTGCTGCTGCTGCTAAGTCACTTCAGTCGTGTCCGACTCTGTGTGACCCCATAGACGGCAGCCCACCAGGCTTCCCCATCCCTGGGATTCTCCAGGCAAGAACACTAGAGTGGGTTGCCATTTCCTTCTCCAATGCATGAAAGTGAAAAGTGAATGTGAAGTTGCTCAGTCATATCCAACTCTTAGCGACCCCATGGACAGCAACCCATCAAGCTCCTCCATCCATGGGATTCTCCATGCAAGAGTACTGGAGTGGGGTGCCATTGCCTTCTCCAAGATAGGGATGCTAATGTTCTTCTTATTCTCTATTCTACACATGGCAATAAACAGCAGGATATTATTCCTTATGAGAGCTCTGAACCTGGGCCACTTCTATAGTTTCTAAAATTTTGTTGCTAAGCTCAGGCTCTGGGTTTATCACAAGGTCATATATATCACATACATTTTAGATCTTTTAAACAAATTTTGCCTTCTCAATCCCTTAATATAGTCTCCTACTAATTTATATTAGTCATTTGTTTTAGACAGTGGAACTACCAACCATTAGCTAATGCTCATGGAAATATTTAGACAGAAATTATATTGAAATTCATATGAAATACCCAATAAATTTTCCATACTAGAAATTTCAATTTTGATATATTTCAGTAACCAAATGATAAACCCATGTTTAGTTATGTAGAAAATAACTACTGTTAGAAAAAATATATATATACATATATATAGGCATGCTTTCTACTAAGAGGTCAATGATTCCTTATACATCTTGCCAATAAACCTTCTTCAACATAAAATTCAGACTTTTTTGGATGAAGTGAATGATGAGAACAAAGACACTCAGTCCTGAGAATGAAATTGTTTTGAGTAAACAGTGAGTGGATAAGTCTGATAGGAAACTAATGAGAAGTAAGTTTAGTCTGGATTGAAGAGGGCTGAAAATGCAAAACTTCTAATTTCACCATTTTTCTTTATGAAAGTCATTGTAGATTTTTAAATAAGGGATGACATCATTATAGCAATGTTATATGAAGAACTCTTTCAACATTTTATAGGGCATACTGTTAATGAGGTTATTGCAGTAATCTGTGTAGAAGGTGATGAGGGCAGGAATAAAAGTTGTGATGAGGAAAATGGAAAGTAGTCCTGTGGATTCCAGAGCTTGAAGGATGTTTGACACATGCTGTTCTCTGAGATGTTCTTCTGTCCATTCTCTGCCTTACTAATTCCTTAAGTTCAGGTGTCAACTGAAATGTTTTTGTTTTCAGGGAAGCCTCCCTTGATCCCATAAACCAAGGGCCCATTACATTTATATGCCTTCCAACACCATGTTCTTTATGTTGCCATGTTAGACATACTTATAATTTTTATTTAGCTATTTGTAAATATTTTTTAAGGTCTTCCCTATCAGGCTTTAACTCTTACAATGGCAAGTATCATGTTTGTTTTATTCACTATAACATCACTAGTACCTAACAGATAAGTACTCAACAAATTTTTGTGGACTAACTAGTTTTACTGACTTGTTCAGTACACAGGAAAATGGAAAGGGTAAGTGGGTAGGAAAGAGTCAAGTTTAACTCATGTTGAAGTTATTGGCCCTTCATTTACACTTAGAATAAGTGAACTTATATATTTTGCTATGAGCAGTTTTGATTAAAGAAGTGAAATATTGTGTATTAACTTAGAGCAACAGAAAGGGATGGCTACTAAATGGAGAAAACAGCAGAGAACAGGGAGACAGGATTTACAAGAAGCCTGTGGCCTTGACTGATTAGATGGAGAACCAGACAATTTTGTGGATGCTCTGGCACAAAGCCACTGTTAATCCTTAAAGGTTATACACAAACTGTTAAGCCAAACACTTTGTACTTGATAGTCATAGATTTAGAATGTTAGATAGTCCAAAGAGAAATCAAAGACAGATCAGTTCCAAATTCTTGACTTCTCTTCACAGTATCCAGCCAAAGTATCAGGCTTTGAAAGAAAGTCTCCAGAAAGGGAAACCTTTCTGGTTTCTCTTTTACTTGCACCAATAGGTGCTGACTCAGAAGCCAACCTGATCAGTAAATCACAGCTAAGTCAAGTACATATTTCTTCAAAACTCTTTGTCATCTGCTTTAATACTTTGCAGAGGAAGCCCGTGTGTATATGTTCACACTCCCTGATACCACTTAATACTACTGATTATCTGTAAGTGCCTTTATTAGAAAAGGTGCTATGGTCAGAACTGTGTGTTTTGTAAGTGCTCCTTCTTAGTGATCAGTAATTGGGTGAGTTGTCAGTTGTAGAGTCACATCCTGATTTGCTTAGATTGAAGCAGTCTTTTCTAAATGACAGGATGCTGATTTTAAATGTGACTGAAGCATGATCCTTTTGGTCAGATAGAAAATGGCACATCTTAATGGAGTCTAAAATACCAGATTACTCATCTCTTCATCAAGAACCTTTGATTCAAAGTCTAATGTTTCAGAATTGCTTCTGCAGATTTTAGGCCTATTCTTGATTCAGAGCTTGTATTGACCTGGGCTGGAATCAGTTTTTTTTCCTAGAAAAAACAGGTATTACAAAGAACTCTTAAAATTCGATATGAAGAAAAATAATCCAGTAAAATATGGGCAAAAGTCTTGAACAAATATATCAGAAAAAATATACAAGTAGTTGATAAGCACATAAACAGATGCTCATTGTTACTAAATATCAGGTAAATTCATATTAAAACCATATGGAGATACATTTTATACCCACTAGAATAACTAAATTGAACCAAAACTAAAAATCTGACATATTAAATGTTATAGATGATGTGAACCAATGAAACTCTTATGCTTTACTGAGGGAATGTAAAATAGTACAATTGCATTAGAAAACAGTTTGGGAGATTCTTTAAAAAGAAAAGTATAGGTATTTCCCTGAGAGTTCAGTGGATAAGACTCTACTCCCAATGCAGGGGTCATGGGTTATATCTTTGGCCTGGGAACTAAGATCCCACATGCCTCACAATGCAGCCTATATATATATTTATTTTATATATATAATAAACAAATGGAAAAGTATAAATCTACTCTATAAGCCAGCAATTACAATACTAAATATTTATCCAAAAGAAATAAAAATGTATGTTTCAGGAAAACTTACACACTTGTACTGCTAGCTGTTCCAGCTTAATTTATAGTAGTCAAAAACTGGAAACAATCTAAATGTCCACCAACAGATGAATGCACAAATAAGCGTGCTGTGTATGAATATACAAATGAATGCTGCTAGCAATAAAAAATACATTGCTAATAAGTATGTCTTTATATTACTTTATTCATCTAAAGTAGTAACTTAAACCAGCTTAGGTCACCACATGCTCTGAATCAGGACTGGGCCTAAAATTGTATAGAGCAGAAGAAACCAAATACAGAATACATTGGATAATTCCATTTATATCAAGTTCAAAAGTAGGCAAAATTAATGTATAGTGATAGAAACAAATCTGTGGTTGTCTGGTACAGAGGTGAGGAGATGGACTCCAGAAGGACACAGGATAACTTCCTTGGTGGTGAAATCTTTCTATGTGTGGTAATTACAGCCGTGTATGCAATTGTCACGGAGAAGGCAATGGCAACCCACTCCAGTACTCTTGCCTGGAAAATCCCATGGACGGAGGAGGCTAGTAGGCTGCCGTCTATGGGGTTGCACAGAGTCAGACACGACTGAAGCGACTTAGCAGCAGCAGCAGCAGCATGCAATTGTCAAACCTATCAAACCAAACATTTTAAGTCTGTAATTTGTTGTATGAAAATTATACCTCAATAAAAATGGATAAATAAAGGAGTAGTAGGTAATTAATTTAAGAGCCTAACAAAATTGTTTTGAAGCGTATTTAATTTCCATAAGAGCATTTTGGCACTTTGAAAAACATATATGCTGCTAATGAGAATGCCATTAAAGCAGATTTTTTTAAAAAAAGTAAAAAAGTACTTGGTTACCAAAAGTTTGGTTATTATGAGATTTACATTTCCAAGCACACTTTATTTTTCATTTCAATTCAGGCTGTTCTTGTCACTTATTAATCCATATTAATGAGAGCTCATTGTAATGTCAGTGTTAGTGTCATATCAAAAAATGTGGAAAGGTCTGGTAGGTGGACTTTTCTGCTAATTGCCATTTTTTTCATCAAGATCCAAGCATTAGAGTCTTTGTTTTTCATCTCAACTGAAAATTAAAATGTCTGACATTTGTTTATAAAGTTATTAAAATTCTTTTCAAAGAACAGGCTATGAATTATTTTAAACAATTAAAAAGAACTGTTCTTGATCCTCAAATATAATAGCATATTTTTTTTTTCTTGACATACATGAAAATTGCTTGTGGTTGATGATTTTTAATACTGACATCTCTAAAAGTTTATTTTTCTCTACTGTTTTTTGTCCTACATTTCTATATATGTGAAATGTATTTAAAGGTTCAATTTTATAGAAACTTTAAATAGTATCTCTGTAAAGCTTCTAATATTATGGATTTATTTATGTTAATGTCTTATCAGGAAATATAATTTATAAGATAAATTTTTATCACCTGAAGGAAGTAATGTAACAATTTGGATGGGCCTGTTAAGGCCAAAGTTAACTATTCTCCAAGTGTAAATATACCAAAAATATCATTATATTGAAAAGAGGAGGAAAATAATTAATATTTTGGAATTAATAAAAGTTATTTAAAGATAGTATGTATATTACGGGAAATTTGAATGAATCATGTGATATGGTTAAGAAAAGAGTTAAATTTTGAAGCCAAATAACTAAGAAGGGAGAAAATGAGCATCCTGTGGGAGAAATAAAGCTTTGTTTATCGAAGTGGAACCTGAAAACCACAATAAATTGGTGATATATTGTCAAATTCAAAAGTAGGTGTGCGATGGCAACATTTAAAAAAGCTTAAGTGGAGTGTGGGGTTCAAGACATTATAAAGGCTATTAAAGACCATAGCTTCAAGGGAAAAAGATGAGAATTTTCAAAAGTCATGGGGGGTTAAATAGAGAAATATTACTGCATTTAATTTTCCAGTTCCTGAAACAAATATGATATAAACAGAATGAAATATACTGAAATACACTGTATTGTTTTAAAACAAAAGTATACACTCTGATCTTGTGTGTGTATATATATATTTATATATACTTTCACATGGACTCTGGTGGCTCAGACCGCAAAGCTTCTGCCTACAGTGTGGGAGACACTGGTTCGATCCCTGGGTCAGGAAGATCCTCTGGAGAAGGAAATGCCAACCCATTCCAGTACTCTTGCCTGGAAAATCCCGTGGATGGAGCAGCGTGGTAGGCTACATTTCATGGGGTCGCAAAGAGTCGGACATGACTGAGTGACTTCACTTTCACTTTCATACTTTCATTTTATATATATATATATATATGTGTGTGTGTGTGTGTGTGTGTGTGTGTGTTGTGTATATATCTATATCTATATAAGACTTTGGCCAAGAATAAGATCTAGTGCAGAAAAAAAGGCTGGTGTGAATTTATAAAAATAGTAGAAATGACAAGGTTTTTTGTTGAAAACCAGTTATATCAGTGTTATATTTTTGTTAGCAATTCACAATTGGCAGGGCTTTCCTGCATATTCAGTGAAGAGTGAGTGGCTTATACTGCTCTTACTAACACAGTAAGGATGATGGCAGTTGCCATTTATTGATTACTTATTATTTATAAGCCTTCTGCTGGGTACTTTACATAAAACAGTCCCAGCATATGAATGAATTATACACCTCATTGTATTATATGAACTTGGAGCTAGATACATGGCACAAAGCCACACAGATGTTAAAGATAAAATAGGGATTTAAGCACAGTCTTATGCTTATTCTAAAATTTGTGATTATTCTACTTCACTCTGTTCCCTGTTTACTGTGTCTCCTGTAATTAAAGACCAATTTGATAAATCTTCATTTTTTTCCCCTTAATCACAGAAAGGAGGAAAAGGCTAGAAAGAGACCAAATAATGCACATACCCAGAAATGCAAATAAGTTTGCATGAAGGGAAGAAGAAATATGGCAAGCTTTGCATAATTAATAAATAAGATTTTTCTGTTTAATTTGGTTGAGGGCATCTCCATAGTTGAACACTGAAGTTGGCTGAGATCTTATTTCTATAATCTAAAGGAAAAAATGAAGGAATATCAAGAAGAAAGAGCAAGCTTACAGAGAATGAAGATATATATTCTGAGTTTCCTTTTAGGTTTAATTCAAATATTATTTGGGCAATCATCTGTTAACTTTTGAACTAGTTCTGCCTGAAGTCTAGGAAAAGACAGACTTTGGCTTTTGAGAAAGTACAGTCTTGATGATTTCTGAAAATACTGTCATTATCTAGACACAGATTTTCTGGTTATATTTAGTGATATTTCAGGTCATAATCATCTCAAAATTTCTTTAGCTCTCACTTTGAAATATATTTTCTTAGCATTATTAGTATGTTATATGAAAGTAGGTGCTAAAAATTGCCCTAATAGAAGACTTTTATTTTTGTTTTTCAAAGATATATGTCTTTTGTTGGTTATGAGGAAGACCACTTGGCTTCTGGCCACCAGTTACCTCACTGAACTTAAAAATGATATTACCATGGATATCTTAGAAGAAAATAATAGCTGTTAAATACTTGCTATTTATAGAGAAGAAGCTGATTCATATGTGCAGAAAATATATGGATGTTTTTCTAAGAAATGGTGTTATAAAACCAAAGTGTAAATTCAAAAAATACAACAGAAGAAGTGTAAAGAAATCCCAGTGGCCATACTGACAGACCATAAACTTTTGTAGTTGCTTGAATCTAACTACATCTGATCCTGTGATCAGTTCAGTTCAGTCGCTCAGTCGTGTCCGACTCTTTGTGACCCCATGAATCGCAGCACACCAGAAATCCCTGTCCATCACCAAATCCCAGAGTTCACCCAAACTCATGTCCATCAAGTCAGTGATGCCATCCAGCCATCTCATCCTCTGTCGTTCCCTTCTCCTCCTGCCCTCAATCCCTCCCAGCATCAGAGTCTTTTCCAGTGAGTCAACTCTTCGCATGAGGTGGCAAAAGTATTGGAGTTTCAACTTTAGCATCAGTCCTTCCAAAGAACACCAGGATTGATCTCCTTTAGAATTAACTGGTTCGATCTCCTTGCAGTCCAAGGGATTCTCAAGAGTCTTCTCCAACACCACAGTTCAAAAGCATCAATTCTTCAGTGCTCAGCTTTCTTCATAGTCCAACTCTCACATCCATACATGATCACTGGAAAAACCATAGCCTTGACTAGATGGACTTTTGTTGGCAACGTAATGTCTCTGCTTTTCAATATGCTATCTAGGTTGGTCATAACTTTCCTTGCAAGGAGTAAGCATCTTTTAATTTCATGGCTGCAATCACCATCTGCAATGATTTTGGAGCCCCCCAAAATAAAGTCTGACACTGTTTCCACTGTTTCCCCATCTATTTCCCATGAAGTGATGGGACCAGATGCCATGATCTTCGTTTTCTGAATGTTGAGATTTAAGCCAACTTTTTCACTCTCCAACTTTTTCACCAGGCTTCCCTGGTGGCTCAGAGGTTAAAGCATCTGCCTCCAATGCAGAAGACCCAGGTTCAATCCCTGAGTCAGGAAGATCCCCTGGAGAAGGAAATGGCAACCCACTCCAGTATTCTTGCCTGGAGAATCCCATGGACAGAGAAGCCTGGTAGGCTACAGTCCACAGGGTTGCAAAGAGTCGGACATGACTGAGCGACTTCACTTTCACTTCACTTTTCACTCTCCTCTTTCACTTTCATCAAGAGGCTTTTAAGTTCTCTTCACTTTCTGCCATAAGGGTGGTGTCATCTGCATAGCTGAGGTTATTGATATTTCTCCTGGCAATCTTGATTCTAGCTTGTGCTTCTTCCAGCCCAGAGTTTCTCATGATGTACTCTGCATATATGTTAAATAAGCAGGGTGACAATATACAGCCTTAATGTATTCCTTTTCCTATTTGGAACCAGTCTGTTGTTCCATGTTCAGTTGTAACTGTTGATTCCTGACTTGCATATAGATTTCTCAAGAGGCAGGTCAGGTGGTCTGGTATTCCCATCTCTTTCAGAATTTTCCACAGTTTATTGTGATCCACATAGTCAAAGGCTTTGGCATAGTCAATAAAGCAGAAATAGATGTTTTTCTGGAACTCTCTTGCTTTTTCGATGATCCAGCAGATGTTGGCAATTTTGATCTTTGGTTCCTCTGCCTTTTGTAAAATCAGCTTGAACATCTGGAAGTTTATGGTTCACATATTGCTGAAGCCTAGCTTGGAGAATTTTGAGCATTACTTTACAAGCGTGTGAGATGAGTGCAATTGTGCAGTAGTTTGAGCATTTTTTGGCATTGCCTTTCTTTGGGATTGGAATGAAAACTGACCTTTTCCAGTCCTGTGGCCACTGCTGAGTTTTCCAAATTTGCTGGCATTTTGAGTGCAGCACTTTTAGAGCATCATCTTCCAGGATTTGGAATAGCTCAACTGGAATTCCATCACCTCCACTAGCTTTGTTCATAGTGATGCTTTCTAAGGCCCACTTGACTTCACATTCCAGGATGGTTGGCTCTAGGTGAGTGATCACACCATTGTGATTATCTGGGTCATGAAGATCTTTTTTGTACAGTTCTTCTATGTATTCTTGGCACCTCTTAAAATTTTCTGCTTCTGTTAGGTCCATACCATTTCTGTCCTTTATCAAACCCATCTTTGCAGGAAATGTTCCCTTGGTATCTCTAATTTTCTTGAAGAGATATCTAGCCTTTTCTATTCTGTTGTTTTCCTCTATTTCTTTGCATTGATCACTGAGGAAGGCTTTCTTATCTCTCCTTGCTATTCTTTGGAACTCTGCATTCAGATGCTTATATCTTTCCTTTTCTCCTTTGTTTTTCCCTTCTCTTCTTTTCACAGCTATTTGTAAGGCCTCCCCAAACAGCCATTTAGTTCAGAGCTTTTAAACTTCATGTAACTCAGAGTACCTGTCGTTTTTGTGTGTTTAAAGATGTGACTGTCCGTGAGAGGCCTTGAGGTTCACTATTGTTTACAGTGATTTTGAATTTGTTGCCATATCTGCAATTTGATATATATATATAGAATTAGCTTTGTCTTTCAAACATTTATAGTCTCAAATTATTTTGTAATAATTGTGTTGTGTGGGATGACCCAGAGGGATGGTATGGGGAGGGAGGAAGAGGAGGGTTCAGGATGGGGAACACGTGTATACCTGTGGCGGATTCACGTTGATGTATGGCAAAACCAATACAATGTTGTAAAGTTAAAAAAATTAAAAAAAAGTATCAAAAAAAATACAATGTGAAATAATTGTGTTGTGGAAGAGCACAATTATTACAATTATCTTTAAGGTAGATCACTATTGTTTCACTCATATTTATGTGGTAACCTTGAGATTCAGAACTTTTTATATAGTTTCAGAAAGATATTTCTGGTAGAAGCATTTAGGCAGCATGATGTTATTCATGCTAAGGAATTATTGAAGATATCCTTATGAGAGTTGCAAGAGGTAGCTTCACTCCTGTAATGTGAGATAGACATGCCAAAAGAAATACAAATAGCAAATAAACATAGAAAAATATGTTAAATCTAATCAGCATTAAAATTTGCATTATATCAATTTTGATCTCTGTGTGTGTGTGTGTATACTCAGTTTTGTTCAACTCTTTGGTGACCCCATGGACTATAGTCTACCAGGCTTCTCTGCCCATGGATTTTCCAGGCAAGAATACTGAAGTGGGTTGCTGTTTCCTACTCACATATGAAACTGTAAATGCGATCTTAAAATGTCTACATTCCAGTGTGGTGAAATAATTACTTTCACAGCTACTAGATGGAAGTAGGTATAATACAAATTATCAGAAAAACAATGTGGTACTATGGATCAAAAATGCTAAATCTAAGTCTATGCATTTTGACATATAGAAATGTATTATAAGGAAACAATCAAAGATAGAACAAAAGTTTAATGGACAAGGCCATTTAAAATCCCCCTCCAGTATTTTTATGTTATGTATTATTCAAACGTACATCAATAGCACAATAATTCAATTATTACATTTTAATATCCTGGAACAATATGAAGACATTAAAATTTATATTTTTGAAGGATTTTAGTGACTTGAAAATTGCTAATAATGCAATATGTGTGCTCAGTTGCTCAGTCATTTCCGACTCTTTGAGGCCTCTTGGACTATAGCCCACCAGTCTCCTCCATCCATGGGATTTCCCAGGCAAGAATACTGGAGTGAGTTGCCATTTCCTTCTCCAATAGTGTAATAATAAGTTATAAAAAGAAGACATAAAAGTGATATCTGTATGGTTCCAAATATATATGTGTAAATGATACCTATGCATAGATACAAAAATATTTGCTGGTGGTTTTATCTTTCTGTTGCTTTTATGTTTACATTACATTTCTTATTAATTCTTAGCTTCCCTGGTAGCTAAGCAGAGAAGGCAATGGTACCCCACTCTAGTACTCTTGCCTGGAAAATCCCATGGATGGAGGAGCCTGGAAGGCTGCAGTCCATGGGGTCGCTGAGGGTCAGACACAACTGAACGACTTCACTTTCACTTTTCACTTTCAAGCATTGGAGAAGGAAATGGCAACCCACTCCAGTGTTCTTATCTGGAGAATCCTAGGGATGGGGGAGCCTGGTGGGCTGCCGTCTATGGGGTCACACAGAGTCGGACACAACTGAAGTGACTTAGCAGCTGGTAGCTAAGACAGTAAAGAATCTGCCTGCAATCCGTTCTGCCTGAACTGAACAACCCAGGTTCAGTTCCTGGGTCAGAAAGATTCCCTGGAGAAGGAAATGACAACCCACTCCAGTATTCTTGCATGGAGAATTCCATGGACAGAGGAGCCTTGTGGGCTACAGTCCATGGGGTCACAAAGAGTCAGACATGACTGAGTGACTAATACATTAATTCTTGATATTTTAAAGGCATTTTGCAATGAGCAATTTTGCTTTTGCTTTCAGAAAATAGAGCAATAGATGCTATATTAAAAGAAACAG
Organism: Bos indicus x Bos taurus; assembly: GCF_003369695.1. NCBI lineage: Eukaryota > Metazoa > Chordata > Mammalia > Artiodactyla > Bovidae > Bos > Bos indicus x Bos taurus. The sequence goes on along the minus strand of NC_040103.1, from coordinate 23,376,742 downwards.
CTCAGAAAAAAACTGGAAATAGAACTGCCTTATGATCCAGCAATCCCACTGCTGGGCATATACACTGAGGAAACCAGAAGGGAAAGAGACACGTGTACCCCAATGTTCATTGCAGCACTGTTTATAATAGCCAGGACATGGAAGCAACCTAGATGCCCATCAGCAGATGAATGGATAAGAAAGCTGCGGTACATATACACAATGGAGTATTACTCAGCCATTAAAAAGAATACATTTGAATCAGTTCTAATAAGATGGATGAAACTGGAACCTATTATACAGAGTGAAGTAAGCCAGAAAGAAAAACACCAATACAGTATACTAACGCATATATATGGAATTTAGAAAGACGGTAACAATAACCCTGTGTACGAGACTGCAAAAGAGACACCGATGTATAAATCAGTCTTATGGACTCTGTGGGAGAGGGAGAGGGTGGGGAGATTTGGGAGAATAGCATTGAAACATGTATAATATCATGTATGAAACGAGTCGCCAGTCCAGGTTCGATGCACGATACTGGATGCTTGGGGCTGGTGCACTGGGACGACCCAGAGGGAGGGTAGGGGAGGGAGGAGGGAGGAGGGTTCAGGTTGGGGAACTCGGGTATACCTGTGGCGGATTCATTTCGATATTTGGCAAAACTAATACAATATTGTAAAGTTTAAAAATAAAATAAAATAAAAATAAATAAAATAGAAATATATGTATTTAGACTCCACCTATTAAAAGTGTACATGTTGGATTCAATATGATGCTATATATTCAAGTTCATAGTCACTCATTCATTCTTCTTCATATGAATATGCATTAAGGAGCTTCTTTGTGTTAGGTGCTGTTCATGGTACTGACCATATGATCCTTTTGTTTCATAGAATTTCCTGGATCCAGTCTCTTTTTTCCATTTATTTTAAGATTTATTAACTTTATTCATATCCAGTTTCTTCCCCCCATATATGGTATTCTATAAGTGGATTTTCTCCAGCTTAAATTTATGGTCTTTTAAAAAAAGTTTATTTCCTTTAATGTCAAAGAAACATAAATATGTTTGTATGTATATATATTTTTAGATACATCATATCTATCATATTTATTCAGATATACTTTCTTAAACAGCCTTAGTCTTTACCTGCTGTAATCTAGAATCTGTCTGTCTCTTGGTTTTGTTTTGTAAACATGTAGAAATTAAAAAAACTATAGCAGAATCCATTGCCAGTGACACACTAATCTTGTTTGATGTCAATGGGAGATAGTGCTATGATCTTGAATAATTCCAATAAGTCCTGTGGGTTTTTGGCAATTTGTTTCTAGGAACAGATTGAATTTTTCAGCCTCGGTAGTCATGGGGCAAAGAATTGCCTGTAAGTGGGAACTTGATGGTCAGGGTGTTTCCTCAGTTATAACTATAACTTATGTTTTTATATAAAGAAGGGGAAAACAATTCCATAACTATTTAAAAAATCTATTTGAGAATATAGAGAATTCTTAAAATTTGAAATACATTAAATCATGGATTTCATTATTATTCAAGGAGTACAACAGCTTCCAGCTTTCTAATAATCTATTAACTGTTATTGTTGAGTTGAACTTTTTAAGGGGGTATATTCCATGTTAATCAGGATTTCATATGTCCAGACATATTATATTTAATATTTCTTAAGTAGTACTCTTTGAAAGCATTGCATAAAATTAATGATAACTCAGATTTACTAAAGAGATTATTTTTTATCCCTGGCACATTCATCTTACCTTATGGTTGATCTCAAAATATTCTAAAGACTTCCTTCTTAGATTTTCCATTTATTATCTTAATGATGTTTAAAAAATCAGTTCTCATTCTGTCTGGGAATGTGATTTTTTTTTTCTTTTCTTTTTTTAGGGAATGTGATTTTTAATGAATTGTCCTCACAGTTCTGCCTCACATATGGTTGTATTTTCTGTGTGTAAGGATTAAAGGTGTGCGGAGGTGGGGATGCAAATAGTGGTTGAAATCCTGCAGTGCTGAGGAAAAGGTGCCATTGTTAATTCATCTAGCCAGATGCAGCAATTTGTTTGTTTGTTTATTATTGTTGTTGTTCAGTTGCTAAGTCGTGTCTGACTCTTATATGACTCCACAGACTGCAGCCTGCCAGGCTTCTCTGTCCATGGGATTTCCCAGGCAAGAATATTGGAGTGGGTTGCCAATTCCTTCTCCAGGGTATCTTCCCAACCCAGGGACTAAAAACCCATCTTCTCCCTTGGCAGGCAGATTCTTCACCACAGAGCCACCAGGGAAGCCCTTGTAAATTATTTAATGTAATTTATTCAAATGTTACCTATATGTATCTGGCCTTATATAATGGGCAATATTTTAATTGTTAAAAAATTGAGTATCATGGTTCTTGATAAGGCTAAAGTATGTGTATATGTACATGTTCACATACTTAAAGTCTTGCACTTCTAGACAACGAATCTAATTTTTTTCATCCCCTTGTTACTATTCTCCGTTGTTCATTACCAGAAAGTGAAGTTGCTCAGTCGTGTCCGACTTTTTGCGATCCCATGGACTGTAGTCTACCAGGCTTCTCTGTCCATGGAATTTTCCAAGCAAGAGTACTGGAGTGGGGTGCCATTTCCTACTCCAGGGGATCTTCCTGACCCAGGGATCGAACCCAGGTCTCCTGAATTGCAGGCAGACGCTTTACCCTCTGAGCACCAGGGAAGCCCTCATTACCAGAACTATCAATAATTCTAATGAAGTGTTAGTAATTGCCTGATCCTAATAAATTTTACCAGGTTTTATGTTAGATGCCCAATGTTTCTTCTTCCTCTTGGAACTTGTATTTTAACAATTGCAACAATATATATAAATGTAAGCTAGACTGCCTCATTCAAAATACAAAAATATTTCTGTTCTCCTTATCCCATTTCTTTGAGTTTGAAATAGAGGATGAATGAAGGAAAGCATAAGAAAAAACCACTAAACATGTCTTAGGAGTACTACTAGTTTTGTGTGGGGTAATGCAAAGATATGGCAACGTGAGTGCCCACTGATTTATGACATTGGCTTTTTCTCCTAGCAAGTTGTAAGTACATGGTTCCCCAGTCAATGATCATGTTGAACTTACTGTGGTTTCATTCTTTTCTTAGCAATTAGGGAAAGGACATTTTGTTGTTATTGTTGTTAATTTTAAGTCCTGCTTCCCCACCCCTCCCACTGAAGATTATAAGTTCCATTAGATTTATCACACTAAAACTGATCCACACCTGGGTCTGTTAAAAAGCCTCTTTGAATCTGGTAGCTTACTTTTAGCTATTCCTTTATATAAGCTGAAAGGTAATTTCCTGAAATTTTCTCTACAAAACCATTTTGTGCTTGGTTGAGTTAATGCAGTTGCATGGTAATTCCTTAAAAATCATAAAAAATCATATGACAGTTGGTTCTCTTAAAAAATAATGAAATCCAAATAAATTTATTTTATAATACATCATACAAAGAATCTTTAAGGATTAATTATATCATGGTGAAAATTTATATATCAAAAGTGGGAATAAGATTATCTTTACTTAAAAAATTAATGTAATTGGCTAAAATATGATTTAAAGGAATTTTATCTACTAAATTTTGACTGGAAATAGGGGATTTTTATATAGTTTCTGGTAATAATTAACTCGTTTTCCTTTACTAATGCCAATGAATAAAATGACTAACGTGTATTGAAGTTTTTCTATATACCAGAAGCTTCTCTATTTTTCACAATAGTGCTGTGAAATAAGAGCTATTATTGTCCCAGTTTTATAAATGAAGAAACAAACAAGCAGTCATCTTGAGTAATTTATCAAAGTACAAGAGATAAAGGAATCAATCTTGAGTCCTGACCACAATGCTATACAATGCTTTTACTGCACTCAACTATGCTAAGCTGATGCCACACCCAGACTTATTCAATGCCTGCAAAGCAACCCACTGGTTTTGGAAACAGCCCAGGAGGGTACATTTCTTCCAAAATTATTTTATAACTGTAAGAAGGCACACTTCATGAAATTAATATATGCACTTAACATAGAAAATGATATGGAAGCTGAAAAGCACTGTTTTATATCCCCATATTATGTATTTTTAGAAATGTATGCATTCCCTGACAGAGCAAGGAAGTAAGGGAAGATGGAAGAGAGGAAATAATTTTGCTTTGGAAGGACAGCCAGTCAATTCAATTCAGTCACTTAATCATGTCTGACTCTTTGCGACCCCATGAATTGCTGCACGCCAGGCCTCCCTGTCCATCACCAACTCCTGGAGTTCACTCAAACTCACGTCCATTGAGTTGGTGATGCCATCCAGCCATCTCATCCTCTGTCATCCCCTTCTCCTCCTGCCCCCAGTCCTTCCCAGCATTAGAGTCTTTTCCAATGAGTCAACTCTTCGCATGAGGTGGCCAAAGTACTGGAGTTTCAGCTTTAGCATCATTCCTTCCAAAGAAATCCCAGGGCTGATCTCCTTCAGAATGGACTGGTTGGATGTCCAAGGGACTCTCAAGAATCTTCTCCAACACCACAGTTCAAAAGCATCAATTCTTCGGCACTCAGGTTTCTTCACAGTCCAACTCTCACATCCATACATGACTACTGGAAAACCATAGCCTTGTAATCCTTCTCAATACATGGAAGTTGCTTAGAGATTTGGGGAGCTGTTTTGCTCTCCTGGGAATATTTAGTTTGGTTTCATTATGTGGGAAAAAGCTTTAAAATGAAACCCAAAGAAAACTAGTGTATAAATCTAGGAGACTGCCTACCTCCACCCACAACTCCTAGCTGCCTCTCTGGCACGGAACAAAGAACAGAGCCTGGCCCACGACTGGCACTCACCAACCACTAGCCAGCAGAACAGAGGCAAGGATTTTGAGGAAGGGGGCATTTGCTTGTGTTTTAATTCAAGAGGTAAAATGTGGGGATTTTATCATAGAACTCACCCTCTTATTAATTTTAATAAGCTTTAATTTTTTATCATTTGCAAATGTATTTTTTCTGTTAAGTATATTTCTAAGCACAGGCTTTATATTAGGCAGGGTTTAATTCTGAGATTTGATTTGAACTTGACTGATCTGTGAAAGGGAAAGCCTAGTCATCCCAGATCTGTTTGGGTTTATGGTTCATTCTTCTGCTTTCTCTCTTCATCTCTTCTTTCTACTCCTATGTTGCCTTAAGAGCTTTAGGGAAAAATCCTGAACTTCTGGAAGAAGAGAAAATGCAAGCTCCAGGCTAAGTGGTGACTCTGTCCTGTGATGGTCAGCAAGGAAGGATGAGAGTTTCTCTGAAGTGAACCAAAAGTCACCTGACAGACATACTTATACTTGGTTTATAAGCATAATGGTGAAGGTCTCTTAAGAGTCACGTCTATTCTAAAGTGAGGCAACACCCATGCAGGTACACTCCCTAGGAAAAAGGAATCCTGGCCCCTAATTCATGAAGATCTGCAATTACTACCATCTGATGAACATTTTATTCATTTTCTTGTTTTCTTGTCTTCTTCCAACCCACTCTCTTTGTGTCTCAGTTTTTAAAAATACAAAAAGTATGAGAAACAATCTTCAATGATTTATGAAAAACACATTGCTTCTAGCTCTTTCTATCTCAGTAACTAAGAATTCTAGATTGACTGAAAGTGGATAACATTTTTTTTTTTCTCCATTATAGAATTCTCATACCTCATATTTGTTTAAGGAGAGACAAGAATCTTTTTACAAATTCATGAAACAGTGTGACAAAGTTTTTCCTATGAATTTGCTGTGGATAAAAATCCATACACAGATAAAGCTTCTTGGATAATAAATCCTTGAGAATGTGGCAACTTTGCCTTCTAGTGCAAATTCTACCCAGCTTCACCTTTTTTCTTTGCCACTAGTCCTCTCAGATGATTCCATCTTACCCTGCTCCTCCTCATGGATAGTCTTAGCCTCCTTCTATTTTTAGACCTATGTTCTAGACACCATATATACCTTGCCTTGAAAAGGGACCTAAACATCATTTTTGTGGGAACTGTCAGGGTTAGGGTTAGCCTAATCAACACCTGAGGTTGCTGGCAATTCATGTGACACCAATCCCATCCTGTCCTGTTCTTACACTTCCTTGGGCATTTTAAAATGCTCTATTTTTTACTCTTCCACCTTGAAAGTAATAGGCCTGCAGAGAGAACTGGAACAAGGAGCATCTTTTTCAAATGCCCAGGCACTTTGCATATAAAATTCCATTTGAGACACATTGGTGACATTTCCCACATAACAGACAAATAACTGAGGCTTAGTTCTGTGTGCTTAGTTGCTCAGTCACGTCCGACTGTTTAAGACCCCATGGACTTCAGCCCACAAAGCTCCTCTGTCCATGGAGTTCTCCAGGCAAAAATACTGGTTTGGGTTGCCATGCCCTCCTCCAGGGAATCTTCCCAGCACAGGGATCGAACCCAGATCTCCTGCATTTCAGGGGAATTCTTTACTGACAGCCTAAAAACTGAGGCTTAGAGAGGTCAGTTATTTCCCAACATTACATAGCTCACAAGTGGTAGAGATGGAGTTCAAAGCTATGTTTGTTTGTCTCAAAGCTCTTGTTTGTCCATGACACCATGAAGCAGCATCCCTTTTGTGAGGGCACCGTCCCATACAGTCATCAGTTGCTAGTTAATGCTTATGATATTTCTATAGCAAATACCAGGCACTAGCTTTGTTTCATCTCAAGCACCATGTTTAAAACAATCTTAGGCAATTTACAGAGTATGATACAGTTTTTGCAAGTAGAATTATGTGTGCTTCTTACTGCAGTGGATAAATGTGCTAGTATTCACAGAAGATAAGATTAAAAGAATCTCTTCATTCAATCATTTAGTCAACAACTATTTAATAGATGCATGCTTTATACCAGACACTAGGGATGTATCTGTGAACATAACAGACAAAACTACTTGCTGTTATGGAATGCCTTATTGGGGAAGACACAAGCAAATAAAATACACATGCCATTATATGGTGATAGTTTCTCTGGAGAACGATAAAACAAAGATAAAAGTAAAACAGTTTTAAGTAGAAGGGATCATGAAGGCCTTACCGAGGGGACATTTGAGTAAAGACCTGGCAGAAATTAGGAAGTAAGCCACGTGGACGTCTGAAGGGGAGACTGTTGCAGCCACGGGGAACAAGTAAGAGGCCCTGAAGAATGTGCCTGTGTGTAACGGGCCAGGAGCTGTAAGCCATGAGGTCAGAAAGAAGATACACCTCAGTGCTGTAGGGTGTTGAGGCCTTGCTGTTCACACTGAAGGAAACGGGGAAGCTGTTAGAGGGTTTTGGACAAAAAAGGACATACTATGACTTATGTTTTGAAAGATCACTCTAGCTGACATTTTCAGATGGAATGAAGGTGGAAATTAATTAGGTGGCTACAGCTAAACCAGGCCAGGAATTTCATGTCTTGAGCCAGAGTGCTGGTAGTAGTGTTGTAGGAAGATGCCAGATTCTGGTTATGTTTAGAATGTGTCTTCTGATCACAGGATTTGGTAGTGGGTTCGAAGTGGATTTGAAAGGAATGGAGAAGCCTGAAGGATGACTTCAAAGACCTGAGCATGTCAATTAACTGGGCTGAGAATATTAAGGGATGAATAAGTTTAGTGGGGAGATCAGGATCATGGTTTTACATATGTTAAGTTTGAGATGTCTGTTACTCCTTTAAGAGGTGACGTTGAGAAGCCAATTGGATATATGAGTCTAGAATTCAGCAGTGAGGTCCAGGCTTTAGGCATAAATTTGGAGTCATCTGCATATGTCTGTATTAGTAGTCTTAGTGAAATATCTAAAAACATAAATTTAGATACAAAAGAGAAGAGATCTAAGGATTAATTTCTGAGTTACTCCAACATTAAGAGGTTGGTAGAAACTTCACAGGCGAAGCCAGCGAGGCAAGAAGAAAGTCAGTGGTGAGTTCTGTCCTTGAATTTACTGACAATAGCAGGTTAAAGAGAAAGAAGTGATCAGTTGTGTTCAATATTGCTGACATGTCAAGTAAGATGAAAACTGAGAATTGACATTAGAATTAGCAATACATTTCATTTGAGGGGAGCAGTTTCAGTGGAATTGTGGGACGGAAAACTGGAGTGATTTAAAGAGACAAACTGTATAGCAGACATGACAGACACCAATGAAAATCACCAATATTACCATAACATATTATAGTTATTACAGCTAACTTTAAAGAGAGTTTATGTTCTTCCTTTTTTTAAATGATGGCAGTTATCAGACCTAATGCAAGATCATGCTATTGACCATTTTATAAAGTCACACATATGTTACTATATCACGTTTGTGTATCTAATACTGTGATAACTATGTCGATATAATTAAATTAATCTTTCATTCTTTTTTAAAAGCATTTAAAAACATTGTTCTGAGGGTCCATGGGATTAAATAATAGTCTTAGCACAAAGACTTAAGACCCATCCTGTATTAGGTCACTATCAATACTTCTCTAGATTTTCCTTCTCCTTTTACCCTTTGCCAACACTGCCCATATCCCTATCCTATCACTCCCCCTTTTCCAATGGCACCTACCAAGTGGAATTAAAGTTTTCTATCAATCACAGATCCTACACTATCCTATTCCACATTTCCCCCTTAAAATTTGGTTTGGAATATTGTGGTATGAAGTGATACTTGCAAAGTGAAATGTATCTTTCAATAATTTTCAGAATGTCAAAGACAGAATATGTTCATAATATTTTGATTCAGTTAAATGCCTTGTGTTTCTCTTTTTTCTCTTATAGGCATTTGTGAATGATTACATTGTATTTTAATGCCACATATTATCTGAGACAATAATTCCAACTAGTAATTCGTACTATGCCCTAAAACTTTCTGAAGTTCACAACTACTTCTGTTTTGCTGTAGGCTTTCGAATGAGGCAGATTGAAAAATCCAATCAGACTTAGCTGGTATTTTCTGTGCAACATCTGGTCTGACAGCGAAAACTGTAGTCAGGCTTATAAATCAAAATGAAGCTGACTGGGAAGTGATGTAGAAATGCCCATGATTTTTGCAGATGATTTGAGATCATTTTTTATGTTAATATAATAGAACTAAAAATGAGCTGCTATATTTAAATTTTAAATATTTTCATTATGAAAATGGTTTTATTGTAATCACTTTACTAAAAAGTAAAGATAGATGCAGAGATAAGGCTGAGAGCTTGAGGAGAGCAAGGAGTGTATTTAGAGAGTCTGCTAGAGGTAAAGAAAAAGCTTTCTGAATAGCTATGAGGGTCAACTCATGGAAGCCTTTATACCTGGCTTGATGAGACATAGGAAAGGAAATAATGATAAACTCAGCATAGACTAGCCTTGAGATGATGCCAGCTCATGCTGGGAACCTTGGAATGGAATGTAGAGGTGGAGAGTTTATCCAATATTAGGGACTTGCCAAATGGCTTTGGTAGGAGATGGGGCCAAGAAAGGTAGCAGTTTGGGAATATCAGCGAAGCATCTCACTCTTGAGTTTCAGGCTGGATGGAGAGAAAAGTAAAGCTAGGAAAAGAAAAATAGGCCTAGAAATTAAGAAGGGCTCAAGATATGAGAGAGAATGAGGGCGAAGTAAGTTCATTTACATTGAGATTAGAAGACATGGAATGGAGGGCATTGGGATGAATAAGGTCATAGACTGTTAAAACTGGAAGTATCTGCAGAAATCATCTCCTATTTTCTAGGTGATTCAGAGAGATTAAGTCCCTTTCCAATATTCTTGCAAACAACCAGGGGCAAAATTCTTAGAACTCAGGGGACTAGATTTTCAATCTTTCTATACTTTTCATTCTCCTGATTCAGTTGTCCTGAAAGTGGAAAGAATATTCCTGACTCCTCTGAATAAAATAAATGAATTTAAGAAAGATTTCATTATCTCCCTTTAGCATGAGGATTGAAAATAGGAATAAAAATAGAAATGCTCTCTTGGCTTCTCATTAGAGAGTTCCCTAAGTATCCATCCAGGCTGGATGCTCTGTAAGTTTTCTCTGAAAATGCCACCATTATTGCTGAATATTTGGAAAAATGAAATTCTATAGAGAAAAGAATAAAAGTTTGTCAGAAAGATGGATCCGCTGCATTGAGACACTGAGCCAACTTCTGCTGTAGGCCTTTGCCCAGAGTCTGTGGATGTAGTAGCAGCAGGATGACCATGGCAACTATAATTTTTTCAACTTTTACCCTGTGGACACCAGTGCTCAGCAGGGCCTTTGCAGTAGTGCTGTGTGTACTTAAGAGAGAAGGGTCTGTTGAAAGGCTGTAGGGAAGAAATCATTCATTTGTAGTATATTTTCTTACCCTAAACAGAAGTATAACTACTTGGACAAGTTAAATTATATCTAGTCTATAAAGGGTGCTTTCAAGAACCTCTCACTTCTTCACTAATACATCTCTAAAGTGCATTTTAAGCCTTAAATCCTCACTCTCCCTGTCTTAATTTCCTTTACCTTTGTTTGAGCACTCATGTTTGGAGAATCTCAAAAAGTAAGAGTGTAAGAATCACAATTAGGGTAGCTTCCCCAGGGGTAAAAGGACAGAGGGGGTTTCTTTGTCAAATTTGGTTCTTGTGCTAGAATTTTAACTTGTTTTATTGGCTCTGGGGATTATGTTCTGGTTCCGGCTGAGTGAAAGCTTGCTTTGCTTTTGTTTTCTGAAAGTATTTAATAAAATGGCAGGATTCGCTTACTTGCTTATTGAATTCTTTTGCCTGGGAAACATGCAAATTCTGAACCCAGCTGCCTATTTGTGACAAAGAGATAGCTAATAATCTGAGCTATATGCGATTTTTTTTAAAAAAGCTTTTCAATTCTTTCTATAAGGGCAGAACTATCGTGCACAAAGTTAAGCCTTTTAGAGACTGGGTTTAAATCTGCTTTCTATTAATAGCTTTCTAAATAACCTTGAGGCACAGACAGTTTTACTTGCAAGAGAGCAGGTGTAGGAAAAAAGGCCTATGGCTTATTAACCAGTGAAAGTCAAGTTGCTAAATTTACCTGTTTCAATAGATCAGTTGGACCAATTAGAACATTTATTTTCTTCATTTCTCTTTTATTCAGTCTTCTCAAATGATACAGTAGATAGAATAAACTTTGGAGACTCTTCAGCCCAGATTCTTAGTTTTACAGAAGATAGTAATGAAGACCATCAGGGATGAAGGATCAGGATTCCATAGCTGGTGTGCTCAGGAACCACTGTTTGTCCCTCTAGACTGAAGCTGCCTCCCTCTTCATGCTGCTTGAGGCCCCAGATTCTAAATTTTATGAAATGTCTCAGTGGACCCCTGCCTCTCGCTGCTTCTGGTTATGTTTAGCCTTATATAGGGGTCACAAGGACACGTTCAGACAACAGAAGGAGTGGAACGGTGGTATTCTTAGTTCTCTAACTCACTGACTTGTCTGTTTGGGATGGTCTAACAAAAATACCATAGATTGGGTGGTTTGTAAACAACAGAAAGGTACTCCTCACAGTTCTGGAGGCTGGGGAGTTTAAGGCCAAGGAGTAAGCATGATCATTCTGAGGAAGGCCCTCTTCCTGTTTTATAAGTCATGCCTTCTGTGACTTCACATGTTAGTAGGAGCTTGGAATCTCTCTAGGGTCTCTCTTAAAACGCACCTGATCCCACGGAACCATGGCCTTGGAGGGTCTCTTGAAGGCCCCAACACCATCATTTGGGGGATTAGAATGTCAACATATGAATATGTGTGTGTGTGTGTGCTAAGCCACTTCAGTTCTGTCAAACTGTGCAACCCTATGAATATGTGTGTGTGTGTGCTAAGCCACTTCAGTTCTGTCAAACTGTGCAACCCTATGGACTGTAACCCACCAGTTTCTCTGTCCATGGGTTTCTCCAGAAAGGAATACTGGAGTGAGTTTCCATGCCCTCCTCCAGGGGATCTTCCTGACTCAGAGATCGAACCCATGTCTCCTGTGGCTCCTGCCTTGCCAGTGGATTCATTACCGCTGAGCCACCAAGGAAGCCCATATAAATTTGGCGGGGGTCGGAAGGATGCCAACATTCAGACCTTTGTCCTCACTCCGTGTCTAACTTGGCAGGGGCTGTAGTCGTGGTGGCCATGTCCTGCAGGCACAGCTTTCAGCAGTTGTGGCAACTTTAAGTTTTCCTTGTCCTTCTGCCATAGGGTGGTAATGGAGTCCTGTTGTTGTTGTCCCTGAGTGTCTCATCATCCTTTGATGGTTCCCTATACTCTGCCAAAACCTTTGCAAAAGTTTGCTCCATTAACTCTCTTGAGTCATCTCTTTTGAGTGTGTCATCTACTTCCTGCCAGAATCCAGAAAGACACACCTCCGGTAAACACTAGTGCTGGAATCAGGACCTGGGTCTTCTTATCCCATTCTAATACCCTTTCCACCTTGCCCAGAGGAAAAACCTCACCACCTCTTTCCTTCAGGGTCAAACCAACAGCTATAAAACTTCTGGATCTGCTTCTGAAGTGTTTTTGCTTGTGTCTTGTTTCCACTCTGGAAGTAATGCATTCTTTTGTCTTAATGAATGAGTAAATAGCAAATTTAAGATATAATGTTAATCAAAGGTTACATCTTACTTCTTTTTATCCATTTGGTGCAGTCAGATTCGAATGGGGAGGGGAGGTATTTGACCCTTGATAAAGTTGGGTATTTTACCATAAAATGAAACATGAAACCAAAGTCTCCATAAAAGCTGATGGATGACATCATCCTGTTTGTTCTCTGTTGCTCCTTAGGATATTCTCAGGAAATGTATTATTGACACACATCATGAGTTTCATCTCCACAGAGCTAGCTTGCATTATGCCTTTTTCCCACTTTCTTCTTTTTAATGATCACCCACTTTCCCTCACTTTTATTATTTCTTTTTCTGAGGCAAAGCTATTGGGGTTTCTGATGCCTCTCATTCACTTATACCATTCCCCCAAAAAAAAAAAAAAAATATCCCATACCCTGTAAGAGGTAAACAGGTAAGTGGTACTGTTCAGCCTCTCGCTAGATCAGTTTTCAGGCTTTTGGAGTGTGATTTATCATGGCTGAATTCAGTCAAAGCAATTAAACACCCACTTTGGAAAAATACAGATGCATCTATTTTAAAAACAGCCTGGGTGCTGAAATTTGTTCTTACATGGGAGTAACAGGAAAAATGATAAGAAGCATTAATTTCACTCTGAAATGACAGCGCTATGCCTTGACTGTTGACTTTTTGCAGAGAATGTTTCACTGGAGGGAAACTGACAACTCTTACCAGCATACTGCAAAGTGAGAATAATGTAATTGTTGTTTATTGCCTGGATGATTTGCAAAGATTCTCAGCCCAAAATCTGCAAGCCAAGAGGTACTAAATCTGGAGATTTAGTTAGATCTGGATATCAACTGGTTTTATGGGGTCCATACCACTAACAAGACAGCAAGCAGTGCCTACTCATTCTTTAAGACTCAATTTAACTATCACCCCCACTGGGAAGACCCCCACTCTGCTTCTAAAACACTCTCTCCCAGTGGTTCTCAAACCTTGGCAGGCTTTGAAATTGCCTGGTGGGTTTAGCTTATTAAAACACAGAGTTCCAGACTAGCCCATAGACTGACTAATTCTTGATTAGTTCCATACTAATCAAGAATTTCTTGATTTAGTAAGCTAAAGTTCCCAGGTGAGAGTGATGCTGCTGGCCCTCTGTTCCATATAAACCTGTGTCATGGTACTAATCACTTCATATTGTCATTCTTCATGAGTCTGACTATATCACTGATCATTCAAACTATAGTATGTATATATTGCCTAGTCACCTTCCACACACCTACCACCCCACCCTAAACACGTACATATTATTGAATGAATGAATAAGTGAATATGCTTTCTTGGAGCCTTACTTGAAATTATAAAAACATACAGTGCTAATCCTACTAAATCCTGTCTACTCCGTGTACCTAGTATTATCACACTTTAGGACTGGCCATCCTATCACTGGTTGTACAAGATGGCCACTGGCCTACACATTGCTCTTATATATATTAGGAAAATGGAGGTTCTTTGGGCAGATGCAGCCTGCCACATGCAGGAAGTACAAAAGGCCAAGTGAGAAAGTGTCTCTTCCTCCAGTCATCAAGCATGTTTGTTAAGTATGTAAAATGTAAAACCATATGCCATGACTCTAGTCTTATACAGTATTCTTTCTATTTTTGGAAGTTTCTGTAAAATTCTTCGGCATGTTCTCAAGTTAGACCTGAGAACCCCTTTTCTGCAGGGTACTGCCCTATGACCAGAATAATCAACCTTTGCCTGAGCAAATAGAAAATGTCGTGTTGTAGTTTTGCTAGAGAGAGAGCCTTCAGTCAGATCTCAGTGATGGAGGCGAAGCACCATTGATTTCAAGAATTTGAAATTCTTCATCATCAGTAGTATGATGAAGGCTTTTATCATAAACAATAGGAGCCATAATAGGAGAATAGGTGATGCTCATATCAGTAGCTAAGGAAGTGCTGTAATCTGTGGTTTTCAAATTGCAGAAGGGGAAGAGTAACAGAAACTAAACTCCAGCTTGTGACAGAGTCAGCCAAGCTGCCAAAGTCTTGCTCTTTTAAATCATAATTTCCAGAGGTCAGTTGATTGTCCATCGATCCATCCATCCATCTAGTCATTTATATATCCATTCATTTATTCATCAATGACTCCATGTCAGGTTTTATAAGAGGCAGTAAGGAGTTCTGGAATGAACATGGGATTTGAAGCCAGACGTGTTTCTAAAATCTGGGTCCCCCAGCTTCTTAGATACATGTCCTTATGCAAGATGATTAACTTTACTGAAATGGTATCTGAAGTGAAGTCAAGTCGCTCAGTTGTGTCCTCCTCTTTGCGACCCCATGGACTGTAGCCTACCAGGCTCCTCTGTCCATGGGATTTTCCGGCAAGAATACTGGAGTGGGGTGCCATTTTCATCTCCAGGAGATCTTCCCAACCCAGGGATTGAACCAGGGTCTCTTGCATTGTAGCCAGACGCTTTACCGTCTGTGCCACCAGGGAAGTCCAGGGAAGACATGTTTCTAAAATCTGGGTCCCCCGGCATCTTAGATACATGACCTTATGCAAGATGATTAACTTTACTGAGACAGTATCTACATGTGGAAAAGAGGCATGATTTTACCACTTATGCATGCATGGCGTGGCACGTGTGCTCAGTCATGTCTGACTCTTTGTGACCCCATGGACTGTAGCCTGCCGGGCTCCTCTGTCCATGGGATTTTCCAGGCAAGAGTACTGGAGTGGGTTGCTCTTTCTGTCTCCAGGGGGTCTTCCTGACCCAGGGATTGAACCCTTGCATCTTGCATCTCCTGCAGTGGCAAGCAGGTTCCTTACCAGCTGAACCACTGAGGAAGTCCCTTTACTTATATTATGGATTAATTGTGAGGAAATATACTATGCATTTGTATAGTACCTAATGGGCTTGATACATATTGAATAATTAATAATTAATGGGTATTATCTAGAGGCATGATACAATGGTACTGCAAAGCAATCTTTTTTTCTTATTCTTATTGATGATTTACATATACAACATTTATTTTCCCTGTCTTCCATAGTACAGGACAGAATAAAATCAATCTTTTTAGTGAAACAACACTCAGGAGAAGGTTACAAAAGATCAAAGACATTTAGAAAGAGTTACTTACTTTTCAGAGGTTAACAAGTGTGTGTGTTTACTTTTTTGTTTTCCGTGTATTCTACAAAGAGAAATTTGGAAAGACTTATAATACTATATATATTATTGTGCTCGAATTTTTTTCCAAAGCATATTTACATCTATTATCTTGTTGCTTTTCCTAACTGATATCAGAGCTTCTTACTCCCATGATATATATGAGAAAGCTACACGTCATTACATTGTAAGACAATAGCAGTGCTTAGGCTAGAATTCATGGTTCTTGATGTCTAGTCCAGTAGCTTCCTTACTCCAAAACAAAAACCTTTAATAATCAGTTCCCTGTGGGAAAGTCTTTAGTAATTTAAAAATTAAAAAAACAGAACAAAAAGTTGCAATTGAATTTGCCATGTGACTGTCTCCCTGGGTTGTGATAGTTTCTTAGAAAATCAGCTAACATATTTTAGGTCTACTATGCTATGCTATGCTATGCTCAGTCGCTTCAGTTGTGTCCCACTCCGTGCGACCCCATAGATGGCAGCCCACCAGGCTCCGTCGTTCCTGGGATTCTCCAGGCAAGAACACTGGAGTGGGCTGCCATTTCCTTCTCCAGTGCATGAAAAGAGAAAAGTGAAAGTGAAGTTGCTCAGTCGTGTCCGACTCCCAGCGACCCCATGGACCGCAGCCTACCAGGCTCTTCCGTCCATGGGATTTTCCAGGCAAGAGTACTGGAGTGGGGTTCCATTTAGGTCTACTAGCACATGGTAAATTTATATGGAATATATAGGAAAATCTTTGTGAAGGAACACCTCTATTCCCATTCAACAGGTAAAAGGCCTTTGAGGAAATAGATTTAGGGAAGTTAATTTACAAGACCAAGATAGTACAAGTGGTAAGTGCTGTGTTATAGGAAAACAATCCCAATTTTTCCTTCTGTTGACAATTTGATGTAAGTTTAACTGAAGCCAAGTTTATGTTTGTATTTGTCCATTGACCATATGGAGAAGGCAATGGCAACCCACTCCAGTACTCTTGCCTGGAGAATCCCAGGGACGGGGAGCCTGGTGGGCTGCTGTCTATGGGGTAGCACAGAGTCGGACACGACTGAAGTGACTTAGCAGCAGCAGCAGCATTGACCATACATTGTGCACTAAGGGGGCAGCTTTAATACTGTAGCCTATATAAATGATATTTTATAGAATTATGCAGTATACAACTTGCTCTTCTGTACATGGTAACCTTGCCTTTCACTAAATTTTGTCACATTTTTTAGCTGTTTCTATGTTATTTTTTCCCTTCTTTAGTTACCAAGGAGCTGTGCAAAAAGAGCCCCTGGTGCAGCAACCTTGATTTTAATATTAGTTCAAATAGACATAAGGCAAATTTAGGATAAACTGAAAATACATTATTTACAAAATGATTCACATTTGTCTGTCTAACAAAGAATGTATGGTCATGCCTGATCCATACAATCCAGTACTGAGGTATACTAAGAAAAATCCGTATTTTCCAAGTTGAATATTAGAAAAATTTTATTTTAAATAAAAGCTTTGACTCTGTGAAGCTTGAATTATTGAATATCAGAGAATTCCATTCTACTGTTGGCAAATATTTTAAGTTAAAAATTATAATGTATATACACAGAGAGGAAATAACAGCTAATACTTTATGAGTGCCTACTGTGTGACAATTCTGCTATAATCATTTTCTATCTATAAACTGCTATAATATTCTCAACAACTTTCTGGAGTAGGCTCTAGTATTATTTTGGTTTTATAGAAGAGGAAATGGAGGCTCAGAGTGGTTGTTTATCCAAGGTCATATGGCTCTTCTGGTTGAGATTTGAACCAATGGAGCTATCTCTGGACTCTATACTCCTAATAACTGTATTAATCAAAGGCTGAAGACACCTTTGACTAATTAAAAAAAATTACATTGCCTAATATTATCTTAGGAGGACATGTTACCAGTCATAGAACATGCCAGAAATACAATTTAGATGATGCCTATTTGAAGATTCAAAGATGGAATTATTAAGTAGGAAACAGATGAAGCTCTCTGAATAGTATTTTTAATTTATTATTTTATGAGGTAATGTACCTTTGAAGCTTATATCTGTCATTAAGATAATCTGTGATTCATAACTGTTTCTTTAAGGCTCTTTTAAGAAAAGAATTATTCTGGAAGAACATAATGTGTGACTTACTCTTTGTTAGCAAAGTACAGAAAAAAATATAATGTAATCACCAGCATTTGATCAAAATATGGAAAATCTTAAAATAAACCTCCTTGACTCATGCTTTCATTTTCAACTCTCTCATTCCAGATGATTTGTGGTGAGCCTTTAGTAGGAAGGTTTTGTTTTTAATAATGTGAGTTGTTGACAGGAGCACATTCAAAAGCAATTAGTGATTTCCCTCTTCAAAACAATTACTTCCCTGTGCTATTGGAAATGACATCCTGGATTGATTTGTGTGTTGCTCACAGAAAAGTTAGAGAGATCTTGAAAGAACTAGATTATTAGTGCCTCAGGGAAACATACTAGATCAAGACCGCACTTAAGATAACTGAGGGCAGACATGACTAGGAACTTTCTTTGACTTATGCTGGTTGGTTTTTCTCTATACTTGGAGCTGTCTCTTTCCCTCTATTATCATTTAAGAGTCTTCATAATTTTTTTAATTAGAGTACAGTTGATGTACAATCTAAGTGTACAATCCAGGTGTACAATATGGTGATTCACAACTTTAGTGGTTATGCTCCATACGATAAAACTCCATTTTATAGTTATTGTAAAATATTGGCTATGTTACTCATGGTAACATAGTGGTATGTTGGTGCTACCAACCCAGGTGGTGCTAGTGGTAAAGAATCCACCTGCAATGCAAGAGATGTAAGAGACATGGGTTCAATCCCTGGGTCAGGAAGATCCCCTGGAGTAGGAAATGGCACCCAACTCCACTGTTCTTGCCTGGAAAATTCTGTGGGCAGACAAGCCTGGTAGGCTGCAGTCCATGGGGCTGCGAAGAGTTGGACACGACTGAGTGAGTACCCACACACACCCATAATGTTCAGTATATCCTTGTAGGTTATTTTATACATAATAGCTTGTATCTCTTAAATCTATGCCTCTATAATGGTTCTCCCCCCTTCCCTCTCCCCACTAGAAACCACTAATTTGTTCTCTATATCTGTGTCAACTTCTTTTTTGCTATATTCACTGTTTTTTTTTTTTTTTTTTAGTATTTCACATATAAATGATATCATACAGTCTTTGTCTTTCTCAATCTGACATTTCGTTTAGCATAATGCCCTCTCAGTCCATTTATGTTGCTGCAAATGGAAAATTTTTATTATTTTTTATGGCTGTGTATTATTCCATAATATATATCTATATATAGATAGATGGATCTATCCTTTATCCATTCATCTGATGATGAATACTTAGTTGCTTCCATATCTTGGCAATTAAAAATAATGCTGCTCTGAACATTGGGGTGCATGTATGTTTTCAAATAAGTGTTTTTGTTTCTTTCTGGAGTGGGTCATATGGTAGTTCTATTTTTAGTATTTTTAGAAACCTCCATACTGTTTTCCCGGAGAAGGCAATGGCACCCCACTCCAGTACTCTTGCCTGGGAAATCCCATGGACGGAGGAGCCTGGTGGGCTGCAGTCCATGGGGTCGCTAGGAGTTGGACACGACTGAGTGACTTCACTTTCACTTTTTCACTTTCATGCATTGGAGAAGGAAATGGCAACCCACTCCAGTGTTCTTGCCTGGAGAATCCCAGGGGCAGGAGAGCCTGGTGGGCTGACGTCTATGGGGTCATGCAGAGTCGGACACGACTGAAGCGACTTAACAACAACAACAACAATACTGTTTTCCACAGTGGCTGCACCAATTTACATTCCCATGAACAGTGTAAAGGGGAACCTTGTATACTATTAGTAAAATTGTTTCTTAATGGGGTCTATTTTCTCCAGTGGATGGTAAGAAAGTTAAGTGGGAATCATGGTAATAGTCCCAGGCTTTGGAAAACTAGTTCTTCTGTAGAAGCATTTCAAAGGATACTCTACATTCTGAATGCCTATCTTGCTGTTTTCCTGGCTACTCACTCTAAGTTATTTAACTGGAAAAGAGCTTGTTTTTGTATGATTCTTCCCAGAAAATTGTTGAAATTATGCAATCAGTTATAATCTGCAACAATTCTAAAAATATTTAACAACTAGTTAGAACAGAAGCATTGACTAAGCAGTCTTCTGGCTTAAACAATGGGTACAGCCACAGTGATTGCCCCTCTGATTACATATGAAAAGGGACTTACAGGAAGATCCTGAATTCCTCTGATAGTGGGCAATATCAACTTAGAATTAATTGACTTATCCAGTCACTATGGCCTATTATTACATAAGCATTCAATCACAAGTACACCTACACGTAGAGTTACTTTTTTCCCATTGCTTGTGAAATCTACATTAGACCACAGCAATTAATCAAGCTAATCTTGTAAAATTTTTATCTCCACACTTGGACCTGCTTTCCTACATTTTCTCCCCATCCATTCTTTTTATATTCATCCCTTTTTCAAAACACCTACTTCAGGAAACCCTCCATGTTTTCCCTATATTTATATAAGCCTAAGTCAGACATGACTGAAATGACTTAGCAGCAGCAGCAACATACAGGTAAATTCACCTCATAGTATATCATGACAATTATTAAAGGATCATTCTGTTTTTACATCATTTCATATGAGTACATCTTCTCTTCTTCATTGGACTTAAGGCTTATGTTTTGGTATCTTCCTGCAGTACCTATCATAAGTCTTTTTATAAGAAGCCATTTAATAAACGTTCATTAATTGATCACTAGTGAGTTGAACGCCTATTGACTGAGATCACTTGTATCACAGAGTAGAATATCACTTTTCTATGATTGTAAAATGGCTGTATTACATAACAGATATTTAGCTTTGGTATCACCAGCATCTAATCTGGCTTAATAAGCACTGAATAAATGCATTTTCAGTTTGAAACATATATATATCTCTTATGATCTGTGTATAAACTGATCATTTTAAAGCAGAGAATAGTAATTAGACAGTTTTATCTCAATCAGAGGAAACTCAGAGATTTCACAAAGGTGTCTTTTCAGAATCAGAGGGCTGAGCTCAACCACAATCAAGAGGAATATCTGTTTCAGTTTATGTCCTTGCTATGAGCTTCTGACTGTTAATCATAGTTTTTTGTTTTAGCTACAGGAGCAACTAAATGCCTTAGCCAGGAAAGGAATGTTCAATGTACAGAACTCCTCATATTAGAAAAAATTCCTTTTGTATTAATGCCATGTCACACTCGTCTTTCATTAATTAACCTTAAAAAAAAAGCAAGCAAATAATCTAAAATTAAATGAAACGAAACAAAGCAGATAGACAGCAGGGTAGAGTAGAAGAAAGGAATAAATCATGGATTTGGCTTCAAGGCCTTTGACTGCCAAAGCTTTATTCGGTCATCCCGGACAGTATTAACCTCTCTGGACCTTGCTGTCATCAAATAGAAAACAAAAGGGTATACCCTGAGTGATCTTCAAGGCTCCTTGTAGCCTACAAAAACATTTGCTTCGTGGATGCCACAGATGTGTTGCTTATGTCTTTTCTCTCTGAGGACTTGATTGTACCTCCTCATGAGTTACTGAAATGTGGTATCTCTTAGCTTGAGTATAAACATGGCATCTGTCCCCTTTCAAAGCCTCAGCACTCTTGTGTGCATCTGGGAAGCTTTGTCCCCTGCATAGTTCCAATTATAATGAGTATTCTTTGTATTTTGAATCTTAGCAAAGACTTCTGCCACTGCGTGACTGTGTACCAACTGCTGTGTACCCCTCCAGGGGTGACTGAAATGATTTCTGCACCTGTCTTATACTTAACAGTTTCGGGAGGAGGAACAGTCTCAACACGCTGGAAAATATTGCATCGTTTCCCATATTATGCTTAGCTGCTGTAAGTCACGGATTTAGGATGAGAAGCAAACCAGCCAATTCATTAAGGGCCCTGACTGTTTCTGTGATGTATGTTCTGTTTATCTAAATGGGCCTGGGGTATGTCCAGGTTCATTGTCATTTTAGGATGGGCTTGGAGACGGGATCTCAGAAAAACGTAAGTAGTTTAGTCAGACCAGGTGAGATGAGCCTATTTCTTAACCTCTCCCCCATTTTCTGTCCTCTAGATCTCTTGCAAGTTTAGTTTAAATGTATCCCATGATAGATAAATATTCTAAATAAAGTTTCAAATAATCCAATTTTCTTTTTAGGAAAAATAACACATTTAAGGCTTAGTAAAAAGGAATAAAAGATGATAAAATAAGAGCAGTTAAGACAGATGTTGAAGCTGAAACTCCAATTCTTTGGCTACCTGATGCGAAGAACTGACTCATTTGAAATGACCCTGATGCTGGGAAAGATTGAAGGCGGGAGGAGAAGGGGATGACAGAGGATGAGATGGTTGGATGGCATCACCAACTCGATGGAGATGAGTTTGGGTGAACTCCGGGAGTTGGTGATGGACAGGGAGGCCTGGCGTGAGGCAGCCTGTGGGGTCGCAGAGTTGGACACGACTGAGTGACTGAGCTGAACTGAACTGAAGAACTTGGATTCAGAAATAAGAAAAATGAGTTCCAATTCCATTTCTTATCCTTAGAAATAATGGTTTCTAGTAACACTGGGAGCACTAGTAGAAACAGAACAGAAACTGATCTTGAGTGTATAACTTGAAGTTTCTATGTTTCACTTTTCCTGTCTTGGAATATGAGTAAAGAGCACTCATCCCACAGGGTGGTTGTAAGAATTATATTGGTAAGGGAAGCATTTAGCATAGTGCCTCATAGTAAGCCATTCAAAAGAGAGAGTTTTGTGTTTTTGTACTTTTTTTTTTTAAGAAAATATTATGGAAAAAGCTGACAGTGTCCTGCGGTAAATACTATGCAGCAGAGCAGAATGACTTGTATGTAAACAAGCATCCTATCTAGTCAAACGGAAGCTTACATTCAGAGTTTACTGTGCAGTGACTGTAAGAGAAGTGCCCAGTCATACAAATCAGGATTCACATTCCAGCTATGCTTACACTTCAATTTCTTTATCTATAAGATGGGTTAATAGCCAACTTACTGTACTGTGCAAAACCTCTGAAAGCTCCTTCCTTGCTCATCATTCAGAGCCCTCCAGGGTTGCAGTTCAATATATGTTTTGTATGTGGCAGTTAAGGCAGCTTGTAATTCAAGAATGATTTTATCATTTATAGGATGACACTTTTATGTTTCCAATGCTTCTTTTGCCATATAGGGTCATTCATGCATGTGTGCTCAGTCACTCTGTTGTGAGTTTTTCCAGGCGAGAATACTGGAGTGGGTTGCCAGTTCCTCCTCCAGGGGATCTTCCCAACCCAGGGATTGAACCCAGGTCTCCTGCATTGGCAGGTGGATTCTTTACCATTGAGTCAACTGGGAAGCTGGTCACATAACTGTAAATGGTAAACATTTGCTTAAAATATATGAAATATGTGAAGTGTTATTTTACGGTATGCACTGTATCCCGAACCTCTTATGCCTGTTTTTGCAATGGTAAGGGAATAAGAGCTTCACAGGTGGCTCAGCAGGAAAGAATCCCCCTGCCAATGCAGGAGATGAGGGTTTTATCCCCGGTGTGATGCTACAGTGCATGGTGTCACAGAAAAATTGGACACAAATTAGCAACTAAAGAACAACAACAAAGGGAATAACAATCTCTTGTTTGTTGTGAATAAAAATCACTAGAGTTTCAGCATGACTCACACAAGTGTGACATTAGTTCACTAGAGACAGTTATTAAGCATATGTGTGTGTGTTCAGTCACTCGGTGGTCTGACTCTTTGAGACCCTTTGTACTTTAGCTGCCAGGCTCCTCTGTCCATGGAATTATTCAGGCAAAAATACTGGAGTGGGTTGCCATTTCCTCATCCAGGGGATCTTTCTGACCCAGGGATTGAAACCATTTCTCTTGAGTCTCCTTCACTGGAGGCAGACTCTCTACTGCTGAGCCATCAGGAAGTCTATTAAGCATATACTATATCTTAAATCCTGCCTTAAGCCTGCTTGGACTATAAAACAAACAAACAAACAAACAAAATACATGTTAAAGATACATTTTCCCCTCCCTGTAAAATTTTCCTGTAAGGATGATAATATATGGATATAACTAAATATAACACATTAGGAAATAATAATGACTATAGAAGTAGATAATTATAATGGTAATAATGATAGTAATGTATCATTATCATTAATAATGATACATCATTATTATCATTCAATAATAATTGAAGTTGAGGGAGAAAGAAAAATACTTTCAGCTATAATAATCAGAAAATAGTTCATGGAAGATTTGGATTATGGTGATAAAATATAAGATGAATTTGGCAGAACAGAATGTTTCAAGGAGAAGGAAAATGTAAGCAAATCAGTGGTAGACTTTGAGGGAGATGTTGAAAGAATGGTAAGTTGTGGTTTTGTTGGAGCATAGTGGGATAAGGGTAATTACACACGAGAAACTGAAAGAGTAGGTTGAGCCTCAAATGAGACCAGTCCTGAGGAGATGTTAGAAGTTTCTGAGCTGTGATGTGACAGGTTCACCATGCAGTGTCTTGTTTGGGGACTGACCTCTGATTGTGATCCACTCAGAAATCTAGTAAAATGCCTCTCCATTCCATACTTTCAGTATCCATTCCTCCCTGCGTGCATTGTTAGCATCACAAAGTATTTGAGAGAGATATCCTTTTACATGTGTATTGGGCATGCAGGCCTTGTCAAGTTTGAGGCTGCCAGGTAATTGCCAAGTATAAACAAATAAATGATCATTTTTGTACAGTATAAGCATTTGAAATATACACAGTGGTACTCCAGTCATGTTTAATTCTGCAGTTGCTGCCAAACAAACAAACAAAAAATTAACCTAACAGGTCCTAATTATTACATTGGATTTAGTAATTTTTATATTGGATTTAGTAATTTTTAACGGGAATGCTTACCATGGAATTTTCAGGAATGATGTTTTCTAAACAAATTAATTTTTTTATTTGGAAAGATATATTTAAATAAGAGATTACATAAATATGACTATTCTGTCATAGTCTGGAATAAATTTGTTCATTTTTTTTTGCAAGACAATATGCTTTTTTCCAGTGTGTCATAATCAAATAGCTTTAACAGAAAGGAAAAAAATCTACAATTTTAATTTATCTGAACTGGAATTATTTGTTTGATCTAAAGATTAATAATATAGGCATTAAGAGATCCACATTTGACATGTCCTCCTCCCCATTTCACAGAGAACATTTCACTGGAATATGTATTGGACTATTTTGTCATATGATTTATAGATTATCACTGAATTTCTGGAAATTGTTTTACTTAATTTAAATAGTGGGATCCTAGCAATGAAGGGAGTAAATAACAGGTTGTTATTTAATATTTTCATTATTGTCAGTTGGGGTCATTGCTTATGTGGATTACCAGTCAAGGGTAGAATACCCTGCCATTGTGGTATTCTTCCTGTAGATATAAATATTAGAAAGAAAATGATCTATTCTGTAGCTTATGGTTAAGCTCCATAAATCAATGACTCTTGGATAAATAATGCATTAATCAAATCTTCCCAAGCAGAACTCTGAGAGCCTTGAAAATAAGAATGGACCAGTAGTTGCAAAATATCATATAACAAATTTTATAACAGCTCTCTTGAAAACTAAATTCCATGTTTTCTCACAAGTAATTTATCTTTTATCCTGTTCTTGATCTAGATTTTTTCCTAGACATTATCTCATTCTGTCCATTTCACCTGATGGAAAATACCTTCAGTCAATGCATTCAGCAAAGCTTTATAAAAAACCTTTGTTGTGTAATGCCTTATACATCCTGTGCCTCAAAAATGAGCTTCTCAGTCATTCCGTTGACAGCCAACCAGTGTGGTGTAATCTGAACACTGCTGGAAGAGCCCTCTACCTAAAATACATATCCCTCAGTTGGCCAGCTTGGTCTGATGTCAGTGACTAAAAATTTCTCCTTAAGGGATAACGTATTTCATCAAATCAATCTATACTATTCCTGAATTCATCAGGATTTTTAAAATTTCAAAGATCTGTAAACAGAGAATGAAAGGAAAAGATGGAACCAAGGGTGAGGAAAGGGTTAGTTGCTCAGTTGTGTCTGACTCTTTGTGACCTCATGGACTATTGCCCAACAGGCTCTTCTGTCCTTGGAATTGTCCAGGCAAGAATACCGGAGTGGGTTACCATTTCCTTCTCCAAAGGGTGAGGAAGTTATACCAGAAAGACAAGTTAAAAAGTTCTGAATATTTGTTAGAAATGGCTATCCCTTATTCTTTAGTATTTTTAGCAGGAGAGAGGTGGGGGGAAATGCAGGGGAGAGAAGGGGATGCTATGGGCCGATCAGTTGCATGAAGAAGTAGAACTGATGTCCCTTCCCCCACGGGCTCTCGTAAAGAGAACACTGTGTGATGTAGGGAAATAATAGTTTCAATAACCTTCTACTAGTAAAGACAGTATAGGATGCCAGTGTCTGTTTCCCAGAGTCCTTCAGTGTAAAGGAACCTTATAGCATAAGTCAATAAATGCTGTTCTACCAGACACCCCATTAGAGAGTAATCAGAAAATAATTGGGCTTCTGTGCACTGTCCTTAGGCCATACCTTAGAGAACTAACGATTTTGGCATTAACACCTTGGTGTGAAGTAGTTTATTCAATTGTTTTTTATACAACTGCTAGACTGGGGAAGGCTTTCTAGGAGATTTGCTGGTATGGAGAGCTGAGTAGGGAATTCAGGGCTGAAAAGAAGGGCTACTGGGGGGAAAAAAAAAATTGCTTCAGTGTGCCCCTTAGAGCTGGTTCTGTCCATGACTAGATTTTAAAAGTGCAACATAATTCGAGATTGCATTATATTTACCAATGTAAAAAAAAAAAAAAGGAAAAAGAAAAAAAGATAAGAGAAAATTTTGTTGTTGTTTTTCAGTCGCTCAGTTGTATCTGACTCTGTCACCCCATGGACTGAAGCACACCAGGCTTCCCTGTCCTTCACTATCTCCAGGAGTTTGCTCAAATTCGTGTCCACTGAGGAAATTTTTCACTTGCAATTCCTGTCTCCCAGGGTGTTCTAGGACTTCCTGGTACAGGGATCCTTGGCCATTCTTTGCATAAGAAAAGAATTAATTCTGTGTGTGTGTGTGGTGGGGGTTGGGGTGGAGGGACTAAGATTAGAAATCTGTAGATCTACAACTACCCTTAACAATATGGGTGAATACCATGGAAGAATGCCACCAGAAGCTAGATTCAAAAGAGAGTACGTTCTTGATGATTCCCTTCATATAAAGTACCAAGACAGATAAGGCTACCATTTGCAGTTAGAGGTAGCACTAGCGGTTAACCTTTGGATATAGATCTAGCGATTGTAGGAAACAGAGAGGCTTTTTGGAGTTCTGGGAATCTTCTATTTCTTGATCTAGCTACAGAGAACACAAGAGCTCAGTATCCATTGAGCTATACATTGATAATACGTGCACTTTTCTCTGTAAATATTTTACGTCAAGCACAAATTTTGTTTAAGCTATAGAAATGTCTCCCACATAGTAGAATATTGCTAAACTAATTACGCCTCTGCCATCTTTTCTCATCTTCCCAGCATTCAGGAGAGAAATCAGTCACTACTTCCAAGGATCAAGGTAGTTAACATTGGGTTTCAATTCCTTCCCTTGTTCACTTTTTTTCAGTTTATCCAACAGTTTTTTCACTCCCCTGTTGCAGAGATGTACAAAACCACATTTAAATAGCATGTTTGACATTTGATGCCATTATCATCAAATAATACTTTATATTATTACACAAAATATGTGATTTTTTTTCCTTCCAGTTCTGTGCTTACTGTTAACTGGAAGCCCATGCCAAAACTGAGCAATAAAATGGTAGAGAATCAGGGTCTAGATAGGCTTTTCAGGAGTTGTTTGGGGGGAAAAAATCAGAGTAGGAAAGAACATCTTGAAAGTCTGTCATAGAAAGATACAATATATTAGAATGGTATAGTCACTTTTTAACTTCAGACAGTAATTTCTTTCTTATATGCATTAAAGTGTAAAAAAATGTCTAATAAGATTTTACACTTCAAAGTCATTAACTAACTGATTAACTAATGAATCTACATAACAGCCGTATGAGGTTTGTGTTAAATATCTACCACTTCACAGATCTTGTGTCATTTAGAAACTCTTACAGCTCTTTTCATCTCTGCTCTTTTCAAAGTCTTTGAAAAGAACTAATTATTATCATGTCTCCAGTGAGGGGCATGTATCAAATTTCTCTCTTGAGAAGAGAAAACTCAATGCTTTATGAAGAAGTGACTTTCCAAAACTGGTCAAATAATTCAATGGCTTTCCTCGTGATATGACTCCAAATTTCGAATATCCTTTGCCACTTGTTACGTTTTGTTTGCTTTGAGGAAAAACAAAAATTCACTTGTTTGTCTGCATGTAGTAGGTGCTCAGTAAATATCCATTGAAATTATTTTATTGTGACTTTTTGATAAGTTGCTTTGAATAATTCAGTCATTATTTCATAGACTCAGAGTTTTTGAAAACACAAATATTAATATTGTGTCCCTTTCTTCCAAACACCTAAATTATTTCCGACTAGAAATGAATTAGGTATTAAGTTATATAGACCATTAAATTGCTACAACAGCATGTTTCCTTCAGTACTGAGTGTGGGGGGATGTGATATGTCCATGTTTGGGAGACAAAAATGAAAAGAAAGACACACAGACAGATGTTAGAGATGTTTAAAGAGATATTTTGAAAAGCAATGGTCAGTTCTTCAAGTAACATTTATGAAAAGGAAATGATGCTGAATTATTAGAAAAAGACAATACTAAGATCAAAAAATTTTATTCTGATGCTAAGCAAAATTGTTATAGAACAAAGCTTAATATGGAAATTTCATTAGAGGATTTTTGAATTTCTGGGGAACACTATTTGGGTTTGATTTCATTTGTTAATTAGGCTCCAGAAATATTTAATCATTTTCTATAGATTGTGAACTTCTTAATTTAAATGGTTAATATGGGAACTTTGACTTTGCCATTCATATCAACTCACTGTGTTGCGAGAAGAACCAGTGAAAGAGAGGAGAATGACTTTTATTGAGCACTTGCTTGCCCACAAACATGTGATCTCAATTTATCCTCAGTTGTCCTGAGATGCGAAGCCCTGTTCCCAGTTTACAGATGAGAAAACTGATTGGATGCCATGCTACTAATCTAACTGATTCAAAGGCTGTAATCTCTCTCCCATGCCAGGAAATAAACATAGTCTTCCATGAACCGATTTAATTTGAATACCTACAGGCCACATCTATTTTAACTGGTTCTGCAGGTATTCATCTGGGCACACTGATATACTGATTTAATAAAAACTTAGATATAAGAACCTTTTCTGTTTTGCGTTGCTGTTGTTGGCCCCCTCTTTCAGTCATACCCAGCTCACGCGGCTTGAATTCTGGCTGGCACAGGCAGTGCGGTCAAGGCTGCAGCTGTTCGCATCCCCTCCTCCCATGCTCATCATGAGTTCTGCAAATGAGCCCTGCAGACTGGTATTGCGTTCTGCAGTTTATTTGACAAATAGCTTTTGTGGCCTTTGATTTTTCATATCACTCATACATTCTGGCAACAGACGGGCTGTTAGTCAGATTCAAATTCCATACATTTGAAAGGATAGAGCTGAAGATTTCTGCGTTGAAAGTAGACTCTACCCTAAAGATTTATTTGTAAATTTTACTGAAAACTGCTTTGAGAGGATCCTAGGATAGTCTCTTGGTACTGCCTAACTGCAAATTCTTTCCATCCTTGCACCATAAATCTTGATAATACGTCTTTTAAAATGTGCCTGAGAAATGTATTTCGTGTTTATAGTGCTGGATTTTTAGTGAGTCAAATTGTGCTCCGGCAGTATGTTTGCCTCTTCACGTTCTGTGTGACACTGGAGGAAAATGGAGACTTCGGTCATTCAGCTGCAGGCTCTAAGAAAGCCTGTTGTAACTGTGCATTTTAATTAACCAAATCAGCTGAGGAAATGTTGTCTCTCAACTGTGGTGTAGCTGTCTGCCTTGTAAAGTACCTCCCTGGATAAACAGAGGACTTCTATTTCTTAAACTGCCTTTCCCCCATGGTCTTTAGGAGTGTTGGGTTTTTTCTTTTTTCTTAAATTACAGGTGGAGGAGGTTTAATTAACTCTAAAATGATTCTCCAGGAAACTCAGTTGCATTTTTTACAACACTTTGAGCTACAGTATAGTTACTGCAGGATGCGTGCTGTGATTGGAGCACAGAGAAACATTTATTAACCTAAATTTTGTTTTGTCATGTTACCAGAGATGGCATCTGCACTTGGGTACAGTTGAAATACAAATTGAAGATCAGATACTTAGGAAAAAAAAACCCAAAAACTAATCAGTGGGCTACTGTGAGCTGAGCGAACAAAATGCGACTAATTTAACCACTGATTATTTCTGCACAACACACTGCTGGATGTTAAACTGAGTTAAGTATGAGGAGACAGTTGTGGTTGAAAGAGTTATGTGCAAATTTGACCTCTGGAAATAGAATTTGTGAGCCTGGTATTGAAAACTGCTGAATACATCCTGCTGCAAAACTTCTTACCTATATGTTTGATTATGGGTTAATTAAGCACTGAGTTCCTTCATTCAGCTATTAACCATGCAGAATATTATGAACCTATAGTTGATTAGTGATTTCAGAATAGTGGTTTTTCATGTCTTCAAACTATGTGCCATGGAGTCCAGGGCCCTCTACCTGCTCTAGACCAAGCATATTCCAATACTGAAGATTAAAAGTAGAACAAGAACTCAACCACTTCTTATATTTCTTTCTTTTAAACAATATTAGAAACAAAATTTTTTCTTTTTAAAATTAAAGTAACCACACAGTATCTCTCAAGCAAGAGAGATAAAGGTTAGAGGTAAAAACCATGCAAATGTTTGCAGTAAAAACTTGGAATTGATAACTAAGAGAGAGACTAAGGAATGTAGTCTTTGGGACTGACAAATATACACCGTCGATACTATGTATAAAATACACAACTAATGAGAACTCACTATATAGTTCCAAGAACCTACTCAGTGCTCTGTGGTGACCTAAATGGGAAGAAAATAAAAAAAAGTGGGGGGATATGTTTGTGCATGTAGCTGATTCACTTTGCTGTATGGTAGAAACTAATACATCATTGTAAAGCAACTATACCCCAATAAAAATTAATTTTAAAAAAATCACTGAAAATACAATTAAATTAGCTTAGGGTTTCAGATAGAAGGTAAGAAAATGCACTGTGAAGTTCTCAAAAACCCTCATAGTTATAAGTTTTATGACTAAATAAAGGTTTCATTTCAATTCTTTTAGTACATATGTTCCAAAAATGAATCTGTTTCATTGACGGCAAAGATTACCATGGTCCAGAGACTGAGTGATACTTTACATGAAAAGAAATATCTGGATGTTCTGTTATAATAAATCTTCCCTGCCTTTACAAATCACAATTAAAATGTGCCTTAAAAGTATATTAGAGAGGGATATAATTTCTATTTCTGAAATTAAACTACAATTTACAAATTCACAGTTTTTCATTTATAGAACTAAACAAAACTGTTGAATACAAATAGATTTTTGACTGCCTTTTGAATTAAATTATTAGACTATGTTATCTTAATTATTGTTTTCTAAAAGAAAATAAAATGCCATTAGCGTTAGCATTAGTTAATTTTCCTATTAACCCAGTCAGAAGGTACATAATCAAATGGTATGAATTGACTTATTGATAAAAGTTGGACAGAGGGAAAAATTGAAAGATATTTTAACTGGTGATGAGAGAGAGAAAAGAAATTCAGTGGAAAGCTGTAAGATGATGAACAGAAAGGAAACACCCATCAACTGGCAGATGCTTCAGGCCTCTATAATCAGTTATGCCTTCTGCATAATCAATGTTCAGGAGGTTAAAAACAAAAAGTGAGCATTTCTAATTGTCAATTTCTAAGTATTTGATGTTCAGTGTTCAGGAGAATAGTTACTTTGAAAATGTGTATAATTAGTAAGCCGAAGACATCTGACTTGGTTTCAGTGATAGTGTGGGGTAGTCACTTTATTTGGGAAGAGGACAGACTTGGGACATGTCTAAAGTAGAAGCCCTGTGGCACTAGGCATGGGATCAGGAGACATCCACGCTAAAGAGAAAAGGACCTTTCCCAAGAAGCAGTGGATGTGGGCAGTCACAAGTATATGGCTTTTACAATAAAAGTTGACTATCCAACCTTCACTAAAATCAAGATATATTCATTCTTTGAATTAAATATTCTTTATTTGTCTCACAATACTTTTTAACTCTTAGTCACTTTAACATACCAGCAAAAATGGTCATACTGTTGGCAACTATCAAAGAAAAATTGTTGTCAGATTATTTACAACAGAGAAGCAATTTAAATCTAAATATGAATCTTGAAAACCATATTTTTATAAGAATAATTTTTGAAATCAACTGATAAATGAGAAGAGGTTAACAGGAGGACCTGAAAGGGAGAGGAAAGTAATTTCTCATAAAAGAAATAGCTTGAGTAAAGGCATAAGAAGGGAAAGCACAAAGGTCCATATAGTCAAAGCTATGGTTTTTCCAGTAGTTATGTATGGATGTGAGAGCTGGACCATACAGATGGCTGAGCACTGAGGAATTGATGCTTTTGAACTGTGGTGCTGGATAAGACTCTTGAGAGTCCCTTGGATTTGCCAGGAGATTAAACCAGTCGATTCTAAAGGAAATCAACCCTGAATATTCACTGGAAGGACTGACGCTGAAGCTCCAATACTTTAGCCACCTGATATGAAGAACTGACTCATTGGAAAAGACCCTGATGCTGGAAAAGGTTGAAGGCAAAAGGAGAAGAGGGAAGCAGAAGACAAGATGGCTAGATAGTATCATTGACTCAATGGACATGAATTTGAGCAAACTGGAAGATAGTGGAGGACAGGGGAGCCTGGTGTGCTGCAGTCCATGGGATTGCAGATTCGCACACGACTTAGCAAGTGAACAGCAACAAGGAAAGCACATGCTACTTCAAGAACTGGCCAGTGGTAGAGCAAGGGGAATGGTGTGAGAATAAAGGTAAAGATGTCATTGGACTTTGATGGGAGATTAGGACTTAGGTTTTATATACCATGTTACTCTTCAGTATTAACTATGTGCCCCTGAGGTTTTGGCAGTTAAGATTCTATTTCTTGAAAGTCGGCCAGATATGTTGTGGCTCAGCTGGTAAAGAATCTGCCTGCAGTGCGGGATCCCTGGGTTTGATCCCTGGGTTAGGGAGATCCCCTGGAGAAGGGAAAGCCTTCTCTGGGCTGGAGAATTCCATGGACTGTATAGTCCATGGGGTCGCAAAGAGTTGGACATGACATAATGAAATACAGCTATTAAAGCATACTGTTGTACAGAAACTTTAAGCAATTTGAGCTAATGAAGTGAAGGAGTAGGTTACAGTTATGTGCCAAGCTTTATACTAAGTGATTTTTATCTAAGTCATCTGATTTAATCATCATAGGATCTTTGTGAGTATTAAATTAAGTAATATATGCAGTGTGCCAAAACAAAGTACATAAAAATGTTCAAGAAATGCTGATTCTTTGCCTTATTGTGACAACCCTGTTATTATTATATTATTTTATACATTTTCATTTTTGAGATGAAGAAGCTAATAGTCAATATTTTGCAGTTAGTAAGTCCCAGAACCAGTCAAACTGGTTCATCCTGGATCCATTGCCCAAGTTCTGTCTTGTATGTAGTATTGTCTCTCTGTGGAGAAAACTAAGGAGAAATCCTGTGTATAATGGTAATTCACTGAGAAGATTTCTCAGACTATAGTTTACTGAATGGAACACGGATTATTTGCCCTGCCTTGGTTCTTGTGGGAAGGCCCCACATTATGTTTGAGAAAAATATAGCAGTATCTACAAAGAATGATTTCAGAGGGCAAAGCACCTTTGCCCTCAGAAGCATAACCCCAGCTCTTAGTATATGACTTTGTTACCTTTAGCAAAAGGTTTTTTTTTTTTTTTTTTTCTTTTAATCTCAATTAAAGTGTGAGTGACCTTGGAAGGGATAATGATACTAGTCAAGATCTGGGGATATATTTTGAGTAAGGAGCACAAAACCAACAGAGCCCTAGGTAGTACTGGATGGAGGAATTTCAGTGTGCAAAATCCTAAGTGCAGGGAAGGTCTGGGAATGGGAGACAGGGAAGATGGAAGGCAGACACCTCAGACTTGACTAGACTGCGCTCTAGAGACAAAGCCAGTCAGTTTTTCTGATCACTCCAATCACAAAATTGATGAATTGCCCTGTGACTTTCTGACAGGTTCAAAATATGAGCGGGGTTTCTAGCAAAGCCAGCAGTATTATACAGCAAGAGAACTGGGAAAAGATCTTCAGGCATGGAATAAAACAACTAAAAAACAAACAAAAGAAACCTTTGTGTTAGAAGTCAAAACGTTTAAGAATTGTGAAGCTTAAATTTAAGAATACAGTGGTAAATGTGGAGAGTAAAACAGATGTCAGGAAAGTGAAATAAAGAATGTCCACTATTTACTATCACTGTTAAGATTAAGAAATACAGAACGTGAGCCTTGGAATCTATGTTTTGTCTGTCTTGGCCTTTCTTTTTAATTTATAACTAGCGTAATGCTTTTGCATTTCAGTGTAAGCTACTAGAGACCCCACACATCTCTGTGCGTTAGACCATAAAAACAAGCAAGGTGGAGCCCATAGAAACATACATAGATTTTTACATTTTACTACTCAGTTCTCCCCATAAAAGTCCATAGGACTAAGTGCATGCTGCCTTTTAATGACATAAAATAGGCCAGAGTGGGTGCCACAGACTGGGAAGATGACTGTACTGGCAGATTAGAATATAACTAGCAAAGGGATATCCTAATGGTAACTTACTGGAATTCATTTCCTAATACGGGCTGGAGAAGTATATTTGGTTTGAGAAGCCTTGTGTGGGTAGGGTATGAATGATTTTAGGGCAGTCCTATAAAAAAGGGACAAGATTTAGGATTAATGGATGAAACCTGTCAAATAAAAAGAGTCAATATAAAGCCTCTGTTCTTATATTAAAAGACATATATATAAACATTCCTGGCACATAATAAGTCAAGTATGTAAAAATATACATACATATAAACAAATATATGGTAAAATGTTAATACTCATAGGAAGGATAGAGTTTTTTTTTTTTTCCCCCCTAAGCATCTAAGAGAGTCTTAGCTTGGTGGAAAACACAAAATATATATGTAATAGGGCCTCTACCATATTAAATAGATCTTTTATTATTCCATTTAATTTAGTTCAATTATGTTACCTAAACTTTCTTAGGATAAATGACAATACTGCAACCAAATATTTATAGCCTTTAACTTTGAAATTTCATATAAATTGTGCAGAATCCCTTTCATAAACCGATGAAAGGCAAGCCAACATTGATCCTTAAGTGCCTAGTTAGCTTTCAGATTTCTTAGAGAGTTTATAGGAGCTTCCCTAATGGCTCAGGTAGAGTCTGCCTGCAATGCAGGAGAACGGGCTTACTGTTATAAGTTATCTCAGGTTTATTAGAGACTTTAAAGTCACTCTACTACTTCAAGATCAACGTGGTACATTCTATAAGTCTCCTTGAAACATTTTTGTGAGATGCTGGTTGATGGCATCAAAAAGGGGGTAAGCATGTTTGTTCTTGCAGAGAGTAAAATGGATCAATATTAATGATAAGAAGCACTTTTTAACGACACATATGGACCACCAAGTTGAAGCCATGATCACCACTCACTATACAATCTAGCCTCACTATCTGGAGACATTATCTTTTTACCCCTACTTCATCAATAAATTTGAACCCCAAGAATGATTAATAATGATTTATACTTAATTGAAAATCCTTTTTTGCTCTTTACTGGCAAAATGTATTTTATACCCTGAATAGATGTAATCAGTGCAATGAAGCTTTAACAGAAATTGCCTTTGTTAACTGCAGTCTTTGCCTTGTCATTGTATTTGTGAGGTGCCCCAAACTTGCATTTCATCCCTGCAAAAGACAAAACTCTGATTGTTGGTAGGTGGTTTTGACTGATGACATGCAGTTGAGTATTCCCATTGATAAAGTCCTATATTTTGTTTCTAGGAGTTAGTCAATTAAAAAGGAAAACAACATAGCTCAGCTGGTAAAGAATCCGCCTGCAATGCAGGAGCCCCTGGTTTGATTCCTGGGTCAGGAAGATCCGCTGGAGAAGGGATAGGCTACTCACTCCAGTGTTCTGGCCTAGAGAATTCCATGGACTGTATAGTCCATGGGGTCCCAAAGAGTTGGACATGACTGAGCGACCTTGACTTTCACTTTCAAGCTGTAATACTTTGCCAGATTGGTAATTAAACTATATTTCTTCTACTGAAAATCAGAAGATACTGTAGAGGTGGTTTGTAAGCTGTAGAGGAAAGGGAAAAGGGTCAGCCAGACTTACATTTTGCTTTATGGTCTAATTTTTAAATTGAAGATATGATGCTCCTTTTTAGTAAGTTGACTAATTGTGTTGATTTATATAAGCGAAGACTTTTTTGTGTTACATAGGAAGTAGGGAATAAGAGTGGGAGAAAGGAATAGATGATTTTTTTTTTTTTCCTGGAGCAGGGGGAATGAGATTTACTGAAAGTAAAGTAAAAAGAATTGTCAAGAAATTTATCAATTTTCATTACAACATTTTCTGGATAGGTTAAGCCAGAAGCTCCTTTTTCTTTTTTCTCAATAAAATGGATTGTTTCTGCTTGGTCTTAGCTCTTGTTTTCTCTGTGTTCCTTAAATTCCCATTACATGTTCAAGATACCCAACTCAAGCACATATACCAATAATCCTAGGAAGGTAGAATTGCATAAAATTTAAAAATGTTTTTTTTTTTTTCCATTGAAAAACCACCATCATCTCTCTGTTCTCGAAAGATTTCACAGAAAAAGATTTTATAGACACTCAGCTCTCAGGGAGGAGGAACAGTTTTCTACTTAAATTATAAGAATTTTGGGAATATATCTGCTGCATCATACTTGGTAGGAAATGCTACACTCAGTAGAGAAAGATTTTTGATTACATTGGTCATTTTTTTTTTGATGAAAAGCCCACAAAGAGTACTCTTAAGTTTTTAATTTTTCATAAATGAATAAGTTATTATTCATAAAAATTATTTGTATTTTATGCTACTTTTTTTAATTCAGTGATTTTCAATAGCAATAACTGATAGATTAAACCCAATAGTAATTTCTATACTTGAAGGAAATTTTGGATACTCTCTCATTGGGGGAAAAATAAAACAGGGTATATGTCATGTAATCAATACCTGGAATATGTGCTAACCCCATGTAACATGTTAGAAGCAGTTACTTTTTGCTCAATAATGGTGTCATCTTGCCACTTTACAAGATGTATTTGTAAAGTGTAAAGTCATTAAGGGCTCAAAATAGTGCTACTGAAGAGGGGAACAAGGCAAATAACATAAGTTAATTGAAAGCTTTTGTTGTCATGACATTTTGGGGGACAAATTAGAATTTTGATTTAGTTGGATAACCTTTTGATTCACTGTTCTCTGGTTGGTATCTGTTTATGTTTATTGTATATTATGGTCATTATTAATAACTCATAGACTTAGATAACATTGGGTGAAAGAAACTTCTTTATAGAAAATAAAGATCAAAGACAAATTAAGTTCTAGACACATGGCCAAGTCTCAGAATTCATATTAATGTAAATGGACTTAGGTTTCTGTTACATAGAGATTAGTAATGTCTTTCTAGCCCAGGCCAAACACAGAACACCTGCAAACATAGCTGATCATCTTAATAAATGCTCTTTGAAAATAGTAAGTAGATGGCATTTTAGAGTTTACAAAGTATTGCTCACATTGTGTCCTCCCAATAACCATATGAAGTCAATAATATTTGCCCATTTTACAGATGGGAAACGTCAAGTTCAGAAAAGCGAAGGGATTTCCCCAGGATTACCTGACTTGAAGATATCAGAGAAATTTGAATTTAAGGCCCATACAGTGCTCTGTTATATATGGCCTTGATATTTTCCTTAAATCAAAATAATCATAAACTCTTGTTATGCAGATTATTTACTGTATTCTACTGAGTATAAAATCACTGATGATGACGAGTAGGTGACAGTGGGTCTAATTCTATCTATAGGCAATTATGGCTGAACTCTGACTTTCACCATGTTATTTCATTAGTTCTCAAGAGTCATTTAATGCAACCTATTTAGCTTCCATTAGTTCTGTTTTCTGATGACATTTGTAATTAGAATTCACTGATACTATTTTTCATGTTAATAGTTTCTTCCAGCTGCCTCTAATTTTTAACATAGGTAGCTAACAGAATACAAGTATAGAAAAACTCTATGGGTTTGCTACAGATCCAGATTCTAATGAGAATCCAGGGGAAAGGGAATCAAAGAAGCAGCGCTGTTTCTGAATTTTTCATTTCTCATGGCTCGGTTCTCATTTGTCATGGCTGGAACTCATTTTGTCTTAGTCTTCATAGCCTGATGCTTGTTTCTGATGCTGGTCTAATCCACACTTTAAATAAACTATGTAAGTTCTCTTTTTGGTAAATGTCAAGGGAAGAGAAGATATTTCATGCACCTTCAGCATCCTAAAATCCTTGCCAGTTCTACAAATCTGACTCTGCATTATCCTTCCCCAGAAGGAGAGCATAATTTCATTATCTATGAATCATCACCTCTTAGACTGTAACATCATTGTCAGAGAGCCTAATAGAACCAGTGTTCAGCTGACTGAAAAGGGAGAGGGAGGGAGAGAGCACTGGGGCAAAGAACAGGTCATTGCCATGATCAACAGACTGAAGCATTCTAGAGCCGGAAGGGGAGGCCTCCCTTATTCCACAGCTCAGACACTCCTGCCTGGTAAATAACTGATCCTGGGTCTTTCAATATTAATATTGAAATTTGTTTTCCCCAACCTAAATTACATGATATTTTAGTATTCTGCCTATGTAAATACTCTCACCTAATGATATTCATCCAATGCCAATGATTTTAAATACTTGAAAGTATTTCTTATCTGTTTTTTGTTATGCTATTACTTGTTCTTCATCTTAGGACACTTATTTCTAGCCCTCAGTTCCAGTTCTGTGGCCTCTGGCCATTACTAAGTAAGTCAATATACAAAATGTAACTTTAAAATGCTACACTATAACTATGTTTCCAAGGGGGGAGGATTAAATAAAAGTAAAATCTGATTCATGGATCAAAAACTATATGTTGAAAACCACACTTACATAGGAATTTAGGATGAAAACTAATTGAATGTTTGAGTAGCTGTGGTTAGTCTAACCAGCCACTGGAGGTCACTGCTGCTCCACAGAAATGCAGTTTATTGCCTCTGTCTGGTTAGGTAGTTGGTTCACCAAATTAAGTTTAAAAAAAAGGTTTAAATTATTTGAAAAGATGTAATGTCAACATCTTTAGAAAATATAAACTAATTTAAAAGGAATATATCTTGGATAAGTATTGCTTAGAAGACTGTGACACTCGGAATATATTAACTCCATGCTGCGGTAGCACTATGTGTACTGGGGCCCATAAAAATTAGAAAAAAAAAACCCATACTTTTCAAAGACTAAACTGTATTTCCTCTCTCTCTGGTAAAGCATGCAAAGACTGAATCCATTCTGCGTTGACGTGTCTCTGTTGTGTAGTTCAACAGGTCAGGCTGTTTATTTAACTGTTGTCTAGTTGGACACAATATAAATTTGGGACAGAAAATGAAATATCAACTAATATGCACTGAGTTTAAAATACTTATGAAAATAGATTTATGGTTTGCAGTCCAAAATTTGCCATGGGGTGGGTGTGAGGACAACAACATT
Source organism: Bos indicus x Bos taurus (assembly GCF_003369695.1). NCBI lineage: Eukaryota > Metazoa > Chordata > Mammalia > Artiodactyla > Bovidae > Bos > Bos indicus x Bos taurus. The sequence goes on along the minus strand of NC_040103.1, from coordinate 23,337,021 downwards.
TGAGCAGAACATTTACAAGTCAGCTTTGTTATATTTTTTGTGGTGAACTAGTAATTGTCTAACCTACAAAAATTATATGCTAAGAACTAGAAATGCTTCATTCCCAAAGAGAGGGAAATTTTTTTTTATAATTTCATGTCCTGAATCAAAATTACTTTTACAATCTAAGGAATTTTATTTTGGTTCTTTTCTAGTGTTAAATTTATATATAGCTAAAGTTAGGCATTAAAAAATGACCAGCCTTCAAATTTTGGTTATTCATGTAACCTTAACACACCAGGTGGTTTTGAATTTTAGAAACACTTTTAAAACAACAAGCATATTTCATATATACTAGCAGTACCACAGCATTGAGAATTTTCAAAAATTTCAAAATATAAAAATATACCTTGCCTAAATTTATTTGGTACCCATGACAAACGAGGCAGAAGTTCAAGTCAAAGAATAGAAAGGGGCTTTTTCACTTTAACACTGCATTTAATTAATACAATCATCTTTAGTACAGGTAAAAATGAGGCTGACCAAAGAAAATTTCTTTTTTTTAGATGAAATATGTATTTACTGACATTTTATGAAAAATGTAAAATTACAACTTCAGTGAAAAACATCACAGTAGGCTCAGTCATCCAGTTCATAGTACTGGGAGGAATTATCTGCATTATTAATCAATTGGGAATCTGGGACTATTTGCAATTAATAAATGTATATCCAATAGTTATCCATGGACAAATATATTATAGCTATGATGCTTCTCTGAACTGGTATCTATTTAAGATTTAATCAAAATCAAAGTACCTTGAAAAATCTACTTTAGATGTTCCTTTTTCTTTATTGCTTATAAAAGTATGATTTTTATAATCTGGCTTCTTTGCAATTATATCTCATGGTGACTTGCCTAGATTTTTCCTCTCAGCATATGAAAAGCCTCCAAACTATATAAAAATGCTGGTAAAAATAGCCATTTAGTTTTTCTTTTTTTTTGCTGCAGCGATTCTGTTTTGAAAGAACAGGGGCATGGTTAAAGATATAAGGCTTGACAAGTCAAATTAAATGAAACAGGCTCGGTGTTGCAATTTGAGATTTTTGCTCCTATAATGGAATTGTTCATTTTAGAGAATGAAAAGCAGACTAAAGACATTTTTCTAAAATCTAAATGAACTGTAGTCAAAGTTACTTAAATACAGAAGCTGTGATATTTGTGCTGCAGTCAATAAACTTTCACCATCGACATAAAAACATGCATGCAGCTTGCATATGGCCAGCAGGGTCTGTACAGATTCATACTGATGAATGGAGTTCACAATACAGATGAACATGGGGAGACTGTAACATCAGCACTGTACCATCAACAACAGAGAAGCAAAGGACAACTGCCATGGGGTTGGTCTTTTTCCTTGTAAGATTTATTTTATCTTATTAAGGTGTTGTCAAAACTATCCTTTTCAATGGGTGGTGGAAATCGAGTCTTAAAATGTGTTCTCTATGCCTCTGAATGAAATGTCAGTCATCAGGGGACTGGCATGTGTGCAGGGCATATAGTGAAACACAGCAGGACAGCCTGACAAATCCCAAACAGAAGAACAGACAGAGCTCATGATTCTACTCCCCACATTAGGGTCCTAAAAGAGCTGGAGAGAGAAATTCTGGTAAGCTTCTAATCACATGCGTTTAGCAAGCTGCATTCCGGTTTGCAAGCCTCATCTCTGAAAACTTAAGGTGAGGATGTGTGGAAAAATCTGCCTCCTCAAATTTGCCTCTTGCCTATTTTATTTATTTATTTATTCATTCATTTCGGATATGTGGAGGCTAAAAGAAACTGACAGTGAAACCTCTACTGTGATTTTTACAGAGATGGATTTCAGAGACAAGGCTTCAAGTCTAAACTTTTGTGTTTTTACTGTCTCCTCACATTTTGCAGTCATCTACTTGCAACAATTTAACCCTTCCACAGTTTTCTTTAGGCTTGCTTTATTGTAATTCAAACACCTCTGAAAACTGCTTCTGGTGCTTCTTTAACAGAGCACTGTCTTTCAATAGTTTCCTGCAATTTTCTTTTTAAGCTAGGTGTTGTTTTAAGACTGCCCCTAAATGTTCCTATAATCAAGTCATCTCCTAGAATCAGTTTCAGCTCCAAGTACCTGGGATCATTCAGGTTTTCCTTGATTTACCAATGAACTGCAAACCTTCTAAAACTGTAAATTTGGTCCTACTAGGAGAATAACAGCAGATGTGAGGGATCACTTATGAAAGAAGTTTTATCTTAAAACAAGTGTGACATTAATGGAATCAATAAAAGGTTGTATACAATAGGCATTATATTAAACCAGAATTCAAGCTTCACATTGATTGTGGTATTTAAATTTCAATGGGTTAACTCTGTATGAAAGGAAAATGACCCGTATTATGAATGTACTAAAACAGACCGGGAAGGAAGGACTTTGCCAGCAGAGGGAGAGGGAGAGGGATGGGGAGAGGGGCACCACGTTCCCTTTATAGTCACCAGAGTTCAATAAAGCACCACTTATTTCCCAGCTTTTAAGAGCGCTTTTATCACAATGGTTCATACCTCACACTCCCTGGAGCCTGATTTGTTATAGGTGCAGGGTCCCGTCCCATTCAGCAGCATCTCGCTGGTCTCCGTGTTGGTGGGTTTATAATCTACGTAAAATTCCTGGGTGCTGGGAGTCATTTGCTTTAGGGACTGTCTTTTCTTTTTCCTGTGCCTTCTCATGAGGGAGCGCTGCTGCAGCTGCTTCATGCTGGCAGGATACCGCTTCCACGACACGTAGATAACAAGCAGGATGACAAGCACAGACAGGAAAAGGGCCACGCTCCCTGCGATGATTTTATGAAAAGAGATGTGCTCAGTGTCAGCATCAGTCTCTGGGCCAGGCTCCGTGGCTCCCACCGTGGGGGGCAGAGGGGGTTTGCTTTCATGCTTCGGCCTGGGGAGCTTGGGCTTAAACGTTGGCTTTGGGAGTGCCCTGGCCAGATCAAACCTCTCTGTGGTACTTTTGCCACAGATGCTGTAGTTCTTCACTGCATCAATCACATTTACTCCTTGCAGCTCTTTGGGACTGGCACAGATAATTGTATTCTCCCTCAGTCCTTTAAAACTTTTCAGCCAGTTTACCAGGGAACAAATATTTCTGCTGCATTCCCATATATTCCCGGCAAGACTGATGTCATTGAGGGATATCCAAGAATCCAAAATCTCTTGACCAATAAATGTGAGCTTGTTGGAATCCAGGTTGAGGCGCTGCAGATTTGGGACACACTGGAAAACGCTAGGTCCACTAAAAGCTTCGATCTCATTGCCTGATAAATCAAGCCTTTGTAATGAGCTCCAGGTCCAGGACATGGTCTGTCCTATGACACTGATTTTATTCCACTGCAAGTAAAGGTTCTGAAGGCTCACCAACCTTGGAAAAAGGGCCAGATTGAGCTTTGAAAATTGATTGTGCTCCAGGTGAAGTTCTTTGAGTCTGATCATACCAGCAAAGACATTCCTGGCTAAACTTCGGATTCGGTTGTACCCCAGGTCCAAAAGTTCCAGGTTGCGGCAGTCTTGGAATATTCGCACTGGGATGGTTCTCAGGGAGTTAGACCGTAAGTGTAAACTCAGCAGCTTTCGCAAACCCCGAAACTGTTCAGATCCCAGAGAATGCAGCTGATTGTAGGACAGATCCAAGTTCCGTAAATTTGTCACAGGTCTGAAGGTATTGTTGAGAAAATAGGAGATTCTGTTGGAACTCAGAATCAACTCTTTGAGTCTGCGTATTCCATTAAAAGCATTCTCATCAATATTGCTGATATGGTTATGGTCAAGGTATAGCCAGGTGAGCTGGTTGAGCCCTTTGAATTGATTATACTTAAGTTTTTGAAGGCTGTTATAGCGAAGGGACAAACCTAAGCAACCAGCAGATATACTTGAGGGTATCTCCTGTAATTTCTGAGATTCACAATATACCATTTTGCCTTCACACCTACAGCCCTTAGGGCATCCTCGTTCAGCAGAAGAAAGCATTGTCAGTAAGACAGTGGGGGCTATAACCAGTGCTACAGCTGATCCGCTCAGTAGCCTAATTACATTGAAACCTGGAAATAAAAACAACTTAGAAAAGTTATCCCCCCAAAAAAAGAATTAATTTATTTTTTAATCAAGCAAAAATAAGCATATATTTTCTTTTTTAGAAATTTAAATGTACAGAGCAATATTTAACAGCAAATATCATCTCCTTATAATTTAAAGAGAATTGTCTTTAGGCTTTTTTTTTTAATAGTTAAGCAAGGAAACATGTTCACTAAGCAGTTGAATTTATAGTCTTAGAGCAGAGCAAGGTAATCTCTACAATAATTAAGGCAGAATTAATACACAGACTAGTGGATTTTTTTTGTTTTTGTTTTTTTAAGAAGAAAAGAAGAAAAATGACAAAACATACCCATCCTTTGTATTGTTCAAAGGTCGTCCTTAGGTCTTTTGCTTTGGCTTAGGGGGCCACTTGCATGACAGCCCCTGTCAGCTGCACTGTAGTGAGTCAGGGCTCGCTGACACCCAGGAAGAAAAATTGGACCCCTTGGGAGATGGACCGATTTTGGAACATTATTCTTTGCCAGCCACGCAGAACACTCCAAGAACAAATAAATCCCAACACCGCATTCGCAGCAAAACATCAAAATCTTCCTAGGTAATAGGATCTTCATGGATATTACGTTTTTGCATCTTTACAGTTTTTTTTTTTTGGTGGGGGGAGGTGGTGTAAAAAAAAAAAAACAAAAAAAACTGGCTTCTACAATTTCTTCTTATCAGAAAGCAAGATGTATTCCTTCAGGCAACATGAGGCTACCTGAGCTGCCACATCTGTATTCCATAGCCCAGCATTTCTGGTGGCGAGCACCCAGTTCAGCCACAGAGCTGCGTTGGAGCCCAGAAGGCAGGAGAGCCCCGTATCGCGCACACGCTCAGCTCACTTCTGCAGACTGTCATTCTGAAAGCTGCTCAGACTGTTGCTTTGGTTTCAGTGAATGCAGTCTTATGTAAAGCTGCCCCCAGTGGTGAAGAACATTATGGGCATGTGCAGAAATGTCTCTCTTTTATCTTGCAAATGAGCAGGCTCTCTGCTGGAAAATGAATGATTCTTTTGGGTGGCTCAATAGGAACTGAATGGTCACCGTAATCAATAACTAGCAACATTTTCTGTAATTTCCAAGTCTTGTTTTACAATTTGGCAACGTCTTTATTGTCTGCATCCACTTAATCGCTAAACATGTGCTGCCCAGAGTTTTTCTGGAGCTTGACATGAAGTTCACAGACCGAATGTCAATTTTTCTTAACCTCAACGTAGGCTTAGAACTGAAATTTATAAAATGAATTATTGAGCTTTTCACAGAGAAGCATTAACTGCCTGCCCATTTGACCTCTTGGAGTCACAATGATTATATTATACAAGATGTCTCAGGATGCTAGCTCACATACATTTTGAAACAGAGAGGATAACTAATGACATATAAAGTAATGTGTCCAATAACCTTTCTGGTTTTCCCACAAAAGACATAATTGATTTAATTGTTTATGACTTGGTTTGTTGTTTTTGTTGCTGTCATTTTATCTTTTTTTTAGTTAGAAGAGAAATAAGCCATGTTTAGTGTGAGTACAAGAATCAAGAGAGCATTTGGTTCAGTTTGTTGATGCTGCTGGTATTTATTACACTAATATTTATTGAGCCATTTCTAAGATAGCGTTCCAATGGGCTATCTTATTCTATCTGTAAACAATATCATGCTGTAGATTCCATTATACCCTTCATTTTAAAGATGAGGAGACTGAGTCTGGGAAAGGTACCTTGCTCAAGGTCATATGGTAAGTGGGAGGATTGAGATTCAGAGCCATATCTCTCTTATTCTTGAACCTCTAACCACTAGATGATCCTGTTTGAACAGCATTGTTATCTTCACTTTAAAATGGTCAAATGAAAATTAGCCTGATGAAGTCATTTTGGCAAAGTAGCTGTAATAAAATAAAATTCTTGATTTCTAGAACAGGTTTGCATAAACTTCTTTTATATGCATCTTCTAATAAGTATTCTAAAAACTAAAGAGGAAAGGCTTAGTCTAGTGATTAAGAGGATGAATTTTTGCACCTAGGTTCAAATCCTGACTATATTTTATCAGCTCTATAAGACTGACTATGTTTATCATCTTCTCTATGCATTAGTTTTGTCTTCTACAAAATGGGTATCATAACAAAATTCCATTTAATAGAGAGTTTGAGAATTCAGTCATCTCCATATCTGTAGAGTATGAAGATGACATAATCTTAGACTAGTATGTGACACTTAATAAGCCTGTGTTAACTGTTATTTGAATAATATCAACTTTTCTATACCTGCTGATATTGCATGTTATTTAGTATTTAATAGTGACTGTGGTGACTGTCATTAACTCACAAAGAACTATCTCACTGAATATTTTTTATATTGTTTATAATTGGTTTCTGAGATGCTCTCAGTCTTGCCTTCTTTGATGAGAAGTGTTCGTAAATCACCATCATCTCAACTTTATCTTTAAAATGAATATTTAAGGTAGACTGTAACTCATAATTAATGTTTGATTTTCTTCAACAGAGCAGAATATGGTAACATCTGCCCCACAGAGAAAACCATTTTGTTTAAAAAAAAAAAAGGTAATTTAATTTTTCTTTTTAAGTTTTCCTTGCTAGTCTTTGTCAGGTGAATTGACTGGAAAATCATGGAAAGCTTTCATATTTTCAAAGGGAGAGGCTCGGTAACAGTTATGATAAATAAAAGGGGCCCCCTGGGTACAGTCAGATTTCTCATATAAGGTGCCATTAATAGGACAGTACGTGCAGGCTGAGTCACTTCAGTGGTGTTTGACTCTTTGTTACTCTATGGACTGTAGCCTGCCAGGATCCTCTGTCCACAGGATTCTCCAGGAGTGAGTTGCCATACCTTCCTCCAGGGCATCTTCCTGACCAAGAGATTGAATGTGTGTCTCTTACGTCTCCTGCATTGGCAAGCAGATTCTTTACCACTGGTGCCACTTGGGAAGTGTTTCCTCCCAAATTATTATGCTATGAATTTACATAAAGCCTCCAGAGAGCTTGTTAAAAAGGTAAATTTCCCAATCCCTCCCCCAAGATTTTGATTCAAGGAGACAGAAGAGGCTCCATTTATCAGCAGACTCTGATGGACAGCTAGGTTTAAGAAACACACTGTAAAGGGATAAATAAAAATAATAAATTTTCTCCTAGTAGGAAGAGAGGACATATAAAACTATGATATTGTGATATAAGTTCTGTGAGGACAGAAATAAAGTTTTATCTGCTTTGGTTTTCCTAAAAACTGCTGTAGCACTTGGCACATTTTAGATGCTCAATAAATATTTACTGAACAGACGCATTTTTATGAGGGTCAGAAGTACATTTGATGTAGGATAAACTGGTTATGTAATGCTAGTCTTGTATACATAGGATTGATCTCTGCAAAATTCCTCTGCCAGTGAGATTGGGTACAATTTTGGAGAAAGTGTTCTTTAAAAATATGTGTGAAAAGGCAAGAAATTGGGAAGTGGAAATACTCAGATGGTCAGCATGTGATCTTCACTTTCTATGTAGACATCTCTTGTCTTTATAGTTAAACTGTACGGTTTTTGAGAATAGTAAATATAGGTTTGAATATTCCCTTTGGCATTTTACATCTTTTATCATCTAACATCCCAAATAGGGCGTGACAATTTGTATCTATTAAAAAAGACTAAAGAGAATACTATTTATAACTCCTTTATCATCCCTGTTGCTTGAAGGGCTCAGATTTTTCTCTTCACCATCCCTGCTTCTCTTTGGGAAGTAATCATTGCCATGTCTGTTTTCCCAACAGCTGCAGAAGGCTGCTCTCGGGTGAATGGAGGCCCCAACAACTTTATGTTTTTATTCTTCTTTCATTCTATGACAGAAGCACAGATGAGCCCACTGAGAATGTAGTTTGCTACTTTGCTTTTCCTGGGATAAATCTTGGATCAATATGGTGAATAACATTTGCTGTGTGTTACACACCATGCCATTAGCAGACATTTTTCTGGTATCTTGGTTTCTGATCTTGCTTTGCTCCATAGTTCTGACTTTACAGTCACCTTTTGGATCTCAAAGTTGATTTTTTCTCTTAATGCTGACTATTGATCTCTTCTTCAACAGCAATCAGTAGCCATTCTTGGACTGGGTCTAACCTCCAGGTTCTCTGGGTGCCTCCTACTTTCCCACTAATCCTTAAGCCAGTATTACCACCAGGTCTATCCTGGTTTATGGTAATGAAATGCTTGAAGAGGGAAGACCATCCATGAGGCTGGTAGAGAAATCCAAAAATGAAGTAGTGCAATGCTAACCCAGACTAAAAACTTGAGGCTACAGAAATCACTCCAAAGACATAGTCTCTCAAAAGAAAAATAAAACCTTATATTCAAAAAGATTTTAGTAATTTGCTGGTTATTTTTTAAAGTATTTTCCTTCTACTTGTTGACTACTGCAAGATGATCATTTCTTATTTGCCTTTCAAAATAAGCAAAATTATCCTACATTATGTATTTAGCAAATTCATTTGCATTTAAAACCATGTACAGAGCAAACTATAAACTACCTGACAAATTAAATTTCCCCAATGAATCTAGGGCCTTAATGATTTATATACTTATGGAATATAGTGTCATGTATCTAAAGACTTTTTTATTTCACTTATAGTACTTCAAAAAGCTTAACATATTTTGTTTAAATTGGGCAAATAAATCCAATCTCAGTTATATAATGCCAGATTTCAGTCTAATATGAAACTGAATTGCCAAATATAAACTTAGAAAATCAATTTAAAGTGGATATTGTGCTTGTGCTGCTATGCTCAGTCATGTCTGACTCTTTGCAACCCCATGGACTGTAGCCCACCAGGCTCCTCTATCCATGAAATTTTCCCAGGCAAGAATACTGCAGTTGGTTGCTATTTTATCCCCCAGGAGATCTTTTCAACCCAGGGATCAGACCCATGTCTCTTGTGTCTTCTGCATTGGTAGGTTGGCATACCTGAGAAGCCCAAAGTGTATATACTGATGTCTTAACAATGGATTGGTCTCAGAGATTACATTTATTTAACAGTTTGGGTAACCACTATGTCCTAGACACTGTTCCAGACACTTAGAGTACATTAGTATACAAAGCAGATATCTAAGCTTACATTCTGAAGGAGTAAGATGAACAATAAAAATAAAATAAATAATAAAAGTAGTATATTACTGAGCTTCCCTGGTAGCTCAGTGGTAAAGAATCTACCTGCCAATGCAGGAGATACATGTTCAATCCCTGGGTTGGGAAGATCCCCTGGAGAAGGAAATGGCAATGCACTCCAGTATTCTTGCCTGGAAAATCCCAAGGACAGAGGAGGCTGGTGGGTTATAGTTCATGGGGTCTCAAAGAGTTGGACATGGTTTAGTGACTAAACAACAACAATTATAGAAAAAAGAAAAGTAAAAAAGACAGTGAAGATTAGAAGTGGAAGGGGTGAGGTGGATTTTAGGTAAAATAGGATGGTTAGGCCCCCTAAGAAAGTGGCTTGAGCAAGCCTTGAAGAAGATGAGGTTTTTAACCTTATATATATATATGGGGAGTGGCCAGTGCAAAGGCACTCAGGTGGGAGCAGCTAGTGTGTTCAATGAATAGCAGAGGCTAATCAGTCTGGAGTGTAGAGAGCATGGGAGAAAGTAACTAGAGATGAAGTCAGAGAGGAAACAGACTGTAAGGGACGAGAGTAAGAGCAGGGAAGCCAGCAGGGAGGATATTATACCAATCAGGCGACAGACAATGGGGACTTGGACCAGGATGGTATTGTTACAGAGGGTGAGTGTGGTGTCTGGCTGCTTGCAGCCCAAAAGCCTATAAAGAGGCCAGATTGGTGGAAAGGAAATTTGCTTTATTTCAGATGCTGGCAACTGGATGGGAGAGTGGTGGAAATCTGTCCAAAGGCCAACTCCCCCAACACATGCACAGTGACAAGCAAGGGGTGAGACCTTTTACAGGTGGATGAGGGGGAGCTACATGCAGAAACAGCACAGTTATCTCTAACAGTCATCTTCAGATTGGTCATCACTCGTCTGACCAGCATCATTTTGGTTGTTTTTGGTTCAGTAATCTTCAGTTCCAGGGTCCATTTGTTCCCATTTCTTTGCGGCCAGTTCTTGGAATTGTGACAGCTCATGTCCTGGGTACAGTCTGGTCATCTTGTAGTTAACTTCTCTCCCTGGTGTTCTAGTATCTATCTATAAGATAGCTCACAGGATATGGCTTAGAATATTATCTATAGCCTTCGAGAAAGAACTAAAGTCCTCGACCATGCTTAATGACTACATTATTATTATTTAGTCTCCTTTGACTGTTTTTCTTTGTATTTGCATTTCTCACTTCTCTGATTAATTCTTTGACTAAAGTTTTCCACAGATAAAAGGCAGGCAGAGGGCATAGTAGCGGGGCAGGGACAATAGGATCCTGCTCTGATTCAGTATCAATGAAAGTGGTGAGGATTGGTTAGATTCTAGACTTGTGTTTAGGTAAAACCAATGGAGATTTCTAATGGATTAGAAATTGAGGTATGGAATAAATACAGAAATTAAAGATGCCTTTAGTTTTATGGGCTGAGCAATTGGAGGGATGGTAAAGCCGTCAACTGCTTCTATAGGTCAAGTTTGGGGAATAACATCAAGAGTTCAGCTCATTTGAATTATGTTCGAATTTGGCCCTCATTTTTTGTCAGACTTTAATTTTTGCAGCATGTTCTTGATATTAGACCTCAAAACACCATGATGTATTTTGCAATATTTTATAAAATGATTAGCAAAATTAGGCACTAAACAATAGCAACATGGATTTCTATTTAGATGTCCTAGACAGTGGCAACATCTTTGCTAATGGTCTTGGAGGGCATGGAACCAAAAGCTTTGATGAAAATTAAAAATTATATAAAGACCAGATATGATAACATTTGGACTTAAAGTTTTAGAAAATAAATTTGGTGAATCTGAAAGGTTTTTCTAAAATAATTTAGAGAATGACATATGCTTTTTATTGCATATGCCAGTTGACATTTGGAATTTGAAATTGATTCTGGCCAGTCTTCTTAGGGTCTCAGTTTGCTTGTCTACAAAATAGTACTCATAAAACCTGTGCTATGAATCTCTAAAGTTTTTATTTAGGATCAAGTTACATATTTACATGTAAATACATTGTAGACTATAAAGTGCTATAAAATATTTCTGAAATCTGAGTACCCATGAGAAAATTAATTTTTCTTTGAGTTTCATCTAGGTTCTCTGTTCATCAGCATACAGTGGAACAAACATGTGTCTAGGGTCACTAAGATGACCAAGGGCTTTCCAGGTGGTGCTAGTGGTATAGAACTCACCTGCCAATGTGGGAGACATAAGAGACATGGGTTCAATCCCTGGATGGGGAAGATCCCCTAGAGGAGGGCACGGCAACCCATTCCAGTATTCTTGCCTGGAGAATCCCCATGGACAGAGGAGCCTGGAGGGCTACAGCCCATATAGTCACCAAGAATTGGACATGACTAAAGCAACTTGGCACACGCGTAACATGACCAAGGGCTGAGTCAGAATTTACCAGTATTATAAAATTTCGTCAGTATTCCCTTTCTACTATGATTTTTAATACCATATCCATTTAATATACAGCATACATCATTGACATTCTGTGTTCTAACTCATAAAGTGCTTTCACCAATAAGTGCATCTAATCTAGATGTTTCAAAGAGCTTCATATTTTTGACTTGGTCACTGTATCATGTAATAAGATGGTTAAAATGCTAACATAGATCCTTCCAACTATGAAAATTTTATTTTCTTCATTTCTAGTTGGTAGAATACTTATATGCATTTGTACACTTATGACTATATTCTGCTCATCCATCGAGGTATTAACATGTCTCTGAAGTATCCTTGGTTTCCATCTGCTTGCTTCAAGGGCTCCATTAAAAACCATGTCTGGTCATATATGGTGATGAGTGGATATCTCTGACTTAGATAAATGGATGAAGAAATTTCCAGGTCTGACCATTAAAATAGTTTCTCAGTGTTTTTTGGAAAGAGGCAAATCAAGTGAATAAGACCTACAAGAGTATATAACACATCTGCCTATTCTTCACTTACAGATACATTTATGCTACAGCATCAATCCATACTCTCAGGTTTTATTGCATTACTTACTGTTAGTTTGAACAGAAGTAGCGCTAAAGATAAAACCGAGGATAGAGACAAATAACAAATTCTTAGAGTGCAGCAATTATTGGTTAACTTCTGAAGATGAAAGGCTACATGTGTATATTAGTCCCTCAGCCATGTTCGACTCTTTGTGACCTCATGGACTGCAGCCGCCAGGGTCCTCTGTCTATGGGATTCTCTAGGCAAGAACACTGGAGTGGGTAGCCATTCCCTTCTCCTGGGGATCTTTCCAACCCAGGAATCAAACCCTGGTCTCCTCCATTGCAGGTAGATTCTTTACCATCTGAGCCACCAGGGAAGAATTCTGAAGATAAAAAGACTACATGAATTTAAGGATACAATTGTTACTATTTTTTAGTGATATTTCAAAACATACACAATATAGAGAGCATAGTATAATAAACATTAACAGTTGTCAATATTTTATTAATGTTACATCTATCCCCATCTCCCTTCATACATACCCACATGTTCACACTGTTCTGTTTTTCTTTCTGGAGTGTTATAAAAAGCAAAGCTCAGAAATCATGTCATTTTACATATGTATATATATATATATTTCAGTATGTAATTCTAACCAGTAAATATTTTTAATTTAACCATCTAGTATTACTATACCTAACATATTTAACAGTAACTTCTTAAAGTTGGTTTGTGGTCAAGACCTAAGTAAAGCTCAAGTACTGCATTTTGTTTTCATGTTTCTTAAGTTGCTTTAATTTTTTAATGTCATAGATTTATTAGGAGGTACCAGGTCATTTGGACTGTGGCTTGTTCCATGTTTTATATTCAATTGATTGCTTTCCCTATGTCATTAAACTTGTAAGGAGTAAGTTTTAATGACATACATGTTGAGCAAGAGTCCACTCAACTAATTTAAGCAGGACATCCAGCCCCAAGGTGATACTTGGGATATTTATTCACTCTTGTTAGCAAATTTAACACTTAGGAATATATGAGGTTTAGAACTTGAAGGCAAATATGTATTTCTATTTTGTGGGAATTCAATAATTGATAAAATCACAAATTTGATGAAAATTAATATTAAGGTATCATGAGTTTGAGTTGGTTTACCATTCATATTTACTAATATTTCTGTCCTCAACTTTTTACTGTAGTTGCCTTTTTGTTGATAGTTAATGAAAAACAGATATTTGATCTTGTTCCTTGTTAAATAAAGCTGCTAATTTGTGCATTAATATTGGGATAGTCTTCTAAAGGAGGCTCAAAAAGTTACTTTCAAGAGAGCAGTCACCAAATTCAATTATAGTCATTTTTATTGAGAGAAATCAGTTTTCTAGCTTTTCATTTGGAACAAATTCCATGAAGGAACATGTGGCACCAGAGCTACAGTGTAAAATTTATGTCATATATATATTCCCAAACTTCTTATAATTTCTCACAATAAAGCAAAGATGTTTTAGAGTAACTATAAAAGTCTCTGAACCAAATTTTCACCTTAATACTTGCTGCTCTACTTTGCATGCATTTATGGCTGTGCTTTGAATATCAAGTCAGTACTGTTTAAAGGATACAATAATAAACGTTTTGCTATGTTTGTGTTTGCTTTAGGTATATTCTGACGTATACTTTTTTTTTTTTTTAAGAAAATGTTCTGTCTTAGTCCATGTGGGCTACTCTAACAGAAAATGATAGATTGGTGGCTTATAAACAACAGAAATCTATTTCTCACGGTTCTGGAGGCTGGGAACTCTATGATCAAGAGGTGTTCAGATTCCATGTCTGGTGAGGGCCTGCCTCCTGGTCCACAGATTGCCGTCTTCTCTCTGAAACTTCACATAGCTTAAGTGGCAAGGGCTCTTATGGACCTCTTTTAAAGGGGCACTAATCCCATTCAGAGCTTCCCAGGTGGCTCAGTGGTAAAGAATTTGCCTGCCAATGCAGGAGCCTCAGGAGTTGTAGTTTTGATCCCTGGGTCAGAAAGATACCTTGGAAAAGGAAATGGCAGCTTACTCCAGTATTCTTACCCAGGAAATCCCATGGACAGAGAAGCCTGGAGGGCTGCAGTCCTTGGGGTCACAAGAGTCAAACAGGACTGAGCACGCAAGCAGGAATCCCATTCACTTAATCACCTCCCAAAGGCCCCACCTCCAAATACCATCACTTTGGGGATTAGGTTTCAACTTGTGATTTGGTGGAGGTGGAACACAAACATACATTTTGTACAATAGTAGATTTTCTATTGTACTTTTAAAGGATTATGTATAATATTTTCAACAGTTACACTAGTATATTTTAAAATTTGCCTTCCTGACAAATATATCAGCATTAAGAATTAAATCCCCAAGCCACCAGGTAGAGAAAGATAATAGAAATCTGGATTTGGATAAAAAAAAGCATATATTTCATTGGTTCTATTTTTGTTTCCGAAACAATGTCTAATTAAAAAAAATTTGCTGGAGACCTAAGAGATTTTAAACATCTGATAGAAAAGAAATTCTGCAAAAAAAAAAAAAACAAAAAAAACAAAAACAAAAAAGAAAGAAATTCTGTGTAAGTTGACAGTGTAGTAGCAGAGAATAGGAGCTGTGGGTCTTTATATTACACGAATATATTACAGTCTATTTGGGGACTCTCTTGAACTAGGCTAGAGAACCCTTCTCTGTACTGTAAATGCTTCATCCTGATTGAAATGCACTTCCCTTAAGAGTGTGGGGAATGCTTAGGAATCTCCTGTGGCTTGCAGCAGAGCCCCCATGTGGCAAACTTGTGATTTAGGCAGAGGCTGACTGAGTCCCTGGAAGCAAATGCCATGCTTCTCACATAAAAATAACATTTCTTTATCTGGTGCTGAGGATGCAAGAGTGAGTAAGACCAAGCAATCATTTACCATCAGAGGACTTGCATTTTAGTTGATGAGATAGTACAATAGAAACATTATAGACACACATTGCAATGTCAGCTGGGCTTCCCAGGTGGCAGTAGTAACGAACCCGCCTGTCAATGCAGGAGACATAAGAGACTTGAGTTCGATCCCTGGATGGGGAAGATCCCCTGGAGTAGGTCATGACAACCTGCTCCAGTGTTCTTGCCTGGAGAAACCCATGGACAGGGGAGCCTCGCAGGCTACTGTCCATAAGGTCATTGAGTCAGATATGACTGAAGTGACTTAGCATGCACACACACACACACACAGAAGGCAACTCAGGTGACTCTATGTCCCCTCAGATGTAATCTCCCTTTGAGATTTTCACTGATTACCGTCAACACCTTTTCAGTGTTGCCGCTCCTCCTTGGACACTTTAGCCCGAGTAGACATAGTCCCTTTTTGGAACAGGTGGCACAGGTGAAAGGTTAGATAAGTTTTAAGAGTTTTTTTTTAAAATTAAGAAATTTAGGAGGTAACACAATGGGAACAGCCATAGCAACATGACTCATACAGGGAGACTTACACAGAGTGGCTTTCTGAGAGCCAGTTTTCTGATGGGGGGTTGGTGTCAGGAATATTTGCTCCAACAGATGTGACCCCACCCAGTCAAAGCCCGCTCAGGCCTCATCAGTCATATCTCATTTTTACACAATAAGTCCACTGTTCAAACAGGAGTTTCACACACGCAAGAAAAAGAGAAGCCTTTCCCCCAAGTACCTCCTTGCCTCTCCCTCAGTGATTTTCTTTCATCTCCAATACTTGGTCCTCAGGTACCTATGGTGACCCAATTCTTTCATATATTTTTTCCACTTATTGATGAATGAATTATATGGTAGTAGCTGATAAGGCTTATAGTATTAGCCTTCTCAGTATTTGCTGTGCTGTGCTTAGTCGCTCAGTCGTGTCCAATTCTTTGTGACTTCCTGGACTGCAGCCCACCAGGCTCCTCTGTCCATGGGGATTCTCCAGGCACGAACTGGAGTGGGTTTCCATGCCCTCCATCAGGGAATCTTCCCAACCCAGGAATCAAACCCAGATCTCCCACATTTGCAGGCAGATTATTTACCATCTCATCCACCAGGGAAGCCCAAGAGTACTGAAATGTGTAGCCTGTCCTTTTCCAGGGGATCTTGCCGAAGGAGGAGTCAAACCGGGGTCTCTTGCATTGTGGGTGGATTCTTTATCAGCTGAGCTACCAGGGAAGCCCAGCCTTCCCAGTATACTTGAAATTTAATAGGTAGCTCTGAGAAATGGAACATATTAAAGTATCAGAGAACTGAATTTTATGTACATAGTTTGAAAAGCAAATATAAGAAGAGATTTGTATTAGAAGTACCCATACTTGCTTTTCTTTCTCAGCTTCTTCACCAATTCCTTTTTTATATTCAGTCACTTTATTTTAGCTATCATTTCCTTCTCATAGTATTTCTGAATTTTGTTGAGATTTCCATTTCTCGCTACTGTAACTGAAGATGCAGTATCATCTTCTCTCTTACTTTCTTACTTCCTGTGTTAACCTAGTGTTCAATAAATGGACACTGTTTAACTTAGGATGACTAGGTAAGCAATGCCACTGTTGAATTAAGTGGTATACTCGGTTGTGCTTCCATTCTCTTTCAACTTCTTATTTTTCTTAAAGTTAAGAATTGTCTCTATTCTCTCTCCATTGAGACCCCCTAATTTGCTTAGTTTTGTCTGTTCCTAGAATTAGTTGTTTTTCCCAGTAGTTGAAAAGATTTGTCGAGTGCTTAGTTTTTCCAAATACCCATTTCAGATAATCCCTCTCCTCCGCAGCACTCCATTTTTCTCTTCCCCAGTATCTAGTCATAGCTGTTAACCCACCCCCCTCTTCACCATTCTCCAACTGTGATATCCCCGTTCTTGGATCCTATGTATTCCTTGTCTCATTTTATTGAAACATATCCACTAGTAGATTCCTAAGAGGGAGCATGTGAAAAAAAAATCAAGTCTGAAATTTTTAAAAATTTATCTTTACTGATTAATAGGTTGGCTGCATACATAATTCATGTACATAATATTTATAATTGGAAACCACTTTCTCAGAATCTTTAAACCATTGCTCCACTGTCTTCTCACACCCACTCCTGCTGCTGAGAATCAGATGTTATTCAGATTCCCACTCCTTTGTGTATAGTCTATTGTTTACTCTGGAAGCTTTTATGGAACATTATTTTCCTTGCTATTTGAAAATTAACTAAGAATATATCTTTGGTCCTTTTTGCATCCATCGTACTGCTATTCAGTGGGTCTATAAATCTGGAGACTTGTGTCCTTCAGGGCTGTAAAATTATGTCTTCTTTTTAAACTACCTCTCTACCCATTTTCTCTGTTCTCTGTTTTTCTCTCTCTCTGGAACTTTTATTGTGCAGATTTTGAACTTCTTGGATTGATACTTTGGTTTTTCTTTCCTATTTCCCATCTCTTTATCTCTTTGTCTTTGTTTCATGTGATTTCTTCAGCTTTATGTTACAGTATTTAATGTATGAGTTTATTAAAAATTTAGATTAGGTGTCAGCAAACGATGGCAGAATTAAATCCAGCAGTGATGCTACTGGGTCAGGGGTGTAAATAAAGTTCAGTTTCTGTAAATAAACACATTCATGTTCATTCATTTATAGATTGTCTATGGATGCTTTCACCCTGCAACGACAGAGTTTAGAGACTGTTAGGTCCTGAAAGCTTACAATATTTACCATGAGTCCCTTTATAGAAAAAGTTTGCTGGGCCTCCTCCCTCTTCTCCCAATTTAGGTGATCATATTTGTGATCATATTTGTTATCTCCAGGAGCTGTGTTATGGTTCTCTTTTTTTCTCTTCTGAATATCATAATGTTTTATTCTATTTAACATGTTTTATTTTCATAATGTTTTATTCTACATCTCTTCTCATCCTGAGGATATCACATGGAGTGTGTTAGTAGTATGCAGCTTGCTGCAATGCCACTGTCCTCTGAGGTAACTTAATCAGTTCATTTCAGTCTATTTCATGATGGAAGCTTTTCTCATATGTTAAGCTTCTTGTGTGTTCATTCAGACTAGTGAGTGAGGAAGGCACTGAAAACTGAGGGAAGGTCCCCTGTGTGCAGGCAAGCTTTTGGCTCCAGACTTTGTGGTAGTAGGATTTAATAGTTGAGCTTCCCTGGTGGCTCAGATGGTAAAGTGTTTGCCCGCAATGCCGGAGACCTGGGTTCTACTGAGAACCTGATAGGCTATACAGTCCATGGGGTTGCAAAGAGTCGGACACGACTGGGCGACTTCACTTTCACTTTTGCCTTTTTCAGTGCTGCTGCTGCTGCTGCTAAGTCGCTTCAGTCATGTCCGACTCTGTGCGACCCCATAGATGGCAGCCCACCAGGCTCCCCCATCCCTGGGATTCTCCAGGCAAGAACACTGGAGTGGGTTGCCATTTCCTTCTCCAATGCGTGAAAGTGAAAATTGAAAGTGAAGTCGCTCAGTCGTGTCCGACTCTGAAGGTCCAAATGAATGATTATACAGATTTGTTTCATTCACAGAAGACCGCCAACCTCCTTCACTATAGCTGCAGGTTCCCAGGGTTCTAGGACAAAGCAGAAAATTTTACATTTTTATTTATTACAACTACTTGAAAAATTTACACATTTTAAATATCTATAAATGTTTTTAATTTGCCTGAACCCAACAATTTCTAGGGCTTCCCCGAATGGTTCAGTCCGTATAGATTCCGCCTGTAATGCAGGAGACACAGAAGGCTTGGGTTCAATCTCTGGGCCCGAAGATGCTCTGGAAGAGGAAACTGGCAACTCACTCCAGTATTCTTGCCTGAGAGACTCCATGGACAGAGGACCCTGACAAGCTACAGTCCAAAGTGTCACAAAGAGTCAGACATGACTGAGCAACTAAGCATGTACACAATGTTTCGTTAAAATAATGAGTTTATAATTTTATAATTAAATATAGATAATATCAATAGCATTTTATGTATGTTTTCTCAAGAAGCCAACTATAGTCTGAACTGAAATATAGATTTGTTTTCCCACTTTTTTTGATAAAAATTTTGATTTCAGTTATTATTATCCCTTACACTTTAGAATGACTTTGCAAATTGAAAA
Organism: Bos indicus x Bos taurus; assembly: GCF_003369695.1. Classification (NCBI taxonomy): domain Eukaryota; kingdom Metazoa; phylum Chordata; class Mammalia; order Artiodactyla; family Bovidae; genus Bos; species Bos indicus x Bos taurus. Next base: position 23,317,738 of record NC_040103.1, on the reverse strand, counting down.
CTATATCAGTTCAGTTCAGTCACTTAATCATGTCTGACTCTCTGTGACCCCATGGACTGCAGCATGCTAGGCCTCCCTGTCCATCACCAACTCCCAGAGTTTACACAAACTCATCTCCTTTGAGTAGGTGATGCCATCCAACCATCTCATCCTCTGTCATCCCCTTCTCCTTCTCCCTTCAATCTTTCCCAGCATCAGGGGCTTTTCAAATGAGTCAGCTGTTAGCATCAGGTGGCCAAAGTATTGGAGTTTGAGCTTCAGCATCAGTCCTTCCAATGAACACCCAGGACTGATCTCCTTTAGAATGGACTGGTTGGATCTCCTTGCAATCCAAGGGACTCTCAAGAGTCTTCTCCAACACCACAGTTCAAAAGTATCAATTCTTCGGCGCTCAGCTTTTTTTACAGTCCAATTCTCACATCCATACATGACCACTGGAAAAACCATAGCCTTCACTAGATGGACCTTCGTTGGCAGAGTAATGTCTCTGCTTTTTAATATGCTGTCTTGGTTGGTCATAACTTTTCTTCCAAGGAGTAAGTGTCTTTTTATTTCATGGCTGCAGTCACCATCTGCAGTGATTTTGGATCCCCCCAAAATAAATTCTACCACTGTTTCCACTGTTTCTCCGTCTATTTGCCATGAAGTGATGGGACCACATGCCATGATCTTTGTTTTCTGAATGTTAAGTAAAGCCAACATTTTCACTCTCCTCTTTTGCTTTCATCAAGAGGCTTTTTAGTTCCTCTTCACTTTCTGCTATAAGGGTGGTGTCATCTGCATATCTGAGGTTGTTGATATTTCTCCCAGCAATCTTGATTCCAGCTTGTGCTTCCTCCAGCCCAGAATTTCTCATGATGTACTCTGCATATAAGTTAAATAAGCAGGGTGACAATATACAGCCTTGATGTACTCCTTTTCCTATTTGGAACCTGTCTGTTGTTCCATGTCCAGTTCTAAGTGTTGCTTCCTGACCTGCATACAGATTTCTCAAGAGGCAGGCTTTTCAAATTTATTTTTGTGACTTTAGCAGAAAAAAAACTAGAAGAACTTAAACAATATGTAGGCATATGGTTTTTTGGGTGTGTATATATATATATATTTTTTTAATTTAATTTTATTTTTAAACTTTACAATATTGTATTAGTTTTACCAAACATTGAAATGAATCCGCCACAGGTATACCCGTGCTCCCCATCCTGAACCCTCCTCCCTCCTCCCTCCCCATACCCTCCCTCTGGGTCGTCCCAGTGCACCAGCCCCAATCATCCAGTATGGTGCATCAAACCAGGACTGGCGACTCATTTCATACATGATATTATACATGTTTCAATGCCATTCTCCCAAATCTCTCCACCCTCTCCCTCTCCCACAGAGTCCATAAGACTGATCTATATATCAGTGTCTCTTTTGCTGTCTCGTACACACGGTTATTGTTACCATCTTTCTAAATTCCATATATATGTGTTAGTATACTGTATTGGTGTTTTTCTTTCTGGCTTACTTCACTCTGTATAATAGGCTCCAGTTTCATCCACCTCATTAGAACTGATTCAAATGTATTCTTTGTAATGGCTGAGTAATACTCCATTGTGTATATGTACCACAGCTTTCTTACCCATTCATCTGCTGATGGGCATCTAGGTTGCTTCCATGTCCTGACTATTATAAACAGTGCTGCTATGAACATTGGGGTACACGTGTCTCTTTCCCTTCTGGTTTCCTCAGTGTGTATGCCCAGCAGTGGGATTGCTGGGTCATAAGGCAGTTCTATTTCCAGTTTTTTAAGGAATCTCCACACTGTTCTCCATAGTGGCTGTACTAGTTTGCATTCCCACCAATAATGTAAGAAGGTTCCCTTTTCTCCACACCCTCTCCAGCATTTATTGCTTGTAGACTTTTGGATCGCAGCCATTCTGACTGGCGTGAAATGGTACCTCATAGTGGTTTTGATTTGCATTTCTCTGATAATGAGTGATGTTGAGCATCTTTTCATGTGTTTGTTAGCCATCTGTATGTCTTCTTTGGAGAATTGTCTATTTAGTTCTTTGGCCCATTTTTTGATTGGGTCATTTATTTTTCTGGAGTTGAGCTGTAGGAGTTGCTTGTATATTTTTGAGATTAGTTGTTTGTCAGTTGCTTCATTTGCTATTATTTTCTCCCATTCTGAAGGCTGCCTTTTCACCTTGCATATATATTTTTTAAAATTTAAATTTATTTATTTTAATTAGAGGCTAATTACTTTACAATATTGTATTGGTTTTGCCATACATCAACATGAATCTACCATGGGTGTACCCATGTCCCCAGTCCTGAACACCCTTCCCATCCCCCTCCCCATACCATCCTTCTGGGTCATCTCAGTGCACCAGCCCCAAGCATCCTGTATCCTGCATCGAACCTGGACTGGCGATTCATTTCTTATATGATATTTTTTTATTACTAAGAATTAGAGCTTTAAAAGTAAATATAATATTTCAACTGTGAAAGTCCCTTGGTCATGTCTGACTCTTTGTGACCCAATGGACTATATAGTCCATGGAATTCTCCAGACCAGATTACTGGAGTTGGGAAGGCTTTCCCCTTCTCCAGGGGATCTTCCCAACCCAGGGATTGAACCCAAGTATCCTTCATTGCAGGCAGATTACTTACCAGCTGAGCCACAAGGGAAATCTTGACATTAGCAGGTTGGTATAATCCCCAGACAGGGTTTCTGCCATAAGCCATATGAGGTGACCTTGGAGTTTCAGATTAGGACCCAGTCTTGGTTCACACTTGTACATCTCTTTCAATCAGTCACACACACAAGCACACCATAGAGTTATCTAAGTACAGCAGAAAACGTGCTTGCCAGAAGAACAAAGAACTATAGGTCCAAGCATCCTTACCTTGTCCTGAAGAATCCTGGATGAGCCCCCAAGATGAAAGGTTGCCACTATGAGCCATGAAAGATGCTGGGATTCTTGGCCTCCAGAGGACAGGAATTTGATCCGGGGTCAGTGACGAGGCTTGACCACTCAGAGCTTTTGTGTAATAAAGTTTTATTAAAGTATAAAAGAGATAGAGAAGGTTTCTGACATAGACATCAGAAGGGGGCAGAAAGAAATCAACTAGGCAACCATTTATTTATGATCCAAGTTTGCAGTTTGTATCTCTGGGTAACAAAATGTGGACTTCTATTCAAAAACTAGTAATAGGTATCACAGTCATACAAATTACTGATTTAATTTATTGGCTGAGTTTGATACCAGACTTCCTCTTAAAAGCAATGGTCTACATTGATTCTATCTTTTTTTCTTTACAGTATTTAGTTAAAATCATGAAAAGATTTTTGACTTGGTGTACATTTGTTTCAAACTTGCTGTTTTCCTATAGTGATACTCTAGGTTTCTGACTAGAGAAACCAAAACAATTAAACATGTCACCTCATGTATTGGTTATTAGTCCTAATTCTTAATCTATGAAGATTTTCTATGGATACTTTTAAAAGGCTTGAGAGGTTTTACATAGTTTAAGTGGCTTATATGCTTTGCAATTTACACTTGGAAAATATTGCATTAATACCAAGTAATGATGATACAAAGGCTTAGAGAATCAAAGAATTGGAACGGATTTTGAGATTATTTTATTCAATACACATTTTACATATCAGAAAACTGAAACCCAGAGAGATTATCTTTATTGACATATGATATGGGTACCAAAACTTTGTGTGGAACTCAGATCCTTTGACTCTAGTGTATTTTTTATACCATTCTGTCTTCTTTAAATCCAAACCAAAGTTTTTTTTTTTTTTTTTTTACCTTGTGAAGAACAATAGCACTAATAGATAACATTTTATCTATTTTCATGTAGATTTATCCAAACAACTAAGACAGAATTTGTTTCATTAGAAGTGAAACATAGGTCTTAAACTATTCTTTGTTTCTTTTCCATTTTAAAAGCAATACATATTTATTATAAAACATGAGGATCATAGTTTCATTGTCCAAAGTTTGGCAATTATGCAAATTTTTTACTAACTTAAATTTAATGCATCACATTGGACAGGGAAGCCTGGCATGCTTCAGTTCATGGGGTTGCAAAGAGTAGGACATGACTGAGCCACTGAACTGAACCGATTCTTTGAAGTGGATGAAACAATTATTTCAAATTCCTTCTACTGTTGGGAATTTAGTTTATAGAACAATCTTTATTGATGAATCACTCAGTTCAGCTTCCCTTAAGTCACTGAAACGTGTAAATTATTGGCTCCAAAAGGAAAGAAATCACTGATATTCTAATACACAGTCTCTCTTCTATATGGCTGACATTATCTTTTTTTGTTGTTTTTTTTTTAATTTTATTTTATTTTTAAACTTTACATAATTGTATTTGTTTTGCCAAATATCAAAATGAATCCATCACAGGTATACAAGTTATCCCATGCCAAAGGACAAGATAAATAGAAAAGAATTATTACTTTCTTCCCCTAAGATTTGGTGAGTTTTCAGTGGAATGACCAAAAGATTAAGTCCAGAATGGTCTTACTGCTTTCCTAAAACACTACCACCAATCTGGTTGTGCTGTTGTTTTGCTTAAATCCCTTGAGAAGCTCACTGTCACCTCTGGTTAAATACGACATACCTCATGACACACAAGGTTCCTCTGATTTGATTATTTTTGTTGTTAGATAAAGTCAAACAATCAGCCATCAAGAAAAACAGGGACCTTACTGGAGAAGGAATTGGTTCATTTTAGTGCCCTGCACTTTGCTGTTCTCCATTTGTCTTACTGTCCTGTATTCACCTCTGTTCTGCCTCAAATCTCCAGTTTATTCATGGTTTTTGCTTCCTGTGGAGTTTGCTTGCCATAACATCTTCAGTGCCTACACACTACCTCATGACTCAGCTTTACTTCATATCAGCTCATTTTTCAAGACTTTTCAGTTTAAAATTCTACAGAAAGCAAGTCTGAAATGCCATCTCATAGGCTGCTATCTGACTTACGAGTTGGTTCTTGATTAGGTGATCACCCTGAGTCTAATCAGATATGATGGAGGGTTGAGAGTCATGGTGAAGTTGGCAGGGTCATGGTTATAAAACTGGGAAGGTGCTTCAGATGGGGCCTATTGCAGATATGAAGTATGGTGAATGAAACCTGATTTAAAGATCCTTTGCTATCTGGTCCAAAGCTACCCTTTTGCCATTATTTTAACTCACTATGTGATATGCTATGCAGCCCACAATCCAGTCACAGCAAAATATTTATCATTCTCTGAACAAGCCATGTTCTATCATGGTGTTCTTCATTGTTTACACTGTTCTTATACAAATATCCTCCCCGCCCCCATTGTCCATCAGGTGAAATTGTTAGATCAAATGTTGTATTCTCCATACAGTCTCTTCTGGGGATTTTGGTTGACTTCCTCATAAGCACTTTGGGGTTATATTACATATACATATGAAATACAAATACATTGTACTATATTTGTTTATATGTAAAATTTTCCAACAAAATATCCTTAAAGTCAGGGATGATGGAATCTCATTCATCTTCAAATATCTACTATTGACACACAATGCATATTCAATATGTGTTAGAAGAAAAGAAAAAAATCAAAGTGATACAATGGGAGATACTCCTATCATAGTCAGGAGTCCCTGGAAGGAGTACTGTAGCTGACTCACAGGTTGCCCAAGATACACTCAAGTATAAGGGCAATGCATGTACCAAGTATGACAAACGCTCAACTTTGGAGGCAATGAGCCAGAATACTGGTTTATTTTTCACCATTTGCAATCTCTATTCAACTAAAACATGTTGCAGATGGATTTTTATTGCTCCTTCATTCTCCTCCAACCTGAGAAATTTTACTGTGAGGGCACTTTCATTTGTGTCTGAAGGCAGTGTCCTTGTATTCACAGAAAAACAACTCCTTATTTGTCAACATGGGCAGGGACAATCTGGGGACAAACTCCTTATCTGGATCTGTTTACTCCTCTGTTCCTTACCCACAGTATGACCCCAGGGGGCATTTTTTGCCTTAAGTGGGCTTTCATTAGGGAGTTTACTGGAATATCTGTAAGTTCCAAAAAGTGTGCCCATGGTGTCAAGAAATCTAGCTTTAGAAGCCAGCTTGAAGAAACCTGACCTAAAGGACTGGTTGTGATCTGGTCCTTATTTGTCTATTTTGTGTCAGTTCCCAATTCTAGGTGTTGGAGGGAGAATTCAGAGGAAAGAAAAGACATATTTCTATATTCCCATTGTTTACAATCCAGAATGGCATAAAGATGAGACACTTGTTACAGTGTGGGTAGTGAGTGCTATCATGAAAAAAGACCAGGGTGCTATGTGATTTCATAGGATTGACAGCTATCCAGACCCAAATTGCAGAAGCAAGAATTTAATTCAGTTCTAGCAAAAGAAAAATTATGGTGATAAAAGTGCATGATTTTACAATAAATAACTATTAATACATCTAGCCAGAGCAGTATTCAGAACACTTCCTTATTTGTTTTGTAAATTCTCAGTTATATTCAGTAGACATCGTTTGAAATATAACCTAACCATGCAATTTAACCTAGCTAGTATTCAGCAATACCGGTACTTCTTAGTGAACACCTGTAACATATTGGTCAGTGAAAAACTAGGTGAGTATTATTAGTCAGTATCTTTAAAATTCTACTTTAAGGCATCTTTGATAGCCTGCACCACCCTTTCATCCTAAACATTCTTTAAAAACAGATGAGGTGCCATGGTGACAGCTTGGATAAGATCCTTGTCCACAAATTCTATAACTTGACTGAGACAAATGTGGACCTGTTGTCAGAAGTAAGTGTGCCTGGCAGCTTGGATGCTGCAAAAAAACTGGCATAGAGTCACATTGTCACCACAGAGGCTTGAGGTTGAAGCAAAAGCACTTAAAGTCATTGTGAGAAGTAGTATACTGAAGGGAAAAGTTTTTATCTTATAACGCAAAATCAATATGGAATTCTGATCCAATTTTTTTTAGTCTTTTCCCATGGGAAAATTAGGTGTCTTAGATTGTTTATGCCAAGCAGCCTGCTATGTGGTATGCAATAACTTCCTTTAGACTTTTCAATATCAGAATCAATTGAGGCCATCAGATAGAGCTTCTAGCCAAGGCTTTCAAGCAGACAATTCCCACATGTGCTGTGTGTAGTGAAGCCAATATAATGCCTTCTGGAATAAAAACATAACTGTTCTCCAAAATAGATCCTTATGCTAAAACACACACACACACAAGCCTTGTGTTTACGTTTTCAGATTAGTTTCAATATTTTTAATGAATTTCTGAGTTTTCTACACGTCTACTTTGTAACAAGAGATAATCTGAGTTCATATTAATTTCATTTCATTTTATTTCATAAGCCTGAAAATAAGAATCAAGAAAGCCTTTTCTTAACTGATCTGATGTTAGTGGCACACATATTTTAATATGTGTTAGGGATAGATATTCTCAACTATTAGATATTGATTGTGTTCTCTGAATTACAATTGGTGGTATGATCAGTTGAGAACTTCAATCATAGTACAAATTCATCAGATATATTAGTCTCAGAGTTCCCTATATGAGTTATATATGAGAGCTCCAACTTTGGCAGGAACATAATACAAGTTTCTGTTTGCTTTATATGATAGAAAACCTCTCAAAATATGGATTTCAGGAAATAACTGCAACTTTCAGTTCAGTTCACAGCACATATAATGTACAAATTCTTTATATGTTCATTATGGATTATCCACCTGAGGTGTCTAAGAAACAGATTAGATTAGATTGAAAATTGGATATCAATTTGAAAAATTAGTAGGACCAGAAAAAGAACATAGTAACCAGAAAAAATGAAAAATAGATATACAAAAATAGTTGTTTCCTTTTGTCTTCAAACAGATTATTGTTAGTAAAACAGAAAAAAACAATTAATAAAACAAAAATTCTTGCACACTACATATCATCTCTGACTTACCTTAGGCAACATGCACTACCTACCAAGGGAACAGAAACAAAAGTAGAATGAGAAGAACAACAAAAATGCTCCTGAGGAACAGAAAGGATAGGGATAATAAGTTTCCAGATTGGAAGGCTCGACAGCCTGAGTTTATCTGTGTATAAATTCAAGGCTACATGATCAAAACCACAGCAGAATTTTTGTGTTCAATTCTGTGCTTTTAAAATATTTTTCGTTTTTAAGCATTCCAATTTGTAAATTTCCAAACAGACAAAAGTCGAGAGAATAAGGTAATGAACTTTACTGTACTCATCACCTATGTTCAGTGGTCAACAATTATTATTAGCATATGACTAAGCTTTATCAGAGAGGGCAATGGCACCCCACTCCAGCACTCTTGCCTGGAAAATCCCATGGACAGAGGAGCCTGGTGGGCTGCAGTCCATGGGGTCTCGAAGAGTCGGACACGACTGAGTGACTTCACTTTCACTTTTCACTTTCATGCATTGGAGAAGGAAATGGCAACCCACTCCAGTGTTCTTGCCTGGAGAATCCCAGGGATGGGGGAGCCTGGTGGGCTGCCATCTATGGGGTCACACAGAGTCGGACACGACTGAAGCAACTTAGCAGCAGCAGCAGCAGCAGCAAGCTTTATTTATATGTTATCCCCCTATCTTAGCACTCCAACCTAATGGGCTATTTTGAAGCAAATCCCAGACATCACTCAATTCACCTGTATGTAACTCTGAAAGATAAGGACTCTAAAAAAATTATTGCTATGATGCTATTATACTGTCTCATTTTAAAAAGTTAGTAAAAAATTGGTAACTTCCAATCAAATACCAGGCTTCCCTGTTGGCTGAGCGATAAAGAATCTGCCTGCCAATGCAGGAGATGTAAGTTCAATCCCTAGGTCAGGAAGATCCATGCAGTTGCAAAGAGTTGAACACGACTTAGTGATTAAACAACAACAGCAATCAAATACTAGTCAGTATCAAATTCAATATGTATTTATATACACATACTCATGTATACATACATATATGGTTGGATTTTTAGAATCAGAATCCAGACTAGACCTTCACTTTGTATTTTCATAATATAAATCTAAAATTCCTTTAAATATAAACTTTCACCTCCATTTTCCCTTATACTTTATTTGTTAAAGAAACTAGGTTATTTTCCTATAGAATTTGCCACATTCATGTATTTTTCTGAATGTTCCTCCATGATTCTCTTTAGAATTTCCTCTGATTCCTATTTCCTGGGCTGCATCTAGACATAAAAGTTTGATCAGATCCAGTTTTGATGTTTTGGCAATAACACTTCATTCAGAATGTTGGGTCCCTCCCATCGTGCCACATTAGGAAATCCACAATGCCTCTCTTTATTTTGGTGTTAAGATTGATCCATAGGTTTATATGTGGTTGGATTAGCTTATCCATTAAAAAGTGCCCTGTCAGTTCACTGAATGGTTTAGTTTTTAGTGATAATTATTATATAGGTCTATTTTTTCAACAAGTATTGCAATATAGTAAGAGTCTGTCATTCCTTTTTCATTTAATAACTGGAATTCTTATCTAGAAAATAACCTTACTTCATCAAGTGTTTATGTTGAGGCACAATTTGTATAGGAAAGCAGAAAAATACTTGATTCTTTTGCTTTAATTATAAGTTATCAGAATAATAGTTTGAGTCTCTAAAATTCTCTGGAGATGATGCTTAAATTGTTTTTATTTGTCATTGTAACCTTATGGATCTTATCATATTTGACAGTTTTTAATTCATTGCTGTTATTGTTTTTTGTTGTTTAATTTATCTCATTTTTGCTAATAAGAACCTCTTCAATTTTGCCTTCAAGTCCTTTTGAAATGATCCCAATAGTCACTGATATATTCTCACTTCTGGTAGGCCAAGCAGTCCCAGGCTCTTCTCTTATATTTTCAGCTCAGACCAGGAAACAACCATAACACTTAAGGCATCTCGGTTCCTTTTGCAGGAAATGAGGTTCATAGCCCACAATCTGGATATTGAGGAGGCTCATGGCTCATCAATTGACAACTAATTTCTAGGCCTTTCTAATAGCAAGATTTTAAGAGAAATACTTTGTTTATATTGATATCTCCATACTTTCCATATTTCCAATTCAAATTTTGGATTATAGGTTTTTGTTTGTTAAGGATTTTATTTCATATGTTTATTTCTTTTTTCTTAAACTGAGAAGTTTAGTTTCATAAGATTGTACATATACAATAATTTAACAGCAATATTAATAATGTAATTAGTTAAAACAACTGAAGATTTCTTTGCAGTTGTTATTGTCATTAAGATATACTTGCCAGGTGTATATAATCAACTTATTGGTTTATGCCACTTAAAATAATTGGCATGTGGTTAAGCTACCAGTTCATACAATTATATTCCCTTGTTTCATTTTGACTTTGGTTTATATGGATTATTTTTTTAGTTTGAATTAGTTATTTTAAAGATTATTTAAAACATTACATTCCCAAAGTTAAAACTTCAAAGTAAAGCACATTCAGAGAATTTTAGCTTATTTACCTTGTTCTTTTTCCTTGGATGTCACCATTTTTATTCATTTGGTTTGTTTTTTTCTGAAAAATATTATAGATATATCTATATATGTACTCCTATCCCTCTTTTCTTTGATAAAATTTAACACTTTACATGATTAAATATCGTGCTCCTTTTCACTGAAAAAATACATCCTTAAAGTACTTAGTAGAATTCCTCATTATTTTTACAAAAAGCAGACATTTTAAACACGGGGCCAGGAACCAGGGTAGGTAACCTTATTCAGTCAACCAACTTTTAATGAGAGATTAATAAAAGTAAGTGTAATAGTCTTGTGATAATAAGACTGATAAGCCACAGATTCTGTAATAATGGAGCTTAAGCTCTATTAACAGAGAGAGATACTTAACTAACAAGTACTCTACAGGGGTAAGTGCTGATGGAAGTGAACACAGAGTGCTGCCAGAGGAACCCACAGGAGAGACATCAAAACCAGAGAGCCTTGAGCTGAGTCCTAAAGAATGGGTAGGAGTTGGCCAGCATAAAGGTAGAGTCTACAGGAGGGTTCAGGTAGAGGAAGAAGCAGACATGAATTCCCATGGACTGGGGGATGATAACATGGACCTAGAGAGATGAGGCTAGAGAACCAGGTGGGGAAAGTTCTGATCAGTGAAGTCCTTGTACTCTGAGCCATGGGGTCTGGATGTGGCCTTGAAGATTCTGGAAGTAGGCCAGAAAGAATAGGACTTTAACATCAAACTGTTGATGCAGGAGTTATATTTTAGAAAGACAACCCTTCAGTCAGTTGTTTATGAATATTATTTAAGAAATGATTTATGATCCATGTTACTATCAAACATGTTCTTTAATATCAGAACAGAACCTATTGGATATGCTATAAAATCTGTATGAGAAAAAAAAAACCCTAAAAGAATATCATTAATAAAATTGACCAGCCAGTCAACTAACCAACCAAACTGTGACCCAAGTACCTACCATCTGGCCAAACTCCCTCCAAACTCCCACCTCTGCAACTTGTTATGTAATCTAAGTATTGAAGTTTCAAAGAAACAAACTTATGAATTGTGTTGTTTCATAGGACCCTTTATATACTTTATATATATATATATATATATATATTTTTTTTTTTTCCCTTCCAGGATTCTTGCCAGGAGAATCCCCTGGGGGTCTCAAAAAAATTGGACATGACTTAGTCACTAAACAACATATCTATCTATCTATCTATACACACATACATACTATAGTCATAGTCATTCAGAGCTTGAAGGCAGGATATATTCAGTTGTAAAGTACCTGAAAGTCATGGCACTCTTTATGAAGCATCATGAAGTATTTAAATTTAAAAATGAGTATCTGATCTTATGCTAAACTTGTTGCTACTAATTGTTATGGTTTATGTCAGTGTTGAGGCAGGCTCTGTTCTAGGTTTTATATGTAGTGCCTCCATTAATCCTCGTGACTTTATTATAAGGAAACACTTGTGCTATCCCCACTTTATAAATGAGGAAACTCAGGTACAAAGAGATGAAGTGACTTTACCAGGATTTATAAGTAGTAAACAGGCAGGGTTGGGTTCACACTACACAGTCTGACCCCAGACTCCAGAGTTGATGGTATCAATGATTATATTATACTGCCTCCCTTTCTCGGAATATTAAAGAAAAAAAAGAAAGAAGCCAAAGGAAATAACACAGTCGAAGAAAATATATGAAATAACATTTTATATTAAAATTTTCTAGAAATTAATTTTCCCAACTTAATTAACAAATCTTAGTGATTTTAGCGGAGAAAGCAATGGCACCCCACTCCAGTACTCTTGCCTGGAAAATCCCATGGATGGAGGAGCCTGGTAGGCTGCAGTCCTTGGTGTCGCTAAGAGTCATGGACAACTGAGAGACTTCATTGTCACTTTTCACTTTTATGCATTGGAGAAGGAAATGGCAACCCACTCCAGTGTTCTTGCCTGGAGAATCCCAGGGACAGAGGAGCCTAGTGGGCTGCCGTCTATGGAGTTGCACAGAGTCGGACACGACTGAAGTGACTTAGCAGCAGCAGCAGTGATTTCAGTGATAATACATTTTGATCTACCTCACCAAAAAAATGTGAATATTCTTTAAGGTTGTGACAGAAAGTCTGTGGATACCCAACGCTTGACAGATGAGATGCCTGAAGTCTTGCAAGAGGTTTCTGGTTGATGACAAGTAAAAGCACAGTTCATGCCTCCTGTATAACACAGTAAAGTGTGAGATTTGGAACAGAGCTTTAAGGGCATTTTAGACCCAAATAGTCATTGGTCACTTGGATCATATTTAATTCTTCTAAGCCCCAAAGAAAGAGAAAGATGGAATTGAGGCTGAATTTGTTTCTAATGGTGCACTACCATCCATACTTCCAATTCATTTCATTCTTTTACATGTAGCTGTCCAATTTTCCCAGCACAATTTATTGTAGAGGCTATGTTTGCCCCATTGTATATTCTTGCCTCCTTTGTCAAAAATAAGGTACCCATAGGTACAAGGGTTTATTTCTGGGCTTTCTATCTTGTTCCATTGATCTATATTTCTGTTTTTGTGCCAGTATCATACTGTCTTGATGACTGTAGCTTTGTAGTATAATCTGAAGTCAGGAAGGTTGATTCCTCCAGCTCCATACTTCTTTCTCAAGACTATTTGGCTATTCAGAGTCTTTTGTGTTTCCATATGGATTGTGAAATTTTTTGCTCTAGTTTTGTGAAAAATACCATTGTTAATATGATAGGAATCACATTGACTCTGTAGGCTGTGATTGGTAGTATAGTCATTTTCACAATATTAATTCTTCCTCCCCAGGAACATGGAATATCTCTCCATGTGTTTACATCATCTTTGATTTTTTTTGTTACTATCTTATAATTTTCTATGTACAGTTCTTTTGTCTCCTTAGGTAAGTTTATTCCTAGATATTTAATTCTTTTTGTTGCAATGGTGAATTGTTTTGATTCCTTAATTTCTCTACCTGATTTTTCATTGTCAGTATATAGAAGTGCAAGTAATTTCTGTGTATTGATTTTGTATCCTGCAACTTTGTTAAATTCACTGATTAGCTGTAGTAATTTTTTGATACCATCTTTAGGGTTTTCTATGTACATTATCATGTCATCTGCAAACAGTGAGAGCTTGACTTCCTCTTTTCTGATCTGGATTTCTTTTATTTCCTTTTCTTCTCTGATTGCTCTAGCTAGGACTTCCAGAACTATGTGAGTAATAGTGGTGAAAGTGGACACCCTTGTCTTGTTCCTGATCTTAGGGGGAATGTTTTCAGTTTTTCACCATTAAGAATAATGTTTGCTGTAGACTTATCATATATGGCCTTTATTATATTGGGGTAAGTTCCTTCTTGGAGAAGGCAATGGCACCCCACTCCAGTACTCTTGCCTGGAAAATCCCATGGACAGAGGAGCCTGGTAGGCTGCAGTCCACGGGGTCGCTAGGAGTCAGACACAACTGAGCGACTTCACTTTTCACTTTTCACTTTCATGCACTGGAGAAGGCAATGGCAACCCACTCCAGTGTTCTTGCCTGGAGAATCCCAGGGCCGGGGGAGCCTGGTGGGCTGTCGTCTATGGGGTTGCACAGAGTTGGACACAACTAAAGCGACTTAGCAGCAGCAGCAGCATGTTCCTTCTATGCCTATTTTTCGAAGAGTTTTATTCATAAATGGGTGCTGAATTTTGTCAAAGGCTTTTTCTGCATCTATTGAGATGATCATATGGTTTTTATTTTTAAATTTGTGAATAGAGTGTTTCATATTGATTGATTTGCATATATTGAAGAATCCTTCAATTCCTAGAATAAACCCAACTTGATCATGGTGTATGGGCTTTTTGATGTGTTGCTGAATTTTGTTTGTAGAAATTTTGTTGAGGATTTTTGCATCTATATTCATCAGTGATATTGGTATGATGTTTTCTTTTTTAGTGTTGTTTTGTCTGGTTTTTGTTTTTATTAGGGTGATGCTAGCCTTGTAGAATGAGTTTGGAAGTGTTCCTTCCTCTGCAATTTTTGGAAAGAGTTTTATAAGGATAGGCATTAGCTCTTCTCTAAATGTTTGATAAAATTCTCCTGTGAAGTTATCTGGTCTTGGGCTTTTGTTTTTTGGGAGATTTTTGATGACAGCTTCAATTTTGGTGCTTGTAATTGGATTATTCATAATTTCTATTTCTTCCAGGTTCAGTCTTAGAAGATTGAACTTTTCAAACAATCTGTCCATTTCTTCCAGGTTATCTATTTTACTTCCATATAGTTGTTCATAATAGTCTCTTATAATCTTTTGTATTTCTGCATTGTCTGTTGTAATCTCTCCTTTTTCATTTCTAATTTTGTTGATTTGATTCTTCTCTCTTCTTTTCTTTATGAGTCTGGCTAAAGGCTTGGAAATTTTGTTTATTTTCTCAAAGAACCAACTTTTAGTTTTATTAATTTTTATTATTGTTTCTTTCATTTCTTTTTCATTTATTTCTGCTCAGATCTTTATGATTTCTTTCCTTCTACTATTTTTGGGGTTTTTTTTGTTCTTTTTTTTCCAGTTGTTCTAGTTGTAAAATAAGGTTGTCTGTTTGATGTTTTTCTTGTTCCTTTTGGTAGGATTGTGTTGCTATAAACTTCCCTCTTAGAACTGCTTTTGCTGCATCCCATAGGTTTTGAGTTGTGTTTTCATTGTCATTTGTTTCTAGAAAGTTTTTGATTTCCCTTTAGATTTCTTCAGTAACTTGTTGGTTGTTTAGAGACGTGTTGTTTAGTCTCCATGTGTGTGTGTTTCTTATAGTTTTTCTTGTCATTGATACCTAGTCTCATAACATTGTGGTTGGAGAAGATGCCTGATACAATTTCAATTTTCTTAAATTAACTGAGGTTTGATTTGTGACCCAAGATGTGGTCTATCCTGGAGAATGTTCCATGTGCACTTGAGAAGAAAGTGTACTCTTTTGCATTTGGATAGAATGTCCTGAAGATATCAATGAGATCCATGTCATATAATGTATCATTTAAGACCTGTGTTTATTAATTTTCTGTTTTGATGATCTGTGCATTGGTCTGAGTCGGGTGTTAAAGTCTCCTACTATTATTGTGCAACTGTCAGTTTCTCCTTTGTGTCTGTTAGAGTTTGTCTTATGTATTGCAGTGCTCCTATGTTGGGTGCATAGATATTTACAATTGTTACGTCTTCCTCTTGGATTCATGCCTTGATCATTAGGTAGTGTCCTTCTTTATCTCTTGTAATCTTCTTTATTTTAAGGTATATTTTGTCTGATATGAGGATTGCTACTCCAGCTTTATTTTGCTTTCCATTTGCATGGAATATATTTTTCCATCCTCTCACTTTGTCTATATGTGTCTTTAGGTCTGAAGTGGGTCTTGTAGACAGCATATATATGGGTCATGTTTTTGTACCCATTTAGGCAGTCTTTGTCTTTTGGTTGGAGCGTTTAATCCATTTACATTTAAAGTAATTATATATATATATATATATATATATATATAAATCTTATTGACATTTTCTTAATTGTTTGGGATTGATTTCATAGATCTTTTTTCTCCTCTTGTATTTCTGGACTATATAAGTCCCTTTAACATTTGTTGTAAAGCTGGTTAGGTGGTACTGAATTCTCTTAACTTTTGCTTTTCTGAAAAGCTTTTGATTTCTCCATCAATTTTGAATAAGATCCTTGCCTGTTACTGTAATCTTATCTTGGTTATAGATTTTTTCCTTTCAGTACTTCAAATATATCTTGCCATTCCCTTCTGGCCTGCAGACTTTCTGCTGAAAGATCAGCTGTTAAGCTTATGGGGTTTCCCTTGTATATTACTTGTTGTTTCTCCCTTGCTGCTTTTAATATTCTTTCTTCATGTTTAGTTTTTGTTCATTTGATTAGTATGTCTCTTGGCATGTTTCTGCTTGAGTTTATCCTGTATGGGACTCTTTGTGTCTCTTGGATTTAGTTGACTATTTCCTTTTCCATGTTGGGGAAATTTTCATTTATAATAACATCAAAAATTTTCTCATACTCTTTCTTTTTCTCTTCCTCTACTGAGACCTCTATAATTCAAATGTTGGTGTGTGTGATATTTTTCCAGAGGTCTCTGAGACTATCCTCAGTTATTTTCATTCTTTTTATTTTATTCTTCTCTACAGAAGTCATTTCCACCATTTTATCATTCAGCTCACTGATTTGTTCTTCTGATTCAGATATTCTGCTACTGATTCCTTCTAGAGTATTTTTAATTTCAGTAATTGTGTTGTTTGTCTCTGTATGTTTATTCTTTAATTCTTCTAGGTCTTTGTTAATTGATTCTTGCATTTTATCAGTTTTGTTTTCAAGGTTTTTGATCATCTTTACTATCATTATTCTGAATATTTTTCAGGTAGTTTAGTTTGCCTGTTTCCTCTTCATTTATTTGGACTTCTGTGTTTCTAGTTTGTTCCTTTATTTGTGTAGTATTTCTATGCCTTTTCATTGTAATTATTATTATTTTTTTATCTTAATTGTGTTTGAGATCTCTTTTTCCCAGGCTTCAAGGTTGGATTCTTTCTTCCTTTTGGTTTCTGCCCTCCTAAGTTTGGTCCAGTGGTTTGTGTAAGCTTCCTGTAGGGTGAGATTTGTGATCAGTTTTTGTTTGTTTGTTTGTTATTCCCCTGATGGGCAAGGTGAATGAGGTGGTAATCCTGTCTGCTGATGACTGGGTTTGTATTTTTGGGTTGTTTGTTGTTGAGATGAGGCGTCCTGCACAGGGTGCTACTGGTTGTTGGTGATGCCAGGTCTTGTATTCAAGTGGTTTCCTTTGTGTGAGTTGTCATTAATTGATACTCCCTTTTCATGCAAAGATGGGCTTCATAAAGGACAGAGATGGTATGGACCTAACAGAAGCAGAAGATATTAAGAAGAGGTGGCAAGAATACACAGAAGAACTTTAGAAACAAGATCTTCATGACCAAGATAATCACGATGGTATGATCACTAACCTAGAGCCAGACACTCTGGAATATGAAGTCAAGTGGGCCTTAGAAAGCATCACTACGAACACAGCTAGTGGAGGTGATGGAATTCCAGTGGAGCTATTTCAGATCCTGAAAGATGATGCTGTGAAATTGTAGCACTGAATATGCTGGCAAATTTGGAAAACTCAGTAGTGGCCAAAGGACTGGAAAAGATCAGTATTCACAAAGAATACATGTAGGAAAAATATAATAGGTTTTTAAAAATTAAAATTATTAAAAAAAGAAAAGAAAAAATGGAAGAAGAAAGAAAAAAAAAAAAAAGGAAAACTCCACAGAACTGCAAAAGCCCAACGTAGAGGCAGATGTTTATAACAACAATTAAAAGTGTGAATGAATATACACATATACATATACACCCATAAGCAAAATCAAAACAGTCCAAAAAAATAAAGTACAATAGACTGACCTGGTGAACAGAGGAAACCAAAAATTATATCTACCAGAAAAAACTAACTAAAGCACAAACTGGAAAAGAGGACTAGAGCAAGGTGCCAATTGGGGAATAAAGCAATGAAAGTAAAACTAACAAATACATTGGGAGGAAAGAAAAGAAAGAAATAATAGATATGCAAAATTAAATAGAGGTAGATGAAGATTTATATACATTGAAGTTTAACTGCAAGAGGCAAAGAACAGTAGGAAAGGGAAACAAAGGAATGAATGTAGAAAAATTATAATAGGTTTAAAAATTAAAATTAAAAAAAGAAAAGAAAGGAAAAAAAAGGAAAACTCCATAGAACTGCAAAAGCCCAACATATAGGCAGAGGTTTATAACAGCAATATAAAATGTGACTGAGAAAAAAAAGCTCAAGAGTTTAATTAGCTTTCATAGTGCCAATAAAATCGACAACTACAACAAAGGGGGGTGGGGAGACCAAAAAAGAAAAATCCAAAAGAATCCACAAAGTAAGTCACAACATAAGAATAATAAATGCTTTACTTGAGTCACTGCTGTGAGAATCCTTTCCCTCACTGGTAGTCACAGTCCACCTCACCTGCCTAGGATGCTCTCCACTGTGTTATCTCTGGACCTGCTGTGGGGGTAGCTCACATTCTAATCTGGTCCTACTCCTATGTATTTTGCCTCCAGGGTCCACAGCTATCAGAACTAGTGCATTTTCTTTTATGGGAGCTCTCAATGACCTTTTATATATTCCATAGACAGAGCTTGCGTAGTTGATCGTGTGGATTTAATCCGCATCTTGTACAGCTGGTGGGAAGGTTTTAGGTCTTCTTCCTTAGCCGCACTGCCCCTGGGTTTCAATTTTGGTTTTATTGTGGTTTTTAAAAGAACCCTGAGGGCTCAGATTAGCCATCCCTGTTAAAATACACTTTCTCCTTGGGAATTGTTTGTTGATTTATTTATTTACTCTTCTATATAAACAGGGGCTTCCCAGATGGCTCAATGATTAAGAATCCACCTGCTATGAAGGAGATTTGGGTTTGATCCCTGTGTCAAGAATATACCCTGGAGGAGAAAATGGCAACCCACTCCGGTATTTTTGCTTAGAAAATTCCAAGGACAGAAGAGCCTGGCAGGCGACAGTCCTGGGGGTCACAAAGAGTCTGACATGACTGAGCATGCACACACATTTAAATACACAGTCAATGCAAGCCATGAAAAGGTACAGGATATCTCAGTTACTTCTGAATTTCAGATTATTTTCTGATGTCTTTTCAAATCTTCCTATGAGCTTTGTAAAGATTTTCTGCAATAGAAAACTGCATGCAAGCACCTTAGGGTCAAGCCTTTTCTCACCTAAGCTTAATGTCTTTACTGTGTGAGCTAAGATCATTATAAAACTCACAGGAAAGCCGATTCATCTGTTACCATGTATAGTAACATCTCAAAGAGACAACTAAACTTGACAGTTGAGGGGATTTGCAATTGAAAGAGAAAAAAACATGAGCCAAGTTGAGAGCCATATAATTATCCTCATTCACACTGTGACTCCCTTTAAAGTGATTTATTCAAGATGGTTACCCATGTACTCTTAGTCAACTCCTTTCTTGACTACACGCTAATTCTGATTTTGGCATTTGTCTGTAGAATATGTTTGCTCTTCCTTTTGAAAGGGAATTGTGCTGCATTTTCAGTAGTGTTTAAATCAGTTAATCATATTTCCCAATTATCCTGTAACGTTAGTTATTTGAATTTCAAGTTGCAATGTTCTTAGAGAAAGCTTAATATCTTCATTATATATACAGTCATGGTTAGCTAATTAGCATCCTGAATTCTGCAGTTTTACCCTGGCTGCCACTATTTCTGGATTTAACGATATATTGAATAGTTTTTCATTTTAAAAAGTTTAGAAGGAACAATACCATTGTTGATTTCTATTTAGTGTTTTTCAAACAGGAAACCCCCCTTGGAAGTGGCCAGACACAGTCTAAATGTATTATTCTTCTCATATATTGGTTTATAAATAAAAGCACTCTTGAATGTTTTCCAAAAGAGTAATGCAATTTACAATATAGTTAATGAAAATTAAGCTATATTGGTTTTCCTGGAGGAAAATTGCACTACATAATTAATTTTAAAAATCGCTGTTTATTTCTTCAGTTTATTGGGAAACAAGAAACAGATTCAAAATAATGAAGCTAAGAGAACAGATTGCGTTTTGACATTCTCTCTAATTAAAAGATCAGCGCTTCGGAAGCAATTTCACCTTGTTGAGTTGCCATTTGAGTTGCCATTGTACTTAAGGCTTTTCTTCTCCTTTCCTTAAATAAGGGTTCTCATCTTTTAAATGAAAGATGGAAAGGAACTGCAATTATTTCTGTTATAAAAATAAATGTCTTATAATTTTGATATTTTTAACATGTTGCTCTTGATATTTTTATACAATGTACAAAGCCATAAATCAATATAAACCAGAGAGGTGTAGGGACATGCGCAAAGTTACATGTTTGGCAACAGCTGAACTGAGACTAAACCACAGGCCTCTGGATATCCAGTCTAGTGCTTTTTCACTTGTCTGAACTTTCTATACTGTGATATGGCAATTTGTAGAATCTCAGAAAATATGAACTCAGAATATCGAGTCCAGGGGCTGTACTGAAATGGAAACTTCTTTGTATAATTTAGTAGTGACCTTGTTTCTGTTGTTGTTTACTAATTTGTGTCCAACTCTTTGCGACCGCATGGACTTCAGCACTCTAGGCTTCCCTGTCCTTCACTATCTCCGAGAGTTTGCTCAAACTCATGTCCATTGAGTCAGTGATGCCATCCATCTATCTCATCCTCTGTTGCCCCTCCTCCTTTTGCCTTCAATCACTCCCAGCATCAAGGTCTTTTCCAGTGAGATGGCTCTTCACATCAGGTGGCCAAAGTATTGGAGCTTCAGCTTAGTATCAGTCCTTCCAATGAATATTCAGTGTTGATTTCCTTTGAGATTGACTGGTTTGATCTCCTTGCTGTCCAAGGGACTCTAAGAGTCTTCTCCAGCACCACGATTCAAAAGCATCAGTTCTTTGGCACTCACCCTTCTTTATGGTCCAACTCACACACCTGAAATGACTATTGCAAAAACCATAGTTCTAACTATATAGGCCTTTTTTTGGCAAGTTGATGTCTCTACTTTTTAACATGCTGTTTAGGTTTGTTATAACCTTCCTTCCAAAGAGCAAGTCTTTGAATTTCATGGCTGCAGTTACCATCCATGGTGATTTTGGATCGCAGGAGAAAGAAAATCTGTCATTGCTTCCATGTTTTCCCCTTCTATTTACCTTGAAGTGATGAGACCAGATACCATGATCTTAGTTTTCTTCAGGTTATTTTAAGCCAGTTTTTTCACTCTTCTTCACCCTCATCAAGAGGCTCTTTAATTCTTTTCACTTTTTGCCAATAGAGTGGTATCATCTGCATATCTGAGGTTATTGATATTTCGCCTGGCAATCTTAATTCCAGCTTGTGATTAATCCAGACTTGCATTTCAGTTCATGTACTCTGAATATAAGTTAAATGATACAAATATATTTGTATAGCATTCTGTGGTTGTAAAAATCCTCTCACTACTGTCTCCCTCTCTCCTGTTCAACTTCTCTTCCCCTCTTTCTCACATATCTCATTTGAGCCTTATATATTACAAACTCTTATGTGAGCATCACAATAATGTTAATAGACTAAGATTAACATTAGATCAACATACATTTCAAGGAAATGATCTGTTTTTCTTGTTCTTCAAGGTTTTGGCACAATTCAATTTCACACAGTTGAAGACTGGTTTCTATTTCCTTGATGGCTCCCAACGGGGGACCACCCTTAGCCTCTCAAGGTCTCTCTCTTGTCCCCTTACATCTCAGAACCATAAGAGGACATCTTACTCTTGGCAGGCTGCTATCTCACTGAGCTTCCTTCTGTAGTCTCATTTCTCTTTAACTGCGGTCTAATAGGTGCTCTACTTTTAAGGACTTGAGTGAGCAAATTGAATTCACTTATATAATCCATGATAATTTTCTGTCTAAAATCTGTACCCTTAATGACATCCACAAAATCCCTTTTGTTATGGGTTCACATGTTCCAGAGGACAGACTAACAGGCCATCAGATCTGCCTACAATATATCTCATATTTCCTTGACCACCACCCTCCCGTCACAATGTCCTTTTTGGTCTCAAACCTGTTAAGTACTTTCTACTTCATAGTCTTTGAACTTCCTGGGGCTTGCTCCTAGATTTCGTCCTCTGACCCATTGCACATCATAGAACTTGGGTTAGTTCTGAAAGTGAGTCCAGCTGAACCCATAGGTAGGGATTCAGTGAATTGAAGCTACGAAAATTTGAAGATAACAGAAGTTGTACACAAGAGATTGAGTCTGATAAGTATGATGGTAATAAACCTTCTCATCTTACATTTTTGAACTGTTAGTCCTTGGAGCCCAGGGACATTGGTCTCTGATATCTTGGAAGGGGTGAGTACATTACATGTTTTGTCTGGAACTGACTTTGATGATTGAATTGGGGGTAAGAAAAAGAATTACTTGAGAGTTTAACAAAAATAATTGTGAAGCTGTATTTGCAATGTTTTTTTGTCTTTAATACTAGACCTTTTGTTTTAGCACAAACAGTTAGTGAGCTACTGATTTTGAAACAGAATCATGCAAGAAAGAGGGTATTACTGAGAGAAGGTGAGATCACCAGTTATTTTTCAGACAGAAGTTGTTTTTTAAATTATACTTTTCTGAGTCCTAAAGATTTCTTTCTCATTTGATGTTAAGCTCTTATGTGTCAATCTTTTTTTAAATTAAATTTATTTTATTTTTTAACTTTACAATATTGTATTGGTTTTGCCATATATCAACATGCATCCGCCACAGGTATACATGTGTTCCCCATCCTGAACCCTCCTCCCTCCTCCCTCCCTGTACCATCCCTCTGGGTGTGCACCAGCCCCAAGCATCCAGTATTGTGCATCGAACCTGGACTGGTGACTCGTTTCATGTGTCAATCTTGATCTGTTTGCATGTAGAGTGAGCAAATATATATTGTATAACTGTTAACTAGCAAACCAGCAGAGCATATAGAATAGAGCCAGTGATGTGACAACTTTCCTGGTCTGGTGAAACTGCACAGATATCTATCACCTGGTATTTTAATATGCAGTACAGCCCTCAGAAACATCATTGCTATTTGCAACTAAACATTAATTTGAGACTAGTGAATCAATTAATCAATCAAAATCTGTCTTTTAAAACAGTACAATTTTTTTAAAGACAAACAAATTTGACTCAGGATTTGAAGTTTGATGGAGTGAAGAAGAAAAGCTTTTCCCTATTTATAACCTGAAAAAAGGAAGCTTTCCATTTCATTCCGTTGCTTTACATTGGCTAAGGAAAACGTATCTCAAGATATGGCCTGACAGAATAAAAATGGAATGGGCAGTCTAAAATGGGATAATACCTGAAATTAAGGAAATGGGATGCAGGTGTGGAAATGGATGAGGTGTTAATACGTGTGTGCATGCTCAGTCACTTCAGTCATGTCCAATGCTGTGACCCTATGGACTGTAGCCCACCAGGTTCCTCTGTCCATGGGGATTCTCCAGGCAAGAATACTGGAGTGGGTTGCCATGCCATCCTCCAGGAGATCTTCCTGACCTAGGGATGGAACCTGTGTCTCTTACATCTCCTGCATTGGAAGGTGGGATCTTTATCATTAGAGCCACCTGGGAAGGGATGAGGTGTTAAGACAATCATAGCCTTTCTGGAAAAATCTAGCTACTGAAAGTTTGCACCTGTTAAGGTTATTGATTAAGTGAAGATGTTAGCAGAAGAAAAATGAATGGGCTGGTTCTGAGAGTAGGGTTCAATGTGTTGGTGGAGAATCTGTGAATAGGCAATGCTGAGAAATAGAAATCTATAGTCACTGGGAGTGGGGATGTAGGCAAACTGAGGCAGAACCTTGCTTCTGAGATTCTAAAACACAGAATTCATGTATCATGAGTTATCAAGGTGGAGACTGGGTTTGGAAATGGGGTGAAGATACCTGGCTATGAAACCAAATAGCCATTAGATTTATTTGACATTCAGTCACAGATCTTTGGACCTGAGCTTCTTCAGTCCGTCCTTTCTGAGGCCACACAAAGGTTTATTCATAGTGAAATTATTGAGCTTATACCTGGAAGTCAAGGACCCCAGCTGCAGGAAGTTGAAAAAACTGTTCCAGAACATTCTCCAAAACTATTTAAAAAAAAAAGAAAAAGCTAATTTATATTCTCTTATCCTCTCCAATCCTATTTCTAAACCCATTTCTGTTTCTCTTCTTTCTCCTCTTTCTTTCATGGCAAAAAGATTTAGCAGCTCTGAAGGGATGGGGACAGTAAGAAACATAAAAAAGGGAACCTTCTCTTAGTTTTAAACCTTTGGGAAGTCCTGCTACAGACATTTCTATACATTTTTGGAAGAGGGTATGTTATAAATGATAATCAAGTGAAGAAAGTCCTATTATCCAATTGGGCAAACAGAGATTGGATTATCAGTCACTGGGGTGATCAATTCATTTTCTTAGGGAAGCACAAGGTATCTGCCCTTTTTAGCATCAACTACAGTGTTAGGTGTATTACAAACAATGTCTCCAAATTATTTTTTCCTTTTTTTCTATTATCCTTTATTCAGCAGGAGTTGCTTTCATTTTTCTCTCTTCCTTGTGATTTTAAAATTTGTACTGAATGCACAAGAGGGCTAAAATACAATCCTTTCTTGGCATAGAGATTTGCCACCCAGCTGGCATTTTTATTATAAGGACAGTTACCTGGGGAGGTGATTTACTGGCAAGAACAAAATCAGTATATCCTGTTATCTCTCCAGTGTTTCCCTAACAGACTCATTAGAACACAGTATATGGAATTCAGAGGGGGCTTGAGTCTAGGATCTGGACATTCCCTAGCTGAAAATCTGAGCAAAGAAAACTGAAAAGCCAAACCTCAAACATCTGTACCTCTTTGTAGTAGACACAGTTGTTTATTAAGATATAAATAACATTTTGCTTTAAGGTAAATAGGTAAAGGGCTGCTACATGTAATTCTTCTCTCAGGTAAATGCTGTCCATATTAATAACATCATAGTCTCATGACTCGTCTTACTGAACTATGCAAAATAGCAAAAAGACTTTAGAAGTCCTACTGTTTCAACCTTTATTTATTTTTATTTTTTTAAATTTTTTAAATTAATTTTATTTTATTTTTAAACTTTACATAATTGTATTAGTTTTGCCAAATATCAAAATGAATCCACCACAGGTATACATGTGTTCCCCATCCTGAACCCTCCTCCCTCCCCATACCATCCCTCTGGTTCAACCTTTAAATACAGTAATCCAAAGAAGACTATTTCTAAATCCACACCTATTTCATAAACACAAACTCTGCTACAAATGATTTTGACTTTCCCGCCTTCTATTTCCACACATTGAGGGACATCTTTTGATCTTCTATGATACAGTAGTTATATCTTGCCAGTGAGCAATTACTTGATTTTGGATGGCACATTATTGCTTCAGGTGCTTAGGTGTCTTCTAGTAGATCATACGGAGTGCTGTCAAACTCTGTAATAACCTGGGGAGATGAATTCACCCTTAGGACAGTATTTCTTTCCTTCAGAAGGAGTTATTATAAATAGTTTATGAGCCTCCTTACCCTTTCTTGACTCCAGCCCCTTCCTGTGTCCTCCTGCAGTTACCCCGGACCCCCTTGGTATTGCCGGGTGCTCAGAATTGTTCACTCTTGTGCATCTTTGAACCCCATAATCTGGACATTTATTGTCTCCTTCAGGTTTCCTTCTTCTTCTTCTTCTTTTTTTTTTTTTTAAAAATCTTTTGCTATGTACAGATAACTCCTAAACTTAGTGCTTAAAGTAACACACATTCTTTATTTCACAGGTTCGATGGGTCAGAAATTTGGGAGTGATTTCGCAGTGTTTCTGGCTCTGGGTCTCTCACGAGGTTGCAGCAAGTTGTTGACAGGGGCTGTAGTCAAGTGGAGGCTGGACTGAGGCGGAAAGCTCTGCTTCCAAGATGATTCACTCACATGACTGTTGACAGGATGCCTTTTGATAGGGCCTCTGAGTTTTCCCAGGATGAATGATGCCTTTTATTACTCAGTCTTGAAAGTCAAACACTGTTAGTTCTTCTATATTCTATTCATCAGAATCAAGTCACGAAGTCCAACTCACATTCAAGGGAAGGGAAATTAAACTTCATCTCTTGAAGTGAGAGATATCAAAGAATTGGTAGACATAGTTTACAACTACCACATCCTCCAAATATCTTTGCCTTCAGTTCACCTGTCTTGTATCATATGACTTTAGTTGATGATGAAACTCTCAACTAAGTTAATACTTGAGAGTAGGTGTGTTAAAATATTTAACTTCTTTGGGCAACATAATATAAAAATTAGAAAAGCATACAGCCAGTTCATACTGTCTCTGCTATTGACAAATTATATGACTTTGGGAAAATTATTTAACCTTTATAAACCTCACTTTCATCAACTGTTAGTTTAGTGTGTTGATATCCACCCTACACAGGGTAATGCAGAGTGGAAGTCATCATGTGAAATAACTAAGAGTTCTTCTGCGTGTAACAGGTTCACAATCATTGGGAGCTGTAATAAAAATAACACTGAGTATTATTTGGGAAATTTTGGTGACCTTGGAATAACTCAGATATCTAAATAATGTGTGGCCATGTTTATTATCAGAGCTCTCCTCAGTCCAAAGTTTCCCCTCTATCCCCCTCTCTGCCAGTCCCTCAGTGATCCTGCCCAGAGACTTCAGTGTATCATAGTGAAAATGCCCACCAGTTATAGGGTCCTGTCTCTGAGCCTCTGCTCTACTGCCCGTGAGTGATGTGAGCTCAGGCAAACTTTTCAACCTTTTAAGTTGTCTCTCTACATCTATATAAATTTAGAGATGCTTATTTCTTTTTTGTAGCACCATGGATGAGCTGTAGTAAAAACTATAATAGTGCCTCAAAAACTGGTGGCTTGCTCTTTCATTTAAGTCAGTGGTTCTCAAACACAGCTGTACATTGGAATCCCCAGGAGCACTTTAAAAAATCCTGATGTCTAGTTCCATTCCAGAGATTCTAATTTAATTGATCTGAGGACCAGGTGGTACCTACACATCTGGAGTTTTTAAAAGCTCCCCAGGGAGTTTTATTCTGCTAAGAACTACTAGTTTAGATTGATAATTCTATCTCTTATAACAATCATTAGACCAAAGGAGCTAAATCAATTAGATCAAAGGTAAAATAGTCTAAAAAAACCTTAAAAATTTAAGTCTTATCCTTCCATACTTTCAATCTTTCTTTTCTTGTTATTTTCCCTTTGATAAATTGCTTTTTTCTCAATTATATATTTAACCCATTTGTTCTGTATTTCCTAATTTTATTATTTTTGCTTCACCTGAACCCTAAGCCCCTTGTACTACAGTCCTATAGCTTAAAATAATAAGAAAGGAAAAAGCAAATGTAAATTCATGGTGTTGTGTTTAGACAGATTCTTCTAGCAGGAGTGATGATACCATGTTGCTCGGGGAAGCACGTAGGCATCCTGCATGCTCTGTAAGAACCACTGATGCACAGAGCCATTGGCACACCGGCCTGTGTATTGGCAGTGGTGCATGTAACAGATGGGACTGAGTGTAGGCAGTCAAGTGTTCAAGCTCTGTCTCTGAATTGACTAATGGTTTTGATGGCAGAAATTCAAGGCCAAAGTACTGGGATGCTGGTCTCTGTGTTGTATTGAATGTCTGCAATTAAAGCTTTGGGACCACTCCCTTTCTGCTCTAACTCAAACTTAATTAATTTTGAATTAAAATGAATAGTTTCCACGACCACATGAGGTCCATTTTGGGTTTGGCTGATCAGGATTACTGTAATGATGTCCCCACCCCTTGAATATTCCCCACAAAAGACCCCTAAGAAGCCAATTTAAAATGCCGTCCAAAGTGGCATGTTGCTGCTAAATATTTTGATATGTATAGGGCATTTTCATATCCGTGTCCTCTGTAGAGACTCTGTAGGTGTCCTCTTGGAAAATGCCAGTGTAGCATAGAATCAGCATGGGCATCTGGCACTCAACAGCAATTCTGAGAAGGTCATTTGTCAGGGCTTTCAGAACTATTTCAGATCAGGTCTTGCTCTAAATTAAAGATCTAGTCCCAGATACAGTTTTCAGATGGAAGTTTTAAATCATACCTTGTCTGGTTGTTTTTATCATAATTAGTTCTATTGTTTAAAGTTCAGACCTAATACATCCACAATGATGGATTTAGTTTCCACGTGGGTTATTTAGCTTTATTCTATTGTATTATTGCAGATTGTTCTTTTAATCCTACTAGAGGCCTTGCAGGTGCCTTCTGTCAGGAAAAAAATGTGTACTGTTGACTCTTGAACAACACAGATTTGAACTGCGTGGGTCCACTCATATGCAGATGTTTTTCAACAGTAAACATACCTTGCAACACAAACTGTAATGGATGCAGAACTTCAGATATGGAGGAACTGTGTATTGGAAGGGCTGACTGTAAACCACATGGGAATTTTTGATACTAATCAAGAGTCAGTGCCCCTAACTGCCTACATTGTTCAAAGTCAACTGTATATAGACTTTGTATCCCATATGCTCTGCATTCCCTGCATTGGAATACCATGTAACTCAGATTACTTGGCAAATGTGTGGACACCAGCGCATGATCTTGAGTAATGTTGGAACTAAGTGTAAACATCGTCTTGTGTTGTTTTCATCCTATATGCTTCTTTTTAGAAAGCCCAAAAGTAAAAATATCCGTGGGTATAGGAATTGGGTAATGATAATGTTTAAGAAAGCCTGCCAGTAGGTCAACCAGAATGCTGTGTGATAATGTGTGACCTGGTGGACATAGAGTTGTGAACTGAGTGGCTGGATAAAACTCTACTTTCTTAATTCAGCAACACCACCACCCCCACACCCCGCATTCTGACATGTGCTGAAGAGTGTTTTGCAGCCTTCCATTTCTATTCTACAAGCTGAGCTACCTGGGAAGCCCTGCCATTCTACTATTATATAGTCAGAAAACAAAAGAAATTTTCTAAGAGTGGTAAATCTATGATTTTGGGGCTAAATGTGATTCTTTAGAGCTTCCAGTTTAGCTTTTTAGGAAAATTGCTATTATGCTAGTATTGCTATTATTAAAAGGAATTCTATGTTTTGTCAATTATTTAATATAATATTATGATTTTTGAAGAAGACATAGTTAATCTAATAAAATAACAATGGAGGAAAAAAGTTGTCATCACTTTCATTGAATAATTATTCTTTTTTTAAGAAAAACTTTATTGAAGTATAGTTGATTTACAATGTGTTAATTTCTGGTGTACATAAAAGTGATTCAGTTATATATATTTATGTATGTGCATGCATGCTAAATCATTCCAGTCATGTCCAACTCTTTGTGACCCTATGGACTGTAGCCAGCCAGGCTAGTCTCTCCATGGGACTCTGGGCTCCTGTGTCCAGGCAAGAATACTGGAGTAAGTTGCCACGGCCTCCTCCAGGTGATCTTCCTCCTGACCTGGAGATCAAACTCATGTCTCTTATGTCTCCGTCACTGCCAGGTGGATTCTTCAGCACTAGCACCACCTGGAAAGCCTATATATATATATATATATATATATATATGTGTGTGTATATATATATATTCTTTTTCATTTCTTTTCCATTATGATTTATTATAGAATACGGGATATAGTTTGCTGTGCTATACAGTAAGACTTTGTTGTTTATCTATTATTTACATAGTAGTTTGTAACTGTTAAGAGCTTCTCAGGTAGTTCAGCTGGTAATGGATCCACCTGCATTGCAGGAGACCCTGGTTCGATTTCTGGGTCAGAAAGTTCCCCTGGAGAAGGAATAGGCTACACACTGCAGTATTGTTGAGCTTGCCTGGTGGCTCAGATGGTAAAAATCTGCCTGCAGTGTGGGAGACCAGGATTCGATCCCTTGGTTGGGAAGATCCCCTGGAAGAGGGCATGGCAACCCACTCCAGTATTCTTGCCAGGAGAATCCCATGACAGAGGAGCCTAGCTGGCACAACACAGTGACACTGCTAATCCCAAACTCCTAATTTATCCCTGGAACTACAACTATCCCTTAAATGTAGTTTGTTAGCAAAGTAATGTAAGTCACTGGCAAATTCCAGCTTCTATCTATTTCTAGGTTTTCTCCCAAGGCCAGAGTCCTCACCATCTCTGGGTTCAACTATCAATTCTGACCCTGCCATCTTTGTACTAGTAAGAAGAGATTAGGATGTGTTTGAGTAACAAACCCTAGAACACCAATAGCTTAGCACAAATGAGTCTAGTTTTACTCTTGCAAAATCTGCTGTCTGCACTATGGTTCTCCAAGGCAGCTCCCTTTAAGCAGTGACTTGGGGATTCACTCTGTTACCATCTGGTGCTCTATCATTTCAGCATGTAGCTTCTGGTTCCCTGAAACAGGAAAAAAAAAAAAACATGCAAAGTTCGCACTTCTTTCTGCTTATAGCTGATAGTCCACAATGAAATGGGGAATGTGTATTCAGGAGGAGGGGGATGGAAGAGGACCAGTAAACAGAGAATTACTACTGCCATCCTGTCCCTGCATTCTCTTCATTTTCCTTCTTTGGACTTCACCTCATATTTAGTTCCTTGCAGTCATCTCCAAATGGGTCTTCCTGGCTTTGTTTTCTGGGATCTTCAGCACATTCTAAACACTGCTGCCAGACTAATCTTATAAAACTCTTTTCATCATATCAGTTCTCTGCTGCAACATCTACAACCTCCCTCTGACCATGAATTATAAACCTAGTCTAAATTTCTCAGCATGTGTCATGTAAGACTTTGCAGTTTGCCCCCGGGCTCTGGGCTTCCCTGATAGTTCAGTTGGTAAAGAATCTGCCTGCAATGCAGGAGACCCTGGTTGGATTCTTGGGTTGGGAAGATCCTCTGGAGAAGGGATAGGTTACCCACTCGAGTATTCTTGGGCTTCCCTTGTGGCTCAGCTAGTAAGAATCCACCTACCACACGGGAGGCCTGGGTTCAGTCCCTGGGTTTTGAAGATGCTCTGGAGAAGGGGAAGGCTACCCACTACAGTATTCTAGCCTGGAGAATTAATTCCATGGACTGTATAGTGCATGGGGTCACAAAGAGTTGGGCACAACTGAGTGACTTTCACTTTCACTTTTTCCAGGCTTTATTTTCAAACTTCTCACTGTGAATCTCCAATATAAACACTTGAATTCTCAACTCCAGCCATACTCATGGCCTCCTATATATACCTTGCCCAGGTCTACCTCTGCAAGATTATCTTCCCTTTGCCTTCCACTTCTATCCTCTATTCCTAAAATTCCATGTCCAGGAAACTGAGGGCATTGTCTGTCTCTCTGCTGACCTCCTACTGCATCTTTGACTCAGCTGGCGTGTGCATCGTCGTGTTGGTATCAATACTCCACTCTTCCTGGACTTTTGGCTTATCTCTTCTACTAGGTCATTAGTAAGACAGGAGCCATACCTATTCCTGCATATCCCCCAAATCTCAGGAAATGTTAAAAATATAATAATATATGGTAAGATCTGTTGAGAAAATGGAATGGTTAGGGAGCTAATCATTCCATATTCCATGTCATAGGGATGATTAGGGAGCTCTAATTTGCTTTATGTGATCCATAAGCTCTGGTTTCATGTAGCATTGTATTGATATTGTGATGGGAAATATATTCTTATTTCCAGTGCATACTGGCAGTGTGAAGTCCATGGCTTAGAAGTCTTAAGATGAGTATTGTGATAACTAATGATAATGTATTTGTTTGGTTTTACATAAAGAGAATTTTAAAGTCTCTTCATTAATGACCCATTGAGGTTCATGATTCATAGTGGTGAGTGTTTGGTACTAGATTCTGCTTTAAATCAGTATATTGTTACCATGATTTAGGAGTGACTTATAGTTAAGAGTTCAAGGCTTTGGAGCCAGACAGCTTTGGGTTCAGGTTATAGACCTTGTACCATATGGCTGTGTACTTTGGAGATTCAGGCTTCCCTGAGACATTTTAAGTTTTTGTGAAATGCTTGTTATATCTACCTATATCACAGAATTGTCAAGATGATGGAATGATATAAGATCTCCTAGACACTTAGGACGGAGAAGGCAATGGTGACCCACTCTAGTCCTCTTGCCTGGAAAAGCTCATGGACAGAGGAGCCTGGTGGGCTGCAGTCCATGGGGTCCCTAAGAGTCGGACACGACTGAGCGACTTCACTTTCACTCTTCACTTTCATGCTTTGGAGAAGAACATGGCAACGCACTCAATGTTCTTGCCTGGAGAATCCCAGGGACTGAGGAGCCTGGTGGGCTGCCGTCTGTGGGGTCGCACAGAGTCGGACACGACTGAAGCGACTTAGCAGCAGCAGACACATAGCACAGTGCCTTACAGATAGTTATTGCTCAAAAGTCATTAATTCTATCACTAATGTATATGCTGTATAAGAAAATATGTCACCTTGAATCTAAAAAGCAACATTGTTTCTGATACTTATTTTCCTAGAGTTTCTTTGCAAAAGGAGACAGCAGGAGGAGTAGATTTATAGAGAGGGCACCATACAGAAGAACTTTGGCAGCAGGTGCCCCACCAAAGCTCGCATGGTGGGGTCACTGCTCAGATAAGAAAGAGCCTCCTCTCTGTGACCCACCGGGCTACTAGAGCTGTTCCCTGCAGAGACTCCGGGGCTGTCTGGGTTATGAGAGACATGGTGACTTTGGGGAGGAGACTGTAAAGTAACAATGTTGACCACAGTTGCTCCTAGGATCAGGTAAAGCCATAATGGTAATTGAAAGAAAACCGCTCCATTTAGAACACTGAAATAGTAAGAAAAAATAAAAAAGAAACCACTTCGGTTCATGCCCAGTCTTGTTTTATTATGCTTCCTAGCAGAGCAACTGAATGAAAATTTAATTTGTTGTGAATACTGGCATTGTGCAGGAAAAATGGAATTTACAAATGTTTTGAATTATTGCTGCTGCTGCTGCTAAGTCACTTCAGTCGTGTCCGACTGTGCGACCCCATAGACGGCAGCCCACCAGGCTCCCCTGTCCCTGGGATTCTCCAGGCAAGAACGCTGGAGTGGGTTGCCATTTCCTTCCCCAATTTTGAATTATTGGAAGCTTGTGAAATTGTGCACCATTCTGTTTCATACATCGTTACATGTGTGATACCTTGTTTCACTAGTTTGCGGGTTGAGGCTGCTGTGAGTAGGATTTGAAATTCCATTGTGTTCTTTAAAATTTCACAGATCTATATGAGTTTTAAGGGACAAAAGACTTCAGCAAGTACACAAAGCACAATGTGGCCGATTGGATTGGATATCAAATCCAAAATGCATGTTCCCGGAAAGGGGAGCATGAAAGGAGTGGGCAGTGGGAGTGGTGAGCGGCAGTGCTTTCTCCATCTAGTTTTATCCAAGCTCTGTTGTTCTTTCCTGATCTTTAAAACCTAGTGCCCAGTGAGAACTGCCAGGGATTTCTTAAGCTGTATTTTCTCTACCCAGTATAAGAAACTAATAATTTCTAAAATGAGAAAGTTATTCAAAACAATGGTACCTTAGCAGCTTTAACTTGGGATTTTAAGTGCAAAATTTCTAATGTTTAAATATTATAAATCCTTGCAGATCTGAATTATAAGCAAACTTGCTTAATCTCTGGGTTAGGTTTGGATACAAAAATAGAATCAATTTTCCTGGATTTTTCAGTTCAGTTCAGTCACTCAGTTGTGTCTGACTCTTTGTGATCCCAAGGGTGTAGAAAGCCAGGCTTTCCTATCCATCACCAACTCCCGGAGCCTACTCAAACTCATGTCCATCAAGTCTCTGATGATATCCAGCCATCTCATCCTCTGTCATCCCCTTCTCTTCCCACCTTCAATCTTTCCCAGCATCAGGGTCTTTTCAAATGAGTCAGTTCGTTGCATCAGGTGGCCAAAGTATTGGAGTTTCAGCTTCAGCATCAGTCCTTCCAATTAATATTTAGGACTAATTTCCTTTAGGATTGACTGGTTTGATCGCCTGCAGTCCAAGGGACTCTCAAGAGTCGTCTCTAACACTGCGGTTCCAAAGCAGCAATTCTTCGGCACTCAGCTTTCTTTATAGTCCAACTCTCACATCCATACGTGACTACTGGAAAAACCATAGCTTTGACTAGACAGACCTTTAGTTGGTAAAGTCATGTCTCAGCTTTTTAATATGCTGTCTAGGTTGGTCATAAGTTTTCTTCCAAGGAACAAGCATCTTTTAATTCCATGGCTTATGTAACCATCTGCAGTGATTTTGGAGCCCCGAAAAATAAAGCCTGACACTGTTTTCACTGTTTCCCCATCTATTAGCCATGAAGTATGGGACTGGATCCCATGATCTTAGTTTTGTGAATGTTGAGTATTAAGCGAACATTTTCACTTTTCTCTTTCACTTTCTTCATGAGGCTCTTTAAAGTTCTTCTTCACTTTCTGCCATAAGGGTGGTGTCATCTGCATATCTGAGGTTGTTGATATTTCTCTCTGCAATCTTGATTCCAGCTTGTGCTTCATCCAGCCCAACATTTCGCATGATGTACTCTACATATAATAAGCATAAATAAGCAGGGTGACAGTATACAGCCTTGAAGTACTCCTTTCCTGATTTGGAACCAGTCTGTTGTTCATGTCCATTTCTAACTGTTGCTTCTTGACTTGCATACAGATTTCTCAGGAGGCAGGTCAGATGATCTGGTATTCCCGTCTCTTTAAGAATTTTCCACGGTTTGTTGTGATCCACAAGTCAAAGGCTTTGGCATAGTCAATAAAGCAAAAGTAGATATTTTTCTGGAACTCTCTTTCTTTTTTGATGATTCAGTGGATGTTGGCAATTTGTTCTCTGGTTCCTTTGTCTTTTCTAAATCCAGCTTGAATATCTGGAAGTTCATGGTTCACGTACTTTTGAAGCTTGGCTTGGAGAATTTTGAGCATTGCTTTGCTAGTGTGTGAGGTGAGTGCAATTATGCAGTAGTTTGAGCATTCTTTGGCATTGCCTTTCCTTGGGATTGGAATGAAAACTGACCTTTTCCAGTCCTGTGGCCACTGCTGAGTTTTCCAGATTTGATGGCATAGTTAGTGCAGCACTTTCACAGCATATAGCTCAACTGGAATTCCGTCGCCTCCACTAGCTTTGTTCCTAGTGATGCTTCTTAAGGCCCACTTTACTTCGCATTCCAGGATGTCTGGTTTTTTTGGTAGGATCTAAAATCTACCTAAGCTTAGAACTTTTTTTTCCCAGATCAAGGCAAGAGTATAATATACAGAATAAAAAGAAGTGATGGTAAACTGAGTTCAAAGAGTCAGTAATTGAGAATGATCATGGGGCTTGAAATAGGAAAGCAGTATTTATTTTCTTAAATACATTTCCTCATTGCTTTTCTAGGAGCAATGTAAGTGGCCCTCTCACAGGTAAATGGTGAGAGAACCTTATTAAATTTCTGTCTTCCTACTATCTAGATTGCCCCTACTAGATTCTAACTGTTGCTGACTCCACTGCAAGTACTGACAGGTGATATTTCACGAAAGAGTAATAAAAGGTAGCAGGGATTGGGGAAAGAGTCGCTGTGGCAAGGTTCAGATTTGGAGCTAATATTAGCCCTCATCCCCTTCAAGTTCACTTCAAGAAAAAAAAAAAAATCAGGTGAAAAGTGGTGTTGTGCAAAATAACAGTCTCAAGAGAGGCTCTGTAGCTCCCCCTTCCATATTCTCACTACATCTTGCTCTAACTCCAGAAATTCTGGAGTCCACATTGCCTTTGGATCTTGATCAATCTACTGGTTAAGACCTGCTAAGAATAAGCCAGAAGACAGTGCCTAGAGTCCTAATGTGATAAGGCCTAGGCTGATAAGGTCTAGGCAGAGGTCAAGATGGGAACAAAGGTAATGTGTCTTACCATAACAGGCCGGCTGCTGAGAAGTAGGGACAAAAGAAGGAAATGGTAGGTATCCGGTGATGCAGAAGCAAAAAAAAAAAAAAAAATCAGTCAGCCTAGTTTAGCACTCAGTCCTGAGCATCTTCAGAGGAAAGGAAGAAAACATCATGTCCTTTGGATTATGTATTTTAGGGCTTCCCAGAACCTCACACTAGTCTTAAAAAGAACAAAACAAAAGAACACGTTCCTAAGGAAAGAAGAGGCTTATGCAGGGAACCTAATATGAACAGATCTCCAGAGTTCAGTTGCCATAGAACAACTGCTAGTAGATTACCTTTTCCTCCTTATCTGTGCTTGGGTATTTCTCTTTTCTCTTTTCTCTTTCTGCTTTCCTGCTTCGTTTTCTTGCTAGTGTTTGTATTTTTTCTCACCTAACAGCAACTATGACCCTGCTAAAGTTAATCATTGCTAAGGCTGAAGCTAGGATTGCTCTATTTTTAAAAAAAATTCCTTGTACATCCCAGATTTCAATCATGGCTGCAGGTAGATTGAAAACTAATATTTTCTAAAATTTGCCTTGCATGCATATAATTGTATATGAGAATATATCCAACATTATATTCTTGATCAAAGTCATGGTAATACATTGTTGGAAGAACTAGCTTAAACAGGGATTATATGTTATGTGGGCAAGGATATTTTAAAATTAAATAGTGACTCTTAGAAATAACTAGTCACTCTTGAAACTTCCCTGGTAGTTCAGTGGTCTGTGCTTTTACTGCAGAGGGCTCCAGTTTCAGTCCCTGGTCAAGGAATTAAGATCCCACATGCTATGTAATGAAGCAAAAAATTTAAAAAATATTAAAAAAAAAGAAATGACTAAAGACTCTTAGGGTTTCCTGGTGGCTCAGCAGTAAAGAATCCGCCTGCCAAGCAGGAGAGGCAAATTTAATACCTGGGCCAGGTAAATCCCCTGAAGAAGGAAATGGCAACCCTCTCTAGTATTTGCCTGGGAAATCCCATGGACAGAGGAACCTGGCCAGCTACAGCCCATGGGGTTTCAAAGAGTCTGGCATATCTAAGTGACTAAGCAACAGCAACAACAATGACTCTTAGAAAACATTTGGTTTTCCTAAGGCTTTGAAAACTAAAGTAAACACAAAGGTGTTTTCCAAATGTTCCTTATGTTAATTTTATTTACTTTCTTAGAAAATTTAGTGACTGGACTATCATTGTTTGTTTCTCTTTAATCTAATTCATGCTTAGTTTTCTACTTTACTAGTTTGAAGTTGTTGTGGTTTTGTTTGTTTATTTTTCTTTGGTACGTTTTTCAGAGTCGATTTCTTAAGAATACACATTGCAGCCACTCTGTGGTCCATCTTGTCATGCTGCAGATCTTTCCCTGAAGAGACAGCAGTAAGGAAATTAGGAAAATCATATATTTGCCTTCTTTAAGAAGATGGATATTATTGCTTATTCTGTTTAGTAACATCACTTCTTTAAGAGACTGAGGCATGATCTTAATTTATCTCACACAAGACTCAGGCCTGCCTGATGTAGCCTTTGGGAATTTAATATATCAGCTGTGGAACCACACATCACAAATCTATAGCCAGATGGCATTGAAAAATAGCTAAGAGTTTATATTGTACATAAAGCTCTGGATGTGCTCTTATCTTTAAGGACTCTTTTGATCCCTAGGGTATCTTAGCAATGATGACCTCTAAGCCAGTGGCTGATTGCTTCTTTTTATTATGCTTTCTCCCCAATAATCACATTAGTCCCATGATTGTGCCTTGGGCACTGAAATAGGATACTAATGAGAATATCTCAATATTTTTGGGTCAAATGATATTTTTATTCTTCTACTTTGTGAGATGAGATTAACAGATTGTCTCGTTTTATTATTGTAAAGCTTTCAATTATGTGGTCATATTATTGAATACCTACCTTTCATATAGTCTAATAATTAAATTGGATATTGGATATATAGAGAGAATCAACAACAGCCTTAAAATAATGCATTTTTGTAGTCTTGATCACATTTGTAATGCTATGTAAATACCATTAGATGATTTGCAACTGGCCAACTGACATTTTCTTTTACTGTGTTTCCTGCTATTACTTTCTTTTTTAAAAAATCAGTGATTAAAAGACAACATGACAAAATGGACAATGATTATTCACCGAGTGTGATGAAAATCCAGGTATGTTCTTCAGGTACAATCCTTTGGGACAGTTGTGTAACCATCACATTCACACATGAACCCTCCTAATTTCTCCAGTTTCTCAGCTTGCGCCTCTCCTACTTTACTTCATATGAAACTTCCATTTCCTTCTTCCCACCACTGGACTTTGCATAATTTGTTTCCTCTGCTTGGGACATTTTTTCCTATCCTCATTGCCTTATAAACTCCTGTTCCTTATGGCTCAGTATCACAATGTCCAGAAGGCCACTGGTGACGGTTCCAAATCCAGGCTACTACCTGTGATGTGTTCTCAGTGCCCACTGCACTTGTCCTTCACAGCACTGTGGTGATTGAAGATTATTTATGTAATCTTTTGGTTAATGGAAAGTCCATACTGGACTATGAGCTGAATAAAGATAGGAGTGGTTTCTGCTTCCCTAACCTGGCACAGAGTATTACATATTTGTTAAATTAATATATAAATGAAAGAATGAATGGATGAATGAACACAGAAGGTAAAGAGGTGTAAAATATTGTTATTTAAAAATTGTTTTTAAGAGATAGGACCTTGTCAGTCTAGCACTTTTGCTCATTCTCTATTGATAACAAAGCAAATAATATAGGTTGGTATATACCAGGAAAATGTGGTTCAAAGATGAAACATGAAATTTAGTAGAAAGATTCTTTAAATTCTAAACAAAGAAATACAAAGTTCTAATTATATGTGCATGTAGGTGCAAGTTCATATACATATGTGTTTATTTGTACTTGTATACATAGAATAATTTAAGAAAGAGTATTAAGTGCCTAGGCTTCTCAGGTGACTCAGTGGTAAAGAATCTACCTACCATTTCAGGAGACACAGGTTCAATCCCTAGGTTGGGAAGATCCTCTGGAG
This sequence comes from Bos indicus x Bos taurus, assembly GCF_003369695.1. Lineage (NCBI taxonomy): Eukaryota > Metazoa > Chordata > Mammalia > Artiodactyla > Bovidae > Bos > Bos indicus x Bos taurus. The sequence continues at coordinate 23,278,665 of NC_040103.1, read as the reverse complement.
AAGGAAATGGCAACCCACTCCAGTATCCTTGTGTGGGGGCTCCCATGCACAGAGGAGCCTGGCAGGGAACAGTCCATGGTGTCATAACAAGCATTGGACACGACTTAGTGACTAAACAATGACATTAAGTGCCTGCTATGTGTTATTCCTTGGGTGCAGGTATTCTAATGAATGTTAAAGATACAGATGATTTTTAATATTAGTTCCTGCAGTAGAGACTTTCACATGGTTTATCATATTTTTTCCTATGACATTCCACTTTTACAAAATATCTCATAAAGATTCAATACCTTTCCCAAGGTGACAAACATTGGCCCAGTTGGAAATTGTTCCTTTTGGCAGTTTTAGGAATGCAACTTATAGTCCTTCAATTATGAGGAGCATGATTGACCAGGGTGCTTAGTTCACCAGAGTTTCCAGCTGCTCTGATCTGAATCTATTGCCATGTTTGTACGGAGGCCACTTTCTCCAGGTGCTTCTCCTAGCCAATGACTGGACCTAGTGGGGATTCTAAAATAGACCTGTTCCTGGGACACATGGATCTCTTCATTGGCTGACTCTGGCTCGAAGATTCCCCAATGTATGTCCTTGTTAAACCTTCTTTAAACTGCACAGTCTAGAAAGCTTCCACTCTAACTGCCCTTCCTGCCTCTGCATTAGACTCAATGTCTGGTAGCTCTCCTGGCCTTCCTCCTCTGATCAAAATTCTTACATGTTTAACTGTGTCCTGACATCTGCTTCTTGGAGGATGTAGACTAACTCATCCTTCCATTAAGAAGCTGTTGAGAAAGGAAAGAGTTCACATATGCACAGACTATTGGAAGAGGGCAGTAAGGGTACATCCAAGACAAAGACTATATTTTCCAGAATAGGGTGTTAAGACAAAGTTAGAATTTTGAATTTTCCTTTAGGAATAAACACCTGCTGAGCTGGATGGGAATGGCAAAAGGAAACAATATGGGGCAGGGAAGAAACACTGCAAAACCTATATTCGGAAATGGGAAGTCAGACTCTTTGACTAGAGTATAAGTGAGTGTGGAGGGGAAAAGATGGAGAGAAAAATAGGAAAAGTGAAGCTCTGTTGTATAAACTCCAGAGATGACGTATAGTAGGGATTAAGAGCATTAGCTCCAGAATCAGAAAGTATTGAGTTCTGATATTTACAACAATATCTGCATGAAATTAGGAAAATTTTAACTTCTATTAGTCTTGTTTTCTCATATATAAATATGGTTAATAATATCTACATCATGGATTAAATGAATTAATGTATATGAGAGAAAAAACAAAAAAGAAATTGCTCCCTCAAATAATCATGAAGAGTAGGAGTTGAGAACTTAAGTAGGGATTTATTTCTCAGTAGATATACATTTTAAAGGTATATGACAGAAGGTTTTTTTTTTAAATATTTTCATTGTGCTACAACTTATTTGACTGCTTATGTTGAAAATAAAGTGTCAGAATTTGCACCTTGCACAGTGCTAGAACAGATAATACAACAGTTGTATATAAAATTGATTTGAATATTTTTGTGAAACATTTATATGAAATTTATCATAAAATGATGTGATAGTTATGTAATCAAAGAAAATTAATTTTACTAATCTCTCATATTACATTGTTTCAGAATCCCTAATAAATGCCAGTTATGGATGACTTATTCTTTCTGACACCTATCATTCTGTAGTTTTTCAATGCTAAGTCTCTAAAATAGTACATGCACTTCAATGGCAAGCCATTCGCTTAATTTTGTGGGTTTGTCCTTTGTATCTCCAAACTTTGATGGAAACTTTTTGTACTTTTATTTTTTGATAATGCTTATTATATAAGTATTGTACTCATTAGTGACTCATGATTGTGTATCTTGCATTCATAGAGAACAGAATTCCCAATTGAATTGAGTACCATGACTACTGATTCTATCAACAAGATTATTAACAGGGTTAATAACAGGGAAGTCTATCAAAAAGAAGTAAGTTGGGATTTTTTTTTCCCTTGACTATAGAAATTTGACCTCTTTGCTTGATGTAATTGACTTTAGCTCATTAATACTATACTCAGGGATTAAGGGTATGGCGATATCTCATATTTGTGAACCACCCCACACCATTAAATTAATACTGGGAAATTTTTACCCTAAGTTTTTCAGATATTTTATTTATCACAACAGAGCACCTTGTTTACTTTTTCTTCTATCAGGCCACAGTGATCCAAAAGCGTTAATGTAGTCACTATTTAATTAACTTAGTTCCAGAAGGAGTGTTGATACATATCTTTAAATAAGTATGTATGTTTATTTACAATCTTATAAGATCCTATTTCAAGTTTATATATTTTTAGAAGTTCAAACCTCTCTTACAGCAATATCTAAAGTCTTACCAATTTTAGTTTTGAAATAAAATGGTGTCAGTGTAAAAGTCCTTAGCTAGTGATCAAATACCTCTTTAGTTATCACCAAACTTTTTTCTTGCTCTCTGTATGCAAATACAATATAATGAAACTATTAAGGATAGATTATTATTGATGGTAACATAGAAACACGTGATCATGATTCTCCCTAGAACTTGAAACAAAAGCTCCTTAGGAGCACGTGTGTTCTTAAAGCATTGTGTTCCCCAAATCTCAGGAGACCCTGTATGGTCTACAAGTATCTAAAGCTAACTAGAAGACCGGGAAGAAAACCCTCACCTTTGTGAATTGCATGCCTCAACTCAGAGATGGGAACTCTGACTCTCTTTGCTTAAGCTAAATTTAGAAAAAGTTGTTCTTTGTATTTATTCCTTCTTACTTGGATAGATTTAAGATATATTATGTACTGATCAATTTAACAAATGTTGTATTAAGAACAGTTGGCAAAAATACACAGAAGAACTGTACAAAAAAGATCTTCACAACCCAGATAATCACGGTGGTGTGATCATTCACCTAGAGCAAGACATCCTGGAATGTGAACTCAAGTGGGCCTTAGAAAGCATCACTACAAACAAAGCCAGTGGAGGTGATGGAATTCCAGTGGAGCTATTTCAAATACTGAAAGATGATGCTGTGAAAGTGCTGCACTCAATATGCCAGCAAATTTGGAAAACTCAGCAGTGGTGACAGGACTGGAAAAGGTCAGTTTTCATTCCAATCCCAAAGAAAGGCAATGCCAAAGAATATTCAAACTACTGCACAATTGCACTCATGTCACATGCTAGTAAAGTAATGCTCAAAATTCTCCAAGGCAGACCTCAGCAATATGTGAACCGTGAACTTCCAGATGTTCAAGCTGGTTTTAGAAAAGGCAGAGGAACCAGAGATCAAATTGCCAGCATCTGCTGGATAATAAAAAAGCAAGAGTTCCAGAAATACATCTATTTCTGCTTTATTGACTATGCCAAAGCCTTTGACTATGTGGATCACAATAAACTGTGGAAAATTCTGAAAGAGATGGGAATCCCAGACCACCTGACCTGCCTCTTGAGAAACCTATATGCAAGTCAGGAAGCAACAGTTAGAACTGGACATGGGACAACAGACTGGTTCCAAATAGGAAAAGGAGTATGTCAAGGCTGTATATTGTCACCCCGCTTATTTAACTTATATGCAGAGTACATCATGAAAAACACTGGGCTGGAAGAAGCACAAGCTGAAATCAAGATTTCCAGGAGAAATATCAATAACCTCAGATATGCAGATGACACCACCCTTATGGCAGAAAGTGAAGAGGAACTAAAAGCCTCTTGATGAAAGTGAAAGTGGAGAGTGAAAAAGTTGGCTTAAAGATCAACATTCAGAAAACGAAGATCATGGCATCTGGTCCCATCACATGGGAAATAGATGGGGAAACAGTGTCAGACTTTATTTTGGGGGGCTCCAAAAACACTGCAGATGGTGATTACAGCTGTGAAATTAAAAGGTGCTTACTCCTTGGAAGGAAAGTTATGACCAACCTAGATAGTATATTAAAAAGCAGAGACATTACTTTGCCAACAAAGGTCCGTCTAGTCAAGGCTATGGTTTTTCCAGTGGTCATGTATAGATGTGAGAGTTAGAGTGTGAAAAAAGCTGAGCACCAAAAAATTGATGCTTTTGAACTGTGGTGTTGGAGAAGACTCTTGAGAGTCCCTTGGACTGCAAGGAGATCCAACCAGCCCATCCTGAAGGAGATCAGTCCTAAGTGTTCATTGGAAGGACGGATGCTGAAGCTGAAACTCCAATACTTTGGCCACCTCATGCAAAGAGTTGACTCATTGGAAAAGACTCTGATGCTGGGAGGGATTGGGGGCAGGAGGAGAAGGGGACAATAGAGGATGAGATGGCTGGATGGCATCACCGACTTGATGGACATGAGTTTGGGTAAACTCTGGGAGTTGGTGATGGACAGGGAGGCCTGGTGTGCTGCGATTCATGGGGTTGCAAAGACATGACTGGACATGACTGAGCGACTGAACTGAACTGAACTGATACAAAAGTTATTAAATTAGAAATGTAATATTTCAGACTTTAAAGTCTCTCTTTTATTATATATTATATAATTGTGTAATTCTATGTTGGCTTATTTTAGATTATAAAATTAAGAAATAATTACATAATGCATTTTGGAATAACTAAGAGGAATGAAGAGAATGCATATAAAACTTTAAAGTACTTCATTTGAAAAAATACTATTCTTTCATTGTTTACACATTTATGATAATAATTTATCTTCAGTTTACATATAAATAGCTACACTAAAAGACATTCCAAAGCCAAAATTCCAAATAGATTTCTATACAGCCAGTTGGAAGGTTTGTCTTCATATGCTTCCATTTGCCTCCTGAGAAATACAGAGCCCTGTCTGATACATTAAATAGCAAAGTGGAAGACAGAGTCCTAATTTTCAATCTCTCCTGTATGATATATTTCACTAGAGGAATGTAGAGATTATAGGCTTGGCAAACTGTTGTTTAGAAATTTCTGCAGTGTACATTCGTATATCTTTCTTCTACTAAGGGAAATGAGTTTGTTTCCCCTGAAGTCAAAGGAAAATACAGTGACCTTTTCCCTATATATTTTAGACTTTTTAAAACATATAACATCAAAGTTTGGTAGTTGTTTCAAACTCTGTATGACTTTTATCAGAAAAACATAATGGTTGAGTAAATTACTTGTTTAAAACAGAACAATAGTTTAAATCAGTTAGAGAATACAGATTCATTAATTTGCTTTCTTGATATTTGTAAGACTTTTTTCAGAAAAGGAAGGTCAGCTTTGTTGGGCACTTCCTGCTTTGCTTCTGTGTTTTCTATTAATATTAGTGAGTTTTACAAACATACTTTAGCTGCCTAAACAAAGAAACAAACAACATCAAATAAATAAAGCCAGCAAAGGAAAGCAAAACAAACAAAATACTGTTTATAAAGTGTGTTTCAAAATAGTTTTACTAATATGTGGGAAGTCAGTTAATAGCTTCTGTGTTTAGTTCATGATGCATCAAACATGTGATCTGGTTTTCCTTGCGCTGTTTATGTATTAGGTTTTTAGTTCCATACAGACACGTTAGGGCATTGGTGAGGATGTTCCAAACAGAAACACTTATGACCTAGCTGTTTAATATAGGTAGACATTCTGATGGACAAAGGGGCCTACAAAGAAAAGCATAAACCAGTGTGCAGCAAAGCAAAAAGAAGAACCACACAGTGACAATAATGGCTTCTGTTATACTTGCAACCTCTGGAGTGGGAGTTTGGCATCAATATGTGTAGTAATGATAGGAATAATCAGTGAACAGAGGAGAGATGTTAGAATTAGGTGAGCAGAAAAGCGTGGCTAAAGCTAGAATGTTCACCAATATTATGAAGACTGAAATTTCTTCAATTTCCCATTGAAGAATATGAAATTGGTTCACAGCTCTTGGGGTGATACTGAATTTGACTGGATATTTAATAAACAGGAAGAGTTGTAGCTCAAGCAAATATGTTTTGCAGTATATTTTGCCTTTGTTTTTTCTCATAGGACAAAGAAGATTGAATTAGATTGTGTAGGATAATGTATGCTATTGGACATTCCCAGATTTTGCAGCAAATTTAACATTACAATAAAATGTTGTCCACTAATAGCAATAACAAAACATCCACTGGTAGATTTCATTGCTTTATTGCGTTTTTGCAAACTTAAAGTGGAGAAAAAGATAGTAACAACTAGCATCAGAAGTAGTTTGTTGCTTATTTACTCATTTACATAATGTATTTCTCAAAAACTGGATTGTCAGTTTATAGGAGACACCAAATGTTCAATAAAGAAGTTTAAAAAAATTCTCAGTTGAAACATGGCCTAGTTGCCTGGCCAAACGGGGTGGAACTCTCTTTGGGATATTGCTGTGGTAAATCCTGGTGAAAGTTTTAAAGTAACTTTTAAGTGGAATTATCAAATGTTAACCAGCCGATAATGTGTTAGAAATGAATATAGTGCTGAAAATATTAGTATGATCTTTATTTTTAAAATGTTTTTATTTATTTTATTTTTATTTGGCCATGCCATGTGGCATAGGGCTCCCCAGGTAGCACTAGAGGTAAAAAACCCTCCTGCCAATGCAGGAGACAAAAGAGACGTGGGTTCGATCCCTGGGTTGGGAAGATCCCCTAATGAAGGAAATGGCAACCCACTCCTGTATTTTTGCCTGGAGAATCCCAGGGACAGAGCAGTATGGTGGGCTGCAGTCCAAAGAGTCGCAAAGAGTTCAACACGACTGAAACAACTTAGCACATGTAGTATAAGGAATCTTAGTGCCTCAACCAGGAATCGTGGAGTCTTAACCACTGGACCGCCAGGGAAGTCCCCAAGTCTTTTACTTGCAACATAAGTCAAAGGAAAAAAACAAACAAACAAGCAAATAAAAACAGCAACCTTTTTATGAGGTCTCTTTGTGGTATTTGGCTCCTGCCACTTTTAAAGTTTCCAAAATGCCATGGATTATACTCAGCAATTAAACTTGGCATAAGGATTAATGTCAATACTCAGAGAAGTTTGACTTTATTCAAGATGATGGACTTTAAACTATCATTATCTCTGTCCCTACAGCACTCTAATCTGCCTTCAGAATCAATGTAAATGCTTTTGTTCACACCCCCAAACCATCTACAATTTAACCCCAATTTACTCCACTACTGCTTACCTCCTTCACTGGTCTTCTGATTGTTCTTTAAAATTAAACTGTATTTGGTGTCATCATAGCTCATTAGCTCATGCCATGCCTCTTGCTTTCTCATCTCTGCTCCAGTATTTGAGGATACAACAAAGAAAATAAAAACAGGCAGTCCATAAGTTTATAGTGTTTTATTGGCTTACACAGCATTTAACTTTTTTCAATTGAGATAATTGATACCATTTAAAAAGTCAGTATTTCTTATATGCCAAACTGGGACTCCAGAATCTCTTGAAAAACATGGGAAACACTGCATCTACCTTGCTACTTAGCAGTATTCAGCTGATCTTGTCTAAATCTATTATTTTGTCCCTTATTCAAGGTTCATGATAAGTTTCATCTCTTCCAGGAACATTTTTGTTTGTTTGTTTTTTTCTAGCATTTTTTAAACTCCTATGTGCTCATCATTCCCATCTTTTGTTTAGTTTTTTAATGACTCAAAGCATTGTATTGTATATTATGTACCATTTTATCTCTCCGATTCTCATAGTGAGCTCTTTAAGGATAGGGGCTGTGGCTAACTATTTGTCTGAATGCATAGAACCTAGGAAAGTACAATCTACCTGGTGGTTGCCACTGAATGAAATTTTTTAATATGATTATATCATTATAATAAATACTTAATATCGGTAGTGTATTGGTTCATCTGTCCATGAGATTTCCCAAACAACAATACTGGAGTGGATAGCCATTCCCTTCTCCAGGGGATCTTCTCAGCCTAGGGATCAAACCCAGGTCTCCTGCACTGCAGGCAGATTCTTTACCATCTGAGGCACAAGGAAGACCATGAATGGGGGAGACTGACAGGCTACAGTTTATGGGGTCACAAAGAGTCAGACACCATTGAGTTATTAACACTATTTTCTTCAGTGTATTGAGCAGACCCAGTCTTAAGGAGTATGTGTTTTAAGTATTTAAAACTCTCCAAATTTAAAACAGCAAAATATTCGACATTATGCAATTCTTCCTACTGAGTTGAAAGATATTCTGGTAGCACCTTGGCTTGGTCTCCAGCAGTGAGAGCTTGGTATGTGGCAGAAATGTGGAGAGAATGAGAATTGGAGCTATTCTTTTGAAATGTAAATACACATTTCCACACCAAAAAATATTGACTTCAAAATATATAGCAGATGCATATTGCAGGTTCAGGGTATTTTATTTATTTTGTTCATTGGTACTTGCCATGTGTTCCCACTAATGGCATGATAAGGCTTGAACTTAATCATAGGATCATTTTATATTTCGATCTTGACCAAAATAATGTGACTTCCCTTGTGGTCCAGATGGTAAAGCATCTGACTACAATGCGGGAGACTCAGGTTCCATCCACGGGTTGGGAAGATCCTCTGGAGAAGGAAATGGCAACCCACTCCAGTACTCTTGCCTGGAAAATCCCATGGACGGAGGAAGAGCATGGTAGGCTACAGTCCATGGGGTCACAAAGAGTCGGACACGACTAAGCAACTTCACCTTCACTTTTGACCAAAATAACTACGTCCCTATGGAAGAGAGAGACAAGAGGCATCAAAGTGTTTGAGTTTCTCCTGCCCTGTACCTTCATCTTTTGAAGCCAAAGCTATATCCGATAGAAAGAACATATGGAATTTGAGAATTAATGGAATCTTGGTTTATTTCTCCTTCTGTTTACTCTGTAATACCCCGAGTAATGCCTTATTTGGGGCTTCCCTTGAGGCTCAGATGGCAAAGAATCTACCTGCAATGTGGGAGACGCAGGTTCAATCCCTGGGTTGGGAAGATCCCCTGGAGAAGGAATGGCAACCAGATCCAGTATTCTTGCCTGGAGAATTACAGGGACAGAAGAGCCTGGTGGGCTACAATCCATGGGGTCACACATAGTCAGACACAACTGAGAGACTAACACACACACACACACACACACACACACACACACAAAGTAGTTTAAAAGTCAAGTGGGAGACTTGATTTGTTATTGGTATACTGGCTGGGGCTAAAATTAAGGTGATCTTGTTACAGTTAACATATAGGTTGAAGCCACAAGACTCATGACCTGGGTCACAGAAAATTACCATAATGCCTTATTTATCATTTGTAAATTCTAAGGCAAAATGTTAAGGACTTCAAACGTCACTGATTTGGCATCAATCAGTTATTAACTTTTTGTAAATTTCTAAATAAAAGCAGATCTACCCTGTGGGGCCTCCAGAACTGAAACCCAGAAGCATCTGCTTAATATCCACATGCTGATACACATGCAATTTTATTTTATTATTTTATTTTTTTCTTTTATTTTATTTTTAAACTTTACATAATTGTATTAGTTTTGCCAAATATCAAAATGAATCCGCCACAGGTATACATGTGTTCCCCATCCTGAACCCTCCTCCCTCCTCCCTTCCCATACCATCCCTCTGGGTCGTCCCAGTGCTCTAGCCCCAAGCATCCAGTATCGTGCATCGAACCTGGACTGGCATCTCGTTTCATACATGATATTTTACATGTTTCAATGCCATTCTCCCAAATCTTCCCACCCTCTCGCTCTCCCACAGAGCCCATAAGACTGTTCTATAAATAGAGTTCTTTAAAAAAAGAAAATGTTGAGGCTGCCGCTAATGAAAATATATATTGTGGTGCTAATATTCTACCTATAAACTATTCTTTGTTTTTATTTCACTAGAGTTTGGGTTAGGGTAATTTTAACATAAATGAAAGTCCATTGTTTAAACAGTCAGAATTTATAATACTCTGTTGCTTCTAGCTAATACCCTATAATTACCATTCAGTGTGAGTTTTTTAGTACATATGTATCAATGCATAACAAATTTGTATATTTTACAAAGCCATATAAAATACATGTTTTAAATATTTAATGTCTATTTTACAATAAGGTATTCAACCAGTACATAATATTTATTATATACCCTCTATGATAGATGAAGAAACAAATTTTTTTGTTTTTAAAGGTCAAAAGTTGAAGAGGAAAATAAAGCTTTCATAGAACTATATCTTGAGCAATTGTGATAATGTTCTATGTACTCTTTTAGTCTTCAAGGGAATATAATGGTGAGAACTTAATCTCTGTCTTCACACAGTTCACAATCTAAGGAAAGGACATAAAAACAAAAACAGATCACTTAAATATAGTAATATAAGTGCTAAATTGAATATCTTCTTGGTATAGAAGAAAAAGCTCTGAACTGGCAGGCAAGAGTTCTTAGGTCGGGCTAAGCCCTTGGATGCTATATTTGCGACCACGTGAAGTTACTTCTAGGACCTTGTTTTCTCCATGTGTGAAATCAGGTGCATGTGTCCTAGATGACCTTTTCATTTATTTGAATTCCTTTGATTTTTCTGGTTCTGTGACTCTGTATTCAGATACAGGCAGCTAAAAGTACAGATAAAGCAAGGATGTGTATGACTAAAAGTGAAAATGATGTATTAAAAGTCAAGAGTATTAAGGGTAAAAGCAAAAGAGAAATTTTATTTTCCCCGAATAAACATGAAAAAATTTGTATATAACATGTAATTTTTCTTACAGTGTTAAATTTACAGTATATTTTAATAATGCACCATACACACGGGAAACTACTATTTTCTCTCCCCCACCCCCTTAAGAATTCATTTTGATATTTGGCAAAACTAATACAATTTTGTAAAGTTTAAAAATAAAATAAAATTAAAAAAAAAAGAAAAAAAAAGAATAAAATCTTGGGTGGGAAGGAGGTTCAGGAGAGAATATACATATGACTCATGTTGTTGTATGGCAGAAACAAATACAACATTGTAAAGCAATTATCCTCCAATTAAAAATAAATCTAAAAATGTTACAGACCTATAATCCTAATAATTTATTTTTGGATTACCCACAAAAAAGCAGAATAAAATTTCCCGTGATACCTAGTTATTTGAGTTAAAAATGAAAATCATTAAAATATATCTATATACTAAATATATAGATAACTGGAAGCAAAAAAGAACATCTCTTAATACATCTTCTATGAGTTTTTTTCCAATGTTTATAGTTTTTATATAATTACATATGGCAGTTATTTGATCACAGCTTTTCTAGGTATGTAATTAGGTATAATTATGAAAATATGAAAATTATATACATAAAGTATCTAACTAAAATTTATTTAAAGGAATCAAGACTATTCAACAAGTCCAGGTTCGATGCACGATACTGGATGCTTGGGGCTGGTGCACTGGGACGACCCAGAGGGAGGGTATGGGGAGGGAGGAGGGAGGAGGGTTCAGGATGGGGAACACATGTATACCTGTGGCGGATTCATTTTGATGTTTGGCAAAACTAATACAATATTGTAAAGTTTAAAAATAAAATAAAATTAAAAAAAGAAAAAAAAAAGAATAAAACTTATTAATGAAACACTGTGGTTGTGATAAAAGCACACAATTACTATTCTAGACTTAATCTGATTAGTTACTGAAAGAACACTGGAACCTATACATTTATGCTTTTTTACGTGATAATAGTAAATTATTATCATGAGCATATTTCTGAGCATATTTTTGCTACATAGCTTGCATAAAATATGGTCAATGAAAATTTTCCTATAGTGAAAGGAAATGATACTTCCTTTCAGATCTGCACTAAAACCCCACACACAAATAAGTACTCATATTGAATCATAGCATTCTCAAATGTTAGTCAGAGGAAACATTAACAACCATTTATTCTTATGACTGTATTTTATAGACAAAGAAAAGTTACATCTTAAAAGAGATTAAGTGGTTTTCTTGATGTACCGGTGGTGGCATAGGTGGGCCTCTCAGTCCTACTCTCTTTCTACTATTTCATAGTTTCTCCCCGAAATATGCTACTCTGATGTCTGGAAAGTTACAGTAGAAAAATTCCATTATTCTATAACAATAAAACATGCAAATTTGAAAAGTCCCATATTTTAATATGACAATCATTTTTATATTAGCATTATATTACATTGTACTTTCAGGTGTATATGTATGTTTTATAGATTTTCTATGTATATTAAGAAATTGTTTAATTTATTTGTATTTATGGAAACTATTAGGCTTCCCAGGTGGCTCAGTGGTAAAGAATCTGCCTGCAGTACAGGAGCTGCTGGAGACTCGGGTTCAGTTTCTGAGTTGGGAACATCCCCTGGGCTTCCCTTGTAGCTCAGTTGGTAAATAATCTGCCTTCAATGCAGAAGACTTGGGTTTGATTCCTGGGTCAGGAAGATCCCCTGGAAAAGGAAATGGCATCCCACTCCAGTAATCTTGTCTGGAAAATTCCATGAACAGACCAGCCTAGCAGGCTACAGTCCATGGGCTTGCAAAAGAGTACAACGTGACGCAGAGACTAAGCTAAACTATCTAAAAATTAACGTCACGTTAATTAAGCAGGACTTACAAAAGTTTGGGTGTAGCAGTAACACCTATTGCAGTTTTTATCATTTTTAGAAATAGAAACATTTTTTATAGAAAATAAAACCAAAACATTTCAGATCAAGACATAAATATGAGTATATGAGTAACTTGCCTAGAGTCAAATCATAAGTGAATATTAGCCTAGAAAGTGTAATTATCAGAACAATTTCATCAGTATTAGTATGAAGTGCATGCCTATTATACCCTTGCAATCTGAAAACAATAATAAAAAAGAAAAATTACAATATGCATATTAATCACATACTTCAATAACTTTAATATGTCTCATAAAATGAAGTGACTCATTATGCCTCATAATGAAGTAATAGCATTTTGATAGAAATTACCACAAAATAAAGAGAAAAGCCAACATCACCCTATTGCTGTTGTTCAGTTGCCAAGTCATGTCCAGTGCTTTGCAACTCCATGGACTGCAGCACTCCAGGCTTCCCTGCCCTTCACTATCTCCTGGAATTTACTCAAACTCGTGTCCATTGAGTCTGTGATGCTATGCAACCATCTCCTTCTCTGCCGCCCCCTTCTCATTTTGCCTTCAATCTTTCCTAGCAGCAGGGTCTTTTCTAGTAAGCTCACATCAGGTGGCCAAAGTATTGGAGCTTCAGCTTCAGCATCAGTCCTTCCAATGAATATTCAGAGTTGATTTCCTTTAGGACTAACTGGTTTGTAATCAACCTATTACATCAATATGTATTCCTACATTTTGCTGAATTCAGCTGGGTGTTCTGTGAATTATGAAGTACTCCCTTCCAGCCATGTGAGATTATTCCCGTTTATTAAGAAACCCTCAATGGTTTCATCAGCTCACTACAGCATTTCTTCTAGTTCTCTAGCTTTTAATGTTGTCTATATACTGATTACAGGCAAATTGGATTCCTTGATCCCTAACTTTCTCTCTGAATTTCTGACCAGTGTGTCTAGTTGCCTACACAACCTTTCCACTTGCTTGTCCAATACATGTCTCAGAATATATGGCCCTAAAGCTGAACACTGAATTTATCTCACAACCTGCTCTTCTCAAGCATTTCCTATTTTAGAAAATGGAAACTCTATTTCATCAGTTCTGGCTTATAGACAAGAATTCTGGAAACTATTCTCAACTTCTTTCTTTTTCCCCTGTTCCTCATCAGCAAATCCCATTGTCTCAATCTTCAAATAAATATGAAATCCCTATTTCTCATTATCTTCACTTCTATCACCTGAGTAAAAGCTATTATTTTTGTCTCTTGCCTGGATTATTGTAATAGCATCTTTTACTTCCTTTCCCTGATTATACATTTGCCCCAAGGTAGTTTGTATAGAAGATTATCCTTTTAAATAGTAAATAGATCATGTCACTCCTAAACTCCTAATCTCTTTAGGCAGGGTTCTCCAGAGAGAACCAATAAGAGAAAGATAGATAGATAGTTGACATATAGGTAAATAGTAAAGGAATTAGCTCTGAGATTATGGAGCTAAAATCCCAGAAACCACTGGATGAGTCAATAAGCTGGAAACATAGGAGGTTCCATAGTTTAGTTTCAGACTTGGTCCAAAGGCCTGAAAACCAGGGAAATCAATGGTATAGTTCCAGTAAGAAGGCTGTCAGGCTCAGGATATTGGAATAGTCAATGTTTTAGTTCTGGCCCCAAGACAGGAGAAAGCTGATGTGCCAGTCTGAAGGCAGTTAGGCAAAATTCTTCCTTATTTGGGGAGAAGGCCAGCCTTTTTATTCTATTTGAGAGCCTTCAACTGATTAAATGAGACTCATCCACTCTAGGGAGGTCAATCTGCTTCATTCAGTCTATCAATTTAAAGGTTGATCTCATCCAAAAACAGTCTCTCAGAAATGCCTCGAATAGTATTTGGCCAAATATACGGATACTCCATGTCTCAGTGAAGTTGTTTCATAAAATTAACCATCATAGATCCAAATCTCTCTAAACCCTTAAAAAAAAATTTTTTTTTACCCCTCCTACTTCCATTCCCAGCCCATCCCTGTGGGTTCTCCCAGTGCACCGGCTTTGAGTGCCCTGCTTCATGCATCAAACTTGGACTGGTTATTTATTTCACATATAGTAATATACATGTTTCAATGCTATTCTCTCAAATCATCCCACCCTCACCTTCTCCCACAGAGTCCAAAAGTCTGTTCCTTACATCTGTGTCTCTTTTGCTGTCTTGCATATAGGGTCATTGTTACCATCTTTCTAAATTCCATTCAGTTCGGTTTAGTTGCTCAGTCGTGTCCGACTCTTTGTGACCCCACGAACCTTAGCACGCCAGGTCTCCCTGTCCATCACCAAATCTCGGAGTTCACCCAAACCCATGTCCATCGAGTTGGTGGTGACATTCAACCATCTCATCCTCTGTCGTTCCCTTCTGCTCCTGCCCCCAATCTTTCCCAGCATCAGGGTCTTTTCAAATGAGTCAGCTCTTTGCATCAGGTGGCCAAAGTATTGGAGTTTCAGCTTCAACATCAGTCCTTCCAATGAACACCCAGGACTGATCTCCTTTAGGATGGACTGGTTGGATCTTCTTGCAGTCCAAGGGACTCTCAAGAGTCTTCTCCAACACCAAAACATCAAATTCAAAAACATCAGTTCTTTGGCACTCAGCTTTCTTCACAGTCCAACCCTCACATCCATACATGACCACTGGAAAAACCATAGCCTTGACTAGATGGACCTTTGTGGACAAAGTAATGTCTCTGCTTTTGAATATGCTGTCTAGGTTGGTCATAACTTTCCTTCAAAGGAGTAAGTGTCTTTTAATTTTAGGGCTGCAATCATCTGTAGTGATTTTGGAGCCCAGAAAAATAAAGTCTGACACTGTTTCCACTGTTTCCCCATCTATTTGCCATGAAGTGATGGAACCAGATGCCATGATCTTCGTTTTCTGAATGTTGAGCTTTAAGCCACTTTTTCACTCTCCTCTTTTGCTTTCATCATGAGGCTTTTTAGTTCTTCTTCACTTTCTGCCATAAGGGTGGTGTCATCTACATATCTGAGGTTATTGATATTATCCCAGCAATCTTGATTCCAGCTTGTGCTTCCTCCAGCCCAGCATTTCTCATGATGTACTCAGCATATAATTTAAATAATCAGGGTGACAATATACAGCCTTGACGTACTCCTTTTCCTATTTGGAACCAGTCTGTTGTTCCATGTCCAGTTCTAACTGTTGCTTCCTGACCTGCATATAGGTTTCTCAAGAGGCAGGTCAGGTGGTCTGGTATTCCCATCTCTTTCAGAATTTTCCACAGTTTATTGTGATCCACACAGTCAAAGGCTTTGGCATAGTCAATAAAGCAGAAATAGATGTTTTTCTGGAACTCAATTTGATCTCTGGTTCCTCTGCCTTTTCTAAAACCAGCTTGAACATCTGGAAGTTCACGGTTCATGTATTGCTGAAGCCTGACTTGGAGAATTTTAAGCATCACTTTACTAGTGTGTGAGATGAGTGCAATTGTGCAGTAGTTTGAGCATTCTTTGGCATTGCCTTTCTTTGGGATTGGAATGAAAACTGACCTTTTCCAGTCCTGTGGCCACTGCTGAGTTTTCCAAATTTGCTGGCATATTGAGTGCAGCACTTTCACAATGTCATCTTTCAGGATTTTAAATAGCTCAACTTGTATTCCATCACCTCCACTAGCTTTGTTCATAGTGATGCTTCCTAAGGCCCACTTGACTTCACATTCCGTGATGTCTGGCTCTAGGTGACTGCGTTAATACGTGGTATTGGTGTTTTTCTTTCTGACTTACTTCACTCTGTATAACAGGCTCCAGTTTCATCCAGCTCATTAGAACTGACTCAAATGCATTCTTTTTAATAGCTGAGTAATATTCCATTGTGTATATGTACCACAACTTGCTTATCCATTTTTCTGCTAGGTTGCTTGCATGTCCTAGCTATTGTAAACAGTGCTGTGATGAACATGGGGGTGCACGGGTCTCTTTCAAGTCTGGTTTCCTCAGTGGGTATGCCTAGTACTGGGATTGCTGGATCGTATGGCGGTTCTGTTTCTGGTTTTTTAAGGAATCTCCACACTGTTCTTCATAGTGGCTGTACTAGTTTGCATTCCCACCAACAGTGTAAGAGTGTTCCCTTTTCTCTGCACCCTCTCCAGCATTTATTGTTTGTAGACTTTTTGATAGCAGTCATTCTGACCAGTGTGACATGGTACCTTAATGTGGTTTTGATTTGCATTTCTCTGATAATGAGTGATGTTGAGCATCTTTTCATGTGTTTGCTAGCCATCTGTATGTCTTCTTTGGAGAAATGTCTGTTTAGTCCTTTGGCCCATTTTTTAATTGGGTCTTTTATTTTTCTGGTATTGAGCTGCACAAGGTGCTTGTATATTTTGGACATTAATTCTTTCTTAGTTTTTTTGTTTGCTATTATTTTCTCCTGTTCTGAAGGCTGCCTTTTCACCTTGCTTATAAACCCTTTATTATTACTTTCTTCCACTCTTTTGTGTTTTGTTCACTCTGGCCTCCTTGCTTTCCTCATTGCCTCTTAGTACATTATAATCTCCAGGGTTTGTGTTTACTTTTATTCCTTCTGGAATGGTCTCCCTTTTGATAATGTCCTGGCTCACCTACTCACTATCTTTACATCTCTGTTCTATGTCCCCTCCTCAAAGATGCCTTTCCTGACCGTCAGAGTAATATTCCCTGCCCCATTCACTGTCTGCCTTAGTGTGTGTGTGTGTGTGTGTGTGATAACATATATCTGACTTTATTTATTCTCTAGAATAAAACTTTCTGCATTACAGTGACTTTGATTTTCTTCATCACAGTATCCTTAAAATATCCCCTAGAACAAAAATTTGTTGCATGAATGACCTATCTTACAGACTAGTAGGAGGAACATTTGCATATGATAGTTCAGGAAGGTATGGCTGCAATGAATTCCCTGAGACCCCATTTATAGAATATCCCTGGCCTCTTCCATGAGAGGGGAGAAGGCTATTAAGTGAATCAACCAGAGAGAATTCGAATTTGATCACTGCATTCTCTTGGTTGTCAGATGGGCTTTTTAGTCAGCCTGGATTGTTTATGTGAAAGCAACAGACAGGGCTTACAATGTGGTTACACTGAGGTATACATGAGTTTGAATATTTACAAAAGATTTATTTGAGAGGAAAGCTGGATAGATGCAATCCTAGACTGTGCCTATAAAAATTTCATGTACTCTCAGGGTAAACAAATAATTTATGTAACCACAAGGGGAAAAGATTAGAGACAGTTTAATGGTTGTGATTGTCTTATGTATAGTAAATACTGTGATGGCAGTATACTCATAAAAAGGTGAGGACCGCTTGTACATAGGACTAGAGAAACATTGCTTAGAAAACAAGCACCTGAGTAGACACCTGTCAAAATAAAAGTCATTAGGGAGCCTGCTGGTAACATTTTAATACCCCCATTACTTCTGCTGACTGTAGAACTTGCCATCTGTTTGTTGTATTTTTGAATGAAGTTGGTTGTTAGAAGTTCTATCACTTTTATCACTTAGAAGTGTTGTCTTATAACCCACTAAAATATAAGAAGAGAACCCCCAAATCTGGGCCTCCATGTTGGAGGTGAACTTTGATGTTTCAATAAGCTTTTCAATATTTTGGCAAGAAGCAAGTACATTTTTCCTTCACTAATACATTTCAGGAGGAGAATAATTTCATGCTTTTGGTAAAATATTCTCCCAGACCATCTCTAAATTCCCTTCAATTTCTAACAAGCCACAGGTATTCCCTTAGTACTCATTTCTCAGCATGCTTCATACTTAATATAAACAAAAGTATTTTTTCTTTTAGGATTATTAGCAAACTTTAACAGCATAACTCTATCAATTACTTCAGAAAGCAATATTGTAGGACTGTTGTGATGAACATGATAAAATTTTTTTAAAAATATTACTATGTATTGGATCTAGATAAAATACAATTTGGAATGCAGTTTTTAAAAAGAGTTCTTGACATTTCCTTGATAGTGTTGCTAATGAGTCTAAAGATTATGTTGTCAGTTTTGGATTTACCTTTCCATGTCTGGGTTATGATTTAGTTTTCAGATATAACTGTTTTACTCATTATTATGAACATGATATAAATATTAACTTTCAATAAATGAGATAGCTTTTGCAAAGTAATACAAGGATTAAAGAGTAAACATTTTAAATATTGCTACATAGTACCCATCTTATGTTGTTCCTCAGGTTGTCACTTCTATCCGTGAGGAATGGGAATAATATCACTCAAATTTGCATTCATTCAGTAAATATCTATTTGGTCTTTAATGTGCAGGTCCTGTGTTAGGTGGGCTTTCCCGATGGCTCAAGCAATGCAGGAGATGCAGCTTTGATCCCTGTGTCTGGAAGATCCCCTGGAGGAGGGCACGGCAACCCATTCTAGTGTTCTTGCCTGGAGAACCCCATGGATAGAGGAGCCTGGTGGGCTATAGTCCATGAGGTCGCAAAGAGTTGAACATGACTGAAGTGACTAAGCCTGCATTCACGCCTGTGTTAGGAACTGGACAGGTGCAAGTGAAAGAATATGGCAGAGAAACAGAGAAAAACAATCTGAAAACTGACATCCACTAATGTAGTAAAGGAAAAATGACTCAAATTATAATAATTCAATATTTTTTTGCTGGATTTCTATATTTCGCATATTAGTTGCAACAACTTCCATTTAAAGCAATAGTAGCTTTCAGCTCTCTCTTTGCTTTAGAAATCCTGGGACGCTTTTAAAAATATCATGTCTAGGCTTTAGTCATAAAGATTCTGATTTAATTGGTCTGGGGTGAGACCCAGTCATGCCACTGTTTACAAAGGTCACCAGATGATTGTACTAAGCAGTCCCAATTAAAAAGCACTAGTTAGCTCCCTGACTTGTCTTATTTTCAAAATAGTTCCTCATTCTGGATAAGGACTACCTTATGATATTTTCCCATAGTTGATATAATGCATGCTTACCCAATATCTAAATTCTTAGCCTGTTATTTGGTATAGTATGGACGCAATAATAACTACTTTTATTTAGTATCTATAATGTGCCAGATATTGTGTTAGAAAATTTGCATATACATTTTTCATCTTTACAATGAACATGCAAGTCAGGTAAGCATTTTTTTAGACTTTCTGTCAGGACTTAAACTGTTGTAGTTTACCCAAATAGTCAGTATCTAGGGCCAGGATGCTAACCTGCTGCTGCTAAGTCGCTTCAGTCGTGTCCGACTGTGTGCAACCCCATAGACGGCAGCCCACCAGGCTCCCCCGTCCCTGGGATTCTCCAGGCAAGAACACTGGAGTGGGTTGCCATTTCCTTCTCCAAGGCATGAAAGTGAAAAGTGAAAGTGAAGTCGCTTAGTCGTGTCTGACTTAGTGACCCCATGGACTGCAGCCTACCAGGCTCCTCCGTCCATGGGATTTTCCAGGCAAGAGTACTGGGTGGGTGCCATCGCCTTCTCCAGGGATGCTAACCTAGACCTGTCTGAATCCAACACTTCCTTCCAGATGACACAGTCCTCATGTTCTGACCTCAGTCTGCATGTCTAGACTTAGCTATAACTTGCTGCCCTTTAAACATGTTAAGGTATAGGCAAACAAATACCATTTTCCTCTTCACCCATCTATTCACAAATTCCCACCTGTCATTTATACACCCTGTTAGTTTGTGGAATGCTCTTGCCATTGAATTTGATTGACCCTTCTTAACCATCCTTTAAGGTACAGCTCAAATGCAGCCTCATCAATAAATCCTTCTTGGATCTTCCCAACTGGAAGAATTGCTTCTCCCTCTGATCTTCCAAAGTGTCTTATCTGTACCTCTCTCAAGTGCAGGTACTCATCATTTTCTACTTTAGAGTTATTTGTGCATATGATTAGTACTCTTACATGTTTATGAGATCCTTGAGATCAGAGTTATTTATGAGTCATCTTTTCTTTTTTCTTCTGTATAATACCCCACACAGTACCTACTCTACTGTGGATGCTAAAAAAATATTTGCTTAGGGAATACATGAAAAATGAAAAAAGAATAAGTAATTCGATTAAAGTCACCTACAAATCTATACGTGGGACAGGAAAAGAACCTGATTACATATATAATATGAAATACAGAGCAAAACATCCCTATTTTTGGAAATACCTCTATTTTCTATAAAATTGATTCCCAAATATGTTAGCTTTTTAAAGGGATTTTTATGGTTGCTTTGATTTTATATGCAAACCAAGAAAGTAAGTGACTGATAAAGAAGAAATAAGGGCATTTCTCTATTCCTGGTCATTTGCTTAAGCAACTGGAAAGAGAAAGGAAAAGTGTATATATGTTTGACTGTGTGGGTTGATAGAATAATCACAAATGATTTAATAGTAGCAGTGTTTTATTTAGAACATCTCCTTTTCACATTTATGCAGAAGAATTTCGTATTCAATGCATTTAAGATGCACTTAACACATCTACAACTTGTATTCATCAAGAGAACACTAATGCTTGTACAATACTTATCAGAAATTATGTACTTTTCTCAATATCTAGAAGAAACAGTGCTCAGATAGTCTCTAATAGCAAAGCAGGAAAAAAGAAAACAAAAGGTATTGCTTAGGATGCCCTTGGTAACTCTGAAGAATTTTTTGCCTTAATATTTATTTAAAAAATCATTCTGATTCCCACAATGGTTTATTTCATTCTATTTGTTTTAGGTAGCATCACTTTGTACCTGTTAGAGGTTTTATACAGCCCAGTGAGATTTTCCTAATCAGTAGGTTATTACTTATGTTGCAGGTCATAACTAATGCGTGGTATCTTTTGTACTAGTTTGTATTAAAATAAAAACATTAAATGTTGTGAAAAAAATTGGTCTTAAAATAATGTTATTGAAATTATGAGTTATAAGTTGAATATGTGCTTAGTTGTTTTCGGGATATATATGTAACTGGAACATAGAATGTTCTCATCTAATTGTATATAAAAGAAAGCAATTTGAAATTCACAACCTATTTTATAAAGCTTAACTGTTTTGTTTTATCTTTTCATATCAGAGATAGGCAATTTTTCTCTATAAAGAACCAGGTGCTAAATAATTTAGGCTTTGTGAGCTGTACACTCTCTGCTGCAAGTGCCCCACAACACAAAAGTAGCTGTAGACAATACATAAAAGAATGAGCATGGCTGCACTCCAATAAAACTTTATTTATGGACACTGAAATCTGAATTACATATAGTGTGGACATGACAGGGAATGTTATTTTTCTTTCTTTCTTTTTTTTTTTTTTCAATTCTTTAAAAAGCAAAAGCTGTTCCTAGCTGGTGGTCCGTACAAAATAGGCAATGGGCCAAATTTGGCTCCTGAACCATAGCTGGCCTACCTATATCTTAAATTCTAACTACAATTCCCAAAACTGCTTTTTCTTGTCCTCAGGCAATTTTATTTAGTGAGTAGATTTTTAAAATATTACTAGGATAATAGAATGAATTTACAAAAATATCACTGCAAATGCAAAGCTTCAAAAACCCAGAGTAACATTTTGAAAAATTATAAAACAAACTTAACAAACAGTAGGAATATCTTTTATAGGAAAAATGAAATTTACATGTAACTCAAAGTACACTTGGAGAAGGCAATGGCACCCCACTCCAGTACTCCTGCCTGGAAAATCCCATGGACAGAGGAGCCTGGTGGGCTACAATCCATGGGGTCGCTGAGGGTCGGACACGACTGAACGACTTCACTTTCACTTTTTACTTTCATGCATTGGAGAAGGAAATGGCAACCTATTCCAGTGTTCTCGCCTGGAGAATCCCAGGGACGGGGGAGCCTGGTGGACTGCCATCTATGGGGTCACACAGAGTTGGACACAACTGAAGTAACTTAGCAGCAGCAGCAGCAAAATACACTTTTATTTTAAAAATTAGGACACGTGTTGGTAAATATAAATTATTGATTTTTCTAGTAACTACCCATGTTAGAAAATACACTACAGTCTATTCTAAAAAATTAATACTTTTTTTTAATCCTTCATGTATCTCCGTAATGTTTCAATTAGGTAACTTCACTGTAAATTTGATGACAGCACCAAAGTATTGCTATCACTTTGTAGATAATTATATTTATCTTCCTTCTGAGAATATTCAATTTTTTGTTCCTGTACCTTTTGCCTTTTTAAAAATTCTATTCAGTTTTATTGAGGTATATTTGACAAAATTATAAGAAATTTAATTTGTACATTTTGATGATTTGATATATGTATACATTGTAAAAGACTTCCTTCCATCCAGTTAATTAACAGATTCACCACCTCACACATCTTACATGTTTATTTTTTTCTTCTTTTTCTTTTTTTGGTAAGAACATTTCAGTTCTACTCTCTTAGAAAATTTCCATTATATAATACAGCAGTATCAACTACAGTCACCATATTACATATTAGATGAAAGTGAAAGTGTTAGTTGCTCAATTGTGTCCGACTCTTTGCGACCCCATGGACTGTAGCCTGCCAGGTTCCTCTGTCCATGAAATTCTCCAGGCAAGAATACTGGAGTGGGTAGCCATTCCCTTCTCCATGGATTCTTTTTGACAGTGCAGGATATTTGATTGCATGGACACATCTATTTGTGGATCCTTAGCTGTTTCCAGTCTGCATGCTAAGTCACTTCAGTCGTGTCTGACTTTTTGTGACCCTATGGACATGCCAGGCTTCTCTGTCCTTGGGATTCTCCAGGCAAGAATACTGGAGTGGGTTGCCATGCCCTCCTCCAGGAATCTTCCCAATCCAGTGATCAAACACAGGTTTCCCACATTGCAGGCACATTCTTTGCTGTTTGAGCTACCTGGGAAGCCTGTATGCATTAGATACTCAGAACTTATTCATCTTATAGCTGAAAGTTTGCACCCTTTGACCTATTTCTCCCTATTTTCCCCACTGCTCACCCCTGGTTCCTTTTGTTTTTTGGGGTTTGCCTTTTTTAGATTTCACGTGTAGATGATACCATGTAGTATTCATCTTTCTCTCTCTGGCTCATTTCATAATGCCTTCAAGGTCCATCCAAATTGTTGCAAGCAGCAAGAATTCTTTCCTTCTCATGGCTGAATAATATTTCACTGTGTGTGTATGTGTAGATATGTGTGTGTGCATATCACATTTTTTCTTTATCCATGATCTACTGACAAATACTTAGACAAATACTTAGATTGTTTCCATAGTTTGGCTGTTGTAAATAATATTGCCACAAATATGGGAGTACAGGTATATCTCTAAGAGATTCTGATTTTAATTCCTTTGGATATATACCCCAAAGAGGGATTACTAGATCATAGGGGAACTTTTTGAGGAACCTCCATACTATTTCCAATAGTGGCTGTATCAGTTTGCATTTTTTCTCTATACTTTGGCCTACACTTTTTATCTCTTGTCTCTTTGATGATAGTTATTTTAACAGGTGTGAGGTGATATACCATCACAGTTGTGATTTTCATCAGCTTAATGATTAAAGATATCTGGCACCTTTTTATGAACCTGTTGGTCATTTGTATGTCTTCTTTGAAAAATTATCTCTTCAATTCCACTGTACAGTTTATAACTAGATTATTTGGTTTCTTTGGTATTGAGTTGTATATTTTATTTGGAATACTGACCTTTTATCAGATAAAAGATTTGCAAATATTTTTTCTCATTGCATCAATTGCCTTTCCTTTTTGTTAATGGCTTCCTTTATATGCAGAAGCTTTTTATTTTGATTAATCCCACTTACTTAATTTTGCTATTGTTGCTGTTGCTTTTGGTCTCAAATCAAAAAGATAACTGCCAAAACCAATGTTAAAGAACTTGCCTATGTTTTCCTCTAGGAGTTTATAGTTTCAGGTCTCAAAGGTAGGTCTTTAATCCATTTGAGTTGCCCATTGCCTTCTAAAGGATCCATATTTGACATTTAAGTTTCATTCTTGTATATCCCCAATTGTAAGTACACTTTTTCTTTTGGATTTGAACCTACTTTCACCAACTCAAAATATCTAATAATAGTATTTCAATAACAAATAGCAAATGCTTTTATAATCACATATGGTATTATACTGAAAAGTATGAAAAGAATCAGAGAAAAGGCCTTTCATCAAGTTATGTTCAAGTTGATATCCATATTGTGCACAGTTGCTTAGTCATGTCTGACTCTTTGTGACCACATGGACTGTAGCCTACCAGGCTCCTCTGTCCATGGGATTCTCCAGGCAAGGATACTGGAGTGGGTTGCCATTTCCTTCTCCAGGGGATGTTCCCAGCTGAGGGGTCAAACCTGTGTCTTCTGTGTCTCCTGCATTGGCAGACAAATTCTTTATCACTGAGCCACCTGGGAAGCCCAATATCCACATTAGCCACTGAATTTCAGTAATAATGTATGACAATTTGAGAAACAACAGAAGATGCCATGAAACAGTAAGAAGTCAGAGCAGTATAGTTTTCTCTTGGCCATTAGCTTCTTTGTCCTGGATGTTATTTGACCTAGTTAGTTCAAATTATAAATAAGGATGTCTCCAAGAAAATACCTGGCATGCATTTTGACACTTAATCTATTCCTGAGCTGCACCTTGACTTGGATCCTCATCCTCATCCTTTACCCAGATTTTGCAAATTTCATCTCACTGTCTTTGATTCAGATTTCAGTTGGTCAGGCATGGAGTGATGGTCAAACAGAGCAGCAGTGAAAATTTCTATTGTGGATATTAATTAGTAATAAAAAAAAGTAGTGTTTTCAATTTTTTGTGAGATCAGTGTATTTAATGCCAAATTCTCAGGGCAGGTATTAAGAATTGTGAGTTCAAAGGAAGTAGAAGGATTAAAAAATGTTTAAGCTTTCAAAATTCACGTTCGGTAAAATTGACCAGCTGCATTATGCTCTTGCGTTCCTGCTGTCGCTTCAGTCATGTCCAGCTCTTTACAACCCTATGGACCGTAGCCCCAGACTCCTCTGTCCATGGGATTCTCCAGGCAAGAATACTGGAGTGGGTTGCCATGTCTGCCTCCAAGGGAACTTCCCAACCCAGGAATTGAACCTGAGTCTCCTGTGGCCCCTGCATTGTGGGCCAATTCTTTACCACTAGCACCACCAGGGAAGCCCCTTAATATGGCAGTTCTTAGCATTTCTTGACTTGCAGCTGCATCACTTCGGTCTCTGCCACTGACTTCACATGACTATTTTCTCTGTATGTCTGTGTCCTCCCCTCTTCTTATGAGAAGACCAGTTATTGGATTTAGGGTGCACCTTAGCCCAGTATTATCTCATCTAGATCCTACCTTGATTTATTACTTCTCTGAAGACCTTATTTCAAAATAAATTCGCATTCTGAAGTTCCAAGTGGATATGAATTGGTGGGGGGTGGGGGGTAGGGAGCACTATTCGATCCAGTATACCAGCCTAAATAGTCTCAACAGCTTCACTCAGGCTTCCCCGATAGGAAAGAAACATAACAAAGCTAGAAGTTACTTCACAAAGCACGCTAATGATTTGGCTACTGTCTTATAGGATTTGCTACATGTATTATGACATTTTCTCTTTTCCCATTCATTGCCTGATGATTTCTATTTGGAATTTTTGTATACTTCAAATATTCCATCAGATTCCACGAAATCATTACAAAAGAAATTTTGCTTTATGTCCTTTTCTTCTCATGAATTAGGTAATCGATTATAAATGCTTCTGCTTTTTGGTTTCTGGATTTGAAGGTATGTAAATGTGTAATGATTCAGATAAATAAAAAGAATAGATGGCAGGCCCTTGAAGATCAAATTAACTTTGTATCCATCTAGGATTTGGGGATGGCTTCATTATTTCCTTCTAATTTGTTCATTCTTTCCTGAATTATCTAGTGGAGGATTTTATGCACAATTGTGCAATATAAATATCTTATAGTAATAATAAAATATGATTCAGTTATGAAATAAAATCTGAAAATAATTCTGTGGCACTCTAATAGTATCATTGTCGTTATAGTTACATTTGTGGTTTTCCTCAATTGACATTGTGGCAGAGATACTCCTCAAGGACACACCAAAAATCTATTTGGTGTCAACATATCTACTGTTTCGATAAGTTTGGTCTCAAATATGTCTTAAGTACTGAATTACTGTACATTAACTTTAAATATATCAACATGTTCTATTAGCCTGATAAGAATCCTCTGCTGCTGTTACTGCTAGATCGCTTCAGTTGTGTCTGACTCTGTGTGACCCCATAGATGGCAGCCCACCAGGCTCCCCCGTCCCTGGGATTCTCCAGGCAAGAACACTGGAGTGGGTTGCCATTTCCTTCTCCAATGCATGAAAGTGAAAAGTGAAAGTGAAGTCGCTCAGTTGTGTCTGACTCTTCGAGACCCCATGGACTGCAGCCTACCAGTCTCCTCCACCCATGGGATTTTCCAGGCAAGAGTACTGGAGTAGGGTGCTATTTCCTTCTCCAAGCTCATAATATGAAGTGTATTTTATCTTCAAGAACTTTGTGTTTAATAGGGACATTCTTTAAACAATCCTTAAGGACCACAGGGAGAATAGGGAATCTTTTCATTGGTAATGCAAAATGTACTTTAAATGAAATTATCTCTGATCCTGTACTTCTCATTTTTGCTGGGTGAAAATAAGAACTGCTGGGAATATGCCCTTCACTATCTGATGAGAGAAAGGATCCAGTATATTTTTCTCTCATTTTACTAACACCTTTTACAGGGCTGACTAGATTATTCCTATTTTATTTTTTTTTTATTTTTTATTTTTTTAGATTATTCCTATTTTAAATCAACAGATGCTTATACATAAGTTTGCAGTTGCCTGGGTATAAAATTAGGTCTGTGGCCATTAAATTGTTAGATGATTTCTCAACAACACTGGATACCAGAAAAGAGGGATAACATGATAAAAGTGATAAATGAATACACTGTCAAACTAAAATTTGTACCTTAATAAACCAAACCTGATTAATATTCAGAAGGCCAAATTAAGTATATTTTTATACATAAGGTGAGACCATTTAGTCCATGAATCCTTTACTAAAAGCACTATTAAAGATGTACTTAAGCAAAAAGAAAAACAAATACAGATTGAAATCATGGGATGCAAGAAATAAAGGGAGATCAAAGATTTAAGTTAAATTCTACTATCTGTGATGGAGAAGTCAATGGCGCCCCACTCCAGCACTCTTGCCTGGAAAATCCCAT
The DNA here is from genome assembly GCF_003369695.1 of Bos indicus x Bos taurus. Lineage (NCBI taxonomy): Eukaryota > Metazoa > Chordata > Mammalia > Artiodactyla > Bovidae > Bos > Bos indicus x Bos taurus. The sequence continues at coordinate 23,250,918 of NC_040103.1, read as the reverse complement.
GGACAGAGGAGCTTGGTGGGCTGCAGTCCATGGGGTCTCTAAGAGTCGGACATGACTGAGCGACTTCACTTTCACTTTTCACTTTCATGCATTGGAGAAGGAAATGGCAACCCACTCCAGTGTTCTTGCCTGGAGAATCCCAGGGACTGGGGAGCCTGGTGGGCTGCCGTCTATGGGGTCCCACAGAGTAGGACACAACTGAAGTGACTTAGCAGCAGAAGCAGCAGCTACTATCTGTAAAAGATAGAAATAACTAGGCTTTTTTGGTTAAAAAAGGATAAAGTTAATTTTCTAGATAAAAACCAATGAAAACAATCAAATAGTATGTTAGTAATTTAAACTTGGGTCCAAGGAAATGGCAACCAACTCCAGTACTCTTGCCTGGAGAATCCCATGGACAGAGGAGCCTGGTGGGCTACAGTCCATGGGGTCTCAAAGAGTCGGACATGACTGAGTGATTTCACTTTCACTTTCCTGTGTTTTAATACAGGAATACTGAATAACTTTCGACACTTTGCAAGAAAAAATATACAGATATTAAAAATTAAAGGCAATATGAAAGGAAAGGGATGTAGTCCCAAGAAAAAAATCATGTCAACTTTATTAACCAAACAGACATGAGGAAAGGAGAATAAAGGAAGCAAATACGAAAAAGCAAATCAGATCATAGAATTAAGTCCATATATATCAGTAATCATAATAGATGAATATGAATTAAAGACAGATAAAAATTACATTCTGATTGCAAGGATCTCACTTGCAATAAATCTACCCAGAAAGTTTGAAGCTAAATAGAAAAAGATATACCATGCAAATATTGATCACAAGATATATTTTATCTTTGTCTATTAGTAAAAATAGTAGTAATGCCATAAAATTAATATTAGTGTTATTCATATGAGAGAACACTGAGTTTGAGGGGGAAAAATGCACTATAAATAAAGAGTAATTCACCCTCTTAAAAAAAAATCCATCCAAAGGATATGACACTGATAAATTTGTAAGCACCTAATGACATAGCTTCAAAATATGTAAAGCAGAAACTGACAGAGTTACAAGGAGAAATTGACAATAAACCATCAGGAAAGTTTTAGCATCCTCTATCAGAAAATGATACATCAGCAGACAAAAAGAAAAAAAATGGGAGATACAAGTAGCAAAAGTAATAATTTTGATCTAGTAGATATTGAAAGAATATATTAGTATTGATAGTATAGTTGTCATGTCATTTATAGATCATGTCCACTCTACACTTTTGTTACTTCCTTCCTTCTCCTTGCCAAGTATGGCATCCTTTACTTCTCCACTTCAATGCAAATACTACTCAATGTTTGAAGCCCTACTCAAGACTGACTTCTAAAGAAAGTGTACCTTATCATTTGTATGGGTCTCTCTCTTTTTAAAAATTACACAAGGTGCTGTAATCTGTACATTAGTTTGTCTCCTTAACTGCAATTTTTTTGTGTGCTAAGACTTGCATATTTCTTGGTTCCACATAATGCCTAGAAATACTATTGTTAAAACATTTTCTCATTCTCACTCCACTCTTTTCCAGAACCTAATACATCCTTACTATTTGAAACCAGATTTATTATGAACCAAATATAGGAATCAGGGGGAAGGAAACTTGACTCTTCAAGATGTTAGCACCATAGTAATCTTTAAACAAATGTTGCAAACAACTCTTTGTGAGAGAATATTAATTTAGTCTCTGTTCTGCTACCAGAGAAAAGGGGGAATTACATTATAAATCATTGACTCTATAATATAATGGAAAGGAACAGCTTGAATGTTCCCACTGACACACATGGTTTGATTCATGAAACAATTTCTTCATACCTCTTAGGCTACTTACTGACTTCTCAATATAAATCTTTCTGAAGATTTCACAAAGGACTAGCCAATCACAGAAATGAGGAAAACCCTTTATATAAAACAAATTTCCAAGGTTTAAACAAGAAACTGCTGCATGTATGTGAAAGCAAACGACATAAAGACAATAATTTGCAAACAAGGTTCAAGGAACTCTGGGGATTTCATTGAACACTACGAGGCTAAGTGGCTTTCTGTCATTAATTTTACAAGCCTTCAGTAATCAATAGGCTAGCCTGCTACCAAATAAATGACTAGCATTAAACAGCGGCCAGAAAAGGATACACTACTTTCACTCAGGTATCGACTAAGAATAACTAGGGAACAGAACCATTCCCTATAATTGAGTTGCCTAATGAATATTATTTGGGAAAAACATAAACTACTCAAAGAACAAGAATAGTGATTGGGTCTAAGCTTAGGAAAGAGCCTTAATTTCTTTAAGCAGTGAAATTAAGAGTATGCAGTAAATTCTAATTTAGAGGAAATCTAATGTAATTAGATGAACTTATGTCTAAATTCACACCAATGGCAGTTGGAAATATCACTAACCAGGTATACAAACTTTGTGGTTTCTGACAAGGGGCAAAGCCGGGTTTCTTCCTGATCCTTTATGCCTATTCCTTATTTCTGCCTTCTACTGTTAGCAAGCTATTACTGTTTCTCCTTTTAATTGTCATTCTTTCCATTTGATTGTATTTTACATTTATTCTTCATCCCAACACTAATATATTTGAAGGGTTAATGTTTATATATTAAAAAAAAAGTGCATGGGAAACACTTTAAAGCAGCTGGGTACATGGGAATAAAAATTGGCTCCTCTTCCTATTTTCTGGCAGAGAGGTATAATCTTTTCTAACTCCGAAGCTCATAGAGCTTTTTCCCATATATCTCGTATGGCAATTCAATTATTGTAGTTTAGATTATATTTGCTTATATAACTATTTTATAATGAAATTCCAAAAGTTAATCATCTGTTTATTTCTCATGTGTTATAAAATCACATGATTTTATTGATTTGAAACCTAGCACATGATTATTGATTTGAAATGCTTTATTCACTCATTATGTAAATGATGCTTCAATTCAATAAAATACTACTATGGGTGGATTTGTGTAGACAGACTTAAATCATGACAATTGCCCATTTTGTTGAGCTATTCTTACTGCGCTGGAAGGTAAGGATTGCCTGTCTAATGCTCTTCTTACTGTAATCCTGAAATTTGGATCTAATGTACATTCTATCAAAATTCTTATAATTTATTCAATATGAAAATGAAAGCGTTAGTGGCTCAGTTGTGTCCTATTCTTTGTGAACCCATGGACTATAACATTCCAGATTCCTCTGTTCGTGGAATTCTCCAGGCAAGAATACTTGAATGGGTTGCCATTTCCTTCTCCAAAGTGTCTTCCAGACCCAGGGATCCAACTTGGGTCTCCTGCATTGGCCGGCAGATTTTTTTACTGACTGAGCCACCAGGGAAGCACCACCCCCTCCTTTTTTTTTTTTTTTTTTAACAAATGATTTCATTTAATATAATTAAATACCTTTAATTTGAATGAATTGGAAGTTAAACTAAATTGGTGAATACTTGCCTTAGTTTGACTCCCTCTGGTAGCATTAATGGTAAAGAACCTGTCTGCCAATGCAGGAGACAGAAGAGATGCCAGTTCAATCCCTGGATGGGAAAGATATCCTGGAGGAGGGCATGGCAACCCACTCCAGTATTCTTGCCTGGAGAATCCCATGGACAGAGGAGCCTGGTGGGCTACTGTCCACTGGGTTGTGAAGAATGGGACATGACATGAGTGACCCAGCATGCATGCACACACGCAAAGGACATATAATAGCTGCAAGTATTATAACTACTCAGATACTGTCTGGTGGAGTTTTAATTAATAGATAAGGGTGATCTCTAATTAGCTCATCAAAATACTAGTCTGAACAGCATCAGCACTGCAGATATTGCAATTACATTGTTTGTAAGTAAACAGATACTTCTAGAGCACTTAAAGACCAGTTTGCATTCTTAGCAGAATAGAGGTGCCCTCAACCTTTTTAATTATGTAATTTGTTTAGCCAGCCTCTCTTCTTAAGAGAGTAAATGAAAAAAAAAAATAAAAAGAATATAATAGGTTTACCTCAGTTGATATTCTGACCCTTTCCACATTACTACAGTTAGAATTAATGTAGTTTCTTGAAAGTGAAGAAAGTGTCACTTCTCAGTCATGTCTGATTGGACCCCCATGGACAATAGCCTGCCTGGCTCCTCTGCCCATGGGATTCTCCAGGCAAGAATACTGGAGTGGGTTGCCATTCCCTTCTCCAGGGAATCTTCCTGACCCAGGGATTGAACCCACGTCTCCCACATTGCAGGCAGATTCGTTACTGTCTGATCCCCCAGGGAAATAAATATCATATTCCAGGTAACTGCACAGGGTTGTAGAAATACAGAGCTAGAAGAAAACCTTCTGCTTGAATCAGTTATTCCAACTCTCTCATTTTATAGATGGGGAAGAAATCAATTTATTATATGGATTCCACGTTTAGTCACAGGCCAGGGCAACCTTTTCTTTGGGTGTCTCTGAGTCCTAATTCTGTGCTTATTGAAAAGTTAATAAGTAATGTGAGCTAAAAAATAAAACACAAAAGGGGAGAGAGGGTGTTAACTATTAATTTTATATAGTGACCTTATGTAATTCTACACTGAAAGCAAATAAATTCTGATTTCTAATTCATTCTATTCTGCAAAAATATTTTTGACATACTACACAAGACTATATTCATTCAGTCAAATTTGATTGGGATTTTTGTTAGTTCTCTGTTGTTACAGAGAGGTGCTCCCAGGTGTTGGGAATAGAAAGCAAATAAAATAGAGGTGGTAACGATAGAGGTTTGCAAAGCCTTTTAAAGGGGTACTGTGGAAGGACTCCACCCAGTCTGGCGTGTGTGTGCATGAAAGATGGCTGCCTGGAAGAGGCAGTGGAGGAACAAAGTCCTTTCAGGTAAGCCAGAGTTGGCCTGACATAGTCAATCACAGTAGTCCCTAACCTTTTTGGTGCCAGGGCCCAGTTTCATGGAAGACAATTTTTCCATGGGCAGGGGGCAGGGATGGTTTACATCTTGCCACGGCTCATCTCCTGCTGTGTGGCCCAGTTTCTAACAGGCCATCAGCTGGTATCCACTTGTGGCCCAGGGGCTGGGGACACCTGGTCTATAAAAGAGAAGGAAAAGAAGGAAATATTACCAAATACAAGTCCACGTGCCTGATGCAGGGAGGCCAAACAAAGCAAAACATTGGAGTTTGGAGCCAAGAAAGGTTATTGCAGGAACAAACAGGGAGAACAGGTGGTGGTGTTGCTCAGTCAGTGCTCCAGGAATCTTGTGCTTGGCCTGAAGTTACCATCCTCCCCCTGACTTGAGGCTTTGGTGGTGTTTAGTCGCTAAGTCTTGTCCGACTCTTTTGCAACTCCATGGACTGTAGCCCTCCAACTCCTCTGTCCATAGGATTTCACAGGCAAGAATACTGGAGTGGGCTGCCGTTTCCTTTTCTGAGTTCTTCCTGACTCATAGATCACATCTTCACCCCTGCATTGGCAGGCAATTTCTTTATCATTAAACCATCTGGGAAGCCCAGGTCAGAGCTTTAGTTCTGCAGAGAAACTCAAAGATATTATTAGGTATATTCCTTGAGGAGGAACCAGGACCCTGCGCCAGGGGTGAATTTCTTGTCTGTTCTTCATTTATTTCTGCATTGATTCCCTCTCTTCTCTGATTAGCAACTATTTGAACCTACTCTTGAACCTCCTTTGGTCTAGGAGGCTGAATGAAGACCATTTCCTACAAACAAGAAATGGGGCCCCCCCAAAAGGCTTTTGTGGCCAGGAGGGCCCCTTAGGGTCTTGCTCAGTTTCAGAAATAGCAGTTGAAAAATATTTCAGTTGATTTAGTTGGTCTACTCTGGTCTGGGATTATCTACCTCGTGAGCAATGAGGGCCTCTTACCCTTTATGATGAAGATGGTAGCTGGAACACTGTTCGAGGAATTCTTCTGCTTTAGTAGCTTCCCAGGTGGTCAATATGTGGCCTCTTTGGGGTAGCTTTTAAAACAATGTATGAGCTTTCTAATCAAATAAGTTGAGGGATTTTCATTATAGGGTTGTTTAATTAACAAGTAAACACCTACCACCCCACACTGGCTACTTCAAACATCTAAATTTCACAGTTATGAAGTGGGGCAACTCTATTTTCATGGCAAGGACTGATGTCTTCAAAGTTGCAGGAGAGCCTCACTGAGTTATATAGTGAAGAATTTTAAGATAGGAGAGCATTATATTGTGTTTATATGTGGGAAATTGTATCTATCATAAAATTAAATGTATTATAATGTGTTCGCCTTCTCTGTCCATATGTCTCTTCATTTTGTTTTTTCAGTTAGTGCCTTCCTGAATATTCTTTTTTGAGACATTTGAGGAAATTAGGAGACTGACATATGAAGAAGAGTCCCCATAAATGCTTTCACATTTCACACTTCTTGCTGTACGAATATCGTGAAACAGTTGTCTAAAAAACAACTCTTTTTACGGGACATTAAGTATTATTTTGGATCTAAGCCTAGGTAGTCAGAATGGATGAAAAATTTTATGATGAGGTTTTACATCTTTTTGCTATGATAAGACATTTATTAGATTGCATTCCCTGGATTGCATGCTTAGGAATTTTGTACATTTTTAGGACTTCTCTGTGAAATACTCATATCTGTGTCATGTGTCATCTGAGAACTAGAATTTTTACCTTTTCCTCATCATCTAGGTTATGCCTTTATTTCTCTGGTTGTGCTTTCGTTTCTCTAGTCACATTTCTGACAGCTGCCCCTTCCCTCCCTCTCTAATCACCAGTATAAACCTCTAGCTCAAACATCATCAAGCAGGTGATCAGTGGTGGTCATTGACAAATGTCATGGAATGAGGAAAGTCGGATTTGAGAGGCTTAGCTCTGAAAAGGAAACCAGGTTCACACTCTCATTTAAAATCTTCTGTGGCCTCATGACATTATCACAGTCCATTTTATTCGATGCTTTCATGACTTTCAACTATTTTAAACGTCAAGCCTTTACTCTTGATCCTTTTTTTCTTTTAACTGTGGGTGTATTGACACCTATTGGTAACACAGGTCATACTTTCTTCTCAAAATAAAACACAAGGGGCAGTGAAATGATAGGGTTTGGAGCTGCAAAAGGGCTTATAAATCACTCTGCTTAACTTTTTATAAGCACTTCCCTGGTGGCTCAGATGGTAAAGCATCTGCCTACAATGCGGGAGACCTGGGTTTAATCCTTGGGTCAGGAAGATCTGGAGAAGGAAATGGCACCCCACTCCAGTATTCTTGCCTGGAAAATCCCATAGATGGAGGAGCCTAGTAGGCTACAGTCCATGGGGTCGCAAAGAGTCAGACACGACTGAGTGACTTCACTTTCTAACGTTTTATAAACACTGCCCTAGGATAGTTCAGTTTCAGAAACAGACCTCTTGCATTTTGTCCAGAGTTTATTAGCTATATTTTAGTGTTTCTACATAAGTGCATTCTATTTAACTAAAATTTACAAAGTGGGTTCTATGAACCAAGAATTGATAATACAGAATAGTAAAACACACACCAGCGCATCCTTGCATATGCATGTATACATGCATAGTTCGACTCTTAAGCTCTATCTAGTACCAAGAGTGGGTGGGAGGGGAAATGCATAACAGACATGCATTCCAAACCTAAGGTGAAGAAAGTGAAGTGAAAGTTGCTCAGCCATGTCTGACTCCTTGTGACCCCATGGACTATACAGTCCTTGGGATTCTCTAGGCCAGAATACTGGAGTGGGTAGCCTTTCCCTTCTCCAGGGGATCTTCCCAACCCAGGGATCAAACCCAGGTCTCCCACATTACAGGTGGATTCTTTACCAGCTGAGCCACAAGGGAAGCCCCCAAACTTCGTCAATTATGTCTAATTGACGAAGGCACTTTTTCCTCTGCTGAATTTAGCAACAGCTTCACTACCTACCCTTCTATAGCTCTCTGCTACTGCTACTGCTAAGTCACTTCAGTCGTGTCTGACTCTGTGCAACCCCATAGACGGCAGCCCACCAGGCTCCTGCATCCCTGGGATTCTCCAGGCAAGAACACTGGAGTGGGTTGCCATTTCCTTCTCCAATGCATGAAAGTGAAAAGTGAAAGTGAAGTCACTCAGTTGTGTCTGACCCTCAGCGACCCCATGGACTGCAGCCTTCCAGGCTCCTCCATCCATGGAATTTTCCAGGCAAGAGTACTAGAGTGGGGTGCCATTGCCTTCTCTGCTTAGCTACCAGGGAAGCTAAGAATTAACTCAGTGTGTTCTGAACTTCAAAAATCAAGATCTCTCTGAGTGCTCTATAAGTGATTTTAGCTTCACTCTTCTATTTCATCCAAAGTTCTTGACCTGTATTATATTTTTAGGTCATGCATCATAAAAGACTTTGTAACTTTTGAGTTTTATCCTAGGACACCTATGTAAAAATAAACCAGCCAGGTCTAATTTGTTCTTCAGTTTGTTGAAAAACATATTACTGCTCTTGTTGATCGGAGAAGGGAATGGCACCCCACTCCAGTACTGTTGCCTGGAAAATCCCATGGACGGAGGAGCCTGGTAGGCTGCAGTCCATGGGGTCAAGAAGAGTCAGACACGACTGAGCGGATTCACTTTCACTTTTCACTTTCATGCATTGGAGAAGGAAATGACAACCCACTCCAGTGTTCTTGCCTGGAGAATCCCAGGGATGCAGGAGCCTGATGGGCTGCCATCTCTGGGGTCACACGGAGTCGGACACGACTGAAGTGACTTAGCAACAGCAGCAGTCCTTGATGCAAAGAATGTTGGAGGGAGGAGAATAATAGAGAAGACCTTTCAGACTTAGGCCTGTACTATTGCTTGGTTTTGGATTAAGGAAAGGAATGACCCTTGTGAATTTAAAAGCTTTGAGTAAGGAAGGAGGCATCTGTAAGCAGAGTGGTGGCCAAGAGGCTGCAGAGAGTAAAGAAGCTTATAGATCTTCCTCATTGTGACTGTCCTCAGAAACACAGCGGTGTGTACATGGCATGTAATGGTACATGTATTGCATCCAGTCACTCCTGTTCCTCAATGGGAGGGGCCACCAAAAAAGCTATGTTCTCAGAATTACAGTTTTTTCTGAATCTTTGGGAAAAAGGGAAAGAACAGAAAGAATGGAAGCTTAGTGTGAGCTGCTGACAGGAAAACACATTTTACAAATCTGCTTCTTCTTGAATGGCAATTGAATCAACTTATCGTTGTCAAGCTTTAAGTAAATGAGTTCTTGCAGTTGGCAAAATTGAATAGGAAATGCTTTAATTTTGTTCTGACTGTGGTCCAACAACAAGAGAGATTTTTCGAGTGTAGAATTACAGAGCTGTGCTGATCGACTCCAAGTGAACTCTATGGAGGTTAAGCTCTCCAGGCAGGGCTTGCTGTTTGCTCACGGCAGCTAGATGACAGGTAGGCGGCTGAAAGCTTAGGAAGACTGGGTTTTCAAGTGATACATGGACCATCTGCCCTTGTCCCTTTCTGTTGTTTAGTTGCTAAGTCATGTCTGACTCTTTGCAACCCTATGGACTGTAGCCTGCCAGGCTCCCCTGCCCATGAAATTTCCCAGGCAAAAATACTGGAATGGGTTGCCATTTCCTTCTCCAGAGGATCTTCCCGAGCAAGGGATTGAACCTGTATTGGTGGAGAGATTCTTTACCACTGTGCCACCAGGGAAGCTCCATCTTTGTCTGTTAGTACTTAATAAAAATGTTCAAAAAAACTATTTTCATTAGTACATGGAGAAAATTGTTATTCAAATTGGGTGTCACTTTGTCCTCAGTCAAAAGGTTTTTGATGGTTATTCAGAATGTTAAAACTTCCAGATATTACATATTCAGCAATAATTTTGATTGGAACTCATGGTCAGGAGAATCTGTTGGTTGAAGAGAGTCTTTTAAAGGCCCCTGGTTGACTGATTCATGTTTTCTCTGCATCTTGATTAAAGAAACCTGTATCTTCACTTTTACAGTCACATTTTGATTATGTGAGTCAGGATTCTGACCAGGATTATTAACCAAACTTGAGGATTGGTCAGTTGAGGGGAGCACAAATGGCATTTTTAAAAAAGGCTGTGTGAGGATGTGGGCGGATTCCAGGATTTCAGAGTCGAAGAACGTTTTTCAGAATGTATGTTTAGTAGAGGTTCAAAAGGAAAGGAAAGCAGAATGTGGTTCCTTTCCTTTAATCTTTTCTTACTGGATGTTATTTAAGGTTTCTGAGGGTTTCAGTCCAGGAGCATTTATTCTGTATTTAAAAAAGAGCTGGGTTATTAGCTATGTGCCACATAGCAGTTTGACCATATTTAATATTTGCATTCTTCCTTAGATTTAATCACCTCCATTTTACTTTAGAGATCCCACTATAGGACTTGCCTGGCAATACAGCTTTTATATTTTCCCATTTACTTTTATACTATTCCCATTTTCTGGTGAACAGTCTGCTGTCAAGGCCATTCCCAAATCAATTTCTGAGTGTTGGATACTCAGGATGATGCATCTCCATTTGGGGAAATTTACTATAAGTTTTGTTGTGAGAAATGAATCCTTGTGTCACTCTCCTGCTAGAGGCAGTGAGTCACCAAAGAATGAAGCAGAATTAACATGGGGCATCTGTTTGACCCAGCAAATTCCTTCCCTGGGGAACAGTGGAATTTAAGCAGCATGGTATTGCAGTTTTTACACATAAAGTCCAGGGAAATGTGAGATGGTCACAGTGGTGCACTGGAGCTGGCTATTAAAAATGGACTGTGCACACCTCTTTCTGACTCACAGCTGAGTGGCATCATGTTGGTAGCTTGATATGGGCCATGGTTGGAGTATTTGTACTAGGACATCAGTGAATACTACCGATAATTGATTACATTGTTTTAATTTCCTTCCTGGAGAACACATTGTTAAGCATTTGCTAGTGCAAGCTTGGAGAAGGCAATAGCACACCACTCCAGTACTCTTGCCTGGAAAATCCCATGGATGGAGGAGCCTGGCAGGCTGCGGTTCATCAGGTCACACAGAGTCGGTCAGACATGACTGAAGTGACTTAACGGCAGCAGCAACAGCAGTGCAAGCCAGGGCCAGTGTACCTACAACACTGATATATATATATATTTTTTTTTCTTGTTGCTGTTCTCTAGTAGGTGTTTTCAAAATGCTGTCCTTGGGCCAGTAATTTTCAGTATCACCTGGGAACTTGCTAGAAATGAAAATTATCTGCCCCCACCCTTAACCTACTGAATTAGAAACTCCAGAATTGAGACTTAGAAATCTTTTAACAAACCATACTTCTAGATGAATCTGAGGTATACCAAGTGTGAAACCCACTCCAGTATTCTTGCGTGGAGATTCCCATGGACAGAGGAGCCTAGTGGGCTACAGTCCATAGGGTAGCAAAGAGTGGGACACTACTGAAGTGACTTAGCACACAGAGTGTGAAAACCACTTCTCCACATAGTAAATAATTGAGGAAGAATAAATTAATTTTAATTGCATGCTGACCATAATTATCTCATTAATTATCTCATACCTGTCCCATTGTGCTTATCAAGATTTCAGAGGATAATGCTAAATGGGACTGCTGTTTATAGCACCCACAGCCGAGATGTGTCAAAGCTGTATCCCATCCAGGGCTCATGGCAGATGGAAGAGCACGCCTCATCATCTAACGTTCACATTCTTAAACTGAGAGCAGGGCCACGAAGCAGATGATGTGAGTTATTACGGTAACTAACATGTTCTTCGCTGGCTAAAAGTTAGCATCACCTGAAAGGCCTGTTAAGAGATTGCTGGATCCCACCCCGTGCATTTTGGATTGGTAGGCCTGGGAAGGACCCGTTGGTTTGCATTTCTAAAAAACTTCCCAACTGACACTGAAGCTGCTGGTCTGGGGACAACTCTTGGAGAATCGCTGCTCTAGAATGTCTTTTGAATGATCTGTTTCTGGATGAGTTTTTGCCTCCTGGCTTTTTGTTCTTCCTTGTTCTACATTAGCTTGGCTGTGATTTCTTCTCTGAGAAGGTACAGCCCGCATCATACGGGGCATGATTTTTAATGTGTAAGAGCCTGCCGAGCCCTCTATTTTCTGTCAAGATATTATTCAGAGTTATAATGCACTTTGTCAGTTTTCTTCCTTCTTCTGCTAAGTTTTTACAGGCTTGGCACTTTTCTATTGTGTCAGGATGAAACTCAGCTGCTTCCTCGTTGCAGTGTTTGTGGCCTTATGATTCATACCTTTCACTACCATCCGGATCAGTCACTAGGTTGAACAGGGTATTTTTCCTCTTCTTTGATTACAGTTTACTCCTTTGAATAGAATAACTTAATCCACCTGAGTTTCATCCTCTTATTCACTCTCTTCAATAGAATAGATGTTCTTTCCAATGCATGAAAAGCACAGTTTAAAGTGTTTACTGGCTGGTTTGAACTATGATCTGGGGTTACAGATTTAAAAGATTGTCATGATGGCTCTAGGAGGCCTTGTATGCCTCACTGTCGAGATCAAGTGGAATGTCTACATCTTTTTTCTTTATAATGCTGCATTTGAGTGGACATGGCTAATATTGTTATTTGACTGCATCTTTTTAAGTCAATTTTTTTAATTATTAGGTTTCCCACCAACCTTGAATGAGAGGACTTTAAATTATATCTTGGCCACTCAAGAAGTTCTGTGACCTTGGAAAGGTCATTTATTTTGTTGGGTCTCACTTTCTTCATCTATAAAATGGAAATAATGGCATCTGAGCTGTTCATTTTTGTGTGGGGATCACAGTGATGTCTATGAAAGTGTTTCATAAACTCTGAAATGTTATGAAACTGTGAAGCATTATATGTCTTTTATAATGCTCAGCATGGTTATGACACAGAAGATACCCTTAAGATATGATATCTGGCTTGTGTATGTGTGTGTGGGGTCTCACAGATCTGTGGAAGCTGAACCTCAGAATGGTATCTGATATTTTATAGCTAACCTGAGTGTGGGGTGCAAGTATACAAAAGTGAGTATAAATCTGGTTATTGGCTAGACCTTAAGAGGCAGGAAAAACTGGGGATTGAATAGAAGCTTTTGAATAGTCTCATCCTGGACACCAGTGCATTATCAAGAAGTTGAGTGTGCCATTTAAATAACAGGAATAAGGGAAACCAAGATCCTCTTTTGTTGGTTTTTGGGTGTCTCCCAATAGCATTTCGGGAAACCAGGACCTTTTTTCCTGACTCTAAAGGCATACTTACTGGGACAAAGGGCAGAATGGGTGGTCAGTCTTAAGTATTCAGAATAGGAAATGCCAGGCTATGGGGATGTTGTGTGTTTGTTTGTGCATATGTGCATATATTTATGGTAAATATTTGAACCAGGGTTTATGAAATCCTACAGAGTCTATCTTGAGAAGAGAGTGGAAGTTTTGTAAAAGAGATTTCTCTCCCTTTTGGGCTTTCACAGTGTTTAGAAAATTGGATATAATTCACTTGCGAGTTTGTACTATGATGCACTGATATTTATGTCTGTCATATATTTGACAATTACCTGTACTCTCTAAACAAAGTAGCATAAAAAGTGGTGGCTTAAGACCATGGGGACTCTCTGCCTCAATACTAATTACCTTTCTGGTGGTGAATAAGTCAGTTAATCTGTGTGAAACTTAGTTTCCTTAAACAAAAGTAATAATTATTGACTCATTTGCCTTCCCTAAGTTGCAGATGAAATAATGTATAAAAAAGTACTTTGTCAGCTGTAAAACATGCTAGAAATGCAAGATTTTATTTTCCAAAGCTTCTACTCTAAGGCTTTAGAGGTAGTCGATGCAATTGTGTTTGTTATAGAATATAAAACTGGTTGGAACAATGTTGCTTGAGGGAAAGAATCTTTAGGTGCCTTCAGTGCCTGCTGAACAACCACAAGCCGTATGTCCTGATTCTGGCATCCAGTCTCCTGGCAGGTTGGCTAGCTGCCATTCTGCCCTCCCTATTCTGTGACTTTTCTGTGACCTGAATGAAGACATAGGAGGTAATGTTCTTCAGACTCACAGGTGATTCAGACTGGGGAGGGAGTAGCTAATACTATGAATGCAGATCCAGAATTCAAATTAACTTCAAAAGGCAGGAACAATGATCTGAAAGCACCAAGATAAAATATAACATGGATATAAATAAAAAGTTCTTCTTTTAGAGTAAAAATAATCTATTGCGCAAATTCAGGATGAGGGTGATTTGCCTTGGAGGAAGCTGATATGAAACCATCTGGGGGTTTTAGATGATGTCTACAAGCTCAAATAGAATGTGATGCATTTGCTCTGGGGAGAGGAAAAAAAAAAAACAGTACTGAATAGAGAAATACGGGTGCTCACCAGAGTGATCTGCTCTTCAGAAATCTAAATTCTGAATTAGGTGATTAGGGATCTGGTCCTCTGGTCTTCACATTAATATTTCATAATGTGACCTTGCTCAAGTCATTTCATGTCTCTTGGGTTTTACTTTCTCTAATCTATAGAATGAGAATTTAAACTAAATTATTTCTGAGATTGCTTCCAGCTATAGAAGAATCTGTGATTCTTAGTTGTGTCATATAAAACCTTTTTTTTTTTTTTTTGGAGTTTTTTAAGAATTGATATCGCTATACATAGTGGAAAAAATTCAATTACAGAGAAATAACTGAGGCAAAATTAGAATATATATGTATCTATTTTATTTTTCAGTGATTATGACCTTTAATTTTGTTAGTTCAGCCAATGGCCTTCTCAAAAATAATGCATTTCTCAATGTATTTTGCTTAACTGGTGTGCCTTAAGAGCTTTTCTGGATGTTCAGATTTTTTTGTGACTTTCAGGTACAAATCCCAGCAGGGTCCGGTTGGCTCATTTTCCTTCCAAGACAGATAAATTGAGCTGTATGTGCTTTTACAGTGTGTGGTCTTAGATGTCTAGCATGAGACTTTCAAAATTAAGGTCCTGTCTACTGCTTATAGACATATACAGGATCTCAGACCTCCCTGTGTAGAAATAACAGTTTATCAGCAAAACTATGGAGTCATTTTTACTGCCAGAAAAGGAATGTTGCTTCTCTCTAACTTACAGAAGTGCTATTTCTTTAATGTAAGCTTTAATTGAGCCGCAAATGACTTAATAGTTTGCTGTATCTCTGAGTTTGGGGATATGTAGTGTTTTTGAGGAGGAATGGTTTGCATGCTGGCTATGTTTAGTGTTTTAATGCACCTATCTTTAGTGTTTTAATGTACCTGCTATCTTTTCACTCTTTTCATTATATTATTTGACATTGGGTTTGTACTCTAGTTCATACAATTACGTATTTTTGTGTTGTTTTGAAATCTTGAACTGAATTAAGTGAATGGGAATTACTCAGAGTATCTCTCTTATAATCATAACAGATAAAAAATTAATCGTATTAAAGGTGTTGCATTAGGAAAGATAGCAACTTATGTTTCCTTCTCTTCATTCCACTGCTTTCTTCCCTTTCCTCTTTTCTCTGCCTTCCTCTGTTCCACCCAGTCATTTTCCATTTTGTCTTTTCCCTTTTGTTTCTTCCACCCATAAGTATTGAATTACCAGTGTGTTATTATGGTCTGCCTTCATCATGCTTGCAATCTAGGAGAAGAGTTATTTAAGTAAACAATTAGAGTGCAGAGTGGTAGAGCAGCCAGGTCTATGAAGGCCAGAGAGGACATCCCAGAATAAATTTTGAACTGGAGAGTCAAAGGCTGATTTTTAGTTAGTGCAACAAGGAAGCTGAACTGAATTGGATGTAGGAAATGTTCTAAGCAGAGGGAAAGTATTTAGTAAAATATTGAGACATCAAAAAGCATAGCATAATTAAAAAAAAAAGTCAGTATGGTTGAAGCCTGGTCCACAAGGGGAGATTGGCCAGAAAAAGAATGAGGGGGGGGGGCAAGATTTTAAAAGGTCTTTTGGGTTGTGAACCTAAAGAGTAATAGGGAGTCACTGGAGGGTTGAAGAAAGAAAATAACATGATCAATTTTCTGTTTTTAAAAGACAACTTTCCCTGTAGGCTGGAAACTGAAGCTGACTTGGAAAGACACAAGTTTGATTATAGAATTATTGTCATGGTTCAGGTAAGAGATGGTGATGATGCAGAATTGGATTTGAGGGGGAGTGGTAGATACTGGAATATCTATTTCATCTGAACAAAGCTTTGGAATCTTTATTTATTTTCAGATAATCATCTTTAAAGTATTGTTTAAAAATAAGAACAAAAATCCTTTTCCTCCTTCTTTTTGTTATTCCTAATTTGAGGACCTACAGACTGCCCCCCAAATAGATTCAGAGCTGTGAGAAATTGAGGTATTCAGAATAAATATCTAGAGGCTATGTCGATTTGAGTAGAATAAGAAGCACCAGAATAAGAGAGTTCTAAATGTAAGCCCCAGTTTTGCCTCTAATGAGCTGTATGACTATGGCTAAATAGCTTAACCCCTCTAGGCACTCCTTTCAGTTCCCATGATTCTGGGATGTCTGTGAAAAGAATTCTAGGGAGGAAAAGCCTTTAAGTGTTTATTTGCATTTTGAACATCTTAATACTGTTTTAATTTCTATGGAGATGCATCTCAAAATTCTGCATTCACCAAGTGAGAAGCCTTGCTAACAGTATCAGAAATCTGAACCTATAATGTAGTAAATCTGGAACTAAAAATAAGACAGTCTTTCTATTTTACACATTTGCTTGTAGACGTGAAAGGAGATTTTGAACTCTGTGAAAGATGAGCCACAAAAATTTAATTTTTGAGGCTAGAAATGTGTAGTAATGAGAAATTGGGCTGAAGTGTAGAGTTGTACCCAAATGTGAGTCCACTGACTGCTGCCTATTTGGTGACTTAAAAATCCCCTGTGGAAGCTTATTAAAATTATAGAGAGTAAATCTTAGCAGTTCTCACCCCAAGAAAAAAAATTGTAACTTTGTATGGTGATGGATGGTAACTAGACTTACTGTGGTGACCATTTTGCATACACAAATATCAAATCATTATGTTGTACACCTGAAACTAATATAATGCTGTATGTTAATTATCCTTTAATAAAGCAAATAGTAAAAATAATTTATGAATCCTGGTCTCAACCTTATGGTTTCTGGTCAATGGGTGGGGGTTTAAAACAAATTGAGAGGATGCTATACTCTGGGGCAGTATTTTTGAGCATGGTTT
Source organism: Bos indicus x Bos taurus (assembly GCF_003369695.1). Classification (NCBI taxonomy): domain Eukaryota; kingdom Metazoa; phylum Chordata; class Mammalia; order Artiodactyla; family Bovidae; genus Bos; species Bos indicus x Bos taurus. The sequence goes on along the minus strand of NC_040103.1, from coordinate 23,233,761 downwards.
ATGAGATCACATTAGTCCTGCAAAATGTTTCCTAATTTGAGAAACACTGCGTAATGTAATGCCTTTTATAGATTAACATATTAGAGGTTCTGGGACATCCTAAATGAAAGAATGAGTTTAACCTTCTTTATTCCCGTGTTTCTCTGATTCCATTGGTCCCTCAATCACTTTTGTTAGGATCTGTTTTAACAGCTCAAAGTACTGGCATTCTGTGTTAAAAATTCAGAAGATGTGAATTATTTTTTATAGTCACTGAATTATCCATGAAGTGGTCTAAGAACATTAACCCTTTATTATTTAAGCAAAGGCATTCACTTGTGAAATTGCTGAGGGAATAAGGATACATATTTTGCCTGCATAATAGGCTAATTTCAAGCCACCTGACACGGGCACTATCAAATGGGTTGTACATATTGTGTTACCCGACTCTTAAGCATTTAATCTAGGTGAAGAGCACTTCCATAGAGCTGTGCAGTGTGTAACATGCCAAGCCTTCTATGGCTGTTCTCTCCTATAAGCAAGGCAGCTAACCCTGTGATTTTGCTTTCACTGGCATCAGAAATCAACCTTGGAATGATCTTGCACAGCTTATGACTCTGAATAGTAGACCCCTAAAATTCTGTCTAGGATAAGACTGTACAAAACAGTTGGGTTTCAATAAAATAATGATGTCCATAAGTCATGCACTAAAACTTAACCATTTTAAAATGAATGTATTTACGAAGCAGAACTGATCAGCAGATATGTTACTGGTCAAAGTGTAGTTTTTTTTTTTTATCATTTCATAACAGTTATTGATCATCGTGTGGCAGATGACATGCTTGGTACTAGAGTCACAAAGGAGAAAAAGACACAGTTTCTGCTTTTCAAAAAGGGCAACTTAGCAGATGGTTGTAGCACATTATGCTAGTAATTCCAATTGAAGTAGGTGTGAGGGACAATTGGAACATAAAACATAATGTACTTGACACTGGCCTTGAGAAATCAGGAAAAATTTCCCAGCTGAAACTTCTCTGGTTCCGTTTGGTTTCCAATTTTCTACTAAAACCCTGTGCTGACTCTGCTATTCAGTTACCAAGAGAAAGTTTAGATTTTGCTGCCTTGCATGTGCTCATATGCTTTTCCAAAATAAATTGTGTTTATGTAATAATTTTTACCTTTTCTTCTCACTCATCATTTCCATCCTGATATTACTTTGAATTATACCCCCCACAATAGTCTTAGTTTCAGCTGAGTATTCACATTTCTGGTACAAGCTAATAGAATTTTTCATTTGCTTTTGGTTTGCAGATGTTGAACACATGGCTCTTAAGCATAGCATTATTCTTAGAAGGATGACAGTCTTCAAACATTTTGATTAGTACCTCAATTTTATCCACTTCTCCATATTGAAGTAAGCTTGTGTTTTATATCTTCTCTGCTTCATCTCCTACATAAAGCTCTAGGATTCAGGAAGGCAATTTTTGTCTCTAGTTTTATACCTACCAAGCTACTGTGAGACTTTCAAAAAGGGTTGATAACTTTTAGTGCCAGAAATGGAATATTTTACTTAATTTTTTACAGAGCTCAAAGAAATATACCTGCCTCAAGAATAGATACACATTGTCTATTTGCAATATCTTACATTTGTGTAGCATTTTACAGTTGGTAAGATATTTTGCCTGCATTATTTCACTTAATTCTCCATTGCCATTTGAAATGGGAGGCAACTGGAGCTTAGTGAGGTTGAGTGTTATTCCAGATAGTAGAGCTAGTCAGTGACAGAACCAGGACTTAAAGCCTTCAGCCTCCAGTTTTGAAGCTCTTTCCACATTGCATAGACACATTGCTATATATAAGGTATATAAAAAAGAGACCAAGATAGACTGGAATTTTTGTTTGGTAATGGAAATGCAAAAATTGTTAGTATCATTTTTAATCGTCTGGGTGGATGAGATTCTATATGGCATGAAAAAAAGAAAATTAATAACCATAGTAAGTTGAATGTGGTAGAATTTGGTGAAGCAGGGCAAGAAGGTGGAGCTGATTTACTGTTTAATGAAGCAGCACTGTAGGCAGCAGGACAGGTTGGGAAAAAAATTAGCAAAGACACACAAATCAGCAGTAGGAAAGACAGGGTGCCATTGAGTGGGGAATGGACATAGAAAGGAAGCTGGTCAAAGAGACAGAGCCCCAAACAAAGACTATAGCCGCACCTTCATTCTGAGGTTGGAACCTGTTACAGGTTGATTGTCCTGAGCCAAAGTTGATGGCACAGCTACTGGTCAGTGAGGAAACTATAGTCAGCATATGGCTGGTTCTTAACAAGTCATCAGGGATTTGGTATAGTTCAGTCACACAAGTCATGTCCTTCTGTCCCGATAAAAGAGCATTATGGGTAAGAGGCGGTAGCTGGAAAGTGGCTGAAAGCTTTGAGTTTCTTGAGGATGCTTTAAAAAATGAAGAGCCATATGAAGATGTGACTCCAAGGCACATAATTGGCATTATGCTATAAACCCAAGCAATAATCTGATTTGCTACTTTTTTAAAAGTTTAATCAATTTTAAGTTGACCAGGATACCATAGTAGTAAGAGACTTTAACTTTCTGTCCTTAACAAATGAATGAGATGTCTCAAATTACTTAATATTAGAGAACACACACACCCTTTTTCAAGTGTCATGTAATATTTTTCAAAAGTTAGATTTTATTGAGGTTTATTTTTGGCTTAAAACTCAGAAAATAAAGTCACATTGTCTTGCAACAGTTGTATAAAACTGTAAATAAATTAGAAACCAAAACATTGAATCACATAGATATTTTAAACAGCTTTATCACTCTATAATAAATTGTACATATATAAGGTATATAGTTTGGTAAGATAAATGTCTACATTCATGAAACCATGAATAAGGAACATGTTGAACATATTTTCCTTGTGTCCTTTTAAAATCCCTCCTATCCAGCCCCTTCCTGTCTCTAAAAATCTCTCCCTTTAAGTGATGTTGGATCAAAAGGGAAGCTAAATGCTAACAATCTGAGACTGATCATTCTATTGATCAGTTATATGTTATATATACATGTTGAGGAGAAGGCGATGGCACCCCACTCCAGTACTCTTGGCTGGAAAATCCCATAGAAGGAGGAGCCTGGTGGGCTGCCGTCTATGGGGGCGCTAAGAGTCGGACACAACTGAGCTACTTCACTTTCACTTTTCACTTTCATGCATTGGAGAAGGAAATGGCAACCCACTCCAGTATTCTTGCCTGGAGAATCCCAGGGACGGGGGAGCCTCGGGGGCTGCCGTCTATGGGGTAGCACAAAGTCCGACACGACTGAAGCGACTTAGCAGCATACATGTTGAACTGACAAAGTAGGCACTAGGAGTTCACAGAAGGAAGATTTCAGGAAAAGAAGGCATGTTTAGAAACAATTCTTAGAGTCAGTTGAACTTGACTTTACCCTGAAACAGATGGAATCAGTTGGGAGGGCATTAACTTTGGGGCAAGAGGACTACAAAGCCAAGGTAGGAATGAAGGCTGAGTGATCTTAGGAGCGCAAGAAGACTTTTTTGGACTCATGCAGAAGTAGGATGCTGATGATCTGTAGAAAATAGAGTTTAGCTACTTTGCAGAGGGTCTTGAAAATGAAGCTGAGTATAGATTTATGATAATGAAAAAAATCAGAGGCTTTTTTTTTAACTAGAGAAAAGGATCAACTTTATTCATTTATCATTTATTTAAAATATTTTTATTGAATGCTAACTATATGTTGGGCACTATTTAAGTGCTAAGTGAAAGTGAAGTCGCTCAGTCGTGTCCAACTCTTTGTGACCCTATGGACTATTAGCCTATCAGGCTCCTCTGTCCGTTGGATTTTCCAGGCAAGAGTGCTGGAGTGGATTGCCATTTCCTACTCCAGGGGATCTTCCTGACCCAGGAATCGAACCATGGTATCCTGCATTGCGGGCAGATGCTTTACCGTCTGAGCCACCAGGGAAGCCTAAGTGCTAATGGATATGCTTTTAATATATGGCTATTTGGAAGGGCACTGTCTACTGTGTGTCTTTGTAAGGATTTGGTTTTTTTTTTTAATTTAAATTTATTTATTTTAATTAGAGGCTAATTACTTTACAGTATTGTATAGGTTTTGCCATACATCAACATGAATCTGCCACAGGTGTACACGTGTTCCCTATCCTGAACCTCCCTCCCATGTCCCTCCCCATACTATCCCTCTGGGTCATCCCAGTGCACCAGCCCCAAGCATCCTGTATCCTGCATCGAACCTGGACTGGCGATTCATTTCTTTTATGATACTATACATGTTTCAATGCCATTCTCCCAAATCATCCCCCCACTCCCTCTCCCACAGAGTCCAAAAGACTGTTCTATATATCTGTGTCTCTTTTGCTGTCTCGTATACAGGGTTATCATTACCATCTTTCTAAATTCCATATATATGCGTTAATATACTGTATTGGTGTTTTTCTTTCTGGCTTACTTCACTCTGTATAATCGGCTCCAGTTTCATCCACCTCATTAGAACTGATTCAAATGTATTCTTTTTAATGGCTGAGTAATACTCCATTGTGTATATGTACCACAGCTTTCTTATCCATTCATCTGCTGATGGACATCTAGGTTGCTTCCATGTCATGGCTATTATACACAGTGCTGCGATGAACATTGGGGTACACATGTCTCTTTCAGTTCTGGTTTCCTTAGTGTGTATGCCCAGCAGTGGGATTGCTGACAAACACATAAAAAGATGCTCAACATCACTCATTATCAGAGAAATGCAAATCAAAACCACAATGAGGTACCATTTCATGCCAGTCAGAATGGCTGCAATTCAAAAATCTACAAGCAATAAATGCTGGAGAGGGTGTGGAGAAAAGGGAATCCTTTTACCCTGCGAACTAGTACAGCCACTATGAAGAACAGGGTGGAGATTCCTTAAAAAAACTGGATTTGTTTTTTTTTTTTAATTTTATTTTATTTTTAAACTTTACATAATTGTATTAGTTTGCCAAATATCAAAATGAATCCATCACAGGTATACATGTGCTCCTCATCCTGAACCCTCCTCCCTCCTCCCTTCCCATACCATCCCTCTGGGTCGTCCCAGTGCACTAGCCCCAAGCATCCAGTATCGTGCATCGAACCTGGACTGGCATCTTGTTTCATACATGATATTTTACATGTTTCAATGCCATTCTCCCAAATCTTCCCACCCTCTCCCTCTCCCACCGAGTCCATAAGACTGTTCCATACATCACTGTCTCTTTTGCTGTCTTGTACACAGGGTTATTGTTATCATCTTTCTAAATTCCATATATATGCTTTAGTATACTGTATTGGTGTTTTTCCTTCTGGCTTACTTCACTCTGTATAATAGGCTCCAGTTTTGGAAATAAAAGCAAAAATAAACAAATGGGACCTAATTAACCTTAAAAGCTTCTGCACATCAAAGGAAACTATCAGCAAGGTGAAAAGACAACCTTCAGAATGGGAGAAAATAATAGCAAATGAAGCAACTGACAAACAACTAATCTCAAAAATATACAAGCAACTCCTACAGCTCAACTCCAGAAAAATAAATGACCCAATCAAAAAATGGGCCAAAGAACTAAATAGACATTTCTCCAAAGAAGACATACAGATGGCTAACAAACACATGAAAAGATGCTCAACATCACTCATTATCAGAGAAATGCAAATCAAAACCACTATGAGGTACCATTTCACACCAGTCGGAATGGCTGCGATCCAAAAGTCTACAAATAATAAATGTTGAAGAGGATGTGGAGAAAAGGGAACTCTCTTACACTGTTGGTGGGAATGCAAACTAGTACAGTCACTATGGAGAACAGTGTGGAGATTCCTTAAAAAACTGGAAATAGAACTGCCTTATGATCCAGCAATCCCACTGCTGGGCATAGACACTGAGGAAACCAGAAGGGAAAGAGACATGTGTACCCCAATGTTCATTGCAGCACTGTTTATAATAGCCAGGACATGGAAGCAACCTAGATGCCCATCAGCAGATGAATGGATAAGAAAGCAGTGGTACATATACACAATGGAGTATTACTCAGCCATTAAAAAGAATTCATTTGGATTTGTTTTTAAATAATCTTTATTTTAGAAAAATTTTAGATTTATAGAAAAATTGTAAGAATATTACAGACTCCTATATGCCTTTTATCAATTTTTCTCTGTTGTTGATATCCTATTATGTTGCATCTGTCAAAGCTCAGAAACTGACACTAGTACTTTACTATTAACCAAATGCCAGACTTAACTGCATTTTCTTAGTTTATATAGTGTCTTTTTTTTTCTTTTTGGTCCCAGGATCCATTTAAGAGACCATGTTACATTTGGTTACCATGTCTTCTTATGGTCCTGTAGTCAGTTAGTCAGTTCAGTTGCTCAGTTGTGTCTGACTCTTTGCGACCCCATGGACTGCAGCTCGCCAGGCTTCCCTGTCCATCACCATCTCCCAGAGCTTGCTCAAACTCATGTCCATCGGTTCGGTGATGCCATCCATCCACTTAATGTCCTTAGACTGTGATAATTTCTCAGATTTTCTTTCTTTTTGATGACCTTGACAATTTTGAGAATAACTGGTTAGATATTTTGTATAATTCCCTTCAATTTGGGTTTGTCTGATGTTTCCCTCTTACTATTTGCTTTTGAAATAGCAAATGCAGGTTCCATGCACAAATCAAAAGTTTAAGTTCATGTTTCAATTTTACTGCCTTTAATCTTTTTTGAACAGTAAACCCTGTAGTATCCTTAGATCATTTTCAAAGTATGTTTTGCCTTATCTATTCAGCTTAGCTGTCACATTTATTTCAGTCTACCAGGGTTTCCTGGAAAGAGGAATTTCTAATCAAATCAGTATGGATTTGAATGACAGATTCCAAGAAATCCTTGCAAGACTTTGATGCCTTTTGATAGTCATAATTCAGTCACTTCTGTGGCTCTGTTGCAGGAAGGGGAACCCCTTCCTGGGCCCGAAACTGGGCTCTTGTCTAACACTTGGAAATGAATTGTCCAAGGAGACACATGTGCTGACAAAGCAAGAGATTTTATTGGGAAAGGGCACCCGGGTGGAGAGCAGTAGGGTGAGGGAACCCAGGAGAACAGCTCTGCCACATGGCCTGCAGTCTTGGGTATTATGGTGATGGAATTAGTTTCCGGGTTGTCTTTAGCCAATCATTCTGACTCAGAGTCCTTCCTGGTGGTACACGCCTTGTTCAGCCAAGATGGATGCCAGAGAGAAAGATTCTGGGAGGTGTTTGGGCAGGTGGTGTCTCCTTTTGACCTTTCCCAAACTCTTCTGGTTGGTGGAGGCTTATTAGTTCTCGGTTCCTTACCAGGACCTCCTGTTGTAAAACAACTCATGCAAATTGTTACTATGGTGCCTGGTCAGGGTGGATGGTTTCAATCAGTGTGCTTCCCCTAACAATTCAGTAATAGATGGGCTCTGATCTGTGACTCGTATCATCTTATGATTTTAGCTTGAACTTTGTGCAAATTGCTACCTGCCATATCACAGGTTGGTGTGACTGAGATAACAGTGTTCAGATGTGACTACACAGGCTACTATGCTGTTTTCTTATATACTCTCAAACCTTCCCAGGAATTGAAACACCCAAAATTGAGTGAGGAGATTCTGAGTAAGAACCTTGTATTACTGCTTAACGTTATTGACCGACTCAGAAATGTTCTTTGGCCCACTCCCTGAAAAAACAAGTGCTTGGCATATCCACAGGTTTCTTTCTTCTGGGACTAAAGAAAGAACATTCATGTTTTCTTCCTACCTGTACACTAAATAAATCTGAATTCATTGTGACTTTTGAGACCCTCGAAGATACTATTGTTAGGTAGATAGAATAGAAAACAGGAGTCCAAAATGGAGGTGGCTAAAAGATGAGGAAAGGAAAAGCCCACGAAAATAGAACAAAGGAAGGTCAAAGGAAGGTCCGAGGACAGGAGTGAGGACTTCAGGCAGAAAAGCACTCCTGGTTAAGCCCAATTTGCATAGGGCAGGCCCAGGGGGAAGAAAGAAACATATAAAAAGAGGAGCCAAAGGGCTCGCTCTCTCTCTCTCTCTCTCTCTATCTATCTCTCTGTCTCCCACGTACTGGGGCACTCTTCTCTTCGCATCTTTGAGTCGACATGCCCTCATGCCTTGCAGATGGATTTTCCTGCTATTATCTAAATAAAATAGAGCTGTAACATGGAGCTGTAACACTAATTTGTCGAAGAGCTATAACATGGACCATTGGAGACCTGAGAGCTAAAACACGGTATGTCCAAGACCCGAGAGCTGTGACACGCTGAGGGCTTTAATGTCCATCACCCCAAATCTTTGTTGTGAAGAGACAGAACCGAGGAACATACACTCGCGTGACACTATGATGACTTTCAACTTTTTATTCCTGGATGAGGGTATGGCCTAAATGGAAACATTTTGGGTTTGTGTCTAGCCCCTCTGATTATTAATAGTCTGGCATTATGAGTAACACTTATATTCTCTAAGCCTTAGTGTTTAGAGAATAATGTCTCCTTTCTAAATTTGACTTAAAAAATAATAAAATAAATTTGATTTAGACTCAGTTAAGATAAAGCATGGAAAGTGCCCAGAACAGTGTCTAGAGCTCAAATAAACTTTAGCTTCTCTTATTATTGTTACTCCCAGTATCTAGAGTGATAAAGTAATTTAGAAAACTGCATGCATTAGCCATGGTTTTGTTACTAGCACACAATGTTTGGATTTCACCCCCGCCTCATATCCTGCTCAGAAATTCTGGTGGCCAGTGTCCCGCTGCTCCTGCCTTTACTCTCCTCTGCCACAACTCTTTTTGTATAAGAAGAATGGATACTTCTACATGTTTAAAGAAGAAATGTTGTAAAATATGTTTTTTTTTTAATTTACCTAAAACATCTATTCCAATTAAGACATCATAAAAGGCTTTTGCATATAGGACTTTGCCTTAGTGCTTATGTAGTTTATCAGGAAGTAGAGTTTTTAAGAGTAGCAAGTTCTATTTTTTTTTTTTAAATCCAGATGGAGCTATCTCTACCACTGGCATTCTCTCAGTCACTGTTCTGTTCTTACCACCAGCAAGGGGTGTGGAAAAGTTGTTGATGAACAGATTTCTCTGACCCCGAGTATAATTCTGTATTTGTTGGAGGCTCTGAGAGCCTGGTCTGGGACTATGCCACTAGCAGAGCTGTTGCAGCCCCCCTGCCTGGACTCACAAAGCCAGGCTTTGCAGGGAGTGGTAATTTTAGTTGTCTTCTCAGTATGCCCTGCCACCCAGCCTTTCTCATTCTGTCTGTTAATGCCTCAATTAAAGAACACAGCTTTCTTTGTGCTGGCCTGAGGATCAGATGCTTCAGAGCAGGAAGGGGATAATCCCACACCTACAGTAATGCAAAGGTTTCTTACTTGCTCAGTCAGTCAGCAGGGCCTGCTCCACACAGCCAAGGAAGCAGCTCCTTTCCTGGTAGGCCTTGCTGGCAGAGGGATAGTTCAAGAGTCGCCATGCACAAGCATTTGTATTTCCTCTCTTTCCCTTTAACTTCATAAGGGGTGAAAATAGTAACTTTTTTAATGGGACCTGTGCATTATAGTTAAAGATGGTGAATGTTAATAGTCTAATATTGAAAACATTTAATTGCAGGTTATAGTATGAGTCACTGAAGCCTCATTTAACATGGCATTGCACGGGAAGAATTCTAGGGAATATTAAGGGTATAATGGCATGTTTTAGAGAACCCTTGATATGTACAAGGTGATAATGTTCACCTGAAAGTTTATATTTCATTAATTGTAAATCTTGAAAAGTAAGATTCCTATGAATGTGTTCAGAATAGTAGGAAAAGAATATGGTTAGAACTCTCGTGCCTGCTCCAGGTGATCAGTGGTGGCTCCCTAGGGCTCGGTGATGAGGATTCTGAAGATCCATTGTAACTATAGAAAGAATGCCATGAGTGATTAAAAATGTTTGCCATGGGTGTGGGAAAAGGAAATGACACTTTGTATACTGAATTTTATCATCTCTAGAATCACCATTTGTGTTGGACCTATGCATGGTGGCTATAATTTGTTTATACTCCAGAGTGTGAAAAATGTAAACATTGCACTTCATAAAATACACAGGACAAGTGTGAGTTGCTCTTGTTCAGTCACTAAGTCATGTCAGACTCCTTGCAACCCCTTGGACTACAGCACTCCAGGCTTCCTTATCTTTCACCATCTCCCAGAGATTGCTCAAACTCATGTCGATTGAGTCAGTGATGCCATCCAACCATCTCATCCCGTCACCCCCTTCTCCTTCTGTCCCAGCATCAAGGTCTTTTCCAATAAGTCGGCTCTTCATGTCAGGTGGCCAAAGTATTGGAGCTTCAGCTTTAGTATCAGTCCTTCCAATGAACATTCAGGGTTGACTTCTTTTAGCAGTGACTGGTTTGATCTTCTTGTCCAAAGGACTCTTGAGAGTCTTCTACAGCACTACAATTCAAAAGCATCGGTTTTTCAGTGCTCAGCCTTTTTTATGGTCCCACTCTCACATCTGTACATGATTACTGGAAAAACCATAGCTTGGACTACACAAGTCTTTGTCGGCAAAGACGTCTCTGCTTTTAATACACAGCCTAGGTTTGTCATAGCTTTTCTTCCAAGGAGCATGCATCTTTTAATTATGGATGCAGTCACCATCCACAGTGATTTGGGAGCCCAAGAAAATAAAATTTGTCACTGCTTCCACTTTTTCCCTAACTATTTGCCATGAAGTGATGGGACCATATGCTGTGATCTTAGTTTCCTGAATGTTGAGCTTTAAACCAGATTTTTTACTCTCTTCTTTCACCCTCATCAAGAGGCTCTTAGTTCCTCTTTACTTTCTGCCATTAGAGTGATATTATCTGCGTATCTGCAGTTACTGAGTTACAGAGACAATACTTCTCTCATCTCTTCTTTCAGCCAAAACTTATTTAAAATGCTATGATCTAGAGCTAAAATGTTCTTGTGTCTGTCCTAAGGAGCTTATCTGGACTGGAGGAGATGGTGTGGAAACTATTTCAGAATCAATAAATACATTGCATTGAATGCAATAGTATTAAATGCATGAACTAGATTGCGTGTTCACCAAACAGAGGAAGCAATTAACTCTGCTTAAGCTCACAAGGAATGCTTTCAAAGGGTGACAAGCCTGGTGTCCTTTCTGTCTCTAAAAATAACTGTGAACACTTAGGATCCATTTTTTCTTACAATTCACAGCAACCCTATTGAAAATGGATGGTGCCCTTTATTATGTAGTAAATAAAACTTTATGATTAAGGATACCATTGCTCTTCTATTATTACAAATTGATACCTCTTTGAATTTTCAATTGTAGTGCTTTCTTGCATGTTTGGCTCCCTCAACTTATTTCTTTGCCTTACAACTTTCCCCAAACCAATTCCTATTAAATTCCAGGGCTTTGTTTTGCATTGGTCTTTGTTGTCCAAACACTGGTGCTCACTTAGATATTTGTAGTAGGAATATGCCAACGACGGAGTATTATACATTTGGAAATAATTTGACACACTGTAGTGAAAGTTGGACCATCAAGAAGACTTAGAGCTGAAGAATTGAGGCTTTCAAATTGTGGTACTGGGGAAGACTCTTGAGAGTCTCTTGGATAGCAAGGAGATCAAACCAGTCAATCCTAAAGGAAATCAATCCTGAATATTCATTGGAAGGATTGATGCTGAAGGTGAAGCTCCAATAATTTGGCCACCTGATATGAAGAGCCAACTCATTGGGAAAGACTCTGATGCTGGAAAAAACTGAGGGCAAGAGAAGAAGGGTATGACAGAGAGTGAGATAATTGGATGGCATCACTAACTCAATGCACATGAGCTTAAGCAAATTCTGGGAGGTAGTGTAGGACAGGGAAGCCTGGTGTGCTGCAGTTCAGGGGATCACAGAGTCAGACGTGACTTAGAAAAACAGCAACCATTTCAAAATGGTTAGCTTGTCGTGTTTATATTTCCCTTTGATTTAAAATGCTGAGGGCATCTAATCACATTTTTTTCAAGTATGTCATAACAAAATCTACCAGTGTGCTGCTTCTAAGTCCAGGGATCTATCTGTACAGATAGACCCAGCTCTGTGTTTATGTGTGAGCACACATGTACACAGCTTTAAATTAGCTTCAGTTGTTTCTCTAACTAATTCTCTAAATAAACATGTATGCTGTTAATGTTCAAAAGCACTTTGTAGGGCTACCCAGGTGGTGCTCGTGGTAAAGAACCTGCCTGCCAATTCAGGAAACAAGAGAGAAAGGTTTGATCCCTGGGTCAGGAAGATCCTTAGGGGAAGGGCATGGTAAAAACACTAGTTAACTTACTTAACTAGCAAGTTAATTGTGGTGGAACTGAGACAAAGTGTAAATGAACATTTTGTAAGAAAGACATATTACTTTTGTAATATGTCCCACACAAAGATTTGTGTAGTCAAAGCTATGGTTTTTCCAGTAATCATGTACAGATATGAGAGTGGGACCATAAAAAAATGCCAAAAGGAATTTTGACTTAATATTTGGACTTTTATTTCTAAGAATTGCTCTTTCTAGAAGATATTTTTGTACATAAATGGGTCATAGTCAGAGAGCAGGATTTCAAACCATACTTACTGCATTTTTTTCTAATTATGAAAGTAATAAAAATAGTGAACTAGAAAACCATACCACAGACAGTAGAAATTGCTCACCAATCTATAATTCACATGGACATTTTTTTTTCTGTTCACTTTTTGATGAGCATGTTTGCTCCTGTAGTCATTTTAGCCACTTGACAAGTATTAAGCACATAATGGGACTTCCCAGTTGGCTCAGTGGTAAAGAATCTGCCTGCCAATGCAGGAAACATTAGAGATGTGGGTTCGATCCTTGGGTCAGGGTCCATGGGGTCACAAAGAGTTGGACACAACTGAGTATATGTACACAAACACACATAAGCATCTAATAATGTCCATGTTATATTTGTATATCTATGTGTATGTGTGCATGCTTATAATTTATTTTTACTTAAAATATAATTCACAAACCATAAAATTTTGCCCTATTAAAATGTATACTTTAATAGTTTTTATTTCACAAAGTTGTGCAACTGTCATCACTAATTTTAGAGTATTTTCATCACCTCAAAAAGAAATTCCATAGCCATTAGCAGTCACTTATATTCCTTCCTTCAGCCCCTATCGTCTACTAATCTACTTTCTGTCTGGACGGAGATGTCTGTTCTAGACGTTTCTATAAATACAGCGTTTGTTATTGGCTTCTGTCATTTAGCATTGTTGTTTTCAAGGTTTAGCCATTATGGAGCATGAATGAATATTTCATTCCTTTTTATGCCTGAATACTATTTCATTCTGTGGGTGTACTACATTTTGTTTATCCATTCATCAACTGATGACATTTGCCTTGTTTCTACTCTTCTGCTATTAAGAATACTGTTATGAGTTTTCATGTGCAGTTTTTTATGTGGACATGGTTTTAAATTTCTTGGATACATAAATAGGAGTGGAAATGCTGGGTGAGATGGTACCTCTGTGTTTAACAATTTGAAAACAGCCAACCAGTTTTCCATTGCATCTGTGCCACTTTATATTCGTATCAGCAATATGCATGAGTTCTAATTTCTCCATATCTTAGCCTTATTATTATTATCATTCTGTCTTTTATTATAACCATCTTATTGGTTGTCAAATGGCATCTCATTGTGGTTTTGATTTTCACTCTCGTAATGAACAAAGGTGTTAAGTATCTGTTCATGTGCTTATTAGCCCTTTGTATGTGTTTTTTTTGACAAATGTCTATTCAAATTCTTTTTCCATATAATAAATGGGTTATTTTTTATTACTGAATTGTAATAGTGCTTTCTATATTGTATAGTAGATCCGTAGCACATCAGTTCAGTTCAGTTCAGTTGCTCAGTCATATCCAACTCTTTGCGCCCCATGAATCCCAGCACACCAGGCCTCCCTGTCCATCACCAACTCCCGGAGTTTACCCAAATTCATGTCCATCGAGTTGGTGATGCCATCCAGTCATCTCATCCTATGTCATCCCCTTCTCCTCCTGCCCCCAATCCCTCCCAGCATCAGAGTCTTTTCCAATGAGTCAACCCTTCGCATGAGGTGGCCAAAGTATTGGAATTTCAGCTTTAGCATCATTCCTTCCAAAGAACACCCAGGACTGATCTCCTTTAGAATGGACTGGTTGGATCTCCTTGCAATCCAAGGGACTCTCAAGAGTCTTCTCCAACACCACAGTTCAAAAGCATTAATTCTTCAGTGCTCAGCTTTCTTCACAGTCCAACTATCACATTCATACATGACCACTGGAAAAACCATAGCCTTGACTAGACAGACCTTTGTCGGCAAAGTAACGTCTCTGCTTTTGAATATGCTATCTAGTTTGATCATAACTTTCCTTCCAAGGAGTAAGCATCTTTTAAATTCATGGCTGCAGTCACCATCTGCAGTGATTTTGCAGCCCAGAAAAATAAAGTCTGACACTGTTTCCATTGTTTCCCCATCTATTTCCCATGAAGTGATGGGAACAGATGCCATGATCTTCGTTTTCTGAATGTTGAGCTTTAAGCCAACTTTTTCACTTTCCTCTTTCACTTTCATCAAGAGGCTTTTTAGTCTCTCTTCACTTTCTGCCATAAGGGTGGTGTCATCTGCATATCTGAGGTTATTAATATTTCTCCCGGCAATCTTGATTCCAGCTTGTGCTTCTTCCAGCCCAGCATTTCTCATGATGTACTCTGCATATAAGTTAAATAATCAGGGTGACAATATACAGCCTTGAAGTACTCCTTTTCCTATTTGGAACCAGTCTGTTGTTCCATGTCCAGTTCTAACTGTTGCTTCCTGACACATGACTTACAAATAGTTTCTCTATTCTGGGCATTCTTTCACTTTCTTGATAGTGCTCTTTGAGGCATAAAACCTTTTAAATTTTGATTAGATTCAATATATTTATTCTATTGTTGCTTATGCTTTTGATGTAACATCTAAGAAATTTTAACCCAAGGTCAGATGATTTACACTTTTGCTTTCTTTTAGGTGCTTTATAATTTCAACTCTTACATTTAAGTCTCTGATCCTTTTTGAATTGACTTTTGTATGTGTTATGAATTAAAGGTCTAGTTTCATTATTTTGCAAGTGGATATCCAGTCATCCCTGTGCGATTTATTTAAAACAACAGATTTGTGCTTACTGGGGGTGGGAGCTGGGGGTAGGAAGACTTGGAGGAAGACAATCCAAACACTGTTGTATGCTATATATGAAAGATATTAAGAGAGTAAATCCTAAAAGTTCACATCACAAGGAAAACTTCTGTTTACTATTTCTTTAATTATATGAGATGGATGTTCACTAAAGTTATTGTGGTATTATTTCATGATGTATGTAAGTCAAATCATTATGCAATACATGTTAAAAGTGCACAGTACTGTATATTAATTACATCTCAAGAAACTAGAAGGCAAAAAATGAAATAAAGCTCATGTTGAAAACAAAACAAAAGTATGTGGGAGGAAGTGCTTAGGTTATATACAAATACCATGTCATTTTATATAACAGATGAGCATTCTCTCACATTTTGGTTTTTGAGGGTTTCCTGGAACCCATCCCCTGTGAATATTGAAGGACAACTGTATATCTTTTTCATCCTTTTACTTTATATCTGTGCCCTTGAATTTAAATGTACTTCTTGTATACAGCTTGTTACTGGATTATTTGATTTCAATTTTGTTTGTGCTTATTGACCATCTACATGGGTTTCTTCTAATTTTTTTATTCCTCTATGGATTTTTTTTCTTTTTTCTTTTTTGTGTATCGAGGATGCTAAAATTTGTCACATATGTTCAAATATTTTTTCCAGATTTGTATTTATTTTTGAACTTTAATTTTTTTAATGGAGGAATATTTATGGAAATCATTCATTGTAAACTTGATCCTAAATGAAATGCTGAAGATAATTTCTAATTCCATCTCATTCTCAGACTCTTTTTAAGATCCTTTGTCTTGTATATTTCTCAGTAATTGATGTGTCTTTGTTACTTTTTCCCCTCTACTCTTTTGTGAATGATGTCACCCACCCACTGGCTTCCACTCTTCCCTAAATTGTTGCTATCTTCTACATCTCTGTACCCCAGCCTAGATACCTCTATGAGCTCTCCTTCCATATATCCAGTTTCTGCAGTAGCATCCTCCTCCTCCCAGTCTCTTGGCCTAACAACCTATAAAATCATCCTTGATATTTTTCCCCATCTGATTTGTCTTCAGCCTTATTGAATGTACTTCCTAGTTATCTCTACAATCTGAACTATCTATTTTCATCTCAGTTTTCCTTGCCTTAATTGAGGCTTTGTTCATCTCATGTGAAAGTGTCTTGCCTTAAAGTTTGCCTCTCTACTTTCTCTCAGTCTCTCTCTCACACACACAAGCACACCTTCCTCCAGAAAAATCACTTGCTAAGGCAGATGATCCTGTTGCTTCCAGCTACATGCTTAGAATCTTTCAAAAAGTTACTTTATTTTAGAATTATTTTTCTCTATCAGACCCTGATCCTTTTGTTAAGGGCAGAACGATATTTTCTTAATTTAAATTTTTTATGCCCAATACAGTACCTGCAATATAATAGAAACATAATTCATTTTTAATAAAAGAATAGCCAGTAATCTCTAGAATAATTTATTGAATTTATTAACTAATTACATATACATTTACTCCTTTTATTGAAGTTACTATTTCAAGCTGAATGGAATAACTCATGGAGCTGATTTATTAAAGCAGCATTTGTAAGTTAAATTTATCCTAACTCTGGTGGAAGCTCAGGTGGTTGACAAGCGTGACTTAAAATATAGATTTCCTACTCAATTTCACAAATTGAGTAGACATTTGTTATCACCAAATAAGATACTGAAATGCTAAATGATAATGATAATGAATTGGAGGGAAAGAAGACACTTGTATATTTTCTTAGACCAGATCCTAAAGAGGCGGCTGACAGTGTGAAATGCAGCAACTGGAGTGTAGATTTTGCACAGAAAGCCGTCTTAGATTAAGACATAAAACAATGAGCAAGTCTCTTAGAAGATCAACAAATTGAATATTCCAAAGCTCTGAACATGTTGTACTTGCAAGTATTATATCCTTTCCCTTTCTCGTTAAGCAAACAAAGTGATGATAGCCAGTCTGCACTTTGTGTTCCCTGGGCAGGCAGCTACAAAGACTGAACCATGAACAATTGTCATAAGGTGTTAACAGAACCAATTAATTCCAGGAACAACCAAAAATAACTACTGTTTAGGTGTCAGTAAAATAGTGATGTAAAACAAACGTCATGTAATGTTTAGAAGGAAACAAGCAATTGATAATTGATACGTCTATTCTGGTGCATCTGTGAGATAGTCACAATGAAAGAGAATAAAAGAATTGTGATGAATTTGTACTTATAAAACTAGAATTTCTGTACTGGCTCTTTTAAACTGTTTTCTATGACAAGGAAGTGTGTGTATTAGTCACTCAGTCATGTCCGACTGCCGGGAGCCGGCTTATTGCATATTGAGTGCAGCACTTTCCACAGCATCATCTTTCAGGATCTGGAATAGCTCAACTGGAATTCTATCACTGCTGGGAGCCAGCGTGAGGAGCTCCACCCATGACAAAGGTCATGAGGAAGGAGGCTCGGCATACGCAAAGGCGGGATCGAGCCTCAGGAGTCCCCCTGGAAATTCTCGAGCATTTACCCCCCAAACCAGAGTCTGCCTACTTTCTGCTTTGTGCTTTCACCTACACCTCTGACTTTACGGGGGGCTGTCCCCTACTACCCCTCTGAAAAAAGAGTTAGCTTACAGCTCCAGTTACTAATTCCTGGGTGTGACAGTGTTTCAACCTACAAACTCCTTTGGAAGTCCTCTAGCCTACCTGAATAGGTTTTTCTGGCCACATGTGATTGCTCAGAGCCTCCCAACTGTGAGAGGCATGAGATGTTCTAAACTGTCTAAATACAGATTCCTTTGAGCAGTTAAAAGATTGATTAGAAATTGTATTGGTGAAGGGATTTTCACTTGTTGGGCCAATGTTTGCTGCTAAGTCTCCATATCCCTTACCAGCTGTGTCCCTGGCAGTGTATTGATGAATATAATTGGTGTAAGTAGTAGCTTTAATGTTTGTAACCTGGGACCCTTGAGTTAATTCTTTTTCTTGTCATAGCCCACCACACCTTTGCTCTGTAGGAATGCAACTTCATCTAATGCTTTTGGAGGGTGGCGCTTGACTTGTCACCTTTAGAGAAAAATAAGTTTTCTGAAGAAAGGGTCTTAAAATATTAACAGGCCTCCGGGCCAGAAGATGATGCAAATCACCTAAACTTTTGCATATGATAAGTTTGCAGGAAGAAAGCCTGGCTTACTGCATGACTCTACCCCTTCCCCCATTATCCTCTATGCATAACTTAAGGTATAAAAACTACTTTGGAAAATAAAGTGCGGGCCTTGTTCACCGAAACTTGGTCTCCCCATGTCGTTCTTTCTCTCACCTTCTGGCTGAATTATTCAGCCTCTTTTCTCCACTGAATTTCCTCACTGAGCTATCCTTATTCTATTACTCTTTATATCCCTAATTAATGTTTAATTAAGCAGTTGTTTCCTGATCCTCGCCGACGCCGTCCCCGCTTGGAATTCCCTGGATCCACCGGGGCTGGACCCCGGCATCCGACTCTTTGAGAACCCATGGACTGTTGCCTGCCAGGCTCCTCTGTTCATGGGCTTCTCCAGGGAATAATACTGGAGTGGGCTGCCATTTCCTTGGGAAGTAAAACCTAGAGAAATAAAATGACTTTCTCAAGATAACAAATGTTAGAGTTGGAATTACACAGCTCCGTCATAATAATAGTTAAAATTTACAGAGAACTTCAATGTTCCAGGAAATATTCCAAGTACCTTTTACTGTTAGTTTATTTACTTCATATATTATGAGGTTGATACCACAATTATCCTACTTTACACATGAGGAAACTGAGATAAAAGAGGTTGAATAAGTTACCCAAAGTCATGAAATTAATAGTCAAACTAGAAATCTAACTCAGATAATCTATCTCCAGTTCATGAATTTTTAACCATTATATTTTATCTCTTTTTGGCTTAATTAAGATTTAGCTTTTTTTCAAAGCATATAATATAATTATATTTCATGGTTAACAAAATTTTAGACTTCTATGAGCTCTCTGCACTTAGCAGTCAAAATTAAGATATTTTCTTAGAATGTGTTTACTATAACCTATAAACATTTTCCTTGCATAAAACTAAAATGTGACTCCCTTTATCCTAAATTTATTGATTTCAATACTGACATGGATTTGACTCATTATTAACTTTATGATGTTTGGCAAGTTGCCGCATTTCTCTGTTTAAACTTAAACTATTTGATTTATTTTAATAAAGAGGGATTTTCACATACTGTTACATGGGAAAGCTGATCATAGACCAAAAAGGAGTGAATAGGACATCAAACTATTAACAGTTCATCTAAATGTGGTAGAGCTACTCAGGGAGTAAATTCAACTCAGGAGGCAAAAGTATGGATGTGAATGTTATGGCCACCAAAAATACTTGAAAGTGAAACCGATAATTAGCATCTCAGAAGCTTGATATTCTCAGCTGAATAGACTGTGTAATCCAAGAGGAATTTTTAAGTATTCTATTAGAGATACAGGCAATATGATTCAGAAAGATCTGTTTACTCATGGTAGACATGAATTTCTTCCTCTTAATACGAAAATGACAGTGACTCTCTTATAGATTATTGAGAGACATGAAAAATACATTAAAAATATCCTGCATACTTCCAAAAAGTAGTGTAAGTTTCAGTGATCCTCAAATGAAAGCATTTGCAATGATCAAAGAAATTTTCTTGAGGTAAGGTTGGTCTATAACATTATGTAAGTATCAGGTGCACAACACTAAAACTTGAAATCTGTATATACTGTAAAGTGATCACCACCAAGGTCTACTTGGTGTTCATCATCATACATTGATCCTCTTGATCCTTTTTGCCCACCCCCAAACTCTCTTCCTCTCTAGTAGCCATCCATCTGTCTCTATATCTATGTTTGCTTTGTTGTTTAGATTTTGCATATAAGTGAAATCATTTGGTATTGTTTTTCCCTATCTGACCTTTTTCACTTACTATAAGGCCTTCAAGCTCCATCCCTGTTGCTGCAAGTGGCATAATTTCATTATTTTTTATGACTGAATAATATTTTGTGTGCATATATATACCACTTCTTCTTTATCCATTCATCCACCAGTGGACACTTAGTGTGTTTCCATACCTTCAAATTAAATAATGCTGCAATGAACATGCAGTGCATATATTTTTTCTACTTAGTGTTTTGCATTCTTCAGATAAATGCTCAGAAGTGGAATAGTTGGATCATGTGGTAATTCTATTTTTAATATATTTAGGAATATAATATATAGGAACCTCTATACTGTTTTACATAATAGCTGTACCAATTTACACTCCTATTAGCAGTATGCAAGGGTTCACTTTTATCTACATCCTCTCCAACCTTGTTATTTCTTGCCTTTGTGATAGCCATTCTAACAAGTGTGAGGTGATATCTCATTGTGATTTTGATTTGCATTTTCCTAATAATTAGTGATGTTGAACATCTTTCCATGTTCCTATCTGAGCCTCTTCTTCAGAGAAATGTCTGCTCAGATCCTTTGCTCATATTTAAATCAGATTATTTTTTCTTGAGTTGTATGAGTTCTTTATTTTGAGTACTAGCCCCTAGATAGATATATGGTCTACAAATATGTTTTCACTTTCAGTAAGTTGCCTTTTAATTTGGATGATATTTTTCTTTACTGTGCTGAAGCTATTCATTTTGATTTAGTCCTATATGTTTTTTCTTGTGTTTTTTTTTGCCTTTGAAGTCAGGTCCATAAAAACATTAAGATCAGCATCAAGGAAGTTATTGCCTTTGTTTTCTTCTAGGGATATTTTTGGTTTCAGGTCTTATATTCAAGTTTTTAATTCATTTTGAGTTAATTTTTGTGTATAGTAAAAGATAGTGGTCTAGTTTTTTTTGCTTTTTCTTTCTTTTCTTTTTTTTTTTGCATGTGGCTGTCCAGTTTTCCCAACACCATTTACTGAAGAAACTGTCCTTTCTCCATTGTATGTTCTTGGCTCCTTTGTTGTGAATGAATTGTCCGTGTATAAGTGAGTTTATTTCTGCGCTCTCATTTCTTTTCCATTGTTTGCAGGTGACTTGGTACTATATGTTGAAAGCCCTAAAGACTCCACCAAAAATGTATCAATATTAGAACTAATGAATGATTTTAGTAAAGTTGCAGATGATAAAGTCAGTACACAGAAATCTGTGTTCTGTAATAATCTCTTATCCTTTTACATTCAGATTGTGTGCGTCCTTACTTTTGAAATAAGTCTTTTGAGGCAGCATACAGATTTTTTTTAAAAAATTAATCTCCCTGGGGCATTTTAGTGACTATTGATAGTTATGGACTTATTGTCATTTTGTTAATTGTTTTCTGGTTCGTTTTGTAGCTTCTCTGTTTCTTCCTTCTTTTTCTCTCCTCCACTCTGCGTGGCTTTCTTTAGCATTATGTGTAGGTTACTTTCTCATTTTTTTGGAATCAATTACAATTTTTTTGCTCTGAGGATACCATGAAGTTCACACATAACATCTTATTTATAAAACAATCTAAGTTGATAATGTAAATGTATACACATTCCAGGAATTTCCACTTTTATCCCCTCCAAGTTTGTATTTTTATGTTACCTTCTACATTATATTTTTTACGTGTTCCTTAGTTAGTTGTTGTAATTTTAATTTTTCTACTTTTGTCTTTTAACCTTCATAGTTGTTTTATCTATGATTCACTACCTTTATTCTATATTTTCCTTTCTAATGAGAGTTTTACTTTGATATGTTTGCTTGTTACTAACTAGTGCCATTTATTTTCAACTTGAAGTTCTAACATTTCTTATAAGGCCATTCTAGTAGTGATAAATTCCTTTTGATTTTGCTTGTCTGGGGAAACTTCTAATTTCTCCTTTAATTCCAAATGATAAACTTGCTAGGTAGGGAATTCTTAGTGAGAAGTTTTTTCCTTTTCACACTTTGAATATGTCGTGGCACTCCCTTCTGGCCTGCAATATTTTCTGCTAAAAACTCTTCTGATAGAATTGTAGGGTTTTCAATTGTATGTAACAAGCTTTTTTTTTTTTTCCCCTTGCTACCTTTAAGATTCTCTTTTATAAGTACCATTTTAATTATAATGTATCTTGGTGTGGAACTCTTTCGTTTCCTTCCCTGTGTTAGGGAGGTTTTCAGCCACTATTTCTTTAAATATGTATTCAGGTCTTTTTTTCCTTTTTTTCCCCTCTCTCTTTTCCTTTTGGGACCCTTACAATGAAAATGTTATTGCACTTGATGCCCTAAAAGTCCTGTAAGGTATCTTCACTTTTTTTTTTTTGATGTTTTGTTGAGTTCCATTGCTTTGTCTTCAATGCACTGATCTATTCTTCTGCTTTAGCCAGTCTGCTGTTGAACCCCTCTAGTGATAGCATATTGAAAATCAGAGACATTACTTTGCCAACAAAGGTCCGTCTAGTCAAGGCTATGGTTTTTCCTGTGGTCATGTATGGATGTGAGAGTTGGACTGTGAAGAAAGCTGAGTGCCAAAGAATTGATACTTTTGAACTGTGGTGTTGGAGAAGACTCTTGAGAGTCCCTTGGACTGCAAGGAAATCCAACCAGTCCATTCTACAGGAGATGAGTCCTGGGTGTTCTTTGGAAGGAATGATGCTAAAGCTGAAACTCCAGTACTTTGGCCACCTCATGTGAAGAGTTGACTCATTGGAAAAGACTCTGATGCTGGGAGGGATTGGGGCAGGAGGAGAAGGGGATGACAGAGGATGAGATGGCTAGATGGCATCACTGACTCGATGGACGTGAGTCTCAGTGAACTCCGGGTGTTGGTGATGGACAGGGAGGCCTGGTGTGCTGCGATTCATGGGGTTGCAAAGAGTCGGACACGACTGAGCGACTGAACTGATCTGAGTGTGTTTTTCACGTCAGCTCTCTAATTTCTGTTTTGTGCTTGCTTATCGTTTCTAACTCTATTGAAATTCTCACTGTGTTCAGGCAATCTTTTTCTGAGTTCTGTGAGCATTTTATGACCATCACTTTGAACCCTTTATCAGGCAGACTGCTTATCTCAATTTCATTAAGGTATTTTAAGGGGAGAGTGTTGTCTTCTTCCTTCATTTCAGACATATTACCCTCTATCCTTATTTTGCCTGTGTTTTTTCTGTATGCTAAGCAAATCTGCAACATCTTCCATTTTTGGAGTGTCTTTGTGTAGGAGGTGTCCTGTGGGACACAGGAGTGCAATTTCATCTGGCCTCTAGAGTTTGGTGTCCAAGGGGAGCCCCTATGTAGGCTGCCTGCTAAGGCGCAGGGATGGGTGGTGCTCTTGCCCAGAAGGGTGGACATTTTTGGTTGTCCCAATGACCTAGGACCACTATTAGATTTTTATGGATTAGAACCTGAGATGCGAAGTGTTCTGCAATGCCCAGAATAATTTTATACAACTAGGAATTTCTGCATTCATTGCTCTGCACTTCTCTTTGAGAAACTCTGGGGAAAATTAAAGAATTATAGCTATTTCATTACTATGAATTCTGGCAAATGGATGAAAGTTTCTTAAATTCATTTGTCTATGGTGAGAGTTGGCTTTTCATTCTGTAATCAGTGATTCTATTCCTTTTCTTCTAGTCTAAGTTGAAGACTGACTATTGGAGACAATTATTCTCTTTTATTATTTCTCTTCTCTAGTCTCAACAGTTTGTTTCCAGAGCTGTGTTGCTAGTCCTCTGTTGATCTGAAATATCTTGAAAATCTTCTTATGTGCCCTTGTTCTCAGGGTCCTCACCATACTGCCTTCTTTGGGCATATTCTAAATTTTTGCTGTTTTTTTTTTTTTAATATATGTCATTATTTTAGTACAGTAGGCATATGGAATAGCATCTGCACAGTATACTGTGACCTTATTGTCTACTTTGATCTTTAGTTTTAATTTGCAAATCATTACAATGATTGCTAAATTTAATTTGTTCATCTAAAGTTTCAAAATATACATCTGAACCTAGTTGAGTCTCTACATTGTACAGTATGCTCTTCCAAATTCTGAACATTCAGAGGTGAAATGAAGAGGGAGAGGAAAATAACTAAATGAATGGTCTAAGAGTTAGCTCATTCTATAAGAGTGGTAATTGGGAAAGATGTCTTTGAGGGAGGGATACAAGTTAGAGGTGGGGGTTTAGGGGAAGACAAGAGTACACAGTCCATGTGGTCTCAAAGAGTTGGACACGACCAAGCGACTAACAGTTACACACACACACACCGAAAGCTGAATAGCTAGGAGGGTGAAAGGACATATGTAACTGCAAGGGGGCATTTGAGATCCTGAGTATGAAGAAAATGCTAATATTCATGCTTTTCCTATAGCATTCATTGATTTACATGCATGAGGAATGCAGGTAGAGAGTGGCAGTGTGGAGGGCCAATCATGCGATGCATTATGTACCATTTTAAGCAGTTTGGAAACCATCTCCTTATTTATAAGGAAACACTGAATCATTTTAAGCAACAGTATGTCACACTCAGTTTCTAGCTGAAGAGTAGGAAGTATTTTGGGGATGTGAGAACAATATGGCAGACTGCAAATCCTGTTAGAAATCTCTAGCCAAAATGGTAGAGATATTGAGGTCCTAAACAAGTCAATGGGGGAATCTGGAATTGCGAGTTGTTTAGGAAGTAGAATAAACAGAATGTGAGGACAGATTGGATGTGGGAGTCAGAGAAAGAGAGTGATCAAAGATAACTTCGATGTTCTGGCTGGCTAGAGGTTGTTATATTCCAGAAAGGTAGAAAATATGGGAGGAGTGGTTTCAGAGTTGTAGAGGAACTGATGAGTTTGCAAGAACTGCTGCTAAGCCCAGATACCTCCTCACTGTATGTGTAAATTTAGATGTTAGAAGTGTAATTTTGACTGCTTTTATAAAAACAGTATATACTCCATGGTTGAATGGCTATTTCACAATAATGCACTGATATTATTCATTATATTAAAAGGGAGTTGCATAGCAAAAGCACATGATTGTAGAAACACAAACATGAAAAGCATTTAAAAGAAAATCAGTAGCCATTCTAGGCAAAAACATACATATGTAATAGAAATAGAAGAAAACTTCCTAAGTGTACCGAAGATCTTCTAACACCAAACTAAAATCATCACGTAATATGAAGAACTATTAAACACTCCACTAATATGACACAGATCAAGGATGTTTTGTATCACCATGGTTATTCTACATTGTTTGGTATATCTGTTTAATAACAAGTAAATAGGCCTAATAAATAAAGGAAGAAAAGAAATTAATCATTATTTATAAGGGACTTGATGGTAAATGTAAATAGTTCAAATGACATCTATTAAGAGAACAAAAATGAGAATTTAGTAAGGATACTAGATATGAGAAAACATTAGTACAGTAATATGTTAATGATGCTGAAGCTGAAACTCCAGTATTTTGGCCGCCTCATGCGAAGAGTTGACTCATTGGAAAAGACTCTGATGCTGGGAGGGATTGGGGGCAGGAGGAGAAGGGGACGACAGAGGATGAGATGATTGGATGGCACCACTGACTCGATGGATGTGGGTCTGGGTGAACTCTGGGGGTTGGTGATGGACAGGGAGGCCTGGCGTGCTGCGATTCATAGGGTCGCGAAGAGTCGGACACAACTGAGAGACTGAATTGAATTAATGTTAAGATAGTCTGTTCACACTAGCAAGAAAAATATAAAACCTTTTTAATAAGCCCATATTTTGAAAATTATTCATGGATATAAAATAAGAATTAAATAACTAGAAATAAGTACTATATTCCTACATGGGAAGACAATATCATAAAAATGTCATTCCTTGTCAAATAAATGGATACATTTTATGCAATATTAATGAGAGAACCTGATTTCTAACAGACAGACATGCTTACACATGCATGTACATACATACAGACATAATGCATAAATTCTAGTTTATGTGGAAGAATAAATGCTTGAGAATTTCCAAATGATGTCAAAGTAAGGTTTAGAAATGAAGGTTTTATGAAAGTTCAAACAAGAAGAAAATGACAGGAGGGTGAGTGTCCTTACATAATACTCAATAGTGGTTCAGGTGACCAAATGCTAATAACCCATTGCTGTAACAGCCAGTAGTACCATATTTATGCTATAACAAATAATCTGATTTCAGTAAAGCAACATTGTGTATCAATTTAAATGTAAAATTTTTCAAAATAATACTTATTTTAAAATTTTGACTTTGTAAGTGAATTTCTTTTTATACTTTTAAATGAGCTATGAGCAAAGAACTCATTCTAGATTTTCATTATAAATAATTATGTAACTTTTTTATACTCCAAAGTGATTAAGTAACACTGAGAGCATTTAGGAAATTTTTTTTGTAAAGTAGTCTATATATAGTTTGAGTAGCTATTTATTGGAAAATATAACCCTTGATCTTGAACAGACATGTATCTTTCTAATATTGACTGCCTAACATAAAACTGTCATTTTTCTAGGCACTGGGCATACTCCAGTAGACCTACCTCTCTTATTCTAGAGTTTACATTCTATAGGGGATCATCCAATAAATAAATACACACACACATATAAATTATATATCAACATTAAGATCTGCAAAGAAAATAAAACAAGCTTACAAGACAGAGGACAGTTGTGGAGGCTGAACAACTTTAGATCCATGAAGAGGGAAGGCTTGTCAAAAGGGGAATGCTTAAAGCTTAAACTATAAAATGGAACCAGATAGGCAACAATTTGGAGAAATAGTTTTTAGGCAGAGAACATGGTTGGGATCATGGCCCTGAGGGAAAAATTCTGTTATATTTGAAGAGCAGTAAGATGAGAGTCTGAGTGGAGCCTAGTTATACCCAGTAGTGATGAAGGTTTAGTAAGAGATAAGAACAGAAAGTGCTGGACCATGTAAGACATGGTAGAGGTTTTTTTTTTTTTTTTTTAATTAATTAATTAATTTTAATTGGAGACTAATTACTTAACAGTACTGTGGTGGTTTTTGCCATACATTGACATGAATCAGCCATGGGTGTACATGTTTTTGATTTTATTCCAAGTATAATTGAAAACCACTGGAGTGTTTTATCAGGGGGATTATGTAATCTGATTTACACTTTTAAAGATCACCGAGGTTGCTCTGTGAAGACTTTGTTTTATAGAAAAAGGATAAATGTGGGAGTAAGGAGACGCTATGGAGGCAATGGTGTGTGCATGCACCCACAAACCATCGTTAAAATGGAACAACAAACATTTCTAAACCCCTCAAGTTTCCTCCTGACACTTTGTAATTCTCTTCTTTTTTAACCCTGTTCATTATAGGTTAGTTTGCATTTTCTAGAATTTTATACAAATGGAATCATATAATAATTTTAATTTGGTCAGGCTTTCATCATGTAGCATAAAATTCATTCATATTTTTACATGCATCATTATTTATTCATTTTTATTGCTGAATATATATCATACTTTTATTTATTCATTCATCTTTTGACTGATGTTTGGCTTGTTTCCAATGTTTGGTTATTGCAAAATAAAGCTGCTATGAACATTCATGTACAAGTCCTTTTGTAGATATATGTTTGGTATTTCTTGGAAAAATACTTGAGTGAAATGGCTGAGTGACATGATAGATATGTTTAAACTTTTTAAGTAACTGCCAAACATTTGACAGATTGTTCATTTTCTATTCACATAAATAGTCACCTAGTTGCCAAAGCTTGATGTGGTCATACATATATTTTTAAAAACGTGATTTTACTCTTTGAATGCAGTGTACCATATATGAGTTAAAGAATGGGAAATACCCAATTTATGAAATGTGTTTTCTGGCTTGTCTGCAGTGTGCTGAATATTTCACTAGGGGCACGCCCCTTGTTACAGTAGGTGCTGTGCCTTTGAATGCAGTCTCGGTACGCTGGACTTGTTAGCAGTCACAGCACACTATTAACCACACTGAACTTGCTGTCTAACAAACCTCTGCATCTATTCTTTTACATTTTGCTGATGAGACATATCTTTTTCATCCTTAGTTTAGGCACTGCCTTTCATAAACTTATTATATTTAATATACTTCAAAAGAGAATTTGTGATGGCTTATCATGAGAGCAAGGAATACAATAAAATAACTAAATTAAGCATACTGAAGCCAGAACCAAGCAAGCGAGAGTGATGAGATAATACTCATAGAAAGCCTAGACTAAAGGAAGCTTCTAAAAATGAGTTTCTTGATAGCTTAAGTCAAAATGGATATGAGAGGTTATATAGCTCTTATTAACAAATGCAAGAGAACATATCAGAGCTGAAACTTCTTTCTAATTCAGCTCTCAAAGTAAAATACTTAGGCCCAGAAAGAAAATAACTGCCTACTGCATGGCTTGCTCTTTACACTTCTTTTTTTTTTTTTTTTTGAGAAAACAGATGTAGAAACTACACTCATACTGAAAGAGTTTTGGGCTAATGGACACTGGTCTAATCATTCCATTGAGGTGGATGTGAGTCTTCCAAGTACACGAGCAAACTTTTGGCCTCTATCACTGATGGGAATGGGCAACATAAGATTTCTGAGGCTTGAAAATAGCTTTTAAATATTTATGAAAATTATCTTTGTTTTCCTTCATTTTAACCTTTTATGTCTGCACTATTTAGGATTTGTTGTTTTTAGTACCTTTCATTGTAGCCTGTATTTTTTCCAGGTACCTCTCTTCCATATCAACATAGACACCTCTGTTTCATGACATGTTTATCCATATACCCTAAGTAGTTATGATCATTCAAAATACTTGCAAAATATTTGAATGATACATGGGAGAATGTGGTTTCAGGAAAGCTTTAGACTTTCCTTGGGATTATCTGAGGGTGGAAAGAAGACTGTTCTGTGGGAAAAGTTAGAGTAGTTTAGTTTTAGTCCTTCTACCCAGTTTCAGTTCCTTATAAATCTATAAATCTGGTAAGTGAGCCAAAATTTTTGTGACTATTTTGAGAAATCTTTGTATAATACATCTTGTCTTGTTTATAGCATAATTCAGTGATTAACAGCTCGGATTCTGAATTGGATGACCTGGCTTTGAATTCCAATTCTTGTACTCAAATACTCCATGTGTTAAATTCAGTGACTCTTATTAACTCTCTGAACCTCTGCTAAATGTTGTTGATAATACTATCAATTACATATAAAGGTTGTTGCAAAGAGTAAATGAGTTAATATGTAAAACAATGTGTGGCACACCATAGATGCTGTGTTTTTAGGAAATATTATTTATGCTATGTTCAAATTTCATTTAATGCTTTAAGATTTTTCCTTCTTTTTTAGTTCCCTGTTTTCCAAAAGCACTCATATAACCAAATATCTATTTATTTGATAGCTCATCATTGAATATTTCATGTTACTATATCAGAATGACCTAAATTTTCCTAATTCTCTACTTTATTGCTTAGAGATAGTCCAAATTACCCTTGTGAATGGCATAAAGTGAGGAGTGTCACCTAATCCATTAAAATTAGAAAATGAACAGTAAGTAGGAAAACTGAAAAAAACAAATTTGGCATTCAACACCACTCAGTAAATAATTTTCTTCTTGTTCCCACTATACTGATAACATTTCATTCTTTCTCTCTGCTCTTGGTACCAACACATAAATGTACATTTCTTTTCTTGGAAAATAGATATTAAAACTGCTTCACAATTACCTCCTGCTGAGAATGATGGTCATTTTCAATGAACAAACTCTTTAGAACATCAACTAGTATTTTCCAACTGTTATCTGGTTTCCTCTTGGCAATTTGAGTTACAGATGAATAATTGAAAATGGTGGCTTGAATTTTCTGATAAAAATAAGTATCTCTGATCATCTTATGTTTTATTTCTCCTTAAATTACCATTATTATATATTTGAATTACCAAGGATACAGATGAAGAGTATATTATTTAAAACAAAAAAAGGAATCTAGAGACAAAGAGTAAAAAATCCATTAAAATAATTAAATTTACTCTTGAAAGGAGATTTTAAACTAAATGGTCTATTCTTTTTCTTTTAAAAAATAAAGTTGAAGACTAACTCTGTCAGGGATCCTCAAGACCACCAGGGGTGATAATTTTCCAAGTGGACTGATAGGACTCAGGATATAGTTGTACTCACAGACGAAGATTTATTACACTGAAAAAATACATAGCAAAATCAGCAGGGCAGGAAAGAAAATAAAATGGATAGAGTTTGAAACGAGGCTTAAGCTTCCAGAAGTCTTCTCCCAGTGGAGTCACACTGCTGCTGCTGCTGCTGCTGCTAAGTCGCTTCAGTCGTGTCTGACTCTGTGCAACGCCATAGACGGTGGCCCACCAGGCTCCCCAGTCCCTGGGATTCTCCAGGCAAGAACACTGGAGTGGGTTGCCATTTCCTTCTCCAATGCATGAAAGGGAAAAGTGAAAGTGAAGTCGCTCAGTCGTGTCCGACTCTTCGCGACCCCATGGACTGCAGCCCACCAGGCTCCTCCGTCCATGGGATTTTCCAGGCAAGAATACTGGAGTGGGGTGCCATTGCCTTCTCCAGGAGTCACACAGAACATGTCTAATTTTTTTCCAGCAACAAATGTGAAGACATGTATGAAATGTGTACCAGGGAAGCGTGGCTAAATCTAGAAGTCTACAGCTTTTACTGGGAGCTAGCCATGTAGTCCTGCCTTTATTTAACTTGTGCCAAAATTCCAGACACCCAGAAAAAAAAAAAAAAAGCAGATCTTCAGTACAAACCATGTTGTTTGAGTAACACTTACGCGGAGTGAACTGTATTTATTGTTCAGTCTCTAAGTTGTGTTCGACTCTTTGCAACCCCATGGACTGTAGCACACCAGGCTTCCCTGTCCTTCACTCTTCTCCTGGAGTTTTTTCAAATTCATGTCCCCATTCAGCCAGTGGTGCCATCCAACATCTCATCGCCTGTCACCCCCTTCTCCTCTTGCCCTTAATCTGTCCCAGCATCAATCAGGGTATTTCCCATTGAGTCAGCTCTTCACATCAGGAGGCCAAAGTATTGGAGTTTCAGCTTCAGCATCAGTTCTTCCAATGAATATACAGGATAAGTTTCCTTTAGGATTTATTAATTAGGGAAAACAATCTCATTCTCGGGATACTGTTTACCATTCAAGTTCTTAGATTCCAGCCAAAGGTCAATCTTGCAAATAGACCTTTTTAGAGATAGTAGCCTCAGGTCTGCTATGATAACCCAATTTTGCACACGAACTGTATCTCACATATTTCTAAATCTATATAATCTTTGAAAATTTTGTTTTCATGACTACTATAGAGCAGGTTTAGGTCTGACAATAACTGAGGAGCAAAATATAGGTGTTATAGAAGTTTAATAAATATTAATATATTTGCTGCCCCTTTGGAAGCTTATCTCCCTTTAAATATATGAAATGCTAAGTCAATTCAGTCATGTCCAACTCTATGCGACCCCATAGACGACAGCCCATCAGGCTCCCCCATCCCTGGGATTCTCCAGGCAAGAACACTGGAGTGGGTTGCCATTTCCTTCTCCATATATGAAATGAGTAATCCTCTAATTAAACTTATTATGAGATTGCACAAAAGAAAATAAAGTTTATTAATGGACATTTAAGGCACAGCTACGGAATATGTGGGGTGCAGGACAAATGGAGAGCAGGGGGCAGAGTGCTGCCAGAAGTGACACTTAGTGAGGACCCAGATGACAGTTTGTAGAAATGATGCTGGCATCCATTAATGAGGAGTAACAGCAGCTGGACATACCAGGGCCAAAGTCACAAAGCTCAATGACTTAACACACAAAACAAACAAGCAAGGAAAAGAAGCCCCACAGAACAAATCTGATTGAAAGATGAAACAAGGAGGTTTCTGGGTTATCGAACAGGGTTTTGATATCCTGGATGCTAGTTTAAGAGCTTGTAGTGTGTTCTTTTTCTTTGGATGAACCTTGAAAATATTGATATATCTAAGATAAAAAACATTCTTCATGTACATACACAGCTAATTGCAGCAGGCAGTAGTTAAGAAAAAATTGAATCAGATGCCTAGAGGAGACCAAAGAACACACCTTTGCCCGAAAATATCCACAGATGTCAGTATCAACAAATGAGAAAGAAAAGCAACACATACACGTTCTTGATCTTAAAAAAAATTCTGGCATCTTTGATTGTCTTTTATTTATCAGTGTCATAAAAAAGATACAATTTTTTTGTCAGTTCAATGCAATCATGTTTATTGTATATTTTTTTCATAGGAAATATGGGAGGTAGTCAACCCTACTTGTGATTAACAGCATGGATTTTGGAGTCAGAGAGATCTTAGTTGAAAGCTTATCATTCAGTGCGCTAACACAGTGAATATTGAGTAACAGCACATCTCCTCTGTACCCCAGTGTGATTATCTTGAAGTGAGAACTATGCTGAAAATTAAATAAGGTATTTATGAAAGGTTGTTAAGGTATTTTTTCAATAAAAGGTTCATATTACTATTTCTACTATGTAAGAGGTGCTATATGTATGTTTTTATTCAGTTGCTCAGTCATGTCTGATTCTCTGCAACCCCACGGACTGCAGCATGCCAGGCTTCCCTGCTATAGGTATAACCCCTACCTTTGATGCTGAAAACTCAGCCTCTGCACCAGTGTTGAATTGACATTCAAAGAAGGAATTTTGGGTGAAGTGAAAGAGAATAATGTCATTGTTTTCCTAAGTGAAGGGGGACACAGAGGGTTCACTTCAGTTCAGTTGCTCAGTGGTGTCTGACTCTGTGATCCCATGGACTGCAGCATGCCAGGCTTCCCTGTCCATGATGAACTCCCAGAGCTTATTCAAACTCATGTCCATCAAGTTGGTGATGCCAACCATCTCATCCTCTGTCATCCCCTTCTCCTCCTGCCTTCAGTCTTTCCCGGCATCAAGGTCTTTTCCAGTGAGTCTGCTCTTCACATCAGGTGGCCAAAGTATTGGAGTTTCAGCTTCAGCATCAGTCCTTCCAAAGAATATTCGGACTGATTTCCTTTAGGATTGATTGATTGATCTTCTGCAGTCCAAAGGGCTCACAAGAGTCATCTCCGACACCACATTTCAAAAGCATAAATTAATTCCGTGGCACTCAGTATTCTTGATAGTCTAACTCTCACATCCAAACATGACCACTGGGAAAAAACAAAAACAAAAACATATCTTTGACTAGACGGACCTTTGTTGGCAGAGTAATGTCTCTGTTTTTTAATATGCTGTCTAGGTTTGTCATAGATTTTACTTTTAAGGAGCAAGTGTCTTAATTTCATGGCTGCAGTCACCATCTGCAGTGATTTTGGAGCCCAAGAAAATAAAGTCTGTCACTGTTTTCCACTGTTTCCCCATCTATTTGCCAAGAAGTGATGGGACTGGATGCCATGATCTTAGTTTTTTTTTTTTTAATTTTATTTTATTTTTAAACTTTACAATATTGTATTAGTTTTGCCACATATCGAAATGAATCTGCCACAGGTATACCTGTGTTCCCCATCCTGAACCCTCCTCCCTCCTCCCTCCCCATACCCTCCCTCTGGGTCATCCCAGTGCACCAGCCCCAAGCCTCCAGTGTCGTGCATCAAACCTGGACTGGCGACTCGTTTCATACATGATATTATACATGTTTCAATGCCATTCTCCCAAATCTCCCCACCCTCTCCCTCTCCCACAGATAAGTATACTACCCAAAGCAATTTATAGATTCAATGCAATCCCTATCAAGCTACCAACAGTATTCTTCACAGAGCTAGAACAAATAATTTCACAATTTGTATGGAAATACAAAAAACCTCGAATAGCCAAAGCGATCTTGAGAAAGAAGAATGGAACTGGAGGAATCAACCTACCTGACTTCATGCTCTACTACAAAGCCACAGTTATCAAGACAGTATCGTACTGGCATAAAGACAGAAATATTGATCAATGGAACAAAATAGAAAGCCCAGAGATAAATCCACGCACATATGGACACCTTATCTTTGACAAAGGAGGCAAGAATATACAATGGATTAAAGACAATCTCTTTAACAAGTGGTGCTGGGAAAACTGGTCAACCACTTGTAAAAGAATGAAACTAGAACACTTTCTAACACCTTACACAAAAATAAACTCAAAATGGATTAAAGATTTCAACGTAAGACCAGAAACTATAAAACTCCTAGAGGAGAACATAGGCAAAACACTCTCCGACATACATCACAGCAGGATCCTCTATGACCCACCTCCCAGAATATTGGAAATAAAAGCAAAAATAAACAAATGGGACCTAATTAAACTTAAAAGCTTCTGCACAACAAAGGAAACTATTAGCAAGGTGAAAAGGCAGCCTTCAGAATGGGAGAAAATAATAGCAAATGAAGCAACCGACAAACAACTAATCTCAAAAATATACAAGCAACTCCTACAGCTCAACTCCAGAAAAACAAATGACCCAATCAAAAAATGGGCCAAAGAACTAAACAGACATTTCTCCAAAGAAGACATACAGATGGCTAACAAACACATGAAAAGATGCTCAACATCACTCATTATCAGAGAAATGCAAATCCCAACCACTATGAGGTACCATTTCACACCAGTCAGAATGGCTGCGATCCAAAAGTCTACAAGCAGTAAATGCTGGAGAG
This sequence comes from Bos indicus x Bos taurus, assembly GCF_003369695.1. Taxonomy (NCBI): domain Eukaryota; kingdom Metazoa; phylum Chordata; class Mammalia; order Artiodactyla; family Bovidae; genus Bos; species Bos indicus x Bos taurus. Next base: position 23,198,868 of record NC_040103.1, on the reverse strand, counting down.
GGTGTGGAGAAAAGGGAACTCTCTTACACTGTTGGTGGGAATGCAAACTAGTACAGCCACTATGGAGAACAGTGTGGAGATTCCTTAAAAAACTGGAAATAGAACTGCCTTATGATCCAGCAATCTCACTGCTGGGCATAGACACTGAGGAAACCAGAAGGGAAAGAGACACGTGTACCCCAATGTTCATCGCAGCACTGTTTATAATAGCCAGGACATGGAAGCAACCTAGATGTCCATCAGCAGATGAATGGATAAGAAAGCAGTGGTACATATACACAATGGAGTATTACTCAGCCATTAAAAAGAATACATTTGAATCAGTTCTAATGAGGTGGATGAAACTGGAACCTATTATACAGAGTGAAGTAAGCCAGAAAGAAAAACACCAATACAGTATACTAACGCATATATATGGAATTTAGAAAGATGCTAACAATAACCCTGTGTACGAGACAGCAAAAGAGACACTAATGTATAGATCAGTCTTATGATCTTAGTTTTTTTAATGTTGAATTGTAAGCCAACATTTTCACTCTCCTCTTTCATTTTCATCAAGAGACTCTTTAGTTCTTTTTTGCTTTCTGCCATAAGGGTGGTGTCATCTGCATATTTGAGGTTGTTGATATTTCTCCCAGCAATTTTGATTCCAGCTTGTGCTTCATCCCACCCTGCATTTCGCATGATGTACTCTGCATATAAGTTAAATAAGCAGGGTGACGATATACAGCCTTGACGTACTCCTTTTCCTATTTGGACCCAGTCTGTTGCTCCACGCCCAGTTCTAACTGTTTCTTCTTGACTTGCATACAGATTTCTCAGAGGCATGTCAGGTGGTCTGGTATTCCCATCTCTTGAAGAATTTTCCAGTTTGTTGTGATCCACACAGTCACAGGCTTTGACATAGTCAGTCAAGCAGAAGTAAATGTTTTCCTGGAACTCTCTTGCTTTTTCGATGATCCAATGGATGTTGGCAGTCTGATCTCTGGTTCCTCTGCCTTTTCTAAATCCAGCTTGAACATCTGAAAGTTCACAGTTCACATACTGTTGAAGCCTGGCTTGGAGAATTTTGAGTATTACTTTGCTAGTGTATGAGATGAGTGCAATTGTGCAGTAGTTTGAACATTCGTTGGCATTGCCTTTCTTTGAGATTGAAATGAAAACTGAACTTTTCCAGTCCTGTGGCCACTGCTGAGTTTTCTAAATTTGCTGGCATATTTAGTGCAGCACTTTTACAGCATCATTTTTTGGGATTTGAAATAGCTCAACTGGAATTCCATCACCTCCACTAGCTTTGTTCACAGTGATGCTTTTCTAAGGCCGACTTGACTTCACATTCCAGGATGTCTGGCTCTAGGTGACTGATCACACCATCCTGGTTATCTGGATCATTAGGATCTTTTTGTATAGTTCTTCTGTGTATACTTGCCACCTCTTGTTAATATCTTCTGCTTCTGTTAGGTCCATATCTCCAGAGGATCTTCCCAACCCAGGGATCGAACCCAGGTCTCCCATATTCCGGGTGGGTTCTGTACCAGCTGAACCACAAGAGAAGCCCAAGAATGCTAGAGTGGGTAGCCTATCCCTTCTCCAGCAGATCTTCCTGACCCAGGAATCAAAACAGGGTCTCCTGCATTGCAGGTGGATTCTTTACCAACTGAGCTATCAGGGAAGCCCTCACAGAGGATTCAGTTCAGTTCATTTGTTCAGTTGTGTCTGATTCTTTGCGACCCCATGGACTATAGCACACCAGGCCTTCCTATCCATCACCAACTCCCAGAGATTACTCAAACTCATGTCATGTGATATTGGTGATACCATCCTACCATCTCATCCTCTGTTGTCCCCTTCTCCTCCTGCCTTCAATCTTTCCCAGCATCAGGGTCTTTTCAAATGAGTCAGTTCTTCAAATCAGGTGGCCAAAGTATTGGAGTTTCAGGGTCAGCATCAGTCCTTATAGTGAATATTTAAGACTTATTTCCTTTAGGATGTACTAAGGCTGAAGTCTGTTCCCTACAAACAACAAATAGGGACAAATGTCCTTGTCCTCAGGAGAGCCAGAAGGTCCTGCTCAGTTTCACCTTTGAGGACCACATGTAGTAAAGTGCTAGTGCCAGCTAAGTCACTTCAGTCTTATCCAAATCTGTGTGACCCTAAAGACTGCAGTCCACTAGGCTCCTCTGTCCATGGGATTCTCCAGGCAAGAATGCTGGAGTGGATTGCCATGCCTTCCTCCAGGGCACCTTCCTGATCCAGGGATCGAACCTGTGTCTCTTAGTCTCCTGCATTGGCAAGTGGGTTCTTTACCACTAGTGCCATTTTGGAAGCTCCATATGTAGTGAAAGTGACCTGTAAGTGAATTATTGAAATGCTCAGTATCACTATATGATGATAAAAGTTGATGTGAAGTGCACAATTGAACAGAAGTGAAAGGTGTCATTTAGCTTTCTAAAGATACTAGCTTCCTCTCTAGTATCTATCTAGTATCTAATATCTAGTATCTAGTATCTAAAGATACTAGTCTTTCCTACATGAAAGAGGAAAGGAACTCTCTTTGGAGAGGAAGTGAACTCAGTTCAATTCAGTCGCTCAGTCGTGTCCGACTCTCTGTGACCCCATGAATCGCAGCACACCAGGCCTCCCTGTCCATCACCAACTCCCGGAGTTCACTGAGACTCACGTCCATTGAGTCAGTGATGCCATCCAGCCATCTCATCCTCTGTCGTCCTCTTCTCCTCCTGCTCCCAATCCTTTCCAGCATCAGAGTCTTTTCCAATGAGTCAACTCTTCGCATGAGGTGGCCAAAGTACTGGAGTTTCAGCTTTAGCATCATTCCTTCCAAAGAAATCCCAGGGCTGATCTCCTTCCGAATGGACTGGTTGGATCTCCTTGCAGTCCAAGGGACTCTCAAGAGTCGTCTCCAACACCACAGTTCAGTCCTAAATTTTATAAGTGAAAGTTCTGTAGGTGAAGGAGGGAAAGGACATTTCAAACAGAATTCAGGTGCAAATATGTGTTTGATGGGTTGTAAGATATGAAATTGAGAGGCAGGAAAAGAGACAAGTGGAAAACCAGAACTGAACCGAAATGAACTAATAATCTCCCTGCATGAAAAAAACAAAAGCAAATTATGTATTGTAAGAATATACAAATGATAACAACACATTTATATTTTTTTAAATGTATATTTAAATTGAATGTAGTAATTTAACACGTTTAAATTTAATGTGTTTTGAAAAGTACAAGCACTGGTGTAACTCACACTCCTAACAGGGTATAAAATAGAGACACAAAATACAACATGTAATTGTTCATTTGGGCCCCCTTCAAGTCACACCCTGTGTGTTGCACACCTGCAAGCTGATTTCTTTTGCCATACCATTTTCTCCAATTTAGAGTTTCATATAGATGAACTGTGGAAATTTTGTTTCACTCAGCAAAATATTTTTTCAGTTCCTCCGTGTTGATGCCTTTGCCAGTAGTTTGAGCATTTTAGTTACTGAGTAGTGCTCCTTTGAACTAATATACTAAAATTTATCCATTCTCATACTGATGAACTGTTGAGTAGTTTCTGGTTTGGATTTGTTCAGTTCTTTTTCTTGATCTATGTTTTAAATTTTCTTAAATACATGCTTAGTAGAATTGTCTGGTCATAGATATATATTTAATAAGATGCTGCCAAATGTTTTTCGCAAAATTTGGTACCATTTTACACTTTTACCTGCATTTAAGAGTTTCAAGTTGTTTCACATCCTTGCCAACATTTGATGTGGCCAGTTTTTAAAATTTTAGTCATATTGCTACTGCGTCGCTTCAGTTGTATTTGACTCGGTGCAACCCCATAGACAGCAGCCCACCAGGCTCCCCCGTCCCTGGGATTCTCCAGGCAAGAACACTGGAGTCATATTAGTGGAGGTTTGAATAGCATTCAGTTCTATAATGATATTTGGTATTGGTAGACAAAAAAATTGCTAATTTTCCTATGTTTATTGGCTATTTGCGTGTCTGATTTTGTGAAGTGTTCAAAATGTTTTGTCCATTATCACTGTTTTTTATTTGACCTCTTGTTGGAGTTAAATATTCATCATACAAGTCCATTGTGAGATGTATATATTATGAATATTCCAATTTGTGGCAAGTCTATTCATATTTTTAAGTGTCTTTTTATGAATGCTTTAGTTTGTCATTATGCTTTATTATGTCCAAGGAATTTTTACCTTGTCTAATATTGAAAATATGCTTTCTTCAAGAAGCTTTTTGCTTCTGTATTTTGCATTTATGAACTGTTTCAAATAACTTTTTACTTATGGTGTAAGAAAGGAATTGAGATTCATTTAAAAAATATGGTTCCAGTACCAATTATTGAAGACATTCCCCCCCCACCCCCACCTCCATTAATTACTCTGGAGGCTTTGTTAAAAAAAAAAAAAAAAACACACACACACACACACACCATCTAAATGTGGATCTATTTCTGAACTCTTTTTTCTGTTTCATTGATTTATATATCTATCCTTTTGTGCATTTTCTTAATAACTATAGCTTTATAGGAAGTTTTAAAATCCAGTGCTGTTATTAGTCCTATATTGTTCTTCTTTTGAGATTGTTTTGTGTTTTCTGTATTCTTTATATTTCCATAAATTTTAGAATCCATTTTCCATTTTATACAATGAAATCCTGCTAAGATATTGATTGAGATAGTATTGAATCTACAGACAGATTTGACAGTAACAATATTTGCTTTCCCAATATCTATATCATAGCTATCGATGTAGGACTTCTTTGTCTCAGAAATATTTCATTAGTTTTCAGTTTAGAGTTTTGTACATTTTTTGTTTAAATTTATTCTTGTAACTTCTTATGATTTTTAATGCTACTTCAAACGATGTTGTTTTTAAATTTGATTTTCCACTAATTCATTGCTGTGTATACATGTATAATTGATTTCTAACGTTGATCTTACAGTCTATGATCTGCCTAAGCTTCAGTTCAGTTCAGTTCAGTTCAGTCATTCAGGCGTGTCCGACTCTTTGCAACCCCATGAATCGCAGCACACCAGGCCTCCCTGTCCATCACCAACTCCTGGATTTTACTCAAACTCATGTCCATTGAGTCGGTGATGCCATCCAGCCATCTCATCCTCTGCTGTCCCCTTCTCCTCCTGCCCCCAATCCCTCCCAGCATCAGAGTCTTTTCCAATAAGTCAGCTCTTCGCATGAGGTGGCCAAAGTACTGGAGTTTCAGCTTTAGCATCAGTCCTTCCAATGAATATTCAGGACTGATTTCCTTTAGGATGGACTGGTTGGATCTCCTTGCAGTCCAAGGGACTCTCAAGAGTCTTCTCCAACACAGTCTATGATCTGCCTAAGCTTACAAGGCCTAATATTTCAATAATAGATTTCTTTGATTTTTCTATGTACACAATCACATTGTCTGTGAATCATGTTGAACAACTAAGGCAGTCTTTCTTCTTCCTTTATGTTTGCTATAGTTTTTAGTATTCTCCCTGCCTCATTGCATTGACTAAGACCTCCAGCATAATGTTGGATAGAGGTGGAAGGAATGGACATTGTTGTCCTAACTACAAACCTAGAAGAAAAAAACACTTGGTATTAGCTCTAGATTTATTTTTGAAGTTTACTTCTGTTTATAATTGGCTGAGAGATTTTTTTATATAAAAAATGGGAGTTGAATTTTCCCTAATACATTTTTTTGCTTACATTTATATGATCATGTAATTTTTCCCTTTATTATGTTAATATAATGAATGATAGTAACTTCTTAATATTAAATCTTACATTCTTGAGATAAAGTTTACTTGGCTAAGGTGTATTATCCCTTTTTTTATAGTGGTAAATATGATTTGCTAACAGTTTGCTAAAATTTTTGCATGTATAATTTTAATGGAAATTGGCTTCTGTGGTTTGGTGTTCGGGTTGTGTTGACATCATTAAATGAGTTGGAGAATATTCATTCTGTATGTTTGAAAGATTCCGTACTGTATATGATTAGTATGACTTAAAATTTTTGGTAGAATTCACTAGTGGAGCCATCTCAGTCTTAATTCTTTTGAATGTGTGAAACATTATTATATTTTATTTAGGAATATTTTACATCTTTTTTCACAGATGAGATCTACTTTTCAAATTTTCTTAACTTTATTTTGTTGTTGTTCAGTCACTAAGGCATGTCCAACCCTGCGACCCCACAGACTGTAGCACGCCAGGCTTCCCTATCCTTCACTATCTCCTGGAGTTTGCTCAAACTCATATCCATTGAGTTGATGATATCATCCAACCATCTCATCCTCTGTCACTCCGTTTCCCTCCTGCCCTCAATCTTTCTCAGCATCAAGATCTTTTCCAATGAATCGACTGTTTGCATTGTCTTAAGCATATACTAGCGAGTAAAATGCATTGAGAATCTTCACCGTTTTTCTTTGTTCTGCAGAAATTTATAATATATGAGAGTTTTTAAAAAGTTATTATTCTTTAAAAGTTTAATAAAAGAACTCATCCATTAAACCTTCAGAGCTTAAAGTCTATTTGAAATTATTTCAAAATGTTTTGGCTACTTCACTAATTAGCCTATTCAGATTATCCTAAGTCAGTTTGGTCATATTTTTTTTCATAACACAATCTGCTTTATTGACATTTTAAAACTGCATAGACATAATTATGTATAATGTTATAGGATTTTAAAAATTTCCAAACTTTTTATATTCTTAAAGAAACTCTGAACTTAGGGATTATATAGCATAGAATGTGTAAAAGTTAATGTGTAAATCTGTAAAGGAATAAGTTAAATCATAGAAAATTTATTGGAGATAACTTAAAATTATCTTCATTCATTCAATTTTTGTATAGTTTTAGTTCCTTGATGATTGTTTATGTTTTCATGACAAAACTGTATTATATTTTTCCAGAAATTTTAACAAAGACTTAAAATTTTATTTGGAACTTTGGAAAATTGCCATATTTGATTTATCCCATTTGTTGCTTTAGTCTTTATTTCCATTTTCTGATAGCTAAATATCTCAAATATCTGTCTTACTGTTTTTTTTTTATGCAAAGCATTGTTCTTAGATTTATCTTTCAATTCTTAAGTTTTAATTTTTAAAGTATTGCTCCATTTTATCAAACCTATAATTCAATGGATAGTAAGATACATCAACCTACATACACTAAAAAAGACAACAAATACTGCCAAATAAGTTATGATAAAGGCTTCCTATATTACTTATGCTTTTGATGTTATATTTAATTGAAAGAGCCCTTTTGAGTAATTTAGCATATTTTTAAAACATTTATCACTATTGTGTATACATTAAAGAGGAATATATAAGCAGAATACATGGGCTAAGTTATTACTCATCTCTTCACATTCATAAATCTAATTCTCCTAAATACCTTTTTATTTTAATTATTTATATGAATATTTTCTACCCAATATTGTACTCTGTGCCACTCATAATACTAAAGATTCAATTTTACTTAAAGACCTTTGTTTAGTATTTTCTATAGTGTGACATCTAGGAATATTCTCAGCTTTTGTTTATCTTAGAATGTCTTTAAGCTTATTCTTAAAGGCTATTAAGTTCTTGATGTATAGGATTTTTTTTTAGCGGTTGGAAAGTGAAAGTGTTATTTGCTCAGTCCTGTCTGACTGTTTGCAACCCCACGGACTGTAGCCAGCCAAGCTCCTCTGTCCATGGAATTCTCTAGGCAAGAATACTGGAGTGGGTTGTTATTCCCTTCTCCAGGTATTCTTCCCAACCCAGGGATTGAAGCCGAGTCTCCTGCATTACAAGCTGCAGTACAAGCAAATTCTTTCTCATCTGAGCCACCTGGGAAGCTTTACGGTGTCATATACTTGTCAATCAGCTTCCACGGGTTCCATTGGAAAGGCAAGCAACATTCGTATTTTGTTTCCCTAAATGTAGTGAGCCTTTATCTCTGGTTGCTTTTATATATTTAACTTTTTTAAACACTTTTTTTTTTTTGGCTGTTGCATGTGGGATCTTAGTTCTCTGACCAGGGATAGAACCTTGGACCACAGCAGTGAAAGCACATAATCTTAACCACTGGACCACCAGGAAATCCTCCTCTGGTTGCCTTTATTAAAAAAAAAAATTATTGGAGTATTGTTGCTTTACAATGTTCTGCTGTACAGCAGAGTGAATCAGCTATACATATACCTACCTATATCCCCCCTTTCTTGGATTTCCTTTCCATTTAGGTCACCACAGAGCACTGAGTAGAGTTCCCTGTGTTATACAGTACATTCTCATTAGTTAGCTATTTTATAATTATTATCAATATTATATATATGTCAGTCTCAATCTCTCAATTCATCCCAAAACCCCCCACCTCACTGTCTAAAACTTGAACTTTAGTGATGCAAATCACTAGATGCAAATTACACTGTGATGTGCCTAGTTCCCTTTTCCTTAAATTTATTGTTTGAGGTTCACTAAGATTGTTAAGTTGCTTCAGTCGTGTCCGACTCTGTGCGACCCCATAGACGGAAGCCCACCAAGCTCCCCCATCCCTGGGATTCTCCAGGCAAGAACACTGGAGTGGGTTGCCGTTTCCTTCTCCATGCATGAAAGTGAAAAGTGAAAGTGAAAGTCGCTCAGTCGTGTCCGACCCTCAGCGACCCCATGGACTTCAGCCTTCCAGGCTCCTCTATCCATGGGATTTTCCAGGCAAGAGTACTGGAGTGGGGTGCCATTGCCTTCTCCGAAAACTATGGGTTCTTTTTTCCTTTCTTCAGATTTGTAAAATTATCAACCATTATTTTTTAAAATATTGCCTCAGTCTCTTTCTCTTTATACTCTTGGTTTGGGACTCCTATTAAAAGTATGTTAGACTTTCAGACCATGTTCACACTTTCTCTTAAGTTCATCCCTGTGGTTTGCCTCCTCCACTTCCATGCTTCAGTTTGGCTATTTGTATAGACTTTTCTTCAGATTTACTAATTCCGTCTTCTTCCATGTCCATTCTGCTATTAATCCTGTATCATGAGTTTTTAACTTCAGATATTGTATTTTTCATTCCTAAAATGTCTATATGATACATTGTAGATTCAAATTTTCTGTGGAAATACTCTATATTTTCATACATTTTGTTCATTTATTACTCATTTTCATTGAAGTACTAATCATAGATATTTTGAAGTCCTTATCTGTTAACTCCATTATCTGAAAAAACCTCTGGCTGAAATCCATCTCCATTGGTCTTTAAATATTTTATAATTCACCTTTTCCTCATCTCTCTGATTGACTATTTAATTTTTATTGTAAACTTAACATTGTAGAACATATATTTTAGAGGCTCTGGATTATTTTAATCTTTCTTTAAGAATGTTGAATTTTTTTCTGACTGTGAGTTAAACCATTGACAGAACATTTTGATTCTGTCAAAGCTTGATCTGTGTTCCCTTTTTAGTTTTTAAACCATGCATTTTTCCCCCCTTTCCTTTTTACTGAGCAAGGAAATCTCTCCAGTGGCTTGATGTTTACTAAGAAGTAGTATATATGCATTGCCTTTGAATTATACTGTTTAATTGTATACTTTGTTTTACTAGGGCTTCTGTGGTGGCTCAGATGGTAAGCTGGCTGAATCCCACGTCAGATCTATAAATGGAGGACAGATTAATGCATATGGTTTATAAAATAGTTGTAGATGTCTAGCAGCTATTTGGCTCAGTGATAAAGAATCTGCCTGGAATTCAGGAGACCCAGATTCAATCCCTGGGTTGGGAATAACCCTGGAGGAGGGCATGGCAGTCCACTCTAGTACTCTTGCCTAGAGAATCCCATGGACAGAGGAGCTTGGTGGGCTGCAGTCCATAGGGTCACACAGAGTTGGATACACTGAAGGGACTAAGCAGCATCAGCAGCCATTTATCTAATATAGCTTAACAGTTTGAAATACTGTATTTTATGCCTATATTTTAGGTTTCTGAGACCTTGGACAGGTAAAGTACATGACAAAAAGACTACAGTACTCACCATTGTGCTGATATTAGAATCTTTGTATGACCTCTCCACTTAAGAGTTTACCTGTTTGGGTCTCAACTCCTAGAATTCAATATACCATGTCTAGTTCCCTTCATTTTGTACCCAATATTTTCTGAGCTATGGACCTCAAATCAGACATAGAAAGACCTACATTTCTAAATTGGGTAGGCAATGCTTTGCTAATCTGAAATAGTTATATTTACAATGAATTAGAGTTTTCTAAACTTTCATCATTACATCCTAAACATGCATTATTACACCATTTCACATTTTTTTTTGTATCAAGACACCACCTGTACTATTATTTGCTAGTATTTTCCTTTGAACAAACTTTAAATCAGCTCACTTAAAAAAAAAAAGAAAAAAAAAACTGACCTAATCCTAAGAGACTAAGCCTAATAACATTCAATAATTTTAAACTTAGGTTAACTGCAAGACATAGTTATCAATATTGTTATTAATTTTCAACTTTTTCTGTATGTTTTTACAGGTGTTGTGAAAACTTAGAGGAGACTGAATAATATGTTCTAGCTAAATTAGATTTGGTATTTCTAAGCTTTAATTATTTTTAATATTAACTTTTTAAATTTAAGTTTTTATATTTATACAAACTTTAATTATTATTTGACAATGGAGATATAAATAATTTTTTAAAGTTCCAATCTGCAAGTGGATAGTTTTTCTCTGCTAAGCTAATTACCAAATGTCAAGAAGAATGTAGGTAATAAATAAAGTGTTAATAGTCTTTTGTGGTAAGATATAGATCAAAGGCCAATCTAGGTACTTATCTGAATGAATCTATAATAATTTACAAGTGTTCTGATACCTGGTTTGTTGACATTATAAAATTGAGGGGAGGTGTTAAATGAGGTGTGTGTGTGTGAAGTCGCTCAGTCGTGTCCAACTCTTTGCGACATGGATTGTAGCCTACCAGGCTTCTCCATCCATGGGATTCTCTAGGCAAGAATACTGGAGTGGGTTACCATTTCCTTCTCCAGGGGATCTTCCCAATCTAGGGATTGAACGTAGTAAGTATAAAATCATTGTGACGGTTAACATGTGCAAATAATTGTTTATTTTCATCTTAGCTTACTTTCCTTATTCCCTGAGCTTAACTTAATTTGTAGAGTGAAGAAAATAAAGGAAGGACCACCCTGCCCTATCTCTCCAAACTGAACTACAACAACCAACTCAGTGGACATGAGTTTGAGCAAACTCCAGGACATAGTAAAAGATAGGGAAACCTGATGTGCTGCAGTCCATGGGGTCTCAGAGTTGGAAATGACTTAGTTACTGAATAACAAATAATCTGAGGCCTCAGGTAAGGACAACACAGAAACTTAGTTCCAAATCTTGGTTTGGTTTTCCCTTAAAAAAAATAAAAAAACAATCTCCTTCAGAAACAGGAAAATCTTTCTTTGTCACATACAGAGCTATCGACAGTGTCAATATATGTTACTTGCTTTATACCAAATTCAAGGTCACAATGGTGCTATGCTCTCCTAGCTTTACCTAGGGAAAAAAGTTATTAAGAGGAACAAATAAAGGGAAATTGAATGGTTCTGGGTTAAACGGCTGGAAAGCACTTAAAGGGTTTCCTTTATTTTGCCATTTATTCATGCACAATGGCTTCAGTATTTAAATGTGTTCCTTTTTATTGCCGAATCCATTGAGGCAGTGAACTGTATCTTTGTGGGGCTGCTTGTGTGGTGTAAATGAATGATTGTCATCCTGGGAACCATAATTTAACCGCACATAGGCATCACCTAGCTAAAAGTATTTTGCCACCATACAAGTACTGAGGTGATATATTTAAATTATTTTCCAGCTTCGAGAAATATGCCTCCTCTGTGGTGGGACTTTGTGTAGGTCTGAGGAATTGGGAATAAACACTTTGAATACAGAAAACACAATTACTTGAGACACTTTGTGGTCATCAAATTGACTTTTTTGTCCTTGTTATTCAGTAAGAAATAAATTCATAAGCTTTTCACTAATTCCAGGGGTTTCTTCCTTGTAATTGTGATAACAGATTCTAAACCCAAAGAATAGTTATAGGAAATACAAGAAGAAAGTACTAATAATGAGAATAATAAAAATGATAATGAGCCCAGAGCCTGTGTGGACTAGCTGAAGCATCGATACTGTTGCAGAGTGATGGCTCTATCATCCTGATGGGATCAGTTTTTCATCAGATGGCTCATGGCCTCAGAAGCCTTTGTGCTTTTGAATATAACTAAGGCTTATTTCATTCATTCATTCATTGTTAATATTTACTTGGTCTTTCAATCTGCTATCTTTTATACTTGATTTTGATCCATGACATTTCCCCAACGTATTCAAGTGAGTAGTACTTGTTTAAGGCTTAAAAGTTGACACATTTAATTGGAATTTTGCTGAGTGTTCTCTACATTTCTGGGTCTTTTACATGTTATCTCTATGCCCTTCTAAGCCATGACTTAATTTTGCTTTAACCAGATTTTTCAGGGTCTATTTCTGGCCAGGTAATTTGATATTAAATGCTTGATATTAAAATCTACTAGCCTGCAATTAAATAGTTGCCTGAACAGAAGGTGAGTGGGACACTTTGATCTTTAGTGACTCAAAGTTCCAAATTTGCTTGTGTATTACTGAATCTGTGATTAATATTTGTGAGAAAATAAGCTTGATATAACTCCAGTAAGGGGGAAAGGTCAGGAATGTGGTTCTAACGCAGAATAAATAGAAGTGCTGTTTATGCAGTTGCAAATATTGTTGTACTGATACATCAACAAAGCAGAGCCAGATGTCATGAGCCTATTTAATAAGCCTGTAAATAACAGCAAAAGTTCAAAGGATGCTCTAATAAAAACTTTTTACATGCTGATAAGCATTTAACATATATGATATAGAGCAAAAAAATAAGGACTTTACCAATTATAATTTTCTTAATGTACTTGATTCTATTTCCTCTTCCTTACAATGTAAATAATCGTATTCTACCTCAGAGTGGCTACTGAAGTAGATTAAATACACATACAGAAAACACAACAGTTTCTGGTAGATGATAGATATTTGACAATTAGATAATTTTTTCCAGTTCTTTTTTAAAACTGAAGTATAGTTGATTTACAATGTTGTGTTAGTTTCAAGTGTACAGAAGATTAATTCAGTTTTATGTATATAGGTATGTATATAGATTTCAGATTATTTTCCATTATAAGAAAAATTTCCCCCAAAAAATATAGAAAGAAAGATTCAGATCTGTTAGTTGGTGAAATTAAGTATGATATAGGCAAACAAACAGACCAACAAAAAACAACTGTGAAAAAATATCTGTAGGAATAAAAGTTAAGAATTCAATGAAAAAGTGATTTTTTTCAGATTATCTTCCATTATTAGTTATTATAAGATATTACCTATAGCTCCTTATGCTACACAGTAAATGCCTGTTGCCTACCCATTTTATATATAGTAGTTTGTGTCTATTAATCCCATACCCAAAATTTATCCCTGCCCCACTCCCTTTCAGCAACCTTAAGTTTGTTTCCTATGTCTGTGAGTCTGTTTCTAATTGTTTATAGACCCATTTGTATTATTCTTTTTAGATTCAATATGTAAATTATATCATATAACATTTGTCTTTTTCCATGTGACTACACATCATTTTTCTAGATCCATTTCAGTTCAGTTCAGTCGCTCAGTCGTGTCTAACTCTTTGCAACCCAATGAATCGCAGCATACCAGGCCTCACTGTCCATCACCAACTCCTGGGGTTCACCCAAACTTATGTGCATCGAGTCGGTGATGCCATCCAGCCATCTTATCCTCTGTCGTCCCCTTCTTCTCCTGCTCCCAGTCCCTCCCAGTATCAGGGACTTTTCCAATGAGTCAGGTCTTCGCATCAGGTGGCCAAAGTACTGGAGTTTCAGCCTCAGCATCAGTCCTTCCAATGAGCACCCAGGACTGATCTCCTTTAGGATGGACTGGTTGGATCTCCTTGCAGTCCAAGGGACTCTCAAGAGTCTTCTCCAACACCATGGTTCAAAAGCATCAGTTCTTCGGCACTCAGCTTTCTTCACAGTCCAACTCTCACAACCATACATGACTACTGGAAAAACCATAGCCTTGACTAGACGGACCTTTGCTGGAAAAGTAATATCTCTGCTTTTGAATATGCTATCTAGGTTGGTCATAACTTTCCTTCCAAGGAGTAAGTGTCTTTTAATTTCATGGCTGCAATCATCATCTGCAGTGATTTTGGAGCCCCAAAAAATAAAGTCTGACACTGTTTCCACTGTTTCCCCATCTATTTCCCATAAAGTGATGGGACCGGATGCCATGATCTTCGTTTTCTGAATGTTGAGCTTTAAGCCAACTTTTTCACTCTCCTCTTTCACCTTCATCAAGAGGCTTTTTAGTTCCTCTTCACTTTCTGCCATAAGGGTGGTGTCATCTGCATATCTGAGGTTATTGACATTTCTGCTGGCAATCTTGATTCTAGCTTGTGCTTCTTCTAGCCCAGCGTTTCTCATGATGTACTCTGCATAGAAGTTAAGTAAGCAGGGTGACAATATACAGCCTTGAGGTACTCCTTTTCCTATTTGGAACCAGTCTGTTCTATGTCCAGTTCTAACCTGACCTGCATACAGGTTTCTTAAGAAGCAGGTCAGGTGATCTGATATTCCCATCTCTTTCAGGATTTTCCACAATTTATTGTGATCCACACAGTCAAACGCTTTGGCATAGTCAATAAACCAGAAATAGATCCATTTATATTATTGTAAATGACAGTATTTCATTTTTTTTTATAGCTAAGTAATATCCTCCACATGTATGGAAACTTTTAAGTTTGATTTGGCCACATTTGTTTATTTTTCCTTCTCTTCATTTTGCCTTGAGAGGCTGAAAAAATAATGCTAAGATTTATGTCAGAGAATATTTTGCCTATGTTCTCTTCCAGGAGTTTTATGATGTCATGTCATTCATTCACGCCTTCAAACCATTTTGAGTTTTTTTTTGATATATGGTTCAAGGGAGTGTTCTAATTTCATTGAGTTACATGTAACTGTCCAGTTTTCCTAGCACTACTTGATGAAAAAATTGTCTTTTCTTCAATGTATATTCTTGCCTGCTTTGTGGTAGATTAATTGACCTTACCTGTGTGGGTTTATTTCTTGGTTTGTGATTTTGTTTCATTGATCTGTATATCTATTTTTGCACCAATACTACACTGTTTTAATTACTTTAGCTATGTAACTAGCATTATCTGATATATCAAAGTGTTATACCTCCAACTTTGTTCTTTTTCCTCAGAATTGCTTTGGCAATTCAGGGTCTGTTGTGGTTACATATAAACTATAGGATATTAAAAAATGTCATAGCCATTTTGATAGGGATTGTATTAAATATGTAGATTTCTTTGGGTAATATGGCCATTTTGCTAATATTAATACTTCTGGGAAAATGACATATATTTCCATTTCTTTGAACCATCTTCAGTTTCCTGTATCAGTTTTCATTAGTTTATGGTGTATAGGTTTTTTACTTTCTTGGTTAACTTTATTCCTAGGTTTTGTTTTGTTTTGTGATTTTAAACAGGATTGCTTTTTACTTTTTCTGATATTTCATTGTTGATATAAAGAAATGTATCAGATTTCTGTATGTTAATCTTGTATTCTGTAACCTAGGTGAATTCATTTATTCTGTTTTTGTGTAGAGACTTCTAGCTGAGTTTAGTTGCTCAGTCATGTCCGGCTCTTTGTGACCCCGTGGACTGCAGCATGCCAGGCTTCCCTGTCCATCAGCGGCTCCAAGAGCTTGCTCAAACTCATGTCCACTGAGTCAGTGATGTCATCCAACCATCTCATCCTCTGTTATCCCCTTCTCCTCCTGCCTTCAATCTTGCCCAGCATCAGGGTCTTTTCTAAGGAGTCAGTTCTTCATATCAGGTGGCCAAAATATTGGAGTTTTAGCTTCAGCATCAGTCCTTCCAGTGAATATTTAGGATTTCATTTAGGATGGATTGGTTGGATCTCCTTGCAGTTTGAGGGACTCTCAAGATTCTTCTCCAACACCACAGTTCAAAAGTATCAGTTCTTCGGTGCTCAGTTTTCTTTATAGCCCAACTCTCATATCCTACTGAAAAAAATGACTAGTGGAGAAACCATAGTTTTAAAAGATGGACCTTTGTTGGCAAAGTAACGTCTCTGCTTTTTAATACACTGTCTAGGTTGGTCATACCTTTTCTTCCAAGGAGCAAGTGTCTTTTAATTTCATGGCTGCAGTCACCATCGGCAGTGATTTTAGAGCCCCAAAGTAAAGTCTGTTACTGTTTCCATTGTTTCCCCATCTATTTGTTATGAAGTGATGGACATGGATGCCCCGATCTTCGTTTCTTGAATGTTGAATTTTAAGACAGATTTTTCACTCTCCTCTGTCACTTTCATCGTGAGGCTCTTTAGTTCTTCTTCACTTTCTGCCATAAGGGTAGTGTCATCTGCGAACTTGAGGTTATTGATATTTCTCCCAGCAATCTTGATTCCAGCTTGGCTTCCCTGGTGGCTCAGATGGTAAAGAGTCTACTTGCAGTGTGGGAGACCCATGTTCAACCCCTGGTTTGGGAAGATTCCCTGGAGAAGGAAATGGCAATCCACTCCAGTATTCTTGCCTGGAGAATCCCATGGATGGAGGATCCTGGTAGGTTACAGTCCAATGGGTCCCAAAGAGTCAGACATGACTGAGTGACTTCACTTCTTATGCTTCATCCAGCCCTGCATTTAGCATGATGTACTCTGCATATAAGGTAAATAAGCAGGGTGACAATATACAGCCTTGACATACTCCTTTTCCAATTTGGAACCAGTCTGTTGTTCCATGTCTAGTTCTAACTGTTGCTTCTTGACCTGCCTATAGATTTTTCAGGAGGCAGGTAAGGTGATCTATTATTCCCATCTCTTGAAGAATTTTCTACAGTTTGTTGTGATCTACACAGTCAAAGCCTTTGACATAATCAATAAAGCAGAAGTAGATGTTTTTCTGGTATTTTCTTGCCTTTTTGATGATCCAGTAGATGTTGGCAATTTGATCTCTGGTGCCTCTACCTTTTCTAAATACAGCTTATACATCTGGAAGTTCATGGTTCACATACTGTTGAAGCCTGGCTTGAAGAAATTTGAGCATTACTTGCTAGCCTGTGAAATGAGTGCAATTGTGCAGTAGTTTGAACATTCTTGGGCATTGTCTTTGGGATTGAATGAAAAGTAACCTTTACCAGTCCTGTGGCCACTGCTGAGTTTTCCAAATGTGCTGGCATATTGAGTGCAGCATTTTAACAGCATCATCCTATAAGATTTGAAATAGCTCAGTTGGAATTGATAGTTTTTGTGTAGTGACTTTAGGGTTCTGTATATAAACTATTCTGTTATCTGAGAAAGGGACACTTATCACTTCACTTCCAATTTGGATACAAATTTTTCGGTTGAGTTTGCTAATATTTTCTGAGGATTTTTTGCATCTATGTTCATCAAATATATTAGCTTGCAATATTCTTCTTCTTATTTTTTCTTTTTTAATAGTTGTCTTTGTCTATATTTGGTGTCAGGGTGATGATGGCCTCATAGACTGAATTTAGGAGTATTTCCTCCTCTTCAGTATGTTGGAATAGTTTGAGTGAAAGGATTGGTATAAATTCTTCTTTGTATTTTTAGTAAAATCCGGCAGTGAAGACATCTGGTCCTGGACTTTTGACTCAATTTCCCATTTACAGATGAAGCAATTTCTGTATCAGTTCAGTTCAGTTGCTCAGTCGTGTCCAACTCTTTGCGACCCCATGAACTGCAGCATGCAGGTCTCCCTGCCATCACCAACTCCTGGAGTTTACCCAAACTCATGTCCATTGAGTTGGTGATGCCATCCAACCATTTCATCCTCTGTCATCTCTTTCTCCTCCTGCCCTCAATCTTTCCCAGCATCAGGGTCTTTTCAAATGAGTCAGCTCTTTGCATCAGGTGGCCAAAGTATTGGAGTTTCAGCTTCAACATCAGTCCTTCCAATGAACACCCAGGACTGATCTCCTTTAGGATGGACTGGTTGGATATCCTTGCAGTCCAACGGAGTCTCAAGAGTCTTCTCCAACACCACAGTTCAAAAGCATCAATTCTTCGGGGCTCTGCTTTCTTTGTAGTGCAACTCTCACATCTATACACGACTACTGGAAAAACCATAGCTTTGACTAGACAGACCTTTGTTGACAAAGTAATGTCTCTGCTTTTTAATATGCTGTCTAGGTTGGTCATAACTTTCCTTCAATGAGTGTCTTTTAATTTCACAGCTGCAATCACCATCTGCAGTGATTTCCAAGCCCCCCAAAATGAAGTCTGTCACTGTTTCCTCTATTTTCCCATCTATTTGCCATGAAGTGATGGAATCAGATGCCATGATCTTCGTTTTCTGAATGTTGAGCTTTAAGCCAACTTTTTCACTCTCCTCTTTCACTTTCATCAAGAGGCTCTTTAGTTCTTCTCTTTCTGCCATAAGGGTGGTGTCATCTGCATATCTGAGGTTATTGATATTCCTCCCGGCAATCTTGATTTCTATATATACTAACTAAAATTCCATATTCTGTTTATCAGTGAAAATCAATAATTATAAAACCCTTTAACACTCTTGTGAACTTGTAAAAAAGATGAATACCTAAATAGGATAGCTTTTAGGAAAACTCCTGCTCATATGTGTGTGACTAGGCAACCTTTAGAAGTTTGTTTTAGAATAGTATAATTACTCCTCATAATATCCTCCATGATTTTCCGTAATATTATAGCTACTATTCTAGAATAGATTTTTTTGATATTTCAGAAACAGATGAGAGTTGCCAGGTGGTAATTGACTTTTGACATTGATAACATTAACGTGATTGTATATGATTTTGTGCCAGAATACAAGGCATAAAGAAAAGAACAGAAAATTTGGGTGTCTGAGCAATATGGGATTTAGTTATCAGTAAGTGATTTATTCTATATCCTTGCTACTCAAAGTATGCTTCATAGACTTGCTGTATCAGTATCACCGGGGAGCTTGTTAGTAATGCAAAATTTTAGGCTCCATGAAGAACTAAAGAATCAGAAGCTACACTTTAACAAGATCCGCAGGTAATTCTTATGAACATTGAAGTTTGAGAAACAGTGCTCTGGAACACTTAAAACTTAAAATTACACTTTATATGAATTAATGATACTGGGTTACAAATTAAAAATAATGTAATATGAAGAATACTAATAGACATCATGACAATATTTATAAATTATAGTTGATTTCAGCTACCTTTTAAACCCCAAGACCAAAACAAATGTAAATTACATATTTTCAGAAAAAATAATTACAAGCTAAATGTTAAAGGAGGTTATATATATATTAAAATGTCTTGGACTTCCCTTGTGGCTCAGCTGATAAAGAATCCATCTGCAATGCAGGAGACGTGGGTTTGATCCCTAGTTTGGGAAGATCCCCTGGAAAAGGGAAAGACTACCCACTCCAGTATTCTGGCCTGGAGAATTCCATGGAATGTATAGTCCATGGGGTCACAAAGAGTTGCACATGACTGAATGACTTTCACTTTCAATACATAATATAATATATACAATGTAAAATACAATTTTATAATATATATATGTTTTAGAAAATAAGATTTTAAGTCAGCATTTGGTATATCAAAGCTACATAGGCAACTGGTGAAAAAAATTAAAGAGGTAAATATCTCATCTTAATTTATAATTTGTAAACATAACATTACCAGTCTTAAAATTACCTCACAAAATAGTCCTTTAGAAGTATTGTTCTTTCATATGACATGCCACCTTCCTCGTGAAATCTTTTATATTATGCAGCTTTGCAAATTAAACTTAGTGGACAAATGTAAAATGTAGGCCTTATATTTTGAAATAAACATTGGTAAGATATTGTATTTCACAGAGTACTGATTACTCAGGTAATGAAATATTAATTGTAATAAGGTCCACTCAGTCTCAGTATATTTTTTAATTTAGTTGTAGTAGTAGTCATTTTTTTAAAAAAATGCAGTATAGTTGCTTTACAATATTGTGTTACTACCGTACGATGCAATGAATGAGCTGTAAAATGAGGTGAATGAGCTATATATATATATATATATATATATCCTCTCTTTCTTGAGCCTCCCCTGCCCATCCCACACCTCTAGATCACCAGAGAGCACCAAGCTATGCTATACAGCAGGTTCCCATTAGCTGATTTACACATGGTAGCATATTTATTTTTATAGAAATATTGGGTTGACATATCTATTGTTTAGTCACTAAGTCATGTCCTACTCTTTTCTGACCCCATGGACTATAGCTGGCTAGACTCCTCTGTTCATGAGATTTCCCAGACAAGATTACTGGATTGGGTTGTCATTTCCTTCTCCAAGAAATCTTCCTGACCCTAAGGTTGAACCCATATCTCCTGTGTTGCAGGCAGTTTCTTTACCACTGATCAGCTTGGTCTTCCCTTACATATATTCAGTACCAATTAATATTCTTATATTAATAAAGATACCTAATATCCGTATAAATATATGATTAATTCATTAGCTTATTCAGTAATAATAATTTCACATTGTAAGTATCAGGCATATACTAGGTACTGGAAAAAATGGTGAACAAAAGTTCAGTCCTTTGCCCTCCTAGTGTTTCCAGTCTACTTATTGGGAGAGATGGACACTAATAAATTATTAACTAAAATAATTTATAAGTTGTAACAAGCATCTCTGAGTGTTGTGAGTCTGGGAAGGCTTTCTGGCAGAAGCAGCATTGGAACTGAGATCTCAAGGATGAGTAGGAAATACCCAGGATCTGAACACAGTAAGTGGGTCTGGGAAGAGAATTTTGAGTTGAGAAAACAGCAAGGACTGAGCCCTGTGGAGAGGGAGGAAATGACATGTTTAAACATCTGGAAAGCTATAATGATTGGAACATAAATGTAAAGAGGTGACCTGAGACCAAGCTGGAGAGATGGTTAGGTAGAGGTCAAATGACTTTCACATATAAAACTTTAGGATGTAGAGGTTTGGGTCCCTGTTTGATATCTTTTAAAGAGAAACCATTGATGGGTTTTAAAGTAGGGGATGTTGCATGAAGGGAATTTCTAATTGATTTCTTTCAAAATCACACTATCTTCGAATTTGAGAACGCGTTGGCTTAATAGGCTGGGAGGGTGAAAGTTATAGGTAGACCAGTTAGAGAATGGTAACAGTAGTACAGGCATTAAAGGATTATGGTAATAGTGGTAGTGAAGATAAAAGTGAGTGGATTCCAGCAGTATAAATAAAAGGCTTTGATGAGCTATTGACTGAAGGGGAGGAGCTGTAGTGTATCTGCATTTCCAGGGCAAGGCTCTTCATGGCTGGTGCTGAAGAAATCCAAGTCTGGGTGGAAAGGTCAGAAGTTTTAGACATGAAGATGTCCTTTAGTTCAAGTTTTATTAAGAAAAAAAAAAAAATATATATATATATATATATATATGTTCATTGTATCACTATGGTATATCACAAAATATGTACGTTTTCAGTGGTTCTTTGATATTCCACTCACATCCCTCTGCCCCAGAGCTTATGTTCTGTATGGGATTGTATCCTTTTTTCATTGCCTAATGGTCCTCTTTTGTGCCTCATACTACTCTTATCAAATATATTCTTTGCTAGAGTATTGCTCTTTGTACAGGTGTTCTTTTCAGTTAATATCTGCTAATCTTATAACTTAAGGTCCATTTCTAGAACCAAGTGTTTAGCAGTATGGGAGAAAATAACCTAGCAGTTAAAACCTCAGGAGTCAGATATACCTGTGTCCTAAGTCTGGCTGTATCACATTGTAGCTCTGTGTTCATGAGGAACAGTGCATTCCTCTGAGCCTGTTTGCTTTTGCTTTTACCAAAAGCAGACAGTGATTATTTAATAGGGTTATTTAGAGGACTCAACATAATGTCTGTAGATCCCGTGCTTGGTACATTACAAGTAAACTATTAACATTTTACATTATTGTTGTTATATTATTGGTATTTTTTAGCCTTTGCTTCTCTTCCATGCACTCTGCAAAATATTGGTCGTGACTTTACTTGTTAATTCAAAAATAATATTCTTGTCCCTTAGCTCGCTTTCTCTTTAACTTGAAAGTTTCTGTCTAGTACAGAGATGGAGGTGGGGATAGGGAACATTTTTTCAGGTAGAGATGCCTCCTAATTGAGACACAGTGATTATAAAGAGTCACCAGGTATGCCTTGTAATTGCTGTGTGTCAATATCTTTTCTCCTTCACCTCTTCAGCAGCAAGTGTTGCCAAGCTAACATTCAGCATCCTGCCCCTACCAGAACACTGATGACTTAAGTATGTAGAGACTCTAATACCAGTAAGCACCAGTTACCCACATGCTGCTCCTGGCCCCTGACTGTTGCCTGCCCATGCCTGGCCATGCACCCCTGCTTGTCAAAATACTTTGAATATCACCACCTGGTATATCCACCCCATGTTCAAATTTAACTGCCTCGTGCACAATGTGGCCTGTATCAGTACAGAAAATATTCTTCTTCATTATAATACCAAGAACCCACAAGAATTTTTACTCTTCCATAAGTCATTATAAAATAAGGTAAAATCTTGGTTAAGTGGATTCTATGCTTACATTGATCTAGCAGGACTAATAGTATATAAATTTTCATGAATTTAGCTGCCACTAATCTGTAAATCCGGAGAAGGGAATGGCACTCACTCCAGTGCTTTTGCTTGGAAAATCCCATGGACGGAGGAGCCAATCCGTGGGGTCGCTAGGAGTTGG
Organism: Bos indicus x Bos taurus; assembly: GCF_003369695.1. Taxonomy (NCBI): domain Eukaryota; kingdom Metazoa; phylum Chordata; class Mammalia; order Artiodactyla; family Bovidae; genus Bos; species Bos indicus x Bos taurus. The sequence goes on along the minus strand of NC_040103.1, from coordinate 23,176,023 downwards.
ACACGACTGAGCGACTTCGCTTTCACTTTTCACTTTCATGCATTGGAGAAGGAAATGGCAACCCACTCCAGTGTTCTCGCCTGGAGAATCCCAGGGACGGGGGAGCCTGGTGGCTGCCATCTATGGGGTCACATAGAGTCGGACACGACTGAAGTGACTTAGCATAGCATAGCAATCTGTAAATCTTGGCTTTAGTTTGTTGTCATAAGAACAAAGCGTATAGAGTAAAAATGATGTTTTATTTATAAAATGGTAGGCATTTTCTCATACACTTACAAGTAATATACTATTTATAAATTATCCCACGGAACTAAAAAGGTGCTCATTACACATGATTCTTCCCTATTTAATAAAGTGGCTAAAAAATTCCTTCAAGTCATAGCTGTTTCAATACTATGTATCTGGAGTTATCTTGGATCCTCTATCTTCTGCATCTTTAAAATTGTTGTGTAATCAAGATTTGCACTAAATTGACTGACATCTCCTTACTATCAGGTGCAGGAAAGTAATTTCATTTATATATGTATTCATACACTGAAGCCTACCGGGCTCCTCTGTCCATGGGATTTTCTAGGCAAGAGTACTGGAGTGGGTTGCCATTTCCTTCTCCAGAGGATCTTCCCGACCCAGGGCTCGAACCTGGGTCTCCCGCAGTGTAGGCAGACGTTTTACCGTCTGAGCCACAAGAGAAGCCCTGGTATTCATACACATATATATACATATACATGTGTGTGTGTGTTTGTGTGTGTGTGTGTGTGAGAGAGAGAGAGAGAGAGAGAGAGAGAGAGAGAGAGAGAGAGAGAGAGAGATCCAGGTAAATTATTTGAGCTCTTTCCTTTAGTGTTTGCTATGGTGGTTCTTTAAATGCAATATTCGTGTTTCTCAGTTTTGTTAACCTGTAACGTTCTTGCTGCATAGTGTTAAATCTGTATTTTATACCCATGATTTCTAGCTCGTTCATTTCATTCTGTTTCCTGAGGTTGATGGAAAGAGGAGTTAATATCCTCGGCTTTCTAACGGCAGACACTGAAAAGGATCATGCCTATCTCTAACATGCCCAGCTTCCTAAGCCAGAGTGCAAGAAATATTACAGGCAACAGATAGTTTCATTTTCAATTTAGACACCCATTATTTGCTGTTTACAGGTCATTCCTAATTCTGCGTCCAGAATTTATGGTTTGTTCTGGCACTTATCATCACGGCAATCTCCTGCAACTCAACTGTGCTTCATCGGGAGCTTTGCGTTGCTTTATCAATCTTGCCTGACATCTGGAACTGATATACAGCACCGCGTCCAAATCACCCCAGCTCAGAGAGGCTTGGTTTATGACTCCCCAGATGTCCATCTCTACCACTGGTGAGGCCAGTTTGCACAGTCTCAGTGAGGGGGAAATTTGGCCCTTGGGAAGAGGGCAGTGATCATTAAACAAAAACCTAACATTTAAGACTCTGAACCCCTCCAAACCAAAATAGAAGATGTCATTTATTAAGTTAAAAATACTGAGTTTTGTTCAGGGCTAAATAATGAAGCAAAGGTGTTACTTAGTTTTGCTTTGCAAACTTGAAATAAGTAGTGATGTAAACATCTCCTGAAGAGACCGTAAAATGGCAGTAACTGCTTCAGATTCATAAGCACGTTTGAAATGGTTATTTTATAGTCTTGTTTTTGAATATACTGTATTTAGTTTTGCCTTTAAAATATGTGGGTGTTTCCTAGGCTCTGTTTGATAGCATTAATTAAAGCTTACTGAAAGACCTTGAAATCTCTTGTGCCTTAATTGTCTGCAGAAGAATCACTCACTCAAGGACGGCTCACTCGGTTGCATTTTTGAAAGGAGACGGGAGCACAAGTATCTCTTACACATGCCATAGGTCAAATGCTATTTCATTTCATTTTAAATCTTGCTGATTAGACTGAGAATATCTTTTGCCACCAATACCTACCTACTTTTGTGCTGTTGCTGTGGCTTTTCACTTTCCCTTCACCCCTTTTAGGAGAAACAGCTGACAAAACAAGACAAGGGAGTGGACCTGGTCATAGAAGGGCTTCCTATTCCTTCTTCCCTAAATTGAGGGCTCTTCAGCACTTCCCTGAGAATTCAGCTTCTGCTAGGGAGGGGCGAGAAGGCAGGGAGATGGAGCAAAACTCACTGGAGACAGGGCTGTGCGTGTCTTCCTCACCTTGTGTGTGAAGAAGCTGCCTGATAGGAGCTGTGTCTTCAGGAGAGGGACACAGTCAGCTTATAGCATCCCCTCAGAATAGCAACCAGAAAATAAATACCCCAACCTTATTCTCCTCCCACCTTTCTGTTACTCCTATTGGCCAAACTCACCTGACGTCAGGGAACAAAGGAGCGTCTTTGTGTAATCTGAACTGTGAGTTTAGACAGTGTGATGAAATAGGGTAGTGAGTGGGTCAGGAGGGGCAAATGGAAAAAAAAAAAAGAATCTGGCACCAGTGATTTCATGAGTCCCTTGAAAGTTCCCATTTCACCTTCAATTCATTTGATGTGAATGATTCTTCTCCTTCAGCTGACTGCTTATTCTCAAATCTAGCAGTTTATGTAACTCCTCTCAACTTAGCTCTATTTACCAGTGGAGGAAATGATCTTAAACAAAAACCAAGATGACCCCAGACCTTTTTTCCTTTGTAAGACACTTATATCTGGACCACAGACAATGTTCAAATATTAGAATTCAGTCATCTTTTCTGTCAATCATCAGGAAACAGCCAGCCGCCTCTTAGCAGGTAGATTTTTCAAGAGAGAGTTTATGCTTGCCCATTGAATCTCAGCTGCCAGAGACTCATATCATGCTTTCTAAACAGTCCTTTTCGACTTGTGTGAGTGAGGATAATAGGGGGAGCTTGGGAATCTAGACTAGCTTTGTCCATATAAATTCTCTCCTAAAAATATTCTGCAGTCTCTACACATCTCAACTTTTATATCTTCATTATATATCTGAGACTGTTTCTTTTTAAAATCATTTTCTTGGTTTGGCATATCAGTATGAAATGCCTTCTTTATATTTTAAACGTAATATAAAGGAATAGAAAAATTTCATATACTGCGTAAGGTCTGGGAATGGGCGCATGGGAAAGAGAATATTTTCAAGCAAGACATATTCAGTTCAGTTCAGTCGCTCAGTCGTGTCTGACTCTTTGCAACCCCATGAATTGCAGCACGCCAGACCTCCCTGTCCATCACCAACTCCCGGAGATCACTCAAACTCACGTCCATCGAGTTGGTGATGCCCTTTCTCCTCCTGCCCCCAATCCCTCCCAGCATCAGAGTCTTTTCCAATGAGTCAACTCTTCGCATGAGTTGGCCAAAGTACTGGAGTTTCAGCTTTAGCATCATTCCTTCCAAAGAACACCCAGGACTTATATCCTTTCAAATTACTCCACATAGCTCAGTACTTATTCTGATGGCACATAAATTAGATCTTGTTTATGAGACTTTTTCCTGTTAAAGATGTATGCACAAATCAAGTTTCACAGGTAATATTTTCAATAGATTAAGTGGATTTGCTATGAAAGAGAAATGCTTATTATCTTTTATTTATAAGAAAAAATTAATTGTAAGGAAAATTATTACCTGCCAAAATTAATTTTGAAGAAAAACAATTTTATATGCCAAGTTTCTTCAAAGTGGAACCTTTCTTTAACTTTCCTCCATGCTTCAGAGTCAGAAACTCTTTGAATTATGAACCCTGAAAGTACTAGTTGAAGACAAAAATGATAGAAATTATTCTAATCCATAAAAAATAAATCTAATTCTTAAACAGTGTTAAAAATAAATGTCTGCAAGACACAGATTGTAATTGATGGTGAAAGTTAAAACAATAATCAATATGGTAGAAATCTAGATGATCTGGATTTTTGCATGTATGTGCAATGGAAAAACTTAGACTATAATTCAAACTTTGTAAAGCTTACAGTTGGCCAAAGTTTGACATATTGAGCATAATTAAACTATAAAAGCCTGACCTAGGAAACAAAAGAAGTGGAAATTAGACTTAAGAGACTGGAGCAATGACATGATAAAATTTTAATGAGATCAGTATGGTTCGAATACTCTACCTCCTAAAGCATTGTAGAAATAGAAAAATTGCTAGAGAACAGGATTCTATTCAAAAGATGGAAAATAATTTATTTGATCTGTGTGTGTAATGACTTATCACTTCTTATTATACTCTGGTATTGTTCTTCAATATCATAAAAAAGTCCTTGCCATAAGAACTCAAAGTATAATTGATAATACAAAATACTACTTCTACTTTCTTAGAGCCACTCTTATTTTAACATCATGCTTGTTTTCTTTATGGATAACAGCTGCTAAAGCTGGGTCAGGCATCACAGAGTCAAAAGGATTTCTAGAATAAGTCAGATGTCTTTCTGAAATATGTTATCATTCTCTGACAATGACTCAATAAAGGGATTTTGGAAACTGAAATCTCAATAAAGAAAATAGTACATATTTTAACCATTAACTGAAATTAGAAGATTTGTAAACTTTGGCCTAGATATCTATGTTTTGTCTATATCAACTGCAGATTCTATTGGGTTGGCCAAAAGAATCTTTGGCTTGGGCTTTTCTGTAATTTGAAAAAAAATTCTGTAGTTTGAAAAAAAAAGAAAAACTTGAACAAACTTTTTGGCCAATGCAATATTATTTTCAAGGGGTCCATGTCCCGTGTAACAAGATCTTTACAATCCTCTTGATGAAAATAGGAAAAATTTCCTCAGATCTCTGTCATGTTTCATATGTTAATTCATTCATCAATTCAATGAATTTTTTTATCATTCAAATCAGCAAATACTGAGTATCTATTATGGCCAAGCACTAGAAGCACTAGAAATATAGCCATAAATAAAACAGTTTATGGTCTCTACCCTCAGTGATCTAATAGTTATTTTTATTGCCAATAATAAATATACTTTATTAAATGTAAGTTATAAAACAGTTACTATCCTACATGTTTTATGTATATCATCTCATTTAATCCTCAACAATCTCTAAAGCATGTATTGTCATCCTTATTCTATAGATGATGATATTAAATCTTAGCTTAGTTATGTGGTCATAGCTATGACATTACATAGGTATGTGGTCACTTTGTTTGTATCTTGGAACTAAGATTTAAATGATGTCTGACTCTTTAACATTTGCAAACCAATCAATGTGATACACCACATTAACAAATTGAAAGATAAAAACCATATGATTATCTCAATAGATGTAGAGAAAGTCTTTGAAAAATTCACCATCCATTTATGATAAAAACCCTCCAGAAAGCAGGCATAGAAGGAACATACTTCAATGTAATAAAAGCCATATATGATAAACCCACAGCAAATATTGTCCTCAATGGCGAAAAATTGAAAGCATTTCCCCTAAAGTCAGGAATAAGACAAGGGTGCCCACTCTCACCACTACTATTCAACATAGTTTTGGAAGTTTTAGCTACAGCAGTCAAAGAAGAAAAAGAAATAAAAGGAATCCAGATTGGAAAAGAAGTAAAACTCTCACTGTTTGCAGATGACATGATCCTCTACATAGAAAACCCTAAAGACTCCACCAGAAAATTACTAGAGCTAATCAATGAATACAGTAAATTTGCAGGATAAAAAATTAACATACAGAAATCCCTTGCATTTCTATACACTAACAATGAGAAAACAGAAAGAGAAATTAAGGAAACAATTCCATTCACCACTTCAATGAAAAGAATAAAATACTTGGGAATAAATATACCTAAAGAAACAAAAGACCTATATATAGAAAACTATAAAACACTGATGAAAGAAATCAAAGATGACACAATAGATGGAGAAATAGACTATGTTCATGGATTGGAAGAATCAATATAGTGAAAATGAATATAATACCCAAAGCAATCTATAGATTCAATGCAATCCCTATCAAGCTACCAATGATATTTTTCACAGAGCTAGAACAAATAATTTCACAATTGTATGGAAATACAAAAAACCTGGAATAGCCAAAGCAATCTTGAGAAAGAAGAATGGAACTGGAGGAATCAACCTGCCTGACTTCAGGCTCTACTACAAAGCCACAGTCATGAAGACAGTATGATACTGGCCCAAAGACAGAAATATAGATCAGTGGAACAAAATAGAAAGCCCAGAGATGAATCCACGCACCTATGGACACCTTATCTTTGACAAAGGAGGCAAGAGTATACAATGGAGAACAGATAAACTCTTTAACAAGTGGTGCTGGGAAAACTGGTCAACCACTTGTAAAAGAATGAAACTAGAACACTTTCTAACACCATACACAAAAATAAACTCAAAATGGATTAAAGATCTAAACATAAGACCAGAAACTATAAAATTCCTAGAGGGAAACATAGGCAAAACACTCTCTGACATAAATCACAGCAGGATCCTCTATGACCCACCTCCCAGAATATTGGAAATAAAAGCAAAAATAAACAAATGGGACTGAATTAAACTTAAAGCTTTTGCACAATGAAGGAAACTATAAGCAAGGTGAAAAGACAGCCTTCAGAATGGGAGAAAATAATAGCAAACAAAGCAACTGACAAAGATTTAATCTCAAAAGTATACAAGCAACTCCTACAGCTCAATTCCAGAAAAATAAATGACCCAATCAAAAAGTGGGCCAAATAACTAAACAGACATTTCTCCAAAGAAAACATACAGATGACTAACAAACACATGAAAAGGTGCTCAACATCACTCATTATCAGAGAAATGCAAATCAAAACAACAATGAGGTACCATCTCATGCCAGTCAGAATGGCTGCTATCAACAAGTCTACAAAAAATAAATGCTGGAGAGGGTGTGGAGAAAAGGGAACCCTCTTACACTGTTGGTGGGAATGTAATCCCACTGCTGCATATACACACCAAGGAAACCAGAATTGAAAGGGATGCATGTACCCCAATGTTCATCACAGCACTGTTTACAATAGCCAGGACATGAAAGCAACCTAAATGTCATTGACAGACCAATGGATAAGCAAGTTGTGGTACACATACACAATGGAATATTCAGTTCAGTTCAGTTGCTCAGTCGTGTCTGACTCTTTGTGACCCCATGAATCGCAGAATGCCAGGCCTTCCTGTCCCTCACCAACCCCCGGAGTTCACTCAGACTCACGTCCATCAAGTCAGTGATGCCATCCAGCCATCTCATCCTCTGTCGTCTCCTTCTCCTCCTGCCCCCAATCCCTCCCAGCATCAGAGTCTTTTCCATTGAGTCAACTCTTCGCATGAGTGGCCAAAGTACTGGAGTTTCAGCTTTAGCATCATTCCTTCCAAAGAAATCCCAGGGCTGATCTCCTTCAGAATGGACTGGTTGGATATCCTTGCAGTCCAAGGGACTCTCAAGAGTCTTCTCCAACACCACAGTTCAAAGGCATCAATTCTTCCATGCTAAGCTTTCTTCACAGTCCAACTCTCATATCCATACATGACCACTGGAAAAACCATAGCCTTGACTAGGCAGACCTTTGTTGGAAAAGTAATGTCTCTGCTTTTCAATATGCTATCTAGGTTAGTCATAACTTTTATTCCAAGGAGTAAGTGTCTTTTAATTTCATGGTTGCAGTCACCATCTGACTAATGGTGAGTAATGGAATATTACTCAGCTATTAAAAAGAGGGCATTTGAATCAGTTCTAATGAGATGGATGAAATTGGGGCCTATTATACAGAGTGACATAAGTCAGAAAGAAAAACACCGATACAGTTTATTAATACATATATATGTAAGTTAGAAAGATAGTAACAATGATCCTTTATGTGAGACAGCAAAAGAAGCACAGATGTAAAGAATAGACTTTGAACCCTATGGGAGAAGGTGAGGGTGGAATGATTTGAGAGAATAGCATTGAAACATATATATTTTTCATATGTGAAATAGATTGCCAGTCCAGGTTTGATGCATGAGACAGGGTACTCAGGGCTGGTGCACTGGGATGACTCAGAGGGATGGGGTGAGGAGGGAGGTCAGAGGGGGATTCAGGATGTACACCCATGGCTGATTCATGTTAATGTATGAAAAAACCACTACAATATTGTAATTAGCCTCCAATTAAAATAAATACATTAATTAAAAAAATAAACATAAGGACTCTTACCCATATGTAAATAAGGTCAGAGTATTGAATATATCTATTACCATTATTTATTGCATTCATTCAACCATTGCAGGAATAAATACACTCAAACTAAAAATAATCACCTACACAACCTGTTCCTTTTAGGCGTTGCCTCAGGAATTATGCAAGATTCTATACCATTGAAGGAGGAAACAGACAGAACAGGCTCTGTCTTGAAAGCAGGACTCCATCTCGGGCGGGACTGTGGACTTTGAACTATATGCCCAGTTTCTATGGAAAAGATATACCAACTGGAAAAACAGACCCCTGATGGAAGAGCCCCAGGGCTCGTTCCTAGACTCTCCGTTGCCTAAAAGAATACCCTAACTATCTCTGTAACCGAATAGAATCATAAATCCTATTATGCTTATTGGGGTATGACCACAGGCCTATTGATAATTGTCCACTGTTAACTACCGAGGCTTAAGGCATATGGATCACAGGTTAACTTTGATTGCATCTTTCTTTTCCTTTGTTCAGACTAGTTTCAGGGAATTTGGGGAGGTGGGTTTGGGCACATACACTTAGGGTATATATAAGATTTTCACAAAAACTGGTTGGAATCCTTGGCTAGGAGGACACTCTGCCTTGGGCCCACCGGTGTAATAAACTGCACTCCACTTAAAAAAAAAAAAATAAAGAATATCTGATTCCACCATTATACCAACTTTTAATAGTGGCTTTACATAAATGGTGTTTTAAATGTAATGAAATTGATATAAAATATCCTGAACAAGCTGAGAAAATAAGTTGAATTTCAAAGGCAAAGAATTTGTTTTAATCTGTTTGTCAATAGCACAGTTAACTAATTTAGTTGATTTTGATTGTGAGATTAGGCGCATTTCTTATTTCATTGGTTTAAACCAGTCATTCCCAAAGCTCTATATTTATTTAAACAGAAACAAGACACACGCGTGTGCATGCACAAACACACACAGACACACAACCTCTGAGACTGACAGAAGGTTTTCTATTATTTTGCTATGTCAAATAAAAATGTTATGTTAGCATTAAATAAAGCCATTTTTAAAATAAGTGACAAAATTGTAAACATGAAAGATGGAAATACTCTCGGTATAGACAGTTCTTATGGTTAAATACCTTGATTATCTCTATTTTGTATTTTCACTGCATGACCCTGAGACACACATTAGGGCCCATTACTGAGCACAATATCCTAGGATTCCACTCTGAACTTAAGTAAAACTTTCAATTTTGAACATACTCCTTTTATTTAATAGTAACCACAGCATGATTTATAGGAATAGTCACTGGCCTAGGAGCTGGCAAGATCTGAAATCCATTAAAGCAGGGGTCACAGCAAGTTTAGGTTAATGCTGAATCACTGAAATTAATAAACTCCACCTTTTCAATTTCTTCTTATTTAGAACAGTGTCAGTTCAAGAGTTTGCTGGGCTTGAGTGGATGACAAGAAACTCTAGCAGCAAAAGAGGAAAAATGGGAGGCAGGGACTGAGACAAATTATCATTAAATGCTTGAAGGGAGAATGGTGAGTGAAAGGCTGAGTGATTTTAGAAAATAAAAATGTCAGGTTACTCTTGACTCTTCCAGTCACTTTCAAAGTTACCTGTTGGTCACTGGATTGGATCTTTGCATCCGCACTGGCACATGCGTGTGACTGATTTTCCATGGCAGCATCATTAAAGGAGAAGGCCACAGTTTATATCTGTCTCTGAGGTTCAATGGAGGTGAGAAACATCATCAGTAAATAATTTGCATGCTATTGTCGTGCAAATGCACAGATATTTCTTTCATGCTTGGGCCATATCTGTTGAATTCATGGGATCTGACATAGGCATCTCTGGTCTGAGAACACACGCATCAGGCTACGGTGTCCCATTCTTAGTACTTGATTTACTTGAGTAAATTTCAACAGAAACTCCAGCACCACCTGTTCCAAGAGCTGGGAGGGACTCTAGAGGTCATTTAGTGCAATGGCCTCCTTTCACAGATTCAAAGAATAAGGACAAGAGAGGTGATTCAACTTAGTTAAGGTCACCCAGACTGCTTATATCAAAACTCTCATTTTCTGATCCTTGTATTAGTTTCATCCCCATACCAAATTTATGTTGTACCTTCTTGTAAGGAATAATGATAATGGTCTTTGAATAAAAACACTGAATAAAATATTTGACAGCTAACAGGATGATTATTAGTTTTTTAAGAATAATAATTTTTATCAATAATTTAATTATTTACTATTTATTTAATATTTAATTATTTACTATTAATAAAAGTGTGGTTAACTGTTTTTCCATCTGTTTCACACACAGACATTAACTGAGTGCCTAACACTGAAGTTGGTACTAAAATTTCAGACTTGGCAGTTTAAAAGTTGAGTTAGAGCGTAAATAAAAGATGACAAAGAGTTTCACAGATCCTAATAGAAATACAGATGAGAGGGGTTTTGATTTTTATGTCTTTTTTTTTAATTGCATGGTTTTGATTGAGGACAATCAGAAGAGATGATTGAGGTGCTTGGACTGAGTTTGAGTTATGAATTAAGAATTTTCCTGTTGAATGAGAACTGACGAGGGTATTCCAAGTGTTTGGAAAGCATAGGGAAATGCAAGTGTTTTAACAATGATGACACTCTTGATAAATACAGTAATAACTGCTAACATGCCTTGAGCCCTTACTACTTGCCATAACTTGTACAACCTTCATCTCTTTATTCCTTACGATAACCCTATGATATAATTGCTATATTATCTTAATTTATCTATGAAAAAATATTCTATATTATCTTTAATTGGTAAGAAAACTAAAACTTTGAGAGATTAATTTGTCCAAGGACACATAGCCATCAAGAGATGGAGCACAGATTCAAACAATTATAACCGACTCTATAAACTTCTACACTACTCCTCTAATTATTTTTAAGGTATAAATTTATATAAAATATTAATTTGGGTTTAAGTTACTGCTCATTCAAATGTGGTAGAGAAAGTCTGAGGTTAGACTCAGGTCAATTTGATCCTAACATGCACTATGTTTCCTCCTGGTGGTGTAAGTATTTAAACTTACTGAGTGTCAGTATCTTCATGTGCAAATGTGTGAAGAATGACTGTGAACGGCATCTGAGAAGATGCGTGTAAAATCCTTAGCTGTGGCAGATATTTGACATAGTTGGTTCCCCCTCACTGCCTCCCTGTTCCACCCCAGCAGGCAGCTACCTGGGGTGGCATCCTACTTTCCCAAACACTATGAAAGTTCAAGACACTTACAATCTTCAGACTGTTTCCCTTGATAGCTAAGTCATTCTGTTCTTATAAAGTTATTTTTAAAAACCTCATTTCAAGTCTGAGAGTTAATTTTTTGTTTGTTCTAATGTCATTTTCATAGCACAAACCTTGCTTCAGAAGGATTTTTTAGGATACCATTTTAGGATGTTTTTCTGCCATGCCATTCAGTACACTGGCAATCTAGAAGATAATTCAGGTTTTATGTTTATTTATTTGTATGTCTTTCATGCCCCCAAAATGTGAACTAGAATCTGTGCCTCTGCTATGTGTTAAGCATAAAATATTTTAAAGCTATTTCTGTAGAGAGGAACTAATTTAAAGGCATCAAAATTCATCTTTACCATGAAATAAAGATTTCCCATTTAAAGGGAAATGTGTCATTTTAAAAGGTTGAATAAAATGGCATACATTTAAAAGCAAATAGAAAATATAACAAAATAATAACAACAAATTTTTCTTGGTTTTTAAACTCTGTATAGGTTTTCTGTCTGCACAAATAAAATTTTCTTTTGACTATGAGTTAGATAACTTTTCATTTGCATTTAACCTCATCCCTTAATATTTGAGACTTCCTAGTATTTGTGAGGTCAGCATCATGGTCTTCCTATTTCAAATGTCTTCTTTTATTTGTACCACTACAGATTTATACTGTGCAAACATTTTTCCAACACATTTTAAACAACTGTCTATGCAAGAAATTGTACAAAACAGTAGCATATTCTTTAATTTTTAAAGATAACATGGCCCTTTTATGGAATTTTAAAGTTGGAATATGGGAACAATTTGGGGCAAATCTTCATTTGATGGGTGTGGAAATTAAGGTCTAGAAATATTATGGGATTTGCCAAGGATCAGTCTATCTTTCCTCTATTTATTCAAAAACTAACCTCTGAGATCTTACTATGTGCAACCACTGTGCTAGGTAATATGAGGGACAATTACATGTACAGAGTTTCTCTCCCTCAAGGACTGTACAGTCTAGTGAGAAATACTGTTTCCTTTTCTTTACTCTCCAGCATCTGCCTGCATCATCCTGCCCAAGTTACTCATTCAGAGTCCGTAAGGCTATTTTCTTCTTCCTGACTGGCACTGAAAACTCAGCCTTTGAGCACTGGTGCTGAACTGAATCTTGGAAGCAGAGTTTTGAGTAACATAGAAAAGAATATCTTTATTGCTTTGCCAGGCAGAGGGGAACACAAGAGGATCATGCCTCTCAAAATTGTGTCCCAACCTTGAAGGATTTGGTGAAGTGTTAAAATGGCAACCCACTCCAGTATTCTTGCCTGGAGAATCCCATGGATGGAGGAGCCTGGTAGGTTACAGTCCACAGGGTCTCAAAGAGTCGGACACAACTGAACAACTTCACTTTCTTTCTTTTCTTTCTTTTATAGCAATGGTTCAAGGGTAGAGTTGCTGATGAGGGTCAGTGTGTGGGCAGGGCTTGCACTCTAACGTGGCATCAGGCGGTCTCCTGATGAGTTTCTTAAGCTTATCAAACTGTGACATTCTCTTGGAACATCTTTCCTTTGGTGGGGGTTTTAGTTCTGCAGACCTGAAAGATACTATTATGTTTATCCCTTGAGGAGGAACCAGGACCCTGCCCCAGGACTGCACTATTGTTTCTTGTGGGAAAGATGAGAGATCTCTTCAAGAAAATTAGAGATACAAAGGGAACATTTCATGCAAAGATGGGCACAATAAAGGACAGAAATGGTATGGACCTAACAGAAGCAGAAGATATTAAGAAGAGGTGGCAAGAATACACAGAAGAACTTTAGAAAAAAGATCTTCATGACCTAGATAATCATGACCATGATGGTGTGATCACTGACCTAGAGCCAGACATCCTGGAATGTGAAGTCAAGTGGGCCTTAGGAAGCATTACTATGAACAAAGCTAGTGGAAGTGATGGAAATCCAGTTGAACTATTTCAAATCCTAAAAGATGATGCTATGAAAGTGCTGCACTCAATATGCCAGCACATTTGGAAAACTCAGCAGTGGCCAAGGGCTGGAAAAGGTCAGCTTCATTTCAATCTCAAAGAAAGGCAATGCCAAAGAATGTTCAAACTACTGCACAATTGCATTCATCTCACAGGCTAACAAGTAATGCTCAAAATTCTTCAAGCCAGGCTTCAACAGTACCTGAACTGTGAACTTCCAGGTGTTCAAGCTGGATTTAGAAAAGGCAGAGGAGCCATAGATAAAATTGCCAATATATGTTGGATCATATAAAAAGCAACAGAACTTAAGAAAAGCATCTACTTCTGCTTCATTGATTATGCCAAAGCTTCTGACTGTAGATGACAACAAACTGGAATATTCTTCAAGAAATGGGAATACCAGACCACCTGACCTGCCTCCTGAGAAATCTGTATGCAGGTCAAGAAGCAACAGTTAGAACCAAACATGGAAAAGCAGACTGTTTCCAAATTGGAAAAGAGTACGTCAAGGCTGTATATTGTCACCCTGCGTATTTAACTTATATACAGAGTACATCATGTGAAATGCAAGCCTGGATGAAAGCACAAGCTGAAATCAAGATTTCTGGGAGAAATATCAATAACTTCAGATATGCAGATGACACCACCCTTATGGCAGAAAGTGAAGAGGAACTAAACAGCCCCGTGATGAAAGTGAAAGAAGAAAGTGAAAAAGCTGGCTAAAAACTCAACATTCACAAAACTAAGATCATGGCATCTGGTCCATTACTTCCTGGCAAATAGATGGGGAAACAATGGAAACAGTGACAGCCTTTATTTTCTTGGGCTCCAAAATCACTGCAGATGGTGACTGTAGCCATGAAATTAAAAGACTCTTGCTCCTTGGAAGAAAAGCTATGACAAACCTAGATAGCATATTAAAAAGCAGAGACATTATTTTGATGACAAAGGGCCATCTAGTCAAAGCTATGTTTTTCCAGTAGTCATGTATGAATGTGAGAATTGGACTATAAAGAAAGCTGATCACTGAATTATTGATGCTTTTGAACTGTGGTGTTGGAGAAGACTCTTGAGAGTCCCTTGGACTGCAAGGAGATCCAACGAGTCCATCCTAAAGGAAATCAACCCTGAATATTCATTGGAAGGACTGATGCTGAAGCTGAAACTCTAATACTTCGGCCACCTGATGAGAAGAACCAACTCATTGGAAAAGACCCTGCTGCTGGGAAGATTGAAGGTGGGATGACAGAGGATGAGATGGTTGGATTGCATCACCGACTCGATGAACATGAGTTTGAGCAAGGTCTGGGAGATGGTGATGGACAGGGAAGCCTGGCATTCTACAATCCATGGGGTCAAAAGAGTCGGACTATGCTGAGTGATTGAACTGAACTGACTGACTGTTTCTTGTCTGCTCCTCCCTTGTCTATGTATCTCCTCCCTTCCTTGATTAGCATCTGTTTGAATCTGCTGTTTGGAACTCATGGAAGTGTAAGTCTGTTTCCTACAAATGAGAAATGGAGGACATAGAAGGCTTCCATGCCCAGTACCCACAGGGTTGTGCTCAGTTTCATGACAGCTGCTGCTTTAATTTTCACCCTTTTCTTCTCTTCTGTGGACTGTTGCAGCAATTATCTAATTATTTGGTGTGTCTCTATTCTTAATCTCCTCAAATATCAGTACATTCTTCAAATTCCAGCCAGACTGGTATATTTGAAATAAAGTTCTATCTGTAACTCACCTGCTCTTAGTTCCCAAGCTGTGATTGTGTATTGTCTAGAAAATAAAAGATTCATTAATGTATCTTATTGATGTTCAATGAGTAAATATGGGAGTAGATCCTGTGGGACTTTGAACACTGTGATCAAAAGTTTGTTCTTAATTCCATGAGAAATGGGAGTAGAGGGAAGATTTTTGGAACAAAGAAGAGGACAGAATTAGATCTCTAGTTTCTTTGCTATACACCTTGAGAGTTGGGTTTGTTTGCTTGTTTATTTCTTGCTCATTATTTTATTCTCAAATAAAAGGTGATTGTGAAAAAGTAGGAACTCATTATACACTTGAAAAAACAAAAGTATATTTTGGAGCACTGCTGTTGAATACAGTTTTCTGAGATAAGAGATAGGTATCTGTGCTGTACAGTACAGAAGCCACTAGACACATGTGGCTATTGTTCATTTTAAATAGAGGAATCGAATTTTTAATACTATTTAATTTGAATAGCCACATATGATTGTTAGCTATCATATTGAACAATCCAGTGTTAAAAGGTCTCCCTAGCCAGAGTCCCAAACAGGATACAGATGAAATACTCAAACTCAGATAATTCAAGGAGAGTTTATTTACGTAGCAATGTTTTCCAAATATGTAGGTAGCTTTAGGAAACTATATGAGAGAGTGTAATTGACTGCGGTAGTTGTATGGGAGCAATGCTTAAGTAGAATTCACGGGAAGACTCATAGTTAAGATTTATAAGCCTAGATCATATTGGGACAGGTTTCCCTTTTCTCTTTCCTGTGTTTCCATTCCCCTCCCCTACCTTTCTTCTCTTGCACCCCAACTTTATATTGGGTCCTTGTTCTGTTTATCCAGATTCATTTTGCTCAGTCAAAATATTCATAATATTATGAATATTCATATTATAGCATTCACAAAGTTATAATATTCATAATAAAACTATTATATTCAGTAATAAAATAATGGAGTTTCATTGAATGAAGTCTGTACTCAAAACTGTTCTTTTTGAGGTAGTCTTTCCTGGCAGTGCATTTACTAATGAAGAACATGATTGCTTTCCCTCTACAGTGCTGATCTGTGCTGTGTTTTCTGAGTTTTTCTTGCCTTTTACTGTAAGTGGTACATTTTTCCATTAGTAGGACTGTGCTGACCCTAAATGTTCCCTTAAAGCTTCCTTTGAGGGGCATCTTCTCTTCTGAGCATTGGGAATATAGGCAGGCTCTTGACTGTTAGCTGTGATTATGTTTTTTTTTTTTTTTCTTCCAATTTTATTTTATTTTTAAACTTTACATAATTGTATTAGTTTTGCCAAATATCAAAATGAATCCACCACAGGTATACATGTGTTCCCCATCCTGCCCTTTTGGTCCCTTACCTCAGCACACACAATTCACCTTCAGTCCCAGCTCATTGCTTGATGATTTGTTGAGGCTTTGAAAACAGGAGGAATGAGGGCTTTTAAGTAGCATGGGGCTATTTCTTCTTGCTTTATTTATTTTTATGCCATGCAAAAGGATTAAAGAGGCATAAAATAGCTTGACTGAGCCAAATAAATCTGTATAAACAGAGCAAGGACCCAATAAAAAGCTGGGGGTGAAAGAAGAAATGTGGAGGAGGGGGATGGAAACACAGGGATGAGAGAAAGGAAAGCTTTATATTTCTTGAAATTGTAGTGACTGTTTTTTATTATCTGGAGAACAAAATGTCTTTGACCCAATTAAACCTTTTAAACTAAGGTGAAACTCTGAGGAGAAATTGGGAAATCATCTTTATAGTCCTTATTTAATCTCCTTATGCTGTCACCCACTGTCATCCTTTATGAAAGTTTTCTATGTCGTTGCTGTTAACTCTGAGAAATCTGACATCTTTTAGTTGTTCTGATGAATCATATCACAGAAACTAGTGAGCTTTTATGACCAACACCACAGAAATCTTTCGTGTTATTCCTGATGCCTGTGTGTGTTGGGGGTGGGAGGTGTCTCTTGGTCTGTCCTATTCCTTCCTCTGATTGACAGTCTCTGCTTTTGTGATGTGGAAAGAGATAATCAAGAGCTAGCATTGCATTAAACTAGAGGATAAGGGATAGATTCTTTAGGTAAAATTGAAACTGTCTTATAGCCTACTGTACTGGTGGCAATCCAAGTAATTGCCACTGTGGCCTTATTGCTCTGACATTTAGAATTTTATTTATCTCTCCTACTTCTCCCTTCTTCCTTTCCCCACTTCATTCATTGGAGACAGTCTCCATCATGCACACACTGCATACTCACTCTCAAAAATAAAATGTGGTAAAGGACTTAGTAACCCATCCTCTGTGTTTCCCCCATGAGGTATCTGGAGATGTGTGGGGTCAGTTGTTGGCTATCATAGTGCTTGAGCATTGTTACTGGAATTTAGTAGACTGGTCTGTGGATGCCCCATAACTTTCTGTGTACTTAAGGGGCTTAAATGATGGTGCTTTTGAATCATAAATATCAGTAATGTTACTGCTAAGCAAAACCAAATCTACTTGAGGTTTACATGGGTACCAGCAACCTTGGTTAACAGAGGATTTTAGTTGTGCCTTGATGAGCAGATGCTAAAATCTCTTATAGTAGGTTCTTAAAAAAACTATGTTGTGTTTTGAATCAAGTTGTTTATTTATAAATTAGCCAATACTATTTAATAAATTCTATACAAGTTACTTTTAGGAATTAAAAAAAAAAAGATACACTTGCCAACATCAAGATTCTAACATTATTGTAAAGGTGATTGACCTATACAGAAACAAAATGAGCATTTTGGGAAGTTTTTAAAATGCTATCAGAACATTTTATCAGAACAAGGAGAGGTGAGGGCTTACTTTTGAGCACAGGTGTTGGGGGGTAACTCTGAGTGGAAACCATTATGAAACAGGTAGGATTTTAATAGAAAATGATTTGGGGAGACACTTGCTGCAATCAAAGATATATGTAAGAACTTGGGAGAAGAGAGAGAAATGTATAGAAATATTGTTTCTGTAAAAAATAGGACTTAAAATGATGTGGCAGAAGATTGGACTAAAAACACAGATATGGGTAGAGTATAGATGGTCTTGAACTTCTTATAAAGGAGTCTTTCCACTTGGAAATATGGATTCATATATGAGTTCAGTCACTGGGAGCAGTGTATGGCACGTTGCCTAATGTTCTGTGCTTCCTCTCAATGCCCTTTCGTACCATCCATGATGTAAACTCCTTCAGTTATCAGCTGCTTAAACTTGCTTTCTGGCTTTTCAAGGTCTCCTGTCAAGAGCTCTTTCAGTTTGTAATTTTAAATAGTAGCAATATTCCTAGAGGTGAATCACATAATGATTTTTTTCAATCTCTTTTATATAAGATATCACTAGAAAAGTATGATTAGATTCAATTCAGTTGTCTCCCACAAAAGTAATATGTAGAAAATACCAACCAAGGTGACTCTCTATGTGCTTAATAGCCTAAAGATTTAGGTTAAGGATATAATAGAACTGTTCCGCTTAAAGGAGAAGAAGGTGTTGCACAAATTATCCCAAAGAGCCAAAAACAGCGTCCAGTTTTCACTTGAAACACTTTGTTCTTGGAATATTGTCAGCTAAATTTGTGGTCAACTTTTGCAAATTGTATGAATTTGCACTGCATATTTTATTTAGTGTTTAGCAAAACTCCAATATGGCTCTGCATAACTTACACAATACACCACGAAAATGACTTCAGAAACTCCCACAGAAGTTGACAAATTGGGCATCTAATGCTTTTAAGCTAATTGCATGCTTTGCAGTTAAAGAGTCGACTTGTTAAGAATGAAGATCATGGTTTCTTGGAGATAATGCTCTGCCTACTGCCACACTGAATGCAGCCCAAGCCTATATAAAAAATATTACAGAAGCTTAAAGAAGAAAATAATGTGAACTTTAATCACCATTCAAACTTACTCTTAAGTGAAGTACTCATGAATCATAGCAGTATCATAGCAGTTTCGAGACCTATTCTTGAATGTTCAAGCTGTTATTTTCAGGAAATTTAGAAAGCAGATTGCTAAGTGATAAAGAGTAATTCAATACCATTGCTTATGCCATTTTTTTTTTCTCCCTTGCAGACTGGAAAAAAGGAAAGGAGTAATACCCTCAATATGGCAATAGAAAACATGTGTAAGAAGACAAGAGACCTTCGCAGACAGGTGAGTGAAGAGAAAGATATGGAGACAAACACCAAGTAGAAGGAACCTTTTTTTTTTTTTTTTCTTTTTAAATTAATTTAGAACACAGAGCAAGAACAGTGAATATATACTTTCCACATTTACGTAACTCACCCATTTTTGTGGCAAACATAAAGTAGAAAAAGTGACAATATCAGGCAGGGTTACATTCAAATACTGGCCCTGCTGTCATCAGTTATGAGATCTCAGGAACAGATTTCACCTTTCTAAGCCTCTCCAGACCCAGAAAATGGAATTAATAATACATGATAGGGCTATGAGGTTGAAATGAAATGCCTCCAAGTGCCTGGTACATAGTAAATTTTTAGAGACTGTTGGTAAATTGATTATATTAGATTAAAAACTGAGTTTATTATCCAAATGCTTAGAGGAAACAGCTAGTCCTTTGGAGACCCTGCCAATTTCCCCTTCTAAGTCTTCAGGATGCTTCAGAAATTAGTTCCTGTTTAAGGCTCCTTTTAACCTTAGGTTATCAGGAACATAGGATTAGAAAGGATTTATTAAGTATAACAGAAGTCTAGTATTATGCCACAAGTTATATTTTTTTCCTCCAGAAATATGAAGACTTAGCTATTTTTAAAGACTTTTGCTTTCTGTTCCTTTCCACTATTTAATAACTGGAGTTCTTTTGCACATACAGCTTTATCTTGGTCACCATTAACTTATAAAAGAAGGGTAAAAACTTTTCACCCATAAGCTTTTAATACAATATATTATTGTGGTTTAGTGGGCAAGATTTAGTAAAATGGCCTGAACAATTTGGAAATAGAACAAATAGGGATTTGTTGATATTTGTTAATATTACCTCAACCAGGTAATATTTGCTGTGTAAAAGCACAATTTTGAAGGCTGGGGAAATTCCAGTTTTTCAACTTTTTGACCTGAATGCAAATCCTTTTTCTACTATCAGCACTTAAAATCATGGAATGTTTAAGAGCTGAAAGGAACTTAGCACAACCTGTCTTAAGATGCAGATGAGAAAGCAGGCTATTATGGTGAGGCAACCTTCCTGAGGAAGGAGCACTGAACCAATACACAGCCGTAACCTACACCCAACTCAGGAATTCTCACCCCCCACGACTATCCTCCTGGTTAGCTGTGTAATTTTCATTCTCTACCTTCATGATTCTACCCCATCTGCTCTTCCCAGAACTTGAAAAAGTTGTTACTATGAGCTATTAACAACTGTGTCTTTCATTCCGGTATCTCTGGACTGCCTTCAACAATGTTATGCACAAAGAATTGATGTACATTTATACCTCCAAAGCTTTTGGAATCATTATTTCTCTTAAAAAAAAAAAAAGTTAAGATAAAGCAATCCTTTGTGTGTAGGATTACCAGATTTAGCAAATCAAAGTACAGGATGCCCAGTTAAATTTGAATTTCAGATTAACAGCAAACAAATATTGCATGGGAACATAATTGTATATATATTTTTAAAAAGCTGTGTTTATCTGAAATTCAAATTTAACCAGGAATCTTATATTGTGTCTCAAAATCATACTTTGATTTCAACCCCACATCATCAGTGAGATAGGGAAAGAGCGTGGGGGTTATTAATACTTCATAGTAAGATGATGTAATAGTAGGCTAATAGAGAACTGCTATCTCTCAGAGTTATGGACATTTCCTGTGGTTTCACAGGTCCACATCTTATTATTATTATTATTTTGGTTAATATTGCTGTTTAACAAAGCACCACGAATAATAGCAGCCACGTTATTGTTTCATGATTCCATGGGTTGGCTGGGTGGGAATGTCAGGGGGTCCATTTCTATAGCATTTTCACTTGCAGTCTGCCATGTACTGGTAGTTAAAATGATTTCTGGATTCAGGGCTCAGTATTTGAGACATCAGTGCTTCTTCTTTTTCCCTCTCTCCGTGTGGTGTCTAATCTCCTAAGTCCCCATTCATGTGGCTTCTCTCTCTAGCAGGGAAGTCTGGATTTCTTACATATTGGTTCAAGGATCCAAGAGAAGAAAGATGGAAGTTGCAGGCCCTCTTAATGCCTGAGCTCGAAAGTCACCAGGATATTGTTTCCTCCACATTCTATTGATCAGAATACTACAAATTGTGTTCTAGGTCATCAGGGACAAGCAAAAACATCCTCTTATGGGAAAAGTGGAGTGTGTATATAGGAAGATGGAATTGTTAGGAGCTGTCTTTGGAGACATTCATGGTCTTCAATGTGAGTTGAGGCAGTTGTATGATTTTTTTCTCAGTATCCTTGCTTGCCTCCCAAAGAACTTCATTTTCCATCGTGATGTTTATGCTTGTGGCAATAATAAAAGCTAAGCAACATGAGTCATCTCCACCTCTTCTTCTTGCAAAATTTGTTAAGCAGTTGGTTTTAAGCATCTTCTATATACTTTTTAAACAGGAGGGAGAAAGCCCCTACCCTTACAATGTTTTTCTTCAGAATATTTAATATTCTTGTTCTAGATCTGTGGGTTTTTGTTTGTTTGTTTGTTTTTAGTTAAAAAAAAATAAAGCCCAACTCTCTGCTGATTCATCTGAATTAATTTGTTTACCCATAACCTGTCCATTGACGATACAGAAACATTTTAGCTCAGAGAATCAATGTCATCTGCAGTGAATGAGATAGATTGCTTAGACATAGCTGGGAAGAAGCAGATTATACATTTTGGGGTAACATAGATAAATGTCTTACATGTGACTTATTGTTCTTTTGTTTCAAATAAATAATTTGTCTTTTCTTGCTCTGTGACTTCATTGGCTATTGTACTAGAGAACAAAGAAAAAAGTCATAGGCATTGTGTTTTAGCTTCTCTGTAATGTGGCCCCAACTTAATTCTCATAATTCTTAATGTTCCTTCTCCTTTTGCTTTCTTCCTTAGTTTTTCCTCCTCACCATACCAGCACATTAACCTTTTCTCTGGATGGTGTACTTACTCATCACCAAACTTCCCACCACTTCCATCTCTACCTACAGACACATACACATCTTTGTAAATACGGATTGTTTAACAGGGTGCCTGACTTGCTCTGCTTATCCCCTACACAACTGCTAATTGATTGAGAATGTTTAAAACTAATATAAATGCTATTTCTGCCATGAAACCCTTGCCATTTTTATCAGCTAGAATTCCTCTTTTTTTCTTCCTGGAGTGCTTATAGCATTGATAGTTGTTTTAAAGCAATAACCATATTCTGTTTGTGTTTCTCTTATTTAGTGGCTTTTTCTTCACAATGGATTTTGAATCCTTAAAATGATAGTTATAACAGCATCTCTCATTTAGCAAGTGCTTTCCATAGCTCTCTAACCACTCTAGTACTTACATTATTGGATTTTATCCCTAAAAAAATAAACAATGCCATAGCATTACTATCTCAATCCCTCAGGTGAGTCAGTTTACCCAGCAAAAGGTAGAGCCGAGGTTTCAGCCCACGTCCATCTAATCCCAGACCAAATTTGTGACCACTGTTTCAGGGGCCAGGGATAATGGCCTTTTGATTGTCAGAACTTTTAGTACATAATACACTGATTTACTATTATAATATTTATTTTTTCTTCCTTAGTATGTATTTTACACGTTTTTACATTTCAATTTTCTTCTTTTAATTTCTTTTCTCCTTTATTTGAGCTCTGCATACATATTGAAATTCTATATAAGGAAGTTTTTTTTAAACCTTCTTTACTTCATTAAAAAAACTAAATCAAATCTATTCCACTTCTACTGAATTGTGCAGAGTGAAACAGATACTGGATTTCACCAAAGGTGGGTTATTTTTTCATGTATTAATATATTGAGAAATAACTGTTTCATTAATGCAAAAATAAAGACAAGATATGTCGAATAAAATAGGGTTCTAGTGAAAACAAACAAAACAGTTTGATTGATTCTATAGTTGCTGAATTTTTGAACTGCTATAGCCATCTCTTCTCCTTGTTGGGAGTTCAGTTCAGCTCAGTCACTCAGTTGTTCTGTTTGCGACCCCATGGACTGCAGCACGCCAGGCTTCCCTGTCCATTACCAACTCCCAGAGCCTACTCAAACTCATGTCCATAGAGTCGGTGATGCCATCCAACCATCTCATCCTCTGTCGTCCCCTTCTCCTACTACCCTCAATCTTTCCCTGCATCAGGATTTTTTGTAATGAGTCAGTTTTTTGCATCAGGTGACCAAAGTATTGGAGTTTCAGCTTCAGCATCAGTCCTTCCAATGAATATTCAGGACTGATTTCCTTTAGGATGGACTGGTTGGATCTCCTTGCAGTCCAAGGGACTCTCAAGAGGCTTCTCCAACACCACAGTTCAAAAGCATCAGTTCTTCAATGCTCAGCTTCTTTATAGTCAAACTCTCACATTCATACATGACTACTGGAAAAAACCATAGCTTTGACAGACGGACCTTTGTTGGCAAAGTAATGTCTCTGCTTTTTAATATTCTGTCTAAGTTGGTCATAACTTTTCTTAAAAGGAACATGCATCTTTTAATTTCATGGCTGCAGTCACCATCTGCAGTGATTTTGGAGCCCAAAAGTTAGTCTGTCACTGTTTCCATTGTTTCCACATCTATTTGCCATGAAGTGATGGGAGTGGGTGCCATGATCTTAGTTTTCTGAATGTTGAGTTTTAAGCAGACTGTTTCACTTTCCTTTTTCACTTTCATCAAGAGGCTCTTTAGTTCCTCTTCAACTTTCTGCCATAAGGGTGGTGTCATCTGTGTATTGGAGGTTATTAATATTTCTCCCAGAAATCTTGATTCCAGTTTGTGCTTCATCCAGCCCAGCATTTCTCATGATGTACTCTGCATATAAATTAAATAAGCAGGGTGACAATATACAGCCTTGATGTACTCCTTTCCCAATTTGGAACCAGTCTGTTGTTCCATATCCGGTTCTTACTGTTGCTTCTTGACCTGCATACAGATTTCTCAGGAGACAGCTCAAGTGGTCTGGTATTCCCATCTCTTAGAATTTTGTTGGGAGTACCAGGGCCTACTCATAAAAATATATGTAGGTTCTTATACCTCCTCCTTATCATTCTCTTCAGCAAATAATAAGTATCCATAAGAAACACATCTCATTAAGCTGACACAGAGTGTATATGCTGAATTAATTATTGCATTATTATTATATAACATAGTTCCTATGTTAATTGAGTTTAAAAGTCATATTTTGCTACTTGACTTAAAATGACAGTCATGTACACAAATATAAGTTTCATGGTTTTCTGAGGATGATTCTTTTCTAAAACACTTTCTTTTCTTTTCAATCCTCTTCTACTCACAATTTTTCTCATCCCTTATTTGGTAGGGCTGTGAGTGTGTGCAGGGTTTTCTTACAGTTTTAAGACATAGCTCCCACTTTTGGGTTTCCATTGTAGAGAAATATAGTATTTTATTTGAGATCTCATACCATTTACATCAGTGGGAAATAGAAAAATTGATGTCTCAAAGCCTTTTATTAAACTGTAGTGAGAAAAGGTAGAAAACCCCTCAATTTAGTTTTGTGCCTGGCAGGTTTCATTTTTGACCACAAACAGATATTTACTGAAAACTAACTCCTATTGTCCTCTCACTAACTTCATATTTAAGTGCTGTGGCTTCTAAGATTGTCCTATTTTCACACTGGCTTGTTGGATTCTTCTTTAAAGTTTTTTCACCCAAATGAAAGGAATGAATTGTTTCACTCGGTAGGAAAATAGTATAGAAATAAACAAGATAGATCCTACTTAGTTATTACACATGGATATTGATGACTGTACAATTTCAATGAAAAAATTTCCTATAAATATGTCAGAACATATAGAGGAAATTTCTTATCATAGCTTTCAGTGTCTTCCATAGCTTGTCCCATGTTCATTTATAGTTTTATCTCATGTCCTCTTTCACAGCTAGCCATAATACAGGAGATGGCAGAATTAAACTGAGTGTTTTGCAAAAAGTGGCAAAGTGTGATCATCAATGGGCAGTTATGTAAGACATCAGAGTCTGTTACTTGCTATGTGAGCAAACAGCACTAACACCAGATGCATGAGTCCACTTTGTATTGGATTCTCCTGAAAGCAGATCCAAAGACTGAGGCCTTTATTCAGGTCATGTATTTGAGAGGTAATTACTAGCAGCAAGTGTAAAAGAACCTCAAGCATAAAAGAACAGGCAGGAAAGGAGGAACCAATATATTATTGAGGTTGTCACTATAGGCATCAGTTTCTTAAGGACCTCTGAGAAGGGACAGAATGTCTCCCAGAATTGTCTGATCAGTAGATGGAAGCTGAGAATTTTATCCAGTGGCTCCCATCCCCATTGGATGAGGGTCACTTCTAGTGGTGTTGAGTTTCCAGAACTTGCAGGCTATTTGTGCTTGACCTGAGAATCTCCTAGAGACTTGGAGCAGGCCCTGAGAAGGAATAACAGAATGAAGCATGGAATACACTTGAGGTGGGATGTCTTTGGAGGACATAGAACTGTCCCCAGGAATAACAGCTGGAATCAGAGACTGGTCCAGTGGTGAGATGTAAAGCACCAAAGGCCTCTAATGTAGTCTGTAATCATAGCTATGAATGTGAGGGTAAATGATCAGAAATTAGTAAGAGAGATGATCTGGTGAGAAAAGGGTGGGTTGGTTGCATTAATTGTGCTGTTTGTTGTTTGCGTGGGGTGAAGGTGCTTTCGAAAAAGATGTCCCCCTGCCTGCTGACTGCGTGCTATACCTTAAGGGTATCTCTCACGTCTAACACAAACCACCATTTTCCGGCCATTTCCTTCTGTCATCTTTTAATCTTTCAGTCTGAATTTTGTTCTTTTTACCTCAAATACCTTTCACTATTTCCATTCTGCCTAAGGAAATCCTATTTCAATCTTTAGCACCATATTCCAGTCACATCAGATGCTTGTGATTCGGGAGGATCTATTTTCTTTGCTCGTGATAATCTCTATTCCTAGAATATGATGTTTGCCAGCTCCAACTCTTAACATCCTAATCAGTTTTTTAAATGAATTATATATGTCACATCCTTATAGAAACCTCCTTAACCATGACAGTCAATTGTTTTTTATTTGTTTGCACTTCCTGTAAGATACTCATCAATCTCTGTCTCACTTCCTCCCTAAGTTACCCCATCTCAGTCATTCTAGTATTCCCCAAATTGCCTCAAATGGTGCTTTGCCCTTAGATAGATAACTCAAGATGAATTTGTTACATTGAATGAATATACAAATACTGAAGTTTCGTTTTGCTCATTATGCATGGTAATATCTTGTATCAGGTAATTTTAGCCATTTTCCAACAGAATCATGAAAACATTGGCACAGAACTTATTTGAAAGCATATTTTCCAGTTCTGTCTTGTTCTACTGAATATAATATGTGGTACCCTTTTTCTCATTTATCATATTATGTAGTTAGCAACATGACTTAGAAAAAAAGCAAAAAATGTGTTCTGAAGTAACAGAACCGGACATGGAACAACGGACAGGTTCCAAATTGGAAAAGGAGCACGTCAAGGCTGTATATTGTCATGCTGCTTATTTAACTTTTATGCAGAGTACATGTGAAATGCTGGGCTGGGTGAAGCACAAGTTAGAGTCAAGATTGCAGAAAGAAATATCAGTAACCTCAGTTATGCAGATGACACCACCCTTATGGCAGAAAGCGAAGAGGAACTAACAGCCTCTTGATGAAAATGAAAGAGGAGAGTGAAAAGCCTGGCTTAAAACTCAACATTCAAAAAACTAAGATCATGGCATCCAGTCCCATTACTTCATGGCAAATAGATGGAGCAACAATGAAAACAGTGACAGATTTTATTATCCTGGGGTCCAAAATCACTGCAGATAGTGACTGCAGCCATGAAGTTAAAACTCTTGCTCCTTGGAAGAAAAGTTGTGACAAACCTAGATAGTGTATTAAGAAGCAGAGACATACTTTGCCAACAAAGGTCTGTAGAGTCAAAGCTATAGTTTTTCCAAAACTATATAGTCATGTGAGATGTTGGACCATAAAGAAGGCTGAACATTAAAGAATTGATGCTTTTGAACTGTGGTGTTGGAGAAGACTCTTGAGAGTCCCTTGGACTGCAAGGAGAACAAACCTGTCAGTCCTAAAGGAAATCAACCCTGAATATTCATTAGAAAGACAGATGCTGAAGCTCCAATACTCTGGCCACCTGATGCACAGAGTTGACTCATTGGAAAAGCCCCTGATGCTGGGAAGCATTGATTGCAGAAGGAGAAGGGAACAACAGAAGACAAGATGGTT
The DNA here is from genome assembly GCF_003369695.1 of Bos indicus x Bos taurus. NCBI lineage: Eukaryota > Metazoa > Chordata > Mammalia > Artiodactyla > Bovidae > Bos > Bos indicus x Bos taurus. Next base: position 23,148,485 of record NC_040103.1, on the reverse strand, counting down.
GGATGGCATCACTGACTCAGTGGATGTGAGTTTGAGAAAACTCCGGGAGATGGTGAGGGATAGGGAAACCTGGGCTGTGGCAGTCCATGTGGTGGCAAAGAGTCAGACATGACTAAGTCACTGAACAACAACAAATTTGGTTTAGTCTAAAAAAATTAATCAAAGAATTTATTATTTAATTAATAGTAAATCAGCTATATATCAAACTGCAACTCTATAGATATATTAATATTTGTATATGAGGTGCTGGATGGAATGAGTAGCAGAGGAAATTAGTTGGAAACTTGAAGAAACAATAATGAAAAAAGGACAGGGGAGTAAATATCTTTAAAATGAAGGAAAGACAGTGTGGTACCACTGAGGAAAGATGCAGACCAGAGCAAATATATCCATCCTGGAAGGAGATTGCTGTAGTTATTCAAGTATTTACATAGATTGGCACAATCTAAGACAACAGTTATTTGTATTACTATCAATTTTTATATGGTAATACATCAAAATGTAATTTTTTAAAGCATAGGAGGACAATCTCAGTCTGACTTTCCGAGTTTAGTTGTAGATAAGAACACACATCAAAGTCTTTTATATGAGAAACAATCCCTCTTTAAACCTGTCTCAATGTAGTTAATACCAAGTCTTATTGCTTTATGTGACAATCAAATTACTAGAAACAGGAGTTTATTCCATCTCCACGTCTTCACTCCCATTCACTCTTCCAACCAGAGCAATAGGGTTCCTGTTCCCACTTTCCCCTAAAACTTAATAATCTAGTGGTCAAATCCCATCGAGAAGTCTTGGTTCTTTTAATTTAACTTATCTTTAAAATACAATTCTGAACCGTTTTATCTTCTTGAAATTCCTGTCAGTCTCTTGATTTTCCTTTATTATAATATTTAATGGCACTGTCTCCTCCATTAGATTATCAGGAATCCTGTGTTTCCAACTTGACATTTCTCACAATATCTAGTTCTTGGTAGAAATTCAGGGGAAATGTGTTCAGAAATACTTGTTGAATTGAATGAAATCAAATACATAGAAAAAGAGATTCAACATATCTATAATGTAGGTATTACAATTGCGTTTGGTAGGATAAGTTCATTTGTAGGGCATTGAAACAAATTTATTTGAAAGTATCCCTTTTGACTGTTGATCATTTGATCTGTGTTGCATGGCCATCATGTCAGTCTCTTTTTAAGGTCCTACTCTTTCATCTATCCAACATGCCCATATTACTCATAAGTGGTAATATTTTCTAAGATTTTATTCACGGACATCTCACTGTGAATGTCCCTCTATATCATTCTGTTCACCTCCTTGGTTTGAATTACCTACCATATGTATGCTGGCTTTCAATCCAGTATCTTTAGTGCAAATCTTCTCTTGGCCCTCCTTCTATATGTTAATGAAAGAAAAAAAGGATAAAAGGAAGAGAAGGTCATTGTAAATAACTCCACCTCTGAGAGATTTCTTCTACTTTTCCCTTACGTATGTAGAACTAACGCACCTTATAGTTGCCAGCTAACTCCTAACTTATCTGTTGTCTGACTCCACTGGTCTACTCTTTGTGGACATCAAACAGCTCATTCACTTAAGGTCTTTCCCTCTCCTGGAAACACTTAGCACTCTACACCCTGTGGAAGTAACTGCTCAGTAAATGTTAATTAGTTGCCGTTAGTGATTTACTTGTCTGCATGCTAAGCAGAATCTTTCCTTGGGGATCTTCCTATTGCCTTTGTGAAATTGTTGATAGCCATAAAATTTCACAGTTCTTCTGAGAAAGCACCACTATCTTAGATGAAGGTATTTTCTGCCCCCAAATCTATAACTACTATGGATATATCCTATCATTGCTAAAGGAAGAGAGACAGTGTTTTGTTTTGTTTTTCCATGTAGCTACATCATTCAACCCCTTGAAAGTATATTAATTCTCATGTAATCCAAAACTAGAATAAGTATCTCCTGGTTTTAAAATATATACTAAAATGTAATTTTCACAGAAGGCAAATTACAGATTCTGTCTGATAGCTATTCATATCTTTGTTTTATTACATAGGTTATTAAATTAAGTGAAGGAATTGACCAAAAACTTTGGAACCATTCATTCTCATTGCCATTGTTAATGAAACATTCAAGATATTGTGATCCTTAAAAACTCAATATTATATAAATATAATGCATTATTTTTCCAACTTAGTTTTAAATTTCAGAAAATATCTGCTGAGTAGAATAATTGCCTGATTGTCATTTATAAGCTTACACATAATTTAATTTAAAAGAACTAATTGTAGCAGAATGTTATACTTGTTTAATAATTTAAGGTGTGAGGGCAAGAACAATTAATGCAAACAAAGAAAATTGGACATCAAAACTCATTTATTATTCTCCTTGCTCTATTAATCTGTTATCAACTGGCATAATCAGTGATCTAACTTGGTTTAATTACTTTGAAGTCTACAATTTAGCTAATCAAAATTTATCATGAGTTCTTCCTACAAGGCAGAAAACATTTTATAATTTTGTAATTATGAAAATACATGCTGAACCATGTTGTTTGTACACATGCATAAACATTATAAGAGTGCAATTTCTTTGAGGGAAAAATGGAGTACTGTCACTTATAATTTGACCTCTAGGCTAAGTACAGTTTAAGAAAAAAATAGTAATTTTTGAGAGCAAGAAAGCTATTGCTCAATAATTTTTTTTCTTGGATATTTACCTTGTTTCAGCTTTGTAAGCAACATTCATACACAGTCTTAAATATTATGATTTTAAAAGACTGTGCAAAAATATATAAAAGGAATTTTATAATTACTGATATTGTAAAAATATGAAATAATATGAACCATTTCCTGGGGTGGAAAAAAAACTGAATGTTTTACTTCTCCTCAGCTCCGTAAGGCTATCATAGATCATGTGTCAGACTCCTTTTTGGATACAACAGTCCCACTTCTGGTTCTCACTGAAGCTGCCAAGAATGGCCGGGAAAAGGAAATAAAAGAATATGCTGCAATATTCCGTGAACACACCAGCAGGCTTGTAGAGGTAAGTGCGCTGGAATTATAACTACTCTAAATCCAGGAGAATAGGGCTCTCATTCTGCATTTATAGCTGAACTGAGCTCAAACACAAACTTTTGACCATTTACAGCAAATGAAACAGAGATGGGCCAAAGTAATATGAAGGTATGTATCTCAAATTGCATGAACTATTCCCATTGGCTTGGAAAGGAACATTTTATAAATTAGAAAGAATTGTGAAAATATGATGAATATATTTTATTAATACATTTTCTTTTCAGAGCTACACACACACACACACACAAAACCTGGTTAAACATGGATTTTATCATTACAAATATTGTCTTCATATTCTACTTTAAAAGTATTAGATGCTCTCTCTCATGCCATTTTATTGTTTCTCATCTTTTCATGATTATGTTACTCCTCAGCCTTTCAAATCATATTCAACTATGAAACATGACTGTAGAATGTAGGATATACAGGGATAGAGAAACCCAGAGTAATTAAGTAGAGATAGTGGATTGGTCCATGTCCCAGTAGAAGCAAGAGGAGATGATAATAAAACTATAATCCTCTTCTGCTTGGAAACTGGAGACATACCCCATGTTTTGGGAGGTGGGTTGGCATATGAAGGAGCTATGAAGTGCTGGGAAATTCCTAGAAGACAGATAATGAAATCTGCCATACTATGGGCATCAGTATTGCAGTCACGGTATAAGAGAAAGTCGAGTGGAAGAATGCCCAACTCCAGTAAAAAAGTGAGAGTACTCACAAGCCCAGGAACCAGTGGCAGAGAGGGGGAAATGTGGTTGGACTGATTCTCATACTGAACTAGTACCCATTAGTATGACTCTACCAGTTGATTTTGGCTTGTGTCTAGACTCATTGTCAGTGCCCATGCTGTGCTGATTATTAAATGTTTTGATTGCCAGAACCTTCCCATATAGGCCATGAACTCTGTGGTGGAACATGTGTTTGGGGGCCCAAATTGCTTATCAAATTTGTATTAGAAATAGTCACCACTTGAATTAGAAACACAGCATTCTACACAATATTTATGAAGGTGAAAGACTTTCCCAACATTTTTAATGTGGATCTGCTGGGAAGGAAGTTTCCGTGTAACCAGCACTTCCACTATAAGCATTCTGCACCCCAATCCTCACATTTAGAAAATGAGAGGAGTGGATAAATAAGTGGTTACTAAGAAAATTTCAGCCCTAAAACTGCCTTACCTCCAACTTTGAAATGTTTGAAGCTCCCAAGAATTCTATGAGAACAGGGCAACTGATATAATTCCCATTGGCCTTATGTGGAAATGACGTACAAAACCCAGACCGAGCTAATGAAGAGTCAAAGCTGAGTTCCAGGTTTGCTTGCATTTAACTAATCCAGTCAATTGCTTATTATTTATTTATATATTCCTTCTTGTACTCATTCCTCAAATATTTATTAACTATTCCCACAGGAAAATGTTAAAAATTAAAAGAGAGCAGAACAGAAGGAGCAAGTCATTAAAGGCACCAAACTAAATGCTGTCCCTATGAATCATAAACCTTTTGTCTAGAAATGTGTTTTCTAAGCTGAAGGAACACTAAATTATGAAAGTAACTTTTTAGTGAAAAATTCAGAGTAAAAGTTGGTTTCTGCTAATATTTCATCCTTACTTCTATTTTCAGTTTAGTTTCTAATGAGACATAAATCTCTTAAGGTGCTCGATGAAGGACTCCTTGATCACACAGTTTTGGGGAAAAAAGTTCTATTTGTCTTTGTGGAGATTTTACATTTCTGAAAAATCCAGATATAAAGAGATCTCTTTAAGTTAAATTTTCCCCAAATCAATTTACCTAAAGTACTCTTTCTTTCATAAAACTTATTGGAAAAATGCTGCCTTCCAGGACCCTTGAGAATACTACCTTAATTTTATTACAAAATGATAGTTTATTATTCTGTAGATAGAGCTCTAAGAATCTATTTTAAATTTTTAAGGATTTTGAAAATTCTATATTTAATGTGAATATGAAACAATAACAGATTTTTGAAATTTTGAGTTACTGAGGGATGGAGAATGGGTCTTATTCAACTATCTTTGTTCCCTTAGCACATTATAATGAGGTTATGTTGGCTTTGGAATGTTTCAGTTCTCATTCTGTTATTACCTAGAAACTTGCCTTCAGTTCCAATAAGTTTTTACTACTTAACAAACATCCTCAAACTTAGTGCTTTAAAACAGTAATTTATTATTTACGATTATTCTCTTATTGATTTGCTTGTTGGCTGGGCAGTTCTTATGTAGGGGCTCTCATGTTCTTGTTGCCAACTGTTGGTTGGAGATGAAGCCTTTCAAAGGTTTAACTAGGCTAGACCTCCAAGATGGTCCATTCACAAGTTTGAAAGTGCATGCTATCTGTCAGATGGGAGCTTAGCTGTGGTTGTTGACTGGAGCACAAACCAATATATAGCTTTTCCATGTGGCTTCAGCGTCTTGCAGCATAATTTCTAGGTTCTGAGATGAGAAGTCCCAAGAGCAAGTCAGAAACAGGAAGTAGAGCTGACATTCCCTTAATGTCTGGGCCCAGAAGTTGATAGAGTGCAGTTTCCACTGTAGTTTATTGACTGAAGCAGTCACAGGGCCTGACCAAACACAAGGGGATAGGAGGAGGCATGAGACTCCACCTCTGGCTGGAAGGAGTAGCAGAATATTTGTGACCACCTTTAGTCTACACTTCTCTCCTCAGGGCTTCATTTGCTTCAGCTGTAAAGTGAGGGTTGAACAAGATAACCACCAAGGTCACTACCAGTTTCTAAAACTGTAAGATCTGACACATTACAAGAGACAGTCTTACCTTTCTAAGAGATAAAGACATAGAAGAAAATGAAAATGGTTTTTAAGTGTACTGCTTGAACACTGGATTGTATATATCAAGGAGTTGGAGGGGGAGGAAGGAGCACTGCATTTATCTCCTGGGAAAATTCTTTTTTTGAAAGGAGCTGTCTAACCAAAGCAACAGAGAAAATCATCATTAATTTACTACAAACATTGAGACAGAAGTGTCTGGGACAGAGTCTGAGTACATAAGACAGCTCAAATATATCATTTTCAGAGGATATTGTGAGTTCACTTTGTATAGATTGCTTACCAGTCTTACCACCTCCTTTTTCCTTACCACTGCCCCTATACAGACATGCACACATACCCATCTTATTTCCAAGCTGGGGTATCTGACATAGCAGGGCAAAAGTCTTAGAATCTAAATGACTTCAGGAAAAAAACTATTTTCAGTCTGTCTGGGTTTTGATACCTCAACTCTGTCAGAGAAATCTGCAATCTAAACGTGAACTTGTTGAGGGAAGTCTTAAATGTGAAGAAAAAAAAGTCCATTTTTAAAGAATTCCTGTCAGATCTTTGGAGAAAAACTCCATGCTGTTTAAAGGAATGCTTTAGATAATGATTAACTTGTGACTTCTATGAAAGGAATAGTAAAAATGTAGAACTGAACACAAAGGAAAAAAAACCACAAAATGGTAAGAAATTCTATGGGAAATATGTAGAAAACAAAAAAATATTCAGAGCATTGGATAAAGAAATAGGAATGAGAAGCAGAGTGACCAATGAATTAGGCCTAAACATTCTCATTATCTAGTGAAGTCATGTCTATTTTATTATTTAGTAAGTTTCTGTTCAGTTCAGTCGCTCAGTCGTGTCCGACTCTTTGCGAGCCCATGAATTGCAGCACGCCAGGCCTCCCTGTCCATCACCATCTCCTGGAGTTCACTCAAACTCATGTCCATTGAGTCGGTGATGCCATTCAGCCATCTCATCCTCTGTCGTCCCCTTTTCCTCCTGCCCCCAATCCCTCCCAGCATCAGAGTCTTTTCCAATGGGTCAACTCTTCGCATGAGATGATGTCTTAGGGCACCATTAACTCTACTGGCTGCCACCAATCATACTATTAAACAGGAAGTTTAAAATACTAATTTTACTTTAAAAATAAAAATATTCAGTAATTCTTGAGAGTAAGGATTTTATTTCTTATTGCTTTAAACCTCCTCTAATAGCAAAGTCTATAAGCTAGTTCTCAATGTATCTTGTCTTGAATGAAGAAGCACATTCCTAACACCAATGCAGTCTTCTTTCTCTATAAAAAGTTGACTGAAGAGTTCCAGTAACTGGACTTGAGATATACGCCTGATCCCAATTATTTAGTAGCATCCCTTTCTACTCTATTGTACAAGGATGCTTTAAAATAATACTTCACAGTGATAATAGCCAGTGCCTTTGCTAATAATTATCAAAACCAGACATTAGAAACCATGCTCCAGATCTCCTTCAGAAGGAATTTATAGCAATTTGATAACATCATTTAAGACTTTTGCCCACTTCAGAGATACAGTTTGTAACTTTAATGTGATATTATAACTATTATTCAAAACCATACTATTATATATTAAATAAAGGCATTGTTTTTATAATGGCTATTATTTAATATTTCTCTAAAATTAAATCTTAAAAATTCCACCATTATTTTTTTTTTTTGGTTGTATTACTATTTGTTTTCAGCAAGTAAATCATGCTGAACACTACATTTGCTACCAATTGAATGGTAAAATCTCCTGTTTGTTCCATGGATATTATCATGTTAATTATTATTAAGCATGACAGTGTTAATAATCTAGGCCTAAAAATTTCCTGTGAATTAGTGAAGTTTCTTTATGTGAAAAGCCAGCTTCGTCAGTGCTTTGACTTATTCATCAAAAATTCATCTGTCTTGATGTACCTTATTTTAGTAAGTCATGGGAGCCTTTCATCAAAAAGGAAAAAGTGGGTGGACATTTAATTATAATACTTCCCTCCAACCTACAAAGCTGATTGTTCCCACTCACAAAATGGCAAGCCAGATTTAGCAAAGCCCCAGTGCCAAGAGAGACTTTAGAGGGGACTCTTGCTGTTTGCAAGAAGTGCTCGTTGCTATCAGCTCTACTAATATTGTTGCATTTTGACAGAATGCTGTTCAAATGTCATACAATGCTTTAACTGATCATCTGTTATAAAATAAGGATATGTTTGGATATAAATAAATCAGGCTTTTAGAGTCCTATCCCATTCTTCCTCCTTTCCACCCCTCAAGAAGAAAAGAAAAAGAACAAACTGATATTTACACTTGTACACAAACTAACAACTGTTCTCAGTGAGCATCTTGGCAGCTCTCCTCTTTTGGTGGTGAGGGGATATTATAGCTAAGTCAGAAATGTTTTTGCTTATACAGAATAGAGCACACAGGTGTGACTGCCCACTCCCTGGAGTAGAAACTGCTCAGCATTATAACCTTCTTTTAGCTACACTTGATTTTTGAAAGCCTATCCTGAAATCATGGTGAGTGACCTTTCCATATTTTAGAGGTTTCTTTATTAATTTTCTATTATTGATCTTTGGAATATAGGGAAAGGTTAGACAATTAGAGATAAGTCATAGACTTTCCATAACAAATACAGGTATTTTTGAATGGAATACAGTGTTTTGGAATTAAAAGGAGAAAGAAAATTATGTGAGATTAGTTTGGAAATTCAACATGAAGTTAGCAATATTTACATAAAGCCTTGAAAACTAGTCAGGATTTGGATTTGAAAAACTAGAACTCTGAGTGGAGATACGGCATAAATAAAGGCACAATTCTCATCCCTGTGTTGAAGAATATAGTAGAAATGAAATCTAGATTGTTAAATTGGTAGTGGAAAGTGAGTTAGTGGTAGTTCATGAATAGCCTTGAATATTTGAATGCCAGGGTGAAGAAATTAGATTCCATCTTATAGAACTGGATCCAGCAAGTTGCTTGTCACCAGGGGAGGCTCTAAAGGGAAGTCATATTGTATAGGGGCAATTTTTCATCCAAACTTAAAAATTTCTACCCTTAATAATTGATTCAAATCTCATGAACATAAACTGTCATTTAAAAATGACTGCATCTAAAACCTAATTTATTATCATACATTAAAGAGAAAGAAGAAACTTAGTTGTTATGATGAAATTGGAACAGACAAGCAAATATCTCAGGACTTAATGGTATCCAATAGAAATAGAAGCCCGGCCACATACATAATTTTAAATTTCCCAGTAGGCATTCTAAAAATAAACAGGTAAACTAATTTTAATGATGCTTTATTTAATCCAGCACAGTCAAAATATTATTATTTTGATATGTAATTAATATAAAAAACTATTGATGAGACATCTTTTTTGTACTACATCTTAGAAATCTGGTGTATATTTACACTTAAGGCCTGTCTTTACTAGCCATATAATAAGGGTAGTAAAACATTCAATAAATCATTGTTGAGTTAATTAGTGTATAAAAAAGTAGTTGAAAGTCCATTAATCCTAGGAAATCTGTAAAGATTGTAACAGTATGACTTACTAGTAAAAAGTGGAATATGAAGATTTTCTTGATGTTCTTTGGAAAGTTGCTCAGTATCTCATATCTGATCTGTGAAAGGCATTCAGTTCAGTTCAGTCGCTCAGTTGTGTCCTACTCTTTGTGACTACAAGGACTGCAGCATGCCAGGCTTCCCTGTCCATCACCAACTCACAGAGTTTACTCAAACTCATATCCATAGTGTCAGTGATACCTTCCAACCATCTCATCCTCTGTCGTCCCCTTCTCCTCCTGCCTTCTATCTTGCAAGCATCAGGGTCTTTTCCAGTTAGTTAGCTCTTCACATTAGGTGGTCAAAGTGTTGGAGTTTTAGCTTCAACATCAGTCCTTCCAATGAATATTCAGGACTGATTTCCTTTAGGATGGACTGGTTGGATCTCTTTGCAGTCCAAGGGACTCTCAAGAGGCTTCTCCAATACCACAGTTCAAAAGCATCAGTTCTTCAATTCTCAGCTTCTTTATAGTCAAACTCTCACATCCATACATGACCACTGGAAAAACCATAGTGTTGACTAGATAGACCATTGTTGGCAAAGTAATATCTTAGCTTTTTCATATGCTGTCTAGGTTGGTCATAGCTTTTATCCCAAGGAGCAAGTGTCTTTTAATTTCATGGCTGCAATCACCATCTGCAGTGATTTTGAGCCCCCCAAAATAAAGTCTGTCACTGTTTCCATTGTTTTCCCATCTATTTGCCATGAAGTGATGGGACCGGATACCTTGATCTTAGTTTTCTGAATGTTGAGTTTTAAGCCAACTTTTTAACTCTCCTCTTTCACTTTCATCAAGAGGCTTTTTAGTTTCTCTTCACTTTCTGCCATAAGGGTGGTGTCATCTGCATATATGAGGTTATTAATATTTCTCCAGGCAATCTTGATTCCAGCTTGTGCTTCATCCAGCCCAGCGTTTCTCATAATGCACTCTGCATATAAGTTAAATAAGCAGGGTGACAATATATAGCCTTGATGTACTCCTTTCCCAATTTGGAACCAGTCTCTTATTCCATTTCCAGTTCTAACTGTTGCTTCCTGACCTGCATACAGATTTCTCAGGAGGCAGATCAGGTGGTCTGGAATTTCCATCGCTTTCAGAATTTTCCACATTTTGTGATCCACACAGTCAAAGGCTTTGTCGTAGTCAATAAAGCAGAAGTAGATGTTTTTCTGGTATTCTCTTGCTTTTTCGGTGATCCAAGAGATGTTGGCAGTTTGATCTCTGATTCCTCTGCTTTTTCTAAATCCCACTTGAACATCTGGAAGTTCACAGTTTACATACTGTTGAAGTCTGTCTTGGAAAATTTTGAGCATTACTTTGCTAGCGTGTGAGATGAGTGCAATTGTGTGGTAGTTTGAGTATTCTTTGGCATTGCCTTTCTTTGGGATTGGAGTGAAAACTGATCTTTTCCAGTCCTGTGGCCACTGCTGAGTTTTCCAAATTTGCTGGTGTATGGAGTGCAGCACTTTCACAGCATCATCTTTTAGGATTTGAAATAGCTCAACTGGAATTCCATCACCTCCACTAGCTTTGTTCATAGTGATGCTTCCTAAGGCCCACTTGACTTCACATTCCAGGATGTCTGGCTCTAGGTGAATGATCACACCATCATGGTTATGTGGGTCATGAAGATCTTTTTTGGATAATTTTTCTGTGTATACTTGCCGCCTCTTCTTAATATCCTCTGTTTCTGTTAGGTCCATACAATTTCTGTCCTTTATTGTGCCCATCTTTGCATGAAATATTCCTTTGGTATCTCTAATTTTCTTGAAGAGATCTCTAGTCTTTCCCATTCTATTGTTTTCCTCTATTTTTTTGCATTGAACTTTGAAAAAGGCTTTCTTATTTCTCGTTCCTATTCTTTGGAACTCTGCATTCGAATGACATGCCCCATTGTAAAGTGAAGATAATAGTAAGATTGAAAAGGTTGACACATTAAAATGCCGCATAATGTGGACAGTATTATTTGGTGTCTTCTTCCCTTTCCTCTCTTTGACGTTTTTTTTTTTTTTTTCCCAAAAATCTTATCTGGAAAGAGCTTACTTGAATCTCCAAAATCCCGATGAGCAATGAAAATTTTCTTTTAGAAAATTCATTTTATAAGGTAATTTCAAATATACTGTAGTTGATGAATGTTTGTGTACAACTTCCAGATACAGATATGAGTGTTTTTCAGGAATATTAACAGGTGTAAAAATAGGCATGTGCAAAAATATCTTGTGCTGAAATTGTGTACTCAATATTTTGGTGTATAATTAATTAATACAAAACTTCTCTGAAACTGAAAACTTCCACATATTACTCTCCATGACTCTATTTGGCCAAAAGTTAACAAGCAAACTTGCTGATAATTACTGATGAATAATCTGAGACCTAGAAGCCACCAAAATTTTCTTTTTTTTGAATCAACAGTCTGATTATGCAAGTTGGAGATAATCTATTTCTTTTAATCAATTCACTATTCCACTCAATTAAAAAGAAATAGAGAGAGTCCCTACAATGTGATCTATAGAGGTCATTTATACAGATTCCTGCTGTTTAAAACTGGTTTCATTTTTATCTTGTGTGTTTTAAAATGTATGGGTTTGACTCACCTGCTTAGGTGACTTTAGCAAATTAATTAGCCTCTATGGAATTCAATTTAATTATCCGTAGATGCAAAACAAAGGATTAAATAATCTTTTACTGACATTTAAAATTCTAGAAACCAGAAAGAAGAGGTTTTTTTTTGTCTGTTTGTTTTTTATGCATAGATAACTTGGATGAAGTTAAATAAAGTACTGGAAGGGTGGTTATTTTATAGATTTCATAGGATGCAAGTTACTTTTTTTTTAGTAATAACAAGAGAAAAAAAAAGAGAAGAAAATAAAGAAAAATAAATTATATTAGTAATCTGTACCGTCATGCAAAGCACTTTATACTCATTACCTTATATTAATGCTGACAATATGATTGAGAGAGATATTTTATTACCATTTTGCTGATAAGGAAACTTAGCTGGAAGAAATGAAGCAACTAGCCTAATATCACACATCTAATAAATGGCAGAGTAGGGAATCAACTTGGTTTTATCAATGGCAGGGATTAAAGGAATAAAGGTAGCACAATAAATCTAAAAAATAGAAAGTGAACCCAAGTCTTACTCATTTAATTCCTTGATGGTGAGAGCAGAAACCCTTCTGAATGCCTTTCAGATGAGAGACCTGCCAGTAAGTGGATCAAGTTGCAAAAGTTCCAAGAGTTGATTTCATTTTTTTTTTCCTAAGAATCTCTAATCTTATTCCACCTTCCTTAGCTAGAGAAGCAGAAAGTCAGAAGCACATGTTTACACTCGTGAAATACTTCTGCATTCAGGTGTTCTTCATAACTCTTGGTTAACTATTTAGCTTTGTGGTTAGTCCAGGATATAAGACCTAAATGAGATCACTACAGGTAGTTCATCTGTAAGGTGATTTTCCAGAACTTGAAATATATTTTGACTTATAATCAGTGTTATTTACACTGTTTAGCATTCTTAGTCCACAAAAGTCTATTAAATTAAAACTTGCAGAGCACTGTATTAGAAGTACTCTTCCTAACCTAAATATGCATTTAGAAGTGCCCGCTTTACTTAGTCCCTTTACAGCCTTGTGGTGCAGAGCATCGCTAAGGTAGGGGCAGAAAATTCAAATGTTTACAGTAGAGGACAAGTTAGTAATGAATGTAATGATTCCGTGGGATGGGCGTCTGATGAAATGGAGGAGATAAACAATGTAAATGACTGGCCTCACTCATCTTTGGTCAGGTATTGCTATGCATAAATGCAGACCCTGGATTCTGACATTATAATTTTTTAAAAGAACCGTGAAATACAGATTTTAATGTAAAATTCTTTATTTCTAGGTGTAGACAACTGAATCACTTTAAAACAAAATTAAAGCAAAACTAGAATTTCATCATTTGTGCCAATACATAATGCCAGAGACCAGTAGATTTTCAGTCTCTGCTATGAGGTCAAGTTTTGAAAGACAAGCTTTAGCAAGATGTAGTTTTGTAGGAAATGTAGATAATATCTAGAGAATGTCCTGATGTTAATAATTGGGTGTTGAAGCTAGGTAGTAAAATATGAAAAGAAGTTGGTTTAGGGAAGTGGGCTCATTTCAATTTTCTTTCCTCTAGTAGTTAATCTTTGAAATAGGAGGTAAATTGAAAAGGGTTAAGAGCTCAGACAAGATAAGATTTCCTCTTATCATCTCTGTTGCTTGGAAGCAATTCTAGGGTAGAAATGGGGAGACATAAAGGGGGATCTTGCCAAAGGGCATTTCATATGTTTGTTAAACTCAGTTAAAGCTATAACTTGTGTATGTTCAAAACATTCCTTTTATAAGAAATCAGTTAGCCTGACACTTTCTGTAAAAGGAAGTGTTATATTTGATGCTTTTTAAAAAATGCTCCCATTACTGAAAATTGAGTCAAATTTACTTTGCATTCCTTTGATCACTTTGTCTATAGTATAAGGAACATGAAAAGAGACTTGGGTTTTCTAGATTATTCTTTGACAGTTTTGTGAAATTATGCATGGAGTTCCAAAAGAAAAGCAGAACATCTTTAGAGGGTTTGAATTTTGTGGTTTGAATCAGTCTGTTAAATGACTGCTACAAATTCTCTTTCTCCTTCCCCCATCTTTCTTTCACTTAAACTCTCCTTCTCACTCTTTCACTACAACTATAGCTATAGTCAAATTATTATTCATTGTGTCAAAGGAGAACATCTAGTTGTTTTAATTTTCCTTTGCTAGCAACATCATGTCTAAAGAGTTGGCATTATGTTTGCAAAAAGATCTATCCTCAGACAAGTATTTTTTAAGGCATGAGCTGTGCTGGTGCTGGGGGTTCAATCACAGAGAGAAAAAGATAGACTTTGCTCTATTGGAGCTTATCGTCAAGGAGGCAGTAAATGGTAATTGTGTATGGTTGTGATAAATTATGTGGGTGAACTACTGGGTTCTATGAGGACATTTATGGTTATTGGGTAGGTTTAGGATAAAACATTACATTTTTGGAGAACTGACTTCTAAGCTGTCAACATAAAAGGATTTTTTGTTTAAAAGTCAGATTAGGGGCTTCCCTGGTAGTCCAGTGGTTAAGCTCTGCATTTCCAATTCAGGGGGCACAGGTTTAATCCCTGGCCAGGGAGGTAAGATCCCACATGGCAGGCTGCGAAGAATTTAAATAAATAAACTGTCTGGAACTCAAATTAGGCAAAGGAGAAATAGAAAGAGGGGTATTTTAGAGATAGGATTGGACTGGCACATTAACTTCCCAGAAATAGCAGTGCAGATTTCTTATATGGTACAGGGAGTTATATGGTACCTGCATGTTTAATGTAATAGAAACTGTCAAACTTTTTTTTTTCTAAAATGGCTATTTTGCCTTCCCTCCAGCAATGTGTACAATTTCCAGTTGCTCCATATCCTTGCCAGTACTTGGTATTGTCAAATTTTTCATTTTGCCATTCTACTGTATATAATTATTTTTATATTTTATAATAATTTTAATTTGCATTTCCCTAATTACTCATGATATTGAACATCATTTTTATGATAAAATTATAAAGATATAATTCTTTATAATGTACCTATTAAAATATATACATTCTAGTGATTTTTAGAATATTCAGAGTTGTGCAATCATCACAATCAATTTTAAAGCATTTTTATCCCACCTAAACTAGATAATCACTAATTTACTTTCTGTCTCTGTAGATTTGCCTATTCTTGATGCTATGTATAAGTGGAATCAAACAACATGTGGTCTTTTGTGACTGGCTTCTTTCGCTCAGCATAATGTTTTCAGGTTTCATCATGAGTAGCATGCACCAACACTTCATTCCCTGTTAGGGCTAATTCTGTGTGTGGGTATATCATGATTTATTTGTTTATTCATAAATTGTTGGGCATTGAGTTCTTTCCACCTTTTGGCTGTTATTTGTAATTCTGATGAACATTTTTATACAGGTTTTTGTGTGGGCATATGTTTTTATTTTTCTTGGGTACAACCTAACAGTGGAATTCCTGAGTCATGTGATAACCCTATATTTACCACAGGTGATAATCCTGTATTAACCATTTGAGAAACTGCCAGATCCTTTTCTAGGGGTACCAGGCTCTACCATTTTATTCCTACCAGCAATGTGTGAGGGTTTCAGTTCTACTCATCCTTGTCTACACTTATTGTCTGCCTTTGATTATAGTCATCCTACTGGATACATCTCATTGTTGCTTTGATTTGCAATTCCCCCATGGCAAATTATGCTATGTAATTTCATTTGCTTATTGCCTACTTGTATATCTTTTCTAGGTAAATATTAGTTTAAGTCTTTGACTCATTTTGCAAATTGGATTGTTATCTTTTTATTATTGAGATATAGTAGTTCTTTCTATCGGAGAAGGCAATGACACTCTACTCCAGTACTCTTGCCTGGAAAATCCCATGGACGGAGAAGCTTGGTGGGCTGCAGTCCATGGGGTCGCGAAGAGTCGGACAGGACTGAGCGACTTTACTTTCACTTTTCACTTTTCTGCATTGGAGAAGGAAATGGCAACCCGCTCCACTATTCTTGCCTGGAGAATTCCAGGGACTGGGAAGCCTGGTGGGCTGCCGTCTATGGGGTCGCACAGAGTCGGACAAGATTGAAGCAACTTAGCAGCAGTAGCAGCAGCATTTCTTTCTGTATTCTAGAGGCAAGTCCCTTATTGGATATGTAATTTGCAAAGTTTTCTTCCATTTTGTGTGTTGTCTTTTCATTTCTTGATGGTACCCTTTGTTTTTGTTTTTTTTTTAACAGGTTTTTTTTCTATTTTTTATTAAGCAAAAATTTTAATTAACCAAGAGTTCATGCCTTATCATTTTTATCCATCATTCTATTACTTTATAAATGGTTTGAGAATTATCCATTCTTTGGTATATTCTATGTGTCTCCTTCATTTGAGTAATCAAGATGTGTCTGCATCTGAAAGTCAAAAGTTTTAAATATTGACAAAGTTCTATTGACTTCTTTTTTTATTTTGTTCTTTGTACGTTTGGCTTCATATATATGAAACCATTGACTACTTAAAAATTATGAAGATTTGCACTTATGTTTTATTCTAGGAGTTTTATACATTTACATTTATGTATTAGATTAACTTTGAGTTAGCTTTCACTTATGGTATTGCATATACAAGAAAAATCTAATATTATTAGTTTTTTGCAGTCTCCTGGTTGCTCAGTGATAAAGAATTTGTCTGCAATACAGGAGATGCAGGTTTGATCCCTGGGTTGGGAAGATCCCTTGGACAGAGGAGCCTGAAAGCCTGTAGTCCATGGAGTCGATTAAGAGTCAGACATGACTTAGCAATTGCTAACAACAACAAATTCATTAATTCCAGAATCATTTGTTGAAAAGGCTACTATCTTCTAATTGAACCCTGTAAATCAGTAGACTATAAATATGAGTGTTTA
This sequence comes from Bos indicus x Bos taurus, assembly GCF_003369695.1. Taxonomy (NCBI): domain Eukaryota; kingdom Metazoa; phylum Chordata; class Mammalia; order Artiodactyla; family Bovidae; genus Bos; species Bos indicus x Bos taurus. The sequence goes on along the minus strand of NC_040103.1, from coordinate 23,131,562 downwards.
TTTCTTGACTCAGTTCTATTCCATTGATCTGTATGTCTATTATTAGTGCCACTCTATCTTAATTGATGTAGCTTTGTTATAAGTTTTAAAATCAGAGAATGTGAGTCCATCTCCCATTGTGTTCTTTCTTTTTCAATATAGTTTTGGCTATTATGAGTCCGCTGAATTTCCATATGAATTTTGGGATAAGTATGTCATTCCTGAGGGAAAAAATACATGGAATTTTGGTAGGGATTGTGTTGAATCTATAGAATAATTGGTACATATTACCATCTTTACAATTTTAAGTCTCCTGATCCATAAATGTGAAATGTATTTCCATTTACTTAGATCTGAAGGCAATGGCAACCCACTCCAGTACTCTTGCCTGGAAAATCCCATGGATGGAGGAGCCTGGTAGGCTGCAATCCACGGGGTTGCTAAGAGTTGGATACAACTGAGCATCTTCACTTTCACTTTTCACTTTCATGCATTGGAGAACGAAATGGCAACCCACTCCAGTGTTCTTGCCTGGAGAATCCCAGGGATGGGGAAGCCTCGTGGGCTGCTGTCTATGGGGTCGCACAGAGTTGGACACAACTGAAGTGACTTAGCAGCAGCTATGATTTATTTCAACAAATTTTTGTAGTTTTCAGCATATAAATTCACACTTCTTTAGTTATTCCTAGCATTTTGTTTCTTTTGATGCTATTATACATGTTCAGTTCAGTTCAGTTCAGTCTCTCAGTCGTGTCCGACTCTTTGCGACCCCGTGAATCACAGCACGTCAGGCCTCCCTGTCCATCACCAACTCCCAGAGTTTACTCAAACTCATGTCCATCGAGTTGGTGATGCCATCCAGCCATCTCATCCTCCGTCGTCCCCTTCTCTTCCTTCTGCCAATCCCTCCCAGCATCAGAGTCTTTTCCAATGAGTCAACTTTTCTCATGAGGTGGCCAAAGTATTAGAGTTTCAGCTTTTGTATCAGTCCTTCCAATGAACGCCCAAGACTGATCTCCTTTAGAATGGACTGGTTGGATCTCCTTGCAGTCCAAGGAATTCTCAAGGGTCTTCTCCAACACCACAGTTCAAAAGCATCAATTCTTCAGTGCTCAGCTTTCTTCACAGTCCAACTCTCCCATCCATACATGACCACTGGAGAAACCGTAGCCTTGACTAGATGGACCTTTGTTGGTAAAGTAATGTCTCTGCTTTTGAATATGCTATCTATGTTGGTCAAAACTTTCCTTCCAAGGAGTAAGCGTCTTTTAATTTCATGGCTGCAATCACCATCTGCAGTGATTTTGGAGCCCCAAAAATAAAGTCTGACACTGTTTCCACTGTTTCCCCATCTATTTTCCATGAAATGATGAGACCAGATACCATGATCTTAGTTTTCTGAATGTTGAGCTTTAAGCCAACTTTTTCACTCTCTCTTAAACTTTCATCAAGAGGCTTTTTAGTTCCTCTTCACTTTCTGCCATAAGGGTGGTGTCATCTGCATATCTGAGGTTATTGATATTTCTCCCGGCAATCTTGATTCCAGCTTGTGTTTCTTCCAGCCCAGCATTTCTCATGACGTACTCGGCATATAAGTTAAATAAGCAGGGTGACAATACACAGCCTTGATGTACTCCTTTTCCTATTTGGAACCAGTCTGTTGTTCCATGTCCAGTTCTAACTGTTGCTACCTGACCTGCATACAGGTTTCTCAAGACGCAGGTTTCTCAGGAGGACTGTTTTGTTGACCATGATGGCCACTCCATTTCTTCTAAGGGATTCCTGCCCATAGTAGTAGATATAATGGTCATCTGAATTAAATTCCTCCATTCCAGTCCATTTTAGTTTGCTGATTCCTAGAATGTCAACGTTCACTCTTACCATCTCCTGTTTGACCACTTCCAATTTGCCTTGACTCTTGGACCTAACATTTCAGGTTCCTATGCATTATTGCATTGCTGTTTACAGCTTCGGACCTTACTTCTATCACCAGTCATGTCCACAACTGGCTATTGTTTTTGCTTTGGCTCCATCCCTTCATTCTTTCTGGAGTTATTTCTCCACTGATCTCCAGTAGCAGATTGGGCACCTACCGACCTTTGGAGTTCCTCTTTCAGTATCCTGTCATTTTGCCTTTTCATACTGTTCATGGGGTTCTCAAGGCAAGAATAATGAAGTGGTTTGCCATTCAATATTATACATGTTATTGTTTCTTATTTTTATTTTTAGATTTTTTTGCGGTATATTGAAATGCAGTATTTTATGTGAATTGACCTTGCATCCTGAAACTTTGCCAAACTTATTTATTAGCTATAATAGGTTGGGTAAGTTTGTGTATACTGCTTAATATTTTCCAATATAAGATCATTCATCTGAGAATATAGTTATTGCTAAGTCGCTTCAGTTGTGTCTGACTCTGTGTGACCCCATAAACGGCAGCCCACCAGGCTCCCCCGTCCCTGGGATTCTCCAGGCAAGAACACTGGACTGGGTTGCCATTTATTCTCCAATGCATGAAAGGAAAATTGAAAGTGAAGTCGCTCAGTCGTGTCTGACTCTTCGTGACCCCATGGACTGCAACCTACAAGGCTCCTCCATCCATGGGATTTTCCAGGCAAGAGTACTGGAGTGGGGTGCCATTGCCTTCTCCAGAATATAATTATTATGTCTTTTCAAATATAGTTGACTTTAATTGCATTTTTAACGCCAAGTTCTCTGAATATTATTGTATTTTTTTTCCAAATGTATATTTTATTTAGCAATGTGCCTGTTCAAATATTTTCCCTATTTTTTTAAATTGAGTTATTTACTTTTTTGTGCTGTTTTATATATATATATATATATATATATATATATATTTGAATACAAATCCTTTGGTATTTGTATGATTTATGTGTTATTTATATGTTATAAATGTTTTCTGTTATATCTGTTCTTTGTCTTTGTAATATCTTTATAGTATCTTCTTTAAGGCAGAACTTTAAAATTCTGATAAAGTCATAGCTATCTATATTAGTAAACATGGATTTTGATTTTGTGTGTTTTATAAGAAACTTTTGTATAAAGTTTTTATTTTACCCAGAGTTACAAAGATTTTCTTATATATTTTCTTGTATAAGTTTTATAATGTTTAGTTTTTACACTTGAGTTTTTATCCCATTTTGAGTTAATTTTTGTATAAGGTGCAAGGTAGGGGAAAAGGGTTATTATTTATTGTATATGGATGCCCAGCTTTTTCAGCATAATTTCTCCATTGAATCATATTTGGTCTTTTGTTAAATATCAGTTGACCTATATTGTGGGTATACCTCCAGCTTATCTATTCCATTCCATTGCTCTATGTGTCTACCTTCACCAATACCCCAGTGTCTTTAAAATTACAACTTTATAGTAAGTCTTGAAGTCAGGTGTTGTGAGTCCTCTAACACAGTTCTTAAAAAAAAAAGGTTCCAGCTACTTTACTTCCTTTGTCTTTATGTATAAAATGCTAAATCCCTTATTTTTATAAATGTATAAAATCCCTTCAATACCTACAAAACTGTTGCTGGGTTTAAGATTGAAATTGCATTGAATCTATAGATCAGTACACAAAGAACTGACATCTTGGTAATATTGATTCTTCTAGTTCATGAAGATGATATATATCTCCCATTATTTATGCTATCTTTGTGTTTTTTCATCAGTATTTTATAGTATTTAACATCCAAATATTTTAAATTACTATTTAAAAATTCTTAAATTTTTCTTACATTAAATTCTCAAAAATTGCATTATAGTCTTAAAAAATTATAACATTAAATTGTAAGATTTTCTACTTATTTTACTAATTTGTGTGTGTATTATGTATGTGTGTATTTTTGTGTGAGAATTCCAGAAAGCTTGCCTATTAATTAGCTGGCCATATTTGGAAACTAATTTAAGTAGAGTTTGGTGCTGTGTTTAATAATAAAACTTGTATGAATTTTAGAAGGTAGTATAGACTAATGTAGTGGGAAAGACCATAGAATCAAACAAATCCTGACTTCATTTTCACTTATTTAGCCTTACTCAGCCTCAAATTTCTCATTAAAACATGGATATAATAGCATACTTATTTTGTGAGAATTCAATGAAGTAAGTCAAGTAAAGCCTTTATGACAATGTGAAAAGCTACACACTATGTGATTTCAACTATATGGTATTCTAAGGAAGGCAGAACTTCAGAGACAATAAAAGATTAGTGGTGTCCAGTGGTTGGGAGAAAGGATGAATAGGCAGAGCACAGAGGATTTTAGAGCACTGTAAATAATCTGTATGATGCCGTAATGATTGATCACATTCTAATTCCTAGAATGTGCAACACCATGAGTGAACCATAATGTAAACTATGGTTTATATTATGATTTGTATGATATATGTCAATGAAGGTTCATAAGTTGTGAAACACAAAAGTACCACTCTAGTGAGGAATGTTGGTAGTGGGAGAGGCTAAGAGGCTATGCATGTTGAGGGGGACAGGGATTATATGGGAAATCTCTGTATTTTAACTCAATTGTTTTCACCTGAAACTTTTAAAAAATAAACTTTATTATTTTATTAATTTTAAAAGTCCCAGGTAAAAATGAAAATATGGTAGTATAAAAAGAAATTCTAAGATAATAAGTCTCATTTTAAAATGTCTTTTAATTAGTGAACATTTTCATTTATCTCTTCTCAGCTGTTGATTAATATTATTTCATTGTTTTTATATAAACATTATAGCCAGAATCTCCAGGATATTAATTAGGAATGTAGTACATCTGTCAACTAGCAGCACATCAGATATAAAATACACCTTTGAAAGCATCTACAAAGGGACATTTACATTCAAGTTGGCAGATTTATCAGATTTCAAAAATCCAACACTTTTTTTTTATTTAATATTTTTTAATTCAATTTTTATTTTATATTACAGGATAGTTGATGTACAATATTGTGTTTGTTTCAGGTGTTGTTTTTCAGTTGCGCAGTCTGTCCCACTTTTTGTGACCCCATGGACTGCAGCACGCCAGGCTTCCCTATCCTTCTTCATATCCCAGAGCTTGCTCAAACTCATGTCCATCAAGTTGGTGATGCCATCCAACCATTCCATCCTCTGTCATCCCCTTCTCCTCCTAACTTCAATCTTTCCCAGCATCAGGGCTTTTATCAATGAGTAAGCTCTTCTCATCAGGTAGCCGAAGTATTGGAGCTTTAACATCAGTCCTTCCATTGAATATTCAGGGTTGATTTCCTTTTGGATTGACTAGTTTTATCTCCTTGCAGTCCAAGGGGCTCTCAAGAGTCTTCTACAACATCACAGTTCAAAAGCTTCAATTCTGGTGCTCAGCCTTCTTTATGGTCCAACTCTCACATCCATACATGACAACTGGAAAAACCATAGCTTTGACCATGTACAAACTCAAAATGGATATATAGCAAAGCAATTCAGTTATACCTATTCTTTTAAAGATTCTTTTTCCATGTAGGTTTTTACAGAATATTGAGTAGAGTTCCTTATGCTATTTAGTAGGTCCTTGTTGATTATCTGTTTTATATACAGTAAAGTGTATGTGTTAATCCCAACTCCTAATTAATCCCTCTCCCTACCTTTTCCCTTTTATAACTCTAAGTTTGGTTTTGAAGTCTGTGAGTCTGTTTCTATTTTATAAATAAGTTTAATTGTATCTTTATTATTTTTTTTTAGATTCCACATGTAAGTAATACCATCTGATACTTGTCTTTCTCTGACTTGATTTCACTTAATATAATAATTTCTAGGTCTATCCATGTTGCTGAAAATGATATTACTTCATTATTTTTTATGGATGAGTAATATTTCATTGTCTATATATACCATATCTTCTTGATCCATTTCTCTGTCAGTGGACATATAGGTTGCTTCCATGTCTTGACTTTTGTAGATAGTGCTTTAAAGAACATTGGGGTGCATGTTTCTTTTTGAATTATGATTTTTCTCCAGATATGTGCTAGGGTTGGGATTGCTGGATCTTCTATATGGGAGTTTTATATTCTTTTTTAAAGAACCCTTCATACTGTTCTTTCTATTGGTTGTACCAATTTGTATCCCTACCAGTGGTGTAGGAGGATTCCCTTTTCTCTACATCCTCTCCAGCATTTATTATTTATAGACTTTTTGATGATGACCAGTCTTACTGGCATGAGGTGATAACCTCATTGTAATTTTGATTTGAATTTCTCTTATATTTAGCAATGTTGAGCATTTTTTCATGTACCTCTTGACCATCTGTATATCTTCTTTAGAGAAATGTCTACTTAGATCTTATATTCATTTTTAGATGTTTTTTAATTGAGCTGTTTTTATGTCTTAGAGATTAATCCCTTGTCAGTTTCCTTGTTTGGAAATATTTATACCAACCTGTGGGTTGTCTTTTTGTTAGACTAATATTTTTTCTTTTTTCTTTTTTTGTTATGCAAAGACTTTTAAGTTTAATTATGTCCAATTTGTTAATTTTTGTTTTTATTTTCATTACTTTAGGAGAGAGATCCAAAAGATATTGCTGTGATTTATGTCAGTGTACTCTACCTATGTTTTCCTCTAGAGTTTTATAGTTTCTGGTCTTACATTTGGAAGTTTAATCCATATTGTTTATTTTTATGTATGGTGTTAGAGAATGTTCTAATTTCATTCTTTTACATGTAGCTGTCCAGTTTTCCCAGCACCACTTATTGAAGAGACTCTCTTTTCTCTGTTATATATTCTTGCCTCATTTGTCATAGATTAGTTGACCATATGGTAAGTTGACCATAGGCTTTCTAGGGGAGTCCCTAGTGGCTCTGCAGAAAAATCCACCTGTGTTGCAGGAGATTCACATTTGATCCCTGGGTTGGGGCCCCTGGAGGAGGGCATGGCAATTCACTCAAGTATTCTTGTCTGGAGAATCCCATGGACAGAGGAGCCTTGTGGACTACAGTCCATAGGGTTGCAAAGAGTCAGACATGACTTAAGAGGCTTAACATGCACACACACATGTGGTTTTGTATCCTGTTCTGTTGATCTATATTTCTGCTTTTGTGCTAGTGCCATATTGCTTTGATGACTGTATCTTTGTAGTATAGTCTATAGTCTGGGGACCTGATTATTCCAGCTCTATTTTTCCTTCTCAGGATTCCTTTGGCTATTTGGTATCTTTTGTATTTTCATACAAATTGTAATTTTTTTGTTCTAGTTCAATGAAGAATGCATTGGTAGTTTGATAAGGATTGCATTTAATCTGTAGTTTGCCTTGAGTATTATAGTCATTTTGACAATATTGATTCTTCCAATCCAATAAAACAATATATCTTTCCATCTATTCTTGTTATCTTTAACTTCTTTAATCAGCATGTTAGAGTTTTTGGAGTACCAGTCTTTTGTCTCCTTAGGTAAATTTATTCCTAGGTATTTTATTCTTTTCGATGTGATGATAAATGGGACTGTTTCCTTAATTTCTCTTTCTGATTTTTCATCATTAAAAATTCAACAGTTTTTAGCAATATTTGCAAGGAACAGAGGGGAAATATTAAAGCTGTGAGTGCGTGCTAAGTCATTTCAGTCATGTCTGACTTTTTGCGAACCTATCGACCGTATTCCATTAGGCTCCTCTGTCCATGGGATTCTCCAGGCAAGACTAATGGAGTAGATTGCCAGTTCTTACTCCAGGGGATCTTTCTTATCCAGGGATTGAACCCACATCTCTTATGTCTCCTGCAATGGCAGATGGGTTCTTTACCACTAGTGCCACCTGGTAAACCCATTAAAGCTGTAGTATTCTTTAAAAATGGAGAAGGCTGTGGCACCCCACTCCAGTACTCTTGCCTGGAAAATCCCATGGACAGAGCCTCGTAGGCTGCAGTCCATGGGGTCACTAATAGTCAGACACGACTGAGTGACTTCACATTGACTTTTCACTTTCATGCATTGGAGAAGGAAATGGCAACCCACTCCAGTATTCTTGCCTGCAGAATCCCAGGGATGGGGGAGCCTAGTGGGCTGCCGTCTATGGGGTTGCACAGAGTCGGACACGACTGAAGAGACTTAGCAGCATTCTTTAAAAAAGAGAACTTGAGGTCAGTGAAAATGGCCATGGACTAACTTTAGAAGTTTGGAGAGACACAAATGGATCTGCAATTCTTGCTCTGAGAACTTTGAAGGCTTTTAATCCCCAGATGCATGTATTTTACTTTATTATACTTTTTAATTTTCAAAGCCCCTTAGAGTTAGATTCTCTTTTTTAGGTTTGGCATGAGGTGGTGCTGATTCCTTTGAAACCAAATATACCTTGATGAGCTCTGTGGCAAGAATTGACACAGTCAGGAAGCAGTCAGCAGTTTTCTTTAAGAAATGGACTGTTGCCATCAGTTTTTCTGTTTCAACATCTGAACTGCTGTCGGTATGTTTCCATTTGACCTATGAGTTCATGCCAGTGGGAAAAATAATACTCTCATTGTATACCAAATTTTATTATTTTCATGGATCCTTTAAGCCTTTGTTCAAAAAAAGCAAGAGGAAGATAAATGAGAAAAAGCATAGGGATCACCCAAGATCCATCTATTTTTATGATTGTTTCTAGGATACCTTCCTCCCTAAGAATTGTAGCAGAACAACCCACACTAGAGTAGTTATTTGTCAAAGTAGTCTCTTTTTTTGGAGTCCTGGTTTCTAAATCTTCAAGAATATGAAAACCACATTTCCATGACAAACCATTATGTCACTTCTGGAATTTGTGGTCAGTCTTGGACACTTCTGCAGAGAGCTAATAAAGATTAGACCTGCATTGTGACTGACAGATAGCTAAGTAATGGTGCATAGATCAGCTTTCCATAATTCAATTCATATTTAGAAGATTCACAGTCACAAAACTACCTGTTAAATGAAAAAAGAACTGTAGTGCTGCATTTAGTGTGCGACCTTAGGTAGTTTTATAAGAACCAAATAGGTCTCAAGGCTTCCATGCTGTGATTGCTGCATAAATGTGGGTTTAGCAACTTTGTGTTTACAAATGCAGCAGTAATTAACCATTTAACCCTTAAGAATTTTCAACTCATGTATTATTTTCCTCAGAATAGCAAAGAGCTTTTTTTTTCTTTCTTTCTTTTTTTTACCTGTTTGACAGATTGAGTAGCTTCTTTCTCCAACTGTGGACCACAGAGGGAAAAATAAAACACTAAAGCCCAGATAATAAACATTTTCTAAGCTTCTAAGCAAATTCAGTTCACTTCAGTCGCTCAGTCATGTCCGACTCTTTGCGACCCCATGAATCGCAGCACGCCAGACCTCCCTGTCCATCACCAACTCCCGGAGTTCACTCAGACTCACATCCATTGAGTCAGTGATGCCATCCAGCCATCTCAACCTCTGTTGTCCCCTTCTCCTCCTGCCCCCAATCCCTCCCAGCATCAGAGTCTTTTCCAATGAGCCAACTCTTCGCATGAGGTGGCCAAAGTACTGGAGTTTCAGCTTTAGCATTATTCCTTCCAAAGAAATCCCAGGGCTGATCTCCTTCAGAATGGACTGGTTGGATCTCCTTGCAGTCCAAGGGACTCTCAAGAGTCTTCTCCAACACCACAGTTCAAAGGCATTAATTCTTCTTCGGTGCTCAGCTTTCTTCACAGTCCAACTCTCACATCCATACATGACCACAGGAAAAACCATAGCCTTGACTAGGCAGACCTTTTTTGGCAAAGTGATATCTCTGCTTTTTAATATGCTATCTAGGTTGGTCAAAACTTTCCTTCCAAGGAGTAAGCGTCTTTTAATTTCATGGCTGCAATCACCATCTGCAGTGATTTTGGAGCCCCAAAATATAAAGTCTGACACTGTTTCCACTGTTTCTCCATCTATTTCCCATGAACTGATGGGACCGGATGCCATGATGTTCGTTTTCTGAATGTTGAGCTTTAAGCCAACTTTTTCACTCTCCTCTTTCACTTTCATCAAGAGGCTTTTCAGTTCCTCTTCACTTTCTGCCATAAGAGTGGTGTCATCTGCATATCTGAGGTTATTGATATTTCTCCCGGCAATCTTGATTCCAGCTTGTGCTTCTTCCAGTCCAGCGTTTCTCATGATGTACTCTGCATATAAGTTAAATAAGCAGGGGGACAATATACAGTCTTGACGTACTCATTTTCTTATTTGGAACCAGTCTGTTGTTCCATGTCCAGTTCTAACTGTTGCTTCCTGACCTGCATACAGATTTCTCAAGAGGCAGGTCAGGTGGTCTGGTATTCCCATCTCTTTCAGAATTTTCCACAGTTTATTGTGATCCACACAGTCAAAGGCTTTGGCATAGTTAATAAAGCAGAAATAGATGTTTTTTCTGGAACTCTCCGACTTGGAGACAGAGTTTGGGGTAAAGGCATAGTACATTAGCATAGCTTAAGACAAACATTTCCATAAGAAAAAGGCATTGGTTATCTCTAGGCTCAAGAATAGCTAACTTCGGTTGAAACCAGGTGTCATTATGGCAACACAGTATTTTAAGAGAAACCTCCCTTTAAATTTGTATAGAGAAGGAAAAAATATTGCTAGTTTGTTTCCTCCTGCCGCTTAAGAGAGATAAAAATGTCTGACACTTGCAGGCTATTTCCTCCATTTGGAGACCCCTGGCCTTCCTGCCTGTTATCCTCTCATTAGGATGAAAATAGTTGTGCAAAATTTTACATCCTTGAGGAGTCAGGGAACTCTGACTTTACACTTTCTCTATCTCTGTTTATGTGTGTGGAGAGAGAAATTTGTTTCCTAAAATGCCCTATGGCAGTGACTGAACTTCTGTGTGATTTGCTTTCTTCAAATGCAGAGTGGGAACAATACTACCATACAGAATATTTTGAAGATAAAAATATATGGCTAACATGGAGGGACTTAGAAAAGGAAAAAAAAATACTATGCAGATAATGCTTACAGTTATTCTGTGTAAGCACTTTTGTGTGTCAGACAATATTACATGCATTATTGCATTTAGATATTATTTGCATCATTTTATAGAAAAGGAAGGTTAAGAATGGTGAATCAGTTTACCAACAGTACGCAGAACTATAATATGTTTACAGGTTTGAGTGAATTCGGAATCCATAGTTTTGAATGATAATCTACCTTTTATAAAATATCCTTATTTGTCTTGACAAATGATTTTGGCTTTGAAATATATTTTTCTAAAACATCAAGTAATATGTTAGCATTTGAATAGTTCTAATGGAATTCCATCATATCTACTAGCTTTATTAGCAGCAGTGCTTTCTAAAGCCGACTTGACTTCTAATTCCAGTAGAACTATTCAAAACCCTAAAGGATGATGCCATCAGGGTGTTGCATTCAATACGTCAGCAAATCTGGAAGACCCAGCAGTGGCCACAGGATTGGAAAAGGTCAATCCTTATCCCAGTTCCCGAAAGGGGTAGTACTAAAGACTGTGCTAACCTTTGGACAGTTGCACTCATCTCCCATGCTGGTAAGGACATGCTTAAAATCTTCATCATTTTGTGAACCAAGAACTTCCAGATTTCCAAGCTGGGTTCGGAAAAGGATGAGGAACCAGAGGTCAATTTGCCAACATTCACTGGATTATAGAGAAAGCTAGGTAGAAAAATATCTACCTCTGTTTCATCAACTATGCTAAAGCCTTTGACTGTGTGGATCATAACAAACTGTGGAAAACTCTTAAAGAAATAGGAATACCTGACCATCTTACCTGTCTCCTGAGAAACCTGTATGCGGGTCAAGAAGCAACAATTAGAACCCTATATGGAACAACTGATTGGTTCAAGATTGAGAAAGGAGTACAACAGGGCTGTCTGCCGTCACCCTGTTGGTTATACCTATATACTGAGCACATCATGAGAAATTCTGGGTTGAATGAATTACAAGCTGGAATCAAGATAGGTGGGAGAAACATCAACTACCTCAGATATGTGATGGATGATACCACTCTAATGGCTGAAAATGAAGAGGAACTCAAGAGCCTCTTGATGAGGGTGAAGGAGGAGATTGAAAGAGTTGGCTTAAAATTCAATATTAAAAAAAAAAAAAAAACTAAAATCATGGCATCTGGCCCCATTACTGCATGGCAAATAGAAGGGGGAAAAGTGGAAGTAGTGAAAACATTTCTCTTGGGCTCTAAAATCACTGCAGATGGTGACTGCAGCCTTGAAATCAGAAGACAATTTCTTCTTGGAAGGAAAGCTATGACAAACCTAGACAGTGTATTGAAAAGCAGAGACGTTACTTGCCCCCAAAAGTCTACATAGTCAGGCTATGGTCTTCCCAGCGGTTACATACGTTGGGTGAGAGATGGACCGTAAAGAAGGCAGAACGCCAAAGAATTGATGCTTTGAACTGTGATGCTAGAGAAGACTCCCGAAAGTCCCCTGGACAGCAACAAGATCAAACCAGTCAGTCTTAAGGGAAATCAACCCTGAATAGTCATTGGAAGAACTGAAGCTGAAACGGAAGTTCCAGTATTTCAGTCATCTGATGCAAACAGCAGACTCATTGAAAAGGTCCCTGATGCTGGGAAAGACTGAGGGAAGAAGAAGAAGCAGGTGTCAGAGGATGAGATGCCTGGATGGCATCACTGATGCAATGAACATGAATGTAGGCAAACTTTAGGAGATGGTGAGGGACAAGGAGTCCTGGCAAGCTGCAGTCCATGGGATGGAAAAGAGTCAGACACGACAGGGTGGCTGAACAACAACTGTGTTAGTGTTTATTCCAAATGGCAAAAATTATTACATCTTATTGGACAGGGGAAAATCAAATATAAGAGAGGCTAAGGGAACTTCTAGTCTGCATCTTTATTTTGCTAATGATAAAATTAAGGAAAATGCCTAAATTGGTTAAGTAGTATAAGGATGTAAAAGGGTGTATAAGTAGTATAAGAGTTTTTAAGTTAGTTAAGTTAGTATAAGAATGATTACCAGAGCTTGGGGCTAGTGCACTGGGATGACCCAGAGGGATGGTATGGGGAGGGAGGAGGGAGGAGGGTTCAGGATGGGGAGCATATGTATACCTGTGATGGATTCATTTTGATATTTGGCAAAACTAATACAATTATGTAAAGTTTAAAAATAAAATAAAATTAAAAAAAAAAGAATGATTACCAGAGCCACCTGTAAAATGTGTCATCCATATGACTCATAATCTCATGTCTTACAATAGAGCAATACTGTAATGTCTTTTCTTTTTTTATTTTATTTTTTAACTTTACAATATTGTATTGGTTTTGCCATATATCAAAATGAATCCACCACAGGTATACATGTGTTCCCCATCCTGAACCCTCCTCCCTCCTCCCTCCCCATACCATCCCTCTGGGTCGTCCCAGTGCACCAGCCCCAAGCATCCAGTATCGTGCATCAAACCTGGACTGGCGACTCGTTTCATATATGATATATATGTTTCAATGCCATTCTCCCAAATCATCCCACCCTCTCCCTCTCCCTCTCCCACAGAGTCCAAAAGACGGTTCTCTCCAACTAAGTCATCAGCATCTAGAACCTGGCTCTATGCATTGCCAGATCCTCCGTGTATGGGATATATGGGGCATGTTGTCACCATTCTGTAGTTTAATTGAATGAAAAAATATATAAACACGTTAGACCCTTTAGAAGTATGCCTGGCTTTTAAGGTATTGTGTGCAAATACTCTAGTCTTTCAGATATTCTGTGCATATTGACAATGTGTTTCTAAATGGTGGAATTTATGCCAGCAGATAAACCTGTTCTCTAGTGTAATTTTTATTAAGTTTACTGGATGGCTTTGAGCAATAACCAAATTCAAGGTACATCTGGATTTTATTTTTTTACAATATTTAAAAATATTTAGAAGCTGCGTCGATATTTCTGCCGATGCAAAACTTGAAAAGGCATGGAACTTGAGGATAATAACATGGCACACTGAAGGCGAGCCCCAGCCCTTATTGTGACGGGTAACTAGGTATATGGCAGTGACAGTATGGTGAATGAGAGCCACACGGTGATGAGGGCAGAGCTGACTGTGAACAGGTGCCTGAGTTTGTGCTGATCCATATAAAATAATGAAGCCAGGGTCCTAAATTGTGACTCTTGACTTGTAAAGAGCTCTTGCGATAGTGTGACTAAAAGAATTTAACATTTAAAATTGAAGTAAGATATTGCAGAGGTCATTAAACAATCATTTGGAGGAGATGAATTCTGAAAAACTTTATCTCAATTCATTTCTCGGTTAAAGAAACCCTGAGACAGCTAAAGACACATTGTTTACACTTCAGATTCAAGAATAAACTCAAAAGAACATTCATTAAAATACAAAAGAAGCTTAATTATGCCAATTATTTTCCCCTATTATTTAGTAAGCATTTTGTTTCAGGGTCATGTGTATGGTAGTGATCCTAGTTTTATGAAACAGGATCTGAAATTTTGAGCTAACTAAACTAACCAATTATTATAATAATATAAATTCAAATTTTAAAATATGAATGCAAAGCAAACAGCTTTTTCCTGCTAACCTCTGAAGATGCAGTGACCATTAGATAATATATAGACAGAGGTGATACAAAGCAGTAAAAAGAGAGCAGCGGCTGATCGATCACAAGACAAATATTCTGTCCTCACCAACTCTCTTACTAACTAGCTGAGTAGACTTGGTTAAGTGTTAACATTCCATTAGATAAAGATGTGGAAATAGATTATATGGTGATTCTAACACTAAAATTCCATTACTTGATTCTAAAATTCAAGGACGAATCTCATGTACAGATGACATGGCTCTAGGTCCTCCATAATAAGCTGCTTTGTAATTATCTAAAGGAATGGTATTTTTGACCAGTTCAAAGTAATGGAAACGTAAACTAAGAAGAGATAAACATATCTAATAAACACACCTAATTAGTCTTTGGTGGATACATATCAGCTGGAAAACTTAATAAACAGTCTAAAGGTTCTATTTCCAATGTGGAATCAGATCCTTTTAGAAGATTTGCTGCATGACATCAGTCACTTTTCCAAAAACTGTAGCCCTTCCATCTACAGTTTACTATTTGTCCCTTCCCTTCTACTGCATTTCCTCCTCTGTCTCCTCCTCATTCTCTCTAAAGTTCTCATTTTCAGTCTCTCTGAATACACTCTTCCTATACAGTTTTCTATTTTATCAATAACTAGGAGAAGGCAATGGCAACCCACTCCAGTACTCTTGCCTGGAAAATCCCATGGACAGAGGGGCCTGGTGGGCTGCAGTCCATGGGGTCACTAGGAGTCAGACAGGACTGAGTGACTTCACTTTCACTTTTCACTTTCATGCATTGGAGAAGGAAATGGCAACCCACTCCAGTGTTCTTGCCTGGAGAATCCCAGGGATGGGGGAGCCTGATGGGCTGCCATCTATGGGGTCGCACAGAATCGGACACGACTGAAGCGACTTAGCAGCAGCAGCAGCAGCAGACACGCCTCATGCTAAGATTTTGCCATTCAGTTGGATGTGTTCTAGTTTTCCTTACAGAAGAAATATCAAGTTGTGTCTTTGTGAGAACACACCTTAGTATATCTTCAAAATCTATTTCATATTAACTACATGTTGTCTCATTTTTTTCAGAATTATTTGAAAATCTCTTAATGAGGGTTAGTTTACATATAAACAAACTTCTACATACAAATAAAAAATAGTCATATCCTAATGATTTTATTAGTTTTATTTGTAGTGGTCTATCTTCTTTAGATGTCTTACTCCTAATTTACTGGGTCTGTCCTCTTTAGAGAATAACAGTTACTCTGAATTTAAACACATGCAGTGATACCTACTCACACTGTAGATATCTGAAGCAGTCTTATGGCCCTGTAAGGCAGCTGTATCTTATTTAACCAATAGAAACATCCAGTGGGCAGGAGCTTCATGTCAGTCAGGCCTCTTGGTACTTTTCCAATCATGTGATAATGGTAAACGTAACCTTGGTCTGTTTAAACGGAATAAGTTGTTTTGGTCTTTCATGTTATTTTTTCTAAATTCATGAGTAAATAATAGAAAACTAGGAAAAGGGAAAATGGTATAAAATACAAGCTTATTAATTAAGCAGCATAAAATAGTTTAGCACAATACACATATATTCAAAATATTCTTTATTTAGAGATACTGATTTATTAGCAGGTGAAAATGAAAAAAAAAAGAAAAGAAAAAAACTCAGAGCCCTAGAAGAGGACCCTTTTTGCCTGGCTAATTAGATATCTTTATGTATAAGAGAATCTTGGTAAGTATGCAATATAACCTACCAGGCCACATTAACACTTGGACTTACCTAACATGTTGTAGAGGAGGAGCTTATGAATTGTGTAGAGTTGTATTAGATTATCCTGAATGTCTTTTTCAGCCCTAAGAATCTGAATTTACGTATTCCAAGTCCTCAGTTTAATGACCAGTGGAAATGTTAATTACTCTTCCTGATCCAGCCTTGTATCAGCTGCTCCAAGAGACCTCTCTCATTCCTCCTGGTGTCAGACATTTTCTCCCCTGGTACCTACAAAGTACTTTGATAATTTTTTTTTGACTTTATATTAGAACTTATTTGCTCTCAATAAAGTGATAGATTTATATTTCCCTGGCCTTGGAAATCTGCTCATGTAGTTCCTTAACTTCCATGTAGTTATTTCCTTTGCTGTGCTGAGCTTAGTGACTCAGTCATGTCCAACTCTTTGTGACCCCATGGACTGTAGCGCCCCAGGATCCTCTGTCTTTGGGGATTCTCCAGGCAAGAATACTGGAGTGGGTTGCCATGCCCTCCTTTAGGGGATTTTCACAACCCACGGATAGAACCCAGGTCTCCTGCATTGCAGGTGGATTCTTTACCGACTGAGCCACCAGGACCTGTAAAAAGCCCTCCTTACCTTTCAGTTGTAGCCTGGAGGGCTACAGTCCATGGGATCACAGAGAGTCGAACATAACTGAGTGACTAAGCACAGCGTCTTTCAATTCAGATGCCAGAAGCCTTCCTTTATCGATATCAGAAGGCTTTGCTTCCATTTCCTAAATCTGCTAAGATAGGCTTTAAATGGTTTTAATCATAATTTACCTTGTATTGTAGCAGTGGTTTACAGACTTTAATGTGCCTAAGAACCACCTTAATTGATTTTTTAAAGTTTTTTTTTTTTTTGGGGGGGGCCTTATTTAAGGAAAGCCTCTGGTTCATGAAGTAGGATTGGGTCCAGGAATTGACATTTCTAACAAGCCCAGAGATGATACCTGTGATGCTAACAGACTGCTCTTTGAGAACAACAGTACAATCTAAAGGGAGGGGTTTTGCTTCTCAAAGTTCAGGGCAAGATTGTTTTTCATCTTTATATTTCCAAAGTCTTATGCTCTAGGAAATTTTCTATGAATAAAGAGCCAAACAAGGACAAGTAGTATTTAATCATGCTTATTTTCTAGCTCACGAAACTCTCATAGTGCTAATTCCTTAAAGATGAAAAAATAAAAGAGTTCAATTGAAAAATGAGTTTCTCTGTGTTTATGGAAACAACATATCTGACAAAGAAATGTCCTTTTCACATGGATAAAGGCAAACAATAGAAGGGAGTAGTTCTATATTTGGGAAAAGGGAAATTATTCAAGCATACTTTTATTCCATTTAAGGGAATGCCATGTTCTGGAAAATCCAAATTTGTTAATGCCTACAAGAATTGGAAAAAAAAATAGTTCAATGTAGAAAAGAAAAATAATTTGACAAAATATTTGTCAAATATTACCATGTAATCACATAAAGGCAATCTGGAACTTTCTCTTTGTGGAATTGGAACAGAATCTTCTAGACTAAGGAGCATATATACCTAGACCTCACAGTGCTGTTTCAGTGTGGCATCTCTGCATTAGGTTTTGTGTGGTCACTAAGAAACCACTGACACAACAGCTTCAAATCTAATTTCTTCAGATTAGTAAAGGACACGGTGCTCTTCTTATTGATTGAGGAAAGTCTCATCATGCCTAGCCACTCTCAGAGAAACAGAATTTTAAGACATGTAAAGGACTAAAACAGTAATATTTTCTTTTTAATACAGTGCCCAGTTGTTGTTTTAAGTAACCCAAAGCAACAAATAGAAATAGAGACACAAAGTCCTACAACTTGGCCCTCAAGACAAAGATTTACAAAAAATCAGAATCTGGTCAGCCAGAAATAAGCAGCCATTTTCTAATCAATTCTCCAGTCATCTTGGGCATACTTTTTGTAGTTTCAGAAAGGCAGTGTTCTTAAGATATATATGTTCTGAGAATTCCAAGATATATGCTTAAGTCTTTAATCCATTTTTTAAATTGATTTTTGTATATGGTGTAAAGATAGGGTACAATTTTGTTCTTTGCATGTGGGTATTTAGTTTTCCCAGCATCATTCATTTGAAGATCTCCTTTCTCCATTGTATATTCTTGGCACCTTTGTTGAATATTAATTGACTGTATATGATTGGTTTTATTTCTGGCTCTCTATTCTGTTCCATTTGTACCCATGTCTACTTTTATACAAGTACCATACTGTTTTAATTACTACAACTTTGTAATATAATTCAAAATCAGGAAGCTTGATGCCTGTATGTTCCTCATCACGATTGTTTTGACTGTTCAGGTTCTATATGAGTTTTCAAATTACTTTTTCTATTTCTGTGAAAAATACCTTTGGGATTTTGATAGGGACTTACGTTGAATCTGTAAATTCCTTCAACAATATTAATTCCTCCCAATCCATGAACATGGAATATTTTCCATTTATTTGTGTCTTTTTCAATTTCTTTCATCAATTTCATACAGTTTTCAGTGTGTCGAGATTTAATTCATTTAAATTTATTCCTAAGTATTTTATTCTTTTTGGTATTATCCTAAATGGTATTATTTTCTTGATTCCCTTTCCTGATAAGTCAATGGTGTAAAAAAATACAACTGTTTTTTGTATGTTGGTTTTTTATCTTGCAACTTTACGGAATTATTAGTTCCAACAGATATTTTGTTTTTGGTGTGGTATCTTCAAGAGTTTCTTACATATAGGATTGTGCCATCTTCAGATAGAGACTATTTTAGTTTTTCTTTTCTGTTGTGGATTTCTTTTCTTTTTATTTATTTATTTTTTGCCTGATTGTTTTTGCCAGTACTTTCGGTATTGCATTGAATAGAAGTGACCAGGATGAGCATTCTTCCCTTGCAACAGAACTTGGAAGAAAAGCTTTCAATTTTCCCTATTCATTGTGATGTTAGCTGTGGCGTTT
The DNA here is from genome assembly GCF_003369695.1 of Bos indicus x Bos taurus. Classification (NCBI taxonomy): domain Eukaryota; kingdom Metazoa; phylum Chordata; class Mammalia; order Artiodactyla; family Bovidae; genus Bos; species Bos indicus x Bos taurus. The sequence goes on along the minus strand of NC_040103.1, from coordinate 23,112,356 downwards.
TGACAGATGGACTGACTATTCTGACTAGGACTTCCAGTACTATATTGAATAAACATGGTAAGAGTGAACAAAATCTCAGGCAATAAAAACAAAAATAAATGACTGTGGCTATGTCAAATTAAAATGCTTTCATATAGCAAAATGAAAAGTCAACTAGCAATCAAGAGAAAATATTTGTAAATTGTTTATCCAGTAGTAGGCTAAAATCCAAAATTTATAATGCACATTACTCAGCAAAAAATAACCTGATTTAAAAATGGGCAAATGACCTATATAGACATTTTTCCAAAGAAGACATACAAGTGGTCAACAGATATGTGAAAAAAATATTCAATGTCACTAATTGTCAGGAAATACAAATCAAAATCACAATGAGATATTACCTCATACCTCTTAGGATGGGTAGTATCAAAAACATTTGAAAGATAACAGGTGTTAGTGAGGGTGTGAAGAAAAGGGAATTCTTGTACATTGGTTAGTGGTATTATCAACTGGCACAAAGACAAAGATTTACAAAAAATCAGAATCTGGTCAGCCAGAAATAAGCAGCCCTTTCTAACCAATTCTCCAGTCATCTTGGGCATACTTTTTGTAGTTTCAGAAAGGCAGTGTTCTTAAGATATATATGTTCTGAGAATTCCAAGATATGGCAACCAATTGGAGTTTCCACAAGAAACTAAGAGCTACCATATGATCCAGCAATCTCACCTCTAGGTATATAATTAAAGGAAATAAAATTAGTATAAAATAAAAGAGATATCTGTGCTGCCACTATTCACAACAGCCAAGGTGTTGAAACAACCTAAGTATCAGTGGACAGATGATTGGGTAAAGAAACTGTGAGATATGAATTTTTCAGAAAAGAAGGCCCTGACATTTGAAACAGCATGGATGAACTGGAAGACAGTATGCCAAATGAAATACATCAGACCCAGAAAGAAAATCCTGTATGCTCACACTCTATGTGGAATCTAAAAAAGTTGAATACACAGAAGCAGAGAGTATAAAGGCAGTTCCTAGGGGCAGATGGGAAGGTAGGGGAATCAGGGATGTATTGATCAAAGAGTAAAAAATTGAAGTCATTGAGGAAAAATAACTCTAGAAGTATAATTTATTCCCATGAAGACTGTAGTCAATAATAGTTTATTGACTGGATCCAAATAGGAAAAGGAGTACATCAAGGCTGTATATTGTTACCCTGCTTATTTAACTTATATGCAGAGTACATCATGAGAAACGCTGGACTGGAAAAACACAAGCTGGAATCAAGATTGCCGGGAGAAATATCAATAACCTCAGATATGCAGATGACACCACCCTTATGGCAGAAAGTGAAGAGAAACTAAAGAGCCTCTTGAGGAAAGTGAAAGTGGAGAGTTAAAAAGTTGGCTTAGCTCAATATTCAGAAAATGAAGATCATGGCATCCGGTCCCATCAGTTCATGGGAAATAGATGGGGAAACAGTGGAAACAGTGTCAGACTTTATTTTTTTGGGCTCCAAAATCCCTGCAGATGGTGACTGCAGCCATGAAATCAAAAGACACTTACTCCTTGGAAGGAAAGTTATGACCAACCTAGATAGCATATTCAAAAGCAGAAACATTACTTTGCCAACAAAGGTTCGTCTAGTCAAGGCTATGGTTTTTCCAGTGGTCATGTATGGATGTGAGAGTTGGACTGTGAAGAAGGCTGAGCACCGAAGAATTGATGCTTTTGAACTGTGGTGTTGGAGGAGACTCTTGAGAGTCCCTTGGACTGCAAGGAGATCCAACCAGTCCATTCTAAAGGAGATCAGCCCTGGGATTTCTTTGGAGGGAATGATGCTAAAGTTGAAACTCCAGTACTTTGGCCACCTCATGTGAAGAGTTGACTCATTGGAAAAGACTCTGATGCTGGGAGGGATTGAGGGCAGGAGGAGAAGGGGACAACAGAGGATGAAATGGCTGGATGGCATCACTGACTCAATGGACGTGAGTCTGGGTGAACTCTGGGAGTTGGTGATGGACAGGGAGGCCCGGTGTGCTGCGATTCATGGGGTCGCAAAGAGTCGGACATGACTGAGCGACTGAACTGAACTGAACTGAAGTACTAAAGATGTACTAAGAGAGTAAATTTCAGGTACTCCTTCCACACACATCCGAAAGGTAACTATGTGAAGAGACAGATGTGTTAATCACTTTAACTATAGTTGTGTTAGTTGCTCAGTCTTATCTGACTCTTTGTGACCCCATGGACTGTAGCCTGCCAGGCTCCTTCATCCATGGGATTTTCCAGGGAACAATGCTGGAGTGGGTTGCAATTTCCTTCTCCAGGGAATCTTCCTGGCTCAGGGATTGAACCCAGGTCTCCCACGTAGCAGGCAGACTCTTTACCACCTGAGCTACCAGGGAAGCCCAGTGTCATTCCCTTTAACTATTGATGTATACCAAATTATGTTGTGTAAATTGAAAGTGAAAGTCATTCAGTCCTGTTTGACTCTTTGCAACCCCATAGAATGTACAGTCTATGAAATTCTCCAGGCCAGAATACTGGAGCGGGTAGCCTTTATCTTCTCCGGGGGATCTTCCCAACTCAGGGATAAAACCAAGGTCTCCCTCATTGCAGGCAGATTTGTTAGCAGCTGAGCCAGAAGGAAAGCCCAAGAATACCTGAGTGGGGAGCCAATCCCTTCTCCACCAGATCTTCCTGACCCAGGAATTGAACTGAATTTCAGGAAGATTCTTTACCAACTGAGCTATCAGGGAAGCCCATTGTGTACATAAAATACACATCAATTCAATTCAGTGGCTCAGTCTGTCCAACTCTTTGCGAACCCATGAATTGCAGCATGCCAGGCCTCCCTGTCCATCACCAACTCCGGGAGATCACTCAAATTCACGTCCATAGAGTCGGTGATGCCATCCAGCCATCTCATCCTCTGTCGTCCCCTTCTCCTCCTGCCCCCAATCCCTCCCAGCATCAGAGTCTTTTCCAATGAGTCAACTCTTCACATGAGGTGGCCAAAGTACTGGAGTTTCAGCTTTAGCATCATTCCTTCCAAAGAACACCCAGGACTGATCTCCTTTAGAATGGACTGGTTGGATCTCCTTTCAGTCCATGGGACTCTCAAGAGTCTTCTCCAACACCACAGTTCAAAAGCATCAATTCTTCAGTGCTTAGCTTTCTTCACAGTCCAACTCTCACATCCATACATGACCACTGAAAAAACCATAGCCTTGACTAGACGGACCGTTGTTGGCAAAGTAATGTCTCTGCTTTTTATTTTATTCATTTATTTTTTACTTTACAATATTGTATTGGTTTTGCCATACATCAACCTGAATCTGCCATGGGTGTACATGTGTTCCCAATCCTGAACCCCCATCCCACCTCCCTCCCCATACCATCCCTCTGAGTCATCCCAGTGCACCAGCCCCAAGCTTCCTGTATCCTGCATCGAACCTGGACTGGTGATTTGTTTCTTATATGATATTATACATATTCTAATGCCATTCTCCCAAATCATCCCCCCACTCCTTCTCCCACAGAGTCCAAAAGACTGTTCTATACATCTGTGTCTCTTTTGCTGTCTCGCATACAGGGTTATCATTACCATCTTTCTAAATTCTATATATATGTGTTAGTATACTGTATTGGTGTTTTTCTTTCTGGCTTACTTCTCTCTGCTTTTTAATATGCTATCTATGTTGGTCAAAACTTTCCTTCCAAGGAGTAAGCGTCTTTTAATTTCATGGCTGCAATCACCATCTGCAGTGATTTTGGAGCCCCCCAAAATAAAGTCTGACACTGTTTCCACTGTTTCCCCATCTATTTCCCATGAAGTGATGGGACCAGATACCATGATCTTCATTTTCTGAATGTTGAGCTTTAAGCCAACTTTTTCACTGTCTTCTTTAACTTTCATCAAGAGGCTTTTAACTCCTCTTCATTTTCTGCCATAAGGGTGGTGTCATCTGCATATCTGAGGTTATTGATATTTCTCCCAGCAGTCTTGATTCCCTCTTGGTCTCCTCCAGCCCAGTGTTTCTCATAATGTACTCTGCATATAAGTTAAATAAGCAGGATGTTGGCAATTTGATCTCTGGTTCCTCTGCCTTTTCTAAAACCAGCTTAAACATCTGGAGGTTCACAGTTCATGTATTGTTTTAGCCTGGCTTGGAGAATTTTAAGCATCACTTTACTAGTGTGTGAGATTAATGCACTTGTGCGGTAGTTTGAGCATTCTTTGGCATTGCCTTTCTTTGATGTTGGAATGAAAACTGACCTCTTCCAGTCCTGTGGCCACTGCTGAGTTTTCCAAATTTGCTGACATATTGAGTGCAGCACTTTCACAGCATCATATTTCAGGAGTTGAAATAACTCAACAGGAATTCCATCATCTCCACTAGCTTTGTTTGTAATAATGCTTCCTAAGGCCTGTTTGACTTCACATTCCAGGATATCTGGCTCTAGGTGAGTGATCACATCATTGTGATTATCTGGGTCATGAAGATCTTTTTTGTACAGTGTTTCTATGTATTCTTGCCACCTCTTCTTAATATCTTCTGCTTCTTTTAGGTCCCTACCATTTCTGTCCTTTATTGAGCCCATCTTTGCATGAAATGTTCCCTTGGTATCTGTAATTTTCTTAAAGGGATCTCTAGTTTTTCCCATTCTATTTTTTCCCACTATTTCTTTGCATTGATCTCTGAGGAAGGCTTTTTTATATCTCCTTGATATTCATGTGACAAATGAAAATGGGACTTAAAATGAAAGTTGGTTTTACATGGTTTTTCTTTTAAAGAAATTAACTTATACAACTAAATCTTCATTCATTTATATTTGAAGGTCTCTAAAGCAATTTTCTGAGATATCTGCATTGGTAAAATTGAACCAAGAAGTGACAACATTTTACATGTACCACTAGTCATGAATAATATTGAAAATTTTATGAAATAATTATATCCAATAAGATAAATGACCTCAAAGTTTTAAGGCTTCTAAAAATAATTAATTATTCCCATGCTATAGAATTGTCACAGAAAGTGAAAAAAGAAAATCCATTTAAGTATCTAGACATAATTCTGATAGCAAAGCCTGACAAAGATAGTACAAAAATGAAAATATTATAATCCATTATAGGATACTTCTTATAATTATAGATGTAAAGATGCAATATAAAATACTAGAAAAGTGAATCCAAACAATTAGGAAACCTTTACCATATCTTAGAAGACTATGGTTTAATATTAGTTAATCAAGAAAACATTTTGTATTACATTAATGAGAGAAAATTGTAAAAATCTGATCATTTTCCTTGTTCAGTCTCTCAGTTGTGTCCAACTCTTTGCAACCCCATGGGCTGTAATACCAGGCTTTCCTGACCTTCACTATCACCCAGAGTTTGCTCAAACTCATGTCTATTGAATCACTAATGCATTCAACCATCTCATCCTCTACCATCTTGCTTTCTACCCTTCTCCTCTTGCTTTCAGTCTTTCCCAGCATCAGGATCTTTCCCAATGAATCGGCTCTTTGCATCAGCTGGCCGAAGTATTGGAGCTTCAACTTCAATATCAGTCCTTCCAGTGAATATTCAGGGTTGACTGGTTTGATCTCCTTGCAGTCCAAGGGACTCTCAAAAGTCTTCTCCAACACCACATTTTGAATGTATCAATTCTTCAGCACTCAGCCTTCTTAATGGTCTAACTCTCACAGTACATGACTACTGGAAAAATCATTGTTTTGACTATATAGACCTTTGTCGGCAAAGAAATGTCTCTGCTTTTTAATACACTGTCTAGGTTTGTCATAGTTTTACTTCCAAGGAGCAAGCATTTTAATTTCACACTGCAGTCACTTTTGGAGCAGTGATTTTGGAGCCTAGGAAAGTAAAGACTGTCACTCTTTCCATTGTTTCCCCATCTATTTGCTATGAAGTGATGGGACTGGGTGCCATGATCTTTGTTTTATGAATGCTGAGTTTTAAGCCAGATTTCTCACTCTCCTCTTTTAGCTTCATCAAGAGGATCTTAAATTCCTCTTCTCTCTCTTCCATTAGGGTGGTATCATCTGCGTATCTGAGGTTGTTGCTATTTCTCCTGGCAATCTTGATTCTGGCTTGTGCTTCATCCAGCCTGACATTTTGCATGATGTACTCTGCATATAGATTAAATAAGCTGCGTGACAATATACAACCTTGATGTACTCATTTCTCAATTGAGAACCAGTCCAGTGTTTAATGTCCGGTTCTAACTATTGCTTCTTGACATGCATACAGGTTTCTCAGGAGGCAGATAAAGTGGTCTGGTATTCCCTTCTCTTTAAGAATATTCCACAGTTTGCTGTGATCCACACAGTCAAAGGCTTTAGTGTATTCAGTGAAGCAGAAATGGATATTTTTCTGAATTCCCTTGCTTTGTCTATGATCCAGCAGATGTTGGCAATTTAATCTCTGGTTCCTCTGCCTTTTCTAGATCCAGTTTGTACATATGGAACTTCTCAGTTCACCTACTGCTGAAGCCTGGCTTGAAGGATTTTTGACCTTTACCTTGCTAGCATGTGAAATGAATGCAACTGTGCAGTAGTTTAAATGTTTTTTGGCATTGCCTTCTTTGGGATTGAAATGAAAACTGACCCTTTCCAGTCCTGTGGCCATTGCTGAGTTTTCCAAATTTGCCAACATATTGAGTGCAGCACTTTCACAGCATCATCTTTTAGGATTTGAAATAGCTCAGCTGGAATTCCATCACCTCCACTAGCTTTGTTCCTAAGGCAAAGTTGACTTCACACTTCAGGATACCTGGCTATAAGTGAGTGATCATGCTGTCATGGTTATCTGGGTCATGAAGACTTTTTGTGTATAGCTTGTCGGTGTGCTCCTGCCACCTCTTCTTCTTCTTTTAAATTTATTTGTTTTTTATTTGAAGGATAATTGCCACCTCTTCTTATTCTCGTCTTCATCTGTTAGGTCCATACCATTTCTTTCCTTTATTGTGCCCATCTTTGCATGAAACGTTCCCTTAGTATCTCTAATTTTATTGAACAGATCTCTAGTCTTTCCCATTCTATTGTTTTCCTCTATTTCTTTTCATTTTTCACTTAAGAAGACTTTCTTATCTCTCCTTGGAACTCTGCTTTTAGATGGGTTTATATTTCCTTTTGGAGAAGGAAATGGCAACCCACTCCAGTATTCTTGCCTGGAGAATCCCAGGGACAGAGGAGCCTGGTGGGCTGCTGTCTATGGGGTTGCACAGAGTCGGAAACGACTGAAGTGACTTAGCAGCATATTTCCTTTTATCCTTTGCCTTTCACTTCTCTTATTTTCTCAGCTGTTTGGTAGGCCTCCTCAGACCACCATTTTGCCTTTTTGCACTTCTTTTTCTTGGAGATGGTTTTGATCACCACCTCCTGTACAATATTATGAACCTCCATCCATTCTTTTTCTAGCCCTCCATCTATCAGATCTAATCCCTTGGATTCATCTGTCATTCAACTGTATCATCATGAGGGATTTGATCATTTTGATAATGTCAAAATATGCTGATACAATGAGAAATCTATTTCTGGTTTTATGTGTAAAATGTTATTCATTAGCACCACCAACAAAATACTTTTGAGAAATATAAAAGTGAAACAGTATTTCCTTAACATGCTAAAAAATACCAAGCTTGCAGCAGTAACTAGGAGTAGCTGCTACTGCTTCTCTTCTCCTCCCCTTCACCCTCCTCCTCTTCTTTTCTTAATCTTCCTTTCTTTTATATAATTATAGATGTTTGGGCTTCTGTGATAAGACTAAGAAAGATAGTTACAGTATTATAAAATATTGGCCATATTCCCCATGTTGTACAACACATCCTTCAGTCTCATACTCTAGTTTGTGACTTTCCACTCCCCCATCCCTATATTTCATCATATTTTAATTAGAGATACAGGAAATTTTTTTTTTAGGAAAATTTTAAAATACCAATAACAAGCAATGATTTTCTTAGTCACTAGAAAATTATACATCCACCTATGAGTAAGGAATATATTTTGTATATATCTGAGTGAAACTAACTGGGCAGTCTCCTGGTATTAGACAAAGGGCAATTTGTTTCAGTCCTTGGGGAATGCATTTCAACAATATAAATAAAGAAATTTAAAATATGTATTTTTGACTGAATACTTCCATTCCTAGGAAAATTTTATTTACCAAGGTGATTATCTCAAGTGTACCCCCAGAAAGGAAGAAAATAATTTAAAAATCATGGTATATTATAAAATATTCTGCCATTTTACTTTTCATGAAAAGTTTGTAGTAACATCAATTACAAATGAAGAAAAACAGTATAACTGAAACTTTATATATATATATATATATATATATATTCAAACTACACATAAGAGAGAAAAAAAGAGATAAACATTGTGTGAAAGGAAAAAAAGAAACATATTCACAATATTTATTAATATTTTAGGAAAGTGAGAGGATATTTGTTTTCCTTTTTTATTTCCAAGTTTATTTTTAAAATATGTCTTAGTTGAATATAATACAAATATATTAAAAGAGATAAGATCTCGCTCAGGGTACAAAGCTGAATAGATAGTTCATCAAAGGAGGATGCTCTGAATGCATGTCTCTGAGTACAGCAGTAATTAGAGGCATATCATGCCTCCTTTGGTAAGACAAGGTCCTAATGACAATTTACAGAAAGAGTTGGTGGGGGGGGTGGGTCTAGCTTTTTGTCTATGTAGCTGCACAGCTTCAAGCTCACAGTGAACTATTCAGTGCTTTTGTTAAGTGAATGAATACACGCCCAAGTCTAGCTGGCCCAAATCTGTGGGACATTTTTGCGTGGACAACTTCGCTAAGCCCTCCATTAGCACAGGGACGGAAGAGAATAACCTAGGCAAGTTTGAATCGGCTATGGTGGCCCTAGTGGTAAAGAATCAACCTGCCAGTGCTGGGGACACAAGAGACGAGGGTTTGATCCCTGGGTCAGGAAGATCCCCTGGAGTAGGAAATGACAACCCACTCTAGTATTCTTACCTGGAAAATCCCAAGGACAGAGGAGCTTGGTGGGCTACCATCCATGGGGTCTCAAAGAGTCAGACATGACTGAATACATACACACATACATTTTCCCTAAAGTTAAATTCCAAATGTTATACTCAGGTGAACTTTATTTAAATTTAATATGGCAACAGAGTTTTTGTTATTATTAGCTCAAGCATAAAAGTTATATTTCTGAGCTTTACAAGTCACTTTAGAAGACTCTTATTTACTTGAAAACTTAAACTCATCTGAGTCCTAGCCAGTAGGAAAGCTCAGAGATCTCTACAGGAATGTATTCTTTAGTTTGGAATGGCATCATTGAATGCTTCTTTCCTAATGTAGATTAACTTTGATAAACAATTGCTGGTAGTTGAGTGCCAAATATATTCCTTTTTCCCCCTTTTCTGTAGCCCAATGTGTCAGATAGACCATGATAAACCAATTGGATAATTATTAAAGCTAGGGAAAACATGGGTTAAGTTTTACTCTACCTCTGAAAGTTAAGTGAAAATTTCTCATGAAACTGTTTTCTCAGTTCTCCTTGGGAAAATTTTGTAAAACAAAACACTGTAGGCACTCAGCTTAACTGCTCTAGCAGCAATATACAGATAAAATAGAGACTGAAGACTTAAGTGCCAAGGTTATGTTCAACCCCTGCCCTCCATTTAAATTAAAGAAAGAAAGAAAAAAAAGGGAGAGAGAAGGGAGAAAGGGAAAGAAAAACAAGAAAAAACAATGATCCACTGGGAAAGTCACCCAATATTCACTGGAGCTTGCTTTGACTTAAATGTGCTAATTGAAGTAAGCCAAACTGTCGTCTCTCTCAATTCATTAGCAATATTGTAATTAAAAGAGCACCTTCAGTTCCAGAGGGTAATGACCTTTTTAATTGAACTCAGGGATTCAGATTGCTGCTGAACAGTAGTGGATTTAAACGCTGAATTCAAATGCCAAATTTTCTTCTGGTAAATGTACAATTAGGTGTCAGATGTGTGAATTGCACTAGTAATTTGCTTCTGTTTTTAATATATGGCCTTTCTTGGATTTCAGAGGAAGATAGAAGCTATGGAAATATTATCATGTGTTTGATTGACACTTGACTGATCATGATATTTGATTTCCCAAAGAAATTCTGTTGAAAATATTTAAACAAATTGATAAAATATTACCTAAAACAGTCACTATTTGTGCTTCCCCAGGACCTCTTGTCATTATGTAAACATATGTTTCTACATAGTTTTAATCAGTATTTTGTTAGGGTCAAATACTAGGTTATTGTTAACAACAAAACAAGAACAAAAATATTCCATAACTCAGTAGCTTAAACAAGATAGAAATGTACTTTTTTCACATTTGTTGTTGTTGTTCAGTTGCTAATTCATGTCCAACTCTTTGCAACCCCATAGACTACAGCACACCAGGCTTCCCTTTCTTCCACTATCCCCCAGAGTTTGCTCAAACTCCTGTCATTGAGTCAATGATACCATCCCGCCTTCTCCTTCTCTGTCACCCCATTCTCCTTCTGCTCTCAATCTTTCCCAACATCAGGGTCTTTTCCAGTGAGTCGACACTTCACATCAGGTGACCAAAGTATTGGAGCTTTAGCATCAGTCCTTCCAATGAATATTCAAGATTGATTTCCTTTAGGATTGACTGGTTTGATTTTGCTGTCCAAGGGACTCTTACGAGTCTTTCTCATATTCAGTCATGAATGAATATTTCAGGTTAGTCTTACTTCTGCTCTACACAGTCACTCATGGACTCAGGCTGATCGTAGCCTTGCCTTCTTCACCATGTGGTATCTGAGGTCACTCTGGTCAGCCTATATGAAAGGGTAGAGGGAGTGTGGAGAAGACAGGGCTGGTCTTAAGTCTATCAGTGTCATAGACTGCTTCTACTTACCTTCTATTCAAATGAATCACATGGTCTCTTCTAGCTACAGGGGAGATTGGGGGATGTAGTGATGCTGGTAGCCAGTGCCAAACTGCAGACCTATTACCCAGTAAGGAAGGAAAAACTCAACTTTCTGGATGGCTACTGGCTCTATTATAATGTATATGCAGGATCATCTTCTATTTTCTCACATAACATTATTTTGTAAACAATAGACCCTTAATTTAGTGCAGGATATGATGTAAAAACCCTACTGTTGTTATTGTGTAATTGCTAAGTCATGTCCAACCCTCTTGGGACTCCATTGGTTGTAACCTGCCAGGCTCCTCTGTCCATGTAACAACTAGGTTATTATTTTTTATAATTGTCAGAGTGTCTTCTGAAAATGTAGCACTGGGTTATACATCTAGCAGGGAAAAAAAAAAAAAGATATGCTTGTTAAATGCAGCATGGTCTGCATTGATTTTTACCAATTTCATGTTCCCTTGAACAATGTAAAATGGACCACTATATACCTTGACTCAATAGGAAGATAGAATAATTTTCTAAATATTTGCCAAATTGTGCTTACTCTTGCAAGTATATCTGTTGCTAGTCACTGATCTTTTCACAAAGATTTTTTTTGTTGTTGTTGAGAATGGCAAGATCTTAACATTTTAAGTTGGAAGGAATCCTGAAAATAAGCTAACTCTAGCTTTGAAGCTTTACTTTCCTCTCATATTCTTCCAAGTGGTTATTTTGCCTTTACATAAGCAGTTCCTAGGATGGGAAAATCATTGTCTCCATAACACTCAATTCAATATTTCAACATCTTTGACACTGGACTGTTGGAAATAGAGATTCTCATCAAGCATCTATTCAAGTTCAAGGCACTGTGCTACTGCTTTTATATATCTTCCCTCATTTAGGCCTTATACCAAATTTATTGTTAACATAATTTACAGTTTAGAAGAAAAAGTGCTCAAAAAGGTTTAATGTTCAGTGTCACATTGCTGCTTAATGAGAAGCGAAACTTTCTACTGGATTTTCTGGGTCCTATGCCCATGCATTTTCCAAAAAGATGACTCTTTCACACTTATAAAAATTAAAAAAAAATCTTCTACCTAGTAGACATTACTCTATTGTTGAGGGTTCTTCCCATGATGACCCCTTGAAATATTTGAAATAAGCTCTATATGCCATACACTCCCTCTTCTCCATTGTAAAATTTATAGTCACTTCAGTGGTTACTTTTAGCTCTTTCATTGTCGGAAATGCTCTTCTTTAATAGTCTCCAGTTTATTTTTTGATAATTCCTCTCCATGTGATACTCAGAATGGAATGTGTAGTATTCCTAGATTGGCCCAAGTAGCATGATATAATATGAGACTATTATCTCACTTACACAGGCACTTTATTAATTTATCCCTATTGAATTAGCTTTTCAAAATCATGCCATATTATTTATTTCTATTGAACTTAAAGTTAGCATATACTTTTTATATCTTAATAAACTGTTGAATTATAGATCTTAGACATTTAATTATATTATCCTTTTTTCTTATTTTATACTATGAAAAAAGCCTGTGACAAGTCTGTTTGTGTCCTAAAATTTCTGTCAGTGAAACTAAAAAGAATCAAAGTGTGACTCTACTCCAAGGAAAGAACTGTTCCTAAAAATATAAAGCACTTTGCTAAAGTATTTACAGTATATTGTGTCTAACTCTTACTGCTACACTATAATGTGGATATCAGTCTATATTTTTATTCTTTGATATTGAGTAATTTTTCAAAGTTCATAAAGAAGTTTAGAAGAAATGTAAATCTATCGGTGTCTGGTTTTTTTCCTGCTGTGCTATAGTGATAACAATAAATATATATTGGCCCAAAGGACTAACTAGTCATGAAAATATAATAGAAGGAGCTCAGTGGTATTTTTTTAGCTGAACTTGTAAGGGTCTAATGCAATGCTTATATTAAAAGTGAGAGAGATTAAAACTATTGTATTCCAGTCTCTTAAATTGATACGCCTGTGAATTGTAAAACAAGTAAGATTTTCCTCCCATATCCAATTTTGAATGATTATCTCCAAAAGGAGGTAGGTCAACATTGCATTATCAAGTGTTAATACTTTATTCAGCTAAAGGACATGGGAGTCTTCATGTCTGCCAGGATGACCTTTTGGTGAGTTTGTCTGGGAAGGGATCATAAGTGGAGTAACTATGCAGTGTGATTAAACCAGTGTGGAATTACTAGAGGATGTTATTACTTACTCTTGATTCTGAAATGGGAGAAGAAAGTTAAAGCTCCACTGTATAGAGCTTCATCAAGGATACACAGGTCTGTTGTGCTCGTAAACTTCTTTTACTGGGAAATAGATACCCTTCTCACCTGCTTTGACTCTGTTGAAAAGTGAAACCCCATTGGTTGCTATTGTCTCCCCTACATCAGCAATCAAGGTCTATAAGAAGAAGTTGTCAGAGTGACCATTTGTAGAAACAAGGCAATTATCAACTAGAGGGTGTCAGGAATGAGTCTCTTCATATTTCTCCCTTCAGATTTTTAGATCTTAAGACAGAAAATAGACTGTATTTCTTCCAACCCTTTCACAACACTGAGTACAGTGCTCAGCATAAAGTAGGCAGCTTACACATTTGTTGATTAAAGGTTTAACTTTATGGCTTACTAGTCTCACGTGAAATATTTCTCTTTTGCTCTCATCTCTGTTCTCTACAGACAAACAACAACAATGTGAACTAGCCAATAGGTGACAGGAATTTTTACACATCATTTTAACTCTTATTTCCTTATATGTTGAGGGTTTTTATTCTAAATGTATGTACAGTGGAAATGCACAGATTTTTCAGAAATGTTTTTAAATTCTAAGATGATTTCCCCTCATTACTTAGCATATTGCTTCTCTCACTGTCAACTGGTGTGTACTAAGGGAATGCAAATTAACTGTATTATTAATTTAAGTAAGACATAATTAGTAAAGTAAATCTTCTGCCAAAAACCACATACCACATTCCAAAGCCAAGTATAAATGAGCTATGATTAGCCTGCTGTCCCCCTTTATTAGTGTAGATTAATGGTATATTTGCTGTGGGTATAAGGATGCTGTGGGTATAGAAAACATGTGTGTTTTCTAGAAGACTTAGGATTATTTATGCATTATGAAGGGAATTTCCTATCTACTGTCTTGTAGCAAAATCCCAGAATTTAATCATTGTGAGAAACCAGGTTTGATTGGACAAAAGTCAACTGATTAAAAAGCATGAGTCATATTTGTAGGCAGAATATTTAAGGAACTAAGTAACTTAATTTCTCTATCAGTCAGTAGCAAACATGTGTTCTCTTCATGCAAGTATCTCAGTGTTTGTTTTCCTGCCATGGACCATTGTCTAGACTGGGTAGCATTGTTGGCAATGAATGCTTTTAGAAACATTCTTGACTAGAGGAAACACAGGGAGTAGCAATCCATTAATGAAGCAGATTCACATCGATTAATTACATTCCAGTTCCTCTGTTCAGGCCTGCAGCACAACTCCAGGAGGGAAAAAATATGAGACAAGGAGGAGAAAAGCCCTCAAATTAAATTTTCAAGCCTGATTTATGAGACTGTTTCCGCCTTTGAAACTCTGGTGTTTTTTTTCCCCCTAACTTCAATTATTTGTTTCCTGCTTCCCTGACTAGGCTGTTCTAAGACACCTTGGTTTTTGGCTTCTTGCCTGTATCAGTCTCTTCTCGGCTTGTTCTCATTACAGTTTTCTGTCTGATAGGAGTGAAGACCCTTGAAACTGGGAATCCAGACTATGTAGAACAAAGCCTCTTGTTGGCAATGGGCAGTTAAAAAGACAACACAGGCTATTAACTTATACTGTTGTTTTCTGGTAGTCATTGCAGGGCACTGCATGCACGTCATTATTCACATTCGGGGTCACCATTCTAGGCCCCAGTGGGATTCATTTTTATCAAAAACTAGTAAGTAAGACAGCTGTATGAGATCCTGTGTAGTGTAATGGCATTTAGGATGTTTTTGATGGCCTTGACTCTTCACAGTCATGCCCTGTGGATATAAGACAAAGTGCTTTAGGCTTAATTTGCAGTGTTAACTGTAATGCCATTGCTTCTATTTATAGAGGATTGTGGGATTTTGAAAGATGAGGCATTGAGTAGGGTGGTGGGAAGGAAAGATAACCATAAAAAAATAAAATTACAAGAGCATCAGTGGAAAGAAAGAAAATGTATAAACCTAAACTGGGAATAGGGAGTTTACTCTAACTGAAAGAATAAAGAAAAGAGAGGGGGGCAAGTAATAAAGATCTCTAGAAAATTAATTGTAACAAGTTTCGGAGGCACTTTGTGAAGAATTTGGGATGTACTTAATAGGTATTGGAACCGTTATGAAGATTTTTGAAGAAGGAAAGTGACAAAATCAAAGATGTGCTCCAGGAAAACCAATTTCACTCAGCAAGAGTGATGGGGTATCAGGTCTGTCTATTCACAGGAGTGATCACAGAGGGGAAAGATGAGGTTAACGGCAGAGACTTCTGGGTAGTAGTGACAAGATTACACAGCTAACTGGGATCAGGGAAAGAAAGAAGCAAGAATTCAAATGACTATAGAATTTCAAATCTGGGTAAGTAGGAGTATATGATTGAATTATCTGATATAGGAAAACAGGAGAAGGAACAAATGGTAAGTTTGGTTTAAACATGATCAATCTGAAATATTAGTGGGATACATGTATAGGTATGGAGTGATTGACTCGAACATACAATAAAGAGTATGGCTAAAGACCAGACTTATGTTTCATTCATGGGATCAGATGCTGCTGCCAAAGAAGAGAATGAAAAGATGGAAAAAACAACATCTAAGAACAAGACACTGAGAACATGCCACCGAATTTGGAAAACTCAGCAGTGGCCACGGGACTGGAAAATGTCAGTTTTCATTCCAATCATAATGAAAGGCAGTGCTAAAGAATGTTCAAACTACCACACAATTGCACTCATTTCACATGTGAGTCAAGTAATGGTCAATATTCTCCAAGCCAGGCTTCAACAGTATGTGAACTGAGAACTTCCAGATGTTCAAGCTGGATTTAGAAAAGGTAAGGGAACCACAGATCAAATTGCCAACATCTGTTGGATCATACAAAAAGCAAGAACATTCCAGAAAAACATCTACTTCTGCTTCATTGACTATGCCAAAGCCTTTGACTGTGTGGATCACAACAAACTGTGGAATGTTCTTGAAGAGATGAGAATATCAAACCACCTTTACCTGCCTCCTGAGAAACGCGACTACAGGTCAAGAAGCAACAGTTAGAACAGGACTTGAAACAATGAACTGGTTACAAATTGTGAAAGGAGTATGTCAAGGCTGTATATTGTCACCTGGCTTATTTAACTTATATGCAGAACACATCATGTGAAATGCTGGGCTGGATGAAGCACAAGCTGGAATCAAGATTGCCAGGAGAAATATGAATAACCTCAGATATGCAGGTGATACCACCCTTATATCAGAAAATTAAGAGGAACTAAAGAGCCTCTTGATGAAGGTGAAAGAGGAGAGTGGAAAAAGGTGGCTTAAAAATCATTCAAGAAACTAAGATCATGGCGTCCAATCCCATCACTTCATGGCAGATAGTTGGGAAAACAATGAAAACAGTGATGAACTTTGTTTTCTTGGCCTCCAAAATCAGTGCAGATTTTGATGGCAGCCATGAAATTAAAAGACACTTGTTCCTTGGAAGAAAAGCTATGACCAACCTAGACAGCCTATTAAAAAGCAGAGACATTACTTTGCCAACAAAGGGTCATATAGTCAAGGCTATGGGTTTTCTAGTGGTTGTGTATGGATATGAGAGTTGGACCCTAAAGAAGGCTGAGCACCAAAGAATTGTTTCTTTTGAACTGTGGTGTTGGAGAAGACTCTTGAGAGTCCCTTAGACTGCAAGGAGATCAAGCCAGTCAATTCTAAAGGAAATCACCCTGAATATTCATTGGAAGTACTGATGCTGAAGCTGAAACTCCAATACTTTGGCCACCTGATGCTAAGAACAGACTCATTAGAAAAGACCCTGATGCTGGGAAAGATTGAAAGCAGGAGAAGAAGGGGATGACAAAGGATGAGATGGTTGGGTGCCATCACCGACTCGATGGACATGAGTTTGTGAAAGCTCCAGGTATTGGTGATGGACAGGGAAGCCTGGCATGCTGCAATCCATAGGATCGCAAAGAGTCAGACACGACTTAGTGACCAAAAAACAACAGCAAGAGCATCAACACAGGAAAGAAACTAAGAATTCAGATACTGAAAGAGCTGATTTCAATACAATAGGTGGCCAATATGACAAATGTGTTGTTGTGAGGTCTAAGAGTGACGTAGTCCAGGCAGTTACTTGAGGATTTTGAGCGTAAGGATGTGGTCGCAAGTTTTGTTGACCAAGCTTTGTTGTTGTCCAAGCTTTGTGGAGTAGGGACTTTTACATGAGGATATTGACCTAGGAGATCAAAGTAAGGAAGGGAGGAAGGAACATGGGATGGATTTTATTCATTTACTCACTTTAGAAATATTGTTTCTAATGATCTGTTATGTGTTAGGCAATGATCTAAGGTCTGCAAAATTGGTAGTGAGTAAATCAGATCCAGGCCCTTCTCCCATGGCAATCCCTGTGTAGAGGGAGCATGAGGACAGTAAATGACACTGAGAGGTAGAAGTAGTTCCAATAAAGTTTGATCAATCAAAATTCAAAGGAACTTTAGGGGTTTGGAGAAGAGGGAAAAATTCTTTGGGGAGTCTCAAGAAGGGGGCATAACTTACCCATCTATAGGACGATAGCAAAGAGGTTTAGAAGAGAAAATAGGCCATCCTTTGAGAGCTTTGTTGGAGATATCTTTGAGGGGAAATCAGATATCAGAACAAGATGCTGAAAGGAGTGTTCAGAAGTGTTTGCTAGTGATTTCCAGAGAGTATGGTGGAAGGTTTGTGAATAGTTACAGAGGGGTTTGAAACTGTCAGATTAATTTGCATAGCCTTTTGGGCCCTGGACTTCTTGTGGTGCCTAAAATAAACAGAGACAAAGGGTTTTGTAAGATTAATGCTGATGGTTCCTCAGACACTGTGTGTGATTAGGATTGAGGCCATGGGATGGGGAGTGAGGAGGATTGACTGTGAGCAGGTAGATTTCAGTGGGTTTCCTCTTCAGATGTATCTGCAGTGATGTACAGATGAACAGTGTGGGTGCCCTCACTGACCAAGGTGACAAAGAGATGAGCAGTGGACATGGACATGAATCTAAGAAAACTCCAGGAGATAAGGACAGGGAAGCCTGGCATGCTGCAGTCCATGGGGTTGCAAAAAGTTGGATGCAACTGAACAGATGCAAATATTGTTGATTAGCAATGTTGTTAATTTCAGGTGTGTGGCAAAGTGATTCAGATATATATATATATATATATATATATATATATATATATATATATATCTCCATTATTTTTAAAGTTCTTCCCTCATTTAGGTTGTTACAGAATATTGAGCAGAGTTCCCTGTCATACAGTAGGTCCTTGTTAGTGATACATTTTAAATACAGCAGTATGTACACATCAATCCCAAATTTCCAATTTATCCGTCTCCCCAGCCCTTCCCTCCTTGGTAACCAAAGTTTGTTCTCTAAGTCTGTGAGTCTGTTTTGTAAGTAAGTTCATTTTTATAATTTTTTAAGATTCTGCTTATAAATGATATCATATATTTGTCTCTGTGTGACTTACTTCACTTAATATGATAACCTCCAAATTCAGCCATGTTGCTACAAATGGCACTATTTCATTCTTTTTAATGGCTGAGTAATACGTATACAGGTACCACATCTTTATCCATTCCTCTGTCAATGGACATTCATGTTGCTTCTGTGTGTTGGCTCTTGTAAATAGTGCTGCAATGAACATTGGGGTGCACATATCCCTGTGAACCGTGTTTTTCTCTGGATATATGCCCACGAGTGGATTTTCTGGATCATATGGTAGCTCTATTTTTATGTTTTCAAGGAACTTCCATACTGTTCTGCACAGTGACTGCTCCACTTTACATCCCCATCGATGGGGTAGTAGGGTTCCCTTTGAGACGAAACAGTTTTATGACACCTATCTATTAGCAGCAGAGCTTCCAGACAATGATCTGGAATACAGGGAACAGATTCCCGCACTCCATCTCTGGGATCTTGTCTTGTTCAGGCAAAAACTGTACAAAATGTAAGAACCAAGACAGAAGGATCGAGTTAAACATGGGCTCCAATTCTAGAAAGAAACTGCTAGGAGGAGAGTCATCAGGCAGGTTACAAAGCAGGAATCAAGGCAGATATGATGGCCTGAAACCTGGACCAACATATGGCTGAATTCTAGCGCAGTGCAACTCAAGGGCTCATGGAGACTTGGGGCTCATTTCTGACACTGTAAATCTCAGATTTAGTTGAAACACAATTTCATTCCAAGTTCTGCTAATACATCTTTTAGCCAAACCTGCCAGGATGATTGGTGAACCAATGAGGATTAACCAGGAGCCTGAAATGACCCTAGGCATGCAGGTGACATTCAGTGGCCCAGCAGCCTAGAAGTGTGGAGGAGCGAGTCCAGCAGGGGAGAACTGAGATGGGATGAGATGAGAGCTGAAATGGGAATGAAGGCAGTGGTGGGCCTCAGTGCGGAGAAAGTTCTGATAAGCCCATGAAAAATTTTGTTGGTTTAAAAAATCAGTCTGCTCACAAAGGATTTTTATTTTTAATTTTTTAACTGAAAGAGGAAACATCAGATGTTCACTGTGTGTTAACTTGACAAAGCAACTTGCGCACATAAAGTATGGTTCTCCTCTAATCTCTTTCTGGGTCACAGGACTACTGATACTGCAAAGATAAGCTGAAGTGTTCACATGGGGCTTGGAGATTTGCAGCTTTGGAGATATATACACATATTTCATTTGAGAGTAGAAAGAACAGCTAACGCTTTTCCCAGTGGGTTTGAGCAAAGAAGCTAAGCCAAAAGCTCACAGGCTGGCAAATGTCATCAGACAGGAGATTTATTCTGATAGACTGTGCTGCTTTTTTGGAAGAGACACCTTTTGTTACTCTAAGAACAAGATCTTGGTGTCTTTAGTCTGTGTGATGCAACAAGAAGTAATGATGGCAATATCAGTATCTTCCTGATGGTCATAAAAGTATTGAATACTTCAAGAAAATTACAAAAATTTCAGAGAGAATGTGTGCCTCTAAACACAAGTATCATGTAGCTTATATTCTCATAAAGAAACAGTTGATTTTATACCAAATAGATATAATGGTCTGTTTGACTGGCTTCTTTCCATGCTTTCCTTTTTTTTTTTTTTAATTTTTTCTTGCTAGAGAAAAGCAGAACACAGAAAAAGTTGTACAAAATACATTTGAATCAGTTCTAATGAGATGGATGAAACTGGAACCTATTATACAGAGTGAAGGAAGCCAGAAAGAAAAACACCAATACAGTATACTAACGCATATATATGGAATTTAGAAAGATGGTAACAATAACCCTGTGTACGAGACACCAAAAGAGACACTGATGTATAGATCAGTCTTATGGACTCTGTGGGAGAGGGAGAGGGTGGGGAGATTTGGGAGAATGGCATTGAAACATGTATAATATCATGTATGAAACGAGTCGCCAGTCCATGTTCGATGCACGATACTGGATGCTTGGGGCTGGTGCACTGGGACGACCCAGAGGGAGGGTATGGGGAGGGAGGCGGGAGGAGGGCTCAGGATGGGAAACACAGGTATACCTGTGGTGGATTCATTTCGATATTTGGCAAAACTAATACAATATTGTAAAGTTTAAAAATAAAATAAAATTTTAAAAAAAATGATAAAAAAAGGAAAAAAAAAAAGTACAAATCAAAGACAGTGTCCAAGAACCTAGAACATTAGAGTAGAAAAGACATCAGAAATCACCTGGTCTCATGAAGGTGATTAAACAGAAGGGAAACTGACCTTGCTGGGATTACACAGCCCTAAGACCTGAAGCGGGACACTGATGCCAAGTCCAGATCTATTCAACAGCTGCCCTTTTCTCTCAGGGCACATATGACCCTCACTCTTCTGTGGGTAAGACATCCCCTTCAAGTTCAAAGGGCTTCCATGGTGGCTCAGCTGGTAAAGAGTCTGCCTGCTTTATGTGGGAGATCTGGGTTAGGAAGATCCCCTGGAGAGGGGAAAGGCTACCCACTCCAGTATTCTGGCCTGGAGAATTCCATGGACTGTACAGTCCATGGGGTTGCAAAGAGTTGGACAAGACTGAGCAACTTTCAAGTTCAAAATTGTGCCTATGAATAAAGGCTTAAAATGAAGATAGCCCTAGAGAAGTGGCCTCAGGAGTTCACTGTTGCTATCAATGCTTTTAGAACCATACATTTAGATGGAGAGTCTCTGAAGAGGGTGAATCCAGGTGCAGAGTGTGGAGAGGGGGTTGATAAACTTGGCTTCCTTTTGTAATGGAAAGAATGACCTTTGGCTTGAGGACCTGAGTCTCATAGTGGATGTCACACTTCTCTTAACATGGATGTTATATTTACAACTGAGGGAAATCTAGTCTCTTTACTTAATAGCCTAGGAAAGATAGAGGTGTAGGTGAGAGTACAGTGTTTGGGGAGAACATCAATACACTGATACACTGAGGTGTTAAATATGAAAGCATGATGGACAGTGTAGATCATGAAAAGCTGCATATAGTATGTAGAAAGAAATGTAAATTTCCTGATGGAGGATCATGCTCAGATTTGATTTATGTTACTTCAGAAGTACGTGTGTCATTAGAGAGAAAGAGAATAAATAGTAGTCTTTAAAGTAATTTTTCCTATTCATTTAACAAATGTTTATAGATTGCCTGCTCTATTATAAGCTCTGTTTGAGTCCCTTGGGGTAGGTACATCAGTGAACAAAATAAATGAAAATTTCTGCCCTCATGAAGTTTCCTTTCTCTTTATAGCAAACCTTACATTACTATACACACAAACACAGGTGTTACTATACAGAGTTTCATATATAGTGGGGAATTTATTTCTTAGACAAGTTAATTTTTAGGAAAATGTGATTTTTTGCCTTTTTTCCTTGAAACTTAACTCTGAGTAAGGTTTAACTCCACTAGGTCCAATTAGAAATTTTGGAACACAAAAATGAAGTAATATTTGCATTCCGAAAAGAAGCACAATGATGATGGTGATGATGTAGAATAGGTGATGTCTAAGACTAACACCAGGGAGACTCATCCACCTGCCATTTCACTGAAAAGAAATAAGTAAACAAAATGTGACAATAAGATAACATTTAAAAAATATTGATATAGAAGAAAGAGGACTTCAGAATCACTCTCAGGACTTCTCCTTAGGTAATGGGATGATAGGTACTGAGAACAAAAAAGGACAGTTTAATATAGGAGAAAGCATTTTTATATCCCTTCATTCAATAAGCATTCACAGAAACTATAAAGTGCTATGCCAGTGTGAGCTCTTACCACTTGTTGGTGCTTATGCTTTTATTCATAACTTGGAAAGACTTTTTAGTCCTCCTTGTAATATATCATCATGCCATAAAGCTGATTACAAGTTTCAATGTTAAAAGAATCACACTCTGGCTGCCTTCTCATTCAGTACTCACAATTGCAGTCTGGGTTCATAAGGACAAATACAGTCCATGGAATTCTCCAGGCCAGAATACTGGAGTGGGTAGTCTTTCTCTTCTCCAGGGGATCTTTCCAATCCAGGGATAGAACCCAAGTCTCCCACATTGCAGGCAGATTCTTTACCAGCTGAGCCACAAGGGAAGCCTAATAATACTGGAGTGGGTAGCCTATTCCTTCTGCAGCAGATCTTCCTGACCCAGGGATTGAACTGGGGTCTCCTGCATTGCAGGTAGATTCTTTACCAACTGAGCTATCAGAAAATCCCATTTGTAATATATCATCATGCCACAAAACTGATTCCAAGTTTCACTGTTAAAAGAATCACACTCTGGCTGCCTTCTCATTCATTACTCACAATTGCAGCCTGGATTCATAAGGACAAAGGTAGAAGCCATGACTGAGTAATGAGAGAATCGAGAACTGCTGTCAACAAATGGACTCATCAGCATTCTTTTACAGAAATCACCTATTGGCTTATTAAAGTCAATTGTTTGTGGGTACCAAGTTCCTTAGCCACAGTTATCAAAGTTGCTGTGAGAGAGACAATGAAGACTGTGCTGGGAGCTTGGGAAAGCTGGTTGAGTATCATCTCATGTAGTGTTTTAGTCCTACTTCTCACCTTCTAACTCTCTTCCTTACTCTCTCTCTCTCTCTCTCATTTCTTTATCTGTCTCTCCCTCCCTACTTCCTTTCCTCTTGTTCTGCCACCATCCCTTACTCCTATCCTCTGTCACATACCAGCTGATCTTGGTAACATTACTGTTACTCATCTAATATTTGGTAGACATTTATCAAGCATTTATTAAGTGACTGGCAATTTCTCCCCTTGGGAAATTCAATGAATAACACAGACTCTGCACATAAGGAACAGGAGACAGGTTTTTAAATCTATTACTACAATATTAATGCCATAAATTATAAAGACAGTGTTTTTCCAATATGGTATAGAAGGTAAAGTGAGAAGCTACATTGTATCCATATACATTTATTTTTTCTTGGTGCTTATGTAACTTTGGAGATTGGAATAAAGTCAGATGATAGAAATATCAATTTGTATCAGTTAGAGTTCTCCAGAAGGAATTTGCTTATGTGGATATGGGGGCTAGCAAGTCTAAATGTACAGGACGGACTTGTTAGAAACTCGTACAAGAGTTAATGCTGCAGTCTTGAGTCTAAAACTGGCAGGCTGGAAACTTAGGATTCTTACATTTCAGTCTTGAGACAGAATTACTTCTTCTCCCTGAAACCTGTTTTTCCTCTTAAGGCTACCAACTAATGGGATGGGGCCCACCCACATTATTGAGGGTAATCTCCTTTACTTGAAATCAACTGATTATAAGTGTTAATCATATTTATGAAAAATAACTTTATAGTAACATGAAGACAATTGCTTGACCAATGACTGGGCACCATAGCCTACACAAGTGGGTATATGAAATTAACCATCACACTGCTTATATATGAAAATATTTCCCTATAAATTTCTGTATCCCTTTCATATTCCTTTCATTTCTATGGCCACAGAGATACAAAAGTTCATGTAGTGATGATGCACAGCAGCCACTTTTTGGCTTGAATGTAATGAATCAAATATAACTGTAGCAAGGAACTCAATCACAAAACTATGCCGTTTTACTAAACATGGACATATTTATTAAACATAAAACATGCAATATAAATCTCTTGGAATATAATGAGATCTATTTTCTCCATCTCTAGTTGGAAAACAACTAAGACAAAATTGAGACTTCTTTTTATATAACAGTCTTTAGGGATGGGAGTGAACTGAAGATAAAAGTTTTTTTTTTTTCCCTCCTCTGATGGGCCAAAGCTGGATGAGGTACTACAAATGTATAAAAATTCTAACTCTTAGATGTATTGGAATTATTCCCTTAGGACACCACCTGAAAACTCAGCCCTAATCCTGTGGTTCTGGCTAGGATGAAGAGTTAAGGAGCTTAGAACCAAGGGAAAGGGGGTATGTGTTAGTGGGCCCCATGTATCACAGACACTCACTTGGTATCTGGTCTTTAGAGCTGGCTCAATGCAATCTATAACTGTAAACATCTACTTCATGATTAATAGGACTTAGACCCAAGGAAAAAGTTCTCTGCATCACTTTCTACATCATTAGAGCCAAAGACAACAGAGTTCAAATGCCAAGAAAGGGTTCAGGTTGAGCTGCTGTGGACATCAGTTGGAGACAAACACCTTGCTTTGGAGTATGAGGGAGTGAGGAGTGGATTTAAACAGTGTAAGAGAAATGATAAGCTTTTAGCTTGTCTGAGGATAAATGCACAAAATCCTTACATTGCTAAGAATCATTTCTGCAAGTAGAGTTGCACATCATTTTTCTTCTCTTCATGTTTCCTTAGTGGATTTGAAAGTACATATAAATTTTCATAGTATTTTCACATGGTGACTAAGATACATATTGCATTATTAAACCCCATTCATATTACTCTTAAATTTGTACATGTGTAGAACTAGAGAAGATGTGAATGAAACGTGCTATCAATTTTTTATATTGGCATATATAAGCAATGAGATTTAAAGATTTTAAAAATGAAAATATCAGCTTTAATGAAATATTATGAAATTAAAATTTGGTGTTATATGCATATGATTTTTTTACTTTAATAGACAATTTTGAATTTTTAAGTAAAAGGAATTTAAAAACAAAAGTAATTTTATTTTTGCATATTTATATTGAGTTAATCTTTGATAACATACACTTGCATTTTTGCCATTAATTAAAATTGCATTTTATTTTAAATCCTTTTGAATCAGCACTGTCAATAAGGCACAAATTAGTAGAAAATTTTGATTAAAGCAATACAATATAATGTTTTCATAAAGGCAAGGAACATAAATGCTATGGATATACATATGAGTTTATGCACTGTTTGCTTTATTTTATTGCTAATATAACCATTGCCATGTCACCAACAGAACACTCAGGTTTATAAGTATTAAACTTAGTGTCTGATCTTTTGTCACTTTTAGGCATCTAAAAATCGTTGCTTGACACATACTTCTAATTTGTCATTTAGAAATAATATTTTTAAAGTAATGCAATGATAGAACATGTTTCATTGAGCCTCAGTTTTATTTGTGACTTTTAAATATTTAGACATGAGATATATGGGCCTCCACTTGGACTTTTGCTGTGGGCCCTGCAAATGTAGGAGAAGCCACCAGCCTCCTCAAGGAGCTCCAACTCTTCCCATAGATGGTGACAATCGTTAACTCTTGAATCAGGGTGGGAGCAAAGGAGATGAAATAAGCAATGTCATTATTATCTCTACCTTTGTCTCTGTGCACCCAGTAAACAGACTTCATTTCTTTCTTAAAAGCTGGATATCTAAAAATGTTAATTCAGGAAAACTATGTAGGTGGGCCTGAAAGAATTGAAATAGACTGTAAGTAAGTTATTGAAATTAGCCCTCAGAAATCATTTTACAAAAGGGGACATTTGAGTTGGATCTGGAAAGATGAATAGAACTCCTCCAGGTGGATAAATTGTGTGTGGGAAGAGGTACACTAGGAAAAGGAATAAAAAGCAGGGTGCATTTAGAATATTTCAGAATGTTCAGATGACTAAAACACTGGGTAGGAGGGAGGAAGTAGAAGGAGAAGGGCTGGAAAACTAGAACAGACAAGGGCATTACACATCCTCCTGAGAACTTGGACTTTGTATGGTAGGGAATTGTTAAGCGTTTCAAGCAGGCAAGTGACATGGTTGATTTTGCCTTTTTAAAATATCGCTTTAAAACTTTGGTTTTCAAATTTTAGCACACATGGTAATCACTTGGAGGGCTCTTTGGGACACAGATGGCTGGGCTCCACCCCCAGAGTTTCTGACTCAGTAGGACTGGGGTAGAACCCAAGAATTTGCATGTCTAACAAATTCCTGAGTGATGCTGTGCTGCTGATATGGGAACTATGCTCTAAGCAGGACTGCTCAGCAAAAGGAGGATAGTTGGTGAATAGTTCAGGGAGGCAAAACCACAGACAGTAGATGAGATATGGGAATATTATGATAGATCAGACAAAAATAATGATAATTTTATTATAGAAGCTGTGATGCAAGGGCTAAATAAAAGTTTTAGAAAGTAGTAACTAGACTTTGTGACTAAATGAATTTGGACAATGGAGATAAGAAAAACAGAGATTTTGAGAATCACTTAGTATCTGGCCAGCTTGGCTTTGGATACGTGAAAGAGCCCAGGTTTGTAATCTATGAAGAGTCAGGAAGAGAGAGAAAGGATTTGTATTTTAATTCCAGGTCGTTGGTGTAAAGGTGTCGTTTAATGCAACTCTGGATCACCTAGCTTTGGGTATGCTAAAGCACAAGAGAGGGAAAAGTCATTCATCTACTGGATACAATACTACATTTGCAAACACTTGAAGTAAATACTGTTACTATACTAATATTTTATTAACCTGTTATAGTTAGTGTGTGTATACTAAGTTGTTTCAATTGTGTCCAGATCTTTGCAACCCTATGAACTGTAGACTGCCAGACTCCTCTGGCCATGGAATTCTCCAGGCAAGAATACTGGAGTGGGTTGCCATGCCCTTCTCCAGGGGATCGTCCCAACTCAGGGATCAAACCTGTGTCTCTGAAGTCTCCTGCATTGACAGATGGGTTCTTTACCACTAGTGCCACCTTCTAAGCCTGTTATAGTCAATGCACCTTCACAATTATATTGCTTTGTGTGTGGTGAAGGATTGCTCTTCTTTTGGGAGATTGACTAAAGTCTATGACTTCATTCCTCTCTTACAAGAAAGAGCTGTCAGAATGGGCATTTTTGCTTCATGATGGTACTATTATGTGATTTTTTTTCTCTCTAAATAATGTGTCTTTATTCTTTATAAATATTACTTTAGGTTTAATAACATTTGCTATTATTCTCTTACATAAATGGAAGGAGATAACTCACCCTTAACATTTGAATGGATCAGGGCAATGGATAAATGGAGGCTCCCCTTCCATTTGTCTAAATATGTAAATGTTGTAAACCAAGCTAACAAGCTCTTAAATATGTTCTAGTTCTCTACCTTCACACACACTCACATACTTAGATTCACATAACATCCAATTTTAAATCTTCCCTGGGGGCTTAGTTGGTAAGTTCAGTTCAGTTCAGTCACTCAGTCATGTCCGACTCTTTGCGACCCCATGAATCGCAGCACGCCAGTCCTCCCTGTCCATGACCAACTCCCAGAGTTTACCCAAACTCATGTCCATCGAGTCAGTGATGCCATCCAGCCATCTCATCCTCTGTCGTCCCTTTATCCTCCTGCCCCCAATCCCTCCCAGGATCAAGGTCTTTTCCAATGAGTCAACTCTTCGCATGAGGTGGCCCAAGTATTGGAGTGTCAGCCTCAGCATCAGTCCTTCCAGTGAACACCCAGGACTGATCTCCTTTAGGGTGGACTGGTTGGATCTCCTTGCAGTCCAAGGGACTCTCAAGAATCTTCTCCAACACCACAGTTCAAAAGCATCAATTCTTCAGCGCTCAGCCTCCTTCGCAGTCCAACTCTCACATCCATACATGACCACTGGAAAAACCATAGCCTTGACTAGATGGACTTTTGTTGGCAAAGTAATGTCTCTGCTTTTGAATATGCTATCTAGGTTGGTCATAACTTTCCTTCCAAGGAGTAAGCGTCTTTTAATTTCATGGCTGCAGTGATTTTGGAGCCCCCCAAAATAAAGTCAGCCACTGTTTCCACTGTTTCCCCATCTATTTGCCATGAAGTGATGGGACCAGATGCCATGATCTTCGTTTTCTGAATGTTGAGCTTTGAGCCAACTTTTTCACTCTCCTTTTTCACTTTCATCAAGAGGCTTTTTAGTTCCTCTTCACTTTCTGCCATAAGGGTGGTGTCATCTGCATATCTCATAGTTGGTATAGTATCTGCCTAAAATGCAGGAGACCCCCTGCAATGCAGGAGACCCGAGCTCCATCCCTGGGTCAGGAAAATCCCGTGGAGAAGGAAATGGCAACCCACTCCAGTATTCTTGCCTGGGAAATCCCATGGATAGAGGAGGCTTGTGGGCTACAGTGCATGGGGTCACAAGAGTTGGACATGACTTACCGAGTAAGCCATCAGAACCACCAGATCTCTACCTTCACACACTCACATAGTTAGAATCATGTAACATCAAATTTTAAAATTATGTGTAAGGTTACTGTTTTGTGCCAGTCTCAGCCTATACATAACCAGTGCTGTGATTAGACTGACCCTGTAGTTCATATATTAATTTCAAGATCCCCTTCCACAATAACCATCAGAAGACTGAAAAAATTAGTTTCTTACTTACAAGATTTGGAACTTACACGGCAAATCTGGGGCCTCACAGTGAGGTCCTGAGTAGAGAGAAAGTGTGCGTGGGGTTCTGCTAGCACAGGGAAAGAGAGTGGGGGCCTAGAGTTTCACAGGCTCCCTCTTTATTGGTGAATGTAAAACATAAGAACTGGAATTTAAAGCATGCAAAAAAAAAAAGAAAAAAATATATCTCATTTGAAATCAACCAAGATGTCTAAAACAAAGGAAATTCTGTGCAGGGAGGAAACCTGGCTCTCTACGGAGTTGTCTGGCTGGCAGTGCGTTTACTTGAGATAGTCATCTTTGAAGTGGATGCCCCTTCTCAGTGGATGTTTTGGCAGTCAGGGCTTATAGTATAGCAGTGCCTTTTCTATGATTAAAACTTGGCAGTACATCAAAGATAGATGAATTTGCTTCTCATTGTTCATCTCTCCGAGATTTTGAGGGGCTTTTGGTGATTGCATGCATCATATTAATAAAATGTGAACAGACATGAATCAATTCATACATGTGATACATTAAATTCACAATGTTTACATGTCATTTTAGTGAAATTATAATAATAAACTTTTACCCAATTTATATTTGGTTGACAGTAGTGATTTAAAGGGTTGAAATATAAAACATAATTGTACTCAAGTGACCAAAACTTAAAAGCATATCAAAATGTATACTCAAGAAAGTATAACATTAAGAAGTTAGAATTATTTTTTATTTGATTTCTTAAAGTTTTTTCTTTCAATGTGACTTTTAAAAAAGTATGAACTATAATTAATGCATATCAACTTAAAATTATCTAAATAAAACTAAACTTTTATCTAACTCATTTAATATTTTCATTTTTCATATTTTATACTATTTAGTATACATTTAGGAGAAGGCAATGGCACCCCACTCCAGTACTCTTGCCTGGATTATCCCATGGATGGAGGAGCCTGGTAAGCTGCAGTCCATGGGGTCGCTGAGGGTCGGACACGACTGAGCGACTTCACTTTCACTTTTCACTTTCATGCATCGGAAAGGGAAATGGCAACCCACTCCAGTGTTCTTGCCTGGAGAATCCCAGGGACAGGGGAGCCTGGAGGGCTGCCGTCTATGGGGTCGCACAGAGTTGGACATGACTGAAGTGACTTAGCAGCAGCAGCAGCAGTATCCATTTAATTGCTTACATAAAGATTTGATATCCAACTTCATGAATGATATGTCTTGATCTGTGTACTTAAATGTTTCAAAGTAATATTGCAAAAATTACTGAGTCACTGTGTGGCACCATTGTGACTACTATAGGGACCTATGAAGCAAAGAATTAGAACAAAATGAGCAGAAAGGAAACAGATACTCTGTACACCTGGGAAACAGTACTGAGCACAAGACAATACTGCATTCATCTGAGAGGATGACTGGAAAAGGACATTAATTTATCTTTTCCCTAAGTGCTTCCATTGTGCACGCTGTCTCCACATTAGGAAGCGGTGTCATTTTCGATTTAGACACTTCTTGTCATTTAGGCATACTACTTCATCTGTTTTTAAGATAGTAAGGAAATGGGCAACACATGTTGAAAAATATCTCTCTGAGGCTCCAATGTTGTTACTAAGGGAAACCAGTGTTAAGCACACAAGAGTGCTATTCCTGATAGCCGGATGTGAAGGATAAATGGCTTTAAGAGTCAAGTACTAATATTGACATTTTAAATACTTTAAAAGAGAAAAGTACTACGTTGTAACTTTTTTCTCAACACCCTCCATTTGACCCTCTTCCTCTCCACAAAGTCTGATGTCTTAATATATGCTGTTTGGTGGAACAGGTGGTTTCTGTAGGCATTCAAATTAGAGAAATCAAATAAGGGATACAGTCCTTATACAACCCAAGTAATGTGTATAAACATATAATTAAAGAAAGGTCCTGAGGAGGTAGAATTGGGAGCAGGGGAGAAAGTTAGAGTCATTGTCCCAGAAATGGAGAATGTTGTAAGGAGATCTTAACTGGGTATCTGAGGAGACTGTGAGAGGGAAAGGACCACGGGAGCAGATGAAGATGGGAAATGGAAGAGGAGGAAGTACATAGGAGAAACGTATATGGAGAGGATGTGGGGCAAAGGGCAATTAGGAATTTGTGATATATGTTTAAGAAATAGCATACGATATATATTTAAGGAATCCAGTGTCGCAGGAAAGAAGTGAATGAATAGACAGCAATAGGACTTGAGTGAATACAGAGATATCAGGAGGCAGAGAAAATAGAACCCAATAAGAACGCTGAACGCACTGAGTGGCACGGGATGCCAGTGGTGGGTTTGGTTGAGAGAAGTGACTGGGTTTTTAATGATGATTCAGAGGCTGGGGAATAGAATATGGGTGGACAAAGGTGGAAGCAGGAAGACTCTGGGTTACCATGAGCCTGGAGTCCAGACAGCAGGGAGAGAGAGACTCGGAGGTGGATCGGGAAGATTCCAGCACAGTTTTGTGATGGTGTACAATGACAGCATTGCCAGGGCACAGCCCATCAGTGCGGGACTGACAACCCACTCTGTAAATGGAGTTTCCAATCCAAGATGCTGTTTTCATTAATTTCTTTAATTAAGACCTTTAATACTCATAATTAAGACAAAAACCAAACAACAAAAATACCTGCCAGGAAGCCCAACTTGAGAACTTAGAGGATTGATCTGTTTACTATTGTCAAATGAGAGAGACTCTCTGGTTTCTTTGGTTTGAGTTACTTTTGGAACCAAAATCTCAAAGGGAAAAAGCCACTGTTGATTAAGAAGATGGAAGGTGAGACAATTTTGGAAGCCAAGATGAGTTTACAGCTGGTTACTATTGATAGAAACAGAAATAATGAAAACAAATTGGAACTCATTTCTGTCTCATCAGGAGGAAAAATAAGATATGAGTGGACCAGGGGGAGAGAGGGGTGTGGATCACGGCACCCTGCTAGCTTCGTGGTTCTCAGGCCTGCTGTGTGGGGCTAGAGTTCTACTGTCTCGAGAATTTCAGAGGGAGAATGGAGAAGTATATGGAGGACTCCTTACGTTTATCCAGAGTTTCCTACTTGAGCATCCATCTTTTCTTGGTGCCTCAGAGAGAGACTGCCTGAATTTTTAAAGAAAGTGAAGAAATAGGAAGAAACAAGTATATGGCTAATCCTATGCTTTCCACAGTTGTTATTATCATATAGACACATTCTAAAAGTATGTGCTTATCTGCGGTGCAGTGTAGCATAGGAAACTAAATGTTAGATGTCTTTTCTATTTGTATCAGAGGAAATGTAAAATAAAATCATTCAGCATGAAAATGTGTTGCTCAATTTTAAGCAAGGTTTAAGGTTTTCATTATGCTACTTCAGAGCTCCAG
The DNA here is from genome assembly GCF_003369695.1 of Bos indicus x Bos taurus. NCBI lineage: Eukaryota > Metazoa > Chordata > Mammalia > Artiodactyla > Bovidae > Bos > Bos indicus x Bos taurus. The sequence goes on along the minus strand of NC_040103.1, from coordinate 23,080,059 downwards.
AAGAAAAGAATACAGAGAAGTGTGTCATAGCACTTGTAGGCAAAGGAGAGCTGTGTATTCAAATGGATTTTGCCATGGTATGGGCTGTGTGTGCGTGTGTGTGTGTGTGTGCACGTGTGTGTTTGTGTGTGTGAAAAAGAGAGATTTTTGATTGTTTTCTTTGATAAGTATTAACAACTTCTCCACTTTTTTTAATCTGGAAAAAATCACTAGTAACAACTTTTAAAGTTGTTAAACTTTTAGACATTTTAAAAACAGACTAGTTACCTTCTTGAACAATATTGACATGTCAATGCTAAAGGCAGCTCTTAGGGACAATAAATTCTTACTTAATATGCAGGTCAAATGTTTACTTTTCATTTATTTCCTTCATCATTTCTTGTTGGGAATTAGAAAATCTGGTGCTTGAAACCTCTTGGGGGAAATCACAGATACAGTTTTTAACTTCATATGTTTTTGGACATTCCCTGAATTAATTGTGAATCTCAGCTTGCATTAAACGTTTGCTGTTTAGCATTTGAGCATCTTCAGAGAGTTCTCCACCATTCTTGCCTAAGATTTGTGGCTAGTAAGTCCCAAGTTAGAGGATATAAACAACTCTGTTGACTATATTTCAGCTGTGACACTACTGTACCCTAACATCAAGTGTAAGGGAGGTTGTGACCTAAGTGAAGATAGGTGAGCCCAGAAAAGGTGGCTGAGTGTAGAATTGGTGGGAGGCAGTCAGAAAGAAGAACACTATCAGTCAAATATTCTGCAGAGTGAAAATAGGCAAATTAATAACTATAGAAAGTAAAGTCAACCAAATAATTTTAAATTGGGTTGAACAGTAAAGCAACATAAAAACAAGGAAGACAAAAGCATATTGAATGGAAAGATGTGAATGATAGATGCTAAGGATGTTGTTGGAAGGGTCAAGTGTTTAAATCTATACATTGCTTGGACTTCATGATATATGTACAGCTTATATATGTGTATATATATTCAATTATTTTTGAAGTTTCTGCAGCTAAAGGTTACGGGGGTGTTTGGGTTCTTTATCTTAGTGAAGTATATTTTTTAGAAAAATTATTTTTGGCTGCAATGGGTCTTTGTTGCTATGCATAGACTTTCTCTAGTTGTGATTAGTGGGAGCTACTCTCTGATGCTTTCTCTTGTTGCAGAGCACAGGCTCTAGGCACATGGACTTAGGCAGTTGAGGTGGGTAGGATCAGCTGCTTCGTGGCACGTGGAATACTCCCCGATCAGGGATCAAGCCCCTGTCCCCTGCACTGGCAAGTGGACTCCCATCCAGTCTACCACCAGTGAAGGGTCCCCTAAAGTTTCTTGAAGAGACTAGTTGTGTATTCCAAGTCCCGTATTATCTGACTGCAGAGAATGTATAATTCTGTCAAATAAATCACTTTGAGGTTTGTGTCCGTTGGTAGAAAACAGTACTACTTTCATTCACTACAACTGTCTTTGAAAAAAGATTTCCACATTATCTATGCCAGGTGGCTAACCCTGAATTCATTTATGTACAAATAGAAGAAAAAGATGAATTTTGGCAAGAACTATTAATGCCTTTTTTAAAGGTTGTATGACAAAGCACAATAAGATTAATAGTATTCTTCAAGATAGAAAATAGTAAATATTTGAGGAAATAGCATCATTTCCAGCATACCTAGTACAAAGAGAATTGCAAATTTAGTGATTAGTGCAAACGCAAAACAAAGTTTTAAAATTTGTTCCAAACTTGTACCACAAGTAACTGAAATAGGTATTTTGCTCTTACCTCAAATTATATTTCATTATATTTTGAACATAGATTTAAATATATATTTTAATTATATAAAACATTTTCAATATATGTTAAAATATATATAGAATTATCACAGTGATAACTTCAGGAAAAATCACTTCTCCGAGAATTTTCATTTCATTATGAATACTTTGGGAGCTATATTGAAATTTTTTTAAAAAACTCAGTTTACTTTACTACTGAAGATTTTTTTACATAGTTTATTATGTCTTAAACAATCTATGCCGTTCCACCATTCTGTCAGCAGAGCATGTTATTAGTGATAGAAAAAAGTTAAGAATTCAAAAACCTTAATCAGTTAGAAAAATATTTCCTCAAAAGAGGAAAGCTAAGCTTTTGCAATAAACCAATGTCTTGACTTGGTTTTCTCATTCACAAGTGCAAATAATGTTAAATAGTTAAAATCAGTGTCAACCATGTAATTACCCTTGTGGGAAGAGTAAGAAAACTCTGAAGAAGTGATTCTGTTTTGACTTTGAGAAGGTATGCAGAAAAAGGAGTGGGTGTGAAGACTGGCTCTGCTAGCGAGTATTCTTGACCCAAACAAATCTTTTAATGTTTCTGAATCTCAATTCTCACATCTGCTAATGAGAGCATTTGACCATATGTTTTCTAAGAGGCCTTCTAATTCTCCCACTCTATGCTGCTATAGTTGATCTTAATCTCAGAGGGTAGATACAAGGACTTTATTTTTTATAACTACTTTGTTGAGGAAGAGAGTAGCATACTGTGTTATTAGGTTTCTTCTTAAGTGTTAATAGTTGCATTTCAAATATCAAAATCATATTTTTCTTTCTCAATAGAATAGTGAAATTTTACATGTTAGGTATTCTGATTTGGTTACTAAAAACAAAATATTGGTTAGGCTTTTAATTGGCCATGGTTGTTAATACATTTGCAAACCTCTTAATTCATAAGAAGCCATATTTTACCAGCCTGAGAAACCTTAAAGAGTAGGTGTTGAAATGACTGTGCAATGTCCATGCATAAGAACATATGCATATATTAATTAAATTCAATTCTTGTTTATAAACCAACATGAACTTCAGTATAATCCACACTTTTGTAACAATATAAATGAGTTGGGGATATAATAATGAAGAAATATTTGTTCTCATAAAGGTAGTCATAAACTCAGGTATTAAAAAATTAACTGTTTCCTTCTATATCATGTTTATTTTGAACCTTAATGTCAATAATTAAACCTCAGCCACTTCTGGGTTCTTTCAGCTTTCCCCTAGTGTTCCAGTTAATTTCTGGGAGATTCTATGGTGCTAAGGGATGAGGACTTCTGATCACTCATTTTATCTGGCATTTGCTGAAACTCATTATCTTGTCTAGCTCTTATCCCATGAAATTGCTGCTGTGTTAACACTTGTTCCTGTCCTCAGAGACTATATCAGCTATGTCAAGGCCCCTTTTGTCAGACAGGAATCGTGTTCCTGTGTATGCAACAGGAAATCCTGTGGGTAGCTCTAGGTCCATCTGAGGAGATACAGAGCCTAGTCATGCTAAGCCTGAGGTCTTGTTACTTCCTATATTTTTCCTCAGGTCTATATAAAGTCTCCACTACAGAGTGAGAAGACATCCCTCTACAGCCAAGAAGAGAAGCCTTAGAAGAAACCAAACCTAATGACACCTTGAGTTTAGATCTCTAGCTCCCAGAACTGAGAAAATATATTTCTATTGTTTAAGTTACTCAATCTATGGTATTTTATTCTGCAGCTCTAGTAAACTAAGATACCTCTGTAAATGGTTACATCATATAGTTCTGTTTTAGGTATGGTATACAATGGCCTCGAAATAGGTCCCTTCTATAGTTCATATTCAATAGTTCAGTATATTTTCCAGTTAGTCACTCAGTCAAGTCTGACTCTCTGTGACCCCATGGACCGTAGCCCACCAGGCTGCTCTGTCCATGGAACTCTCTAGCAAGAGAACTAGAGTGGGTAGCCATTCCCTTCTGTAGAGGATCTTCCCGATCCAGGGATCAAAACTGGGTCTCCTGCATTGCAGGCAGAGTCTTTACAGTTTGAGACACCAGAGAAGCCCCAATGCAGCTCATGGGGTCGCAAAGAGCTGGACACGATTAGGTGACTGAGCAACATGTTTTCCAGTTAGTTGCCTTATCATTTCCAATATATGCTTGGGATTTTACTGTTTGTATAAAACTTATTTCCACCTTTTATAAGTTCTTTACAAAGCTATCAAAGACCTTTTGGGTTGTGTGACTTTGACATTATAACAAGTGGAAAGTTAATTGAAATTCCCTACTAATTAATACAGTATAAACTAGAATACTTGACTTTACACAGATATAAAAATAACATTTACAGAAGGTGTTAACTGCATTTCAGTCATGCTGTCTACAGGGCTTTTTTCTAAGTAGGTACTATATGGTGAGTGTTGTCTGTAGTGATTATCTAAATCCACAGAAGTTAGTTAACACCAAGTGACACATGGCATTTTTTTTTGAAATAGGGTAGATTGCTCATACATCTTATCACTTCTTTATCATCAGTATACTTTCCCTGAAAGTGATCAATCTTTTGAATTAGTTTCCTTTCTACTAAAGGAAATTTTTCTATTATAGTCTCTAATCCAAAGATCGGAGAAGCAATGGCACCCCACTCCAGTACTCTTGCCTGGAAAATCCCATGGATGGAGGAGCTTGGAAGGCTGCATGCAGTCCATGGGGTTGCTGAGGGTCAGACACAACTGAGTGACTTCACTTTCACTTTTCACTTTCATGCATTGGAGAAGGAAATGGCAACCCACTCCAGTGTTCTTGCCTGGAGAATCCCAGGGATGGGGCATCCTGGTGGGCTGCCATCTATGGGGTCGCACAGAGTCGGACATGACTGAAGTGACTCAGCAGCAGCAGCAATCCAAAGGTATAATTTTAAAAATACTTGGCACTCCAGAAAGGCTGGAGTCAATGGGAAAGACATGAATGATCAGCTACAACTAAGACTAACAACCACAGAATAAATTCACAACTCTTTATTTAGTATCTACCATACTAGATACCGGGCTTCCCAGGTGGCGCTAGTGGTAAAGAATCTGCCTGTCAATGCAGGGTACAAAAGAGATGCCAGTTTCCCTGGGTTGGAAAGATCCCCTGGAGAAGGCAATGGCACCCAACACTGGTATTCTTGCCTGGAGAAGCCCATGGACAGAAGAACCTGGCAAGCTACAGTCCATAGGGTCACAAAGAGTCAGACACAACTGAATCGACATACATGCACATATGCTAGATACTATATGTGATACACATACATTAAGAGAGGGCCCAGACCTCATGGAGTTGAAAATATGGTTGGGAAGAGAAGATAAAAACATTAAAATGCAATTATTACATAAGACTGTGAATGTGAACATAACCCAAAGTGAACATCCTTCTTTAGACACACATTAGACACACGTTCTGTAGCTCCTCTTTCTCCATACTTTGTATATAATGTGGATACAGACTTAGTGAATATGAATCAAACTTTATTGTACATTGATAAAATGATTAAATAGTGAGTTTGTTTTATTGATAGGGGCAATACCTCTATAATGTTCTTATATATAAACTAATAATGAATCAAGGATTTTTAAAGAAATGTTTTACTCTTTGTTTAAATAGGCAATATTAAACACTTAAATTTGACATGGGTAATTATTCTTATTTATTTTAAGCATTTTCTTCTATATTTTTAGTATTGATATTTTCTTTTATCCTATTACTATGTGTCTTTTATCTTTCCTACTAATTCTGTCAACTATATATATTTTAGAATATCTTTTTTTCCTTCTTTTTATTTGTTTTAAAATTTTATTTTATTTTTAAACTTTACAATGTTGTATTGGTTTTGCCAAATATTGAAATGAATCTGCCACAGGTATTTCCAAGTAGTGTTTTTTTTTTTTTTTTAATCTCAAGCCTTGGTTCTACCTACTGCAAATTTCACACTTGATTCTACTGAACCACTCCATCATTACTGTGGCTTCAAATCTTTTCTTCCTTTTTGTGTGGGCATCTACAGACAAACTGAACCTTTTCTTCTATTTATGCTTTGGTGAGCTCCCACTTTTCATATGGATTCTGCATGGTGGGAAGTTCTATTTATTTATGTATTCATTATAATTCATTATTATTTTTTAGAGAAAAAGACTATCCTTTCTACCAGTGCTATCATGAAGACTGTTACACTGAGAAGCAAGCTGACTTTCCTTTTACTATTTCCATCATTTAAAAGTTAGATTATTGACCATTCTCTCATAATTAATAGAGGCAGCAGTAGTTTCTGTATTTTTTCCTTTTAAATCCATTGCTTCTCAGTGTATTTATGCACATAGATAATATGGTCAGAAAGAAAAATCTGTGCCTTTGAAGACAAAAAATTCTTTATCTGAAAGCTGGGCGAAAAACTGATCTTGTGGAACTTTCACAGAGAGGTGGGATCACATGTTTCAAATAGAAAATATAAGCTATTTTCTTAGGACACTGAGTAGATTAATTCCATGAAAGCAGAGAGTTTTAGAGTGTCAGTATTTGCTGAACGGAGGAAGTAGAAAGGAATTGGAGAAGGATAGAGGGAGAAGGAGTAAAAGAAAGAAAGCAAGAAAAGACAACTTGTTTAGAATCTGAAAATGTCTGAAGAGTCTAATTTCTGCTTTTTGGCAGTGAGGAACCTTGCAGTGAGCACTGATGATATTCATGTTACTGTTTTAGACAATGAAGAGGTTTACGATAATAAAGATGTCACGATATGAACTGCTGTCCTACCCTGATAACATCACAGACAGCACAATACCCAAATAAATAATGATTGAACTGAGAAGATGCATTTTATATAAAAGCATGTCAAAGATGTTTGTGGCTTGAAAATATTTGTGACCAGGAGGATTATGTTGCTTGTGGTTGAGAGGGATGCCCATTTTAGAAAAGAATGAAGTATTTTGTTTCAAACAAGATGTAGAAAGACCTAGTTGCTTAGAAATACAGAGATGATGGTTGATATAAAAACCAGTGTAACCATGTGTGCTATTTAATACTACCAATATCCTTAAAAAGAACAAAATTTAAAAAAAATAGAGCAAGAGAAGCATCATTTGCTTACAAATATGATGGAGCAATAAATAAATCTAAAATTATATTTGGAAATTTCCACACACAACGATAATTGGTAGAACATATGAACCAAAAAGAAAAAAGAAATAGTACAGATTCAGATGACTTGATTGACATTGTCATCCAACTTAATCTAACTTGTATAGAACTATCCATTCAAACCAGTAGAATATAGATTATTTTCAAGATACATAGAATATTTACTAAAATAGACCATACTTGAGGCTGTAAAGAAATCTCAATAAATTTAAAATAATTCCCTGGTAGGTTCAGTCAGTTCAGTTCAGTCATTCAGTTGTATTCGACTCTTTGCAACCCCATGGACTGCAGCACCCCAGGCCTCCCTGTCCATCACCGACTCCCAGAGTTTACTCACACTCAAGTCCATTGAGTCGGTGATGCCATCCAACCATCTCATCCTCTGTCATTGCCTTCTCCTCCTGCCCTCAATCTTTTCCAGCATCAGGGGCTTTTCAAATGAGCCAGTTCTTCACATCAAGTGGCCAAAGTATTGCAGTTTCAGCTTCAAAATCAGCCCTTCCAATGAATATTCAGGACTGATTTCCTTTAGGGTTGATTGGTTGGATCTCCTTGCAGTCCAAGGGACTCTCAGGAGTCTTCAACACCACAGTTCAAAAGCATCAATTCTCTGGCGCTCAGCTTTCTTTATAGTCCAACTCTTACATCTATACATGACTACTGGAAGAACCATAGACTTGACTAGACAGACCTTTGTTGGCAAAGTAACATCTCAGTTTTTTAATATGCTGCCTAGGTTAGTCATAACTTTTCTCCCAAAGAGTAAGCATCTTTTAAATTCATGGCTGCAGTCACCATTTGCAGTGATTTTGGAGTCATGGCTGCAGTCACTATCTGCAGTGATTTTGGAGACCACAAAAAATAAAGTCTATCACTGTTTCCACTGTTTATCCATCTATTTGCCATGAAGTGATGGGATCCGATGCCATGATCTTAGTTTTCTGAATGTTGAGCTTTAAGCCAACTTTTTCATTCTCCTCTTTCACTTTCATCAAGAGGCTCTTGAGCTCTTCTGCACTTTCTGCCATAAGGGTGGTGTCATCTGCATATCTGAGATTATTGATATTTCTGCTGGAAATCTTGATTCCAGCTTGTGTTTCATCCAGCCCAGCATTTCTCATGATGTACTCTGCATATAAGTTAAATAAGCAGAGGGACAATACACAGCCTTGACATATTCCTTTTCCTATTTGGAACCAGTCTGTTGTTTCATGTCCAGTTCTAACTGTTGCTTCCTGACCTACATACAGATTTCTCAAGAAGCAGGTCATGTGGTCAGATATTCCCATCTCTTTAAGCATTTTCCACAGTTTGTTGTGGTCCACACAGTCAGAGGCTTTGGCATAGTCACTAAAGCAGAAACAGATGTTTTTCTGGAACTCTCTTGCTTTTTTGATGATCCATTGGATGTTGGCAATTTGACCCCTGGTTCCTCTGCCTTTTCTAAATCCAGCTTAAACATCTAGAAGTTCACAGTTCATGTATTACTAAAGCCTGGCTTGGATAATTTTGAACATTACTTTGCTAGCATGTGAGATGAGTACAATTGTGTGGTAGTTTGAGCATTCTTTGGCATTGCCTTTCTTAGGGTTTGGAATGAGAACTACCTTTTCCAGTCCTGTGGCCACTGCTGTTTTCTAAATTGGCTGGCATAATGAGTGCAGCACTTTCATTGCATCATCTTTTAGGATTTGACTTAGCTCACCTGGAATTCCATAACATCCATTAGCTTTGTTCATAGTGATGCTTTCTAAGGCCCACTTGACTTCACATTCCAGGATGTCTGGCTCTAGGTGAGTGATCACACCATCATGATTATCTTGGTCATGAAGATCTTTTTTGTACAGTTCTTCTGTGTTATTCCTGCCACCTCTTCTTAATATCTTCTGCTTCTGTTAGGTCCATACCATTTCTGTCCTTTATCAAGCCCATCTTTGCATGAAATTTTCCCTTGATATTTCTAATTTTCTTGAAGAGATCTCTAGTCTTTCCCATTCTATTGTTTTCCTCTATTTCTTTGCACTGATCACTGAGGAAGGCTTTCTTGTCTCTCCTTGCTATTCTTTGGAACTCTGCATTCAAAGGGGCATATCTTTCCTTTTCTCTTTTGCTTTTCACTTCTCTTCTTTTTGCAGCTATTTGCAAGGCCTCCTCATTGAGCCATTTTGCTTAATTGCATTTCTTTTTCTTGGAGATAGTGTTGCTTCATCTCCTGTACAATGTCACGAACCTCTGTCCATGGTTTATCATGCACTCTGTCTATCAGATCTAGTCCCTTAAATTTCTTAATTTCTTAAATTTCTCACTTCCACTCTATAATCATTAGGGATTTGATTTAAGTCATACTTGAATGATCTAGTGGGTTTCCCTACTTTCTTCAATTTAAGTTTGAATTTGGCAATAGGGAGTTCATGATCTGAGCCACAATCAGCTCCCAGTCTTGTTTTTGCTGACTGTATAGAGCTTCTCCATCTTTGGCTACAAATAACATAATCAATCTGATTTCAGTGTTGACCATCTGGTCCATATGTAGAGTCTTCTCTTGTGTTGTTGAAAGAGGATGTTTGCTATGACCAGTGTGTTCTCTTGGCAAAATTCTATTAGCCTTTGCCCTGTTTCATTCTGTATTCCAAGGCCAAATATTCCTGTTACTCCAAGTGTTTCTTGACTTCCTACTTTTACATTCCAGTCCCCTATAATGAAAAGGACATCTTTTTTGGGGGGTGTTAGTTATAGAAGGTCTTGTAGGTCTTCATAGAACCATTCAACTTCAGCTTCTTCAGCATTACTGGTCAGGGCATAGACTTGGATTACCAAGATATTGAATGGTTTGCCTTGGAAACAAACAGAGATCATTCTGTCATTTTTGAGATGGCATCCAAGTACTGCATTTCAAACTCTTTTGTTGACTGTCATGGCTAATCCATTTCTTCTAAGGGATTCTTGCCCACAGTAGTAGATATAATGGTCACTTGAGTTAAATTTACCCATTCCAGTCCATTTTATTTTGCTGATTCCTAGAATGTTGACGTTCACTCTTGCCATCTCCTGTTTGACCACTTCCAATTTGCCTTGATTCATGGACCTGACATTCCAAGTTCCTATGCCACATTGCTCTTTACAGCATTGGATCTTGCTTCTATCACCAGTCACATCCACAGCTGGGGGTTGTTTTTGCTTTGGCTCCGTCTCTTTATTCTTTCTGGAGTTATTTCTCCACTGATCTCCAGTAGCTTATTGGGCACTTACAGACCTAGGGAATTCATCTTTCAGTGTCTTATCTTTTTGCCTTTTTATATTGTTCATGAGGTTCTGAAGGCAATTTTGTCGGAACTCTCCACCATGTCCCATCCATCTTGGGTGGTCCTACATGGCATGGCTCATAGTTTCATTGAGTTAGAAAAGGCTGTGGTCCCTGTGATTAGATTGGTTAGTTTTCTATGGTAGGTTAGCTGGTAAAGAATTTGTTTGCAATGAGGGAGACCTGGGTTTAATCCCTGGGTTGGGAAGATCCCCTGGAGAAGGGAACAGCTACCCACTCCAGTATTCTGGCCTGGAGAGTACCATGGATATAGGAGCCTGGCAGGCTATGGTTCATGGGGTCACAAAGAGTCAAATACCACTGAGGGACTTTCACTTTCACTGTGTCATACAGAGTATATTTTCTTTTTTAATTTAATTATAATTTTATATTAGAGTGTAGTTGCATTAGTTTCAGGATACAGCAAAGTGATTCAGTTATACGCATTTTTTTTAGATTCATTTCCCATATAGATTATTACAGAATATTGAGTAGAGTTGACTGTGCTATGTATCAGGTCCATGTTGATCATCTACTTTTTATATTGTAGTATGTACGTGTTAATCCCAAACTCCTAACTTATCCCTCCCCTGACATTTTCCCTTTGGTAACCATAAATTTGTTTTGTAGTCTGTGATACTCTTTCTGTTTTGTAAATAAGTTCATTTGTAGCATTTTTTAAGATTCCACATATAAGTGATATCATATAATACTTGTTTTTCTCTGTCTGATTTACTTAATATTGTAACCTCAAGGACCATCTATGTTACTGCAAATGGCATTATTTTATTCTTTTACATGTCTGAGTAATACTCATTGTGTACTGGACTGCATCTTCTTTATCCATTCCTCTGTCGATGGACATTTAGGTTGCTTCTAAGACTTGGCTAGTAAACAGTGCTGCTGTGAACACTAGGGTGTGTCATCTTTTTTGAATTATGATTTTCTCCAGGTATATGTCCAGGAATGTGATTGCTGGATCATATGGTAGTTGTATATTTAGTTTTTAAAGGAACCACCATACTGTTCTCCATAATGGATCGGAAGAACCAATATCATCAAAATGATGATATTACTCAAGGCAGTCTTCAGATTCAGTGTGATCCCTATTAATTAAGATAGTGTTGGGTTAAAGTTAGAAAAATAGACCAACAGAAGAGAATAGAATACAGAAATAGATCTATATGTATGTGGACAAAAAAGTGCCAAGACAATTCAGCTGATAAAGGATAATCACGTCAACAAATAGAGCTGGAACAATTGGTTGTTCTCTATATATAATATGAACTTTATGTATCATATTATATAATTTAAATTAAAAAAATGAGCATTTTGTTTTATGCCATTTATAACTCAATAAAGATATTAATAAATAGCTGGAAAGTATAATAAGGGGGCATAAAGAGTACATAACAAATAGAAAAATTGAATTAATTCATTACATCATGTGTTATTAAGGCCTGAGGTATATCTGGCTTCTGCTCTAGCACAAAATAATAATGTATCCTAGATTACAAGTGTAGAATTAGGTAAATAATGTTTCTAAGTTCTGATCTTTGCAAGTTTGAAAAGTACAATTTAAACTAAGGTATATCTTTTCACTGTTGTAATCAAGTTAGGAACATTTGCACATTTAAAATAGAACAAAGTCACTTCCAACATCAAAACCATGTAGAGTTACACTTCCTAACAACCTCCTTACCATTTAGGTATTCGATCCGAGGTCAAACTTTTATCTTGAAAGTAAAATAACATTCTAGGGGTCTTTGTATGTAATATTTCTTTCCATCATAACTTTTCAATGGGATTTTGTGGTCATTCATAGACTGTTTAACTTAAAATTCCCAACCTTCTGTACATTATCTAAGAGACATTATTCAAGGTCTCTAAGCCCAAGCTTGCCCAGTCTTGTGTGTGTTATTGTCAAGTGTCTAACTTGCTTCTGACATGGTTACCTTCAGCCTGGCCGCATAACCTCGCTGACTCAGTCTTTACTCGCTGTAGCTTCTCTAGCATTGCTGCAGGAAACATCGATATCTTCCAATGTAGATCACTAAGATATGGGTCTTTGTTTAATGAAGATGTGGAATAGAGATAACCTGGAATAGTCTTCCATGCTGACACTAATTCAAGCCTGTAACTTGGTTTCATGCCCACTGTGTCATTAAAAGAGATTTAAGAGTGGCTGATGTTTTGTGAATGGGTTTTGGGCTATAATTTTATCATGACCCTGTTAGATTTCCTTTAGGCCACAACAGAGGAACAGCTATTTGATTAAAACTGATGTTCTTATTTGTTGAGTAAAGAAATAATCATCTACCAAAGCTTTAACCATTCTGGTATTAATACTACCTACCGCATCATAGTATATTATCCAATACTATTTTAGAAATTATTCTTTTCATTTTTTAAGCTTGAGAGGAATATTTGGAATCAGCTGAATTTCCTCTGCCTTCAAATCCTTCTAAATATATTCTTCTGGTTTAATTAGTTCCTACTCTTTCTTTCATCTTCCACTTCAGTTGAGAGACGGTGTAGTTCAGTGTTAAACACAGAGACCTGAGTCAGACTGCTGGTGCTCAGATAGTTGCTCTTCCAGCTGCTGCTGCTGCTAAGTCGCTTCAGTCGTGTCCGACTCTGTGCGACCCCATAGACGGCAGCCCACCAGGCTCTTCTGTCCATGGGATTCTCCAGGCAAGAACACTGGAGTGGGTTGCCATTTCCTCCTCCAATGCATGAAAGTGAAAATTCAAAGTGAGGTCGCTCAGTTGTGTCTGACTCTTAGCGACGCCATGGACTGCAGCCTACCAGGCTCCTCCGTCCATGGGATTTTCCAGGCAAGAGTACTGGAGTGGGGTGCCATTGCCTTCTCCAAGGGTACTGAAGTGGGGTGCCATTGCTCTTCCAGCTACAAAACCATAACTCTCATCAGGGTACTGAACCTCTTCATGCCTCAGTATTTTATATGTAAAATTTAGTAGTAAATGTATAAGTCAGATGTTGTTGGAAGAATATGTAAAGCACTTTGATTGAGGCCTGGTTCACAGTAGCATGAATAAATTTGGGGAAAGAACAGGTATTGGTTTTATTTATTTAAAAAAAATTATAGAATTACCTGCATGAAATAGAGATGGACCAGAGTTTATTGCATATGTGATTGTATGTGTATGTATGTATAATTGTTGTTTAGTCGCCAAGTTGTGTCTGACTCTTTGTGACCCTATGGTCTGTAGCCCACTAGACTCCTCTCTCCATGGGATTTCCCAGGCAAGCATACTGGAATAGGTTGTCATTTCCTTCTCCAGGGCATCTTCCCAAACCAGGGATTGAACCTATGTCTCCTCCTTGGCAGGCGGATTCTTCCACTGAGCCACATTGGAAGCTTGTGTGTATAATACGTATATTTAAACATACATGTATATCTGTATGGGCTTCCCAGGTGGCGCTAATGGTAAAAAACCCACCTACCAATACATATACGGACACACATAACATACATGTGAAAATTGAAGTATATAGTCTGCTACTCAAGCTAGTCTATTTTATTTGATTTCAAAACAAATGAAATTCACAAAATGGTTCAATAGAATAAAGTGCTTTTATCAGCGTCCTTATATCTCAATATTCTCAGACATCAATTCATAGCTTGAAACACAAACCTTGATGAGTTTCTTGGATGTTTTCCTTTGTCTCTTGTGCTTTTTCTTTGTAGTTAGTGTAATCATGCATTTAATGCAATGGCCCTATCTCTAAGTTTCTGGCTCCCGCATTTTCTCTCTCAGTAATATAAGTTTTAAGGCCTGATATCAATGCATATCTATTTGTTAGTTCAGAGTTTCACTTTGTAAGAAGATTTTGTGTCTTTGGTGATTTTTTTTTTTTTTGCTTCTGGACAATTTCTTCTATTACTTCAGTACTTCTTTATCTTCTGAGTGTGATACAGTTGTGATATTGATGAGAATTATGAATCTGAAGCAAGAATGTACACACTCCACTACCACATGAAATGCAAGTTAATTTTTTTATAATAATCAGGCTGTAGGCATTTTAGATGTCATGTCTAATGCCATCTCCAGGTATCTTAGGTAGGTGATAGATGGAAGGGTTAAGGACATACACATTATGAGACTGAATTAAGTGCTTGGCTAAATATGTCAAAAGTACAAAGTCTTATCAGAAGTGTAACGTCTGTGTGAACAGCAGCACTTCGTTGTTTCTCAGTGTAGCTGCCTGTGGCACTTATAAGAAAAATACCTCATCAGACATGGAAAGCTCAATTCTTACTAGTCATTTCTGCATGTGGCATCACATCTGGAAGATTTTTACATTAAGAAGATATGTGAATCTGTTTAGAGAATGTTTACAAATACCAAGTTGTGGTTATTTAAAAAATTATCATTAAGATCTCATTCAGAGACATAAGTAAAAGGCAGAGCTGGCCTCTATATATCCCTGGAATGTTTTTGCTTCTGCTGCTGTTTGCAGACTTTTCAATATCAGAAGACCCATTTCCTTGTAATGGTAGTCAAAATAGTCACCTGAAACTCCACAATATGTTATGGTTCTAAAAGAATAAACATTTTATATAAATAAAAACATCATTTTAAATGACCATTGACTTGAGCCAGTCTAGCAATGTTTATGTTGTGATTGAAACCAAAGATCCATGATACATTAGCAGAGTTTTTATAAGCAGTTCTCTTGCGCAGTTTAATTTATTGCTAATAATATCTGTTCATAAACTTTTGAAAGGTACTTCAAATAGGTGGTCTCAGGACAATGTCTTTTCATTTCCTGGGAATGCAACTTTAAAAAATTAATGTTTTAATTGATACTCATTGAAATTCATAGAGGAGCTTATTGGGCATTTTTAAAGCTTGTGATGGTTAGAAATACTGCAGTTCCAAGCTATCAGCTATAATATACTACTTCTTGCCATTTTTTCTGAAACTACTCCTTTGAAGTAGTTTTATGGGGTTTGATAAACCTATATTCTCATTCTCTCTCTCTCTCTCTCTCTCTACACACACACACACACACACACACACACACATATATATATATACATACACACATATACATACACATGGAATCTATCCATTCTATGTATGGTTATTTGTATACATAACTTTTTCTCAAGACTAATTTATTTGGGAGAATATGTGTGTGTGTATCTGTATACACATCTATTTTCCTAACATCTATTATTTCCATATTCCAATACCATTTCCTCAAATTTCTGTCTGACTAATGAAGTTAAGTTTCTGCCTTCTGATGTTTATATATGTTGCATTCTGTATTTCTGTATTTTACACATAATTTCTTTTCTAAATGTAGTGAATCAGCGAATGAAATCTCAAGTTTTCTGTTATATGGAAATATAGCTGTCTTGGAAAGTTGAACGTTAAAAATCACTGAGAATTTGTAGTTGAATTGACCTAAGCAGAGAGAAATCTGACCCACAAAGAACACTTTACATGACTAAGAGGTTGTTTTATCATTCCAGCTAGAATTAGTAATATTTTCCCCTATCACGATTTCTTTTGCCCAAAGGAATATCCCTAAAATTTCACTTGGTAATGGGATCATAGCAGGGAGTAACTTAACAATTGGGAAAATAAGTTAGTTAGCCTTAGAGGCGTTCTCATATTTATTACATCATTATGTACCAAGAGGTTTTATGACATATTATTTAAATACATATTGCCAGCCTGGAGGTTTAAACAGTGGATAGTCTATAATGAGATATTATATATTCAACTTTTCTGTCTCCTCCTGACATTAGTATATGCCTATCAGAAAGACTGGAAAGTGATATAGCAGATAACGTTTCTTTATTATAAAAAAGAAATCTGTTCTTGAAATACTGATGGCATCTTAAAGAAAGTTAGAAAACTCACCAAATATTGCTTTTTGCAGTTAAAAGTTGTGTTGGTTTTCTGCTAAAAGGAGGATTTTTCATTTTGATATATTTTGCCTTGTTGTAGCTGACATTTCAACAGTGTTTCATATCTATTAATTTTCTATAAGATGTAGTTCAGAAGTGGCCATATTTTATATAAGTGTTAGTGCCATCCCAACTTCTCAATGACCTGGAGTTCTGGCAAAGATACTGCTCTATTTGGGAATAAGGATTCTTGAAACCTAATTAGAAAGATGTATTTTTATTCTCTCCACGCCCCTCCCTACTTCTCTTTCACATTTTTGAATGGGCCATACTATCATCATTCATTTTGAACTATGCAGAAAAGACCTCAGGATTTGCATAGTGCTGGTCCTCTTGAGCATTGGAAACCCCGCTTGTATAATCACACTATCAATTAGCCATGACTTTTTAAGCACAAATACAGTTTTTAAGATCAGATGAGCCAATAACAATATTAAAGGAAAAATGCCTTTTTTGCCTTCCATGTTTTTCTGTCTCAGTGCATTTGTGATAGGATCACTTCTTTCTTTGCAACAAATTCTGGAAATGAGTTTTAAGTATAGAACCAGTCTCAACCAACTTCTAGGCTTCCGGATTAAGCTATACCTGTTCCTACTTGTATCACAGAGGCTATATGATGAATAATAATGGATTATACACATTGTGTTAGCAATCTGAACATTACATATACTTTCTCATTCCATTTAACTTTATTTGAACCTCTCATTTCCCCTGGGAAATAGAAATTTCTTTTTCCACTTTAGAGATAAGGGAACTAAGGTCTAATTTTCAGCGGAGAGAAAACTAATACTCTGCTTTGCCCAGGGAAACACATGTTCCCCAATTAGCAGGACCCAGGTTTGCCTGATCCCAAAGAGTCCCAGCCTTGCTTGATCTCCTTTCCAGCCACAATGCCAAGGAGGTGGAAATCAACCATGCGTGTACCTGCACTTCCCTTTAAGGGAAGAACAGATGATATGTCCAACATTACATAGAAATCTCTTTAATATACTCTGGAAGGAAAAGAAAACCATTAAAATATCTCTGGCATTTTTTTCAATGACATTGAGGTATCATAACATTTTGGGATAAAAACTAGTCAATTTCTTTAGGTGCCATAGACCCTTCAATGGTTGTATATATTGTGGTTAGTAAATAGCCAAATGTGTTTGTTTTTTTTTTTTGCTTCAGTTCAAAATAAAATCACTTCAGTGAAGAAATGCCATAATGGAACAATCAGTGTACATTAATAATGAATAAATTCTTAAAGGAATTTTTAAAAAGTACAGAAGGAAATACCAGATTTAAAAGTAGCATTTCCTGTTTGTTGGCGATAGTAATAAGAACTTATTCTTTCCTTTTTGCTCTCAATGTCCATTGTGCTTTGCCTCTTTGCGATCCTTTGAAATTCATACTTGTAGATTATGGAATGTTATTGCTTTATAGACTAAGCAAATGATGACCTGTGGTGCCCAGTCCACCTGTTTTTCTATGTATCACAACCTGAGAATGGTTCTAATATATTTTTAAATGGTTGAAAAACATCTAAAGAGTAATACTTTGTGACATAAAAATTATATGAAATTCAAAATTCAATACCATCGTGAAATAAAGTTTGATTACAATGCAACCTATACCCAAGTCCCTCCTACAGTCTATTTCTGGAGACACTGATGAACCCTCACGGTTGCATTCAACATGTGACTATGCACATATCTGCACACTTTCATCTGAACATGTATTTTCACATACAGACATACATGCACACCTTGTGTTCCCTCATTTGGAAGAATGTTTTGTAAAGCCTTTTAAAACAAAAAGAAAGAAAGAAAGCCTTTTAAGACCCTTTTCTAGAAAAATTTTCCTTTGTATAATACTCATTAGCCTTGTCCTTTAATACACTACAACTTCTTGCTTTCTCCATTCTTCTACTTTTTATTTTCAATTTCCCCAAATTTTAAAACAATGGTAAAGAAATGCAGCGGAGAAGGCAATGGCACCCCACTCCAGTACTCTTGCTTGGAAAATCCCATGGACGAAGGAGCCTGTTAGGCTGCAATCCATGGGGTCGCTAAGAGTTGGACACGACTGAGCGACTTCATTTTCACTTTTCACTTTCATGCATTGGAGAAGGAAATGGCAGCCCACTCCAGTGTTCTTGCCTGGAGAATCCCAGGGACGGGGGAGCCTGGTGGGCTGCCATCTATGGGGTCACACAGAGTCAGAAATGACTGAAGTGACTTAGCATAGCAAAGAAATGCATATTTGTAGAATTTTTGCCTTCTCTGTGTCCTTTCCACAGTTTGTCTTCCTTATATGTCAACTCTGCATTGCAAAGTCAACCAACTGCTGATGAAAAATATTTTTAAAAATCCAGAACGTTCCAGAAAGCAAAATTTGAATTTGTTGCATGCTGGAAACTATTTGTATAACATTTTCATTGTATTACATATTATAAGTAATCTGGAGATAAATTAAAATATACAGTAGGGTATTTTAAATTTACAGGAGGATGTGTATAGATTATTAACAAATACTAAAAGATTTTATACCCACTCCAGTGTTCTTGCCTGGAGAATCCCAGGGGCGGGGGACCCTGGTGGGCTGCCGTCTATGGGGTCGCACAGAGTCGGACACGACTGAAGCGACTTAGCAGCAGCAGCAGCAAACAATTTTATATAGGGAACTTGAGCATCCTCAGATTTTGGTATTTGCTGAGACCCTGGAACCAGTCCCCTGTGGATACTGAGAGATCACTGTTTTGTGTTTCTGAAACTAGGTCATGAATAGTGGTAATATGTAAAACCCCAGTACTTCTCAGTTTTCCTCTTTCTCATATAGTCTGTTACGTTCTCCTTGTTGGTTGTCTCCCTACCTTTTGACAACAGCAGTTATGGTCTTATTGTCTTATTTGTTGACTCCACTTGTTATTTATGATTTTGAAACTTATCAAACTCCTTGCAAGGAAGTAAGGTGTCATTCATTATCATTTATATGTCTAAGAGTTTGAGATGTCTAAATTTATTCAAGCTGCTCCAAGGACACTTGGACCTTGGGAAGACTAGCCACAGTAATTTATTAACAATATGATCTAACTCATGTCACATCTTTAAATTTTCTTTCCCTATGATACTAATGGCAAGTGAGTTTGGCAAATAACTAGAACCATTATTCTAAAAGTCTATTTAAATCCCATTCAGTAAAAGTGATTATGAAATGGTAAAAATACTTGAAATGGACCCTATACATGGCAATTTCTCATGGACTAATTCTTTCCTTTGAGTCCCCAGTTTTGGAGAGGACTTTCTGTGATAATTGTCTAAGCCAAAAAAGAGGGGAAGAAAAGCCTTTAAAAGGGAATTTTTTCCCCCAGTAACAATTGATTTACTGCTGTGTGCCAAGCAGTAATACTCTTCTAAGTATTAAAGGATACCACAAAACAGGCATTTAGCTCCTGCTATTATAAAGCTTTCATCTTATAAAATGCAGGCAGACAGTAAAGTAAGAAGATAAGTGAGCAAGCAAGCTTCTGGCAGGATGGGAGGTCAGGTAGGGGAGGTGATAGGAAGTAGCTATTGAATAGGTTACTCTAGATAGTTTCGAGGAGCACCTCCTTGAGGAGGTGACATTTGCTGTGAGACCTTACTGATGAGAAGAAGCTAGTCATGGGGCAGTTAGGAGAGGAAAGCAATTTCAGGGAGAAGGAACTGCCCATGCAAAACTTGTAGAGGATGAGTTCAAACATAAGTTTGGCTATCATGAGAGCAGATGGGTAATGATGAAGGAAGTAGGTAGGGGAGATACTTAGGTTTTAGTATGGGAAACTCTTGGTTGGTTTTTGAGCAGAGGGATGACATGGTGTGATGACACCCATGGAAATGCTGTTTTATCTTCATACAGATGTATAAGAGACACTTCTTCAATTCTACCGCCTTGTAAGCTCTGCTCCATTTTGGGCCTTTCTACCAGAGATAAGATCAAAAAGCAGTTGTGGGAATCTTCTTTTAAATCCCATAAGTATTTTTGTTTGTTTTATTCTACTAATTTTTTTCCCTAGCATATTTTACCCCCTGAACAGCTACTTAGTTTATGTTTGACAAAAGTCTCTCTTCCTTACCCCTTCCAACCTGAACAAAATTAAAAACTCTAACACATTTAGGAAAGGTATCCTTCAGACCCTTTAGCATAATTGGCCTCAATTTAATTTTTTCAAACTTCCACTAGTCATAAAATATGTGAAATCTCCAAAGTATGAAATGCAGAGTTGAGAGATGGAGAGAAACCAAGTACCAAGGATGCCATTTGAGTCTGTGGAAACAAACTGAAAGAAATGACTGAGAGTTTATGGAAGACAAACCAATAAATCCCTTTATTAATGTCAGCGAGTTTGAGTTAGTTTTTTTGTCATAAAACAAATCACAATAACTGAGATAAAAAATTGTGAAATATAAACTGCTGTGTCCTATATGTAGGCTTTCTGGATGGCTCAGTGGTAAAGAATCTGCCTGCCAAACAGGAGACATAGGTTGGATCCCTGGGTCCAGAAGATCCCCTGGAGAAGGAAATAGCAAACCACTCCAGTAATCTTGCCTGAGAAATCTCATGGACAGTGGGGCCTGGTGGGCTAAACACCATGGGGACAAAAAAAGTGTCAGACATGACTTAGCAATTCAGTTCAGTTTAGTTGCTCAGTCACGTCTGACTCTTTGCGACCCCATGAATCGCAGCACGCCAGGCCTCCCTGTCCATCACCAGCTCCTGGAGCTCACTCAAACTCATGTCCATCAAGTAGGTGATACCTTCAAATCATCTCATCCTCTGTTGTCCCCTTCTCCTCCTGTCCCCAATCCCTCCCAGCACCAGGGTCTTTTCCAATGAGTCAACTCTTTGCATGAGGTGGCCAAAGTATTGGAGTTTCAGCTTCAGCATCAGTCATTCCAATGAACACTCAGGACTGGTCTCCTTTAGGATGGACTGGTTGGATCTCCTTGCAGTCCAAGGGACTCTCAAGAGTCTTCTCCAACACCACAGTTCAAAAGCATCAATTCTTCAGCACTCAGCTTTCTTCACAGTCCAACTCTCACATCCATATATGACCACTGGAAAAACCATAGCCTTGACTAGATGGACCTTTAAATAGTAGCAAATATCCTACATGCAGATTAAAAGATTTTTGAGATTAAAGTTTCATAAAATTGTAAAAATTCAGACTTGGGAGAGATTTTGTACTTTCCATGATTTTCAGGTGAGTGAAGAATCAGTGAGGTTGAGTAATTTTCATAACATCTTAGAAACAGCCAAGGTGAGCAGGAGAATCTGGTATCATGACTTCTAGTTCTGTGCTGCTTCCAGTACTCCATGCTTTAATTTTGGTTAAAAGATAAATCTGTGGATATATACAAGTTGTTCTTGGTCTGGGTTAACCTCAACTTTGGCCTCATTTGCGGTGGCCAAACTAAAAAACACAATTCTTGTAAGAATGTCTTATTTTAAGCCCTTCCTGTCTTCCATCTGAATATTTCATTTAGAAAGTTTTCATTTTTACATGTACCAAACATAATAATTCAAACCAACAGTTTGCAAAACATGATAGAAAATAGCCATGATATATTAAAAACATTATAGCCATGATAGAAAATCTATGAACTACATCTAGATTATTGCTTTTTTTTTCACTTTTTTAAAGTAAATGCCAACAGAGATTACAAAGTAAAAGTTTTTAGAATTGTCACAACAAATTTAATCCTATATATTTACTGATAAATTACATTTCATTTTTAAAAAATTTCTGTATGTGGTTAATCAGATAAACTTTAGTTACAAGAAGCAAGGGAATGCTTTGTAATATGTGCCCTGATTCTGATATTGTTCATATAATATCATTCTAAGTTTTTGAGAATACAAATTCAGTTCTTGTTTTAGAATGATTTGTCAGTCACGCAGGCTGTTTTATGTTTATGATGAACAGGAATCGGCTTAGAAACGGCATCAGGAAATTAAATAAATAAAATAAAACAAAAAAAAATAAAGAAAGAAAGAAAGAAAAAAAGAAACGGCATCAGGAGACCTGAGATTTAGATCTGATTCACGACATAACCTTGACTCTTAGCTGCCTCATCTCACTGACAAATTCAGAGATGAACTCTCCGGCATTCACATTCTATTTTCAGCATTAAGAGCACAATGAGCCTCCAGAATTGGGCTTATGTGTTTTTCACTTTATTTCAGACTTCCAAGGAATGTTTATAGATAACATCCCTGAAGAAGAAAAATCTTAATTTATCTCCTACAAGTTTTTATCAGAAAAGTTTAATAATCTCATTGTATTTTGTAACTCTTTTGAAAGTTTAGGGAGATTGTGTGTTTTTGGCATTCATTACAAGAAAGCCACTAAATGCTAATTAATTGGGGAACAAAAACTACTGAAAAAGAAAGCACTACGACTATTATACACATGAATCTTTTTTTTTTTTTTTTTTTGCCATGTGCTTTATAATTAAAACAAAACCCAGAAGAGAAGCAAGAACAATACTATTAATAACATTTTCATGTTTTTCATTCTGAGAATGACTAAGTCTCTATTTATCCCACATTATAATTTTGGGAGTACTTTCAACTTAGAACATAGTTTCTCAGTCTTGATACTATTGACTTTTGGGCCAGATAACTCTTTGTTGTGGGGGAATATTCTATGCGTTGCAGGACATTTAGCAGCATCCTTGGCCTCTATCCACTAGATGCCAGTAGCATCATCCTCCTTCTATCATGACAATTTAAATAAGCCAAATATTCCTGGTAAAACTGCCTCCCCAACCCCGACTGAGAAGTATAAAACTGGGGCAAAATCAGAGAGGTCAATTTATTTTATGGCAAATCATTAACACAGTTTGTTTTTAGGAGCTATGCCTTATACCTCCAGTTCTCCAAATTAACTTTGCCATTGAACAAAGCTCCACCATTTTTTTTTTCTTTTTTTGGTGTATGTTGGATCACTATGTATGTTTTAGTTATTGTTATCCTTTATTTAAAAATGTCGCCTTCTCCTAGCTACCCTATCTTTGTCATATAGTGAGGATTTTGACTGATTATCATTGCCTTGAGGGTATCCTAAATCCCATTGCCTACCCCACATTCTGTCTTTGTTCAAAGCAGCACAAAATGTAAAAGGATTGCTTTTGTTTACATCAGGCTGTCATTCTAGCTTTCATATAGTGCAACGATTCAGCAGTTCCCTCAAACTTGAATGAGTTGCGCTTGAAAGAAAAAAATATGCTCTCATAGTATTATGCTTATTAAAAGTATTAAAGCTTTGATGGAGCATTCCCATGGTGATGGCTTCCCCAGCACATTACTGCATTCAAGCAAATATATTTGCCCGTCAAATATTAAATATGGAAAAGATCTGCAGTGTCATTAGGTTCACTTTGCTCCCGCTGAAGCATTGCTTCTCCATAATGCATGCTGGCCGACCGTTCCCAGTCCAATTTAAACTCTAAGTAATGACTGTGTATTTCCACTTCCTTTGGGAAAGTGTTACAAAGTTTAATTTACTATTTCCTAACCACTTGTAATAGTATTGGTAGTTAATGTTCTAGAATTTTGATAGTGGAATTTTCTGCTAATCTATTTTTCTCTCAGAGGTGAAAATTTTAACATCAGCAGGTTTTTTATACATATCAGCCTTATTTCCTAAGATTATGAAATGCATCTAAAGTTTTGCCATTTCTAGTCAACTGTAATCTTTTCCTCCACACAGTTGTTTGAAAAGATTTGAAAGCCTTATGCTTGATGGTAACTTACACTTCAAAGAATTGTGCTTAAACTACCTTACTTTTTTACAAGGTCACTTTGCAAGTAAGCAGGCCAGCCACAGCTTTGTCTGATACATGAGTACTTGGGGGCTTATCAGCATTAAATAACTTCTAAGTCAGTGATACTTACATAGCTCTTTAAGAATTGGAGATGATTGACCTACACTCCTGATCTCATTTGCTCCACAGCTCTATGAAGAAAGCAAGAGAGGTATTCTTATGCCCCCATTTTTCAGAAAAGGCAAAGAAAATTGAGGCACGGAAGTGAGAAGTGACAGAGCAAGTGAATGATGGCATCAATTTAGATCTTTGGCCTTGTATTTCGATGTATTCTTTTATTTTGCATTCCTCTGTCTTATGTTGTGCTGTGCTTAGTCATTCAGTCGTGTCGGACTCTTTGTAACTCCATGGACTGTAGCCCACCAGGCTCCTCTGTCCATGGGGATTCTCCAGGCAAGAGTACTGGAGTGGGTTGCCATACCCTACTCCAGGGGATCTTCCCAAGCCAGGGATCAAACCCAGGTCTCCCACATTGCAGGCAAATTGTTTACCATCTGAGCCATCAGGGACTTGCATAATGATTTGCCTCTTTCTTTTATTATTGAAAAGGCTTCGCCATGCAGATGCTGGAGAATGAGAATTTCACCTGGATTCATAGATAGCAACATTCAATGATTTAGCAAAATAATCTCCTGAGAAAATAATATACTCAACTCTATTTGTTTTTTGCATACAAAGTATTTAGTATTTGATTTATTTTTGTACACTTTTCTTCTTTCCCATTCCCCCTTCTATCCATATTTTATTCTGTGACCATACAGAGCCTCACTTTTGAGGAAATAGCCTCTGTATTTCTTCTGTATTAATTTTTACTTAATAACATTTATTTTTTTGCTTTAATTCATATACATGTGCATTATATTGTTTTTTAGTCACTAAGTCTCTTCCAACTATTGGCAAACATTCAAACTTATTTAGAACGTTGGGTTGCCTAGTTAAATGAAACTACAGCACATTATGTCCTTATTTATCTTTTACCAGCTGAAAATGATAAAACTCCCTGTACTACAAGAGCCTGAGGTGATCGAGAAGGAATGTAGTAACCAACCGCTTTATTTAAGCCAGGGCACCAGTAGTAATCTTTTCTTTTGACTATGATTTTTTAGATACATTTATTTTCAAACCACCTATCTCAGTCTGAGGGAAATCCCAATCTGACTTTTGTAAAGGTCAGTGAAGCTTTGTTAGATTTCCTTTTCTAGAATATATATTCCTATTTGGAGAATAATGATTGGTTTGTGATTTGGATTCCCAGGCATTTGCTGTGAATTTGTTGGAATTTAGAGCTGCTAAGATCAGGTCCAAGTGAGTTGAAGCTGTGTGTGTGTGTGTATGTGTATGTGTGTGTGTGTGTGTGTGTGTGTGTGTGCTCAGTCGTGTCCTACTCTTTGGACCCCACATGGACTGTAGCCCGCCTGACTCCTCTGTCCGTGGAATTTTCCAGGAAAGAATACTGGAGCGGGTTGCTGTTCCTACTCCAGGGGAATCTTTCTGACCCAGGGATCAAACCCGTGTCTCTTGGGTCTCCTGGATTGGCAGGGGGATTCTTTACCACTGTTCCACCTGGAAAGCCCGAGCTGAAGCCGGGCAGTTCTCTAATGGTGACTTCAGCATATAGGTGGTGAAATGAGACAGGATAACATGCTGTTGCTCCCCAAGGCCTCATATGGGGGAAACTGTTTCTCTTATAGACAAGTGGTAATTTTTTAAAAAAATCACTCAAACATAACATCTGACATATCAATCAATCAATATATATCCAATATATATCCACCCTAGTTGCGGTGAAAATCATTTCATCAATTAAGTTGCACTGAATTTATGTTGGCCACCTCACGTGAAGAGTTGACTCATTGGAAAAGACTCTGATGCTGGGAGGGATTGGGGGCAGGAGGAGAAGGGGACAACAGAGGATGAGATGGCTGGATGGCATCACTGACTCGATGGACGTGAGTCTGAGTGAACTCCGGGAGTTGGTGATGGACAGGGAGGCCTGGAGTGCTGCGATTCATGGTGTTGCAAAGAGTCAGACACGAATGAGCGACTGAACTGAACTGAACTGAACTGAGTTTATGTAGACACTGAAGATGACTTCTGTGTCATAGACATGGCTTATGTTACATATTATCACTGCCCCTGAGAATATGAAATTTATTTTCAAAGATTAGGGATATGAATAAAAATGCTTCAGTGTTTTCCTGCTTTATCTCTTTAGTTGCCTTTCATCACTCCCTCTGCCTTATCATTTGCTTTGTGGCTATGATAAATTGCTTGTACTTCTTTGCACAGCAAGCTTTTCTCACCTTAGTTTCCTTTCTTCAGGCCATGTATCCATCAGTCTGGAAGAGTTTCTATTCCCATCCTAACTCCCACCTTGTCCAGGTAATTCCTAAGCATCCTTTCTTATTTAGTCTTCCATGACTCTTCATTTCTGTTCATATACTATATTGGATACATGAGTCAAAACCACTACACTTACCGCTAGTTCAGATTGTATCATTCCTTAGCTCAAATGCTTCAATAGTTCCCCATGGCACTCAAAGGAAAAGCCAGAGTCCTCACAAAGACCTAGAAGTTGCTGACATTCACTAACCCATCACCACCATCTCTTATGCTATTTCTTACAACTCACCACTAGATTTAATTCAATTTTGCTACATTGCTTTAGGACTTTTGTACTTGCTCTTCTTTTTTTCTTTCTTTTGGTCTGGATCAATCTTGTACAAAAGTGTGGCTTTCTCCTTCATTTCCTTCAAGATATACATACACACACACACACAAACATACACATGCTATGCTATGCTAAGTCACTTCAGTCGTGTCTGACTCTTCATGACCCCATGGACTGAAGCCCTCCAGGCTCCTCTGTTCATAGGATTCTCCAGGCAAGTATACTGGAATGTGTTGCCATTTCCTTCTCCAATATATACATATATATATATATATATATATATATATATATATATAAACATACTTATGGGCTTCACTGGTGGCTCAGATGGTAAAGAATCTGCCCGCAATGCGGGAGACCTCGGTTTAATCCCTGGGTCAAGAAGATCCACTGGAGAAGGGAATGGCATCCCACTCCAGTACTCTTCGCATCAGTTCAGTTCAGTCGCTCAGCTGTGTCTGATTCTTTGTGACTCCATGGACTGCAGCACTCCAGGTTTCCCTGTCCATCACCAACTCCTGGAGCCTGCTCAAACTCATGATATATGAGTACACATACACGTATACATGTATATTTGATGCCATATATATATGTACACATATATATTTAATGCCATATATTACATATGTATTTGATGCCATATATTTATACACATATATATTTGACACCATATATATATATATTTGAATCTCCCCTTGTAAAACACAGACACTATGAGTTCATTCTTTGTTTTGTTCCTTTCTGTATTGCTAATGCCTCCTGTAGGAGTGCCTGTACCAGAGAGGTCCTTCAACTAGTATTTATTGTCAGTTCAGTTCAGTCACTCAGTTATGTCTGACTCTTTGCCACCCTGTGAATTGCAGCATGCCAGACCTCCCTGTCCATCACCAACTCCTAGAATTCACTCAAACTCCATGTCCACTGAGTCGGTGATGCCATCCAGCCATCTCATCCTCTGTCGTCCCCTTCTCCTCCTGCCCTCAATCCCTCCCAGCATCACAGTCTTTTCCAATGAGTCAACACTTCGTATGAAGTGGCCAAAGTATTGGAGTTTCAGCTTCAACATCAGTCCTTCAAATGAACACCCAGGACTGATCTCCTTTAGGATGGACTGGTTGGATCTCCTTGCAGTCCAAGGGACTCTCACGAGTCTTCTCCAACACCACAGTTCAAAAGCATCACTTCTTCGGTGCTCAGTTTTCTTCACAGTCCAACTCTCACAGCCTTACATGACCACTGGAAAAACCATAGTCTTGACTAGATGGACCTTTGTTGGCAAAGTAATATCTCTGCTTTTCAATATGCTATCTATTTTGGTCATAACTTTCCTTCCAAGGAGTAAGCATTTTTAATTTTGTGGCTGTAGTCACCATTTGCAGTGATTTTGGAGCCCCAAAAATAAAGTCTGACACTGTTTCCACTGTTTCCCCATCTATTTCCCATGAAGTGATGGGACCAGATGCCATGATCTTCGTTTTCTGAATGTTGAGCTTTAAGCCAACTTTTTCACTCTCCTCTTTCACTTTCATCAAGAGGCTTTTTAGTTCCTCTTCACTTTCTGCCATAAGGGTGGTGTCATCTGCATATCTGAGGTTATTGATATTTCTCCTGGCAATCTTGATTCCAGCTTGTGTTTCTTCCAGCCCAGCGTTTCTCATGATGTACTCTGCATATAAGTTAAATAAGCAGGTTGACAATATACAGCCTTGACGCACTCCTTTTCCTATTTGGAACCAGTTGTTTTTCCATGTCCATTTCTAACTGTTGCTTCCTGACCTGCATATAGGTTTCTCAAAAGGCAGGTCAGGTGGTCTAGTATTCCCATCTCTTTCAGAATTTTCCACAGTTTATTGTGATCCACACAGTCAAAGGCTTTGGCATAGTCAATAAAGCAGAAATAGATGTTTTTCTGGACTCTCTTGCTTTTTCCATGATCGGATGTTGGCAATTTGATCTCTGGTTCCTCAGCCTTTTCTAAAACCAGCTTGAACATCTGGAAATTCATGGTTCACATATTGCTGAAGCTTGGCTTGGAGAATTTTGAGCATTACTTTACTAGCATGTGAGATGAGTGCAATTGTGCAGTAGTTTGAGCATTCTTTGGCATTGCCTTTCTTTGGGATTGGAATGAAAACTGACCTTTTCCAGCCCTGTAGCCACTGCTGAGTTTTCCAATTTGCTGGCATAATGAGTGTAGCACTTTCACAGCATCATCTTCCAGGATCTGAAATAGCTCAACTGGAATTCCATCCCCTCCACTAGTTTTGTTTGTAGTGATGCTTTCTAAGGCCCACTAGACTTCACATCCCAGTATGTCTGGCTCTAGGTCAGTGATCACACCATCGTGATTATCTTGGTCATGAAGATCTTTTGTACAGTTCTTCTGTGTATTCTTGTCACCTCTTTTTAATATCTTCTGCTTCTGTTTTTAGGTCCATAGCATTTCTGTCCTTTATTGAGCACATCTTTGCATGAAATGTTCCCTTGGTATCTCTAATTTTCTTGAAGAGATCTCTAGTCTTTCCCATTCTGTTGTTTTCTTCTATTTCTTTGCATTGATTGCTGAGGAAGGCTTTCTTATCTCTCCTTGCTATTCTTTGGAATCTGCATTCAGATGCTTGTATCTTCCTTTTCTCCTTTGCTTTTTGCTTCTCTTCTTTTCACAGCTATTTGTAAGGCCTCCTCAGACAGCCATTTTGCTTTTTTGCATTTCTTTTCCATGGGGATGGTCTTGATCCCTGTCTCCTGTGGAATGTCATGAACCGCTGTCTGTAGTTCATCAGGCACAGTGTCTATCAGATCTAGTCCCTTAAGTCTATTTCTCACTTCCACTGTATAATTATAAGGGATTTGACTTAGGTTATACCTGAATGGTCTAGTGGTTTTCCCTACTTTCTTCAATTTCAGTCTGAATTTGGCAATAAGGAGTTCATGATCTGAGCCACAGTCAGCTCCTGGTCTTATTTTTGCTGACTGTATAGAGCTTCTCCATCTTTGGCTGCAAAGAATATAATCAGTCTGATTTTGGTGTTGACCATCTGGTGATGTCCATGTGTAGAGTCTTCTCTTGTGTTGTTGGAAGAGAGTGTTTGTTATGACCAGTGCATTTTCTTGGCAAAACTCTATTAGCCTTTGCCCTGCTTCATTCTGTACTCCAAGGGCAAATTTGCCTGTTACTCCAGGTGTTTCTGACTTCCTACTTTTGCATTCCAGTCCCCTATAATGAAAAGGACATTTTTTGGGGGGTGTAAATTCTAAAAGGTCTTGTAGGTCTTCATAGAACCATTCAACTTCAGCTTCTTCAGCGTTACTGGTTGGGGTATAGGCTTGGATTACTGTGATATTGAATGGTTTGCTTGGAAACAAACAGATCATTCTGTCGTTTTTGAGATGGCATTCAAATACTGCATTTCAGACTCTTTTGTTGACCATGATGGCTACTCCATTTCTTCTAAGGGATTCCTGCCCGCAGTAGTAGATATAATGGTCATCTGAGTTAAATTCACCCATTCCAGTCCATTTTAGTTCTCTGATTCCTAGAATGTCGATGTTCATTCTTGCCATCTCCTGTTTGACCACTTCCAATTTGCCTTGATTCATTGACCTGACTTTTCAGGTTCCTATGAAATATTGCTCTTTACAGCATCAGACCTTGCTTCTATCACCAGTCATATCCACAACTGGGTACTGTTTTTGCTTTG
Organism: Bos indicus x Bos taurus; assembly: GCF_003369695.1. NCBI lineage: Eukaryota > Metazoa > Chordata > Mammalia > Artiodactyla > Bovidae > Bos > Bos indicus x Bos taurus. Next base: position 23,049,630 of record NC_040103.1, on the reverse strand, counting down.
GCTCCATCCCTTCATTCTTTCTGGAGTTATTTCTCCACTGATCTCCAGTAGCATATTAGACCACAGCCTTGTCTAACTCAATGAAACTAAGCCATGCCGTGTGGGGCCACCCAAGATGGGAGGGTCATGGTGGAGAGGTCTGACAGAATGTGGTCCACTGGAGAAGGGAATGGTAAAGCTCTTCAGTATTCTTGCCTTGTTCAGTATGGAAAGGCAAAATGATAGGATACTCCCTGGGTCGGCATTTATTGTAAGAATGATCAATTCTAGTATTTTTTATTTAGATTGTTTGTCCTCGGAGGCCAAACAGTGTGTCATTAATTTTTATATCACTGGGCTTTGTAATATCACCAGGCTTATTTATTTAATAAATTTTTAATTTATTCAAAATATGTTTTAAACTGATACTTATTTTTGAGGTATCATTTAAGCCACTGGATTTAGAGGAGTTATCAAAATAATGTCACTTATCTGATACATGTTAATTATAGTTCTGAAAATCATTGAATATTGATGAGACAATTAGATGTGTCTTGAGGAAGGCTGTGACCTTAAATAGTGAGAAGGTGGGTGAGAGTAGCCAGTCTAGTTTGGGAGGTTAAATATATCCAGGGTGTTACAGATGAATGCTTGAAGGAATTGTAGCTTTTCATTCATACAAACTAACATACCTAAGCTCTATGGGTGAAGTACACTCTTCTATCTTCCTTCCTCCTTTGAATTGCCTTACTCTAGTTGTTATATCATCACCTTACATTGATGGATATCATAATAGTTATATATTTCATCTCATTCACTTTAATGGTGTTACCAAGAACACTGCTCACTATGTCTCAGTGTTTTTCTCATGAGGAAATTTTTCCAATTCCCAGTACCAAAAATAATTACACTTTTGAGAAATTTGTTTGTTTTTATCTTATGTGTTATAAATATATAATTTGTGACTTCCCTTTTGCAAAAGTGACTGAAAATCCTGAGCCAAAAATGTGACCTGACCCTGGGAAGTGAACAGTATTTAGTTGTTTGTGCATTGCGTATGAATCTCAGTCCAGCTTTAACTCTATTATTTTATATCATTTACTGTTTAGCTTATTTTCCCACTTAATTTTTAAGTAAAAAATGCTTATTTTTGTATGACCTCCTTAGTACTGTTTGGGAACAGGAAAGAGATTTTAAAAACCACCTATTTATAGAATAAAATAAATTCTTGTGAAGTTCCTTAGGCAAAGCTTGTCAAAGTGATCACATCCTTTTCATGCCTACAATTACTGCTGACCAACTTTTCTCTCTCCAAACATCTGAACCCATCTCTGAACTAGGTTCCTATTTGAAACTCCCTATAGACACCTCCATTTTACCTTTCTGCAGACCTTAATCATTGAACATGTTCAATTTTGAACTCTTTCTTTCCACTCTCATCTTGTACTTACGTCAGTGTGTTCTCTTTCAGATAATGAAATTACTAACCTCCAAATTACCCAAGCCAGTATCCTGAAAATCATTCATCTACCATTGCCTTGTTGGTGTCTTAAATATGTCCCATTCTTTGCATTCCTAACTACTAGTGACTAAGTCCAGGGACCCATGATTTGTCACCTGAATTATTCGATGAATCTCTTGACACACTCAGCTCTATCCTGCTCACCTCCTAGATACCCTTCAGAAAGCTGCCAGAATGATCTTTTTAAAACAAAGTATTGATTCTATCACTCCCTTACTTAAAAGCCTTTTACATGAGTTTAAAAGGTCTATGGATAAATCCAGAATCTTTAGGAAGATATCCGAGAAACTTTTTGACCTCAGCCCTTAGTTTCTCCAGCCTCGTCTCTCGCCACTTGCTTCATCCTTCCTACCACCGTCTTTGGTAAAGTCATATTTGATGATACCTTTCACCATTCATTTGATAATCACCACTCTTCCTGATTCTTTGCTTATCTCCCACAAAACATACAAAATTAATACATACACATAGACACACTCCTTTTTTGATCAGTTAGAGACTCTTAATCAAAGAAAGATCTGCTCTCTGGGAAGGGTATTCTTTTTATTCAAGCAGGTAGCAATAAAGAAGTAGTGAACCATGAACAAGTGTCCAGGAGCAGACAAAACTTCTCTAGGATTATAGACAGATCACCAGGTAGCCATGGCTTAAGACACAATATAAAAAAATTAACTTCTGAGAAGCCTTATGTGACCCTCCAGCCCAACTTTGATGTCTCTTCAGCATTGCTCCTTCTGCATTTCCTAGTTGTGATTCTTTGCAAAACATAAGAACTGATATCATCGAAACAACTTGAAGGCAGAGAGTATATTTTTTCCTTTATTTCCCATTCCTGTATATGGTCAGCTTTGAGTGTCTAATAAATGCAGTGAGGAATCTTGAATGAGACTATAAGTAAACATTGTATAGAGGTTGGTAAAGACTTTCCAGATCTGGGTGATTATGTAATTGGAGAAGCATAGAGGAGAGAACTAGTAGATCGGGTAGCAAATGGTTGGTCTCTGTGATAATTAGTTCTACAGGCTTTCCCCTACTTTTTACCCTTACTGTTCAGGGAACATTATTAATCACAAGTGACTGGGGGAAACATATTTTGTTCTTGTTGTCATTAGTCTTTACAATCTCACATTGTTATTTTTTTTTTTTTTTATTTAAGATGCTGATAGTAACCTCTTTACATGTATACTGAAGTTGAACAATTAAGCCAACAGAATGTGGATGAGCCAGGTTTCTCACTGTCAGAGATGAAAGAGGCAGATAAACAAGAAGGGAAGGATGGAATGAACCCTGTGGTGCTGGATCAGAGTCTGAGACATCAGTAGGAACTCATGTTTCAATTAATTTATGTACAGAGAGATAGATACAGACCAATTATAAGTGTATGTGCATACATGGGTTAGTATGCATATGTATTAATATATTACCCAGCTCAGTCTACTAAGAGGTCCGGGAAACAATCACACCTCCGCAGCAAAGAGCAAATGCAGAACCCACTTCTTGGTTTCCAAATACCATTTTCCAATAAAAGGAACTAGGGATCCTTGGGGAAATGGTTAATTCTAGAGTGGGGGCAGGAAAAGAAAATAAAAGAGAAATCTGGAGTACCTTGTAATAACAGAAAGTAAGGAAGCTGACAAAAAACAAGACTGGGGCATGTCAAAGCAACACAGGAGCCAACCTGAAAGAGGTCCCATTGGCCAAAGCTGGAACTATTTGAGCACCAAAGTAAATAACCCAGTGTTGGATTGTAAGAAGACAGACCTTAATTTTGAGTGTGATGACATGTTGGATTATATGATTTGGGTAGAAAGAGCTGTGCAGAATGGATCTAAAGAATCTAGATTTCATACAGAAACTTCCAAGCTTCAAGCTAGATGGGACCTGAACTCAATTTCTACCTAAAATGTGGTTTGTGAACTAGTGCTGGTCAGACCACAACAGTGACCCCACTTGATGGGAAGCACTTAGAAATTTTTGTACCAGCTTAACAGAGTAATTTTATATCTGTCTAATCTGATAGAAACATTTAGGATTCTATGTTGTATATATTCATCTTTTTATTAATTCATACTTAGTCAAACATACTTTGTATGTTTTTAAAGCATTGGTTCACAACAGATTGGAAAGTTATAAGAACTAGTTCTTTAGTACACAGAGGAGCACTTCTTTAATGCATATCTTTTCAATAAACCTTAATGAATCTGATTTACATAAGTTTCTGTGTATAGTCCTTGCAGATCCTTATGAAGCTCATATGTAAAAGCTCAGAAGGATTCTTGATGTGGCTAAAACCAGTCATTTATAGATAAGAGCACTAGAGAAGTGAAATCATCTATCCAATATCCAGTAGAAAACCAGAACTCAACACTTACAAAACATTTTCCTTCATTCCTCTTGGTCTCTCTGTTTCTAAATACCCCATTAACACCACTTGATACCAGAATGGAGATTGGGTTTTTACTTCCCAAACTTTGTGATGTCTTATACTGTGGTATGGAACTTTGGCGAGATTCACCTGCCCCACCCATCTTCTTAAGATACATATGCAATGCATTTATTATGACATTGTAGCAAAATTAAAGAGTGGGGACCAACCTGTGATGCTGGTATGACTATTAACTATTGATTCTAATATCTGTTTGTGATGTAGCTTACTTTAACTTTTATTGAAAGAATCACAATGCTTGACTGACAGTTTTGTTTATAGCAATGACCTTTAATCTGGAGCCTGGTGATACTACCGGGAAAATTCTCACATGGCCAACATATGCATTTTATTGTGTTTTTCTCTGAGTCTCACAACGATAGCTGGTTGCTATCAAAAAAAAAAAAAAAAAAAAGACAATGAGAAATGGTGTCTCTGAAGTTCGGAGTCTGATGTGAGAGAGACTCTGTAGAGTCACAAATGAAAGCATCCAGGCAGAAAGGGTATCTTTGGCTTTCTTGTCGTGCGTGATTGATGCTTTCCCTTTATCACCTCAGCTCATGTGTCCTCATATTTTTTTTCTCCTGCTGCCACAGTCATAATTAATGATTAAGGTACGTAACTGGTATAACACCTGGCTATTAATTTCAAAAAGTAGATGGGAGTGCATAGCATGTGACCTCACAGACACTCAGAGCAAGTCTGTAGAGCTTCCTTCATTGCATAAAGCCAAATGCTTTCCCTCTCTCCAACCCAGCTACGATTCTGCCTACGCTTCACCAAGTCAGTCTAACCTCTTTCTCTGTCATCTGACCTCTTTATCTGCCACTGTTATCTTCCAGTCCATTTCACAAGCTAGGAGGAATAAGATAAATTAAATTGCAATTGTGTGTGTGTGTGTGTTTTAAAGGTGCTGAACTCAACTTGGATAAATCACCATTGTTTTTGTTAGCAGTAAGTAAATCTTCTCATTGTACCAGTTGCTTTTTACCATGATATAGACATGACTGGTTTTATGTAAACAGTAACTCCAAAATCTTGTACCTGTCTTTGGTCCTTTTTTATTTTGCATACAGTTTGTGACCTCTGTTTTTTTAGATTCAAATATCTGGCTGGTTTGGCTTTTTTTTTTTTTCCTTCTCTTGATATTACTTCCTGGATATTTCGGGCCCATAAGCACAGGGATTTAAGTCTCATTTTCATATTAAGCCCAGGTGCCTCAGCGGGTAAAGTATCCTCCCACAGTGAAGGAGACACAGGAGATGCAGATTCAATCCCTGGGTTGGGAAGATCCCCTGGAGGAGGGCATGGCAACCCACACCAGTATTCGTGCCTGGAGATTCCCATGGACAGAGGAGCCTGGGGTCTATAGTCCACGGGGTCAAAAAGACCTGGACATGACTGAAGCCACTGAGCCTGCACACAGCATACACAACTTAATTTAAAACAGCTACACTGTTACCTAAAACAGTCTCATAATGGGAGTATATGTCAACAAAAATGATTCAGGCTGATTTTTCTTTTGAGTGGTCCACGTCATTACTCTTGATGATAAGCATAGAAATTTTAGAGATGCATTTATAGTAAATCTTACTAATTAAGCGGTCAAGAGGCTGAAGGAAGTAAGAAAATAACACAGCTCTTAATTAAATTCAGATTGCCAGTAATTTTAATCATATTGACAGCTATTTACTTTGCATCATTTTAGGTAAATTAGCAAACTTAATATGGCATTACTTTGTAGATTCTGTTCTTCAACTTAGTAGATTTCCATAGTAAAAATGAACATCTCATTTATTTCCAATAGCTAAGACAAGTTTCCAGATTCAGGATGGGAAATTAAACCAATCATATTCATTCCCTTCCCTTTATACTCTAATGTCTTGGAACTGATTTCAATGTCAAATGAGCAAAAGAAAACCTGTAACAATGCTGGAAAACAGGGAAGGGTGACATCAATAAGCAGTCACTTTCATGAATTTAGTTTTTGAAAATGAAGAATTGTTGAGTTCACCGAGGAGCTGACAAAGACATTTTTAAGCCCAATATTAGCAAAGTAGGGAAACCCAGAGAGACAAGTCAACAAATCTCACCAACAGAAAACTGATGGAAACCCAGGCTTGGGAAATGATGGCATTATTTAATCCATATTTGGAAGAGTGGGTTTTATCAATGAGAATCACACAGTGGGCTTCTAAAATTTATCAGGGCTCTGCAGAAAGATGTTAAACAAAATGTTTGCTCTAGTGCTTCCTTCGAGTACTATTATCAGCATCCTAAATATGGTTGGAGCTTTTATGATGAGATTGGGCGTGTTCAGGGTGGCATGGTCATAGATGTTGGAATTTTACTTAACCACCTCACTTTTGCTTTTTCTCTTTGGATCACATTTGTCAGATTCATTCCCAGTACACGTAATTGAAAGGAAATCTGACTTTATGCTCCTCTCTGTTCCCCAAACATTGCAATTTCATGATGTCAAATGTTGACTCAAGCATAAGGAGCCCATTAGCAGCCACCATCAGCATGGACCATCTAAAGCTGAACCTGCAAATATGAAATGATAATGAAATAACCAGTCATTTGGGAAGGAAAGGTGAAAATCAGAGCAAATGTTTTCAATGAAACAAATACAACAGATATTGCAGATAAGTCATCAGGAGAAAACTATTTAAAATTCTAAATAATGTCTTCATTGATATATGAAAAGTTGGCTTTTTTTTTGGTCTTCTTTTCACTTTGTAAATGACATGTGTGTGCATGCTCAGTTATAACTGACTCTTTGGGACTCTGTGGACTGTACCTTGCCAGGCTCCTCTGTCCATGGAGGTTTTCAGGCAACACTACTGGAATGGGTTGTCATTTCCCCCTCCCAGGGATCTTCCCAACGCAGGGATTGAACCACATCTCCTGTGTCTCCTGCGTTGGCAGGCTGATTCTTTACCACTGAGTCACCTGAGAAGCCCGTAAAATAGAACAGTGTTATGTAAAAGACAATTGAGTAGTTTTACTGAAAGTTTACTATTCACTATGCACCATTTTCTGATCTTTACATCTGTTGACTCATTCAATCCTCACAATAATCCTATGAAAGCTGTGTTGTTATTATCGCACGGGATGAGGAAAGTAAGGCATAGTTAACATACCATGTCCAATGTTAAATAGATATTAAACTGCCAGGCCAGCACTCAAAAGAAACTGAGTCTGGGTCTATGGACCCTTTAATTATTGCTCTGGAAAGTAACTATTAAAGGAAAAACAAAGTAACAAAACATACAAGCAAATAGAAAAAGTAATAACCGAACAGCTACCAATGAAACCCAGAAGTAAACTCCAAGAATTATCACATACTTTAGGTGTGAGAACAAGGAGTTGTAAAATCTTAGTAAATATTAGAAACATGGAATTTAGACCCAAAGATAAAACACACAACATCTTAGAAAGATAAAATGACTTGATTGAGGAGAAGCAATCATCATAGGAAAATATATTCCCCTGAGCTAAAGGTTTGGCTACAGATGAAAAAAAATGACCAAGAGCTGCGTCAATAATAATGAAAGAAGATTCATACCCAGACATTACTGTGAGATTTCTGAATTTCAATAATAAAGAAAAGACCTATAAACTTCTTGGTAGAATGCAGAAATATTTGCAAAGACAAGAGACCAAATTGGCATTGAACTTGTAATTTAACTCTAAGGCAGACAGTGAACTTGGGAAGTGCTTGAAATAAGTAGAAAAATGCCCTTGTTTATTTTATCCAGATGCCTTTTGATGTTTACTTTGAAATGATGAATATAATGAGATACACGTGTAGTCTGCACTGCCTTAAAGATTTTGCAGTATGTCCTTTGATGATATAGCTGCATTTACTACCTCTAATTGTAGGAATTTAATTATTAAGAAATTGGAAGCTTGAATATATAATCTTCCATCAATGAAGAGTTTCTTAATAAACACATTTCTAGAAGTTTTATATCCCAAACTGAAAGAAAAAATTCAATATTCAGTCAAGCCTGCTTTATTAAGGTGTTGTCATTTTATTTTGTGGTCATTGCTTTTATAATGTTGTAATGTGATTGTTTCTTCTGATCTGAGGGGAGAATAACATAGACTGACATAATTTAGCAGCACTTAATGAATCTTTTATTTTTGCCAGTAATTTTTTACTGACTTCAACTCCCAGTGTCAAGATTATAATTTCATCAATGTATGGTATTTGTCTATATGACAATTCAGTGAGCAAGAATCTTTAACAAAGAAATAAGCATGATGAAATACATAAACAAAGGTAGTACACAATCTTATTAAAGTGATGGTAAATGATGATAAATTCAGTTTTCAAATATTTTGCATACGATTTGCTATCAGCTGTGGATATTTAACGCCTCATTAGCCATGGATTAAATCACTAGTTTAGAATCTATCCTCAGCAATAGTAAATGCTCATTACATCCAATTAGAATAAAAACTGATGTGGAAAGAAATCGAAGAATGAGAGTTAATTTTCAGTTCTGGCTTTGCAACTAACCACTTCTGTGACCTTGGGAAAAGTATTCGAATATCCAAGAAACCGCATTTGCAATAAAGTTTTTAGATTGCTGGGCACTTAATATGGGCTCAGTCAGTGTTAGTTCTTTTTATTCTTGAAGTGGTGTCCATTGTTAGGTTCTAGACTATGACAAAAACCTACACTGTAGGTCTTTGGTAATACATAAATCTATTTTCCACTTCATGGCAAATAGATGGAGAAACAATGTAAACAGTGACAGACTTTATTTTCTTGGGCTCGAAAATCACTGCAGATGGTGACTGCAGCCATGGAATTAAAAGATGCCTGCTCCTTAGAAGAAAAGCTATGGCAAACCTAGACAGTATATTAAAAAGCAGAGACATTACTTTGCCAACAAAGGTCCATATAGTCAAAGCTATGGTTTTTCAAGTAGTCATGTATGGATGTGAGAGATGGAGTATAAAGAAAGCTGAGCACGGAAGAATTGATGCTTTTGAACTGGTGTTGGAGAAGACTCCCTTGGACTGCAGATCAAACCAATCAATCCTAAAGGAAATCAGTCCTGAATATTCATTGGAAGGACTGATGCTGAAGTTGAATCTCCAGTACTTTGGCCACCTGATGCAAAGAGCTGACTCATTAGAAAAGTCTCTGATGCTGTGAAAGATTAAAGGTAGGAGGGTAAGGGGATGACAGAGAATGAGATGATTGGATGGCATCACTGACTCGGTAGACATGAGTTTGAGCAAGCTCCATGAGATGTGAAGGACAGGGATGCCTGACATGCTGCAGTCCATGGGGTCACAATGAGTGAGACATGGCTGAACAACTGAACAAAAAATCTTAAAAGAAGTAACTTAATGCACTCCAGTTCAGATATTAATAAGATGATTTCAATAATGTTTTTCAGCAGTTGTACATAATTAATATTTATGAGATCTTATTTTTAACTCCCAATGAACAGATTTACCATCAGCCATGAAAGTTGTCCACTTAGGTAATTAAATAATGTTTGAGAATGCTTTAGACTTTTATGTTTTCCAGATTGAAAACATAATTTATATTATTTATATATGTGTGAGTGTGTGTGTGTGTGTGTGTGTAAATAGTTCATTCTTCTAATCCTTCACTCCTCAGAAAAAAGCTAGAAGTTGGTGATTATCTCCTAACTGTATGATCTTCTCCTGGTGGTGGTATTATGCTGAGTGTAGGTCTCAGCCTTTCGTATATCCATTTCGATATGGGTATTTTTTAGTTCACTCTTTGTTTAGGAGTTGCTCAGCTAGTTGCTACATTTCTTTCAGAGGAAATTGTGCTATATGTACCTGTTCATTCAGTATGCCCATGTGAAGAGAGGAGTCCAGGAGCCTCCTATGTTGATGTCTTTAAAGACCATCACCTCTTTTATCTTTAAATACCTTCTTTCAAATAATTAAAGTGCATTATCATTTTAGAATATCATAAAATATACATGCAGAATAATAAAATATCTGACATAAAAATGCATTGCCAGCAAATGACAAACAAATGGCTCACTGAGATAATTCAGTCAGCCAGTTTTCAACTGAGTACTCAATGTGTTTTGAATGTAGTCAAAATGTCTAATTTAAAAACCTCACCCACAGAACTGTATGGTAATTTAAATAAACATATAGGCTTAATTTTAGTTAGAAAGAAGTCTTAGAAGCCCATTCTGATATGTCTATTTTTAAATGATTTTTATTTGTTATAATGTAAAGAGGCTCCCCATCCTAATGGAACATCCTCCTTTTTTGTTGTTGTTTTTTGCATATATGACCTATATAGTTCCCTTCTCCCTTTCCCTAGTCCTTTTTAAAAATTTCATTATTATTTAGTAAAAACCTTATTTCTTAGTGAGAATGTAGTAAAACAGAGTTGACCTTGGGAGCAGACTTAATTTTTTATATTCTTGTTAGGGCAAGCATTTAAAAAAATCTGCAACCCTAGTCTAAAGTGTGGGTGTGATTTATGATTCATTTGATCTGATTTGATGGTGAGTAGAAACCAAGTGTATTATTCCTTAGTCGGTTAAACAGTATATTGGTATTATCTTCTATGACACTTTGTTGGGGAACTGTGGCATATATCATTTCAGCCTTGGGCATTTAAAGTCTTTTTGGAAAGTCAGGTCATGTATCTGTGAAATGATCAATGAACAGAGTAAGAGTCAACTGAAAATAACTGACAAATACTATTATAAGAAGAAATATAATCAATAGAATACTTAATTCCTGCAGCACAGATGTGGCTTTACAGATTATTATTAAATAGAGAAAATGAAGAAGTAATCATTTTGAGCTAGCACAAGTTTATTAAAGAAAAATAAAAGACTAAACCTTATTTCTTCTTCTTCTTTTTTTTGGTTTGGATTACTAGACTATCAGAAAGTGTAATAGAGTCAGGATAAATATGAGATATTTGACAAGATTTCTAATAGTGTACAAATGAATAACAGAAAACTATGGATTTTATGCATGGAAATGTACAGCTGGTCACAAAGAGTGGATGAATAAATGTTAGTTAAAGCCTAGTGATTAATACTTTAACACAAAATGGAGGAGCTACATGCAGGACAGTATTTTCAGTTTTCTCTACAACATTCCTCTTACAAGTTACTGGCATGAGTAACCTGGGTGATAAGAGATAAGACTTGCAAATAATCAGTGCTTAGAAGAATAATGAATGTATTAGTTGGCTGAATTAGGTTCTAAAATTCTGGACAGGCAGTAATAGACAACACCTAACAAGGAGAGTTTTATAAGAAAGAAATTTAAACTTGTGGTCTTGAAGTAACAAAAGAGAACAAAATCTGCCACTCCCTAAAAATCAAAACCAACCAACCAACAAACCAAGCAAACAAACCATACACCACAAAATAAAGGAGATTCCTATTAGCAGCAACACAGCTGAAACAGTTTTAAGGATTTCGTCCTTAAACTAGTTTTAAGGATTTTGTCAATAGAAGTAAATAGTATGATGGTATGATAAAACAGCTGATGTGATCTTAGACTATATCATTTTTTCTCAACCTTTTTTTTATTGTCTTTCTAAATAGTCTTTTAAAATTTTTTTCTTATTTATTTTCCCAATTAAATTTTAATGGCGGAAGTGTGCTGTACATGTCTTAATGTACTATGTCTCTTCTTTCTCTATAAAAAGAGTCAGTTTTTTTTTTTTTTAATACAAGAATCAGTTTTCACACTCTATGGGCATTTTCATCCTCATTGAGAATGCATAGGCCTTATGAATAGAGAATACTCTAGAATAATGAAAGAAAAATTCTACTATTCTTAGCTGTGTTTAAAATAATGTGTTCACTTTTAAATAGCACATTTTCAGACATATTTCAAAACTAGATAATAGTCAGTGCAGAACAATTAGGATGACTTGACATAAAGAAATTTTAAAGGGCAAGGAACAGTTTCTCTAGGGAAAGTGAAATGGAAGGGACCTTATATGTATCTTGAAATACATGATGACCTGTTTTATGGCAAAAGAAATCTAATTATTGAGCAGTTACTTTAGGGAAACATATCTTGGCTAAATATTATAAACTGACTTGTCCAAAGTATCCAAAAATGGAAGCTATTATTTCATTAAGAATAATGTTCTTTGTCATTAGTTGTACTATATCATACATAACTCAATATACATATATGTACATAACCAGGTACATAACCCCGTGGTTAGGGATAGGAAAGAAAAGATTCAATCCCCAAATGGACAGGATGACCTTAGTATCTCTTTCATTCCTGATTTTGTGACACTAGGTAGTAAGAGATGAACTGAACCTTTAAGGAAAAGACAGAATCAGATTATCTTAGGTTATATAATGCTCTGAAGTAGATACTCTGGCTTCTCAGACATGAATTAGGGCATGCAGATGACTTCTGCTCTCTGCTTTGCCCTAAACTCCCTGTCTGTCCCCAGGAAGTCGCCAGCATCCTTACATGTGATATGCTGAATTTAGATTACATCTATCCTTTCTAGTTCTAGAAATCTAAGATTCTAAGACTCAGTAATTTATGATAGGAAGTTGCTGTTCCTATTTCCTAGCCAGCCCCAGCAGCTCAAGCAATTCACCAGTACTTATGAGTCATCGGTTACCAGGCTGGGACCTTGAGTTGTCATATGAGACACAAATACTATCTTTTAGGAAATGTAATCTCTGAGAGAATAGGAGGGAAAGAAACTTCATTACCCCAAAGAGGTGATTTTACCCCAAACGTGAAATTGCTGTTATATAAAAACTTTGCTAGTCAGGGACTCTGCCATAATCATCTCTCCATTACTGATTTTTAAAAAATACTTCTAAAACATAAGCATTTAAGGTTTTTTGAACAAAGATAGCACCCCTGGCCTATGCTGGCACTAAACTAGATTGATCAGAGAGGTTAGATAGGGCTTATAAGAATCTGTCAGTCTTTTTCAAATTCTTCATTGAGTAAAGATTCTCAGATGTGTAATCATTAGATCTCCAAGCCTATGTGCAGAGTGTCTGAAATAAAAAGGAATATTTTAAAAAGACTAGGACATAGTTGTGACTTTGTGGCTTTTGCATTTGTGGGAATTTTTATTTAAATTATACTATAAATAGGGGTTTTATGTGTAAAGTGCCAGAAGTGGTGTTGTGTTTATTTTTGTCATTGTTAGTAATAGTAGTGGTGGTGGTATTTGCTGGTTTCCTTGCTTCACTTTCACAATCCTGAAGTATCTGGCAGCTCTCCAGTGCTGAGTTAGGCTGGGAGGATTGGGTGACTACAATATAATGATTAATTATTTGTCTTGAGCCATTCCTACTTTCACTTTAGTACACTTTGTTCATTTTTGTCTCCTCCGCACTCAAATATGGTTTATTGGTTGAAGAGGGGGAAATTATGTGTGCTGAGGAGATTGGGGAATTTGAAAGGGGCACCATGATATAATTAAAAGAAAAATATCTCATGTTGGCCATGTGACCTTGGAAAAGTCAGTTAATCCCCTTTTCCTGACCTATAAATCAGAATGACAAATTGGTTCAGTCTATCCTTCTCACATAAACCTTAATGTTATTGTGTATTGAAATCATTGGGAGAGTCTTTATAAAATTGAGATGTCGATGCTTTAACCTAGTTTGTAGGAGGACCTGGATCTTTAATTATTTTAAAAAATCTTTATCGGTTATTTATATGTGCAGACAAGGTAGAAAACCAAAGCTTTTTAATATCGTTGTGAGGTCAAAATTGAATAATAATATAAATGAGCTTTAAAGGGATTATTCAAAGGAGCATTTCTCAAGCAAAAGTATGAGTGATTTTTTTCTTTTTTTTCCATGAGATTTTTACTTTCTAGTAACCACAGTGCCTTGCCTGATTGGTATGTTCTGCCCCCTACCAGAAGGAGTCAGAGACAGAACATGCTGAGATGATGCCACTCAGTTAAGCATGGTTCCAGATTCTAGGCCTGTTATAGTCACGGCACCAAAGATGCCTGTGCTTGTGGTTTCCCAAAGGACCTGCATGCATATGTGCTAAGTTGCTTCAGTCGTGTCTGACACTGCAGCTTTATGGACTAGAGCCCTATGGCTCCTCTGTCCATGGGATTCTCCAGGCAAGAATATTTTTAACTGGATTGCCATGCCCTCTTCCACGGGATCTTCCCAATCCAGGAACTGAACTTGTGTCTCCTGCATTGCAGGTGGATTCTTTATAGCTGAGCCCTTGGGGAACCCCCAAAAGGCCTGACAAGGCTCAAAATTACCAGCCTAGACTCATCTGACCTCACAAGGAGATCAGAGGCCAAGAGCTGTTCTTCTCTGCAGAGATGGGACCAGTATTTATGGAGGCCTCTACCTGTTACCTACCAAGCTCCAAGCATTCCAGAAATTATCCCTGGTAAATTTAGGGTCCTTGAGCTTGTTCAAATGTGTGATTTGGTTAGTGCTATAAAGCTGATTGACACTTATCTTTTTAAACAATTTGAGATATGACAGGGTAAGAGTATCATGGGATTTCATTTTATTATTCCATGTCAAAGCTATAAATATTCATAGAAAAGTGACTAGGGGAGATTAAACATCTGATAAGTATTAAACAGGACTGAGACTAAAGATTAACCTTTCGTATAAAAGATTAACCTTTTGTATATGATGAAAAATTAATATAAAATATAAAATTAGTACTAAAGACATTTGGTAGAAGAGGCATAAGCTGAATTTGCATGTTGAAGTGACTACACAAGTTCTAATCTTCTATTAAGAGGAACAAAAATTTAACCAGCAAAGAATACCATTTCTTAAGGTGACAGAGGAAAGAACATATAGGAGTCAATCCAACCAGAAAAGATTCTCTGGACACCAATGATAATTTTTAAAAATGCATATCTTTAACTTACATAATATAATGACTTTTAATTTTTCTGTAAGGCTACATAACTCTTGATATCTTTCTGGCTTCTAGATAACAATTTATTATTTACTTTGCTCATTTTAAGCATTCAGTGATCATAAGATAATTGAACTGTTATGCAGAACTGTTAACACAAGTTCGAGTACCCAACACGCAGTGAGGCCAACCTAACTGAAATGTCAGAGTTTGGAGCAGATAAAAGTTTATTTCATAGTCACGAAAAGGGTGGCTCATGCCCTAAAAAGCCCAGAGCTTCCCAAAGGTTTGGGTAAAGCACTTTTAAAAACCAGGTGAGGGAAGGGGGTTGCAGGATCTGTGATCAGCTTGTGCACGACTCTCTGAATGGCTGATGGTGAGGCAGAAGGGTGGTATCGCAGGGATTGACCTTCTGTTATCAGTCCTTTGGCTCCACAAGGCCTGGTGCTATATGCTCCTGGTCCTTAAGTAGTTAACATCTCCCATTTTTCAGCAAGGGGGAGGTTTTTTTCAAATCTGCAAAACAACTCAGGAAATACACATCAAATGCTATCATCTAGGTACTTCAGAGAGAAGCTAAAGCAGAGAATGTGGTGGAAGGCCATTTCCAGGAAGGCCTCTTGGGATCCTACTTGGGTTACAGAATTCAGTTCAGTTCAGTTACTCGATTGTGTCCTACTCTTTGTGAGCCCATGGACTGTAGCACACCAGGCTTCCCTGTTCATTACCAACTCCCAGAGCTTACTCAAAATCATACCATTGAGTCGGTGATGCCATCCAACCATCTCATCTTTTGTCATCCCTTTCTTCTCCTGCCTTCAATCTTTCCCAGCATCAGGGTCTTTTTCAATGAGTCAGTTCTTTGCATCAGGTGGCCAAAGTATTGGAGCTTCAGCTTCAGCATCAGTCCTTCCAATGAATATTCAGGACTGATTTCCTTTAGGATGGACTGGTTGGATCTCCTTGCAGTCCAAGGGACTCTCAAAAATATTCTCCAACACCACAGATCAAAAGCATCAATTCTTCGGTGCTCAGCTTTATTTATAGTCCAGTTCTCACATCCATACATGGCTACTGGAAAAACCATAGCTTTCACTAGATGGACCTTTGTCAGCAAAGTAATGTCTCTGCTTTTTAATATGCTGTCTAGGTTGATCGTAGCTTTTCTTCCAAGGGGCAAGTGTCTTTTAATTTCATGGCTGTAGTCACCATCTGCAGTGATTTTGGATCCCCCCAAAATAAAGTCTGTCACTGTTTCCATTGTTTCACCATCTATTTGCCCATCTATTTGGGAATCTTGATTCTAGCTTTTGCTTCATCTAGCCCTGAATTTCTCATGATGTACTACTCTGCATAAAAGTTAAATAAACAGGGTAACAATATACAGCCTGGACTATATATCTGGAATCAAGATTGCTGGGAGAAATATCAATAACCTCAGATATGCAGATGACACCACCCTTATGGCAGAAAGTGAAGAGGAACTAAAAAGCCTCTTGATGAAAGTGAAAGAGGAAAATGAAACAGTTGGCTTAAAGCTCAACATTCAGAAAACGAAGATCATGGCATCTTGTCCCATCACTTCATGGGAAATAGATGGGGAAACAGTGGAAATAGTGTCAGACTTTATTTTTTTGGGCTCCAAAATCACTGAAGATGGTGACTGTAGCCATGAAATTAAAAGATGCTTACTCCTTGGAAGGAAAGTTTTGACCAACCTAGATAGCATATTCAAAAGCAGACACATTACTTTGCCAACAAATGTCCATCTAGTCAAGGCTATGGTTTTTTCAGTGGTCATGTATGGATGTGAGATTTGGACTGTGAAGAAAGCTGAGCACTGAAGAACTGATGCTTTTGAACTGTGATGTTGGGGAAGACTCTTGAGAGTCCCTTGGACTGCAAGGAGATCCAACCAGTCCATTCTGAAGGAGATCAACCCTGGGATTTCTTTGGAAGGAATGATGCTAAAGCTGAAATTCCAGTACTTTGGCCACCTCATGTGAAGAGTTGACTCATTGGAAAAGACTCTGATGCTGGGAGGGATTGGGGGCAGGAAGAGAAGAGGACAACAAAGGATGAGATAACTGGATGGCATCACAGATTCGATGGACATGGGTTTGTGTGAACTCCGGGAGTTGGTGATGGACAGGGAGGCCTGGTGTGCTGCAATTCATGGGGTCACAGAGTCTCACAGGACTGAGCAACTGAATTGAACTGACCTGACTATATATCAGGAAAGACTCCTTTCCGGATTTGAATTAAGTTTGTTGTTCTACGTCCAGTTCTAACTATTGCTTCCTGACCTGCATACAGATTTCTCAAGAGGCAGGTCATGCGGTCTGGAATTCCCAT
Source organism: Bos indicus x Bos taurus (assembly GCF_003369695.1). Lineage (NCBI taxonomy): Eukaryota > Metazoa > Chordata > Mammalia > Artiodactyla > Bovidae > Bos > Bos indicus x Bos taurus. Next base: position 23,032,453 of record NC_040103.1, on the reverse strand, counting down.
CTCTTTCAGAATTTTCCACAGTTTATTGTGATCCACACAGTCAAAGGCTTTGGCATAGTCAATAAAGCAGAAATAGATATTTTTCTGGAACTCTCTTGCTTTTTCCATGATTCAGCAGATGGTGGTAATTTGATCTCTGGTTCCTCTGCCTTTTCTAAAACCAGCTTGAACATCAGGAAGTTCATGGTTCACATACTGTTGAAGCCTGGCTTGGAAAATTTTCAGCATTACTTTACTAGCATGTGAGATAAGTGCAACTGTGCAGTAGTTTGAGCATTCTTTGGCATTGCCTTTCTTTGGGATTGGAATGAAAACTGACCTTTTCCAGCCCTGTAGCCACTGCTGAGTTTTCCAAATTCACTGGCATATTGAGTGCAGCACTTTCACAGCATCATCTTTTAGGATTTGAAATAGCTCCACTGGAATTAAATCACCTCCACTAGCTTTGTTCGTAGTGAAGCTTTTCTAAGGCCCACTTGACTTCACATTTCAGGATGTCTGGCTCTAGGTGAGTGATCACACCATTGTGATTATCTGTGTTGTGAAGATATTTTTTTGCACAGTTCTTCTGTGTATTCTTGCCACCTCTTGTTAATATCTTCTGCTTCTATTAGGTCCATAACATTTCTGTCCTTTATCGAGCCCATCTTTGCATGAAATATTCCCTTGGTATCTCTAATTTTCTTGAAGAGATCTCTAGACTTTCCCATTCTGTTGTTTTTCTCTATTTCTTTGCATTGATCACTGAAGAAGGCTTTCTTATCTCTTCTTGCTGTTCTTTGGAACTCTGCATTCAGGTGCTTATATCTTTCCTTTTCTCCTTTGCTTTTCACTTCTCTTCTTTTCACAGCTATTTGTAAGGCCTCCCCAGATAGCCATTTTGCTTTTTTGCATTTCTTTTCCATGCGGATGGAGAATCTCTATATAGGACTGAGGTTCATGACATTGTACAGGAGATGGAGATCAAGGCCATCCCCATGGAAAAAGAAATGCAAAAAATAAAAAAATAAAAATAAAACTAGTCTAGACTAAAACTAGTCTAGCTATGGTTTTTCCAATAGTCATGTATGAATGTGAGAGGTGGACTATAAAAAAAGCTGAGCACCAAAAATTTGATGTTTTGAACTGTGGTGCTGGAGAAGACTCTTGAGAGTCCCTTAATCAGTAAGGAGGTCCAACCAGTCAATTGTAAAGGAAATCAGTCCTGAATATTCACTGGACGGACTGATGCTGACTTGAAGCTACAACACTTTGGCCACCTGATGTGAAGAACTGACTCATTGGAAAAGACCCTGATGATGGGAAAGTTTGAAGGTGGGAGGAGAAGGGGATGACAGAGGATGAGATGGTTGGATGTCATCACTGACTCACCAGACATGTTTGAGTAAACTCCAGGAGTTGGTGATGGACAGGGAGGCCTGGTGTGCTGCAGTTCATGGGGTTGCAAAGAGTTGGACACGACTGAACGACTGAACTGACTGACTGACTGATGAGGTATTCCCTGGTGGCTCAGCTGGTAAAGAGTCTGCCTGCAATACAGGAGACCTAAGTTTGATCCCTGGGTTGGGAAGATCCTCTGGAGAAGGGAATGGCTACCCACTCAAGTATTCTGGCCTGGAAAATTCCAAGGATTTTATATTCCACGGGATGACAGAGAGTTGGACACAAGAGTGACATGAGAGTGACTTTCACTTTCACTCTCGATGTATGAGGTATTTGGATTTAGACATACTATGTTTGAGATACCTGTCCAATATTCAAGTGGCGGTATTATTTGGCCTTTGATTATGTGGATCATAACAAACTGTGGGAAATTCTTAAAGAGATGGGAAAACCAGACCACCTTACCTGCTTCCTGAGAAATCTGTATGCAGGTCAAGAAGCATCAGTGTGCAGGTTAGAACCGGATCTGGAACAACAGACTGTTTCTAAATGGGAAAGGGGTACGTCAAGGCTGTGCATTGTCACCCTGATTATTTAACTTATATGAAGAATACATCATACCAAATGCTTAGCTGGATGAGCACAAGCTGGAATCAAGATTTCCTGGAAAAATATCAACAACCTCAGATATGCAGTAAACACCACCCTTACAGCACAAAGCAAAGAGAAACTGGAGAGCCTAATGATGAAATTGAAAGAGGAGAGTGAAAATCTGGCTTAAAACTCAACATTAAAAAAATAAGATCGTGGCATCCGGTCCCATCATTTCATGACAAATAGGGAAACAATGGCAGACTTTATTTTCTTGGGCTCCAAAATCGCAGATGGTGACTGTAGTTGTGAAATTAAAAGGCACTTGCTCCTTGGAAGAAAAGCTATGACCAACCTCAGATCAGATCAGATCAGATCAGTCACTCAGTCGTGTCTGACTCTCTGCGACCCCATGAATCGCAGCACGCCAGGCCTCCCTGTCCATCACCAACTCCCGGAGTTCACTGAGACTCACGTCCATCGAGTCAGTGATGCCATCCAGCCATCTCATCCTCTGTCGTCCCCTTCTCCTCCTGCCCCCAATCCCTTCCAGCATCAGGGTCTTTTCCAATGAATCAACACTTCGCATGAGGTGGCCAAAGTACTGGAGTTTCAACTTTAGCATCATTCCTTCCAAAGAAATCCCAGGGCTGATGTCCTTCAGAATGGACTGGTTGGATCTCCTTGCAGTCCAAGGGACTCTCAAGAGTCTTTTCCAACACCACAGTTCAAAAGCATCAATTCTTCGGCACTCAGCCTTCTTCACAGTCCAACTCTCACATCCATACATGACCACAGGAAAAACCATAGCCTTGACTAGATGGACCTTTGTTGGCAAAGTAATGTCTCTGCTTTTGAATATGCTGTCTAGGTTGTTCATAACTTTCCTTCCAGGGAGTAAGCATCTTTTAATTTCATGGCTGCAGTTACCATATTAAAAAGCAGAGACATTACTTTGCCAACAAAGGTCTGTCTGGTCAAAGCTATGTTTTTTTTCAGCAGTCATGTATGGATGTGAGAGTTGGACCATAGAAGGCTGAGCATTAAAGAATTAATGCTTTTGAACTGTGGTATTGGAGAAAACTCTTGAGAGTCCCTTGGACTACTGAAAATCCAATACTTTGGCCACCTGATGTGAAGAACTGACTTATTGGAAAAGATCCTAATGCTGGGAAAGACTGAAGGCAGGAGGAGAAGGGGACAACAGAGGATGAGATTGTTGGATGGCATCACTGACTCAATGGAATGAGTTTGTGGAACCTCAGGGAGTTGGTGGTGGACAGGGAAACCTGACATGCTGCAGTCCATGGGGTCTCAAAGAGTCAGACATGACTGAGTGACTGAACTGAACTGAACTGATCATTTGTCCCTCCAAAAAGATATGTTGAAATCCCAACCCCCAGTGCCTCAGAATGTGACCTTATTCAGAAACAAGGTCTTTCCGGACACAATAAGTTAAGATGAGGCAATATGGAGTAAAGTGAAAGTGAAAGTCACTCAGTCGTGTCTGACTCTTTGTGACCCCATGGACTATGAAGTCCATGGAATTCTCCAGGCCAGAATACTGGAGTGGGTAGTCATTCCCTTCTCTAGGGGATCTTTCCAATCCAGGTGTGCCCCTAGTTCAGTATGACTGATATCCTTATAATAAGATAATTATGAGAAGATAGAGACATATTGGAAGACCTATGTGATAATGAAGACTGAGACAAGTTTTTATCTGCCAGACAAAGAATGCCAAAGATTGCTGATAAAGCATCAAAAGTTAGGAAGAGACAAGGAAGGATTTCCCTACAAGTTTCACAGGGAGCATGGCCCTGCTGATACCTTGGTTGTGAACTTAGAGTCCCAGTACTGTGATATAATACATTTGTGTAGTTTTAGGCCCCTCAGTTTGTGGTGGATAAATGAGTACTGAGGCTTTGCCAGTGAATTCGGCTAGGTGAAGTTATCCTAGACAGGAACAGTTTCAGTGGGAAAGAAAGGTTAACATCCTGATTAGGGTTGGTTCAAGAGAAGACAGAAGCGGAATAAATTGGGAGCAGTAAGTATAGGTAAAAATTTAAAGCAGTATTTCTAAAAAGGATAAAGGAACAAAATGTGGTGATAGCTAAATGGAGATATGAGGTGAAGGGAAGAATTTTCTTCTTTACTTTCTCCCATTCCTCCCTTTCCTCTCCTTCCCTTCCCTTTCCTTATCATTTACTCTCCCCTTCCCTTCCTCCTCTCTCCACACTTCCTTTCTCCCCCCTTCCCATTTTTTTCCTTCTTCCTTTTTAGATGAAAATGTTACCACATGATTGTGTGTTGATGGGAATAATTCATTAGAGAAAAAGTTGATTTTGAAGGAAAGAGGCAACAATTGTGGGATAAATATCCATCAGAGGCAAAATGGGATCTAGTACATACAAGGAGACCTGGTCTTACCTAGAACTGAGATGAAAAAAAAAAAAAAAAGGTGTGTGTGTGTGTATATATATATATATATATATATATATATATATATAGCGTGTATGTGGCCATGCATATGGGGTGGTTGTGGTGGTGAATAGATGTGAAGAGAGTACATATAAAAATCTTTTCCAGTTACTTCAATTCAGCAAAGAAAAAGCAAGTTTACTTGCAAAGACCAAGGAGAGTGATAGAGTTGTTAAAATTTAAGGAGAGAAATTAAAATGAGTGGGAAAGTTCCTAACAGATATAGTAGGATTACAGGTTTACACTGAATGTCATTTTGAAGTTGGTGGTCATGAATCCAGAGAGACCAGTCAGTAAATTTTATGTGTTTTGTTATTGTAAAAAATGTATATTTTAATTAATTAATTAATCAATATTCTTTAGCTACAAATGAGCTTCCCAGGTGACTCTAGTGGTAAAGAACCCACCTACCAATGCAGGAGACATAAAAGAAATGGATTTGATCCCTGGATCTGAAGATCCCTTGGAGGAAGGCATGGCAGCCCACTCCAGTATTCTTGCCTGGAGAATCCCCATGGACAGAGTAGCTTGGGGAGCTATAATCCATAGGGTCACACAGAATTGAGCACCGCTGAAGTGACTTAGAATGTACTCATGCACACATACCAATACCACAGATACCAAGTTTTCTAAGGAAACTTAAGAAAGCATAACTTGATATTATATTATTGTTGCTGTTCAGTCACTCAGTTGTGTCCAACTCTTTGCAACCCCATAGGCTGTAGCATACCAGGTTTCCCTATCCTTCATCATCTCCTAGAACTTGTACAAACTTATGTCCATTGGTCAGCGATGCCATCTAATCATCTCTTCCTCTGTACCCTCCTTCTCCTGCCTTCAATCTTTTCCAGGATCAGGGTCTTATCCAATGAGTTGGCTCTTTGCTCAAAGTATTGGAGCTTCAGCTTCAGGCTTGATTTCCTAACCTTAACCCCTAACCTTAACCCAACTGTAATATTACATTTGAGAATGTAATTTACTCATGAAGAAGGTTGCCAGATAAAATATAGCACACCCTATTAAACCCACTCCATTATTCTGCCCTGGAGAATTCCATGGATTGTATAGTCCATAGGGTTGGCAAAGAGTCAGAAACGACTGAGAGACTTTCACTTCAGTAAACTTGAATTTTAGGTAAACAGTAAATAACTTTTCATCATATGTTACCCACTTCTTAAAATTCATGCATTTTCCATCTGCAAATGTAGAGGTCTCTTGTGATGACTAGACTTATTCATTTTGTGTTGTGTATAAATGGTGGTCAACTTACCACATTTTGAATGGCAGTTTTTGAAGCTGAATGATTTTTGTAAGCTAATTGCTGGACTGAATTTTAAGTCTGCCAAATATTGATTTAACTATTTAATTTTTTCACTAAGAAATAATAAGAAATGTTGATATACTGAAATGTCTTACCTTACTGCTTATGCCATATCTTTGGAAGCATTCACTGCTGGCAGTCTCTTAGTAATTTTACATTAATCTCTTCAGTGATAAATGCAGCATTAACAGTCTTCAGCCTAATAAAAGTCCTTTAGCAATAGTGGCCAAGGTATGCATAACTTTTCTTTTGGTGCATTTATCTAAAACTTAGAGACAAAGCAGTATTCTTCTTTCCCAACAGACTTATTTTTCCTGTCTTATAAAGTTATTTTTGACCAATATAGAAATTTTATGAGGACTAAAAAGAAAAATTGCATTAAATTCTTAAATTGGGAGAATTGAAACAAGTGATATGAATAGTCTTTTAGGACTTATCCAATTGTTTAGCACTGAGAAATATATATGTATACTGATTCAGTTGGTTCTTAAATAACAATTATAGTTATTTATTCAGTATTTTCTATGTACATGGCTCTATATTGAATATTTATGATAAATTCTAACAAAAGCATAATCAAAACTCATGAGTTCATTCAACAAATATCTGTTGCACCAGGACTTGGAAATTATAGTGAATAAAAGATACAAAAGTCTCTGACCCCATTGAGCTTACATTTTAATGGGCAAGAGGCAATAAAAATAAATAAATATTTAAGACAGATTCATGTTGATGTACTGCAGAGACCACAACATTGTAAAACAATTATCCTCCAATAAAAATAATAAATAAATGAAGATAAATTAATAAGAAAATGAATAAGATATTAAATGGTGAGAAATTCTTTGGATAAAAATAAAGCAAGAAATGAGACTATCGGTTTGAGAAAAAGAGCTTAAGGAAAACTTTACTCACATTTGAGCAAAAACCTAAATGGGATGAAAAAGTGACACATGTGGTCATTTGAGGGGGGAAAAAAAAATTCAGCAACAGTTAGCAGCTTGTACAAAGGCCCTGTGCTCTGTTCTTAATTTCTCAGTCATATCTCTTTGTGACCCCATGGACTACAGCCTGCCAGATTCCTTTGTCCACAGAGCTTCTCCAGGCAAGAATACTAGAGTGAGTTGCCATGTGCTTCTCCAGGGGATCTTCCCAACCCAGGGATTGAACCCAGGTCTCCCGAATTGCAGGGGATTCTTTACCCTCTGAGCCACCAGGAAAGCACAAAGGCCCTAGTGAAAAATTATGCCTAGTATGGTGAATAAAATGTCCCATGAGTTCAGAGTAGAGCAAGCAAAAAAGAGATAAGGAAAAAATTAGGTCAAATAGAGCAGGTGGTATCATTTGGTCATGGTAATGATCTTAGCCTTACTCTGAATGAAATGGAAAGACATTGAAGGTTTTGAATAGAGGAATAACCTGATTTAACTTTAATTTTGAAAAGAGCACTCTGGCAGTTAAGAATAGACTTTTAGGTATCAAAATACCTGTGACATTTTTTCACAGAACTAGAATAAATGATCCTAAAATTTCTATGGAACAGTAGAAGACCCCAAATTGCTAAAACAATCTTGAGAAAAAAGAATAAACCTGAAGATATCAGCCACTCAGATTTCAGAATATACAACAAAGCTACACTATTCAAAGCAGTATAGTACTGGTACAAACAAACACATAGATCAATGGAACAGAATCGAGAGTCCTGAAATAAAACCATGCTTGTATGGTCAATAAACATATAACAAAGGAGGCAAAAATATACGGTGGGGAAAAGACAGTCTCTTCAACAAGTGGTGCTAGGAAAACTGGATAGTTACATCTAAAACAATGAGATTAGCACATTACCTCAAACCATATACTGTACAAAAATAAATTCAAAATGTATTAAAGACCTAAATGTAAGACCTCTTAGAAGAAAACACAGATGGGACACTATTTGACATAAGTCTTAACAATGCTTTTTGGATCTGTCTCCAAAAGCAAGAGAAATAAAAGCAAAAATAAACAAATGGGAACTAATTAAAATTAAAAACTTTTGCACAGCATAATGAAAAGACAGCTTATGGGATGGGAGACAATATTTAAAAATTAGGGATATGGGATTAAGAGATACAGACTACTATGTATAAAATACGAAACAAACATTTTATAGCATAGAGAATAATAGCCACTAACTTGCAATAACTTTTAATGGGATGTTTTCTGTAAAAATACTGAATCACTATGCTGTAAACCTAGAACTGGTATAATATTGTAAATCAACTATATTTTAAAAAATAGACTACTGTGGAATAGATGAAGATGTAGAAAGGCAAGATTGAAGGCTGTGTTAAGAATCTGGTGAGAGCAATGTGTTAATCCAGGGTGAAAGCAGAAAAGATAGTTAAGTATAGTTGAGTACTGAATATATTTTGAAAATAGAACTGTAAAATATTTGATTTGTTGAGTGAGAAGTATAAAAGAAAGAAGTAAAGTTGACTCTATAAAGTTTTTGACCTGAGCAACTGTAGGGACACGAGTAGTTATTAATTGAAATGAGGAAGATTGCAGGAGGAGTGGTTTTATTAGAGACATTCATGAATTTTGTTTTGAACAAGATGAGCTTATGTTCCCATTAGCCAAGGAGAGATATCTGGGAGACAGCTGGACATTGACGTCTGGAGTTGGGGTTGTAGATATAAATTGGGGAGTTTTATTTAAAATTGTAATAGTGATTATTATTAAGAAGTTATCATGAATAACTAATATTAATCATCCTAAAAGATGATGCTGTGAAAGTGCTGCATGAAATATGCCAGCAAATTTGGAAAACTCAGCAGTGGTGCAGGACTGGAAAAGTAAGTTTTCATTCCAATCCCATAAAAAGGCAATGCCAAAGAATTTTCAAACCACCGCACAATTGTAGTCATCTCATGCGCTAGCAAAGTAATGCTAAAAATTCTCCAAGTGAGGAAAAACAAGGTAGACGGGGGGCTGCTGCTGCTGCTGCTAAGTCACTTCAGTCGTGTCCGACTCTGTATGACCCCATAGACGGCAGCCCACCAGGCTCCCCCGTCCCTGGGATTCTCCAAGCAAGAACACTGGAGTGGGTTGCCATTTCCTTCTCCAATGCATGAAAGTGAAAAGTGAAAGTGAAGTTGCTCAGTCATGTCTGACTCTTCATGACCCTAGGTACTGTAGCCTACCAGGCTCCTCTGCCCATGGGATTTTCCAGGCAGGAGTACTGGAGAGGGTTGCCATTTCCTTCTCCAATTAGACTGGGGAGAAACTGCTGCTGCTACTGCTAAGTCGCTTTAGTCGTGTCCGACTCTGGGCGACCCCATAGACGGCAGCCCACCAGGCTCCCCCATCCCTGGGATTCTCCAGGCAAGAATACTGGAGTGGGTTGCCATTTCCTTCTCCAATGCATGAAAGTGAAAAGTGAAAGTGAAGTCGCTCAGTTGTGTCCAACTCTTAGCGACCCCATGGACTGCAGCCTTCCAGGCTCCTCCATCCATGGGATTTTCCAGGCAAGAGTACTGGAGTGGGGTGCCATTGCCTTCTACGTTGGGGAGAAACTAGCAAATAGCAAAATTAATTAGAAATAAGACCTAGATTTGAACACAGGACTACGGTGGGGTGGGCTCTGATTCCTATGGCTTTAAACAATATTCTGCATGGCCACATTCTGTTATGGTGATTATTAGTGTGTATTATTTCAAGGCCCTAATCCATTTCTAGGGAAAAAAATTAGAAAAAAAAATCCAATTAGTGTCTAAGATACTTCAATGAGTTAATATTGCTCAAAAAGAAAAAATCCTATAAGATAAGGAGAAAAGTAATAGATATTAAGAGCTTTAGTTTTTATGTTGAGCATTATGCCTAGTTCATTATAGATAATATTTAATGCTCATTTTAGATAATATGTTCCCCATTTTGTAGAAGAAGGATTGAAGTCAACAGAGTTTAACTACTGTCTCAAGTTCATTTGTTTTTATAAGTGTCAAAGTTGAATTTTCTACCCAATTCTCTCTGATACTTTTTACTGTCCCACATTTCATTATCCATAGCATCTTTACTCTAATGAAGAGAAAACTATTACTGCAGAAAGGAACATGGTAACAATAACCCTGTGTACGAGACAGCAAAAGAGACACTGTTGTATAGAACAGTCTTATGGACTCTATGGGAGAGGGAGAGGAAGGGAAGATTTGGGAGAATGGCATTGAAACATGTAAAATATCATGTATGAAATGAGAAGCCAGTCCAGGTTCGATGCATGATACTGGATGCTTGGGGCTAGTGCACTGGGATGACTCAGAGGGATGGTATGGGGAGGGAGGAGGGAGGAGGGCTCAGGATGGGAAACACATGTATACCTGTGGCAGATTCATTTTGATATTTGGCAAAACTAATACAATTATGTAAAGTTTAAAAATAAAATAAAATTAAAAAAAATAAAAAACAAACAAACAAAAAGTATAATAGGTATACACAGTAACTATTTTATAGAAAAAGTAAACTCTTCACGTGGCTTATAAAACTAGAGTATAGTGCCCATAAGACATGCTTGAATTTTTAATTTAGAATAAATTTTCCGTGCATTCAAATTCTCTTATCAGTTGTCCTTTGTAAATAGCAACCTGTTTCTGAGATGGCAAGTTTGTCCCTGATCTTTGCAAAGCTCAATTCAATAACGTTTCTTCACCATCACAATTGTGAGAGCTACAGCACTTTAAAGGTTGTTGCTCATGGATTATGGAGAAGACCCCACCTACCCTTAGGATTTAAACTAGGAGTTCAGAGCATATCACAAGATAGCCTATACCAACAGTCTCATGAAGCAAAATACACAGTTAAAAGAATATCAAAGAATATTTTAGGAATCTCAATACACTGGTGCCTTAAAGTATACAAGTAAATAGAGAAAGAACTTCTGTACTATTTTAGCCAATGCTCAGTCACCAGGTGTGTGGGCAGGGAAGGTCCTCGAACCCAAATAGATGGGCTAATTCTCTATTAGAACCAGAAATATTGCAGTGATAGTAATTTTATTCCTAGAAGTATTCCTCTAATTTTTAATTAAATTTCCTGGTCTCCATGCATTTAACTATACTGTCAAAGCACACACCTAATAAATCTTTTCTAACAACAATCAGTTAGAAAATATAATGGAAGAAAATATCTTAGTCAATAAGTTAGTGAAACTTAAGCTCCTTCCAGATGTTTCTGTGTGGTTCTCTCTCTTCATGTAGGTCTCTGCTCAAAGTCATCTTTTAAGAGAAACCTTCTCTGTCTCTAAATTGCTTCTCTCCTACTCAATTTTTATCTTATTTTTCTAATATTTTTCAAGCATTGTATATTTACCTGAATTCAACCATACATTTAAGTGTTTTTCTTAATAGATAGTTTTTGTTTATCTACCTAGATGTAAGTTCCACAAAAGCGGGGAATTTTTCTTGTTGCAGTTCCCAGAAGAGTTTTCCTAACATTGTCGGTATTTAGTAAATAGTTGTTCAATGAATACATGTTGAACGATGAAAGAACAAAAAGAAAAAGGACAGGTGGAGGAAGGATGATGAAAAGAAGGGAGAAAGAAAGAAAAAGAGCAAAGGAAGGAAAGAAGAAAGACCAAGGGAGAGAGAAAAAGACTGCGAATAAAATTAAAACAGAGTTGGTCAAGTTGTAGATGCTCCAGGTACCCTCCATTTGCCATAACCTATTTTCCCCCATCTTTATACCCATTTTGGGTTGATATTTTAATTCTCATATGCTGGCACGTGACTATGGCTGCATTGACTTGCTTTGCCACAAAGATATAACATAGAAAGTTACCTTTCTCTCATATATTTTCAATGAGGCAGAATAATTCCCCACTGAGTTGTTCAGGGATTAAAAAGAAAGTTTATTCTTCTGTATCCTTTCAATTACCATATTCCTGACATGTCATATCATATCATTTATTTATTTCCTAATTGCCCATCCAGAAATAGCATTTCATAGAAGCAGAATTTTAGAGCTGGGTGAGATTTTAGTGATTATCTAATCCAGACCCTGACTTCACAAATGAATAAGTGGAAGCAGGGAGAGAGAGAGTGAGAGGATGGTTGGTTACTCATACCCTGCAAAGTGACAGAAACAGGATTCAAGCCCAGGTTTTCTGATAGGTACACAGAATGAGGTGAAAATTGTGAAAAACGAACAAAAAAAGAAAAAAAAAGTATACATCTCTCTTCCTATTTATCAGGCAGATTAATGTAAATTGAAAGGGATGCACTTCCCTGTAATGAGTGTATGCATCTCCATGTTTGCTTTATATTACAGCTTCTTCCTGCCAAAATTCCCAGTTTGATTTGCTTCCAACAATTGGCAAAAAAAGACATATGGGAACACAAACATAAATATTTCAGCAGTGATGCTGCCGTGGGAAATTTCCCTCCTGAAATTGTTAATAACCAGCGGCTAATTGTATGACTATCTCTGCTATACAATAGCTTTGTAATGATTTGAAGGAAGAAACAAAACAAAACAATATTCTGATTTTCAGGTAGCGAAGTTGTGGGGATGTGTTTTTAACAGTATTAGGTGACTAGGGCTGCCATATATTTGGCTATCAATAAATGGGTAGATATCTATATTCAATTAATAAAATAATTTTTATAGAGAAACAGGTATGCAGTGACTTATAAAGACAAAAATACACAAGCATATTTCTCAACAATAGAGGGCCAGATCTGAGGGGAATTGCAAAGATTATAGCTTCTGGAGAAGAAGACAAATGAAGGAAAGGAGCTCCTGTAATAAGTCTATGCTGTGCTTAGTCGCTCAGTAATGTCTAATTCTTTGCAACCCCATGGACTGAAGTCTGCCAAGCTCCTCTGTCCATGGGGATTTCCCAGGCAAGAATACTGCAGTGGGTAGCCTTTCCCTTCTCCAGGGTGTAGTCAGTCTAGAGTTTGTCATTTGCTTCAAAACACGATAGTCATCTTTGCAAGGTTTACTTACCTATTAGTGTTTGCATACATATGATGCCCATGGATCTTAATGGATTGGCATAATCGCTGTACCTAATTGTGGCATCCTAATATCCCAAACAGAAAAACAGATGGAGAAAAAAAACAAATAAAACTCTTCAAGCTGAAGAACATCAGGGAAGAACACAGTAACATGCTATAAGGTTAAAAAAAAAACCAAAACCAGCAAGATCTGCTTTATAAGGAAAGGTCGTCTAAGTTGGGGAGGGGGCAGAATCAAAAGTTAGAATTTGCTGTCTGGAACCTATAGGGCCTAATAATCTTTCTAACAAATCTGGCAGCCAATTCAAGGTAAAAAGTATCAAATATGATATAGCATGGACCCCTTCTAGGTATCAGGTCCAGGCAGAGAGCATCTTACTTCTTAAACAACCTGGTCCCTTGTCTTCTCCTAAGAGGGGGGGTGGGCGGACAAAAACAAACAAACAAAACCCCCTCTTGTCATCAAACCTGGCAGCATACCAGAAACACTCCCCTCTGCTCAGAGAAGAGCTTCAAAATGTCTTGCTTGAGCTTTTACATAAATGTAGGTGTGAACATATAAAGAAATGCAGTAGAAATATGGATTATGTTTTAAAAGCTTCAAAAAGGACAGTTTTGGCAGGCATTTTACAATTGTCTGTAGAGTTATTTGCTTGTTCTTGAGAAGAGGCTAAATTGCAAGCTGAAAGGATTGTTTATTTCTCTCTCTCAGTTTCTCTCTTCTTCTTTTCCTCCCTCCCACTGTCCCTCTCTCCCTCCCTACCCTTCATCTTTTCCTCTCTCTCTCTCTCTCTTTCATCTAAATTATTAGAGCTCTTGAAGCAGTTGAAAGCCCAGATCCAGCAGACTTGGCACGGCATTATTTCTTGTCTATTATATCCAAATATTGTCGTAGAAGTGATCCAAATGCTTTATGTATCTGCCAAATGGTCTTACTCTGGGGAGAAAATAAAACAGTCAGTGTGTACTGTGGGTTAATAAAATGCAAACTGGAGGCAGACTTTCAGTTTTGGAAAGGGTGTTGGATTTCCTCTAGGCCTACCTGTCCTCTCTGCCCTGAGGTCTGCACTCCTTCCCCCAAACCACTGCTTCTGGCTCAAATATCTCCATCACAAGAACTTCACTTGTGAAACTCCCCCTTTGTTTCACCCATATTTCTACAAAAATCTTCATTCTTTCCAGCTGAAATCAACCTCCTTGCAGCATCTGCATATTAGTTTTAGTTTTGCTCCCCGAAGCTACATAATATTAAAGTCTAATTCCTTTTCCATATGGCAACTATTAAAGTACCGAAGTAATATACTTATTTGCTGCTGCCTGTCTTATTTAGGCAAAATATCTTCAGTTGCCAAATTCTCCATATTTCAGAGATTCTGGATCCTTTGCTATCTGCTCCCTTTCCTCTGAACATGACTTACATTCACCGTTCAAAATCTGCCACTTAGTAGCTTCTTGACCTTGCAAAATTAATCAACTTTTCTGTGCCTTTGTTTCCTCATTAGAATATTGAAAACAATAGTCATGACCATCTATGTGCTATAATTCAGGTAAGAACAATTAAATTTTTAAAAAAGTCATTAAGTACTCAAAAAACCTTTACAACTGCTACTATAAATTCTATTCCTGTGGTAAATATGAGCCATGTCTTGACTTTGGTTATTGTACTTCTATTACTGAATACTGTTTGATTTCTGTGTGTGCTAAATTGCTTCAGCCCTGCCCAACTCTTTGTGATCCTATGGACTGTAGCCTGCCAGGCTCCTCTGCTTATGGGATTCTCCGGGCAAGAATACTGGAGTGGGTTGCTATACCCTCGTCTAGGGTATGCTGTTCTGTAAGTCCCAACTATCTGTTGGATGGTATACAGCCTAAAGTTAGTCGGTACTTATGTAGCCTTTACACGCTTTTTGCCTCACTACTCCTAAAATTGTACACTTACATTATTAACTCAAGAACCATTGGGATTTCAACACTCTTTGGTGATTCTTCTCTTATTCCCAATTACTTCTTTCTCTCAGATTCTCTAATTGCTCTTTCAAACCCATTCCACTCCCTCAAAACTCAAATTCTACTGTTGCTTCCTCACTAACAGATCTCTCCTCCTTCAGTAAGAAAAGTAAAGCTTTTCTTAAAAGAAAAGACAAGAGCTGCCTCTTTATCATCAAAACTACAATGGCACTAAATCCATGTTCATGCTTTCTTCCATCCTCCCATTATTCTGGAATTTTCCCTCTTCACTGAGAAAGCTCAGGTTAATTCTTCTTCCTTCCCTGCCTCTACCCAGGTACCTTACATATTTTAGTAATGATCATTTTCTCCTTCATATAGTTTCACTATCTTACTCTCTTCTAGATTCTCTTTATTAGAACTAACCTGTTTACATTTCTTTCTTCTTAAAAAAAAAACAAAAAAAACAAAAAAAACCTAAGGTTAAGTACCATAGTTGCTCAGTTGTGTTTTACTGTTTGTTACCCCATGAACTATAGCTCTCCAGGCTACTCTGCCCATGGGATTCTCCAGGCAAGAATACTGGAGTGGGTTGCCCTTCGCTTCTCCAGGAGATCTTCCCGACTTTTGGATTGAATGTGGGTCTTCCACATTGCAGGCAAATCTTTGCTGTCTGAGCCACCAGGGAATCCCTGTTGCATTGTATGTATATTATGATTCAAAAAAGAAAAAGGAAAATCATTTTAATCAACCTTGCAATGTTCTTAAAGAGGTAATGGCACTTTTTATTCCTAGTTTTTATTCGCAGTCCAGTTCAGTTCAGTCGCTCAGTCGTGTCCGACTCTTTGCAACCCCATGAATTGCAGCACGCCAGGCCTCCCTGTCCATCACCAACTCCTGGAGTTCACTCGGACTCACGGCCATCGAGTCAGTGATGCCATCCAGCCATCTCATCCTCTGGCGTCCCCTTCTCCCCCTGCCCCCAATCCCTCCCAGCATCACAGTCTTTTCCAATGAGTCAACTCTTCACATGAGGTGGCCAAAGTACTGGAGTTTCAGCTTTAGCATATTCCTTCCAAAGAAATCCCAGGGCTGATCTCCTTCAGAATGGACTGGTTGGATCTCTTTGCAGTCCAAGGGACTCTCAAGAGTGTTCTCCAACACCACAGTTCAAAAGCATCAATTCTTCAGTGCTCAGCTTTCTTCACAGTCCAACTCTCACATCCATACATGACCACTGGAAAAACCATAGCCTTGACTAGATGGACCTTTGTTGGAAAAGTAATGTCTCTGCTTTTCAGTATGAAAAAGTTGGTCTATCTAGGTTGGTCATAACTTCCCTTCCAAGGAGTAAGCATCTTTTAATTTCATGGCTGCAGTCACCATCTGCAGTGATTTTGGAGCCCCCCAAAAATAAAGTCTGACACTGTTTCCACTGTTTCCCCATCTATTTCCCATGAAGTGATGGGACCAGATGCCATGATCTTCATTTTCTGAATGTTGAGCTTTAAGCCAGCTTTTTCACGCTCCACTTTCACACTCACACCTTAATCTACCATAATCAGATTTCTGTCTTAAACTCCATTAAAAGTGGTGCAACATTTGACAACTACTGTTCAGTCATTCTTTGTATAAGCACTCTTTGCTGTTGATATTAATTGTCACATCTCTCCTAGTTCTCCTCCTACCTCTTTGGTTGTTTCTTGTTAATCTGCTTTATAGATTTTTTTTCTTCACTCCAGCTTTAATGTTCTTCTAAATTTTGTCCTAGGCTCTCTTCTCCCAAAGAAAGGTCTATACACCTTCCCAGGGTAAGCTCATCCATTCCTTTGAGTTATAAACCCATATTTATGTGCATGGATCTCAAATAAATATCTCCCATTAGTTTTTGTTTGTTTGTTTTTTCCTTTCTTTTTTTGGTCTCCTGAAGTACCCAGAAGTCAACACATTCACATGAGAACTTGTTATGTTTCCTTCTCATTTCACTACCAAGACTGTGCTTTCCTCTGTCACCTCTCAGGGAATGGTATCTACATTCAGATGGTTTTCCAAACAAAAAAGTTGATGATCATCTTTGCCTTTCTCCAGTCAATTTTCTTGGTTACAGCTAGAATAATTCCCATAATGTACACATTTTGAATTGTCAGTGCAATGCAGAAAACTTTTCAGTTGGCTTCCCATTATACACAGGATAAATTTAGAATAAAAGTCTCCAGTCTTTAGGTAGCATTCACATGTTCAACTCTTTCTTACAGATCCTGGCTGCAATATGCATAGCTATCTTGGGCACATTTTTTCTGTAGGATGTTATATGAGGCATTAAGTTCTAAACTCATGTGGAACTCCATGACATTAATTCTTTCTTTGTGATATTTGTTTTACGCTCTTCTGTTAGACACTCACCCACCACAGCAAGCCAGAGTGATTTCCCACAGAGCTTTTGGAGAGTGTCTGTCATTGTAGACAGCACAAAGGTCCCAACCCCAGACTGATTAATCAAATCCTTGGGGGATGGACCCAGACAGAAATCTATTGTAGAAGCTCTTCTGCTGGTTCTAATGAGCTGCCAGGGTATAAAAACCACTGCTCGAGAATTGCTAAGCTAGGGAGGATGTGTAAAACCAAGTCAATGGGGTGGAAACATGGGATTTAAGGGGACAAGGAAGAATCACAGCTAAAGTAAAATGTTTTCAACCTTTGTGTGTTGTTAGCTGCCCCAAATATTTATAGGGTGCTTGAATCTTTGGAACTGGCCAGGGAGGGTACAATTTATCTCTCTAAATGCAATGCAGAGAGTTTATCTCTTTGCTGTTTCTGTGAGCTCATTAACATTTCACCAGTGGTTTTTAAACAGCATGTACTTATCTTCCCATTTCAAAACTTATATAGGATTCTTTTTTTAAATCTGCATATTTCAGCCACTCTTAAAAATTATTTAAATCTTAAATATTAGGTGAAGCCTTTTTATAGTCTTTCTTTCCCCAAGCTCTTAATTAATAACTCTATTCTGCTTATTCCTGAAATACTTTAAACAGTTATCTGTTTGTGCTTGCTTTCCGTATTTTGATTTTTTGTTTCCATATTAGTTTGTTACTGTGAACTCTGATATCCTTAAAAGCAAAAAGTGTCTGGTATGTGATAAATGTTCAATAAATATCTCTGGGCTGAATGGTAAGTAAACAGATAATGTATACTTTGACTCTTCTGTCTTATAGTATATGCAACTTTTACATATTTATATTTGCTTTTAAAAGATTCATTTTTTATTTTACTAAAATATGAATTGAGCACATCTTACATGTGATATCCTAGGCTTGGCTCTTATTTCTATCTCAATTTTGTCCATTTTATATATAAACTTCTTGAGTTAGAAGAGTAGCCGTATCACTTCATTTTCTTTATGTTTTCCTGCTTATGGTGAGAAGATTTTTTATTTTTTGAAAGCCTTTGAAACTTCTCAGTCATCTTTTACAGAATTGGGGGCCATGGAGTTATATCTTTTTCTCAACTTTTTGGAATCTACTATTTCTGTATTTCTGGCTATTACAAACTCTAAAGTAACAAGGTAACTTTGCTCAGGGTTTTTACTGCTTCAATCACAAATTCTTTCTGATCTGTTAGTGCTGGGTTTAAAACACTCTTGTCTTGTTATTGCCTTTCTATCTGAGCAAGATTTGTCAAGGACACTTTTTGCCGATTAGAACCCAGTAACTGAAGCTCAGGTCACTGCTCTATGATGTCTTTGTTTCAGTTTCAGAGTCTCAATCAGGAAAGCCGCATCTCTTTTCTCATTTTGCCTGGAAGTTTAGAGTACACTCTAACAAGATTACTTATTTTCCTCTCTCCTTTTACCTTTGGAAGTAGATGGCCTTATACCAATTGAACAACAGCTCTCCATTTCTTTCTCTTCCAGTTATTCAGAATGAGGTAATTCTAAAGATTTGCTGCACAGCACAGTGCCTGTGGTCACTGACACTATATTCAGCACTTAAACGTTTGTCAAGAGAGTAGATTTCATGTTAAATATCCATACCACATGCGCGTGCACACACACACACACACACACAAAGGGACACAAGGGAACTCTGGAGGGGATAGATGTTTCTCTTTCCTAGTCTGTGTCGATGGTTTTCATGAGTGTGTATATTTCTAAACTCATCAAACTATGTACATATATATATGTATATATGTATACACACACACACATATATATATATACACACACACACACACATATATTTATGGGCTTCCCAGGTGGCCTAGTGGTAATGAATCTACCTCCCAATGCATAAGACAAAGAGACGTGGGTTTGATCCCTGGATCTGCAAGATCCCATGGAGAAGGAAATGGCAACCTAACCCAGTATTTTTGGTTTGGAATATTCCATAGACAGAAGAGCCTGGTGGGATACAATCCATGGGGTCACAAAGAGTCAGACACAACTAAGCACATGCACACACACATATTAAGTATTTATAGTTCTATATCAATTATACCATAATAAAGATATTTTTAAAATGTTATTAATTCATACACTTGACCTGGAAGGTATTTTAAAAAGTAGATGGCTTTAGCAGACTGCTAACCCCAATATGTATGCATTTCCATAGGCATAAGTTTATTGATATCCTTTTACCTTCCTCTGACCACTGCCTTCCGCCCCAAAACACACATAGTTAATACTTCTATAAAAAAGCCAAATCTTTTTTTGCTGTATTTGAATTATCGGTTTCATTCCAACAACATTCTGACTGCTTATTTAAATTTAACTCTTTGTGCTATAGTCAATAATTTATTGTTTGTTGCTACCTCATTAATTGTGTTTTGGTATACTGCCCACCTGGAGAAGGCAATGGCACCCCACTCCAATACTCTTGCCTGGAAAATCCCATGGACGGAGGAGCCTGGTGGGCTGCAGTCCATGGGGTCGCTAAGAGTCGGACACGACTGAGTGACTTCACTTTAAATTTTCACTTTCATGCATTGGAAAAGGAAATGGCAATCCACTCCACCACTCCAGTGTTCTTGCCTGGAGAATCCCAGGGACGGGGGAGCCTGGTGGGCTGCCGTCTATGGGGTCGCACAGAGTCGGACACGACTGAAGCAACTTAGCAGCAGCAGCAGCAGCAGCATACTACCCACCCCCCCAACATACATATAATAGATATCCTATTTTTCATATTAAACTTTCTCATCCTGAATTAGTTTATCAGTTTTTTTCTAAGTTGTAGTGGTTCCTTAATGAATAGCTTGATTTGCCATAATGTTATCTGGGTCTGCTCTGTTATACTGGAATATTTATGTTTTCTTCTCCAATTTCAATTTATAATCCACATATGTATTCATAGGTTTAATGCAATTTTTTAGACATCCCAGTAAGTTTTTTAGACATTGATAATATTATTCTAAATTCATATGGAAAGGCCCAGCCTTAAAATAGCTCACTAAGAAAAGGAAAATAAAGTGAGAGGAATTATTCTACCTGATATTAAGTTTTTACTGTACAGCTACAACAGTCAAGGCAGTGTGGCACTGGTTGAGGGATGGATATATAGATCAAAGGAACAGAATATAGCATCCGGAAATAGACCCACACATACGCTCAAATGATTTTTGAAAAAGGTACAAAACCAATTCAAGAGGGAAGGATCGCCTTTTCATCAAATGGTGCTGTAGCAATTTGATATTTATAGGCAAAAAAAAAAAAAAACACCTCGAACTGAGTCTCAGACCATAGACAGAAATAAACTGAAAATGGATAATAGTTAAATGCAAATAAAACTTTTTGAAAAGCTAGTAGAAAATCTTTAGGATCTAGGGATAGGCAGTGTCCCAAGATTTGATGCTACAATAATAAACCATAAAGGAAAAACTGAAAAATTCAGTCTAACAGAATTAAAAACATTTACTCTGTGAAAGCCCATGTGAAAAGGATAAATACACAAGCTACAGGATAGGAAAAAATATTTGCATTGAAGTATAAACATATCATAGAATTCTAATCAGTAATAAAAATTAATGAACTATTGATTGACATAACAAATAGGCTGAATCCCCAGGGAATTATGCCATGCCAAAAAAAAAAAAAGAAAACCACAACAGCAATAACAATCCCAAATGTCACATACTATATGATTCCACTTATATAACATTTTGAAATAATGCAATTTGTAAATGAAGGACAAATTGATAATTGTGTGTGGTATAGAGACAGGAGGCAGTTTTAATTACCAAAGGGCAACAGGAAAGGTTCCTGTGGTGTTGGAACTATTCAATATTTTGACTATGGTGGTGACTATACAAACCTACAAAGGTGACAGAATTGTGTAGAACTTAATCCACACCCATCCACCCCACCACATACAAACTATGCAAGTAAAACCCGGGAAGTCTGAGTAAGATCAGTGGATTATATCATTGTCAATATCCTGGTAGTATAGTTTTATAAAGTGTTATTATTGAAGGAGGAAAGTTGACAAATGTCCAAGGGATGTCTCTGTATTATTATAACTGCATATGAATTTACAATTATCTCAAGAAAGATTTCAATTAAAACTTACTTTAGATATTTATACATTATTATGTTGTGTGAAGACACCATAATTTTGTCATTTTCTTTTGGTGAAGTAGTTGAAGTATACTCTACTGGGGATAATCTACATCTTGTACTTCTTTGTATACAATTTTTTTGAATATGTCATGATTTGAAACTAGAGAAAACTTAGAAAAACAAAACAAATGTGAAATGGATTATGTATCTTTTTCTACAGTGGTCGATTTTGATTTTATGAGAAAAGATTGCAAATACTTGTAATTGTTGATGAAGTGAATTAATGCATTCATTTGCAGAAGAGAAAGTTTAGGATAAAGTATTTGTTAGGCTGTGTGTATGGGAGAAGGCAGAGACACCCCACTCCAGTACTCTTGCCCAGAAAAAATCCCATGTACAGAGGAGCCTGGAAGGCTGCAGTCCATGGGGTCGCTAAGAGTCGGACACGACTGAGCGACTTCCCTTTCACTTTTCACTTTCATGCATTGGAAAAGGAAATGGCAACCCACTCCAGTATTCTTGCCTGGAGAATCCCAGGGACAGGGGAGCCTGGTGGGCTGCCGTCTATGGGGTCGCACAGAGTCGGACACGACTGAAGCAACTTAGCAGCAGCAGCAGCAGCAGGCTGTGTGTATTGTAACAGATGAACGAATAGGGCACAGGACCTTGGGAAATTGTCAAGAAGTTATAAAAGATAGTTTAGACTTGATACCTAATTCCATCTACATGGTTTGGTGGTAATGATGTTACCTCTGCTAGAAATAAGAAGATGCTCATAAACAGTTTCCAATTTATAACTGATTATGCAAATATAGCTATGCTTACAAACTTTTCAAGTATGTAACCAAGTGTTGAAAAGGAGTAGATTCACTTAAGTAATGAGGATTTCAAGTACTTTGATTTTATACTCAGAGCTACAAGCAAGGTCATCTATTATTAGAGAAGCAAAGTTGCTGTTTTTATGTCCTAGACTAGAAGTTGCATTCAAATCACCATAGAGTTAATAAAGAAAATACTTTCTTCTTGGAAATAAAATTTTATATGAATGTGAGAGTAAGGTGGAGTCCCAACTGTTATTGGTAGGACTTACAAGTTTATCTTGTAAATTGTATGATTATTGCTGCTTTAAATCAATAAATATTTGGATGATTTGTCATTCTTCATTAGCTGACCATCTTTGGTTTAGTTTTGTTATTATCTGATCTTTATTATCACCTGTTATCTATCTATTTATCTATCTAGACTTCCTTTTACATTCAAGATTTAAAAAGATCTTTTCAATGGTCTACTTAAGTTGGGTGTCAGCACAGGTTGCTCCACAAATAATCACTGGAACTTGTCTGGGTATGCCCCCTGGGGTTCTAAAGCAGGGCCCTCAACAGCTGAGATATTGACTTTTTCATGTTACTGAAGAAATCCTGCAAGGATGTCACTGCACAGATGATAAATCAAGTACTTAAAAGTGTGCTAATAAAGTTTTCCTTGCTCATTTTTCTTAATCTATGTACACAAAAGCTTGTTGCTAACTTCAGGCTTTCAAAGTATTTTAGGAATGTTTATTATGTATACTTCTGAAAACAGCAGGCATTTATATTTATCACCCTGTTTGGAAACATTTCTAGCCAAGGGAATAGTTGAGTTCAGGTGAACACACAGACGCTTGTATTACAGTCACAGAACACTGAATAGCAGTGGTAGGTTAAGTGCATTGTAGCAAATTGAAAAGTGGAGATATGCCAATGTAGAATTTCTTGGCAGTGATTCAGACACTGTAACATCTGCACAACTGGTATGTAGTTTTTACTGGTGGAGTAATTTTCTACCTGACCTGCTGATTTTCTGTGAATAGATATAGCATTGCTTAAATGACCTAGTCATATTTTCTGGGTGGAAAGAGGGTAAGATTTGAGTTCAGGGGTGTGTGTGTGTGTGTGTGTGTGCATGCTTGTATGCATTTCAAAGAAATATTGCCAGTTTTATTAGAGACTTCTCTGAAGGAAAATAAGACTTTCAGTTACATTTATCTACTACTGTGGTAGTTTAAATGATACATGGAAAGTGGGGAATAGATGAACCTGACCCAAAAAACATCTAGAAATAAGCTACTTTCTTGATCTTTGTTGCAGTTTATCTGCATATTATGATATTGAAGTGTTAGATACCTGCTGCCCATTTTCCTACCAAGGTGCTTTTTCACAGGAGGCAATGGGTTCAAGTAAGTTCTGAGTCCATTGAAGAACTTACCTTAGAATTGGCATTTTTACAGTCTTACTCATAAATCCAATTGTGTTCTACTATAGTATTTCTTTGCTCACACAATTCCTACAAGGAATGAGAAGCCTGTTGATTAGAAGAAATAGTGTGTTTGGTACAGATTTTTAAGTACTTTAAACAATGGGATAGTGATGACTATTCCAGTTATGTCAGATGCTATTTTAACTACTAAATACTCATTAATAAATCTAGAGTGAGGATCTTGGAGTCCATCACCTAACAAGCTAATCTTAAGTTATTTTACTCATTTTTCATCACAATTAAAAAGTGATGGTAACGTATTAAGTATGTTTAAAATAAAGCTATAAACTTTTCCGCAGTTTTCAAGTTAAAAAAAATTCTGTATTTTGAGAGATCAGAAAATAATTAAGATAATCTACAGCTGTTCTTGTTATTGAATGTATTAATAGCATAACAAATCATCCCTGAATGTAGTGACTTTAAATAATAACAATCATTTATTGTCCTTTTTGTTTTCTCTAGATCAGGAATAGTCACAAGCCCTTACTGAAATTTAGGGTGTGGGATCATAGACCACACTCATTCATGGAAATAATGATAGACTCATTTTTTAGAAGAGCATGTGAGATGACATACATATTAGTTTGGCCATCTTTAGAAAATACTTGTCATGACAGGCAAATTTATTGTTTCATGAAGATGCTTCACAAGTTTGGTGACTTTATCAACTTATAGCTCTATGTATGTAATGGAATTTATATCTTTACATTTAATATGGCATCAAGAGTATTTCTCAACATTAAATCAGTCATCAAATAAGTTATTTTAATGACCATAATTTTCATACTTATGGAGAGACAAAAATTTAACATTTACAAAACTGTTCCATGTCTTTGTTCTTATAAATAACATGACTACACAAAAACATATATTTCTAGATGGTGTGTTTCCTTGTAACATTTAGGAATTGCATTTGGCTGCAAGTAACAATCAACTTTAAAAAGAAAGCTTTTTCCCACTTATCTGAAATCTCAGGAGTTGATGATTGCATAAATTCAGTTACTCAGTGATGTTTTCAAATGTTTGGGGTATTTTTGGATGCTCACTGTTCTCTCTGTGTTGGCTTTGACATTGATGCCCTGTGGGTATCTTGTCTTTATGCAGGGTGGGAAGAAGACAAAAGGGAAAATGTCAAAGAAACATTTCCTAGTGAATCTCGGTTATGAATGGAGGGGAAAAAAAAAAAAAAAAAAGATTCTTCCCTAGGAAATTGTGCCTAATCTCATTGACACATGGCCAGACTGAACAACAAGGAAACTAGAAAAAATATTTTGCTTTCTAAGTATTTTAGTTTTCTTAAATTATGTTCCCTGGAAATAGACTCCAGTACACAACACTGCATGCAGAAAATTTATTTGACTGTGGTCTTGGACTTCCCTGGTGGCTCAGACAGTAAAGCATCTGCTTACAATGTGGGAGACCTGGGTTTGATCTCTGGGTCAGGAAGATCCTCTGGAGAAGGAAATGGCAACCCACTCCAATACTCTTGCCTGGAAAATCCCACGGATGGAAGAGCCTGGTAGGCTACAGTCCATGGGGTTGCAAATAATCGGACACGACTGAGCGACTTCACCTACCTTGGGAGATATGTATAAGGAAGGGAGGGAAGATAGGACTGGATAGAGAGAAGTTAGATTACCATGTGGTTGCAACTGAGATCTTACCTGATCTGTTGAGAGTCCTGAAATGCAGATGACCCTTGGGAATTCTCACAAATTGAGGCAAAAGGGCTGAACTTGGCATCTGGTTCAGGCTGGTATTAACTGTGAGTGCCTGCTGAAAGGGGTGACCCTGGGCAAGGTAGTTTCTGACAATTAAGGGCTGTCCCTTGTGAGGGACTGAGCTGTAAATGGTCAATAATAGATACTTCCTGCAATGGGGAGATAGCTGCATCCATTCTGATGAAGTGAACTGGCTTGAGCTCCACACTATGCACTAGAGTGGTAGAAAGGGAGAAGGAAGGTGGAGTTGAGAGTAGGCATTGAGTGAGTTACCTTACCCACATTGATAGTGTGTTTATTCTTCTATATTTAGCTTTATTTCCCAAATAGTTTACACATTCATTTAAAATCATTGAATTGTGACAGTATATATATGTATATGTGTGTGTGTGTGTGTGTGTGCGCGCAGAGAGTTCATTCATAGTGTGATAGGTGTCACAGCAGTCTTTCTTTGAATCATCCAGAAGTTTTATATGATTACAGTGATGAATTGAAGGTGACAAATACAAAGTAGAAAATTTGACTTGGTAACATATATTAGGGTCACTTTTTTCTTTTATATATGTACCTATTTAACCATTAAAGTGACACACAATATTAGAATGATTCTTGTTGCAACTTATATCTTTTTAAACCCTCCAACCTGTATATGCACAGTAACTTTTAAATAGCTGTTTCAAAATTATTTTTTACTAGAGATTTTGAAAGAGTGGAGAGTTAAAATATTTGAATTCATATTATTGAGTAATATCCTAAGAGGTATGATGTGTTGACACTGACTTAATGTAGGTTTTTACATCAGGTTGGTAATGAGATCTTTGAGGTTAGTCATCCTCCAGCAGATGATAAAAGTAAAATACAAGATAATAGCAGAGAAAGTTCACTGCTGGATCCCAATACCCATACTGTCATTTCTTCTTTACAAATCATATTATTACATATTTTTATAGAGCAACCTCTATTTCATCTTTACCTAGTAACAGTTTAGATAAATCAGATTACTTTACTGAACCTACTTAAAAAATGGCCACTGTCACTAGCGTGCAAGTCTTGAAATAAAAAAATAAAGTTTTTTTTTTTTTTTCAAAACTAGCTTAAACACTCAGTGTAACCCATAATAATTTAACTATTGAATACACAAGCAATTATAATTAGTTAATTTTCTATGGTTTAACCAATCTACTGCAGCACTTGAGTCTTGCTCTTCAGCATTTCATGATTCCCAAAAGAGTGATTTCCAGGACACTTATTGCATTAAAACAAAATATTCTACTACCTAAATCACTAAACATAGATGTAAAACTAGCCCCTGGCTCATAGACTCTGTTAGCAAAACAACAGGAAATAAATTATTCACTAAAAGAGAAAGCAGATAAATATGATATTTTTAAAGTACAAAGAGAAAAGACTCCACATGGCTTATATTAATATGTTATATTTTAGTTATCATAGAGACAGTAAAGTAAAAGAGCAGAATGAGAGGGAAAACGTGAAGGGATTTTAGAATCTGAAAGGGTTGTTGAGAGGAAGGAGACATTGCATAGAGAGAATAAGAGGAAGAAAAAGAGAAAATGATATAGTCCAGAAATGAATAAAGTTGCTTAGCTGTGGTGCCTGGAGATTCTAGAAAAGACCAGCTGTGATTGTGGCAGTTTAAGAAAAGGGAAGATAACGGGGTGGCACTGAAAAGAGAAGGTATGGAAGGTGAATGAAGGAAGGTAGCAGGGACTTGCATTGGTCTACTTGTGGGGGGGCGGGGAAAGCAATAGATTTTGAGGTACATTACTGAGGGAAGAAAAGAAAAATCCTCCATCCATTTGAAATACATGGATCGAATAGAATGTACTAGGAGAGAGGAGATAAAGAATTGCACTTGAGTTTCCAGTGACTCTTAGAGATGTCTGAAAAGCAAATTTAAAAGTAAGTCATTTGAAGAAATGATTTCTAGTTCTTAATAATACAATTCAGCATTTAGGAAGAAATTATGGACAAAGATCACAAGGATTTTCCTAGCTGAAAACCCTGCTGAGGAAGCCTATAATGGCATTACTTAGATTTAAGCTTTTTCTTGGAAATATAAGAAGTGGTGTCACTGACAGTCTTGTCTTATTCTTCTACTGGTGGAGGTGATAATGAGCAGTCTGGGTCCCAAGGGGAGGCTGCTGGAAGGAAGAGAGACACTGTGCCTGGACAAGCAGCATAATTAGCCCTCTAGTAAGCCAGTGATGACTGTGGCAGAGAGGACATCTGCCCATTAGTGTTAATTAACCAACAGGAGAAGAGAGAGAGAGAGAGACAAGGTGTGGATGTGCTTTCCAAAGCCTGGCAGCCTAAGGAAGGATGAATCCACAGTAGTTTGAGGCTGAAAGTGAAGCAGCAACCAAAATGTGGACTGGGGTTTTATTTGGCACTGTCTGTTTCTGAGTGCTAAGGATTTTGGAGAAGACTCTTGAGAGTCCCTTGGACTGCAAGAAGATCAAGCCAGTCAGTCCTAAAGGAAATCAATCCTGAATATCCATTGGAAGGACTGATGCTGAAGCTGAAGCTCCAATACTTTGGCCACCTGATACAAAGAACTGACTCACTGGAAAAGACCCTGATGCTGGGAGAAATTGAAGGCAGGAGGAGAAGGGGATGATAGAAAATGAGATGGTTGGATGGCATCACCGACTTGATGGACCTGAGTTTGAGCAAGCTCCAGGAGTTGGTGATGGACAGGGAAGCCTGGCGTGCTGCGTCCATGGGGTCACAAAGAGTTAGACACGACTGGGCAGCCAAACTAAACTGACTGAAATGAAAGCTCCTTTCAGTCCCATGAAGGAGGCACTTATTAAGGTGACCATCTCTTAGGTGAGAAAGCCCACTCTCTGCCCTAAGACCAGGACAGGAAGCAATGTGTCTTCAGATCTCTTGAACAAAAATGCCCACACTGAGCAAGGCCAGAACCTGGTGGGATTTCTTTCTTTAAAAGCTGAATCTGACAACATTTTAAAAGCCTTCAGGTGCAGTACCAGCAAGCCAGCTTTCCGAAGTGGGGTCAAGAGCTGGACTAGATGTTGCAAAGTGAAGTGAAGTCACTCAGTCATGTCCGACTCTTAGCGACCCCATAGACTGCAGCCTACCAGGCTCCTCTGTCCATGGGATTTTCCAGGCAAGAGTACTGGAGTGGGGTGCAAGGTGCCCTCCAGTTCCTGCAACTCTGATTTGAGACCTTGAAGCAGTGCTGGTGAGGATACAGCACTGGACCATGCAGCCATGTGGTGCCATGTGGCTGAGATACACACAGCTACCCTCAGTGCATTGCTGCTTTCTTAAATTTAATTCAAGTTTCATATTGCTTGATATGAAAATTGAAAATAACCTAATACACAGGAACTACTCTATCTTACAATAATAAAAAAAATGTAACATTAGGTTTTTGGAATAGCATTGCTTTTCATTAGTCCATTCACTAATAAGTAATTGAATTTTACATTTTATCCAGAAAATTCTGATTTTTATTATCCAGAGATCTTTCAATACTGAGATTTATTAAAGTTTATATGTTTTTTATTAACATATACCTTTTAACAAGGTAGTCATATTCATAGTTTAAAAATTAAGTTTGCATCTAAGTATTCCATTTCTTGAAACGGGAAAACTATTTTCCCTATTCTTTTCTTCAGTTAGTCTTGTTTGCATTAGTCATCTGCACACAGGTTACTCATGAAGTTTGTAGTGAAGACAATGTGAAAAATACTTTCTTTGTGATTCTGGCTTAAATTTATCCAACTTAACAAGTTTTATGAGTGACATTGCTTACAAAGTCTTAGAACAACAAAAAGGGGTAAGGTAGCTTCTGTTTCAGGATTTCACAGTTTAATCTTGTACAGAGAGAATTAATATATTGGTTAGCCCCAGTAAAGAAAGGTTAATAAAATAATGTAACTTTCTCTTTTCGTCTCTCCCTCCCTCTAGAGAAGGAAATGGCAACCCACTCCAGTATTCTTGCCTAGAGAATCCTGTGGACAGAGAAGCCTGCTGGGCTGCTGTCCGTAGGGTCTCACAGAGTTGGACATGACTGAAGTGACTTAGCAGCAGCAGCAGCATTTTCACTGAGTCAGTGATGCTATCCAACCATCTTATCCTGTTACCCATTTCTCCTCTTGCCTTCAATCTTTCCCAGCATCAGGGTCTTTTCCAGTGAGTGAGCTCTTCGCATCAGGTGGCCAAAGTTTTGGAGCTTCAGCTTCAGCATCGGTCCTTCTAATGAATATTCAGGGTTGATTTCCTTTAGGATTTACTGATTTGTTCTCCTTGCAGTTCAAGGGACTCTCAAGAGCCTTCTCCAGCACAATAATTCAAAAGCATCAATTTTTTGGTGCTCAGCCATTTTTATTGTCCAACTCCCATATCTGTGTTCAGTTCAGTTCAGTCACTCAGTCGTGTCAACTCTTTGCGACCCCATGAATAGCAGCACGCCAGGCCTCCCTGTCCATCACCAACTCCTGGAGTTCACTCAGACTCATGTGCATTCAGTCAGTGATGCCATCCAGCCATCTCATCCTCTGACATCCCCTTCTCTTCCTGCCCCCAATCCCTCCCAGCATCAGGGTCTTTTCCAATGAGTCAACTCTTCTTATGAAGTGGCCAAAGTATTGGAGTTTCAGCCTCAGCATCAGTCCTTCCAATGAACATCCAGGACTGGTCTCCTTTAGGATGGACTGGTTGGATCTTCTTCCAGTGCAAGGGGCTCTCAAGAGTCTTCTCCAATACCACACAGATGACACCACCCTTATGGCAGAAAGTGAAGAGGAACTAAAAAGCCTCTTGATGAAAGTGAAAGAGGAAAATGAAAAGTTGGCTTAAAGCTCAACATTCAGAAAATGAAGATCATGGTATCTGGTCCCATCACTTCATGGCAAATAGATGAGGCAACAGTGTCAGACTTTATTTTTTGGGACTCCAAAATCACTGCAGATGGTGATTGCAGCCATGAAATTAAAAGACACTTACTCCTTGGAAGGAAAGTTATGACCAACCTAGATAGCATATTCAAAAGCAGAGATATTACTTTGCCATTAAAGGTCCGTCTAGTCAAGGCTATGGTTTTTCCAGTGGTCATGTATGGATGTGAAAGTTGGACTGTGAAGAAAGCTGAGCGCCGAAGAATTGATGCTATTGAACTGTGGTGTGTAGGACAAGAGAAAAACCGTAGCTTTAACTAGATGAAAATTTGCTGGCAAAGTGATGCCTCTGCTTTTTAATCCACTCTCTAGATTTGTCATAGCTTTCCTTCTAAGGATCAAACGTCTTTTACTGACTGGCTGCAGTTATCATGTGCGTGCATGCTAAGTCACCTCAGTCATGTCCAATTGTGCACAACCCTATGGACTATATAGCCCTCCAGTTTCCTCTCTGTCCATGGGATTCTCCAGGCAAGAATACTAGAGTAGATTGCCATGCCTTCCTCATATCTTTGCCTAATTTTTTCATATTATGTCACATCATTTATCTAACACCACTGTGTATCATGTAGTTTAAGTCCAGAACCCATTCAAGGAACCCTCATAAGATTCAGGGAAACGAAGGATAAGGGGACATAGAAATCATAGTACTTAGTACTAGTATACTGATTTGCATATTTTGCTGGGGACCCCATATTCATATACACAAACACAAACACACCTACCCTACTCTCACTGCTCTGTACGCATGTACACACACACACTCTCTTATACACTTTGTGTTCTGCCGGTTTGTCTTATTCACTATAGATCATTTATGCTGGAAGATGAGTCTTTCTCTAGGTTTATATGATTCTTGTAGTTTTAAAGCTTGTTTGACGATGTCTCTCAAAGTTAGAACTTAATCATAAACAGATGCCTGCAAGACAAAAAAATAGTTGCACGGGTTATTCTTTTGATATCTTTCCAATAAAGGCTGTCAGACAATTTATTACTAGCTGTCATTTTGCTAAGAGACCCCCTTCTTTCATGAAAGTAAGGCATGTATTGATATCTGGGTGGGGATGACTTGATTAGTCTTGGAATCAGGTAGTCTTGACATGTCCTCAGAGTTTATATAATTCAATTAACTTTGCAGCGTATGACAACTTCAGTTCCCATGATGGCATTTTAATAGAGTGATACATATATAAAATGTTGGTTCAGAATTAAACTAACTGAAAACTTTATATTGGCTGTAGCACAGTCTGTCTTTAAGAACATCAGTTCTGTTTCTGCCACTTGAGAGGTCAGGTCACTGGCTATAAATTTGATGTCAATTTCAGTGATAATGAAGGCCAATTAGAGTAGTTTTTGACATGTGCCCTTTACACACTGATCCAATTAATAAGGACATATTGGGTTTGCATGCTTCACATTTATGCTTAATCCTCAACAGACAGCAAAATATACCACTAGTTAAGGAAACAACATTTGATCTTGTCTTTATGGTTTAGATTTTTTTTTTCTTTGATCATTAAATGGATTTTATTTCATGCTGTTTATTATTTTACATTAATTTGGCAGGTGGCACATACTATTATTCTTTGGGTTGTGATTCTGAGTTGAATGATAGCTTAATTTAGAAAGGGACCTTGGAAAATGGTCTGTCTAGTTTTTCCCTTATAATTTACATTGCATATTAATATAGTGTATGTGTATGTATGTGCAGTATATATTGTCCCAAAATAAAATGTGAGAAATGTGTTTGGTAAAATGGGACTCTAGAGTGGTGTACATTGCTGTTCTCAATTTATGCAACATATACTTCCGATAATTTATTAGAAGCAGTACTCTAACAGTCAAACCTATTTAAGTCCTGTGTGTGTGTGTTCACCTCATTTGTTTGTCGGGTGATGGTGATAGTACATACTGATACAGCATACTAATGCCTGTTTTTGATAATAGCTTTGACATGTGTTCACTTAGACAAATAAATATTTTCATCTTTAATGAGTTCTTGGAGAGGAATAAGAAGTTCACCTGCTGAACTGCAGTAACTGAGTAGAGCTGTAGGGCATGGTTAAGATAAGAAAGAGAGAGACATTTAAAATTATAATCCCTTAATCACAAGAATCATCACCTCATGTCTACTATATACAGCCAGCCAGACACACAGAACAGCAAACACACACACACACACACAATGCACACATACACCATGCATGAAATACTATTAACATTCCAAACAAATTGAATTTTTATTCATTATTAAGATCACTTTGGGGTGGTCTGATATTCTTTTTGGCAGTGTGCTTTGATTCATTTGATATCTACCACTATATTAAATAATGTGAGGTAAAACTAAGGTCTGGTTTTCCTATTATGAATTATCAGCCCTATTTGTGAATCATTTTAAATAAACCAGTTATGAAATAACATAAACTATTTCCTACCTGCTGCTGCTGCTGCTGCTGAGTCGCTTCACTTGTGTCCGACTCTGTGCGACCCTATAGACGGCAGCCCACCAGGCTCCCCTGTCCCTGGCATTCTCCAGGCAAGAACACTGGAGTGGGTTGCCATTGCCTTCTCCAAGGCATGAAAGTGAAAAGTGAAAGTGAAATTGCTCAGTCGTGTCTGACTCTTCGCGACCCTGTGGACTGCAGCCCACCAGGCTCCTCCATCCATGGGATTTTCCAGGCAAGAGTACTGGAGTGGGGTGCCATTGCCTTCTCCAATTTCCTACCTAGCAGCCCTTAAACATTATATCTGTATTTTCTGGAAGCTTTATTTTTAAGTGGTTCCAGATCCTTTACTGCTTTTTCAGTAAGTGTCATGATTAATATAATTGGTATTAAAAATTCAAATATAGATATAGAAAAAATTTATCCTCATCAAAATGAAAATTACTTTATTGTATTTTCTGACTGTAAAAATCATACATTCTCATTGGAATAACTCAAACTATACATTTTTAAAATATAGTAGAACAAAGTTGAAATTTTCCTAAATCTTACCCTTCTGAAATAACCACAATTACCATTTTGGTGAACAGCATTTTAGATATTATACTTATACACACACACATATTCATCATTTTAAATAAATAGTTCATGTTATACATTTTACTTGTCATTGGTACATTTCCAACTCAAAAAATATAAAACTATTTTATCAATCCCTTTTATTTTTCTAATTAGACAACAATACAGTGGAAAAAGACTCGGGAAAATGTCAGTCAATATAGGACTATGCAGTTAAAATGCAATGCCTCTCTTCATGGCAAAATTGATTCCCATATAAAACTCATGTTAAGAGTTGAGGTTTAACTCAATTTTGTTACCTGAGAATGTAAATATTTCATTTCTTTACAATATTTGAAGCTATCATTTATTTCTTAGGTTCATTTATCTTGACTGGAACCTTGAACACCATATTGGTTAACCTCAGTGATAAGAAGAATGCTTATTTTAATCCTGACTTTTGAGCAGGATTCTGTAATTTTCTTTAATTTGACCTGGTTCCATTTAAGAATAATTTATTCTATTCATAGCTCTCTAAGATTTTTGTTTGTTTTTTGTGTTTGTTTTACCTTAATAAGGATATACATAAAACTTTATCAACTGCTTTTCTAAAATATGTTAAAATATAGTTTAAAAAAAGGAATTTCATTGGTAGGATTTCCCCATCATGAGCCACTGTTTTATTGCTCGGATACTCTACTGTCTTGCTGTATTACTGTTCTTTAGTCACATAGTTAGAGTTAATTTGCTAATATTTTATTTAGAAATGTGATCTTTAAATTAATATCAAAATTACATGATAGTTCTGCTCCTTACCTAATTCCTATCTAATTCTGTTATCAAGTTGCACAATCAGTAAAATGTGATTATTGAAATGGAAGGGGCCTAGAAGTCAAAGAATTAATCTGCTTATCTTATACATGGATAACCAAAGACAGAGATGTAAATAGTTACATTAACAAAACAAATATCAGACCCAGGACTGTGTGATTTAAGATTCCTAATGTCTGGAAGTCAATTTGATATGCAAAGTTCTAGAGAATATGAAGTTCCTTGGTAATAGTTTGTTTCTATAAAAGAGCCTGCCTAAAGTCACCTAGGAGGTTCACTTACTTCTAGCTTCCTATCATAGTTAGAAACTACAGTTTTATTCTCTGACACTTTCATGTGTCCCCTTAAATTAAATAGATTGTGTTTCTTGAGGTTTGTTTGTGTTGTCTTTGAGTTATCTGGAAGCTCCTAGTCCACTTCCACATCATAGGTGGATAATGAGTATTTGTTGCCTGATGAAACTATTTACCTGCACCTTGCCATGGTCTTTTATAGCACAATTCTTTGAGTCAGATTTCTACAAAACTCGTATTCATGGTCATTTCTCATTGCTACAAGGAGAGCAGCATTGTTTGACGGGGAGGAATGGAAGAGATGGCTTGTTTAGCCAGAAGTCACTTGGATGCCAACAATAAGAAAACACAGACCCGCTTCAACACTTCTCACACTCAGTCCCAAACCTCTGATCTAGGCTTGCCTAGAAACAAAGCATGCATTACATTGCATTCTGCTAGAGACGCGAAAGCTCCTGGGTTTCTTCATGGGAGTTAACGCGTCTCTGTCCATCTGCCATACTCACCAGCATTTGGCAGCCAGATTGGGTCCTTTGAAGAGTTATTTTACTTGATTAAAAATAAATAAATTAAAGGCTAAATTGGAGCTAGTCAGTTGTTCCCAATTTGATATCTGAAGTGAAAAGTAAAACTTGAAAGAAAGAAGCTGCCTTCCAATCTTTGTTAAGTACGATGACCAGACTAGAAGAAAAGTGTGTTACTTTTCTTTGAAGTCCTGATGTCTAAACCTTTGTGGAAAATTGCAAATGAATTTCAAAGAGAAATTTCATTTCTCTTTCTCATTTGTCCTGAATTTCTGCTGCTGTCTCCTCCCTCTAAGCTCAATTTTTCATTCTCTCTTTGAGGATGGTACATTCTTAAGCATACTAATTCATGCATTTATTCATTTATTCATTCACTGAAGAAGTATTTATTGTCTGGCTATTTATATATCAAGTACTAGAAAATGAGGTTCCAATGATGAGCAAATAAGGGCCCTTCTCTTATAAAGCAGAGGAAATGATCACTAATCAAATACTGTCTTCAATAAATGTATAATTACAAACTGAGAATCAGGCTCTCAAGGACAAACCTGACTTGGGTTGGGGGAGAGCTCAGTGGTGGATAGCGAATGTAGTGTTGGTGAAAAACTTTCTAAAAATTTGCTTTTGAGACTAGATCTGCAGTTGAGCATATCTATGTGTGATGTAAATGTGGTGGTGAGAAGGAGGAGGGACACATTCCAGGCAAAAGAAAACGGCATGTACAAGTGTCCTGTGGCAGAAGGAAGGGTGAATATTTGAAATTAGGCTGATAGAGTTCAGTAAAGAACTATGTGATGAGTCTTGGAGCAGGCTGTACCGGGCTTGGACCAGGATCTTGTAAGGAAGAGACTATGGAATGGGAATGGGAGATTATGATGGGGGAATCGAATTTACACTTGGAAAAAAAAAAATTGTCAGCTGCAATATGGTGACTATATTACAGAGAAGGCACAGTGGCTGAGAATAAAAGCTAAGACTGAATGAAAAAATTGACAGCACACTTGACTAGGGTAGGGAGAAAGAAAAGTAGATGATTCAGGAGATGATTTGAGAGATGACATAAAAACAAATGGATGCATAAGGGAAGGAAATGGGAATGAGTATTGTCCAGGCAGTCTCTAGCTTTCTCCTTTGTTCATAAGACATATGGGCCACCCCCCCTCCTACACTGTCCTCTGTCCACATTAGGCTAGTCTGGCCATCATCATTCTACCCAAACTAAAAATGATCTGAATCAGTGAGTCTCTGTGTCTGAATCGATGAGTAATTTCAGGAATTACTTTCTTGACCTCTCATTTTTTTTGATATTTGAAACTACCTTCTTGAAACTTTCTGTTCTCCTAGCCTCTATGACCTCAGAGTATTGTGGGTGACCTTCTCTATCTCTGGCCACTTTTTACATGACTCATCATAGGTTTAAAGATAAAGATAGGAGACAATTTCTATCTTCCTAATAAATATTGGTATCTTAGGTCCTCTTGTAAGACTATTTATTCCATACTCAAACACATCCAATTGCTATTGATTAGCTGCTGCTGCTGCTAAGTTGCTTCAGTCGTGTCTGACTCTGTGTGACCCCATAGACGGCAGCCCACCTGGCTCCCCGGTCCCTGGGATTCTCCAGGCAAGAACAATGGAGTTGGTTGCCATTTCCTTCTCCAATGCATGAAAGTGAAAAGTGAAAGTGAAGTCGCTCAGTCGTGTCCGACTCTTCGAGACCCCATGCTTGATAAGCTAGTGACTTCCTAATTAATATCCACGGTACTTCCTCTTTCCCTCCTTCATGGCTCTTCACAAGTTTTTGTGAACTTTTATTCTTTTCTAAATTCAGAAAGCAATCCAATCTTTTGCAAATGCCAAGTCATAAATAAAGAACTTGCTTTAGCTGTACTGTGTCAGTATTCTTACTCCAAGTTTGCCTGTGTTTATTTGTATCTTTGCTACAGACTTGTCAGATTTTGATGCTCCCAATATGCAAACACAGTTGGACTGAAATCAACTCAAAGCAATTAAGTTTAATGATTCAAGGGCTTTCTTTCCTCAAGTATTTTCCTCCATAACCTAAAGTAATGATACTTATTTTATGCTCCTATAATAGATAATTAGAAACTTTTTTTTTTGATAAGGATAGGGCAGAGGAAGCACATAGTTTTCAATGAAAAAATTAAATTGCATTAAGCCCTCTAAGAAATACACTTTATTTAATGTATTAGTTTAAAACACAGTAGAAGATCATATGTTTCCAAATGCATAAACTATTGCAAATTCCTTGGTGGTCCGGTGGTTAGGACCCTGTGCCTTCAGTGCTGAGGGCCTGGGTTCAATCTCTGATTGGGGAACTAAGATTCTATAGGCTGAACAGCATGACCAAAAAAAGATAAATTATTATTTTTGTTAATTTACATAGACAACATTCTATTTTTAGGATACTTAACCTGATTAAAAAATATTTTTAGAAAAGAATACATGATTATCCTTACCATCTAGCTATTTACTATCTGAAATAAACATAAGTGAGTCTTGGAAGAGTAAAGTAGATCTTATTGTGGGAGTATGAATTCTGATTCTGGGTGTCTGGGAAGGTTTTGTGGAGGAGATAGCATTTGATTCAGACTTTAATATACAGGTATGAATTTAAAAGAGCACATGGAAGGATAGGTTTTTGACATAATAAATGGTTTGTAAAAGGATAAACCCCAAATTGTTTAATTATTTTCTTCAAGAACTAGATATCCGTTGTACCTGGTATGTAAAGTGTTCTAATAGACACCAAGGGATTAGATACTCAAAAGAGGAGAGGTGATAAACATGTTTATCTACATGTGCAGGAACTGAAATGAACATCTCCTTCCCCTGCGCTTGCTCCTGTTATTAGGACATCTAGGTTGCAGACATTTGATTAGAAAGTGCCTTCTACTGAATTGAAGTTCTGCATTGCCAGCCTTTTACTTTGCTAAGAGGAGCCATCTGAAATTAATGCATAATTGGTATGTAAATTTCAGGCTCAGTACTCATTTCAGTATGGTTGTAGGCATGATAATATGAATTTGGCTTACTTAGGTAGAAAACAAAAGAGACTTCACTGGAAGATACAAGCTAGTGCACATAAATACAGGCAGAGGGCGGAGACTGACACACGAACTGCTCCAAGACTCCTCTCAGGAAGTGGTAGATATGCCCACACCAGGGCAGGAAAGGACTAGGCACCTTGATTAACTGTCATACCAAGACTTCATACCACTGAGCTAGAGGAGGAGACAGCAGTTGTCCAAAGGGAAATCAGACTGTTCTTGACAGAAAAAGGAGCAGATGTTGGGTAGAAGGCCAGAAATCTCTTCTACTTTTGATTTTCTTGTTTCCTGAGTATTTTTATTTTTAAACTTTTATATCTTATGGACTAAATGTTTGTGCCCGTCCCCCAAATTCATATGGTGAAATCTTAACACCCAAGGTGATTGGACTGGGAGATGGAACATTTTGAAGGTGATTAGGTAATGAGAGAAGAACCCTTACGTATGTAATTAGTGCCCTTATGAAAAGGAATCCCAGAGATTTCCCTCAACTCTCCTGCTGTGTGAGCTTCCAGCCAGAGTAGAGGGTCATTCTAGGGTCACCAGGCATTGCATCTGCCACCACCTTGATCCTAGACTTCCCAAACTCTAGCACTGTGAGAAGTTAATTCTGTTGTTTATAAGCTATCCAGTCTATTACTTTTGTTACGGTAGACTAATAGACTAAGCCCTATTTTTCGGGTGGTGGTATAGGTTGTTATTTCTTATCTCTAATTTGTGAAGCCTTTTCTATGACTTCCTAGCCTTTTCTGTGTGTGTGTGTGTGTGTGTGTGTATAGTCAGTTCATGCTTCTTGTAGATTTTTACCACTTTACATTAATCTTCAGGAAGGAGTGTCTTATACAAACAAATGAAAATCAACACAAAGTCTAAATGTGTCTGTGTTTTGTGTGTATGTATGTCGAGAGTAGTACATCAGAGTTACCTGGGGAAATTTTTTTTTTTAACTTTTTATTTTATGTTCAAGTAGAGCTGATTAACAATGCTGTGATGATTTCAGGTAGACAGCAAAGGGACTTAGCCATGCATATACATGTATTCTTTCTCACTTGTAAAACTTTAAAAAGTTGAATTAAACACAGTTTATACCTCTTATAACTTCCACCCACAGTTCAGTTTAGTTGCTCAGTTGTGTCCGACTCTTTGTGACCCCATCCATGAACCGCAGGACGCCAGGCCTCCCTGTCCATCACCAACTCCTAGAGTCCACCCAAACCCACGTCCATTGTGTCGGTGATGCTGTCCAACGATGTCATCCTCTGTCATCCCCTTCTCCTCTTGCCTTCAATCTTTCCCAACATCAGGGTCTTTTCAAATGAGCCAGCTCTCCACATCAGGTGGCCAAAGTATTGGAGTTTCAGCTTCAACTTCAGACCTTCCATGCACACCCAGGACTGATCTTTAGGATGGACTGGTTGGATCTCCTTGCAGTCCAAGGGACTCTCAAGAGTCTTCTCCAACACCACAGTTCAAAAGCATCAGTTCTTCGGCACTCAGCTGTTTTTATAGTCCAACTCTCACATTCATACATGACTACTGGAAAAACCATAGCCTTGACTAGAGGGACCTTTGTTGACAAAGTAATGTCAACAATGAGTCCAGGTTCCTGAGCAGAGAATTTCTCTCTTAAGAACATGGGTCAGGGATGAGAGGTACCATGTTCTATGCCAGGTGAAGGGGAAGGATCACAGTCCAGTAAATAGAAAAGATGCCAGGGATATTAATTAGTGTACAGAACTGGAACTAGGAAGAAAAGAACAAACATCAGTACGATAGTAATTAATGTGAATTAATTCAAGAATTGTCTAGCCAGGCTTTATTGTCTGCAATATTTTCAATATACCTGAAAGGGCAGTGCATTCAAATTTAAAACTTCTAGAATGTGATACATCTTAGAAGGCCAGAAGGACTTATGCGAAGGAAAGAGGCTCATGAGAGAGATGCTGAAAAAATAATCACTCCCCTCTGAGTAACATGGCACTATTTCCCTGTTTGAAGATTTTTTATGTGACTTTTGCAATTATTAGAGTATCGGCAGTTATTTTAAAGATAGTGTTTAATCTTTTATTTAAAAAAATGAACGAAATTGTGTCCTGGTCTTTTCT
Organism: Bos indicus x Bos taurus; assembly: GCF_003369695.1. Classification (NCBI taxonomy): domain Eukaryota; kingdom Metazoa; phylum Chordata; class Mammalia; order Artiodactyla; family Bovidae; genus Bos; species Bos indicus x Bos taurus. The sequence continues at coordinate 22,992,400 of NC_040103.1, read as the reverse complement.
TTGTAATAAACTTGTGAATCTACCTGAGTGCCTTTGGCCCCATTTAGGATAATTTAGATTCTGATTTTCTTGGCCTTGGGTAAGGCACAACATCAATAAAAAGTCTGGTCAATCATTTCAATGCAGGAAATTTTCAGTACTTTAAATCGGGGTGGCATAAATGGCATACATTGTTTCCTGGTTAATAGTCTTCCTGTCAGTGGATGGTTTGAATGTATTTCTTCTCTGTTTGGCTTTGTTTCCCTGTCTGTAAAATACTGGGTGAGAGAATACGGTCAGAGGTCACAGACTGGTGAACTATGAACTAAAGTAAGCGGACAGACTGTTAGTTTGACCAAAGCTGTGAATTTTTCCTTGTATTTTAATGAGGTCTAATGCCATTAGACAGGGCATATATGCTCATGTTTGCCTGAGGCCCCACCACCCTACCCCACCTATTGTTACATATAGACTCTACATTTGTATATCTTGCCTGAGTCCTTAAAGCATTTTGATTTGTGGCTCTTTGATTAGAAATTGTGTCATATATCTTTAGACTCCTAAGGTTTTACTTCTATAAAATCTCTTGAGAGAGTGAATGTTCTTCCCCATCCTGGATTAGTAAAAGATAAGATGATCTGGAAGGGAATTCATACATCTTCAGGGCTACCAAGTATCAAATTGTCTTCATGCACTGTCTCATTTAATTTTCAAAGTACTCAAGTTAGGTAGATACTGATACTATCATACCCATTTTATAGATGACAAAATTCTCTCAGATATTACCATTTTATCCATGGTCAGAAATATTGATAATTGTGGGAATCAGGTTAAAATCCAGACCTATTTGTCTCCAAAACCTCTCTATGAATAATTTCCTTTAGAGGACAGACGTCTTTCACAAAGATCTCTTAAATAATACAACTTTACTTAGACTTTTGAAAAAAAGTTCAATATATAAAAGATGTTAAATGTCCAAATATCTCAAAGTATCTTACAAAATATTTTATTTGCATGCTATTTTCTTCGACCAGTAGGGAGTTGCCTTCATGTTTCGCCTAGGAACATACCTGACTGCCTGAAGAGCCACACACAACTTATGAATATTAGAAGAAATTTGGCTTTCACTTACCTCAGCTGGTAAAGAATCGACCTGTAATGCAGGAGACCTGGCTTCAATCCCTGGGTTGGGAAGATCCCCTGAAGAAGGAAAAGGCTACCCACTGCAGTATTCAGGCCTGGAGAATTCCATGGACTGTATAGTCCATGGGGTTGCAATGAGTCAGACACGACTGAGCAACTTTCACTTTCACTTTACACATTGATTTGACCTAGAAAAGATGTCACAAATCACTCAAATTAGAAATTTAAAGATATTTTTAACACATAACTTTTTCTGGTCAGTTCAGTTCAGTTCAGTTCAGTCGCTGAATCACAGCACGCCAGGCCTCCCTGTCCATCACTAACTCCCGGAGTTCACTCAGACTCACATCCATCAAGTCAGTGATGCCATCCAGCCATCTCATCCTCTGTCGTCCCATTCTCCTCCTGCCCCCAATCCCCCCCCAGCATCAGAGTCTTTTCCAAAGAGTCAACTCTTCGCATGAGGTGGCCAAAGTACTGGAGTTTCACCTTCAGCATCATTCCCTCCAAAGAATATTAACTATGCTATACATTTAAATTTGTTTGTATAAAATATCACTGAAACTCTACGAGCCTTAATTTGGTAATCGTAACTGACTATCTAGAAAGCTTACCTGATGTAGAACAGTTCTTCTGGTAAGAAGTTTGGGTACGTCTGAATAAAAGAAGACAGAAAGAATGTCAATATAATCATTCATAGACTAGAAAATTTTGAGATGTATTTTCAACTCAGTATTTTGTAAATAAAACTTAAGTATGATAATATAGAAAAGGCAGAGGAACCAGAGATCAAATTGACAACATCTGCTGGATCATGGAAAAAGCAAGAGAGTTCCAGAAAAACATCTATTTCTGCTTTATTGACTATGCCAAAGCCTTTGACTGTGTGGATCACAACACACTGTGGAAAATTCTGAAAGAGATGGGAGTACCAAACCACCTGACCTGCATCTTGAGAAACCTATATGCAGGTCAGGAAGCAACAGTTAGAACTGGACATGGAACAACAGACTGGTTCCAAATAGAAAAAGGAGTACGTCAAGGCTGTATATTGTCACCCTGCTTATTTAACTTATATGCAGAGTACATCATGAGAAATGATGGGCTGGAAGAAGCACAGCTGGAATCAAGATTGCCGGGAGAAATATCAATAGCCTCAGATATGCAGATGACACCACCCTTATGGCAGAAAGTGAAGAGGAACTAAAGAGCCTCTTGATGAAAGTGAAAGAGGAGAGTGAAAAAGTTGGCTTAAAGCTCAACATTGAGAAACGAAGATCATGGCATCCGGTCCCATCACTTCATGGGCAATAGGTGGGGAAAGAGTGGAAACAGTGTCAGACTTTATTTTGGGGGGCTCCAAAATCACTGCAGATGGTGACTGCAGCCATGAAATTAAAAGACGCTTACTCCTTGGAAGGAAAGTTATGACCAACCTAAATAGCATATTCAAAAGCAGAGCCATTACTTGGCTAACAAAGGTCCGTCTAGTCAAGGCTATGGTTTTTCCAGTGGTCATGTATGGATGTGAGAGTTGGACTGTGAAGAAAGCTGAGCACTGAAGAATTGATGCTTTTGAACTGTGGTGTTGGAGAAGACTCCTGAGAGTCCCTTGGACTGCAAGGAGATCCAACCAGTCCATTCTGAAGAAGATCAGCCCTGGGATTTCTTTGGAAGGACTGATGCTAAAGCTGAAACTCCAGTACTTTGGCCACCTCATGCGAAGTGTTGAATCTTTGGAAAAGACTCTGATGCTGGGAGGGATTGAGGCAGGAGGAGAGGGGGACGACAGAGGATGAGATGGCTGGATGGCATCACTGACTCGGTGGACGTGAGTCTGAGTGAACTCCGGGAGTTGGTGATGGACAGGGAGGCCTGGCGTGCTGCGATTCATGGGGTCGCAAAGAGTTGGACATGACTGAGCGCCTGAACTGAACTCATGATAATATAAACAGAAACTTTGTGTTTAGGATGATTTTTATGTTAACATTAATAATTAAACTTACTTCAGTAACATGGTAACCAGCAAATGTCCAGAATAAAAATGCTTGTTTAAAAAAAAATAAAGATAATAAATTAAAAATTAAAGTGTATCCACCCTTCCCACTAGTACCATAAGTTCATTCTCTATGTCTGAGAGTCTACTTCCGTTTTGTTGTTGGTGAACCACTAAGTCAAGTCATGTCTGACTCTTTGAGATCCCATGGACTGCAGCCTTCCAGGCTTCTCTGTCCTACATTTATCTGGAGTTTGCTTAAATTCATGTCCATTGAGTCGTTGATGGTATCTAACCATCTCATCCTTTTGTCTTCTATCTTTCCTGGCATTAGGGTCTTTTCCAATGAATTGGCTCTTTATATCAGGTAATCAGAGTTTTAGAGCTTCAGCATCAGTCCTTCCAGTGAATATTCAGGATTGATTTATTTTAGTATTGACTGATTTGACCTCCTTGCAGTCCAAGGAATTCTTAAGAGTCTTCTCCAGCACCAAAATTCAAAGCATCAATTCTTAGGCACTCAGCCTTCTTATGATCCAGCTCTCATATCCAAACATGACTACTGGAAAAACCATAGCTTTGACCATACAGACATTTGTCAGCAAAGTGATGTCTCTGCTGTTTAACACACTAGGTTTGTCATAGCTTTCCTTTCAAGGAGCAAGTGTCTTTTAATTTCATGGCTGCAATATCCATCCACAGTAATTTTTTAGTCCAAGAAAATAAAATCTGTCACTGTTTCCACTTTTCCCCCTTCTATTTGCCATGAGTATGATGGGACTGGATGCTATGATCTTCGTTGTTTGAATGTTGAGTTTAAGCCAGCTTGTTCACTCTCCTCTTTCACCCTCTTCAAGAGGCTCTTTAGTTTCTCTTCACTTTATGCCATTACAGTGGTGTCATCTCCATACCTGAGGTTGCTGATATTTGTCCCAGCAATCTTGATTCCAGCTTGTAACTCAAGCAGCCTGGCATATCGCATGAAGTACTCTGCATAGAAGGTAAATAAGAAGGGTGACGATGTAAAGTTCTCCCTTCCCAGTTCGAAACCAGTCCATTGTTACATGTCCAGTTCTAACTGTTGCCTCTTGACCCTCATACAGGTTTCTCAGGAGACAGGTAAGGTGGTCTGGAATTCCCTTCTCTAAGAATATTCCACAGTTTGTTGTGATCCATACAGTTAATGACTTTAGCGTAGTTACTGAACAGAAGTAGATGGTTTTCTAGACTTCCTTTGCTTTCTTTGTGATCCAACAGACATTGGCAATTTGATTTCTGGTTCCTCTGCCTTTTTTTACATCCAGCTTGTACATCTGGATGTTCTCAGTTCCTATTCCATTGAAGCCTAGAATTTTGAGCATAAACTTACTAACATGTGAAATGAAAGCAATTGTCCAGGTGGTTTGAACATTCTTTGGCATTGCCCTTCTTGGGGATTGAAATGAAAAACTGACCTTTTCTAGTCCTATGGCTGAGTTTTCCAAATTTGCTGACGTATTGAGTACAGGATTTTAAGAGCATCATCTTTTAGAATTTTAAATAGCTCTGCTGAAATTCTGTCACTTCCACTAGCTTTGTAATAATGCTTCCTAAGGTCCACTTGACTTCACACACCAGGATGCCCAGCTCTAGGTGAGTGATCACACCACTGTGGTTATCTGGATCAGTAAGACCTTTTGTATATAGTTCTTTTATGTATTCTTGCCACCTCTTAATCTCTTCTATTTCTGTCAGGTTATTACTGTTTCTGTCCTTTATCATGCCTTTTTCTATTTTGTGATAAGTTCATTTGTTTTATTTTTTAAGATTCTGCATGTTTGTTGTTCTCTTTCTGACATACTTCACTTACTGTGATAATCTCCATGTCCATCCATGTTTCTGCAAATGACATCATTTCACTGTTTGTAATGGCTGAATAATATTCTGATGTATGTATGTACCACCTTTTGTTTATGCCTTTCTCTGTCAGGGGACATTTAGGTTGCTTCCATATGTTGACTATTATAAACAGCACTGCAATGCACATTGGAGTACATAGATCCTTTTGAAAGGATGTTTTTCTCTGGATATATGCCCAGGAGTGGGCTTGTGGATCATATGGTAGTTATGTTTTCTTAAAAATATTTATTTATTTATTTGGCCATGTCAGACCTTTTTGGGGTACATGGGCTCTTCGTTGCAGCACAGGCTTCTCTCTACCTGTAATTCATGAGCTTAGCTGCCCCATAACATGTAGGCTATAGTCCATGGGGTTGCAAAAGTGTCTGACATGACTTAGAGTCTAAACAACAACAGCAACGTGGGATCTTAGTTCTCTGACCATGGATGGAACCTGAGTCCCCTGCATTGGAAGGCAGATTCTTAACCAATGGACAACCACAGAAATCCATATTTTTTAGTTTCTTTAGAAACCTCCGTACGGCTCTCTATAGTGTTTGTACCAATTTACATTCATACTGACAGTGAAGGAGGGTTTCCTTTTCTCCATACCCTCCTCAGCATTTATTGTTTGTAGATTTTTTGATGATGGCCCTTCTGACTGATGTGAAGGAATATCTCATTTTAGTTTTAATTTGCATTTTTCTAATAATTAATTTAATTTGCCTTTTCTAATAATTAATGGTTATTAGAAATTATTACTTTCTAATAATTACTTTTTATAAAATTAATATTTCTAATGTTGAGCATCTTTTGGTATGCTTCTTGTTCATCTGTGTGTGAATCTCTGTGCATGCTCAGTTGTGCTCGACTCTTTGTGACCCATAGACTGTAGTCCACCAGTCTCCTCTTCCATGGCATTCTCTAGGCAAGAATATTAGAGTAGATTGCTATTCCCTTCTCCAGGGAATCTTCTAGATCTAGGGATTGAACCAGTGTCTCCTGCATGGCAGGCAGATTCTTTACTGCTGAGCCACTGGGGAAGTCCTCTTGGCCATCTGTATGTCTTCTTTAGAGAAATGTCTATTTAGGTCTTCTGCTCACATTTTGGATTGGATTGTTTAGCACAGATTGGGAATCTGAGATTGTCATGCACACACTACTATATTTAAAATAGATAACCAATATGGACCTACTATATAGCACAGGGAATACTGCTTCAGTTCAGTTCAGTTCAGTCTCTCAATCATGTCTGAATTTTTCAACCCAAGAACCACAGCGTGCCAGGCCTCCCTGTCCATCACCAATTGCCAGAGTCTACCTAAATCCATGTCCATTGAGTCGGTGATGCCATCCAACCATCTCATCCTCTGTCCTTTCATTCTCCTCCTGCCCTCAGTCTTTCCCAGCATCAGGGTCTTTTCAAATGAGTCAGCTTCTCGCATCAGGTGGCCAAAATATTGGAATTTCAGCTTCAGCATCAGTACTTCCAATGAATAACCAGGACTGATCTCCTTTAGGATGGACTGGTTGGATCTCCTTGCAGTCCAAAGAACTCTCAAGAGTCTTCTCCAACACCAGAGTTCAAATGTGTCGATTCTTCGGTGCTCAGCTTTCTTCACAGTCCAACTCTCACATCCATACATGACCACTGGAAAAACCATAGCCTTGACTAGAGGGACCTTTGTTGGCGAAGTAATGTCTCTGCTTTTTAATATGGTATCTAGATTGGTCATAACTTTTCTTCCAAGGAGTAAGCGTCTTTTAATCTCATGGCTGCAATCACCATCTGCAGTGATTTTGGAGCCCCCAAAAATAAAGTCTGACACTGTTTCTACTGTTTCCCTATTTTTCATGAAGTAATGGGACCGGAAACTATGATCTTAGTTTTCTGAATGTTGAGCTGTAAGCCAACTTTTTCACTCTCCTCTTTCACTTTCATCAAGAGGCTCTTTAGTTCTTCTTCACTTTCTGCCATAAGGGTGGTGTCACCTGCATATCTGAAGTTATTGTTATTTCTCCCGGCAATCTTGATTCCAGCCTGTGCTTGCTCCAGCCCAGAGTTTCTTATGATGTACTCTGCGTATAAGCAAAATAAGCAGGGTAACAATATACAGCCTTGATATCCTCCTTTTCCTATTTGGAACCAGTCTGTTGTTCCATATCCAGTTCTAACTGTTGCTTTCTGACCTGTGTACAGGTTCTCAAGAGGCAGGTCTGGTGGTCTGGTATTCCCATCTTTTTCAGAATTTTCTACAGTTTATTGTGATGCACACAGTCAAAGGCTTTGGCATAGTCAACAAAACAGAAATAGATGTTTTTCTGGAACTCTCTTGCTTTTTTGATGATCCAGAGGATGCTGGCAATTTGATCTCTGGTTCCTCTGCCTTTTCTAAATCCAGCTTGAACATCTGGAAGTTCATGGTTCACGTATTGCTGAAGCCTGGCTTGGAGAATTTTGAGCATTACTTTACTAGCATGTGAGATGAGTGCAATTGTGCGGTAGTTTAAGCATTCTTTGGCATTGCCTTTCTTTGGGATTGGAATGAAAACTGACCTTTTCCAGTCCTGTGGCCACTGCTGCGTTTTCCAAATTTGCTGGCATACTGAGTGCAGCACTTTCACAGCATCATCTTTCAGGATTTGAAATAGCTCAACTGGAATTCTATCACCTCCACTATCTTTGTTCATAGTGATGCTTCCTAAGGCCCACTTGACTTCACATTCCAGGATGTCTGGCTCTAGGTGAGTGATCACACCATTGTGATTATCTGGGTCATGAAGATCTTTTTTGTACAGTTCTGTTATTCTTGCCACCTCTTGTTAATATCTTCTGCTTCTGTTAGGTCCACACCATTTCTGTCCTTTATTGAGTCCATCTTTGCATAAAATATTCCCTTGGTATCTCCAATGTCCTGTAATAACCTAAATGAGAAAATAATTAAAAAAATAATAGATACATTTATAACTGAATCTCTTTACTGTATACCTAAAACTGACATAAAACTGTTAATCAACTGTATTTGAATATAAAATTAAAGAAATTTTTAAAATGTCTATATAGAGTATCTTTCTGTAATTTTTAAACTTAGGTTCAACCAACATTCATCTATTTGACCAAAAGATTGAGCCAATAATTTCATATTTCTACTTAAAGCAAACAGTGCTCAAATTTAAAGACAGCTATTTCATGCAAGTACAGTGCAAATTATTATAAAATTTATTAAAGGAATTAGACTGCTAAATTTTACTTTCTGTGAGTGGTGTTTTAAGAATGGAGTGGGGTACAGAAATGACTGCCCTTTTCAAATAATCACAAATGTGCTAATTATGTGGCTGATATGAAAGTTGAGGCATTGTGACCTTCAAGCCAACAAAAGACCTTTTCAAGTAAGCCATTTCCATGTACATTAATAAAGTGATCAATGCCACTCCACAGTTAAGTAATATATGGCTGTTATTTCATTATACGTAAATGCAAACCAAGGAGTTGTTTCACTGCCAACATATTTAAAGTAATGCTATTAAAAAAAAAAAAAAAAGCAAAGGCTGTAAATCCATGTAAGTAAGAGTTTTTGGTACTCTACAGATAGTTATCCAAAGATATGTTTGTTGTTCACTTTCAACACACGCAGTTTAAGTGAAGTTTCTCTGCAACTGATTGGATTTTGGGTTTGATCAGTAAAAACTACCTTATGTTAAAGCATATAATAACTGAAACTTAAGGAAAACGATTGTTAGGAAAGCGATCTCTTTGCAGTGATGGAGGCAGTGACATATTTTGTAGATCCAAGAAAGCATTGCCTCTGTACATGAACACTCACCTGCTAGCAAGGGGGATGTTGAGTAAGACTGAAGTTCAAAGGAAAAGGATGGAATTCCACAATCTTTCTCACAACTTATTCATGGTATAAAGAAAATCTTTATAAACATTGGACTTAGGTCATCACCATGAAGGCAGTTGTTTTAAAGGGCAATCATATCCCTGGAAAACAGTGTGTTTCAAAACAATAATGTATAAAAAAATATGGATATCACTAAAGGCGTGAATCAAATAGACTGCTGGAATGTCAAATAGTGCCAATGAAGTTGTAGTAGAAAATCAAGAACAGGAAGAAGAATTCAATTATCTTGTATTTGCCCAGCTTTGTAGCATATTTGATGCTGAATAAAACATGAACAAAGATATAGTCATGCTTAATGCAACTTAAGAATGCATTATAGACTTCTGGGAAATAATAAACCAATTACAAACTTAAACCACAATCATATAAGAGTCCAAGAGTTTATTAGCTTTCAATCCATAGATAAACTTTTTCTCAGTCTCATAAGAAACCATAGCAACATCTTATTATGGGTTAGATATTGATACCAAGAGACTGTACAGGGATTGCAAATTCGTTCACCAGTCTTCCTGTTGGCTTTAAACACTACTGTATGGCCCTTTGCTGTTATTTAATAGATTTCTGAATGCTTCCAGTGACATTTATGAAGATGCTGTAGTCACTGAAATTTTCAGTGAACATTTAAACGCTCTTGTCTGTGATAACAGATGTTTCTGCATTTCCTTGATAATCTGAGATAATTTCCATTATTTTGTATTTAAGGTGGCAAATCTTGCTTGTTCCATGTCAACAAATGAAGATGGGATTAAGATTGTCAGAGTTGCTGCCAATCACCTGGAAACCTTGTGTCCACAGGTATGATAACTGTCTTTCATTAAACTAGCTATAAAAAATTATGTGTATGATCTTTTTAATGTGTTGTTGGATTCTGATTGCTAGAATTTTGTTAAGGATTTTTGCATCTATGTTCATCAGTGATATTGGCCTGTAGTTTTCTTTTTTTGTGGGATCTTTGTCAGGTTTTGGTATTAGGGTGATGGTGGCCTCATAGAATGAGTTTGGAAATTTACCTTCCTCTGCAATTTTTTGGAAGACTTTGAGCAGGATAGGTGTTAGCTCTTCTCTAAATTTTTGGTAGAATTCAGCTGTGAAGCCATCTGGACCTGGGCTTTTGTTTGTTGGAAGATTTTTGATTACAGTTTCAATTTCCGTGCTTGTGATGGGTCTGTTAAGATTTTCTATTTCTTCCTGGTCGAGTTTTGGAAAGTTGTACTTTTCTAAGAATTTGTCAATGCAAACTAGTACAGCCACTATGGAGAACAGTGTGGAGATTCCTTAAAAAAATGGAAACAGAACTGCCTTGTGGTCCAGCAATCCCACTGCTGGGCATACACACGTGTACCCCAATGTTCATCACAGCACTGTTTATAATAGCCAGGACATGGAAGCAACCTAGATGTCCATCAGCAGATGAATGGATAAGAAAGCTGTGGTACATATACACAATGGAGTATTACTCAGCCATTAAAAAGAATACATTTGAATCAGTTCTAATGAGGTGGATGAAACTGGAGCCTATTATACAGAGTGAAGTAAGCCAGAAGGAAAAACACCAATACAGTATACTAACGCATATATATGGAATTTAGAAAGATGGTAACAATAACCCTGTGTACGAGACAGCAAAAGAGACACTGATGTATAGAACAGTCTTATGGGCTCTGTGGGAGAGGGAGAGGGTGGGAAGATTTGGGAGAATGACATTAAACATGCAAAATATCATGTAAGAAACGAGTTGCCAGTCCAGGTTCAATGCATGATACTGGATGCTTGGGGCTAGTGCACTGGGACGACCCAGAGGGATGGTATGGGGAGGGAGGAGGGAGGTGGGTTCAGGATGGAGAACACATGTATACCTGTGGCAGATTCATTTTGATATTTGGCAAAAATAATACAATTATGTAAAGTTTTAAAATAAAATAAAATTAAAAATTATGTGTAATGCTGAAGACTTTCATACATATGGAAACATTAAAATGTATATTTTAAAAATATAAAATGACTCATCCTAAGGTCATAGTTTACTCTTTACTAAGCACTTCATTCTTTATTTAACACCTGGTTCTTGTAACAGTTCCTGAGAGACCATCTTAGAATTTTCTGAAAGATATAGTTTGAAATCAAAGCAGTGTTTTGTCCAACAGATCTGATTTATTTTTAGTCATTATTTAATTTGAAATCTCAAATCATATGAAAAAGAATTTTTTTTTCCTCTTTTATCAAAAGAAGGCATGAGTTTGAAAAAAGCCAAGAAATATTGTCTTGTCTGGAATTCAGGAGTTTTTTAAAATCCAAAGAGAAACATATTGCTTAGGAATTATTTCTAGATGAGTAATTGTCTCAAAACTATGATTCAGGATACACAGGAGAAAGGGACAACAGAGGATGAGATGGTTGGATAGCATCACCAACTCAATGGGCATGAGTTTGAGTAAACTCTGGGAGTTGGTGATGCACAGGGAAGCCTGGTGTGCTGCAGTCCTTGGGGTCACAAAGAATCAGACACAACTGAGTGACTGAACTGAACTGAACTGAGGATACACATAAGGTCAATCCTTTGTTGCCTTAGAATATGCAACAAGTGATGTAGATAATTACTTCCCAATTAAAACCACAGTAGTTGTAAAGATGTGAAATATAATAATGATTAGAAATTTCAAGTCTCTGGACTTCTGCTGGAATTCTAATTTTACTAAAAGCAGAATGTGTGTGAAATTCTTGCTTGCTTTGCCAATGATTTCATCTGTAAGAATATTTAAGAAATAGTAAGGTGACTGCTTCTTTAGATTTAATGCTGATTAACAAATTAAAACTGGCTGAAGTACAATCTAGAGGACCAGCAACTGAGATCTCATAACTGAGGTCAGTTTTCTCTGAGGTCCCATAGGCAACAGAACTGTGCAATAGGCCTCTGAAGTGGCTGAATCACTTACATTCTCCTCAGTAGTTTGAGTTTTCGTTTCTCCATATTGTAGATAACACTTGATGCTGTTACTTTTGAAATGTCTTTTGAATCTGAATAGTATTCAGTATATCTCATTGGTTTCAATTTATGCTTTTTCATGATTACTCAAGAAAACACTTAAAGAAACAGTTATTAACCATTTGGCTTTAGAAGTCTGAATTGCTTAAACCCTTTGACGATTTTTAATTGCTTGTTTTTATTGCACTGCTTAGATTTATTAAAAAATATCTTCTGTTGACTGTGGCTTTTCCTTTAACTTTGAATATAGTATTTTAATCCTAAAGTATTTTAAGAACTATAATATGAACATATGATTCATCTTTTAATTTTTTAATTAGACATTTGAGCATCTACTCTGTGCCATGGTATGTTGGTTTGGGCTTTGTCAAGAAATTCTTCCAACAAAAGGGTTACATAGTCCCCATATTTTCTTTTTAAAATAGTAAATACTGTTATTTAACATTTAAATCTTTATTTTATCTGAAATTTATTTTTATGTCTAACAGGAGGTTGAATCTATTTTTTTAAACAGTGGTAACCACTGGGCTATCATCCTGTATTAAAAAGTTGATCCTTTACCAATTATACTTTATTTTTTAGATTCCATATATAAGTGAAATCATGTGATACTTACCTTACTCTGTTTGACTTATCTCATTTAGCATATTCCTTCTAGGTCTATCAATGTTATTACAGTGGCAAGGTTTAATTAATTTTATGGCTGAGTAATATTCCATTCAGAGAAGGCAATGGCACCCCACTCCAGTACTCTTGCCTGGAAAATCCCATGGATGGAGAAGCCTGGTAGGTTGCAGTCCATAAAGTCGCTAAGAGTTGGGCACAACTGAGCGACTTCACTTTCACTTTTCACTTTCATGCATTGGAGAAGGAAATGGCAACCCCCTCCAGTCTTCTTGCCTGGAGAATCCCAGGAACAGAGAAGCCTAGTGGGCTGCCATCTATGGGGCTGCACAGAGTTGGAAACGACTGAAGCGACTTAGCAGCAGCAGCGGTGTTCCATTGTGTTTTTGTTGTATGTGTGTGTGTACAACATCTTCTTTATTCACTCATTTATTGATAAAAACTCTTAGAATGCTTTAAAATCTTGGCTATTATAAATAATGCTGCAATGAACATGAAAGTGAAAGTGAAGTTGCTCAGTTGTGTCTGACTCTTTGCTACCCTGTGGACTATAGCCCATCAGGATCCTCTGTCCATGGGATTTTCCAGGCAAGAATACTGGAGTGGGTTGCCATTTCCTTCTCCAGGGGACCTTCCTGACCAGGGATCAAACCCAGGTCTCCCTCATTGCAGGCAGAGGCTTTTACCTCTGAGCCACCAGGGAAGCCCATAGGAATACCTATATTTTTTCATTTTTTTAACTTTTTTTAAATTAAAAAAAATTTTGGCTGTGCTATGGCTTTTGGAACCTTACTTCCTGAACCAGGGACTGACCCATGCCCTCGGCACCAGGGAATTCTCAGATATATATTTTTTAAACCAATGTTTTTGGTTTCTTTTGGGTAAAATTCCAGAAGTGGAATTGCTGGATCATTTGGTAGTTCTATTTTTAATTTTTTGAGGAACCCCCACTATTGTTTTTCACAGTGGCTACACCAATTTACATTCCCATAAATAATGCACAAGGGGTCCCTTGTCTCTACGTCCTTGCCTACACTTGTTATTACAACAGGTGAAGTAATAGCTCATGACTTCAATTTGCATTTCCCTGATGATTAGTGATACTGAGCATCTTTTCATGTGCCTGTTGGCCATCTGCATACTTCTTTGAAAAAATGTCTATTCAGGTTCTTTACCCATTTTTAATTGGGTTGTTTCTTTCTTTCTTTTTTGATGTTGAGTCTTATGAGTTCTTTGTTTGTTTTGGATGTTAAGCCCTTAGTGAGTATTTTGTTTGCAAGTATCTTCTCTCATTCAGTATGTGGCTTTTAATTTTGTTGATAGTTTCCCTAACTGCACAAAAGCTTTTGAAGTTTGATGTAGTCTCATTTGTTTATCTTTGGTTTTGTTTTCTTTACCTGAGAATACATATCCCCAGAATATTGCTAAGACTGATGTCAAAGAGCATCCTGCCTACATTTTTTTCCTAGAAGGTTTATGGTCTGGGGTCTTACCTTTAAGTCTTCAATCCATTTTGAATTTATATATGGTATGAGAAAATAGTCCAGCTTTATTCTTTTGCAAGTAGCTGTCCAGTTTTCCCAATACAACTTATTAAAGAGGGTATACTTTTCCACATTGTATATTCTTGCCTCTCCTCTTGTAGATTAATTGCCACATAAGTGTAATTTTTTTTTTTCTGGGCTCTTTTCTATGTTCCACTGACTTATGTGTCTGTTTTTGTATGTTGTATGTTTGCAAGTTTCATCTGTTTTTGTACCATACTGTTTTGATTACTGTGCTTTGTAATATAGTTTGAAATCAGGAAGAATGATGCCTCTGGCTTTGTTCTTCTTTCTCAAGATTATGTTTGCTATTTGAACTCTTTTGTGTTTCCATACAAATGAATTATTTGTTCTAGTTTTATGAAAAATGCCACTGGTATTTTGGGATTAATTACGTTGAATCTGTAGATTGCCTTGGGTAGTATGGTCACGTTATCAACACTAATGCTTCTTCCAATCCGAGAACATGATTTATAAAGATATTGCAGAGGCATCTCTTTGTGTCTCCTTCAATTCCTTTATTAGTGTTTTATAGTTTTCCTAATAAGAGTCTTTTATTTCCTTAGATTTATTTCTAAATGTTTTATACTTTGTCGTGCAACTATAAATTGGATTATTCTCTTAATTTCTCTTTCTAGTTTGCTGTTAGTGCATAGAAGCACAACTGATTTCTGTATATTAATTTTATATCCTGAAACTTGATTGAATTCACTGATGAGTTACAATAGATTTTTGTAGCATCTTTAGGATTCTCCATATATTGGATCTTATTGTCTGTAAACTGTGGCAGTTTTACTTTTTGCCTTAAAATTTAGACTCTTTCATTTCCTTTTCCTGTCTGAATGCTGTGTTTATTACTTCCAACCTGTGTTTAATAAAAATGGCAAGAGTGTACATCCTTATTTTTGATCTTAGAGGAAATGTTTTTAGCTTTTCATACATTGCATATGATGTTGACTATGAGTTTTTCATATATGGCCTTTATATTTTGAGGTGCATTGCCTCTCTACCCAGTTTTTTTTTGGATTTTTTGGATCATAAATGAATGTTGAATTTTGTCAAAAACTTTTGCTACATCTATTGAGATGATCATATGACTTTTACTGTTCAATTTGTTAATGTGGTATATCACATTGATTGTTTGAAAATACTGAACCATCTTTCATCCCTGGGATAAATCCTACTTGCTCACAGAATATGATCCTTTTAATGTATTGTTGAATTTGGTTTGCTAATGTTTAGTCGAGGGTTTTTACATCTATGTTCATCAATAGCATTAGCCTATAATTTTGTGTACATGTGTCATATCCTTGTTTTTGGTGTCAGGGAGAGTTACAGTCTTAATTGTGACTTTTGGTTACATCTTGATATCTTCTAGTCAATTTTAGATGCCTTGTTTCTTTCTTTAAAGTATTACTGTTCTGCTCTGCTCTTTTATGTAACTTTAAGTATCTACTTACAAAGTTCTATAAAAATACATATTAGAATTTTTTTATTGAAATTGTTAAAATGTTTTAGATTTTAGATTATTTTAAGTAAAAGTGGCTCCTTCAAAATATTAAATATTTCCATTAATAAACATGTTTTATATATCCCCATAATCAGATCTTTTTTTTAAATGTCCTTCAGAGACTCTTTAATATTCTTTTATTATTAATTACAATAAAGTCCATGGCTATATTTTGATGGAATCCCAATTTTTCTCAATAGGCCAGAAAACTTTCCTAAAGACCAGACTCAAATATTTAATTTTCCCTTTACATCTCCACATTTATACCTAGAAGACATCTAAAACTTAAAATAGCCAAATGGAACTCCTAATAGTTGTACCCCTGCCTCATTTTGCTTTTCTTCAATCTTACTGATTTTAGTTAACAGCATGGCCTTTCACCTAGTTTCTCTGAGGAAAAACCTAGAGATTTTCTTTCTTTTTCTTTTTTTTAATGCAGTAAATATTTATTGAACATATGCTATGTGGTAGGTATCATTTATGCAGCTGGGGAGTAAACAGTAAAGAAAATATATTAGTCAAAACTCTTGTCCTAGTGAAACTCATATTTTAATTATATCTAATGGCTAGTTTTCCTATTTAATCCATTAACAAGCCCTAAAAGTTTCAACAAAAATATTTGTCTGGAATCTATATACTTTTCTTCATGTTGTTTGTCAACAGGATGAAAAATATCATAGTCTGTGCCTTATCATTTTTATCTTTGACTACAGAAATATCCTACATGGTTTCCATGCTCATACTCATGTCTTTCTAATCTACTTCCCATATAAAAACCCAATTTTAAAAATGTTTAGCATAGCAGTTGCTTTCCTTAGCCCTTTACAATAAAATGCAAAGTTCTTTTAATGAGTTATTCAGACTTACATGAAATTTCTACTGCCTAACTGTCAACTCTACTTCATATTATTTTCCTTTGCATTTGTTAGATCTCTGCACTTTGGCCTTTCTGTTTCTAGAACACAATAAGCTTTTACCACCTGAGGGAGTTCACACTTGGTAATTTCCCAGTTTGTTTTTTTCATATGGCCATATGGACAGCTTCTGTTATGTTCAATTTGTGAAAACTGGGCTCGAATATCATCTCAGACATCAGCCTCTCTAAGTTACCTATCATGTCACCATATTTATTTCTTTTAAAGTCTCTACTATAATTTGATATTATATTTTATACTATTTTGTTAGTTTTTTATTGTACACTGTCCACTTTCAAATATAAAGTTTATGAAGGCAGTGATTTATTGTTTCTTGTTCACTGCCTGTGTCCCACATACCTAAGAGAAATGCAGCATATATTGGATGCTCAATAACTATTTGTCCAATATATGGGCAGGGTTTCTAGAATATTAAGTCATTTTATATTCACAGACTAAAATAAGATTTTTTGCAACATCTTTTAGGCATATCTCTCTTTTTTTTTACAATGTAAAAAATTACCTTATAATTAGAATTGTAATTGATAAAAAATAAATCATTAAGATGGCTGATTAATGTATAGTTGCTAACCTCTACTGCTGGGCTGCAATCTGCCCTTGGCCTAGCTCATTTCAGTATTTTACTAGTGATTTGGATAAAATTTTATAATTATGGTCTTAATCTTTTTCAGTTGAAAGTTAGAAGGTAAAGGGACTATATTAGCTGAAAGAGTCTGGTCATAAAGAATTTGAATATTCAAAACATGGACTGAATATTATTATATTCAGCAAAGAGTCAGACATGACTGAGCGACTGAACTGAACTGAATACTGAATAGGTAAAATATTAAACCATATATTTTTGGCACTATAAAAGAAATCTAAAAATAAATAATGGAGTGAACATACCTTAGTAAATATTTACTCTCCAAAAGGTTAGAAATTTTAGTTGATAGTAATCTCAGTATGAATCAACAATGTGATTTAGCTGTCAGAAAAGACTAATACAACTTAACATTTTTTTTCATCAAAGAACAAGTTCTAAAATTTATTCTCTACCTCTGTACTACAAAATTATTTTTTATACTGTGTATTTTTTATATAGTATACCCTGAAATTCAGAGTTAGTGGGTCTAGGGTGCATCCCCAATTGTATGTTGTGTGTATGTATGTATATATGTTGTGTGTATGCATGTTTGTAAATGTGTATATGTGTATAAGATCCATTTTGGCAATATAACAGACAAATTTGGCCTTGGAATATGGAATGAAGCAGGGCAAAGACTAATAGAGTTTTGCCAAGAAAATGCACTGGTCATAACAAACACCGTCTTCCAGCAACACAAGAGAAGACTCTATACATGGACATCACCAGATGGTCAACACCGAAATCAGATTGATTATATTCTTTGCAGCCAAAGGTGGAGAAGCTCTATACAGTCAGCAAAAACAAGACCAGGAGCTGACTGTGGCTCAGACCATGAACTCCTTATTTCCAAATTCAGACTTAAATTGAAGAAAGTAGGGAAAACCACTAGACCATTCAGGTATGACCTAAATCAAATCCCTTATAATTATACAGTGGAAGTGAGAAATAGATTTAAGGGCCTAGATCTGATAGATAGAGTGTCTGATGAACTATGGAATGACGTTCGTGACACTGTACAGAAGACAGGGATCAAGAACATTCTCATAGAAAAGAAATGCAAAAAAGCAAAATGGCTGTCTGAGGAGGCCTTACAAATAGTTGTGAAAAGAAGAGAAGCGAAAAGCAAAGGAGAAAAGGAAAGATATAAACATCTGAATGCAGAGTTCCAAAGAATAGCAAGAAGAGATAAGAAAGCCTTCTTCAGTGATCAATGCAAAGAAATAGAAGAAAACAACAGAATGGGAAAGACTAGGGATCTCTTCAAGAAAATCAGAGATACGAAAGGAACATTTCATGCAAAGATGAGCTAGATAAAGGACAGAAATGGTATGGACCTAACAGAAGCAGAAGATATTAAGAAGAGGTGGCAAGAATACACAGAAGAACTGTAAAAAAAAGATCTTCACGACCCAGATAATCATGATGGTGTGATCACTGACCTAGAGCCAGACATCCTGGAATGTGAAGTCAAGTGGGCCTTAGAAAGCATCACTAAGAACAAAGCTAGTGGAGGTGATGGAATTCCAGTTGAGCTATTCCAAATCCTGAAAGATGATGCTGTGAAAGTGTTGCACTCAATATGCCAGCATTTGGAAAACTCAGCAGAGGCCACAGGACTGGAAAAGGTCAGTTTTCATTCCAATCCCAAAGAAAGGCAATGCCAAAGAATGCTCAAACTACCGCACAATTGCACTCATCTCACACACTAGTAAAGTAATGCTCAAAATTCTCCAAGCCAGGCTTCAGCAATATGTGAACCGTGAACTTTCTTATGTTCAAGCTGGTTTTAGAAAAGGCAGAGGAACCAGAGATCAAATTGCCAACATCCACTGGATCATAGAAAAAGCAAGAGAGTTCTAGAAAAACATCTATTTCTGCTTTGTTGACTCTGCCAAAGCCTTTGACTATGTGGATCACAATAAACTGTGGAAAATTTTTCAAGAGATGGGAATACCAGACCACCTGATCTGCCTCTTGAGAAATTTGTATGCAGGTCAGGAAGCAACAATTAGAACTGGACATGAAACAGCAGACTGGTTCCAAATAGGAAAAGGAGTTCGTCAAGGCTGTATATTGTCACCCTGTTTATTTAACTTATATGCAGGGTACATCATCAGAAACGCTGGACTGGAAGAAACACAAACTGGAATCAAGATTGCCGGGAGAAATATCAATAACCTCAGATATGCAGATGACACCACCCTTATGGCATAAAGTCAAGAGGAACTCAAAAGCCTCTTGATGAAAGTGAAAGAGGAGAGTGAAAAAGTTGGCTTAAAGCTCAACATTCAGAAAACGAAGATCATGGCATCCGGTCCCACCACTTCATAGGAAATAGATGGGGAAACAGTGGAAACATTGTCAGACTTTATTTATGGGGGCTCCAAAATCACTACACATGGTGACTGCAGCCATGAAATTAAAAAAGACGCTTACTCCTTGGAAGGAAAGTTATGACCAACCTAGATAGCATATTCAAAAGCAGAGACATTACTTGGCCAACAAAGGTTCATCGAGTCAAGGCTATGGTTTTTCCAGTGGTCATGTATGGATGTGAGAGTTGGACTGTGAAGAAGGCTGAGGACTGAAGAATTGATGCTTTTGAGCTGTGGTGTTGGAGAAGACTCTTGAGAGTCCCTTGGACTGCAAGGAGATCCAACCAGTCCATTCTGAAGGTGATCAGCCCGGGATTTCTTTGGAAGGAATGATGCTAAAGCTGAAGTCCAGTACTTTGGCCACCTCATGAGAAGAGTTGATTAATTGGAAAAGACCCTGGTGCTGGGAGGGATTAGGGGCAGGAGGAGAAGGGGATGACAGGATGAGATGGCTGGATGGCATCACTGACTCGATAGACGTGAGTCTGGGTGAACTCCGGGAGTTGGTGATGGACAGGGAGGCCTGGCGTGCTGCGATTCATGGGGTTGCAAAGAGTCGGACATGACTGAGCGACCGATCTGACCTGATCTGATCTGATTGAAATAAAATATGCATATACATTTAGGTTCATTAATTCCACTTCTTGAAATTTATAGTACAGACACATGAGTGCACATGCACAAAAGTCTAAGCAAGTTCTTTTTTATGTTTTTTTTTCCTTTATTTATTTTTTTTATTTAATTTTATTTTTAAACTTTACAATATTGTATTAGTTTTGCCAAATATTGAAATGAGTCTGCCACAGGTATACATGTGTTCCCCATCCTGAACCCTCCTCCCTCCTCCCTCCCTATACCATCCCTCTGGGTTGTCCCAGTGCACCAGCCCCAAGCATCCAGTATCGTGCATCAAACCTGGACTGGCGACTCGTTTCATACATGATATTTTACATGTTTCAATGCCATTCTCCCAAATCTTCCCACCCTCTCCCTCTCCCAGAGTCCATAAGACTCTTCTATACATCAGTGTCTCTTTTGCTGTCTCGTACACAGGGTTATTGTTACCATCTTTCTAAATTCCATATATATGCGTTAGTATACTGTATTGGTGTTTTTCTTTCTGGCTTACTTCACTCTGTATAATAGGCTCCAGTTTCATCCACCTCATTAGAACTGATTCAAATGTATTCTTTTTAATGGCTGAGTAATACTCCATTGTGTATATGTACCATAGCTTTCTTATCCATTCATCTGCTGATGGACATCTAGTTACTTCCATGTCCTGGCTATTATAAACAGTGCTGTGATGAACATTGGGGTACACATGTCTCTTTCCCTTCTGGTTTCCTCAGTGTGTTAAATTTGACATAGAATATTAACTTTGGGTGCATTAATGGTGATTGGATATTTTTGTATATTATGAAATGATCACTGCAATAAATCTAGCTGCCATCTATCACCATACAGAGTTGTTACAATGTTATTGACTACATTATATCAGTTCAGTCACTCAGTCGTGTCCGACTCTTTGCGACCCCATGAACTGCAGCACTATATGACGTATCCCTGTGACTTATTTATTTTTGTGTCTGGATATTTGTACCTCTTAATCCCCTTCACCTATTTTGCCTATCCCCCCATCCCTACCACTCTGGCACACCAGTTTGTTATGAGCAAGGTTTATTTGTTTGTTATGAGCAAAGTTTGTTATCTGCAATGACAAAGCTAGAGCCAACCTAAATATCTGTTAGTGGAGAATGTTAAAAGTTGTTTAAAGTAATGTCAGCTCAATATGTATTTTAGTATGGAAGATACCCAAGATAACCAAGAAAAAGGTACATTTCCGATGAGTATCCTATTTCCCACTTATGTGAAAAAAAGAAGATTGAGCCATATGTTTATGTACTTGTAGGACATTTTTCAAAAGGTTCTCATGAAAATTTTAATAGTGTTTACTTCCAAGAAGTGAGACTAGAGATATAGAACAGGAGGAATACTTTCACATTTCACTTTATTTCTTTAAGGATTCTAAGTTTTTAACTAGAAATAGGTATTTTATTAATTTTGAAGGAAAACCTAACCTACTTTTAATATTCAGTTCAGTTCAGTTGCTCAGTCTTATCCAAATTTTTGTGACCCCATGGACTGCAGCACACCAGGCTTCCCTGTCCTTTACCAAGTCTCGAGCTTGCTCAAACTCATGTCCATTGAGTCGCTGATGCCATCCAACCATCTCATTCTCTGTTGTCACTTTCTCCTCCCTCCTTTAATCTTTCCCAGCATCAGGGTCTTTTCCAATGAGTCAGTTCTTCACATTAGGTGGCTAAAGTATTAGAGTTTCAGCTTTAGCCTTAGTCCTTCCAATGAACATTCAGGACTAATTTCCTTTTAAAATTAGACTAATTTTGGAATAAGTCAGGTTGAGAAAACACAGGGCAAAAGGAGCTGATGATGGGGCTACATTTAGTTCCTGTTTGCTAAATACCATTGAATTCACCTAGGTCTCAGTGAATTGGATCATGTTGGTTTTTACTGTGTCTAGAGAACTACAACTGTAATATTTTGCCCATTTACAGATGTCATACTTTGAAAAGACTGTCACCTGGAGGAAATTTAGCAGAGAATATCTGAAATGGTGACGTGACTTGAAACTATGTTGTACAAAAAACTCATAAAAGCAACAGGGAATTTTTAGCCAGGAAAAGGTTAAGACATGGAGAAACATGATCACTATCATCAAATCTTCAAAGGGCTCTGATGTGAAAGACTTGTTCTGAAGGTCCCTAAGGGGCAGAACTACAACCTATGAACATGAGCTAGAAATATAAAAATTTTGTCTCAATATAGAATGATTTTTTCTACAGTAACTGCCCTGGAAGAAATTGGACTTTGTTGAGAAGGAGGGATTTGGAGTTTCTCAATGTCACAGACATTTGAATATAAGGAGAGTGATATTTAGACAATGTAGAGGATAAGAAGTTGGCCTACAGGGCTTCTAACGGGGCTTCCCATGTGTTGCTAGTGGTAAAGAATCCTCCTGCCAATACAGGAGATGCAAGAGCCTCGGGAGTTCCATCCCTGGGTCAGGAAGATCCCCTGGAGCAGGAAAGGGCAACCTGCTCCAGTATTCTTGCCTGGAAAATCCCAAGGACAGAGGAGCCTAGCAGGTTACAGTCCATAGGGCTGTAAATAGTCGGACGTGACTGAACACACACACACACACACACACACACACACACACACACACACACACACTTCTATTGCCCAATCTTGAGATCCTCTAATGAATCTCTCTTTATATAAAGAAGAGAAACTTAACCTGGGAACTTAACCTGGTGGAAGGATAAAACTGAAATCTTGTTCCATTTTTAACAAGTAACTTGGAAGTTTAATTTGAAAGTATATATTTTATATTTGCTTATGACACAAATGTGAGAAAAATAGAATTCAAGGTTCTAAAACATGTTGATAATTTGGACTAATGTTTGAAAACTCATAAGCTAAAATTTAATAAGGGTAAATATAGAGTCAGGGCCTTAGGTTAAATAAAATCTATTGCACAAATGGATAGAAAAAAAAACATTACTTATCTAAAGCACCTGGAGCATCAGGAGTTGAAAGGGACATTTGTTATCTAGTTCAGTGAATTTCAAATACTGGTCCATCAAAAACATTTTCATGATCTATAGTGAAATGAGGTCAGTAGAGTTCAGTTTTTTCAGGTAAAATTATTCAAAATTTATGTATCTCCTATTTGGATATTCATCAAAAACATTGACACATACTATATAGGTATGTAGTATATACTTTTATATACATATACTATAGCTGACACAACCATATAAGTCAGTGGCATGACATGAGGACCATCTTATAGCTTTAAAATGGTTATGGTGCTTAGCTTGTGGAATATGATGAAATTCCCAGTGTACTTGGCACAGGAATGTCCAAGTCCAGATACTGTGTGGCTTCAGGCCTGCAGTTTAAGAGATAAATAGAAAAAGAAAGAGTTGTTTTAAGACAGAGTTGAGCTATTTTCTAATCACTGAAAGTGATCTTTAAACAGAAGTCAAGTAGGTTATTCCTTGTCAAAGATGTTGGAAAGAGAATGTTTTTTGGTTTATTGGATGTAGAGGTATTGCTGCTGCTAAGTCACTCCAGTTGTGTTTGACTCTGTGCGACCCCATAGACAGCAGCCCACCAGGCTCTGCTGTCTCTGGGATTTTAAATAAGATTTGTTAATTAGCCAAGAGCATGGTGAAAACTGTGAGTAATTTCCCCTATAGTGAATACACTTACAATTGGGCAAACTCAATCAGGTGCTTAATTTTCCAAAATCTAGTTAAGTTTTTGAAACTCTGTTCTGGTTGAATCAATATCTAATAGAGTTTTGCTATGCCTTCTTCCATTTGTCCCTTTCATCAAATGCTTCCCAGTGACCAGACAGAGCTGAAACAGTTTGTAAAGGCATCTAGTTTATTTTCAGTCATATGCTTAGGGATGTATTTCCATAAATTGCTTATTGAAAATCTATAATTACTTTTCAAAAGGGTTGCATATTCAGTTCCGTTCAGTTGCTCAGACATCTCCGACTCTTTTTAACCCCATGGACTGCAGCACTACAGGCTTCCCTGTCCATCACCAATTCCCGGAGCTTATTCAAACTCATGTCCATTGTGTCGGTGATGCCATCTAAGCATCTCATCTTCTGAGGTCCCCTTCTCCTCCTGCTTTCAATCTTTCCTAGCATCAGGGTCTTTTCCAATGAGTCGGTTCTTTGCATCAGGTGTCTAAACTATTGGAGTTTCAACTTCAGCATCAGTCCTTCCAATGAATATTCAGGACTGATTTCCTTTAGGATGGACTGGTTGGATCTCCTTGCAGTCCAAAGGACTCTCAAGAGTCTTCTCCAACACCACAGTTCAAAAGCATCAATTCTTTGGTGCTCAGCTTTCCTTATAGTCCAACTCTCACATCCATACATGACTACTGGAAAAACCATAGCTTTGACTAGTCGGACCTTTGTTGGAAAAGTAATGTCTCTGCTTTTTAATAGTCTGTGTACGTTGGTCATAGTTTTCTTCCAAGGAGCAAGCATCTTTTAATTTTATGGCTGCAGTCACCATCTGCAGTGATTTTGGAGCCCCCCCAAAATAAAGTCTCTCACTATTTCCATTGTTTCCCCATTTATTTGCCATGACATGATGGGACCAGATGCCATTATATAGTTTTCTGAATGTTGAGCTTTAAGCCAACTTTTTCACTCTCCTTTTTCACTTTCATCAAGAGGCTCTTTAGTTCTTCTTCACTTTCTGCCATAAGGGTGGTGTCATCTGTATATCTGAGGTTATTGATGATTTCTCCCGGGAATCTTGATTCCAGCTTGTGCTTTATCCAGACCAGCATTTCACATGATGTACTGTGCATATAAGTTAAATAAGCAGGGGGACATATACAGTCTTGATGTACTCCTTTCCCAATCTGGAACCAGCCTGTTCCATGTCCAGTTCTAACTGCTGCTTCTTGACCTGCATACAGATTTCTCAGGTGGCAGGTCAGGTGGTCTGGTATTCCCATCTCTTTAAGAATTTTCCATAGTTTGTTGTGATCCACACAGTCAAAAGCTTTGGCATAGTCAATAAAGGAGAAATAGATGTTTTTCTGGAACTCTCTTGCTTTTTCAATGATCTAGTGGATGTTGGCATTTTGATCTCTGATTCCTTTGCCTTTTCTAAATCCAGCATGAACATCTAGAAGTTCACAGTTCATGTACAGTTGAAGCCTCACTTGAAGAATTTAGAGCATTACTTTGCTAGTATGTGAGATGAGTGCAATTGTGTGGTAGTCTGAACATTCTTCAGCATTGCCTTTCTTTGAATTTGGAATGAAAACTGACCTTTTACAGTCCTGTGGCCACTGCTGAGTTTTCCAGATTTGCTAGCCTATTGAGTGCAGCACTTTCAACAGCTTCATCTTTCAGGATTTGAAATAGCTCAACCGGAATTCCATCAGCTCCACCAGTTTTTTTCATAGTGATGCTTCTTAAGGCCCACTTGACTTCACATTCTAGGATGTCTGGTCTAGGTGAGTGATCGCACCATCATGATTATCTGGGTTCTGAAGATCTTTTTTTGTGTAGTTCTTCTGTGTATTCTTTCCACCTTTTCTTAATATCTTCTGCTTGTATTAGTTCTATACCATTTCTGTCCTTTATTGAGCCCATCTTTGCATGAAATGTTCCCTTGGTATCTCTAATTTTCTTGAAGAGATCTATAGTCTTTCCCATTCTATTGTTTTCTCCTATTTCTTTGCATTGATCACTGAGGAAGGCTTTCTTATCTCTCCTTGCTATTCTTTGGAACTCTGCATTCAAATGGGTATATCTTTCCTTTTCTCCTTTGCCTTTAACTTCTTTTATTTTCTCAGCTATTTATTAAGGGCTTGTCAGACAACCATTTGCCTTTTTTCATTTCTTTTTTGGGGGTGATCTTAATCACTGCCTCCTGTACAATGTCATGAACCTCCACCTGTAGTTCTTCAGCCACTCTATCAGATCTATTAGGTATATTGAAAAGTAGTGTGGAAGGTCGAGATTGGCCCAGACACAGAAGTCTGTGAAGGTTGAAAAGAACCAAGGACCTGGGGAAGGGTGTGCACTGAAGATCACCTGCATTTATATATAAACATGGAAATATAAAACCTCCCTAAGGGTAGGAATTTTTGATCTCCTGACATATCCTAATAGTAATGCCTGACTCATAGTAGCTACTCAGGACATATTAATGGAGTGAGTGATTACATCTGCATGAACTTATTTTGCATTGTAGACGTTGGCAGGCGGATACTGAAAGCCAGCACTGTTCTTCATACTTCTTTGCTCTCTAGGTGTAAAGATTCCCAATTTCTAATCATTTCTAACCAAAGTGATAAAAGGTACCAGTATGATGCTTTGTCTGCTTGAAGTGCAAGTTATGTGAAGTAACTGGCATTATCTGTTTCTGCATGGACAGGGTTATTTTGTTATAGCAGCAGCTTGTTCTGATTAAGTTTTGATGTGTTACTGTATTTAGTACATGTTTCAGGAAGGGCATCGTGCTATCACTTTCAAGTGGAAAAGCTAGTCCTGATTTGTATGGTTTTGCTGCTGTTGTTTTTGTGATTGAGAAGCTGTCATATCTATGAAATGGAAGCACTTAATTTTCTAAATATCATGCTCTAGGGAAACATATATTTTCTTCCATTTTCTTGTAGGTGATGATGATGAATGTTTTGTTTGCAACTAAACAATATAGGACTCAAATAATCAATGTAGAATTATCATATTCTTTAAGAATCCCAGAGCGTACCTATGAGAGTTGTGACAGAACTCTTGCAATTATACCTAATTTATTTCTTTTCTCTGCAGAGAACAGAAAAAGTATATAAGATTTTAGAAACCAAAAGTGAGGTAAGGCTATTAAAAAGGCTAAAATGAGGCAATCATCTTTTAAAAGCTGATTATGATTGGCTTGTTGATCCTTAAGACTGCCTAGGGTGACTTCAGACTGGAAGCCTAGGATCAGTCTCTTCTCTGAAATGCTGTGAAATTTATGCGGTGAAACATGCCTGAAAAAGCTGCATGAATACTGCTGCTTAAAGTCTGGAAATTAAGCTCCAAGTTTTTGTGGTACCATTGTTCTAAATCCTGTCCTGAATACACAGTTAGCCTTTTATTCACTCCAAGGATCTCTTAATTCAACAAGTATTTGGTGACCATTTACCAGGAGCATCCAGGAAATGAGGGCAAACAAGGAGCAGAGAGTAAGGATTCATGCTTATCCACTCAAACAGCTCTCAGGAATAAGGTCTGGGGTTAAACCAGGTGGGGCTTCTTCTAAGAAAATATGAGGCTATATTGTCCTGGAAGACAATACAAAAAATTATAACTGAGAAGTCATAGTCATTAAATTTTACTAGGGACATAGGGTCAAAGTTAGACAACGGTTTAAAAGTAAGTAGCCAGAACTAATAGTGATTTGAAGTGAAGACAGAGGCAATAATTTCAGAATTATTCACAAACCAGGGAGTCTGTACTGGAGCCCTCATTTACACTTATGGTGTATGCTGTAATATTAGGCATGTTAGCATAAAGGATCTTTGCAAACCTCCACAATGTACTAATTATAGAGGAAAAAAAAGATGGAGCTTTACTATATTACATTTCCAATGAAAAGGGGAAATGTATTATCCAGGCAGAAACAAAGTTGTGTTAGAGAATACATGAAATGCTGTGGGAGCTAGAGATTCATGTCAGGGAATTCCGGGAGGACTCTCAGAAAAGTGACATTTTCTATAGGTCTTAAAGGATGAACAAGATTTGAACATTTGGGAAACTGTGAAAAGGGCATTCTAAGCAGAGGAGATGGAAAAGTTATCACCGAAATTGAAAAAAGTAAGTAACTGAATCTGTCTATGCCACATTGTGTCTTCACGGGAGCTCTTGGCATTTTCGGTGGAAGAATACTTTGTTGTAGGGACAGTCACTGTAATGGGGTTCTGTGTGGCAGAAAACTCAGAATCAAGGGCAGTGGGTCCACACTCATCACCTCCCCCATTCAAGTCTTTGTGGTCACCAAAAATGCCTCCACACACTTCCAAGTGTTTTCCAGGACACATTGCCTCATGTGAGAACAAGTTGGAGGGCATAGGCCTTGGAAAAGGGAGAGTTTGGGTCCACAGTTGAAACCAAGGTTGTAGCCCTTATGGTCAAATGAAAGAATTTAGTTTTGAAATATAGTCGAGTATAGCAAATGATTACCAGTTTTGAGTAGGAGAGTGACATCATCATGGCTTTGCTTCCTAGGTATTAATCTGGAACCATATGTCAACTGAGTAGAAAAAAGTTTAGGCAGGACCAGTTGAAAGGTTATTGAATATCATATATAGAAGTAAGAATTTGAATGAGACATGAGAATACAAAATTGTAGATGGGAGAATTGTAAATGGACTGCATATATTGATCAGAAATTGAAAACAGATTTGATGATGGTGATGATGGAGGCAAAGAAGATAATTTTGATGGTTTTGGCTTCTACCTGGGAGGATGTATGTGTGCACATGTTCAGCTCTGTCATGTCCAGCTCTTTGTGACCCCATGGACTATAGTCTGCCAGGCTCTTTCAGAGGTCTGTGGGATTTTCCAGGTGAGAATACTGAAGTGAGTTGCCATTCCCTTCTCCAGGGTGTCTCCCTGATCCAGCGACCAAATCCATGTGTCCTGCATCAGTAGGTGGACTCTTTACTACTGAACCACCTGAAAAGCCTGCCTGGGAGGATAGTGGTTCTCTTAGGAGAAATTGGAAATATGAGGAAAGAGGAGTCACTCTACAGCAGGAATTAATATAAAGTGCTAGCTGAACATCCACGTAGTACTTTAAAGATATTTCAGGTATTTTCAATATAAGGTTGAGATTATAGCAACCAACACAATATAAGAACTTAAGGAATTACAGCTAACTATGATGACCATTCATATACAGGTGATGATTAGAGCCATTCATGTAGGGTTAAACTGCTATAGAGCAAGAGAAAATAAAAGGATCAAAGTCAGAACCTTAAGAAAACATATCCAGGAGAGAAGAAGAGGAACTTGAGAAAGAGTGATCAACAAAATAAAAAAGGAAATTCAGGAATGGGTGAGTTTTTAGAAGCATGGCTGGTCAATTAGGTGGACAGTGCTGCCTCATACTCCATATTATTCCAGTGGAATGAGTACTGACAAGAGCCTGGAGGGGTTGGAGATGAGGAAGTCAGCAGTGATCTTAATGAGAGAGGTTCTGGTAGATTTGTGGGGAAGGAGGAGAAAGTGGGGCTGGAAGATACATTTTTAGGTTTTTTTTTTTTTTTTCCTTAAGCATTTAAAAGTAAATGTATTCATGGAAAAAAAAAAAATAGAAAAGGAAACCCCACTTGCAGACTTTTACTACAGAGTCTTACCATACCTTTAGCTTCCAATTAATTTTACAACATTGCTTTTCATCTCTAGAATCTACATGTAGTACATTATATTTTTAAGCACTTTTAGCAATGTTCTCTAAATTATGCTTTTATTCAGTGAGCTAAGGCTCATGGCTAAGTATTTGTTGTTGTTGCTTAGCTGCCAAGTTGTGTCTGAGTCTTTGTAATCCCATGGACTGCAGACACCAGGCTTCCATGCCCTTCACTATCTCTGGGAGTTTATTCAAACTCATGTCCATTGAGTAAGTGATGTCATCCAACCATCTCATTCTCTGTTGCCTCTTTCTCCTGTTGCCTTCAATCTTGGCCAGCATCAGAGTCTTTTCCAACCAGTTTGCTCTTCGCATCAGTTGGCCGAGTATTGGAGATTCAGATTTAGCATCAGTCTTTCCAATGAATTTTCAGGGTTGATTTTCTTTAAGATTAATTGGTTTGATCTCCTTGTAGTCCAAGGGATTCTCAAGAGTTTTCTCCAGTACCATAGTTTGAAAGCATCAATTCATTGGCTCTCAGCCTTCTTTATGGTCCAACTGTCACATCCATACATGACTACTGGAAAAACCATAGCTTTGACTATATAGATATTTGTTGGCAAACTAATGTCTTTGCCTTTTAATATGCTGTCTATGTTTGTCATAGCTTTTCTTCCAAGAAGCAAGTGTCTTTTAATTTCATGACTGCAGTCACCATCTGTGGTGATTTTGGAGCCCAAGAAAATAAAGTCTGTCACTGTTTCCATTTTTCCCCATCTCTTTGCCATGAAGTGATGGGATCAGATGCCATGACCTTCATTTTATGAATGTTGAATTTTAAGCAAGTTTTTTCACGCTCCTCTTTCACCTTCATCAATAGGTTCTTTAGTTCCTCTTCACTTTCTGCCATGAGAGTGGTGTTCATCTGCATATCTGAAGTTATTGATATTTCTCCCAGCAATCTTGATTCCAGCTTGTGTTTCATACAGCCCAGCATTCACCTGATATACTCTGTATATGTTAAATAAGCAGGTGACAGTATATAGCCTTGACGTACTCCTTTCCTGTTTTGAAACGGTCTGTTGTTCCATGTCCTGTTCTAACTGTTGCTTCTTGACCTGCATAAAGGTTTCTCAGGAGGCAGGTAAGGTGGTCTGGTATTCCCATCTCTTTAAGAATTTTCCACAGTTTGTGGTGTTCTGCAGAGTCAAAGTCTTTAGTGTAGTCAATGAAGCAGAAGTAGATGCTATTCTGGAATTTCCTTGATTTCTCTATGTAGATGAGTAGATGTTGGCAATTTGATCACTGATTTCTCTGCCTTTTCTAAATCCAGCTTGTACATCTGGAAGTTCTCAGTTCACATATTGTTGAAGCCTTACTTGAAGGATTTTGCTAGCATGGCTAAATATGAATAGGACCTATAGCAAATTTTTGGTAAATGGTAAATAAGATATTTACAGGTGATTAACATGTGATTTACAGATTCACAGGTGATTAACACTTGAACAGTGAAAGTATTAGTTGCTTAGCTGTGTCCTACTTTTTGTGACCCCTCAAGACTAGAGCCCACCTGGCTCCTCTGTCCATGGGTTTTCCCAGGCAAGAATACTGGAAGGGGTTGCTATTCACTTGGCCAGGGGATCTTCCCGACCCAGGAGTCTATCCTGGGTCTCCTGAATTGCAGGCAGATTGTTTACCAACTGAGCCACCTGAGAAGTCCCAATTAACATTTAAGTGATCTTAACTACAAAGAGTAGATAAACAGCTTCAGAACTTAAGATACTACTATGCAATTCAAAAGGTAATGTTAGTGCTAAAATAGTTGGTCACACTATTTTTAAATAACACTTTAAATACAAATCTGAAATGAATTATATCAGTACTAGATTATTTAACTATATGGGAAATATCTGTGACAGTTTCTTCCAAGAATTTTACCTTGAGGGTTAAATGAAAATTGCATGTGTGCTCAGTCACTTCAGTCAGGTTCAGTTCTTTGCAACCCTGTGGACTGTAGCCCGTCAGGCTCCTCTCTTACCTGTAATCATATGCAGGAACCTTATGCCCCAGTCATGACAATCTCACTGATCAATTGTACAAATCTAATCAACCATTCACCTACATCCTCGTATTATGACCAAGACTCCAAGTTATAGTCCTGTAACTAAAGGATTCTGAACTCCCCTTTTATGTGTTATAGTTGACAATGCCACTGACCTGATTTAGATTTAAAGGGGTTTTCTTCATTCTTTTTAAGGAAGGGTGGTCTACTCCCACAGCTACACTGAATTCAAAGCTTGGAACTCTCAGAGACTCCCAGTCTCTTGGAATACATATTGAGTAGGGCAGTGAGTCAGAGGAGGCAATGGCACCCCACTCTAGTACTCTTGCTTGGAAAGTCCCATGGACAGAGGAGCCTGGTAGGGTGCAGTCCATGTGCTCGATAAGAGTCAGGCACAACTAAGCGACTTCACTTTCACTTTTCATTTTCATGCATTGGAGAAGGAAATGGCAACCCACTCCAGTATTCTTGCCTGGAGAATCCCAGGGACAGAGGAGCCTAGTGGGCCACCGTTTATGGGGTCACACAGAGTCGGACATGACTGAAGTGACTTAGCAGCAGCAACAGCAGCAGGGCAGTGAGTGACTTAGGAAAGTCAGTTTTAAGAGAACAATGGAATAAATTTAAAAATATAAGTATACCAACAATTTTTTTTTAACTTTATAGTTCCTGTTCTAAAGCTGCCTTTGCTGACAATGTTCCATAAAATAAAATACTATTCATTTTGGGTACCCCAGGAAGAATGGGGGGAGGAGAACTAGAAACAAGATGAACAAACATACTGTTATCACCTGTGCTCAATATAAAAGGCAGTATGTAGATACCAGATCAAGGGGAGTGAAGCAGAAGTGTTCTGAGGTCTAGAAGCTATAAGATCATCATTCCATAAGGTAGAATGAACAAAGCTGGGGAATTTAAAATAGTCAAATGGTGTTTCTAGTAAGTAGCAAGATATTAATGATGCATTAAGTAGTTTATATTTTTAAAAGTAGAAAACAGTCACTCTGCTTTTACTGTAATAAAATCCTACTCTTCATCTAATGAAATCAATGTGAGTTAAAAATTTCACAAAATAAACATACCTTTTTTTTTTTCAATCTCTGCTCGTTGGAAGCTGTAAATCTGTTTTTGAAAATATACACAAGTTCTGAATATGTAACAGTTAGTAACAGAGTCCATGGAGGAAGAGATGACCATCTGTCATGCAACTGGGATATGGCAGGTGCTTTCCCAGGGTTTTCATACTTAATTCTTATAACATTCTTGTGGCATCAAATTATTGGACTAATTTTATGTATAAAGAAAAAGAAATTCAGAGATGTTAAATAAGTTACCCAAGGTTAAGGAATCAAAAAATAAATGCTATAGAATTTGGATACTAATATTCATCTTGGTTTTACAGGAATTGTTTCAACAGAACTTTTACCTATTCATATTTGTGTAATTCTCCAAATAACATAGACTTTTTTTTTTTCTGTTCTTCTTGATGTAAAAAAGATAAAGAAAATTTACCAGGAATCTTTACTTTGAATCTGTAATGTAGTTTAACCCTCATGTATTTAAGGTGTGCTATCTAAGAACTCTTCCTAGGTGGCTCTGGTAAAGAATATTCCTGCCAATGCAGGAGACACAGGAGATGCAGCTTTGATTCCTGGGTTAGGAAGATCCCCTGGAGAAGGAAATGGCAACCCACTACAGTATTTTTGCCTGGGAAATGCCATGGACAGAGGAACCTGGCAGGCTACAGTTCATAGGGTCACAAAGAGTCAGACATGACTAAGCAGCATGCATTTCACAATTTTTACTTGACTTCTTCACAAAGAATAGCAATGCTATTTGATATTTACATATCACTTTGTTATTTAAATAGGCTTTGTAGTTCCTTTAAACTATCACACTGAGTAAGGTTCAGTCCCAGAAAGGCTGAGTGGTCTCTATAAAATTACACAGCGCACTGGGGTTAGAGGTTCAGTTCAGTTCAGTCACTCAGTCATGTCCAACTGTTTGCGACACCATGGACTGCAGCATGCCAGGCTTCCCTGTCCATCACCAACTTCCGGAGCCTACTCAAATTCATGTCCATCATGTCGGGGTGATGCCATCCAACTATCTCATCCTCTGTCTACCCCATCTTCTCCCACCTTCAATCTTTCCCAGCATCAGGGTCTTTTCCAGTGAGTTGGTTCTTCGCATCAGGTGGCCAAAGTATTGGAGTTTCAGCTTCAGCATGAGTCCTTCCAATAAATTTTCAAGCCTGATTTCTTTTAGGATTGGCTGGTTGGATCTCCTTGCAGTCCAAGGGACTTTCAAGAGTCTTCTCCAACACCACAGTTCAATAATATCAATTCTTCTGTGCTCAGCTTTTTTTATAGTCCAACTCTCACATACATACATGACTACTGGAAAAACCATAGCTTTGACTAGATGGATGTTTGTTGATAAAGTAATGTCTCTGCTTTTTAATATGCTGTCTAGGTTCATCATAGTTTTTCTTCCAAGGAGTAAACTTCTTTTTGTATTAATAATTCTTGTCCTGTAAAATCAATTAATAACTCTGTTAACAGGATGGGTAAAAAATGGTAGATCAATGTGTTAATCATGTCTTTGATTAATTATTTTCAAATATTTAATAGTTAAAACTTTTGATTAAAAAAGCTTCTTTTGGCAGATAGCTGGACATAAAAGTGTATAAAGAAAATAAAGTAATATTTGAAATTACTATATGCATAATTTTAGAAAGAACAATTTCAATTTAAAAAATTGATTTTTTTCAAGCTGTGTATTCTCATTCTCTTAAAAATATTCTTTTATAGTTCAATCCCCTATTTAGGATTCAGGCAATATGCTAAATTTTTACAGAATCCTATAAAAAACATCAAACTCATTTATCAGTATCTCATTTATCATTTAATTAAATTATGTAATTTCATGTATTTGTCTTTAGGTAATGATGATAGATGAGTTTATTCTAAATTTCAGGTTCAGTTTCAGTAACTGTCTTAGTCTTGGTATTTGTTGAATTTGCTTCTTTCTATTTTTTGGTATTATTTATCTCTATATCAACAGTGACTCTGTTTCCTTATTATTTTGAGCCATTTCAAGTATTTTTTTAATCTATAAAGTTATTAATTACAAGTTAATGATTGAATGAGAAATCATTCCCAAAAACTTTAACTCCATTCCTAGATGACATAGTGACCCAAAGAAATGTATACTTACTATCCCTCATATATAAGTGCTTTTGAATACTTTGGGTGGCTCAGAGGTTAAAGCATCTGCCTGGAATGCAGGAGACCTGGGTTTGATCCCTGGGTAGGGAAGATCCCCTGGAGAAGGAAAAGGTAACCCACTCCAGTACTCTTGCCTGGAGAATCCCATGGAGGGAGGAGCCTGGTAGGCTACAGCCCATGGGGTCGCAAAGAGTCGGACACAACTGAGCGAGTTCACTTTATTGAAGGTTTTAAGTGGTAGTGGAAAGTGGAGGTCAGAAGTTACTTTAATATAAGGACAGGCAGAGTATAAGTTTGAAGAAACTGCTGCAAACTGGCAATGTTTCCTTGCCTTGGGCCTTTAAATTTATTTTTCAAGACCTTTGATGTCCCACCTCCCAACCCTGCCAAAAAGGGGAGAAAAGAACAGAAAAGCCCTTGTAACTAGTTTTATATCCTTAATCTAGTGGAATGTTTGATTTCTGTTTAGAGTCTGCTTTGTGTTTTCATTTCTCCTTCTTAACAATCCTGTATTTGGCTATAGTATTTTCCAAGAACTGTTGTTGCAGAGATAGAGCTATTTCATGGATAATACAGTCATGAGATAAAGCACTTTCAGGAAAGAGCCCTTAGTTTCCAGATAGGTCTGGAATAATACCATTAGTACTCAGATAGGTACTAATCTGAGAGTAGGAACTCAAAGATAGGAAAGAAGTCTGTAGTGTGAGGCAACTTAGGGGAAATGAATCAGAAAAGTAAGGATCACTACAGCTCATGAGTGCAAAACTTCCTGTCAGCATTCCAGGAAGAACTCATGGTTGTGATCTCAAGCAAATACTTATGTCTGGGACCTGGGAGGAAATGCCTGTTATCCAGTCTTTATTGATAACAAGGAAATGACAGCCACCTTCTGGTTAAAACCCTTGCTTCTTTGTGCTTAGTACTCTGTCAATGGCCAATAAATAATACATTTTTTGGGGGGGCCAGATGTTTCCTATAAATCACAAAATGCAAAGATAGATATTTGAAAGCTATATAAAAGTATAACTAAAGTGAGGCATTTGTTGCACCTGGTAGTACTTCTTAAGATAGAGTTTTGTAAAAAAAAAAAAAATAGTTACTAGAAAGATCTCTTTGGAAGGTAAGGGATTTTTAATTTAGACTGTGCATGTAGGTCAGTGGGTATTGTTTTTTTTGGGAGTCATGTCACTTAACACAGAAGATCCATTGATTTATTTTACAAATCTTTATTGAGGACCTGCTTCATACCAGGCATTTTCTAGACACAGAGGATACCTTAGTAAACAAACAAAACAATCAAACACCTGTCCATTTGGAGCTTATTCTCTACGTAAGATCTAGAGATAATAAATATGGGAACAAGTACATAAACAAGATAATTCTGGATAGTAATAGCTTTTTATGTGACAAACCAGTTGTAAATACTTTTTAATCTATTAACTCATTTAATCCTCACAATAAACCTAAGTGGCAGATATTAATGTGTGTTGCTGTTGTGGTTATTCAGTAGCTAAGTCTTGTCCAACTCTTTGAGACATCATGGACTGCAGTGCACCAGGCTTCAACACATTTCAGTCTATGGTGAGGATTATGGAGATAGTGAAGCCATAACATTGAGAAAATATTTTAGAAATGGTGGTGATAAGGTTTATTGAATAAGGTAGTTAAGAAAAGAGCATGATTAGGTTTGGGATCTAACCTCAGAGTTAGATTTACTGAACTGGAAAAGATTTGAGGAGA
The DNA here is from genome assembly GCF_003369695.1 of Bos indicus x Bos taurus. NCBI lineage: Eukaryota > Metazoa > Chordata > Mammalia > Artiodactyla > Bovidae > Bos > Bos indicus x Bos taurus. Next base: position 22,955,900 of record NC_040103.1, on the reverse strand, counting down.
TGCTATTGGGGAAGTGAAAAATGAGGCAATATACTAAGAATGAGATAACCAAGTGCAAATGTCAGGTAGAGAAGAAACATCCAGTGTGAAGTTTAGATAAGAGATTTAGGTGGGAAAATTGAAAATTGTCACCATATAGATGACATTTAAAAGCATTGGATGGGATGATGTAACAGAAGGAGAATTTAGCCTTCCAAAGAGGAAGGAAGCGGGGTTAGGATTATGGGGCTCTCCAAAATTTAGCCTACAGAAGAGGAGAAACACAAAAATCAACTGAGAGAAAATAACCAGAGAAGCAAGAAGAAAACCATGAGATTGTAGAATAATGGAAAATTAGAGAATTAGTTTAGAAAACTAGAAACTTTAGAAGAAAGTATTTAACTTATGTCAATTATTGCTTGAGAATCAGGAAAGGTGAGACCTGAAAAATGACTCTTTGGATTTTTGTCACAAGTGGATGCAGTAGATAAAACTTGATTCAGTGGAATTTTAGAGATTATGACTCTCTCTGTATGCCGATTAAATTTCTGAATAGGTGGCACAAAGGATCCTTAGAATAGTGTTTCTCAAAGTGTGGTTGTTAGGCCATCAGTTATCCGTGTCACGTGGTAACTTATTAGAAATGCAATATTTAGTCCCTCCCCCCACCCCGCTTTGTTGTTCAGCTGCTGAATCATGTCCTACTGTTTGCAACCCTATGAACTGCGGTGCTCCAGGCTTCCTGTCCTTCACTGTCTCCTGGAGTTTGCTCAAACTCATGTCCATTGAGTTAGTGATGCTATCCAACCATCTCACCCTCTTATTGCCCCTTCTTTCCTTGTCATCAATCTTTCACAGCATCAGGGTCTTTTCCAATGAGTCTGCTCTTCACATCAGGTGGCCAAAGTATTGAAGCTTCAGCTTCATCATCAATCGTTGCAATGAATATTCCGCTATTCAGCATTGATTTCCTCTAGGATTGACTGGTTTAATCTCCTTGCTGTCCAGGGACTCTCAAGAATCTTCTCCAGAACCAGAGTTCACCTAGACTTTATAAATTAGAAACCCTGGTGATGTGGCTGAGCTGTGTTTTGACAAGTCTGTGATTCTGATGCATGGCGTACATTAACTTGAAACAGTGTTCTGTGAGAGCAGCCCATCACAAGTGTGTGGAGAGATGACTATGTGTGTCTCTTGCCAACCTCATGTCCCTTGTGTCATGTTTCTTGGCCATAGTAGGAGTAGGCATACCAGAGAAATCAGAAATTCCCTAATTCTATGAATCAGGACTTCCCCCTCAACCCCCCCTTTTGTTTCTGAAGAGCTTATTGTTAAACCTTTACCTAAAAACTATTACTGTAAATTCAGTAGAGCTGGAGTGGAGCCTGAAAATTTGCTTTTCTAACAAGTTCTCTGGTGGTGTTGATGCTACTGGCCCTCGGTCTACAGTTCAAGAATTATCAAAACTAAATTTGTTTCATTCTGTCATACTTCTCAAATATTCTCCCATTTGTCTTTATGCATTTCTAATTGCATGATCTTCATAATTATCTTTCCATTTGCTTTCATCTTTATCTGAATTTGGAATAAAGTTTCACCTCATTACTATTACCATTATTTTATTCTTCATTAGTTCTGGCCTTGTTATTACCATAGCTTGTTTCCATGACTCTTCTCTTATCTGGCTAATGTTGTTACCTTGAGCATACTCTTCCATGTTTCCCTCTTCATTCCTCCCATCTTGGACATAAGGTCATCAGATGGCTGCTCTTGCTTCCTGCATTAGTTTAAATTTCCTTTTGTGCTTGAAAACCAAGCACTAATTACCAGGTATTTTCTACCTTGCACCAACATAGATCCACTCTTTAATGTTTGAATCAATCTACTCTATTTCTATGGCTGGGCTTTTGTTCAGAACCCTATGGAAACCTGACCTGCATTTATTTCCTTCCATCCCTCTTGATTCTCCATGTACATTCTGTCTTTCCTACACATTCCAAGTCAATGATATATTTTACCAACATGTACTTTACAAGACTTATATCTTTGCATCCAAGACAGAAAAATGAAAGCTGAGTGTTGTTGTAATTAGGGAAAATTGTATCAGGTTAACAGAAAGAATTTCAAGAAAGAGATCAATTTTATCCTGGAGATTCTGTACTTCTTTGTGTCCTTTTCAAATATTTATCTTAAAGAAAAGATCTAACATTTATTGAAAATCTAATCATTTCTAAATACTGTGATGAGCGTTTTGTTGTTGTTTTTTTTAACATTATCTCATCTGTATTCTCATAGCCACTCAGGGAAGAGGTATTATTGCATGAGTTTCTGGAAAATCTAGAAATCTATTTATCAAATCTGTTTATCAAACCATCTGGTTGAAAAAGCTAATGTTATGGATGATCAAGCCATGAGTCACCATATCTTGTCAAGCTCAAAGAATGAGTCAAAAATCAACAAGAGACATTTAACAGCAATAACTATAAAAATCTATATTCAAATTAAATGTATCCTTCACATACATAAGTTCTTTCAGAATTTGCTTTACTGAAGTTTACAAGAGAGGTCAAATAAAACTCCCTAAAGTAATAAAGCAAATATACTTTTTCTCTTGCAATTATAGAAATATAACATCATAATGGAGGAAAATTATTTTTCCTATGTATTCTCACTAGCCAATACTCATTTGGAGTATTGTGTCAGTTTTGGATAATATATTTAAGAAGATTTTGATAAATTATAGAGCATAAAGTACTGAGTAATAGAATGATGCCTTTATCACAGTTAACAGAATAAATAGAGAATACTGAGAGGTAATATTATTACTTGCATTGAAATTTTGCCACATGGAAGGGCTGGAGCAGCTGAGACATGAAAATAAGATGATAGACAGAAATTAAAGAGAGGCAGATTTTAGCTTGGGCTTCCCTGTTGGCTTAGATGGTAAAGAATCCACCTGTAATGCAGGAGACCTGGGTTCAATTCCTGGGTTGGGAAGATCCCCTGGAGGAGGGCATGCAAATCCACTCCAGTATTCTTGCCTGGAGAATCCCCATGGACAAAGGAGCCTGGGCCACAAACGATGGGTTCACAGAGATAGACACTACTGAGCGACTAAGCACAACGCAGCACAGATTTCTACTTAATGTAAAGAAACTTTTCTGGGGTCCGCCAGAACAGCCCAAAGTTGGAATGCACAGTCTCAAGAAACAGATGACATTCCATCATTGAATGTGATCAAGCAGAATATTTTCTATCTTTAAAGATGCTGGGATTTTTCTTTCATTTGCCTTCAGGCTACTCTTATTCAAAATGATCTCTACACCTTCTGATTTGTAATTGCATTGATGGACCACATTTATTAATTAAAGTACTTAATTATTCTTCTGCCGTGGGCATTAGTATTTTCCAACATTCCTTCTCCTTCTAAAGTTCCCAAGAGGAGGGGAAAACTGCATTATGTTTTATAGCCCACATGTACTGTTCTGAACATATACCTGGGATGCAATAAGTAGTTGTTGACTGACCAGTAATTTTCCAACATGCTGAGGCTGCTCTCTTTTGCAAGGGCAATTATAAACATTTCTAGGAGCCAACTCAAGTTCTTAAAATGATATGGATGATGTTGTATTCTCTCCCACTTAAGTAGCAATCCCACTGCAGAAACCACTGTCAGCAAAATAGGACAAAACTGTTGTTTTGATTTTCTTAATAAGAAAAGACAAGAAAATAATTCTAATTTAAAACCACTCTCATTCGGTTATAAACTGTATTAAATTGTACTTTGCATGCACAATAACGTCTTTGTGATTTTAGCTTCCACAAATAACTTAAGTGCTTCAAATATATTAGGAATGCCATCTCTGCATATACATAAGCCATTTTTCTCCCTTTCTCTATTAATCAAATGTGTCATCAATCAATGGTATATTTTATAGCCTTTATAATGACTATTTCTTAATAATGCTTTTTCTCCCCCTTTAGAAGTGTGGTGAACTGTATCTGATTTTAACATTATCACTGTATGCTACATGACTATGTTAAAAGTAAATGCAGTAGTGATTTTAATGAGTGTAATTGGCCTCACTGAATCAAATATAAAGCTAGCTGTCTGATTTATTTTCTTTGTTCTTCTCATTCCTATATATTTTCCTCATTTACTGTTTTTATTTCTATTTTAACAGAATCATAACCAGTAGGTTTATATTTGGATAAATTAAGCAACATTATGTTTATGCTTTAATAAATGGTAGAATAATCTCTATTTCATTTTTTTTCTCAAAATGAAATATATAACATGTCTTTTGCTAAGTATTCAGGTGTCCTATATGAGTGGTTTAATATTTCATGTAGGTTAAAAGTAAGAAGAGCAGTGTTTCTAGTCTAGAAACAGGCACTGTAGTCTTCTGCACTGATTAGCCACATGGCTTTAGGCAAGTCACTTGAATCTTAAATTCTCAGTGTCTTTCATCGTTCCTTTGTAAGTGGGTGGATTTGAACTAGATTTCTAAGGTCGCTTCTAGATCTAAAATTCTATAATTTCAGGAAGACTTTAAAATCATGCACCAGTACACTATATTTTAAACTTTATTTAAATTTTAAAATGTATTTAAAATTTAAAAATCAACATTTTATATTGTAATTTGATACATTGAAGCAATATTCTTGAATCATCAGTTCACAACTTTCAATACTATTGAAATGTTTTATACTACTAAATATTTTTCTTCAAAAATATTACTCCGTTCAATAGTTTTTTGCATACCTTTAAAAAGAAAGTAATTTTGTTCTACTTTGTTGTTTAAAAAATAGGGAAACATTTATTATGAGAATCTAAAAGCAGTTCATGTAACATATCACACTAAACCCACCTGTTTTATTCCCAGTGAAACAAGGGATGGCCCTTGTTTTAATCTGATGGTGACTGTTTTTCCCTAAGTGTTCTCATTTAAGGGCAAAACCAATGGAACCAAATGACGAGTCAAAGCATGTTAAGCCGTCTGTTATAGAATAAACAGCTGCCATTATTTTTGTTAATATTAACACATCTCAATTTGTATGCTATTTCTTAATTAAAGTGCACATCTCAGTCTTAAAAATAGTAAAAAGGAATCTCTAATTTTTATCATTGACTGATTAAACCCAGTCACACAAATATTCCAGTTTACCACTCTGAGGGAGGCGAAATTTCCTGTGTTGATACAAAACGATGTAGGGCAACAAGCATAGGTGTTTATTTTAAAACAAAATAATATTGAGGTAGAAAGTAGTTGGTTTTCTCCCACACCTAGTGCATCCTTTTCCTTAGTTCCATGGGGAAGCGCAGGCACTGAGCAACTCAAGCAATTCTCTGTTGGGCATGTGGTGTATTTTGTCACAAAGTGAAATAGAAACATTTCATTAGGTAGCTGGGGGACTTGCCTTCTCTGCTTTCCTCCCCAGCCCCCTTCTCCCCCTGTCCCTTCTTCTCTCTCCTTCTTCTTCTCTCTGTCTCTGAATGTGATGTGATAAAGGATTATTAATAGACTTAAGAGTTATGGTCAGCCTTTTTGCAACCATGAAGGAAACCAACTTAAGGACAACGTGAAATTCAGAACACAAAGTAAAAATCAAGGGAAAAGAAAAAACACACTTTCAATGTCATTGTTGAGCTGCTAGATCACTCCTCACTTATAAACCAGTCACAGATAGAATTGTTTCAGTTACAAGATCTAACAAATTTATTTAGTTGCTAAATGTTTTGAGTTGAATTTTTACTTGGAACCAGAAGCAACTTAACTGATGCAGCTTCAGACAAAGGCCTTTTGTCATTTCTGTGCCTCCTTCACCCTGATCCCTATAACTCAGTACGTTTTAAACAAGGTTTTGCCTTGTCCATCCTTGAAAGCAAACTTCCCCTTTGTGCCTTGGATTACTTAAGATTCATGCCCATAATATTTGATGCTCAAAAGAACTCTGTTTTCCTTCCTTTTTCCATCCAAACGTGCTAGTGCTCTTCCCCTTCTTGCACTTCTCTGATTTGGGGATTATGAAATGATTAGAAGGTTAACGAGAAAAATGAAATAAGGCAAATATGCTAGTTAATCTTCAAGGTCATACTCCAATATCTGCCCTCAAATAATGCCATTAAAAAGAATACATTTGAATCAGTTCTAATGAGGTGGATGAAACTGGAGCCTATTATACAGAGTGAAGTAAGAAAGAAAAACACCAATACAGTATAGTAACGCATATATATGGAATTTAGAAAGATGGTAACAATAACCCTGTGTACGAGACAGCAAAAGAGACACTGATGTATAGATCAGTCTTATGGACTCTGTGGGAGAGGGAGAGGGTGGGGAGATTTGGGAGAATGGCATTGAAACATGTATAATGTCATGTATGAAACGAGTTGCCAGTCCAGGTTCGATGCATGATACTGGATGCTTGGGGCTGGTGCACTGGGACAACCCAGAAGGATGGTATGGGGAGGGAGGAGGGAGGAGGGTTCAGGATGGGGAACACAGGTATACCTGTGGCGGATTCATTGCAATATTTGGTAAAACTAATACAATACTGTAAAGTTTAAAAATAAAATAAAATTAAAAAAAAATGATGCCAAATTGCAGATATTTTAAGAACTGTATCAACAGAATCTATCTGGCCTATCGGTTTAGTTACTTGGCTTAAGAGTTTCGCTTTTTGTCAGTCATTCATACTGCAGAGATTTCTTGAACTCATACTATATAAGGTGACATATTCGAGAATGATGCCACAAAGTAAATGTCTCTTCCCTTAGGAAACCTACAGCTTATCAAAAAACACTGACAATAAACTCATATAGAATCTATGTTTGAAAACTCAGGGTACAGTGGATAGAAGAGAAGACAGAGGCAAAGCACAACCCAGACAAGGAACTTGGAGAGGTTTATTGGAGGAGTGGATTATAAGCTTTATGAGTACATAGAACACATCTTATTCAATTATATATTTCTTGTATTTATTTAAGACTCTTCACATGGTTCTAGATAAGTGTTTATTGAGTGAAAGAATGAAAAATGAAAGGAAAAATGAATTTGCATATTAGAACCAATAACTTGGCTCCATGTGCCAAGAAAGAAATTCCTGGGAAATCCAGGACTTCGGGGCATTCAGCCTTCTTTTGTTTAAAAAATTTCCTTAATAATAGATTAGAATAGCTTTTTTTCCCTAAATGGATAGTATTTTAATACAATTATTTAATGCTTATGATATATTAAAAAGTTATACTTAGTAATAAAAAAGAACCTTTTTATATTTCTTTAAGCAGAATCTTTATCTTTTCCCATATAAGTTATTACAGAATATTGAGTAGAGATCTTTGTGCTATACAGTCGGTTCTTGTTGTTCATCTGTTTTATATATTGTACTTCATGAATCCCAACCTCCCATTTATTCCTCTCCCAACATTTCCCCTTGGGTAAGCATAACTTTGTTTTTGAAGTCTGTGAGTTTGTTTCTGTTTTGTAAATAACTTAATTTGTATCATCTTCTAGATTCCACATATAAGTGATATAATGTGATATTTATCTTTGTCACACCTACTCACTTAGTATGATAATCTCTAGGAGTTTCTCACGTGGTGTTATTGGTAAAGAACCTGCCTGCCAATGCAAGAGACACAAGAGATGAGGGTCCAATCCCTGGATTGCAAAGATCCCGTGGAATAGGAAATGGCAACCCGCTCCAGTATTCTTGCCTGGAGAATCCCATGAACCTAGGAGACTGACAGACTACACTGCATCAGATCACTAAGAGTCGAACACAACTGAAGCAACTTAGCAGGCATGCAGGTTCATTCATGCTGCTGCAAATGACATTCTTTCATTCTTTTTCACGACTGAGAAATATTCCATTGTATATATGTACCACATCTTTTTATCCATTCCTCTGTTGATGCACATTTAGGTTGCTTCCATATCCTGGCTAGTGTAAATAGTGCTGCAATGAACACTGGGGTGAATGTATCTTTTCGAATTATGATTTTCTCTGCATATATGCCTGGGAGTGGGATTGCTGGATCATATGGTGGATCTATTTTTAGTTTCTTAAGGAACATCCATACTATTATCCATAATGGCTGTAGCACTTCACATTTTCAGCAGCAGTGTAGTGGAATCAGTATATCCCCTTTCTCCACATCCTCTCTGACATTTATTGTTTGCAGATTTTTTGATGGCCATTCTGACTGACGTGAGGTGATAATATCTCATTGTAGTTTTGATTTACATTTCTCTAATAATTAATGATGTTGAGCATCTTTTCATGTGCTTCTTGGCCATCTATATGTCTTATTTGGAGAAATTTCTATTTAGTTCTTCTGCCCATTTTGTTGATTGAGTTGTTTGTTCTTTTGATATTGAGCTGCATAAGCTGTTTGCATATTTTGGAGATTAACCCCTTGTTGCTTGCTTCATTTGCAAATATTTTCTCCCACAGAATAAAGTTTAAAATCTGGTAATGTTTACTGATCAGGCACTCTCAGAACCTGGAATGGTATCCTCATTCATAATCATAGAATTGTTGGATAAAAACTGAAGTAATTCATTAAAATCACCCAACTAGAACAGTTAAATTAGAACATTAAAATCACCCAACTAGAACCCAACTAGAACTACTTCCAGGAAAGATGGAATAGACATATTTTTCCCTGTTACTTTCAGTGTGTTCAGATAAACATGCTGACGTTATATGTATGTAAAGCAAATATAAGAAGTCATTGAAAGGTGGACAGAAGGCAGTCTGGCAAAGGAACCTGAGTGCAAAGAAATGACTTGAGAGTAAGATCTCCGGGTTGTCTTTCTACTTCACATATCCTGCAACTCGAAGCTGAGGAAGCAACCCAGAAACTGGCAAAGAAACACACAAGCTCAACTGCAGTAAAAGCCTTTTCCTTTTGGCCAAAACACCATGAACATAACACCATAGGAAGATAGAAGGCCTTAAACCATCTATTCCAGCAAACAAACAACACAACAAAAAACAAGAAATGGTGGCCACAGTCTACCTACACCAGCAAAGGCCAAGTGAGGAGCCTAGCCTTCCATGAAAGAAGAACCAAATATAAATATTAGAATACAATAACTGAAATAATAGTTTTTAAGAACCTCAATAAATAAACTCAGTAACTGAATGGAAAGTACAGAGGTAAGAATCAGTTACCCGAAAGATAAAACAATAGAAATGATCAAATGTGAACAATTGGGAGAAAATTGACTGAGGAACCACACAAGCACTTACATGCACATATACGTATACACACAGAGTCATAGGAGTATGTGGGACTATAAAGAAAAATCTAACATTTGTGTCTTCAAAACTCTAGAAGGAGAGAGGAGAAAGAGCAGCTTTAAAAGCACTTGAAGAAATACTAGCTGAATACTGCCCAAATTTGGCCAAAGCCCCAAAACGTACAGATAAAGAATCAGAGAAAACCCCAAACATAAGTCCAAAGATATCCACACCAAGACACATTAGCATCAACTTTCTTTGAAAACTAAAGACAAAGCAAGTAAATTTGAAACAGTCAGAAGCATCACATTTCATACAGAGGAAAAAGAATTCAAACAACACTGAATTTCTCACTAGAAACCATGAAGGCCAACAGAAACTGATGCAACATTTTTCAAGTGCTGAACTGTCCATTCCGAGTCTCAGATCCAGTAATGAAGAGGCAATTAAGGCAATCTGAGATGAAGGAAACTCAAAGAATGTGTTACCAGCTGAATTATAATAAAATAATAACTATCCTGATTCTTTTGGAATTTAAGAAATAATTCATTACATTGGGTTTGTGACAGTATGGGTGAAAATCAATACTTTCTGGTGAACGTAGTGGAATAATTAATTTCCTGCTGCTGCTGCTGCTGCTGCTGCTGCTGCTAAGTCGCTTCAGTTGTGTCCGACTCTGTGCGACCCCATAGATGGCAGCTCACCAGGCTCCCCTGTCCCTGGGATTCTCCAGGCAAGAACACTGGAGTGGGTTGCCATTTCCTTCTCCAATGCATGAAAGTAAAAAGTGAAAGTGAGGTCGCTCAGTCGTGTCCGACTCTTCGCAACCCCATGGACTGCAGCCTACCAGGCTCCTCCATCCATAGGATTTTCCAGGCAAGAATACTGGAGCGGGGTGCCATTGCCTTCTCTGATTAATTCCCTATAATGTGTTTTATTTTGTCCTTGCATCTCTCTCTCTCTCTCTGAGTCTGCTTCTTACTGGATCTGACAGTCAGTCTATAGTGCGTGTATACAGTATGCATGTCAATATGGAGAAGTCCAGTCTCCTGACTTTGAAGACTTTATTATTTATCTTGTGTTGTTCTTCTGACCAGATTTAGCTTGATGTTGGCAGCTTCTCCCGAAGACTCCCTCTGCCACTAAATCAGGGTCAGTTGTAATGTTTGTGAAATGTAGATTCTTTTACATCATCCTAATAGGTGAGGTATCCAACTGAACTCCACGGTAGTCAGCAACTGATCCCAGTTATTTCTACCAGGGTATCTGCAGGTTGTGTATTCAGCCTGATTCAAGGTTCCCAAGCAGTGGATTCCATAGCTGTGGTGACAAGTTTTAAAGTGAAGATCTGTTCCTCTGAGGGACACCGATTTTTCATTCTTGTTCATTGTCCACCAAGTACAGTGGCCAGAACCTCAGAACTCAGCTGGGTCTGGATTTGAATCCCTGCCTGGCTATACTATAGTTACCAGTCAGCATCCTTCTGAACCTATTTTCTCATTAGAAAGAGAAGAAATTCCTGAACTCAAAATATTGTTAGGAGAACTTGTGAAGGGGAGGCAAAATAGAATAGTGAAGAAAAGCACAGACTCTGGAGTTCAGGGAGAGCAGGTGTGAATTCCACTTCTGCCTCTTGCCAGCTATAGGATGTGAGACTAGGGCATGTTATTTTATCTCTTTGAGCTTCATCTTCAAAGCAAGGATAATACTTCCTAGGCCAAGATTAATTGAAATGATCCAGACAAATGGAATATACTCAATAAATTGCAGCTATTATTTTTAGTTTGGGGAAAGAACTTTTTACAGTGTCAGGGATGCAGGAATGTTTGCCTATTATTGATAACAGTACATAATTTTAATTATTTAATTTTCTAAGCAGAATTATTAGCTGTGGCATTGTGAAGTGGACTTCAGGATCATGCTGACCTAGGATTAATGCCTGCCCTAGAATTACCTCTGTGGCTTTGGCACAAGTTCTTTAATTTTTCCTAGCCTCATATTTTCATAAAGGAAAGTATAGTACTATTTACCTCACAGGATTTGTGTAAGACTCTAGTAGAATTTAATTTCCCATTTTTCCTCCCTTCTTGCTCTACCTCCCCAGTCCTCTCTCTGCAGAAAAAAAAAAAAAAAAAAAAAAAAGAGGAAGAAGTTATGGTGTAGGAATACCTGAGTTTTCAATCAAATTCTGGTTAAAAATGCTCATATATAATTTGTGACTAAATCATGATTGCAGCTTTCAAATGATTGATATAACTAGAGGACTCCAGTCCTTCTGGTTAAAATCAGGATTCTGATTATTTGTTTTGGAAAATAGTTTATCATGCTTTCTAGATTCTTGAATTGACAATCACACATATAGTCAAGTACCTTCCTGGGACATATGACCCTTGCAATATGGTCAACATTAAGAGAATGGATATGGTTAATTTCAGACCATATTTGGGTCTGGAAAACAGATTGATTATTCTCTTGAGGATAAACTAAGGCATGGGCATCCTTGAATCAATAAGATGCATGTCTGTTTTTTTAGAGGACAATTCTTAATGAAAAACTTGCATTTGCAGAAAACTCAAAGTACCCTTGGAAAATATTTCTTAAATGTCTTATACTTTGCCTATTACTCAATAATTTGATTGCTTGAAGTTGTCACTTGCTAGGAGGATGATCTAGTTGGTTTAGAGTTCTTTTCAATCTGATTTCTCTTCAGATGAATCAGAGATATTTTTGGATAATAAATCTGTGATTTATATACTTTATAAACTGAAAAATATTATCCAGATTTAAGGAACAAGATGGTTTCTTTTTTCTATTCTAATTTCTTCTTTTATTTTTATATAATTCATCAGAACCTTTGACTCTCTTTCCCTCTAATATTCTTTCTATACAAAAACATAACAGAAATTTTGTTTTCATTTCATACCTTACTGGATTCTTCAGTTATCATTGACCAAAACAAAATAGAGATTGCATTTTGCTCTTGGCTCCTATCTGCATCATTCATTATTGTCATTTGTCCTTTTGTTCCTTTCTATGCTGTTTCACTGCATCCTGAATTATCACTGTAGTATGGGGGCATTTCTGAATCAAAATTTCCTCAGTAGGACAGCAACAGGAAAGATAATTAAATTGGTATACAAGTACTAGATTCATCTGTGTTCAACCATCTGCACAATCTTGAAAGCAGATTTGATAGTCTCTGGAGGAAGCTATTTGAATACAGTGATAATATTAAAACTTGATAATCTCCCCAAAGTAAAAAAAATTCCTGCAATATCATTACTGTTACCGTTCTTCAAAGAATGGTGTTATTTTATTGATATTGATAGTGGTGATTGACTGCCCAAAGTGATCTAAAAAAGTATAACCTGAACTAGAATTAATGGACTTTGAGAAAAAAAAAAAAAAGTGCTAAGAAAGTGATTTGGGTTACATAGAAGAATATACCTGTTCACTATAGGTAAGAAAAATTCTAAGATATTAAATGAATAAAGCATGTTTTTAAAACTGAGAGTAGGGGGTATTAAAATGGAAAGGATATTTTTACTTCTGTTAATGTTCTCCTTCCTGAAAATTGTAGAATCTGGGTAGGTAAAAATGAATAGGCAATTCAGTGGAAAAAACTTTTAAGAATTTCTCATATGGGTTTGTTATATAATGATTTTGTTGAACTTCAGTGAAGTTTAGTGAAAGCACTAAAGTGTGAAACACTTAGAATTTTTCCTATAATCCTGGAATGTTACAGTTGTTAATTTTAAACAGAAAATGCTGTTTATTTTCTCGTTAATGGTGGGAGACAGATGCTTTACCTGAAGCTATGGTCTGCAGGCAACCCTGGTAGTCAATCACAGCTTTCATGTTATGTTGGGTTTGTGCTTTTGGCATTTGCTTATTCAGAAATAATGCATCTTATTAGGATTTTTTTTTTACTGTGATTGCAGTTTTAGTTGATGTACTCTGCTAGACCTAACATTGAAATATGATTGCACAGAACATCAGTGGATTCTCCAGATTTTGAGAAGAATATATCACATATTGAACTAAGATTTTATATTTCACTTAAACTTGAACCATTGAAAATACTTTCATCTTTTCTTTAACGATGCAAGACCATAAGCCATTTCTCTTGCATGCACTATTCCTGTTACTTTACGTAAGAATATGTTGTCAGCCCAGTGCATGGATACTTGTTATCAAAACCCCATCATTCCATTTGGCATTAAAGGAAACACATGGGAAACTGTACAATCTGGACTCCAGACTTCTGATAACCAGATGGTAAGTTAGCCCCAATGTAGTGCAAACATTGTCTGTTTGCAAGACTGATATTTGCACACACATCTTTAGCAGATGATGGTAAAGCATTGCACAGAAGAATCATGTCTCCTGATTCACAGAGAGAGAAACATCTTCCTCAAATCTATTTTCTCTTCTCTTTTTGCAAAGGCTGATGGATTCTTTTTAAATACAAAGATATTTTGAGAACGATTTGGAAAGTTAAATGTGGAAAGGTGTGTCTCCAATCTGGGAACATTTTCTTTTTCTTTTTTCCTCCCTGTTTAAAGATAAGGCTTAGAAAATCTCACTCATCTAGGGTTTCTCTTTGAATGGCCTAAATGGATTGGTAGCCATATATAATGAGATCGTCAGTCATCCACAAGTTCCATCATACAGATGCATATGCATATAGATAGATAGACAAGTTATATCCATCTGTGCCTGCCTCTGTGTGCATGTGTGTCGCAGACTCCTGTTCTTTTTTTTTTTTAATTCATCCCTTGCCATGGGTGGCCATGAAGCATAAAAAAATGTCATTAGAATTTGAATCTCTAGAGGCTGTGTATAATGGTTAAGAACATGAGTCTGAAGTCAATATTGTCCCTGTGATCTCGTGAAAGTTAATTATCTGCTAAACTTCCTTGTCTGTGATGTGACAATGATGATAGTGTACCTCCATAGGCTTGTTATGGGATTACGTGAGATAAGTCTTTAAAGCTCTTATAAAAGAGCTCTCAAATGATATGTTCTATGGAAGTGTTAGCTTTCATTTCATCTGTTAATCTATCACCTGTACCCCACCTTGTGATTTTGAAACACCCAACAAATATGTATTTCCTGAGCTGGACCTAATTATGAGTCAGAGATCCATAACCACTCAGCCATGCGACCTGAAGTAAAGCCACATTAACTTTCGTAAGCCTGCTTCCTCATCCAAGAAATGGGGCAATAATTGCTGCCCTGTTTTCTTCACAGGGTTATTATGCAGACAAAATGAGACAGTTTATATGAAAGCATGTGTTTAGTTTGAAATGGAAGGCAGAGAGTTGTAATGCTTGTGGAGATAGTTTATCTACGAAAAGGAATAAGGTGATTGATTCAGGTTCGCTTCTTACGCTAGCCAGTGTGATAAGACACTTACACATACAACTATACTACAGTTAAAATGTGCTAGTATATCAGAAAGTTCCAGAACAAGTGTTTTGATAAAACTCAAAATATGGAGAAATTATTTATGACTCTGAAAATAATGGAAAGATAATATTTATCAAGCAAGACTGTGTACATGTTCTGAAGTAATTTTTAAGGTTCTCAGTCACCATGATTATTATCTTGCTTAAATACTGTTCTTTTTAGGGTCAGGTCATTAAGGAGCACACACTAACAGCTAAAGATAATCTCAACATTTGGAGAGATTTTACTTCTTAGTATAATAGGAGAACATCAGGACAGTTTTTTGAGAGCCCCTTCCCTCAAAACTGTTTTTATCTGAGAAAGTTAAAAATGTATGCTCACAGACTTTGCTCAAGGCATTTTTTTCAACTAGGAAACATTTGGTTCTTTCTTCTTTTTAGGATAAAAAAACTTTTCACTAACTCATATGATTTATAAAACATTTCTATTGGGTAATATTAATATAAAGTCTTGTCTATAATTCAGGTAGCTTTTGCAAGTCAAGTTAAATAGTCTATTCTGATTGTTTGCCCTTCTTAAATCCATATTTTAGAAAGACTTATAAGGAGAAATAACATCTGTTGCCTTTTGATTTAAGGCAGCCCTGGATTCTCTCCAGGATCTAGGTCTCAGTGGTAATGGGGGTGTGGGGGTGCACCAAACCCACACATAGCTAAATCTTCTAGCTAAAGAAAAGAACCTTGAAAGGGTACGTCTCAAGTCAGACTCATTTTGTTCATCTTTCTTGTCTATGTCAGAGTGACTTCCTTGTATCCTGTTTTGGAAAGGCAAGAAGTTAGAGTCCTTTTTAGCATCTGTGTGGATTGTTGCTAAGGCAAAGAAAGATGGAGTCTGCAGACAACTTCCTTATCCTCACCTCTCCCTTCATAGTTTTGCCCTTAAAATGAAAGGAAACACAGTTTTGAAGGTTTCTACCTATATTATTAATATTTATTATTAATAGCAATGCCTCTGCATTGAATTGACACTTTGAACTCTATTTTATTACCGAAATGACTTTTATACCACCTACACCTGCTATGGCTCATAATATCTTACTGAAGTACTTTTGGACATCACATAGGATGTGGGTGATTCACAACCATAAGCAATTGTCAGTGCAGATAATAGCTGACTGCACAAGCTAATTTATTTGAGATCTCTAAGAAATCTCGTTTAATATCCGGAAGTTCATTCCTTAGAACTCAACAAGATGCCAACACCTACCATCAAAGTTCATGTTCTGCAAATAATGATGTCTTATTATAATTTTTAAATAAATATGTCCTGCTTATTAATTAAAATTGTTCTGTGCACAAAACATATAATTATTATGTTTCCTGTCAGCTAATGATGAGTCAGAGTACTGAGATGATTACTTTTGAGATTAATTATTTTTAAATATTGCAGGTTATACCTACTCATTATACTTCATCTACAGACTTCTACTGTATTTGAGTAAATTTTAGATAAATTCTCTCATAGAATATGATGCTATTTTTGAATGGGCCATCATTATTCACTAACTGTACTAAATTTTGTCTCGGTGAAGGAAAGTAGAAGATGATAAAGAAGACAAAAAGTGCAAAGCAAAAGGCTGGAAAGCCTAAGGAATATTGTCCTGAATGTTCTGTGTCTCAACATCTCCAGGCTACCTCCTGTGAACCTAGCAAAGCATCAGTGGGGCTTCTCTCCCTTCTGACTTTTGGTTGGGCAAGGCCATTGGGAGGCCCTAGTAGAGGACTGGAGGATGGGAGAAAATGAGGTCTGCGTTTTCTTTTCTGGTTTCCTCCTGACAGAGCTTTATCAGAGGCTGTGTTTCTTTCCAAGGCCATGATTCCTGAAGGCCTTGTTATAGATGCAGTTCCCCCTGCTCCTTATTCCTTCAGGTCACAGAGGAGGCAACGTCTTCCTCTACTTCCTCCACAAATCATCAGGAATCTTATGATTCCTGGCAGAATCATCTCCCATGTTGATTTCTTTTACCTCTGTCCCATGTCTATAAATTATTCTGTCATCCCCCTCTCTCTTTGGTCACCATTTCTGAGAGTTCCATCTGTTTCTGCTAGTGTTTGATTGTTACAGGTAAAAGAGCACAAAGAAGAAGCCAAGTGTGCAGCCAGCACTTGCTGGCTTTAAGCTTCTTTTGGTACTTCCTAGCTGTGTGACCTCAGGCAAATCGCTTACTCTGCTTGGGCTTACTTTAGAACTGTGCAGTGAAGGGCAGTTGAACCAGATTCTGGGCTCTAAAAATTCTATTCTCTGTATGCAGCTCAAGTTATAGAAACGGCCATCCCTATGATATGCCACTAACAAATTCTTTAGTCATGTCCAAAGGAGTGGGGGGCAGGGACAGCCATAGTGGAATTGATGTTAGCACTTAGTAATGTTGTCCATGAACTGAGGGAAAATAATTCATACACTGAAATCGCTGTGTTCAGATGTTTCTCCAAGTGATTTTATTTAATTTTTTTTTTACATATGATGGTGAAAGTGTTAGTCACTCAGTTGTGTCTGAGTGTTTGCAACCCCAGGGACTGTAGCCCACCAGGCTCCTTTGTCTGTGGAATTCTCCAGGCAAGAATACTAGAATGGGTAGCCATTTCCTTTTCCAGGAGATCTTCCTGACCCAGGAATCGAACCCAGGTCTCCTTCATTGCAGGCAGAATCTTTACTGTCTGAGCCACTAGGGAAGCAATATCATCAAAATAGAGATATATTCCTTGTTAGGTCTGCTGGAGTGACTCTATCTATTGCCAGGTTAGTCTCTGGTTTTAAGTGAAGCACTGTCAACCATTACTTAGGGACCAGTTCGATACAGAAGATCATTTTTGGGTCCCAGCTTTTCTTTTGTTTAGAAAGAATGTTTGGTGAAGCATCACTTTTCTGACTAACACGTGTACGCTCTTTCATTGGATCCTATTTACTGCCTTCTTCTCCTTGATTGCATCATTGCAAGTGAAGGAAAATAGAGTGGCAAATGGAAGCAGAGCCACGATGATCACTGGGAATGGGAAGTACAGGGATATCTCATTTCACTGCACTTTGCTTTATTGTGCTTCAAAGATACTGTGTTTTACAAATTGAAGGTTCCTGGCAAGCTTGCATTGAGCAAGTCTATGGGTGCAATTTTCCAACAGCACTATCTTTCAATTAAAGTATACATTTTTTAGACACAATGCTATCACTCTTAATAGATAACAGTGTATTATAAATATAACTTTATATGCACGAGGAAACTGAAAGCTGTATGTGACTCACTTTATTGCAATGTTAATTTTATTGTGGTGGTCTGAAACCACACCTGCAATATCTCTAAGGTATGCCTATATAAACATTTGAAGAATCTGTATATTTTTGTATGGTTATTTCAATGGATGGTATAGCAGCTGTGTCAGTTACTATGTTTTCAGGGCCCTGGTTTTTAATCAGCAGAGCAAATGGAAATTTTACTGATGTAACCTGTAAAGGCTGTGGTGGGGCCCTGAGTCCTTGAGCCAAAAACATAAATGATCAACCAAGATGGAGAGAAGCCAACTCCAAGATAAGGATAACAATATTGATTATAGTTTAGTTGCAGTGATCTAAAAGAGAGATGCAAGAAAGCAATACCTCAGTAAAATGCTAGGATGATAACTTTTTAAGGAATAACTACCTTTTGCTGTTAAGAGGGAATGGTGTCTTACCTGCAAAGTGAAAGTGTTATTCCGTTGTGTCCAACTCTTTGTGACCCCAGGGACTGTAGCCAACCAGGTTCCTCTATATATGGGATTCTCCAAGCAAGAATGCCAGAGTGGGTAGCCATTCCCTTCTCCAGGGGATCTTTCTGACTCAGGGATCGAACTCGGGTCTCTTGCATTGCAGGCAGATTCTTTATTGTCTGAGCCACCAGGGAAGTGATGTTACCTGCTACATCACTGCAATTATTTTCAGGTGCCGTCCTCAAAATTCCCTTTCATTCAGGATGTTATTTTGCTCTGATGTCAGATAGTGGAGAATAACCAGGCTTCTGGAGGATGTGTAATACATAGTAACATCATCTGGTCTGTGTTGCTCTATATAGGACTCTGTGCTATTTTATTCATAGGATTACTTGTCCCTCAACTATCAGTGAGATCCCTTTACACTGTACATGATTCAACACAGAATTGAGTGACTCTTAAGCTTTAAAAGTTACCAAGGCATTTTAACTTATTTTTTTCAGAAGAATGGTAAAGCAGAAAGCTATGATGCATTTATGGTTTAAAATAATTTGCTAATATCCATTTTCATGGACAGTTTTCAGCAGTTTACTTCAAATCTTTTCAAAATAAATTCATTTGTTTTTTCATTTGACCTTTTTTGATGATTAGTAGTACTTAAAATACACAGAAAAGTGATAAACGAGGTTGCCTTTTGGTAGAGCATTTAGAACAATAAGAGGAATGGGTGGGATGGAAATTGAATTTCTACTGTATACACTTCATCATGTTATATTCTTCTTATTATGAATGACCTATTCAAAGACATTTTCCATGCAGCCCCCAAAGAAAATAAATAATCTCACTCAGTTCATGAGAATTGTTTTCAGGTTTGATTTTGCATTGTTTGAATGTTTAATATACAATGATTTCAGCTCTGTAAGGTAAGCTATGTATGAATCTGAGCACACATTTATCATCAAAATGTTCCTACTGAAAAAAAAACAGTCCTTTTCTTTAAATTTCAGAGTTTGCTTTCACTGACAGTATCTGATGTTAGTGGTAATCATAACTGACTCCTCCCTATGCCGCTTCCCCATCAGTCAACAAATTCTGATACCTGTCCCTTGCGTCCCTTCACTTTTTTGCTCTGAGTCTAATCACTGTTCTAGTTTGGGACCTCATTATCTCTTAGTCAGAATCCTGAAACATTTGTTTAACTAGTCTTCTTGCCCCCAGGCTCTGCTCTCAGCAACCAGTCCTCCACTCTGCAACCCAAGTTAACCTTTAATGCAGCCTTCTCCTCCTGCTGGGAAAATAAGTGGTTTCCACTGTCCACAGAACAAGCAACATCCATTAATCTCTTGGTGTTCTTGTCCCCACTTGTCTCATCTTTGTGATTTCTCTCAACATTTATTCATTTGATTTTTTTTCCTTTTGAGTGCCTGCTAATATGTTAGATGTTGTGCTAGGGATAAAAGGAAGAACCATACCACACGGGGTCCCCCTTCCCGTAATCTTTACTGCCCACTTGGTGCAGGGAAAATAATCAAATTATACAAATATCTATAAAGAAACAAAGATCAGTGCTATGAGAGGGAAGAGCTCAGAGTTAGGAAAATTTGTACCTGACCTAGTCTTGGGACTCAGAAAGTTTCCTGAATTGATGTTGCTAAAAGAGAAATTAGGAGAATGAATTGAAGCAACTTTACATGAGACTTCATGCTACCTGCGACCTACCATCAATCTTCCTGGGCCTTTGCTCCAGACTTTCCCTACTTCACTTTATATTTGGTAAAACTTTCTGTTTAATTATCTTCCCCTTTTCTTTTGCTTTATGGAATATCCACTATTCTAGATCCAACTCAAATATTATAGTCATTACTCCATCCCTGGAGGGTAATGGGTTCCAGGACCCCAGAAGATCCTTAAATCCTCAGATGCTCAAGTTGCTTGTGTGAAATGGCATAGTGTTTTCACATAACCTATACATATCCTCAATATACCTTAAATCATCTCTAGATCATTTATAATACCTAATATAATATAAATACCATGTAAGTAGTTGCCAGTGTATGACACATTTAAGTCATGTGTTTTGGAACTTTCTGGAATTTTTTTCTCTGATATGTTTGATCTTTTGTTGGTTGACTCCCTGGATGCTGAATCTGTAGATTCAAAAGGTTGATTGATCTTCCCTTAATGACTTAAGCCTCATGTTCTTGAACCCAATGGCCTAGACGAATGAGTAGTTTTCATCTCTCAGGTCCTACATCATTTTCTATGAACTAGTTATTGCTTGACATTTTTCTCGTTGTTACACATGCATTTGACTATATTTCTCTCTCAATCTCTTGTGTCCTTTGTATTCAGAACAGGAAGAACTTAGTGTATCCATTTGATCAAGTAAAACCTATCAGCAAATCAGAAGAGTGACTTTTTTATAGGTGGTGTCAATTTTATTGACTTTAGATAATAAGTATTTACAGATTGTCTCTTTCTGTTTTATAGTATCATTAATAAGAGAAGTTTCCTTTATAAGGAAGTGAAATATTTCAGTTATTGCTCTATGACCCAATAGTTTCAAACTTGAAATTCATTTCCCTAGAGAGAAAGGAGAATGCATTTGATTCTTGGATATGTATAGAAAAGGCAGAGCTCCCCAATAGAAATAGCCAAAGGTATATGAGTTCTAATGCTAATTTTAATTTTTATAGTATTTGAGCAAATATTTTCAGTTAAGAGCAACTCAATTCTCTCACCTGAAAAACAGAAGATATAAGTATTTCCCTTGCTTATTCATTGTAACAATTGAATAAGTAACATGTGAACAATCTAGTTCAAACAATGTAAGTTCATAATTACGATAGCTCTCCTGCCTTCCCCTCCCTTTACTCTTATGTCTTTCATGACTTTGGCACTTCAGGCACCTTTGTCAGGCTATGTGTCCAAGGACAAGTTGCTGAGAACGAAGGGATCTATGCCTTATAATGGGCTCCCCTACTGGCTCAGAGGGTAAAGAATCTGCCTGTAATGCAAGAGACCTGGGTTTGCTCTCTGGGTTGGGAAGATCCTCTGGAGAAGGGAATGGATACCCTCTTCAGTATTCTTGCATGAACAAAGGAGCCTGGCAAGCTCAGTCCATGGGGTTACAAAGAGTCAGATCCACTGAGTGACTAACATACATTATAACAGATCCTGGAAATCAGGAAGAAGAATTTTCACCGTTCACACAGTGACAGCCACTCCTTGACTCACTTAACAAATGTTGAAATGTCGACCTAGCACTCTGTATGCCAACCAGTAGTTTAGCAGTGGAATAGTCTCACCCTAAGAGGAAATGGCAACTCACTCCAGTGTTCTTGCCTACAGAGTCCCAGGGATGGGGGAGCCTGGTGGGCTGCCATTTACGGGGTCGCACAGAGGGACATGACTAAAGCGACTTAGCTGCGGCAGCAGCAGCAAGGGTATCATCACTTTCCATTTCCAGTGGGGTTTGGAGAAGCTACATGCAAGAACATTGGATTCTGAATGAAGCATGCCCATGAGTGAAAGTGGGGATGTTTAGCTATGGAGGCCCCAACCCAGCTGACTCCTGGATGACCAAGAGGCTTTTTCCTGTAGTCTGGCCATTGTGCACCTGCTGGTTATGGGCTGTAGCCAGCGGGGTCACCTGTGGCATATCACAGGCATAACAGTCAGGACCTTTCTCATTATTTAACTCTGAGCCAGTACAAGACTTGCAGCTCTGAAAGCTAAAATACAGAAGACAACTTTTGGCAAAGTCTCTAAAGACAGGAGGAGGCTTAGCCAAAGACCTCATTGTATATATGGACAAAATAATACCATTTTTTCTATGATGAAGAATACAAAACAGCTAGCAAAGTTACTATGTAATTAGTTCTTTACAAAATCTTTTTTTCTGGAAAGCATCAACTTTTTCTTTCTTCATCTTTTTAAATGAATTGCAAAATGACAGCATATTTTCAGCATAGAAAACCAAATCAGGATTTGGAATGCTTGTATTCATAGAGAGAAATAAACCTTTGGTAAGAAGAATTACTTTTAATTCTTCTGTAATTTGCAAAATAAAGGAGATGTGGTTATTTAATTTGATTTGCTCCTCTATGTTTTTAAAGTGTGCTCTAGTCTAAAACAGCTGTGCTGCCTAATGCATTTATGGCTGATGTGGAGGGCTGGGATGTTTATTAATGATAGGGATTTGCAAGAAAGAGTGGTAGTTCTATATTGTGTTATTTAATATAATTATGAACTTTGCAATTTTAAAGCTCCTGCAAGCTACAGAACACAAAGGGGTGTTGAGTGCTCTAAGGTCACCTGCTGTGTTCCACTGCACTGACAGTTCTGCACCAGCACACAAAAGCCAAAAGCAAGAGATAATGTATTCATGGAGGCATCCTCCCTTAAAAACTTGTGGATATGGCTCGAGCTTATGTTTCCCAATTTCAAGAAAAGTATTTTAATTTTTGAGAAATGTAGTAAAATACTTATTAATAGGCATTAGCTGCAGCTAGACTGACATCAATGATGAATTGATTGATCAAATAGTGTAGAGATATTGCCAGTGAAACTCTATGCTTTTTTTGGAGAATAAAATACGTTTTTATATTTAAAATTTATTTTTTAATAAAAATAAGGCAAGGTAGGGGCCTAAATAAATTGGTCTATTTTTGACAAAATAATCATTATTGCTATAAGATATAATCATTAAACTAAAAGAGTGTAAAATGATCTCTGTTCAGTTCGTATTCACAAAATGCAATGATAGCAATGCAAATAAGACTGAGCATACTCTATGTTCCAGCCACTAGGCAGGACCATTCTGTGCCTGATATTGTTTAATGTAGTTTTAAATATTGTGGAGTAATTGAGTGTAGTAAAATTTGATGTGCTTTTGATAGCTATCCTTTAAAAGTTTTCTTCAAATGATTGCATTATGGACTCAGAAGGGAATGGGATAAAGAGGACTTGACCATTTCTGAGGTATGTGAAAATATGGCATGGGGCAAGTTACACTGGATTTGAAGTTAGAAATCCCAGCTGGGCTATTTACCCACCTGAGTGCACTTCAGCCAGTTTCTTCTCTGTTTTCTTTAAAATGAGGATAAGAATATCAATATTCATTTATTTTTTTAATTGAAAAATAATTGCTTTACAGAATTTTGTTGTTTTCTGTCAAACCTCAACATGAATCAGCCATAGGTTTTACATACATCCCCGCCGTTGTGAACCTCCTCCCATCTTCCTTCCCATCTCACCCCTCTAGGTTGCTACAGAGGGCCTGTTTGAGTTTCCTGAGCCATACAGCAAATTCTCATTGGCTATCTCTCATACACATGGTAATGTAAGTTTCCATACATCTCATCCTCTCCTCCCCTCTCCCCGTGTCCATAAGTCTATTCTCTATGTTTGTTTCTCCGTTGCTGCCCTGTAAACAAATTCTTCAGTACCATTTTTCTAGATTCCATATATATGAATTAGAATATGATATTTATCTTTCTGACTCACTTCATTCTGTATAATAGGTTCTAGGTTCATCCAACTCATCAGAACTGACTCAAGTGTGTTCATTTTTATGGCTGAGTAATATTCCATTGTGTATATGTACCACTTCTTCTTTATCCATTCATCCATCAAGGGACATCTAGGTTGCTTCATGTTCTGGCTATTGTAAATACTGCTGCAGTGAACATTGTATTACATGTGTCTTTTTCAGTTTTGATTTCCTCAGGCTATGTGCCTAGGAGTGGGATTGCTGGGTCATATGGTGGTTTTATTCCTAGCTTTTTAAGGAGTCTCCATACCTTCCTCCATAGTGGCTGCCCACCAGCAACTCAAGAGTGTTTCCTTTTCTCCACAACCTCTCCAGTATCTATTGTTTGTAGTCTTTTTGATGATAGCCATTCTGCCTGGTGTGAGGTGGTATGTCATTATAGTTTTGATTTGCATTTCTCTAATAATGAGTGATGTTGACCATCTTTTCATGTACTTGTTAGGGATGTATGTCTTCTTTGGAGAATCGTCTCTTCAAGTCCTTTTCCTACTTTTTGATTGGGTTGTTTGGTTTTCTGGTATTGAGTTGTATAAACTGCTTGTATATTTTGGAAAGTAATTCTTTATCAATTGTTTTCTTGCTATTATTTTCTCCCATTCTGAGGGCTGTCTTTTCACCTTGCCTCTAATTTCCTTTGCTGTACAAAAGCTTTTTAGTTTAATTAGGTCCTGTTTGTTTATTTTGCTTTATTTCCATTACTCTAAGAGGTGAGTCATTGAAGATCTTGCTTTGATTTATGGCATCAAGTGTTCTCTGCCTATGTTCTCCTCTAAGAGTTTGAAGTTTCTGTTCTTGCATTTAGGTCTTTGATCCATTTTGAGTTTATCTTTGTGTATGACATTAGGGAGTGATCAAATTGCATTCTTTTGCATGTAGCTGTCCAGTTTTCTCAGCACCATTTATTGAAGAGGCTATCTTTGCTCCATTGTATATTCTTGCCTCCTTTGTCAGAAATAAGGTACCCATAGGTACATGGGTTTATCTCTGGGTTCTCTCTCTTGTTTCATTGGTCTATATTTCTGTTTTTGTGCCAGTACCATGCTGTCTTGATTACTGTAGTTTTGTAGTATAGTCTGAAGTCAGGAAGGTTGATTCTTCCATGTTCATTCTTCTTTCTCAAGACTGCTTTGGCTATTCGGGGTCTTTTGTGTTTCCATATGAATTATGAATTTTTTTTGTTCTAGTTCTGTGAAAAATGCCATTGGTAATATGATAGGGATCACACTGAATCTGTAGGATGCATTTGGTAGTATAGTCATTTTCACCATTTGATTCTTCCTACCCAGGGAAATGAAATATCTCTTCATCAGTTTATGCCATCTTTGATTTCTTTCATTAGTGTCTTATAATTTTCTGTATCCAGTTCTTTTGTCTCCTTAGGTAAGTTTATTGCTAGATATTTAATTCTTTTTGTTGAAATAGTGAATGGGATTGAGTCCTTAATTTCTCTTTCTGATTTTTCATTGTTAGTATATAGAAATACAAGTGATTTCTGTGTATTGATTTTGTATTCTGCAACACTGCTAAATTCACTGATTAGCTCTAGTAATTTTTTGATACCATCTTTATGGTTTTCTATGTATAGTATCATGTCATCTGCAAACAGTGAGAGCTTTACTTCTTCTTTTCTGATCTGGATTTCTTTTGTTTCTTTTTCTTCTCTGGTTTCTGTAGCTAGGACTTCCAGAACTATATTGAACAATGGTTGAGAAAGTGGACACCCTTGTCTTGTTAATGATCTTAGGGGCGATGCTTTCAGTTTCTCACCATTGAGAATAATGCTTTCTGTAGGCTTATCATATATGGCCTTTACTATGTTGAGGTAGGTTCCTTCTATCCCATTTTTTGAAGAGTTTTAATCACAAATCAGTGCTGAATTTTGTCAAAGGCTTTTTCTGCATCTATTGAGATGATCATATGGTTTTTATCTTTTGATTTGTTAATATGGTGTATCACATTGATTGATTTGTGTACACTGAAGAATCCTTGCATCCCTAGAATAAATCCAACTTGGTCATGGTGTATGAGCTTTTTGATGTGTTGCTGAATTCTGTTTGCTAAAATACTGTTGAGGATTTTTGCATCTATGTTCATCAGTGATTTTGGCCTATAGATTTCTTTTTTGTGTTGTCTTTGTCTGATTTTGGTATCAGGGTGATGGTGGCCTTGTAGAATGAGTTTGGAAGTGTTCCTTCCTCTGCAATTTTCTGAAAGAGTTTTAGAAAAATAGGTATTACCTTTTCTCTCAATGTTTGCTAGAATTCTCCTGTGAAACTATCTGGTCCTGGGCTTTTGATTTTTGGGAGAATTTTTATGACAGTTTCAATTTCAGTCCTTATAATTGGGTTGTTCATGATTTCTTTTTCTTCCTGGTTCAGTTTTAGAAGGTTAAACTTTTCTAAGAATCTGTCCATTTCTTCCAGGTTATCCATTTTATTCCCATATAGTTGTTCACAATAGTCTTTTATAATACTTTGTGTTTCTGCAGTGTCTGTTGTAACTGCTCCTTTTTCTAATTTTGTTGATTTGATTCTTCCCTTTTTTTTCTTGATGAGTCTGGCTAAAGTTTTGTCAATGTTGTTTATCTTCTCAAAGATAAAAGAACCAGCTTTTAGTTTTATTAATCTTTACTATTGTTTCTTTCTTTTTCATTTATTTCTGTTTGGATCTTTATGATTTCTTTCCTTCTACTAATTTTGTTTTGTTGTTCTTGTTCTTGTTCCAGTTGTTTTAGGTGTAAAGTTAGATTGTCTATTCAATGTTTTCTTGTTTCTTGAGGTAGGATTGTATTGGTATAAACTTCCCTCTTAGAACTGCTTTTGTTGCATCCTATGGTCTTGAGTTGTCATGTTTCATTGTTTGTTTCTAGAAAATTTTTGATTTCCTTTTTGATTTCTTCAGTAACCTTGGTTACTTAGTTATTTAGAAATGTATTGTTTAATCCCTGGGTGTTTTTCTTTTTTACAGTTTATTTCTTTGTAATTTATATCTAGTCTCGAGCGTTGTGGTCAGAGAAGATGCTTAATATGATTCCAATTTTCTTAAATTTCCTGAGGTTTGATTTGTGACCCAAGATGTGGTCTATCCTGGGGAATGTTCCATGTGCACTTGAGAAGGTGTATTCTTCTGCGTTTGGATGGAATGTCCTGAAGATATCAATGAGATCCATCCCATCTAATGTATCATTTAAGACTTGTGTTTCCTTATGAATTTTCTGTTTTGATCATCTCTCCTTTGGTGTGAGTGGGTGTTAAAGTATCCTACTATTATTGTGTTACTGTCAATTCCTCCTTTTATGTCTGTTAGTGTTTGTCTTATGAACTGAGGTGCTCCTTTATTGG
Source organism: Bos indicus x Bos taurus (assembly GCF_003369695.1). Classification (NCBI taxonomy): domain Eukaryota; kingdom Metazoa; phylum Chordata; class Mammalia; order Artiodactyla; family Bovidae; genus Bos; species Bos indicus x Bos taurus. The sequence goes on along the minus strand of NC_040103.1, from coordinate 22,928,622 downwards.
GTGCATAGATATTCACAGTTCTTTTGTCTTCCTCTTGGATTGATCCCTCGATCATTATGTAGTGTCCTTCCTTTTCTCTTGTAATGTTCTCAATTTTAAGGTCTATTTTGTCTGATATAAGGATTGCTACTCCAGCTTTCTTTTGCTTCCCATTTGCATGGAATATATTTTTCCATCCTCTCACTTTCAGTCTATATGTGACTTTAGGTCCGAAATGGGTTTCTTGTAGGCACCATATATATGGGTCTTATTTTTGTATCCATTCAGCCAGTCTGTGTCTTTTGGTTGGAGCATTTAATCCATTTACATTTAAAGTAATTATTGACATATATGTTCCTATTTCCATTTTCTTAATTGTTTGGGGTTGATATTATAGATCTTTTTCTTCTCTTGCATTTCTTGACTATATAAGACTCTTTAACATTTGTTGTGAAGCTGGTTTGGTGGTACTGAATTCTCTTAACTTGCTTGTCTGAAAATCTTTTTATTTCTCCATCAATTTTGAATGAGACTCTTGCCAGGTACACTAATCTTGTTTTTTTTTTTTCCCCTTTCATTTCTTTAAATATATCCTGCCATTCTCTTTTGGCCTCCAGAGTTTCTGCTAAAGTGTCAGCTGTTAAACATATAGGGTTTCCCTTGTATGTTACTTTTTGCTTTTCCCTTGCTGGTTTTAATATTCTTTCTTTGTGTTTAGTCTTTGTTAGTTTGATTAGTGTATCTTGGCATGTTTGTCCTTGGGTTTATCCTGTATGGGACTCTGTACTTCTTGAACTTGATTCACTGTTTCCTTTTCCATGTTGGGGAAATTTCAACTATAATCTCTTCAAAAATTTTCTCCTACCTTTTATTTTTCTCTTCTTCTTCTGGAACCCTTATATTTGAATGTTGGTGCATTTGATATTGTCCCAGAGGTCTCTCTCCTCTTTTCTTTGCCCAGGGAAAGTAAGCAGAAAGCCCAATTGTGGAGAGCTCAGCCATTTTTATTCTTGGTTTTTGTTACCTTCCTTCTACAAGTATATTAGAGAACCATTGGAGACAGAAAACTATGACGTGTTGCTTTTTAGAAATGACTATGAAAGCTTTTATCACTGCTATACCCTTAAGAGCCTCAGCTCTACGCTTTTTGAAATTTTAGGGAGAATGAGCCTATAATTTCAAGATACCTTAAATAGCAAAATTGGAACCACGTTTCCCAAGTGCCATTCTTCATAAATCTATTTAGAATCAAGCTTAAAAATCACCACCAGCAAATCATTTTCATAGCCTATATGGCAACTGAACATTCTTCTATTTAATTTTTCAGCACTGCTTTATTATAAGACATAGGTTGCAAAAAATAATAAGCTATTTGTATTGTAAGCTGAAAAGAATGAGAATCATAGAGTAGATCTGCAGCACTCTCTTCTGAGGACGGCAAGAAAAATAGACGTTTCAACTGTGCCTTTAGATTCGCAGTCAGGTTGATGGAAACAAATAGCCCCAGGTCATTCACCTTAAAACCTAAGTAAAGAAACAGTCGGCCAACCAGAGTTGTAGAATTGGTATAGAATTTAAAGGCTCAAGAGACAGTTTTCTATGACAGTTAACCTGGGGTATCCTCTAATGCACATTAATGAAGTCTCCTTTATGTACAGTTGGGAAGGTCCCCTGGAGGAAGAAATGGCAACCCACTCCTGTATTTTTGCCTAGAGAATCCCATGGACAGAGGAGCCTGGCGAGCTACAGTCCATGGGGTCGCTAAAAGTCAGACATGACTGAGAGACTAATACTATACAGAGGTCTCTGAGACGATCCTCAGTTCTTTTCATTCGTTTTACTTTATTCTGCTCTTCAGAAGTTATTTATAGAATTTTATCTTCCATCTCACTGATTCATTCTTCTGTTTCAGATATTCTGCTATTGATTCCTTCTAAAGTATTTATAAATTCATTATTTGTGTTGTTTGTCTCTGTATGTTTATTCTTTAATTCTTCTGGGTCTTTGTTAATTGATTCTTGCATTTTCCCCATTTTGTTTTCAAGGTTTTTGATCATCTTTACTATAATTATTCTGAATTCTTTTCCAGGTAGTTTGCCTATGTCCTCTTCATTTATTTAGATTTCTGTGTTTCTAGTTTGTTCCTTCATTTGTGTAGTATTTTTCTGCCTTTTCTGTTTGAGGTCTCCTTTTCCCAGAGTTCAGGTTTGAATTCTTTCTTCCTTTTGGTTTCTGCCCTCCCAAGCTTGGTCCAGTGGTTTGTATAAGCTTTGTATAGGGTGAGATTTGTGCTGAGTTTGTTTGTTTGTTTTTTCTCTGATGAGCAAGGCTGAGCAAGGTCGTAATCCTATCTGCTGATGATTGGGTTTATATTTTTGTTTTGTTTGTTGTTTACATGGGGCGTCCTGCACAGGGTGCTACTGGTGGTTGGGTGATGCTGGGTTTTGTATTCAAGTGATTTCCTTTGTGTGAGTTCTTATTATTTGATACTCCCCATGGTTAGTTCTCTGGTGGGTCAGATGGTAAAGTGTCTTTCTACAATGCGGGAGACCTGGGTTCAATCCCTGGGTCGGGAAGATCCCCTGGAGAAGGAAATGGCAATCCACTCCAGTACTATTACCTAGAAAATCCCATGGACAGAGGAGCCTGGTAGGCTACAGTCCATGGGGTTGCAAAGAGTCGGACACGACTTCACTTTCACTTTTAAGGTTAGTTCTCTGGTAATCTAGGGTCTTGGAACCAGTGCTCCCACTCCAAAGGCTCATGGCTTGATCTCTGAATATCTGTCTCACAGAATGGTGATCTCCTTGAAAACAAGAGTTAGTTCTTAGTCAAGTTACATTTTCATCACCTGTTGTTTGACATAGATGCTTCCAGCTGTACCTTGAGAGATATGTGGCTGTCAACAAACAAGAAGCAGCTCTCAAGAATATCTGTATTTTAAGCTTGTAGTAAGGATTTAAAAAGAAATTTTATAAAAACAGTTTGTGAATCACCTTATATATGACAGCAAGGCTGAGCTTTTAGTCAGAGTTCTTGACCCATGAGATTTCAATGAAATTGAAATCAGCTTCATTTTCAGCATCAGAATTCAGTGAGGTGTGCAATGTCCTGTGTCCTAATATGTATCTACTTATAGATGTATATTTATATAGAATACATACATACCTCCATATTTATTTAAGAATATCAAGCCTTAAGTTTTCATGGTAATTTCTATTCTATTTCCCCCAGCTCTATTGATATATAATTGATGTATAACCATGTGTAAGTTTAGATATATAATGTGATGATTTGATATACACATGCTTACCTAAATAAGATTAGTTAGCACATTTTTCACCTCCTGTAGTTATCACTTTGTCATTGTGTTGGTGATGGTGAGAACATTAATGCTGTACACTCATAGCTGTTTTCATGTACACAAAATAGTAGTCAGCATGCTATATATTAGATTGCCAGAACTTAGTCATCTTACAAATGAAAGTTTGTATGCCTTACCCCTACCACTCAGCCCTTAGAAACCACTTTTTTACTCTCTTTTCTTTGAGTTCACTGTTTTTAGATTCCACATGCACATGAGATGATACAATTTTTGGCTTTCTCTCTGACTTGTTTCACTAGCATAATGCCTTAAAAGTCCATCCATGTATCCATGTTGTTGAAAGTGGCAGAGTTTTTCTTTTTTAATGACTGAATAATATTTGTACATATGTATCTACATGTGATTATATGTATATATATATATATATATATACATACACATATATGGATATATTATATATATATATATATATATTTTATATCACATTTTTTTAAATCTGTTCAATCATCAGTAAACACTTAGGCATGTCCATGTAATGGCTAATATGAATAATGCTACAATGAAGTAGGGCTCAGATATCTCTTTGAGATCATTATTTCATCTTTTTGGATATATACCCAAACTGCTATATCATATAATCATTCTATTTTCAATTTTGCAGGAAACTTCCATACTCTTTTCCATAGTGGTTGTACCAGTTTACATTTCCACCAACGGTGCACAGGGTTTCCTTTATGGCCTTGCAGACACTATTTGTTATCTTTTGAATGATAACCATTCTGATAACTGAGAAGTGATATCTTATTATGGTTTGATTTGAGTTTACCTGATTATTAGTGATTTGATCACATTTTCATGTACCTGTTTGCCATTTGTACATCTTCTCTGGAAAACTGTTAATTCAGAGTCTCTAATCACTTCATGGGAAATAGATGGGGAGACAGTAGAAACAGTGTCAGACTTTATTTTTGGGGCTCCAAAATCACTGCAGATGGTGATTGCAGCCATGAAATTAAAAAACGCTTACTCCTTGGAAGTAAAGTTATGACCAACCTAGACAGCATATTCAAAAGCAGAGACATTACTTTGCCAACAAAGGTCCATCTAGTCAAGGCTGTGGTTTTTCCAGTAGCCATGTATGGATGTGAGAGTTGGACTGTGAAGAAAGCTGAACATGGAGAATTGATGCTTTTAAACTGTGGTGTTGGAGAACACTCTTGAGAGTCCCTTGGATTGCAGAGAGATCCAAACTAAAGGATTCATTCTAAAGAGTCCATTCTAAAGGAGATCAGTCCTGGGTGTTCTTTGGAAGGAATGATGCTAAAGCTGAAACTCCAGTACTTTGGCCACCTCATGCGAAGAGTTGACTCATTGGAAAAACTCTGATGCTGGGAGGGACTGGGGGCAGGAGGAGAAGGGGATGACAGAAGATGAGATGGCTGGATGGCATCACGGACTTGATGGACATGAGTCTGAGTGAACTCTGGGAGTTGGTGATGGACAGGGAGGCCTGATGTGCTGCAATTCATGGGGTTGCAAAGAGTTGGGCATGACTGAATGACTAAACTGGACTGAACTGATACTATATTGGTGTTTTTCTTTATGACTTACTTCACTCTGTATAATAAGCTCCAGTTTCATCCACTTCATTAGAACTGATTCAAATGTATTCTTTTTAATGGCTGAGTAATATTCCATTGTGTATATGTACCACAGCTTTCTTATCCATTTGTCTGCTGATGGACATCTAGGTTACTTCCATGTTCTGGTTATTATAAATAGTGCTGCGATGAACATTGTGGTACACATGTCTCTTTCAATTCTGGTTTAATTGGTGTGTATGCCCAGCAGTGGCATTCCTGGGTTGTATGGCAGTTCTATTTCCAGTTTTTTAAGGAATCTCCACACTGTTCTCCATAGTGGCTGTACTAGTTTGCATTCCCATCAACAGTGTAAGAGGGTTCCCTTTTCTCCACACCCTCTCCAGCATTTATTGCTTATAGACTTTTGGATAGCAGCCATTCTGACTGGCGTGAAATGGTATCTCATTGTGGTTTTGATTTGCATTTCTCTGATAATGAGTGATGTTTCATGTGTTTGTTAGCCATCTGTATGTCTTCTTTGGAGAAATGTCTGTTTAGTTCTTTGGCCCACTTTTTGATTGGGTCTTTTATTTTCTGGAATTGAGCTGCAGGAGTTGCTTGTATATTTTTGAGATTAATTCTTTGTCAGTTGCTTCATTTACTATTATTTTCTCCCATTCTGAAGGCTGTCTTTTCACCTTGCTTATAGTTTCCTTTGTTGTGCAGAAGCTTTTAATTTTAATTAGGTCCCATTTGTTTATTTTTGCTTTTATTTCCAATATTCTGGGAGGTGGGTCATAGAGGATCCTGCTGTGATGTATGTTGGAGAGTGTTTTGCCTATGTTCTCCTCTAAGAGTTTAATAGTTTCTGGTCTTACATTGAGATCTTTAATCCATTTTGAGTTTATTTTTGTGTATGGTGTTAGAAAGTGTTCTAGTTTCATTCTTTTACAAGTGGTTGACCAGTTTTCCCAGCACCACTTGTTAAAGCGATTGTCTTTTCTCCATTGTATCTTCTTGCCTCCTTTGTCAAAGATAAGGTGTCCCTAGGTGCGTGGATTTATCTCTGGGCTTTCTATTTTGTTCCATTGATCTATATTTCTGTCTTTGTGCCAGTACCATACTGTCTTGATGACTGTGGCTTTGCAGTAGAGCCTGAAGTCAGGCAGGTTGATTCTTCCAGTTCCATTCTTCTTTCTCAAGATTGGTACTTGTTAATGCTTAATATAGAATGATGTCTCTGAAACAATTTTTTTTTTCTTCTTGAGTGTAAATATTTGTTAAAGTGTTAGCCCATGATATAGATCATGACTGAATATTTACTGGTCTCTTTGAAATAATGAATTTTTAAAATGATATTGATTAATCTTTATGAATAGCCTGAGACATACAGTTATTGACTCCAAAGGAAGAAATAATAAAAAGTCCTGGTTATACCATAGCAGTGGTATAGCAGTGTGTTCCCCATATGTGTGCTGGAACACCTATTCCAATAATCATGGATTAAAAAATTGGACAATTTTCTTAACTTTCTTGGGTTTGGAGGCCAGCACAATAAGAGTTAGAAAACCATTTGTTATATATCTATTATGTGTTGTTTCATGGGTAATTCAAATGTCAATAGTTATGGGAAGTAGGTTATCATTTTATAAATGAGAAAATGGAGGTTCAAAAAGCTAGGGAATTTGCTCAGATTTCACATCAAGATGTAAAACCAGAGCAATCAGATTTCACATCAAGATGTAAAACCAGAGCAATCAGATTCCAAAACCTAAGATTGCCACCACTATGCTTTGCTTAGAAGATGGAGCACAGGGAGGGAACTTATGATTATGGTCTGTTTTGTAGAAAGGAAATACTAGGCAATAACTTCCATTTGTTGTGTTTAAAAAAGATAAAAATCATGTTATGGCTTTTATTTTTTAAATCAAATATTTCTGAGAGGTCTCTGTGTGAATCACAAAATCCCTTCTACTCTACCCTCTTCCTTCAAGTCTTTCCTTTGTGCCTAGATGTTAACCAGGTAAATGAGAAGAGCATTTCATACAGAAATATGAGTGTATGTAAATGTTCTGTGATCTGAGATGGGGGTAGTGGTGGTGCATGGTGGCACAAAAGACTAAAAAAAAATTAATACAGCAGAATGAATTCCCCAGAGAGCAGAATCTGATTAAAATATAGGATATTAGTTAGGAAATGTGCTTTTGTGTTTAACATCTGGGGATGGGAATGGGAAAGAAGCAGAATCTGGTAGAGGGGGAAGCCAAGCTGACCATATGGGAACCACAGAGCTTAAATGGCCCACCAGAGGATGCTTCAGGCTGAGATGACAAGTCTTACAACCCCTACTTCTACCAGTCACTGAATGTAGGGTGTTCTGGGGAGGGTACCATCTTGTGTGAGGGCATTCTCTTGAGCTGAGGCAGTCAATCTCTGATAGGACTGATGGATGAACCTATTCAATAAGCATTCACAAGTCCTCTTTTGCAACAGGATCTAAATAGAGCACCATTATATCCATCTATCCATCACAGGCATTATGCCTAAAGTCCATGGGACAAAGTTTCTCAATTTTGACATTTTGAAAAACTTCTTCTCCTTCTCCTCTTCCTTATTATCATTATTACTGTTGTTATTGTTTTCTAGAGGCATTCCTGTGCTTTGTGGGATGCTTAGCAGCATCTCTGGCCTCTACTTCTTAGATGGGGTTAGTGAATGTCACACACCGGTTGTTACAATAAAATAAAAGTCTCCTGACATTGCTAAACATCCTTTGGGAGGAGACAAGTCACTGCTCATTGAACAGAAATGTGTAGGATAGACTTGGTGAAGTAGGTAAGAACCAGATTATGCAAGGTTATATAGGCAAAATTAAGATTTTTTGTCCTTATTCTAAGAACCAGAGAAAGAGAATAAAGAATTTTTAAGAAAAGGGCAAGAAGACCAGATTTATGTTGCATGTATCAATGAAGCTGCAAAGTAGAGAATCGAGTAAATGCCAGGAACATCATTAGGAGAGGGGGCTATTGGAGAAGGTATAATAGTCATCTGCAGGAAAATTCTGGTTTAAATGCAAAACTGAAGATAGAATTGAGAGATAATTAGGCTGTGTATAAATAAAGAGTCTGAAGGAAAAAGAGGTGTCAAAGATGAATCTTCAGTTTTGCCTTGCATGAACAGTTGGAGAATAAGGTCATTTACTGATGCATGAGACACAGAAAGAAAACCAAATGTGGAGGATGAAGACCATGTCGTTTTGAATGACTTCTCTAAAATTTAAGTTTGAGTATCAGGAAGACATTTGGATAAAGATCTAGAGTTCAGAGGAGACACTGAAATTGAAATGGCATAGTGAAATTTTAACATTTACTCATTTAAAATGCAGAAGTGAGATTGAATAGGAAAATTTCTGAATCCTCAAAAAGTTGCAGTCATAACCAGTAACTTTCCCCATAGCAGTTCAAGTTTCTTTCCAGATTCTTGCTGTTAGGTTTGCCATAAACAGTGATGAGGTTGTCAGATATTTAAAATATTTATCCACAGTTATTCATTACTTGAGTAACAACACAAAGCACACTGCATGCATATGCATGCATATACCCAAGCTCACACACACACACACACACGCACACACATTTAGTCGCTAAGTCGTGTCTGATTCTGCAACTGCAACCCCATGGACTATAGCCCGTCAGGCTTCTCTGTCTATGGGATTTCCTAGGCAAGAATACTGGAGTGAGTTTCCATTTCTTTCTCCAGGGGATCTTCCCGACCTAGGTACCAAACTCCTGCATTGGCGGGTGAATTCTTTATCAGAGTCTCCAGGGAAGCCGCATATATGGTATATGAAAAATTTAAAAAGTACAGATTAACAAAATCAGTAAGTTCTGGGTTTTATTACAGGCAGAAATATATACCTAGTGATTATCATAAGGTGGAATTATTGGCTACATTGTTCATGTAGAATTCTTCAGAACACTAGTGAATCCTGGAAAAGTGTCAAAGATTTCCAGTATTTAATATGCCTCTTTAAACAGTAAAATAATCATTTATTTCCTTTCTGCAACAGAAAATTATAATATGAAAAAAAATCCTGGTAAGAATAGGAAAGAAAGACAGTTAGAAACATAACTTATTGAAAAATGGAAGTGCTTTGCTTTTTCTGAAGGATTGTAGTTGGCAGAGAGCTGGCTACTACACGCAAAACTGAAGGTTTCCTATCTGACAGCAGGACCGAGTAGGTCAACGCCAGAAACAGCGCTGCAATCGAATGTACCCAAGACTTATCCAGATGATGGGATTTGCTTATCCATGTCTCAGGGTTCCCCCATGCCTATTTTCTCATTTTACACCTATTGTCAGCTCTCTGGAAGTCTATGGTATCTCTGACAATGTCATTCTCAAGGCTAAGGAGTATAACTGACCATGAAGGTCAAAATAATTTTATGATATATATATATATATATATATATATATATATATATATATATGTACTGGAAATTCTTGAACAAACTCAACCACCAGCTGGCTGTTATAGCTAAAGACTATTTCTCCAGGGATTTAATCACCAGAAACAAATTAATAAAATAAAATTTAAAAAAAATCTCAAAATTAGTAACAGGAAAATAGCATAATAATAGTAAAATAAATATATAAATAATCAGATCAGATCAGATCAGTCGCTCAGTCATGTCCGACTCTTTGCAACCCCATGAATTGCAGCACGCCAGGCCTCCCTGTCCTTCATCAACTCCCGGAGTTCACTCAGACTCCCGTCCATCGAGTCAGTGATGCCATCCAGCCATCTCATCCTCTGTCATCCCCTTCTCCTCCTGCCCCCAATCCCTCCCAGCATCAGAGTCTTTTCCAATGAGTCAGCTCTTCGCATGAGGTGGCCAAAGTACTGGAGTTTCAGCTTCAGCATCATTCTTTCCAAAGAAATCCCAGGGCTGATCTCCTTCAGAATGGACTGGTTGGATCTCCTTGCAGTCCAAGGGACTCTCAAGAGTCTTCTCCAACACCACAGTTCAAAAGCATCAATTCTTCAGTGCTCAGCCTTCTTCACAGTCCAACTCTCACATCCGTACATGACCACAGGAAAAACCATAGCCTTGACTAGACAAACCTTTGTTGGCAAAGTAATGTCTCTGCTTTTGAATATGCTATCTAGGTTGGTCATAACTTTCCTTCCAAGGAGTAAGCGTCTTTTAATTTCATGGCTGCAGTCACCATCTGTAATGATTTTGAAGCCCAGAAAAATAAAGTCTGACAGTGTTTCCACTGTTTCCCCACTTTCCCATGAAGTGATGGGACCAGATGCCATGATCTTTGTTTTCTGAATGTTGAGCTTTAAGCCCACTTTTTCACTCTCCACTTTCACTTTATAGTAAATATAAATAAATATTAATAAAATCAATAGTTTAATAAATATTTATATCTAATAAATATAATTAAATATAAATATATTATTTATATATAAATAATATTAAAATAAATATTTTAAAATTATATTTGATAATAAGGATATGCTTAAGCTGAGTGTTTTATAAAGAAGAAAACTATGAATGTTTCATTCATAATCAGGAAAAGGAGTAACTCAATGATTTTGAAAGCCAAGGAAAGATATTAATTGAGGAGCTCTACTTTTGACAGTATATTTTCATCTGTGAACAGCCAGAAATAACTAAGAATATTCCTTCACTTAGACATTGCTGTCAATCAGATGGCATGTTGAGAGCAACAAAACCCCTACTGTTGCAGAAAATTTACTCATCTTTCTATTCCTTTATCATCATTTTAACAGACCCTCACTGTGAAGCATGTTTCATATATTCATGATGTGTTTGACCAGATACTAAACTTAGAATGTATCAGTTTTTGTCCTCATCATAAATCTATGGGAATAATGGCTGAAAGATGAATAATGATCATATATTCAAAGGAATCACTTAGTTATCAACTCTGTTGGGTCCCATTTATGATAATTTTATATTTCAGAGAGCTTGTGGTAAATTGATCTGCTAGTAACAACGATGGTTTTCTGTCATTTTGTAGTATGTACACCCTAGGAACAACCCAATATACCTATTGTTTAATCCAGTGAAAAACAAAGAATATGATTCTTTTGAAAGATAAATTCTGAACTGAGCAAATCATAAAAGTGATACTTACTACTTAGTAGGAATAAAATAAATGAAAAATGCATAGTATTATGTTCATCATTTCTAATGTTAAAGCTTCTTGATGTAATCTTTGGTATATTTGATGGATGGGTGGATTAAACATCTAGAAGATGGGATATTAGCTTTCTGATTCTGCCTGTGTTAGATTAGGTAATTTGGACTAAACTTCTCACTAAAGATAACTAAAATAACTGGACAAAATAATGTTTAAATATATTAAAAATATCAAATAGTAATAAAATGATGAGGTTGGACTGGGCTTAATCTAGATGAAAACGGAAATCCGGAGAAATGATTCAGTCATTCTAGTCACTTTTTACCTAGGGCTAGGATTATCACATACAATACAGGATGTACAGTTACACTTGAATTTCAGATAAGCAGGATAAACAGTGATACTTTGAAGTATAATTATCTCCCAAATATTCCATGGGGAATACTCACACTAAAAAAATTCAATATTTGACTGAAATGTAAAAGTAACCAGGAATTTCAAATTTTTAATTTCTAAGCTTGCCAACTCTAACCTAAAGTCATTTGAAGTTCTGTAAAGGCAATGAGAGACTGAGCAGAATCTTTGAAGATACCTCAAGAATATGGAACAAAAGTCAAAGTAAGGAACTGCCAAAGGACTGGGACCTTGAAGAGCTAAATATAGGAATAAAAATGAAACAAAATTAAACCATCCCCTACATAGATGGGGGCCTATTTTAAAGTTATTTAGATAGCCAGAAAACATTCTCAGTCCCTAAGATTGGACTAAATCAGTCCTGGGTTGATACTGTCCAGGATACCATGAAAATCCTTCAGATGGAAACATCACCCTGAGTCTCAAAATTATTTAAACAAATATTGTTCAAATAAAGTTCTTAACACATAACAAAGAACATCGCACACATAGGACTAAAATTACATGAACAAAGACATATTAGAGGAAAAAAATAAAGAAGTAGAAACATGACTCTAACCAGACAAGGTCAGCATTTGACCCAAGTTGAACTGCTTGCCACTTGAAAGGTCAATATTTGAAAGACAAGTGTTGATGGAAAGGAAAAGTTGTTTTATTCTAGAGGTCAGCAGTGTGGAAGATGGAGAGCTAATGTCCTAAGACCATCTCCAAGTTGCTGATTAGGAAGAAAAATTTTTAAAGGTAGTGTGAGGGAGGGGGGCTGCAGAGTGCATGTTCAGCTTGTGCTCAGTTCTCAGATGGTCGGCATCAAGATGAAGTTTCAAGCCTCTCTAATTCTTTGATTTCAACCGGTCTTGGGTCAGCTATTTTCATCTGATGGGTGTCTGCTTTCTGTAAAAACAGCTTTAAAAATATGTGTCAGACCTTTATCTATAACTTTTAGGGATCTGGGTGTTTGAAGACTGTTATGTGGCTAGTTACAGTCTAAATTCTTACCAGTTTCCTGGCCCAATAAGTATTATTTGTTTCTACATCTTTACATTTTATAGTCATTAACTCTTGAGTCAAACCTTTGAGACTCAAGGGAAGGCTAGAAGACTAAAGCAAGAACCTCTTAATTTAAAGAACATGAACACAGGGGCTTGTATGCTTTTTTGATTCTCCTTTTTTTGATAACCTTCAATATTGAGAGGAATGGGTGTTGGGGAGAAAGGGAATATTTTGGGTAGAGAGGTTTTTCTTGTTTTTGTTTAAAATTCCACCTTTTTCTTTTTTATCATTACTTTTTAATTTTTTACTTTCATTGCAGAACTCTTTCCATTTTATTATTTCTTTGTTTTGTTTTTTGTCCACATGGCATGGCATGCTGAACTTCCCTGACCAGGGATTGAACCCCAGCTGCCTGCAGTGGAAGCACAGTCTTAACCACTGTAACACCAGGAAAGTCCCTAGACAGTTAATCATAAACTCAGTGGAGGAAATCAGTTTTAGAGGGACTCATCCTCACAAAGACACCAGAAATATAAGGAAAAAAGGAAAACAAGGAGGAAGAAAGAAAGGAGTCTATGCTTTTATGCACAGTGGGATTTTAAAAAAAGATTAGATATGAGAACTATAACTTATAGAAACTGATATACTACATTTTAAAAAAGAACCAAATAGAAATGTTGGAAATAAAAAATAAAATATTAATAGCTGAAATCATGAGTGCAGTGAATGGGTTAGATAATATTATGTGCAGGTAAACATAGCCCTGGGAAATTGGCACACAGTACTGCCCAGAATGTATACAAAGAGACAAAGGATTGAAATGCAAAAGGAAGAGTAACAGCTGTTAAAAATAGAAGATGAAGCTCTAACATACTTTGTTGAAGTCTCAGAATGAGAGTAGAGAATGAACATTAAAAAATATTTTGGCTGAGAATTACACAAAACCAATAATATAGATTTAAAAATTCTAAAAGATTTGAAGATGGATAAATATAAATATATACTTATCTAGATACTTGGAAGAAAAGTGTTAGTCACTCTTGTCATGTCTGACTCTTTATGAGCCCATAGACTGTAGCCGGCCGGCTGCTCTGTCCATGCGATTCTCCAGGTAAGAATACTGGAGTGGTTTGCCATGTCCTCCTCCAGGGAATCTTCTCAACTCAAGGACTGAACCCCAGTCTCCTACATTCCAGGCAGATTCTTTACCTCATGCACTTAAATTATGCGTCCTCAAATCATGTAAGTTAAAATTTACAAAACCATTAGAAGAAAATAGAAAAATTTACAAGTATATTGTCCGATTTTTTTCTTCAGTTTTAACTGAAATATGATTTATATACAGCACTGTAAAATTTTAAATTATACAGCATTATGATTTGACTTACATCATGAAATGACTACAACAATAAATTTAGTGAACATCCATCATCTCATACAGATACAAATTTAAAGAAATAGAAGAAAGTTTTTTCCTTGTGATGAGAACTCTTAGGTTTTACTCTCTTTAACAACTTTTGTATATAACATACAGCCACATTAATTATACTTATAATGTTCAACTTTGCATCCCTCGTACCTATTTATCTTGTAACTGGAACTTTGTACCTTTTGACTGAATTCATCTAATTCTCTCTTTCCCCATCCCTTGCATCTGGTATCCACAAATCTGATCTCTTTTTCTGAGTCTGTTTGCTTTTGAAACATTACTCATGTAGTTTCTGTTACACAGCATAATAATTTGATATTTCTTTATATTTCAAAATGATCACCATGATAAGTCTAGTTATCATCTCTCATACAAATACATTACATAATTACTGATTATATTCTCCACATTGTACATTTCATACCCATGACTCATTTATTTTGCAGCTCTAAGTTTGTATCTCTTAATCTCCCTCATCCATCTCTCTCTTCCCCCTGACTCCTTCCCCTCTGACAAGCATCTGCTGGTTCTCTGTATCTATGACTTTGCTTCTGTTTAGTTACGTTTGTTCATTTATTTTATTTTATTATATTTTATTTTAGATTCCACATGTAAGTGAAATCATCCAGTATTTGTCTTTATCTTGTGTTTTTTACCTAGCATAATATTCTCTAGGCCTATCCATATTGTCAGAAATGTCAAGATTTAATTCTTTTTTATGATTGAATAATATTCCATTATATCCAAGTTATATTCCTTATCTTGGCTATTGTAAATAATTCTGCAATGGGTATAGGGGTATATATCTCTTTTTGAATTAGTGCTTTGGTTTTCTTAGGATAAATATCCAGAAAGTGAAATTACTACATTGTATAGTAGTTCTATTTTTAAATTTCTAAGGGACCTCCTTACTGTGTTCCATAATGGCACTACCAATTTGCATTCCCACAGTATATAAGGGTTCCTTGTGATTTTCATTTCCCTGATTCTTAGTAATATTGAACATCTTCTTGTGTACCTGTTGACCATCTGTATGTCTTTTTGGACAAAAAAATTATATTCAGATTTTCTCCCCATTTTCAAATCAAGTTTGTTTTTTTTTTTATGTTGAATTGTATGCTTTCTTTGTATATTTTGCATATTAACCATTTATTGGTCATATCATTTTCAAATATCTTCTCCTGTTCAGTAGGTAGCCTTTTAATTTTATTGATAGTTTTCTTCACTCTGCTAAAGTTTTTTTAGTTTGATGGAGTTTTTTTTAGTTTTCTGTTTATTTTTGCCTTTGTTCCTTTTGCCTGAGACATATCCAAAAAACAATATTACTAAGATCAGTATCAAAAAGTACACACTGCCTGTGTTTTTTCTAGAAGTTTTATGCTTTTAGGCATTACACTTAAGTCCCTAGTCCATTTTGAATTTATTTTTGTAAATGGTGTGACAGAAATTATGAGGTAGAACCAAACATGAAATCAACAATTGTTCATTTTAAAGACTAATAAAACTAATAAACCCTCAATGAAACTGATCCAGAATAATAGATTTAGAAATCACCAGTGTATAAGGAACTTAAAGGAGACATCATTATAGGTCTTATAGATTAAAAAATATAATGAGAATATTATGAACAATTTTATACTGAAAAACTTGGAAGTTTAGTTAATGTGGACACATTTTAGGAAAAATACAGCTTATTAAAACTGATACAAAAAAGCAATTAAAAATATAAAAAAGTCCTGTAAGTATTAATAAAATTGAATGTATAATTAACGAACCTATCTGCAATGAAAACTCTAGACTCGGTTTTACTAGTGATTTCTTCTAACTATTTAAGAATGATAAAACATGAATATTCAATAAATTCCACTAAAAATTAGAACAAGAGAGGGAAGACACCCCCAACTTGTTCTGTAAGACCCTGTAACTAGACAAGGTCATTTCAGAAGAAATATTATAAGCCAACTTCTGAAATAAATGTATATATTAAATCCCTATATAAATTATAAGCTATTTGTGTTGCTGCTGCTGCTACTGCTGCTAAGTTGCTTCAGTCGTGTAAGACTCTGTGCGACCCCATAGATGGCAGCCCACCAGACTCCCCCTTCCCTGGGAGTCTCCAGGCAAGAACACTGGAGTGGGTTGCCATTTCCTTCTCCAATGCGTTAAAGTGAAAAGTGAAAGTGAAGTCACTCAGTCGTGTCCGACTCTTAGCGACCCCATGGACCACAGCCTACCAGGCTCCTCCATCCACGGGATTTTCCAGGCAAGAGTACTGGAGTGGGGTGCCATTGCCTTCTCCGATATATATATATATATATATATATATACACACACACACACACACACACACACACATATACATACATACACACACATATCACACATATACATACACACACACACACACATATATATATATACACACACACACACACACACATATACATACATACACACACATATACACACACACACACATACACACACATATATATGTATGTGTGTATGTATATGAAGGTTATAAGTTTATAGATGCAAGAAGCTCAGCAAACCCCAAAAAGGATAACTTGAAAGAAAACTAGGTATACTAGGCAAATTATAATCAAATTGATAAAATCTAAAGATGAAAAAAAATCTTTAAAATAATTAAAGAAAAATGACATTGTGTACTGGGACACAGCATTTTGTTTTACTTTAATTCAAGTGTAGGTTACAACATAGTGATTTAATAGTTTTAAAGATTATACTCCATTTAAAGTTATTATAAAATATTGGCTGTATTCCCTGTGCTTATTTTATAGCTTATTTATTTTATACATAATAATTTGTACCTCTTAATTCCCTGCCCTTATCGTGAATTTTCCTCTTTCCCTCTCCCCACTTTTCACCACATGTTAGTTCTGTATATCTGTTAATCTGTTTCTGTTTTGTTGTATTCATTAATTTGTTTTACCTTTTAGATTTCACATATAAATAACAACATACAGTATTTGTCTTTCTGTCTGCCTTATTTCACTAAGCATAATGCCCCCTAGAGAACAGTGGAACAATGTTTTATAGTGGTTAGAAAACTGTCAAATCATGCTCTTATATCCACTGAAAATATTGTTCAGGAATGAACTGATCTTAAAGTTAGAAAAATTAATCACTAGCCAAATCTTCTCAAAAAATGAACATAAAAGTCCAAAGGAAGAGGAATTATACAAAATTATTACTTAGATCTTTAGGAATGAAGGAAAAAACAACAGAAATAATAAATAGTTGGATAAAAATAAACAGTAACAATAACAACTGTTTTTCTGCTTTAAGAAAGTTAAAATTGTCTCAAAGAGTTTTCAACATGTGTTAATGCAATAAATTTAAGTGTAACCTAAAATTCAGTAGAGTAAAAGCACTTAGAAAGTAACATGTCTATTTTTTATGTGAAGTGATACAATACTAACTCTTAGTAGACCATGAAAATTTAGCTAGGCATATTATTCTCTCTAGAATAACCAATAGCAATAATATAAAATTGATAACTATTGTTATTATTATTATAATTAGTCAAAGAAATACAGCCAAAAGACCAATAGTCACAAAGATCAGTCAATAGATACAAATTGCAATAAGATACTTTAAAATATTTGAATAATTCAAAAGTAGGCAGGAAAGTGAAAATAGGAGACCAACAGCAACAAAATGATAAAATGATAGATCTAAAACAGTTATACTAATAATTACACTTAATTCTAACAGTCTAAACTAGAGATTGGCAAACTTTTTCTTAAAGAGACAAATACTGAGTATTTTTTCTTCTTGAGAGCTATATGGGCTAAGTAGTGCTCTTGCCTGGAAAATCCCATGGATGGAGGAGCCCTGCAGTCCATGAGGTCGCTAGAGTCGGACACAACTGAGAGACTCACTTTCACTTTTCACTTTCCTGCATTGGAGAAGGAAATGGCAACCCACTCCAGTGTTCTTGCCTGGAAAATCCCAGGGACGGTGGAGCCTGATGGGCTGCTGTCTATGGGGTCGCACAGAGTTGGACACGACTGAAGTGACTTAGCAGCAGCAGCAGCAAACTACTCAACTTTGCTGTAAGTGAAAGGTCATGGCTGTGTCTGATTTAAAATTATATTTTACAAAATTAGATGGGTGACCTGTGGGCCATTATTTGCTGTCTCCTTATATAAACACTCCAATTAAGGTATAGAGAATGTTAGAGCTGATACAACACAGCAAATTCTTACTATATGTTACTTCAAATATAAAATACAGAAAGACTGAAAGTAAGCAAATGGAAAATAACACACCATGTAATCTTTAAACATAAGAAGGACTGAGGAAATATACTTATCAATAAAGTGGACTTCAAGACAAAGTGCATTGTTAGAGATAAAGAGGAATGTTTCATGATAATGAAAGGAAGGTTCATCAGAAAGACAAAAGGATTATGAGAGCATGTGTGCCTAATATTAGTTTTCAAATACATGAAGCATAAATTGACAGAAATTAAGGAAAAAATAGACAATTCTATAATTATTGTAGTAAATTTTAATACCACTATTTTACTAATTAATGGAACATTTAGACAAAATATCAATGAAGACATAAAAGATTTCAATTATTAACAATCTTTTATAAATATAGATGACTACATGCAACTAGAGAATATATATTCTTTTCAAATATACATAGTGAATTCATCAAATTAGACTCAATGTAAGTTCATAGATGTTGCAATAAATTAAAAAGTGGTCAGCATCGTATACGTGAGTTCTCTGACCATACAATGATTAAGTCAGATATCAATGACAATAAGATACTGAAGAAAACTTCAAATATTTGAAAATTAAATAGCACTTGGAAATGATTCAGGGGGTCAAAACGTGCACAATATAAAAAATATTTTGAACTGAGTATTAGTGAAAATACAGTATATCATAATTTGTGGGATGAAGCTAAAGTCTTATTTAGAGGAACACTGTAGCTTTAAATGCTTATGTTAGAAACAAAGAACAATAAAAAATTAATGATCTAAGGTTCTGCCTTAGGGCTACCCTGATAGCTCAGCTGGTAAAGAATCCACGTGCAGTGTATGAGACCTGGGTTCAATCCCTCAGTTGGGAAGATCCCCTGGAGAAGGGAAAGGCTACCCACTCCAGTATTCTGGCCTGGAGAATTCCATGGACTGTATAGTCCATGGGGTCACAAAGAGTCGGACACGACTGAGCGACTTCACTTCACTTCACTTCACATATGCATGTGTACATATATATACATAGCATATATATACATAGCATATATATATATATATATATATATGCGTGTATTTATTTATTCACAAACATACATGTCATGAATTGTAGTACCCAATATTATAGAACTGGCAAATATCCCCAGATTGTTGTACACATTTAATGCAGTACCAACCAAAATCTTAAGATTTTTATTAGCCTTTAGAAACTAATGAGAAAGTTAATGTGGAAAAGCAAAGGAGCAAGAATAGGTTCTGCCTTAGGGCTACCCTGATAGCTCAGCTGGTAAAGAATCCACGTGCAGTGTATGAGACCTGGGTTCAATCCCTCAGTTGGGAAGATCCCCTGGAGAAGGGAAAGGCTACCCACTCCAGTATTCTGGCCTGGAGAATTCCATGGACTGTATAGTCCATGGGGTCACAAAGAGTCGGACACGACTGAGCGACTTCACTTCACTTCACTTCACATATGCATGTGTACATATATATACATAGCATATATATACATAGCATATATATATATATATATATATATATGCGTGTATTTATTTATTCACAAACATACATGTCATGAATTGTAGTACCCAATATTATAGAACTGGCAAATATCCCCAGATTGTTGTACACATTTAATGCAGTACCAACCAAAATCTTAAGATTTTTATTAGCCTTTAGAAACTAATGAGAAAGTTAATGTGGAAAAGCAAAGGAGCAAGAATAGGTTATTAGAAGTAAGTTCATTAATATTATCCATCAAATATTTTCTTTCCCCCCCTGCCTGAGGTGATAATTGGCCACGTGGCTTACTTGTCAATAAATGCAAATATGCAATGTGCTACTTCTGGGTGGAAGCTTTATGAGCCAGTGAACAATTTCATATTCTCTTTCTCTTTCCCTCTATCAAGATAATTAGCAATACTGTGTGCAGGAGATTGGCTACTCTGTCAGCATGGGTCACAGAATAAGAAGATATCAAGTAGATTACCTAGACAACTCAAAATGGACATATATAGTGAGACCAAGACAAATGCTCTGTTGTTTCAGGCCTCTGCAATTTAGGGTAGCTTATTGCTACTGCATTTAACCTAATTTAAATGAAGTATGTATAATATGGAAGTATTTACTCTTTGAGACTTATCAAGATATTATAACACTAAAGTAACTAAGACCATAATGTACTGGATCAAGCATAAACAAATAGACTAGAGATGAAGAAATGCACCTTCATTATGATTATTTGATGCTAAAAATAACTGACATGTTGTTTACAGTAAACAATACTGTGAGAACGAAATACATATGAAAGAAAATAAAACTTGAATTCTACTTTATACTCTACACAAGTACCAGTTCTATGTGGATTAATAAATGTAAAAGGCAAAAAATAAGCTTTTAGAGGATAATGTAGAAGAATATGTTCAGGTTCTTGGGATAAAAATAATTTTTTTTAAATGGGGAGCAAAGAGCACTAAAAAAAATAAGGAATTATTGTACTGCATCAAAACTACAGACCTGTTGTTGTTGCCGTTTAGTTGTTAAGTCACGTCCGATTCTTTGCAACCCCATGGACTGTTATCAGCGTACAATTATATGAGAGTGAAAATACATGCTTCCCCATGAGAAAATATATTTGTAAATTATATAAACAACATTGGGCTCATATCCAGAATATAGAGATATAAATATATATAACATACATGTCTATGTATAGAGTATGAATACCATGTTTATATAGATGTTATATATGATATACATATATAAACATATAAAATACGCAAAGACAAAAACCAGTCAAAAACGGGAATGGACAGGTGACTTAAATATGCTATTCAAAAAGGACAAAATCCAAATGTCCAATAAGCCTGTAGAAAAGATGTCCAACTTCTTTAGTTAGCAGGGATCTCTAATAACTAAACAAAAACCATGACTGTATTAGTTCAGTTTAGATGTATTATTTTAGAATGGCTAAAATTTAAAAGGCTAACAATAATAAGAATTGGCAATGATGTTGAATATCAAGAATACTCATATATTGCTAGGAGTTTCAATTATGGATGGACACTTGTTCTTGGTAACATATTTGGCACTGTCTCCTGAAGCAAGCAGTGCATATACTGTATGACCCAATAATTACACTCTCAGATAGATAGCCTGAAGAGGTTTAGGCATACAAGCATGAGGAGATATGTAGAAAATGTTTATAGCAGTTTAATTGTGATAGCCCCAAAATAGAAATAAAAAATGATTTGACAGTAGAATTTGCATTATATTTATATAATAGAAAAAAATCAAACAAAATTAATGACATATTTACATATGACCACCTGAATGAATCTTAGAAGTATAGTATTGACTAAAGAGCTAAACAGAATTTTCTGCTTTTGTAAATTTCAGAAACAGTTAAAAGAAAACTATAGTGTCTTCTTGTTTTTCGGTCACTAAGTCGTGTCTGACTTTTTGCAACCCATGAACTGTAGCACACCAGGCTTCCCCATCCTTCACTATCTCCCAGAGTTCATGCAAGCTCATGTTCATCATCCGTTTAGTTCAGTTCAGTTGCTCAGTTGTATCTGACTCTTATATAGTGTCTAGAAATGCACATATATGCAGGCTTCCCTGGTGGTGTATGTGTGTTTGCCGCTCAGTTGTGTCTGACTCTTTGCGACCCCATGGCTCAGATGGTAAAAAATTCAACTGCAATCAAGGAGACCTGGGGTATCAGGAAAATCTCCTGGAGAAGGGAATGGCTACCCAATACAGTATTCTTGTCTGGATAATTCCATGGACGAGGAGTCTGGATAATTCCATGGATAGAGGAACCTGTAGTCTGGGCTACAGTCCATGGGGTTGAAGAGTTGGACACTACCAAGTGACTAAGACCCATACTCACACATATGCATTGCAATTATAAAGGAAAACAAGAATTTAGAGATATGTAAGTCCTGGCAATATTTTCCTTTCTAAAATTGGTTGTGGTCATGATGATTTTAAAGCTATGTATTGTTTTTTGTTTGTTTGTTTTGTTTTGTTTATTTAATATTTTTATTTTGTTTTTTGCTTTGGCTGCATCCTTCATTCTTTCTGGAGTTATTTCTCCACTGATCACCAGTAGCATATTGGGTACCTACCGACCTGGGGAGTTCATTTCAGTGTCCTATCTTTTTCCCTTTTCATGCTGTTCATGGGGTTCTCAAGGCAAGAATACTGAAGTGGTTTGCCATTCCCTTCTCCAGTGGACCACATTCTGTCAGACCTCTCCACCATGACCCATCAGTCTTGGTTGGCTCCGCACAGCATGGCTTAGTTTCACTGAGTTAGACACGGCTGTGGTCCATGTGATCAGATTGGCTAATTGTCTGTGATTGTGGTTTCAGTCTGTCTGGTCTCTGATGCCCTCTCTCAGTGACTACTGTCTAACTTGGGTTTCTCTTACCTTGGGCGTGGGATATCTCTTCATGGCTGCTCCAGCAAAGTGCAGCCACTTCCCCCTACCTTGGACGTGGGGTAGCTCCTCTCGGCCGCTGCCTCTGACCCTGGATGTGGGGTAGTTCACTCGGCAGCACTTCTGCACCGTCCGTTGCAGCCACCGATCAGTGCAAAGAAATAGAGGAAAACAATAGAATGAGAAAGACTAGAGATCTCTTCAAGAAAATTAGAGATACCAAGGGACCATTTCCTGTGAAGATGTGCTCAATAAAGGGCAGAAATGGTAGGGACCTAAGAGAAGCAAAATATACTAAGAAGAGGTGGCAAGAATACGCAGAAGTATACAAAAAAAATCTTCATGACCCAGATAATCAAGATGGTGTAATCAATCACCTAGAGCCAGCCATCCTGGAATGTGAAGTCATGTGGGCCTTAGGAAGCATCACTACAAACAAAGCTAGTGGAAGTGAGCTTTGAGCTTTGAGCTATTTCAAATCCTGAAAGATGATGCTGTGAAAGTGCTGCACTCAATATGCCAGCAAATTTGGAAAACTCAGCAGTGGCCACAGGACTGGAAAAGGTCAGTTTTCATTCCAAGCCCAAAGAAAGGCAATGCCAGAGAATGCTCAAACTACTGCACAATTGCACTCATCTCACATGCTAGTAAAGTAATGCTCAGAATTCTTCAAGACAGGCTTTGGCAATACATGAACCATGAACTTCCAAATGTTCAAGCTGGTTTTAGAAAAGGCAGAGGAACCAGAGTTCCAATTGCCAACATCCGCTGGATGACCAAAAAAGCAGGAGAGTTCCAGAAAAACATCTATTTCTGCTTTATTAATTATGCCAAAGCCTTTGATTATGTGGATCACAATAAACTGTGGAAAATTCTGAAGGAGATAGGAATACCAGACCACCTGACCTGCCTCCTGAGAAATATGTATGCAGGTCAGGAAGCAACAGTTAGAACTGGACATGGAACAACAGACTGGTTCCAAATAGGAAACAGAGTAGGTCAAGGCTGTATATTGTCACCCTGTTTATTTAACTTATATGCAGATTGCATCATGAGAAACGCTGGGCTGGAAGAAGCACAAGCTGGAATCAGGATTGCTGGGACAAATATCAATAACCTCAGATATGCAGATGACACCACCCTTATGGAAGAAAGTGAAGAAGAACTAAAAAGCCTCTTGATGAAAGTGAAAGAGGAGAGTGAAAAAGTTGGCTTAAAGCTTAGCATTCAGAAAACTAAGATCATAGCATCTGGTCCCATCACTTCATGACAAATAGATGGGGAAACAGTGGAAATGGTGGCTGACTTTATTTTTCTGGGCTCCAAAATCACTGCAGATGGTGATTGCAGTCATGAAATTAAAAGATGCTTACTCCTTGGAAGGAAAGTTATGACAAACCTAGACAGCATATTAAAAAGCAGAGACATTAACTTGTCTACAAACGTCAGTCTAGTCAACGCTATTGTTTTCTGAGCAGTCATGTATGGATGTGAGAGTTGGACTATAAAGAAAGCTGAATGCTGAAGAACTGATGCTTTTGAACTGTGGTGTTGGAGAAGACTCTTGAGAGTCCCTTGGACTGAAAGGAGATCCAACCAGTCCATCCTAAAGGAGATCAGTCCTGAATATTCATTGGAAGGACTGATGCTGAAGCTG
This sequence comes from Bos indicus x Bos taurus, assembly GCF_003369695.1. Classification (NCBI taxonomy): domain Eukaryota; kingdom Metazoa; phylum Chordata; class Mammalia; order Artiodactyla; family Bovidae; genus Bos; species Bos indicus x Bos taurus. Next base: position 22,904,387 of record NC_040103.1, on the reverse strand, counting down.
AAACTCCAATACTTTGGCCACCTGATGCAAAGAGCTGATTCATTTAAAAAGACTCTGATGCTGGGAAATATTGAGGGCAGGAGGAGAAGAATACAATGGAGGATAAGATGGTTGGATGGCTTCACCAACTCAATGGAAATGGGTTTGGTTGGACTCCGGGAGTTGGTGATGGACAGGGAGGCCTGTCGTGCTTTGGTTCATGGGGTCGCAAAGAGTTGGACATGACTGAGCACCTGAACTGAACTGAACTATTTTTTTTTATTTCAGTATGTAAAATCTTAAAAGAAGAAAGTATCCTATCCATTCATCTCTAATTTTTCTCTATATTTAATATTCATGTCCAAATGCATTTTGTCATGTCACTGCGAGAGAGGTCTATACCATATTATGATTATTTACAGGAACAACTACCCTCATCTTTTTATGCTTTCCAACTAGAAGATAATGCCTTACTACATGAATCTTTCCCAAATTAGGAGGGCAATAGAACACTTAGTTTATTTGGTCCTAGAAAATTTAAAATAATAAGTACACAATACATATTTTATATTTACATGAAATGTAATCAAGTTGTTGATATTATTTAGCAGTATAACTGGACTAAATTTTCTTCTGATACTTTTTGCTTATTAGACTGTGTACTTTAGATAAAAGCAAACCAGGCACAGTTATCCCATAGATAGAAATTGAGTGCCGACTTCATTTTTTCTGGAATATAGCTTATTCACTCATGACATGATCATATAAATTTGTTGTTGTTCAGTTACTAAGTCATGTCCTCTGTTTATGACCCGGTGGACTGCAGCACAGCAAGCTCCTCTGTCCTCTGCTATCTACTGGAGTTTGTTCAAATTCATGTCCATTGAGTTGGTGATACTATCTAACCATCTCATCCTCTCCCACCCTCTTCTTTTGCTTTCAATCTTTCACAGAAACAGGGTCTTTTCCAATGAGTCCATATAAGTTAAGTGTATGGAATACTCAAGAGATTTATTAGCTTGAACCTAGACTATATTACTACAAATAGGATAGGGATTTGTTTTTAATTTTCTACAAAAGCAATGTCAGTTTACACTTATTAAAATACTCCTCTAGCTTGGTTTTTGAGTTACATATTCACAAAATCCTTGAGATAGGAAAGGACCCAAAGCAATGTTTGCAGTCTTCAGCAACTCAAATTTACTTGTAATGATTAGCTATCCGTTTCCATACCCCTGAGACATGATCTTCTCAGGAATTAGAAAATGTTCAACATCAGGTATTGATTTCCTGCCTATATTAAAGGAGAAGGGATTTTATAGGTTCATAAGCTATCTGGTACAAAGGAGAAGAAAATTCAGTAGAAGGCTGGTCATTTCCTAGTATCCTGGCCATCCTGTATCTTTCATAGTTAGCACATTAGAATATTTAATTCCAAGAGGGACATTATAACTGATTAAAGCTTAAGTCACTTTTTTATGTAAAGTAAATCCTGCTGCTGCTGCTAAGTTGCTTCAGTCGCGTCCGACTCTGTGCAACCCCATAGACAGCAGCCCACCAGGCTCCCCCGTCCCTGGGATTCTTCAGGCAAGAACACTGGAATGGGTCGCCATTTCCTTCTCCAATGCATGAAAGTGAAAAGTGAAAGTGAAGTCGCTCAGTCGTGTCTGACTCGTAGCGACCCCATGGACTACAGCCCACCAGGCTCCTCCATCCATGGGATTTTCCAGGCAAGAGTACTGGAGTGGGGTGCCATTGCCTTCTCCTAAAATATCATTAAATCTTTTGCATTAAGTTGTCTCAGGGCTGAGGCAGTAAATAAAACTACTGGTAGAGCTGGTACATAGAATAGGTCTTTCATTTAGCTCAAAAGTAGTTAGAACAAAATTAAAATGCTGGAAAACAAATATATGTCTCAAGAAGATTGAGCTAAATTTTAAATAAAAATAATTCAGAAATTTTCATTGATTCCCTTATTTCACCAGGAGTCATAGAAGACACTTATTTAATCCTCTTATAATTGAAAATTGGGTATTGTTACATGCTGCTCATACTTTTCTTCATTATTGAAATGAGCTTGTGAAATAAACACAGATGTTGAATAGAAGGATTTTGAATAACTCTAATAGAGCTTCACTCCTCCTATCTTAAGAAATGGAATTCATTTCTTGAGCAAATAAAAATAAATTAAAAAATATAAAATTTCTTGTAATTCTGCCAGAAATAATAGAATAATATTTTGGTATTATTTTTAGATAATTCAGTGATAGGTAGATATCGCTACACATAAAACTAAATTGTATCACACTCCTATCATTAATCTTTTCTTTCACTTAAAATACCTTGAACCCTTCTCATGTTTTTAAATCTTGTCCTGCAATGTAACTCTTCATGGTATAATAGTATTTCATTAAAAAGCTGTATTATAATTTACTTAACCAACCTTCATTTTGGTCATTTATTATGTACTATTTATTTATTTATTCATTTATTTATTAAACACTACTGTGGTATTGTTAAGGTAAATTTAAACATACATCTTTGGTTGTTTCATTAGAGTACATTTATAAAAGTGAATATGCATATGTACAATTTTTAAAATATATATTATAAAACATTTTTCACACACAGAAGTAGGAGCTTCTTAAATGAGTCTTTAGCAGCCATTTGATAATATGCATCTCTTAAGTGTTGTAAAGTTAAAATCTACTGAGTAGCAAGGGGAAGAATAAAGAATCCTCTCCCTTGGGATGAGCACATGTATTACAACCTAATAGTTCATCTATTAAAAAAAAAAGAGTTTTGACTTTGCACAATATCAAGATCACTTTTTAAGTCTTAGTATCACAGAATACTGAAGAAGGAAACATATGTTATGGAGGAAAACTTATGACTTCTCTATAGAAGAACATTTTGCCTAATGACATGTTAAAATTTTTTTCATGGATTAATAAAAGATTGAGAGGTACATTTGTTGTAAGAACATTTTTATAATATATGTAAGGAGAAGGCAATGGCACCCCACTCCAGTACTCTTGCCTGGAAAATCCCAGGGACGGAGGGGCCTGGTACACTGCAGTCCATGGGGTGAAGTCACGACTGAGTGACTTCACTTTCACTTTTCACTTTCATGCATTGGAGAAGGAAATGGCAACCCACTCCAGTGTTCTTGCCTGGAGAATCCCAGGGATGGAGAGCCTGGTGGGCTGCCGTCTATGGGGTCGCACAGAGTCGAATACGACTGAATCGACTTAGCAGCAGCAGCAGCAGCAAGTAGCTTAGATCTAGGGAAAAACTTTTTAATCTGGATTTGATAGAAAAAAAATTGTTGGACTTCTAGTTCAATACCTGTTCAGGGGGTTCCATGAAAAGACAAAGGATGTGACATCAAAAGGTGAGCCCCCCAGGTTGGTAGGTATCCATTATGCTACTAAGGAATAGCTGAGAAATAGCTCAAGAAAGAATGAAGAGACTGGATCAAAGCAGAAACAATGCCCAGTTTTTAATGTGTCTGGTGGAGACAGTAAAGTCGGATGCTGTAAGAACAATATTGCAGAGGTACCTGGAGTGTTAGGTTGATGAATCAAGGTGAACTGAACATGGTCAAACAGGAGATGGCAAGAGTGAACATCGATATTTTAGGCATCAGTGAACTAAAATGGATGAGAATACGTGAATTTAATTTGACCATTAATTCTACTACAGTGGGCGAGAATCCCTTAGAAGAAATGGAGTAGCCCTTATAGTTAACAAAAGAGTCCAAAATGCAATACTTGGGGGCAGTCTTAAAAATGACAGAATGATCTTGGTTTGTTTCCAAGGCAAACCATTCAACATCACAGTAATCCAATCTGTGCCTCAAAATTAATACCAAAGAAGCCAAAGTCAAATGGTTCTATGAAGATCTACAAGACCTTCTAGAACTAACACCAAAAAAGATGGCCTTTTAATCATAGGAGATTGGAATGCAAAAGTAGGAAGTCAAGAGATACCTGGAGTAACAGGCAAGGTTGGCCTTGGAGTACAAAATGAAGCAGGGCAAAGGCTAACAGAGTTTTGCCAAGAGAATGCATTGGTCATACACCCTCTTCCAACAACACTGGAGATGACTCTATACACGGACATCACCAGATGGTCAATACTGAAATCAGATTGATGATATTTTTTGCAGCCAAATATGGATAATCTGTATACAGTGAGCAAAAACAAGATCTGGAGCTGAAAAATAAATGCAGAAGGCAAAATGACTGTCTGAGGATGCTTTACAAATAACTGAGGGAAAAAATGAAGATAAAAAGAAAGATATACTGAACTGAATGTAGAGTTCCAGAGAATAGCAAGGAGAAAGAAGAAAGTTTTAAGTGAACAATGCAAAGAAATAGAGGGGGAAAAAAATAGAATGGGAAGGACTAGAGATCTTTTCAGGAAAATTGGAGATACCAAGGGAAAATTTCAAGCAAAGATGGGCACGATAAAGGACAGAAATGACAAGGACCTAATAGAAGCAGAAGAAATTAAGAAAAGGTGGCAAGAATACTCAGAAGAACTATACAATAAAGGTCTTAATGACTCAGATAACCATGATTTTTGGTCACTCACCTAGAGTCAGACATCCTGCATGGGACATCAAGTGGGTCTTAGGAAACACTACTATGAACAAAACTGATGGAGGTGTTAGAATTCTAGCTGAGGTATTTCAAATCCTAAACAATGATGCTGTTAAAGTATTGCAGTCAATATGGCAGCAAATTTGGAGAACTCAGCAATGGCCACAGGACTGGAAAATGTCAGTTTTCATTTCAATCTCAAAGAATGGCAATGCCAAAGAATGTTCAAACTTCTGTACAATTGTACTCATTTCACATGCTAACATGGTAATACTCATAATCCTTCAAGCTAGCCTTCCATAGTATGTGTACCAAGCACTACTAGATGTACGGACTGGATTTAGAAAAGGCAGAGGAATCAGAGATCAATTATCAACATCTGCTGGATCAGAGAGAAAGCAAGGGAATTCCAGAAAAATCCTACTTCTGCTTCACTGACTATGCTAAAGCCTTTGACTGTGTGGATTACAACAAACTGTGGAAAATACTTCAAGAGATGGGAATACCAGACTACTTTACCTGCCTCCTGAGAAACCTGTATGCAGGTCAAGAAGCAACAGTTAGAACTGGACATGGAACAATGGATTGGTTCCAAATTGGGAAAGGAGTATATCAAAGTTGTATATTGTCACCCTGCTTATTTAACTTATATACAGAGTACATCATGTGAAATGCCTGGCTGGATAAATCCCAAGCTGGAGTCAAGACTGCTGGGAGAAATATCAATAACCTCTGATATGCAGATGATGCCACTCTAATGGCAGAAAGCGAAGAGGAACTAAAGAGTATATTGTTGAAAGTGAAAGAGGAGTGTGAAAAAGCTTAAAACTCAACATTCAAAAAGCTAAGATCATGGCATCCCATCACTTCATACAATTAGATAGGGGGGAAGTGGTACCAGTGACAGACTCTATTTTCTTGGACTCCTAAATCATTGAGGATGGAGACTGCAGCCATAAAATTAGAAGACGCTTGCTCCTTGAAAGTAAAGATATGACAAACCTAGACAGCATATTAACAAGCAAAGACATCACTTTCCCAACAAAGGTCCATCTAGTCAAAGCAATGACTTTTCCTGTAGTCATGTACAGATGTGAAATCTGGACCATAATTAAGGCTAAGTGCTAAAGAATTAGTGCTTTTGAACCGTGGGGCTGGAGAAGACTCTCTAGAGTTCCTTGGACAGCAAGCTGATCAAACCACTCAGTCCTAAAGGAGATCAACCCTGAATATTCATTAGAAGGACTGATGCTGAAGCTGAGGAGCCAATACTTTGGCCACATGACAGAAAACCCAACTCATTGGAAAAGACTCTGATGCTACAAAGGCTTGAGTGGAGGAGGTTGTGGGGGGTGGGCAACAATGAACATGAGTTTGAGAAAATTCTGGGAGATAGTAAAGGACAAGGAAGCTTGGTGTATACTGCAGTCCATGGGGTCACAAAGAGTCAGACACAACTTAGTGATTGAACAACAGCAGCACTAATAGTTTTGCAAGAGATCTGAAAACGACAGTACAGAATAAAAGCACCATGGAGATGTCAAACTGGTATGATTAAATTTGAGCAAGTATTTGTAGTTCTGGCAGATTAAGCAGAAATGAAAGCGATCATGTTCTTTTATAACATGTATCCAATAGATTTAGAAGGAAATGATTGACACTACCCCTGCATGATGATGGAATTTGTACAGGAAATAACAAGAGAAACCTGAGAATTACTGCAGATTCTCTATTGAAATTATTGATTGGTTAGCAAATGGTTAAAATCATTGATAATTATTAAGATGTGTTTGTTCTGAGGATAAAATTCCCAGAATGGGTTAGCATATGCCATAAATATAGAATGTAGTTCTAATTGCTGTACTTTGATTTAAAAATAGATATGGAAAAGATCTGGGTCAAATTAAGGAAAATTAGAAGAATTTGTATATGAGGATCATGCATTTTTAAAAGATAAGGCCTGAGAGGGAGTAATTTCTAATTTAATATAGTTTTGGAAGGTATGTAAAAGATGAACACACACTTATCAATTTATAGACTAGAAATTTGAATGTAGGTCTGTTCATCAATCAACACCTACCTAGACCCAAGTCTGTCTCTTCCAAATTCCATTTGCTCATTTGTGTTCAACTCTTTGGGGCCCCATGGACAGTAGCCCACCAGGTTCCTCTGTTCATAGAATTTTCCAGGCAATAAAATGGGAGTAGGGTCATTCCCTACTCAAGGGGGAATCTTCCTGATTAAGGGATCAAACCCAAGTCTCTTGTGTCTCCTGCATTGGCAAGCAGATTCTTTACCACTACTGCAACCTAGGAAAGCCAAATTTAACATAGTGATGATTGTGTCTGTGTTTTTTTAAGAATTGTTTTATAAGTAAAATACACCTAAAGATACTGCTACTCATGCTCGCCTACAGTAATTTATGTGAAAAATGCCTCAGCCTCATTTATTCAGTTTAGAACATCTGTACTAATGATTTTCAACTTGAGTTTTTACCCATAAACCATTTTTGTTTTTTCAGTTAAAAAAATAAGATACCTGGGGCATATCTCTCTCAATCAGTGGTCAAGTGATTCCCTTGCATTTTATGTGTTTCTCCTGATCTCAGAACTGACTTATCTAACTTTCTGGTGTGACTTCCTCTAACCCATAAACTAACAAAGAGAATATCATTTACAGCAAAAAACCTGTATTTCAAGTGAGATCATTCCAAACATACTAGCCACCTAGTCATTGTGTTGTGGTGATATTAGTAACAGACTAAGGTTACTAAGGCTTTACACAATTCTATGAGATAATTATAATATGATGACAGTTCCAGTAATGATAGCAGTAGTACTTTGCCACACATCATCATATTGGAACAAAAGTTCTGCAGGTTGATGTGTGCTCACTTATGTCCAACTCTTTGTGACTCCATAGACTATAGCCTGCCAGGCTCCTCTGCCCATAGAATTTTCCAGACTAAAATCCTATAGATTGGCAAGATACATCTAGTAAGTGAACAAATAAAACTGAAAAGCTGAGGAATAATAAAATAATAGAGCTATCACACACATTAAAAAAAAAAAAAAAACACCTAGTGAAAGTAAGTTAAATTGGGAGACTGAAGTGTATTAACGATCTCTAAAATTGCTTTTTTCCTACTCATCTAAAATCTAGCTAGGATGGATTTCATTTATATCAGGACAGTATTATTGTGGAAGACATTCATCTTTTCTTTAAATTCACAGCACCTCTTGACAACAGGATGCTTAAAGTCAGTAATTTTCTTTATATTTTCATGGTTAGTCTATTGGGTTCAAATGACATTTTGATAATTATTTAGAAAGTTTATCCGAAAATTTTCAAATGCCTGATTCACCAAAGTCATGTGTATGCTCTAGAAGCATGCAGGCTGAACTGCCTGTGAAGCAAGCACTTTGTTTTTGGTTATGTTGGTTGCAACACTGCCCCATTCTTAAAACTTCTCACAGGAAGTGCCAATCAAGGTCAAAGTCAATACTTCCAAAGTAAAAGTGAAATTCACTCAGTTGTGTCCCATTCTTTGCAGCCCTGTGGACTATACCATCCATGGAATTCTCCAGGCCAGAATACTGGAGTAGGAAGCCTTTCCCTTCTTCAGGGGATCTTCCCAATTAGGAATTGAACCTGGGTCTCCTGCATTGCAGGAGATTCTTTACCAGCTGAGCTACAGGGGAAGCCCAAGAATATTGGAGTGGGTAGCCTATCCCTTCTTCAGCAGATCTTCCCAACCCAGGAGTTGAAACAGGGACACCTGCACTGCAGGCAGATTCTTTACCAACTGAGCTATCAGAGAAGACCCAATACTTCCAAAGTCACTTAGTATTACAGCTCTAAACACAGTGGACTTATAAGGGCTAAGCTCTGGAAACATCTTTCCCAGAAATAGCAAAGCTGGTATGCTAAGTCCAGTAACACCAGTTACTCTAAAAATTCTAAGGCCACTACCTTGAAAGAGCTTTAACAGGGGCTTCTACCAACTTTTGTAACAAATGTAAGAAAGAGTGTACTATCTATATAAGGACAGTGTCTATGATTGACTTGTGGAGAGGGTGGTTATTACTACTCCTGCTGGTGGTGGTGACTTTGTGATATGTCCTGAGGGCTGACTGACATCTTTTAGCGTTTCAGTACAGTGAAAAAATCTTAGCGAAACACCTGAAAATACGGTGTTCTTTCTTTCTTTTTTTTTCTTCTGCTTTGAAGAGATATTAATCCTTTTGACTGATTTTAATAACATCATGGAGAAGACCCATTCTTTAAAGGGAAATGGAAGGATCCACAAAAGCTTGCCTTCAGTTTATCTCACATAAACGTAGATTAACTAAGAAAAGTCTTACTTTCAGTGGTGGATTTTTTTGAAGTTAATGAGTGAAACCATTGTATGGGTTGGGTTCTGTGTTAACATCTATATTGTCTTTGCATTCAAAAATATTGAACCTTAAATATAAGTGAATTTCATGCTCTGAAACACCAAGATATAGTCTGGTGTGGTCACTGTGGTCCTAATCTTATTCACCCTTACTATTGTGAATCTTTAGCTTCTGTGAATTGTTAAGCTAACGACCAGGTTCCACACAGGAGCTAATTGCTATTTATTTTCTTACATTACAAATTTGTTTTTAAAACCACTTGTCAAATTGAACAAACCACTCATGTTATTTGAAAAGTGAAAACAATTCCTATGAAAGAAAAAAAAAAATGTCTACCAAATTCAACTAAATGAGTCATCAGTAGTTTTAAATTTTATGTCTTTTTTTGGTAAAAATTTTGTTGCACATAAAATGCTTCACATCTGATTTAATCTTGGGCTTTTGTGACTAATAATTTTTCTCCCCTAAGACATGTCTTCTGTAGTTTTTCTTTCTGTCATTGAAAATACCATCAACTGGTAACTCAGGCCAGAAACTTGGGAATTATCCTTTTTTTGTTGTTCAGTCACTAAGCTGTGTCCAACTCTTTGCAACCTCATGGAGTGCAGCATGCCAGACTTCCCTATCCTTCACCATCTCCTGGCGTTTGCTCAAATTCATCTCCATTAAGTTGGTGATGCTGTCTAACCATCTCATCCTCTGTCATCCCCTTCTCCTCCTACCCTCAATCTTTCCCAGCATTAGGGTCTTTTCCAGTGAGTCCAGCTCTTCACATCAGGTGACCAAAGTTCAGCTTCAGCGTCAGTCCTATTAAATATTCAGGGTTGATTTCCTTTAGAATTGACTGGTTTGATCTCCTTGCAGCCCAAGAGACTCTCAAGAGTCTTCTCCAGCACCACAATTTGTAAGCATCAATTCTTCAGTACTCAGCATTCATTAAGAGCCAACTCTCACATCCGTACATGACTACTGGGAAAACCTTAGCTTTGACTATACAGACCTTTGTCATCAAAGTGATAACTATCCTTCTTAATTCTTGTCCATCACATTCAACTTGTCATAATTTTGTGAATTTTTCATGTTAATTATCCCTTGAATCTTCACTGCAACTATTGCCTTAGCTTGCAGACCATTCCTTCCCATTCCTAATCAGGAGGGCTGAAAACGAGGCTAGAAAAATGGAAGGAAACATGTCTTTTATGTCAAAAAACTCAGTCATCATAAAAATTATGCTTGACCCACATCATGGAGAGAATCCAGTTCTTCCCAGTCCGTTATGTGAAATGACATTAGCTCTTCAAATAGACTCAGCCAGCTGCTAAAAGTCACTGTGGGTTTGTCACCTAAATTTCCCCAGACAGAATTTCCTCCCGTTCATAGTTTGTGTCCTACTCAATCTAATTTGTATGGGTCCAGCTCCCAGGAAGCAGTAGTACTTTATTCCTGAGTTCTATACATAACCCAGCATATTTACATCTGTAATTTAAAATCACAGCTTTATTTATCTTTTACTATGCATGTTATGGCTCAGGGCTGCTGAGCAAAAAATAAATAGTACATGGAAATTCAGGTCTGCATTCAATGAAGAGTGGCTGTTTTCCAGTGTATAGTATCATTATATCTTCCTAGGGTAATATCTATCAACGAACTCATTAGCAGCTGAAAATTCAGATTGTTTGTTTTACTTAAGAAGCGTACTCCCAAAGAGAGTTCTCCTGAATGTAGGCCATTGCTTCTTCAGTGTGTAATTATTACAATAAGTAGGGCATTACTGTGGTACTTCACATGCACCAGTGAATATGCTTCAGCAATTAGGGATTCCAGGACCTTGAGAGTGAAATAAACATCCAGAACTTTTACAGTCTTTTCTGATCAGGAAGAAGTCTTCTCTAATATAGTAAATTTCCAATAATAATGTTTATAATTATTTGATATGGAAAAATGATTATCTTTTCTTCCATTTCCAGAATGAAAATTACTTTCTCCTCAAATTCTCACTCTTAACTGCTTTAAAAAAATCAGGATTTTTTGTGCATAATAATACCTTAAGGTTATATAGTTTATGTTTTGAAATCACTCCTAATATAATATACTTTACTATTTGATTCTAAGTAATTCTATTGGATAGATATCATATTCCAAATTTGACAGATTAAAGAGAAAATATAAAGAATGGGTTGCCCAACTATATACAAAGCTTCTAATTGAGAAAGGCAACTCAAATTCATTCTCAGGGAATTTTGTTTTATTTCTTCTCTCTCTCTCCCTGTCTTCAGATCTTTATAAAACAGAAGCTTAGAAAAATTTACTAATATTCCCTTTTGTTGGTAGCATCTATTTTTCCTTTTTTAAAATTAAACTATAGTTGATTTAGAGTATTATGTTAGTTTTAGGTATACAGCATAGTGATTCAGTATTTAATAGATTATACTCCATTTGAAGGTATTACAAAATAATGGCTATGTTTCCCTGTGTCATACAATATAGCCTTTTTGTGTATCTATTTTATACATAATAATTTTTATCTCTCAATCCCATACCCGGATTTTGCCTCTCCTCTCTTCCTTCACCCCACTAGTATCCAGTAAGTTGTTTCCTATATCAGTGAGTCTGTTTGTTACATATATATATATTTTTTTTTATTTTGGATTCCACATGTAAGTGGTAAAATACAGTATCTATCTTTCTCTGACTTATTTCATTGATCAGAATACTCTCTAGGTCTATCCATTTGTTGCAAATGATAGAATTTCATTATTTTTTATGAAATTCTGGTAATATTCTATCATATATATATATATAGAGAAAGTATATTCTCCACCTCCTCTCTCTCTATATATACACACACACACACATTTGATAGAATACACACATACAAACACACCACAGCTTCTTTATTCACTTATATGTTGATGGACACTTAGGTTATTTCCATAACTTGGCTATTGTAAATAATGCTGCTATGAACATTTGGGTGTACATATCTTTTACAGTTAGTATTTTCATATTTTTCAAAGATATACCCAAAATTAGAATTGCTGGGTCATATGGTAATTCTATTTTTAGTTTTCTGAGGAAACTTGATAATGTTTTCCATACTGATTGAACCAATTTACAATCCCAGCAACAATGTACGAGGGTCCCCTTTTCTCCATATCATCTCCAACATTTGATTTTTTGTGATGTTTGATGATAATCATTTTGACAGATACGAGATGATGTCTCCTGTGATTTTGATTTGCATTTCCCTAATAAATTAGCAGGAGAAGGTGATGGCACCCCACTCCAGTACTCTTGCCTGGAAAACCCCATGGATGGAGGAGCCTGGTAGGCTGTAGTCCATGGGGTCGCGGAGAGTCAGACACCATTGAGCGACTTCATTTTCACTTTTCACTTTCTTGCATTGGAGAAGGAAACGACAACCCACTCCAGTGTTCTTGCCTGGAGAATCCCGGGGACGGGGGAGCCTGGTGGGCTGCTGTCTATGGGGTCGCACAGAGTCGGACATGACTGAAGCGACTTAGCAGTAGCAGCAGCAATAAATTAGCAACGTTGAGCATACTTTTGTGTGCCTGTTAACCATCTCGGTGTGTCTTCTTTGGGAAACTGTCTTTTCAGATCTTTTCTCAGTTTTTTGAGGGTTTTTGCTTCATATTTGGTTGTATAATCTCTCTCTCTCTCTAAGTAAGTGAAGTCGCTCAGTCGTGTCCAACTCTTTCCGACCCCACGGACTGTAGCCACCAGGCTTCTAGTCCATGGGATTTTCCAGGCAAGAGTACTGGAGTGGGTTGCCATTGCCTTCGCCAGGGGATCTTCCTGACCCAGGGATCGAACTTGGGTCTCCTATATTGCAGGCAGACGCTTACTCTCTGAGCCACCAGGGAATAACATATACATATATATACATACACACACATACTACACATACATATTTATACATAGTATAAATATACTATTATATATATACTATATACTAATATATGCTATTATAAAATATATGTATTATAAGTGTGTGTATGTGTATATATAGATAGATATAGTATATTAACCGTTTATTGGTCATATTAGATAGATAGATATAGTATATTAACCCTTTATTGGTCATAGTACTTGCATTGATTAATATAGTATATTAACCCTTTATTGGTCATAGATAGATAGATATAGCATATTAACCCTTTATTGGTCATATTACTTGCAAATATTTCCTCCCATTCCATAGATTATCTTTTCATTTTGTCAATGGTTCCTTTGCTGTGCAAATGTTTTTAAGTTTGCTTAGGCTCCATTTGTTTATTTTTGCTTTTATTTATTTTGCCTTAGGAGATAGATCCAAAAAAATGTTGCCAAAATATATGTCAAAATATATTCTGCCTGTGTTCTCTTTTAGGAGTTGTATGGTTTCAGGGCTTACATTTAGATATTTAATCATTTAGAGTTTATATTTTTTATGATGTAAGAAAAAACTTTGATTTCATTATTTTACATGTAGCTATTCTGTTTTCCTAGCACCACTTGTTGAAGACACTATCTTTTGTCCATTATATAGTGTTTCATCCTTTGTCATAGATTAATTGACCATAGATGTGAGTTTATTTCTGAACTCTATATTCTATCCCATTGGTCTATGTCTGTGGTTTGTGCCAATACTATGCTGTTTGATTACTGTAGCTTTGTAGTATAGTCAGATATCAGGAATTGTGTTACCTCAAGTTTTGTCCTTTTTTCTCAAGATTGCTTTGGCAATTCAGAGTCTTTGTGGGTCTATATAAATTTTTGGATTATTTGTTCTAGTTTTGTGAAAAAATGTCATGGTATTTTGATAAGGATTTTATTAAATCTGTAGATAATCTGTGTAGTATGGAAACTTTAGCTATATGTATTCTTCCAATCTGAGAACATGGGCTATCTTTCCATTTTTTTGTATCACCTTCAATTTTCTTCACCTATAGTTTTCAGAGTATAGATCTTCCACCTTCTTGATTAAATTTATTCCTAGCTGTTTTATTTTTTGATGTTATTTTGTTTCAAACTTTTTTGCTGTATCTTTCTGATAGTTCATTATTAATATATTCTGTTTTTCTTAATTTTAGTTTTACTTTTCCATCTATGCTGCTGCTGCTGCTGCTAAGTCACTTCAGTTGTGTCCAACTCTGTGCGACCCCATAGTTGGCAGCCCATCAGCCTCCCCCGTCCCTGGGATTCTCCAGGCAAGAATACTGGAGTGGGTTGCCATTTCCTTCCCCAATGCATGAAAGTGAAAAGTGAAAGTGAAGTCGATTAGTCGTGTCTGACTCTTAGCGACCCCATGGACTGCAGCCTACCAGGCTCCTCCATCTATGGGGTTTTCCAGGCAAGAGTACTGGAGTGGGGTGCCATTGCCTTCTCCATTTCCATCTATACATTGGTAATAAAAGGGTTTGCTTTTATGGTCTCAGGGTGATTTGAATAGATGAGTGAACACTCCCTTGTTTGTCTTGACTATGTGGTTAAAATTGCCACAATATTTCTTAACTGACTTTCTATCTTGGATTCCTTCTTGTTTTCCTGTTCTGACCCTAGCTGACAAAGGTACAGAATTCAAATCTGAACAATTAGCAAATTGGTGAATTTTTGAGTATGGTAATTCAATAGGAAACATTCCATTTTGATGTTTACCTTTCTCTAACTCTAGTTTCTCTAATATTGAACTATAGGCAAGTCCTGGTGGTGCAGTCCATTGGCTAATGGTCCTCGTTGGAATGGCCCTCAAAATATCTTACTATGAAGATTTAATCAGCACTTTTTCTTTTGAATACAAACCTTATCAGTGCCTCCATACTTCTCCCTGTGATTCCATTCTTTAGTTATAAGAAAATCAATATAGACTTTTAAAATTTTTATTATTTTAGGTACTAGTATAAAAATTCCTTGTAGGGATGTACTTATTTGGGAAAAGGCTTTATTAAATGTGTAGGCTAGCAAAGTAGAAGGAACTATAGACTGGAGTCCTAGTTATATGGAAAGGGGATCCTCCTAGACACTTTCCACATGCCCTGGGGAAATAACATTAAAACATTAAAATTCATGCTTTTCAGAACAGTGAGGGATATGGATCACATATCAAATGAACTCAAAGTTCACTCTAATGAACATCCCATTACATAATGAGATAAATACACAATGAGAAAAATGTATTGTTTTATGACGGTATATCACAAGAAACTGGACCTAGATTACCTAGATTTGATAAAGTTTTCCTGAGGAAGTGACCTCTATTAGATGAATTATTCTTGTTGTGACCTCTATTAGATGAATTAGTTACCTAGAAAGAGGTAGAAAGGGGAACTGATGATAAATGATGCTAGAAAAATAAACAGGCATCAAATATTTCAGAGCTTTAAAGCCAAGTTAGATACTTTTGCATTTATCCTAAGAGACAGATGGGAACATCATGAGATTTGTAATTCAGAAATATTAGATTGTGGAGAGTGGCTGGAACCAGGGTTAAAGTTACCTTAATGGTCCCATTGAGAGATAATGGTACCAGAGTGTAGACTTGTGGCAGCGGACATAGTATCCAAGAAGCCAAAATGCTAGGTCAAGATCTTTAACAAAATGTCTCTTCTAGGAACCCACTGGAGGGAGAAAGAGTGAGAATAAAAGTAATGAGAAAAATAGAGCAGGTCATCCTTGCCTATTTTAACCCAGTTCTTACCCTGTGTCTTATGTACATATCTTGTTATACATCTTGGAAGTGTAGGGGAAATATTGCTTCATATGATCTGAGTTTTATATACCTGTTAACCTTTATCAAATATTTGTGTGTGACTTTTCTCTCTTGTTGTTCAGTTACCAAGTTGTATCCATTTTCTGAGTTTGTGTTCTCTGTTTTTCTGCTTTAGATAAATAGTAGATAAATAGAAAACACTCTTGACGATTAAAAATGTTAAGTCTCCTAATGTTTTTGAACTCTTTTTAGTTCATGCTTTTAGATAAGACCTAGTTAAATCTTCAGAAATTCCAAATACATTGAGAGAATGTCTAATCCAAAGCATTCAGACAATGCAAATATATACTTTTTTAAATTTAAAAATTTTCCAAACTCTTATCATAAAGTAAATTTAAAATTTAATAAATAGCTTATGTTTTGCCTTTATTTTTTTGTTGTTGAGCTGCTAACTCATGTCTGACTGTTACTCCATGAACTATAGCATGCCAGGCTCCTCTTTCCATGGGATTTTACTGTTTTGGGTTGACATTTCCTTCTCCAGGGGATCTTCTTGACCCAGGGATTGAATCCTCATCTCCTGCTTGGCAGGTAATTTATTTACCACTGAGCCATCTGGGAAGCCCCCCTTTGCTTTTACACTTATGGGGAATTGCTGGTGCCTTAAAAGGAACTTTGTAGATGTTTCTGATACAAAATTACTTTTTTTTTTCTTTAAAAGAGAGTTTATCAATTTGGCAAAGCTATCAAATTCATTTTTAATTCCTCCACCTGATCCCAATGATTTGGAAAATAATAGATATATTTTTCTACTACAAATTCTAAACTTATTAAATACCTGAGTGGCATATTAAAATGAATCCAAAAAATCTTGGTTATTTTTGTTTGTTTAATCATTAGAAATTAAGGTATTTTCATTACCTTAATTCATAATACACAGTACTGATCTCAGAATTGTCTTTTTTAAAGCAAATTTTCTCTGATTTTAGTTCTATATTATCAATTCAGTTCAGTCACTCAGTCGTGTCTGACTCTTTGTGACCCCATGAGCTGCAACACACCAGGCCTCCCTGTCCAACACCAACTCCCAGAGCCTACCCAAACTCGTGTCCATTGAGTCGGTGATGCCATCCAGCCATCTTATCCTCTGTCATCCCCTTCTCCTCCTGCCTTCAATCTTTCCCAGCATCAGGGTCTTTTCAAATGAGTCAGTTCTTGGCATCAGGTGGCCAAAGTATTGGAGTTTCAGCTTCAACATCAGACCTTCCAATGAACACCCAGGACTGATCTCCTTTAGGATGGACTGGTTGGATCTCCTTGCAGTCCAAGGGACTCTCAAGAGTCTTCTCCAGCACAACAGTTCAAGAGCATCAATTCTTCGGTGCTCAGCTTTCTTTATAGTCCAACTCTCACATCCATACATGACTATTGGGTACATGACTACTGGAAAAACCATAGCCTTGACTAGATGGAACTTTGTTGGCAAAGTAATGTCTCTGCTTTTTATTATGCTGTCTAGGTTGGTGATAATTTTCCTTCCAAGGAGTAAGCGTCTTTTAATTTCATAGCTGCAATGACCACTTGCAGTGATTTTGGAGCCCAGAAAAATAAAGTCAGCCACCGTTTGCCCATCTATTTGCCATGAAGTGATGGGACCAGATGCCATGATCTTAGTTTTCTGAGTGTTGAGCTTGAAGCCAACTTTTTCACTCTCCTCTTTCACTTTCATCAAGAGGCTTTTTAATTCTTCTTTGTTTTCTGCCATAAGGGTGGTGTCATCTGCATATCTGAGGTTATTGATATTTCTCTGGGCTATCTTGATTCCAGCTTGTGCTTCATCCAGCCCAGCGTTTCTTATGATGTACTCTGCATATAAGTTAAATAAGCAGGGTGACAATATACAGCCTTGACGTACTCCTTTTCCTATTTGGAACCAGTCTGTTGTTCCATGTCCAGTTCTACCTGTTGCTTCCTGACCTGCATACAGGTTTCTCAAGAGGCAGGTCAAGTGGTCTGGTATTCCCATCTCTTTCAGAATTTTCCACAGTTTATTGTGGTCCCACACAATCAAAGGCTTTGGCATAGTCAATACAGCAGAAATAGATGTTTTTCTGGAACTATCTTGCTTTTTCGATGATCCAGCGTATGTTGGCTATATTTAACTATATTATAGTTAAATCTAAAAAGTATAATGTTTCTTTAGATTCAGTTTTCCTTAAATTCATTTTTGTTTAAGGGACACTTTTATGATTAGCATATCAAAATGATCATTGAGCTTATCAAAACTAAATTCTTTGTGTATTTGTGTGGCTCAGATGGTAAAGATTCCACCTGCAAGAGGGAGACCTAAATTCTTTCCCTGGGTTCAGAAGATCCCCTGGAGGAGGGCTTGGAAACCCACTCTAATATTCTTGACTGGGAAATCCCATGGCCAGAGCAGCTGGAGAGCTACAATCTATGCGGTTGCAAAACAGTTGGACATGGCTTAGCGATGAACCATCACCAACCTGTCTTAATAAGTAGTATAGAGGACAGGAAAATAGTATTTTGATTTTCCTGTAAAGTAGTTTTCTTTTACAGACCTTCTAGGGAGTACTACGTTTTCCATAACTTAAATAGTCCTAGGCTGAATTTTCTCCTTTGCTCTAGCGGTATGGATTAAGAGAGAGAAAAGCTTGTACTAGAATATGTGTAAAAGAAACACATAGACATTCTCCCAAAAATCAACTTTGCACCCCTCCCTATTTAGTTAACTTTACTTTATTTTCTGACTGTGGGGCTTGTGAGATCTTAGTTCCCAGACCAAGGATTGAATCCAGACCCTTGGCAGTGAAAGTGCCTAAGTCCTAACCACTGAACCAGCAGGAAATTCCCACCCCTTTCCCTTTCTAAAAATTGCTTTTCATCACTAGAGTAGGTTGGGCTTCCCTGGTGGCTCAGACAGTAAAGAATCCATCTGCAATGCAGGAGACCTGGGTTTGATCTTTAGGTTGGGAAGATACCCTGGAGGAGGACATGGCAACCCACTCCAATATTCTTGCCTGGAGAATCCCCATGGACAGAGGAGCCTGGTGGGCTACCATCCATGGGGTTGCAGAGTCGGACATGACTGAGCAGTAAGCACAGCACACAGAGAGTAGGTTTTTTTAATGTGTATCCAAAATGCTTCCCAGGTAGTGCTAGTGGTAAAGAACCTACCTGCCAGTGCAGGAGATACGAGACCTTGATTCAATTCCTGGGTCAGGAAGATTCCCTGGAGGAGCGCATGGCAACCTACTCTAGTATTCTTGCCTGCAGAATCCCATGGACAGAGGAATCTGATGGGCTACAATCCATAAGGTCACAAAGAGTTGCATACAACTGAAGTGACTTAGCATGCACACACACAAATGCAAGTTAAAGCCTCATGAGAAGATTCATGTGAGTAAGGTTCTCATATAGGGATCATCCCTTCATGGAGTAATGAGACTGCAACACTATTAGGCCAAAGTTGAATGCAATCTAGTTGTTTATCAACTTGTGAGGGTCTATGACAGGTTACACCTCCTCACCACCACCCTTCCCCAGCCTCGAAATGCTTTTATAATTTAACATGAAGATGTGACTATGGAGATTCTTGATGACAAATATCATGTAGCTTACTTTTAAAATGCAATGATAGTTTCCAATAAATGAAAGAAGACAAAAAAGAAAAGATTACCAAAACTAAGGAAAAGTGGAAACACCAACATAGAAAGTGAGAAACGTTTGGTAGTAGAATATTATTTAAGAAGCTAAGAAAAGAATGCACAAAATTGGAGCATTGAATGTGATGTCATTACCATGGTTGCTACTATTCCAAAATTATTACAGTGTTACCAGTTTAAGTACATATCATATAAATTCTTGTCACATGCTAGCTTAGATGTATTTGAGGTATCATATATCTAGTTATTTTAATTTTCTCTACACACCATGACATTGAGGTAATCAGATCTATAGGTACTTCCACATAACTCATCTTTTTAATCCACAAAGTGCTTTTGTTATATTAACTAAAATGTTTAAGATTATTTGTATCAATGCCAATACTGAAATATTTCTGAGGGAAATTAAATTACATGGATTTATGTTCACTTTGAAAGTAACTGTTTTTAGGAATCTTTTAAGAGAAATATATACATCAGTTGATAGTATTAAATCTGTATGTTCAAAGGAACCTGAGAGGGATCAGCTAACTCAAGTACTGCCCCCACCCCAAATTCAGTGCAAACTTACCTATTCTTCTGGGAAAATGAGTTCTGGGAGAGCCAATATGACTCTTCTGGGTATATAAAATCAGTTTGAAGCAAAGTAAAACTCTAATTTAAGCCTCTTGTCTTACAATCTAGAGTTCCCTCTATAACTTCGCACAAATTATTCAGTCTTCATGCCTTTATTGTCTCACTAGTAAAATGAGAATACTGGTAGCATCTTCCTCATTGTATTCAAAATATTAATTCCAATGAACTTCTTAGAAACTCTGCTTAGGACACTGAAGTGGAGAAATTGGAAGCTTAGTGTATTGCCAGCTGGAAAGTACAATGGTATAGCCACTGTGGAAAACAGTATGACATTTCCTCAAAAAAGTTTAACTTAGAATTACCACATGACCCAGAAATTCTATTTGTGGTGTGTAGATGAAATATTTGAAAGCCAGGACTTGGTGAGATATTTGTACACCAATGCATATGCATTACTCACAGTAGCCAAGAGGTGGAGACAGCCTAAGTGTCCATCAGCAGAGAAATGGACAAGCAAAATATAGGTCTAGTGGAATATTATTCAGCTTTAAAAAGAAATAAAGTTTTGACACATGCTACAACAGATGGACCCTGAAAGCATCATTCTACATGTAAAAGCCACACACAAAAGGTCAAATGTTATACAATTCCACTTTTATGAGGTATCTAGAATAGTCAGATTGATAGGCTGAAGAGAGGAGAGAATAAAAAGATTTTGTTTGATGGGTACACGGTTTCATTCATTTTTATTTCAATTGACTGGCTTATTTTACTCTTTGCTCTTTCTTTTCTTTACATCATAACTTCGATCTACTCATAGTGTCTTCTTCTTTACAACTTTGGTTTGTTCTACTTCCTCAGGGCCTTAACCCCACTACTCCCCCTCTTCATAGGGGTACCGGTTCTGATAAAATCTGGTTCTGATTTTACTACATGGCCTCTGTGTAAGTCTTTGTTCAAATATTCAGTAGAGATTTGAATGCCTTAACCTTTTACATCATGCCCGTGACTACTAATGGTTGTTCTTGAATTGAATACCAGCCTATGATCTAAATACTTTTGAAAATGGAAAAAAAAATATGCTGAACTTGGCTATCTATGGCTGTTCTCTAAGAGTAAACCTTGAGTCAACTAATATCTTTTAGGGAGAGTTAATAAATATAGAGGGAACTATAATTAGCATGCTTAATGTACCAAGAAGCAAGGATAAATAAAACACAGTCCCTCCTATGAAGAGGCTCATATGGAGCAGAGGTGTATAAACACTCATGCAATATGATAATTACTATTTGGTTATATGGAAAAAGTACTTTTAAAAAACAGCAGACAGTTCACATTCTGGGGTATAGGGAATGGGACAGATGTCACAGTATGCAGTGGTATTTCAACAGGTTTGTAAAAGGTTAAGAGTCATTTCCTCAGAAGGACCAAAGAATGGAAAGTGATGGAGCAATGGTCTTGAGGCAGATTCAGTTGTAAGAAAAAAAAAATCGTGGAAGTATGGAGATACGTGATGTGATCAGGAGATAAAGCTGAAGACAGCTGGAATGTAGGCTAAAATGAGGGTGGTCATTACAGCAGGCAGTATGGGACAGGATCTCTTGTGCATTTGAAAAATAAATGTGTTTGTCACAAGGAGAATGGCCTGGAGCAAACAGGGTCTGGGTTAGGAAACTATTTGGAAGGGTATTAAAATAGTCCTGTTAATATATAAGATCATTTTAAAAAAATAGTCCTGTTAAACTAAGATCATGGCATCTGGTCCCATCACTTCTTGACAAATAGATGGGGAAACAATGGAAACAGTGACAGACTTTATGTCCTTGGGTTCCAAAATCACTGCAGATGGTGACTGCAGCCATGAAATAAAAAGATGCTTGCTCTTTGGAATAAAAGCTATGAAAAACCTAGACAGTATATTAAAAAGCAGACACGTTGCTTTGCCAACAAAGGTCCGTATAGTCTAAAGCTATGGTTTTTCCAGTAGTCATGTATGGATGTGAGAGTTGAGCCACAAAGAAGGCTGAGCACCGAATAATTGATGCTTTTGAACTGTGGTGTTGGAGAAGACTCTTGAGAGGCTCTTGGACTGCAAGGAGATCAAACCAGTCCATCCTAAAGGAAATCAGTCCTGAATATTCATTGGAAGGACTGATGCTGAAGCTGAAACTCCAATACTTTGGCCACCTGATGCAAAGAACTGATTCATTGGAAAATACCCTGATGCTGGGAAGATTGAAGGCAGGAGAAGGGGACGACACAGGATGAGATGGTTGGATGGCATCACCGACACAATGGACATGAGTTTGAGCAAACTCTGGGAGATAGTGAGGGACCGGGAAGCCTGGTGTGCTGCAGTCCATGGTGTGCCAAAGAGTCGGAAAGAACTGAGCAACTGAACAACCGCAACAAGATATAAAAAGGTCCTAAAGTTAAAGATGCTGTTTCAAAGGATAATCGACTGATTAGGTGATGAATGCGGTCAAGGGTGATCTGGTATGTACACATCTCAACCATAATCTAAAGAAAGAGGCCTCAGGAAGCAACATCATTCACTTTAAATTTAAGTCATGTTTAGCTATGCATAAGGAGTATTTGAGAATATTCTCTCCCACTTCTCAAGATATGTAGCTAAAATATTAGGAGGATGACACTGGGATGAATATTTCTTCTGCCTTAAAGAAGGTTTGCACATCATTCAAGTTTTTTTCTGCTTTTAGTTTTAATTTAAATATCAGGAGTCAAGTAGGATATGTATTTCTCGTAGTGTGCAGTGTTGAATCAGTTAAACTGAATCAGCTGCAGAACTGAAAATGTTCATACAAAATACAGCATGCCATATATTTCTGAAACCACATCACCACTAAGGGATCTACACGAGTACTTAAAAAGTATGCACAGACTGTGAAGGCATAATGGCAGTACAGTCGCATAAGTACAGTTGTTCAACTGCAGGGACAACGAAACACCAGAGACCGGAGCCTCTGCAGTGTACGCTGGGAGCTGTTGTTTTTGTTCAGTCACTTAGTCATGTCTGGTTCTTTGCGACCCCGTAGACTGCAGCACACCAGGCTTCCCTGTCCTACATTATAAGTTATTAGGTTAATAAAGCTCTAAAACTAAAGTCCGGGAATACTGCAGTTGTTATTACTAAAGGTAGGTTACATTTCCTTAAAATTCAATGTGTTCCTCTTTCATAAAAAAGAAATAAGAGAATATCAGCATAACAGTTTCAAGCAATTAATTTCTCTCCTCCTGTACCACCAGTAATTTGTTGAAAATCACAGCGGTGAGGTGCAGCCTTTAAGTTACTGAGTAGAAAAAAGATTCTTTTTATTGTTGCCATTATATTTTGGTGAAATCTGAATCTTGTGTCCAATATTCTGCCACACCAATGATTCCTATTTTCCAAATTCAAAAGTCATTTTTAATCCTCATTATTCTTTACTTTCCTATGGCATTTGACCTTTTGAAAAGATTTTCTTCCTCATCTCGACTCTTGAATACCTTACTTTTCTACCTCCTTGATGATTTCTTCTCTCATCTTTATCACTTCCATTTTATCCTTTCCTCATACGTATTGGTGCTTTCCAAACCTGTGTTCTTTCCTCTCTTCCATTATTATTCTTTTTTAATTTTTCTGCAACTCTGTTACTATCTCCTCTTCCCAAGAAGATGAGTTTAGGGTCTACCTTGCTTCCAGGTCTTCATTGTACTTGTTATTGCCTCTTCCTAAATGAATATCACCTTATACTAATTTCCACTTATTTTTCAGATTTCAGTCCTTTGAAACATCTTTCCTTATGGAGCTGAATACCTCTCCCACATGTTTTAACGCATCTTCTGCTCACCTTTACAATAGCCCCTACATTGTAACACTTAAGTATTGGAGTGTTTTCCTAACTGGGAGCCCCAGACCAATAGCATCACTATCACCTGGGAATTTGTTAGACAGGCAAATTCTCAGGCTCCAAAGCACATCAACTGAATCAGAAACTCTACTGTGTGGCTCAGGAATCTGTTTTAATAAGTCATTCAAGGGAATTCAGATACATTCTAAAGTCTGAGAATCACTGGTATGTTGCATTTGGCTGGCTTTGGTCTTCTTCCTCTTTTTGATCATGGGCTGCTTTAGAAACTATGATGGAATATTTTTCATTGTGATGTCCTTAGTATTCAGTGTAGAACTGGATACATTGTTGTTGAATAGCACTGATTTGTTACAATGCATGAACAAATAAATGAGTAAATGAATGACAACTTTTTTATGGAATTCAATTTCATATCTCTGATTGACCACTATGTAATTTGTAGAGAGAGCCAAGAGTCCCTTCAAAGTCAACCTCTGTATTAGAAAGGTTGACATCTAATACCCTTCATCAACAATGTCTTCCAAAACAGTTGCACACATCTGCTTTTACAACCCTGAATGACTTTTTAACCTCTGATCTCTCATTGTCTATCAGTACTATAATCATTCTCTTCATTAATCATGGAAGAACCTTAGTAATCACCTTTCTTTGAAGAATAACTTCATTCATTCTGAGTATACAACTAAAGCATATTGCCCATAGAAAGTCTGAACAATTCAGTTACACACACAAAATCAAATTAAAGCACTGAAATTCCATCACTCTGAAAGGACCATTTTTATTTGTATATATTTATCTAACTTTTAGTTCTAGCATATTTGCTAGAAGTGGCATTTTATGAAGAATGATGTTCTGTAATCTGCTGTTATTACACTATTGTGGGAATATTTCCATGTTCTAAAACATTATTTTCTACAGAATCATTTGTGTCTGCATGATATTCTTGACAATAATTGATCTATCCTAATTTAAATTATTAGAAGTCCTGTCGAAACTTTTTCAACACCTCTGCCATTGCAATCCAAGATCTTTCTTACTCGTGTATCCTATTACAGTAGCCTCCTTTGCCAAATTAATCTTTTTAAAGTGTGCTGCTGCTAAGTCGTTTCCGTCGTGTCCAACTCTGTGCGACCCCAGAGACGGCAGCCCACCAGGCTCTGCCATCCCTGGGATCCCCCAGGCAAAAACACTGTAGTGGGTTGCCATTTCCTTCTCCAATGCATGAAGTGAAAAGTGAAAGGGAAGTTGCTCAGTCGTGTCCAACTCTTCTCAACCCCATGGACTGCAGCCTACCAGGCTCCTCCGTCCATGGGATTTTCCAGGCAAGAGTACTGGAGTGGGGTGCCATAACTTTCTCCGTTTTAAAGTGTAGTTCTGAGCAAATCACTCAAAAGTCAAAAGGACTCTCCAGTACCTTCCAAATAAGGCTCCAGTCTTGAGCAGGACAGTTAAGGGCCCCTTATGCATACCCAGGCTCTAG
Organism: Bos indicus x Bos taurus; assembly: GCF_003369695.1. Classification (NCBI taxonomy): domain Eukaryota; kingdom Metazoa; phylum Chordata; class Mammalia; order Artiodactyla; family Bovidae; genus Bos; species Bos indicus x Bos taurus. Next base: position 22,879,081 of record NC_040103.1, on the reverse strand, counting down.
GTGAGACTGCTTACCAATCTCATAGCATTTCCCCTGTTTGCTCGCCTTTTGAATATTGCCACTTCTCTCTCCAAATTCTTTCCCACCCATGCTGCCCCCTTCACTGTGAAGCCTCGCTAAAATTCCATGCCTTATCCTCCTTCTTTGCTCTATGTTTTCTTCTTTAATTCTTATAATCATAGAAGAGACCATATATTTTTATTAAATTCACTTACTAATTTCCTGGGCTTCACAGGTGGCTCAGTGGTAAAGAATTTGCCTGCCAGTGCATGAGCTATGGGTTCTATCCTTGGGTCATGAAGATCCCCTGGAGAAGGAAATGGCAACCTACTCTGGTATCCTTGCCTGGGAAATCCCATGGACAGAGGAGCCTGGTGGGCTACAGTCCATGGGTTGCAAAGAGTAAGACATAACTGAGCAAGTGAGCAAGCACGTTCTCTCCTAACTGGAATATAAGCTCCATGAAGACAGTGATTTTTTTTTTTTTTCTTATGTCTTGTTCATTGAAAGAAAATGAAAGTGAAAGCAGCTCAGTCATGTCTGACTCTTTGCAACCCCATGGACTGTAGCCCTCCAGGCTCCTCTATCCATGGAATTGTCCAGGTAAGAATACTGGAGTGGGTTACCATTTTCTTCTCCTGGGGATCTTCCCAGCCCAGGGATCAAACACGGGTCTTCTGCATTGCAGGCAGATTCTTTACTGTCCGAGCCACCAGGGGAGGCTTGTTCACTGCCATATCCCTAAAACCAAGACCAGTGCTTGATACCTTCAAACAAACAAACACAAACAAAAAACCTCATAATATATTTGAAATATTGAATGATAATGAGTGGACAAATGAAATAATTGATCAACAATGAATATCTACTGGTAAAATTCTTCAAGTCCTCAAGGAAGTCAAAGCTTTTCTTCCTGTGATTTGCATACAACGAGGATTCACTACCTACTTGTCCAAAGTAAATACAAATGACCAGTTAAACATTATTCTTTCCTGAAGCCTTTTCTTAGAATTGCTGCTGCAGGTGATCTCTCTCTAAAGACTGTCAATCATTTCTGTAATTATGGTATGTATTGAATACTCTACTGAGCTGGAGTTATATGATGTCCTCATTAAGTTACATGCAATCTCTTTATAGGCAGATATCAATTATCTTTGTTATCTCTTGTAGTTCTTAGTACATTGATGCTTGACAAACAGTTCTAAAATTGATTACCAAAAATAAAATTAAACTATTACCAAAAGCAAAGGAGTTACACATGAGGGCATAAACAGATCTAATTAAAAAAAATTGTCATATGCACAATGGTAAGTATTCTGAAATAAATCACCAAGTGAACCTTCTGTATTTTTATAGATTATTAATGCTGCACTTGCTTTGGCTGCAAGACCCAAAAGTCAAGTGGTCAAAAAAACCATGGAAATGTACAAGCGCACATGGGAGAATCATATCCATGTCCTCACTGAAGCTGTAGATGACATTACAAGCATTGATGACTTCCTGGCTGTATCTGGTATGATTTTTATCTTTTAATTTCTGTGTTTGCTCTTGTCATTTTCTGCAATAGGATGATATGAAATATAATAAATTTTGTGAAATATTATGAGATTTTTTTTAATGGTAGCCTTTCTAGAAGCAAAGTGCTACTATATATGATCTAGGATAATGAGTCTCATGCCTTGTAACCCATACATCTCAACAATTTACACTGCCTCTGAAAGAAATCTCCATTCATGGGCAAAGCATAATTGAAAATAGTGGCTGGAAATTTTAGGCATTTCCTGGCTTTTCAAATAAATTAGCGTTTCCCATCTTTTAATATAGTTATATCTCTTGATTTTCTCCACATTTTTTGAAACAAGTTTTTCTTCACTCAGAAAAATAAAGGTAGGAAAAAGGAAAAAATAAAAATAGGAAAACTCTTTATTGATTTGAAATATAACACATACTTCAACCACCATATATATTTGAGTAGTGTTATTCTAAAGAATAAAATAAGTCTGAACATGTAACCACATCAATAACAGACAGGCATGAGATTTCACGTCAAACCTAGATGATTCTTTCATCACATAATAGAATACATGATAGTTAAATTTCTCTCATAAAGACATATTCTCGGAAACATAACTCAGGTTTTGATTATACTGTTGTAACAGCAAGGAACTAAATACTTTTAAATATTTTTTATTTTCTTAAAAATATCTCTCATTAAAATAAACTATATATATATTTTAAGAGATTTTCTTGACATATGATGATCCTTTTTTATAAAATGAAGTTTCTCATGAATTTCAAACATCATTTTATATTTTTAAATGTTTCTTGATTGTATTTTGTCTACCTTATTGATTTCATTATATATGTATATATTCTCATCCTGAACAATAGTAACCTAGTGTATTTTCTTAACATAGTAAAGAAAAGAAAATATGTGCTAGTTAACTACTTTGACATTGTTTTATATCTTTAGAACTAAAAGTTTGAAAATAATAGAAAATGAACAGGAATAATATTAATATGCCTTGATACCACTATTCAGAAATAGCAACTAATGATATCCAGTTTATGTCCATCCAGCAAAGTCTTTATGCTGGATGGAAATAAATGTTTTCAAATTATTGTGTCATTTTGCCTTTTTATAGGTAATAGTTGGCTGAATTTTCCCGCATTATTATATTTTTTCCAAAAAATGTCATATATATGTTCTTTTATTTTCACTTAGATAAATTTTAACTACTATAAGCAATACTTAGGCATATTTTTGTCTATTTTCTGTCTTTTGAGTATAGACTTTGCAATGTGAATTCAATCAGTATCTTATATTTGGTCTTTTGTAATTTAGTTGTTAAATACTAGGTTCTGTTTTTCAGTTGGTTCTTTTTTTTTTAATTTTATTTTATTTTTAAACTTTACAAATTGTATTAGTTTTGCCAAATATAAAAATGAATCCGCCACAGGTATACATGTGTTCCCCATCCTGAGCCCTCCTCCCTCCTCCCTCCCCATACCATCCCTCTGGGTCGTCCCAGTGCACTAGCCCCAAGCATCCAGTATCCTGCATTGAACCTGGACTGGCGACTCATTTCATACATGATATTATACATGTTTCAATGCCATTCTCCCAAATCTTCCCACCCTCTCCCTCTGCAAGAGAGTTCATAAGACTGATCCATACATCAGTGTCTCTTTTGCTGTCTTGTACACAGGGTTATTGTCAGCATCTTTCTAAATTCCATATATATGCGTTAGTATACTGTATTGGTGTTTTTCTTTCTGGCTTACTTCACTCTGTATAATAGGCTCCAGTTTCATCCACCTCATTAGAACTGATTCAAATGTATTCTTTTTAATGGCTGAGTAATACTCCATTGTGTATATGTACCACTGCTTTCTTATCCATTCATCTGCTGATGGGCATCTAGGTTGCTTCCATGTCCTGGCTATTATAAACAGTGCTGCGATGAACACTGGGGTACACGTGTCTCTTTCCCTTCTGGTTTCCTCAGTGTGTATGCCCAGCAGTGGGATTGCTGGATCATAAGGCAGTTCTATTTCCAGTGGTGAAGAAACCTGCTCAAGATAGTTAATATGAAGGCAGTTTATTATAAGTCAGTTGATGACCCAGTAGGGAGAATCTCTTGAACATACCAGAGCAGGAGCCATAATCACGTGATGAGAAAAGTGGGGAGCCTGGGAGCTGAGCAGCTGTGTAGGTCCTCAGAGCAGAGCTCACGGCTTTCCTTTTAGTGCCGGATTCACCTGATCTGGCAATCTCTGAATCTGTGCCTTTCTGTGAAAAACTTTAGCACTTAAGAATGTTTTGCCTGCATGTAAGAGAAAACTCATATGAGAGTTGCTTAAATAACAAAAATCATTAGTTATTTCATGTCATTAGATATTTAAGATACTAGACTTACTATCCCTAACACACCAGAGGGCATTGATAGGACTAGTCCCTGTGTGTGGGAAGGAGTATCTTATCACTAACATTTTTTTAGAATTGTCAGTAAAGGGTAGTGATAAAAAGTGAATTAATATTTAATGTGTTTCATTATTGTTTTTAAAATTCTCTGTAAAGAGTGCACTCCATTATTTTCTGTCCTTGGGGTGGACAGTTCTTACTTTCCTGCCCTTTGATTGGTTGTGATTCAGAGTTATTCAGTTCACTTCAATTCAGTTGCTCAGTTGTGTCCGACTCTTTGCAATCCCAAGGACTACTGCAAGCCAGGCTTCACTGTCCATCACCAACTCCTGGGCTTACTCAAACTCATGTCCATTGAGTCGGTGATGCCATCCAACCATCTCATCCTCTGTTGTCCCCTTCTCCTACTGCCTTCAACTTTTCCCAGCATCAGGGTCTTTTCAAATGAGTCAGTTCCTCACATCAGGTGTCATTTCAGCTTCAACATCAGAACTTCCAATGAATATTCAGGACTTATTTCCTTTAGGATGGACTGGCTGGATCTCCTTGCAGTCCAAGGGACTCTCAAGAGTCTTCTCCAACACCACAGTTCAAAAGCATCAAACTTCAGCACACAGCTTTCTTTGCAGTCCAACTCTCATATCCATACATGACTACTGGAAAAAAACCTTGATTGGATGGACCTTTGTTGGCAAAGTAATGTCTCTGCTTTTGAATATGCTGTCTGGGTTAGTCATGACTTTTCTTCCAAGGAGCAAGTGTCTTTTAATTTCATGGCTGCAGTCACCATCTGCAATGATTTTGGAGCCCCAGAAAATAAAGTCTGTCACTGTTTCCCCATCTATTTGCCATGAAGTGATGGGACCAGATGCCATGATCTTAGTTTTCTGAATGTTGAGCTTTAAGCCAACTTTTTCACTCTCCTCTTTCAATTCATCAAGAGGCTTTTTAGTTCCTCTTCACTTTCTGCCATAAGGGTGGTGTCATCTGCATATCTGAGGTTATTGATATTTTTCCCGGCAGTTTTGATTCCAGCTTGTGCTTCATCCAGCCCAGCGTTTCTCATGATGTACTCTGCTGCTGCTGATGTTAAGTCACTTCTGTCATTTCTGACTCTTTGCGACCCCATGGACTGCAGCCCACCAGGCTACTCTTTCCATGGGATTATCCAGGGAAGAGTACTGGAGTGGGTTGCCATTGCCTTCTCCCAATGTACTCTGCATATAAGTTAAATAAGCAGGGTGATAATATATAGCCTTGACATATTCCTTTCCCAATTTGGAACCAATCTGTTTTTCCACATCCAGTTCTACCTGTTGCTTCTTGACCTGCATATAGATTTCTTAGGAGGCAGGTCATGTGGTCTGGTATTTCCATCTCTTTAAAAATTTCCCAGTTTGCTGTGATTCACACAGTCAAAGTCTTTGGCATAGCCAATAAAACATAGACCAGTCTTTTGTTAACCATTTATCAGCACTCAGAGCCCATCATGAAAATCCCATTTCCTTTTGCCATCTATTGGTCCAGGAATATGACTGATATAGGCATCTGGGTTTCTCTTGACCTTCCCTCATGTTGCATCTCAAAGAGTTACACTGCTGCTGCTGCTGCTAAGTCGCTTCAGTCGTGTCCGACTCTGTGGACCCCATAGATGGCAACCCACCAGGCTCCTCCGTCCCTGGGATTCTCCAGGCAAGAATACTGGAGTGGGTTGCCATTTCCTTCTCCAATGTATGAAAGTGAAAAGTGAAAGTGAAGTCACTCAGTCGTGTCCAACTCCTAGCGACCTCATGGACTGCAGCCTACCAGGCTCCTCCATCCATGGGATTTTCCAGGCAAGAGTACTGGAGTGGGGTGCCATTGCCTTCTCTGAAGAGTTACACAGTATAACTTAAAGTAGGAAGGCAAGTTGGCTTGTTGGCTTTAACATATCAGGGAGGAAGTCTTTTCCAGCTAGTTTCCATCAGATCTCCTCTTGTCATAGGTCAGAATTTGGTCCTGTACCTACTCCTGGACCAATAGATGGCAAAAGGAAATGGGATTTCCATGATGGGCTCTGAGTGCTGATAAATGGTTACCAACCAACTGTAGCCAGAGAAAGTAATCATCCTAATTCATAGCACTTGCTTGATTTCTGTGACATAAATACTCCCTTATTGGCAGGTTTCCAGCTGCCACTGAACTCTGAATTGGGAAGAGACGCCTAAAAATATAGCTCTTGTGAGCTGACATAAACTTATCCTACCAGTTCACTGGGCTTAGACTAGTCATAATTCAACTTTTCTGACTGCTGCTGCATCACTTCAGTCGTGTCCGACTCTGTGCGACCCCATAGACGGCAGCCCACTAGGCTACCCCGTCCCTGGGATTCTCCAGGCAAGAACACTGGAGTGGGTTGCCATTTCCTTCTCCAATGCATGGAAGTGAAAAGTGAAAGTGAAGTCGCTGAGCCATGTCCGACCCTCAGCGACCCCATGGACTGTAGCCTACCAGGCTCCTCCATCCATGGGATTTTCCAGGCAAGAGTACTGGAGTGGGGTGCCATTGCCTTCTCCTAATTTTCTGACTAGTCACTTACTATACAAACAAAATTAGAGATTTTATCAGCAGGAACAAATGGGAAGTGGCTGTTAAGTAGAGAAAAAAAAAATGTGTTTGCCCCAAACTTAGTGGATGACTTAGTGGCACCCACTTGTTTCTTAAGTTTCTGTGTCTTCATAAATTTACCTTGTGATAGTTTAGCCTGAGCTCTGGTGCTGTTTCTTGTTACATCCAGTTCCCACAGATAATACTTGCAAATAGGGAGAGTCAAAGAGGCCCCTTCCTCATTGGGTTCTATCCTTGGTAAGAGGTGTACCTACTCTTGGACTAATAGATGGTAAAAGAAAATGGGATTTCCATGATGGGCTCTGAGTGCTGATAAATGGTTAACAACCAACTGTAGCCAGAGAAAGTAATAGTCCTAATTCATAGCACTTGATTGATTTCTGTGACATAAATACTCCCACATTGGCAGGTTTCCTGCCAATGATGAATCTGAGGTCTTACTCATGGCAAAAGCATTTTTTCTTGAAGGAAAAAGAAAAAGAACCTCAAGGGAGAGGTGAGCCAAGCAAAGAGAGGCATGGGTGCTAGAATAATGAGGTACAGAATTTTTAAAATAGGGCTTTTACATATTCATCTGTGAGGGTGTGGACTGACAGTTTTGATTGGCAGTTGCAAGTTATGTAACAACTGGCTCTATTATGCATGTCTTTCCCATAATTCAGTCTGTTAAAATCAGATGTATGTATGTATGTATAGAGTATTTATGAACCTTTATAGGCTCTTGGCTGCCTAAGGTCACTTGAGGACGTAGCTATGCATCAGGGGCACGTGTGCCAGAGTTGGAGAAGTCCTTGTGGTTAGTTTGCATCCACTGTGCATGTAGGTAACATGCTCTGGAATTGGAAAAGTCGCTGTGGTTATTTTATAGGATATCTATGAGCTCTCTTGGGCTGTACTGGAGTATGTCTAGGGTGGGGTTTGAGATCAGCTCAAATCTTTTTTGACTGGGCCACCCCTAGTTGCTCATGCCTAACTTCCTACCTAACACTAATGGCTTCTCAGAATTTTCCCAGTCAAATAAATGAGAAAGAATTTAGTTGACTCTATGCATATTTTTAGTACCAGTTTCAGAAGTCCTAAATTCAAGATCATAGGCCAACCTATGGATGAGTTACCTTTCTTAAGATGGCTAATCATAGTCACAATCTGGCAGCTTTTGTGGGGGACAGCTTTTGAATGACCTCTCTGGTACTATTTTACAATTAATTTTAGAATATGCTGTTTGTATTCACAGTTTCTCTGTTTGCCAGGTAGGGTGACTGACTGGCTAGTTTTTAGGATTTCATAGCTATGAATTACCTTGAGAATATTACATTTTCAAATTTTCAAGTAAGTATTTAATCTTTTTTGGATTTTCTTCCAGTAGTTGATAACAATGCTAAATTATTTTGATGTTGTATAAGGATAAAGAATAGGGGTCTTAAAACAACAAAATTCTGTAATGCAATTATTCTTCAATAAAAACAATACATTAAAAAAAAATAGGGGTCTTGAAAACATTCTTACTTTCTCCTGAGTCAATTGTTAAAAGTTATGGATTCTCAGGACATCAGCTCTCCATATTTTATATATATATATACAAATGAATCCTAAAATCAGTGAGAAAAGATCCGTGGACTTTATTATTTTATTTTCATTAACAAAGGAATAAATCACATTCATAAGACATTTGCCCATATATAATGTTTTAGCATGACTAGATCTTCCAATCGGAGAAGGTAATGGCAACCTACTCCAGTACTCTTGCCTGGAGAATCCCATGGACCGAGGAGCCTGGTAGGCTACAGTCCATGGGGTTGCACAGAGTCAGACATGACTGAACGACTTCACTTTCACTTTTCACTTTCATGCATTAGAGAAAGAAATGGCAACCCACTCCAGTATTCTTGCCCGGAGAATCCTAGGGACAGAGGAGCCTTTTGGGCTGCCGTCTATGGGGTTGCACAGAGTCGGACATGACTGACTCGACTTAGCAGCAGCAGCAGCAGATCTTCCAATATGGATCAGGAGCTCTCGGGATAATGGCATTTTTTAAAAATAAAATACCAAACATCTTGGGTTTTTCTATTGCATTTCCAAATATAGTAATATCATTAATGATTTTAAAATTATGTGTTTATGTAATCACCAGTTTCTCACATACAGAAGTGAAAATACCAATTTTTAAGAATCGTTTTTGTTTCTTGCTGTACACAGAAAATTCCAAAAATAAGTGCAATCAGTCCTTTCTTGAAAATCATAAGGAATATAGTTACCTCACAAATTTATTATGTATAAAAATTTTATGTGCAAGAATAAAATGAAACAGTGACCCAAATCCACTTTCAAACTAAGTTCTCTAACATTCAGTTGTCTGAAAGAGGCTCTTTTCAGTTTAATGTTAACTTATGTAATACTATCGGTGTCATCTTACAAGTAATTAGAACAAAAAATCTTCAAAATACATAGGTCCCAAAACTTCTGTCTTATCACTCACTACAGGGATTATCCCCACACCGTTAACTGCACATTTTGTCATTCTCTGAAAACACTGTAACAAAACACCTGTCAGAAATAGCTGGTCTGAAGATTCTTTGACCACATCAAGTTCAATCCTATGTTTAGAAAGCCATGATAAGATTTGATAAACTCTGTCTTTCCAGCCTACCATTGGACCTGATATCACCAGTTATCCATGTGGGAGTATAAAAATATTTAAGATCTCTGTTTAAGATGTGAGTTTCTAAGAGGAAACATATTGACACATAAACCATCCTTTTGAACTATTGTATTAATTGACTCATCAGATCAGATCAGTTCAGTTCAGTAGCTCAGTCGTGTCCGACTCTTTGCAACCCCATGAATCACAGCACGCCAGGCCTCCCTGTCCATCACCAACTCCCAGAGTTCACTCAGACTCACGTCCATCAAGTCAGCAATGCCATCCAGCCATCTCATCCTCTGTCGTCCCCTTCTCCTCTTGCCCCCAATCCCTCCCAGCATCAGAGTCTTTTCCAATGAGTCAACCCTTTGCATGAGGTGGCCAAAGTACTGGAGTTTCAGCCTCAGCATCAGTCCTTCCAATGAACACCCAGGACTGATCTCCTTCAGAATGGACTGCAGTCCATTGGACTTGCAGTCCAAGGGACTCTCAAGAGTCTTCTCCAACATCACAGTTCAAAAGCATCAATTCTTCAGCACTCAGCCTTCTTCACAGTCCAACTCTCACATCCATACATGACCACAGGAAAAACCATAGCCTTGACTAGACAAATCTTTGTTGGCAAAGTAATGTCTCTGCTTTTGAATATGCTATCTAGGTTGGTCATAACTTTCTTTCCAAGGAGTAAGTGTCTTTTAATTTCATGGCTGCAGTCACCATCTGCAGTGATTTTGGAGCCCAGAAAAATAAAGTCTGACACTGTTTCCACTGTTTCTCCATCTATTTCCCATGAAGTGATGGGACCGGATGCCATGATCTTCGTTTTCTGAATGTTGAGCTTTAAGCCAACTTTTTCACTCTCCTCTTGCACTTTCCTCAAGAGGCTTTTTAGTTCCTCTTCACTTTCTACCATAAGGGTGGTGTCATCTGCATATCTGAGGTTATTGATATTTCTCCCAGCAATCTTGATTCCAACTTGTGTTTCTTCCAGTCGAGCATTTCTCATGATGTACTCCACATATAAGTTAAATAAGCAGGGTAACAGTATACAGCCTTGATGTACTCCTTTTCCTATTTGGAACCAGTCTGTTGTTCCATGTCCAGTTCTAACTGTTGCTTCCTGACCTGCATACAAATTTCTCAAGAGGCAGGTCAGGTGGTCTGGTATTCCCATCTCTTTCAGAATTTTCCACAGTTTATTGTGATCCACACAGTCAAAGGCTTTGGCATAGTCAATAAAGCAGAAATAGATGTTTTTCTGGAACTCTCTTGCTTTTTCCATGATCCAGCGGATGTTGGCAATTTGATCTCTGGTTCCTCTGCCTTTTCTAAAACCAGCTTGAACATCAGGAATTTCACGGTTCACATATTGCTGAAGCCTGGCTTGGAGAATTGACTCATAGTGAGCTGTAATCCCAAGGAATTGAATTTAGAAGAAGGAAACTTTGATAGAAAAGGGAATGACTTGGATCATAAGAGCTATTCAGTAATTACTAAGAACTGATTAAGTATGAGGGTTTGTGAAGATATGGCTTTTGTTTCACTTATTCTTTAATTTATTCATTAAATACATACTACATAGTTTTAAATGCTAAACCCTCCAAAAGGTACTGGAGACTTAATAATGAGTAAAAGTGGAAAAGATAACTTGCAAGACAGTCATAATGATGGAGATTATTAGAGAGAGGTGACTACATGACCAGTGGAGGCAGTCACTGACAAGGATCTGGAATTTTCTAAAGAGGAGATTGACCACTTATTGATTAGAATTAGCACTGCTGTTCCTTTACTGTAACAGGTTTTTTTTTTTTCACTTTAAAGATAACATCTTATCAATTCTCTGTGAATTATAGTACTGGAGGATACTTGAAAATTTTCTTTATTCCATATCCTACATTTCTCTTTAATGTCCATGTCCATATCCATTGCTATCACTCCAGTTCAAGCCTCTGTCTCTTACTTGAATTGTCATGTAATCTTTCTAATTGATCCTTCTGCTTCCAAAATTTTGCTTGAAGGTTTTCAGTAGGTATTTATTGAATGAAAAAAAAAAAGTATTCATCTTCTTACTAATAATTTTTCAAGATTAATTTGGGAGGATTTATGTGTTATGCTTTCATTAAATGTATTCAACCTTGAAATGAATATTTTCTTAAAAATTCAAATTATGAAAAATACAAGCATTAATCATCACAGTGTTCTGTGATTTTGACTTAGTGACACAAATGTAACTCTGATACTGCCATCAAAAATGCTATAGCAAAGCCCTCTGTGTTCATGAAACTATAGTAAACTTGATCTTTCAGTTCAGTTCAGTTGCTCAGTTATGTCCGACTCTTTGTGACCCGATGGACGGCAGCATGTCAGGCTTCCCTGTCCATCACAAACTCTAGGAGTTCGCTCAAACTCATGTCCATTGAGTCAGTGATGCCATCTAACCATCTCATCCTTTGTCTGCCCCTTCTTGTCGCATCTTCAATCATTGCCAGAATCAGGATCTTTTCCACTGTGTCAGTTCTTTGCATCAGGTGGCCAAAGTATTGGAGTTTCAACTTAAGCATCAGTTCTTCCAATGAATTTTCAGGACTGGTTTCCTTTAGGATAGACTGGTTTGATTTCCTTGCAGTCCAAGGGACTCTCAAGAGTCTTCTCCAACACCACAGATAAAAAACATCAATTCTTCAGTGCTCAGCTTTCTTTATGGTCCAACTCACATCCATACATGACTACTGGAAAAACCATAGCTATGACTAGATGGTCCTTTGTTAGCAAAGTGATGTCTCTGCTTTTTAATATGCTGTCTAGGTTTTTCATAGCTTTTCTTCCAAAGAGCAAGTGTCTTTTAATTTCATGGCTGCAGACACCATCTGCAGTGATTTTAGAGCCCAAGAAAATAAAGTCTGTCATGGTTTCCATTGTTTCCCCATTTGTTTGCTATGAAGTGATGGGACCAAATGCCATGGCATCTGTAAAGTTTTATCTGAATCATTTGACAAAAGGAAATGAAAATAAATTTTCTTTTCCTTCTTAATTCTAAATTGTTGTTTAGTCGCTAATCTGTGTCTGACCCTTTCTGACCCCATGGAATGTAGCACACCAGACTCAGTAGAAAGATTCAAATGTTAGTTAATTGCCCATAAACTAAGCATTATTTAATCTCATATAATGTTTATGGAATAGGTGTTGGGATAAAAATGATGCATAGCACATATCTATGCAATGATTCATTAAATAATTATAACCAATTATCTATCATCACACATTCTTTTATGTATCCCTTCAACACCTACTTGAAATTTTAATTGATTAAAGGCATGGTGGTGTAAAATATATTCTTTTAACATTGAGATTTGGAACCATTGTTGTTTAGTTGCTAAGTTGTGTCTGACTGTTTGTGATCCTATGGACTATAGACCAACAGGCTTGTCTGTCCATGGGGTTTCCCAGGCAAGAATACTGGGGTGGGTAGACATTTCCTTCTTCTGGGGATCTTCATAACTCACGGATTGAACCCACATTTCCTGCATTGGGAGGTGGTTTCTTTACTCCCAAGCCACCAGGGAAGCCCAATATTTGAAATGATATTCTACAAAAATGAGTTTTGATAAAAGTGTATGGGATATCAACTACATGCAAAGCAGTTTGCTGGGAAATGGAAGAGGATGCAAAGAAGGAAACGGAACAATATTTGCTTGTAGGGAACTCAAATGCTGTGCAATTAAAGATGGTGGGTATTGAGGGAAAGATTGATAAGGAGATGTCAGGATATTGAGGGAAGGATTGTTAAGGAGATAGTGGTTAAACTGAACTGTTGAATTGAACCTGGAAGAAACTGAAATAACAATTCAGAAAGAGAGAAAAGCATGTGAAAGTGCATGGTGTATTTGAGGGATGGCATGGTGACCGATATTATAGGAACAAAGGGTCCATCTGGATTAATACTGGACTCAGAAAATCAACAGATGACATCATATAAAGCCCTGAACATTTTTAAGAAAATGTAAATTGTCTAAAATTTTAAATGGTAGTGGCATCAATATTTCAAATAACTAACACCAGATGCTGAGAAACATCCTTATAGAAGTAGATAGTTTAGAGCAAAACAATGCTTTCTTTGCTCTCAGAAGTGACAATAAAGTAAACTCAATATAAAGCAGGTATTCCCTCACTCTCTCCAGCCCTCCTCCAAAAAATTAAAACATAAGATTGACACACACATCTGAGACATGACAATAGGAAGGTGAGGTGAACACCAATTTGTTGACTTAAACTTAACTCAGGTTGAAACCCCAGGTGTGAATTTAGTAAGTAAAGGAGCTCTGCCTCATCAGAATAGTCCTAGGATAACTTGCAGCCAGGATATTGCATGCCATTGGCTAAAATCAGGAGACAGTCTTGTGGTTTTAACTTTTCTTACTCTCAGTCCTCTGTGATTATATTCTCATGTGATGATGTATGGCTCTCATTGCAGAGACTCCAGACAAATTATACACACAGTTTTACATAAGGAATGACAGGGGGAAAGGTTACATTCAAAAATGATTGAATGAGCTCCCCCAAAGTAGTCCCTTTTGATAATTATATTCTGAAGTTCTGCCTATACGTACGTAACTGAAGAGTAGTTTGGGCATGTCAACTGAAATTAAACACACATCATTCCATGTACTAACATGCAAGTTCACTCAATGCTCTCATTTGAATGAACAGTAAGTATACAGCAGGATTGTCGTTTGAATGTTATAAATTCAGTATTTAGAAAGTCTGTAATTAGGAGTTCTATTTTGACTTTATCAAAATCAGTCAGATTTAAGAATTTTTATCAGAACTCTAAGGTGGAGCTGTCATAAACATCAATAATCCTATTGATTAAATAGCACCAATCACTTGCATTTTAAATTTGCATTGAGATATTTTTTAAAAATTCCTAAATTGTGCAGATGTGTTAACTATGTACTTACAAAAGGTATGAAAGATAAAATAGATCTTTAACTAAGTATTTCTTTAATACTGTCTCAGTGAGTGCATGAACAGTTCTCAATAGCCATAGTATTTGCCAGAGCCAGATATACTGACAAGAACTTATAACAAAGAGTGTTTCAACTCTAAGCATATGAATTTTATCAATGTAATATGAATGATTTAAAATCCTTCATAGGGTGAATCTTGTGGACATTTTATGGTCGGATAAGGGATTACATGGGAAGTTTATCTTTGTGACATGATGCCTACTCCCTGTTTCCAACCACCTCCTCACCCCACCTGCTAATGAGTCTAATAGATGCTCTTGAACATTCTGAAAGACCAATTTTCAGCTAGAGATGAAGGGGTTTTAGGCAGGAAAAACAGGCTGATCCCTCCCTATATGTTCTGCAAAAGTCTTCCTCTGGACCCATAAAGAAGCATGCCCCCTGCTACCCATGTGGTGCAGATACAAGGTCTGAAAATATGACGCCATGTATCTGAGCTTGCAAATTTGTGTTGGCATAGACTCAAGGACTTTGGTAGCATCCTAGGAGATTTTTATTAAGAAAACAATAAAAACTTCCACTTACAGAGTGGCTCCAGAGCTTGTTCTATGAACAATTTATGTATACAGAACAAAAGCAGCCAAGAACTAGCTTTTCACAAAGCACATATAATTATCACTAAAATGTTACCTCTAAAAGAACTCTTATGGATTAGACATCAAAACAATGGATTTTATCTCTTGAATTTATGGAAAGCATAGAAAGAAGAGTCTGTTTAGAAAGGGTTAACTATGCTTAGAAGTGACAAGTCTGCCAAATCCTACTGGATCTATGATCTTCAGTAAATAAATGAACCTCTGACTCACTAAATGCTCTCCTCTAAAATGTTAATAATTATATCATTTTGCTATTGTCTGAAGGTTTGTGTCTCTGCAAAATTCATATGCTGAAATACTAATGCATATGTGCTCAGTTGCTCAATCGTGTCCAACTCTTTGTCACCCCGTGAACTGAAGCTTTCCAGGCTCCTCTGCCCATGGAATTTTCCAGGCAAGCATACTGGAGTAGGGTGCTATTTCCTACTCCAGGGAATCTTCCTGACCCAGGGATTGAACCTGCATCTCCTGTATTTCCTAAATTGTCAGGCAGATTCTTTACCGTTGTGCCACCTGGGATATTATAATAATATCCAGTGTGAAAATGCTAGAAGGCAGGGCCTTTGGAAGGTTCTTAGGTCATGAGGGTGAAGTCTTCATGAATTAGATTAATATTTTCATAAAGCAGACACCACAGAGATTCCTAACCTCTTCCCCGACTGCACTGCTGCTGCTAAGTTGCTTCAGTCATGACTGACTCTGTGCGACCCCATAGACGGCAGCCCACCAGGCTATAGCAAAAGGCACTGGGTGTAAATTAAAGAGGGTTTTGCATTGATTTTGGATTCCCAGCCTCCAGAAGAGTGAGAAATACATTTCTGTTGTTTATGAGTTTACTTTACTCAGTATGACACTCTCTAGGCCCATCCATATTGCTGCTAATAGCATTATTTCCTTCTTTTTGTAGCTGAATAATATTCAATTGTATATATGTACCACATCTTCTAACTCTTCTCTGTTGGTGAACATTTAGGTTCCTTCCATGTCTTGGCTATAAATAGTCAATAATACTTCAATGAACATTGGAATGTGTGTGTATTTTCAAATTATGTGTTTTTTTTTTTTTTTTCCTGGACATACATAAGGAGTGGGATTGCTGGATCATATAGTAGGCATTTTAGTTTTTTTCAGTAACCTTTATACTGTTCTACATAGTGGCTGTTTCAATTTACATTTCCACTAACAAGGTAGAAGTGTTCTCTTTTCTCCACAACTTCTTCTCCACTCTTTCCATCATTGTTTGTAGATTTATTTTTGATGATGGCTATTCTGATACGTGTGAGGTGTTACCTCAATGGAGTTTCTCTAAGGTAGTGATGTTAAACATCTTTTCATGTGCTTTTTTTCCATCTGTGTGTATTTTTTTTTCTTTTTTGAGAAATGTCTATTTAGATCTGCCCATATTTTGATTGGGTTGTTTGTTTTTTGATATTGAGCTGAATGAACTGTTTAAATATTTTGGATATTAATCCATTTTTAATTGCTTCATTTTCAAATGTTTTTTCCCATTTTGTGGATTGTCTTTTCATTTTGTTGGTGGTTTCCGTTACTATGCAAAAGCTTTGAAATCTCTTGTATTCTTATACGCTAATAATGAAAGATCAGAAAGCAAAATTAAGGAAACAATTCCATTTACCATCACATCAAAAAGAATAAAATACTAAGGAATAAACCTATCTAAGGAGGTAAAAGAACTGTGCTCTGAAAACTATAAGATGCTGATAAAAGAAATAAAAAATGACACAAGCATCTGGAACTTCCTTGAACTGGGGAGAAAGATGTACCTAACTCTTAAGTATTGTTACTCATTCAGTTTTTGAGTCAAATAATTAACAAAAGCTCAAGTCCCTTCTTCTATTAATCTTTGGTTGGTCATGTGGACCATTTTGTATGATCATGGTAGAGCAAAATAATTACCCCTTTGAGCTAGACTAGATATGGTTTGGGTGAGTATGAGACTCTTTTCTCCCTCTTCGGAAGTTAATCAGATTCTGAAGACTTTAAAGCTAAACAAAAGAAACATCCCAAAAGAACACCACTCAAAATATCAGATGAGTAAAAAATTCAGTGAAAAATCATGGATGTGTGAAGATTGTCAGGTTTTTCTTCATTTCAGTGCCATAAATAGTGCTTGATATACAGCAGATATTTAAATAATGGTTTCTTTAAATACTTTTTACTTAATAAACTCTCATTTGATTTCTATAGGTGTAACCTCCAAGTGATCTAGGGCAGATTTTACTCTGTTTATATCTCAAAGCCTCCCAACACAGGCATTAAGGCAAAGCCAGAATGTATATGTAGCATAACTATTTCAGGCAACTGCAAAAATTAAGAACAGCTATGCAAAGTGATTTTTTTCTTTTATTTTGGTATAGTCCTGTATCCAAATCAAGGCTTCTCCTCGATATATAATTACGCAGAATGATCACACTGTACCTTTCACGGGTGTAAAAGATGAAGCTCATTTCCTACAGTGCTAAAGGTTTATATGTCAGGATCTTTATATCCTAAGGTAAAATCTGATTTACTTTAATTTTGGTTTTTAAATTCACTGAAGTTAAACTTTTTCTGCTTAATTAGGCACTAATAAGTGATACAAAATGTGGAGTTTAAATATGTTTCAAACATTTATCACACTAACCTAAATATTGTCACGATAGTAGATGTGAAAACTTTAATGTGCCTTTGGAAAAATATCTGTGAACCAAATGAAAATCTTGTACTTTACCACATTTTTAATGTGACATGGCTGAGTGCTACTGAATTGTCATAATTTTAAGTAGTAAGTATAAATTCATTTTATCTGCTAGTGACATATGTAAGAAGTATAAAGAAGCACAAATTTATTATGATTCCATTGAAAGTTCAGTATTTTTCTCTTCTAAATATATAATAAGGGTATTCTATGTAGATTCCTTACTATTATCTTCTGTTTCTTAAATAAAATAAATTAAAATTGATAATATTTTATTGTTATTGTCAGAAATATTACTTATTTAGCAAACAGGACTAAAAGTAATTTGTTGGGCAATTAAACATAGGTTACACTCACTGGTAATAAAATATCACAAATCTACTTTTTTAAAAAAACTCAGATAGTGACACTTTATTATAGGAAATAATTTAAAATACTGCTGCATCACATAAATTTGGGGACTGACCCTCAGAACAAAGAGCTATAGGCATAGTTTTAGATATATAAATTTCTTACAGGGATAATCTAATTCCTAATGGACTTTTATTATCTGTATCTTCTGCTTTACAGTGGGTAAAATTCTAATTCTCTATTTCTTTAAAAAATCCACAGGTTTAAATGATATATTGAAAATTAAAATGATATGTTTAATTTGTATTGATATTGGCCTGCGGCATATTTTACATAGAAAACATAAGAAAATATGATTTTTGTATTGCTGCTTTTCCTATCAGCAACCAAATGACCTTTATCATCTTAAATACTAATATATGTCAATCAGAGTAAGCTTGATTCAGTTCAGTTCAGTTCAGTCACTCAGTTGTGTCTGACTCTTTGCAACCCCATGAATTACAGCACGCCAGGCCTCCCTGTCCATCACCCACTCCCGGAGTTCACTCAAACTCACATCTATTGAGTTAGTGATGCCATACAGCCATCTCATCCTCTATCGTCCCCTTCTCCTCCTGCCCCCAATCCCTCCCAGCATCAGAGTCTTTTCCAAGGAGTCAGCTCTTCGCATAAGGTGGCCAAAGTACTGGAGTTTCAGCTTTAGCATCATTCCTTCCAAAGAACCCCCGGTACTGATCTCCGTTAGAATGGACTGGTTGGATCTCCTTGCAGTCCAAGGGACTCTCAAGAGTCTTCTCCAACACCACAGTTCAAAAGCATCAATTCTTCAGCGCTCAGCTTTCTTCATGGTCCAACTCTCACATCCATACATGACTATTAAAAAAAAAAATGATGTTACACAGTGCCTATTCCAATCATGTCATTTTCTGCCCTTTTCACCATATTAATCTCAATATCCTGAAATCCTATCCTTAGACAAGCATTTTATCCTTTAAACATTTTCCTCCTTTAAGCATTTCTATGGGCTTCCCTTGTGGCTTACATGGTAAAGAATTGGCCTGCAACACAGCAGATCAGGGTTTGATCCCTGGGTCTGGAAGATCCCCTGGAGAAGGGAATTGCTACCCATTCCAGTATTCTTGCCTAGAAAATTCTATGGACAGAGAAGCCTGGTGGGCTGCAGTGTATGGAGTGCAGAGTCAGACATGACTGAGCACCATCACTCTCAACATGATCCTTTAAAATTTTGAATTTGTTGTATAACTTCACCACACTTTGTTGTGATCCACACAGTCAAAGGATTTAGCATAGTCAATAAAGCCGAAGTATATGTTTTTCTGGAATTCTCTTGTTTTTTCTATGATCCAACAGATGTGGGCACTTTGATCTCTGGCTCCTCTGCCTTTTATAAATCCAGCTTGTATATCTGGAAGTTCTCAGTTCATGTACTGTTGAAGCCTAGCTTGGAGGATTTTGAGCATGACCTTGCTAGTGAATGTTGTTGCTCTTCAGTCTCTCAGTCATGTCTGATTCTTTGTGAACCCATGGACTGCAGCATGCCAGGCTTCCCTGTCTTTCACCATCTCCCAGAACTTGCTCAAACTCATATCCATTGAGTTGGTGATGCCATCTAACCATCTTATCCTCTGTTGTCCCCTTTTCCTCCTGCCTTTAACCTCTCCCAGCATCAGGGTCTTTCTTAATGAGTTGGCACTTCGCATCAGGTGGCCAAAGTATCGGAGCTTCAGTTTCAGCATCAGTCCTTCCAATGAATATTCAATGTTGATTTCCTTTACGATTGACTGGAGTGATCTCCTTGCTGTCCAAGGGACTCTCAAGAGTCTTTTAAAGCATCATAGTTCAAAAGCATCAATTCTTTGGCACTCAGCTTTCTTTATGATCCAACTCTCACATCCATACATGACTACTAGAAAAACTATATTTGACTAGATGGACCTTTGTTGGCAAAGTGATGTCTCTGCTTTTTAATATACTGTCTAGGTTTGTCATAGCTTTTCATCCAAGGAACAAGAATTTTTTAATTTCATGACTGCAGTCACCATCTGCAGTGATTGTGGAACCCAAGAAAATAAAGTCTCTCACTCTTTACATTGTTTCCCCATCTGTTTACCCTGAAGTGATGGGACCAGGTGCCATAATCTTAGTTTTTTAGCATGTGAAGTGAGTGCAATTTTGCAGTAGTTCTAACATTATTTGCCATTGCCCTTCTTTATAATTGGACTGAAAACTGACCTTTTTCCATCCTGTGGCCACGGCTGAGATTTCCAAATTAGTGGCATGTTGAGTGCAGGACTTTAATAGCATCACCTTCTAGAATGTGAATTGCCTCCACTGGAATTCCATAACCTCCACTAGCTTTGTTCAAGTGAGGCTTCCTAAGGCCCATTAGATTTCACACTCCTGGATGTCTGGCTCTAGGTGAGTGATCAGACAATCATGGTTATCCAGGTCATTAAGATTTTTTTATATAATTCTGTGTATTGCCTCCTCTTCTTAATAACTTATGATTTTTTTAGGTCCATACACTTTCTGTCCTTTATTGTGCCTGTCTTTGCATGAAAGACTCCCTTGGTATGTCTAATTTTCTTGAAGAGATTACTAGTCTTTCCCGTTCTATTGTTTTCCTCTATTTCTCTGCACCCTTCACTTAGGAAGGCTATAAATTTTTACCACTTTATGCCTTATAAATACTTTTATGTTTTTCCTTTATTATTTTAAAAGTCCTGGAGGGCAGGGATGCTATTGTTGGGTGAATTGTGTTCTCCAAAATTTATATGTTTAAGCCATAACCCTCAGTACCTCAGAATGTAACTATAAAAGGAGCTAGAGTCTTTAAAGATGTAAGTAAGTTAAAATGAGGTTATTAGGTTGAGCCCTAGTCCAATATGATCAATGTCTTTATGGAAGAGAAATTAGGACATAAACACGTCCAGAGTGTGAAGACCAGGTATCTATATAGAAGATATAGGAAATCTACAAGCTAAGAAGAGGCATTAGAGGGATAAACCCTGTCCATACCTTGATCTTGGAGAAGGAAATGGCAACCTGCTCCAGTACCCTTGCCTGGAGAATCCCATGGAGGGAAGAGCCTGGTAGGCTACAGTCCACGGGGTCACAAAGAGTTGGACACGACTGAGCTACTTCACTTTCCTTTCACTATACCTTGATCTTGGACTTGCAGCCTCGAAACTGAGAAAATAAATCTCTGTTGTTTAAGCCAACTAGTCTGTGATAATGTGTTAAGGCAGCCCTAAAGAATAATGCAGCTGTAATTTATGTATGTTTGCAGACCATTTAGCACAGTATCTTATATCCAACAGTATCTCAATAAAGGTCATTAAATTGATTTCTTACATAGTTTATTCACCGTGAACTAAAATAAAGTTTTGTTTCAGTGAAGTAGAGAATCACTGAGACAATTTCCTCTTTGACCCCTAACACAGAAGAAATAAATGAAAATCACGCTTCAGTGATCCAGCCTTACTTTCCAACTTGTTTCTTTAGTGTCCAAAACTGAATTTACTTTTGGCAATTGTGGAAATTTGAAATGATGTCAGAGTCTTCTGATTTGTCCAGTACTGACTGAATCAAATTCTGGCATCAATCGTTTCATAGCATTTGTACCTTTGTTTCTTAATTATTACAGTAAGAAAATTATGACATTAATCAAGTCAGAAATCACTTCATTATTATACTTTATGTATATGTACCATTTTAAAATATAGCTTAATTAGTATATTTTTCTTTTGAACTCTGAATAGTAAAATAATTTCCTTATGACTACCTCACCAGATTGTCCCATGGGTCAAAAGGAAACAAGGTTCGTATTTTGATATTAGCATATTTTCACAGTTGATAATAGTCATGCTAAAAACAGTTTCCTTAGGACTTTGCTATGTGCTATGCTAAGTCACTTTAGTCGTGTCCGACTCTGTGTGACCCCAGAGATGGCAGCACACCGGCTCCCCCGTCCCTGGGATTCTCCAGGCAAGAACACTGGAGTGGGTTGCCATTTCCTTCTCCAATGCATGAAAGTAAAAAGAGAAAGTGAAGTTGCTCGGTCGTGTCTGACTCCTAGTGACCCCATGGACTGCAGCCCACCAGGCTCCTCCATCCATGGGATTTTCCAGGCAAGTGTACTGGAGTGGGGTGCCATTGCCTTCTCCGTAGGACTTTAGTGAAAGGTTTTCATTAGGACATATATGGCATAGGACATATATGACTTATCTAAGTATCCAGTTAACTGAAGGAGAATGTGAAAGTGATATAGAAAATGAAGGGGAAAAAAATAGGATCTCTTTTTATGTATCATTCTGTGCTATCGATTTAGGAGATTTTCTTAGACTGCTGTCATTAGTGCCTAGTGGAAACAGTTTTAATTCATGAGCTAAATGAAATGAATTCTAGTGTATTTTCCTTCTGCAATGAAGCTTAGCTGAATTTCCGGGTTATATAGGCACTTTTATATCCTGTTAATGATTCAGTTCAGTTCATTTGCTCAGTTGTGTTGGACTCTTTGCCACCCCATGGCCTGCAGCATGCCAGGCTTCCATGTCTCTCGCCAACTCCCGGAGATTGCTCAAACTCATGTTCTTCGAGTCAGTGATGCCATCCAACCATATCATCCTCTGTTGTCCCCTTTTCCTCCTGCCTTTAATCTTTCTCAGCATTAGGGTCTTTTCTGATGAGTCAGTTCTTTGCATCAGGTGGCCAAAGTATTGGAGCTCAGCTTCAGCATCAGTCCTTCCAATGAATATTCAGCATTGATTTCCTTTAGGATGGACTGGTTTGATTTCCTTGCAGTTCAAGGGACTTTAAAGAGTCTTCTGCAACACCACAGTTCAAAAACATCAATTCTTCAGCACTCAGTTTTTTTATGGTCCAATTCTCACATCCATATATGACTACTGGGAAAACCATAACTTTGACTAGATGAACCTTTATTGGCAAAGTAATGTCTCTGCTTTGTAATATGCTGTCTAGGTTTGTCATAGCTTTCATCCAAGGAGTAAGCGTCTTTTAATTTCATGGCTGCAGTCAGCATCTGCAGTGATTTTGCAGTCCCCCAAAATAAAGTCTGTCACTGTTTCCACTGTTTCCCCATCTATTTCCCTGGAAGATATAGGACCTGATGCCATGATCTTAATTTTCTGAATGTTGAGTTTAAAGCCAGCTTTTTCACTCTCCTCTTTCACTTTCATCAAGAGGCTCTTTAGTTCCTCTTCCTTTCTGCCATAAGGGTGGTGTCATCTGCATTTCTGAAGTTGCTGATATTTCTCCCAGCAATCTTGATTCCAGCTTGTGCTTCATCTAACCAAGCATTTCTCATGATGTACTCTGTATATAAGTTAAATAAGCAGGGTGACAATATACAGCCTTGATGAACTCTTTTCCTAATTTGGAACCAGTCCATTGTTCCGTTTCCAGTTCTAACTGTTGCTTCTTGACCTGCATTCAGATTTCTCAGAAGGCAGGACAGTTGGTTGGTCTGGTATTCCCATCTCTTGAAGAATTTTCCATAGCTTGTTGTGATCCACACAGTCAAAGGCTTTAGTATAGTCAATGGAGCAGAAGTAGATGTTTTTCTGGAATTCTCTTTCCTTTTCTATAGTCAGACTGATGCTGGCAATTTGATCTTTGGTTCCTCTGTTAATGATTACTGAGATATAAGAAATCACAGCTATGGCATTAATTACTACATTGATCTCTGTATCTCCAGAGACTAATGAAATATTATATAAATAGTAGCTTTTGTTTTTATCCTTAACCACAGTCTCTTTAAACTTAAAGCTTAAGGAACGTTAAACACCAAGTTCAAATATAAAATGTAGCATGGCATCTGGTCCCATCACTTCATGGGAAATAGATGGGGAAACAGTGGAAATAGTGTCATATTTATTTTTCTGGGCTCCAAAATCACTGCAGATGGTGACTGCAGCCATGAAATTAAAAGACGCTTACTCCTTGGAAGGAAAATTATGACCAACCTAGATAGCATATTCAAAAGCAGAGACATTACTTTGCCAACAAAGGTTCATCTAGTCAAGGCTATAGTTTTTCCTGTGGTCATGTATGGATGTGAGAGTTGGACTGTGAAGAAGGCTGAGCGCCGAAGAATTGATGCTTTTGAACTGTGGTGTTGGAGAAGACTCTTGAGAGTCCCTTGGACTGCAAGGAGATCCAACCAGTCCATTCTGAAGGAGATCAACCCTGGGATTTCTTTGGAAGGAATGATGCTAAAGCTGAAACTCCGGTACTTTGGCTACCTCATGCGAAGAGTTGACTCATTGGAAAAGACTCTGATGCTGGGAGGGATTGGGGGCAGGAGGAGAAGGGGACAACAGAGGATGAGATGGCTGGATGGCATCACTGACTCAATGGACATGAGTCTGAGTGAACTCCAGGAGTGGGTGATGGACAGGGAGGCCTGGCATGCTGCGATTCATGGGGTCGCAAAGAGGCAGACATGACTGAGTGACTGAAATGAACTGATGATTGTAATACGCACATTGCAATATCAACTTTCCTTTAAGTTATTAATCTTTTTATTAATACAATTTGGTTTCTTTTTTATCCTCATGGTAAGTGATCCTCCAATGTGGTGGATAAGGTAGGTGGTGTGGATAAAGAATTCTGAGAGTTTATGGGCAGACCAGGAATCATTTTATCATCCTGAGTCAAAGTGATATACGCCTGTGCTATTTTGCTCTGGTCAGTATATTAATGTACCAACCAGTGGACATAATTTAACTGAAGCTAATAGGGTACTGTATGGCACATATTTGCTACAGATTGGTAATTGATGATGTAGCAGGAAATGGAAGCCTTCATTTGAATGAAAGCCATTCATGCCTTCTTCTCTGCTTTTGTCATTTAACATACAACCAGGGAGAGCTCCAGTCCCTTTTGCAAACAGAAGCATTGTTTATAATGAGCCCTCTCTCCCTTAGTAGTTAGAAAGATTGGGCAAATTTCTTAACATCCTGTTTCCTTACTCTGTAAAAATGACAGAATTGATATTTTTTTGTCAATTCTGCCTCATTGATAATTGTTAAATAGACAGTGGTTGTGCTAGTGTTTGTACTAAGTCACTTCAGTCGTGTCTGACTCTTTGCAACCTTTTAGATTGTAGCCCACCAGACTCCTCTGTCCATGGGATTTTCCAGGCAAGAATACTGGAGTGGGTTACCATTTCCTCCTCCAGGGGATCTTTCCAACCCAGGGATTGAACCTGAGTCTCTTACACCTCCTGCTCTGGCAGGTGGATTCTTTACCCCAAGTGCCCACGAGGAAGCCCATGAAAGTATATAACAGAGTAATTGTGGCATAGAGTCCTCTCAACATATTGGATGAACAAATTACGGTTATGTAATGAATACCTTGAGCCTGTCTTCCTTCTGTAAGTAAGATTTATTACATTTACTGTTTCTTAACTTTTCAATCTCTCAACAATTCTATATCTTACAGAATACTTTTTTTCACTCCTTGCTTTTGTTGTTGAGCTAAGCTAGTTTTAAGGTTTACAAACTTTCTCATCTTCTTGTGCCAACACATGGATCTTAAAGGTGTTCCATGGTGTTTAAGATGTTTTCAATGAGAAAGACCTTTTGGTGGGGAAAATGAGTTTTGAGGGAGCCCAAGGCAGAGGAAACCAACTCCTGCTACTTTTTACACAGACCTAAATTGAAGAAAGTAGGAAAAACCACTAGACATGTCAGGTCTGACTTAAATCAATTACGATTATACAGTGGAAGTGACAAATAGATTCAAGGGATTCTATCTGATAGACAGAGTACCTCAAGAACTATGGACAGAGGTTCATGACATTGTACAGGAGGCAGTGATCAAGACCATCCCCAAGAAAAAGAAATGCAAAAAGGCAAAATGGTTATCCTTACAAATATCTGAGAAAAGAAGAAAAGCTAAAGGCAAAGAAGAAAAGGAAAGATATACCCATTTGAATGCAGAGTTCCAAAGAATGGCAAGGAGAGATAAAATAGGCTTCCTCAGTGATCAATGCAAAGAAATAGAGGAAAACAATAAAATGGGAAAAACTAGAGATCTCTTCAAGAAAATTAGAAATACCAAAGGAATTTTTCATGCAAAGAGGGGCACAATAAAGGACAGAAATGGTATGGAAATAACAGAAGCAGAAGATATTTAAAAAAGGTGGCAAAAATACACAGAAGTACTATACATAAAAGAGCTTCATGACCCAGATAACCACAATGGTGTGCTCACTCACCTAGAGCCAGGCATCTTGGAATGTGAAGTCAGGTGGGCCTTAGGAAGCATCACTATGAACAAAGCTAGTGGAGGTGGTGGAATTCCAGTTGAGCTGTTTCAAATCTTTATTTTATTTTATTTTTTAACTTTACAATATTGTATTGGTTTTGCCATATATCAACATGAATCTGCCACAGGTATACATGTGTTCCCCATCCTGAACCCTCCTCCCTCCTCCCTCCCCATACCATCCCTCTGGGTTGTCCCAGTGCACCAGCCCCAAGCATCCAGTATCGTGCATCGAACCTGGACTGGTGACTCGTTTTATATATGATATTATACATGTTTCAATGCCATACTCCCAAATCATCCCACCCTCTCCCTCTCCCACAGAGTCCAAAAGACTGTTCTATACATCAGTGTCTCTTTTGCTGTCTCGTATATAGGGTTGGAGAAGGCAATGGCACCCTGCTCTAGTACTCTTGCCTGGAAAATCCCATGGACAGAGGAGCCTGGTAGGCTGCAGACCATGGGGTCGAGAAGAGTCAGACAGGACTGAGCGACTTCATTTTCCCTTTTCCCTTTCATGCATTGGAGAAGGAAATGGCAACCCACTCCAGTGTTCTTGCCTGGAGAATCCCAGGGACGGGGGAGCCTGGTGGGCCACCGTCTATGGGGTCGCACAGAGTCGGACACGACTGAAGCGACTTAGCAGCAGTAGCAGCAGCATATAGGGTTATTGTTACCATCTTTCTAAATTCCATATATATGCATTAGTATACTGTATTGGTGTTTTTATTTCTGGCTTACTTCACTCTGTATAATAGGCTCCAGTTTCATCCACCTCATTAGAACTGATTCAAATGTATTCTTTTTAATGGCTGAGTAATACTCCATTGTGTATATGTACCACAGCTTTCTTATCCATTCATCTGTTGATGGACATCTAGGTTGCTTATACACACTGAGGAAAACAGAATTGAAAGAGACATGTGTACCCCAATGTTCATCGTAGCACTGCTTATAATAGCCAGGACATGAGAGCAACCTAGATGTTTCAAATCTTAAAAGATGATGCTGTGAAAGTGTTGCACTCAGTATGTCAGCAAATTTGGAAAATTCAACAGTGTCCACAGGACTGGAAAAGGTCAGTTTTCATTCCAATCCCAAAGATAGGCAATGCTGAAGAATGTGAGCATTCACAATTGCACTCATCTCACATGCTAGTAAAATAATGCTCAAAATTCTCCAAGTCAGGCTTCAACAGTACGTGAACTGTGAACTTCCAGATGTTCAAGCTGGATTTAGAAAAGGCAGAAGAACTGGATCAAGTTGCCATCATCTGTTGGATCATCAAGAAAGCAAGAGAATACCAGAAAAATATCTACTTCTGCTTTATTGACTACATCAAAGCCTTTGTGTGGATCACAACAAACAGTGGAAAATTCTTAAAGAGGTGGGAACATAAGACCACATGACTTGCCTCCTGAGAAATCTGTATGCAGGTCAAGAAGCAACAGTTAACTGGACTTGAAACAACAGACTGGTTCCAAATCAGGAAAGGTGTATGTCAAGGATGTGTATTGTCACCCTGATAATTTAACTTATATGCAGAGTACATCATGTGAAATGCTGGATGAAGCACAAGCTGGAATCAAGATTGCTGGGAGAAATATCAATAACCTCTGATATGCAGATGACAACACCTTTATGGCAGAAAGGAAGAGGAACTAAAGAGCCTCTTGATGAAAGTGAAAGAGGAGAGTGAAAAAGTTGACTTAAAACTCAACATTTAGAGAACTAAGATTGTGGCATCTGGTCCCATCACTTCGTGGCAAGTAGATGGAAAACATTGGAAACAGTGAGTGACTTTACTTTCTTGGGCTTCAAAATCATTGCAAATGGTGACTGCAGCCATGAAATGAAAAGACGCTTGCTCCTTGGATGAAAAGCTATGACCAAACTAGACAGAATATTAAAAAGCACAGACATTACTTTGCCAACAAAGGTCTGTCTATTCAAAGCTATCGTTTTTCCTGTAGTCATGTATAGATATGAGAGTTGGTCTATAAAGAAAGCTGAGCACCAAAGAATTGATGCTTTTTAACTGTGGTGTTGGAGAAGACTGTTGAAATTCCCTTTGACTGTAAGGAGATCCAGCCATTCAGTCCTAAAGGAAATGAGTCCTGAATAAACATTGGAAGGACTGATGCTGAAGGTGAAACTCCAATACTTTGGCCACCTGATGCGAAGAACTGACTCATTGGAAAAGACCCTGTTTCTGGGAAAGATTGAAGGTAGGAGGAGAAGGGGACAACAGAGGATAAGACAGTTGGATGGTATCACCGATGCGATGGACATGAGTTTG
The DNA here is from genome assembly GCF_003369695.1 of Bos indicus x Bos taurus. Lineage (NCBI taxonomy): Eukaryota > Metazoa > Chordata > Mammalia > Artiodactyla > Bovidae > Bos > Bos indicus x Bos taurus. Next base: position 22,850,621 of record NC_040103.1, on the reverse strand, counting down.
AGCAATCTCTGGGAATTGGTGATAGACAGGGAAGCCTGGCGTGCTGCAGTCCATGGGGTCATAAAGAGTTGGACACAACTGAGTGACTGAAGTGAACTGAACTGAATGCTTTTTCATATCCTATTCTATTACTTCTACCTATGTTAAGAAAGAGTTTGAGAAGATTTTGCTCTAGGTGGCCTAAGTCCATGCTTCTTTGTTTATTTAAGTGTAAATCATACAAATAAGCTTGTGACTATTTTCAGTATGTATGTGTATGTGCTTAGTTGTGTCTGACTTGTTGTGACCCCGTGGACTAGTGCCCACTAGGCTCCCCTGTCCATGGAATTTTCCAGGCAAGAATACTGGAGTGGATTGCCATTTCCTGCTCCAGGATCCTCCCGATCCAGTGATTGAACTCTCGTCTCTTGTGTCTCCTGCATTAGCAGGTGGATTCTTTACCCCTGTGCCACCTGGGAAGCGCATTCTCAGTATGAATAGAAGGAAAACGAGTCATAACTTTTAAAAGGATATTTACAAGGCTGAAGTTTTTAGTTGTGTTCCCTACGCGCTGGGAATGTATGGAGTAACCAGTATCTAATACTCTGAAATACCACATGGCAGTGTTGCTTCATACTGCCTTATTGTTTGATTAATTCCAACTAATTTTCCTTCTCTATCATTTTAAATGCTGGTTTTATATAATATATAGAGATTGTATTAGACATTGAGTTGTTTCCACCTTTATATGGAAGAACTTCTTACATTAACAATAGTTAAGTATTTATGACCAAATCCCAAGGAAGAAAATGTAAAAGGACCACTTGGACTTAAAAGTTCACAGGGTGGGAAGATTTGGGAGAATGACATTGAAACATGTATAATATCATGTACAAAATGAGTCGCCAGTCCAGGTTCGATGCATGATACTGGATGCTTGGAGCTAGTGCACTGGGACAACCCAGAGGGAGGGTATGGGGAGGGAGGAGGGAGGAGGGTTCAGGATGGGGAACACATGTATACCTGTGGCGGATTCATTTTGATATTTGGCAAAACTAATACAATTTGTAAAGTTTAAAAATAAAATAAAATTAAAAAAAAAAGTTCACAACATTTAGACTTCCGAAAGAATTAAGTGATAAGGAAGATGTAAATTACTGCTTTCTTTACCTTATGAGCAATTTGGTAGGGGAGATGGCTCAGTGGTAAAGAATCTGCCTGCAACGCAGGAGACACAGGTTCAGTCCCTGGGTTGGGAAGATCCCCTGGCAACCCATTCCAGTATTCTTGCCTGGAGAATCCCATGGACAGAGGAGCCTGGTGGGCTGCAGTCCATAGAGTTGCACACCAGTGAAGTAACTGAGCACGTATGCATACAGATGAATACATTTTAGAAGGACTTTTACAGCTCTTAAAGTTTTAGAAGAGTGTTAAGGGCTCTGGCACTGCATTGCTTTTTTGCAAACCATCTGCCTGTTTTGGTCTGTCTTTCATTGTGGTTTTGCAAAAGAAGTGATAGTGGTATTATAAGGTTACTTTATATAGTCTAGCGCACTGAATGATTATTAGTTGAAGGAGAAAACATGCTTAGGTTAGAACATTAGTTTCCTATTTTATAACTGTATCACCATTGATCTTTTAATTGTTCCAGATGAATATTTTGTCTCCTTGCCTCATTCTTTTCTCCCTATTCTTAGTAAATTTGATCTAGCAATTAGTAGTATTTTCATTGTATTTCCTTGAAGATCTGTGCTTTTCAGCACAATTTGGTATGTTCACAGTGGTTTTCAATTGCTTTTTCAACACAAGACATAAAAACCTTTTCATGCAAACAAGAATATGGAAGGGATAAACCCAACTGCTTAGGCCAGATGGTGAAAAACCAGATGACAGGGAAAAAAAGCAGACAGCCATTCAACTCCTATTTTGCTTCCATCTTCTTTGTCAGTGAAAAGGATCTTTAAACTAGATGGGGTGTAGCAAACATGTTTAAAGGGATCGAAGCCCAATTGGTAATATAATAAAAGTACCTGGCTGCATTGCGCCAAGTACTTTTTAAAAATTGCATCACGCCTCTAGGCTAGACGAATCACATCCCCAAATTCTGAGGGAACTGACAGATGTTGATGTAGAACTACTTTGAGTAATTTTTTGCAAAACCACAGGGAATAACAATAATGCTAGAGAACTGAAGAGGGGAAAATGCACTTCCAGTTATCAGACATGAGGAAAGCATAGGTAGTTACTGTCATTTATTGTTGAACTGGCAATTTTCCAAAGCAGAATTGTAAACAATTTATAATTCTATATGATAAAGAAGGTGAATTCACTAAGATCCAAGCTTCTACGTCAAGGGTATATTCTTCTCTTTGTGTTGCTAGAGATGAAAGGAATTACGCAGAAATGGATGGTGCACAGGGATTTACGAGATATTTAGTATACTCATGATTTCCTTGTGGGAAACACTGAGAAAGGTGGAAAATGGGGGTTTGTTGTTTCATAGTCAGTACTAATTAACAAGTCAATTTCTGTTTGGGGAGAGGAGGCTAATAATTGTGAAACAAACTGGTGAACCATTAAAAGCTAAATGCGTTGAAGTGATGACAACATGACTGGAGAGAGGATACATGTGATTCCTGGGGGACTGGTTAGGAAACATTTACAAAAAAAGAGGAATAAAGTAGAGTTTGAAGTGGGCTTTGATGGCTATAAGCCACTTAGACTAAAATTGGGAAAAAGGAAAAAGATATTACAAATAAAAAGAATGGTGTCATGGTCATTCATGGTATGTATTACGCACTGTCTTGTATGTATGTGTTCATCACTTATTTAGGGGGTAGTAAAATTAGCTGACTCATTTGAAAGGACCCTGATGCTGGGAAAGACTGAGGGCAGGAGGAGAAGGGGACGGCGGAGGATGAGATGGTTGGATGGCATCACCGACTCAATGGACATGGGTTTGGGTGGATTCCGGGAGTTGGTGATGGACAGGGAGGCCTGGCGTGCTGTGGTTCATGGGGTCGCAAAGAGTCAGACACGACTGAGCGACTGAAATGAACTTTTGCTGCTGCTAAGTCGCCTCAGTTGTGTACGACTCTGTGCAACCCCAGAGATGGCAGCCCACCAGGCTTCCCCATCCCTGGGATTCTCCAGGCAAGAACACTGGAGTGGGTTGCCATTTCCTTCTCCAGTGCAGGAAAGTGAAAAGTGAAAGTGAAGTTGCTCAGTCCTGTCCGACTCTTAGCGAACCCATGGACTGCAGCCTACCAGGCTCCTCAAACCATGGGATTTTCCAGGCAAGAGTACTGGAGTGGGTTGCCATTGCCTTCTCCGAAATGAACTGAACTGAACTGAAAGTTAGAAATCTCTTTTCTTTGGAATCAGACTCTATTGAGCTTATATTAGTTGCAGTTTTTCAGATGCCTTTTATTTTCTATGATTTCTACTACATGCATTATTCAGATATTATTGATACTGTTTTTCGCCCTTTGCCTGAAGGTGAGAATTTTCCACTGTCTGGAAGTCCCAGAACCTCTCCTACGGTGGCTTAGGGATGGAAGACAGAGGCTTATCTGTAAGCCTCTGAAGTTCTTGCAAATAATCAGTCCAAAATAGGAGAACTTTTCCTAATCCTTTTAATTACTCTCCTTTTGACAAAGTTAGGCTACCATTTGAAATCCTATTGAATCTTTGGGGATACAAAGAGACAAGTTTTGGCCTAAAATTCATTTAAATATGTGTATTTATCAAAAATTTAAATGGATTCTTAAAAAAAAAGGGCTTTAAGCAGAAGATCAAACATGATACTTATTTCTCACAGGCAAACATGTAGCTTTCTTTCACAGCAGATTAATTTTAAAAATTTAAATGGTCATTATACTCAATTCCATGTATTTTCTTGAAAATACATATGTCCAAAAAATTTAATGGGCTCATCTGGAGAAATTTTGAAAAAAAAATTATAAAATTCTATAGCTGGACTACATAGTTCTGGAGAATAAGAAATGTAACCTTTTACTTCTTAAATCTCTCATAAAGCCCTGTAACCCATTTTTGTGTGTGGCAGATCCTTATCAAATATGTGTGGAAGGAAACACAAAGGGCAAGTTTGTTTTACAGAGCAAGTCATTGGTGGACAACTGAGTATTTAACAAAAATAGTAATTTAAGAGTTATCCTCAGCAATAGTGGTATACATTTTTTTTTTTTTCCAGTGATGGTGGAATTGAGAGCAACAGAACTTCCTATATAAAATTGTTTAAGGCAGAGTAGCTCTCATTGAAGACTCTAAATGTCTAAGGTCCTGCAACAGCTCCTTAATTCCATCCATTTTCTGTTACTATAGCCCTTTGTTTTTAGGGTCTTGAGGATTTTGAAAAATAAAAAAAAATATATCAGCATCAAAAGATTTTGGAAATTGTATCAGGCAGGGTAAGCCGGTTTATGCACTGTTAGCAAACAATGAAACATGTTAGCAGTTTAATGCTATGCTATGCTAAGTCACTTCAGTAGTGTCCGACTCTGTGTGACCCCATAGACGGCAGCCCACCAGGCTCCCCCGTCCCTGGGACTCTCCAGGCAAGAACACTGGAGTGGGTTGCCATTTCCTTCTCCAACGCATGAAAGTGAAAAGTGAAAGTGAAGTCGCTCAGTTGTGTCCGACTCCTAGCGACCCCATGGACTGCAGCCCACCAGGCTCCTCCATCCATGGGATTTTCTAAGCAAGAGTACTGGAGTGGGATGCCATTGCCAGGAAAGACTTATTTCCCACTACATTATGAGTTCCTTGTATGTCAGCAAGTGGTCTCTGCATGGACACAGAGATCCACACAGAGATCCAAGACTGAGGGGCTCTATCATCATACAAGCTTCCTTGTATGCAAAGGGACAAAAAAAAAAGAGAATGTGGAAATTCTATAAGTGCTTCCAGGAATAGAGAGTGTGGGAACTACATGCTTACTTCTACTAGGAAATGCTGTTTTGCTTACATTTCATGATCATACTGCCTGAATGCAAGTGGGCAGAAGAATTTAATGTTTGTCAGAGAATTGACATTTGAGGATATTTCTAATGAAACCATTATATTCTAAAAATCTTCTGTTTCCTCAATAATAATTCACTCATATATGGTTCATGAATTTAAATAAATTCCTCCTTAGGTTTACATTTTTAATCTGTATAAGATCATAGAAAAATAAGCTTATATATTGGTTATACTGTATTTAGATAGATTAATTAGATACCACTGTGTTAAACTTCCTTCTATATGTTGAAAAACTAAATGCCTCAAGTTAAAAGGATTCTAGCACTCTGGATTGAGTGAACAAGTTCTTGTCCCATCATTGTATCTGTTTTTAAAGAGTGCCTTAATTTATTCTTAAACTTGTTATTACAAATTTGAAATAAATATTGAATACGACATCCTTTCTATTTGAAAAATAATATGAAAAATACTTTGCAACCCATTTTCATAGGGGAAATAGCAGAAATTTATGAAATATCATTAAAAATATAAATTTAAGAGGTTAAGCTGTAAACGCTTCAGAGATTATGACTATCTCCAAAATAGAGAAGAGATCCCACAGAGTGAGGCCCAAAAGTAGATCATAACTGAAATATGTATATATGTATGTATATATATTTACCTATGGAGAAGGAAATGGCAACCCACTCCAGTGTTCTTGCCTGGAGAATCCCAGGGATCGGGGAGCCTGGTGGGCTGCCATCTCTGGGGTCGCACAGAGTCGGACACGACTGAAGCAACTTAGCAGCAGCATGTAAATATAAGTTTATCAATTTTCTAATTTCCATTGATATAAATCATCAAAATAAATGTCTTTTGCTCAATGCTGAAAACTAAATTTCACCTGTTTACTCAAAAAATGAAAATCAGCGTATCTTATGCTTACAAAATGTTATATCTATTTGTCAATAAATGAAAGGTCTTTTCACTAAGATTTCTTTTCCTAGTGTGGCCTATAGGTATTAGTAAGCTATGTCTGAGTTTCATAAATCCTTGCCTCAGCACATGTAATTGCCAGTCATTAGCAAAGGACCCAGTGGTTCAGAGACGCTGGCTTACTCTTGTAGGAACTGCAGTCCAGCAAAGTTCTCCACAATCCCCAAAGGTAAATGTAAATAAAGCATTACAAAGAAGGGGAAAACTTCATATTGGAAGTCTAATTTTAGATTTGTGTGTGTGTGTAAAGATCAGAAGTAGCAGCAGCATGAGTGGTCTTTATATCTTTGTATACTCTTCTAGTTGGCCATTCCTTGAACCTTGTTTATTCTAGTACATCTATTCTCTTGGATGCTTCATTTATTGAATGCTCTTCTAAATACTTTATCTGAATTATGATCTTTAATTCTCCATGGAGTCCAAAGAAACATTCCTTGTTGAAATGAAGAAATAGTCTCAAAAAAAAAAAAAAAAAAAGCAAACTTAATTTGCTCAAGGTTATACAATAGTATGTGGGGGAAAAGACTTTGTACTCAAGCTGTGTGAATTCAGAATCTGTTCTCCTGTGAGGCTACCCATCAACTCTCCTGAAAGAAATATAGTTAACCTCCAAGAGTATCTCCAGCTATTGCAGAGTATTACCAATGGTGGTGTCTCACATTTGCTCAGGAAGCGGTCCTCATTGGATCTGATTGCTCTTGTGCTCCACACTTTGGATGCTGACCATCATGAAAGAGCTGCTCCATGGGGCTCAGATTGCCTTTGTTGGCTCCACACTGGCCTAGGATGCAGCAACCCAATTCTGCCCTTAGTTGAATCATACATACCTGATAGTACAAAGAGGGTCTGGCACACAAGATTTTTGTGCTTGTTTAAATGTCATTAGTAAATTCCAAATGAGCAGTGTTTTTATACCAAGCCCAACTAAACTCCTTTTGATCTTTCTTTCAGTCAACTTGAAAAAAAGATTATGCCTGCACATGTTTGCTGATCTTTCTAAAATTTCTGTGGCCATTTTTCTGTAGGCAAATGTTCAGACAAGGACACATATGTAAATTTTCTTTAAAAATAGTGTACATTTAAATTAAATTGTTAATGCATATTTAGTTTAAAAAAGGAACATTTTTCAAGAAAACCATTTTTGTAATAAATTGGTTTGGAGCATCTGCTCATATCTCTCCTGCTGAAAAGTGGTGTGACTAAAGATAAACTAAAACTCCCCTTGAAGTTTCTTGTCTTCATCTATACAATGCCTAGAAAAATAGTGGAGAGATGAAGTCATGGTTAAATGAGGTATTTTATTTAAAGTCTTAGCATGAAAGAGGAGAGTAAAACATCTGGCTTGAACCTCAACATTCAAAAAACAAAGATCATGGCATCCAGTCCCATCACTTCATGGTGATTAGAAGGGGTAAAAGTGGAGGCAATGACAGATTTTATTTTCTTGGACTCCAAAATTACTGCAGACGATGACTGCAGCCATGAACTTAAAAGACGCTTGCTCCTTGGAAGGAAAGCAATGACAAACCTAGACAGCATATTAAAAAGCAGAGACATCACTTTGCTAACAAAGGTCTATATAGTCCAAGCTATGATTTTTTCCAGCAGTCATGTACAAATGTGAGAGTTGGACCACAAAGAAGGCTGAGCATTGAAGACTTGATGCTTTCAAATTGTAGTGCTGGAGAAGACTTGACTCCCTTGGACAGCAAGGAGACCAAACCAGTCCATCCTAAAGGAAATCAACCCTGTATATTCATTGGAAGGACTGATGCTGAAGTTGAAGCCCCAATACTTTGGCCACCTGATGGGAAGAGCTGACTCATTGGAAAAGACCCTGATGCTGGGAAAGATTGCAGGCAAAAGGAGAAGAAGGTGGCAGAGAGTGAGATGGTTAGATAGGATCACTGACTCAATGAACATGAGTTTGAGCAAACTCTGGGATATAGTGGAGGATAGAGGACCGGGGATTCTACCGTTGATGGAGTCACAAGGAGTTGGGCATAGTGACTGAGCAACAACATAATGCTCTACACCTTAGTAAGCGCTTAAGAAATATTAGCTACAAGTGGTAGTGCTAGACATACTGGTAGTAAAAGCAAGGACATATAAATGTACTCAAAAGAAACCTAATTTTTCAATCGGGTGTTTCATTGTTTTAAATTTGGGAACAATAGTTTTGGAAGAATGAGGACTTGTTTTCTATACATCTTATGTATAGGGTTGACTGTGTTGATTTCCCAGCCTAAAAGGTTTGAGATAAACTCAAGTTCCCAGTCTTAGATGATGAAAATTATGAGCAGTTTCTATTTTGAACTTCCTCCAAACTATAACAACAACAATAACAAAATCTTTATTTCAGCTAGGACATCTATCCCTACCTTTCCTCCCCCGACTTCCATGCGCTCACATTTATGCCTAATCTTAGACTGGAGCTATAGTCTCTTTTCATCTTTCTTTCCTCAGTTCTTTCCTACTTGGGCATACCAATATCTATGTTAGTGTGGTGTTTGTGAAGATTATGTGAAAAGACATACCTGGATCAACTAGATGGCTCCTAGCATTAGTAATTATTCACCAAATATTACTTGTTAATAATTTTTAGCTTTTGATGTATAAAATGAGGGAGTAAGGGTTTTGCTTTGTGAGTTTCTATATACCTTATACCTAAAAGAACATTTGGTTTATAGTAGGTACTCATTAAATAATAAATGAATGGATGAATAATGGAGTATTGACTTTTAGATTTGTCAACAGTGTTTTGGGAAATTTAAAGCTAATCAAATTGATGAGAAACTTTTTTTAAGTTCTAAAGATATTTTTATTATGTCTAAATACTCTCTCACTGCTGTACATTTTTCAGACATTAACCCAGAATTTGTAGTGAAAACTAGCATCTCGTTCAGTTACACATATATTTACATGTACATGCATATACATTTTGTTGCTCAGTCACTCAGGCATGTCTGACTGTGACCCCATGGACTAGAGAATACCAAACTTCCCTGTCCCTCACTGACTCCTAGAGTTTGCTCAAACTCATGTCCATTGAGTCGGTGATACCATCTCATCCTCTGTTCCCTCTTCTCTTCCTGCCCTCAATCTTTCCCAGCATCGGGGTCTTTTCTAATGAGTCAGTTCTTCACATCAGGTAGCCAAAGTATTGGAGCTTCAGCATCAGTCCTTCCAGGGAATATTCAGAATTGATTTCCTTTAGGGGTGACTGGTTTGATCTCCTTGCTGTCCAAGGGACTCTCAAGAGTCTTCTCCAGCACCACAGTTTGAAAGCATCAATTCTTTGATGCTCAGTCTCATATCTGTACATGGCTACTGGACATATAAATACATACATGTACATTTTATAAATTGCATTGGATTTTCATCTCTTTTCTAATTTTCATGTTCCTTTTTGTATCACTTTGCATGCTTTGAGACCAATTTTTATCCAGAATTTTTTAGTATAAGTCAATTTCCCCCCATAAATTACTACTAAAAAATTGTGGCATGATTCTGAAATAATACATAACTACACTTAGAAAATATTTAATTTTTTCTGCCAGCATATGCCAATTAATGTAATGTCATTGGAGTGATTGTGAAATCTCTGAGTACAGAGGCCAAGTTTATATTTCACACATACATAGCTCCAGTGCTAATTTTTCAAAAGACTAAATCAGTGTTTGAATGAATCAATGAATAAATGAAAGAATAAAAATGTACTGGGAGAAATAGACACAAAATACGCAATTGACTGAGGCGGTAGGAACATTAAAGTTAACGAATAAGTAATTCATTTCTTTTCATAATTCCCACGAAAAGTACAAATCCTAAAATTTAAATGTCAGTCATAGGAACATGATATTTTATCTCACCACTTCCAGAATTCTGCTTTGATAGTGATCAGATCTGTGAGACATATAGCTAGACGACTTATTGAAATAGAGGTCAAATTGAATTTTTCTGGTTTAATCATTCACACAAGGAATGAGTAGCTTTGGAAATGAAAACTGTTTCCAAACAGAGATCTAGTTTTCGTCTGGGATTGTTTTTAAAATGAACTCTAGTTTTAGCCTGTTTTTTCCAGATCTATAGTAGTTTTCAGGTCATTAGCTTTACTTAGTAATTTGCATAAATTGTGCTTGGATACGCTTCCTTCTTCAGATTTGGGATGTTTTCATTGATACATTTTTGATTCTTTTTCTCTCTCTCTTCTCTTCCTGGAACCCCTATAATGTGAACCTTGGCGTACTTGATGTTTTACAGGCCCTGTAGATGGTTCTCTTTTCTTAATTTGTTTTTCCTTTTGCTGGGTGATTTCCATTACTGTATCTTGCAAATTACTTATGCAGTCTTCTGTATTAACTAGGCTGCTATAGCTTCCTTCTAGTTTGTTTTATTTTTTAATTTCATTTATTGCATTCTTCAATTCGGACTAGTTCTTTTTTTATATTTTCTAGTTCCTTGTTAAAATTCTCACTGTGTTGTTAATTCTATTCCCTAATTCATTCAGCATTTTTATTAGCAATAAATTGAACTCTTTATCTGTTTTTTTTCTGTTTCATTAGTTTTCTTTTTTCAGGGATTTTCTCTTGTTCTTTCAGTTGAAATATACATCTCTATCTTCCCATTTTGCTTAAAGTTCTGTCTCTGTGAAATAACATGAAGCCGTTACCTATTGCCATCTTGAAGGAGTATGCTCATGTGTGGGAGTATCCTTATACCCTCTGTGTGTGCCTAGTATCTTTGGCGGATGAACTAGATCTGACATGAATAAGAGTCCCATTTTTCCCTAGGGTGGGCTGGTAGCTGTCACCTTAGTCTAAGTGGGGCTGAAGAAGAAGAGGCTAAAGCCAGAACTAGGTGTGAACCAGGGCTTTGCCTCCGCTCAGTGGTCAGCACCACCATGTTGGCAGAGGTGTCAGGTCCCATGTTGCTGGAGAAGAAGCCCTGAGGGTCTAGTCCCAGCTTGCTCCATTCCCTTTGAAGGATCCCCTGCCTTCCCAGCACCAGTGCCCTTGCTTCAGAGGAGAGCAGTGCTGGAACAAGATGGGCTGCTGCTGGCTCTTGGTGTGGATCTAGGCATCTGTGGCATCCACATCTGCAGCCAGAGACCCAGTCTGCTTTTGATGTGCTGCCTCCATAAGAATCAGAAATACATGCCCCTGCCCCACTTAGATGCCACACTGAATCAAAACCACCTTTGTCCCTTGCAGCTGAGCATTGGCCTTGGCTATTGCAGCCTTCTTCACAGTGTGGAGCTGCGCCCCAGAGCAGGCAGGGTTGGTGCAAATGTTTGACATGAGTCGAGGCAAGGACTGTGGTGGTCCCAGCTACAGTTAGAGACATGGACCATTTTTGAGGCTCTGCCTCCAGAAAAACCAATGCTACTCCACGTCTGAGCCACCTTTTTCCCTCGCAGCTGAGCTCTTCTCTATGCCACAGCCACTGCCCTTTCTCCAATGTGGAGCTGCATTATGATCAAGTGGGAACCAGATGTGGTGCCGGGCTCAAACTGGGACACGTGCCAGGCAACCTGCCCTCTCTGCCCTTTTGTCCCCCTGAGCAAGCACGTGAATGCACACTCCCCGTGAGGGGAAGTCCAGGCTTCGCATATCCCTTCTGTCAGTTTCACTGGTTCTCCAAACAGCCTAGGGGATTACTCTCCCCAGAACCAGACTCCAGGGCTGGGGCACCAGTGTGTGCCTTTACCTGCTCACTACCTGGGGAGGATCTCTGCCTGTGTGATCTTTATTCTCCTCTGAGTCTCTTTCCAGGGGTGCAGGTCCCAACCTGATTACTTGTCTACCCTTCCTACCTGATTCCATATGCATCTATAGGAGTCTCTCTGCTAGTCTCCAGTTAGTTTTAAGTGAGAATTGTTCCACATGAAAATGTATTCTTGATGTATTCATGGAGTGGACTGAGTTCTGAGACCTCCTACTCTGCCATCTTGCTCAGTGAACAGGAGTGAGCTTGTTATACCAGTGGTTGCTATGTCCTACTTACAGAGTTTCTGATCCCATAAATCTGGGATGGGGTCTTATAACTGGCATTTATAACAGATTTTCAGGTAATGCTGATGCTTCTGGTATATGGGCCATACTTTGACACCTATGTGTTAGAGTCAAGATAGCTTGGAGTAGCTCATTATTAACCTCAGAATCTGCCCTAAAATATACTCGAATTGTGAACTTGCTGCCTGATCACTGGAAATTTATTTAAGATTTTTTTTTTGGTTTCTTAATACACTCAAAAAAGAGATCCTAGAAAAATGTATAGCTCCAAGATAATATGAAATGATAGCAACAAAAATAAAACATTTGGCAAAGGTAATCTGAAAATCATGGTGTCATTTTCTACGATGGCTCTAAGGAGTTTACTCATTTTAGAGAAAATTTAAGGCAGAATTTTATAAATATAATGTAGCTTTTTTACCGTGTTCTGGACATGTTTTTATAATCAAATAAAATGGACATGTTAATTAGCTAAAATGAGTTCAGATTGCCTTCATATTGTGATAAATGAGTTTTGAAAATGAAAACCACTATCCTGCCTATGAATTTTTTTTATGAATTCTTTCTTTTTTTTTAATTTTATTTTATTTTTAAACTTTACATAATTGTATTAGTTTTGCCAAATATCAAAATGAATCCATCACAGGTATACATGTGCTCCCCATCCTGAACCCTCCTCCCTCCTCCCTCCCCATACCATCCCTCTGGGTCGTCCCAGTGCCTATGAATTTTATCAAAGAAATAATTCTGTGTACTTGAGTCCATTAGTCTAGAAATATGTACTTCTTAAGATTTCTAGTATAATTAGCATGTAGTTCTCATTCCTTATGACCTTTTTATGCTTTAAAAAAGAAACACTAGAACTGCTCATATATGCAGAGTTTACATTTAATTTGTTAGTGGAAAGTTGAATGTTGTAGATGGAAATATGATTCAAATAGTATCCCTTAAACTATTACAATTGGAAAGAAAATAACATTAGTTTAGCATTACATATCTGCCTGAGAAATTTACAGTAATGGTGTAAAAATAACAAAAATATTGTCTCTAGAAACAGAATTAAATTGCACTAATTTTTAAAGAAACTTTACCTATATCTCATAAATAAGCACATAATTAATACCAACTATCATTCTTATACTATAAATTTTGGGGGAATGCATGTAACATTGACAATTCTACGTTTTAATATTTAGGAGAAATTTGTACTGATGCAGTTGCAGTAAAAATTTAGAATATAAAGTTCTACCAAGCATTAACTTTATCCAAATTTTAAATGTGCTTTTGACAAACATGAAATAATAAATTTAAGAACTTGACACATAAAGATTATAATTTCACAACTTGAAGTTAATTTAGGGATTATTGCAGATGTTGCTCTTTGTTCATCAAAATCCAGTATCCCTTCAACCAAATAAGTGGAATTTTGGCCAAGCTTGTTCTGTCCAGCCATACCACTTAACTTTGTTTAAATTTTGGTATGGCTGTGTGTCCAAGTTCAATGGAGTACAATCAGAAGAATGGGTGCCGCTTACAGACTGTGGAATTAAGACTGAGCATATGTCTCTTCCATATTCTTTCTCTTCTTCCCACCTGCTGAAATACAAGAGAACACAATTCTGATTATGCAGACCACACTAGTGCTAGTGTTGGCGTTAGAATATAGAAGAAGGAACCTCGGTCCTTCAGTGAACCTAGGTCCTTCAGAGCAGATTTTCTTGGTAAACTGGAGCATTCACCTTTTACTGCTTTAAGAGGAAATAATAAAGTTTTATTATATATATATAATATATATATTTTTATATATATTATAAACTTTTATAATATATATATAATATATATGATAAAGTTTTATTATATATATATATATATATATATATATAATATATATATAACAGAAGCCTAGCTTTGAACCCAAGTGATATACTGTCATTTAGTTTAACCCTTTCAGTGTAGATATTTGGAAAAAGAAAAACCTAGAGGGATAGTTTAAAGAAATAGTGATAGAAAATGCTAGAGCTAAAAGTTGAACTGAACATCTGGGCAGTTCAGTGCATTAAATATATACTAACAATGACTTTATAATTAAGTGACTGTGGAGCAAAACTGCAGGCAGGCACCAAGTCATCATCCAATGGGAATGATTGCACCTCATCACTGTCCATAGGGCCAGATCAGGTAAAGTTCACCATAAAGCAGCTGAATCTAAATCTTCAGCAACACTACTGCATGGGGCCTTTTCATATCCTTGGAGGGGACTGTAAACTTTAAAAATATAAGATATTGTAATTGAAATTGTTTAATCTACCCCTAACATTCCAGAAATTTAAGAAGAATATAAATGGAGACCTATTATATTTATTATGGAGAACTGCTGGGAAATGATATCTTCTTATATGAGACTCTGTTGCATTATTGCTATCAGCTCATTAGTTTTTGTTTTTGTTTTTTTTATGTTACCTAACACAACTGAGTGACTTCACTTTCCCTTTTCCCTTTCATGCATTGGAGAAGGAAATGGCAACCTACTCCAGTATTCTTGCCTGGAGAATCCCAGGGACGGGGGAGCCTGGTGGGCTGCCATCTATGGGGTCGCACAGAGTCGGACACGACTGAAGTGACTTAGCAGCAGGACTTAAATCCTTCCTGAACTCAGAAGCAATGTCTGACTCACATCTTCATGGGACTAATAATCAATGATCTTTTGTCTTCAGAATTTAAGCAGGAGCAGTATTTCCCCAGGGCCTGATGGTGTTATTCATGCCAGTACATATTTAGTTATGAATTGCACTATATCAACTCTAGATGCAAATCCTGAATGAGAGTCACTTATCATGTTTTTAGTAAATGTTCTTGTGAGTATTTGTGATATGAGGAGGCTTCTAAAGTTTGAAGTTTAAGACAGAATTACTTCTTGTTTGAATTGTAGGGCAATACTGACTTTGATTTCTCTTCCGTCTGACATTCTCCTGTGTTTGATAAGTCTGTGTGGCTATAGGACATGTTCACAGTGCAGTTCTATTTCTATTCTTGTACTCTTCCACCTTGAATTTTCACAGTGGGTAGTAGGAATCTTCCTGAAAGCCATTTCCTACATCATGTGTTGAAATGACTGTCAACCACATAAATATATTATCTCACTAACCCTAAATTTAATGTATCCTAATTCAGCTTCCCCTAAGCCCATTCCCGAAACAATGTTCTGTTCAATTCTTGCAACATAGGTACATCAAGATTTTAAAAGCCTTAAAATGTAACATAAAAGATTAAGAAGGTAAGCCCAAATAAAAAGATTTTTGAATGTTTATTCAAAATGTTGATAAGAACCAGGTATGTCATTTTAATTGCAATTTGGAAAGACAGCCAATAAAACAAGTAAACATTTATGGAATCCAGAAATGATATACAGAAATTATTGCTTCTTGTAATCTATACATTTATTTATTGAATAACAGAGAATACTCAGATAAAAATACATGGAAGATGAAATTGGGTTCATAAAGATATGTAACGAAATCAATAAAATTATTTTTATATCTGCAAGTTAATTGTAATAAAATACCAGATAAAAGCAAAGCAGCAATTTTTTTAGAGGAGACACTAAATATTAGTAGAAAAAGTGTTATGCTTTTCAATTGCTTGGTAACTCAAACAATGACATCAAGAAATATAATTTAAAAAGATATTAGAAAGTTTTTTTTTTATAATTTTACATGAAACACTAACATCCAAAAAATAGCATAAAGCAAAATATGCTACTGAAATGAGGCACTGATATCAAACTAGTCAGAGAATCATTATTTCTAATATACTTAAGGTTAGTCATTACAGAAAAAAAATAAATGCTCTGATATTTTACAGTTCATTTATGAAATAACCTTCTAGAGGTTTTCCATATTACCAGTTATAAGATGTGAAGGTAAAATATATTTTTCTAAAGTGTATGATACCATAATAAACAATGAAGACAAGGAAATAGTTATTTATTTAATAAATACTAATGAAGATAAATAATAAAAATTTTATTATGCCATACAAATCCAATGGAAGTAAGATTAGAAAATAGTTTCTCTATTCCTACTTCTTCAATGTGCCTTTATGTTAACATATCTTTTGGCTAATACAGTGTCAATTTTCTCTTTGCCATTCTATTCCTTAAGACCCAAAGAAATTTTTGGTCAACCTAATATTCAATAAATTAGGTAATTTAACCTGTATGCATATATATATATATATATATATATATATACACATATATACATACATACACGCATACATACACACACTATATTAGTAGTTAGTATACTCATTCTTTTAAGTGAAAAAGAAAAATACATGTATTATAGATTGAATTGTGTTTCTCCCCAAATTCGTGTGTTGAAACTCAAACCCCAATGTGATTGTATTTGGTGGTCGTCCCTTTAATGAAGTAATTAGGCTTAAAAAAAGTCATAGAATTGTGGCCTAATCCAGTAAGACTGACATCCTTAGAAAGAGAGGAAAAGAAACCAGAAGTGTACATGTGAAGGCCAGGTGAAAACACAATGAGAAAGTTGCTGTCTATAAGCCTAAGAGAAAGATCTCAGGAAAAAAACAAACTGGCAACACTTTGATTTTGGGTTCCCAGCCTCTCTCACCCCACTCCAGTACTCTTGCCTGGAAAATCCCATGGATGGAGGAGCCTGGTGGGCTGCAGTCCATGGGGTCGCTAAGAGTTGGACACGGCTGAGCGACTTCACTTTATTTTTTCACTTTCATGCATTGGAGAAGGAAATGGCAGCCACTCCAGTGTTCTTGCCTGGATAATCCCAAGGACGGGGGAGCCTAGTGGGCTGCCGTCTCTGGGGTCGCACAGAGTCGGACACGACTGAAGCGACTTAGCAGCAGCAGCCTCTCTAACTGTGAGTAAATAAATTTCTGTTGTTTAGGACACTTACAACAACATAAATTTAGATATTTTGTCACCTAAAATATTATAACAGATATTTGTGGTATTTTGCTATGGCAACCCTAGCAGACTAATACAGTATATTATATAAATATATGTTTTGTTGCTGTTGTATGAGAAGGAACATGAGCCTTGTGGTTTGACAGACCGGGTTTGTAGGAAATATGCCTCTCCCATTTATTACTGATGTGACTGTGTAACTGTGGATACTTTAAGCTAAACTTAGTGCTCAGAACCTGAGTTTCTGGACCTGTTAAAAGGACTAATGATCTCTACTTGATATGCTTGTGTAGATTGGATGCTTTTATATTTACCACAAACCTGAAAATTTTAATAAGCTATATGTGTTGGCCCCTTTTTGCTACTTTTGATCATAGAAAATAATTTTCCCACTCTTTTCATTCATCAAAGACAATGCACATGTGTAAGATGCCAAATATATGTCCTTTAATAATAGATTTTGTCATTATAATCCCTCTTGTTGAGGGACAATTTTAACATGACAATAATGTGACACCTTTATACACCATTTTATTCTGTGGGGGCATAGGACAAAAACTATAGCTTGGAAGGGGTTGCAAAGGACATTCATAGGAGATCAAAATCCTTAATCTTTGTTTTGGAGGGCTGGAGGGCAGGATGAGGTTGAGAGAATGGCATTACTAGATACTGGGAGGACATAACTGGGCAAAAAGTAGAAAAATATTCAAAATACAATATGCAGATCAAGTTGAACAACATCTACTTCAGTTACGTGATTTGTGGAGTTGCTAAGATTTTAAGTACCATAAAGTTTAAGAAAAGAGATCAAGAGAAAGAATATTTTAAAAGTATTCCATGCATTATGCTGTGGCCACAAAGGAAGGATTCTAATAATGGTAAAGAGGTTGATGGGATGTAGAGGGGAGAGTATTGCTTGAACTTGAATTATGTATAGAGCTCCAGAAAGCAAGTATCTGCTAATAGTTGCTGCAAACTACTGTGAAATTCTTATCTAAATACAGAATGAAATGTAGAGTTGGTTATATTTGTTTCCTCTGCTAATGGTTACATTTTCCTAGAGATAATGATTGCTATTTAAAGAGTGCCTTTTTGAATCTAAGATGTAAAATCAAAAATTAAGTAAGCTAAGGTATGTGTAGCACTTTGAAAACTATAATACACCATGCAAATGTTAGTTTCTATTTTTATATAGAACTGGAAGAAGCAAACATATTGCCTTAACATATTTTTAATACATGCCACTGGCTTCAGTTTCCATAATAACAGAAAGAGAACAATATACAGGTTATTCTTTGACCCGTGAACTGCAGAAAGTCTCCCACAAAGGGTATTCTAAAATTCTAAGGTTTATACTTAAGTAGGACGATCCTCTGGAGAAGGGAATGGCTATCCCCTCCAGTATTCTTGCCTGGAGAATTCCATGGACAGAGGAGCCTGGCAGGTTACAATCCACAAGGTCACAAAGAGTAGGACACAATTAAGTGACTAACACTTTCACCTTCAAATCTGATGTATTTTCCCATTGCTTTGCATATCTCTTAAAGTACATTTTCTTAAATGAGAAGGAGCTAGAAAGTAGTGCTAAAGTTTACTTGGAGTAGAACACTGGTTTGGTTATGAAAACTATGGCTTTAGCAATGATTGCATTCTCTACTCACCTAATCTAGTATCCATTATATCATTACGTTCTCTCCAGTTGCAATAAAGTTTTGTGATGGACTCATGAATATTGATAACATTTCCTACATGTATTAGCTCTAGGTCTTTTATGCTGAGTGATTCTCAGGTTTTGTGATAACTGATAACTAGGCAATGGCAACCCACTCCAGTACTCTTGCCTGGAAAATCCCATGGATAGAGGAGCCTGGTGGGCTGCAGTCCATGGGGTCGCTATGAGTCAGAGATGACTGGGCGACTTCACTTTCACTTTTCCCTTTCATGCATTGGAGAAGGAAATGGCAACCCACCCCAGTGTTCTTGCCTGGAGAATCCCAGGGACAGGGGAGCCTGGTGGGCTGCTGTCTATGGGATCGCACAGAGTCGGACACAACTGAAGCGACTTAGCAGCAGCAGCAGTAACTCTTAGCCAGGAACTTAATAATCACCATTCTTCCTTATTTAAATGTTTGAGAGTATATTGCCATTTTCATAGGAGCCAATACCCCATCAGAATTCTAAAATTAAGATACTGATTTTTTTGATTCTACTCATCACAAAAGTTAAAAAAAAAAGTCCTTGAGGTACATTGTGACCTTTTCTTTGTTTATATTAAGAAACTAATATTTTAAATTGTTAGTGTGCTTCTTTCACTGAGGTTAAAGACATTTTCTTCATTAATTAAAGTAATTCAGAAAACAAGGATATGGAAGTATGCATCTGTTTTCCTAATACCTTCTGAAAGACAATTGTGTGTGTGTGTGTGTGTGTGTTTTTTCCCTTACTGGATGGATTTAGTAAATAGCCTAGTTACTTTGATAGCTACAGTCATGTTTTGTGAATTACAAAAAAAAAAAAAAAAAAAAATTTAACCTTTATAAATTTTCCCTCTCTCACATTTCTCCATCTCAGTAAAAGATAACTCTTTCCCTTTGTTTCTGCCAAAAACAGTGGAATTATATTTAATTATTCTCTCTTTTTGAATATTCTCCATATCTAATTTATCAGCAAATGCTGACAATATACTAAAAATAATCAGATACATCTGGATTTCTTCCAGTTTTTACCATTTCTAGTATCTCTTAGCCTCTAATATGCCACAAAGATACTAGAAAGTTATTACCTGTTTTTACCCTAACCCTCCTCCCTTCACCAGTCCATTCTCAATATTGAATCCAGAGTTATTCTATTAAACCCCAAGTCAGATAATAGCTGTCCACCCCTCAAATCCCATACCATCTAATGAAACCTTAAAAGTCCTAAGAATCTAGTAACTATCTAATGGATAATTAAATTGTGATATATCTGTATCATAGAATATTATACAGGAATGAAAATGAATTACTGTAACTTGCAGTTAGATGGGACAGACATAAATATAGTGCTGTGTCAAAGAAAATTAACACAGAGAGGACATAGATTATTTTTATTTAAGTTCAACTACAGTCAAAATTAGTCTATATTGAGTAGTTAGACTAGGGGTTAGATTTCAGGAGGTTTGGTAGTAACTGGAAGGAAGCATGAGGGGTATCTTGGATGGCATAATGTATTATTTCCTGTTCTGGATGATGGTTAAACAAATACATTCACTTTTTAAAATAATTATACATTTGTGACTTGTTCATTTTTAAGCACATATGTTAATGTTGAAAAAACACTTTTATAAAGAGTAAATTGTTATATGTTGATATTTATCTATGTCTATGAATGCACACAATTATGCAAGTGAGAAAAAGTTATAACTTATGTGATCTTTATGTAAAAAGTCTATTGAAAAGTATTGCATTTTGTGGCATAGAATGCTTTACGACTTAAAGTAAAGCAAGCCAAATATATCGAAGATAATGACTCACAATTTATTCTTATTACTATAAATTTTAAACAAGGAAATTAATTTTGTTAATATAACTAAGATATTGGATGATGATAGAAATTGTGATAAAATCATGTATACTTGGAACACTTCCCTTCTTCCATAGCTGAGTAGGTAATTACAACATTATAGTCTATACATCTATTGTGGCGTTTGTCAGTCTCTGACTTTTTGCAGAAAAGTGAAGAGACAGTTTGCACAATGGAAGGCAAGTATCAGATCTTCTTTCTGCCCTGTCACATTATAAATTTCTATCTCTGTTAAGCTATATGAATAATAGTGCAAAACATTAAATGAGATATTAAATCAGTTTGAATTTAAGCAACTGAGGTAACATTAAATAAGTGACTGCCGTGCTGTGTTTTGTATCTTGAAAGAAACACTGCAAACTCCTAAAATAGTTTAGTAACCTACCATCAGGCGGAAATTTGCATAATGGGTGAATTAGGCAATTTCATATAAATATTAAAAAATTTTAATGTCTCTAGAAAACTAGACCTTTTGAGTGTGCATATATGGATCATATTACATTGTAATTGATTTTGAGGCTGTATCCCAATTGTGCTATTGTAAAGAACACTTAAAATCTATTTTAAAATGAATATCTTGTATATAAATATGAGTTTTAAAACATATTCTCATATGACAAGAAATATCATTCCAAAAAAAATATCTTCTAACTAAAAAATGGAAAAATCATCCACATTTCACATATATGGTTTTAACCTTTGTTTTCTCATTCACGCATCTACTGCTACTGTAGACTGTTACCTCCCTGGTTTCCCCCTCCCTTGCCATATGGCTGGTCATCTGTTATATGATAAGATAATACAACATGTTCCAGAGTCTACAGGGGAGATTTCTTTGCTGTAGAAAGTACTGTCCAAATATCAAGAAACCTGGGCTTGATCATTCTTCATTTGTAAATCACACTTTGCTGACAAAAAGAAAAAATAAAGAAAATAGTAAATTCATCTCATTTTGTTCTGTTCAGTAGGATATAAGCACCCATCTTTCTGCCAAGATATTTGGCCAAATTCGAGCTTCCATGATTTCTGTGTAGGCTGGCATCTTATTCTATCTTCAGCTTTTTTCATGTGATTGAGTGATTAGTTAAAAGCCCACAGAGGATGCTTTTGACGCACTAAACAATCTGCTCTTTTGCACATAATGGACTAAATAGCAAATTCTTATTATACTTTTACATATGTCAGTGTGAAACTGAGCAAGAAAGAAAAATCCAACATCTAAAAGATTTAGAATCTATTTAAAATGAGTGTTTGAGCATTCCCAATAACCAATATATATTTGTCAGGCTTTTTTTGTTTCTCTGTGGCAGGTAGAAAGCAATTTTGAATAAAATCAGTATAAGAACAGTATAAGAAAGCATTTTACTCACCTTCTAATATTGAATAATATTAAAAATGAAACAGCAAAATATTAGAGGCATGCTAAAATTTTAATTGCTTTCATAATGACAAAAAGGCTGCTTTCTCATTGAAATTTAAAAAAAAAACAACAGAGAGGCTTAGACATAAATAATGAAAGCTCTTTTGTATTTTCAACTGCATACACCTCTCCAGAGGTTACCATTATTAACATTTGTTTATATAAAATTAATTGTTTGGTATAAACAAACAAAAAATAATTTTCCCCCTTTCCCTGTCTTTGTATCCTTAAGGACTAAGATGTAAAAATGAAAAATAATCCATTTTAAGTAGACAAAAGTTAAGATGATGTCAGGCATCTCTTACTCCTTTCTTTCAGGGTCAGACTTCCAGAAATTACCTTTCTCAGTCTTTAGTTTCTCAGATATTTTTGTCTACCTTATGCAATCTATTCTTTTCAAGAGAATTAATGGTATTCTAATTACTAAAGACCCAATGCTATTTCTTATTTTAATCCATCTCCCTTCTTCATTGACACTGCTAACTAATTACCTTTATTGACTCTCTTCTTTTACTCCATTCTGCATGATTCTGGACTCCCTTGGCTATCTTCCCATTTCTGTTTACTTCTCAGTCTCCTTTGCTGGCTTGTCCAACTCCATTGATTTCTTAACAGTGTCATTTTTGTTTATTTGTTTGCTTTCTTCCAATATTTTATCCTTTCTCTCTACTGTATTATCTATTTCCCTTGAGTAATATAATTAATGCCTCAAGTTTTCACTACAAACCATGTTTAAAACTGTCTTTGGTACAGTCCATTCAAATGTTCCAGCCTTATATGAGTCCATCTACCCACTGTTGGATCATCAAAAAAGCAAGAAGTTCCAGAAAACCATCTATTTCTGCTTTATTGACTATGCCAAAGCCTTTGACTGTGTGGAACACGATAAACTGTGGACAGTTCTGAAAGAGATGGGAATACCAGACCACCTGACCTGCCTCTTGAGAAACCTGTAGCAGGTCAGGAAGCAAAAGTTAGAACTGGACATGGAACAACAGACTGATTCCAAATAGGAAAAGAAGTACATCAAGGCTGTATATTGTCACTCTGCTTATTTAACTTATATGCAGAGTACATTATAAGAAATGCTGGTCTGGAAGAAGCACAAGCTGGAATCAAGATTGCCTGGAGAAATATCAATAACCTCAGATATGCAGATGACACCACCCTTATGGTAGAAAGTGAAGAGGAACTAAAGAGCCTCTTGATGAAAGTGCAAGAGGAGAGTGAAAAAGTTGGCTTAAAGCTCAACACTCAGAAAACTAAGATCATGACATCTGGTCCCATCACTTCATGGGAAATAGATGGGGAAACAGTGGAAACAGTGTCAGACTTTATTTTTGGGGGCTCCAAAATCACTGCAGATGGTGATTGCAGCTATGAAATTAAAAGACATTTACTCCTTGGAAGGAAAGTTATGAGCAACCTAGATAGCGTATTAAAAAGCAGAGACATTACTTTGCCAACAAAGGTCCATCTAGTCAAGGCTATGGTTTTTCCAGTAGTCATGTATGGATGTGAGAGTTGGACTGTGAAGAAAGCTGAGTGCCAAATAATTGATGCTTTTGAACTGTAGTGTTGGCGAAGACTCTTGAGAGTCCCTGGGACTGCAAGGAGATCCAACAGTGCATTCTAAAGGAGATCAATCCTGGGATTTCTTTGGAAGGAATGATGCTAAAGCTGAAACTCCAGTACTTTGGCCACCTCATGTGAAGAGTTGACTCATTGGAAAAGACTCTGATGTTGGAAGGGATTGGGGGCAGGAGGAGAAGGGGACGACAGAGGATGAGATGGCTGGATGGCATCACCTACTCGATGGACGTGAGTTCGAATGAACTCCGGGAGTTGGTGATGGACAGGGAGGCCTGGTGTGCTGCAATTCATGGAGTCGCAAAGAGTTGGACCGGACTGAGCTATTGAACTGAACTGACCTGAACCCACTGTTTTGATGTCTAGAATTCAGGTGGCTGAGAATTACTAGGTAAAACAGCACAATATAGCAGACTGATATCACTATAAGAGGATGATTTTTAACTTCATTTAAATCCTTAATATTGTCTATATATTCAGAGATATTTTTTCTGTCTATACTGATCTCCCACTCCTTGAAACTTCAATTTCAAACCTTCCATAGTCTCTTAAAATTTGCTTAATGCATTCCATATTAGTGTTTGATAGATGACCTGCCTCTTACTATACAGATTCAAAACAGCAGAAACAAATGTCAATATGCTTTATCAAACCTACAGGCCTAGCACTTCTAACATATTCTGGAATTTTCCAGTTCTAGTACTCTTGTTTCTATTACCCATAGGCAGCACATCCAAGTTATTCTGGACCTTTTCTTTCTTGTATTCTCAGGAATCTTACTTATTTCATTATATTCATACTTATATAAATTTATATTATATATTTTATTTATGCTTATTTATATTTTTATATGGGAGAAGGAAATGGCAACTCACTCCAGTATTCTTGCCTAGAGAACTCTGTGGACAGAGGAACCTGGTGGGCTGCTGTCCATACATTCGCACAGAGTCAGACACAACTGAAGGAACTTAGCACGCATGCATGTATTGGAGAAGGAAATGGCAACCCACTCCAGTATTCTTGCTTAGAGAATCCCAGAGACAGAGGAGCCTTGTGGGCTGCCATCTATGAGGTCTCACAGAGTTGGACACGACTGAAGCAACTTAGCAGCAGCAGCAGCAACAGCATGTTTATATATTTATACCATATATTTTAAATGTATTATACTTCTTAAATGGATCCCCCCCACACACACGCGTGCGCGTGCGTGCACACACACACACACGCACACATTTTAGACATGCACACATCACACACAGTTGAACAAAAATTCCTTCAGGTATAGGCGACCTCTCTCTTCCTTTTGTAGTCAAATGTCTCAAAAGAAAAGATATTATCTTCATTTCCCTTCTTCCTGTTCATTTCTTCAATTCAGTCTGGCTTCTGTCTTCATTAATATAAATGACTTTTCTTAGAGTCAACAGTTGTTTAAATAGTAGAGACAATGTACATATTTCACCTTCCAGCTTGTTTAATTTCTGAACATTTTGCAGTGCAGACCACTTTCTTCCCGTCACAGTTTCTTTTGTGGGCTTCCATAAACTCCCATTCTCTTGACCTTCTTTCTGTCTGGGCCTTCCTTTCCATGACACCTTTGTAAATTCATTTTTTTTTCCTCTTAGACCTTTAGGTTTCCTCCATGCCATAATGTTCTTTTCACTCCAAATCCTCTCCCTTATCCCTTAGATTAGTAAGGTAATCTTATTTATTCTTTTTAAGATAAAATATTCTTGTTTTGATCACTAGTTAGATGCAGGTTATTCAAAACTTTTTATAGCCCTCTTCTGTGTACCTCAGACCTAAGCATTCAATGCCTTCATATTTCTACTTAGATATTTCAAAGGTGCCTCCAACTTAGCATGCCCCAAATTAAACTCCTGGCCTTTCACTCCAAATCCCCACGCTGCCCACCACCTTCACTCTCTTTATTGCTACTCTGCTTTCAAATTCATTAATGGATTTTATTGATTCTATTTCTTATATATTTATGTTCACTTTTCTTAATTCTTTATCATCTGAGTTAAAGCTTTCATTATCCCTCACTTTACATCTAGGGAGAGTCCCCAGCTGGTATACCTACATTCACATTGACCATTTCTGTTTCCATGTCTATAGGACAGAATATTATTTCCAAAGTTTTAAATTCCTCATATACAGACCTCTGTCCTACTCTTACATACATACTGCTTCATATTGGTTAATAACTTACCATTGTTCTTGGGATAAAGACAATTTTAACATAATTTACAAACCTACTACATTTTCATATATTTCTTATGCCATTCTCACCTTTGTCCACTGAGTTCCAACTTAAAAAAATGTACTTTCTCAAGATTATGAATTCTGCTATCTTAAACCTTAGTAATTTCTGTACTTACTAATTCAAATATCCCCTCCTCACTTCCTCCTAAGTTCTGCTCTTTTTTTAGGTCTAAGTCTTCCTAAATAGTCCACACTAATTAAAATTTCTTTGATACACACTTGCAAAATTTTCAGTTACTTTAGAACTTAACATGATTGCTTGGTAAGTCACTTCACTCACGTCTGACTTTTTGTGACCCTGTGGAACATAGCCCACCACGCTCTTCCGTCTATTGGATTCTCCAGGCAAGGATACTGGAGTGGGTTGCTGTGGCCTCCTCCAGGAATCTTCCTGACCCAGAGATCAAGCCCATCTCTTACATCTCCTGCACTGGCAGATGGGTTCTTTACCACTAATGCCACCAGTACTTAACGTATATTTCCACTATTACTATTTTTTCTCCTCTGATCTCTGAATCCCATAAAGTTAAAGTCTGTTTCACTGTTCCATTACCTGTGTCTAGTTTAGTACTGGACACAAACTAGTATTTAATGAATATTTGTTGAATGAGTGAATGGACACAACCATCGTTTGTGTATTCTATCTAGGTTTTTGTTGATTCGTCTTTTAAATTTCTACTTGAATGAAGCAGAACTTTGATGAAAAAAATCTGTAACAATAATATTTACTTCAGAGAATAATCTGTCTTTAAAATATGTCATCTTGTGCATACTATTTCTACACAGAATCCTTCAACAATTTAGTCAGATGGACAATCATTTGGTATAATCTCTCTAAACACTTTTTGAAATGCACCCAATTAATTCTTATTTCTTTTTGTCTGTCTGACACTGTAGGTCTTGGATATTTCAGCATCTGTACTAATTATATTAATATCACTATTTAAAGAATTTATGTAACTTGTCTAGAAATGTTTCTTCAAATGGCTTAAAACAAGTAAGAATTTCTTGACTTGCATTTTAAAATTAAAATTTATATTCTCTCAGTTCAGTTCAGTCGCTCAGTCGTGTCTGACTCTTTGCGACCCCATGAACTGCAGCACGCCAGGCCTCCCTGTCCATCACCAACTCCCGGAGTCCACTCAAACCCATGTCCATTGTTTTGGTGATGACATTCAACCATCTCATCCTCCATTGTCCCCTTCTCCTCCTGCCCTCAATCTTTCCCAGCATCAGGGTCTTTTCAAATGACTCAGCTTTCTGCATCAGGTGGCCAAAGTGTTGGAGTTTCAGCTTCAACATCAGTCCCTCAAATGAACACCCAGGACTGATCTCCTTCAGAATGGACTGGTTGGATCTCCTTGCAGTCCAAGGGACTCTCAAGAGTCTTCTCCAACACCACAGTTCAAAAGCATCAATTCTTCGGCGCTCAGCTTTCTTTATAGTCCAACTCTCACATCCATACATGACTGTAGGAAAAATCATAGCCTTGACTAGATGGACCTTTGTTGATATTCTCTCAACTACAGTATAATAGCTATGCCATTAGTAAATACTTGTTTATTAATGACTAGTAACAAGAAAGTCTTATAAGTTCAGGGGTTAGCTGCTTAGCATTATACTACAGAAGACTCTCTCAGGACTGTTGGATATTCTGGTTGGGGAAGAAAAAGAGACTGCACTACTAAATACTGATATCACTAGTGTTTTTCTACCAATATGAAGATATATAAGCTAATACTCAGATAACTAACCTAAAAAAGTGTTTCCAGTTTCAAGTAATTCAAATCTGATCTCACTCATCTTCAACAAGGACAAAAATTTCCCAGATAGGACAGTCTAAGCTCTGACTTCGCTTCTTTGCTCTTGTCTGCTCTAACCCTTCCATGTATGTTGGCTTCATCTTTTAGATATTAACAAGATGGCTATAGCGTGTCTGAATATTATACATATACCAAAATTTTCCAGAGGTGTAAAAAGAGTTATATAATTTGAGTCCCTTTCTAAGAGCCTGGATGTGGCCTCATGTCTCCTTGTTTAGAACTGAAGCACATGCCCATTCTTAAACCAACGACTGGCAAGGAGAAAAGGATGACTAGTTTTGTTTTGTACAATTAGATCCTACTCTCTGAGACCGGAAAAGGGATATAGTTAGAAGGATGTGACCTACTGGAGGAGATTGGTTACCTACACAAGAATCAGTGTTTGCTTAGAGAAAACTGAGTGAACAGTGCTGAGTGGTTATTTAA
Organism: Bos indicus x Bos taurus; assembly: GCF_003369695.1. Classification (NCBI taxonomy): domain Eukaryota; kingdom Metazoa; phylum Chordata; class Mammalia; order Artiodactyla; family Bovidae; genus Bos; species Bos indicus x Bos taurus. The sequence goes on along the minus strand of NC_040103.1, from coordinate 22,822,640 downwards.
GAGATGTCTGCTGCAATCAGCATTCATTCACTCATTAATGCCTCACTGAGAACCTACTATGTAGTATTATAAGTATTCTAATGAGGAAGTACTTGGATGCACATCCAAATGTCCGAGTCAACATGAGAAGAATCACTGTGTTCCAGGAAAGGTCCTAGTCTTTAGATTAGGATCTCTGCCCTTTTGGGGTTTACAATGTAGTGGGAGAAACAATCAGTGAACAACTATATGAACACATATTTTCATGTCAATTAGTGATGAGTACCATAAAAGAAGAAGCAGGGCAAAGAGCCAAAGAAGGATGAAAAGACACACGGAAGTATTCCATATTTGTCAAACATTAACGTGCATAGGAGTCACCCGGGGATATTAATACAGTGTGGTTTGTGATATTTTATTTCTTATAAGCTCCTGGGTGTTACCAATGCTGCTAGCTCATGAATACCACTTTGAGTTGTGAGGCTTTTTGGGTGATATTTTAACAGAGACTTGGGTGAAATAAAGGCCTGGGCTCTTGTAGCAAATAAAATTCCATAAGAACTAAATGCAAAGTCATAATGGAAACTGACTTAGAAGTTTGGCGTAGCTGGACTCAGTGAATGAGTGAAAGAAAGTAAATGAGGTCAAAGTGATGATATCCATCAATCAGATCATGGGGAGTTCATAGGTCACATAAAGAATTTTAGACAGTTTTTAGAGTGATGAGATACCTTTGCAGGATGAAAATTGTATTAGCTAGTGTTCTCCAAAGAAACAGAATGAAAAATAGCAGAGAGAAACAGACAAAGACAGAGAGAGAGATTTTAAGGAATTGGCTCATGCAGTTTAGGAGGCTGGCAAATCTAAAACCTGCAGGAGTAGACTGGCAGGCTGGAGACCCAGGGAAGCATTGCTTATGCAACTTGTGTCTGAAGGCTGTCTGCTGGACAAATTCTTTCTTAATCAGGACTTTCAATTGGTTTGGTTAAGCCTACCCATAATCTGGAGGGAATCTGCTCTGCTCAAAATCTATGGATTTAAATGTTAATCTCATCTAAAATATACCTTCACTGCAACATCTAGATGTGTTGATTAAAAATCTGGGTATTGTGGCTTTGGCAAATTGACACACAAAATATAAACAAAGCATATGTAGATATGTGATTTGGTTATACCATTTTTATCTAATAAATATGGGTCATGTCTATGACATCAATGTGTCAAACAATATGATATCTATTGTTCATGTTAGTACCAAATCCACAACTGTATGATAATTCCCATTAAATAATGATAGTTGGGAGAAAACTTCTGTTTATTGACCATTTTGATGCTCAGTGGTGTTCTTAGTGTCTTTTTAGCATTTTCTAAGTGAATAAGCAGACCTCAGATGAGCAGGGTTATGAATCAGGCTAATTCAGAATAGAAAGGACATGCTTTCTGAGCCTGATTCTCAACCAGTAGTACAGTCTTGTTAGATTTGACTTTGTGAAAGCTATTTGCCTTGATGTTTCAGAGACAAGGAAATAAACAATATGCCCTCATATACAGTAAGATTAAAGAAGCTACTTTAGTGCAGGTCTTAACCAGATTCTCACTGCAAACTTACTATGGTACTTTCTAATTTGATATAGGATATTTATTTGACATGAGCCAGGAAGTTGGCTAATATCAGATCTATTTTGTCACATGGAAGGTGATTCAAACTCTGGAAAGTTACTTACCTTATTTAAATGTTTGGAAATTTTACCATCAAGTACAAGTCACAAAAGATGTTTTCTCCTAGGAACACACACAGTGTTCCTTATCAGTTTATTGATTTGGTGATCAGTCCTTTTGCCCTAAACCTTAAAATGAATCATCTTATTGAATATGTTCTGCATGTGGCTGATTTTTATAGTGCATTCCTTGGTACATTGTGGTAGCTCCTGACGGGCAATTTGTTTGCAGCATAGCTGTAGCTCTGAAATCTATTGGGATCATTGTGCAATCTTCCCCACTTCTGAAATTCTACCACCATTTGTCCTGTCTGCACCCTATTTCATTCATTAATACCAGTTACTGTATAGACAAGGAAGTAAATCAGCGTTTCTCCTTTTTCAAGCCCATATTTGGAATCTAGTTGAGTAGGAACTCTTAGTTTAAAAGCATATTACAGTTGACACTGTTTTGTTTTGTTTTAATACAGCTGGCTACCTTCAGAAAAAATTGTCTATTCCAAATAACCTATAAAAGAGAAATTTCTTATTTATTGTTAAATCTGGTTTAATAACTTTATTTTCATAAGTTTAAGAGAAAATTTTTGATTTTCCATCTTCTTGGGATATACATGTTCCCCGTGGAGGAAATAGCAGTCATGTCAGGAATAATGGCTCATAGAGAAGCAAGTATAAGTGAGAACACTGTGGGAAAAGAATGAATTGGGCCAATAGAACTAAGTCCTGCTGAATAAGAGATGGAATTTTGATTCTTTAAAGAGGGGAAAGTTGGACCTAATATAAATTTCTTGGAAATATTTTAGCTGATTTTTTTTTCTATTTAAAAATAATACATATTCACTGGAAGCCTGAAACAAATTTCAAAATTCTCCAGAGATTTTATTTCATGAAATTTTGCCCAATAGCATGCTTTCCCTTTCTTGTAATTTTTTGGAGGCTCCAAAAGAAAGAGATTAATAGAATATTTAATATAAAATACTTAATCATTTTGATAAAATACTAAGTATGTCATTACATATGGAACTTGAAAGGTCCTATTACCCCCAGTTAAATATCTATTCTCCTTACCTACGCTCTATGGAAACATGTTCCATCATTATGATGATTTACAAAAAAATAGGGAAGTAGCAGCTCTATTCAAGTCACCGTTTCTTTGCTTCTCCAAAACACCTCTCCTAGTTCTAACTTTAAGCTTTTCCATAGCCTGAATGGAACCAATTTTTTTTTTTCTCACATTGGAGAAAGAGAAGTGATAGCTTATTTTCCTGAACTCCTTCTTGTCAAGTATAGGGGATTATTTAATATCTGTTCAGATAATAGAGTATAGATGATTCTCATACCTTTCATAGCCTATTTTAGTATTGGGAATAACTTTTCATATATTGCTACTGTTTTCCTGGTCTTTTGAATGGAGTTTGGGGAGTAAATTTTTCTGCATGTTCCTCTACCTCACATCTTGGCCTGAAGTCTTATTATTATTATTGAAAAGCTCTCAAGTTGAAAGAAGAATTTCACCTAGATCATTTAGGAGCAATAGAAATACAGAAGAGAAGACATATGAAAACAGAAGCTAGAACTGCAATGAGAAGTAATAAATTAATGATCAGATCAGATCAGTCACTCAGTCGTGTCCAACTCTTTGTGACCCCATGAATCGCAGCATGCCAGGCCTCCCTGTCCATCACCAACTCCCAGAGTTCACTCAGACTCACGTCCATCGAGTCAGTGATGCCATCCAGCCATCTCATCCTCTGTCATCCTCTTCTCCTCTTGCCCCAATCCCTCCCAGCATCAGAGTCTTTTCCAGTGAGTCAACTCTTCGAATGAGGTGGCCAAAGTACTGGAGTTTCAGCTTCAGCATCATTCCTTCCAAAGAAATCCCAGGGCTGATCTCCTTCAGAATGGACTGTTTGGATCTCCTTGCAGTCCAAAGGACTCTCAAGAGTCTTCTCCAACATCACAGTTCAAAAGCATCAATTCTTCAGCGCTCAGCCTTCTTCACAGTCCAACTCACATCCATACATGACCGCAGGGAAAACCATAGACTTGACTAGATGGACCTTTGTTGGCAAAGTAATGTCTCTGCTTTTGAATATGCTATCTAGGTTGGTCATAACTTTCCTTCCAAGGAGTAAGCGTCTTTTAATTTCATGGCTGCAGTCACCATCTGCAGTGATTTTGGAGCCCAGAAAAATAAAGTCTGATGCTGTTTCACTGTTTCCCCATCTATTTCCCATGAAGTGATGGGACCGGATGCTATGATCTTCATTTTCTGAATATTGAGCTTTAAGCCAACTTTTTCACTCTCCACTTTCACTTTCATCAAGAGGCTTTTTAGTTCCTCTTCACTTTCTGCCATAAGGGTGGTGTCATCTGCATATCTGAGGTTATTGATGTTTCTCCCAGCAATCTTGATTCCAGCTTGTGTTTCTTCCAGTCCAGCGTTTCTCATGATGTACTCTGCATATAAGTTAAATAAACAGGGTGACAGTATACAGCCTTGATGTACTTCTTTTCCTATTTGGAACCAGTCTGTTGTTCCATGTCCAGTTCTAACTGTTGCTTCCTGACCTGCGTACAAATTTCTCAAGAGGCAGATCAGGTGGTCTGGTATTACCATCTCTTTTAGAATTTCCCACAGTTGATTGTGATCCACACAGTCAAAGGCTTTTGCATAGTCAATAAAGCAGAAATAGATGTTTTTCTGGAACTCTCTTGCTTTTTCCATGATCCAGCAGATGTTGGCAATTTGATCTCTGGTTCCTCTGCCTTTTCTAAAACCAGCTTGAACATCAGGAAGTTCACGGTTCACATATTGCTGAAGCCTGGCTTGGAGAATTTTGAGCATTACTTTACTAGCGTGTGAGACGAGTGCAATTGTGCAGTAGTTTGAGCATTCTTTGGCATTGTCTTTCTTTGGGATTGGAATGAAAACTGACCTTTTCCAGTCCTGTGGCCACTGCTGAGTTTTCCAAACTTACGGGCATATTGAGTGCAGCACTTTCACAGCATCATCTTTCAGGATTTGGAATAGCTCAACTGGAATTCTATCACCTCCACTAGCTTTGTTCGTAGTGATGCTTTCTAAGGCCCACTTGACTTCACATTCCAGGATGTCTGGCTCTAGGTCAGTGATCACACCATTGTGATTATCTGGGTCGTGAAGATCTTTTTTGTACAGTTCTTCTGAGTGAACTCCGGGAGTTGGTGATGGACAGGGAGGCCTGACATGTTGCCATTTATGGGGTCACAAAGAGTCGGACACGACTGAGCGACTGATCTGATCTGATCTGATCTGTGTATTCTTGCTATCTCTTCTTAATATCTTCTGCTTCTGTTAGGTCCCTACCATTTCTGTCCTTTATCGAGCCCATCTTTGCATGAAATGTTCCTTTGGTACCTCTGATTTTCTTGAAGAGATCTCTAGTCTTTCCCATTCTGTTGTTTTCCTCTATTTCTTTGCATTGATTGCTGGAGAAGACTTTCTTATCTCTTCTTGCTATTCTTTGGAACTCTGCATTCAGATGTTTATATCTTTCCTTTTGTCCTTTGCTTTTTGCTTCTCTTCTTTTCACAACTATTTGTAAGGCCTCCCCAGACAGCCATTTTGCTTTTTTGCATTTCTTTTCCATGGGAATGGTCTTGATCCCTGTCTCCTGTACAATGTCATGAACCTCATTCCATAGTTCATCAGGCACTCTATCTATCAGATCTAGGCCCTTTAATCTATTTCTCACTTCCACTGTATAATCATAAGGGATTTGATTTAGGTCCTACCTGAATGGTCTAGGGGTTTTCCCTACTTTCTTCAATTTAAGTCTGAATTTGGCAATAAGAAGTTCATGATCTGAGCCACAGTGATAGGAAATAGCAATTTAATAAAAGAGGCTGCTTTGTTTTAATTCATCCTCCAAGAATGCAAATGAATTATTTTATTTTGGACTTTAACTGCAGAAAATCATCCTTAAAGAAAATTTTGAAAAATTAAAAAGAATTATAGGAGATAAATACTGTTTTAAGTACAAAGGATAATTTTCATTTCTAATGATTCTAACACTATCCTCAGACAGATCTTGTTTATATCCTGATTCTTCCACTTCAAACTACTTAAGAACTGAATGAAATTACTCAACCATTCAGCGTCAGTTTCCTTATAAATGAGGGAAATTATTAGTACCTGTATTATATACTTGTTGTAAGAATGAAATGAAATCATTTACATAAGATTTTAAGATGCTGTTATGTTAATAAGGACTGACCTTGTTATAAGCCTTCTGTAAATATCAGCACTCATTATTTTTATTATCATTGTCAGGTAAATTTTGACCTGGTATTGAATGTGGGCCTGTGAAAAAATGGAAAAGAGAAGAAAGGATGGTAGTAATAAAAATAATAGGAAAAAACATGTATACAGACTCTAATAAAACTATAATTATATTGGTATTATAAATGGGAGAGAAAATAGCAGACAGTTTTATATACCAAAAATAAAAAAAAGTAATATATGAAGTTCACGCATAAAGTTTTATTCAAATATAAAGTTCAGATTTCAAATTATTCTGTCAATAAAAAGCAAATTGACATTTGATATGTGGTATCAAATTGTACCCCCCAACTTTATTTGGAGACTTTCTTATCAATAAACAGCATATGAAACCAGTTTACTTCATTCTTTCTCTTATTGATGTACATTTTTTTGAGGAGTAGAGTGGTTAATTTAAATGAAATTTTTTTCCTGCAAATAATAACGGGAGACATATGTAACCTCTGTAATAGAATGAAAAAAGAACACTCTGAGATGAGGAAATGATTATAGTACCTTTGAAATATTACAAATATTGTCTGTTGTAAGAAATATTAAACCCGGGTCTCTTGAATTGTAGACAGATTCTTTACTCTCTGAGCCACCAGAGAAGCGCAAGAGATAAGATCCAAGTGGAAACAGAAGCTGTATAAATGAAATACTGAGACCTCAAGCCTGTCTGCTCGAGGGCCTATAAGTAGAACACCCAAAGTAAGGGTCACACCCTGTACTATTTTATTCCTCTATTCATTAATTTCACTGAAAACCATTTTCATACACAATCTTTTTTTTTCTAGAAAATGAATGACCTAATCACTCAGTAATATATCCCCTCTTATTTTTAAAATTTCTTTTGATTATGTAGTATATAATAGCCATAATAAATGGAAAGTTGTTCAAATACATGCTGCATATAAGATTCCTTTATATATTTATGAAATCTGAATATCTATAACTTCTTCAACCATGGGGATCACCCTTTTCTCTAAGGCTTATCTAGTATGTTCTATCAGCCTGTGATTTGTCTTCCTTGAGTGTACAAGTTTCAGTCTTTTTATGATATTTGCTCCACTAATTTTTCAGATATTTGGAAAATATGCATGTCCCACAAGTGTGTCTGATTTATGCTTTTTATTCTCTCACTCTCTACTTCAACTCCAGCTCCCTTTCCTGGTCAACTTTTGCCAGATTGTAACTGTTTCTCCATGCTAGGATTTTTCCCTTTTTATCACTTCACCTGTGACCTCAACTCTCCCAGGCTTTAACATTTAACACTTTTTTTTTTTCCAATGAAGGGCTGAGGATAACTTAATGAGTTTAAAACACATACACAAAAATCTTTTAAGACAACAAACCAAAACAGTAGTCTAGACACCAAGGCTTTATTATAAGAAATGAGCTTTCTTGAGAAAAAAAGAGATTTGTGAGTTCCAAGGAGCCAGAATGTATACCAAAAGTAATAGAGCAGGAAAGAATACAGAATTTGATGTCAGAGCAATTTACCCACCACTTGTGAAGAAGACAAAAGTTCAAACATTTAGTAAGTGAGAAATGATATGAGAAATTCTTCATTTCTCTCTGGGGTTATATGCTACCTAAACCCTTGAAAAGGTCCTAGGTTTCTTTTTCTGAACCTGAGACTGGGAAAGTCAACAGAAACACTGGTGAAAATGCAAGAAAAAGAGACGTGTGCCATATGGTAAGCTGATTAAAAACCTCTTGGTCAAACACGGTTCCCAAGCTTTAGCTTATTCATATTTAGAAAAGTCTAAACCAGTGTCAATGCTGTGTGGTCCACTAAACAGCAATTTATATGAATAGATTTTTTTTTGTTGTTCTTTTGTGTTAGAATGTAAATCACTGCACTGGTTTGTTTATGGAAAAGGTCTTACTATGAAAACTGTCAGATAAACATTACACCAAGTATTATATATTTAATTTACATTCTGGTGCAAGAGTTTTATCTCCTTGTGAAATGGCATTTTGAATAGCATTTGTCTAGATAGTTGGAATTGAGGGCAACATTATATTAAATTATTTAAGGAAACTGACAAAATAATATAAGTAAAGGCTTTTATTGTACCAGATATTAAAATAAGGATAAAAGCTACTATAATTAAAACAGTATAGTATTGGCACAGGATTATGCATATAGATTTATGGAAAATAATAGAGAAATGAGCATCATATGAAGATTCATATGAAATAGGAATTTAAGAAAAATAGCATTTTGGATCATGTTGGAAAATATTTAATATATTTTGTTTTAAATATATATATATATATATATTGTTTTGCTATTTGCTTGTTGGCAGAAACAAATGTTAAGTTCATTATTTGCCTATAACAGAAAAGTAAATCCCATACTATAACCTGCTAGGCCAACCATAACAAAATACCAGCAGACACTTATTTTCTCACAATTCTGGAGCCTAGAAGTCCACGATCAAGATACTGACAGGGTTGGTTTCTCTTGAGATCTCTTTTCCTGGCATGTAAATTACTGTCTTTCCACTATATTCTCACATGATCTTTCCTGTATGTGAGAGCTGAGAGAGTGAGCTTTGGTTCTTATAAGAACACTAATCCTGTTGAATTAGGCCCCTGCCCATATGATTTTGGTTAATGATAATCATCTCCTTTAAGGTCCTATTTCCAAATATAATCATGTTGGCATTTAGGGCTTCAACATATGAATTTTGAGGGGACACAATTCAGTTCATAGTATATGTGAAAGAAAAAAAAGGTTTCGATGACATTATAAGGATAAAATTTTTAAAGAGTCATATACCGTACTGAACACAAAACACAAATCTAGACTCCTTAACACAGTGTTTTCATCCAAGTTGTTGAGCTTATCATGCATTCATTTTTTATAGCTAAATAGTATGCCATTGAATGGATGTATCATATTTGTTCATCCATCTGTTGAAAGACATTTGGAATATTTCCAGCTTGTATGCTTATGAGTAGGATTGCTATAAATATTCATGTACAGGTTTTTGTGTAAATATAAGTATTCACTTTCTACAGTAAATACCCAGGAGTGGGATTTCTGAGGCATAAAGTAAGCATCTGCCTTGCATGTCTTCCCGCAGGCAATGTGGGAAAGGCGTAACTACAGCAGATCTAAAGTCTTGGCAGAATTTCCTGGGATATTTCTGGAACAGCATGGGGGACTTGTGAACAAGACCATTTTCCCCCTGCTTACCTATCTTCCCAGGGGACTGTCATGAGGCAGTTTCTCATCACCTCCAGTGTTTTGATGAGATGAGTTTTGCCTTGCAGCCATTAGGGAACAACAACAGACTATAAAACGGCTTACCTTCAAATCAAAATTTGCTTTTCAATAAGTAAAAGGTTACCCTGCCACTCATGTCATATCATCATGTTATTTGACCCCTTTCGTTTCAGTGTCATACTTGGGGATCCAGGACATGGGAAGCTGACACTTTTACTCTTTTTTTTTTTTTTTTTGCTTTCTAAAGTTAAAGTGTTAGTTGCTCAGTCATGTCTGGCTCTTTGCGTCTTTGTGACGTCATGGACTGTAGTCCACCAGGTTACTCTCGCCATGGAATTCTCCAGGCAAGAATACTGCAGTGAGTAGCCATTCCCTTCTCTAGGGCATCTTGCCAACCCAGGATGGAACTCCGGTCTCCTGACTGCAGGCAGATTCATTACCATTTGAGCAACCCATGAAGCCCTTTATTTTCTATGTAGCTAATAACTTGTCTGGATCCGACAAGAAATTATTGTTTCTTCAAAGGCAGTCTTTTGGTTGCCTGGACTTTGAATTAATTACATTTAAAAAGTGAATAGAGCTTATGTACATATTCATGTACAGATTTTTGTGAGAACATAAATTTTTATCTAAAGTGAATTCCCAGGAATAATATTGCTGAGGCATATGGTGAAGAAGAAAATTCCCATAACACAGTGTATGAGAGTTCCAGTTGTTCCACATTCTCACCAGAACTTGGTAATGTCAGAAATACTTAAATTGGATTGTTTCTTTTCTTATAATTGCATTTGGAGAATTCCTTAAATAGTCTGGATATAAGTCCATTATTAGATATACAATTTGCAAATATTTTTCTCTAATTTGAAGTTTATCTTTTTGTTCTCTCCACAGTTTTTGAAGAACAAAAATTTTAAATTTTGTTGAACTCTAATTAATCATTATTTCTTTTTTGGAATGTACTTCTGGTATTATGTCTAAGAATTCTTTGTCACAGGTCATAAAAGTTTTCTCATATTTTTATATATATTTTATGAATTTACACTTCATATTTATGTCATGAGCCATTTTGAGTTAAATTTTGGATAACATATGAGGTTTAGGGTAGATTCTTTTTATTGCATAGAGATATCCAATTTTTCTAACATTATTTGTTGAATTTTTTTTCTCCATTGGACTCTTTTTCATTTTGTGAAATATCACTTAGCCATATATTTCTAGATACTCTGTTCCATTTCATTAATCTTGTGTCTATCCTTTCACCAATACCACCTTTTCTTGATTACTATAGCTTTACAGTATGGACTTCCCTGAGATGGTAAAGAATCCACCTGCAATGCAGGAGACCCAGGTTCAATACATGGATTGGGAAGATCCTCTGGAGAAGGAAATGGAAATCCACTCCAGTATTCTTGCCTGGGAAAATCCCATGGACAGAGAAGCCTGGCAGGCTACAGTCCATGGGGTTTAAAGAGTCATACCCAATTTAGTGACTAAATCACCAAAAACCAATATCTTAAATTTTGGTAGATGGTTTCTCCAACTTTATTCTTTTTCTTTTTTAAATCATTTTAGATATTATAGTTCTCTTGAATTTTCATATACCTTTAAAAAATCAGACTGTCTATATCTAAAATACTCTACTTGAAATTTGATTGGAATTGCAATAAATATGTCAATTTGGGAACAACTGACTTTTTTACAGTGTCGAGTCTTCCAACCCCTGAACACAGCATTTTTTTCAAATTATTTAGGAATTAAATAACTTTTAATTTATTAAAAATCACTATTTTTATGATTAATGATTTTAATCATAAAAATTATGAAAATATCAGGAAAGGAAGAATTTGAACTATAGATTCAAGTTTCTTAATAGTTATAAAACTCTGTAGCATACATACTTATTCTTCATTGAGTTTTGATAACTTGTGTCTATAAAGAGATAAGTCCATTTCATTTAAGACATAAAATTTATGTTCATAGAGTTGCTATGATTTTTTTTCCCTCATTGTCCTTTTAAAACTTGTATTTCTGTGGTGATGATCATCCATTTCTTCCCTGATATTATAATTTATGTAACAATGTGTCTCTTTTTGACAGTCTTTTTAGAATTTTGTAAGTTTTTTTCTTGATATTTAAAAGAAACAGCTTTTGGTTTTATTACTGTAGTAATAAAACTGTAGTAATAAATTATCATAGACTCAGTGGTTTAAACCATACACATTTATTGTCTTATAGTTCTGTGGTCTCTGATACCAATATCACTAGGCTAAGGTGTCATCAGGACTGTGTTTCCTTCTGGAGGTTCTAAGGGAGAATATTCTTACTTTTTCTGCTTTCTAGAACTCATCTGCATTCCTTTTCTCCTTCTCTCTCTCTCTACCATCAAAGCCAGAAATGATGGGTTTAGTTTTTCCTTCATTGCATAACTCTGATATCCTCTTCTGTCACTCTCTTCCTTTTTTGTAATTACTGTGGGCCCACCAGATAAACCAGGATAATTTCCCTGTCTTAAGGTCTATAACTTAATCATATTTCCAAAGCTCTTTTCTCATGTAAGGTAACACATCTACAGGTTCTGAGAATTAAAATGTGGACATCTTTTGAGACTATTATTCTGACCATCATATCCTACAGGTATTGAATATTATATTAAGTGACTTTGTGCAACTCCTGTGGAGGAGTTTATATTTTTGCTTTTAGTAAGCAATTGATCAATTAGTTTCAGGCCACAAATTTCCTCTTGTCTTTTATTGGCTGTGATTCCAATATCAGTTCAATTTTTAAAGCTTTTGCTATGCTATTCAGATGTGTTCAGTGTTTGTGGGACCTATTGGCCAATTGGTTAGTCTCAGAGATATGGCCTCTTAGTTCAGTTATGCTGACTGAGAGGAGATCTCAGTTCAATTCAGTTACTCAGTTGTGTCCGACTCTTTGTGACCCCATGGACTGCAGCATGCCAGCCTCCCTGTCCATCACCAACTCCTGGAGCTTACTCAAATTCATGCCATTGAGTAGATGATGCCATCCAACCATCTCATCCTCTGTCATCCCCTTCTCCTCTAAAGTCAGCCACTGTTTCCACTGTTTCCCCATCTATTTCCCATGAAGTGATGGGACCAGATTCATTATCTTAGTTTTCTGAATGTTGAGTTTTAATCCAACTTTGTCACTCGCCTCTTGCACTTTCATCAAGAGGCTCTTTAGTTCCTCTTTGCTTTCTGCCATAAGAGTGGTGTCATCTGCATATCTGAGGTTGTTGATATTTCTCCTGGCAATCTTGATTCCAGCTTGTGCTTCATCCAGCCAAGCGTTTCTCATGATGTACTCTGCATATAACTTAAATAAGCAGGGTGACAATATATAGCCTGATGTCCTCCTTTCCCAATTTAGAAACAGTCTGTTTTTCCATGTCCAGTTCTAACTGTTGCTCCCTCACCTGCATACAGATTTTTCAAGAGGCAGGTCTGGTGGTCTAGTATTCCCATCTCTTTAAAAATTTTCCACAGTTTGTCATGATCCACACCGTCAAAGAGAAGATCTACATAAGCCTTATTTGGAATTTAGACCAGGACTTGACAATCAGCTCTACAGGGTTATTTTCCCCAGCATTTCCCTCTGCTCCATCTTCCTGGTTCTTATGATTCCCTATCAGTTCATCCAAAAAGCTGGGACTTCAGTTACCTGGCTTAACTAAGGACTTCCACAATGTGGCCAAGTAGTGAGAGGATAGAAAGACATAAAAGAATGTTCACCCAACCTACTTGAGTTTACAGGCCCAATTATTATTGTTAAGTTTCAGGTTACATTGATAAATAGTTCTATAGAAAAATACACAACAGGACAAGAAGAGAACATGAAGAATAACAATTGTGTATAAATATATAAATAAAAAATTTCTCAATGCTACTGGAGTTGAAAATACAGATAAAGAGGCAAATATCTTTCAAAAATGAAAGCAGTGAGATATCTGTTTTCACTGTCAGTGGCAAAAAAAAAAAATAAAGACTCTCATGTAACATAGACTAGAAGATACTCACTTTTGGTAGGATTATTTACCTTGTGTGATTGGGTAAAAATGTTCTTTGAGGGCAGTTTGGCAGACTCTACTAAAATTGAGAAAGCACTGATACACCATTTCCAGTCTTTAGAATCTATGTTACAAAAAATTTTTCACATATAAACAAGGGTATGAAGATATTAATTATACTGTTTGTAATATCAATAGCGATAACAAGTAGATAACAATTACAACAGTTAATAGAAATAAATTTCTATAGAAAAGGATATAAATGATTATGATTCAGCTACATTATGGATTCTTTGGTGTCATAGTAGTAAAGAATCTGCCTGCCAATGCAGGCGATGCAAAAGACATGGGTTTTATCCCTAGATCAGGAAGATCTCCTGGAGAAGGAAATGGCAATCTATTCCAGTATCCTTGCCTGGAAAAATCCCATGGACAGAGGAGCCTGGTGGCTGCAATCCACGGGCTCATGAGTCAGACACAACTGAGCACAGACACGACATGAGTCTGACTCTTTGTAAACCCTTGGACCACAGCCACCAGGCTCCTCTGTCCATGGGATTTTACAGGCAAGGATACTGGAGTAGGTTGCCATTTCCTTCTCCAGGAGATCTTCCCGACCTAGGGATTGAACCTGACTCTGGCGTCTTTGAGCACTGACAGGCAGATTCTTTAAAACTATTCCACTTGAGAAGCCTGAACACATACACACATGGCCATTTGTGTGGGCTCACACTTTTTTTAGTGTGTGATTGATCTATTGATACTGATGTCTCCTTTATATTATTGACAAGTGAAAGCAACTTTGTCACAAATAAATATGTAGTATACAATTTTTTGGTGTGTTTTATTTTTAAGAGAACATTATATATATAAATAACTGGAAGGATTTATATAAAGTGTTAAGTATAGCTGTCATGGGATAGAATGGAAATAATTAAGAGATTTAACATTTGACATGGTATGTCTATATTATCTGAATTTTTATAATTAAAAATCTAAAAGTACAGGAGACATTTTATAAATGAAAGAGTACCAACTTTTTATAACTTTGTAGTCAGGAACTATTCAAATTTGAGATTAGAATGATAAATTTTGAACTACCATGAAACATGGTTGCAGAAAATTGATGGAAAGCCTGACAAATTTGGCACTGGCAGGATGCTTAACTGATTACAGAAAATAACATTTGCTCCCAAATTGGGAAAGGAGTATGTCAAGGCTGTGTATTGTCACCCTGCTTATGTAACTTATATGCAGACTACATCATGTGAAATGCCAGGCTGGATGAAGCACAAGCTGGAATCAAGATTACCAGGAGAAATATCAATAACCTCAGATATGCAGATACACCACCCTTATGGCAGAAAGTGAAGAGGATCTAAAGAGCCTCTTGATGAAAGTGAAAGAGGAGAGTGAAAAAGTTGGCTTAAAGCTCAGCATTCAGAAAACTAAGCTCATAGCATCTGGGGTCCCATTACTTCATGGCAAATAGATGGGGAAACAGTGGAAATAGTGAGAAACTTTATTTTTCTGGGCTCCAAAATCACTGCAGATTGTGACTGCAGTCATGAAATTAAAAGACGCTTGCTCCTTGGAAGAAAAATTATGACCAACCTAGACAACATATTGAAAACCAGAGACATTACTTTGCCAACAAAGGTCCATCTATTCAAAGCTATGGTTTTTGCAGTAGTCATATATGGATGTGAGAGGTGGACTATAAAGAAAGCTGAGCACCAAAGAATTTATGCTTTTGAACTGTGTTGTTGGAGAAGACTCTTGAGAGTCCCTTGGACTGCAAGGAGATCCAACCAGTCCATCCTAAAGGAAATCAGTCCTGAATATTCATTGGAAGGACTGATGCTGAAGCTGCAAATCCAATACTTTAGCCACCTGATGCGAAGAACTGACTCATTGGAAAAGACCCTGATGCTGGCAAAGATTGAAAGCAGGAGGAGAAGGGGACAAAAGAGGATGAGATGGTTAGATGGCATCACTGCCTCAATGGACATGAGTTTGAGTAAACTCTGAGAGTTGGTGATGGACAGGGAGGCTGGGCGTGCTGCAGTCCATGGGATTGCAGAGTCGAACATGACTGAGCGACTGAACTAAACTGACTGAACAGTTACTCTGTGTTATGATAAAAGGGTTGAAATGTCTCAGGAGAATTATAAGACAATTTTTTATACTTTAATTTTTCATTAACATTTTATCAAGGAAGTCCAATAAATCAATCTTATTAAAATCTTAAGGAAATATTTACAATTCATATATGGTTTATATTCATTTTTGCTATGTTTTACATTTAATAACTCATTGCCTCTGAATCTAGACCATTTTTATATGTCTTTTAGGCATCTAGAAAATGTTATGAGAAAGCACTCAGCTTTTTAAATACTGTTACACCAGAATTTTAAACATGGTATTTTTTTTTCTATTGTTATTTCTTCTTTGAGAGGTTTTTCTTTTAAGTGTAAATATTCTAAGAAATGTTTTCTCACATATTGTAAAATGCAACTGCTAACTATATTCTGTGATGTCCCCTGATATCTTTCTTGTCTACTCATTCACTGTAAAATGAATATTTACCACTTTATTTCTACAAAACCTGAAATGTAAAACTTCTAGTGATTTTCTGAATAGTGGCCCTTTAACACTAATAGAATAAAGTGAGGTCTAAAACTTACTGTATTGTGCAAGAAACAATGGGCAAAAAATTGTTCTTTATATACATTAGATTGACTTTCAACTTGGAGGTTGTTTATTCAAACTGTATTTATATTAGCACTTCAAACAAAGTTTTTTTTTTTTTTTTTTTATCTTTTGGGAAAGAATACCAAATCCTTAAGCAAGTGCATAAAGTATCACTGGGAAAAAAATCAAAATGAGAAAATAAAATTAAGTTTCTAAAACTAGCTTATCCTTTTAAGATATTTGGTGAATATAATTGGTCAATATCTAGTATAGTATTATTTGGAGGCTATTGGGCTGTTAACTGTTTTCTTTACTTTCTGAACTTTGCAATGGAAACTTGAATGGTAGAAGATTTCATTCCATGATGGTTAAGGTGGATTTTATTAGAAATTATGTGTTATAACAATTACATCAAAAAATGAGTGTAAACTTAGACTAGGACCTGAGATGGAGAATAAGATAATTTAATTTATTACCCAGTAGGAAATTTGGTAAAGCTACTGCTATCTTCTACTCACAAATAAAGCCCATTATAAAATTAGACACATGTAGTATTTCAGTGTCATTTGTCAGTGTCATTTATTTCCATTTTCATGTAGAAGAAGATCAAAAAGAAATGCGTGTCTTCTCACCACAAAAAATAGCATTTTGACACTCTTTAGCTCATGTTATAATTTTAAAAGATATATTGCTGGACTCTGAGTCATTAAATGATTTTCCTAAGGTGATGGTGTTCTCTGGAATCTAGATTTGCTGGATGAATGCCCTTTGGTAATGCAGCAGTTACTACCTTTTGCTAAAGGAGCCAAAAAAGCATAGCCTTTCCTGGAACTGAGAAAGCTTTCCAAAGACGTTCATTCATTTATAACTTTTTACTTAAGATTATTTATTAAGCTAAAATGTTAACTAAAAAAAATCATTTTTAATTTTACTTGTTGAAATGTCCAAGTCAAGCAACTGACAGACAAAATGACACAGCTCTGCATATACTTTTTACCACATTATAGTGCCTGTAGATAAGGGCCCAGTTCAGTGCCTGCGATCCAATATGTTGGCTCCCTCTTTCCTTTCCTGTCTTTCTTCTTTATTGATTGCCATTTCTATGCAGTGCAGATTTCCAATCAGCATTAAAAAAGCCCCAAAGCTATACAATGCAGCTTTTACTGAATTTTCCATCATTCATGGAAACAGCCGCTTACATGGTGGTGCTACCCCAGCACCTTTAATTTATTTAACTTCTCATTTTATTAACCATTTAAAGAGGATATTTTTTAGGATTTTAAAATTTGTTTAACTATATGTGTATTGAAACCTTGTACAGAGTATTTTTCTATCTTAGAAAAATATCAAAAACATAGGCATGTCTGCAAGAGAGTAAACTAAGAAAAAAATTAAATTCAAGATAAACATTTCTAAAAGCAATCAACCCTTTACAAATGTTTGAGTTATGTAATTCACACAAGTAATTGGAGTTGAGAGAGTTCTTAATTATTTAATCTTTCAATTGCAAAGCAATATTTAGAACTGCTGTTTATGAAATAGTGCTTATTTGCAAGAATAGTTTTAAATCAATTAAGAATATAACTTCATTAATTCACCTATATAAATTCATATGAATGGGCTTTCTTTTCATTTCTCCAAATTAATATCTGCTTATCATTTAGATTTCAATTTAAGCATCATTTCCTCAGGGAAGTAACTTCCCAAACTGCATAGGTCAAATCCATTGTAGCATTTTTATCTCTCCTTGTAATTGTCATATTGCAATTTTATCCTCTCACATATTAAGTAGTAAGCTCCATGAAAAAGGGAACATTCATACTTGCTAAGATTTTAGCACCTGGCTTGGTGCCAGAGAGGTACATAGTAGGCATATACTTTATGAATGAAAGAATGAAATGAATAAAAACAAATACAATTTTAGAAAATCCCTCTGCATACAGAGGAATCTCCTTAGAGTAACAAACTCCATGTTTATCAGTAAACATTTAAATAGCACTTACTCTGTATCAGACTCTATACTAAGCACTTCGTATATATTTTTTCAATTTGTAGATGAAAAAACTACATGCAGAAAAGTTGAGTAACTTATTTAATAGCACAGAGATAATTAGATGAGGGTGACCTAGAATTTAAACCCAGAGAATCTGGTTTCCAACTGTATGTTCTTAGCCACATTATTCTTATCTAAAAATCTTTGAGATGGGTGCTGTATAGTTATCAAGGTCACCTAAAGGCTGGTCTTTTATAAGAGCCAGAAGCCTATGAAATTAGATTTTATTTTTATCAGCATTTAAACTTTTATAAGCAAGGTAATATAAACATTTAGTTAAAAAACAAGCTGAAAACCCAGAGAAAAATACCATGCATGAAGCAGGCAAATTGGCTAAAATGTTTAAGACTCTTTTATATATAAAATATTATTACAAATCAATAAGAGCAATTCATTAGAAGAATAGGCAGATATGAACAGAGAGCTAACAGATTAAAAAACACAAATATATATGAATGAAAAATATTTTACTTATATTTACTAATATAAATTTACTACTTTATATTAGTAAATATAATAATTCACTATTATATTTAGTTAGTATATGTTTTTATATGCTAATAATCAAAATTATTAATCAAACAAAATAGATTAAATTACAGAGAGATTTCATTTATGATAATCACATTGAGCCCAGTTTGCTATGAAATTACTAGAGATCTAATTGTGAAAGATACATGTACCATGATGTTTACTGGAATACTGTTTTAATAGCCCAAACTAGCAATCATCTAAATGTGATCAATATAAGACATTGATAACAAAGAATATTTCTGAAGTACTGAGAAACTTTCATGAAGTTGTGTAAATTATAATATCTAATTATACTTTCATTTGATTTTATAAGAATGAAATAAGGAGGCTTTGTGATTTAGTGAGAAGAATATTGTCTTGTTCCGATTCTGATATGGATTTCCTTTGAAGCATCAGCCAAGTTATGTTTCTATGATACTGTGATAGTATAATTTTCATTTATAGATATTTTATAAGCAGACTTTATATGTGTTGTTACAAACATACCCTCATAAACCAGTGAAATATAATAGCCCAATGGACTCTTTTTATTATTAAGATGAAAATTAATCTTACATTTGTGATTTTTATCTTTTCCTCTGCTAATATAATTAAAGCCAGTTTCACTCTGAGTATTTTTGCTTCCTAGCCAAATAATCTCTTTTTTTAAAAACAGCTCACTATGCTATCTCTGATGTTCAACATACACAATGTACAGAAAGTTACAGTATTATTTTTATTTTCTTCATTTTAATTTAATTATTTTCTGTTTATTATAAGGAATCCCTATGATTACTTCATGAATCTGGAAAACAAAATTGCAAAAATATGCATACTCTATCAACCATATCACACTTAATTCAGAAATAAATCTAAACAATTAATCACTGAAATTTCAAGTGTCTTACTTTTATTATGGTAACCTATGAAATTCTATTTTTTATCTCTTCTTCATGAGACCAGTATTTGAAGGATAGGAATATTACCATCCTTTAATAAAAAAGATTAGAAAATTTCGATCTATAATCTCACTCTCTGAACATAAGCTATACTATTTTGGTTATACAGACTTATTGGGTTTTCCCTATGAATATATTCCATGAAGTTATAATTAGAGTGCACTTATTATATTAAAAAAGACATACAAGAGTTCAAGATAACAATGTAGGAAAATTCTGAACTCACCTCCTCCCACGGGCACAGAGTCTACAGCTACATATAGGACATTGGAAGAGTCCCTATTGTTGGAAAAGACTGATGCTATGCTAAGTCACTTCAGTCGTGTCTGACTCTGTGCGACCCCATAGACAGCAGCCCACCAGGCTCCCCTGTCCCTGAGATTCTCCAGGCAAGAACACTGGAGTGGGTTGCCATTTCCTTCTCCAGTGCAGGAAAGTGAAAAGTGAAAGTGAAGTCACTCTGTCGTGTCTGACTCTTAGCGACTCCGTGGACTGCAGCCTACCAGGCTCCTCTGTCCATGGATTTTCCAGTCAAGAGTACTGGAGTGGGGTGCCATTGCCTTCTCCAGGAAGGCAGGAGGATAAAGGGATGACAGGAAGATGAGATGGTTGATGGCATCACCAACTCAATGGACATTCGTTTGAGCAAGCTCTGAGAGATGGTGAAGGACAGGGAAACCTGGCGTGCTACAGTCCCCGAAATCACAAAGAGTCAGACATGACTTAGCAATTGAACTGAACTGAACTGAAAGGTTGAATGAGTGTTGATTACACTGAGTAAATTAGAAAGCATCAAAGTAATAAGAGAGGCTGAAAGACAATCTTACCATAAACCTCTCTTCTGGAGTGGTGACCCACAACCAGGAGAAAACTAAGAACACAGAGCTTCTTTACAAGGTGCTAAGGTTTATCCAATGGTCATGTATGGATGTGAGAGTTGGACTGTGAAGAAAGCTGAGTGCCGAAGAATTGATGCTTTTGAACTGTGGTGTTGGAGAAGACTCTTGAGAGTCCCTTGGACTGCAAGGAGATCCAACCAGTCAATCCTAAAGGAGATCAGTCCTGGGTGTTCTTTGGAAGGAATTATGCTAAAGCTGAAGCTCCAGTACTTTGGCCACTTCATGCGAAGAGTTGACTCATTGGAAAAGACTCTGATGCTGGGAGGGATTGGGAGGAGAAGGAAAAGGGGACGACAGAGGATGAGATGGCTGGATGGCATCACCGACTTGATGGGCGTGAGTTTGAGTGTACCGGACATGACTGAGTGACTGAATTGAACTGAACTGAACTGAAGGGTTTGTATCCCACATAGAGCACCTCAACTTTTAATACCTGCACCCAAAGATGACCTCCTGAAACATTGCCTGAAAACCTTGGGGCTCACATCTCAAGACCCTAGAAATCTGAGGAATAACTGTTAAAGGGCTCATGAGTTTAGACTGACCTCTAAGGCCAAGCTCTGTGGCAGCCAATTGCACCTACACTTAAACTAAAGATGCTCACCTGCTTATATTAAAGCATTGGCCTGAGAGGCAGGCATCTCATTTAACATACACTCATTTAGAAGACTGTGGGCATACTCTACAGCGATGGAGAATGAGAGGTACCCTCATTGTACTTCTCTTTGCCTTGCTCCTGAGCACCAGTGTGAGAAAGCAATGGCACCCCACTCCAGTACTCTTGCCTGGAAAATCCCATGGACCGAGGAGCCTGGTGCGCTGCAGTCCATGGGGTCTCTAGGAGTCGGATACAACTGAGCGACTTCACTTTCACTTTTTACTTTCATGCATTGGAGAAGAAAATGGCAACCCACTCCAGTGTTCTTGCCTGGAGAGTCCCAGGGATGGGGGAGCCTGGTGGGCTGCCGTCTATGGGGTTGCACAGAGTCAGACACGACTGATGGCAACTCAGCAGCAGCAGAGCACCAGTATCATCTGGAGGGAGTGAGCGTTATCTTGGATATCAAAACCAGTTGTACTGATATCATATGAAGTAAGAAGATAAACTGTCTTTTGTTAATTTTTCTAAAACCATTTTTCTGGAAAAAAATCTTGATCTTTTGCTTAGTTACACCTCTTTTATGAGTATTAAAGTCGTTTGTATAACAGGGCTTTTGGCCTGCTTACTTTTTTGTTCTGCTATTGATTTATTTTAAAAACATTAATTCCTCCTCCTAAACAATACACTATTTCCCCAAATCTTCATTGAACATTCTTACCTGTGGGCTTTTTTGTTTTTAAATATCAGATGAGAAGTGAGGCATAATAAAATGATTATATGTCTGAGAATTTGAAGCAGTAGAGGACTAAAACAAACTCTGCTATTAATACTTCAAGTTGTATTGAGCTTGATCTATTCATTTAAGCATAGAAGTAGCCTTTAATATTTCTGTTGCTTAGTTTATATCTTCAGGACCTAATGGTTTAGGAGAAAAAGCTGACAAGTAAATAGACATTGCAATAAGATTTATATATTGTTCACAGGAATTGTGTATATTACACACTATTTCATGAATTCAAGTTATCTCAAATCTCTTAACATGATTTGACTTATTTTTTTCATAATTATTAGAAATATTCAATATCATATGGTGGGCTAAAAAGGTTTTTTCTAACACATTTCACATAATTTTATAATTTATAAAGTGCTTTTCTGATATATCCTCAACTGAAATTTTAAAACAAGTTAGAACAAGATCATTATTCCCATGTTTCCTATGGGGGAATTCAGACTCAGAGAGGTGAAGGGATTTTTCACATTCTACCAAATTATAACTTCCAGAATTTAACTGACTCTGAAATCTTTCCCTGATTCTTTGATGCAGGACCTTGTTATCTTAAAGTAATTTGAGAATGTCCATCTTTGTTTAGAGTTTGTGAAGTCATACTTTTCATGTAATAGTCTTTGAGTTGATAAATAATATCATACTGCATTGTAACTTGTAATTTTCAAGTTGTTGTATTTGAATTGGTCTTTGTAGAACAAATGCATTAAAAGTGCCTAATAATCCCAATTGTGTATGACTACCTGGGTCTCTGGTGTGAGACCACCTGTACTGGAATCCTGGTTCTACCAATGTTTCAGATTCCTCATGTATATAATAAGAACAATAGTAGTATCTTCAGCAAAGGCATCTTAGTAGAATTAAATGAATCAACTAAGTTCTTAAAACAATTCTGGACATATGTTGAATTCTGTATGTTAGCTATTATTATTATTATTATATTGTCTTAAATTAGAAAATACTAAATTGATTTATATTATTATCAAAATAAGCAATATTTTGATTTCTTCCTAAAGATACTTATGAAATTACCAAGCAAAATGAAATATTGTGAGTTCCCTAAGGCAGCAAGAAGCTCATGAAACCCACAGAAAACATATTTCTGTACTCCAAGAAACTATGTTTAAATGAGGCACACTATTTATATTAAAAACTCATAATAGTTTTAGTATTTTACACAAATACTCCTCATCTAACATGACACTAAAGTGAAACTGTCTTAAGTGAAATTGTTAGGATATGAAATCCATTATCTATTGTACTTTCCTAAGTCACATAGTTGACAATTTATGGTAATACTTATTGCAAAAAGTGTATGGGCGAGTGATTATGTGATTTTTGAAAGTGGTCTCATGTTATTTCCTAATTTCAGTGATGCAATCTTAGAGAAAATATTTTTTTTTATATTGGGGAAAAATTCCTCTTTTGAAAATAGCTATTTACATCTAAATAAAATACAATTATTTATGTCATTCACTATTTACTTGAGGATATATTAAAGGGGAAATGCAATCAGTCAAAAAGGATTTTCTTTCTATGAGATTCCTTTGGAAAACTTAGGACTTGCTTTTCTTAACCTTGCAATATCACTGTAGATTCTGTTAAGACTTACAAGATCAGAGCTTCAGTGCACTAGAATTAATTAAAATTCAACTTCAATCAACTCACATTTTTCTCTTTAAGTTCTATGTTATAGCTAGATGTATTTTAAAGTAGTCAAACAGATTTATATAATAAAAGGAAATTCAGAGCAATCAGAGTTTCAGAAAATACATTGCATATTACAAGTTAGATAGTAAGTCATTTTCCAAATTGATTTACTGTTGATCCCATGGACGGAGGAGCCTGGTAGTCTACAATCCATGGGGTCGCAAAGAGTTGGACACGACTGAGTGACTAAACTACACTTGACTTGTTTTTTATAATAGTAAAAATTTAACAACTCCATTCAAACTTCCATATTCTCAATAGAAAAATAGAAAAGCTAAACAAAATAAGATTTAGTGATTCAATCAAAAGTCTTTATTGATTGCTACCTGTATAAATTTGTAGTACTCAGATACTATAGCAGTAGAAAGCAATAACAACTGCTTCATATAATAAGGCATTGTGAAGATTAATAATACAATTTTAGATCTAAGTGAGCTCAACAGAAGGCTAGTACAAAATACAAATACAATTAAAGGGACATAAATGAAGACAGGACTGCAAGTTCATATAGAAAATATAGCAATAAATGACCAAACAGAAACAATATATAGAAAGAAAATAAAAATCAAGACAAATATATGTGTACAATAGAAACTCATATATATATATATATATATATATGCATACATTTAGTATATATATGTGTGTGTGTGTATATACATACAATATATGTATATACACACACATGCACACACATAGCAGTAGGAAGGAACTAAAGTCAAGGGTAAACTGGACTCCAAAATGGAGTTTTATTTCTTTATTTCTGGACCCAATGATTCAAAGTATTCCCCATAATCAAGAGATTTGAAGCAAGGTACAGTTCATGAATCTGATGACTGGAGCTGCAGCTTTTAAATTCCATTGGCCTAGATAGGAAGAATGAAAAAAAGCTAGATGGACAAAAGGATTCTGAGAGAATAAAACTAAACACATTAAAATAATCAATAGGTAAAATAAATTTAAATCACCATGTCATAAAAAAGTATTAATGACTTGAATGATAGAACTGAGGAATTCACACACACACACACACACACACACACACACACAGACAAAAGTGATGGGACCAGATGCCATGATCTTAGTTTTCTGAATGTTGAGTTTTTTTTTTTTTTTTATCTTTTTGAATTTTATTTTATTTTTAAACTTTACAATATTGTATTAGTTTTGCCAAATATCGAAATGAATCCACCACAGGTATACCTGTGTTCCCCATCCTGAACCCTCCTCCCTCCTCCCTCCCCATACCATCCCTCTGGGTCATCCCAGTGCACCAGCCCCAAGCATCCAGTATTGTGCATCGAACCTGGACTGGCGACTCGTTTCATACATGATATTATACGTGTTTCACTGCTATTCTCCCAATTCTCCCCACTCTCTCCCTCTCCCACAGAGTCCATAAGACTGATCTATACATCAGTGTCTCTTTTGCTGTCTCGTACACAGGGTTATTGTTACCATCTTTCTAAATTCCATATATATGCATTAGTATACTGTATTGGTGTTTTTCTTTCTGGCTTACTTCACTCTGTATAATAGGTTCCAGTTTCATCCATCTCATTAGAACTGATTCAAATGTATTCTTTTTAATGGCTGAGTAATACTCCATTGTGTATATGTACCACAGCTTTCTTATCCATTCATCTGCTGATGGGCAGAAAAATAAATGATCCAATCAAAAAATGGGCCAAAGAACTAAATAGACATTTCTCCAAAGAAGACATACAGATGGCTAACAAACACATGAAAAGATGCTCAACATCACTCATTATCAGAGAAATGCAAATCAAAACCACTATGAGGTACCATTTCACGGCAGTCAGAATGGCTGTGATCCATAAGTCTACAAGCAATAAATGCTGGAGAGGGTGTGGAGAAAGGGAACTCTCTTACCCTGTTGGTGGGAATGCAAACTAGTACAGCCACTATGGAGAACAGTGTGGAGATTCCTTAAAGAACTGGAAATAGAACTGCCTTATGATCCAGCAATCCCACTGCTGGGCATACACACTGAGGAAACCAGAAGGGAAAGAGACACGTGTACCCCAATGTTCATCACAGCACTGTTTATAATAGCCAGGACATGGAAGCAACCTAGATGCCCATCAGCAGATGAATGTTGAGTTTTAAGCCAACTTTTCCACTCTCCTCTTTCCCTTTCATCAAGAGGCTCTTTAGTTCTTCTTCCCTTTCTTCCATTAGGGTGGTGTCATCTGCATATTTGAGATTGTTGATATTTCTCCCAGCAATTTTAATTCCAGCTTGTGCTTCATCCAGCCCTGCATTTCGCATGTTGTACTCTGCATATATGTCAAATAAGCAGGGTGACAATATACAGCCTTGACATACTTCTTCCCCGATTTGGAACCAGTCTGTTGTTCTATTTTCAGTTCTAACTGTTGCTTCTTAACCTGCATACAGATTTTTCAAGAGGCCAGTCAGGTGGTTGGGTATTCCCATCTCTTTAAGAGTTTTCCACAGTTTGTTGTGATCCACACAGTCAATGGCTTTGGCGTAGTCAATAAAGCAAAAGTAGGTGGAAAATGTTAAAAGCTCTGTGTGCAAATGTTAGTAGCAGACAAAAATTTAAGGAGAAAACACTAATAGGGATTTTTAAAAAAGAACACATTATGTTATAATAAAAAAACCAATGTAGAAAGAATAATTTATAAACAGCTATCAGAATAGATAAGGCAAATAAGGATATAAGGAGAAATAGACAATTACAACCTCAAGATGTAGATTTTAATACACAGCTATCAGAAACAAATACCAAATATTAAAAATTAGAAAATAAATACATGTAATTTGAACAAGTCTTCTCAGAGGCTTTATTAATACCTATAGCAGAGATATCATATATTTTCTTTTCAAATCCGCATGAAGTATTCTAAAAGTCCACCACATATTACATAACAAAGGAAAAAACTCTAGTAAGTCTAGTTTTAGAGAATGAGTTCAGTGCAAACTACAGTGTGTGTATATGTGTGTGTGTGTGTGTGTGCGTGCATGTGTGCATGGACTGTAACCCACAGGGTCCTCTGTACATGGGATTCTCCAGGCAGGAATACTGGAGTGGGTCGTCATGCCCTCCTCCAGAGTATCTTCCCAACCAAGGGATCGAACACATGTCTCTAGTGTCTCCTGCATTGGCTGGTAGCTTCTTTATCACTAGCTCCAACTGGGAAGCCCATTATTTTATCATAATAATATTAAGTTCAGTGCAGTTCAGTTCAGTCGCTCAGTTGTATCTGACTCTTTGTGTACCCTTCTCCTCCTGCCCCCAATCCTTCCCAGCATCAGGGTCTTTCCCAATGAGTCAACTCTTCGATGAGGTGGCCAAAGTATCAGAGTTTAAGCTTCAGCATCAGTCCTTCCAATGAACACCCAGGACTGATCTCCTTTAGGATAGACTGGTTGGATCTCCTTGCAGTCCCAGGGAGTCTCAAGAGTCTTCTCCAACACCACAGTTCAAAAGCATCAATTCTTCAGCACTCAGCTTTCTTCAAGTCCAACTCTCACATCCATACATGACCACTGGAAAAACCATAGCCTTGACTAGATGGACCTTTGTTAGCAAAGTAATGTCTCTACTTTTGAATATGCTACCTAGGTTGGTCATAACTTTCCTTCCAAGGAGTAAGCGTCTTTTAATTTCATGGCTGCAGTCACCATCTGCAGTGATTTTGGAGTCGCAAAAAATAAAGTCTGACATTGTTTCCACTGTTTCCCCATCTATTTGCCATGAAGTGATGGGACCAGATGCCATAATCTTGGTTTTCTGAATGTTGAGCTTTAAGCCAACTTTTTCACTCTCCTCTTTCACTTTCATCAAGAGGCTTTTTAGTTCCTCTTCACTTTCTGACATAAGGGTGGTGTCATCTGCATATCTGAGGTTATTGATATTTCTCCCAGCAATCTTGATTCCAGCTTGTGCTTCTTCCAGCCCAGTGTTTCTCATGATGTACTCTGCATATAAGTTAAATAAGCAGGGTGACAATATACAGCCTTGACATAGTCCTTTTCCTATTTGGAACCAGTCTGATGTTCCATGTCCAGTTCTAACTGTTGCTTCCTGACTTGCATATAGGTTTCTCAAGAGGCAGGTCAGGTGGTCTGGTATTCCCATCTCTTGAAGAATTTTCCACTGTTTATTGTGATCCACACAGTCAGAGGCTTTGGCATAGTCAATAAAGCAGAAATAGATGTTTTTCTGGAACTCTCTTGCTTTTTCCATGATCCCTTGGATGCTGGCAATTTGATCTCTGGTTCCTCTGCCTTTTCTAAAACCAGCTTGAACATCAGGAAGTTCACGGTTCACATATTGCTGAAGCCTGGCTTGGAGAATTTTGAGCATTACTTTACTAGCATGTGAGATGAGTACAATTGTGCAGTAGTTTGAGCATTCTTTGGCATTGCCTTTCCTTGGGATTGGAATGAAAGCTGACCTTTTCCAGTCCTGTGACCACTGCTGAGTTTTCCAAATTTGCTGGCATATTGAGTGGAGCCCTGTCACAGCATCCGATTTCAGGATTTGAAATAGCTCCACTGGAATTCCATCACCTTTGCTAGCTTTGTTCATAGTGATGCTTTCTAAGGCCCACTTGACTTCACATTCCAGGATGTCTGGCTCTAGGTCAGTGATCACACTATCATGATTATCTGGGTCGTGATGATCTTATTAAATTAGAATAGCACTAATAATGCAGAAAAACATGTTTGAAAACAAGTTATCCCTAAAAAACAGGTTAAGGAGGAACTCATAATATAAAATAATAAATATATATCTCAATACATTTGGAAAACCTGAGTAAACTGGCAAATTATTAACTTCTCTAACTGTCTTCAGCAAAAGATACCAGACTTACATTTTTGTTTTTCCCAAAGCAAATTTACAGACATTCAAGGAGGGGATTATTCATTTAAAGAATGCATTTTCAGTACATTTGGAAATTTATTGTATTGTCTTGCAGAGTGTTGTTTCCTTGATAAAACTTTTAAAGAATAGGTTTTAAAATCCTTGTATGTTTTATTTTCTATGAGTTTCTTTTCTACAGTAATTTTTCTTCTAGTTTTTTCAGATTAACAATGCTGTTTATACATTGTTTATCCGTTTATCTAGAGATATATGCTTAAGATTTTTCCCCTTAAAAATGTAAATGAAATTAACACGATAACTTTCAGTTATTACAGTAAGCTTAGCTGCATTTCATAGGTTATGAAATGGATTCTCATTGTCTTTCAATTCTAACAAAGGTCCCTCTAGTCAAAGCTTTCGTTTATCCAGTAGTCATGTACGGATGTGAGAGTTGGACCGTGAAGAAAGCTGAGCGCCGAAGAATTGATGCTTTTGAACTGTGGTGTTGGAGAAGACTTGAGAGTCCTTTGGACTTCAAGGAGATCAAATCAGTCAATCCTAAAGTTAATCAGTCCTGATTATTCAAGGGAAGGACTGATGTTGAAGCTTAAGCTCCAATATTTTGACCAAAAATTAAAGGCAGGAGGAGAAGGGAACAATAGAGGATGAGATGGATGGCATCGCTAACTTGATGGACATGAGTTTGAGCAAGCTTTAGGAGCTGATGTTGGACAGGGAAGTCTAGTGTGCTGCAGTCCATGGGGTTGCAAAGAGTTGGACATGACTGAGCAACTGAATTGAATATTTCATTGTATTTGTATACCACATCTTCTTCATTTATTTATCTGTTGGACATTTAGTTTGGTTCCACATTTGGCTAATGTAAATAATGCTGATATGAATATTAGGTGTGTGTATCCTTTTGAATTATATATTTCATAACTTATGAAATTCAGATATGTTTATTGTAATAGCTGAAAGTTACCTTATTAATTTTATTTAGTTTTTTAAGGGGATAATCTTATGTAAGCATTTATCTATAGAAACTAGCTTAAACAAAGTTAATCTGGAAAAAGTAGAAGAAAAATACTGTAGAGAAGAAATTTATAGAAAATAAAACACTTAGGGATATTAAAATCTATTCTTTAAAAGTTTTATCTGTGAGATGATGCTCTTGCAAGACAATACATTTTTTTTTGCTAAAGAGCACAGACACTAACTGTGAAGTGGAATATAATTATAAATAGAGTTAGAGCACAAATATCATTTAAAAAATATGAAACATGTTAAGGAATTTTCATTTAAAGAATGCATCTTCAGTATATTTGGAAATTTATATGAAATGAGCAATATTTATGCAAGAAAATTTAGTAATGTTATTACTACAACAGACATAAGAAAAATGAGAAACCTGTGTAAACTGGCAAAAAAATGAACTTCTCTAACTTTGCCCCTGGCAAAATATACTAGACTTAGATTTTTGTTTTTCCCCAAGCAAATTCTACAGACATTCAAGGAGAAGATTATTCTCATCATTTATAGTTAGTTTATTTCAAGATGAAAACAAGATGCAAATTCACATGATTAAGTCTATCAGTGTAACTTTAGCATCTACAGCAGTCAGAAATATAAACAAAAAATTTTAAAACAGGCCAATTTCATATATAAACACACACATGCATTATGAAGTCCTTCAAAACTGAAACTAATTTCAGGACTTGCCTGGCGGTCCAGTGGTTTGGAGTAGGTGTTTCCATTGCAGGGATGCAGGTTTGATCCCTTATTAGGGAATAAAGATCTTGTGTGCAGTATGTCACAGACAAAAAAAAAAGAATAAATTAAAACAAAACTGAAATGGCCACACATTTGAAGAAAGATATCATGACTAAGTGGATTATTGTTCTTAAAATTGGCTGTATTCATTAAAAACCTGGTAGCTTTAGAATTTCCTTACAGGAGAGGATCACATTTCAACAGGAAGCTGTTAAAAGCACCACCAGAGGTAGTTGTGGTTGATGAAACTGTGAACAGTTTGAAGATTTACCAAGCCTCTGCTGGAATAGCAATTTCTTTCTTTTTTTTTTTTTTTTTTCTTCTCTTTTCTTCTTCTTCAGCTTTTTTTTTTTTTTTTAAGAATTTATCAGTCTGAGATTACAACAGCAATTCTGTGGCTAGATTAAGTAACTTGGAAAAAAAGCAAGGAGATAAATGCAGTTGTAAGATAGTAAACACAGCCCTTCTCTGGAACCAATCTGCCCTACAGATATGTATTAGAAAAAGGAGTAGACACAATCCACTGTATAATGTGTTATCAATAGCAAAGGAATACCTTCCTGTTTTTGGAAAAAAAAAAAATAAAGATAAAATGAGCACAATGCTGTACATGAAATAGACCTACATGAAAAAAGAGTACCAATATTATTCAGTTAGGAACTGATCAGGCTTTAATTTGAGAATCATATACTCTTCTATTGTAAAGATACAGAGAAATAGGAGACATTTTGGAGAAAAACAAAGTTAAAATAATAGAAACTAGGTTTAATGAGGCATTCATAAGAAATAGGACCTTTATTATTTAGCAAGGAGTAATGGAGGGGGTAAATATTTTCAAATGTCCTTATCAGTTTGATTTTGAGAAATTTGTGGCCACTATAAAAAAAAAACCTGCTGCAAATAATAATTGACTATAACTAAAGTGGAAACTGTGACAGATTTTATTTTCTTGGGCTCCAAAATCACTGTGAGTGGTGACTGCATCCATGAAATTGAAATACTCTTGCTCCTTGGAATGAGAGCTATGACAAACCTAGACAGTGTATTAAAAAGCAGAGACATCACTTTGCTAAGAAAGGTCAGTATAGTCAAAGTTATGGTTTTCCCAGTCATATACAGATGTGAGAGTTGGACCATAAAGGCTGAGTGTTGAAGAACTGATGCTTTCAAACTGTGGTGCTGGAAAAGACTCTTGAGAGTCCCTTGGAATATGCAAAGAGATCAAGCCTATCAGTCCTAAAGGAAATCAACCATGAATACTTTGGCTACTTGATGTGAAGAGCCAACTCATTTGGCTACCCTGATGCTGAGAAAGATTGAAGGCAGGAGAAGGGGACAACAAAAGATGAGATGTTTGGATGGCATCACCAACTCAATGGACATAAGTCTGAGAAAACTCCAAGAGATAATGAAGGACAGGGAAGCCTGGCATACTGCAATCCATGGGAGTGGCAGAGAGTCAGATAGGACTTAGCAACTAAACAACAAAGTAATAACTATAAAGAGTGTAATTGTGTAATGGTCACATATGAAGATCAGTTGAAAAGTATCACCTTTGAGTAGTTCATTTGTAGACTGCATGAATTCATGGCCCCAGAAATGGCAACATCTCTAGAAATTCCTTTAAATAAAAAAAACAAAAAAACATGCCATGCCCCTCTTACTTCTATAAAGAATGGCAGGGTTCATTTCAGCTTCATATTTTTGAGCTCATTTTTTCTCATATCTATATCACATTTATCATGAAACCTTTTTGAATTTTAAAATCCCCTTTTGCTTTACAGAATTTTGTTGTTTTCTGTCAAACCTCAACATGAATTAGCCATAGGTATACATATATCTCCTCCCTTTGGAACCTCCCTCCCATCTCCCTCCCCATCTCACCCCTCTAGGTTGATACAGAGCCCCTGTTTGAGTTTCCTGTGCCATACAGCAAATTCCCATTGGCTATCTATTTCACACATGGTAATGTAAGTTTCCATGTTACTCTTTCCATACATCTCACCCTCTCCTCCCCTCTCCCCATGCCCATAAATCTATTTTCTATGTCTGTTTCTCCATTGTCACCCTGTAAATAAATTCTTTAGTACCATTTTTCTAGATTCCGTGTATGTGCGTTGGAATACGATATTTATCTTTCTCTTTCTGACTCACTTCACTCTGTATAATAGGTTCCCTAAGTTCATATACCTCATCAGAACTGACTCAAATGTGTTCCTTTTTATGGCTGAGTAATAGTCTATTGTGTATATGTACCACAACTTCTTTATCCATTCATCTGTTGATGGACATCTAGGTTGCTTCCATGTTCTAGCTATTGTAAATAGTGCTGCAATGAACAATGAGATACACGTGTCTTTTCCAATTTTGGTTCCCTCAGGTTATATACCTAGGAGTGGGATTGCTGGATCACATGGTGGTTCTATTCCTACTTTTATAAGGAACTTCTATACCGTCTTTCCGGAGAAGGCAATGGTACCCCACTCCAGTACTCTTGCCTGGAAAACCCTATGGACAGAGGAGCCTGGTAGGCTGCAGTCCATAGGGTCACTAAGAGTCAGATATGACTGAGCGACTTCACTTTCACTTTCTACTTTCATGCATTGGAGAGGGAAATGGCAACCCACTCCAGTGTTCTTGCCTGGAGAATCCCAGGGACAGGGGAGCCTGGTGGGCTGCTGTCTGTCGGGTCTCACAGAGTTGGACACAACTGAAGTGACTTAGCAGTAGAAGTAGCAGTATAATGTCTTCCATATTGGCTGTATCATTTTACATTCCCATCAAAAGTGCAAGAGCGTTCCCTTTTCACCACACCCTCTCCAGTATTTATTGTTTGTAGACTTTTTGATGATGGCCATTCTGACTGGTGTGAAATGATATTTCATTGTGGTTTTGATTTACAGTTCTCTAATTATGAGCTATGTTGAGCATCTTTTCATGTGTTTGTTAGCCATCTGTATGTCTTCTTTGGAGAAATGCCTGTTTAGGTCTTTTCCCCACTTTTTGATCGGGCCATTTGTTTTTCTGGCATTCTGGCATTGAGTTGTATGAGCTGCTTGTATATTTTGGAAAATAATCCTTTGTCAGTTGTTTCATTTGCTCTTACTTTCTCCCATTTTGAGGGTTGTCTTTTCACCTTGCTTTTAGTTTCCTTTGCTGTGCAAAAGCTTTTAAGTTTAATCAGGTCCCACTTGATTACTTTTTTTTTTTATTTCCATTACTCTAGGAGGTGGATCATAAAGGATCTTGCTCTGATTTATGTCATCAAGTGTTCTGCCCATGTTTTCCTAGTCCTTTCACTTCACCAGTGAACAAAAAGGTGGAACAAATTTAGGAAAATAAGAATTATTAGTTTTTCTCTTAAATAGGTAGTTGGAAGGAAAGAATGTACCCTGGTTATATCAAGCAATTATATAGCTGTGAAGATTTAATGCATGGGGACTATTTTTCCACTTTCTTTTCTGTATCTTCTCTTTTACATTTTAAAATTC
The DNA here is from genome assembly GCF_003369695.1 of Bos indicus x Bos taurus. Lineage (NCBI taxonomy): Eukaryota > Metazoa > Chordata > Mammalia > Artiodactyla > Bovidae > Bos > Bos indicus x Bos taurus. The sequence continues at coordinate 22,789,037 of NC_040103.1, read as the reverse complement.
TATTTTGGTAGATAAAGCTGCACCTATTGTTGATTATGGGTATCTGGACACATGGAAAATTGCAATGAGACATAAATCTGTAAGAAAAGACCTTGTGTTTTGTTATTATAAACTGACACTTTCCATTATGGGACACCTAAACACTGCCACTTCTGTCTAACCTTCTAGGTAATGGAATTTCATGGCTGTTTAAACTTTTAAAGAAATATGAAGACTCTTTTGATTATATTGCTATGCCTTTGTAAATCATACCTTACTAGCATTAACTTACAAGAGTGTACTTCTTTAAGCTTTATAACTTGTACCAAATAATAAGTGGTTAATACCATTTTACTGTTACTTATTTTATAAAAGTGGTAAAATTAAAGAAGTTAATTCCCAGCTATGATTAAGTTCTACCTTCCTCATTTATTTCTAGGTATATCTTTGGGAGAATTCCCAGCTGATTTGAATCAGGGTAAAAATCTGGGAGAAATTCAGAAAAATGTTTGAAGTTATTGAAATTGTCTAGTGATATATGATAGTGTTTTTTTTTCATTGAGTATGAAAATTAATTGTATACCTTTCTTCTAGAGCAGGGGTTTTCCTACCTGAATATGGCACAGATCACCTGGGAATCTTTTTAAAATGTAGGTTTTGATTCAGGAAATCCAAGATGGGGCCTGAGATTCTGCATATCGAACAAGTGCTAAGTCATGCTCATGGTATTGGTCAATGGACCAGATATTAGTGGCAAGAGCAGAAGGTAGATGTAACCTAGGCTCCACGGAGGAGTCTCATGGTTTGCTTGAACTGTATGATGATGTGCAAAGTTTATATGTGTGTGTGTGTGTGTGTGTGTGTGCACGCAGTGTGTTTTCAAAAGAAAGAAACTATAAAAGTTTTATCACATTTTCAAGATCCATGTGACCTACCTCTCTAAAGTCTTGATTAGTATTTCCTTGGTATGTTTCTTATAAATGCTAGTCCTATAAGATAATCACTGAAAAACAAATGTTTGGAATATTCCATATATTTTATCTCACTTTTGTGTATTTAAATATTAATATAGTAAGTACTTCAGGAAATCCTAGAGTTATTTGACCTATTTAACTTTCTTTAACCGTGGCATTACTTAAACTATTTAGTAATGGAATTCATTCTTTTTCTCAAGTTTTACCAAATAATATTCCATAAGCAATAAATGATATTGGCTTGCATTAAATGAGAATTGGCATATAAATCTTTGACTTCTTTTCCACTGTTTTCTTTTGTCCTGATTCCATTTGATTCACATTTGTTCAAATGAACAATCCAATAACCTGACCTCTTCATTTCCACTGATTTTTTCTCTTCAGTATTATTAGAGCCACCCATTCCAGTAGTCAGTCTGAAACTTGATGACTCCCTATTGTTTAACATTAGTCTCAACCTTTGTCCTTGGCTGGGACTTGTTATCCAGCTACTTGTCTGACATCTTCGCTGACTGGCATGTATATATGAACATTTCAGAACTAACATGATCAAACAAGAACTCCTGATTTCCTACTCCTTTGCCAGTCTTATTCATTTCATTTAGTAGTACTTCAGGCCAAGCCAGCAAATAGAAAATGGAGTAAATATATGGGTAGAAGTAATAAATCCTGATTAACAGGAAGGTAGGGCTATGTGCCACATTTGGGGTAAGGAATGTTTGAAATTGTTTGAAATTTGTAAGACTTGTAAGATTTCTTGATGCCTGTTGGTATTTTCACACACCAAGATTTAATTTTTAAAAATAGACAAATACAAATAGGTATGACCTGGGGAGGTAGGGTAAGCAGATGTTTGGATGTCTCAGGGATGAGTCAGGATCATCTCCCCATGCATGCTGCTTTGATTAGCAGAGATGCTGGCTAAGGATTAGGAGAAAATAGAATGAGTCACGATAGAGACAGCTGTCAATCTTTGTTACAGCCTCGAAAGCAACTCCATTAGTGCAGGCTGTAATTCATCTCACTAACTCATTACATGTAAGTTACCCAGGGAACTGGGTTACTAAGAGAAGCCATTCCCAGATATAGTGAACTCACTATAAGAAACAAGGAAACCTAAGTGTTTTTAGGTGCAGACTGTCGTAGGTCCCATAGTTCTCCATCCTCTTTAGGAACTCTGCAGCAGTCCCCCAACCACTAGGAATACCAGTTGCCAGTGATACAGTTGTGTCCCCCACTGGAACTCACCTTTCACTGCAGAAAACTCCCTTTCCCAAAGTTATGCCACTGCTCAAGTGGTGACCTGTAGTCAGTGACTGAATGATATTTATATGAGGATGTATATGTTAATTCCTTGCCTCAATTTGGGAGAATTCTAATAGGCTCCAGAGTGCTTCGAGTATCACTTGAGAGCTCAGTGGGTCAACTTGTCCTTTTGCAGAGTTCTACTTCCCTCATTTCTTTCTAGGTGTATCTTTGGGAGAACTCCTCAACAAATCTGCATGCAGTTCCTCAAGAACAAATCAGTTTCTGAGAATCAATCTAAGATACCTTATTTAAAATTATATAAGCCATATAATTGCATATATAATATGTACACACACATGTAAGCTTCCCAGATGGTACAAGTGCTGAAGAATCTGTTGTCAAATGCAGGGGGTGCAAGAGATTTGGCTTGGATCCTTGAGTCAGAAAGATCCCCTGGAGGAGGAAATGGCAACCCACTCCAGTATTCTTGCATTCCCCATTTTCTTTCTATTTATTTACCTGACTTTATTTTCTTTACAGTAGTTATCATCATCAGAAATTATTGTACTTCTCCATCCCCCCATTTTTGTTTGTTTGTTTGGGGGGTTTGTTGTTGTTATTTGTCCTCTTTAATGGAATGTAGGTTTTGTTGTGTTAAGAAGTTTGTCTTTCCTGGTTAGCACTCTGTCTCAAATAGCAAAATTATTCATAACTGGTGATAAATCTTGTAAATTCTTGTTAAATGAATTTGTTAGTGCTGTATTTATATAAAAATCACTCCAGAGTAATGATTACATTCATAATTATTTTATAACTATAGAAAAAATGTTTTAAAACATATTAATATAAATAATGATGCAAATTTAATTTACTGATAAATACTAGTTCCAGCAAAGCAAAAGGAAAAATATAATCAAAGAAAAATATAAAAATTTAAAAAATTGAATACAGGCGTACTTCATTTTATTATGCTTTGCAGATGTTGAGGTTTTTTGTTTTTTGTTTTTTTTTTTATACAAATGGAAGACTTGTGGCAATCCTGCATGGAGCAGGTCTATATGTACCATTTTTCCAACATCATTTGCTCACTTTCTTTCTCTGTGTCACATTTCAGTAATTCTCACAATTTTTCAATCATTTTATTAGTATATTTGTTATGAGGATCTGTGCTAGTAATTTTAAATGTTACTATTGTAATTGTTTTGGGGCTCCATGAACCATTCTCATGTAAGACAGTGAATTTCAAAACCAGGGATATGCTTTTGGCTATCGCAACTAGCCTTTTCTTCATCTTTCTCTCTCTTTCCACTCAGGGCTCCCTAACCTCTGAGATACAATACTGAAATTAGGCCCATTAATAATCCTACAACGGCTTCTGTTTGAAAGGAGCAGTTGTGTATCTCTCACTTGAAATCAAAAGCTAGTAGTGATTAAGTTTAGTGAGGAAGTAATGTCATAAGCCAAAACAGATGCTGGACCTCTTACACCAAACAGCAAAGTTTTGAATGCAAAGAAAAGTTCTAAACGGAAATGAAGAAATGCTGCTTCAGAGAACACATCGATGATAAGAAAGTGAAATAGTCTTATTATTGTTATGGAGAAAATGTGAGTGGTCTATATAGAAGATCAAACAGCCCCGACATTTCGCTTCAGCCAAAGTCTAATCCGGAATAATGTCATAGTTCTCTTCAATTCTGTGAAGGCTGAGAGAGGTGAAGAAGCTGCGAAAGAAAGTTTTGAAGCTATCAGAGGTTGATTCATGAAGTTTAAGAAAAGAAGCTATCTCCATAACAGAAAAGTATAAAGTGAAGCAGCAAGTGCTGATGTAGAAACTGCAACAAGTTACCCTGAAGATCTAGCTAAGATATTATAATAAATGAAAGTTGATTTTTCAGGGTAGGCAAAGCATCATTCTATTGAAAGAAGATGTCATCTTTTAATTTCATACCTGAAGAGGAGAAGTCAATGCCTGATTTCAGAGGTTTTTTTTTTTTTTTTTTTTTTTCAGAGTTTAGAAAGACAGGCCAGCTCTTGTGTTAGGGATAAAGCATCTGTGACTAAGGTGAAACCAAAGTACAATTCACCATTCTGAAAATCCTAAGACTCTTAAGAAATATGGTAAATCCAATGGCACCCCACTCCAGTACTCTTTCCTGGAGAATCCCATGGACGGAGGAGCCTGGTGGGCTACAGTCCATGGGGTCGAGAACAGTCGGACACGACTGAGTGACTTCACTTTCACTTTTCACTTTCATGCATTGGAGAAAGAAATGGCAACCCACTCCAGTATTCTTGCTTGGGGAATCCCAGGGACAGCTGAGCCTGGTGGGCTGCCATCTATGGGGTCGCACAGAGTCGGACACGGCTGACACGACCTAGCAGCAGCAGCAGCATTCTGACTGTCCTGTATAAATGAACCAAAAATTCTTGATGACAACCCTTCTGTTTGCAATATAGTTAATGAATATTTTAAGCTCACTGTTAAGACCTACTATAAGGGAAAAAAAATTCTTTCATTGAAAATTCACCTGGTTACCCAGGAACTCTGATGGAAATGTACATTGAGATTAATCATATTTTCATGCCTGCTAACACAGCCTCTGTTCTGCAGCCCATGGATCAAGCAGTAAATTTGACTTTCAGGCATTATTATTTAAGAAATAAATTTTTTAAGACAAAAGCTGCCCTAGATAATGATTCCTCTGATGAATCTGGGCAAAGTAAATTGAAAAGCTTCTGGAAAGAATTCACTATTCTAGATGCCATTAAGAACATTTGTGGTTCATGGGAAGAGGTCAAAATTCCAACATTAACAGGAGTTTGAAAGAAGTTGATTGTAACCCTCATGGATGACTTTGAGTGGTTCAAGACTTCAGGAGGAGGAAGTAACTGCAAATGGAGTAGAAATCACAAAAGAACTGTGGAGACTGTGAAGAAGTGACTGAATTGCTGCAATCTCATAATAAAACATTAACGGATGAGGAGTTACTTCTTATGGATGTGGAATAAATGATTTATTGAGATAGAATCCACTCCTTGTGAAGATGCTGTGAAGATTGTTGAAATGACAACAAAAGATTTAGAATAGTACCTAAATTTAGTGGATAAAGCAGGCTTCCCGTGTTGCTCAGCTGGTAAAGAATCTGCCTGCAATGTGGGAGACCTGGGCTAGATCCTTCAGTTGGGAAGATCCCCTGGAGAAGGGAAAAGCTACCCACTCCAGTTTTCTGGCCTAGAGAATTCCATGGACTCTATAGTCCATGGAGTTGCAAAGAGTCAGACATGACTGAGCAACTTTCACTTCACTTATTGGTTGATAAGACAGGGACAGAGTTTGAGAGGATTGACTCCAATTTTGAAAGAAGTTCTACTGTGAGTAAGATGCTGTCAAACAACATCACATGCTACAGAGAAACTGTAAGAGGAAGAGTCAATCAGTACGACAAGATTTACTCTTGTCTTATTTTAAGAAATTGATACCCTGCCCCATATGCACACAACCTTTAGTAGCCACCACCCTGATCAGTCAGCAGCCATCAACATCAAGACAAGACCTTCCATCAGCGAAAGGATAGTAACTCACTGATGGCTCAGATAATGGTTAGCATTTTTTAGCAACAAGGTATTTTTAATTCAAGTACATACATTGTTTTCTAGATAAAATGCTATTGCACACTTAATAGACTACAGTAGAGAGTGGAAACATAACTTTCATATGCACTGGGCAATGAAAACATGTGTTACTTACTTTATTACACTATTCGTTTTGTTATAGTGGTCTGAAACCGAAGCTGCAATGTCTCTGTGGTATTCCTGTATACTCAACAGCTTCATTACAATAAACATTGAGACAACTTAGTCCTATGCACATCTACTTTTACATTATTTTGCTTAATATTCTGGCTTGCTTTTTAAGAATGATGATTCTCAATGATTTTACTTAAGGTATATGGAAAGATTTAGCACCAGAGGGTAACTGCTGCTGCTGCTGCTGCTAAGTCATGTCAGTCGTGTCCAACTCTGTGCGACCCCATAGACGGCAGCCCACTAGGCTCCACTGTCCCTGGGATTCTCTAGGCAAGAATACTGGAGTGGGTTGCCATTTCCTTCCCCAATGCATGAAAGTGAAAAGTGAAAGTAAAGTCGCTCAGTCGTGCCCAACTCTTAGTGACCCCATGGACTGCAGCCTACCAGGCTCCTCCATCCATGGGATTTTCCAGGCAAGAGTACTGGAGTGGGTTGACATTGCCTTCTCCAAAAGGGTAACTATTACTTACTAAAGGCCTACATTTTACCAGACAAAATTTTAAACACATAACATAAACACATCTTTTAAAATTTTCAAACATTGTTTGCAAATGTAGCATTATTATCTACAAATTGACAGAAGAAGAAACTGAAGCTCAGAGAAGCTAAATATTTCCTTCAGGTCACATATCCTATAAATAAGGAAATCTAAATTAATACTTTCTTCCACTTCAAAGTCAGGCAAGTCAACATGTTTTTTATGTTCACTTTCCTACATAATCTTGGTTGAAGAATGGCATGGAATCTGGCTGTCATTAATCTCCAAAATAGTGTAGAGAGAGGAGCCCAAACCCTAGGAATGATGGAACTGAATTATATTCTCAGCTGTCTGTTGATTATGAACTAGGCCGTCTTGGGGGATTCACCTCACAAGTCAGATCTCCATTCTCTTATGTACAGAAGAAAAAGAAAGCTCAATTGTCTTTAGGAGTCCAACTCATCCTGAATGTTTACTGAGAGAGTGAACTTTGGGAAACACAGGCATTTTAAGGCCAACATTAGGATTAGAAAATATCTTAGAAACACAATGCCTATTCCAGGAGCAAGAAACGCCACTCTGGCAGATGCAATCTAATATCTGGTGATGGTAGAAAAGGGCACGAGCTGAATATATGGGCAAATCATCTGTGACAAGAATGTCCTGACAGCGATTAAATGTAATTATTCTAGAAGGTACAGGAAGCATAATGACAAAGAACCAAGACACAAGTAATATGTGAGGAGGTAAAGGAAATCATGAAGGCATCTATCAGTACATTGAATGCTATCAGTCCAAGGACTGAGAATAGGAGAAAGAACCTCATCCTGGAGGAGAAACTACAAGATGAAGTCATGGGGCCAAGATGCAGAAGCCTCAGGTCTGATATCAGAGTAAGACTAGCATACTCTTGACTCGATACTCGGTTGCAAAATTAACCTTTGTTTTCCTAGAGCTAGACTTGAGTGAAAGTGGATGTGAAAGTCACTTAGCTGTGTCCGACTCTTTGAGACACCACGGACTATGCAGTTCATGGAATTCTCCAGGCCAGAATACTGGAGTAAGTAGCCTTTCCCTTCTCTGGGGGATCTTCCCAACCCAGATCTCCCGCATTGCGGGTGGATTCTTTACCAGCTGAGCCAAAAAGGAAGCCCAAGAAACTGGAGTGGGTAGTCTATCCTTTCTCTAATAGATCTTCCTAACCCAGGAATCGAAACAGGGTCTCCTGCATTGCAGGTGGATTCTTTATCAACTGAGCTATCAAGGTAGATCCCTAAAATATAGTGTTTCTGCTGGATTGAGGAAAGTGGTCCTGTCTGCAGATATATTCTGAAGAGCAGGCAGGTCTGGGATACTGACTCCAGCTGAAGGATAATTATTTTCACTAAGGTTTATCCCAAGGCCAAGGTTGAGTTTTTATATTTATTTATTAATTAATTTATTTTTTTTGATCAGTTTCTTTAGGCAGAGTCCTCTCTAAATGTATTTACTTACTTATAAAACTCCTCAATTGTAGCATTTTGTAATTAGGACATTCCCTTTAGGAAATCTTTTTTAAAAATACAAATGTATTTATCTGTATGTTCGTTGCCTAATTTTAGCACTGATTACTTAATCAGAATAGCAGGGAGAAATTCAGGCTACGGAAGGAGTGAAAACACAGGTAGTAGGAAGAGAAAAGAGGGAAAGATCTGGGTCACTCAGTGTGTCCAGAGTTTGGAAGTTTCCAAGATTAGAACTGACTGATTCAGAGCACTCCAAAGGGCTTACTTAGGAGGAGATTTTGTATAATTAGGCTCTTGATTTCAGATGTTGCTTTGTAAAGTTTTGGAATATGACTTAATACCATTTTGGAAAGAAAGCTCTCAACCCAGTCTTATTTTGCTATTTTTGTAAATAAATCGAATGTCTCTTTAGTGACTCGACCTAGAAGACAGTGATCTATTATATGGTTATGATCTTACTGCTGTCAAAGTTATCTTTTGAGTTCTTATTTCCCAAAGTGTTCACAGAGGTATTCTATAGAATCAAAAGTGATGACGATGTGTTATATCTATCACACTGTACCAATGTATCCAGCTGTACTATTTTATTGTAATTATATTATCTCTCTCAGTCTCTCCACAGGACCTACTAAACCTAGAAGAAACTTCGGGTTCATTCATGCCCCTTCTGTACATTCCTTGTAGTGGTCAGGAAATTCTGTGTATTTATAGAATTCAGATTGAGAGGATGAAATGAGGTTAGGTGTGAGTTCACAAAGCATATTAAGTGGGTCAGCAGCATGAAGCAAAGTTGGGGCAGCATAAATTCTCATATTCAGAACATTTCCCTTTGGCCTCTTGTCATTATTCTGACTTTCCCTCGGCTTTCCTGTCTGAAGTCACTCTTATTAGCCATGGTTTTAGATACAAGTTAACTATCTGGTACATATGAAACACACAGAATAAGCAAAAAATGTCAATAGGAGTAAATTTGGTACAGTCATGATGGTTGTTTTTCAGTCACTCAGTTTTCCCACTCTTTGTGACCCCATGGACCACAACACACCAGGCTTCCCTGTCCTTCACTATCTCCTGGAGTTTGCACCAACTCATGCCCATTGAGTTGGTGATACCATACAACCATCTCATCCTCTGTCAACCCCTTCTCCTCCTGCACACAATCTTTCCCAGCATCAAAGTCTTTTCCAGTGAGTCAGGTCTTTGCATCAGGTGGCCAAAGTATTGGAGCTTTAGCTTTAGCATCAGTCCTTCCAATGAATATTCAGGGTTGATTTCCTTTAGTACTGAATGGCTTTATCTCCTTGCTGTCCAAGGGATTCTCAAGAGTCTTCTCCAACACCACAGTTCAGAAGCATCGATTCTGTGGCACTCAGCCTTCTTTATGGTCCAACTCTCACATCCATACATGACTATTGGAAAAACCATACCTTTGTCAGCAAAGGCATGTCTTTGCTTGTTAATAAGCTGTCTAGGTTTGTCATAGCTTTTCTTCCAAGGAGCGTCTTTTAATTCCATAGCTGAAGTTACCGTCTGCAGTGATTTTGGAGCCCAAGAAACTAAAGTCTGTAACTATTTTCATATTTTTTCCCATCTATTTGCTGTGAAAGGATGGGGCTGAATATCATTATCTTATTTTTTTGAATGTTGAATTTTAAGCCAGCTTTATCACTCTCTTCTTTCACCTTGATCAAGAGGCCCTTTAATTCCTCTTTGCTTTCTGTCATTAGGCTGGTATCATCTGCATATCTGAGGTTATTGATAGTTCCCTCTGCAGTCTTGATTTCAGCTTGTGCTTCATCCAGCTGAGCATTTCACATGATGTACTCTGCATAGAAGTTAAATAGCAGGGTGATAGTATACAGCCTTGACGTGCTCCTTTACCAGTTTTGAACCAGTCATGATTAGGTTTATGGAATAGTGTCAGAAATTCCATCATTTTTTTTCTTTTTGGAATGGTGTTAGAATAATGTGCTCATTTAGCAAAAGAGAAATGCCAAGGAATTCTGAGATTATTTTGTATATTCTATTTCAGCTTTAGGGTCCATTGGCAGTGTCTGTTCTTCTAATATGTCTGCAGTGTGAGATATGTGTGTTTGTGAGCTGCTTATATAGATAAGCTACAAGGGCTTCCCTTGTAACTCAGTGGGTAAAGAATCTGCCTGCAATTCAGGAGACCTTGGTTCGATCCCCAGGTCAGTAAGATCCCCTGAAGGATTCCACGGACAGAGGAGCCTTCAGGGCTAAAGTCCATGGGGTAGCAAGAGTTGGGCATGGCTTGGAGACTAAGCCACCACCTATATAGGTAAGGAGTAGTGAGGTTAACTCTGATTGAAAAATATCTCCCCATTCCAGTCGGCAAGTTGTACATTTATTTTCAGTGAGGTTCCCACCATGTTCCTTTAAAAGGTTTAATGTACTCATGAAACATCTGACATTTTCCTTTGAATTTCTTTAATAAAAATGTTGATTGCCAAGGTCATTTTTACTAAAGAGCAAGAGTATTGTTGAAAGAATACATGGGGAGTGGAAGCTTCTAATTTAGGACTGAAGATGACATGTATTGGGTTGGCCAAAAAGTTTGTTTAAGGTTTTATGGAAAAACCCAAATAAACTTTATGGCCAACCCTATACTTTATCTAGAGAAAGAAATGGTTAAATGTACTATAATTTTACATTTGAAGGGGAAAAATAAAACACCACTTGAAAGATGACAAATATATACAAAAGGAAAATTTAGAATTTGAGAGAATAGAACTCTAAATAATGAGTGAAAATGTCTTTGAATATCTGAAAGTTGTTCAAGTGGTCTCTTAGCTTCAAATAAATATATGCCTAGTATCAAAGCCACAGCTAATTAAGGAAACAAAAGAGTGCTGTTGCTAAGTCACTTCAGTCGTGTCTGACTCTGTGCGACCCCATAGACGGCGGCCCACCAGGCTCCCCCGTCCCTGGGATTCTCCAGGCAAGAACACTGGAGTGGGTTGCCATTTCCTTCTCCAATGCATGAAAGTGAAAAGTGAAAGTGAGGTCGCTCAGTCGTGTCCGACTCTTCGAGACTCCATGGTCTGCAGCCTACCAGGCTCCTCTGTCCATGGGATTTTCCAGGTAAGAGTACTGGAGTGGGGTGCCATTGCCTTCTCCAAATAAAAGAGTAGGAATAGTCAAATATTAGGAGTGATCTAAAAAGCTTCAATGTTCAGAGTTTCTTTAATTTATATTATTATTGATGCTAAGTATTCTTCCTACATCATGTGAAATTATATATAGGTCCATCCCTTTGTATGTGCATAGGCTGTTTTAAGAGTAGAGTAGTGAATAGTAGTAAATGCCACTGAAATATGGTTTTTAGATGTGGTCTAGGTAGAGTTGAGAGTCCATAATAAAAGTGATGAATTGATTAAAATCTTCCTTTCCTGTTTTATTTGTTTTAAGCACAGTTGTTTAAGTTCCCTATATGATTAGAATGCATGCACTTTTAAGAAAGCATTCTGCTGAAAATAATTGGATTATTTATTAAAATAAATTTAATATTATTATTAAAAATAATCCATCATCACATAAATTTGCTTGTAGGTGTTTGATATTCTTGGAAAGTCAGGCGATAGGCATTTATTATTATCAGAGAGGCCCTCCAAAGACCAAATCCATAGCTGTTTAGAAATGGTTTAGAGCAAAAGCTCTTGATTTGAACTGCCTGGGTTCAATCCTAGCTCTACTACTTATCAGTATTTGAACTTGAAATAAGTCATTTGATTTCTGTTTGCCTCTATTTCTTGGATAAGAATGAAGGTAATAATAGTAATTATTTACATCTGTTCTTTGGACAGTTAAAGGAAATTCTAATATATGAACAATATGAATACCGGTATATTGTATGTATTTGTACGTGTATGTGTGTATGTTTCTTGTATATACAAGTACATGTACATATGTACATATATACTTTGAACATGAAAGAAAGTGAAAGTGAAGTCGCTCAGTCCTGTCTGACTCTTTGTGACCCCATGGACTGTAGCCTACCAGGCTCCTCTGTCCATGGAATTTTCCAGGCAAGAGTACTGGAGTCCTTCTCCAGAGGATCTTCCCAACCCAGGGATCGCACCCAGGTCTCCCTCATTGCAGGCAGATGCTTTACGTTCAGAGCCACCATATCTTGGACATACAAGTACTCAAATTAGGGTTTTATTATAATTATGATGACTTTTCTTATATAGTTTTGGGTTTAAATAACTGCAGGTTGATACAGAAAAAATCATATAGAGTGTGAGTTTTTCCCTGTCACATAGAAAATCTATACAGCAACAACCTTATAGATCTCACACATTACGTAGACAGTGGAGAGGGAAATACCCATCAGTGGAGTTAAAAGCCCTACAGTATTTAGCATTCCATTCTAATTCTGTGTTAATGAAGGAGAGTTCCTAAAAATGAGGAAATGAATAATTAAAACATGTCAATCATTATATCTGCATTACACTCATGGGTTAAAACTCCTGCCTATTCTAAATGCTGACCCTCAAAAGGATAGCTGGTCTTTATTGGGAATCAGGAGGATGCATTCAGTTGGAAAACATTCCTGGAAATGATTCTCATATGTTCTCAGTCTCTTTCTTATTCAGATTAGCTGTCATTAGATACTATCCTAATGACAAGAACAAGATGTTCTTCCCAGAGAGATGATACTGCAGACAGCACTTGCAGAAAAATCTGTTTTTACTTCTACAAACCATGGTGTTGGATAAATTTCTCATTCTACTGTACAGAAAAAGCTAAAAAGTTAAAACATCTATTTAAGCAGAAGAATCAGTCTGTAAAAATGCTACTTTCAATATGTGACCAAAACAGCCATGTTGGTTAGTACAGCTAGGAGGAACAAGTCTAACAAGTCCAGTCACCAATATTTTGACCAGCAGAGTAGAGTTAAAGCAAATTAGAAAGGCAAGGGATTTAGTTTAAAGCTTGTTTTAAGAGACAGCGTGCCAAGAAAAATCACCATCTTGCAAAGCAGTGCAGCATGATATAGGAACACAAGGCATCTGAGTCTAGTACATTATAATATAGAATGCAGTGAAAGAATGAGAAATGTGATAGTAGTGTTAGGCAGAGAAAGTTGAAGGTTCCAGAGAAAATGTTCCAGAGATGTCCATATGATTTTGAGTTGTGTAATGTGTAGGAATTTCTTCATCACTCATGCACAAATAGAACATTGGACACAAATGGATACAAGAATATCAGTGAGAATCAGTCTGATTTGGTTCAGAAACATTTCATGGCTGGAAAACATCATCACCTCCTTAAGAAGGCAAAGAAAAATAGCAAGCAGTTGAAATTAGACAAGCTGTTTATAGTTAATAAAAATTCATTTAGAGCTCATCTCACTACAAATTTCTTTTTAAAGTAATACCTTATGGCAGAAAGTGAAGAGGAACTAAAAAGCCTCTTGAAAGTGAAAAAGGAGAGTGAAAAAGTTGGCTTAAAGTTCAACATTCAGAAAACTAAGACCATGGCATCTGGTCCAATTACTTCATGGGAAATAGATGGGGAAACAGTGGAAACAGTGTCAGCCTTTATTTTTTTGGGTTCCAAAATCACTGCAGATGGTGATTGCAGCCATGAAATTAAAAGACACTTGCTCCTTGGAAGGGAAGTTATGACCAACCTAGATAGCATATTAAAAAGCAGAGACATTACTTTGCCAACAAAGGTCCATCTAGTCAAGGCTATGGTTTTTCCTGTGGTCATGTATGAATGTGAGAGTTGGACTGTGAAGAAAGCTGAGCACCGAAGAACTGATGCTTTTGAACTGTGGTGTTGGAGAAGACTCCTGAGAGTCCCTTGGACTGCAAGGAGATCTAACCAGTCCATCCTAAAGGCGATAAGTCCAGGGTGTTTTTTGGAAGGAAGGATGCTAAAGCTGAAACTCCAGTACTTTGGCCACCTCATGTGAAGAGTTGACTCACTGGAAAAGACTTGATGCTGGAAAGGATTGGGGGCAGGAGGAGAAGGGGACGACAGAGGATGAGATGGCTGGATGGCATCACTGACTCGATGGACGTGAGTTTCAGTGAACTCCGGGAGTTGGTGATGGACAGGGAGGCCTGGTGTGCTGCAATTCATGAGGTCGGAAAGAATCGGACACAACTGAAGGACTGAACTGAACTGAACTGAATACCTTTATTAATTGAATAATAACATCATGATTTATTGACTATACATTACTGACAAATATCAGACAAATCATTTAACATATATTACCTAATTTAACACTACAACCTTAGGTTTTCATGTTGAATATTCTATCAAAGACTTTGTTAGGTAATGGCACCCCACTCCAGTACTCTTGCCTGGAAAATCCCATGGACGGAGGAGCCTGGTGGGCTGCTGTCTATGGGATCGCACAGAGTCGGACACGACTGAAGCGACTTAGCAGCAGCAGCAGCAGCAGAGCTGTGTAGCAAGGATTAAAACCAAGTCAGGAAGCCAAGATTTTTGAAAAATGTAATTATTATTTACCTTCAAATAATAGTCATTAATAGACATCCAGTAAATAATGTACTAAGTATATACAGAAAATATTATACAATACCTGTCATTCAAATAATATTTCAGATTTCTCTTACTTTTTATATATTAACTATGAAAAAACAATATAATTTATAAAATAATCAATAGAATAAGAATGTAAGAAAGTGCCAAGGTACAGTTGTTTGTTTGTTTTGATTTTAGCAACTTTTATTGAGTATTTTGGTAGTTGTGATCATGATCCTTTTTCTGAAGTTTCAAAAAAGGAGGAAGAAACATTGTTTTTCCTCAAGGAGCTCATAATCTAGAAGGGAGATAAACAACTAAAGAAATATGAACAGCCAGAGCATTAATAAACTCTATGTAACTAATCAATAGTTTTGATAATCAAAAAGTCAAATAATTACATTTAGTATGTTCTCTTTTAATACTATGTACCTGTTGGATTGGTGATTACATAATCACCTGAATATGTTCCCTGAATTATAAGTAACATTAAATATAGTATTATATAATAACAGCTATTGTGTTAATCAGGTGAATTTTATCTAGGGGTACTCCAGGTTCATGTGAGATGAAATCAGTTAGTCTTTTGTTGAGAAGTGTTTTAATTGCCTCTTTAAATGTACTTTCAAACTGAGGAATGATAATATGTACATTGAGTGCTTTTCCATTTTGAATGTTTTACCCTCAATACTGGGATCAATAAATAAGTAAATGGTGATAGGCAAAAAGCTTCTTGAATAGGGAAAAGTCTTTTTGCCATTGATCTGGGCACTGCTTTTTTGATGATGAATTGAAAAACACAGGTAACAAAAGCAAAACAAGACATATGGAATTGAAAACCGAAGGTCATCTTCACAACAAAGGAAACAGTCAACAGAGTGAAGAGACAGTCTGCTAACTGGTAGAAAATATTTACAAAAGATATACCTTATAAGGGAGGGATTAATATTCAAAATATATAAAGGGGCACAAATAATTAAATTGCAAGAAAACCAGTAACCAGATTTTCAAATGAGCAAAAGAATAAATGACCAATAGATGTATGAGAAGATTATTAACACTGCTAGTCTTCAGGTAAATGCAAATCAAACCACAGTGAGAGATTACCTCACAATTGTTAAAATGATTATCATTAAAAAAGACAAAAGATAACCAGTATTGGTGAGGAAGCGGAGAAAGGGACCCTTGATTATTGCTGATCAAAATGCACATTGGTGTAGCCATTAAGAAAAACAGTATGGAGATTCCTCAAAAAATTAAAAATAGAACTATGATATGATCCAGCAGTCCCATTTCTGGCCATATGTCCAAAGGAAATGAAATCAGGATTTAAGACATATCTGTATCTGCATGTTCACTGCAGCATTATTGATGAGAGGCAAGATTTGGAAACAAATGTAAGTGCTGGGCAACAAATGAATAGAGAAAAAGATGTGGTATATGTACATACAGTGGACTATGATTCTGCCATGACAAAAAAGAAAAATCTGCCATTTCTGAAAGTATTGGTGAACCTGGAGGATAAGGGAATTAAGCCAGAGACAGGTATATACTGCCTAGTATCACTCATATGTGGAATATGACAATGTAGAGACTAGAATGGTGATTACTAGGAGCTGTTGAAATGGGGTAAATGGGAAGATGTTGGTAAAGCTTACAAAGTTGCTGTTATGTTGAATGAATAACTCTAAAGATCTAATGAACAGGCATGATGATTATATTTACTAATACTCTCCTGAACACAGGATAGATGCTAAAAAATAGATTTCAGGTGCTTTCATCACACATAAGAAATAACCTTGTGGGGAGATATGCTAATTAGCTTGACTATAGTAATCATCAGGAGAAACGCTGGACTGGAAGAAACACAAGCTGGAATCAAGATTACCAGGAGAAATATCAATAACCTCAGATATGCAGATGACACCACCCTTATGGCAGAAAGTGAAGAGGAACTCAAAAGCCTCTTGATGAAAGTGAAAGTGGAGAGTGAAAAAGTTGGCTTAAAGCTCAACATTCAGAAAACGAAGATCATGGCACCTGGTCCCATTACTTCATGGGAAATAGATGGGGAAACAGTGGAAACAGTGTCAGACTTTATTTTTTGGGACTCCAAAATCACTGCAGATGGTGACTGCAGCCACGAAATTAGAAGATGCTTACTCCTTGGAAGGAAAGTTATGACCAACCTAGATAGCATATTCAAAAGCAGAGACATTACTTTGCCAACAAAGGTCCGTCTAGTCAAGGCTATGGTTTTTCCTGTGGTCATGTATGGATGTGAGAGTTGGACTGTGAAGAAGGCTGAGTGCGGAAGAATTGATGCTTTTGAACTGTGGTGTTGGAGAAGACTCTTGAGAGTCCCTTGGACTGCAAGGAGATCCAACCAGTCCATTCTGAAGGAGATCAGCCCTGGGATTTCTTTGGAAGGAATGATGCTAAAGCTGAAACTCCAGTACTTTGGCCACCTCATGTGAAGAATTGACTCATTGGAAAAGACTCTGATGCTGGGAGGGATTGGGGGCAGGAGGAGAAGGGACCGACAGAGGATGAGATGGCTGGATGGCGTCACTGACTAGATGGACATGAGTCTGAGTGAACTCCGGGAGTTGGTGATGGACAGGGAGGCCTGGCGTGCTGCGATTCATGGGGTCGCAAAGAGTCGGACACGACTGAGCGACTGATCTGATCTGATCTGATAGTAATCGTTTCACTATGTTTATGTATATAAATCATCATGTGTACATTAAGTGAATGGATAGAAAGAGTTATTCTATTTACCGCTATGAATGAAGAAAGGAGCTAATTTACAAATGGGACTAATTTGCAAAATCAGAATACAAACATTTAATAATACAGTTAGCCATTGAAAAATTTGGGGGTTAAAGGTGCCAACCCCAGTGCAGTTGAATATCCAAAGGTACTTTTACAGGGGCCTTCCCTACCCCTCTGTAGCTGAGGTTCCACAACCACAGATTGTGTAGTTCTGCAGTACTATTTTTTGGAAAAAATCTACATAAAATTGGACCTCTACAATTTGATATCATGTTTTTCAAGGGTAAACTGTATTTGAATGTTATTAGATGCCAGGCACTGTGCTTTTTATGTATATTTTTATTTAGTATTTACAGCAGTCTCAGGGATTCCCTGGTAGCTCAGAGATTAAAGTGTCTGCCTGCAATGCGGGAGACCCAGGTTCAATCCCTGGGTTGGGAAGATCCCCTGGAGAAGGAAATGGCAACCCACTCCAGTATTCTTGCCTGGAGAATCCCATGGATGGAAGAACCTGGTGGGCTACAGTCCACGGGGTCACAAAGAGTCAGACACAACTGAGCGACTTCACTTCATTTCACTTCAGGGATTGTTAATCTTATTGATTCCATTTTGTTAATGAAGAAACCAAGGCTTAAGAAATATTGTTTGTTTTCTGAGTTTATAGAACTAGTAAGTAGCAGAGCCAAACTTATAATCTAGCACTCTGACAAATAAACCCACATAAATTATGTGTGCTTTAATTCCTCTGTGTCCTATCACTGCCCTGTTTTTTTGTTTGTTTGTTTTTTTATTTCATTTATTTATTTTTCATGTATTTATTTGACTGCACCTGGTCTCAATCCTGGCACACAAAATCTTCAGCTGCAGCATGTGAACTCTTAGTTGTGGCCTGTGGGATCCGGTTCCCTGACCAAGTAAAGGAGAAAAGGAAAGATATAAACATCTGAATGCAGAGTTCCAAAGAATAGCAAGAAGAGATAAGAAAGCATTCCTCAGCAATCAATGCAAAGAAATACAGGAAAACAACAGAATGGGAAAGACTAGAGATCTCTTCAAGAAAATTAGAGATACCAAGGGAACATTTAATGCAAAGATGGGCTCGATAAAGGGCAGAAATGGCATGGACCTAACAGAAGCAGAAGATATTAAGAAGAGGTGGCAAGAATACGCAGAAGAACTATACAAAAAAAGATGTTCATGACCAAGATAATCACGATGGTATGATCACTCATCTAGAACCAGACATCCTAGAATGGGAACTCAAGTGGGCCTTAGAAAGCATCACTATGAGCAAAGCTAGTGATGGAATTCCAATTGAGCTATTTCAAATCCTAAAAGATGATGCTGTGAAAGTGCTTCACTCAATATGCCAGCAAATTTGGAAAACTTAGCAGTGGCCACAGGACTAAAAAAGGTCAGTTTTGATTCCAATCCCAAAGAAAGGCAATGCTAAAGAATGCTCAAACTGCCGCACAATTGCACTCATCTCACACGCTAGTAAAGTGATGCTCAAAGTTCTCCAAGCCAGGCTTCAGCAATATGTGAACCATGAACTTCTAGATGTTCAAGCTAGTTTTAGAAAAGGCAGAGGAACCAGAGATCAAATGGCCAACATCCGCTGAATAATGGAAAAAGGAAGAGAGTTCAAGAAAAACATCTACTTCTGCTTTATTGACTATGCCAAAGCCTTTGACTGTGTGGATCACAATAAACTGTGGAAAATTCTTCAAGAGATGGGAATACCAGACCACCTGATCTGCCTCTTGAGAAACCTATATGCAGGTCAGGATGCATCAGTTAGAACTGGACATGGAAAAACAGACTGGTTCCAAATAGGAAAAGGACTATGTCAAGGCTGTATATTGTCACCTTGCTTATTTAACTTATATGCAGAGTACATCATGAGAAATGCTGGGCTGGAAGAAGCACAAGCTAGAATCAAGATTGCCGAGAGAAATATAAATAACCTCAGATATCCAGAGGACACCACCCTTAAGGCAGAAAGTGAAGAGGAACTAAAAAGCCTCTTGATGAAAGTGAAAGTGGAGAGTGAAAAAGTTGGCCTAAAGCTCAACATTCAGAAAACTGAGGTCATGGCATTTGGTCCCATCACTTCATGGGAAATAGATGGGGAAACAGTGGAAACAGTGTCAGACTTTATTTTGGGGGGCTCCAAAATCACTGCAGCCATGAAATTAAAGACGCTTACTCCTTGGAAGGAAAGTTATAACCAACCTAGACAGCATATTCAAAAGCAGAGACATTACTTTGCCAACTTCTGTCTAGTCAAGGTTATGGTTTTTCCAGTGGTCATGTATAGTTGTGAGAGTTGGACTGTGAAGAAGGCTGAGAGCCGAAGAATTGATGCTTTTGAACTGTGGTGTTGGAGAAGACTCTTGAGAGTCCCTTGGACTGCACAGAGATCCAACCAGTCTATTCTAAAGGAGATCAGTCCTAGGTGTTCTTTGGAAGGACTGATGCTGAAACTAAAACTCCAATACTTTATTTGTGTAGATAATACTAAAAAAGAAAACAAAATGTGTGCTTTTGTTTTCTGAAATTGGGCAGAGCAAGGATAATTATAGTCCATCAAACTACTATGTTTCAGCTAATATTAAGCAACAATGTAGATAACCAACCCTACAAATAAACAGTGAAATAAAGACCATAGGTAAGAGTGAAAATTTCTATTTGCAACTCAACAAACATGATTAGAAAAGGAAATAAAATAGAAAAGCAACAAAAGGAAAATTAAAGGAAAATGGAATCAGACCAGATGTTGTGAATCTGTTTTTCATGCAGAGATACTTAAATGCAAGAAATGGCCTTCCAGGCAAGGTTGCTGAGATAATAACATTGAATTGGTTTAAGATAGTTTGATTGGATGATCTGACAGTGGAGGTTTAGAACTGAAAGGAGAATAAGCAGTGTAGGCCAACTGAGCTGTGTGCACTTTTTTAAAAAAACCTCATATCTTTATTTATGATCTTGAAGATTTTATTTTTCTGCTTTTTATTTAGACTTGGCATGAAAAACACTGTGTGTTTGTTTAATATTTTTATCTGTTTACCTCATTATTATCAGCAGTTTTTGCTGTCATTTTCCCTTTCTTCTTCATTTTATTATCATTGATTTCATTATAGTACCTCTACTAGCTTTCCCTACTGTGATCTTTATTATATGAATGTTTATGCCATTTGCTACTGTCTTTCATCATGTTTGAATCTTGGCAAAATTTTCTTTTAACTGCAATACTTTGTAGATAGAATGTACCCGTCCCATGGAATTATTGTAATTATTGGACATGACTGCTATCCATGCCAATTTGTACTTTGGAAGTTTCTGTATGACACAAAACTTGTTCCTGAGCACAGAAGGAGGAAAAAAGAACTAAGTTTTTCTTATCTTTATTTTTTTATTTTATTTAATTTAACTTTACAATATTGTATTGGTTTTGCCATATATCAGAATGAATCTGCCACAGGTATACATGTGTTCCCCATCCTGAACTCTCCTCCCTCCTCCCTCCGCATAAGTTTTAAAATTTCTATGCCTCTCTTTTCCTTTATCCTATCTAAGCTGAACTAAGATGTCCACACACAAATAACATGGATGGTACTTTTCACATTGTACAGAGGCACCTAAAGACAATTAAATTGTGCAAAGAGAAAAAAAAAAAAAAAAAAAACCTGCAATGCGGGAGACTAGCATTTGATCCCTGGGTCAGGAAGATCCCCTGGAGAAGGAAATGGCAACCTACTCCAGTACTCTGGCCTGGAAAATCACATGGAGGGAGGAGCCTGATAGGCTACAGTCCATGGGGTCCCAAAGAGTTGGACAATACTGAGAGACTTCACGTTGGACTTTCAACAATAAATGAGTACCTAATGAAATAGTATTTATGGATTGGTTCAGTTTAGTTCAGTTTAGTCATTCAGTTGTGTCCCACTCTTTGCAATCCCATGAATCGCAGCACTCCGGGCCTCCCTGTCCATCACCAAATCCCAGAGTTCACTCAAACTCATGTCCATCGGATCGGTGATGCCATCCAGCCATCTCATCCTCTGTTGTCCCCTTCTCCTCCTGTCCCCAATCCCTCCCAGCATCAGAGTCTTTTCCAATGAGTCAACTCTTCGCATGAGGTGGCCAAAGTACTGGATTTTCAGCTTTAGCATCAGTCCTTCCAAAGAACACCCAGGACTGATCTCCTTTAGGATGGACAGGTTGGATCTCCTTGCAGTCCAAGGGACTCTCAAGAGTCATCTCCAACACCACAGTTCAAAAGCATCAATTCTTTGGTGCTCATCTTTCTTCACAGTCCAACACTCACATCCATACATGACTACTGGAAAAACCACAGCATTGACTAGATGGACCATTGTTGGCAAAGTAATGTCTCTGCTTTTCAATGTGCTATCTAGGTTGGTCATAACCCTCCTTCCATGGAGTAAGCAACTTTTAATTTCATGGCTGCAATCACCATCTGCAGTGATTTTGGAGCTCCCCAAAATAAAGTCTGACACTGTTTCCATTGTTTCCCCATCTATTTCCCATGAAGTGATGGGACCAAATGCCATGATCTTAGTTTTCTGAATGTTGAGCTTTAAGCCAAGTTTTTCAGTCTCCTCCTTCACTTTCATTAAGAGGTTTTTTAGTTCCTCTTCACTTTCTGCCTTAAGGGTGGTGTCATCTGGATATGTGAGGTTATTGATATTTCTCCTGGCAATCTTGATTCTAGCTTGTGCTTCTTCCAGTCCAGCGTTTCTCATGATGTACTCTGCATATAAGTTAAATAAGCAGGGTGACAATATACAACCTTGATGTAGTCCTTTTCCTATTTGGAAGCAGTCTGTTTTTCCATGTCCAGTTCTAACTGATGCATCCTGACCTGCATATAGGTTTCTCAAGAGGCAGGTCATGTGGTCTGGTATTCCCATCTCTTTCAGAATTTTCCACAGTTTATTGCGATCCACACAGTCAAAGGTTTTGGCATAGTCAAAAAAGCAGAAGTAGATGTTTTTCTGGAACTCTCTTCCTTTTTCCATGATCCAGCAGATGTTGGCAATTTGATCTCTAGTTCCTCTGCCTTTTCTAAAACCAGCTTGAACATCTGGAAGTTCATGGTTCACATATTGCTGGAGCCTAGCTTGGAGAATTTTGAGCATTACTTTAATAGCATATGAGATGAGTGCAATTGTGTGGTAGTTTGAGCATTCTTTGGCATTGCCTTTCTTTGGGATTGGAATGAAAACTGACCTTTTCCAGTCCTGTGGCCACTGCTAAGTTTTCCAAATTTGCTGGCATATTGAGTGAAGCACTTTCACAACATCATCTTTCAGGATTTGAATTAACTCAACCTGAATTCCATCACTTCCACTAGCTTTGTTCGTAGTGATGCTTTCTAAGGCCCACTTGACTTCACATTCCAGGATGTCTGGCTCTAGGTGAGTGATCACACCATCGTGATTATCTTGGTCGTGAACGTCTTTTTTTGTACAGTTCTTCTGTGTATTCTTGCCACCTCTTCTTAATATCTTCTGCTTCTGTTAGGTCCATGCCATTTCTGCCCTTTATCGAGCCCATCTTTGCATTAAATGTTCCCTTGGTATCTCTAATTTTCTTGAAGAGATCTCTAGTCTTTCCCATTCTGTTGTTTTCCTGTATTTCTTTGCATTGATCGCTGAGGAAGGCTTTCTTATCTTTCCTTGCTATTCTTTGGAACTCTGCATTCAGATGCTTATATCTTTCCTTTTATCCTTTGCTTTTCTCTTCTCTTCTTTTCACACCTATTTGTAAGGCCGCATCAGACAGCTATTTTGCTTTTCTTTTCCACTGGGATGGTCTTGATCCCTGTCTCCTGTACAATGTCATGAACCTCCTTCCATAGTTAATCATGCACTCTATCTATCAGATCTAGTCACTTAAATCTATTTCTCACTTCTACTGTATAAGCATAAAGGATTTGATTTAAGTCATACCTGAATGGTCTAGTGGTTTTCCCTAATTTCTTCAATTTAAATCTGAATTTGGCAATAAGGAGTTCATGATCTGAGCCACAGTCAGCTCCTGGTCTTGTTTTTGCTGACTGTATATAGCTTCTCCATCTTTGGCTGAAAAGAATATGATCAATCTGATTTCGGGGTTGACCATCTCGTGATGTCCATGTATAGAGTCTTCTCTTGTGTTATAGGAAGAGGGTGTTTGCTATGACCAGTGCGTTCTCTTGGCAAAACATATTAGCCTTTGCCCTGCTTCATTCCGTATTCCAAGGCCAAATTTGCCTGTTACTCCAGGTGTTTCTTGACTTCCTACTTTTGCATTCCAGTCCCCTATAATGAAAAGGACATCTTTTTTGTGTGTTAGTTCTAAAAGGTCTTGTAGGTCTTCATAGAACCGTTCAACTTCTGCTTCTTCAGCATTACTGGTTGGGGCATAGACTTGGATTACTGTGATATTGAATGGTTTGCCTTGGAAACGAACAGAGATCATTCTGTCATTTTTGAGATTGCATCCAAGTACTGCACTTTGGACTCTTTTGTTGACCATGATGGCTACTCCATTTCTTCTAAGGGATTCCTGCTGCAGTAGTAGATATAATGGTCATCTGATTTAAATTCATCCATTCCAGTCCATTTTAGTTCACTGATTCCTAGAATGCCGATGTTCACTCTTGCCATCTCCTGTTTGACCACTTCCAATTTGCGTTGATTCATGGACCTAACATTCCAGGTTCCTATGCAATATTACTCTTTATAGCATTGGACCTTGCTTCTATTACCAGTAACAACCACAACTGGGTATTGTTTTTGCTTTGGCTCTATTCCTTCTTTCTTTCTGGAGTTATTTCTCCACTGATCTCCAGTAGCATATTGGGCACCTACCGACCTGGGGAGTTCCTCTTTCAATATCCTATCATTTTGCCTTTTCATACTGTTCATGGGGTTCTCAGGGCAAGAATACTGAAGTGGTTTGCCATTCCCTTCTCCAGTGGACCAGATGGTCCATTAGAGCAGTGGACACCAGATGGTCCACTGGAGAAGGGAATGGCGAACCACCTCAGTGTTCTTGCCTTGAGAACCCCATGAACAGTATGAATTGGTTATGTAGCATAAAATTCTCCCAATAAAACCCCTTTTGAATAATTTTTCATTTTTTATATAGGTATCATGCTAGCAATGAATAGAACAGAATATCAGTTACTTGTCTTCAAACTCTCATAGTTGGAGACATTAGAGACTGTTGATCATATACATATCATTTTGATAGGAAAATTACTACACCTCTACTTTCATAGTCATCAAGGAACATGTAAATATACAATGAACTTAAAAAAGACCCAGACATAATCATTTTATCAATCTGATCTCAGTGGAGCAATCCATGGTATCAATATATAATGCAATGATGTACAAACAAAAAGAAGTGCATTATAGAGAAAGGAAATGTTCTAATCATTCTTACACATGTCTGAAACTAATCATGTTTCTTGTAGTTATTTGTTTACATGCTTATTTCTGTCATTAGACTGTGAATTCTTTTGAAGCAAAGACAGTAACTTATTTATCTTGTCATCTCCTTTACATGGCAAAATATCTAGTTGTAGAAACTCTATAAATAATCATTGTATAAAGGAATTTTTAAAATACCTGCTTACAGTTATTACTGGTTTTCAGGCAGAATGAGAGAGCAAAAGTAATCCTGGAAAAATAATGGTGTTAAGGTTTATTGGGGGGCATCAGGTGTATATTGACTTCAGCAATATGTAGTCATTAACAGTTGGTGGTGTCCTGAGTTATCTAAATTTTACCTATTGAGGTTTGCTCTTTAATAACATTGTTAATTAGAGAGAGAGCATGATTTAAAATGACAATCATTAAAATGACAAGACATATATTGTGACATATAGTATTATTTTACAAAAACTAAATGCTTTACAAAAAATAAAAATTATCCATAATGCAGCTACCTATTAAAAGCTACTGTTAGGAGCTTGAAAATGTCTTTCCAGATTTTTTCTGGAAAGGTGTGTAATGATACACTATATTATAAACAAATATATAAACATTTTTTAAAAAATGCTATTTGAATAGATTTAAAGCCTGATTTTTCCACTAAAATTAGCACATAAGCATCCTTTAATGAAATTTTATAAACTTCCTAAATTTTTAAAACATTTCAACAAATAAAGGTATTTATATTCACCAATGTTTAGTGTGCATTATAAAATGAACTCATTGGCATTTATTTCAATCATTAAGTGCAGTTTAAATTTTATTCTGACATAAATTCATGAATCTACATATGTACAGGAGGGCATTTTGGCTTACTAGAAAAGGAATTTCTTTGAGAATAATAATTTTGGGACTGTCATCTTCTGACCTCACTCTACCAATCCATTGCATATATCAAAGAGTAAATTTATTTCTCTAACATGTTTAATAGCTATTCAAGTGATTTGTTGTTTGCCATTGCTAAACTGCTCATAAATATATCTTATTTCTGTATCTGTCACAGAAAATAATTTTAAAGGGCTTTTTTACCTTTTAATTAGTTAGGTTTTCCATAGCATTTCCATAAACTGGGTGTATTTACAATGTGTTAATACGTGTCATCAACTTTAGATATCACTATCACGTGGATACCCAACTTATAATTAAGGTGAAAACCTTATAATCATTCTGTTGATATTTTAATTCATCTAGTTTCACTTAGAGCTCTCAATACATTTAAAATTAAGTCCTGTAAGTTGCATTGTTAATTATTTCTGCCAAATTACATCTTGCCTATTAGGAGAAAAAAAGAAAAAAAACTAGATCTAACCAAAAGAGATTTTTAGTGTTCTTTTAATATGTGAATAAATCATTGTTTATACAATAAGATTTTGGATTCAGTGTATTTTTCAGAGTTAAATTAGAAAATCAAATAACAGCATATAAATATGTAATACAACAAGAAAAAGAGAACTCTTTAGAGAAAAGTTATTGATACTGTTGACATTGGGAAATAGTTCAGAGGTTAAAGGCTGGTTATGAGTTGGATATATTGCAGAATCTTCTAGATTGCATTGTAAGAACTTCATGAAGAAATTCCATGTAGCAGTAAATAATACACACAGACTCTTTTTTATAAATAAGTTCATTTGTATCATTTTTTAAAGATTTTGCATTTAAATGCTATCATATGATCTTTCTCTTTCTCTGACTTACTTTACTCAGTTCGATAATCTCAAAATCCATCTATGTTGCTGCAAATTGCATTATTTCATTCTTTATAATGGCTGAGTAATATTCCATTGTGTATATGTACCACATCTTCTTTATTGACTTCTCTGTTGATGAACATTTAGGTTACTTCTATGTCTTGGCTGTTGTAAATAGCACTGCAATGAAGATTGGAGTGCATGTATCCTTTTGGATTATGTTCTTCACTGGATATATGCCCAGGAATGAGGTTGCAGGATCAGACTTAGAAAACGAACTTATGTTTACAAAGGGATGAAATGTTGGGGAAGGGATAGTCAGAGAGTTTGAGATTGACATGTACACATTGCTATTTTTTTTAATTTACTTATTTATTTATTATTTTTGACTGTGCTGGATCTTTGTTGCTGCACAGGCTTTCTCTAGTTGCAGTGAGCAAGGGCTCCTCTCTAGTTTCAACGTGTGGGCTTTTCATTGCAGTGGCTCTCCTGCTGCAGAGCAGAGGCTCTAGGACACACAGGCTTCAGTAGTTGTGACACATGGGCTCAGTAGTTGTGCTTGCTGGGTTCTAGAGTACAGGTTCAGTAGTTGTGACACATGAATTTATTTGCTTTTTCATGTGGGATCTTCCTGGACCAGAAATCAAAACCGTGCCTCCTGCATTGACAGGTGGATTCTTTATCACTGAGCCACCAGGGAAGCCCCAGACTGCTATTTTTAAAATGGATAAGTGACAGGACCTTCTACTGTACAGCACAGGAAATTCTTCTCAATATTCTGTAACAACCTAATTGGGAAAAGAATTTGAAAAAGAATAGATATGTGTATATGTATAACTGAATCACCTTACTGTATACTTGAACACAACATTGTTAATCAACTGTACTCCAATATAAAATTTTAAAAAGTTTAAAAAAATAGACACAGACACTTTAGAAATCTGAGTTGATATGAAGTATATTTCATTCCCTGGAAGATGGTACCTATTTTTATAAGCAGTATGTTTTGGGTGCTCAGTCACTCAGTCGTGTCTGACTCTTTGTGACCCAAAGGACTGTAGCCAGCCAGGCTCCTTTGTCCATAAAATTTTCTAGATGAGAAAACTGGAGTGGGTTGCCAATTCCTACTCCAGGGGATCTTCCCAACCCAGGGATTAAACTCACATCTCTTGCGTCTTGTCTACTGCATTGGCAGGTGGATTTTTACTACTAGCACTGCTTGGGAAGCATATGTTTTACCCTTCGCTTTTTATCAGTCCTTATAATTTACTGTCCAATTACCTGTAGTTTTGTAGGGATTTCAATATTGTTTTAAAAAAATCATGCTGATCCAGAATATTTTGTGAATAACAGCAATTTGGGGATTGGAAATCACACCTTGTATTGGCTTCTAACCTCATGGTCTTATCCACATGCATGGTAAATTCCGTATTTTAATAGGTTCCATGAAACAGTTATTAATGACTGAGAAAATTTATTTCATGAAGTCTGCTTTGTAAATTTTTGTGCATCTGAGAGAAAAATATAAGAGAAATAAAAAGTTCAACCAAAGAACATTGTGACTGAGCTTAAACTAAAGGTTCTGACTAGGAAAATGAACTTCCCTAAGGTGTATATCCAATAACAGCCTTGTCCTTTTTATTGTTACCCTCATTTTTTTCTTTTTAATTGTTACCCCCTTTTTTCTTTTAATATGAAAAATGTTTTTAGAAAGTGATTGAAGCAATCAAATTACATACTTAATATTCTGGAAAAATAAGGAAAGAAAAAAATACATATTATTTACATTTATTTTTCCAGGTTACAAACCACTCATTTGTTAATCATTTTTTTCTGTATATTTGCCATTTTATGTACTTTATTCTTTGAGTTTCTGTCCTACTACATGTTTCATATACCTCAAGGAAGTCATTAAAAATCATTCAGGATTTCTTCTCTCTGTGCTCAAAATTAAAAACTTCACAGTTAGACACCTAAGTTGTTCTGCATTTTGAACTATAAGCAAGGAATATCACCCAAATGAGCACTGACTGTTTTCCTTAAAAGGGTATCCAGCAACAGAAGGATCCAACTTTAGCATCCAATGTGCAGAAATTGAATGGTTTTATTGCATAATATGGGAGAATTGCTCACTACTGTCTGTTCCTGCTGACAGTCCTGATGTTCAGTCTGGTAATATCCTCAAAGCTTTTTTTTTTTTTTTTTTTAACTCAGTACTTTGATATTAGATGTTAATGTGTTCCTGGTCTATGGGAGGAGAAGCAGTGGGACAATTAAGCAAGAATTCAGTCTAGGGGGAGTCAGTGCAAGAAAGTAAGGATTGAATGAGAAAACCTAAGGTTTGGTTTACTTTTTCTGTCAATTTTGTCAAGATAAATGCAGCATAAAATGCAATAACCTGGACTTTTGCTCTGACATCAGAATAGCCAAATGGCCAAGGCATTAAACTGCATTTGCTAATTTCTTGTTCTATGGCTATCTTCTCTGTTAATGTCTCTAGAATGCTTCAAGTTCCCTCTTCATGGAATTCTCCAGGCGAGAGTACTAGAGCAGGTACTCTTCTGCAGGGGATCTTCCCAACCCAGGGATCAAACCTGGGTCTCCCACATTGCAGGCAGATTCTTTACCATCTGAATCTATAGGGAAGCCAATGTCCCTATACAGATCCCAGATATTGACATTACTAGAGCACTGGCCATGTGAGCTTTATAGAATTAAAAGTATCCCTCTAAATATGCTTAGATTATATTTCATTCCCAATTGGAATTAATGTGAAAACTTATTAATGCATTCAGTTATATAATAGAATAACAAACTTTTGCAACATTTTTATAAAATTCAGAAAATATTTTAAGTCTACACTTTCTCCTTCCCATTGTACATTTAAGTTACATTAATTGTAGATGTTTATAAATTATGAACGATATTGAATATGTAAGATTGAACATTAATAGTTTTCTTCCAGTTTAGAAACCAAACACAGTGCTTGTTAAAGGTCTAAAGTGGACTTGGCACTAAATACTGAATGTCTGAAGAATCTTCTTTGTTGTTAGAATTGTTGACCCAGTATTTATTTATTAATTACATTATATAGTTTACATTAGGGTTCACTTTGTGTTATAAATTTTATGAACTTTACAAGTGTAATGATGAAATGTATCCATCATAACAGTATCACAGAGAATAGTTTCACTATGCTGAAAATCCCCTGTGTTCCATCTATTCATTCCTCCCTTTTTACCAATGAAACTCTGGCAATCACTGATTTTTTTTTTTTTTTTACTGTGTCCGTAGTTTTAACCTTTTCCAATATGTCATATAGCTTAAATACTACAGTATGTAACCTTTTCATATTGATTTAATTCATTATCAATATGTATTTAAATTTCCCCCATGTCTTTTTGTAGCTTGATATTGAATAGCTGATTTGTTTCCATTGCTATTTAATATTCCACTGTATCAATGTATAACAGTTTCCTTATCCATTCTACTATTGACGGAGAATGGTTGCTTGCAAGTTTTGGTAATTATAAGCCAAACTTCAATAAATATTCATGTGAAGGTTTTGTGTAGATGTAAGCTTTCAACTCATTTGAGTAAATACCAAGGAACACAACTGCTAGATCATATGTTAAGAGCTTGTTAGGTTTTATTTAAAAAAAAAAATGCCCAATTGGCTTTCAAAGTGGCCATACAGTTTTGCATTTCCACCAGCAATGAACGAGAGTTCCTGTTGGTCCAGAATCTCTCAGTACTTGGTATCTCAGGGTTCTGAATTTTGGTCATTCTAATAGTTATGCAGTTTTAATTGCATATCTCACTGTTTTAATTGCAGTTCCCTGATGATATGTAATATTAAACATATTTTCATATGCTTACTTTTCATCTATATGTTTTCTTTGGGTATCTGGTCAGATCTTATTCTAACATTTTTAGACATTTTCGTTTTATTTTTATTGTTGAATTTTTAAGAATTCTTTGTAGATTTAGAATACCAGTCCTTTGGCAGATGTATTTTGCAATTGTTTCCCCCCTAATCTGTGGCTTGCCTTTTCATTCACTTAACAGTGCCTTTCACAGAGCAGATGTTTCAAATTTTTATTAAGTCTACTTTCTTAATTTTTCTTTCTTTCTTTTTTTTTTTTTTTTACTTTTGGTGTAGTATTTAAAAAGTCATTTCCAAATTCAAAGTTAACCTAGATTTTCTCCTAGGAGTTTTAAAGTTTTGCATCTTACATGTAGATTTATGATTCCACATTTAATTTATCATTCACATTTTTCCCCTGGATAGAAAAAATACTTGAAAAATTGGTGGCTACCAAGACAAAATACACAAAGTATAATTTTTCAAAATCAAAAGCAAGATTTTTATAGATTTAAAGTGTTACAAGTTATTATTGGGAGACACAATAATGCTTGTTTAAGGAGAACTGGCTAAAGAAGGAATGGCTAAATAAAATATCTTCTAGACAAACTGGCTAATGGTCTGACAGAGTAGTAAAAATGTAAGCTTTAGGGTATTGTTTTCCATAAAAATCCTTCCCATCTCTATCAAAAATTTATTTGCAATCCTATGGGCCAAGAATTACTAGCTTTGCTATCTCTTTTAAACAAACTGAGCATCTACAGAATTGTAAAATTTCCTAACCAATAGTAAATAGCGAGTGGAAGAAAGATACTCACTGCTGGAGAATTAGATACCTGCCAGGTACGCTGGGTTCACAATGTCTGAGGTCAGGTACTACACCGTCCGGGGTTTGTTGAATCTGCAGAAGAACTGAGGATATGGAGACTCAGCTACAAGATGTCAAGTTAACCCCAACATTGTTCAAGGGTCAACAGTTGCTGAATATACTTGTTTGATAATAAATTCTTCAGAATTCCTTTAAGTATAGTTGGTAAAGAACTAGTTTGGGAATAGCAATCTTTATGTTTCTCTTCATTGTTGTCAGAAGTGTGTCAAGTAAGTCTGAGCTGGTTCAAGTCCAATGAAGAATAAGTGGCTTATAGTGAATATGAGCAAACTTTAAAATTTAACAAACTAAATAAATATTAACAAAATTTGATGATAAAATGATAAGATGAAGGGATAATTTTGACTATTATCTTTGGGGAAGAATAAAAGACAATGAAAGAAAGTAATTCTTACCAGTATTTTATAAAAACTATAAATTGAGTAAAATTTTTAAAAATTGTAAATCAGAATATTCTAAACCTGCAACTTTTATAATATTTTACATCAAATATACTTCAATTAAATTTTTGTAAAAATTAGAAAGTAATTCTTTCTGGTTACTGGATTTTAAACCTTTTACAGATAGGTATTTGCTTATTTATCATCTATATAATCTACATTTTCTAACATATCATAATAGTCTCAGGAAAGGAGATAGAGGAAGGTATTAAGGATGTAGAAAAGAGATGCAAATTTTCAAAAGGTTTTGCATTTAGCTACATACATGTTCTTTATTCTCAAAATAGCACTTGCCTAAATCTTTATGTAGGATAGTAGTTAATTTGGAGAACAATTTTCAAGATCAAATCTTACTAAAAAGAAATTTTGGCCACCTTTAGGTAGATACACAAACAGCAATTTAACATATACTGGTGTTTTCCATTAGCTTTTTAGCTTCATGTGTTTTTGTTAAAAGAGAAAATAAAATTATTATGTAGTTGCCTATGTAATAAATTTTAAATTTACAGGTATAGATCCAAGTGTAAAAAATGGAAACTTATTTTCTTATAATTAAAATTAGTTAAATCTCTGAGCTCATGTACAGTGGGTTGCTAACAGTGGAAACAGTGTCAGATTTTATTTTGGGGGGCTCCAAAATCATTGCAGATGGTGACGCAGCCATGAAATTAAAAGACGTTTACTCCTTGGAAGGAAAGTTATGACCAACCTATATAGCATATTCAAAAGCAGAGACATTACTTTATCAACAAAGGTCCATCTAGTCAAGGCTATGGTTTTTCCAGTGATCATGTATGGATGTGAGAGTTGGACTGTGAAGAAAGCTGAGCACCAAAGAATTGATGCTTTTGAACTGTGATGTTGGAGAAGACTCTTGAGAGTCCCTTGGACTGCAAGGAGATCCAACCAGTCCATTCTGAAGGAGATCAGCCCTGGCATTTCTTTGGAAGGAATGATGCTAAAGCTGAAACTCCAGTATTTTGGCCACCTCATGCAAAGAGTTGGCTCGTTGGAAAAGACTCTGATGCTGGGAAGGATTGGGGGCAGGAGGAGAAGGGGATGACAGAGCATGAGATGGCTGGATGGCATAACTGACTCGATGGACGGGAGTCTGAGTGAACTCCGGGAGTTGGTGATGGACAGGGAGGCCTGGCGTGCTGCGATTCATGGGGTCACAAAGAGTCAGACATGACTGAGCGACTGAACTGAACTGAACCTTTATCTTGCCAATATAAGAAATCTAACCTCTTTTGGCTTAAAACACAGTCTCTTTAGAATAAAAGTTTTCTCTTTATTAAAATATTCTTTTCTCTCTTCTTTTCTTCTCAGAATTTTGTTTTACTTATGCACCTATCAGGGGAAGAAACCGTTGGTGGTATATTATTCCCCATTCAATGGATTATAGCACAGACACTCTACCTCTTTAGGTTTTACCATTGATCTATTCAAAGCCCAGCTTTGGGAATTAAAGTAAAGCAACTTTTACCTCTCAATGGACATGAGTTTGAGCAAGCTCTGGGAGATGGTGAAGGACAGGGAAACCTGATGTGCTGCAGCCCATGGGGTCGCAAAGAGTCAGACACGACTGAGCAACTGAACGACAACAACCCCTCAAATAAGTATGGCTTTTGCAAATGAAATGTGCTTCCACTTTAGGTCTGTTCTTTGGGCTATGGGTTCATACAATTCTGCTTTAGAGGTTAAAAGTCAGTAAATTAACTTCTCACTGGATTTTGTTTGTTTCTACTCTCCCTGAGGCAAGTTCTATTTTAATTGTAGAAAACTAAAGAATTAAAAAATCATAGAAAGTATTTATGTGTATTTCAAAATTTTATTGTGGCTATACTTGCTGCAGTGACTAAAGATGGAGTCACCCAGAGAAGTCTACAACAAATGAAATATCTTGTAGTCTAAGATCAGTTCCTTTATTGCCCTGTTTATTACTGTTTTCCAGCAAAACAGAAATCACCCTTTGCATCTCAGAATAGCTATAAAATGAGCGATAGAAATTGCTAGTAGTTCAGCAATTCTATACTCTTAAAATAATGTGCTTCAGGACATTTCATCACTCACCCCAAATCAAATGTTAAGCTGACACTCTAAAGCGATTAAGATATATCTTCAACTAATCTTTCAAAACGTATAATACAGTTGACCCTTGAAAAACATGAGTTTGAACTGCACAGGTCCTCTTACACAAGGATAATTTTCAAATAATATCACAGTAAATATCACAGTACTACACTGTCCAGAGTTGTTGAATCTGCAGAGGAACTGGGGATGTGGAGACTCAGCTACAAGTTATATACAAGTTAACCCCAACATTGCTCAAGGGTCAACAGTTGCTGAGTGTACTTGTTTTATAATAACATTTTCTTTCTTTTAAACCTTATTGTAAAAATTATGTAATTGTTGAGTCCAGGTACACCTGTAATTGAGAAAAAAGTAAATAAGAGGTGGAACTCCTAATGATTTTCATATGTCAGAAGAGCTTCCCTGGTGGTTTAGTGGTAAAGTTGCTGCTGCTGCTAAGTCGCTTCAGTGGTGTCCGACTCTGTGCGACCCCATAGACGGCAGCCCACCAGGGTCCCCCATCCCTGGGATTCTCCAGGCAAGAACGCTGGAGTGGGTTGCCATTTCCTTCTCCAATGCATGAAAGTGAAAAGTGAAAGTGAAGTCACTCAGTTGTGTCGGACTCCTAGTGATCCCATGGACTGCAGCCTACCAGTCCATGGGATTTTCCAGGCAAGAGTACTGGAGTGTGGTGCCATTGCCTTCTCCGAGTAATAAAGTATCTGCATGCTAATGTAGGCGATGTACATTGGATCCCTGGGAGGTGAAGATCCCCTGAAGAAAGAAATGGCAGGCCACTCCAATATTCTTACCTGGAAAATCCCATGGACAGAGGAGCCTGGAGGGCTTCAGTCCATGGGGTCACAAAAGTCGGACACGGCTTAGTGACTAAACAACCACAACAAAAGAGGAAACTCATGCCAACAGCAAAGACTTAAGAGATACATCAGTAGAAAGTTTTTCACAGAGTATTTGGTGTTTTATTTCCTTGCTAGAGATGTGGGGTTATAATGCTAGACCTAAAACCTTCAGCTATCATGAAGGCCTTTTTAATTACTTAAATTCACCTGAAATATGACTAGTAAAGAAATAATTGTTTTTAAGAAATTAACTTAATGTTTAGTTACTGTGTATGTGGGAGGTGCCCATTCTTTTTTTTTCTTTTTCTTTTTCTGGTACTCTATGTTTAGCATTTCATGCAAATAATTGTTGCTGACATTTTGTGAAACATTCAGCATAGTGGGAAAGTGTCACAATAATGGAAATCTTGCAAACCTTTCTTAATGTTTCTGTGCTATATTTAATATTAGTAATTCAAAAGATCATTTAGTCATCATCTCCAACATTCTCAATATAACTGCTTCAGATAAAATCTGTTATATGCTTCTAGTCATTTATTTCCCTTATTTTACATTGTATATTTTCATGTAAGATTTTTATTTTCATATCTGACTCTACCTCTATAATTCTTCACCATAATTAACACCATGGCTTTTGACTGTGTTGCTCAATCTAAAGCAATAACCACAAAAACTTCTATAAGGCCAAGAAAAAATGAATCAGAAAAATTCTTATTGTATTTTTTTATTCTCTGCTTAAAGTAATAAAATGATTTGTAAGTATATATCTCCTTGTTTTATAGAAAAAGTGAACATTTAATCATTGTTACTGAATATTCTTTGTGCATTTTTCCTGTGCAAAATCATAGAAAAAAATAGTTCATGACAGCTATGATTTCACCTTTAATTAAACAGAAATTACTGAGTTTATTAGATCATTAATCTTCTAGGAATGAGCAATGTTTTTTCTTTCCTAAATATCTTTTCACTTTCATAGAACTGGGCAAAAACAGCTCTGCAATCTAAAATTAAGCAACCATAGTGAATACAGATTAAACATTTATTGAGTACATATATGTTGTGTTTTTTTTTTTTTTTTCTTTAATCTTCCCAGCATACTTGGAAAGTAACAGTTTCTTAATGTGTCATTAAAGGGTGTATCTGTGGATTTCTTAAAAACTGGTAATTATTATGCCTTCCACATTTATACTTGTACTTCAGTTCCAGGGGAAACATGATGGTGATGATACACATGTGCTTTCTGTTGAGATGGGACTGTGCCTGGATTTATTATAGGCCTTAATGACACATTCATAACTGAATGCTACAAATTAGGTTAAAACTCCAGTGAATTTATAATGAAGGTTTTCAGTACTTAATCTTTTTTATTCAAATGAACTACTGCCCTTAATATGGGTTAAACTGACTAAATTTAAGGCTACAGAAATGTGTCTACCAATGTTTATAACCCATAATTTAGGATTTAGACAAAATAATTTGCAATCCCCAGGTGCATCTTATAAGAAGAATTCATTCATTCATTCAATAGACATTATCCTAACAGACGCCTTGTCCTGTGCCAAGGGCTAGATACCTCAAGGAATAAGATAAAATTCCTGCACTTGTATCTATTTGCCAGTCTACTGGAGAAATAGTTTCATTTGTGCATCACTAAAACACAGAAAGAAGCTCTAATGAAAACATGTAAACTATTTTATGTGAAACCCAAACATCATGGAACTGAATTGGCCTGTCCTGAGGCAGAGCATTTAATTAGTGTATTGAAAGAGTACTACAAGCAAGCAGGCCAGAGGGGATTGGCAACTGTGATATTATGGTTTGGAATAAGAAATATGTATCAGTCAGTCTCTCCCATCAGGAAGCTTCCATAACCCTCTTATCCTTCTCCATCAGAGGGTAGACAGACTGAAAACCACAATCACAGAAGACTAACCAATCTGATCACATGGACCACAGCCTGTCTAACTCAATGAAACTATGAGTCATGCTGTGTAGGGCCACCCAAGACAGCTGGGTCTGGTGGAGAGTTCTGACAAAACATGGTCCACTGGAGAAGGGAATGGCAACCACTTCAGTATCCTTGCCTTGGGAACCCCATGAACAGTAGGAAAAGGCAAAAAAATAGAACACTGAAAGATGAAGGCCCCAGGTTGGTAGGTGCCCAATATGCTAC
Organism: Bos indicus x Bos taurus; assembly: GCF_003369695.1. Taxonomy (NCBI): domain Eukaryota; kingdom Metazoa; phylum Chordata; class Mammalia; order Artiodactyla; family Bovidae; genus Bos; species Bos indicus x Bos taurus. Next base: position 22,752,244 of record NC_040103.1, on the reverse strand, counting down.
TGGAGATCAGTGGAGAAATAACTCCAGAAAGAATGAAGAAATGGAGCTAAAGCAAAAACAACACCAAGTTGTGGATGTAACTGGGGATGGAAGTAAAGTCCAATGCTGTAAAAGACAATATTGCATAGGAACCTGAAACATTAGGTCCATGAATCAAGGAAAATTGGAAGTGGTCAAACGGGAGATGGCAGCAGTGAACATTGACATGCTAGGAATCAGCGAACTAAAATGGACTGGAATGGGTGAATTTAACTCACGTAATCATTATATCTACTACTGTGGACAAGAATCCCTTAGAAGAAATGGAGTAGCCATCATAATTAACAAAAGAGTCTGAAATGCAGTTCAGTTCAGTTCAGTCGCTCAGGTGTGTCCGACTCTTTGTGACCCCATGAATGGCAGCATGCCAGGCCTCCCTGTCCATCACCAACTCCCAGAGTTCACTCAGACTCACGTCCATCGAGTCAGTGATGCCATCCAGCCATCTCATCTTCTGTTGTCCCCTTCTCCTCCTGCCCCCAATCCCTCCCAGCATCAGAGTCTTTTCCAATGAGTCAACTCTTCGCATGAAGTGGCCAAAGTAGTGGAGTTTCAGTTTTAGCATCATTCCTTCCAAAGAATATCCAGGGCTAATCTCCTTTAGCATGGACTGGTTGTCTCTCCTTTCAGTCCAAGGGACTCTCAAGAGTCTTCTTCAACACCACAGTTCAAAAGCATCAATTCTTCAGCGCTCAGCTTTCTTCACAGTCCAACTCTCACATCCATACATGACCACAGGAAAAACCATAGCCTTGACTAGACGGACTTTTGTTGGCAAAGTAATGTCTCTGCGATACTTGGATGCAATCTCAAAAACGACAGAATGACCTCTGTTCGTTTCCAACGCAAACCATTCAGTATCACAGTAATCCAAGTCTATGCCCTGACCAATAATGCTGTGAAAGCTGAAGTTGAATCATTCTATGAAGACCTACAAGACCTTCTAGAACTAACACTCAAAAAAGATGTCATTTTCATTATAGGGGACTGAAATACAAAAGTAGGAAGTCAAGAAATACCTGGAGTAACAGGCAAATTTCCCCTTGGAGTACAAAATGAAGCAGGGCAAAGGCTAATAGAGTTGTGCCAAAAGAAGGCACAGGTCATAACAAACACCCTCTTCCAATAACACAAGGGAAGACTCTACACATGGACATCACCAGATGGTCAATACCAAAATCAGATTGATTGTATTCTTTGCAGCCAAAGATGGAGAAGCTCTATACAGTCAGCAAAAACAAGACCAGAAGCTGACTGTGGCTCAGATCATGAACTCCTTATTGGTAAATTCAGATTTAAATTGAGGAAAGTAGGGAAAACCACTAGACCATTCAGGTATGACCTAAATTATATCCCTTATGACTATACAGTGGAAGTGCAAATAGATTCAAGAGATTAGGTCTGATAGACAGAGTGCCTGAAGAACTTATGACTAAAGTTCATGACACTGTACAGGAGGTAGTGATCCAGACCATCCCTAGGAAAAAGAAATGCAAGACAGCCAATGGTTGTCTGAGGAGACTTTGCAAACAACTATGAAAAGAAGAGAAGCAAAAGGCAAAGGAGAAAAGGAAAGATATACCCATTTAAATGCAGAGTTCCAAAGAATAGCAAGGAGAGATAAGAAAGCCTTTCTCAGTGATCAGTGCAAAGAAATAGAGGAAAACAATAGAATGGGAAAGACTAGAGATCTCTTCAAGATTTAGAGATAACAAGGGAAGTTTTCATGTAGAGATGGGCCAATAAAGGACAGAAAGTATATGGAGCTAAGGAGCAGAAGTTGTTAGGAAGAGGTGGAAGAAATATATAGAAGAACTATACAAAAAAGATCTTCATGACCCAGATAATCATGATGGTGTGATCACTCAACTAGAGCCAGACATCCTGGAATGCGAAATCAAGTCTGCCTTAGAAAGCATCACTAGGAACTAGGCTAGTGGAGGTGATGGAATTCCAGTTGAGCTATTTCAAATCCTAAAAGATGATGCTGTTAAAGTGCTGCACTCAATATAGCAGCAAATTTGGAAAACTCAGCAGTGGCCACAGGACTTGAAAAGGTCAGTTTTCATTCCAATCCCAAAGAAAGGCAATGCCAATGATGCTCAAACTACTGCACAATTGCACACATCTCACATACCAGCAAAGTAAAGCTCAAAATTCTCCAAGTCAGGCTTCAATAGTACCTGAACCATGAACTTCCAGATGTTCAAGCTGGATTGAATAAAGGCAGAGGAACCAGAGATCAAATTGCCAAAATCCTTTGGGTCATCAAAGAAGCAAGATATTTCCAGAAAAACATCTATTTCTGCTTTATTGACTATGCCAAAGCCTTTGACTGTGTAGAACACAACATTCGGTGGAAAATTCTTCAAGAGATGGCAATACCAGACCATCTGCTGCTGCTGCTGCTGCTGCTGCTAAGTCGCTTCAGTCCTGTCCAACTCTTTGAGACCCCGTAGACAGCAGCCCACCAGGCTCCCTTGTCTCTGGGATTCTCCAGGCAAGAACACTGGAGTGGGTTGCCATTTTCTTCTCCAATGCATGAAAGTGAAAAGTAAAAGTGAAGTTGCTCAGTCATGTCCAACTCTAGCGACCTCATGGACTGCAGCCTACCAGGCTCCTCCATTCATGGGATTTTCTAGGCAAAAGTACTGGAGTGGGGTGCCATTGCCTTCTCCAACCAGACCATCTACCTGCCTCTATGAAATCAGTCCAGGAAGCAACAGTTAGAACTGGACATGGAACAACAGACTGGTCAAATCAGGAAAGGAGTACATCAAGGCTGTATATTGTCACCCTGCTTATTTAACATATGAAGAGTACATCATACAAGATGCCGAGCTGGATGAAACACAAGCTGAAATCAAGATTTCTGGGAGAAATATCAATAACCTCAGATATGCAGATACCACCCTTATGGCAGAAAGTGAAGAACTAAATAGTCTCTTGATGAAAGTGAAAGAAAAGAGTGAAAAAGTTGGCTTAAAACTCAATATTCAGAAAACTAAAATCATGGCATCTGGTCCCATCACTTCATGGCAAATAGGTGGGGAAACAGTGGAAACAGTGACAGACTTTATTTTGGGGGGCTTCAAAATCACTGCAGATGGTGACTGCAGCCATGAAATTAAAAGACCTCACTCCTTTAAGAAAAGTTATGACCAACCTAGACAGCTTATTAAAAAACAGAGACGTTACTTTGCCAACAAAGGTCCATTTAGTCAAAGTTATGGTTTTCCCAGTAGTCAAGTATGGATGTGAGAGTTGGACTGTATAAAAACCTGAGTGCCAAAGAATCGATGTTTTTGAACTGTGGTGTTGGTGAAGACTCTTTAGAGTCCTTTGGACACAAGAAGGTCCAACCAGTCCATCCTAAAGGAAATCAATCCTGAATATTCATTGGACGGATTGATGCTGAATCTGAAACTCCAGTATTTTGCCCAACTGATGTTAAGAACCACCTCATTGGAAAAGACCCTGATTCTGAGAAAGATTGAAGGCAGGAGGAGAAGGGGACGACAGAGGATTAGATGGTTGGATGTCATCACCAACTGAATGTGTATGAGTTTGAGTGAACTCCAGGAGTTGGTGATGGACAGGGAGGCCTGGTGTACTGTAGTCCATGGAGTCACAAAGAGTTGGACAGGATTGAGAGACTGAACTGACTGATTTGGTATTTTCCTATTTCTGGCACAAAGCTCCTAAAACCCTTGGAATGCACTAAGTGATAAGAGCAATAAAGGTGTCTTTAGTATGTTAATGAAGTGATTTTGAGGAACCCCCCAAGGATGGAGGCTGAATGACAGGGCAACCAACCATGTGATTAGAAGGTTTCCATTCCTCCTCTTTACTTCTGGGAAGGGTAAAAGGGCTGGAGGCTGAATTGATTTCCAGTGGCCAATGATTTAATCAATTGAGCCTATGAAATAGAGCCTCCATAAAATCCCCAAATGATGGGGTTTAGAGAGCTTCCAGGTTGGTGAACCCTTGGAAATTTGGGGAAAGTGACGTGCATGGAGAGGGCATGGAAACTCTGTGTCTTTCTCTATCCTTACTCTCTGCTTCTCTTCCATCTGGCCATTCCTGAGTTATAAAAGTTACATCTAGTCAGTAAAATGTTTCTCTGAGTTTTTTGAGCTACTCTAGTAAATTAATCATGCCTGAAAAGGAGGTTGTGGGAACCTCTGATTTATAGCCAGTTGGTCAGAAATACATGTAACACCCTCAACTTGGATGGGTGTCTGAAGTCTGAGGAGGGGGTCATGGGAACCTTTAGTTTGTAGCAGTTATTCAGAAGCACAGCTAAAAATCTTGGCTTATGATTGGTGTCTGTAGTAGGGATGGAAAGTTGTAGTCTTGTGAGACTAAACCCTTAACCTGTGGAATCCGATGCTCTCTCCAGATATGTGTGTGTGTGTGTGTGTGTGTGTGTTAGTCACTCAGTCGTGTCCGACTCTTTGTGACTCCATGGGCTGTAGCACTCCTATATGCCAGGCTCTTCTGTCCATGGAATTTTCCAGGCAAGAATATTGGAGTGAATTGTCATTCCCTTCTCCAGGGCATCTTCTGGACCTAGGGATTGAACCCGCGTCTCCTTTGCAGACAGATTCTTTACTGTCAGAGCCACCTGGGAAGAACACATCTCCAGGTAGATAGTGTTGGAATTGATTTAAATTCCAGATCACCCAGTTGGTGTACAGAGAGTTGCTAGTTAGTGTGGAAAAGCTTACACACACAAACACATATACAGACCCAAGTGAAATTGGGTCTAGAAACCCGAAAGAGCAGTCTTGGTCAAGGTTTTAATATGCTCACTGGCACAGAGGCTTGAAAAATTATGGCAGGTTTGGAAAATTATAAAATAAATATAACAAGCATAAAAGGCATGCAGAGGAATAGTAGACATCAAGTCTTAGAAGTTCACTGGGGACCATATTCTTTGATAGTTTGGATTTTATGCTTTGCACAGTAAGAGGAAGGTGTGACTCTGCAAAGAAATAGCTTTATGAATGCCTGTCTTTTGTAGCCTATCTGCAGAAAATCGGCAAGTCCAGAGAGGAGAGAGAAAGTGAGAAAGTTAACAATATGTTCTGGAAAATACTGAGGCCTTTTTTGTTGTTTTCTGTGCATGTTTTGAAGTAATAGAGGCTTAAAATATTTTGGGTGGGTATTCATTTGATAAAGACAGAAACCACTCTTTTAATATCCTTTTAAATTCTTAGAAATATCATTGCCCATGCTTGTTGATATTCCACATGTTTACTCAGCTCCACTCATTAGTTTTGTCTGGGAGAATTAATCATTTTATAGGAAAAAGAAAACCACATTGTTGTACTATACTAATAACTCCCTGCTTTCTTCATGCACTAATCATGCAAAGAAGGAAGGAGAGAAAGAGGTCTGGACCTACTCTTTAGAGTGAGCAAGTTTCTCTGGGATTCATTTTCTTCAAGTCAATCAATCTTTGTAAAGCCCTCTTTATATACGAGTCTTTTCACAGTTGTAGTGAGGTTGCTGCTTTACAATGTAAAATTTATATATTTCACAGTTTTCATCATTTCCTAATTTATAAGATTTCTATAGTTGTATTAAATAGCTTACATCAATGAATATTAGTTGAATGGAATGCTGTAGTTTTATCTGTCTCTATATTTAGTATAGTTTCATAATCTGCATAGTGTTGCTTTTATTAGAATTGTGTTCCATAGTTATACATTTTATTTTGCTTTAATATAGAATTTTCCCTTAATTTCCATTTATAAACCATTCAAATCTAAAATCTAATCTATTGGAATCAGAATCTAAAATCAGTTGCAATCTATAAGAATTGCTGATAAAAATGCAAAGTTTTTATTTTACAAGTTGTGCTATTTTAAAAAGGTATAAGCAGAATTGTCTGTATTTTTTCTTCTTAGTTGTCAATGCCCTTCATTCCCAATGTGTACCTTGTGTGCAACCAGAAATTAACATGATTTACAGTAGTGTCGCTAGCGGGAAGGAATGCTCCTGTCAGTGCAGGAGACTTAAGAGACATGAGTTCAGTTCCTGGGTTGGGAAGATCCCCTGGAGGAGGGCATGGCAACCCACTCTAATATTCTTGCCTGGAGAATCCCATGGACAGAGGAGCCTGGCAAGCTACATTCCATAGAGTCACACAGAATTGGACAAAATTGAAGTGACATAGCACGCACAGTATGCTAGATTTGTGTGATTAAAAAAAACAAAATGAAACAAACCCACTAAACTAATTTGATCTGTTTACTTACAGAGAGCCATATCTTAGAAGATGTCAACAAATGTATCATAGCCCTGAGAGACCAGGATGCTGATAATCTAGACCGAGCTGCAGGTGCTATCCGAGGACGGGCAGCAAGAGTCGCTCACATCGTCACAGGTGAAATGGACAGTTATGAGCCAGGGGCTTACACAGAAGGTGTGATGAGAAACGTGAACTTTCTGACAAGCACTGGTGAGTCTCTGTCCTTAATAACAGTGGCTCTCTTCCTAATAGTTGCATCTACATAGCTACCAAATATTCTTACATATGGAAAGAAAATCTCAGTCTGTGCAGTTTGCTTTGAAATAGATTGCTGTTATCTGATAGGTGCTTAAATCCTGCGGTCATGTGATTTTAAATTTATCTCTGGGGAGTAAATATATTCATCAGAGAAAAAGAACTTTTTATAAATATATGCATTCTATAAATTACTCACAGACTTTAGCCATATATGAATGTTTATTAATGCTAGAGCTATTAGGAGATATAATTAGGCCAGATGTGGTAAGTATGCTATAATTTCCAAGCCCTCTTTTAGCTGCACAATTGGTACCCCAGGTTTTTGTTTACTTTGGTTAAGCAGAGCAAACTTGTCCTATGTCTCCAGAGAAATGCTTTCTGCCTTATTTCCCAGTCTCTGCAAAACACTCTTTTGTTCTTTCACATGATCTTTGATTACTTAAGAAATATGGATCCAAGATTTCGTTTTGGTTGGGGCACCCAAGTTAATATTTTCTGAAATCAGCAAGTAAATGTTTAGTTTCTGAATCACACATTAAACGGCATTCTTATTTTAACAATGTTAAGACACTTACAGAAAATTCAAAGAAGCATTTGAAATCGTATGAATTCAGAAACAATGGGTGCAATTTGAATGAGGACAACCAACTATTTTTATGTCATGATGGTAGTTTACTTGCAAAAAATCCCTTCAGTTCAGTTCAGTTCAGTCACTCAGTCGTGTCGGACTCTTTGCGACCCCATGAATCGCAGCACGCCAGGCCTCCCTGTCCATTACAAACTCCTGGAGTTCACTCAGACTCAAGTCCGTCGAGTCAGTGATGCCATCCAGCCATCTCATCCTCTGTTGTTCCCTTCTCCTCTTGCCCTCAATCCCTCCCAGCATTAGAGTCTTTTCCAATGAGTCAGCCCTTCTCATGAGGTGGCTAAAGGATCTGTGAAAACCTCAGGTTGAATTTTTTTTTTTTTTTAATTAATTACTTCATAGCATGAGGTGATCACGGACCCATGATTCCTAAAATATTTGAAAGTCTTTACTTAAATCATTGATTCTACCTAGAGAATTGTTCTTCATGTTAAATATAGGGTGTATTAAATTTGGATGTACATACTTATTTTGTGAAAGCGGTAGAAGGAATTGAAGATGGGTGATTTGGGAAAAGAAGAAGCTGCTCCTTGGAATTACTTAACAAACATAAGCTTTTCTTAACCTTCACTAGGGATAGTTCTGAAGAACTGTTCCACAAGGTAAGCTTAGTAAAGCCTGTAGGAAACTGATGATTAGTGTTGCTCTTTTTCTAGCATGTTGATACAGAAATCATTAATGAATCTTGATGGATAGTTTTCTCATTATGTCTTTGAAAATATTTCTAAAGCAATAAAACGCTTAAGATATACTAAGGAAAGAGGAAGGCGGTGTATTTGCAACTCTTGATAATGATATTTCTAATACTAATTCCTCAAAAGCCCCTGGTGTCACAAATAGGGTACACGGTAGTTACTTTATCAATGAGGTGTGCTTAAGGATATAATTGTGTTAGAGTAGTTTGGCATCTCGTCCCTAAAATTAAATTTAACTGGTTCTTTCTTATTGGTCAAAATCAAGTACAGCATTATATGAGTTTTTTTCTACCTTCTGGGAATAGAATTGTAAGTAAAAAGGAGAATGCATCAGTGGTTCCCCTTTCAGTCAAGTGAAAAATGCCATATAGGAAATTAATTAGATAAAGTCTACCAAGATTGTACCTACATCTTGCTTCTGTTTTGTAATCATATTGATAATGTGTTGTGAACACATTCTAATACCACAATGCCTGTCTGAGGTACTAAATTTATAGTTTCATTATCCACAGTGTAGAGTCCATATCTGCATATGCAAAGAAGTGGAAGTGAAATTCTAAAGTGTCCAGAGTGTGAAATGCGTTGTGGGAACACTCATTCATAATCAATTTTTATCATTTGAAATCAGAAAATAAAAATGGAACAAAGTTATTTACACATTTAATTATATTTTTTCAATACCTCTATGATTTATAATGACCTTACAAGGTAACTAACCAACATGGCAGCATTATCATTCAGTAATAAGAGTGAGAAATCCTTTTTTCTCTAATTAGTTGTGTGTAACTTTAACTGAAATTCTCCAGGTAAATTATGTCCTGTGCCCCAAATACAAAAATATAGAATAATCCTGTTATTCTGTGTAAGTCATATCTTCTTATTAACATAACAATATAGTTTATGACTTTCCAATTTTGTCATTTTAGTTTTTAAGATAAGTTTTGGCTTATCTTAAAAAGCTTCGCATTTTGGTTTTATATGTCTAATTTCAAACTTTTCTGAAAACAGCATTCCTTGAAATTTATCAAAAGCATGCCTCACTAAAGGGAATTCTGAGCAATAAATTAGATGAAAATGCTAATTAGATCAGTTTGATCTTAACTAAAGCTGAAATATGTGAGGATTTTCTCTCCCAGAGGGATATTGTCTATGAAAAATACTTCCAACTATTCTATCCTCCACAATTAACAGAAGATGTTCATCTTTGTTCACATCTGCTCATAACTTGGGCTTATTATTTATAAATAATCATCAAATTAAATAATTTGAAATGTCACATTTTATGTTATGAAACCTTAAGAGTTCATCTTTTAGTGAGTGAATGGCCTGCTTTTCTCTTTCTTTCCCTTTTTATACAGTTTTCAGATCTTAACACTTTCTTCTGAAAATAACTTAGTAAGGAGCTATTGTGAATTGTTTTTATTACTGAGACTTTCTTATCTTTGCACACTCTGCCTTTAAAGTACTCACATCTATGATGAAACCTAAGCCATACTTATCTAAATCACAAAACATGTTTTTGGAACATTGCACCTTTGCTTTAATCAGACTTTGTGGCTCATTAGCACATTTTCAAGATCTGATGCTCTTCTAAATGTTTTCTCAGCATTAGGAAGCCCTGTTACATTTCGGGAATTTGCATTGTTCATAAAATCTAGCAGTGGGTTTTCAGTGAAACAGAGGCAACATCTGGAAGCTGCATTTCATTCAGACAGAGGCGGAATATTGTAATTTCCAAGAGAAATATTTTATTCTACCCAATTCTTCCCTGTTACTAAGCTCCTCTACCTGTCAGGAATTCCTGAGAGGGGAGAGAGAGTATGAGCTTTTTTGTTAAATAACAAGCCTTCTGGATTGCAGTGTGAAAGCTTAGAAGTTACGTTTTTAACATCAGTTTCAATTCTTTCACATTGGGTTGGGGAAAAACCTAAACCAAGAGTGAATTAACATAATTTTTTGTGAGTGACTTATGAACTATCAATTCAAAAACTGACTAGACCCAAAGCATCTCTTGCAAACACTCAAACCCCACCTGATTTCCAAGTCAGCCAGGCTCATGGACTAAGACACAACAGGCACACAAGTGAACCTGACCAAGACATCACGGTGGCATCCAACACTGGCACCGCAGAGTGCTGGTGGATAGAGTCACTTATCAAGCACTCCTGCAGGCCCAACTTGAATCCTTTCCCTGTTAGAATGGAGAAGAGTCTTATAGCTGCAGTTTTCCTTCCTAAAGGCAAATGAGACAGTTGAAGTCAGAGCCGATAAATATTTCCAAATTTTTGTTGTACATTTTACTTGTTACCAGTTTAAACAACAGATAGACTTCTAAGATGAATTTATCTAGAAAAACATTTTAAAACCTTTAATAGCAGTCAGTAATTCTTATCAATTCCTTTTCCTTTAATAGTTTTCATATACAAAAAAAACCTGCATTGTGTGAAATGGCAACCCACTGCAGTGTTCTTGCCTGGAGAATCCCAGGGATGGGAGAGCCTGGTGGGCTGCCCTCTATGGGGTCGCACAGAGTCGTACACGACTGAAGCAACTTAGCAGCAGCAGCAGTTAAAACATGCTACTTTCCTTATGTTGCATCTATGTTCTGTAACCTTAAATGGCCATTGAATATAATGCAAAAGCTTTAGTTCCAGCAGTCTTTACCCTCTATAGTTCAGCAGAGTTTAAAAAGCAATGGACCACATACTAGATGTGACCCAGGGAATTCTTATGTGTCTAAGTAGGTTTTGACCAAAAAAATTTTGTTTTCTAGTTTATATATATATATATACATATATATATATGTATATATATATATGTATATATATATATTCTATTATATATATTCTAATTCACACACGCACACACACACACACATATTTATATATGTATGTATGTATATGTCCTCCCTGGTAGCCCCGTTGGTAGAGAATCTACCTGCAACACAGGAGACCACCTGCCAGTGCAAGAGATGCGGGAACAGTCCCTGGGTCAGGAAGAGTCCCTGGAGATGGAAATGGCTACCCACTCCAGTATTCTTGCCTGGGAAATCCCAAAGACAGAGGATCCTAGAGGGCTACAGACCCTGGGGTCTCAAAAGTTCTATACAACTTATATATATATATATAGTTCCAATTTAATGACACATTGTAACAAATGGGAGGGTCTGGCAACATTAGATCACAGTTTACTATAGGAATGATAATGGCTCTAGATAATGGCTAGAGCCTAGTGGTGTCTTTCTTTTGGTTGAACCTGAGCCATAGTATCCTTTACTATCTTTCATCATATACTCAGATTGCTTTGCTCACTTAATTTGTCTGCCTGAATTTTTCAGGCGATGAGTTTACCTAAACATGAATTTCTATCTTTCCTCTTCCTGTTGCTGCTGCTGCTAAGTTGCTTCAGTCGTGTCCGACTCTGTGCGACCCCATAGACGGCAGCCCACTAGGCTCTCCCATCCCTGGGATTCTCCAGGCAAGAACACTGGAGTGGGTTGCCATTTCACACAATGCAGGTTTTTTTGTATATGAAAACTATTAAAGGAAAAGGAATTGATAAGAATTACTGACTGCTATTAAGGGTTTTAAAATGTTTTTCCAGATAAATTCGTCTTAGAAGTCTATCTGCGACCCTATAGAGGGCAGCCCACTAGGCTCTCCCATCCCTGAGATTCTCCAGGCAAGAACACTGGAGTGGGTTGCCATTTCCTTCTCCAATGCATTAAAATGAAAAGTGAAAGCAAAGTCACTCAGTCGTATCCAACTCTTAGCGACCCCATGGACTGCAGCCTACCAGGCTCCTCTGTCCATGGGATTTTCCAGGCAAGAACACTGGAGTGGGTTGCCATGGCCTTCTCCATTTACGTTGGCCCAAAATCACCTTGTACTCTAAATTGGTGCTTTCACAATCACATGGGCATGCCAAGATTATTTCTGCATTTAGATCGTGTTCATGCCATACCTGTCATTTTGAATATCCATACCCCTTATTTATCATGTTAAATTTTATCTTCTTTTAAGAAACAGCTCATACCTCCATGTCCCCTAGAATTTTTTTTTTACTTCCTCTGAAAAAAGTGCTGGTCTTGATCTCATGTGCTGTAGATTTTAAAGGACTTGCCACTCAGTTCCATTGTTCCAGTCAGCCATATGTTATGAACTCTTCAGATATATTCATATAGAAATGACTTTTCTCTCCAAACAAAACTTAAACTATAGGAGAAAAGAAAACTTGTGTCATTTCTCTATACATCTCTTCCAGAGCCTACTATATAGTCTCTTGCAGGTGCTAGATTAAAACAAAATAGAACAAAAAACCTCTTGAAATGAACCTATATGCTTATGCTAATTCTGTTCTAGCAGTGAAACACTTTTTTCTCCTCTGTCGCCCCTCAAAACTTATAATTATTCTGTGTAACTTTCTCAAATACCACCACCTTTGCACAGGAGCTTCTCATTCCCTTTCAGTTAGAATTAATTGCTCCATTATCTGTGTTACCATGGATGAGCCTGTCCTCTAGTCAATGCTTATTTCACGTTGCCTTGTATCATAATCAGCCATTTACATACAAGTTGCTCCCACTAGATTGTAACATCCTTAAAGGCAGGTACCACACTATTTATTTTTATATTTCCCTATTGGAAATATAAAAACATCCAAGTTCTTCTCCCAATGTGAAATTTAAAATTCACTACAGGTTGATATACTGTGATACATTCTACTACAGTTAAGCAAGGGAACAAGTTATCTCAATTTGTGGGAAAAAGCAACACTCAAAAGCAGTGGACTTTGTCAAAGGCTGGGGCAGAGAAAAGATCAGGGAAGTGATTGATTACTGTCCAGAGTCAGATATTAGGTCTTTTCAGAGAACCTGGGGTCAGATTCTTAAAAGGTTCTTTACCAAGCTTTTGTGAGAAGGCGATGGCACCCCACTCCAGTATTCTTGCCTGGAGAATCCCATGGACAGAGGACCCTGGTGGGCTGCAGTTCATGGGGTCCCACAGAGTCAAACATGACTGAGTGACTTCACTTTCACTTTTCACTTTCATGCATTGGAGAAGCAAATGGCAACCCACTCCAGTGTTCTTGCCTGGAGAATCCCAGGGACCGGGGAGCCTGGTGGGCTTCTGTCTATGGGATCACACAAAGTCGGACGCGACTGAAGTGACTTAGCAGCAGCAGCAGCAGCAAGCTTTTGAACAAGGGATCATGACGTTTGTGTACTCAATTACTTACCAAAACCATCCTTGAACTGCAGCGGTTGAAAGATCCCTCTGAACCTAATTTCACTAATAGTTCCAGCAAATCCCTGTAAAGGGTAGCCGCCGGGCCTTCAAATTCAGAAACATTTGTGGGCAAAGTCCTTCCCACAGTAGCAGTCTGAGACAGGTCTGTTGCTTCTGTTGCTGCAGGATTTTGAAGTAAGATTGTGAATTGAAGAAAGCAGCCTCTAGAGCTTCTGACTGAAAAAGCTGTTTTCTTTCCAAAGAGACTTGACTTTGAATAGAACCCAGGTCTAGTGGAAAAGGCTGAGGGTACTTCCTTATCTTGCCATTTTAAGTTATTGGAAATATAAACTTGTAAAAAAAAAAGTGCCAAAAAACTGAAATCTCCTATGTGTACTGGGTAATGCAAAGGCTAGTTTGACCTTTTTGATACAGTTAGATACTAAGAAAGGTATGTGGCATAATCTAAAGTGTCACTGTTAGTAACATCCTTATTAATAAAAATAATAAGTTCTGACACATTGGAGAAATTGTATTGTCAAGGAAGGAAATGATGTAGAGGACTTAAGGGTAGATTTCTGAAAATCATTAAGAAGGGCTGACACATTCCAAAATCTGGAAAATATAAAATAGGAAACTGTTAAGCTGATACTAAATGCAGGATATATTATAAATAGAGGAAATGAATTGGCATGGGTTAAAGGGAAGGAGTTATTGGGAGAGGAAGTAAAGGATCTGGACCTGCTGTGTGGATATTCATCATGCAAAGATGTTGTAGAGTTCTTGTATCTTCTTAAACCCTAGAACTCCTATTATCAGCTACAGATGCATGTTCTCCAGGCAAATAAGACATTATCTAGAAAGAGAATTAGATCACACCTTTCTTTCTGATCCTATTTTCACATACTCTGTAAAAAAATGAACTCAGATTTATTTTATGGGCCTTTATGTGTCAGGAATAGATAGGAAGTAAAATAACTTACATGTAAGAGGTTTAGGAATAAAGTCTCAGTTTCAGTTCTAGACTGCAAACAACAGAATCTAACTATAAACAAACACACAGGCACAGGAAGACTAGAGAATAAGCAAACAGACAGACTGCAAGGGATGCTGCATATAGGAACCAGTTGGCCATTCCCAAGGAAGCTTTGCTTGAGCTGCCATTCCAGACCTCAGTGAACATCTAATGCCATTATTGGCATCATGCCATGATGACACTGGACCCCACAAATGGTACTTTCATTTGCCACCATATTCTACATACTTCCACCCCTGGAATAAATCCAGAGCTAATGCCTGCTTTTGCTTCACTGTCCCTGAAGGGACTTCCTGAGCAGACACATCATATGAGCAGAGTTTAAATAAAATGCCAACACCTTGGTGATCAGCAAGGAAGAGAGGGGCAAGTACTGGCCTCTGAGCTTTCATGGAAACAGATTCTGCCTCATAGTTAGATTCTCATACTTGCAGATGTCTCAGCACAAAAAAGGCTTTGGAGTCTGTGAGCAAAGGGAAGTGGGGGTGGTGGGGGGAGGAGGTGAATAGCATCAACAAGGGAGTGAAAGGATCCAGAGAAGGGAAATTAATTTTACCAACATGGTTGGTCATTATCTGTATTGGGACAATGGAAATGTTTCCCCCCGTATCACCCAAACAAGAGCACTGCCTTTCAGCAGCTTGTTTCCAAACCCATTTCTTTCAGATGGCTTAGAAAAGTTTAAAAATAAGCATAAAAGAATGCTTTATGCCCTGTAGTTTTATTAAATGAGATATTATGACACCACTTTAAATCTAAATATCTTTCAGAGACAATGTGCCTTAGAGTTTATGATGTGAATGTGATTCTATAACCAAGATAGTGGCAAAATAAACATGCAGGTGTCTATGAAACCTTGTGAAAAGTAGAAAAATGGACCATTCAGTGGTTTCTTTTTTTTTTTTCTTTCTTTAACAACAATGACAAAATATTAACAGGCCTGTAATAATATTATATTATTATTCAAATACTATAATACTGTACCAAACTATATCATTGTGTTTGAAATCTAAAGGGGTGGGAACTTTGACTTCATTCATTTTAAGTTACTCTGTACTAGAAATTCTTTGTAGTGGAGCAGACAGCTGCTGCTGCTAAGTCTCTTCAGTCATGTCCGACTCCGTTCGACCCCATAGATGGCAGCCCACCAGGCTCCCCCGCCCCTGGGATTCTCCAGGCAAGAACACTGGAGTGGGTTGCCATTTCCTTCTCCAATGCATGAAAGTGAAAATTGAAAGTGAAGTTGCGCAGTCGTGTCCGCCTCCTAGCGACCCCATGGACTGCAGCCTACCAGGCTCCTCCGTCCACGGGATTTTCCAGGCAAGAGTACTGGAGTGGGGTGACATTGCCTTCTCCACAGAGCAGACTAGTACCTTCTAAAATCATAGCATTGAAGATGGTGGAGGAATAGGATGGGGAGACCACTTTCTCCCCCACAAATTCATTGAAAGATCATTTGAACACTGAGCAAATTCCAAAAACGATTTTTGAACGCTGGTGGAGGATACCAGGCACCCAGAAAAGCAGACTATTGTTTTCAAAAGGAGATAGGACAAAATATAAAATATAAAAAGAGAAACAAAAGAATTAGGGATGGAGACCTGTCCAGGGGAGGGAGTTGTGAAGGAGGAAAAGTTTCCAAACACCAGGAAACCCTCTCACTGATGGGTCTATGGGGAGTTTTCGAATCTTAGAGGGCAACATAATCGGGAGGGGGAAAAAAAAAACAACCCCCACAGATAATGTGCCTAACCACAAATCCCATGAGAATTAGCCCAGACACTTGGTCCACCACCAGCAAGCAGGGGCTGACAAGTAGGTGCCGGCTGTGTTGCTTAGGGTAAGGACTGTGCTGAATGTCCTGAGGACAATCTGAGGGAGCTAACATGAGATAGCAACCCAAACTATGGGATAGCCAGAGAGAGAGAGAGAGAAAGAGAGAGAGAGAGAGAATTTTCCCATGGAAAGCTCTAACCTAAGGCACTGCTAGGCCTGCTCACAGAACGAAGGACTGAGCGAATACCAGAGGAGAGCTAGCCGGCTACGGATCCGCCCATCCCCCGCTGGAGGCAGAGAGGCAGGCGGGTGACAGCCAGAGCCGGAAGGCAAGGTGCAATCACTGCCCCAGAGACCCCATCCTCTACAGAATTGCGAGCAGGCTCATGGTTGCTAACCAAGTCTTCCTGGGATCCTGGACGGTTGACATCCACCAGGAAGGTCGCAGCCAGAGATCAGCTCCCTAGAGGAGACACAGGGCACACCTGTTCAGCACTCCTGCTGTGCACCCAGGAAACTGAGCAGCTCGGACGGGGAGGTGATAAGACACACCACCCACCTGGGGAGAGTGTGCTCCCCAAGCACCTGGTCGTCTGAGCTGCTTGGACCTGGGAAGGGCACAAAACTCAGGCCCAACCCAGTCTGTGCCTTTGTGGAGACTCAAGAATCTGAACGTGAGTGACTTAGACCTGGGAAGTGCACAAAACCCAGGACCCACTTTCGACAGTTCCCCTGCAGAGTGACCTGGAGCCTGAGCAGTGTCGACCAGGAAAACACACACGCTGTGAGCAGGGGCAAACCTGCTGTGGCCCAGACACTGCAAGCACTCCTCACACGCGCCAGTGATATTTGTTTGCAGTGTTCCTCTCTCCTCACAGCACAACTGAACAAGTGAGCCTATATAAGTGACCATCGTCACCCCCTTGTGTCAGGGAGGAAATTAGACACTGAAGAGACTTGCAAACAGAGGAAGCCAAAATAAACAAAAAAGAGGGAACCACTTTGGAAATGACAGGTGCAACAGATGAAAACCCTGTAGTAAGCACCGACTACACTGGAAGGGACCTATAGACCTTGAGAAAAAGTATAAGCTGGAACAAGGAACTATCTGAAACTGAACTGACCCCGAACTGCCCTCAACAGCTCCAGAGAAATTCCTAGATATGTATTACTATTATCATTTTTAAAATTTAAAAAATTTTAGCATTATTTATTACTCCTTTAATTTTCATTTTTATAACCTATTATTACCTTGCAAAAAAAAGACCCTAATTTTAAAGTAAATTTCATATAAATTTTTTATAATTTTTGTGATTTTTTTTTAATATTGTATTTTTGAGAGTCTAACCTCTACTCTCTATTTTTAATCTTTGCTTTTTGGTATTTGTTATCAATTTTGTACCTTTAAGAATCCAATATTCAGTACCCAGCTTTACTTAGGAGTGTAATTACTGGCTTAATTGCCCTCTCCCCCTTTTGACTCTCCTTTTTCACCCCCCAGGTCACCTCTATCTTTTCCCTCCCCCTTCTCTTCTCTACCCAACTCTGTGAATCTCTTTGGATATTGGGCTGTGGAGAACACTTAGGGGACTGATTACTGGATAGATCTTTCTCTCTCATTTTGACTCCCCCTCTTCTCCTCCTGGTCACCTCTATCTCCTTCCTCCCTCTTCTTTTCTCTGTGTAACTCTGTGAACCTCTCTGGGTGTTCCAGACTGTAGAGAGCACATAGGAAATTGATTACTGGATAGATTGCTCTCTCCCCTTTTTATTCCCCCTCTTCTCCTCCTGGTTACCTCTATCTCCCTCCTTCCTCATCTCTTCTCCATGTAACTCTGAACTTCTCTGGGTGTCCCTCACTGTGGAGAATCTTTTCTTCATTAACCTAGATGTTTTATCATCAGTGCAGTATGGATGGAGAAGTCTTGAGGCTACTGTAAGAATAAGACTGTAAACCAGAGGCAGGAGGCTTAAATCCAAAACTTGAGAACACCAGAAAACTCCTGACTCCAGGGAACATTAATCAACAAGAGCTCATCCAAAAGCCTCCATACCTACACTGAAACCAAGCTCCACCCAAAAGCCAACAAGTTTCAGAGCAAGACATACTAAGCTAATTCTCCAAAAATGCAGGAAGATAACCCTAAGCATTAAAATAAAGGCGGCCAAAAGTCACACCACACCCATAGATACCTCAAAGCCCACTACTGGATACTTCATTGCACTCCAGAGAAAATAAATCCAGCTTCACCCATGAGAACACCGAAGCAAGCTTCCCTAACCAGCAAAACTTGACAAGCCACTTGTCCAACCCCAACCACAGGGAGGAACCTCCACAGTAAAGAGGAACCACAAATTTCCAGCATACAGAAAGGCCACCCCAAACACAGCAATCTAAACAAGATGAAAAGATAGATGAATATTCAGCAGGTAAAGGAATATGATAAATGCCAACCAAACCAAACCAAAGAGGAGGAGATAGGGAGTCTACTTGAAAAAGAATTCAAAATAATGATAGTAAAAATGATCTAAAATCTTGAAAACAAAATGGAGTTACAGATAAATAGTCTGGAGACTAAGACTGAGAAGATGCAAGAAATGTTTATCAAGGACCTAGAAGAAATAAAAGAGTCGATCAATAATGAATAATGCAGTAACTGAGATCGAAAACACTCTGGAGGGAACCAACAGTAGAATAACTGAAGCAGAAGATAGGATATGTGCGGTGGAAGATAGAATGGTGGAAATAAATGAAGCAGAGAGGAAAACTATAAAAGAATTAAAAGAAATGAGGAAAACTTCAGAGACCTCTGGGACAATGTCAAACAACCCAACATTTTAATCATAGGAATCCCAGAAGAAGAAGACAAAAAGAAAGGCCATGAGAAAATACTTGAGGAGATAATAGTTGAAAACTTCCCTAAAATGGGGAAGGAAATAGCCACCCAAGTCCAAGAATCCCAGAGAGTCCCAAGCAAGATAAACCCAAGGCAAAACACCCCAGGACACATATTAATCAAATTAACGAAGATCAAACACAAAGAACAAATATTAAAAGCAGCAAGGGAAAAATAACAAATAACATACAAGGGGATTCCCATAAGGATAATAACTGATCTTTCAGTAGAAACTCTTCAGGCCAGAAAGGAAAGGCAGGACATACCGAAAGTGACAAAAGAGAAAAACCTACAACCCAGATTACTGTACCCAGCAAGGATCTCATTGAAATATGAAGGAGAAATCAAAAGCTTTATAGACAAGCAAAAGCTGAGAGAATTCAGCACCAAAAAACCAGCTCACCAACAAATGCTAAAGGATATTCTCTAGGCAGGAAACACAGAAAGGGTGTATAAACTCGAACCCAAAACAACAAAATAAATGTCAACGGGATCATACTTATCAATAATTACCTTAAATGTAAATGGGTTGAATGCCCCAACCAAAAGACAAAGACTGGATGAATGGATACAAAAACAAGACCCCTATATATGCTGTCTACAAGAGACCCACCTCGAAACAAACACATACAGACTGAAAGTGAAGGGCTGGAAAAAGATATTTCACACAAATGGAGACCAAAAGAAAGCAGGAGTACCAATACTCATATCAGATAAAATAGACTGTGAAATAAAGACTGTGTAAAGACACAATGAAGGACACTACATAATGATCGAAGGATCAATACAAGAAGAAGATATAACAATTATAAATATATATGCACCCAACATAGGAGTACCACAATATGTAAGGCAAATGCTAACAAGTATGAAAGGGGAAATTAACAATAACACAATATAATAGTGGGAGACTTTAATACCCCACTCACACTTATGGAAAGATCAACTAAACAGAAAATTAGCAAGGAAACACAAACTTTAAATGATACAATGGATTAATTAGTTAGAACTAATTGATATCTGTAGAACATTTCACCTCAAAACAATGAATTTCACCTTTTTCTCAAGTGCACATAGAACCTTTTCCAGGATAGATCACATCCTGGACCATAAATCTAGCCTTGGTAAATTAAAAAAAAAAAAAAAAAATTGAAATCATTCCAGGCATCTTTTCCGATCACAATGCAGTAAGATTAGATGTCAACTACAGGAAACAAACTATTAAAAATACAGACATATGGAAGCTAAACAACATGCTTCTGAATAACCAACAAATAACAGAAGAAATAAAAAAAAAATCAAAATATGCATTGAAACAAAGGAAAATGAAAACACAATAACCCAAAACCTATGGGATTCAGTAAAAGCAGTGCTAAGTGGAAGGTTCATAGCAATACACGCTTACCTCAAGAAACAAGAGAAGAGTCAAACAAACATAACTCTACAACCTAAAGCAACTAGAAAAAGAAGAAATGAAGAACACCAGGATTAGTAGAAGGAAAGAAATCATAAAAATTAGGGCAGAAATAAATGCAAAAGAAGCAAAGGAGACCATAGCCAAAATTGTTCTTTGAGAAGATAAATAAAATAGACAAATCATTAGCTAGACTCATCAAGAAAAAAAGGAGAAGAATCAAATCAACAAAATAAGAAATGAAATGGAGAAATCACAACAGACAACACAGAAATACAAAGGATCAAAAGAGACTACTATCAGCAACTATATGCCAATAAAATGGACAACTTGGAAGAAATGGACAAATTCTTAGAAAAGAATAACCTTCCAAAACTGAACCAGGAAGAAATAGTAAATCTTAACAGACCCATCACAAGCATGGAAATCAAAACTGTAATCAGAAATCTTCCAGCAAACAAAAGCCCAGGAACAGACGGATTCATAGCTGAATTCTACCAAAAATTTAGAGAAGAGCTAATACCTATCCTACTCAAACTCTTTCAGAAAATTGCAGAAGAAGGTAAACTTCCAAACTCATTCTATGAGTCCAACATCACCCTAATACTAAAACCAGACAAAGATGCCACAAAAAAAGAAAACTACAGGCCAATATCACTGATGAACATAGATGCAAAAGTCCTTAACAAAATTCTAGCAAACAGAATCCAACAGCATATTAAAAAGATCATACATCATGACCAAGTGGGGTTTATCCCAGGGATGCAAGGATTGTTCAATATTCTCAAATCAAACAATGTGATACACCACATCTATAAATTGAAAAACAAAAACCATATGATTATCCCAATAGATGAAGAAAAAGCCTTTGACAACATTCAACATCGATTTATGATAAAAAGCTCTCCAGAAAGCAGGCATAGATGGAATATACCTCAACATAATAAAAGCTATATATGATAAACCCACAGCAAACATTATCCTCAGTGGTGTAAAACTGAAAGCATTTCCTCTAAAATCAAGAACAAGACAAGAGTGCCCACTCTCATCACTACTACTCAACATAGTTTTAGAAGTTTTAGCCACATAAATCAGAGAAGAAAAAGAAATAAAAGGAAACCAGATTGGAAAAGAAGAAGTAAAACTCTCACTGTTTGCAGATGACATGATCCTCTACATAAAAAAACCCTAGAGACTCCACTAGAAAATTACAAGAGCTAATCAATGAATGTAGTAAAGTTGTAGGATATAAAATCAACACACAGAAATCCCTTGCATTCCTATACACTAACAATGAGAAAACAGAAAGAGAAATTAAGGAAACAATTCTATTCACTATTGCAGCAAAAAGAATAAAATACTTAGGAACAAATCTACTTAAAGAAACAAAAGACCTATATATATAAAACTATGAGACACGGATAAATGAAATCAAAGATGACCCCAATAGTTGGAGAAATATGCCATGTTCGTGGATCGGAAGAATCAATATAGTGAAAATGAATATACTACCCAAAGCAATCTAGAGATTCAAAGCAATCCCTGTCAAGCTACCAACGGTATTTTTCAGAGAACTAGAACAAATAATTTCACAATTTGTATGGAAATACAAAAAAACTCAAATAGCCAAAGCAATCTTGAGAAAGAAGAATGGAACTGGAGGAATCAACCTGCATGACTTCAGACTATACTACAAAGCTACAGTCATCAAGACAGTATGGTACTGGCACAAAGACAGAAATGTAGATCAATGGAACAAAATAGAAAGCCCAGAGATACATCCACGCACATATGGACATCTTATCTTTGACAAAGGAGGCAAGAATATACAATGGAGAACAGACAAACTCTTTAACAAGTTATACTGGGAAAGCTGGTCAACCACTTGTAAAAGAATGAAACAAGATCACTTTCTAACACCATACACAAAAATAAACTAAAAATGGATTAAAGATCTAAATATAAGACCAAAGCTATCTTGAGAAAGAAGAATGTAACTGGAGGAATCAACCTGCCTGACTTCAGGCTCTATTACAAAGCCACAGTTATCAAGACAGTGTGGTACTGGCACAAAGAAAGAAATATTGATCAATGGAACAAAATAGAAAGCCCAGAGATAAATCCACGCACATATGGACACCTTATCGCTGACAAAGGAGGCAAGAATATACAATGGATTAAAGACAACCTCTTTAACAAGTGGTGCTGGGAAAACTGGTCAACCACTTGTAAAAGAATGAAACTAGACCACTTTCTAACACCATACACAAAAATAAACTCAAAATGGATTAAAGATCTCAATGTAAGACCAGAAACTATAAAACTCCTAGAGGAGAACATAGGCAAAACACTCTCCGACATACATCACAGCAGGATCCTCTATGACCCACCTCCCAGAATATTGGAAATAAAAGCAAAAATAAACAAATGGGACCTAATTAACCTTAAAAGCTTCTGCACATCAAAGGAAACTATTAGTAAGGTGAAAAGGCAGCCTTCAGAATGGGAGAAAATAATAGCAAATGAAGCAACGGACAAACAACTAATCTCAAAAATATACAAGCAACTCCTACAGCTCAACTCCAGAAAAATAAATGACCCAATCAAAAAATGGGCCAAAGAACTAAATAGACATTTCTCCAAAGAAGACATACAGATGGCTAACAAACACATGAAAAGATGCTCAACATCACTCAGTATCAGAGAAATGCAAATCAAAACCACTATGAGGTACCATTTCACGCCAGTCAGAATGGCTGCAATCCATAAGTCTACAAGCAATAAATGCTGGAGAGGGTGTGGAGAGAAGGGAACTCTCTTGCACTGTTGGTGGGAATGCAAACTAGTACAGCCACTATGGAGAACAGTGTGGAGATTCCTTAAAGAACTGGAAATAGAACTGCCTTATGATCCAGCAATCCCACTGCTGGGCATACACACTGAGGAAACCATAAGGGAAAGAGACACGTGTACCCCAATGTTCATCGCAGCACTGTTTATAATAGCCAGGACATGGAAGCAACCTAGATGCCCATCAGCAGATGAATGGATAAGAAAGCAGTGGTACATATACACAATGGAGTATTACTCAGCCATTAAAAAGAATACATTTGAATCAGTTCTAATGAGATGGATGAAACTGGAACCTATTATACAGAGTGAAGTAAGCCAGAAAGAAAAACACCAATACAATATACTAACGCATATATATGGAATTTAGAAAGATGGAAACAATAACCCTGTGTACGAGACAGCAAAAGAGACACCGATGTATAGCTCAGTCTTATGGACTCTGTGGGAGAGGGAGAGGGTGGGGAGATTTGGGAAAATAGCATTGAAACATGTATAATATCATGTTTGAAACGAGTCACCAGTTCAGGTTCGATGCACGGTACTGGATGCTTGGGGCTGGTGCACTGGGACGACCCAGAGGGAGGGGAGGGAGGGGAGGAGGGTGGAGGGTTCAGGATGGGGAACGCGGGTATACCTGTGGCGGATTCATTTCGATATTTGGCAAAACTAATACAATTATGTAAAGTTTAAAAATAAAATAAAATTAAAAAAAAATAAAAATAAATAAATATAAGACCAGAAACTATAAAACTCTTAGAGTAAAATATAGGCAAAACACTCTGACATAAATCACAGCAGGATCCTCTATGACTCACCTCCAAGAGTAATGGAAATAAAAGCAAAAATAGACAAATTGGACCTAATTGAACTTAAAAGTTTTTGCACAATGAAGGAAACTATAAGCCAGGTGAAAAGACAGCCTTCAGAATGGGAGAACATAATAGCACAAAAAGCAACTGACAAAGAATTAATCTCAAAAATATACAAGCAGCTCCTGCAGCTCAATTCCAGAAGAATAAATGACTCAATCAAAAGATGGGCCAAAGAACTAAACAGACATTTCTCCAAAGAAGACATACAGATGACTAATAAACACATGAAACGATACACAACATCACTCAGTATCAGAGAAATGCAAATCAAAACCACAATGATGTACCATCTCTCACCAGTCAGAATGGCTGCTTCAAAAAGTCTACAAGCAATAAATGCTGGAGAGGCTGCGGAGAAAAGGGGACTCTCTTACACTGTTTTTGGGAATGCAAATTAGTACAGCCACTATGGAGAACAGTGTGGAGATTCCTTAGAAAACTAGAAATAAAACTGCCATACAACCCAGCAATCCTACTGCTGGGCATACACACCAAGGAAACCAGAATTGAGACACGTGTATCCCAATGTTCATCGCAGCACTGTTTACAATAGCCAGGACCTGGAAGCAACCTAGATGTCCATGGGCAGACGAATGGATAAGAAAGCTGTGGTACATATACACAATGGAATATTACTCAGCCATTAAAAAGAATGCATTTGAATCAGTCCTAATGAGTTGGTTGAAACTGGAGCCTATTATACAAAGTAAATCAGAAAGAAAAACACCAAATATGTATACTAATGCATATATATGGAATTTAGAAAGATGATGACAATGACCCTATATGAGAGACAAAAAAAGAGACACAGATGTAAAGACAGTCTTTTGGACTCTGTGGGAGAAGGCAAGGGTGGGATGATTTGAGAGACTAGTATTGAAACATGTATATTATTATATGTGAAACAGATTGCCAGTCCGGGTTCGATGCATGAGACAGGGTGCTCAGGGCTGATGCACTGGGATGACCCTGAAGGATGGGATGGGGAGAGAGGTGGGAGGGAGACTCAGGATGGGGAACCCATATAGACCCATGGCTGATTCATGTCAATGTATGGCAAAAACCACTACAATATTGTAAAGTAATTAGCCTCCAATTAAAATAAATAAATTCATTAAAAATTAAATAAATAAAATCATAGCATTTGCACAGCTGCTTGGAAAAGAGAACTGGCTTTTCAAGTCCTGAGGGAGTCAGAGGCTCTGGTGTCATAAGCAGTCTTAGGTCTTTCCCAGTCTTTCTGAGGACCATGGGCATCAATATATTAGAACTCCACTAACCCCCTAAGACATACCTTTATTCCACAGCACAGTTCTTAGGGAGCTCTGGCCTAGGATTTTATCACCTAGGTAATCCCACAATTAAGTCTCTTTATAATAGAATTATTGTAAAATGTTTTATAAACTGTAATGTTTATGTTTGTACAAGTAGCCAATTTATGGTAGGGATCTCCTTTCTTCTACTCCATCTTGAAAGTTCAACTATGACACTAATGAAACACCTCCCTTCAGTGTTACAAGTATCTATTTCATCTATTAATAGCCCTCAGTTGTAAAGACAGGTTAATTTTACTTTTTTAGAGATCTTTATATGCAACCTGGTAAGTCTGGTTATATAGTTATTGATGTGAGCTGCTAAAACTTTTATAGACTCATCTGTAAAACTAAAATTGATGCACAAGGTCACTGAATCTACAAAATAAACTGAGGTGTTGGATCTCTCAGATTTTCTTCCTCTGGCTTTGGAGAGAACATAAGCCATGTGAAGTTGAATGTATGAATTAATCTTCATTTGTTTAGGTGTTGAGTAATTGCTATAGACAGAAGGGCTTAGGGGCTTCCTCGGTGACTCAGTGGTAAAGAATCCACCTACAATTGCAGGAGCCAGAGAAGACACAGTTTTGATCCCCGAATCTGGAATATCCCCTGGAAGAGGAAGTAGTAACCCACTCCAGTACTCTTGCCTGGAAAATCCCATGGACAGAGGATCCTTTTGGGCTACAGTCCATAGGGTCGCAAAGGGCTGGACACGCCTGAGTGACAGCACACGTGCACACAGCAGAGCTTCTTTGACAAGAGTTTTTGCTGTTTCATTCCCAGGCTCTCCTTCCCAGCTGTCCTGCATGTTCATTTTCTGAGATTCCTCAAATGTAATTCTGGTTAGGTGGGGGTGGTCCCAATGGACATGATACTGCCAAGTCTCTGAGACAAGAATGAATGTCGTAAATATACGATTATTCATTTCTAAGATGTACCAACCCTATGTTAGTTGCTCAGTCATGTCTGATTGTGGGTAGGCATTCCCTTCTCCAAGGGATCTTCCTGACCCAGGATCAAACCTGGGTCTCCTACATTGCGGGCGGATTCTTTACCATTTGAGCTACCAGCAAAGCCTGCACAGTTCCTATAGCTATTGCCAAGAGAAGGCAAGATTGTGTTTATAATTTCAGCAGGCCAACATTTTCAAATGACAGTGTTATCTACAAGCTTTATTAATAGATGAGAAAATTTTCACATAAAGTCCATATGTTAAGTCGTTTGTCATGACTGGGTGAGTTAAAGGTTATGTCATCTCTTGGTGAAGACTGTAAACTTGGGGGATACTTATGACTGCATATTTTAAATGATATCTACAATTAGGGTAACAGTGCTAGGAATAGAATTGAGTGAAATAAAAAATTGTCTGGAAACACTGATCACGTATCCAGTTTAACCAGCTCAGTAAGGATATAGTTCAAGAAAAGTCAAAGAGATTTTGTGTGTGCTTAATCGCTCAGTCGTGTATGACTCTTTGTGATTCATTGAACTGTAGCCTGCCAGGCTCCTCTGTCCATGGTATTTTTCAGGCAAGAATACTAGAGTGATAGCCATTTCCTTCTTCAAAGGATCTTCCCAACCCAGGGATCAAGCACACTTCTGTGTCTCCTGCATTGCAGATGGATTCTTTACCTGCTGAGCCACTGGGGAAGCCCCAGAGAGATTTAGGGCAAATGGAAAGTCATTTCCACCATGTACCCATGCATATTTCTGATGACATATATTTTCATTTCACATATTAAATTTTCAGCTCAAGGTAATTTACAACTTCATTTTTTATTAATTACAAAAGAAAGGATTAGTACTTAACAATCCTGTACAATAACCTAAGGATCTGGGGATTAGTTTCTTCTCCTGGAATGTATTAGTAACCAAGGAGTATCTTAGAAAGTATAATATATTCTGGTAATCATCCACCATTTAATTTTACTGTCTGCCAAAATCTGTAGCAGTTAAAGTTAAGTGAACAATTTATATTATAAAATTTCTCTGCTGATACAAGGATTTTTAAAGGTATCATTTATTATAAACACTGCTGCCAGTATTTCTTTAAGCTTCTAGATATTCTAAAGTCTATTTTGATTGTAGGTTATAGTGATTTAACAGAGGTTAAAGGCACATTCTTTTATGACTTGCCTCAACATTTTGATGTAACTAGAAAGAGGAATTAGATTACTGATATTGATTAAAAAACATTTTTGAGGGAGGAAGCAGTAAGTAAGGGAAGAAGTACAAAATATTGTACTTCTTTTACCATCTCCCCTACCTTATTTATTTATTTTCCTTCTATCAACTACTTCTGTATGTAAATAGTTATTGTTTCTTCATTATTTGTGTTTATTAATGTATTCATCTTAACAGTTACAGTCAAATAATTTTGAGACAAGAGACTAACAGTGTGTGTGTTTTCCTTTTTCATCTGTTAAAAATGTTAGCAAGAAGGCAGATTCACAAGATTTTTCTACATCACCCTAGTTTTAGCATCACTGTTAGAAAACAGTAAAAGGAAACAAAAAGGATTAAGCCCATAATGGCAAGTACATGAGTGTTGCTTCATTAGAGAAAAACAAAATCAAGTAGATAGAAAGAAGCTGGAAACATTGAAATAGATGGAAAAGAGCAGCAAACACCTCAATCCAGAGTATGCACAGGCAGTGCAAGCAGTGACCATCAGGGAGGGAGGTTCCACCTCACATATTGAGTCACTGAATTCTGGAAAACAATGAAGTAAAAGCCTCACTTTCAGTGATAACATTAATTTGAACTTGGAGTACCATTTTCATCCAAAATGTGTGGCAAAATAAAAACCTTTTTGTATACATAGGAACCCAGAATATTTAAGGTACACAAACCCTTTTTGAGAAATGACTTGAAAATATATTCAAACAAAACAAGGGAGGAAAAGCAGAAAGAGTGGAATGTGAAGAATTCAAATAGTGAATCTACATAAGAAATATAATGAACAAAATGACAAGATGGCAGACCTCTAGCAGGTCTAGAAAGCAATTGATTCAAATTAGAACAAAAAGTCAAAGTATTGCAAGAAAAAATAATTCTAAAAGGAGCCTGGAGTATACTTAGACAAAGAGAATCATTTAATTGGCCACATGATAAAGAAAACAACTCACTACCCTCTCCAGAGATGCTGGTAAACTAGTTCCAGCCAGCTAGCTTAAAATATTGTGAACTTAAGTATGTCATCTCAGAACTTTAAAACTTTGTCTGATTGTATTGCTATCAGTTTATGTTTAATTATTTGTATTTATTTATTGTCTTTGTCATGTTTTGTCATTGTTAGGAAACTAGATTTCATGTCATATGGTAATATTACCTATTATGCCTATTATGAAGTGTATATATAAAAGTGACATATACACACATATGGGGAAGGCAATGGCACCCCACTCCAGTACTCTTGCCTGACAAATCCCATGGATGGAGGAGCCTGGTAGGCTGCAGTCCATGGGGTCGCTAAGAGTCGAACACTACTGAGTGACTTCCCTTTCACTTTTCACCTTCATGCATTGGAGAAGGAAATGGCAACCCACTCCAGTGTTCTTGCCTGGAGAATCCCAGGGACGGGAGAGCCTGGTGGGCTGCCGTCTATGGGGTTGCACAGAGTCGGACACGACTGAAGCGACTTAGCTTAGCAGCATACACGCATATACATATATGAATATTTTATACCATTTATAGCAGTATATTTTATACAGAGATATTATCTTATTATATAATTTATTATATGCAGCATTAATATAACTATATATTGGTAGTGTATATTATATACAAAAAGATTGTGTTTTTTTTGGCCTGTGTGTTTAATGGCCTTTATATAAAATAGAGTTACCATACAGAAAGACTGGGACAGATCCATGCTTATCCCCAGGGACATCTGGAAGTCTGGTATTGGCTTTGGGTATTACAAAGATGAAGGACTAGCTAGTAATTTATAATATAATGCATTGTGTAAAGTATGAAATCCCCCTGGTGGCACCCAGGGCCAGCTTATTTACCTTGTTTAGGGATGTATAGATTCATGGCTTACACGATTTCACTGATTTCCTATCTTGGTTTGACTATATGGTTAGTGGGGCATCAAAGACTCTGCTAGAATCTTTTCCGTTAACTCTCCTAAAACCACAATTTCTTGCATATATCTTGATGGTTCATAACCCAGAGACGAGGTGCATCCTGTGTGACTAAGAAAAGATTCTGTGTAGGCGTGCCTGCAAATCTCCCAGTCTCGGATGCTGGCTTGCACGTTCTTTCTCCTGCTTTGCTGTTTTATCTTGCAAAGGTTTTATCTGAGTGTGTTATATAGAATTTTGCAGACCCTTTAAAGTATTCAACCTTGTATAGTTGTTGCAGTCATAATTCATTTATTTACAAAAGAAATGTACCTGAAGATACCAAGAAGAAGAAATACTCACTCACACATCTACATTTATCATACAGAATAAGGTAATGGGCAAACAGTTATATTTGGTTTTGTTGTTAACTGATTTTTTTTTTGAAATGTCCTCAGTAAGCTTTCATAATTGGATATTTTGTGGCCAAAAGTATTGGATCATGCTTTTCTTCATCAGACATCTTTCTAAGCCCTGAAACTTCAGTGGCTAAACTTTGATTTGATTTAGAATTACTGACTCTCACAACACATATCAAGAGTGAATGGACAAACATTTCTTAACAGTACCAACTCAGTCTTTTATGGCATGTTTCCTCCAATTTTGTGATCCTTCTACAAATGACCATTTCATGATTCTGAGCCCTTAAAAATTCAGAACTATAGCAAAGCTTATCCTCTCTATATTAGATATCTATTGCTAAATTTAAAAGAAAAAAATTACCTTAAAGTTTAGCCAATTGAGATGACAACATTTACTGTCTTCTGGTTTCTGAGATCAAGAATATGGGAGCAGCCTAGCTGGGTCGTTCTCTCTCAAGGTCTCCCGTGAGGTTGCGGTCTTACTGTTGGCCTGGGCTGTCCTCATCCAAGTCCCCACTAGGGCTGGACTCACTCACATGGCTTTTGGCATGAGGCTTCAGTCTCTTGCCACATGGGCCTCCCCATGTGCTGCCTGAGTATTCTCCCAACACAGCGCCTGTCTCTCCTCAGAGTAGGCAATTCAAACAAGGCAGAGAATGGAGAAAGGGAGACTCTAGGATAGAAGCCATTGTTTTTGTATAACCTAATTTCTGAAGCTGTCTACCAGCATTTTTGCTATATTCAATTTGTTAGAAGGGCATTACTAAGTCCAATGGATTCCTAAATTACTTTAAAGGCAGAGTATGAATATCAGGAGCAAGGTCACTGAGCCATTTTACAGAATGCTTACCACAACTTCTGAGTGTTTTATGTTCTTGGATATGCTCAGTCTATTTCCATGTCCACGAACAGTGGACATGGAACTCCTTTTTGGCTTAACATCTAATTTTGGAAACATAACAAAGAACCTAGCATACAGGAGACAATAAATATATACTCAGTGGATGAATATATAGTACAATGCACAGCTCACTGGGGAACTTTAACAAATTTGACAGAGCATAACAATTAGAAAAAGGAGTTTTCTCCATGGCTGAACTTCACGCTATATACTTTTATATTCTTAGAAACACTGGGGGCAGGTTCACAAATGTTCCTCTAAATATCACTTTATGTGCCATGGTAAGGGTGAAAAAGTATAAAATAGGGAATTTCAAAATCAAAAGTTCTTGATTTTTTTTTTTTTTTGCCATGATACAATTGCCCTTAAACTATATGGATGCTGTCTCTTCAGCTGCTGTAGGAAAAAGTGAATTAGAAGGTGTCCAGTGTTCCTATATTCTACCTTTGTTTTTGTTTTTAATCTAAGCCATTTGTTTGCATTCTGCATTTGATATGCACTAATAGGTTTATGATCTAGATTATTTTAAATTCTCAAAATCCTACATAAGTCCTAATCTTGATAAAATTTATTCTCCATAAATGCTTTCACTTCCATTAAAATATTTATGACATAGGTTCATCACTTTGTATCTTTTCTTCAAATTAAAATCATTTTGAAAAGAAAATGTTTGAAAAATTAAAATTATAAGCAACCTAAGGTATAGCAAAGGATGTTTCTGTTTAACATTTAGTAGTTCAGCCTAATTCTACTTTCTAAATGTACTGATGTTTCATATTCTTGAGGAATATGGGCTTCTCTGGTGGCTCAGATGATAAAGAATCCACATTCAGCATGGAAGACCTGGGTTGATTCCCTGGGTTGGGAAGATCCCCTGGAGATGAGAATGGCTACCCACTCCAGTATTCTTGCCTCTAGAATTCCTTGTACAGAGGAGTCTGGTGGGTTACGGTCTATGGGGTTGCAAACAGTTGGACATGCCTGAGTCTTTCAGTCATTCATGCTTAGGGAGTACAATGGTACAATACAAAACAGTGTATTTTTATACCAAAAGAAAACAATAAAATCTAAATCATCTGATGCCTCTGAGATTATAGTGAAGGCATTTATTTAAAGAAGTTTTTCTTCTTTTCAGAAATAGTAACTCTTTTAAGAGAATTAGAAAGGAATCAAGAACACCTAATGAATATGCAGAGTCATTTTAATGACAGTTTAATATTTTTAAAAGTGAAAGGCAAGTTTTAGAGCATTTCTGTATGTAAAGCCTATTCAGTTTTTGTAAAAAAAAAAAAATTCACACAAATCTCAGAACAAAGATATTTGGAGAGACTCTAAAACTTACAAATTATCAAATTAGTTTTAGATAATTTTGTGTATCTTTGAGATTCTTCATGGCAGAACTGATTTGAGCAAATCAGTGGCTTATAACTCTTTGCAAAAACAGCATGCTGTTGCTGCTGCTGCTAAGTTGCTTCAGTTGTGTCCGACTCTGTGCAACCCCATAGATGGCAGCCCACCAGGCTCCGCTGTCCCTGGGATTCTCCAGGCAAGAATACTGGAGTGGGTTGCCATTTCCTTCTCCAATGCATGAATGTGAAGTTGCTCAGTCGTGTCCGACTCCTAGGGATCCCATGAACTGCAGCCTACCAGGCTCCTCCGTCCATGGGATTTTCCAGGCAAGAGTACTGGAGTGGGTTGCCAAATTTCTTCTGATCAAGGTATAATAAACTTTTAATCAAAATGTGCACTTGATGCAATGATAGGATGCCATTTAAAATTTTATTAATGGAATAAAAGGAAAGGTGAAAGAAGACTATTAAGGTAAATGATAGCAAAGAATGACAATGGTAATGATAGTAAACCAGGACAATGGTTAATTTAAAATGTCCTTTAGAAACGAGCCTCCAAGACTTTTCTCTCTCTTTCTTATAAGGTAAATGGCAGTCAAAAAATTTAGTTTAATCTGATTTTTGATTAATCTCATATTTTAAATCAAGCTTAATGATAACTTCGTTATTTGGCTATCATATCTGAACATTCATTTGGATTATTCTTCAATTATGGGCAACATCCATTTCCCACAGGAAAATGGGGAAGACTGCCCTTCAAAACGCTATTTCTCTTATAATGAAGACACACAAATGATTGGATATAAAATAACCTTCTACTTGAAGTTTCCCTGTACACAGGCAGGAACAGGAAACCCCATTTTCAGTGTACAGCTCCTGAAGAAGTTAAAGTTGTGTGATAAGAGGATAAGGAGTTGATCAAATTCCTAAAACAAAAAAAAAAAAAAAGAAAAGAAAAGAACATCCTTTACATATAAGTATAGTGTTTTAAAAATACTCAAAAATGCTGTATATACTATAAGATGATACTGCTTAGGTACAGTAAAATGGTAACAGTATGACATGTAATTAAGTCACAAGTAGGAAATCAGTTTAGTAAACCTATGCTGAGCCACAGTGATGCTCAAGCACTAAACCTAACAAATACTTAATGAAGAAAACAAAAAGACATTTTTCCTCTCTAGAAGCATAAATGTGCCCTGGTTTAATGCATAGAACATTATAATGTAAAATAAAACAGAAAAGTATACAATATCTTGTACTTGATATTGTCTGGGAGTGATTAGGTTCAGAAATTGAGATATTCCAAATCTCGAAAATTGAGAAAACTATCCTAAAGTTAAATATTTAAGCAATCAAAAAAAATTTTTTATCAGTTCTATAACATAGTTACAGAAGATCATTAATCCCTGATATTCTCAGAATACTATGAGACCTAATTTGGATATCACCAGCTTTTCTTATGCATCCTTATGAAATGAGAGGTTAATCAATTCTGTTTTTTTAATTAATTTATTTCTTTATTGAAAGATAATTGCTTTACAGAATTTTGCTGTTTTCTGTCAAACCTCAACATGAATCAGCCATAGGTATACACATATTCCCTCCTTTTTGAAACTCCCTCCCATCTCTCTCCCCATCCTACCCCTCTAGGTTGATACAGAGCCCATGTTTGAGTTTCCTGAGCCATACAGCAAATTCCTGTTGACTATCTATTTTATATATGGCAGTGCAAGTTTCCATTTTACACTTTCCATACATCTCACCCTCTCCCCATGTCCATAAGTCTGTTCTCTTTGCCCTGTAAATAAATTCTTCAGTACCATTTTTCTAGATTTCATACATATGCATTAGAATACAGTATTTATCTTTTCTCTCTGACTCACTTCACTCTGTATAATAGGTTCTAGGTTCATTCGCTGGGTCATATGGAGGGTTTTATTCCTAGTTTTTAAAGAAATCTCCATACCATCTTCCATAGTGGCTATTATCAATTGACATTCCCACCAACAATTCAAGAGCATTCCCTTTTCTCTCCAGCATTTATTGTTTGTAGACTTTTTGAGGATGGCCATTCTGACCGGTGTGAGGTGATATCTCATTGCAGATTTTGTTTGCATTTCTCTAATCATGAGTGATGCCGAGCGAGCCATCTGTATGTCTTCTTTGGAAAAGTGCCTGTTTAGGTCTTTTCCCCACTTTTTGATTGGGTTGTTTGTTTTTCTAGTATTGAGTAGTATGAGCTGCTTTTATATTTTGGAAATTGATCCTTTGTCAGTTGTTTCACTTGCTATTATTTTCTCCGATTCTGAGAGTTGTTTTTTCATCTTGCTTATAGTTTCCTTTGCTGGGCAAAAGCTTTTAAGTTTAGTCAGGTCCCAGTTGCTTACTTTTGTTTTTATCTCCATTACTCTAGGAGGTGGGTCATAGATGGAATCTTCTGCCTGTGTTGTCCTTTAAGAGTTTTATAGTTTCTGGCCTTACATTTAGGTCTTTAATTCATTTTAAGTTTATCTTTGTGTGTGGTGATAGGAAGTATTATAATTTCATTCTTTTACATGTAGCTGTCCAGTTTTCCCAGCACTATTTATTGAAGAAGCTGTCTTTGACCCATTGTATATTCTTACCTCCTTTGTCAAAAATAAGGTACCCATAGGTGCATGGGTTTATTTTTGGGCTTTCTATCTTGTGCCATTGATCTATATTTCTGTTTTTGTACCAGTACCATACTGGCTTGATGACTGTAGCTTTGTAGAATAATCTGAAGTCAGGAAGCTTGATTCCTCCAGCTCCATTCTTCTTTCTCAAGACTGCTTTCACTATTTAAGGTCTTTTGTGTTTTCATATGAATTGTGAAATTTGTTGTTCTAGTTCTGTGAAAAATGCAATTGGTAATTTGATAGGGATCACATTGAGTCTATAGACTGTATTTGGTAGTATAATCATTTTGACAACATTGATTCTTCCTACCCAGGAAAATGGAATATATCTCCATCTGTTTATGTCATCTTTGATTTCTTTCATTAGTGTCTTATAATTTTCTGTGTACAGTTCTTTTGTCTCCTAAGTTTATTCCTAGATATTTAATTATTTTTATTGCAATAGTGAATAGGATTGATTCCTTAATTTCTCTTTCTGATTTTTCATTGTTAGTATATAGAAATGCAAATGATTTCTGTGTGTTGATTTTGTATCCTGCAACTTAGCTAAATTCACTGATTAGCTCTAGTAATTTTCTGATACTACCTTTAGGGTTTTCTATGTACAGTATCATGTCATCCGCAAACAGTGGGAGCTTTACCTCTTCTTTTCTGATCTAGATTACTTGTATTTCTTTTTCTTCTCTGATTGCTCTAGCTGGGACTTCCAGAACTAGATTGAATAATAGTGGTGAAAGTGGATACCTTTGTCTTGTTCCTGATCTTAGGGGGAATGCTTTCTGTTTTTCACCATTGAGATTAATGTTTGCTGTAGGCTTATCATACATTGCCTTTACTATGTTGAGGTAGGTTCCTTCTATGCCCATTTTTTGAAGGGTTTTGACTTAGCAGCAGCAGCAATCATAAATGGGTGCTGAATTTTGTCAAAGGTTTTTTCTGCATCTATTGAGATAATCATATGGTTTTTATCTTTCAATTTGTTAATATGGTATATCACATTGATTGATTTGTGTATATTTAAGAATCCTTGCATTCCTGGAATAAACCCAACTTAATCATGGTGTGTGAGCTTTTTGATGTGTTGCTGAATTCTGTTTGCCAATATCTTGTTGAGGATTTTTGCATTTATGTTCATCAGTGATATTGGCCTGTAGTTTTCTTTTTTGTGTGTTGTCTTTTCTGATTTTGGTATCAGGGTGATGGTGGTCTTGTATAATGAGTTTGGAAGTTTTGCTTCCTCTGCAGTTTTCTGAAAGAGTTTTAGAAGGATAGGCATTAGCTCTTCTCTCAATGTTTGATAGAATTCTCCTATGAAGCCATCTGGTCCTGGGATTTTGTTTTTTTGGGAGATTTTTGGTGACAGCTTCAATTCAGTGCTTGTAATTGAGTTGTTGATAATTTCTATTTCTTCCTGGTTCAGTATTGGAAGATTGAAATTTTCTAAAAATCTGTCCATTTCTTCCAGGTTATCCATTTTATTGCCATGTAGTTGTACATAATAGTCTCTTATAATCCCTTGTATTTTTGCATTGCCTGTTGTAACCCCTCCTTTTTCATTTCTAATTTTTTTGATTTGATTCTTCTCTTTTTTTCTTGATAAGTCTGGCTAAAGGCTTGTCAATTTTGTTTATCTCCTCTAAGAAACAGTTTTTAGTTTTATTAATCTTTACTATTGTTTATTTCATTTCTTTTTCATTTGTTTCTTCTCAGATCTTTATGATTTATTTCCTTCTACTAATTTTGTTTTTGTTGTTGTTGTTGTTCTTCTTCTTTTCCAGTTGTTTTAGGTGTAAAATTAGGTTGTCTACTCGATGTTTTTCTTGTCTCTTTTGGTAGGATTGTATTTCTATAAAATTCCCTCTTAGAACTGCTTTTGTTGCATCCCATAGGTTTTGAGTTGTTGTGTTTTCATTGTCATTTGTTTCTAGAAATTTTTTGATTTCTTCAGTAACCTGTTGGTTATTTAAAAACGTATTGTTTAATCTCCATGTGTTTGTGTTTCTTACACTTTTTTTTTTCCCCTTGTAATTGATATCTAGTCTCATAGCACTGAGGTTGGAGAAGATGCTTGGTATGATTTCAATTTTCTTAAATTTACTGAGGTTTGATTTGTGACCCAAGATATTGTCTATCTTGGAGAATGTTTCATGTGCACTCTACATTTGGATGGAATGTCCTGAAGATATCAATGAGATCCATCACATCTAATATATCATTTAAGACTTGTGTTTCTTCATTAATTTTATGTTTGAATGATCTGTCCATTGGTGTGAGTGGGATGTTAAAGTCTCCTTCTATTATTGTTTCACTGTCGATTTCTGTGTTTATGTCTGTTAGTGTTTGTCTTATGAACTGAGGTACACCTATGTTGGGTGAAAAGATATTTACAGTTCTATCTTCCTCTTGGATTGATCTCTTGGTCATTATGTAGTATCCTTCCTTTTACTATTCTTTCTTTGTTTTTAGTCTTTGTTAGCGTGATCAGTATGTGTCTTGGCATGTTTCTCCTTGGGTTAATCCTGTATGGGACTCTGTACTTCTTGAACTTGATTCACTATTTCCTTTTCCATGTGGTGGGGAATTTTCAACTATAATCTCTTCAAAAATTTTCTCTGAGATTATCCTTAGTTCTTGTCATTCTTTTTACTTTATTCTGTTCTTCAGAAGTTATTTCCACCATTTTATCTTCCACCTCACTGATTCGTTCTTCTGCTTCAAGTATTCTGCTATTGATTTCTTCTAGAGTATTTTTAATTTCAGTAATTGTGTTGTTTGTGTCTGTATGTTTATTCTTTAATTCTTCTATGTCTTTGTTAATTGATTCTTGCATTTTTTCCATTTTGCTTTCAAAGTTTTTGATCATCTTTACTATCATTATTCTGAATTCTTTTTCAGGTAGTTTGCCTCTTTCCTATTCATTTATTTGGACTTCTGTGTTTCTAGTTTGTTCCTTCATTTGTGCAGTATTTCTCTGCCTTTTCTTTTCTTTTTTTTAACTTATTGTGTTTGAGATCTCCTTTTCCCAGGCTTCAAGGAAAGTTGAATTCTTTCCTTGAAGAAGGTTGAATTCTTTCTTCCTTTTGGTTTCTGCCATCCTAAGGTTGGTCCAGTAGTTTGTGTGAGATTTGCATAGGGTATGATTTGTGCTGAGTTTTTGTTTGTTTGTTTTTCCTCTGATGGGCAAAGCTGAGTGAGGTTGTAATACTGTCTGCTAATGACTGAGTTTGTATTTTTGTTTTCTTTGTTGTTTAGATGAGGCGTCCTGCACAGGGTGCTATTGGTGGTTGGGTGATGCCAGTTCTTGTATTCAAGCGTTTTCTTTGTGTGAGTTCTCACTGTTTGATACTCCCTATGGTTAGTTTTCTGATAGTCTAGGATCTTGGAGTCAGTGCTCCCACTCCAAAGAATCAGGGCTTGGTCTCTTAGCTTCATGCTCTAATTCCTCAGCCTTTGGGGTCTGCTTCATGATGCTGATATAGCTACCTTCACCAATGCTAACCACATATATTCCTCTTAATCAATTCTTAATTCCTATCCTTAACCAATCCCCTTCCACTCATCCAATCTCCATCCATAAAAAAAAAAAAAAAAGAAACAGAAAAGAAAGCTTTAAACCTGAAAAGAAAATATAACTCTCCCTCTTCTGTTCCTTCTTTCCTACCTATTATTTATCAATATATATCTATACAGAGCCTATAAAACTGTCTGTAGGTTTTTGGCATATAAGTGCCTGAAGATAATACATTCCTCTCTGCTTTTTATGGCCAGAATATAAGGAAGGATTAAGCTTCCTTTGCTTTTCAGTCAAAACTTCTTTGCTTTTTACACACTTTGAGTACAACATTAAGCTATTTGCTGGAAAGGACAGCTTGATCCACATCTTCCAGGTGTTCAACTATGGTTGGGGAAATATTAATAGCAGGATTACTTTAGGATATAATCAGGAATACACTCACAAACCAAGTTTAAGCCTTTAATTTTTCTTTTTACTCCTTTTTTTTCTCTTTCAACTGCCTAAGCAAACAAAACCAGAAGTTTCCTGAAGTGTTCTTCTGCAACCAAGTTTTACCTCCTGAGATTGACCTTCAGTTACCCTTTTCCCCTGTTACAGAAACTATCTATGGGTTGACTCATTGCCAATTCCTCCTTCCTCCTCCCTGACTCCCTTTCTTTTCTCATCAACCTCTGCAATCCAGAAGGAAACAAAATAAAACAAGTAGGATATTTTACTTTTGCCTTGTTGTTCCCCTCGCAGGATGAGTGGGCAGACTGTGACCTGCCCTCTGTCCTAATTCATGTGGGTAACTCTATCTACTTTCTGCGAGGCAGAATAATGTCACACTACTTCATTATCCCTCAGGCAAAAGCTGTAACTCAATTCTCTGTGTATGAAAAAGACAAAAAGGAGACAACAATATTTTATTTTTGTGCAAACCAATAAATGTTTGCTTCAACAGAGTGTACTGTGCTGGTTAACAGCCTAAGGAAGACTTACAAATATTGTATTTCAAAATATGTATTTGAATCTATAAATTTGTAATTGTACCCATTTTTGTGAGCCCTAAGACAGTCACTGGTTTTACAAAGAAAATGAGTCTTATCTCATAGCAATCACAATTAGGAAACTACTACAAAATATATATCATGAGCCTTAAAATAAGATTATTTTCAATCATCAAAAACACTTTTCTGAGGGATTTTTAATGATATTGGCATATTTTCAGAATATGTGATTGATAGGCAGAAAGTAGGATGCAAATATAGAGAAAGATATAAAGTCATTTTTGTTACTTAACTATAAGAGCTCAGGAATCATATTTCCTACATTCAAATCCCAAACTCTATTTCCTGCTGTTCTGCCACTTTGGGAAAGTTACTTTTTATTTCTCAGTCACACTTTTTTTTATTTGAAAAATTAGGGGAAATAAGAGTACAAAGCTCAGGAATTGTAATAGTGTGTATATATTGAATGGGATATAGCAGGATGCTTGGCACATAGTAAATCCTCCATAAATAATTATTGACATTTGAGTGGTCATGATCATGGCATCCTTGGGGAGATTTAATCTTCAGATGTGTGACTTGTAGAAAATCCATTGAATTCTGATATCAATAGCAGATGAGATTGTTGGAACTGTGTACAAAAGCATAAACAATATATTTTCTGTTTTTGTTTTATTTTCAGAGAAAATAGTAGTCTT
Source organism: Bos indicus x Bos taurus (assembly GCF_003369695.1). Taxonomy (NCBI): domain Eukaryota; kingdom Metazoa; phylum Chordata; class Mammalia; order Artiodactyla; family Bovidae; genus Bos; species Bos indicus x Bos taurus. The sequence goes on along the minus strand of NC_040103.1, from coordinate 22,712,355 downwards.
TACAAAGAATCTGGTATAGTATATTAATTCATGTTTACTTGGGAAATCACTAAAGAATGGCTGTTTACTGTCAAGTTAGTAGAGGATTGTTATCTAAAGACTATTTTATTTTTAATGAAAATCCTGAATCTTTCCCACAGAGTCTTGAAGAGCCCTTCTGTGGATAGATAGGCTTTGTTTTCTTCTAGAGTACACTAAGTAAAATCTCAAAAGGGGAACTGTGTAAATAGTGTAAAATTCAGTATACTCAAAGACCAAACAAATTCCTCCAACTTGTGTTTAATAAATAAAGCATCCAGTTACTAAAATCTCCTGAGTTGACATTGATTCTTTCCTTTATTGCCCTGAAATAGAGGGAAAATAAACATCTTCTGATTCATCCTTAAACAAATTCTCCACCACACTTTTTTTTCCCCTTCAGTGGTTCCTTTCCCATTTCCCATCCTCTTTTGATATGAGCAGGAATCTCTTCATATATATATATATATTTTTTTTTTTTCCCCTAGAATTGCTTTTGGACTATTCATTGATACAGAAACAGGAAATTTCTCTCTTGCCCTCACCTAAATAAATTTGTTCAACACTCAGTTCCCTGATGGGAAAGAGATGTCATATCTAAGCTTCACCTTTTGTTTGTGGGCAAAAGCTAGGCACTATCATCAAAGTTTCTCTCTTTCTCAGAAAAAATTGAATGCTCCTATTATTTGCTTAAGAATAACAGCCAAAAGAGAACAAGCTCCCTACCATCTCTCGGCCCCAAATACTTTCCCCATGATTCTTCTCTCCATGTGCAGCCTTAAGGTTCTTTCAGTGGAACAGCTACAAATGCTCACAACAGAGCCAATTAAGGCATTTTGAAGTATAGCACAAGAAAGGGTATATTGCAGTTACTCAGACATCACAGTCTCAAAAATATACCTGATGTATGTCTTCTAGCCAGAGCAATTTACACTAAAAACAGTGTTATTGTATACACTGAATGTCACAAATTCTATACCACCAATGTCATATATTACCATAGTAGAGGAAATGTGACTTCCTGGGAGATTGAGCAGTATCAGTAATTGTCCACTCAGGGCCTCTTCTTTTGGCCATTAGCAGTGTGGAAATGATTTCTATAGAAAGGTTACTTTTAGAGATTATTTTGATAATGCAATTTTTTAAAGATCACAACTGTTGAAATACAGACGTTAGTATGATTGTGGAATTTGTGAATGGCTCTGGAAAGAATAACCTGCTTTTTATTTTCTGTCATGAGCCACTACCTGATGATTTATCTTTCTCTTCCTAGGCATATTTGTTATCTATTGCTGAGTAACAATATTAAAACATTATCAGCTTAAGACAGTACAGTTTAGTACTTAACAGTTTTTGTGGGGCAGATACCCAGGCAAGACTTAACTGGATCCTTTGCTTAGAATATTATATTAAAATACAAATCAAGGTGTCAAACAGGGTTGTGGCCTCATCTTAGGCTTGCTTAGGTAAAAATCCTCTTTCAAACTCATTCAGGCTATTGGTAGAATTCAGTTCCTCATGGTTGTAGAACTGAGAGCTTCAATTTCTTTTTCTTGGCTATCTATCTACCAGAGGACACTCTCAGCTCCCAGAGACTTCCCACAGTTCTTACTATGGAATTCTCCACAATAGGTACTTATCTTCTCAAAGTCAGAGAGAAAAGGACACTCAGCAAGGCAAGTGTTATAATCTTATTTAATATAATCTCATAATCATGTGTATATAATCACATATGTTCCATCAATTTCCCCATTTTATTGGCTATAAGTAAGTCATAGTTCCTGCATAAACTCAAGGTAAGAGTATTATGCTGGACAACTTAAACCTCTGTTGAACACACCAGGGAAATACTTTATAACTTTTAATAAGATGCATACCTGAATTTAGTGAAACAAGTTGAGAGGCCTAGAGTAGTTAATTCCTAGAGACTTTAATGGAATAAAAGCAATGTTGATTCTGAACTAGATTCTTCTTTTGAAAACAGTTTTTATCTTCATTATATAGGAATTTAGAAGTAAGTTTGGGGCTTTCCTTGTGGTCCAGTGGCTAGGACTCTGGGCTTCTAATCTAGGGGGCCTGTTCAATTCCTGGTTAGGGAACTAGATCTCATATCCTGCATGTTGCAACTAAATATCCTGCATGTTGTAACTAAGACCCAGAGCAGTCAAATAAATAAATACTAAAAGCACACAAAAAGTAAACTTGATTCTTTCTCTAATCAAGACCAGATTTACTATAAATATTAAGGTGGCCTAAATATAATAACCAATTTTCAATTGTTTTGACCTATAGCATAATTTTATATGGGTCATCCTGAAACGTCCTACATATTTTGTTTTCTACATTCCAGGGAAAATTCCTGGAAATAATACCATTATGGAATAATATACACTGAATAAATGAAGAAAGTGAACTTCACTGGGATTATGTGACCAGCCTAAATTTATAGTAGTAAACAGCTAAGTAAGAGATTAAATCAGTAGAGAAATACAAGTTATTCAAAGCCTATACTTTTAATCATCTTTCAAAGACTTATTTTTAAAAATAAATTAATTGAATAATGATTATTTCTATCAGGCACTTTTTACCTAAGATCAAGGTATGTTGTTAGTTTTTGTAACAAGCATTGAAGAAAGAGTAGAAATAGGGAATAAAGACAATGTTCCTTTCTGAGTCTGCTCTTAATCTAGTTGTCTTTAATCTTTAGGTGCTTTTGGTACTTCTAAGTTTGCTTTTTGTCTTTGGCATTTTGCTGTTTCATTATGATGTGCTTAAACATGGATATAGATTTTATTTATATTGTTTGATATACATTTTGCCTATCTGTGAAATTATGTCTTTAACAGTTTCAGAAAATTAATAGCTATCCTCTTTGCAAATATGTTATTTCTTCCAGTCTCTCTATTCTTTTTGTGTTGAGGCTGATAGTATGCATGATGTTAGTTCTCACCCAACCCATTATATTCTTAAACTCAGATTTATAGATTACCATACCTTGCCTCCAGAGAAGGCAATGGCACCCCACTCCAGTGTTCTTGCCTGGAGAATCCCAGGGACAGGGGAGCCTGGTGTGCTGCCATCTCTGGGGTCACACAGAGTCGGACACGACTGAAGTGACTTAGTATAGCATAGCATAGCATACCTTGCTTCATTCTCTGTGCTAAAAATCAAATAATTTCTTTATGTCATGTTTCTGTTCATTAGTTTTCTTTTTGTTGTTGTTATTTTTAAGAGCAGTTTTAGTTTTATAGCAAAACTAAGAGGAAAGTACAGAGATTTTTAAAAAAATACTCCCTGCCCCAACGCATGCGTAGCTTCCCCCAATATCAGCATCCCCTGTCATAGAAGTATGAATACATTTTTTGTAACTAATGAAACTACACTGACACATCATTATCACCCAAAGATCAGAACTTACATTAGGGTTCACACTTGGTGTTGCACATTTTATGGATTTGAACAAATGTATAAAGATATGAATCCACCAGTATAATATACAGAGTAGTTTCACTGCACTGAAAGTATTCTGTGTTCTGCCTATTTGTTTCTGCCTTTCCCCTAACTCTGAACAGCCACTGATCTTTCACTGTCTCCATAGTTTTTACCTTTTCCAGAACATTATATAGTTGAATCATACATTTTACAGCCTTTTCAGATGGCTGCTTTCTCTTAGCAGTATGCATTTAAGTTTCCTCCATGTCTTGTTTGTGATGTCTTAACTCATTTCTTTTAAGTGTTGAATCCTATTCCATTGCCTGGATGTACCACAGTTTACTGATCCCTTCACCTACTGTAGGATGTCTTGGTTGCTTCCAAGTTTTGCCACTGTGAATCAAGCTGTTATAAACATTCATGTGCAGGTTTTTATGTGATCATACATTTTTAATTCCCTTATGTAAATACCAAAGAGCATAAACGCTAGATCACATGCTAAGAATATGTTTAGTTTTGAAAGAAACTGCCAAACTGCCTTCCAAAGTGGCTGTTATTCTGTATTCATTCCAACTAGAAATTAATGAGCGTTCCTGGAGCTCCACATGCTCACTATCATTTAGTGTTGTCAGTATTCTGGATTTTGGCTCTTCTAAAAGGTGTATAGCGGAGTCTCATTGTGTTGACTTGCCTTTCTCTGATGACATACGGTGTAGAACGTCATTTCATATGCTTATTTGCCATTTGTATATCCTTAGTGAGATTTCTCGGAGAAGGCAATGGCACCCCACTCCAGTACTCTTGCCTGGAAAATCCCACGGACGGGGGAGCCTGGTTGGCTGCAGTCCATGGGGTCGCTGAGAGTCGGACACGACTGAGCGACTTCCCTTTCACTTTTCACTTCATGCAGTGGAGAAGGAAATGGCAAGCCACTCCAGTGTTCTTGCCTGGAGAATCCCAGGGACGGGGGAGCCTGGTGGGCTGCCGTCTATGGGGTCCCACAGAGTCAGACACGACTGAAGCAACTTAGCAGCAGCAGTGAGATTTGTTAAGGTCTTTAGCCTTTTTTTTCCCTTCTTCTTTTTTTCTTCATTTGAGCTGTTTTTTTATTACTGAGTTTTAAGAGTTATTTTTATATTTTGAATAACAGTTCTTCATCAGATGTGTCTTTGCAAATATTTTCCCCCAGTCTATTACTTGTTCTCTCGTCCTCTTGGCATTGTCTTTCACAGGAGCTTTTTTGTTTTAATAAAGTCCAGTTTATTAATTATTTATTTAATGGATTGTGCCTTTGGTATTGTATCTAAAAAGTCATTACCATGCCCACATTCATCTATATTTTCTCGTATGTTATTTCCTAGGAGAGTTAGTTTTTTTATTTTACATTTAGGTCTATGATTCACTTTGAATTAAATTTTTTGAAAGATGTAAGTCTGTGCCTAGATTTTTTTTTCTAATGTAGATGTCCACATGTTCACACACCAATTGTTGAAGAGATTATCTTTGATCTACTGTATTCCCTTTCTCCTTTGTCAAGGGTCAGTTGAGTCTGTTCATTCTCTACTCTAAATTCTCTCTTTAGTTATATGTAGTAGCATGCTAAAGCTGAAACTCCAGTACTTTGGCCACCTCATGCGAAGAGTTAACTCATTGGAAAAGACTGATGCTGGGAGGGATTAGGGGCAGGAGGAGAAGGGGACGACAGAGGATGAGATGGCTGGATGGCATCACTGACTCGATGGACATGAGTCTGGGTGAACTCTGGGAGTTGGTGATGGACAGGAAGGCCTGGCGTGCTGCGATTCATGGGGTCACAAAGAGTCGGACACAACTGAGCAACTGATCTGATCTGATCTGATGGCTAATCCATTCTTTGGGTTTTTTAAACACATATATTTTTAAATTTTACATACTTAGGTAGATTCTTGATGTTTGGCTTTGAATAAACATAAAACTTCCTTATATTTTGCTCTTTTCATATGTCAAATAGAAATATAAAAATTGTTTCAATCTCAGAGAGTAGATGGATAGTTTAATCATTTAATATATTTAAAGCTGCTTGTAAATAGTTCCTGGTCTATTGTAAGTGATACAGTTACTATAATTCCAGCACCTATAATCCTTGACAATCTAAATCTGATATTTGCTATTCTATGAATTCTTAGGGAGAATTTTTTTTCCCAGAAAAGATATACATTTTCTTCTTCAGATCTCAGAACACATTAGCCTCAATCCACAGTTTCATATAATTAAAATTATTTGTTTCAGCACCTCCATTTCCCTACCACTGCTGCTGCTGCTAAGTCGCTTCAGTCTTGTCTGACTCTGTGCAACCCCATAGATGGCAGCCCACCAGGCTCTGCCATCCCTGGGATTCTCCAACACTGGAGTGGGTTGCCACTTCCTTCTCCAACGCATGAAAGCGAAAAGTCAAAGTGAAGTTGCTCAGTCATATCTGACTCTTAGCAACACCATGGACTGCGGCCTATCAGGATCCTCCATCCATGGGATTTTCCAGGCAAGAGTACTGGAGTGGGGTGCCATTGCCTTCTCCCCATTTCCCTGCTACCTAAGTCTACATGCCCATCACAGTGGTTGCTGCTGCTGCTGCTAAGTCACTTCAGTCATGTCCGACTCTGTGCAACCCCATAGACGACAGCCCGCCAGGCTCCCCTGTCCCTGGGATTCTCCAGGCAGGAACAGTGCTTGCACTGAAAGTCAATTATTTCATATTTGGTTACAACCCTTTCTGTTTACCTTTCAATATGTCTCCTTTTTGACTTTTTTAAAGATGTATTTTGTTGAAATACGTGTTGATTCACAATGTTGTGTTAGTTTCTGTACCAAAGTGATTCAGATATATATATATATATATATATAAAAATGTGTGTGTGTGTATAAATACACACACATATTCTTTTACATTCTGGCTTATTACAAGATATTTAATATAGCTCCCTGTGCTATACATTAGGACTTGTTGTTTATACATACTATCTATAATAATTTGTATCTGTTAATCCCAAATTCCCAGTTCACCCCTTACCCACCCTCTTCCTTCTTGACAACCACAAGTGTTCTCTGTATTTGTGAGTCTGTTTCTGTTTCATAGGTAAATTTGTTTGTGTCATATTTTAGATCCACATATAATTGATATCATATGGTATTTGTCTTTCTGACTTACTTCACTTAGTATGATAATCTCTTGTTCTATGTTGCTGCAGATGATATTAGCTCATTTTTCATTATGGCTGTATAGTTTTTTTTTATTATATGAATGTATCATCTCTTCTTTATCCATTAATTTATCAATGGAATAAGTCTTCTTTATTATTTAGATCCTGGAAATGTGATAAAGTGGGTTTTTGTAAGTTATTAAATGGTGCTCAAGTAATTCAAATGGTTTATTCTACCATAAAACTGCAAACAAAATCTCTAATCTTGTCATTACCAGTCATACAAACTATCACATAAAGTTACCAAAGAATTTTCAGTTGTTATAAATTTGCTTACTATCCGATTTAATTTTCTACAACACAACAAATTGGAGTATATTTCCTACACTTTTTTCTAATAAGAGGATAGGAAACTGGTTTCAAATTGAGTATTGTTCAGAATTTTAGTTTAGATGTTACATATTTCAATATGATTCAGAAGCTTTCTTCTGTTTTACTTTTGGTTTTTTTTTTCAGTACATAGCTTGTCATTATATAATGGACTTCCCAAAATTAGTCTTTACTATGTCATGAAAAATTCAACCAAATGGTACTTATTAAAGTGAAATCACATCTTTGTTTTAAAGACCATACCAAATTCCCAAACTTCCAGCTTTTTTTTTTTTGAGTGCTTTTTTTTTCCCTCAAAAATAAGCAATTCTCATAGTTATTTATAGGAAAAAACAGTTCTCCTGGAGGCTTGAAAATGGTTTCTAACTGCCAAAAACACAATAATTCCTCTCAGAATTAAGTGGTAGAAATAATGATATGGAGGAGTAGAGTCCATCAGTCATTAATACCTTCTTGATCTAAATTTAGTCTCAGTCAGTATATTAGTAAACTTCTTTATATTTGATAACTTTGGTTAATATTTTTCAGAGGGAAAGTGGCTTTTGGGTTTTTATGATGCTATAGATTTTCCAGAAGCCATTCACATATTCCACTGCAGTGGACCGAATTGCCTTTAAACAACATTTCTAGCCTTTATTGTGTCGTCTGGCATTTTGCTTTTGTTCCCATAACGTATTGTTATTTAGTGACAATATTATCTCAAAGCAGTATTTGTGATTGGAAATGCTGTAAAAATTTTATACCTTGAAATATGAAGATTACACCTATATTGGAGAAGGCAATGGCAACCCACTCCAGTACTCTTGCTTGGAGAATCCCATGGACGGAGGAGCCTTTTTAAAGTTAAAAAAAAATCTTTAGCCCTTTATCCTGTCTTCTCCCTTAACTTCATTATGCTCCTTCTATATTTTGAAGTTTAATTGTGAATTACCTTGAATATACTTCCTATAACATCCCTTAAGTACAGTTAATGTAGGACTAAAATTTTCAGTGTTTCAGGTTTCTACTAAAGAACATAATTTGCTATATACTTGTGGACAAGAAATCATCTGTATTTATTTATGTGTTTAGAGACTCTGAAAATCCTAAAACCAGGAGGGGTAGAATATGAGGAGATTGGTCATATCAACTGACTTTCAAACTAGATGGCTCCTGTCCATTCCAGCATCATTGGTCTATTTGTCTGAAGAATATTTTCTTCTACGAAAAAAATCATAAACTTAAAAAAAAGAGAGAGAGAAAATGGTTTTAGAACCATAGAGAGAAGACTTTAGATAAAGAAGATAGTGATATCTAAACTTACATTTATATGTCATTAAACAATGGCAAGAATTTTTATTTTTGATTGTTTTTAAATTTGAACTTACAAAAATACACAATGTATTATTTTATGAAAGCATCATAGCACAGTAAAATAATTGACTTTGAAGATTACAAGTGCTTGTCTTAAGACTTTATTATTGCTTTTGTGCCCTTAGATATGTGTGTAAGCTTTCTGAAATATAATATTCATTTGTGTAAAAAGGTGACCTCAGGATAGATTTGTTGTGAAAGTTAAGTAATACAGTGAAATGCTTGATGCATTTTGAACACAATTTTCAATCAATAAATAATTCAAATAATTATTTGGAATTAGTGGCCACTGAACAACAAATTTAACAAGTGTATTAATTTCCAAAATATTATTGAATATTGAAAAATAAAGAATAAAGATCTTATGATATAGCTCATAATAGTATCTGAAATAGTCCTTATCTGTCGGTGGATATATCAAGGAATTAATAAATTACATAGCCAATATTTATAAGATAGAACCTATTTCTTTCCTTCTACATATAGGTGTTTTAAAATGTATTGTTAAGTAGATGGTCTCTTTGTTGATGATCAGTGTTAACTATTAATTATTTCATAAATTTTGTATATTGGTCTCTAAAATTCTGTTGACTCTATGGAAGAGCATAATATTTTCTTAAATAAATTTTTTTTCCCTCTCCAGTCCCATTTCTACATTAACTATGGATTTAGCCAACTAGAGATTTTGTAAGTTTGAAAATGTTTGATTTGGAATTCTAGTTTTCATAAACATATGCAATTTTCTAAATAAATAAATGAATGCACTTTTCATTTGCTCAAATATTTGTTCATTTACTGTTGTTCTATTAAATGACTAATCCATGCCAGGCATTTTTCTGACTTCTGGGGAAGCAGAAGTGAAGACATGATCTTCAAAGACAGCATATGTCATTGATTTAGTCTAAAACCTTTCTAAACATTATATTGTTAAAGTGTTTCGAGAATGAAAGCAATCTATGACCTAGATGAAAATTACCACCTGCACCTAAGAATCAAATAGATTTGAATTAGAACCTTGTCTTTGCTTTTGATGTCTTTGTAATCTTAAATGATTTATAAATTGTTCTTATACTCAAGCTCATTATTTTGAAATAATTTGTCACACACACAGATGCCTACTCCTTAAAAATGATAAGCGTATTGATATTTCTGCTATGATTTCCAAAGACTTATCATTCTATTGAATTTCCACAATTTTTTCCCCTCTGAACATAATACCAGTGGTAGGAAACAACCCCTGATGAGCAGTCAGACTCAGCAGCCATTCTCAATTTCCCTCAAATTGTTTTTAAGAGTTTGTTTATTATTAGTATTATTATTTTTTCAACCAAGTCATTCAATTCCTAGAAAGTGTTTGTTTTCTATTGGAATTTTGATTTATGAGGCTCATGTAACCATGCATCATTGCAGAAACAATTATGAAAAGGTAAAGGCAAAAGTAATGATGCATTTTCACATCGTGTGTTTACATCTATTTTCTTAGATTTTATTCTGGAACTCGCATAGGAAGATGACCTCAAACATTTTGCATAAAAACGTTTAGATATGTAATTTGCTTTGTCCATTATTTCTGCCAACTTTAGTAATAACTACTGATGAAGCAGGAGTAGAAACAGTGACAGATTTTATTTTCTTGGGCTCCAAAATCACTATGGGTGGTGACTGCAGCCACAATATTAAAAGATGCTTGCTCCTTGGAAGGAGAACTATGGCAAACCTAGACAATGTATTAAGAAAAAGAGACATCACTTTGGTGACAAAGGTCCATATAGCCAAAGCTATGATTTTTTTCACTAGTCATGTACAGATATGAGAGCTGGACCATGAAGAAGGCTGAGCCCCAAATAATTGATGTTTCAAATTGTGGTGATGGAGAAGACTCTTTTATATAAATTCTTTTTTTTTATTTATTTTTTTATACAACTAATCTCAAAAATATACAAGCAACTCCTGCAGCTCAATTCCAGAAAAATAAACAACCCAATCGAAAAATGGGCCAAAGAACTAAATAGACATTTCTCCAAAGAAGACATACAGATGGCTAACAAACACATGAAAAGATGCTCAACATCATTCCTTATCAGAGAAATACAAATCAAAACCACAATGAGGTACCCTTTCACACCAGTCAGAATGGCTGCAATCCAAAAGTCTACAAGCAATAAATGCTGGAAAGGGTGTGGAGAAAAGGAAACCCTCTTACACTGTTGGTGGGAATGCAAACTAGTACAACCACTATGGAGAACAGTGTGGAGATTCCTTTAAAAACTGGAAATAGAACTGCCATACAATCAAGCAATCCCACTGCTGGGCATACACACCGAGGAAACCAGAATTGAAAGAGACACGTGTACCCCAATGTTCATCGCAGCACTGTTTATAATAGCCAGGACATGGAAGCAACCTAGATGTCTATCAGCAGATGAATGGATAAGGAAGCAGTGGTACATATACACAATGGAGTATTACTCAGCCATTAAAAAGAATACATTTGAATCAGTTCTAATGAGGTGGATGAAACTGGAGCCTATTATACAGACTGAAATAAGCCAGAAAGAAAAACACCAATACAGTATACTAACACATACATATGGAATTTAGAAAGATGGTAACAATAACCCTGTATGTGAGACAGCAAAAGAGACACAGATGTATAGAACAGTCTTTTGCACTCTGTGGGAGAGGGAATGGGGGGATGATTTGGGATAATGGCATTGAAACATATGTAATATCATATAAGAAACAAATCGCCAGTCCAGGTTTGATGCAGGATACAGGAAGGGTGCACTGGGATGACCCAGAGGGATGGTATTGGGAGGGAGGTGGGTGGGGGGTTCAGGATGGGGAACACGTGTACATCCGTGGCGGATGCATGTTGATGTATGGCAAAACCAATACAATATTGTAAAGTAAAAATAAAAATAAAAAGAGAAGACTCTTGAGAATCCCTTGGGCAGCAAGGAAATCAAATCAATCAATCCTAAAGGAAATCAACCATGAATATTCATTGGAAGGACTGATGCTGAAGCTGAAGCTCCAACACTTTGGCCACCAGATGCAAAGAGCTGACTCATTGGAAAAGACCTTTATGATGGAAATATTGAGGGCAGGAAGAAAAGAGGGTGACAGAAGATGAGATGGTTGGATGTCATCACCGACTCAATGGACATGAGTTTGAGGAAACTCCTGGAGATAGTAAAAGACAGGATAGCTTTGCAGGTTGCAGTCCGTGGGGTCACAAAGAGTTGGACATGAGTTAGTGACTGATAAACAACAACTACTGAGGAGCCATACGTTTACAGCCTAAGAGGCACAGGAGTACCTAATTAGTCCTATTTCTTCTAGAACCAACATTACTCTCCTATTTGTGGTTTTAATAGCTAAATTTTACTGGTGTTACAGTTTGAAATGAACTTAGTCAAAGTAGCCTTTGACACCGAAAGATATCAGGCTTTGCTTCCACTGAATTTATTTTTTAAGCCCCTTATTATCTCAAGTAATAGCATAGCAACTTGATGACTTTATTCACATTTCAGAATGTGTGCAGTTTTGGTAGCTCGTAATTTACTGGAATGAGGGTATAAGGAATCTTATGGTTGCTGAGGTGTTTGCAGTTTCCTAAAGGGGGTCTGGAAAAGGTCAGTTTTCACTCCAATCCCAAAGAAAGGCAATGTCAAAGAATGCTCAAACTACTGCACAATTGCACTTATCTCACACGCTAGTAAAGTAATGCTCAAAATTCTCCAAGCCAGGCTTCAGTAATATGTGAACCGTGAACTTCCTGATATTCAAGCTGGTTTTAGAAAAGGCAGAGGAACCAGAGATCAAATTGCCAACATCCGCTGGATCATGGAAAAAGCAAGAGAGTTCCAGAAAAACATCTATTTCTGCTTTATTGACTATGCCAAAGCCTTTGACTGTGTGGATCACAATAAACTGTGGAAAATTCTGAAAGAGATGGGAATACCAGACCACCTGACCTGCCTCTTGAGAAATGTGTATGCAGGTCAGGAAGCAACAGTTAGAACTGAACATGGAACAACAGACTGGTTCCAAATAGGAAAAGGAGTACATCAAGGCTGTATATTGTCACCCTGTTTATTTAATTTCTATGCAGAGTACATCATGAGAAACGCTGGACTGGAAGAAACACAAGCTGGAATCAAATTCATTTCGATATTTGGCAAAACTAATACAATATTGTAAAGTTTAAAAATAAAATCAAATTAAAAAAAATTGCAGGGAGAAATATCAATAACCTCAGATATGCAGATGACACCACCCTTATGGCAGAAAGTGAAGAGGAACTCAAAAGCCTCTTGATGAAAGTGAAAGAGGAGAGGGAAAAGTTGGCTTAAAGTTCAACATTCAGAAAACAAAGATCATGGCATCTGATCCCATCACTTCATGGGAAATAGATGGGGAAAGAGTGGAAACAGTGTCAGACTATTTTTGGGGGGGCTCCAAAATCACTGCAGATGGTGACTGCAGCCATGAAATTAAAAGACACTGACTCCTTGGAAGGAAAATTATGACCAACCTAGATAGCACATTGAAAAGCAGAGACATTAGTTTGCCAACAAAGGTCCGTCTAGTCAAGGCTATGGTTTTTCCTGTGGTCATGTATGGATGTGAGAGTTGGACTGTGAAGAAGGCTGACCGCTGAAGAATTGATGCTTTTGAACTGTGGTGTTGGAGAAGACTCTTCAGAGTCCCTTGGACTGCAGGAGATCCAACCAGTCCATTCTGAAGGAGATCAGACCTGGGATTTCTTTGGAAGGAATGATGCTAAAGCTGAAACTCCAGTACTTTGGCCACCTCACGCGAAGAGTTGACTCATTGGAAAAGACTCTGATGCTGGGAGGGATTGGGGGCAAGAGGAGAAGGGGATGACAGGGGATGAGATGGCTGGATGGCATCACTGACTCGATGGAAGTGAGTCTGGGTGAACTCCAGGAGTTGGTGATGGACAGGGAGGCCTGGCTTGCTGTGATTCATGGGGTCGCAAAGAGTCGGACACGACTGAGCGACTGAACTGAACTGAACTGAAAGGGGGTCTGGTTTTATCATCTTGTTTTCATCTACTTTATGAGTGAGCATATTTGTTTCAGAAAAAAAACATCTCTGACAATAACCATGAGAATAGATAGAATTCTAGGAGGACTCAAAATTCGTATTCTTGGTGGCATTTAATTTTCCTCAACTTGCCCATTACAAAGACATCTGGAGTCCATTTCAATAACAAATCATACTTCCTAAGTTGATTGCATTTAACTTTAGCTCAATAGTCTATTAAAAATACATTATAGGATTTCTCTGGTGGTACATTGGATAGGAATCCATCTGCCAATGCAGGGAACATGGGCTCAACCACTGGTCCAGAAGATTCCACATGTCCCAGAGCAGCTAAGTCAGTGTGCCACTGTTTCTGAAGCCCTGTGTACCTAGAGCCCATGCTTTGTAACAAGAGAAGCCACCCCAATGAGAAGCCTGAGCACCACAATGAAGAGTAGCCCTCACTCACCACAACTAGAGAAAGCCTTGCAGCAGCGATGACCCAGTACAACCAAAAAGTGATTAATTGATACAAATATGTTATAGAGAACATAGCATAATTTCTTGAAAAAATTAGATTATAGATTTTAAAGGTCTTTAAGTATAATTGCTTAAAGGGCTTATTGTATACCCTTAGCCTGTCTGCCTCTCTAAATCTAAAATGTATCTCTGAAAGTTGTCAGACATGGACTTATTCTACAATGAAAAAATTCCTGAGTGGAGTAAAAGCTTTATATACTGGGCATGAGGTTTTTGGATGCTATGGGTATTTGTGTTTGGAGAAACAGATATAACAACAAATGTCACAAGTCAAGAAAGCCAGTCAAGCAAGGGAAGTTGAGTTTTTTGAACATGTGATGACAGCTAATATGTGACAATTTATGCAAACAGTTACATTAACCAAGACACACAAATATAACAGAGTTGGACACGACTGAAGCAACTTAGCAGCAGCAGCAGCAGGTGTGCAAAATCAGTGACATTATTGGTACATGTAATATTAGCTATGAAGTAAAATGGGAAGTCAGCATAAGGGAAGTCTACAAGGTTCTGGCCATTAGGCTGTGATATTTCAAGAGTGAAATCCTTGGAGTTCTAGTAAGACAGATCCAGCAAAAGACCAGTACAGTGAGCAGAGGATCCACCAAAGTACTCTGGCAATGAAGAATTCCACTTATTGAAATAAAGTAAAAAGTACTGCATTACTCTTATGGGTAAACCAGAAGTCCAGTTACTAGAATTAGCCCAAAGTCAGAGCTGGACTATTAAGATACAATGGATTATGACTTTTCTGAGCATTAATTTTTTTTTAAAATCACTTTTTCACTAAAGAAAGGATAAGTGTTGGGACATTAGATTGAACTCAACCATCAAGAAGCTGTCTATGGTACTATTTGTGAAGGTAAAAATACATTTGGAGATTAAGAAACTAAGTAGAATATGATAATCTATCCTGACGTGGTTTTCCTTTACTATCTTCATCTATCTTTTTTTTATTTTAGCTTATATTTCTTTCTCTTTCTTTTCTTTCTCAATCTTTCTTTTCCTTGTAAAAGAAAGAAATCAAACGTGGTGAACTCAAGATTCCTGCTGACCCTTTAAAAGATTTCTAAGCTATAACAATCAGTTTTCATGTTCATATTTCAGAAATTAAGTTTAATTTAAATAATGATCATACCAGTGCTATTTTTTTCTGTCATTTGCTGTGAAATAAATGTGGTTTTAGAAAAATGCTGGTTTCTCAATAGTTAACTAAATTAAATTTCTATTTTACTTCTTATTCCTTTTTGACTCTCCTGTGAGTCAATATATCTTATTTAATAACAATGGTTAGATTTAAATAATCACTTAACATATGTTACTCACAGTGTTTAAAATTGCATATGTTTCATGTATTAGCTCCATTTATTTATCTTAACAATAAAAAGCATAATTTTCATTGGTAAAGACAAAGTCCGGTATTATCTCTTTTATAGATAAAGACACTGAGCATCAGTAAAGGGTAGGTAAAAACCTCAGGCTGTACAGCAGTCATTCAATTCCAGAGAAGGCCTTCTCTCCCTACCTTAAAATAAGTTATTAACTAATTGAAACAGTCTGTAAGAGACCTTTATGAATAATCATTTCTTTAACTCTTTTATTACTTGTTTCCAAATTTTGATCAACTTTTCTGTGGAGGAAGTTCAGTTCAGTTCAGTTCAGTTCGTGTCCAACTCTTTGCAGCCCCATGGACTGTAGCACACCATGCCTCCCTATACATCACCAACTCCCGGAGTTTATCCAAACTCATGTCCATTGAGTCAGTGATACCATCCAGCCATCTCATCCTCTGTCGTCCCCTTCACCTTCTACCCTCAATCTTTCCCAGTATCAGGGTCTTTTCCAATGAGTCAGCTCTTCATATCAGGTGGCCAATGTATTAGAGTTTCAGCTTCAAATCAGTCCTTCCAATGAACACCCAGGACTGATCTCCTTTAGAATGTACTGGTTGGATCTTCTGGCAGTCCAAGGGACTCTCAAGAGTCTTCTCCAACACCACAGTTCAAAAGCATCAATTCTTTGGCACTCAGCTTTCTTTACAGTTCAACTCTCACATCCATATATGACTACTGGAAAAACCATAGCCTTGACTAGACTGACCTTTGTTGATAAAGTAATGTCTCTGCTTTTTAATATGCTGTTTAGGTTGGTCATAACTTTCCTTCCAAAGAGTAAGCGTCTTTTTATTTCATGGCTGCAGTCACCATCTGCAGTGATTTTAGAGCCCCCCAAAATAAAGTCAGCCACTGTTTCCATTGTTTCCCCATCTATTTCCCATGAAGTGATGGGACCAGATGCCATGATCTTAGTTTTCTGAATGTTGAGCTTTAAGCCAGTGTTTTCACACTCCTCTTTCACTTTCATCAAAAGAGTGGTGTCATCTGCATATCTGAGGTTATTGATATTTCTCCCAGCAATCTTGATTACAGCTTGTGCTTCATCCAGCCCAGCATTTCTCATGATGTACTTTGCATATAAGTTAAATAAGCAGGGTGACAGTATACAACCTTGATGTACTCCTTTCTCGATTTGGAAACAGTCTGTTCCACGTCCAGTTCCAACTGTTGCTTCCTGACCTGCATACAGGTTTCTCAAGAGGCAGGTCAGGTATTCTGGTATTCCATCTCTTTCAGAATTTTCCATAGTTTATTGTGATCCACACAGTCAAAATCTTTAGCATAGTTAATAAAGCAGAAATGCAGTGGAGTAAGTTAGTCCTCATCTAAAATGTCACTCCTTCTTAATCTTAGTTTCATAAATCTTACAGTAATTGAGAAGGTCTGAGAGTAATTGAGAAGGTCTGGCATTGCTTTGCTTTGTTCTTCCAATTATATGCTTGCAGGCCATGAAGTAAATCCTTGTACTCATCTATCTAAACCGTGATTCCTTAGGTCTATACAAATAAGTCCATTTCCTCAAGCCTCTAAAATCTGTTCTTTTGAAAAATTTTTAAAAATTCTTTACTTTTCTCAAGATCTTGAGAAAGAAGAATGGAACTGGAGGAATCAACCTACCTGACTTCAGGCTCTACTACAAAGCCACAGTTATCAAGGCAGTATGGTACTGACACAAAGACAGAAATATAGATCAATGGAATAAAATAGAAAGCCCAGAGATAAATCCATGCACATATGGACACCTTATCTTTGACAAAGGAGGCAAGAATATACAATGGATTAAAGACAATCTCTTTAACAAGTGGTGCTGGGAAATCTGGTCAACCACTTGTAAAAGAATGAAACTAGACCACTTTCTAACACCATACACAAAAATAAACTCAAAATGGATTAAAGATCTAAACGTAAGACCAGAAACTATAAAACTCCTAGAGGAGAACATAGGCAAAACACTCTCCGACATACATCACAGCAGGATCCTCTATGACCCACCTCCCAGAATATTGGAAATAAAAGCAAAAGTAAACAAATGGGACCTAATTAACCTTAAAAGCTTCTGCACATCAAAGGAAACTATTAGCAAGGTGAAAAGACAGCCTTCAGAATGGGAGAAAATAATAGCAAATGAAGCAATGGACAAACAACTAATCTCAAAAATATACAAGCAACTCCTACAGCTCAACTCCAGAAAAATAAACGACCCAATCAAAAAATGGGCCAAAGAACTAAATAGACATTTCTCCAAAGAAGACATACAGATGGCTAACAAACACATGAAAAGATGCCCAACATCACTCATTATCAGAGAAATGCAAATCAAAACCACTATGAGGTACCATTTCACACCAGTCAGAATGGCTGCAATCCAAAAGTCTACAAATAATAAATGCTGGAGAGGGTGTGGAGAAAAGGGAACCCTCTTACACTGTTGGTGGGAATGCAAACTAGTACAACCACTATGGAGAACAGTGTGGAGATTCCTTAAAAAACTGGAAATACAACTGCCTTATGATCCAGCAATCCCACTGCTGGGCATACACACTGAGGAAACCAGAAGGGAAAGAGACACGTGTACCCCAATGTTCATCGCAGCACTGTTTATAATAGCCAGGACATGGAAGCAACCTAGATGTCCATCAGCAGATGAATGGATAAGGAAGCTGTGGTACATATACACAATGGAGTATTACTCAGCCATTAAAAAGAATACATTTGAATCAGTTCTAATGAGGTGGATGAAACTGGAGCCTATTATACAGACTGAAGTAAGCCAGAACGAAAAACATAAATACAGTAAACTAACGCATATATATGGAATTTAGAAAGATGGTAACAATAACCCGGTGTACAAGACAGCAAAAGAGACACTGATGTATAGAACAGTCTTATGGACTCTGTGGGAGAGGGAGAGGGTGGGAAGATTTGGGAGAATGGCATTGAAACATGTAAAATATCATGTAGGAAACGAGTTGCCAGTCCAGGTTCGATGCAGGATACTGGATGCTTGGGGCTAGTGCACTGGGATGACCCAGAGGGATGGTATGGGGAGCGAGGAGGGAGGAGGGTTCAGGATGGGGAACACATATATACCTGTGGCGGATTCATTTTGATATTTGGCAAAACTAATACAATTATGTAAAGTTTAAAAATAAAATAAAATTAGAAAAAAAAAAAGAAAATAGTCAACCCCCCCAAAAAAAAAAAAAATCTTTACTTTTATTTCTTTATTTTGCCTTTGTTTCTCCAGAGCCACCTTCAAAACAAAAATCTAAACTAAAACTGGTACTCTATTATTGCTCAGGGTTGAATTCAGTAGAAATATTACTGAATAGTATATCCTTAAAGGTATTTAGGTAAAACTTTTCATCACAAATTTAATACATCCTAATTTTAGAAAATCTAATGACTCATTCAAAAAATATTTTAAAAGAAAAAAAAATCACCTAGATCTCCAGATATCAGAAAAAAAGTGACCATTATTATTTTTATATTATGAGATATTAGCATATATATTTTGGCATATTTCATTTCTTTTTCTGCTGCTGCTGCTGCTGCTAAGTCACTTCAGTTGTGTCCGACTCTGTGCGACCCCATAGATGGCAGGCCACCAGGCTCCCCGGTTCCTGGGATTCTCCAGGCAAGAACACTGGAGTGGGTTGCCATTTCCTTTTCCAATGCGTTTAAGTGAAAAGTGAAAGTGAAGTTGCTCAGTCGTCTCAGACTCTTAGCGACCCCCTGGACTGCAGCCCACCAAGCTATTCCATCCATGGGATTTTCCAGGCAAGAGTACTGGAGTGGGGTGCCATTGCCTTCTCCAACTTAGAGCCATAGTGTATGCAATTTTGTATTTTGCTTTTGACATTAAACGTTTTGACATAAAGAATTTCCTTTATCACAATTTCTTTGGTAACATCAGTTTATTGCACGAGTTCATATAAGAATAAGTTATTTACTTAAAATATCCTTCTTAAAAAATATAAGTAATTTTCAATTTTTTTATCATTGAGAATAATGACAAGGATTTATATGTTAACTATTTTGGGTAAAACATTTTTATTCCAAAGAAGAGACAGTATCTTGAACATGAATTACCATAGCAGGAATCCCTGATTCAAAGGAAATAAAAATTTTGGAGTCTTGATGTCTGTCCTCACATTGCGTTGGACAAATTCTATTGTAATCTGGCCAGTGCAAATTTGCTCTAAGAATTTGAAATAGCGCACTGACTTCGCTCCCTGGTCTTTTTTCATTATTCCCATACTTTTTTCTGTTTAAGTTTTTTCATCCCCATCCAGCTTTATTCTGTGTTAACCATATTCTTGTATAGTCTCCCTATTCTATATTAGGCTTTCAGTCACTAAGTTTGCATATTTGTCTTTGTTCAGTCACCTAGTTGTGTCTGACTCTTTGCCACCCCATGGACTGCAGCATGCCAGGCCTCCCTGTCCCTCACCATCTCCCAAAGTTTGCCCAAGTTCATGTCCATTGCATTGGTCATCTTTTTTTGACTATTACTCAGTTCAGTTCAGTTCAGTTCAGTTGCTCAGTCGTGTCCAACTCTTTGTGAACCCATGAATCCCAGCACGCCAGGTCTCTCTGTCCATCACCAACTCCCGGAATTCACCCAAACTCATGTGCATGGAGTCGGTGATGCCATCCAGCCATCTCATCCTCTGTCATCCTCTTCTCCTCCTGCCCCCAATCCTTCCCAGCATCAGGGTCTTTTCCAATGAGTCAGCTCTTCGTATTATGGGGGCAAAGTATTGGAGTTTCAGCCTCAGCATCAGTCCTTCCAATGAACACCCAGGACTGATCTCCTTTAGGGTGGATTGATTGGATCTCCTTGCAGTCCAAGGGACTCTCAAGAGTCTTCTCCAACACCACAGTTCAAAAGCATCAATTCTTCGGCACTCAGCTCTCTTCACAGTCCAACTCTCACATCCATACATGAGTACTGGAAAAACCATAGCCTTGACTAGATGGACCTATGTTGGCAAAGTAATGTCTCTGCTTTTGAATATGCTATCTAGGTTGGTCATAACTTTCCCTCCAAGGAGTAAGCGTTTTTTAATTTCATGGCTGCAGTCACCATCTGCAGTGATTTTGCAGCCCCCCAAAATAAAGTCAGCCACTGTTTCCACTGTTTCCCCATCTATTTCCCATGAAGTGATGGGACCAGTTGCCATGATCTTAGTTTTCTGAATGTTGAGCTTTAAGCCAGTGTTTTCACTCTCCTCTTTCACTTTCATCAAGAGGTTTTTGAGTTCCTCTTCACTTTCTGCCATAAGGGTGGTGTCATCTGCATATCTGAAGTTATTGTTATTTCTTCCGGCAATCTTGATTCCAGCTTGTGCGTCTTCCAGCCCAGCGTTTCTCATGATGTACTCTGCATAGAAATTAAATAAGCAGGGTGACAATATACAGCCTTGACGTACTCCTTTTCCTATTTGGAACCAGTCTGTTGTTCCATGTCCAGTTCTAACTGTTGCTTCCTGACCTGCATACAAATTTCTTAAGAGGCAAGACAGGTGGTCTGGCATTCCCATCTCTTTCAGAATTTTCCACAGTTTATTGTGATCCACACAGTCAAAGTCTTTGGCATAGTTATTGGGCTGATATTTCTTTACTATAAACTTCTTTAGTAATTGGCAATAGGAGACATTTTCAAATTGATGTCAGTAACCTATGCACTGGAGAAGGCAATGGACCCCACTCCAGTACTTTTGCCTGGAAAATCCCGTGGACGGAGGAGCCTGGTGGGCTGCAGACTATGGGGTCGCTAAAAGTCGGACACGACTGAGCAACTTCACTTTCACTTTTTCACTTTCACGCATTGGAGAAGGAAATGGCAACCCACTCCAGTGTTCTTGCCTGGAGAATCTCAGGGGCAGGAGAGCCTGGTGGGCTGACGTCTATGGGGTCACACAGAGTCGGACACGACTGAAGTGACTTAGCAGCAGCAGCAGCAACCTATGCACTGGAGTAGGGAATGGCAACCCACTCCAATGTTCTTGCCTGGAGAATCCCATGGACAGAGGAGCCTGGTGGGCTACAGTCCATGGATTTGCAAAGAGTTGGACACAACTGAACGACTAATACACAAACAAAACTATGCAACATCTCTCTTTTTTCAAACCTCTTTATTGAGGCATATTTTATAGTGGTGCAACTATCTCATGGATCAATTTTAGGGCTTTTTTTTTTTAATGACCATGATATGATTCCTTATGCTTATTTACCTTATTTTTTTGTTCCCACTGCCAACCTCAGTTAACTACTTATCTACTTGTCTCTTCTCTCTTCTTCCTGTCTCTTTAAATTCCCCTTTTCAAGACATCATATAAACAAAATCATACAGTATATAGTCTGGGTTCTTTCACTTAATGATTTTGATATTTATTCATGTCGCTTATATCAGAACTTCATTCCTTTTTAGGATTGAATAATATTTAATTGTATGAATGTGCCACATTTTATTTCTTCATTTATCAACTGATGCACATTTGGGGTTGTTTCTGCTTATGGGCTATTATGAATAATGCTGCTATCAACATTTCTGTACGAGTTTTTACATGGACATATGCTTCATTTGTCTTCGTTATACACCTAAGGAAGGAATGGCATAGCTGGATCATAATTCCTATATATAACTGCCTGAGAAACTACCAGACTATTTCACAAAGTAGCTTTACCATTTTACATTCTCACTAGCAATATATGAGGGCTCTTCAGTTCTTTATATCTTCACCAATATTTGTTATTGTCTGGCTTATTTATTATGGTTATTATAGTGGCATCTTCTTGGGATTTTAATTTGCATTTCCCTAATGACTTACGATAGAGAACTTTTTGTGTGCTCATGCAACAAGTATATGAGTCTTCCTTGAAGTTGATTAGTGTAATGGTTAAGAATTTTAATTTAAATTTAATCAGACACATTTTAAAGCTCAGTACTTCCTCTTATCATCTGTAAATGAACATCCTGACCATCCTAAGCTGCAGACTTCTTTCCCATAAAAAGAGGAGAGCATTTTGGACTCTTAAAAATTATTGAAAGCTGCAAAGAGTTTGTTCTATGTGCATTATATTTCTTGTTATTTATTATATTGCAAATTAAACCTGAAAAAATTCTCAAAATGCTTATTTACTTATTTTTGAAATAACTAGAAAACCATTATAAGTCAAATGAATAGCATTTTATGGAAAATAAATATATTTTCATAAAAAGAATAATATAGTGAGAAGACTGGCATTGTTTTGCTTTTTGCAAATCTATTCAATATTAGCCTTAATGAAGACAGCTGGGTTCTCAAATCTTCTGGATTCAGGCTATTGTATTATCAATGCATGTAGGCTCTGGAAAAAAATGCTTAGTAAACTTAGGAGAGAATGAGAATGAAAAAGGCAGATAAAGTCTTGGTATTATTTTGAAATAGTTTGACTTTACAGATCTTTAGATGGGTTCTCAAGGAAGCCCTAGGTCACACTTTGAGCAACAGTGGTGAAGGGATATAAGGAGTTTTCTATCCCAATTAATTACACCTTGTACTATGCACACTCTGGAGGAGGAAATGGCAACCCACTCCAGTACTCTTGCCTGGGGAATCCCATGGACACAGGACCCTGGGGGACTACTACAGTCCATAGTGTTGCAAAGAGTCAGAGACAACTGAGCTACTGAGCACACAGCACTATGCAAATTATAGTTGAATTGTGTTTACTTTTTGAGGAACTTAATCTATTGTTGGAAATGAAGCATAAAATTTTTGAAATCAGTGACTTGTGTAAATACACAACATTACAAAGTATTGTTGTGGGGGGAAGACCATTTGGGCAACTGGGAAATGATTGTGAGGTATTAATGAGTAATGTCTTAAGTTATATGACAATTCCTGGGATATTAGAGATGGTTTCATAGATTTTTAACTCCTTACATTTTCTTTATATAAAAAAGAGTTCCAAAATTATTAATGAATGGCTGGACAAATAAAACATTGCCAAAGTTTGGATAGTCAGAAATTGGGAAGATATATTTATCTGTTCATTTAGTTTCCATAGCTTGCAACCAACCAATGAAGTGACTGTTATATAATTTTTGGGCTTAGAATCATGTTCTGTTTAACCAGGCATGAAATATTTATTTCATGATAAATAAATTCCTAGAATATATATAAGAGTTTCTGATGAACCTTGGCATGAGAAATAACTTGTATGCTATGAGTTCAAGTAACCTAGTATTTTAATGTAGCAGTCACATTAGTTGGGATCAGTGCCTCAAGGATGTTAAATAAACTGAATGTAGTTTCTTCAAAATTAATTTTTGACTTTGGAAACACTAGAAAGTTTCTAAGCATATTTGATATAACGTTTATCCTTTGGGAAAAATTATTAAACCATTTTTATTAAACTGGATATGTTGCACATTCACTCTTTCATTTATCTGCTCATTCATTCTTTTTTTAATAATTTATTTATTTTAATTAGAGGCTAATTACTTTACAATATTGTATTGGTTTTGCCATACATCAACATGAATCCTCCACGGGTGTACTACCCCCTCCCACCTCCCTCCCCATACCATCCCTCTGGGTCATCCCAGTGTACCAGCCCCAAGCATCCTGTATCCTGCATCAAACCTGGACTGGTGATTCATTTCTTATATGATATTATACATGTTTCAATGCCATTCTCCCAAATCATCCCCCCTCCCTCTCCCACAGAGTGCAAAAGACTATCTTATTATTGTGTAATTATCAGTACTTTATATTTTATTTTATGAAATATGATCAAACTGTACGCTTTCTAAGGAATAGGTGAAGACTAAGGGTATACACTACCACACATTATATTTTATTACAGCTTACGCAAAATGGACCTTGACACTGCAGAAAAAGAATCTTGTGATCATCAAGAAAGATTTCTCTATAGAGAATAAATCTGAGCTGCACTAATTATAAAGGTGCAGCTTTATAAAAAATCTTTTTTTTTTTAAGTGATTTTTTTTTCCCTAGTGAATAAAGAGTTTGGATTCCCATGGATTCATAATATCTGAAAATGGTAGGGAAGTACTGTGACATCACATTTACTTCCCCTTCTTCATGCTCAGGTCTTCTGTCTCAGCTGTCACTTGACAGCTTAGGAGCAGAGACAATGGATTCTTAGGTTGAAATATCACTTTCACTACTTACCAGCTTTATAACTCAGGGAAATTATCTAAGACTTGGCTTGCCATATATAAAATAGGAATAATGCTTATTTCACAGCTTTATTATATGGAATACATAAATAGGTAGAAAGCACTCAGCGCACTGTCAGACCCCTAGGAAGCCCACAAATAAATGATTGCTGTTGTTGTGGGTCCTTATCCTCCAGATACCTATCTTCTGGCAGAAATCACACTTAGAAATGCTGTTGACATGGTACAAAGCCAGTATTGGGAGAATGGTTGACAGAGAAATGACCTTAAATTCCAATCATTGATCTTCTCTTAGTGGAAATAATCTCCTTTTCCATATTTGTAACTCTTCTTTCCTGAGCAAGTAACTATGGCATCTCTCTCATTAAAATGATTTTTTAAATTGAAGTGTAGTTGATTTACAATGTTGTTTTAATTTCTGGTGTATATGTATGTATATTTGTGCATGTGTGTGTTTGTGTATATATATATATATATATATATATGCACACATATATATATGCACACATATATATATGTATGCATATATATATATGATGGAGAAGGCAATGGCACCCCACTCCAGTACTCTTGCCTGGAAAATCCCATGGTTGGAGGACCCTGGAAGGCTGCAGTCCATGGGGTCGCTGAGGGTCGGACATGACTGAGCGACTTCACTTTCACTTTTCACTTTCATGCATTGGAGAAGGAAATGGCAACCCACTCCAGTGTTCTTGCCTGGAGAATCCCAGGGACGGGGCAGCCTGGTGGGCTGCTGTCTATGGGGTCACGCAGAGTCGGACACGACTGAAGTAACTTAGCAATAGCAATATATATATGAAATATATATGAAAGTTTGGATTATATATATATATATATATATATGAAAGTGAAAGTTGTTCAGTCCTGTCCGACTCTTTGCAACTCCATGGACTATAGCCCACCACACTCCTCTGTCCATGGAATTTTCTGGGCAAGAATACTGGAGTGGGTTGCCATTTCCTACTGGAGGATATCTTCCAGATCCAGGAATCAAACCTGAATCTCTTGCATCTCTTATAATTGGCAGGCAGGTTTGTTACCACTGAGCCACCTGGCAAGCCCCATGGTTTATCATAGGATATTGAACATATTTCTCTATGCTATACCTTAGGACTTTGTTGCTTATCCATTCTATTTATATATATGTCAGTTCAATTCAGTTCAGTCATTCAGTCGTATCCGACTCTTTGTGACCCCATGAATCACAGCATGCCAGGCCTCCCTGTCCATCACCAACTCCTGGAGTTTACTCAAACTCATGTCCATCGAGTCAGTGATGCCATCCAGCCATCTCATCCTCTGTCGTCCCCTTCTCCTCCTGCCCCCAATCCCTCCAAGCATCAGGGTCTTTTCCAATGAGTCAACTCTTCCCATGAGGTGGCCACAGTACTGGAGCTTCAGCTTTAGCATCATTCCTTCCAAAGAAATGCCAGGGCTGATCTCCTTCAGAATAGACTGGGTGGATCTCCTTGCAGTCCAAGGGACTCTCAAGAGTCTTCTCCAACACCACAGTTCAAAAGCATCAATTCTTCAGCTCTCAGCTTTCTTCACAGTCCAACTCTTACATCCACACATGACCATTGGAAAAACCATAGCCTTGACTAGACGGACCTATGTTGGCAAAGTAATGTCTCTGCTTTTGAATATGCTATCTAGGTTGGTCATAACTTTCCTTCCAAGGAGTAGGCGTCTTTTAATTTCATGGGTGCAATCACCATCTGCAGTGATTTTGGAGCCCCAAAAATAAAGTCTGACCCTGTTTCCACTGTTTCCCCATCTATTTCCCATGAAGTGATGGAACAAGATGCCATGATCTTAGTTTTCTGAATGTTGAGCTTTAAGCCAACTGTTTCACTCTCCTCTTTCACTTTCATCAAGAGGCTTTTGAGTTCCTCTTCACTTTCTGCCATAAGGGTGGTGTCATCTGCATATCTGAGGTTATTGATATTTGTCCCAGCAATCTTGATTCCAGCTTGTGCTTCTTCCAGCCCAGCATTTCTCATGCAGATGTACTCTGCATATAAGTTAAATAAGCAGGGTGACAATATACAGCCTTACTCCTTTTCCTATTTGGAAATAGTCTGTTGTTGCATGTCCAATTCTAACTGTTGCTTCCTGACCTGCATATAGGTTTCTCAAGAGGCTGGCACGCTTCTGCCTATATATATGTATGAATATATATATATATATATATATATATATATATATATATATATATATATAAGCTTACATCTGCTAACCCCAACCTCCCACTCAATGTCTCCACCAATGCCTCCATCTGGGCAACCACCAGTTTGTTCTTTATATCCATGATGCTGTTTCATAGATAGATTCACTTGTGTCATATTTTACATTCCACAAGTAAGTGATAGCATATGGTATTTGTCTTTTTCTTTCTGACATATTTCACTTAGTATGATAACTAGAGATTAGTATCCATGTTGCTGCAAATGGCATTATTTTGTTCTTTTTATGATTGACTAGTATTCCACTGTATATATCTACCATATCTTCTTTATTTATTCATCTACTGATTGTTTCCATGTCTATTGTGAATAACATTACTCTGAACATAGGGCTGTGTGTATTTTTTGAATTATACTTTTGTCTGAATCCAGATAAAATGTCTAGGTATGCTGGATCATATGGTAATTCTCTTGTTAGTGTCCTAAGGAACCTCCATACTGTTTTTCCACAGTGGCTACACCAACTTACATTCCCACCAACAGTGTAGGAACATTCCTTTTGTTCCACACCCTCTCCTGTATTTGTTATTTGTAGACTTTTTAATGATGGCTATTCTGACTGGTGTGAGGTTATTCTTCATTATAGTTTTGATTTGCATTTCTCTAATAATTTACAACATTGAACACCTTTTCATGTACCTATTGGCCATCTATATAAAGTATTGATAGTGAAGAATAAAACAAGAATAACAGATCAAAATTATGAAATATTGATATGCTCAGAAATGCTTTAGACAGAAAGTCTTATAATCTTGTAGTACAAGATAGCACAATAAAATAGCATTTATAAATTAATACACAGAATGTAAAATATGGGCATTTTATTTTTTAATTTTTTAAAATTGAAGGATAATTGCTTTATAGAATTTTGTTTTCTGTCAAACCTCAACATAAGTCAGCTGTAGGTATACATATATCCCCTCCTTTTTGATGGGCAGGTTATTCTTGATAAGGTTTCAGCTAATTTATATTTAAAAGCTAATTTAATTCTCCAGTTTTTCTTTCTAAACATCAATACACACAAGAGACACTTTTAAAAAAAATTCAGCATAGTTTAATAAGAGGTACATTTGAAAACTTTTAAAGGTTAATAAAATTAGAGAATGTTTTCAAGAGAAAATTGATATTATAAGAGAATTGATTCTAGAATACAACATTTGAACTAGAATAGTGAAGAAATACATGCCATATGTGTAGAGAAATTTCCGAATTTTTTTTTCCCTGCTGAAGAGCAGTCTCAAATTCTTTAGGTTCTTAACACTTTAATGTATCAATGTTAGCATGGATATTAGATAAAATAATTGAAATCTCAGAGTCCTTTAAATATGCCAAATTTTTTCTCACCAAGAATGAGAATAGAAAGTAAACCTTCCTATCAAGTTTAAGATTTGCAATACATGACTCTTTTCCTACTGTGAAGAACATCAGTTCCTTATGTAACATAATTATTCATTGTATACATAGAAAATTGATCGTGAAGCATCCCTATTTGTCATGTTCACAGTTGACAGCTTTTAAACTTCTAATTTCTTACTGTTATTTTGCAATCAAATTTAAGCTTGTGGTTTGAAATAAATGCGAGGCAACATTTAGTGGGTTGTATTTTGGCATTATTTTCCAGAATCAAGAGGTAGCCCTAAAGTTCCTAAGGGCCTAAAAATAGTTCTGAAACAGAAGTGTACACCCTAGGGGCATGATTAACTTTGTGAGCGTGCAATTGTATTTTCAACACAATTAGCTGCCTAACTGTGTGACTAAACTTTTTTTTTTTAATGTATTTGCAAATGTAAGTAATTATGATGGAATTAAAATTAAAGAGTTCTCAGCCTATATTGTTTTGTTTTATAAATTGAAGTAAAAAGATATTTCAATAAAAAAAACTATTGAAAACTTTAATTTGCAAACTCATTCATTGAATGAACCAGAGGGTAAAAGAATCATTTTTTATTTTTAGTCAAAAAAGGAGATAATAGAAACTGTGGTAATACACATAAAAGAACTTGTAAAAATACCCTCTTACATACAAATTGAGTACACATATAAATATGAATTTAAATTTGTAATAATTTAAGATAATGTCAATTAAAGATTATAACAATTATATTTTGTTTATAGTGGTAATGTATAATTTTTACCCTTTAATATTCTTCATTCCTAAGCATCATTTAGGTAACTTACATTAACTTTTTGTGTGACTCGTACTTTATACCCTTGTGCTTTTCCTGAGTTTAACTTTGAAAAGAACATTTAATACCTTACTTAGTATATTCTCTAGATAAAAATTTGCCCTATATATCAATCCCATAAGTGGATGCCACACTGTAAGGCATTTATTAGTACCATCAGTGCCTGGTGGGTACAGGATTTGATTGTATTGTGAATGCACCCCTCCTACCGTATCCTTGCGGCTTCTTTGTCTTTGGAAGTAGAATATCTTTGGTAGGTTCCAGTCTTTTGTAACACTGATTGTTCAAAAGTTAGTTGTGATGTTGATATTCTTGAGAGAAGCGGTAAGCTCAGGTCATTCTACACTGCCATTTTGTCCCAAATCTTTGAATGAATCAAATGTAAAAGAAAAATATTTATTTTTAGCCAAAAAGGAAATGATATAGACTACAAATACACATAAAAGAACTTGTAATGACCCCCACATGCTTTAATAGTACATATGTAAATATGAATTATAAATCCATATTAAATATGTCAATTAATGACTGTAATGATTATATTTTTTATTTATTGTAGTAATTTATAGTTTTTCCCCTTCAGTATTCTACATTTCTAAGCATCATCTGACTAACATGTTTACTTTTCTTGTGACTCATACTTTATATCCCTGTATTTTTTCTCTGAATTTAACTCTGAAAAGAACACTGAAAATGTTACTGAGTATACTCTTTAGATATGAATTTGCCCTTTATATCAACCCCATAAATGGATGTCAAGCTGTGAGTCATTTATAAGTACCACCTGTGCCAAATATCAAGGTACCATCGTCTGCCTTACGGGAAACCTTGCATTTTATCTATGTGAAGAATGTGCATAAGGGATGATGGGCACATTGTAAGAAAATATTGAAGTTCAGCAGGTAGATCAAGTATCAGTTTCCTCCATTCTACTCATTTCTGCTATTTGAGATATTCTCTTCTAAATGTCAAAAGCATATTTTAAATCATTCTATATTGCATTTTAAAACACTATGCACTGCGGTGTAATTGTTCACATCCTAGTATTACCTTTTAAATTATAAAGGCCATTCTATATTTGGATTAGTTGGATTGAGGTTGTTCATTTTACAAAATTCTAACTTAGTTCTCTAAAGTTTGAGTCAGTCACTTTAAACAAGGAAATCATTTAAAATTGAGTAAACAGTTTTTTCAGCCATTTTTAAAGGGTGGCTCTTTTAATGCATGATTGGGTGTGATGTTGGCTGTTAAATCCCTCTGCTCCTTAAGTAATCACTCTAATTCAGCAATCTGAAAAATCTTCAATAACAGATACTGCCTTGCAATTTTGCTCTCACCATTTCAAACTCTTTGGTTGTCTCATTTTTTAAAATGAGCAGATTAGTATCTCAACCAGATGATTTACTGATGTCTAATAGCAGGACCTTGTTCGGATACCCTTTCATAGTTCTTATAACTGAACATCTCAGGGTTAAGAGGTCATCCCTTATGACTTCATCTGAACTAAACTTATTTGCATGTGTGTTAGCTTGCAGATTACATGCAGTAAAGGTGAATATCTTGCTCATAATACTCTTTCATTGAAGACAGCTATTAAAAAATTCTTTTCTGCAGATAAATATTAACAACCACTTCTACTGCTATATTCTATTTTCTGTCCTTTGAAATGAGAATCATTTCTATTTTTTAAGATTTGCACATAGAAGGTGCTCAACACATATTTCATGTGCACTTTTCTTCTATCCATTAAAACACAGAAAGAAAAACTAAGCCAGAAATAAACAAAATCAAGATGCGTATGTGCGTATGTGTTAAGTTGCTTCAGTCATGTCTGACTCTGCCACCGTATGGACCTTAGCCTGCCAGACTTCTTTGCTCAGAGGATTCTCCAGGCAAGAATGCTAGAGCAGGTTGTCATTACCTACTCCAGAGTATCTTCCCCACCCAGGGATCTAACCCAGCATCTCTTGTGTTTCCTGCATTGGCAGGCGGATTCTTTACCACTAGCGCCACCAGGGAAGCCCATAAAGGCTGTGAGAGATCTCAGTTTGGAAAACAAGCTCCCTGCTGTCTCCCTCTCCCCTTGGGAATAGTGCCTTTAATGAGACGTACCTCCAAGTACAATGACCAAGACAATCGTAACATTCCCCTCCCAGCTTTACTACAGTTTAGATAGGTTTCTTGTTGTCTTCAACTTCACTTTTCTCAGAATATTTACTTTAAAAAGCTTGCCATTGTAAATTGTTTTTCTACCCTTTGAGATGTAAATTTTCTCCTGGCTTTGGGCCAATTGTATGACCCAGGAATTCCTTTCCCAAAGACTGGGAACTACCCCTTTGAAATATAGTAAGAAATGTAGAGCCCTTGTTTCCCTCTGTGGGAAGAAAGGGACCTCTTTAGTCAGCACCATTTAGCAAAGACAGATGGACTAAACACATTAACTAATATCCTCAGATAATTTTCTATTAATATAATCTCAGTCCAGCACTTGAAAACTCTACCTTTGCTTCAGTGATATTGAGTTAAATTCTAAATTGAAGTCTCTCTCCCATACCACAGTAGCTCATTAAAATCTGTCTTTCCATTTTTGACAAGTGCCCCATGTAATTCCTCTTTAACTCTAGTCTCCATATTTTGGTAAAAATCTCTTTTTCCCCTCAGGTGACACTAAAATGCAGCTGATGATGTACTGTTAGCAATATTTAGTGTGTGCTAAAGATCAGAGGACCCTTTCCAAATGTTCAGAACTGAGAATTTCTGAATGCTCTTTCCCTGAGAATTTGTCTTTGCAGTGTCTTGTGATGGCATTTTTAGTCAAAGGAGGTCCAGGTAGAGATTTCTGGAGCTCCCTCTTCTCTGGTATGGCATGTTACAAATACCAGCTCTTCAAACTGAACTTTTGACCATGGGTTATCTTTTTAAGAATATTTGTTTTGCAAACAGACTAGAAAGATAGAGGTTGTACATCTCTTTACTAAAAGTTAGATCTTTGATTCGTAGTTCAGTATAATAAAGATAATGTTTCTTGCTATAGTAAAGGTCACATAGGATTAAGTTCAGTTCAGTTCAGTCGCTCAGTCGTGTCCGACTCTTTGCGATCCCATGAATTGCAGCACGCCAGGCCTCCCTGACCATCACCAACTCCCGGAGTTCACTCAGACTCATGTCCATCGACTCAGTGATGCCATCCAGCCATCTCATCCTCTGTCGTCCCCTTCTTCTTCTGCCTCCAATCCCCCCCAGCATCAGAGTCTTTTCCAATGAGTCAACTCTTCGCATGAGGTGGCCAAAGTACTGGAGTTTCAGCTTTAGCATCATTCCTTCCAAAGAACACCCAGGACTGAACTCCTTTAGAATGGACTGGTTGGATCTCCTTGCAGTCCAAGGGACTCTCAAGAGTCTTCTCCAACACCACAGTTCAAAAGCATCAATTCTTCGGTGCTCAGCCTTCTTCACAGTCCAACTCTCACATCCATACATGACCACTGGAAAAACTATAGCCTTGACTTTGATGGCAAAGTAATGTCTCTGCTTTTCAATATGCTATCTAGGTTGGTCATAACTTTTCTTCCAAGGAGTAAGCGTCTTTTAATTTCATGGCTGCAGTCACACTGCACATTATAAAATATGTGGTTTCCCAATGCTTAGGCTCCATTTCCTGGGATATGATTCACTGTGTTTGGAGATGTCACCTGTCCCTCTTTGTTTTTATTACCCTGTGGAAACTGAGAAAAGTTGTAATGGGCTCATTGATTAAAAGTGTGAGTGGGAAAAATCTCCAGGGCTGTCAGCAATAATTCTTCCCCAAAACTCTTTTTTTCGGAGCTTCTAGCTTGCATATGACTGTGGAGTGTGTGTCCAGAGTGACGCCGTGCTGGCTTCAATCAGTGCCAAGAGTAGTTCAGAATGGCCAGGTCTTCCAGGGCTGAGGGACTATGATTCTCCTTCATAGGCTGGAAGGAGATTGATTGTTTCTTAAACAATTGAGAAATTGTTTCCATGCTGCTACTCTCGGTACTGCTATTGCTGTGAGCAGAAACTGTCCTTTGTTTCTGACCTCAGAATCTCAGGTCTCCTGCCAGTATCCATGAAACTGGGACAGAATAAGTTGTTACCTTTTTTCAAAATCTCAGATAATTTACAGTGGTTGGCACTCTATTCTTCACCTTTGGAATAATTTTTCCTGACTGGAAATGTATGTTTATGTATTGCTTTCATGCTTGTCCACTGTTAGGTAAGCTTGATAGGATCCAGAATTGTTTTATCTTTTATTTATAACTGTGGACAAGATGATCACGATAAGAGATCAGTACATTTCTTGAATGAATAAGATAGACATAAATGCTATATACATTTTCCCTCAGGGTTCTTTTGATATAATAGTAAATTCTGGGAAAGTGTTATATAATTTGAAGTTCTATACAGATATGTTAATCATGTTTCCTTTTTAATAAAAAGTATGGCTTCAGGAGCTAATAGTTCTGGGTTTCAAGCTCTGTTTCTAAACAACATGTTTCTTTAACAGACTGCTCAACTTGTTTGAGTTTTTATCAAATACTAGTAATGCCAACTTCAAAAAGCTCTTATTTAGAGGCAATAACAAGTCATTAAAAGCTAAGCAATGAAATGCCATGTGCAAAACATTCTTTAATAAACTTATTGTAGCAGTAATGTGTTATGCTGGACTTCCCAGGTGGCTCAGTGGTAAAGAATCCACCTGTAATGCAGGAGACACGAGTTTGATCCCTGAGTTGGAAAGATCCCTAGAGAAGGAAATGGCAACCCACTACAGTATTCTTGCCTGGGAAATCCCATGGGCAGAGGAGCCTGATGAGCTACACTCCATGGGGGTCACACAAGAGTCAGACATGACTGACGTGACTAAACAACAACAACAATGTGATTTGCCAGTTCCACTGGCTTTTTTGACTGGAGTAGATAAAATGATAAGAAGTTCCTTGTTTACCTGTTTTCATGGAGGATAGTTTGGTTGCAAGCAGAAACTAAATATATTAAATAAAAAAAATTAAATGAAAGAACAGTTTAGAGAATGCAGAAAAACATAAAAAGAGAGGTGAATAACTGGGGATTTGTCAGTCTTTTTCTGTGGAATTCAATCAACAATATTCACTTCATCATAGACTTTCAGGTTGCTTCTATTTTCAAATGTAAATCCTTGTATCTGGTGTTTACAATTTTGGACAAGAAACCAAGGTCAGATATTATAGCCTGAGCATTAGAAAACTCATGGCAAATGCATATTTTCACTACTTCAGCATAATCAAAAAGTATTATTTGGAGCTTTCTGGTAGTGAGAGGCAAATGTTAAAATACATTTGTTTAAAAATAAAGACTTTTTAATCCATTTTGAGTTTATTTTTGTGTATGGTGTTAGAAAATGGTCCAGTTTCATTCTTTTACAAGTGGTTGACCAGATTTCCCAGCACCACTTGTTAAAGAGATTGTCTTTAATCCATTGTATATTCTTGCCTCCTTTGTCGAAGATAAGGTGTCCATATGTGCGTGGATTTATCTCTGGGCTTTCTATTTTATTCCATTGATCAATATTTCTGTCTTTGTGCCAGTACCATACTGTCTTGATAACTGTGGCTTTGTAGTAGAGCCTGAAGTCAGGTAGGTTGATTCCTCCAGTTCCATTCTTCTTTCTCAAGATCGCTTTGGCTATTCGAGGTTTTTTGTATTTCCATACAAATTGTGAAATTATTTGTTCTAGCTCTGTGAAGAATACTGTTGGTAGCTTGATAGGGATTGCATTGAATCTATAAATTGCTTTGGGTAGTATACTCATTTTCACTATATTGATTCTTCCAATCCATGAACATGGTATATTTCTCCATCTATTAGTGTCCTCTTTGATTTCTTTCACCAGTGTTTTATAGTTTTCTATATATAGGTCTTTAGTTTCTTTAGGTAGATATATTCCTAAGTATTTTATTCTTTCCGTTGCAATGGTGAATGGAATTGTTTCCTTAATTTCTCTTTCTGTTTTCTCATTATTAGTGTATAGGAATGCAAGGGATTTCTGTGTGTTGATTTTATATCCTGCAACTTTACTGTAGTCATTGATTATTTCTAGTAATTTTCTGGTGGAGTCTTTAGGGTTTTCTATGTAGAGGATCATGTCATCTGCAAATAGTGAGAGTTTTACTTCTTCTTTTCCAATTTGGATTCCTTTTATTTCTTTTTCTGCTCTGATTGCTGTGGCCAAAACTTCCAAAATGGATTAAAGATCTAAACGTAAGACCAGAAACTATAAAACTCCTAGAGGAGAACATAGGCAAAACACTCTCCGACATACATCACAGCAGGATCCTCTATGACCCACCTCCCAGAATATTGGAAATAAAAGCAAAAATAAACAAATGGGACCTAATTAACCTTAAAAGCTTCTGCACATCAAAGGAAACTATTAGCAAGGTGAAAAGACAGCCTTCAGAATGGGAGAAAATAATAGCAAATGAAGCAACCGACAAACAACTAATCTCAAAAATATACAAGCAACTCCTACAGCTCAACTCCAGAAAAATAAACGACCCAATCAAAAAAATGGGCCAAAGAACTAAATAGACATTTCTCCAAAAAAGACATACAGATGGCTAACAAACACATGAAAAGATGCTCAACATCACTCATTATCAGAGAAATGCAAATCAAAACCACTATGAGGTACCATTTCACACCAGTCAGAATGGCTGCGATCCAAAAGTCTACAAATAATAAATGCTGGAGAGGGTGTGGAGAAAAGGGAACCCTCTTACACTGTTGGTGGGAATGCAAACTAGTACAGCCACTATGGAGAACAGTGTGGAGATTCCTTAAAAAACTGGAAATAGAACTGCCTTATGATCCAGCAATCCCACTGCTGGGCATACACACTGAGGAAACCAGAAGGGAAAGAGACACGTGTACCCCAATGTTCATCGCAGCACTGTTTATAATAGCCAAGACATGGAAGCAACCTAGATGTCCATCAGCGGATGAATGGATAGGAAAGCTGTGGTACATATACACAATGGAGTATTACTCAGCCATTAAAAAGAATACATTTGAATCAGTTCTAATGAGGTGGATGAAACTGGAGCCTATTGTACAGAGTGAAGTAAGCCAGAAGGAAAAACATAAATACAGTATACTAACGCATATATATGGAATTTAGAAAGATGGTAACAATAACCTGGTGTACGAGACAGCTAAAGAGACACTGATGTATAGAACAGTCTTATGGACTCTGTGGGAGAGGGAGAGGGTGGGAAGATTTGGGAGAATGGCAATGAAACATATAAAATATCATGTAGGAAACGAGTTGCCAGTCCAGGTTCGATGCATGATGCTGGATGCTTGGGGCTGGTGCACTGGGACGGCCCAGAGGGATGGTATGGGGAGGGAGGAGGGAGGAGGGTTCGGGATGGGGAGCGCATGTATACCTGTGGAGGATTCATTTTGATATTTGGCAAAACTAATACAATTATGTAAAGTTTAAAAATAAAATAAAATTGGAAGAAAAAAAAAAAAAAAAGAGTTGGACACAAAAAAAAAAAAAAAAAAAAAAAAAAAAAAAAAAAAAAATAAAAATAAAGACTTTTTAAAAAGTTTATTTTTTTAATTTTATTTAACTTTACAATATTGTATTGGTATGCACACAAAGTACTTTGGTAAAAGAAAAATCACACTTAGAGTTTATAAAATATGTTATGCTTTTGATTAGGAAAAGTAGTATTTTGAAATTTAAATCTTAACATTTAAATAATTCTTATAAAAGAGTATTCACTACAAGTTGTAAAAAACACTGTGTGCAATTAACTGCTGCTGCTGCTAAGTCGCTTCAGTCGTGTCCAACTCTTTGCAACCCCATAGACAGCAGCCCACCAGGCTCTCCCGTCCCTGGGATTCTCCAGGCAAGAACACTGGAGTGGGTTGCCATTTCCTTCTCCAATGCAGGAAAGTGAAAAGTGAAAGTGAAGTTGCTCAGTCGTGTCCGACTCTTCGAGACCCCATGGACTGCAGCCCACCAGGCTCCTCCGTCCATGGGATTTTCCAGGCAAGAGTACTGGAGTGGGGTGCCATTGCCTTCTCCATGTGCAATTAACTACTGATAGTATAAGAAAACATTAAGAAGAAATATAAGTAGAACCATTGATAATCAGTTGAATGACTCTGAAACAAACTAAGAGTTTTATTTCAGTTTTCACTTTCTGTTTTACCAATATTTTACAATACACTGTAAGTTACTTTTAAAGATTACCAATGAGTCCAACCCTGTTTCTCCAACAACCTTTAAACATCAGCAATCTTCCAAGGTATGCTACTTATTTCTAATTATTATTTTATTTATCTAGTTACTTAATAAAATGGATAAAATTCTGATCCCCAAAACTAAACATGATTTTCTCTGAATGATTGTTTGTATAAAGGTCTTCCAATGTAAAATAATTGATTTGTTTTTCAAATCTAAATTTTATTTTCTATCTCTTCAAAAATATGGCCCCAATCAATTAAAAATCATTGAGGCAGAGTCTAGAGTTTCACTACCATGTGGAACAATTCTGAGGGACCTTATTTACATCCTAGTCTCTGTGAACAGAGTCCTCTCCAGTTGTACAATAAGAGCCTAACCAGCTGTTCATGGTGACCTTTGTCTGGAAGGCGAAGCTATTGCTTTCAGAAACCTGATAATAAATAATGTAAATGTGATTATAAGAGTTCATAAGCTTGGAAGATGCTTATATTTGTCCACTTCTTTGCATAAAAGAGTCTTTTTCTCAGCTATTTCATCTAAAATACCAGTATATACTTCATTTTGTGGTGGTGGTTTAGTCACTCAGTCATGTCCAAATCTTGTGACCCAATGGACGGTAGCCCCACAGGCTCCCTCTGTCCATGGGATTCTCCAGGTGAGAATACTTGAGTGTGTAGCTATTTCTTTAATTTTGTGTTATTCCTTATTTCTATCTGTTTCTTGCCTTGTGCATATTTAACAATATGTCCCTTTTGTATGATATTAGAAGTATCTGTTAAATCATGAGGTCAAAATATTTATAGGTATATCAGAAGACATAGAATATTATATATAAAAGAGAAATGTGTTTTTGGATTTTTTTTTTTAAGGTTGGGAACAGAAAGTCTCAAGATAGAGGAAGGAAGAGGGAACCAAGGCATGCACCAAAGTTTTAGTGATATACAGAGATTCAAACTGTGAATATACCATGCTCACCAGGACAGCTGGTGGCCAAGGGCTCTGGAATTAGCCAGAGGGATAAGGAACTGAAAAAGCTAAGACAAGGATTTATATGATTCCATTCAACTTACATTGGTTGAATGTCTCTTATGTTAAAGATGGTATGGTGGTTGTTTTAACATATTTTACTTATACATTATTTAAAGCAAAATACACATCAAAGGGAGCAATGTGCCAACAGACAAGGAGCAGGAAAATTAGAATCAAACAGGCAAGAAAAAGAAGTATATGAATGGGA
Source organism: Bos indicus x Bos taurus (assembly GCF_003369695.1). Classification (NCBI taxonomy): domain Eukaryota; kingdom Metazoa; phylum Chordata; class Mammalia; order Artiodactyla; family Bovidae; genus Bos; species Bos indicus x Bos taurus. The sequence continues at coordinate 22,673,851 of NC_040103.1, read as the reverse complement.
AAAAGTAAGTGTCAGTTGCTAAGTCATGTCTTACTTTTTGTGACCCCATGGACTGTAGCTTGCCAGCCTCCTCTGTACATGGAATTCTCTAGGCTGCAATACTGGAGTTGGATTGACATTTCCTTCTTCAGGGAATCTTCTTGACCGGGTCTCCCACATTACAGGCAGATTCTTTACCATGTGAGCCCTGAGGGAAGTCCTAGGAACATGGTAAAACCAACCCAGAGATTACAACTAGACAAAGATTTGAAGGAATTAAAATGACAGTCTAAAGCCAGCAGCAGCTGTGGTGCTGGAGTGACTTTAAGGATATACCCCATGTCCAAGGGCAAAGGAAAACCCCAGCAAGATCGTAGAAGGGGCAAAATCATGTTCAGAATCAAACCCCATACCCGCCAGAAATGCCCAGAGGGCTCGAACAAACCTTGTGCCGACTAGGACCCAGAGACCTCATAGAGACTGAGACAGAACTGTGTTTGAGTGTCTCCTGTGGAGGTACGGGTCAGCAGTGGACTGCTGCAGGGGCAGGGGCTCTGGGTGCAGTAGACCTGGGTATGGCATAAGCCCTCTTGGAGGATGTTGCCATTAACCCCACCATAGAGCCGCCAGAACTTACACTGGACTGGGGAAACAGACTCTTGGAGGGTACAAACAAAACCTTGTGCACACCAGGACCCAGGAGAAAGGAGCAGTGACCCCACAAGAGGCTGACCCAGACTTCCCCATGAGTGTCTGGGAATCTCTGGCAGAGGCGTGGGATGGCGGTGGCCTGCTGCAAGGTTGGGGGTACTGAATGTAGCAGTGCATGCATGAGACCTTTTGAAGGAAGTCACCATTATCTTCACTACCACCACCATAGTTCGGCCTCAGATCAAATAACAGGGAGGAAACATAGCCCCGCCCATCAATAGAAAATCAGACTAAAGATTTACTAAGCATGGACCTGCCCATTAGAACAAAACCTATGTTCCCCTGAAGTCAGTCTCTCACATCAGGAGGCTTCCATAAGCCTCTTATCCTTTTTCATCAGAGAGTAGACAGAATGAAAACCACAATCACAGGAAACTAGCCAATCTGATCACATGACCAGAGCCTTGTCTAACTCAATGAAACTATGAACCATGCCCTGTTGGGCCACCCAAGATGGATGGGTCATGGTGGAGAGTTCTGACAAAACGTGGTCCACTGGAGAAGGGAATGGCAAACCACTTCAATATTCTTGCCTTGAGAACCCTATGAACAGTATGAAATGGCAAAAAGATAGGACACTGAAAGATGAACTCCCCAGATTGGTAGGTATTCAATATGATGCTAGAGATCAGTAGAGAAATAACTCCAGAAAGAATGAAGAGATGGAACCAAATCAAAAATAAACCAAGTTGTGGATATGACTGGTGATGGAAGTAAAGTCCAATCCTGAAAAAGCAATATTTCATAGGAACCTGGAATATTAGATCCATGAATCAAGCCAAATTGGAAGTGGTCAAACAGGAGATGGCAAGAGTAAACACAAAATTTTAGGAATCAGCGAACTAAAATGGACTGGAATGGGAGAATTTAACTTAGATGATCATTATATCTACTTCTGTGGGCAAGAATCCCTTAGAAGAAATGGAGTAGCCATTATAATCAAAGAAAAAAAAAAAAACAGTCCAAAATGCAGTACTTGCATGCAATCTCAAAAACGATAGAATAATCTCTGTTCATTTCCAAGCAAACCATTCAGTATCACAGTAATCTAAGTCTATGTCCCAACTAGTAATGCTGAAGAAGCTGAAGTTGAACGGTTCTATGAAGACCAACAAGACCTTTTAGAACTACCACCCAAAAAAAAAGATGTCCTTTTCATTATAGGTGACTGGAAGGCAAAAGTAGGAAGTCAAGAAATACCAGGAGTAATGGGCAAATTAGGCCTTGGAGTACAGAATGAAGCACAGCAAACACTAATAGAGTTTTGCCTAGAGAAGGCACTGGTCATAGCAAACACCTTCTTCCAACAACACAAGAGAAGAATCTACATATGGACGTCATCAGATGGTCAACCCCATAATCAGACTGATTATATTCTTTGCAGCCAAAGTTGGAGAAGAGTTAGCAAAAACAAGACCAGGAACTGACTGTGGCTCAGATCATGAACTACTTATTGCCAAATTCAGACATAAATTGAAGACAGTAGGGAAAACCACTAGACCATTCAGATATTACCTAAATCAAATCCCTTATGATTATACAGTGGAAGGGACAAATAGATTCAAGGGATTAGACCTGATAGAGTACCTGAAGAACTATGGATGAAGGTTCATGACATTGTACAGGAGGCAGTGATCAAGACCATCTCTACCTAAGAAAAAGAAATGCAAAGAGGCAAAACAGTTGTCTGAGGAGGCCTTACAAATAGCTGAGAAAAGAAGAAAAGCTAAAGGCAAAGGAGAAAAGGAAAGATCTACCCATTTGAATGCAGAGTTCCAAAGAATAGCAAGGAGAGATAAAAAAAAAAACAAACCTTCCTCAGTGATCAATGCAAGAAATAGAGGAAAACAATACAATGGGAAAGACTAGAGATCTCTTCAAGAAAATCAAAGGTACCAAGGGAACATTTCATGAAAAGATGGGCTCAATAAAGGACAGAAATGGTATGGATCTAACAGAAGCAGAAGATATTAAGAAGAGGTGGCAAGAATACAAAAAAGAACTATACAAAAAATATCTTCATGATCCAGATAATCATGATGGTGTGATCACTCACCTAGATCCAGACATTCTGGAATGTGAAGTCAAGTGGGCCTGAGGAAGCATCACTAGGAACAAAGCTAGTGGAAGTGATGGAATTCCAGTTGAGTTATTTGAAATCCTAAAAGATGATACCGTGAAAGTGCTGCAGTCCATATGCCAGCAAATTTGCAAAATTCAGCAGTGGCTGCAGGACTTAAAAAGGTCACTTTTCATTCCAATCCCTAAGAAAGGCAATGCCAAAGAATGCTTAAACTATGACACATTTCCACTCTTTTCACATGCTAGCAAAGTAAGGCTCAAAATTCTCCAAGCCTGGCTTCAACAGTACATTTACCATGAACTTCCATATGTTCAAGCTGGATTTAGAAAAGGCAGAGGAACCATTGATCAAATTGCCAACATTCGTTGGATCATCCAAAAAGCAAGAGAGTTCCAGAAAAACATCTGCTTCGGCTTTATTGACTATGCCAAAGCCTTTGACTGTGTGGATCAAAGCAAACTGTAAAAAATTCTTAAAGAGATGGAATACCAGACCACCTCACCTGCCTCCCGAGCAATCTGTATGCAGGTCAAAAAGCAACAGTTAGAACTGGATGTGGAAAAACAGACTGGTTCCAAATCGGGAAAGGGATACACCAAGGCTGTATATTTTTAACCCTGCTTATTTAACTTATATGTAGAGTACATCATGAGAAATGCATGGCTGGATGAAGCACAAGCTGGAATCAAGATTTCTGGGAGAAATATCAACAACCTCTGATGTTGAGATGACACCACCCTTATGGCAGAAAGTGAAGAAGAACTCAAGAGCCTCTTGATGAAAGTGAAAGAGGAGAGTGAAAAAGTTGGCTTAAAGCTCAACATTCAGAAAACTAAGATCATGGCATCTGGTCCCTTCACTTCATGGCAAATAGGTGGGGATACAATGGAAACAGTGCCAGACTTAATTTTTTGGACTCCAAAATCACTGCAGATGGTGACTGCAGACATGAAATTAAAAAGACGCTTGCTCCTTGTAAAATAAGTTATGCCCAACCTAGATAGCATATTAAGAAGCGGAGATATTACTTTGCCAACAAAGGTCCGTCTAGTTAAGGCTATGGTTTTTCCTGTGGTCATGTATGGATGTAAGAGTTGGACTGTGAAGAAAGCTGAGCACTGAAGAATTGATGCTTTTGAACTGTGGTGTTGGAGAAGACTCTTGAGAGTCCCTTGGACTGCAAGGAGATCCAACCAGTCCTTTCTAAAGGAGATCAGTCCTGGGTGTTCATTGGAAGGACTGATGCTGAAGCTGAAACTCCAATACTTTGGCCATCTGATGTGAAGAACTGATTCATTTGAAAAGACCCTGATGCTGGGAAAGAGTTAAAGCAGGAGGCAAAGGGGATGACAGAAGATGAAATGGTTGGATGGTATCACCAAATCAATGGGCATGAGTTTGAGTAAGCTCTGGGAGTTTGTGATAGACAGGGAAGCCTGGTATTCTGCAGTCCATGGGGTCACAAAGAATCAAACACAACTGAATGACTGAACTGAACTTAAAGCCAGCAAAACAGAAAAGACTCACTGGTTAAATATAATTTTCATAATGAGGATGGTAATGATGATCATGATTATACTTAGCAAATGTAGCAAATACTTATGTGTTAGGTGCTGGACCAGACATTTATACTCAATGCTATGTTAAACTTCACAACAATCCCACAGTATGAATAAAATTTAGGCTTGATGATGGCTCAAAATGCCAACCTTATTACTGGAAAGTTGGATTTGAGAATGCAATGAACTCTATGAATAAACTAAACTCCTAATGGCCTTCTTAATGGTATTTCCTCAGAATTAACTCCCCCATTCAGCTTTAATCACAAAATGAATATCTATTCTCACCAAAGGGAGCAGATAAACAAGGTTATGTGTAAATAGACTATTTCCTCACTCTTACAAATATATATGAACTATATTTGAAGAATAGGAGTAAGGAGTGGAAGAAAATTGTTTCAGTTAGAAATTGCATTTGAGTACTATGCTGGGAAAGACTGAGGGTAAGAGGAGAAGGGGGTGACAGAGGATGAGATGGTTGGATGGTATCACTGACTCATTAGACATGATTTCGAGAAAACTTAGGAAGATAAGGAGGCCTGTTGTGTTCTAGTTCATGGGGTCACAGAGAGTCAGACACCACTTGGCAACTGAAAAATTAGTAACTGACACTCCCAGTGACTTAAACAGCATGTTTTTGTTACATGATAAGAATTTTGGAGTACATGATTTACTGGCCTTAGGATATCAGAGTAAGGATACTGAGTCTTTTGGACTTGCCCTTGAATTTAAAATATGGCTGCCTAAACAATCATGCTCATGTTCCATGCTATAGGAATAAAAAAAGGCAAAATTGTATGAGTGAGGTTAGTGTATATCTGCACAGCCCAACCGCCACTCCCCTACCACACTCATTATATAAAGAGGTTTCTCAGCACTTCTTCCCAGTGAATTGCATATTCATTTCACTGATCAATATCATATGGGCACTTCTAGCTGGAAGGTGGGCATGCTATGTAGACTTTATTTTTACAATAGTTGGGTATATTGTTTCTGGATGTATTAGGGTTCTGTTACTACAGAAGGGAGACTGAATATTGAGTAAATAAGTGGGTATTATGGGATAGGGAATGTTAATCCCTTAGTGTTTTTTAAGGAAATAGTAACCCACTCCAGTATTCTTGCTTGGGAAATTCCATGGACAGAGGAGCCTGGTAGACTATAGTCCATGTAGTCACAAAAGTGTCCTACACAACCTAACAGCTACACAACAGAAACAATGACAAAAAACTCCCTTATGAAAATACAAGTAAAGAATAGAGCTCTAATCTCTGACATTATGACCCCCAATTTATAGTTCAGCTATTTGAGGCTTAGAGAAGCTAAAAAACTTGCCCAAAATTACATGTACAAAAAGTAGATTTATTGTCAAACCTAGAAATGCGTTTTTTAAGAGTCTAATTTGGTAAGCATTTGCTACCTCTTTTTTCAGATGTAATTCAAGAACTTCAGGACTACAAGTGAGTGAGGAGTTAAGAAAAAATAGTTCTTCCTTTAAGATGTAATAATGTGAAAATCAATTTACCACTGGGACTCAGAGAAGTTTTGAGCTAGTGATTTGTTTTCAAAATATGTTATCTTATGGCTTGCATCAGAATCATTTCACCAAACACCTGGGAATGGAGCCTGGTGACTGCATTATAAGAAGCTCCAAAGAGCACTCATATATGCATTCTAGAACTTGGCACTTCTAGAGAGGGTGACATTGCTCCCATCTAAGCATAGAAACATTTTTGGAGAAGGGGGTGTTTAAGTTAGTTTTTGGAGAATAGGGAGACTTAGAAACCTGAAAATATGTCACATGGAAGACGTAGGTTGAGGGATGACATAGATGAAGAACAGTATGTGGTGTGTAGAGATCAGAGAGGAAGTTTGAAGTTCACAAAGGTAAATGGGAGTAATCAGATTAAAATGAAGGGAGACTGGAGTAATTGGTTTCAGATGATCACAGGAGCAGAACAGAAAGAAAGACAGGTGCACTAGACTTAAAGACATGCACACAGGTATGGAAATTGTTAGTGACCACCGGGAATATAGAATATGAATTATTTTATAATAATATATCATTTATCCAAATTAGAATATATATATATATATATATATATTTGTATTTATATTTGTATAATTATTTTTCTAACTCAGCAACTCTGTCTGCAAATGACCTTACCCTGCTGACTTCATGGACTATTCATAGATGACTTGGTTTCGGGGACAAAGGGCAAAGTAAAACCATGATATTCCACTGGGTCAGCTGCAAAGAAGCTTCATGAGCAAAGGAAATAAGGACTTCCATGCAGAGAGGGGTCTGTAGGTGAATTTAAAACTTTCCAAGGAGTACTTCCAAGTATACTCCACAGTGCTTTCTGCCTCTTTTACATTTATTCTAGTATATAGTTCACATAGTTCCTAAAATGTATGAACTTGATAAATATCATACTTTATGAAATAAAAGAAAAATGTATTATTGAATATGATTAAATACCTCTCTCTACTGTGTCATTTCATAAAAATCACCAGGAGCTTTTGGAGATTGTTTTCATTACCTTGGCTAATAGAAAATTCAAATATCATTTTCTACAGAACACCTTAGAAATAAATCACTATACATTGCTTGACTGTTCATGTCTTTGACATTAAACCACACTAATTGGATAAATTAAAAAGGAATCTAGTACTGTTTACAAGTATTTCTATAAAACTGTATGATGAACAACCCCAAATAAACTGAGGATTAGTAGAAGTGACAAAATTTAACTAACCATAAATTTATTATGAGAAAAAACACTGTTATTGAAAGGCATGCACTGGACACTCATATATTAAACTACTGAATACTTATTCAGAATATTCTTATTTTCTCTTTATTTTAATGTATTTAATGCAATCTTTCCATACCTGAAATTTGGTATGTGAATTTTATTACATTGTCTAACTGATCATTAGTCTATACTGATTAAAATTTTGCTGTTAGTATAAGTACAAATTTCTGAAAGAAATAAGATTATATTTTGAGAATGATACAAAAGTTAACTATGATAATGTCTATATTTTATATGCTTTTATCTATCTCAAAACTAGTTTTAATATCACTCATCATTCTGTTATTTAATTCTGTTTAAATAAAAGTTATATATAATGAAATTTATTCTGTAGTCAGCAGTTTATGAGAAAACTTCACAGATTTTGGCTGACAACAAGGTAAATCTGTATGCAGTCTTTTAAAAATACTTATCTGTTGACTGGATAATTGAAATCTGAATTGAGTATTTTAAGTTAAATAGGTTGTGTTAAGATGAGGGGAACAAAAGGGTGACTGACTTTAAAATCTTTTCAAAGACTGGCATAAGAATATCATTTACTTGCTTTTATGTTTTAGATTTTTATCATGTTCTTAGGAATATAGGCTTTAGCTTTTCCAGTACTTAGAAGAATAAACTTATAATTTTGTTTAGAAGGCAGAACATTACAGAATAATTTTGTCTTTGGATCAGAATGTGAGTTAACAAGAAATTCTTAAGTTGGTTTTTATCAATCTCACCCTTTTCTATCACATCTGGCCTGAAATTTAAGCAAGTTAGTAACACATTTTTTGGTATATATCTGAAATACCAGAAGTAATTAGCAAGTTGTATGTAAACACTCATCTAATTATTATTGATTTTCAAATAACAACATGTAAATACACACGTACATTGATGGGAAATAAAACATTTGGAGCCACTTAACTCTGAGTTGGTTCAAATACAGTTTGCATTCAAATTTGTCATTTAACTCCTTTCAAAATGCCTATTTTTTAAAAAGAGAATAAGCCCTACCTTGCATGATTGTGGCAGACATTAGAAGTAGAATATACAAAACCCCTTACACAAATCTGACCCATATTTTGCACCTCATTCAGGTAGCTGTTATTATTAATAACAGAATGGGAACAGGATAGTGGATGCATTCTTTAAATAGTCATTACAAGTTGTAATGTTAGGATTGGGATTACTGAAATTTCTATAAAGCCAGTATTCACTCACTAAATATTTGTAGCTAAAAGAGAAATTACTTCTTTATAATGAAAAAAAAAAAGACACAATGCACAATTTTCAGTAAAATTGATCAATAAGTCACCATCAGTTCATTCCATTTCAGTCACTCAGCCATGTCTGACTCTTTGCGACCCCATGGAAGCAGCTCGCCAGGCTTCCCTGTCCATTACCAACTCCTGGAGCTTGCTTAAACTCATGTTAAGTCAGTGATGCCATCCAACCATCTCATCCTCTGTCATTCTCTTCTCCCCCTGTCTTCAATCTTTCCCAGCATCAGTGTCTTTTCCATGAGTCAGTTCTTCGCATCAGGTGGTCAAAGTATTGGAGTTTCAGCTTTAACATCAGTCTTTCCAATGACTATTCAGGACTGATTTCCTTTAGGATTGACTGGTTTGATTTCCTTGCAGTCCAGGGGAATCTCAAGAGTCTTCTTCAATACCACAATTCAAAAGCATCAATTCTTTTGTGCTCAGTTGAGTATATATATTTGAATAATATAAATCACCATAGTTCACTATTAATTACTTTTGAAAATTTTGACCTTTCCCTTTTTCAGTTCTTTCCATATCTTCTTGAGATGAATGTACAGCCCATGAAAAAGTAAAAACAGAACACACTACTCAGCATAAGTTTCTTTCTAAGAATGGTGCTTTCCTTTTCTTTTTAATGGGCCTGAATTTTGCATATATATTAAGCAATTAATAGCAAGAGCAGATGCTTGCTTATGTTGTGATTTGTTTTTAAATTGGACTTTTGCATTCTTATTCTTATTTTCATCCCAAACTACCAAAATTTGTTTGAAATTTATATGTAACTATTGGTTTCAGTCTTGAAAAATTTTGAACACTAATTGCTTTTTCTCCAAACAATACATTATTAATGGTACTTTATTCCCTGTAAGGAAATTTAGCCTTAATTGTTCTCTTTTTGATCAATAATATCTCAAATTTAAAATTGTATGGCTTCAGCTTTCAGCTCAGAGAAGTTGAAAATTTTAATATCCTGTATTCTCAATGGAGAAAATTGAGATCTTATCCAAAGTACATTTGAATTAAGTTTTCACCTCTGTCACTCAAGAACTTCTTGAGGACAGAGGAAGAGGACAAAATGGTACCAGAGAATGATTAGGAAAAGCTGTGGTTAGTGGTAGCTCCACGGATTTTTCCACACATGATATTTAATTTTTTTATTAAAATATATTTGCTTTACAATGTTATTTTCAGGTATACAACATAGTGATTCAAAATCTTTAGAGATTATACTCCATTTATAGTTATTATAAAATATTAGCTCTATTCCCTGTGTTGTAAAATATATTCCTGCAGCTTATATATTTTATTCATAAGATTCTATGTCTCTAATCCCCTGTCTCTACCTTGTACCTCCTCCTTTCTCTCTTGTCACTAGTAACCACTGCTTCATTCTCTATATCTGTGAGTCTGTTTCTTTCCTGCTATATTCACTATTTATTTTTAATTTTTTAGATTCCACATATACGTTCTAACAGATAGTATTTGTCTTTTTCTATCTGACCTTACCAAGCATAATACCCTCCAAATCCATCCATTTTGTTCAAATAGAAATTTCTTAAAAAAATTAATCTTTACTATCTAGAAATAGATTTTTGCATAAAAATTCAATTTTTGGTCTCTCCTTAAATAAGAAAAAAAAAAAAAGAGTTTTTCACAGCATTGAGTCCTGTTAAACCAAGATCTCATCACCTGTTGATAGCTGGAGCTGGGGTGGAGCTTTCCCCTTTCTGTGGATCATGTATGCTTCTATGATTAGTGCTCTCCCTGGGCCAGCTTCACTTGCTCATGTTCTCTGTTTATCTCTGGGAGGAATTATGAGATGTAAGCTATGACTAAACAGAAGTCTCCAAAGTGATGTTTTCTGTCACTGGCGGAGCCTGAGTAGCCTGCAGAGACTGGTAACCCTGTTTATGTATGTATGTGTGTTTCTCCTTACTTTTGATTCAGTTCTCCTATAGATCTGAGATCTGGGACAGGAGGATTAGAGTATTTATTTGCATGTGTCTCACACTCAAGAACCGAAGTAAGGACAAACTCCAAGAGCCTCTCATTGTAATGGATCACACATTGCGGACAAGGGAAATATTAAATGATTCATTATTTTGCTGTTATTTGCTTTCTTGCAGTAACTGGAGAATGGGGGAGATTAATATGTATGATTGAGATGTATACTTGACTCTGATAAGGCTTTTTCTTTTATTCACTCACATACATATTGTGTGCATTTATGTCAACATTACAGCAGGTTCTGGAGTTACAGATGTAAATACGAAAGTTATGACCAACCTAGACAGCATATTCAAAAGCAGAGACATTACTTTTGCCAACAAAGGTCCATCTGGTCAAGGCTATAGTTTTTCCTGTGGTCATGTATGGATGTGAGGGTTGGACTGTGAAGAAGGCTGAGCGCCGAAGAATTAATGCTTTTGAACTGTGGTGTTGGAGAAGACTCTTGAGAGTCCCTTGGACTGCAAGGAGATCCAACCAGTCCATTCTGAAGGAGATCAGCCCTGGGATTTCTTTGAAAGGAATGATGCTAAAGCTGAAACTCCAGTACTTTGGCCACCTCATGCGAAGAGTTGACTCATTGGAAAAGACTCTGATGCTGGGAGGGATTGGGGGCAGGAGGAGAAGGGGACGACAGAGGTTGAGATGGCTGGATGGCATCACTGACTTGATGGACATGAGTCTGGGTGAACTCCGGGAGTTGGTGTTAGACAGGGAGGCCTGGCGTGCTGCAATTCATGGGATCGCAAAGAGTCAGACACGACTGAGCAACTGATCTGATCTGATCTGATGGACCAAGGCTTGTATAAATGTGACAGACAATAAATAAGTAATCAAGTGGCTAAATCATTACTCATGCAAAGTGTTATAGGGCTTTAGATAGATAGATCAGAGAAGGCCTCCCAGAGCTGATGACATTTGAGCTGAGATTTAAGATGAGAAGGAGCCAGACATTGGACTAACTGAGAAAAGAACACCACACACACACTGCAGAAAAGAACACAAGTGCCAAGGCCTTGGGCTGAAGGGTTTTATCTTACGGTTTTAGAAAGTGAGATCAGCGTGCTTGTAGCATACTTGAGTAAAAGGAAGATGATTTGGGTGATGTGGGCAGCCCATGATGTGAAGTTTGGGGTTTATCCTAAGTTCATTGGGAACTCTCATTTAATTCTCCCCAAAGGAGCACATCTTAGGCTTAAAAATCAGGGAAACCTGTCACTTACTAGCTATCCAGTCTTTTGAGCACAGTTTTTATCTACTCTGGGCTTCAGAGCTAATGACGCCAACATCACAGACTTTTTACCAGAGACAGAATTAAATGGAATATGCTATAAAGTGTTCTATGATACTACCCAGCCCATAGGCAGATTTTATTATTTCAAATAGGGCTGACCGAAGGTGCGTGCCTTCTTTCCTTAACCAACATTCTGTTTCCCTTCCTTTATTTGATAAAGAGAAGCTTATATTCATCTATGTGATTTTATTTTAAAATTGACCATGGTAAAGGCCTGTCTCTAGAAACTTCAGGAGGTAATGTGTCTGAGCTCTCACCTCATCCCTTCCCATGTGGAACATCATTTTTATATCTTCTTCAACACGTCAAGCAATTGTTGACCTTTGACAGGATCTGTAGTGCAGTTTTTGCACTTCAGTTTTTGCAACAGCCTTCCTATTCTCTGCTGCTAATGTATTAATGCACACACACACACACACACACACACACACACACATGTTTCTAGACTGGAATGAGAATCATGCAGCATCTAAAAATGTGGCTCAAAAATAAGAAAGGTTGGAGGTTGGTATAGGCATGGTAGGCATATAATAATCCAGGCCTAACTAGATAGCAGATATAGAAAAATTTAGGACTCAGAATCTTTGCCTTTTAATGAATGAGGCTGAAGGGTGTGAAAAGAAACTAATCATGCAAGCAAATGAATCAGGAGAGTGTATCCTGGATATTAAGCAGACACTTTATAGATACTCAAGAATTAAGAAAAGAGAAAAATCCATTTGAATTAATTAGATGAAAATAATTATAATTATAACCATTATAAAAATGGCCTATATATGACTAATTATCATATATACAGAAGCTCTTAGGCTTGCCTTTAATAGTGATATATAACAACTTTGTTTAGTTGTAAGTTTTAATAATTGCAGCCTTAAACTATATTCAGCTATGCTTGAAATCCTATGACTCAAGTTGCAAGTCATCTACCAAAAATTAAAATAGATACAAAAAACAAAATAGATACCATCTACCAAAAATTTAAAATGGTTTTTAAAATTTTCTTAGGCATCTAAAGGCCAGGGATTGGGAAATGTTAAAAGACCCCCAAATTCCTCATGATGATAACTTTTGGGAAACAAAGAGAAAGAATGATTTTTCCTTGTTACTTCTCCAATCCCAAGCATTCCATGCATATTTGGCCCATGTAGAAATTTCTATTTATGGTAGTCTTCCTGCATCTAATACTGAAACTCCTGGCATTACCATGTTCCTAATCCACATCTGTATGTCACCATCATAGGTTAAAACACATTATATATAGTGAGGCTCTGCTAGAGCTTTCAGATCAAGGCGCTGTCACTGTATTAAGTGAAATAAAACACTATGCTATTATTCTTATTCTTAAAACCTTTGGGGTTACTGCCATGTGCTCTGCGTGCAACTGGCTTAGCTAAAGCACCTTATAACCACAAATGGTTTCATCTGCCGTTTCCTTCACTGACCGCTACATCCCAGAGCTGTAGAGTTTGGGGTTTGTTCTCAATTGGTTGAGAACTCTCATTTAACCCTCCTCAAAGTCCCATGAAATAGAACTAAATTCTAGACTTAAAAGTCAAGTAGACCTGTCACTCACTAGCTGTCCAGTCTTGAGCTGGTTTTTGTCTTTTCTGAGTTTCACAGATAACAATACCCACAAGGGCTGTAGAAGTTCAGCTGCTCAGCTTTGCCTTATGCCTGGACATGATTCTGCCCATGTTGCTTTTAGGTAGTGTGAATTACCATAGAGGGAAAATACCTTCAACCTAAAATGGCAATAAGAGCAAGAAATTCTTTGATGTGTGCTTTCCTGTTACCAGAAGAAGAAAAAAAAAAAGCCTAAGGTAACTGCTCATGCATTTGGATTTTCAGTTCCAACTTTGTCATCTGCTCTGCAGAATCTATAGAGTATCCAGGCTCTTTTATGTATCTATGCATAAAATACTTTGGATGTGTAGTTAATTGATGCTAATGATTGTGGGATACACTCTGCCTGTATTATGGCAGGATGTAAAGTATCACTGCATTTGGAACCATGATCTAAGTAAAACTGAGTCAATGCTATTTCTATAAGAAAGAGTTAAGTTAAATATAAATCAGTGTTATTGCCTAACTGGAATACACCCTGGAATAGTTAGGTATAGATGTTTGCTTTTTGTGTTGCTCTCTTCAGACCCTGATGGGAGAGGCCATGATGAACACATAATAAGATATTTGCGAAACTGAATTTACCAAAACACAGATTTCCAAGGAAATCTTGCCATGTGTGATAGAATGTACCCAGTTTTCTGAGAAAATTATTATGTATTATTGCGCAAAGGAAAGCAATTTCGGAAGATACTTTAGTGTACAGAGATGGATGGTGGTAAAGTACTGAATTAAATTTAGAATTAGAAGACCTGGATTCAGTCCGTATAATGTTGAGCAAATCAGCCTCTGTAGGCCTCAGACTTTTTCTATTCTGATAAATGAGAATGATACTCCTATATCTAAATCACAAAATTACCTAAAAGCTCAGATGATACCCCAACTATATAAGTATTTTGTAGATAAAAAAGTGGTAAATGCATGGAAGTATTATCAAAGTTTTAAGATCTGATGTCTGCAAGAGAAAAAAGTGAAAAATGTTATTCTTTGTGAAAAAGTCTATAGTCTATGGAGAATATATTAGGAAAAATTATTTTTTGTTCCTAAATTTCCATCTATGTAAAGCTGTTATCTAGTTTTGGTGACAGAATCTTGAGCTCCAGAAACAGACAAAAAGTATCATTAGTATGGGCTGTTTGTGTGTGTCAAACTCAAGTATTTCAATCACTGTGGCAAACTTTTGGTGAAAAGTCATGAAGATTTTAAAATGAGTATGGAGAATAGTTCTAGGTTTCATTTTTTTTTACTCACAAATATTAATAAAGTTAGACCTAAAAAAAGCTGATGTTGCCTTTAAAATGCCTGCATGGGCATATTTTTACAAAGTAGATCTTTACTGGTTCTCCTTAAGCAGATGTGAATGCCAGCCATTTTACTATTTGCAACTGTAGTGATTCGTACAGAGATTTTTTCTGTAGGTTAATTGAGAGTATAGGCCAAGTAAAAAGAACTGTGAAGGGGCTAAAATAGAATATTAAGCTATTTGGGTTGTTTAACTTTTAGATAATTTGCCATTTCCCATGAGTATAAAAAGTAACAGTTATTAAGGAAGAGCATATGTTGACTTTAAATTAAGGAGAAGCCAAAGCATTTTGATGAACTTCAAGCCACCCTAATTATTTTGTTTTAAAGCTTTGAAATAAATAATAAGGCATGAATTTTTATGGGTATTTAAGATATAAGTAAATTAATCTTTCCAAGGGCTGGCCAAGAAGATTATTTTCACTGACATAATTTGTTTCTGAAAAGACAGGTAATAGAAATGTTTTAGTACAGAATGAAAAAAATGATGATTTTAACTGTATACAAATCTATGTAAATATTACAGAAATGTGAATGGCAGTATTTTATACTATTGGAGGTCTAAATAAGGTTTCTAAGAGTCACAATATCATAAGCTTAAACATTGGTTAATTTTTGCTTTATGTTTTTAAATCATTTTTTTCAACTATTAATAGTAGAATAAAGCCCTGTTTCAGGAATAAATATACTTATCGATAGTCTTTGAGGTAAATCATTTCAAATAATTAATTCAATATAGATATAACTATTTTCCAGCCATGAACAGTAATGAATTCTGTTTTTAAGAGTTGCAATAATCACTGCTTTCGATTTATGGAATAATTTTTAAAATTAGGAAAGCACTAAAATTGCAAGATAAAAAGAAAAAAATAAAACATATAAAGTATGATTAGACCAAACAGTGTGTGTTAGTTTATTAACAAGAACAAAAAGCACCTACTGTCCAGGGCCTAGCCGTTCTCTCTGAAACCATGTGAATATTTTCATAAACCATGTTCTGATGAATAAAGTATCTTAATTTTGCACTTGAAAGAAAATACAGAGTTATAACAAAATGTAAAGCATAAAAATCCTGCCACCTACAGTAAAAACAAAGGTATGATTTAGACATGTGAGTCAATGAAAACCCTGCACAGATGAGAGTTCAGTCCTGCAAATTAGGGAGGCTGCTTGGTGATCCAGTCACCCTCTGTTCCAGGTGTGTCTCTGGCACCAGTGCCAGCCTCTGAGAACGTTTAATCCAGCAGACAGTGACTGCTTAATGGAGTTGAGGACCAGCCTGGCTTTCTCCCCACATTTGACAAGGAAGTTCAGTCTCAGCTAGTAAACCTTATTTAGGAAACAAATGCTATCCATTTGTATACTTGCAAAGGATTTGCTTCAGGCAATGTCAAAAATGAATTATCAGGAAATAAACTAAAAATGAAACTCAGGTCTCCAGGCCAATAAATTCCAGTGCCTCTGATTTTTATGAACTTCATAACAAGAGTCACAGTTTGCAAATGAGAATCAACAATAGGTTACATTTATTTTCATTCTAAATCAAATTAAAATATGGTTTTGTCAGTTTGAAAAAAAGAAACAGCTAGTGAGAAAATGACATCAGGATTTGAGGTATCAAATCTCTTCCATTTAAAAGAATTAACTTCACCTAAATAAACAATGTGTGACATTTTTGAGTTATTATACTGATAAAGAAAACTAATTTAGCTTCAAAAGTTCTTAAAAATTATTTTACATCACAGCAAAGTGTACTTCAATAAATGCTCCTTTGAGCATGTAAAAGTCACATGTGAAATATCCACGGACACAACTATTTTACATACAAAAGAGGTTATCATGTTTAACAGAAACTATTACAGTTTTTCCCTGTACTAGATACGTAGCCTCAGACGTCTGTTTCTATGCAAATAAATATAAACTGGAAATATATAGTTGTGTTTACTTCAACAGCCCATACAGGCTCAATAACTGTTCCTAGAAATATTATTTTTGTAACTTAGGGTCTTGAAACAGATAAAGTTTACTTCAATTAGCAGTTCTTTTCAGCCCTGAGATTTAAGCTCATTGTTTTACATCCCTTCAGTGCAAAGTCCCTTGAGTACTAACTTGAAAGAACCTTTAGAAGTCCAATTAACCTTTTTATTAAGAGAGGCTGTTCAAATGTACTTTCGTATGCAGAGTTTTCAGACATATGGGTAACCAGGCTCTAATTTCTTTAAAACTTGGCTATAGTCTATGAACCAGACATTACTGTCAAGTGAGAGCTGGTGAGTATACATTTTGTTTTGCAGCAGTGTAAATACTCAACAGTCTTTATGGTGAGATGATTTTATAGCAGCGTCTTTCACTTTTACCCTCACATATGCTGATGTGAAATCATGAAGTTTCGCCCTTTAAATCTTGTTTTATTATTAAATGGAGTATGTGTGAGGCAGTATGTCTGTAGGAAAACAATATATTAGGCACAACTATAAATTCTCATCTGGCACCACCTCTGATTCACTAAAGCCTTTTGTGCTATAGCCCA
The DNA here is from genome assembly GCF_003369695.1 of Bos indicus x Bos taurus. Taxonomy (NCBI): domain Eukaryota; kingdom Metazoa; phylum Chordata; class Mammalia; order Artiodactyla; family Bovidae; genus Bos; species Bos indicus x Bos taurus. Next base: position 22,656,697 of record NC_040103.1, on the reverse strand, counting down.
GAATGCATTATTGAGAAACATCAGTGCCTAAAGCTGTCATTTGAATTTCTATACTGGCAGTATTCAGAAGATACAGTACTGTAAATCTGTGGCAGTTAAAGAAGACTCAGAACAGGGAGGAACCTTACTAAATATCTAGTTAAACCACCTCTGTGTTCAGTTGAGGAGGCTAAGATGCTGAAATTCAGAGATGTTACATGATTTATTGAAGGTCAAACCACAAAACCATCACTTCATGGCAAATAGATGAGGAAACAATGGAAACAGTGAGAGTCTTTATTTTCTCGGGCTCAACAATCACTGCAGATGGTGACTGCAGCTATGAAATTAAAAGATGCTTGCTTATTGGAAGAAAAACTATGACCAACCTAGACAACATATTAAAAAGCAGAGATATTATTTTGCCAACAAAGGTCTGTATAGTCAAAGCTATGGTTTTTCCAGTAGTCATGTATGGATGTGAGAGTTGGACCATAAAGAAGGCTGAACATCAAAGAACTGATGCCTTTGAACTGTGGTGTTGGAGAAGACTCTTGAGAGTCCCTTGGATTGCAAGGATATCAAGCCTAAAGAATTCCTTCCATCCTAAAGGAAATCAGTCCTGAATATTCACTGGAAGGACTGATGCTGAAGTTGGAGCTCCAATACTTTGGCCATCTGATGCAAAGAGCTGACTCATTAGAAAAGACCCTGATGCTGGAAAAGATTGATGGCAGGAGGAGAAGGGAATGACAGAGGATGAGATGGTTGGATGGCATCACCAACTTGAGGGACATAAGTGTGAACAAACTCCAGGAGTTGGTGATGGACAGGGAAGCCTAGCATGTTTTCTGAACACTGAAGGTGATATCAAATGGAAGCTGGAAAAAAATCAGCTATCTGGGCACTATATATATATCTGTATATATATATCTATATATATATACATATATAGCTTAAAATCTGGAGTTTTTCTAGCCCTGTAGGTTATTTTTTTAATTTGGAATTTGGGATCATGTGATAATACAAATGTAGTAAAAATTGACAAGTGACTAATTAGCCAAAATACATTTAGTTGGGTCGGAATAGGAAGAATCACTGTGTGGCTTTGGATATTGTCAATTGAACCTTCTTGCTGAATTGGGATCTATAGCTTAAAACAACTGAAAGGAACTGATAGATAAGCAAAATGAAGGAGACAGAAGAAAGAATTCACCTTTATTATTAAGAACCTTCCATGTGTTCATCACTCTGAGCAAGGGTTTTTCATAAACTGTCCCTTTTAAAGAAGTGGACAATTCTGTGTTTGTGGCATAAGTGTCAGAGTCATCATTGACTGCTATATAACCTCAGATGAATCTTTTAACCTAACTTGACCTTGGATTGCTTATTTGTAAAACAGCCGATGCCTAAACTGACTACTTCATAAACTGAAAGACCAGCTATGAAAGCTCTAGAAAAATATAAAGCACCACCAGAATTTAAAATCATATATGATTTACTTTTCTTTCCATTGATTCTTTATGATAGTTATATTTTGCTGAAAGGAATTTTAACATATATTCACTGACTTCATGTAGGATGGTGGGAGCAGCATGACAAAGGATTAAAGATTTATTAAGGATAATTAGCTAAATGTGTAGTACACTTGAGAAAACAAGGTTAACTGTTTGCTTCACCTTGCTTTCTTGCTTCTTTATTATTTTTTTTTTTTCCTTTGTCTTTATGTTGAAAACACTATCAGCCTTGTTTTGTACAAATCCTTTTCTGGAAATCTACAAACAGTACTTGGAAATTGAAAATTATTAAAACCAGTGAAACTTGAATACCTAGGGACACCCTATTTGTCTTTCCAAGTTGGAAATGTTATTTTCATGCTGTGTTTCCGTCACAAACTTGAGTGCAAATAAAGGAAGCTAATTTAGGTATTGTTAAGCCAGGGCTCAGATACCAGGCAGGAGGTGAGGATCAAACTTTCAGAACAGTCAGGGACCAGGGAGAGGCAGAAAGAGAAGGGCTGAGAACCATTAAAAAAAATTTCAAATAGTTTAATTTTTTTTTTTTTACTACTGAAAATATTTAGCATACCTCACAAACCATAGTGGCATGCTGCTGCTGCTGCTGCTAAGTCGCTTCAGTCGTATCCGACTCTGTGCGACCTCATAGACGGCAGCCCACCAGGCTCCCCCGTCCCTGGGATTCTCCAGGCAAGAACACTGGAGTGGCTTGCCATTTCCTTCTCCAAAGCATGAAAGTGAAAAGTGAAAGTGAAGTCGCTCAGTCGTGTCTGACTCTTCGAGACCCCATGGACTGCAGCCTACCAGGCTCCTCCGTCCATGGGATTTTCCAGGGAAGATTACTGGAGTGGGGTGCCATTGCCTTCTCTGATAGTAGCATGTGTGTTACTTAAATAGTTAATAAATCAACAAAATATCAATGGACTTCCTTTACTGTATGACCTTCTCTTCTCTCAGTCATCAGCGTCCTTAATTTTGTATTGATCATTTCTTTACCTGTTTTTATAATTATACATACTGAAAGTAGCATAGTAATATAATACCTAGGTATGTGTTTGTAGTAAATGTGTAAGAATACACTTCAGTATTATCTTAGGATCAAAATTTATTTCTTTATTCCTCTCCAACCTGCTTCTTTTTTAAAATATTGTTTTCAAAATGCTAACATATTCATTAATCTATTATATAAATATATTAAAATATCTTCTACTGAAAGCAGCCAATGGACTATTCTTTGTCTCTTTCTTTCTCTTTTCTATTATGTGTAAAAGTACCATCAACATTTTAATTTTGATGTATCTGGTGCAAAAGTTTTTTTGGATTCATATTTAAGAACAAAAGACTAGGTTATGTATTTTGTGATTGTTCAGATTTAAGAGGCAATGTCGAATTATTATTATTATTTTTTACTTTAGGCACCAATAAGCAGTAAAAGCAGAATTCACGTGTTTGACAAGCCTCTGTAAACAGATTTTGAATTTTCCAGTCTGTATATGTGAAATATCTAATAATATCCTCTTTCCAATTTGCTTTCTCTGGTCCTATCAGATTAAGCACCTTTTAAAATATGTTTTTCTACCGTTCTTTTATCTTCCTGTATGAAATACCAATATGATATTGAACAATTTTCCTATTGGGTTGTTTTATTGGTTTTATGTATTTTATCTTTCCCTGGCTAAACTTGTGCCCAAGTTTGTGACTGAAACACAGCATGAAAATAACATTTCCAACTTGGAAAGACAAATAGGGTGTCCCTAGGTATTCAAGTTTCACTGGTTTTAATAATTTTCAATTTCCAAGTACTGTTTGTAGATTTCCAGAAAAGGATTTGTACAAAACAAGGCCGATAGTGCTTTCAACATAAAGACACAGGAAAAACAAAATAATAATAAAAAACAAGAAAGCAAGGTGAAGCAAACAGTTAACCTTGTTTTCTCAAGTGTACTGCACATTGAGCTAATTATCCTTAATAAATCTTTAATCCTTTGTCGTGTTGCTCCCGCCATCCTACATGAAGTCAGTGAATATTTGTTAAAATTCCTTTCAGCAAAATATAACTATCACAAACTATAACATTCTCCTTATGATGCTATTGATGAAGAAAAGTTCAAGTTTGCTATTTTATGCTTTCTCAATTGAAAACTTAAAAATATTATTTTATACTTGCCTCTGAAAGTTTCAAGCTTTTTTTTGGAAATATATTTATATTGTGAAAGAAAGGTATTCTTTTTATTTTCTCTGTATGCATAGATAATTGTACAAGAACTTTCTGTTATAATGCTCTTCTTCTTATTTATGCAGAGCCAAATCTACCATATATCAAATTTATATAAATGCACAGTCTGTGCTTAGCTCTTTGTTTGGTACCAGTAGTCTACATTTCCATTTCTATTATTTTACAGTGCGTCTTAATTGTTCTAAAGTTAAAACACCTCAATAGCTAAGGGAAAGTTTACATACCTATCCTTTTCTTTTTTCTAAAACATGTTACTTATTCTTACCTTTGCTCTTACACTTTGTTACTTTTTCCCCCCATCTTTATGCTTTTAATTTTATTTTTTCTAATAGTAGTGCACAGGCAGTGATAAAGAGAAGTTGTGTTAGTACATATCCTTATTGCTTTCATTATCTTTTATTTCAAAACTATGCCTTTGTTTTTTCACATTTAAATGTAATATTTGCTTAGATATTTGTGGATGTGCTATACCACCAAAGTAAAGATGTTATCATTCTACTTTAAATTCGATAAGAGATTGTATCATAAATTATTGTTAATCCCTGTATCTATTGAAAATATTATATTTTATTTATCCTTTCATCTGTTAATGAAGTGAATTAGAAAATTAATCAGTGTTCTAATGTTAAAACAATCTTGCAAAATAGTCTCCTTACATAGCTGTAACTTTGGCATGGTATATATCTTATGTAATGATAATATTTCATTAGAATTTTAGTATATATGTAAATGTGTCACAACTAGAATAGATTTTTTAAAACATTTTTATTTAAAAATAATTTTATATCAGTGATAGTATAGATAGTGAAATTTCCCTATGCCTTTCCTAAAGTTAGCATCTTACTTTATCACACTACGTTGGTCAAAACTAAGAATAGTATTGGTTTAAGACTGTTCACTCTACCATAGACTTTATTCAGATTTTACCAGTTTTTCTTCGAATGTTCATGTTTTGTTCCCAGGTCCAATCCAGGATCTCACGTTGCACTTAATTACTATGTCTTCTTAGTGTCCTACAAAATGTGGTAGTTTCTCACAGTTTCCTTATTTATCTTGCCTGTTCATTCACACTCTTGATTACAGCAGCTTTGTAGTAAGTCTTGAAGTTGGGTAATTCAGTCTTTCAGATTTATTCTCCTTCAATATTATATTTGCTATTCAGGATCTTTTGTTTTCCATGCTAAGTTTAGAAACCATGACAACTAAAATCAGTTTAGAATCAGTTGGTCAATATCCAAAATAATGTGCTAGGATTTTGATCTGGGTTGTATTTTCTGTAGATCAAGATAGAAAGAACTGATATTTTGCCTGTATCAAGGCTTTCTATCCACATAGATGAACTGTCTTTCCATTTATTTGGACAGTCTTTCATTTCTTTATCAAGAGCTTAGTAGTTTTCCTTATGTAGATCTTGCATATATTTGGTAGATTTATATTTAAGCATTTTTATTTGGGGTATGCTAATGTAAATAGTATGCTTTAATTTCAAGTTCTAACTGTTCGTTGTTGCTATATAAGAAACCAAATGACTTTTGTATATTAGCTTTGTATTTGAAGAATTTTTAAAAATTCTTTGGCATTTTCTACAATAATAATCATGTTTGCAAACAAAGACAGTTTTGTTTCTTCCTTCCCTTTCCATAAGTTTTCTTTTTTGTCTCATTTGTTACCTAGGATTCCCAGTATGATGTTGAATAGAGTAGTGAGAGCAGATATCCTTGACTTGCTTCTTATCACATTCCTAGTTTGCTGAGAGTTTTTACCATGAATGGGTGTAGAATTTTGTCCAATGCTTTTTATGCATCTATTGATATGATGTGATTTTTTTTTCTTTCAACCATATTGATTTTGATATAGATTTAAAATTTGTCTCTTACATAATTCCTTCTTTAAAATATATGATTAATTATATTCTGAACCTACTTTTTGATTTTTCTTTCCAAGTTTATGGTTCCATCATTTTTCCAGAAATTATTTTAAATTATTTTATATTTCAAGGATGAATCTAAAGAAATGATTTTATTTTCCTTTCAAATGTATATATAGAACTAGATTCACCCCAATCCCCTTATCTACTACCATACTATCTTTTCTTGTAAAAGTTCACACATAAATGCACAGAATGTTTCCGTTCACACATTGTATTTCGTTAATGTTTTCATTCAGTGAAATAATATAACACTGTGAGTCTTGTTCAGAACAGACAAAATTTGAAATGTCAGTTTTCAAAAGAAAGTAGACAACAAAAATAATAAATCAAAGACAGTCATTAATATTTTGGGCATGAATTTTCAATGGAGCAAGAAAGACATGTCTGTTTCTTTTTTGCTTTCAGTTTAACACATCCACTATATATACACATTCATACACACACACAAACATATGCATACATATATATATATATATATATATATATATATACACACACACACACACACTTCCCTGAGTAGCTCTACTTTTCTATTTGTTATTTGTGTTTGTTTATCAAATTTTTAAACCCTGTTGGATTGTGACTTTTTAAAGCCGGGGAAAAAGCATGACACTTAACCAACATTTTCTAAAATGTCACATTTAAGGAGTTAGGATTTTCTTGAAATCCATCCAGATAATTCTCCCTTGGATTAAAAGTATTAAGCAATTCCCTCTAGTTTCCAAAATCAATCAAAAGATGTGACCAGGTTTTGTTTTGTTTTTAAATTCCAACTTTAGCTATTAAAAAAAAAAAACACGTTTAGGATTAAACAGAAAATGTGATGACAATTTTAAAAAAGATCTTGTTATGTAAATCTAGTACTAGGAAGAGGAAGCAGAATTTCATACATTTGTTTAGAAGACTGCATAGTCATTTAACATGGTGTTGAATCAGAATATGAAATTCCTTTATGGTTATAATCAATTTGAGTAACAGCTGAGAAATTATAATAGAAATCACACAGTTTTACCTTTATCCCATATAAGTCATGAAATGCCCTGACAGGGCCATTTTGCCTACTTGCCTCTTCCTATAAATCTTTTGAAATCTCTTTTTAATATTAGGCTAATTTCCCTACAGATAACCCAAAAATACTCTTAATGGATTTGGAACTACATCTGTTATGTTCTATTTTGGTTGAAATACAAAAGAGAAAATTAAAAAAAAAAATCAGTGTTGATTATGATAATCATTCAAATTTGATATTCCTTATTTATTATATACAAATTTAGAAATAAATCACATTAGGAAAGATTTTGGAAAAAAAAAAAAAAACAATACTACAAAATGTTATTGCCTCCAAAATATTTCCTACTAGAGCAAGAGACTGTTAGAGATAATATTAATGAGAATGGCCCACGTTCCATAGTACTGCTTCCTCAGAGGACTGGGACTTTTGGCTAACAGAACTTGGGACAGTTATCTTGTCCTTTATGTTCAGAGATGATGTGCTGACAGGTTATTTCCTGAGCAATAACTGAGATATGTGACCTGCTGTCCTTGCCAGGAAAGACTGTTTTGTAGTTGACAGCAGCAGGCACTGAGGGAAGAACTTGACATTTGTGGCCTTGTAGCCTTTGGGTCAGCTGAGTCTGTTTTTGATTCCTTCTGGCTGCTATGCAATCTGACTTCTGTCTTCTCTTGGTGACTGTTGCTGATGCTACTTTCTTGCAAATGGTCTCTGCAGGCACCCTCTCTGTCCTAGCCCCCTGTAAACACAATTACCTCCCATGTTGTATAATCACAGACTTTCCATTCTGGTGCCGTTTTTCCCACTCTCTTACCAGTGAAATACGGTAAGACTCATGGCAGTGCAGATGAAATCACATGCAGATGAAATCACATGCAGATAAAATCTGAATTACTCAGCTCTCCCTGCTGGGCAGTTGGCTCTACTACCATCACCTGTAAAGAGATTACTAAGTCAATGATTATGCATTTTTTAACCTACTTCTAGGCTGCTGGCATAGGACATTGTTCCTATAGTGCATTAGATAAATGTAGTTTCATTAGTGAATCCTGAATAAAGAGAAAGAAGTCTTAGGTTGACAGGGCTCTATCATAATTTAAGAGTAAAAACAACAGTGCCAAAAAATCCTTCCATCTTACATTTGAAAAATCATTTTGATTTCTGTAGCTTTTTCTGATACAGTATACATATTCCTGCAGTATGTACAGCTAGTCACCTGAAGGACAAAGCTCCTTTTTTCTCAAGTGTGTGAAATGCTATCAATACAAATACATTTAGTTCTGACTACCCCATTCCTCTTTCAAACTATAGGAAAATTAGCATGACACCAAGCATATATATCTTAATGTACATTTGTTAGGTTTACATCCTCCTGATTCTCTTCTAGCTCTCAGCTCAATCTATGTCACATTAGCTAACTCCAATTCTATATATTTTTCCCCCAAATGAATATCTTCTTCAAAGTCTGTGACTTGGCCGACTGCCACAGCTCCAAATGTCATCTCTATGCAAATGCTTGTCAAATCTCTCTCATTCTCTCCTTCTCAGTCCTTCCCTCCATCCCTCCCCTGCTTCTACCTCTCCATTATCTCAGTCTTCTTCCTGTCTGGTAGATATCTGGACTTGAAAGTCATCCCTAACACAACACGAATAGACTATCCTCTTTCTGAGACTTCTTTTCCTCCTGGCTTCTTTATTGTAATAATAGTTCCCCCATTTTTGTTAGACATCCAGTATCAACACTTCAGAAGTCTTGGATTCCTTTTTTTTCTATTACCTCTTGCACGTAGTCAGTAATAAAATCTTGACTTTTTTATCTCAGGAGAAAATGTCTCATCATATCCATTCTCACTGCAAACATCTTCATTCAAATATTTATAAATTTTGTTTTTAGCTTGCTCCAAGTCTCCTAACTTGTCTTCCTGCTTCAAAACAATTATATACCACTTATAAATCCATTATGTAAAGCAGTGCTTTCCAAACTATGTTTTTAGTATTGCAAATTTTTATTCAGATGAAATGGAATGCAAATATACAAAACAGAGCTGCTTTCTCTGAAGCAGAGATTGAGGATTGGAACTTACACCTAATTGTAGTCGTGCTTCTCTTTATCCCACCTCTCCTCTGCTACCCATAGTGCTTCTGGAAGTGCTCTCATGGGAGTGTAGTTGAGAACCACTGCTAAAACATATTCTCAAACTTACTATGACTAGGTGATGCAGGGTAAGAAGCTTTAGAAAAATTAAACTCAAATGTATCATCTCAATAAAGATGGTTCATAGAGATATAAAGATAATTAGATAAATATTAGATTGTATATAACTATACCAAAAATTCCAGAGAAGGCAACGGCACCCCACTCCAGTACTCTTGCCTGGAAAATCCCATGGATGGAGGAGCCTGGTAGGCTACAGTCCATGGGGTTGCTAAGAGTCAGACACGACTGAGCGACTTCACTTTCACTTTTCACTTTCATGCATTGGAGAAGGAAATGGCAATCCACTCCAGTGTTCTTGCCTGGAGAATCCCAGGGACGGGGGAGCCTGGTGGGCTGCCATCTATGGGGTCACACAGAGTTGGATACAACTGAAGTGACCTAGCAGCAGCAAACCAAAAATTCAACATGCTCTTAGCATGGTAGTTGAGGTAGGTTAAAATTTCTAGAAAAAATTATAACCTCATAACTCATAAAATTTCACTGGTTATTTTACTGGGAATGTTAACTAGTCCCTAGAAAATGTTATGAATTATATAAAGAAATTTTGTCCCAGATATGGTATTAAAAGATTTTCTTTCTCACAACTAGTCATGTTAGAAACTTACTCAAAATTTCCAAAGGCCATTAGTTATCTGCCAAATGAGGAACATATTCTTTGGCTTGGAAATTAATAAAAATCTGGCATGAAATCAGATTAACTGCTAGCATTTTTGCTGTTTTTCTACTTTGATTGTTATTACAGAGTAAACCCTACTTTTGCTAATTTTTAAAATCATAACCATAAGTCTCCCTATAGTTTCTCATGTCCCATTCCTTGTGTAATATACTTCTCCAACTTGCCTTCCAGTGTTTCTCTGTTTATATATCATTCATTCTACAAGGCCTAAGGCCTTCCATGTCACCTCTTCTATGAGAATTTTCCAAAATATCTTTAATTGGATATGTCTCTGAAGCTTTATATGCTTCTTTTATGGTAGTTGCCTTTTTTTGTTGTTTTTTTGTTTGTTTTGTTTTGCCTTGTTTTTTGTAGGTAATGGGAAACACAGAAATATACAACAGATGACTTATTGAGATCACTTTATAATATAATATCAAAACTTGCATCTGTGGCCCCCATGTAGTTTGCCATGTACTTGTTGCATCATCAAACATTCTGCTAACCTTTTAAAGGTAGGTCTTCAAAGTATAAGGGATAAAGGCTGGTTTTTGGAATTATTTGGGAGACCATCTTCTACTAGTTATGCAATTCCTGGCATAAGAATTTACTCACTGAATCTTTATTTCTTCTTCTTCAAATAGAGCTAATTATGCATATAGATAAGTAGATATTGATTGAAATGATTTTTTCCCATGGTAAAGATAAAAGCAATGGATAATGATAGCCTGAATATGAGAATTTACTGGACATCTCTGGGAATCTTGAGGACAGTGGGTACTGAAGCATAGTAATGAGGCCCTCTGAGGAGAAAGAAGCAGATAAATCTAAGATTATTAAGAATAGAAACAACAAAAATGCTTATATATAATTTCTTTCTCTACTTTTCCTGCAGATTCCTGGTAACTTTTAGAAAATTCCAGAGGTAGAAATAATAAAGTGATACTGAAGAAGCTTTTCTTACCTCAAATGAAATGTTTTCAGAACATTTCTGCTGACCCATGGAATTGGTGTTAGCTTTGGGTATTTCAAGTTTTATCCTAATTAATCCTCTTAACTTCAGAGCTTTGTCCACCTGTAACATATTAAATGTACTGCGTGTGCACTATAGAGGAAAAGCTATGCATAGCAGTGACAGAGTTTTAGTGAATAGGAACAGAACAGGCTTGAAGAATGAACTTTTCCACAGGGAGAGACCCAAGTTAAATGCTCTGCAACTGATTCAGTAATTCTTTTAACTAATGGTAAAGTTAGTAACTATATTATTTCAAAATATTATTCCACTATGAGTTCTGGTTGTAAAATTAGGCAATTTATGAAGTATTCTCCCAGTCCAAGAATACAGAGAAGTAGGATTATGAATATAACGAGACAGAAAAGTATATTCACTCACTGAGCAACTATTATGTGCCAGAAACATATTTGGGAGGCTAAATCTACACGCTTATTGACTGACTGAATATGGAAGGTGCAGGGTATGTGGGGAAAGGGAGAAGTCAATTTGGTGAGAGAAGCTGATGACTCCAGGCTTTTAGGGGACACCCACACCCACACACACACGCACCTTTTAAGTGCCTTATCTTTGTGGAATGTAAAATAGAATGACAAATAATAATATATGAGGCACAGAAGCAGAATAATAATACAATCTGAGATATGGGTGGAGAAAAGGAGAAGTCTCAGAAAGGCTCCCTGATCAAGTAGTATCTGTATCAGCTCTTTAAAAAAGAGGGGGGAATTACTGTAATGAGGAATGTGAAGAAAGGCTTAGAAAGCAAATAATGTACGAATGTAGAGAGGTGTAAATAAGCTGGCTTGTCAGGGAGGTTACAAGCTGTTTTAAATGTTCAAGGTGTACAGTGACAGATATGAAATTACTGGTAATGGGGCTAAAGGAGAAGGAATGAGTTAAATGAAGGCAATTATTTCTATGACTAAAATGTTGGATATCATACTTTCAAAATTAACAGTCCACCAAGGGGTCTTACCAGGTCAGAGAGATGGTGAGCACTGATAGTCAGAATGACTACCATGATAGTACTGAGATGGATAGTTTTGAGAACTATATATGACAGAAGAGTTAGAGAAGCCATCATCTCAGTCAACATCCTGAGAGCTCCAGAAAGGAAGGCCTGAACTAGAGCAACGGTATTACAGTTTCTGAAGGATTCCAGTTCAAGAATTATACAGAAGGAAAAAGTAATCATGTTTGATGAGAAATAGAGGTTGAGGGGATCAGACAAGAATGTCTCCCAGGCATCTTGGTTACAAGGGCCTTGGGTAGGTGGTAATCACATTTACTGAGATAAGAGATATAAAAAAGTAAAATTTGGTAGGTGATGACTTCATATTTGTATACATTGAATTGAAAGGTACGTTATAATTTATGCAGTTTGAGATACATTAAAGGCCACTCATGTGAGGATAGGGAGAGCAGAGAGCACCAAATGTAATAATTTGGAAGTTGTATTTGTCTAGGTAGTAAATAGAATGTATAAGGATGGACGTCTTTATCTAATTCTAACACTTCATTTTACCAGTAGCATAGTGAACAGTTAGCATTTCAGTTATTACAAAGAACAATGTAATTTGAGTTAAAACATAGGAAATATAAGTAACCTTAGGATCAAGATCTCAAAAAAATCATACAATGGGATCAAGTAAGTATGTGTAAGGATTTTTTATAAAAGCATGTACAGTGCATTTTCTACTATAAAAAAAGCAAAGGCCATTTAGGATTTGGTGCTTGATCTTGATTCCAACATCCTTGATATTTTATGCGATCAATTTTAATTTGTGTGTTTATTTTCCAAAGATTCTCTTACTGTTTTAAATGTGGTCATCCTACTGGTTGTTCTTGTTATTGAGTTAATATCACAAGCCTTAAAAAAATACCTTTTAAGACATTTAAATAAAAAAGAACACTTTGGTATATATGGGACATATTTTATGTAGCCCAATTTCCTCCTTTTGTTTTTCTTCCTAATGTTTGAATTTAATATGGAATAGAGTGATCACAAACATCTGTGTTGAATTATATCTGCACTATAAGCAATATTTGAGTTTAGAGATATTTTTTATTCTTGTTTGGCTTAAAGAAAAAGAAAATCACTCAGAATGGTTAACAACAAACAAAAGAAAAAAAAACAAAAAAAAACCCTCAAAACATATCTATCACTATGAAGAGTAATGGAAATAACACAGGCTTTGGAGTCAGTAGAACTGTGTACAAAAGTTGGCTTTGTTAATTATTAGCTATAAATATAGGCACCTGCCAAAGTCTCACACTACTCATTTTAAAATGACTTTATTTTAGGATTAAATAGCATTTAATCTGTTATACCTCTTCAAACTATGAGTAACAGAAACTTTTACAGGTTTATATATCAAGAAGTTTAGGGTCATTTAATTCAACAGTTAATATAAACACTGATAGAAATACGTATTTTTTCTCTGTTATTTTGATGTGACAACTTTTTCTCTGTTGCAAGATGACCACAGCACTTCTTAGAAGTCATATCTGTACAGGAAAATGTCCAGAGAAGGAAGGGGGACCAACTCTCTGATATTTTCCTTTGAGCATGAAAAGCTTTCCTAGAAACCTTCCTCCAATATACTTTCTTAAATCTCATTGGCTAGAACAGAGTGGCAGGTTCTCTTTAAATGAGTCACTGACTATTGGAGATTTACTGCATAATAATCAGGATTTACCAGTAGGCTGAGAACTACATCATCTTCCTGATATTAGTATGCTGAACAAATTAATTTCTTTTCACAAGGATGTTAGTAAAGAATATTGGAGAGCCAACTAATTATATCTATTACATGTGATTTTACTATATGCAAAGAAATAGCCAACTAACTATATCTACTATATGTGATCCTACTATATGCAAAGAAATAGAGGAAAACAACAGATTGGGAAAGACTAGACATCTATTCAAGAGAATTAGAGATACCAATGGAACATTTCATGCAAAGATGGGCTCGATAAAGGACAGAAATGGTATGGACCTAACAGAAGCAGAAGATATTAAGAAGAGGTGGCAAGAATACACAGAAGAACTGTACAAAAAATATCTTCACAACCAAAATAATCATGATGGTGTGATCATTCACCTAGAGCCAGACATCCTGGAATGTGAAGTCAAGTGGGCCTTAGAAAGCATCACTATGAACAAAGCTAGTGAAGGTGATGGAATTCCAGTTGAGCTATTCCAAATTCTGAAAAATGATGCTGTGAAAGTGTTGCACTCGATATGCCAGCAAATTTGGAAAACTCAGCATTGACCACAGGACTGGAAAAGGTCAGTTTTCATTCTAATCCTAAAGAAAGGCAATGCCCAAAGTGCTCAAACTACCACACAATTGCACTCATCTCACATGCTAGTAAAGTAATGCTCAAAATTCTCCAAGCCAGGTTTCAGCAATACGTGAACCGTGTACTTCCAGATGTTCAAGCTATTTTTAGAAAAGGCAGAGGAACCAGAGATAAAATTGCCAACATCTTCTGGATCATCAAAAAGGCAAGAGAGTTCCAGAAAAACATCTATTTCTGCTTTATTGACTATGCCAAAGCCTTTAAATGTGTGGATCACAATAAACTGTGGACAATTCTGAAAGAGATGGGAATACTAGACCACCTGACCTGCCTCTTGAGAAACCGATATGCCGGTCAGGAAGCAACAGTTAGAACTGGACATGGAATAACAGACTGGTCCAAATAGGAAAAGGAATACGTCAAGGCTGTATATTGTCACCCTGCTTATTTAACTTATATTCAGAGTACATCATGAGAAATGCTAGACTGGAAGAAGAACAAGCTGAAATCAAGATTTCCAGGAGAAATATCAATAACCTCAGATATGCAGATGACACCACCCTTATGGCAGAAAGTGAAGAGGAACTAAAAAGCCTCTTGATGAAAGTAAAAGAGGAGAGTGAAAAAGTTGGCTTAAAGTTAAACATTCAGAAAACTAAGATCATGGCATCTGGTCCCATCATTTCATGGCAAATAGATGGGGAAACAGTGGCTGGCTTTATTTTGGGGGGCTCCAAAATCACTGTAGATGGTGATTAGAGCCATGAAATTAAAAGACGCTTACTCCTTGGAAGGAAAGTTATGACCAGCCTAGATAGCATATTCAAAAGCAGAGACATTACTTTGCCAACAAAGGTCCGTCTAGTCAAGGCTATGGTTTTTCCAGTAGTCATGTATGGATGTAAGAGTTGGAGTGTGAAGAAAGCTGAGAGCCAAAAAATTGACACTTTTGAACTGTGGTATTGGAGAAGACTCTTGAGAGTCCCTTGGACTGCAAGGAGATCCAACCAGTCCATTCTAAAGGAGATCAGTCCTGCGTGTTCTTTGGAAGGACTGATGCTAAAGCTGAAACTCCAGTACTTTGGCCACCTCATATGAAGAGTTGACTCATTGGAAAAGACTCTGATGTTGGGAGGGATTGGGGGCAGGAGGAGAAGGGGACGACAGAGGATGAGATGGCTGGATGGCATCACCAACTTGATGGATGTGAGTTTGAGTGAACTCCTGGAGTTGGTAATGAACAGGGAGGTCTGGTGTGCTGCGATTCATGGAGTTGGACACATGCAAAGAGTCAGACATGACTGAGCGACTTAACTGAACTGAACTCTAGGGCCTACCCACAGAGGTCCTGATACCATAGTCTGAGGAAGAAAAGAATTTAAATTCTAACAAGTTCCTGAGTTACACAATGCTACTGGTCCAGGGATAAAACTTGGAAAATCATGTATCAGTTCAGTTCAGTCACTCAGTCATGTCCAACTCTTTGTGACCCAAAAAGGTGCAAATCAAAAATTCTAGGACTTAACTTTTTAAAGAAGATGATGATAATGTTGTAAAAAGAAATATTCTTATGAAGATATTTTTCTATCTTTTTAACACTATTTGTGAAGATCATTTTTTGTCATTTAGTAACAAAACATATAACTCCCTAAGTGAAACAGTCACTCCCCTCAGCATGTAGTGTTGGAAAAATTTTACATCAGTCCCAGTGAAAACTTTTAAGTACTCGTGTTCAAGTTGCTCATTTGTGTGCGACTCTTTGCCATGGACTGTAGCCTACCAGGCTCCTCTGTGCATGGAAGTTTCCAGGCAAGAGTACTGGAATGGGTTGCCTTTTCCTTCTCCAGATGATCTTCCCGACCTGGGATCAAACCCAGGTCTCCCACATTGTAGGCAGACGCTTTACCCTCTGTGGCACCAGGGAAGCCCTTTTAAGTACTCAGCTCCATTTTAATATTATGAAGCATATAACTCATTGCTTCATTTTTGCCTGGAATGCAAGTGATCAGTTTTATACTTAATTATTGTACCTTAACTCTAGAATATTTTTATGCAGTTATCCTTGTCTTCTCTAACTTCCATTATGGAGTTCCAGTTATATTGGCCTTGCTTTAAGTTTTGAAAGCTTATTATATGCTTGCTTCTTTGAAGTTTTCTTTTTTGGAAGTAGAGTTATAAAGTTTAATCTCACCTTTCATCCATTCACACTTATACCCATGATTCTGTACACCTATCTTTTCTTCCAACAATCCATGCTTTATTTTACTACCCATTCTTCTCTCCATACATCTGCCATCTTCCTGTCTATTCTTTTTTTTTTTTTTTTTTAGTTTTTCTGCTTATAACCAAATATAGCCAGAGAAAGTGAATATGGTTCATGCGTGATTTTGAATAGACCCATGGATCCAGAAAGTGTCTATGCTAGAAGTAGACCTATTTCTTCATTTTACAAAAGAATTTTAGCTCCTTAAAAAAAAATTTTTTTTTTGACTGGTCTTTCACAATCCTAGCTTATACTGATACAGAAATTTCTGTATTTCTGTAGCTATTTTTTTAAAAATCAGCATAGTTATAAATCTTAATTCACTTTAGTATACTTGTTTAAAATAGTGTTTGAATTATATGTATGCACCTATATCCAGCATTACAAAAAAAAAGAAAGAAAGAAATTTGGGGGATAAATATTCATAAAAGAAGTCTCTTCAATTGCCTTAAATAGGAAACTTCCCTACAGCATTTTTTGTTTGTTTGTTTTCATTCATTCAAGAATAATAAAAGGAGTGATTCAATACAACAAACTTACTCAGGAAGTTCACAAACGTTTTTTATTCAACTTTCTAGAAAAATATCTGTTGAATGAGTTATACATCCATATGTATTTGAATCATCTTAATTTTGGCACCCTGAAATTTGTAAGATATTGATTGCAATAGTAAGAAGATTCAATATACAAGAGTATCAGATACAAGAAAAATGAATTTTTCCTTTAAAAATCTTAATATTATACACTTGTACAGTGCAAGCCCTTCCTTACAAACCATGTAATACTGAATTACTGTAGAAAGAGTAAAATCACTATCTATGAAATTGAGTCTTTACTCTTTCACTGTAATATTATAACTCACTAAAATAACGACAGTTCTGTCAAAGTAAAAGTAACAAGTTGGCACGGAAATTCCAGAACATTTTTTGGCATATATTAGAACTGAGATAATTTCAGCAGATGTGAAATCCTATAACCTTCATGAGATTAACACAGTAAGCAAAAATATCTATAGTCTCTCAAAGCACAAGCAAAACATATATATTTTTTCTTGTTTAGGTAGCCACTTATATTTTTATGAAGGTGAATATATGTTGACCAACAAAGCTAAGAATGATATCGGTAAATAGAATCTGACAGTTTTGCAATGGCCCGGTTAGTTTTCAGGTTCCAAAGGGGGTTTGTTTCTAAAGATTTACAACTCTTGTTGGCGAAGTACACATAGACAAACTACACAGTTGGTACTTATATCACTATTTCAGTATCTAAAACCGTGTCCTACAGAGGACAGATGCTCAACAAATAATTAATTGAAAGTATGTGAAACAGTGTTGTCCAAAAGAACATTTAACGAGGATAGAACTGAGCTATATCTACACTGTTTTTTTTTTTTAATTTTATTTTATGTTTAAACTTTACAATATTGTATTAGTTTTGCCAAATATCGAAATGAATCCGCCACAGGTATACCTGTGTTCCCCATCCTGAACCCTCCTCCATCCTCCCTCCCCATACCCTCCCTCTGGGTCATCTCAGTGCACCAGCCCCAAGCATCCAGTATTGTGCATCGAACCTGGACTGGCGACTCGTTTCATACATGATATTATACATGTTTCAATGCCATTCTCCCAAATCTCCCCACCCTCTCCCTCTCCCACAGAGTCCATAAGACTGATCTATACATCAGTGTCTCTTTTGCTGTCTCGTACACAGGGTTATTGTTACCATCTTTCTAAATTCCATATATATGTGTTAGTATACTGTATTGGTGTTTTTCTTTCTGGCTTACTTCACTCTGTATAATAGATTCCAGTTTCATCCACCTCATTAGAACTGATTCAAATGTATTCTTTTTAATGGCTGAGTAATACTCCATTGTGTATATGTACCACTGCTTTCTTATCCATTCATCTGCTGATGGGCATCTAGGTTGCTTCCATGTCCTGGCTATTATAAACAGTGCTGCGATGAACACTGGGGTACACGTGTCTCTTTCCCTTCTGGTTTCCTCAGTATGTATGCCCAGCAGTGGGATTGCTGGATCATAAGGCAGTTCTATTTCCAGTTTTTTAAGGAATCTCCACACTGTTCTCCATAGTGGCTGTACTAGTTTGCATTCCCACCAACAGTGTAAGAGAGTTCCCTTCTCTCCACACCCTCTCCAGCATTTATTGCTTGTAGACTTATGGATCGCAGCCATTCTGAATGGCATGAAATGGTACCTCATAGTGGTTTTGATTTGCATTTCTCTGATAATGAGTGATGTTGAGCATCTTTTCATGTGTTTACACTGTTTAAAATGATAGCCATATATGGTGAGCAGAGTGACTGAGGAAGTGAATTTTTAATTATATTTAATCTTATCAATTTAATGTAAATTAAGTTGAATAGTAAGATATTTCTAGCAGCTAGTGGATTTAATAGCACAGCTTTAGAAAGTAGTAAGTATAAACAACTCGATGATACACACCCTGAAAATTCAAAACAGATTCATTCGTTGCTATTTGCATTTGCTTTTAGGTTTCCTTCTCCTGCTGATATCCTTGCTATCAATCTTATATTTTTGAAAGTGTGTAATCTTAACATGCTTATAAGAGTTAAAAATACACAAAATGTATATCCTCTCAGAGACTAATCTTTTCCTTCTATTCCTTCTACCCTATTCTTAGCATCCCTTGTAAATAATAAATTTCCTTTGTCTTTCATATGAGTCTTTTTAATGTGAAAATAAACAGATTACTATGTTTTTATTTCCTCTTCATTCTTACACAAAAGGTAATATATTGCTATATATGAAATCATGAGTTCATGCTGACACCTCCATTGCAATCTCATCCGATGGGTTTTTTGTCTTATCACATTCCATAGTAGTACCTCCGTTATTCCATAATGAGAGTCTTGGCTGTCAAAAATATCTACATGCTTACTCATTGTATCCATGCTACGACACACAGTAATACCCTAAGGTATTCCCAACTGTTTTTCTGACCTCATTGTTTTCTCAGCCCCATATCTTGGTCTTTTGATTCACTTTTTGTTTTAAGATTCTATTGACAAGTATCCTCCTAATGAAGAGTTCTTGGAAATTAACTATTCTGTGTATATGCATGTCTGAAAAAAATCTTTATCTCACTGTTTACTTAATTAGTAAATTGGCTGAGAACTGAATCTCAATTCTGAAATAATTTCTCCTTAGAATTTGAATATGCATGGCTTTATATTTTTCCTTTCAGCATCCATTGTTGCTCATGAAAAGTATAATACCAACCTGATTGTAATATTTTATAGATGGCCTTTTTTTCTCTTGAAGATTTAGTTCTCTTTACCCTCAGTGTTCTTTAACGTTTGAAGATATATCTCAGCATGATTATTGCATCCAGCAGTAGAACACAGTGGAAGGGGTTCAGGCTCTGAGTTGTGTGCCTGATGTTTGAATTCCAACTCTGAACCTACCACTTTCCTGAGGAAACAAAGGTGATGACAGAGATTCTGATTTTAAAAGCTCTCTATCAGTTCAGTTCAGTCACTCAGTCATGTCCAACTCTTTGCAGCCCCATGGACTGCAGCACGCCAGGTCTCCCTGTCCAACACCAACACCTGGAGTTTACTCAAATTCATGTCCGTGAGTTGGTGATGCCATCAAACCATCTCATCCTCTGTCGTCCCTTTCTCCTCCAGCCTTCAATCTTTCCCAGCGTCGGGGTCTTTTCAAATGAGTCAGCTCTTCACATCAGGTGGCCAAAGTATGGGAGTTTCAGCTTCAACATCAGTCCTTCCAATGAATATTCAGGACTGATTTCCTTTAGGATGGACTGGCTGGATCTCCTTGCAGTCCCAGGGACTCTCAAGAGTCTTCTCCAACACCACAGTTCAAAAGCATCAATTCTTTGGTGCTCAGCTTTCTTCACAGTCCAATTCTCATATCCATACATGACCACTGGAAAAATGATAGCCTTAACTAGATGGACCTTTGTTGGCAGTTGTGGCTGAGTATAAGAAAATACATACAGTTAGAGACATAGCATCTTTAGCAAATGTATGTCTGAAGTATCAGCAAGTCCAAGAGACAAGATTGCCTAACACAGCCAGAGGCTTGGGTGGGCTAGTGATCAGGGAATGTTTCACAGGGAAACTGACATCTAAATTAAATGTGAAGAGTGGGTAGAAAGTTACCAGGTAGAGTTAAGAAAAGGGTTGTATTCAGACATATAATCATAGACAGCTGGACATGTTGGAGAGTTGGAGTTTAGGGAGCTGAGATTAACTCTTTTTATTCTCACCCAGCAAATCCCCAGCGCATGTGAAGGACTACCTCACCACCACAGGTTAGAAAAAAATGTTTCTCCTACTAGAAACCTTCAAATTCTATGTATATACTTTAGCATCTTTAAAGATTCTTTTTTTCTCCACAAGGCATTTCTATTTACCTAAAAATTGAAATTGTCAAGTATTTCACCAGCAAAATAGTTATATTCAATAATAGCAAAGAATTGCAACCCAGGACATGGAATCTATGGTAAACCACAGGCAGGTTTGGAAAACAAAGGAGAGGAATATTCTTTTATAGAGTAGGAAGAGTTCGGTGGGGCTGTTAAAAAAAAAAAAAAAAAATATCCATTGGAGGAAACTGGGAGTTTGAAGTGTAGTGGCTTTTCATTGGCAGAGTCATGACAGTGTCTCATTGGCTGGGCTGTTGCCAGGCAAGGAGAATGTCTTTCTTCTTCCTACCCGGCTTCCCTGGTGGCTCAGTGGAAAAGAATCCACCTGCCAGTGCAAGAGATGTGGATTTAATCCCCGGGTCCGGGAGATCCCCTGGAGAAGGAAATGGCAACCCATTCCAGTATTCTTGCCTGAGAAATCCCTGACAGCCTACAGTCCATGGGGTCATAAAGTCAGACAGGAATTAGTGACTAAATAACGAACAACCTGCTGGGTAGTAAAATAGGAACTTTCTTCCTTTAAGAAATGCAAAGGTATGTCTCTTCCTGTTGAGTCTACAATTGATGTCAAGAGATAGGGTGTGAGAACTGCCCCTTCTGGACTCCCAGATCCACTTTAAAGAAAGCTTCTGTTTATTAATTTTCACATTTCCCTATTCTTGTGACCCAAGATACCTCCTACACTGTGTTTGGCTAGAGATACAGACCATAGTGCACCTTTACTTCTTTATTTTTCTTTCACTCTTCCTGTGTGTGTTTTTCTTGATACTAGAAATTCAAGTGGTTAATGAATGATCTTGAGCAATAGATAAGATGAGTATTTCTAAAAGAGGAAAATTCAAACCATTCAAAACTCAAAAACAGCAAGAGAGTAGGTAAAAATTGAAAGCAATACAGAAGCTTAACCAATAGAACACAGACACAGACACACACACACACACACACACACACACACCTGACTCACACATTAAAAGGAAAGAGAGAATAGAAAGGCTAAAATGTAAAAGCCGGAATATGCCAAAAGTGTTATCATTACAACTAGAACTCTCAAGCACTGTTGATAGAAATAAAATGTATTTCAACCACTTTTAAAACTGTCAGTGTCTACTAATATGGTACAAAAATATATTCTATGGTTCAGAAATTACACTGATAGGTATAGTCCCTGAAATATGTATGTAAATTCCCTGAAAATATGTATACATATCCCAGTACCAAAAGATGTACAGTATGTTCATAGCATCACTATGTATAAAAGTCTCAAATTGGAAATTATCTGAATGACCATTACCTATAGAATGGGTAAATAAATATGTGATATAGTTGTACAATGGAATACTATATAGTATTAAGACAAAATTAACCTACATACAACAATGTGAGTTAAATCTCGTAGCCTCAATGCCAAGTGAAACTTGATATAAAACAATATATACAGTATGATTCCATCTGAATGAACCTAAATGGGCAAAAATAATGTACTCTCTTAGACCTTTCCAGTCTCTTAGTGTAGTAATTATCCATTGTAAAAGAAATTGCCCCAAAATTTAGCAGCTTAAAACAACAAATACTATCTTTCACATTTTCTGAGAATTAGGAATCCAGAAGTGGCTTAGCTGTGTGATTCTGCCCTAGTCTCATGACACTGCAGTCAAGATGTCATTTGAAGCTGCAGTTATTTTGAAGGTTTGAGTGAAACGTAGAGGATCCACCTCTAAGCTCATCCACCTCCAAGATATACAGAAACAACTAACAAAAATTTTTAAGAGACAATGTGTTAATTCCATTAAATTAATGTGGTACATAATGAGCAATGGACATCACAGAACATTACTTGGTACAGGTGCAACTTTAAAGACTTAAATAGTCTTTAAATAGTTACATTCCTTTAACCAATTAACATGATGTTAACACAGTTGAAAAGGATATGAGAAAAAGTGTGACAGAGCTAAATTTTACATTAAGTAGTCATGAATAATTCCTAAAACATCTAAATAAATGAATATCATTTATTAATATTAATGTATTATTGAGAAACGTCAAGACTAACATCTAGGGAAAACAGCTAAGTCCTTTCATTGCTGGTGATACCCAAAGCTGGACACTCAGGCTAATTAAGTGATCCAGAATTTCATAGAGCAAAGATTTCTGCCAAAGGGGAGAAAAAGTATCAGCATCATGAAGCCATGACAACAGTCTTTCTCTTTGCTATTTCATTTTTTATTTGTTTTGTTGTTGTTGTTGTTGTTTTAGCCAATCCACATGTTTGAAATGTAGATGTGAAGTCAACAGTGAAGTCAGTTAAATTTCTTGTTAACTGTGTGATGTGACATAAAGCACTCACTCTGATCCTTGATTCTCTCATTTGAAGAAAAGCAAAATTCTCACTGGTTATTGATTTTTAAGATATGTCATGTGTGAGGCACAAAGAGCCTTGATAATCAATGTTTGTTCTACAAATTTTAAAAATTAAGAGTATGTAATATTTATAGAAGTCATGCATATGCTTAACTGCACTTTCTGTTATTATTCATTTCTTCCCACTTAGCATAATGTAAAGAAATGATGACTTAGCATTATGTGAATTCTCAAAGCCAAATTCCTCTATCATTAGTAATTTTCAAAGATAATAGTATAATTAGAAATATTTTAATCTGCATTTTATTAATGATAGAAAACATAATTTAGTGACATCATTTGAGATGATTAGCTATAATGAGTTCAAATTTTTTTTCTGACCTACTTAATCCAATATTTATGTGCCCTCACCTGCTTTCAAAAGCACATAATAAATTTAGCAAGAATTGAGAAAGGATAAAATATTCTTGAGTTACTACCAGAGAGAGACTCAAGGTCTGGGAGAAATTGGGTCTATTGCCAGAAAATTAACATTAATTTTCCCAGGAACACTGAGATTAAGAAGCCCAAAGTATTTTACTTATCAAAAGGAGGCAGTGCAGCTTTGGGGTTCAGAGAGCAAGCTCTGAAGTCTCAATTATCAGCTGTTTGACCTCAGTTTCCTCATCAGTCAAATCAAGATAGCATTATACTGGCTTCCCTGGTCACTCAGACGGTAAAGAATCTGCCTGCAATCCAGGACACCTGAGTTTGATCCCTGGGTCAGGAAGATCCCCTGGAGAAGGGCATGGCAGCCCATTTTAGTATTCTTGACTGGTAAATCCCACGGACAGAGGAGCCTGGGAGGCTACAGTTCATGGCATCGCAAAGTCAGATAGTTTCTGCCTTAGAGAGCTGCTGTGAGAATTAAATGAAACAATGCATATACAATGCTTAATACAGTGTCAAGATGAGTAAGCACTCAATGGATATGATTATTCTGTATATTCTGAATAAAGTTGGTAGAGACAGTACAGACTTCTAATGAGTTCAGGGCTGGCTTTGAATCTGGCAGTATAAAATAGACAAGGTAGTTTTAAGTTTGAAGCTGACAAGATATTGACCCAAAGGCCACTTTTGTTTAACAAATCTACACTCCAAAGTTCAGAACAGTTGATTCTACCTGGCATTTCAATTGATTAGAGTGAATTTGTTTAAGGTGTCCCTCTCTTTGATCGATGATTGTATAACACAATGGTATATTATGTATAGACCTTGTTCTCTTGAAACTTAGGTAGATTATGGATTTGAGATAGCTTTGTCAATTTGCTTTTCCTTTTAAATTACCATTAACTGGCTACTTAATTATACTCACTTTGTATTTTCTTGAAAGCATTAAAAAATTTCACTTCAACTCTGATCCAAGCAACCATATGTCCATAGTATGAATAAAGCACACCCACAGCTGATGTTTAAACTAATGAAATGAGGAATGTATTATATATCAGCTTTGAATAGTTCATTTATGCTGTTAGAGTGAAAAAAAGTAGTAGTTTCCATCTGTACTTCAGAAATTAAACATTTGCTTCTCAAAGATTTCATTTTAATTGAAACTAATATTAGTTTATTAGTAAGAGGCCTCTAGAAGAGTTAAAATGAAATCATGTTGCAATAATAAATATGTTGTATTTTCCTTAAAGTATGCTAAATCTTTTTCACATTATTTCACATGGCAGTGAAAACTAGACCTTTACATAATTTTATGCTTCTCTCTCTCTCTCTCTTTTTTTTGGCCAAGATCTCCATAGGAAGATGATGAGAGCAGTTTCAAATTGTAGAGAGATTAGTAACAGATGGAAGATATGGATAAAGTTAAATTTTTATTGTATGGCACAGTTTTTTGCTTGATGAGAAAAACATTTTTTTAGTAGGGAAGACTTTGAATAGGGTTTTGTCAGTGATAAAACACCACAAGTTTTGGTACAACATCTCTTTGCATTTAGCTATGTCTTTAGGGTTAATATTATTTTTGTTCAGTTGCTGAGTCATTTCTGACTCTTTGTGACCCCATGGACTACAGCACACCAGGCTTCCCTGGCCTTCACTATCTCTCAGATTTAGTTCAAACTCATATCCATTGATTCAGTGATGAGAATATCAAAGTGATTAGGAGCTTTATTATTTTCTTTGGAGTGATCGTTTTGGTTGGGGGTGGGAGTGGTTGCTGTTCACTCCAGCACCTGGAAATGTGAAATAACTGGACACATTTTCTTAAGAGTTTCTTCTTCTCTCAACACTATAAAAAGTAAAGATTAACTCATTAAATATGCTGACTGTTCTCATAAGCCCACATAATTATATTTTTGGAGATTACCAAGTATGAACAAAACCCAAATTATACAAGCTGAACATGTTGCATTGTACTTATATTTTTGTCTGACTTTTATATATTCACTCATTAACTCATGTGATAACTTAATTCATTTAATTATTTATCTATTATGAGCCAGACTACACACTTGGGAGAAAGTTTCCAGGAACCAGTGAAGAGTTTTTAATATTGTAGTGACATGACTTACTAATAAAACAACTTATTGAGAATCTATTTTGTGACAAACACTGGTGTACTAATTACTGAGTTGTTTTGCCAAAAGATTGTGTCAGTACTTACGATGAATCTGAAGAATGAGATCTTAAGTAGAAGGGTTATGGGGAGCACTCGAGCAGGAGATATAATGATGGTTAGAGGCAGTGGAGCTATACTGGCAATGGCTTTACAATATATTTATATGGTTAGAGGAGATTACACTTGGTAGACATTTGGATATAGAGGGTAAAATGACTGTGAGGCAAAGAAGACAGCGGGGTATTTTTCATGGATGACCAGGCACCAAAATAGAAAACAGTGGAAGTAAATTAGGCTTTCCAGGTATTTTGGTTTCAACAGATGGATTTGAGGTGTTACTAAAAATTCAGGTAGAATTTTACAATGGGCAGTTGAATCTATAGTTCTGGAATTCAGGGAGAAGGCCCAGATTAGAAATATATTGATACCTTGGGAGTCACATTGAAATTAGTGGGAATTTGGCTCAGGGCTATTTCTCCTAGGCAAAATAGGTTTCTCCTTGCCTTTGCTATTCTGTTCACTGAAAATGAGAAAGCCATTTAATGAAATTTCACTATGGAACACTATAGCTGGTAAAGAATCCACTGGAGAATAGTATTATCCATTAGAAGTTTTTCTGATCATAGAAACATTCCATATTGCCACTCTCAAAACAGAATTCAGAAGCCTTTGGTAGTGTGGATCACAACAAATAGTGGGAAATTCTTAAAGAGATGGGAATACCAGACCACCTTACCTGCCTCCTGAAAAATCTGTATGCAGATAAAGAAGCAACAGTTAGAACTATACATGGAACAATGAACTGGTTCCAAATTGGGAAAGGAGTATGTCAAGGCTGTATTTTGTCATCCTGCCTATTATGCAGAGTACATAATGCAAACTGCCAAGCTGGATGAAGCACAAGCTGGAATCAAGACTGCTAGGAGAAATATCATTAACCTGAGATATGAATATGACACCACCGTTATGGAAGAAAGCTAAAGGAACTAAAGAGACTGTTGATGAAAGTGAAACAGGAGAGTGAAAAAGATGGCTTAAAACTCAACATTCAATAAACTAAGATCATGGCATCTGGTCCCATCACTTCATGGCAAATAGATGGGGAAACAATGGAAACAGTGACAAACTGAATTTTGGGGGGCTCCAAAATCACTGCAGATGGTGACTGCAGCCTTGAAATTAAGACATTTGCTCCTTGGAAGAAAAGCTATGACAGCATATTAAAAAGCAGAGACATTACTTTGCCAACAAAGGTCTGTCCAGTCAAAGCTATGCTTTTTTTCTATAGTCATGTATGGATATGAGAGTTGGACCATAAAGAAAGTTGAGCGCCAAAAAACGGATGCTTTTGAATTGTGGTGTTGGAGGAGACTCTTGAGAGTCCCTTGGACTACAAGGAGATCCAACCAATCCATCCTAAAGGAAATCAGTCCTGAATATTCATTGGAAGGACTGGTGCTGAAGCTGAAACTCCAATAATTTGGCCATCTGATGCGAAGAGCTGACTCATTAGAAAAGACCCTGATACTGGGAAAGATTGAGAGCAGGAGAAGGGGACAACAGAGGATGAAATGGTTTGATGGCATCACCAACTCAATGGACATGAGTTTGAGCAAGCTCCAGGAGTTAGTGATGGACAGGGAAGCCTGGCATGCTGCAGTCCATGTGGTCTCAGATTTGGACACAGCTGAGTGACTCAACTGATTATGCCTATTGAGCACCTGAGCTGTGGTATATGTGATTGAGGAAATAGTTTAAAACTAATTTTACAAATAGTGAGAGTTTTACTTCTTCTTTTCCAATTTGGATTCCTTTTATTTCTTTTTCTGCTCTGATTGCTGTGGCCAAAACTTCCAAAACTATGTTGAATAGGGTGAAAGTGGGCACCCTTGTCTTGTTCCTGACTTTAGAGGAAATGCTTTCAATTTTTCACCATTGAGGATAATGTTTGCTGTGGGTTTGTCATATATAGTTTTTATTATGTTGAGGTATGTTCCTTCTATTCCTGCTTTCTGGAGAGTTTTTATCATAAATGGGTGTTGAATTTTGTCAAAGGCTTTCTCTGTGTCTATTGAGATAATCATATGGTTTTTATTTTTCAATTTGTTAATGTGGTGTGTTACATTGATTGATTTGCGGATATTGAAGAATCCTTGCATCCCTGGGATAAAGCCCACTTGGTCATGGTGTATGATCTGTTTAATGTGTTGTTGGATTCTGATTACTAGAATTTTGTTAAGGATTTTTGCATCTATGTTCATCAGTGATATTGGCCTGTAGTTTTCTTTTTTTGTGGGATCTTTGTCAGGTTTTGGTATTAGGGTGATGGTGGCCTCATAGAATGAGTTTGGAAGTTTACCTTCCTCTGCAATGTTCTGGAAGAGTTTGAGCAGGATAGGTGTTAGCTCTTCTCTAAATTTTTGGTAGAATTCAGCTGTGAAGCCGTCTGGACCTGGGCTTTTGTTTGCTGGAAGATTTTTGATTACAGTTTCAATTTCCGTGCTTGTGATGGGTCTGTTAAGATTTTCTATTTCTTCCTGGTCCAGTTTTGGAAAGTTCTACTTTTCTAAGAATTTGTCCATTTCTTCCACGTTGTCCATTTTATTGGCATATAATTGTTGATAGTAGTCTCTTATGATCCTTTGTATTTCTGTGTTGTCTGCTGTGATCTCTCCATTTTCGTTTCTAATTTTATTGATTTGATTTTTCTCCCTTTGTTTCTTGATGAGTCTGGCTAATGGTTTGTCAATTTTATTTATCCTTTCAAAGAATCAGCTTTTGGTTTGTTGATTTTTGCTATGGTCTCTTTTGTTTCTTTTGCATTTATTTCTTCTCTAACTTTTAAGATTTCTTTCCTTCTACTAACCCTGGGGTTCTTCATTTCTTCCTTTTCTAGTTGCTTTAGGTGTAGAGTTAGGTTATTTATTTGACTTTTTTCTTGTTTCTTGAGGTGTGCCTGTATTGCTATGAACTTTCCCCTTAGGACTGCTTTTACAGTGTCCCACAGGTTTTGGGTTGTTGTGTTTTCATTTTCATTAGTTTCTATGCAAATTTTGATTTCCTTTTTGATTTCTTCTGTGATTTGTTGGTTATTCAGCAGTGTGTTGTTCAGCCTCCATATGTTGGAATTTTTAATAGTTTTTCTCCTGTAATTGAGATCTAATCTTACTGCATTGTGGTCAGAAAAGATGCTTGGAATGATTTCTATTTTTTTGAATTTACCAAGGCTAGCTTTATGGCCCAGGATGTGATCTATCCTGGAGAAGGTTCTATGTGCGCTTGAGAAAAAGGTGAAATTCATTGTTTTGGGATGAATCCTCTACATAGAAAACCATAAAGACTCCACCAGAAATTACTAGAAATAATCAATGACTATAGTAAAGTTTCAGGATATAAAATCAACACACAGAAATCCCTTGCATTCCTATACACTAATAATGAGAAAACAGAAAGAGAAATTAAGGAAACAATTCCATTCACCATTGCAACGGAAAGAATAAAATACTTAGGAATATATCTACCTAAAGAAACTAAAGACCTATATATAGAAAACTATAAAACACTGGTGAAAGAAATCAAAGAGGACACTAATAGATGGAGAAATATACCATGTTCATGGATTGGAAGAATCAATATAGTGAAAATGAGTATACTACCCAAAGCAATTTATAGATTTAATGCAATCCCTATCAAGCTACCAACAGTATTCTTCACAGAGCTAGAACAAATAATTTCACAATTTCTATGGAAATACAAAAAACCTCGAATAGCCAAAGCAATCTTGAGAAAGAAGAATGGAACTGGAGGAATCAACCTGCCTGACTTCAGGCTCTACTACAAAGCCACAGTTATCAAGACAGTATGGTACTGGCACAAAGACAGAAATATAGATCAATGGAACAAAATAGAAAGCCCAGAGATAAATCCACGCACATACGGACACCTTATCTTTGACAAAGGAGGCAAGAATATACAATGGATTAAAGACAATCTCTTTAACAAGTGGTGCTAGGAAATCTGGTCAACCACTTGTAAAAGAATGAAACTAGACCACTTTCTAACACCATACACAAAAATAAACTCAAAATGGATTAAAGATCTAAACGTAAGACCAGAAACTATAAAACTCCTAGAGGAGAACATAGGCAAAACACTCTCTGACATACATCACAGCAGGATCCTCTATGACCCACCTCCCAGAATATTGGAAATAAAAGCAAAAATAAACAAATGGGACCTAATTAACCTTAAAAGCTTCTGCACATCAAAGGAAACTATTAGCAAGGTGAAAAGACAGCCTATAGAATGGGAGAAAATAATAGCAAATGAAACAACGGACAAGCAACTAATCTCAAAAATATACAAGCAACTCCTACAGCTCAACTCCAGAAAAATAAATGACCCAATCAAAAAATGGGCCAAAGATCTAAATAGACATTTCTCCAAAGAAGACATACAGATGGCTAACAAACACATGAAAAGATGCTCAATATCACTCATTATCAGAGAAATGCAAATCAAAACCACTATGAGGTACCATTTCACACCAGTCAGAATGGCTGCGATCCAAAAGTCTACAAGCAATAAATGCTGGAGAGGGTGTGGAGAAAAGGGAACCCTCTTACACTGTTGGTGGGAATGCAAACTAGTACAGCTACTATGGAGAACAGTGTGGAGATTCCTTAAAAAACTGGAAATAGAACTGCCTTATGATCCAGCAATCCCACTGCTGGGCATACACACTGAGGAAACCAGAAGGGAAAGAGACACGTGTACCCCAGTGTTCATCGCAGCACTGTTTATAATAGCCAGGACATGGAAGCAACCTAGATGCCCATCAGCAGATGAATGGATAAGAAAGCAGTGGTACATATACACAATGGAGTATTACTCAGCCATTAAAAAGAATACATTTGAATCAGTTCTAATGAGGTGGATGAAACTGGAGCCTATTATACAGAGTGAAGTAAGCCAGAAGGAAAAACATAAATACAGTATACTAACGCATATATATGGAATTTAGAAAGATGGTAACAATAACCCTGTGTCCGAGACAGCAAAAGAGACACTGATGTATAGAACAATCTTATGGACTCTGTAGGAGAGATAGAGGGTGGGCAGATTTGGGAGAATGGCATTGAAACATGTAAAATATCATGTAAGAAACGAGTTGCCAATCCAGGTTCGATGCACGATACTGGATGCTTGGGGCTAGTGCACTGGGACGACCCAGAGGGATGGTATGGGGAGGGAGGAGAGTTCAGGATGGGGAACACATGTATACCTGTGGTGGATTCATTTTGATATTTGGCAAAACTAATACAATTATGTAAAGTTTAAAAATAAAATAAAATTAAAAAAAACTAATTTTAATGAATGTAATGTTTAATAGCTATATTTTGCCATATGCATCCAGGTGTCCCCCCACCCTCTCCCTTTTTTTGTTTGTTTTTGGCCATGCTGCATAACTGCATGGCTTGCTGAACCTGACCAAGGATTGATCCCAGACCCTCAGCAGTGAAATAGGAGAGTCCTAACCACTAGACTGCTAAGGAATTCCCAACTAGGAGCTTCTTTTTATTGGATTGGCCTCCCTGGTGGCTCAGCTGGTAAAGAATCCACTTGCAATGCAGGAGACCTGTATTCAATCCCTGGGTTGGGAAGATGGCTGGGAGAAGGAAACAGCTACCCACTGCAGTGTTCTGGCCTGGAGAATTCCATGGACTGTATAGTCCATGGTGCTGCAAATAGTTGGGTATGATTGAAAGGCTTTCTGTTTCACTTTTCACACCTAGAGAATGGACAGAGAAGAAAAGCAGAATGGATACCCTGGTGGGTATAGTAACTAAGAATTAGGCTACAGATGATACATTTTAGTAGGTGGAGGCAAGAAGGTACTAAATAAAATATGCCTTGTGCTCATGCTCAGTTGTGTCCAACTCTTTGCAACCCACTGGACTGTAGCCTCCAGGCTCATCTGCCCATGGGATTTTTCAGGCAGGAATACCGGAATGGGTTGCCATTTACGGGGGATCTTCCCAACTGAAGTATTGAATCTGCTTCTCCTGTGTTGCAGGCAGATTCTTTACCACTGAGCCATTGGGGAAGCCCCAAAATATGACTACCCATGTATATTACCAACATTCCCCCATATCAAGAACATTGCAGGTAGGATTGCAAGAGATGGTATGCCATACATGAAGATAGGGATTTGAAAGTAGGAAAAAATAAAAATAATATTTATTAATATTTTTGTATTGGATAAAGCAATTATATCTTCCAGGTTTAGAATTATGACTCTAAAAATTAGTCTTCCTTTATCCTGCCACTTCACATGGAGCAGAAACTTCCTCCATATGATATGGTCTAGTAATTAGAGTTTAAATTATGCATTCTGACAGAGTTCAAAACTCAGTTCTGTATTATATTACCATAATTACTCTGTGAAACATTCTTTGTCATTCAACTAAGTATTAGCCAGAGATCAAATCGCCAACATCTGCTGGGTCATCAAAAAATTGAGAGTTCCAGAAAAACATCTGTTTCTGCTTTATTGACTATGCCAAAGCCTCTGACTGTGTGGATCACAATAAACTGTGGACAATTCTGAAAGAGATGGGAATACCAGACCACCTGACCTATGTCTTGAGAAACCTGTATGCAGGTCAGGAAGCAACAGTTAGAACTGAATATGGAACAACAGACTGGTTCCAAATAGGAAAAGGAGTACATCAAGGTGGTATATTGTTACCCTGCTTATTTAACTTATATGCAGAGTACATCATGAGAAATGCTGGGTTGGAAGAAGCGCAAGCTGGAATCAAGATTGCCGGGAGAAATATCAGTAACCTCAGATATGCAGATGACACCACCCTTATGGCAGAAAGTGAAGAAGAACTAAAGAGCCTCTTGATGAAAGTGAAAGAGGAGAGTGAAAAAGTTGGCTTAAAGCTCAACATTCAGAAAACTAAGATCATGGCATCCGGTCCCATCACTTCATGGGAAATAGATGGGGAAACAGTGGAAACAGTGGCTGACCTTATTTTGGAGGGGCTCCAAAATCACTGCAGATGGTGATTGCAGCCATGAAATTAAAGATACTTAGTTCTTGGAAGGAAAGTTATGACCAACCTAGACAGCATATTCAAAAGCAGAGACATTACTTTGCCACCAAAGGTCCATGTAGCCGAGTCTATGGTTTTTTTCCAGTAGTCATGTATGGATGTGAGAGTTGGACTATAAAGAAAGCTGAGTGCCAGAGAATTGATGCTTTTGAACTGTGGTGTTGGAGAAGACTCTTGAGAGTCCCTTGGACTGCAAAGAGATCCAATCAATCCACCCTAAAGGAGATCAGTCCTGGGTGTTCATTGGAAGGGCTGATGTTGAAGCTGAAACTCCATTACTTTGTCCACTTGATGCGAAGAGCTGACTCATGTGAAAAGACCCTGATGCTGGGAGCAAAGATGTAGAAATGTGTTTAATTGAGACTATTTGATGGCGCTAGTTGTAAAGAACCTGCCTGTTGATCTAAGAGACATGGGTTCCATTCTTGGGTCAGGAAGATCCGCTGGAGGAGGAAATGGCAACTCACTCCAGTATTCTTGCCTGGAGAATCCAATGGACAGAGAAGCCTGGTGGGATATAGTCCATAGGTTTGCAGCATCAGATTCAACTGAAGTGACTTAGCTTGCATGCTTTTTGAAATCTTGGCTTCCCTGATAGCTAAGACAGTAAAGAATCTGCCTGCACAGGAGACCTGGGTTCAGTTCCTGGGTCAGAAAGATTCCCTGGAGAAGGAAATGTCAACCCACTTCAGTATTCTTGCCTGGAGCATTCCATGGCAGAGGCGCCTCATGGGCTACGGTCCATGGGGTCACAAAGAGTCAGACGTGACAGAGGACTAACACAGTTTGAAACCCTAATTAAAAAAGAACATTCTATGGATTGGCCTTACTGATTGATATATCTCTACATTCATTCAATGTTCTTATTTTAGATAGAAATGTTTTATGTATAAGGTCACCAATTTCTTTTCATTAATCGTTTTGATGAGGGGGAAATATTTTATCAAAAGAAAGTTTAAAGTATTTTTATTATTTCTATGAGATAGAATTAGTAGGTTTATGTAATTTTCTTCTATTTTGCAATTCAATTTTTTTAAAGTATCTTTCTACGATTCCAACTGTTATTCACACCAATTCTTTTTTGTAATTTCTTTATGCTTACAATGGATAGGACAAAAAATGATAATATGGTTCCAGACTTAGTAAGATAAATGCTATAAAGGAGAAATATAACTTTTAAAAATATTTTCATTAAGATGTCTTTCTTAGCTTTGATTCTCTTTACATTTCAGAGTTTCAAGATTATACTGCCAAAATGTTTTGTCTTCATACATTTAAAGAAATAATTGAAAGTTTATTAATCAAATATGTGTTTAACAATATGATTCTCCTTTTCTCAGTAATCTGAAAATACAAATAGGACAATTTTCTCTTTCTTATTCATTTTAACAGCAATTCCTGAATTTGTAACACAAGTCAATGTTGCCTTGGAAGCCTTAAGTAAAAACTCTTTGGATGTGTTTGATGATAGTCAATTTGTGGACATCTCAAAGAAGATCTATGATACAATTCATGATATCAGATGTTCAGTCATGATGATTCGGGTAAGTCTGCTTTACCTTCCATTGAAATATTGTAGCATTGTTCACCATCTGGGATCCCTGGAATGATCGCAAGAAGTGTTTTATTTCTGTGCCATAATGTCAATGCTGAAATCCATTAGAACTTTAGAAATTCATATGTATCCCCAAAGTCAGATCTACTGTCACGAACAATGCTTTTACTTATGTATATGGTTATAACTTATGCAAATGAGCACATTTAACTGCCACATGTGCAGAAATGATAGAATTCATTGTGTACAGGGTTTGCTAAAGTGTCACATAGCATGATCAGAAGCCAAAGAACAATACATAATTTCTTTCTTTCCTTGAATAGAAGGAGAGGATCTTTCTAATCACTATATTGAAATGTATAGGAAAGTGTATTTAAAACAGGGAATTTCTGTGTCTGCATCCTCTCATGCTAGAACATAGAGTCAGTGTTCTGTAAGAAATCTCACTTGGAGCTGCCAGGAACAACAAATGTTTGAGTGTTGTCTGTTTGGGAGAATATATACCATCTTCCCAAATGTGATAGTGAGTCATTTGTTGTGAGCACACTGAATATACGGAAATCAGCAGTATTTGTTCTTCCTTAAAATGTTAATTAGAGGTTTTCTCTATGTGTGTGTGCGCGCACATGCATGTTTAATTTTTATTTGGCTGTCCTGGGTCTTAGTTGTGGCATGTGAACTCCTAGTTGAGGCATGTGAACTCTTAACTGGGGCATGTAAAGTTCTAGTTCCCTAACCAGGGAGCGAACCTGGGCCCCCTGCATTTGGAGTGCTGAGTCTTAGCCACTGGCCCACCAGGGAAGTCTCTCTCTTTCTCTCTTTTTTTTTTTTTATTAATACTATTAAAAACAGCAACGACAATAACAAACAGCACAAGTAAAGATATGGAGAGAGATTATTTTGGGATTGGTTCACCTGGAGGCAGAGGTAAGTATTTGTGTTATCATTAGTCTATTTTGGAAAAAAATGAGACAGAGAAGCAATAAGCTGTAATTATGAGTCACTGCAGGCAACTGGTGACTGAACCTGGAGAGCTCTAGCAGAGTTCTGTGGAACACATCTCAGAATTATCTTACCTTTGGGGAATAAAATCCAATTTATTTACCTATTCATACTTGGTTAAAGGCCACCTCTCCTGAGAGGCATTACCAGAGCCTCCTACTGTGCCAATCAAGCTCTTGTGGCCAAAAAAAGTGACTCTCAGGCAGGGTCTGGGTAAGATGAGTTGGTAGAAGTGGTGAGTGCAATTTGTAAGCATGAGTAGAGTTTGATTTGATGCCTCTGGCCTTAACTGTTAGTATGGCTATGAGATGGAACTGCATGTGCTGAGGAGCTATGGGCGGACGTCCGTAGTATCTGACAGGTCTGATTGTCATAGTCAGGTTACATGGAGGAGTCTATAGAAATGGAGACAGTAGAGGACCTTGTAGGGAAAGGGGCCAAGAAAAATCAAGGTGCATGCTAGGCCAGATGGACATTTATGGAATAAACAAAGACAAAAATCTAGAGGTGTTAAAACACAGGATCTAGCCCTTAAGATCTTGGGAAAACCTTCAAGCAAGCCAGATATACATATAAGAGAAACCTCAGAATATATATTTATGAACAAAAATTGCCTGCAATGCAGGAGACCTGGGTTTGATCCCTTGGTCAGGAAGATCTCTAGGAAGAGGGCATGGCAACCCATTCCAGTACTCTTGCGTAGAGAATCCCATTGACAGAGGAGCCTGGCAGGCTACAGTCTGCAGGGTCGCAAAGAGTCAGATGAGACTGAAGTGACTAAGCAATAGCAGCAGCAATAGTAGTACTGTCCTAGTAGTACATCTGAACTGCAAAGTACTTTGGCCAAATGTTTTCTTCTAACAAAGATTTTTGTGCTTTACCTGTATGAACTAGTAGGGTAGTATTAATTCTGAGCTGAGAGGATAGGTGGAACCAGGAAGAAACATACTTCATACGGAAAGTATGACAAAGATCCATGAACTTCAGAAGATAGCTTTACAAGGGTGAAACCTTGGCATTTCCAGTATCCCTGGATGGGTATTTGTGAAGTGAAGATAAACCAGTGAAATAGCCTAGGTGAACCAGGGCAGGGAATACATTTTTTTTTTTTTTTTTTTTTACTGCAAAAGCTATTTAGGGATAAAAGTCTTACAACCTCTCCCACTTGGATATTCTAGTATTTAAAATTTTTCTCATTATCAAAATGGCTTACTTATAGTAAATTAAATTATCTGACCATATTTATATATATCCCTCATACCTGGCAGTCCTCTTTAAGGCAGAACAATTTATTATAATTATTAATAGCCTTTGAGCACAGTAATTTGTCCATATAGTCATCTCTTTTTCAAGGTAAATACTTCAACTTTTTCTCATAGGAATACTTTAGTATTTTGTGTTCTTCACTAGTCCTTATTTACCTTTTCAATAAACTTTTCAAGTGAGACTATCAAAAGGAATACTCTAGTTAGAGCCTGTCCAATGTCAAATAAAGTAGCTTCTTACATTACTGCTATTAATATAGCCAACTACTATTAACCTAGTACTACCTTCTTATCGGATAGATGATTGTTTTTTTTAATACTGTCATTGCCTGTATATCCCTTCTCTATTTCAATATGATGTGTTTGTTCTTGGCCCCAAATCCTAATGCTGATAAACTTCATCATATTTCTGAATGATTCTTCATGTAATTTATCAGTTTGCTTTTCACTTTGGTTGGTGACCATACCTAAATTAATTAGAAATATGAGACTATAATCTGAGTTCCTTCATCTAGACTATTAATAAAAATATTAAGTCATATTGGCCCTTAATCCCTGTCAAATTGCTCCAATTAAGGGCATTAGTGCTAAGATCCCTTAGAATCTGATGTTCCAGTCATTGAGAACATACGGGTAAGTGTATGCTTTGAAATTTTTGTTGTTTTGAATGTTGAGGTAAAGATACTCTTTCTTCAAACACACTTCAAAGCTTAAATAAATAAATAAAAGAGAGAAAGCACAGCTCCTGTATTTAAACCTTTCAGGATAGTCTAGAGGCCCATCATTTCTATCTTGCCCCCACCCCTCCCCTTCCCCACCTCCTCTTCTAGACAGACTCTAAAGGCACCTGGATGCACTTCTGCAAGGATTCTTAACCCATAAACCTTTGTACTTAACTGCTAATTGGAATATAGGCTGAAAATAGAAGTCTAACTCAGATGTAATTAATGAAAATCTCTGCCCCCACTTTGAGGACTGTCCCTTTATCATAGAAGATAATAAAATTGGTCTGGAATATTCTCTTTAAAAGGTCAGGTGAAATGCTGACCAATATCTTGACCTCAGAACTGAAAAACATTTGATGCTTTATTCAGAGTATCTAAAGAGTGTCAACATGAAGGCAATACAGGTATAATTATTCATGTTCAGGGAGGGCTAGGCTATGCTCTTGAGAATGTGTGTGAGTGTTACAAAATCCAATCTTAGACCTGAATTTTCAAGAGTGTTCTTTGGTGCTCTTAAGGATGATAAAATGCTAACTTAAGATCAGAGCCTGGTATTTTATAGTTTTACAGATATGATTATACCTGCCTTTACTATTCAGAGAAGGCAATGGCAACTCACTCCAGTACTCTTGCCTGGAAAATCCCATGGGCGGAGGAGCCTGGTAGGCTGCAGTCCATGGGGTCGCTAAGAGTCGGACTCGACTGAGTGACTTCACTTTCACTTTTCACTTTCATGCATTGGAGAAGGAAATGGCAACCCACTCCAGTACTCTTGCCTGGAGAATCCCAGGGACAGGGGAGCCTGGTGGGCTGCCGTCTATGGGGTTGCACAGAGTCGGACACGACTGAAGCGACTTAGCAGCATCGGCAGCCTTTACTATTTATTTTGATGAATAACTGTGTTTACCATTATTTAGATTATTTTAAAAATTTCTCAAATACTGTGACATTTACTTTCTTCTCTGGATTCTGTGTGTGGACAGTTGAGGTTGTAGAATCTTGTCCTTAACCTTGGAGAGTAGGGAGTATTATTTTTTCTATTATTATTATTTTTTTATTTGTTGGTGTTTAACGTGCACACTAAGCTGCTTTAGTCGTGTCAGACTCTGTGCGACCCTATGGACTGTAGCCCTCCAGGCTCCTCTCTCCATGGGATTCTCTAGGCAAGAATACTGGAGTGGATTGCCATGGCATCCTTCAGGGGATCTTCCTGACCCTAGGCTC
The DNA here is from genome assembly GCF_003369695.1 of Bos indicus x Bos taurus. Taxonomy (NCBI): domain Eukaryota; kingdom Metazoa; phylum Chordata; class Mammalia; order Artiodactyla; family Bovidae; genus Bos; species Bos indicus x Bos taurus. The sequence goes on along the minus strand of NC_040103.1, from coordinate 22,618,269 downwards.
AAATTCACTTCTCTAACATCTCCTGCATTGGCGGGCAGGTTCTTTACCACTAGCACCACCTGGGAAGCCCTGTTGGTGTTTAATATATATGTGTGTAAATTTTACAGTGATTAAGAGCTATGTGGTCTGGTCACTCAAGATGGTTGTTCTCTTGCTGTCTGTACATCCCCTTGCCAGACTAGTGTCTGCTTCACCTAAATCTTAAGCATGTGACTGACCTTCCTATATACTTGCCCCAGGCCCCAGCTGGTGATTGTTCTTATCAAAGGGTGGTAAGGGGTGTGCCTCTCTGCTGGTTTCCCTGGAAACTGATGAGCCCACCTGACATCAATTCCCTAATAACTGGTAATATCCCCTTTCCCCTGGCGTGAAGACTGCTGCCATGTCCTGCTGGCTTTCTGCTGGCATGGGGCAGCACAGGATGGGGCATCACTCCAGGACCTGACCTCAGGTGGGTAAGCTCCCGGGTAAACCATTGATGTCTCTCTAACTGACTCTGGCCTCTTTCTTTGGCCTTGAACCTGGGCAAGCATGGGACTTGTAGGCATAGGGTGAAGCCCCACAAGAGTTCTTACAATGGTTAAGACCATGACAAGTAACACATTTCAGTATGCCTCAGATTGCTGCTACTGCTAACTCACTTCAGTCGTGTCCGACTCTGTGCGATCCCATAGACGGCAGCCCACCAGGCTCCCCAGTCCCTGGGATTCTCCGGACAAGAGCACTGGAGTGGGTTGCCATTTCCTTATCCAATGTGTGAAAGTGAAAAGTGAAAGTGAAGTCACTCAGTCGTGTCCGACTCTTCGAGACCCCATGGACGGCAGCCTACCAGGCTCCTCCATCCATGGGATTTTCCAGGCAAGAGTACTGGAGTGGGGTGCCATTGCCTTCTCCGACGCCTCAGATTACTCCTTTGTAAAATAAACTTGGGAACTATACCTACTTCAAAGGATTATTTTGCTGACAAAATGAGTTATGATAGAAATGGAATGCTTTAGTAAATAGTAATCTCTTACAAGAAGAAAGTTTCTGTTACTATTAATACTGATCTCAGGTGGCCTTGGCCTGTGGCAGCTTGAATCAGGATTTTGGTTCCTGGCCAGAGATTGAGGTCAGGCAGTTCCAGGGAGAGTGCTGAATCCTAACCACTGGGCCACCACAGATAGTGGCAAGGTCCTGGCCTGTGAACTGTGTAGAAAGGAATTTCTACATAGAGACGGAAAGTAGTGAAACCATTAGGAAGAAAAATAGAACCATACATGTGGATAGACACATGGGCAGGCTCAGCGAGAGTCATGCCCTCCTACTAGTTTGAATCACATTTATGGGGCATTTATTCTGAGTTTCCTTTAACCAGTCATCTTGCTTGGCCTGGTTCTGAGCCTGTATGTGGTTTATCTCCGGGTTCTCCCATGTGTATGTGCCAAGATAGATTCTAGCAAAGAGATCTATAGTTAGCAGCATCACTTATTATGAGGTATATCCCTCCTCTTTTGACTTCCAAGGAGACTTTCTGTGCATATGTAGTCAAGGAGGTGTCCTTCACTTTGAGAACGAGGAATATGTGGTCTTTTATCTCCCTCTTCAATCATCCTGCTTTTATGGAGTTTCTGGTACTATCTGTCCACAAGGGAGAAACTATTCAGCATGGGACCCATCTAGCTCCTGCCTCAGTAATACTGATGCTGCCTGTTATTTTGTCTATCTTGAAGAGTGTTAGTTACAGAAGCTATAGAAATATGCTCATAGAGCAACATAAAGCTGAAACCTGAAAAGTAACTTGAAAGAGTGAAGTTCTAAACAAAAGAATTATGATTTTTTTCTCAAAATATTGTTTATAGAAGAGGATATTCATGTTTATTAACATTGAATACCTGAATTATGGATGATGTAATGCAAATTTTTCTTTTGAACACATAATACTTTAAACTAGCATTATAGTTCTGCATATTATGTTTTAATATTTCTTTATCGGCTGTGCTAGGACTTAGTTGCAGTTCAGGGGATCTTGGTTGTGGCATACAGTCTCTTAGGTGCAGCATGCAGAATCTAGTTCCCCGACCAAGGATCAAACTTGGGCCCCCTGCAATGAGAGCATGGCATCTTAACCACCACACCAAAAGGGAAGGCCTTGCATATTGCATTTTATTAACCTCTTGAAACATACAAGGAGGATCCATGTATCGTCTTTTTGGTAAAGGGTTTTAACTATAAATAGAACAATTTTTAAAAGGATGGCATAATTGAATTGTGAAAGACTAACATGGGTGGCCAGCAATGAAATACTCTCAAAGAGAGGAAAAGATTCAGCAAAAATTCATACTTTAATAGGTATTCAGAATATAGACTTCCATATTTTTTGTGTGAATTTTCATGTGTGACTTATCAAAGTCAAATGGAAAACATAGAGACACTTCCCAGAGACAAATGTGAAGATTTTCAGGACCATCATAAATGTATTTTTTCTATGTTAGTTTTCTAACTTTATATTTCAGGGAAAAGCAACATACTTTGGATATCTCACTTGATGGAAATTATTTTTTGAATAAATAAAAATAAAACAGGTTAAAAATGCACATGTCCCAGTTTACATGGACCATTTTACATAAATCATTTAAATGGATTCTAGAATTAACAAATAGTTTAATATACAACTTAAGCTTATATAGCCAGAAAAGCCTTTTGTGTCTGATTCTTTTGTACATATAGGAGTGGATAGATTCATAGCTTTCACTAGAATCATATATAGTTTTTTTTTTTAATTTAAATTACTTACACTGTCATGCTTTTGTTGAACTTCTTTCATTGTCTTCCATAACTTCTTCTTCACCTCAGAATTTTTTTTTTTCATGTCTCTGAACAGAGCTGCTATTTTTCTCTTTGAAATCTCATTCAGACTGCCAGAGAGAAACACCATGACAGTGTCAGTTAGAAGCTAACCAGTATAAAAGCTTATCTTGTACAATTAGAACTCTGTGTAATTCAGTTTGGAAATGAAGTAATGAAAAGAATATTGTGTAAAATCGAGACATACATTCAAGCCCCTGTTTTACATTACCACTTACATTGTTCCTTTGCATGGTATCATTAGTTTCTTCACTGTAGAGGGAAATGAAAGCATACCATTGAATTACTACTTCTATATAGTAAAGTAGCTTTAAAATTGTACTTAAAATGAAGGACAAAACATTGTTCCTTAAGATTAGCAACAAATTGAGAATGTCCATGTTCCAAAACAGTGTAGCATTATGGATGTTCTGGCCAGAAGAATAAATTAATAATGATAATAACATAAAATGTATACTGATTACAAAGGAGAAAGTGAAAATGTCCACATTAGTAAATTATATGATCAACTACATTGAAAATCCTAAAAAAATCAATTTACAACAAAATAACCCATTCTAGCAGAACAGATAAATAAGTTTAGCAAGATCATAGAATACAAATTTAATGTACCAATTTTATAATGCAAGGAAGAGGAAAATAAAGATAAGGGCAAAATTAATGAAATAAGAAATGTGCAATAAAGAAATAAAACGAAACCCAGAGAGTGTATTTCTATAAAGTAGCAACTAACAATTGGAAAATATACTTTTTAAAAGGACAGTTCAGCATTAAAAATAACAAAATAAACTTGATAAATAAAGATGTACAGGATCTAAACTTGGAAAATTGTAAGATATTGTTAAGAATAATTAAAATGACTTAAACATTTGAAGATTTATCATATGGTTGGACTGGTAGACTCAATATTGTTAAGGTGTCAATTTTCCCTGAATTGATTTATAAATTTAATGCTACCTCAAACAAATTCTCAGCAAATCTTTATGAAGACTAATCCAAGGTGGTTACATGGGTATACAAAATTGTCAAAACTCAAGAAATTGTACACTTAAAATAATATGTAACTTACATTGATAAAGTTAATTTTAAAAAATCATGTTTTACCCAGTAACTAGCACCTGATCCAACCAGTCCATTCTAAAGGAGATCAGTCCTGGGTGTTCATTGGAAGGACTGATGCTAAAGCTGAAACTCCAATACTTTGGCCACATCATGTGAAGAGTTGACTCATTGGAAAAGACTCTGATCCTGGGAGGGATTGGGGGCAGGAGGAGAAGGGGACAACAGAAGATAAGATTGCTGTGTGGCATCACCGACTTGACAGGTATGAGTTTGAGTGAACTCCAGGAGTTGGTAATGGACAGGGAGGCCTGGCATGCTACGATTCATGGGGTCGCAAGAGTAGGACACGACTGAGCGACTGAACTGAACTAAACTGAGCACCTTACAAATACAAGCTATTAGCCCTATATTAATTAGGACTAGTTAGTAAAGCCTGCATGGACTTCTGAAATTGCTGACATTTTGAATATTATTAAATTAACACCTTTCTATTTTATAACTGACTGCTTGCCAAATATTTCTAATATATGACTCCTCTGTTGTTGATTTTTATCCTTCAGGTTAGTGACTGATTATGTAGTATCTTAGATAAGGGGTTGACAAACTTATGATAAACTTGGGTCATATTTAGTCTCCTATCTATTTCATATGGCCTGTGTGAAGAATGATTTTAATATTTTAAATGGTTGAAAATTTGAAAAAAGATTTTCTGACATGTGAAAATTATATGAAATTCTAATTTTAAGAATACACACAGCCATATGTATCTATTGCTCTTAGTGCTACAATGACAAAAGAAACTATATGGCTCACAAAGACTCAAACATTTACTATATGGCTCATTGCTCATTTAAGTTTGAAAATCGAAAGTGTTAGCTGCTCAGTTCAGTCACTCAGTTGTGTCCAACTCTTTGCGACCCCATGAATCACAGCACACAGGCCTCCCTGTCTACCACCAGCTCCCGGAGTTCACTCAGACTCACGTCCATTGAGTCGGTGATGGCATCTCATCCTCTGTCATCCCCTTCTCCTCCTGCCCCCAATCCCTCCCAGCATCAGAGTCTTTTCCAATGAGTTAACTCTTCGTATGAGGTGGTCAAAGTACTGGAGTTTCAGCCTCAGCATCAGTCCTTCCAATGAACACACAGGACTGATCTCCTTTAGAATGGACTGGTTGGATCTCCTTGCAGTCCAAGGGGCTCTCAAGAGTCTTCTCCAACACCACAGTTCAAAAGCATCAGTTCTTCAGCGCTCAGCTTTCTTCACAGTCCAACTCTCACATCCATACATGACCAGTGGAAAAAACATAGCCTTGACTAGATGGACCTTTGTTGGCAAAGTAATGTCTCTGCTTTTCAATATGCTATCTAGGTTGGTCATAACTTTCCTTCCAAGGAGTAAGCGTCTTTTGATTTCATGGCTGCAATCACCATCTGCAGTGATTTTGGAGCCCCCCAAAATAAAGTCTGACACTGTTTCCACTGTTTCCCCATATATTTCCCATGAAGTGATGAGACCAGATGTCATGATCTTCGTTTTCTGAATGTTGAGCTTTAAGCCAACTTTTTCACTCTCCTCTTTCACTTTCATCAAGAGGCTTTTTAGTTCCTCTTCACTTTCTGCCATAAGGATGGTGTCATCTGCATATCTGAGGTTATTAATATTTTTCCTGGCACTCTTGATTCCAGCTTGTGCTTCTTCCAACCCAGCGTTTATCATGATGTATTCTGCGTAGAAGTTAAATAAGCAGGGTGACAATATACAGCCTTGACGTACTCCTTTTCCTATTTGGAACCAGTCTGTTGTTCCATGTCCAGTTCTAACTATTACTTCCTGACCTGCATATAGATTTCTCAAGAGGCAGGTCAGGTGCTCGGTATTCCCATCTCTTTCAGAATTTTCCACAGTTTATGGTGATCCACACAATTAAAAGCTTGGCATAGTTGCTCAGTTGTGTCCAATTGTTTATGACTCCATGGACTGTAGCACACCAGGCTCCTCTGTCCATGGATTATCCTGGCAAGTATACTGGAGTGGGTTGCCATGCCCTCTTCCAGGGGATCTTTCCGACCCAGGGATTGAACCCTCATCTCTTGCATCTTCTACATTGATAGGTGAATTCTTTACCACTGCACTACCTGGAAACCATGTATTTGTTAAATGAGTTTAAACAGGCAGTAAATTACGGTAAAGGTATGTCTTGGTTTCCTTAGGACAAATTTGAATTATCCCCCTTTTGACTCTCAAAAGTATCATATTTGGAGGATATAATGTTACGTTCACTCTAGTTCCTAGGTCCTGATTTTGCTGCTTGAGGCCTAGTGTTGCATAACTTTTACCCACCAGTCTTCATTCTATAGGACCTGGACATTAATGATCATAGTTCCTAATCAGGCCCGTTTTTCCAACCCAGGAACACTTTCTGTCCACAGGCCTAACTGCTAGCAAATGTTATCTTACACTCTTCATACTCTGTGGAGCCTTTGTTGACTGTGGAGAATCTGTTCAGGCACCATTTCATATTTATTTAACATATAAGAAATGTACACGTTTTCATTTTTCAGTGGAAAGCTAATTTCCTGAATTCATCTTAGTCACTCTACATTCTCATAGGGGTCTTGCCAGGGAATCACCAGTTAAAATACTTTGTCCTTTTTGGAAGTGACGTGGCTCCTGTAGTGGCAGAACCAGTTTAAAGAAGCCAATTACCTGAGGACTTCCTAAAGGAACTTAATAAAAGATGTGTAGCAGGGTAACCTTAGCTTTGTATGCAAATTTAAATCAAACATTACTGGGAAGAATTCTGTAGTGGGGTTCTCACTGTTTCCTCTGAAAACAAAGAGTTCAAGCTAAGGAAAAGCAGAACCACCTGCTAGCACCCGTCAGCAAGAGATGAAACTGTATGCTCTCTGGGCACTTAATGGCCTTTGTTGTGTGTGCACCATCTGAAGAGACTTTTTGACTAAGGGAACAGTGGTGAGCAGAGTAGGAAAGACTGTTCGTTGAGAAACCTATTGGCTAAGCTACAAAGCAGCACTAGTCAGTGATCTCCGTTGCTCCTGCTGGGAGAGAGATGTTCAGCCCGATGTCATTCTGAGAAGTGCTCTTTCACCAAAGGGTCAGAGCCGCTGGACTGGCAGGAGAGTCCCTGGTCCAAAAGGGCTTTGATGCGCACCAGCCTTGCACTCAGAGAATCATACACAAGTGCTATGTGGAGCCTCTGATTCGAAATAGGTGACTTGAAGGAGTCAAGCATCTCTCTTTTAAAATCTTTCAGAGGAAGTAGCTAGCACTCTAAATAGAAAAATAACATGGGGAGGATATTTTAGTTGTGGAATCTTAAGGATTTTTTGTTGTCATTTGTTTCTGATAAGTTAATTATTATTTACGTTTTTACAACTAAACTCACATTTGTAATTAAATGAGTAAGTGTATTCAGTGTTAAATCTAATAATACATTGTTATTACTTTCTATTTTGTTTAATCCTAAAAACTCTTACAGGGTGCTGGTTGCTTACCTCAAGTGAAATGCTTGACTGCCTACATTTCAAAAGTAACTTTTGAAGGACCGAATAAAGCTTCTAGAGAAAAAGAAGTCTGAAAAATACAATTTATGAAGTGATGACTTTTAGGAAATAGACTTTGGCATAATTCATAGAAGGAGGGGTACTGAAAATTTTGTATTCCCAGTGTCTATAAAGTAAATGATGGAGTTTCAAAGGGAAAAACACTCTGGAGCGTAACAGCAAAGGTCAGGAAGTAAAGTAAAGCGCTTGAGGTCTCACACTGATGAGTAAGCAACCGGACAAGATCCAGAGGCTTTGAGCACCTGGTTCAGGGCATTTCCTTCACCTCAGGAGATTGATGGGCCAGTTATAAACACAGGAATCCCAGGAATTGCTTTTGGGGAAAGTTGCTGAAGAACACTTAAACCTACCTCTCTCTTCCCCATACCTTCAAATTCAGATATTAATACATAGCTGTCCTAGCTGTTTCTCCCATTTGCCAGACATGCCTATACTTCTGGTGTCTTTCCACTTACCACTTTCTTTCACCACATGTTTTCTACAAGAGTTGCACAGCAGACTTCTTCAGGTCTGAGGTATCATTACCTTACATAACATCCTGCCCAAACCCTGTACAGAATCATAAAGAAAATAGCATCTCCCACTTCAGCCAGCCTCTATCTTCTTACTCAAGTTTATGTTTATCATGACAAATGTCATATAAACTTTCATGTTTATCTATTGTGTGACTGCATGTACAAGGATGTAGACTGTATAAAACAAGGAATTTTTAGAAATTTAAACTAAAATAAGATGTTAGACATTTTCACAATTAAATGAAGTGATGGATTTGGTTGCCAAATTTGACATTTGTTTGAAATATCATCACTGCACCTCACAGAAACAAGGGCAAGAGAAATGTTACTTTGTTTTGTAATATTTTATATTATAAAAAGTGATGGATAATAGGAAACTACCTTGAGAAATATTTTCACAAAGAAATTTACTTTATCTTTAGTTTAATAAGTTTGCAAGGATTTTTACTAAATATTGTATTCTGTGACCACTAATGTGACCACAAATGCACATGCATGTCTGTGTCAATGTTATTTGTCTCAGTAGAGCTTTTGTAGAGTATATGTAGTTGTTTTAAAATGTCCTTTATATTACCTTGTGCCCCTGACCAGATTCCTTTTTAAAGATGATGACAATTGAGGAATAGTCCTGATGAGACTTTTTGATTGTGTGCATTTGCTATTAGGTTGTGGGAGAAAGAAAAGTCCTTGAGGATGGAGTTTGTGGAACTTCCTGGAGTGTATTTTATGCGCATTATCTTCTATTATCAGTCCCTTGGTGCTATAGGCTTTGAAGAAAATCACAAAATTATCCACAAATTTAATGATTAAATTGTGTTTTGTACTGTATTATATTGCAGTGTTCAGAACAGAAATCAGAAATTTAATTAAAGTCATAAAATATGGAAAGATACCATAACAAAAATTATTTCTAACCCTAAGAAATGGCTGTAAAATACATTTTAATCAGGACATAGTGGCCTGTGTACTATAAAATGTAAAAAAATAAAACCAAGGATTTTTGCCCATGCATCCTCTATTATCACTAAAATTAGTGGTTTGGGAATAAGTTCAGAGTACCTGTTCAACAAAAATTTACATCGACAATGCATTTATAGATGACTAACCTCACAAATGAATTTTGCTAATTTAACTCTTAGAAGATAACCTTACTTTAGGTTTGCCTCATAGTGCTCTATCTTCAAGGAATTTTTCTTTTTTTGGAATATCTTTGTGACTCTGAGTGAATCAGGTCTTTAAGTTTTGGATTTGCATATGTAAAACAGGAAAAACAAATATACCTGCCTAGTAATAAGGTTGATCTGAGTTTAAATGGGATAATATATTCACAGCACTAAGCAACATATTCAACACATTGTCAAGTGCTCAAGAATCAGTGTTTTATTGCAAATTAGTAATACAAATAAATTAAATTTGTTATGTGTATTAGAGTAACGATGCTACCTGCCATAACATAACTCCCAAATCTCAGTAGCTTATCTTAATGATGGTTTATTTATCATTTATACATTGGTCAAACACCAGCCAGTTTCCTTGATAGGTCTCTACTAGCTGATGACTCAGTGATTCACAATCCTCCAAACTTTTGATATTGCCATCTTTATAATTTGGCTTCCACTGTCACAGCAGAAATGGAAGAGACAGTAGATGATTAAACAGGAAGTTTGATGACTAGACTTCAGTGAGGCATAAATCCCTTTGCATCCCATTGACCACCACTCAGTCAAAGGGAACCCAAATCAACTGCAAAGATGGTGATAATGTCTTCTTCCCCTTTATGTCCAAGAAGAAGAAATGGGATTAGTGAACATCTGGCTATTCCTTGTCACACACTCTCTTCCAGTAGTTACTGCTGTGCAATGAATTATCCTAAAGGTAGTGACATAAAACAAGAATCAGTGTATTATGTTCACAAATTCTGTAGGTCAGAAATTCACAAAGGGCATAGGCTTATTCACTCACATGTCTGATGTCTGGAATGAGGACTAGAACACTAAGGAAAACTGCATTTAACCTCTTCTGAGGCTTGACTTTCTTATAATATGACAGCCTATGGATATTGGGCTTCTTAATGGAATTTCAGGAATCCAGGAATAAGTTTTACAGTTAATAAATCACATATAGTATTTCTTTTTTTAACCTAACCTCTGAAATCATACACTGTCACTTCTGCCATAATTTATTGCTTGCAAGCAAGTCAAAAGCCTCACCAATTCAAGAAGAGGAAACATGAACCCCCACTTTTCAATGGAAGGAATATAATTTAAAGGTCAAAAGGAGCATGTAGGATGAGAAGTAATGGTGTGCCCATCTTTGGAAAATGCAATATACCTTAATTATTCAAAGTACTCTTATCATTGTCATCATCATCTTTATTAATAATTTTCTATTGATTAACTTTGTGACCTAAGTTTAGCTTAAATAGTCTTTTGCTTATTAAATTATAAACCAATGGGAATATGCTTAAATTATTTCAGGTGATCATTTGTTTAATTACAGAGTTTTGGGAGTTCTGATTAACCAAATATTCTAGTTAATTAGAAGTGTTTTACATAGCCACATTTTAATGTCTTCTCTAAATATGTCCTTTGCTTATTTAAGACTTTAAGTTATGCACAATCATTTTTGATACCTTCTTTGAAAAAATTCCTTTGAAATAAATATCTAGGAAGTACAAAACAGAATCAAAACCTTGAGAAGTATATGTAGAATATGAAATTATCATAAACCTAAACAGCACGGAATGAGGAAGGTATCATATTAAGGAATAACTTTCTATTTGTTATGTAGTCTCCTCAGTCAACCACTTGAAAAATATTTGAGTGTCTTCTATCATGTAAACACTGTGCTAGGTTTTAAGAACACAAACACGAGTGAGACATGATCCTTGTTCTCAAATAACTGGCATTCTCATGGAGTAAATGGATATGTAAGCAAATGATAGGAATTTATTGTGGTAAGTGCTATAATGGAATCATATGGAATCATTGTTGGAAAAACAGTTTGTACTGCCACCATGGAGAAAATTATGCAAAGATGTAACTGTATGGTGACAGTTGAGTCAGACCTTGATGAATGAGCTGTGCAGTTGGAATTGTGGCTTAGGACTTTTGCAAGGATATAGAGGTAAAGGCATGTTTTAAGAACAGCAATCAAGCCAAGGTGCCTGAACCCCTCTTCATATAGGTGGAGAAAGACTGAAAAGTAACAGGATTCCAAATTCTTATTTTTATTCCAGATTCTTATATTTTTCATTTCATGCCAAAAAGACCTGACCTCACTAAATGGTAAAAGGAACAAAATCACTGGATTCAGCACAGAGTATTCAAGATTCTTTCCACGGGATTTGGGTTGAAGAGTAATGCTCCCATCCACCACAGTCACTCACCTCAAGCTGTCTAGTATTTGAAAATTGAGTTTCTTTTAGTAAGACAATTAAGAGGAATTAGTAACTGTGCTGGTGGTGGTGGTGGTGTTTAGTCTCTAAGTAGTGTCTGACTCTTTCGTGATAGCATGGATTATAGCCTACCAGGCTCCTCTGTCCTTGGGATTTCTCAGGCAAGGGTACTGGAGTGGATTGTCATTTCCTTCCCCAGGGGATCTTCCTGACCCAGGGATCAAACCTATGTTTCCTGTCTTTACCACTGACACACCTGGGAAGACTGTAATTGTGTAGACAACAATTACAATCTCTTACAGTACATTTACTATTGGAGGAGGATAGAAATTTCAATCAAGTTCTAATTTATGGTTTATGCCTCACTAAATATATTGATCAAATATAATTTTCAGGAATTGCTCTTCCTTAGAGTATGAAACCTCTCCAAAAGGGAGTTTGGAAGAATGATGAAGATAATAATGTTAATAATGATGATATTAATAATAATGGGAGGGAAGTGAGGCTTGTGTTTGGAAGCAAACGGCATTTTTGTATTTGCAATGAGCTGAAGCCAAGCATATGCCAACAGCATTTTAACTGCCTACCATCTCAGAGGAGATTTAGGAAATCAGACTGACAGTCAGGCATGTTCACCACTAGAGCAGCCAAGGTGAAGGATTGAAGTGCTGTCTCTCTAACTTCAGGGACTCATTGAGTCTGTTCCAGAATATAACATGCCACTGATTACAGAGGATTTTGCTGTTAAATTGACAGAAGAAATTGCTAATCAAGATGCAAGTGGGAGATGTAAATGCAAAAAGATATGAACTTACCAATTAATGCAGAGGAAACCATTTTCTCCTTCAGATGCCTTGTTTCTCTGGTAAATCTGAAGCTTTACACATCTGCTTCGAAAGAACCACATCAATCAGAGAAGGCTGAAAGATAGTGTGTTATGCTCTGATGAGCAATGGATTAGAAATCAGGAGACCTTGATCCTGGTCTCAGTTACATTATATAGTAGCTGTGGAGTCCCAGTTCCTTTGCTTTAATACAGTTACACAGTGTCCTGATACATAAAAGGGAATAAGCATACTTGTCATGGCTTTATCACATATTTTCGAAGGACTTTTCTTTCTTCTTTCCCTCCTTTCCTTCTCTTTCCTTCATCATTTAATATAATCATTGAATTCTTTTTATTCATTCATTTTTATAAGTTGTTGAATACCTATATGTCAATAAATACATCCAATATTTAGGCATATAGAGATAGAAGAGATAGGTTAAGATCTCTCTTCATAAGGCATCTATAATCTTAGTGGAGAGAAAAAGTAAATGAAGGATAAAGACAAGGCAGTTATGATAAGTGATATGAAGGAAGTAAAATGATGTAATACAGAGAAAATTGGCACAAGAGATAACAACACCTTAAATACAGTGGTTGAGGAAAGCCTCTCTGAGATTAGATTTGACTCAGTTAATGTGAATAGGAGGAGTCAGCAATTTTAAGACAGGGAAGAATGTTGCATGCAGAATACAGTAAATGCAAAAATGCCAAGACTGGGATAACACTGGCTATATCTAAAGAAAAGGAAGAAGGCACTGTGTCTAAAACTTAATGAATGGAAGAGGATGTAATATGATTTTAGAGAGCTAGACAGAGACGGGGTCATTTTGGCCTTGTCAAATACGTCAAGCAGTTTCGATTTTGTTCCAAAGCACTGGGAAATATTGAAATACCTTTACCGGATGAGTGACATGATCCCATTTGCCTTTTAAGAAGTCCCCTCTTGCTTTTGTTGAAGGCTGATTTTCCAAAAGAACTCCAAAAAGGTGTTAATCAAGCAAAACTCAGTTTACTAGACTTCCTGCCATAAAGGAGAATATCACCTTCACAATCTTACTAGTGTCTCAAAATAGGGAAATTAGGTAAGGTTCTTTATGTCATTGTAAGGCCTGTTCTGAGAGATGTTAAAAGACATTTTTCAGAAGAGAGAACTGGCTGAGATTTGGTGACATAGCAGATTTGGATGACAACACAGTGAACTGAAGATTATGAAATGACTCTGGATGAGTTTATTGGTCTTGATAATTGATCAGTTTAACTGGCAGTTTTCTCTTCTAGGAGCCAGTATTTCCTTAGGAAAATAGCTGAGATATTATTGATTAACCTTTTAATCATTAACATTGTTCACACATCAACAGGCATAGGAAAGCCTACCCAGTCTCATTATTGTTCCACACAGGAGCAAGGAATTGCATTGTTTTGGTTCCTCACTAATTCATAAAAATATGTTGTTGCAGCTGGAGGTTGGCAGGAATAGAAGTGATAATACCAGATATGAGTCTGTTGTAGTTTTCCAGGCAATGGATGATGCTGTCATAGATGAGTATTGTACTCTCCAATACAGTAATTTTATGTGCCTGTTTAACTCTTGAGACTTGGCTTGTGTATACTGAGGTGTGCTATATAAAACCCACAACAAATTGTGAAGATTCACTAAGAAAAAAAGAATATAAAATATTTCACATATATTGAATATTTGTACATATCAAAATGATGTTCATAATATGTTTTAACCAAATATATAACAAATATTTTCAATTTGATATGTATAAACCATTCTTTTTTTAATGTGGCTACTAGCAAATTTAAAATTACATAGGTTGCATGCTTTACATTGGTATTGGACAGTGGTAGACTAGAGAGTGGGCAAAACAGGTAGATGAATTTGAAATTTGTTTTGGAAATAAAATCAACTAGGTTTTCAGGGAATTAATGTGAAATTTAAGAAAATGAGGGAATCTAAATGTAGCAGTTTAGGTTTTTGTTTTGGGCCATTGTGTGGGTATGAGTGTTACGTAATGAGCTAGGGGAGAATGGGATAAAACAGTTTGTGGTAGAAGCTTGATTCCATTTTAGTGGGCTCAGTAGATGGTTAAGTTGACTTGCTTAACAGGTATGTTGTATGGTTCATTGAGTGTATGATTTTGAAATGTAGAACAAAAATTTGGCCTTTGATTGGAATTTGATTCCCTAGTGTAGAATGTATTCATACTTGGAGAATGTGTATTAGAAAAGAAAAAAAAAAAAGAAATGTATTTAGAATTCATGTTGAAAAGCTAGTAAAGGAGACTGACAAGAAGTAACAGGAAAGATAGGAATAAAATCAAGAGTGCTGCCTAAGAAGCCAAGGCAGGAATTTTTTCAACTATGTAGAGTGTTAGCTACAGGACAGATACAGTAAGCTGTGTTCATTGTTTCTGGAGGCATAGATGATAAGATGATCAAGTAGGTAATGTACATTTAGATATGCAGTGCATTGGTGTCAGGGTTTCCTAGAACCGATGGCTAAGGCTGCAGCTAGTAAAAGAAGTTAAATATTCCAACTGTACATTGAGAAAACTGCCAGTTGTTGGGCCAGTGCACTTCCACCAAGCTTAGATCCAAGTAGGGGATTTGGGACAGGGAGACAGAGATTTAATTTTTCCAGATGTGTAGTGCTCTGAAAGAGATGTTAAGCTGTTTTCTTCTTTCTCTTTGGAGTTGCCCTTGGGACTGTCTATGACGTTCTCACACTATAAACAGAAAAACAATAATCAAATAAGCCTGATACCCTGACAATGCTAACCCACGCTCTGAAAGTAAACTCTTTATCCTTTGTATCACATAAAGTCATATAACTATAAACATTATATATATAGGCTTTATAGAAACGCTAGTTATTAATGAGTGTTAATGTCTCAATCCCAGCTCCCCCCCAACACACCTTTTTTTCTTTTTTTTGTTCTTACAGTTTTTGCTGTTGAACTATTCTCTTTGCTTAGAAGGCTTCTTCCTTCCTATGCCCCTATGAATATTTGCAGAGTCATTTGTCTTTGTGCATTTTTTGAAAGAATTGTCTTAAAATACCAGTTGTTTCCATTGATTTGTTTAGAAGATTTGTTTTGTTCCAGTATCTTTTACAAAGTCTTACTGTTACCAAATATTAAGGTCAAATGGGCTTCCCTGGTAGTTCAGAAGATAAAGCATCTGCCTGCAATGCAGGAGACACGGGTTCGATCCCTGGGTTGGGAAGATCCCCTGGAGAAGGAAATGGCAATCCACTCCAGTATTCTTGCCTGGAGAATCCCATGGAGAGAGGAGCCTGGCAGGCTATAGTCCACAGGGTCACAAAGAGTCGGACACAACTGAGCGACTTCGCACACACACACACACACACACACACACACACACACACACACTGTTACCAAACTCAGATATGTCTGCTTGAAAACCAGTACTCAAAAGACAAGTGTTGGTTGGACTTAAAATGTTGCTTTATTCAGGAGGCTGATTACCTGGGGATAAGGTAGACTCCTATCCCCAAAAATCAACTCTGAAGATTCAGCTGACTATGAAAGTTTTTAAAGAAAGAACCATTTGAGGATGGTCAGAGTCTTCTTTATCTTTTGCTGTTTTCAGATTTACTTCTCAGTGTTGGTGGTGGGGTAACAGGGTGGTGTTCCAAGAATCTCTTCTCAGCCTGGAGTTATGAGATCCTCCACCGGGAGGAGGGGCAGGGGGTGGGGAGGGGGCGGGAGGGTGTGTAATTTCCTTAGTTCTGTCTTGCCACAGCAAAAAAAATTGAAGCGACGGACGGACCAGTGTTATAGTTTAGTTTTATTGGCAAGTAAAGGAAAATACACCCTCTAGGCGTGAGGGCAAGTCAACCCAAAAGACGTGAAGAGAAGTCCCCAGCTTGGTTTTGGCTCCTCTCTTTATATGTTTTTCTCTTCCCCCTGAGCCTGTCCTATGTAAACTGGGCTAGCCCGGAGGTCTGTTTGTCTTACCTGAGGTCCTTACTCTGGTCCTCGGACCTTCCTCTGTTCCGTTTTTGCAGGCTTTTCCCTTCTTTGTCTTTTAGCCACCACACTTTTGGACTCCTTTTTCCTATTCTAACTACCTAACATTCCTCCCACCTCAAAAGATGGGAGGCCCACTCCTTTGGGAATAAGATGTGTGAAGGTCTTTCTGGCTACTTCCTGTTGAACTGGGATGGCGAGGGGTATTGAGCCTCCCCCTCTTGCTAGTCTCAAGCCTCAGTGTCCTCATAGTGGTGTCCATCTAATTCTCCATGGCCGGCTGTAGTTTTATATATCCTTGTTGAACTGGTAGTGCATTTTGTACCAGTTGACCTGGGCAGAGACAACATGGGTTAGATAGTTGATAATGCATGGAACAATCATAAGCAGCATCAATATGGTGATAACACAGATTAGTAGGGACTTTAGCCAAATCGAAATTCCCCTCACCAGGAGAAGGATCCCCCAAAGAGAGATTGTAGCCACCCCAAGAACTCTCCAGCTTGTTCTTTGAGGTCCTGTAGGAGCTGAGTGTTTTTCTTGAGGACTTTCTTTAGCTTAGCTGGAAGTATTCACCCAGAAACAACAGGTCTCATTCAAGATGGCTCAAGTCTCTCCTTGTTCAGGGATCAGGAGATTTATCTCTTGTCTGTTTTGGAGTACAACCCCTTCCAAGCTATGTTGGCTTTTTAGCACTATCCTGAGAAATCTTATCCCCAGAAACTTAATTTTGGGGGTGTTCATTAAAATGGCACTCATTTGCAGTTCTGAATAAGTATCTGAGATGTCCCAGGGGCTCACAGGTGTAATGAGTGTCCTCTTCTGTTTTCTTCCATAGCTTGACTAATGAGTAGTGAGGAGTCACGTCAGGAGTCATGACTGGTACCTTGACTGCTGTGGTGGTAGAAAGTATTACAGGGTAGGGGCCCTTCCATGTGGACTGGAGTTGAACCTTTGGGGACCCATTCTTCCAGAGTTTAATTAGGACTTGAGTCCCTGGAGCATATAGTAGTGGCTCTTTAGAATCTTCTGAGTCCTGGTTGACACCCCACAGGCATATATCTTCTTGGAATTGTCCAATGGCCATGGTATAAGACTGGAGGGTCTGAGCCTCTGGATTTAGGAAGAGGTCATTGACATAAACAAAAGGTCTCCCATATAGCATCTCATAAGGACTAAGACCAACCTGTTCCTTAGGGGCAGTATGGGTGCGGAGGAGAGATATTGGTAAAGCCTCCTTTCGTCCCAGGGAAGTCACCTGGGTTATCTTTTTTATTGCTGATTTTAATAATTGGTTAGCTCTTCCTGCTTTTCCTGAAGACTAAGGCCTCCAGGCACAATGGAGATAATAAGTAATGCCCAATGCTTTAGAGACCCCTTGGGTGACCTGAGAAGTAAATGATGTCCCATTGTCACTTTGTAATGACCTGGGCAGACCAAATCTCAGAATGAGTTCATGGAGCAGGTTTTTTACCCCTCCTCAGCCTTCTCAGTCCAGGTGGGAAAGCCTTATCCATCCTGTGAATGTATCTCTCATGACTAGTAGGGGTTTGTACCCTTGAGAAACTGGCATCTGTGTGAAGTCCATCTGCCAGTCCTCTCCTGGGTATGTCCCACATTGTTGGACGGGCTGCACCAGCTGGGCCCTTTGAGCTCCTTGGTGGTTGTTTAATTGGCAGGTGGGACAAGAGGAGACAACTTGTCTTATAGTTGTTTGGAGGCCTGTTCCTCTGAAGGACCTTTCTAGTAGTCTTTGGAGGGCCTTTTCCCCTGAATGAGTGGTGGCATGTATGGAGTTAACCAACTTCCATTGGAGGTTCCCAGGCAGAAAAAGGAGTCCCTCCTTGTGGAACCACCCCATATGATCTTCTTGAAAGCCCTTACTCTTAGCTTTAAGAGTCTCACCTTCAGTATATGAAAGAGTTTCTGGCAAATTAGTCTGTGGAACTAAAGTGGCAAACCCCATTAGGTCATTGTTCAATGCTGCTCTCTTAGCTGCCTGATAGGCTGCTTGGTTCCCTCATACCACTTCTGTGCTCCCTTTTTGGTATCTTTTACGGTGGGAGACTGAACCCTCACTGGGGAGATGAACTGCCTCCAAGACCCTAAGGATTTGATTGGCATAATTGATTAGGGACCCTTGGGTGGTCAAGTTGCCTCTTTCTTTCCAAATAACAGTATGTGCATGTAGCACCAGAACGGCACACATGGAGTCAATGTAAATGGCTACTCTTTTTCCTTTTCCCAGTTCTAAGGCTCAAGTTAGGGCTATGAGCTCAGCTAATTGGGCTGAAGTATCTGGTGGCAAAGGTTTAGCCTCTGTGGTCTCAAAATTGGAGACTACTGCATCTCCAGCTCTTCTTTTTCCATCCAAGGCAAAGCTGCTTCCATCAGTGTACCAGATTTCCTCAGGATTGGTCAGAGGATCTTCTGATAACACCTCTCAGGGTTTTGTCCAGTGGTCCAAAGTTTCTAGGTAAGAGTGAAAGGGGAGAGAGCCCTTGGAAGTAGGCAGGAGGGTGGCTGGGTTAAGAACTTCACAAGGGGATATAGTCAGGTCTGGATGTTCCATCAGCACTACTTGATATCTTAGGATTCTTTGATCAGACATCCATAAATGGCCTCTCCCATTCAGGAGTCATTTCACTTGGTGTCTGGTAAAAATAGGTATTTTTTTGCCCCCAAGAGAGAGTTTTAAAGCATCTTCTATCAGAAATGCAATAGCTGCAAGATTTTGAAGGCAGGGAAATATCTCTTCCCAATAAGAGTATAGGACACTCAAGGGCCACCAGAAACTGGTTGGAAAATATTTGTCCATCCCAGCAACAAAGAAGTATTCAGGTGAATCTTTATTTTTTTTTTTTTTTACTCCAACTCCTGTGTTTTTTTTATCCTATATTACAAACCTCTTGTTCCCCACTTCTGGTCACCATACTGATTTGAAATTAAATATTTGGCCAAAATATATTGGTATATAGGAGATGAGGCATATTGCCCATCATCTTTGTGAAGTTTGCAGAAAAGAAAAACAGATGAGGAACTGTGGGATCAGGAAAATATTTTCTCTCTAGAGCTGTTAGGCATCTGAAACAAGTTGCTAAGGCAGCTTGACTCTTACGACTGTATGGCTGGTGCCAATTTGAAAGCTTTTGTAGGTCTCTGGTTCCCCTGATATTATTGGCTAAACCAATAAATGTGGTTAATTTTTGTGTAAAAAGAATTGTAACTGTGAAAATACTTGTGAGAACTAAAGAAACTCCAGAGTTCCACCTAAGGGTTTCTTAGTGAAAGTATTAACTATGATAAAGAGAAATCTAATTGCCTACAATCATAGTAACTAAATAAAAATTTCCCAGTTCTTAAAATTCACAACATAAAAAGACATTTCTGTTTGTTTCTGTTGTTGTTGTTCTTAATTGGGATTATTAAGGTGCAATGTTATTATGGTCTGATACTTGTCTTTGGTGACGTCAGGTGCTTTGCTCTCCAGTCTCCTGGCTGGTGATTAACAGCCCCTAAACTTGATCCTGATATGACAATTAGGATTGAGTAGTGTCATCTGTTCCATAATTAAATCTGTCTTCCATATCCTTTTTTGTAGTTGTTTTTCCTGTAACACCCTAAATGATGCAGGTTTGGGAGGAGAAGGCTCCAGAGTAGGAGGTCAGGACAGAGAAGGTAGACCCTGTGTCAACCAAGAAATTCTCGGACCTACCTGCCACATCCAGTTGCACCTTTGGCTCCAGCCTCATGATGATTATCTGTGACAGGTGGGCTGGCTAGAGTGGGCTGCTTCAGTCCTGTTGAAACATTGTGAGGGAAGGCTTGGTGCTTGACCTTGAGGCTCTTGGGTTCCCAGGGCAGAATGCTGCCCAGTGTCCAATTGATGGCGTTTGTAACAAGCCAAACTTGTCACAGTTTGGACATTCTTTGGCCCAATGTCCCGCCTGTCTACAGATTAGGCATTTGCCTGGTGCCTTGTCCTTCAAGGACTTGGGGTTTGCCATAGGTTTTCCCTGGAGGGCAGCCAGCATCTGGGCATGCCTTGTCTCTTTCCTTTTCTCCCCTTCCTGGGCTTTGGCTTCCCTCTCCTGTTCTCTGTTATAAAAGGTATTGGTGACTGTCTGGATCATCTCATCTAAAGAGGCAGCAGGGTCCTGCTGCTGTAGCTGTTGTAACTTTATCCCAATGTCTGATATACATTGGAACAGGAATTTGTCCTTTAAAATCACCTGTCCCTCGTAAGAGTCTAAGTCCGGTTTGGTAAACTTTTGGAGGCCCTGTTTTAGCCTTTCCAGAAAGGCCATGGGGTTCTCAGTGGACTCCTGAGTTACTGCTGAGATTGGGCATAGTCCCACAGCTAATTGGCTTCCTTCTATTTCCATGGGTGGACTTCCTTAGGGGTAAGTCTTTCTGAAGCTTATCCTACCCAGTACTGTTGCAACCTGAGAGCCAGGCATCCCTGGGTCAGGGTGCAGATCCCCAGGCAGGTCGAGGTATGTCAGCCTCCTGGGACCCCTGGATTGGTGGATCCCTGAGGAGGTTAAGGCATGACAACCTCCCAGGGACCAGATCCTTAGGCAGGTCGAGGCAGGTTGACCTCTTGGAGTTGGGCATCCCCAAGGTCTCCAGCATGTCCAGTGCTGGGTAGGATTAAGGAGTTTGGAAAACTCAGCTGTGGCCACAGGACTGGAAAAGGTCAGTTTTCATTCCAATCCCAAAGAAATGCAATGCCAAAGAATGCTCCAACTGCTGCGCAATTGCACTCATCTCACATACTAGTAAAGTAATGCTCAAAATTCTCCAAGCCAGGCTTCAGTAATATGTGAACCGTGAACTTCCTGATGTGCAAGCTGGTTTTAGAAAAGGCAGAGGAACCAGAGATCAAATTGCCAACATCTTCTGGATCATCAAAAAGGCAAGAGAGTTCCAGAAAAACATCTATTTCTGCTTTATTGACTATGCCAAAGCCTTTGACTATGTGGATCACAATAAACTGTGGAAAATTCTGAAAGAGATGGGAATACCAGACCACCTGATCTGCCTCTTGAGAAATTTGTATGCAGGTCAGGAAGCAACAGTTAGAACTGGACATGGAACAACAGACTGGTTCCAAATAGGAAAAGGAGTAGGTCAAGGCTGTATATTGTCACCCTGCTTATTTAACTTATATGCAGAGTACATCATGAGAAACGCTGGATTGGAAGAAGCAGAAGCTGGAATCAAGATTGCTGGGAATAATATCAATAACCTCAGATATGCAGATGACACCACCCTTATGTCAGAAAGTGAAGAGGAACTCAAAAGCCTCTTGATGAAAGTGAAAGTGGAGAGTGAAAAAGTTGGCTTAAAGCTCAACTTTTCAGAAAACTTTTCAGAAAACTTTGTTTTCTGAACTTTGTCAGAAAACAAAGATCATGGTATCTGGTCCCATCACGTCATGGGAAATAGATGGGGAAACAGTGGAAGCAGTGTCAGACTTTATTTTGGGGGGCTCCAAAATCACTACAGATGGTGACTGCAGCCATGAAATTAAAAGACGCTTACTCCTTGGAAGGAAAGTTATGACCAACCTAGATAGTATATTCAAAAGCAGAGCCATTACTTTGCCAACAAAGGTTCATCTAGTCAAGGCTATGGTTTTTCCTGTGGTCATGTATGGATGTGAGAGTTGGACTGTGAAGAAGGCTGAGCACCGAAGAATTGATGCTTTTGAACTGTGGTGTTGGAGAAGACTCTTGAGAGTCCCTTGGACTGCAAGGAGATCCAACCAGTCCATTCTGAAGGAGATCAGGCCTGGGCTTTCTTTGGAAGGAATGATGCTAAAGCTGAAACTCTAGTACGTTGGCCACCTCATGGGAAGTGTTGACTCTTTGGAAAATACTCTGATGCTGGGAGGGGGCAGGAGGAGAAGGGGACGACAGAGGATGAGATGGCTGGATGGCATCACTGACTCGATGGACGTGAGTCTGGGTGAACTCTGGGCGTTGGTGATGGACAGGGAGGCCTGGCGTGCTGCGATTCATGGGGTCGCAAAGAGTCGGACACGACTGAGCGACTGAATTGAACTGAATCTTAACTCATTGCTGGTTTATCCACCATGGATGGAAATAGATACCATGATGTCAAGCAATCCAAGTCTGTGCCCTGAAACTGGGAACCTGGTGAAGCAGCCATAAGCCTTATCCTCTTATTACTCTGAGGAAATGTAAGTCACTGATTTCCTCCTCTCATCCTCCATAAGAGCACACTAGGGTGTCTCCAATGGTAAACAATTTCATTGTCATAGACCCATTTTAGGTAATAGCAGAAGTAATGACAGAGGAGTGAATTATCTGGTCCTGCTAGGGGTATTAGAATATTTTTGTAATAAGCAGGGTGGAGTGATGTTGCCTACAAGGGGGCAGGGTCCTGGTTATAGGAGTTAGTAAGTGGCTTAAGAACAAATTGATAAGAAGCAACAGATCAGATATCCCATAAAAGTGGAGTGGAGATTTGATTAAGGGTTTGGGCCCAAACGACCTGCAGGGCTAACTTCCAAAGTGGCAAATATTTTCCTCAGAAGCCCAATTGCCCTTGAAGGGATGCCACCAACAGATAAACTTCTAGCAGGCATTGGTGTCTGTCACCCACCCTAGCGGGTTCACTGAGAGATGCTGTTGTTGCACATGTTGTAGGAAACAAGGAAGATGAAGGACTGAATATCTAGCAAGCAAGCAAGGAATCGCTCAGTCCTGTCCGACTCTTTGCGATCCCATGGACTGTAGTCTACCAGGCTTCCCTGTCCATGGGATTTTCCAGGCAAGAGTACTGGAGTGGGTTGCTATTTCCTTCTCCAGGGGATCTTCCTGACCCAGGGATTGAACCCAGGTGTCCTGCATTGCAGGCAGACGCTTTACCCTCTGAGCACCAGGGAAGCCCATTGGATATTTACAGCATTTCTTTCCCAAGGGCCAGCTATTTTCTGGTTGTCCCTTCAGAAGATTGTAGAGGGAACAATGTGGGCCCAGGGCTCAGGAAAAGAACACACAATAGGAGGGAAGGGGCAGGGCACAACTTTTGAAAGAATGATGTAGTCCAAGGCTATAACATAAACCAATTAAAATCAAATGAGTTCAAGATGACAAGTCAAATTCAGCTAAACCTTAATCCTCAATCTGCAAGCTAAATGACACACCCAGAGGTGCCAGGACCATTCCAAGTCACTATCAAAAGATGGAGGAGTGGGTGGTTCCCCAATTGTTGGAATACTCCTCCCACTCATTAGCATATGAAATCACCCAGCTCCCAGAAACTAACCACCTCACATTCCATGGTCACTGCAGTCTCCTCTGTGATGGCCCACCCCCTGTGGAGTGTGCCTCTCTCTGAATCTGAACAAATCCACCTCTGATCTATCACTGTGTCTCTCACTGAATTTTTGCAATGAGACATCAGAGCCTGAACTTCATTAGGTCCTGAAGCCAGGCACCATGGGTTTTGGCCAGGCTCTAGTCCCAGTCGGATATGATTGAATGACTAAGCATAGTACAGAGTCCCTGCCACATGGGTTTGAGCCCCAATCTTAGGTAAACGGTTTCAAGTACAACTTTCAGAAATGAAAATATGATGACCTGCCTAATGCTTTTTAAGCAGTGGCGTAGATAGACAGAGGAGCTGAAGGACAGGAGGAAAAAGCAGTGGGAAAAATGTTCAAAGGAATCCCCTTCATAACCTGCCAGAAAATCTGCTAAATACCTGACCTGTGCTCACAGTTTTCATTGGCCTGATCCTTGGCACAAAGAAGGTTAAGGACAGAAGAACACCCACCCACTTGGACAACAGCTACTAGAGCACAGAGGATAGTGGAGCCTTCAGGATATACTAGGGGGTAGTCTCTCCAGAGTCCCTCAGTTGCATCCAGTCCATTCTGAAGGAGATCTGCTGCTCACCTGTTCACGGGGGGTCTAGGGAAACAAGAAATGAGATTGTAAAGGAATTAAGATTTTGTTAACCATATGTCCTTGTAGCCATAGGAGTGAGGACTTCCTACCCCAACTGGAGGTCTCCTGGAATCTGAGAATGAGCCACTCAGCTTTCTGCTGAGTTTGTTTTTGCTGTTTCAGTTTCCAGCACGCTGGGCTACTTGTCACTCCCCCTGCACTGGGTTTTGTTTGCATTCAGCATCCACCATGGGAGCTTTTGCCA
Organism: Bos indicus x Bos taurus; assembly: GCF_003369695.1. NCBI lineage: Eukaryota > Metazoa > Chordata > Mammalia > Artiodactyla > Bovidae > Bos > Bos indicus x Bos taurus. Next base: position 22,593,847 of record NC_040103.1, on the reverse strand, counting down.
AGCCAGACTTCTGCTGTGCTTGGCCTCTGTCTTGTAGGGGCTGAGCTGAGGTTGTTCCAAGCAGGTTAAATCTGAGTCACGGCACCATATATGTTGGGCTGCTATTGCTGCTGCTAAGTCGCTTCAGTTGTGTCCGACTCTGTGCAACCCCATAGACGGCAGCCCACCAGGCTCTCCAGTCCCTGGGATTCTCCAGGCAAGAACACTGGAGTGGGTTGCCATTTTCTTCTCCAATGCATGAAAGTGAAAAGTGAAAGTGAAGTCTTTCAGTCGTGTCAGACTCTTAGTGACCCCATGGACTGTAGCCTACCAGGCTCCTCCGCCCATGGGATTTTCCAGGCAAGAGTACTGCAGTGGGTTGCTATTGCCTTCTCCAAGGAATTTCCTATGTTTATACTAATAAACATCCTTTCACCTCAGCTCACTTTCTTGTTAATAAGTTTATACCCAATATACAGTAAACTACAAACTCACTTAAAATTATATAAATGAAAATCAATATTAGTAAATGACAGCATTTTTTTATAAAAGTAACTCATACTTGTGATAAGAAATTAATATAGGGAAGTTTATAATTAAAAGTTAAGCATTTATTGATATTACTCTTTCATTTCACACTTTCTCTTCCAGGGCTAATTGTTTTTAGCAGTTTTGTATATATCTTTTTAGATCACATCCTACATAAATCCTAACACATCTACTTATTATGTATGTGTATCTTTGGTTTTGCAAAAATAAGACCATTCTATGCCTATGTTATGAAATTTGATTTAATTTTTATAATTTTACAATTTCATGCATTAGTTCTCTTAGTTTCAATGCCAGAAAAAAAGGTTAGTAAGGGGCTACTGAAGGAAAGGGTACCCCTTTGAGGACCTGATAGTGGGCTGGTGTCTAACACTCAGAAATGAATTGTCCAGGGTGACGCACATACTGACAAGGGAAGAGACTTTATGAGAAATGGCACTCAGGTGGAGAGAAGCCAGGTAAGGGAAACCAAGAGAACTGCTTTGCCTTTTGGATGACAGTCTCAGGTTTTATGGTAATGGAGTTAGTTTCTGGGTCGTCTCTGGCCAATCACCTTCCTGGTGACACAAGCATCTCTCATCCAAGATGGATTCCAGAGCAAAGGACTATGGGAAGTTGATCATGTCCTCCCTCTTTTTCCCCCTCCTGACTTTTTCCAGTGACAGAACCATGTTCCTTCTCTAGACCTCTTGTTGTGAGGCACTTAAGCAAGTGGCTATCATCTTGCATGGCCAAGCTGGGTGATTTCGGTCAATGGTTCCCTAACCAACCCGTTTTATTGTCAATGATATATCTCTTTCTCATAATCTTTGCCTGGAGGTAAAGAAACAATGGAGGGGAAGAAATGGGAAAAGCAGTAACAGGCAACATATAAGGAGAAATGGAAGCAAGTAGTCATTTACGGCCTTAGGTTGAAAAATATGGAAAGCCAATATAAAGTCTTTAATGGAACATTGCATTACTGTAAAAGCTGAATCATAAAACCCTGAAATGGTAGAACTGACTTAAATAGAAATCCATGTGATTTTGAGGTTTTGAGGTTTTGATGGTTTTGAGGCCTATGGAAGTGAAGTGGCTTAAATACATATAACTAATTAGTGTCAAAGTCAGGATTAAAATTCAGGTCTCCTGGCTCCAAATTCAGTGCACTTTTGATGTTACCACAACTATAAGTGCAAACGAACAAAAAGACAAGGAAATACTTTGTAGATTCTTTGTGACCCCATGGACTGTAGCCCGGCCAGGCTCCTCTGTCTGTGGGATTCTCCAGGCAAGAATATTGGGGTGGGTTGCCTCCTCCCAGGGATCTTCCTGACCCAGGGATTGAACTCACATATCTTATGTCTCCCACATTGGCATGTAGGTTCTTCCCACCAGGGAAGCCCTAACTGTAATATAATATGTTTAAAAGTGAAAGTGTTAGTTGCTCAGTCATGTCTGACTCATTGTGGCCCCCATGACTAGCCTACCAAGCTCGTCTGCCCATGAAATTTTCCAGGGAATGGAGTGGGTAGCCGTTCACTCCTCCAGGGGATCTTCCCGACCCAGGGATCGAATGCAGGTCCTTTGCATTGTAGGTAGATTCTTTACCATCTGATCCACCAGGAAACCCATAATATGTTTAGTACAACATATTATATAAATTAAACATAATTTTTAGAAAATCACTTAAAGAATTATATTCAAAATCACTGAGAATAGGAATTCATTAATATAATGATGAAGAAAGGGACAGGTGACAAGTAGCTTGGAGGGAAGGTCAAATTTACTTCTCTCTAGGAGAAGATGAGGTAGGAAGATCAAGCAAAATAATTTAAATGTATTGAATTTGCTTAAGAAGTGAAGCAGAGAGAAAATGCCCTTCAGTTTAAAACAAAATTCTCAACAGAAACTGAGGAGATCAAATAGAGGTAAAAGCTATACCCTTGAGCCTCTGATAACGAAATCTAGCCTGAGGGTAGAAAGTTCTGTTGTGAGATCACTAACTGACAGGAACTTTACATACATTCTCTCATTTCACCCGTAAGGAAACTCTTGAGGAAAGGATTTAAATAGCCATTTTATTGACAGGAAAGGAAACAAATAATTTAGAATTACTTTCCCAAAGTCATTCTGACAGACAGTGGTCTGACAGGGATCATACTCAGGTACTTCTGTCTACCTCCAAAGACTGTGTCTAATGTGCTACCCACACTGCCTTTGTTAACCACTAAGGTGAAAATAATCTTTATATCTAGAGTTCCTGGATGTGGAGGTGTGGGAGATTAATTTTCATTTTTCTAAACTACCCTTAAAAATCTAGGAAACAATTAAATTCAAGTATAGAGAAGGTAAGATTAAGGTGGGGGGAGGATGGTTTCTTAGATATTGCATATTGTTTTACACAGATTATTTTTAGTATAAACCTCCTGTCATTTATCTATTCTGGTTTTCCCTGCTTCTAATTCTGCTTGTCTGGAGCTTGAAGAAATCTGAGTAGGTGAAGACAGGAATTAATAGTCAAGGAAATAAATCAAGTCTTGCAAAAGTGTTCTTCTCGCTAGTGTGGGCACATGGAGCTGGACTATCAGAGAATCTTGTGACCATTTATAAAATTGTAGTGTGGTCAGGTACATTTTATGTCTCAAATGGAATATATGATCAAGGCTTACTAAATATTAATATGGATTAAAAAGCAAGAGGGAAAGTGACAAAACAAGGTAGAGGCCTGAAGACCTCTTTTGAAGAGATATATTGACTTTCTGCACCTGTTTGGCCATTACACTGAATATTAATGTGCATTTGCACATGGTTAATCAACATTGTTCTGCCAGCCATGATGCGGTGAAGACAGATTGCTTCTGTCAGGACAGCCAAGTAGGAGCTTCTACACTAGATCTCAAAGGGGAAAATGTAACATAAGCATGAACCCAGATAACAGTCTTGATTGAAAGAAGACATGTTGTACTTTAAACAATAGAATTAGATAATGTGTTCTAAAATCAAGTAGAAATGATGGTAAAAAGAATTTAATTCTATATGCTTTACAAACTATGTAAATTCTTTATATTTTCAGCTCTAAAATACCTTTGTATCACTCCAAAATTTGTTCTTAATTTAGTAGAGATGGTGGGTGTGAAAGCATGTTTAAGGTAATATTAGTAATTACCTGATACTGGAGCTAGGAACTTGGCCATTGTTCTCTGATAGTACCTCTTAAAATTATTCACCAATTCCTGCCATCTATAGACACTCAATCACTTTGTCATCCTGTCTGAATCCTCTATCCTTTCTCTACAATAATTTTTACTCAAGCTTGGATATCTGCTTATTTTTATTTCCTTCAGGAAGGATTTTCTCAACTGTACTTCTGAATTAGGTACTCTCATATATCCATGTATTTTTCATGCCTGCCAATTATAACATTGTTTGCAATTGTTTATCATATTTTCTGTTAGAATCTAAACTCCAGGGAAAACCAAAGCTATGGTTCTAGATCTCTCTTTCACTGTGTTATCATGGTGCTTGGCACATAGTAGATACTGAATAACTAGTTTTTAACTGAATGAATGAATGATATGTTCCAAATTTAAAATTAGAGAGGAATATTAAGATTTAAAATAATAATAATATTTTAAATAAGAATTCATTAATATTTTAAAATATTTTGAAATCTAGGCAAATAAATTTAAACTATGTTCTCAAATTAGTAGGTTGGCTTTGATACTGTATTTGACAATCATAGAGATTTGGGTAATATAAATGCTGCTGCTGCTACTGCTGCTAAGTCGCTTCAGTCGTGTCCGACTCTGTGCGACCCCATAGACGGCAGCCCACCAGGCTCCTCCGTCCATGGGATTTTCCAGGCAAAAGTACTGGAGTAGGGTGCCGTCACCTTCTCTGGGGTAATATAAATAAATAAATACTAATATATACATGTGTTCCCCATCCTGAACCCTCATATACCTGTGGCGGATTCATTTTGATATTTGGCAAAATTAATACAATTAGGTAAAGTTTAAAAATAAAATTAAATTAAAAAAAATACTAATATATAGATATGGATTTTTATTCTCGTAAAAATTTGTATTCATTTTAAAGTTTCCATTAACATATATAAAGGTTGATATATTTCTCAAAGAAATGCTTCTGCTAGATTAAATTGATGCTTTTCATATTTTATCGATATAGTATGATTTTAACAGTATATTTTAGTTTAAACTGTTTGGAGGAAAATTCTGGTTCAATTACTTAATAGCTGTGTTATATTAGCCAAGTTGCTTAACCTCTCTGTAAATGTTTCCTCATCTGATAAATGAGGTTGATAAATCCCCACTCAGGATTAAATGCTCCATATTCGGAAGCACTTGAAACTCTAGGACATAGTAAATTCTTACTAAATACTTCTTGTTATTACTCAAACAATATTTATATTTCCAATTTTTGAACTATGTTAAAGAGTAATAAGTTTCACTCTTAATTCTCATATCATTTTGATATCCTAAAATATCATGAAATATTTCTTATGTAGATATGTAGCTGTATTGCTTTGATATTTTCCCATTTAGTTTTAATTTACAAACACAAAAATACTGGAACTTCTGGATTATAAGAATTTGTTTCAGTGTATTATGATGTCTTGGTGGAAAGATTCAATATTTTAGATGCTAATTTTTATCTTTGAATAACCTTTAACAATACAACTCCACCCTAATTGTTGAGGGAGAACTTTTGGAAATGGACAAAATTATTCTAAAATCACTTTCTTACAACAATACCAAATATCAACCAAGTGGTTAAAAACATTTAGAAAATGAAGACTATGTGGAAACATTTTCAACTGTCAGATATTTAAAGAATTTCAAAGGTATAATGTTAGTCATTTGGTACTGCTTCTCCAATACAAAGAATGAAAGAAATGTCCATGAGAGAGACCTAATTAAGTGAAGGTATTGGGGCAGGCCACACAAGGTGGCTTCTGGCTACAGTCTTCTTTCTGGAGAGCTTGTCTCAACCTGGCCTTTTAATGGTTCCCATCTAAGGAATTTCTAGTGCATGTATTGCTGTCTTTAGTCTCATGTGCTCAGTTGCTCAGTCATGTTCTACTCTTCGTGACCCCATGAACTGCATCCTGCAAGACTCCTCTGTCCATGGGATTTTCCCAACAAGAATACTGGAGTAGGTTGCCATTTCCTTCTCCAAGGGATCTTTCTGACCCAGGGATTGAACCCCTGTCTCCTGCGTCTCCTGCATTGCAGGCAGGTTCCTTCCTGCTGAGCCACGGGGAAAGCCTTTAGTCCCTCGTAACACTACAAATCTATCCATAAGTTATTGGAGCAAAGATCACTTCTCCGAAGTCATTCCTGGAGAATAGCTTATAACACAGACCAATATGAAAGATCTATACCATCCAGTACTTATATTCTTCATCATATACAGTAATTGGCCAATTCTAACTTTAGGCTATTGTTGGTAGTGGTGGTGGTGAATTATATAAAAGACAGATGTAGCAATGGTACAGAAGTAATTACAGAGGCCAAGACACAAAAATAAAAGGCAGTACTGGGATGACAATACTGGATAGAAAAAGCTCTGAATAAGCAGAAATACATTTTGAAAGAAAATGCAAGTTGTAATGGCAGGAGAAGAGGGAAACAACAGAAGCACAGCGTAGTTGAGTCAGCACAGAATATTGGACTGAGAGCAATAGACACCTACAGATAAGATAATAATAAAACAGCAAGTTTATTAGAGCATATCTGGATATGTAGGAAAATTTGTACCTGCCATTTAGAATGCATTATTGTGCCCCTGAGGTTATTTTGATTCCAAGATTACGAAGTGGTTTGGTGGTGGTGGTGTTCTATATTTCAGAATAATGAGGCTCTTTGCCCTGTCATTGTTATATACAGTGAGAATATAGTGGGTAGCATTTCTAGATGGAGAAGACAATGGCAACCCACTCCAGTATTCTTGCCTGGAGAATCCCAGGGACAGGGGAGCCTGGTGGGCTTCCGTCTCTGGGGTTGAACAGAGTCAGACATGACTAAAGTGACTTAGCAGCCGCAACAGCAGCATTTCTAGAAGCAAAGAGAAATTTCACAATTCCACTAGAGATTTTAATGTTAATCAATCTCATAGGTAAATTAAGAATTCTGGACTGGAACAATTTGTGGAAATATTAATATTTCTGCATACTGTGTAAATAGAAAATGATACCATGTCAGTAGCATTAAACTGGGTTAGAGAAAATTCATTTCAGTAATCACTTGTACTGCTTTTTGAAAATAAACCTAGATATAAATCAGTATAAGAAGTTTGAGATTGGTGTGGATTTTGACTACAGAATCCTGAGAGCAATCCAAAATCTGAGGATAATTGTCCATTTTTTCTCATGAACAAGTTGAGCTACAAATCTGAAGATTTTTTTTTAAATTTTTTAATTGAATGATAATTCCTTTACAGAATTTTGTGGTTTTCTGTCATACATAAAGAATCAGCCATAGGTACATCCATGTTGCCTCCCTCCAAGACCTCACTCCCATCTTCCTCCCCACCCCACCCTTCAGTCTGTCAAAGAGCCCCTGTTTGAGTTCCCTGAATCATACAGAAAATTCCCATTGGCTATCTGTTTTACACATGGTATTGTAAATTTCTGTGTTACTGTCTCCATATGTCTCCCCTTCTCCCTCTTCTCCTCCCACCTTATTCATCAGTTCAGTCAGTCAGTCATGTCTGACTCTTTGTGACCCTATGGACTACAGCATGCCAGGCCTCCCTGTCCATCACCAACTCCCAGAGCTTACTCAAACTCATGTCCATTAGTTGGTGATGCCATCCAACCATCTCATCCTCTGTTGTCCCCTTCTCCCACTTTTAATCTTTCCCAGCATCAGGGTCTTTTCTAATGAATCAGTTCTTCACATCAGGTGGCCAAAATATTGGAGTTTCAGCTTCATCATCAGTCCTTCCAATGAATATTCAGGAATTATTTCCTTTAGGATGGACTGGTTGTATTTCCTTACAGTCCAAGGGACTCTCAAGAGTCTTCTCCAGCACCACAGTTCAAAAGCATCAATTCTTTGGCACTCAGCTTTCTTTATAGTCCAACTCTCACATCCATATATGACTACTGGAAAAAAAATAGCTTGGACTAGATGGACCTTTGTTGGCAAAATAATGTCTCTGCTTTTTAATATGCTGTCTAGGTTGGTCATAACTTTTCTTCCAAGGAGCAAGTGTCTTAATTTCATGGCTGCAATCACTATCTGCAGTGATTTTGGAGCCCCCCAAAAATAAAGTCTGCCACTGTTTCCACTGTGTCCCCATCTATTTGCCATGAAGTGGTGGGACTGGATGCCACAATCTTAGTTTTCTGAATGTTGAGTTTCAAGCCAACTTTTTCACTCTCGTCTTTCATCAAGAGGCTCTTTAGTTCTTCACTTTCTGTCATAAGGGTGGTGTCATCTGCATATCTGAGGTTATTGACATTTCTCCCAGCAATCTTGATTCCAGCTTGTGCTTCATCCAGCTCAACATTTCTCATGGTGTACTCTGCATATAACTTAAATAAGCAGGGTGACAGTGGTGTTAGGCACATCTGTTTCCACAGCTGCTTCAAAGTGCCCCTCTCAGCATAAGTGCAGTGCTGCCAGCCCCCTTACTTGTCCCTGGGATCATTGCTTGTGCTTCTGTTCGCCTGTCCTGCCCTGCGCTGCTGGCTGAAACTTGCTAGGTAGGTGCTTCTGTGCAACCTTCAGGGTTGCAGGCAACTTGTGTGGGCTTCCCTCAGCCCCCTAAGCTCACCCTCTGTGTCGCAGGCTTGTGTGCATTTGTTTCAGTTCCTGGACTGTCCTCTGCGTTGCGGGGTTACTGTGGACTTGTTTCGTCTCCCTGTGCCTGCCCGCTGTGTCTCGGGGTTTATGTGCCCTTGTTTAGTCTCGCTGCCTGCACTCTTTGTCTCTGTGGTTATTTGTTCTTCTTTCCATTGAGCCAGGAGGGTTGTGTGCACTGCCCAAGTTTGTACGCCTCCCCTGTATCGGCACCCTACTCCCAGCCCTTTGCACAGGCTGTGTTTGTCTGCTGAGGTACATATGGCTACCAGGGCCTTGCCCTGGGCTGCAAGGGTTGTGTGCGCTGGCTGGGTTTGTATGCCGCGCCACTCTCAGTTCCCCAAGCCTGTAGTCTGTTTGGGGCCACAGTCAATGAGCTCTTAATGGCCTAAGAAGGGCAGCTTTCTCTGTTTACTCCCCTCCAAGCCAACCAGTCCATTCTGAAGGAGATCAGCCCTGGGATTTCTTGGGAAGGACTGATGCTAAAGCTGAAATTCCAGTACTTTGGCCACCTCATGCGAAGAGTTGACTCATTGGAAAAGACTCTGATGCTGGGAGGGATTGGGGGCAGGAGGAGAAGGGGACGACAGAGGATGAGATGGCTGGATGGCATCACTGACTCGATGGATGTGAGTCTGAGTGAACTCTGGGAGTTGGTGTTGGGGAGGCCTGGTGTGCTGTGATTCATGGAGTCGCAAAGAGTCGGACATGACTGAGCGACTGAACTGAACTGAACTGACTAAAGTCCCTGCTTTGCCTGGTTTTCTGAGGCTTCGCAGCTCCCCTTTGGGCCCACCTGTGAGGGACTTTCCCTGTGCACAGGAACTCCTATTTCAGGGCTCCTTTGGGGCGCAAGCTCCTGCCCAGAAATTCTCCATCTTTTCCCTTTTATGTCTCTCTCTTCTCTCCCTGGAGGCCTGGGGTCTTCTGCTGTCACCTAGGGGTTGCTTTGTAGGAATTGTTCCATATCTTGATGAGTTTTTGATGTATTTGTGGGGAGGCTGGTGATCTACCCATCTTACTCCACCATCTTCTGTCCTCCAGAGGTGTTAGTTTTAATAAATCATTTCGGGATAAATTTTATGTATTATGAGTTATTTATTTATATGTCTGGATCTGTCTCCTTTGGCCTGTAAGAAGTTATGCAGAGATCCTGTGTACCCTCCAACTGTATGTAGCACCTTGCTTAAACATACTGCTCTGTTCAACCAAGAAATTAAGAGTAATTCTGTTGATCATATTTTATCAGTTTTACATCACTTCTTGTGTGTGTGCACACCTTTTATTTTTTAACCTAAGAAGACAAGGACAATTTAAGGTTTGGGTTTTTTGTTATTTTTGTTTGTTTGTGGTTTATCTGGTATAATATCAGTGACTTTGAAAAAATCCTCATTTTCCCTCAATCTCCCTAATGATTTCTCATTCTTACTGAAAAAGCAATGCATGGATCAGTACATGTGAAACACCATTTTTGTATTTATATGTATTTGAAATCCTTAGATGGTAAGTTCCTTAAAATTAGGTATTTTGCCATAACTGAATTGAACAATTTTTATTCTTTTTTCTAAACATATTATAATACTTTGTTCTTCAGTAATTTAAAGTTATTTTTGAGATTGCATAGATAACTTTTATTCCTGTTCTTTTTTACATATTTTGTATTTACCACCATGCATTAAAGTTATTTTCTCAAAATTCATCCTTTAGTTACTGATATCTGTCTTCTTTGTTAGCAAATGTTTTCATTGTTAGCTTTATGATTTTAGTGATTTCTTTCAATTATCCCTCTCCTTTAAAATTACCAATGTTTGGAGAGGATAGGCTTCTGAGTTTTCTCCTAATCTCTAGTTTTAAAACTTTATTTATTTATTTTTTAGAAAATAAGGTTAACAAAGAGCATCTGTTCATTTAATTTTGTAGTACTACAGTGCATCTGGTAACACAGTAGGCTATCTATTCAGTTCTTTCAGGGATCTGTAGGTAATATAAAAAGTATTATTTGTCTTGCTTGGCTGGTATATATTCAAAAGACCAAAGATGGAAACACATATGGATGATGCCATGCTTAAGGTTAAGATATCTGTGTTTTATAAACAGAAAAATCAAGTGTGATCATTGCAGATGGGCCACTTGCATAAGTTAACGTTGACATCAGAATTGTGATTTGTATTTCCTGAGTTTGGTTCTTCATTTAAAATGTTAATGTTTCATTTTCATAGGCATTGACTTTTAGAATCCTGAATTTCCCTAAGAGAACAGAAAGGCAGAATGGGGTAATTACAATCCAGACTTTCCTACTAAGCAACCTTGAGTGAAATAATACACCCAATGTATGAGTTAGCATTAGAAGGAAAATGCAGAAATACAAATTACATATGTTAATGTGATTAAACAAGGGGCCTGTCTACTGAGGCTGTTCTAAAGCCGTGGCAGCCTATGTAAGCAAACTGATACCTAAAGCAGTCTTTTCCTGTAAACATCTCAAAGTTAAGAAATTAAAGAAGTTAAAAACTACCAATCACAAATGGCCAATTTAGGCTTTCCCAAATAAGGCAATTGTTTAAGCTCTAGCAAATCAAGTAGCCATCTGGCTTTGCTTTCATGTCTGCTTTATCCAGGCCTTTCCTGTAGCTCCTATGTTGGAAGGACTCCTAGCCATCTTTTGTATACATTTATTGCTCAGTTCAAAGTGATATTTGCTCAAATACCATAAACTCTTCAAAAATTTAATTGCTTCAGTTTATCTTTTAACACATATTTATAAGGAATGTGGGGCTTCCCCTGTGGCTCAGTGGTAAAGAATATGCCTGCAATGCAGGAGATGTGGGATCAATCCCTGGGTCGGGAAGATCATGTGGAGGAGGGCATGGCAGCCCACTCCAGTATTCCTGCCTGGAGAATGCCATGGACAGAGGAGTCTGGCAGACTACAGTCCATGAGGTAGCAAAGAGTCAGACATGATTGAAGTGACTGAGCACGCACATGCCTAGGGAATATAGTTGTCAGAATAATATGTACGTGGATACGTGTGTTTATGTATATGTTAAATTAGTCACACTATTGTCCCTGCTTTAATATTTATAGCCTGTTTTCTTAGAATAGCAGGCAGAGGAATTTAAACTGAGCATAATGGGAAAAGGTAATAAACACGATTTTGTGTCAAGAAAAACTACCAAACTTAACATGGAAACAAATGTTTAGCAGTATATATTACAACATCATGTCTTGTCCCAAAATGTGTACACAGATAAAGAGAATGTGAACAAAAATGTAAGGAAACCACGATCAATACCACCTGAAGCTCGTAAAGGAAATACTTAAAATGACTGATGAAAAGCAAGTGTGGAACATATTCACCTCAAAGAGTATTTTTGAGTAAACTGTAGAATGCTCCTGGTGATATAATTGCCTCATTTTCTTTCTAGATGATGGCGAAGTTCTGTTGTTGATGATATTGTTATTGAATGTTCCTAATCTATCAGGTTTTCTCAACTTGGTTTCTGAACCCAAAAAACACTATCGAAGAGCAATGATAGGATTGAAAGTGAAAGTGAAGTTGCTCAGTCATGTCCAACTCTTAGCGACCCCATGGACTGTAGCCTACCAGGCTCCTCCATCCATGGGATTTTCCAGGCAAGAATACTGGAGTGCCATTTCCTTCTCCAGGCAATCTTCCCAACCCAGGGATTGAACCAGGGTCTCCCACATTGTAGGCAGACGCTTTATCGTCTGAGCCACCAGGGAAGTTCAATGATAGGATTAGGCTTTTTCAAATATGAATAGTCCACCCATTGATTTTAATGGAAAAATACCCCAGAGTTGGGAGGCTGTGGATGGGGCAAATAGTACCTTAGTTTTTTCACCTCCAGGGTTAAGTGAATAAAAATTTAAAACAATATGAGTATGCTTTATATTTTAGAAAAAGTAAAATATGATAAAAAATGACATCTTTTTAAGAATTTCATGTAAATTACAATTATTTCTTTTGCCATGGATTAGCTCTTGGATTATGTTAGACACCTTTAATATAAGCTTTCATAAAACCCTGTGTCTAACTTATCACTGCATTTACTATTTGTTATTAGAACTTTTTTGTTGATTCTCTATGATCTCTATCAAAATAAAAGCTCTTCCTGAATAGGCACCATATTTATCATACTCACCAGTGTAATGCTAACACCTAATACAATAGTTTTCACATTGGAAAAAAATCATGCTTATTTTGTGGTTACTTAAACAATTTCTTAATTACACAGATTTTAAAAAGTATTGCATTTTGGGCTTCCCTGGTGGCACAGTGGTAAAGATTCCACCTGCAATGCAGGAGACCCAGGTTTGATCCCTGAGTCGGGAAGATCCCTTGGAGAAAGAAATGGCAATCCACTCCAGTATTCTTATCTGGAGAATCTCATGGACAGAGGAGCCTGGCAAAGGGCCTGGAGTCACAGAGAGTTGGGCATGACTGAGCCACTTAACACAGCACAAAACATATTTATAATAGAAATATTAGAAATAATAGAGAAAAAGAACAAAATCATCAGTTGTTGTACTACCCACAGATAACTAATACATGTTCTTTCAAACATTTTTATGTAGATGTATGCAAATATATCTCTCTATAAATTTATTAGTTTTCCAAAATGGGGTCAGGTTATACATATTGTTCTCTAACCTCTGTTTTTCACCTCCAGTTGAAGCCTCCCCACCCAAAACCTTGTTTATTGCTGTTTTCTAAACCAGCCATGTCACACTATTTTAGCATTGTATCTCAGACATAAAATGAATGTAATCCTTCTTTGGCTAGCTACATAGACTAGCAAACACCTTTGCAGGCCCCTCTTATGTTGCAAAGTCACTCAAGCTAGAGCATAAGTGACAGAAACCATCCTATCAGTGTTCTTGAACAGTGTTTCCCTCGGTGATGTAAAATATGAATTCTTCATATCCAGAAAAGTGTTTTAGATAGCAACTGTTGGACTGCAATCTGAATTGGTCATTGTTGCAATTGCAATATTACAAATATACCCTTTAAAAAAATTGAAACTACAGTATTGACCTCAAGAAAACGGTATTTTGAGAAAGTTACAAATAAGGGTTGATTATGAGGCTAATCATGCCTTCAAATTGCAAAAAAAAAAAAAAAAAAAAGGTACAACATGCGTTCAATAGTTAGCATTCCATCCAGAGAGTATATAGTCCATAGTGTCACAAAGAGTTGGACATGACTGAAGTAACTTAGTACAGAGAACATAGTCTAACAAAATATGATGGGAACTATGTCACATTTGTCATTGCTTGATTTTAACAATTATGTTTCTATTCTTGCAAAATACAATAATTCCCTTAAATTTCTGGTAGCAAACCACAGAATGCTATATGAAACTTGGGCAGGCACAAGTCTTTGCTAGCCTTGTAAGTTACTCTTCTATTGGTGAAAGAGAGGAAGATTGCCTGACTCTATATAGACATGTTCATTTGTTAAATATTCAAAATAAAACCTCTTTCCTATTTTCATAATTGTGGAAATCTTTGATATTTGAGGTTTTTATCAACTGTATGTAATATGTGCATGACAAAATAAACTTTTAGCATTAACAACCGAACAAATTCTAAATGAACACAAGTATGCTAGAAAGTTGAACCTGGGAAAACAGTTTTCTTTGTTATGTACTATGTGCTTTTTGTTTGAAAATTGGATTACCTATCATAGGGTAGGTGAGGATGGGGAAATAATTTCAGGAAAAAAAAAAACTAAACTCTTGTTAATTTTACATTCTTACTGAAAGTTATGCATGATTCTGATTTTAGGTTCTCAAACTGTATATTTTTCAAAGACTAGCAGGTGGGGGACGTCCATGGTGGTCCAATGGTTTACATTTTGCCTCTAGTGCAAGAGGTACAGGTTCAATCCCTGGTCTGGGAGTTAGATTCCCATACCCCTTGTGGCCGAAAAACCAAAACATGAAACAGAAATAGTATTTTAACAGATTCAATAAAGACTTTAAAAATGGTTTATATTTTTTTAAAAAAGCTTAAAAAAAAAAAAGAATAGCAAGTGAAATTTCCTCTGAAAAAGAAATTATGCATCCTTTCTCAACCCTGTAAAAATATCTTAAAGATTAAATATTGCTAAATATTTAATTACAGTAGATTCAAATATGTTATATCTGTCTAGATTTATTGATACATATCTAGTTATAGGCATAGCTTTCCTATGAATTTATACACTTGATATATGTTTATAGTTTATTTTGGTATTAGCCTAATCCAGTAAGAGTTACTTAACTAGGGGAAAACAGTATAAATTAAGAAGTCAGATTGGATTATAAAAAAAAAAAAAATCTTGTTCTGACTACATCTCTAAGTTTGAACTTTTCTGTGCTTCATTTTATTTGTTTATTTTTCTATCCATAATTTTCTGTAATTGGAAGATACACGGAGATACCCATGCACAGTAGTACACCCTTATCCAAAGTTTTGCTTTCTGTGGTTTCAGTTATTCATGGTCAATTGTGGTACAAAAATATTGAGTGAGAAATTTCAGGAATAAGCAATTTATAAATCTCAAATCATGTGCTTTCTGAGTAGAGATGAAATCCCACATTGTTCCACTTCACCTGGCCTGAGACATGACTTTCTCCAGCATATCTACACTGTATATGCTGTCCACCTATCAGTATGTGTAGGAAAAAACAGCATAGGCTTTTGTACTATCTGGGTTTCAGGCATCCACTGTGAGTCCCCTCTTATTTTGGAGGGGACAACTGTAGTTTTTTTGTTTGTTTGTTTGTTTTAACAAATGAGACTACAAACAATTCAAGAAGAGAAATTAAAATTTCATTTGACCTTTCCTTAATTGAAGTGACTATATTTTCCAAAACCAGAACTGGGAAATAGGTATATAAAATGTACTAGGGTGAGTAAATAGACAATGTAAAAAAGTATTCTAAATTAAATAAGCCTGTAAAAAATAGGGCAGATAGTTAATTTATTTAGCTGTGGGAGAGAAGTATGGAGCTAACAGATGATGATAAGTGGCCAGTAAAATAACATATAATCTTAAATCCTTACTAAGTCTGGCCCTACATATTGCCAGATTGGTTTCCTTGTTCATTTTTATCACAACCAGCTGGATATGTTTCTGTGGATTTGTTTCTTTGTTTCTGGTTTAACAAGATGTGTGTCCAATCTACTTAAAACTATCTAAAAAAATTAGTTTAAATATACTTACAAATAGTTGACTAGTCTTTGGGTGTTAAACTGATGAGAGAAGGCATCACATAGCTTTGAAATATAACTGAATTAAGATTATATGTGGTTATTTTTAATAAAAAGAAATAAATTATCATGAATATAATATATAGAAGTATATATTATATAACACAATTATATTTCATTATATATAATCAAAATATATAATTATACATAATCATATATAGAATTATCTTAAAATTTTTAAATTAGAAATAAAAATTATAAAGAAAAGAATAAAAAAATGTATACTTTGGTACATTGCCTATTTATCTCTTGCTGTGCAACAAATTACCATCAAATTTAGTGGCTTATGCAGCAATATTTATCATCTCTTATTTTCTATAGGTCAGGAATCTGTCATAGCCTGGGTTTGTTCTCTGGTTGATGATCTGTCCCAAGACTCAGGTTGTTACCTGGAGCTGCAGTCTATCTGAAGTCTCACAGAGGGAACAATTTGCTTTCAAACTTTCTCACATGATTTTGGGCAGGATTCACTACCTCTCAGTTTGTTAGGCTGGTTGTTAAAGGGTCCACCTTCAGTTCCTTATCATGTGTGCATCTCCAAAAAGCAGCTTGCAACATGGCAGATGGCTTCATCAGAATGAACCAAATGATAAGGTGAGAGAGCACATATGAGGGAAACAAAAGGCAGTCTTTTATACGCGAATCTTGAACGTGACATCTCATTATAGCAGTATTCTATTCATGACAAACAAGTCACTAGATACAGCCTATACTCAAGAGAAAGGGAATACACATACTTGTAAATACTAGGAAGTAGAGGTCACTGGGGGACATTTTAGATGCCAATTATCACACATTGCAAAATAACAAGTTATTCTCATGATAATTTTTGCCAGCCTCAAGGATATGATCAATAGATAGGTTTCCCATTTTGCTTAGGTCGGTTTCAAATACTCGTAACACAATTGTATAAAGATTAGATATTTTACAGCAAAGAAACTACAGATAATACATTGAATATGTAGGGTATATAACAATAGTGATCTTTAAGATTAATGTTCATATGTTATCCTTCACAAGTGTATCTTCACTGTAACATTATTTGTCAGGTATGTGTGCTGCTGCTGCTGCTAAGTTGCTTCAGTCGTGTCCGACTCTGTGCGACCCAATGGACAGCAGCCCACCAGGCTCCACCGTCCCTGGGATTCTCCAGGCAAGAACACTGGAGCGGGTTGCCATTTCCTTCTCCAGTGTATGAAAGTGAAAAGTCAAAGTGAAGTCGCTTAGTCATGCCCGACGCTTAGCGACCCCATGGACTGCAGCCTACCAGGCTCCTCTGTCCATGGGATTTTCCAGGCAAGAGTACTGGAGTGGGGCGCCAATGTGTGTGCATACGTATAACTCTATGGGGGCCCTGGACAAGGAAATCCTGCTACTTAATAAGGGGAGATGAAGTCACGTTGAAGAACCATAACTTATTTATAACAATCATGTTTCTTTGGATTATTATTTGATAAATATTTTACTGAAGTGTAACATACATGTAGAAAAGTACAAAATCAGAAATATACAGCTTCATAACTTTTTGCAAAGTGAAAAAACCATGTAATCAAGAAATGGAATGTTATCAATATGCTGGAAGCATGCCCTGTGTGCCTATCCAGGCATTAATCTTCTGAAAAGTAACCATTATTATCTACCACTATCCTAGTCCACTCAGGCTGCTATAACAAAGTTCTATAGACTGGGTGGTTTGTAAACAACAGAAATGTATTTCTTACAGTTCTGGAGGCTGTTAACACTGAGATGAGGGTGCCTGCATAGTTGAGTTCTGGTGAGAACCCTCTTCTGGTTTACAGACTGCTGTATTCTCATTGTATCCCCACATGATTGAGAGTAGAGAGTGGCAAGTTCTCTTGTGACTCCTCTAAGAGTGCTAATCTCATTCATGACGGCAATCTCCATGACCTCATCTAATACCAATGAACTCCAAAAGCCCACCTCCTAAATCTGTCACGCTGGGGCGAGTTTCAATATATGGATTTTGAAAGGAAACAAACAGTCTAAGACAACAATCATAAATTAGTATTGTCTGTTATTTTTTCAATTTATATAAATAAAAGTAAGTATGTCCACATTTCTATCAGGGTTATTTTACTCAAAATGATTTGTGAGATTCAACTATGACATTTTGTTTAGCAAGGTTCATTCATTTCCATTGATGAAAAAAAAATCATTTCATTTGGCAATTAGCAGTAGTACTGTTGTGAACATTCTTTGTACATATCTTTTATCACACATATGAATACATTTCCAATGGATACTTACCAAGGAGTGTCCTAGGTCATCATATATGATGCATTCAGTTTTAAAAAATGTTGCCAGTTTCTAAAGTTCTTTTTAATCAAATTTATATACACTGAAGAATTGATGCTTTTGAACTGTGGTGTTGGAGAAGACTCTTGAGAGTCCCTTGGACTGCAAGGAGATCCAACCAGTCCATTCTGAAGGAGATCAGCCCTGGCATTTCTTTGGAAGGAATGATGCTAAAGCTGAAATGCCAGTACTTTGGCCACCTCATGAGAAGAGTTGACTCATTGGAAAAGACTCTGATGCTGGGAGGGATTGGGGGCAGGAGGAGAAGGGGACGACAGAGGATGAGATGGCTGGATGGCATCACCGACTTGATGGATGTGAGTCTGAGTGAACTCCGGGAGTTGGTGATGGACAGGGAGGCCTGGCGTGCTGCGATTCATGGGGTTGCAAAGAGTCGGACATGACTGAGCGACTGATCTGATCTGATCTGATATATACCGGAAATGTTTAAGAGTTGGTTTTTAAATTGTTCCTCACTTAGCCAACATTTGATAGTATTAGTCTTTTTATTTAGCCATTCTGGTTGATGTGTAATGGTATTGCATTTTAATATGCATTTTTTTGATTGATGTGAACATTGAAAACCTTTCATATGTTTATTGATCGTTTGAAATTCCTGTTTTGTGAAGTACCTATTTAAGACACTTAACTATATTTTTAATGAGTCTTGATTTTTAAAATTGATTTATAAGATTCTTATACATTCTAGATGCTAATTGGTCAGATAAATGTATTGTGAATATCCTCTTCCATTCTGTGGCATGCTTTTCACTTAATGGCTTATTTGAGTTATGTTATTTTTATTTTAATAAAAGCCAAACATTAATTGGGCTTTTCCTTTATGGTTAGTGACTTTTTATCCTGTTTAAGAACTAATTGCCAGACCTCAAGGTCATGATATTGCATGGGGCTTTATTTTATTTGTTTTTTTTATTTAACTTTTAAATGAACAAGCCACCTGAAATTGACTTCTGACTATGTTGTGAGATAAAGGTCAAGAAACATTTTTCCCACATGGATATCCTATAGACTTCTTAAAATTACTGAAACTTTCATTTTCCCACTTCATTTCAAGGTCAACTTTGTCATAAATGACTGTATATGTGTCTATCTATCTAAACTAATGAGAATTAATATCTTTATAATCCTGAATCTTCTAATGAATGAACATGGTAAATTGTATTTATCTATTGTTGTAAAACAAATTGCCACAGGTCTACCAGGTGGCAGAGTGGCGCTAGAAGTAAAGAACCAGCCTGCCAATGCAGGAGACAGATGTGCTTTGATCCCTGGGTTGGAAAGATCCCCTGGAGAAGGAAATAGCAACCCACTCCAGTATTCTGGCCTAGAAAATTCTATGGACAGAGAAACCCAGCAGGCTACAGTCCATGGGGTCACAAAGAGTCAGACATGACTGAAGCAACTCAGCATGCAACAGTATTAAACAAAACAAATTTATTATCTCATGGTTTCTATGAGTGGGTAATCTCAGTAAAAATTAGCTGGATTCTTATCCAGGGTCTCACCAGGATGAAACCAAGGTGTTTGCCAGGACTGCTATCTCAACTGAGCCTTGCAGAAGTCATCACTTTCTGTAGGGTTTAGCTCTGAAAAAGTTAAACTATACAGTGATAAGCACAAGTTGCATGTTATATTCCTTTTGATCTCCTTAGATCCCTCTCTACTGTTTAGATGGTGAAAACAAATTTTGTGCTTAAATGGTAACACAAAATTTCTTCCTTAGAAGCAGTAGTATAGTATTAAGATAATTTATTCAGTAGTGCTAATTTGATCTTTTGAAATCTGAGAGGAGGAGGAATGAAGAGAGAATGGGGGCTTTGTCAGATAATTGTGAAACTCTCAACTTTCTCATTGTTGGCATTCTTACAAATAGAGCTAAATCATACACATATTTGTGGATAATTGGATAATAATTGCTGGTTTATTTACTTTAGTTTTGCACTGAGCTTCTTTAGTTAAAGAGGAGGATAAAGTAACTTTATTAGTTTAAAACATATACTTGTTCCAAGCATTTCATTTTGTTTGCCCTTTAATCTGAAACAAGTGTGTGACTAAAACCACTAATTATATTGTATGAAGCCATCTTAGCATATAATAAAGGAAAACAGTATTAAAATCAGGAGCCAAGAAGTCAAGCTCCTATTACATCAGGTTACTTTCTCAAACCTTTATATTTGGGAAGAGTTCCCCCCTCCCCTAAAATGTTTCAGGAAGGTGACTGCTGGGTATTAGAACATTTCAAATGACTTCATCATAAGTAAAGAAAAGTACTTGATGATTCAGTAATTCTTGTGACTTTTATTCATTATAAAAATTATACTATATGGAAGGACTTTTTGGAATGAGGTTGGATTCAGTAATTAAAGCAAATCACAATGGGCAAATAAATTCAGACCTCTTTTGAAAACCTGCTAAGGATTATAAATTTCAGTTTTTAATGCCATTTAATTGCTACATGATAGTTCTCTTATAAAGCAGCATCTTATGGATAGCTCACATCTTAGGAGAGCAACTTCCTCCCCTCTGGAGTTAGTATTTTCTTAGGACTTTCATTAAAACATATTAGTTAACTTATAAAGTCCTTTTTTGTATCCTCTTGCTGCTTATATTATTTAAGCATAACTGAGCAGGTGAAATTTGCATCAGTGTCTCACTCTTATTTATATACATCTTGTGGGACCAAAAGTTGAAAGATACAATTCCTAAATTAAAAGCAAATATTTTTGGATAAATAATCATTGTGCTCTACATTATTTTAGTAAGCGGCAATATGCTGTATGACATTTTCAATATCAAGTCTTATGGAGAGAGTATTTTGTAAAAATTGGTATATCCTGGGGTAGTGGAAAAATGTGGCCTATGAAATATGGCAGGCATGAGTTTGAATCTCCACTGGATAAATCTTTATTGCGTTGAATATTTCCTACTAAGTATTAATGTAGTGATTTTGGGCATTTATATCTGACCAATAATTGTCAGTCTGGGTAATTTATATTTTTAAACCTCAGTTTCCTCATCTATAAAATAGATTAAAACTTGTGTGAAGTTAATAGTCATGTTTTCCAATCCTGTCTAATGGGAATTATCATAACTTGTTGAAATGTTTTGTAGTGAAAAGAGAAATGAATGTACATGTATTCTAAAATTAAAAAAATATATATTAATTCTATAACATATTTTTCTCCAAAGAGTTTCTGTAAAATGTATGGACATATACTTATTTTTCATAAATAACATAATACCTAGTATACATAAATAGTTAAAAGACGCTAACTTCCTTTCCGCTACTTGGTATTATTCTTTAGACATTTAGATTTCTATTTCTTACTTGTTTTACCTGACTTATACATATATTTTTAATATCCAGAAACTTTACAAACAAAAATTGTGAGCCAAAGATACATTTCAGGAATGTTCTAAAAGTCAGCTTAATGGAATTAGACATTTTCTGAAACTTTTTTTGTTGTTGTTGTTCATTTGTTTGTTTGCTTGTTGTTTTTGTTTTTAATCTCAGAGCTGAGAGAAGGGATGATAACATGGGCTTTATAATCCAAATATCTAATTATCCACATCTCAAATACACCAGGTCAAATAAATAAAATAAGTTTAGGAGCACAGTTATTACCAAATAATTTAGAAAAAATAATAAAAGGACATTTAACCAGAAAAATTTTTTCTAGAAGAGAATCTCCATGTAGAAAAGTATTCACATTATTTTGAAATATTTGCTACTGTATGAACACCTATAACATTTTAGTGCACTTATTTGTTTTCATGTCCTTCTGCTGGATTGTAGGATGTTTGAGAGCATCTGTTTTCTTTCTTTTTTTTCTTTCTTCCTTCTCCCCTCCCTCCATTCCTTTCTCTCCTTCCCTTGTTTCCTTCTTTCCTATTCACCTTTTTTAAATATATAGTAAACACTGATTTTTTTAAATAAATGAATAAACACAGGAATGAGAAAAAAAAGTGGTCAGAATGATGGTATTTGAATTGAAATGTATTGAAGCTAAGAATGCAGATTTATAAGCAGCAATGTAGCAAATAAGTAGACATTTTGAATGAGCAGGGTCCCTTTCTAAATTTATCAACTACAGAGTAGTTATGCCTGCTGGTTAAACACTCTTCAAGGGTGGAGTGTCATCTGCATAACATTACTCAGAAGCATGAAAAAAGTCACATAGAAGGAAGATCAAAGAGGAAAAGAGAAATCAATCCAAGAGAAAGAAACTAAGCAGAGCAATGGGTATTCTGAGAAAGTGGAAACTATTACTTTCCAGCAAGACTCTAAGGAGAATAGCCCAAATCAATGCATTTTATGCCATTAAAGTGAACCTATTTTAATTAAAATAGTAAAGATCCAATAACCCATCAATTGGACAATAACTTAGGTCATAAAAGTTGCAAGGTCCTTTTCTGTAATTTGTCCTCAACCCAGAAGCCTCTTCTGATTTGACTAACTTTAGACAAATCCTATGCAAAAGAATTACTTTCAAGCACTATTACTGCATCTAATAATCCAAGTCATTCTATTTGTGGATACCCTAAATCTTAATCAACTATTAGAAACTATTGTAGTTGTTTATTGCTGTATAACAAATTACCCTGAACCTTAGTGGCTTGAAGGTACACCATCTATTATCTCCCAGTTTCTGTGGATCAGGAATCCTGGAGTGGCTTAGCCAAATGGTTTTGACTCAGGTTGTCTCATGAGGTTCCAGGCTTGGTGTTGGCTATAGTTTCAATATATGAAGACTTTTGAGACTCAGGAATCTAGTTCTAAGAAGGCACCTGCGGCTGTTTAAGAAGGTTAAGTTCTTTACCATATGAACTACATACAAACTGGCTTTTCCATGAACAAATGATAGAAAGGTGGGTGTGTGTGCACACACAAATGAGTGAGCAAGTGAATGAGAGAAAGGCCAAAATAGAAAGCAGTTTTGTATAACCTGATCTCAGAAGTGACATCCCAGTAATTTTGGCCTTGTTGTATTGGTCATGTAGATCATTTCTGCTACAATAAGGGTTGGAACATCAAATACCAGGATTTGCAGATCTTAGGGGTTGTTTATCACACTTTGTCCTATGGCCTCAAATGATTTATACCCTTCACACATTCAACATATATCCATCATTTCCCAAGGCCCCCACAAGCCTCATTTCATTACTGCATCAGCTCATAATCTGAAATCTCGTTATATGAATTACAGGTTCAAGTATGCATAGTGTTCCTTAGGCATACTTCTACTGGTAAAACTTTTTCAGTACTGTTCATCTGCATTTGCAGACCAGTAAACTAAAGAGATAGCTCATCTGTTTTTGCATAATCAACATACAAATGTGAGCCAGGCATAGGACAGCCACCATAGATAAACGAGTTGCCAGTCCAGGTTCGATGCACGATACTGGATGCTTGGGGCTAGTGCACTGGGACGACCCAGAGGGATGGTATGGGGAGGGAGAAGGGAGGAGGGTTCAGGATGGGGAGCACATGTATACCTGTGGCGGATTCATTTTGATATTTGGCAAAACTAATACAATTATGTAAAGTTTAAAAATAAAATAAAATTTTAAAAAAAGGAAAAAAATAAAAGAATATTGACACAGAAAAAAAATAAAATAAAATTTATCATAAAAAAAAAAAGAAAAATAGAGGATACACAGGATTCTTTGCTATCTAAAAGTCCTTAAATCCATCCAGAACAAAGTTGGAAATTTCTTGGTTGGGACTCTGTCCTATCCCTACCCAGGAATTACTCTCCATGAAGTGTGGCTCCATTTTGGCTTTATATTGAGTCATATTTCCTTCTTCATGAAAGAGAACACAAACTTCCACCTCATTAGTGTTCTGAGTTGTCCAAGTTCTGCTTTCCAATGCCTCTTTTCATTTACTCTGTCTTTAGTCCTTTCATTCTAAGCTGGCAGTGTTTCTGCTGATACAGTTCTTTTAAAAATATTATAGGTCTCCTGTCCATCTCTTGATGGATACTCCATTAGACAAAAGCCATTCCTAAAAGTCTCTCTGCAATAAGCCCCTTTCTTTCTCAGTTTTCGGCTGAAACAGTGATGGTAGACCCCTGAAATCTTTTTAAACCTCAAACCTGTTTGATTGAAAGGATTTGTGAGATGTGCTTTTAAGAAAGGTCTTTGGTCTGCAGCATACTCTGATATTTCTGAGATCTTACAGGCTCCCTTTTGCTTCATCTTTATATATACCTTCCCCCAGAGTTCCCTGCATGTGATCTTTGCTTGGAAGACATTTAATATTCCCATTGTTTGACTTCTTTTTTTTTATTTTATTTTTAAACTTTACAATATTGTATTAGTTTTGCCAAATATCGAAATGAATCCGCCAAAGTTATACCCACGTTCCCCATCGTGAACCCTCCTCCCACCTCCCTCCCCTACCCTCCCTCTGAGTCGTCCCAGTGCACCAGCCCCAAGCATCCAGTACCGTGCATCGAACCTGGACTTCTAACTAAGGCACAGATCTTGGAGCTAAGACTTGTTTGAAGTCCTAGATTTCATTTAACAGCCACTTGCCCCACCTGTCTCATTTTTATCTAATCTTTTCTTTATTGCATTTATTCTAAAGAGGGAGAAAAAAGAAAATTAGCTTGCATCTTCCATACTGTAGGTGAAATCTCACTAGTTAGACCACCCAGTTCATTAGGTGTATTTTCTGCATTTCCACATGTCACTGTTTGTCTACATTTTTTGTCACTACATAGCAAAGATTCTCTTTATACCAGTTTCTAATAATATTTTCCTCACTTTCTTTTAAGTCCTCACCCCTAGCTTTCACAAAATAAAAATTCTATGAATAGCATATTGAAGGTATTTTGAGACCTCACTAGCAATTCTCCACAAATTCTTATGGTTTATTCACCTCTACTTGTTACCTAGTTGCAACACTATTCTAATATTTAAAATTTTTATTACGGAAGCACTGCACTTATGTGAAAATGTATATTTGCTATTTATGGTTACATAACAAAGTAAGCAAAATTTGGCTTCTTACAGCAATAAATATTTGTTATGTCATCGGTTTGTGTGTGTATGTTAGAAATCTTGGAATGTCTTAGCCGGTTGAGTTTGGCTTAGGGTCTTTCATAAGGTTTCACTCAAGGTATTGGGCAGAATGACAGGTTTTGAAGTCCTAACTTCAAGGGCTGAGGGCTTCCCTGGTGGCTCAGGGGTAAAAAATCTGTTTGCCAGTGCAGGAGATGTATGTTCGATCCCTGGTTTGGGAAGATCCTCTGGAGAAGGAAATGGCAACCCACTCCAGTATTCTTGCCTGGGAAATCCTATTGACAGAGGAGCCTGGTGGGGTACAGTCCATGGGGTCATAGAGAGTCAGACACAGCTGAAGTGACTAACCAACAACAAACAAGGGAGGCTGAAGGGCATTTCTAAGCTCTCCCATGTAGTTTGGCAGCAGTGGGCTGCCACTGGGCTTCACCACTGGGCTTTTCTCAGAGGGCTTCTCACAAGATAGCTCCCTCCAGACCAAATGATGAAAGAGAGGAAGCAAATGCAGTCTTTTAAAAGCTTATCTTGGAAGTACAAACCATGTATTGGCCATACCTTCCAGCCTTAGTGAAAATGTGGAAGGAGATATATAAAGGTTTGAATATCACGAGGAGACAGGGGTCTTTAGGGACCATTGGAAGCTGGTTGTCACAGAGGCCATTGATACTGTTTGTTCAAATTTGGCTCCCCAGGTGGTGCTAGTTGTAAGGAACCTGCCTGCCAATGCAGGAGATGTAAGACATGTGGGTTCAATTCTTGGATCAGGAAGATCTCCTGGAGAAGGAAATGGCAACCCACTCCATACTCTTGCCTGGAAAATCCCATGAACAGAGGAGCCTGGTGGGCTACAGTCCATAGGGTCACAAAGAGTTGGACATGACCGAAATGATTTAGGAAGTACTAAAATGAAGTGGTTAAAACACATTTTCCTATTCTGGTAAAAAAAAAAGAAAAACAAAAAGGGGCAATTTTCTAAAACAATAATAAAAACAAAAACACCTAAATTTATACTTACCTTATGAGCCAACAATCACATTCCTGGGCATTTATGGCATTTATTTCAGTTAAGTGAGTATTTATGTCCACACAGGGCTTCCCTTGTAGCTCAGCTGGTAAAGAATCCGCCTGCAATGTGGGAGGCCTGGGTTTGATCCCTGGGTTGGGAAGATCCCCTGGAGAAAGGAAAGGCTACCCACTCCAGTATTCAGCCCTGGAGAATTCCATGGACTGCAGAGACCATGGGGTTACAAAGAGTCAGGCTCGACTAAGCAACTTTCACACACAAACTATGTCCACACAAATACATATGCATGATTTGAAATTGCAATTTTGTTTTTAATAGTCAAAAGATGAAATGACCTACATGGCCTTCAACATGTGAGAGTTAAACCAACTGTGATACATCCACACCATGGGCTACTGCTCAGCAGTCAAAAGGAACAAACTCTTCATAGGCGCAATAATGTGAATAGACCTGAAAAGCATATGATTCCACTTATATAGCATTCTTGAAATAAAAATATAAAAAGCAGATTAGTGGTTGCCAGAGTTTAGAGATAGTTGTGGGGAGATGACAGGTGTGACTATAAAGGGGGTATGAGGGAGATCTTTGTGGAATAGAACAGTTCTAAATCTTGGTTGTGATGCTTATTACATAAATGACATGAAACTACACACATTTTGCACCAGTGACAGCTGATATTATACTTTAGTTGTATATAACGTAACCATGAGGGAAACTGCTAAAGAGTATATGGGATCTCTGTACTATCTTGAAACTTTCTATAGATATGTAATTATTTCAAAATACGAAGTTAAAAAATAAAGCATGGTTTCTCAAGTCAGACACTGCTGCTGCTGCTAAGTCGCTTCAGTCGTGTCTGACTCTGTGTGACCCCATAGACGGCGGCCCACCAGGCTCCCCCGTCCCTGGGATTCTCCAGGCAAGAACACTGGAGTGGGTTGCCATTTCCTTCTCCAATGCATGAAAGTGAAAAGTGAAAGTGAAGTCGCTCAGTTGTGTCCGACTCTTAGTGACCCCATGATCTGCAGCCTACCAGGCTCCTCCGTCCATCGGATTTTCCAGGCAAAAGTACTGGAGTGGGGTGCCATTGCCTTCTCCATCAAACCCCAGTTCTGTCACCTATTAACTGTGTACTAGCCAATGCATTGCTTAACCTTTTTTCATTAGTTTAAAAAGTTCCAGTTAATTTTCAAAGATCATTTGTAGTGACATACATTTTATGCTGGGATTAGTAAGAAAACATCTGAAAGTTAAAGCACATGAGGCTTGAGATTCTACCTTCCTTTGCTTCCTTTTTAAAATCAGTGCAAGACAGGGAGTGTGGGAGTAGACAGGGAGAGTGAAGTCCTAGAAATTTAATTGTCAACATGTAAGTGATCACTTGTTCCATGAGGTGGTGTTCTTGAAACTTTTTTTCTTTCTCTGGTGTAGCCATGATATATGCATTTGATAGTTTCATAACTGTTGGTCATAACTTTTATATTATTCATCCCCCTGCCCTTCATGGTTCTCAGTTAGTACTATTAGTAATTTCATTGTATCTTATCTTAGAGGTTCAAATATAGTTTCATTTTAAATTATTTATAGCTAATATCCTCTCTGCCACCATCTTAAGTGTATATATAAACAGTTACCATGTATCATTCTACTTATACATTCTTATTTTGATATTACTTCCCACTTTTGGCTTTTGAATACTGATTTATAATGCAACGTTTTCAGTTCCAGAGCTCCTAGGGCTGGAGTCATTGAATGTTTTCATGCATGAAAGGAGGATGGTACCCATAAGTGGATATTTTCCTCAAAATGCCTGCTTTTAATTATTTTCCTCATTTGCAAAATGGGGATTATAATATCTAATCTAAAGACTTGCTATGGGGATCAAATGAGATAATGGTTGTAAAAGACATCAGACATTATCCGTGCTGGCTCAAAAACTGAATAAACAGTAACTCAATATGCCAGCACCTATTTCTTCATCTGCTGTGTTTTTCCTTCAGATTTGATCATGGGCATTGTTTCCTGCACTGCTCCACTCTAGCTGCCATCCAGGGTCCACAGCTGTAGCACATTTAATGGGTACTTGCACCTCCCTTGGGTGCCATCACCCCTGTCATTTCTTGCTGATGACTCTGGGCCCATCAGATGCTACTAGGGTCTGAAGCCAAATTGAAAAGAGGTCTTATTTTTTGTCCTTTTCAGTTTTACTATACCACAACACAAAGTATCCTTTTCTCCTGAGACTTGCTTATGAGTCGTAAGTCTATAGGGAATTGAGTTTGGGGATACTTTGAGGAAATCAACACACTCCACTGAGAATCGCCTCTGCCCTTAGGCAGCCAACCTGTATTTTTTTGGACATTATGCACATCACTTCTATTTCACATAGAACAAATCCCTGTTTAGGAAGGTGATCAGTTTCTCAAGCAAACAGACTTAATCCAAAGAGACAAGGTTATTATGTCCTTAACAAAATCAAAAGGAACACTATTTTTGTCTACCCTTCTCATACTGTGTTCAGAAAATCAACTCATTGAACAATATGTATCTCTCCTTTATCTTTCCCAAAATATCTAAATTTGATATGACATATAAGTCAAATGATAGAAAAGCAGAAGCTATCCTAACCAAGATGCTATGTTATAAGGGACAGTTAGAGACAGGAGACAACCCTAACTTCTGGGAATAATAAAGAATATATTTTCTTGAACTTTCCAGGCAATGCCTCTCTCTCACTCACTCATTCACTCACAGTAGCTAAAGAATATTTAATGTGATGAACCTGTTCCAGTGTACAATTATACACAATACAGTGAAATACACTTACCTAAGATTTTATGTCTTTATCATCATGTCAAAAATTAGCATGCTATTTTCTTCAATTTATGCTAGGTAAAGATTTAACCTCCTGCTAGCAGATACACAAATATTTTGTGGGAAGGAAAAACAAGCACAACTTGAGCAGGTATAACTGCAGGCTGCAGCTTTCAACCACAGCTTTTCTTTTGTTTAGTGAAAGGGGCGATGTTACTCTAAATACAGTCAAGAGGGTGGAACAATTGCTACCTCTTTGTGTTTGGCAGATTTCCAGCATCCCTGGCAATGGAGCTTGCTACATCTTTTTTTTTAATTCCTAATCATGTTTGCTCATGTAGACTGTTGAAGATAATACATAGAAATACAATCCTTTCACTTTTACGTACCTTCCAGTGTTCCTTACGTTGTTTTTGGCTTCTGTCAACCAACCCCAGTTTCTACTGGCTTCCCATTTTCAGTGACTTAAAATAATTTCTTGAATTCTAATTTCATGAAGCGATTCTAAGGTAGGAAGCCATCACCCCACCCCCACCTTAGAAATTTGGGTAAATACTGCTAGGCGCCAATGCAGGAAATCTGCTTTGCAAAGCAGGAGCCTACCATTTCTTTCTTACCAAACTCATGATTGTGAATTGGGCATTTGGTTTCCTTTCTTCCTTAAATGAGTCTTACAGCAGTGAATTTAAAAGTTCAGGAATCTAATCTAAAATTTATGGTCTGATGGATAAGTCTAGAACTGATTGAGGAGGCCAAGATGTTAGTTTCACTGATGTTTGCAAGGCGGTTTTAGTATTTCTTTTCATCAATTTAGCTCATACCCTATTATAAGATAATAATGAAACTGTGCTGGAAATCATCTGCTTATATCTATTTTAAGTACTAATACGACACTATAATTTTTCCTGGACACAAAAGGATGTAGCTTAGTAATTCATCTAGCTAGTATGATATATGAATTAATTGCTATTTGCTTTTAAAATTTTAAAATCTGTAATGCTAAATGAGATGGGTCCCAAAGCAGGTAAAATATTTGGAATATTCCATGGGATATTGCAGTTTATGAGGATTTTCCTTTCAATATTCATCTTCAAAGATGAGGATGCCTAACATTACAATAAATATTTTGTCTATTGAAAAATCATCTAAATATCCTGTGAATTAAAAAAAAAAAATCCTGTGAATTATAAGTAGAAACTCAGTAAAAGAAAAATAGCCTTAATTTAAAGGAAAGCTATCTCAGTTGAAAAATCTGGAAAAGAGTGTGAAAAATGATGCATTTGTAGATGTTAATGAAGCTATTTGTATAACATAAGACAGAAAGGAAACTTCTTGTCTGGAATGGTATTTTCCTGAGAGAAAGCCAAACTTATATTGTGTAAATAAATTATGCACGTAGTGAATGAAAAGTCATCACAACAGTGCACCATTGAATGCTTTAGCCTTCAGTTCCTCTGGCTGCACCCTTCCATTCTTCCCTTTTGGTGTTGAAAGTGTATACTCACAGTATCACTCTCCCTACAACAGTGTCTTCACAGATGTTGCTTGAGTCAGCTGTCCCCATATCTGGAACCCTATAGAGCTTTAGCATGGTGAGGACTGGAGTGTAACATTACTCATTTTTACTATTTCCATTTTTACATCCTGCATCAGGTCTAGCTCCTTCTTTGGAACTCAGCATCCATTATATCTTTAGGTCTTGGCCAAAACTTCAGTTTTTTCAACTCCTCCAACTGCTGTCTTTTTCTATGTCGATGGTGCTACTGCTATTGCTAGACTGCTGCTTAGAAGGATTCTGGGAAAGGAGCCAACTCCGAATTTACATTGGTTATAAACCAGGCAATTCATTAATGGTCCAGCATGCCCCAAAGTTCCCAAACTGTTGCTTCCCTGAGAGTTACCACTCAGTCCTGTAAATGCCCCCAGAAAGCTCTCTGTTTATTGGAAATATTCTTTCGACAATGCAAAATCTGAGAACGTTTCAACATGGGATAAACTTCCTAGGAACTGTGACTCCCTGTGTTAACAAAGTGGCCTGAGGCTTAGAAAGATGTTACCAGTAGTTCGATCATTTTCAATGAGATCATGTTTTAAACACACTTTGTAAAATATGTGAGTGAATCATTTTTTGAACTTTGGACAACTATGTTGAGGTTTCTTGTTTGTTTGTTTGGTTCCCCAGTCTGCTTACCATAGAATATTAAATATGTTCAGGATACACTGATATCTACTTGCATTACAAAACCACATTGTGTTATTTTATTTAATGCAAATTTAGGTGGCACATGATGTATATCTAGGGCTTCCCTTGTGGCTCACCTGGTAAAGAATCTGCCTGCAATGCTGGAGACCTGGGTTCAATCCCTGGGTTGGGAAGATCCCCTGGAGAAGAGAAAGGCTACCTACTCCAGTATTCTGGCATAGAGAGTTTCATGGACTGTATAGTCCATGGGGTCGCAAAGAGTCACACATGACTGAGCGACTTTAACTTCATGATATATAGAGAGAGCTTCCCTGGTGTCTCAGTGGTAAAGAATCCACAGGCAATACAGGAGACTGGTTCAATCCCTGGGTTGGGAATATCCCCTGGAGAAGGAAATGGCAACTCATTTGAGTATTTTAGCCTGGGAAATTTCATGAACAGAGGTGCCTGGTGGGCTACAATCCAAGGAGTCGCAAGCGTCGGACATGACCTAGTGACTAAACCACCACCACCAATGTAAATCTAAACTCTGTGACAATATCAGTGCACCTGAATGTATACATTTCTTTGAGCTGAAAGTTTAATCGCTGGCTATCTGAAAACAACATCACTGTAAACATCCACTGAGAGAAATATTTGCATCTAAGCAGTGATTTCTCTTACCTTGGACATGGGGTATCTCTTCACGGCTGCTCCAGCAAAGCGCAGCTGCTGCTCCTTACCTTGGATGAGTCACCCCTCCTGACCTTGAACGTGGAGTAGCTCCTCTCGGCCCTCCTGAGGCCTGCGCAGCCAGCGCTCCTTGGACGTGGGCTTGCTTCTCTAGGCCTCTGCCCCTGACCTCAGATGTGGGGTAGCTCCTCTCAGCCACTCCTGCGCAGTCGCAGAAAGTGAAGAGAAACTAAAAAGCCTCTTGGTGAAAATGAAGAAGGAAAGTGAAAAAGTTGGCTTAAAGCTCAACATTCAGAAAACGAAGATCATGGCATCTGGTCCCATCATTTCGTGGGAAATAGATGGGGAAAGAGTGGAAACAGTGGCAGACTTTATTTTTGGGGGGCTCCAAAATCACTGCAGATGGTGATTGCAGCCATGAAATTAAAAGACGCTTACTCCTTGGAAGGAAAGTTATGACCAACCTAGATAGCATATTGAAAAGCAGAGACATTACTTTGCCAACAAAGGTCCATCTAGTCAAGGCTATGGTTTTTCCAGTGGTCATATATGGATGACCACTGGATATGAGAGTTGGACTGTGAAGAAAGCTGAGCGCCAAAGAATTGATGCTTTTGAACTGTGGTGTTGGAGAAGACTCTTGAGAGTCCCTTGGACTGCAAGAAGATCCAACCAGTCCATCCTAAAGGAGATCAGTCCTGGTGTTCATTGGAAGGACTGATGCTGAAGCTGAAACTCCAATACTTTGGCCACCTCATGTGAAGAGTTGACTCATTGGAAAAGACCCTGATGCTGAGAGGGATTGGAGGCAGGAGGAGAAGGGGACGACAGAGGATGAGATGGCTGAATGGCATCACCGACTTGATGGACATGAGTTTGAGTGAACTCTGGGAGTTGGTGATGGACAGGGAGGCCTGCCGTGCTGCGATTCATGGGGTTGCAGAGAGTCGGACAGGACTGTGTGACTGAACTGAACTGAAGCAGTGATTTGCTCTAGAATTATGCACTTGCCCTTCCTTTTTAAAAAATTGTTTTCATTGCTAAGCCTAATATATCACATAATAACTTCAGCTATTTTCTTATCAAGATAAAAATCTGTACTACTTATTTTTAATGCAAGTATCCTTGACCCACTTGAAGTGCACTTATTAGAATAAGCCATGATTCTGTATCTAATGTTTTTATTATCTTATTTGTTTTACTAAATTATAGAGAAGGTCTCCAGGATCATGGCAATTTCCCCCCTATAACAGCTATATATTGAGATCACACTTACTGGTATATCTAACCTTTTCCTTCCCATATATGACATAGTTTGTTTTCAGTGCCTAAAGATCCTTTCCCATATCTATTCTTACTTTATTTCAGTTGATTTATACAATACAATTACTTTAAATAGTTAAAAATTAACATACATTCAGTGCCATATGCTAGATGAGTTTTCTTACAAATTGATAGCAAGTAATGCATTTGACTGTAGTTTTAGAAAATGAGAGCCAGAAAGGAACATCAAGTTAGAGATGCACCATCTTAGCTACTGTACTTTTCTGTTTTACTGCTCTCTCTCTCTCAGTTCTGTCTCTCTTATTCTCACATATAAGTAATTTTCAGAATAGACTGGAGTGTTTAATATTAAATCATATATAACATATATAAATACCTGCTCTTTCATATACATATTTTAACAAAAAATGGGAATCAGATGCTAAATCTTTTTTGCTGCTGCTGTTGCTGCTAAGTCGCTTCAGTCGTGTCCGACTCTGTGCGACCCCATAGACAGCAGCCCACCAGGCTCCCCGGTCCCTGAGATTCTCCAGGCAAGAACACTGGAGTGGGTTGCCATTTCCTTCTCCAATGCATGAAAGTGAAAAGTAAAAGTGAAGTCGCTCAGTTGTGTCTGACTCTTCGCGACCCCATGGACTGCAGCCTACCAGTCTCCTTCGTCCATGGGATTTTCCAGGCAAGAGTACCAATTTCCTATAGTCCTGATTTCTAAGCAGAAGTTTATACTAACTTAAATCACTATAAATTATGGAAAATGGACTTACCCCCGACTCTTCTGTTTTTCTCATTCCTTGTATAGCATACTGCTTTCTATCTTTGTAGTCTGACTGCATTTTCTATTTACCTTGTCTGTGTGTACTTTGTGTGTGTTAATCACTCAGTTATGTCCAACTCTTTGTGACCCCATGGACTGTAGCTGACCAAGCTCCTCAGTCCATGAAATTTTCCAGGCAAGAACACTGGAGTGGGTTGCCATTCCTTTCTCCAGGGGATCTTCCTGACTCAGGGATTGAACCTGGGTCTCCTGCATTGCAGGCAGATTCTTTACTATTTAAGCCACCACCTTGTCTATTCAGCCACTTAGTCACACTCACTGTTCCCTAAACATAGCAGGTATGATCCTGCCTCAGGGTTTTGGATCTAGTGTTTTCTTTGCATGGAATAGTCTTAATTCACATGTATGCATGGACCTCTCTCTTACTTTTTTGTCAGTTCTTTTCTGTGTTACTTTATTAAGGGGATCCACCTTTACTTCCCTATTTAAAATTGCTTTGTTTTCTTTATCTTTCTTATTCTGTTGTAACTTTATAACACTTGGTTCCTTATAAAATGTAGCATCATTTACTGATTCATTACATTGTCTTCCCCTCACTAGAGTATGAACTTCAGGAAAGCAGAAATTTTGCCCTATTTAGTTTTTCCACTGTGTCCCAAAATCTGAGCATGATGTAAATTAGCATATTTATTGAATGTTAAATGTATGATGTAGCAGAAATTACCTAGTTACTCTAATTGGAAAAAAAATCTTAATATATCCAGAGCTTCTATGCTCCAGTGCATATAGCTCCATCTCCTTAGAAGTAGGAGATGGGGTTGGATAACTTTTTAAATCTATATATATGTGTGCATGTGTCTATATATATATATATATATATATATATATATAAGCATAAAATGAATTACCGTTACTTAAATAGTATTCTTGGTGGGGGGCAGTGGTGAACATTGGAGTGGAAAAACTGAATCCAGTTACCCTGGGCATTGGTTCCTTTGGTTACTGAGAGAGGAGAATCTTAATTTGATTTATACAGAGGTGATTATGTGGGAATATGGAGTGTGTGAAGTATATGTGAAGGAGGTAGTGGTTTTTAATTACATAGTTGAACAAAACAGTTTATGTAAACATAATACAAGGCCATTAAATGTTACTTTTCAATGTAAATTTACTTTCTACCAATTTGTTGTTGTTCAGTCGCTAAGTCATGTCTGACTCTTTGCAGCTCCATGGACTGCAACACGCCAGGCTCCTCTGTCCTCCACTATATCCCAGAGTTTGCTCAAATTCATGTTCATTAAGTCAATCCAATCTTCTTATCCTCTGTCACCCCCTTCACCTCCTGCCCTCAATCTTTCCCATCATCAGAGTCTTTTCCAATGAGTTGACTCTTTGCATCTGGTAGCCAGAGTTATGGAGCTTCAGTGTCAGCCCTTCAAATGAATATTCAGGGTTGATTTCCTTTTGGATAGACTGGTTTGATCTCCTTTCAGTCCAAGGGACTCTCAAGAGTCTTCTCCAGCACCATAATTTGAAAGCATCAATTCTTCCTTATGATGCAACTCTCACATTAGTACATGACTACTGGAAAAACCATAGCCTTGACTATATGACCTTTGCCATCAAAGTGATGTCTTTTTTAATTTATTTTTTAAATACACTGTCTAGATTTGTCATATTTTTCCTTCCAATAAACAATCAACTTTTAATATTTATAGTCTTTTATACACATTTCTCCTTTTAAAATTCTTTTAAGTATGTTCTTGATTTTTTTTTTGGGGGGTCTTAAATCACTCTGGGGAGGTTTGGTATTTTGTGTTTGCTAAAGATGATATAAACACAGAATATATATACAAGTACTTTGGAAACAGCACAGTCCTATACAAATTCTATTTCTTTCAACTATTGCTATTCAGTGGCAATATATATTTTGATTTAGTTAAACTTTACTGTATTGTTCTGGAATAGTATTAGTCCAGGAATGCTCACAGAAGCCCAATGTCAATTTGTGGTTGCACTTTCTGTTTGCGATCTATTACCTGAGGATTATGTAAGGGGATAGACATTGGCAGGTTTAAAATTCTTTTCATTTTTCCTCCCCATGTTTGAGCGGCTACAGAATTACTAAATCCTATACAATCTCCCTTTCCATTCATCTACCTACTTCTTATTCCAGAAATGACAAACCAAGATCATTAGGCATTTTCACCTCTTCCTGAGCCTCATCTACTGCCTAGGAATCTTGAAACTCTAAGTGGGGTGGAAACTTGAGCCCTGATAAAAACATTTTTGATATTCTTTCTCCAAATTTTCTCATTAAACACTACAGAGAAGAGGTGAGTAATACTGACAGAGAAGCTGATCGTGCCTGGGAGAAAAACTGTGGTGGTGAGAACAAATTACATCATCCCAGACTAGCTTGCATTGTGCTGTTTCAGCTGCTATGAATGACTATAGAAAAATATTTTTTATTATTGTTTTATTAATGTTTTTATTACTATGGCTAACTAAATCAGGTAGAAAATTAGTGATAGTGATTTTGGTGTTGCCACACTGCTTCAGTCCAAACACAATAGTATGATGAGAGCCACATGGGGATCACCAGCTCTCATCTCTTTAAAATTTGAATTCATAGATTTAGAAAGGAATAAACACATCTAGGTCTAAATAAATTGGAATAGTCAGGTAACCTTTTGCTTCCCCAATTTATTGTCTCTGTCATAATTGGTTTTACAATGTAAGAGGCACCACTATTTAAAATGTTTTTTTTGGCAAAATAAATGGATGGCTTATCTAAAAGATAGGCTCATTTTGAGGGAAGAAACAAAATCAGAGCAGGATATGTGGCTAAGACATGTAGAACATTTTAGAAAAGATTCTTCAGCCATCTCATGGCTATGCAATCTCCAAAAGGAGGGAATTGTACATTGTCTATTTTCAGTGATGTTCTTTGGGAAAGAGAAACACTTTCTCTGGTTGTGTATCATACAAAAGAAGCACAGTGACCTTATACCCCCCCCCCGAAAAAAAAGCCTCTCCCTTGGAGTGCCTACACACGTTTTTCTCATTAAACATAATGGATAATTTTCATAAATGCCTTACAGTAACAGTGTGGCCTTTAAGGATCAAAATATGTATCTTCTAGAAAAACATATATTAAATAATAGCATCCAAAATCCTACATTATAAAAAGGCTTATTTTCTTCCTTATCTAGTTTTATAGTGTTTTTCCTTTTGGGTGAATTGTAGTTAGATACTATTTATTTGCACTCACCAAAGTATACCACGTTCTGAGAAAGTACATGAAAACTAAATATACACACATATCCTTTCCTCTGTCAAGACACTATCTTTAGAAAGTACTAAAGACTACCAGTGTGTAATTTTATTTTATTAATTAATATTTAAAAGTTTAGAGGAAAAAGAGTTCAGTTCAGTCGCTCAGTTGTGTCCAACTCTTTCGGACCCCATGGACTACAGCATGCCAGGCTTCCCTATCCATCACCAGCTCCGGGAGCCTACTCAAATTCATGTCCATTGAGTTGGTGATCCCATCCAACAATCTCATCCTCTGTTATCCCCTTCTCTTCCCACCTTCAGTCTTTCCCAGCATCAGGGTCTTTTCCAAACAGTCAGTTCTTCACATCAGGTGGCCAAAGTATTGGAATTTCAGCTTCGACATCAGTCCTTCCAGTGAATATTCAGGATTGATTTCCTTTAGGATGGATCTCCTTGCAGTCCAAGGGACTCTCAAGAATCTTCAATACCACAGTTCAAAAGCATCAGTTCTTCGGGGCTCAGCTTTCTTTATAGTCCAACTCTCACATCCATACATGACTACTGGAAAAGCCATAGCTTTGGAGTAGATATATGTTTTAGTAAATTCCCAGCCTGTGGAGGTGGACAGACCTTGGTCAGTGTGATTATATACTTTATTACCTGTATAATGGTGGTTATATGCTAATGAATGCCTATAAATTTAAAACGTCCCATAAGATAAGCCAATCTTTCATTTTACAAAGAAGAGGTTTTTTTAACTGGACAATTTAATGAAAAAATCTTTCAAGAGTATAGGTGAAATAGCCCAATATTTGAAAATTTCTTAATATATTAATTTAAATTATACTTATAATTTTTTTTAGTTGCTAAATTGGGACAAACACTTTTGCAACCCCGTAGACTGTAACTGACCAGCCTGCTCTGTCTATGAGATTTTCCCAGCAATAATATTGGCATGGGTTGCCATTTCCTTCTCCAGGGTAATCTTCTTGATGCAGGGATCGAACCCAGGACTCCTGCACTGGCAGGCAGATTCTTAACCACTGAGCCACCTGAGAAGCCCATATTTATAGTACAAATTGTGTAATACATCTTAATTCAGATGTTATGTGGTCTTTGCTTAGATGTTATAAAACCCTTTTTTTATTATTCATTTGTCACTTGAGACCTCAGTAGCTTCATCTTTAAATCTTGGCATCTTCTAAAACAATTGCTCAAAGAACACCACTCTGTTTGAAACAATCAAATTTATGAATCCATGAGTGATGTTACGATTGTAACATGTATTTCACAAACATTATTCCAGAGAATTAGGTCATTCCCACCTACTCATTTATTCCACAGGTATATATTCATGATCTCCATAATGTAACCACTTACTTTGATATGGTGATTTTCAAAGTGTTCACTTAAAATTATATATGATAGTTAATAATTGTGAGACAATATACCCATGAATTGTTACTAAATTTGTTACATTTATTTGCCTTTTTCTTTAAACTCATGTAGGTAACCTCTATAATCAGTCCAACCTAGAATTAATTCCCTAATCATAGTGATCAAAATAAAATTATTGAGTACATACCTGGGCTTCCCCAGTGACTCAGTGGTAAAGAATCCATCTGCAGTGCAGGAGATTCAGGAGATACAAGTTCAATCCCTGGGTCAGGAAGATCCCCTGGAAAAGGAAAAGGACAACCCACTTCTATATTCTTGCTAGAAAATTCCACATACAGAGGAACCTGGAAGACTACAGTTCAACAGGTCATAAAGAGTTGGACACAACTGAGCAACTGAACATACACATACCTGGTAAATGACTAAATTTGTAAGGAACAAACTATAAAGTGACCACCTTTTTCCTAGTAACAGTTATGTAATAAAGTCCTTCTTTTATAGGTGCATATATTCATTAAACTTGTATGTCTCTTTTTTTCCCCCTTGGATAAATTAGTGGTAATGATATTACCAAGCTTTCTGGAGAGTGATGAGGTTTAAATTAGCACTTTTAGTGCCTTGCACATAGCTAGTACTTAACATGGCATATAAATGGTAACTTCTTATAATTATAAAAAATATTGCCAACTTTATACTATATTTTTTAATGTTAAGGATTAAAGATTCTTTTAAAAGACATACACATAGATAATGCATCCACACATTATGATAGTCCTTATAGGTAAATTTATTATTTTTATCTATTTATAAACTGAATCTAAATGAAATTTAAAAATAATGATGCAATTATGCATCAACTAATATATATTTATTATTTGTCATTTAAATTTTTTGTTTAAAATGTATTTACAAGGGAAAAGTATGTGTATAACCATATTAAAATTTGGGTTTATGAGTTGATGTTGGTTTTTTTTTTTTTGCTATTTTCACCTTGCATACAATGGCAAGTCTTAGTTTTCACACAAGTTGGAGTCAAGAAATCCATTTCTAAATTGAGGGTTGAGAACTTGGAATATGTTTGCTTATAGAAGCAATATAATTGAAGATGTTTTGATTCCCAGAATAATTTTCCAAAATACACTCAATCCACATTATTTTCAAAATTGTGTGTGTGTGCATGCATGTGATGAATTATTAAAGAATACATTTGTATAGCAAATGAGCAGAATGAAATAAGAAATAGATACTCACGTTCAAAACTATTCTTGAAGGAAAGTCAAGTTTATTTAGTGGACAGGAAAGTACAAAATAGAAAAATTCGTGCATGTTTTGAAGCAGGCTTCTCAGCATGTCTGTGAGCTTTTGAGAATGCTGACATTGATTTTTTATGACAAATTTCATGTCCAAATGTATTGATTTTTTAACATTAATATTGAGAGAATTTTAGCTTAATTCTATGAGTTTGTGATTGTGCTCAACTTCTGGTATTGTTTATGCCCTTACTAATGTATGTGTTTCTTCATTTGTCAAGTGTTACTTGGGCTTCTACTCTGTGCCCTGGTACTCGGAATAGGCATTAGTAATCTCAGAAGGAATGAGCTATGGTACTTGCTGCTGCTGCTCAGTCGCTTCAGTCACGTGTCCAACTCTGTGCGACGCCCCCATAGACGGCAGCCCACCAGGCTCCCCTCACTGGGATTCTCCATGCAAGAACACTGGAGTGGGTTGCCGTTTCCTTCTCCAATGCATGAAAGTGAAAAGTGAAAGTGAAGTTGCTCAGTCGTGTCCGACTCTTAGCGACCCCATGGATTGCAGCCCACCAGGCTCCTCCATCTATGGGATTTTCCAGGCAAGAGTACTGGAGTGGGGTGCCATTGCCTTCTCCGCTATGGTACCTATAATCTTGCAATTCAAATTAAGAGGAGGAGGCAGATGTTTCATCTTATAAATCCCTTAGTGTTAAAATGCTGTAATGGAAACATGAACAGATAGGAGGACAAGGGAGGGAAGGAAATGGTCACCTATAGGTCAGTGAGAGCGCAGATACCAGTTATGAGTGTCTGTGCTGCATGCTAAATCACTTCAGTCATGTCTGACTCTTTGCAAACCTAAGGTCTGTAGCCCACCAGGCTCCTCTGTTCACGGGATTCTCCAGGGAAGGATACTAGAGGGGGTTTCCATTTCCTCCTCCAGGTGATCTTCCCAACCTAGGTATCGAACCCTCGTCTCTTGCATCTCTTGCCTTGGTAGGCAGGTTCTTTACCACTGGGGCCACTTGGGAAGCCCAGTTATAAGTTTAACAATGCAATATTCAGTACTGTGACAAGATACACATCTTGAGGGGAAGACAGAGGCAGAATTTTGGATGATATTTATACCATACCAAGGTTTTGGAAATTTATCTTATATATAATAGATCCAGTGAAAGGTTTTGATTAGGAAAGTGCTCTTGTAGTTATAAGAACTTTTTTTTTTTTTAATCTGTAAAATAAGGGGGAAAAACTTGGTGTTTTCCATCCCATCTTCCAAAATTTTGTGATTTACCAGCATAGTTGAGTCATTATTTTGTCTGACAGAAGAAGCTGAGAGAGAATGAGAGAAGTTGAGTGAGAAATTTAGAGGTGTTGATTGCTTATGTCAGCCATCATGTAGTATCAGCAACCAAGGAAAACTTGACTGCTATAGGAGTAAGCCAGAAGTGGAGAGAGAGAGCAGTATGAGACTTTTGCCTTCATTCCTCTATTTAAAATAACTATTTTACAAGAACCTACTCTTTGTGAAGGGGCTTTTACTGAGCTCTCAGTGTATGATATAGATTTTTGTTTTTTTACTTTACTTTGGTAACTTTATTAGAAAACAAGAATAGAAGTGAGTCTATGAAGTTGATTCTAGTCCCACCTTCAAACTTCAGTTCTTTAGTTAAGAATTTAGGATTTTCCATGTAGAAGATAAAGTAATAAATGTGAAAGATTATGGTCCCTGTTAGAATTTATAACCTTGGTAGGATGGAGAGATGGATCAGAAGTAATTAGATATAA
The DNA here is from genome assembly GCF_003369695.1 of Bos indicus x Bos taurus. Lineage (NCBI taxonomy): Eukaryota > Metazoa > Chordata > Mammalia > Artiodactyla > Bovidae > Bos > Bos indicus x Bos taurus. The sequence goes on along the minus strand of NC_040103.1, from coordinate 22,552,377 downwards.
GCACAAATAATATTCTCTTAGGTCTTTATAGGGTAGCTAGATTTAGCTAGTAAAAATATAAGACAGTGATTAAAAACATAATATTAAAAGTATTTGTTGACGATCTGAAATTCAAGTTTAACAGGACATATTTTTCCTATAAACCCTAGATGTTCATATTTTTTTCTGATGGATTAATAAAAATAGGTAATTTCAGTCAGTTTTTTAATGTTTGTGGTGTATAGCCTTATATAATTTGACATCTGCATACACCACAAAGTGATCACCACTTCAGGTCTACTTACCATCCATCACCGTACAATTCACCCTCTTTCCTTTACCCATTTTGCTTACCCCCTAGCTCCTTTCTCTTCTGATAACCACTAATCTGTGCTCATTGCTCTGAGTTTGTTCTTATTTTATTTTGTCTCTTCTTTTTTGTTTTGTTTAGATTCCACACATAAGTAAAATCATATAGTGTTTATCTATCTTCATCTAACTTATTTCATTTGGCATAATACCTTCAAGGTCCATCCATCCTGTTGAAAATGTCAAGATTCCATTATTTTTATGGCTGAGTTTTATATATACGTGTGTGTGTGTCTGTGTGCATGCACACAGACACACACACACACATGTACGTGCTAGTTGCTCAGTGCAACCCCCTGGACAGAGGACCCTGCCAGGCTCCTCTGTCCACGGAATTCTTCAGGCAAGAATACTGGAGTAGGTAGCCATTCTCTTCTCCAGGGATAATCTCAACTTAGGGATTGAACCTAGGTTTTCTGCATTGCAGGCATATTTTTACCATCTGGGCCACCAGGGAAGCCCTTTACACACACACACACACACACACACACACACCCATTTATGTTGTTTCCATATCTTGGCTATTGTAAATAATGATGCAATGAATATAGGGATGCATATATCTTTTCAAATTAGCACCTTTATGTTCCTCAGATAAATATCCAGAAGTGGAATGACTCTGTTGATTTTTTTTTAATTCCTTCTTTTCCTTGGAAAAAAAATTAATTTCAAGAAAGAGTGTTCCAAACAAGAGCATATTTCTTTGTTGATGTTTTAACATTTGAGATTATGTCTAGTTCAAAATTATGGTCCTCATGTTTCCTTTTATTCCCTAGAATTATTCTGTGATATTTCTATGATTAGTGTTTTGTTTTTATAAGAGTGAAATCGCTCCATGTATTACCTAGGTTTTCTTGAAAATTCAGAAAGTTCATTTCAACACATTTGTGTTTGTCACTGTTCAAAAATATTTTTGTGGTATTCCTTGAACCAAGCAGCATTTTAAAGCATTATTTACTATTTTTAGTTTATACTTTGCTGATTCACAATTAAAATTCATTTGTTTTTGTATTATTCTCTAAATACATAGGATTTCCTCTAATTCTTTACTGTTTCAGCTAATGTCATGCTTATTCCTTTCTCTCTTTTGAGGAATCTTATTGAAATTTTCAAATGTAGCGTTAATGTTGTTTCTTTACCAGTAATTGGAATCTCCATAGAAGAGTGTTGGAGGTGGGTTTGTAAGGTTGATTCTCACCTAAACTCCAAACTTTTGCTAGTAATATTTAGTGATTTGTCTCATGAAGTGTAACCTGAACCTCAACAGTAAAGTCACCATTGAGACTTTCTTTTCTCATATTTATACTTGTTAATGCAAATGTAAAAGAAGCTCTCATTTATGGGCAAGACCTTGTTAATTCTTATTCTTCTTAGGAAGTCTAAAAGTTATAGCATATTTAGTAAAATTAATTTTATACCACTTTAAAAGAGCTTATATTCTCACCAAGAAGACCAAGACTTTAAATTTTGACAGTACTCACAGGAGAAGGTGAAATTGAAGAGCAAAGACATGGTATTTCAGAAGAGCCAGAGTTTCCAGAAAAAATATACAGCAAGCTATATTGGAGTGTGTCATTGTTTTCTTCTTCAGGGGATCTTCCCAACCCAGGGATTGAACCCAGGTCTCCCACATTGCACACAGATTCTTTACCAGCTGAGCCACCAGGGAAGCATACAGCAATATAGATAGTATATAAAAGCTCAAGGAAGATTGAAACATATCAATGGTTTAACCAAAAAATAAGAATAGAATACTGATAGAATACTAGAGAATTCTGATCATTTAGAAAGTTTGAAATAAAAAAGGAGAGTAACTTAAATGTTAAACAATAATTTATTTGAACTTTTGAAGTAGGTACAATAGCTTTCATTGATTAAAAATAGAGAATAAGAATCAAAGAAGTATAAACAACCTGAAGAATTGAAACAGCAGTGGGGTCTATTACAAGTCTAGAAGAAAAAGCAAACTTTGGAAAAACAGATATTTTTCCAAGGAGAGAAGTAAGGGTATAATTGTGACAAATATTTTGAAATATGAGGAGAATAGATGAAACCATTACTACATGGTTCAAGTCTTCTGGAAACATCTACTTTATAGAAAATAAAGTGAGATTTTGGATTATGGAAGGAGAGATTGGGTATAGGCAGGACAATTCTGCATAAAACCAATATAAAATGAGTTAAGAAATTCCAATTGTAATTGAAGTCTATTTTTCTGTTTTTTGTCAAAAATATTAACACTAACAAAAAAGGTAGTAGGAATGATTCAGGATAAAAGATTAGCAACTAAGAGAAGACTGGGAATAGTAATGGAGACAGAGGGATAAGAAAGAGCTTTGGGAAGACAGGCACTGTTAGCAAAGACTAAAATGACAGAACTAAACTGACTTTTAGTCTGGGTAGTGAGTCAAGTGTAGTGAGAAGTAAGCTAGAGAAATAAATGATAAAGAAAACTAAATGATATGGTGATTTTGATGTGGATAATGGGGAAGTTTAATAGTTAATATGAATTATTAGCTAATAGTAGCTAATAGAATATAGAATTGATATCACCTGAGAAGGTTCTTGGAGAAGGAAATGGCACCCCACTCCAGTACTCTTGCCTAGAAAATGCCATGGATGGAGGAGCCTGGTGGGCTATAGTCCATGCGGTCGCTAGATTTTGAAGATGGAGAAATACTGGGAGACATGTTCTATGTTAGAAGTCAAGCAGTGTAGTAAATGAGCTAAAGAAACTGAATTTCAAAGTGTCATATGAATGGGCAACACTGATTTCAAAGTGTCAGCAACAATGGATAATAAAAAAAAAATCTCATCTAAATGCTGGAGTTAGGAGGAATAAGAGTGAATTAAAATCTTTAATCATTATAGGTGAGATGTTTTCTACAAACTGCAACCTAAAGCAATTTTGCCTTATAGCAAAATACTGTCTAGGCCTTAGCTATTAAGTTAGATTTTATATGCTGAGTACTCTTTAATACAACAAAATTTCAGTAAAATACTGTGACAACAGGGATGTGATTCGTATGCATATTTCAGAAATAGGAAGATTGAAGAGAATTATAATAGGACTGCCCATGGTCATAAATTAGAAATTACATCAAGAAAATTTTATTGGACACATTTGCAATGTAATTCTAAAGAGAAGTCCAGTCCTTGTGATACTCTCATCTATATTTTATATTGAACTTCATCTTGGTTCTTAAATCTTATTTCCAAAACTAGCCAGTATTTATTCAAACTGCTTCAGTACATTTAATAGCTCCATTCCTATCTTAAAACTTCTGTAACCCCCATGAGAACTGGTGGTCAGGTAATCACTCTGAGTTATTTTTTTTTTTGTTCACATTTCAGAAGCTGTTCACTTCATTCTGTTCACCTTGTTTACAGATCCCTTTGCTTCTGATTGTATTCTTGTCTCTCTGCCTATCCCTACTGAATTTGAAGTGAAACATTCTCCCACTGACTGTTAACCCTACCTCTATAGTATCTTCTCTCCTGAAATCACCCTCAGTCTGTTGCTTGGAAACTGTCCTGGCCTGATTCTTTATGAGACACGGTGAGGGAATGCATGTGTGTATATGTCTGAACAAGTGTGCATGCATGAGCATGCCTGTGTGTTCTTCTGAGTGGGTCTTCATTATTTAAACTTTGTAAAAATGAGCTTCTTTTTATTTTGAGAGGAACACAACATGTGATTTACCCTCTTAAAAAGATTTTTAAGTGTACAAAACAGAATTTTTAACTATAGGCACTGTTTTATAGCAGATCTCCAAAACTTACTCATCTTAATACCATATACCCATTGAACAACAGCTCTGCGTTTTCCCCAACCCCAGCAACCACCATGCTACTCTCTGCATCTATGAGTTTGACTATTTTAGACACTTCATATATGTCAAAGCATTTGTCCTTCTGTGACTGACTTACTTCACTTAAAAAGCACATTGTTCTCTAGGTTCATCCATATAGTCAGATTAGCCAGTATAGCAAGATTTCCTTCTTTTTAAGGCTGAAAATATATATTATATAAATATATATATATATATATATATATATATATATATATATATATAAGCTTCCCAGGTGGCACTAGTGGTAAAGAATCTGCCTATCAATGCAGGAGATATAAGAGATGTGGATTCGATCCCTGGGTCAGGAAGATCCCCTGGAGGAGGGCATGGCAACCCACTCCAGTATTCTTGTCTGGAGAATCCCATGGACAGAGGAACCTGGCAAGCTACAGTTCCATATGGTCACAACTGGATCGAACCCGGGTCTCCTGCGTCTCCTGCATTGGCAGGTGGGTTCTTTGGTATTAGTGCCACCTGAGAAGCCCATATATACATATGTATATAACACATTTTCCTTATCCATCTATTGATAAGCATTTAGATTGTTTCTATAATTTGGCTATTGTGAATAATACTTCAGAGTGCAGACATTTCTTACAAATCCAGATTTCAATTCTTTTGGGTATGTGCCTCAAAGTGGGATGGCTGCATTTTACAGTAGAAAGAAGCTTAAAATAAGTTGACAATGTATTTTTTTTCTGAGTCCCAATTCCTGTTTATTTTGAGCCCCTGAGTATTGAGTTAAAAGATAATTGATTAAAGTGCAGTGAGATTGTATATGGTAAAAGTTTTTCCATCTTGAATTGTAAGTAGAAGATAGCATGGCAGTGAGATGTTTTTTCAATTCATTAAAATGTTTGTTAGTATAAGGACATTTTAGTTACTCTACAAAAATGGATTATTTTTGTGTGATTACAAAAGACAGTTAGCTATCAGAAGGGAAATATATTCATGAAGGTAGTTAGCATTTCCTGATATTAGGTTAAAACCAACTTAATACATGTTTTTTTTATAGTCAATCTTTGAAATTTTAATTAAAAACTGATGCTGCTTCCACTAGCTTCCTACTAAATGACTTGATAAAAGCAGCTAGGCTCACCTTTGAATTCATACACCTCAGAGGAAGGAAGCCAAGGCAATGGAGCCAACTTTGAAATTTTAGGCTGGAAAACAAAATAGGAAGTCATGTTTGTAGCAAGAAGTATTACCCACATAGTGAAAATAGCACTTCAACCAAAAAAATAAGACATCTCATTTTGGGCAGGATAAAAGGAAGATTTCAACTTCAAGTGCTGGCTACTAACATTTATTTCTAGAGTAGTTGAAAAACTGGTGTTCATCATCTTAATTATAAACCCAGTTGAATCAGAATGAAAATACATTTCTTCAAAATCTTCAAAAGGAAGATAAAGACCCAGGAATATTACTTGTCTCACCAAAGTAATGAAGACAATGCAATAGACATGGTATTAAAGATCTCATGCAATTTAATGTATTATATATATATATATATATGAATAGATATAGATGATGTAGATGTAAGTTTAAATGCTGTAAGTTTTTATGTGAATGCTTTTTAAATTATGGAGGTTTCTTTTATTTCATATTTGCTAAGTCATTTCATTATTAGTGAATGTTGAATTTTATTTCTACTATTGAAAAGATAGATTTTATCTTTAACATATAAATATGGTAAATATTTTTGATAGATTATCTGATGTTGAACAACCTTAAATTCTTATAAGTATTATTATTCACACTTTGACAAACTGAATTTCCTTGGAAAGTTTTATTTAATATTTTACCTATAGACATAAGTGACATTCATCTGTGGTTTTATTTTCTTGAATCTCAAATATAATTAAAATTTATCTGTGACACTTTTCATGAGCTTCACCTTAGGACCATACCTTGTGGTTCTCATTGGGCTTCCAGACTTCAGGGAGAATAGAAATCCTGTGTATTGTTCAATACTGATGTAAATAAAAATTAATGCAGCATTTTGGCCCAACCTTATTGCATGTGGCAGGTTCCTAGAGTTGGGTAGCAGCATGCTCTCTCACATTCCCCATGGTTTCTAGAACTCCTTATGTTATCCCCTCACTGCGGATGAGTGTCAGTTTTAATTTGTCCTGCCTAATATACTAGGTCCAGTCTGTGAGCCTACTCTGATTCACTTAGCTTCAGCTGTCTACTGGGCCCATGGCCATTAGCTCATGGAGGATCCTGGTTGCTGCTGCCACCACTGCAGCTGAAATTGGCCTCAGCCTCCACTGTGGGTGTTGGGTGACTCTGGCATGAGCTCTGGTATAGCCTCTATTGCTCCTTCCTACCTAGCAGGAACCACACAGCTCTGGTCATCCTGCATAACCTACTCAAATATTAAAAGGCTCTTGTTCATCCCACTATTTCTAGACTCATGAAAAGTGCCCCGCAATGGGAGATGAGATATAGGTTCCTCAGAAGCCACCCAAAGAACCTAAAGGTATAACCTGGAAGCAAAAGGAATGAATGCCTATAGTAAATGCAAATCAGTAAAGGGTAGGAGATCTCAGGGAGTTAGATCCCTCTCTCTCCTTTCTTTGATGTACAGAGGAAGGGAGTTCTCTGAGGCTCTCCTCATGGTATTGTCTTTGTCCAAGCAGCCAATTGGATGTTTTTGTGAAGCCATAACCAGCCTGGTAAAGCATCACCTTAACTTTGCCTGGCTTTCCATACCTCACCTCCTTTGCCCTGTGCTTGCTGCTTTGGGATTGCAGCTCTCAACAAAGTATTAGCCCCTGAGCTTTGCCTCAGACACCATTTTCCAGGGAGGCTGGGCTTGACATCTATTTCTTTAACTCATGTTATCTGGCTGGCCTGTGTAGATATTTAAAATTTTTAATTCCTGTTCCACATTTCCTTAAACTTTCTTTCATTCTTATAGATTATATATACCTTTCCAATTTTGAAACTGAAAATAAATCACATTCTTTTAACATTTACACAGAGCAATTTAGGGTAAATATTATAGGACTTTCTATCAATAATTTCCTTCTTTGGAGAATTTAGAATGCTTCTAATATCACAGTTACTCTTGCTAAACATGCCATGTGAATAAGTATGTGTGTATGGAGTTAGGCAATAGTTATATTAATAGATTGACATTTTTACAACTTGATGGCAGTGTTTTAAAACCTTAATTTATAGTTCATTATTGTGGTCATAGCTAACATGTGTTCACCAAGCAGGATGTTACTTTTTTCAGAGTCTTTTAACATTCTGTATATATGTTCATCTCACTATAAAAATAGATATTTTGCCTAAGGCAGCACAAGCAATAAAAATTAGAGGAGATATGGATAATGTTCCATTAATTTCACTCTGCCTTAGACAGCACAGTGACTTACTCCAGTTGACACTTTTCTATACCAGAGTAAGAAAGATTTAAATAAAATGCATTCAAAGATTTGCCCAAGTCTGTTCTCCCATGTGAAAACTCTTGAACTATCTGGTTTGCTTCTGCTGCAGCACCTGGTATATTATTGGCATTGAATAAATGTACTATACTGATAACAGAAAGAGGTGTACGTATCTCCCAAAAGAATTTGATCCCAGGAATACATATGGATTTGTCCGCAGTAATTCTTAATAATACTATTTACATTATCAGTGGTGTCTGATAATATTCAGTCTTAGCTAAATGTAAATACTGTCTTTTGTTTCCTTCTTTTTCTTTTCTTCTCCCCCTCCAACTTGTGGTAGGTGACAAAGACTTCATTTTAGATACTGTTGATTTTTAGAAACATCTTAATGAACCTGTTTTCCACAGTGTTATCAATAGAGGAAACAAAGGGTCATCTAGAAAAAAAAAATGGTACAGGGAAGCTCTTGATATATTCTCTAATTCTCACTGATATCTAGCTGCAGTGAAATAAGTAGCCTCCATTTATCAATGGCCAGTATGATAAAACTCCTTTTGTTTTGTTAGAGATATTCCATCTAAACTAAATCTTTGTACATAGAATTCTGCCTAAATAATTTAAGTCATTTTTAAAGTGTGTGTGCATATAAGCCATTAAGAGGTTGCTTGAACTTCATGTAGCAAATTAAATTAATTTTGCTCCTAGAACAAAGTGTATTCCTTTGAATCACTTGAATAACATATAAAATATACTCAAGAATTCTCCTTACTTCAGTGGTTGGAAAAGGCAGAATAGAGCCTGATTTCAGACATACATTTACTTAACTTGGTCCTCCTACTGCTGTTCTAACATAACTAGGCTTCAGCTTGTGAATAATGAGACACTGCAAAGCCATGTCACATGGACCATCGTTGAAGGACAGAGAATAGGATATATGTGACTGGTAAATCTGAGAAAAGCAGAGTGGGTATTGATATCCTTTTCTGAAACATGTCTGTTTCAGATTCTTGACCCAAGTACATTTCATGTAGTATTCATATAAATTTCATGTAGTATTTTTAGTAGGTTTGTTTATATTTTAAATTTATTTTGACATATCAAATGTTTAGTGAGAAATTTAGTTATAATTATCTTATTGAAATATTTTCCTAAGAAGACTGTTAATTTTGTTATTTCAAAAAGCCTCTCCCAGGTCATATGCATGCTCAGTCATTTAGTCATGTCCGGCTCTTTATAACGGCATGTACTGTAGACTGTCAGAACTCCTCTGTGCATGGGATTCTCCAGGCAAGAATACTGGAGTGGGTTGCCCTTTCCTCCACCAAGGTCATACCTATAGTCTAATACTGCTGCTGCTGCTAAGTCACTTCAGTTGTGTCCGACTCTTAGCGACCCCATGGACTGCAGCCCACCAGGCTCCTCTGTCCATGGGATTTTCCAGGCAAGAGTACTGGAGTGGGGTGCCATTGCCTTCTCCGATAGTCTAATACTATGACCTCTTAATTCATTGCTCCTACAGTAGTTGTCTACATTTAGATGATCAAGTTTTGAAAATCCCCCTTGCTGTTTCATAAGCACACTGTTTCCAGAGTATACCATATTTAAATCTCCACCATTTTTTATTTCTCCCTGAAAGAAAAGACATGAAAGGTTTTATAATATAATAACTATATTTGCAGACTGTCCAAGTACTATTTGGCAGTGTTTGTGTGTGCTCAGTCACTCAGTCATGTCCGATATTTGCAGCCCTATGGACTGTAGCCTGCCAGGCTCATCTGTCCATGGGATTCTCCAGGCAAGAATACTAGAGTGGGTTGCCATTTCCTTCTCCAGGAGATCTTCCAGACCCAGGGATTGAATCCAGGTCTCCTGCATCTCCTGAATTGGCAGGTGGAGTCTTTACCACTGGGCCACCTGGGAATTCCATTTGGGTGTGTGTGGACAATGTATTCTTGTGTTTTAAAGATTCAGCCTTGTAGCACTTCTGTGTCCATAATTCTTATTGACTTCAGTGAGTATTATGCATCCATAAGAGCTATGAGATGGATTATTAGCAAACTGATAATAGCCCAGTATATGCTGCCATGATTTGGGGGGAAAGAAATCTTTTGTGAATTGTGCTTTCATACTGAAATAAATGAAGAAATGCATTGAGGAAAAAGGGTAACTGAATTAATTACTAATATGTAATTATGTTGAGAAAGCTCTATCAGATTAACATTTGATTTTACATGTTATTTTTAGGGACAATTTCTGGGATGATAACTCCTTCAGATTATATAGTTCAGCATTGGCCCTGAGATTTATTGATATGATATAACTTCCATTATCATAAAGCTATGCTAATCAACTTTCTCTGTGACTCCTAGTGGTCTCCTTGCTAAATCCAGTGACTATTTTTGAGTACTTGCTTCCTTAGTCTTTCCATTGCCATTCTCTTCCTATATTTTTCTGACACCATGATCTGATTGTGTTTATCCAACACTCTGTCTATGTCTTTTCAGACTTCTTTGCAGCAGCATCCTTCTCTGCCCAGCCATTATTTATTGAGTCCCTCAAAGTTTATTTCTTGACCCTTTTCTCACTCTGCTTTCTCCCAACAGACCTGATAAATGGTCATGGCTTTCATTACTGCCAATAAATAGAGATATATACCTTTATATTTCCTAAGGAAATCTTCCTCTGATTTATTCACCAACTTTATTCACAAAAATTTATTGAAGACCTATTCTTTGTGAGGCACTGTGTACACACCAAAGATGCAATAGGGGGCAAAAAGATAAACAGCATCTGTTCTCAGGGAACAAGTAACACCTGGTGGAGGAGATATGCTTAATGAAATAATTAAATAGGATAATTTCAATCTGAGTTAACCAGTTGAAAGAAATACAGTTGCAAGACACTTATTAATATATTAAAAAAAATACAACATGGGAGATGTAAAAAATGCTTCAGTCAATGGGCAGAGAAATTGCAAAATCCCTATACATGGGAGAAAATGATATACTTGAAGATATAAAGGTAGACTAGTTTGGCTGGAGCAAGGGTCAGATCATCCAGAGTTTTTTTTGTTGTTGTTGTTCCTCCTAAATATTTGAGAGTTTATATTTAACATTCTGAGAGAAAAGAGTTTTTAGTTTATTTGTATGTGGTCATTACAGTCATCCTTATCTATTCCCTAAAAATACTGAAAGTATCATGAGTTCACTTTCACTATTGTGGAGTTCACTTCAGCTTACTTCAAGTTTTCTTATAAAGTTACTGGGATATCAAAAACAGGAAGCCTTTGTTTGGGATAGATAATTTTCACAATGTTCTTCCTATTCTATTGCACCAAAATATTTTCTGGATATGTAGATGTGGCATGAAACTCCTTTCTTTATTGTAAATTATTTTCTATATGCACTCAATCCACAGGCAATATTTAATTACTGAGAGTATATGTTTATGCACATATGTATATAGTTCTGTTGAGACAGGTGGAGGTATTACTAAAATTTGGAACATACTTTCTCAAAAATCAAGATGTAGTTGGAGGTACTCACCTGGTAAAGTTTAAAAAAAATGTATTGGGATGGCCAAAATGTTTGGGTGTTCCCAAACATTTTGGCCAGCCCAATAATGTTAATTAAGCAAAAAGCTAAGAGAAGGTGTCTTTAATTCACTGAGGGACTTAATTATATGCTTCCTGGGAGGATTTAAGAATGAAGAGATACACTTTCTTGATGGTCAAGTGGAGGTAAATGGGATTCCTGGTAGAATTGTGAGGTGGCTGAGACCTCAAAAGTAATTGGATATGTTGACATTCTAGAGTGAGCCTAGATTTGAAGAGGTGACTCGGGCAACCTCACAATGAAGCCTCACCTATCCATGACAGCTGGCTGCAAGGGATTGACCACTCTGGATACTTTACTGTTCAAGGCTCATTACACATGATCTATCCCACCTAAGAAAGACAGAAAATCTCAATAGCAGAATATGAAACACAGATTTAAGATTAGAAAATAGTGCACTAATATTTCAGATTCTGGGCATCTAGTCTTAGCCAAAAATAGAGAAATGCATGGGTGTCATAGGAGTGAAAAGAAGAGAAGTTACATGGAGGCAGGGCTAGCGTTTGGGCAGCACTGCAAAGCACAGCACAAAACTTTCAAAGTTTAAGAGGATAACCGTGGAGCTACAGAGTACATTTTCATTTCTGCATGGTTTGGGTTTTCTGAAAAAGAAATCTGATAACTGGGTTAAAAGATAATCTTTGGAATTTAAAGGATGGTAAGATAATGAGAGACTCTCTGGAGAAATTGCCAACATCGGTTGGATCATAGTAAAAGCAAGGAGATTCCAGAAAAGCATCTACTTCTGCTTGATTGACTACTCTAAAGCCTTTGACAGTATGAATCACAGCAATTGTGGAGAATTCTTAAAGAGATGGGAATACCAGATCACTTTGCCTGCCTCCTGAGAAACCTGAGTTCAGGTCAGGAAACAACAGTTAGAACCAGACAAGGAACAATGGACTGGTTAAAAAATTGAGAAAGAAGTACATCAAAGCTGTATACTGTTACCCTGCTTATTTAACTTATATGCAGAGTACATCATTTGAAATGCTGGATGAAGCACAAGCTAGCGGAAAGATTGCTAGCAGAAATATCAATAACCTCAGAAATGCAGATGAAACCACCCTAATGGCAGAAAGAGAAGAAGAACTAAAGAGCCTCTTAATGAAAGTGAAAGAGGAGAGTGGAAAAGCTGGCTTAAGACTCAACATTCAAAAATCAAAGACCATGGCATCTGGTCCCATCAGTTCATGGCAAATAGGGGAAAAAGTGGGACGTGAAAGACTTTATTTTCTTGGCCTCCAAAATCACTGCAGATGGTGATTGCAGTTATGGAATTCAGAGACTCTTGCTCCTTGGAAAAAAGCTATGACAAATCTGGACAGCATATTAAAAAAGGAGAGATACCACTTTGTAGACAAATGTTCATCTAGTCAAAGCTATGGTTTTTTCAGTAGTCATATACAAATGTGAGAGTTGGACTATAAAGAAGGCTGAGTGCTAAAGAATTGATGCTTTTGAACTGTGGTGCCAGAGAAGACTCTTTGAGAATCCCTTGGACCAAAGGAGAACAAACCGGTCAATCCTAAAGGAAATCAACCCTGAACATTCATTGGAAGGGCTGATACTGAAGCTGAAGCTTCAATGCTTTGTCTACTTGATGCAAAGAGCCAACTCATTGTAAAAGACCCTGATGCTGGGAAAGATTGAGGTCAGGAGGAGAAGGGGGTGACAGAAGATGAGATGGTTGGATGACATCACGGACTCAATGGACATGAGTTGGAGAAAACTCCAGGAGATAGTGAAGGACAGGGAAGCCTGTCATGCTGCCGTCCATGGGTCACAAAGAGTCAGATAGCACTCAGCAACTGAACAACAATATCTGGAGAAATCTATCTCCCCTGATATATATGTTTACATTTCAGAGAAGAATAAAGCCTGAAACCATGGAGACTTTTCAAAGTTGTAAACCTAGAGATTCTTGTCTTATTTTTCCTCTGGAGACTCTTATTTCCATTCCAAAGAACACAAGGGTCTAGAACTTCTCCAAGATAATTTGTTCACACTAGGGAGCAAAATTTTTCTTCCTCTCAGGGGACAAGTGGGACCATGTATATATAAGCTCTCCAGTTTACAACCTCTCAGTTACTGTTCAGTAGGGATAGAACCCCCTTTTGTCTATTTGGTTATTGTTGCATTATCCCAGAAAGTGTAACACTCTGACTTGATCTAGAAATCTCATTCTTTATTTCCATTGTAAATTAATTGAAGGTGGATATTGGAAACTTATCAATGGCCATAACCTCCAGGAAAACAATTGTGAAAAGTTTTGTTGGGTAGGCTTTCAGACGGTCTTATGCTTTGGGGAGTCATTGCAGTTTCAACCCTATTATGAAATTTTCCAGGAACAACCTACCAGTTGGTAGGCAGGATCTTTGGGAAGATTTAACTTGATTCACTCAGTTCTTCTTGTTCTGGAGTTAAAAGAGAGATGATGATGGGCTGGTTACCCTGCTCAGAGCCTTCCTAAATCCTACAAAAGAGGTTCCAAGATTAGAAGATATAGAAAGAAGATCATGAGTGATGGAGCATTAGAAATAAAGCAAGCATAAGACATAAGGAAGAAAAGGACATATTAGACCTCAGGTTTTGCTAGTGAAGAAAGGAACCTTAGCTCAAGTATGGGGTATGGGTAACCAGGAAGATTGGAGAAGGCAATGGCACCCCCCTCCAGTACTCTTGCCTGGAAAATCCCATGGACGGAGGACCCTGGTGGGCCGCAGTCCATGGGATCTCTAAGAGTCGGATACGACTGAGTGAATTCAATTTCACTTTTCACTTTCATGCACTGGAGAAGGAAATGGCAACCCACTCCAGTGTTCTTGCCTGGAGAATCCCAGGGACGGGGGAGCCTGGTGGGCTGCCATCTATGGGGTCGCACAGAGTCAGACACGACTGAAGCGACTTAGCAGCAGCAGCAGCAACCAGGAAGATGACTCAGAGATTTCTTATCAATCATGTTCAAGGGACATTGACTAAGTTAGTTTTTTGTGAGAAGAGTAGTTAAAGGGGAACATCACGGCTGAAAAGATCTGTACTAAAGGCTCTGTGAAATGAGGTTTTGGATAGTATAATAAGATCTCCTCCAACTGACCTTTAGTAAACAGATTAATGATGAAGTCCACTTGTCTGATATCCACAGTACTCTGCAGCTAGTAGTAGGTCCAGAAGATGATTCTTTCATATGGCATACACTTCAATTTCTATCAGTTGAGTTGTATGTCTACTAAGAATTAACAGTGTTTTTTCCTGAAATGTCTTATTCTTAATGACGTTGAGCATCTCTTTCTGTGTTGATTGGCCCTTTTTATATTTTTTTGGGGGGGAAATGTTTATTCAGAGTCTCTGCCTATTTTTTAAATTAGGTTATTTGTATTTTTGGTATTGAGCTTTAGTACTTATTTATACAGACTAGCTCTTTAATCTGACAGTTGTTTCACAAATATTTTATACCATACTGTACATTTGGTTTCCATTATATTGATGATATCCTTTGCAACTAAAACATTTTTAATCTAGTGCACTGGGATGACCCAGAGGGATGGTATGGGGAGGGAAGAGGGAGGAGGGTTCAGGATGGGGAACACATGTATACCTGTGGCGGATTCATTTTGATATTTGGCAAAACTAATACAATTTGTAAAGTTTAAAAATAAAATAAAATTAAAAAAAAGAAGAAATCAAATATATGTATTTTTCAAATTGCTTTTGCTTATAGTATCATAATTAAGAAAACATTGTGAAACTCGAAGTTATGATATTTATACCTCTCTTTTCTTCTGAGTTATTGTTCCAGCTATTACACTTAGGTCTTTAATGTATTAGTTTTTGTATATGATGTGAAGAAGTGATCCAGTTTTAATCACATGAGTGTGGATATCTGCTTGCCCAAGTAAAATTTTTCCAGAAGTATATTCTGTCCCTAATGAATTATCCTGGCACATTTGTTCAATTAACTATCAGTGTCATTTCTGAACTCTCTGTTCCACCAAGAGAAATACACACACACATACACATCTATATGCCCGAACCACATAAACTATAGTAGTTTGAATACCATAATTTTACAGTAAGTTTTGAAATCATGAGTTGTACGTCTGCCAACTTTCTTTTTGTTTTAAGATAGTTTTGGCAGTTCTGGGTATGCTACATTTCTGTATGAATTGTAAGATAAACTTGTTAAGATCAGTAAAAAGGCAATTTAATACTGATAAAGTGAGTGAAAGTTATTCAGTTGTATCTGACTCTTTGCGACCCCATGGACTGTACAGTCCATGGAATTCTTCAGGCAAGAATACTGGAGTGGGTAGCCTTTCCTTTCTCCAGGGGATCTTCCCAACCCAGGTATCAAACCCAGGTCTCCTACATCGCAGATGGATTCTTTATCAGCTGAACTACCAGGGAAGCCCTAATACGGGTAAGAATTGCATTAAATCTATGACAACTTGGATAGTATTTCCAGCTAAACAGTGTTAAGTCTTCTGATTTATGACTGGGGGATGTTTTCACATTTATATTGATCTCTTTTCGTTTCTTTCAGTGCTTTGTAGTTTTTGGTCTTATAGTTATTTTGCCAGATTTATTCGTAAGTATTTTATTCTTTTTTGGTATAATGGGAAATGAAATTGCTTTTTAGTTTTATTTCTGATTGTCCATGCTAATATATAGAAATAAAATTGGCGATGTATGTTGGTTTTGTATTCTACAACTTTGCTCTACTTGTTTAGTATTTCTAATTGTCTGTGTAAGTGTTTGTGTGTGTGGGGGGGGAGGGGGTGTATTCTTTAGGATTTCCTATACAGAAGCTTGACATTTGCAAATGGAGACAATTTTGCTCTTTCCTTCCTAATCTAGATTCTATTTATTTACTTGTTTAACCTAACTTCTCTGGCTAGAACCTCAAGGACAATGTTGAGTAGAATACTGAGAGTGCATATTCTTGTCTTGTTCCAGGATATTAAGGAAAATATTTGGGACTATCAGCATTAAGTATGATTCTATCTGTGGGTTTTTCATGGATGTCCTTTATCCCTTTATCAGGTAGAGGGACCTTAATTCTTTTTTTTTTTTTAATCATGAAATTGTTTTGTCAAATACTTTTTTTCTGTGACTATTGACTTAATTGTGTGTGTTGTGTGTATGTGTGTATGTAAGTTGACTTTATTCATTCATATAGTATATGGGTTATATTGACCCAGCTTGCATTCCTGGGATAAATCCCTCTTTGTGGTGGTATGTGATTTTTTGACATGTTGCTATATTTAATTTAATAGCATTTTGTTGAAGATTTTAAGATATATTATTATCTATATTTCCTTTCTTGAATATCTTTTTCTGCTGATGAATAATATTGGCCTTATAGAACAAGATGGAAAGTGTTTCCCCTTCTTTTAGTGTTGGTGAAGAATTATTATTAATTTTTAAATGTTTGGTAGAATTAACTTGTACAAATGTGTACCCTCTATTTGTACACATTTCTTTGTAGGAAGATTTTTCATTACTGACTCAATCTCTAGTTGTTAAAGGTCCTTTCAGATTTTCTACTTTTTGAGCCATTTGATATTTTTTGTCTTTCTAGCAATATGTCTATTTTTATCAGTATCTATTTTTTTTCATAAAATTGTTGTTTCTTTAAGATCAAAGTGATGCCCCCCTTTTCCCTCCCTATTTTTAGTAATATAAGTTTTGTTTCTTTTTTTTATCAGTCTAGGTAAAGGTTGTTAATTTTATTGATCTTTTCAAAGAGCCAACTTTTAGTTTTGTTGATTTTCTCTACTGTTTTTCTATTCTTTGATTCATTTGTTTCATCTCTAATCTTTATTATCTCTTTTTTCCTTCTTTGGATTTAGTTTTACCTCTTTTCTGGCTTCTTAAGCAGAAAGATTAAGTTATTGATTTAGGATCACTCTTCTAGTTTTTCCTTTTAATATAGGCTTCTGCAGCTGTGCATCCTCCCAAGTATTGCTTTAGCTGCATCCCACAAGATTTTACATAGTACTGTGTTTTCACTTTCATTGAAGTATCAATATTTTCTAAGTCTCCTGTGAAAGTGTTAGTCACTCAGTTGTGTCCAACTCTTTGTGACTACATGGACTGTAGCCCTGTAATCCACCAGGCTCCTCTGTCCATGGAGTTCTCTATGAAAGAAAACTGGAGTGGGTTGCCATTTCCTCCTCCAGGGACCTTCCTGACTGAGGGGTCAAACCCAGGTCTCTGGCACTGTAGGCAGATTCTTTACCATCTGAACCACCAGGAAAGCCCAATTTTCTTGTAATTTATTCTTTGACTTATTGGCTTTTTAGGAGTATGTGATTTAATTTCCAATATTTGTCATTTCCCAAATTTCACTCTTACATTTCTTTCTAACTTCATTATCTGTGATCAGGGAACTTTGTGTGATTTCTATCCTTTAAGTATATTGAAATTGTTTTATTGCATAATATATGGTCTATAAGTTGGAGAAGGAAATGGCATCCCACTCCAACTCCAGTATTCTTGCCTGGAGAATTCCATGGGTAGAGGAGGCTGACCAGCTACAGTCCATGGGGTCACCAAGAGTGGGACACAACTTAGTGACTGAGCATGCATGCATGCATGATCTATACTGGTGAAATATCTATATGCACTTAAGAACATTATAATGCTCTATTCTTATTGACTGAAGTGAGCAAAGGTATCTGTTAGTTCTAAGTTGTTTATACTTACGTGCACATCTATATCTATGTTGATCCTTCTGTCTTGTTGTATCTATTGACAAAACTGAGATTTTGAAGTCTTCCACTATTCTTGCCCATTTATTTTTTGATTTTTTTTTAGTTTTATTTAATAAATTTTGTTTATTTACTTATCCTACTCTGTTTATAGGATTATTGTATTATTTTCCCATGGTTCAGATCAGATCAGATCAGTCGCTCAGTCGTGTCCGACTCTTTGCGATCCCATGAATCGCAGCACGCCAGGCCTCCCTGTCCATCACCAACTCCTGGAGTTCCCATGGTTACTGTAACAAATTACCAGAAATTTAGTGGTTTAATGCAACAGAAGCAATCTTTCTCAGTTTTGGAGGCCTGGGGTCTGAAATAGTTTCCCTAGGCCAAAATCAAGACATCTACAAGGCTGCAATCCCTCTAGAGGTTCTAGGGGAGATTCACTATCTTGTCTTTTTCCAGTTTTTAATGATTTGTAACATTTCTTGGATTGTGGTACATCAGTGCAATTTCAAATCTCTCTTTGGTCAATTTTCACATAATTTCTTTCTCTTCTGTGTATGTCAGATCTCCTGTCTCCGTCTTATAAGGATAAAGGGCCCACTCATATCATTCAGGATAATCTTCCTATCTCAAGATTCCTAAATATATTATATCTGAAAAGTGTGATTAAATCGTTATAAAATAATGTGTGTCACATAAGGCAACATTCATAGGATACATAGATGAGGACATAGAATCTTTGGCTGGGGCAAATGTCAACAGTCCACAAGTATATGTGTTTATAGATATTGTATCTTTTTCTTGATGGAATGACCCTTTTATCATTATAAAGTATCATGGTTTGTCTCTAGTAATACTTTTTAGTTAAAGTCTATGTCTATTTTGTGTGGTGTCAGTATAGTCTATGCAGTTTATTTTTGGTTATTATTTTCATGATGTATTCATTTATGTCTTTTAGATTCAAAGACACAAATAGTTGGTAATATTTTAATGTCTCCTTCACTCTGTAGTGTATTTTGCTAACCATGGAATTATTGTTTAACTGTTCTTTCCCTCCCTTGCCGCACACACCTTGACTGTACTTTCTCATTGTCTTCTGGCCTCCGAGGTTTCTGATGACAAATTAGTTGTTAACGTTTTTGAGCATCCCTTGTATTGAATCACATTTCTTTTGCTGTTTCAAGAATCTTTCTTTGTCTTGATTTTAGACAGATTTGATGTATCTTGGTGGGTGTGTCATTGATTTATTTTAAAGATTCTTGAGTTTTGGGATATGTAGATTCACATATTTTATTAAAAAAGATCTTTTTTTGGCCATTGTTTCACCAAATATTGCTTCTATCTCTTTTTTTCTCCCCTCTGTTTACTGTCTTTGTGGAACTCCCTTTATAGATATGTTGGTAGAGTTGACTGTGTCTCATAGGTTTCTGGGGCTCTGTTCATTTTCCTCCCTTTTTTGTTGTTTTTGTTACCCAGACTAGATAATCTAAATGAAATTATTTTCAAGTTTTCTGATTTTTAATTCTGCTTATTTAAATGTTTTTGGGTCCTCCTGATATTTTTTTATTTTTTTTACTTTAGAGATAGTACTTTTCAATACTCAAATTTCTATTTGTGTCTTTAGAATAAGTTCTGCGTTTTTATTTGTAATCTCTGTTTAGTTAGATATCATTCACATACTTTCCTATTTCTTTGAACATATTTAAAGCTTCCCATTTGAAGTCTTTGCCTACGAAGTCCAATGTAGGGACATTCCTATAGACAGATTCTATTGACTGCTTCCTATCTTTCCTCATGACTTTGTACTGTTGTTTGTTGTTGATGCTGCTATTATTTAATGACTTTTTGAAGTAATTCTGCAAAATCATATTATTTTCATATGTGGTCATTGAAGTCCCTGATTGGTTAACTTACTAGTCAGCTAATGATTGACAGAGATTTCCTTAAATGCACTCGTCTCACACACTAGTAAATTAATGCTCAAAATTCTGCAAGGCAGGCTTCAACAGTACCTGAACCATGAACTTCCAGATCTTCAAGCTGGATTTAGAAAAGGCAGAGGAACCCGAGATCAAATTGCCAACATTCGTTGGATCATAGAAAAAGCAAGAGAGTTCCAGAAAAACATGTATTTCTGCTTTATTGACTATGCCAAAGCCTTTGACTGTGTGGAGCACAACAAACTATGGAAAATTCTTCAAGATATGGCAATACCAGACCACCTGACCTGCCTCTTAAGAAATCTGTATGCAGGTCAGGGAGCAACAGTTAGAACTGGACATGGAACAACAGACTGGTTCCAAATTGGGAAAGGAGTTCATCAAGGTGGTATATTGTCACCCTGCTTATTTAACTTATATGCAGAGCACAGCATGAGAAATGCTGGTCTGGATGAAGCACTAGCTGGAATCAAGATTGCTGGGAGAAATATCAATAATCTCAGATGATACCACCCTTATGGCAGAAAGTGAAGAGGAACTAAAAAGCCTCTTGATGAAAGTGAAAGAGGAGAGTGAAGTTGGCTTAAAGCTCAACAATCAGAAAACTAAGACCATGGCATCTGGTCCCATTACTTCATGGCAAATAGATGGAGAAACAGTGAAAAGAGTCACAGATTTTATTTTTGGGGGGCTCCAAAATCACTGCAGGTGGTGATTGCAGTCATGAAATTAAAAGGCACTTGCTCCTTGGAGGAAAAGTTATGACCAACCTAGATAGCATATTGAAAAGCAGAGACATTACTTTGCCGACAAAGGTCCATCTAGTCAAGGCTATGGTTTTTCCAGTGGTCATGTATGCATGTGAGAGTTGGACTGTGAAGAAGGCTGAGTGCCAAAGACTGGATGCTTTCACAGTGTGGTGTTGGAGAAGACTCTTGAGAGTCCCTTGGACTGCAAGGAGATGCAATCAGTCCATGATAAAGGAAATCAGTCCTGAATATTCATTGGAAGGACTGATGCTGAAACTGAAACTCCAATACTTTGGCCATCTGATGTGAATTCAGGCCACCTGACTCATTAGAAATGACCCTGATGCTGGGAAAGATTGAAGGCAAGAAGAGAAGGGGATGACAGAGAATGGGATGGTTTGATGGCATCACCGACTCAATGGACATAAGTTTGAGTAGGCTCAGGGAGCTGGCAATGGATAGGGAGGCCTGGCGTGCCGCAGTCCATGGGGTAGCAGAGTCGGACACGACTGAGCGACTGAATTGAACTAGCCCGAAATAATGGATACCTCATTCCTTTTACTCTTTTTGCCCCATTTGTTGTTTTCTCCAACTGTTGTATCACTGTGGCTGCCTATAATGTTTGATGATTTTTGATGATTCTCTATGACACATGCCCATGGGGAAAAGGTTTTCCTTGAAGATGTTCTGAGTCAGGTCAAGTAAAGAGATGTTTTGCATATGGGATTTACCAGGGAACTTTCAAGCAGATCAAATCATAACAGTTATCTGGAAAACAGGCCTTGGAGTTGCACTCAATTCATTGTGTTCCCTGCAGACATTGTTATACTTCTAGCCTTTTTTTTTTTTTTTTTGGTGATTATTGGTTTTCTAGACAAACACATATTTGGAAAGACAAGGATGATTAAGGCAAGTTAAAATATCATGGAGCTTTCTGTTCTTACCAAGATTCAGCTACTTTTTCTCAGATTAACACTACCTGTATTATTAAAAGATTTTGCTTAGTTTTGATTTCTAAAAAAGTTGACTTTGCCAGTTTTTCCAGTGTTCTTTTTTTTTTTTTTTATGGATACAAAGAATTTTGGAGGTCTCTTCACCACCATCCCTGGTGATATCAACCAGACTAAATTCTTCAGGGTCTCCACTGATGGTGAAGTTTTTTTGTATAAAGACAATAGCAAATGCTTCAAATATTTCTCCTCCACTGAAGGAAAGCACATTGCAATAACTTAGTTAATTTTATTTTTAAATTATATTTAAGTTGTGAGAATTTTAAAAATCTTAAACACAGAAAATATTGATATTTATTATGATAATGCAAATGGATTTTTAATTTAATTGACTAAGCCCTTTTTTCATTAAATTTTTAAGATGATGAAAATTTTCCTTAAGCATACAGAGGCTGCTGCTCCTACCTTCATAATCTTTCTTTCAGATTCAAGTTATAACATTGACTAAGCATTATTAGTCAATTTCTCCAAAATTGAATCTTTGTTCTAGGTCCATACATTTTAAAATACATGTGAATACATGTTTATGTATATATGTATGTATGATCATACATATATAAGTTTACAAAGATTAACATATACATACATGTGTATATATGTATCAGTTCAGTTCAGATCAGTCGCTCAGTCATGTCCAACTCTTTGAGACCCCATGAATCGCAGCACGCCAGGCCTCCCTGTCCATCACCAACTCCCGGAGTTCACTCAGACTCATGTCCATCGAGTCAGTGATGCCATCCAGCCATCTCATCCTCTGTCGTCCCCTTCTCCTCCTGCCCCCAATCCCTCCCAGCATCAGAGTCTTTTCCAATGAGTCAACTCTTCGCATGAGGTGGCCAAAGTACTGGAGCTTCAGCGTTAGCATCTTTCCTTCCAAAGAAATCCCAGGGCTGATATGTATACATATACCTATATGTATATGTGAGTGTGCACATGCACACACTCAGACTCACAGTTTTACATTGTCTTTATACTTTATTCTAATATACAACAGTTAAATATTTTTAATATCCAAGGCTGCCCTTCAAACAATCTATAAAGAGTGATTCTTTCATAGTTTTTTGTATTGTTTAAACTGCAGATAAACATTTTACCTGTTAAATATTGGAGTGAATCATTTGATTCTAATTATTCATCTGAAAATAAAAATATACAGGACTCTAGGATTTTGGAATATTTTAGATTCACTAAAATTTAGATATTTTAATTATTAAATATATGGGAAAATTCTACATAAGAGAACCAGTTTCTCTATGAATAACATATGTTATTGAAATCTTAGGATTTTTAGCAATTTCCTGATATAAAACTGTGTATGTTTATATCATGTAAGGGTTGTTGTTATTTAGTCACTAAGTTGTGTCTGACTCATTTGCGACCTTATGGACTGTAGCCCACAAGTCTCCTTTGCCCCTGGGATTTCCTAGGCAAGAATACTACAGTGGGTTGCCATTTCCTTCTTTAGGGAATCTTCCCAACTCAGAGAGCAAACCCTTGTGTCCGACACTGGCAGGCAAATTCTTTACCAGTGAGCCACCAGGGAAGCCCCAGGTAAGGGTACAGTATCAGAATTACAACTACATGTGCAATGTATTTTGCCAAAGTGTTATTCATTTTCAAGAATTCGTTTATAAATTTGAATAACACATTTTTAGTAGTTTGGTTTGTTATTTGCAGAACACATAATATTCATGCAAGCATTTGTTTTCAAGTATGCTAACTATTAATAAGTGGATACAGTTATATCTATATAGTCATCAACCTTCTGCAAACTTTTATGGAAAATTGTTCTTTATTACTGTCATTTTAGTCACTTACTTCCCAGGTGCTGCTAGTGGTAAAGAACCTTCCTATCAATACAGGATGCATAAGAGACATGGGTTTAATTCCTGGGTCAGTAATACCCTCTGGAAGAGGTAATAGCAATCCACTCTAGAATTCTTGGCTGGAGAATCCTGTGGACAGAGGAGCCTGACAGGCTACAGCCCATAGGGTCACAAAGAGTCAGACATGACTGAAGCAACTTAGCATGACATGACTATTGTATTACTGGCAACTGCCATCTTACCAGTGTGCCTACTGTATGTGTTATTCAAGGTGATACTTTTTAGTTTCCTCACTTAAATTTTTATTGATAAAAAATTTATTGATTAGTAAATTGCTTCTTAATCATTTACACTGCATTAGATAATTCAGTGGAAAGGTTAATAGAGGTCATTATGGGTTGTATCCAGTGATGTGCTTTCTCTAGTGATGGGTGCTGTGCAGAGTTGTGTGAGGCATGGTGATAATCATCACATTCAGAAAGTTTACATAAAGGTCATGCAGAGATTTCAAATATTTATTCAACAACAGTGCAACTCATTGCAAAACAGTTTTGCTCTACAAATAAAATTTCTGTGCATACTAAAATTGAAATTTCATAGATAAGTAAAGACACATCTGATGAACATTCTTCATAATAATATTTATGTAGTTATATTAAAGAAAAAACTTGAGCAAAATGCATTAGTAGAAGTAAAGAATATAAATAACAGAGTCAATACATAATGATAAGAGGTTTGATTTGACATAAAGATATAACTTTATAACTTTTTTTTAATGGAGACATAATGTTGACTCAAAATATACAAATTGAATACAGACAAAATTAAGCAATTAAGACACGGTCTTGTTTCAATTAGAACAATCTGAAATAATAGAATTAGGAGAACTTTATACATAGCAATTTTTTTATTTTTGATACAGAGTTAGCAGTACAAAACAGTAGAGAAAGACTTCTCAATAGATGATGATGGAAAAAATGATCATTAATATAAAAATTAAAACTAACTTCCTATATTGTTATAGAAAACTGAATTCTAGATTGGTTAACATTTTTAGAATGTAATACAGAACATTGCCTGTGTGAACTTAGGATAGGGAAGAGTTTAATAAACAAGATATGAAATTGCATACCATATAGAAAAAAATATGGGTAAGTTCAACTACATTCAAATTATGAATTTCTTTTTGAAAGGCCTCATATCTAGAGTGGGGATACATGCCATAAAATTAATAAGATATTTACCATATGTAATTGGCAAAAACTAGTATCTGATATGGGCTTCTCTGGTGGCTCAGAGGGTAAAGTGTCTGCCTGCAAAGCAGGAGACCTGGATTTGATCCCTGGGTTAGGAAGATCCCCTGGAGAAGGAAATGGCAACCCACTCCAGTACTCTTGCCTGAAAATCCCATGGACAGAGAAGCCTGGTAGACTACAGTCCATGGGATTACAAAGAGTCGGATACAAGAAAATGGCAACCCACTCCAGTATTCTTACCTAGAGAATCCCGTGGACAGAGGAACCTGGTGGGCTGCTGTCCATGGGGTCGCACAGAGTCGGACACAAATGAAGTGACTTAGCATGCCTGCATGCATTGGAGAAGGAAATGGCAACCCACTCCAGTATTCTTGCCTGGAGAATCCCAGGGACAGAGGAACCTGGTTGGCTGCTGTCTATGGGGTCGCATAGAGTCAGATACCACTGAAGCAACTTAGTAGCAGCAACAGCAGCAGCAGCAGTATCTGATATATATAAACAAAGTGGAGTCGCTCAGTTGTGTCCAACTCTTTGCGGCCCCGTGGACTGCAGCCCACCAGGCTCCTCTGTCCATGGGATTCTCCAGGAAAGAATACTGGAGTGGATTGCCATTTCCTTCTCCAGGGGGATCTTTCCAACCCAGGGATCAAACCCACGTCTCCCTCATTGCAGGCAGACGCTTTAACCTCTGAGCCACCAGAGAAGCCTATATATAAACAAAAACACCTTCAATTTGATAAAACAAAAAGGTGAAAGCTAAAGGGGAAAAAAGTCCAAAATTTAAATAAATAGATTTTTAAAATAGAATATGAAACATTAATGGTCATTAATGGTCCTGTCTGAAAGATACACAATGTCATTTGCAATGACAAAAATGGAAACTAAAACCACAAAAGGTTAATTTACTAAAATGACCATATTGAATATATTCTAGCCATTCTGGGAAATAAATCAATGCCTAGATATATTCTCTAAAGAAACTGTCACTCTGTAAATCAGGAGACATGCACAAGAGCATCCATAGAAACAGGACTAAGAAAAAATCGTAGTATTAGACCCAACCCAAATATCCGCTAAACAATAGAAGGGATTTATTGTAGTTTATTCATATAGCAAAATATTCTTTAACAGTTTAAATTAATAAACTAAACTTATAGTGAGCAATATCAATAAATCTCAGAAATTAATGTTAAATTTCAAAACAAGCCTTCAAATGATGTATGCAATTTGATTCATTTCATATAAAGCTCTGACCTGTGGGATAGTTTGACTTTTGCTGGACCTGGTTTGAGAAACCAGCATTTCATGTGGAGAGAATTTGTGTGTGCTGGCTTAGTCATGTCTAACTCTTTGCAACACCATGGACTGTAGCTCACGAGGATCCTCAGTCCATGGAATTTTCCCACCAAGAATACTGAAGTAGATTGCCATTTCCTTCTCCAGGAAATCTTCCCAACCCAGGGCTTGAACCCACCTCTCCTGCATCTGCAGGTGGATTCTTTACCACTGAGCCACCTGGGAAGCCCTATGGAGAGAAAAGTGAGCAACAATAAAGAAAAGTATGAGATTTGTTTGGGAAATGACAGGTACAGTTGCTATCTGGACAAAAGTTGATCGAGTTTTTCTGTAAAAAGCTAGATAATATTTTAGGCTCTGTGTACTATTAGGGACCCTGTGGTGACTATAGGGTTAAGAAGTTAAATACAGTATATAAACAAATGGATATAGAAACTTTATTTACAAAAGCAGATCGAAGGCTTGGTTTAGCCCTTGGATGGTATGTCCCAACCCTGTGCTAGCGGATGGGCTGTCTAAAGATTTGCATCCCACACCCTTACCTCTGAGTGTTTTATCCTCTATGAGATACGATATCCATCTTGTCTCTTGGAAAATAAATCCCCTTTCTTGACAGATTTTTTCCTGAGGAAATTGCTGCAAAAGCAAGCTGTGGTAGTGAGGACTTTTCTAGGTAGGCTTCTGGAGCCAGACTTCATAGAAAGGGCTCATTTTATCACATTGTGTGTGTGTGTGTGTGTTTCAGTGTACATTTAATGTTATATTCCCCTTCATGAACCTGGCCCAGTATAAGTCTCTGACACATAATAATAGTTGTTCAGTTGCTCAGTGATGTCTGACTCTTGATGTCTGACTCTTTGCGGCCCCACGGACTGCAGAATACCAGGCTTCCCTGTCCTCCACTATATGTCTCGGAATTTGCTGAAACTCATGTCCATTGAATCAGTGATGCCATCCAACCATCTCATTCTTCATCGCTCCCTTCCCCTCCTCCCCTCAATCTTTCCTAGTATCAGGGTCTTTCCCAGTGAGTTGACTCTTCACATGAGGTGATCGAAGTGTGAAGCTTCAGCTTCAGCATCAGTCCTTCCAATGAGTATTCAGGGTTGATTTCCTTTATTGACTGGTTTGATCTCCTTGCAGTCCAACAGACTCTCAAGAGTCTTCTCTAGAACCCCAATTTGAAAGCATCAGTTCTTCAGTGCTTAA
Organism: Bos indicus x Bos taurus; assembly: GCF_003369695.1. Taxonomy (NCBI): domain Eukaryota; kingdom Metazoa; phylum Chordata; class Mammalia; order Artiodactyla; family Bovidae; genus Bos; species Bos indicus x Bos taurus. Next base: position 22,525,158 of record NC_040103.1, on the reverse strand, counting down.
CCTTCTTTATGGTCCAAATCTCACATCTGTACATGACTATGGGAAAAACTATAGCTTTGCGTATACAGACCATTGTTGCTTTTTAATACACTGTATGGGTTTGTCATAGCTTTTCTTCCTAAGAGCAAGTGTCTTTTAATTGCATGGCTGCAGTCACTGTCTGAAGTGATTTTGGAGCTGAAGAAAAGACACATCAATCAATCAGTCAATTCAGTCACTCAGTTGTGTCCGACTCTTTGCAACCCCCTGAACTGCAGCACGCCAGGCCTCCCTGTCCATCACCAACTCTCAGAGTTCACCCAAACTCATGTCCACTGAGTTGATGATGCCATAATAGAGTAATAAGTGAAGGACTTCTGAGTCTTAGAGACCATGAATTTAATCTTGTGACTAATTTTGCTATACTCTGAGTATGGAAATTTAGCTTTCGTTTAGAAATCCGAATTGTTTTTTGCTGTTTTTTTTTTTTCTTAAATCAAATCCTCCCTTCCTCTGTTTCTCTCCATTCTTTCCTCCCTCTTGCCCTTCCTTTCCCCTATCCTTCCTGCCTCCCTTTCATTCTTCTCTGAGATTTTGGCTACATTGTTAGAAAGTATACAGATTGAGTAGAAAAATAAAAATCCATACATTGGTGTGCTTATTCTCAAACAGAGAGTCTTAACAGAATTTTTCTTATAAATCACATGAGATGTGAGATATTCTTTCTTACAGAAAAGTGTATCCACACAGTATATAAAAATTAATGCCTTTAATTGGAGTTTATTGTACTTTGAGGCTTCCATAGTTGGCTGTAAAAGGTTATATTTATGAATTAAAGAAAATTGTGAACACAAAGTCAGGGATTAAGTAGTTTGGGGATACTAATCCATTATTTTGCCTGCATTTTGCAAATACTTGTTGGGGTGTCAACAACATGGAATATAGGTTTGTGGATTATTGTAGGACTATTTTACACAATATTAGCAATTGCAAAATTACCTGTATTTCCAGTTTGAACAATGTGGTGCCAGCTTTTTATCTCAAGCAATAATAAACCTAAAGAGAGATTAACTGGATGCAGTAATAGTGAAAAACATGCCTAATGGTTATTTGATTTTTTATAATTTTTCATTTGCATGTCATTACCATAACTGATAAGAATGTCAAAGAACTGCATTTTTCACAGACATACCAATCAAGAAAGCAAACAAATTACGATCACAATTGTAACACTGAAACATGAATACTGGCCATTTGTCTGATGAATTTAGCTTGTAAACATTTCTCAGGGTGTATTCAGTATACTTCTTTGGACATGCTGCAAGTGTTATTTTTGGTCATATGAATGAACCATCTTAAAATATTGGGGCTTGTAGAAAACAGGCCAGCAGACTAGAACTCTGCAAGGGAATTGGGGTGGGAGTGGAGCGTGGAATGTTGGACATACAACTCTTAAAATTATGCCAGGAAAATGAGAGTGGAGGACCTAACAGTATCTGTCAATTCCATTAACAAATAAATCAAAACATTGCTAGTTTATTTATGTTTTTTTAGGTCCAAAGAGTCCTGTATCATTTGAAGATGAAGACTGTTTTATTTGTTTATTTAAGAGTTCAAATTTTGAAACTGTGTTTATGTTTTATTTTATAATTGTTGACTCTTTGGCAAATTGGCAGACAGCACAAATCCAAGTACTGAAGAACATTCTATTCCATTATTTAAATTAAGAAGTAGGAAAGATAAACATGTTATTAAAATAAAAGATAATTAAGTGAAAACAACTAATACAACAGTTATTTTAGTTCTTTTAAACTCAGTGGAAGTTTATGAGGATAATTTCCTATTTTGAATTCAGCATGAATATTAAAAACATTATTAATTTGCTTTTGTACTCACAATAGCAAAATTTAAGTGTTTTAAGTAACCATAGTTACATTTAATTAAATCCTTAAATATACATTTTCCTACCACGTTTCTTTCTTTCTTTCTTTTTTTTTTAGTATATTTACACTTGTAAATAGTGTTGAAATGGCCCATTTGGAATGCTCTAAAGTTTTCAGTTCAGTTCAGTCGCTCAGTTGTGTCCGACTCTGTGACCCCATGGACTGCAGCAGGCCAAGCTTCCCTGTCCCTCACCTCCCGGAGTTTGCTCAAACTCATATCCATTGAGTCGCTGATGCTACCCAACCATCTCATCCTCTGTCGTCCTCTTCTCCTCCTTCCTTTACTCTTTCCCGATATCATAACCTTTTCTATTGAGTCAGTTCTTCACATCCGCAGGCCAAAGTAAAATTTTCACGTGATCTGAAATTTACGATGACAGCTTGTATTTATTTATGTGGCCACTAGATGGCAGACCTAACACTAAGCAGAATTTAGGCACAAAAAATAGATCAATTCCCCAAGTAACTGGAATAAAACAACAAAGTTTCTTTCAAACCTTATGTAGCCTTTCAGCCTAATCACATTCTATAGTTTTAAAGGGGATATGGTAATGGATGTGATCTAATTTTTTTTACAAACATGTAAGATTTTAACAGTTTACAAATCTATATTCTTTCTCACAATCTTTTAAATTAAGACTGATAAGCACTGTCATATTATTAATGAAAACATAGTTTCTCAGAGCATATGGCAAAGGTTATTTCTTTAGAGGACTACAAGGAGATAACTTTGGAGAATTTTGCTTGAGGTCTTCAGAATTTAATTATACTACAGTTTGAGATGATTCTGGGATAATTATTGATTCCGTACCTGATATATATTTTCAACTTATGCCCTATACCTTTATGTTTCCAAAAGCTCAATCTTTCTAGGAGACTGCAGAATCAATTAGAACTACAAAACCATCCCCTCCTCAATGATACTGACCTCTCACTTTTTGATTTTTTCTCGCCCTTTGGATTCTGGAACTGAATTATCTTCATCTCTCTTCCTTCTATTTCATCTTTTGTGTTCATTGAAACCTTCCATCGCCATCACTTAAATAGTCTCTTGATTTCTGAAATTGAGCAGTGGGCTGCAGCTTATTTTCAGCTTTTGAAAATAGGCCAGCAGTTTCTAAAGATCTAACAGGAATCTCTTGCAGAATTTAGAAGCTTGTGTATGTGTGTGCACACACTTTTCCAGCCTAGCAAAAAGGATAAAATGATACGAGATGATTCCCAGGTCTGGTTATCTAATTGGCAAGATAAAGTTGAAATAGCCATTAGGTCAGAATCTTTAATATTCAGAACACTTTTAAGCTGTGAAAGAAAATTTTATTTTGGTAAATATTACTGGATATAAGAGCCCCTGGGGTGGAAAACAATGTAAGGCCAGCTCTTCTAATATCAACTTAGTCTCTTTATACAAATTAGAAGTTTGTATTCACACCATAGAATATCCTGACCACAGGTTATGCTTTTAATAATATAGAGTGAATTTAAAAGTGGCCTTTTAGTCTTAGAACCTTATAATAATTGAACACAGGATGTGGTTATGTGTAAAATTTAGATTACAAGAGTATTATATTTTCTCTCTTTTATTACCAAAGCAATGTAAGTTCACTATAGGAAAAAAAAAAAAAAAATACAAGTTACAAATAGAGAAAAAAAAAATCCCAAACCTAAAAATCCCCTTTGTGACCACCTTTGTGAATACCTTTACAGAGCTTGCAGTTTTATTATTTGATTTTAGATTGAATGATTTACTTGAAGTAAGTCTAGATGGTGAGAATTCATGTGCCCTTTACTGGTTTTATGCAATGGTACCATCTTATAAAACTATAGTACAGTATCACAACCAGCATTTATATTGATATGGTTAATATACAAAATGTTAATTAACATCAATACAGAGATCCCTCCCATTGCCCTTTTATAGCCACACAAACTTCACTCCCACTTCCACCCCCTCCTTAACTGGTGACAATCACTAATTCATTCTCTAGTTCTAAATTTTGCCATTTAAAGAAAGTTATATGAAAGCAATCCCACAATATGTAAACTTTGATGATTGGCTTTTTTCACTTAGCATCATTCTCTGGAGATTCATCAGATTCTTTCATCCATCAGTAATTCAATACAATTTTTGTTAAAAGAGATTCCATGGTATGGATATTAATAATATAAAACAGTTTGTTTAACCAGTCACCCATTGAAGTACTGGGTGTTTCCAGTTAGAGGCTGTTATAAATTAAACTGCTATAAACATTCATAAGCAAACTGTGGAAAATTCTTCAAGAGATGGAAATACCAGACCACCTTACCTGCCTCCTGAGAAATCTGTATGCAGGTCAAGAAACAACAGTTAAACTAGACATGAAACAATGGACTGGTTCCAAATTGGAAAAGGAGTATGTTAAGGCTGTATATTGTCAGCCTGCTTATTTAATTTATATGCTGAATACATCATGTAAAATGCTGTACTGGATAAAGTACAAGCTAAAATCAAGATTGCAGGGAGAAATATCAATAACCTCAGATATGCAAATGACACCACCCTTATGGCAGAAAGTGAAGAGGAACTGAAAAGCCTCTTGATGAAAGTGAAAGAGGAGAGTGAAAAAGTTGGCTTAAAGCTCAACATTCAGAAAACGAAGATCATGGCATCTGGTCCCATCACTTCATGGGAAATAGATGGGGAAACAGTGGAAACAGTGTCAGACTTTATTTTTTGGGGCTCCAAAATCACTGCAGATGGTGATTACAGCCATGAAATTAAAAGACGCTTACTCGTTGGAACGAAAGTTATGACCAACCTAGATAGCATATTAAAAAACAGAGATATTACTTTGCCAGCAAAGGTCCGTCTAGTCAAGGCTATGGTTTTTCCAGTGCTCATGTATGGATGTGAGAGTTGGACTGTGAAGAAAGCTGAGCGCCGAAGAATTGATGCTTTTGAACTGTGGTGTTGGAGAAGACTCTTGAGAGTCCCTTGAACTGCAAGGACATCCAACTTGTTCATTGGAAGAACTGATGCTGAGGCTGAAACTCCAATACTTTGGCCACCTCATGCGAAGAGCTGACTCACTGGAAAAGACCCTGATGCTGGGAGGGATTGAGGGCAGGAGGAGAAGGGGACGACAGAGGATGAGATGGCTGGATGGCATCACCGACTTGATGCACATGAGTTTCGGTGAACTCTAGGAGTTGGTGATGGACAGGGAGGCCTGGTGTGCTGCGATTCATGGGGTTGCAAAGAGTAAGACACGATTGAGCAACTGAACTGAACTGTGAATTATAAGTTATTGTCTCATCTGTCCTTTGCTCAGTTCTCTAAGTTAAGGAGTGACTTTTAAGTAAGAACACCTCTTTTTTTTTTTTTTTTTCATAAGAAACTATTTGCTGTTTCTGAAGACTTCAGTGATTTAAAAATACTTCATATGAATAAGGTCAGAGCAAGGTTTACACAAGCTTCCATTTTTGTATTTAAATGATTGTCTTCAGAAGCCTTCTCCTTGTCTTCACTTTCCGACCATTATTTCTCACATTCCTTTAAGCATCTCTTCTCTTCTTCTTCCAATAGAATATTCACTCTTCACAAACACACCCACACAAACACACACAGAGTTACTGAACTTGTATTACAGCCAATGTTACAGCAGCAATGAAACATCTCTGCAGATTTCTTTATGATTATAATGATTATCACCAGGTAAGTTTTCTGAGGTTCAGAAAATAAAACTGTTTGCATTTTATGATTAGTCTCCAGCTGATTGTGATAAAGAAATCATCCAATTAGAGAAGCTGAATGGAATTCCAAGGAATCCCTGAGCTCATCCCTTTGTTAGACAATTATCAACAGAGATCATTTTGAAAGCCTATTTCTACTTGGGGTCAGGATCATCACAGATTTAACCCATAATAATTCTTTTGTTATGAGGCACTTTCATAAGCAGCTTCTGAAAAATGGCATAGTTTTAGTTCTTTAAACAGACATTTCTCATGAATCCTGAGTGTTACCGTCAACTGGAGGCCAGCATCTTGGAGATAGGTCAGAGGGTGGCAGAGAGATTAGACAACTAATATATTGCCTGCAATGTAACTAGTCAGTTCAGAAGAATTTGGACTTAATAAATCCTGTGCATTTACAACACCTTCCTTTCGTTGACAGCATGTGTCTCTAAGGCTTCTCTCCTTTGCTATCTATTTGACCCCAAAGCAACCATCTTTCTCTTTTGTTGGAGGTGCTCATACTACTGTCTACCACCTCTGCCTACTCAGTGTCTGGTGATGGCCCTGTCTTCTAAATGAATATCCTTACACTGCATTCAACTGCCTTAACTTGACCTTAATTTCCTTGGCACAGTCTTTTCTCTTCATGTGAGTTGTTCATTTTAATCCTCATATTCTACACATGTCTCATGTTATTCTGTTTATTCTACTCCCTTGATTGTAGAGGAAAAATGCACACTCCTTGTACGATGTTATGGAAGATGCAGGCACGAGCAAGTCACCTAAGCTCTCAGCTATGAAGTGTGTGTGTGTCTGTGTGTGTTGATTCTGTAGAGCTAGGATAACAGCTTTAGCTCTAACAAGGGTCACTGTGGGAGTGAAATAAGATAGCATCTAGCACAGGAGTGAAACATGGCACACAATGAGCTCTCAGGAAACATTAAATCCTTGACTTTATTTCTCGTTTAAAACAATGGTATTTCAATAAATGCTTACATGTACTTTATTTGACTTAGTATTCTAGACCAAGGACTACCACTGCGTGTTTGCTAACTTTAGGTAAATAACCTAAATAAATTCACAGCTTGAATTTCTCTTTTGTTAAATGAGAATACAACAAAGCTCATGTTTTCTTTAGGACTGCCTGAAGAGCAAAGAACATAGTATACATGAATGTACTTTTTAACATTTAAAACTCTGTTTAGGTTAAAGTTATAAATATATAATATGATTGTACTCATTGAATGCCTACTGTGTGCTTATATGCAGAGCAAGTATTGTGTGTATATCAGCTTAAATCTGGATAATAACTTGTTCATTGTCAATTATACTGGAGAGAAACACTCATTCAATCTTCTAGAATTTAATGAAAGAGTACTTTTAATATACAATGTCTCTCCTTTATCAACAGTCTTTTATAATTCAGATACTCTGTCTTGAAAAAAGATGGTCAAATTGCCAAATCACCTGGCTGTCCATTGGAGCTTAAGTTTTTTTGTCAATAAGTAATTCATATACAGATTAAAAATAAAAGCTTTGTACTTTATGTGCAAAAGATGAATGTATTAACTTTTTAAAAACAGATTAAAAAAAAAAGATGAATGGGAATTGTTTTCCAGTGTACTTGTATATAAATATACACTTCCTGTCCCCACCCCCCGACACCTCCCTGCACAAACGATTTCCCTTTTCTTTCTTTCCCCTACCCGCTGGCAGCTACCATTCCATTTTCCACTTCTATAACTTTGACTATTTTAGGTACCTCCTATAATTGGAATCATGCAATACTTATCCTTAGGTGAATGGCTTATTTTACTTAGTATAATGTCATTTAGGTTTATCCATATTGTTACAAATGATAGGGTTTTCTTTCCTAAGGCTGAATAATATTCCATTATATATATGTCACATTTTCTTTATACATTCATCCATTGATGGACAGATGGGTTATTTCTGTATCTTGTCTATTGTACATAGTGCTACAATGAACATGCTGTTGCAGATGTCTGTTTGAGATCCAGATTTCAATTCTTTTGTTTATATACCCAGAAATGGGATTGCTGGGTCGTATAGCAAACACCCTCTTCCAACAACACAAGAGAAGACTCTACACATGGACATCACCAGATGGTCAACACCGAAATCAGATTGATTATATTCTTTGCAGCAAAGATGGAGAAGCTCTATACAGTCAACAAAAACAAGACCAGGAGCTGACTGTGGCTCAGATCATGAACTCCTTATTGCCAAATTCAGACTGAAATTGAAGAAAATAGGGAAAACCACTAGACTATTCAGTTATGACCTAAATCAAATCCCTTATGATTATACACTGGAAGTGAGAAATAGATTTAAGGGACTAGATCTGATAGATAGAGTGCCTGATGAACTATGGACAGAGGTTCATGACATTGTACAGGAGACAGGGATCAAGACCATCCCCATGGAAAAGAAATGCAAAAAAGCAAAATGGCTGTCTGGTGAGGCCTTACAAATAGCTGTGAAAAGAAGAGAAGCAAAAAGCAAAAAAGAAAAGGAAAGATATAAGCATCTGAATGCAGAGTTCCAAAGAATAGCAAGAAGAGATAAGAAAGCCTTCCTCAGCAATCAATGCAAAGAAATAGAGGAAAACAACAGAATGGGAAAGACTAAAGATCTCTTCAAGAAAATTAGAGATACCAAGGGAACATTTCATGCAAAGATGGGCTCGATAAAGGACAGAAATGGCATGGACCTAACAGAAGCAGAAGATATTAAGAAGAGGTGGCAAGAATACTCAGAACGGTACAAAAAAGATCTTCATGACCCAGATAATCATGATGGTGTGATCACTGACCTAGAGCCAGATATCCTGGAATGTGAAGTCAAGTGGGCCTTAGAAAGCATCACTACGAACAAAGCTAGTGGAGATGATGGAATTCCAGTTGAGCTATTTCAAATCCTGAAAGATGATGCTGTGAAAGTGCTTCACTCAATATGCCAGCAAATTTGGACAACTCAGCAGTGGCCACAGGACTGGAATCAAGATTACTGGGAGAAATATCAATAACCTCAGATATGAAGATGACACCACCCTTATGGCAGAAATGAAGAAAACTAAAGAGCCTCTTGATAAAAGTGAAAGATGAGAGTGAAGAAGTTGGCTTAAAACAACATCCAGAAAACTAAACTTATGGAATCTGGTCCCATCACTTCATGGCAAAGGGATAGGGAAACAATGGACATAGTGACAGACTTTATTTTCTTGGGCTTCAAAATCACTGTAGATGGTAACTGCAGCCATGAAATTAAAAGGCACTTGTTTCTTGGAAGAAAAGCCATGACCAACCTAGACAGCATGTAAAAAAGCAGAGGCATTACTTTGCCAACAAAGTCCACCTTGTCAATGCTATGTTTTTTCCAGTAGTCATGTATGGATGTGAGAGTTGGAGCATAAGGAAAGGTGAGTGAAATAGAATTGATAGTTTTGAACTGTGGTGTTGGAGGAGACTCTTGAGAGCCCCTTGGACTGCAAGGAGATCAAATCAGTCCATCCTAGAGGAAATCAGTCCTGAATATTCATTGGAAGGACTGATGATGAAGCTCAAACTTCAATACTTTGGCCACCTGATGCTGAGAACTCACTCACTGGAAAAGACCCTGAAGCTGGAATGATTGACAGCTCGAGGAGAAGGGGATGACAGAGGATGAGATGGTTGGATGGCATCACTGACTCGATGGGCTTGAGTTTGAGCAAGCTCCAAGATTTGGTGAAGGACAGGGCAGCCTGGCATGCTGCAGTCCATGGGGTTGCAAAGAGTCGGATGCAACTGAGTGACTGAACTGAACTGATTTATTTATTTACATTTGGTGTGCTTGATCTTTGTTGTTGTGCCTGGGCTTTCTTTAGTTTATGTGGGTTTCTCATTGCGGTGGCCTCTCTTGTTGCAGAGCACAAGCTCTAGTTTCATTGGCCTAGTAGTTGTGGTGCACAGGCTCAGTTATTTTGTGGCATGTGGGATCATCCTGGACCAGAAACTGAACCCATGTTTCCTGCATTAGCAGGCAGATTCTGAACCACTGAATCGCTATGGAAGTCCTTGAATTTTGTTATACAAAATCAGCCAATTCTTAAATGACTAAGTTGTAAAATGGGCTTAACTTTGCTGGAGAAAGTCCAATATTAATTCAGGTATTGTAGAGAGTATCTATGTTGGAGAAACTGAAATGACACTAAGAAGCCAAAAATATTTTAAACAGTGCTCAGCTGGTAAAGAATCAGTCTGCAATGCAGGAGACCCCAGTTCCATCCCTGGGTTGAGAAGATCCACTGGAGAAAGGCTGGCTACCCACTCCAGTATTCTTGGGCTTCTCTAGTGGATCACCTGGTAAAGAATCTGCCTGCAGTGCGGGAGACCTGGGTTCGATCCCTTGGTTGGGAAGAACCCCTGTAGAAGGGAACGACTACCCACTCTAGTATTCTGGTCTGGAGAGTTTCATGGACTGTATAGTCCATGATCACAAAGAGTGGGATATGACTGAGTGACTTTCACTTACTTTCAAAGAGCTCAAAGTTCAATGGTAATTTCATGATATCCTATAATAAAGATCTGTAAAAAATTACATGATCCACATTATATATGTATCAGCCATGCACGCTTTCATTCACACTTACCTTGTATTCATTGCCTGTTTATTCTCTGCCATGCTCTCTGTAGGGTTTCCCAGGTAGCTCAGTGGTAAAGGATCTGCCTAACAATGCAGGAGACTCCAGTTCAATCCCTGGGTCAGAAGACCCCCTGGGAAAGGAAATAGCAACCCACTCCAGTATTCTTGCCTGGGAAATCCCATGGACAGAGAGAGGAGCCTGGTGGGCTAGAGTCGATAGGGTCGCAAAGCGTCAGACACAACTGAACACATATTCCCACGTTCTCTCAATAAGAGGTTTCAGAGTTCTCACATATACAAAGTCTCTAATTCCAGCTATTCCCACTACCTTACTTCTACTTTTATACCCAAAGTAATCCCAATGTGAGCCCTAATAGCCTTCCTTTTTCACATCAAAATTTCTCTATTTCATTACCAATTCCCTCTTTCCCCTTCCCTGTCTCCATTTTCCCTTTTCCTCTGTACTCTCCCATTTCTGGGGGTGGAGGGTGAGGGAAGGAAGTATATATCTTGTTTTATTTGCTGCTAATTTAAACTTCATATGTTCTCAACACTTTACTCCTTCCTACCGTACAATTGATCGATCCAACATCTCCCATCTTTTTAGCATCTGTAATCAATATTTTCTCATTGACTCCAGCTCATTTATTTACCAAAACGTTATCTATTTGTGACCCTGATAATAAAATATTTCCTAACCTCTGGCAATGAGGGTTTAATTTATCTAAAACAAATCTCCTGTAACCTGGCTTCCTGTGAAACTCCAGTGGCTACAGTCCATTGTGAAGACAGTTGTTTCTCGTAACCACAAGTTTCATCCTCAGCCTCTCTTCTATCATAGCAGGAGACTCATGCTCTCTCAACCATGAGCACTAACGTAGTGAAAATGCTGCCAGTTAGCCATGCTTTAGAGCTGCAAACAGGCTTTTACCTCACCCAAGGGAGAGGTTGGTGAACCTTCCAACCATCAAAAATTCTGAAGGTTCTGATGTTTTATCATACATGTGTAGGCTAGCAGTGTGGTTCCCACAATTTCATGGGAGCTAGGAAATGACATGAGACTGCTAGGTCAGATGCAAGGGCTGTTTTCATTTTGTTTGTGTTTTCCTTATAGCAATAGTAGCAGCCAAAATATCAGCAATTTTGCACCCCATACCCAAGTTTCATTTCTTGCAGTGGAAGATAAAGAGGGCTGGACGAAGTCTGCACATTTAATAAGTCAGGATACACAAGAGAAACCCTGAGCTTAGGAAAACTGAATCTTTTATAATGAAAGATTAGCATGCATATGCTTTCCTCAGGAGGAAGATATCATACTTATTATAATGAGCAGTAAACAGGCCTGCTTTTTGTTTCAGAATGAGACACAATTTTCTAAGGCTGTGAGCAAAATGCTCTTTGCTCTAAAGGGACACTATCTCTATCTCCCAAGGCAGTTTGATATACAGACATCCTTGAAAAGTTAGTCTGGAACAAAGGGCAATCAGTACCTCACTAGCAAGATGTGCAGAAATGCCGGTTGATCCATAGAGAATTGTCCCCTAATACCAAGCACAAATGCTGATCCTCTAGCATAGGGCTGGGTTCCACTCTGTCTTGTTACTGTTGCATTCTTCCTGGTGCACCCCTAATTGTACTAATTAAAATCACCATAGTCTAGGACTCAGAGTCCTTTGCAGTAATTCTAGATCTCAGTGAAGCCCTAGAAGGCAGTGGGTAATAGGGGTTCTACAGATCAGCAAGTTGTTTTGTTTCTGTGAGTTCTTCCTGGTGAATGTTGCCCAGTCAGATCTCCATGTGTGTATTCCTTGGTGGTTTTTCATTCTTAGCATGGTAGGTAAACACATGTGTGAACCTTGTTATCACATCTTTTTAGCTATCAAAATTTTCAAATATTGTAGTCATATTTAGAAAAGAAATAATTGAATCCACAAATATTTATTAAACACCCTCAATAAATGTGTCAGGCACAATTACTAGGGGAAAAAAAAAATCTCATCATATTTCCATTCTAGGAAAGATACCATTTCTTTTCTTTTTAATTTTTTACTTTATTTTTTATTTTTTAACTTTTAAATTTATATTGGAGTACAGCTGATGAACAATGTTATGATAGTTTCAAGTGGACAACAAAGGAACTCGGCCATATGCATACAGGTATCTGTTCTCCCCAAACTCCCCTCATCCAGGCTGCCAGATAACACTGAGCATAGTTCCCTGACTATACAGAATAAGCTTGCTGGTTATCTGTTTCAAATGTAGCGGTGTGTACATGACCTTTCCAAACTCTCTTACTGTCCCTCCACCTCACCCTTCCCCTCTGGCAACCGTAAATTTGTTCTTTAAGTCTGTGAGTCTGTTTCTGCTTTGTAAATAAGTTCATTTGTATTATTTCTTTTTAAATTTCTATATATAATGGATGTCATACAATATTTCTCCTTCTCTGTCTGACTAACTTCACTCAGTATGACAATCTCTGGGCCCATCCATGTTGCTGCAAATGGCATTATTTAATTCTTTTAAAAGGCTGAGTAATATTTCATTTATACATTTACCACATTTTCTTTGGGCTTCCCAAGTGGTGCTAATGGTAAATAACCTGCCTGCCAATACAGGAGACTTAAGAGCCACAGGTTTGATCCCTGAATCTGGAAGATCCCCTGGAGGAGGTCATGGCAACCCATTCTAGTATTCTTGCCTGGAGAATTCCATGGACAGAAGAACCTGGCAAGCTGCAGTCCATGGGGTCACAGAGAGTCAAACATGACTGAAGCAACTTAGCACGCATGCACGCACCACATCTTCTGTATCCATTCCTCTGTCCATGGAAATTTAGATTGCTCCATTGTCTTGGCTATTGTAAACAGTGCTCAGTGAATATTGGGGTGCATGTATCCTTTGGGACCATATTCTTCTCTGGTATATGCTTAGGAGTGGGATTGCAAGGTCATAAGTTATCTCTGTTTTTAGTTTTTTAAGGAACTTCCATACAGTTCTCCATAGGGGCTGCACCAATATCCATAACCACCAACAGTGTAGGAGGGTTCCCTTCTCTCCACATTCTCTCCAGCATTTATTGTTTGCAGATTTTTTTTTTTTTTTGATGACAGTCATTTTGGCTAGTGTGAGTTGATACCTCATTGCACTTTTGATTTGCATTTCATTCCAATCCCAAAGAAAGGCAATGCCAAAGAATGCTCAAACTACCGCACAATTGCACTCATCTCACACTCTAGTAAAGTAATGCTCAAAATTCTCCAAGCCAGGCTTCAGCAATATGTGAGCCATGAACTTCCTGATGTTCAAGCTGGTTTTAGAAAAGGCAGAGGAACCAGAGATCAAATTGCCAACATCCGCTGGATCATGGAAAAAGCAAGAGAATTCCAGAAAAACATCTACTTCTGCTTTATTGACTATGCCAAAGCCTTTGACTGTGTGGATCACAATAAACTGTGGCAAATTCTGAAAGAGATGGGAATACCAGACCACCTGACCTGCCTCTTGAGAAATTTGTATGCAGGTCAGGAAGCAACAGTTAGAACTGGACATGGAACAACAGACTGGTTCCAAATAGGAAAAGGAGTACGTCAAGGCTGTATATTATCACCCTGTTTATTTAACTTATATGCAGAGTACATCATGAGAAACGCTGGGCTGGAAGAAGCACAAGCTGGAATCAAGATTGCCAGGAGAAATATCAATAACCTCAGATATGCAGATGACACCACCCTTATGGCAGAAAGTGAAGAGGAACTAAAAAACCTCTTGATGAAAGTGAAAGTGGAGAGTGAAAAAGTTGGCTTAATGCTCAACATTCAGAAAACGAAGATCATGGCATCTGGTCCCATCACTTCATGGGAAATAGATGGGGAAACAGTGGAAACAGTATCAAACTTTATTTTTCTGGGCTCCAAAATCACTGCAGATGATGACTGCAGCCATGAAATTAAAAGACGCTTACTCCTTGGAAGGAAAGTGATGACCAACCTAGATAGCATATTCAAAAGCAGAGACATTACTTTGCCAACAAAGGTTCATCTAGTCAAGGCTATGGTTTTTCCTGTGGTCATGTATGGATGTGAGAGTTGGACTATGAAAAAGGCTGAGCACTGAAGAATTGATGTTTTTGAACTGTGGTGTTGGAGAAGACTCTTGAGAGTCCCTTGGACTGCAAGGAGATCCAACCAGTCCATTCTGAAGGAGATCAGCCCTGGGATTTCTTTGGAAGGAATGATGCTAAAGCTGAAACGCCAGTACTTTGGCCACCTCATGTGAAGAGTTGACTCATTGGAAAAGACTCTGATGCTGGGAGGGATTGGGGGCAGGAGGAGAAGGGGACGACAGAGGATGAGATGGCTGGATGGCATCACCAACTCGATGGACCTGAGTCTGAGTGAACTCTGGGAGTTGGTGTTGGACAGGGAGGCCTGGCATGCTGCGATTCATGGGGTCATGAAGAGTCAGACACGACCGAGCAACTGAACTGAACTGAATAATTAGTGACACTGAACATCTTTTCATGTGTCTGTGGGCCATCTGTATGTCTTCTTTGGAGAAATGTCTGTTTAGGTCTTTTGTCCATTTTTTGATTGGATTGTTTATTTTGCTGATGTTAAACTTCATGTGCTATTTGTAAATTTTGAAGACTAATCCCTCATCTTTCACATCATTTACAAATATTTTCTCCCATTCTATGGGTTGTCTTTTCATTTTGTTTATTGTTCCCCTTGCTATGCAAAAACCTTTCAGTGAAAACAGGTCTCATTTATTTATTTTTTTAATTTCCATTTTTCTGGAAGTAATTGAAATAAATGTTTGAAAATATGTTGTTGTGACTAATATCAGAGAATGTTCTTCCTGTTTTCCTCTAGGAGTTTTATAGTTTCCCATCTCATATTCAGATCTTTAATCCATTTTAATTTTATTTTTGTGTACAGTGTTAAAGAATGATATAATTTATTTTTTTTACATGTGTAGCTGTCCAGTGTTCCCAGCACAATTTGCTGAATAGAAAAAAATATCTCATCATAAAATTTGCATTCTAGATGAGATACCAATTCTTACCTGTAAAATTAAAAATGACTTTTAATAATAATAATAAACAGTGCTGGTACAGATATACTGAAATGAACAATCTTACAAATTGCTTTTGAATTGTAATTGCTACAGATATTCTGTAGAACAATTTACCAATATATTACAAGGGTTTTAAAAAATTAAAATAAGTTTTATAATTTACCACATTGTATTTAATAATCAAAAGTCACAAGTTATATGGCTAATATATTCAGGGAGAGTAAATAAGTGTTGATACAACCATGAAATAAGCTTTTGCCCAATAACTATGTTTACTAAGAGTATTTAAAGTGATGCAAACATATTAAAGACTCAATGAAAAAGTATGTATTCTAAAATTATATATATTTCAAATTTTCAATAATGTAAAAGTCTACAATAGTATTGCAAGGAGATATGCTGAAATACTAATAGTAACTCTGAGTAGAAGTATTTTATTCTTTATATTTTACTGTTTTCTTACATTTCTCCAAAATATCTCTGTGTAGTTTAGTATAATGAATTACAACCTGGACTCTGGGATAATATTCCTTTTGGCTAAAATTTTGCTTCTACAGCCCACTCCACTATTTTTTGCCTGGGAAATTGCATGGGAAGAAAAGCATGAAGGAGTACAGTCCATTAGGTCACAAAAGAGTTGGACAAAACTTAACGACTAAACAACCTTTTGCTATCTGTGTGACTTTGGCAAGCTATGTAACCTGCTTAAACCCCAGTTTATTTATCTAAATATTGAATATCAAAACTACACATCACAGGTTGTAGTGAAAATTGAATAAAATACTTAGTAGAGTCCCTGGCACAGAGCAAAGGAAGCCATATTTTATTGTGGATAGAAGCACAGATTCTGGAGTCAGACTCTTGAACTTTCAATCCTGGCATTTTTGCTTACTAGCTGAGCAAGTTAATAAGTTATCTCTACCTCAGTTTCATTTCCTTCTATATTCAACTCTTATAAGAGTACTTAAAACATAGCAGTTGCTCAATTAATCAGATCAGATCAGATCAGATCAGTCGCTCAGTCGTGTCCGACACTTTGCGATCCCATGAATTGCAGCATGCCGGGCCTCCCTGTCCATCACCAACTCCCGGAGTTCACTCAGACTCATGTCCATCGAGTCACTGATGACATCCAGCCATCTCATCCTCTGTCGTCCCCTTCTCCTCCTGCCCTCAATCCCTCCCAGCATCAGAGTCTTTTCCAATGAGTCAACTCTTCGCATGAGGCAAACTACTGGAGTTTCAGCTTTAGCATCATTCCTTCCAAAGAAATCCCAGGGCTGATCTCCTTCAGAATGGACTGGTTGGATCTCCTTGCAGTCCAAGGGACTCTCAAGAGTCTTCTCCAACACCACAGTTCAAAAGCATCAATTCTTCCGTGCTCAGCCTTTTTCATAGTCCAACTCTTACATCCATACATGACCACAGGAAAAACCATAGCCTTGATTAGACAAACCTTTGTTGGCTAAGTAATGTCTCTGCTTTTGAATATGCTATCTAGGTTGGTCATCACTTTCCTTCCAAGGAGTAAGCGTCTTTTAATTTCATGGCTGCAGTCATCATCTGCAGTGATTTTGGAGCCCAGAAAAATAAAGTTTGATACTGTTTCCACTGTTTCCCCATCTATTTCCCATGAAGTGATGGGACCGGATGCCATGATCTTCATTTTCTGAATGTTGAGTTTTAAGCCAACTTTTTCACTCTCCACTTTCACTTTCATCAAGAGGCTTTTTAGTTCCTCTTCACTTTCTGCCATAAGGGTGGTGTCATCTCCATATCTGAGGTTATTGATATTTCTCTGGGCAACCTTGATTCCAACTTATCTTTCTTCCAGTCTAGCATTTCTCATGATGTACTCTGCATATGAGTTAAATAAACAGGGTGACAATATACAGCCTTGACGTACTCCTTTTCCTATTTGGAACCAGTCTGTTGTTTCATGTCCAGTTCTAACTGTTGCTTCCTGACCTGCATACAAATTTCTCAAGAGGCAGGTCAGGTGGTCTGGTATTCCCATCTCTTTCAGAATTTTCCACAGTTTATTGTGATCCACACAGTCAAAGGCTTTGGCATAGTCAATAAAGCAGAAATAGATGTTTTTCTGGAACTCTCTTGCTTTTTTGATGATCCAGCAGATGTTGGCAATTTGATCTCTGGTTCCTCTGCCTTTTCTAAAACCAGCTTGAACATCAGGAAGTTCACGGTTCACATATTGCTGAAGCCTGGCTTGGAGAATTTTGAGCATTACTTTACTAGAGTGTGAGATGAGTGCAATTGTGCGGTAGTTTGAGCATTCTTTGGCATTTCCTTTCTTTGGGATTGGAATGAAAACTGACCTTTTCCAGTCCTGTGGCCACTGCTGAGTTGTCCAAATTTGCTGGCATATTGAGTGCAGCACTTTCACAGCATCATCTTTCAGGATTTAGAATAGCTCAACTGGAATTCTGTCACCTCCACTAGCTTTGTTCATAGTGATGCTTCCTAAGGCCCACTTGACTTCACATTCCAGGATGTCTGGCTCTAGGTCAGTGATCACACCATCGTGATTATCTGGGTCGTGAAGATCTTTTTTGTACAGTTCTTCTGTGTATTCTTGCCATCTCTTCTTAGTATCTTCTGCTTCTGTTAGGTCCATACCATTTCTGTCCTTTATCGAGCTCATCTTTGCATGAAATGTTCCTTTGGTATCTCTGATTTTCTTGAAGAGATCCCTAGTCTTTCCCATTCTGTTGTTTTCCTCTATTTCTTTGTATTGATCGCTGAAGAAGGCTTTCTTATCTCTTCTTGCTATTCTTTGGAACTCTGCATTCAGATGTTTATATCTTTCCTTTTTCCTTTGCTTTTCGCTTCTCTTCTTTTCACAGCTATTTGTAAGGCCTCACCAGACAGCCATTTTGCTTTTTTGCCATTCTTTAACATGGGGATGGTCTTGATCCCTGTCTCCTGTACAATGACATGAACCTCATTCCATAGTTCATCAGGCACTCTATCAGATCTAGGCCCTTAAATCTATTTCTCACTTCCACTGTATAATCATAAGGGATTTGATTTAGGTCATACCGGAATGGTCTAGTGGTTTTCCCTACTTTCGTCCATTTAAGTCTGAATTTGGCTTTAAGGAGTTCATGGTCTGAGCCACAGTCAGCTCCTGGTCTTGTTTTTGCTGACTGTATAGAGCTTCTCCATCTTTGGCTGCAAAGAATATAATCAATCTGATTTCGGTGTTGACCATCTGGTGATGTCCATGTATAGAGTCTTCTCTTGTGTTGTTGGAAGAGGGTGTTTGTTATGACCAGTGCATTTTCTTGGCAAAACGCTATTAGTCTTTGCCCTGCTTCACTCCGTATTTTAAGGCTAAAGTTACCTGTTACTTCAGGTGTTTCCTGACTTCCTACTTTTGCATTCCAGTCCCCTATAATGAAAAGGACATCTTTTTTGGGTGTTAGTTCTAAAAGGTCTTGTTAATAGTAGTGCATGAATTATAATTGAGTATTAATTATAAGCATTGTAATTATAATATACTGTATATTATGTACTTATATATAATAAGGAATATATATGTTATAAAATACCATAGTATATTATAAATACTGTAATATGTATATTATATACTTATTATATTGTATAAGTATAAATAATAATTCAGTGCATGAATTAATAAATTCATGTGATTATGTTATTATTTAAATATTAACTTTAATACATGTACCCAATATTTCCAAATTTCTAAACCATTCTATTACACCTGTTCCCTTAACATCCCTGAAAAACTCTTGGAGGTCATTCAATATTTTTCACCACATTAGATCTATCATTTCAATCTGTGTTGTGACATTGAATCCTTGAACGTGTGACATTTGTAGCCATCAATTTCTCCATTGAACTCATCAATAAGAACGCTTATCAGTAGGTTTTGATATTCATGTTATTTCTTGGTTTTCTGCTAAATATCTCATAATCTACTGTTTCTGTCCCCTATTTTTCCTGAATACATACATAGATGTTCCCCCATGATTCTACAATTAAGTTATCATGTTGAATTTGAAATTAATAATGTCTTTATTCATTTAATTGTCTTTGTGCTCAGTCACATCTGACTCTATGTGACTCCATCAACTGTAGCCCACCAGGCTCCTCTGTCCATAGGATTCTCCAGGCAAGAATACTGGGTGGGCTGCTATTTCCTCCTCCAGGGATCTTCCTGATGCAAGGGGAAACCTGCATCTCCTGCATTGCAGATGGATTCTTTACCCCTAATTCCTTGTTGCTTTAACTTACATATTCATAGTGACGAATTACACTGTCTTTTCATATGATCATTTGCCCATTCATGTCTTATTTCCTGAGGTGTCTCTGTAGAGCTTTTGCTCATTTATTACAAAGGTTGTTTGTTTTTTTTATAGTTGAATAATGCAAGAGATGTAAAAGATGTGGATTCAATCCCTGGTTCAAGAAGATTCTCTGGAGAAGGGCATGGCAACTCACTCCAGCATTCTTGCCTGGAGAATCCCATGAATAGAGGAGTCTGGTAGACTACAGTCCATGGGATCGCAAAGAGTCAGACACGATTGAAGTGACTTAGCACAGCACAGCACATTGTGTCCTTTATATATTCTAGATACGAAACTTTTATCAAATACATGTACATGAACGTGAATAGAAATAGGACTGAGCAAAAATCAAAGTATTAGACTTGACCCAAATATCCATTAAGCAGCACAAGTGATATATTGTAGTTTTCACATAGCAAAATACTCAATAACAGTTCAAATTAATAAACTAAACTTGTAGTGAGCAACATCAATAAGTCTCAGAAACTTAATGTTAAATGTAAAAACAAGCCTTTAAATGATATATGCAGTTTGAGTTCTTTTATATAAAGTTCTACCCTGTGGGATAGTTTGACTTTTGTTGAACCAGGTAGGAGGAATTAGTGTTTTCATATGGAGAGAAAGGATGGGTGCATGCTCAGTCATTTCTGACTGTTTGAGGTTCCAGGGACTGTAGTCTGCCAGTCTCCTCTCTCCATATAATTTTCCCAACAAGAATATTGGAGTGGGTTGCTGTTTCCTCCTCGAGAGGATCTTCCCAACCCAGAGATTAAACGCCCATCTCCTGTGGTTACTGCATTGGCAGGCAGATTCTTTATCACTGAGCCACCTGGAAAGCTCTATTCATTTAGTAAAGCCCTTCTACTTTGAGATGCATCTGAAATGATGTTATGCTTTTTCATAAAATTTCTCTTATTTCTTTTAAACTAGAAGTGACTGCCCTGTCACTACCTCTGAATTTCTAGTCTTTTGTGTGTTCTCTCTTCAGACCCACATCGTAGACTACATTGGTTATGTGTATGTTTTTACTCATCTTTAAAAAGTGCATTATTTAGGACTGACATTTTTTTCTTATACATCTTTGTATAACCGAAGATGACTATTATAATGTCTCATCTAAATTAGGTACCAAATTTTTGTTGTTGTTTACTTCTTCATCTTTTTGTTTTGATAAGTCATCTGATCAAATAATGAATTCCTCTACTAACTCATAGTTTAAATATACATGTGAGGACAATCAGGTTGCAGCAGAAAAGTCCAGAGTAGGTCCAACTCTTGAGATAGGTGACCCTTTCCTTCCCCTTGACTCTGTGTGAATTTTGCTGAAGTTGCTGGTTTGATTAAACATGTTTTTATTTCTTTCTTTTTTATTCAAACTTTAAACTTTTTATTTTGTATTGGGCTATAGCTCGTTAACAATATGGTGGTAGTTTCAGGTGAACAGCAAAGGGACTCAGCCATATATATGCATGTATCCATTCTACCCTAAACTCTCCTCCCATCCAGGCTGCCACGTAACATTGAGCAGAGTTTCCTGTGCTATACAGTGGGTCCTTGTCAGTTATTCCTTTAAAAAATAGCAGTGTATCCATGTCGATCTCAAACTCCCTGACTATTCCTTCCCCAGGCAACCTTAAGTTCATTTTCTAAGTCTTTGAGTCTTTTTCTGTTTTGTAAGTTCCTTTGTAACATTTCTCTTTAGATTCTACATATAAGGAATGTCATATGATGTTTCTCATTCTCTGACTTACTTCACTTAGTATGACACTCTCTAGGACCATCCATGCTGCTTCAAATGACATTATTTCATTGTTTTTAATGGCTGAGCAATATTCCGTTGTACATATATACCGCATCTTCTTTATCCATTTCTGCTGATGGACACTTAGGTTGCTTCTGTGTTTTGACTATTATAAACAGTACTGCAATGAATATTGGGGTGCATGTATCCTTTTGGATAATGTTTCTTTTCCAAATATATGCCTAGGAGTGGGATTTCAGGGTCATATGGTAGCTCAATTTTAGTTTTTTAAAGGACCTCCATGCTGTTCTCCATAGTGGCTGGACCAAGTTACATTTCCAACAGTGTAGAAAGATTCCCTTCTTTCCACACCCTCTCCAGCATTTATTGTTTGTGGATATTTTGATGACAGCCATTCTGGCTGGTGTGAAGTGATACCATATTGTAATTTTGACTTGTATTTCTCTAATAACTGGTGATGTTGAGCATTTTATCATGTGTCTATATGCCATCTCTATGTCCTCTTTTGAGAAATGTCTATTCAGGTCTTCTGCCCATTTTTTGAGTGGGTTGTTTGTTTTGATGATGTTAAGTGTCACAAGCTGTTTTTAAATTTTGGAGAATAATCCTTTATTGGTTACATTATTTGCAAATATTATTTCCCAATCTGTGGGTTGTCTTTTGTTTATTGTTTCCTTTGCTGAAATGATTTTTCTTTCCAAGAGAAATTTCATTGATTTAGCATGTATATAAAGAATTAAAAAGTAAAATTACTCGCATTTTTCTCTTAAAAATGTTCATCAATATCAAAATATCATAAAACATAAAAAATGTCTAGGTAAAATATTCAAGACAAAAAGTATATTTAATATCCATACATATATGTATGAATGTTTGAATATAGAAAAAATAAGATTGTTAATACAAAATTTAGGAGAAACAATTATTTGGTATAATGTAAAACATGTGCAACTACTCATACTCTAAACGTGTCAGAATTGACAGTAAAAAAATTAATTGAGCCAAATACTAAATTAGGTTTTGGAGTTATAAATTTATAGCAGAAAAACAAAGACTTTGCTAAAGTCATGGAGTGATTATTGCATAAATGTGTAATCTGTACCAAATGTAGGGACTCCAATTCAATTTTTAATCATTTCTTTCACAATTATGATAAAGGACAGTTGTGTGCTTTGCTGCTTTTCCCTGTTTGGTCATATCTTTTAACTTTCAGGAAGCATGTAACATTAATCATATAAATTAGTTTTCCCTCTCAGAAGAGATGCATATAATTCAGACCAGTCAAGGATAAGCAAATTCTCCTCCATTGTGGAGAGAAGTGCAAACACTGCCAATACATTTTATTATTAAGGGAGCTTTCTACTCTTTGACACCTGATTGTGTTCCTAATTTCATTAGTGGTACTCATATGAAATATTAGAGCATGATATAGATATTGACTCTGATAATAGAAGTTAGTTCTCTAACGTGAAAATGTTTCCAGCTACTAAGCAGGATAGATTATGTATTTTTCATTTTTATGTTCCCTCATGATTTCATGCTTTAATTGTATTAAGTATGTAATTATATTTTCATTATATGCAGGGCCTGCCATTCTCCATCACACCACCTGCAAAATCATGTCTCCATGATTCAGCTAATTCAATCATTTGAGACTGTAATAAACTGGCTTTCTTCTATGATAAGCCAGCCCAACCTTAGTGAGCCTAACCAAAGGACAATTTTTCTAGAAGCATTCCTAACAGGATACCATAAAGAGCTGAAAGCCTTAGAAAGTGAAGATTTAATTTATGTGAAAATTGAAGAACATTCTGTGTAAAAGATACCACAAGTGCTAATATTCTGAGGTTGGCAAGGGTTTAGTTTGTACGATACTAGAAAAAGTTCAGTACACAATAGAGAATAACAGATAATGAGCATAGAGTGGGGATGAAGTTGAAAAATATGACAGAATATGTGTTTTATGTTTAAATAAGTGGATAGAGTAAATGAATGGATGGATAGATGATGCAGTAGCCTGCCAGAAGTAATGGTCCCCTGCCTACAGCTATGGATCTCACTGTTTTTCAAAATGTACTTTGACAATATGGCATGAGGAGTCTTCACAATGTGACCAAATTACTAGATTCTGGTAGAGCTGAAAGCTTACAGTTATATGTTGTCCATCAAAAATAAAATGCCAAGAAACTCCTTTTATTGTCATGTGAGACCCATGACCAGCCTTAAGCAAAGTGATGATGGCATTCATTGGAATGACCTTCTCAGACCTCCACCAGCAAGGAGGGGAATTGACCAAGGCTGCCAGCTGCTGTACTCTGCTGCTTCAGTGCTAAGACTATGTCTGGGTACCCTATGGGCTGTACCTGGCCAATGCCTGACATAGGCATTGTGTCTAAGATTCTAAGGCAGGTGGATTCCTGGAGACACTGGATGCCTCTGATGACTAATTCTGGCTTGAAGACTATCCAGTGGCTTTGCCTTCCTTCCTTAAAATGCACATAAGTCTGGAAAATTTTCACTTCCTTTCTTCCTTGACCCCTTCACCCAGAGTCATACTTTGATTGGTCTCATGACTCTCTCAGCCTTTTCCAGCTTTCTCCTATTTTTCTCTCATAGACATTTCTCTTATAAATCCTTGCACATTTAAGCCCATTTAAGTGTCTGATTCTCAGAGGACCCAGACTCACAAAGTGGTAAAGTAGGTCAATTTGCTTTTGACACCTCAGTTCTCCTGTCTTGCCGAGACTTAAACTAAAATAACGTCATAAACATTCTTATTAATAACACAATTAGTCAATTAAATTTCCTATATAAATTTTTTTAAAGCTATTCTTTCACATTTGATGGTCCATTAAACCAGAGTGACTTCTAGGGCAGATGCAAAGACACTTCACAGTCTCATAGGAAGCTTAATTTGGCTGTCACATTTGTAAACTATTCTATTTCTCTAACTAGGTTCTTATAGAACTTCTATTATAAATCTTAAAATTCAGATACTGTAATTTTATCTATAACTGTTGAATTTTTAGTAATTTGAAATATACAACAGTTCTTTTTTTTCTTTTTTCTTACTAACCTCCTCTTCAGAATAATAATATTGGAAGGATGGTGGTATTTTTCACTTTAAAGATAGAAACTTTGTCAGATTTAATCTGTATTTTCTTTTGCATATGACACAGAGTTTTATGTCTCTTTCTCTAAATTCATAGTATGTTTTTTTCTAACAGACATGTCACCACCTTGTGTATGCCAAAATGTATTAATATTACATGTTATAATAATTAAAATTTTATAAGCAAATTGCTTTTTATCATATCTAAGCTCCTCTGCCTGCCTTGTGAAGTTTTTTTTTTTTTTTTAAGTGAAGCTACCCTTCTTTTTTTCATACCCTCTTAACTTCTATTATGCTTCTGAATGTCCTCTTAAACCCTTCTCTCTTCCCATCAACACAGGCACCATATCCAACTTTTGAGGAGTGCCCATTTTGTTGTGCAGGTGCAAAGTCATGTCTGACTGCTGGTAACCCATGGACTACACACCATAGGTTCCCCTCTCCTCCACTATCTCCCTAAGTTTGATCAAATTCATGTATGTTGAGTTAGTGATGATGCTGTCTAATCATCTCATCCTCTGTTGCCCCATTCTCCTTTTGCCTTCAGTCTTTCCTAGCATCATGGTCTTTTCCAATGAGTCAGTTCTTTCATATCAGGTAGCCAAAGTTTTGGAGTTTCAGCTTCAGCATCAGTCCTTCCAATGGATAGTCAGGGTTGATTTCCTTTAGGATTGACTGATTTGATCTCCTTACTGTCCAGGGGACTCTCAAGAGTCTCCTCCAGCACCACAGTTTGAAAGCATCAATTCTTTGACACTCAGCCAACTCACAACTGTACATGACTACTGGAAAAACCATAGCTTTGACTAGATGGACCTTTGTTGGCAAAGAGATACCACTGCTTCTTAATACATTCTCTAGGTGTGTCATAGCATTTCCTCCAAGGAGCAAGTGTCTTTTAATTTCATGGCTGCAATCACCATCTGCAGTGATTTTGGAGCCCAAGAAAATATAGTCTGTCACTGTTTCCATTGTTTCCCCATCTCTTTGCCTTGAAGTGATGGGACCAGATGCCATGATCTTAGTTTTTTTGAATGTTGAGTTTTAAGCCAGCCTTTTCACTTTTATCAAGAGGCTCTTTAGTTCCTCTTCGCTTTCTGCCTTAAGGGTGGTGTCATCTGCATATCTGAGGTTGTTGTTATTTCTCTTGGCAACCTTGATTGTAATGAAGTTTGTGATTAATCCAGCCTGGCATTTTGAATGATATGCTCTGCATTTATGTTAAATAAGCAGGATGGCAGTATACAGTCCTGTCATATTCCTGTCCCAGTTTCGAACCAGTCTGTTCTGTGTCTGATTCTAACTATTGCTTTTTAACCCACATACAGGTTTCTCAGGAGAAAGGTAAGGTGGTCTGATATTCTCATCTCTTTAAGAATTTTCCACAGTTTGTTGTGATCCACAGAGTCAGTATTTAGCATAGTCAATGAAGCTGAAGTAGATATTTTTCTGGAATTCCTCTGCTTTCTCTATGATCCAATGGATGTTGGCAATTTGATCTCTGGTTCCTCTGGCTTTTCTAACCTCAGCTTGTACATCTGGAATTGTTCAGTTCATGTACTGCTAAAACCTACTTTGAAAGATTTTGAGTATAACCTTACTAGAATGTGAAATGAGTGCAATTGTGCAGAAGTTTGAACATTCCTTGGCATTGCCCTTCTATGGCATTAAAATGAAAACTGACCTTTTTCAATCCTGTGGCCACTGCTGCATTTTCCAAATTTGCTGGCATATAAAGTGCAGTACTTTAACAGCATCATCTTTTAGGATTTGAAATATCTCATCTTCAATTCCATCATCTCCACTAGCTTTGCTCAGAGTAATGATTCCTAAGGCCCACTTGATTTCACACTCCAGGGTGTCTGGCTCTAGGTGAGTGACCATACCACCATGGTTATCTGGGTCATTAAGACCTTTTTAGTATAGTTCTTCTGTGTATTCTTGCCACCTCTTCTTTACCTCTTCTGCTTCTCTTAGGTCCTTACCATTTCTGCCCTTTGCCATGTCTATCCCTGCCTGAAATATTCCCTTGATATCTCCAATTTTCTTGAAGAGATCTCTTTCCCATTCTGTTGTTTTCTTCTATTTCTTTGCATTGTTCATTTTAAAAAGCCTTCTTATCTCTCCTTGCTATTCTCTGGAACTCTGCATTTAGTTAGGCATTCCTTTCTCTTTCTCCGTTGCCTTTCACTTCCCTTCTTTTCTCAGCTCTTTATAAAGCCTCCTCAGACAACCATTTTGCCGTCTTTATCTCTTTTTCTTTGGGGTGGTTTTAGTCACTGCCTCCTGTAGAATGTTATGAACTTCCATCCATATTTGTTCCAGCACTCTGTCTACCAAATCTAATCCCTTGAATCTATTTGACAACTCCACTGTATTCATAAGGGATTTGTTTATGTCACACGTGAGTGGCCCAGTGGTTTTCCCTACTTTCTTCCATTTAAGCCTGAATTTTGCATTAAGGAGGTCATAATCTGAGCCACAGTCAGCTCCAGGTCTTGTTTTTATTGACTGTATAGAGCTTCTCCATCTTCAGCTGCAAATAATATAATCAATCTGGTTTCAGTAGTGATCATCTGGTGATGTCCATGTATAGAGTCATCCTTTGCGTTGTTGGAAGAGGGTGTTTGCTATGACCAGCATATTCTCTTGACAAAACTCTATTAGTCTTTGCCTTGCTTCATTTTATCCTCCAAACTTATCTGTTATTTAGGTACCTCTTACCTTCCTACTTTTGCATTTAAATCCTCTGTGATAAGAAGGACATGTTTCTTTTGGTGTTAGGTCTACAAGGTGTTGTAGGGCTTCATTAAACTTCTTCAGCTTCTTTAGCATCAGCAAGTGGGGCATAGACTTGAATTATTGTGATGCTGAGGGATTTGTTTTGGAAATGAACCTAGATCTTTCTGTCATTTTTGAGATTACACCCAAGTACTACATTTTGGACTCTTTTTTTGGCTATGAGAACTACTCCATTTCTCGTTAGGAATTAACCACAGTACTAGATGTAATAGTCATCGGAATTAAATTTGCCCATTCCTGTCCATTTTATTTCACTGATTCCTAAGATAGTGATGTTCACTCTTACCATCTCTTGCTTGACCATGTCCATTTACCTTGTTTCATGGACCTAACATTCCAGGTTCCTATGCAGTATTGTTGTTTACAGCATCAGACTTTACTTTCACCAACAGATATATCCACAGCTGAGCATCATGTTCTCTTTGACTCAACCAAATGCAACCACTTCATTCTTTCCTTAGCTATTAGTAATTTCCGTGTGCTGTTCTCAGTGGTATATTGGACACCTTCTGATCTGGGAACCTCATCTTCTGGTGTCATATCTTTTTGCCTTTTTGTACTGTTCATGGGGTTCTCCAGGCAACAGGACTTTAGTGGTTTGCCATTCCCTCCTCCAGTGGACTTGTTTATCAGAATTCTCCACTATGACCAGTCTGTCTTGAGTGGCCCTATGGGGCCTGACTCATAGCTTCACTGAGTTATTTATGCAAGTCCCTTCAACACAACAAGGCTGTGATCCATGAGGGTGGGAATGCCCTTTAGCATTTTATTAACTTTACCCACATGTGCTCACATTTCATGTGTCATTTAGGACAGAGTTCATGTTCTTATCATTTTATAGAAATAATTCTCTTTCTGCTTACCTTCACTTATCCTTCCACTTTGTCTGTTAACTTTACTTTCTTAGTTATAAAGTATATATTCTTACTGTAATATTCTAGTACTATGATAACATTATTATATTTTATTAATGCAATGATATATCATAAAGACATTTCACTGGTTTATGAATTATTTCATGCTTTCATGTTTTGGCAACACCTCACACATCATGGATGTAAAAGTTTAGCAGTATCTGCATACCAGAGATTAGAAAGCACTTGAACTGGGACTAGTTTCTACTTCTATTACTTACAAGTTGTTTGACCTTAGATATATTACTTAATCTCTTATCTTCTTAAAAAATATTAGAGTTACTCCCTTTTAGGATTTTTTGCAGTTCAAATAAGATAATTCATATAAACATTTCCTACAGCACTTTCTGTTTAAAAATAAGTGACATTGTTTCCTTCTATACATGAGTTTTTGAAAAGACTGGATTTTTGGTTTTTCAGATTCTTAAAAATTATCATGACTTCAGTTCAGTTCAGTTCAGTTCAGTCACTCAGTCGTGTCCGACTCTTCGTGACCCCATGAATCGCAGCACTCCAGGCCTCCCTGTCCATCACCAACTCCCGGAGTTCACTCAGACTCACGCCCATCGAGTTAGTGATGCCATTCAGCCATCTCATCCTCTGTCATCCTCTTCTCCTCCTGCCCCCAATCCCTCCCAGCATCAGAGTCTTTGCCAATGAGTCAACTCTTCGCATGAGGTGGCCAAAGTACTGGAGTTTCAGCTTTAGCATCATTCCTTCCAAAGAACACCCAGAACTGATCTCCTTTAGGATGGACTGGTTGGATCTCCTTGCAGTCCAAGGGACTCTCAAGAGTCT
This sequence comes from Bos indicus x Bos taurus, assembly GCF_003369695.1. NCBI lineage: Eukaryota > Metazoa > Chordata > Mammalia > Artiodactyla > Bovidae > Bos > Bos indicus x Bos taurus. The sequence continues at coordinate 22,496,080 of NC_040103.1, read as the reverse complement.
TCTCCAACACCACAGTTCAAAAGCATCAGTTTTTTGGTGCTCAGCTTTCACAGTCCAACTCTCACATCCATACATGGCCACAGAAAAACCATAGCCTTGACTAGATGGACCTTTGTTGGCAAAGTAATGTCTCTGCTTTTGAATAAGCTATCTAGGTTGGTCATAACTTTCCTTCCAAAGAGTAAGCATCTTTTAATTTCATGGCTGCAGTTACCATCTGCAGTGATTTTGGAGCTCCCCAAAATAAAGTCTGACACCGTTTCCACTGTTTCCCCATCTATTTCCCATGAAGTGATGGGACCAGATGCCATGATCTTCGTTTTCTGAATGTTGAGCTTTAAGCCAACTTTTTCACTCTCTTCTTTCACTTTCATCAAGAGGCTTTTTAGTTCCTCTTCACTTTCTGTCAAAAGGGTGGTGTCATCTGCATATCTGAGGTTATTGATATTTCTCCCAGCAATCTTGATTCCAGCTTGTGTTTCTTCCAGTCCTGTGTTTCTCATGATGTACTCTGCATAGAAGTTAAATAAGCAGAGTGACAATATACAGCCTTGATGACTTAATACCATATAAATATTTAGTGCCTATTTTTCACTTATAGTATTAAATTCTGTATTTGATCTTGACTCATATGCCAGATACCATATAGAAACAGATATTTCCCCTTTTGCCTTTCTTTTCTTTAATGAAAAATAAATTAGAAACTACCCCTGAATCAAATGTGATTCCCAGAATATTTATACAAAAACAGCAAATCACATTTGTCCTTTTCCAAAACAATGCAATTTCATAAAAAAGGACCAAGATTTGAAGGCTGACTCCAGTTATGTTTCAGTATGACAAATTTGATTAATTGATATCATTTTACAGAGAATAAAGATGTAAATTTCAAATAGAGCACAACAAAATTCTTACTCATTTTATCAATTGTTCCCTAGTTAAAGGATATGTGTAAGGAATCTCTTTTTCCTAGGTCAGCTTGTATCTATTTAACTTAATTCTTAGATTCTCTCCATGTTGTTGTTCACTTAGTCCTTAAACCAGTGGATCTGAGAGAAAGATAGGGACCCTTGGAAAACCAGCGTCTATGCACCTAATTTCAAGAAGAAACTCGAATTGACTCTTTTTGGATACTGTCCTATCCAATGATTGATTCATGAATCAATCATTTTAGCCAAGAGAATAGGATACTTTGTCAAACTATGATTTTATTGCCATCAGCCTAACAGGGAGAAAGAAGTTCCCCAAAGATGTAAATGTAGAATAGAAAGTAGAATATATATTGTGTGATAATTTCCATTAAAAAAAAAAAAGTGCTGTTGTTAGTTAATCACTCATGTCCAACTCTTTAACACCCCATGGACTATAGCCCTCCAGGCACCTCTGTCCATGGGGATTCTCCAGGCAAGAATACTGGAGTGAGTCGTGATGCTCTCCTCCAGGAGATTTAAAAAAAAAAAAAAGAGAGAGAGAGAGAATAATAAATAGTTCTCACTAATAAAGTAACGTTGTGGTTAATAGTTTATACAAACTATTTCTATTTCTTAGTATTTTTTTGATTACTTTTTAAATTAAATGTGTACTGACTTTCATGGCTAGGATTCTGGTTTTTCATAATTTAGTTTCTTGAAGAAATCTTCTACTGTCTTAATGTTTCTGTCAAGTTTAGTCATATGTCTTTGAATGGTACTATTTTTCCTCCTATTGCAGCAGGAATGAAATTATTCTATGCCAATTATGTACAAATAATTTGTCATGGCTATATAAACAAGCATAGTCATAGATACAGTATGACTTCCATGTTCTGCATTATTAAGACTATCAGAAATAGTGATTTATAGGACTTCTTAAATTCTCTGATGGAAATGAAGTTACATAAATTCTACTTATGTAGCATTCAGTCTATATGGTCCTATCCTAGTATGTACCAGATGGTTGTCATTTCTTGTTAAAAACATAATTAAGATATGACTTAATTCAATCTAATTAAAAATATATATGTATGGAAAGTGACTGAAGATCTGATTAATGCTCTTCATTCTGTATAACTCAATTCAAACTTTAATGTGTTAAGACATTTAAAGTATTATGAAGGTGATTGATATCATCTGTAGGATGAGCCTATACTTCTTGTTTCCCTTTAGCAGCTGAATAGCAGAGGGAGATATACTTTGTTTTTAAAATTTTTTCACTAGACTTTACAGGAGGTACTTCTATCTTTTGTATATAATCAAAAGCCAAGAATTGGTAAATCAAGAAATTCTTCTTTGCAGAAGTGTCACATTTGACTTTTAATTTTTTTATGAAACTTTTAAATTTTGTCTTTTTGAATTTCATGTTTTCAACTATAAGAAACAAAGAGAAGAGCATCAGAGCATTCTGGAGACTTGCTTGGTAGTCTAGTGATTAAGACTTACACTTCCACTGGAGGGGGTGTGGTTTCCATCTCTGGTTGGTTAACTTGTAGCTCAGCTGGTAAGGAATCCGTCTGCAATGTGGAAAACCTGGGTTCGATCCTTAGGTTGGGAAGATCCCCTGGAGAAGGGAAAGGCTACCAACTCCAGTATTCTGGCCTGGAGAATTCCACGGACTGTATAATCCACGGGGTCGCAAAGAGTCCGACATGACTGAGTGACCTTCACTTTCACTTTCAGGTTTCCACATACACCACAGTGTAGCAAAAAAAAAAAAGAGAGAGAGAGAGAGCGAGAGAGAAATAAACATCCTCAAAATTTTATGATATCCCATGCATGGTTGTAACTCCTGGCATAAATACATGTATTAATTATAATTTTTTTAGTTAAAATATTTTCCCCTTCTTTTTCTCCTTGGAATAAGTTCCTGAAAACCATGTCACATGTGACCTACTCTGTGAAAATTTCTTTATACATATCAACCCTCTTACCTACTTTAGCCCCAAGTTAGATGTGGTCACTCCTTCATAACTTGTCCTCATGTTACTTTATCTAAATAGCAATTCAGTTACTTGCCCTCTTGAATTACAAGTAATTATTTTCCTGTTGATTTCTGTTGCTAAATTGAGTACATACTTATATAAGGGAAGATGCCATTTTCACTTTTCTATTACTGAATCTTAAAGCAATTTTTACATCTAGTAAAGGAATAATAAATATTTGTTGAATATATAAATTAATTATATAACTGCTTTAAAATTTATTAAATTAGAAAAAATGCAGCTATCCTAATTAGACAAAGGCATAGTAATAGAATAGTTTTAAATTTTAGACTACAAATGTCTTCATTTATCAAAACATATTAGGAAAAGTATGTAGCATTTTTGACAAAATATAAACAAGCTTATATTATATAAGTAACATAAATAGCATACATATATTGGTAGAGTTAGCAGTAATTTAAATATATAAAATAAAAATTTGATAAGACCCATAATAAACAATCACATGCAATTTGATTGGAAATTTTACATTGCAGTAGGATATGAAGCAATGTGGAGATGTTGATTGGGAGATTTTGAACATTGACAGTAACTGACAAAAAAATCTTTATATCTTATGAAAACAAAGAATGCGGACTTTAAATATAAGAACTACATGGTAATAGTAGGATATTTGTTTTTCTATCACATGGGTTTTAATCCCAACACTTCAAGTTATTAATCATTAAATATTAAGATTAAATTTTTACTACAAATTTTAATAGTTTTGGCTAACTACCCTGGAAACAATATGTAAAAATATTGGCTTTCATGAACTACAAGTAGGGAACTTTGTATTTCTTAAATATAAATTGAGAACAGAGAATCATGGACACACCCATTAGTGCCCAGAAAGTGTTTTTAAAATTTTCTATAAGAAACTTTATAGAATATTTTGTGAATAAAATCAAATATATATGAAGGTAATAAGAAATAAGCTGTTTAGAAATTGAGAATTATTTATAAAGATTCTTCCAGTATCAAAAAATATAAAATCAAAAACTGTAAGTTATATAAACTATGATGAACATTAAAATCCCTAATTGCAAGACATTAAGCACACAGCAAAAATGTACTCCAAGGATTAATTATAGGATTATTGTTAAAAATAATTTAGAAATAGTTGTATAAAAATAATTAAACATTTAAAAATTAGCTTCAAGTCAAATAATTTTCTGAAAGGAAAACAAAGTCACTTCAATAATACAATTATGTAAAGTTTAAAAATAAAATAAAATTAAAAAAATATATATATATCACTTGAAATCAAAATAATGTATTGAAGATAGTGGACATTTGTATAAGGATTGGCATGTAAAATCAGTGGAGGTCAGTGGTAAAGAATCCTCCTGCCAACATGGGAGACACAGGTTCAATTCCTGGGTTGGGAAGATCCCTTGGAAAAAGGAAATGGCAACCCAATCCAGAATGCTTGCCTGAGAAATCCTTTGGAGAGAGGAACCTGGCAAAAGAGTTGGACATGACTCAGCAACTAAACAACAGTGGAGAATTCCGTGTTATAAAGTTACTCATCACTACAAATGTTAAACATGCTAAGTTGCTTTAGCCATGTCCAAGTCTTTGTGACCCCATGGACTGTAGCCACCAGGCTCCTCATTCCGTGGGATTCTCTGGCAGGAATACTGGAGCGGTTGCCATTCCCTCTTCCAGGGGATCTTCCCAACCCAGGGATCAAACCCACTTCTCTTATGTCTCCTGCATTGGTAGGTGAATTCTTCATCAATAGTGCCACCTGGAAATGAGCTAAATCTTAATAAATTAGATTAAAAACAAAAAAATGCAAGTGTAATAAAGGTAGTAGGAAGTCTGAGGTAGTAAAGATGAATTAAACTTTAAAACTTTTTTAAAATATAAATTTATTTATTTTAATTAGAGGTTAAGTACTTTACAATATTGTATTGGTTTTGCCATACATCAACATGAATCTGCCACAGGTATACATGTGTTCCCCATCCTGAACCCCCTTCCCTCCTCCCTCCCCATACCATCCCTCTGGGTCATCCTAGTGCACCAGCCCCAAGCATCCTGTATCACCCATCGAACCTGGATTGGCGATTCGTTTCATATATGACATTATACATGTTTTAATGCCATTCTCCCAAATCATCCCACCCTCACCCTCGCCCACAGAGTCCAAAAGACTGTTCTATACATCTGTGTCTCTTTTGCTGTCTCGTATACAAGGTTATTTTACCATCTTTCTAAATTCCATATATATGTGTTAGTATACTGTATTGGTGTTTTTATTTCTGGCTTACTTCACTCTGTATAAGAGGCTCCAGTTTCATCCACCTCATTAAAACTGACTCAAATGTATTCTTTTTAATGGCTGAGTAATACTCCATTGTGTATATGTACCACAGCTTTCTTATCCATTCATCTGCTGATGGACATCTAGGTTGCTTCCATGTCCTGGCTATTATAAACAGTGCTGCGATGAACATTGGGGTACACGTGTCTCTTTCGATTCTGGTTTCCTCGGTGTGTATGCCCAGCAGTGGGATTGCTGGGTCATAAGGCAGTTCTATTTCCAGTTTTTTTTTGTTTTTTTGTTTTTCTTTTTTTTTAATTAATTTTATTTTATTTTTAAACTTTACATAATTGTATTAGTTTTGCCAAATATCCACACTGTTCTCCATAGTGCCTGTCCTAGTTTGCATTCCCACCAACAGTGTAAGAGGGTTCCCTTTTCTCCACACCCTCTCCAGCATTTATTGCTTGTAGACTTTTGGATAGCAACTATTCTGACTGGTGTGAAATGGCACCTCATTGTGGTTTTGATTTGCATTTCTCTGATAATGCAGAATTTAAAAGATCAGATATATAATTTTGCAAATACCATTAAGGGAAACAAAAGAAAGCCAAAATAAATTACTTTATGGATTATGAAATTATGAAAATATAATGTTTTCTAGTATTAACCAAAGACAATTTAGAAACTAGGAAGAAGAAAAATCTTAGCATAAGTTTTGAGAAATTTACTTCAAACTTACTTCAAAACTTAGCATAAGTTTTGAAAAATTTACTATTACAAACAAATACAAGGGTTTGATAGTATTACATCTTATTTTTTTTTTAACATTAGGTGCAAAAGGTTATTCCATTGCTATTAGTTCAGACTCTGAACCTAGAGGACAGTCAACTAATTCATTTTGTAAATGACATTAATGCTAATAACCTGGTGAAAATCTATAAAAATGAAAACTATAAACAAGTTTCCCTTATGCTAAAGATGCCAAGATAGTAACAAGTAAAATTACATCAAATTTAACAAAGCAATAATATTATTTGTGATTAAGTATACATTATTCTAAAAGTGTAGAGATGCATATATATTACAAAAAACTAATAGTCTAAGTCATAAAAACAAATTATAAGAGAGAAACATGATTACATAATAGATTGTAAGAGTGATGAGATACTAGGATGAGATGGTTGGATGGTATCACCGACTGAGTGGACGTGATCTGAGCAAACTCCTAGAGATATAGAAGGACAGGGGAACCTGGTAAGTTTCAGTCCATGGGGTCACAAAGAGTCTGATGACTGAGAAGACTAAACACACACATGGTTCAGTTCAGTTCAGTCGCTCAGTCATGTCCAGCTCTTTGCAACCGCATGGACTGCAGTGCAACAGGCCTCCCTGTCCATCACCAACTCCCGGAGTTTACTCAAAATCATGTCCATCAAGTCAGTGATGCCATCCAACCATCTCATTCTCTGTCGTCCCCTTCTCCTCCCATCTTCAATCTTTCCCAGCATCAGAGTCTTTTCAAATGAGTCAGCTCTTCGCATCAGGTGGCCAAAGTATTGGAGTTTCAGCTTCAGCATCAGTCCTTCCAATGAATATTCAGGACTGATATCCTTTAGGATGGGCTTGTTTGGTTTCCTTGCACTCCAAGGGACTCTCAAGAGTCTTCTCCAACACCACAGTTCAAAAGCATCAATTCTTCAGTGCTCAGCTTTTTTTATAGTCCAACTCTCACATCCATACATGACTATTGGAAAAACCATAGCCCTGACTAGATGGACCTTTGTTGTCAAAGTAATGTCTCTGCTTTTCAATATGCCATCTAGGTTGGTCATAACTTTTCTTCCAAGGAGTAAGTGTCTTTTAATTTTGTAGCTTCAGTCACCATCTGCAGTGATTTTGGAGCCCCCCCAAAATGAAGCCTGCCATTGTTTTCACTGTTTCCCCATCTATTTGCCATGAAGTGTTGGGACCAGATGCCATGATCTTAGTTTTTTAAATGTTGACTTTTAAGCCAACTTTTTTACTCTCCTCTTTCACTTTCATCAGGAGGCCCTTTGTTCTTCTTCACTTTCTGCCATAAGGGTGGTGTCATCTGCATATCTGAGGTTATTGATATTTCTCCCTGCAGACTTGATTCCAGCTGGTGCTTCATCCTGTCTAGCGTTTCTCATGATGTACTCTGCATATAAGTTAAATAAGCACGGTGACAATATACAGCCTTGACAAAATCCTTTTCCTATTTGGAACCAGTCTGTTGTTCCATGTCCAGTTCTAACTGTTGCTTCCTGACCTGCATACATTTCTCAAGAGGCAGGTCAGGTGGTCTGGTATTCCCATCTCTTTCAGAATTTCCATAGTTTGTTGTGATCCACAGAGTCAAAGGCTTTGGCATAGTCAATAAAGCAGAAATAGATGTTTTTCTGGAACTTTTTTGCTTTTTTGACAATCCAGCAGATGTTGGACATTTGATGTCTGGTTCTTCTGCCTTTTCTAAAACCAGCTTGAACATCTGAAAGTTCTCAGTTCATGTATTGTTGAAGCCTGGTTTGGAGAACTTTGAGCATGACTTTACTAGCGTGTGAGATGAGTGCAATTGTACAGTAGTTTGACCATTATTTGGCATTGCCTTTTTAGAGGGGATTGAAATGAAAACTGACCGTTTCCAGTCCTGTGGCCACTGCTGAGTTTTTGAAATTTGCTGGCATATTGAATGCTGCATTTTCACAGCATCGTCTTTCAGGATTTGAAATAGCTCAACTGGAATTCCACCACCTCCACTAGCTTTGTTCATAGTGATGCTTTCTAAGGCCCACTTGACTTCACATTTCAGGATGTCTGGCTCTTGGTGAGTGATCAGACCATCATGTTTATCTGCATCATAAAGATCTTTTTTGTAAAGTTCTTCTCTGTGTTCTTACCACCTCTTCTTAATATCTTCTGCTTCTGTTAGGTCCATACCATTTCTGTCCTTTATTGTGCCCATCTTTGCATGAAAAGTTCCCTTGGTATCTGTTTTTCTCTAGTCTTTCCCATTCTATTGTTTTCCTCTATTTATTTGCACTGATCACTGAGGAAGGCTTTCTTATCTCTCCTTGCTATTCTTTGGAACTCTGCATTCAAATGGGTTAATCTTTTCTCCTTTGCTTTTCACTTCTGTTTTCACAGCTATTTGTAAGGCCTTCTAAGACAGCCATTTTATTTCTTTGCATTTCTTTTTCTTGAGGATGGTTTTGGTCCCTGTCTCCTGTACATTGTCATGAACCTCTGTCCATAGTTCATCAGGCACTCTATCAGACCTAGTCCCTTAAATCTACTTCTCACGTTCACTGTATAATCATAAAGAATTTGATTTAGGTCATACCTGAATGGTCTAGTGGTTTTCCCTACTTTCTTCAATTTAAGTCTGAATTTGGCAATAAGGAGCTCATGATCTGAGCCACAATCAGCTGCCAGTCTTGTTTTGCTGACTATATAGAGCTTCTCCACCTTTAGCTGCAAGGAATATAATCAATCTGATTTTGGTGTTGACCATCTGGTGATGTCCACATGTAGAGTCTTCTCTTGTGTTGTTGGAAGAGGGTGTTTACTATGACCAGTCCATTCTCTTGGCAAAACTCTATTAGCCTTTTCCTGCTTCATTCTGTACTCCAAGGCCAAATTTTCCCATTCTGCTGCTGCTGCTGCTAATTCGCTACAGTCATGTCTGACTCTGTGCGACCCCATAGACGGCAGCCCACCAGGCTCCCACATCCCTGTGATTTTCCAGGTAGAACACTGGAGTTGGTTGCCATTTCCTTCTCCAATGCATGAAAGTGAAGTCACTCAGTCATGTCCAACTCTTAGCAACCCCATGGATTGCAGCCTACCAGACTCCTCCATTTATGGAATTTTCCAGGCAAGAGTATTGGAATGGATTGTCATTGCCTTCTCCAAATTTGCCCAATACTCCAGGTATTTCTTAACTTCCTACTTTTGCATTCCAGTGCCCTATAATGAAAAGGACATCTTGTTTTGGTGTTAGTTTTAGAAAGTCCTGTAGTTATTCATAGAACCGTTCAACTTCAGCTTCTTTAGCATTACTGGTCAAGTTATAGACTTGCATTACCGTGATATTGAATGGTTTGCCTTGGAAATGAACAGAGATCATTCTGTCGTTTTTGAGATTGCATCCAAGCACTGCATTTCGGACTCTTTTGTTGACTATGATGGATACTCCATTTCTTCTAAGGGATTCTTGCCCACAGTAGTAGATATAATGGTCATCTGAGTTAAATTCACCCATTCCAGTCCCTTTTAGTTCACTGATTCCTAAAATTCAACACTTGCTCTTGCCATCTCCTGTTTGGCCACTTCCAATTTGCCTTGATTCATGGACCTAACATTCTTGGTTCCTATGCAATATTGCTGTTTACTCATTGGACTTTGCTTCTATCACCAGTCACATCCACAACTGGGTGTTGTTTTTGCTTTGGCTACATCTCTTCATTCTTTCTGGAGTTATTTCTCCACTGATCTCCAGTAACATATTGGCCACCTATCAACCTGGGCAGTTCATCTTTCAGTGTCCTATCTTTTTGCCTTTTCATACTGTTCATGGGGTTCTCAAGGCAAGAATACTGAAGTGGTTTGCCATTTCCTTCTCCATTTTGTCAGACACACACATGATCTAAATGTTTTTGCATACACACACATATGTATGTATATGCACACATATGTATTTATTTTGAAATACTAGCTGATAATATTTGTGCAGCATTGTTTTGGTGATATGGTCTTAACCAAGGCAAGGGAATAAGAGACATAGGTAAAATTAGATGCATTTGATTACATTAAAATATAAGTTAAAAATATACACCATAATATACCATAAACAAAGTAAAAAGAATTTTAAGAAAAATATTTTGATTATAAGCTAGAAATCATTAATATCCTTAGTATATATGAAGAGTTCTTAAAAATAATTAAAAAAATAATTCCTCAGTAAAATAGTCTAATCAAAAGAAAGAAGAACACTTGGGCAATAAAACTATGACTTTGAACCTCATTTATCATTATGAGTCTATGAAATAAAAAAAATAGACTCCCTGTATCACCCTTTAGATGATGATTTTCCCCAAAATTGGGGAAAAACAAGTTATAGAATCATATTATTGTATATATGGAAGTATAGATTGTGATAGAAAATAAACTTGGTTACTATTAAAATTAAAATTTAACCCATAATTCTAGTTTTTAACATTTTATAGGAATAAAAGCACTTCAAATAGGTTTATATTAAAAATATTGTTTCTTCTGTTAAATAAATTACCAGAACAACAAAATAAAATGGAAAGCAACCCAAATGTCCATGAAATGGCTAAGTCTGAAAAATATGGTACTATGGACTAATATGGAGCCTATAAAAAGAATGAAGGCTCCATCTGGTTTTCTACAGAGAGAGACATACTACAGATGCACAAACACCTGTTTAAAATGAGGAAGCTACACATCATGCTAGTAGCTTCAGGGAGTAGGAAAGGAGGGCAAGTGGTAAACTATTAACTTTTTCATTAATCTTTTTAATTTTCACTTGTTTCAAAGAATATGAATTATAGCTGTACTTTACAAATCTAGTTATGGAAATTTAAAAGAAAAATTGTATTGTGTCTTTAATTCCATTTTATAGAAAGATTGTCCCTGAATCATAATACAACTAATACACTAGTGGAGGGAGTATATAATAATATTTAGGTGAAAACCATTTCCTTCTATTTTTAAGATTGATTCTGTAAACTTATTTCTAGTAATGGCACTCTATCCCGAACCAAAGATTTACCAAGGGAGATGCAAGAAGGATAATCATGAAAACACAAGGCAACAACACAGCAACAAAGATTTTCTTACTTCCAGTAACAGCTCAGTTTATAAGATGGTTTATATCTTCAGAGCGAAAGCATTCTTCCTTAGATTTCCAACCAGTCAAAATCTGTATTCTACAGAAAATCTGGCATTATTTCCATAAAACTACCCTTCATTACTTCTGCCTCCATTAGATTTCCTAAGCATTAATTTTTTTTATGTACTTATTAGAAAAAAATCTTATGTGGTTCATTTATAATGTGTGTTCTTTGTCTTATCCTAGTGTTTAAAATCTTCTCCATGACTGAACCCCAATTGATATTCCTTGAGGTTCTAAGTGGTGTCAACAGAGTGGGAGAGATTTAATAAATACCTCCATGAAACACTGCAGTCCTTCTTTCCTCCAGTGCCTGTAATTCACTGTAAATCAGTTGATGTTTTCCTGAAGTAGATGTATTTCATTTTATTACTTTAAGTTTATACTGTTCAATTTTATTCAGTAGAAAATGTTGCTATCCTGCTTTAACATTGCAAATGGCCTAGAAAGGCCAGTATGTTTAATTTTACTAAGACTCAAATTTGGATCTCATAATGTAGCCTGGATACAAGAAAGAGCCACTTAGTGAGTGAACTTAGCTTCCTTTTGACTCTTTGTTGCTCCACATATCTGTGAATAAGCCTTAATTCTCATGAACAAATAAAAGCACCCCGTGAAGGGAGACAAACTCAGGTGGCCATGGAGACTCATTCCCTTCCCTCTTTTAGTAGTTTAGCAATAAGCTGACTCAGGAGATCTGAGTTAGCACAAAAATTTGCTGCTAAGCACCTTTGAGACCCAGAATTTACCTGTTTCTATAGGACTGTTTTCTCCACCAAGTGACTATTTCCGTGTAGTCATTTGAGAACTCCTGACCCATTTTTCCTATAAATAATATATAGAACAGTTTGTGGGAGAGGATCTCTTTTAGGGGGGACCTCTCAGTGGTGTGTATAATGCAACTATTCCCATCTAGCCAGGCAGATCTCTCTGTGGCATAAAGGATATGTCTCTCTCTACTGCTTCCATATCTGTATGGTGTGGTTATAATCTGTATTGTTTTTTGTCTTTGTGTGGCAAGTGGCTTTCAAAAGAGAAGTCAAGTGCTGGAGCTGTAAAACAGAACGTTATATTTTCAACAACATGTGAATAGACAGCAGGAAGAAGGCTAAAAGGCTATTGTTTTTATTCCCGGTGATAAGTAGTCAACTGTTTCCCCTTTATTAATGAGGAAGACACCTATGTACTGATGTAGGGTGTTCACAAGGATATACTGGGTGAAAAAAGTGAGAAAGAGAACAGCGTCTATCACTACCTTTTGTAAAAGAAATGAGGAAGTGGCACACATATAATTATCTAGCACTTTCCTAAAAGAAATACTCAAGAAAATAAACTAAGAGATTGAGTTCCCTAAAGTATATGCATGATAATTGTTGGAGTGTGTATCAACAGTGGTAGTGAGATTTCCCTATGTACACTCTTCAGTGTAGCTTCAGCTGTTAAATTATTTGAGAACTTGACCTACTAAAAAATTAAGAGCCAACCACCCCACAGCACATTTTCCATTTCATATTATATTCTTGGCTAAAGAGATAAATTAACTAAATTCTCAACATTTTTAGAATTCAGCAGTATGTTATTCTGGGATGTTCAGTTGGATAAACTATAAAAAATATAAAATTAAATAAGCAAAAATAAGCCCTGCTGTGGTGTTGAAGAAGACTCTTGAGAGTCCCTTGGACAGCAAGGAGATCAAACCAGTCAATCATAAAGGAAATCAACCCTGAATATTCATTGGGAGGACTGATGCTGAAGCTGAAGCTCCAATGCTTTGGCCACCTGATGTGAAGAACTGACTCGTTGGAAAAGACAATGATGCTGGGAATGGTTGAAGGCAGGTGGAGGAGACGACAGAGGATGAGATGGTTGGATGGCATCACTGACTCAATGGACATGCATTTGATCAAGCTCCAGAAGTTGGTGATGGACAGGGAGGCCTGGTGTGCTGCTGTCCATGGAGTCACAAAGAGTCAGACACGACTGAGTGACTGAACTGAACTGAAGCCCTGCATAAAAGTGTATAATTGACTGAAAATTTATTTTCTTGCATAACCATGGAAACAAAACATAAACATTATATGACCTGATCCCAATTTTTTTTTTTAATTGGTTGGCCTACTTGTAATAAATTCCATTTTACTCTCAGTTCTATGCACAAACTATAAATAGAGGTTTTAAGGATATTATATTAAAAAAAGAAATCACAGTAATGCAATGAATTTGTGACATAATGAAAATAAATTGCCTTAGCAAAAAAAAAGGAGAAAATAGGGTTTTATCAGGATATAGAATTTTTTATGCATTTAAATGCCCTGTAGTGATAAAATACTTCAATCTTGGAATATACAATATGACACATTTTAAGCTTGTAATTAAGTAATTAATTGATAATTTAGCCATGTTTTTAATTAGACTCCTAAATCAACATTACATTTCCACATTAGAACTGACATATGGTTTAAAGTTCAAGATAAATTAAATTGTAACAATTATATCATATATATGTTTAAAATTCATGTTACAAAGCTGAGATGACAAAGGGAATGGAATAAATAGAAAGAACTGATTCTGGAGCCACTGGAGGTTGAGGTAATATATTGATAGTTTCATTGGGATCCCAGTGGTCAACCCTTCCCTCCCCATCCTTTGATTTTTCCTATAGAAATGTTTTAAAAGGAATTAGAGGAAGTAATGAAGCATCAGAAAGCCATTCCATTTATCTTTGTTTAAGTTATTATAGCCATTTAAATTAAATTTGATTTGTTGTAGCTTTAAACTTTAGTTTCACTTAATTAATTGTAAGTAAGAAACAAGATTTGTGACAGAACTACAGTTCTTAAAGACAAAAGGAAGATATATTTAACGACCAACTAGAAAAGTGACAGTTTTACTTAATCAGTGATCTAAGTTCTTATCCTGGGCCTTATTTCAACTTTTCAGAAAGATGTTTTTAAAAATCATGGACCAGTTAGCTCTTGGAACAATATAGAAAGCACAGTTGTAATGCTCCAAACCCCCTTGTATTTCAGTAGCTATTACTTGACATCTTTATATCGAGCTTTTAAACCACTGAAGAAACTCCATGCATTTTTGATACTGTAAGCATATTTCAATCAATAATGCATATATATTCCAATTTTCAGGATAGCAAATTTATGTTAAATGATTAATATTTTGTAATTGAATTCCATGTTACTGATATGTGATATTTCTATTAGGGAGAAAAGCACTTAAATATTAAAATAATTTCAAAAATACTCGATATAATAATATGTTACATTATCAGAAATTCAGATTGTTTAAGTACTTAACTTGGCTTGCCATTCTGGTAATAAAGCCATTAAGCAGACAGACTTGAAAGAATTTACTAAGTGTTATCACTATTTAAAAAAGAAATTCTTCTAACTTTCCCTCTTCTGCTATTCAGCTTTTGTTTCTATATGGTTACTTTTTATTTACTATTTTTAATATACTTTCTCTTTTTTCTAAACACTGTCTGCCAGTGTTATCTATGCTGCTAAGTCACTTCAGTCGTGTCCGACTCTGTGCGACCCCATAGATGGCAGCCCACCAGGCTCCCCTGTCCCTGGGATTCTCTGGGCAAGAACACTGGAGTGGGTGGTCATTTCCTTCTCCAATGCATGAAAGTGAAAAGTGAAAGTGAAGTTGCTCAGTCGTGTCTGACCCTTAGCATGGACTGCAGCCTACCAGGCTCCTCTGCCCATGGGATTTTCCAGGCAAGAGTACTGGAGTGGGGTGCCATTGCCTTCTCCAGTGTTATCTATAGTATTAGAATTAAATGAGTATCAGTTCAGTTCAGTTCAGTGGCTCAGTCGTGTCTGACTCTTTGCGACTCCATGAATTGCAGAACGCCAGGCCTCCCTGTCCATCACCAACTCCCGGAGTTCACTCAGACTCATGTCCATCGAGTCAGTGATGCCATCCAGCCATCTCATCCTCTGTCGTCCCCTTCTCCTCCTGCCTGCAATCCCTCCCAGCATCAGAGTCTTTTCCAATGAGTCAACTCTTCGCATGAGGTGGCCAAAGTACTGGAGTTTCAGCTTTAGCATCATTCCTTCCAAAGAAATCCCAGGGCTGATCTCCTTCAGAATGGACTGGTTGGATCTCCTTGCAGTATATAAAATAGATAACCTAATAAGGACCTACTGTATAAAACAGGACACTCTACTCAATACTCTGTGATGGCCTATATGGGAAAAGAATCTAAAAAAGAGGGGGCACATATATGTATAACTGACTTTCTTGGCTGTTCACCTGAAATTAACACAACATTGTAAAATCAACTATACTCCAACAAATTTTTTTTTTTTAAAAATTTGGGGAAAGTAGAACAAAATATGTGTTACATAGTGTTGTCAGATCCTTAATCCTTGAGAAAAAAGTGAAAGTGAAAGATGCTCACTCCTATCTGACTCTTTGCAACCCTGTGGCCTATACAGTCCATGGAATTCTATAAGCCAGAATACTGGAGTGGGTAGCCTTTCCCTTCTCCAGGGGATCTTCCTTAATCATTATAGTGTAGCATTCTCTACCATTTACTTATGGTAGTCCAGTTACTATCACAAGTGTCATAGAAAGAGTTTCATTGTGGAGTCAGGCAGATCTTGTATAAATCCTGGCTCATAATTGGCTCTTCTACTTCTTAGCAGAATGACACAGGATAGATTTTCTGATCTTCAGCTTTTTAGGAGTCTGTAAAGTGGACAAACGCAATGCCAAAGAATGCTCAAACTACAGCACAATTGCACTGGCACCCCACTCCAGTACTCTTGCCTGGAAAATCCCATGGACAGAGGAGCCTGGTAGGCTGCAGTTCATGGGGTCGTGAAGAGTCGGACATGACTGAGCGACTTCACTTTAATTTTTCACTTTCATGCATTGGAGAAGGAAATGGCAACCCACTCCAGTGTTCTTGCCTGGAGAATCCCAGGGACGGGGGAGCCTGGTGGGCTGCCGTCTATGGCGTCACACAGAGTCGGGCATGACTGAAGCGAGTTAGTAGCACACGCTAGTAAAGTAATGCTCAAATTCTCCAAGCCAGGCTTCAGCAATATGTGAACCGTGAACTTCCTGATGTTCAAGCTGGTTTTGGAAAGGGCAGAGGAACCAGAGATCAAATTGCCAACATCCGCTGGATCATGGAAAAAGCAAGAGAGTTCCAGAAAAACATCTGTTTCTGCTTTATTGACTATGCCAAAGCCTTTGACTGTGTGGATCACAATAAACTGTGGAAAATTCTTCAAGAGATGGGAACACCAGACCACCTGACCTGCCTCTTGAGAAACCTATATGCAGGTCAGGAAGCAACAGTTAGAACTGGACATGGAACAACAGACTGGTTCCAAATAGGAAAAGGAGTACGTCAAGGTTGTATATTGTCACCCTGTTTATTTAACTCATACGCAGAGTACATCATGAGAAACGCTGGGCTGGAAGAAGCATAAGCTGGAATCAAGATTGCCAGGAGAAATATCAATAACCTCAGATATGCAGATGACTCCACCCTTATGGCAGAAAGTGAAGAGGAACTAAAAAGCCTCTTGATGAAAGTGAAAGAGGAGAGTGAAAAAGTTGGCTTAAAGCTCAACATTCAGAAAACGAAGATCATGGCATCTGGTCCCATTACTTCATGGGAAATAGATGGGGAAACAGTGGAAACAATGTCAGACTTTATTTTTGGGGGCTCCAAAATCACTGCAGATGGTGACTGCAGCCATGAAATTAAAAGATGCTTACTCCTTGGAAGGAAAGTTACGACCAACATAGATAGCATATTAAAAAGCAGACATTACTTTGTCAACAAAGGTCCGTCTAGTCAAGGCTATGGTTTTTCCAGTAGTCATGTATGGATGTAAGAGTTGGACTGTGAAGAAAGCTGAGCGCCAAAGAATTGATGCTTTTGAACTCTGGTGTTGGAGAAGACTCTCGAGAGTCCATTGGACTGCAAGGATATCCAACCAGTCCATTCTAAAGGAGATCAGCCCTGGGTGTTCATTGGAAGGACTGATGCTAAAGCCGAAACTCCAATACTTTGGCCACCTCATGCGAAGAGTTGACTCATTGGAAAAGACCCTGATGCTGGGAGGGATTGGGGGCAGGAGGAGAAGGGGATGACAGAGGATGAGATGGCTGGATGGCATAACAGGCTCAATGGACATAAGTTTGTGTGAACTCCGGGTGTTGGTGATGGACAGGGAGGCCTGGTGTGCTGCGATTCATGGGGTTGCAAAGAGTCTGACACAACTGAGCGACTGAAATGAACTCAAAGTGGAGACTATGCCATCAATGACTGGTGAAAGTGAAAGTGAAGTTGCTCAGTTGTTCCTGATTTTTTATGAGCCTATGGACTGTACCCTACCAGTCTTCTCAGTCCATAGGATTTTTCAGGCAAGAATATCAGTGTGGCTGCCATTTCCTTCTCCAGGGGATCTTCCCGACCCAGGGATCGAATTCAGGTCTCCTGCATTGCAGGCAGATGCTCTACTCTCTGAACCACCAGGGAAGCCCTTCTTAGCAGAATGGCATAGGATAGATTTTCTGATCTTCAGCTTCTTGAGACTCTGTAAAGTAGAGAAAATGCAATCAGTGACTGGTACATGATAGCTAACTAACAGAATTGTTTCCCGCTCTTCTCAACAGATTAATAAACGGATAGCTGTCTAAAGGTTTTTAGATTGTATACATGATGTTTTTTAAACTGGGCACAGAAATAAATAGGCACTGCTAAGCTTTGGTAGAGAGAGCAAAGTATTTAGAAAGTTGCATTAACAAGATTTTTAATGTACTGTACTGTTTTTTAAAAAGTAACTTAAATCCTGTGGTGTGGTTTATATATATCTGAAAGAAGTGAGAGGAGAAAAGCACAACATTATCAAAAGACAGGTCATGTGGTTGAAACCCCTTCAAAAGGCAGGGTTTTATGTATTCAGGCAAAAAAAAAAAAAAAAAAATTTGTTAGTACCTCTAGCTCTGATTTGGGTATAAACATTTGAAAGATGAGGAACAAGTAGGATCTCTTTCTTTCAAATGTCCCAGGTCTCTTTGTGTTGTCTGGCTGTGAATTAGCTGGTATATTGGTCTGTATCCTGCACACAAAGTAGTGACTGCTCAAAACGTCAACTTCTAGCAAAGGTCTACAGCGCTTTCAGCATGGTTAGCAAATACCCTGAACATCACGCAATTGCTAGATCCTTGTATTCACTAATAAGGCTCCTTTCAGAATCACAAAACCCCCTGTTGCAGCATGCCCTTTTGAGCTTCTTGGTCCCTCACTAAATTGCTAGTAAAAAGAACAAGAAGAAGACAGAACTTCATTCCCAGAATATTCCATCCTTGTCTCACCCACACATCATCTCAGGGACAACTCAAGACTGGGCTTGCTGCCCATGAGTTCCACCTAGAGCTGCATGATGCTTGCAGTGTCTGTTCATGCCCTTCATTTGACACATAAATTACCACAATGAGAGGGTTCATTGTGCTTCTCTATTATAGTACGAGAAATGTTGTAATTTAAATGTTTTACATATTCTTCATAGAAAAATAGATAGGAAAAAGGACGGGCTGCTCACTCTCAAAATTTAAAACTAATTGTAAAACCTGGGAAAACCAGCTGGGTAAACTCTGAATACTCATAAACAGATTTTCTTTTAACTCATTAACAAGTTTGTGTCGTTTATAATAAATCATAGTAAGAGTATTGTAGTCAATGGAGGATCTTTCAATTTACAGAGGAAATTCTAACTCAGTACATGTTGTGAGCCATTCATATGAGATATGAGTGACACTCTGGAGCTGGAACAAAATGCCAGCAAAGTATAAGTGGTGTCAGGAGTAGTCTTGCATATAGATATTTTCAGATTTATAGCCTTCGGTCTGAAGAACATATTGTGTGAGGAAATACAGTGTGAATAAATGGAAATTGTACTCCACTGAAGTAAGAAAGGGGAAAATAGTTTCATTTCTTGCCCAACATTTCTGCATCATGATATCTCTAAGTGTGCAGCCATAAATCTGAGATGAATCTCAGGAAATGGTGTAAAAGATTTCATTGTTAATCTGTCAGATTTTAGAATCCTTTTCTTTCAGTCAGTAGGGAGAAAATCACACAGGGCAGAGGAAAACAGCAAGAGCAGAAAGCCTGGAGTAACTTTGGCTTTGCTGGTTGTTTAGTTGAGAAATTTGAATTTGTAAACAAGTGAAGATTAATTTTAAATTACTTTCATTAAGTCAGAGTAATATGTAAAGATTCAGATGTTTTATCCTTGTACATCAGTCGTGGAAATGAGGCTTTTGATTACTACATGGGCAAACTACATAAAGAATTATCATAAATAAGCCTACAATTATTTTTTCTGCCTTGAGTTCCCACATAGCTCATACCCAGTTTCCTCTCTTATGAACATTTTATATTATTATGGTACTTTTGCCAAAACAAAGAAACTTTTTCCCCTTCACTTTCAAAGGATACTTTTTTGTAGATAGCATTCTAAGCTGATGTTTTACTTTTCTTTTTTTCTGTAAGCACTTTTAATATTTCACTCTGCTTCTCCTTGCATGGTTTCTGGTATGAAGTAACTTGAAATTCGTATTCTTTTTTCTCCAAAGATAAAGGGCTCTATCTTTCTAACTTCTCTGACAATTTGTTCTTTACCTTTAGTTTTCTGCTGTTGAATATGATATGCCTAGGTTTAGTTATGTGTTGTTTGTCCTACTTGATAGTCTCTGAAAATTTTGGTTTTTGGTTTGTCATTACTTTTTGAATATTATCAGCCATTATCACTCAGGGTATTTCCTCTGATCTGTTTTCTCTTCTCTTTCTCTAATCTGTTTATTATACCTTTTCTGGGCTTCCCCGGTGGCTCAGATGGTAAACAATGTGCCTGCAATGTAGGAGATATGGGTTCAATCCCTGAGTGGGGCAGATCCCCTGAAGAAGAGAATGGCTACCCAGTAGAGTATTCTTGCCTGGAGGATTCCATGGAAAGAAAAGCCTGTTGGCTATAGTTCATGGGGTTGCAAAGAGTTGGACACAACTGAGTGACTAACACTTTCACTAACACTTTTACACCTTTTCTAATGATCCCACAGTTCTTGGATGTTTTGTATTTCTTTCCCCCATTCTTTTTTTTTTTTTTCTCTTTGCATTTTCATTTTTTTTTCTCTGTCTGTACTTTTAAAAGCTGTGTCATATCTGAATCTGGTTGTGATATTTGCTTTTTCTTTTTAGATTATATTTATGGTTTGCCTTTTACTGAGACTTGTAACTTTGGATTTAAAGCTGGACATGGGTAATAGGGATTAAAGTAAATAGTTCTTTAATGTGAGGTTTTATATTAAGCTTTTAATCTTCCCAATTATGATTACTTTCTCAATGTTAAATAATAGAAACATCTGGCATTTCACCTTGTTTCTAGTCTTAGGGGGAATACCTGTGGTATTTTTACATGGCATGCCAGCTTTAGAGCTGATATACATATAGCATATTAGTTCAGTTCAGTCACTCAGTCATGTCTGACTCTTTGCGACCCCATGAATTGCAGCACGCCAGGCCTCCCTGTCCATCACCAACCCCCGGAGTTCAATCAAACTCATGTCCATGGAGTCGGTGATGCCATCCAGCCATCTCATCCTCCGTCATCCCCTTTTCCTCCTGACCCCAATCCCTCCCAGCATCAGAGTCTTTTCCAGTGAGTCAACTCTTCGCATGAGGTGGCCAAAGTACTGGAGTTTCAGCTTTAGCATCATTCCTTCCAAAGAAATCCCAGGGCTGATCTCCTTCAGAATGGACTGGTTGGATGTCCTTGCAGTCCAAGGGACTCTCAAGAGTCTTCTCCAACACCACAGTTCAAAAGCATCAATTCTTCGGCGCTCAGCTTTCTTCACAGTCCAACTCTTACAGCCATACATGACCACTGGAAAAACCATAGCCTTAACTAGACGGATCTTTGTTGGCAAAATAAAGTCTCTGCTTTTCAATATGCTATATAGGTTGGTCATAACTTTTCTTCCAAGGAGTAAGCGTCATTTAATTTCATGGCTGCAGTCACCATCTGCAGTGATTTTGGAGCCCCAAAAAATAAAGTCTGACGCTGTTTCCACTGTTTCCCCATCTATTTCCATTGAAGTGATGGGACCAGATGCCATGATCTTCGTTTTCTGAATGTTGAGCTTTAAGCCAACTTTTTCACTCTCCTCTTTCACTTTCATCAAGAGGCTTTTTAGTTCCTCTTCACTTTCTGCATATTAAGGGAGTAGCAATAACTTTCTGTTTTATTGAATTTTTTATATATTTATATATAATTTTGATTGGATTTTATCAAAGGCTTTTTGGTGTATCTGGTGTGATCATACTTTTTTTTTTTTTTACTTTTATACTTATATATATAGTAATGTGAATTATATTGGAACTCCTAATAGTGAAGCATTCTTGCATTTCTGGAGTAAATCCCTATTTGCCATGTTATATTTTTTATGTACTGTTATTTGTGAGTATGGAGTCATAATCTTCAAAAGTAACTTTCTATCTCCATTCACTAAAAGGGCTTAGAACCATGATGCCTTAGCTGGAATGAGCATACCTAGTTCCTGTTCTTGATTTTTAAATACCAGAAGTCATTTAAAGGAATCAGAACTCCTTGGAGATATGCCATATGGAACAGATGCTCTGACTGGAATAAAAATTGGATTTAGGTTGTTGGCACAGAAAGAGAGATAGTACCCTATTTAAAATGAATTCACCATCTCATTCATGGGCACTTGTTGCAACAAATATATTAAAATCAATAATGTTGTTTATGTGCTCAATTAAAAAAAAAAACTACAATGTATAATAGGTTCTAATTGGTAATGAGATTAAAAATGACCATGAAAATCTTTTGCAGCATAGTTTCCCTGGCTATCTTAGAGCAAATATTTCAGTTTTAAACCTCAACAATTTTTTTTTCACATGATCATTCCAAGAGTATTGATCTTTTCTGAAGTACAAAGTCCTATTAAGCTAGTATATATAATGTAGTATATGTGTATGTTTATGTGTATATATACACATATATTTACATATATGTAATGCATAATAATTAAACATGAAATACTGAGACAGATGTGTAATCAAAGCATTTTGCAGGGGTTTTTTTGTTTGTTTTTTTTAATCATGGAGAAATGAAAGAAATAGATCACTCAAGGTGCAACTAGCAGTGTTTTAAATTAGGTGTGGAGGTTTGTAAATAATAGTGTTTCAGTTCAGTTCAGTCGCTCAGTTGTATCCAGCTCTTTGTGACTGCATGAATCACATCACACCAGGCCTCCCTGTTCATCACCAACTCCCAGAGTTTACCTAAACTCGTGTCCATTAAGTCGGTGATACCATCTAAACATCTCATCCTCTTTTGTCCCCTTCTCCTGCCTTCAATCTTTCCTAACATCAGGGTCTTTTCAAATGAGTCAGCTCTTTGCACCAGGTGGTCAAAATATTGGAATTTCAGCTTCAACCTCAGTCATTCCAATGAACACCCAGGACTAATTTCCTTTAAGATGGACTGGATGGATCTCCTTGAAGTTCAAGGGACTCTCAAGAGTCTTCTCCAACACCACGGTTCAAAAGCATTAATTCTTCGGGGCTCAGCTTTCTTTATAGTCCAACTCTCACATCCATACATGACCACTGGAAAGACCATAGCCTTGACTAGACAGACCTTTGTTGGCAAAGTAATGTCTCTGCTTTTTAATATGCTATCTAGGTTGGTCATAACTTTCCTTCATGGCTGCAATCACCATCTGAAGTGATTTTGGAGCCCCCCCCCAAAAATTTCAGCCACTGTTTCCACTGTTTCCCCATCTATTTCCATTGAAGTGATGGGACCAGATGCCATGATCTTAGTTTTCTGAATGTTGAGCTTTAAGCCAACTTTTTGTTTAGTGATTTTTTTAGTGTTTAGTGATTTTAAATATACACTCCGTAACTATGAAATACCAAAATTAGGCCAAAGGCTAATAAAGATCTTCGTTCAAATAAGAAACCTGACATAATTTTAACTGTTGACCTCTACTTTTTGAACTGCTGTATTTTACTGAATCTTCCAAAGAAATAAATCAGAGGCCTCTGTGCTGGCTTTGTGGGGAGGGTTTAGGGTTTTCTAACTTCAGTTGAATCATGTCTCCGTGTGATGTCATGTATGTATATATGATATCTGAGTTAGATTTTACATGGGAAAATGTACTACATAGAGAGAAACACCAGATGTATGAAAGCCACTGGCCTTTTCACTTGGGTTCTTTTCCCAGTTCAGTTGAGTTCAGTTCAGTCGCTCAGTTGTGTCCGACTCTTTGTGACCCCATGAATTGCAGCACGCCAGGCCTCCCTGTCCATCACCATCTCCTGCAGTTCACTCGGACTCACATCCATCAAGTCAGTGATGCCATCCAGCCATCTCATCCTCTGTCGTCCCCTTTTCCTCTTGAACCCAATCCCTCCCAGTATCAGAGTCTTTTCCAATGAGTCAACTCTTCACATGAGGTGGCCAAAGTACTGGAGTTTCAGCTTTAGCATCAGTCCTTCCAAAGAAATCCCAGGGCTGATCTCCTTCAGAATGGACTGGTTGGATGTCCTTGCAGTCCAAGGGACTCTCAAGAGTCTTCTCCAACACCACAGTTCAAAAGCATCAATTCCTCGGCGCTCAGCCTTCTTCACAGTCCAACTCTCACATCCATACATAGCCACAGGAAAAACCATAGCCTTGAGTAGACGGACTTTTGTTGGCAAAGTAATGTCTCTGCTTTTCAGTATGCTATGTAGGTTGGTCATAACTTTCCTTCCAAGGAGTAAGCGTCTTTTAATTTCATGGCTGCAATCACCATCTGCAGTGATTTTGGAGCCCAGAAAAATAAAGTCTGACACTGTTTCCACTGTTTCCCCATCTATTTCCCATGAAGTGATGGGACCAGATGCCATGATCTTCGTTTTCTGAATGTTGAGCTTTAAGCCAACTTTTTCACTCTCCACTTTCACTTTCATCAAGAGGCTTTTGAGTTCCTCTTCACTTTCTGCCATAAGGGTGGTGTCATTTGCATATCTGAGGTTATTGATATTTCTCCCGGCAATCTTGATTCTAGCTTCCGTTTCTTCCAGTCCGGCATTTCCAGTCTCTATTGTATTCCCAGTCTCTATTTCATTAGCATTAGGTGACCACAAGCAGTTTGCAGTTCCTCCTATTCTGAACTACTTTTCACATAATTTCACGTCTCTGCTGATTTCTTGCCCTTTCCTGAATCTCTCTTTTTTACCTTTCAATATGCCTTTTAAAGAAAGGAAGCTTTCCGTTCTTTAATTATCTCAAATTTTCCCTGAGTGCAAACTAAGCATCTTTAAGAGTTGGTTTTTCCTGACTCTCTTCAATTATCTAATGAACTGTGGGTAAAAGTAAAAGGTGATGTAACAGTAATATTCACAGCTGTTCTCTAATTGACATTTATACTACACTTTAATATACCTTACTCATTTAGAATTTCAAGCCCTTTCAGATATAATGAATCCCATTTTATAGACTAAATGATTTAAAATCTAAAAGTTAAAAATAACATGGTTGATATTATCTAGTTAGTAAGTGATTGAGCCAGCAACAATCTTCTAACTCTTGTTCTAATATTCTTTATTTAACATTTCAATACAATGTTAATTACATTTCTTTTTCTTGGGGATGGTTTTGATCACTGCCTTCTATACAGTGTCATGAACCTCCATCCATAGTTCTTCAGGCATTTTATCAGACCTAATTAACTGAATCTATTTGTCACTTCCACTGAATAATCATAAGGGATTTGATTTAGGTTATACCTGAATGGTCTAGTGGTTTTCCATACTGTTTTCAATTTAATCTGAATTTTGCAATAAGGAGTTCATAATCTGAGCCACAGTCAACTCCCAGTCTTGTTTTTGCTGACTGTATAGAATGTCTCTATCTTTGGCTACAAAAGTATAATAAATCTGATTTCAGTATTGAACATCCAGTGATGTCTATGTGTAGAGTCATCTCTTATGTTGTTGGAAGAGGGTGTTTGCTATGATCAATGTGTTCTTTGGCAAAATTCTGTTAGCCTTTACCCTGCTTCATTTTTTACTCCAAGGTCAAACTTGCCTGTTATTCTAGGTATCTCTTGACTTTCTACTTTTGCATTCTGGTCCAAAATGATGAAAAGGACATGTCTTTTTGGTGTTAGTTCTAATAGGTCTTGTAGGTCTTCATAGAACCATTCAACTTCAGCTTCTTTGGCATTACTTGTTGGGGCATAGACTTGGATTAATGTGATATTGAATGGTTTGCCTTGGAAACAGAGATCATTCTGTCATTTTTGAGATTAGTACTGCATTTCAGACTCCTTTGTTGACTATGAGGGCTACTCCATTTCTTCTAAGGGATGTTTGGACACAGTAGTAGATATAATCATCATCTGAATTAAATTTGCCCATTCCAGTCTGTTTTAGTTCACTGATTGCTAAAATGTCAGTGTTCACTCTTGCCATCTCCTGTTTGACCACTTTCAATTTACCTTAATTGATGGACCTAACATTGCACCTTCTTATGAAATATTGTTCTTTACAGCATCAAACTTTACTGGGGCATTGTTTTTGATTTTGCTCAGCCTCTTCATTCTTTCTGAAGCTATTTCTCCACTCTTCCCCAGTAGTATATTGGGCATGCACTGACATGGGGAGTTTGTCTTTCAGTGTCATAAGAAAGCCAAAAGAGAAAAGGAAAGGTACATCCATCTGAATGCAGAGTTCCAAAGAATATCAAGGAGAGATAAGAAAGCCTTTCTAAGGTGATCAATGTGAAGAAATAGAAGAAAACAATAGAATGGGAAAGACTAGAGATCTCTTCAAGAAAATTGGAGATACCAAGGGAACATTTCATGCAAAGATGGGCTCAATAAAGGACAGAAGTGGTATGGGCCTAACAAAAACAGAAGAGTTTAAGAAGAATTGGCAAGAATACACAGAATAATTATTTTAAAAAAAGATCTTAATGACCCAGATAACCATGATAGTGTGATTACTCACCTAGAGCAAGACATCCTGGAGTGTGAAGACAAGAGGGCCTTAGGAAGCATCAATACGAGCAAAGCTAGTGGAGGTGATGGAATTCCAGTTGAGCTATTTCAAATCCTAAAAGATGATGCTGTGAAAGTGCAAATTTGGAAAACTCAGCAGTGGCCACAGGACTGGAAAAGGTCAGTTTTCATTTCAATCCCAAAGAAAAGCAATGCCAAAGAATGCTCAAACTACTACACAGTTGCATTCACCCTACACACTAGCAAAGTAATGCTCAACATTCTCCAAGAGAGGCTCAACAATATGTAAATCAAGAACTTCCAGATGTTCAAGCTGGATTAAGAAAAGACAGAGGAACCAGAGATCAAACTGCCAACATCCTTGGATCATAAAAAGAGAAGGAGATTTCCAGGATAGCATCTACTTCTGATTTATTGAGTATGCCAAAACTTTTGACTGTGTGGATCACAATAAAATGTGTAAATTCTTCTAGAGATGGGAATACCAGACCACCTGACCTGCCTTTTGAGAAATCTGTATGCAAGTCAGAAAGCAACAGTTAGAACTGGAGATGTAACAAGAAACTGGTTCCAAATTGGGAAAGGAGTACGTCAAGGCTGCATATTGTCAGCTCGCTTATTTAACTTATATGCAGAGTACATCATGCAAAATGCTGGTCTGGATGAAGCACTAGCTAGAATCAAGATTTCCAGGAGAAATATCAATAACCTCAGATATGCAGAGGATACACCCTTATGGCAGAAAGTGAAGAGGAACTAGTGAGCCTCTTGATGAAAGTGAAAACAGAGAGAGAAAAGCTGGCATAAAATTCAGCATTCAAGAAACTAAAATTATGACATCTGGTCCCATCTCTTCATGGCAGTTAGATGGGGAAACAATGAAAACAGTGAGAGACATTATTTTTGGGGGCTCCAAAATCACTGCGGATTATGACTTCAGCCATGAAATCTAGAAGACACTTGCTCCTTGGAAGAAAATCAATGACCAACCTAGACAGCATATTAAAAAGCAGAGACATTATGTTGCCAGAAAAGGTTCATCTATTCAAAGTTATGGTTTTTCTAGTAGTCATGTGTGGATGTGAGTTGGACCATAAAGAAGGCTGAGTGCCAAAGAATTGATGCTTTTGAACTGTGATGTTGGACAAGACTGTTGAGAGTCCCTTGGACTGTGAGGAGACCAAACCAGTCAATCCTAAAGGAAATCAGTCCTGAATATTCATTGGAAGGACTGAGGCTAAGCTGAAACTCCAATACTTTGCCCACCTGATGCAAAGAACTGACCCCTTAGAAGACACCCTGATGTTGGGAAAGATTGAAGGCAGGAGGAGAAGGGGACAACAGAGGATGAGATGGTTGGATGTCATCACTGACATGATGGACATGAGTTTGAGCTAGCTCTGGGAGTTGGTGATGGACAGGGAAGCCTATTGTTCTGCAGTCCATTGGGGTTGTAAAGAGATACACAACTGAGTAACTGAACTGAATGATATTAATTAGACATAATAGCTAATGTTTCTTGACACAAGTTATAATGACATGGTAGCTAATATTACTTTGCTTATTGTGTGCCTGACACTAGACTGAATACTTCATATTACTTTTTTATGTATTTTTTAACAGTCATATAAGATAGATACCTCAAAATTGAAAGAGCTTGATATACTTCCCAAATACCCACCACTAACCTGTGGTGTGTCAGGACTGTAATTTAATTTTTTTCATTCCAATGTGCAGAGTGTTAATTTATCTTCTATACTGGATCTCAGGACATAAAGAAGAAAGAAAATTTTAGTGAGAAAATACCATGTTCCCTACCCTGAGAAACTGACTTTATAAAACTATATCACATAAAAATGAAAAGACTATCTTACATTATGTACACAAAGTTAAATCTATTCATCACCTGGAGTTGCCCACAATGACATTTGATGAGGAAGAGGTGAAATGTAGAATTATGAAGAAGGCAAGGACATCAATCTTTCTTTTACATTTCATGAAACCAAAACCCAATAACTTTCTAGGGTCACAGAATAAATAAGTGTTATTATCTCATTAGACAGGAAGCTCTTTTGGTACAATATCAAATTTTGTTAATTCTGTGTTTTAGTGAATGAATGAATGAAAAGCAAAAATGAGAACATAGTTTTTCTGACTTCATTCCCCCAAATACTAAACTTGTTTCTTATTTAGTTTAAAATATAATACTCAAGTTGCTATTATTTTAATTACACAAAATTCCAGAGTTGAGACCTCAAGTGAAAGCTGTGCTTAGATGATCTAATTTCTTAGTAGGATCAAAAGATGGTTAAACAGCATGAAGAATTAAAAAACTACCCCATCCATTAGATCATGGAAAATCTTGATAACCACTGAACTGTGTACTTTACCATGAAGCTAAAACAATTTATACATATTAGTGAGCAGCTTGGAGAGTCTAACAAAACAAGTCAAACAAGACATTTTGTACAAATCAAAGTTTTTCATTGTGCAAATAAGGGTGTTTGTTCATAGGAGAATGTGAATAACATATTTCTATATTCATGAAATTTTGAGTAAAACTTGGTAAACAGAACTTAGATAATGAAGTAGTTTCATAAAGATGGTAACCTAGGGATTTCCCTGGTGACCCAGTGGTTAAGACTCTGTGCTTCCAATGCAGAGGCCATGGGTTTGATCCATGGTCAGGGGACTAAGATCCCACATGCCTTGGGGCATGGTTGTTAAAAAATGATTGTGACCTCATATAATTTATGACAATTTTATAACATAACTCTGCTGCACACAGAGCAATTCATAAATATCTTCTGAATAGAATCTGTATTTTTTTTCTCCTTTTAAATTATAACAAAAAGTAATGTTTGATACCTTTTCCTTTTTTTTTTTTTTTTTTTTGGCCAAACTTCATGGTTTATGAGATTTTAGTTTTGAGACCAGGGGTTTAACCCTTGCCCTCAGCAGTGAAAACACAGGCTCTTAACCACTGGACCACCAGGGAATCCCCTGATACCTTTTAATTTAAAAAGACTAGCATCATATACAAACCAAACACACATACAGACCCATATCCACACCCAACCCCTGCAGCCACTAAGTGTAATTAAATTAAGCCTAGCAAATTTTCTCAGATAGAACATAGCATACTTTTTCATCTTGCCACATTGATAGCCTGGATCCTGTTCCTAAGTAGATTCTCTCTCTCATTGTAAAACTATTTTGAAAACAATTTCTCCTTTCCGGATACCAAATAGCATTTCTTGTTTCTGAATAGTAGATAAGATTAGCCAGAAAAAGGAGGTTTTAAGATAGAACAATGTTAGAAAAAAAGAATGATGGACATACTAAATTATTTCAAAGAGATGGAAAGATAAGAATAAAAGGTGAGAGTTGAAAAGTAAGAAAAGATAATTTAGCTGAAGAGTACTTAGATTTTATTTTCATCAGGCTATAAAAAGTTATTGGTTTCATATATAGCACGTGCTATTTTTAGTTTTATTTAGCATGTAACTTCAGTTTTGTAAATAGATGACACTTTAATATTGTTCGTTCAAAGACAGCCTTAGTGGGTTTTTTATTTATTTTTTTTTTTAATTTTTTTTTATTTTTATTTTTTTTCTAATTTTATTTTATTTTTAAACTTTACATAATTGTATTAGTTTTGCCAAATATCAAAATGAATCCGCCACAGGTATACATGTGTTCCCCATCCCGAACCCTCCTCCCTCCTCCCTCCCCATACCATCCCTCTGGGCCGTCCCAGTGCACCAGCCCCAAGCATCCAGCATCGTGCATCGAACCTGGACTGGCAACTCGTTTCCTACATGATATTTTACATGTTTCATTGCCATTCTCCCAAATCTTCCCACCCTCTCCCTCTCCCACAGAGTCCATAAGACTGTTCTCTACATCAGTGTCTCTTTTGCTGTCTCGTACACAGGGTTATTGTTACCATCTTTCTAAATTCCATATATATGCGTTAGTATACTGTATTTATGTTTTTCCTTCTGGCTTACTTCACTCTGTATAATAGGCTCCAGTTTCATCCACCTCATTAGAACTGATTCAAATGTATTCTTTTTAATGGCTGAGTAATACTCCATTGTGTATATGTACCACAGCTTTCTTATCCATTCATCTGCTGATGGACATCTAGGTTGCTTCCATGTCTTGGCTATTATAAACAGTGCTGCGATGAACATTGGGGTACATGTGTCTCTTTCCCTTCTGGTTTCCTCAGTGTGTATGCCCAGCAGTGGGGTTGCTGGATCATAAGGCAGTTCTATTTCCAGTTTTTTAAGGAATCTCCACACTGTTCTCCATAGTGGCTGTACTAGTTTGCATTCCCACCAACAGTGTAAGAGGGTTCCCTTTTCTCCACACCCTCTCCAGCATTTATTATTTGTAGACTTTTGGATCGCAGCCATTCTGACTGGTGTGAAATGGTACCTCATAGTGGTTTTGATTTGCATTTCTCTGATAATGAGTGACATACATCACAGCAGGATCCTCTATGACCCACCTCCCAGAATATTGGAAATAAAAGCAAAAATAAACAAATGGGACCTAATTAACCTTAAAAGCTTCTGCACATCAAAGGAAACTATTAACAAGGTGAAAAGACAGCCTTCAGAATGGGAGAAAATAATAGCAAATGAAGCAACCGACAAACAACTAATCTCAAAAATATACAAGCAACTCCTACAGCTCAACTCCAGAAAAATAAACGACCCAATCAAAAAATGGGCCAAAGAACTAAATAGACATTTCTCCAAAGAAGACATACAGATGGCTAACAAACACATGAAAAGATGCTCAACATCACTTAGTGGGTTTTTTAAAATATTATTTTTATCCACACATGCACACCATAAGCTTGGTGACATTTAAGACTACTTCCAGAGAAAGCCATAGGGGGAAACACATGAATAAAGTAGATGAAATACAGTAGTTGCCACCTGTATTTATTGCAATGAGCATTTGTAATTACTGTTTTATTATTTTATTGTTATACTTTTAAATGAGGTAAATATATAGTATATTAAGCATATACAAGAGGAAGTATAGGTATATAATTAGCATTAATTCTGCACATTTAACCAGAGTCTCATGATACCTTACTGAAATAGCAGGGACCAACTTCTGGTTAAACATGGGAGGTTAGACTCCCTAAGGTGAAAACATAGTCGTACTTAAGCTAAGGTCTGTGGGTCGTTGGTATGAATAGAACTGTTTCCCAGAAAACAGTTTCCCAGGAAGTAGTAAAAGAAGAGCAAGCCTAACTACACACATACTCACACACACATACACAAACACACACACCCACATCTGCTTCACTGCTGTTTGCTTTAGTCAGAATCATTACATGCTACCTTTTTGTATTGTTAGCATGGGAATGGCAACCCACTCCAATATTCTTGCCTTGATAATTTCATGGACAGAGGAGCCTGGCGGACTACAGTCCATGGAGTTGCAAAGAGTCAGACATGACTAATTGACTAACACTTTCAGTTTCACTTGATATTAGTATTCTCTACTTTCATTCAAGAAAGGAATTTTAATCCTAAGGGTTTTTTTTTTGTTTGTTTGTTTTTTGTTTTTAGTTATTATGTTGAACTCAGTGAAAAAAAGCTATAAAACTTAATATGATATTTTACAAATACAGTTAATGATAGAAAAATCACTGCTTCCATAATATCTTACCATTCTAATAGTGGTCTTTTCACATTCAGAGTCCATTATGAAAGTCTGCAGAGGGTATTATTCTTACTAAAGCTATGATGTTTCTTATTTCTAAATACCCCTTAGTGATATGACCTATGGATAGGTGTTAATAAAGTGAACATTTAACATTGATAACATAACAATGTTAAATGTTCACTTTATAAATACCTATCCATTAATTAAATATGTGATCCCTTAGTACAAATTGAAGTCCACTTTATTAAATAGCAAAAAAAGAGAGATATTAACTGCATAAAACTGAATTTTCAGTATTATTCTTTGTATGTAGTTATTCAACAGAATGTCACATTTCATGGTCCCAGTTGTAATTACAGTCTTGGGCTAAACAAACAATTGTTACTTTATGTAGTATGTATCTAGATAGACGTTTGAATAAGTAGATGCAAATTCTGGCAGCATTATTGATGTGTAACTGACATTTAAAAAACGGTGTATATTAAAGCATACCATTTGATATGTTTTATAGGCATATGTATTTAACCCTGACGCTATTCCACAGTCAAGTTAAGGAATATATACATCAAAGCCTAAAACTTACACATGCTCCTTGGTAATCTAATCATTCCTTGCTGCAGACCCTAAATGATCCCACAGATCACTCTAATGTATTACTGTAGATTCATTTGTGATTTCTAGTGTCTGTGTGTGTATGCACTTAGTCATGTCCCTTTGCATGCCCCATGGACTGTATGTAGCCCATCAGATTCCTCTGTCCATGGGATTTTCCAGGCAAGAATACTGGAGTTTAATTTCTAGAATGGTGCATAGATAGGATAATACTAGATGTACTCTTATTTTGCTTCCTTCACATGGCATAATTATTTTGAGATCTAGCCAGGTCGTTACCTGTATCAATAATCATTCTCTTTTCTAATTGAGTGATATTCTATTGAAAGATCATATAATTTGTTACAGCATTTGCTTGTTGATGAACATCTGAGTCATTTCTGCCTCTTGGCTATTGCAAAACAAGTTGCCATAAATAGTTATGTACAAGTCTTTTTGTGAATGTATGTTTTAGTCCATATTGAGTAAACAGAGTGAAATGACTGGATTCTGTGGTATTCTATTGGGTTTCCCTTGTGGGTCAGCTGGTAGAGAATCGCCTGCAATGTGGGAGACCTGGGTTCAATCCCTGTGTTGGGAAGATCCCCTGGAGAAGGGAAAGGCTACCCACTCCAGTATTCTGGCCTGAAGAATTCCAGGGACTGTATAGTCCATGGGGTCACAAAGAGTCGGACACGACTGAACGACTTTCACTTTCATGGAAATTTAACATGTTAAGGAACACAAGCAGTTTTTAAATCTAATTTCCCTGCTAGGTTTGCTTCTCCCTCTTTTCTTAATTCCATAGATCAGGACAGACTGTGTAGAAACAGCACATGAGCTAGTTTCATAGCCACTTACATCTGCCTACATCTTCAACAATGATGTATTCACTCGCTTCCACAAATAGGCCTTTTAGTTTGGAGACTTAAAAATCCCTTTTAGAGAGAACATAATTCTTCCTTAGGGGTTGTCCAAATATTTATTTTGCTGCATTCTAGTGTACTATTTCATATATAAGCTGCCAACTTAGGCAACTTTATTCTACTAGTGTAGGGAATTCTTACATCCCATAAAGCAAACTTCAATCCAATAACCCTGAATAATAGCTACAAAAGTCTTATATAGATCTGAATTACTGTATTATCGAGCAGCATCTCCTCTGTAATGTGGAACTTCTTTCATATTTTTCCGTTTTTTAGTTCAGTGTGAAATAGGAGAGTCAGGTGTGGACATCCTATTTAGCCTTACATAATATCCACGGCTAGAACACAGCGAGCAGACTTTTGCTTTATTGCTGTGCCTTGGATGACTTTGAAATTTCTGGATAGATGAATTTGTTTAGGACCACTGATATAATACCTGGCTACCTAATCATTTCTAGAAGTTTTCTAGAAGTAAAAGATTCCCTATAAGTTAAAAATCCTGTATACAATAGGTTATAAACCCCTCTGGGAAGTTAAATCACAACTCTTGTTTCCCACGATATGTTCATTACAGAATGCTTTTGTAAAATCCGTGCTCAGGACCCTGAAAATGTGAAAATTTCCTTACATGAAATAAGGAAGCCACGGCTTTCATGGATTCACAGAGCTAAGAAGGAGACCATGGTAATACGGGGTAACAGCATAGGGCCCTGGTGAGGCCTAGATTTCTGTATCTGCTCTCAATCTTGCTTACTGTTTGCTCCGATAATGAAGACATACGCTGCAATTTTCATCTCATCTATTGAAAGCTTTTGTCTGTGTCCACGTCAGCTTCAAATACCGTGCCACGTTTAGACCTATTTGAAGTGACAAGGCCAACTCTGTTCCTGTGCAATGAGTTTTGCAGTCTTGCTCTTTTTTCATTGCTGGCACATCCTTGAAGTGTCACATTCAACCTTAAGCAGATTTTCTTGTAACACTCATTGCTTGTTTTTTTTTTTTTTTTTTTTCCCCTGATGATAAATCTATATATTAAAAATTTAGAAACAAATCAATTATAAAGTCACAGATAACACTGCAACACTGTCATATATATATGCAATATATTTTATATAATTAGAATATATGTATTTATACTTTCAATGAAGAGTCTTAAAAGAGTATTAAGTGATTTTTCTTTGCATTAGATATTCTCTGAAATTCATTTTAACATCTGTAGGATAGTTTTTGAAAAAAAAATAGTAATTTTTAGTTAGATAACCTCTCTTCAGCTGTCTGTTCTAGGGATAAGAACACACATATTCACATAAACAATCTGTTTGGCTTAGTATTTGATGGAGAAGTTGAGATTTTTCTTACTCAAATACCAAAGAATGTGTCTGATTGTCATGGTAGCAGTGTTTACACCCAAGAGTTAAAGGTTTGACTGTGTTATTAGTCATCCACTGCCGGTGTCACTACTATCATCACCACCACTTTTTAATTTTTATTATTGCATTATTTCCAACAACAGCACACTTCCCGTTTACAGAGCCAGAAGAGTAATTTTACGCCCACAATTACCCATGGTATCATCAATTATTGCCCATCAAGAACCCTAACATTGTCCTATGTTGTCCTGGACAAAGTAAGGATAAAAAGTTGTTTCTAACCTCCTGAGAAGTAAACATATCAAAGTGTTAGTAGTTCAATTGTGTGTGACTCTCTGCAATCCCATGGACTGTAGCATGCCAGGCTCTTCTGTACATGGAATTCTCTAGTCAAGTATACTAGAGGTGGGTTGCCATTTCCTTCTCCAGGCAATCCTCCCAACCCAGGGATCGAACCCAGGTCTCCCACATTGCAGGCAGATTCTTTACTGTCTGAGCCAGCAGGGAAGGCAACACATCCAAAGGGACTTGTAATCTACAGTTGTGTTTAGCATTTCAAAAGAAAGGTATCATGCTAATTCAGAATTTTCTTAAAAAATTCTCTTTCCTGATAACATTGTCACCAAGCCTGCAGAAGACTTACAGAATGAACAGTAGAACTGAATGAGATTTTATAAATCATTTAGTTCAGTCCTTTCATTTACTTCTGAAAAAGCTTAGTTTCAACATGTTAAGTATTTTTTTTTTTGAGATCACAAGCTATTAAAAGCATCATTAACCTAAATCCAGATACTCAATCTTTATATCGTGTTCTATCACAGTCCCTGCCTTACTATAAAAACTTTAGCAGGTTAGTTAAATTAGGTTTTCTGTTTATAATTTGGAAAGAAGATATAAAAGTTCTGTCCAAAACACATACACAGTTAGTAGTTTTGCTGGTTAGTACAGTCTAATTCATTTAGAACTTAAAACAACAACAACAGATCCATTGGCACAATTATGGGCCAAAATTGAACTGATTTCAATCCTGGTATACTTAAAGCCAGGGTTCCAGCCTGACAAACAAGCAGGATTTTCTTTCAGTTGACTTTTTTCAAAGACAGTATATCATTCAACATAGGTGATACTGAAGCAGTGCTGAAAGGCTGAATCATCTATTAGCTCCAGACATCAAGTCTACTGAGGTCTAGACATTCTATCTGGTGGAGGAAGGAGGAGATTAAGTGAGCTGATCAAAACCTCAAACTATTTGGCCTGCCTTGCTCTGTGAGAAGTATATTCATACTATTTGAAGTTCATTTTCTAGACTTGTAAGTTTTAACTACTCAGCTCCCATATTTACTATGCACTTGTGACTACCATGCCAAATGGCTCATAAAATGAGCCCTGGAACCTACATTGTAGCAGCCCTTTATTAACTGTATGGTATTGGATGAATTCTGTTAACTCTATGGTGCATTTTCCTCAACTGTGGTATTAAAATGATAACCTTGCTTCTTTAGGTTTATTGTTAAGATGAAATAAGAAAAGACATGTGGAAGAACCCAGCAGAGTATTGTTAATGAATCATATTAAGACCTTGATTAAAAATGGTTATCTTACCTTTCTGTTCTCAAAGAGAAGAATTCAAGGGTCTTGATTTGAGTCCAGATATTTCTAATATTTTAACTTTCCAAAAATATGCTTTCATCCAAACCACATTCATCATGGCTTCATTAGTCTCTGAGATTTTTATTTAAACTTCAAGCTGGAAAGCTTCTTATGATTTCTTCTGACAGTTTTCATGATTTAGACATATAGACATACAGTCCTGAAGTCACCAACTCATGCGGTGGTTGAAAAAGTACAGTGATATTGATGAGTGCATTTTCACTTATGACCATATTGCTGATTTGCTGGGTGTTTTTCTACAGCTGTTAGCCTTTTTAGTGTCTTAGGATCAAAGACTTGATTCCCACAGTCTTTTAGGTAAAAGGAGGGGTTGAGCTTAAAGTGTGATTTACCCTATGTAATTTTATTATCCCTTGAGTTCTTCGAAAGGCTTTGTAAAAACTTAAGTGATTACAATGATCACCTCCTTTGAAAAAATCATCATAATCCAGACTCAAGTGTAAAGTATCAAATGATTGGCTGTTTGATGAATGCTGGTCTGGTTTAAGTAGTGAACAAATAGAGACTTAATTCATTTGAAATAGATGAACAACTTAAGCCTCAGGACTGTGTCTCCCCTGAGACAGCAATTTTCCTCATGTTCAAGATTTATCGCCTAAGATGTCCTATGTGACTATATGTTTGATCAGATTTTCTTATTCATTATAGATGTACTCTCTTTATCTTACATTAGGGTATATATTTTGTATTCTGTCTTTGCATTCTCAAGCTGTATTTTAATTGTTGTATCTTTAAGGGGTATATGTTGGAGAAGACTCTTGAGAGTCCCTTGGACTGCAAGGAGATCAAACAAGTCAATCCTAAAGGAAACCAATCTTGAATATTCATTGGAAGGACTGATGCTAAAGCTGAAGCTCCAGTACTTTAGCCACCTGATGAGAAGAACTGACTCATTGGAAAAGACCCTGATGCTTGGAAAGATTGAAGGCAGGAGGAGAAGGGGACAACAGAGGATGAGATGGTTGGATGGCATCACCAACTCAATGGACATGAGTTTGAGCACACTCCGGGAGTTGGTGATAAACAGGGAAGCCTGGCCTGCTGCATGCAGTCCATGGGGTTGCAAAGAGTAAGACGTGACTGAACTGAACTGAACTAAGGGGTATAATACCCAAGCTCTTGGTTTCATCATATGAAATAATTCATAGAGTGGTATATTCTAAACATCTGGAAAAGTAAAAAAAAGACATAGTTTGTGAAACAAAGAGGGATAATAATGGTACCTAAAGGCAGTTTGGAATTATTTTTCAAAAGATTAAAAGGAGAAAATTCACCAATGCTCTATTGGGAAAAATAGAGAAATACATTTTTTATTTTCATCCTTCTTTATTATCTATATTTATCTTACATGTATTCATTCATTAAAAACATATTTTCCACACACCTATTTTTTACTAGAAACTATGTGAGACATTCAGGTTATAAAATTGAGAACAATGCTGGATGTCTTCTCACTCTGTGTTAAAATGAGAAGATACATCAGGTTAACCATGTTTCTAACTGCTGTGATGAATTGGAGTGGCTCAGTGGCTCAGTAAAGAACCCACCTGCCAATGCAGGAGACATGGGTTCAATTCTTGGGTTAAGACCCCCTGGAGAAGGAAATGCCAACCTACTCCAGTATTCTTGCCTGGGAAATCCCATGGATGGAAGAGCCTGGCAGGCTATAATCTACTGGGTCACAAAAGAGCCAGATGCAACTTAGTGACTAAACAACAAAAATATTTGAATCAACCAAACTTGACGGATTTTCCAAATCTCTCCTACCATTGAGTACCCCTTACTATTGCTGTTCAGTCACTAAATCATGTCTATTTGCGATGCCATGGACTGCAGCATGCCAGATTCCTCTGTCCTCCACTATCTCCTGGAGTTTGCTCAAATTCATGTCCATTGAGTTGGTGATGCTATCTTACCATTTCATCCTTTGCCACCCCCTTCTCCTTTTGCCTTCAATCTTTCCCAGCATCAGGATCTTTTTAGTGCAGAGGGAACATTTCATCCAGATTAATGTAAATGATATGCTTTCAGTTTAAGCATAAACTCCCAAAATCTTAAGACTCAAAGCACTTGCAGAAATTATCAAGCTTTACTTAATTCTCATTCCTATTTTAAAGGTTAATAAATTAAGCAGAGGAAAATTATGAGATTTGCCTAATAACATACAATTCAGTTCAGTTCAGTGGCTCAGTCGTGTCTGACTCTTTGCGACCCCATGAATTGCAGCATGCCAGGCCTCCCTGTCCATCACCAACTCCTGGAGTTCACTCAAACTCACATCCATAGAATTGGTGATCTTTAATCCATTTTGAGTTTATTTTTGTGTAAGGTGTTAGAAAGTGGTCCAGTTTCATTCTTTTACAAGTGGTTGACCAGATTTCCCAGCACCACTTGTTAAAGAGATTGTCTTTAATCCATTGTATATTCTTGCCTCCTTTGTCAAAGATAAGGTGTCCATATGTGTGTGGATTTATCTCTGGGCTTTCTATTTTATTCCATTGATCAATATTTCTGTCTTTGTGCCAGATCTAAACGTAAGACCAGAAACTATAAAACTCCTAGAGGAGAACATAGGCAAAACACTCTCCGACATACATCACAGCAGGATCCTCTATGACCCACCTCCCAGAATATTGGAAATAAAAGCAAAAATAAACAAATGGGACCTAATTAACCTTAAAAGCTTCTGCACATCAAAGGAAACTATTAGCAAGGTGAAAAGACAGCCTTCAGAATGGGAGAAAATAATAGCAAATGAAGCAACCGACAAACAACTAATCTCAAAAATATACAAGCAACTCCTACAGCTCAACTCCAGAAAAATAAATGACCCAATCAAAAAATGGGCCAAAGAACTAAATAGACATTTCTCCAAAGAAGACATACAGATGGCTAACAAACACATGAAAAGATGCTCAACATCACTCATTATCAGAGAAATGCAAATCAAAACCACTATGAGGTACCATTTCACACCAGTCAGAATGGCTGCGATCCAAAAGTCTACAAATAATAAATGCTGGAGAGGGTGTGGAGAAAAGGGAACCCTCTTACACTGTTGGTGGGAATGCAACCTAGTACAGCCACTATGGAGAACAGTGTGGAGATTCCTTAAAAAACTGGAAATAGAACTGCCTTA
The DNA here is from genome assembly GCF_003369695.1 of Bos indicus x Bos taurus. Lineage (NCBI taxonomy): Eukaryota > Metazoa > Chordata > Mammalia > Artiodactyla > Bovidae > Bos > Bos indicus x Bos taurus. The sequence goes on along the minus strand of NC_040103.1, from coordinate 22,456,436 downwards.
TGATCCAGCAATCCCACTGCTAGGCATACACACTGAGGAAACCAGAAGGGAAAGAGACACATGTACCCCAATGTTCATCGCAGCACTGTTTATAATAGCCAGGACATGGAAGCAACCTAGATGCCCATCAGCAGATGAATGGATAAGAAAGCAGTGGTACATATACACAATGGAGTATTACTCAGCCATTAAAAAGAATACATTTGAATCAGTTCTAATGAGGTGGATGAAACTGGAGCCTATTATACAGAGTGAAGTAAGCCAAAAGGAAAAACATAAATACAGTATACTAACACATATATATGGAATTTAGAAAGATGGTAACAATAACTCTGTATACGAGACAGCAAAAGAGACACTGATGTATAGAACAGTCTTATGGACTCTGTGGGAGAGGGAGAGGGTGGGAAGATTTGGGAGAATGGCATTGAAACATGTAAAATATCATGTAGGAAACGAGTTGCCAGTCCAGGTTCGATGCATGATGCTGGATGCTTGGGGCTGGTGCACTGGACGGCCCAGAGGGATGGTATGGGGAGGGAGGAGGGAGGAGGGTTCGGGATGGGGAACACATGTATACCTGTGGCGGATTCATTTTGATATTTGGCAAAACTAATACAATTATGTAAAGTTTAAAAATAAAATAAAATTAGAAAAAAAAAAAAACAACAACATAGAATTGGTGATACCATCCAGCCATCTCATCCTCTGTCGTCCCCTTTTCCTCCTGCCCACAATCCCTCCCAGCATCAGAGTCTTTTCCAATGAGTCAACTCTTCACATGAGGTGGCCAAAGTATTGGAGTTTCAATTTTAGCATTATTCCTTCCAAAGAACGCCCAGGACTGAATTCCTTTAGAATGGGCTGGTTGGAAATACTTGCAGTCCAAGGGACTCTCAAGAGTCTTCTCCAACACCACAGTTCAAAAGCATCAATTCTTCAGCGCTCAGCTTTCTTCACAGTCCAACTTTCACATCCATACATGACTACTGGAAAAACCATAGCCTTGACTAGACAGACATTTGTTGGCAAAGTAATGTCCCTGCTTTTGAATATGCTATCTAGGTTGGTCATAACTTTCCTTCCAAGGAGCAAGCGTCTTTTAATTTCATGGCTGCAGTCACCATTAGCAGTGATTTTGGAGCCCCCCAAAATAAAGTCTGACACTGTTTCCACTGTTTCCCCATAAAGAAAGCTCAAACTACCACACAATTGCACTCATCTCACATGCTGGTAAACTAATGCTCAAAATTCCCCTAGCCAGGCTTCAGCAATACGTGAACCGTGAACTTCCAGATGTTCAATCTGGTTTTAGAAAAGGCAGAGGAACCATCAAATTGCCAACATCCGCTGGATCATCAAAAAAGCAAGAGAGTTCCAGAAAAACATCTATTTCTGCTTTATTGACTATGGCAAAGCATTTGGCTGTGTGGATCACAATAAACTGTGGAAAATTCTGAAAGAGATGGGAATACCAGACTACCTGACCTGCCTCTTGAGAAACCTATATGCAGGTCAGGAAGCAACAGTTAGAACTGGACATGGAACAACAAACTAGTTCCAAATCGGAAAAGGAGTGTGTCAAAGCTGTATATTGTTACCCTGCTTATTTAATTTATATGCAGAGTACATCATGAGAAACACTGGGCTGGAAGAAGCACCAGCTGGAATCAAGATTGCCAGGAGAAATATCAATAACCTCAGATATGCAGATGACACCACACTTACGGCAGACAGTGAAGAGGAACTCAAAAGCCTCTTGATGAAAGTGAAAGAGGAAACTGAAAAAGTTGGCTTAAAGTTCAACACTCAGAAAACATACAATTAGTTGCTGTCAAATTTAGAATGAAAACCCAGGTAACTTCATCAATCTACCACCATAACATAAGCCTAGCCGCATTCCGACAATACATGAAATATCTTTCCGATTAACCTGGGAAATTCTTTTCTAGAAACTTATACTGTATCAGGGCATCAGAGACACCCAGAAGTCTCTTGTAATTTTCCCACATTGATTAGCAATGAAATGTCCATTGTCCTAGTCCGTTTAACTCCTTCAGGGTTACTGCTTACTGTTTCCATGACAAGTTTGTGGCACAGAACTCTCGTGAGACTTGAACATCTAGTGTGAGATTAAAAGATAACATTTTTCTCTCAAGTCTTATTATATCCACACTGAACTGCTAATGGCATACCTAGACATCTTCTGGTCTTCCAAGTTTGAAAATTTTGAAATTGTAGAAAATTTTTCTAGGTGCAAAATCTACTATCTTTAATTTCCATAGCCTTTCTTTTAAAAAATCCAGTAATCTTTTCTTCAAACTTTCCCTTGGGCAAGGTATTATTAAATCAACACCTACTGAAGGGAGAAAGGAAAGGCTTACTCCATAGTTCTGCAATGTTCCTAAGACTTTCTTCTGACATTCATACCAAAGTCTGTGTGTGTTAGTTGCTCAGTTGTGTCCGACTCTTTGTGACCCCATGGACTGTAGCCTGCCAGGCTCAGTCCATGAAATGAATTAAATTATTCATTTCATTATTCAGTTAGGATATCTTTACTGAATACCTAGTATATGCTGTTTGGGGTGTTCAGAATGATAAATAAGACAGAAAGCATCCCTATTCTCATGGGTGTTATATTCTAATGTGGCAAGACCAAAATGTATCTCCTAACCTCAAAAAAAAAGAAGAAAAATATAATTTCATATGATCATAGCAAGAGGGCTAGGAAAAGAGAGAAAAGAAAGTGAAAAGTGAAGTTGCTCAGTAGTGTTTGACTCTTTGCGACCCCGTGGACTGTAGCCCACCAGGCTCCTCCATCCGTGGGATTCTCCAGGCAAGAATACTGGAGTGGGTTGCCATTTCCTTCTCCAGGGGATCTTCCCAACCCGGGGATAGAACCCAGGTCTCCCGCATTGCAGGCAGACGCTTTAACCTCTGAGACAGAAAAGGGTGATGCAATCAATAAATGAAGTAGGAAAAAGGGTTAACTTCAGATGGCCTGACCAGGGGAACTCTACAGAGTTGAATATAGCCATCTGAACTCCCATAGTAGAAAGATCCAGCAGTGTGAAAGCTGCAGGAGGAACGTATGTCAGGCAAGACAGGAGTACATACTTGGAGCTGAAGGTCTTGATGTGCCATGAACTGATAATTGGGGCGTATTTGAAGAGTAGAAAAAAGTCCATGTGTTGTGAATCCATCATGCTTGCCAGGAGCAAAAAAGCCCTTTGTCTCTGACAACTCTGGCAACTCCATCCGATTGTATCATTCAGTTGAATAGTCAAAATGACTTCTGGCCGCTTATATATTATCTGTCCAATTATGTGATAAATTAACCCTCCAACTGAAAAGCAATGGAAGGCATACTTAAAAAGTAAAATGCCTGCATTTCCGGTGACAGGGAAAATCCCTGATAAACTATTGATGCTGCCATCTTGCAACTCATATTACAGTGACACTTAACTAAAGCCTAAACCAATCAAAAAATTAAATTTAATGTCGGGCCAATAGTTCTCATGAAGAATTGCATATCAGAATCATTTGTACAACTTTATAAAGCTATAGGTTAGTGGGCCTCTCCCTCAAAGATTGATTCCAGGAGTCTGTCATTAAAAAAAGTCTGTAATACACAACATGTTGTTTACTTCATTTTCTGGAAATATTTTGAAATGTTTGACAGTTAAATGTGATTGTTACATTTTTCTAAAATGTGACTCTTTAAATAATTTATAGGGCTTAGAAACTAGAAAAGACAAGGCTCAGAAAATGGATCAAAAACCTTGTCAGTAATGCCAAGAACAGAGTATTGATTTCTTGGATGGAGTGGGGGGCGGATACGTGCATATGTGTGTGTGTGCGTGTGTGCACTCATTTTAGCTTTCCATAATTTGAATTGTGTTATTGTTATATCTTTTCCTCATTTTAAAATGTATTTGAATTCTGTTCTCTCCACTTCTGTGTTATCAGCTCAGCTAAGATAATCTCACTGAGCATGCTGTTGCAGCTTCTTCTTTGAGAATACTGTCCACAGCATCGTTCCTTCTCTGAGTGTCAGACCACTGCTGACATTGCTCTGGCAGTTACTTGATTGTGGTAAGGCCTTGAGGGATAATCAGAGAAGTATGAATTGCCATCAAATCCTCTATATGATTTAGAATTCAGCCTTAAATGTTAGGAAAATACCGAGCATGAGTCCTAGTTCCTAGACTTTTTCTTTCTTTTTCTTACCTTCTTTCTCTTCCCTCCCACCTCTTCTCCCTCTTGCCCTTGCTTTCTTCCTTCCCTTATTTTTGTTGTTTTTAGGGACCACAAACTTATTTTCTTATATTTCAGGATTAAGCATTTATAGCCTTGAGCAAATGAATTTTAATGTATAATAATACTGCCAAACTAAGGATGCTGAAAGAATTTATATGTCTTTAGAATGCACTGAGCTCCTTGGTGCAGAGGAGGAGGAAGAATATGAATTTAGTCATTATGTACCTCAATAAATAAATACATATTTAAGCTTATATATATGTGTATATATACACACACGTATATATATTCACATACACTCACACCACCAATTAATTGTGTCCTTGAAGTTTAATGTACCACTACTGTTTATTGCACACTCAGTTTCCATATGAAAACCTCAGCCTATTTTCAAGTCTGACTATACTTGTTTCTGGACTCCTTTATATAAATAAAACGAGATCTTAAAGTACTACAATAACAGTTTATAATAATCATAAACAATATTGAACATTTAGTATTTTCTAGAAATGGAATAATGTTCTAGTCCATCATGTTATTTTGTCTTCACAATAGCCCTAAGAATTAGGTAATATTTTTTCCACTTTAAGATGAGGAAACTTAGCTTATTTCAAGTCACTTTGGGTTGCCTAAGGAAGGGTTCACAATAAGCAAGAGTTAGAAAAATATAGAATAGTTATCCTGAATTCTGATAAGAGAAATAAATGAGTAATAGAGTTTATTATCACTTTTTCCACAATAAAATAGGGTATCTTCCTATGGGTCTGGTTTAAAGACAGTTCAGCTTAGAGAAGGAAAGTTATTTCTATCATCCCTGAGAATGTGAAGAGTGTTATCTTTGTTAGGGCCAGTTTAAGAGAGTATCTTCCTCTTACACATGATTAAAATCGGATCAAACATGATCTTGACTTGAACTTTAGAAGAAAGCAGTGTATGTGTAGTTATACTAAACCCTATTAGCACAATGGTGTTCTATATTCAATATCAGGAAAATGTAACTAGAGTTAGTGATAAGTATTGTGTCAATCCAGAGTAACAGATGTGAAATAAAATGGAGGTATCCAAAATGCCACAGAAGTTTTATCAAAAAATATAAAAGATTGTGATAGGATGAGGGATAAGTTAGTGAAGAAAGAAGAGAACAAATAGTAGACAGAAAGAAGCAACCTTTGTTGCACCCCAGCTATGTCTGTGGGCTAAGCACTTGTTTAAACATCTTAGTACAACTGAATCTCACAATAATCTTCAGGATTATGTCTCTTATCCAAAATTTTGTTCTGAAGAAACAAAATTGTAAAAGGAGACACATATTCCCCAACAAGCTAATTGGAGAGGCAGAATTCAAATTCAGGTCTGCATTGCTCAACACTTTATGGTCTTTCTCCTACTTGACACTGATCTAAGATAGTTGGTTTCCCTTCACACAGGACGGAAATTGACTGGAAACATACACAAGTTACACACACACACACACACACAAACCTTCCAGAAGTTTAAACTTCCAAAGTGACTAAATAAGTAAAAGCAAAACAAGCTGTTTCCAGGAGTGTACAGTATAGGGCCGCCAAACCTCTATCCTTCCTTTTTTAAATGTTTACTCTTTCTATTATTATTTGTCTTCAAACTGAAGTTCATATATATCCCCAAAATGATTAAGTACTCCTACTTGTTCCTTAGTTTCCATTTAAACTATAACACTGTGTATGTAACTGTTTATTTTTAAAAATACCATCCAGCTGCTTGCCTTACAGAAAGCAAAATGCTACCAGCAGGTGTTTTGAACACTCCCCCACGGTTTTTTCTTTTTTTTTTTTTCATGATAAGGAGAAGTCAGTTGTGGTGGTTTTGCAAGAACACTATCAGTCCCCTGTTAAAGAAAAGTACACAAGTATGTGGGCGTAAATGGTACGCTTATCATTTCCTGCAGTATCACTTACAAAAATGATACTTGTGATTTCTGAGGAGCAGTTGCTCTGGATTTCTGTTAGATCACTTTACTTTTGATTTGCACAAAGTACTGGGATTGGTGATGAAGCTCTGTCTCATCACAGAACTTGGGTTATATAATAGAATATAACCCAAGTAATAAGCAAAGACATTTATAAGAAACATCACAGTAGGGACCCCAGACAGCTTGCAGTTGCAAAATAACAGGGTCAAGAAAGGGAATTTGATCAATTGAGTTTATTCAGATATTACAGGGGCTGGTGATAAATCAAGATAAAAAATTATAAAAAGCCTTTCTGAAGGATACTTGGGAAGAATACACAAAAATTAGCTAATAATGAAATATGTGATTGTATAGAAATTCCCTCATGGCGAACTCATGCTATTATTACTTAAGAAGAAAGATAAATTTCCTGTGATCATAGCTGCAGGTAGTCGTAGCAAAGAAGGACTGCATGTAGAGATCAACATATATCTATATGTTATCTAACTACTCAGCACACTGGGGGCTTTGGTGAGGGGGAAGATATTAATATCTAATAAGAGTCAGTTGACATTAATGCAGAGTGATAGATGCTCAGTGCAAGTGTTGGAGAACAAAAAAAAAGTGCTGGTTCAAGATGCATGAACTGAGAAAGAATCTGAGGCCATAAGCGTTTAGGAGATTGGTAGTTTTGCTCCACAGTGTGAGCTAAGCATTTCAAATTCCCATGCCTGGAGAGGCCCCAGTGGAACGAATGCTGTTCACAACCCTGAAGGTAAGTGAAGGGCCTGTGTGTAGAGCAAGGTTTGAGGGAAACCAGAGCTATTTTGAGGAGGTAGGTGCTGACCCTTTCCAGACTTCAACAGTTAGATGTATATATAGGAGACCTTCCATTTTCAGTTTTGGATGTTTGTCATGACACCTAAATGTTTATATTTTGGATTTCTCACCAGAGCTTTGTAGCAAAGGAATCATAGTTTAAAACTGAGACTGTGTAAACTATAATACTAAATTAATTCTCATTAAGTATTTTATATTTATAATAATGATTTTCTGTACAGTACTTATATTTGCATTAATGACTGGTATCATTACATTATTGCCACAGAGGGACTAAAGGAATGGTAACCTGGAACTAAGAAAAACAACAAAAAGCAGATTAAAAAATTAGTTTGAAATACAGTAAGATAGAAGCACAATAGAGATACAGTGAGGACACGTTTGTTGTTGCTGTTGATATGTTTTGCTTTGCTTATATCCAACTAGGTTTTTGGCTATCACCGATAATGTTTCTTCATTCTTTTAAAACCATGTATGTGCTAGGTCGTGGTGAGATGGTAGTAAGCAGAGCAGACTGAGTCCTTACCTCAAAGAACAGATAGTTCAACAGTTTACTTCCCAATTCAACAACCGATGCTAAAATAAAGTATGATGAACACTATATAGTGAAAGTAGAAGGCATCAGGAAATGCTTGGAAGAGGAACTCAAGCCAATCTAGGGGATTTGTAAGCAAGACACCTCCCTGAATAAAAGATGTTTAAGCTGAAATTGAAAAAAAAAAAAAAAAGCAATGGAAATAGGTTAACTATGTAGACTAAACCCTAAAGTTCATGTTAAATTATTACATTCTAAATTTCAGATCAGATCAGATCAGGTCAGTCGCTCAGTCATGTCCGACTCTTTGCGACCCCGTGAATCGCTGCACGCCAGGCCTTCCCCTGTCCATTACCAACTCCCGGAGTTCACTCAGACTCACGTCCATCGAGTCAGTGATGCCATCCAGCCATCTCATCCTCTGTCGTCCCCTTCTCCTCTTGCCCCCAATCCCTCCCAGCATCAGAGTCTTTTCCAATGAGTCTACTCTTCTCATGAGGTGGCCAAAGTACTGGAGTTTCAGCTTTAGCATCATTCCTTCCAAAGAAATCCCAGGGCTGATCTCCTTCAGAATGGACTGGTTGGATCTCCTTGCAGTCCAAGGGGCTCTCAAGAGTCTTCTCCAACACCACACTTCAAAAGCATCAATTCTTCGGCGCTCAGCCTTCTTCACAGTCCAACTCTCACATCCATACATGACCACAGGAAAAACCATAGCCTTAACTAGATGAACCTTTGTTGGCAAAGTAATGTCTCTGCTTTTGAATATGCTATCTAGGTTGGTCATAACTTTCCTTCCAAGGAGTAAGCGTCTTTTAATTTCATGGCTTTTCTCAATTTTTTGTTTTGATATCATATGGTTTTAATAATACTTACTCCATTTATTTGTCACATGTAAACACCTTGATTTGTGGTAGCCACATAGTGGTTAGCCAAATTGCTACTCAGAGAAAAACACCCTTCTGATCATTTTTGCTTTTCCTTTCAGAATTTATTAAGACATAATTAATATACTATAAACATCACCATTTAAAGTATTTTAAATATTCACAAGAGTGTATGATCATTACCACTTCTGACTGTAGAACGTTATTGCCATCCCGTTTCATACCAATGCCATCCCATGAAATGCCATGCCATTTTATACCCCAAGGGGTATGAAACCACATACCCATTAGCAGTCATGGCTCCCAACCCCCTCTTCCACTCTCTGCTTCAGGAACCACTAATCAAATCTCTGTCTCTATACATGTGGCTATTCTTGAATTCCAAATAAATAGAACCATATAATATGTGGCATTTTGTAATTGACTTGTTTCACTTAGCATAATATTTTCAAAGTTTACCATGTTGCAGTATATATTAGTACTTCATTCCTTTTTATAGTATTCAACTAATATTCCTTTGTAGGGATTTACCATGTTTTGTTTATTCATTCATCACTAGACATGTTTCTTGGTCATTATGATTGCTGTTGCTATGAATACTTGTTTACAGATTTTTGTGTAGATACATGTTTTTCATTTTTCTTGGGTATGTACTATTGAGTGAATCGGGTCCTACTTCCCACTGCTTGCAAAATCAATACTCAGATTCTTTTAACGTCTGAGCCACCAGGAAAGCCCTATAGAAAGAAAAGTCTCCTTTAATCAAAGTGCTGGCAATCTAGGGAGATAGTTAACTCAATGTCCCCCAAACACCATGTCCAAAGATTCTGCTAGATTATAAAAACACTTAAAGGAAAGAAGGGAAGTAATCTAAATTAATCATTGAGATGGGGGTCAAGGTCATCACCATTGCCCTCTATGCAGGCTCAGTGAATTCTTGTGATATTCCTCTAGGTGCTATCTTATTCACACAGTTTGATCATGAGATTACTGGATGGAAACTAGGGAAAAGATTTGGTCATACATATTCTTCAGTTCTACCTCTATAATCTATGGAAAGACCTGACAAGTTAGGCAAGATATCATTTGATTAAAAGATCTGAAAGCTGTACTTGGCAGGGAGATGAATAGAGCATGGGAATCCCTGGCTTAAATTTTAGTTACAGTATGGCTGAAAGAGATGGGATACCAGACCACCTGAATTGCCTCTTGAGAAACCTATATGCAGGTCAGGAAGAACCAGTTAGAACTGGACATGGAAAAACAGACTGGTACCAAATAGGAAAAGGAGTACGTCAAGGCTGCATATTGTCACCCTGCTTGTTTAACTTATATGCAGAGTACATCATGAAAAACGCTGGGCTAGAAGAAGCACAAGTTGGAATCAAGATTGCCAGGAGAAATATCAATAACCTCAGATATGCAGATGACACCACCCTTATGGCAGAAAGTGAAGAGGAACTCAAAAGCCTCTTGATGAAAGTGAAAGAGGAGAGTGAAAAAGTTGGCTTAAAGCTCAACATTCAGAAAATGAAGATCATGGCATCTGGTTCTATCACTTCGTGGGAAATAGATGGGGAAACAGTGTCAGACTTTATTTTTCTGGGCTCCAAAATCACTGCAGATGGTGACTGCAGCCATGAAATTAAAAGACACTTACTCCTTGGAAGGAAAGTTATGACCAACCTAGACAGTGTATTCAAAAGCACAGACATTACTTTGCCAACAAAGGTGTGTCTAGTCAAGGTTATGGTTTTTCCTGTGGTCATGTATGGATGTGAGAGTTGGACTGCAAAGAAAGCTGAGCACCAAAGAATTGATGCTTTTGAACTGTGGTGTTGGAGAAGACTCTTGAGAGTCCCTTGGACTGCAAGGAGATCCAACCAGTCCATTCTGAAGGAGATCAGCCCTGGGATTTCTTTGGAAGGAATGATGCTAAAGCTGAAACTCCAGTACTTTGGCCACCTCATGCGAAGGGTTGACTCATTGGAAAAGACTGATGCTGGGAGGGATTGGGGGCAAGAGGAGAAGGGGATGACAGAGGATGAGATGGCTGGATGGCATCACTGACTCGATGGACATGAGTCTGAGTGAACTCCGGGAGTTGGTGATGGACAGGGAGGCCTGGCGTGCTGCGATTCATGGGGTTGCAAAGAGTCGGACACGACTGAGCAACTGAACTGAACTGAACTGATGGTTTTGCTAAAGTGACAAGAAAAGGAGCTTCTCTGTCCATGGAACTCTCCAGGCAAGAATACTGGAGTGGATTCCCATTCCCTTCTCCAAGGGATCTTCCTGACCCAGGGATTGTGCCTGGGTCTCCAGGATTACAGGCAGATTCTTTACCATCTGAGCCATTAGTGAAGGCCTCCTGCTGAGGGCAGTTTCCTGCAAAGAACTGCTTACATAAGTACCAAGGAGAGGAGTTGCTGGGTCATAATGGTAACTCTGTGCTTGCTGAGGGACTGCCAGACTACCATTTTGCATTTCCAACAACAGTGTTTTGCTTTCTTTTTATAGACTCCAGAAGAACTAGAGGATGTTTCTGACCTGGAAGAGGATCATGAGGTTCGCAGTCACACCAGCGTTCAGACTGAAGGGAAAACTGACCGGGTAAGTCACTTCCCTGAGGGGAGAGCTGTGTGCTAGGCCCTTTCCTTATCACTCCAGGAAGTGTCTCCCAGGTGGGACCCCTGGATCTAGAACTGCTTCTGTAAAGCCCAGAGATAGGAGTCTCAGGATGCTGGGCAGCATTGTGAGGGCAATAATTTCTTCTGCCTTGAGAGCTCTCAGTGAAGCCATTTCTCATTAGGCAGTGACTCAACCCATGCCAATTGTGGTCGTTATAGTAGCCATGGGAATATCAAAGTGAAATGTATACCTGTTTGTTTAGAGTGAAAAAGAGAATCCATGAAGTTGTAAATATACTCTGAGGTTCTAGGGGAAATTAATCAAATTCTGAGGCAACATGCCTCTATTTTCTCCCTTCTACAATTCTTCCTTCTGCCCACCTCAAAACACACACACACACACACACACACACACGTTAATCAATTTTTGAAATACTCTGAGATGTTCTACTTTGCTTGGGAATTTGTGGAACCTTGATTTCCTAGCCACTGATAACTTGCAACTGCAGAACGGACTACATAGCATGTAGGTCTAAAGCCAGTCAATATAGCATGGTGTCTGAGACTGCCTGGGAATGCATCTGAATCAGGCACTTCCTTGCTGGGTTCCTGGGGAACTCACTTAGCCTTTCTCTACCTCTGCCCTTCAATTTTGTAAAGTGAGGGTACTAATAGTATTCTCTACATAAGGATTGCTGTGGGAATCGACTAAATTAATGAAAAGCATTCTTAACCTAGTGCCTAGCTCATAGTAAGTTCTCAATCATTACTTACTGTTATTGAGAATTTACTAAGTAGCAACAGGGTCATTGTTATCACTATAGCAATTATCATCATTATCATTTTTACTATTATTAAATTAAGTGTCATAAAATTTGGAGATGTATGAAACAGATACATTTAAGAACATCCCATGTCGGGAATTCCCTGGATGTGCATTGGTTAGAACGCTGTTTCCATTGCGAAGACCATGAGTTTGATCCCTGGCCGGGGAACCAAGATCCCACAAGATAGATGTATGTGGTAAGATGTATGTACTTGAAGTTTATATGACTAGTGAAGGAAAATGGCTTAAATCTGTCCTCTACCTGTATCACCTGACCAGAGCTAAGATCATATTTAGATATGTTCTCTCCCAGGCATCTTACATCCCTAATAGCCCCATATTTCTTATAATTACATCTCTATGCTTTGAATATATTCATGAATTCAGTCTAATGATTATTTGAGACTTTGTCTCTGCATTCAATATAGCATTTCCTGAACTTTGTGTCCACTGGACTGAGTATATCTTTTGACATATTTCCCAAGAATCATTAATTTAGAAAGATATCATAAGATTTTGAAGTCAGAATCTGTCGATAAGTATTTGAATACTCATGCCATGCTCATTCCTGGTCACTGAATAAGACAAATGTTTGATTCCTTTTTGTTTGCAGCTGTTACGAAAAGAACAAATGCCTGTTTGGTTCTTGGATTATGCAGACTCTGCTATATCAAACATGTACTACAACCAATTTCAGACAGTGTTTAGTAATGGAGTGACAATTATTTATTATCATTTTACTTTATGCATTGCACTTCCAGTAGCTTTGGCTCAACATCATCTGTTACTGCTGTCATTGGTGGCAAATGCCACTGGGCATTGTAAGGTCTGTAACCAACAAACAATGATTTACATTCCACACTCAATAGAGTGCAAAATACTAAGAGACCAATAGGGCATGCCTTATGAGATGGCAAAGGAACAGCAGTGGAAATTAGTGGTTATCTTAATTATTAAACATGAGTAGTCACTGGACCAACACCTGGTTCTAACCAATGATCAGGCATCCCAGAGTGACACAGGAGAGTGGGTTTACTATAGGTTTATAGAGCATTCTTTAGAGTTCTTGTTTATTCAGTTCATGCCCTTAGCAAGGATGAAATAGACATCTTTTATTTTAAAAACTCAAATTGGAGAGAGATTAAAATAGACTCCTAAGATAATAAAATTCTTAAACTTGATAATAATATTTTTTGTAAGCCCTAAAAGAATCTTCTTAAATATTTTATTAAATATAAACTAAGGTACATTTTCTTTTTAAACAGAGCTGTGCCAGTTATCATTAACACTTTAGAGAATGTTTCCAAATTGTTGTTTTTGTTCAGTCGTTAAGTCATGTCCAATTCTTTGTGACACTGTGGACTTCAGCACACCAGGCTTCCCTGTCCTTCACTATCTCCTGGAGTTTGCACAAACTCATGCCCATTGAGTCAGTACTGCCATCCAACCATCTCATCCTCTGTCATCCCCTTCTCCTCCTGCCCTCTATCTTTCCCCATGAAAAGTTTCCAAGTTGGTGTTTTATCTAAGAGAAGCCCTGAAGCCCTGAAGGGTTTTTTCTTTTTTTTTTTCCCCTTGATTTTACTAATCAGGGAACTCAGTTCAGTTCAGTCACTGAGTTGTGTCTGACTCTGTGACCCCATGAGCTGCAGCACGCCAGGCCTCCCTGTCCATAACCAACTCCTGGAGTCCACCCAAACCCATGACCATTGAGTCGGTGATGCCATCCAACCATCTCATCCTCTGTCGTCCCCTTCCCCTCCTGCCTTCAATCTTTCCCAACATCAGGGTCTTTTCAAGTAAGTCAGCTCTTCACATGAGGTGGCCAAAGTATTGGGGTTTCAGCTTCAACATCAGTCCTTCCAATGAACACCCAGGGCTGATCTCCTTCAGAATGGACTGGTTGGATCTCCTTGCAGTCCAAGGGACTCTCAAGCATCTTCTCCAACACCACAGTTCAAAAACATCAATTCTTCAGTGCTCAGCTTTCTTTATAGTCCAACTCTCACATCCATACATGACTATTGGAAAAGGATATATGACAAAATCTAAGCAGCATATAAGTTCTGGTAAAACAACATTTATGCATGGAAAAATGCTCTGACCTTATGCATATGAAGTACTTTTAAATCACTGAAGTCTTCAGAAACTGCAAATAGTTTCTTATGAAAAAAAAAAGAAAAAAAGGGTGTTCTTGCTTAAAAGTCACTCCTGAACTTAGAGAACTGAGCAAAGGAGAGATGAGAGAGTAACTTATAATTCTCAGTTCAGTTCAGCCTCTCAATCATGTCTGACTCTTTGCAACCCCATGAATCGCAGCACGCCAATCCTCTCTGTCCATCACCAACTCCCAGAGCTCACCCAAACTCATATGCATCAAGTCGGCGATGCCATTCAGCCATCTCATCTTCTGTCATCCCCTTCTTCTCCTGCCCCCAATCCCTCCCAGCATTAGGGTGTTTTCCAAAGAGTCGGCTCTTCGCATGAGGTGGCCAAAGTATTGGAGTTTCAGCCTCAGCATCAGTCCTTCCAATGAACACCCAGGACTGATCTCCTTTAGGATGGACTGGTTGGATCTCCTTGCAGTCTAAGGGACTCTCAAGAGTCTTTTCCAATACCACGGTTCAAAAGCATCAATTCTTCAGTGCTCAGCTTTCTTTATAGTCCAACTCTCACATCCAAACATGACCACTGGAAAAACCATAGCCTTGACTAGGCAGACCTTTGTTGTCAAAGTAATGTCTCTGCTTTTTAATATGCTGTCTAGGTTGGTCATAACTTTCCTTCCAAGGAGTAAGTATCTTTTAATTTCATGGCTGCAATCACCATCTGCTGTGATTTTGGAGCCCAGAAAAATAGTCAGCCATTGTTTCCACTGTTTCCCCATCTAATTAGACTCAAAGAATTTCCATAGTTTAAGCAAGTCCTATGGAAATGGAAGCAAGTTCCAGGTCGTCTGGCACTAGCCACACACATTCTAGTACAACATGCTTGTGAATGTGGGTCAAATTTCAGCATCCCTTAAGATCTCATTGCCCAACTATTGCCACAGTCAGTGTTAAGGTGTTGATATTATAATTCCTCTAACAGAAGATGACTCATGGAACTTAACACCATAAGGCTTAGTGTCAGATCTATTTAAGCCTTACACATTTTCAAATGTCCTAATACTACAGTTTTCCATCAATAACAAAATCAGATGGTTGGTTATTATTTGGAAACTACATAGTGATGCTTAGAACCTGAAAATCTCCCGAGTGAATTACTTTGTGTTGATGACATGGATTCTACTTAAGTAGAATCACACCATGGATGACCTTTTTGGGTGACACTCTGAGGTCTCCAAGGATAGAATCCAGAGACAGAGGCAGTTATTCCTTCTTCAGCCTCTTATCCCTTGGCTTCTTTGATATTTCAATGAAGGGAGCATTCTAATTTCTAGAAAGTTTCCCTAGGTTATTGTCTGCAATATAGGCAGCAGTAACCATGGATACTCAGGAAATTGCAAGTGGCAGGAGGGTGGTAGCTAAAAATATATTCCTCAAGTCTACCTAAGGGACAACTGTGGGTTTAGAAAGACTCAGTAAAATGAGTTGAAAGAGTTTTGTGAATAGAATGGTTGAATAAGTGGCTTGCATTTTTTGGCCCTGCTATAGACTGCAAGGAGATCCAACCAGTCCATTCTGAAGGAGGTCAGCCCTGGGATTTCTTTGGAAGGAATGATGCTAAAGCTGAAACTCCAGTACTTTGGCCACCTCATGCGAAGAGTTGACTCATTGGAAAAGACTCTGATGCTGGGAGGGATTGGGGGCAGGAGGAGAAGGGGACGACAGAGGATGAGATGGCTGGATGGCATCACTGACTCGATGGATGTGAGTCTGAGTGAACTCCGGGAGTTGGTGAGGGACAGGGAGGCCTGGTCTGCTGTGATTCATGGGGTCGCAAAGAGTCGGACATGACTGAGCGACTGATCTGATCTGATCTGATAGAAATATAACGTAGACATTAAATGTGTGGACTTTGGTTGGATACACACAAACTTTGGTTCAAAATGGAGTTCTACCAATTTGCATCCATGCGTCCCTGGGAAAGTTAGTTTATATTTCTAACTTTCAGTTTCCTCATCTGTAAAATTGTGATAATAATAATATCTATTATTACTAATAGATTAAGTGGAAGAAATGAGTAAAGGGAGTCAAAAATGCTCAGAATGAAGAAAATAGTAGTATCTATTTTATAGCTCTTTTTGAAGATGAGATATATGAAAAATAAATTCATTTCTCATGCAAAGGAAATACTCAATAAATTTTGATTTTTACAACAGTGAATGTCAGTATGTGCATAGACTTGTGTGCGCTAATGTTACACTTCATTTCCTTTTGACTATTTCAAAGAGCTTTGTAAATACAGATCTCTCAGTCTTTCAATATAAGATTACTTTGGTCATCTGGTTTTGTGGGGATCAACATTTAGCAATCGATTACCAAAATTTTTTCTGAGTTTTTTCTTTTTTTTCCCCCTCCTCAGGAAGGGAACTTTTCAGAAAGTGCTTTAAGTGGTTAAAAGGGAGATGATATTAACGTGATTATTAATGATGCTAACACTTTTATGTACATTTTTATTCATGTAAATAATGTGGATCTGAAATAATGGTCAGAAAAAGCAACTTTTGATAGTAAGAACAAAACACTTTACCCCATAATCGCCAATTTCTTATTTCCTTCAATGATTGTGGAATGCCTGGCTCCTCACTGGGAGCTTTTCTTTTTTGTGGAATTGTGGTAGCTTGGTGATCTATTAGTTTCCATCTTTCTCCAGAGTCCTCAGTTACCTTCACTAAAATATATAGGGCTTAATTTCCTAATTTTATGGTACATACTCATAAAAAAGAAAAAAAAAAAACAGTCATCCTGGTATTTTATAGGGTGTATGTTGGTGACTGTTTTGCAAGTAGTCATTTGAAATCACCTACTCTTTCTCTGCCTCTGTTCACAAAGGACAGATGTTCTAGTGTCTTCCCTCTGCCAAAACAGCTGGAAAGCCAGTAAGATCTAAAGACAAAAAAATGTGTCCTGCCTTACACAATTTAAACTGTGATTATTTCTTATAGATAAGGAGTGTGAAAGGGAACTTATTTAACATTGCTGACTAAGGCTAGGTTTTTATTGGAAGGTATTTGAAGTTGTGGTTTCTAATTGCTGAAATCCAATTGAATAAATATAGCATTAAAATAAACAATTAAAATTTTATAATTTCAACTATAGATATTTATTTCAATATGATAAAGTTATACTTTTTTAAAGATACATTATTCATCATATTTATAGATGATCCAAAATGAAAGAAATTGTAATTTGTTGTCAGTTTGATGACTCATATTTGTGCTATCTTTAATATTATACCCACTGAAGAATATATAGTTTGTAAACCTACCCTGCCTTAAAGAATACCATTGAGACCATTAAATTTATATATGCTTTATAAATAGAAGTAAATTAGGACAGAAATAAGAACAGTTGCCTAGGTTACTGGAACACCCTCAAAGCGTCAACAGCAGCAAATGAATTGGAGCATATCAAATCTTAAAATACTGGAGATGATTCTTGGTATTAAAAAGTGCCTCAAACTTCATGTTGGTGATAGGTAGAACATGCTCATTGTTGCTTTTTAACATGCAGTCTGCTGAATATCTTCCACCATGAGAAAGAAATATCACCATGAATGAGTGGTGTATTTTAAAAATTGGAAACATTTTAATAGTCCTATTATCAGAATACACTCTCCACAATTCAAGTTTATACTGAATTACCATGCAGAATATGAAGAAGATATGACCTCATTACCTTGTTAATATAGTTTGGTTTAGGTTGCTATGAAAAGCACAGGTCTGGTAAGCCTGAATGAAATGACATTACTCAGCAGCACTACACTATTGCACATTATCATCATTTGTTTTTACAATTTCTATTCTGTATTTGGTGATGACTCTGCTTTCTTACCCTTCTGAGTGAGCATTCTCAGTGCTTCATTGTTTTCTCTTCCTCTGTCTATTCATATGCATGAGGGTTCTGATGTAAGCTCTGGAGTCCTCAAGTTTTTTCCACTTTTCTTGGATATGCTCATTCAGTCCCAAGACTTCAGATGTCATATAGAGTGCCAACTCCTGTCTCCTGAACTCCGGCTGCATATATTAGCAGGCCTGTAGGCTTCCTTGCCTCATGTAGCTCATAGGTACCTGTGAAATTCAATGTTTCCAAGCCTGAATGCATCATTTTATCCACAAATCTAACCTGACTCCCATATTCTTACCATGCTGCTGTACATTCATGTACAAGTCTGAACCTGTGAATTATTATTTTTACTCCTTCTTACAGCTAATCATACAATATGTTCTGATTTTATTATCTTTTCAATATTTTCTGAACTAATCAATTTTTTCACCACCTCCACTATACCACTTTCAAAGAAAATCTGCACTGGACAAGGTTATAAAGGACAGAGGAAGACTTTACTCAAGACTCTTAGAATAGGAGAGAGAGAGACCTGAACTTAGGCTGAGTTCAAGTTTGCTGAAACAAGGAGGTGAATTTCAGAGATGAGGCGAGGGGAATTGGAGGCCATCTATGTTTGCTAACTGGCTTTACCCAAAAGAAAAGTGAACTTTCCCTATTTTCATGACAAGAGGTAATGTACTTTTATAATGTGCAGCAAGGTGCCCTCTAAAGTTAGGCTCCTCCCCTTCCACGGAGACTGGAAGTTAAGGCTCCCTCTTCCTTGATGATTACATTTCAGAGGGATGGCTCCTAGGTGCCTGAGAAAGACAGTCCTGGGTTGTAAAACTGGCAAGAAGCATGGAAAATACTTACATCTCAAAGATACAAAGAAATTATTGTCAGTTTTATGAAGTGCATGGTCTAAGAAAGGGGAGGTCAGGGGCTGAGAGTCTGGAAGAAGGCTGTGTAAAGCCCAGTCAAGGTATGCTGTGTGTGCAGTGCTTAGTCGCTCAATCGTGTCCGACTCTGCGACCCCATGGACTGTAGCCCACCAGGCTCCTCTGAAAGGTCCACAGGGACTTTTTAGGCATTCCAAGAATACTGGAATGGGTTTCCATGCCCTCCTGCAGGGGATCTTCCCAACCCAGAGATCTAACCTGTGTCTCCCGAATTGCAGGCAAATTCTTTACAGTCTGAGAGGCCGGTTAAGCTGAGGGGAGTGTTAAGGTTGTTTTGGTCAGCACCTTAATTCAGACACTGGCATCTCTTGCTTGATTACCTATAGCAGACTCTGAAATTGTCTCTTGTCTCTAGCTTTGTAAACTTTCATTCCCTCACTTGAACTCATATGTTTCTAAAGTGCAAATCTCTCATCCGTCACCATGCATTAAACCCCGTCACCATGCATGTAGGTCTCAGTGTCTCCCCATCCAACCCCTCAATGTCCTATGTACCTACAAGAGCTTCAGGATCTACTCCCTGCTCCTCTTTTGCCTCATATTTCACCACTTTCCCTCCACATGTGACCTTTTGTATGGAAATCATTCTTCCTAGAAGGCAGAGGCTCTCCGCATACAGTTCTCTTTGAGGAACACAGTTATTTCCCCCACTTCCACAGTTATGTCCTCCCTTTCATCAATAAATACCTGCTTATTATTAGGATTTCAAAATTGCTTAGACTTCTGAAACACAAGTCCAAGTATAATTTTCCCCAACATCCATCTGTAATATATAGAGAGTCCCACATCATGATATTCATTTTTGTCCATATAATTTCCTGTATGGTGGCTTTTTTTCTCCCTCCATTCATTAAATCTAACTAAACCTCATTAGTACAAAGAGCACATTTTTGTCTCATTTAATGTTATATTTATAGAGCCTCGCACACTTCCTGGTACAAATCTAGATAAAGATTTAGATATAGATGATGGAGAAAGGTAAGTATTACCTTCCTTCTGTAAGACATCTTGCCTCAAAGGACACTAGGTCCTCAATATATTAAGCCTAGTTGATTACATAAATTTCTTTCCTGATCTTTCTGCCTTCCAACAGTCATACTTACTTAAGATTGATAAATCTTACTATAAATTGTTAGTCACTACTCTGAAATATTCTGTGGCTCCCTACTACCCAGTACCTGCTAGTATAAATATTAATTGCTCTGCTTCTTGCCAAAGTTCTTCACAATGCCTCCTTATTCCTGGTCCTCTAGGCATACAAATCCAAAGACTCTCTTTATTTCCTGAAATGACTCCTGTGTTCCTGGTAGTTAGGAGTATCCTTAAGACTATGCTTTTTCCCCATGTCCAAATTGTCTACCTTCTGTCCTCTGTCAAATGCAAAAGTTCTTTAAGATGAGCTCAATTCCTTTTATTTAAAAGAGGCTTTCTTTATTCTTAGACACTGTTGATTTAATGATGCAAAAACTTCTGTTGAGCAGCAGTCTAAAGGGCACTGTACTTATTCCTTTTTAATTTTTACATGCTAGGGCTACCAGGATCTATCTTTCTCTATCCACAGTGAGGTATTGTGCTTGGAAGTGTCAACTTTGTTTCATACAACTTCTTTGCCCAAATTGAAATTCAGTGTCATTCCTCTGACTTTACAAGTCATTGTGTAGAAATTTAGGCAGAGAAAATTAAAGTTCAAAGCATTGTTATTATTTTACCTAAAAAAATTGTATATTGGAGTTATTTCCATAAATAGTTCTTAAAATGTCAATGCAGGAAAGATAGTTGCCAAATATATTAATATATTCTCACTTATCAGACAATGGAACTATATTAAAATATACATATTTCACCTTACCTTGACTTTTGAGAAGTTCTCAATTAAAATTAATGCTTAGTAACTAATCTTTAATGCCTGGAATATTTGTCTCTTGTTTCTAATTGATGGTCTTATTCAACAGAGTGTGTTCTACTCATCAATGCCTTCAGGGCAGAGGAAAAAGCAAGTAGAAAAGCCTTAAGGAAAGAAAGCTCTTGGAAGCAAGTATTAAGGGAGTGAAGGGGGTCTAAGACTAAAAATGAGGCCTGATATTGCAGGGCGTGTAAGTCATTGTAAGACAGCTTTTATCTTGAATAAGGTGGGAAGCTGTTGGATAACTTTGAGTCAGAATGACATATGGCTTATTTTAAAGGAGTCATTCTGAATATTGTTTTGAACACTCTGAGTAGTGTTCAATAGAAAGCAGGAAATTAGAAAAGTACTGCTAGTTTCCAAGTAAGAAATGAGGCTAAGACTGATTTTAAAACTAGAGAGATTAAAAGTTGTCGATTGAGTATATATAGTGATGGGTGAATCAATGAATTCACCGAAAATTAGTTGCTGAGTATCAGAGACAGAGAAGGGAGTCAAGTACAACTCAAGGTTTTTGCCTTGAGAACTGGGAATGTGTACTTATCATTTATAGTGTTATGAGGGAGATGAAATTGATCAGATTACAGATGGAAGATGAGAAATTAATTTTGGATATGTCTAGTCTAGTCAAGGATATGGTTTTTCCAGTGGTCATGTATGGATGTGAGAGTTGGACTGCAAAGAAACCTGAGTGCCAAAGAATTGATGCTTTTGAACTGTGGTGTTGGACAAGACTCTTGAGTCTCCATCCTAAAGGAGATCAGTCCTGGGTGTTTATTGGAAGGACTGATGTTGAAGCTGAAACTCCAATACTTTGGCCACCTGATGCAAAGTGCTGACTCATTGGAAAACACCCTGATGCTGGGAAAGATTGAAGGCAGGAGGAGAAGGGGATGACAGAGGATGAGATGGTTGGATGGCATCACCGACTCAATGGACATGGGTCTGGGTGGACTCTGGGAGTTGGTGATGGACAGGGAGGCCTGGCGTGCTGCGGAGCATGGGGTCGCAAAGAGTCGAACACGACTGAGCAACTGAATTGAACTGAAGGCGATGGCACCTCACTCCAGTACTCTTGCCTGGAAAATCCCATGGGTGGAGGAGCCTGGTAGGCTGCAGTCCATGGGGTCACTAAGAGTCAGACACAACTGAACGACTTCATTTTCACTTTTTCACTTTCATGCCTTGGAGAAGGAAATGGCAACCCACGCCAGTGTTCTTGCCTGGAGAATCCCTGGGGCAGGATATCCTGGTGGGCTGATGTCTGTGGGGTCACACAGAGTCGGATATGACTGAAGTGACTTAGCAGCAGCAGCAGCAGCAGCAGAGTCTAGAAATTCTATAAGACAAACAACTGAGGATGTCAAATAGGCAGATTTGAAATTTACAAACTAGACTGGAATTCATTTCACATGCATAGCTTTATATTACAATTTTACAACCTTCTCAACTTACAGTGAAGTTTTATATATTACAGGGTGACCATTTTTTGCCTCAAAAAAAAAAAAAAAATGATAGTGTTAGGTCTAGTTCCCTTCTGTGTTTAGACTTCATCTCTCGCAAATCTTCTCTTTTCTGATACAGTTGCTTTTCTGAATATTACCTTTTTGGATGACTTCTACTGACCACCTTTGTTAAAACTGTAGCCCTATCCCACTCCCATATAAACCTCTTTTCCTCTCTGTTTCTCTCCATAATACTTCCCTTCACTGTCTGACATACTACATCTTTATTTGATTTGTTTGTCAACTATACAGTAAATTCAATGAAGGCAGTGATTTTAATCTTTTTTCCTCCCAGTGATATATCCCTCAAATGTTAAGTATTGGACACATAATATATATACTATAAATATTTATTGAATGAATAAATGGATGAATTATATTGACCAAAAGTGTGTTTTGGGAAAAAATATATGCAGAAAATTGGAGAGGAGAGGCATCATTATGGATAAAACATTCATATCCAGTCAATAAATAGTTTGTCTACAAAATAAATACCATAATTCTTATTTTTCAAAATTAATGTTTTAATAGATAATTACCCAAGCAGTAGTTATTTGCAAAAATTTTCTGAGGTTGAAGTGTTTAAGTGATTCTTTGTCTTCTCTTCTGGAGTTGAGAGGTGTTTGTGATGGACATTTGATTACAAATTGTTGCCCTTTATCTCATTCTTTTCATTGTTGCATTGTTGTCATTGAAAAAGTCCTATTTCTTTTACTGTTGAAAATTTAACATACATAAATTAAATACTTCTGAATTTTTAGTCTCTGGTAAAATATGAAATATGTGCTTATAACTTCTTTCCCTATTAAAAGCAATGTGTTTAAATGTGTTTCCCCATTTAAAACAATGGTCAAGGTAGTAAAAGAGCTAAAAAGCAAATCTGACTTTTTAAAAATTACCTTTGCACATTAAAGAACCACAATCTAAATCTTGGGTTTTTATATGCATATTTTTAATCAGCAAGTGATTATTAACTTTTCTTTATTTTTTTAAAAGCATAAATATATGGCTTGGTTAAAATCCCACATAAATACGAATGGACATAGGACACAAATAATCCCCCGGTGTAGAGTCATCAGCTCTATAAAACTCGTACTTGTGAGAAACAAGGCTTTTTAAAATGTCATCCTCAGACACTTCTCCACCTTTCTGATTCTAATACAATTTAAAGAAAGAGAACACACTTTCTAGAGTCAGACACCCAAGTTTGAATCCTGGTTCCATCACTTATAACTGTTGATATTCAGCAAGTTACATAACTCACCTATGTCTGTTTGCTTATTTTTAAATGGACCTACTTACATCTGAGGGTTACTGTGAAGCATTTGAGTTAATATTAATACAAAGCAGTAAATGGTTAAGTGGCCAAATTTGTGACCATCATCATGATCAGTCATTACCAATACTGCTATCATCATCATCATCATTATCATTTGTTGAATGGGTTCACATTCATAACACCTTTGCTAATTCTGCAGGTTAACAATATTCACTTTACTGATTAGTCCTCTTCACCTTTTCCAGAACTACTTGTGGAGAAAACTATCTTTATCAGCTAAGCTAAATAAGGTCCCTCCTATATCCCTTTGCATGGTATCCTTTCATGGATTTGTTGTTAATTTATGGATAGGTAGCCATTGAATCAGGGTAGGTGACCTACCCTGGCCTAGTTTCAAGCTTTAGATGAAAATAAAATAAAGTCTATGTTGGTTCTTTGGGTTGGAAAATTATTTAGGAAGAAATCAGGCTCTAAATGGATATTGGGTGCATTGATGTTAAGATAGGCACACAAAATATAATACCGCAAAAAATCAATGCCAGACTGTTGCCAAGGAAGGTAAGAGTCATCTGCATCCAAGAAATGTTCACAAAGCACTTGCCTGTATGATTCATGGACCTGGTCACTTGGAACTTTCAGTCTAAGACGTAGCAATTGAAATGTGTACAGGGGCTATATAGTCAGCAGAATCGAGTGAAGACATCACCACCTGGCAAACAAAATACTCACCTTCCACACTAATAACTACAAGTGTGTTATCCAAGTATGGAATTTGAATGGGTTCTAGAAGTCTATGACTTGAGAATACGCAACTTTCTGTCTAGGCTAGGTAGACACAGTGAGATACTCAAAATTTTCCTCTTCAGTCCAAGAGATTGTCATGTAAAGTGTAAATCAAGTATTTCCAAAGCAACAATTTGGAAGTTTTTGATCTCTCTGCTCTCCAGCTACTATTAGCCCACCTGTGAAATTTAAAGTGACAGAGCTACTTTAGTCTTCTCTCCTAGTTCTTACGTTTAACTATAGAGATAAGAGGTCCAAATCCTTCTACAAGCAAAATCCTGGGTACAGAGAAGAGTAAAGAACCTAGGCAGAAACAAAGTGCTTTATAGTTTCAATTGGCTTGAAGGTTAAGATTTTAAAAGAAAGGAAAGCCTTCTTAAATTAGCAGCAAAGCATATTTACCTTTCTAATAGTCCTTTTTAAAATTGTGGATGACATTGATCTTTACTGGCATTCTGATGGAACTTTGAAGTTTTACACATTCCTAACACTGAATTTAATAAAGACAATTTAAACAATTCCCCCAATTTCCTATTATATTAAAATTACATGCCTATCCTCTTTCATAGCTATGTGTTTTTGAGTAAGCATGTCATTTATTGTCTCTAAATTAAGAAAAATTATATACTTGAAATTAGATAACAGTAACTTTCAGGAGATCAAGATCATAGAATTTGCACTTGAAGTATACTTTGAGAGAAGTTGGAATTAACACAGTCTTCCATGGAGGATCCAATATGACAGGAAAATATCCTTCCAGTTTTAAAAAATGTCCAATTTTTTTTATCAAATTATGCTTTTATCTGTAAAACTCATGAGTATACTCTAGATAAATATCAGCTGCTTATTCTGATGATGATGATAGCAGTAAAAATAACACTTATTAAATTAACTTATTAAATACTTATTAAATTAACACATTAAATTAATGCTTAATATATAGCAGGCACTTTGTTAAATTTTCTCCACAACTACCTTTGAAGTAGATATTACTATCTCCACCTCAAAACCAGAACACAGAGAGTTTGTGCCACTACCCAGTATTATGTAGTATGAAGTGACATAGCTGAGACTGACCCCAGACAGAGAATAAAACCTGCCAGACTGTTGGTGTACGGCCAGGTTTATGGCAGGTTCTTGCCATACACCTGACAAGAAGTGCTAGATTTATGGGAAACCACGACTGATACACCAGTTGCAAGTTTGGCCTAAAATCTCATTCAAAATGGAAGGAATCTACATTTTGAAATCAAGCTGCATAGAAGCAGAGCCAGGGCTGTTATTACACCTGCTGCCCACATTCATTTGCTTGCAACTTTATAGTCATGAATGCAGCATTAAACTAGTGTAGTTCTGTGAAAAGATGAAGTTAGAAACTACTGTTACTGAAATTTCCTTAAAATTATATAAAATGATGTGATAGAGAAAAGGGATTTTATTTGCAAAGAATAGTTTCAGAAAATATGCAGAAACTTGGTTCCATTTGCTTTCATTTTTATGAGTTACTAAGAGGTAAACAAAAGAGCTCTGGCTTTGGAATCACTTTTGCTATGGTGGATCTTGGTTTCTTTTGTTAGTGACTGTATGACTCTGAGTTAATTTATTTCTCTGAGATTCTGATTCCTGATACTTCAATTCAGATAATATCTATCTTGAAGTATTATAATAAGAAAAAATGTTTGTAAAGGACCCAGTGCTATGATAGAATGAGTATGTGCCTAACACAGGATCAGTTTTATTAATATACAGTGTTTATGAAATGCAGAGATACCTAATCAAAAGGGACTCATATATTTGTGAAGTGACATGAAAGTTGCTCAGTCGTATCCGACTGTTGCGACCCCATGGACTATACAGTCTATGGAAATATCCAGGCCAGAATACTGGAGTGGGTAGCCTTTCCCTTCTCCATGGGATCTTCTCAACTCAGGGATCAAACCCAGGTCTCCCACATTGCAGGTGGATTCTTTTCCAGCTGAGCCACAAGGGAAGGCCAAGAATACTGGAGTGGGTAGTCTATCCCTTCTCCAGTGGATCATCCCAGTCCAGGAATCGAACTGGGGTCTCCTGAATTGCAGGCAGATTCTTTACTAACTGAGTTATGAGTACAGTGGATTAAAAACAACCCTCAAGTCAAGGTGAAACATAGCAGGTTAATAAAACAACAGTTTGAATTTTCAGGGAAGAAATAGAGAAATAGGCATAAGGAATGGGAATAAATGGATGGCGGGAAGTAACAAAGGAGGGAAGCCAGGGAAGAGGAAAGGAAGGAAGGAGAGAAGGAATTATCTTGGGGTATGGAAAGCACTCTATTTACCAACACTGACAGTGTGCAATGTACTGCAGAATATGACTAACACAATCTGTACAAGATAAAAGGAAAGTAAACATTTATTTTTGTGACCTTGGGTGATAAAGGACTTTCCAACTATGATACTAGATAAGCAAAAAAAAAAAAAAAGACAAAGGAAAAAGCAGGTACACTTTACACCTGAAAACACAAGTAGAGTAAAATAAACCAGAACAAAAAACAATGAAGTCTGAAAAACAAAAGAAAAACATGAATTTTGTGAGATGATACCAATTTATATAAGAAAGTGTTTTATGTAAACAGATTCTAACCAATTAATAAGAAAAATGTCT
This sequence comes from Bos indicus x Bos taurus, assembly GCF_003369695.1. Lineage (NCBI taxonomy): Eukaryota > Metazoa > Chordata > Mammalia > Artiodactyla > Bovidae > Bos > Bos indicus x Bos taurus. The sequence continues at coordinate 22,429,463 of NC_040103.1, read as the reverse complement.
CTTCCTTCCCCATCCCTCACCCTCCAAAACAGAAAATTGGGCAGAGGTCCTGAACAGGATATTCATAAAGCATTCATACATGTTTAGAATAAGCATCCAAACAGTTGTTCTGTCCCATCAAAAAATGCAGAAACACTAACGAAAACAAACATGAAATACAGTCTTTGTCATATTTGCAGAAATTAAAAAAAAAGAAAAATTGTTGATATCCATTATCAGATAGGTGACTTAGAAAGTATACACTTAATTAGCTATTAATGATGGTAAACTTTCTGGAGGGAATTTGGAAATATTATATTGAAAAATTTTATAAAATTGCTTTTTCTCTGTCTTCTAAAATTTTTATTCCAGTTACATTTAGATAAATGTGGAAAGAAATCTGGGCTTCCCAGGTAGTATTAGTAGTAAAGAACCCACCTGCCCATGCAGGAGACAGATGCAGGTTATATCCCTGAGTCCGGAAGATCCCCTGGAATAGGAAATGGCAACCCTCTCCAGTATTCTTGCCTGGAGAATCCCATAGACAGTGGAGCCTGCCAGGCTACAGTCCATAGGGTTGAAAAGAGTCACATATGATTCAAACAACTTAGCATACATGCAGAAAGATATCTATCACAACCTACTAAATACATATATATACATACAGATTTACAGTCAGTTCAGTCACTCAGTTGTGTTCAAATCTCTGCGACCCCATGAACTGCAGCATGCCAGGCTTCCCTGTCCATCACCAATTCCTGGAGCTTACTCAAACTCGTATCCATAGAGTTGATGATTCCATCCAACCATCTCATCCTCTGTCGTCCCTTCTCCTCCTGTCTTCAGTCTTTCCCAGCATCAGGGTCTTTCCCAATGAGTCAGTTCTTCACATCAGGTAGCCAAAGTATTGGAGTTTCAGCTTCAACATCAGTCCTTCCAATGAATATTCAGGACTGATTTCCTTTAAGATGGATAATGGTTGCAAACTTATAAATAGATGATATTAAATGTACATGATGGATAAGAGATTGAAAATTGTAATGAAGTTACATTTTAGAGATATTTAAGTAGTTTATATAAAAATGTTAAAAATAAATAACAGGAAAGTATATATAGTAAGATTCCATTTTGTAATGTAACTTTCAGAAATAATCACATATATATGTAGTATTCAAGTGTAGCCACTGAAATCTCAATTTCAAAATCTTTGGTATATGAAACTTATATCTTATGAATACACAAGTACTATGCATGAGAGTACACAGACAAAAAGGTCCACCATACTGCTTATGTATTTTTCATAATTTTATATATCCATATAATGTCCAAGTAAACCTAAAACTATTAATACCAATAGTTTTATTAACTAGAGAAAATCATGGTTATAAATTAATTCTATTTTTCCAGTCTTTAAGTGGTTGCATTAATAAAAAGTATATGCTCTTTTATTGAACACTTAAGGAAGCATGTTATTAAAACCTAGTGTGAGAGATTTCTATTTTCTATCCTTTGATGTAGAGTGTTGATTCTGTATTCAAACTGGTAAAATAGCATTTTACCTTTCATTAAAAAAAAAAAAAATAGCACCACCTCCTAATTGGCTCTAATGTGTTGATGTTCAAATACCAGCTAATAAGCAACTGGAATCTGTCAAAGTGATAGAACTGCAGTTTAGTGATCAATGTTTCAGTCTGGTCCTAACTGGTAGAATTTCACCACAGCAGTTCTACTGCTGAATTATTATTGTTAAGAATGATTATAAGCAAAATGCAAATTGAAAGACATACAAGCTCCCCAGATATTACTGGCTCTGCAGTCTGACCAACACATCAGATTGAGTCAGAGCTGGCATCCACTGATCCTTTGCCAAGACATTAGTGTTAGGCAGAACTTCTAAAATATTATACTGATAGCACTGGGAGGGGATCACATACTTCTTTGTTGTGGGGGACTGTCCTGTGTGCTGGGAGATGTTTAGCAGCATCTCTGGCTTCTTTCCAGTTAATGCCAGTAGCACCCCCACCTTAGTTGTGACAACCAAAAACATCCCAAGAAATTAGTGAATGACAATAAGATGAGTTAGAAGAAGGGTAACACCAACCATGGTACCAGATATTCTTTCTTAGAAAAGTTTGACTTTTTCAATTTGGTCCTTCTGAATTTTTTTATGTCAAATATTCTTTGTTTTTAAATAAAATAACAGTGAGGAAAGTGAAAGTGTAAGTTGCTCAGTCATGCCCAACTCTTTGTGACCCCATGAACTGTAGCTCAAGGCTCATCTCTCCATTGAATTCTCTAGGCAAGAATACTGGAGTGGGTTGTCATTCCCTTCTTCAAGGGAGCTTCCCAACCCAGGGATCAAACCTGGGTCTCCTGCATTGCAGGCATATTCTTTACTGTCTGGACCACCAGGGAAGCCCCAATAATAGTGATAGTGGATGGTAATTCTTTTGTGTTAATATTTTTCCCCCATCTTCATTTATTTATTTTTGAATGTGTATATATGCAGATATGTGTGTTTTATGACCTTACTTGGAAAAATAGAATAATTTGCAATATGTTTTTTCCCGACTTAAAAAAATAAATTTACCAGCCTGTGCAATCACATACTTGAGAATCTTTGGCAAAAAGCATTCTGTTTCATCTTTTACTTTGAAAATGTTTCTAAATATTATAGATCTTGTTTGTGAGCTGTTTATATTGAGGCTGCTGTAGAAATGTTTCTTCCAAATACCCTGGGGTTTTACCTTTGAAAGCCTGACTCACTGAGCCCTTAATTTTATTGTCTGCTTTTGCTCATCCGTAGGCACTGCTTCATCTGCATCCGGTCTCGGTGCTAAGTTAGGCTCACACGTCAGCTACTTCCTCTTGAGTAGAGTGTCTCATTTCTAGTTCCTGAATGGAATTTTACTTGGAAAAACATTGTATGCTGCTAAGTGTGTTTCTAATCCAGATATTTGCCTCTCCAAATTCACTTTCGGAAGACAGGGGGTATTTTGTTTTGTTTGTTCAACTTTAGTATGTGTTCTGACCATTTGGATTTAGCTTATAGGCTTTCAGTGTATTGTTGGCTGCTGACATGAAATATGTGATATGATTAACCCTGTGTTTTCATTATCACAACAGCAAAGGAGTATTAACCATTTTGAATCTTAGACATACAAAATAATTTTTTTGCAACTGCATGAAAGAAAGGAATTGATTACCTACATTACATATATGGAGAAGAGGTCTTTAATTGATATCTAACATTCAGAGATCACATTGTCAACATCCGCTGAATCATGGAACAAGCAAGAGAGTTCCAGAAAAACATCTATTTCTGCTTTATTGACTATGCCAAAGCCTTTGACTGTGTGGATCACAGTAAACTGTGGAAAATCCTGAAAGAGATGGGAATACCAGACCACCTGACCTGCCTCTTGAGAAACCTATATGCAGGTCAGGAAGCAACAGTTAGATAGAACTGGACATGGAACAACAGACTGGTTCCAAATAGGAAAAGGAGTACGTCAAGGCTGTATATTGTCGCCCTGCTTATTTAACTTATATGCAGAGTACATCATGAGAAACGCTGGGCTGAAAGAAGCACAAGCTGGAATCAAGATTGCTGGGAGAAATATCAATAACCTCATGTATCCAGATGACACCACCCTTATGGCAGAAAGTGAGGAAGAACTAAAAAGCCTCTTGATGAAAGTGAAAGAGGAGAGTGAGAAAGTTAGCTTAAAGCTCAACATTCAGAAAACTAAGATCATGGCATCTGGTCCCATCACTTCATGGGAAATAGATAGGGAAACAGTGGAATAGTGTTAGACTTTATTTTTGGGGCTCCAAAATCACTACAGATGGTGACTGCAGCCATGAAATTAAAAGACTCTTACTCCTTGGAAGGAAAGTTATGACCAACCTAGGTAGCATATTCAAAAGCAGAGACATTGCTTTGCCAACAAAGGTCTGTCTAGTCAAGGCTATGGTTTTTCTAGTGGTCAGGTATGGATGTGAGAGTTGGACTGTGAAGAAAGCTGAGCATCGAAGAATTGATGCTTTTGAACTGTGGTGTTGGAGAAGACTCTTGAGAGTCCCTTGGACTGCAAGGAGATCCAGCCAGTCCATTCTGAAGGAGATCAGCCCTGGGTGTTCATTGGAAGGAATGATGCTAAAGCTGAAACTCCAGTACTTTGACCACCTCATGTGAAGAGTTGACTTATTGGAAAAGACTCTGATGCTGGGAGGGATTGGGGGCAGGAGGAGAAGGGGACGACAGAGGATGAGACGGCTGGATGGCATCACCGACTCGATGGACATGAGTTTGAGTGAACTCCAGGAGTTGGTGATGGCCAGGGAGGCCTGACATGCTGCAATTCATGGGGTCACAAAGAGTCAGACATGACTGAGCGACTGAACTGAGCATTCCTTCATGGCTCAGAAAGAATCTGCTTGTAATGAAGGATACCTAGGTTCGATCCCTGGGTAGAGAAGATCCCTGGAGAAGGAAATGGCAACACAGTTCAGTATTCTTGCCTGGAGAACTCTATGAATAGACGTGTCTGGCGGTCTTTAGACCATGGGGTTCCAAAGAATCAGACACGACTAAGTGACTAACACAATGTAATACAGGAAGTAGATATATTGAGCCTTGTGTTATTCATTGGAAGAATTATGAACATTATAGGTAATGTAATGATAAGATTAAATATATAAAACACAAACATGCTGGTTTTAGCACTTAAAATTAGATTCAACTGGTTACCAAGAAATCTAAATTTATGGCACACTTAAATTCTTTGGGAATTGCTGGAATAACATACCAACATTATGATTCTCTCAGAACACCCTTCCATAATCTTTTTTTTTCCCCTTGATAGTAAAATTTTTTTTTAAAATGTAAATAACAATGTTATCCTATAGTAAAGAAACAGATTATTCAAAGGCAGCATTATTAACTCATTACACAGATAAGCTGTACTTGAACTAAACACTGAAAATTACTATGGTCCAAGTGATTGGATAACAGCTGGTTAAATTACAACAATAGGCATAAGCCTCAGTTTCTAACATGGAAAGCTCATGTTGAAAGTAAATGATTTGTCCAAAGATCATGGCACCCTACTCCAGTACTCTTGCCTGGAAAATCCCATGGATGCAAGAGCCTGGTAGGCTGCAGTCCATGGGGTCGCTAGGAGTCAGACACAACTGAGCGACTTCACTTTCACTTTTCACTTTCATGCGTTGGAGAAGGAAATGTCAAACCACTCCAGTGTTCTTGCCTGGAGAATCCCAGGGACGGGGAAGCCTGGTGGGCTGCCGTCTATGGGGTCGCACAGAGTTGGACACGACTGAAGTGACTTAGCAGCAGCAGCAGCAACAAGTTAATGAGAGGCCCACCTAAGTGTTTTCTCTGTTGTCACATTTCCCCTGCCTATCACGGTACATCTTCCCTTCCTCACCATTGATTTTCCCCAATCATGTGTTTCTCACCAACATAGTCATTTTGTTGCTAATACTAAGCTAAAATATGACATTAAAGTTTTGAAATGAATATTTCATTTCATTTTTGAAACTAAATATATGTATATATAAATTATATGTATATAAAATTATGTATATATACACATATAGTATACATATACATATATAAATATGTATATTAAATTATATGTATATAAATATATATACATACATTAATATTATAAGGTTCAGTCTTGGAAAGAGGAGCTAGTTAGAAGGGATTCTTTTGGAAGTTCTTCTATCTTGATTTTTAACATATTGCATCGGTTTGTAATTCTCACAAGCAGCACAGGAAAGCTTTATCACTTTCTGCTTTAGTCATATTTGATAATTCTTGTCAGGAGAATCCAGAAAGTCTTTGTTTATGTAAAACAGTTTCTAATTAGTGTCTCAGTGTTCTTATATGATTCCAAGTAAACTTGGTTCCATTGTTACACATAATCTTAAATAAGTAAATATACAAATAAATATATAAATAGATAGTTAGATAATAGATATATAATATTGAAACATGCCTTTGAAAGTTGCATCTTATAAATTATTCCAAGCACTTTTAAAATTATAGGATCCTGTGTCTGAGAAAACAATTCATAATTTACTTGGGATTTATAAAAATTAATCTAAAGCTTAAGGAGGATTAAAGAAAATAGAAATGTGTAGTGTGCATACTAATAAAGCATTCAGCTCATCAAGGTGGATTCTTTTTCTAAGAATGATCTTTTTCTTAATCCCAAGCATTCTTTGAAAAAAATGTTTATTTAGGAAATATTTACTTTAGGTACTACACTTTCAACCTATTATATTTATTTACTTAATAAGTATACCTACTTTTCTCTAAATAGTCTAGAATTTAAAAAATCATACTCAGTTTCTAATAAACTTCAAGTCAATGAAGTTGGCAAGAGGGTCTAAACTGAATATATAGTTGTAATAGAAGACTTATATTTACAGGAATAGTCCAGTATTGTATAGTGTTTTATATAACATTTTGATGAGGCACACATTTGTAGCCTTGTAAGTATGCATCTTGAAAGTACGTTTGGCTTTTCAGACTCCATATATAAGTGAAATCATATGATATTTTATTTCTGTCTGACATTTTACTTCTCGGATGGCAGAGTCTGCAGTGCAGGAGACCTGGGTTCAAAGCCTAGGTTGGGAAGTTCTCCTGGAGAAGGGAATGCCTACCCACTCCAGTATTCTTGTCTGGAGAATTCCCTTGACAGAGGAGCCTGGTAGGCTACAGTCCATGGGGTCACAAAGAGTCAGACACTACTGAGCAACTAACACTTTCACTTTCACATACCCTCTATGTCCATCCTTGTTGTTCCAAATGCCATGATTTCATTATTTTTTTGTGGTTGATCATAATCAATCATATACACACATATACTCATACACATATATATGTTTATATATCAGATCTTCTTTATCCACTTATCTGTTGACAGACCCTTAGCTTGCTTCCGTATCTTGGCTATTGTGAATAACACTGTAATGATTATAGGAGTATATATATTATTTGTAGAATCTACAGTCCAAAACAAATGAATAAACACAGCAAAATAGAAACAGAGTCACAGATACAGAGAACAAGTGGGTTCTGATGCTTTCCAGAGGGTAGTGGGGAGGGGGATGAATGATGTATAGAAATGTCGAATCATTATGTTGTATATCAGAAACTAACATAGTGCTATAAGTCAATTACACTTCAAAAAGCAAACAAACTTATAGAAGAGGAGATCAGATTGTGGTTACAAGAGGCAGAGGGTAAGAGAAGGGGAATTGGATGAAGGTGGTCAAAAGGTACAAGCTTCCATTTAAAAGATAAAGACTAGGGATGTACCATAGAACATGATTAATATTATTAACATCATTGGATGTTACATATGAAAGTTAAGACAGTACATCCTAAGAATTCTCATCATAAACAAAAAATATTTATTTTTATTTTGGATCTATATGGGATAGTAGATGTTCACTAAACTTAGGGTCATCATTTTGCGATATATGTAGGTCAATCATTATGTTTTATACTTCAAACTTGTACAGTGCTTCATGTGAATTATATATCAGTACAATTGGAAGAAAACTAATACATGAACATAAAAGGAAAGTACCTTTGCTCTCTTCTGAAGACTTACTACCATTCCTAATGTCAGTCAATTTGAGAAAAACTGGGTGCTCAGGGAGCTGGAATAGAAAAACTCTCTCTCTGGGACTTGGTCCTCTACAATTACATTTGGGGCACAGTGATGTCCAATTAGGTGCCTGGATGCTCAGCAATGGATACTAAAATGATTTTCTCAGTATGGAGGAGTAATAACTGAGATAGAATAATAAGCCATTTTTAGATGTCTATCAAGATTGTATTACTCTTAATCTGTCATTTTTAATCTAATATCTTGTCTAATGTTGTTATATATTTAATATTGTCTCATGTTAGCTGGTCACAGGTAGTTAAGAACAATTTTATTTGTCCACATAAATTTTATTTACAAAGATACCAGTAGGAAGTATATAGGAAGAGGCCCTTTGACCCTCAAGTGAAACCAAGGAATGGTGGTAGTGTTATCTAGGAAAAAACCCCAATGGGGCAGAGTGTGAATCTAAGGAAGAGTAGCACAGTTTGCTTTGTCCAGCTGCTTTACTCTCTTGGAGTTCCTCACAGTAGAAACAATGTGTACTTTATTTTTTCATTATGGAATGAACACTTATTTGAACATTCTAAATCACAAGTTCGTTGTCATTTGATGATGCTATTCTAGCTTCAAGATTTCAAAAAAAAAAAAAAAAATTCCTTAAGAAATGATGATGTTATCCAAAAATAGGTGGACTACAGTTCTCAGTTTTTAAGTACATTTTATGGTTTGCTTTGGTGGGTATCTAGAATCTTAGGATAATTTCTTTTTTAAAATCAATGTATTTAAACTAAAAAGCAAAGCAACTTATATCTCCCCTGTTCCCTGCCTCTGGCAGCCATCAATCTGTTATCTGCATCTATGAGGCTTTTTTTTTACTTTCTAAATTTCACTTATAAAAGAGATTATGTGGTATTTGTCTTTCTCTGTCTTATTTTATTAAGTATATTGTCCTCAATGTCTATCCATTTTGCTTCAAATGGCAGGATTTCCTTCTTTTTTTAATGATTGGAAAAGATCCATTTCCTATACACGCGCACACACACGCACCACATTTTCTTTATTCATTCAGCCATCAATGAATACATTTCCATATCTTGGCTATTGTAAATAGTGCATGTCCCTTTTGAGTTAGCATTACTGTTTTCTTCAGATAAATAACCAAAGTGGAACTGCTGAACCATATGGATGTTTTGCTTTCAATTACATAAAGCCTCTTAATAGAGTTTTTAAAAGTGGCTGCACCAATCTACATTCACACCAACAGTGCACAAAGTTTCCCTTTTCTCTACCTCCTCATTAACACTTGTTATTTCTGGTCTTCTTGATATTAGCCATTCTAACAGCTTTGAGGTGATATCTCATTAAGATTTTCATTTGAATTTCCCTGATTTTTAAATATGTACAACATATTTTCATTTATCTCTTATCTATCTGTATGACTTTTTTGGAAAAAAAAATCTATTCAGATCTTCTGCTTAGTTTTTACCTGTATTATTTGTATTTTTACTATTGACTTGTTTGAGTTCTCCATATGCTTTGGATGTTAGCCCCTTACCAGATATATGATTTGCAAATATTTTCCCCCATTCTGTAGGTTGCCATTTCATCTTGTTGATAGTTTCCTTTGCTGTGCAGAAGCTTTTTAGTTTGATGAAGCCCCACTTGTTTATTTTTAATTCTGTTGCCTTTGCTTTTGTGTAAGATTTAAAAATATAATTTCAAGGCCTATGTTCAGAAGCTTATTGCTTTTGTTTTCTTCTAGGAGACGTATGTTTTCAGGCCTTATTTCAAGTCTACAATCCATTCTAAGTTAACTTTTGTATATACTGTAAGATAGTGTTCCATTTTCATTCTTTTGTGTGTAGTTATCCAACTTCCCCAGAACCATTTACTGAAGACTGCTCTTCCCCCATTGTATATTCTTGGCTCCTTTGTTTAAGTTAATTAACTGTAAATTCATGGATTTCTGCTCTCTCTCTATTCTGTTACATTCAACTGCATGTCTGCTTTTATGTCAATACCATACTGTTTTAGCTAATATAGCTTTGTAATATAGTTTGAAATCAGGGAGCATGATGCCTCCAGTTTTGTTCTTCTTCCTCAAGATTGTTTTCTCTATTCAGGTTCCTATAGGATTTCATATAAATTTTAGGGTTATATATTCTACTTTGGTGAAAAATACCATTGGAATTTTCACAAGGGTGATAATGAACCTGTATAATATTTTGGAGAGTATTATAATTTTAACAATATTAAACCTTCCAATTCATAAGCATGAAATATCTTGCCATTTATTAGTGTCTTCTTTAAGATCTTTCATTAGTATCTTGTAATTCTCAATATTTAGTTATTTCACTCCCTCAGTAAATTTATTACTAGGTATTTTATTATTTTTGATGCAGTTGTAAATAAGATTATCTTCTTTTTTTCTCTTTCTGCATATAAATGCAACAGACATGTGTTAATTTTTTTTACCCTACAACTTTACTGAATTTGTTAGTCTAATAGTTTTTCTCTGAAGTCTTAAGGGTTTTCTATATCTAATATGTCATCTGTAAATAGTGAGTTTTTTTTCTTTTAATTCCAATTTGAATGTTTTTTCTTTCTTTTTCTTGCCTAATTACTCCAGGTAGGACTTCCAAAGCTACCTTGAATAAAAGTAGTCATTCTTGTCTTTTTCCTGACCTTAGAGAAAAAACTTTCAGCTTTTCACAATTCAATATGATTTTAACCATATTCTTGTCTGATATGACCTTTATTATGTTGGGGTATGTTTCCTCTATGCACACTTTATTAAAAGTTTTAATCTTAAATGAATGTTGAATTTTGCCAAAAGGTTTTTCTACATCTACTGAGATGATAATACACATTTTTATTCTTCATTTTGTTAATGTAGTGGTGTTTCACATTGACTGCTTTGAGGATGTTGAACTATCCTTATACATCCTTGGGATAAATTCTTATTTGTGTTAATAATTTCATGTTTATTTTTGCTCTTCTTTTTACTTTTTACTGTAAAAGATAAACATAATATTTTAATAATTTCAGACTTTCTTTTAGGGACAGATTCATTCTTCAGGAATAAAAACTGTGCAGTGATGGATTATGAGGTTCTGATAAATGCATAGAAATCAGGGAAGGGAATAGCAAACCACTCCAGTATTCTTGCCTGGAAAACTCCATGGACAGAGGAGCCTGGCAGGCTACAGTCCATGGGGTCACAAAGAATCAGACACTATTGAACAACTTTCACTTTCAATACTTCAAAAGTTTGCTTAAAAAATACAGTTTTTTTGTTTTTTGTTTTTTGTTTTGTAGTAGAACACGTAGCAGAGAAAAGGACAAAGTAAAAACATAACCCTTAAAAGAAAGGTGACACCTAAGAAATAAATTCTCATGTGCTTTCTGAGGTTTGTTTGAAGATTAGGATGTATATGTTTTGTTGTTTTTACTATTTCTTTTGAATCAGTTTTAGAATTATAGGAAAGTTAAAATTATACTACAAAGAGTTCTCATAACTTCATTCAGTTTCTCCTAATGTTGCCTTATGTTATAAATAAGGTCTGCTTGTCAAAAGTAAGAAATGAACATAGGTATTATACTAATAGATAAACTACAGACTTCATCAATTTTTCCACTATTATTCATTCATTTTTGTTCTAGAATCAAAGCCAAGATCAACACTGCATTTGGTTGTCAGATCTTTTAGTCATCTATAAACTGTGACCAATCCTTAACTTTCTTTGTCTTTTATGACCCTGATACTTTTGAAGAGTACAGATCAGATATTTTATAGACTATCCATTGATTTGAATTTTTCTGATGTTTTTCTCATGATTATGTTTATGCTCTCAGTCCATCAAATCAAGTGGAATAAGATGACAATATGTCACATTTCTCATGATGTTGGCCTTGATTACTTGGCTAAAGTGTTGGTTATTGGCTTTCTCCACTGTGAAATTATGTTTATTTTTTTGTCGTAATTAGTATCTTGGAGAAAAGTATTTAATGCTATTCAAGTTTTATTTCTTCTCAAGTGTTTATCTACTAATTTTAATGTTCATTGCTTTATCTTGCCACAAATATTACATGCTATTTGCCTAACAATCATTTTTATATCCCTTATTTCTTATGAATTTATTAATTAGAATTAAAAGAAAGCTGTCCCTTGTCTCACATGATTTGTTCAGTTTGTTTATATCATGATGGGCTCATGCATATTTATTGTATTCTATGGATTTTGTTGTTCTGTTTTATTGATTAGTTGTCCCAATTTTGCTATCAGAAGCTTTTAGAGTTTGGCTCCTATATCTTTTTAATGTTTCCTCTCTGATATTTTTTAAGGAATTGCTTACTTTTTTGCATCATAAGACAATCCAAGTTCAATGTTTATCAACTCTTTTAACTAAATTCATCTTATCAATATCAGATGGCAACTGACAAGTAAGCGTTTGCACGTTACTTCTTCCAGTGAGGACCTGCCTCTACCTAGACTTCAGATTAATTGGTTGCCTTGTGATCTCTAAAAAAGATGATCTATTTTTAGTTCATTCCAGATTGACTAAACTTGAGACAGGTTTATTCCTGACTATAGGACTTTCTGACATTCCAGATTGACTAAACGTTAGACAGGTTTATTCCTGACTATAGGACTTTCTGACTTTCCTTTTTTAATTTTTTTTTAAAGAGCATTTACTTTAGAAAACTTGTAAATTATTTCTCTGTTCCTTTGAGATGCAAATATCTCCCAGCTTCTTATAAGGTTTACAGTTCAGAAATACTTTTTGCAAGGACCTGGGAGCTACCCCTTTGAAATATAATAATTAAGAAAGATAGTATCTCTAAACTACCAGCCTCTGCTGGATAGTAGAAGCCAGACTTAAATAAGCACCATTACCAAACATACACCGTCTAATCACATTGACCAACCTCCTCTTTAATGTCTTCTACTACTTTTCCACTAGCTCATTCTAGTGCTTAAAATCTCTCTCAACTTTTGTTTAGCAAAGCTGAGTTCTCTCCCCTATTGCAATACTCTTGAAATAATTTTCCCCTGAATATTTAATTTAGCCAATGCAATTTTTTGTTGACATCTCTGATGGGCTAAGAAAAAAAGGTCATGAACTTTAAAATTTTCTGACTTGTTCTTTTTAATGTGGATGCAAGGTTTACTCCCATTTTCTAAATACTCAGTTAAAAACAGAGATTGTAGATTTAAAATATTTCCATTCTCACTTTGTGAAATTCCGATATTACCCCCAGACATGTTCATATTTTTATTTACACAAATTATGTATATGGATGATTATCAAAGAATGTGATAAGGAGTTTGACAATTTTTTTTTAATATGGAAACTTCAGTTAAATATAGACCAGAACAGGGGAAAAAAAAAAAGAACAACTACCCTTTTGTGATATAGTCACAAAATAATATTTGTGAATTTTCTAAATTCTTTTTTTAAATACCTAGCAAGTGGTAATCAAGTTACAAAAATATAACTATTCACTTTTCTTTGGGGATTACACATCCGAATCCAATGAGCTTTTTAAATTATCACATATATGTGATAACAGATGTTATCAGCATATGTATATAGATTGTTAACATGGTACTGTATTAAATCATAATATAGATATGTATATAAGGATAATATATGGATAATTATTTTCAATTCTGTACTATTTTTCTCAGATTGTTATTTTATTGAAAAACTGTTGTTAGTAAGATAAAGTGTTCAAATTTCCATAAACTCTTGGGAGGAAATCAGTTAATTATATTTTATTCAGTTGTATATTTCATACATGTATAAATATTATAAATTATATTCATTACAAAGTACAATTAAGAAGGAGCTATACTATCAGTAGAGATGTAAAATTTTTTCTGAAGTTATATCTGTTTTGCTGCTAAATCACTTCAGTCGTATCTGACTCTGTGCAACCCCATAGACGGCAGCCCACCAGGCTCCTCTGTTCCTGGGATTCTCCAGGCAAAAACACTGGAGTGGGTTGCCATTTCCTTCTCCAATGCATGAAAGTGAAAGTGAAAGTGAAGTCACTCAGTCGTGTCCAACTCTTTGCGACCCCATGGACTGCAGCCCACCAGGCTCCTCTGTCGATGGCAAGTTAGTGGTGCGCTATTCATATAACTTGTCAAAATTTTATCTTTGAAAAGTATTTTAATTAGTTATAAGCAGACATTAAATATCATCACATCATCATAGATATTTGAAAACCTTATTTAGTAAAACACTTGTTTTTCTGGAACAGTTCTAAAACAAGTTATTTTGGATGAAGATACACATTTTAAAACTTAAAAAAAATATCTACTGGACCTGGTCTTCAAATTGTATTCCATGTTATTTAACTTACCAATTGAAATATTCCTAATTTAATTTGATATTTTCTGGGCAGAGGGATTTTAAATTTTTTGAGAGCAGGAATGGTGCCATATAACTCCTATGAAGTAAATGCTAGGTGATGATGCTATAGATGAGTCACTGTCATTATTATGACCAAACATAATTGTACTATGCTATAATACACTGATAGGATGGAGGTGTCCTGATTTGCATAGGAAAGTTTATTCATAAACTGAAAGACCCCGAGTTATCTGAGCTTTCTGTCACTTCTTTGATAGATTTTATTTTCCTTTCCTGAGGTCAGACTAGCATTCTTTCTGTCTACTTCCAATTTACTGTAAACTGGGGCATGGAATTCAGGTAACTAAACTTCCTTAAATTGTGTGCAAAGTATAATTTGCTAAGGTCTGAGTCACATCCTAAAGGCAGTCTTGTAAATAAAATGAATGGGCTTTTTAAGACTTGATTGGATTTCTCCCAGCCTTTATAATATTTTCTTATTGAATTGTTCCTTATTTATGTGTAGCAGTGTAGCTTCAAAGCCTGAGGATTTCTACTTTTTCAGCCTTGGCAAGACCTGAGACAAAAATTATTACAGAAACCTAGAATGAAGATCTAAAGAAAAAAATGATGCAATTGAATATAAATTATTCTAAATCCTTATAATGTTTATATTAAAAAAAATATAGAGAGGACTATATAGATAAGAATACTCATTTTTGTTGTTCAGCCCCTCAGTCATGTCTGACTCTTTGCAACCCCATGGAGAGAAGCACGCAAGGCATCACTGTCCTTACCATCTCCTGGAGCTTGATCAAACTCATGTCCATTGCGTTGGTGATGCCATCCAAACATCTCATCCTTTGTCGTCCCCTTCTCCTCCTGCCTTCGATCTTTCCCAGCATCAGGGTCTTGTTTCCAATGAGTCAGCTCTTCACATCAGGTGGCCAAAGTATTAGAGCTTCAGCCTCAGCATCAGTCCCTCCAATGAATATTCAGGATTTATTTCCTTTAGGATTGGCTAATTTGATCTCTTTGCAGTCCAAGGGACTCTCAAGAGTCTTCTCCAACACCACAGTCAAAAGCATCAATTCTTTGGTGCTCAACCTTCTTTATGGTCCAACTCTCACATCCATACATGACTACTGGAAAAACCATAGTCACATTTACTTAAATTTCAATCATATGATACACACCAGGATCCTGAATGAACTTGTTTTCTGTGAATCTTCAGTCATATTTAACTATATGAGGATTACTTTCGTAGGTCATGAATCTCATTCAATTTTTGTTTTTACTGATAGGGGCTTTCCTGATAGCTCAGTTGGTAAAGAATCCATCTGCAGTGCAGGAGACCTGGGTTGGATTCCTGGGTTGGGAAGATTCGCTGGAGAAGGAATAAGCTACCCACTCCAATATTCTGGCCTGGGGAATTCCATGGACTGTGGGGTATCAAAGAATCAGCCATAAATGAGCGACTTTCACTTTCTTTCACTTTTTATTAGTAAAACTTACTTGTCTCTTAATACCAGAGAACTCAGAATAGAGGCTTCAGGTATGTCCAAAGAGAGGTTGAAGCATCTTTGATCAGTGATATGACAGATGAAATTGTATTTTAGGATAAGAGAATAAACTATATGACCTATAAAAATCCCTGATACCTTGACAAAATAAGAAAATAGAAAATATCTGTTTTCCAAGCTTTTAAATTTTTTAAAATAATTCTTTTAAAATTTTAATTTAATTTTATTTAAATTTTGTTTATTGATTTTACTTTTCCATTAAATGTATGGAAAAATTTAACCCTTCTGTAATATACACACATATTTCCATGATCTAGATACAGTACTTTTAACATACTTCCAGAGTCATAATTGCTTTGTATTTCTAAACCACTTCAAAGAAGTTTGCAACATCATAACATTTTATGCCTAAATATTTCAGTGAGTATCTCCTAAAATAATTTGTATTATCTTATATAACCACAATATTGTTATCATTACAGGAATATTAATAATCACTTTTTATACTTTCTAACAACCTATACTCAAATTTTTCTGTTTTCCAAATGCTTTTTACAGCTTTATTTTATCCTAAAACCAAGACATAAGTTGTTTTGAAAGCAGTATATGACTGTTTTTCTTAAGGCTAACATTTAACTCCTAGTGCTAAAATCTATGCTGCAAATGAAGCCATAAATAAAGATGTATGGCCACCTGATGCGAAGAATTGACTCTTTGGAAAAGACCTTGATGCTGGGAAAGGTTGAAGGCGGGAGGAGAAGGGAATGACAGAGGATGAGATGGTTGGATGGCATCACCGACTGGGTAGATATGAGTTTGAGTAGGCTCTGAGAGTTGGTAATGGACAGCGAAGCCTGGCGTGCTGCAGTCCATGAGGTCGCTTAGGGTCGGACACGACTGAACAACTGAACTGATAGCATAAAAATAAAAAACAACAAAAACACCTTGGAAGTGTTTCTTCATTTATAGGTAATATGTATATGTCCCCTACAGGCCTCTTTTCCATGATTGTAAAAGGTAGATATTAACAATATGAACCTTAGAATATTATTATTCAAATGGTGTAATTTTTCAAAAGTGCTTAGCAAAGTGACTGACATGTGGGAAGCATGAACAAATGTTAATTTCCATTATTATAATTACCATTATAAGGTAGGCAATCAATCAAGTTAAGCCTGATGATTTAATACTTAACTCTGTTTCAACCGAGCCCCTGAAGACTATAATGTTTTATAATAAAATGAGATAGGTTTTCTTTAGTAGGAATATGTGAGTATATCCCACAAGATTTTAAGAGTACTAATTTTTTTTGACAGATGAGGAAATGGAGAACTTTGTAAAGCTAATATATTTATAAATTTGATGTAAAAGACTATGTATAAAAATATAGAAATGTATATTATTCCTTAAAGCAGAGTCCAATTTCAATCTATAAATATCATTTTAAAATATTACGGAAAACTTTCCTTAACGAATTCTCAAGAATATGTTTGAAATTACAATTTAGTATGCTTAAAATCAATCCAAAAACACTTTTTTAATACATTTTTTTTCCAAATTTTAATTAACTTGAATTTCTGCTGGCAGTACTTTAGATTTTCTAAACTCCAATTTAGAAATATTCTACTGCTTATATTTTTGATATATTAAAAACATCTTCATTCCCAAATGCCTCTGTGCTTATTAAAAAATTATAAATGCTACTAGTCAATAAACTCTGGAGGTAAGAATAAGAATTCTTCCTTCAGAAATATTTATCTAATATGCATACATCAGGCATATTTTTAATATTTAAAAACATTTTATTTTGAATGTTAATAATAATTAACATTCACATTAATGTTAATAATAATTAACACCCACATTAATAATATTAATCAATTAGAAATTTCCTAATATTTATAAAATAGTAATTGTGGATTACTTATTTTAATGAAATACTCTTACTGTATTCTATCCCAGTTTATGGATAGGGAAGGAAGCAGAATCATATGATTTGCTTAAGAATTCAATTTTCACATAAAATTTATAGCTAAGTAAAGCAAAGTGATGGAGAAGACTCTTGAGAGTCCCTTGGACTACAAGGAGATCCAACCAGTCCATTCTAAAGGAGATCAATCCTGTGTGTTTTTTGGAAGGAATGATTCTAAAGCTGAAACTCCAGTCCTTTGGCCACCTCATGCAAAGAATTGACTCATTGGAAAAGACTCTGATGCTGGGAGGGATTGGGGGCAGGAGGAGAAGGGGACGACAGAGGATGAGATGGCTGGATGGCATCACTGACTCGATGGACAGGAGTCTGAGTGAACTCCAGGAGTTGGTGAGGGACAGGGAGGCCTGGCGTGCTGCGATTCATGGGGTCACAAAGAGTCGGACATGACTGAGTGACTGAAATGAAAGCGAAGTGATTTTATGGAAAGAAAGAAATATTAATAATGGCAACAGGTAGATTTATGTAACAAATCTGCCATTAACTAGCTGGATAACATTTTTCAAGAGCCTTTTTTCCTAGGACTCAGTTTCTTTATCTACAAAATAAGCAATTTAGATTCTAGAACTTCTGCAAATAAGAGAATTATGGTGAGCTTCTCTACTATATGGTTTTGCTTATGGAATATATTTACTCAGTGTATTACTTGATTGCTTCTTCAACTCTATGAGATAGCTATGTGAGTATTTTTAAGTGCCCTTTTCCATAATGGGCTTCCTTGGTGGCTCAGATTGTAAAGAAACTGCCTGCATTGCGGGAGACCTAGGTTTAATCCCTGGGTTGGGAAGATCCCCTGGAGAAAGGAAAGGCTATCCACTCCAGTATTCTGTCCTGGAAAATTCCATGGAGACAGAAGCCTGGCAAGCTGTAATCCATGGGGTCACAAAAAGTTAGACATGACTGAGAGACTTGCTCTTCCATAATATTTTAGAAACTCTTGGAGGCCATGCTCTTGTAGTTATATATATTAATTGTAAGCACCATTGACTAAGACTCTAATATATTCTAGGTACCATTGTTTACAGACAATGGTCAGAAAACCCCTAATGAGATTATTATTATTTAACATGTGATGAAACTGCAGGTAGTTAAGTTACTGTCTACAAAGCTAGTATTTGACAGAGCAGAGATTTGAATGAACCTCTGTATAACAACATTTTTTTTGCCTTTTTTCTATTACCATTTTTTTCTCTATCTTTTTTAAAACAGGTAATGAAAATCATTTGATGTTTTAAGTAAAAAAAATTAAAAAAAACTAATATAAGCATATCACTATTTTAGGTTGTAGTGATGAGCTTAGTGAAACTTAAAAGTAGGTAAAAAGATAAGATCAATTGTGCAATTAGTGTAGTGTTAGAGAAATAACTTCCAGATGTTCAAGCTGGATTTAGAAAAGTAGAGGAACCAGATATCAAATTGCCAACATCTGCTGGATCATCGAAAAAGTAAGAGAGTTCCAGAAAAACATCTACTTCTGCTTTATTGACTATGCCAAAACCTTTGACTGTGTGGCTCACAACAAACTGTGGAAAATCCTTTAAGAGATGGGAATACCAGACCACCTGACCTGCCTCCTGAGAAATCTGTATGCAGGTCAAGAAGCAACAGAACTGGACATGGAACAACAGACTGGTTCCAAATCAGGAAAGGATGATTTGGAAAGGAAATTTGTCACCCTGCTTATTTAACTTATATGCAGAGTACATCATAAGAAATGCCAGGCTGGATGAAGCAGAAGCTGGAATCAAGATTGCTGAAGAAATATCAATAACCTCAGATATGCAGATGACAGCACCCTTATGGCAGAAAGTGAAGAACTAAAGAGCCTCTTGATGAAAGTGAAAGAGGAGAGTGAAAAAGTTGGCCTAAAGCTCAACATTCAGAAAACTAAGATTATGGCATCTGGTCCCATCACTTCATGGCAAATAGATGGGGAAACAATGGAAACAGTGAGAGACTTCATTTTCTTGGGCTCCAAAATCACTGCAGATGGTGACTATAGCCATGAAATTAAAAGATGCTTGCTTCTTGGAAGAAAAGTGATGAACAACCTAGACAACATATTAAAAAGCAGAGAAATAACTTTGCCAACAAAGGTCCATTTAGTCAAAGCTATGGTATTTCCAGTAGTCATGTATGGACGTGAGAGTTGGACTATAAAGAAAGCTGAGCACTGAAGAATTGATGCTTTTGAACTGTGATCTTAGAGAAGACTCTTGAGAGTTCCTTGGACTGCAGGGAGATCCAACCAGTCAATCCTAAAGGAAATCAGTCCTGAATATTCATTGGAAGGGCTAATGCTGAAGCTGAAACTCCAATAATTTGATCACTTGATGCAAAGAATTAACTCATTTCCAAAGACCCTGATCTGGGAAAGATTGAAGGCAGGAGGAGAAGGGGATGACAGAGGATGAGATGGTTGGATGGCATCTCTGACGCAATGGACAATGAGTTTGAGAAGGCTCCAGGAGTTGGTGATGGACAGGGAAGCCTGGTGTGCTGCAGTCTGTGGGGTTGCAG
This sequence comes from Bos indicus x Bos taurus, assembly GCF_003369695.1. Lineage (NCBI taxonomy): Eukaryota > Metazoa > Chordata > Mammalia > Artiodactyla > Bovidae > Bos > Bos indicus x Bos taurus. The sequence goes on along the minus strand of NC_040103.1, from coordinate 22,409,434 downwards.
AGTCAGACATGACTGAGTGACTGAACTGAACTGACTGATAGAGGAATAACAAAATTCTGTTTGAAAGTAGGGTATTAGGAATTTGAGATTAACATGTACACACTACTATATATAAAATAGATGATCAACAAGGACCTACCCTATAGCACAGGGAACTCTACTCAATATTCTGTAATAACCTACATGGGAATAGAAAATCTGAAAAAGAATGGGTATATGTTTAACTGCATTGCTTTCCTGTACACCTGAAACTAACACAATATTGTAAATCAACTATACTCAAATATAAGACAAAATTAAATTTTAAAAAATGAAAAGAGAAGTGAACAGATAAAATAAGAGAAATTAATTTCTCCCTTTTAGAGGTAGGAGCTTAGGAAATGTGTAAATGTAAGTGACCAAGAAAATACAAGATCAGTGCTATAAAATTTTTGATCTTACACTCCTGTTTTTCTTTATGTGTTGACAGCTTCTATTAACAACTTGAAACAAACATTTATCATATATATGTCCCAACTTTGAGGAAACATTCAGTCTAGGAGCTGAAGAAGGAAATGGCAACCCGCTCTAGTACCCTTGCCTGGGAAATCCCATGGACAGAGGAGCCTGGTGGGTTACAGTCCAAGAGTCAGACAGGATTTGGTGACTAAATAACAACAATAGTCTAGGAGCAGAAGACCAAAACAACAACAACAGCAACAAGTAGATCCACCATTATTCTGAAAGATGGTTATACTTTCAAAGACCTTTCATCTAGTAAAATAAGATATTCACATTCATAAACAACTAGGCTACAACAGAGAACAATATAAAGATCCTGAGAGAAGATTTCATAACATGTTCTGAGATTTTCAAAGGAATAATTATATATAGCTGGAGAAGAAAGATATACTCAATGCATCTGGCTTGGAATATAATTAAGTTTGGACCAACAAAGATGAGATGTGGAAAGAAAATGAGCAAAATAATTAGTGGGCAATACCTTAAGATATTTACCTGCAACAACAAATAGCTTGATTTAGCTTGAGTATACAGAGAAGGGAATGGCACCCCACTCTAGTACTCTTGCCTGGAAAATCCCATGGACAGAGGAGCCTGGTAGTCTGCAGTCCATGGGGTCGCAGATAGTCGGACATGCCTGAGCGACTTCACTTTCACTTTTCACTTTCATGCATTGGAGAAGGAAATAGCAACCCATTCCAGTGTTCTTGCCTGGAGAATCCCAGGGACGGGGGAGCCTGGTGAGCTGCCGTCCATTGGGCCGCACAGAGCTGGACACGACTGAAGCGACTTAGCAGCAGCAGCAGCAGCTTGAGTGTAAAGTGCCTGAAAGGAAGGAGAAATAACATTGAAAAGCTCATAGAGACAAAGGTCATAGTGAAGCCTGTGTCATAGTAATTTCACTCCTAGATATAGTCTCAAGAATGCAACGGTATGTGCACAAAAAGAAAAATATAAGAATATTCACTATTCATAACAATCAAAAATAGAATGCTTCCCAAAAGGTCATTAATAGAATTACAGGTAAGTAAATGGTTTTATGTTTCACAAGGTGGAATACTGTCTGTATAGAGCAATGAGAATAAACCGACTATAACTACATGCATCAATTATAGATGTATTTCAAATATATAAAAGCTTGACATAAGAAGCCAGGTACAAGAGTATTGTTATTATTCCACTTTTATAAGGCTCAGAAACAGGAAAATCTATAGCTTTAGAAATACAGGTGATTGTTCTTGAGAGATAGTGGCTATAATAGGACACATGAGGCCTTTGGGATGCTGCTAATTTTTGTGTTTCTTAAATTTGGGTGTTCAGTACATGGATTCACTCAATTTATAAAAGTTGTTCAATTGTACATTTATGGTTTGGGAAATTTTCTATGTGAATTTTCTACTTTAAATTTAATGGTGATATTTGAGGAATTTGTATCCTTCATTCAATAAGAAGACATGAATGGTATGTTTTAGGCTGAACAATTGTACAATCTTATCAAATTCAGATTGAATCAAGTGGTAGCAAGACAGAAGGATTGAAAATGAAAGAAAATTAAGATCTGAGCTTGTATAATAGTAAGTGAAATACAAAGAAAGAGGTGAATGTGATAAATGTACTGGTGATAAAATGGACAACCATTGTGCCTAACAGAATGGGATAGATACAAGGAGAGGACTTAAAAAAAAGTAAGATTACAAGCCTGAGGCAGGTAGTACTGCTGACAAACTTGAAAATAAAGATCAAGGATTTGGCAAGTGCTGGCAAACTAGTCAGCAGGTCAAATCTGGCCCATTGACTGTTTTTCTTTAGCCCATGAGATAGAATTATTTTGTTTGTTTGTTTTACATCTTTCAATGTTTAAAGAAATTCAGGACAGCTGTAATCAGAATAATATTTTTGACATGTGAAAATTTTATGCAATTCAAATTAAAATGTCCATATAAAGTTGCATTGGAACATGGTCATGCTCATTTGTTTGCATAGGGTCTACTACTGCTTTTGCATTATAGCAGCAGCAGAGTTAAAGTAATAGACTTATTGCGAAATATATACTAGTATAGATGTACTCTCTTGGTTTTTTGAAAAATTCTGGTAACCTCTGTTTCAGAGCTAAAATTATAAATGATATATGTATTACTTGAAAATGTCTTATAAGCTAATGGGAGCTTTTGTTGAAGAGAGGAGAATAACCTTAGAATTCTGAGGATCACTAATTGTATCGAGTGAAGAACTGAATCTCTTAGTATGAGTAACCATTAGCATTTAATAGCACTTAAGAACTTTAAAAGCTGTATTCATATTCATTTGATCTCTAAAACAATCTGTTCAGTCAATATCATTTTTTCTAATTTACAAATAATAAAACTTCGATTTTAAATTATATGAGACATATTATGGACAATAAGCATTTCAAAAATAGAAGGTGATAGAGAAATACCATTGAGGAGAAGGTAGATATTTTGGTATTTGGTGGGTGGTAGTCCTCTCATTTGCAGGCATGGTGATAGAATGAAAACTCTGGAGCTAGAGTTTCTGGGTTTTCATCCTGGTTCTACCATTTACTAACACTATAATCTTGAGTAAATCACTTAACCTTTTAGAAACTCAGTTTCATAATCCATAATATTAGAGTAAGAATGCTCTTACCTCATAGGGCTGCTATGATGATTAAATTTTAAATATATGTTAACTTGCCTAGAAGAGTATTTAGCATATATAATGTTATTTTCATTATCTTTTGGGATAAATTTTTTAATCAGTTAACATACAATGTAATTTCATTTGAATGGCAGGGATTCAAAAAGCCTTCAATAGCTCTTTATATCAGAGTTATATTCTATATATTTGAGCAGGAGTAGAACCACTTAGCCAGCCAGTAATAATGTTAGAAATTCCACTTGCTTGACTTATCTTTAAGTTCGTACCTCGGTTCTTTGCTTATCCTGCAAAAATATAATCCAATAAGGAACTTTCACCCATAATTCCTAAATATCAAATATTCTCTGAAGTTCTATTTTGCTTTTTCATAATAATTGAAATTGATTGATGGCATATAATAAGTCATTCACAGAAGCACTAAAATCTTCAGTAAAGGTGTCACTCAGTAATTTAATGCTTTATTGTTCTTGTTTTTCCTCATGTAATAAAAAAGGTCAGAATTATCTAGAACTTTTAATTTTATAAACTATTGCCTGACTTTTGGCCTTTATCTTGTCAGGAGTAAATATCTGCCAAGTGTAATTCACCATGTGAGTTGAGATGTTATTAAAGAAATTGAGTGCAATCCATGAAATTCTTGTCCAGGACAGGGTCAGTCTCAATGCTATCGAATAATTGACTCTATTTCCTGCATGACAGGTGGATAGCAGTTGCAATTATTGTTGTTTTGTGTCTGGGGAAATGTAGACAGGAGAGTTAAGTGACTTCTTCAAGATCATATTGTAAATTAGTGACATTCCAAGGAACTGAACTTGGAATACACTTAATCAGATCACCTCTAGAATAGTTTGAACTTTATCATGAAGACAGTGAAAATGTTTCCACAATATTCCAGAATACACTTCAAAATTATTTCTTAGATCCAGAGTCATACATTTATTATCTCTGAGATAAAGACTATAAAAAGAGGCCCCAAATAAATTGATCTATGGCTTCATTATTTGCAACTTTAATTACCTTTTTATGAAAATGGAGAAAATGATAATGACTAGGAGTGAAGAAAGGAAAATTCATTTCTATTTTTCAGCTAGTTTAGTGGGTTAGTACCTTATAGCTTTATTAATGGCTTGTATACTATTGATTTAAAAGGTAGCTATGTCTTTATTTATATGTTTTGCCACATACCAGCAGCAATGAAAGTTGCTCTTCTTATAAGCTTATCACATAGGCCATGTTTCCTGAGAAAAGAAACTACAATCTATTTTTACCTCCTAAGGAAGAGTCATCTGTACATTCATCAATCAAAAGTTTAGTCTCCTAGCTTATTTTAGTTCTTGAAATAAATAAGGAAAACAAAGCAAATTTAAGTGCTATATATGTGATTGTATTTTGATATTTTCATTGAATAAGAGATAACTATTGAGCTTCCCTAGCCATCCCCTGGTGACATCTCTGATCTTCCAAGGCAGTAGTGGGTTCAATCCCTGGTCAAGAAACTAAGATTCCACATGCCGTGTGGTATGGTTAAAAAATAAAAGAAATAAAGAAGAAACTATCATTTACTGTACACTCAATATGTATCAAGCCTTGTGCTAACTGAAGTATGGATGATTAATCCTGAAAATTTAAAAATACCAAGTTATTTTAGACCCTGAATTAGGCCTCTGATTGGTAATAAATGACAGATAATTGACATTGGTTCTGTGACTTTTCTTTTTTGGTTAGATTTTCCATTGATCATTCTTATAATTCTTTCCATTAATATATTTTAGTGTTTCATTGTTCTTGTACACTACTGCCCGATAAAATGTGTTTTCAGTATTCTGAATCTAGCAATCATACTTTTGCAAAGCTTTCTAGATTATGTCTTCCAATTTTGCCATTGATAGGTAAACTAGAAATTAACATCTGGAAATGCATAGGAATTGTAGCTATCATATATTTCCTATGAATAATCAAATAAAATTCCACTTATATAGGATTTATCACTTATAAATGTTCCATCTCAAACCTATGTGCTTGTTCTACTTTTTGATTATGTATGAATTTCTTTTTTGACAAGATGATTGAGTAGACAATCTCATGAAATTTTATGACCTTGATTAATATTATTAAATCACTTTCATTTCAGAGTTCTTTTTTATTTGATAAAAAGTCATAGGTTTCAGGTGCTATAATTGTTTATATGGTAGTGTAGTGGTATGGTGGGCTTCCCTGGTGGCTCGGATGGTAAAGATTTTACCTGCAAAGCAGGAGACCTGGGTTTGATCACTGGACTGGGGAGATACCCTGGAGGAGGGCATGGCAACCCGCTCCAGTACTCTTGCCTGGAGAATCCCCATGGACAGAGGAGCCTGGCAGGCTACAGTCCATGGAGTCACAGAGTCAGACATAACTGGGTGACTAAGCACACATCACAATAGTGTGGATGGTTTACTATGATCCCACATTTCAAATGTCAAATGCAAGAGGCAAGTCTGCATACTGTTCAAAATATGCTATATACAAAGAATACTACTACACCAGTGCATTAAATTCACTGTGCCTAAGAATTTACACCTCAAATCTCAGGATGCTAATTAGGGAGGGCTGCCTTAGCAAACTTTGCCTATAACATTTTTATCCTTCCCTCAGTTTGTGTACACATACACACCTGAATATGTTTATATGCACCATATACACATTAATCCTTAGAATTTTATAAATGTGCTTATCTATATACATATGATTTATAAACGTGTACTGTACTGTTTACCAATGTGTATTCAGTGTTTGTAATTAATTCCATCTTTTAATGTAAATATATACATATTTATACATAGTCTCATTTCAATATGTTTTTATATTTGTACCTTTTGAGGCATACTGTTAGTATAATTTAAAGAGGTATATACTTGTCTAACATGTGAGACATTAAATTATGTTTGAATTAATTTATAATACATTCAAAATTTTGGAAGTCCTACATTTATATTAAGGAATAGATTTAAATATGTCATATATTAAATTATACTTTGACATTCATTAATTTAATGTTGTAGTTCTAATACTGTAATTTTACATTCTAACATTGTTGCAAACAATTATGATTCAATAGATTTCATATAAAAAGTTAAACCTGGGTAGTTTTGTTATATGACTTTATGGCTGATTCGTGCTGATGTATGGCAAAAGCTGACGCAGTGTTGTAAAGGAATTATCCTATTAAAAATACATTTAAAACAAAAAAGCATTATGTCTCTATTCTTAAAGGAACACATTTTATAAACATCTGATAATAATCACTTCATTGTAAAATGTATTTGACATAATGGAATGATTATAATTTGAATTATCACCTGTTTTAGGCTAAGATGACTCAATTGCCTGAGGCAGAAAAGGAAAAGATTGCTGAGCAAGTTGCTGACTTCAAGAAAGTGAAGAGCAAGTTGGATGCTGAAATTGAGATATGGGACGATACGAGCAATGATATCATTGTTCTGGCCAAGAAGATGTGTATGATCATGATGGAGATGACAGACTTCACAAGGTAATTGTGTGGGAATTGGTGTGTAATATTTATCATCTTAGAAACATTTGTCAAATTAGTGAAACTTTGAGTTTCTCTGAGTGTCAGGTGCTAAAAATTAAGTGGTATGGGGAAAGTAAACGATAAAGAATTAGAAAGTTATAGGTAGTTTCTAAAGGTTTGATAAATAAATGAGGCAGTTTCTCATAAACACCTCAGGAACAATTTTAGAAGCCACTTGAACTTCCCTGGTAGCTCAGATGGTAAAGCGTCTGCCTGCAATGCAGGAGACCTGGGTTCTATCCCTGGGTGGGGAAGATCTCCTGGAGAAGGAAATGGCAACCCACTCCAGTATTCTTGCCTGGAGAAACCCAGGGACGGAGGAGCATGATAGGCTACAATCCATGGGGTCGCAAAAAGTCAGACACGACTGAGCGAGCTTCACTTCACTTAATGCCTTCACTCTCAAGAACCTTCTCTGTGTATTATACTAGCTTTTTTTTACACACACACAAAAATGGTAAATCTAATTATGATTTATATTGAAGCTTTCTGAATGATTGATTTTCATAGCTATATACGGAGATATCAACCAGATATATTTGAAATTACAAAGACTTAATGATGTGCACGAAGGAATTGTTCGTTGTGTGTGTATTCTAGAAATAATGAACATGTTTCTTATTGTTACTGTTGTTCAGTTGCTAAGTCGTGTCTGACTTTTTGCAACCTCATGGACTACAGCATGTCAGGCTTGCCTGTCCCTCACCATCTCCCAAAGTTTGTTCAAACTCATGTCTGTTGAGTCAGTGATGCCATCTAACCATTTCATCTTCTGTTGCCCCCTTCGCTTCCTGTCTTCAGTCTTTCCCAGCATCAGGGTATTTTCCAATGGGTCAGGTCTTTGCATCAGGTGGCCAAAGTTTTGGAGCTTGAGGTTCAAAAGCTACTGGAAAAACCATAGCTTTCATTGTATGGACATTTGTTGGCAATGTGATATCTCTTATTTTTAATATTTTGTCTAGATTTATCATAGTTTTTCTTCCAAGGAGCAAGCATCGTTTTATTTCATGGTCGCAGTCACCGTGTGCAGTGATTTTGGAGCCCAAGAAAATAAAATCTATTAATGCTTCTACTTTTTCCCCATCTATTGGCCATGAAGTGATGTGACCAGATGCCATGATTTTAGTTTTGTGAATGTTGAGTTAAAGCCAGCTTTTTCACTCCCTTCTTTCACCCTCATCAAGAGGGTCTTTAGTTCCTCCTTACTTTCTGTCGTTGGAGTGGTGTCATGTGCCTATCTGAGGTTGTTCATATTTCTCCCAGCAATCTTGATTCCAGCTTGTGATTCATCTAGCCTGGCTTTTTGCATGATGTATTCTGCATATAAGTTAAATAAGCAGGGTGACTGTAACTTCAAAATATTATTTTATAGAACTAGCCAAAGAACTGTAATGTATAGAGTGCTTGCCTTACCAGTTACTAAATGAACAAAACTAGAAGAATTAAAATAATTTAGTCTTGATGTAATTATAAAAGCCACAGAATAGAATATTCTGAAGCAGATCTAGTATACTTATAAAACCATTTATATTGTGTACATTAAACATAAAAATAACTTTTAGATGGAGTAATGACATAAATGTAATTTAAAAATAATAATAAATGGAAAATATTCATGAATATTTCACTCATGTTAAGCCTGAGAAAAGTTTTCTAAGCATTATGCACAAAGACCTCATAAAAATGGATCATGAAATTGAATATCATGGAAGGCTCTAAGTATCAATAGAATGTCCTAAACCATGCTGAAATATAAATAAAGAATCGAATAAACATCTGTAACAGAAAATAACAAAATTTTGATGTTATTTATATATGATGAATTCTTACATATATTAAAAAATTTTAAATGTCCTAGTAGAAGAATGGACAATTCTTCTACTATATATATATATATATATATATGTATATATATGTCCATTATATATACATATATATATATATATATATGTGTGTGTGTGTGTATATATATGTCCATTACATATATATATATATATGCAATGTAATACAGGGTGAACTCCGGGAGTTGGTGATGGACAGGGAGGCCTGGCGTGCTGCGATTCATGGGGTCGCAAAGAGTCGGACACGACTGAGCGACTGATCTGATCTGAATGTAATACATATACATACATACATGTAATGTAATGGACATATATATATATATATATATATATATATATGTCTATCTATATATATAGAGAGAGAGAGACATCAATAGGAAATTACCTGGAGAAATGAAAGAGAATCACATTATATGTCAACCTTTCCCCTTCCCCACACCACCATCTTAATGTTATCCACTAAGGAAAGTATGTGTTCTTAATCACTCAGTTGTGTCCGACTCTTTGCAACCTCATGGACTATAGCATGCCAGGCACCTCTGTCCATGGCTATTCTCCAAGCAAAAATACTGGAGTGGGTTGCCATGCCCTCCTCCAGGGGATCTTTGCAACCCTGGGATCAAACCCAAGTCTACTGCATTGCAGGTAGATTCTTTACCTTCTGAGCCACCAGTGATGTCCTAGGATAGTATATACTTCACAGTAATGATTTAAAGATAGTGCTGTTGTCTAGGATCCCTGCCCAAAATGGAGAAGATTCAGATCAATGACAAAAAAAGCTACATAATGAGACATAGAAAATGAGCATACTTCTGGGTACATATGCAAAGGAAATGAAATACTTTTTTAGGAGATACTGTTGTTCCCATGTTCACTGTAGCATTCATTATTCACAATAGTCAAAAAATGGAAACAATCTTAGTGTCCATCAGTGAATGAATAGATAGAGAAAACATGGTATATAAAAATAAATTTGTATACATTATACATTTAAATGGGAGAAGGCAATGGCACCCCACTCCAGTACTGTTGCCCGGAAAATCCCATGGATGGAGGAGCCTGGTAGGCTGCAGTCCATGGGGTCGCACAGAGTTGGACACGACTGAAGCGACATAGCAGCAGCAGCAGCAGCAGCATACATTTAAATAAATGATATGTATGAATTCTTTCAGTTATAATAAAGGAAACCCTACCCCTGCCATTTGGGACACATGGATGACCCTGGGAGGCATTATGTTAAGTAAAATAAGTCACACAGTGAAAGATAAATACTATTATAATTTATAAATTTATATGTAGAATCTTAAAAAAAATAAGTCAGAGAGTGGAACGGTGGGGTCTGAGGAGTGGGAGAAATGGAGAGATGTTGGTCAATGATTACAAACTTTCAGTTATAAGATTAATGATTTCTGAAGATCTAATATATAGCATGTTGACCATAAATATTGATACAGAAATTTGCTGAGAGTAAATCTTAAGAGTTCTCATGCAAAAAAAAAAAAAAAAAATCATGTAAGGTAATGGATGTGCTAATTAAGTTAATTGTTGTAATCATTTCACAGAGTATAGATATATCAAACCATCACATTGTACACTATAAATGCATTTTTGTCAATTATGCTTTAATAAAGCTGAAAAAACAGCATCAGAACAATTTAGCTGACAGAAACCTCACATCTAAAAAACAAATACAAAACCCAAATAAAACTGCAACACAATACTGCAAACTAAAGTGAAATTCAAAAACTAAAGAGTTGGAGACGCATATTTTAAAACTTGGATTCATAAAATCAAAAACTAAGATAAATTTTAAAAGAGAAAAGGGAAATGAGAAATGCAATGAGTTAATAAGACTTAGGGAAGAAATTAAGGGATAAAAATGTCTAAAAGTTGAAAAATTTTAGTGCCCAAAGGAAAATAGATTCAAATAAAAATTCCATAAGGGGAAGACAAGAGGAGATTAACCAGAAGAATGACTATGAGATAAAGATTTTTAAGAAAAAAATAAAATACTCAGAGGAAGAAAAGCTTGAAATGGAGACAAGACTCCCTTTGAAGAATTAAGAAATAATACAACTAATATATAAAGTCTAAATCAAAAACATTTTCCATATATAATACCAAACTTAAATTTACATGTTGAAAGATACTACAGTATTCCTAGGAAACTTGATTCAAACAACATTAACACATACACACATATGTTTTCCTCATATATAAAAATACTAATATATTACAACTGACATGTACTATATTCTACATATCTGTGTGTGTGTGTGTGTGTGTGTGTGTGTAAAATAGGGAAATATCAAACTAAAACCCACTGAGTAATTTAAAAATTATGAAAAACAATCCTTACCTCCACAAAGGAGAGGCAGGTAAATACTTTGAACTTTATCTGATATCATTCCTTGTGATTATCTCTATGTCTCTAAGCAATATACTTTATGAGGTATGATTTATTGGCTTTTCCTGCAAAAGAGAATATATGGCATTTATATTACTTTTTCTTCCATGTTTTCCTACTTTTATGAGTTTATTATTTTATTGTTTATATTTATAGACCTTAATAACATTTCTTATCTATAAAACATATATTTTTATATGTATATTGGTTATATCTCAACTTCTCACTCTATATGATGAAGAAATATGCACTCTTATCCTTTCTTCTGCCTTTTATTGCTTCTGTCCTACATTTCATTTATAACCCAACTTCTTTCTACTATACTTCTTATATTAAGATAATTAATATAATATTTACATTTTTCTAAACAAATCACTCATGCTTTTTCTAATGTTTTATTCTGAAAGTAAAGATTAATAAATGTTTGTTATTATTCTGCTTATACAATTAACCTAGATAGGAAATATACATGAAAGAAACATATTTCTAGTAAAAATTAAATTTGAATTTAGGCATAAAGAGTTCACACATTTGTTTTCATTTTATTGGAATATATTTGCTTTACAATTTTTTTTTTCAGGCGTCGATATATATATTTTTTAATTTTATTTTATTTTTAAACTTTACATAATTGTATTAGTTTTGCCAAATATCAAAATGAATCCGCTACAGGTATACCTGTGTTCCTCATCCTGAACCCTCCTCCCTCCTCCCTCCCCATACCATCCCTCTGGGTCGTCCCAGTGCACTAGCCCCAAGCATCCAGTCTCGTGCATCGAACCTGGACTGGCATGTATGAAACGAGTTGCTTTACAATGTTGTGTTAGTATTTACTCTACAACAAAGTGAATCAGTCATGCTGCTGCTAAGTCGCTTCAGTCGTGTCAGACTCTGTGTGACCCCATAGACCGCAGCCCACCAGGCTCCCCCGTCCCTGGGATTCTCCAGGCAAGAATACTGGAATGGGTTGCCATTTCCTTCTCCAATGCATGAAAGTGAAAAGTGAAAGTGAAGTCGCTCAGTCATGTCCGACTCTTAGTGACCCCATGGACTGCGGCCCACCAGGGTCCTCCGCATATATTCCCCTCTTTTTTAGATTTCCTTACCATTTAGTTCATCACAGAGTATTGGGTAGAGCTCTCTGTGCTATATAGTAGGTTCTCATTAGTTATCTGTTTTATACATAGTAGTGTGTATATCAGAGAAGGCAATGGCACCCCACTCCAGTACCCTTGTCTGGAAAATCCCATGGACAGAGGAGCCTAGTAGGCTACAGTCCATGGGGTCGCTAAGAGTTAGACACGACTGAGCAATTTTACTTTCACTTTTCACTTTCATGCATTGGAGAAGAAAATGGCAACCCACTCCAGTATTCTTTCCTGGAGAATCCCAGGGATGGGGGAGCCTGATGGGCTGCCGTCTATGGGGTCGCACAGACTCGGACACGACTGCATTTACTTAAGCAGCAGCAGCAGCAGCATGTATATGTCAGTCCCAGTTTCCTAATTCATTCCTACCCCCCATCTTCCCTTAGTAACCATAAGTTTCCTCTCTACATCTGTGAATCTATTTCTGCTTTGCAAATAGTTCATCTCTACCATTTTTCTAGATGCCACATATAAGTGATATTATATGATATTTGTTTTTCTCTTTCAGGCTTAATTCACTCAGTAAGATGACTTCTGGGTCCACCCATGTCTCTGCAAATGGCAGTATTTCATTCCCTTTCATGGCTGAGTAATAGTCCATTGTATTATGTACCACATCTTTATCCATTCCTCTGTCCATGGACATTTAGGTGGCTTCCATGTCCTGGTTATTGTAAATAGTGCTGCAATGAACATCCGGGTGCATGCACCCTTTTGAATTATGGTTTTCTGTGATATATGCCTAGGAGTTGGGTTGCTGGGTCATTTGGTAGTTCTAGTTTTAGTTTTTTAAGGAACCTCCATACTATTCTCTATAGTGGTTATACCAATTTACATTCCCACCAACAGTATAGGAAGATTCTTTTCTCTCTGGCATTTATTGCTTGTAGATTTTTGGATAAAGGCCATTCTGACAAGTGGGAGGTGGTACCTCATCATAGTTTTGATTTACATTTCTCTAATTACTGATGTTGAGTATCTGTTTATGTGTCTCTTGGCCATCTGTATGTCTTCTTCAGAGAAATTTCTATTTAAATTTTATGCCCAGTCTTTGATTCATTTTTTTTTCTTTTCTTTTGTTATTGAACTGCATGTAAGAGTGTTCATACATTTTACATGGGAAACAATACATCATGGAAAGAAACCTGAACTAAAAACTATTTTATATCAGCTTGATAAATGTGTCAATGAGAGTTCTCTAGTATAAAGAGTATGTATACAGGCAGAATCTAAAATTAGAATAAAAGCAACAAGGACAAATTCAAGAGATTAAAAAAAGCTTTTAAGAAGTGAGAAGAAGAAATAGAATCCCATAAAGACAAAGCACTCAAGGCATAATAAGAATTTTTGTTATATGCAAAGAAGGATTCTTGAATCATAGTTAAGTTTCAGTGAATGATCAATTAATTATTTTGCATGAAGGTGTCTTAATTAAAGTGAAGATTGAAAAGATAGTACAGTTTTGGCAATTCTAAATTTATGGTTACTTTTGTTTAAGTGGCTTCAATAAGTGGTGACAGAGAAAAAACCCTTCTTAATTCATTACAAGGTAGATGAGAAAAGAATAGTTAATAAAAGAAAGACAATCAAAGTAGTAAATTAAGAAGGCAGCTGATCAGCACATGATCTAGAGATTTCTAAATAACTTGAGTATATTCTATTTGAAGGGAATGGGGAATTGGTTAGGGATAGAATGAAATTGTAAAAGATGAATAGCTATAGCCAAAGATGTAGCAAAGAGGGTAGAACATAAACACTGAGACAAAGGAAAAGAAATAAAAACAGATATAAGGGTTAATCTGCATGAGTTTCCATGGCTGTTAGTTCTAGTCTTGGGATATCCATCAGAGAAGTTCTTGGCCATCTGTTTTAAAGACTTCTTATAACCTGTTTATCTATATCACAAGACTCTGTTACTTTCCAGTTTATAATTAGTGCTTATTGGATTACCTAGTTCATTTGTTTATATGTGCGCTGCCTCAATATCCCTAACAGAAATAAGAAATCTGACTTGTTTATTGTTTTATACCCAGAACTTATAACAGTCTAAATAGAATACATATATAATTGTATATGCCACAGTGAAAAGTATTGCATATGGATATACAATACATATATCCATATGCAGGATATCTAACCATTTAAATCAATGAATTTAAAAGAAAAAAACACAAGTTGAACTCAGAAGAAAGCAGGAATCAATATTACCCAAACAAAAAAATAATGGAGTAACATAAATTTAAGCTCTTGACACCACTCATTTTGTTTATTCCTTAACCTATACATAGATCATATGTGTTGAACACAAAGATTTTAACTTTTTAAAATTTTGTTTAAAATTTTAACATCAGCAATTTTCAGAACACAACAGTACAATTATTTGTTTTAACTCTATATAGTTTACCAACATATATTATTAATTTCTGTGATTTTCATTGTATCTTGTATCTTTATCTTTCAGTTCATTTTTTTTTAATTTATTTTTTTATTGAAGGATGATTGCTTTACACAATTTTCTTGTTTTTTGTCAAACCTCAACATGAATCAGCCATAGGTATACATATATCCCCTCCCTTGTGAACTTCCCTCCCATCTCCCTTCCCATCCCACCCCTCTAGGTTGATACAGAACCCCTGTTTGAGTTTCCTGAGCCATACAGCAAATTCCTGTTGGATATCTATTTTACATATGGTCATGTAAGTTTTGGGCTTCCCTTGTGGCTCAGCTGGTAAAGAATCCGCTTGCAATTCAGGAAACCTATGTTCAATCTCTGGGTTGGGAAAGTCCCCTGGAGAAGGGAAAGGCTACCCACTCCAGTATTCTGGCCTGGAGAATGCCATGGACTGTATATTCCATGGGGTCGCAAAGAGTCGGACACGGCTGAGAGATTTTCACTTACTTATTTACAATGTAAGTTTCCATGTTATTCTTTCCATACATCTCACCCACTCCTCCCCTCCACTCTCCCCATGTCCACAAGTCACTGCTCTGAGAGTCCTTTCCCTTGCTGGGAGTCACAGTCAACCTCACCTAGAATGCCCTCCAATACTGTGCTGATCTGTGGACTGGCTGTGGGGCAGCTCATATTCTAATCTGGTCCTACTCCTGTGTGTTCTTGGCTCCATACATTAAAGTAATTATATATATGTTCCTATTGCCATTTTCTTAATTGTTTGGGATTGATTTTGTAGATCTTTTTTCTTCTGTTGTATTTCTTGACTATATAAGTCCCTTTAACATTCATTGTAAAGCTGGTTTGGTGGTACTGAATTCTCTTAACTTTTGCTTGTCTGTAAAGCTTTTTATTTCTCCATCAATTTTGAATGAGATCTTGCCAGGTACAGTAATCTTAGATGTAGATTTTCCCCTTTCATTACTTTAAATATATCCTGTCATTTCCTTCAGGCCTGCAAAGTTTCTGCTGAAAGATTAGCTGTTAAGCATATGAGGTTTCCTTTGTGTATTGCTGTTGCTTCTCCCTTGCTGCTTTTAATATTCTTTCTTTGTGTTTAGTCTTTGTTAGTTTGATTAGTATGTGTCTTGGCATGTTTCTCCTTGGGTTTATCCTGTATCAGACTCTTTGTGCTTCTTGAACTTGATTAACTATTTCCTTTTCCATGTTGGAGAAATTTTCAACTATAATCTCTTCAAAAATTTTCTCATACCCTTTCTTTTCCTTTTCTTCTTCTGAGACCCCTATAATTTGAATGTTGCTACATTTGGTATTGTCCTAGAGGTTTCTGTGGAGAAGGCAATGGCACCCTGAGACTATCCTCAGTTCTTTTGATCCTTTTTACTTTATTCTGCTCTTCATAAGTTATTTCCACCATTTTATCTTTCAGCTCATGGATTCGTTCTTCTGTTTCAGATATTCTGCTATTAATTCCTTCTAGAGTATTTTTAATTTCAGTAATTGTGTTGTTTGTGTCTGTATGTTTATTCTTTAATTATTTTAGGTTTTTGTTAATTGATTCTTGCATTTTCTCCATTTTGTTTTCAAGGTTTTTGATCATCTTTATTATCATTATTCTTAATTCTTTTTCAGGTAGGTTAGCTGTTTCCTCTTCATTTATTTGGACTTCTGTGTTTCTAGTTTTTTCCTTCATTTTTGTAGTATTTCCTGCCTTTTCTTTTCTTTTCTTTTTTTAACTTATTGTATTTGAGATCTCCTTTTCCTGGGTTTTGAGATTGAATTTTTTTCTTCCTTTTGGTTTCTGCCCTCCTAAGGTTGGTCCAGTGGTTTGTGTAAGTTTTGTATAGGGCGAAATTTGTGCTCAGTTTTTGTTTCTTTTTTTGTTTGTTTTTCCTCTGATGGGCAAGGCTGAGTGAGGTGGTAATGCTCTCTGCTGATTATCGAGTTTGTATTTTTGTTTTCTTCCTTGTTTAGATGAAGTGTCCTGCACAGGGTGCTACTGGTGGTTAGCTGATGCTGGGTCTTGTATTCAAGTGGTTTCCTTTGTGTGAGTTCTCACTATTTGGTACTCCCTAGGGTTAGTTTTCTTATAGTCTAGGGTCTTGGAGTCAGTGGTCCCACTCCAAAGGCTCAGGGCTTAATCTCTGGTGAAGAATGAAGCTTCAACAAGTGGTTTGTTATGCAATTAAGTGATATTAAAACAAATATCCAAAAATGAGAAACCAAAGATCAAGCCCAAACGGCAGTTACAAAATCAGGTACGAGACAGAAATAGAGACACTAATGTATAGATCAGTCTTATGGACTCTGTGGGAGAGGGAGAGGGTAGGGAGATTTGGGAGAATGGCATTGAAACATGTATAATATCATGTATGAAACGAGTCGCCAGTCCAGGTTCGATGCACGATACTGGATGCTTGGGGCTGGTGCACTGGGATGACCCAGAGGGAGGGTATGGGGAGGGAGGAGGGAGGAAGGTTCAGGATGGGGAGCACGGGTATACCTGTGGCAGATTCATTTCGCTGTTTGGCAAAACTAATACAATATTGTAAAGTTTAAAAATAAAATAAAATTAAAAAAAATAAAATAATGGGATATACTCATGTACATATACACTCATTAGCAAAGTCAAAACAGTCCAACAAAAACAAAGTACAATAGATTGACCCAGCAAAGAAAGAAAATGAAAAATTATATTTAGCAGTTAAGAACAAAACTTCAGTCCTGGGTGTTCATTGGAAGGACTGATGCTGAGGCTGAAACTCCAATACTTTGGCAACCTCATGTGAAGACTTGACTCATTGGAAAAGACCCTGATGCTGGGAGGGATTGGGAGCAGGAAGAGAAGGGGACAACAGAGGATGAGATGACTGGATGGCACCACTGACTCAATGGACATGAGTTTGGGTGAACTCTGGGAGTTGGTGATGGACAGGGAAACCTTGCGTGCTGTGATTCATGGGGTCGCAAAGAGTCGGACACTGAGCAACTGAACTGAACAGAAGAACAAAACTAACTAAAGCACAAACTGGGAAACAAAACTAAAGAAAGGTGCCTAGTGGCGAATAAAGCAATGAAAACAAAACCAACAAATACATTGAGAAGAAAGGAAAGAAAAAAGAATAGACATGTAAAGTTAAATAGAGGTAGATAAGAAGATTTATATACATTAAAGATTAATTGCAAGGGGAAAAGAACAGTAGAAAGGAAAACAAAGGAAAAAATGTAGAAAATATATAATAGATTTTAAAAAATTGAAACTTAAGATTATAAAATGAGAGAAAAAACAGAAGAAGAAAAAAAAAGATAAAAAAATAAAATAAAAAAGGAAAACTCCACAGAGGTGCGAAAGCCCAGTGGGTATGCAGAGGTTTATAACAACAATAAAAAAATGTGATTGAATATAGACATATATTTATATACCCATAAGCAAAATCAAAACAATCCAACAAAAATAAAGTACAGTAGATCCACCTGGTGAAAAAAGGAAACCAAAAATTATATCTACCAGAACAAAACTAACTAAAAGCACAAACGTAGAAAACAAAACTAAAGCAAAGTGACAATTGGGTAATCAAGCAATGAAAATAAAACTAATAAATATGTTGAGAGGAAAGGAAAGAAAGAAAAGAAGGAATAGTAATGCAAAGTTAAATAGAGATAGATTAAGAACATTTATATATATATATTAAAGATTAAATGCAAGGGGAAAAGTACAGTAGGAAAAGCAAACAAAGGAATAAATGTAGAAAAAATAATAGGTTTTAAAATTTTTTAATTAAAATTAAAAAAGAGAAAATAAAAAAGAAAAAGAAAAAGGAAAACTCTCCAGAACCACAAAAGCCCAACATAGAGGTAGAGGTTATAACAACAATAAAAAATGTGACTGAGAAAAAAAAAGAAAAAAGCTCAAAAGCTTAATTAGATTTCACAGTGACAATAAAAAGACAACTACAGCAGGGCGGGGTGGGGGGGGGGATGTCAAAAAGAATCTACAGAACAAGTCAAAACATAAGAATAATAAACGTTTTTCTTGAGTCACTGTTGTCAGAATCCTTTCCCTTGCTGTGAGTCAGTCTACCTCACCTCCCTAGGATGCCCTCCAACACTGTGCTGATTTTTGGACCTGCTGTGGGGGCAGCTCAGATTCTGATCTGGTCCTACTCCGATGTGTTCTTGCCTCCAATGTCCAAAGCTATCAGAACCAGCGTTTCTGCGTTTTCTTTTGTGGGAGCTCTCAGTGACCTTTTATATATTCCATAGACACAGAGTCTGCCTAGTTGATTGTGTGGATTTAATCTGCATCTTGTACAGCTAGTGGGGAGGTTTTGGGTCTTCTTCCTTAGTCACACTGCCCCTGGGTTTCAATTGTGATTTTATTTCCACCTCTACATGTGGGTCATCCACTGGGGTTTGCTCCTGAGGCTGGCATGGAGGACTTGGGTTTGCCCCTGTAGGGCCAGGTGTGGAGGTGGTATAGCTGCTTGGGTTTCAGGGGTTCTGGCAGCACCAGGTACTCAGGGAAGTTGGCAGCTAGGGTAGCAGGATATGTAGTGCTCTAGAAGGATATAGCAACCAGTATTGGCCAATACACTCCAGTATTCTTGCCTAAAGAACTCCCCTCCTTGATAGAGAGGCCTGGTAGGTCATAGGCTACAGGGTCACAAAGTGTCGAACACTACTGAAGTGATCGTATGTGCACAGACCCAAGAGGTTTTTTTTTTTTCCCTGTGGCAGTTCTGACCCAGTGAGAGTTGAGTGTGAAGGTGGTGCAGCAGCTTGACTTGCAGAGACCCTGGTGGCGACAAGTGTGCAGGGACATGCACTGCCTCCGCCACGGGAGTTATTGCCCTATCAGAGGCTTCTGTCAAGCCTCTTGTAACTGGCGAGTAGAAGGCCTGTTTGGCCCGTCTTTCTCCATAGCTCCACCCATTCAGGCACTTAGAGGGCCCCCTTGCCTGGGGTCCTTCTCTGTTCCGTGTGTCAGGCACATAGAGGGGCCTCCTTGGATGGAGTCCTACTCTGTAGATTGGTGGATTAAGCACTTAAAGGGGCACCCTGGGTGGGGTCCTACTCTGCAGTTCAGTGCATCAGGCATTTCATGGGCCAGCCTCTCTATTTTTCAGCTGATAATGCTGGCAAGTCCGGGAAGAGAGGCTATGGTGATGGCCCCACCCCCTACATATGACTCAGCAGTATCGCCTTACTTCCATGGCTGTCCAGTTTTCCTCCACAGCATTTTTTACCACAATTTTCTCCCTCACATCCCCTCCATCCGTCTCTCCACAGTCAACAGCAGCACTTGCCCTGGGATTGTTCCACAATCCCTAAACTCTAGCTCCCAGCTACTGTTTTCCAGCAGACTTGCATCCCTGTCCGGGGTATGTATAGCTGCAGCAAGGATTGTCTGATTCTCATTCCATTTAGGCTGCCACAGATCAGCTGTTTCACTCTCAGCCTTAAATGTTTCTCCTCTGACTCAGACAACTCTCCCGGTGTGGGGATCAGACCCCTGCTTCAGTTTCCCCACCCGCTGAGGCCAGGTCCAGTCCTACTAACACTCCTGTTTTTTCCCTCTAGTTCCTTCATCCTAGCGAGTTTTGCGTGAGTCTATATATTCTTTTCCACTCATCAGGTACTCCTGTCCACTTTCAGCTGGCGTTCTGCGTGCACTTATTTGTCTGAAGGTATATTCCTGATGTATCCACGGAGAGAGATGAACTCCACTTCCACCTACTCTTCCACCATCTTGTTCTCTCAGATTTTAACTCTAATGCTCGTTTGGCATTAAGAGGAGACAGACAGAGGAGCTACAGATGAGATACTTGGAAAAGCCTAGAGCTCTGACTCTAAAAGGGAAACTAGGAATATTTCCATGCAACAGCTTGAGGGAGCATCAGAGAAAATGATTTTCCTTGGAGTCTTGGGTCAAATAAAGCTCTTTAAGGGATAGTGATGTCGTCTATAACCTATTAAACTGATGAATTTCAAGTTGCATATCCAAAAAATGCTACCATTAAAAAAGAATTTAGATACAAGAAGCAATGGTGAGCAAAGAAATCAGAAAACATGTTGGTATATTTAAATAAGCTTTGGCAGAACAAGACAATAAAATAAACTATTTGAAATAGCAGCATTACACAGGGAACATGTAAGTGTTTGAGATGAAATTTAAAATGGTCTCTCTTTGTACTCAAGGAGAATTTAGAAGTGTTAATAGTATGCTTTGCTACATGAAGAATGCATATAGTGCCTTTTAAAACTTCTAAGGGATCTCTAAAATAAAATTTTCATATTAGTAGATTAATGTGAAGAGCTAGAATTTAGAAAATGAGGAAAATGTGGTATGAATATAAAAATACAATCATTTTGTAAAATATGCTAGGTATATCATTATTTCTAATATGTAAATGTAGCAAGCTTACTTTAAAAAATATAATACTAGTATAAGTATAAAGAGATAAAAGAAAATTTATCATTTAACAGAGGCATGTAAGAATCCTTTTTCTAGGAATCCTGGGCAAGAGGAGGAAATATCTCTTTCTAAAAGAGGAAAGAGATGTATGAATAAGTAGAGGGAATATGAGTAAGTAAATCCTGATGACTTCTATTTGCTGAGTGATGTGGAATATGTGGAGCCTTGAAAATATAAAAGTGGAGTGAGAGTTTGAGTAGAAAAACAGAACAAAATCTGGGAATTTAAAAAGTAGTCAATCTGAAAGATATTCAGTAAGTCATTTACTTACGATCTGTCACACAATTTAAGACCTAATACATTTATTAGTAGAATGAATAGATTCTCTCCACCTGTTCTGTGAGAACTAGTGAATTAGATTTACCTACAGTCCTAGGATGTAAAAGAATTTTCAGTAGAATTCCAGGGACTGAGAGAAGTGAAACTACTAGAAAGAATATATTGAAATTACTGACTGGCCCAGACTAGGACAGAAGGAAATAAGGTTGGGAACTAGAACAAGAGGTGGAAAGGGAAGGATATGTCACCAACCGTTGATCAAGATACAGTGCAGTTCTTCCTGCTCTACATCTGTTTCCCTCTCAGAGGCATAATGTCTTACTGCTGACATATTTTGAATCAAGTTGCAAAAGGACGCTAAAATATGACTGTGGAGAGGATGATCAGAGGCTTGGAGGGTGTCACATTCGGTACCTAAGGTGTTAGAAGGAGATTCACAGCTCCACAGGGTGGTAACTCATTGGGAAGTAGACCCATTTCATGTTTTGCCACAGCTAAACCATCCAACATTCTCAGAATCGATAGGTGTCACCATAGAACAGGAATATTGTGTGTTCAAGTTGTAGTAAAGGTAGGGTAGGAAAGCTGAGTTTCAAATTCTGACAGTCTTTTACACCTGAACTGCATCTACATTCAGTTGAATTTCAGTTCATACAAACTGTGATAAACCTCCAATTGTTTTAAAATGGAGGAAACCTTGCTCTTATTTACACTTCCAATTCAGCTTTATAAGTTTTTCTCAGACACTACAGTGTTTTACTGAGGGTAAAGTTTAGCAGTTTTATATATAGATTATTCCTTAGTTCCACCCACATCACACTTATTTCATTGCAGGGCTTTTAGCGTGTTTGTAGTGGGACCTCTGAGAATGGATGCCATAGCTTCCAGTACAGTATTTATCAGCAAGTAGTCAATCATTTGGTAGGAGTACACCCTCACCCTCACATATAGATTTTAAATAGCTGTATATTTTGTAAATAATAAGAAAAATAATAAATTATATTTTCTAAAATACCACTAAATGCTCTATTTTCTCATTTTCTTTAACTGCTGCTGCTGCTAAGTCACTTCAGTCGTGTCCGACTCTGTGTGACCCCATAGATGGCAGCCCACCAGGCTCTCCTGCCCCTGGGATTCTCTAGGCAAGAACACTGGAGTGGGTTGCCATTTCCTTCTCCAATGCATGAAAGTGAAAAGTGAAAATGAAGTCGCTCAGTCGTGTCCGACTCTTAGCGACCCCATGGACTGCAGCCTACCAGACTCCTCCATCCATGGGATTTTCCAGGCAAGAGTACTGGAGTGGGGTGCCATTGCCTTCTCCGTTTCTTTAACTATGATTTTATTATTAATAAAAGGCATAATAGTAAACATTGAATGTTTACTACATTCTGCACTATGATGAATATATGTTTTCTCATTTTTATATTCAGAACAGTTTGATTGATTATTATATTCTCTAATTTATTGTTAAAGAACCTGAGATTCATAAAGGTCAGGGAAACTGCTCAAGGACACACGAATGAATTTGAATTATATTTGGTCTACTTTCAGAATCTGGTTACCTTATCAGTGTGATACAAGTTTTTACCCTTGTGCTAAACACAGGAGTAAAACCAGTTCTTTCTGTAAGGAGAAACAAAGCTGACACGTTAAAAATAACAATAATTGTGTAATGTATGCTTCTGGCTGTAAACATGTTAGGATTTCAGAAGAAAGGGATTAGCAGTGGAGATTAGCAATAAGCAGAAAATGAAAACCTGAATAGGTGAAGTTTATATTAGACTTTGCCATATGAGGATTGGATTATAGGATGAGATAACATAAGAAATAAAACCCACAGGGTGGAGGCTGTGACATAGAAATGAGACAGATCCATTTGGGGGCTCTCAGAAAACTGTATAATAAAGGAAGAAGAGGAACATGAAGAAAGTGATAGATTATAAAACATGTTAGAAAACGGATAGGAGTTTTTTGTTTGTTTGTTTTTGTAATGAGGCAGAAAATAGGGAGCTAGTTAAGAATTATGATGGTGGCATGATGGAAAGAAAATGTAAGTATGATGTGTGATAAGACTGACGGACACTTTTGGATGGCACTGCCAAAAGAGACTCAACTCCTTGGGAGTTTAGCCACAGTTAAGAGACCCAAATGATTAGACAGACTTTGGCAGTTCTGTGTGTGTCCTTAGTCGCTCAGTTGTGTCCAACTCTTTGTGACCTTACGGACTGTATCCTGCCAGGCTCCTCTGTCCTTGGGGAGTCTCCAGGCAAGAATACTGGAGTGGGTTGCCATTCCCTTCTCCAGGGGATCTTCCCAACCCAGGGATCAAACTCTGGTCTCCTGCATTACAGGCGGATTCTTTACCATCTGAGCCACCAAGGAAGTCTTAGGCTGTTCTGATAGAGGCTAAAAGAATCTTGATAAATTCCTAGATAGTACTGTACCTGGGACTGGAAAGATTACTTCTGTAAAACTTGGCATAACCACTTCTGAGCCTTGACATAAGCCCCTTGGCACACATTTAGTACTTCTTCCAGCTAAAAGGGGAGACACAAAGCAGGTTTTACACTGGTTCTTCATGTATTTCTGTCACTACCACAGTGATACACTCATTCCAGAGCAGAAAAGTCAGGCTTTAGTGTTTTAAACATAGGAAGGACCATCAACACAGTCATATAAGCTGTGTTACATTACTACACTGAGCCTGTGGAACCTTCCAACAATTCAACATTCCTTTTCTTCAGCCTCTGGGACTTTCTAGAATCAGACTTAAGGCTTGCTAGAGGAAAGCAAGCCTTTCTCTCTTCCACTGATTCATTTCTCAGGGAAGCATCTTCCAAATTCCTGCTTGAAATGTAAATATTCTGGAAACAGTGACATGGCGGGGGCGGGGGGGTGGATTGGCTAGTAGTCTCTACATTTAGTATTAAGTATTCACATGTTCCTGGTGGTTCAGATCGTAATGAATCCACCGGCAATGCAGGAGACCTGGGTTCAGTCCCAGGTCAGGAAGATCCCCTGGAGAAGGGAATGGCAACCCACTCCAGTATTCTTGCCTGGAGAATTCCATGGACAAAGGAGCCTGCTGGGCTACAGTCTATGGGGTCGCAGAGAGCTGGATAGGACTGAGTGACTAAGCAAGCACACACACTCACATATTCACTTAATACCCTTGTTGTCATAAAAAGTGTTATATCCTTTAAATAAGTTTAAAATTCTCTGATGCCAAGACTATTTTATTCTCCTCTGAGAATTATCTCCAGACTTATCCTGGGATGAGAAAGAGGCAGATTTCAATGGTGTAGAACAGGGGAGGAAATCAAACTGCTTCTGTCAGTCTCTCCTTTCTTCCCAAATTTCATAAATGATCTTTCTGCTTAAATTAGTTCCTTAGTTTTCCCACTGATGACCTGGGCTCTGACTTTCTCAGGTTGACTATATTATTTCCCACTTGCCATCTGCTTCCAAGTTTCCTAATATTTCTTGCTGTTGCCTCTTCTCTCATTTTGTCCTCTCTATCCTAATGGCTTTAGGTTTTTTAGAAGAAGAAGAAAATAAACAAATAGTAACTAAAACCCAGCTCATCTATAGTTTCAGTGGTGTTTGGAAAAGCAAAAGAATTGTACATGTGTGACAATTTACTGTCTTAAACTGAAAACCCACTAGAATTTACTATGGTTGTGAAATGTTTCTCTTCATAATATTTAGATGTTAGACTATTTAATGTTCTATTCATGAATTATGCCTTTTCTCACCTCAGGTAAATTCTATCTAAGCAGTATCTTGATTGAAATTTCATGGTTTATATAACACTACATGTAATTCTTTTCCTTCATCTAAATAGGGAACAAGCTCTAAGTAAAACTTTCTAGATAATTATATCTTTTATGGTCACTTAAGATGAATTTTTAAAACTTGTTGAACATGTGTGGGAAAAAGACAAAAATGATAACTCTTCCACAAATAAGAAGTATAAAACATACTTATCATTGTCAAAAAATAATGATTTGTGTGTACCAACACTAATATTACTATTAATACAGTTAAAAATAGAAAAATTTATCAAGTATATTCAAAAATATACCAGAATGATTTACCTATCCTCATGAAACTTTATATTTTAAGATGCAATGCAGTGTCAACTTTCACATGAAAAAATGATGTACTAAATTGTAGGCTTTTCTATAATTTTTGTTGTTGTTGTTCATTTACTGAACATCTATAAAATATCAGGCACTGTGCTTGGTATGAAGGATATATCAATACCATCAATACCTACAGTAGAGAATTCTGAACTAGGCTAACATAAGATAAAACTGAAGAAGAGATGAGGAGAACAGGAAGATGGGCAGCAGTGCAGAGAGCTGAAAGAAAAAGATCTGAAGGACTGATTTAATAAAGTAGGAGTGGATATGGTGACAGCATAAATTCAGCTCTGAGAAAAACTGAAGAAGCTTGCTAAGAGTCAAGATATAAATAGAAAAAGGGCTGGAACTGGATTATCCCATATAGTTAATGCAACAATAAGCAGTTCTAGTTTTATATGTCTACACTGTCCCTAAGTATGTTCTCAAAATCTTGAACAATTTGACAAGCTAAACTGACTTGTCTGCAAATAGGCCAGTTTTCTCAGATATTTTATAATTTTAACCATTTTAATCATGGCCTGCTACACTCAATAATTATCCTAACTATACTTCAGTAATATTTAAAGAAAAGAGAAAATACAGAGATTGAATTTTAAAAGAAGTTAATCTAAAATATAGAGGAATGTGTGGGTGTAAAGGAGTTTGCAGTAAAGCACTGAGCTATCAGCTTTCCTTATATCCAGGATATCCTATGTAATGCCTGGACAATGGGAGGATGTGCTTTAAAGGCTGCCCAAGTGAAGGAAAAAGAGAAGAGCACTCATAAATGCTCAGAAATCATGTTGCACTCCTCTGTAGAAAGGGCGTCTCTGGATAAGGCAGCTATAGTGTGATGGCACATGAAGAACTAGATTCAGAAGTGGGAGTACATTTGTTCTCATTCTGTGGGTACTTCCCACTGGACACAGCTGGTATTTAAGAAACCTTTTTGCCCTACCTTCCTTTTTCAATGTGGAGCTTCCCTGGTGGCTGAGATGGTAAAGAATCTGCCTGCAATGTGGGAGACCAGGTTTCGATCCCTGGGTTGGGAGGGTATGGCAACCCACTGAAGTATTGTTGCCTGGAGAATCCCATGGACAGAGGAGCCTGGTGGTCTACAGTCCATGGGGTTGAAAAGAGTCAGACATGACTGAGTAACTAACACTTTCTTTCCACTTTCAAGATACAATCCTAAGAGTTGAAATAGTAAATGAGCAGAAGGAAGGGTAGAAACTCAACTTTCATCTATTCAGCTAGAACTTGAGACTTAAAGTCTTTTTGGAAGCATAGTTGAAATGTATGAAATTCATTTATTATATGCTTCAGCATCTTTTTGTTTGTTAAATACAAAATCTCTTTGCAAGTGCCTTGTCTTGCTTTCTGAGGTGAAGTTTTCATATTCTAACACAATGTGTTAATGATAGTAATCTAAATGTTTAGCCCACACAGAAATGGTAATGTGAAACATTGGTGAGATTTATGTTTCTTCTTTCTAAAGGCAGTCTGATGATTTAAACTATAAGAGCAGCAAAAGGTAATTTTTGTTTTACTTGATAGGACTACTTAATTCTCTTTCTCTTATGTATTAAAATACACATAAATATATAGCACATAATTGAAAATATAAATTATGAGATTCATAGATCATTTAAGATTTTGAGAAAGCTCTTCTGGCTTTTCAACCTATAACTTTAAGAAAACATTTGTTTTATATCTGAAATAAAATATCAGGGAGAAAGAGTTATTTTTCTGTGCTTTAAAATGATGGTTCTTTTTTTTCTCTCTTGGACATTGTGTTAGAGTAATTCTAGGCTGTTATTATTGCCTTTTGTAAGAATATGCTCCCTTTAAGTAATCAATTTATTTTACTTTGTGGAGCCTTGAATCACTGGAAACATTTTTCAGTAATGCCAATGAGAAATACTTTAACATAAAGGAGAATAATGCTGTCAGTTATTTTTACATGATAAAATCTGCATGCATCCTAATATGATAAGTAATGGGCAAAAATTCAGCTTATATTACATCTTAGTAATTGTCTATTATTAATAAAAATAGAGTGAGAGGGCACTTTTACCTGAAATCTGATATTTCAATGTATGGCTGTAAGGAATTTATCAGAGAATTTGGTGAACTGACTACGCCAGTTTCCGGGTGGCCAAATAGTTCTATATTGTATGAATCTGCAGAGATTTCAGGAGAATAGAATTAAATTATGAATGGTTTTAGAACACTGGAGCCTAAACTGTTAGAAATATGGGAGTAAACAAAGACCATCCAAAGGAAAACATACAGAAACCATGCAGAGCTCACCATAGCAAAATCAGTTCCATTGCTTGCTTTTGGCAGAGACAAAAAGACAGTCATGGAACAGGGAAAGCTTTAAAGTGGAAAAAAAAAAAAAAAGGGGAAGATTTCTAGTATCTCTAATTGGAGATTACTTACACAGGGAGGAAGCAGGGCGTCTTACGGAGTTGGTTTGGGTAGCACATTTTGCTTTCTCTGATGGTTACTGACTTGAAAGCAGGGGCAAATAGGTGTTGGCTGGTAGTTGTCGCTCAAGTCTTGGACATTCTGGACCAATTGCTACAGAGATTGTGGCTTTATTTCTTGATGTTGTTGCTGCAGAAGTTGTGAATCAAAGCTCTATTGTCATGTTTAGTTTGATCATTGTTCTTTTGTCTATTTAGTCTCTCAGAAATTTAACCAATAATCATTTATTGAAGATTGTGATGTATAGGTAATTATATAAGCGATACTAAATTAATTTTATATTTAAAAACAATATTTCATAGAAAAAGAGAAGTCTGTGATCATCTGTATTCTAAATTGATGATCCAATGAGTTTAAAAGTAACTGGTTAAAAGAAAAGGAAAAGGAAAAGCACTGATATATTCCAGTAGATGTAGCTTCATAAATATAACTAATTTTATCAGTCTTATTCCTGCTGTGTTTCATGAACCCTTAATTAGTGGAGTTTGGAGTTAATTTTGTCTTCTACAGTACTTTGACGAGTCTAGGCTACAAATAGGCTATTTTTTCACTGCTGATAACTTAAATTCCGACTCCTATGTCTAACTCTCTCACTCCTAAAAGTTATCATGCCTTATCCTCAGCCTCATCATGTTCTCTTGCTTCAGATCCTTTCGTTCCATCCACTTCTAGTCATTTTATTTTCTCTTTCTTTGCTTATACAGCCTAGTCCACTTGGCCTCCTGTAACAACCACTCTCTTGATCTCTTTGTCTCCGGTGACCACATGGCACACAAAATCTCAAC
Organism: Bos indicus x Bos taurus; assembly: GCF_003369695.1. Classification (NCBI taxonomy): domain Eukaryota; kingdom Metazoa; phylum Chordata; class Mammalia; order Artiodactyla; family Bovidae; genus Bos; species Bos indicus x Bos taurus. The sequence goes on along the minus strand of NC_040103.1, from coordinate 22,380,736 downwards.
CCTGCTTCAATCCAAGCACTGCCTCCTTCTGTCCTTTGCTTGGTCTGCAGATTGTGAATTTCACCCATTCTTTCCATATGATCAGGGATGTGTTTGTACCAGGAGTTGTTAGAGAAAGAGGGAGCCTCAGAGAGACACTAAATTCTTACTACTCTGGTATTTAGTTGCTTGTCATTTTTAATTTGGGACCAATTCTTACTTTCTGTAAGAATTTAGGTTCTGTTGAGCACTCTACCTTGATTATAGGCAATTTCTTCTATTTGTGCCATCCTTCACTTAAACATAGTCTTTGTTATTTACATTTTGTGACCTTATTCCCTGATTGTGGGTGAGAATTGATCTCAGTGCTTTCACTTTGGTGGTCACAGACTCATTAGCCAGGTCCTTTCTGCTTTATCTTGAAAAAAGAATTGCACTGGTCAATAGTATACAACTATATTATCATGACACTTAAAATGTAAGCCTGCCTTCCTTTGCTCTTATAATGTCTGAGTGATTGTTTAGTAATTTTATTTCTCCATGGAAGCTTACTCTCTGCTTTCAAGGTTTTATGTGTATTTTGTTAGACTCTATTTTTACTATAAACATAGGAATTATTTTACAAATATTTATTCATGGACTTTTGTTGGATTAAATTTTTTTGTCTGTCTAAAGTAACAACAAAGAGCAAGAGAAAATAAAGAACATCATAATTCCATTATTATTGAGATCAAAACATCCAGAGTTTTAAATTAGGTACTCTTGGGAATTAAATATTTTAAGAGGTACTGTACTTCAGGTTTTCCTTAGGAAAGCACCTCTTACCCCTCAAATTGCATCAGTATTTGCAGACAATATTTCCTTATGTCTTATAGGAAAAAAATTTTAAACTTTTGGAAGGGTTTCCATTATATTTCTGATCTGACCGAATTTATAGTATGTGGGAAAGTAAAAATAAAAATGAAAGAAAATGATCTGTAGAAATACAAACATTAAACATACTATTTTTTCCCTTTGAATGTTGTTGAAAGCATTTTGTTGTGATTGTTTATCATAATTTCCCCACATATGTAAAGAAAATATTCACAGTTGTCATATGAATAATTTATCTTAATTATTTGGGACCTACAATATGGTTTTAAAGTTTGTCAACATATATAACTTTGGGGAAAAAAGCTGAGTTATATTTAATGGAAATTTTCACGTTTACTTAAACAGATATTAACTACCTAAGGAGTTATTTTTCAAGTAAATAAAGGAAGAACAAAATGTAGTGATATAAAGTCCACAAAGTTACCAAGGGAAGTCAAAGATTCATTGAACTATTTGTTTGTTCATGTACTCACTCATTCATTTATACAAGCACTTAAAATATTTAGTGAATGCTTATTATTCAAGGGGCTCTATTCTTCATATAGAAAGCAAAATCTAGATATGGATTCAGTTCTGCCTTCAAGGGTTTTTAAAATTAGGGGAGGAATAAATGTAACTATTAGAAATCCAGGAAGTGACCAGCTATGCACTGAGAATTACTACTTTACAGAAGAAGATCTATTTGAGCTCAGTTTTAATGAACAAGTGGGAACTTTCCAGGGGAAGAGGAAGAAAAGCACTTAAAAGAAGGAATGTGAAATGTAGGGTATGGTTAGAAGGAAGTAAAGCAAAAGATGTACTGGTGTGAGTTGGGAGCAACTTCATGAAGGGCTTGGAAATGGTATTTCAACTTATAAAAATCTGGAGATGCCAAGTGTCTAAGAGGACTCTGATGTGTTGAGTATGAAAAATAAGGGAAATAAAGGTGCTTTTTTTCTTCTTTTTAACTGCAATTTGAGTTTCAAAAATGGAAAAGATAATTTTGAGGATATTAAGTTCAAATACAGATATTTTAAATTTCAGATAAAGTATGTAAGTGAAAATATCTAATTTCACTTACAAGAGTGTAGAATTTAGAACAAGAATTTAGATTTAGAATTCTAAATTCTAAATTTAGAACAAGAATTTAGAATAATACTGTATATAGATATAGAGAATTATTCTCAAAGAGACTGTGGTTAAAGCTTTAAGATTCAATGAGTTTCTCAAGGTAGAACTATATGAAAAAAGAAGAAACAAAATTTTAGTCAGGGTAGTAAAATCTATTCAAGGGAATTCCCTAGTGGTCCAGTGGTTAGGACTCCATGTTTCCACTGCAGGGGCACAGGTTTGGTTTCTGCTTGGGAAACAAAGATCTCACAAGCTGCACTTGTGAGCTTGTGAAATGAAATGAAAAATAATAAAATTGAAAGGGCCAAAATGTGGCCAAAATGAAAATAAAAACATAGGTAAATAAAATAAAATATATTCAAAAATTTAAAATATTATACCATGTACTCATTAGCCTGTTTTTCTTTCTAAATTACTAAAAAGACCTTGTACATAATGGGCCAGAAATGGGAATATTTTAGATGTCTCGTGGATCCTTTTCAGATCCAATGGAAAAAAGAGCTGTACTTTCCTCAGTTTCTTTTTTCGGATTGGAGTTTAGTAGTCTAGAAGAAGATATACTTTCAGTAGTTCTTCAATATAACAACAACAGCAACAACAACAACAAAACAATGGAAATTTCCCTTTGAATCTGTGTGGCCATACTCTCAGAGATATATAATAGCAACAGGGTTCAAGTAATGAACACTTTCTTTTTTGTTTTATCTTTAGGCTGAAGCTTAGAGAACCTTATATTATAAGAAGAACGTTTTAGTAAAGATGTCATTAGAAATACCAAACTAATAAGTAAATATTTAAATGTACTCTACATAGAATATTTTAATGTTATAATATCTTTTATGTTATACTCTGCTTTTTGAGGTGATTTAAGAGCAGGGGTTGTACTGCCACAGCAGATTTTCAAAGGTACTTTTCTAGGCAGAAAGCAAAGGGAGCCACAACACATTGGGATTTAAGTAGATGAAACCTAGCATTGTCTCATAAGTGCAGGTTAGAAGTGACTGTCATTTCCTCCCAATATGGAGTACTTTGGCATTTAAGATGTTTCTTTAGGGTTAGATTTTTTTGTTTGTTTGTTTTCACAGCAGATTATATTTCTTGTTGAATTTTGCCCGGTGCATATGAAAAATGCCAAGAGGTTATCTTTGCCTGCCTGGTATTTAATGATAAATCCTGGCTTTGGAATCCAATACACAAGATTTGAATCCTGACTTGGTTACTAGATGCTTTTTCATGTGGATACATCACTTATACTCTCCAGACTCAGTTTTTTTTTTTCCCCCTTTTTATCAGTAAAATGAGGAAAGCAAAACCCACCTGATAGGCTTGCTTTGATAACTATATAAACAATGTGTATAAAAACTACTGAATTGTCTCATTAGTTAGTGTTAGTCACTCAGCTGTGCCCGACACTTTGCGACCCCGTGGACTATAGCCCACCAGGCTCCTCTGTCCATGAGATTTTCCAGGCAAGGATACAGAAGTGGGTTGCCATTACCTTCTCCAGAGGATCTTCCCAACCCAGGGTTCGAACCCAGGTCTCCTGCACTGCAGGCAGATTCTTTACCGACTGAGCTACAAGCTCCCTACAAGGGAGCTACAACTTGTCCCTAAAGTTGTCTAGTAGGGACATTATCAGTTTAGTTCAGTTCAATAGTGTCTGACTCTTTGCGACCCCATGAATCACAGCACGCCACGCCTCCCTGTCCATCACCAACTCCCTGAGTTTACCCAAACTCATCCATCGAGTCAGTGATGCCATCCAGCCATCTCATCCTCTGTCGTACCCTTCTCCTGCTGCCCCCAATACCTCCCAGCATCTTTCCAATGAGTCAGCTCTTCACATGAGGTGGCCAAAGTTTTGGAGTTTCAGCCGCAGCATCAGTCCTTCCAATGAACACCCAGGACTGATCTCCTTTAGGATGGACTGGTTGGAACTCTTTGCAGACCAAGGGACTCTCGAGAGTCTTCTCCAACACCACAGTTCAAAAGCATCAATTCTTCGGTGCTCAGCCTTCTTCACAGTCCAATTCTCACATCCATACATGACCACTGGAAAAACTATAGCCTTGACTAGACAGACCTTTGTTGGCAAAGTAATGTCTCTGCTTTTTAATATGCTATCTAGGTTGGTCATAACTTTCCTTCAGTGCTGTATGTTATTTTCAAATGATTTTAAATTCTTTAAAATATTATGTGAATAGGCACGCACACAAAAAAAAGCCCCAGGGAAAAGTGTGTGTCAGTCAGTTCGGTCAGTACAGTCGCTCAGCCATGTCTGACTGTTTGCGACCCCATGAACCACAGCATGCCAGGCCTCCCTGTCCATCACCACCTCCCGGAGTCCACCCAAACCCATGTCCATTGAGTAGATGATGCCATCCAACCATCTCATCTTCAGTCGTCCCCTTCTCCTCCTGCCCTCAATCTTTCCCAGCATCAGGGTCTTTTCAAATGAGTCAGCTCTTCGCATCAGCTGGCCAAAATATTGGAGTTTCAGCTTCAGCATTAGTCCTTCCAATGAATATTCAGGACTGATTTCTTTTAGGATGGACTGGTTAGATCTCCTTGCAGTCTAAGGGACTCTCTAAAGTTTTTAAGTTTATTACAGAATCCAACAAAGTTTTGAATATGGGACACAGAAACAATGCATGGTTAGAAAATGAGAACGGTTATAGTCAACAGCTGACAACACAGTCAGGTTGAAATATTTTGGCCATAAAATGGCATGGATCAATGGTCATGGCTACTCATGGTTAATAGTATTAAAGGAGAGCCAAACAATGAAGTGTGGTAGGGAGAAGAATAGGTTACATTTTGCATTTCCAGAAATGAGAAGATAAAAGTTCCTCAGGTAGTCATTTCTAACAAATTTCAAAATAGACACAATGGAAGAGTGTTTTTGAAAATAACTATGAAATTTTGCTTAGTATATACTTAATTTTCCTAATAATGTGATTATAAAGTGATAAAACTCTACAGTTAAAAAAAAAAAAGTAGTCCCATTACATTTTTAGGCACATCATAACTAACATCATGATATCCCTTGAGGTCTGCTCCTACTAGATACTAAATTAGAAAGAGCAGATTCAAGCACTGAAAGACTGTCAATTTGCCAGCAGTCACCATGTGTTAGACTGGTGCTTAACAATGAGTATGACTGACCCCTGCTGAGGAACATAGATAGTATGAGGGTACCTGAGGCAATTGCAACCCACAGGTGAAAACACAGTCTCTCCAATTTGTAATGGAATACCGAGATGTCAAGGTGAGTCACATCACATAAATGTCACCTGCTCTGACAGCATACAGGACAACTGCCCATGGTGTTTTTCTTCCAATTTTCTCCTTGAATAATGAAATAACTTGAAGATGCTGGTGGGGACTGGTAGTCTTTTACAGTATACTGGTAGAAAAGAATATTTTATATTTCATATCTGAATAATTTGTTATAGCTAAGAGAAACTGCTGAATCGCAATTGCTCTTGATGAAAGCAAAACTCATTTACTATAACTACATGGGAAAAATTAACCTAAAAAAGGCCAGAGCAGCTGTATAGTACCCTCTTAATGACAACATTACCACTGATTGCTGACTTTCAGTTTGATATTTGTCCCTTGTTTTTAAAAAAGAAAGATACATTTACATTATGTTTTTAACAAATGACTTATTCTAACAAACAAACAAATGGTTCAGTATTTAAAAGACAGTGTCCAGTATATTTCCACATCATAATTTCTTACTCTTTCTTTCCCGTGTTTGTCTGTTTTCCTTAGATGTTCTTTCTTTCACATTGACATTGAATCAATTATCTTCAATTATTCTGGGCTCTCTTTTTTTCTTCTACTACCCAGATGGCTACCTTATGGATGCTATTTTCCCTAGTTATTGCCTATCAATACATCTTTTTATTTCCTCTCTTCTGTTTCTCTGAGCTCAACAAAATTGGTTTTTATTTGTCAATTTTGCCTTTTCTTTCTGCAGGCTGCTTCTCTTCTCTTGTCCTGTGATAACCCTATTCTCCATGAACGAATTCTTGTTATTTTTCCACCTTCTCTTATTTCTCCTTTATCCATATTTCATCAGTTCTTTCCCTTTATTTTTTGCCTCTTTTTTACCAGTGATTGTACTTGTAATATTTCTCTGCCAGCTCTTTCTCCTTATATAATTCAGTTCAGTTCAGTTCAGTTCCTCGGTCATGTCCAACTCTTTGCGACCCCATGAATTGCAGCACGCCAAGCCTCCCTGTCCATCACCAACTCCCGGAGTTCACTCAGACTCACATCCATCGAGTCAGTGATGCCATGCAGCCATCTCATCCTCTGTCGTCCCCTTCTCCTCCTGCCCCCAATCCCTTCCAGCATCAGAGTCTTTTCCAATGAGTCAGCTCTTCACATGAGGTGCCATATAATTATTTTTACTACAGCTTTCTTTATTTACACTTAGATTATTGAGACTCATTGTGTGCTTACAATATAAGAACCTAAAGACACTATGACACAGACCTTGCTGTCAAGGCATTCCCCATTCAGAAGAGACAGACATATAAATCAACAAGATAAGACAAAGGATGTAGAAAATGCAGTGATGCAAATAGATACAGGATTTTATAGAAGCCCTAGGAAATGTGCTATGGGTCAGGAGAGAGTGGCATCAGGAAAAATTTCCTGGATGATGTGTTACCTTGGCCAAGTCTTGAGAGATGAGTGGTAAGTAAACTGGCATTGCCAGAGTGAAATGGAAGGCAAAGAATGTAGAAAGGAAGCTTGCAGACAGGAAATGGTCTTTCTGTAGAGGGATTGATTTGTCAAACTGAGAAGCATGAGCATGAACAGGAACCTTGGATGCATTTGAAGTGGGAAATAGCCATAAACAATATTCATTTTGATCGCATATTTGTTCAGCTATTTAGAAAATAGATTTGAGGGATATATGAATTATGTTAGAGATACCTCCTGAAGACTCTTTTATGAGAATCTGAATCAGGGATAGCAATAGAAAAATACCAGAGAGAACAGATTCAAGAATTATTTATGTGAAAATTTTGTTTTAATTGGTAGAAATTAATTGCTGATTGAATACAGACAATAAAGGAAAGGACTTCCCAGGTGGCTCAGTGGTAAAGAACCCACTTATCAATGCAAGACATGTGGGTTCAATCCCTGGGTTGGGAAGATCCCCTGGAGAAGGAAACAGCAACCCTACTTCAGTATCCTTGCCTGGAAAATTCCATAGACTGAGGAGACTGTCAGGTTATAGTCCATAGGATCACAAAGAGTTGAACATGACTGAGCATGCACAATAAGATTAAGGATGATTCTTGGAATTGACATGTAGCAGCTAGGTGTTAAATGACGTCAAAAGTTAAGAGAGGAGGAACATGGCAGAGGAACCAGCTTATCCTTTGTTCTCCCTCCCTAATGAGTCTTCCAACAAAATTGATAACTTGCATTTTTTTAAAAAGTATACCATACATTTTTAAAGCTTTATTTTTAAAGTAACCCATCTGTTACTTAATCCTCATGAGACTCCTCTGAAATTGAGCAGGTAATATCCACAATTTTCAGACAAGAGCACTGAAAGGCCTTATGTCTCTTGTATAGCCAATTGTTGTTCAGTTGCCAAGTCATGTACAATTCTTTGCAACCCCTTGGACTGCAGCATGCCAAGTTTCCTTCTCCTTCACTCTCTCCTGGAGTTTGCTCAAACTCATGCCCATTGCATCGGTGATGCCATCTAACCATCTCATCCCCTACTTCCTGCTTCTCCTTTTGCCTTCAGTCTTTCCCAGCATCAGGGTCTTTTCCAGTGAGTCATCTCTTCCCATCACGTGGAACTTCAGCTCCAGCATCCTAGTGACAATAGATTATTTAAATGCTCAAAATGTTTTTAGTTAGAAATCTTGAGATCCTGTTCTGGCAGTTAGGCTGGTGGAATGTAGACCTGGGTGGTGAAGCCGTAAAGGTACTGCCTTCACAAACATGAGCAATTTGAAAGATGATCCTCATTAGAGGCACCCTTAACCCAAGACTGTGCCACAGCAATGCTTAGCATTCAGTTCCTCCTACATAGAAATTGGCCATCACTTGAAGGGACACCGTCAAGTAAAAGGAGGCCACCAAATGGCTTAGAATTCACCCTTAATAAGCGAACAGGTCATAAACACACAATACGTTGCATAACTATGTCTTATATATGTGTTACATATAAGTTTAAGACTTTATTAATGACTATTAGAGTCATTCTAATAATCTTTCTACATTTGCTTCACATTTGTTTTGTATTCCTGTGGAGTTGTAATACAGACACAGACTTTTTCAAAGCAATGTGCGAGTGGTTGGTATAAAACAGGAGCTTCTATGTTCTCACAGTCCGGCTGAAAACCAGAGAAATTGCATTTCTAGTTGCAGGAACAACACAGGGAAGGCTGATGATAACAAAGGACTTTTCTGCACTGCCCTCTTGTTCATTTCAAATTGGGGAAGGAGCTTAGGAAGGAGGCAGGCACTTTACCAGGAGCTGAGTCCACTTTGCTACATCAATGTGTCATCACATCACACTTTATTTACTATGTATATCTAGGTAGTGGGCAATGATGGGAGCCCTTGAATAAATTTAATCCTTGTACTCCATCCCCAATACTATTAAAGTTATATTTAGATTTAAGGCTTAAGTTTCAGATGAGGATTCATGATATGAACTTGTTATTTGTTCAGTAGGCAAATAAGGAAGACAAAACAGACTGAATTATGATTCCTGTGAGAAGTCTGGCTATGACCTAGCTTCATAAACTAATTGAAGGGACCTGTCAAATTATACTTAGCAGTATAAAATTTTGGATTGCAAGGGAAAGTTAGATCATAATTAATCTGAGTGTTGCTTGCATTAACCTAGTGTTTATTCTTTTAACCAGATTTATTTCTGCATTACCTTTAACCAGGAGGGCATAATATTCTGGAAAAGTGAGTTTATCGAGCAATGTTTTTCTATAAAGATATATGCTTTTTATGACCTGATTCAAATCTGAATCATTTTAAAGTTTGGAACCACTGTACAAATTCTATGCATCGCTATGATAAGTCTCCATAACATAAATCCAAACAAACAATTCTCTTTTCTAAACTCCTGGGTGAATTCAGCTATGTGTATGTGCGTATTTCTAGCAGAAGTAATTCCTGTTAGAACAGTTGTTCTCAAACTGTGATCAGAAATCTCTAGGGAGCTTTTTAAATGTATATAATTTTTGTCCCTTCTATAGACTTACTGAGTCTAATGTCAGGGGATAGTGATTGAGAATGTTTTTAGCTTCCTAGTTTATTCTGCTGTGGACTATTTTAAAAAATATTGACTTAAAATGCATGGTTAATATTATTCACAGTAGTCTTGAGGAAATACTGATGTATACCACTTTGTGTAGAATGGTGCTATCTGTGTGTGTTAATATACATAAGTAACACATAAGTGTATATTACATTATACACTTATGTGCTTGTATATCTATAAGACTTTGGGTGTATTCTTCTAAAGAACTGGGAACCAAGCAGGGGTGAAAGAGATATTTATTTTTACTTTATAAAATTTATCCATTTAATTCATTTGAAACAATTTTTCACAAGTTTCTAGGTTACAAATGTGCATGTATGCAGAAAGGGGTATGGATATATGGGGGATGAGGGCACAGTGTAGGTAAAATCAAAAGACATAAAAAAAGCATACATTTTGTTGCATTAATTGGGATACCAGGTAAATTACAATTTTCCTTAATTCAGTTTTTAATTTGTTAAAATCATCAATTAATCTGCACCATAGGCAATCTTACCCATTCTTCATCTCTACTTCATCCCTAATTTCTGCAACATAGTTAAATATTTATAAAGTTCTCCTATGAGCCGGGTCCTATGCTAGACTTCGGGAATTTAAGTCAAGTGACATGTAGTTGCTAACCTCAAATATTGGCAGTAGAAATGTAAATAGAAAGAGAAATTCGTGTAATATAAACTCATCTCCAAATAACTCATCTAAAAATATTTGAGGCAGAAATTTCTACTAGGAATCTAATAAATTTATTACAAAGAGTACATTCAAAAATATATGGTTCATCCTTCTATTGCTACTATATTCTCATTTGCTTTCTCTATTTCTTCCCTGTGTGTCATATTGACCTGTTTCCTCCCAATCTTTTGTTTCTAATTCTGTGTTTTTTCCATAGTACTCTAAGCTTTTGCTTGGTTCTTGTATTATTCTACAATCTTGGGCTACCAAGAGAGAGTGACTGAAAATAATAGAATTGATTTTAAAATATAGTTGAAGGTTCAGGGAAAGCACCACAGTTTCTGAATTGCAAGTACCCAATACATTTTGTATTTTTAACCCATGGTTCAGGGTCCTCCTTATGGGTAGTGTCTGTTTTCCTTTCATGAGCTTTAATTGACTAACACAGATGGATCCCTTCTCATTCAAATGAATGATGTGTGGGCCACAGGAAATTGAAAGTAAGTGGCTATTAAAGGAGTTCTCTGGAATACTCAGTGTATAAATTACTGTTTTATAAATGATGTAAAGCGAGTAAATGGTCAAAATCATATCAGTTTGAGATTATGCAAATGAAGTTAAGAAGTAGAGCTATTTCTTCAAATTACCTAAATAAATGGATTTCCCTATCAATGAGCACTGTGCTACTGCTGCTGCTGAAGTTAGGTGAAAATTGTGACGAATCATGCTGGAGAGGGTGAGTCGGAATGTATGAACCCCAAAAGGGCAACAGCAAATGCCCCCTTTTGTTTTCCTTTCTTAGAATTATATGGTGGAATGAATCAGAAATCATTGATAACTGAATTGTGGGGAAGTACTCTGAGGATTTCACAATATGTCAGTCCTTACTAGATAGCATTTAATTATTTTCATGTAATGCGTAAGATTAATAGTGAGTCACGTAACACATTTCAAATTTGTGAATTTCATTTGTTGTTCACCATAAATACATGATTTAGAGAAACAGAGATTTTTCAAATCTTTTTCACATGTACCATCTAATTTGATTATCCATATCACCTGTGAGGAAGATAAAATAACTAATAATAATTTATTAAGTGCCGTTGTGTTTCAGACACTATTGTAAACTATTTAATTAACTGATTTTGCCTTCTAAACAATCCTATGATGTATATACTGCTTTTATCTTGTTGATGAATACATTGAGGAATGGAGAGAATATAACAGCCCAAGGCCCACAGCTGGTGAATGCTGAAGATGGGATTTGAATCCACCCCATTTGACTTCAGAGTCAGCCCCCAATCTTCCTCCACATATTGCACAGTAGGTGGTAGAAGCAAGTCTATCATGCAATTCTATGATTCCTAATCCATGTCTCTATGTTATGTACAACTATAAGAAAAAGTCATTTGTTTGGGTATGAAGTTTTATGAAATACAGCTTTTATGCTTGTTAAATCAGTCAGAATCATAAGTTAAAGTTCTTCTATACTAAGCCTGCATAATGAGTGCATTTCCATGAGGCAACATGCACAGGCTAGCAGGCATCACATGACATGTTTTGTCCAAAAAATATGGAAGGGCATTGACGATAGGATAAATACTACACACACACATACACACATAAGAATACAAGGTTTAGAATCTCAGTTAAAAAGCTAAGAGTCAGACATGACTAAGCATGAGTACAACAAAAAGAAGAAGCAATTACTGTGCCTGAACTGAATCAGTAGCTTCCAGAGAGGAGCACTTGATCTGTCTTTAGAATGACCAGGATTGCACAAACATGTCCAACTTAAGCATTAGTGAACGTATCCGACTCTTAGTGACCCCATGGACTACAGCCCACCAGGCCCTCCGTCCATGGGATTTTCCAGGCAAGAGTACTGGAGTGGGCTGCCATCGCATTCTCCGTTAACAGTGGCAAGGCATATTATATTTACTTGGAGCTGATATAGTTGGTGACAGCCTTTGATGCAAAAGTAGGGGAAATACGGTGGAAAATATAGTGAATTTGGGTATTTGCCTCATCTCTTCTCAAATATGTGATCTTTGGCAAGTCCCTTGCCTTCTCTGAGCTTACTCGTTTGTTAATTAGGAAGAGAAATGTACTAGCCACACAGGACTCTTATGAAAGAAAGTAATTATTTTACATGAATATATTTTATAAACTATAACTTGATATGTAAAATTAATGTATTTATGTTGATAGTTTAGTTAGTAAATGATTCCAAGTGGTGGCTATTGCTTATCAAATTTCTGTCATGGCTTTGTGTCATGGCAAAATAATGCTTGGAAGTGAGATAACAATACTTAGAAATGGGAAATGAGAAAGTGGCTGCATGAGTTTTCTCTCATAAAATGTTACACAATGCCTAGAAACTAATAGGAGCATAATATACATTTGATGTATGAATGAAAAAATAAATAAGTGAATTGTATAAGTAAGGGAATGCCAAGTTTTGATTTTTACCAGTACTTTTATCGTTCCATGTTAAAGAGACTATGACTTCAACCTCTGATTGTGAAAACATATATGGTATTATTTTATTTTGGCCTTTTATTCTGGCCTTGGTCTCAGAATGAACATTTAGTAGCAGGGTTCTTATTTTAATTTTATTATTTGCCTTTTTTGTTTTGTAGCCATGATTTGTTGTATTACACCTTAAAGTACATCTCCATAGTAAAAGCATTCATTTTTCACAGATGGAATGAAAATACTGTTGACTGGTTAGTAATTATTAATATGTATTCTCCAGGCTGTTTTTTTGTTTATTTTCAAATATTTAAACAATTTATTAAAGAAAGATTGTGCACTAAAAAATCTAATAGTATACAAGAACACATTTTTTAAAAAAAGTCTCCTCTTACATACACCTCTCCTCTTCTGATGTAAACTCCAAGATATAAGCACTTTTAGCTACTTTGATAATTAGTTTTTGTTTTTAGTTATCCAGGTTTCACTAAATGATTATATTGCTATTTTATACTTTATCAGCCATGATCATTGTTTTGACTTCCTATAAATTTATACCAGTATTTGCTTTTAGTTCTGTTAGTGGCTGTCTCTATACATTCAAGAATCATACTCTAATAACTATTTTGTTAACCAATCATCAGCTTTCCATGATAAGAACAGGGTTTATCTGGAGTCCCAGTTTGTATGACAAGGACAGTAACTATCTTAACATTTTTTCTACCTATCCCGCCACATTTGTAACTTGCCAAATTTTATGAGGGTACCTTGATTTTCACTTGGCAATGTTCCTTATAACCAGCATTATAACACTTATGTGGCACCTATTGGATGGTTCTATATGCTTAGAAACCAAGAAATATTATCTGTATTATTCAAGCTCTGCGTGCATGTGTGTGCTTGCTAAGTCACTTCAGTTGTGTCTGACTCTGCGTGACCCTGTGGACTGTATGTTATTTATCACAATGAGTGGTATGCTCACACTGGAGTTTCTTTTTACAATGCCATTATTTCATGTTTTGTGCCACTTAGTGGAGAAATTCTGCGTTTGTTTATTTATTCACGTAAGTAGTTATAGGGCATGTTCTGTATGCCAGGCACTGTTGCAGGCTCTTGCAATACAATAATGACCAAAAGCTATAAAAGTACTTGATCTCATGGAGCATATATCTCACTGACTAAATAAACATTGACAATAAAGGGTGGACACAATAAGTAAGCACATTTGATTGCATTTTTTAAAGGTATTGGGAAATAAAAGCATGAAGAGTAGGGAAGGCCAGTATTGCTAGTTTGGGGTAATGGTTTGAAACGTTGTGATCAGAATAAGCCTCATTTAAACCTAAGGCAAAGGAAATGGGGAAGTAAGCATGCAGCTATCTAAGAAAAAAGATTTTGAGGCAGAAGTCTTGGTTAAAGAAAACCCTTGCTGGCAAGCATGCCTGATCTTTAAGCCTGGGCTAAGTGGTGTTAGAAAAGGTCAGAGATGTGTTAGGGAGTGCAAGTTAGATCATATGAGAACTTTGGCTTTTTCTCTGAATGTAATGGTGCATTTTGGAGATTTGAGCACTGCTTGGTAGTACATTTTAAAAGGATGATTCCTGTGTTGAGAAAAAAAAAAATGTAAGAAGCTAAAATAAAAGGAAAGGGACAAAAAACAAACAAACAAAAATAATAATATATGTAGAAATAGTTTTTTGAAAAAGAACTGAGGAAAAATATAATGTGCCCTCCACCTCTGAGAATTCCATATCTGTTACATCTGTGAAATATCCATCACTTTCCTATGTCCTATTTCTCTGGAACTCCTATTTATTGTATATTGGATCTTCTATATTGATTCTATATTTCTTATTTTTCCTCTCCAAAGCTCTGCCTCTCATCCTTGATTTTATTTTCTACTTCTTTCATTAGAATTAATTTACGTGTTATTTATACGATTTTGTTTTCTTCTTATTATCCCATTATTGTGGTATGCGTATACCATTCATAAATCCTTTAGTTAGTATTGAGGATTTTATTTTGATTGATTCATTTTAATTTCATTTTGCTTATTTTTCTTAAATAATCTGGCCTCCTTAATGGTTATTTCTCCCCTGTTTACCTTACTGTTTCTTTTCCATGTCAACAACTGTTCTTAAATATATGGTAATTCTTGGATGTCTGCTTATATTTAAAGAATAATTCAAAGAAAAGCAAACTTGTACATTTGTGAACTTAGGTGAGACTTGAACTTAAGTGAGACTTGGTCTCACTTGACCAAGAATAAGTAGGATGAATCTTGCCTTTAAGCTGGAGGATTCTAAACACTTTGAATTAAGATTTCAATATTTTTATTACAAGTTAGAGGACTAAGAATATACTTTCTATACTTCTTTTAGAAAATTTAGAAAGATGGTAACAATAACCCGGTGTACGAGACAGCAAAAGAGACACTGATGTATAGAACAGTCTTATGGACTCTGTGGGAGAGGGAGAGGGTGGGAAGAGTTGGGAGAGTGACATTGAAACATGTAGAATATCATGCAAGAAACGAGTTGCCAGTCCAGGTTCGATGCGCGATACTGGATGCTTGGGGCTGGAGCACTGGGACGACCCAGAGGGATGGTGTGGGGAGGGAGGAGGGAGGAGGGTTCAGGATGGGGAACACATGTATGCCTGTGGCGGATTCATTTTGATATTTTGCAAAACTAATACAATTATGTAAAGTTTAAAAATAAAATAAAATTTAAAAAAAAAAAAAAAGAAAGTGAAAAAAAAAAAAAAAACAAAAAAAAAAAAAAAAAAAAAGAAAAATAGTCTCCATCTTTTGGCCTGCAAGAGAAATATTTGACCATCAGTCACCGGTGAGTCAGGGTAGATGAGAGTTCTTGGGGATAGAGAACAACTGACCATTTGCAAAAAGAATTTCAACCTCATTGTTTGCTGTAACTGGTGTTGCCAAGTCTGTTGTTTGTGTACACAATCCTAAGCTGAGCCTTTCTTTACTGTAAAGCATGAGAAAATACATTTCATAAGCAGTAAGTGCTCTTATTTTCTTTTAAAAATGTAAAAAGGTGCTTGACTTAGTGAGGTTGAGAAGATTTCCCTAGGGAATTGACAATTATGAAGAGATCTGAGTATAATAAGGAGGAGTTAACAAGGTAAAAATGGTAAAAAACATATTTCTAGCATAGCATGTCAAAGGTTTTATTTCAAGAGGGAACTTAGTGTAAATACACATTTAAGCTTTTTGTTTTGTTGTTATTTCATTTTCACATTATAGATCTCTGCTCCATAATGCCTGGTGAAATAAAACCACGCTTAACACAAACTGCATTGTAAAATATGAGCAAGCTACAAGGATATGTTGTACAGCACCAGGAATATAGCCAGTATTTTATAGTAAGTTAAATAGAGTATAATCTATACAATTTTGAATCACTATATTGTACACCTAAAACTAATATTGAAAATCAATTGTATTTCAATTAAAAAAAGAGGAAACTATGATGCTTAGTAGGATAGCTTTTAACTATGGACTTACATCCTGTTGACCTCCAAAATAAAAATTTTTTTACCAGAAAAAAATGGATTTATTTGGAAATAGCAGAGAACTGCAATTTGGGACAAGTGAACCACAACAAAAAATCATAGGCAAGTCTAATAAACAAAGGAGAGGAATGCTATATTATAGAGTAAAAGGAGGAAGTTGAGAGAGGTTGTTTTGAAAGAATGGAAGTCCATTGGAGAAAAGTTAAAGTTTAATATGGTAAGTTTCTCATTGTTTGAGTTGCTGGGATAGTCACTTTCTTGAAGGAGATGTAATGTACACATTTTTTCTTTAATTATTTTTTTCTGTAATTGATGAGCCTTTGCTGTTAATGATTCTTCTATTGGGGTCTTTAATTAACAATTCTTTCTGTAATTGACATCAATAACTCCTGCAATTGACATCAAGCGGTACTGCATGAGAGCGCCCCATCCCAGCTTCCCAACCCCCTTTTAGTAAGTTGTTTTTTCATTAATCTTCATAATACATATTTTTACTTTTCTTAACCTATTTAACATGTATCAGTATTTGGAATAACAAAACAAAACTGAAGTAAACACAAAGGAAAAAAAAACATAGAAACGCTAATAAAGAATCAGTATTGTTAGAACTTTACAATAGCACCAATAAGTCCCTTTTTCTTATAGTATCATGTTAACTCTAATATCTTGATCCCAACAATCAAAGCTGTTAACATGACTCTCTTCTGACTTAATGTATGACTTTCAGATCTTATGTCTGCATTGCTAACAAAGACTATTTGGTTAGTGCAAAAGTAAATGTAGTTTTGAGCAGTAAATTTTAAGTCATTATAAGTAGGCTCAAACACATGTTTAGTAATCAAAATAGGAACCATTACAATCAACACATTTTTGCCAACATTTATTTCTGTAACGTAAAAATCTGTGCTTTGGGACTTGAGGAGTGATTGGAAAGCATTTTCTGCCTTCTGGTTGCAGAAGCATTTTCCCTGCAAAAAGTTGTCAAGATCCTTGAAGAAGCTAATAGTCAGTTGGTGAGAGGTCAAGTGAATATGGCAGATGAGGCAAAACTTTGTAGCCCAATTCATTCAACTTTTTTTTTTAATTTTATTTTTAAACTTTACATAATTGTATTAGTTTTGCCAAATATCAAAATGAATCCGCCACAGGTATACATGCGTTCCCCATCCTGAACCCTCCTCCCTCCTCCCTCCCCATACCATCCCTCTGGGTCGTCCCAGTGCACCAGCCCCAAGCATCCAGTATCGTGCATCAAACCTGGACTGGCAACTCGTTTCTTACATGATATTTTACATGTTTCAATGTCATTCTCCCAAATCTTCCCACCCTGTCCCTCTCCCACAGAGTCCATAAGACTGTTCTATACATCAGTGTCTCTTTTGCTGTCTCATACACAGGGTTATTGTTACCATCTTTCTAAATTCCATATATATGCGTTAGTATACTGTATTGGTGTTTTTCCTTCTGGCTTACTTCACTCTGTATAATAGGCTCCAGTTTCATCCACCTCATTAGAACTGATTCAAATGTATTCTTTTTAATGGCTGAGTAATACTCCATTGTGTATATGTACCACAGCTTTCTTATCCATTCATCTGCTGATGGACATCTAGGTTGCTTCCATGTCCTGGCTATTATAAACAGTGCTGCGATGAACATTCAACTTTTGAAGCATTGTTTGTGTGACATGTGGTTGGGCATTGCCATGGAGAAGAATTGGGTCCATTCTATTGACCAGTGCCAGCTGCAGGCCTTCAGTTTTTGATGCATCTCATTGATTCGCTGAGCACACTTCTCAGATGTAATGGTTTCACTGGGATTCAGAAAGGTGTAGTGGATCAGACCAGCAGCAGACCACCAAACAGTGACCATGACCTGTCTTTGGTGTAAGTTTGGCTTTGGGAAGTACTTTGGAGCTTCTACTCAATCCAACCACTGAGCTTGTCAATGCTGGTTGTCATATAAAATCCACTTTTCATTGCATGTCACAATCCAGTTGAGAAAGTGTTCACTGTTGTTGGGTAGAATAAGAGAAGAGGACACTTCAAAATGACAACTTTTTGATTTTCAGTCATCTCATGTGGCACCCACTTATCAAGCTTTCACCTTCCAATTTGTTCCAAATGTCAAATGACTACAGAATGGTCAACATTGAGTTCTCTGGCAACTTCTCATGTAGTTGTAAGAGTATCACCTTCGATGATTGCTCTCAGTCTGTTGTCAACTTCTGGTTGCCGGCCACTGTGATCCTTGTCTTCAAGGCTCTTGTCTCCTTTGCAAAACTTCTTGAGCCACCACTGCACTATATGTTTATGAGCAATTCACGGGCCAAATGTATTGCAGATGATGTGAATTGTGTCCACTGCTTTATAACCATTTGAACTTGAATTTAAAAAAAGAAGTTAAAAATTGCTCATATTTGCTTTTTGCCTAACATCAATTCAATAATCTAAAATAAATATAAAATAAACAGCAAGTAATGTTATTAACAAAAAAACATGAAGTGAGAAATGAGTATTAAAATGGTATATAACATAAGCACCTTTGTTTAAGAATGCATTCCAGTATCAAAAGGCAAAGATCCACAATGCAAAACTACAATTACTTTTGCACCAACCTAATACAAATAGACTTGTGAAATTAATAAACAAATGAGCAAGATGAAAGTAACAAGAATATTAAATAGAGAAACTTTAGACGGAGTTTGCTGTTCTGCCTTGTAGGATACAGAGAGAAAGGGGGAAGTACTTATCAATCAAACAAGATCTCATAGAATTCTGAATTTTTAACACTGTCACGTTTTTTCTGAAGAAGTCTTTTTTATTTTTTCCTTACTGGAGTATGATTGCTTTACTATGTTGTATTAGTTCCTGCTGTACAATGAAGTGAATCAGCTATATGTATACATATATCCCCTCTCTCTTGAACCTTACTCCCACCCCCATCCCACATATCATACAGCTCAGTATCAAAAAACAACCCAGTCAAAAAAGGAAAAAAAAAAAAAAATTGCAGAAGACCTAAATAGGTTTTTATCCAACGCAGACATACAGATGGCCAAGAGGAACATGAACAGATGTGCAACATCACTAATTATTAGAGAAATGCAAATCAAATCTCTGATAAAGTATCACCTCACACCAGTCAGAATGATCATCATCAAAAAATCTGCAAATAGTAAATGCTGGAGAGGATATGAAGAGAAAGGAACCCTCCTACACTGTTGGTGGGGATGTAAATTATGTATAGCCACTAAGGAGAACAGTATGGAGGTTCCTTAAAAAAATAAAAATAGAACTACCATATGACCCAGCAATCCTACTACTGGGCATGTACCCTGAGGAAACCATAATTTAAAGAGACACGTGTACCCCAGTGTTCATTACAGCACCATTTAAAATAGCCAGGACATGAAGAAGTCTTCTTGACTTTTATCATTCTGAAGATATTCCTGAAGAGTCTAAGGATTCTGATCTATTGTTTTGTTTGGATAGAATTTTGAATGTGTGCCTTTCCTTTTCTGTTCTCTAAAAATCAATTGAAACTAGCTAAAAGAGCAAGGCACAATGTTTGTGAATAATAGAACCTAACTCAGTGAAAATATTGATTAAATACCTTTACCAAAGTAAAAGTTAATATGAAAAGTCTTTTCAGAACATCGGGGATTACATATGGGGATCTGTATAATGACTTGTATGTTGAGCCAATTCTTTCTATTTTATCCTACATGAAACAGATGATACAGTCTTCATATAAAGCACATGTAAGTAGGATTACACAGAAATTTAGCAGTAGGACTAGAAATAAGGAGCTAGTTTACTTTGATTTCAATACTTGATTCCATTGAGTTTTAAAGGTCTTTACTGATGGTCTCACGTATTTGTTAGGAGGTTCTTAAGGGAGACATCATATAAGATTATCATTAGATAATGAAACTCACATTTTGAATTTTGATGAGTGTGTCTGTGTGTCTGTGTATCCTGGCACACACACATGTACTACTGTCCAGTGTGTGTTGCTTCTAATGTTTGGTGTAGTTGTGCAGAATCTTTTTTTTACAACTGATTTACTAATCTGCCACATAGACTCATTTTAAGATCATGATTCTTTTATGAAATGGATGTCTCCTACTCATAATGCTTAGGTAGCAAAACTCCTGTTATTAGGGTGGTTCAACATATTCTACTGCTGAAAATCATTCTCAAAATCTGAGGTTCAGAAAATGTATTCCATTTTACATAATTATACCCTGGAAATCACCGTTTCTGCCTGATGTTGAGTTCTGCAGCTTTAGATTTATGAATTATTCCATCATTACAGGTGGACAAACTACTTGAAACAGACAATAGATCATGTGCAAAACACATTAAATGATGTAAAACAAGTTTTCTTGAACTTATATCTTCCATCAGTGTTCAGAGCTCAGCAAAATCTGAAAAACAATAATGATGCCATTTAAAGGAAACACACCTTTGCTGACTTGAACCATGGACATTTGAATTGTTTTCCTAGAGACTGGATGGGTGGGTTGTTTTGATCCCCTTCACCAGGACCCACACTACACATTTAACAGTTGGCTTGCTGAAATAACAGCTGTAGCATGTGTAGCTAGCTTTTTTTCTGCCAAGTTAACTGGGCTGAATAGGGATAAAATCTGTGACCCTGTCCTCATTAACCCAGTGCTCTACCCGGCTGAGCTAACATCTCCAGTTCACAACAGCAGGCAAACAAAAACAAGGTATTTAACTTGATAGACATTGGCAGCATTTTCCATATTTCATAAAATAAAAGGCTTTCTTGAAGAAGCCAATATTGGCCTCTTAATTACTCAATATGAAAAAAAGCATTCAACTAATACAAACCTGTCGCTACTAGATTTAGCACTTAAAAGCATAAGAGACTGGGAGGAAGCGAAGGGATAAATTGGGAGATTGGGATTGACATACACATATTACTATATATAGAATAGGTAATTGATAAGAACTCTATGCAGTATTCTGTAATGACTTATATGGGAATGTAATCTAGAAAAAGTGAATATATGTGTATGTATACAAACTCACTTGGTTTTATAGCAGAAACTAACACAATGCTGTCAATCAACTATACTCCAACAAAAATTAAAAGAAAAATGCAAAACAAAAAACATAGAAGATGATGCTGTTAATGTTAGGAATATTACTATGTCTATGGTGTAGAAGTATGGATATCTGTGAGAAATCAGCAGTCTCTTTCCTCAGGCCATGATGCATTATCAAGTCAGATGCTGCTACAGAGAATATAGTTGGCTGCTGGAACACTGGATCTTAAGTCACTTAACTTGTGCTACTTTTATTCATTCATGAAATGTGTCTTAGTCAGTCTCAGGCTAGTAATAGATTAGTTTCATCATGTGAATCAGTCTTTAATTAGTTCCCCAAATCTGCTACTCATCTTGGCAAGCATATGTTCCACTTCTTAATTTGGCCTTTGTTTACATTATCAAATAGCTTAGTGTTGCACTAATATGTTGCCTGGGAAATAGAGTTTGATAATAGTTCCTTACTTTGGCTTGTTAGTGAAAGAATATGGTGACACATAGATTTTATGAACTATATATTGATAGAGTCCATCTTTACAGAGGATGGAATCATTTTGTTAAAAGGCTCACACACCAAAGTATAGGTATTTTCATACCATTTATCAGTCTGGGAAAAACCATAGTTTGACTATATGGACCTTTGTAGGCAAATTAATGGAGAAGGCAATGGCACCCCACTCCAGTACTCTTGCCTGGAAAATCCCATGGACGGAGAGCCTGGTAGGCTACAGTCCATGGGGTGACTGAGGGTCGGACATGACTGAGCGACTTCACTTTCACTTTTCACTTTCATGCATTGGAGAAGGAAATGGCAACCCACTCCAGTGTTCTTGCCTGGAGAATCCCAGGGACGGGGGAGCCTGGTGGGCTGCTGTCTATGGGGTCGCACAGAGTCGGACACGACTGAAGTGACTTAGCAGCAGTAGCAGGCAAATTAATGTCTCTGCTTTTTAATACACTGTCTAGGTTTGCCATTGCTTTTCTTCCAAGGAACGTCATTTACGTGGCTACAGTCACTGTCCACCATGTCTCAATAGCTTTGGGCAAAGTCTTACTTTTTTGTAAACTTTTCATCTATCAGTTTTTCAAATGATTAGAACAGGTGCATATCTTTGATTCTTATTGAGCCAAATTATGCTACTGAAAAGCAATCCAATTATGTTCGATTTGTGAGAAGAAATATTTCTGAGTAGTCACCATAAACTTGACTTGATTAAAATATAGTGGAACAAGGTACATGTAGTGTCAGGAAGTTTTTCTGATTATATAAATACTTGTTTGTTGTTGTTTTTTTTTTTTCTGAAAGATGGCTTTTTGAAGACTGCAGCAGTGATTTAGCAATGCAGCTATCGTATAGGTTATCTTATTTATCAAGTATTAGATTTCAAAATGGAGAAGGCAATGGTACCCCACTCCAGTACTCTTGCCTGGAAAATCCCATGGTTGGAGGAGCCTGGTGGGCTGCAGACTATGGGGTCGCTAAGAGTTGGACACGACTGAGCGACTTCACTTTCACTTTTCACTTTCATGCATTGGAGAAGGAAATGGCAACCCACTCCATTGTTCTTGCCTGGAGAATCCCAGGGACGACGGAGCCTGGTGGGCTGCCGTCTATGGGGTCGCGCAGAGTCGGACATGACTGAAGCGACTTGGCAGCAGTAGAAGCAGCAGCAGATTTCAAAAACATGAGACCTAAAAGTTCCTGTAGTCCCTCTTTTCATTTTACAGGCAAGGAAGTGAGACACAGAACGTCTTCAGGAGGCAATTTGATACTATGTCTGGGGAGAACTTAGATTGTTTATACAAGCAACATTTGTGCTGGCATTTTTAAAGTAGAATTTGTTATAGCATTCATAATTATATTTTAATTTGTCTCATACTTTATTTCTAATAAGAAAGTGATATATATCACCTCTATCTCTTTCATTACTGGAAATAGAGAAGCCTGGTGAGTAAGTCAAAATTTGCTGATGTCAGTATGAGTCAACATCCTGCTTTAGATATCATCTTTCTG
Source organism: Bos indicus x Bos taurus (assembly GCF_003369695.1). Classification (NCBI taxonomy): domain Eukaryota; kingdom Metazoa; phylum Chordata; class Mammalia; order Artiodactyla; family Bovidae; genus Bos; species Bos indicus x Bos taurus. The sequence continues at coordinate 22,357,678 of NC_040103.1, read as the reverse complement.
CTTGCTACTTTAAGCTCATCAATTGTGAATGCTAATGAAATATCAAGTTACAGACTTTCTATATTTGGCAAAAATACTTTTTAAATGCAAAGTTGTAATAATTTCTGGATTATTTTGAGGAAAACATGTCAGTTAAAGTAGTCATTCAGCCAAGCCAAAGTATTTTTAGTGTCATTTAATAAATTATTTTTCTCAATTTTGGTCATTAATATTGTGATTTATCAAGCGTGAAATTTTCAGCATTTGAGGGTTCTATGAATACTTGTTATTTGGTTATTATTAAATTAGAGCTTTTGTGGAGTACCATATTTAGAGTCTCTTTTAGAGTAGAGTCCAATTAGCATCTTATAAATAATGCAAATATGAATGAATCAGTAAGTAAGATTTCTGCCAAAGTTCACTGCTTGTTTTCAGCATAGTGCTATTTACAAATTCCTCAAGTTAGTTTAATGCAAACTCTTTCAAACTACTATTATGAGTACTTAGGCAATATTCACATTTTAATTTACACAGAGTAATGTCAAACATAAACTGCCTGTAGATAATTGTTACAATTATCTTTAGTTTGGCAGTCCTCTTATAAGAAATGAATCCACATATTTTCCTTAGTAACACTGAATTTCCAGCATACAGAGAGCAGGGAAATTCAGCCTTTTCTTTCAGTAGGTTTGGTATAATCATAATTATTGACAGTGTTTGCACGTTCGCCATCCTTGTGTTTGGAACTATGCAAAAAATATGTAGACCAGACTTTCTATCTTTAAGTAATGTCCGTGACAATAGATCACAACCATAAAATTATTTAAGAAAGTGAAGAGACTTCACTTTATTATTTAATAAAGGAGAGACTTAAGAGCTGTTGGTGGTCAGGCAGAGGGTCAAGCAGGAGTCAGTGATCAACCATGAGTAAAAGTCAGATCATCATCAAGTGTTTAAACTTAGGGACCAAATTCCTGACAGCATATGAAAGACCCAGTCAACTGGCAAATTATCCCTGAGGCCAGCCAGTGCTCTTTGAGCATCAGAGAGTTTACTTGCTATATTGAATTAATTAATGCTGTTTAAATGTTTAACACCACTTCTTTACTCTGCAGACACGGTTCTGTTTTGTGAAGAATGACAAGAATAGAGATGCCCCAAACATATCCGCATTCCAAACTTTCCAGATCACTCTCTGTGGAAGTTCTCTGGTCTGGTCAAATTAGATGACTTGTCCTAGAGAAACTCAGTAACCAGCAGGTACCAGCCTACCCCTCCTTTCCATTTCACAAAGCCTTTCTCCATTTCCTTTTAGCTCTGAAATTTTGCACTTAGCCCCCTGGGATAAATGTGTGCAGACTATGCCTTTCTTCCAAATAAAAATTGGTCTTATAAGCTTTAAAATTATAGTGGGGTTTGTTTGTTTTAGTGTCATTTGCCATTTTTATTGACACAATTGAAATATACAAAGTCATGTTCAACTACTTTGCTGTTGAGTATTTTGCCATGGAGGAAAGAGTAGTTCTGAAGTAAATGTCTTATCTTTATTAAATTTGGAACACTTTAAACCTGGTATGATTGGGTAACTCACTCTATTTCTGTTGTATCTCCCCTAAGGAAAATAAGTTGCTCTCAGATCAATAGTGAATGTAATATTGTGTTAATTACAATACTACAGAGATAAAATGGAGGAAACACTAATGGACTAATTATGCTAAAATATTTCCATTTCCAGGCAGGCATATAATGAAATTATCAAAGTTCCTATCCTACCTTATTCATTTTATAGACATGGGAAGTACAGTGCCATCAAATTATACTAACAAATTTTTAAAGATATTTATTATGCCTGCTTCTTTTCTTCTAATGTCTGTTTCCCCTTGGCTTTTATCAGTGACTCTATTTTTTCTCATTTATTTTTCCCCTACAGTCCCGTGTTTATTAATAGATCCCTTAATATAGTATTAAAATATTTCACAAACATAGATTTTTTAAAAAATTTTTTAAAGGATTTGAAATCTTTCTAAAAATCAGAACCATAGATATAACTACTTCAAATAAGTACAAACAGAAAAAGATAAAGTAGGAGATTATGTAGGGAAAGGCATAAGATCTTCCAATTCAGCATCCTTCCTAGTTTTTCACTTCTGCTATTTATATCCTTGGACATCTCAGTGAAAAATAACTTAAACATCATTGATCTACCTAAAAATTCTATGTATTTAATGCTGGTGATATTATTGCCTCTCCATGTAAATACTACTCAGAGGTGGTTGAGTCATTTTCTTGCAATTATAGATATTTATATATTTCTACATATAAAATGTATGTAGCTGTAACTGAATATGGATGAAAAACAATTCATCTTTTTTAAAAATTTGAGAAGTAATCAGGAATTGTTGGTTTGTGTTCATTGTAAATTATGACATAGCTGCAATAAAACTCTCAGCTAAATAGGTAATATATTACATTTTCATGAGTTAGTTTAGTAATTTGGTTAAAATACAAAATATTTCATGCCTGTCTTGGTTATACATTTATTATGCCATATGGTCGATCATCTATGTGGCTGTCTTCCTAACTGGTTTCAGATAACTGAAAATGTAAACAAGTTTGCTTTAAAACTAATATAGAAAATAAATACCTTCATTTATCAATATAAATATAATTGATTTTCCTCACTATAAATAATACTTTTTTTTAACCCAAAGGTGTAGTCTACTTAAATTTTGAGAGACCATTTATTGAAAGGCATAAAATTATAAGTTCTAAGACCTGAAAGTGCCCTGTAAGATTATCTTTTCCAACCTTCTCATTTTATAGAGAGGGAAGATAATTCCAGTTTTTAAAAATTCAATATCCCTTCTTGGGTAAATGATTTGAGAAATGGTTGATATCTCTCTGAAGGCCACTGAATTCAGGGCTTTAGATTTAATGTGACATTTCATATAAAACAGAAGTGTTGATTATGTAATAAGTAAAGCATATTGCAGTATAATTGCTCTACATGAGTTGTGAGTGCCCATAAGGAATGACTTTGGTAAAATAGATGTCATAATTGTGCTCATTAAGCAGTCTGAATGTTTAGCTGTGTGTGACTGATTATTTTCTTTCAAAATAATACTGATGATATATTAGGACAAAATCCTGTCTTCTACATTGTTCACCTAGATAATATCCACACTTGCATACAGTGTGTTTTTAATGTAACCTTTGCAAAGTAATTAAGTAGTGTAGTGCTTTATTCAGAGAAGGCAATGGCACCCTACTCTAGTACTCTTGCCTGGAAAATCCCATGGACGGACGAGCCTGGTAGGCTGCAGTCCATGGGGTTGCTAGGAGTCGGACACAACTGAGCGACTTCACTTTCACTTTTCACTTTCATGCATTGGAGAAGGAAATGGCAATCCACTCCAGTGTTCTGGCCTGGAGAATCCCAGAGACAGGGGAGCCTGGTGGGCTGCCGTCTATGGGGTCACACAGAGTCGGACATGACTGAAGCGACTTAGCAGCAGTAGCAGTAGCAGTGCTTTATTTAATAAAACTTAAAAGTTGTGAATAAAAATACTTCTGCTGATTCAGAATAGGCTATTATATACTGAGCATTTTGCATTCATTCTTTGTCAATCAGTATAACAATGTGTGTATGCATGTGTATTTTATTTTACTTATGTATATTTTAATTGACTTTATCTCCCAATGTAGTTAGATAAGCACTTGAGCCCCAGAACTATGGATGTTTATGTCGTTTGCAATTTGTATGTAATATGACAGATATTGGGTCAAATCACGTTTCTGGGATAGAATTTAAAAGATCTCTGAGGGACCAATCATCCTCTCTTGAGATCCAGGAGTTACGATGATACAAAAGATTATCCCAAACAAATATGTTTTCACATATCTAGCCACAATAATGTCAGTACAATAAAAATAAGGGCATAGAAGACACAAGAAGAAATCATGTGTATCTTTGGGATAAATTGAATTATTCTTCAGAGAACTGGTCCAAAACAACTCATTAATAGACTGTAAATCCCAGTATTTATGTATATGTCATTTTAACCTGCAGCCACAAACAAAACCCATTTTCTCACTTGTCAAACCTGAAATTTGATCCATGGCAACTGTTCTGTTTGGCACTATAATTAAGGGATATTTAGGATGGTTCACTGGAGAAGGCAATGGCACCCCACTCCAGTACTCTTGCCTGGAAAATCCCATGGACAGAGGAGCCTGGTAGGCTGCAGTCCATGGGGTTGCTAAGAGTCAGACACGACTGAGCAACTTCACTTTCACTTTTCACTTTCATGCATTGGAGAAGGAAATGGCAACCCACTCCATTGCTCTTGCCTGGACAATCCCAGGGATAGGGGAGCCTGGTGGGCTGCCATCTATGGGGTCGCACAGAGTCAGACATGACTGAAGCGGCTTGGCAGCAGCAGCAGCAGGATGGTTCAAACTGTTTCCTCTCTATGTGCCTGTTCACACATAAGGGTTTCTCTCATCTCTGGAAGTCACTAGTCCTAATTCATCAACCCATTGTCATGGTGTAAGACAGCTAAATTTTCATAGCTCTACCACCACCTGCAGTGACTGCTTTACCTTTTCTTACAATTCAAATAAAACTTCTTCAGTGATATTTCAATCTAGGTATATTTTTAGTTATCTCTTCCAACAGAAATGCCAGAGGTAATGTTTAAGTCTTGCTATTCACAATACTTACTATTGCTCTCCAGGACTTTATTTGGAACCTCTCCATTGGTTGTTGTGGTCAGAGCTAACTCTGAAATAATAACATAGATAGGGAAATCTTTTTTTTTTTTTTTTTGGTCAACTTTACCCCAACCTGGCTGATTTCATAAGACTAACAAGGCATTAATTGGAATAAGAACAATGATTCTGAAAAGTTTAAGCATATTATAAAATATTCTTAGTTGTACAATGTAGTGTAATTGGAATGACCAGTTGGATCTGTTGTTGAGTACCTCTGCATCTTACAATGCAAGCAAAGGTCTAAATTCATACCCAATGCTGAAAAGGAAAAACATAATTCAGGCATCTATATAGTTAGGTTGTATTATGCACTTTAATTGTATTATGAACCCAAGATCTATACTGTTAGACTGAAATAAGAGGCAAAAAGGTCCTAAGCTGAGATATTAACTTTTATTTAAACATCTGATTAATGAAAATTACTCTGGTAAAGATCAAAAGCTCTTGTTTTTCTGTCGCTGTCATGCTCAACTCTTTGTGACCCCATGGACTACAGCATGCCAGGCTTCCCTGTCCTTCACTGTCTCTTGCAGTTTGCTCAAACTCATGTCCACTGACTTGGTGATACTAAAGGCTCTACCAATGCAGAATTTGAAATACCCACTTTTATCATTACACATTAATTTGAATTTGTAACTTCATTCTTTCACACCTTCCAGAAACTCATATGATAAATTTAATGAATGTAATTAAAGCAAAGCCGTTATATTTTACCTTGAAATTTATACCAAGTAAATATTTCAGATTATATTTGCAAAAGCCTTGCTAAGTGAACAATACAAAGAAATAGAGGAAAACAATAGAATGGGAAAGAGTAGAGATTGCATTGAGAAAATTAGAGATACCAAGGAGCAGTTCATGCAAAGATGGGCAAAATAAAGAACAGAAACAGTACGGACCTAACAGAAGCAGAAGATATTAAGAAAAGGTGGCAAGAATACACAGAAAAACTATACAGAAAAAGATCTTAAGGACCCAGATAACCACAATGGTGTGATCACTCACCTAGAGCCAGACACCTTGGAATGCAAAGTCAAGTGGACCTTTGGAAGCATCACTAAGAACAAAGCTGAAAGAGGTGATGGAATTACGGCTGAGCTATTTCAAATCCTAAAAGATGATGCTGTGAAAGTGCTGCACTCAAAGCTGGGAAAACTCTGCAGTGGTCACAGGAGTGGAAAAGGTCAGTTTTCATTCCAATCCCAAAGAAAGGCTGTCAAAGAATATTCAAACAATTGTACTTATTTCACATGCTAGCAAAAAAATGCTGAAAATTCTCCAAATTAGGCTTCAACAGTACATGGACTGAGAACTACCAGATATTCAAGCTGGATTTAGAAAAGGCAGAGGAATCAGAAATCAAATTGCCAGCATCTGTAGGATGAGGGAAAAAAGCAAGAGAATTCCAGAGAAAAACATCTACTTCTGCTTCATTGACTATGCTAAATCCTTAGACTATGTGGATTAAAACAAAATTATCAAAGAGACAGAAATACCAGAGGACCCTACCTGTCTCCTGAGAAACCTGTATGCAGGTCAAGAAGCAACAATTAGAATAGGACACGGAACAAATGAACTGGTTCACAATTGGGAAAGGAATACATCAAGGCTGTGTATTCTCACCCTGCTTATTTAATTTACATGCAGAGTACATCATGTGAAATACCGGGCTGGCTGAAGTACAAGCTGAAATCAAGATTGCCCCCAGAAATATCAATAACCTCAGATATGCAGATAACACCACCCTTATGACAAAAAGCAAAGAGAAACTAAATAGCCTCTTGATGAAAGTGAAAGAGGAGAGCAAAACCAGCTGGCTTAAACTTCAACATTCAAAAAATGAAGATCATGGCATCTGGTCTCCTCACTCCATGGCAAATAGATGGGGAAAAACTGGAAATAGTGGAAGACTTTTTTTTCTTGCTCTCCAAAGTCACTGCAGATGATGACTGCAGCCATGAAATTCAAAGACACTTGCTCCTTGGAAGAAAAGGTATTACCAAACTAGACAGTGTATTAAAAAGCAGAGACACCAGTTTGCCAACAAAGGTCCATATAGTCAAAACTGTGGTTTTTCCAGTAGTCATGTATGGATGTGAGAGCTGGACCATAAAGAAAGTTGAGTGCCAAAGAATAGATGCCTTTGAACTGTGGTGCTGAAGAAGACTCTTAAGAGTCCCTTGGACTGAAAAGAGATCAAACCAGTCAATCCTAAAGGAAATTAACCTTGAATATTCATTGGAAGGACTGATGCTGAAACTAAAGTCCAATACTTTGGCCACCTGATGCAAAGAGCTGACTCATTAGAAAAGACCCTGATGGTTGGAAAGATCGAAGGCAGGAGGAAAAGGGGGCTACAGAGGCTGAGATGGTTGGATGGCATCGCTAACTCAATGGACATGAGTTTGAGCAAGTTCTGGCAGTTGTTGAAGGACAGAGAAGCTTGGCGTGCTAAAGTCCATGGGGTCACAAAGAGTTGGACATGACTGAGCAGCTGAACAACAGCAACAAATAAATTTATGAAAGTATATCTCTTTATGATACATTTCCTATTAAAAGATGGAGAGAATACATACCAATTGTAGTAAGATAAGAAAATGAATTTTAATTTAAGGATTTTTTTCTCTAACAATGGGTGGAATTCTTTAAATTCCAATGAAATTAGATTTGCTTTTCAGACAATTATAATCTAATCCAAGAAAGTTTTGTTTCTATTTTGGCATAAATCTTCAAATTTAGCTCAAAATTTTATGAGTAAAGTGAAATCAAATATCTGGGTGCTTAAATTGAGCAATTAGAGTCTGAACTCTGAGCTCAAAAAGTCATCTGTGATTGCCAACTCTTTCTGTCTCTACATAATAGACCATATGTGTACCTCTTTCCTCTGTGTCCTAATAGCAGTTGATGGCATGGAATATACTACGGAAACCAAGATGGGAATCTAATTTGAAGACTGTCTTTCTTCTCTATTGGATTGAGATGAGAGCATATGTCATGTGTGGCATGGTCACAATGACCGTGCACAGCATTTTCCACCCAGGCTGTATCCAGAGCTCTTAAAGTACTATGTTTCTGATTTCTACAGAGCACATAGGCTTACCTGTGTGGTCATACAATGTGTGTGTGTGTGTGTGTGTGTGCGTACATCTGTGTGTGCACACATGTGCATGTACATGCTTAGTCATGTCCGATTCTGTGCAATCCCATGGACTGTAACCCGCTAGGCTCCTCTGTCCATGGAATTTTCCAGGCAAGAATACTGGAACAGGTTGCCAGGCCCTACCCCAGGGGGTCCTCATGACCCAGAGATAGAATCGGTATCTCTTGAGTCTCCTGTACTGGCATGCAGATTCTTTTTCTCTGTGTGTCCTTAGGCATCTCACAACTTCTTAGGCTACATAGATTATGATATATAGTTATACTTTACATATATTACATATAAATATACATTATGTTTATTTCTCCATAGGAGAGGAGACTTTATCCTATTATTTATCACATAATTGCTTATCTATAATAGAGGCTGGAAAACTTTCTTTACAGTGCCAGGTGGCAAATATTTAAGACTTTGCAGGTCATATGGTCTCATTCTTAACTACTGAACTCTGCGGTTTGAGCACACAAGTAGCCATTGACAATACATAAGTGAATGAGGGTGACTTGGTTCCCATAAATTTTTATTTGCTAAAACAGGTTGTAGGCTGAACTTGGCTTGTAAACCAGAGTGTCAACTCCTGAACTAGGTCATGTGGAAAGAATTCTGAATATATTCACATTCTAATGAACTATGTTTATTGTTATTCTGCCTTCATTTCTACCACAGCAAAACAATATCTAGAAAGAACACTAGTCTACCAAATACTCATATTTTTTCCTTTTCATACATAAAAAAATCATGGAATTCTAGTACAAGTATCTATGTAAATAATTTAGCATTATTCTGAACTGTAAATAAGCAAATTTTATTAAATCATTACACTGTCCCACACAGTTGTTGCTAGCCAAGTGTGGCTATGCAACATTTAATTAAAATTAATACAATTAAAATTCAGTTTCATCCATTGTACACAACATATTTCAATTGATCCTAGTGGTTACCATATTCAATAGCACAGGGACATGTCCATTTTTATACAATGTTCTGTTGGGCAGTGCTGATACTAGACCAAAAACATGTATAATAACCCTTAGAGATAAAAAAGCAAGCATTCTCATATGAATGATAGAATTAACTCAGAATTAATTCAGAAAACTAAGATCATGGCATCTGGTCCCATTACTTCATGGCAAATAGATGGGGAAACAATGGAAACAGTGAGAGATTTTATTTTTGGGGCCTCCAAAATCACTGCAGATGGTGATTGCAGCCATGAAATTAAAAGATACTTACTCCTTGGAAGGAAAGTTATGACCAACCTAGACAGCATTTTAAAAAGCAGAGACATTACTTTTTTAACAAAGGTCCATCTAGTCAAGGCTATGGTTTTTCCAGTAGTTCAGTATGGATGTGAGAGTTGGACTAGAAAGAAAGCTAAGTGCCGAAGAATTGATGTTTTTGAACTGTGGTGTTGGAGAAGACTCTTGAGAGTCCCTTGAACTGCAAGGAGATCCAACCAGTCCATCCTAAATGAGATCAGTCCTGGGTGTTCATTGGAATGTCTGGTGCTGAAGCTGAAACTCCAATACCTGGGCCACCTGATGTGAAGAGCTGATTCATTTGAAAAGACCCTGATGCTGGGAAAGATTGAGGGCAGGAGGAGAAGGGTACAACAGAGTATGAAATGGTTGGATGGCATCACCGACTCAATGGACATGAGTTTGGGTGGGCTCCGGGAGTTGGTGTTGGACAGGGAGGCCTGGTGTGCTGCAGCTCATGGCGTCGCAAAGAGCTGGACATGACTGAGTGACTGAACTGAGCTGAACTGAACTGAAAAGGACATATATTTTAAACTTTCAGAATCTATAGTTATTCCTTTTCAGACTAACAAAGATTTCCATATGACAGTATTTCCACAGAAATTTCCTAGAAATTTGCATCATACTGTTTGTATTCAAGGAAAAATTCTATCTCAAGGTCTATGATGTAAATGCCACCCATTGAATCAGTTCAATCAAATTATTTCTTGTTGACTTCTGTTACTTAGAATTTATTAAATACTTTTAAGAAAATTGAAAAATCTGAGCTTTCATGCACCCAAAAGGAGGGGGGCTATTCTATAGGCTTTTCTCTTTATTTGTGTATGTTTGTGTGTCTGTATGAACTGAATTACTTTTTTATTTTCCCTAGGACATTAAAAATAATTTATTTGTGTTTATATAATGAATACATTGAAGAAATTTGAATCAAGACACATCTTGACTTGTAGAAGCTTTTTAATTTTTCAAAAATTCTGATTACTGAAATATTTTAGAAATTTCAGAAAAACATTGAGATTCTAAAGGAAAGTACACAGGACAGGTTTTAATTTTTTTAATCTAGTCAAGGGAAATAGCCTTGAATCAATTATCTTTGGTTTTCAAAATATAATCAAGGATTTTTGACAATATTTAGATGTTGAATTGCCAAGCTATTAGCAACCAAGAGCTCTGATTAGACATCCATATTAATAAACACCTGTCATAATAGCATACCAGATGTTCTAGAAACATAGCTAACCCAAATTGTAAATTTAAAAATTTTGGCCATATTCCTCTGCAATGTGACACTTAAATATCACAACTTATTTGTTTTACTAAAAAGCAATTGTTGAAATAATCTCTCAATAGAAAAGTGTTTAAATGTGAAAGGTTTTCTTTGAAATTATCAAAGTACATTAACAAAACATTAATGAGAGGTCAGTGTGTGTGTAAAATACAAACACATATATTACCCAGTTTAGGATACACTGTTTTAAGAATGAGGTAGTACATGCAATTTTAATGGATACTAATACATGTAATTTTAATGGACACTATAATCTATATGTTACATATATTAATAGTTTTTGACCAAAGGCTTGTGTTGAATACTTGTTCACTCAACACAATGGTTTTATACTTTACTAAAATATTGAAACTATCGTATTCTCTTTGTTCTGGGAGCCTATTTCATGAAAATAATGTATATAAATAGTGTGTATAAAGTAGTATTGATTATTTGAATAAATTTAGTAAGTAGTATATATTATAAAGAAACAAAATACATGTAAAAGACCAAACATATTCTCTAGCCACAGTTGAGTGGAGAGATTATTTTATTGTATAAATGTGGTTATTTTTCTTAGTATAACTCCAGATATAGAAAATTGCCTATGTACATTTATGTATTCAGTTCAGTTTAGTTCAGTCGCTCAGTCGTGTCTGACTCTTTGCAACCCCATGGACTGCAGTATGCTAGGCCTCCGTGTCCATCACCAGCTCCCAGAGTTTACTCAAACTCATGTGTGTTGAGTCGGTGATGCCATCAAACCTCTCATCCTCTGTGGTCCCCTTCTCCTCTCGCCTTCAATCTTTCCCATCATCAGGGTCTTTTCAAATGTGTCAGCTCTTCGCATCAGTGGCCAAAGTATTCGAGTTTCAGTTTCAACATCAGTCCTTCCAATGAACACCCAGGACTGATCTTTAGGATAGACTGATTGGATCTCCCTGTAGTCCAAGGGGCTCTTAAGAGTCTTCTCCAGTACCACAGTTCAAAAGCATCAATTCTTCGGTGCTCAGCTTTCTTTATAGTCCAGCTCTCACATCCATGCATGACCACTGGAAAAACCATAGCCTTGACTAGACAGACCTTTGTTGGCAAAGTAATGTCTCTGCTTTTTAATATGCTGTCTAGGTTGGTCATAACTTTCCTTCCAAGGAGTAAGCGTCTTTTAGTTTCATGGCTGCAATCACCATCTGCAGTGATTTTGGAGCCCCCAAAAATAAAGTCTGCCACTGTTTACACTGTTTCTCCATCTATTTGACATGAAGTGATGAGACTGGATACCATGATCTTCGTTTTCTGAATGTTGAGCTTTAAGCCAACATTTCACTCTCCTCTTTCACTTTCATCAAGAGGATTAGACAAGTATCAATTCAAGAGAATTTCTGTTAGTTAACTTTGATGGATTATTAAAGTATTTGTCCCCCAAAATTCCAGCATAATTGCAGATAGTATTAATAATAGCATTTATATATCTGTACAGAAGTTTGAAGTACACAAAGTACTTTCGCATTCATTAACCCATTAAACTCTAGAAATTCTTCCTTCCATGAGATGGGCAAGAATGACATCCTATGCTCTTTTTAAAGAGATGAAATCTGGTACTTTCAGAGGTTAAGGAGAGACTGCTAAGTGTTTCCTGTCCCCATGTCACCTCTCAAGATTACAGCAAATTGACATGGGTATCCAGATTCCTGGTGTTGACAGCATCAATTTTGGCAGAGGTAAAAATCACTCATTAAATGGAGCAGTATAAAAATTCAAGGATGGTGTCAAAAACAAACAACTAGAGAGAAATGTTAGGAGTGCTACATATAGCCTGAATATTGTCTGTCAGGAGGGAAATTTGTTAACAGAGAAAAGAGTCAGAAATGGATAGACACACACACTCACATATACACATATACTTGTAGATGATGGAAAATTAACCATAGTAAATGTTTAAAAAATGATAAGGCCATGAAGTTTATACCTATGTCCATTTATTAGCTGTGGATTTTTATCCATACTAATGGTTAAATCCTAAAACATTGAGTTCTATATTAAAGCAATAGATTTACTATAAATTTAGTTTTGACTGAAGGTTGAAATACAAAAATTACTGTTTCTCTTCCTCATTCCTCTTTTCTCTTCCTCCTTACTTCTCTTTCCACAAAGCCACCAGACTTCCACAGCTTCTTTTGCACAGCGTCAATTCTGACACCTTAGCTCTTCTTAGAAATTCAGCCTTAAGCCTTTTACAATTTCTCCCTTTGTTAGCTGCTGTCTGTCACTGTAATTATCTGAGAGGGCTCAGATTGTTCTTCCAACATTACTGCTATCTTCTCTCAGCGGTTGAGGTGAGTTTTGACAAGAACACTATGGAACATGTGCTTCTAGATCTGCCTCACTCACGACTGTGGCATCAGGCATTTTCCACTTACTTCTTTTCTTCTTCCCTAGTTTGGGTTTAATTAGCAACATTATTATTCTGCTTTTATATGAAGAAAAGGTTCTTTATTTTCTTTGTTTATTGTGTTCAGTTTTTTAAACATTCTTTTTCTTCCTCCACATTCTATAATGTATTTACCAGAACAAGCAATGGTGTCTTAACAAACATGCCAAATATCCGAGCCTAATACTTCATTCTTGTAGGACATGCCTGCTGTATGACAAACCCAGACAAAAGATCTAGGGCTAGTTTGAAGAATTAAGCAGATTTTTGTTCAATCTAAATAAATAGCCAATAGTTAAAGCTGCCAATCTCACCAAAAACCTCTGCCCTTTGTAGTTATAGGCACCCATGTGGAAATATGAGGTCAGAAAGTAGATAACTATTAGTCATGGAGGTTATAGGAATTATTTCCACAGTTGAGAGAACCCAGACTAATTAGTCATCAAGTTCCCATTCAGCTATTAGTTTCTATAATTGTATAGTTCAAAGGCATTTGTGATTATAAAGTATCATGATTCATGTCCACTCTGATTATCTATTTTTCATTCACTGGCCTCATTTTACTTAGTTTTATCCTTTAATATCATTATGTGTGGTTTATAGTATTTATTGAAGACAGAAATTAGCTATTTTTAAAATATTCTGTGGATCACTTATGTAACTTCAGCTAGACTTTAAAATGTAAAAGTTATCTTTTTTCTTATCTATTTTCAACTTTTGTTATATACTTACACCTTAGTACAGATTTCCTCTTCAACTAATATTCCCTGATGCTCCAATCAAGTATTTTATCATATTTTTCAGTTTTATTTGTTTATTTCTTCAATTAACTACATCTCCTGTTAGATTTCAAGCTTCAAGAATCCAAATGCCCAGGAAAAATTCTGGTCAGTAGTTATATTTACTGAATAAATTCAGGATGAACAAATGACTAAATGGACTTGTTTTTTTAGTTTTACATTCATAAAGCTTGAAATAAAACAGAGAAGACAGCCTTGTTCAAATGATCCTTCCACTAAGGTGACATTTCCATTCAGTCATTCTATATCATAGAACAGGGGCTATGCCAGTTTAATCTGTCATATTGCCTAGGAAAGTACCTCACACATAATCAGTAATTATTTGTCAAATACATCAATAATTAACAACCTTCACTGAAGGTTCTTATGAAATAGCTTTTCATAAGAAGCCTTAGGAAAACTGGAATATTTAATTATTTGACGCAGGAAAAAGAGGAGCTGTATTTCTTTCTTGCCCTCAAAGAGAATTAAAAAAAAAAAAACTGGCAACCTTGGATAGCCTAAGCATAGAGAAAGTATCAGAAACATCAGGTTGGCAAACCCCTGTTTTGCCAATTCTTGAATGTGAAACTTGACTGAGCCACTAGCTTATATAAACATCAGTATTTTCTTTCATAATTGGGTCTGATAAGCATTGTCATTACTATACTTCAAGTTTGTTCCACATATTAAAATTAAATAACCTGTAGGAATGGGCTTTTTAATTTATAAAATGCCATACATTTGAAACTTACTAGTATGGGTAACATTAAAACTTGTGTGATATTAAGGATGAGCAATCTGTTTAATCAACAAGTAAAACTAACAGATGCATTCAGATTTAACTAACAAGGAAATGGGGAGGCAAAATGAAAGAGAAAGTACACTAATAATGAACTATCAGGAAGAGAAAGCAGAAAAACAATCATTTAGAATTGCATCAAAGAGAATAAAATACCTGGAAATAAACAAGGAGGTAAAAGACCTATACTCTGAAAATTTTAAACATTGATGAAGGAACTTGAAGATGATATAGAGAAATGGAAAGATATCTCATGCTTATAAATTGTAAAAAACATTATTGTTAAAAAGTCAGTACTACCCAAAGCCATCTACAGATTTAATACAATCTCTTTCAAAATAACCAGGACATTTTTCATAGGATTAGAAAAAAAATAATTCTGAAATGTATGTGGAACCACAAACGACTCCAAATTGCCAAAGCAATCTTAAGAAAACAAAGAACAAATCTGGAGGTATCACACTCGCTGATATCAGACTAAACTGCAAAGTTATAGTAATCAAACAGCATGGTACTGGCACAAAAGCAGACACATCAATCAATGCAACAGAATAAAGAAATCAGAAATAAACTTACATATTTATGTTCAATCAATCTACAACAGATGGAGCAAGAGTAGGCAGTGGAGAAAAAGTCTCTTAAATAAATGTTTCTTAGAAAATTGGACAGCTACATGTAAAAGAATAAAATTATAGCATACTATCATAGCATGTACCAAAATAAACTCAAAATGGATTGAAGACAAAAATGTAAGACCTGAAGCTATAAAACCCTCAGGAGAGAACAGGTAGAACATGTTGACATAAACTGTAGCAATGTTTGTTCATTTGGGTTTTTTTATTTGGTTCTGTCTCCTAAGGCAAAAGAAACAAAAATAAAGGAGACCTAATTAAACTTTTCATTTGCATAGCAAAGGAAAGCATGAACAAAATGAAAGACAACTGAATTGGAGAAAATATTTGCAAATGATATGAAGGATAAGGAGTTAATATCCAAAATATATAAATAACACATACAAATCAATATAAAAAATAAACCATCTGATTATAAAATGAACAGAAGCCCTGAATAGACATTTTTCTGAAGAACATGTACAGATAGCTAACAGACACATAAAAATATCTCCACATCTCTAATTATCAAAGATGTGCAAATCAAAACCACAATAAGGTATCATCTCACACTTGTCACAGTAGCTGTCATCAAAAAGTCTACAGATAACAAATGTTGGAGAGGATGTGGAAAAGGGAACCTTATTAAATTGTTGGTAGAAATGTGAATTGTTGCACCCACTGTGGAAAACGGTTTGAAGTTCCCTTGAAAAACTAAAAATAGAACTACTATATGATCCAGCAGTTTTACTCCTGGGTATATATTGAAAGAAAATGAAAAAAAGTAATTTAAAAAGATACACCCTGCTGTTTAGAGCAGCATTATTATGTACAAAAGCCAATATATAGAAGCAACCTAAGTGTCCATCAACATATGACTAGTTAAAGAAAAGGTGTGTATATATATACACACATACAGAGACAGAAAAAGACAAATGCTGTTTGTATTTGTAAATGCAAATATAGCCATTTTTTTTTTGGTTATAACTTCAAGTGGAGTTTAATCCGTAGAAGTATTGAATAACTATTTTATATGCCTGAATATAATACTATATTAGCACTATAGTTACTATACTATAAATACTATAATACTATATTAATATAATACTAGAAATCAACTATATTCTTTAAAAAAGAACAAGTAAGAGAGAAATTAGTTGTACCTGATGGAAATTTGTAAGTCGAACCTATGGTGATCAGGTAGTCTGAGATTCCTAAATTGGGGCTTCATCCATTTCAAAGTTTTCAGTTCACTTCAGTCACTCACTCAGTCTTGTCCGACTCTTTGCGACTCCATGGACTGCAGCACGCCAGGCTTCCCTGTATATCACCAACTCCTGGAGCTTGCTCAAACTCATGTCCGTCGTGAGTTTGCTCACTCATGTCAGTGATGACATCCAACCATCTCATCCTCTGTTGTCCCCTTCTCCTCCTGCCTTCAATATTTCCCAGCATCAGGGTCTTTTTGAAAGAGTCAGCTCTTCGCATCAGGTGGCCAAAGTATTGGAGTTTCAGCTTCAGCATCAGTCCTTCCAATGAATATTCAGGACTGATTTCCTTTAGGATTGACTGGTTTGATTTCTTTGCAGTCCAAGGGACTCTCAAGAGTCTTCTCCAAACCACAGTTCAAAAGCATCAATTCTTTGGCACTCAACTTTCTTTATAGTCCAGCTCTCACATCCAAACATGACTACTGGAAAAACCACAGCTTTGACTAAATGGACCTTTGTCGGCAAAGTAATATCTTTGCTTTTTAATATGCTGTCTAGGTTGGTCATAGCTTTTCTTCCAAGGAGTAAGCGTCTTTTAATTTCATGGATTCAGTCACCATCTATAGTGATTTTGGGGGGCCAAGAAAATAAAGTCTGTCACTGTTTCCATTTCTTCCCCATCTATTTGCTATGAAGTGATTGGACCAGATGCCATGATCTTAGTTTTCTGAATGTTGAGTTTTGAGCCAGCTTTTTCACTCTCCTTTTCACTTTCATCAAGAGGCTCTTTAGTTCCTCTTCACTTTCTGCCATAAGGGTGGTGTCATCTGCGTATCTGAGGTTATTGTTATTTCATAGATTGTATGAAGTCAGAGATGAAATAGAGATGTATGTTTCTATCCAGCAGAGGATTAACCAAAACAAAGTGTCATCTTATGCAAATGGTAAGCTAGTCCAACAGTCAGAGACATTATGTTGTGAATCTAATCATTGTTAATATAGAAACTGTAGCAAAGATATATGTTAGTGCTTATGAAGAATCTCTTCTCAGGTGGTTGATATTAAATTTTATTTCCAAGAGACAGACTATAGCAGGAGACCCCCTTCTGGTAGTGGGCATGGCCTTCAGAATCCTCAGTATAAGCATCAGTTTAAATGATTTGACTCCCCTTTACTTTTTTCCCATTAAATCCAGTGGAAACCTTTGCAATTCTACCAGTCTGACCTGGTACACTTTCCCCACAGTTAGTTATGTGTATGGCTTAAGGAAGAGAACATAACCTTTGAAAAGAAAATTAAATCATTAATCTCATTTTGGTGATCCTTGGGAGTCATCTGAGTATGTGGGAAAATATAAAGGATGCCCACGCTCAACTCTCAGACAACAGAGCAGAACCTGGAGTTTCCAACCCTTGAAGTATTTACCATGCTTCCAGAAATAGTAGCTGTATTTAAAAATAAATTTGGTCTTTTGTTCCTTGAACTTCTTTTTTTCTTATCTGCAGTAATGTTTGTTGGTCTTCAGTTTGAATTCACCCTTCACCTTTAGTTCTTTGCTGCTCTAAAAAGTCCCTAAAAATAATTCCTGTTGTCTTTACTATAGCATCTGTTCTTACAGGAATAAACTGTTTTTAGTTGTTCTGTAACTTCCATAATGATTCCTTTCCTAATATCCAGTATCTAAAATGAGAAATAAAAACATATCCTTCTGGTCATGCATAGTTTCTATCTGGAACTAATTTAGAATAGGAGAAGGAAGATATATTATATATAGATGAGTATAATATGTTGAATTGTACATGTATGCACATTAAAAATTTTAGAATAAAAACTGTCTTAGGATAATCACCCATTGCCTAATATCAGTTATTCAAAGATGGTTATCCACTGTGAAATTGATATTTATTTTGAATCTTTTAAAAAACAAGCCTTTTCTCATTTTTAGCTCCTCTTTGCATGTCTTCTAATAATCTATCATTTGATAACACTTAATAGAGGCAAGAATATAAAAGTCAAAATTATAAAGTTTATTTGCAACTAGGGTAGAGTGATTATTAACTTATCTCTTCAGACATGTATTTTTGGAAGGACTATGATATATAATGACTTCCCAGGTAGCTTAGTGGGAAAGATTCCACCTGCCACTGCAGGAGACATGAGTCAGATCCCTGGGTCAGGAAGATCCCCTGGAGAAGTAAATGGCAACCCAGTCCAGTATTCTTGCCTGGGAAATGCCATGGACAGAGGAGCTTGGTGGGCTACAGTCCATGGGGTGGCAAAGAGCCAGACGGGACTTAGCAACTAAACAACAGATGATATGTAGGTCCATGACTGGTCTCCTCACTGTTCTCCCTGCATGCAGATGATCGAGGAAACCCAAACATGGATTGTCCTTGAAGCAATTCTAAAAGATGTACAGGCAAGATGGTAGGAATGTTCATAGGAACCAAATATTTATCTTCTGCTTTGGTCAACAAGAAAGGTTTTATGGAAAAAATATCATTTGAACTACACCTTTAAATAGTAAATTTGGGCCATGAAGTACTCTACTGGACAGGGAAAATAAAATATTTGAAATTTGATTTATTTTTTTGTTATCAAAACATAAGAATTGTATCCTTAATGGTATTTAAAAAATGATTGACTGGTTCCCTGCAAGAGCTTTCTACAGCATAAAAGGACTGATTATGGTACCTTCACTTGTTCAGTAGTTTTCAACATGTCACAATGTGTCCCTGGTTAACTGGGTTTATGAATTGCATTATCTAGTTTTAGTGAAGCTAAATAGGATACATTTAAAAAAATTTTTCAGATAAAACAAAATCAGTGAAAACATACAGGATCATTAGAAGACAAGCTCAAACAGAAAACAGGATGTCAGAGTTGACAATTCTCTTATTCCTAGGAGATATTGGTGAGCCACATTACAATGAAAAAACACTGGTGATCTAATCAAAATTGACAAGAACTGGCTCAATAAAATTAATTATTAAGAAGACTGTTTGAACTCTGAATTTACATTCCCTAATATTCATGTTAAATTTCTCCTAAAGGGAATATTACATCTTGAGATTGTTTTAGTGACATTATCATTAGCAAGATATTTAAAATAATTTCTTTTATCTTTAATTGATCTCTTTACAATTTAAATTTCTGTATATGTTTTGTAATAGACATAATTTATTAGCACTATAGTACACATGTAACATAAATAAATATGCATATATAGGAAGTGGAGGTGAAACATGTGTTATCTCATTCTGTGCTTGACAGAGCAGGATTTATAAAGGTGCAAAGCAACCTATTTGGCTATAACTATGAATGTTTTCCTGAATAAAGTACCAAAAGTTCAATATGAAGAGGGGATGTCTTGAGAATGCCAGCTCCTAGCGTAAACATATTAGCTTTCTTGGAGCTAATCCCATGGAACAGACACAATCTTCATGATTTTAGCCTCTGGGAAAAATGTCACTTTTTCCCCATTGAGGGAGGAGAAAAAAGGTATTCAGCACCAGAGTCTAAACCACAGAAATACATTCTGTGAGGTTCCTCTTGAGAGCTGCAAATTTGGATTTTATTCAGAGTAACTGAACTATCATGGCCATTGACTTCCTCATTTACTATTTTTCCTTCCTAAATAACCCCCACTTAATTGGAATCCCAGTGTCTCACATTTCAAAGAACATTAAAAAAAAAAACAAACAAACAAACATGAGTTTGGAGAGGAGTTCTAAGCTGGAGAGAAAGGCAACTATTGCAGTCAAGTTCAATATGCTCACAGGCCACAATTAAAGTTTTCAAAAGAATTTTGGGAAACCTTTGGGGCCTATTTTCAGAAAGAGAGAACTGGCAGGCCTTGAATGGAATAGACCCCATGCAGAAAAGGGTGGAGGAGATGTGTGGTAGGATACATCCTGACACCATGACCCAAGGCACCCCACAGGGGCAGCACCAAAGCACTCACTCTGAACAAAGAGCAACAGGATCTAGAAAGTTATAGAGAAAAAGGAATGGAGGTACGGAGGTCTCAGCTCTGACTTTTCTGTGTTTCTATTGTAATTTTGGTTGAATAAGAAATAAGTCATTAAGTATACAATTCTAAACTAGGTTAATACAGTTAATTAATACAGTTAATTTAATACAGTTCCATCGGATATGACCATGTGACTTTCTCCATGGAGCCATCCAGTATAAAAACAGGTCCAAATACCTGGCTAAGGCATGAGTTTATTTTATCCCCATGGCAAGAGACAATTTTTGGGCAAAGGCCGTCACATATAGACAAGAGAAGGATGGATCACACAGCTGAACGTGGTACTGGATGACTACTGTTTGACAATAATATTGTTTTAACTTTTACTTCAGAAGACATTAAGCCTGTTGTCTCACATAGCATTAGTTAAGTAGTTGAATATTACGCCTGACAGGGGGAGGAAGTAAAAAATACTATGTTTTTCTAAACTAGTGCTGCCTATTTCATTCATTTACTTAAATGAAAACCATTTTGGGGTTACTTTACAATAAAATAATGTAATATGGCATGTAAATCAATGGAGAGCAGCAACAATGGCACATTAGCAAGAAGACTAGCTACATAAACCAGTAGACCTCAAGTCACACTCAGTGTGAGTAAGCCCAATAAGCTCAAGGCCAATGGTAGGCCTTGTAGTGTTCTAAAATTTAATAAAATGCAGTTATAATTGACTAGAATAGAGGAGGGAGAGCATACCAAAGATTAACTGGCAGTTTTTTGGTTTTTTTTTAACTGTGCCAGATCTTATTTGTGGCACACTTGATCTTCTAATTTTGTTGCAGCATCTGAATTTCTAGTTTTGGCATATGGGATCTAATTCCCTAACCAGGGATTGATACTGGGCCCCCTCTTTGGGAAGCACTGAGTCATAGCCCCTGGACCATGAGAGAAATCCCTTACTGTCAGTTTTTATCATCTCCAAAGCATCAAGGCCAGATACTGGTGGCAAGCCAGACTCTTGAACCCCCTCTATACTCAATCTGTTAACTGTGATAAAAGTAGAAGTGTACACATGTTCCCAGTGTACACCCGTGGTGGATTTATGTTGATGTATGGCAAAACCAATACAATATTGTAAAGTAATTAGCCTCTAATTAAAATAAATAAATTTAAATTAAAAAAAAAAAGTAGAAGTGAAAGGCGCTCAGTCGTGTCGGACTCTTTGCAACCCCACGGACTATACAGCCATAGAATTCTCCAGGCCAGAATACTGGAGTGGGTAACCTATCCCTTCTTCAGGGGATCTTCCCAACCCAGGAATCAAACTAGGGTTTCCTGCATAGCAGGCAGATTCTTTACCAACTGATCTATGAGGGAAATCTTTACTAAATTAGTGGCCTTTTTACCCTCTCTATGCTTCTTCAACTGGACCCTAGGATAACATTAGGCCATGACCAGATTAAAAAGTGAGTTGGTATATTGGTTTTAAGAAGGTCAAATGTGAAATATTAAAAGCTAAATAGTATTATTTCCATAAATTGAAAATGAAACCCATAAAATTTGGTCCAATATTAAAGGAAAAGGAGCAGTCCTTGTATCACAGTGGTTTAAGGGGAAGCTGGAAAATGTGCCCAGGCCTGTAAGAGATCGTGTACATGATTAATGCCGAGGCCACTGCCAACAGGAAAAAGAGGGACTCCCACAGTTGGAGAGTGTGATTGTATTTACAGTACATTGGCTTTGATTAATGTGTGCACTCAGAGAAGTAATGTGTAGAAGGCGAGAAAAAGACCTGTTTTCAAATGCTGGTGCTGAGTACAGATTTCCCATTATGTCCTAAGTATCGATGAATAATGACTTAACAGTCCTAGTGTTTGGTGGTGATGCAGGGGTTGCTGCTGCCGCAGGGGTTACTTTTCCATGCATGAGGACACGTACAAATGGATTTCCGTGTCAGTTTTCACCACCCATGTGAGTCTGGAGAGCCACCGCTGAGAAATTTATCCCTTATTTCAGTTTCTTAACTGATTGCTTCCAAGAGGTTTCTTAAATGATTTCAATCTAATGTCCCAAAATGACCCCTTAACATAAGCAGCAGGTATAGTTTCTGAATATCTTATGAAAATATGTTTCAGAATTTTCAAGACCTGTAGGTCTGAAAGAAACAATGAATATTTATAATAAATCACCTGAAAAATGTTCCCTATCTCCCTCAGACTAGGACTTCTCCGCTTATCTCCCTCCATGGTAGACTTGACGTACTTTCAGGCAATGGATGTGTGTGATTTCATGGACAGCCCCAAGAGGCGAGAGAGTGCACTAAAATTACTGTGTCCTGAATGAGGAAAGAACAACACCAGGAACAAAAATAGTCTCTCTGGGTAACTGGTTTTCCCAGGTCTTTGAATTTCTTCAGGCCCCACCTTTTGAAATGAATTATAAGAAGAAGAATATAGAGCAAGCAAGCAATTAAGAACCAAGAACCTGAAAGTTTCACTGGCGGTTGTAAAAAGAAAGAACTTGCAAACTGGAGAAGCAACTGCCAGATCTCTTTCAATTTGTTGAAGCTGATTTGTCTAAGTCCAGGGAAATCCTCATAGGAGCCAAGTCTGACTACTTGGTCATGAATCTTGAGGATTGCAGCAGCCTTAATAATGGTTCTCTGGGGTGTCCTCCTTCTAATCCTTAGAACCTGCAACTGTTACCTTCAGTGGCAATAGGGACTTTGTCTATGTAATTACATTATGGATACTGAGATGTGAAAATTATCCTGGATTATCTGGGTCAACTTGATGTAATCACAGAGGTCCTTACTAGAAGAAACAAGAAACCAGAAAGGAGAAGGTCATCAAAGCGATGACAGAAATAGCAACTGCAGAAATGTGCTCAGAAGATGGAGGAAGGAGCCACAGCTCAGAAACACAGGTGACCACTAGAAGTTGAAAAAGGCAAAGGAATGGATTCTCCCCTTACAGTCCCCAGAAAGGGCCTGCCCTGCCAACCCCTTGACTTTAGTGAAAGTTCTTTAGGACTTCTGACTTCTGCAACTGTACAATACTATTTGTGTTGTCCTAAATCACTGCTGCTGCTGATTAGTCGCTTCAGTCATGTCCGACTCTGTATGACCCTATGAACTGTAGCCCAGCAGGCTCCTCTGTCCATGGGATACTCCAGGAAAGAATACTAGAGTGGGTTGCCATGCCCTCCTCCAGGGGATCTTCCCCACCCAGGGATCGAACCCAGGTCTTCTGCATTGCAGGCAGATTCTTTACCTCTGAGCTGTGAGGGAAGCCCACTGAGTTTGTGACAATTCATTCAGCAGCAATCGGAAATGAATACAAAGACTCTGCTTGAAGAAAGATTAAGAGAATATTTGATAAAACAGTGATGCCAGGTGTGGGTGAAGACTGAGCAGTGAGAATCAGCAGCCATGAAACTACCAACTGTTGTTTCCTCTTTAGGCTGATAACAAGAATGTCCTTGTTATCAGAAAAATGACAGATAGTAGCAAAGTTTCTTAGATGTCTATGATCTTTAGGTGGAATATTAAATTTATTTAATAAACCAAAAATTGGGCTGAGGTCACTAGAAAAAGCTTCTACTTATATACCACAATTTTCAGCAGTGCTGTGGTTCTCAAATGAACATTAATGGTTTCACTGTAGGTTCTAGAAAACTTCTGATTGTCAATTACGGGCCCCCACCACCTGATTACATCTCTCTCCAAACCAAAACTCAAAAGTCCAATTGAGAAGGGGAAAAAAAAACAAACAACAATTGCAACTTTCTTTTTCTCTCAATATATCTGCTTTTAGCCTCAAGTAGAGTGAAAAAATAAAGGGGGGAAAGATAAATGTTAGATTACTGATAAAAAATGAATTGAAAAGAAATTATTTATTTCATAATCCTTGGGAGTGTTCAGATAGATAGATAATGATGTTTTACTAGGACCCCATTCAGAATCACAGCTGAGAATCTCTATCCTTGTATATTGTTTTGCAGCTTATGAAACATTCCATCAATTCAGAACCATCCATTGAATTCCATGCTTCAAGATGCATGCTAACAGAAAACTTATGATGATGTTTCCGCCTACATGATTTCTTTTTAATTGGCTCTGAATTCCTTGCTTTTAAATTTAGACCAACTGATATTCATATATCAGCTTGGAGAAAATTTAAGGGACTTTGAACTTCTAAACTTGTGTTTCTTGATTAGAAGACAGAATGGATTCTAGGAGCGGAATGAGTATGCAGGGCTGCATAAATTATTATATGCACAATTATGGGAGTATTCATGATATGAATGGCAACTCTTAAATTTGTGCAGTGAACATTCTGCACATTATGCAGCAGTGCTGGATGTGGAAACCTGACTAACTTAACAGTGTTTGGAACATAGTAAGCACATCAAAGTTTGGTTATACATGCTTTCAGTAAAAAAATTACACAGGAAAATAGTAAAATCTTCACAGGAAGAACTGAAGAAGGTTGTCTATCTGTGTTACTAAACACAAAAATAAGAATGTCTTTCCAGGTGACCTCTTCTTTGCCTACAAATAAATAAATTATATCTCTATAGAATTATAATTAAAGAGTTCTAATTCTTTTTCTGCATCCACCTAGGTGTTCAGTGGTTTTTGTCCTTTAAGGGTACTCCATGAAGTCTCCTCTAACTTGTAAGTCTGTCTAGGATTTGAAACAACACTGCTAGGTGGAGAGTAAATTAGAAAACTTTAAGAGCTTAGAATAGGTAAAAGATTTATGTCTCAAGTTTTTTTTTTTTTTTTAATTAGTTTTTGCATATGAGGAAGGGTATTCCTACTTCAAACACACACACACAGAGTCTGTATACACACAAACAACAACTGCAGTAGCAACAATAATATTAAAATAGTACTGGACTGCAAGGAGATCCAACCAGTCCATTCTGAAGGAGATCAGCCCTGGGATTTCTTTGGAAGGAATGATGCTAAAGCTGAAACTCCAGTACTTTGGCCACCTCATGCGAAGAGTTGACTCACTGGAAAAGACTCTGATGCTGGGAGGGATTGAGGGCAGGAGGAGAAGGGGATGACAGAGGATGAGATGGCTGGATGGCATCGCTGACTCGATGGACGTGAGTCTGAGTGAACTCCAGGAGTTGGTGATGGACAGGGAGGCCTGGCATGCTGCAATTCATGGGGTCGCAAAGAGTCGGACACGACTGAGTGACTGAACTGAACTGAACTGAACTGAATAACTTTAGAAGTATTCTCCTCAGGCCAATGCCCAAAAAGATCTCTAAAATAAGTCCTATTTTTGTTTCATTAATAAATACAACATTGAATATGAAATGCTATTATCACCTTGGACTGCAAGGAGATCCAACCAGTCCATTCTAAAGGAGATCAGTCCTGGGTGTTCTTTGGAAGGAATGGTGCTAAAGCTGAAACTCCAGTACTTTGGCCACTTCATGCAAAGAGTTGACTCATTGAAAAAGACTCTGATGTTGGGAGGGATAGGGGGCAGGAGGAGAAGGGGACGACAGAGGATGAGATGGCTGGATGGCATCACTGACTCGATGGACGTGAGTCTGAGTGAACTCCGGGAGTTGGTGATGGACAGGGAGGCCTGGCATGCTGTGATTCATGGGGTCGCAAAGACTCGGACACGACTGAGTGACTGAACTGAACTGATTATCACCATGCACAAAGTTAAACTTATGTAATTTTTATTGTTAATAATATACCATCTACACTGTGACATTTTCAAAACAAAAAATAGATTTGGTCCTCTGCCCAGGCAAAGTATATCTCTTGTAATTTCAGCTGTATTGGTGAAGACACTTGGGATTTTCCCAATTTTCTTTTCCCACGTACTTGGTGCCATCCAAAATTCCCTTCACAGGGAGCATGGACTTCTGTTGTAAAAGTGACAAAAGAAGATAGAGGATTTTAGCACCCCTGGGACTGTATATAGAGGAAATGCTGTGAGTTCATAAAACCCTGTTTTCTTTTCTTCCTGTGTCCAAATAGAACGCTTTTTCCAGCTTTATCTGCAGTTATCTATGTGTCTAGATTCTAGAACACAGGTGGTAGTGATATGTTCTACTTTTTATCCTCATCTCTAAAATTTCCCATGAAATCCTCACTTATTTTCCATGTCAGATGTCTGATTGCAATGAATTCTTCTGAGGGTCGCACAGCCTTAGACGTTAGGTTATCTTTATAATGAGAAGGAGTCTGAGTTCTTAAATCACTGTGTGGAACATGAACCATCACCCCACAATCCACCTTGACTGTGACATGCTAGAGGAATAACCTTTATTGTGTTAAGCCCTTAAGATACTTTTGTGTTGTTCTGATAGCAGCCAGGCTCTTCTGAATAATGTGGAATGAGAGGAGCAAAAATGAAAAAAATATATATACATATCCAATGTTCAGACAGTATTTTCCCTCTTTCATGGGGCAACACCTTTTTCAGACTTGAATCTCAAAGATTCCTCGGGATACTAATTACTCAGGATGATTGCTAGCTGATAATTCACTAGCTTATTTTCAAGGACTTTTATAGGGCCCTCAAAACTTGAGAATGACACTTTACAAGGGAAAGTAACATCCAGAGGGAGAGAGTTGACTAATTAAAGTTTCATATTTGAATAGTAGAGGAACAGTATGTCCTTGTTTGAGTCTGGGACCTCTCTTTATCTCATCATTTTCAGCTGCTTCCATGATAATTACTTTTCTCTTTTGTATCTGAAGTCAGAATTACAAGTAAGAGAATTCTGCCAGTACCCTTGTAAAGCTAAATCATTAATCTTGGGACATTTATAGCACCAAAAGATCTGTCATTAAATGTAATTTGACTCTCTATATGGAGTTAAAGGACAACCTTGAACAACAATAACAAGTATACACAGACAAAACTTGCAGGTTTATATTTGTATTGTTTTTCTCTTAGTGAAATAATATTATGGACAAGGCTGTACAGAGTTACACTGTCAGCAAGGAACTGAAGTCAGTTTATACTGTCTGTCAATTGCTGTAATTCTCAAAATAAAAAGGATACATTTTAATAAAATATCCTTTGTAAAGGCTTTAGAAAAATAAAAAGTAAAATTGGCTGAGCACCTAATGAGTGCCCCATATTGTGTAAAATATGTAATTTTATGCATTCTGACTGTGTGGCAAGTAACACTATCATTACTCTAACAAAGAGATAATAAGCTCAGACCAACAAAGTATTTACCTAAATCTTCATATCTAATAAGTATTAGGATGAAGACAAAATGTATTTCCAAAGTCTATATTCATTTCACTCTACTTTATTGCGGCACTAAATTTGAGTGTTAGAATGAAATAACCGTGTCTAAACTAAGTCTAAATAACTATGTCTAAAGCTGAGATTCTCAGGTAAGAAAATGATTTATAATATAGCAATCTATTTGTTATAAATAAAGTCAGCATTCAGTTTCTTGTCTAGTATGGCGTTTATAATAATTGAGGTTTGAATTTAGTGATTAGAATCCAGGGAGAAAGAGAGAGGGTACTAAGATTGGAAATAAAAGTTGTAATATCTCAAGAAAGAAATCTCAAGACTGTAGGCTACTGGTGCTATTTCAACAATTTGACAAAACTCAAAAAGCCTATGTTATGTAGTTCATTTTTATTTAATTGGGACTGGGACGCAGATTTGGTTTGTGTTCCTTGAGGTTGCTGTGTAGGAGCAAATCACTGTTGGGGAGCCACCTTGCCACTTGCTCTCTGTTTCAATCTTGGTAACTCGCACCAATGTCTAAGGAGACCTTTTAAAATACTTTAGCGTGATCTTAGTATATTTCATTGGAAATAGTGTAGACTGGTCATTACAAAAGATCCTATGGCCAGAATGCATGAGTTCAGATCCTGTCTCCAATACCTATTAGCTGTGCAACTTGATAAAATATATATTTAATGTCTCCATTCCTCAAATGTCTCATCTGTAAGATAAGGATAATTATAAACTTATAGAATTATTATAAAAATTAGTCTTTGTATGGGATAGTACTTGTGTGTATGTTCAGTTGCTCCGTCGTGCCCAACTCTGTGACCCTTTGGACTGCAGTCTGCCCGACTCCTCTGTCCATTAGATTTTCCTGGGAAGAATATTTGATTGCCATTTCCTCCTTGAGGGGTTATTCTCAACCCAGGGATCAAGCCATATCCTAAATCTCCAGTGGATTCTTTACTGCTGAGCCACAGGCTTCCCTTGGGATAGTACCTTCAGCTGAGTTCAGTTCAGTCCCTCAGTCGTGTCCCACTCTGTGTGACCCCATGGATTGCAGCATGCTAGGCTTCGCAGTCCATCACCAACTGCTGGAGCTTGTTCAAACTCATGTGCATTGAGTCAGTGATGCCATCAAACCATCTCATCCTCTGTTGTCCCCTTCTCCTCCTGCCTTCAATTTTTCCCAGCATCAGGGTCTTTTCCAATGAGTCCAGATGTCATGATCATAGTTTTTTGAATGTTGAGTTTTAAGCCAGCTTTTTCACACTCCTCTGATAGTACCTAGCACATAAAAAATAGTAAGTGTATTAACTACTATTATGGATCATAATATATAGTATATCATCATATATCATTGTTTCCATCTCTTAAGTTAACCACAATGTCATGAATTTTATTTTATATAAAGATAGAGGAAAAAAGAATTAAAGGGGAAGTTGTCAGCCTTCATAGAGGAAATGATACTATGTTAGCAAAAATTTGTTATTGCTATTCACTCTCTAAGTGGTGTCTGACTGTTTGTGACCCCATGGACTGCAGAATGCCAGGCTCATCTGACTTCCAGATATTGCTCAAACTCAAGTCTAGTGAGTCAGTGATGTCATCCAACCATCTCATCCTCTGTCACCACCTTCTCCTACTGCTCTCAGCCTTTTCCAGCATCAGAATCTTTTCCAATGAGTCAGGTCTTCACATCAGGTGGCCAAAGTATTGGAGCTTCAGAGATTTAGGGGCTACAAAGTGCAAAAGATATAATTAACCATTTTGTTTTATTTTTAATCAGTAGCAGAAAATGCAAGTCATTTCAAAGACATTCTGTCCCTAAAAAAGATAAAATAAGTCCTCAAAATTTCTATGATATGGTTCTGTAATTAAACTAGATTTCTAGTTAATTGAACTGTTACTGATGAGCTATATCATCTTCTTGTTTCTCATAGTCGTCAAGATAAAGAAAGGGGGAGGGGGATGGATGTCAAAACCTGAGAGAGGACAAGGAGAGGAGTGAGACTCAAGGTTGGGGCCAAATCTAAAATGGCTGAGAGGTTTGTGTTGCACCAATAAATCAAGTTTCAAAATGTATCCCTTTCACTTGCATTAATAAAATTGTCAGTGGCCTCAACATCACTGGATTATTGCAGCCTTTCTCATTATACCTTCTAACATATAATTTAATGATTAACTGGCAAACTGTCTGCTCCAGAGCTTGATCTGCCCTCCTTTTTGAAGAGATAGATTATTATTGTAACCACTATTTATGAAAGATTTCTGGCCTCTGGTTTCCTTAAAATATCTCCAAAGCCTACCCCCTCCTCCTCTGGGTATCTTTCTTTGTACGATCCAAACTCAATGATTTAAGACATAATTTGCTGACAGGAGATCCTGAGAACCCATTATGAAAATGAAGGCAGAAAACAACCTTTGAATGTATTTTCCAATTTAAAAAGCCTTCATTACATAGCACATTTCAGGCTGAGAATGTTAAAAATTTATCATAGTTTCAGTAATTGCCACTTCCTCTGGAACTTGGCATAATGTGGAATCATTTGTAAAATGTATATTTTGTTTGGCAATCAGTAGAAAGCTTGCCAGGCGATACATTTAATTAGAAGCATGAGGAAGAGAATAATTGTAGTCTGTCATAATATATTATTGTTACTTTTAAGTTCTACATGTGTTTAAGATAGTAGTCTCATAACAAGGTGTGTATTTAAAGTTTGAGGTAATTTCCTTTTCATCAGCCTAGGATTTTATATGGGGAAATATATTATTTTGAGGGGAAGTGTATATTAGCTACATCCCTTAGAATGCTTTGTCCATTGCTTAAGCTAAGTGAGCATTAGCTGCTCTTCTTAGAAACAACCTTTTTCCATTGTTTAAGACCTTGAAAATTGATGCACTGCCTTTCGGGAACTTGGCTTTATGTAAGTTTAACTTTCTCTGGAGATGCATAGGCATAATGAAACGCAGTGCCTTTCTTGAACATAACCGTGTACATAACATCTAATCCTGACTGATGTATAAAGTGAATTTGATAAGAGCAATGCAAAAAAATTGTAATAATGAATGGTGATTTTTTAAGAAAAAATTCAAAGCAGCCTGTGTTGGCAGATTCAAAGAGGAGAAATATGATGATAACCATGTACTGAGGCCAGGTTTTCATCATCTTAACCGTGATGTTACATTTTTACAGGAAAACTTGCTTATAATGAATTTGAGAGGCAGTATGAAAAATGTGCAGTGAAAGGGTCTTTTGGAAATACCAGTTACTATTGATTTGATGTTCAGGTTTTCTGGTGTACAATACTCTGATCATTTTCCTTTGCATGAATCCCTCTATCTTGTATTAGTATAGAATGGTCTCTTAAGTGAACAGGGATTTTTCTCTAACAACACATTTTATTAGGTTTAGCATCAGGGCATCTACCCTCAAGATAGGTCCAAGATGTAAATAAAATATTGGACAAATAGTTTTTACTCTGCTTCTTTTCAACTCCATTGTATTCTGGACTCTCAGAATCTTCCTTTCCTCATCTTGACCAGCTTATTCCTTCTTCCCATCTTCCTCACTCTTCTTGTTCCCAGGAAAGCATCAAAACAATTGCATTAGTGAGTGGTTTCTTCAGGGTCCTATTTTCTGCTAGGAACAAGGAGCATAAACCACATAATTGGAAATGCCAGTATGTTGGCATTCAGTAGATGATTAGAAATTGGAAATAAGAGGAATAGTTTTAGGTGGTTGGAACAGTGATGTTCATTCAGGTCGGTGATTCATTTATTTTTGAGGGATGAAAAGACAGAAAAATATCTTCCTATTCCATTCCAACTATTTAAGAAGTGCACTTCTTCTTAACTATGTTGCACATCCCTAAATAAGCCCAACTTTTATTGCATGGCATTAGAAAACAAAACTATCTTAAAATAACAACGACAAAAATAAAAGCTCATTAAAATGCTTACTTCATTTAAAGCTATTTTTTGAACACTTTGTAGAAATTAGCTCGTGTGGTCCCTAGAATTACTCCATGTGGTGGGTGCTCCTATTATGTATCACCAAGGAAACTAAGATATGAAGTGGATATTTATCTTGCTTGACTCACAAATAGTAAGCAGCCTGTTGTGGGGAAACAGTCCAAGGTAATGTGACTCCACTTTGCTGACAAAGGTCCGTATAGTCAAAGCTATGGTCTTTCCAGTACTCATATACAGATGTAAGAATTGGACCAATTGAAGGCCAAGCACCAAAGAAGTGATGCTTTCGAATTGTGATGCTAGAGAAGACTCTTGAGAGTCCCTTGGACAGCAAGGAGATCAAACCAGTCAGTTGTAAATCAACCCTGAATATTCATTGGAAGAACTGATGCTGAACTTCCAATACTTTGGCCACCTGATGCAAAGAGCTGACTCACTGGAAAAGACTCTGATGCTGAGAAAGATTGAAGGCAAAAGAAGAGTGTGTCAGAGAATGAGATGTTTAGACAGTATCAGTGACTCAATAAACATGAATTTGAGCAAACTCTGGGAGACAGTGAATCACAGGTAAGCCTGGTGTGCTGTAGTCCATGGGGTCACAAAGAGTTGAACACAATTTAATGACTGAACAACAACAGTAACTATGATTTTACTTTGAACTAATTGTGGAGGACAGTAAATTTGATAAAGAGCACTTAACCTAAAGACCATAAAAAAAGGACTAAAAAGAGGAGGATTAAAAACATACCTGCTAATCAAAATGTACTGTTAAACATATAAATTGTTCAAAATCTCATGTTTCCAACTAGAATGAGGAAAATATCTTTACCTTATGAGATTTGCATCCACCAAAAGTATCTTTAGGCTGAGGTTTGTTGTAAGAAGGTCATGGGACTGAAGATCAAATAGAGTCCATCTTCTTGGAAGAATATCCTGAGTCTTAACACAATAGGTCTTCAATTAAAAAAAAAAAAAATCATACTGGAATCTAATCATGGGCTGTTTAAAACTGAAATATGGAAAGCCAATGGGTTATACTTCGAGGTACAAATCTGGGTGTGTATTTGTGTCTTAGCATGAACCACAGCAACAAACATGCATTCTTTTACTTTAAGGGGCAAAGGACCACTGAAGCATACAACTGATGTGATCTATGCAGCTAAAATGATATCAGAATCAGGATCAAGGATGGATGCCCTTGCTCGGCAGATTGCCAACCAGGTGAGTTCTCTATAAATGAATGTAATGGAAGTCCATGCTAATTGCTTTCTGTCATTTGATATTGATTAGAACAAAGTTGAATTTTTACTCTGTTAGACTGTTTTTTCCTAAACTATTATTGAATTATTTTTTGTTTAATTAAGACACAACTAATGGAAAATTTATTGAGACAATTATTTATTGAGGCTCTATTATTATTATTACTATTATCATTATCATCATTATTATTATTTATGGCCTGATTAGTCAAACATTTTTTGAGCTTTAAACATATTCAAATTATTCTAAATTATCAACTTCTGAGTTTCAAATATACTCAAATTATTTTAGTTGGCTGTAATACCCAATGTTAGTATTTTTTTCCTTAATACCTTAGATTTCTTATTTTTGCTCTTTAAAAATCAGTACTTTTCAAAATTATCTTAGGTTTTCTGTGTTAGCAATATGCTCTGATATTCTCCATAAAACTACAAGACAAATTGTAATTAGTAAAATAATGAAGTGAATATATAAAATGTAGGAAGTGTATAATCCTTACAAGTGCTCCCAATGCTTTGTTTTCTTTAGCTTTCTCATGCCTCTCTTCCAGTTTTCTAAGATGCAGCTACATCATTAGAGTTACCTTTTGCTTAGGTACCTTTTGCTTAACTTTAATTGAAAAATCTGTCAGTTTCTTTAGTTAATGTATTCAGATATTCAGTTAATATTTCAGACAGAGATATAATATTCCTTGGTAGGTTTTATATTATTCAACCCCATAATACATGTTTGGGGGCTTCCCTGGTAATTCAGCTGGTAAAGAATCCTCCTGCAATGCAAGAGACCCTGGTTCAATCCCTGGGTCAGGAAGATCCCCTGGAGAAGGGTAGGCTACCCACTCCAATGTTTTGGGCTTCCCTGGTGGCTCAGATGGTAAAGAATGCAGCTGCAATGTGGAAGAACTGGGTTTGATCTCTGGGTTGGGATGATCTCCTGGAGGAGGGCATGGCAACCCACTCCAGTATTCTTGCTTGGAGAATTCCCATGGACGGAGAAGCCTGGTGGGCTACAGTTCATAGGGTCAAAAAGAGTCAGACACAACTGAGTGACTAAGCACAGCACAATACATATTTA
The DNA here is from genome assembly GCF_003369695.1 of Bos indicus x Bos taurus. Taxonomy (NCBI): domain Eukaryota; kingdom Metazoa; phylum Chordata; class Mammalia; order Artiodactyla; family Bovidae; genus Bos; species Bos indicus x Bos taurus. The sequence goes on along the minus strand of NC_040103.1, from coordinate 22,323,886 downwards.
TGCCCCTTTGATGAAAAAAGCACTTTTCTTTTTCAATCTGAAACTATTTCGTATTTTTCTTGCATATATACTGTAAGAGAAACTTTATCGGGCTGCTTCTTCTTATTTAATCTTTTTATCCTCCTTTTCTTGGAACTTGAATGTTCTCTTCTTAGATATTATATCTGGGGATATAAAGGAGGAAAAATAAAGAAAAATAATAACAGACAAATATTTTAAAGCATTCATGAAGAGATATATTCACATATGTAGTATATATCTTTTTCAGTATCTTGCTACTTTAAGCATTGTGAGCATTTTATTAACCCTTTTAATATTCAGCCTTTACAGTTAAAAACAAACTCTATTGTAACATAATTCAAGATCCATTGTGAATAAGTGACTGAAGCCCAGATCTGCCCATGGTTTCTATATTTTAGAATCATTGCATTCACTTTTATGAGATAAAGTATTAATAGTAGCAGAATAAATGAAGCCATAATATATTAAACAGATTTATTTGTTCTCATAACTTTTTAAAACCAGTGTGCTTCTGTTTATTTTAGAATGCACAATTTTCAAAGTTCAAATAATTGTGTCGCTTTGAAGTTGTTCCTTTTTTCTTAAGCAGTCTTTTTAATTGGATTAGGTCACCTTGTAGATATTACTGTATTAAATTATGTAGCTGTATAAAATTATAGCTGTATTAAATTATGCTATTGTTTTTTAGCATTATTCAAATTACATGGAAGAAAGCAAAAGTATTTTCTCACTTCCATATAACTTTGACATTTTAAAAGAAGCTTAAAGAAGGAGTCACTGACTAATGAAGAATTATAGATGACTCTCTCTCTGGCCTCTTCCATTTCATATAATAAAGTAGTTTCATATGATATAATTTTGTTCAAAATAAATAGGGTTGTGAAGAAACAGAATTGAAAGAAAGGAAACTGACTCATTATAGTGATTATCTGGGAAGGTTATGATTATGCTTCAGATATTGTATGATAGAATAACAAAAATTTAGACAAAAATAATTATTGAAATTGTTTTTGGAATAAAAGTTAATAATATAAATCAGCAAGGTAATTTTTACATTGTCAATGGTATTATGAAAAAAATCTTCCAGAACATGGTGTGTACTTAGTTGCTTAGTCGTGCCTGACTCTTTGTGACTCCATGGACTACAGCACACCAGGCTCCTCTGTCCATGGAATTCCCCAGGCAAGGGTACTGAAGTAGGTTGCCAGTCCCTTCTCCAGGGGATCTCCCCGGCCCAGGAACTGAACCTTGGTCTCCTGCATTGCACGCAGATTCTTTACCAATTGAGCCACCAGGAAAGCCAGAACATTGCTTTTAATTTTGAACAATCTAATAGCTCAAAAAATTTTAACAATTTTATGATACTTTACAGTCTGCATTTTGCTAGAGTGTCAGAAGGTCAAACATTCATTAATTTCTAATTCCATCCAACATGGACTGGTTGGGCCAATTTCATTTCATTCTATTAAGTTTCAAAGTTCATATGTAGAATAGAATAAAATCAGATTGATGGAGGCTTATATTCAGCCTTTCTGGATTTTTTTTTTAAACCTTTCTTCCCTGCGTTATTCCCTTAAACATAAATGTATTGTGTTTATTGTTGTTCAATCACTAAGTCATCTCAGGCTCTACAATCACATGGACTGTAGCATGCCAAGCTTCCTTGTCCTTCACTATCTCCCAGATATTGCTCAAACTCATGTCCATTGAGTCAGTGATGCCATCCAATCATTTCATCTTCTGTCGCCCCCTTCTCCTGCACTCAATCTTTTCTAGCATCAGAGACTTTTATTTTATTATTATTTTTTTTAAAAGTATATGTGAGGACTAGAATTTTTTTTTTCAGCGTTTTCTTTTCTTTTTTTCTTTTTAATTTTATTTTATTTTTAAACTTTACATAATTGCATTAGTTTTGCCAAATATCAAAATGAATCCGCCACAGGTATACATGTGTTCCCCATCCTGAACCCTCCTCCCTCCTCCCTCCCCATACCATCCCTCTGGGTCGTCCCAGTGCACTAGCCCCAAGCATCCAGTATCATGCATCGAACCTGGACTGGCAACTCGTTTCTTACATGATATTTTACATGTTTCAATGTCATTCTCCCAAATCTTCCCACCCTCTCCCTCTCCCACAGAGTCCATAAGACTGTTCTATACATCAGTGTCTCTTTTGCTGTCTCGTACACTGGGTTATTGTTACCATCTTTCTAAGTTCCATATATATGCGTTAGTATACTGTATTTATGTTTTTCCTTCTGGCTTACTTCACTCTGTATAATAGGCTCCAGTTTCATCCACCTCATTAGAACTGATTCAAATGTATTCTTTTTAATGCATCAGAGACTTTTAAAAAGAAGTCTGATATGGAGTCTAGTACCTTCACAACAGTGTGAGAACTTCCCTGGTATTATTGTTCTCTAATTTGTCATTCACCCACCCCACAATACCCCCATACTAGTTCTTGTGTATTACCATATGCAACTTACTACTTTGGCATTGCCATTAGGTAACTACAAAGATGTTATTGATATTTCTCCCAGCAATCTTAATTCCAGCTTGTGCTTCTTCCAGCCCAGCATTTCTCATGATGTACTCTGCATATAAGTTAAATAAGCAGGGTGACAATATACAGCCTTGACGTACTCCTTTTCCTATTTGGAACCAGTCTGTTGTTCCATGTCCAGTTCTAACTGTTGTTTCCTGACCTGCATACAGGTTTCTCAAGAGGCAGGTCAGGTGGTCTGGTATTCCCATTTCTTTCAGAATTTTCCATAGTTTATTGTGATCCACACAGTCAAAGGCTTTGGCATAGTCAATAAAGCAGAAATAGCAGAATATCGATAACCTCAGATATGCAGATGACACCACCCTTATGGCAGAAAGTGAAGAGGAACTCAAAAGCCTCTTGATGAAAGTGAAAGAGGAGAGTGAAAAAGTTGGCTTAAAGCTCAACATTCAGAAAACAAAAATCATGGCATCTGGTCGCATCACTTCATGGGAAATAGATGGGGAAACAGTGGAAACAGTGTCAGACTTTATTTTTGGGGGCTCCAAAATCACTGCAGATGGTAACTGCAGCCATGAAATTAAAAGACGCTTACTCCTTGGAAGGAAAGTTATGACCAACCTAGATAGCATATTCAAAAGCAGAGACATTACTTTGCCAACAAAGGTCCATCTAGTCAAGGCTATGGTTTTTCCAGTGGTCACATATGGATGTGAGAGTTGGACTGTGAAAAAAGCTGAGCACCGAAGAATTGATGCTTTTGAACTGTGGTGTTGGAGAATACTCTTGAGAGTCCCTTGGACTACAAGGAGATCCAACCAGTCCATTATAAAGATCAGCCCTGGGTGTTCTTTGCAATGAATGATGCTAAAGCTGAAACTCCAATACTTTGGCCACCTCATGAGAAGAGTTGACTCATTGGAAAAGACTCTGACGCTGGGAGGGATTGGGGGCAGGAGGAAAAGAGGACCACAGAGGATGAGATGGCTGGATGGCATCACCGACTTGATGGATATGAGTTTGCATGAACTCTGGGAGTTGGTGACGGACACGGAGTCCTGGCGTGCTGTGATTCATGGGGTCGCATAGAGTTGGACACAACTGAGCAACTGAATTGCACTGAACTGAACTAGGAAGAGATGAATGAAAATATATTTTAGCATATAGAAGCTTCATATAGACTTACTTGTCCCAATCACCCAACTTTTCTTGGGATTTATCAGTTCAGTTCAGTCGCTTAGTCATGTCCAACTCTTTGTGACCCCATGGACGGCAGCATGCCAGGCCTCCCTAATTGTGTTGAGATGCTATGGTAGATTGCATATGCCATCTAAGACCATGTTGTTTAAGTCTTACAGAACTCTGGTACAAATCCTATCTCCATTAGCCAGATTATTCCTGAGGGTCAGAATGATGTTACTTATCACAATTATTAAACATTTTCCTCATGAATAACGAGGATGACAAATTGAAGAAGTAGTCTTCTTAGAAATCTAGGATTCCAAACTATTGGTGCATACCTTTTTCTATTCTTTGACTCTTCACTCTAATTCATCATTTAGCATAAATTCTAAATTAGATGAACTGGGTAATGCCTCACAAGGTAGGAATAATACATTGAAAGATCTCAGTTAGAAAAGCAACCTATCACAAACAGAAAAGTGATGAATAGGAAACACAATAAAAATGAACATCTGCTAAAGTGTTTTGCACAGGAGGAGGATAAAATTGGACTTTGTAACTCCTGAATATTGTGCCTGAAACCTAATACTCCTTCAATGTAAATTTTCCAATGCAAAAGTATCCAGATTATTGACTGGGTACTCCCACCTAATCGTAACTAGACACAATTAAAATGAATTTTCATTGTTAAATATATAGAAAACCAATGCTAATTTAAGAAAGTGACATTGAAAAAAACAAAATGAAGAATTTCAAGGCAAATTATACCTGATACACTCACCTATGAACAAAACAACCTGCAAGTATAATTTATGTTAATATTTTGACAAATATTGTTGGTGATTAGCCTTATTTGAATTGTTTCCTACTGATATTCTGAGAGTTAAAATATGTAATAAAACTACACTAAAAAGAAGCTTCTGAAACATTCATTATGTCATTCTTTTTTTTTTTTTTAATGAAATTTATTTCAAATATTTACTTTATCACACAATACCACAAAAGATAGGACATTAGATGAAAATAAAAGGATATATCCCTGGATTAGAAAAAGATAAAATGATTAATTTTATTACTATTAATGATTTTGAGCAATAAAAATACATTTTTCCAGGTGCACTGGAAGACACAAAACAAAAAGTTAAATTATATCTGTGATATGTTTGTAGTCTAGTCGGCAGTAAAAGCAAAATGGACAAAATCTTCAGATGGCAGTCCAGAGTTCTATTGGATGCTATGGGCTACAGGTACTACTGCTCAAGCGTGGAAATTAGAGTGAGTGGAGTAACAGAGGCCAAACTTTGAACATGTCTGCACTTTGGATAGGCAATGAAAGCATGAGACTGCTATGGCAGAATTTAAACTATTGTCTGTAATTTCAAAAAGCATTTTAAATATGTCTTAAATAAAGTTTATACTCTATTATGGGCAAAAAAAAAAAAAAAGCTAAACTTATGGCATTAAGGTCTTTATTCATTTTGCTAATTCATCCTTAAAATTCAAACTGAAAGGTAATAAATATTCTTCAATTTTCCTCTTGCTACTAAATGATATATCCTGCGTTGGTACAAAACATCTTAACTAGAAGAGAGAAAGCCAGTTTAATGTGACAAAACCTCTTAAACTGACATGTCATCTGCTTGTCTGTAGCGAGTGTCCTCATAGTTATAAAACTTAATTTAAACAAAAAATCCATGCATTGAAACACAAACCAGATGTCCTAGTTAACATCTCCTAACTTAATAAACTGGGAAACAGTAACCAAAGTGTATGATGACATTCTACCACTCAGTTTGCCTGAAAATCTCTAGCAGTATTCCAAGTATTTTTATGAAAAAAAAAATTTTTTTTTAACTAAAGGATAAGAATATTCTACATATCTAAGTCCCAAACTTTTGCAATTAGTTTTATGTAAATATATAAAATCTGGGGAAAACATAATTTGATTTTAATAATGGAGGTTGGGCAAATAGTAAAACAACAGGTTCTTAAAGTAGAGATGATACATTCTTCTGATTCTGCTTCTAGGCTGCTAAAACTGACTCAGAAAGACTTTGCAAATGTCAATAGAAAAGAAGACTTTTAACAAATTTTTTAGTATGGAATTTTAAAAAATACTTTAGTTATAAAATTGACTACCATCTTTAGGTATAACCAAGATTCTCATCAATTCTGGGAATGAAGGGTAAATCAGAGTCAAGTAGCTTTTAATTTCAAAAGTTCAAATTTTCTACTCATTTGCGTCATTATTTCCTTAACAGAATTACTCTGCTAGCATGGTATGAAAGTCTCTCAAGAGAGACTGTAGATTTTTCTTAAGCTTGGGTGATTGCGACATTGATTATCAGTTAAGAATCTAACTATTAATTGTCAAGTTTGGTTTTATCAGAAGTTATATGAGTGAGTGAATGAGAGTCGCTCAGTCGTGTCCAACTCTTTGCAACACCATGGACTGTAGCCTGGCCAGGGTCCTATTTCCATGGAATTCTCCAGTCAAGAATATTGGAATGGGTTGTCATTTCCTTCTCCAGGGCAGAAGTTATATAGTGTTTGTCTTTAAGGAACAAATTCACAATAATCCTATTTATAATATACAGGTAAAAGTGTCAGTTTTAGAAACCAATTTACAAACCAGAGTGGCAATTTACTATTCACTGTATATGATAAAACTGGCAGGAAGACAAATATTGTTTGGAGACATTACAAGTAGGGAGTGAGGCCAGATCATGTGAGTTTGTATACCAACTTCATCACTTATTAATTGGGCAAGTAACTTAGCTTCTCTATGACTCACTTAACTCCTTTGGTAAGTGGAGATAATGAAGTTGTGTGAGAGCTAATATAGATAAAGAACCTGGAATAATATGTGACAAATAAAACACTGTATGTATCAAAGGTTATTATTGAATCCATCCATAAGAACAAAGAATAGATAAGAGCCTTTATTACTCAGGATAGACAAAACAATGTTTTGAATGAATTTCATATAGAAGAGATCATTGTGTAGTGAATGAAACAGAAAACTCAATTCAGTTTTTTACACAAATCATATACTCTGTCTTGCAAATGACAATATGACAATAATTAGATCTAAGTGAAATGGCACTGGGAATACTATGTTATAGGTGTAAAGGACTTAGCACAGCACCTGTGCCATTCACACAAATGAAACACCTAATAAAGATCAACTTCCTGTCATGGTAAAAAAAAATAAATAAATTGTCTTGCCTTTCATTGTTATAAGTAATTCTAGATAGTTAATCTTTGAATATAATAAAAATCTAAGTAATCTTTACTTCAAAATAGACATAGTGTTACCATAAAACTTCTTTTTCCTTGGAACCATGTAAACCACAGTAATCTGTGATTTGAAGAAAAAAAAAAAAATCACTCCAAATTCTCTTAAGTTCTGTGACTGAAAATAAAATAGATTTGAAAGCAAGTAGATATGGATTCAAATACTGGTTCTATCATAAACTCCTCCATCCTGGGAAAATTATGTTTTCTAAAATTATTATGATTTTCTCATTTCTCATGTGGAAATTGGGGAAAGTGAAAGGAAAGTGTTAGTCGCTCAGTCCTGTCCGACTCTTTTCAACCCCATGGACTGTAGTCCAGCAGGCTCCTCTGTCCATGGAACTCTCCAGACATGAATACTGGAGTGGGTAGCCATTCCCTTCTCCAGGGGATCTTCCACACCCAGGGACTGAACTCGGGTCTGCTGTATTATAGGCAGATCCATGACCGTCTGAGTCACCAGGGAGGAAATCCCTTCCTTTTCTTCCTCCCCTATTACGTTTCTCTCCCTCTCTCTGCCCTTCTCCTTTACATTTGTCTCCTCTTTCTTTTTACTTAGTTTCAATTTAATCCTCCTGATGAGAATTGTGGGATTATCCGTTCAGTTCAGCTCAGTCATTTGATCATGTCCGACTCTTTGCGACTCCACGGAATGCAGCACACCAGTCCTCCCTGTCCATCACCAACTCCCAGAGTTTACTCAAACTCATGTCCATTGAGTCGGTGAAGTGAAGTGAAGTGAAGTCGTTCAGTCGTATCCAACTCTTTGCAACCCCATGGGCTGTAGCCTACCAGGCTCCTCGGTCCATGGGATTTTCCAGGCAAGGGTGCTGGAGTGGGTTGCCATTTCCTTCTCCAGGGGATTTCCCGACCTGGCTCTCCCGCATTGTAGGCAGACGCTTTACCATCTGAGCTATAGGTACTATGATTATTGAGTTGGTGATGCTATCCAAATATCTCATCCTCTGTCATCCCCTTCTCCTCCCACCTTCAATCTTTCCCATCATCAGGGTCTTTTCAAATGAGTCAGTACTTCTCATCAAGTGACCAGAGTTTTAAAGTTTCAGTCTCATCCTTCCAATGAATATTCAGGACTGATTTCCTTTAGTATTAACTGGTTTGATCTCCTTGCAGTCCAAGGGACTCGTAAGAGTCTTCTCCAATATCACAGTTCAAGAGCATCAATTCTTTGGTGCTCAGCTTTCTTTATAGTTCAACTCTCAAATCCATACATGATACTGGAAAAACCATAACTTTGATTAGATGGACTTTGGTTGGCAAAGTAATGTCTCTGCTTTTTAATAAAATGTCTAGGTTAGTCATTGCTTTTCTCCCAAGGAGCAAGAGTCTTTTAATTTCATGGCTGCAGTCACCATCCCCAATGATTTTGGAACAACCTCCAAAAAAGTCTGTCACTATTTCCACTGTTTCCCCATCTATCAGCCATGAAGTAATGGGACCAGATGCCATGATCTTAATTTTCTAAATGTTGAGTTTTAAGCCAACTTTTTCACTCTCCTCTTTTACTTTCATCAAGTGGCTCTCTAGTTCTTCACTTTCTGCCATAAGGGTGGTGTCATCTGGATACGTGAGGTTATTGATATTTCTCCCAGAAGTCTTCATTCCAGCTTGTGCTTCATCCAGCCCAGCGTTTCTCAAGAAATACTCTGCATACAAGTTAAATAAACAGGGTGACAATATGTCACCTGTCATGAGAGCCTTGACAAAGGAGCCTTGACAAACTCCTTTCACTATTTGGAACCAGTCTGTTGTTGCATGTCCAGTTCTAACTGCTGCTTCTTGACCTGCATGCAGATTTCTCAGGACACAGGTCAGGTTGTCTGGTATTCCCATCTCTTTCAGAATTTTCCACAGTTTATTGTGATCCAAACAGTCAGGGGCTTTGGCATAGTCAATAAAGCAGACATAGATGTTTTTCCGAAACTCTCTCACTTTTTGGATGATCCAACAGATGTTGGCAATTTGATCTCTGGTTCCTCTGCCTTTTCTAAAACCAGCTTGAACATCAGAAAATTCATGTTTCATTTACTGTTGAAGTCTGGCTTGGAGAATTTTGAGCATTTCTTTGCTAGCATGTGAGATGAGTGCAATTGTGCAGTAGTTTGATTATTCTTTGGCATTTCTTTTCTTTGGGATTGGAATGAAAACTGACCTTTTCCAGTCCTGTGGCCACTGCTGAGTTTTCCAAATTTGTTGGCATATTGAGTGAAACACATTCACAGCATCATTTTTTGGGTTTGAAACAGCTCAGCCTGAATTCTATCACTTCCACTAGCTCTGTTCATAGTGATGCTTCCTAAGGCCCACTTGACTTTGCATTCCAGGATGTCTGGCTCTAGGTGACTAATAAGAGTATCGTGATTATCTGTGTTGTGAAGATCTTTTTTGCATAGTTCTTCTGTGTATTCTTGACACCTCTTCTTAGTATTTTCTGCTTCTGTTAGGTCCATACCGTTTCTGTCCTTTATTGTGCCCATCTTTGCATGAAAAGTTCCCTTAGTATCTCTAATGTCCTTGAAGAGATCTCTAGTCTTTCCCATTCTATTGTTTTCCTCTATTTCTTTGTATTGGTCACTGAGGAAGGCTTTCATATCTCTCCTTGCTATTCTTTGGAACTTTGCATTCAAATGGGTATATCTTTCCTTTTCTCCTTTGCCTTTCACTTCTCTTCTTTTCTCGCTATTTTTAAGGCCTATTTAGACAAGCATTTTGCCTTTTTGCATTTTTTGTATTACTTAGCTAACAAAGGTTCATCTAGCCAAGGCTAGAGAGTTGGACTATAAAGAATGTTGAATACCGAAGAATTGATGCTTTTGAACTGTGGTTTGGAGAAGACTCTTAGGTCCCTTGGACCACAAGGAGATCCAACCAGTCCATCCTAAAGGAAATCAGTCCTGGATATTTATTGGAAGGACTGATGTTGAAGCTGATATTCCAATACTTTGGCCACCTAATGTGAAGTACTGACTCGTTTGAAAAGACGCTGATGCTGGGAAAGATTGAAGGTAGGAGGAGGAGGGGACAACAGAGGATGAGATGGTTGGATGGTATCACCAACAATGGACATGAGTTTGAGTAAATTCTATTAGTGATGGACAGGGAGGCCTGGCTTGCTGCTGTCCATGGAATCGCAAAGATCTGGACATGACTGAACTGAACTGAACTCTCCATCTTTGGCTCCAAAGAACATAGTCAGTCTGACTTCGGTATTGACCATCTGGCGATGTCCATGTGTAGAATTTTCACTTGTGTTATTGGAAGATGGTGCTTGCTATGATCAGTGCCTTCTCTTGGCAAAACTCTGTTGGCCTTTACCCTGCTTCATTATGTACACCAGGGCCAAATTTGCCCATTACTCCATGTATTTTTTGACTTCCTACTTTGCATTCCAGTGCCCTATAATGAAAAGGACATCTTTTTTGGGTGTTAGTTCTAGAAGGTCTTATAGGTCTTCATAGAACCATTCAACTTCAGCTTCTTCAACATTATTGTCAGGGCATAGACTTGGATTACTTTGCTACTGAATGGTTTACCTTAGAAACAAACAGAGACCATTCTCTTGTTTTTGAGATTGCATCCAAGTACTGTATTTCAAACTCTTGTTGACTATGATGGCTACTCCATTTCTTCTAAAGGATCCTTGCCTATAGTAGTAGATATAATGGTCATCTGAGTTAAATTCACCCATTCCAGTCCATTTTAGTTTGCTGATTCCTAAAATGTTCATGTTCACTCTTGCCATCACCTGTTTGACCACTTCCAGTTTGCCTTGATTCATGTACCTAACATTCCAGATTCCTGGAGTAACAGGCAAATTTGGCCTTGGAATACAGAATGAAGCAGGGCAAAGACTAATAGAGTTTTGCCAAGTAAATGCACTGGTCATAACAAACACCCTCTTCCGACAACACAAGAGAAGGCTCTATATATGGACATCACCAGATGGTCAACACCGAAATCAGATTGATTATATTCTTTGCAGCCAAAGATGGAGAAGCTCTGTACAGTCAGCAAAAACAAGACCAGGAGCTGACTGTGACTCAGACCATGAACACCTTATTGCCAAATTCAGACTTAAATTGAAGAAAGTAGGGAAAACCACTAGATCATTCAGGTATGACCTAAATCAGATTCCTTATGATTATACAGTGGAAGTGAGAAATAGATTTAAGGGCCTAGATCTGATAGAAAGAGTGCCTGATGAACTATGGAATGAGGTTCATGTCATTGTACATGAAACAGGGATCAAGACCATTCCCATAGAAAAGAAATGCTAAAAAGCAAAATGGCTGTCTGGGGAGGCCTTACAAATAGCTGTGAAAAGAAGAGAAGTGAAAAGCAAAGGAGAAAAGGAAAGGTATAAATATCTGAATGCAGAGTTCCAAAGAATAGCAAGAAGAGATAAGAAAGCCTTCTTTAGCGATCAATGCAAAGAAATAGAGGAAAACAACAGAATGGGAAAGACTAGGGATCTCTTCAAGAAAATCAGAGATACCAAAGGAACATTTCATGCAAAGATGAGCTCGATAAAGGACAGAAATGGTATGGACCTAACAGAAGCAGACGATATTAAGAAGAGATGGCAAGAATACACAGAAGAACTGTACAAAAAAGATCTTCATGACCCAGATAATCACGATGGTGTGATCACTCACCTAGAGCCAGACATCCTGGAATGTGAAGTCAAGTGGGCCTTAGAAAGCATCACCACAATCAAAGCTAGTGGAGGTGATGGAATTCCAGTTGAGCTATTCCAAATCCTGAAAGATGACGCTATGAAAGTGCTGCACTCAATATGCCAGCAAATTTGGAAAACTCAGCAGTGGTCACAGGACTGGAAAAGGTCAGTTTTCATTCCAATCCCAAAGAAAGGCAATGCCAAAGAATGCTCAAACTATCGCACAATTGCACTCATCTCACTTGCTGGTAAAGTAATGCCCAAAATTCTCCAAGCCAGGCTTCAGCAATATGTGAACCGTGAGCTTCCTGATGTTCAAGCTGGTTTTAGAAAAGGCAGAGGAACCAGAGATCAAGTTGCCAACATCTACTGGATCATGGAAAAAGCAAGAGAGTTCCAGAAAACATCTATTTCTGCTTTATTGACTATGCCAAAGCCTTTGACTGTGTGGATCACAATAAACTGTGGAAAATTCTGAAAGAGATGGGAATACCAGACCACCTGACCTGCCTCTTGAGAAATTTGTATGCAGGTCAGGAAGCAACAGTTAGAACTGGACATGGAATGACGACTGGTTCCAAATAGGAAAAGGAATACGTCAAGGCTGTATATTGTCACCCTGTTTATTTAACTTATATGCAGAGTACATCATGAGAAACGCTGGACTGGAAGAAACACAAGCTGGAATCAAGATTGCCGGGAGAAATATCAATAACCTCAGATATGCAGATGACACCACCCTTACGGCAGAAAGTGAAGAGGAACACAAAAGCCTCTTGATGAAAGTGAAAGAGGAGAGTGAAAAAGTTGGCTTAAAGCTCAACATTCAGGAAATGAAGGTCATGGCATCCGGTCCCACCATTTCATGGGAAATAGATGGGGAAACAGTGGAAACTGTGTCAGACTTTATTTTTCTGGGCTCCCAAATCACTGCACATGGGGACTGCAGCCATGAAATTAAAAGACGCTTACTCCTTGGAAGGAAAGTTATGACCAGCCTAGATAGGATATTCAAAAGCAGAGACATTACTTTGCCAACAAAGATTCGTCTAGTCAAGGCTATGGTTTTTCCTGTGTCATGTATGGATGTGAGATTTGAACTGTGAAGAAGCCTGAGCGCTGAAGAATTGATGCTTTTGAACTGTGGTGTTGGAGAAGACTCTTGAGAGTCCCTTGGACTGCAAGGAGATCCAACCAGTCCATTCTGAAGGAGATCAGTCCTGGGATTTCTTTGGAAGGAATGATGCTAAAGCTGAAACTCCAGTACTTTGGCCACCTCGTGTGAAGAGTTGACTCATTGGAAAAGACTCTGATGCTGGGAGGGATTGGGCGCAGGAGGAGAAGGAGATGGCAGAGGATGAGATGGCTGGATGGCATCACTGACTCGGTGGACATTAGTCTGAGTGAACTCCGGGACTTGGTGATGGACAGGGAGTCCTGGTGTGCTGTGATTCATGGGGTCGCAAAGAGTCGGACATGACTTAGCAACTGATCTGATCTGATCTGATGCAATATTGCTCTTTACAACATCGGACTTTACTTCCATCACTGGTCATATCCACAGCTGGGTGTTGTTTTTGCTTTGACTCCATCTCTTAATTATTTCTGTAACTATTTCTCCACTCTTTTCCAGTAGCATATTTTCACCTGGGAAACTCATCTTTCAGTGTCCTATCTTTTTGCCTTTTCATACTGTTCATGGGATTCTCAAGGCAAGAATACTGAAATGGTTTGCCATTCCCTTCTCCAGTGGACCATATTTTGTCAGAATTCTCCACCGTGACCTGTCTTGGGTGGCCCTACATGGCATGGCTCATAGTTTCACTGAGTTAGGCAAGGTGTGGTCTATGTGATCAGATTGGTTGGTTTTCTGTAATCGTTCTTTTCAGTTTGTCTGGTCTCTGATGGAGAAGGATAGGAGGCTTATGGAGGCTTCCTGATGGGAGAGTCTGACTAAGGGTGAAGTGGGTCTTATTCTGACCCACTTATTCTGGCAGGGCCATGCTCAGTAAATCTTTAATCCAATTTTCTGTTGAAGGGCAGGGCTGTGTTCCCTCCCTGTTATTTGACCTGAGGCCAGACTACAGTGGGGATAATGAAGAGAATGGTGACCCCTTTCAAAAGGTCCCATGCATGCACTGCTACACCTATGGTGTATGTGGCCCTACATCCGACCACTGCTGACCCCACCTCTGCCGGAGACTCCTGGACACTCAGGGGCAAGTCTGGGTCAGACTCTTGTGGGGTCACTGCTCTTTTCTCCTGGGTCCTGGTGAGCACAAAATTCTGTTTGTTTACTTGCTCCTTTTTTGAGTGTGAAGTTGCTTCAGTCTTGCTCCTGACTCTTTGCCCCGCTATGGACTGTAGCCTGCCAGGCTCCTCTGTCAATGGGATTCTCCAGGCAAGGGTACTGGAGTGGGTAGCCATTTCCTTCTCCAGAGGGTCTTCCTGATACAGGGATTGAACCCCTGTCTCTTGTGGTTCCTGCATCGCAGGCAGATTCTTTACTGCCGAGCCACCCGGGAAGCCCTTAGAACTTGAGAAACACCCTTAATTCAAGTTTTCTCTATCATCTTATCTGATTGTCTCTCTGACTGGGTACCATGTACACATAAATTCACTCATCTGTCCATTCCTTTCTAAATATTGATAGTATTTCTACAGTAGAATTTATAACTTTGCTATCTTTGTTGAATAACTTTTACTTAAAGGGCATATGTTCTCATCTTGTCAATATATTTTGGAGCTATGTAGACTAGTCTATTTAGCAAATATAAAAGAGAATAAAATTCTCAGAAATGTTTCATTAAGACTCTAGCTTATGAATTACTATGCAAAAGCAGAAATGCTGTCCTGTCTTTCATTTTACTTTTCAGTTTTTATTTTTGGTTATTAGATTTAAAACTATTTCAGTAATAACATTTTATTGTTATAGAAGTAATATGTTTTAAGGGCTTCCCTGGTGGCTCAATCAGTAAAGAATCTGCCTGCAGTGCAGGAGACTTGAGTTCGATCCCTAGGTTGGGAAAATCCCCTGGAGAAAGGAATAGCAACGCACTCCAGTATTCTTTCCTGGAGAATTCCATGGACAGAGGAGGCTACAGTCTATGGGGTCACAAAGAGTTTCACATGACTGAGTGACTAGCATCAATATATTTTAAGACTATAATATTAAGATATGTAAAATATGAAAAAAGTGAAAAATACTGGTATCATTTTTATTTACCATTTTCACATTCACATATTTATTTTACACTTTGTTTTAAACACAAATATAAAAACAGTTTTTAAACAGTTTGATTAACACATCATGTGAAATTTTAAATACTGAACTTTTTCACTTTCCAAAAATATTTTCCTTTGAAAATATTATTTTTGAGACTATATAATATCACACTATATAGCTATGTATCCTAATTTAATCTTTTCACTATTATAGGGCATTTAGTTCCAAATTTTGCTATTGTAAGTAATGCTGTAGTGAATATCTTTGCATATAAATTACTGTTCATATTTCCATATCCTTATGAATATGTATTATATTTAAAGTGAAATTAAGTTATTGGGGATTTAAAAAAATCTGTTCTAATTGTATAGGAGAAAGAACACAAAGATTAAATACTGATTAAACACAAAGAATAAATACAGATATTTATCATGTTGTGATTAAGCTCTGCTCCAGGAAATTCCTTACAGAAGATAAAATAATGTAGGAGACTGTTTTGGGTAAAGTAATACATCTCTAAAACATGTATGCTGCCTGATCCTTGTCTCCAAGTAGATCCATAGCTGTTAGCTACTACAGAAATTATTTCTTTGGTCTAAGACCATTAGAACATTAAATTCTGAAAGTAACAGGACATATGTCCTGTTACAGATGTGTTTTAATGCCCATATAAATATTAATTACACAGGACAGACAATGCAGAGCTATGAGTCCCAAGGAGTATTCTGATAGCAACTTTAGAAGAAAGGAATCATTGCATTTTAAATACTTCTTTAAGATTTACCTAAAAATGAACTTTAAAAGCTTCTAATATTACAATAAATTAAAGGCAGTTATTTTAATGTACCATTTCATGTCTGGAAATTTCTGTACTATTTCTTCTATCTATGCTGAAGTAGAGGAGGGCATGGCAACCCACTCCAGCATTCTTGCTTGGAGAATTCCATGGAAGAGGAGCCTGCAGGCTACAGTCCATGGGGTCACAAAGAGTCGGACACGAGTGAAGTGACCTAGAATGCTGAAGTAATTAAGGTTGGAACATGAATAAACTCTGCTAATGGGGAAAGCACATCAAAATCTACATGGGTTTGGTCTAAGTAATGGGACTCAATGAAAATAAAGTTGGGGCCTTAAAGGTACTTGTAGTCTCAGTGTTTACTCGCTTTGCACTAACTCTTTGTTTTGATATTTTCATTTAATCTCTCATACATATTTAGTGCCCGGATCCATCGTGCAAACAGGACTTGTTGGCCTACCTGGAACAGATTAAGTTCTACTCTCACCAGCTGAAGATCTGCAGTCAAGTTAAAGCTGAGATTCAGAACCTGGGGGGAGAGCTTATCATGTCAGCGGTGAGTGCTGCGCCACACTTACACATCACATGTGGAAGATGCTGGAAACAGCAGCTACAACCCACCTTACCCCACCAATTCTTATAGGGTCATGTAGGTTAGAAGAAATTCAACGAGTATATATAAAACTTCATGAAACTGGAATAGCAAGAAATCATGTCAGATTTCTTAAAGAAATGTTAAGTCAGTACAGCTTCTCTTTATTTACTTCAAAGATTTTAGAATGAATCAGGTTCTGGAAGCCACTTGAGTAAGGATTGAATGTTAATTTAGAGCATGGTATCTAGATTTCAAAAAGTATACAGATGCAACTCTGAATTGAATCCTTTAATTTTTATAAAAAAAATAAGTGCCTGTGGAATTGCAGACCCATGAAATAATTGCTTTCTCACTGTTAAGTAATATTCATTTCCCACCATTCATTTTTGTATCATAGAAATTCAGGTCTTGAAACTGTTATCTCCGTATGTAATTGTGACACCGGAGTATGGTAGAACATAAATAGATTTAGAGAAACTTTCACAGATTACTTGGTGAACCTGAGTTTCAAACTGCTCTAAAATGACCATGGTTGAAATAATGTCTACCTTTTCTACTCATCTTTTAATAACGGTAGATCATTTTTTTTGAGTGAGGATGGTAATAAAATAACGTTTGATATCTATATTCGATTCAGTTATCAGTGACTTTGAGAAGGACATGGACCAAGATTATAAATTTAAGTTAAAGCAAAACATCATAAACCTTCTAGGAAATTAAATTCATGAGGACAGATTTTTAAAAATTATAACAGCATAAATATAAATATGTACATCTAGGAGCTCTCTAGCCTGACTTTGGACTTTCCCCCAATGAGCTAACATTTTGTTTTTAAATGTTTATTTATTTGGCTGCACCGGGTCCTAGTTGCAGCAGGTGGGATCTTTAGGTGTGGCATACAGACTCTTAGCTGCGGCACGTGGGGTCTAGTTCCTTGACCAGGTATCAAACCCAATAGGAGTGTGGAGTCTTAGCCATTGTACCACCAGGTAAGTTCCTAAACTAACAACAACAACAACAAAGAACATAGCTGCGAAAACAAAAGCAAAGGTAATTCTCTGGTGGTCCAGCAGTGAGGGCTTTGCGCTTTCAGTGCCCAAGGCCCAGGTTCAATACCTGATCAAGGAACTAAAATGGTGCAAGTACAATGCCCCACTTGAAACAAAGTTCATTAGGTTTATATTAGTGAATACCAGAACTGCAGTTTACCTTCAAATGTCTATGCAGCCTCTGTTCATGTGGACATGCTTAAATCTTTGATAAACTGAAGACCAAAAATCACAAGTGAATATATTTGGAAATTATGTCCAAGGAATTATTAGAGATAAAAATTTAATTTCCTTGATATTCAAATTTTGCAAGAACAGTAACACCAACCAACATAGCCTGTGTTATATTGGTACTTTGTCCACTTTTCAAAGGAAAATGCATTTTAAGTAGTCACTGTCTGCAGGCTTAGTTGCTTCAGTCATATCTGACTCTTTGCGACCCCATGGACTATAGTCCCCAAGGTTCCTCTGTCCATGGGATTCTCCAGTTAAGAATACTTGAGTGGGTTGTTGCCATTTCTCACTGTCTGTCAACACAGAAATGTGTGTTTATGAATACATGCATGACTATATATATGTATGTATACAAACAGTGTGTGTATACGTATACACATAAAAATGTATTTTTATTTTGGATTACTAGGCACTCAGTCTTCATTTTCTCACTTAATATTATAGTACTTAAAATGTGTAAAAAGTATATTTTAGACCCAAGCCTGTCTTCTGTTTACTTTTCTCAATTTCATACGCTCACCATTATTCACAAGGTCTAAATACATATGAAATTTATTTTCCAATTATATATGTATTTCTTCATGTTGTCTAAAGCTAAGATTTCAAAAATGCTGACAGAAGTTCAGCTTATACATTATGTTAAAATGTATTACCATTAATTGTTCCTCCAAATATAATTTCCTCCAGATGTACAAATTGAGTTGGTATCCTTCCTGTTTGGTGATTCAAATTCATGAACTTTGTATATTTTACAGATAGATTAAGCATGAGTCATTTAGAATCATGATTTGAAACTTAAAAGCTGAGTCATTATATAAAATGAGGAATAGCATTGCAAATGCAATTCTATTTTGTCTTCATTGCACCCAAAATTTTCCATTAGAAAAAGTAAATCTGAAGAAAGGGAGCATGCCATGCACCTTTTTACATGTTTTACCGCCATCTGCTTGCAGGTCGATTCTGGAAAGCTTTTAAAATTCCTTTAATTTGTGTATGCCAAAGCCCAATTGCTTTATTTTCTCAGTGACCCTGAGTTCTCATCTTGTCTTCTTTCTTCTTTAAATTGAGCAGTCCTAATCTAAGTCATTGTTTTTCTTTGAGGTCTTTTTTTTTTTTTTTTGAGGTCTTTTGAAAGGAAATAAGCATGACTCTAAGGCAGGGAAACCCATTAAAAATTACAGAAATTTGGTATTCAAATCTATACCCTTCAAAGTTTGCATTCCAAAATCAGATTTATGAAACATTACTTTTAACAAATATATTTGGTTAAAAAGTGTATTACTGGAGTATATAGAATATATTTCTGGAATGAATGCACAGTGTATTCTGGATCTGGAGTATTAGTCTAGGATAAAAAAAGAAAGTTAATAACATAAAGAATTTGAAATCATTCTCATAATAGTCTATTTAATTAAATTTGTTTTCTAATGATTCTTATGTATATTTCAAGCATTTATCCTGAAGTTGTGCACTTCATTTCTAAGGACACCAAAGTGTAGTTTGTCCAAAACCCCAACAATGAATTGAGCATCTTCTCAGTACCAGGCATCTGAGAACATCGCGAGATGCAAAGATGAATATATCATGCCTCCTTCAAGATGATGAAACATGTGCAAAATTAAAGTACATAGTGAAAGTAGCTCAGTCGTGTCCGACTCTTTGCGACCCCAAGGACTATAGTCCATGTAATTCTCTAAGCCAGAATACTTGAGTAGGCAGCCTTTCCCTTCTCCAGGGGCTCTTGCCAACCCAGGGATTGAACCCAGGTCTCCCGTATTGTAAGCAGACTCTTTACCAGCTGAGCCACAAGGGAAGCCCAAGAATACTGCAGTTGGAGTAGCCTATCACTTTTCCAGTGGATCTTCCGACCCAGGAATTGAACCGGGGTCTCCAGCATTGCAGGCAGATTCTTTACCGACTGAGCTATCAGGGAATATAAGATACATCTAAATATACAAAGGTGTAACACACCATATGATGGTTAAATACACACAAGCACATGGTAAGAGGTGAAGGAATAATTAATTACACTGATGTGATGAGTGAAAAAGAGACAGGTCCAAAAAGTGGTTCAACTCTAATTTGATCCTTCATTAGTAAAAAGCAAAAGAAACAGGCAAAAAATAAATCAACTGTATATTTATGAGGAAAGGAGAGGACAAGGATTTGAGGTAGATAGAACAGCTGAAGTATAAAGATACAAATAGGGAAAGATGAGGTTTTATGTGGAAATAGCAAACAATCTAAACTGATTAGAAACAATTGTACTTGGTATTGTTGGCATATGTTATGAGGGATGGGAAATAGAAGAGGAGCTTTAAAAGAAACTGAGGCTGTTTCAGGATTACTAATAGCATTTTAACTATATTGTGTAGGCAACTGAGAGTAATTGAAAAAGTTGAAGTTTGAGATGGATATAAACAAATACATGTAATTATTTGAAGCTACCTTTTCAAAAAATAGTCCCTAACCTTTTATTTTCTATTAAAGTATAGCTGATTTACAATATTATATTCATTTCAGGTATATAACATAGTGGTTCAATGTTCTTGTAGATTATACTCTAAAGTTTTTATAGAGTAATAGTTACATTTCCATGTGCTGCAAAATAATCCTTGCATTTTTTCAACTGAAGCATAGGTGATTTATAATTTTGTACTAATTTACACCATACAAAAGTGTAAATTACTCATTGGAAAAGACTCTGATGCTGGGAGGGATTGGGGGCAGGAGGAGAAGGGGATGACAGAGGATGAGATGGCTGGATGGCATCACTGACTTGATGGACATGAGTCTGAGTGAACTCCGGGAGTTGGTGATGGACAGGGAGGCCTGGCGTGCTGCGATTCATGGGGTTGCAAAGAGTCAGACACGACTGAGCGACTGAATTGACTGACTGACACTGTACAACTAAGTGACTCAATGAAACAGTGCTTCAATGAACATTGGGGTGCATGTGTTTTGAGTTTCAGTTTTGTCCAGGTATATGGCCAGTAATAGAATTACTGGATCATAAGGTACTTCTGTTTTTAGTTTTCTGAAGAACTGCCAGACTGTTTTCCATAGTGACTGTACCAGTTTATATTCCCACCAACAATGTAGAAGGATTGCCTTTTCTCCATACCCTCTCCAGCATTGGTATTTGTAGATTTCTTAATAAAGTGTTATTAAGTGTCATTCTAATCAGTGTCAGGTGGTACCTTGTAGTTTGAACTTGCATTTTTCTCATAATTAGTGACATTGAGCATTTCTTCATGTGCCTACTGTCCATCTTGGGAGAAGGCAATGGCACCCCACTCCAGGACTCTTGCCTGGAAAATCCCATGGATGGAGGAGCCTGGTGGGCTGCAGTCCATGGGGTCTCGAAGAGTTGGACACAACTGAGCAACTTCACTTTCACTTTCCACTTTCATGCCTTGGAGAAGGAAACGGCAACCCACTCCAGTGTTCTTGCCTGGAGAATCTCAGGGACGGGGGAGCCTGATGGGCTGCCTTCTGTGGGGTTGCATAGAGTCGGACACAACTGAAGCGACTCAGCAGCAGCAGCAGCAACTGTCCATCTTTGTGTCTTCTTTGCAGAAATGTGTTTTAGGTCTTCTGCTCATTTTTTGATTAGGTTGTTTGTTTTTATGTTCTATGAGCTGTTTGTATATTTTGGAAATTAAACAATTTTGGTTTCATCATTAGCAAATATTTTCTCCCATTCCATAGGTTGTCTTTTTTATCATTTCCTTTGCTGTACAAAATCTTGTACGTTTGATTAGGTCCCATTTGTTTATTTTTGGTTTTATTTCTATTACCCTGGGAAGCTCCTTGAATTTTATTAATTTTATATGTAGTAATTTGTACCTCTTAACGCCTTACCCCCGTTTTGCTCCTACCCCCATCACTCTCCCCAGTGGTAACCTCTAGTTTGGTCTTTATATCTACAAGTCTATTTATTTATGCTATATTTCTTCTTCTTCTTTTTTTTTTTTTTTTTAGATTCTACACATAAGTAATAGCATACAGTATTTGCCTTCTCTATCTGACTTATTTCACTAAGCATAATACCCTTCTTGGTCCTTTCATGTTTTTGCAAATGACAGAATTTCATTATTTCGTACTGATGAGTAATATTCCTGTGTGTGTGTGTGCTTCTCTGTGTGGGTATGCTACATCTTTATTCTGATAGGGTGGTGATAGATGGAAAGATGAGGAACTGGAGAGAGAAGATTATTTAGATTTTTAAAAATACTTCAAGATCATTAACAGTGAGAACTTGAATTAAGGCAATATTAGTGAGAGTGGAGAAAATTTTTCCTTACAAGAAAAAATTCTGAGGCAGAAAGCATTAGAATCAGTAATCTACTGAGTATCAAGGATGAAGTAGGAAGAATTAAGACTTACCCCCAATCTTTTAAGATTTGGTAGTTTTCTTAGTTAAAAGTGTCATCATTAGCCAAAAACTATATATAGAAAAAAGAGCAGACCAGGAAGGGTAAGACAGCTCATTCAGTCTTTAGTCATAAGTGACTTAGTCATAAGTGAGTAAGAGGTATCAGAAGAGAAAAGTCTAGGAGAAGTTGGGCATATGGTTCTGGAACTGAGGAGAGAGGTATGAAGGATAAATCAGTCAGTGGAAGTATGCGAAAGACCAAACATAGCTGAGACAAAGATCCAGAAAGAATGTTTTTCCTCAACATGTGATTCTGGTGTGCCTGTATCAGATACAGAGATTTGGTTGTGGCAGTTTAAAGGATTTGGGATTTTACTATCTCCATTAAAAAAAATAATCAGAATGGGCAGTCCCAAATGTTAATTTCAGAGTCATCAGGGAATTGAGCATTTATGTCTTTCCACTTTATTATACTTGGCTTCTGGCTTTCATTTTTATAAGAATCAAAATATGCCTTCTCTAACTCTAGCTATGGCATTTATATTCCAGACAGTAAAAATGAAGAGAAACAGAAGTAAACATTCCTTACATCTGTTTTTTTAAGTCTCTTCCAAATGCCTTCTCTTACATATTATTGGCAAAACTTTAGTTATATGGCTATGTGGAACTGCAGAGGACACTGCAAATTGTAAAATCTGTTTGTTTCTGTGTGTTTTAATCTAGGCACTTCGCTTCCTCCAACTAAATCAGAGTTTTGTTTCTATGCCAAGAGAACAGATATTGAGTGACAACTACCAATTATATACCATACCCTGTGTGATGACCAAAATCACAGCAATACTCTTATATTTTCTAATTACCTGTTTTTAATATAATTTCTCCTTTAAAGTCCATAAATGTTTTTCAATGCTTGATGATACAGTGGTCAATGTCTACCAACACAGAAAATTCAAGTTAACTGAACCTTAAAGTGCATACTGGCTTTCATATTTCTAAGATATCTTTTCTTTTTTAAAACAGATGCAATAAGACAAAAGCAAAACTTAGGCCATAGTGGACTGAATACTGAATATGCAGTGAGAGAGAAAAGATGGTAACTTATTCTAGGTTTTCCTGTAGTGTTTGAGATAATAATCAGATATACTACCTGATGTATGCTAGACATTGTTCTGCCAGAGCTGAGCTTCAGGACATTGCGTGGCTTATGGAAACTGACAGCTTCATTTTATCCTTCAGTCACATGCAAATGAAGCCAGTGTGGCCTTCCTATGGCTATCTTCTTTCACAAAAAATGGGGGAGTATATAAAAGCTTAATTGAAAAAAAAAATGATAGCAAAGCACAATGAAACCATGTAATTAAATGTACTGTTGCAGATCATTTTCTATAGCCTCTTTGACTTATTAATGTACTAATTAGGAATACATTATAAATATAACTCTAAGAAGATTAAAATGTACTTAGGTTACCTAAGGACATTCCCATAAATTCTCCATCAGTTGTTTCTCTAGTGTCCTCAAGCATGGTGCCAAGTGGGGAAGCTGTTTTACTTTGTGAAAGGAGTCTTGCTATAAAGAAATAAATACCTTCATATCCTAGCCCACACATATATGTATGTAAAATTCAAAAGAAAAAGTCTAATGATTAAAATGGTTTTAAATTCTTAAAATTGCCCTTTCTCTAAGTGTTATGCTTCTAGGCTAGCAATTTGTTATATTACCTAGAACTGATTAATTACATAATTACCATGTTTTGTGCATTTCCCTTAATGTGTTTAATTGTGCTGTCTACCCAGAGGCAGGTGTGCCAAAGACACAGTTTTAAAAATTGGATAAATAATAAAACTAATCAGTCAGGGGGGAAAGGTCAGCAAGACAGAAAAATTTGCCAAACAGGAGCAATTTAACTTTAGCTGAAATCAAGGGACAGTGTGCATTCAACTAGGAACGGTAAGGAAGAGCAACAATACATTTATTGACCGAAAGAGACTAGGGCCTACAGAACCCTGGCAATGAACTACATTCAGAATGACTTAGTAGGTTAATGTGCTTACCATGTTCAGACATTAAGGGAATTAGTTAAGGAGCTTTCTGAACCCACTGCCTTCTTTGGTGGTCATCAAGAAAATTGGAAAAATGAAGAGATTTGGAAAACCAACTGAAGGATTTAGAGATTTTAAAAAAGGACTAGGAGATGTATGAAGTGGAATGAGGAGAGACGAAAGAAATGAAGAAGCAGAGAGGTATAAGGAGAAAGGTAAGGAGAAAAAAGTAAAGAGAAGGAAGAAGGCACTGCCAATAGATTTGGTGGTTTAGTCACTAAGTCTAAGGCCTAAGGGGAAGCCTCCTAAGGTCTGTTATTTCCATTTGCCTATCTAGCATTAAAAACAAACTGCAAACTCTCAAAATTCCTGAGAGTTAAATCTATTGGTGGGCTTCCCTCGTAGCTCAGTCAGTAAAGTATCTGTCTGCATCGCAGGAGACCTGGATTCAATTCCTGGGTCAGAAAGATCCCCTGGAGGAAATAAATAGCAACCCACTCCAGTATTCTTGCCTGGAGAATTCCATGGACAGAGGAGCCTGGCAGGCTATAGTCCATGGGGTTGCAAGAGTCGAGCACATCTTAGTGACTAAACCACAGCCATCAGTAACTCAAAGGCTGTTTTTGTTTTTGTTTTTGTTTTTTTTTAAATTTTCAGTCATATACAAATATATGTATATGTTTTTTAAAATCCTTTTCCCATTTAGGTTATTACAGAATATTGAGCCATATTCCCTGCATTATACAGTACGTCCTTATTGGTTATCTATCTTAAATATACCAGTTTTACATGTCAAGGTCTTCCCCGGTAAGGAATTTGCCTACAATGCACAGGAAGCATAGGTTCGATCCCTGGGTTGGGATGATCCCCTGGAGGAGGGCATGACAACACACTCCAATATTCTTGCCTGGAGAATCCCGTGGATAGAGGAGCCTGGTGGGCTCCAGTCCATGGGGTCACAAAGAGTCAGACATAACTGAGGCAACTTAACACAGCACAGTATAACCTGTCAATCCCAGACTCCCAAAAGAACATATTTTAAAAACTAAAAAGAATATGGGGTTGTTGTTTTCTCTTTCTTTTTCTTTTCCCCTTGCATTGTAGTAACGTGGACTATGAAATTGTCTTGGTGTTTAGGTGAGCTGATATCAGAATGGGTTAGATTTTCTTGGTTGTATATTTCTTGGTTTGTGTATTCCAAATGCATCCAGATATATGTAATAGCACATGTTATAACTACCTAATTCAAATCAATTTTACAAACTATGAAATAGGTCAAGAACTATCAATGACTTGTCTCAGTGCATGATGGTATCTAACAACAGAGTCAGGACTAGAATCTAACTTATGTTCTTTACTCCATCACTACTGAAAGTAAGCTCTTTAGCATCCCAGTGGGGTCAGTGCCAGAATGACAGGAGGTGGTCTTTGAATACTTAGCTCGGATAGTTGCTGTGGATGTCAAGAGATAAAGAATAATTTTAATTGAAAGATGTAGAAAACACTGACTAGAACAGAACATTATTTATAAAAATAATAATTTAATGATCCCATATTCTTTAGAAAGCCTAATCAGAACACACTTTTCACCTTCCCCTTTAACATGAGAAGCTAACAGGAGGCAATAGGAAAAGAAATAGAGTGGGGAAAGAAAGAAAAATATAAATGTGATGTGAGAGTCTTTATTGTTAAATTTACTTCGCATAATTATTTCCATGTTCTTACTGTATGTCAGATAGTTAGATATTATTAAAAAGAAAAATATTTGAAGAATATAAAACAATGGAAAAGACTATTTCTGATTTAGGAAAAAAAAAATTAGCTTGTTAATTGTTAACAATCCTTAGAGAAGAAGAGAGGGAATTCATTATTTCTCTTTTGTGCTAAACAATCTGAAACACAGAACTTCAAAGAGGTGGGAAGAGAGGACATGAAAATGTGCATGATGGATTTGACAGCTCTACGATGGTGCCAAATTCCCCATTAGACAAAGTGCAGCTGAAGGAAAAGAACAGAACTGGATGCAAACATCCTGATGATCAGTTCATCCTGAGTTCATCTGCAAACCAAGGAGAAAAAAGTGCAGGAAAAAAAAAAGGCGGGGAGAGTGGGGAGAAAAATTCAAGGAGCAAAAGATTCTAGGACAACAAAGTATTGGTGTCAAATCCCATAAAGGCATGGGCAGAAAGAGATAGATGCAAAACTGAAAGAGATATGAAAAAAAAAAAAAAAAACCACAAAGCAAAAAACACACAAAGCAGTGTGGATGGCATTTGTGGAAGCGTTCATTTAAGTCTGACTCATCTCATGCTGCATTTGTGCTTATTGTTGTAGATTATGAAGTAGTAGTAGTTATATTCAGAAAATAAAAAGTTCCTGTGAGAATGTGTTTGTGTATATGTGTGCAAAATCAATACAACCCCACAGTTTCCCCTTTTGATTGCTAAAGTCTGAATAATGTTAATACTAATAGTAAATCAATAATTGTTAGTAGTAAATATTACATATTGACTTCTATGTTTCTGATTATTCTAGGATTTCTCGTTTGGCACTTTCGGCATTTGGGATTTGGGTCTGGATAATTATTTATTCTAGGACTTCCCTGGTGGCTCAGTGGTAAAGAATCTGCCTGCCAATGCAGAAGCCTCGAGTTCAATCACTGGGCTGTAAAGATCCCCTAGATAAGTGGCAACCCACTGCAGTATTCTTGCCTGGAGAATCCCATGGAGAGAGGTGCCCAGCTGGCTACAGTCCATGGCATTGCAAAAGAGTAGGACATGACTAAGCAACTAAACAACAGCAATTATTTTTTTCTGGGGGATTGTCCTGTGCATTGTGAAATATTTAGCAATATCCTGGCACTCTGCCCACTAGATGCCAGCACCCACCCCCAACCCCTCAGTCAGTTGTGATAAACAAAAATGTCTTCAGACACTGCCAAATGCAAAATTGTCTCTGGGTGAGGACTATTGGTCTAAGGGAAGGTAAGAATTAAGAGAAAACTGATAGTGTTGCTACTGATGCCGTTACTCCTGCTAGGATCCCCTTATGTGGTCATTTTCCCATCTTCCAGCTGCCACAAGTGCTGGCTACTGACAGCTCACAGCTTCTCCCCTCTCTGGATAATCGTTCTCAGCCAAACAGGAATCACTCTGTCTGGGTGGTTATGTACCCCCATGCCTGCATGCCTGGAAGTCCAGAGCCGGTGACTGACTTAAGAGGAAACAAAAGGCCAGGCTCCTCACCTCAAGGTGGAGTCAGTTCTGCTATGCAGTTTCATAGCTCACTATGCAGTCATGCCAAAGCAGGCCTCTGGTTGAGACTAGTCATGTTCTTATTTAGTTCTACCCTCACCCGCCCTATTCCTCTTTCTTTCCTACCCTTTTCCTGAAAACAGACCTTCAGTAAACCAACTGCATAAATTCCTTTCAAGCTCTCTCTGTAGGTACCTACTCTGAAGACACATGCTAGCATTGCTGTGTCCTTTACTGTCATTTTCTTTAGAAAAAGAGAAGAGGTGATAGAATTTGCTGAAGACACCACTCTTACTGACACATTTGTATATATTCTCTTATCCTCTCAACAATGCTAAAAGTACACTTGTAAACTTGCAAATGTCACATGGTTAGTAAGTGATGGGAGTGAAAATGTGCATCCAGCCTTAGGTTATAGAGCTCATTGTGTCCCTTTGCACTTGTTAATATAGAATATACATTTATTCTCACTTTGCTGCCCTGAAACAATATGGAGGTCAGTCAACAATCCAAAGTTCTCGAATAATTCAGTTGGAAAGAAAAGACAGGCAAAAAAGAAAAAAAGGTTAATTTTAGGAAATGCTAATTCACATTGTGAATTCTATTTGTGAATCCTCATGCTTCAGAAAAACTTTACTTGTTTCATGAATCAAGAAATATATAAGAATTAAATGCTAAAACTTAGATCATAAAGAATATTTTTTAAGAAAACAACAAAAAAGTATATTACCAAGCTTCTGAGGAAATGGCTCTAGTTGAGTATATTAAACTGGAAGTAAATAAGTAACTATATAATATAGTTTTCATTGCTTGATGATAAGCAACATAGAAATTTCTTCAGAGAGATGAAAAAGGCTATCAGGCTTTAAATTTTAAAAAGAAATTTATTGTGCTTGTTCACTATTTGAGTAACAATTGATAACACAATAAATGGTGTCCTAACCTAGGGGGTCCATAAAAGACAGACGTTCAAATAGACATTTCTTACATTGACCCTCAAAAAACCTAACTAAACTTCAGTTTAGTCAAAGCTTTTCTGTAGGTAGTTATGAAAATATGATCTAGAAATGCTGCTTTCTGATGATGTAGCTGATGACAAAAATAATGCTCTGACAACCCAAGGACAGCAAGTGCATTAATTATCTCTTTGTAATATTAAATGTTGCAGGAAAGGCTTTGGTCAAGCCCTGGGTCACAGGCAATTCATCGCCAAATTTACGCAAAGGCTCTGTGGTTTTTCCAGAAGGACACATATTGTTTAGAAATCACTCATACACTGCAAACATTGACTATGTTTGTGTACCTGTGTGTATACACACGCATGCTCACATGTATGGTATTGCTAATGACAAAACTGACATCCTTTTGTGAATGTTTTAGGAGATTTACTTATGTTTGCAAGCACATGTAGAATATAAATTCATGCCCCTTCTGCACAAAAATAAATCATTTTTTTTAGTCTTGCCTCAGGTTCTCATCACAGAGCACAGAAAAGAATATCTATAATTGAAAAATAGAAATATAATGCTTTTCTAGTTATCTGCACTGAGTTGGTCAACTTAAGTTACATTCTCCTGTCATAACAAACACTTCCCAATTCTCAGTGACTTAAAGTGAAGTTTTCACTTCGTTCTCACATTTAAGTTTGATTCAAGTTATTAGAGAGCTTTTATTTACATAGTTACTCAGAACAAGGGTTTATGTACTTTCTCAAATCTCACTGTGAAGCCTCCAACATCTCCATCAGTTCAGTTCAGTCGCTCAGTCGTGTCTGACTCTTTGCGACCCCATGAATCTCAGCACACCAGGTCTCCCTGTCCATCACCAACTCCCGGAGTTCACCCAGACTCACGTGCATCGAGTCAGTGATGCCATCCAGCCATCTCATCCTCTGTCGTCCCCTTCTCCTCCTGCCCCCAATCCCTCCCAGCATCAGAGTCTCTTCCAATGAGTCAACTCTTCGCATGAGGTGGTCAAAGTACTGGAGTTTCAGCTTTAGCATCATTCCTTCCAAAGAACACCCAGGGCTGATCTCCTTCAGAATGGACTGGTTGGACCTCCTTGCAGTCCAAGGGACTCTCAAGAGTCTTCTCCAACACCACAGTTCAAAAGCATCAATTCTTTGGCACTCAGCTTTCTTCACAGTCCAACTCTCACATCCATACCTGACCACAGGAAAAACCATAGCCTTGACTAGACAAATCTTTGTTGGCAAAGTAATGTCTCTGCTTTTGAATATGCTATCTAGGTTGGTCATAACTTTCCTTCCAAGGAGTAAGCGTCTTTTAATTTCATGGCTGCTGTCATCATCTGCAGTGATTTTGGAGCCTAGAAAAATAAAGTCTGACACTGTTTCCCCATCTATTTCCCATGAAGTGGTGGGACTGGATGCCATGATCTTTGTTTTCTGAATGTTGAGCTTTACGCCAACTTTTTCACTCTCCACTTTCACTTTCATCAAGAGGCTTTTGAGTTCCTCTTCAATTTCTGCCATAAGGGTGGTGTCATCTGCATATCTGAGGTTATTGATATTTCTCCCAGCAATCTTGATTCCAGCTTGTGTTTCTTCCAGTCCAGCATTTCTCATGATGTACTCTGCATAGAAGTTAAATAAGCAGGGTGACGATATACAGCCTTGACGTACTCCTTTCCTATTTGGAACCAGTCTGTTGTTCCATGTCCAGTTCTAACTGTTGCTTCCTGACCTGCATACAAATTTCTCAAGAGGCAGATCAGGTGTTCTGGTATTCCCATCTCTTTCAGAATTTTCCACAGTTTATTGTGATCCACACAGTCAAAGGCTTTGGCATAGTCAATAAAGCAGAAATAGATGTTTTTCTGGAACTCTCTTGCTTTTTCTATGATCCATCGGATGTTGGCAATTTGATCTCTGGTTCCTCTGCCTTTTCTAAAACAAGCTTGAACATCAGGAAGTTCACGGTTCACATATTGCTGAAGCCTGGTTTGGAGAATTTTGAGCATTACTTTACTAGCACGTGAGATGAGTGCAATTGTGCGGTAGTTTGAGCATTCTTTGGCATTGCCTTTCTTTGGGATTGGAATGAAAACTGACCTTTTCCAGTCCTGTGGCCACTGCTGAGTTTTCCAGATAAGGCTAGAAATGTTAATCCTTGGCTGATAAATACTTCCAGGAGGAAAATAAGTTACTCTGTAAGGTCTTTAGATCATATCTGGTATATATGTGTGTGTGTGTGTGTGTGTATACATATATGTATACATATATATATATATATTGGTGAAAGTGAAATTGCTCAGTCATGTCTGACTCTTTGTGACCCCATGGACTCCTCTCTACCAGGCTCCTCTGTCCTTGGAATTTTCCAGGCAATAGTACTGGAGTGGATTGCCATTTCCTTCTCCAGGGGATGTTCCCAAACCAGGGATTGAAGCTGGGTCTCCCGCATCATAGACAGACACTTTATCGTCTGAGCCACCATAGCAGGTGCTCATTAAATATTAACTGGTGGTGGTAGTAGTAGCAGCAGCAACAGCAGTAGTAGCAGTAATCATAGTATTAGCTAATATAGTTTTCATGATGTGATATTATTCATCTAATTGTTATAAATGTTTATTTCAAATTACATGTAAGGAGAAGTCTAGGAAAATATTCTCCTTTTAGTGAGATAATTCCTCTGCATATCATAAGACTGCTTATTGCTTATCCATGTTTTCAGCAGTGGCACTTGATAAGGGCTTTGAAGAAGAAAATTATCTTTGCTTCTGAGCCAGGGTTAGTTTGGTCCATCCATGGCTGATGAGTAACAGAAGAATTGTATAATATAAGTCTTGGGCTGTCCTTAACTGCATTCAGCATAAGGTAAACAGTCTTCAGATAGATACTTGGACTTGTTGCTAATGCAAATGGAGACGTTTAACTCTTAGAATGAAGAAAGACGGGGCATAAAAATATGTTTATTCAACATTAGAGTATTTATGCAAATGTAATAGTTCAGAAATATTCAATTGCTTCACAGAGTAGAACTTCAGTTTAGTTCAGTTCAGTCGCTCAGTTGTGTCTGACTCTTTGCGACCCCACGAATTGCAGCATGCCAGGCTTCCCTGTCCATTACCAGCTCCTGGAGTTCACTCAAACTCACGTCCATCGAGCGGTGATGCCACCCAGCCATCTCATCCTCTGTTGTCCCCTTCTCCTCCTGCCCCCTATCCCTCCCAGCATCAGAGTCTTTTCCAATGAGTCAACTCTTCGCATGAGGTGGCCAAAGTACTGAAGTTTTAGCTTTAGCATCATTCCTTCCAAAGAACACCCAGGACTGATCACCTTTAGAATGGACTGGTTGGATCTCCTTGCAGTCCAAGGGACTCTCAAGAGTCTTCTCCAACACCACAGTTCAAAAGCATCAATTCTTCGGTGCTCAGCTCTTCACAGTCCAACTCTCCCATCCATACGTGACTACTGGAGAAACCATAGCCTTGACTAGATGGACCTTTGTTGAACTTAAGCCACCCCAAAATTCTGGGGAATCATTTTGGCAAAACTAACATCTCTGATAGCATAGGATTTGAAGGTGCAGAGAAGAGGACAACAGGTCAATATGTTACCGAAATGCTTAAGAACAGCACTAAATTAATAAACAAATACCTGTTTTAAGCAATAAATGACTAATATTGGTAGTAAAGAAAACACTCTGATTTGCATAGTCTGAAGGACTTCATATGCTGATTCTCAAGCACATATATGTAATATCAATGGTAATTTTCCCAGGAGAGCAACACTGAATGGAAGACTGAGCAGAGTCAAGGTCTTTATTTTAAACTTTGAGCAGATGGGGCACTTTTTGGACAAGGGTCTTATTCTTCACTTCTGTGTTGATTATAGGAGAATAATGATAATATCAATGATAACTAACATTTATCAAGCTCTCAATAATGACCAGATATTAATTGTTTTATATATAAGCAATGCTCTGAGAACAGTCCCACTGTTACCTTCATTGTAGAAATGAGAAACTAAGAAACTAACTAAACTCCTCCACCTCCATCCTCTGATTTAGGAGGGACTCTGCTGTCCCCAGTGTCCAATGATGGTAGCTTCCAGGTCTCAGAGCTAAAAGTTAGAATCGTTCATCTGTCTGCCTGTTTAAACACATGCTATACCATATTTCCAACACTGTATTCTGAAATAGCCAACAATGAGGACACTAGAATCATCCTCATGGTCTTATGTGTGTGTGTGTGTGTGTGTGTGTGTGTGTGTGTGTGTGCACTTAGTCATGTCCAACTCTTGGCAAGCCCGTGGCCTATAGCCCACCAGGCTCCTCTGTCCATGGGGTTTTAAGGTGAGAATACTGGAGCAGGTAGCCATTCCCTTCTCCAGGGGATCTTCCTGACCCAGGGATCAAACTCACATGTCTTATATCTCCTTCATTGGCGGTGAATTCTTTACCACTAGCGCTACCTGGGAAGCCCCCATGGTCCTTTACATACTCTCCTTTCTGGAGTGGAATTTGAAGCACAGCACTTTTAGAACTCAAAGTATTACACCTCTCCTTCACTAGCTCTTCATCAAGTTCTTTGAAGGCAAGGGCATTATCCTAAGGCATTTCTGCACATAGCCAGTCATTAAAGTAAAATTAAAACTCATATGCTGATGCATGTGTTGGTGCCAGACTTTACTTAAAAGGTGGCTCTAATGATAATACTTATGGCCATGACAGCATCCAATCATTTTTCACAGAAGATCCAACAATAGCCCTTGAACTTATGTTCACTGGTATGCTCCTGTCTTCCCTATGTCTCACTATATATATCTGCTGGTTGTTAGGATACCTTTTTGACCTCTACTTGGTCTCTTTTGAGTTTTAAGCAATTACTGGAGTCTATGAAACAAGCCTCCCCTTTGTACTATTTGCTTTAATTAGACCTCTCATTTGAGCTCTTGCTGAGTCAATATTTAGTTCCTTGTCTATATCCCTGGGACAACCTGAAACGTTCCATACGCTGACTAAATGACTCACTCTGCACGGACATATGAGCCGATTACCTTAGTTTGCATTCTCTCTCCCTGTGCAATTTCAAGGGATGCCAGCTGCTACAAAACTCCTTCACTTTGCCTTCCACCTTAATTGTGCTCCTCCATGGTTTACCTGGCAGTTCCTTTTTCTGGATGATAAATTAGAAAGGAACAGAAGGAAGAACAGTCCTCAGCATTATCTTACTGATTTTGTTTGTAGAGCTATTTCTCTAATGTAGCATTTTCAAATAGGTCCATTATACATCTGCTTCTCCACCTGAGAGCACCCGCCATACCAGGTGCAATGCCATCCATGGCGTGCTTTTGCCTAGTAGCATTAAGTGCCCGGGAGTGAGCCGAAAAGAAATGGGAAAGTGATGAACCAAGTTTCAGAATAACCACAGTTTGTTTACACTTCACAGCACGTGTGTGCTCAGTCACTTCAGTCCTGTCAGATTCTTTGCAACGCTATGGACTGTAGCCCTCCAGGCTGCTCTGTCCATGGGATTCTCCAGGCAAGAATACTGGAGTGGGCTGCCATGCCCTCCTCCAGGGGATCTTCCTGACCCAGGGATTGAACCCATGTCTCTTGTGTATCCTTCACTGACAGACGTGTTCTATATCCCTGGGACAGCTAGCACCACTAGCACCAGCTGGGAAGCCCCATGATTTAGAGGGGTCAGTGTAAATATTTGGATTGTGGTCCATGTTAAGAAAAGTGATCTAAAAGCTGAGAAAGATGGTCTGTTAATTCAACAAGAGGACTTAAGAATCTGCTCTGGTCTACCTTACAGATTTAAAGGGCTTCTCAAGTAAAAAGCGTTTTGTTTTACCCATTATCTCTGGGAACATACATCCAGGGCTTTTACCTAAATATGAAAATACATACATATGTACACATATATGAAAGTTAGCTTTTTTAAAAAAAAGATAAATTTATGCTTGATTTTCCGATTTAAAGTTTAGATATGATAATATAAGAATAGCTAACTTGCTAAAGCCTAATAACCTGTAAGCTACTATGTCTAATATACATCATCCTTTTTAGTAATTATCTGCCTAGCTTGTATGTTGTGTCGTCTCCACTTTGGGTCTATGTCTCATAGAAGTTTAATAATTTGTTCCAGTTCACACACTTATTGTAAGATAAAGCCACAGGGAGAACTCAGGCCTTTCTGACTCTAACATTCACACATATACCTTCTAAAGAGGTTCTTGCTCTGTAAAGAGATTGAATCAGAAATTAGGGACCTATTCATGATGCCTAAGCCTTCAAGGAACCCTGTATTGGTCACATTTGTGGGACCTTAGGCCTATGGAAATAGAAATGCTGATGAGAGGTCCACTTTGCCACCCTACCATTTACCTTGGTAGCTGCATGCAGTAAATGGGTTTGATATAAAGTCACCTGGAGATTATTTTCTTATGTCATTTCAGAATATGGTATTGTTTCTCATTAGAATATCCCATCAGTAATAGTGAAGAGTATTTGCACAGTTGCAATTTGTATAGATCTCTGTTCAAAACTATCACCTTAGCATCCAGAACACAATGTATATTTAAAAATCACATTATTATTACCAATAGCAGCAATGACAATAGTTAACTTTTAGAGGGGCCTGCTATATGCCAGAGAGTGTTTTAAGGTGCTTATATGAATTATTTTATTTAATCTTTAAAATACTTTAATTAAATCTCTGATATTATTGTCACAACTTTGCAAGTTAGGGGGCTTCCCTCGTAGCTCAGTGTCGATAAAGAATCTATCTGCAATGCTGGAGACCTGGGTTTGATTCCTGGGTTGGGAAGATTCCCCTGGGGAAGGAAATGGTAACTCACTCCAGTATTCTTGCCTGGAAAATCCCATGGACAAAGGAGCCTGGCAGGCTACAGTCCATGGGGTCGCAAGAGTCAAGCATGACTTAGTGACTAAATCAGTAAATTAAAACTTGAGGCAAAAATTAAGTATTTGGCCACCAAGATGACACAATTAGTTTGTGGTGGAACCAAAGTTCAAATCTAGGCCTTTTGACACCAAAGTTTGCACACCTAACCATTATATTTCACTATGTTTCAAATCTAAATATTCTGTAAGTAAATGAATAATGTATTTTAGCTTGGTGATACAAAATTCTTCTGTTATAAATATCTTTTAATTTCTAATGCTCTATTTCTCCCTATAAGAAGTTTTGATAGAAAGACATATTGCTAAGTGGAAGGGAAAGAAACAATAAACATACATTCGTAGGGATGTGTCTCACAATTTCACTCTCCTTGCTATCATCCCCAAGCTCTTATGCATCTCAAGCTGTTCTCCACACCACCAGAGAGCCTGTCCTCCATCCTGCTCTGCAATTTATTTTAATGATATTAAGATAAGCTTCCTTTCATGAAAGCTGAGCAGATGAATATAGTGTTATTCTCTGAAATTTAGGTAAAATCTATTCCTTTGACACTTTTATAGATTCACCTATGTCAAGTGTGTGTGTGTGTGTGTGTATGTGTGTGTGTGTTTTCTGATTGTCTAAACAAACAGTAAAATAAAACTAAACAGGTAATGGGGGCTGTGGGGAAAGAATTTGTGTGAGATGAATATTCCATGTTAAAATAGAGTGATCCAGAAATACATAAGTCATAAAAAAGAGTGGAAATGTTCCAAAATGTGATTTTTACACACTTAGATCAGATCAGATCAGTTGCTCAGTTGTGTCCGACTCTTTGCAACCCCATGAATCGCACACGCCAGGCCTCCCTGTCCATCACCAACTCCTGGAGTTCACTGAGACTCACGTCCATCGAGTCAGTGATGCCATCCAGCCATCTCATCCTCTGTCGTCCCCTTCTCCTCCTGCCCCCAATCCCTCCCAGCATCAGAGTCTTTTCCAATGAGTCAACTCTTCACATGAGGTGGCCAAAGTACTGGAGTTTCAGCTTTAGCATCATTCCTTCCAAAGAACACCCAGGGCTGATCTCCTTCAGAATGGACTGGGTGGATCTCCTTGCAGTCCAAGGGACTCTCAAGAGTCTTCTCCAACACCACAGTTCAAAAGCATCAATTCTTCAGCACTCAGCCTTCTTCACAGTCCAACTCTCACATCCATACCTGACCACAGGAAAACCCAGAGCTTTGACTAGACGAACCTTTGTTGGCAAAGTAATGTCTCTGCTTTTGAATATGCTATCTAGGTTGCTCATAACTTTCCTTCCAAGGAGTAAGCGTCTTTTAATTTCATGGCTGCAGTCACCATCTGCAGTGATTTTGGAGCCCAGAAAAATAAAGTCTGACACTGTTTCCACTGTTTCCCCATCTATTTCCCATGAAGTGATGGGACCGGATGCCATGATCTTCGTTTTCTGAATGTTGAGCTTTAAGCCAACTTTTTCACTCTCCACTTTCACTTTCATCAAGAGGCTTTTGAGTTCCTCTTTCACTTTCTGCCATAAGGGTGGTGTCATCTGCATATCTGAGGTTATTGATATTTCTCCCAGCAAGCTGATTCTAACTTCTCCCCATTATTGCAAATCATCAACATCTTTAGAACATCTCAGGATTGTGTTTTTGACTAGCTTTAATCAGGCAGAGCAAACCACAATTGTATTTGAGAGGTAAACATTAGAATCAATTTAATAAAGATATTAAATCCAAATTGGAAAGTGATGATTAAATTATTTAAATACCAGGGAAACTCTTTAATAATGCTTAGCATATAACAAGTGCTGCATACTGTGCATTTAAACTGTATAAATTTTGAATAGATTTGTGATCTTGGAAGAGGTAATAAATCTTATTTTTGTTGTTTTTCAGTGGCTGAGTTGTGTCCGACTTTTTGCAGCCCCATGGACTGCAGCAAGTCAAGCTACTCTGTTTTCCACTATGGAGTTTGCTCAAATTTGTTTCCATTGAGTCAGTGATGCTATCTAACCATCTTGTCCTCTGCTGCCCCCTTCCCCTTTTGCTTTGAGTCTTTCCCATCAGGGTCTTTTCCAATAAGTTGGCTCTGCAAATCAGGTGGCCAAAGTATTAGACCTTCAGCTTCATTACCAGTTCTTCCAATGAGTATTCAGGGTTGAGTTCCTTTAGGATTGACCTTACAGTCTAAGGGACTCTCAAGAGTCTTCTCCAGCAGCACAATTCAAAGGCATAAATACTTTGGCACTCAACCTTCTTTCATAGTCCAACTCTCAACATCTATACATGACTACTGGAAAAATCATAACTTTGACTCTATGGACCTTCATTGACAAAGTGATGTCTCTGCTTTTGAATACATTCTCCAAGTTTGTCATAGCTTTCCTTCCAAGGAGCAAGCATCTTTTAATGTCATGGCTACCATCACTATACATTATTTTGGAGGCCAAGAAAATAAAATATGTCACTGCTTCCTTTTTTTTCCCCCATCTAGTTGCCATTTGATGGGACCAGATGCCATGAACTTTGTTTTTTTTGAATGTTGAGTTTTAAGCCAGCTTTTTCACTATCCTCTTTCACCCTCATCAAGAGGCTCTTCAGTTCCTTTTCCTTTTCTGCCATTAGAGAATGTCATTTGCATATCTGACACTGCTGATATTTCTCCCAGCAATCTTGATTCCAGCTTGTAATTCATCCACCCCAGCATCCTGAGTGATAGAAGTTAAATAAGCAGGGTGACAATATACAGCCTTGTCATACTTCTTTCCCAATTTTAAACCGATCAGTTATTCCATGTCCGATGCTGACTGTTGCTTCTTGACCCACATACAGGGATCTCAGTAACCAGTAAGGTAGTCTGGTACTCCCATTTCTTTAAGAATTTTCCACAGTTTGTTGTGATAAATGTTTTTTTCTCTGTCTCTCTCTTTTTTTGCCTAATGTAAAATGGGAGTTTAAATCTCACATATCCCACTGACGGTTTTTTTTTTGGTTCATCTGTAGAAATAAACGTGATAATGGGTGTAATATTTTTGTTGTAACGAATGAGTAAATACTGATTATTGTTTTGAGATTCATGATAACCATAAATTACATACTTTATATATAACATGGGGCTTCCCTGATAGCTCAATTGGTAAAAAATCTGCTTGCAATGTGGGAGACCCCTGTTTGATTCCTGGGTCAGGAAGATCCACTGGAGAAGGGAAAGGCTACCCACTCCAGTATTCTTGGGCTTCCCTGAAGCTCAGCTGGTAAGTAATTCGCCTGCAATGCAGAAGACCTGGGTTTGATACCTGGGTTGGGAAGATCCCCTGGAGAAGGGAAAGGCTACCCACACCAGTTTTATTCTGGCCTGGAGAATTCTATGGACTGTATAGTCCATGAGGTCGCAGAGTTGGACATGACTGAATGACTTTCACTTTCATATATAACATGAGTTAAACAAGTTTAATAGTCTGAGAAAGCATACTACCACCATGTGTAATATTGATTTTGTTTTGAAAAACACCCCAAGATTTACAAGTTGATTTATGAATAAGCTATCATCCCGAAATTTGATTGGGAATCTGTGAATGTCTGTATTTTGCCAGGTATAAGACTGGAAGACTAAAAACCTTAAGTCTGATAGATTTTGTTATAGTAAAGGGATAGAACTTATGAATCTAAATTCTGTTTTGTGCTAAAAACCCACTTGTATATAAGCAAGGTCTGTAAGTAAAATGAATCCACAGATTTTCTAAATAAATATCTCTGTAGTCTTCCTTTGTCCCAAGTCTCATCTAACCTCTTCTCAATATGTTTTAAGAGAGGTGGTATAGGTTGCCTAGCAAAATCCATGGTACCATAATGTATATTGGTCATAAATATATAAAAACACAGTAAAATAATATATTTTGCTAGCTATCTGATATGGTAGGGTGAGGCCAAGAGCTGTAATTGGCCATACTGTTATTATTAATGTTTTAGACTAATATGAGGCTGCTGCTGCTGCTAAGTAGCTTCAGTCGTGTCTGACTCTGTGTGACCCCATAGATGACAGCTCACCAGGCTCCCCCATCCCTGGGATTCTCCAGGCAAGAACACTGGAGTGGGTTTCCATTTCTTTCTCCAATGCATGAAAGTGAAAAGTGAGAGTGAAGTCACTCAGTTGTGCCAGACTCTTAGTGACCCCATGGACTGCAGCCCACCAGGCTCCTCCGTCCATGGGATTCTCCAGGCAAAAGAGTACTGGAGTGGGGTGCCATTGCCTTCTCCAAATATGAGGCTAGATATCATCATATATTCCCTCTCAATAACTAGCTGCCAGGTTCCCTAATATTATGGAATAATATTGAATAGAACTTTTACAATTTCTTTTGATTTAGAAGGATTCTCCAGGCAAAAGAGTACTGGAGTGGGGTGCCATTTCCTTCTCCGAATATGAGGCTAGATATCATCATATATTCCCTCTCAATAACGAGCTGCCAGGTTCCCTAATATTATGAAATAATATTGAATAGAACTTTTACAATTTCTTTTGATTTAGAAGTGCAAAGAATAAGTGTATTCCTTGCTTAGTATTGCAGTCTGTCTGGATTTTTACAACATACTGATTACTTAAAGTCCTTCTTTCAGAGTCAGAAATGCTTTTTATGCATTAAAGGAAACACTGAGTTCCATCAAACTGAAATTGAATTACAAATTAGAAGTGGTTGTCTTGTCTTTTGGTTGGACTATGCTTTTATTTATTAACTTTATCAGTTAGTAGGCACACACACATGTTATTTAATCAACAGAAACCTGTTGCCCAATTCACATTGGCTTATTTTTCCATGAGCAATACACAATTCCCTAATGGATATTTCATGTTGCTTGCCTTTATTAAGATGAAAGGTTTGGTGTTCAAGTTGCTTTTACCCTGAACACCACCATATGATGTTTTGTTGCAACCTTACTAAAGCAGAACAGACAGATTAAGTTAGCCAGTTTTATGAAATAGTTTCACTCCAACACATTCTTGCTTGTTTATATTAACAAAATTGCACTACAATAATAGTTTGAGAATCTAACATGTATGCAAATAGATGGTGTTTTGTTAACTGATTTGTTCATTTGAGATTTAGAAGGGATGCACAAGAGATGCTAGCATTAGTGAAGTCGCTTAGTCGTGCCCGACTCTTTGTGACCCCATGGATAGTAGCCTGCACCAAGCTCCTCCGTCCATGGGATTTTCAAGACAAGAAGTACTAGAGTGGGTTGCCATTTCCTTCTCCAGAGAATCTTCCCAACCCAGGGATCGAACCCAGGCATTAGGAGGTAATGAAAACTCAAAGAATTCCATTTGGCTAGGGTGTAGTTTCTAGTACAGTATAAGGAGTGGTAAAATATCGGTAGAGTATAGAGTATGTTCCAAGTATCTCTACTAAATCAGGAATGGTGTGAGTGATGTCTTAGTGTGCTAGGGCTGCCGTAACAAAATACCATGGATGAGATGGTTTAAACAACAGAGATTTATTTTCTCACAGTTCTTGAGACTGGAGTGTCCTAGTGAAAGTTCCAGGTGATTTGGTTCCTGGTCAGAGTTCTCTTCCTACCTTGCAGATAGCTGCCTTCTTGCAATGTCCTCACATGGTAGAGAGAGAAAGAGAGACAGCAAGGGAGAGTGAGATTTCTTCTCCTTATAAAGATACTAATCTTATTTAACTGGAGCTCCATCCTTATGAATATTTATTTTTTAAAATTTTAGCTTTATTGAGATGTAATGAAAAATTATTACATATTAAAAGTGTACATTGTGATGATTTACTCTACGTGTCCATTGTAAAAGAATTTTACTCCATCTAGTTAATTAATCTATTCCCACACAATTTTTGTTGTCTGGTGAAAGCATTTACAGTTTACTCTCTTAGCAAATTTCAATTATATGATACAGTGTTACTAACTATAGTCACAGCCTTTTATATTATATCCTTGGTATGTGTGTGGTAAGTTGCTTCAGTCATATCCAACTCTTTGTGATCCTATGGACTGAACCCTCCTTAGACTAAACTTATTTCTCTTATACCTGAAAATTTGTACCCTTTTATCAGCCTCTCCTTATTTCCTCTACCTGCCAGCCCCTGGAAACCACTTTTATATGCTTTGTTTCTATGAAGCTGATTTTTTTTTTTTTTTTTAAGATTCTAAATATAAGCAATGCTGCTGCTGCTGCTAAGTCGCTTCAGTCATGTCCTACTCTATGCTACCCCATAGAGAGCAGCCCACCAGGCTCCCCCATCCCTGGGATTCTCCAGGCAAGAACACTGGAGTGGGTTGCCATTTCATTCTCCAGTGCATGAAAGTGGAAAGTGAAAAGTGAAAGTGAAATCGCTCAGTCATGTCCGACTCTTAGCGACCCCATGGACTGCAGCCTACCAGGCTCCTCTATCCATGGGATTTTCCAGGCAAGAGTACTGGAGTGGGGTACCATTGCCGTCCTCATATTTCTCTTTTTTCTATCTGGTTTATTTCACATAGCATAGTACCTTCAAGGTTCATACATGTTAACATAAATGGCAGGATTTCCTTTTTTCTCATGGCTGAATAATATCCATTGTATACATACTACTACTACATTCATCCATTGATAGATATACACTTCAAAAATGTGCACAACCTAAAGGTTAAGAGTTATGTTTTATTCAGTGGTCATTTTTAAGACTTCAAGTGTGGGAGGCAGCGTCTTATCTCAAGTAACCCTGCTCTGAGGAGATGAGGGAGGGGAGCCCCAGAATACATAGGAATTTTGCAACAAAGGGCAGGTAGTTTAAACATCAGAAGGTTATTGCTTATCAAAGAAAACCAGATATACCGAGTTAATAAATTTA
Organism: Bos indicus x Bos taurus; assembly: GCF_003369695.1. Taxonomy (NCBI): domain Eukaryota; kingdom Metazoa; phylum Chordata; class Mammalia; order Artiodactyla; family Bovidae; genus Bos; species Bos indicus x Bos taurus. Next base: position 22,281,857 of record NC_040103.1, on the reverse strand, counting down.
GTGCTTTTCCATGTATGGGAAGATGCAAAGAGTCTGGGCTTACTGAAATCATTCCCTTGATAAACTACTTTTCTACTCTTTTTTTCTATGAATTTGACAATTTCTTTATTTATTTTTTAAGATTCTAAATATAAGCAATACCATGCAGTTGTTCTTTTTTTATCTGACTTATTTTATTTAGCATAATACTTTTAAGGTTCATTCCTGTGGTCATAAATATCAGAATTTCCTTCTTTCTCATGGCTGACTAGTGTTCCATTGTATTACACACTCTCTCTCTCTCTCTCTCTCTATATATATATATATATATGAATGAAGTATATATATATACTTCATTCATCCATTGATGGATACTTAGATTGTTTCTATATCTTGGCTATTGTGAATTTGTGAATAATGCTGCAAAGAACATGGGGGATCAGACATGTCTTCAATATCCTGTATTAATTTCCTTTGGATATATACCCAGAAGTTGGATTTCTTGATCATACAGTAATTCTTTGAGTTTTAAAAACTTCCATAACTATTTCCATATGGCTGAACTAATTGAAATTTCCATCAGTTCCCAAGGTTTCCCTTTCTTTATATCCCTGCAAATAATTACTATTTCTTGTCCTTTTGATAATAACCACTCTAAGAGTTGAGGAATTATATTTCATTGTGGTTTTGATTTGCATTCCCCTGATGATTAGTGATGTTGACTACCTTTTCATGTACCTGTTGGTCATTTTTATGCCTTCATTGGCAAAGTATATGTTCAGTTTTCCTGTCAATTTTTTATTGTATTGTTTTGCTTTTTTTCTATTGAATTGCTTATATATTTTATATGGTAACCCCTTATCTGATATGATTTGCAAATATTTTTGCCTATTGTATATATTGACTTTTCATATTTTGATGATTTCTTTTAAGGTATTAAAGCTTGCCTTTTAGATGGATGTAGTCTCATTTGCTTTTACTGCCTTAGCTTTTATTGCCAAATCAAAAAAAAAAAAGTGCCAAAACTAACGTCAAGGACTTTACCCTTCTTATTTTCTTCAATGAGTCTATAATTTCAGGGTCTTATGTTCAAGTATTCATCCATTTTGAGTTAATTTTTGTGGATGGTGTAGGATGGTAGTCTAGTTTCATTTTTTTGCATGTGGCTGTCTAGTTTTCCCAAAACCTTTTTTTGAGGAGACTATCATTTTGTTTCTTTCTTAGCCATGCCTCACAGCTTTTGGGATCTTAGTTCCCCAATCAGGTATCGAACCCTGGTCCCTGTGAGTGAGAGCACCGTGTCCTAATCACTGGATTGCTAGCAAATTGCCAAGACTATAATTTTTTTTTGTTTGTTAGTGCTGGTCTTGATTGCTACATGGGCATTTCTCTAGCTGTGGTGAGCAGATGCTATTCTCAAGCTGCTTGAGAGTGTGGGCTTCTCTTTGCAGAAGCTTCTGTTACTACAGAGTACAGTATTTAGGGAATGTGGGCTTCAGTAGTTGGGGCACACAGGCTTAGTTGGAATGTGGGATCTTCCTGGATCAGAGATCAAACCCATATCTCTGGCAGCTGGATTCCTTACCACTGAACCACAAGGGAAGACCCCTGAAGACTATAATTTTAAAAACAAACCTTTTTGTTTGTTAAAGCCACCTTCTTTGCTCTTAGTGGCTCCCAAGATTCAAGGTCATACTAAGCTTTGTCATTGTCCCAACAGAGAAGATCATGGTCTTCACTTAGATGCAGGTTGATTGGAAGCCAGTACACTCCGGCAGCAGCTTTTAAATTATGCCAATAGAGCAGCAGCTTTTAAATTATGCCAATAGACTTCTTTCTTATGAAGATTAAGAAATAAGAGTTTCTCTGTTCTCTCTGTCATGAGCCCCTAGGGGTAGGGTGGGAAGAGATTGCTGATTAAAAACTGTTTCTCTGTATACTGTAGTTTTGTGGAAGAGGCAAACACAGGCCACTAGAGCCTAGTGATCCAGGGGTGTGTCCCCTGAATGTCAGCTGCAAAAGCTAGGTTCCAGACCTGTGTATTAGCTACTGCTGGGGAGGCTCTAGCAATTTGTAGAGGCTACAGGCAGAATGTGGAGACTGTATCTGCATGCTTCCTTGGTCATTCAGTCCTGTCTGACTCTTTGCAACCCCATGAATTGTAGCACTCCAGGCTTCCCTGTCCATCACCAAGCCCCAGAGCTTGCTCAAAATGATGTCCATTGAGTCATTCATGCCATCCACCCAACTCATCCTCTGTCGTCCCCTTCTCCTCCTGCCTTCAGTCTTTCCCAGCATCAGGGTCTTTTCCAATGAGTCGGTTCTTCACAACAGGTGACCAAAGTATTGGAGCTTCAGCTTCAGCATCTGTCCTTCTGATGAATATTCAGGACTGATTTCCTTTAGGATTGACTGGCTTGATCTCCTGCATTCCAAATAACTCTACAGAGCCTTCTCCAACACCACAGTTCAAAAGCATCAATTTTTTGGCACTCAGCTTTCTTCACAGTCCAACTCTCACATCCATACATGACTACTGGAAAAAACTGTAACTTTGACAAGATGGACCTTTGTTGGCAAAGTAATGTCTCTGCTTTTTAACAATCTGTCTAGGTTGATCATAGCTTTTCTTCCAAGGAGCAAAGTCTTTTAAATTCATAGCTGCGGTCATCATCTGCAGTGATTTTGGAGCCCAAGAAAAGAAAGTCTGTCACTGTTTCCATTGTTTCCCCATCTATTTGCCATGAAGTGATGAGACTGGATGCCATAATCTTTGTTTTTTGAATGTTGAGTTTTAAGTCAGCTTTTTCACTCTCCTCTTTCACTTTCAAGAGGATCTTCAAATTTCTCTTCACTTTCTGACATTGGGGTGGTGTCATCTACATATCTGAGGTTTGATATTTCTTCCAACAGCCAGCTTGTGCTTCATGCAGCCTGACATTTCACATGATGTACTCTATACATTAAATAATTAGGGTGACAATATACAACCTTGAAGTACTCCTTTCCCAATTTTGAACCAGTCCATTGTTCCATATCGGTTCTAACTGTTGCTTCTTGACCTGCATACAGGTTTCTCAGGAGGCAGGTAAGGTGGTCTGGTTTCCTGTCTCTTTAAGAATTTTCCGCAGTTTGTTGTGATCCTCACAATCAAAGGTTCTAGCATAGTCAATGAAGCAGATGTTTTTCTGGAATTTTCTTGCTTTTTCTATGATCCAACAGATGTTGTCAATTTGATCTCTGGTTCCTTTGTCTTTTCTAAATCCAGCTTGAATACTGGAAGTTCTCTGTTCACATACTGTAGAAGCCTAGCTTGGAGAATTTTGAGCATTACTTTGCTGGCGTGTGAGATGAGTGAAAATGTGCAATGAACATTCTTTGGCATTGCCTTTCTTTGGGATTGGAATGAAAACTGACCTTTACCAGTCCTGTGGCCACAGCTGAGTTTTCCAAATTTGCTGGCTTATTGAGTTCACAGTATCATCTTTTAGGATTTGAAATAGCTCTGCTGTAATTCCATCACCTCCACTAGCTTTGTTTGTAGTGATATTTTCTAAGTCTCACTTGACCTCACACTCTAGGATGTCTGGCTCTAGTCCAGTGATCACACCATTGTGGTTATCTGGGTCATTAACATTTCTTTTGTACAGTTCTTCTGTGTATTCCTGCCACCTCTTAATATTTTCTGCTTCTGTTAGGTCCATACTGTTTCCATCCTTTGTTGAGCCCATCTTTGCATGAAATATTCCCTTGGTATCTCTAATTTTCTTGAGGAGATCTCTAGTTTTTCCCATTCTATTGTTTTCCTCCATTTCTTTGCAATGATCATGTAGGAGATTTTCTTATCTCTTCTTGCTGTTCTTTGGAATTCTCATTTGTATGGATAGATCTTTCCTTTTCTCCTTTGCCTTTCACTTCTCTTCTTTTCTCATCTATTTGTAACACCTCCTAAGCTTGCTATTTTGCCTTCTTGAATTTCTTTTTCTTGGGGGTTGAGGAGGAGGGGAAGTGTTTTGATCACATGCTCCCGTACAATGTCAGGAACCTCCATCCATAGTTCTTCAGGCACCCTGTCTATCAGATCTAATCCCTTGAATCTATTTGTCACTTTAATTTAGGTCATAGCTGAATGGTCTAGTGGTTTTTCCTACTTTCTTCAATTTAAGTCTGAATTTGGCAATAAGGAGTTCATGATCTGAGCCACAGTCAGCTCCTGGTCTTGCTTTTTCTGACTGTATAGAGCTTTTCTTTCTTCAGCTGCAAAGAATATAATCAGTCTGTTTTCAGTATTGACCATCTGGTGATGTCCATGTGTAGAGCTGTTTCTTATTGTTGGAAGAGGGTGTTTGCTATGACCAGTGCATTCTCTTGGCAAAACTATTAGCCATGGCCCTCCTTCATTTTGTATTCCAATGCCAAACTTGCCTGTTCCTCCAGGTATCTCTTTACTTCCTACTTTTGCATTCCAGTCCCCTAAGGACATTTTGGGGTGATGTCCTATGATGAAAAGGACATCTTTTTTTGGTGTTAGTTCTAGAATTCTTGTAAGTCTTCATAGAACTGTTCATCATCAGCTGTTTTTCAGCATTAGTGGTTGAAGCATAGATGTGGATTACTGTGATTTTGAATGGTTTGCCTTGGAAATGAACAAAGATTATTCTGTCACTTTGAGATTGCACCCAAGTACTGCATTTTGGACTCTGTTGTTAACTATGAGGGTTACTCCATTTCTTCTAAGGGGTTCTTGTCCACAATACTAGATTTAGTGGTCATTTGAGTTAAATTTGCCTATTTCTGGTCCATTTTAGTTCACTGATTTCTAAAACGTTGATGTTCACTCTTGCCATCTCCTATTTGACCACTTCCAATTTACCCTAACTCATGGACCTAACATTCAAAGTTTCTATGCAGTTTTGTTCTTTACAGCATCTGACTTTACTCCCATCACCAGTCACATCCACAACTTGCATTGTTTTTGGTTTGGCTCAACCTCTTTATTCTTTCTGGAGCTATTTCTCAACTTCTCCAGTAGCATATTGGTCACCTGCCACCTGGGGAGTTCATCTTTCAATGTCGTATCTTTTTACCTTTTTATACTGTTCATGGGGTTCTCAAGGCAAGAATACTGAAGTGTTTTGCCATTCCCTTCTCCAGTGGATCACGTTTTGTCAGTACTCTTCAGCATGACGTCTTCATGGCATGGCTCATAGTTTCACTGAGTTAGATAAGGCTGTGATCCATGTGATTTTTTTTTTTTTTTTTGGTTAGTTTTCTATGATTGTGATACCCCATGTCCAAGAGCAAAGGAGAAGCCCCAACAAGATGGTAGGAGGGGTGAAATTGCATTTAGACTCAAACCCCACACCCACCAAAGACGCTTGGAGGGTTCAAACAAAACTCAGCCTCTAGATGTACACTAAGGTAGAAGTCTGACCCTCAGGAAACAGCTTTTAAGATATGCACTCAGGCCTTCTTCAGAGAAAGACTGGAGGATGGGAATTTCTATCTGTTCCCTCTGCTTTGAGCCACAGGGACTGGATAGCTGGTTAAGAACCATTTCTTGGTTTGTGACAGTCTTGTGTGGTCTGAAAACAAAAGCTCCACTCTCACCAGAGTCAGGCAATCAAGGCGGTTCATTCTTAGGGAGGCAGCTGAAAAGCTGTGATGCCACACATGTTTATAAGCTCCCTCCAGGGAGACTCCAGCGACCTGGGGTGAGTCAGATGGTGAATGTGGAAATGGCACCCATTGGCATCCCTAGGTTCTGGGAAAGATGGCAATCAGCTCCTACATGTGTGTTGCATTAGAAGCTTGGCCCTTAGGCAGCAATGTTTACAGTATCAAATAGACCTCTTCCAGGGAAAGGCTGGAGGACTGATGTTTCTGTCTGTTGTGTCAGTGTTAAGTCCTGGAGGGATAGTTACAGCAGGTCCTCACAAGCCTGTTAAAAACTGTTTGTTTCTTGTCTATAGTCTGAGGATCTCAAGCTTGCAAGACCAGTTGTCTTTTGGAGGTAGAGGTTTTGGTGTTCTGTCCCTCAGGTAGATGTCTTAAAAGTTAGGGTGCTAGATATTTGGTCTAAAACCTTTATACCCCCAGGGTTTGAACTGTGAGACCCTGCTGCCCATTGTGTGTCTCTGTGCCAGGGGTGTGGCTTATGGTGAGAGTGTGTCTCAGCCTTCCCTACGCATTTTTCTCTGAGTATTTTCTCATTCACCAGATGTGTATTGCTGCTTAGCTGGTTTCTGGATTTCTTTTGGAGGGAATTGCTCCATGCAAAAATGTAGATTCAGTGTATCTGTGGGAGAAGTTGAGTTTGGGAGCTTCCTACGTCATCATCTGAGACTGGAAACCCCTCATTTAATCTTAATTACCTCATGAAACCCTACATACAGATACAGTCACATTATGGCTTACAGATTCAACACATGATTTTGAGGGGACATAATTTAGTCCATAGCATGTGGGTAGGCAGATAATCTACCTAGGAAGTTAGTATCAGAACAGAATTTAAGGAAAGTAATATAGTCACCCCTGATATAACCTGTTAGATTTTTCAGGTGTCTGTGGGAGAACCTAGAGGGAAGTGTAATAATTAAGATTCAATGATGTTGAGCTTGATAAAATCTTATAAACCATTCAACCCAACCCATATACTGCAAAAAGAAATCAGAGCTCAGGGAATTTAGATATTTATAACTAGGATAGAAATATTCAGTAGTCAAAGTGAACATTGAACAGCCTTTTGACTTGTAGTTTCAAAGTTCTTTCTGCTGTTTTATATTGGCTTCCAGTTACAGATCAGAAGTCAGAGCACAATTGGAAGAAATCTAAGTAAATAGCACACTAACAGGGAAAGAGACTCAGTGCCAAGACAGAGTGCTACCTGATAATGATGCCTGATCAGCCTGTTTTTGTTAAGTATTTGTTCCAAGTATGGGGTGAGGAAGACCTAAAAGGTGGGGTTAAAACTGGACATTGCCACAAAAGTTAAATAAATTCATGTCTGGGATCCAGGAAGAACATTTGATAAAATTATTTTGAAAATTCATAGATGAGAAAAATTATGTCAGACTTCTTCCTGTCAAACTTCTGAACCTCCAACCATTTCTGCCTACTGAGTTCCAATGAACTGTGTCCAGATTGTAAATGTAACCAGTCAATTCATGACATCAGTCATCTGTTGTACATCATGTCTCTGACATAGCAGATGGAACCACATTTTGCTGAGGAGTAATTGTGTATTCTCTTCTTGGTGCCATTAGATTACATTCAGACTTAGGTGCTTTGGTTTCATGTGGTTTGAGAAAGCATCAGTGTTGGGAAAGTAGAACAGAGAATTAATATTCCAGTTTTAATGAAGTCAAGTATTCCAAAATATAACATTCAGCTAAATTCAGAGTGTTCATTGATTTAGCAAACTCAATCCAGAGATAACTGTTACCTTAATTACAGCATTCTTACTGAGACTGCTCACAGCCATTGTTCACCTGAGAAATATTTTTTTTTCCCCTTGATGGGGCATTTTATTCAACAGCCTCCCTTCTTTTAAATGTGCTTGGTTTCTATTAAGTCAACATCAAAAGAGCACCAAAATATGGCTTTTTTGTTTGTTTTTATTTTTTGGAATATTGTTCAGTTGCTAAGTCATGTCCAAATTTGCAACACCATTGATTGCAGCACGGCAGGCTTCTCTGTCCTTTACCATCTCCTGGAGCTTGCTCAGACTTAAGAGTCAGTGATGCCATCCAACTATCTCATCCTCTGTTGCCCCCTTCTCCTCCCACCTTCAATCTTTTCTAGCATCAGGGTCTTTTCCAGTGAGTTGGATCTTGGCATCAAGTGGCCAAAGTATTTGAGCTTCAGCATAAGCATCAATCCTTCCAATGAATATTCAGGGTTGATTTCCTTTAAGATTGACTGGTTTGATCTTCTTGTAGTCCAAGGGACTCTGAAGAGTCTTCTCCAACATTAGTTTGAAAACATCAGTTCTTCAGCACTCAGCTTTGACTATACAGACTTTTGTCAGCAAAGTGATGTCTCTGCTTTGTAATATACCACATAGGTTTGTCGTAACTTTTCTTTCAAGGAGCAAGCATCTTTTATATTCATGGCTGTAATCACCATCCATAGTGATTTTAGAACACAAGAAAATAAAATCTGCCACTATTTCCATTGTTTCCCATCTATTTGCCATAAAGTGATGGGAATGGATGCCATGATATTAGTTTCTTGAATGTTAAATTTTAAGCCAGCTTTTTACTCTCCTCTTTTACCTTCATCAATAGTCTCTTTAGTTCCTCTTCACTTTCTACCAATAGGGTGAAATCATCTATATATCTGAGGTAGAACAGTAAATCTGAACCTGCTTTGATGAATTGGCATTTCTATACAACTCCCTATTTTGATTGTTATTGTGTGGCAAACATGATTGCAAATTGTCATGATTTACTAGATCCATGAAATTAAAGAAAATGATAGTCATCTTTCTAGGAGCTTTTTAAAAAGAAAATTAGTCACCACTTAATGTGAGCCAACAACCAAAAAAATAGAGTTTGGTTTATCCTGCATTTTTAGTTTTGTATCTGTTTTCCACAGTGAAGATCAGGGAAAGTAAATAGCAGTTCATTGTGGTCAGTGCTACTGTGGAAGTATGTGCAAAGTAAAATGGGGAGCACAAAGACGCTAATGTTGGTCTCTTATCTGAAAAGGGAAAATAGAGTAGGGAAAATCATGACCATCTCACTAGAGAGTAAGCCAACTGATTCTTAAAAGTCAATATCAATTCAAGAAAAATTCTTGAAATAGAGGCAAACATCCACAAAAGCAAGGAGACATGGTTTTAATTTTGTGCTATGATAAAGGAACTATGAATAGTTGCATTGGTGAAAAATAAGGCTGCAAAGTCATTTGAGAATATGACATGCCCAATACTATTTTTTTTTGTAATTTATTTTTAGTAGGAGGACAATTGCTTTACAATGTTATGTTGGTTTCTGCCATACAGCAATGTGAATCAACCACAATTATACATATATCCCCTCTCCCTTGAGTCTCCCTACCACCCTCCTTCATCCCAGCCCCCTAGGTCTTCACAGAGCACTGAGCTGAGCTCCCTGTGTTATATAGCAGCTTCCTATTTTACACATGGTAGTATATATTTGTCAGTGCCACGCTCTCGATTTGTACCACCTTCTCCTTCCCCTGCTGTGTCTCCAAGTCCAATCTTTATCTCTCTGTCTCTATTCCTGCCCTGCAAATAGACTTATCAACACCATTTTTCTAGATTCCATATATAATGTGTTCAGTTCAGTTACTCAGTCATGTCTGACTCTTTGAGACCCCACGAATCGCAGCATGCCAGGCCTCCCTGTCCATCACCAACTCCCGGAGTCCACCAAAACCCATGTCCATCAAGTCGGTGATGCCATCCAACCATCTCATCCTCTGCCATCCCCTTCTCCTCCTGCCCTCAATCTTTCCCAGCATCAAGGTCTTTTCAAATGAGTCAACTCTTCACATGAGGTGGCCAAAGTATTGGAGTTTCAGCTTCAACATCAGTCCTTCCAATGAACCCAGGACTGATCTCCTTTAGGATGGACTGGTTGGATCTTCTTGCAGTCCAAGGGACTCTCAAGACTCTTCTCCAACACCACAGTTCAAAAGCATCAATTCTTCAGTGCTCAGCTTTCTTTATAGTCCAACTCTCACATCCATACATGACCACTGGAAAAACCACAGCCTTGACTAGATGGACCTTTGTTGCCAAAGTAATGTCTCTGCTTTTTAATATGCTGTCTAGGTTGGTCATAACTTTCCTTCCAAGGAGTACACGTCTTTTAATTTCATGGCTACAATCACCATCTGCAGTGATTTTGGAGCCCAGGAAAATAAAGTCAGCCACTGTTTCCACTGTTTCCCCATCTATTTGCCATGCAGTGATGGGACCAGATGCCATGATCTTCGTTTTCTGAATGTTGAGCTTTAAGCCAACTTTTTCACTCTCCTCTTTCACTTTCATCAAGAGGCTCTTCAGTTCTTTTTTACTTTCTGCCATAAGGGTGGTGTCATCTGCATGTTAATATGTGATAATCGTTTGTCTCTTTCTGACTTATTTCACTCTGTATACAGGCTCTGAGTTTATCCACCTCACTTCAACTAACTCAAATTCATTCCTTTTAATGGATAATATTCCATTATATATACACTACATCTTTATCCATTCATCTGTTTATGGACATCTAGGTTGCTTCCATGTCCTGGACATGCCCAATACTTATGACTTGATTCTATGGTTATTTATGCTACATTCAAGTTTGTTAAACAGAAAAGTAATTATCAGGTTTACATTTTATGAAGATAATTCTTTAATGTACCATTTGGAAGGTGCATTAAAGGAAGAGGGACAATTCTAATAGACTAATGGCAGACTGTTTCAATGGTTCACATAAAAGGGATATTGACTCAAATTAGTAAAGTGAAGGTAAAATCTAAATGGGGGTTTAAATTTAAGAGAGATTTAGGAGATAGAATAAATACATTTTGGTGATGAGTAGAATAGGCACAGATTTTCAGGCAATTATAATGGTAATTAAACATTCTTGTATTTATTGCATACTATGTGCCAGGTATCGGAGAAGGCGATGGCATCTCACTCCAGTACTCTTGCCTGGAAAATCCCATGGACGGAGGAGCCTTGTAGGCTGCAGTCCATGGGGTCACTAAGAGTCGGACATGACTGAGCGACTTCACTTTCACTTTCATGCATTGGAGAAGGAAATGGCAACCCACTCCAGTGTTCTTGCCTGGAGAATCCCAGGGACGGGGGAGCCTGGTCAGCTGCTGTCTATGGGGTCGCATAGAGTTGGACACGACTGAAGCGACTTAGCAGCAGCAGCAGTATGTGCCGGGTATATATATATATAACTTGTAATGTATTTAATTGTCATGTCAACTTGATTAGATATAATTATTTTGCCTTTCCAGATGAGAAAACCAAGGTACATAGAGATTAAATAAATCATCCAGGGTCACTCAGTTAATCAAGTGGCAGAGACAAGTTTTGAGCATGGGTCATTTACTTCTAAAAATATGACCTACGGAGAGTATGGGTATTTGGGAAAGGGTTGCATCTGAGGTTCATAGAGCACATCCATGTGTAAATATCTAAGAGGTAATTGGAAATATGATAATGAAACCCCCAATAGTTGTCAGGTTGAAGACAGAGATGTGTAATGCTTCAGTGTATGAGAGTTAATTGTAGTCATAGGTATGTCCAAGAAAGTATGCATACTTCTGTTGACCCAAATAAATGTAGCAGGGAAGATAGTTTGATCACACACCAATCTCTGGATGTAGACCCTTCACAACAGCTACTTTACTGTATCATGAATAAGTTTTGGTTTCATGATTTGTATATATTTGAAACAGTGTTTGGAACTATATATATATATATATATATATATATGTATATGTATATACAGTACACACATATAGTACATATGTATATGTACTCTAACTACATTAATCCCAGATATTAAGAGCTAATTTAAATAAATTGAAAATACTAATCAACACTTAGCTACGGAATCTAGGTTGGAACAACCAGACTAGTCTCTTCTAAATCTCTAAACAAAGTTTCACTGTTGTTACAAGACAAGTCAAAATAGTCATTTGTCTCCTGGTGAGTGAACATTTTTGACAATAAATTGTATGGCCCAGGGCCAATGTGTATCAGGTATCTGGATAAAGAAGCAAAATTGATACTTATTTTCCATGCTGTTGTAAAACTTCATTATCTAAACTCTTGACTATCTGTTTCTATAGACTACCTCACTTCTTTTTCAATTCTGGTAAAATATATATTCATGAAGGTTGAGCTATAAATTTTCTGTATCAGTACCCATGAACATTCATCCACTGGAGACATCTGTAGGCTTCTACATTCAGCTCAAAAGTTTTTCCATAAATTGGAATGGATGTTGCCTATGAGCCTGAGATGCACCCAACCATTCTGGTGAATTAAGAGGAGGGTATACCTGTGGCGGATTCATTTCGATGTTTGGCAAAACTAATACAATATTGTAAAGTTTAAAAATAAAATAAAATTTAAAAAAAATTGAAAACTATGAAATGTTAGCATGAAGTAATTTTATCATTGCTTTCACTGATGTCTTACCATTTGCTAAGGAAGACTTTTCCTTACATGCTATGAAAATTTGAATAAGAACTCTTAAAAAAATGAAAAACAAGCATTTTTAATTTGCCAAAGTTCTAGTACAAGTAACTTTGTCACTTCTTCTGCTTAATTCAAACTAATCAACACAATCATACATAATTACCAGATAGCTCAAAAAGAGAACAATTCAGAAACAGAACATGATTATAAGTGGAACTGGAAAATAAAGAGAATACAAATGCAAGTTAATACAAATTATCTTCATGGATTTGGTAGATCCATCCCTAAGAATCCTGAAAGGAAAGGGAGCCTAGCAAAATGCATTTTATCAGCTCCTTGCAAAACAAATATTCTGTTCTTCCTTTGAATGGTAGATTTTGTTGAAGAATTGGATATGTTCAAATATATATTCTTAGGACAAAAGATTAGTGTTGTAGCCTCAAATTGTCTAGGCCTCAACAACCCAAGTGTTACGTAGTGTTATATAACAGGAGTAACTCATACTTCACTGCCTTGCAAAGCTCTTCTGACTCTAGCTGTATTTATGGGTTCAGACATGCAACTCTTCTGCCATTGCTGCTTTGATATTTGTAAGTGGCAGGCCCTTGTCTCCAAGTGATTCTGAGGTTCAGTTAGGTGGTGAAACCTCCAGTTCGGCAATGCTAGGCTGCAGGCTCTGCTCTAAAAAGCCACACTATTTTGGCTTCCTAAAATGAAAGACTATCTTTTATAGGTCCCCAGTCAACTTGTACTTAAGGTGAAAAATCTGACATCCTCGTACTTGAAGATCTTTAACTCCTAAGTGAACTTGTCTTTTATCCTAGATGCAACATGTGTACTTTGACTTCTTCCCATTCTCCAAGAATTTTATCCTCTTCTTTTTTCAGAAACTTCTCTATCTGGGTTTTTGTTTTTCTTTCTCAGATCATTGTTGAACAGGATTTCAATAGCATGATGATTGGTTCCACACCTGTAGCCATGTTTTCATTGAAATAATAGATTACTTTGGATTTTAGAGGTGAAAATAGTTATGAACTAGGTGAGTGTGGTGTGGTTCCAAAGGTAAAATAGTTTTGGATTCAAATTGTGAGGCAGAATGAAGTAGGTGTAGGCACGTTCACGTGGGCGTGCTCACTCATTAAGTCGTGTCTGACTCTCTGCGACCTCAGGGACTGTAGCCTGCCAGGCTCCTCTGTCCATAGGATTATCCTGGAAAGAATACTGGAGTAGGTTGCCATATCCCTCTCCAGGGGATCTTCCCAATCCAGGCATCGAAGCCATGTCTTCAGCATTGGCAGGAGGATTCTTTACCACAGAACCACCTAGGAAGCCAAATGTAGGTGAGGAATAGCCAATGAAGTGGTCATGCTTAAGTAATGATCTGGGAGAAAAGCCTGAATAAAATCAGATAGAAATTTAGTTATTAATGAAGAAAAAAGAAATGACTATTGGATACTTAGCAGCTAGTGTCTACCACAGAAAACACCAATTGGTGGAGTGTGAACCAATATGAACTGAAAACTTAATAAATGTATGAAACAGAGATTATTAAAAGTAAATTAGACCTCGAATGAGAAGATACCCACACTATTAGGTCATATTGGTGTTATGGGGAACATCTTTGAAGAGGAATACTGTTTAATCTCAGCCTCCCATTCCCAGAGGATAATATCTCTAACTTTGTTTTTCTGCTGTGATGTGCATGCATATGCAGAATATATTTCTTATGAGCAGGCCCACTTCAGTGAATATGGTATTGATAAAGTGGGCTTCTAGGCCTGGAAGGGGTCGCTGAGGGTTAGATATGACTGAGCGACTTCACTTTCACTTTTCACTTTCATGCATTGGAGAAGGAAATGGCAACCCACTCCAGTGTTCTTGCCTGGAGAATCCCAGGGATGGGGGAGCCTGGTGGGCTGCCATCTATGGGGTCGCACAGAGTCGGACACGACTGAAGCGACTTAGCAGCAGCAGCAAGTTAATTATTAGGAAATATATTTTAGTTCTTTTCCAAGAAGTGTGTTAGAAGGCAAGTAAGTGAAAGGATATAATTAGAAGGATAACCTTGAAGTCATTCTAATTTGTGGGAAAATAGAAAACCCTTCTCCAGTTTCAGAATTTGACTATTATTATCACTACCAAATTATGGACCCTGTCACAAATGGCATTAGTAATTAAAATGCACCAGTGTGTCTGAAGCCTGGGTTAAAAGCTTTGAGCTAGAGGGCAACCCTCTTCTTTCTTTGTGATCACTCTGCTATCATCATTACATTGTTTAAATTCTTGGACCCATAGATGTTCAAGTTGAATAGTGAGGTTAGAAAAAGAAGAGAAAACCTTAGGCATCTGAGATGGGAAAATATACACATTTACATACATCAGTCAGCCCACTGTTAGGAATTCAGTAAATAGTCAAAAATCATGCTCTACAAAAATAGAGATTTACCTATAAATTCAAACAACTTTTACTAGGGAAATCAGTCATTCTCTTGAAAAGGTGGAATGAAGATGAAGTAGAGTTATAAGCAATCACTTTTAGCATATATTTCTGAAGGACAGAAGTTAGACTGGGTGGTGCCATTCAGAGAAACTGAGTAGAGATGATTAACAGAGTTAAATGTTCAGGGATTAAAACAAAAAGACTCTCCAGATGAAGAGAAGAAATACCTCAGGGCCAAACACTTGAGGTAGAGCAGGGAGGGTGGGAGGTCTCAAAAGCAGAGCAAAACAGTCCCAGACAAGACTTGACACTCAATTACAAAATTTTTCTTTTTCTTGATAGAGAAGTAGTAAAAGGTAGTTGAGTAAGCAGGACATTTGGAATTATGAATATATAGATTTGAGTTTAATCCTAGCTTTACCTCTTATCAGGGGCAAGGCATTGAATTTCTGACTTTTAATTCTCAGATACCTTATCTGATCAGTGGGAAAAAAATACCTACCCCATAGGGTTGTTATTAGGACCATGTGCTAAGTCACTTTAGTTGTATCCGACTCTTTGCAACTCCATGGACTATAGCCCTCTAGGCTCTGTCCATGCGATTCTCCAGGCAAAAATACTGGTGTGGGTTGTCATTTCCTTTTCCACAGATTAGTACTATAAATACTAATGTAAAGCATATGGTCTTAATACATGTTTACCAAATGGGGGTCATTTTTACAACTTCCCCCTTCCTTATTCTTTTACAGTGGAAATGGAGCATTGTTTTCAAAAACCTTGATAATATAATAATGATAGTGCATCAGTGTATATGCAATTGTCGTACATTGTTCAGTCATTAAGTCCCGTCTGACTCTTTGTGACTCCATGGACTGTAGCAGGCCAGGCTTCCCTGTCTTTCACTATATCTTGGAGTTTGCTCAAACTCATGTCCATTGATTCGGTGATGCCACCTAACCATCTCATCGTCTGTGGCCCGCTTCTCCTTCTGCCCTCAATCTTTCCCAGCATCAGAGTCTTTTCCAATGAGTTGGCTCTTTGCATCAGATGGCCAATGAATTCAGCATCAATCCTTCCAATGAATATTCAAGGTTGATTTCCTTTAAGGTTGACTGGTTTGATCTCCTTGCTGTCCAAGGGACTCTGGAGACTCTTCTCCAGCACCACAGCTTGAAAGCATCAGTTCTTTGGCAATCAGTCTTCTTTATGGTCCAACTCTCACATCCATACATGACTACTGGGAAAATCATAGCTTTGACTATATGGATCTTTGTCAGAAAAGTGATATCTCTGCCTTTTAAAATGCTGTCTAGACTTTTCTGGTGGCTCAGATGGTAAAGTGTCTGCTTACAATGAGGGAGACCTGGGTTAAATCCCTGGATTGGGAAGATCCTCTGGAGAAAGAAATGGCAACCCACTCCAGTACGCTTGCCTGCAAAATCCCATGGACAGAGGAGCATGATAGGCTACAGTCCATGGGGTCGCAAAGAGTCAGACATGACTGAGCGACTTTGCTTACTCACTTACTTACTTATATTTGTCATAGTTTTACTTCCAAGGAGCAAACATCTTTTAATTTCATGGCTGTAGTCACTGTCCACAGTCATTTTGTACCCCAGAAAATAAAATCTGCCACTGTTTCTATTTTTTCACCATCTATTTGATATTAAGTGATGGTACTGGATGCCATGATCTTAGTTTTTTGAATGTTGAGTTTCAAGCCAACTTTTTCACACTCCTCTTTCACCTTCATCAAGGGGGTCTTTAGCTCCTCTTCGCTTTCTGTCATTAGGGTGGTATCAGTGCATATCTGAGGTTATTGATATTTCTCCTGCCAATCTTGATTCCAAGCTTATGCTTCATCCTGCTGGCATTTCACATGATGTACTCTGCATATAAGTTAAATAAGCAGGGTGACAATATGGTGTCTTGACCAGACGGTTGTTCCATGTCTGGTTCTAACGGTTACTTCTTTACCTGCATACAGGTTTCTCAGGAGGCAGGTAAGGTGATCTGATATTTCCATCTCTTGAAGAATTCTCCAGTTTGTTGTGATCCACACAATTAAAGGCTTTAGCATAGTCAAGGAAGCAAAAGTATATGTTTTTCCAAAATTGCCTTGCTTTCTCTCTGATCCAACTGATGTTGCCAATTTGATCTTTGGTTTCTCTACCTTTTCTAAATCCAACTTCTACATCTGGAAGCATATTGAGCATTACCTTGCTAGTGTGTGAAATGACCACGATTGTACAGTAGTTTGAACATCTTTGGTATTGCCCTTCTTTGCAATTGGAACGAAAACTGACCCTTTCTGGTCCTGTGGCCACAGCTAACTTTTCCAAATTTTCTGGCATGTTGAGTGCAGCACTTAAACAGCATCATCTTTTAGGGCTTTAAATAGCTCGGCTGGAATTCCATCTTCCACTAGCTTTGTTCACAGTAATGATTCCCAAGGCCCTCTTGACTTCACACTACAGGATATCTGGCTCTAGGTGAGGGACCACAACATCATGATTATCTGTGTCATTAAGACCTTTTTTGTATTAGCTCTTCTATGTATTCTTGCCATCTTATCTTAATCTGCTTCTGTTAGGTCCTTACTATTTGTGTCCTTTATTGTGCCGTCTCTGCATAAAATGGCAAAACTAATACAATTATGTAAAGTTTAAAAATAAAATAAAATTTAAAAAAAAGAAAAAAAAAGGAACAACAACAAAAAATGTTCCTTGTTATCTCCAATTTTCTTGAAAAGATCTCTAGTCTTTCCCATTCTATTGTTTTCCTCTATTTCTTTGCATTGTTCACTTAAGAAGACTTTGTTATCTCTCCTTGCTATTCTTTGGAATTTTCATTCAGATCTTTCCTTTTCGCTTTTCTTCTTTTCTCAGCTATTTGTAAGGCCTCCTCAGACAACCATTCTGCCTTCTTGCATTTCTTTTTCTTTGGGATGGTTTTAGTCACTGTCTCCTGTACAGTATTACAAACCTCCATCCATAGTTCTTCAGACTCTCTGTCAATCAGATCTAATCCCTTGAATCTATTTGTCACTTTCACTGTATAATCGTATGGGATTTGATTTAGGCCATACCTGAATGGCCTGGTGGTTTTCCCTACTTTCTTCAACTTCAGCCTGAATTTTGCAATAAGAGGCTGATGATCTCAGCCACAGTCCACTCCAGGTCTTGTTTTTGCTGACTGTATAGTGTTTCTCCATCTTCTGCATTGTGTTATATACTTAATCTGTTCTTAAGGTAATCCTACAAGGTAGATGTTGGTTTTCCATTTTACAGAGGATAAAACTGAGACTGAGACAAAGAACATGTTTGGATTTATGTAGTTTGTCTCCTTCCTTCTTTCACTCTCCCTACACACACCTGCACACCTATTCAGTAACCACCACCAGCCCAGCCTATGGGCTTTAGTCTTTAAATTCACACAAAGGCTAAGATCACAGTGAATAAAAAAACACACATGGCTTCATGCTTCTGCTGCCTCCTGAATTCCAGTGCCTGGGGGTTGGTTTAGATACCCCCTGCTTTGGATGGGGGCTTGCTGCCAATAAGTTTCCCATTTTCCAAGCAGCTGGAAGGATAACAACCAGCTGCTCTGAAATACACTTGAATCCCATCCCTTCAACTAAGAGACAGCTGTGCTTATCTATAGGCAGACTCTGGAAGATGTTTTTTTTTTTTTTTTTTTTATAAGACACTCTAGGCAGGATGAGAGTGATTTCTGATTTGAAAAAGAAACTAAATTCCAGAACAGAACTTTCTAGTAGTTCCTCATTGTGGATGCTTTTCTAACCTCTGATACTTACTGATACAAAGATACAAGTTTGTGAGTATCAGACAAATGAAAGAGAGTTATTTTCAAGTCGCTTTGTCTTCCTCAAGTTGTGGATTTTATACCCGACATATCCCATGCTTCATTTCTGACACATCAGCATTTTGTTGCTCCAGGCTTTTCCTGGAATGATTTCTGAAGCCCTGGTCTGTCTTGTTACCCGCTGCTCTTTCCTTCCAGTGTGCAGATGAAGCATTAAAGGAATGTGTTAATGCTGCTGCTTCTTATCCTAGATTCAAGCCAATGACAAAGAATATGACTGAAATCTGTAGGCCACAGTGGGCGTGGGGCTGGAGTGGCACCCAGACCTACCACTTAAAAGAGACCACAGGAAGCAGATAATATTAAAAATGTACACAGGAGTCCAGAAAACTGGCAGTTCAGATTTTGTTGTTGCCGTTGTCTAAAGCTAGTTATGGTTTCAGCATAGCTCTATTTTATAGGTAATTGTGAAATTCAGTTTTTAATTTAAAAATAGAGATTAATGCTATATTTTATAGTTTTATGTTTAAACCATGGTCAAATCAAAGACTCTGGAAAAGCTGGGTTGCAAAAAATTTGCAACATGAGGTGCAAAGTATGTCAAAAGAACAGGAAAGTTGATATTTTATTTAAAATCAGAAAACCACATCCTGCATGTAAGTATGTTAAATGTATTGTATATGCCTATGTATAAGAATCTGTCTGCAATCCAGGAGACCCAGGTTCAATCCCTAGGTTGGGAAGATCCCCTGGAGAAGGGAATCGCAATTCACTCTAGTATTCTGGCTTGGAGAATCCCATGGACAGAGGAGCCTGGAGGGCTACAGTCCACAGGGTCTTACAAAGTTGGACATGAGTGAGGCGACTAAGCAGCAGCATGCTTATGTATATACTAATTTAGAGTTCATTATGTACTGCCCTATCCCTGTAGCCTCTATTTTCCCATCAAAATGGCAAACGTTTTCTAAAGAATATTAGGCATGTTTGACAGCATCTTAAAGACATGGAAAGGTGAGTTCTATGTGATTTTATGAATGAGACTATGGGGTACTAAACTTGAGGGGATGTGCTTGCTCAGGCAAAAATCTTACTTTGCTGGTCATGATTACTTTTGCTCCCAGAACCTTTCCCAAGATGTTTTTGGCTATTACTTTTTAGCTAGGTTTAAATGACGGGAGACAGCTGGCAATCCATTGGCAAGCAATCATCTACTTTTGATGTATTAGCTGCTTGTCACACTTCATCTTTTCCGTTTCATTCAGTACTAGGAATGGTTCATACCAATGGTAAATTGAGGGCTGCCTCACAAATAATTTTCTGTATTAAATTCCATGTTTGAAACACCTGCGTAGTTTCTGTCTTCCTCACTAGACCCTGACTGATACATGTACTAAAAGCTTTGTGATGAGCAGAACTGGTTTCATGCTAATTTGTTGGGATGAGAGTCTTAGTACTTGGTTCTGCACCTCTTATTCTCAGGAAATGTTCTTGTGTTTTCCTGGCTTTTCAAACTTAGGTAGAAATTGTCCTTAGTTTTGTTCCATCAAAACCTCCAAATTCTGTCATGTATTATTTACCAGTTGACTTTATAAACTTATGCTATCACACTTAACCTTAACTATGAAGCCTGAAAAGAAACATAAGCTCAGGGAAGCTAATTAATTTCTTCCTAGACTCCATATCTAGGATGTTGTGAATTGAGGCTCAAATATAGGTTATCAACTACAAAAATAATTTTACCCTTAGGCTATTAGACAAGTTTTATTGATATATTACATTTAAATCACTGAGTGATACTTACCTAAATGTAGGAATTTGGAGTTTTCTGACAAATAATGAAAAGCATCACTTAATCAAGGATTTATAAGCCAATTTTAGACACCAAAAACTTTGGTTTATGAACTTTGGCTGTGGAATGTCTGGGAAATATTGTTTAGGGGAATAATAGAACAATTGAAATAATATTTATCTTGGAAATATTTTATATATGGTTTCTGCACTTATAATTCTACAATTTATATAACTTTCAAATAACTGTTTTTAAGTATTATATTGTAGTATAATTGATTAATAATGTGTTAGTTTCATGTATATAACAAAGTGGTTCAGTTATATATATCTATTGTTTTTCAAATTCTTCTCTCATTTATAGGTTTTGTAAAAAAAAATTGATTTGCATCTTTTTTAGATTCCATATATAAGTGATATAATGTGATATTTATACATATATCCCCTTTTTTGGATATCCTTCCTGTGTAGGTCATGACAAAGCATTGGGAAGAGTTCCCTTTATTCTACTGCAGGTTCTCATTATTTATCTATTTTATGCATGGTAATGTATATATGTTAATCCCATTCTCCCAGTTGATCCCACCCCTCTTCCTCCACTGGCACCCAGATATCCACTCTGGATGTCTATGTCTCAATGTCTGCTTTGCAAGTAAGCTCATCTGTATCATTTTTCTACATTCCACATATAAGAAATATAATATTTGTTTTTGTCTTTCTGATTCTTTCAGCTTCATTTTACTTTGGCTATTCATGGTCTTTTGTGTTTCCATACAAATTGTAACAGTTTTGTTGATTCTGTGAAAAAAAAAAAAATGTAATTTGAGAGGGGTTGCAATGAATCTTCCAGTCCAAGAACACCATATCTCTCCATGTTTCTGTTGTCTTTCTTTCTTTAATTAGTATCTGATACTTTGCTGAGTACAGGTCTTTTGCCTCCTTAGGTCGGTATTTGCCAAGGTATTTTGTTCTTTTTGATGTGATGGTAATGAGATTCTGTGTTTTCTCATTTTGATCTTTTGTTGTTAGTGTATAAAACACAACACATTTCTATTTATTAATTTTGTATCCTGAAACTACTGAATTCATTGATGATCTCTTGTAGATTTCTTTTTGATGTGATGGTAATGAGATTCTGTGTTTTCTCATTTTGATCTTTTGTTGTTAGTGTATAAAACACAACACATTTCTATTTATTAATTTTGTATCCTGAAACTACTGAATTCATTGATGATCTCTTGTAGATTTCTGGTAGCATCTTTAGAATTTTTTATGTATAGTACCATGTCCTCTACAAACAGTGACAGTTTTGCTTATTTCTCCAATTTCAGTTCAGTTCAGTCACTCAGTCGTGTTCGAATCCTTGCGACCCCATAAACTGCAGCATGCCAGGCCTCCCTGTCCATTACCAACTCCCAGAGTCCACCCAAACCCAAGTCAATTGAGTTGGTGATGCCATCCAACCATCTCATCCTCTGTCATCCCCTTCTCCTCCTGCCCTCAATCTTTCCCAGCATCAAGGTATTTTCCAATGAGTCAGCTCTTCACATCAGGTGGCCAAAGTATTGGAGTTTCAGCTTCAACATCAGTCCTTCTAAAGAACACCCAGGACTGATGGGTGTTCCTTTAGGATGGACTGGTTGGATCTCCTTGCAGTCCAAGAGACTCTCAAGAGTCTTCTCCAACACCACAGTTCAAAAGCATCAAGTCTTCGGCACTCAGTTTTCTTTATAGTCCAACTCTTACATCCATACATGACCACTGGAAAAACCATAGCCTTGACTAGACGAATCTTTGTTGGCAAGGTAATGTCTCTGCTTTTGAATATGCTATCTAGGTTGGTCATAACTTTTCTTCCAAGGAGCAAGCATCTTTTAATTTCATGGCTGCAGTCACAATCCGCAGTGATTTTGGAGCCCCCAAAAATAAAGTCTGACACTGTCTCCACTGTTTCCCCATCTATTTCCCACGAAGTGATGGGACTGGATGCCATGATCTTCGTTTTCTGAATGTTGAGCTTTAAGCCAACTTTTTCACTCTCCTCTTTCACTTTCATCAAGAGGCTCTTTAGTTCTTCACTTTCCGCCAAAAGGGTGGTGTCATCTGCATATCTGAGGGTATTGATATTTCTCCCAGCAATCTTGATTCCAGCTTGTGCTGCATACAGTTCATTTCTCATGATGTACTCTGCATATAAGTTAAATAAGCAAGGTGACAATATACATCGTTGATGTACTCCCTTTCTGATTTGGAACCAGTCTGTTGTTCCATGTCAAGTTCTAAATGCTGCTTCTTGACCTGCATACAGAATTCTCAGGAAGCAAGTCAGGTGGTCTGGTATTCCCATTTCTTAGAATTTTTCACAGTTTGCTGTGATCCTCACAATCAAAGGCTTTAGCATAGTTAATAAAGCAGAAGTGGATATTTTTCTGAAACTCTCTCACTTTTTCCATAATGCAGTGAATTTTGGCAATTTGATATCTGGTTTCTCTGCCTTTTCTAAATCCAGCTTGAACATCTGGAAATTCACAGTTCACACACTGTTGAAGCCTGGTTTGGAGAATTTGGAGTATTACTTTGCTAGTGTGTGAGATGAGTGCAATTGTGTGATAGAGCATTCCTTGGCATTGCCTTTCTTTGGGATTGGAATGACCTTTTCCAGTCCTGGTGCCACTGCTGAGTTTTCCAAATTTGCTGTCATGTTGAGTGCAGCACTTTCACAGCATCATCTTTTAGGATTTGAAATATTTCAGCCTGAATTCCATCACCTCCACTAGCTTGGTTCATAGTGATGATTCCTAAGGTCCACTTGACTTTGCATTCCAGGATGTCTGGCTGTAGGGGAGTGATCAACCATCGTGATTATCTGGGTCGTGAAGATCTTTTTTGTATAGTTCTTCTGTGTATTCTTGCCACCTCTTCTTAATATCTTCTGCTTTTGTTAAGTCCATATCATTTCTGTCCTTTATTGTGCCCATCTTTGCATGAAATGTTCTCTTGATACCTTTAATTTCCCTGAAGAAATCTCTAGTCTTTCCCATTCTATTGTTTTCCTCTATTTCTTTGCATTGCTCACTGAGGAAAGCTTTCTTATCTCTCCTTGCTGTTTTTTGGAACTCTGCATTCCAATGGATATATCTCTCCTTTTTTCCTTTCCCTTTGGCTTCTTTTTTCTCACTATTTGTAAGGCCTCCTCAGACAACCATTTTGCCTTTTTTCATTTCTTTTTCCTGGGGATGCTCTTGATCACTGCCTCCTGTACAATGTCAGGAACCTCTGTCCATATTACTTCAGGCACTCTGTCTATCAGATCTAATCCCTTAAATCTATTTATTATTTCCACTGTAAGGGATTTGATTTAGGTCATACCTGAATGGTCTAGTGGTTTTCCCTACCTCTTCAATTTAAGTCTGAAATTGGTAATAAGGAGTTGATGTTCTGAGCCACAGTCAGCTCCCAGTCTTGTTTTTTTGCTGACTGTATAGAGCTTCTCCATCTTTGGTTGCAAAGAATATAATCAATCTGATTTCGGTGTTGACCATCTGGTGATGTCCATATGTTGAGTCTTCTCTTGTGTTCTTGGAAGATGGTGTTTGCTATGACCAGTGCATTCTCTTGGCAAAACTCTATTAGCCTTTGCTGTGATTCATTCTGTACTTCAAGGCTAAATTTGCCCATTACTCCTGATATTTCTTGACTTCCTACTTTTGCATTCCAGTCCCCTAAAATGAAAAGGACATCTTTTTTGGGTTTTGGTTCTAGAAGGTCTTGTAGTTCTTCATAGAACCGTTTAACTTCAGCTTCCTCAGCATTACTGGTCAGGGCATAGACTTGGATTACCGTGATATTGAACTGTTTGCCCTGGAAACAAACAGAGATCATTCTGTCTTTTTTGAGATTGCATCCAAATAGTGCATTTCAGACTCTTTGTTGACTATGATGGCTACTCCGTTTCTTCTAAGGGATTCTTGTCCACAGTAGTAGATATAATGATCATGTGAGTTAAATTCACCCATTCCAGTCCATTTTAGTTCACTGATTCCTAAATTGTCAATGTTCACTCTTGCCATCTCCTGTTTGTCCACTTTCAATTTGGCTTGATTCATGAACCTAACATTCCAGGTTCCTATGCAATATTGCTCTTTATAGCATTGGACTTTACTTCTATCACTGGTCACATCCACAACTGGGTTTTGTTTTTGCTTTGCCTCCATCTCTTCATTCTTCCTGGAGTTCTATTTATCCACTGATCTCCAGTAGCATATTGGGCACCCACCGACCTGGGGAGTTCATCTTTCAGTGTCATATCTTTCTGCCTTTTCGTACTGTTTATGGATTTCTCAAGGCAAGAATACTGAAGTGGTTTGCCATTCTCTTTTCAGTGGCCCATGTTTTGTCAGAACTGTCCACCATGATCAGTCCTTCTTGGGTGGCATGGCATGGCTCATATTTTCATTGAGTTAGGCAAGGCCATGTGATCAGATTGGTTAGTTTTCTGTGACTGTGGTTTGCAGTCTTTCTGCCCTCTTATGGAGAAGGATAGGAGGCTTATGGGAGTCTCTCCTGATGGGAGAGACTGACTGAGGTGGAAACTTTGTTTTGTTCTGATAGGGAGACCATGCTTGGTAAATCTTTAATCCAGTTTTCTTTTGATGGGTGGGGTGGTGTTCCCTCCCTATTTGACCTGAGACCAAACTATGGTGGATATAATGAAGATAATGGCGAACTCCTGCAGAAGATCCCACACCCACACTGCTACGCTCAGCACCCCCAACCCTCCAGCAGGCTACCACTGACCCATGCCTTCACTGGAGACTCCTGGACACTCAATGGGCAAGTCTGGGTCAGTCTCTTGTGGGGTCACTGCTCCTTTCTCCTGGGTCCTGGTGCACACAAGGTTTTGTTTGTGCCCTCCACGAGTCTGTTTCTCCAGTTCTGTGTAAGTTCTGGCAGTTCTATGGTGGGGTTAATGGCAACCTCCTCCAAGACGGTTTATACCATATCCAGGTCTACTGCACCCAGAGCCCCTGCCCGTGAAGCAGTCCACTGCTGACCCTTACCTTCTCAGGAGACACTCAAACACAGTTCTGTCTCAGTCTCTGTGGGGTCTCTGGGTCCTGGTGTGCTCAAGGTATGTTTGAGCCCTCTGAGCATCTCTGGCGGGTATGAGATTTGATTCTACATGTCATTTCGTTCCTCCTACCATCTTGCTGGGGCTTCTTATTTGCCCTTGCATGTGGAGTATCTCCTCAAAGTCACTCCAGCTCCGTGCAGCTGCTGGTCCAGCACCTACTGTCTTGCTGGGGATTCTCTGCCCTTGGACATGGGGTATCTCTTCCCAGTCACTCCAGCACCATGCAGCTGCTGTTCCAGTGCCGCACAGCTGAATAGCCCATCACTAATATCACCAATCATATTTTTATAATAGGCCATTTCAAATATAATTAAATCAGCATTCTATGTAGCCACCTGAATTGGTATTAGGTTTGTGATTATTTCCTTTTAAAGTAACATAATGTTTTTGGTGTGGAATATATGCTTTAGAAAACAGTAAGACTTGAAAATACTTTTTGAGAGGATCATATTATAACTGAATAAATGTTATATTCTATTTCATGTCTGGCCTTCTCAGTAGTGTTAAATTTCTTTAGTTATTCCACACATTGATTTTTCCCTTTTCAACTTAAGTTGTTTTCTTCTGTCGTCATGGTCTCATGGAGAATTGGTAAAGGACACATTTACAAGATGAATCCAATCAGTGGCCCATTGGAATAATTTTTAATCTTCAAAGAAGGTACCACTTTCTCAATTTAATTATAAGCTTGACAATTTCAATTTGGATGTTTAACCCCACTTTGACTGGCCTTAACAAAACCCCTTATTTGATTTTCCCCTTAAGCCAGTCTGGCTATTTACCATTTTTGAATGCATCTGAAAAAGGAGAATGTTTCCAATTCAGGCCATGCTTCTAAAAATCCATTCAGAGACATGTGTTAAGCAGGTATTGGAATAAAATTAGGTCACCAGGAAAAGTTCAGGGTAGATACTAAAAGCATATTGAATTATAAGATACATTTTTGCCAACAAATATATATTTAAACATTTCCTGTGGTGTATACTTACCATTATTAGATCATAAGTTAGAAAGACTATTAATGTTTGTTTTTAAGAAATATTTAAGCTATCTCTTATTATCTACCAACACATATACATAATACTCTTTAACACTACCTATGCTGACTTTATTTCCAAATAGTTGAATTGAGCACTTTATAAGTAACTAAGGGTTAAATAGAAACCCCAAGATCAGGTGACCAGATCTCAGTTTCTATTTCAAAATCAGGGCAAACAAATTTAATTTTGTTTTGAGAATCAGAAAAAAAAGTTTGTTTTGTATTTACATTTTAAATATGAAATGAATGTTATATAATTCCATGTCCCAGAAGCTATAATATGATTTGCTTATGGTTTAACTTTGCCTTATTGATATGTTTATTGAGATCTACATTGAAAGTCTTTAAACTGTTTGGAACTTATGAGGATGACTCAGTATTTCTATTTGCTATTTCAAGAAAATGCTGCTTGGAAAATGATAACACAAACACAATCAAACCACCATTCTAACAAAATACATTACAAGTAAGACACTCTCATTTTTCTTAGTACCAAAATTCTATAAATTCTGTAACTGCAAAAATTCTATAACCTTTCTAAAAAACAGTTATTAGATAGCAGTTTTCAAAATTTTATACATTGTATTAATGGTACAGTTTGCTCAACCATACAATATCTGAAAATAAATACATGTTGCAAGTGACATATTACTAAGGGGCAGGGTTGTGTAATAGGTAAAAGTACCAGGTATTTGAACAAGGCTGCCTTGGCTCAAATTCCAGGTCTTTCATTTAATAGCTGTATCACCTTGAGAAAGCTATGAAACCTTCTAGTTCCTTTGTTTCCTCATCTTTAAAATGGAGATGATTATGGTACTTACTTCATAGGATTACTGAGTTAATTTATGTCAACTATTTAGAACTGCACAAACACATAGGAAGCACACAATAGATATTAGCAATTATTATAAGCTGTTATTATACTTGGAGCCAAACCACACACATTTGCCTTTCAAGGACTGCTTTGGTGCAGATGCAATATCCACAGGGGGTGTATAAGTGCAGGTAAACATTGAGACTCATGAGAATTCATAAGCTACCATTGGCACCATTTTATCTAGAAGGTTTATAGGACAGGAAATGTATTTTTCCAGGCAACAACAGGAATTCTAGCAGCAGTAGTTGCCATGGCGATTCACACAGGGATGGGGAGCTAACTATGCCTTCCCCAAGTGATAGCTCAGGTGCAAGGGATGGGCTCCACATCAGTGGAGTGCAGCTTAGAAACCTCAGGCAAAACACATTACTGATAAAGACCTTGTATCCAGAATGTGGGGAGTTAGAGCAGTAAAGTACAATGCATTCTGGTGTGCGACTAACATCAATGAGGAACTTACACAATTGAAGGAAGGAGGAACTAGCATGTCTTTCTTGGATATTCCTCCTATCAATAATTACAGTAAGATTTGAACAAGGATTTGCCAACAAACATTCCACCTTGATGGATTTGTGGAGGCTTACATTTACAGGTATTTAACTTAGGGCTTTGTAAAAAATTTTGGCACTTTTATGAGGAAAAAGAAAATACCTTATATTGTTGTTAAACTCCTTTTCCACAACAAAGGCTTGCAGATACATCTCTAAGTTGAACCAAGCCTTTTGTCTGAAAACATCCTTAGAACCGGACAGAATTGTACTGTAGCTTACCTGAGTTCATGGAGTATATGCCACAAAGCACAAGAGACATTACAATAAAATTAAGATTCCTACAGGATGATAATATTGAGGACTCTAGTTAGATGTTCGAAATTTTGATTATTTGCAAAATACATCCTTGCTGTTAGTAAAAGCTGACTCTGGGCATAATCTCCATATTCAATTCAGTTCAGCTCAGTCGCTCAGTTGTGTCTGACTCTTTGTGACCCCATGAATTGCAGCACGCCAGGCCTCCCTGTCCATCACCAACTCCCGGAGTTCACTCAAACTCACGTCCATCGAGTCGGTGATTCCATGCAGCTATCTCATCCTCTGTCATCCCCTTCTCCTCCTGGCCCCAATCCCTCCCAACATCAGAGTCTTTTCCAATGAGTTAACTCTTCGCATGAGGTGGCCAAAGTACTGGAGTTTCAGCTTTAGTATCATTCCTTCCAAAGAAAACCCAGGATCATCTCCTTTAGAATGGACAGATTGGATCTCCTTGCAGTCCAAGGGACTCTCAAGAGTCTTCTCCAACACCAGAGTTCAAAAGCATCAATTCTTTGGTGCTCAGCTTTCTTCACAGTCCACCTCTCACATCCATACATGACCACTGGAAAAATCATAGCCTTGACTAGATGGACCTTTGTTGGAAAAGTAATGTCTCTGCTTTTGAATGTGCTATCTAGGTTGGTCATAACTTTCCTTCCAAGGAGTAAGCGTCTTTTAATTTCATGGCTGCAGTCACCATCTGCAGTGATTTTGGAGCCCCCCAAAATAAAGTCTGACACTGCTTCCACTGTTTGCCTATCTATTTCCCATGAAGTGATGGGAATGATGCCATGATCTTCGTTTTCTGAATGTTGAGCTTTAAGCCAACTTTTTCACTCTCCACTTTCACTTTCATCAAGAGGATTTTTATTCCTCTTCACTTTCTGCCATAAGGGTGGTGTCATCTGCATATCTGAGGTTATTGATATTTCTCCCGGCAATCTTGATTCCAGCTTGTGCTTCCTCCAGCCCAGCGTTTTTCATGATGTACTGTGCATATAAGTTAAATAAGCAGGGTGACAGTATGCAGCCTTGAGGTACTCCTTTTTCTGTTTGGAACCAGTCTGTTGTTCCATATACAGTTCTAACTGTTGCTTCCTGATCTGCATATAGGTTTCTCAAGAGGCAGGTCAGGTGGTCTGGTATTCCCATCTGTTTCAGAATTTTCCACAGTTTATTGTGATCCACAAGGTCAAAGGCTTTGGCATAGTCAATAAAGCAGAAATAGATGTTTTTCTGGAACTCTCTTGCTTTTTTGATGATCCAGCAGATATTGGCCTCTGGTTCCTCTGCCTTTTCTAAAACCAGTTTGAACATCTGGAAGTTCACGTATTGCTGAAGCCTGGCTTGGAGAATTTTGAACATTACTTTGCTAGTGTGTGAGATGAGTGCAATTGTGCAGTAGTTTGAGCATTCTTTGGCATTGCCTTTTTTGGGATTAGAATGAAAACTGACCTTTTCCAGTCCTGTGGCCACTGCTGAGTTTTCCAAAAATGCTGGCATATTGAGTGTAGCACTTTCACAGCATCATCTTTCAGGATTTGAAATAGCTCAACTGGAATTCCATCACCTCCACTAGCTTTGTTCAGAGTGATACTTTCTAAGGCCCACTTGACTTCACATTCCAGGATGTCTGGCTCTAGCTGAGTGATCACACCATCATGATTATCTTGGTCGTGAAGATCTTTTTTGTACAGTTCTTCTGTGTATTCTTGCCACCTCTTCTTAATATCTTCTGTTTCTGTTAGGTCCATACCATTTCTGTCCTTTATGGAGCCCATCTTTGCATGAAATATTCCCTTGGTATCTCTAATTTTCTTGAAGAGATCTCTAGTCTTTCCCATTCTGTTGTTTTCCTCTATTTCTTTATTCAACTAGATCCTCAAAAAAAAAAAAAAAAAATAGGCACAATTTATGAACTATGTCCAGTTTACTTTTGGACATAGACAGTATTGAGGATCTTATTGTGACATTAATAGGTCAATTAAGTTCATTTATTTTGAACCCAGACCAGTGTAGTAAGAATAAGCACAAGTCACTACCAGAGGAAGAGTGGCTATGTTCCTATTTACTATGGTTGGAATATAGGTATGTCTATTTATATAGATCAGAGGCTTTTAATGTAGGTCAAACTCCTCTTTGATAACTTATTTTTATAACCCCACCCACTTTTATGGAAAGAAGGCAACAGGAACCTGTTTATATGTACTTGCATGCAAATACATATAACAGTAGGAGGTTTGAGGGCCTTAGAAGCTGTGTGGTTTCTCAGTTGATACCTTGATCAAAAACACTTCATCTAGATCAGAGAAGAGTGTTACCAGATATTAGGAAAAATAGTTCCTTTTATGGCACACATTTCAGGTTACATTTGCCTAGAAGTCTTTACAATTGATGAAAGTTATTTGTAATGGTAGAGAATTTTGGACCTGACCTTTATAGTCTGATTGGTTTACTCCACAGGCCTTTAAAGTAAAATAACATTCTCATTTGCACAGGTACAATTGTGAAACTCAGAAAATTTTGTTAAGTTGAACACAGAAATCCCAAAGTGATGTATTACCCTACTCAAATATGCCTTGTTTTCATGAAGAGAATTCTTTTGAATTCTTCCCTTGGAGGGTTTTTCATTAAAGTAAGCCTGGTAAGAGGGCTTATAATACTTTTTTTTCTTTTGCAGACATGAAGTTGTGCAGTTATTCTCTATGAGTATGCCTGAGGCACTGCTTGGGTCTCAAACAAAATTTCCTACCGTGTGCTTGGCTGGTCTGTGCTCTTGCTCTGTGCCCTGTGATTTGACTCACAGTAGAAAGGCAGGCATCTTAATGCACATAGCTCTTGGACATCAAAAATCCTCAGAGAATGTCTCACAATCTTTCCTCATGAAATAACAGTATTCTTTCAGCAATTGTCCTAATCTGTCTGTAAAAGTAGTCTTCGTGCTCTCCTAGGGGGATAATTTGTCCTGTGTTTTTTTCAGTCTGCTGGAGGAGAAATCCTACTATAGTCATTTAGGATTTTAAAATAAAAGAAATTGTCAGAGGCCAGCATAAGAGATCACAATGGTACAGACAAAGCTTTGCTGAATCAGTGAGGGAAGAAGACAAGTTGATTTCCACATTTTAAGGCACAAATTTAATTTCACCATCCTTCAAGAATAGGTTTATATATAAAACCCACTCCTATGGAAAAATTAAAATAAAATAAAATAAACACAATCTATACATGACAAGATTACAGAGTCAAAAGGAGAAAATATAAGTTTTAGGGTGGGAAGACCAGAGCCCCTGGTGAAATCTTGAATGATAGCAGGTCACTAGGACCTTCTTCTATGGAAGATTTAATGATATCACAGAGCCCTTGGAATAAACCAAAGAGTTTCATGTTTGAGGGAGAAAATTACCAAGGATCCTCATTACTATTCACGTTCATTTGTCATTTAGAAAAACTTTTTTTTTCTTTTGGTGAGATTGAAAATGACTTTCAGAATCTAACTAGCTGCAGAAGGCCTTTAATGAAAATTGCTAATTATTAAACAACAGATTTTAGCCTGCAATGTGTCCATGCTGCTGCTGCTGCTAAGTCGCTTCAATCATGTCTGACTCTGTGCGACCCCATAGACAGCAGCCCACCAGGCTTCCCCATCCCTGGGATTCTCCAGGCAAGAACACTGGAGTGGGTTGCTATTTCCTTCTCCAATATATGAAGGTGAAAAGGGAAAGTGAAGTTGCTCAGTGATGTCTGACTCTTAGCGACCCCATGGACTGCAGCCTACCAGTCTCCTCCGTCCATGGGATTTCCAGGCAAGAGTACTGGAGTGGGGTGCCATTGCCTTCTCCGGCAATGTGTCCATAGAGTAACCTTAATAACAAAGTGTGTTATTCTATTCAAAGTCTAGTTGTTTTTTATTTAAAGTTGTGTACAGATTCAGAAGTTCTAAATGTTTTATGAAATACAGAAAAACATTTAAGTGTGAGTGCTTCATGAATCTTGTTTAATTTTCGTTAATAAAAAATGTCATTCCTGCCACATGCACAGATTTTACCTTCCTGGCTTCAATAAGTAAAAAGACTTAGAGTGTAATTTCCAAGTATCACTGTCTCTCAAATTACATATTGTTTGGTGTTACCTTTTCAAGGATTTCAGACCGAGCATATAATGGAGCTAATTAAATTTTCTCCCAGGAAAGCAGCCAAGTAGACCACTGCCCCAGGCACATAACCTCAGCTTACTACTTTCCTTCACTCATTTATTCTGTATGTGAGATGAGACTCCCTGAACTGCAAAGCTAGGGTACTTAAGCCAGGCAGCTGCTGATGGATTTCAGTATCTACAGAGCCAGGGTTTGAGCCTCAACCCTGACAGCACACATCACAGAGAGGTGACAGTCGAGTGTGAATCGGCTGTGGGTGACAATCTGCCAAACGAAAATAATGGAAGAAGCATTAGTTATATAAAAATGAACCAGCTTGGCTAGCCCTAAAGTATTTTGCAAGATTCTAGGAATATCACCTCGTTTTGTCCAGAGACTGTTTTTGTGAACAACCTAGGAAACAAAACAGTTACAAAATAGAGTTATGTGGGAAAGGTTTCTTTTAGAATGTTCGTTAGTATATGATTAAGCAATTTTCTCAATCTTCACAAGAAACAAAGGAAATATTTAATAACTGACCATCCCTCTATAAGGTTATTTATATATGTTATTTTGACTTTAATAAACATTCCTTTCCTATTTACTATCTGAGAAAACTAGAATGAAGATAGTTAAATGATTAGTTTATGTAATTAAATGGCAGTCCTGGAATTTAAACCAGATTAAAGGCCTGAAGGCCTTGGTTTTATCTATTTTAATACTCTGCATGATAGGTTAATCATTCTGTGTTTAAAAGACTCTTTTAGGTGAAATTATTTGTGAAATAAATATTCGTGAAAATTAGTGGTTTACATGCATGTATGTATATGTATATATTATTTATCTTAGACTATGAATTTCCTAAGATTTTTCAGTTGTTCTTACTAAGTTACTTTTACATGATAGAGCTTTTACTGTAGATAGTCATCTGTTACACAAGGGGTCAACATTAACCCTGGAATTATGGAGATCCATTACAAAGATAGCTGTAACCCGTCTAGGCCTTATGATATGATATAGAAGCTATAGAATAGAGTTCACTGAAAACCAGGGAAAAAAAATTAACCTAAGATATCATCTTAGAAAATAGAATATGGATCTATTTATGCATCAGATCAATAACTAAATGATTAACATAGATTGATGTGATAATTTACATAGATATGTAAAATGTGAATTAACTCATTCATTTCGGAGATAAAATAACTATCATTTCTGGGGTTAAAAACAAGTGTCGCACATTTCATTTTCTGTAACATTAAATATCTTTAAATTCCTGATTATGTTCTCAAATAATAGCTTTTTTTCCCCCTCTACAGTTGGACAGTGTCACCTCCCTGATCCAAGCAGCCAAAAATTTAATGAATGCTGTAGTGCAAACAGTGAAAATGTCTTACATTGCCTCAACCAAGATCATCCGAATTCAGAGTCCCACTGGGCCCCGGCACCCAGTTGTGATGTGGAGAATGAAGGCTCCTGCAAAAAAGCCCTTGATTAAAAGAGAGAAACCAGAGGAAACTTATGCAGCTGTCAGACGAGGCTCAGCAAAGAAAAAAATCCACCCAGTGCAAGTCATGAGTGAATTCAGAGGAAGACAAGTCTACTGAAACCACTGTTCTACTCTAGTGTGTATATTACAAAGTCCTGGCTAAACACACTCCTTTATTTTTACACTTGATTAGTTCTGTAAGTTCACTAACTTAGAATTTAACCCACAAATGATGTAAAACATTGAAACCCTAACCCACATGAGCAACATATATTTGGGATCTTGTCATTGTCATTTCTGTATGGCCAACATATGCTTATTGAATGAATGAAATCTCCAGGTGTCATTCAGCCTTTCCCATCACAGAGTATCTTATATTCATTTCTCAAGTGAGTCCTGTTCATCTGTAATAGGTTAAATATACTCACCCTTTTCGATTAAATTCACCCTTTGAATTAAAACATTGACATGAGCTCTTGACTTGGTTTTTAATGCAAACAAAAGATTTCATAAAAATACTTTCAATTTAATCTCCACATATGTCATTTATCTCATCTAACCTGGTAGACGTGTGATTCCTTCAACAGGGGTAAAAAAGAAATCAGTCTCTAGATATTTGAAACTACTGTCAAATGATTGGGCTAATATCCATCAGAAACTAACCAGGTATGAGAGCAGTCAAGCTACTTCTGGATTTTCAATGTCTGTCTTGATTATTTATGAAACAATTAACATTATAAAAGTTATGAGTTTTCATGTCACAAATGTGTGTGTTTCAGAGTTCCATTGTGTTCAACAGTTGTGCACATTGGGTTTTGGGTTTAAGAAGGTTCACCAGAATAGATATTAATATATGGAGTAAGAGTTATCCTCCACTGGGGATATGGGCATCTAACTCTATCCCCAAGTGAGTTACGATACAAGAAGTGCAAAGAGTTCTGCATGACTCTAAAACTTTATTTGTATCAGCTTGCAAGTATAATTAACAGGAAAAGACCAATTTGAGAAACCTTTTGGCATTGAGTAAAATATAACTCAAAAAATATGAGCAAATTGTACCACTGAACTATGAAGTAGAGTTAAAGGTAATGAAGCTGGAGTGATTTTGATAACATTTTTTAAAATAAAAGTCATTCAGGTCACTTTTAACTACCATCATTGCTCATTCCTAGTTGAGTTCATAATGG
Organism: Bos indicus x Bos taurus; assembly: GCF_003369695.1. NCBI lineage: Eukaryota > Metazoa > Chordata > Mammalia > Artiodactyla > Bovidae > Bos > Bos indicus x Bos taurus. Next base: position 22,246,980 of record NC_040103.1, on the reverse strand, counting down.
ATGTTATAACAGTTTCAGAGACTAGTGCAATGCTTCTCTCTCTCTAGTCCTATCTCTCTTTGGAGGAGTCAACTTTCAGTTTTACTTTTTTTCATGCATAGAGTTCCCATTCACAGGATTTCAAACATGCATTTCCTATTCTACTCTATCAAAATTATACCAAAATTATGACTTCACTTTGTAATAAATCGCCATTGATGACTTTTTTCAACAACCATGTCATCATAGTTTGACAAGGTAAAGTTTAAACATACAACTTCAGGTGATGATAGGAGGACTAGTTTGGGTAAAAGAATGTGTGAAACATAAGGATGCATAAAAGTTGAAAGCATGATGTGTATGCTATTGAGCAAATGGTATGGGGAACAGATTTAATCGGTCATTATAAATTATGAGAAAAATGCAAACTTTTCATTGTAATGTATTATATTTTTCTTCCACAATGCCTGGTTTCCTGGGCTAAGTAAGTAAACTTCCTAAGAGCAAAAGCTATAAACTTCTCCCTGTGGACCAGTATGCACAGTATGAATAGGTAAAACTGAGTATGCACTGGCCCACAATAATTATTCTGAACAGAGTCTACTCCCTAAATGAAAAAGCAGTGCATAAAGGAATCAGAGAATCCAAATAATTGTTTTCCAAAACTAGCTAGCCTAAGTGGGGCAAAACAGGGGATTTCTTTGTTGAAATGTTCCCATCATTTTCTGTTCTAAGAGGACGTTACAAGAGTTACATCTATCACACTCTCTCAGGTAGAAGTGAGAAAATAATTTATTTAAAAATTATCAAACTAGTACATCTTAGCCTCTAAGCCACACACTCAAGAATAATGAGTCTCATTTGGAAAATCTAGTGTCTGTCTGCTTCTACACAGCCTTCCACAGATTTGAGTTTAGGATGTAGCACTGGATGCCAAAACAACATAAACAACTTGAAATTATATGATTATCAAATAATCTCTGTGTCTATCTTTAAAAAATGACTCTCTACCCAAAATGGGATGTGAAAAATTCCCCCTCTTCAAAACAGATGGTTGCCAGCTTAGCTTAAAGCAAACAACTATAATTAAGGAAAACGTAATAATAATAATAAAAAAATTACCTTGGAGAATGTCCCAAGAGTAATGCCTGTTGCAGTAATCAAAGATGCAATAAGAACAAGATGAGCAGAGCTGAGAAAGACATCTGTCCACCTGACTCAATTCCCGCAGTGTGCAGCATCTCACAGTCTAATTCAATTCAAGCCTGCTAATAGTATAATACTTGTAAGCAAAATTAGCAGCAAATATATTAACAAATCCTCGCATTATAAAACATAGTTAAATGAATCTAATCAGTACGTATGAAGATGGTGTATATATTTATAACTGAGTTCTCTTCTGTAGGGGAATGACTGAAATTTCCTAATGATGGTGATTGCCCATCAATGCACCTTTTTAAATCACATCACAGAGATTTGTGCTTCTTCTAATGATACCTTTGCTTTATCTTGCTAATCAAAACTCACCTTTTTTCCTTTGGTGAAATAAATTTATGTAGGAAAAAAATCTTTGAGAGGGAGGAGAGGGCATATATCACCTAGAATGACAGTTCCGACCTGGTTAGCCACCAGCATCACTGGCAAACATTGAACTGAAATCAGAAGGTAGCAAAGGTCTGTGAAATCATAATCCAGTTTTAGTTGAAAAACTGGAAGGTTTTCCTCAAATTGGAAAGATGATAAATATAAATCTTTCCAGTATACTTATCACAAGTGGAAATTAATAAATTAAAATATTTCTTACTTTCTAATAGACTCAATAAATGAGTCTAGAAAAAATTCAAACACTAAATTTCTAAGGAAATTTGTTAATCCCTTTGTACTTGTCTTATGACGTGAATAAAAACTGTGAATATATTAGATGCAATATTCTTAAAAATGCAATATTCTTAAAATTGCCTCTGGTCTTTGCAAATCTCTTAATTTATCAATGTTAACATATATGTTCCCCCATAAAATTCCTTCTGTATGAAGGGTAAGTACCCCCACAACTAAAACAGAAAGGTCTGCTTCATCAGGCTGACATTGTTGCACACTTAACAGCTTCAAAGGAGGTCAGTCTTCAAGTCACATTAAAACAAGACTAAATTGGGAACACACAGTTAAGTACCCAATTTGGGCCTCAAATCTAATAATTAGTGCTCCTCAAATTTTAATGAGCACCTGAAAAGACTAACATCTAACAGTAGAGGTATATCCAATAGCTTCCTACACCTTTACTTTAAGGGTGGTCTTTGTATCTCATCATCCTTGAGCTTGTAGCTTCCTATTAACTGCTAACAGTTTGCTACCAGAAGACAGTCAGGCATGCTCATCCCAGTCAATTACTCCCAAATAATGTGCTTTCCTCTTAGTCCGTGCTCCAAAATCCCTTATCACCTTTTAGGAGTCCATCCCATATATCAATTGATTAATAGCATTCTAGTTAAAATTATTAACTTAAAATCCCAATGGCATTATCTTTTTTTTTTTTTTCCTATTCCAGAAAACATGCTTACCTTTTTTGGTGTCAAATCCACACTTCCCTGCTAGGGATTGTGGTTCCCATGGATACACAATTTTTTATAGTGGTAGAATGAGTAGAATGAGATGGAGACTTTTCCTGGTCATATTTAGCCTTCTCTAGTGAACTCACTGCAGAACTGTTTCACTGTCACTGTAATTTTCTAGGTCAGCAAAGCAAGCACCAGAATATCAAACTGAATGAAATCCGTATTTTCTTTTGTCAGCCTGCCTTTTGTTAAGATTGTCTGTCTATTGCATATTTAGGTAGCAAACAACCATTTTTCTGTTTGGAAAGTCAGAAATATTTTTATTTGACTTGGTCAGAAAATTTAGGGGCATCCAGTTAAAAGAAAATAACTTGCATATTATTTTAATAATTCTTTTTAAGTTGACAAAAATGTGCAACCTGGGAAATGTATATTTATATATAATTTTTCATTTATACATCACATGCCAGAAAGCAACACTTAATCAGACAAAAACCCTATAGCATTTTTTTTTCATAACCCTCTTCCCATACCATTAGAATATCTTTATTATTAGTATTTTGCATTGTTTTACTACCAAATAAACAAGTCAGGCCTAATGACAGAAAAGTCTACACACAAAGTAGTTTAAAGATTTCATTTTGGTTCTTTGGGTCTATTAGAATAAAAAAATATGGATGTTATTAAAACCAGATGTCCTAATCAAGGTGTTAATACTATCCTAGATATCTAAAAATGAGAGAGAAGAATTAACATTTTAAATGCATTTTTTGCCATTTTAACTAACTAACATGAACAAGAAACATTTTCTATTAAAGCAAAAGAATAATTTCCTATGTTCATCATTTTACATGTGAATTTTTTCCCCCACCAAGATAGAGAGGACCTATTCTTGAACATTGTTAAAGAAGATAATACTAATTGAGAGAACCACTTCTAAAGGGAACCCAATCTTACCTTCAGATGATAGATGGTTTGATCTGGCCTTTATGTAGCTTGTGGGATGAGATGTTCATGGTTATAGGCTGGCTTCTAGCATCCAAAAACTCCCACTGGTTTATGAGAACAAAACGCAAGGACTGATCTTCAAAATGAACAAGTTGGAGGAAAAAAAATCAGTAAGTACAGAACAGTTAAAAGAAAGTAGGTAAATGACAGAGGTGGAGAAGGGAATAAGAAAGGTAGTTGCTGAAGCTGTGAACTTTTATACTGGAGAGAGGAAGAGTTCTGTGAAGATTTGGCAACCTCCTCCTGAGGAAGATTTTAAGGATAAGACGGGGCACTTGTCTTTGGTGGTTTGGAATGAAGTCATGTCAGGGCAGGAGAACACATTGTGTAACTTTTGAGGATCACTTAGTGATATTGTTTGCAAGATGGGAAGCAGAAATCCAGACAATTTTCTAGGCTGATGATGGGTGAAATTCTTCCCAGTATCAAAGTGAATCAAGATATTATATATTTAATATTTGTCAAGCAATGTTGATGTTCCAAACACTGCCCTAGGTTCTTAGGATACATCAGATAACAAAACAGTGATTCTTGCCATGAGCTAAGTCTGTGGTAAATGCTATTACCTTACTTAATTTTTTTTTAAATAACCCTATGTGATAAACATTATCAGTTCTATTCCTTGGATAAAGAAAGTAAGGATATGGATCTTTCTACAAAACTCATTGGCTTTAAAATTTGTTTGCAATGTGGAGTCTGAACTTTTAGCCATCACAGCAGATTTCCTCGAAAATGAGATGAGATTTTTCAGGTGAAAATGAGATACACATTTCAAATGCTCGCTGAGTTCCTATGTAAGAACAAAAGGATCAAAACTTTGTGCACACACACACACATGCACACATACATACATACATACACACACACTCCTACATCATTGATAAGTATATAAGTAATTAATTGAATATTATCACCTCTAATAACTGAATAAAGACTATCGGGTATATAAGGAATGAATATTTCATCTATGTGATCTGAAATCAAATGAAAACACCAAATTACCTTCATTTCCATAGAGGTGAAATCTTCCATGGAGATGTATGTTTAAAACCCATCTTTAGCATCAATTGGTAACAAACATTTATAGACACCATTTCTTTCCTTCTTTATTGCTAATATGTATTTATGTGTTTAAAGCTATGGATCCCATGGGAGGACTGGCCAAGGATTACTGAAATAAGATAAAGGTTCCTTGAATTCCAAACTGACTGAACCATAGGAAATGTATGTTTCCTTCTTTATAGAGGTAACAAAATGAATACAATATGTACCTGACTGTAAGCAAATTGAGTTCTTTAACTTTACATGGTCCTTATTCCTAGAGACAACTGAAGGCTAGACTCTCCCTCTTGCCCCTGTTGCTTGCTATACCTCCCCTTCTCAGGCCTGGGGTACTTGACTTCCTGGTTTTTCTTAAAGTGGAGTCAGAAATGTTTCCTTTAAGTGTGAATGTATTTATTTGGGGTCTTCGTTTTTGAGTACCTGGTACCTCAGAATGATGGTACCTGTTCCCAACTGTCATAAAAGGAAGCTCCAGAGTTCTTTTAAAAGAGACTCAGATTTCTAACAACCATCTCTAAACATCTTTTCAATGTAGGACATATATTACAGCAGCCATCTAAATGGCTAGCTAAAATGCTAAAAGTACTAGCAGAATACTAATTCTGCTCATGTCCTCTGTTTTCATTCGAAATGAGGTATTTTTTAATTCTAAAGTTTTCTTTCCTTTACATCTTCAAGAAGAATGCTTATTTGTTTGTTCTGAGTATTTGGTCTTAAAATATGTAGCATCTCTAAACATTTTAAAACCCCCTTTTAATAATTACATCAATAGTTCAAAACCTGAAGTTATATATACTTTTTTTCTATTCAGACAACCATGTATTATGTAGTCCTAGGCCAGTCCTCTGGAGAAGGCAATGGCACCCCACTCCAGTACTCTTGCCTGGAAAATCCCATGGACAGAGGAGCCTGGAAGGCTGCAGTCCATGGGGTCACTGAGAGTCGGACACGACTGAGTGACTTCACTTTCACTTTTCACTTTCATGCATTGGAGAAGGAAATGGCAATCCACTCCAGTGTTCTTGCCTGGAGAATCCCAGGGACGGGGGAGCCTGGTGGGCTTCCGTCTATGGCGTCGCACAGAGTCGGACACAACTGAAGCGATTTAGCAGCAGCAGGCCAGTCCTCAACATGTCACAGCAGTTTCCAATCTTCATGAATTATCTGAAGCTCTCTGTGATATTCACTGATAGTCTAGCTGAGACTGACAAGTTTCTTTGGTCTGGGTTTCTAAGATCAAATTTGGATTGGAATGTTTATTCACGAAACAAAGGAGAAAGTCTAGGAGTTTAGTTCATGCTCTCAGTTAATGAGAACTTGTCTTCTTGAGGCTTTAAACATAAAATTAATTTTGAAAATATTATAGAGATAGTATTCCATTGCTTGCTAAATCTTATACCATTATAGCCCTCTATTCTTGTCTGCTAGTATACAATGAGATATAAATATGAGAATTTCAGCAACTGCTTTTGAGAGTTAAGCTATGCTTCTGATTTTGAAAGCTGACCTTGTGCAGTAAAATTCCTCCAAAGAAAATTTCACTGGTCCTGAATGACAGCATAAAGATTTTTCTTTGATGTCCATGAATAATACATCCCTGAAAACAGAAGTAGACATATGTTATGCCCAATTTAGTACTTAATAGTTGGGACTCTAAAGCAAGATTTTCTTGGGCAAGTTGTTGGGTGATTAAGTAGAAATTAAAACTTCCAGTGAAAGATTTCCAGATGCCTCTGCTTTCCATTTTTATTTTATTTTTAGTTCCATAGCAACCTGGCAACAATTAAACAAACACAACAATGACAAAAACAGTCACTTACTTTACTGTATGTACTTTTATAGACAACAAATGTGATAGTTTAAACATAGTGACATTTCTGAAGGTCATGTGTACATGGTAAGTCAGGATGAAGGCAGATTTAAATTAAGACACTCTGAGATGAAATAAAAGCAAGGAGTTGATAATAGTCATCTTTATCATAGCAATATCTTGAGAACTAAATTTTAATGGAATTTGAAGGGTTTCAAACTACTTTGCTTCCATACCTCACTCTGCTATGCAGAAGGCAGAATGGCGCTGAGTGAACCATCTACTGTAGTAACAACCAACTTGAAGAAGTTTTATGGTTTGGCCATGGGTAAACTTTGGCAAAAGTGTTTGTGGAGCTGTCATTATTTATCTTTGAGGTCAGTTTCATCCGTCAATAAAAATGAATTATTTATCCAGGAATAGATAAAGCTCTTTAATACCCTCATGACATTGACATAGAAGCCCAAATATTCCTTGTTTGAGATTCTGCATGTCTTTTGTGCTTAACTGAATCAAACTAATTTTTGTTTTTCATTTCATTTCAATTATTTCACACATGTAACACTGGGTTTGTTTTGAAATTATGCAGTATTATTTGAAACATTATTTAACTCATGTCAGTGTAGTTTATTAATAATTTGCTTAACTGGAACTACATATGTTAAAGCAATAAAAATGAAAAGTATTGTTTATGCATTTGGCGTTTGTCTTTCGTGGTTTATGTTACGAGTGGGACAAAATTACTGAGTAATCTAACCAGTAGTCAAGGTATGACCTTCATTCCTACTCTCCTTCAGTTACATAGACTACAATTTGGGAGGATTTCTACTACAAACTACCAGTTGAACACAAGTGATGTAGACAATATGTAGTAGAATTAAACTTTTGGTTTAAATGGCACATTTTTTGTTTGTTTGTTTCAGTATGGATGTTAGGCCTTGACTTGAATAATGAATGTCTATGTAGCTGAGAAACTGTTCTCTAAACTTAGGACTTGATGGAAAGAACCAATTTTTCGGAGACTGTCTGAATACATACTTCTATGGAATACAATTGTCTCTAGCAACACTTCTGCATTTGAATATTAATAGATTTGGATTATCCATCTTAGCTTCCTCACCTCTATGCTGGTGATAATCGCTCATCAGTGTGAATCCCATGGCAAGAGTCTCTGGATCCTCTTCCAGCATTTACACACTGTTGTTGTCCATTCTAGGACATGATTTTCTCCCTTCATGACTCCCACTGCTTGAGGTGCTTCTTGGGAGGTCTCAGTCTGCTTCTGTACCTTCTTAAAACACAGTCTGAAATGTAAAGTCTTTTATCACTTGATTCCTATGATAAACTATGCCTCCCCTCACTCAGTTCTGCTAAATGCCAGCCACCTCCTTTTAATGAAAGGCTGTGTGGGATTGTCTTCCCAAGTCAGTCTCCCTGTGTCACTCTTCCCCAGGAGCCCAGATTTGCTCTGGCAGCAGCATTCTCTCCACCTTGATCTGTTGTCATGCTGGCTCTGGGGGTGGAAGTGGTACTAAAAGCACTCTTGGCAAGAAGAGTCATTTCTGCCTGGAGTCTGAGCTGATGTCCTGACATTTCCTGGGCAACACCATTAAGCATTCCATCCAGGAGCAGTAACTCACAGATGTAACTTCCAGACACCACATGTCCAATATCCTGTGGCTGGTAAGGGAAGAGCTGCTGTACCTTGTTGTTAAGTAACAGGCTCCCTACAGTGTCTCAGTCTCTTATTTTTGGAAAGGAAGAGATTCATGAGATGCGGGCCCAGAAAAAGGAGTTGTTATAGAATCAATGGGGAATGTTCAAAGCCCAGAGTGATGGTAAAGGGAGAGTGGATCACATTCAGGTTTATAGGAGGTTACCCTTCATCCCCAGGATCCTGGAAGCAAGAATCTGCCATTCCGAATGCCACAGATGAAAGAAATCCCCTCGTCATTGCTGCTTTCCTGTCTTCTCACTACCCCTTCTAGTTGGCGGTGGTGACAGAATGTTAGGTGTGCTGATTAAGTCTACATTGTCACCTTTTGTAACACAGAAAGGACAAACTCCAAGGGCCACAAGTGAGCAGTCCCCGGAACACAGACCTAAACCCCTCACTGGGTGGGGTGCCCTCTGTGGGCACTGATTCAGCATAGGTGTGGGAGGAGAACTGATGGGTTTGTTGTTATTGTTTCTTTTTATTTGACTTTAGAGGAAGGCTCTGCGAGAGCACTGGAAATCCACAGCTTGATTCTGGAATGTCTCCATCCTTCTGTTAAAGGCTTATAGCATCCCAGCATCCCCTATTCACCAGGCCCATCCCTCAGGCAGCAGTTGCTCTGAGGTTTATTGCTCTGAGGGCTAAATTTGGAAGAAGATGCACATGGTGTACTAGGCCCCAATACCAGAGAAACGTTTGCACTCTTTAGCTCTGTTATACACCCTATTCTTGGGAGCAACGATGATGTTGTGCTTATTTCTGTTTCTCCTACACTAGCATGGTGATTGGCATAGGAATAGCTGAGCTGATATTTTGGTAAAGAATGAGAAAACTCATGAATGAGTTTATCTCAAATGAATCGATCCAGAACTGATCTGTAATGTGGGTCCTCTCTGAACTATCTCATCTGAAATTCTGAGAGTCCAATAATCCTCAAGTTTACAGAGACAGACACTAGTGTCAGGGACAGGATTTGAAAACTCCTAATTCTCCCTGTCACTCTTCCGAAACCATCACTGCTGCCTTAGATAAATGAAAATCACTGATGAGGAAAAGCCATGGCTGTTTTTCACTCATTTGTTTATTCAACAGTTGAAAGTGTTTCTTGAGAGACTGTTATATGCAAAGGTACTATGGGTGATAAAAAGAATCATGAATATTTTGGAATCAAGACGTGAACTCATCAGGTTCATTGAATAGCAGAGGAAGGGAAATAAACATGAAGCTTGTGGAAATCTCACCCAAGGTAAAAGAAAGCAATGCAAGTTTCAGGACTAAAGGAGAACCTTAATAGACATTTTAATAGGAGATTGTGGTTTCACTTGTAAATGGGAATAATACTAATAACTCCTAGCAAATAAGTTCTCTAATTCAAACAGAGCTATAAGATGACTAGTTAGACAATGAGACATATAGTTGGTAGGGTATTCAGAGTGAGGAAAGCGAGTGGGAAAAATCAGTTGTAATAATCCTGTGTGATATAGACAAGTGTCTGGGTTAAATGATAGGATTAAGAATTAAAACAATATTTTCAAAATAAAGTATAAAACATCAAACATAAGCAAGCATAAGTCTTAAGTTCTATCTAAAACATGAATACATCTTGCATTCTACTATTTAATATACCCTCGTTTATTTTAATAGTAGAAAGGCAATGTAATCCTTTCCTGTCAAATACTGATAGTCAAGTAGGTGGCATCATGTTTATCCTATGACTTCTTTTGAGATCTACTGGGAAAGCTGTTTGTGATTTGAGAAATACAGAAACAGCCCAGATACGTGACTCATCATGTAGCAAGATGGCACCATGTTCAAAAGCATGGCCACTGGCAATAACGTGCCCAGTCTGCATCCTGGCCCCATCATTTTTAGCACCAGCCTTTCTTGGGCAATTTGCTAAACCTCTCAGTTCAGTCGCTCAGTCATGTCCAGCTCTTTGAAGCCCCATGGACTGCAGCACTCCAGGCTTCCCTGTCCATCACCAACTCCCAGAACCCACTCAAACTCATGTCCATTGAGTTGGTGATGCCATCCAACCATCTTATCCTCTGTCGTCCCCTTCTCCTCCCACCTTCAATCCTTCCCAGCTTCAAGGTCTTTTCAAAAGAGTCATTTCTTCACAAAAGGTGGCCAAAGTATTGGAGTTTCAACTTCAGCATCAGTTCTTCCAATGAATACTCAGGACTGGTCTCCTTTAAGATGAACTAGTTGGATTTCCTTACTGTCCAGGGGACTCTCAAGAGTCTTCTCCAATATAGTTCAAAAGCTAAACCTCCCATTATTTCGAAATTCTCATTTGTAAGAGAGAGATGATATTTCAGAGTTCAACTGACAAAAATAATTATAATGTACGTTACAATCAATGTGCCCTATAGTCAATGAAATGAGGTGATAGAACCTACCACATAGGGTTGTTATGAGTAGTAAATGAATGAATGTATGTAAAATACTTTGAAGGATGCCTGGGACTAGGTAAGCACAATATAAAATTTAGCTATTATTATTATATTAAGATATACAATTTATAGGCTTCAATATTAAACACACACAAAATAGACTTCTGAAAGTTTCTTTATGGGGGGAGAAAAAGAAAACAGGGAGAAAGAAATACCTGGCGCAGGAAAGTATGAGCATGCCAGGTAATGGCAGAGAGTAACTAAATATTGATGTCAACTAATTGAATATTGGGATGAGAGGAGCTACCCCATGTCCGAGGTCAGGGGCGGCGGCCGAGAGGAGTAACCCTACATTCAAGGAGTGGTGGCTGCGCGGGTGCAGGAGGGCCAAGAGGAGCTACTCCATGTTCAAGGTCAGGAGGGGTGACCTCGTCCAAGGTAAGGAGCAGCGGCTGCACTTTGCTGGAGCAACCGTGAAGAGACACCACACTCCAAGGTAAGAGAAACCCAAGTAAGATACTAGGTGTTGCGAGAGGGCATCAGAGGGCAGACCGAAACCATAATCACAGAAAACTAGCCAACCTGATCACATGGACCACAGCCTTATCTAACTCAATGAAAATGGCAAACCACTTCAGTATTCTTGCTTTGAGAACCCCATGAATGGTATGAAAAGGCAAAATAATAGGATACTGAAAGAGGAACTCCCTAGGTCGGTAAGTGTTCAATATGCTATAGGAAATCAGTGGAGAAATAACTGGAGAAAGAATGAAGGGATGGAGCCAAAGCAAAAACAATACCCAGTTGTGGATGTGACTAGTGATAGAAGCAAGATCCAATGCTGTAAGAGCAGTATTGCATAGGGACCTGGAATGTTAGGTCCATGAATCAAGGCAAATTGGAAGTTGCCAAACAGGAGATGGCAAGAGTGAACATCAACATTCTAGGAATCAGTGAACTAAAATGGACTGGAATGGGTGAATTTAACTCAGGTGACCATTATATCTACTATTGTGGGCAGGAATCCCTTAGGAGAAATGGAGTAGTCATCATGGTCAACAAAAGAGTCCAAAATGCAGCACTTGGATCCAATCTCAAAAATGACAGAATGATCTCTGTTCATTTCAAAGGCAAACCATTCAATACCATGGTGATCCAAGCCTATGTCCCAACCAGTAATGCTGAAGAAGGTGAAGTTGAATGGTTCTATGAAGACCTACAAGACCTTTTAGAACTAACACCCAAAAGAGATGTCCTTTTCATTATAGGGGACTGGAATGCAAAAGTAAGAAGTCAAGAAACACCTGGAGTAACAGGCAAATTTGGCCTTGGAGTACAGAATGAAGCAGGGCAAAGGCTAATAGAGGTTTGCCAAGAGAACGCAATGGTCATAGCAAAAATCCTCTTCCAACAACACAAGAGAAGACTCTACACATGGACATCACCAGATGGTCAACACCAAAATCAGATTGATTATATTCTTTGCAGCCAAAGATGGAGAAGCTCTATACAGTCAGCAAAAACAAGACCAGTAGCTGACTGTGGCTCAGATCATGAACACCTTATTGCCAAATTCAGACTTAAATTGAAGAAAGTAGGGAAAACCACTAGACCATTCAGGTATGACCTAAATCAAAGCCCTTATGATTATACAGTGGAAGTGAGAAATAGATTTAAGGGACTAGATCTTATAGACAGAGTGCCCAATGAACTATGCACAGAGGTTTGTGACATTGTACAGGAGACAGGGATCAAGACCTTCTCCATGGAAAAAGTGCAAAAAAAATGATTGGCTATTTGAGGAGGCCTTACAAATACCTGTGAAAAGAAGAGAAATGAAAAGCAAAGGAGAAAAGGAAAGATATTCCCATTTGAATGCAGAGTTCCAAAGGATAGCAAGGAGAGATAAGAAAGCCTTCCTCAGCAATCAATGCAAAGAAATAGAGGAAAACAACAGAATGGGAAAGACTAGAGATCTCTTCAAGAAAATTAGAGATACCAAGGGAATACTTTATGCAAAGGTGGGCTCGATAAAGGACAGAAATGGTATGGACTTAAAAGAAGCAGAAGATATTAAGAAGAGGTGGCAAGAATATACAGAAGAACTATATAAAAAAAGATCTTCACGGCCAAGATAATCACAATGGTGTGATCACCTAAGAGCCAGACATCCTGGAATGTGAAGTCAAGTGGGCCTTAGAAAGCATCACTATGGACAAAGCTACTGGAGGGGATGGAATTCCAGTTGAGCTATTTCAAATCCTGAAAGATGATGCTGTGAAAGTGCTGCACTCAATATGCCAGCATTTTTGGAAAACTCAGCAGTGGTCACAGGACTGGAAAAGGTCAGTTTTCATTCCAATCCCAAAGAAAGGCAATGCCAAAGAATGCTCAAAATACCACACAATTGCACTCATCTCACACGCTAGTAAAGTAATGCTCAAAATTCTCCAAGCCAGGCTTCAGCAATATATGAACTGTGAACTTCCAGGTGTTCAAACTGGTTTTAGAAAAGGCAGAGGAACCAGAGATCAAATTGCCAACATCCACTGGATCATTGAAAAAGCGAGAAAGTTCCAGAAAAACATCTATTTCTGCTTTATTGACTATGCCAAAGCCTTTGACTGTGTGGATCACAATAAACTGTGGAAAATTCTGAAAGAGATGGGAATACCAGACCACCTGACCAGTCTCTTGAGAAACTTATATGCAGATCAGGAAGCAACAGTTAGAACTGGACATGGAACAACAGATTGGTTTCAAATAGGAAAAGGAGTACATCAAGGCTATATATTGTCACCCTGCTTATTTAACTTATATACAGAGTACATCATGAGAAACACTGGGCTGGAAGAAGCACAAGCTGGAATCAAGATTGCCGGGAGAAATATCAATAACCTCAGATATGCAGATGTCACCACCCTTATGGCAGAAATTGAAGAGGAACTAAAGAATCTCTTTATGAAAGTGAAAGTGGAGAGTGAAAAAGTTGGCTTAAAGCTCAACATTCAGAAAACGAAGATCATGGCATGGGAAATAGATGGGGAAACAGTGGAAACAGTGTCAGACTTTATTTTTGGGGGCTCCAAAATCACTGCAGATGGTGATTGCAGACATGAAATTAAAAGACGCTTACTCCTTGGAAGGAAAGTTATGACCAACCTAGACAGCATATTCAAAAGCAGAGACATTACCTTGCCAACAAAGGTCCATGTAGTCAAGGCTATGGTTTTTCCAGTGGTTATGTATGGATGTGAGAGTTGGACTGTGAAGAATGCTGAACACCAAAGAACTGATGCTTTTGAACTGTGGTGTTGGAGAAGACTCTTGAGAGTCCCTTGGACTGCAAGGAGATCCATCCAGTCCATCTTAAAGGAGACCAGTCCTGGGTGTTCATTGGAAGGACTGATGCTGAGGCTGAAACTCCAGTAATTTGGCCACCTCATGTGAAGACTTGGCTCATTGGAAAAGACCCTGATGCTGGGAGGTATTGGGAGTAGGAGGAGAAGTGACGTCAGAGGATGAGATGGCTGGATGGCATCACTGACTCAATGGACATGAGTTTGGGTTAACTCCGGGAGTTGGTGATGGACATGGTGGCCTGGTGTGATGCAATTCATGGGGTCGCAAAGAGTTGGACACGTCTGAGTTAACTGAATTGAATATTAATTCAATCAATTTGTTTTGAATAACCCTGTGTTGGATATTCTTTTAGGTACTATGGATGTATAGGTAATGCTGAGTATAAATGATCTTTCTTCTTCAAGGATGCAAAGACTAGCATAGGAGATAGTGGATTAAATAGAGTCTGAAAGTGCAAATTTGTATCTTTGACAGTGGCCACATGAGAGATGCAAAAGTGTCATGAGCCTAACCTGAAGGGCTTTGGGAGAACTGGGAAAAACTAGAAAGGCTCTTCTGAGGAAGTGAGGCTTAAGCTGAAATCAGAGGAATGAGTAATTTCCCCAGGTGAAGTGGGATGGGAAGAAAGCTGTAAGTAGAGATAATTGTATGGGTAAAGCTCTTATCTGTGAGCCAGGGCCTCCTGCACACAAAGTTTTGAAAAAGAAGGCTAGTGGAGAATGTGAAGTTTGATCTGGGAAGAGAGGAGGTCAGAGATGTAGCCTGGTTCCAGTTGGAACTGGTGGGGAAGGCAGTGAATGGGCAGGATTAAACCTGCCCTCATAATTCCCAAAGAGCAAGCCAGGCAAGAGGCAGTCTCCTCGAGGAAGCTCAGCCACTGTTCAGAGCCCTTCCTCCACGTCAAGCCTCTAGCCCTCATGCTAGCCTGACTCGTTCCTTTACTGGGAGGGAAAGAATGACCCTTAGTTGCATATTTATAAATTAACAAAGTATTAGATCGGCCAAAAGTTTCATTTAGTTTCCCCCTTAACCCTAAGCCTAATATTGTAAGGAAAAACCCAAACAAACCTTCTGGCCAACCCAATACATGGGCTTCTATTTCTGCCATCCTTTTTATTGAATATGATAGAAATATTTCAAACTAAATAGAAGGTGCAACTCTTCAGTTACAACTTGTCTATGTGTCACAGTCTTTGTTCTGGGATCTTCTCTCTGCTGAGGGCCCTGTCCTGTCTAAACCATCTCCGCTGCTCACCCCTGCACACAGACGCTTTCTCTCACAGGTAGGTTAGAAATGTGACTTCCTGTCTATCTGTGAACATAACATGTTACAGGAAGAACCTGAGGTTGAACACCCACTTATTCAACCTTAGGAAGAATTTATAGTGGTAGACGGAAAAAGGAATAGCTCCTTGTCCTTTTTTATGAGGTGTTTTAGGGAAAAAGGGAAGAGAGAGAAGAAGAATGAAGAGAAGATGTAGGAAATTTGTTACATATATATATGATATATATATATGGCAAAATTGTGGGGAGAGGGCAAGTGTTTTCAATGCTCAAAACTGAGCAATATAAGTTTGTCTTGTATTTCCATCAGAGAGTAAGACACTATTAGATATTATCCAAAAGAAGAATATAGAAGCTGAATAATTTTTTAAAGTGGCCTATGAAACTGATTGAGCTTCCCATGTGACACTAGTCGAAAAGAACCTGCCTGTCAATGCAGAAGACATAAGAAACATGGGTTTTATCCTTGGGTTGAGAAGATTCCCTGGAGGAGGGCATGGCACACCACTCCAGTATTCTTGTCTGGGAAATTCCATGGACAGAGGAGTTTGGTGGGCTACAGTCCACTGAGTCACAAAGAGTCAGACATGACTTAGCAACTAGACAACAGCAGCAACAACAAATCCTTCTATATATAATGCTCATCATATTTATATATATGACATATTATATATATGACATATATATATGACATTTTATATATACGACATATTATATATATGACATATATATATGACATATTATATATATGACATTATATAAATGACATTTATATAATGTCATTTCTATATACATATATAAATATTAAAATCTCCATCAGCTTACATATACACTCAAATACATATATATCTGTTTGTGTGTATGTGTATTCTCCACTGATTATAAAAGTGAAGACATCAAATAGCTTATAGATACCTGGTTAGTACCTGGTTAGCAGTCAGTCTTGAACTGAGTGCTGAACTGGGCCTTCACTGGAGTAGACAGAAAGACCATCAGATGTGACAGATGCTTTTCCCACAAGGACTCTGAGGACAGATGTACAATGGTTAGAAGTGAGAACTGAGTGTGACAACCCAAGTTTGAGTTATTCAATATCTCTGTTAACTGGGTTCTTATTGGCTATATTGGTAAAATAATTAAATTATACACACACACACACACACACACACACACACACACACACACATATATATATATATAAGCACTTAAAGCAATGCTTTATATATAGGAAGTTCTCTGTATCCATTAAATTTTCCCATTATTATGACTCTACCACAGGTACCATGGGCTCAACAAGGAAGTCATCTTTGGTTATATAACCACAGGTTGTTTTGTTTCATTTTTATAACACAGTTTTCTAATAATCTACATTAATGAGGAGAAACTATTCAATTAGCATATCCCAGTTTAGAAAATTTTGCTGTCATGTATGCTAAATACAAATCACTAAGTTAGGTGCTTTTATGAACAAGACTTCATTGGATAATCTCTCTTTAAGGTGGGTATTATCATCCTCATTCTAACGCTAATGCTAATGCTGTCGCTTCAGTCATGTCCAACTCTGTGCGACCCCAGAGACGGAAGCCCACCAGGCTCCCCCGTCCCTGGGATTCTCCAGGCAAGAACACTGGAGTGGGTTGCCATTTCCTTCTCCAGTGCATGAAAGTGGAAAGTGAAAAGTGAAATTGAAGTCGCTCAGTCGTGTCCAACTCCTAGCAACCCCATGGACTGCAGCCTACCAGTCTCCTCCGTCCTCCTAGCAACTCCATGGATTGCAGCCTACCAGGCTGCTCCGTCCATGGGATTTTCCAGGCAAGAGTACTGGAGTGGGGTGCCATTGCCTTCTCTGATGAACAGAATAAGCACCTTTAAAAGACACTGTGTAATGATGATGATGAAGTGCTCCAAGTCAGGTTAACTGGGTTCCAATAGCACCTCCTCATATTATTGATGTGGAGACAGGAATTTTACTTGATGCCTCCTGTCCTCATTTTCTTCATCTCTAAAATTATGGTAATAATAACAATCTCATAGCTCAGTGGTAAAGAATCTGCCAGCCAAGCAGGAGATGCAGGTTCAATCCCAGGGTCAGGAAGATCCCCTGAGTAGGAAATGGCAACTCACTCCAGTTTTCTTGCCTGGGAAATCCCATGGGCAGAGGAGCCTGGCAGGCTGCAGTCCATGGGGGTTACAATGAATTGGTCACAACCAACAGAACAACAAAAACAAATAGTTGTTTTAAGGATTAATTGCAATTATGTACATAAATTTTTAGTGTAGTGCCTGGTCCATAGTAAGTACACAATGAAAAACAACTAACGTGATTGTCAAATATTATATAATACATATTATAATATATTGGACATATGTGTGTTGGGGTGGTATGTGAATTGTAAACCTATTTCATCCTCTTCTACTTTGTCAAAATCTCATATAGCCTGGTTCTTCAGGTCTCAGGAGGCTTCTACAGTTACTGTGATCGGTGTCCCTTTGCAAATCATCTATTGATACTATTACACAAACCAAACCTCTCAAAAATGGAGTCCAAGTTTTAAGTGATCTTAGAAGAGAAGTTGGTAGATAAAATTGTGTTGTTACCATTGAAAAGTTGGTATCTCACTTCTCTGTTTCAGCCATTGCTGGTTATCTTCTTTTAACATTCAGGTAACAGAAAAACAATAGTAGGTAACATTATCATCATCATCAAAATCATCCCTACACCAACTACATCAGACATTGTGCTGCCTGTTTTACATGCTTTATCCTGCTCCTCACAAAATTTCCATAAAGCAGCTCATCCTAGACACACCAGATGGTGAGAAAATTGAGCCTAAGAGAAAGAACAAACTCACCTCATATGGTTATGGCTAGTGATGTTATAGCAGCAAGATTACAGTGTATGCATTTTAACTCTCAAATGCTGAAGTAAGGATATATATATATATATATATATATATATAGTGGGGGTCATATATATATATATATACATATATATATATATATATATATATTCACATACATTTATATTTCTAATAGGTATGTTTCTTAAGACCAGAAACTCTTTGTGACTCTTAACAGTAGTGCTGGATGTTAAATTACTATAGGCGGCAGTGACATATTTGAACTACCCATTTTCCAATGCTTTATTACTTGTGTTTGCTTGCTGGGATTGGTTGGATGATCTCAATTCTCCCACTACTTCAGAACACCTGCAGTTAAGGCAGAATATTTTCAGTGTTCACTGAATGTTAATTGAACAAATGAGTAAATGGATTAAATTAAACTCCAGCTACACTGATATTGCCGTAGGGTTGTATATAAATGACACTTTTAAATAATTGGTGCAAATGAGAATGAAATAGCCAACTCTAGAGACATGTTTTTCCCCTGTTACATCAAGTCATAAGGAGAAAACACAATTCATGTACCATTATATCTTTTAATATCAGCTCTCATAATTCTCAGATGTGCTGAGATCTGCCAGAATGGGTGGGAAATGCAAGGATCATGGAAGCATCTCTATTTACTAGAATATGCTCAAGTTGTACATCACAACATTATAGCAAGAAAATAGTTTCAATGGGTTTTAGTAGCTAGACATATGGTGATTTCAGAGGCCTCTGTGAAAATTCATGTTCCTGAAACACTTTGATTTCACATTTTGTTTTCCAAACCCAAATCCATTTTTCCTGGTCAGAATGAACCTGTTAGAGACTTAGCAAAAACCACTGACTATGAAGAAAATAGTTATCTCTCTTTCACCTTTCAAAAGAGGTGATAAGTTTTATTCTACTGACTGAATATTATATGTAGCTCTAATCACCAATACTCAAGTGACATACTCTCCTCACTAGGTTCTTGAGAGGGTCATTGAAAGAATGTATGTGGAAGCACTTTGGGAATAGTAAAGTGTTGTCTTCACTTAAAATAAATCCAATGAAAGAGTCTTGAAAATCTGCATAAAAGAGCCTCACAATCTAAATGTACTTTTAAACCACAGAGCCCTGTTTTCAAATATTGTCGTGTGTAAATTCAATCCAAATATGGTGAAGTGGAAGAACATAAGCTCATCTTCTCTCATGAGAACACCAAAATCACAACCAGCTGTTGAACAGCCATTGACAGGAGGATGTTGGCACCCACCAAGGAAAGATACCCCACATCCAAGGACAAAGGAGAAGCAGCAACGAGATGGTAGGAGGGGTGCAATCATGATAAAATCAAATTCCATACCCATAGGATGGGTAACCCACAAACTGGAGAACAATAATATCAAGGAAGTCCTCACACTGTTATGAAGGTTCTAGCCCCCACATCAGACTTCCCAACCTGGGAAGCCAGCAAAGGAACTGGGAATCCCCAGGAAATCTGACTTTGAAGGACAGTGGGATTTGATTACAGAACTTCCACAGGACAAGGGGAAACAGAAACTCTTGGAGGACATCAACAAAACCTTGTGTGCACAATGAACCAGGGAAAAGGAGACTGAGTCAGATCTGCCTGTGAGTGTTTGAGGGTCTATTGTAGAGTGGCCTATCACGGGGACAGGCACTGGCAGCATTTTGGCATAGGTCCTTTTGAAGTCACCAGTATTCCTACCATACAGCCTGTAGACTCTCAGACTGGGTCACCTCAGGTCAAACAAATAACAGGAATGGGTTGCCTCAGGCCAAACAACTAATGCAGAGGGAACACAGTCCCACACATTAGAGAAAATTGGATTAAAGATTTACTGAGCATGGTCCTGCCAACCAGAGCAAGATCCAGATTTCTCAGAGCCAGTCCCTCCCATCAGGAAGTTTGAACAACTTCTTATCCTCATCCACCAGAGGGCAGACATAAAAAGCAAGAACTACAATCCCATAGCCTCCAGAACAAAAAGTACATTCACAGAAAGTTAACCAAAATGATCACATGGATCACAGCCTTGTGTAACTGAATGAAGATATGAACCATGCTGTACAGGTCCATCTGAGATAGATGGGTCATGGTAGAGAGTTTTGACAAAATGTGGTCCACCAGAGAAGGGAAAGGCAAACAATTTCGGTATTCATTCCTCAAAAACCCCTTGAACAGCATGAAAAGACAAAAAGCTATGATGCCAGAAGATGAACCACCCAGGTTGATTGTTGGCCAATATTTTATTGGGGAAGAGTGGAGAAATAACTCCAGAAAGAATGAAGAGTCCAGGTCAAAGTGGAAATGATGCTCAGCTGTGGATGTGTCTGCTTATTTAACTTATATGCAGAGTACATCATGTGAAATGCCAGGCTGGATGAATCACAAACTGGAATCAAGATGGCTAGGAAAAATTTCAAACCCATCAGAGATGCGAATGATACCACCCTAACAGCAGAAAGCAAAAAGGAACTAAAGAGCTTTTGATGGAGGTGAAAGAGGAAAGTGGGAAATTTGGCTTAAAAATCAACATTCAAAAAACAAAGATCATGGCATCTAGTCCTATCACTTCATGGCAAATAGATAGGGAAAAAAATAGAAACAGTGACAGACTTTATTTTCTCGGGCTCCAAAATCACTGCAGATGGTGACTACAGCCATGAAATTAAAAGACACTTGCTCCTTGCAATAAAAGCTATGGCAAGCCTACACAGTATATTAAAAAGCAGAGACATCACTTTGCCAACAAAGGTCCATATAGCCAAAGATATGGTTTTTCCAAGAGTCATGTATGGATGTGAGAGTTGGACAATGAAAAAGGCTGAGCACTGAAAATTGATGCTTTTGAAATGTGGTGTGGGAGGAGTCTTGAGAGTCCTTTGGTCAGCAAGGAGCTCAAACCAGTGAATTCTAAAGGAAATCCATCGTAAATATTTATTGGAAGGACTGATACTGAAGTTGAAGCCCCAATACTTTTGCAACCTGATGAGAAGAGCCAATTCATTGGTAAAGACTCTGATGCTGGGAAAGACTGAAGGCAGAAGGAGAAGGGGACAGCAGAGGATGAAATGGTTGGATGGCAACACTGACTCAATGGACATGAGTTTGAGCAAACTCTAGGTGATAGTGAAGGACAGGAAAGCCTGGCATGCTGCAGACCATAGGGTTCCAAAGAGTTGGACACAAATGAGTAACTGAACAACAACAGTTATATAATAAGAGTGGGGAAATTCAATACTCCCACTGATAACAATAGATAGATTATCCAGACAGAAATTTAAAAAGGCAACTGAAGTCTTGGATGATATAATAGAGCAGTTGGACTGAATACATATCTGAGGATAGGTCATCAAAAGCAGAATATACATTCTTTTCAAGTGCAGATGGACATTCTCCAGGACAGATCACATAGAAGGTCTATATGTCATCTAAGATAATTAGAAAAATAAGAACAAACAAATCCCAATACAGCAGAAGGGAGAAATGATGATGACTAGAGAATAGAGACAAAAAGGAAATCAATAAAACAAAGACTGTTTGAAAAGATAAACAAAATAAACATTTAGTTAAAGAAGAAAAGAGAAAAATCCAGATAAAATAAGAAATACAGGAGGAAAAATAACAACTAATGCCACAGGGTTACCAAAAATACAAGGGATTACTACAAATAATTATATCCCAACAAGTTGGACAATCTAGAAGAAATGAACACATTTTAGAAGTGTACCATCTGCCAAGACTGGGTAAGGAAGAGACAATCTGAACAGACTGATAACTATACATCAAATTGAATTAGTAACTTAAAGACTGTCAGCAAATGAAAATCCAGAGAAATTCTACCAAACTTATAAAGAAGAACTAATAACTTAAATCCTCAAACTATTACAAAAAATTAAAGAGGATGGAACAATATTCCCAAATTCAGTTTATGAGGCTATATTACCTTGATTATGAGATCAGATTAAGATACTACCAAAAAAACCATGACAGGCAAATATCTCTTATGAATACAGATGCTAAAATCCTTAACAAAATATTAGCAAATGAAATCCAATGCTATATAAAAGGATCATATTCAAGTTGGATTTATTCCATGGATGCAAGGATGATCCAACATTCACAAATCAGTCACCACATTAACAAAACTAAGAAAAAATGACATTGTCCCAACAAACACACAAAAAAGCATTTGTCAAAATTCAACATCCACTCATAATTAAAACTGTCATCAAAATGAGTAGAGAGGTAACATATCTCAATATAATAAAAATCATGTATGACAAACTCACAGTTGATATCATTTTGAACAGTGAGAAGCAGAAAGTCTTCTAAAATCAGGAACAAGACATATATGTCCATTTTCTCCATTCCATTTAACATAGTATGGTATTTCTTTGCTGTAGTAATCAAACAAGAAATAAATACCATCAAAATTGGAAGGGATGAAACAAAACTGCCACTATTTTCAGATGACATGGTATTCTATATTGAAAACCCTAAAGTCTCTATGAGAAAACCATCAGAATAAATGCATTCAGCCAACTTGAAGATACAAGATTAATATACCAAAGTCTGTTGTATTCTGTAACTAATAATGAACTGTCAGAATGAGAATGCAAGAAAACAATCTAATATAAAATTGCATCAAAAAGAATAAAATATCTAGGTATATATTTAATCTAAGAAGTAAAAGATGTATACTCTGAAAACTATGAAGCATTGATGAAGGAATTTGAAAATGTTTTCTACTCTTTGATTGGAAGAATTAATGTTGTTAAAATATCCATACTCCCCAAAGCTGTCTACAGATGTAATACAATCCCTATCAAAATATCCAGAATAGTTTTCACATAACTGCAAAAAAATAATCTTAAAATTGGTGTGGAATGACAAAAGACCCTGAATTGTCAAAGCAAACTTGAGAAAAAAAGAATAAAGCTGAATGTATAACACTTTGTGACTTCTAAATGTACTTCTAAGCTACAGTAATCAAAACAGTATAGTACTGGCACAAAAAACAGATGTGGCTCAGTGGAACAGAATAGAAAGAACAGAAATAAACCCATCAGATCAGATCAGATCAGATCAGATCATTCGCTCAGTCGTGTCCGACTCTTTGTGACCCCATGAATCGCAGCACGCCAGGCCTCCCTGTCCATCACCAACTCCCAGAGTTCACTCAGACTCAACGTCCATCGAGTCAGTGATGCCATCCAGCCATCTCATCCTCTGTCATTCCCTTCTCCTCTTGCCCTCAATCCCTCCCAGCATCAGAGTCTTTTCCAATGAGTCAACGCTTCGCATGAGATGGCCAAAGTACTGGAGTTTCAGCTTTAGCATCATTCCTTCCAAAGAAATCCCAGGGCTGATCTCCTTCAGAATGGACTGGTTGGATCTACTTGCAGTCCAAGGGACTCTCAAGAGTCTTCTCCAACACCACAGTTCAAAAGCATCAATTCTTTGGCGCTCAGCCTTCTTCAGAGTCTAACTCTCACATCCGTACATGACCACAGGAAAAAGCCATAGCCTTGACTAGACGAACCTTTGTTGGCAAAGTAATGTCTCTGCTTTTAAATATGCTGTCTAGGTTGGTCATAACTTTCCTTCCAAGGAGTAAGCGTCTTTTAATTTCATGGCTGCAGTCACCATCTGCAGTGATTTTGGAGCCCAGAAAAATAAAGTCTGGCACTGTTTCCACTGTTTCCCCATCTATTTCCCATGAAGTGATGGGACCGGATGCCATGATCTTCGTTTTCTGAATGTTGAGCTTTAAGCCAGCTTTTTCACTCTCCACTTTCACTTTCATCAAGAGGCTTTTGAGTTCCTCTTCACTTTCTGCCATAAGGGTGGTGTCATCTGCATATCTGAGGTTATTGATATTTCTCCCGGCAATCTTGATTCCAGCTTGTGCTTCTTCCAGTCCAGCGTTGCTCATGATGTACTCTGCATATAAGTTAAACAAGCAGGGTGACAATATACAGCCTTGACATACTCCTTTTCCTGTTTGGAACCAGTCTGTTGTTCGATGTCCAGTTCTAACTGTTGCTTCCTGACCTGCATACAGATTTCTCAAGAGGCAGATCAGGTGGTCTGGTATTCCCTTCTCTTTCAGAATTTTCCACAGTTGATTGTGATCCACACAGTCTATGGTCAATTAATCTGTGAAAAAGGAGGCAAGAATATACAAAGGAGAAGAGACCATCTCTTCAGCAAGTGGTGCTGGGAAAGCCAGGCAGTTACATGTTTATCAATGAGTTTAAAACATTTCCTTGTAGCACATACAAAATAAACTCTAAATAGATTAAAGGCCTAAATGTAAAGCCCCAAATCATAAAACTCCTAGAAGAGAACATAAGCAGAACACTCTGATGTAAACTATGGCTATAATTCTTTGTGTTGTTCAATATATTGTAACTGTTTGTCTATTTTATACAATATTTGTATTTCAATCCCATACCCCATGTTGCCCCTAACCCCTTCTCTTTTCCCATCAGTAACCACTAGTTTGTTCTCTATATCTGTGAGTCTGTTTCTGTTTCAACATATACATTTATTTGTTTTATTCTTTAGATTCCCCATTTAAGTGATAGCATAGGGTATTTGTCATTCCGGCAGACTTAAAATAATTTTAAATGGATTTTAACTTAAGAAAGTATTGAATCATGATGTTTACACTGAAAGTAATATAACATTGTAAATCAACAATAGTTCCTTAAAGATATGAAAAAATGCATTAAAATGGAGAGAAACCTTTTAATTAGGACAGGTATAGTATTTTTAAAGACATAGCAGTCATTCAGTGGTAGTTATCAATCTTAAAGCTTCAAGTAAACATACATCACATGGGTAGAAGTACTCATATCCAAAGATAAACAGAGCATGCTGAATATCCCCAGCTGCTAAATGGTACTTTAACTTCACTGCCTATATTCACTCAATATTAGGTGTCTACATCATAGTGTTATTTTAAAATTTCATCAGCTCAATGCATAGATTATTGTGGTATGCTTTCTTTCTGTGTGAAATGTACTGCTAACCTTTAAGTCCTTATCAGTGCCATTTCCTTTACTAACAAATTTAGCCACCTAAATTTTAATAGTCACCTGCCATGTAAACCTCTGTACTTTGGCCTCCTTCCTATGACTTCTTTTCCCTGCTTTTATATGTGACCCTTTATATCGTAACTTACTGATTCTTCTTTAAAACCCTATCTCCAAGCTCACCTCCTCTAGAACTCCATTTCTGATTTTTTATGGAGGGGATTGGAATATTTTGTTAGACTTGGGATATAGTCATGTGATAAGTTATAAAGCAAGGAAAATTTGTTTCTTTCTGTACAAGTATTATGAGTTCCCATCTTAATGAACTTGTAAGTAGTCATTTGATGTACCTTGGTAATAGAATGTGAATCCCAATGACATGTGTCATTTCCAGGTAGGAATTTTAAGAAAAAGCCTGCTGCAATTTACCAGGTTTCTTTCTTTCCTATTTTTTGTTTTGTTTTGTTTTTTGCTGGGCCGTACAACCTGTGGGATGCGATCTTAGTTTCCCAACCAGGGACTGAACCCACACCCTCAGCAGTGAATGAAGAGTCCTAACCACTGGACAACCATGGGATTGCCCACCATGTTTATTTTGATAGAAGCCCAGCCATATTCCAGATAAGGGCTGCTTCCTCAAGTTGGATACTGGAATGAAGACAATATGTAGTGGTATACATATATATACATGCATAAGCTGACCGTTGAACAACACCAGGATTAGGGGAACCCACCCTCTGTGCAGTCAAAAATTGTGTATACCTCTACAGTTGACCTTCCATATCCACAGTTCCATATCTGTGGATTCAACCAACCAGGGATGATCATGTAGTTCTGTAGTACATATTTTATTGAACAACAAAAACAAAAAAATTGCACATGAGTGGATCTGTACAGTTCAAGAACATGTTGTTCAAGAGTTGACAGAATAAACAAAAAATCATCCTTTGGTATTGTAAATCTAATATTTTAGCTTCATTGATTACCTAACTAGGCCATACAGTTTTAAGTGATGAATACCACAGTGCTTCAATCTGCAAGAAAGACAAAAGTGTAGTCAAGCAAATAAAACCGCTGAAAAATAATTTCTTATTGACATAAAAATAAGGATGTTAAAGTTGTGAGGCAAAATTTAAAGAGCAAAGTATGGAGAAGGAAATTAAATATTACAAAGAAAATGCTTAAAAGAGAAAATAATGCCACCCAGAAAATGCTTAATAGTTAATTTGGTATCCATGCTAATGACAATTAAATTTACTTTCATATTGTTTTAAAATTAAAAGTGAATTGTAAATAAATCTATTTGTTTGAACAGAAGCGATGACAGTTGTTTTCTTTATTACTGTTCAAGCAAGCTGGGTTCTCAAAAATTATTTAGAAATGAATCAGGTTCTGCTTTGACAAGTATTGAGGTTTTTTTAAAAAGTGTTCTTCAGAAAGTTATTTGTGACTTTATTAATGTATTTTTCCTTTTTTGTGTGTGTGGGAGTTTTTTTGTATGTTTGCTTGTTTGCTTGCTTGCTTGAAGAGAAACTATGCAATGGACAAGAAACACAACTGATAACAATGAAGTACATGGAGAGAAGGACTGAAAGTCTTAAATCTCAGATCCCTAAAGAAGAATGTATCGACTTCAACAAAAGCAGAAAGTAGAAGAAAGTGTGTAAGTGGGTGAAGGTGAGGTTCCAACATGAATTCTGAAGGGAGAAAATATTAAGAGTCTATTTTTGCTTTAAGAATAGGGTCCTATCAATTAGCAACTTTGTATAAACAAGGGAAATGGTAGCCCAAGCACAACTCATGATCTCTATCAGTATAAAGCTTTCTTTTTTCTATAATTTTCCTGATTAATATTGCTCAGTTGTAAAATGTATACAAAATTGGGAAAAAAAGATAAAATGACTTTACTCATAGATAACTTCTGATAACATGTTGGTTTATATTCTTCAAATGGTTTATTTATTTCTTTCCTCCTTTCTACTCCACTTCTCAAAGAAAAATGGCTACATATAATCTTTTACAATCACCACTTTTACTACAACAAAAATCATGGACAATACTTAATATATGATAATGCAGATTTATAGTATCAATGTATATAACTGTGTAAGTTACATTTAAATATATTTAAAATATCATCTATAGATTGTCTTGCCCTAGGATTTTGGAAAGAAATGCTTAACTTTAAAATGCAAAGAGGTAGATGTATTCATATTTTGATTTTCAAAGTAGTTGTCTGAATATATTTAGGAAAGATTTTAGTCATGGTTCTCCTTTTACTTAGTATTAGGAACACAAGGACAAACTGAGCAAATATGATGCTTCAATCATTTATTCATTTATTCTTTCATTCAAGGAACGTTTATTGAGTGCCTTCTGTTTGTTGTGTGTTATTGTAAGTGTTTGGATAATAAACATAATTATATATTTACAATAAATAAAACAATATAAACAAAAAGTCCTGCTTTCATGTGGAGATCAGGGAGAGACAGAGAATACCAAATATTGTAAATGGTGATATTTGGGAGGGAAGACTAGAAAGAAATGGAGATAGCTATACCTCTCTGAGAGAAGAGTGTTCTAGGAAAATGGAAAACTAATGTGAACACTCTGAAGTAGGGACTTTATCTGAAATGGAGCCAGTAAATTTGAGGAGGAGTGAATGAGAAAAGTAGAAGGAGATGAAGCCAAGAAGGTTACACTGTACAGGTTGTTGCAGGTCTTTGGATGAAGAAAAAAAATCCAGTGAAGGATTTTGAGCCAAAAATGATCTAATCTGGCTTATATTAAAAGAATCTGACTCCTGTACTGCAAATAGACTCAATTGAGACAACAGCAGAAGTGGAAAGACTAGTTGAAAGATTATTGTTACAGGCACACTAATAACTACTGTTTGGACAGGTGAGAAAGAAGGTGAGTTGACTGGATTTCATGATGAATCACTGTACTTTGTGAATGAGGCACATATGATAAGCATCCTTTCAAGGTTTCTAGCCTAAGCTGCTTTATTGATACATGAAAGCCGTTGGCTGTGTGGAGCACAATTTGCCACAATTTGTGAGATAAAATTGCCAACATCCGTTGGATCATAGAAAAAGCAAGAGAATTCCAGGGGAAAGAAAAATCTACTTCTACTTTATTAATTACACCAAAACCTTTGACTGTGTAGATCACAACAAACTGGAAAACTCTTCAAGAGATGGGAATACTAGACCACCTTACCTGCCTCCTGAGAAAGCTGTATGCAGGTCAAGAAGCAACAGTTAAAACTGGACATGGAACAATGGACTGGTTTCAAATTGGGAAAGGAGTATGACAAGGCTGTATATTGTCACCTTGCTTATTTAACATATATGCAGAGTACATTATATGAAAAATGGGGCTAGATGAAGCACAAACTGGAATCAAGTTGCCAGGAGAAATATCAATAACCTTAGATATGCAGATGACATCATCCTCATAGCAGAAAGGGAAGAGGAACTAAAGAGCCTCTTGATGAAAGTGAAAGAGGAGAGTGAAAAAGTTGTCTTAAAACTCAACATTCAGAAAACTAAGATCATGGCATCTGGTCCCATCACTTCATGGCAAATAGATGAGGAAACTGTGGAAACAGTGACAGGCTTTGTTTTTCTTGGGCTCCAAAATCACTGAAGGTGGTGACTACAGCCATGAAATTAAAAGACACTTGCTCCTTGGAAAAAAAGCTATGACCAACCTAGACAACATATTAAAAAGCAGAGATATTATTTTGTTGACAAAGGTCCATCTAGTGAAAGCTAGGGTTTTTCCAGTAGTCATGTATGGATATGAGAGTTGGACTGTAAACAAAGCTGAATACCAAAGAATCGATGCTGTTGAACTGTGGTGTTGGAGAAGACTTTTGAGAGTCCCTTGGGTTGCAAGGAGATCCACCCAGTCAATCCTAAAGGAAATCAGTCCTGAATATTCATTGGAAGGACTGATGCTGAAACTAAAACTCCAATACTTTGGGCACCTGATGTGAAGGAGTGACTCATAGGAAAAGACCCTGATGCTGGGAAAGATTGAAGGCAGGAGGAGAAGGAGACAACAGAGGATGAGATGGTTAGATGGCATCAGTGACTCAATGAACATGAGTTTGAGCAAGCTCTGGGAGTTGGTGATGGACAGGGAAGCCTGGCATGTTGCAGTCCATGGGGTCGCAAAGAGTTGGACACTACTGAGCAACTGAACTGAATTGAACTGATCTGGAAGGTAGAACTGCCAGTTGCTGCTTTCAAAAAGACAGTAGGAGAGGAATGCTTTAGGCTGAAGATCAGGAATTCAGATGACTATCTGTGGTTTGAAGTACCATTTGGGCTAGAAATAGAAACTTGATATTCATCAAAATATAGGACCAGTCTCCCAAGGAAATGAATGTAAGTAGAGAATGTTCAGTCTTCAGTCTACCACCTAGGAAGCTGTACAGATAGATCAAAACCAGATAATAATAAAATTTATGGCCAGGAAGAATAATGAAAAACAAGAAATTGTGTTGTCCTAAAAATCAAATGAACAAAGTGTCCCAAGCAGGGAGAAATAATCCAATGTTTTAATGTTGACAGATTTTTTTTTTAATGACTATTGAGAATATATAAGACCATGTAATAATGTGAAGACATTAATAAAACCAGCATGATCTGAGCACCTGGTGAATTACTACAGAAGACTCAGACATGGTTAATACCTGGTTCTCGCTCTCAAATATGTCAAAATTGAGAGCTGGGAATTGATACAAAGGGTAAAATGTGACAGAAACTAGTTGAAAGTGAGAAACAAAGCTGCACCTCTACCTAGGAAAGAATGCATAATTCCAAATAGATTAGTTCAATAAGTCTATATTAAAATACTGAATTTTCAGGATGGATGGAGATGGCAGAAAATAAAGACAAGGAACTTGCCTTTCCCCATGAATACATCAAAAATATGTCTTACATTACATGTGAAACAATTGTCACTGAAAACTAACAGGAGACTAGAAAAAAAAAGACTCTTATATAATCAAGACTCTAAGGAGGATATGAAAGCATTTGGTAGCATTTTGGGAGCTCCAAGGAGCTCTGGTACTACAGTCCTTTATGTCTCAGCATGGAAAGAATTCAGTGAGAAGCAAAATGATAGATAAGAAGTGATTGATTAGAATAGGATGCTTGTAAGGCTTACAAGTGGGCTGGCAAGAGGATACTACATCCAAAAATTTAGTGGCATTATAATTTGATTTATAATCAAATGAAAAGTGGGGAGAGGGAGAAGATTTTCTTTGTTATTTTAAGTAGATGTCATGCTTCCATCATAAGTTTCTCTTCCAGGTTGGGCAGGAAAGTTTTCTTGTCCCTACATGGTCAAGCTACGCCCACAAATTATTGCTTGAGCATGGCCTAGGGATCATTAACTTATTGAGCTCACTAGATAGAATGTCGGAGAAGGCAATGGCACCCCACTCCAGTACTCTTGCCTGGAAAATCCCATGGACGGAGGAGCCTGGTAGGCTGCAGTCCATGGGGTCGTTAAGAGTTGGACACGACTGAGCAACTTCACTTTCACTGTTCATTTTCATGCATTGGAGGAGGAAATGGCAACCCACTCCAGTGTTCTTGCCTAGAGAATCCCAGGGACCTGGTGGGCTGCCGTCTATGAGGTCGCACAGAGTTGGACACAACTGAAGCGACTTAATAGCAGCAGCAGCAGATAGAATGTAGGACTCATGCCACCATAGCTTTATTGTTTTGGGGTATGTCTTATGCTTCTCTTGCATGATTTTGTTGCTAAGCTAACCTGCTCTCTTGAGTAAGCATTAACATATAGGAGTCTCTCATATTTTTAAACTACAGTCCCTAGTGGGATTATTTAATCATCTATTTTATCCCTTTATTTGGTCCCTATCAGACCCATATAGAATTGGTGTGAAGGGAAGAGAAATAATTAGGTGAGGACATGTGCCCTGTGAGGGGTCACAGAGGAAAAGGAAGGTTACTTGAGTGGAGAATCTCCCTGGGGAGTGAGTGATTCAAGCCATATATTGGGCCCCCCAGAACTAGGACCCAACACAGGGAGGACAAACTTCGTTATGTGGTTGAAGGGCCAGTGAGATAGCACGTTGGCTCTGGGATGCCTGGATTCCACTCTTTAGGAGCACATGTTTGCTTGACTGCTTACTCCCAAGGTTGGTGGAGGTAGTGAATTGAAGCCTGCATGAGTGGCTGTTGAGTTTTCTGTAACCACCCCAGGGCATGCATCAGCCTTAGTCAATCAAATGCTCCGAACCTGTTTGGGAAAGCTTCTGTGAGACCCAGATAAGACGAGGTGCCAAAGTCATGGCTCAGCAGAGTGGGGGCAACCATTGCTGGCACTTACACAGGCAACTCATGACAAGCAGCCCTGTTTCTGTCTGTGTTCAGACCCCCAGAGCCTGCACCCTGACACACTGAGACCCCACACAGACCAAACCTGACATGCAGCATGGCCTGCAGTAGGCCAGGAGTAGTACCACAGGCTTAGAGGAGAGTCAGGCTAAGAAAATCAAAAGAGGCTTAGGCCCAAGGTGGCCTCTGAGCAGGGAGGGGGCAGGCATGCCTGGTACTTACACAGGCAGCATATCAGAAGCAGTGCAAATCTTTGACCCAGGCTGGATTGTCAAAGCCTGCACCCAGACACAATTGGAGTGCCCATGCAAGCCCTATTGCCCCAGTACTTCTCCTCTGAGAGGCATTGAAGTACTCGGAGGGGAAAAAACATACTTTACAAGGAACTTGACACTTGGGGCTTTTGCTGCGGTAACTTGAGATTTGCTCATACCAGAAAGCAGAGGGAAAGCTCTGGCTCACATTTATCTCCAACCAAGTCTCTCCATCACCAGCCCCACTGCCTAACAAGAAGATGGCTGCCAGAACACCCTGAGGAAATACATGACTTGTGCTCACATCAAATTCAGGTCTTAAAACCACTGGCACACACAGACTCTACAGGAAAGCTCCCACATAAGAACACCCCTGTAAGACCATGATTGGTAAGTATTTCACATAAATTTATAGAGAAAGGGAAAATTAAAGAAAACGAGAAGTCAAAGGATGTGTCTCAAATGAAACACCATGAGAAAATCCTGGAAAAATAACTAATGAAGCAGAAATAAATGACTTATCAGATAAAAAAATTCAAAGCATCAGTAATAAAAATGCTAGTTGATTAAAGAACAGATGAACACAGGGGTATGTTAACCAGGAACTAGAATATATATAAACAAGAACTATTCAGAAGTGAATAATATCATAACTGAAATGAAAAACACACTAAAAGAAATTAAAAGCAGACTAGGTGATACAGAAGAATGTATAGGTGACCTGGAAGATAGAATAATGAATATCACTCACTCAGAACAGCCAAGAGAAAAACATTAAAAATGAGAATAGATTCAGTGGCCTGTAGTACAATATTCAGCATAAGAAAACATGTTTTATAGGGGTCCCAAAATGTGGGGAGAGAAGGAAGTTGAAAATGTACTTAATGAAATTATAGCTGAAAATGTCCCAAACCTGAAGAATGATATAGATATACAGGTACAAAAGGCAAAGAGAGTCCCACAAAAAGAGGAAACCAAACAGATCCACACCAAGACATATCACAATTATAATGGCAAATTAAATAGATGATGCTGAAGGCATGAAGAGAAAAACAAAGAGTCATACAAACAAATGCCCATAAGATCATCAGTTGATTTTTCTAAAGAAACTTCGCAGGACAGAAGGGAATGTTATGATATATGCAAAGTGCAGAAAGAAAGAAACAAACAAAAACAAACTGCAACCTATGATGCTCAATCCAGCAAAATTTTCATTTAGAATTCAAGAAGAAAAAATATATCTTCTCAGACAAGAAAAACAAGAGCTCATCAATAGTAAGCCTATCCTAAAAGAAATATCAAAGTGTCTTTAAGTAAAAAACAATAACAACAACAACAACAATAACAAAACAAAAAACAGAAAAGGCTACAATAAGACAAAATAATGTACAGGAAGGGAAAAATCCCACTGCTACTGCTACTGCTAACTCACTTCAGTCGTGTCCAACTCTGTGCGACCCCATAGACAGCAGCCCACCAGGCTCCCTCGTCCCTGGGACTCTCCAGGCAAGAACACTGGAGTGGGTTGCCATTTCCTTCTCCAATACATGAAAGTGAAGAATGAAAGGGAAGTCGCTCAGTTGTGTCCGACTCTTTGCGACCCCATGGACTCCAGCCTACCAGGCCCCTCCATCCATGGGATTTTCTAGGCAAAAGTACTGGAGTGGGATGCCATTGCCTAAAGGCAAATATATAATAAAGGCTGAGGATCAATCAGTTAAAATAACATAGTACAAAGATCAAAAGACAAACAAAAAAAAGTAAAATTTACTATTACTACAATAAACAGAGAGGAATAAGCATGAAGATCTAAATTATGACATACAATATGTAAAATGTGGCGTGGAGAGTAAAAAAATGTAGATCTTTTCGAATATATCAGATATCTAAGGACTATCTGTTTAAAACAAATATATATAATTATAGGTCAACATATATAAATCCCATGGCAGATGCAAATCAAAAACCTATAACAGATACATAAAAATTAGAAAAAAAAAAAAAAAGACACATGTGCCACTAAAGAAAATCATCAAACCACAATGAAAGAAACGAAAAGAAGAAATGAATAGAGAAAAACTATCAAAACAACAAAAAAACAAATAGTAGAATAGCAATGCATACATACCTATTGATAATTATCTGCGAACTAAATGCTACAATCAAAAGTATGACAAATGACAACAAAGGGTGTATAAAATATAAAGGGATTGATAAAAGAAGAGGATATCATACTTATCAATATATGTGCACCCAATAGAGGAGAATACTTGGGGCATTTGATGTGAAGAGTTGACTCACTGGAAAAGACCCTGATGCGAGGAAAGATTGAGGGCAGGAGCAGAAGCGGGCAACAGACAATGAAATTGTTGGTTGGCATCACCAACTCAATGGACAAGAATTTGATCAAACTCTGGGAGATGGTGAAGGCCAGGGATACTTGGCATGCTGACGTCTATGGGGCCACAAAGAGTCGAACACAACTGAGTGACTGAACAATAACTAAAACTTTAACATCCCACTCACCTGAATGGACTGATCATCCACACAGGAAATCAATAAGGCATCAGTGGTCTTAAATGACATAGAGCAATTGACCTTGCTCTACAATTGATATTGACAGCACATGATATACAAAACCAGAAGGACACATATTCTTTTCAAGTGTATAGGGAATATTCTCCAGGATAGATCACACACTAGTCACAAGTTTCAATAAATTATAGGAGATAGACATTATGTCAAGCATTTTTTTTTCTGACCACAAAAGTATGAAATTAGAAATCAAATATAGGAACAAATATGGGAAAATAATAAACATATGGAGTCTAAACATGTTACTAAAAAAGCATGGGTCAATGATTAAATCATACTGGAGATCAGAAAATCCCTTGTGAAAAATTAAAATGGAAACAAAACTTCTCAAAGTCTATCAGATGCAGCAGAAACAGCTCTAAGAAGGAAGTTGATGGCAATATAGGCCTACCTCAAGAAAAAATAAAAACCTCAAATAAATAGCCCAACCTACTTTCTAAAGAAATTAGAAAAAGAAAAAAGCAAGCCTGAAGTCAGTAGAAGGAAAGAAATAAATTCCAGAGAGGAAATAAATAGAGATTAAAAAAAGAAAAGATTAAAGAAACAAAGAACTGGAGTTTCAAAAATATAAATAAAATAAATTAATCTTTACCCAGGCTCACCTAGAATAAGAGAGAGAAGATTTAAATAAATTAAGAAATGAGCAAGGAGATATTTTTAAATCACAGAGATATTTAAAAAGTCATAATATAAAACTATAAAGTTATATTCCAACAAACTGGTCAATCTAGAAGAAATGGATAAATTTCTAGAAACATACAGACTGCCAAGACTGAATCAAGAAGGAAAACACAATTTGAAAAGATTGTTCATTAGAAACAAAGCTGAATTTGAATTTTAGAAATTCCTAGCCAACAATAGTTCAAGACCAGATAGGTTCACAGATTCTACCAAATTTATCAAAAAGAGCTAATACATATCCTTCTTGAACTATTCCAAAAAATTGAGATGGATGGAACATTCCCAAGCTCATCCTAGGAGGATATAATTACCCTGAAGCCCAAATCAAATGAAGACACTACAAAAAATAAAAAATAAATAAATAAATATATATATATATATAGGCTGATTTCTCTGATTAATATAGATGCAAAAACTCTAAGCAAAATGCTAGCAAACCAAATCCAACATATATATTAATAAAAAGGATCATACAACACATTCAAGGTAGATTCATTCCAGGACAAAGGATTGTTCAAAATTCACAAAAGTAATATAATAGACCACACTAAAAAAAAAAAAAAAAAAAAAAGGATAAAAATTACATGATCATCTCAGCAGATGCAGGAAAAACACTTGATAAAATTCAACATCATTTATGATAAAATGTCTTATCAAAGTGGTTAGAGAGGGAACATATCTCAGCATAATAAAGGCCATTAATGACAAATCCACAATTAACATACTCAATAGGGAAAAACTTAAAGGTTTCCTTCTAAACTTCAGGAAGAAGACAAAGATACCCACACTCACCACTCTATTTAACATGGTAGTGGAAGTCCTAACCATAGCAATTGGACAAGCAAAAGAAGTAAAAAACATTCAAATTGAATGGGAAGAAGTAAAAAGTCAGTATTTGCAGATGACATGATATTTTATATAGAAAACCATAAAAGTCTCCCCTAGAAAAATACTAGTACTAATAAATGAATTTAGCAAAGTTCCAAGAAATAAAATATAGGAATCTGTTGTCCTGTTATAACAAATAATAAACTATCAGAAACAGAAATTGCATCTAAATATATAATACCTAAGGGAAAAAACTTAACCAAGAGATGTTACTTATCCTCTGAAAACTACAAAAATGTTGATAAGGGAAATTAAAGGTGATACAAAGAATGATATATTCTTATTTCTGAATTGGAAGAACTAGCATTATCAAAATGTCCATACCACCCCAAATCTATTGATGAGTTTAATACAAATCTATTAAAATACCCATATTTTTCACAAAACTATAGCAAACAATCTTAGTTTATGAAATCATAAAATACATTTAATAGACAAAGCAATCTTGAAAGAGAACAAAACTGAAGGTACTAAGCTTCCTGACATCAGACTATATTGCAATGCTTCAGTAATAAAAACAGTGTGATACTGGCACAAAAATGTACACATACATCAAGGGAACAGAGTAGAGAGCCCAGAAATAAACTCATGCATTTACAGGTCGATGGATCTATGACAAAGGATGCAAGGATAGACAATTAAGAAAAAGACAGCTTTTTAGTAAGTGGTGCTGAGAAAGCTGGACAGTTACATGTGAAAGAAGGAGCTTAGAACACTTTCGCACTCCATATATAAAACAAACTCAGAATGGTTTGAAGACCTAGACCTAACTGTAATATGTGAAACCATCAAATTCATAGAAGAGAACATAAGCACACCACTCTTCGATATAAATCATAGCGATATTTTTTTTTTCTCTCTCCAAGTCAAAAGAAACAGAAGTAAAAATAAACAAATGGGTCCTAATTAAACTTACAAGCTTTTGACCTAGAGTCTGTTAAACGGAGTGAAGTAAGTTAGAAAGAGAGAAAACAAATATTAACACGTATATATGGAATCTAGAAAATGGTACCAATGAACTTATTTGCAGGGCAGGAATAGAGAAACAGACATAGAGAAGATACCTGTGAACACCGAGGGGAAAGGAGAGGGTGGGAAGAATTGAAAGAGTAGCATTGAAACACATACATTACCATATGTAAAACTGAGAGTGGGAAGCTGGCATATAACATGGGGAGCTCAGCCTGGTTCTGGGTGACAACCCATAGGCATGGGATAAGGTGCGGTAGGGGATGGGAAGGAGGTTTAAGAGGGAGGAGACATATGTATTGGAGAAGGAAATAGCCACCCACTCCAGTATTTTTGCCTGGAAAATTCCATGGACAGAGGAGCCCGGCAGGCTACAGTCCATGGGGTCGTAAAGAGTTGGCCACGATTGAGCGACTGAGCACAGACATATGTACACTTATGGCTGATTCATGTTGTTGTATGGCAGGAACCAATGAAATATTCTAAAGCAATTATCCTCCAATTAAAAATTTAAAAAACTACAAGCTTTTGTATAACAAAGAAAAGTATCAACAAAATTAAACAACAATGTACTAAATAGATGTTTGCAAATAATATGACTTAAGGGGTTAATATCCAAATAATATAAATAGCTCATACAATTCAATATTAAAAAACAACAAAATAAAAAATAGGCAGAAGACCTAATTAGACATTTTCTAAAAGAAGACATACAGATGGCCATCAGGCACATGAAAAGATGCTCAACATCACTAATTGTCAGGGAAATCAAATCAAAACCACACTGAGATACTACCTTTCACCTGTAAAAATGGCAGTCATCAAAACGACCACAAATACCAAATGCTGGTGAGAATGTGGAGAAAAGGGACCTCTCACACTCTGTTTATAGGTCCAACACATTCACCTTGGTGTAGCCACTGTGGAAAACAGTATGAAAGTGAAAGCATTAGTCGTTCAGTCATGTCTGACTCTTTGCAACCCCATGGACTATAGCCTGCCAAAGCTCCTCTGTCCATGGGATTCTCCAGGCAAGAATACTGCAGTGGGTTGCCATTTCCTTCTCCAGGGACTCTTCCTGACCCAGGGATCTAACCCAGGTCTCCGACATTGCAGACAGATTCTTTGCCATCTGAGCTACTAGAGAATCCCTGGAAAATACTATAGAGATTTCTAAAAAGAAACTAAAAGTATAACTACCATATGATCCAGCCATTCTACTCCAGTTATAGGTATGTAACTGAAAAAAACCAAAAACACTAATTCAAAAAGATTCATGCACTCCAATGTTATAACACCACTTATAATAGCCAAAATATGGAAGAAACCTTACTGTCCATCAACAGATAAATGGACAAAGAAGCTATGGTATTTATGAAATATTACTCAGCCACAATAATAATGACTTTCTGTCCTTTGCAACAACATGATCATCTGGAGAGTATTATGCTAGTGAAATAAGTTCAACAAAGAAAGAAAAATTCTCTGTTATCACTCACATATGGAATCTAAAAAAAGGAAATAAATGTGTAAATAAATACAGAAACAGATTCACAAACTAGTGGTTACCAGTTGGGAGAGAGAAATGGGGAGGGGAAAGACAAGGATAATGGACTAAGAGATACAGGCTACTATGTATAAAACAGATAAAGGAAACCAATCCTGAATATTCTTTAGAAAGACTGATGTTGAACCTGAAGCTCCAATACTTTGACTACCTGATGCAAAGAGCAGACTCATTGGGAAAGACCCTGATGCTGCAAAAGATTGAAGACAGAAGGAGAAAGGGATGACAGAGGAGGAGATGGTTTCATCTACTGGATGGTGACTATCACTGACTCAATAGACATGAGCTTGAGCAAATCCTAGGAGATAGTGAAGGACATGCAGTCTATGGGTTGCAAAGAGTCAGACATGACTTAGCAACTGAACAACAATATATAAAATAGATAAGCAACAGGATATATTGTACAGCAGAGAGAAAATTAAACATTGTTTTCCAATAATTTTAAATATATCATAACCTATGAAAATATTGACTCATTATGCTATATGTTGAAACTAATATTATAAATCAAATATACTTCAATAAAAATGACATGGAAAAATATATGTTTATATATGACAGTATGAGTTGACTTTAGCCTATTGGAAGTAGAAAGAATATGGGTTCAGTCTTAAGAATCAGTGTAAGCAAAGACAAAGATATATACATATTCACAGAACAGGTGAAAAGGAGCTATATGAAACAGTTCCCATTTTTCATTCTGTTTCACAGTTGATTTATTCTTCATTTTGTCACAAGCCACTTTTAAGTTAATGGTAATGAAGCAGGCTATTAACCAAGACAAAAATGATATAGTAACAGTCATTCTGGAAGTTAACAATTGTGTTTTTAGTATCAATGGACATGATGTAACTGTAACAAAATCAGGGAACAGAACTCATTCACCATAAGAATGGATGTATTTTACAATAGTGTCTTTGGGTCTTCAATTTCCTCAATTATTTTTAACTTGTGGTATGGTACCCTCTGATTTCAGAAAACCTAATTATCCCCAAAATATTACTGTTTAAGCAATATTCACACCAAATGTAGTTGAAGCATAGAAGCATGCACATAAATGAGGTTTCACTACAGAAATGATCTCCCTTCAGAGACTGGCTTTGCAAGATAATTTAAAGATGGCTGTCTCCATTTTCCACTCTTTTCCCCTTGTTTTCTTCATGCCTCTCTCCATATAAGGAAATTATACTTAATATTCTTCCTATGGAGAATATACCATAGGTGGGTGGTGCTAAGAGGTATAGATACCACCTGAGGGAAGGCCTTATACTGAGCAGCTGAAACTCTGCAAATTATCAGTTTGACCATTGGATGTCATCAGTGTTCTATGGAGCATTTACTGAGTGAGTTCCACATCAGGGAACAGTATGAATTAAAGGCAGTAATTTGTTTATTGCTTGGATGGCATATTGGCATACCTCTCAGTTAAATGGTGTGAAAAGAGTAACAAAATTAATTTTTATTAGGCAGTATTTTTAAGTATCTAATAAGTAATCTTTTCTTAAAAAGACCTAAATACCATGAGACAGAATATGTGAATTTGATAGACTCAGTCTTGAGATTAAGCCAGTTACTAATGCAAATAGATCAAATAATCAAATGATGTAGCCACAAATTTTACTTTTTATTTCTGTTGATTGAATTGATCTGGGCTATATCATGATTTTTTTTTTTCTAGTTACTTCCAGGAATGTATTCCTAATATTGGACATTTTGGAAAATGCAGGTACATCCAAATGCTTTATTTTGGTTAGCTTTCAACTACATAAATGTATATAAGAAAAAAAAATCTAGAATTAATAGGTACTGTATTTCAAGTAAAAATTTTAATCAACTTACAAAGTTTTTTGAACTATTTGAGAATGTTAATTTATCCAAAGTTATTGCTTTATATAATTTTTAAATGATGCAAAATGATGCAATGATATACTGTCACTATCAAACAACCCCAATATGTTAAAATATTTAATAATTAAAATACCTCTTTAATCAGATACAACCATTATCCTCCTCTTCCTACTGACATACTCTACTCTTCCTTTTTTTAAAGGAGACCACTGTTAAATGTTTTTGTGTGACCTTTAGGACCTTTCTGTACATACATTAGTGTCAATACACTTTTAAGGTTATTGTTTCAGGCATATGAAGGTTTAAAATATTAGCTTGGAATAGAGCCTTAGAGGGGTTACATGTAGCAGGTCTGTATTGGTAGACAGTAAATAGGAAAACAATTTTAAGTGTATCTTCAAATCATTCCTTGGTTACTTAGGGTTGGAAGTAAGATTTAGAGTGCTATTAGACTTTATTCTGTATAATAACACACACACTACTCCTTCAAGTCTCCCAAGTTCTTCATAGGTACCAGGGACATATGTAAATACAGGAGATTCAAGTTAGCATTGACCTTTAGCTGGCAAGGAAGAGTTTACTTTGTCTTCATTAGTCAGTGCTAGCACATTAACAGAGTAATACATTTTTATTTCTTTTTTTCACTTTCATTGTTATCAGATTTCTTTTTAACTATTATTATACTTTTGTTAAGCTAACATGTTGTAATGAAGACTAAATGTCTCTGACCTGTGTTTGTCCAGTAACTAAACCATTAGATTACACAGAAGGTCGAGAGGGATAGAAGTTAAACAATCCTGCCCTACCTTAAACAGTATCCACTGCAAGAGATTAAAAGCAAGTGATATTTTTGGTTAGGACAAAAATAACACTAATGTAAAAATAACAAAAATATAATACTTTTGAGTTTGAATATTATGAAATGAAAAGTTCATTTTTAAACTACTTTTCCCCATATAGCATGGAGGAGTAAATTGGATATATTAATTGTACATTTATAACATTTAACTTGTTCACTCACAGATTGTTATTTCTGGATGTCTCCTACAAGGAGAAAATGACAAAGGCATGGAAAAGAAAGCCCTAAAGGAAAGATGAAAGAAACTGAGTTTATTCATTCTGGAGAGAAGGAACTTGAAGGGCAAAGTAATAATGTTCTTCACATAAGTGGAGACT
Organism: Bos indicus x Bos taurus; assembly: GCF_003369695.1. Taxonomy (NCBI): domain Eukaryota; kingdom Metazoa; phylum Chordata; class Mammalia; order Artiodactyla; family Bovidae; genus Bos; species Bos indicus x Bos taurus. The sequence continues at coordinate 22,205,513 of NC_040103.1, read as the reverse complement.
ACCCAGAGAGGGAACAGAAGCTCTCATGGTTGAGGTTTCCTTCAACACAATCCCTGCTGGACAGTAGGAGACTCAAAGGAAGAGAAGTACTTATTTTATAATTAACTAAAGTGATCCACTTTAAAATCTTACTTGGAGACTTGCAATATGCAGAGTACATCATGAGAAATGCTGGGCTGTAAGGAGTGCAAGCTGGAATCAAGATTGCCAGGAGAAATATCAATAACCTCAGATATGCAGATGACACCACCCTTTTGGCAGAAAGTGAAGAGGAACTCAAAAGCCTCTTGATGAAAGTGAGAGAGAAGAGTGAAAAAGTTGGCTTAAAGCTCAGCATTCAGAAAACTAAGATCATGGCATCTGGTCCCATCACTGCATGGCAAATAGATGGGGAAACAATGGAAATAGTAGCAGACTTTATTTTGGGGGGCTCCAAAATCACTGCAGATGGTGATTGCAGCCATGAAATTAAAAGACGCTTACTCCTTGGAAGGAAAGTTATGACCAACCTAGATAGCATATTCAAAAGCAGAGACATTACTTTGCCAACAAAGGTCTGTCTAGTCAAGGCTATGGTTTGTCAAGTGGTCATGTATGGATGTGAGAGTTGGACTGTGAAGAAAGCTGAGTGCCGAAGAATTGATGCTTTTGAACTGTGGTGTTGGAGAAGACTCTTGAGTGTCCCTTGGACTGCAAGGAGATCCAACCAGTCCATTCTAAAGGAGATCAGTCCTGGGTATTCTTTGGAAGGACTGATGCTAAAGCTGAAACTCCAATACTTTGGCCACCTCATGCGAAGAGTTGACTCATTGGAAAAGACTCTGATGCTTGGAGGGATTGGGGGCAGGAGGAGAAGGGGATGTCAGAGGACAAGATGGCTGGATGGCATCCCCAACTCAATGGACGTGAGTTTGAGTAAACTCCGGGAGTTGGTAATGGACAGGGAGGCCTGGTGTGCTGCAATTCATGGGGTCACAAAGAGTCGGACATGACTGAGCAACTGAACTGAACTGAATGAAGATTTTCCACTGTCAAGTACTTATAACAGAGTAAGAGGAGACCCAATAGAAAGAATTATGACTATAGACCATGGTTTTAAAATGTATCTGCATAAGAGAGAAAAAGTTTTGTTACTGGTGAAATTGTACAAAGACATGAAAAATTGAATGAATGCTTCGGTCTAGGATGGTTTGGGAGAGAAAGGATGGATTTCTTTCCTCCAAGTTCTACCATTCCAATAACTTTATACTAATATTTAAAACAACTAAAAATGGAATAGTAGCTACTTATGAGAATAAATGGGTGGAGTGGGCTGAGAACTACTAATATTTGTGGAGTCTTTTCTCAGTGTTTTTCCATTGTGATACAAGTAAATAAGTTGTACCTGAACATGACTTGTCAACTGAGGGCCACTACTACATGACTTTGTGGACCACCTCTCACCATGTTCATTGACTGCAGATGAGTCATATTTCTCAGAGTCTATGGGAAAGATCAGTAAGGTTGACTAACTGGGCTCTCTTGATAGTAGTATGAAGGCACAATGTGCCAAGGAGGATGGGATGTTTATGGATATTCACACTTTACACTTTATAGAAAACCATCTCCTTCTGCCTCATTGACTATACTAAAGCCTTTGACTGTGTAGCTCACAACAAATTGTGGAAAATTCTTTAGAGATGGGAGTACCTGAGCACCTTACCTATCTCCTGAGATAACTGTATGTAGGTCAAGAAGCAACAGTTAAAACTGAACATGGAACAATGGACTTATTCATGATTGGGAAAGGAGTGCGGCAAGGCTGCATATTGTCACACTGCTAATTTAATTTCTATGCAGAGTATATCATGCAAAGTGTTGGGCTGGATGAATCACAAACTGGAATCAAGGTTGCAGGGGGAAATATCAACAACCTCAGATATGCAGATGATACCACCCTAATGGCAAAAAGCAAAGAGGAACTAAAGAACCCCTTGATGAGGTTGAAAGAGGAGCAAGAAAAATTTGGCTTAAAACTCAACATTCAAAACACTAAGATCATGGCATCTGGTCCCATCACTTCATGGCAAATAGATGGGAAAAAAGTGGAAACAGTGGCAGATTTTATTTTCTTGGGACCCAAAATCATTGCAGATGGTGACTGCAGCCATCAAATTAAAAGATGCTTGCTTTTTGGAAGAAAAGTTATAACAAACCTGGACCACATGTTAAAAGGTAGAGGCATCACTTTGCTGACAAAGATCTGTATAGTCAAAGCTGTGGTACTTCCAGTAGTCATGTACAGTGCGAGTTGGACCATAAAGAAGGCTGAGAGCTAAATAACTGATGTTTTCAAATTGTGGTGCTGAAGACTCTTGAGAGTTCCTTGGACAACAAAGAGATCAAAACAGCCAATCCTAAAGGAAATCAATCCTGAATATTCACTGGAAGGACTGATGTTGAAGCACCAATAATTTGGGTACCTGATGTGAAGAGCTGACTGCTTGGAAAAGACCTTGATGCTGGGAAAGTTTGAGGGCAGGAAGAGAAGGGGGTGACAGAGGATGAGATGGTAGGATGGCATCACTGACTCAATGGACATGAGTTTGAATAAACTCCAGGAGATAGGGAAGGACAGAGAAGCCTGGTGTGCTGCAGTCCATGAAATTACAAAGAGTTTACATAACTTAGCAACTGAACAACAACAACTTTACAGATTAGAAAACTGGTGATCTATAAAGTGAACTGCTGTAGATTCACTACACAAATTTTCCAGAAGGCTCAAAATAAAAGTACTTGCTAATAGCTACAGAATGATGTTGGAAAAAATTACAGTTTCCATTTTTCTCATTGAATGACCACAGAAATTACCCCATAACAATTTGCCAGTTGTTACTGTTCCACCATTATAATGATATCCAATATAATAATAATGGCCAGTTATTCTTTATCCCATGCAGTCAGCAATGTAGAATTGGAAAGTTATAAATGTGTACCATCCACCATGCCTATAATTTAATCACACATGTTTCAAAGTTGAAGTAACTTGGACTTCCCAGGTGGTACAGTGGTTAAGTCCTCCTGCAAATGCAGAGGACATTGGTTTCGTCCTTTGTCCAGGAAGATTCCACATACCACAGGGCAAGTAAGCCTGTGTTCCAAACTATTGAGTCTTCACTCCAGAAGAACCTGCAAGCTGAAACTATTAATACTGAGACAGAGTGCCACAACCACTGAAGCCCATGCGCCTAGAGCCCATGCTCTGCAACAAGAAGCCATCACAATGAGAAGCTTGTACACTGCAAGTAAAGAGTGGCCCCTGCCCACCACGACTAGAAACAAACAAACAAACCTGTGTGCAGCAATGAAGACCCAGCACAATCAAAAATAAAATAAAAGATAAGTTGAAGTAGCTTTAATATGAAAAAAATCATGGATACCTTGGGAACAAGTGTGCCAACTTTGTTCTTGAAGTTTCTCTTCAGGTCAACTGCTTTGTTGGTTAATATTTTAATAATGAGTCATTAACAGACATATATTCTGAAAATAGTATGTTATCTATAATTAAGGACTCCATTGAAAAATATCTCAAAGTTTTAGACTTTGGCACTATGAGAACAGATTGCAAGCCAACTGTCCACATTTTCTTTTTTTGAGCACAGAAAACAAGGCAAGAAGTAGAATAAAGGATACTTTGTCCTTGTTAGATATCTTAATTATATTTCCAAAGACATACTTTTAATGTTAGAAAAGATAACACTCTAGGATCCCTGGAACTCAAAATGAGAAATAGGCACTGTATACCAGAATTGAAGATGAATTGCTAACCACTTGAAGAGTGTAACTTAACTAATTAGTAATTTTTGCAGCTGTCTACCTTTCCCTTCACTTAGTCAATTTTAACTTTAAAATTACCATCACCATCACCCCACCTCCCCACTCCACTTCCCCATAGGGATAAACTAAGCCTCCTCAAATTTTTAAAATAAAATTTCTCATTAATTTTCCCTGCCTATTCAGATATGGCCCAGTACTCCCCTTTTATAATGGTCTATTCCAATTTTCATTTTCAAGTGATTCCCACTGATTTGTATACACTTACTCCAGTCTTCTAGATCAATAATTTTCAACTTGAGTTTCTCAAAGATCTAAAGTTTAATGAAAGATTCTAAGACTTTAACAGGAAACAGGAGGGAGACCAAGAAGGAGGAAGAGGTCTAGATAATTTGACTTTAATGAGAGTAATCCATTTCTATATATTTTATAAATTTTGATGAAAATCAAATTTGAAAAATACAAACTGAATGGCTGGGTCTTGTTTAATTTTTTGTTGCTACAAATTTCCCTTTTGGTTTCCTATGGAACATACATGTTTTACTGGATGAGGGAAAAAGAAGGAACATTTAGTGTTTTGTCCATTTGAAAAAACAGAGAAAGGGAAAACAATATTCTCCTAAGGCTGGCATGGTATTAGAAAGGAGTCAAAATGTAAACTCCTTCAGGCAGAGAGTCTACTGTAAGCAGTAAATTGTCTAAGACTGCATTTCAGCAATCATGTGCTAAAATTTGTTCCCAGAAAAGACAAACCTTAGAAATGTTTATGCTACCTTCTATTTAAAAAGGGCCAGAGTAAAGGGATATAGGTTGAGGTATGGAGATGGATTAAAAAGTGCACTTTTTAAAATAAAACCTATGTAATAAAATGAAAAATGTCTTAATAGATTGTTCAAATTTAAACAAAAATTACAGAAGGATCTTATAGAAGACAAAAGCCGAAGAAGCTTGAAATAGCATGAGAATTTTACAACAGGCTTGCAAGAGGAAATAAATAAGGGTGGACAGAGAAGAATGTTAAAGGAAAATATGTGTAAATGCTGAAATGTCCTTTCCCTTGTCATATTAGAGAATTCCTTCATAGCTCCTGGGAAGGATATACTTGTTCTAGCTGTAGTCATCAGCATTTTGTGCCCTTTTCAGAAAAACAAAAAGCATTGACCCAAATCCTAGAAACCGCCAAATTCTTATCACCTTAATAATGCTTATATATTAATGCTAAATTCTAAACTTTATTCTAGGACTTTCTATTTGGTCACTCTGTACCAAAGAGGTTAAATAGTCAAGGAAAACTGTATCCGATATATAAAGGAGAAAGAATGAACTCAATTCCTCTGAAAGAAAAAGTGGGAGAGTTGTTAAATGTTGTAGTAAGCTAGTGGATAAATACTGGAAGATGTTAACTGAGGTGGAGGTGGTCAATATGATTGTTGGCTAATTGGTATTGATCTAAGATTGGCTCCTACTCCTCTATGGAGATTCCGAGATAGGCATTTTATTTTCCATGATGATTACATTTCAAAGGGATGGTTTGTAGGACCTTGACTAAGGCATATTTGGATTGTAAATGTGTGTGAGAATATCTACACCTTGTATGGACAAAGGAAGGATTTACAATTATAAGTTTTCTAAAGAAAATACTCTAAGAAAAAGGAAATCAGGAGCTTATAGTCAGGAAGGAAGCTGTCTAAAGTTTATTCAAGCTGAAAAGAATATTAAGGCCCTTTTGCTTACTTTTAAGAATTGATGCTTTTGAACTGTGGTGTTAGAGAAGACTCTTGAGAGTCCCTTGGACTGCAAGGAGATCCAACCAGTCCATCCTAAAGGAGATCAGTCCTGGGTGTTCACTGGAAGGACTGATGCTGAAGCTGAAACTCCAATACTTTGGCCACCTCTTGCAAAGAGTTGACTCATTGGAAAAGACCCTGATGCTGGGAGGGATTGGGGGCAGGAGGAGAAGGGGACGACAGAGGATGAGATGGCTGGATGGCATCACCGACTCTATGGACATGAGTTTGGATAAACTCCGGGAGTTGGTGATGGACAGGGAGGCCTGGCATGCTGATTCATGGGGTTGCAAAGAGTCGGACACGACTAAGCGACTGAACTGAACTGAACTGAAGACTAAAATAGAAAGCAATGATTCTTCTTTTTGGACCCATAGCATCTCCAATTTGCTTTTCAAAGGTTAAAAATATCTATTTATAAGTTTGTCTTTCCCATAAGTTTAACACTTGTATTCCCAGCAATTACTTCAAAATTAAATGGTGAACTTCCAGTGTGAGGTTATACCTCACTGTAAATTTGATTTGTATTTCTCTAACAATTACTGATGGAGAAGGAAATGGCAACCCAGTCCATGTTGAACATCTTTTCATTTGCTTTCTGGTCATTTGTTTGTCTTTGGAGAAATGTCTATTTAGAGCATCTGCTCATTTTTTGATTGGGTTGTTTTTAATGAGCTTCATGGTATACATTTTGGAGATTAATTCCTTGTCAGTTGCTTCACGTAAAAATATTTTTTTTTCCATTCTGTGTGTTGTCTTTTTATTTTCTTTATGGTTTCCTTTGCTGTGCAAAAGTTTTTAGGTTTAACTAGGTCCCATTTGTTTGTTTTTATGTTCATCACTTTAGTAGGTGGATCCAAAAATATATTCCTGTGATTTATATCCAAGAGTATTCAGACTGTTTTCCTTTAAGAGTTTAATAGTACCAAGTTTTGCATTTTGATCTTTAATCCATATTGAGTTTATTTTTGTGTATAGTATAGGAGAGTGTTCTAATTTCATCCTTTTATATGTAGCTGTCCAGTTTTTCCAGCACCACTTATTGAAGAGACTGTCTTTTCTCCATCATATACTCCTTTGTCATGGCCATAGGTGTGTGGGTTTATTTATGTCTGGGCTTTCTATCCTGTTGCATTGAGGTATATTTCTGTTTTTGTGCCAGTACTACATTGTTTTGATGACTGTAGCTTTGTAGTATAGTCTGAAGTGAGGGAGTCTGATTCCTCTAGCCCTGTTTTTCTTTCTCAAGGTTGCTTTGGTTACTCAAGGTCTTTCATGTTTCCATATAAGTTAAAAAAAAAAATCTTGATCTAGCACTGTGAAAATGCAACTCAGTGTTATTTGTATCATTCTTTACAATAGCCAAGACTTGGAACCAATCTGAATGGCCATCAACAGAGGAATGGATAAAGACGGTGTGGTACACATATACAATAGAATTTTACTAAACCATAAAAACAATGAATAAGGCCATTTGCAGAAACATGGATGGACCTAGGTTTATTATTCTAAATGAAGTAAATTTTATAGAGAAGGAAAAATATCATATTACTTATATGTGAAATCTTAAAAAAAAAGAAGGAGTAGATACAAGTGAACTTATTTACAAAACAGAACAACACTCGTAGATTTTGAAAATTAACTTATGTTTAGCAAAGGGGAAAGGTGAGGTGGGGGAAGTGATTAAGAGTTTGGGATTAACATATATGCACTACTATATATAAAACAAAATCAACAAAAACCTATTACATAGCACATGGATCTCTACTTGATATTCCATATTTCCCTGTATGGGAAAAGAATCTGAAAAAAAATAGATACATGTATATGCATAACTGAATCACTTTGTGCCTGTTACTAACACAGCATTTTGAATCAACTATATTCTAATATTGGGCTTCTAGATGGGACAGTGGTAAAGAACCTGCCTGCCAGTAAAGGAGATGCAAGAGATGCAGTTTTGATGCCTAGGTAGGGAAGGTCCCTTGGAGTAGGAAATGGCAGCCTGCTCCAGGATTCTTGCCTGGAAAATTCTATGGAAAGAGGAGACTGGTCCACGAGGTCACAGTCCACGAGGTCACAAAGAGTCAGACGTAACTGAGTGACCACTCACACACACATGAATATACTCTAATATAAAATAAAAATTAAATTAAAAAAATAAAAGGAAAAACAGTGAACTTCCATTTCTCAGAAGTATATTGACCAATTAGTAACATTTTAACTATATAAAGTAATGAAGAAAGGGTGAAGGAATTGACTTCCTAGAGAATTCCAGAGCACCATCAATAGGTGATGACAAAGGCCAAGAACTCTATCATGACTCAGCAATTCTCAAACAGACTGTGCTGAACAACACATTGTGGATAGGGAACCTTGACCATGATAAGAACTGGCAGTTAGTGTTCCCCTAACAGTTTCATTTTTATTGTGTTTTTTCTTCATAAATATAAATGTGCAACTTGACTGCCACAAACTTTCACACGGATGAAACCACTAAGATATCTTCTTGCTGCTGCTAAGTCACCTCAGTCGTGTCCAACTCTGTGCGACCCCATAGACGGCAGCTCACCAGGCTCCCCCATCCCTGGGATTCTCCAGGCAAGAACACCAGACTGGGTTGCCATTTCCTTCTCCAATGCATGAAAGTGAAAAGTGAAAGGAAGTCGCTCAGTCCTGTCCAACTCTGCGACCCCATGGACTGCAGCCTACCAGGCTCCTCCATCCATGGGATTTTCCAGGTAAGAGTACTGGAGTGGGGTGCCATTGCCTTCTCCAAGATATCTTCTTAGGATACAAAAAAAAAACAAATTGTTAAAGACATTATTTAGAGACTTTCCCAGAAATGTTTCTCTTATAAAAAGATTAAACATGCAAAGTTCTTTGTTTGTGTATATAAGGACACTTTTTTCTTTTTTAAATAATCCATAATCTTGACATTTATCAGTGCAGAAGATAATCTGTTTTACAAACTTGACAGAGGAGAGTATCAAATAGGTATGGACAGAGTTAGGTAGTGAGTTGGTGTGGAATAGAAGGATAGGCAGTTGAGTGAGTAGAAGATACAGCTTTTTAAACAGTTTAGAGAGAGTTCTTGATTTATATCTTATAAGACATTTTCTTGCACAGATGTTTTAACATATTGAATAATTAAAATATTTAAGATCTGAACTGAATAAATTATTAAATCTGGTGATGGTTGAACTTTAATTTTCCAATTACTGAATCTGTAAAAATGGACTTTCGTAATAGAATTAAGGTCATGAAACTTGGTGATAATTCAACTTAACAACAGAAAGATTCTACTTCCAAAAATATTTCTTCCTAGACCTCTCTTTTTAATGTTATCTTAAGTAGAATCACTGAATTCTCTGTTCAATAATAACTGTAATAACTGGCTGCCTTCAAAAATATGGAATTGATTCATCTGTTGGTTCCACCATAATAGAAGCCTAAATCCATTTTCCCCACAATGTGGTGGCCTGAATCACCTCAGGTATTTTGGGCTGGGGTCCTCCACCTCTGGGCCACAGACTGATACCTTCTGTTAGATTAGCAGCAGCTTTAGATTAGAAATAAAGTGCACAATAAATGTAATGTGCTTGAATCATCCTGAAAACATCCCCCTTCCCTAAGCTGTGGAAAAATTGTCTTCCACAGAACTGGTCCCTGGTGCTAAAAAGGAAGGGGACTGCTGTTCTAGGGAAATACTGATCCATAACAATGCCTATCTGCCTCATTTGCATGAGCTGTGGGTCACCTTACAAAAAACCTCAATGATTAACCTTTACATCTTGAAGATTAGAAAATACAAGAAAATATAGGACCATAGGACCTCATGAATTTTCTTCCTTAATGGTAGCTATCATACAAATATTTTCACCTCTGTATTTTCAAAAACAGGTGGGTTGAGCCCTTATTGTAATTTTTGAACCACTGTAATTGCACCAGAACACTTATTGTATCCTGTTCTGATTCTTAAATAATCTATGTGGACCTAGATGGTACAGTAGCAATATGATTTTTCAGTTGTAAAATTTTGGCATATTCAGGGGGAATATAAAATGTATAAACTCATTTCAGATATATAGGTAATCATGCAACTGAGATAGACTAGTGAAAAAGGAGTAATTTTTTTTTTCCTCTCACAAAGGGTATTTGGTAATTATATTTTTATAGGTGTTATCCTACAACAAAGTGAGTTTTGGGGTTAAAAAAGGCTTTATCCCAATGATGAGTAGACTTAATTTTGGTTAGGATTCTTTAAAAACTTTGATTAGAGGTTATAAACATACCTCAACATAATAAAAGCCATATATGATAAGCCCACAGCAAACATTATCCTCAATGGTGAAAAATTGAAAGCATTTTCCTTAAAGTCAGGAACAAGAAAAGGATGCCCACTCTCACCACTATTATTCAACATAGTTATGGAAGTTTTAGCCACAGCAATCAGAGAAGAAAAATAAATAAAAGGAATCCAGATTGGAAGAGAAGAAGTAAAACTCTCACTATTTGCAGATGACACTATCCTATATGTAGAAAACCCTAAAGACACCACCAGAAAATTACTAGAGCTAATCAATGAATATAATAAAGTTTTAGGATATAAAATTAACACACAGAAATCCCTTGCATTTCTATACACTAACAATGAGAAAACAGAAAGAGAAATTAAGGAAACAATTCCATTCACCATTGCAATGAAAGAATAAAATACTTAGGAATAAATCTACCTAAAGAAACAAAAGACCTATATACAGAAAACTATAAAACACTGATGAAAGAAATCAAAGATGATACAAATAGATGGAGAAATATGCCATGTTCATGGATTGGAAGAATCAATATAGTGAAAATGAGTATACTACCCAAAGCAATCTACAGATTCAATGTAATCTCTATCAAGCTACCAACGGTATTTTTCAGAGAACTAGAACAAATAATTACACAATTTGTATGGAAATACAAAATACCTCGAATAGCCAAAGCAATCTTGAGAATAAAGAATGGAACTGGAGGAATCAACCTGCCTGACTTCAGACTATACTACAAAGCTACAGTCATCAAGACAGCATGGTACAGGCACAAAGACAGAAATATAGATCAGTGGAACAAAATAGAAAGCCCAGAGATAAATATACACACCTATGGACACCTTATCTTTGACAAAGGAGTCAAAAATATACAATGGATTAAAGACAATCTCTTTAACAAGTGGTGCTGGGAAATCTGGTCAACCAGTTTTTCTTGTAAAAGAATGAAACTAGAACACTTTCTAACACCATACACAAAAATAAACTCAAAATGGATTAAAGATTTAAATGTAAGACCAAAAACTATAAAACTCCTAGAGGAAAACATAGGCAAAACACTCTCCGACATAAATCACAGCAGGATCCTCTATGACCCACCTCCCAGAATATTGGAAATAAAAGCAAAAATAAACAAATGGGACCTAATTAAACTTAAAAGCTTTTGCACAACGAAGGAAACTATAAGCCAGGTGAAAAGACAGCCTTCAGAATGGGAGAAAATAATAGCAAACCAAGCAACTAACAAAGAATTAACCTCAAAAATATACAAGCAACTCCTGCAGCTCAATTCCAGAAAAATAAATGACCCAATCAAAAAATGGGCCAAAGAACTAAACAGACATTTTCCCAAAGACATACAGATACAGATGGCTAACAAACACATGAAAGGATGCTCAATATCACTCATTATCAGAGAAATGCAAATCAAAACACAATGAGGTACCATCTCATGCCAGTAAGAATGGCTGCTACCAAAATGTCTACAAACAATAAATGCTGGAGAGGGTGTAGAGAAAAAGGAACCCTCTTACCCTGTTGGTGGGAATGCAAACTAGTACAGCCACTACGGTGAGCAGTGTGGAAATTCATTAAAAAACTGGAAATAGAACTGCCATAAGAGCCAGCAATCTCACTGCTCGGCATACACACTTAGGAAACCAGAATTGAAAGAGACACTTGTACCCCAATGTTCATCGCAGCACTGTTTACAGTATCCAGGACATGGAAGCAACCTAGATGTCCATCAGCAGATGAATGGATAAGAAAGCTGTGGTACATATACACAATGGAATATTACTCAGCTATTAAAAATAATGCATTTGAATCAGTTCTAATGAGGTGGATGAAACTGGAGCCTATTATACAGAATGAAGTAAGTCAGAAAGAAAAACACCAATACAGTATATTAACACATATATATGGGATTTAGAAAGATGGTAATGATGACCCTATATGCGAGACAGCGAAAGACACACAGATGTAAAGAACAGACTTTTGGACTCTGTGGGAGAAGGTGAGGGTAGGATGATTTGAGAGAATAACATTGAAACATGTATACTATATTATGTAAATAGATCGCCAGTCCAAGTTCGATGCATGAGACAGGGTGCTCAGGGCTGGTGCACTGGGATGACCCTGAGGAATGGGATGGGAAGGGTCAGGATGGAGAACACACATACACCCATGGCTGATTCATGTGAATATATGGCAAAACCCACACAATATTGTAAAGTTAATTAGCCTCCAATTAAAAAAAAAAAAAAGATTTGAAGCAGTGATCTCAGCAAAAAGGCAGAATAGGAAGTCCCAGCTGTCATCGGCCAACAGATGCACTAATTTAATAACACTTTAAGGCCCAAAACACCTTTATGAAAACTCCAGAATCCAGTTAAATAGTTGCAGTACCCTAAATGAGTTCAAAACTGAGAACAGTCACACTGAAATTTGTAAAAGCAATTTCAGTTAACCTGTGTCAGCTCTTCTAAACCAGCATAACTTAGGAGCAAGAGAAATACCCTCAGCCATCAATTTCTCCATGAGTGGAAAGAATTATGCAACAACCCTCAAGCCACTTTCAGAGAGACCTGTTACTATATAATCTCACCCACAATGCTGAGGGCATTGACATAGTCCCAACATTTGGAGTCAGTTAAGAAAAAATGAAGGGGCTGACAGCTTTCAACAGGTGGCATGGCCCTGAAAAATTCACAGAAGGGACATAATATTGAGACTTTTCCTTCAGAAAGGAGAAACAGAAGTGGAGCTTCCACTCAAGGCCCAGAATTTCAGTGCACTGGCCTAGGGAAAAGGACCGAATGACTCTCAGCAACAAGTATGGCTCTGTGGACATTGGGAGAAGATGCTCAATCATGAGACCTGTTCATCAAGAGGGAGGGAGAGGGGCTTCCCTGGTGGTCCAGTGGTTAAGAATTCACCTTGCAATGTAGGGGACACTTGTTCTATCTCTGGTCCAGGAAGATCCCACATGTCATGGGGCAACTAGACCTGTGTGCCACAACTACTGAGCCAGTGCGCTAGAGCCCACAAGCCACGACTATTGAACTGACACACCACAACTACTGAAGCCTGTGCACCTAGAGCGTGTGCTGTACAGGAGAAACCATCACAGCAAGAGGCCCACACACTGTACCTAGAGAGTACTCCCCACTCTCCAAAACTAAGAAGACCTGGGCACAGCAAAAACAAAGCCAAAGAGCAACCAAAAATTAATAACTAAATGTTTAAAGAAAGGAGGGTGGGACAGGAGCTGAGTGTGCATCCTATGTTTCTGCCTTCTAGTGCACTGTCTCAGGAAAGGGACAGGAGGCTTACTGTGGCCAGGACAACTCTGAGACCGAGAAAAGTTGCACAACCTTTTATCTTCCAGGAAGAAATAAGAGGAGTAAAACATGTACATTCATAGAAAAGTTCCAAGTTTGCTAGAATCTCTAGCCAGTCTGATTGGTGAAGGTCTTTTTTTTTTTTTTTTTTTTGATGAAACCAGTCTGAAAAGACTCAGAGATGCACAGGCACCAATGAAGAGCTACAAGAAACACAACATTTTAAGAAATATGATCCCAAAAAGGGGAAAAAAGAAATAAATCTCTAGTAAATGATTCTTAAAAAATTGAGGTCTAAGAATTGTCTGAGAAGGAATTAGAAGCAGTTATCTTAAAAAAAGTTCAGTGAGCTATGAGAGAATACAACTAAATGAAATCAAATGCCAATACATGATCAAGTTGGATTTATGCCTGGGATTCAAGGATGGTTCAATGTATATAAAGCAATCAATGCAATGTGCAACATTAATAGAATAGAGATTAAAAATCACATGATTATCTCAATAGACGCAAGCAAAGCATTTGATAAAATTTAGTACATTTTCATGATGAAAGTTCTCAAGAAATTGGATAGAGAAGGAATGTACCTCGACATAATAAAGGCCTTATATGACAAGCTGATAGCTAACATTATATTCAATGGTGAAACATTGAAAGTTTTGCTAAAATCAAGAACAAAACAGGGATGCCCATGCCCTCCTGTCCTTCTCTTTAACACCGTTTTGGAAGTCCTAGCCAGGGCAAATGGACAAGACATCTGATTTGGAGAAAGGAAAATAATATTTTTGCTGATGATGCATTTTATAAGTAAAAGAAAATCCTAAATACTCCACATAAACTATTGGATAAAATCAACAAATACAGTAAAAGGTAGAAAAACATATAAAAACCAGCTGGATTTATATACATTCACAACTAACTCTCAATAAATGGAATTAAGAGAACAATTCCTCTTAAAATAGCATCAGAAAGAATAAAATATTTAGTAATAAATTTAACCAAGAAGTGAAATATCTGTATACCAAAAGCTATAAGACATTGATGAAAGAAAATGAAGAAGACACAAATAAATGAAAAGATAATTTGTGTTCATGAATTGGAATGGTATTGCTAAAATATACATACTACTAAACTATAAACTTAAAGACATATTTTAGCAACTGATATTTGACAAGCATTTTGAAAATACAAAATGGGGAAAGGATAATCTCTTCAACAGTTGATTCTGGGAAAAGTGATGTCCACATGCAAAAAACTGTAATTGGATCCTAATATTATACTGTACATAAAAATCAACTCAAAAAGGACTAATGACTTAAACTCAATTGCTTGCTTTGGAATACATTTACTAAAATTGGAACTATAACAGGAAGATTAGCATGGCTCCCACAAAAGGATAACACACAAATTTATGAACCATTCCATATATTTTTATTATTAAAAAAAAAACAAAAAACCTTAAACTCAAAATCTTAAATGGTAAAACTCCTAGAAGGAAACATGGAGGAAAACCTTGACATTTTTCTTGATAATTATTCCTTGGATAAAACACCAAAAACACAAGCAACAAAAGCAAAGCAAACAAGTGGAACTACAACAAACTTGAAAGCACACTCTGTGGAAAGGAAGAAAGAATTTGTAAACTGTGTATCTGACAGGCAGTTAATATATAAAATATGAGGACCTCATATAAGTCAATGTGCTATGCTATATTCATTTTAGTCTGACCTTTGCAACCCTATGGCCTATAGCCCACCAAGGTTTGCTGTTTATGGGATTTTTCCAGTCAAGAGTACTGGAGTGGGCTGCTATTTCCTCCTTCAAGGACGTTCCTGACCCAGGAATCAAACCAGTGTCTCCTGCATCTCCTTCATTGCAGATGGATTCTTTATAGCTGAGCCATCAGGGAAGGACATAGAATTCAATAGTGAAAACAAATAGCCCAATTTAAAAATGAGCAAAGAACCTGAGTATACATTTTTCCAAAGACATACAAAGGACAAAGATGCAGATTAAAGACACTCAACATCATTAATCATCAGGGAAATGCAGTTCAAAATTATATATTACATCTGTTAGGATAGCCATCATTTTTTTTTTAAGGTAAGTAATAGTGAGTAGGTGGAGAAATTTTATTCTTGTACAGCATTGGTAAGATTATAAAATAGTGTGTCCATTATGGTAAATAATATAGAAGTTTCTCAAAATATTAAAAATAGAACTACTGTGTCAGTCCCACTACTGGGCATATATCCAAAAGAGTTGAAGTTAGGATCTCAAAGAGATGTCTACACTTCATGTTTATTATAGCATTATTCACAGCACACAAACTATGGAAACAATCTAAATATCCATCCAGTTGAATGAATTAAGATGATATAGTATACATACAGAATGGTCTATTGTTTGGCCTTAAAAACAAGGAAAACCTGCCATATGTAAAAACATAGATGTACCTGGATGACACTGTGCTAAGAAAAATCAGTCAATCACAGAAGAATGAATACTGCATCATTCCATTTATATGAATTATCTGAAATATTCAAATACATGGGAGCAGAGAATAGGATGGTGGTTAGCAGTGGCTGGGGTAGGGGATGGAAAAATGGGAATTGTTACTCAATGGGTATATAAAGCTTCATTTATGCAAGATCTCCTTGGAAGGAAAGTCATGACCAACCTGCTGCTGCTGCTAAGTCACCCCAGTTGTGTCCAACTCTGTGCGACCCCATGGACGGCAGCCCACCAGGCTCCCCCGTCCCTGGGATTCTCCAGGCAAGAAAACTGATAGCATATTGAAAAGCAGAGACATTACTTTGCCAACAAAAGTCCATCTAGTCAAGGCTATGGCTTTTCCAGTGGTCATGTATGGATGTGAGAGTTGGACTGTGAAGAAAGCTGAGTGCTGAAGAATTGATGCTTTTGAACTGTGGTGCTGGAGAAGGCCCTTGGACTGCAAGGAGATCCAATCAGTCCATCCTAAAGGAGACCAGTCCTGGGTGTTCATTGGAAGGACTGATGCTGAAGCAGAAACTCTAATACTTTGGCCACCTGATGTGAAGAGCTGACTCATTGTAAAAGACCCTGATGCTGGGAGCGATTGAGGGCAGGAGGAGAAGGGGATGATAGAGGATGAGATGGCTGGATGGCATCACCAACTCAATGCACATGAGTTTGGGTGAACTCCGGGAGTTGGTGATGGACAGGGAGGCCTGGCCTGCTGCGATTCATGGGGTCACAAAGAGTCAGACACGACTGAGCGACTGAACTGAACTGAACTGTACAAGATGAATAACTTGGAGAGATCTATGATGTAGCATATTGCCTATAGTTAATAATACTCTGCTGGATACTTAAAACTGTTAAGTGGGTAGATCTCACATTGTCTTACCACTATAAAAAAAATTAAAACTGAATTAGATTTGAAGAGTTGGAAAAGAATTTAAATGTATGGGTGGGAAGAAGAAAGAGAAAGAAGAAAATTAGATTAAAAAAGCAAAAGCTCTATCTCACTTTAGTGTAACTCTGAATGTATTTCAAAATACTATTAAACACTTTATAATGAAAATGGCATATTTTGTGTTCATTCCCAACTAGAGATGTTAACAAAAAATAATAAAAATAATGCCTTCAAAATAAAGTGAATGGAACTTCTGAGCTACCATTCAGTCTTCTAAACAGTTCCCTTTGCTGTATGATGCTAAATTCCCATAACTAGTGATATATATACATATATGTCTCCTTTGCCCTCATAATTCCTTTTCCCCTCTTTGCTTTCCTTCTACCATTACTATTGTCTTTGTGGGGAGACCAAATGTGACTTTTTGAGATGGAAAAGGGGGAAAAAACAGTCATAATACCCTAAAGTTTTGCTTGGTTTCATATATGGGGGTTTATAGATGGCATCATTCAAAAATTTGCTTTAGAAATTTCTCAATGAACTTAAATTGCTTTTGACAGTAAATAACATGCTGCATTAAAAGGAGTAGTCCACAAGACTCCATTTATAATAATAGTCTTCTTCAGACCAGTCCACTGATAACGGTGGACTTTTTCATTCTTTTTTGCTTTCTTAAATAGTAGAGGCACCTTTTTTCCTAGTCAGGGCATAAACAGAGAAACACTATTGCAACTATTACTCCTCCTCCTCTTCACATAAACACTTACAGATATCTTGGATGTCCTTGGAGGCTTATTAAGCTACAGATAATAACTGCAATGTTGAATTATAAAATTCTAACCACACTGGAAGCACCAGAGAATCTTAAACTTTACAAAAAATAGAATTAGCATATTATACTTTAGAACGTCCACAGGGACAACATAACATTCAGAAAAGATTGCCTATCTTTGGGTAGAACTCTGATTGACATCAGAAATTGTATTCCTTGATGTTCAAAAATCATGTTTTGTAGAAGCATAGGATTTTCACAAGAACTAGAAACAATAATAACAATAGCACCTCTATATGCCTCTCACTGTGCTAAACACTTTATATGAATATAGTCACTTAATAATAACAATGACAATAGGAGTGTTTACTATTTTTACTCTCCAACACAAAGACAAAAAAACTGAAACATTCAGAATAATGATTCTAAATGATAAGGGATAGTTGATAGGGCCTTTTACAATAGTAAATGTTCACAATTAAAAATTTTTAAAGGAACTTCCTCTAAGGCAAACTCTAAATATTTTAAGATGGTTCACAGACCTCCAAATTAAATCAACCAATCTAATTATGCTGAAGGCCTAGAACTGAGCACAATTCCTCAGAGTGGGAAGGAACACCAGATGCCAGAGTTTTCCTTTCTGTAATGAAAAGAAAGTATTTATTGGGGTGTGGTAATAAAAAAGTGATCGCTGGATTTTCCCCTCTATCCTCATTACTATTTCTACCAGTTCCTCCGTCCCATTGTTATGTTCGCTAGACTCTGGCAAAGTCAACTGTTGCCCTATATTAGGCTAAAGATTGTTACACAGTTTGATTGTTACCTAGGTTTTGTAAATTGTCAGTAACTTTTGGGACTAATATCAATAATACAAGTATGACTTTAGCCAGCGCATTTGGTAATTAGGGATAACACTTGGATTGACTCACACATCTTTGGGTTCCTCACATATCTTTCTTTATCTAGGCAGCTGCACTGCTTTCTAATGCTCTGAATCCTGATTGAAGAAGCTGAGACATCTGTTCAAGATGGGACTTGAATAATAAGATGCACACATTCCAATATAACTGTAGGGCACCTTTGTGCCACTGTCCATTAGCTGGCTAAGTTTCTACTTCTGTTCATGGCTATAAGAAGAAAAGAGCAGACAGTTACATCCTCCTCTCCTTGCTGATCTACTAATGTTTAAAGAGATAATAAAGTGGACATTTATTCTCAGCCTCATCTCAGATGAAACGTTATGATGTTTTTGTTAACTTCTGAAGGGTAATGGAAATGAGTGCCACCTGTTTGTGATGTGCCATCAGGGAGGTAGTGCTTCTTAGATGAATTGTACTTAAAACATCACATTCTTTATTTGGTCGTGGGTTATTCTCTGGGAGAACAGCTGATGCCTAATTGCATAAAACAAACAGACCATGGCTCACACAATTCATGTTTCATCTGTTTTCACAGTTAATGTATGTATGGCTGCCTAGTCTATTTGGTCTGAGAGATTGCAGATAATGAAGAAAACCCAAATGAAGGGAAAGGTTGTATTGCTGATAGGACCATGGTGTTAAGGAGAGAACACTTTTCTGACTCCTCTCTTTCTCTTTCCCAGTGGACTTTTGATTAGACCGTTTGTAGGTTTCCCTTCACTCCTTTAGCTTATTTCACCTCCATCTCTTTGTTGGAGAATGAGAGAGAGGTGTGCATAGTTTTAATTGATATGTTCTATGTGATAACCTCAGATAAGCAGATGACACCACCCTTATGGCAGAAAGTGAAGAGGAACTCAAAAGCCTCTTAATGAAAGTGAAAGTGGAGAGTGAAAAAGTTGGCTTTAAGCTCAACATTGAGAAAATGAAGATCATGGCATCTGGTCCCATCACTTCATGGGAAATAGATGGGGAAACAGTGGAAACAATGTCAGACTTTATTTTTCTGGGCTCCAAAATCACTACAGGTGGTGACTGCAGCCATGAAATTAAAAGACGCTTACTCCTTTGAAGGAAAGTTATGACCAACCTAGATAGCATATTAAAAAGCAGAGACATTACTTTGCCAACAAAGGTTCGTCTAGTCAAGGCTATGGTTTTTCCTGTGGTCATGTATGGATGTGAGAGTTGGACTGTGAAGAAGGCTGAGCATGGAAGAATTGATGCTTTTGAACTGTGGTGTTGGAGAAGACTCTTGAGAGTCCCTTGGACTGCAAGGAGATCCAACCAGTCCATTATGAAGGAGATCAGCCCTTGGATTTCTTTGGAAGGAATGATGCTAAAGCTGAAACTCCAGTACTTTGGCCACCTTATGCGAAGAGTTGACTCACTGAAAAAGACTCTGATGCTGGGAGGGATTGTGGGCGAGAGGAAAAGGGGATGACAGAGGATGAGATGGCTGGATGGCATCACTGACTTGATGGACGTGAGTCTAAGTGAACTCCACGAGTTGGTGATGGACAGGGAGGCCTGGCGTGCTGCGATTCATGGGGTTGCAAAGAGTCGGACACGACTGAGTGACTGATCTGATCTGATCTGAGGTGACAAGCACTGCTAGTCTATTGAATATATATTTATGTATTCATCAAAATGCTTATATGAATCATGTTATTGATCTCATTATATTAATAAGGTAAGTACTGGGGCTCCTGGATCCAATTATCTGAATCCAATATATGATTCCAAATATTGAATGAATAGGAAAGAATAGACAGAGGTACTCAACATTTCTCAGTATTCCACATTCTTACAGCAGATATAACTTGTATAGCTACACATAGGGAAGATTTTTATCTTTGTCTATTTTGTGATGGGAATGGTTCTAATTCAGCCCAAAATAAGAAAAATAAAACTTATAGAATAATAAACACAACTGATGAATGTTAAAGCAATTAGCAGAGGTAACAGACCATATTTTTCCTTTTTAACAGCAATTACTCCCTCTGGGTATCCTGTATTCAATCCTGTTTCAGGGAAATTGTCACCCAGAAGAATTCAGATAGGCTTACAAAATTATGTCCTCGGAGAGGTTATTTTAAGAAGTGGAATGATTAATCAATGATGACAACTGTGCATGGGATGCCTTCTTTAAACAGCAGTGAGACTGGCAAATAGTAGAGCTCTTCCAGAGAAAACTTCTAGGAATCTCAATGATAACATCATTCTAATGCAAAGGCTTGGCTCTCATTCATGTCTTTGGCGGTAAGCATGGATAGACAAAGGAAGCTCAGACATGAAGAGATATCTGAACAGGGAAGGATCAGCTGTTAGTTGCACTTACACAGGCAGCATTTAAGATCTCTGACATTGGCTGGGCCATCTAAGCATATGTCCTGACATATACCAGTTGCCCACTGCTGCTGCTGCTGCTAAGTCGCTTCAGTCGTGTCCGACTCTGTGCGACCCCAGAGATGGCAACCCACCAGGCTCCCACATCCCTGGGAACAAGAACACCGGAGTGGGTTGCCATTTCCTTCTCCAATGCATGAAAGTGAAAAGTAAAGTGAAGTCGCTCAGTCATGTCCGACTCTTAGCGACCCCAAGGACTGCAGCCTACCAGGCTCCTCCGTCCTTGGGATTTGCCAGCCAAGAGTACTGGAGTGGGTTGCCATTGCCTTCTCTCCAGTTGCCCACGCCAGCCCCTTATTGTAGTACTGCTCCAGACTACAGTGAAGAGGTTGAGAAACAGAGTCAGCTTGGACCTGACTCTCAGGGATACTTCTCCAGGGACTTAAGACTCTCTCACATTCCCAATAGGGTAGTGACAGCCACCAGCAGAGGAGAAATTCTAGCTCACAGCTAGCCCTAGCTTCTTAATCTCCAACCCTACTTCCTACCAAGATGACAGTGGCCAGAATATATTGATCAAGATGTGATTTGTGTTCACAATAGATTCAGCTCTGTCACCAAAGTCACTGGGCACATTCAGGCTGTTGAGGAACTCTTCCATGAATGCACACTCCTTCAAAACCACAATAGGATTTTTTTGTTTTTGTTTTTTTCACTTAATTTCATATATAAAGAGAAAGTCAAGCAAAGTGAGAAGACAGAGAAATTAGTCTTACTTGAAAAGCAAGAGAAAACCCCTAGAAAATGCAAACAATGAAACTGAAGTAGAAATTCACCAGATAAATAATTGAAGCAATTTATAGATTCAATGCAATCCCTATCAAGGTACCAACGGTATTCTTCACAGAGCTAGAACAAATAATTTCACAATTTGTATGGAAATACAAAAAAACCTTGAATAGCCAAAGCTATCTTGAGAAAGAAGAATGGAACTGGAGGAATCAACCTACCGGACTTCAGGCTCTACTACAAAGCCACAGTTATCAAGACAGTATGGTACTGGCACAAAGACAGAAATATAGATCAATGGAACAAAACAGAAAGCTCAGAGATCAATCCACGCACATATGGACACCTTATCTTTGACAAAGGAGGAAAGAATATACAATGGATTAAAGACAATCTTTTTAAAAAGTGGTGCTGGGAAAACTGGTCAACCACTTGTAAAAGAATGAAACTAGAGCACTTTCTAATACCATACACAAAAATAAACTCAAAATGGATTAAAGATCTCAACATAAGACCAGAAACTATAAAACTCCTAGAGGAGAACATAGGCAAAACACTCTCCGACATACATCACAGCAGGATCCTCTATGACCCACCTCCCAGAATATTGGAAATAAAAGCAAAAATAAACAAATTGGACCTAATTAAACTTAAAAGCTTCTGCACAACAAAGGAAACTATTAGCAAGGTGAAAAGACAGCCTTCAGAATGGGAGAAAATAATAGCAAATGAAGCAACTGACAAACAACTAATCTCAAAAATATACAAGCAACTCCTATATCTCAACTCTAGAAAAATAAATGACCCAATCAAAAAATGGGCCGAAGAACTAAATAGACATTTCTTCAAAGAAGACATACAGATGGCTAACAAACACATGAAAAGATGCTCAACATCACTCATCATCAGAGAAATGCAAATCAAAACCACTATGAGGTACCATTTCACGCCAGTCAGAATGGCTGCAATCCAAAAGTCTACAAGCAATAAATGCTGGAGAGGGTGTGGAGAAAAGGGAACCCTCTTACACTGTTGGTGGGAATGCAAACTAGTACAGCCACTATGGAGAAGAGTGTGGAGATTCCTTAAAAAACTGGAAATAGAACTGCCTTATGATCCAGCAATCCCACTGCTGGGCATACACACTGAGGAAACCAGAAGGGAAAGAGACACGTGTACCCCAATGTTCATCGCAGCACTGTTTATAATAGCCAGGACATGGAAGCAACCTAGATGTCCATCAGCAGATGAATGGATAAGAAAGCAGTGGTACATATACACAATGGAGTATTACTCAGCCATTAAAAAGAATACATTTGAATCAGTTCTAATGAGGTGGATGAAACTGGAGCCTATTATACAGAGTGAAGTAAGCCAGAAAGAAAAACACCAATACAGTATACTAACGCATATATATGGAATTTAGAAAGATGCTGACAATAACCCTGTGTACGAGACAGCAAAAGAGACACTGATGTATAGAACAGTCTTATGAACTCTCTTGCAGAGGGAGAGGGTGGGAAGATTTGGGAAAATGGAATTGAAACATGTATAATATCATGTATGAAATGAGTCGCCAGTCCAGGTTCGATACACAATACTGGATGCTTGGGGCTGGTGCACTGGGACGACCCAGAGAGATGGTATGGGGAGGGAGGAGGGAGGAGGGTTCAGGATGGGGAACACATGTATACCTGTGGTGGATTCATTTTGATATTTGGCAAATCTAATACAATATTGTAAAGTTTAAAAATAAAATTAAATTAAAAAAAAAAGAAAGAAAACAGAAGACAAAGTATCATACAGAGTGAAAAATTCCTAAATTAAAAATATGAATATAAAAACACTGAAATGCTGGTAGGATGTGTGTGGAATATCAGTAGTTACCTCTGTACAGTGAGATTGTGGGTGTTTTCCCCTCATCTGTTCACCTCTATATTTTCAGTTTCCACTAATTTAACATATTTATAAAAAGAAAATAAGAATGGATTATTAAAGAAACTATCTCTGTCACAGTATAAGAAATTTTTGATGACACCCAAGGATTCTGGGTGGAAAAAAAAAATAATAAGAAAGTAACTGAGTTAAGGAAAAAGAATACATGGGCATAGTGAGAATTTTAATAAGGAATAAGAAAACACAAAGAACAATGAATACAGTAACTGAAATAAACAAAATAAATTCAAAGTAAACAGGTGATACAGAAGAACAAAAAAGTGATCTGGGGATAAAATAATGGAAATCATGCAATCCAAAAAGCAAAAGAAACTTTTACTTTTCTAAATTAAAACATTTTAAGGGACCTATGGGACAATATTATGTTTACAAACATATGCATCATAGTGGTCCCAGAAGGAGAAGACAGAGAGAAGGTAAAAATTTTATTTGATGAAATTATGGATGAAAAGTTCCAAAACCTGAAAAAAGGAAGCAAATATCTGTATATAGAAAGCAACTGCTACTACTGCTAAGTCACTTCAGTCATGTCTGACTCTGTGCGACCCCATAGACGACAGCCCACCAGGCTCCCCCGTCCCTGGGATTCTCCAGGCAAGAACACTGGAGTAGGTTGCCATTTCCTTCTCCAATGCATGAAAGTGAAAAGTGAAAAGGAAGTCGCTCAGTCGTGTCAAAGAGAGCCCCAAATAAGGTGAGTGAGTGAGTGAAGTTGCTCAGTCATGTCCGACTCTTTGCAACCACATGGACTGTAGCCTATCAAGCTCCTCCGTCCATGGAACTCACCTAGCAAGGATACTGGAGTGGGTTGCCATTTCCTTCTCCAAGAAGATAAGGTGAACCCCCAAAGAAAATAAAACATCGAGTCATGATTAAAATGGCAAAGTTAAGGAGAGAATTCTAAAGGCAGTAAGAGAAAAAGAGTCATATAAAACTGAATCTGCTTAAGGTTATCAACTAATTTTTCTGAAGAAACTTGCAGGCTAGAAGAGAACAGTCTGATATTTTTAAATTGCTGAAAGGGAAAAACTTACAACCTAGGGTACTCTACCCAGCAGCACTGTCATTCAGAATTGAAGGAGAAATAACTTCTCAAACAAGAAAAAGAAAAGTTCATCAAGCCTAAGCCTACCTATAAAGAAATGTTAAAGGTCTTCTTGGGTGGCCCTGCATGGCATGGCTCATTAGCTTCACTCAGGTACATAAGTCTGTGATCCATGTGATCATTTTGGTTAGTTTTCTGTGATTGTGGTTTTTGTTGTGGAAGCTAGCTGAAGGATTGTAGTTCTTGCTTCTTCTGTCTGCCTTCTGTTGGAAGAGGACAGGAAGCTTCTGCAGCTTCCTGATGGGAGGGACTGGCTGTAGGGAAAAGTGGGTCTTGCTCTGGTGGACAGGGCCATGCTTAGTAAATTTTTAATCCAATTTTCTGCAGCTGGATAGGGCTATGTTCCCCCCCCCCCCATTATTTGTTGGGACTGAGACAGCCCATTCCTGGAGTCTAAAGTCTCTATGATAGGGCTATTATTGACCTCCAAAAAGATTTATGGCAACATACAACTCCCAGGACTTCTGCTGCCAGTAGCACTGTCTCCACAGTAGGCCACTGTTGACTGCAGGGGATCTTCAAACACTCACAGGCAGGTCTGGCTCAATCTCTTGTGGGGTCCCTGCTCCTTTCTTCTGGGTCCTGGTATGCACAAGCTTTTGTTTATGCCTTCCAGGATTCTGTTTTCCCCAGTCCTGTGGAAGTTCTGTAATCAAATTTTGCTGTCCTTCAAAATCAGATTCGCTAGATATTCCCAATCCCTTTGCCAGATACCCAGGTTGGGAAGTCTGATGTGGGGCCTAGAACCTTTGCAACAGTGTAAGAACTTCTTTGGTATTATTTTTCTGCAGTTTGTGGTTTGCCCACCTGGTGGATATGGGCTTTGATTTTAACATTATAGCACCCCTCCTATCAACTCATTGTGGCTTTTCCTTTGTCCTTGGATATGTGGAATCTTTTTTTGGTGGGTTCCAACATCCTCCTGTTGAAGGTTGTTCAGTAGCTAGTTGCGATTTTGGTGTTCTCACAGGAGAAGATGAGAGTACATCTTTCTGCTCCTCCATCTTGGTGACTAATGTGTGATGATGGAGATTTCTGACAAAACATGGTGCACTGGAAAAGGGAATGGCAAACCACTTCAGTATTATTGCCATGAGAACCCCATGAATGATATGAAAATACAAGAAGATACGACACCAGAAGATGAGTCCTCCCCCCACCAAGGTCAGTAGGTGTCCAATACACTACTAGGGAAGAGTGAAAAATTAGCTTGAGAAAGAATAAAGAGGCTGGGCCAAAGAAGGAATGATGCTCAGCTGTGGGTTTGTCTGCTGGTGAAAATAGAATCTGATTCTGTAAAGAAAAATACTGCATAGGAACCAGGAATGTTAGGGCCATGAGATAACCTCAAGGAAAATTGGACATGGACAAGCAGGAGAGGGAAAAGTGAAGGAGGATTTTAGAAATCACTGAACTTAAATGGACAGGAATTAATGAATTTGATTTAGATGGCCATTATACTACTGTGGGCAGGAATCCCTTAGAAGAAATGGAGTAGCCCTCATAGTCAACAAAATAATCCAAAATGTAGTAACTGGGTGAAATCTCAAAAATGACAGAATAATGTTGGTTTGTTTCCAAGACAAACCATTCAACATCACAGTAATCCAAGTATGTGCCTCAGCTACTACTACTGAAGAAGCTGAAGTTGAAAGGTTCTATGGAGACCTACAAAACCATCTAGAGCTAACACCAAAAAAAAAAAAAAGATGTCTTTTTCATCATAGGGGATTAGAATACAAAAGTAAGAAGTCAAGAGATACCTTGAATAATAGGCAAGGGTGGCCTTAGAATACAAAACGAAGCAGGGCAAAGACTAACAGAGTTTTGCTAAGAGAAGACATGATTATAGAAACATCCTTTTCCAACAAGACACAAGACTATGACATCACGAGATGGTCAATACTGAAATCAGACTGAATATATTTGCAGCTGAAGATGAAGCAGCTCAATACGCAGTCAACAAAAACAAGACCTGGAGCTGACGGTAGCTTAGATCATGAACTCCTCATTGCAAATTCAGGCTTAAATTGAACAAAGTAGGAAAACCACTAGGCCATTCAGTATGACCCAAATCAAATCACTTATGATTATACAGTGAAGGTGACTAATAAAATCAAGGGATTATATCTGGTATAGAGAATGCCTTGAGAAATATGGATGGAAGTTTGTAACATTGTAAAGGAGGCAGCGACCAAAACCATCCCCCCAAAAAAGAAATGCAAGAGGCAAAATGGTTGTCAGAGGAGGTCTTACACATAGCTGAGAAAAGAAGAGATCAGATCAGATCACATCACATCAGTCGCTCAGTCGTGTCCGACTCTTTGCAACCCCATGAATCGCAGCACGCCAGATCTCTCTGTCCATCACCAACTCCTGGAGTTCACTCAGACTCACGTCCAACGAGTCAGTGATGCCATCCAGCCATCTCATCCTCTGTCGTCCCCTTCTCCTCCTGCCCCCAATCCCTCCCAGCATCAGAATTTTTTCCAATGAGTCAACGCTTCGCATGAGGTGGCCAAAGTACTGGAGTTTCAGCTTTAGCAGCATTCCTTCCAAAGAAATCCAAGGGCTGGTCTCATTCAGAATGGACTGGTTGGATCTCCTTGCAGTCCAAGAGACTCTCAAGAGTCTTCTCCAACACCACAGTTCAAAAGCATCAAATCTTCGGCACTCAGCTTTCTTCACAGTCCAACTCTCTCATCCATACCTGACCACAGGAAAAACCATAGCCTTGAATAGACGAACCTTTGTTGGCAAAGTAATGTCTCTGCTTTTGAATATGCTATCTAGGTTGGTCATAACTTTCCTTCCAAGGAGTAAGCGTCTTTTAATTTCATGGCTGCAGTCACCATCTGCAGTGATTTTGGAGCCCATAAAAATAAAGTGTGACACTGTTTCCACTGTTTTCCCATCTATTTCCCATGAAGTGGTGGGACCGGATGCCATGATCTTCGTTTTCTGAATGTTGAGCTTTAAGCCAACTTTTTCACTCTCCACTTTTACTTTCATCAAGAGGCTTGTGAGTTCCTCTGCACTTTCTGCCATAAGGGTGGTGTCATCTGCATATCTGAGGTTATTGATATTTCTCCTGGCAATCTTGATTTCAGCTTGTGTTTCTTCCAGTCCAGCATTTCTCATGATGTACTCTGCATAGAAGTTAAATAAACAGGGTGACAATATACAGCCTTGACGAACTCCTTTTCCTATTTGGAACCAGTCTGTTGTTCCATGTCCAGTTCTAACTGTTGCTTCCTGACCTGCATACAAATTTCTCAAGAGGCAGATCAGGTGGTCTGGTATTCCCATCTCTTTCAGAATTTTCCACAGTTTATTGTGATCCACACAGTCAAAGGCTTTGGCATAGTCAATAAAGCAGAAATAGATGTTTTTCTGGAACTCTCTTGCTTTTTCTATGATCCATCGGATGTTGGCAATTTGATCTCTGGTTCCTCTGCCTTTTCTAAAACAAGCTTGAACATCAGGAAGTTCACGGTTCACATATTGCTGAAGCCTGCCTTGGAGAATTTTGAGCATTACTTTACTAATGTGTGAGATGAGTGCAATTGTGTGGTAGTTTGAGCATTCTTTGGCATTGCCTTTCTTTGGAATTGGAATGAAAACTGACCTTTTCCAGTCCTGTGGCCACTGCTGAGTTTTCCAAATTTGCTGGCATATTGAGTGCAGCACTTTCACAGCATCATCTTTCAGGATTTGGAATAGTTCAAGTGGAGTACCATCACCTCCACTAGCTTTGTTCATAGTGATGCTTTCTAAGGCCCACTTGACTTCACATTCCAAGATGTCTGGCTCTACGTCAGTGATCACACCATCATGATTATCTGGGTCGTGAAGATCTTTTTTGTACAGTTCTTCTGTGTATTCTTGCCACCTTTTCTTAATATCTTCTGCTTCTGTTAGGTCCATACCATTTCTGCCCTTTATCGAGCTCATCTTTTCATGAAATGTTCCTTTGGTATCTCTGATTTTCTTGAAGAGATCCCTAGTCTTTCCCATTCTGTTGTTTTCCTCTATTTCTTTGCACTGATCGCTGAGGAAGGCTTTCTTATCTCTTCTTGCTATGCTTTGGAACTCTGCATTCAAATGTTTATATCTTTCCTTTTCTCCTTTGCTTTTCACTTCTCAAAAAGAAGAGAAGTGAAATGCAAAAAAGAAAGGGAAAAATATACCCAACTGAATGCAGAGTTCCAAAGCATAGCAAGGAGAGATAAGAAAGACTTTTTAAGTGAAAAATGGAAATAAATAGAGGAAAACAATAGAATGGGAAAGGCTAGAGATCACTTCAAGAAAATTGCATATACCAAGGGAATATTGCATGCAAAGATGAGCACAATAAAGGACAGAAGCTGCATGGACCTAATGGAAGCAGAGGAGATTAGGAAGAAGTGGTAGCAAGACAACACAGAAGAACTGTACAAACAAGGTCATAATGACCTGCTAACCACAATGGTGTGATCACTCACCTAGAGCCCAACATCCCAGAGTGTGAAACCAAGTGAGACTCAGGAAGCATCACTGAACAAAGCAAGTGGAGGTGATGGAATTCTAGGTGAGCTATTTAAATTCCAAATTATGATGCTGACTCAATATGTCAGAAAATTTGGAAAATTCAGCAGTTGCCACAGGCTTGGAAAAAATCATTTTCATTCCAATTCCAAAGAAAAGCAATGCCAAAGAATATTCAAACTACCATACAATTGTGTTCATTTCCCATACCAGCAACATAATGCTGAAAATCCTTCAAGTTAGACTTTAACAGTGCGTGAACTGGGAACTTCCAAATGTACAAGCTGGATTTAGAAAAGGCAGAGGAATCAGAGATCAAATTGCCAACCTCCACTGGATCATGGAAAAAGCAAGAGAGCTCCAGAAAAGCACTGACTACTTATTCATTGACTACACTAAAGCCTTTGGCAGTGTGAATCAAAACAAATTGTGGAAAATTTTTAAAGAGATGGGAATACCAGCCAACCTTATCTGACTCCTGAGAAATGTATATGAAAGTCAAGAAGCAACAGTTAGAACTAGACATGGAACAACAAACTGGCTACAAATTGGGAAAGGAGTACATCAAGGCTGTATATTGTGACCCTGCTTATTTAACTTATATGCAGAGTACATTGTTCAAAATTCTGGGTTAGTTGAATCACAAGCTGGAATAAAGATTTTGGGTAGAAATATCAACAATCTCAAATATGCAAATGATTACACTCTAATGGTAGAAAATGAAAATGAACTAAAGAGCCATTTGATGAGGGTGAAAGAGTAGAGTGAAAAAGCAGGCTTAAAACTCAATATTCAGAAAACTAAGATCATGGCAACTGGTCCCATCACTTCATGGAAAATAGATTGGGAAGAAATGGAAACAGTGACAGATTTTATTTTCTTGGGCTACCATATCACTGCAGGTGGTGACTGCAGCCATGAAATTAAAAGATGCTTGCTCCTTGGAAGAAAAGCTATGACACACCTAGATAGTGTATTAAAATGCAGAGACATTACTTTGCCTACAAAGGTCCACCTAGTCAAAGCTATTGTTTTCCCAGTAGTCATGTACAGATGTATGAGTTGGATCATAATGAAAGTTGAACACCAAAGAATTGATGCTTTCAAACTATGGTGCTGATGAAGACTCTTGACAGCCTTTTGGACAGCAAGGAGATCAAACCAGTCAATCCTTAAGGAAATCAACCATGAATATGCTTTGGAAGGACTGATGTTGAAGCTTCAATACTTTGGCGATCTGATGCAAAGTGTCTACTCATGGGAAAAGACCCTTATGCTGTGCAAGATTGAAGGCAAAGGAGAAGGGGGCAACAGAGGATGAGATGGCTGGATGGCATCACTGACTCAATGGACATGAGTTTAAGCAAACGTAGGGAGATAGTGAAGGGCAGGGAAGCCTGCTGTGCTGCAGTACACGGGGTCTTAAAGACTTGGACATGCCTTAGTAACTGAACAACAATAACAAACTGGACTTTCTATCCCCAAACTGCAATATATATATATATATTATTTCTAGTACACGTGGAACATTCTCCAGGAATGGTCACATGCTACGCTGGAAACAAGTTTCAATAATTTCAGAAAGATAGAAATAATATTAAGCATATTTTCTGACCATGACAGTATGAAGTTAGAAATTAATTACAGGAAGACAACTGTGAAAATATAAATACATAGAGACTAAACAACATGTAACTATAAAAGGGTTGGGTCAATGAATAAATCAGAATTAATCAGAAAGTTCCTTAAGACAAATGAAAATGGAAATATAACCTTCAAAACTATGGGATCCAGTAAAAGCAGTTCTAAGAGGTAAGTTTATAAAAATGCAGTTGTAGTTCAACAAACATCTCTAGAAACCTAAATGACTATAGTTGTTAGGCAATAAGGGACAAACAGACCCAAAGTTGACAGAAGGATGGAAATAATAAATAACAGAGAGGAAAAAATTAAAATAAAAAAGAAATAGAAAAAAATGATAAAAATCAAGACATTTTTCAAAAGATAAGCAAAATAATAAGTCTTTAGCCAGACTTATTTAAAAAAAAAAAAAAAAAGGGAGAGAGAGGAGAGGGAAAAGGGGAGGGAGACCAAAATAGATAAAGTAAGAAATAAAGAAGAGAAATTACAAATGATACCATGAAATACAAGAAAAAAATCATAAGAGAATACTATGAACAGCTACACAACAACAAATTGGACAATAAGCATAAATGGACAAATTTATAGGAAGATGAAATCTTTAAAGACTGAATTGGGAAAAAATAGACAATATGAACAGTTCAATCATGAGTAATAAAATTGATTTTTTAAGTTAAAACTTACAGGAAATAGAGGTCCAGGTAGGACACATTCACAGGTTTTGTTAACCACACATAAATAAGAGTTAATCTGTTTCTCCTCAAACTATTCCCAAAAAATAAAAAGGAGTGAACTTCTAAGATTATTCTTTTATGCACAATTACCTTCCTACCAAAACCAAAAAACTACAAAGAAGAAAGTTATAGGCCAATACTTCTAATTAAAATTAATTTTAAAAATCCTCAACAAAATATTGCCAAACTGAATTCAATAACATACAGAAAGGATTATGAACCACAATCAAGTGGAATTTATTCCAAGGATACAAGAATTGCTCAACATTTTCAATTCAAAGTGATTTACAAAAAATGAAAGATAAAATTGCATAATAATCT
Source organism: Bos indicus x Bos taurus (assembly GCF_003369695.1). Classification (NCBI taxonomy): domain Eukaryota; kingdom Metazoa; phylum Chordata; class Mammalia; order Artiodactyla; family Bovidae; genus Bos; species Bos indicus x Bos taurus. The sequence goes on along the minus strand of NC_040103.1, from coordinate 22,173,742 downwards.
CAAGAGATACAGAAGAAACATTTGACAAAATTCAACTTCCATTCATGCCAAAATTTCTCAACAAATTTTGTATTGAGCGAATATATTTCAGCATAGTAAAGGCCATTTATGACAAAACCACAGCTACCACAAAACTTAATGATAAAAAGATAAAAGTATTTCCTACAAAATCAGGAACAAGACAAGCATGCACTCGATCACCACTTCTATTTAACAGAGTACTGGATGTCCTAGACAGAGCAGTTAGAGAAGAAAAATAAAATGCATCAAAATTGGAAGGAAGAAGTAAAACTGTCACTATTTGTAGATGACATAATACATCATGTAGAAAACCCTAAGTTCAGTTCAGTTCAGTCGCTCAGTTGTGTCCGACTCTTTGTGATCCTGTGAATCGCAGCATGCCAGGCCTCCCTGTCCATCACCAACTCCCGGAATTTACTCAAACTCACGTCCATTGAGTCGGTGATGCCATCCAACCATCTTATCCTCTGTCGTCCCCTTCTCCTCCTGCCCCCAATCCCTCCCAGCATCGGAGTCTTTTCTAATGAGTCAACTCTTCACATGAGGTGGCCAAAGTATTGGGGTTTCAGCTTTAGCATCTGTCCCTCCAATGAACACCCAGGACTGATCTCCTTTAGGATAGACTAGTTGGATCTCCTTGCAGTCCAAGGGACTCTCAAGAGTCTTCTCCAACACCACAGTTCAAAAGCATCAATTCTTCAGTGCTCAGTTTTCTTCACAGTCCAACTGTCACCTCCATACATGACCACTGGAAAAACCATAGCCTTGACTAGATGGACCTTTGTTGGCAAAGTAATGTCTCTGCTTTTGAATATGCTATCTAGGTTGGTCATAACTTTCCTTCCAAGAAATAAGTGTCTTTAAAACCCTAAAGACTCCATCAAAAGACTAATAAATGAATGCAGTAAATTTTAAGGATACAAGATTAGTATACAGAACTCTGTTGTTTTTCTGTTCATTAATAATGAGCTATCAGAAAAAGAAAGCAAAACAAAATTTCATTTAAAATAGTATCAAAATCGAATACCTAGGAATAAATTTAATCAAAGAGATCAAACAGGTAAAAGACTTGTACTATGAAAGCTTTAAAACATTGATGAAGGAATTTGAAAATAATACAAAAGAAATGGAAATGTAACTTGTGTTTTTTGAGGAGTTAACGTTGTTAAATGTCCATACTACCCAAAGTTATCTACAGACTTAATGCAATCTCTATTAAAACATCCTTGACATTTTTCTCAAAGAATTAGAATAAATAATAATAAAATGTATATGGAACTACAAAAGACCCTGATTAACCAAAGCAATTTTGAGGGAGGGAAAACAAAACAAAACAAAAAAACAAAGCAGGAGGTATCAAACTCCCTAACTTCTGATTATATGATCAGGCTACAGATATCAAAACATCATGAAAGCAGACACATAGATCAATAGAAGAGAATGGAGAACCCAAAAATGAACTCACACACTTATGGTCAGTTAATTTTTGACAAAGGAGAAAATATATGCAATGGAGAATACAGACTCTTAAATAAGTGATATTGGGAAAACTGGACTGCCATACATAAACAGTAAGATTAGAACGGTACCTCACAGCAAAAAAAAAAAAAAAAAAAAAGAAGAAAGAAAAGAAAAAGTGGGTTAAAAATCTAAATGTAAAACCTGAAATCATAAACTCCAGTTCAGTTCAGTTCAGTTGCTCAGTTCTGTCTGACTCTTTGTGACCCTATGGACTGCACACAGCATGCCAGACCTCCCTGTCCATCACCAACTCCCGGAGCTTACTCAAATTCATGTCCATTGAGTCAGTGATGCCATCCAACCATCTCATCCTCTGTCGTCCCCTTCCCCTCCCTCCTTCAATCTTTGCCACCATCAGGGTCTTTTCAAATGAGTTAGTTCTTTGCATCAGGTGGCCAAAGTATTGGAGTTTCAGCTTCAACATCAGTCCTTCCAATGAATATTCAGAACTGATTTCCTTTAGGATGGATCTCCTTGCAGTCCAAGGGACTCTCAAGAGTCTTCTCCAACACTTCTCAAAAGTATCAATTCTTCAGTGTTCAGCTTTCTTTATAGTCCAACTCTCCCACCCATACATGACTCCTGGAAACACCGTAGCTTTGACTAGATGGACATTTGTAGGCAAAGTAATGTCTCTGCTTTTTAATATGCTAAGTTGGTCATAATTTTTCTTCAAGGAGAAAGTGTCTTTTAATTTTATGGCTGCAGTCACCATCTGAAGTGATTTTGGAGCCCCCAAAAATAGTTTGTCATTGTTTCCACTATTTCCCCATCTATTTGCCATGAAGTGGTGGAACCGGATGCCATGATCTTAGTTTTCTGAATGTTGAGTTCTAAGCCAGCTTTTTCACTCTCCTCTTTCACTTTCATCAAGAGGCTCTTTAGTTCTTCTTCACTTGCTGACATAAACTCCTAGAAGAGTACATAGGCAGAACACCCTCTGACATTAATCATTGCAATATTTTTTTAGATATGTTTCATAAGGCAAAAGAAATTAAAGCAAAAGTAAACAAATGGAACATAATTAAACTTAAAAGCTTTTGCACAGAAAATTAAACCAAAGACAAAACAAAAACACAGTCTAGTGAATAGAATAAAATATTTGCAAATTATGTAACCATTAAGGGGTTATGTCTAAAATACATGAATAGTTCATATAACTTAATACCAAAAACAAGCAAACAAACAACCTGGTTTAAAAATGAAAAAACTTGAATATGCATTTTTCCATAGAAGATGCAAAGAAGCAAATCAACATATGAAAAGATATTAAACATTGGAATCATCAGAGTGAGGCAAATCAAAACCAAAAGATAGTACCTCCCACCTGTGATAATGGTCATCATCCAAAATAAACTAACAAATAATAAATATTGGATCACATGCATAAATAAGGAAATAGTCACGCACTGTTTCAAGAATGTACATTGATGTAACAATGATAGAGAAAAGCATAGAGTTTCCTCAAAACAGTAAAAAATAGAACTACCATCCATAAATTCCACTTCTGGACATATATTCAAAGGGTGAGAAAAAAACACTATTTCAAAAAGATATGTGCATGCAAATGTTCATGGTAGCAGTATTTATCAATACATTATCCATGGTATAGAAGCAAGCTAATTGTCCCTCAATAGATCTATAAATAAAGAGGTGATAAGTATATATAATAGTATATTGCTTAACATAAAAAAGAATAAAAACTGTCATTTGTAACAACGTGGATGGACCTAGAGAGTATTATTTGGTGCAGTAAGTTAGAGAAAGATCAGTACTCTTTATTATCATTTATACATGGAATCTAAAGAATAAAATAAATGGAGGTAGGAAAAATCAAACAGACACAGATATAGAGAACAAACTAGCACTTATCAGTAGGGAGAGGGAAAGGGGCAAGATAGGGGTATGGAGTTACTAGATACAAACTGTAATGTATAAAGTAAGTAAACCACAAGAGTATATTATATACCATACAGAAATATAATCATGATTTTAAAATAATTTTAAATGGAGTATAATCTCTAAAACTATTGATTCACTATGTTGTACATATCAAACTAATATTATATTGTAAATCAACTATACAACTATACTACTACAAAAAGAAGCAAGCAAAAAATTCCCTGTAAGTAATGGCTTTCACTATTTTTGTGTCTGAAATGGTCCCTTGGATCTCAAAGTCTAATGCTGAATATTATTTTTTTCATTCCTTAGTTTCTTTTTATGTAAAAAAGAAAAGAAAAAAAAAGCTGAGCCCCTGATGTTATGTAGGGAATGCAATGGGAAATGGCAGCAGACAAGAACGTTTTTAAAATGGCTTATCAATATATTTTGAAATAATATTTCATATACTAATGTTTACTTATGTAAAATCTAACTCTACCTAAACTTAATGCTACATCTATTATCAATTTAAAACATGCTGACATATTATACTATACTCTCCAAAATGTTTACAATACTGTTTTAGCATTACAGTTTTTGTTACAGTTTTGAAAAAAATTTTTTTAGTATTTTTCTTTTTCTTCAATCTTAACTCTTATATACTAAATGGAGTATAAACATTTAGAAGACTAGAACAATACTTGCTTAGAATCTTTCATGGAATACAGGCCATTCTCAGTGGTCTTTAAAAACTATTCATAAACTTCTTGCTAAAAATATGAGACAATGGCTGTTTAGATGTTTTCTACTCTGACAAATATTTTTTAAAAAATATTAGGTACAAACTATGTGTCAGAATGAGGCTCTGGGTAATTAGACCTGGATTTTAGATCTTGAACTTTATACTCTAATGTAAGATATTTCTGAAATGTCATAGGCGACCCCTTCATAAGTTTGGAAATTGTGATGTTTGATGTGACCCCATGGACTGTAACCTGCCAGGATCCTCTGTCCATAGGATTCTCCAGGCAAGAACAGTGGACTGTGTTGCTATGCCCTTCTTCACGGTATCTTCCCAACCCAGGAATGGAACCTGCATCTCTTGTGTCTCCTACATGGCAACCAGATTCTTTACCCACTGAGATACCTGGGAAGCCCTGATATATATACCAAACTAGAAGAAAAATTGATGTATATATAAACTAGAACAAAAATAGAACTGTCAAATGTCATAATTTATTTTAAAGTGTAAAAGGACTTCTACTGTTCTGAGAAAAGTGCTAATTGAAAGGAACTCTTACAACTGGGCCAAAGCAAAGTCATAAAAAATTAGGATTGTAAACAAAGTTTCTTATTACCCGATTCCATATAAAAGCTGTCATATCCAGGCACTTGGGGGCTGGAATTTATTAATGTGATGTATATTCTGTTTTCTCTATAAATGTTGCCAAGATCTGAATTTAAAACTCAGTGTTTCAGCCAGCAATCTACATCTAGATACCAGAGGACAATTCGGAACAATTCAGACTAAGGGAAGAGTAAATAGTTTAAATAATTAATAGATTTTTTCCAATATAAACCAATGGTGAGTCTCTCCCTTGGCCTCTTAAATGTTTAACCTTTCCAATTACTTTCCACTTGGTACTGTAACCACAGAATGAACTCAGTGCAAAAACAATTATTTGTAGGTTGTGACTATAAAGTAATTGTACTTGTTTAGTGTAGACTTTGGGGTCACACAGAGTCGGATACTACTGAAGTGACTTAGCAGCAGCAGCAGTGTAGACTTTTGGGAATTTTGATTTCAGTTTCTTTTAAAAACAAGTTTTAGAATTTATTTGACATGATCAAGTTAATAAAATTTTGATAATGAATTATATCTCTCTCATTTCTGAAAAGATGGGATTTCAGCCTTCTAAAAGAATGTCTATTTCTATCACATTCTGGCTGTATAAATTCGATAAGTCAGCTACTTTATCTATGTTCTAATTCATTCAAGAAAAAAAATAACAAAGATATACTATTTAGATCTCCTTTACTGTCACAGATACTAGAATGATTAAAGGTCATATGAAATAGCATTAGAAATCCTAAAGTAGAAAGTGACAGTAAACGTAGAATAAAATTGTATCTTCTTTTGATGTGGACATGTGATAAATTATGTCAATTTTTATATATGCAAAAATATAATTAAACACCTGAATTCAACTCTAGAATGTAAAGAACTTGGAAGTTATTACTATCATCCTTGACTTGATTTTAAAATTTGTTTTAAAGACATTGTAATCAAGACAGCACTATATTGGCAAAAGAATAAACACATTGATTAATTGAGCAGAATGGAGAGCCACAAAAAGACTCAATATTACAGGCAACAGATCATTGATACTGGCAAAGAGGCTATTCAATAGAGAATATTTTTTTAAATTGGACTTCTATATACAAAACAAACAAACAAACAAACAAACCAGTAAGACTATATAAATACCTCACACTTCACACAAAATTTGACTCAAAAAGGAAAACAGACCCAAATAAAAACTGCAAAACAGTGAAAACTCCAGGATGAAATATAGGTGAAGAGATGCATAAACTTTTGTTTGGAACGTGAATTACTTGTACAACACCAAAAGTATCAATCATGAGAGAAAAAATGGTAAGTTTAAATTTTAAAATGGCTATCATTTTCATTTAAAAGCGAACAAACAAAAATAAAAGAAGTTTGCTCTTAAAAACACACATTAAGACATCAAGGGGAGATTGGTTCAAGATGACAGTAGAGGGATGTGGGCTCCTTTCCTCCTGCTAGAGACAAAAATTGCAACTACTTGTTGAAAAGGAGAATGCTGGAACCCACCAAAAAGGATACCTCGTGTCCAAAAGCAAAGTAAAAGCCACAATGAGACTGTAGGAGGAGCACTAACACAATAAAATCAAATCCAGTATCTGCTGGGTGAGCGACCCACAAACTGGAGAACAAAAACACCAAAGAAGTTCTCCCATTATTGTGAAGGTTTTGAGTCCCACTTCAGGCTTCTCAGCCTGGGGATCTGGCAAAGGGTCTAGGAATCCCTAGGGAATCCGACTGTGAAGTCCAGTGGGATTTGATTACAGGACTTCCAGAGGACTGGGAGAGACAGAGACTCCAATCTTAGAGGAAATAAACAAAATTTTGCATGCACCAGGACCCAGGGGAAAGGAGAAATGACTCCACAGAAAACTGAACCAAACCTATCTGCAAGTGTTTAAGGGTCTCCTGTGGAGGCATGGGTTTGCAGTGGTACCCCGGGGAAGGCAGCATTGACAGCAGCAGTCCTGAGAAGTGCCTCTTGGTGTGAGCCCTCTTGGAAGTCACCATTAGATTGTAGACTTCTGGGTTGTGTTGCCTCAGGCCAAACAACTTATAGGGAGGGAGCATAGCCCCACCCATTTTTAGACAATCAGATTTAAGTTTTACTAGGCACAGCCCTGCCAACCAGAACAAGGCTTAGTTTTCCCCACTGCCAGTCTGTCCCATCAGAAAATTTATACAAGCCTTTAGCCTAATGCACCAGAGGGTAGACAGAAGAAGCAATAACTACAATCCTTTAGCCTCCAGAATAGAAACCACCATCATAGAAAGTTATTCAAAATGAAAAGGTAGAGGGTTATCTCCCAGATGAAGGAACAAGAAAAAACTCCAGAAAAACAACTACATGAAGGGGAGATAGGCAAACTTCCAGAAAAAGGATTCAGAATAATGATATTGAAGATGATTCAAGATTTCAGAAAAATAATGGAGAAGATGCGAGAAATGTTTACCAAAGACCTAGAAGAATTAAAGAACAAACAAACAGAGATGAGCAATATACTAGAAGCAATCAATAGCAGAATAACTGAGGCAGAAGAATGGATAAGTGACCTGGAAGACAGAATGGTAGAAACCACTGCCACAAAACAGAACATAGGAAAAAGGATGAAAATAAATGAAGACAGCCTACGAAACCTCTGGGACAACATTAAACTCACCAACATTTTCATTATAGGGGTTCCAGAAAGAGAAGAGAGAAAGGACATGAAAAAGTACTTGAAGAGATAATAACTGAAAATTTCCCTTACATGGGAAAGGAAATACTCAATCAAGTTCAGGAAGTTCAGGATCCCAAGAAGGATAAACACAAGGAGGAACATATCGAGACACATAGTAATCAAACTGACAAAAATTAAAGACAAAGATAAAATTAAAAAAAAAAAAAAAAAAACAAGGGAAAAATGATAAATAACATATAAGGGAACACCCAGAAGGTTATCAGCAGATTTCTCAATAGAAAACTGAAAGTGGCTACTCAGTCGTGTCCGACTCTTTGTGACCCATGGACTGTAGCCTGCTAGGCTCCTCCATCCATGGGATTTTCCAGGTAAGAGTACTAGAGTGGGTTGCCATTTCCTTCTCCAGGGGGTCTTCCTGACCCAGGGATTGAACCCAGGTCTACGCGCATTATAGGCAGATGCTTTACCATCTGAGCCACCAGGGTAAAGCCAACAGAAACTACAAGTCAGAAGGAAATGATATGATATATTAAAAAAGATGAAACAGAAAAACTTACAACCAAGACTACTCTATTCAGTAAGATTCTCATTCAAATTTGATGGAGAAATCAAAGCTATCCAGACAAGCAAAGGTTAAGAAAAATCAGCACCAGCTTTACAACAAATAGTAAAGTAATTTCTCTCAGCAGGAAACACAAGAGAAAGAAAAGAACTACAAAAAATAAAAACAAAAAAATTAAGAAAATGTTAATAGGATCAAGAAAGTATTAGTCACTCACTCATGTCTGACTCTTTGTGACCCCATAGACTGTTGCCCACGAGGTTCCTCTGTCCATGGAATTCTCCAGTCAAGAATACTGGAATGGGTTGCCATTCCCTTCAACAAGGGATCTTCCTGACCCAGGGATCAAACCTAGATCTCCCACATTGCAGGCAGATTCTTTACCTTCTGACCCATTACCTTAAATGTAAATGCATTAAACGCATCAGCCAAAAAACCTACAGTGGCTGGGTGGATACAAAAATAAGACCTGTATTTATGCTGTCTACCAGAACACCTGACCTGCCTCTTGAGAAACCTGTATGCAGGTCAGGAAGCAACAGGTAGAACTGGACATGGAACAACAGACTGGTTCCAAATAGGAAAAGGAGTTTGTCAAGGCTGTATATTGTCACCCTGTTTACTTCTATGCAGAGTACATCATGAGAAACACTGGACTGGAAGAAGCGCAAGCTGGAATCAAGATTGCTGGGAGAAATATCAATAACCTTAGATATGCAGATGATACCACCCTTATGGCAGAAAGTGAAGAGGAACTAAAGAGCCTCTTGATGAAAGTGAAAGAGGATAGTGAAAAAGTTGGCTTAAAGCTCAACATTCAGAAAACTAAGATCATGGCATCTGGTCCCATCACTTCATGGCAAATAGATGGGGAAACAGTGACTGGATTTATTTTTCTTGGCTCCAAAATCACTGCAGATGGTAATTGCAGCCATGAAATTAAAAGATGCTTACTCCTTGGAAGGAAAGTTATGACCAACCTAGACAGCATATTAAAAAGCAGAGACATTACTTTGACAACAAAGGTCCATCTAGTCAAGGTTATGGTTTTTCCAGTGGTTGTATATGGATGTGAGTGTTGGACTATAAAGAGAGCTGCGTGCCGAAAAATTGATTCTTTTGAACTGTGGTGTTGGAGAAGACTCTTGAGAGTCCCTTGGACTGCAAGGAGTCCATCCTAAAGGAGATCAGTCCTGGGTGTTCATCAGTAGGACTGATTTTAAAGCTGAAATTCCAATACTTTGGCCACCTGATGCGAAGAGCTGACTCTTTTGAAAAGACCCTGATGCTGGGACAGATTGAAGGAAGGAGAAGGGGATGACAGAGGATGAGATGGTTGGATGGCATCACTGACTTGATGGACATGGGTTTGGTTGGACTCTGGGAGTTGGTGATGGACAGGGAGGCCTGGCATGCTGTGGTTCACGGGGTCGCAAAGAGTTGGACACGACTGAGCGACTGAACGGAACCAGAGATTCACTTCAGACCTATAGATACTTAAATTTACAGACTGAAAGTAAGAGGATGGGAGAAGGTATTCCACACAAATGGAAATCAAAATAAAGCTGGAGGAGCAATACTCATATCAGACAAAATAAAGCAAAGAGACAATGATGGATTCTACATACTGTTTAAGGTTTCAATCCAAGAAGAATATATAGCAACTACAAATATATATGCACCGAACATAGGAGCATCTCAATATGTAAGGCAAATACTAACAACCATACATGGATAAATTGACAGAAGCACCCCACTCTCATCAACAGATCAGACAGAATATAAGGAACCATAAGCCTTAAAATCACACTTTAGACTAGTTAGATATAATTGATGCTTATAGAGCATTCCATCCAAAAACAGCAGACTACACATTCATCTCAAGTACACACAGAACATTCTCTAGGACTGACCGCATTCCTGAGTCACAAGCTGAGATTTCATGAGTTTAAGAAAATTGAAATCATATCAAGCATCCTTTCTGATTACAATGCTATGGGATTAGAAATAAATTATAAGGAAAAAAAAACTATAAAAGACACAAACATGTGGTGGCCTAACAATCTGATACTAAAAAAAACCAATGGATCACTGAAGAAATCAAAGAGGAAATAAAAAAAATACCTAGAGATAAATGAAAACAAAAGCAGCATAAGATGTAGCCAAAGCAGTTCTAAGAGAGAAACTTTTTATTTATTTATTTATTTTTAAATTTTATTTTTAAACTTTACATAATTGTATTAGTTTTGCCAAATATCAAAATGAATCAGCCACAGGTATACATGTGTTCCCCATCCTGAACCCTCCTCCCTCCTCCCTCCCCATACCATCCCTCTGGGTCGTCCCAGTGCACTAGCCCCAAGCATCCAGTATCGTGCATCGAACCTGGACTGGCAATTTCTAAGAGAGAAACTTATAGCAATAAAATCTTACCTCAAAAACTGAGAAAAATCTCAAATATACAACCTAATCTTATACCTAAAACAACTAAAGAAAGAAGAACCTAAAGTTAGTAGAAGGAAAGAAATCATAAAGATTGGAGCAGAAATATATGAAACAGAGACAAGGAAAACAATTGCAAAGATCACTGAAACTAAAAGCTGATTGTTGGAAAAGATAAAATTGATAAACCTATAGCCAAACTCATCAAGAAAAAAGGGGAAAGGACCCAAAATCAATAGATATGAAAATTAGACCCAAAATTAGATATGAAAAATGAGATGTTACCATTGACTCCACAGAAATACAAAGGATATGAGACTACTATGAGCAACTGTATGCCAGTGCAATGGACAACCTAGAAGAAATCCACAAATTCTTAGAAAGTTATGCTTTCCCACGACTAAACCAAGAATAAATAGAAAATATGGACAGACTAATTGCAAGCACTGAAATTGAAACTGTGATGTAAAAACTCTCAGCAAACAAAGGTCCCAGATGTGATGGCTTCACAGTTTATTATTAAATAATTATCAAATAATTTAGAGAAGAATTAATGCCCATCCTTCTGAAACTGTTCTAATATAGTGCAGAGGAAGGAAACCTTTCAAACTCATTCTATGAGGACATTATCACCCTGATATCAAAACCAGACAAAGGTGCCACTAAAAAAGAGAAAATTACATGCCAATATCACTGATAAACATAGATGCAAAAATATTCAACAAAATACTCGCAATTTCAATATTTGCAATCAATTGATGTGTTATACCACCTTAAAAAATTGAAGAATAACACACAGATGATCATCTCAATAGATTCTGAAAAAGCTTTTGACAAAATTCAGCAGGCATTTATGATAAAAACCCTCCAGCTAGTGCGTATAGACAGACCATTCCTCAAAATAATAAAGGCTTTATACAACAAACCTACAACATCATACCCAATGATGAAAAGCTGAAAGCATTTCCTCTAAGATTAGGAACAAGACAAAGAAACCCATTATTTCCACTTTTATTCAAGATAGTTTTGGAAGTCCTAGCTACAGCAATCAGAGAAGAAAAAGAAGTAAAATGAATCCAAATTGGAAAAGAAGTTAAACTATCAATGTTTGCAGATTATATGATACTATACATAGAAAATTCTAAAGATACCACAGGAAAACTACTAGAACTCATCAATGAGTTTGATAAAGTTACCAGGTTACAAAATTAATACACAGAAATCTGTTGCATTTCTATACACTAAGAACAAAAGATAAGAGATATTAAAGAAACAATTCCATTTATCATCACATCAAAAAGAATAAAATATCTAGGGATAAACCTACTGAAGGAAACAAAAGACCTGTACTCCAAAAACTATTAGATGCTGATGAAGGAAACTGAAAAAGACTCAAACAGATGGAAAGATATACCATGTTTGTGGATTGGAAGAGTCAATATGGTCAAAATGACTATAATATCCTATCCAAGGCAATCTACAGATTAAATACAATCTCTATCAAGTTACCAATGGCAGTTTTCACAGAACTAAAACCAAAAAATCTCATCTCCACGGAGACAGAAAAGAGCTCAAATAGACAAACAATCTTAAGAAAGGAAAACGGAGTTGGAGAAATCAGGTTCTGTGACTTCAGACTATGCTACAAAGTTACAGCCATCAAAATAGCATTATACTGGCACAAATACAGAAATATAGATTAATGGAACAGGATAGAAAACAGCACCTATGATTAGTTAATCTATAGCAAAGGAGGCAAAAGTACACAATGTTGGACAGTTCATTTCAGTCACTCAGTTGTGTTCATCTCTTTGCAACCCCATGGACTTCAGCATGCCAGGCTTACCTGTCCATCACCAACTCCTAGAGCCTACTCAAACTCATGTCCATTGTGTCAGTGATACCATCCAACCATCTCATCCTCTGTTGTCCTCTTCTTCTCCTGTCTTCAACCTTTCCCAATATCAGGGTCTTTTCAAATGAGTCAGTTCTTTGCATCAGCTGGCCAAAATATTGGAGTTTCAGCTTCAGCATCAGTCCTTCCAGTGAATATTCAGGACTGATTTCCTTAGGATTGACTGGTTGGGTCTCTGTGTGGTCTGAGGAACTCTGAAGAGTCTTCTCCAACACCATAGTTCAATTCTCACATCCATACATGACTACTGGAAAAACCGTATCTTTGACAAGATGGACTTTTGTTGGTAAAGTAATGTCTTTGCTTTTTAATATGCTGTCTAGGTTGGTCATAACTTTCCTTCCAAAGAGTAAGCGTCTTTTAATTTCATGGCTTCAGTCACCATTGGCAGTGATTTTGGAGCCAAAAAAAAAATAAAGTCTGTCACTGTTTCCATTGTTTCCCCATCTATTTGCCATGAAGTGATGGGATCATATGCCATCATCTTAGTTTTCTGAATGTTGAGTCTTAAGCCAACTTTTCACTCTCCTCTTTCATTTTCATCAAGAGTCTCTCTAGTTTTTTGCTTTGTGCCATAAGGGTGGTGTCATCTGCATATCTGAGGTTATTGATATTTCTCCCGGCAATCTTGATTCCAGCTTGTGCCTCTTCCAGCCCAGCGTTTCTCATGATGTACTCTGCATATAAATTAAATAAGCAGGGTGACAATACACAGCCTTGAAATACTCCTTTCCGAATTTGGAACCAGTTGACACCAGTTGGAACATGTTGGACAGTATCTTTAACAAATGCTGATGGAAAAACTTGACAGCTACATGTAGGAAAAAGGAAATTATATCATTAACACAATATACAAAAATAAGCAGAAAGTGGATTAAAGACCTAAATGTGAGACCAGACACTATAAAACTTCTAGAGGAAAACATAGTATACTCTCTGACATAAATTGCAGCAATACCTTTTTAGATCTGTCTCCCAGAATAATAGAAATAATAACAAAAATAAACAAGTGGGCCCTCCTTAAAATCAAAAGCTTTTGCACAGCAGAGACAGTAAACAAAACAAAATGACAATCCACAGGTTGGGAGAAAATATTTGCAAATGATGTGACTGACAAGGAATTTGTTTCCAAAATTTACAAACAGTTCATTATACTTTAAAGCATCAAAACAACAACAACAACAACAACTTAATCAATAAATGATCAGAAGACCTAAATCAACATGATAAAACTCCTAAAATAAAACATAAGCAGAACACTCTGACATAAAATTGTAGTAATATCTTTCTGATCAGTCTAAAACAAAGGAAACAAAAGCAAAATAAACAAATGGGACCTAATCAAAATTAAAACTTCTACACAGCAAGGGAAACCACTGACAAAAACAAAAGCGCAACTTATTAGGAATTCCCTGGCAGTTCAGTGATTAGGACTCAATACTCTCATTGCAGAGGGCCTGGATTCAATCCTTAATCAGGGAATTGCGACTCCACAAGTTAGACGGCACAGCCAAAAAAAAACAAAAACAAAAAAAACAAAACCCAACCTAAAACAAAAAGACAACCTACTAAATGGGAGAAGATATTTGCAAATGGTATGGTTGATAAGGGTTTAATATTCCAAATACATAACAAATTCATTCATTAAAAAAAAATAAAATAAAATTAGCAGAAGACCTGAATGGATGGTTTTCCAAAGAAGGAATACACATGCCAAAAGGCATGAGGAAGTGCACAACCTTGCTAATCACCAGAAAAATGCAGATCAAAACTGTGAGATATCACCTCAATCTGCCTGAACTACTATCATCAAAAAGAACACACATAAACAATGTTGATAAGGATATGGAGAAAAGGGAACTTTCATACACTGCTGGTGGGAATGAAATTGGTACCGTCACTATGGAAAACAGTAGGACACGTCTTCAAAAAACTACATGTAGAACAACCGTATGATCCATTAATTCTACTCCTGAATATACATTTAAAGAAGAGGAAAAAAAAATTCAAAAAGATTCATGCCCTCCAATGTTCATAGCAACATTGATTTACAATAGACAAGATATGGACACAAACTAAGCGCCTATCAACAAATGAATGGAAACAGAGGTGGTGGTATGTATATACAAACACAAACACACACACAATGGAATATTACTCAGCCATAAAAAGAATGAAATGTTGCCATTTTCAACAACATGAATGGACCTAGAGAGTATTATGTGTAGTGAGATAAGTCACTGAAAGATAAATACCTATATCATCACTTATATGTGGAATATAAAAAGCAGAAGAAAACAATGAATAAAACAGAGCAAAACAGACTCACAGACACAGACAACAAACTAGTGCTAGTTAGTGGGGAGGGGAAAGGCAGGTAGAGCAAGACAAAGATATGGGATTAAGAGGTCCAGGGAATTCCCTGGTGGTCCAGTGGTTAGGACTCTACCCTTTCACTGTAAAAGACCTGGGTTTGATCCATGATTGTGGAAATAAGATCCTATTAGCCTCATGTTATGGCCAAAAAATTAAAGAGATACAAAATACTATAATAAAATAAGTAAGATATACTGATACAGTACACAGCATATGGATATAGCTGATAGTTCATAATACCTTTACATTGAAAGTAAATCACTATGTCATATACTTGAAATTAATATAATATTGTAAGTCAATGAAAGTTAAATTTAAAATTATACCAACCAGCCAATTCCATGTTGAAAAAAATGAATATAACAACAAGCCTAATAAATTGTTAACATTTAAAACTTTGACAATATTTGACAATAAAGAGAAACCAAAAATTTCATTCATTAGTAGTGGAAATGAAAAATAGTACAAATATATTGGAAGACATTTTGGCAATATCTTACAATGATAAGCAATCTTACCATAAAATCATCTCCTAGGTATTTATTCATCTGGATAAAATATTGTTCTCTGAAAGCCTGCATGCCAATATCTACATCAGCTTTATCCGGGCTTGCCAAAATACGGAAGCAGTGACAATGTCCTTTAATAGTTGAAAGGGGAAACATTGTAGAACCTCCACACACTGGAATATTATTCCGTTTTAAAAGGAAATCAGCTTTCAATACACAAAATAACATGTGTGAATCCTATATGTGTATTTCTAAGTAAAAGAAGCCAATCTGAAAAGACTATGTATTGTATGACTTTATTTACACTGCCTACTGAAAACGGAAAACTTGCAAATATGGGAAACAGGTCTGTAGTTGCCAGGGACTGGGAATTTGGGGAAGGTTGAATTGGAGAAGCATGAGAGATTTTTAGGGTTGTAAAATTATTCTGTATGTTACCATGGTGGATACATGACACTGTGAGTTTTTCCAAAACACATTGAATTTTACAGTCTAAAGAGTGAATTTTAATGTATACTAATTAGGGAAAATTGGTGTTGGAGAAGACTCTTGAGAGTCCCTTGGACTTCAAGGAGATCCAACTAGTCCATCCTAAAGGAAATCAGTCCTGAATATTCACTGAAAGGATTGATGTTGAAGCTGAAACTTCAATACTTTGGCCACCTGATGTGAAGAAGTGACTCACTGGAAAAGACCCTGATGCTGGGAAAGATTAAAGGTAGGAGGAGAAGGGATGACAGAGGATGAGATGGTTGGATGGCGTCACGAACTCAGTGGACATGAGTTTGAGTAAACTCCAGGAGTTGGTGATGGACAGGGAAGCCTGCAATCCTGCAGCCCATGGGATCACAAAGAGCCAGGCATGACTGAGCTACTGAACTGACTGAATTGAATTAGGGAAAATAAGTTAGTATACTGAGAAACCCCAAGATGGAATATAGATTGTGATAAAGGGATCTAACTATATCACAAATTTTTGACATCATCTCACTGAAGGGAGTTAGAGAAAATGATACTGACCTCAGTTATTTTGAAAATAATTGGAAAATATAAGATTAAAGATGAAAGGAACTGCACTCTTGATAAACTCTCTCCACCCTGCCCCAGACAGGGGACATAGTTACACAGCTCTGAAATCACTCTGCATCAATCCTGGGATTAGATGGTGATTAATGAAAAGTAGATTTCTCAATTTTGGAGCAGAGGATTACATGGAAGCAAAGGGTGAAGCCTAGAAAGAACTATATGGTAATGGATTAGAGTTGTAAACATCTGTATGAATATCTGGATAGATTTACACACACACACACACACACACACACACACACACACACATACACAATCAGTATCAAAGCTGCAAAGAAGAAAGCTTTATTTTGGGTCTTTAGTAGTAGTAGTAGTAGTAGTAGTAGTAGTCATAGTCGCTCAGTCGTTTCCGACTGTGTGTGACCCCACAGACTGTAGCCCGCCAGGCTCCTCTGTCTATGGAGTTTCCCAGGCTAATAACCTCAAGTGCGTAACCATTCCCTTCTACAGGGGATCTTCCTGACCAAGGGATCAAACCCAGGTCTTCTGCATTGCAGGCAGATTCTTTACCATCTGAGACAGGTAGGAAAACCATTTGAGGTCTTAAGGATTGCAATTCAGTAAAACCAAAAGAGAGTTATCAGGAAGAGAGTGAAGGGCTTATACAGGCGAACATTGTTAAAGTCCTTTGCCAGACTTATAATTATTTCTGGCACAGAAAAGGGACTATTTGCCCTTCAGGGATAAGCTGTCATGAGTTATTTTAGGGAAAGAGCCTGGTGATTATTTTGAGTTTCCGGAATATTTGGCAAATGTGCTTAATGCCTATACGAAGCCAAGAAGTGGTCAAAAGGTCAGATTCCAGTCAAGCTAAGACACGTGTAAGTCACACTTCCTCAAATTTCCTGGTTTCATTTTAGAGAGCTGTTAGCAAAGGTGGCTCTATTTTGGTTTTCCTTCCATAATATATAGAGATGGTTACATATGGAAATAATTATAGATACATATGTATACACAAGTTGGTACACACTCATGTTTCACTAGTTTTGCTCACTGAAAGTTTTGAAGCAATGATATGCTGGTAGCAACAAACATATCCTTCACCTGTATCTTGGCTTTTAATACCATTAACACATGTATACCTGTGGCGGATTCATTTTGATATTTGGCAAAACTAATACAATTATGTAAAGTTTAAAAATAAAATAAAATTTAAAAAAAAAAAAAAGGTCCACACTAAAAAAAAAAACTTAAAAAAAAGGACAAATTAAAAAAAAAAAAAAAAACATTCTCCAATAAAAGGAATCAGAGCTTCTTGGAGAAATTAATAATTCTAGGGTTGGGGCAGAGAATATAAAAAATGAGTCTTGATTATCTTATTGTGCCAAAAAATGAAGATGTGCTTATAAACACAAAATGGTGGAGATCTGTCAAAGGAGCACAGAAACAAAATAGCCCCTTTGGGCCAAAGAATTTGAGCAATGAAGTAAATAATATAGTATTAGATTATAGTCCAAAGTACAAAATAAATATCTATGAGACCATTTTGATACATGTAAATTGTTTAAATAATAAATAGAGAAATCAAATCTCTCATACAGAAAATTACCAAATAATTTATATAGATTCTTTTCCCTCAAAGATATGACAAATTACTCCCCATTCTGGAGTGTTCATTGTAAACTGTGACTTCTTTCTAAAGTCACATGGAAAAAGGAAAATAACTTTAGAGCAGAGAAACCTGACAGATACTACCTCAGCTAGGTGAAGCCGGCTAACATGAGGAGGAATGGTTCACACTGATACTTTATACTTTTGATATAACACAAATTATACTTTACCTCTGTGTTCTTCCTCTGAAAAACCACAAAACCCCATCTAACCATAAGAAACACTTCAAATAAATCAAATTGAGGAACATTCAGTAAAATATCTGACAAGTATTCTTCAAAACTGTCAAGTTCATAAAGAACAATGCCATTCTGAGCAGTAGTCAAGTCTAGAGAACACTAAGGAGACACAAATACAAGTAATGTAGTATCTTGGATGGGATTCTAGAACATGAGAAGGGATAGTACGAAGACTCTTGAGAGTCCCTTGGAAAGCAAGGAGATCAAACCAGTCAATCCTAGAGGAAATCAACCCTGAATATTCATTGGCAGGACTGATGCTGAAGCTGAAGTGCCAATACTCTGGCCACCTGATGCAAAGAACTGACTCATTAGAAAAGACACTGATGCTGGGAAAGATTGAAGGCAGGAGGAGAAGGGGATGACAGAGGATGAGATGGTTGGATGGCATCACTGGCTCAATGGGCATGGGTTTGAGCAAGCTCCAGGAGATGGTGAAAGGAAGCCTGATGTACTGCAGTTCATCGGGTTATAGAGTCAGACACGACCCAGTGACTGAACAACAAAAACAATTACTGTATTCAGGAGACACAGGTTTATGTAAAAGCCAAAGACTGTTACAGAAAAGAGACTCAGGCTTATAAAGGCCCTTCAGATAATAATAAAGTATGGATATTGTGTTTTTTTTTTTTAAGTGTGACAAATGCACCATAGCAATATTAACAATAGGGAAAACCAAGTTCAGCTATTTGGGAACTCTCTTCACTAGTCTCATAACTCTTCTATAAGTGCAAAAGTATTCTCATAGATCAATGACTTTTAAAAATAATTAATGCAATGGAAGGAACATCAATTAACAAGTCATGTTAAACACTACCATTGCCTTTATATTCATGCTAACTCTTGAATAGGCTAAAAAAAAAAACCAAAAAACCTTTTCATTATAAAACAGAGACTGGCCTGATATGATGGGGAAATCCTGAAGTGCCATTCTCTCCCAGTGCTTTGTTGTTGGCACTTAGCAACCTCTGCATTTCACACAAATGACTCTAAACTCTCTGTGTCACCAATATCTGCAGATCATCAAGAAAAGAAAGATGTGGGTCCATGGCACAGTTGTTTGGCTTCTTTTCAGGCTGTATTTTGTGAGGCCAGAGGGTTCCCTATACTCCTGAGAGGCTGTGTACACTAAATGCTGTATACCTCTCACCTATGTTCCCTTTGCCATCACTCTAACAGAATCTCTCAAAACTACTGCCTAGAAAGACCTAAACATACTTAATGATTTTCAATTGTTGTCAATGTTCTTTTAGGAGTAAATGTGCTCTGTGGCAGAAATGTTGAGGCTGATATCACATTTTGTAAATTCACATACTTGAATAAAATGACACTTGTTTAGAGTGTAAAAGAACTGTCACATGTAAAGAGTATATTCAGCTGCAAAATTCTACAAAGAGTTTTGTTAAAAATAGTCTATAGGAAGAAATTCTTTTGATCTTGCCTGTCATAAAATTTTCAAAGTTGCTGTTGGTTAGAAACATGAAGTTTGCTATGAAAAACCACAGAAGGGACACTGTGTTTATTCTTCCTTTGAAATTTAAGCAAGTTGTTGTTTTATATGAAATGTTCCTAAATGGAATTTTTAAGAATTATTCATAGACAATACTTTGCTCCCCTTTAGGTGAACTAAGGTGGTGTTAGTGGTAAAGAACCCACTTGCCAATACAGAAGATGTAAGAGATGAGGATTTAATCCCTGGGTCAAGAAGATCCCTTGGAGAAGGGCATGGCAACACTCCAGTACTCTTGCCTGGAGAATCCCATGGACAGAAGAGCCTGGCAGGCTACAGTCCATAGTGTTGCAAAGACTTAGACACAAATGAAGTGACTCAGCATGCACTCATGCAGACAAACTAGAAGCCAGCAAACACTCATATAGCCATGACCCCTGGCCAGGGGTAGAGAAGCCTGCTATGATCTGCCATTTTTGGGGCATGTTTCGCAAAAAAATCTTTTTCATACATTACTGATAGGGCCCCAGGACACTCAGGAATGGCTATACTTTAACTTCACGATATGATTTTGTTCAAACTTATCTCATCCTTTTATTTTTAATGACCAAGATTCATAGCAAATAGGATATACCAAAAAGTCAACCGTATGCTTTAAAAATGCCTAGGATTTAAACACTAAATAATAAAGTACAAATCTGTTACAATATGGAGTTTGGTTCAGTCTTAACAAATCATTCAAAGAAGTAATTCACACTGCAATTTATAACTTTACTGATAAAAGATGTTAAGCCCATACCCTTATTTTCTGTGAAAAAAAAAATTTCTAGGATTCTGTCAAGCACCGTCATTCTTATCTAGCTTCTATAGTGTCATAAAATTTTATACTCTTAATCCAGAATATCCACCAAAAAAAAAAAAAAAAAAGAAATGCAAAAACGCAAAATGGTAGTCTGAGGAGGAGAAAAGAAGTGAAAGGCAAGGGAGAAAAGGAAAGATATATCCATTTGAATGCAGAGTTCCAAAGAATAGCAAGAAGAGATAAGAAAGCCTTCCTCAGTGATCAATGCAAAGAAATAGAGGAAAACAATAGAACGGGAAAGACTAGAGATCTCTTCAAGAAAATTAGAGATACCACGAAACATTTCTTTGCAGATGGGCACAATAAAGGACAGAAATGGTATGGACCTAACAGAAGCAGAAGGTATTAAGAAGAGGTGGCAAGAATACACAGAACTATACAAAAAAAAGATTTTCATGACCCAGATAACCATGATGTTCACTCACCTAGAGTCAGACATCCTGGAATGTGAAGACAAGTGGGCCTTAGGAAGCATCACTATGAACCAAGCTAGTAGAGGGAATGGAATTCCAGTTGAGCTATTTCAAATCCTAAAAGATGATGCTGTGAAAGTGCCACACTCAATATGCCAGCAAATTTGGAGAACTCAGCAGTGGCCACAGGACTGGAAAAGGTCAGTTTTCATTACAATCCCAAAGAAAGGCAATGCCAAAGAATGTTCAAACTGCCACACAATTGCACTCATCTCACATGCTAGCAAAGTAATGCTCAAAATTCTCCAAGCCAGGCTTCAGCAGTGAAGCCTGAACTTCCAGATGTTCAAGCTGGTTTTAGAGAAGGCAGAGGAACCAGAGATCAAATCGCCAACATCCACTGGATCATAGAGAAGGCAAGAGAGTTCCAGGAAAAACATCTATTTCTGCTTTATTGATTACACCAAAGCCTTTGACTGTGTCTATCACTACAAACTGGAAAATTCTTAAAGAGTTGGGAATATGAGACCACCTGACCTACCTCCTGATAAATCTGTATGCTGGTCAAGAAACAACAGTTAGAACTGGACATAGAACAAGAGGCTGGTTCTAAATCAGGAAAGGAGTATGTCAAGGCTGTATATTGTCACCCTGCTTATTTAACTTATATGCAGACTACATCATGTGAAATGCTGGGCTGGATGAAGCACAAGCTGGAATCAAGATTGCAGGGAGAAATATTAATAACCTCAGATATACAGATGACACCACCTTTATGGGAGAAAGCAAAGAAGTGAAAGAGCCTCTTGACGAAAATGAAAATGTTGGCTTAAAACTCAACATTCAGAAAACTAAGATCATTGCCTCTGGTCCCATCATTTCAGAGCAGATAGATGGGGAAAAATTGGAAAGAGTGAGAGACTTTATTTTGGGGGGCTCCAAAATCATTTAGGTGGTAACTGCAGCCCTGAAATTAAAAAAAAAAAAAAAAAAGCTTGCTTCTTGGAAGAAAAGTTATGAGCAACCTAGACAGCATATTAAAAAGGAGAGACATTACTTTGCAACAAAAGTGCATCTAGTCAAGGCTATGGTTTTTCCAGCAGTCATGTATGGATGTGAGAGTTGGGCTATAAAGAAAGCTGAGCACCAAAGAACTGATGATTTTGAACTGTGTGTTGGAGAAGACTCTTGAGAGTCCCTTGAACTGCATGGAGATCCAACCAGTCAATCCTAAGGAAATCAGTCCTAAATATTCTTTTTAAGGACTGATGCTGAAGCTGAAGCTCCAATATTTTGGCGACCTGATGTGAAGAACTGACTCATTTGAAAAGACCCTGATGCTGGGAAAGATTGAAGGTGGGAGGAGCAGGGGATGACAGAGGATGAGATGGTTGGATGGTTCACCACCTTGATGGACAAGTTTGAGTAAGCTCCAAGAGTTGGTGATGGACTGGGAAGCCTGCTGTGCTGCGGTCCATGGGGTCGCAAAGACATGACTGAGCGACTGAACTGAAGTGAAAGGAATCCTAAAACAACTGACACAAATGGGTTAGTTATCAATTTATCAAGAGAACAAACAGTGTTTAAGATAATGTCAATGCATTTTATTTTCACTTAAGTTTTTAAAAAATGGACCCTCAATACATGATAAAAATCTTGAATAAGCAGAGAAAAGTCTGACTCCCCTGCCTCCACTTCTCCAATTGCGAGTTAAGAGAGTATTGTACCATTGAAAAACTTTTTTGACAAAAGATTTAAGAATTGCTATTAATGAACAATTCTTGGATGAAGAATCCATGCAAATAATTATACTACTGAGATTGTCCGATATCTTTCTTAGCATGGTAAATTTGTTTTGGGGGTATAAAATTTCATGACCAAAAAAACTGTTTTAATATCTTATTGGCAAAAGCCTAGTGAATAAATCACAAGAGCATATGCTCAGTTCAATTTTGTTTTAGTATTGAAATTTCAAGAAATATAATCATTGAATTGCTTCCCTGGACCTCAGTGGTTGGGCAGGATATAAATATAGAGCAGTATAAATGCACTATCAATGAAGCAAGAAAACTTGTTTTGAATGTTCTTGTGTCATTTCATACAACATAAAATAAGTATAGCAGAATCCTGTGTTCTTTTACAAATCATTGACTCTATGCCCTAAAACTAATGGCCAAACTTTATAAATACAGCATACATCATTCTCATATTTCTTACCTAACAACTGATAATAATCACAACCTCACAATTTTATTACAATTTTTGGATCTAAAAATAGGTCTTAATTAAAACTGCAGTTTTAAGCTTGAGAATTTTAAATGAAACAGAATTGTTTATTTCCTGAAGATTTTCTATTGATCCTTATTTAACATAAATTGTCACATCAGCTTATCCCCTTAGAAATTTGACTTATTGTGCATATGAAGATAAACTGTCAGTATATAGTTTTATTTCATGAAAAAGACTACTACCTCTGCAGCAAAGTTAAGAATAAGATGCCTGCATAGCACCCTTTCATTATTCTGATTCCTTATCACACTCCCCTATCCACCCATTGAAACCTTTTATTCCAGGCTTTGTGTCAGTAATCTCATTCACCACATGCTAGGTTAGTACATAGTATGTCTTGTCCTCTTGTCTTCCCTGCTTACTTAAGAAAAGAGATTAATGCCCCCTATAAATTCTCATACATAATCTCATTTCTAATAAGCCTATTTCCCCTTCACCTCTAAGTTCTGAAATGACATCTATTGAACTCAGTCCTGGGGAGAATAATTTGGGGGAATGCTGAATTAACAATAGAAATTGACTTTTCTCAATTCAGTTGTGGGATTTCTCAGGTTTTTTTTTTTTTTTTAATATTCTACACTACATTTTGAATTAGAAGGAATACAGATGAGACAATTTCCCCAAGTCATTTCAATGTGTGAATTATTTCAAGCAGTGTATTAATCTTCCACAGAATATGTTAAGGAAACATGCTTTAGGTTAGTGGTTCTCACTTGGCTACTGATTAGGATCACTTTGTAAGTTTAGAGTCACTGATTCCTGTTCCCACAAGTTCTGATGATGTTGGGTAGTGTGTGACCTGAGTATCAGAATTTTTAAAATCTCTGCAGATCATACTTAAAAAAAAAAAAAAAAAAAAAACCTTTAAAAAAATTATTTGGCAGTGCCAGGTCTTAGTTGCAGTACTGGGGATTTTCATTAACTTCATGTGGGATCTAGTTTGCTGACCAGGGATCAAACTCAGGCCCCTTGCTTTGGGAACATGAAGTCTTAATCACTGGATCACCAGGGAAGTTCCTCTGTAGATCATTTTTGTGTGCACCAAAGACTGAGAACTACAGTTCTAAATCTATCTTCTCACCCATCCCTTAAGTTTAACAAGGTCTTCTCTCATTCCCTCTAAAGCTTACTGCATTTCCTGTACCCAAACACCATCCCTTCTTGGCCCTTCTATTTCCACAATTAACTGCTTTAATTTTCTGTACCAAATGTTGGGCAATCAGGTAGATTTTTGATAAGGTTAAGTGTGTGTGTGCACATGTGTGTGTGTGTGTGTTGCTCAGTCGCATCCGATTTTCACCTTTTCTTCAGGTGAAGGTGAAAGTACTCCTTTCACCCTTTCTTCAGGTCCTAGGAAGTCTTCCTATATAATTCGTTACTTGATCCTTCTGTCTTTGTAAGCATGTGTGATTCTGTCCAGTCATGTAAACAGCTTCACTATGTCCCTCATTTCCGTGCTCTATCAAACTTTTAAATGAGGGCTGTGTGCAGGAGCGGCGGCTGGAACGGCACAGGAGTGGCTGAGAGGAGCCACCCCACATGCAAGGTCAGGGGCGGTGGCTGAGAGGAGCTACCCCACATCCAAGGTAAGGAGCAGCAGATGCGCTTTGCTGGAGCAGCCGTAAAGAGATACCACACGTCCAAGGTAAGAGAAACCCAAGTTAGATGGTAGGCACATAGAGAGGGCATCAGAAGGCAGACAGATGGAAACCACAATCTCAGACAACTAGCCAATCTGATCACATGGACCACAGCTGTGTCTAACTCAATGAAACCAAGCCATGCTGTGTGGGGCCCACCCAAGACTGATGGGTCATGGCGGAGAGGTCTGACAGAATGTGGTCCATTGGAGAAGGGAATGGCAAACCACTTCAGTATTCTTGCCTTGAGAACCCCATGAACAGTATGAAAAGGCAAAAAGATAGGACACTGAAATGAACTCCCCAGATGGGTAGGTGCCCAATATGCTACTGGAGAACAGTGGAAAAATGACTCCAGAAAGAATGAAGGGATGGAGCCAAAGCAGAAACAACACCCAGTTGTGGATGGGACTGGTGATAGAAGCAAAGTCTGATGCTGTAAAGAGCAATATTGCATAGGAACCTGGAATGTTAGATCCATGAATAAAGGCAAATTGGAAGGGGTCAAACAGGAGATGGCAAGAGTGAACATCGACATTCTAGGAATCAGCAAACTAAGATGGACTGGAATGGGTGAATTTAACTCAGATGACCATTGTATCTACTACTGTGGGCAGGAATCCCTTAGAAGAAATGGAGTAGCCATCATAGTCAATGAAAGAGTCTAAAATGCAGTACCTGGATGCAATCTCAAAAACAACAGAATGATCTCTGTTGATTTCCAAGGCAAACCATTCAATATCTTGGTAATCCAAGTCTATGTCCCGACCAGTAACACTGAAGAAGCTGAAGTTGAATGGTTCTATGAAGACCTACAAGACCTTCTAGAACTAACACACACAAAAATGTCCTTTTCATTATAGGTGACTAGAATGCAAAAGTAGGAAGTCAAGAAACACTTAGAGTAACATGCAAATTTGGCCTTGGAGTATGGAATGAAGCAGGGCAAAGGCTAATAGAGTTCTGCCAAGAGAACGCACTGGTCATAACAAATACTCTTTTTTGACAACAAAAGAGAAGACTCAACACATGGACATCACCAGATGGTCAACACCGAAATCAGATTGATGATATTCTTTGCAGCCAAAGATGGAGAAGCTCTATACGGTCGGCAAAAACAAGACCGGGAGCTGACTGCAGCTCAGATCATGAACTCCTTATTGTCAAAATCAGACTTAACTGAAGAAACTGGGAAGAACCACTAGACCATTCAGGTATGACCTAAATCAAATCCCTTATGACTATACAGTATAAGTGAGAAATAGATTTAAGGGACTAGATCTGATAGACAGAGTGCCTGATGAACTATGGAAGGAAGTTTGTGACATTGTACAGGAGACAGCAATCAAGACCATCCCCAAGATAAAGAAAGGCAAAAAAGAAAAATGGCTGTCTGAGCAGCCCTTACAAATAGCTGTGAAAAGAGAAGCCAAAAGCAAAGGAGAAAAGGAAAGATATACCCATTTAAATGCAGAGTTCAAAGAATAGCAAGGAGAGAGAAGAAAGCCTTCCTCAGTCATCAGTGCAAAGAAATAGAGGAAAACAACAGAATGGGAAAGACTAGGGGTCTCTTCAAGAAAAGCAGAGATACCAAGGAAACATTTCATGCAAAGATGGGCTCAATAAAGGGCAGAAATAGGACCTAACAAAACAGAAGATATTAAGAAGAGACGGCAAGAATACACAGAACTGTACATAAAAGATCTTCATGACCCAGATAATCACGATGGTGTGATCACTCTGACACACCTAGAGACAGACATCCTGGGATGTACAGTCAGGTGGGCATTAGGAAGCATCACTGAAAACAAAGCTAGTAGAGGTGATGGAATTCCAGTTGAGCTATTTCAAATCCTAAAAGATGATAGTGTGAAAGTACTGCACTCGATAGCCAGCAAATTTGGAAAACTCAGCAGTGGCCACAGGACTAGAAAAGATGAGTTTTCATTACAATCCCAAAGAAAAGCAATGCCAAAGAACATTCAAACTACCGCCCTGTTGCACTTATCTCACACACTAGTAAAGTAATGCTCAAAATTCTCCAAGCCAGGCTTCAGAATATGTGAACCATGAACTTCCAGATGTTCAAGCTGGTTTTAGCAAAGGCAGAGGAACCAGAGATCAAATTGCCAACATCCGCTGGATCATTGAAAAATCAATGAGCTTCATAAAAGCCTCTATTTCTGCTTTATTGACTATGCCAAAGCCTTTGTGTGGATCACAATAAACTGTGGAGAATTCTTAAGGAGTTTGCAATACCAGACAACCAGACCTGCCTCTTGAGAAAGCTGTATGCAGGTCAGGAAGCAACAGTTAGAACTGGATATGGAACAACAGCCTGGTTCCAAATAGGAGAAGGAGTACGCCAAGGCTGTACATTGTCACCCTGCTTATTTAACTTATATGCAGATTACATCATGAGAAATGTTGGGCTGGAAGAAGCACAAGCTGGAATCAAGATTCTGGGAGAAATATCAATAAGCCCAGATATGCAGATGATACCACCCTATGGCAGAAGTGAAGAAGAACTTAAAGTCTCTTTATGAAAGTGAAAGAGGAGAGTGAAAAAGTCAGCTTAGAGCTCAAAACAATCAGAAAATTAAGGTCATAGCATCCAGTCCCATCACTTCATGGCAAATAGATGGGGAAACAGTGGCTGACTTTATATTTGGGGGCTCTAAAATCACTGCAGATGGTGACTGCAGCCATGAAATTAAAAGATGGTTACTCCTTGGAAGGAAAGTTATGACCAACCTAGATAGCATAAAAAGCAGAGACATTGCTTTGTCCACAAAGGTCCATCTAGTCAAAGCTATGGTTTTTTGGTAGTCATGTATGGATGTGAGAGTTGGACTATAAAGAAAGCTGAGCACTGAAGAACTGATGCTTTTGAACTGTGTGTTGGAGAAGACTCTTGAGAGTCCCTTGGACTACAAGGAGATCCAACCATTCCATCCTAAAGGATTTCAGTTCTGGGTGTTCATTGGACTGATGTTGAAGCTGAAACTCCAATACTTTGGCTACCTGATGCTAAGAGCTGACTCATTTGAAAAGACCCTGATGCTGGGAAAGATTGAGGGCTGGAGGAGAAGGGGATGATAGAGGATGAGATAGTTGGATGGCATCACTGACTCAATGCAAATTGGTTTGGTTAGACTCAGGGCGTTGGTGATGGACAGGGGGCCTGGCGTGCTATGGTTCATGGGGTCACAACAAGTTGGACACCCCTGAGTGACTGAACTGAACTGTGCTGTGCTTTCATCTCCATTTAGTCCCTCACTTGCCATCTGGTTTCTACTCCCAATTGTTTTTCCAACTATGTTTTGTATGCAAACATATTCTTATAGCCTCCCTCCATCTTCTTTCTTCTCATACACTTTTTCTTGACTTAAAGTATTTTGATCATATCTTTTCCTTGACATCTTTAAAAATATTACTGAAATCATATTTTACTTCTCTAACCTATTCATTTTTTGAGAATTTTACTAATAGTGGATGTTCATAAAAAGATGATGCTTAGACCATCAACCCCTCCATCTAAAGCTATGTTTATATTTCCATTAAAATATGACTTTTCTTTCTCCACAAGGATGTATTATCAGAATAAATGCTCTCAGCCTCTCTTTCCATCTAATTAACTCACTCTTCTTAGAGGAGATAAGAGATTTACTCTTACTATTGAGCATCTAACATTTATACTAGAATTTGAGAATTGCTGCATTAAGATAGAATGGGTCCATTTCTCCTTACTTTGTGTTCAGTGTCTTGCCTGCAATTATGTGATAAAGTAAATCTAAAATTAATGTCATCAGCTCTAATATCTCTGCAGACCCAGTTCTTTACATCAATGATAATGGAGTTCTAAATGTGGAGAGATAGTAAGGAGCCCTCCACTTTGATCATTTATTCAAGCTGCATTCTCCAGTTTAATTTTACTAGATGATATTGTTCTTTCAGACTAGTATGCTGCTGGGTACTTGTCTGACTAGTTAACAAAGCTAACACATTTATCCCCAATTTAAATCCATTCCAGGCCTAGTTCATTGGGCCTATTCTTCATTGGTTATAATCCAAAGAAAGGGGGAAAGAGTATTAGACTTACTGTTTTATCTCCCTGTGCCACTGCAAATATTGAGGGATGGAAAATAAATCCTTATAAATAAAACATAAACACTGGTTTAGGTTTTATCAAAGTATTCAATGTATTGCATAGTGAATTAGGCTTTAGGTGACACCACTATAACTAGCTTTAGCAGACCTAGGTCAAGAAGAAATAAACTTCACAGTCAGTAGCTTCTTATTCTGTGACCATGGGCATTACTAAATACCTCGATGGTCTGGACGCTAGATTATCAGGAAAATTTGTTCATGTCCTGGTAAGTGAGTGAAGTCACGAAGTCATGTCTGACTCTTTGTGACCCCATGGACTGTAGCCCACCAGGCTCCTCCATCCATGGGATTCTCCAGGCAAGAACACTGGAGTGGGTTGCCATTTCCTTCTCCAGGGAATCTTCCTGACCCAGGGATTGAACTCAGGTCTCCTGCATTGCAGGCAGATGCTTTAACCTCTGAGCCACCAGGGAAGCCAGAAAAGATAACATCACTATATAGGTTAATTAAACATAGTTGAGTTGGTTAGGGAGGTTTGTTTTGTTTGCATTCTCTTATTGTCTAGTCAAGGCTATGGTTTTTCCTGTGGTCATGTATGGACGTGAGAGTTGGACTATGAAGAAGGCTGAGCCCCAAAGAATTGATGCTTTTGAACTGTGGTGTTGGAGAAGACTCTTGAGAGTCCCTTGGACTGAAGGGGGATCCAACCAGTCCATTCTGAAGGAGATCAGCCCTGGGATTTCTTTGGAAGGAATGATGCTGAAGCTGAAACTCCAGTACTTTGGCCACCTCATGCGAAGAGTTGACTCATTGGAAAAGACTGATGCTGGGAGGGATTGGGGGCAGGAGGAGAAGGGGATGACAGAGGATGAGATGGCTGGATGGCATCACTGACTCGATGGACGTGAGTCTGAGTGAACTCCGGGAGTTGGTGATGGACAGGGAGGCCTGGCGTGCTGCGATTCATGGGGTCCCAAAGAGTAGGATATGACTGACTGACTGAACTGAACTGAACTGACTGATTTTGCCCTCACCAGGATGCAGATGCTTATTTTCAGTCATAGGTACACAGTATAAATTTTATTCTGTTTTATAAGCTCTAATTATTGTTTAATTCAGAGACATCTTATAGGTTAATTATGCTATTAATTTACTATATTTGTAAATAATTATTAACAATAATTATAACAGTAAATAACAAATAAAAATGAGGATCCTTATTGTGTGGGAGATACACTGTTTTCTTAGATTGAGGGAGAGGAATAATTTAATGTAATTTTACAAAAATAAAATGTTGGAAGGAAATTAAAAAGACTTAAACCCAGATCTTCTAGTTGTCAGTTTTGTTCAGTAGAAGGATGAATATTATAAGTTTAAATCCAAAATGATCTTGCAGTCCAAACTGAAACATGGCAAAAAGAAAGACATTAAGACATGTGACTTGACTGATGGAAAGAATTTATTTTGAGAAATATTGAGATCTTAGAGACTAAGCTCTAAGTCTATTTTCCTATTTGCCAATCTACTGATCAATTGATCACTTTATCGTCTATGCAATGGAAAAAGAAGGCATACTTTATAGGTAGAACTAGGAAAAAGAGGAAAAAATTGAGTCTTACTGGTTAGGAAGATCACTAAAACTAATGAATAAATAAATAAAAACCCAAGGACAAAAACAAAACAAAGAGGAGATCTCAGATGCCCAATTGATTAATGCCTCCAGAGGGAACTGGGACTTCCAAAATCTATAACAAGGACTCTTTTTTAAGCTATCAATCAGAAATCAAGTATAAAAGCAATTGAGAAACATCTTCTTAATGATTAAATTATCTACAAGTTGATTCAACATTTGGACGAGTTTGAAAGAAGAAGAGCTGATAAAATTAATGTGTAATACTTTTAGAATCATTAAATGCATATTAAAGTAGTAGAATTACTATGAGGCCTGGCCGGGGAAATTTAAAGAAATTGTAAACAAAGGCGTGTTGTTGTTGTTTAGTCACTAATTCATGTCCAACTCTTTTGTGACCCCATGGACTGTATAGCCTGCCAGGATTCTCTGTCCATGAGATTTCCCAGGCAAGAACACTGGAGTGGGTGACTATTTCCTTCTCCAAAATAAAGGCACAGAGATATGAAAAAGGAAAAACTCAAAATCAAGTGTTCATGAGAGAGAAGATGATTTGAATTTATTTTAATGGCATATGTTTTTGAGAAAGTCAAAGCTCATTATTTGTATATGTCTCATGACAGTAGACTCTGCAAGACAGAATCTGGAGAAGACAGAAGGTAAAGGTTGGACATAAAAGCAAGAAGAAGGAGGGTCTCTAGATCCAGTTAAAAGTGCATGTGGGATGGGTAAGGAAAGGACTAAAATATGAAATGGTTTGAAATGATAAACATATAGCTGGATTTACAATAACTGGGGGGGGGGAGGTAAATAGTATAATTATAGATAATTATTTGAGGAATAGATGTATAAAGAAAGCACGTTTTGGGTGAAAATTCAATAGCTGGGACTTCCCTGGTTATCTAGTGGTTAGGACTTCACTTTCCAAGGCAGGCGGTGTGGGGTTGATACCTAGTTGGGCAGATAAGATCTCACAAGCCTTGCAGCCAAAAAATCATAAAACAGAAGCAATATTGTAATATTCAATAAAGTATTTAAAAATGGTCCATGTCAAAAAATCTTAAAAAAATTCAGTAGCTGAGGGACAGCAAATTTGAGGGATGACATGTCACAGATGATTTGTCTTCTAGTGGTATACATTAACATAACATCACTAGTTGTTTCATTTCAACAATTTGTGTGGCGATCCTCCAATTGAGACAAAAATAATTCATGCATTTGAAAAATTACAGAAAAGAAAGCAGAATCTGCAAGTATGAAGACAAGCAACCAAAAACATATTAAGATTACTCTGAGAACAGAGAAGAACAGGACATTATGTCTGTGCATAATGCATGACAATACACTTTGCTTACAGTGTTTTCTGTTATAAATATTGAATGTTCTACTTGGAATGAGGAAAGGAGACAAACCCTATATATTTGCTGTTGTTCAGTCACTAAGTCATGTCCAACTCTTAGCAACCCCAGGGACTACAGTACGTCAGGCTTCCTCATCCTCCACTATCTCCTGGAATTTGTTCAAGTTCATGTTCATTGAATTGATGATGCTATCTAACCATGTCATCCTGTAGATAGAGAAGTCCAAACATTCGGATTCAAAAGCAATATATTAAGTAGTTATAAATATGTGGGATGAGTATTAAAGGGAAAGGGGAGTCCAGAAGATGGGAAGCTGGAGGAGGTGGGTGCCCACCAGTATGTGTATGTTGCAAAAAGATTTCAAATGCTGCCATCTGAGAATAGAGGGTGTATGCTTATATAGAACTCTCTCCTCCAATATTACATGGCAAGCTTAGTATCCCAATTAATGTCTTCATACAAAGAAGCTGAAAAAGATAATGATCTCTCTTTAGCTTCTTTTCAAGCCTCTACCATAATTCTGGATATGCAAACATTGGAGATTTGTCTTATACTCTATATTTTGTTCAAGAAAAATTATCTCTTGGAATGACTATATGACTTGAAAATTATAGAGGTGTGTAGTATTATAAGCATGTAGACATACTTATGACTCCTGACAATTTAAGGAAATTTGGAATAAGCAAAAAGAATACTAGGCATCTCCAAAGGAAGAATATGCATTACTTGGTATAGCCTTCTAGGTTATCCATTCTGGCCATTAAATTCCTCTGAGCTATTTTACAATTGTTTAAATCACAGGTATGTTATAGCAATGCAAAATTAATTTTGTCTGTAGGTATTCAAAAGAATCCTGATTGGCAGTGGGAAAACCCTTTTCTCATCCTGAAAGGCCATTTTTACATCCATTTACATGTTTATTTCAATATTTCTGACCTATAAACCTATTTGTTCTTTGGATTATCCTTTGAACTAGTTGTAATTACTAACCAGTTCTCACATCAGTGTGAATAAAATAAAAACTTTAATGGATTCATCTTATGTGAGAATCCTGGTTTTATCCTCTTTTAATGTTAAATCCATTAATAGGCTCTTTTGAAAAAGAAGACAAGACAGGATTGGGTTGCAACTGGATTAATTCAAATCTGGAGCATTCAGAGAAGCCAACTTTATTCTACTGGGAAGAAAATACAGGAAAGTGAAACAAGGAGCTGAGTCTTCATCTGTTAAGATACACTGGTGGAAACTGAGCAAACAAATAGGGAACATGTTTGGCTTTTAATATCTTTGAATTTTAGCTTAAGGGCATGTTGTTTTTATGTGGAAATTGAATAATGTGAGTCTGATAGTGTTCAAATTTGAGCTTTTGTTCGTTATATACTTGAGTTCATTGTGTAATCTCTGATGAGTTACACTGAACAACATGGTTGGTATAATTTGAAACACATAATGACCTGTGGTACAACATAACTTGACAGAATTTGGATCTTTCTTAGGGTATAAACTAAAATCTCTAGTAATGGTCACAGAGAAATCCCAAGGACCATTGTTAGAAACCACAGGAATGGCCTTATGGAGACTCAAGTTTCTAATTAATACCATACTTGGCTACTGAGATAGAGATGAAAACAAGAATGGATATTCTACCTTTACCCTCATGTTTCTACCAAGCAGCAGTTCTCAGGATGTGGTCCCATAAGTAACAACATCTCATCACTCAAAAACTTGTTAGAAATGCAAATGTGGAACCCCACTCCAAACTCACAGAATCAAAGTCAGAATGTTGGAACCCAGAAATCTCTATTTTAACTAATCTTCGGGATGGTGCTAATATGCTCAATTCTGAGAAGCTCTGCTATAGACGTCCCTAGTATCTTTCATCAGAATGTCTTGCTCATGTGTAATACTCATTGTCATTGTTCCTAGCTTATAAAGTTATTACAATAAGAGATGGCATGTATATTAAATGCTTAGTACAATGAAGCACATAATAAGCACTCAATAAGGTTACTCAGAAAGGGAGAATATTGGAATTAGTATAGTACATGGTCTTTTCTTCCCTCTTCTGAGGAATAAGAGTAGCTAAAATAATTTGAGAGATCTTGATATTAGAAAAGACCCTGATGCTGGGAAAGATTGAAGGCAGGAGGAAAAAGGGATGACAGAGGTTGAGATGATTGGATGGACCGACTGGATGGACATGAGTTTTGGGCAAGGTCCCAGAGTTGGTGATGGAAAGGGAAGCCTGGTGTGCTGCTGTCCATGGGGTTGCAAAGAGTTGGACACCACTGAGCAACTAACTGAACTGAGGCTCTGTTTTGCTGGTTGGCAGGGTTAACTAGGGATATCCAAGTTGGCACTAGTGGGAATGAATCCACCTGCCAATGCAGGCGATACAAGAGACACGTGTTCAATCCCTGGGTCAGGAAGATCCCCTGGAGAAGGAAATGGCAACCCATTCAAGTATTCTTGCCTGGGAAATCCCATAGACAGAGGAGCCTGGCAGGTTACGGTCCATGGGGTCTCAAAGAGTTGGACACAACTGAGTGACTATCACATCACCCACAGGATTAACTGAGGGCTTCATTGTTGGCTCAGGAATGAAGAATCTGCCTGCCAATGCTGGAGACTTGGGTTTGATCCCTGGGTCCAGAAGATCCTCCGGAGAAGAAAAAGGCAACCAACTCCAGCATTCTTGCCTGGAAAATCTCATGGACAGAGGAGCCTGTTGGGCTATAGTCCATGGGGTCACAAAAATAACTCCAGCAACAGGGTTAATTAAAAGGGCACACACAGTTCATCCCTTGGCTGTACGGTCCCTTGAGTGTGCCCACACCTAATCACAGTGAACACCTGCATTTCCTCTCTCCCTATGGTAAGCAAACTAATTCCTTCTACTTTCCATATTTTCTAGTGATAATAAAATAAAGTAGGTGATTCAGGATGTATAGACCTGGTTTTCATTTGAAGGGAATGTAGAATGCTTACACCTTGGCTTCAAGTCCAAAGCAGTCTCACTAATTCAACTCTACTGAATAGCTGTAGAAGTTGGGGGTTGCTAGATCCTTGCCTGTCCCATTTAGCAAATATTTCCCAATCTATCCCAGATATTGCTCATGTGTCTAATACATTCTGAACATTTTACAAGTGCTAAATCAATGAATTAAGCTTTTGGAAAAAATGGTTTTAAATGTAAAAGAACTGGGAGAATTCTGCATCCCTGAATCTTTCTTAAACTGCTAGAGGATGAGCTTCGGCAAAAAGCTTCAACCTTCAGCAAAAAAGACTGATGGTAACACTTTAACATATATGTGTAGACACAAGACTAAAATGAAAGTGGAAATGAGAGCAGGTGAATACACAAAATAATGGAGATGCTAATAAAATATATTTATTTAATAAATCAATTTCTACCTTCACATATACTGTAAGATACTTAATACCTATAATTTAAAATTCTGCAGGGACTTTCATGGTCGTCAGATAGTTAAGACTTCCACTAAAGGGGGAATGGGTTTGAATCCTGGTTGGGGAACTAAGATCCCTCATGACCTGTGATATGGCCAAAAAATAACAAGTAAGCAAATAAAATAATGAAAAAAAAATGCAGGGAGAGAGATAAATTCCCCCATGTTAGGAATATCTTTAAAAATAAAATTATCCACCATTTGTGATATTCAGACATTCTTTTAAATTTTGCGTATACTGTAAGAACAGAGCTCATATCTATTATTTTTGCTTTAGATAGTTATCTTTCAGAACTCTTAAATATAAGGACAATTTAAATATTTATTTACCTTCATCTATGCCATTAATAACACTTTGATTTCCTTAGGTAGATCTAAGTTTCTTTTAAATATATTACTTTCATCTGAAGAATCCTTCAACATTTTTTAGTTGAGGTTGGTTGGCAGTTAATTATCTTTTTTTCTTTATATGAAAAATGCCCATTTCTCCTTTATTATTTTAAAGTTATTTTTAACTAGTATGGAACTCTGATTGATAGTTGCTTTTTTTTTAATACTTTAAATATTTAATTTTCTTCAGGCTTGCTCCTGTTTTTTTTTATTAGCAACCTATTATAATTATTTTTTATTTATATTTCATTTTTTCTGATTGTTAAGATTTTTTGTTTATATCTGGTTTTCATCAGCTTAAATAAGATATGTTAAAGTGCATGTGTGTGTATGTGTATCTGTGTGTGTGTGTGCATGTTTGCATTTTTGTTAGCATTTTTCATAATCTGATGACCTATGAGTGCCTTTGATATGTGGTTTGCTATTTATCATTAATTTTGGACAATTTTCAAACAGTATCTTCTAAAATATTTATTCCATTCTTATTTCCTTGACTTTTTTTTTTTCTAGATTCCATCATCTAAAAATGAACCCAACTGCATTAAAAGTCGTTGATATAATCACAGTTAAGAATATTGAATAGAAAATAACTCATCTAAGTAAATTTGAACACGGAATTTTGACTACATACTGGAAAGTTAAAAGCAAAAAGTAAAAAGTACTACATTTAGCAAATATGTTTTTCAAAGGTTTAAATATGCTAACAACTTTGAAGACATTTATCATGAAATATAAAGTATTCCAGGATTGAGTAAATAAGGAAATACCTGAAGAAATGAGAGGTTTCTTATGTTGCATGAAGGAATTTAAAACATAGAGATTAGAATAAACCCTATGGAATTAGAGTGGATTCAGAGAGATTAACGTGAAATCATACCATGTATATAATGTTGTTTTTTAGTTTCTAAGCCATATCCAAATCTTTTGCAACCCCATGGACTGTAACCCACCAGGCTCCTCTGTTCATGCGATTACCCAGGCAAGAATATTGGATTGAGTTGCCATTTCCTTCTCCAGGGGATCTTCCTGAACCAGGGATTGAACCCCCATCCCCTGAATTGGTAGGTGGATTCTTTACCACTGAGCCATCAGTGAAGCTCCTTGTATGTACAGATAAATATATAAATAGATTCAGTTATATGTATGCATATCTGCTTAGAGGACTTGGAGGCAAAACATACATACACACGAGGTAATGAGAATATCTAGTGCCTATATCTTATTTTCTAAATATTACTGACTAATTTGGGTTTCTCAGATAGCTCAGTGGTAAAGAATTCATCTGCCAATGCAGAAACCCCAGGAGACACAGGTTCAATCCCTGGGTTGGGAAGATACCCTGGAGGAGGAAATGAAAACTCACTCCAGTATTCTTGCCTGGAAAATCCCATGGACAGAAGATCCTGATGGGCTACAGTCCATAGGGTAGCAAAGAGTCAGACATGACTAAGTGACTGAGCATACACACAAATATAAAGATTGCTGGGCAGGGAAAACACAGATGATCCTGGAATATTTTATAGTAATGGAAAGTAAGAAATACTCAGAATATGATATTATGCCAATAGGCAACAATTTGAAAGGGCCTCCAATGGACAAGTCTGAGATAATGTAAACAAAATACACATGATTTCATTCTAATATAAATAGAATAAAATAAATATCCACAATATTAGTATCAATAAATAAGCTGAGATAACAAAACTCTTACTAGTAACAATTTGATTTCATAAATACAGAAAGAATATCAGAAATAGAAAAAGTAAGGAGCTTGTTGGCCTCAGTCCATAGGATCACAAAGAGTCACACATAACTGAAGTGACTTAGCATGCATGCATGCACAGTAATAATTTTTATCAGACAAGATCATCACTGTATTCTAAAATTGGTGATAAAAATATGATAGCAGTATATTTGCATAGGCACAAAATATCTTCACACAACATACTTAAAAATACGGGGAAAAATAGTAACTGTACAGAGGATAAAATTGACACACATCATAACCAAATTACTAAAGCGATCATCACCAATAATAATGCCGATTAATGTTATGTGCCTTCTGGTGTGCTCTACTGAGAAGACTATACCTTAGAGTATCACATGGTAGCATTTCTGCTAAAAACACATTACCTTAATTTGTTCATGATGAAAAAAATATCAGTCAAACCCAAGCTGTGGGACCTTCAATAAAATAATTGGACAATATTCTTCAAAATTTTTCTTGTCATGAATAAAAAAGAGGAAATGCCATAGACTAGGGAAGACTAAAGGAACATGACAATGAAATATCAGAAATGGATTGTGATCTCCAAAATATATAAGCAGCTCATGCAGCTCAATATCAGTAAAACAAGAAACCCAGTTAAAAACTTGGCAGAAGAGTGGATACATGTATATATATGGCTGAGTCCCTGTGCTGTTCATTTGAAACTACAACAACATTGTTAACTGGCTCTACCCAACACAAAATAAAAAGTTTAAAGTTTAAAAAAAAAATGGGCAGAAGACCTAAACAGACATTTCTCCAAAGAAGACATACAGATGGCCAATGAATACATGAAAAAATGCTCAACGTTGCTCATTACTAGAGAAATTCAAATCAAAACTACAATGGGGTATCACCTCAGACCAGTCAGAATGGTTATTGTCAAAAAATCTACAGACAATAAATGCTAGAGAGGATGTAGAGAAAAGAGAACTCTCTTGCACTGTTGGTAGGAATATAAATTGATACAGTTACTATGGAGAATAGTATGGAGATTCCTTAACAAGCTAGGAATAAAACCAACATATGACCCAGCAATCTCACTACTGGGCATATACCCTGAGAAAACCATAATTCAAAAGGACACGTGCACCCCAATGTTCATTGCAGCACTACGTTTACAATAGCCAGGACATGGAAGCAATCTAGATGTCCATCAACAGATGAATGGATCAACTTGTG
Organism: Bos indicus x Bos taurus; assembly: GCF_003369695.1. Lineage (NCBI taxonomy): Eukaryota > Metazoa > Chordata > Mammalia > Artiodactyla > Bovidae > Bos > Bos indicus x Bos taurus. The sequence continues at coordinate 22,134,985 of NC_040103.1, read as the reverse complement.
GTACAAATATATGCAGTGGAATTCTACACATCCATAAAAAGGAATAAATTTGAGTCCATGGTAGTCAGTTGGATTAACCTAGAGTATGTTATTCAGAGTGAAGTCAGAAAGAGAAAACACAAATATATATTAATTCATATATACGGAATCTAGAAGAATGGTACTGATGAAACCTATTTGCAGGGCAGGAATAGATGCAAACACACAGAATGGACTTGTGGACACAGTGGGGGAAGGAAAGGGGGGACAAATTGAGAGGGAAGTATTAATGTATATATATACACACACACTCAGTTCAGTTCAGTCTCTCAGTCATGTCCGACTCTTTGCGACCCATGAATCACAGCACGCCAGGACTCCCTGTCCATCACCAACTCCTGGAGTTCACTCAGACTCACGTCCATTGAGTCAGTGATGCCATCTAGCCATCTCAGCCTCTGTTGTCCCCTTCTCCTCCTGCCCCCAATCCCTCCCAGCATCAGAGTCTTTTCCAATGAGTCAACTCTTCCCATGAGGTGGCCAAAGTACTGGAGTTTCAGCTTTAGCATCATTCCTTCCAAAGAAATCCCAGGGCTGATCTCCTTCAGAATGGACTGGTTGGATCTCCTTGCAGTCCAAGGGACTCTCAAGAGTCTTCTCCAACACCACAGTTCAAAAGCATCAATTCTTCGGTGCTCAGCTTTTTTCACAGTCCAACTCTCACATCCATACATGACCACTGGAAAAACCATAGCCTTGACTAGACGGACCTTTGTTGGCAAAGTAATGTCTCTGCTTTTCAATATGCTTTCTAGGTTGGTCATAACTTTTCTTCCAAGGAGTAAGCGTCTTTTAATTTCATGGCTGCAATCACCATCTGCAGTGATTTTGGAGCCCCAAAAAATAAAGTCTGACACTACCATGTGTTAAAATAGATAGCTAGAGAGAAATAGCTACATAGAACAGGGAATACTACTTGGTGCTCTGTGATGACCTAGAAGGGTGGAATGGGATACATGTATATGTATAACTGATTCATGTTGTTGTACAGCAGAAACCAACACAACATTGTAAACCATTATCCTCCAACTAAAAAGAAAAAAACAAAACACATAAAGACTACAAAAGCCTTGTGCATCCCCTATATACATTCAGAAAAAAAAAGAAATGCAAACAAACAATCCCTTTTAAAACTACATCAAGGAAAAAAACTTACTTAGGACTAAACCTTATCAAGCAGGTGAAAGTCTTATATGCTGAGAACTATGAAACATTAATAAAGGAAATTGAAGATGTTTCAAAGAAATGGAAAGATACCCCACTCTCTTGGATTGGGAAATTTAATACTGTGATGATGGCTAAACTTCTCATAGCAATCTACATATTTAAGGTGAATCCTATCAAATTACCCAAGACACTTTTCACTGAACTAAAATGAATAATCCTAAAATGTATATGGAACTATAGAAGAGCCAGAATTGCCAAAGCAACCTGGAGGCGCAATACTGCAAAGCTACATTGCAAAGCTATATCAATCAAAATAGCATTTGTTATTGGCACAAAAATAGACACATGGATCAGTGGGACAGAATAGAGAGCCCGTAAATAAACCCACACTACTACTACTACTACTACTGCTACTAAGTCGCTTCAGTCGTGTCCAACTCTGTGCGACCCCATGGACTGCAGCCTACCAGGCTTTTCCATCCATGGGATTCTCCAGGCAAGAACATTGGAGTGGGTTGCCATTTCCTTCTCCAATGCATGAAAGTGGAAAGTGAAAGTGAAGTCGCTCAGTCGTATCCGACTCTTAGCGACCCCATGGACTGCAGCCTACCAGGCTCCTCCATCCATGGGATTTTCCTGGTAACAGTACTGGAATGGGGTGCTATTGCCTTCTCCCAAACCCACACACCTATGGTCAATTAATCTTTGACAACAGAGAAAAGGATATTCAATGGGGAAAAGACAATCTTTTCAGCAAGTGGTGCTGGTAAAGTTGGACAGTCTCACGCAAATCAATGAAGACTAGAACACACCCTTACACCATACACAAAAGTAAGTTCAAAATGGTTTAAAGACTTAGCCCACAAGGCTCCTCTATGCATAGGATTCTCTAGGCAAGAATACTGGAGTGGGTTGCCATCCCCTTCTCCAGAGGATCTTTCTGACCCGGGGATTGAACCCAAGTCTTCTGCATTGCAGGCAGATTCTTTACCATCTGAATATAAGACAGAACACCATAAAACCTCTAAAGGAGAACATAGGCAAAATATCCTCTGACATAAATTTTACCAACGTTTTCTTAGGTCAGTCTCCCAAGGCAATAGAATAAAAACAAAAATAAACAAATGGGATCTAATCAAACTTAAAAGCTTTTGTACCGCAAAGAAAACCATCAACAAAAGGAAAAGACAACCTATAGATTGGGAGAAAATATTTGCAAATAATGCGACCAACAAAGGCTTCATTTCCAAATTATACAAGCAGCTCATACAACTTTTCAGGGAACTTTCCCAACCCAGGGACTGAACCCAGGTCTCCTGCATTGCAGGCAGCAGGGAAGCCCAACAACCACCATACAACTCACACACACACACACACACACACCAAAAAAGCTATTAAAGTGTTTTCATCAGAGAAATCATAACATTAGATTTATATATACATCTTTGAAAGTGTTGGTGGAATTAAAAAAAAAAAAAAAGAAGCCACGTTTAAAACTATAACTCATTGGAACTCACCTGGAGGCCATCACAAGTCTCAGGGCTTTATAGGAAAACACTGAAGGCTGACGACAGTCTCAACTTTATGACAGAATGAAGCTGGTAAATCTTAGCGTTACTCACTGGTTCAGAGACGATATTACTGAACCAGGTTCCTTTCGCCGAATGAACAGCAAGACAGGATACTGAAAACTGTCATCCCAAAGGTAAAGGGCTATCTATGGAATAAAGAATAAGAAGGAAGACGTTCTGACGCTTATGATACGTAGGGAGTGTGGGGAACGTGGGGACCATGGGGAAAGGTGATTGGGAAAGGTGTATAATCATGGTTCTGCACAGGCATAACTAATCTGTAGGCTTCTGCATGTTTAATTTCAATCTTAACCAGTTTAGCTCAGACTAAACACAGCTGACTCCAAATCTCTAAAAAAACATCTCAGGTTATCGTTTAGGACATTATCATTTAGGACACCTGCCTCTTGGAAGACCTGCAAGTCTTTTGTAGCAATAATTAAAACGAGCTTGATTAGTGAAGGCAGGTTAAGTGAATTTGACTAATAATTACCCACAGTTTCAACAATGTGAAGCTCTGGGCACTCAGAAGGAGCCGCCACTGCCACTGATTTTATTTGTCCACATCCTTAAAAACATGATAATGTTCAAAAGGTCAATTTCAGCCTATGAGTGAGTCTGCATAAACTGTCACCAGAAAGCCCTTCTGTCCCTTCTACCTTCCAAATCTCACTTGAGTGCTTCTTAATTGAAGGCTCTAAACAGGAAAACTATGTAGAAGGGATTCTATAAAATTTAGTTCCAGAATCCCCATGAATGGAGATGAGAGTTCACAATGGATAATAGAGTAAAAGTTCATTAATATTTTAAAGTAGGTCCATTTGCTTATCATGATGTATATAATCTAATTATTTTGTACTTAATGCTGTTTACACTGATATCACAGCCCAGAGTTTGATAAACACTAGCTTAATGAGTGAAATTATCTGATTATGCACAAACAAATTTCAACATGGCTTTAGTCTCCATAAATTCGATATTTGACCTTATAAAACTCTAAGATGAGAAAGGTCTAGATTTCTCTGTCAAAATGTGGGCCTAAGAGGATAGCTGCTTGTGCTGATAACAGAAATGAAGGAGAAGGGGAAACAGAATAGGGGGGGAAAGTGGAAGATGAGGAAGAGAAAAAGGAAGAAGACAAAGAAGAGGAAGAGGAAGAAGCCAACTGCTGATTAAACATTTTACCCATTCTCATCCAAAGATATTTCATCTGTGTGCTTTTAAATAATTTAAGAATTGGAAAGTCAGTCCCTGTGGCTATGTCTGTGACATCAATAAAAACACCACTCAGTTCTGAAGAAATGTGATTCATGAGATGGTATAAATAAGATCTCTGGAAAAATGCAAACATTTCCCATCACATTGAGGATAGAAATTTAGCTAAGTTGAAAACTCAGGTAACTTGTTAATAGGACTTGACAAAGTTTCTCATATGACTCATAATAAAAATTTTAAATAAAAGAGAACTAAAGGCTTTTACAGAAATGTTTGTGACACATTAGGCAATAAATTCACTAATGTGACTAACGAATATGGATGTTTGCTCTATTGATCATTATGAGAATTTTATGAAACATTTTTCTGTTTTGAATGTAAATTTAACAGGTAAAATAACTTTATATTTAGTTTCCTGCAATGTAGTTCCTCACAATCTAAAGATGGTTTTGACTTGACCAGATGTGAAAACATACTGAAGCAAAAAAAAAAAAAAAGAGGCCAAATTTAGACAGACTCTAATGTGTTTGTGAAAGCTTTACTGTTGCATCAGATTTGTTCTATCAACCTGTGAATAAAAGCACTTTTAATGAAGGAATAAAAACATGTTGGCCATATTTTAACAGTTCAATAAAAAGGTAATGCTGCATTAATTTTATAGGTGGATTCTACCAGGGCAACAAGAAATCTGTTTTCCTTGGGTGATTATCAGTTACTCTTTCTCACTCTGTTTTCTGTTGCTCTAGATATTATTGTCCTTCAATCAGATTTGTGTTTTCATATTTTCATAGGTTTATTTCTCTCCGAGAAATGTTTACATTCCTTTCATTAGAGTATCTCACATAAAAGATGGTTGAAGTATATTTGTTAATTTTTTTATTCCTTTTAAAATTTATCACCTAACTGAGGAAACTGCACCTAGTGTTCAATAAAATACATTATCGAGTCACCTCATCTGGTTTAAATAATTAGGTTAAAGTAAAAGAAGTTAAGAAATAGTTGAACATAATTTGCATTTAACATAATTTTCTATAGGGGAAACAGTGTTTTATTATAAGAAATTAAATTTATTTTGTGTCCAAGTATTTCTAAGACCAATGAGATTGCTTTTAATATTTTAATTAATAATGGACAATATTTATTGAACAGCTGTGATATTCTTAGAACTGTCATTAATTTATTACTTAAACTGTGTCATGTAATCATAAAAAACATACTGACTTCTATTGACAAATAATGTAACAGACATAGTGATGTAAATAACTAGAGTTTGATGACTGTCATCTTCAAAAAAAAAAAAAAAGACCACCAGTAAAACTACTGACTAATCAAATTTAGCTCTTACTTAACTTAGCTTTTATAAAGAAGAAAACATCACAATTGGGCAACATTTGTAATGTAATAGTTTAGGGTTGGTAGACACCGCAAGAATCTGCCTGCAATGAAGGAGACATGGGTTTGATCCCTGGGTTAAGATCCCCTGAAGAACGAATGGCAACCCACTCCAGTATTCTTGCCAGGAGAATTCCATGGACAGAGGTAACCAGCAGGCTACAGTCCATAGCGTAGCAAAGAGTCAGACAGGATGGAGAGACTAAAACTTTCACTTATTCTTTCAGACACCCAGCAAACTGAAACCCTAAAAGGAATATATGTAAGTAAAATGTTCTATGAACAGTAAGCTGTTTTCCCAGACGAGCGAAATATTTGTTCAGATAAATTGCTTTGCGGTCAAGTTATTTATCAGCTTAACTGCCCTCTTCTTGTCAAGAAATCCCTAGAAAAAATTACTGATCTCTACCCAATCCCGATAACTAAGCTATGTGCAGAGAGCTTATTTCATATAGGGAGCATCTTGGAAATAAAATTATTAATGAAAATAATAATACTATGATATATCTTCATTATTTCTGCTTTAAATATTGGAGAAGTGTTAGGACTTCATAAAATATAAACCTAAAAGACAAAGAATATAATTCCTAAGTTATGCTTTTAAAAAATAGCTCAAAAGATAAAAAGCAACTGTGTGGTATAGAAGTCATGAACTAAGGGTTGACTTTTTGTAATAAGGAGTTCATGATCTGAGCCACAGTCAGTTCCCAGTCTTTTTTTGCTGACTGTATAGAGCTTCATTATCTTTGGCTGCAAAGAATACAATCAATCTGATTTTGGTATTGACCATCTGGTGATATCCATGTGTAGAGTCAACTCTTGTGTTGTTGGAAGAGGGTGTCTGCTATGACCAGTTCATTCTCTAAGCAAAACTCTGTTAGTCTTTGCCCTGCTAAAGTTTGCTCTTGGCAGAACTCTGTTGGCCTTTGCAGAAGATATTAAGAAGAGGTTGAGAGAATACACAGAAGAACTATACAAAAAAGATCTTCATGACCCAGATAACCACGATGGTGGGATCACTCATCTAGGGCCAGACATCCTGGAATGCAAAGTCAAGTGGGCCTTAAGAAGCATCACTACAAACAAAGCTAGTTGAGGGGATGGAATTCCAGTTGAACTCTTTCAAATCTTAAAAGATAATGCTGTTAAAGTGCTACACTCAATATGCCAGCAAATTGGTAAAACTCAGCAGTGGCCACAGGACTGGAAAAGGTCAGTTTTCATTCCAATCCCAAAGAAAGGCAATGTCAAAGACTGTTCAGACTACCACACAACTGGACTTATTTCACACGCTAGCAACATAATGCTCAAAATTCTCCAAGCCAGGTTTCAACAGTACGTGAACCGTGAACTTCCAGATGTTCAAGCTGGATTTAGAAAAGGCAGAGGAACCAGAGATCATATTGCCAACATGCATTGGATCATAGAGAAGGCAAGAGAGTTCCAGTAAAACATTTACTTCTGCTTTACTGATTACACCAAAGCCTTTGACTGTGTGGATCACAACAAATGGAAAACTCTGAAAGAGATAGGAATACCAGACCACCTGAACTGGCTTCTAAGAAATCTGTGTGCAGGTCAAAAAGCAACAGTTAGAACCAGACATGGAACAACAGACTGGTTCCAAATTGGGAAAGGAGTATGTCAAGGCTGTATATTGTCACTCTGCTTATTTAACTTATATGCAGGATACATCATGTGAAATGCTGGACTGGATGAACCACAAGCTGGAAACAAGATTGCCAGGAGAAATATCAATAACCTCAGATATGCAGATGATACCACCCTTATGATAGAAAGAGAACTAAAGAGCATCTCAAGCAGAATGGAAAAGTTGACTTAAAACTCAACATTCAAAAAACTAAGATCATGGCATCCAGTTCCATCACTTCATGGCAAACAGATGGGGAAACAATGGAAACAGTGACAGACTTTATTTATTTGGACTCCAAAATCACTGAAAATGGTGACTGCAACCATGAAATTAAAATATTCTTGTTCCTTGGAAGGAGAGCTATGACCAACCTTAATATGCTAGACAGCATATTAAGAAGCAGAGACCTTACATTCCTAACAAAGTCCATCTAGTCAAAGCTAAGGTTTTCCCAGTAGTCATGTATGGATGTGAGAGTTGGACTATAAAGAAAGCTGAGGGCTGAAGAATTGATGCTCTTGAACAGTAGTGTTGGAGAAGACTCTTGAGAGTCCCTTGGACTGCAAGGAGATCCAACCAGTCTATTCTGAAGGAGATTAGTCCTGGGTGTTCATTGGAAAGACTGATGTTGAAGCTAAAGCTCTGATACTTTGGCCACCTGATACGAAGAACTGACTCACTGGAAAAGACCCTGATGGTGGGAAAGATCGAAGGCAGGAGAAGGGGACAACAGAGGATGAGGTGGTAGGATGGTATCGCCAAGTCGATGGACATGAGTTTGAGCAAACTCTGGAGTTGGTGATGAATAGAGAAGCCTGGCATGCTTCAGTCCCTGGCATTATAAAGAGTCAGACACAACTGAGTGACTGAACTGATGGTTTCAATTAAGTTAGGAACTTCGGTAGACCATTAGCTAAATACATGACCAATATGTTCTTGGTCTAATAAGAGAGTGTGAATTTGACATTGACTATGTTTCTGCTCCATTTCACAGTATAGTTTTTATAATATATATGATATAAATACACATATGTTGAGCCATTAGTCTTGGGGGCATTTTTCTTGGAGGAATTTAATTATAGAAGTCTTTGAAACTGATATTATGAAATGTTTCAAGCAAATAAAGCAAACCAAAAAAAATGTAAGTTGTACTTTGGAAAATATAAAACTGGCACAACCACACTTTGCTGCAAGATAGTCAGGTAAACGTGTGTCACTTGTCACGGACCAATCACACTTTAAGTTTATTTGACCAGTCAAAACCTAAGAATTCTTTGGTCTTTTGCCAATAATTGAAATCTATATTTAAACTACTCATATACAGTACTCTTCTTATAATGTAAAATGCCCATGAGCTAGGATAAAATAGCCTTTATCAGCTATTGGTAAAATCAAGTTAACCTTTCACCTATAACTCTATCCTAAGTCATATCTTGTGGTAGCCTGACACTTAATCCCTAAATTATGCATTTTCCCATCAAAGCTTTCTTCTCTCCCTCTGAGCAGTTCCTTCCATGTGGATTTCTGTACCATGTCTGAAAGACATAAAATGCTTAGTCTTTTCACCTTCATTAGCCTCTGGAAATAAACAAAATGCTAACGGTTTGGTCAGGACTTAAAACATATATTGCATAGGAAAGAAAAAGAAAAACAGTTTATTAGAAATTTCTATGCTGTGAAGTACTCTTTACTCACATGTACCCAGTGGTTTCTCTCTTCATCAGTCGATAGCACATGCTTTCATATCCTCACTCTCATGTCTTGTTTTCTATCATCTTTTCTAATCTTGACACGACCCTGCGCCCTTAGGAGGGAAAAAAAAAGTTAACAAAACTAATGTGCACCTCTTTGTTTATTTATCAACTGTCTTCTCTGATGCTTTACTGGCAGCCATGCCTCAGGCATTAGGATATCATTTGTTTTCTATCAATCACTCATTGATGAATTTCTGAAAGCAAAAAGAATACCCTGCCTAGGAAGAATTCTGGAATCCAGTTTCTAATGTTGTTTACATTGTAAGGCTCAAAACACAAATGCACGGAAACAGGTGAATCACCCAGTTATTTGACCAATATTGTTAAAGGTTTAACCCACACAGAGTGCAAGTTTTAGATGCAAATTAGAATGTTGCTACACTAAAAATCTAAAAGTATTTTCTTTGAAAAAGACATCTTGTTCTGATGCAGGGTCATACCAGTTCCAGAACTCTGCCATTAGTTATAACTAGCATTTAGGTCCTTTCCTAGTCATGTTGCTAGAGGCCCAGGTGTTTTGTGCTGGTTTTGTTACCTGAAAACTGGGTTTAGCTCTTGGCAAGTATCTAGTCATAGACCAACAAGTAAGGAGAACTCCAGAGCTTTTCCCCAAGACTGTGATGTGTGCTCAGTCACTCAGTCGTGTCTGACTCTTTGTGACTCCATGGACTGTAGCCTGCCAGGCTCCTCTCTCCATGGGGAATCTCTAGGCAAGATACTGGAGTGGGTTGTCATGCCCTTTTCCAGGGGATCTTCCCAACGCAAAGATTAAACCCAGGCCTCCCGCATTGCAGGTGGATTCTTTACCAGCTTAGCTACCAGGGAATCATTTCCCAAAGCAGAGTCTCCCCCAAAAGCAAGACTTGGAATCTTTTAAGCTAAGAGTGGATGCATATATGTGAAGGGCAGGTATAGTTATTCCTCGTAGAGAGACAGAGTCCTAGGTGTGCTTTGATGCTGAAAAGGAAATTTCATCAAAGGATCGGGGCAAAGGTCATTCTGTGCTGACACAGTCCAGGCTCTGACTGACTGAAGTCATGAGGGCCAGCAAGCGTTGGCCTCACTGATTCTCAGGCTCCAACTTAAAGAAAAATGCACAACATACAAGTTGTAACAACCTAAGTTCTACTCAGAGCTTTCCCTAAGACTATTCCAGATGTTCAAGCTGGTTTTAGAAAAGGCAGAAGAACAAGAGATCAAATTGCCAACAACCACTGGATCGTTGAAAAAGCAAGAGAGTTCCAGAAAAACATCTATTTCTGCTTTATTGACTATGCCAAAGCCTTTGACTGTGTGAATCACAATAAACTGTGGAAAATTCGGAAAGAGATGGCACCTGACATGCCTCTTGAGAAACCTGTATGCAGGTCAGGAAGCAATAGTTGGAACTGGACATGGAACAACAGACTGGTTCCAAATAGGAAAAGGAGTATGTCAAGGCTGTATATTGTCACCCTGCTTATTTAACTTATATGCAGAGTACAACATGAGAAATGCTGGGCTGGAAGAAACACAAGCTGGAATCAAGATTGCTGGGAGAAATATCAATAACCACAGATATGCAGATGACACCACCCTTATGGCAGAAAGTGAAGAGGAACTAAAAAGCCTCTTGATGAAAGTAAAAGAGGAGAGTGAAAAAGTTGGCTTAAAGCTCAACATTCAGAAAACGAAGATCATGGCATCCGGTCCCACCACTTCATGGGAAATAGATGGGGAAACAGTGGAAACAGTGTCAGACTTTATTTTGGGGGGCTCCAAAATCACTGCAGATGGTGACTGCAGCCATGAAATTAAAAGACGCTTAGTCCTTTGAAGGAAAGTTATGACCAACCTAGATAGCATATTCAAAAGCAGAGACATTACTTTGCCAACAAAGGTCCATCTAGTCAAGGCTATGGTTTTTCCAGTGGTCATGTATGGATGTGAGAGTTGGACTGTGAAGAAAGCTGAGTGCCAAAGAATTGATGCTTTTGAAGTGTGGTGTTGGAGAAGACTCTTGAGAGTCCCTTGGACTACAAGGAGATCCAACCAATCCATCCTAAAGGAGACCAGTCCTGGGTGTTCACTGGAGGGACTGATGTAAAGCTGAAACTCCAGTACTTTGGCCACCTCATGCGAAGAGTTGACTCATTGGAAAAGACTCTGATGCTGGGAGGGATTGGGGGCAGGAGGAGAAGGGGATGACAGAGGATGAGATGGCTGGATGGCATCACTGACTCTATGGACATGAGTTTGAGTGAACTCCAGGAGTTGGTGATGGACAGGGAGGCCTGGCGTGCTGTGATTCATGGGGTCGCAAACAGTAGGACACGACTGAAAGACTGAACTGAACTGAACTGATACCCCAGGAGACAGCCTCTCAGTAGTTCTGAGGAAATTCCTCTGAATAAATATGGGAGAAACCAGTATAAATATAATTTTTAGTAAAGTAATATGAGTAGTTCAGCATACATTTTAGTTAAAGATTATTGCTAGTCACAAAGAATGGATATTCCAAGTTAATGGTAATAGTGCTTTTCTACATATGGGAGATGCAAAAGTCTGGGTTCATTAGAATTCTTCCTGAGATATGCATCTAACTATCCACATGGTCTGTTTTTCCAAAGCACAGAGTTCCTACCCTGGTTTTCATTCTTAATTCCTTAGTGACATCATCCTTGAGAACTAGTTGATAAGCAATGTTCTTTTTCTTTTCTTTGTTTCATAAGGGTTTTGTGCGTTCACTTTTTATTGGTGAATAATTCCCACATGAGAGTGGAAATTTAAAGCATAGAGAAAAACAAGAAGCCCAAATGGTCAGTTGCTAAAATCAAACAAGATCTTTAAAACCAAATATACTAGGTGTGTGTAAAGGGGAGGGGGGAGGCACATGCAGGGGGCATTTCCTGGTTCTTTATCTAGCCATGTGGTTGACAGCCTATTTATTCAGAGAGCCCTTTTTGAAATGAATGCCTCAGCAATCAAAGCTTAACTTAGGTAACTGCATTACGGGGCGGGGTGGGGGGGGGGAAGAAACAGAAAACTCAATCATTATGGTTTATACTACACCCAGGTCATGCCCCTAATATGGCCAATAAATTATATAAAAACAGAATGTTTTAAGATGTACACTGTGATGATTTCATACATACATACATTGTCAAATGATTAAAGGCAATCAAGTTAATTAGCTCATCCATCCCCTCTCACAGTCACTTTTTCTGTTTGTTTTTGTGAGAACATAAAGTCTACTCTTTTAGCAAATTTCAACTATACGATATTGTGTTATTAACTATAGTAGTTATGCTGTACATTAGAATTAATGATATGCTTTTCAACTCAGGGATTTAAGCTTATCCTCCCTACCCACCAGCCATGTCACTTATTGTTCCACTGACAATCCCATTTACTATGTAATTTTGGCTTTTTCTTTCATTTTGCTTTTGCAGTTTAAACTTAAAACCTGAATTAATCTAGTTTTTTGATGGTTTGCTTTCTTTTCAGTAACATTCAGGGTCCCTGACTAATGCTGCTCTTAGTATCTACTTCTTAGTCTCTATGTTATGTAGCTTCAGGTTTAAGACCTCTGACAATTTCTTCTCCTTCCCAGGCCATTTTTCTGTCCACTTTCTCCCCATTCTTGGTGTACTCCTCTTCATTCTCTACACGTTCATGCAGCAGTTTCAGTCCCTTTTATGATTTTGAGTTCTGTTTGTGTGCTAATGACTCCCAGGTCTAGATCTCTAAACCTTTCAACTTAAGCCTATATACTCAATTGTCTGTTGCAAATATCCCACTAGGTCATTATAGGCATTCATGCTTCATCAAGATTCAGATCAGACCTCAGCTCTTAGACAAGCCTTTATTCAACCCTGCAGCTTTCTTCACTGTCCTCCTCTATATTAATACTGTGTTCTACAAACACCTCTATCAGACATTTAGTGTCTGGAGTCATGATTATCTGTTTTACCTGTTAATCTACTTGACTGACTGCAAGTTATCTGGGATCAGGAACTTTGACTAAACCAACATTGCATTTCCAGCATCAGAGTTTCTGCAACATCGTAGGTGATATATATAATGTAAGTGGTTTAGTTGCTTTCTTTGTTTGTTTCAATGTTTAGGCCTTCAGCAATGGACTAATCTTCCTTGGAAGGTAAAACTTTTTAAGCAACTCCTTGGGAAATGTTCAGTTCAGTTCAGTTCAGTCAGTCGTGGCTGACTCTTTGCAAACCCATGGACTGCAGCACACCAGGCTGCACTGTCCAACACCAACCCCCAGAGCTTACTCAAACTCATGTGCATAGCATCGGTGATGCCATCCAACCATTTCATCCTCTGTCGTCCCCTTCTCCTCCTGCATTCAATCTTTCCGAGCATCAGGGTCTTTTCCAATGAGTTGGTTCTTCACATCAGGTGGCCAAAATATTGGAGTTTCAGCTTCAACATCAGTCCTTCCAATAAATATTCAGGACTGATTTCCTTTAGGATTGACTGGTTGGATCTCCTTGCAGTCCAAGGGACTTTCAAGAGTCTTCTCCAACACCACAGTTCAACAGCATCCATTCTTTGGCACTCACCTTTCTTTATAGTCCAAGTCTCACATCCATACATGACCACAGGAAAAGCCATAGCCTTGACTAGACGGACCTTTGTCGGCAGAGTAATGTCTCTGCTTTTTAATGTGCCATCTAGGTTGGTCATACTTTTTCTTCCAAGAGGCAAGCGGCTTTTAATTTCATGGTTGCTGTCATCATCTGAAGTCTGTCACTGTTCCCACTGTTTCCCCATCTATTTGCTATGAAGTGATGGGACCAGATTCCATGATCTTCATTTTCTGAATGTTGAGATTTAAGCCAAATTTTTCACTCTCCTCTTTCAGTTTCATAAAGAGGCCCTTTAGTTCTTCTAGGCTTTCTGCCATAAGAGTGATGTTATCTGCGTGTCTGAGGTTACTAATATTTCTCCCGGTTACTGATATTTGATTCCGGCTTGTGCTTCATCCAGCCCAGCATTTCTCATGATGTACTCTGCATATAAGTTAAATAAGCAGAGTGACAATATACAGCCTTGAGGTACTCCTTTCCTGATTTGGAACCAGTTTGTTGTTCTATGTCCAGTTCTAACTGTTGCTTCCTGACCTGTATACATATTTCTCAGAGGCAGGTCAGGTGGTATGGTATTCCCATCTCTTCAAGAATTTTCCACAGTTTGTTGTGATCCACACAGTCAAAGGCTTTGGCATAGTCAATAAAGTAAACAGATGTTTTTCTGGAACTCTCTTGCTTTTTCGATGATCTTGTGCATGTTAGCAATTTGATCTCTGGTTCCTCTGCCTTTTCTAAATCCAGTTTCACATATGGAATTTCACAGTTGACATACTGTTGAAGCCTGGCTTGGAGAATCTTGAGAATTATCTTGCTGGCATGTGAGATGAGTGCAATTATGCAGTTGTTTGAACATTCTTTGGCATTGTGTTTCTTTGGAATTGGAATGATAAATGACATTTTCCAGTCATGTGGCCACTGCTGAGTTTTACAAATTTGCTGGCATATTGAGTTTAGCACTTTAACAACATCATCTTTTAGGATTTGAAAGAGCTCAGCTGGAATACCATTCCCTCCACTAGCTTTGTCTGTAGTGATGCTTCGTAAGGCCCGCTTGTCTTCACATTTCAGGATGTCTGGTTCTAGGTGAGTGAACACACCATCGTGGTTATCTGAGTCATGAAGATCTTTTCTGCATAGTTCTGTGTATTCCCACCACCTGTTCTTAATATCTTCTGCTTCTGTTAGGTCCATTCCATTTCTGTCTTATTGTGCTTATCTTTTCATGTAATGTTCCCTTGGTATCCCTAATCTTCCTGAAGAGATCTCTAGTCTTTCCCATTCTGTTGTTTTCCTCTATTTCTTTGCATTGATCACTGAGGAAGGCTTTCTTATCTCTTCTTGCTATTCTTTGAATCTCTGCATTCAAATGGGTGTATCTTTCCTTTTCTCCTTTGCCTTTAGCTTCTATTCTTTCCCCAGCTATTTGTGAGGCCTTGTAAGACAACCATTTTGCATTTTTGCATTTCTTTTTCTTGGAGATGGTCTTAATCACTGCCTCCTGTACAACATCACAAACTTCCATCCATAGTTCTGGCACTGTATGAGATCTAATGCCTTGAATCTCTTTGTCACTTCTTTTGTATAATTGTAAGGGATTTGATTTACCTCATACCTGGATGGGTCTAGTGGTTTTCCCTACTTTCTTCAATTTAAGTCTGAATTTGGCAACAAGGAGCTCATGATCTGAGCCACAGTCAGCTCCTGGTCTTGTTTTTGCTGACTGTGTAGACTTCTCCATATTTGGCTGCAAAGAATATAATCAATCTGATTTTAGTATTGACCATCTGGTGATGTCTTTTTGCAGAGTCTTCTCTTGTGTTGTTAGAAGATTGTGTTTGCTAAGACCAGTGGGTTCTCTTGGCAAAACTCTGTTAGCCTTTGACCTGCTTCGTTTTATACTCCATGGCCAATTTTGCCTGTTACTCCAGGTAGCTTTTGATTTCCTACTTTTGCATTCCAGTCCCCTATAATGAAGAGGACATGTTTTTTGGGTGTTAGTTCTAGAAGGTCTTGTAGGTCTTCATAGAACCTTTCAACTTCAGCTTCTTCAGCATTACTGCTCAAGGCATAGACTTGGATTACTGTGATATTGAATGGTCTGCCTTGGAAACAAACAGATCATTTTGTCATTTTTAAGATTGCATCCAAGTACTGCATTTTGGACTCTTTTGTTGACTATAATGGCTACTCCATTTCTTCTAAGGGATTCTTTCCTTAGTTGTAGACACAATGGTCATCTGTGTTAAATTCACCCATTCCAGTCCATTTTAGTTCATTGATTCCTAAAATGTTGATGTTCATTCTTTCCATCTCTTGTTTGACCATTTTCAGTTTGCCTTGTTTCATGGACCTAACACTGCAGGCTCTTATGTACTATTACTCTTTACAGCATTGGACTTTCCTTCCATTACCAGTCACATCCACAACTGGGTGTCATTTTTGCTTTGGCTCTGTCTCTTCATTCTTTTTGGAGTTGTTTCTGCACTGATCTCCAGTAACATACTGGGCACCTAGCAACCTGGGAAAATGTAGACCTGGTTTATATATCAAATTGGCAGTTGGACTATATAACCTCTAAGATCAATACCAAGCCTGACATTGTATAAACTAGTCTCCTGTAATGCTTTGAAAATAAATTACATAAGAAGGAAAAGTTAACTTTTTTGGCACATTGTCCAAAGTTTCTAATTAATCATTTTGCAAGTACTAAATGCATTGCTTAATTGCTCAGAAATCAAATTACATTAATACTACCAAAAGCTATTGAAAATTGGCACAAATACCATTAACAGATGAAGTATCATTTAAATTAAATGCTTCATGTATTTCATTATTTTAAAGTCATCACATGAGTTTACAGCAAGTAAGCACACAACTTATGACAATTTACTTTTGGCAAGTAAATTGTCTGATTTTTGGCAAGTAAATTTGGGGATCTTCTAGGGATTGGATCTGTATGTTCTCACTCAGAAACAATGAAGAGTGACTTCCAACTTGCCTCTATTCTTAATGAGTTTTTCTGTGTTGACAAAGAAGCATTTTTGAGCTTGTTGCAAAATGAGAAAAGTGTGATGCACATATTTTCATGCTGAGGCAGAATGCAAACTCAAATTCAATGACTAGATTTTTTAAAAATTATGACTGGATTCCTTTGCAATGGTACAAGGGTAAAATGTATGGAAAAATCTTGAGGTGTTTTTGAATCAAATTTGAACAAATATATAGTTTACATCTATTTTAAAGAAGGAAAAAAAATAGACTCAGAAATTAAGTGACTTACCTAAGGTTCTAATACAAACAGTATAGGCATTCATGTTGTTGTGAGGCAAGTGCAGAGAAAAAAAGCAAGCTGGGCTCTCAGGAAAAGGGAAATTTATTAGAGGGAAATGAGAGGGTGACTGGCCCTTAAGAAGAACCAGTGTCCTCCCTTTCTGATGGGGTCTCTCTTACACCCTGCCAATGAAAAATTCTCTGACTGCTGCTGCTGCTAAGTCGCTTCAGTAGTGTCCAACTCTATGCGACCCCATAGACGGCAGCCCACCAGGCTCCCCCGTCCCTGGGATTCTCCAGGCAAGAATACTGGAGTGGGTTGCCATTTCCTTCAATGCATGAAAGTGAAAGTGAAAGTGAAGTCGCTCAGTCGTGTCTGATTCTTAGCGACCCCATGGACTGCAGCCTACCAGGCTCCTCTGTCCATGGGATTTTCCAGGCAAGAGCACTGAAGTGGGGTGCCACTGCCTTCTCCAAAATTCTCTGAAGTGATGGTTAAATTTTAGCCTGTGGTTGAGTCCCGTGTTCATGTAGCTGGAGGTCAGGAATCTGGTGGTCTCATAGCCTTGAGAATGTAGGCAACAGAAAACAGAATGTTGTCTGGGCAATTTGGTCAGTCTCAAGGATCACTGTGATTTTTATTCTTTGTTTGTGAGGTCAGCATAATGAGCCATTTCTACCATGAGCCTCCATGGAGGCCCTGTCAGTTATTCTTTCTTGTCTTTATTTATTAATTTATGACTACTTTTCTTCTGCTGAATGTGTATTTCTTAAAAGGTATTATACAGTGCCTAGAGCCAAAATAGAGACTGCGCCCTTTTGGATTTCTGCACTTGTGTGTTTTATGTGCAGGGTTATGGGGGAAAAGTGTTTATGATGAGGTGGAGATAGCAAGTTGAGATAGCAGAGATAATAATCTGGGGAATTAGATGAGATGCTCGGGTTGACATTTTTAGAGAAGACTAGTGTTTGTTCTTTGGAGAAGGCAATGGCACCCCACTCCAGTACTCTTGCCTGGAGAATCCCAGGGATGGGGAAGCCTGGTGGGCTGCTGTCTACAGTATCACACAGAGTTGGACACAACTGAAGCGACTTAGCAGCAGTGTTTGTTCTTATGGGTTAGTGTCTCATTTTCCTCTCTCCCTTCTCAGCAACATAATAAAATTTGTTCCCAACACTAAAAGTGTAAAATACAAAACAAAAAACAACCTCCCGTGCTCAAAGTAGCAAAGGACTGGCCCTCAGAAACATTTCTAAACTATCAAATTTTCTCTGCACTTAATCTTCTTGAGTATATAGCATTTCCATAAGCCAATTAAAGTTTCCATGTACTTCAAGAACAATTTGATAACGCTGACTTCATATTTAATTTTCTCTCTCTCTTTCTTTTGGATGTGCTGGATCCTAATTACTGTGCAGCAGGATTTCTCCAATTGCAGAGAGCAGAGGCTGCTCTCTGGTTGCTGTGTGTGAGCGTCTCACTGTGGGGGGCGTCTCTGTTGTGGAGCATGGTGTCTAGAGCGTGGGCTTAGTAGTTGTGATACTGGACTTAGTTGTCCCCTGCATATTGGGCCTTCCCGGACCAGGAATGGAACCTGTGTCCCCTGAATTGGTAGGTGGATGCTTAAACACCTGACCACCAGGGAAATCCCATCATTTAACTTTCTGAAGCATCAGTGATTTGAACTTTGTCCAGTGGTGGTGGTTCTGGAACTAATAGACATTCCTGAAGTCAGTACAATTTCAGTTAATGAGGGTAAAGCCACCAACCTTCTTATAAAGAATCCCTCCTTTTCTCAACATTCATCTTCCTTTGTCTTCCATTTTTTCCTTCCTAGGTCTAGAGAATCAGGCTGATATAAAACTAAAAGTGTCTGAACTACAGGGAAAATAGCCTTTTTCATGAGGGATTCTAGTGGGTCATTCAAAGAACTGTCATTTTATGGTTACAGTTTTCCTCAAGGTCTCATTCCTTTGTATATGCACATACTATATTTTCCTATATTTTCACAGATAATATTTTTTCCATGTGCAGATTACTGCATAAAAATATTTTTCAGGAGGTACTTTGTCACTGGAATATTCAATATTTTATTTCTTTTATGTCCACAATGCATACATACCAGCAATTTAGGCATTCTAAAGAATGTGTTTTCTCTATTTAACTATAAGAAAGCATGTTTTCCCAAATTGATTGATCAAGCTGAGATCCATTTCAAGGGGCTGAATTGTATGATCATGAGGCTTTAATAAATTATAAACCTTTCAGTGGTTAAAGGCAACATTTTTCAGACTTAACATAATGGAATTGGGCCAATTCATTCAGGGCTTAATTCACCAGGACTGAGATATGCTTGCCTCCAGGCAAGTGGCATGAATTTCTCAAGACATTTCTTAAAAGAAAGTAAATGGTGGAATTAGAAATCTCTTTCCAAAACCTAACACAACGTTTCTGCTCATTCTAGGTCTTTAATAATCACTAACACAAATAGTCATATAGATGAAAGGAATATGCACTGAAGCAGTATCTTTAGATATTGACAGAAGAGTCAAGAATAAATGAAGTTGATTACCCTTTGAGAGACTAAAATAGATGATCAATGTATTTTACAATTCCATTTTATACTTCATTGAAGAAAGGTAAGTCAGCACTTAAATTGAAATGCAGTTCATACCCCCACCCCCACCCCACTGCCAAATTTTAGAGTAAGTCGTGTTAATTCATATAGATTGGAAGTTTAAATCCTCCTTACAATCTTTAAACAACTGAGAGTTTTGGGTCATAATCAATTCCAATTTATCTTAATTTAAATGTTCAGTTCTCCAAAATTTAGCTGCTACAAAGGCTATTTGTGCTGGATGATATTTTTATTTCATGAAAATTTGAAAATGTAGAACCTGAATCAACTTGTCCTTTTATTTAGGTGCAGGTATGAATTTTGTGTACAAACAAAATAGTTTTGTCACTTCCTAACATCCCCATATTGATATGGCTTGTTTTTTTGTTTTGTTTTGTTTTGGGCCATGCCATGAGGCTTGTGGGATTTTAGTTCCCTTACCAGGTATTGAACCCATGACAACTAGACCATGAGGAAATTCCTTGAGGAAGTATTTTTAATTTTACTAAATTAAATGTTTTCATACTGCACTTAGTGGGAAAAATTATATTGATAATTTGAGAATTGTTAGTATATAATGTTTTTTAATCAATATAAATATACTCAGTATCAAAATATTATGAATAGAAAATTAAGTAGGCAAAAGAGGACCATGATTCATCTCATCTCTAGCACTCTTTAAATATGTTCCTTGGAATAAATGCTAGTTTTTCAAGAGGGTAGGAGACTGAATGCTTTTTCTTAACATGTCTTTCTCTTATTTCCCACAGCACTGTTAAGTTCTGAAAAGTCTAATTTTTTCTTTTCCAGCTTTATTGAGATATAACTGACATGTAACATTGTATAACATGTTACATTTTACAAGATGGAAAATGTGTTGATTTGGTACACATGTATATTGCAAAATGATTACAACCATAGCTAGCTTTAGCTAAAATTTCCATCATGTGACACAGTTACCATTGTGTGTGTGTGTGTGTGTGTGTGTGTGTGCGTGTAATGAGGACACTGAAGATTCACTCTTTCACCAACATTCAAGTATCTAATACAGATTATTAACTGTAATGATCATGCTGTACATTGGGTGTTGTTCAGTCCCCAAGTCATGGCTACCTCTTTGCCACCCCATGAACTGTAGCACACCAGGCTTCCCTGTCCTTCACTATCTCCTGAAGTTTGCTCAAACTCGTGTCCATTGAGTCAGTGATGTTATCCAACCAGCTCATCCTCTGTCATCCCCTTTTCCTCCTGCCCTCAATCTTTTCCAGCATCAGGGTGTTTTCCAATGAGTCAGATCTTTATATCAGGAGCCCAAAATAATGCAGCTTCAGTGTCAGTCCTTCCAATAAATATTCAGGGTTGATTTCTTTTAGGATTGAATGGTTTGATCTCCTTGCTGTCCAAGAGACTCTCCAGAGTCTTCTCCAGCACAATTCGAAAGCAGTAATTCTTTGTTGCTCAGCCTTCTTTATGGTCAAACTCTCACATCCAACATGATTACTGGAAAAACCATAGATTTGACTATATGGACTTTTGTCAGCAAAGTGATGTCTCTGCTTTGTAATACTCTATCTAGATTTGTCATAGCTTTTTGTCCAAGGAGCAAGTGTCTTTTAATTTTGTGAGTTCAGTCACTTCAGTGATTTTAGAGCCCAAGGAAATAAAATATGTCACTGTTTCCATATTAGATCCCCAGAATTTGTCCAAAACTAGGAGTTTGTACTCTTAGACTCAGAGCTTTTGATTCCCCTCATCTTCTTAGCCTCCATAACCAACATTCTAGTCTTTATGAAATCAGGATTATTAGATTTCATATAAATGGGATGACATGCAGAATTTCTCTGTTTTACTTCTCTTAGCATACCACTCAGGTATGACCTAAATCAAGTCCCTTACGAGTATACAGTGGAAGAGAGAAATAGATTTAAGGGACTAGATCTGATAGAGTGCCTGATGAACTATGGACAGAGGTTTGTGACATTGTACAAAAGACAGGGATCAAGACCATCCCCATGGAAAAGAAATGCAAAAAGGCAAAATGGCTGTCTGAGGATGCCTTAAAAATAGCTGTGAAAAGAAGAGAAGCGAAAAGCAAAGGAGAAAAGGAAAGATATATCCATTTGAATGCAGAGTTCCAAAGAATAGCAAGGAGAGAGAAGAAAGCCTTGCTCAGTGATCAGTGCAAAGAAATAGAGGAAAACAATAGAATGGGAAAGACTAGAGATCTCTTCAAGAAAATTACAGTTACCAAGGGAAAATGTCATGCACAGATGGGCTGAATAAAGGTCAGAAATGGTATGGACCTAACAGAAGCAGAAGATATTAAGAAGATGTGCAAGAATACATAGAAGAATTGTACGAAAAAGACCTTCATGACCCAGGTAATCACAATGGTGTGTTCACTTACCTAGAGCCAGACATCCTGGAATGTGAAGTTAAGTGGGCCTTAGGAAGCAACACTATGAACAAAGCTGGTACAGGTGATGGAATTCCAGTTGAGCTGTTTCAAATCCTAAAAGATGATGCTGGTGAAAGTGCCACACTCAATATGCCAGCAAATTTGTAAAACTCAGCAGTGGCCACAGGACTGGAAAGGGTCAGTTTTCATTCCAATCCCTAAGAAAGGCAATGCCAAAGAATGCTCAAACTACCACACAATCGCATTCATCTCACAAGCTAGTAAAGTAATTCTCAAAATTCTCCAAGCTAGGCTTCAGCAATACATGAACCGTGAACTTCCAGATGTTCAAGCTGGTTTTAGAAAATGCAGAAGAACCAGACATCAAATTGCCAACATTTGCTGGATCATCGAAAAAGCAAGAGAGTTCCAGAAAAAAAAAAAAAATCTATTTCTGTTTTATTGACTATGCCAAAGCCTTTGACTGTTTGGATCACAATAAACTGTGGAAAATTCTGAAAGAGATGGGAATACCAGCCCACCTGACCTGCCTCTTGAGAAATCTGTATGCAGGTCAGGAAGCAACAGTTAGAACTTGACATGGAACAACAGACTGGTTCCAAATAGGAAAAGAAGTTCATCAAGGCTGTATATTGTCACCTTGCTTATTTAATTTACATGCAGGGTACATCATGAGAAATGCTTAGCTGAATGAAGCACAACTGAAATCAAGATTGCTGTGAGAAATATCAATAACCTCAGATATGCAGATGACACCACCCTTATGACAGAAAGTGAAGAAGAACTAAAGAGCCTCTTGATGAAAATGATAGAGGAGAGTGAAAAGTTGGCTTAAAGCTCAACATTCAGAAAAATAAGATCATGGCATCCAGTTCCATCTCTTCATGGAAAATAGATGGGGAAACAGTGGCTGGCTTTATTCTGGGGGGCTCCAAAATCACTGCAGATGGTGACTGCAGCCATGAAATTAAAAGACACTTACTCCTTGGAAGAAAAGTTATGAGCAACCTAGATAGCATATTCAAAAGCAGAGACATTACTTTGCCAACAAAGATCCATCTAGTCAAGGCTATGGTTTTTCCAGGAGTCATGTATGGATGTGAGAGTTGGACTGTGAAGAAAGCTGAGCACCGAAGAACAGATGCTTTTGAACTGTGGTGTTGGTGAAGACTCTTGAGAGTCACTTGGACTGAAAGGAGATCCAACCAGTCCATCCTAAAGGAGATCAGTCATTAGTGTTCATTTGAAGGCCTGATGTTGAAGCTGAAGTCAATACTTTGGCCACCTGATGAGAAGGACTGACTCACTGGAATAGACCCTGATGCTGGGAACGATTGAGGGCAGCAGGAGAAGGGGATGGCAGAGGATGAGATGGTTGGTGACATCACTGACTCAATGGAGATGAGTTTGAGTAAACTCTGGGAGTTGGTGATGGACAGGGAGGCATGGTGTGCTGTGGTCATGGGGACGCAAAGAGTTGGATGCGACTGAGTGACTGAACAGAACTGAACTGAAACTGAAGTTTCATCCAGGTTGCGGCAGATGACAAGATTTCCTTCTTTCTCATGGTTAAATATTTGTAATATTTATATATATGTGAGATATATGTCTGTATCTATATTAGGTATTTAGACAGGTAATTTATACATTTGTCTATTGACAGGCATTTAGGTTATTTCCATATCATGGCTATTACGAAAAATGCTGCAATGCACATGAGTGCAGTTGGTTTTTCAAGATTTTATCTTCATTTCTTTTGGGTACATTACCAGAGGTGGAATTACTGAATTCTATGGAAGTTCTATGTTAAATTTTTTGAGAACCCTCTATACTTGTTAATCCCTTACATTATTTGCAAATATTACTCCATTCCATAGGTTGTATGTTATTTTGTTGATGGTTTACTTTTATTGTTTAGAAATTTCTTAATTTCATAAAGTCCCACATTTGTTTTTGGTTTTGCTGACTTTGCTTTGGGTGTCAAATCCAAAAAACTTTGTCAAGACTAATATAAAGTTTATCACTTTCTTGGAAGAAATCCTAGGATTTTTATGGTTTGAGGCCTTATGTTCAATGCTTCAATACTTCTTGATTTACTTTTTGTGTATGTTGTAAGATGCAGGTCCGGTTTCGTTCTTCTGCACGTGGTTATCCACAGATAATCTACTGTGCTTCCCAATTTAATCCTCCCTTCACATATATTCCCTGTTTATTGTTCCATACAGCTTGGCCTTTTCCATAATTGAACAGTACATTATGTAGACCTTTCGTACTGTCTTCTTTCCTTAATACTTTTTAAGTGTTCGTCATTATTCATCCATGTCTCCTTATGGCGTTATACATCATTTCTTTTCAGTATCGAATAATATTTTATTGTAAGAATGTGCCACATTTGGCTCATTCATTCAACTATAGAAGAATATATTGTTGCTTCCAGTCTGCAGGGATATGAAGCTGCCATAAACATTTGCAGATTGGTATTATGGTTTTATGTTTTCCTTTCTTGTAATATCTTTATCTGGCTCTGGTGTAGAGTGATGCTGGATTTGTAGAATGAATTAGGAAGTGCTACCTCTGGATCTATTTTTTCTGAAAGAAGTGGAAAGAATTGGTATCATGTCTTCCTTTTTTGTTTAACAGAATTTACCAGTTATAAAAGTCATATGGACATGATGATTTTTTATACGGAGATTACAAAATTATTTAGGTGTACCTTTCAAAAAATTGTTTTCTTTCATGTATATTATCAGATTTGTGGGCTTTAAATTGTTCATGATTCACCTTATTATTGCTTTAATGTCC
Source organism: Bos indicus x Bos taurus (assembly GCF_003369695.1). Classification (NCBI taxonomy): domain Eukaryota; kingdom Metazoa; phylum Chordata; class Mammalia; order Artiodactyla; family Bovidae; genus Bos; species Bos indicus x Bos taurus. The sequence continues at coordinate 22,110,492 of NC_040103.1, read as the reverse complement.
ACTGGAATAGGACATAAAAATGCCCCTTTTTTCATTTATGATATTTTTAATTTTTCTGTATTCTCTTTTCTTATGTTTAGCTGGGCTAAAAATCTCAACTTTGTTAAGTCTTTCAAAGAACTGGATTTTGGTGTTGTGATTTTTTTATTTTTTTTCTTTTTTCCAATTTCAATAATTTGTGCTCTAGTGTTTTCTCCTTAATTTGCTCTTTTTTCTCTAGTTTTTTAATGTAGAAACTTTCATTACTGATTTCCCTTTTATTTCATTTCTGATTTGTGTATCTGAAAATATTAATTTGTTTTTGTGCTGTGTATGCTCAGTTGCTCAGTCATGGAAGAAATGGAAAGATTTGGTATCATGTCCTCATGTCTTCCTTTATTGTTTGACAGAATTTACCAGTTATAAAAGTCATATGGACATGATGATTTCTTATATGGAGATTATAAAATTATTTAGGTGTGTCTTTCAAAAAATTGTTGTATTTTGTGTATATTATCAGATTACATGGGTTTCATGTGTGTGTGTGTATGTGTGTGTGTGTGTATACACACACATACACACACACACAACCCCAAGGACTGTAGCCCACCATGCTCCTTTGTCTATGAAGTTTTTCAGACAAAAATATTGGATTAGGTTGCCATTTCCTACTGCAGAGAATCTTCCTGACCCAGGGATCAAACTTGTGTCTCTTGCATGTCTGCATTTGGAAGCAGATTCTTTATTAAAGAGCCACCTGGGAAGCTCAACACTCCCTTTACTCCATCCCACAAATTTTGATGAATCATACTGCAAGCATTTAATTCAAAATATTTTTTAAACTTGTTCTTGAGATTTGTTTTATCCGCTGGTTCAGATTAGATGAGTGTCATTTATTTTCAAATATTTGGAGTTTCCCAGCTCTATTTCTGTTATTGATTTTTAGTTTAATTCAGCTATAGTGTGAGAATGCATTTAGCATTATTTATATTCTTTTATGTGAATCTGTGGTTTACGACCTAGAATATGTTCTGTCTTGGTGAATGCTTCATACAAGCTGCAGAAGAATGTACACCCTGCTTTAATTGAACGGAGTACCCCATACATGATGGGGCTTCCTAGGTGGCACTAGTGGTAAAGAAACTGCCTGCTAATGCAGGAGATGTAAAAGATGTGGGTTCAGTCCCTGGGTTGGGGAGATTCCCTGGAGGAGGGCATGGCAACCCACTCCAGTATTCTTGCCTGGAGAACCCCATGGACAGAGGAGCCTGGCAGGCTACAGTTCAAAGGGTTGCACACAGTCAGTCAGGACTGAAGCAGTTGAACACATATATGCTTGATCAGGAAATAATCACAATTAATAACACTGAATTTGTCTTTTTTTCTTCAGAGATCCATCAGTTTTTGCCTTATGCATTTTTACACCCTATCATTAGGTACACCTGTGTTATGGATGTTTATGTCTCTCTGAGAATTGAGTCCTTTAAAATAGTACCATTCTTTCTCCTTTATAATTTTACTTATTCTGAATTATGTTTTGTCTGAAATTAATAAAGCTATTTCATTGGCTTTTGTTTACAGTTAGTGTGATGTCTTCCCATCTATTTATTTTTATGTATCAGGGACTTTACATTTAAGTTTCTTATAGATAATGTATAGTTGGGCCTTTTAAAGTGTGTTTTGATAAAATTTGTCTTTTAATTGATTGCTTAGGCCATTCACATTTAAATTTATTATTGCTGTATTTAAGTTAATATCAACCGTGTCTGCAACTGTTTTATATTATTGCCAGAGGCTTCTTTTTCTGCTTTCTCTGGTTTTACTGAGCATTCTATGTGATTCCATTTTATCTCCTCTCTTGGTATATCAGTTATATTCCTTTTAAAAAATAGTGATTTCGCTAGAGTTTACCACATACATTTAAAAATAATCTAATTTCATCTTCAAAAAATACTGTGACACTTCATGTATAGTACATATACCTAATAATAGAGTATTCCCAACACTCCCCTTGCCCCTTGTGATCTTGCTGTCATTTTTAAAATTTATCCATATGCTTAATACTTTTTGCCCAAATTTCCCCTTGTTTTATAGGTATACTGCTTGGTTAGTTTTTAAATTTCCTAAACTTCTTTGTGATTCATATTTTTCCACTTGATAAACTATTTCCTCTTGTACACTCTCTGCTTCCTCTTAGTCTGGTAGAATATTCATTCTTAGCATTTATCTTAAATATCACTCCTTACCATATCAGAAAGCTTTCCTGACCCTCCAGACTATCCTAGATCAACTTTTTATATACACTTACAGCACTTTCTTACTCCTGTCTTTATGACTCTTATTTTTTTTAATTTATTTATTTTAATTTAGAGGCTAATTACTTTACAATATTCTATTGGTTTTGCCATACATCAACATGAATCCGCCACGGGTGTACACATGTTCCCATCCTGAACCCCCTTCCCACCTCCCTCCTCATACCATCCCTCTGGGTCATCCCAGTGCTCTTATTGAAATTGTAATCAATTAAGTATTTATTTATCTAACACTAAACTTCAATACCCCCAAAAGCAGTTGTTTTTCTCTTGTTACTTGCTTATCCCAGAATTAGTCTGGCACTTATTAAGTAAGGAACAAATATTTAATAAGTAAATGTTGAAGGATGATTTATGGTTTATAAATCAAAATTATATATTTTTTGGAATATATTTGGAGTATCTAGTATACTAGACCTTTATCAAAGTATAAAATTGTTGATGAAATCATCAAATAATTTACCCAGACAAAATCTCTTTTGAGCAATGTAAAAAAAAAACAAACAAACAAAAAAACAGCTGATAGGGCACTATGTGGTAAAGCAATCTTTTGAGAAATGCTTCCTTAGTCAATAGGTGCTCCTTAAGCAGCTCTAAGGCAAGACGGACTATGGCCTGCAGACCAAATTAAATCCATCAACTTTTTGGTACATTCCATAAGCCAAGAGTCATTTTTACATTTCTAAGTGAAAAAATAATTCCAAAAAAGAATATTTCATGATATGTGAAAATTAAGTGACATTTAAATTTCACTGTCCACAAATAAAGACTTTGGTTTATAACAATGCTCATTGGTAGTGAAAGTGTTCAGGGCTCAGTCATGTCTAACTCTTTGGGACCCCATGGACTGTAGCCTGCCAGCTCCTCTGTCCATAGAATCCTCCAGGCAAGAATACTGGAGTCCATTCCCTGGATCAAACCTGGGTCTCCTGAATTGCAGGAAGATTCTTTACCATCTGATCCACATTGTGCTTATTCCCTCAGTCATGTTCAACTCTTTGCGACACTATGAACTGTAGCCTGCCAGGCTCCTCTGTCCATGGGGATTCCCAAGGCAAGAATACTGGAGTGGGTTGTCATGCCCTCCTCCAGGGGATATTCCCAACCAAGGGATCAACCCAGGTCTCCCACATTGCAGGTGGATTCTTTACCATCTGAATTACCAGGCAAGGCCCTGTGCCACATTAGGCATTGTTTATTGATGATTTTTGTGGTAAAACTCTTATGTTGAGTAGTTGTGATATAAAATAGTTATTGCTTGGCCTTTCATTAAATAAGTTCATCAACCTTGTTCAAAGACATAAATAAAAAGGAGTTGTTTGAGGCATATTATGCAGTTCTGATGTCATTACCAACCAATATCACCACTCCAACTAAGCATAAAAAAGAATACTTGGGTACAACTAGTGTATCTAATGGAAAATTAAAGTAACCAAAATGGTGTTTAGAAAGTATAGTTCTGTGGAAAGAGTCTAGTACTCCATGCTGGAGTCTTAGTCTTCCCCCTAACTTAATAATTCTGGGGGAGATGCAGAGACTTTGTTCCTTTGTTATTCTGCTGTCTTTAATTCATGTAAAGATTCTTTAAGCAGAAAGGAAGTAACAATTTCAGAAGAAAAAGAACTTATTATAAGTCACTATAAATGTCCAAAGTTGTTGTGTTTGTTTTTTATAGAAACAGAGAGAAAATAAATAGCCTTATTAAAGTTTCCATTTAAGAGAAAGGTTCCCAAACTGTCAATTTGGAAGCATAATGACATCCATCATGATTGGTCCCTATTATTGATCATGAGACTGGATATTGGCAGTATAATGTTCAGCTATGTTGACATTCAAATTCCTCAACCATTAAGGGAGAGTAAGGCCCTGCACTGACTGTGGCTGTTGGATTCGTTCTTCACTTGGGCTAGATCTTATCCAAAGGAATGCCAGCAAAGTCTGCAGTAGACATGTATGGCAGTGTCTTTCCTTTATTTGTTTTTGTTTATTTGTTTATTTTGTCTTTTCATACACATTAGATCTTGAGGTTTCAGAAGCTCTTTTCTTAGCAGGAGGATGGAGTAGGACATGTGTGTGCTTGGGATGGGGTCATTTGACTATGCCAAAGCCTTTGACTCTGTGGATCACAATAAACTGGAAAATTCTGAAAGAGATGGGAATACCAAACCACCTGACCTGCCTCTTGAGAAATTTGTATGCACGTCAGGAAGCAACAGTTAGAACTGGACATGGAACAACAGACTGGCTCCAAATAGGAAAAGGAGTACGTCAAGGCTGTATATTGTCACCCTGCTTATTTAACTTATATGCAGAGTACATATATCATGAGAAATACTGGACTGGAGGAAGCACAAGCTGGAATCAAGATTGCTGGGAGAAATATCAATAACCTCAGATACGCTGATGACACCACTCTTTTTTCTTTTTTTTTTAATTTTATTTTTAAACTTTACAAATTTGTATTGGTTTTGCCAAATATTGAAATGAATCTGCCACAGGTATACATGTGTTCCCCATCCTGAACCCTCCTCCCTCCTCCCTCCCCATACCATCCCTCTGGGTCGTCCCAGTGCACCAGCCCTAAGCATCCAGTATCATGCATCGAACCTGGACTGGTGACTCATTTTAAACATGATATTATACATGTTTCAATGCCATTATCCCAAATCTTCCCACCTTCTCCCTCTCCCACAGAGTCCATAAGACTGTTCTATACATCAGTGTCTCTTTTGCTGTCTCGTATACAGGGCTATTGTTACCATCTTTCTAAATTCCATATATATGTATTAGTATACTGTATTGGTGTTTTTCTTTCTGGCTTACTTCACTCTGTATAATAGGCTCCAGTTTTATCCACCTCATTAGAACTGATTCAAATGCATTCTTTTTAATGGCTGAGTAATACTCCATTGTGTATATGTACCACTGCTTTCTTATCCATTCATCTGCTGATGGACACCTAGGTTGCTTCCATGTCCTGGCTATTATAAACAGTGCTGCGATGAACATTGGGGTACACGTGTCTCTTTTCCTTCTGGTTTCCTCAGTGTGTATGCCCAGCAGTGGGATTGCTGGATCATAAGGCAGTTCTATTTCCAGTTTTTTAAGGAATCTCCACACTGTTCTCCATAGTGGCTGTACTAGTTTGCATTCCCACCAACAGTGTAAGAGGGTTCCCTTTTCTCCACACCCTCTCCAGCATTTATTGCTTGTAGACTTTTGGATCGCAGCCATTCTGACTGGCGTGAAATGGTACCTCATAGTGGTTTTGATTTGCATTTCTCTGATAATGAGTGATGTTGAGCATCTTTTCATGTGTTTGTTAGCCATCTGTATGTCCTCTTTGGAGAAATGTCTATTTAGCTCTTTGGCCCATTTTTTGATTGGGTCATTTATTTTTCTGGGATTGAGCTGTAGGTGTTGCTTGTATATTTTTGAGATTAGTTGTTTGTCAGTTGCTTCATTTGCTATTATTTTCTCCCATTCTGAAGGCTGTCTTTTCACCTTGCTAATAGTTTCCTTTGATGTGCAGAAGCTTTTAAGTTTAATTAGGTCCCATTTGTTTATTTTTGCTTTTATTTCCAATATTCTGGGAGGTGTGTCATAGAGGATCCTGCTGTGATTTATGTCGGAGAGTGTTTTGCCTATGTTCTCCTCTAGGAGTTTTATAGTTTCTGGTCTTACGTTGAGATCTTTAATCCATTTTGAGTTTATTTTTGTGTATGGTGTTAGAGAGTGGTCTAGTTTCATTCTTTTACAACTGGTTGGCCAGTTTTCCCAGCACCACTTGTTAAAGACATTGTCTTTAATCCATTGTATATTCTTGCCTCCTTTGTCAAAGATAAGGTGTCCATATGTGCGTGGATTTATCTCTGGGCTTTCTATTTTGTTCCACTGATCTATATTACTGTCTTTGTGCCAATACCATACTGTCTTGATGACTGTGGCTTTGTAATAGAGCCTGAAGTCAGGTAGGTTGATTCCTCCAGTTCCATTCTTTCTCAAGATAGCTTTGGCTATTCGAGGTTTTTTGTATTTCCATACAAATTGTGAAATTATTTGTTCTAGCTCTGTGAAGAATACCGTTGGTAGCTTGATAGGGATTGCACTGAATCTATAAATTGCTTTGGGTAGTATACTCATTTTCACTATATTGATTCTTCGAATCCATGAACATGGTATATTTTTCCATCTATTAGTGTCCTCTTTGATTTCTTTCACCAGTGTTTTATAGTTTTCTGTATATAAGTCTTTAGTTTCTTAGGTAGATATATTCCTAAGTATTTTATTCTTTCCGTTGCAATGGTGAATGGAATTGTTTCCTTAATTTCTCTTTCTGTTTTCTCATTATTAGTATATAGCAATGCAAGGGATTTCTGTGTGTTGATTTTATATCCTGCAACTTTACTATAATCACTGATTAGTTCTAGTAATTTTCTGGTGGAGTCTTTAGGGTTTTCTATGTAGAGGATCATGTCATCTACAAACAGTGAGAGTTTTACTTCTTCTTTTCCAATTTGGATTCCTTTTATTTCTTTTTCTGCTCTGATTGCTGTGGCCAAAACTTCCAAACTATGTTGAATAGTAATGGTGAAAGTGGGCACCCTTGTCTTGTTCCTGACTTTAGAGGAAATGCTTTCAATTTTTCACCATTGAGGATAATGTTTGCTGAGGGTTTGTCGTATATAACTTTTATTATGTTGAGGTATGTTCCTTCTATTCCTGCTTTCTGGAGAGTTTGTATCATAAATGGATGTTGAATTTTGTCAAAGGCTTTCTCTGCATCTATTGAGATAATCATATGGTTTTTATTTTTCAATTTGTTAATGTGGTGTATTACATTGATTGATTTGCGGATATTGAAGAATCCTTGCATCCCTGGGATAAAGCCCACTTGGTCATGGTGTACGATCTTTTTAATGTGTTGTTGGATTCTGATTGCTAGAATTTTGTTAAGGATTTTTGCATCTATGTGCATTAGTGATATTGGCCTGTGGTTTTCTTTTTTTTGTGGCATCTTTGTCAGGTTTTGGTATTAGGGTGATGGTGGCCTCATAGAATGAGTTTGCAAATTTACCTTCCTCTGCAATTTTCTGGAAGAGTTTGAGTAGGATAGGTGTTAGCTTGTCTCCAAATTTTTGGTAGAATTCAGCTGTGAAGCCGTTTGGACCTGGGCTTTTGTTTGCTGGAAGATTTTTGATTACAGTTTCAATTTCCGTGCTTGTGATGGGTCTGTTAAGATTTTCTATTTCTTCCTGGTCGAGTTTTGGAAAGTTGTACTTTTCTAAGAATTTGTCCAGTTCTTCCACGTTGTCCATTTTATTGGCATATAATTGTTGATAGTAGTCTTTTATGATCCTTTGTATTTCTGTGTTGTCTGTTGTGATCTCTCCATTTTCATTTCTAATTTTATTGATTTGATTTTTCTTCCTTTGTTTCTTGATGAGTCTGGCTAATGGTTTGTCAATTTTATTTATCCTCTCAAAGAACCAGCTTTTGGCTTTGTTGATTTTTGCCATGGTCTCTTTTGTTTCTTTTGCATTTATTTCTGCCCTAATTTTTAAGATTTCTTTCCTTCTACTAATCCTAGGGTTCTTCATTTCTTCCTTTTCTAGTTGCTTTAGGTGTAGAGTTAGGTTATTTGTTTGACTTTTTTCTTGTTTCTTGAGGTATGCCTGTATTGCTATGAACTTTCCCCTTAGGACTGCTTTTACAGCGTCCCACAGGTTTTGGGTTGTTGTGTTTTCATTTTTATTCGTTTCTATGCAAAATTTGATTTCTTTTTTGATTTCTTCTGTGATTTGTTGATTATTCAGCAGCGTGTTGTTCAGCCTCCATATGTTGGAATTTTTAATAGTTTTTCTCCTGTATTTGAGATCTAATCTTACTGCATTGTGGTCAGAAAAGATGCTTGGAATGATTTCTATTTTTTTGAATTTACCAAGGCTAGCTTTATGGCCCAGGATGTGATCTATCCTGGAGAAGGTTCCAGGTGCGCTTGAGAAAAAGGTGAAATTCACTGTTTTGGGATGAAATGTCTTATAGATATCAATTAGGTCTAACTGGTCTATTCTATTGTTTAACGTTTGTGTTTCCTTGTTAATTTTCTGTTTAGTTGATCTATCCATAGGTGTGAGTGGGGTATTAAAGTCTCCCACTATTATTGTGGTATTGTTAATTTCTCCTTTCATACTTCTTAGCATTTGTCTTACATATTGTGGTGCTCCAGTGTTGGGTACATATATATTTATAATTGTTATATCTTCTTCTTGGATTGATCCTTTGATCATTATGTAGTGACCATCTTTATCTCTTTTCACAGCCTTTGTTTTAAAGTCTATTTTATCTGATATGAGTATTGCTACTCCTGCTTTCTTTTGGTCCCTATTTGCATGGAAAATCTTTTTCCAGCCCTTCACTTTCAGTCTGTATGTGTCCCCTGTTTTGAGGTGGGTCTCTTGTAGACAGCATAAGTAGGGGTCTTATTTTTGTATCCATTCAGCCAGGATGACACCACTCTTACGGCAGAAAGTGAAGAGGAACCAAAAAGCCTCTTGATGAAGGTGAAAGAGGAGAGTGAAAAAGTTGACTTAAAACTCAACATTCAGAAAACGAAGATCATGACATCTGGTCCCATCACTTCATGGGAAATAGATGGGGAAACAGGGGGAACAGTGTCAGACTTTATTTTTTGGGGCTCCAAAATCACTGAAGATGGTGACTGCAGCCATGAAATTAAAAGACACTTACTCCTTGGAAGAAAAGTTATGACCAACCTAGAAAGCATATTGAAAAGCAGAGACATTACTTTGCCAACAAAGGTTCGTCTAGTCAAGGCTATTGTTTTTCCAGTAGTCATGTATGGATGTGAGAGTTGGACTGTGAATTCAGCTGAGTGCTGAAGAATTGATGCTTTTGAACTATGGTGTTGGAGAAGACTTTTGAGAGTCCCTTGGACTGCAAGGAGATTCAACCAGTCCATTATGAAGGAGACCAGCCCTGAGATTTCTTTGGAAGGAATGATGCTAAAGCTGAAATTCCAGTACTTTGGCCACCTCATGCAAAGTGTTGACTCATTGGAAAAGACTCTGATGCTGGGAGGGACTGGGGGCAGGAGGAGAAGGGGACGACAGAGGATGCAATGGCTGGATGGCATCACCGACTCGATGGACATGGGTTTGGGTGAACTCCGGATGGCATCACCGACTCGATGGTCATGGGTTTCGGTGAACTCCAGGAGTTGGTGATGGACAGGGAGGCCTGGCATGCTGCAATTCATGGGGTCACAAACAGTTGGACACGACTGAGTGACTGAACTGAACTGAACCTCTAAATGAGAGATTTTTAACAAGAAAGCCTTATCTTGTGATGAAAATCTAATTATCATCTATTTATTTCTCAATAAAAGGAAAAATATCTGAGCTTCTCTGGGGAGGGATAGAAGAATTCTCTGCTGCTATGAAGCATGCTGTCTTGGGGAAAGAGTGTTTATGCAAGCCACATGCTTTGGCATCCTTGAACAAGCAAACAAACCCACAAATACAGGAGTTGCATAGTAGTGTAGCTTGAAATGTTGTGTCTAAATACCAAAACTTAAGTGAAATATAAAGGGTTTTTTCCCAGTTGAGGATGTTTTCCAACACACAGCAACATAGAGTTAGGTGTTTTACTTATGGGATTTCAGTAAATTCTCACAACTTCTTGATATAATAGGTAAAATTTTCTACATTTTACAGATTCAAATAGTAATTTTAAAGATAATTAACTTCTCTGTGGCAGAACTGAGATTAAAATCCAAGCTTGTCAATTTACAAGACCCCTCTTTGGAACTATGGTCATGGGAAACCCCCATGTTTGTTGCTGAATAATGAAATCTCATCAAGACAATTTTTGATTTGGGGGTCAAACAGAAGTTCTTTTAAACAAACTGTATATGGTAAAGGACAAATATACTATTAATGGGTATATTTTGTTTTCCAAGTAGTAAGGAATGGTAGAAAGTGGTGGGAAGAGAGGGTAGGAAATATAGTTAAGGAATTAAAAAAACAATGTAAACACCTTTAGAATGCAAGTGCAACCACTTTGCTAGGAAGGAGAACATCGTATTGTCAGGCTAACATGAAATGTCGAGACAATCGATGGATAGTCTATTTCCTAGATGATGTGAATCTCTGTAAATTAAGTAAACAGCTATGTTTAAGAGTAAGATCCACATGCAATGTGGATTCATATCTCAAATCTCTGTTGAGTTCAACTAAAGTAACAAAACTAATCACTAGATGAGGACACTCAAATGACAACTTCTTAAATGGATCTGGAATTTGATTGCTATATAGGTACACTTCTTAAACTATCTGTCAAGCATAACTTTTGTTTCATCTGTACTTTTACAGATGGCTTAAATTTTACATAAATAATGTAAATTATATAATCATCTTTAACAATATTACTGCCAAATAACTATATAAATATTTAAAATAATTGTACTTTAAGCTTAAATTAAAAGCCATATGCCTTTGATTAAAGTAGACTTAAACCAGATTGCTAAACAATTGTACTCTATAAAAATGTGTTCAATACTTACTTAAGAGTCATGAATAGGTGCTTAATTTTATTTTGTTTGCTGGCACTTCAATCGCTATGTGCATACATACACACTTAAAGACTGAAAAAGAGAAGCCACAAATTAGTGATATGAAAGTAAGACATAAATTATTTTCATTATAAGCTATAACTGCAATGACAAAAAAGTTTTATGTTCCATTTTTGTCACTAATATCAATGTTAAAGAGTTGAAAATTTATGTGTTAGGAAGCACCCTCAGATAGTCTGTAAAACAATAGATCTTAACAACTTTGAAGGCGCTGTTAAGAGTACATTGTGCTGAAAGTATGCATTCTAAAAAGTTCATAAACATGCATTTATATAATTGGAGCTATTATGGTTTGTCATATCAATTATCCATGTACTAAAGAAGAATCAACAGCTTCAAAAATTCTTGTTAGAGAGTCTGGCAGTTATATGCAAGCAACCCAGTTTTGAGCTTTTGAGGAGGTTAAGGAAAACAATTTAGATGTTTGTGTGAGGTTCTCTGTAATAGCCCTAAACACAGCTTCTCTTTGGAAATAAAAGTAAAGTGTATACTTGTGATGACTATCAAACAAGAATTATAGGACTGTCATAGAAATCAAATCATATCCCCAAAATCGTGTCAAGTTGTTTTGGAATAGAAAGGCATAGAAGTGTATGGGGGTGGTAATCCTAACTTTATAAACACTCACAATGAATAGCTCTCTGATTTCATTGAATTGATATCTGCATATTAAGCTATAAAGACGATGTTACTCTCATGCTATAAGGGTGATCTAAAGAATAATGCATAGTTTTTGCCCTCCATTGGTTTTGTCTGTATTGATATTTTTCTTGCACTTGTCGTTTATTATATTTATTCTAGATTGGAGAGAAAGGATTTTTATATATGAAATGCTAATAACCTATATAGAGCAAAACACAATAAATGTAATACTGCCTAAATTGCCAAATGACTCCTACATCATAAATGCTACCACTTCAGAGAAAGTGTAAATAAGTTTTCAAGATTACATTGATTTTGTCATTTTTCATTTAATGTCAGTTTCCAGAGGGTTTCTTTTAAAAAAAAATTTTATTGAAGTATAAATTGTGTTAGTTTCTGGTGTATAGCAAAGTGAATTAATTATACATATATCCACTCTTTTTTAGACTATTTCCCAAATAGGCCATTACAGAGTATTGAGTAGAGTTCTCTGTGCTATAAAGTAGGTCCTTATTAGTAATCTATCTTATATAAAATGACATGTGTATGTCAGTTCCAATCTTATAATTTATCCCTACACCCTCCAGAGGATTTCAACGTAAAAAGAGTTTTAATTTTCAGAGACAGAGGACAAAGATAACACTAGTTCAGGAGACAATTTATGAACTAGCCCGCTGAGTTATTATAACAAATCCCACTTGACAAAAGATGACAATAATTTTATAAATACTGTCTCTTACCTAATCTCTCTAGAAAGAGACTTTAATAGAAACAATTTAGGATTGTTTCAGCAAACATATAGGAAATATATTATTTTCTTTCCAGTCAGGGATGGCTGATATGAATAAGAGCACTGGAAGTCTGTGCCTCACTTATAATCAATATAACCAGGGCAATTTAAATTATCCCATAAATTATTCTTCGGCATTTTCATCCCCTGGTACAATTTCAGACACTGAAGTTCCCCATAATGCAGTATAACAATGTTATGATGCATGTTTTTGGTTAATAATTGATTTATTTTAAAAATATGTTCTATGCCATTATAACTTATTCAAACACCATATTTTTGGCTTTTATTAATTCCTTATCTAACCCACTGATTCAATATACTTTCTTAGCAAATTAGCATGAAAGTTAAAACTATGTAGGAATGTTGAGCATTCGATACTGAGAAAGGAAGAACTCAATAAGAGAAATATGTCACCTACCATATTTTACTGAGTAAAGAAAAAGTGGTAATGATGTACATAAGATTAGTACAAGTTTAGCTAAAAATTTGCTCTACCAAATATTAAAATCTTTATAGAATTTACTTCCATAAAACATGCTCCTTTGTCCATGGTATTCTCTAGGCAAGAATATTGGAATGGGTAGCCATTTCCTTCTCCATGGGATCTTCCTGACCCAGGGATTGAACCTGGGTTTCCTGCATTGCAAACAGATTCTTTATTGTCTGAGCCACTGAAGAAGCCCAAAAGTTTTGGCATTATTATATTTTTGAATTAAACTAAATAATAGCCATGATAAATACAAGTAAATGTTTATTGAGTGCTGATCATATGCCAATCACTATGCTAACTACTTTATGTGAAATTACCCTTTACCCTCAAAGTAATAGGAGGGAAAATCCTAGAGGAACTCATAGAAGGCAACAAATCTTCAATACACAGCTGTAAATGAATAAATACTATTTGATAAAGAAAAACATTGTTACTCTTAATTTGATTACTCTGCTTATATATGTTGGTTCAGTCTGCTTAGAATCTTCCTCAATCTCTTTCAACTACTTTTTCTGCTTATAAATTTATCTATAATTCCAGAGAAAGAACATCTATAGTTCCCTTGAGAAGTCTTCTAGACCCCTTGACTCAAAACTGTCCCCATCACTCCAAACTTCTATTGAATGAAAATACACTTTTATTGAGCATTTATAGACCTCTATCCTACTATTAAATTATGTATACAAGTATTTTTTCACTCTAATTGGATTATGAGTATTAAGAAGTTAGGAATTATGATCTGGTCATATTAAATCCTTCACAGACCCTACCATATTGAGCTTTTCTTGCATTTATGCTATGCTTCTACCTCTTAGAAATGTATCTTAGAATTCAATACAAGTTAACTCTCACCTTCCTGATAACATGAAAAATAATAAAAAGCCATGCACTATAGAAAAATATAATGGTTCTACTCTAATAAAATAATTAAATGAGAAAAATATTAATGTTAAATACAATGATGAATAATAATGTCAGTTAAACACTATAATAATATAAAACAAATTTATACAATTGAAAAAACTTTGGCTTGTTTCCTTAGTACTGCATCATTCCAAAAACACAGTGGCAACCTTGTTTGACATTTACTTAAATAGTAGAAGAATACAGAAATGACTTTGGTTTAATTTTTGTGTGCATGTTTCATTAATTGAAAAATCACTCAAAGAGAAAAGCATAAATGTTAGCAGGAAAGATTTTGAAAATGTCTGGAAATTTCAAGGAAATATATATAGGAAGAGGTCTCACTGAAGATGGAGGATCGGTGTCTTTAAAAAAAAAAAAAAACACCCAGTGATTTTTATATTTTTAATATATTTTTTCTTGTGTTTATTAAGATACTGACTACTTTTGAAAGCAACGATTATTGGATTCTATTTTGTTTCTGATAAATACTAGAAAGAGAGAAGAAATAAGAGAATCAATTCAAATACCTAAATGCCATCTTTTCTAAAAAAGTAAATGAAATGTATTTGTTACTTGTGAAATTGTTTCTGACATTTGCAATAGGTGTTGTTGTTCAGATTGGTTTTATTAAAGTATTTGCCATTTCTTTGTTAAAGAAATTTAATACAACAGAAAACTGTTTCTACCATTATCTCTTGAAAGCTTAAGGAGAGAATTCCCATAGCATAGCCCTCCTTCATCTCTTTTGTTTTTATAACTACTGCAGAAAAAGAGCATATACTGGGGACATAAAACCAACGAGGAAAAAAAAAAAAAAAACTGTATTGTTCAGCCTAGGTGAATGCTGTACCTACAGTGGGTTTTATCACAGCTGAGAAGCCTTAAGTAGAATTAAAACCTTTTAAAATTAAGTTCAAATAAACTCCCCCTTTGACTTAGAGGAAAAATCTTATATTTACTATATTAAAAATAAATAATCCTGCTCTTACTCCAGAGGGAGACACTATCTCTATTTTCTAAGGCTGTTGGCTCTACAACCATCCTCGAAAACATGAAGACAGTCAGTTCCTCTGCTAGCAAGATATACAGAATCAGTCCATAAAGAATTATATCTCCCTAAAGGCTGTATCCCACGGACGGAAAATCCACAGACGGAGGAGCCTGGTAAGCTGCAGTCCATGGGGTCGCTAAGAATCGGATACGACTGAGCGACTTCACTTTGACTTTTCACTTTCATGCATTGGAGAAGGAAATGGCAACCCACTCCAGTACTCTTGCCTGGAGAATCCCATGGATGCAGGAGCCTGATGGGCTGCTGTCTATGGGGTCACACGGAATTGGACACGACTGAAGCGACTTAGCAGCAGCAAAGACTGTATACATCAGATCAAAAGTTTAAGTTGTAAATGTGAAAACTGTAATGCGTGAGATGAAAGATATACTAGATAAGATTTACTTATGAATAGACATTTCAGAAAAAGATATGTAAATTTTAAAAAATCAGTTAGAAATTATTCAAAATAAAATAGAGAAAATAGAATGATAGAATGATGATGATAAAAAAAATCGATTATCACGTTAAAGTAACCTAATGTGCATGTGATTAGAATCCTAGAACAGAATAAAAAGTATTAGAAAAAATAACGTTTGAAAAACTTCCTAACTGATGAACAAAACTCATTTCTAGGAATCCTAACATAAGAAACTCCTTTACATAAGAAATTGAAGGGTCTGACATTTTACTTTACTTACAGGGTAATGAATACTGACAGAATACAAAAGGTCCCTGGGTCAAAAGAGTAGGCCGTTTATTGCTAACAGTCAGAAGAGTGCACAGAGGGTTTCTGACGTTCCCTGTGAATATTTCATGAGCTCTTCATGACCAAAACCACACAAGGTGAGGTGATGTGGGCCTGATGTGATCTGAATTTGCTGCATGATGCACTGCAAAAGAATAACTTTAAAGTTTATCAGCTGTTTGGGAGGCTCTGCGGAAGGTCCCTTAGGAGCCAATAAATCGGCTGACTGAAGGATCTACTGGCCCCTAAAATTATAAACAACAAATATATATTATATATATATAGTATATATTTTATATTTATATATTTTATATTTTAAATAAATATATGTGTGTATATATATATATATACATACACATATACATATATATATATATATATATTTTTTTTTTAACAAAGCACCATCTATCCCTGGAATTATATGGGACAGAAGGCCAGATATTGGGCTGCCTTCCTCCTGAAAACATAGTGACTTGCCTCTTGTAGTTTGTTGTAAATTTTCTAAGTCCTGTCCAACTCTTTGTGACCCCATGGACTGCAGCATGCAAGGCTTCCATGTCCTTCACTATCTCCCAGAGGTTGTTCAAATTCATGCTCATTGAGTCAGTGATGCCACTCAACCATCTCATCTTCTGTCATCCCCATTCTCCTCCTGCCTTCAGTCTTTCTCAGCATCAGGGTCTTTTCCAATGAGTTGGCTCTTCATATCAAGTGGCCAAAGTATTGGAGCTTTAGCTTCAGCATCAGTCTTCCAATGAATATTCAGGACTGATTTCCTTTAGGACTGACTGGTTCATCTCCTTTCTGTACAAGAGACTCTCAAGAGTCTTCTCCAGCATCACAATTCAAAAGTATACATTTTTTGATGCTGAACCTTCTTTAGAGTCCACCTCTCACACCTGTACTTGATACTGGAAAAACCATAGCTTTGACTATCTGGACCTTTGTTGGCAAAATGCTGTCACTACTTTTTACTACGATGTCTGGATTGTCATAGTTTTTCTTCCAAGGAGCTGATCAGATCAGATCAGATAGTCGCTCAGTCGTGTCTGATTCTTTGTGACCCCATGAATTGCAGCACGCCAGGCCTCCCTGTCCATCACAGACTCCCGGAGTTCACTCAGACTCACCTCCATCGACTCAGTGATGCCATCCAGCCATCTCATCCTCTGTCGTCCCCTTCTCCTCCTGCCACCACCCAATCCCTCCCAGCATCAGAGTCTTTTCAAATGAGTCAACTCTTCGCATGAGGTGGCCGAAGTACTGGAGTTTCAGCTTTAGCATCATTCCTTCCAAAGAAATCCCAGGGCTGATCTCCTTCACAATGGACTGGTTGGATCTCCTTGCAGTCCAAGGGACTCTCAAGAGTCTTCTCCAACACCACAGTTCAAAAGCATCAATTCTTCGGTGCTCAGCCTTCTTCACAGTCCAACTCTCACATCCATACATGACCACAGGAAAAACCACAGCCTTGACTAGACGTACCTTTGTTGGCAAAGTAATGTCTCTGCTTTTGAATATGCTATTTAGGTTGGTCATAACTTTCCTTCCAAGGAGTAAGTGCCTTTTAATTTCATGGCTGCAGTCACTATCTGCAGTGATTTTGGAGCCCAAAAATAAAGTCTGACACTGTTTCCACTGTTTCCCCATCTATTCCCCATGAAGTGATGGGACTGGATGCCATGATCTTCGTTTTCTGAATGTTGAGCTTTAAGCCAACTTTTTCACTCTCCACTTTCACTTTCATCAAGAGGCTTTTGAGTTCCTCTTCACTTTCTGCCATAAGGGTGGTGTCATCTGCATATCTGAGGTTACTGATATTTCTCACAGCAATCTTGATTCCAGCTTGTGTGTCTTCTGTCCAGCATATCTCATGATGTACTCTGCACAAAAGTTAAATAAACAGGGTGACAATATACAGTATTGACGTACTCCTTTCCCTATTTGGAACCAGTCTGTTGTTCCATGTCCAGTTCTAACTGTTGCTTCCTGACGTGCATACAAATTTCTCAAGAGGCAGGTCAGGTGGTCTGGTATTCCCATCTCTTTCAGAATTTTCCACAGTTTATTGTGATCCATACAGTCAAAGACTTTGGCATAGTAAATAAAGCAGAAATAGATGTTTTTCTAGAACTCTCTTGCTTTTCCCAAGATCCAGCAGATGTTGGCAATTTGATCTCTGGTTCCTCTGCCTTTTCTAAAACCAGCTTGAACATCAGGAAGTTCACGGTTCACATATTGCTGAAGCCTGGCTTGGAGAATTTTGAGCATTACTTTACTAGCGTGTGAGACGAGTGCAATTGTGCGGTGGTTGGAGCATTCTTTGGCATTGCCTTTCTTTGGGATTGGAATGAAAACTGACCTTTTCCAGTCCTGTGGCCACTGCTGAGTTTTCCAAATTTGCTAGCATATTGAGTGCAGCACTTTCACAGCATCATCTTTCAGGATTTGGAATAGCTCAACTGGAGTTCTATCACCTCCACTAGCTTTGTTTGTAGTGATGCTTTCCAAGGCCCACTTGACTTCACTTTCCAGAATGTCTGGCTATAGGACAGTGATCACACCATCGTGGTTATCTGGGTTGTGAAGATCTTTTTTGTACAGTTCTTCTGTGTATTCTTGCCATCTCTTCTTAATATCTTCTGCTTCTGTTAGGTCCGTACCATTTCTGTCCTTTAGCGAGCCCATCTTTGCATGAAATGTTCCTTTGGTATCTCTGATTTTCTTGAAGAGATCTCTAGTCTTTCCCATTCTGTTGTTTTCCTCTATTTCTTTGCATTGATCGCTGAAGAGGGCTTTCTTATCTCTTCTTGCTATTCTTTGGAATTCTGCATTCAAATGTTTATATCTTTTCTTTTCTCCTTAGCTTTTTGCTTCTCTTCTTTTCACAGCTATTTGTAAGGCCTCCCCAGACAGCCATTTTGCTTTTTTGCATTTCTTTTCCATGGGGATGGTCTTGATCCCTGTCTCCTGTACAATGTCACGAACCTCATTCCATAGTTCATCAGGCACTCTATCTATCAGATCTAGGCCCTTGAACCTATTTCTCACTTCCACTGTATAATCATAAGGGATTTGATTTAGGTCATACCTGAATGGTCTAGTGGTTTTCCCTACTTTCTTTAATTTAAGTCTGAATTTGGCAATAAGGAGTTCATCTTCTGAACCACAGTCATCTCCTGGTCTTGTTTTTGCCGACTGTATAAAGCTTCTCCATCTTTGGCTGCAAAGAATATAATCAATCTGATTTCGGTGTTGACCATATGGTGATGTCCATGTATAGAGTCTTCTCTTGTGTTGTTGGAAGAGGGTGTTTGTTATGACCAGTGCATTTTCTTGGCAAAACTCTATTAGTATAAGAAACCCAAGTAAGTCGGTAGGTGTTGCAAGAGGGCATCAGAGGGCAAACACACTGAAACCATACTCACAGAAAACTAGTCAATATAATCACACGAGGACCACAGCCTTGTCTAACTCAATGAAATTAAACCATGCCCATGGGGCAACCCAAGACGGGTGGGTCATGGTGGAGAGATGTGACAGAATGTGGTACACTGGAGAAGGGAATGGCAAACCACTTCAGTATTCTTGCCTTGAGAACCCCATGAACAGTATGAAAAGGCAAAATGATAGGATACTGAAAGAGGAACTCCCCAGGTCAGTAGGTGCCCAATATGCTACTGGAGATCAGTGGAGAAATAACTCCAGAAAGAATGAAGGGATGGAGCCAAAGCAAAAAGAATACCCAGCTGTGGATTTGACTGGTGATAGAAGCAAGGTCCGATGCTGTCAAGAGCATATTGCATAGGAACCTGGAATGTCAGGTCCATGAATCAAGGCAAATTGGAAGTGGTCAAACAAGAGGTGGCAAGAGTGAATGTTGACATTCTAGGAATCAGCAAACTGAAATGGACTGGAATGGGTGAATTTAACTCAGATGACCATTATATTTACTACTGCGGGCAGGAATCCCTCAGAAGAAATAGAGTGGCCATCATAGTCAACAAAAGAGTCTGAAATGCAGTACTTGGATGCAATCTCAAAAACGACAGAATGATCTTTGTTTGTTTCCAAGGCAAACCATTCAATATCACAGTAATCCAAGTCTATGCCCCAACCAGTAACGCTGAAGAAGCTGAAGTTGATCGGTTCTATGAAGACTTACAAGACGTTTTAGAACTAACACCCCCCAAAGATGTCCTTTTCATTATAGGGGACTGGAGTGCAAAAGTAGGAAGTCAAGAAACACCTGGAGTAACAGGCAAATTTGGCCTTGGAATACAGAATGAAGCAGGGAAAAGCCTAATAGTTTTACCAAGAAAATCCAAGGAGCAAGGGTCTTTTAATTTCATCACCACAATTATTTTCAATTCCATGAAAGCAAAATCTGCCATTGTTTCCACTTTTTACTCATCTATTTGCCATGAAGTAATGGGACCAGATGCCATGACCTTACTTTTGAGAATGTTGAGTTTTAAGCCAGTTTTTCACTCTCCTCTTTCACCCTCATCAAGAGGCTCTTTAGTTCCTCTTTGCTTTCTGCCATTAGGTTTGTGTCATCTGCATGTCTGAGGTTGGTGGTATTTCTCCTGACAATCTTGATTCCAGTTTGTGATTAATTCAGCCTGACATTTTATATTATATGCTATGCATGTATGTTAAATAAGCAGGTTTACAATATACAGCTTTGATGTCCTCCTTTCCTAAGTTTAAACCCGTCCATTGTTCCATTTCTGGTTCTGTTGCTTCTTGACCTGTACACAGGTTTCTCAGGAGGCAGGAAATGTGGCTTGGTAGTCCCATTTCTTGAAGTGTTTTCCAGTTTGTTGTAATCCACACAGTCAAAGGCTTTAGTGTAGCCAATGAAGCAGATGTTTTTTCTGCAATTCCCTTGGTTTTTATATGATCCAATGGATCTTGGCAATTTGACCTCTCATTTCTCTAATTTTTAACCCACTTGTACATCTGGAAGTTCTCAGTTCATGTACTGCTGAATTCTAGCTTGAAAGATTTTTAGCATTAGCTTGCTGGCCTTTTAAATGAGCACAATTATATGGTAGTTTTGGCATTATTTGGCATTACCTTTCTTTGGGATTGGAATGAAAACTGACCTTTTCCAGTACCATGGCCACTGCTGAATTTTCCAAATTTGCTGACATATTGAGTGCAGCACTTTAACAGCACCATCTTTTAGGATTTGAAATACCTTATATGGAATCCCATCACATCCACTAGCTTTGTTCACAATAATGCTTCCTAAGGCTCACTTGACTTCATACTCTGGGGTGTCTGGCTCTATGTAAGTTACCACATCATTGTGGTTTTTCAGGTCATTAAGATCTTTTTTGCATAGTTCTTTCTTCTGTGTATTCTTGACACTTCTTTTCAATCTCTTCTACTTCTCTTATGTCCTTGAAGTTTCTGTCCTTTATTGTTCCCATCTTTGAATGAAATGTTCACTCGGTTTCTCTAATCTTCTTAAAGAGGTCTCTAGTCTTTCCCATTCTATTGTTTTCTTCTTTCCCCTTAGAAGTAGTTATAAGGAACCACCATGTTTCTAGAGAAACACTATAGAGACTATGGGGCCCAGAAAACTGTGGAGAAAATCAATAAGGATATTAAGAAAAATACTGATATATTAACATTTCTATATTCTGTTCTGACCCTCAAACAGCAGAATGCAATTCCTACACACATACAGAACATATTCTGGGCCATAAAACAAATCTAAATCAATTTTAAAGTATTCCTGACCTGTAAAAATTATGTTTCTGAAAACAATGACATTAAACTGTAAATCAATAGAAAGATCTGTGGATAATGCTCAAATATTTATTTAAAAAATGCAACATTCCAAAATAGCACAGTCAAAAAAGAAATACAGAGGGAAATTAGAAAATATTTTGAATTGAATGAAAATAAAACATATCATATGAAAATGTGTGTGTTGCCACTAGAGTAGTACTTAGGGAACATTTATAGGTTTGTGCCTATTGTATTAAATATTAGAAAAGAAGAAAGATCTCAAAACAATAAATTTCACTTCTACCTTAAGAAACTAGGGTATAAGAGCAAATAAAACCAAATTATGCAACAACAACAACAAAAATGAGTTAGGTAAGAATTTGAGTGAGTGAGTGAGTGAATTCGCTTAGTCGTGTCCGACTCTTTGTGACCCCATGGACTGTAGCCTACCAGGCTCCTCCATCCATGGGATTTTCCAGGCAAGAATACTGGAGTGGGTTGCCATTTCCTTCTCCAGAAGATCTTCCCAACCCAGGGATTGAAGCCAGGTCTCCCACATTGTAGGCAGACACATTACCGTCTGAGCCACCAGGTAAGAATTTAATGAAATATAAAGCAGAATCAATAGAAATTGTTAAAGCATAAAAACTGGTTTATAAACATCAAGCCAGATAGACAAGTAAAAAGAGAAAGGATGAAAAAAGACACAGATCACCATTAGCAGGGATGAAAAAGGTGAGACAGTAACCAAATATCAAAAAGAAAATGAATAAATAAAATGATCAACTTTATGTCAATAAATTTGAAGACAGGTGAAATGAACAAGTTTTTTTTAAAAAAAAACAAGGTGTCAAGGTTCATGCAAGAAAAATTCATAATGTGAAGATTCCTTTATCCTACAGAAATTAATTTTATAGTTAAAAAAAATTCCTAAAACAAAAATTCCTGACACAAATGCCTTACTGGAGAATTCAATCAATACTTAAGAAAGAAAGAATACTGATTCTACACAAGCAGTTCTATAAAACTGAAGAAAAAGGAATGTTTCCCAGCTCATTCTATCAATTTGTAAAAGAATAAAGACTGGAAAGGGAAAAGTTCAAATTTATATTTTTATGAACATAGATAAAAATATTAAAAATAACATTTGAACAAACAAATTGATGATATTTAAAAAGAACAATGTATCATGAGTGATAAGTGAATCTCCAAGTGGAAGATTCACCAAGGAACATACATTTTTTTAATATTCAAAAGTCAATCAAGATAATTTACCATATTGGCAAACTGGAAATAATTATAAGACTAACTTGGTAAATGCAGATTGAACATTAGACAAATCCATCATTCCTTTGTGATAAAACAAACAAAACTTATTCTTAGTAACTTAGGAATAGAAGGCAACTTCCTCAACCTGAAATACATAGCTTTAAAAATCCTTTAACTAAAATAATAGTGATAGAAAAACTCAATGATTTTCCTCTAAGATCAAGAACAAAACAAGAATATCTATTCTTGCCACTTGTATTCATCATTTTACTGGAGTTTCCAGTCTGTGCAATCAGATAGAAAAATATATGAAACGCATTCTGCTTGGAAAGCAAGAAGTAAAATAGTCTTTGTCTATAGATGACACTAAAGTTTATGAAGAAAATTAGACAAATATATAAAGTAGTTATAAGAAATAATAAGGGTTTTTACCAACATTGCAAGATACAACATGAAAATAAAAAATACACTGTGTTTCCACCTAAGTTGAAATGAAATATTATACCACCAAAATATGAAATGTTTATAAATAAATCTAACAAAAGATATGAAACAGTTGTATGCTGAAAACTACAAAATGCTGCTGAGAGCAACTAAAGATACCACTGAATGGAGAAGTATATATCTTGTTTGTGGATCAGAAGGTTCAACACTGTGGTGTCAATTCTTTTCAAATTGATCAAACCACATTTAAAACCTCAGGTAGATTTTTGTAGAAGCTGACAGGCTGATCCTAAAATTTATATGAAAATTCAAAAGATTTAGAGTCAATCAAGAAAAATTCATAATGTGAAGATTCCTTTATGTCCTAAAGAAATTAACTTTATAGTTAAAAATCTTCCTCAAATGAAAATTCCTGGCACAAATGCCCTCATTGGAAAATTCAATCAATAATTAAGAGAGAAAGAATACTGATTCTATACAAGCAGTTCCATAAAAGTGAAGAAGAAGGACTATTTCCCAGCTCATTTTATCAGGTTGAAAAAGAATAAAGGCAGGAAAGGGAAAAGTGATGGTGATGAATAATTCATCGTCTTAAGAAAAAAAAATCATCTAACCAGATGCATAAAATACATATAATAAAATCTACCTCCCTATGAAATAAAGTCTCTTAGCAAATGAAAAATATTTTTGACATAGTCATACAATGGAATATGGCAAGAAATGAAGAAACACAGCTATGAAAAAGAACATGAAAATAGTATATTGAGTGAAGCCACATACAAAAATTACATACATTTGACATCCCTTATTAGAATCCAAAGAACAAGCAAAATTTATCTATGGTGATAATAAGAACTAGAATGACAGTTTCTGTGGAAGAATGGATTGACTTGAAGTGGGTACTGCCAACTCCTTAGGTAAAGGAAAATAATTTATACATTTGTTACATAAATTATAATTATTTATACTGTATTTCACCACTACTTTAGTGTATATCTCCAAAGGAATTACCAGTTTCTCTCACAGCAGTATCATGATCATATCTCAAAATCACAGTAGTTTCTTAGTATCATCTGGTATTTGATTCATACTCATATTTCCCCAACTGAAATATTGAGGAAATATCAAGTATTTCTCTGAAATACCCTTCTACAGTGAATAATATCGTCTCTTATGCCTCTGTAAACTTAGAAATGCCACTGCTGCTAAGTCGCTTCAGTCGTGTCCGACTCTGTGCGACCCCATAGATAGCGGCCCACAGGCTTCCCCGTCCCTGAGATTCTCCAGGCAAGAACACTGGAGTGGGTTGCCATTTCCTTCTCCAATGCATGAAAGTGAAAAGTGAAAGTGAAGTCGCTCAGTCGTGTCTGACTCTTTACGACCCCATGGACTGCAGCCTACCAGGCTCCTCCATCCATGGGATTTTCCAGGCAAGAGTACTGGAGTGGGGTGCCATTGCCTTCTCCAGAAATGCCACAGATCTTCCTTTATATTTTGTTCCATGAACTTGGGAGAAAATCAGCTTTCTTCTAGGATTTATCTAATGCATCCTGATCATTTCTTTTACATATCTGTCTATTCTCTACATTTATTATAAAGAGAATTTACATCTATGGACTTCACTGAATTCAGATTTAAAAATTAGACAAGAGTACTTTATTTTTTTTTTTCTCTCTCTTTTTATTTTATTTTTAAACTTTACATAATTGTATTAGTTTTGCCAAATATCAAAATGAATCCGCCACAGGTATACATGTGTTACTTTAGAAGTGAAGCTGTATATTACACTTGGTTAACATCAGTATACACATGTATCTTATTTATCTTTCTATTAGTTTGGATGAAAATTAACTTTGAGATTCATGGGAATATACTTTAATTCTTCCATTGAAAATTCCTATATTACTCTAGATGACACTTTGGACACTATAAATAATCAATTCATAATTTTTTTAATATAATGGTGTTGTTGTTTAGTCATCAAGTCATCGCCAATTCTTTTGTGATCTCATGGACTAGACTGTACCCTCTCAGGCTCCTCTGTTTATAGGATTTCTCAGGCAAGAAAACTGGATTGGGTTTCCATTTCCTTCTCCAGGGGATCTTCTGACTCAGGGCTCGAACTTATGTCTCATACTTTGGCAGTCAGATTCTTTAGCACTGAGCCATCAGGGAAGAAAATATTTTCTTCCAATATAATGGTGTTAGCTTGAGGAAATTATTTAGTAAGAATAGTGGTGAGTTAAAAAAAAAAATTCCACTGTATATTTATTAGATGGGGTTCTTTTATAAAGAGAGTTTTTTCCTATCACAAATGTTATTTGGTTACCTTCAGATATAGGTTTTACTAGAAAAGACAGAAAAAATCCTTAAATAACCAACTCTCAGATTAAAGACTTGGTGCAAGAGCTACTTTCAAAACAAATGCAGGACTCTTTGTCATACTGATTTAGTTAAAATAATATAAAATATAAAATAAATAATGATAATCAATTCATTTTTAATCATCAGGATCTGAATTTTGTACAAAGAACAAGAGTAAACAGAGGTTTCTATACATTCCTTACCCAGACTGCCTACAAAGATGATAATATTTTCCATTTCCAAGAAACCTAGAGAAATTTCTGTGTAAAAGTAAAAAATTCAATTTAAAAAGACAAAGATAATAAGAAATTGTCATCCTAATAGGAAATAGCATGTCCTAGGAGAAAGTAGAGAGGAGATATTTTAGGATTCTGGAATCAGCCAAGGGTCGAGGCTCTCATTAGAACTGAACTAGGAAGGAAAGTAATGCTATTAGGATAATACTGATTGTATTTATTTCAACACATATATTGTATGAAACTATATAAATTACGAAAGTATTTATGAATAAAATATGATATTTGAGATTTTCTTCTTAGAAATAATTCAGTAGTGGGAAGATATAATGTTTGCAGTACAGAACTGTATTTGTGTTGGTGTTGATGAAGTCAAGTCTGCAGTACATGAAGTTGTGTTCCACTGTTCTCTTCACTTTCATGTATTTATCTTTTTTCATTAAGAAATGTATGAATTCATAATGATTTTCTAAATATTGAAAACCACATGAAGTGTATGTGTCTCTTTTGAAGAGAGAGAGCTATTTTCATAGATCTTATTTTTGACAGATTCTATTATCTAAATATTTAATAAGCTTTTGGGACTTCAAAGCAATGGTTTGTTTCTATAGGGAACTATTAAAATGTCTGTCAAGGCATTAAAATGTCTATTAGTATTTTCTCTCTCCTCTTTGATACATATAGCTGAAAAAACCCCTCTTTCCATAATTTAATATAGTGAATTGCTCTATCTGAAAACAGACCTGTAAGTGATTATGATACTTAGGCAAATCAGTAACACTTGACAATATGAATTGATTGTTTCTTTTAATAATTTTGAAAGTAGTATCACATAGTTATTCATTTTTAAGTCAAATGTACATGAAATAAGGGATCAAGTTTACTACTCTCATGTCAATGGCATTGCTCAGAAGATAATTTTGAAACATGAGGGCAAGGGGTAGAAAGAAATGTTATTCAACACATCAAGGACTGTATATTAAGTCCCACAGTTGGTGAGTTGAGATCCAGGTTATAGTTCAGGCTCTGTTATAAAAGCATAATTATTTGATGGTCTTGTTCTTTTATATATAAAATAGAATTTAGTATAGAGAGGATCTCCATTTTATACAGGTGATGGTTGGGTTAAGAGATTTGAGGCAGTGTGAAGCATACTTCACTAACCAAAGGATAATCAGGAAATCCTACTTGCAGTATTGTTTCTTAGAACAACCAATTTATATTTTTAAATGTAAAATAATAAGTAACAAAGGTAAAGTTTCTGAAAAATAATGTTAAAGAATGCCAAAAATGATAAAACTCCCCAGAAAGCAGGAATAGAAGGAATATACCTCAACATAAAATCTATATATGACAAACCCCACATCAAAATTTATCCTTAATGGTGAAAAATTGAAAGCATTTCCCTTAAAGTCAGGAACAGGACAAGGGTGCCCACTTTCACCACTACTGTTCAACATAGTTTTGGAAGTTTTGGCCACAGCAATCAGAGCAGAAAATAAATAAATAAATAAATAAAAGGAATCCAAATTGGAAAAGAAGAAGTAAAACTCTCACTGTTTGCAGATGACATGATCCTCTACATAGAAAACCCTAAAGACTCCACCAGAAAATTACTAGAGCTAATCAATGAATATAGTAAAGTTGCAGGATATAAAATCAACACACAGAAATCCCTTGCATCCCTATACATGAACAATGAGAAAACAGAAAGAGAAATTAAGGAAACAATTCAATTCACCATTGCAACGAAAAGAATAAAATACTTAGGAATAAATCTACCTAAAGAAACAAACGACCTATATATAGAAAACTATAAAACACTGATGAACTATATCAAAGAGGACACAAATAAATGGAGAAATATACCGTGTTCATAGATCGGAAGAATCAGTATAGTGAAAATGAGTATATTACCCAAAGCAATCTATAGATTCAATGCAATCCTTGTCAAGCTACCAATGGTATTCTGCACAGAACTGGAACAAATAATTTCACAATTTGTATGGAAATACAAAAAACCTTGAATAGCCAAAGCAATCTTGAAATAAGAATGGAACTGGAGGAATCAACCTGCCTGACTTCAGGCTATACTACAAAGCTACAATCATCAAGACAGTGTGGTACTGGCACAAAGACAGAAACATAGATCAATGTTACAAAATAGAAAGCCCAGAGATAAATCCATGCACCTATGAACACCTTATCTTTGACAAAGGAGGCAAGACTATACAATGGAGAAAAGACAATCTCTTTAACTAGTGGTGCTGGGAAAACTAGTCAACCACTTGGAAAAGAATGAAACTAGAACCTTTCTAACACCATACACAAAAATAAACTCAAAATAGATTAAATATCTAAACATAAGATCAGAAGCTATAAAACTCCTAGAGAAAAACATAGGCAAAACACTCTCCGACATAAATCACAGCAAGAACCTCTATGACCCACCTCCCAGAGTAATGGAAATAAAAGCAAATATAAACAAATGGGACCTAATTAAACTTAAAAGCTTCTGCACAACAAAGGAAACTATAAGCCAGGTGAAAAGACAGCCTTCAGAATGGGAGAAAATAATAGCAAATGAAGCAATTAACAAAGAATTAATCTCAAAAATACACAAGCAACTCCTGCAGCTCAATTCCAGAAAAATAAATGATGCAATCAAAAAATGGGCCAAAGAACTAACAGACATTTATCCAAAGAAGACATACAGATGGCTAACAAACATATGAAAAGATGCTCAACATCACTCATTATCAGAGAAATGCAAATCAAAACCACAATTAGGTACCATCTCACACTGGTCAGGATGACTGCTATCCAAAAGTCTACAAGCAATAAATGCAGGAGAGGGTGTGGAGAAAAGGGAACCCTCTTACCTTGTTGGTGGGAATGCAAACTAGTACAGCCACTATGTAGAGCAGTGTGGACATTCCTTAAAAAACTAGAAATAGAATTGCCATATGACCCAGCAATCCCACTACTGGGCATACATACTGAGGAAACCAGAATTGAAAGAGACATGTGTATCCCAATGTTTGTCATAGCACTGTTTATAATAGCCAGGACATGAAAACAACCTAGATGTCCATCAGCAGACGAATGGATAAGAAAGCTGTGGTACATATACATAATGGAGTATTACTCAGCCATTAAAAAGAATACATTTGAATCAATTCTAATGAGGTGGATGAAACTGGAGCCTGTTATACAGAGTGAAGTAAGCCAGAAAAAAAAAAAAAAAAAAAACACCAATACAGTATCAGTTCAATTCAGTTCAGTTCAGTCGGTCAGTCTTGTCCAACTCTTTGCGACCCCATGAATTGCAGCATGCCAGGCCTCCCTGTCCATCACCAACTCCCACAGTTCACTCAAACTCACACCACTGAGTCGGTGATGCCATCCAGCCATATCATCCTCTGTCGTCCCCTTTTCCTCCTGACCCCAATCCCTCCCAGCATCAGAGGCTTTTCCAATGAGTCAACTCTTTGCATGAGGTGGCCAAAGTAGCAGAGTTTCAGCTTTATATGGAATTTTAAAAAATGGTAATGATAATCTTATATGTGAGACAGCAAAAGAGACACATATGTATAGAACAGTCTCTTGGACTCTGTGGGAAAAAGCAAGGGTGGGATGATTTGAGAGAATAGCATTGAAACATGTATATTACAATATGTGAGACAGATCACCAGTCCAGGTTCAATGCATGAAACAGGGTGCTCAGGGCTGGTGCACTGGTATGACCCAGAGGGATGGGATGGGGAGGGAGGGGGGTTCAGGATAGGGAACACATGTACACCCATGGCTGATTCATGTCAATGTATGACAAAACCACTACAATATTGTAAAGTAATTAGTCTCCAATTAAAATTAACTAAAAAGTAATAAAAGCAAAAAAAAAAAAAAAGAATGGCAAAAATTACCTACTGGCTTGACTTCATTTTTTATATTAATTGAAGCTTCAATACTTTGGCCACATGATGCAAACATCTGATTCATTGGAAAATACCCTGATGCTGGGGAAGATTGAGGGCAGGCGGAGAAGGGAACTACAGAGAATGAGATGGTTGAATTGCATCATTGACTCAATTGATATGAGTTTGAGCAAACTCCAGGAGATAGTGAAGGACAGGGAAGCCTGGCATGCTGCAGTACATGGAGTCTCAAGAGTTGGAGATGAAACATCAACTGAACAACAACATATATTTTTAATTTTTTAAAAAAGTATTCAATGTTTCCAGTAGTTTATTCCATGGAATCAGAGCCTCATTAAAGACTCTGGAAAAACATAAGGATAGGATCCTTTAGTTAAGTCAGTTTGGGTAACATATTTGGAAAACTTATTATACAAAACATGTTTACATTTATGAGAAGATTTTAGGAATGACTTGGTCAAACTTCATTTAATCTAGAATTTCCCAAGCACATCTGACTACAGAACTATTTGTAGGTATAGAGTGCCATTGTGGAAGTAGAGGTGTCTCTCTTTCTTTTTAACAAGACAAACATGCTATACAAGTACTCTATGACATACATTGTGCTGAGCCCAGGAACTAAAAAGATGAAGTTTTGGGTGTATATCTCTTCTTTTATGGCTCTCTACCCTTATACTGGCTTCCCAGGTGGCTCAGTGGTGAAGAACTGCCTGCCAGTGCAGGAGACGAAGGAGATGTAGATTTGATCTCTGGGTTGGGAATATCACCTGGAGGAGGAAACGGCAACCCACTCCAGTATTTTTCCCTGGAAAATCACATGGACAGAGGAGCCTGGTGAGTACACTACAGTCCATGAGGTCCCAAAGAATTGGACACAACTGAGCAACTCAGCATGCATGCTCACACCCTTATGGTATTGTTTTCTTACCTGTAGGAGAAAATATATAACAGGTATTTATAAATCATTTGAGGATATTTGTCAATAGCACATGCTTACTCCACTTACCTCCAATCTTCTTCCCAATATGAAAATAATTTGCAAGGAGGAAAAGACATGTGCATTAAAATAATATCTACTTTGATTCTAAAATTGATTGTCCCATTTTATAACTACTGCCCTAGTTGCCAGAACCCTTTAAACTGTTCCATGATGTCATTATTCTATATGCTAAAACAGTTATCATATATAATTTCCTCCTAAATGCCTTGCTTTTTCCAACATCAGCAAGTATAGCCCTTTGTTTTAATCCCTCTTTGACAGTGATAATGGGTGGCCATGAGTTTTAATCAGATAGAAGAATCCTCCTAATAGTTAGCTATTAAATCGCATTGCCAGTAACCTATTATAAAATGCTTTACTGAGAAATATGGAGGTATTCTTTTTGTGCAAAGCATAATACAGAATGTAAAGAAGCTTAAGTCTGGGAACCACCTCCTGAAAAGCTTGGGTGGTTTACTTATGGACTGTTAGATGAGAGTGAAAGACCTTCAGTCAATCAGATATAAGTACAAACTGAGACTGCACCAAGAGTCACTAAGAAGGAGTTCTCTGCGGATAATCACAGTCAACTTTCATGCAATGAGAAGGGCTATGAGAGTGCAAGATAAATAAAGTCACATAGAATAGAAAGAGACACATTTACAATAAAGTTATATTTATAATATATTTTACTAGATCAGAACATTGTGGTGGAAAAGTTTGTCAAGGTAATTTTGGATTGGATTGTAGAGGGGAGGCTCACGAGTGTCAAAAGCATGATGAAGATTAAGGAAGAAAGAAGAAAAGGAGACACACCATGCAATTTCCCCATTTTTCTCCTTTCACTACTATTCCCATTTACTATTGCCAGGTCACTTTGCTTAAACCTTAAAATTCCTAATGATCAGTACATGAAAACAAAGATTATACAAAGCCTTCATGATAGTTACTTCTTACTCTGAGAAGAAACAGGTTTAGTGTATTAATGATAGTTTTATAAAAAGATACTGTGTTTTTGTACTCTTGTGGTGACTATATATTTATTAAACCTACTTTTCAACTTCATAAATTTTCCTATTCAGTAATTATGATATGAAATTTCAGTCAGCTGTCATCTGCTCTTGAGTGAGCTGACTGACAGCATCGCCGTCTTGTGATAGGTTATTGATAAGTAGAAGCAGACAGTAGTCCTTTAGCTCAGTTTTATACCATTATTCTAGAAAGACCTCCAATTCTAAAAGATGTAACCTCTCTGTTACAACAGCAACAGCACCTTTTGGAATATGTTTGCATACTGATAAGTTGGTTGATGGGCTTTGAGAGGTATATAAGCATGCCCCTAGCAAAATGTGAGAGCTTACAAGAGATTTCTCTTTATCCTTAGAAGTAGCATGTCCAAGAAAGGCTCAATGTCAGAAAAAAAACCTAGAAGCATCTGCTTTATACCTATCTTGTGGCTAGAGAAGTAGAGATGACAAGACTGTCAGCTTGTCAGTTGTAGGAGTACAAAAGAAATTTCAACTAAGAGTCAAGCTGAAAATGTCATCATTTGTAAAAAGCACCCCTTAGACTTCATTTTCAAAGCTGATGTATTTTTGCACTTTTGCCAAAATGCAATTACATGCACAGTTGCACAGGCAAATACATGGGAATATTTTCATAAGAGTAATTTACAGTAAACAGCAAGTGCAATTAGAAACTGAGAAGGTTTTTCCTTCACACAGTTATGTGACTAATTGAACAGCAAATGGTATTATAAAGAATTTAGAGAAGAAAGTGTTTTGCCAGCACAAGCACTGCCAATCAGTGTCTTTGTGACATCAACATATTTGGTTCCACCTATTCATTAACCTAAGTGGGGTCTGTGATTGTTCTTAAATCAGCACACAAAGTACCTTCTAAACACAAAGGAAAATAGAAAAGCATAGAAGATATATTTATAAAAATATGAAAAAGATTTATATTTATAAATCAGATCTTCGGCTTCCATGTTCAAAGATGTTTTTCCAGATAGAGTCCATGTCTGTCAAGAATTCTAACGGCTCTCATGGAGACAATTCTCTGCCACAGAACAAAATTTACCCCAAGCAATCTGTGACAAACAGTTTGCTTGTTGACTAATTTCTAGGAGAAGGATACAGAAAAAAAGAAAAAAACAAAACAAACAAAAAAACCCATGAGCATTTGGATTTCATTTCCTCTCATTCATTTTACTAAGAAAATGGGAATGAGTATTTCAGTCAACAGTCCTCAACAGGCTAAAAATTCAGATTTCATTCAGTGATAGTTTTCTTGGTATAATTCTTATCTATAATGTGGTGACAAGTTGGTAACAAAATGCTCTTAAAAACTAACTGGAAAAT
Organism: Bos indicus x Bos taurus; assembly: GCF_003369695.1. Taxonomy (NCBI): domain Eukaryota; kingdom Metazoa; phylum Chordata; class Mammalia; order Artiodactyla; family Bovidae; genus Bos; species Bos indicus x Bos taurus. The sequence goes on along the minus strand of NC_040103.1, from coordinate 22,077,577 downwards.
CTGTGGATTTCATCAGATTTATTATGGGACAATGAAAAAAGTAGTCCATGTTAATTAAAGTAAATGCAAGGAAATATGCCATATACCTATCTTTGACAATTTAATATGATGCATGGAGGAACTGCTTAGTCTTATTATACCTATGTACGTGTAAAATTTCACATGTTAATATAAAAGGTGGACTTTATCTCTCTTCATGACTATTACATGCACCTTGGCGCATAAGCATTCTAACTTCCTACTTTCACAATCCTAGCTTTTCCAGCCTCAGTGTTAAAACTATTTTTCCACAGCTAAAGCAAACAAAAATAACTCTTCTGTAAGGGCTATCACCTCTAATTCAGAGTTATGCTTTCTCTGCATACTCCATGCTACTTCTGAATATAACATGAAATTCCTATTGTTGTAGCCACACTTTCCAGGAAACAAACTCATTCAGAAGGACAATGCAGATGGTGGAGTGCAGTTTATTACACTGGTGGGCCCAAGGCAGAGTCTCCTCTTAGCCAAGGACCCCAACTAGTTTTTATGAAAGCCTTATACACCCTAAGTGTACGTGCCCAAAACCACCTCCCCAAATTCCCTGAAGCTAGTCTGAACAAAGGAAAAGAAAGATACAATCAAAGTTAACCCGTGATTCATATGCCTTATGCCTAGGTAGTTAACCGTGGACAATTATCAATAGGCCTGTGGTGATACCCCAATAAGCATAATAGAATTTATGATTCTATTTGGTTACACAGATAATTAGGGTATTCCTTTAGGCTACGGAGAGTTTAAGTACAAGCCCTGGGACTCTTCCATCTGGGGGATCTGGTTTTCCAGTTGATATGTTGTTTCTATAGGTACTGGGCATATAGCTCAAAGTCCATAGTCCAACCCAAGATGGAGTCCTGCTTTCAAGATGAAGCCTGTTCTGTCTGTTTCCTCCTTCACTATATCCATTTGGAAAGCAATACATTAATCATAAGAATCAAATTCGGTTTAGTAAAGGCAGTTAGTGATTGGTGACCTAACACCATGAGTATCTTTAATATTATCCTGACAAAACAAACAAACAAAAAGCAAACTCGTCAAATTCCATGAGTTTTCAGTTGACTGTAAATAAATGAATGAGACTAAAATACAGGCAAATCAGAATTCATAAAAAATAATTACATTAAATCTGACAAGGTAGTATATATGTAGACATGCAAAGATAAACAATGGTATAAGATAAACTAGACATGTAAAACAGAGAAGGCAATGGCAGCCCACTCCAGTACTCTTGCCTGGAAAATCCCATGGACGGAGGAGCCTGGTGGGCTGCAGTCCATGGGGTCGCTAAGAGTCGAACACAACTGAGTGACTTCACTTTCACTTTTCACTTTCATGCATTGGAGAAGGAAATGGCAACCCACTCCATGTTCTTGCCTGGAGAATCCCAGGGACGGGGGAGCCTGGTGGGCTTCCGTCTATGGGGTCGCACAGAGTTGGACACGACTGAAGTGACTTAGTGGTAGCAGCAGCAGACATGTAAAATGTATATTTTCAAACAGAACTTTCTATGAAGGTTTAAAGAAGAAAGAAAGCATTAGGTACTAGATAAATGCTCTGGATTTTCATGGGATGTCAAAAAATATGACAAAAGAAAGACTTCCCTAGAATTAATAAAAATGCATGCAAATAAAACTTCAGATTCTTGATCATAAAGTTTTCAAATTATTTCTAGATAATGATGAATAAAACATTTATATATTGTATGGAGCGGGTTAGAAAGGTGTGTGGCAGACAGGACAGCTAACAAGGAAACCTAAAGAAGTCTTTAGTTATAAATAAAATATAAATATATCAGTTTCTCTGCAATCCAAATTTTAGGACAGAAATTTGTCTGAGTCCTAATTTCAATTATTAAAATGAAGTAAATACATAAATTGAGTAATACTCTTTCTCAATTGGCCTTTGTTTCTTTATTGGTATTACCTGGAGTTGAATTTCTCAACATATCTGATAAAGAGTGTTGGTTTAGTGTACATATATCAGATTTACCTAGTAGACTTGGTAACCTACAGGTTCCTGGACCCCATCTCCAGCATTTCTGATTCAAAAAGTCTGGGTGCAGCCTGAAACCTTATTTCTAACAAGTTCCCACTTGATGCTGATACTTCTGGTTTTTGGATCACATTTTGAAAACTACTGGCATAGTGGAATATGTATTAACAGATATTAAAACATTTCATTGTGCTATGAACTGGGAACATTAGGTTAGGAACCTCAAATAGGTGATTTCCTTTCTGCAGTATTCCTGAAAACATTTAATATAAAATGTATTTTATCAATATTGCCAAAGAAATATCGCAACAGATGGAGTTAAATAGGCAAGGGGAATTTTATTCAGGATTATTGAAATAGAGGAAAGAACTGAACTCATCACTATTGAAACAAAAGGTAGGAGTTTTTAAATACTAAGGTGTGCTAGTGAAAAATTACCAGATGACTTTAGACAGGGGTTGGTGACTGTGATCAGGCGATCTGTATTTGCTAATGGTACCTTGTGGCTCAGATGGTAAAGAACCTGCCTGCAACAAGGAGACCAAGGTTCTATTCCTGGAATAGAACCCCTGGAGAAGAAAATAATTCCATGGTATTATTTCTTTGAAGAAGATCTAAGAAAGGTTATTCTATGAGAAGGCCTGTCTTCAAGGCTAAACAATATTGATTAAATGTCACTTACGCTCTTTATGATGTTAATCAAACTGGCGTCTCCTGAATTGCAGGCAGATTCTTTACCAATTGAGCTATCAGGGAAGCCTTATGATGTTAATAGCCAAACCAAATTGCATCTTCCTCTGAATAGGAATTGCTTAAAGGGATAAATAGCACAATAGGGTCTAAAGCCTGGACAAAGGAAACACATAAGGTAAAATCTGGTATTTATTCTCAGAATGATAACACATCAATTAACTTTAGCATGAATATGTTACATACACATACAGCAATAGAAATGCTTAGTATCTTTAGAGGTGTATATGCATTTTTGCTGGGCTTTCCAGGTGGTGCTTGTGGTAAAGAACACACCTGCCAATGCAGGAAACATAAGAGATGTAGATTCAATCCCTGGGTCAGGAAGATCCCCTAGAGGAAGGCATGTCAACCCACTCCAGTATTCTTGCCTGGAAAATCTCATGCATAGAGGAGCCTGGCAAGCTATAGTCCGTAGGGTCACAACAGTTGGACACGACTAAAGCACGTACATTTTCACTACATATGTACTGAAAGAAGTAAGTGCTGTATCACATTCATGTGCACAAATGCAACCTGGCCTTTATTTCACATTCTTTGTCTTTCTTCCCACTGTCTTATTTATGATATAGATAAGTAAAGGCTTTATCTTTGAAACAACTTATTTTTAAATTTACTCACAGTGTCAAAACATTATTCTAGGCTTATGGTAAAATACTAGATAAATTTTAAGCATTATATTTACCATTTCTTGCTTTAAAATATATGTGTTTATTGCTTAGATTCATTGTAAGAGATGACATAAGTCAGCTGCTCCTAACTATTACCTTCCAATTGATTATTCTCACTCACACAGAGAAGCAAAAGGCAAGGAGGAAGGGAAAGATAGAGCCAATGAATACAGAGTTTGAAAGAATAGCAAGAACAGATGAGAAAGTCTTGAATGAGCAATGCAAAGAAATAGAGGAAAACAATGGAATGGGAAAGACTAGAGATCTCTTCAATAAAATTAGAGAAACTAAGGGAACATTTCATGCAAAAATGGGCACAATTAAGGACAGAAATGGTAAGGATCTAAGAGAAGCAGAAGAGATTAAGAAGAGGTGGCAAGAATACACTGAAGACCTATACAGCAAAAGATCTTAAGACCCAAATAACCACAATGGTATGGTCACTTACCTAGAGCCAGATATCCCAGAGTGTGAAGTCAAGGGAGCCTTGGGAATCATTACTAAAAACAAAGCTAGTGGAGGTGACAGAATTCCAGCTGAGCTATTTGAAATTGTAAAAGATGTTACTATTCAAGTTCTGCATTCAAAATGTCAGAAAATTGGAAAACTCTGCAATGACCATAGAACTGGAAAAGGTCAGTTTTCATTCCAATCCCAAAGAAAGGTAATGCCTAAGGATGTTCAAACTACCATACAATTGCACTCATTTAATGTGATAGCAAGGTAATGCTCAAAATCTTTCCAGTTAGACTTCAACAGTATGTGAACCAAGAACTTCCAGATGTACCAGATGGGTTTAGAAAAGGCAGAGAAACCAGAGATCAAATTTCCAAGATCCATTGGATCATAGAAAAGCCAAGGGAATTCCAGGAAAAAAAAAATCTACTTCTGCTTCATTGACTTCATTAAGCCTTTGACTGTGTGGATCACAAAAAAAAAAAAAAAAAAACTATGGAAAATTCTGAATTAGATGGGAGTACCAGACTGCCTTACCTGCCTCCTAAGAAAATCTGTATGCAGGTCAAGAAGCAACAATTAGACCTAGACAATGGAATAACTGACTGGTTCAAAATTGAGAAAGGAGTATGTCAAAGATGTATTTTGTCACCCTGTTTCTTTAACTTATATGTAGAGTACATCATGCTAAATGCTGGACTGGATGAATCACAAGATGGAATCAAGATTTTGGGGAGAAATATCAACAACCTCAGATATGCAGATGATGCCACCTAATGGCAAGAAGTGAAGAGGAACTAAAGAGTCTCCTGGTTAAAGCAAAAGAGGAAAATGAAAAAACTGGCTGAAAGCTCAAGATTCAAAAAACTAAGATCATGGCATCCTCTCCCATCAGTTCATGGCAAATAGATGGGGAAACAATGGAAACAGTGACAGACTTTATTTTCTTGAGCTCCAAAATAACTGTGAACATTGACTGCAGCCATGAAATTAAAAGATGATTGCTCCTTGGAAGAAAAGCTATGATAAATGATGTATTAAAAAGCAGAGACATCACTTTTCCAACAAAGGCCTGTATAGTCAAAGTTATGGTTTTTGCAGTAGTCATGTATGGATGTGAAAGTTGGACCATAAAGAAGTCTGAAAGCCAAAGAACTGATGCCTATAAACTGTGGTGCTGGAGAAGACTCTTGAAAGTCCCTTGGACAGCAAGGAGATAAAACCTGTCAGTCCTAAAGAAAATCAACCCTGAATATTTATTGGAAGGACAGGTGCTAAAGCTAAGCTCCAATATTTTGTCCACCTGATGCAAAGAGCAGACACACTGGAAAAGACCCTGATGCTGGGAAATACTGAGGGCAGGAACAGAAGGGGATAACAGAGAATGAGATGGTTGGATGGCATCATCAACTCAATGGTTATGCATTTGAGCAAACTCTGGGACTGCGGAAAATTCTGAAAGAGATGGGAATACCAGAACACCTGATCTGCCTCTTGAGAAATTTGTATGCAGGTCAGGAAGCAACAGTTAGAACTGGACATGGAACAACAGACTGGTTCCAAATAGGAAAAGGAGTTCGTCAAGTCTGTATATTGTCACCCTGTTTATTTAACTTATATGCAGAGTCCATCATGAGAAACGCTGGACTGGAAGAAATACAAGCTGGAATCAAGATTGCCGGGAGAAATATCAGTAACCTCAGATATGCAGATGACACCACCCTTATGGCAGAAAGTGAAGAGGAACTCAAAAGCCTCTTGATGAAAGTGAAAGTGGAGAGTGAAAAAGTTGGCTTAAAGCTCAACATTCAGAAAATGAAGATCACAGCATCCAGTCCCACCACTTCATGGGAAATAGATGGGGAAACAGTAGAAACAGTGTCAGACTTTATTTTTCTGGGCTCCAAAATCACTGCAGATAGTGACTGCAGCCATGAAATTAAAAGGCGCTTACTCCTTGGAAGGAAAGCTATGACCAACCTAGATAGCATATTCAAAAGCAGAGACATTACTTTGCCAACAAAGGTCCATCTAGTCAAGGCTATGGTTTTTCCTGTGGTCATGTATGCATGTGAGAGTTGGACTGTGAAGAAGGCTGAGCGCCAAAGAATTGATGCTTTTGAACTGTGGTGTTGGAGAAGACTCTTGAGAGTCCCTTGGACTGCAAGGAGATTCAACCAGTCCATTGTGAAGGAGATCAGCCCTGGGATTTCTTTGGAAGGAATGATGCTGAAGCTGAAACTCCAGTACTTTGGCCACCTCATGTGAAGAGTTGACTCATTGGAAAAGACTGTGATGCTGGGAGGGATTGGGGGCAGGAGGAGAAGGGGACGACAGAGGATGAGATGGCTGGATGGCATCACTGACTCGATGGACGTGAGTCTGAGTGAACTCCGGGAGTTGGTGATGGACAGGGAGGCCTGGCGTGCTGTGATTCATGGGGTCACAAAGAGTTGGACAGGACTAAGCGACTGATCTGATCTGATCTGATCTGGGAGATAGTGAGATAGGGAGGCCAGATGTGCTGCAGTCCACAGAGTAGCAAGGAGTAGGACATGACAGTGACTGAACAACAACAACATGCAAGCATATTTCTAAATATATATCTATTTTGGGATGTATTTGTAATATATGTTTAAATTACACACATAATACAGTATATTTATTTTTAAGTTACATTTGCTACATGTGCCTTCCTAATCATTAAAATATTTAGCACTCTTATAAAACTTCCTCTACATCAAAGCTCCTTCTACCTTTAAGGAATTCTTCCAATGTATTCATATCAAAATTTGAGGACAAATTGTATTATATATTATTATTATTATGAAATACATAATAATCATAGTATTATTCATGATTGAGATATATACTGTATTAACTACATTTCCTCCCTTACACATCTCCTGTCCTTTCACTTCAGTGATTAAAGCCTCATAGGTGCTTACCTATCATTTCTGCTAAAGAAACTAAAAATAGAAAGAACTCTAAAACTCCTTTCTATATGATCAAACACTTTATGTGATTTTCCAGGGGTTGGATTTTCTTGGAAATAGCTTTTCTGGATCATATCATCCTTCTATTTCAATCTCCCTGTCCCCTATCTGGAGCCCTGTGCAGTTATTTTAACCCATCATAGAAAAATTCCTTTAAAATAAAGACTTTTTTTCCCCCAAAATATTTATGAAGAGAAATCCTCGAGGGGAAAGGGTTCCATTTTTGACACTCAATCCCAGAGAAAAAGATTCCAGACAATAAAAATGAAATACTCTCATGTCATTTATCCTCTCATAGCCTCTGCCCAACATAACCATCTTCTGCTGATATAAACTGTTGTTTTCCTAAACCATACACACACAGCAGCAGCAACAACAAACAATATTCTCTTTTTTGAGATTTAACAATTTTGGGGAAGAAGCTGCTCTATCATCCTACTTTTTTTCCATTTAATGTTATTTTGTAGGTTTTTGTTTTTTTTTTTTCTTCTAGCTTTTGGATATAAAAGAGCAATTCATTTAATCAATGTGAATTTTTTTTCTATTAATACTAGTGAAACCAGCACCAAAAATGGGTTTCTAATTTGCTGTATGACACAAAGACCTCAAATCCCGCTCTGTGACAACTGAGAGGGGTAGGATGGGGTGGCATGGGAAGTGGGAAGGAGGTTTAAAAGTGAAAGAAAGTGAAAGTGAAGTCACACAGTCAGTTGGACTTTTTGTGACCCCATGGACGGTAGCCTACCAGGCTCCTCTGTCCATAGGATTTTCCAGGCAAGAGTACTGGAGTGGGTTGCCATTTCCTTCTACAGGAGATCTTCCCAACCCAGGGATCGAACCTAGGTCTCCCACATTGTAGGCAGACGCTTTACCATCTGAGCCACCAGGGAAGACAGGTTTAAAAAGGAGGGGACATATGTATACCTATGGCTTATTCATGTTGACATATGGCAGAAACCAACAAAATATTATAAAGAAATTATTCTCCAATTAAAAATAAATAAATTAAAAAAATAATTTTAATCCTAAACAGTCCAGGCATAAGTCCTTTTGAAAGAGGTCACCATTACCTCCATTACCCTACCATAGCTTGGCCTCAGGACAAACTCCAGGGAGGTAACACAGTCAGTCGTGTATCAACAGAAAATTGGATTAAAGACCTTGAGCACAGCCCCACCCATCAGAGCAAGACTGATTCCCCAACAACCAGTCCCTCCCATCAGGAAGCTTCCACAAGCCTCTTATCCTTATCTATCAGAGGGCAGAAGGGAAACCACAATTACAGAAGACTAACCAAACTGATCACTTGGATCACAGCCTTGTCTAATGCAATGAAACTATAAGCCATGCTATGTAGGGCCACCCAAGACAGATGAGTCATGTGGAGAGTTCTGAAAAAACAGGATCCACTGGAGAAGGGAATGGCAAACCACTTCAGTATTCTTGTCTTGAGAACCCTATGATCAGTATGAAAAGGCAAAAAGATATGACACTGAAGATGAACTCCCCAGATTTATAGGTGCCCTATATGCTAGAGGAGAAGAGTGGAGAAATAGCTCCAGAAAAAATGAAGAGGCTGAGCCAAAGCAAAAACAATGCCCAGTTGTGGATGTGACTGGTGATGGAAGTAAAGCCTGATGCTGTAAAGAGCAATATTTCATAAGAACCTGGAATGTTAGATCCATGAAACAAGGTAAATTGGAAGTGAAAAAACAGGAGATGGCAAGAGTGAACATCAACATTTTAGGAATACGTGAGCTAAAATGGATGGGAATGGGTGAATTTAACTCAGATGACCATTATATCTACTACTGTGGGCAAGAATCCTTAGAAAAAATGGAGTAGCCCTCACAGTCTACAAAAGAGTCTGAAATGCAGAACTGGGGTGCAATCTCAAAAACAACAGAATGATCTCTGTTTGTTTCCGAGGCAAACCATTTAATATCACAGCAATCCAAGTCTATGCCCCAACCACTAATACCAAAGAAGCTGAAGTTGAATGGTTCTCGGAAGACCTACAAGACCATCTCAAACTAATACTGCAAAAGATGTCCTTTCATGGTAGGGGACTGGGATGCAAAAGTAGGAAGTCAAGAGACACATGGAGTAACAGGCAATTTTGACCCTGGAGTACAAAATGAAACAGAGCCAAGGCTAACAGAGTTTTGCCAAGAGAACACACTGGTCATAGCAAACGCCCTCTTCCACCAACATAAGAGATGATTCTATACATGGACACCACCAAATGGTCAATACTCAAATCAGATTGATTATATTCTTTGCAGCCAAAGATGGAGAAGCTCTATACTGTGAGCAAATTTCAAGACTGGGAGCTGACTGTGGCTCAGAGAATGAACTCCTTATTGCAAAATTCAGACTCAAATTGAAGAAAGTAGGGGAAACCACTGAAACACATTCAGGTATGACCTAAATCAAATCCCTATGTTTATACAGTGGAAGTGACAAATATGTTCAAGGGATTAGATCTGACAGATAGGGTGCCTAAAGAACTTTGGACAGAGGTCATAACATTGTACTGAAGGTGGTGATCAAAACCATCTCTAAAAGAATAAATGCAAGAAAGAAAATGGTTTTCTGAGGAGGCCTTACAAATAGCTGAGAAAAGAAGAGATGTGAAAGGCAGAGGAGAAAAGGAAAGATATATCCATCGGAATGCAGAGTTCCAAAGAATACCAAGGAGAGATATGAAAGCCTTCCACAGTGATCAATGCAAAGAAATAGAGAAAAACAATAGAATGGGAAAGACTAGAGACTCTTCAAGGGAATTAGAGATACCAAGGGAACATATCATGCAAAGTGAAAGTGAAAGTGAAGTTGCTCAGTTGTGTCCGACTCCTTGCGACCCAATAGACTGTAGCCCATCAGGATCCTCCATCCATGGGATTTTCCAGGCAACAGTGCTGGAGTAGATTGCCATTTCCTTCTCCAGGGGATCTCCCCAACCCAGGAATCAAACCCTGGTCTCCCACATTGCGGGCAGACACTTTACCGTCTGAGCCACCAGGGAAGTCACAAAGATGCAAAGATGAGCACAATAAAGGACAGAAATGGTATAGACCTAACAGAAGCAGAAGATATTAAGAAAAGATGGCAAGGATACACAGAAGAACTACACACAAAAAAGGTCTTAATGACCTAGATAATCACAATGGTGTGATCACTCACCTAGAGCCAGACATCCTGGAATGTGAAGTCCAGTGGAGCTTAGGAAGCATCACTATGAACAAAGCTAATGAATGTGATGGAATTCCAGTTGAGCTATTTCAAATCCTAAATGATGATGATGTGAAAGTGCTGCACTCAATATGTCAGCAAGTTTGGAAAACTCAGCAGTGGCCACAGGACCGGAAAAGGTCAACTTTCATTCTAATCTTAAAGAAAGGTAATGCCAAAGAATGTTCAAACTACCACACAATCGCACTTATCTCACACGATAGCAAAATAGCACTCAGAATTCTCCAAGCTAGGCTTTAGCAATATGTGAGCTGAGAACTTCCAGATGTTCAAGCTGGTTTTAGAAAAGGCAGGGAGACCAGAGATCAAATTGCTAATATCCACTGGATCATAGAAAAAGCAAGAGAATTCCAGAAAAACATCTACTTCTGTTTCATTGACTATGCCAATGCCTTTGACTGTGTGGATCCAATAAACTGGAAAATTCTTAGAGATCAGAATATCAGACCACCTTACCTCTTGCTGAGAATTCTGTATGCAGGTCAAGAAGCAACAGTTAGAACTGGACATGGAACAATGGACTGGTACCAATGTCAAGGCTGTATATTGTCATCGTGCTTATTTAACCTATAAGCAGAGTACATCATGTGAAATGCTGGGCTGCATGAAACACAAGTTGGAATCAAGATTGCAGGGAGAAACCAATAACCTCAGATATGCAGATGATACTACACTTATGGCAGATAATGAAAAGGAAATAAAGAGCTTCTTGATTAAAATGAAAGAGGAGAGTGAAAAAGCTGGCTTAAAACTCAAGATTCAAAATCTAAGATCATGGCATCTGGTCCCATCACTTCATGGCAAATAGATGGTGAAACAATGGAAACAATGACAGACTTTATTTTCTTGGGCTCCAAAATCACTGCAGATGGTGATTGCAGCCATGATATTAAAAGAAACTTACTCATTGGAATAAAGGCTGTGATAAACCTAGACAGCATATTAAAAAGCAGAGACTTTATTTTACAAACAAAGGTCCATATAATCAAAGCTATGGTTTTTCCAGTAGTCATGTAGGGATGTGAGAGTTGAACCATAAGGAAAGTTGAGCATCAAAGAACTGATGCTTTGAACTGTGGTGTTGGAGAAGACACTTGAGAGTCCTTTCTACAGCAAGGAGATCCAGTCAGTCCATCCTAAAGGAAATCAGTCCTGAATATTCTTTGGAACCACTGATGCTGAAGTCTCAGTACTTTGACTACCTGACGTGAAGAACTGACTCATTGGAAATTTCCCTGATGCTGGGAAAGCTTGTAGGCCAATGGAGAAGGAGACGACAGAGGATGAGATGGTTGGATGGGATCACTGACTTAATGGACACAAGTTTGAGCAAGCTCTGCGAGTTGGTGAAGGACAGAGAAGCCTGGAGTGCTGCAGTCCATGGGATCACAGAGTCGGACAAGACGCAGAGACTGAACTCAACTGATATGTCAACTATGTGGTAGATATCCCCAGATATATTTTCCTCCTCTCGGGCCCTCAATTATCTAGCAAGCCACAGTTATCTTGAATAAACTCACTCATACATATTCAGAGTATCTATTTTATACTTTGGAAAGTTTCTATGCATGGCTCCTCATCAAATAATTTATGCAGCCTCCAAAAATCTCTTCCTTTGCCCTTTCTTAACATCTTTTTTTTTTTTTTTTTCCCCCAGTACTAGGAGATTTAATATGGATTTAAGCTTCAAATAGGAGCACAGATTAAAGTTGCCTTTATTATTACATTTATTCTTCAGAGTATATTTTAGTTAGAATTTTTCTATTCCTTGATCTGAATCTTATTTCATGCTTCTCACTGCAGACTTATTTCCACATACTGCTTTCTTCAAACCTAATGTACTCTTTTTTCCTATCACTTAGATTTCCTTTATATACTGAATGCAACATATTAAAAAAAAAAAAGGTAAAAAATTACACTTACTATTATCTAACTTTTGCTATATCTCTTGCTAAATCTTTCCACCTACTAAGGAAAAAATAATTTGTGCTTTTTAGGATACACTGTTTTTAACATAAAGATTAGACTAAATTGAACTCAATTATACTATTCCATTATTTTCAGTTAATTATTGTAGTAGTGTAATACTATTTCTTTGTATTGAACATGCTGTGCTTTCAAGGCCCTTGATACATCTGTATAAATCACCTAAGTTATGATTTATTGAGAAGGTCAATTTCTTTTGGAAAAAAGACAGATCTCAGGTTACATCTCAGACCTGAGAAATTTGCTCCTGTGATCTTTAACTTTTTGCTGACTAGATACCTCTTTGATCTGAAACACACCATAAAGGCCTGCTATGCTCTTGGGTTATCCAAAGTCTTTTATATAAAGAAATAGAAAGTGAAATTGAAGAACTGGAGAGAGGAGGGTGAAAGAGAGTGTACGTGTATATACTCAGTTCTTACCCTAAATTCTTTTAAGAGAAAATGGATCAAATAACTCGTCTATCAGACAAGTGTGTACACTCGGGATTTAATACTCCACCTTTCACGCTCTAAACTTGAAAGACAGTCTTTTAGAGTCACTCCTGAGGCACTTCTACTCAATCTCCATAGATTGCTATCAAGAGTACAGAAAATAAAATTAGTCCTTATGATTAGCAAGGTATCCCTAACCTGTTTTATCTGTATTTTATAATAAGATAAATATATTAAGTCTCAGAGTTTTGGTCCTCCTGAGGCACTTTGAAAATGATGCAATAGTTTATTGTCTATTGTTATGGATTGAATTTTGTCCCCCTCAAATTCATATGTTGCGGTCTACCCCACAGTACCTGAGACTTGACCTTATTTGGAAATAGGGTCCTTGCAAATGTAAGTGCTTAAGGTGAAATCATACTGGAGTAGGGTTGGCCCCTAATCGAACATGACAGATATCCTTATAAAAAGGAGAAATTTTGAAACAGATATACGCAGTGGAAGGATGACAACTGAACATAAAGACAGAGATTGAGGGGAGGCATCAACAAGCCAAATAGTGACAATAATATACCAGAAACTAGAGGAGAAGTTGGAACAGATTCTCCTCTTAGTCCTAACAAAGAGCAAATCTAGCAACACCTTGATCTCAGACTTTTACATTCTGGAACTGTGAAATGATGCATTGATGTTGTTGTGATAGTATATTACAGCAACCTTAGCAAAATAACACATGTATCTGTTTACTTAATGTTGTTAATAGAACTTTTCATTTGGGGAATCTTTATCCTAAATCCATTCTGCTGTCTCATGTCATCCATAATTGCTAAAGATATCCACTATGTGCAATTTTGAACCCCTATACAACCATGTCTATCTAAATGGATATATTCTGTGCCTCATTTCCCCCAACTCTTTTCTAGCTATTCCAAGTTATTTCCTGCTTTAAAGTCTTCACCCATTTTGTTCTCTCTGTTAGAAATACTCCTCTACTCTCTCTACATGTGCTTAACTCCTACAAAATGTTCAGTTTTTAGTTTAACTACCATTATTATGGACTTCCTTGATGTCTCAGATAGTAAAGAATCTGCCTGCACTGCAGGAGACATGGGTTGGATCCCTGGGTCGGGAAGATCCCCTGGAGAAGAGAATGGATAGACACTCCAGTATTCTTGTCTGGAGAATTCCATGGACAGAAGAGCCTGGAAGACTACAGTCTATGGGGTTGCAAAGAGTTGGACATGAATGAACATTTAACACACACATCATTACATAAACATTAGTTCTTCCTAACTAATTAACTGCTGGATATCTGTATTGTTCAGTTCACTTCAGTCACTCAGTCATGTCCGACTCTTTGCAATCCCATGAACCGCAATATGCCAGGCCTCCTTGTCCATCACCAACTCCTGGAGTCCACCCAAACCCATGTCCATTGCATTGGTGATGCCATCCAACCATCTCATCTTCAGTTGTCAACTTCTCCTCCTGCCCTCAATCTTTCCCAGCATCAGGGTCTTCTCCAATAAATCAGCTTTCTGCATCATGTGGCCAAAGTATTGGAGTTTCAGCTTCAATATCAGTCCCTCCAATGAACACCCAGGACTGATCTCCTTTAGGATGGGCTGGTTGGATCTCCTTGCAGTTCAAGGAACTCTCAAGAGTCTTTTCCAACACCACAGTTCAAAAGCATCAATTTTTCGGCGCTCAGGTTTCTTTATAGTCAAAATCTCACATCCATACATGAGCACTGGAAAAAACATAGCCTTGACTAGATGGATCTTTGTTGGCAAAGTAATGTCTCTGCTTTTGAATATGCTATCTAGGTTGGTCAAAACTTTCCTTCCAAGGAGCAAATGTCTTTTAATTTCATAGCTGAAATCACCATCTGCAGTGATTTTGGAGCCCAGAAAAAATAAAGTCAGCCACTGTTTCCATTGTTTCCCCATCTATTTGCCATGAAGTGATGGGACCAAATGCCTTGATCTTAGTTTTCTGAATGTTGAGCTTTAAGCTAACTTTTTCACTCTCTTCTTTCACTTTCATCAAGAGGTTCTTTAGTTCCTCTTCATTTTCTGCCATAAGGGTGGTATCATCTGCATATCTGATGTTATTGATATTTCTACCGGCAATCTTGATTCCAGCTTGTGTTTCCTCCAGCCCAGGGTTTCTCATGATGTACTCTGCATATAAGTTAAATAAGCAGGGTGACAATATGCAGCCTTGATGTACTCCTTTTCCTATTAGGAACCAGTCTATTGTTCCATGTCCAGTTCTAACTGTTTCTTCCTGACCTGTATACAGGTTTCTCAAGAGGCAGGTCAGGTGGTCTGGTATTCCCATCTCTTGAAGAATTTTCCAGTTTATTGTGATCCACACAGTCAAAGGCTTTGGCATAGTCAATAAAGCAGAAATAGATGTTTTTCTGGAACTCTCTTGCTTTTTCCATGATCCAGCAGATGTTGGCAATTTGATCTCTGGTTCCTCTGCCTTTTCTAAAACCAGCTTGAACATCTGGAAGTTCACGTTCACATATTGCTGAAGCCTGGCTTGAAGAATTTTGAGCATTATTTTACTAGCATGTGAGATGAGTGTAATTGTGTGGTAATTTGAGCATTCTTTGACATTACCTTTGGGATTGGAATGAAAACTGACCTTTTCAGTCCTGTGGCCACTGCTGAGTTTTCCAAATTTGCTGGCATACTGAGTGCAGCACTTTCACAGCATCATCTTTTAGAAGTTGAAATAGCTCAACTGATTTCCGTCGCCTCCACTGGCTTTGTTCATAGTGATACTTCCTAAGGCCCACCTGACTTCATATTCCAGAATGTCCAGCTCTAGGTGAGTGGGAGTGATCACACCTTCGTGATTATCTGGGTCATGAAGATCTTTCTTTGTACAGTTCTTCTGTGTATTCTTGCCACCTTTTCTTAATATTTTTTGCTTCTGTTAGGTCTATACCATTTCTGTACTTTATTGAGTCCATCTTTGCATGAAATGTTCCCTTGGTATTTCTAATTTTCTTGAAGAGATCTCTAGTCTTTCCCATTCTATTGTTTTCCTCTGTTTCTTTGCATTGATCACTGAGCAAAGCTTCCTTATCTCTCCTTGCTATTCTTTGGAACTCTGCATTCAAATGGGTATCTTTCCTTTTCTCCTTTGCTTTTCACTTCTCTTTTTTTCACAGCTATTTGTAAGGGCTCCTCAGACAGCGATTTTGCTTTTTTGTATTTCTTTTTCTTGGGGATGGTCTTGATCCCTGTCTCCTGTACAATGTCACAAACCTCCATCCATAATTCACTTGCATCTTTATCACCAAATTGATTATCGAGAGAACTGATATAATAATATCTTCAACTCTTCTAAACAGCAATTTCTAAGAAGGTGGAAATGTAAGATAGTAAAGGTATTAATTGTGTAAACTGTTTGGAGTCAAAGTCTTGACATGCAGATCCAGATTTTTTTTTTTTTTTTACTGTACAGAGAATTCTTTTTTATTTTCACCCATTGTATTTTCAAGTGATTCTGACTATCTTGTTCTCCTGATTCATTTTTTGCCCCTTCCATTTATTTCCTTCTCCTTTGGACCCAAAAGTGTTTGTATTTGCTCATCAAATAGATTTGAGGATTTGTCCCTAAAAATATCTGCCACCTGATTTCCTCATCTGAGGCATCTCAGCATTGATGTCTATGCCGTCTCACTTCCCTTCAATTCTTAGTTTCCTGGTTCCTGATAGAAGTGACAATTTTTACTGGACCCTGGACTGTGTGGAAATTGCTTGTAGAAACTCTGGGTTCCATTTCCTTTTCCTTTAACAGGAGATGCTTCTGTGGCGGAAGCTCAGGGATGTGCATACACTGCCCAGTGACCCAGCAAGGGTGGCACTGACCCCCCTGCTCTGTTCTGCTGACTCTGACCTGAGAACTGGGGGCAACTGCTGTGAGCAGACCTTCTTGCAGGGGCAGGTGACCACCCCTTGTGTGCCGCTGCCCTAAGGACGGGTGTCGGGCAGAGGGGGCAGCTGAGCTGCAGTCAGGGGACACCCAGACAGCAGGGCTCCGTGGTCTCAGGGACTCCAGGAAGGGAGGGGCAAACACCTTGCCCTGGGAGCCCCATGGCTGTGGGGGAAGCAGGTTTTTGTCTCCTTCCACTCTGGCCTGAAGCAATGTACAAACTTTCAATCCATCAGCCCATGAGAAACAGTAATAATCAGTATCGTCCTCAGACTGAACTGAGGTGGTCAGAGCGGCCGAGCTGCCAGACTTGGAGCCAGAGAATCAATCTGGGAGTCCTGAGGGTCGTTTGCTATTTTCATAGGTCAAGACTCTGGGGGCCTTTCCTGGGAGCTGTTGGTACCAGCTCACATAAAGACCCCAGTGTTGCTGCTGCTTCCAGTGCAGGAGAGGGTGACCCTCTGGCCCAGGGTCCCGGACACGGAGGGCGGCTGAGTCAGCACAGCCTGGGCCCAGGATCCTGGTGGCAGAGGCTTAGCCTCTATGGTCTCAAAATTGGAGACTACTGCATACCCGGCTCTTCTTTTTCCATCCAAGACAAAGCTGCTTCCATCAGTGTACCAGATTTCCTCAGGATTGGTCAGGAGATCTTCTGACATTCCCTCTCAGGGTTTTGTCCAGTGGTCCAAGGTTTCTGCCACATCAGTTGCACCCTTGGCTCCAGCCCCGTGATGGTTATCTGTGACAGGTGGGCTGGCTGGAGCGGGCCGCTTCAGTCCTCTTGAACCATCATGAGGGTAGGTTTGGCGCTTGACCTTGAGGCTCTTGGGTCCCCAGGGCAGAGTGCCGCCCAATGTCCCAGTTGACGGCATTTGTGGCAAGCTGTTCTAGGAGACTTGTCACGGTTTGGACACTCTTTGGCCCAATGCCCCGCCTGTTTACAGATCAGGCATTTGTCTTGTGCTTGTCCTTCAAGGACTCAGGGTTTGCCATAGGGCTTCTCTGGAGGGCAGCCAGCGTCTGGGCATGCCTTGTCTCTTTCTTTCTCTCCTCCTGGGCCTTGGCCTCCTTCTCCTGTTCTCTTAACCAGAGGTCTTCTGGAATCTGAGACTGGGCCACGTGAGCTTTCTGCTGAGTTCGTTTTTCGCTGTCCTGGTTTCCAGCACGATAGGCCTTCCCCTGCGCTGGGTTTCTTCCCCTTCCACTTCTATTTCGGTAGCTTTGCTGAGTTGGGCTCCTGCTGTGCTTGGCCTCTTCTGCGTGAAGGTTGTTTCAACCAGGTTAAACCTGAGTCATGGCACCACAGATGTCACGCGAGTGTATGTCCCTTGGTTCTTTGTCTCATCACAACAAAGATTTGGAGCGACAGACATTAAAGCCCTCAGCGCGTCACAGCTCTCAGGTCTTGGACAAGTTGTGTTATACCTCTTAGGCAAATCAGTGTTACACCTCTATTTTATTTAGAAGATAGCAGGAGAGAGAAAGAGTGAGAGAATGAGAGAGTGAGAGATAGAGAGAAAGAGAGAGAGAGAGAGCGTGCACGTACATGGGAGAGAGTCCAGATCCAGATTTCTTATTTAACAGAATTGGAACTTTGCATTCATGACACATGTTAAATCATATGTTCATTTCATCAGGTCAGTGCCAGGCATATACTAAACACTTAATAAATATTTTTTGGGGTAAGTATTTCAGGATTCACAACATCGTTTTAGAGTGGTTAAAAATATGATTTTTAGACATTAAAATAAATGGGACATAAGGATCAGTTTGTGTACTCAAGGTCATACCCTCCATTTGTTATGAATAGTGTATGAACCTGTATAACGAGTCCAAGAGAAATACTGATTCTCATGAGGAAGGTTAATACCAGAAGGAAATTTGAAATCACACTGGCTATTACTGTGCATGTGTGAGCATGCATGTTAGCGTGGGTCCTAGTGGAAACAGATGGCACACTCAAATTGGGAAGTTTAGTGTCAATTTAATAAAGAGTTATTTTTATAAAGGTGTGAGCTTTGGCAGAATAATATAACACCTGAAACTGCTATTACTCTACTTCTTAAGGAAAAAAGAAAGGAAACAAATATTTGAATATGTAGACAGGAACCATATATAATCAGATCAGATCAGTCGCTCAGTCGTGTCCGACTCTTTGCGACCCCATGAATCGCAGCACACCAGGCCTCCCTGTCCATCACCAACTCCTGGAGTTCACTCAGACTCTCCTTCAACGAGTCAGTGATGCTATCCAGCCATCTCATCCTCTGTTGTCCCCTTCTCCTCCTGCCCCCAATCCCTCCCAGCATCAGAGTCTTTTCCAATGAGTCAACTCTTCGCATGAGGTGGCCAAAGTACTGGAGTTTCAGCTTTAGCATCATTCCTTCCAAAGAAATCTCAGGGCTGATCTCCTTCAGAATGGACTGGTTGGATCTCCTCCTTGCAGTCCAAGGGACTCTGAAGAGTCTTCTCCAACACCACAGTTCAAAAGCATCAAATCTTCGGCGCTCAGCCTTCTTCACAGTCCAACTCTCACATGCATACATGACCACAGGAAAAACCACAACCTTGACTAGATGAACCTTTGTTGGCAAAGTAATGTCTCTGCTTTTCAATATGCTATCTAGGTTGGTCAAAACTTTCCTTCCAAGGAGTAAGTGTCTTTTAATTTCATGGCTGCAGTCACCATCTGTAGTGATTTTGGAGCCCCGAAAAATAAAGTCTGACACTGTTTCCACTGTTTCCCCATCTATTTCCCATGAAGTGGTGGGACCGGATGCCATGATCTTCGTTTTCTGAATGTTGAGCTTTAAGCCAATTTTTTCACTCTCCACTTTCACTTTCATCAAGAGGCTTTTGAGTTCCTCTTCACTTTCTGCCATAAGGGTGGTGTCATCTGCATATCTGAGTTTACTGATATTTCTCCCGGCAATCTTGATTCCAGCTTGTATTTCTTCCAGTCCAGCGTTTCTCATGATGTACTCTGCATAGAAGTTAAATAAACAGGGTGACCATATACAGCCTTGACGAACTCCTTTCCCTATTTGGAACCAGTCTGTTGTTCCATGTCCAGTTCTAACTGTTGCTTCCTGACTTACAACTTCCTGCATACAAATTTCTCAAGAGGCAGGTAACGTAGTCAGATATTCCCATCTGTTTCAGAATTTTCCACAGTTTATTGTGATCCATACAGTCAAAGTCTTTGGCATAGTAAATAAAGCAGAAATAGATGTTTTTCTGGAACTCTCTTGCTTTTTCTATGATCCAGCGGATGTTGGCAATTTGATCTCTGGTTCCTCTGCCTTTTCTAAAACCAGCTTGAACATCAGGAAGTTCATGGTTCACATATTGTTGAAGCCTGCTTGGAGAATTTTGAGCATTACTTTACTAGCATGTGAGATGAATGCAATTGTGTGGTAGTTTGAGCGTTCTTAGCTACATACAACAGAAAGGACTTCCTGGCAGGAGCTGTGGCTTGGCAAAGAGGGATCAATAAGAATAACTACCTTGAACTGTCTTGTCTTCTAATCTCATGTTAGTACCTCTTGAAGTTCAGACCTAGAGAAGCTTGTGGTGAAGGAAATATGTGATATAATTCCATGAAGGCTCTCCTTGTTATGGCAAAGAATACAATGAAGTATGGTATAAATTGGATCTGGTGGAGCAAATGGATGATTACCATCCCAGCTTTCATATATATCAAGGAAAGAAATATAAAGATTTTATATCATTGTTAAATTCTACTACATTAAAATTTTTTCTCATGCTTCTACTTCTCTCTCTGGTAAAGTTTCTTCTCATCTTACTTATCCCAGCATGAAAATACAACGTTAGACTGAATATGGAACTTCCTTGTTTCCTAATCTTTCACCCACCTTATCAATTTATTTAGTTTTTTAATATCCAATTTAAGTAAGATGATATGTTCTTCCAGTCAATTAATTTCACCATCAATATCTGAGTGTTTTCTTTCTGCCACATCAGCTCTACTCAACTCCAACCCAGGTTTCTCCACCTGTGTTACTCAGGTAACAGCTGAGATATTGGAGAAAACCATACAGACTTACACGTGTGTCAATACAAATTTGTGTTATTCAAATTCAGTTGGGCATGCTGTGCCTTCCTGAATACTTCCTTCATATCTTCAGATCAGTTACTACACATCAAACTTTTGACATCCACATTTAATTTGTCCTAATTTCATGAATCAGCAAGCCAGCTAAAAAGTATCCTGATTTGGGGGGAAAAAAAATACATCACAGATTCCTATCTTTGTTCCAGCATTTCTTATGATTCTATGTGAAGTGGTTCAATATTATTTGAAGGCAGATTGGAAAATTTAAAGATGCATAACATCAACTCATGAGTAACTACCACCAAAAAAGGAGAAAGACAAGGGAAGCTAATAACAGTATATACAACCAATGCAGTGCTTTGAGAGAGACTTAAAACTCCAAATACATATATTAGGAAAGAAGAATAATCTCAAAGCTTTGTCTTTAGCAAGAGAATAAAGGAGAAAAATCTATGAGTGAGGAGTCTGGCTCTACCCCCAAATTCTATGTGGGTTTATTGGGCTGAATCCTAGGCTATTACTAGGCTTTGCTTGACAGGCTTCATGAGCTATAGCTTCTCTCCCCTCACTGGACTTGGTGCACAACATTACATTGCAATTTTCTGAATAAAGTTACAGTCAAGGACTCAGCTTTCCCCCAGCACCACTCACCAGCATGCTCATAGGCATATTGGCCTTCCTAGCCCTGACTACTTATTTTGAGGTCTCCTTCTCAGGGCCCATGGATGAGTCACTTCACTTGAACCCAGTACTTTCTCACTCCTACCCCTTCTTTCTTTCCCTATGCCCAGTCCATAGTCCATAAAGAGGTAAGAGTCTTGGTTATGTTTCTCTCCAGAGACAATTGCTCCTTTTTGCTCTGCATCCATCTGGCCCACCCACTCCTGGTACTATTCCATGGGAGAAAACAAAACATTGGCCAGGGACCCTGAGCTTCCTTTAACCTCTCTTCTTCTCTGTAGCAGTAAGGGAATACAAACTTTTGGTTGTATTTTTGGTTTTGTAGTACTTTTGGTTTTGCCAGTTGACCGCCTCAATAACTATTCGTTGGATAATTATTGCAATAAAAAAGCACTTGAAAAATTATTCATGATAAAATCATTCAGCAAACTTGGATTGAAAGGGATTTTTTTTTCACTCTGAAAATGGTCATCAATAAAAACATGACAACTAATATCATATTTAATGAAACCTTCCCTGGTAACATTTGTAAAGTGAAAGGAAGCCAATTCTTCCCACTTCTATTCAATGTCTTATTGGTCCTAGTCAGTGAATACAAACAAGAAATAACAGGCATACAGACTGGACACGAACAAGTAAAATTGTCTTTTCTGGCCGGTGACATTATTTCATATGATAAAAATATGACAAAATTTGCAAAAATATATTAGAAAAAGCAAGGTTAATAAGTTTCCCAGATGCAAATTCAATATACAAAATGCATTTGGTTTCCTATTGCCTAGCAATAAACAATTGAAAACTGAAGCCAAATATTTCAAGACCTAGTCCATGAAAAATCTAAAAAAAAATTGCAGAGAAAGCAAAGAATATATAACAAATGAGGAAATAATACATGTTTGTGGACTAGAAGACTCAATTATTTTTTTAAGATTCTCCCCATTCGAATCTATGAATTATTGTAATCTTGCTCAAAATCCCAGCATATTTATCTGGTTAGAATTGACAAGACAATTCTAAAATTTATGTGAAAATGCAAAGGACCAATAAAGAATTTAAAAAGAAGATAACAACATTGGAGAACATAATATCATCAAATTTTAAGACCATACAAAATACACACATAATATGAAAAATTGATAATTTGACTTTATAAAAATTAAAAATTTCTATTTTTCAAATATAGTAATAAAAATAAAAACAAAATAATAGACTTCAAATAAATATCTATGACATATGAATACATATATTCAGATGTAATTTCAAAAAACAAATTAAACTAATATTTACTTGATAAAAGAACTTGTATGCTGAATGCATAAAGAACACCATTACTGTTTAGTCACTCAATTGTGTCCAACTCTTTGTGACCCCAGGGACTGTAGCCTGCCAAACTCCTCTCTCCATGCAATTTTCCTGGCAAGAATACTGGAGTGTGTTTCCATTTCCTTCTCCAATAAAGAACACTAACAGTTCAATAATAAGACTAAAAAATGGACAAACTGTTTAAACCAAACACTTCACAAACAACGATTGTGTAGACAAAAACATGAAGGAAATTCAAATTAAACCACAAGCAGATAATGCTACATAGATGGGCTAAAGTTACAAGAGCTGGTAATACCATCTTTTGGAAAGGATATAAGCAACTTTAATTCTTATACACTGCTGGTAGTAATGCAAAATGATACAACCACTTTGGAACATAGTTTGAAGTTTCTTATTAATTTAAACCTACTCTCAAAATACATCCCAGCAACTTCACTCCTAGTTATGTTTTTGAGAAATTAAGTTATACATCTACATAAAGACTTCATATGATTCTTCCTAGCAGTTTTAGTTACAGTTACAAACTGTAAATAGCTCAAATCCACAAATAGTTATATGAATAAATTGTGGTATATATAAAGAATAGATTACTTCTTGAAATAACATGAAAAAAACTACTGAAGAACACAAAAGGATTGTAAATATTACCAACAATTATGAGAGAAAGAAGTCATAGTCCAAAAAAGTAAGCACTGTATAGTTCCATTCACATGAAACTCTAGAAAATATATCTTGAAAGTATAGACAGATAGACCACTGACCAGTGATTGCCTGGAGCCACTGTTGGGAGGAGGTGATTGCCTGGGATACAGCACAAGCTAACATTTTGGGTAGATGGAAATACTGTGTCTTGATTAAAGTGGTGATTACCTAAGAATATAAATATGTCAAAACTAGTATTTTTAAGATTGTACTTTACTGTAAATAAATTCTCACTAAACTTGATTTTGTGAACTACGAAAAAAAAATAACACTATGGAAATAAAAAACCTCATGATTTTAGAAAGTTCCTAAAGTTCTTTATGTTAAACTACTAGTATATAAAATTGAATACTTCTGAAGAAAGACAGCTTCATGCTTCCAGATTCCAAAATGGGCTTAATTATAAAAACTCCACTGACTTTCTAGTGAAATAAAATACATGTACTTTAATATTTATTTTCATGTTTGAAAGGTTAAAAATGAAAAAAAAAATACAGTAAGAGACAAAGCATTTGATTAACCATGGAAACATTTAACTCTCATTGTGACTTTCTATGTTCCAAGCTTAAAGTCATTCAGATCAGATCAGATTAGTCGCTCAGTCGTGTCCAACTCTTTGCAACCCCATAAATCGCAGCACACCAGGCCTCCCTGTCCATCACCAACTCCCAGAGTTCACTGAGACTCACATGCCATCCAGCCATCTCATCCTCCGTCGTCCCCTTCTCCTCCTGCCCCCAATCCCTCCCAGCATCAGAGTCTTTTCCAATGAGTCAACTCTTCACATGAGGTGGCCAAAGTACTGGAGTTTCAGCTTTAGCATCATTCCTTCCAAAGAAATGTCAGGGCTGATCTCCTTCAGAATGGACTGGCTGGATCTTCTTGCAGTCCAAGGGACTCTCAAGAGTCTTCTCCAACACCACAGTTCAGAAGCATCAATTCTTCAGCGCTCAGCCTTCTTCACAGTCCAACTCTCACATGCATACATGACCACAGGAAAAACCATAGCCTTGACTAGACGAACCTTTGTTGGCAAAGTAATGTCTCTGCTTTTCAATATGCTATCTAGGTTGGTCATAGCTTTCCTTCCAAGGAGTAAGTGTCTTTTAATTTCATGGCTGCAAAGTCATTAAGAGAATAGAAAAAAAAATTGATAAATAACATAAGCAAACAAATGAATAATGTAAGACACAAAAGGCTTTGGGGACCCAGTCAGGTTGGGCACATAAGTCATATCCACAGGGTCAATCCCACAGAGCAGCTGAACCCCACTTTCATCTAACCTAAAATAATAAGGTCCAGAGCTGACTCAGCCTCTCAAAATCATTTCAACTTTTTCTACCCTGAAACATTTCTCATATAGTTTTTGTGAAAATGCTTTTTCCTTCTTTTCTTCTAAATGATGGGCTTCCCTGATAGCTCAGTTAGCAAAGAATCCACTTGCAATGCAGGAGACCCCAGTTCGATTCCTGGGTCAGGAAGATCCCCTGGAGAAGGAATAGGCTACCCACTCCAGTATTCTTGGGCTTTCCTTGTGGCTCAGCTGGTAAAGAATACACCTGCAATGTTGGAGACCTGGGTTCAATCCATGGGAAGGGGGGATCCCCTGGAGAAGGGAAAGGCTACCCACTCCAGTATTTTGGCTTGGAGAATTCCATGGACTGTATAGTCCATGGGGTCACAAAGAGTTGGACACGACTGAGTGACTTTCACACATATAAATGATATGTCCAAGCATCTTTAGCATTTGAACTTCTTTTCAGTAGTTTTCTCACAAACTATCAAATGCCATTTTCACTTTTTATAAATTCAAAGAGAATAGAGTTCCCATTATTATCACCTTTCTAATTTAAGACATGCATTTACATTGTTTCTGAGTTTATTTAAATTCCCATAGTCAGAAAGGACAAATCAAAATCATGGTCCCACCAAATGTACATAAGAAAGTCACATGCAGTCCCAAGAGATGGGATCTTTTTAGAACTGAAGACAACCCTAACCAGCTTTTGTCTGCATGTGTGCATGCTAAGTCACTTCAGTCTGTCTGACTCTGTGCGACCCTATAGACTGTAGCCTGCCAGGCTCCTCTGTCCCTGGGATTCTCCAGGCCAGAATACTGGAGTGAGTTGCCATGCCCTCCTACAGGGGGTCTTCCTGACCCAGGGACTGAACCTCCGTCTCCTGCGTCTTCCATGTCTCCTGCATTGGTAGGCAGGTTCTTTACCACTAGTGCCACCTGGGAAGCTCTGGCTCTTGTCTACCTAATATGAAAGTCAGCCTCACCTATCCTACCCAGATATTTAGTACAATATAAATTTGTAGAGCACTATATGAAACTCATCAGCCAATTTATCACTTTATAAGTCATCATATCAGACTTGATTGTTGTTCAGTCATTAAATCATGCCTAACTCTTTGTGATCCCATGAACTGCAGCATGCCAGGCTTCCCTGTCCTTCATTATCTCACAGAGTTTTCTCAGACTGCCATTCCAGCCATCTCATCTTCTGTCACTCCCTTCTCCTCCTGACCTCAATCTTTCCCAGTGTCAGGGTCTTTTCCAATGAGCCGGATCTTTGAATCAGGTAGCCAAAGTATTGGAGCTTCAGCTTTAATATCATTCCTTCCAGTGAATGTTCAGGGTTCAACCAACCAATTGATTGGTTTGATATCCCTGAAGTCCAAGTGACTCTAAAGAATCTTCTCCAGCACCACAATTCAAAAGCATCAGTTCTTTGGTGCACAGCCTTCTTTATGGTCCAACTCTCACATCTGTACACGACTACTGGAAAAACCATGGCTTTAACTATCCAGGCCTTTGTTGGCAAAGTGATGTCTCTGCTTTTTAATTCACCATTTAGGATTTCCATAACATTAATTTCAGGGCTGCAAAACTGTCCACTGTGACTTTGACCCCAAGAAAATAAAATCTGTCACTGTTCCCACTGTTTCCTATCTGTTTGCGATGAAGTGATGGGACCAGATGCCATGATTTTCTATTTTGAATGTTGAGTTGTTTTTTTTTAAGTGATTGTATTTTTTTTAATTTTTGTTTTATTTTTAAACTTTACAATATTGTATTGGTTATGGCAAATATTGAAATGAATCCGCCACAGGTATACATGTGTTCCCCATCCTGAACCCTCCTCCCTCCTCCCTCCCCATACCATCCCTCTGGGTCGTCCCAGTGCACCAGCCCCAAGCATCCAGTATCATGCATCAAACCTGGACTGGCGACTCGTTTCATACATGATATTATACATGTTTCAATGTCATTCTTCCAAATCTTCCCACACTCTCTCTCTCCCACAGAGTCCATAAGAATGTTCTATACATCAGTGTCTCTTTTGCTGTCTCATATACAGGGTTATTGTTATCATCTTTCTAAATTCCATATATATGCGTTAGTATACTGTATTGGTGTTTTTCTTTCTGGCTTACTTCACTCTGTATAATAGGCTCCAATTTCATCCACCTCATTAGAACTGATTCAAATGTATTCTTTTTAATGGCTGAGTAATACTCCATTGTGTATATGTACCATAGCTATCTTATCCATTCATCTGCTGATGGGCATCTAGGTTGCTTCCATGTCCTGGCTATTATAAACAGTGCTGCAATGAACATTGGGGTACACGGGTCTCTTTCCCTTCTGGTTTCCTCAGTTGAGTTTCAAACCAGCTTTTTCATTCTCCTCTTTCACCCTCATCAAGAGGCTCTTTAGTTCCTCTTCACTTCCTTTCATTATAGAGACATCATCTGCATATCTGAGTTTGTTGATATTTCTGCCCGCAATCTTGATTCCAGCTTGTGATTCATTCAGTTTGGCATTTCACATGATATACTCTGCATGACTTGGATGCACTCTTTCTATCCTTCCCTTGTTCAGTTCAGATAGAAAACATCCCCAATTCTGCCTCCTAGAGGCAGCTTGACATGTTTTAATCCAGAAAAAGCTTGGCATGTTTTAATCAAATAAATCTTTGATTTATGATGGTTGTTAAATGTAAGCTACTACTCAAACTTAATTTTGTTTCTGTTCATAATAAAACTTCTAATCTAAACACTGCATTTTGGAAAAATGACCTTAGTTCATCTTTGATTCTACAGTCTTTGAACTCATTCCCAGGGAAAGTTTAATGCTCAGTAAGTTTCCATTTTAAAGTATAGTGCAGAAATTGATTTGGTTTCTAGTCTTCAGCAATTGTTAAAGTGCTTCACTTGTTTAATTCAGTTTAGTATTAAGTAGACTAAAGAAAGAGGGTCTTAGTTTTAATTTTGAAAATAAGCTATTTATCAATAGAAATATTTGTTTGAATAAGCATAATAATTATCTCCACAAAAACTGTGAAAACATTTCTATCAGTGTGACTTATGTCTGTTGTTGTTAACCCTGACCACCTGATTGAAGTAGCATTCATCAAATTTTCTGTTATATAGTTACTCCCCTTCCCTCACTTTCCAAACTGTACTCTTTGAAAGAAAGTCACTTTATGTGGCTACCATTTAAGATGTGGAGATTTATGTTCCATCTCCTTGAGGGAGTAGTGTATATGATCATATGATTTTTTCTCTTAAAACTATGGAAGTGGTCAGGTACGAAGTATAATTCCTTTTATATATTTTTGGAGTCCATTTGCCAATATATTATTAAGAATCATTTTTGTCTATCCACTAGAGATATTTGTCTATGGTTTTCCTTTCTTGTAATGGTTTTATCTAGTTTTAACGGCACTTAACTAGGGTAATATTGGCCTCATAGAAGTTAGGAAGTTTTTGTTCCTGCCTCTATTTTGTTCCAAATCTTAATGGAATGCCACCTTCTTGAAATATACACACATTTTGCTTTGGTCTTGCAGAATAAACTGGTTTCATACAGGTATCATAGAAAAAGTGATTATTCATAAATAGTAGGATTAATATGTATCCTGTTGGTGACTGGTTTTTAATCATTGCCTTTGTTCTTTCTTTTTCCTTCTTTCTCTGCTTTTATCTGAGCATTTTTATCAAGCATTTTATTCCTTTCACTTCTTCTCTTAGTATTAGCAATTGTACTTTAAAAAATGCTTTAATGATTGCCCTAGGATTTTCAATGCACATTTGTAACTAATATAAGTGCACCTTGCAATAACACTGTACCACTTTACATGAAGTTTCGGTGCTTCTCTTCTCTCTCTGTGACATCACTATCATTTCTTTTGCTTATCATATGCTGTAATCACTGAACAAAATATCAGTGAATTTTTAAAATTTATTTTTAAAATTTAGACAGTTATCTTTTAGACTAACCATGGATAAGAAAAATAATGAGTTTATCTTCATTTATTCATTATTGCTCTCCCTTTATTCAGATTTTAGTTTCATTTTTCTTTTTTTCCCTTGTAGCGTCCCTTGTAGCTCAGTCAGTAAAGAAACTGCCTGCAGTGCAGGAGACCTGGGTTTGATCCCTGGGTCAGGAAGATCCCCTGGAGAAGGAAATGGCAACCCATTCCAGCATTCTTTCCTGGAAAATCCCATGAACAGAAGAGCCTAGTGGGGTGCAGGGGGCTCCAGGGGGTTGCAAAGAATCGGGCACGACTGAGCGACTAACCCTTAAGATCTTTTGGTTTTTTCAAACGTGTTCTTTTAATATTCCTTGCAGGAGAGATCTGGTGAATAGTTTCCTTAGTTTTGGTCTGTCTGAGAAAATATCTGCTTTTTACTTTTGAAAAATAATTTTATTGGATATAGAATTCTTCTCTGGTACAGCTTTGTCTTTTAGCACCTAAGTATTTCACACAACTCTTCTAGCTATTATGATTTCTGATGAAAATCCACTTTAATTCTTACCCTATTCTTGACTTCTTGCTTCTTTCAAGATTTTTTCCTTTGTCTTTAATTTTCTACAATGTAAATAAGATAAATGTATGCTTATGTTTTAGCATTTATCTTGTTTAGTGTTTTCTGAGCTTCCTAGGTCTGTGGTTTGGTGTCTGCCATTAATTTTGCATAGTCATTGGCTAATATTACTACATTTATTTTGTTGTTCTCTCTTCTCTTTCTAGCATTCCAGTTATGCATTTGTCTTTTTTTTTTTTTTTTTTGCATTTAAGTCTGGAAAGTTTCTATTAATTTATCTCAAGCTTACTGATTTTTTCTTCAAGCATACTCAGTCCACCAATGAGCCTATCAAAGGTTGCTTTCATTTCTAGTAAGCAGTTCTGATTTCTAGCATTTTCTTTTGATTCTTGCTTAGAATGTTCATCTATCTAATAGTGCCTGCTCCTGGATATAGTCTATTTTTCCTATTAGTGCCCTTACCATATTAATTATAAGTGTTTTAAAATTCCTGTGTGTAAAATTACCTGTCATACCCAGGTCTGGTTCTAATGTTGCTTTGTCTCTTTCCAATGTGCTTTTAAAAAATCTGGCTAAGAGTTGTGCCATGTTTAACGTTTGTAGTAGCCGTACCTCCTGCATGCATGCTTAAGTCACTTCAGTCATGCCTGACTCTGTGAATTTACGGACTGTAGCTCACCAGTTTCCTCTGTCTATGGGTTCTCCAGGCGAGAATACTGGAGTGGGTTGCCATGCCTTCCTCCAGGGGATCATCCCAATCCAGGGCTCGAACCTGCCACTCTTATGTCTCCTGCGTTGGCAGGTAGGTTCTTTACTACTAGGGCCACCTGGGAAGCTCAGCTGTACTTCCTAGAGATTTTAAAATCTTCTATTGTTTTTGCTTTTGTCTCCTGTCTTGACTTTGATCTTATATACTCTTCCTCAGAGATAATAGCTGTAATCCTCTATTACCCTGGAACACTCTCAGTATGGTGGTAAAGTGGTAAAATGTGGGAGTTGGAAGCATTCTAGATTAATCTGGTTTTTAGTGTGTTCATATCTGTGACCTTTACAAATATTTATTCTTATAGAGTATCCCACCCTAGTCTTGAACTTAAGTAAAATGGGAAGGATAGAAGCTGCTGCAGTGAGAGAAACACCCATCCTCAATGACTCTGGAACACGATTCTGGTAAAGTGTTTATCCCAGAGAGTAGACCTTTGTTATATAGAATGTGATCATATTATAGTATTCCAAATGGTTTTTCTTTCTTTCTAGTTGATTGAATGAATAGGTGCCCTTTCTTAGTTATTCAACCATAAGAACCTAGTAGAGTTCCTAGAGGCAAATCTCATGAACATTTTGCTGCCTGCATTCCACCAACACTGTGGCTTCCAGGAGTTTCTTCCTCTCATGCTAGTCTGTATTCAGTCTAAAGCAATTAGTCAAACTTACCATTCAGTGCTTCTACCATCATATGGTTCCAATGACTTTAATCTATGTACTTAGATGTGATTTTCCTGGATTCACCTGTCTCTCCAGATTTCATGAAAATAACATGTGCTGCAACCTCAGTTCTCTGATGAGACCAAGAGGTATTTTTGTTGTAATGATGGGAGTGACTATTTCTTTGGAGCTAAAAATGCCTCATAAATATTTTTTAATGGTTAAACTATTTTATCTGAGTAGTTTAATTGTTTTACTTATTAAGCATTTAGTTTTTGTTTCCTAACAGTGAGAGATAATTAAGAGATTAATAGCATTTTTATGTTGTAACTTAAATTAAATCCTTATAATTTAAATTATTTATTTCAAGTTTATGCATATTATTACTTTGATACCTAAAGTCATAGTGCTCTTCAAAAAGCTTATTATACCTTAGGGTTCTAGGAGAGTGAATAAAAGTGCCCTTTTACTTTTGTATTTTTTGAACAATGCACACTATCATTTAAAAACTTCATGTTTTTCCAAGTGAAATATGATGCTTATAATTGCATTTATTTTATTACAAAAATATTTGGGAATGTGTACATATTTTTCTATTTGTACAAGCTATTTCAGCATCTTTTTTCTTTATTCTAACTATTATACTCTTTACCCATCTATATATTGACATAGTAAAAGGCTATCAATTTGAAAGCATTTTTGGGGATGATTTGGGAGAATGGCATTGAAATATGTATAATATATATGAAATGAGTCGCCAGTCCAGGTTCGATGCACGATACTGGATGCTTGGGGCTGGTGCACTGGGACGACTCAGAGGGATGGTATGGGGAGGGAGGAGGGAGGAAGGTTCAGGATGGGGAACACATGTATGCCTGTGGTGGATTCATTTCGACATATGGCAGAACCAATACAGTATTGTAAAGTTTAAAAATAAAATTAAAAAAGAAGAATATTAATCCTTTGTCATATTTATTGAAAATATTTTAAGTAACACATTATTTGCCTTTAATTGCTACATATGTTTACTTTGATATATATCAGTTTCAAGGGTTGTTTATTTAATATGCCTATACCTCTGTTCATGGGGCTTCCCAGGTGGTGATCCTTGGGTTGGGAAGATCCTCTGGAGGAGGGCACAGTAATCCACTCCAGTATTCTTGCATAGAGAGTCCCATGGACAGAGGAGCCTGGAAGGCTACAGTCCATAGGGTTGCACAGATTTGGACATGACTAAAGCAACTGAGCACGTACACCTCTGTTTGCAACTTCTGCAATTTCTAAGTTTAAATAGTTCTTCCCAATCTAGACTCAGTTCAGTTCAGTTCAGTCGCTCAGTCGTATCTGACTCTTTGCGACCCCATGAATTGCAGCACGCCAAACCTCCCTGTCCATCACCAACTCACCAAATTCACTTCCATCGAGTCGGTGATGCCATCCAGCCATCTCATCCTCTGTCGTCCCCTTTCCTGCCCCCAATCTCTCCCAGCATCAGAGTTTTTTCCAGTGAGTCAACTCTTCGTATGAGGTGGCCAAAGTACTGGAGTTTCAGCTTTAGCATCATTCCTTCCAAAGAAATCCCAGGACCAACCTCCTTCAGAATGGACTGGTTGGATCTCCTTGCAGTCCAAGGGACTCTCAAGAGTCTTCTCCAACACCACAGTTCAAAAGCATCAATTCTTCAGCACTCAGCTTTCTTCACAGTCCAACTCTCACATCCATACATGACCACTGGAGAAACCATAGCCTTGACTAGATGGACCTTTGTTGGCAAAATAATGTCTCTGCTTTTGAATGTGCTATCTAGGTTGGTCATAACTTTCCTTCCAAGGAGTGTCTTTTAATTTCATGGCTGCAATCACCATCTGCAGTGATTTTGGATCCCCCCAAAATAAAGTCTGAAACTGTTTCCCCATCTATTTCCCATGAAGTGATGGGACCAGATGCCTAATGGCTTTTTAATAGCAGTAGTGATTTATATTATTCATGGCTTGTTCACCATTTCAAGAATTATCATGCCACTGGAACTTCAGTGAAGACACTTTATTAGTATTACTATGCTCCTTAATAATCTCCATTCTGTTGATACCACTTGATACTATTCTGGTGATCTGATTTGCCTGCAGCAGTTCCATAAGAAATATCTTTATATTCTGAATTATAACCACTGACATTTACTTTGTTATTGTCACTTTAAAAATAAGAGCGGACACAGGACCACAGTGTGCAGGGTTTTAATCTTTCATCAAACAAATGACATAATCTTGTCTGGAGTCTCCACCTAGTCTGTAAGTGACTCAGTTTGAAGATACCAAGACAAAAATCTTACTTCTGGGGATGATTATTTTATGTTAACTCTATAATTGTCAAGATTATCCTATACAAACAGTCTGATTAATATGACAATTCCATAATCTACACAAATATATTTTCATCTTTTTATTTCCATGATATCTAGAAACATATTATGAAATTAAGTTCAAATATAAAAGAATGAGCCCCTTCAAAATCATCAGTTTTTATATCCAATTAACAGCTGCTAAGTCACTTCAGTCGTGTCCAACTCTGTGCGACCCCATAGACGGCAGCCCACCAGGCTCACCCGTTCCTTGGAGTCTCCAGGCAAGAACACTGGAGTGGGTTTTCATTTCCTTCACCAATGCATGAAAGTGAAAAGTGAAAGTGAAGTCGTTCAGTCATGTCTGACTCTCAGCGACCCCATGGACTGCAGCCTACCAGGCTCCTCCATCCATGGGATTTTCCAGGCAAGAGTACTGGAGTGGGGTGCCATAGAGAGACTGCCAAATATTGAGCTTGTAAAGAGCCAAAACATGCAACATGTTATATCTCTGATGTATTAAAAAATGTATACCAAATCATTGTACATATGAAGGTTATATTCAATACACTTTTTTTCTCAACACACTTTTTGTTTTGGCAAATCTTCCTTAACATTGGTCCCACCTCTTTCTTTCTTTCTTTTTTTTTTTTTTGTTTTCGTTTCACATATGATATTATACATGTTTCAAAGCCATTATCCCAAATCATCCCTCCTGCTCCCTCTCCCACAGAGTCCAAAAGACTGTTCTAGACATCTGTGTCTCTTTTGCTGTCTCTCATGCAAGGTTATCATTACCATCTTTCTAAATTCCATATATATGCATTAGTATACTGTATTGGTGTTTTTCTTTCTGGCTTACTTCATTCTGTGTAATAGGCTCCAGTTTCAACCACCTCATTAGAACTGATTCAAATGTATTCTTTTTAATGGCTGAGTAATACTCCATTGTGTATATGTACCACAGCTTTCTTAACCATTCATCTGCTGATGGGCATCTAGGTTGCTTCCATGTCCTGGCTATTATGAACACTCAATACGCTTTTTTTCTCAATACATTTTTTGTTTTGGCAAATCTTCCTTAACATTGGTCCCACCCTTTCAACAAGAGAAAAAGAGGCAAAAGGTTTTCAATCCCTGCTCCTCATCAGGCAGGGTAAACTGGAGACTTGAAGTCTTCAGAATTGAGTCCAAGGTATATCAAGTTTAGAAATCATTCACATCAGTGTCTAAAGTGTGTCAGTGGCAGTAATCTAGAGATTGGTGGTGAATTTTTTTTCATTTTCTAAATCTGATGACCTAGCCTACAATGTAATTCTGTAAGACCTGATATTCTTCCAAAATTTTTCTGTTATACTTAAGCAAAGTCCATTTCTGATGATTGCAATAAAGAGCTTCTCTGGTGGCTCAGTGGTAAAGAACACACCTCCCAGTGTAGGAGATGCAGGTTTAATCCCTGGGTCAGAAAGATCCCATGGAGAAGGAAATGTTAACTTACTCCAGTATTCTTGCCTGGGAAATCCCATTGAGAGAGAAGCCTGGTGGGTTACAGCCCATGGGGTCACAAAAGAGTTGGACATAACTTAGTAACTAAAATAACAATAACAACAAATCCAATTATATATTGATATCTACTTGATTGTCTGTATCAGAGGTAACACTCCAAATAAGAATCTAATATTTTACTTTTTTATTTAACATCAAGAGGAAAAAAAGAGCTTGTTATGCTATGAACATTAAAATTCATTTTTCTGGCTGCATACTAAGAAGAGACATATTATGAAAGTTCAACTATTTTAGATGATGTTATATATGTCTCTTTTGTTAGATAACATATCACTTACAAGTCTTCTCAATTCCTCAAATTATTAATTTTAGTTTACAAAAGGAAATGTCAATCTACATCAATGAAAACACATTTACTGGCCAAACACTGTAAGAATAATGTTTATCTTTGTCTAGGAAAAGATGATCTAAAATGACACTTTGAACCAAAACATTTTTGCAGAATATTTGCTATGGTTTCTTTTATTGGACCAAGACATACATCACAAAATATTAACATTAGAATTACTTTTCAAATTTATCTCAAGAACCTATGTAATACTGAGGTTTCACCCTGGGATTCAGTATGAATATGCATTCCAAGAAGAATGTATGAAGATTAATTTGTGGCTTGGCAAGTTTCTTCAAAATCGAAGAAGTTTCACGGTATTGAGAACTAGTGCACTCTATATTTAAAATCTGAGTGTGATATTATTCTTTTAATCATTTAAAAATATTTGCTCTTTTCTTTCTTGGAGGTGCATGTATGGTTTAATCTTTACCATCAAGCAGTTCCCAATATAGTAGGGTGGAACTGGCAGGAGCTAAAACTTATCAGAAAATATTTTTATTGAATTGTTAGGCTTGCATTAAATCTTAGTACATGATTTCAGAGGGAACACAGAAAAGATGAGGGTAAGAGTAAAACAACCAACAAAGGCATGACAATATAGAAGAACCAAACAGTTTCAGGAAATAACAAATGATGTGACTGAAGGTAATGTGGAATGGGAATAACAGGGAGAAATAAAGTATGACAGTGATTTTATTTATTTATTTTGGATATTGGATTCCAAGTGACTTAGCAGTAGCAGCAGCAATGATGAGAGAAATTATCTTAATCAGAAAAGACACAAACTCTATCTTGTGAAGAATTTTTCACCAGTATTATGTCCATCCATGGACTCAAGAGCACTTAGAGCTTTTTATATTATGCTATGATATTTATTTTTCATCTTATATGCACTTGAAGATGTGAGTGATTTAAATGAGACCACATACATGAATGGGACCAGATACACTAGAATACATGAATAATTTAAATGGGAACAGGGATGAGTATGATGTCTTTCTGCATCTAATCACAGTAGCACAAGCATTCATCCATGTTATTTCCTAGGTTACAGCTTCTCATGAGATCTGCTGCTGCTAAGTCATTTCAGTCGTGTCCGACTCTATCCGACCCCACAGACGGCAGCCCACCAGGCTTCCTTGTCCCTGGGATTCTCCAGGCAAGAACACTGGAGTGGGTTGCCATTTCCTTCTCCAATGCACGAAAGTGAAAAGTAAAAGTGAAGTTGCTCAATCGTGTCCAACTCTTCGCGACCCCATGGACTGCAGCCTACCAGGCTCTTCTGCCCATGGATTTTCCAGGCAAGAGTACTGGAGTGAGGTGCCATTGCCTTCTCCATCTCATGAGATCGGGAACTGATAATTGACATTATCTCATTACTGTCTGTATTATAGATAACATCTGCCTTATTGCAATGCCTTGACTAAACTGTCTTCTGTTGTTAATCACCCCTAGTATTTCTTCTCTAGTCTTTGGTCAAAGGGTACTGCTCTTTCCTTTGCATTATTTCATCTCAATTATGGATATAGGCCCTTTTCTCTTTCCTGAGAGAAGAGCCAATGCCAGACTGTATTTTTAATCAACATTTAATGAAAGGATACAATGAATGGGAATTATGGTACATGAGTAAAGTAAAACTTCTGGCCAAGCCTTGGGTCTCTTTCAGTCAATCTCTTCCTAACAACTCTAGAATTGCTTTAGGCATCCAGAGGGCTTGGAATCTGGACTTACATTTATTTTATTGCCCAGAAAAAAAGCAGGTTCTCTCTTGCATTTGTTTAATGTCTCTTTTATGAAATTTATTCCCTATCCCAGTAGGTTGACTGACATGGGGAATACTAATTCATTTTAGGTGTGTAATAGCAGTCAAGGAAGAACTCATCAATTCCTTTCTGGGTGTGAGTGAAAGGGAAGCTATTCATCAAAGAGCACAAACTTTCAATTGTGGAATGAGTAGGTTCTGGAAATCCAATGTACAGTATGGTAATTATAGTTAATAATATTGTATTATATACTTGAAATTTGCTAAGCGAGTAGACTTCATTTTAATACCACACCAATGAAAGGGGTAACTACAGAATGCTATGGATATGTTAATTCATTTGCTTGTTGTTATCATTTTGCAGTGTACACATATGTTAAAATAGCACATTGCTTTCCATTCGGAGTGACTTGGGAAAGTCACACCCTTTCAAATAACTACATTTGACAACATGTAAAATCATAAAAATAATTCTTAATTTGTACCATCCTTGCAAATTTGGGGGAGATAATGCCTTCTAAAATAGGATAAAATATTGTTGAATTTTATTTGCTAACATCTTATTTACAATTTTTTAGTTCAATTTAGTAAATATAATTAGAACAAACTTTTTGTGGTGAGAAAAACAAATGTGAAGAAAAACAACTTTTGTTCTTCTGAGTTGCTGCCTAGGCATTTTACAATATGGTAACCCTACTCACCCTTAGAGTCTGGACAGTTAAATAAGAATTTGAATTTAGGATGCCCACCATAAATTCTTGCTTTCTTTTTTCCTGGGCACTTTTGAAAATTGTAACCATTCATAGTTAAGCAAGGAAAAAGTTAGTGACCTTTGCCCCCACCATCTTTGCCTCCTTCTCTGTTTTCTGTCTTCTGCTCACTTCTGACCCTGGAGGAAAACCTCAGCTCATGGAGGGATCTTGTGACTTTTTCCTTCATGTGGATATACTGAAAATGTGATTTGCATCAAAATGATCCTGTGGGTTTCATTTCCCCACAGGGGAAGCTTGGAAACTGAGTGAGCCACTTGCTCACCATATGTGGGTGGCTTGTACCTCCTAATCAGGCAAATCAGAATCTGCATATTCTTAATGTAATACTCCATATGTGCATCCCCCAAAACAGTTTTTCTGGGGGCTAACATTAATCATTGTATTAACATAATTAAGTTTCATAAAATTATTTTATAGTTTTCCAATTTTTTTCTCTAAGTGACAGAGTACTTGTTCCTTGAATATTAAAGATAGATCTTTAATTGACATTTAAGTTAACTTGATTTTTTTATTTTTAGATTTCTTGGGTCAATAGCAGTAAAATGTATTTTCCCCAAAATGTCTAATTGACATTACATTGATATTCAAATTAACTGACATAAGCTCTGTGGGCTATTTTGTTTGGCTTTCAGTTATATTGGCATATGTCTGTTTTTTCCCTTCCTTTCCTTCCTTTTTTCACAACTTTATTGAGAAATAAAATGACAAATATAATTAAATATATTTAAGGTATACAATTGCGTTAGACAAGGCTGTGGTCCATGTGATTAGATTGACTAGTTTTCTGTGATTATGGTTTGTGTGTCTGCCCTCTGATACCTCTCACAACACCTACCGCCTTACGCGGGTTTCTCTTACCTTGGACATGGGGTATCTCTTCACGGCTGCTCCAGCAAAGCGCAGCCACTGCTCCTTACCTTGGAAGAGGGGTATCCCTCACAGCCGCCCCTTCTGTTCTTGAACGTGGAGTAGCTCCTCTCGGCCCTCCTGCGCCCGCGCAGCCACCGCTCCTTGGACGTGGGGTAGCTCCTCCCGGCCGTGGCCCCTGACCTCGGACGTGGGGCATCTCTTGGCCGCGGCCCTTGACCTTGCGCGAGGGGTAGCTCCTCTGGGCCACGCTTCTGCGAGGTCCGTCGCAACCCGCGCGCTTCTGCCGCATGGTCCGTCACAGCCGGCTCTTATTTTACTTATATGCAGAGTTCATCATGAGAAACGCTGGGCTGGAAGAAGCACAAGCTGGAATCAAGATTGCCGAGAGAAATATCAATAACCTCAGATATGCAGATGACACCACCCTTGTGGCAGAAAGTGAAGAGGAACTCAAAAGCCTCTTGATAAAAGTGAAAGTGGAGAGTGAAAAACTTGGCTTAAAGCTCAACATTCAGAAAACGAAGATCAGGGCATCTGGTCCCATCACTTCATGGCAAATAGATGGGGAAACAGTGGAAACAGTGTCAGACTTTATTTTTCTGGGCTCCAAAATCACTGCAGATGGTGACTGCAGCCATGAAATTAAAAGACGCTTACTCCTTGGAAGGAAAGTTATGACCAACCTAGATAGCATATTCAAAAGCAAACATTACTTTGCCAACAAAGGTCCGTCTAGTCAAGGCTATGGTTTTTCCAGTGGTCATGTATGGATGTGAAAGTTGAACTGTGAAGAAAGCTGAGTGTAGAAGAATTGATGCTTTTGAACTGTGGTGTTGGAGAAGACTCTTCAGAGTCCCTTGGACTGCAGGGAGATCCAACCAGTCCATTCTAAAGGACATCAGTCCTGGGTGTTCATTGGAAGGACTGATGCTAAAGCTGAAACTCCAGTACTTCGGCCACCTCATGTGAAGAGTTGACTCATTGGAAAAGACTGTGATGCTGGGAGGGATTGGGGGCAGGAGGAAAAGAGGACGACAGAGGATGAGATGGCTGGATGGCATCACTGACTCGATGGACATGAGTTTGGGTGAACTCCGGGAGTTGGTGATAGACAGGGAGGCCTGGCGTGCTGTGATTCATGGGGTCGCAAAGAGTCAGACACAACTGAGCGACTGAACTGAACTGAACTGAAGGTATACAATGTGTTGATTTGACAAACATATATGTTGTGGAATAATGACTGCAATTAAGATAATTAACACATTTGCCACCTCGTATAGTTAACTTTACATATTTTTGTCTGTGGTGAGGATGCTTAATATCTAGTCTCAGCATCTTTCAAATTTATAATACTGTGTCATTAACTATAGTCACCATGTTGTGCATTAGAGCCTCATAACTTATTACTGAAAACATACATTTTAAGACCTACAAATCCCCCCTCCCTTTTCCCCCCTAATCATCATCCATCATTCTATTCTCTATTCTATGAAATTTGCCTCTCTCTCTCTTTTTTTTAATAGATCTCATGTAAGAGTGATATCATACAGTATTTGTCTTTGGTTTATTCCAGTTAGCATAATGCCCTCCAGTTTCAATCATGTTGTTGCAAATGGCATGATTTCCTTGTTTCATACAGCTGAATGAAATTGTCTTTTATATTTATATCTAGATAGATAGGTAGATAGGTAGATGGAGAAGGCAATAGCAACCCACTCCAGTATTCTAGCCTGGAAAATCCCATGAACAGAGGAGCCTGGTGGGCTGCAGTCCATGGGGTTGAGAAGAGTCGGGCACAACTGAATGACTTCACTTTCACTTTTCACTTTCATGCATTGGAGAAGGAAATGGCAACCCACTCCAGTGTTCTTGCCTGGAGAATCCCAGGGACGGGGGAGCCTGGTGGGCTGCCGTCTATGGGGTCGCACAGAGTCGGACACAACTGAAGTGGCTTAGCAGCGGTAGCAGATAGGTAGATAGATGTCCATTTATCCATCAAAGTACATTTAGGCTGTTTTCATATCTTGGTCTTCTTGAATAATGCTATAATGAACATGGAGTGATAATACGCTCCCTAAATGAGATATGAACTCAGCTATTATTCCAAAGATTCTGATTTTCCTCAACAATTTCTTCTAGCAACAGAATAAAGAGAGTGAAAGTGTTAATCCCTCAGTCATGTCTGATTCTTTGCGACACCATGGACTGTAGCCCACCAGGCTCCTCTGTTCATGGAATTCTCCAGGCAAGAATACTGGGAGTGGGTTGCCATTCCCTCCTCCAGGGTGTCTTCCTGGGTCTCATGCATTGTAGGCAGATTCTTTACCCTCTGAGCCATAAAGAAAGCAAATGAACTCTTAAAGCAGAGGTGCCTTCCAATCTTCATATAAGTGACTTTGTCATCTGAGGTATATTTTATTTGTGAAGATTTTAAATTTCTTATTTCTATAAATGCCTTGACTTGAAAGCTCTAAACTGTAAGAAAGAGGCTGCAATCTTACACTCAAGGACTCAGGGTTTAAAGTGGGTTTTTCATCAAGCAGAGCAACACATATATGCAAGCAAAATGTGTCAGTCGATCAGACTTTGTTCCTGAAATGATGTCTCCTGATGAAAATCAGGATCATAAAATCACCCTTTGAGCTCACCTATGGTGGTACTGTTGTAAATCTTACCAATTAAAAAATAATGTTTTAGATGCTACTGACTCCTGAGTTTTTATAATACAACCCTCCTAGAAAACAAAACATGGCATATACACACAATTTAAGAAAACTGATGATATCACATATCCTTCAAATAAAAATATATTACATCTAGATACTACTATGAAAGATTGGCAACAAGATCAAAAGTGTGAGTTAGGGAGGTGGAAGGGGAGAATTAAGAACACTAAATCAAATCTTGAGAAATTAACTAGCAGAAAGAGTTTAGATACTAAAATAAGGTAGAATGGGGCTAGAATTCCATCATTTATTAATATCCTGACTTTGAGTGAATTATAAAATTTGTAAAATTGGGATAATAATATTCATCCTCCATGGGTTTTAGAAGGTATATTTAAGTTATATGCTTCGATATTTTGCTCAGTCTGAGTAAAAAATGAGCACTCAGAGAAGTGAAAGTAAGGTAAATAACACTGGTAAAAAGTGAAAAATTTACCAAGAACAGGAAAGACTTATCTTTACCAGTCAGAAGGGAACAGGCTCCAGGGTTAAATTAGACAAATATCTCAAAGAAAACTGTTGAAGACAGACTAAACATCCCTTACTTCATGGTTAAAAAAATGGGCCAAAGAACTAAATAGACATTTCTCCAAAAAAGACATACAGATGGCTAACAAACACATGAAAAGATGCTCAACATCACTCATTATCAGAGAAATGCAAATCAAAACCACTATGAGGTACCATTTCACACCAGTCAGAATGGCTGCGATCCAAAAGTCTACAAATAATAAATGCTGGAGAGGGTGTGGAGAAAAGGGAACCCTCTTACACTGTTGGTGGGAATGCAAACTAGTACAGCCACTATGGAGAACAGTGTGGAGATTCCTTAAAAAACTGGAAATAGAACTGCCTTATGATCCAGCAACCCCACTGCTGGGCATACACACTGAGAAAACCAGAAGGGAAAGAGACACGTGTACCCCAATGTTCATCGCAGCACTGTTTATAATAGCCAAGACATGGAAGCAACCTAGATGTCCATCAGCAGATGAATGGATAAGAAAGCTGTGGTACATATACACAATGGAGTATTACTCAGCCATTAAAAAGAATGCATTTGAATCAGTTCTAATGAGGTGGATGAAACTGGAGCCTATTATACAGAGTGAAGTAAGCCAGAAGGAAAAACATAAATACAGTATACTAACGCATATATATGGAATTTAGAAAGATGGTAACAATAACCCGGTGTACGAGACAGCAAAAGAGACACTGATGTATAGAACGGTCTTATGGACTCTGTGGGAGAGGGAGAGGGTGGGAAGATTTGGGAGAATGGCAATGAAACATGTAAAGTATCATGTGGGAAACGAGTTGCCAGTCCAGGTTCGATGCATGATGCTGGATGCTTGGGGCTGGTGCACTGGGACGGCCCAGAGGGATGGTATGGGGAGGGAGGAGGGAGGAGGGTTCGGGATGGGGAACACATGTATACCTGTGGTGGATTCATTTTGATATTTGGCAAAACTAATACAATTATGTAAAGTTTAAAAATAAAATAAAATTGGAGGAAAAAAAAAAAAAAAGAAATATTTGATATCCCTACCAATTATAAAGTGAAAATGAAAGTGAAGTCACTCAGTCATGTCCGACTCTGCTGCCCCATGGACAGCAGGCTCCAGTCCATGGAATTTTCCAGGCAAGAGTACTGGAGGGGGTTGTTATTTCCTTCTCCAGGGGATCTCCCTGACCCAGGGAACGAACCTGGGTCTCCAGCATTGCAGGCAGACACTTTTACTGTCAGAGCCACCAGGGAAATCTGATTATAAGATGGTGATTAAAAGAAATAAAATAGAAACCTAACTCAGGTGAAAAATGTGATGATTGGGAAATACTGAACATGGAGATAGAGCAGGAAATCATCAGAAGAGGAAATAGAAGCAGAAAAGGGGAGGAAAGAGCATGTGTCTATTCTGCATAAAACAAATCCTATCAGAGAAATGGAATTAACCCAGCCTGAAGCTGGTTTGCTGGCTTTCCTGAGGGCAAAGCGTCACAAATGGGGTTAAACTGAAGGTGATTGATGTCCACAGACTGAAATGACTAGAGCCCCCTAATGCTGAGTAGTACACAAAATCTGAAATATATGCAGGGGCCCTGACTTGCTGGAGGAAAACTGGGAAACAGCAATCCTTAATGGCAATCTTGATTTGCTACTAATGCTTTTGAGTCTTAAGGTTTTCAGTATTGCTTCACTAGATATTGATACTTGAGTTCTGGGTTATTAGCAGGGGCTCAAATAATGTTTTTCACTCCTTTGTAAATTACTGAAAATTTAAATTTTGTGGCTTCAAAAGTTAATCAGGAGCAAATAAGATAAAGCCTCAGAAACATCCCTTAGGTACAGTCAGCTTAAAATAGGATTAATGATCACTCACAGACTATATGAATATATTGATACAAGTATTTTCATATATATCATACATATACATATATATACACACATATACTTACAGACAGAGAAACACATACTTGCATAAACACACACACAAATATATAGCACCCCTATTATCATTTATTAGCTTAGCATGTAGGAAAACCAAAACAATTGACCAATGTCATTAAATTGTTCATCTTCTGTAAAAAAGAAAATGGCTAATTATTATGGAATACTTGGAGAACAAATTGAAATATATATGGGTCATCATAAAGAGCTTGTTTTCATAAATAGAAATCAAAACTGTGATTAATAGATTCAACTTATGGAGGAAATGACATATGTTTAAATTGCATACTGAAACTATTTGCTCAAGTATTGAAAGTGGGATGTGGCGTTTTAACAAAAGTAAAAGATTTCTGCTTTGCCACACAAATTGGTCAAAGCTCAGCAGTCCCCAAATTCCAAATTAAACAAATACTTTTTGCATGCTCACTGTAGCAGTAAATTACATAGTGCATTATAAATTACAGTTAAAAGGACAGTTTTCTTTGAAAGTGTGACACAAAACCAGAAAGTATGAGAAGCAATCAGCATCCTACTGTTTCCTCTTTGCAGAAGAAATGTGGTTAGAGCAGTGAAGGAAATGGATGTCACTAGCATAATAGGCAAACCACCTGGTGTTCTGCAATTTCAGGTTTCTCTGATTTGCTGAAGTTCCTAATATGTTTAGTAACCTGTTATCTTAATATAAACATGCATTACATAATCTTTTTGTTTGTGTGTGGGAGTATTAAAGTGGCCCTATTCTTTTGCCAGCTATATTTTCCTGTGTTCCATTTGTTTGAGAGGGGTAGTTGGATTATCAAAAGTCCAAATGGGACTATATGTTAGAAACAATAAATCCAAGTCACAGCCAATCCAATTAGAAATGTGAAAAGTGAATTCTGATGAGATGACTCAGGCTCTATACATGACATGCTGTATACATCTCACACATAGGATTTCCTCAAATGAATTATTGAAGAGCAACATGAATTCATTGTAAGATGAACCTTGATAAAACATATATTGTCTCTGGTCAAAGGATAAATCAATGTATTTTATCAATAAAATATGTATTGTGCTCTAAACTATATATTCTCATTAATATTTTTATTCATGTGGAATTAAAAAATACCTATGCTACTCTTCTTCACCACAGAAAAAAACATAAGAAGTCATTGTGGGGGGATCATAGTCAGCATTAAAGCTGTGCTATCCAAAGACTGGACATTAAATCTGAAATAGAAAGTGAAATGAAGCCAGAATTCTCACTACAAAGGAAATATAATAACACCTAAAACATATACTTTCTATCCTTTCTTTTATAGAAAGCAGTAATTATGACTATATGCATTGTTGGGTTGCAATATAAATACTTTTCATGTGCATAATAATAATAGCACAAAAATGTGGATGAGGTAACAGAACTTTACTAATACTACTTCTAT
The DNA here is from genome assembly GCF_003369695.1 of Bos indicus x Bos taurus. Taxonomy (NCBI): domain Eukaryota; kingdom Metazoa; phylum Chordata; class Mammalia; order Artiodactyla; family Bovidae; genus Bos; species Bos indicus x Bos taurus. The sequence goes on along the minus strand of NC_040103.1, from coordinate 22,032,758 downwards.
ATCTCATTGGAATAAGGTGATGCAAATAAGAAATAGGTTCTGATAAACTAAGAATAATAATGTAGGGCTTAAAGCAACTACTAAAAAATTAACATGGCATAAATTATTAAGAAATTAATATATTACATTAACAAATACTCCATTGATGGAAAAGAAAACAAAAGAAACATAAAAGAAGAACAAAAATAAGTATGATATAGCTAAAACACAAAGGAGAAGATGAGAATTCAACAAATGAATGGTTTAAATAATCCAAAGCAAAGAAATTCTGATCGAATTAAAAAAAAAAATACACAACACGGGTCCAAAATACTATAAGAGACATGCGTGTTATTCAAAGATACAAGTATGTTGAAAATAAAAAGATGAATAAAAATATACTATGGAAACAGCAACTATAATGGGTGAAAGGCATTGCTGATACCAACCAAAATGACTTTCAAACAAATAAATATTATAGTTATAAAGAGCATTTAATAATAATAGGTTCAGTTCAATTCAGTTCAGTTGCTCAGTCATGCCCGACTCTTTGCGACCCCATGAATTGCAGCACACCAGGCCTCCCTGTCCCTCACAAACTCCAGGAGTTCACCCAGACTCAAGTTCATCGAGTCAGTGATGCCATCCAGCCATCTCATCCTCTGTCGTCCCCTTCTCCTACTTCCCCCAATCTCTTCCAGCATCAGAGTCTTTTCCAGTGAGTCAGCTCTTCGCATGAGTTGGCCAAAGTACTGGAGTTTCAGCTTCAGCATCATTCCTTCCAAAGAAATCCCAGGGCTGATCTCCTTCAGAATGGACTGGTTGGATCTCCTTGCAGTCCAAGGGACTCTGAAGAGTCTTCTCCAACACCACAGTTCAAAAACATCAATTCTTTGGCGCTCAGCCTTCTTCACAGTCCAACTCTCACATCCATACATGAACACAGGAAAAACCATAGCCTTGACTAGATGGACCTTTGTTGGCAAAGTAATGTCTCTGCTTTTGAATATGCTGTCTAGGTTGGTCATAACTTTCCTTCCAAGGAGTAAATGTCTTTTAGTTTCATAGCTGCAAATCACCATCTGCAGTGATTTTGGAGCCCCCCAAAATAAAGTCTGACACTGTTTCCACTGTTTCCCCATCTATTTCCCATGAAGTGGTGGGACCAGATGCCATGATCTTCGTTTTCTGAATGTTGAGCTTGAAGCCAACTTTTTCACTCTCCACTTTCACTTTCATCAAGAGGCTTTTGAGTTCCTCTTCACTTTCTGCCACAAGGGTGGTGTCATCTGCATATCTGAGGTTATTGATATTTCTCCCGGCAATCTTGATTCCAGCTTGTATTTCTTCTAGTCCAGCATTTCTGATGATGTACTCTGCATAGAAGTTAAATAAACAGGATGACAATATACAGCCTTGAGGTACTCCTTTTCCTATTTGGAACCAGTCTGTTGTTCCATGTCCAGTTCTAACTGTTGCTTCCTAACCTGCATACAAATTTCACAAGAGGCAGATCAGGTGTTCTGGTATTCCCATCTCTTTCAGAATTTTCCACAGTTTATTGCGATCCACACAGACAAATACTAATATACAGTGCTATTTATAATTATAAATATAAACAGTTAACAATTATAAACTTGGATGATAACTGTATCTAGTACTGTGGGGAAGAATCTCTTAGAAGAAATGGGGTAGACATCATGGTCAACAAAAGAGTCTGAAATGCAGTACTTGGATGCAATCGCAAAAACAACAGAATGATCTCTATTCGTTGCCAAGGCAAACCATTCAATATCACTGTAATCCAAGTCTATGCTCCGACCAGTAATTTGAAGAAGCTGAAGTTGAATGGTATAAAGACCTACAAGACCTTCTAGAACTAACACCCAAAAAAAGATGTCCTTTTCATTACAGGGGACTGGAATGCAAAACAGGAGGTCAAGAAACATCTGGATTAACAGGCAAATTTGGCCTTGGGGTACAGAATGAAGCAGGGCAAAGGATAATAGAGTTTTGTCAAGAGAACCCACTGGTAATAGCAAACACCCTCTTCCAACAACACAGGAGAAGACTCTACACATGGACATCACCAGAAGGTCAACATTGAAATCAGATTGATTATATTCATTGCAGTCAAAGATGCAGAAGCTCTATACAGTCAGCGAAAACAAGACTGGGAGCTGACTGTGGCTCAGATCATGAGCTCCTTGTTGCCAAATTCAGAGTTATATTAAAGAAAGTAGGCAAAACCAGTAGTCCCTTCAAAGAAGAAAGAAAGAAAGTGAAGTTGCTCAGTCATGTCTGACTCTTTGCAACCTCATGGACTGTATCCTATCAGGCTCCTCTGTCCATGGAATTTTCCAGGCAAGAGTACTGGTGGGTTGCCATTTCCTTCTCCAGGGGATCTTTCTGACCCAGGGATTGAACCCTTGTCTTCCTTATTCCAGGCAGATGCTTTACCATCTGAACCACCAGGGAAGCCCCAGACCATTCAGGTATGACCTAAATCAAATCCGTTATGATTATACAGTGGAAGTGAGAAATACATTTAAGGGACTAGATCTGATGGAGTGCCTGATGAACTATGGATGGAGGTTGGTGACATTGTACAGGAGCAAGGATCAAGACCATCACCAAGGGGAAAAAAAAATGAAAAAAGGCAAAGTGGCTATGTGAGGAGACCTTACAAATAGCTGTGAAAAGAAGAGACACAAAAAGTAAAGGAGAAAAGGAAAGATTTGAATGCAGAGTTCCAAAGAATAGCAAGGAGAGATAAGAAAACCTTCCTCAGTGATCAGTGCAAAGAAATAGAGGAAAACAACAGAATGGGAAAGACTAGAGATCTCTTCAAGAAAATTAGAGATACCAAGGGAACATTTCATGCAAAGATGGGTTCAATAAAGGGCAGAAATATATGGACCTAACAGAAGCAGAAGATACTAAGAGATGGTGAGAATACACAGAAGATCTATACAAAAAAGATCTTCAAGACCCAGATAATCATGATGGTGTGATCACTCACCTAGATAGGGCTAGACATCCTGGAATGTGAAGTCAAGTAGGCCTTAGGAATCATCACAAAAAGCAAAGCTACTGGAGGTGATGGAATTCCAGTTGAGCTATTTCAAATTCTAAAAGATGATGCTGTGAATGTGCTGCACTAAATTTGCCAGCAAATTTGGAAAACTCAACAGTTTTGGAGTTGGAATGGAAAAGGTCAGTTTTCCTTTCAATCCCAAAGAAAGGCAATGCCAAAGAATGCTCAAATTACCACATAATCGCACTCCTCTCACACACTAGCAAAGTAATGTTCAAAATTCTTCAAGCCAGTCTTCAGCAATACATGAAGTATGAACCACCAGATGTTTAAGCTGGTTTTATAAAAGGCAGAGGAATCAGAGATAAACTTGACAACATCCATTGGATCATTGAAAAAGCAAGAGAGTTCCTGAAAAACATCTACTTCTGCTTTATTGACTATGCCGAAGCCTTTGGCTGTGTGGATCACAATAAACTGTGGAAAATTCTGAAAGAGATGGGAATACCAGACCATCTCACCTGCCTCCTGAGAATTCTGTATGCAGGTCAAGAAGCCACAGTTAGTACTGGACATGGTACACCAGACTGGTTTCAAATAGGAAAATGAGTTAATCAAGGCTATATATTGTCACCCTGCTTATTTAACTTACATGCAGAATACATCATGAGAAACACTGGGCTGGATGAAGCACACCTGGAATCAAGATTGCCTGGAGAAAAATCAACAACCTCAGATAGGCAGATGACACTACCCTTATGGCTGAAAGTGAAGAACTAAAGACTCTCTTGATGAAAGTGAAAGAGGAGAGTGAAAAAATTGGCTTAAACTCCACATTCAGAAAACTAAAATCATGGCATATGGTCCCATCACTTTATGACACATAGATGGGGAAATAATAAATTGTGGCAGAATTTATTCTTTGGGCTCCAAAACCACTGCAGATTGTGACTACAGCCATGAAATTAAAAGATGCTTACTCCTTGGAAGGAAAGTTATCATCAACCTAGACAGCATATTAAAAGGCAGAGACATTACTTTGTCAACAAAGGTCTGTCTAGTCAAAGCTATGGCTTTTCCAGTAGTCATGTATGGATGTTAGAGTTGAACTATAAAGAAAGCTGAGTGCTGAAGTACTGATGCTTTTGAACTGTGTTGCTGGAGATGACTCTTGAAGGGGATCCAACCAGTCCATCCTAAAGGAAATCAGTCCTAAATATTCATTGGAAGGACTGATGTTGAAGCTGAAACTCCAGTACTTTGGCCACCTGATGCGAAGAACTGACTCATTTGAAAAGACCTCGGTGCTGGGAAAGATTGAAAGCAAGAGGAGAAGAGGATGACAGAGGATGAGATGGTTTGATGGCATCACCGACTCAATGGACACGAGTTTGACTAAACTCCGGGAGATGGTGATGGACAGGGAGGCCTGCGTGCTGCAGTCCATGGGGTCGCAAAGCGTCAGGCATGGCTGAGTGATTGAACTGAACTGAACTGAAAAATTATAAATATAATTCTAATCAAGCTGCTATAACAGAGGCTTAAATTATTTAAACAAATTAACACAATCTTGTTGGAGGCATATATAATTCAAATAATGGCCCAAGATTTCAGTAACCTACTCTCAAATGGATAGAACAACTACATAGAAATAAATGAAATACTTGAACAGCATTATAAACCAACTAGACCTAACAAATTTTATACAGCACTAAACAAAGCAACAGCCTAATATACATTATTTGCAAGTGCATAGGGGACATTCTCCAAGATAGACTGTATACAAGACCATAAAAGTGATTACATTTAAAAAGATTGATATCATGTCAAGTATGTCCTCTGACCACCCTGGAATGAAACTAGAGATCAGTAACAGAAGGTACTTTAGGAAATTTGCAAAGATGTGGAAAACAACCAAGATATTTCCAAATAAGTCAAAGAAAAAATTACAAAACACATTAGAAATGCATTGAGATGAATGAAAATAAAAGATAAACTTGACCAACATATTGTGTGTAGCAAATGTGGTGCTTGGTAAAGAGTTTGTAAGTATAAATATCTGTATTTACTAAGAAGATCCCAAATCACTCACCTGTCCTTTCATCTTGAGACATTGAGTGTAGAAGAGTAAACTAAATATAAAAGAAGGAGGTGATAACACTGGAGTGAAAACCAGAGTCGAAAACATTTGAAAAAAACTAATGAAACAAAAACCTTGATCTTTGAAAAGACCAACAAATTAACAAACTTTCATCTAGACTGACCTTGAGAAAAAAGGTTCAGATCACTAAAAATGGGAATGAAAGAGAAGACATTACTACTAACCTTCCAGGCACAAAAAATCGTAATGGACTACTATGAACAACTGGATGTCAAAAAATAGAAAATTAGGTAAAAATAGAGAAATTTCTACAAAGACATAAGTTACTGAAACTGACTCAAAAGGGAAGTGAAATCTGAATGGACCTTTAACAAATAAGCACACTGAATTAGTAATGAAAACGCTTCCAACAAAGTAAAGTTCCAAAAGAACAGGACTGAATGGCTTCACTGGAGAAAACTTCAAGATATTTAAATAAGAATTTATCCCATTCTTTTTACATATTCTCCCCAGATAAAAGAAGAGGAAACACTTATCAATTCATTCTTAACATTGATAACAAATGCATCACAGGGGAAAAAAATTATCAACATCTCAAAAACATACGGACAAAATCTTAAGCTAAATACCAAATCCAGCATCATATTAAAAAGATCAGACACTGTGAGCAAGCAGGATTTATCCCAAGAATGTAAAGTTCTTTTAAGAGAAGAAAGCAATGAATGTTATATATGACATCAGAGGATTAAAGTACAAAAACTACATGATCAACTCAATGCTCGCACTCATGTTGATTCACTTCAGTCATGTCCAACTCTTTGTGACCCTATGGACTACAGCCTGTCAGGCTCCTCTGTCCATGGGATTTTCCAGGCAAGAATACTGGAGTGGGTTGCCATTTCCTCATCTAAGGATGGAGAAGAAAAAAAAAAGCTAACACTCTTTCATGGTGAAAAATGAATAAATTAGAAATTGGAAGTATGTATAACTGAGAGAGGGCATCAACGTGATAAAGGTCATTTATGAAAATACACAGCTAACACTATACTTAATTAATGGAGAAAGACCAAATAGTTTCCTTCTGCAATCAAAAAGAAAACAAGGATTTCTGTTTTTGCCACTTATGCTCACTTTTTTTTTTTTTTTAAATATTATACTAGAGTTTCCAGTCAGACTAATTTGGCAAGAAAAGCAAACAAAAGGCATATACATTGCATGCTGCTGCTAAGTCACTTCAGTTGTGTCCGACTCTGTGCGACCCCATAGATGGTGGCCCACCAGGCTCCCCCATCCCTGGGATTCTCCAGGTAAGAACACTGGAGTGGGTTGCCATTTCCTTCTCCAATGCATGAAAGTGAAAAGTGAAAGTGAAGTCCCTCAGTCGTGTCCGACTCTTAGCGACCCCATGGACTGCAGCCTACCAGGCTCCTCCATCCATGGGATTTCCAGGCAAGAGTACTGGAGTGGGGTACCATTGCCTTCTCCGATACATTGCATAGGAAGAAGCAAAACAAGTCCTACTTACAGATAATATTATGTTGTGTATAGAAAATCCTAAGGAGTCCACTAAAAACTATTAGAAAAAAATGAACCCCATAAAGTTGTGGGGTACAAGATCAGTGTACAAAAATGAATAATTGTATATCTACGCACTAGCCGTAGCAATCTAAAAATGAAATTTTAAAACAGCACTTCAATTTCCAATAATGCCAAAAAGAATAAAATATTTAGGACAAATATAACAGAAGAAGTATGAAATTTGTACTGTGGAAACCATAAAATATTGTTGAAATAAATTGAAGAGCAACCAAATTGAAACACCTCCTACATTTATGAACTGAAATATTTAATATTGTTAAGATGGCATGTGTCTATATGTGCCTAGTCACTCAGTCATGTCCAACTCTTTGCAGGCTCATGGGTTATAGCCTTCCAGACTCCTCTTTCCATGGAATTTTCCAGGCAAGAATACTAGAATGGGTTGGTATTTCTAACTGCGGGAGAGGGGGGGAATCTTCCCCACCCAGGGATCGAACTGGACCTCTTACATCTCCTGCATTGACAGGCACGTTCTTTATCACTAGTACCACCTGATAAAACCCTATTAAGATTGCAGCATTCCTTAAATTGAACCATATATTCAACATGAGTGAGTAAGTGGGTGAAAGTCACTCAGACATGTCCGACTCTTTGTGACCCCATGGACTATACACTCCATGGAATTCTCCAGGCCAGAATACTGGAGTGGGTAGCCTTTCCCTTCTCCAGGGGATCTTCCCAACCAAGGAGTTAAACCCAGGTCTCTCACATTGCAGGTGGATTCTTTACCAGCTGAGCCACAAGGGAAACCCAAGAATATTGGAGGAGGTAGCGTATCCCTTCTCCAGCAGATTTTCCCAACCCAGGAATTGAACTGGGTCTCTTGAATTGCATGCGGATTCTTTACCAACTGAGCTATCAGGGAAGCCCAGATTCAACATAATCCTTAGCAAAATCTTGCCTCTTTTTCAGGAATTGATAAGCCGCCACTAAAATGCATATGGAAATTCTACTCATTACTCTGTAATAACCCATATGGGAAAAGAATCTAAAAAAGAGTAGATATATTTATATGTATAAGTGATTCACTTTGTTGTACTGCAGAAATAAACATAACATTGTAAATCAACTATACTCTAACAAAAATTAATTAAAAAATAAAATTCATTTGGAAATGTAAGGGGCTCTGAATAAATAGAACAATAGTGAAGAAGAACAAAGTTAGAGGACTCATATTTCCTGAATTTAAACTTAGTGCAGAAGTATGGAATCAAATCAGGGTGGTATTGACATATAGATATTTAGAACAATTGAATAGAACTAGGAGTCCAGAAATAAATCTATATTTCTATACAATCAAAATCTGTATTTTATTTGACTTTCAACAGGGGTTCCAAGGCTATTCAGTGGAAGGATATTTATTTTGCATTACACTTTAAAATGAACATTTAACATAATGCTACAGTATACATGGTTGGAACTCAAGAATCAGTTATTTTGAAAGCTAGGGGGAAAAGGAAAAAGAGGAGTAAAAATGAGTCAGGCAGAAATGCATTTTTCTTTAATCTGTCATGGGGAAGAATAACTGCAAATTATTGTAAATCTAAATATAAGAAATAAGTCTGCCAGCAGGCTACTGAAAAAAATCTATTCATCGAGATAAAACTGAAGCCTAATACTAAAACATTATTCTGCTTAAACAGGGTGGAAAAGTTTTTAAAATTTAGTGTTATGGTCATTTTTTAATTTAATTTTTAGATGTGGACACCTGTGATGTCAGCCTCTTTAACCAGTGGTCTTAAAATTAGTGTGATTATATTGTGACTGTCTAAAATAATTTAGAGTACTCAATCCTTGATATAGTGGTATTTTATAAAGCACATAAAATTAAACACTTGAGATGTAATAATTGTACATGTCTTGTTAATTGTTATAATATCATAGTTTCCATTAAATTGTGAAGCATTATACATAATGTTATTGGATGCAAATCTATTATCTCACTGTATTTTATAACTATCATTTTTATTGGGGGTACATATTTGAGCTCATCAGGACTAAAATATTATGACATTCAGACCTAGTGAAAGTGTGAAAGTGTTAGTCTCTCAGTTGTGTCCGACAGTTTCCGACCCTATGGACTGTAGTCTCTGTCTGTGGAATTCTCCAGGCAAGAAGACTTGAGTGGGTTGATTCCCTTCTCCAGAGAATCTTCCCAACTCAGGGATGGAACCCAGGTTTCCTGCACTGCAGGCAGATTCTTTACTGTCTGAGCTACCGGGGAAGCAGATCTAGGGTATTCTGCTTATAAATGTTTACTCTTTACATATACTTTCTTTGAATCTGCTGTTTGAGGCCAAAGAGACCTCGGCTGTTTCAGTGACCAAAGCCATGTTCTGATCCTGATTGCCTGGGAAAGCGATACAGTTTTAACTTAGAGTATGGTCTTTAAATTTACAAAGATTTTATTTGCTTCTTGAACTCAAGTCCACCTCTTTCAGGTTGTGTGTCCTTGAGAACATTATCCAGTACCTTTAAATTTCAGATTCCTCACCTACAAAGTGGGGACAATAGTAAGCAATGCCTTCCTATCAAGAAGTAGTCACAACTATATGATGTAATGCCTCCCAACTGCTTATCTTAGCCCATAGCACTTAATTCAACTCTGAGCTGTAGTTGTAATTATTTTTATTATAATTATCTCTAGGGTAGAAGACACAAATTAAATTCCACTCTAAATTCCACATTTTAAATCTAATTCTCTTCACTTAAAATGTATCTCCTTTCAAGAAAGTGTCCCAACCTGGCAATCCAAATAGTCCCTTAATCCTTCTTTAAGTCCCCCGTATAGAATATAATAATCTCTTCATGCAAAAATCCTTCTGTTACTTTGGAACATCTTACATATTCTATATATATTATAATTATTCATGTTCATGCCTAATTCCAGTATTGTTCTCTCACCAAACCCACCATATTGATTTTTTTTTTTTTTCCAAAGCAGAGGCCGTGTTTTTAGATTCAAACACAGTGACTGCCTTGCACACAAAAGTTTGCAAAAACAGCATAAGAATTAAGAGAAAAAAAATGGTTTTCAATTACACTGTGATCTAGAAGCTGATCACTTATCCTGGCAGTTTCACATTTTGTTCAAAATTATTGTATTTCTCTGTGACTGGTGGGCTATGGTCCATCGGGTTGCAAAGAGTCAGATACGACTGAAACACACACACACATGCTGTGAATCATAGCAACCTTTAGAGTTTCTGTAAAAAGCAAGTATTATTCAAAGATCTTTAGGAAAAGATGTTAATAGAATTATCTTTCTGACATCTTGTTTTGTACAATATGCTGGTACAAATTAAACAAAGAAATAGAAAGCTTTCCTTAAGAAGTTACAGTGCATGAAGTTTTCTTGTTCTATAATACACTCATTTAGCTTTTCAAAACTCACATGTGCACTATTGCAATCACACACACACACACACACACACACACACACACACATTCTCACATCCTTCTAGGTTTTTTGAGTGAAATCATTAACAGCAATACCTTGAAACTCCTAATAAGCATTTAAAAATGCCCGTATAGTATTATTTGTTAAATATCTATATAGCTGTGTCATCAAGATTTTCTAAATTGTTAAAACAGTGTTGTATGAATCTAGCAATCATGATTATCAGTTATCTCATTGCCACAGATATTGAGAATAGATACATCAATGTTCCCCAAAAAGAAATATAGCAGTAATCTTGTAGTTGGGACTATTTTCTATACCTTTATGTTTTTCAACTGTTCACAGATTTCCATAATGTATGAAGAATGCAACTTGTATTGTGATTTTCATTTTACAAACAGAATACAAACTATATAAAAATCTTCAAATTTCTATACAATGGTTGCTATAGATAATAGTCCAGACCTCAGGAAATTGTCAACTTTGGAATTTGTTATATTTTGGCAGAACCATTAAGCAAGTATTGTAACGGGAGTTGGACATTTGCCTTTATGTAATTCACAATCTTTGCCACAGTCATCTTTGTGAAAAATAAGGACTTTCAGAAGCATGCCTTGAAAATCTGCTTAAAATAAAAATATTGTCTTTGTTTATAATCTGAGGTCAGTTTATCCAAATTTCCAAGCCTAGGAATAAGATGTAGTGAATAACATAGGGGAAATAAGATTAATGCCTCTTAAAGCAGTATGCGTTTATGCAGTAAATGCAGGTTATATTTTTAAAGTGTATGTATGTATGTGTGTGTGTATGTGGTGTATTTTGGTTTATCCTCAAATCCTTGTGTCCTCAGTCACTCAGTCCTGTCCAACTCCGTATGACTCCATGGACTGTAGGCCACCAGGCTCCTCTGTTCTTGGGATTTTACAAGCAAGAATACTGGAGTGGGTTTCCATTTCTTTCTCCAGGGGATCTTCCCAACCCAAGGATTGAACCTGCACCTCTTGAGTCTCCTGCATTGGCAGGTGGATTCCTTACCACTAACACTACCTGAGAAGCTGGCAATCCTTAGTAAGGTCTTATAAGGTCTTATTAATTATATATCCAAGCTTGTCTTGTAGAAGTTAGGTATATACTAATTTTTTAGATGATGAGGAGAGCAGTGCACCATCTCACCACAAATACACTCTCATAATCAGTAAAACAATCAAGAATAGTATGAGGGAGAGCAGTAGTCACTAATGAGAGACAGCTCTGAGGAGCATGATAACATCTCAAGGAATCTGTGTTGCAGAGTCAATATTGTCAACACATTTTTGAAAAAATCAGACATAGATGAAAAACCCATTAAATGGCGGCTAAACTCCAGACGTTTTGTTGGTGGGATATTTTGACATAATAGTACAGGTAAATTTTTTTTTTAAAGAAAGAAGGTATATTTTTAGTAAATATCATAGGATAAATTAGAACTATGAGTTTTGCTTTTAAAAGTATTGATATGAATTTAAGCACCACTATATAGATATGATTGTGCTGAAAGTGAAAGTCACTCAGTTGTGTCCGACTCTTTGTGACCCCATGGATTGTATAGTCCATGAAATTCTCCAGGCCGGAATACTAGAGTGGGTAGCCGTTCCTTTCTCCAGGATATCTTCCCAACACAGGGATCAAACCCAGATCTCCCACATTGCAGGTGGATTCTTTAACTGCTGAGCCACAAAGGAAGCTCAAGAATACCGGAGTGGGTAGCGTATCCCTTATCCAGCAGATCTTCCAACTCAGGAATCGAACCGGGGTCTCCTGCATCACAGGTGGATTTTTTACCAACTGAGCAATGAGGGAAGCCCCATGATTGTTCTACTTTTCCATTAAAAATAGAAGTGTTATGAATTCAATAAACAGTGGTAAACATGTACTTTTTTTTCCAAATGCAGAAGAAATCTTTTTCAATTTGTTCACAAACCTCACAATGGGCAAGATCAAGTTACCTTAGAATACAACAAACATCCCATAAACTTGAAGTTACTTTTGTACTTTAAAACTGGAAACTTGATAATGCCAAGGAGCTAATGTACTTCATAAAGAAGAAAGTGAAATACTGATTTTTGAGAATTTTAATCAGTAAATTTTTTCTCTTTTTTTCTAAATTATAAATTTAAAAAATTGAAATATGTTGATTTACAATGTTTCAAGTATACAGCAAAGTGCTTTAGGTACACACACACACACCCCCACACATATGCATACACACACACACACATATATATGTATATTCTTTTTCAGATTCCACTATAGGTTATTATAAGATATTAAATATAGTTTCCTGTGCTACACAGAATAATCAGTAAACGCTATGTTTATACTTACATTTAGTGATTATTTCAGAGTTCAAAGATTATACTATGTAAGTTATTTTATTTATTTGATATTTTCATGTGTAGAAGGCAATGTAGTTAGGGCTAACCAATACTTTCATTTTTAGCCCTTTCTTAGCTTTGTCAGTTGTTTCATAGTCTATTTTTTAGCTATTTATTCTTTGAGTGGAGAGACAAAATATAAGAGAGAGGAAAGTTCAGTCATTACATATATGAGACATGAGTGAATTTCTTTAATAGAACAGAACTCTAAAAATAGGTATATGAAACATATATTTTTAAAGGAATTCAAATGAGTTCATGTCCTCATGTCCAACACATTAATTTGGAAAGAGAGCAGGTGTTTGAGGAGATGATTTACACTGGGCTGTGTTTACATCATCTGAAATCTAACTGAAGCACTTTCTCTTGTTTCACACAAGTTTTCAGCTTCAAAGTTGTTTACAAATAGCAGCTAATTCCTTCTTTCACCACAATAAGTGAAAAATGAAGTGGAAGCAAAGAGGTTAACTTCTTTTTCCCAATGCAATACACAAAAGTAGCAGCAAGCAGACAAATATCCAATATTTTCTGTCTCATTTTAATTCTCTGTGCTTCCATATGTGTATTAATAGGCTCAGTGGATGGGAGAGGGATATCTGCCATTTAAAATTTTCTCAATTGCACTTTAAACTCATATGGCAAGTCAGTGTGTAATAAAAGATTATTTCCAAATTACAATATTCAAAAAAAAGTTTTCTTTTCATTTACAGCCCATCAACAAGTACAAGACATATATGTATATATCTCTATCTACCGAACCCTAGTGAGAAGGCATTTTTTTTTACTGAGGAAATTTTTATTATCCCAGTCGAGTATGCCAGACATTTTGTCATATTTAGTGCAACTTATTGGCATTAACACAATACAAGAGATTGGCGTGTTGGAAAGATAAAATAGATCCTGTTGAACATATCAAAATAAGATATTTATATTAAAACCTAAGGGCCATGTCACCCTCCAGTACAAAAGTAGAGTGGCTGTTTTCTTTTGGTGCATAACTTAAATGTCATTTGTCCTTAAGGCTCTCTTCATATTAAGGCAAACATGAAGAAATAACACTATGTCTAGTACAAAGAAATGTGCATCCCAGCTTGAGGAATCTATGTAGAATGTTATAACTATAGATTAGACAATTGTGCTAATTGTATCTCAGTATATATTATTTTCATTTTCCTGTAGTTGAAGAGATCTCAAATTTTACTTGGATACATTGAAAGATAAGTAATGTAATAGACACATATACATACACACCTTTCAAATAACATGGACAATATTTATTTCTTCAGTTAAAAAGCTATTAGATTTAAACAAACTTTTCTTTATAAATTTAAATATTTATCTAAAACAAATATTTCAAAAATGTTTTATATATATCATCTATATTAACTATGATGTCAATCAAATTGGCTAATATAAGGGATAACATTTTGATTACCTAGATATAATAGATCATCCATTTCATGGACCATTTTATAGCTCATACCCAAAGTAAAAGAAAAAATGGTCAAGAAAGAAAAATTTTAATATTTTTGAAAAGTATGCAATTAATTAATCTATTTATGTTTAATATAAACATATTAAAAACTGTGAAGCGTAGGTGTGAACACCCTTGATGAAATAACAGCATATAGAAATGAAGAGTATGTTTAAAGGTGACCCTCAGGGTTTATCCAAATACATAAGGAAAATTGTGCTATATAGTAGTAAAGTATATGATTTTGAAAGGTCAGATAAAATAATTAATGCATTGATTTATGCTTAAAATTCTGGTAAAATCCAATGCTCATCATATCTTACAATTTTTGGAGGAAACAGAGGTAAATATTTTGGTGTGTTAAAATATTTTTACTTGCAATTACCATTCATTATTATAATTAAGAAGTCAGCACATGTTATTTACATTAATAACTTTATTCATGTATTCATTCAGCTTTCTAAAATTTATTGATCTTATAAATATTCACTGATGCACTACTATGTGTCAGAGTCTGTTTTAGGTTCTAAAGATTGTTGCTCTCACAGGTCTTACATTCTACTTAGGGGGAAAGATACTACAGTAAGTGCTATGAAGAATATAACAGCCAGTAGGAGGATAAGCATGGGCAGATACATTGGACAAAGGAATTCATGAACTTTTGTGTCAGGAAATGACATTTAAGCAAAGATTTGGATAATAAGTTACTGAAATGTGGTTATAGATAAGATTTTCAGGTAAGTCACAAACTGTTCAGGTAACATTTTCAGAAAATTAATAAGAGGAAAACAAAATGCCCACTGGTAATTAAATAATGAGATTCCAATAGTCATGTTTGGATATAAGATCTGGACCGTGAAGAAAGCTGAGCACCAAAGAATTGATGCTTTTGAACTGTGGTGTTGGAGAAGACTCTTGGGTCTCTTGGACTGCAAGGAGATCCAACCAGTCCATCCTAAAGGAAATCAGTCCTGAATATTCATTGGAAGGACTGATGCTGAAGCTGAAGCTCCAATACTTTGGCCACCTGATACAAAGAACTGACACACTGGAAAACACCTTGATGCTGGGAAACATTGAAAGCAGGAGAAAGGGATGACAGAGGATGAGATGGTTGGATGGCATCACCGACTTGATGGTCATGAGTTTGAACAAGCTCCAGGAGTTGGTGATGGGCAGGAAAGCCTGGCATACTGCAGTCCATGGGGTCACAAAGAGTCAGACACAACTGAGTGACTGAACTGAACTGAACTGAAGATATCTGTCCAATTAGACAAAATTAAAAAAGAGACATGTTGTCAATTTTAGACACAATCAATTAAAATATAAGCAGAGTAGATTTCCAATACACAAGGTCAAATATAATTGGAATCAGTGGAGGGAACAAGTTCAGAGTTTTGAAAAAATATCCTGAACCCTCTTTAGGGGTAGAATGACTAAACACTAACTCAGCAGCTACTATCTATTTACTTTGGCAAGAGGATAATAGACATTGTTATTTACCTATGTAATTGTAAAGTAGGTAAATTCTCTTTAATGAACACAGAACCAGGCCATAGATTGTGATTTCAAAGCACTTGATTTTTAACTTTTGTTAAAGGTCAGGTTGAAAGAATTGATATACTTATAAGGCAGCTTGGGATTCACAGCTCATCTACTCAATATCTTGTTATTTTCTTGAATCAAGCCAAATGATCAGAAAGCTGTGTGCTTTGGCCACTCTGTTCTGCTCCCCACCCTAAAAGGGTGATAACAGACCTATACTTGAACACCATCACATTGACCAGTATTGAAGACTGCTGTAACAAACAATCTATACAGCCTCTGTTATTCCATTATTAAAGGACTATAACTACCAAGGTTTTTTCATATCATCAATTTTGCTGCATGATAAGACTCATGTCTAGAATTTCTTCTTTAACAAAAGCCTGGGAAATGATACTTTTCCTCTGAGAAATCAGTGTGTGTGGGCCTGATAAACAAAATGTGTCACGTAGATAAAGTCTGTTTTATTTGAGCTGGATTTACAGTTCAAGTTTAATTCTGTAGAAATTTGGCTATATATATATATATATATATATATATATATATACACACATCAATCACATCAATACTTATATCTACTTAAATTTTGTCTTCTCCTCACTTTTGATCATTTCCTCGTTTTATATTTTTCCTTGGCCTATTTTTATAAAATTTTCCTCCTGAATTACTTTAATTCATTCAACAGTCCTCATATCTTATGCAAAATCAAGTGGACCATAATTAAATAAATAAAAGAGAAAACAATTGCCCTTCTAAATTTTTAATTTAAGAAAGGAGAATGCATGAATTATATTTCTCATAGAAAAAGTACAAATAAATATTATAAAGAAAATATTCCCATTACCAAGGCTACCTTTGAAAGATCTAAGAATTATGTAGAGCTCAAATCCACTTTGTGAGGAAAAATTCTGGAATATGGGCTTCCCAGATGGTGTTAATGGTAAAGATTCTGCCTGCCAATGCAAGAGACATAAGAGACATGGTTAGATTCCTGGGTCAAGAAGATCCCCTGGTGGAGGTCATGGCAACCCATTGCAGTATTCTTGCCTGGAAAATTCCATGGACAGAGGAGCTCTGGTGGCCTACAGTCCATAGCGTTGCAAAGAGTCAGATACAACTGAAGTGACTTAGCACACACGAATGCATCCTGAAATATATATTCTAATGCAACTCCAGGAAAAACTTCTCCCAGTTCCCTTAGAAGCTGATATTCTTAATAGTGATTATACAGAAAGCGGAAACAATCTTTCCTCACCTTGCAAAATTATAGTCCACTCACCTCCTGTGATTGCCAAAATGTCAGGAAATACATAGCCCTCTTATGACAGGAAAAGTAAGCCTTGTACTGTGAACCTTGCTTTAAGCTCGTTAATGTTATCTATAACATTTAGTACCTCATCCCAGTGTTTAATTGATCCTCATGTCCAGATTTGTGACTACTGACATCATGGGGGAAAGACAAAGTGAAATTCTTATAATTCCTACAAGTTGAAATATTTGCAGGGACTGAATAGCAACATTTAGTAAATAAGAAATGCTGAATTACATGGATTAGCAGCATGTTTACAAATCTTGGAGGACTATGGTGAAGAAATGTTGACTGAATTAGTTTTGATTACTAATCCTTTTTTAAAATTTGTTTTAATTTATTTATTTTAATTGGAGGCTAATTACTTTACAATATTGTATGGGTTTTACCATACATTGACATGAATCAGCCACAGGTGTACATGTGTTCCCCATCCTGAACCGCCCCCCCCACCTCACTTCCCTCCCCATCCCATCACTCTGGGTCATCCCAGTGCACCAGCCCTGAGCATCCTGTATCATGCATTGAACCTAGACTGGCAATTTGTTTCACATATGGTAATATACATATTTCATTGCCATTCTCCCAAACCATCCCACCCTCGCCCTCTCCCACAGAGTCTAAAAAACTGTTCTATACATCTGTGTCTCTTTTGCCTTTTAAACTCTGTGATAAATTCAGAAAAACTTCCTTATTTTGGGTAGAAACCACTCTTAGACAAAATTTAACTCCTATTCACAAATGGGTTTAATTTAGTTCCATAAAGACAAAAAAGCCCAGAATAACTTATTTTTGAGATTTGACCAAATTACTTTGAAGCCTATGAAGAAAAATAAGCAAACAAGACCAGCAAAAAGAATTCTAATATAGAAGGGCAATGAGAAGACAATAGCCATTTTAGACCTAATTTTAATAGTATAAAACAATGTAAAATTAGAGGAACAGGGCAATAAAACAGAGTTGACAGCCATGAAATAGGATCTACCACATATTAGTTTATATGACAAGAGAGAAAGCGTGACTCAAGGAGGAATGGGATTTATATTAAATAGTGTAGAGACAATTGGTAAACTAGTTGGAAAAATGATAGAGTCCTGTCTTTACAGCAGATGCCAAAATATTCTGAATGGATACAAATTATTTTGGATAGATTAATTTTTATTAAATAATAGGATATTATAAAGCAGAAGATGGATGGACTTTAACTTTACAAAATTTTGAAAGTTGCATAGGTAAAATAGTAACCAAAAACCAGAGATCAAAGATAGGGAATACATGTATTGCCATATGACATACATTTATACTTTAATAAATAAGAAATGTGTATACAGCAATAAGATGAAACACTGTGACCTCAATTAAAAAGTGAATAAAGACAAGGAACTGATAACCCCTTTGGCACACATGTATTAGGCAAATATATAAGAATAGTCTGCATCCAAGTAATAAGAGAAATGCAGTTTATTTTTTAAATATAAATTTATCTATTTTAATTGGAGGTTAATTACTTTACAATATTGTATTGGTTTTGCCATACATCAACATGAATCCACCACGGGTGTACACGTGTTCCCCATCTGACCCCCCCATCCCACTTCCCTCCCAATACCATCCCTCTGGGTCATCCCAGTGCACCAGCCTCAAGCATCCTGTATCATGCATTGAACCTGGACTGGCGATTCGTTTCACATATGATATTATTCATGTTTCAATGTCATTCTCCCAAATCATCCCACCCTCGCCCTCTCCCACAGAGTCCAAAAGTTTAAAAAAAATAGAAAAAAACATTACCTAGACTGATAAGTTTTCATAAGATCTTTTAGACTGGCAAGTGGATTTATCTTTCTATAAAAGAGTTTGGAAATATATTCTTATACCAACACATTTAAAATATTTCTGTGTCTATCCAAGAAGTTTTACAGTTGTTCATTCTAGAAATAAATACGAATTATAA
This sequence comes from Bos indicus x Bos taurus, assembly GCF_003369695.1. Lineage (NCBI taxonomy): Eukaryota > Metazoa > Chordata > Mammalia > Artiodactyla > Bovidae > Bos > Bos indicus x Bos taurus. The sequence continues at coordinate 22,013,946 of NC_040103.1, read as the reverse complement.
ACACTGATAAGGACAAAGATATTAAATGTAATATTTTTAATAACTTTGCCATTTGGAAATAGTCTACATTTCCAAACATAAGAGATAGGCTAAGTATATGGTGATTAATTAATAATAAAATTATATGCAGCTATTGAAAATGTTAATAGGTAATACTTTTGGAGAGCACTGGAAAATATTTATTAGTTGAAGATAGGAGAAAAAGAGCAACATTAAATCATGCATAATATTTCAATTGTCTACAAAAAGACAACTTGAAGGAATACACATACTGTAGAGAATAGTTGTGATTGAATAATTATACTTCAGATAGGATAGTTTTTAATATTTAAGTTTAATTTTTAATTAATATCACAATAAAAATTCACTTTAAATAGAAAAAAGTTATATGTAATCTGCAGCCCTAATTACTTCTGAATATTTTTGTAAAACAATAATACATTTTTCAAAATGTCATCTCTATTTGCTGCTGTTTGTTATTCAGTTATAGATGTCAGTGGCTTTATTTCATACAAGACATGTTTTTAATACTTTAAAGTATCAAGCTATTCTGCCCACATTATTATAAAGAAGATAATGCCATAGCAATCTGGAGCACCAATTAGTGTCAATTACAACTTATTTTAACTGTCACCCTAGCATCCTTATAAGAATAGCTACAGAACTTGGCTTCTTTTTATGTCCTAGAATTGAGTGATTTCATTGTTATGTGAGTTTGAACCCAGTTATTATATGAGCATAAATGTTAAAAGAGTGCTGTACAAATTAAGACTTATAATAGATCATCATGTTTTCTAAAATTTCTCTTACATCTAAAATTCAGTGAGTGATATTAAAAAGTATACATGTAAGGTTACATTTATGGGGACCTGTAAAGGTTTAAGAATGTGCCAACTTTAATGAGAAGTGTAATTTAATGTTTTTCAGTTGTTGATATTTGAATAAAATCTCTATAAATGCATTCTGACTGTGTTCTTAGGAGTGTGCATAGCATGTTTCAATTGAACTGATGCTTCTTTTGAAAAAAAAAATTAAAGTCACTTTTCCATCAAAGATACCATCTTTCACAAGATATTTCTGTTAAACTTTTAAAAATGAAAGCAATAATAGTCATTTACTCTGATTTTTGATAGAATATTTGTCCACTCTTTATTTTTTATTTTTCTTTGTTGAGACTTTTTTTGAACAAATAAAAGATAAATGAGTGAATATTGTGGATATATACATATTCTAAAAGTAAAAATCTAATTCAAGTCCAAAAATGTTTAAAAAAAAAGACATCTATTAAATCAGAGTAAACAGCAATGATACCATCTGTGTATCCATCAAGCTTCTGAAACATGATTTTCTTTGTGTTCCCAGTACATTTGTCAATGCTCATATTTTCTATTTTTCAAAATTCTCTTTTCTTAAATTCATTGGGCATCGCCATTCTCTGGATCTTTTTCTGCCTGTCTGACATGCATCAGCTGAGATTCAGAGCACTCAGACTGAAACAAGGAGTAAGCCAAGAGTCAGTTTCAAAAGAGCTATAAGCTAGTCTGTGAGGATAAGTAAAAACAACACAATGTGGAGTCACATTCACAGAGATGATAGTTGTCAAAATCACCTGGCTCTAACCTTCCTGTCTGACGTAAGGTGAGAAGAGAGGGGGAAAGGTAAGAGAAACTTGTGAAGGTCATAGGTCTTAGAAAGAAGCCCAGTTAAAAACTGAGATTTAATCATAAGACCATAGAATACTTTTCTTCTACCACTCTTTCACACCTCTGAGGAGTGCTCAGAGGGAGATCTATAATTATAAATGCCTATACTACAAGAGAAGAAAAACGGCAAATCAATAACCTAACATTATGTATTAAAAAAACTAGAAAAATAACAAAAACCCAAAACAAATATAAGGAAGAATATAATAGAGATTAGAATGAATATAAATGAAATAAAATAGAAAAACAATAGAAATAACAAACACTAGAGTTGATCGACTATTACAAAAAGAGTAACTGAAATCCAAAATGAAAGTGAAGAGATTACTTTTGACTCTACAAAAATAAAAATAAAAAAAACAATATTAAAAGAATATCATTAATGATTGTGCTAACAAATTAGAGAAAACTAGATAAAATGGAATATTTCCAATAGGCATGAAAGTGAAAATCACTTAGTCGTGTCTGACTCTTTGCGACCCCATGGACTATACAGTCCATGGACTTATCTAGGCCAGAATGCAGGAGCGGGTAGCCTTTCCCTTCTCCAGGGAATCTTCCCAACCCAGGTATTTAAACCAGGTCTCCCGCATTGCAGGCAGATTCTTTCCCAGCTGAGCCACAAGGGAAGCCCTCCTAGAGGCATACACATTACTAAAACTTACATAAGAATAAATAGTGAATCATAACAGACTGATAAAGAAATTTATTAATCAAAGTGAAAGTGAAGTCGCTCAGTGGTGTCCGACTCTTTGCTACCCATGGACTGTAGCCTACCAGGCTCCTCCCTCCGTGGGATTCTCCAGGCAAGAATACTGGAGTGGGTTGCCATTTCCTGCTCCAGGGGATCTTCCAGACCCAGGGATCAAACCCCAGTCTCCCTCATTCCAGGCAGATGCTTTAACCACTGGGCCACCAGGGAAGCCCAAACCTCCTCAAAAAGAAATAACTAGGACTAGATCACTTCATAGGTGAATTCCACCAAATATTTTTAAAAGATTTAACATAAATACTTCTCAAATTTCTTCAAACAAATATACAAAATGAAGAAATATTCCCTAAGCCATTCTATAAGGTCAAAACTTTTCTGATACCAAGCTAGACAATGATACCACAAGAAAAGAAAGCAGATCATATAGAAAGAGAGATGTGAAAATTCTCAATAAAATAGTAGTACAGCAAATGCAACATATTGAAATTATTTTTCTCCATGGCCAAATGGGATTTATCTCAAGAATGTAAGGTGGTTCAACATATGAAAATAGGTAAATATAATATACCACATTTTCATTAGGAAGGGAAAACTGACATAATGTTTTCGATTGACAGAAAAAAAGCCTGGAAAAAAATTCAACATCCTTTCATAACAAAAGAGAGGGAAGTTAAACTATATAGGAATTTGTTCAACATAATAAAAACATTGATGAATAATCCATAGTTAAACATACTCAATGGCACCCCACTCCAGTACTCTTGCCCAGAAAATCCCATGGACAGAGGAGTCTGGTGGGCTGCATTCCATGGGGTCTCAAAGAGTAGGACACGACTGCGCGAATTCACTTTCACTTTTCACTTTCATGCATTGGAGAAGGAAATAGCAACCCACTCCAGTGTTCTTGCCTGGAGAATCCCAGGGACAGGGGAGCCTGGTGGGCTGCCGTCTATGGGGTTGCACAGAGTCAGACAGGACTGAAGTGACTTAGCAGCAGCAGCAAACATACTCAGATGAGATGAGATCAGATCAGTCGCGTCCGACTCTGTGCGACCCCATGAAACGCAGCACGTCAGGCCTCCCTGTCCATCACCAACTCCCGGAGTTCACTCAGACTCACGTCCATCAAGTCAGTGATGCCATCCAGCCATCTCATCCTCTGTCGTCCCCTTCTCCTCCTGCCCCCAACCCCTCCCAGCATCAGAGTCTTTTCCAATGAGTCAACTCTTCCATGAGGTGGCCAAAGTACTGGAGTTTCAGATTTAGCATCATTCCTTCCAAGGAAATCCCAGGGCTGATCTCCTTCAGAATGGACTGGTTGGATCTCTTTGCAGTCCAAGGGACTCTTGAGAGTCTTCTCCAACACCACAGTTCAAAAGCATCAATTCTTCGGCGTTCAGCCTTCTTCACAGTCCAACTCTCCCATCCATACATGACCACTGGAAAAACCATAGCCTTGACTAGACGGACCTTTGTTGGCAAAGTAATGTCTCTGCTTTTGAATATGCTATCTAGGTTGGTCATAACTTTCCTTCCAAGGAGTAAGCGTCTTTTAATTTCATGGCTGCAGTCACCATCTGTAGTGATTTTGGAGCCCAGAAAAATAAAGTCTGACACTGTTTCCACTGTTGCCCCATCTATTTCCCATGAAGTGATCGGACCGGATGCCATGATCTTCGTTTTCTGAATGTTGAGCTTTAAGCCAACTTTTTCACTCTCCACTTTCACTTTCATCAAGAGGCTTTTGAGTTCCGCTTCACTTTCTGCTATAAGGGTGGTGTCATCTGCATATCTGAGGTTACTGGTATTTCTCCCGGCAATCTTGATTCCAGTTTGTGTTTCTTCCAGCCCAGCATTTCTCATGATGTACTCTGCATATAAGTTAAATAAACAGTATACAGCCTTGACGAACTCCTTTTCCTATTTGGAACCAGTCTGTTGTTCCATGTCCAGTTAAACATACTATTGAATTGTAAAAGAGTGAAAGTTATACCCCAAAGATCAGGACCAAGTCAGGCATCACATTTTCACATTGTTCAATGCTCTACTGTGAGTTCTAGTGAGGGAAATTAGTCAACGAAGAGATGAGCAGCATCCAAGATGGAAAGGAAAGAGTAATTTTTTTCCATTTGCAAAAGACATAACTTTATCTATGGAATCCAACCAAAAACTATTATAGCTAGTAGAAGAAGTCATCAAAATGCTGAGTACAAGATTAATATGAAAAGTTCAGTTGTGAGAGGAGATACCCGGCATCCGAGGTCAGGGGCAGTGATGAGAGGAGTTACCCCACGTCCAAGGTCAGGGGCGGTGACCGGGAGGAGATACCCAATGCCCCAAGCCTGAGGCCAGGGGAGGCCGGTGGGAGGAGCTACCCCACGCCCGAGGCCAGGAGCGGTGGCCGGGAGGACCAACCCCATGTACAAGGAGCCATGGCTGTGCCAGCGCAGGAGGGCCTAGAGGAGCTATCCCACGGTGAAGGTCAGGAAGGGCTGTTGTGAGGAGATACCCTTCCTCCAAGGTAAGGAGCAATGGCTGCGCTTTGCTGGAGCAGCCATGAAGAGATACCCCATGCCCAAGGTAAGAGAAACCCAAGTAAGATGGTAGGTGTTGCAAGAAGGCATTAGAGGGCAAACACACTGAAACCATACTCACAGAAAACTAGTCAATCTAATCACATGAGGACCACAGCCTTGTCTAACTCAATGAAATTAAACCATGCCCGTGGGGCAACCCAAGACGGGCGGGTCATGGTGGAGAGATGTGACAGAATGTGGTACACTGGAGAAGGGAATGGCAAACCACTTCAGTATTCTTGCCTTGAGAACCCCATGAACAGTATGAAAAGGCAAAATGGTAGGATACTGAAAGAGGAACTCCCCAGGTCAGTAGGTGCCCAATATGCTACTGGAGATCAGTGGAGAAATAACTCCAGAAAGAATGAAGGCATGGAGCCAAAGCAAAAAGAATACCCAGCTGTGGATGTGACTGGTGATAGAAGCAAGGTCTGATGCTGTAAAGAGCATATTGCATAGGAACCTGGAATGTCAGGTCCATGAATCAAGGCAAATTGGAAGTGGTCAAACAAGAGGTGGCAAGAGTGAATGTCGACATTCTAGGAATCAGCAAACTGAAATGGACTGGAATGGGTGAATTTAACTCAGATGACCATTATATTTACTACTGTGGGCAGGAATCCCTCAGAAGAAATGGAGTGGCCATCATGGTCAACAAAAGAGTCCAAAATGCAGTACTTGGATGCAATCTCAAAAACAAGAGAATGATATCTGTTCATTTCCAAGGCAAACCATTCAATATCACAGTAATCCAAGTCTATGCCCCAACCAGTAATGCTGAAGAAGCTGAAGTTGAACGGTTCTATGAAGACCTACAAGACGTTTTAGAACTAACACCCAAAAAAGATGTCCTTTTCATTATAGGGGACTGCAATGCAAAAGTAGGAAGTCAAGAACCACCTGGAGTAACAGGCAAATTTGGCCTTGGAATACAGAATGAAGCAGGGCAAAGACTGATAGAGTTTTGCCAAGAAAATGCACTGGTCATAACAAACACCCTCTTCCAACAACACAAGAGAAGACTCTCTACATGGACATCACCAGATGGTCAACACCGAAATCAGATTGATTATATTCTTTGCAGCCAAAGATGGAGAAGCTCTATACAGTCAGCAAAAATAAGACCAGGAGCTGACTGTGGCTCAAATCATGAACTCCTTATTGCCAAATTCAGACTGAATTTGAAGAAAGTAGGGAAAACCACTAACCATTCAGGTATGACCTAAATCAAATCCCTTATGATTATACACTGGAGGTGAGAAATATATTTAAGGGCCTAGATCTGATAGATAGAGTACCTGATGAACTATGGAATGAGGTTCATGACATTGTACAGGAGACAGGGATCAAGACCATTCTCATAGAAAAGAAATGCAAAAAAGCAAAATGGCTGTCTGGGGAGGCCTTACAAATAGCTGTAAAAAGAAGAGAAGCGAAAAGAAAAGGAGAAAAGGAAAGATATAAACATCTGAATGCAGAGTTCCAAAGAATAGCAAGAAGAGATAAGACAGCCTTCCTCAGTGATCAATGCAAAGAAATAGAGGAAAACAACAGAATGGGAAAGACTAGGGATCTCTTCAAGAAAATCAGAGATACCAAAGGAACATTTCATGCAAAGATGAGCTCAATAAAGGACAGAAATGGTATGGACCTAACAGAAGCAGAAGATATTAAGAAGAGATGGCAAGAATACACAGAAGAACTGTACAAAAAAGATGTTCATGACCCAGATAATCACGATGGTATGATCACTGAACTAGAGTGAGACATCCTGGAATGTGAAGTCAAGTGGACCTCAGAAAGCATCAGTACAAACAAAGCTAGTGGAGGTGATGGAATTCCAGTTGAGCTATTCCAAATCCTGAAAGATGATGCTGTGAAAGTGCTGCACTCAATATGCCAGCAAATTTGGAAAACTCAGCAGTGGCCACAGGACTGGAAAAGGTCAGTTTTCATTCCAATCCCAAAGAAAGGCAATGCCAAAGAATGCTCAAACTACCACACAATTGCACTCATCTCACACGCTAGTAAAGTAATGCTCAAAATTCTCCAAGTCAGGCTTCAGCAATATGTGAACCGTGAACTTCCAGATATTCAAGCTGGTTTTAGCAAAGGCAGAGGAACCAGAGATCCAAATATCAACATCCGCTGGATCATGTGAAAAGCAAGAGAGTTCCAGAAAAACATCTACTTCTGCTTTATTGACTATGCCAAAGCCTTTGACTGTGTGGATCACAATAAACTGTGGAAAATTCTGAAAAAGATGGGAATACCAGACCACCTGATCTGCCTCTTGAGAAATTTGTACGCAGGTCAGGAAGCAACAGTTAGAACTGGACATGGAACAACAGACTGGTTCCAAATAGGAAAAGGAGTTTGTCAAGGCTGTATAATGTCACCCTGTTTATTTAACTTATATGCAGAGTACATCATGATAAACGCTGGGCTGGAAGAGGCACAAGCTGGAATCAAGATTGCCGGGAGAAATATCAATAACCTCAGATATGCAGATGACACCACCCTTATGGCAGAAAGTGAAGCGGAACTCAAAAGCCTCTTGATGAAAGTGAAAGTGGATAGTGAAAAAGTTGGCGTAAAGCTCAACATTCAGAAAACGAAGATCATGGCATCCTGTCCCATCACTTCATGGGAAATAGATGGGGCAACAGTGGAAACAGTGTCAGACTTTATTTTTCTGGGCTCCAAAATCACTACAGATGGTGACTGCAGCCATGAAATTAAAAGACGCTTACTCCTTGGAAGGAAAGTTATGACCAACCTTGATAGCATATTCAAAAGCAGAGATATTACTTTGCCAACAAAGGTCCGGCTAGTCAAGGCTATGGTTTTTCCTATGGTCATGTATGGATGTGAGAGTTGGACTGTGAAGAAGGCTGAGCACCAAAGAATTGATGCTTTTGAACTGTGGTGTTGGAGAAGACTCTTCAGAGTCCCTTGGACTGCAAGGAGATCCAACCAGTCCATTCTGAAGGAGATCAGCCCTGGGATTTCTTTGGAAGGAATGATGCTAAAGCTGAAACTCCAGTACTTTGGCCACCTCATGCGAAGAGTTGACTCATTGGAAAAGACTCTGATGCTGGGAGGGATTGGGGGCAGGAGGAGAAGGGGACGACAGAGGATGAGATGGCTGGATGGCATCACTGACTTGATGGACGTGAGTCTGAGTAAACTCTGGGAGTTGGTGATGGGTAGGGAGGCCTGGCGTGCTGTGATTCATGGGGTTGCAAAGAGTCAGACATGACTGAGCAACTGATCTGATCTGATCTGATCTGATTTCTATACAGGATGAAAGAAAGTTACATTTATAATAACATCAAACAGAATGATGATACTTAGAATAAATTTATTGATGGAGCTACAAAATATGTACAATGAAAACTACAAAATATTCTTGAAATAATGAAAATAAGTGGAAAGACATCTGCATGTATGAATTGTGAGATATAAAATTCTTAAAATAATGCTACCACTCTGGTGGTGTTAATAGTAAAGAACCTTTCTGCCAGTGCAAGATACATAAGAGATGTGGGTTTGATCCCTTGGTTGGGAAGACAACCTGGAGGAGGAAATGTTGACCCAATCAGTATTCTTGCCTGGAAAATCCCATGGACTGAGGAGCCTGGCGGGCTATAATCCATCACGTCACAAAGAGTCAGGCACGACTGAAGTGACTTAACACAGCACAGCACCGCTCAAAACTGTCTATGCTTTCAATGCATTATCCATCAAAATCTCAACAGCTTTCTTGAAGAAATGGAAATTCTACTCTAAAATGTGTACGGATTTGCATAGGTTCGCTAAGAGTTGGACACGACTGAGTGACTTCACTTTGACTTTTCACTTTCATGCATTGGAGAAGGAAACGGCAACCTGCTCCAGTATTCTTGCCTAGAGAATCCCAGGGATGGGGGAGCCTGGTGGGCTGCCGTCTATGGAGTGGCACAGAGTTGGACACGACTGAAGCGACTTAGCAGCAGCAGCAGCTAAATAGCCGAAACAATCTTGAAAAAGGACAATGTTAAGGGACTCACACGTTCCAAATTTCAAAGTTCCTATAAAGCTACAATAACTATAATTTTGATATTACATAAGGATATGCATACAGGTCAATAGAAGAATAGTGACTGTGCAGAAATAAGCCCATACTCTATGATCAAGTAACTTCTGGCAAGAGTGTGAAGTTCATTCAATGAGGAAAGACCATCTTTTCAAGACCTTGCATTGGGAATGTTCAAGGAAATGAGGTTGAATCCTTACTTCAAACCATATGCAAGAATTAACTCCAAATGGATCAGAATCATGAATACAATAGCTAAAACCCTAAATCTTTTAGAAGAAGATATTAGGGATAAATATTCATAACCTTGAAATTGGTAATGGCTATTTATGCATGACATCAAAAACACAAGAAAAAAAGAAAGAAATTTGGCTTTATTAAAGGTAAAAATTCCATGCACCAAATGACACTATAAACAGAATGAAAGGCAACCCACAGAATGGGAGAATATATTTATGAAACATATATATGATAACAAATTAGTATCCAGAATACAAAAAGCAATTATGACTCAACAACAAAAAGAAAAGCAGCCCAAGTTTTAAACAATTGATGAAGTATATAAATAAACTTTTCTCCTAAGAAGATTTTCATGTCACAAACAAGCACATGAAAAGATACTCAATCTTATTATTTAGGGAAATGCAAATCAAGCCACAATGTGATCTAAAATTACACACATTAGAATTGCTACTGTACCAAAAAATAGCATTGACCAAATAATGGAGAAACTGGGGCACCTGGACATTGCTGATGGAATGCAAAATGTCACAAGCACTATGAAAAATAGTTTAGCAGTTCCTTAAAAGTTAAACATAGAATAACCATAAAACCACATGATTCCACTCCTGGCTAAATGCCTAAAAGAATAGTAAACAGGTTCTCAAAAAAACATTTTTACACAAGCCTTCATAGAAGCACTGAAGGCCAAAAGTGGACACAACCTTAATGTTCATTAACTGATGAAACGATATATACTGTGGAATATTATTTGTCAATACAAATGAAATACCCAGACATGCTACTATTGATAGTAGGATGAACCTTGAAAATATGTTAAGTGAAAGAAATGAGACTCAGAAAGGTCAAGTATTAAATTATTTCATCTCTGTGAAATATCCAAAATAGACTATCTATGGAGACAGAAAGCAAATTAGCAGATTCCAGGAGATAGTAGGAGGGAGGAAAGTAGGGTGACTGCATAACAGGTGTGAAATTTCCTTTTGGGATCATTAAAATGTTTTCAAACTCAATAGTCTCGATAGTGGTAATTCTTGCACAACATTGTGAATGTACTAAATATAACAAATGGTAAATTTTTAAACTGCATTTTACTGTACTCCAAAACACCACAAAAAACAAAAGCAGGCAATGGACCAGAACAACTCACATTCTTAGAGAAGAAAAAACAATGATGCAAACATGAGGGACATTTTACAGATCAAAAAAATAAAAATTATAAGAAGTAAATTAAGCCTTTTTTTTTTTCCGCTTAGTCAATCTCAGTAAGATATTCTCTAATATATTAGGAGCTCTAGAAAGGAATTTAAATGGAATATGTTTATTTTTGAAGTTATTATCATATCTTGTTGCCTTTTCCTCAATTCTTACATGCTGTAACATTGCCTTAAGGTGAATTTGATTATGTTAGTAATACCCTGGACTTCCCTGGTGGCTCAGACGGTAAAGCGTCTGTCTACAATGTGAGAGACCTGGGTTCGATCCCTGGGTTGGGATTATTCCCTGGAGAAGGAAATGGCAACCCACTCCAGTATTATTGCCTTGAAAATCCCATGGACAGAGGAGCTTGGTGCAGGCTACTATCCATGGGGCCACAAAGAGTCGGGCACGACTGAGCGATTTCACTTTCACTTTGACTTTCAGTAATACCCTAGAAGGCAGTATCACTTCATGTTGTATTGAATGACTGACACTTACCAGTAGACTCCCAGATTTCAGGCCTATGTATTTGAATGGGGAATGTATTAGAATCAGGAACATGCTAATTAGCATAGCTGTATTATTCCAGCACTGGAGTTTTTCAGAATAGGAATTTACTTAGAGGTTTCCTAGTGGTCTGAAGTAGTGCATTAAGCCCAAGCAAGTAGGCAATTTTGCTTGTTCCACTTGTTCTTAGTTCTACTCCAGTGAGGTTGCTGTTGGTTAGCTACTAAGTCTCACTTTCACTTTTCACTTTCATGCATTGGAGAAGGAAATGGCAACCCACTCCAGTATTCTTACCTGGAGAACCCCAGGGATGGGGGAGCCTGGTAGGCTGCTGTCCATGGGGTCGCAAAGAGTCGGACACGACTGAAGCGACTTAGCAGCAGCAGCAGCAACATGTCTCACTCTTTTGCAACACTATGGACTGCAGCCCACCACACTCCTCTGTTCTTAAGATTTCCCAGCAAGAATAATGGAGTGGGCTGCCATTTCCTTCTCCAAGGGATCTTCCCGATACAGGGATTGACCCACACCCCTTGCATTAGCAGGTGGATTTTTTACTGCTTGGGCACCAGGGAAGCTCAGTGAGGAGTTTTCTTTAAATAAAATACGTTTGTACTTATCTTGTGAAGATAATAATTTTGTTTTCTACTCACATCGTGAGTGCAGCTGTTACATACAAAACAAAGTTCAGAATAGATTTACATGGCAAAATAGCTCTTGGCAAATTATATGAATTATGTATATATATATATAAATTATGATTGTTTGGGATACAGGCCCAGAAATGTTCTAAGCATATCTCAAGCTCTGGACAAACCGTGATGATAAAGATTCTGTAAAATTACAGAAGACCGTTCCATAAAGTGGCTCAAAGTGGTTCACTTAAAAGTTAAAAAGCTGAGACATTTCAACACAGTGAAACTCATTACATTTGTGAGCAGCAAATTTTCAATTATTCTTTTTCAAACTGGAAATATTAAAATTTGGTCAAAATACAACTTCTTATTCTGTAAACACAGCATGAAGCTATGCTTTTTCTAGTTCTTAATTTTTGGCTGCATTAAACCCTTTGAGAAATAGTTATTACCTACAAACTAGTGTTTATTTCCCTGCCTATAAAATCACACCATGAGAGAAAAGCAAATTATCTTCCAAAATGAAAAAAAAAAAAGAGAGAGAGAAAAAACAAGTTTATCATTATATTTGCTGCAAACTTATACTTTACTGGTCTAAATATAGTACTGTATCTTCCATTTACTTCAGGTCTTCTTTGTACCTTTAGGTCTGTGTGAAGACATTTCCAGAAGTCATTTAGAGATGTCTAGACTCAAAGCTGATGATCTTGCACAAGATATTTGTAAAACCCAGATAAAGTCACAAGAGGTACTCGATGTAGTGATTTTAGTCCTAGAAGTTGGTAAGGTTTGGCTTTGTCATATAACTAGCCTTTAGTATGGTGGAAATTGTGACAAAAAATTTAAATAAGCTATGCACTGGTGTGGATATTTAAAATAGATGAACCTAAACAGATTCTGTAGTGTTTCATTCTGAAATCAGCATTCTTTTAGGAAAATGCCAAGATATTAGGATTATATTCTTATTAAAATCTCTCAGATGTATATTTGTTTTCTGTCGCTGAAGATACTGTATAGTTATCTTTGAGCATCAGAATTTCTTTTCTGGGTTTTTATAATTAATCCAACTTTCTTATTCAAAATTCCATATTAATAATGCTTGTAGAATATCATTGAACTATAATTTATATCCTATACAAAGATCCTCAGAAAGTGAAGAATGCTATATTAATGTGCTTATGTTTTTTTCTTGAGATAAGTAGTTTGATAAGTAGTTTGAAAATTATCTTTTGTATTTTTATTATAGCAAATAAGCACAAGCAAATATTTTTGAAATTACTTGTCATTGGTAATGCCTACCATCAAATAGCCTGAATAAACAATGTATGTGTGCTTAGGTGTGTGTTTATACGTGTGCATGTGACATGTTGCACTAATTGTGCATGTGGTATGTTGCTATGTATGACTGACTAAAGTTGTCTACAAATGTTTATAAAAGATTATCTCCTAAGAGTTCTAGCTTCAATGAAAGAAATTGATTTTAGAATCATACATTGAATTAGTGTTAACATCATTTTTCTGAAAGTGTCATCATTTTTATTTATAGTGTAGTCAAGTAGAGAAGCCAAATAATGAGTTGATATAAATCTACTATCTTATTCAAATTAAAATGGATGAACAATATAAATAAACTTTTCTCCTAAGAAGATTTACAAGTCATGGACAAGAACATGAAAAGATACTCAATATCATTATTTAGGGAAATGCAAATTAAGTCAGCATGGAATCTCAAATTGGACCCATTAGAATTGCTAGTGTACCAAAGGAAAAAAAAATGTGTTGACCAAATTATGGAGAAATTGGAACACAGACATCCTAATGCTGCTAGTTCAGGAAGACACTTTGAAAACCACATGTCTATACTAAAACAGAAACTGTAACTTATATGTGCCAAAACAGAAATTCAGGAACACATGTAAGTTTACAAAATATTTTTGTGCAACATTCATGTGTTTACACAATAAATACAGTCAAAAAATATTCTTTCTTTTAAGTTAGGCAAAATCTTGCATGTCTGTGAGAGCTATATCAGAATTCATTGTAGAAGAGTTATTAAAACACCTATATTTTCACTAATTTATGTATGCATAGATATACTTGTCTGTATGTCAATTATCTATCATCTATTTACAGTCAGTTCTCATTATTAATGGTAATTATAATCTACAGGCTCTGCAGAACCTGAATTAATAAAATCTGAACCATTGCCCTAAAATAAAGGTTAGAGTCCCATAAAGGTCACCACATTTTCCTCAAGTGATTTATAAGTAGTCTTGTTTTATATGTGTTGTTATCTGGACATTTCATATAATATGAACATAAGGAAATATAAGAATACAAATATAAGTATATATAGTTGATCAATGTTGAACTCACAGCCACCTGGCTCTATTCCTCATACCTTAAGTAAGCTTATCTAACACATGTATTTCTCCATAAGGCACATCACAGCTTCATGTGCTTAGAACAATGGAGAGCACTTTAGCACTATGCTTGTGGATCACTTTAAGCAGTAAGATCATCAACCAACAAAAAGCACACAAATGTGAACAGTGTGACACTAAACAGACTGTGAAAAATTAACACAAATGTTTATAACATGAAAGCTATAAAACTAAGTGCATCATCTTATTTGACCTCAGCTGGGTGGGAGCATATATCTTGGGTGACTTGAATTTTTTACCTCTCTCCACATGTCCATGAGTGACTGTAAAAGTACTTCAAAATCAGAAATAAATTTTCTCAAGTAGAAAAGGGTATGAATATGAGATTAGCAAATAATGAGAATACTTATCTCTATATCTCTTTCTATATCTACTATATACATATGTAGATGACATGATGCTCATATGCATTGTTACATCAATAATCAATCTGACAATGTTAGTTCTGGAGTATGATCACATGTGAAAAACACTTGTTTGTAATCATCATGCTTAGTTCATCTCAGCTAACAAGATTGTTAACTACATACTTAGATCTCAGGAAAAATTAGTCTTCCAAATTTAAACATCACCTGCATATGACTTATTAAATTTATGTTTAAGTGAACATGCAATAATAAATATAACACATTATAGAGTTGGTCACTAGCAACAATTAAACAATATTGATTTTCTCATCTATAAGACTAAACAATTAGTACTTAATAAATATGAAATGACTTAGAGTAATCACCAAAACTCTAGTCTGGGCATACTCAATGAAAATCACATTTTGTGTATAGTATTTCACAAAGGAAATAATGCAAATATGGAGAAATTAGCCCCCAAAAATGAAAAATTAGAACATTTTAATTTCTATAACATATGATTTTAGAATTGTGGGGAAATGAATTCTGTGAGGAGAGGAATTACCTTGAAAGTTACATTTTTAATATTTACAGACAAATGAGGCTGAAACAGACACAGAATAATACTAATACAATCTGAGAAAGCCCCCTTTGAGATTTCCTTTTTTATACAGTTTTGCCTATAGCAATGACAAAGTTTATTTGATTCATAGCATTAATATTTATGAATAAATAGACTGTGTATGAATATCAGAATAAGGAAGACTACAGTGATAACATACAAATATAATCCCTAGGCAAGCACAAGACAATTAGAATAGAGCAAGGAATTTGAAGATTAGATTCATCAAGAACTAGCCTCATATTTAAATAATAATTTTCCTTAAGTCTACAAGAAAACTCAATTGTTGGTTGACTCAAAGAGAAAAAAATCTGACAGAATTTAGGCTTTGAAAGTCAAAATATGCTTCTTTAGAAATACAATCTTATTTCAGAATTAGTTCATACTTTTTGCATTACTTCTATCAAACTGTCATTTATTAATTAGAAATTATCTTGGCTCCCACCAATTAACTTTTTAAATGACATTAATTATATCTCATTTCAACAGATTTCTATCTTTCTTTATCACATGAATTAGCATGATACATTATAATTTTTAAAATGGCATATGATTATTTTCCATGGCTTTTCCTTCAATACCCCATCTCAAACATTAGTAACTTTTCTTAATTATCAACAAGGAAAGCCAATTAAATTAAGAATAAATGAATGAGGAAAATTAAAAAGCAATGAAAGGAAAATAAAAACGTAGGAGAATATTTTTCCATTGTGTGCTAATCCATATTGAAGCTAATATCTTACAAGAATAAAGACTGAACAATTTTGTATTATATCAGAAGGACTTGTATTTATTTGTTTGGGTCATTTATGCCACTTCATTAATATACATTTTTTCTGAGAATAAGCAAAAGAGCCACTGTGGGTAGGGCTAGCATCATTGATCCTTTAGTTTTCAGAAAAGGAATTCTCTGAGGAACTGTGTGGCACGATAAGAAAGATGAAAGGTTTTCTAGGGAAACAAAATTGCTTGAGACTAAAGGATTTTTATCCTCAAGTCTGCCATCCTAGGAAATGGATTTGATCTTTCTGAAGTAAGCTTACATTGGCGCACAATCATAAGAATCACGAGACTGACATACAAATTACAATTTGTTGACTGCAAGGAGACAAGCAGCACTATCAAACAGGTTGGAATACTCATTGCAGGAGGACTGATATCCCCCCATAGTCACATCTACAGTGGAAAAAAATGCACACATCTTCATTTCAGAGCATGAAATTGGAGAGAAGAAAAAGGCAGGTTGCATTTAATGCAAGAACTCTGTAATTGTCAAATGCAATCATTTCAACCCAAGTATATCCTTGAAGTGAAAGTGTTAGTCACCCAGTTGTGTCTGACTCTTTGCGACCCCATGGACTGTAGCCTGCCAGACTCCTCTGTCCCTGGAATTCTCCAGGCAAGAATACTGGAGTGGGTAGCCATTCCCTTCTCCAGGGGATCTCCCAACCCAGGGATCAAACCCTGGTCTCCTGCATTACAGGCAGTAGCCACCAGGAAAGATATCCTTACACATGAACAAAATTATGAAAATTTATTCTGCACTGAGACAGAAAGTATATCTCAAAAAATTTCCAAAATGATATCACACAGAACATATTGAAATTAATTTAAATTTTATAGAATATCCATCCAATAGAATACTTAGAAGCATTAAAAACATCAAGTAAATCTGTGTGAATAGCATTAAATATTAAATTGAGTTAAAAAGAAAATGGCAATAATCCATTTCATATACTCTTATTAATATAAACTTAAAAATAAAAAGTATAATAGTTTCATATTTTTAAAAAATCCACTTGCATTAAAATGAGTGTGAAAAGCAAAAGCAGTAAGCACAAAATTAAGAAATAGATTTGATACTAGAGGGAAATCAGGGTTTCAGATGGTATTTCAGTTTTGAATGTTTCTTGTGATGTTCCATTTAACGCTGAGTTTTGATTCGCGTGTGTTGATTTTATGTCTGTATTTCTTCTTTATCTGTATATTCTTACATGATACTGGACAGAGATTAGATAGATAGAATTCAAAAGATCTCAAGTAGGACTAGGATTCAGGTAACATTTGACCACCCATACTTCAATGAAGCCAGTTGTATTCAATGTAACATTCTAGAAATTGGAAAACAGTAGCTTTCACCTTTGCTTTTACTTTCTTGAGTAGTTTCATTTTAAAATGAGACCATTCTTATATATTGATGCATTCATTTTTAATTCTGAATATTTTTTCCGTCTTTTGCCCTTTTCTCTTCAGTCAAAATGATTAATTGGCCCACATAGTAAAAAATACCACATAAAACCGCGAAGAACAAACTCATCAAGTATTGGCTTTAAGAAGTAGGACTTTAAAATCATCAGGGAAGAAAAACTTCTCAAGGAAAATTAATGTTGTATTACAAGAGCCACAGCCCAGAGTAACTAGACATAAATGCACATTATAAATTAATACGGGCATAGAAGAATGTTTCCTTCATAGTAGTCAGTTTTCTCCCTCATTTGGAGATAGGGCAGAAAAAAGGCTTCTGACTTGCTGTATGAGGACTGAGTCCTGGGGTAGAGATGGATGAGCTAAAGAAGAGCTTTCTAGGAAGTTATGGGAATTGATGAGTATGAAGCTTGTGACTAGTTCCCGAAGTGGATTTTCAAAGAAAAAGCCCTTAGCTCTCTGGGAACAGAACAGCAGAAATGACAACATAAGGGATTAAAACAAAGGAGCTCATATTTATTTACTTATTTATTTATTTATTATTCAAAAGCAAAAATCCCAAAGATGGTTATTGGCTAGTTGGGTAGTGGGTTTATAGGAATTCATTATATAAATAAATACATCTATAAATGGATCCACAAGCAAATCAAAATGCATAAAATGAGAGAATATGGACAGGGTGAAAAAGATGATGTGTTCTTCACAATGTAAGTTTTCACAGCAATGCAATTCAGTCACTCAGTCATGTCCGAATTGCAACCCCATGGACTGCAGCATGCCAGGCCTCCCTGTCCATTACCAATTCCTGGGGTTTACTCAAACATGTCCATTGAGTTGGTGATGTCATCCAACCATCTCATCCTCTGTTGTCTCCTTCACCCACCACGTTCAATCTTTCCCAGCATCAGGGTCTTTTCAAATGAGTCAGTTCTTTGCATCAGGTGGCCAAAGTATTGAAGTTTCAGCTTCAGCATCAATCCTTCCAATGAATATTCAGGACTGAGTTCCTTTAGAATTGACTGGTTAGATCTCCTTGCAGTTCAAGGTACCGTCAAGAGTTTTTCTGCATCACCACAATTCAAAAACATCAATTCTTCGGTTCTCAGCTTTCTTTATAATCCAACTTTCACAACCATACATGACTCTGGAAAACCCATAGCTTTGACTAGATGGACCTTTGTTGGCAAAGTAATGTCTCTGATTTTTAATAAACTGTCTAGGTTGGTCATAAATTTTCTCCTAAGGAGCAAGTGTCTAGTTTCTTCTTCACTTTCTGCCATAAGGGTGGTGTCATCTGCTTATCTGAGATTACTGTTATTTCTCCCAGAAATCTTGATTCTAGCTTGTGCTTCATCCAGTCCATCATTTCTCATGATGTACTCAGCATATAAGTTAAATAAGCAGGTTGACAATATACAGCCTTGTGGTACTCCTTTCCTGACTTGGAACCTGTCTGTTGTTACATGTCCAGTTCTAACTGTTGCTTCTTGACCTGCATACAGATTTTTCAGGAGGTAGGTCAGGTGGTCTGGTATTCATATCTCTTTAAGAATTTTCCACAGTTTTTCATGATCCACATAGTCAAAGGCTTTGACATAGTCAATAAAGCAGAAGTAGATTTTTTTTTTTTTTGGAACTTTCTTGCTTTTTCGATCATCCAACAAATGTTGGCAATTTGATCGCTGATTCCTCTGCCTTTTCTAAATCCAACTTGAACATCTGGAATTTCATGGTTCACGTATTGTTGAAGCCTGGCTTTGAGGATTTTGAGCATTACTTTGCTAGCATGTGAGATGAGTGCAATTGTACAGTAGTTTGAGCATTCTTTAGCATTGCCTTTCTTTGGGATTGAAATGAAAACTGACCTTTTTTTCCATTCCAACTCAGCAATGGCCACTGCTGAGTTTTCCAAATTTGCTGGCATATTGAGTCCAGCACTTTCACAGCATCATCTTTTAGGATTTCAACCAGCTCAACTGGAATTCCACTAGCTTTATTCATAGTGATGCTTCCTAAGGCCTATTCGACTTCATGTTTCAGGATGTCTGGCTCTAGGTGACTGATCACACCATCGTGATTATCTGGGTCATGAAGATCTTTTTTGTATAGTTCTTCTGTGTATTCTTGCCACCTTTTCTTAATATCTTCTGCTTCTGTTAGGTCCATACCATTTCTGTCCTTTATTGTGCCCATCTGCAAAAAAAAATTCCCTTGGTATCTCTAATTTTCTGAAGAGATCTCTAGTCATTCTCATTTTGTTTTCCTCTATTTTGCATTGATCACTGAGGAAAACTTTCTTATTTCTCCTTGCTATTCTTTGGAACTCTGCATTTAATGGTTATATTTCCTCTTTTGCCTTTCACTTCTCTTCTTTTCATAGCTATTTGTATGGCCTCCTCAGACAACCATTTTGCCTTTTTGCATTTCTTTTTCTTGGGGATGGTCTTGATCACTGCCTCCCGTACAATGTCACGAACCTCAGTCCATAGTTCTTCAGGCACTCTGTCTGTCAGATCTAATCCCTTGAATCATACTGTTCATGGGGTTCTCAAGCCCAGAATACTGAAGGGGTTTGACATTCCCTTCTCCAGTGGACCATGTTTTGTCACGCTTTTCTTTTTTTGTTTTTTGTCACGCTTTTCAAAGCAGTGCTGCACATTATATAAAAAATTCTGAAAAACTGTTTCAAATGAAGTTGCTTTGTGAATAATTTTCTCTTTTCCACTTGCTCTTTCTTAACCAGTTATTTGACCAGTGGACCTCCTTGATTGATCTATTTTCTCTTTCTCTTCTACATTCTTTTTGTCTTTTGTTCTATTTTTTTCTGGGTGTATTTCCTTCACTTTAGTTTCCAATTCTTCATTTCTACTGTCAGGTTTTTAACTTCCAGAAGCTCATTTCTTACACTGATTGTTCCTTTTCTGTTTTCCTTTCTAGCTTTCCAACTTAATCTCTAAGATTCAGCTTTCTGGGTTTTGCTGTGTAATTTACCACTTATCCATCTTTATTTTCTTATTGTTTTCTTTATAACTCTCCACTTTTAGGGGATATATACATTTTAAAAATATTTTGCTATAATTTTATTGTTTTTAGGAAGTTCTCTACCCTTAAAATTTTAATACAAATATTTAGAACTATATTTATATAAGCATTTCTAGAATTTAATCAGAATTTATATCATCATCTTCAAATAAGACAAGGAATATTTTTCTCTTTTTCTTCCCTTTCTTATTTCTCCTCTTTTACCTATTTAAAATGAAACAGAGACTCTCATTTCAAAATTTTCTTTTCTTTTTTGTTGTTCAGTAACATTGCACCATATTTACTTTTGCTGTTGTTTAACTTTTAACTGAATTTACCCATTTCTCCCACCCCCACTCCTACCTCTGGCAACACCCAACTCTGTATACATGAGTTTTTTGTTGTTGTTATTAATTTGGAATCCACATATACAGAATCCACTTTCCTGTTCCTTTTTAGAATTCACATCCACATATACTGAGATCATGCAGTACTTGTTTTTCTCTGACTTATTCTACCTAACATAACACTGTTGAACTCCATACATGTTGCTGTAATCAGGAACAATTTCATTCTTTTTATGGCTGAATAACATTATATATATCTCACAATTTCTTTATCCACTCACCCACTGATGAACACCTGGGTCATTTCCATATATTGACTATTGCAAATAATGCAGTGATAAACTTGGAGGTGCATATATCTTTCAAGATAGTGCCTTCATTTTCTTCAAATAAATGCCCAGAACTGGAATTGTTTCATAATATGGTAGTTCTATTTTTTAATTCTTTTTTAGGAAGCTCTATACTGTTTTCCATAGTGCCTGCACTAATTTACATTTCCACCAGAAGTGCAAAAGGATTTTTTTTTCACATTTTCACCAAAACATGTTATTTCCTATCTTTTAGATAGTAGCCATTCTAATAGATAGGGAATGATATCTCGTAATTTTGATTTGCATTTTCCCGATGATTAATGATGTTGATCAACTTTTCATGTACATGTTGGCCATTTGTATGTCTTGTTTGGAAGAAAAATATCTTTTTAGATTATTTGCCAATTTTTAAAGAGTTTGTTTATTTGCTACTGGGTTGATGTATTAAATGTATTTTAAAATTTAGCTGCTTTTTGGATATAAGATTGCAAATATTTCTCCCATTCAGTCATTCAGTAGTTTGCCTTTTTATCTTGTTGATGTGTTCCTTTGCTTTTCAGAAGTTTGTGTGTGTGTGTGCGTGTGTGTGTGTATAATGTAGTTCTCTTGAGAAATCTGTATGCAGGTCAGGAAGCAAGAGTTAGAACTAGACATGGAACAACAGAGTAGTTCCAAATATGGAAAGGACAAGGCTGTATATTGTCACCCTGCTTATTTAACTTATATGCAGAGTACATCATGAAAAAGGCCTGGCTGGATGAAGCACAAGCTAGAATCAATATTGCTGGGAGAAATATCAATAACCTCAGATATGCAGATGACACCACCCTTATGGCAGAAAGAGAAGAAGAACTAAAGAGCCTCCTGATGAAAGTGAAAGAGGAGAGTGAAAAAGTTGGCTTAAAGCTCAACATTTACAAAACTAAGATCATGGCATCAGGTCCCATTACTTCATGGCAAATAGATGGGGAAACAGTGGAAACAGTGACAGACTACTTTTTTGTGCTCCAAAATCACTGCAGATGGTGACTGTAGCCATGAAATTAAAAGATGCTTGCTCCTTGGAAGAAAAGTTATGACCAACCTAGACAGCATATTAAAAAGCAGAGACATTACTTTGCCAGCAAAGACCTGTCTAGTCAAAGTTATGGTTTTTCCAGTAGTCATGTATGGATGTGAGAGTTGGACTATAAAGAAAGCTGAGTGCCAAAGAATTGATGCTTCTGAACTGTGGTGTTGGAGAAGACTCTTGAGAGTCCCTTGGACTGCAAGGAGATCCAACCAGTCCATCCTAAAGGAAATCAGTCCTGAATAGTCATTGGAAGGACTGATGCTGAAGCTGAAACTCCAATACTTTGGCCACCTGATGCGAAGAACTGACTCAGTGGAAAAGACCCTGATGTTGGGAAAGATTGAAGGTGGGAGGAGAGGGGGATGACAGAGGATGAGATAGTTGGATGGCATCACCTACCCAATGGACATGAGTTTAGTAAAGTCCGGGAGATGGTGATGGACAGGGAGGCCTGGTGTGCTGCAGTCCATGGGTTTACAAAGAGTTGGACACAACTGAACTGAACTGAAGTGATAATGTAGTCCCATTTACTTATTTTGCTTTTGTTACTTTTTGTCAGAATCAAAAAATCATCGCCAAGACCTATGTGAAGAGTTTACTGCCTATATTTTCTTCTAGGAGTCTTATGATTTTAGGTCTTGAGTTCAAATCTTTAATCCATTTTGAGTTAGTTATTGTGCATTGTGTAAGCTAGCCAATATTATCCTTTTACATGTGACTGTCCAATTTTCCCAACTCCATTTACTAACGAGCCTATTCTTTCCCCAGGAGCTAGTAATTTTAAGAGAGTTTCTCTATAACCTTGAAATCTGCTGGAGGGCATGAAATAATTTCTCCACCCCTCTAAAAAAATAACTGAAAAATGGAGGATCTCAAGTGGCCATGCTGTTTAAAGTTAAAAGATTATAGCTGTGATGTTCCTGTTACCCTTGTGAATTGTGAGAATGAATGGGAACCTGGATGCCCATCTCATATCACCATGGATAAGGATAATAAATAAAATGCCTGATTTGTAAGCCACTCCCACCAGGAAATTAGATTCAATCCCTAGAAGAGCAGATGAAAGTGGATCTTGTTGTACACATAAAATAACACAATTAACTTAGATTAAGTTATTTTCTTCTAGTGGAAAAAAGGTTTAAATTACAAATTAATTTCAGTTAAGCAAAAGGAAAAATAAAAAATAAAAAACAGACAATATTCCTTGAAAACTGAGTTTTTTGCTTAGGAAAATTTATCCCCAGTATAAAGGTACTTGATGAATAGAAAACTTGTTTATTAACCTTTTTATCTGTAACTAAAGCCTGATAATAATTTCCCCTTCCTAAAGATTCATATGAAAAATAAACACAGGAAGGTCACTGGACTAGTCAATCACTTTTACTTTTCCACACTGTGCCCTTAACAGAATATGACTACTGTGTATGTTTTTACCTGTAGCTTTTGTCACAACAGAATTGAGGGTCAGGAGCGGAATGTAACTAATTTCCCCAAGACTCTTGGGCTGATGAATATTTCTGAGCTTCACCTATCCCTAATCTACACACAGGCTTGTAGTCACCCCAAATCCCTGAACGAATAGCATTGTTGTGATCAGATTTTAACTCAAGGTCTACAATTTAGATGTTTTCATCAATAAGTAAATTATATTCCTTTCAAGTTAAAAAAATTCAGTTTTTATCTAAGTCTATTAGTAAGCCTGCTTGAGCAAAACAGCTTTATTTTACATTTATTGCATTTAGAAACTAGAAAGTGATAGTAATATTATTTTTAATTTTTGGCAGCATCATTTTAAGATCTATAAATTTTGTAAATTATTTTATGATTAAAATGTACTAAGAGAGGTAGCAGTTAGAGATTTATTCTCCTCTAAAACACTGTTGAAATGAGCACAGAAATACTGAAAATGTTACCAAATTTTAACAACACTTTGTCTGGGAAGAAGTGTACTTGGTTTGTCATTGCTATACCAAGAAGGCAGAAGTGACTAGAGAAGAATGAGAGAAATGGATAATTGGGTCAAAAACTACAGCCAGGCTAGTCTCATGCTACGGAGATGTGTAATCCATGATTAATTTATATTTTAAAATGAAATAAAAGCCCCTAGAATATTTAAACTGAGAAATATGTTTAAACTAAGAAATGACATGACTGACTTGAGATTTACTTGGACTGCTATGTGGTGAATTGATGATGGAGGGCAGTGATAAAGTAAATAAACCAGTGAGGATGTCACTGTCATCTTCCAAGAAATTGATGATGCTTCTACATTTGTAAGAGTAGAGAATAATCTAGAAATCTAGAATTTTCTAAAAGAAAATTTCTCTTACCTATATATTTTTAATATATGGTAGTGGTACAAACAATTACAGATAAGTCAGTGATTTAGAAATCAATAGGGCAATGATTGATAGAGAAAATAACAGAAAAGAATGATAGCCCAGATGTTGACCATTGCATATATAATGATAAGTCCTTTCAATCGTGTCCAAGTCTTTTCAACAATATGGATTATAACATGCCAGGCTTTTCTGTCTACTGGGATTCTCCAGGCAAGAATACTGGAGTGGGTTGCCATGTCCTGCTCTAGGAGATCTTACTGACCCAGGTATCAAACCCTTGTCTCTTATGTCTTCTGCATTGTCAAGTGGGTTCCTTACCACTAGTACCACCTGGAAAGTCCCATTGTATATATAATATCAGATCAGATCAGCTGCTCAGTCGAGTCTGACTCTTTGCGACCCCATGAATCACAGCACGCCAGGCCTCCCTGTCCATCACCAACTCCTGGAGTTCACTCAGACTCATGTCCATCGAGTCAGTGATGCCATCCAGCCATCTCATCCTCTGTTGTCCCCTTCTCCTCCTGCCCCCAATCCCTCCCAGCATCAGAGTCTTTTCCAATGAGTCAACTCTTCCATGAGGTGGCCAAAGTACTGGCGTTTCAGCTTTAGCATCTTTCCTTCCAAAGAAATCCCAGGGCTGATCTCCTTCAGAATGGACTTGTTGGATCTCTTTGCAGTCCAAGGGACTCATGAGAGTCTTCTCCAACACCACAGTTCAAAAGAATCAATTCTTCGGTGCTCAGCCTTCTTCACAGTCCAACTCTCACATCCATACATGACCACAGGAAAAACCATTGCCTTGACTAGACGAAACTTTGTTGGCAAAGTAATGTCTCTGCTTTTGAATATGCTATCTAGGTTGGTCATAACTTTCCTTCCAAGGAGTAAGCATCTTTTAATTTCATGGCTGCAGTCACCATCTGTAGTGATTTTGGAGCCCAGAAAAATAAAGTCTGACACTGTTTCCACTGTTTCCCCATCTATTTTCCATGAGGTGATGGGGCCAGATGCCATGATCTAAGTTTTCTGAATGTTAAGCTTTAAGCCAACTTTTTCACTTTCCTCTTCCACTTTGATCAAGAGGCTCTTTGGTTCCTCTTCACTTTCTACCATAAGGGTGGTGTCATCTGCATATCTGAGGTTATTGATATTTCTCCCGGCAATCTTGATTCCAGCTTGTGCCTCTTCCAGCCCAGCGTTTATCATGATGTACTCTGCATATAAGTTAAATAAACAGGGTGACAATATACAGCCTTGACATACTCCATTTCCTATTTGGAATCAGTCTGTTGTTCCATGTCTAGTTCTAACTGTTGCTTCCTGACCTGCATACAAATTTCTTAAGAGGCAGGTCAGGTGGTCTGGTATTCCCATCTCTTGAAGAATTTTCCACAGTTGATTGTGATCCGCACAGTCAAAGGCTTTGGCATAGTCAATAAAACAGAAATAGATGTTTTTTCTGAAACTCTCTTGCTTTTTCCATGATCCAGTGGATGTTGGCAATTTGATCTCTGGTTCCTCTGCCTTTTCTAAAACCAGCTTGAACATCTGGAAGTTCATGGTTGACATATTGCTGAAGCCTGGCTTGGAGAATTTTGAGCATTACTTTACTAGCGTGTGAGATGAGTGCAATTGTGTGGTAGTTTGAGCATTCTTTGGCATTGTCTTTCTTTGGGATTGGAATGAACACTGACCTTTTCCAGTCCTGTGGCCACTGCTGAGTTTTCCATATTTGCTGGCATATTGTGTGCAGCACTTTCACAGCATCATCTTTCAGGATTTTGAATAGCTCAACTGGAATTCTATCACCTTCACTAGGTTGTTTGTAGTGATGCTTTCCAAGGCCCACTTGACTCCACTTTCCAGAATGTCTGGCTATAGGACAGTGATCACACCATCATGGTTATCTGGGTCATGAAGATCTTTTTTGTACAGTTCTTCTGTGTATTCTTGCCATCTCTTCTTAATATCTTCTGCTTCTGTTAGGTCCATACCATTTCTGTCCTTTATCGAGCCCATCTTTGCATGAAATGTTCCTTTGGTATCTCTGATTTTCTTGAAGAGATCTCTAGTCTTTCCCATTCTGTTGTTTTCCTCTATTTCTTTGCATTGATCACTGAAGAAGGCTTTCTTATCTCTTCTTGGTATTCTTTGGAACTCTGCATTCGTATGTTTATATATTTCCATTTTTCCTTTGCTTTTCGCTTCTCTTCTTTTTACAGCTATTTGTAAGGACTCCCCAGACAGACATTTTGCTTTTTTGCATTTCTTTTTCTTCACGAACCTCATTTCATAGTTCATCAGGCACTCTATCTATCAGATCTAGGCCCTTAAATCTATTTCTCACTTTCACTGTATAATCATAAGGGATTTGATTTAGGTCATACCTCAATGGTCTAGTGGTTTTCCCTACTTTCTTCAATTTAAGTCTGAATTTGGCAATAAGGAGTTCACGGTCTGAGCCACAGTCAGCTCCTGGTCTTGTTTTTGCTGACTGTATAGAGCTTCTCCATCTTTGGCTGCAAAGAATAATCAATCTGATTTCGGTGTTGACCATCTGGTGATGTCCATGTAGAGAGTCTTCTCTTGTGTTGTTGGAAGAGGGTGTTTGTTATGACCAGTGCAGTTTCTTGGCAAAACGCTATTAGTCTTTGCCCTGCTTCATGCCGTATTCCAGGGCTAAATTTGCCTGTTACTCCAGGTGTTTCTTGACTTCCTACTTTTGCATTCCAGTCCCCTATAATGAAAAGGACATCTTTTTTGGGTGTTAGTTCTAAAAGGTCTTGTAGGACTTCATAGAACCATTCAACTTCTGCTTCTTCAGCATTACTGGTTGGGGCATAGACTTGGATTACTGTGATATTGAATGGTTTGCCTTGGAAATGAACAGAGATCATTCTGTCGTTTTTGAGATTGCATCCAGGTATTGCATTTTGGACTCTTTTGTTAACCATGATGGCTACTCCATTTCTTCTGAGGGAATCCTGCCCGCAGTAGTAGATATAATGGTCACCTGAGTTAAATTCACCCCTTCCAGTCTATTTCAGTTCGCTGATTTCTAGAATGTCGACATTCACTCTTGCCCTCTCTTGTTTGACCACTTCCAATTTGCCTTGATTCATGGGCCTGACATTCTAGGTTCCTATGCAATATTGCTCTTTACAGCATCTGACCTTGCTTCTATCACCAGTCACATCCACAGCTGGGAATTCTTTTTGCTTTGGCTCCATCCCTTCATTTTTTCTGGAGTTATTTCTCCACTGATCTCCAGTAGCATATTGGGCACCTACTGACCTGGGGAGTTTCTCTTTCAGTATCCTATCATTTTGCCTTTTCATACTGTTCATACTGTTCATATTTGCCTTTTCATAATGTTTCATACTGTTCATTATATAAAATATATAATATACCTGCATAATTTTGAAATACTCAAATTAATTATAAAGGCTAAATATTCAAACATTGCTGGAAATTTAAGAAATGATTTTGGAAAAAATGGCATACTAATTTTACACATGACAATAACATATACTTTTAAGTATGATAAGAACTTAAGATTTTAAAAATATGAAGAGAAGGAAAAATTGTGCCTACTAATGGCATTTTGTTGCAAAAATTATTTTCTAATGAATATGGCACAGACAGGATAAAATACTATGCAACCTTTAATATGTATGTTTCCAAAGGTAATAATGACACAGACTATTTCCCTGATTATAATATTTTATATATTCATAGGTGCATATATATAAAATACATGTGGAATATATATTATGATTGCAAGTAAGATAATGCCCTGGGCACAGGAGTCTATAATCATGTAGTTAAGAGCATTTTCTCTACAAATTTTCAAAACTTGGATCTCAGTTTTGAACCTTGCTAGCTTTGTGTTATCTTGAATAATTTACTCTGTGAAATTTTGGCCAAGTTCATATGTGCTTAAGTTTGCCTTTATATAAAGTAGGGTATTAGTAATATATGATACTTTGTGAAAATAAGTTGTGAAAATTCCCTGAGACAACATTCATTTTGTACGTAGTTCTCATTTTGTACATAGCAAATATTCCTGGTTTTACCAAACCAAGTTTAAAAATGGAATATGTACTATCTTTTGGAAAATTTTTCTAGCCATCTTTCACTGTACACTTTAAAATTGGTCTCCTTAAATTACTTAAATTCATGTTAATTGTCTTTTTAAGTTATATTGTTTAATAGTGCTTTTGAACTAAAGTTCCAAATCTAACTTGCCTACTTTTCTTAGTATTATGTTTTTTGGATTCATTATACCTGACACATATGGCTTATTGATTCACTTCACTGTGCATGTGATTCGCTAATAAAATACATGATAATTTGTTCAGCCTAATATTAGTGACATTTGGATTGATTCCATTTTTCTGATATTACAAAAATTCTTATACACATCTATTATGCATCTATGTGAGAGTGTCCCTAGTTATCTGTCTAGAATTGGAATCGCTGAGTTGTAGGTAAGGTGCTGTTTATTTTACCCACTACAGCTGCTCCTTTGAATTTTGCTTCCACTGAGTCCTTCAATAGCAACTCTATTGATATTCCTGAGGACAGTCATTACTTGACTGGCTATTCCTCAACAACAACTTCTCCACCCCCTCTCCAATACACACATACACACACCCCATATCACTTAAAGAAGAAGTACTAAACAGTACTAAGCTACCCACACTTTTCAAAACAGATACTCTTGCAGGGATGGAGATCTCTCTTTAGTGCTAAGTACTTCACATAAGGACTTTCCTGGTAGCTCAGCTGGTTAAGAATCTGCCGGCAATGCAGGTGACCCTGGTTTGATTCCTGAGTCAGGAAGATCCCCTGGAGAAGGGATAGGCTACCCACTCCAATATGCATGGGCTTCCCTTGGGGTTCAAACTGTAAAGAATCCGCCTGCAATGTGAAAGACCTGGGTTTGATCCCTGGATTGGGAAGATCCCCTAGAGGAGGGCGTGGCAGTATTCTTGCCTGGAGAATCCCCACAGACAGAGAAGCCTGGAGGACTATACAGTCCATGAAGTTGCACAGAGTCAGACAGGACTGAGAGACTAAACACAGCACAGCACTTTACATAAACGCGTCACTACAAGAAAATGGCCTGTTCTAACTATACTTTTGTAGAACCCAAATATTTTCTGTCTGACACAGTTCACACTTAAATTGCAGATATAACAATATCTCCTTTCATGGGTACTTTTTTCCTCACCCATATCCCTGCTTTAGGCATGAAGCAAAATAAAGTGAATTCTGAAATAGGAAATCTTTTAGGCAAGACCTTTTCTTTGTTTAAGCATAACATCATCAATCCATATTCAGCATAATTGTTGATGATATATAGTCCATTAGTTCATAAAACTCAACCAACTATCAATAGTTAAACCACCATCAGCATTTCCTTGACTGCTTTATGATATGGATTGAGTGGGCTGTGTCTTAATTTCAGTTTTGTTTTAATAATACCAGGAGACATGCTCAGGCTTTTAAATTATTACAGCAATGCAGCTGGAAAAATTAAAGCAATTTTAACTCAAACAAGGTAAACAAATCATTTCATACCCTGTTTTCAGCTTTCTTTCCTTCAAAAAAATATGGGACAACAGTCTTTCTTTATGATGTATTAGGACATTAATTATTCTCTGGATGAAAATAAAAATAAAGAATTAAGTGGGTAAGGTATTTTTAACTGGATTTGAATATGGATAACTAATAGGCAAGAGACAATGTGTCTGATCATATCTAATTTTATACTATGATTTCTTTTTTTGGGAAATATGCAATACATCTGAATGGCTGCCATTTTTCCCTTAAGTTAAGAGAAAAATCTTTATGAAACTTCTGGAAAATTACTTTCTTCAGACATATGTTCATTGTAGAAAAAAATTTTAAAAATCACATAAAAGAAATTCATCTATACCTAAAAATAGCTATGCTATGTTAGTTTAGCTGAATTATAGCCAGATTTAAGTTTTAATAGGAGAACAGATGAGAACAAAAGACATCATTTCAGACTCTTAAAAAAGGGACAGAGGACTATTCCTGTTATAAATTATAAAAATTTCATTATGATTTTATGAATCTTTTCTTAAAGGGATTGTATTGAGATAAGTCTAACTCTGCCTTGAACATGGAAGGGGACTCACTCTGTGAAATCTTTTCCTGGTTTACCAGAGGGACTTGATGCATGACTTGCTGCGGGCTAAACTATCTTAAGAGACAGCTTAGGTAAGGAGGTAGAGGGAACAACTGTACTTACTAAATAAATAAGACAGCACTTTCATTCTACATTAATTTCCACATTAGCTGGAAATAAATACTCTTACACTCTTACCTGAGTGTGAGAGTATATCAAACTCATTCACTTATCCTAATCAGTTTTAATTTTTTCTCATCTAATGAGAACTAAAAAATATTTGACTTGGAGCTGGTATATTTGAGAATGTGATCAGTGACACAATACTGTCAAACTTTCTGCTCAGTCATCTTGGGAAGGTGGCTTATATTGCCATCTTATTATCTGATGGTTACAAAATAGTTGCTTTACTACCAACATCTATAGCAAACTAGTGAACATAACAAAACTAGTGAACATAACAAAAAAGAAGCAGACTCACAAATGTAGAGAACAAACTAGAGTTTACCAGTGGGAGAGGCAGGGAGTGTAATGCCCCCCAAGGCTTCCCTGATAGTTCAGTTGGTAAAAAATCTGCCTGCATTGCAGGAGATCCTGATTCGATTCCTGGGTTGGGAAGATCCACTGGAGAAGGGATAGGCTACCCACTCCAGTATTCTTGGGCTTCTCTTGTGGCTCAGCTGGTAAAGAATCCACCTGCAATGTGGGAAACAGGGGTTCGATCCATGGTTTGGAAAGATACCCTACAGAAGGGAAAGGCTACCCACTTAAGTATACTGGCCTGGAGAAGTCCATGAACTGTATGGTTCATGGGGTCTCAAAGAGTCAGACACGACGGAACAACTTTCACTTTCCAAGGTCCCCCAAGTACATTCATCTGTTAATGGACACTTAGGTTGTGTCCCTATCCTGGCAATTGAAAATAATGTTGTTATGAACATTGCTTTGTATATATGTTTTTGAATTTGCATGTTTTGTTTTTATTTTTGGACTTAGTAGAATTGCTGGGCTATATGATAGTTCTGTTTTTAGTTTTTTGAGAAAACTCTATGCTCTTTTCCATAGTGTCTACACCAATTTACATTTCCACAAGCAGTGTACAGGATTCTCTTTTCTCTACATCCTCACCAACATTTATTATTTGTATTCATTTTTATGATAGACATTTTGACAGGTATGAGGTTGTATCTCATTGTGATTTTGATTTGCACTTCCTTGATGATTAGCTCTGTTAAGCATGTTTTAACATGCCTGTTGGCCATCTGTGTTTCAACTTCAGAAAAATTTATATTCAATTCTGCCCATTTTTAATTATTTTTTGATGGTTACTTGTATGAGCTGTTTATATATGTTGGATATTAATCCTTTATTCATCATTTGCAAATATGTTCTCCCTCTCAGTAGGTTGTCTTTTCATTTTGCTGCTGGTTTGGTTTTGCTAAGTAAAACATCTTTTAACCAGGTCCTATTTGTTTATTTTTGCTTTTATTCCCTTTAATTTAGTAGACACTACAAAAAAACATTGCTGTGACTTACGTCAAAGAGTATTCTGCCTCTGTTTTCCTCTAGGAGTTTTATCGTATCTGGCCTTACATGTAGGTTTTTAATCTATTTTGATTTTATTTTTGTATATGGTGTTAGAGAATGTTCTAATTTCATATTGTACATGTAATAGTTCAGATTTCCTAACAGGACTTACTGAAGAGACTGTCCCTTCCCCATTGTATATTCTTACCTCCTTGATTGTAGATTAATTGACTATGAGCGTGTAGGTTTATTTCAGAATTCTCTATTGTTTCATTGATCTATCTTATTTTGCAGTAGTACTACTGTTTGATTACTGTAACTTTGTAGTGTAGTGTGAAGTCAGGGAGCATGATTCCTCCAATCCTGTTTTTTTAGCTGTTCAATGTCTTTTGTATTTTCATACAGAATTTAAAATTAGTTGATCTCATTCTATTTTTTGAAAAAGCATTTGTATTTTGATAGGGACTGTGTTAAATCTGAAGATTTCCTTGGGTTGTGAGATCATTTTTGAACAGTGCTTCATTAGTGTCTTGTCATTTTCTAAGAAAATGTCTTTTGTCTCCTTAGGTAGATTTATTCCTACATATTTTATTCTCTTTGATGGTGTTTTAAATGAGATTGATTATTTAATTTCTCTAATATTTTGCTGTTAGTGTATAGAAATACAAAGATATATGTATATTAATTTTGTATACTGAAACTTTACAAATGAGCTCCAGTAGTTTCTTTGTGGCATCTTTAGGATTTTGTACATATTGTATCCTGTCATCTGCAAACAGTGACAGTTTTACAGTTAATTCCCCTACATATGAATGAGTTTCATTCTAAGAGCATGATTGGAAGTCCAGCAAAGTTATCCTAGGTACCCAGCTAACACAATTGTCTATATAGAACTATACTGTAATAGGTTTATAATACTTTTCACACAAATCATACATAAAGAATAAGCACAAAAAATAAAACATTTTTAGTTTTACAGTAAAATACCTTGAAAAGTACAGTACAGTACCAGCTATATCACCACTGCTTTTATACTTGCTTCCAGACATCCTGGACTTGAAACAAAGATACTGTACTACTGTACTCAATATTACTGTAAAGTGCATAAACACAACCACCCTTGTACATGATTCATGCACATGACAATGTATGCCAGACAGTGGGCTAACTTATGTATCTGGACATACGAATGCACATTTGCATCTTTGAAGGCTTGCAAATTGAACATTAATATGTAGAGGACTTACTGTACGTCTTCCTTTTCAGTTTTGATTCCTGTATTACTTTTGCCTGATTAACATGGCTAGGACTATGTTGAACAAAAGTGGTGAGAGTGGACATCTTTGTCTTGTTTTTGATCCTAAAGGGAATCTTTTTTGTTTTTCACTGTTGAACATGGTATTAGCTGTGGGCTTATCATATATAGCTTTTATTATGTTCAGGTATGTTTTCTCTTTAGTCATATTCTGGAGAGTTTTATCATAAATGGATACTGAATTGTATCAAAAGACTTTTTTGCATCTATTGAGATGGTCATATGATTTTATTATTCAATTTATTACTGTAGCATACACAATGATTTATGGATATGGAATAATTATTCATCCTTGGGAGAAATCCCCTTTCATTATGGTGTATGATCCTTCTACATATTAGATTTGGTTTGTTAATAGTTTATTGAGGATTTTTGCATCTATGTTCATCAGTGATATTGATCTGTAGCTTTCTTTTTTCATGATATCTTTGTCTAATTTTAATATCATGGAATTCTGGCCTCATGGAATGATTTCAGAAGCACTCCTTCTTCTGCAATTTCTTGGACAATTTAGTGAATTATATGTGTTATTTCTTCTCTAAATATTTGGTAGAATTCAACTGTGAAGACATTTGGTCCTGGACTTTATTTGAGAGTATTTTATTACAAAGTTATTACACATTGATCATGAGTAATTTGTCTGTTCATATTTTCTATTTCTTCCTGACTCATTCTCGTGAGATGGTACATTTCTAGAAATTTGTCTATTTCTTCTAGGTTGTCTATTTTATTGATTTATTATTTATAGCAATCATTTTGTAGTTCCTTTGCATTTCTGTGGTGTCAATTGTAACTGCTTTTTCATATGCTAGGAATTGGCCCCACCCACTAGTGGTCCAACATTAGCTCTGGGAACCCTGGACCCTGCAGCTAGACTCCATGACCACACTTTGTCCACCAGTGGCCTGGTAACAGACCTATGACTGGGCTTCATCTGCTGGTATGAGAGTAGCAGTGCTAGGGCTTACCTTTGTCCTTCTTTTTCATATTCTTTTGAGGAATAGACAATTTAAATCACAATGTGATCTAATTTCGGAGAAGGCAATGGCACCCCGCTCCAGTACTCTTGCCTGGAAAATCCCATGGACGGTGGAGCCTGGTGGGCTGCAGTGCATGGGGTCGCTAAGAGTCGGACACGACTGAGCGACTCCACTTTCACTTTTCACTTTCATGCACTGGAGAAGGAAATGGCAACCCACTCCAGTGTTCTTGCCTGGAGAATCCCAGGGATGGAGGAGCCTGGTAGGCTGCCATCTATGGGGTCGCACAGAGTCAGACACGACTGAAGTGACTTACCAGTAGCAGCAGCAGTATGATCTAATTCATCAACTTTTCTTTCATGGGGTTTGTGCATGTCTGTATGTATGTGTGTTACCTAAGAAATCTGTATCAATCCCATGGTTACCAAATTTATTTTCCTTAGGTATTTTATTATTTTAGTTTTTATCTTTATGATTATAATTTATTCCAAGTATTTTTAAATGTGATATTAGGCAAGAGTCAAGGTTAGTTTCTTTCCAGTTGTTCAACATTATTTATTGAAAATATTAAACTTCAACCATTTAATTACATTGATGCCTTTGTTGAAGATCCAATGACTACATATGTGTCAATCTTTTTGTTGATTTTTGTTCTCTCCTTTTGATTACATATATCAATCAAAATTGATTACATGTATCAATTGTATTACATATATCAATCAAAATTGATTACATATATCAATTTTTTATTGCACATCTTAACAGTATATAATTAAATTTTCTATCCAAGTTATCTTTCAAAATTGGCTTAAATATTAAATATATTTTACATCTCCAAATGCATTATTGAATTAGCATGTGAAATTCCACGTATGTGCAAGTGGAAGCATACCCAAAAAACCCATATCCATACCCATGCCTGTTGATCTTTTTTAGAGAAGTATCTATTTAAGTCTTTTTCCCATTTTAAATGTCCATTTTTGTGCTTTTGATTTTTATATTTTGTAACTCAGTTTATGTTTTCCTTTTTTGAAAAATTTATTTTTAATTGGAATATAATTGCTTTACAATATTGTAGGGTTTTTTTTGCCATATTTCAACATGAATCAGTAGCTTCTCTTTTTCATATTTTGTGCTTAATTTTTACACATGTATATGCAAAAAATAAAATTTTTGAAAAAATATTTTTGATACTGTGATGCATGTTAAAAGACTACATAACCTTCAAAGTTTACAGACTGAAAAATTTTAGTTGACTTAATGGTGCATTTTGCAAATATAATTTTAAGAAGTATTTCAATAAAGTAATTGCATACTCTGTAGTCTTCTCAGCTTTCTTTCTTGGATTTTCACTCTCTTAAGAGCTATTAATCCATTTTAACCTAGGTTTTTTAGTAAATGTATAATCTTTATAAGTTGGGTAAAGCACTGAAAATATGCCAGTGGGATCACTGTAAGAGTAGTTAGGATTTCTGAATTCTCTTAATGCTAAAAATATTCTGTACTTTATCATCATGTACTGTGATATTTTCTATAAGAAAATAAGATGGTTTTAAATCATGACTTGGAAAACATGTTCTTAATTCTTCAATAAGTCATCTGGGCTTCTATAAAATAAAGAATTTGAATTATATGAGAATCCATCTGTACAATTTTATGTTTTTTTAACTTTGTTCAGAGGCAAAAAAAATTAAACTTACTTTATTGTTAATTACTGTAATTAGCAAAATAGAATAAGAGAGAGTAAATGGCTATTCATCATAGCTCCTGAGATCAACATTTAACTGAGGTTTTGATCAGCTTTTTAAAATTTCTATCTTATTGTGTAAATAAACTTGAAATCACAAAATGCCCTCATAATGAAAGAATCTCAGTTAATCCAACCACAGGGAAGTTATAATGTGTGGCTTTACTCAATTTATATGCACTTTTAAATTATTTCATTTTCATATATATATATATATATATATATATATATATATATATAATGTTCTATGTCTATCTTTGTTTTCTCTGGTTATTGGACTGAAATTATTCTCTGTTACTGTTTTCTCTTTTCCTGTTATTAGCATCACGTATATCCCAGGCAACATTGATGTTAACTTTACTCCAACTTCACCTTCCTTTAATGCATGTCTAGTTAACCCTTATGTCCAAGAGATTCTATTGTTTAGAAGCATGCACCATCTGTTTCATTCTTTATCAAATGAAATCTAAAATAGTTATCATAATACTAATACCCAGAGAAGGCAATGGCACCCCACTGCAGTACTCTTGCCTGGAAAATACCATGGGTGGAAGAGCCTGGTAGGCTGCAGTCCATGGGGTCACAAAGTGTCGGACACGACTGAGTGACTTCACTTTCACTTTTCACTTTCATGCATTGGAGAAGGAAATGGCAACCTACTCCAGTGTTCTTGCCTGGAGAATCGCAGGGACAGGGGAGCCTGGTGGGCTGCCGTCTATGGGGTTTGGCAGAGTCGGACATGACTGAAGAGACTTAGCAGCAGTACTAATACCAGTGCAAATCTATATCACTTTGCCTTCATATCTTTCTTCAAACAAATTTCCAGAAATTTTCCTAATATATCTAAGTTTTCTTCTCTAATGTGTGTTTCTTTACACCCAGTGGGGCTACTGATAAAACAAACAAACAAACAACAACAAAAAAAACACCTGCAAATGCAGGAGATGTAAGAGATGCAGGTTCAATCCCTGGTTTGGGATGATCCCTTAGAGAAGAGCATGGCAACTCACTCCAGTATTCTTGCCTGGAGAATTCAATGGACAGAGGAGATCGACAGGCTACAAGTCCATAGGGTAGCACAGAATCAGACACAAACTGAAGAGACTTAGCATGCACCCATGCACTCCACCCACAACACTTCTGACTTTATTCACATATTCTCTTACACCTGAAATGTGTTTCATTGACTTTTACTTAGTACACAAGGCAACGCCCATTTCTTACACCACTTCCTTTTTAAGGGACACTCAGTTAAAGAGGGTGTCCCTGGTGGATCAGATGGTAAAGAATCTGCCTGCAATGTGGGAGACCTGGATTTGATCCCTAGGTTGGAAAAATGCCCTGGAGGAGGGTGTGGCAATCCATTCTAGTATTCTTGCCTGGAGAATCCCCATGGACAGAGGAGCTTGGTGGGCTACAGTTCATGAGGTCACAGAGTTGGACACAACTGAGGAACTAAGCACACACATGCTTAAAGATAATATTGCTTTTTCTATAATCTTGGACATTTTATTTCTTTACTTGTTAATTTTTCAAGTGTTCATTTGCTAACTTGTGTTGTCTATTTAGAACATAGACATTTGGAACATTTAGAACTATGTAGAATGTTTAGAACTATTTAGAATATTTAAAATTTCCCTCCTCCTATGCACGTTCATTATTTCACTTAATATTTATGGTGATATTGAAAAACTGGTTCTGTTATTATCACTTAAAGGTGAGGAATAACCAAAACAATCTTAAGAAGGAAAATGAGGCTGAAAGAATCAGGCTTCCTAAATTCAGACTGTACTACAAAAGCTACAGTAATCAAAACAGTATGTACTGGAACAAAAACAGAAATATAGATCAAAGGAACAGAATAGAAAGTCCGGAGATAAACTCATAGCTATGTCTACCTAAGCTATGACAAAGGAGGCAAGAGTATACAACAAGAAAAAAACAGTCTTTTCAATAAGGTGCTGGGAAAATTGGTTTACAGTTACATGTAAAAGAATGAAATTAGAACTTTCTTTAATGTGCCCCCCCCCCCACCACCACACACACACACACACAAATACAAACACAAAATGGATTAAAGACCTAATTATAAGACTGGATACTATACAATTCAGAAAGGAAAATATAGCAGAATTCTCTCTGACATAAATCACCTCAAGATCTTTATTACAATATTTATTATTTATATCCTAGAGTAATGAAGATAAAAAGTAAACAAATGGGACCTATTTAAATTTAAAAACTTTTACATAACAAAGGTAACCAAAAACAAAATGAAAAAACGATCTGTAGAATGGAAGAAAATATTTGCAAACAAAGTGACCAACAAGAGATTTCACTTAAAATATACAAATATCTGATTCAGCTCAATATATAAGAAAAAAAATCAGATAAAAAATGTGCAGATGATATAGACATTTCTCCAAGCAGATATACAGATGGCCAAGAGTCACATGAAAAGATGTTCAACATTTCTAATTATCAGAGAAAAGCAAATCAAAGCTACAACGATGTATCACCTGTAAGAATGGCTGTCATCAAAAAATCTACAAACAATGTTGGAAAGGGTGTGGAGAAAAGGGAATTATTCTACATCGTTAATAGAAAGGCAAATTGGTACAGGTACTATGGAGATCAGTATGGAAGCTCCTAAAAAGCTAAAGATATAGCTACCATATGATCTAGCAAACATACTCCTGGATGTATATCCAAAGAAAACCATAATTTGAAAATATGCATGTACCCTATTGCTCAGTGTAGCACTATTTACAATAATTAGGATATGGTAGCAACTTAAATTGGCATAGAAATTGACAAAAAAGATGTGGGGTCAGTTCAGTTCAGTTCAGTCGCTCAGTAGTGTCGGCCTCTGTGTGACCAAATGAACTGCAGCACCCCAGGCCTCCCTGTCCATCACCAGCTCCCAGAGTCCACCCAAACCCATGTCCATGGAGTCGGTGATGCCATCCAACCATCTCATCCTCTGTCGTCCCCTTCTCCTCCTGCCCTCAATCTTTCCCAGCATCAGGGTCTTTTCCAGTGAGTCAGATCTTTGCATCAGGTGGCCAAACTGTTGGTTTCAGCTTCAACATCAGTCCTTCCAAATAATACCCAGGACTGATTTCCTTTAGGATGGACTGGTTGGATCTCCTTGCAGTCCAAGGGACTCTCAAGAGTCTTCTCCAACACCACAGTTCAAAAGCAACAATTCTTTGGTGCTCAACTTTTTTTCTCAACTTCAGCATCCAACTCTCACATCCATACATGACCACTGGAAAAACCATAGATTTGACTAGATGGACATTTGTTGGCAAAGTAATGTCTTGCTTTTTAATATGCTGTCTAGGTTGGTCATAACTTTCCTTCCAAGGAGTAAGTGTCTTTTAATTTCATGGCTGCAATCACCATCTGCAGTGATTTTGGAGCCCAGAAAAATAAAGTCAGCCACTATTTCCACTATTTCCCCATCTATTTCCCATGAAATGATGGGACCAGATGCCATGATCTTAGTTTTCTGAATGTTGAGCTTTAAACCAACTTTTTCACCCTCCTCTTTCACTTTCATCAAGAGGCTCTTTAGTTCTTCTTTGTTTTCTGCCATAAGGGTGGTGTCATCTGCATATCTGATGTTATTGATATTTCTCCCGGCAATCTTGATCCCAGCTTGTGCTTCCTCCAGCCCAGCGTTTCTCATGATGTACTCTGCATATAAGTTAAATAAGCAGGGTGACAATATACAGCCTTGATGTACTCCTTTTCCTATTTGAAACCAGTCTGTTGTTCCATGTCCAGTTCTAACTGTTGCTTCCTGACCTGCATACAGGTTTCTCAAGAGGCAGGTCAGGTGATCTGGTATTCCCATCTCTTTTAGAAATTTCCACAGTTTATTGTGATCCACACAGTCAAAGGCTTTGTCATAGTCAATAAAGCAGAAATAGATGTTTTTTTCTGGAACTTTCTAGCTTTTTTGATGACCCAGTGGATGTTGGCAATTTGATCTCTGGTTCCTCTGCCTTTTCTAAAACCAGCTTGAACATCTCGAAGTTCACAGTTCACATATTGCTGAAACCTGGCTTGGAGTGTGTGTATGGGTGTGTGTGTGTGTGTGTGTGTATACACACACACATACAGCAGAATATTAGACATAAAAAGAATGAAATAATGCCATTTGCAGTAACATTGATGGACCTAGAGACTGTCATACTAAATGAAGTAAGTCAGACAGAAAAAGGCAAATATCACATTGGCTATATGTGAATCTAAACAAATGGTACAAAATACATATTTACAAAACAGAAATAGAGTCACAGAGGTAGAAAAAAAAAAACACAGCTACCAATTGGGAAAGGGAGTGAGGGATAAATTGAGAGATTGAGATTGACATACACACATGAATATATATAAAATAGATAACTAATAAGAACCTATTGCATTGCACAGGGGACTCTACTCAACACTCTGTAATGGCCTATATAGGAACAGAATCCATAAAAAGAGTGGATATATGTATGAGATTCACTTTGTTGTACAACTTAAACTAACACAACATTATAAAACAACCATATTCCAATAAAATTAATTTGAAACAATTCTTTTAATGAGGAAAATGAAGATCAAATAAGCTAACTAAGCTGTTAATAATAGTACTATTATTAACCACAATGGCAGAAACTTAAACTCAAGTTCCCTGGACACATGTCTTTCTTATGCTTTCTCCATGTTAGTTCTGA
The DNA here is from genome assembly GCF_003369695.1 of Bos indicus x Bos taurus. Classification (NCBI taxonomy): domain Eukaryota; kingdom Metazoa; phylum Chordata; class Mammalia; order Artiodactyla; family Bovidae; genus Bos; species Bos indicus x Bos taurus. Next base: position 21,973,122 of record NC_040103.1, on the reverse strand, counting down.
TATAATATACACAAATCCTTTATTATTCAAAAGGCTTTTTATGAAACTGCTTTTCCTAAATAAAAACCCTTAAGGGATATGAACTATAGGAAAGCCTCAAAGCAGTGCCATGAAGAAATTTAATCATTCCACCAATCTACTGGATACCCAGTGTAATACTATGTTCTGAGGAAGATATTAGAAAAGTAGAACATGAATTCTGCATTCCAAGAACTTAAAATTAAATGGGAATACTTGACAGACATTAATAGAAATTACATCTATCACACCTCCCCCTCAATTTAACCATTTTAATCATTTTTCTTCAAATACAAAACCACTATTATCAATTTTAAGTGAAAATGATACATTTCACCCTAACCCCCCCCCAAAAAAATCAAATAATTTTCACAAAAGGAAAAGTATATAACTGAAATGCTAAAGAATTTATATTCATCATATGGAAATATCAAATCACTATGCTGTGTGTGAATGTGAGTGATAGTTGCTCAGTCATGTCCAACTCTGTACGACCCCATGGACAGTGGCCTGCCAGGCTCCTCTCTTCATGGAATTCTCCAGGAAAGAATACTGGAGTGGGTTGCCATTTCCTCCTCCAACTATGCTGTGTAATAGGAGCTAATAGTGTTACAGAATTGGCCAAAAGTGGTTAAAAGGTACAAACTTCTAGTTATAAGATAATCAAGTGCTAGGGATATAGTTTATAACATGATAAATATAATTAACACTGTTTGTGTTATATTTGAAAGTTTTAGGAGAATAAATCCTAAGAGTTTTCATTACCAGAAAAAATTTTTTTCTATTTATTTTTCTCTCTATGAGATAATGAATATTTACTAAACTTATTGTAATAATCACTTCATGATGGATGTTAAATCATTATGCTGTACATCTTAAACTTATTCAGTGCTATATGTCAATTATATCTGAACAAAACTAGAAGAAGCAAACAAAATGGCAAAAAGAGGTATATGTATTTATAGAGAACAATTTAAACACAAACAAATTTTACACATAACACACAATATACTTTGTTGTAATTACCAAAGAAAAAAAGACAAGCTGACAGTGGGCAGTGATTGGATGATGAGGAATATGAAAGAATCATAAGAGAATGCAGTCTTATTTTTGTCATCCTTGATTAGGTATGCAAAACAATTGTGGATTTATCCAAAGATAGCATATAATTCAAATTTATATGTTTTCTGAATGAAGAGAATTGTGCTGAAAAAATTGTGACTGAAACTTTCTTGAATTTTTCAAGTTCAAATGTAATATTTTACACATTAGTGTCTTTCTCATATGATGTGATTACATATATTTTTTCTTCCACCTTTATTGATATAATTGACATATATCACTGCATAAGTTTAAAATGCACAGCATGATAAGTTGACTTACATACATCATTAAATAATTATCACATAAGTTCAGGGAATAATTATCATCTCATACAGAGACATTATATCTATTACTGCGGGCAGGAATCCCTCAAAAGAAATGGAGTGGCCATCATGGTTAACAAAAGAGTCCGAAATGCAGTACTTGGATGCAATCTCAAAAACGACAGAATGATATCTGTTTGTTTCCAAAGCAAAGCATTCAATATCACAGTAATCCAAGTCTATGCCCCAAGCAGTAATGCTGAAGAAGCTGAAGTTGAACAGTTCTATGAAGTCCTACAAGACCTTTTAGAACTAACACCCAAAAAAGATGTCCTTTTCATTATAGGGGACTGGAATGCAAAGGTAGGAAGTCAATAAACACCTGGAGTAACAGGCAAATTTGGCCTTGGAATATGGAATGAAGCAGGGCAAAGACTAATAGAGTTTTGCCAAGAAAATGCACTGGTCATAAAAAACACCCTCTTCCAACAACACAAGAGAAGACTCTATACATGGACATCACCAGATGCTCAACACCCAAATCAGAATGATTATATTCTTTGCAGCCAAAGATGGAGAAGCTCTATACAGTCAGCAAAAACAAGACCAGGAGCTGACTGTGGCTCAGACCATGAACTCCTTATTGCCAAATTCAGACTTAAATTGAAGAAAGTAGGGAAAACCACTAGACCATTCAGGTATGACCTAAATCAAATCCCTTATGATTATACAATGGAAGTGAGAAATAGATTTAAGGGCCTAGATCTGATAGATAGAGTGCCTGATGAACTATGGAATGAGGTTCATGAAATTGTACAGGAGACAGGGATCCCCTGTCCTTGCAAAAAAGCAAAATGGCTGTCTGGGGAGGCCTTACAAATAGCTGTGAAAAGAAGAGAAGTGAAAAGCAAAGGAGAAAAGGAAAGATATAAACATCTGAATGCAGAGTTCCAAAGAATAGCAAGAAGAGATAAGAAATCCTTCTTCAGCGATCATTGCAAAGAAATAGAGGAAAACAACAGAATGGTAAAGACTAGGGATCTCTTCAAGAAAATCAGAGATACCAAAGGAACATTTCATGCAAAGATGGGCTCGATAAAGGACAGAAATGGTATGGACCTAACAGAAGCAGAATATATTAAGAAGAGATGGCAAGAATACACAGAGGAACTGTACAAAAAAGATCTTCACAACCCAGATAATCACGATGGTGTGATCACTGACCTAGAGCCAGACATCCTGGAATGTGAAGTCAAGTGGGCCTTAGAAAGCATCACTACACACAAATCTAGCGGAGGTGATGGAATTCAAGTTGAGCTATTCCAAATCCTGAAAGATGATGCTGTGAAAGTGCTGCACTCAATATGCCAGCAAATTTGGGAAACTTAGCAGTGGTCACAGGACTGGAAAAGGTCAGTGTTCATTCCAATCCCAAAGAAAGGCAATGCCAAAGAATGCTCAAACTACAGCACAATTGCACTCATCTCACACACTAGTAAAGTAATGCTCAAAATTCTCCAAGCCAGGCTTCAGCAATATGTGAACCGTGAACTTCCTGATGTTCAAACTGGTTTTAGAAAGGGCAGAGGGACTAGAGATCAAATTGCCAACATCCACTGGATCATGGAAAAAGCAAGAGAGTTCCAAAAAAGCATCTATTTCTGCTTTATTGACTATGCCAAAGCCTTTGACTGTGAGGATCACAATAAACTGTGGAAAATTCTGAAAGAGATGGGAATACCAGACCACCTGAAATGCCTTTTGAGAAATTTGTATGCAGGTCAGGAAGCAACAGTTAGAAGTGGACATGGAACAACAGACTGGTTCCAAATAGGAAAAGGAGTTCATCAAGGCTGTATATTGTCACCCTGTTTATTTAACTTCTATGCAGAGTACATCATGAGAAACGCTGGACTGGAAGAAACACAAGCTGGAATCAAGATTGCCAGGAGAAATATCAATAACCTCAGATATGCAGATGGCACCACCCTTATGGCAGAAAGTGAAGAGGAACTAAAAAGCCTCTTGATGAAAGTGAAAGTGGAGAGTGAAAAAGTTGGCTTAAAGCTCAACATTCAGAAAACTTAGATCATGGCATCTGGTCCCACCACTTCATGGGAAATAGATGGGGAAACAGTGGAAACAGTGTCAGACTTTTTTGGGGGGGCTCCAAAATCACTACAGATGGTGACTGCAGCCATGAAATTAAAAGACGCTTACTCCTTGGAAGGAAAGTTATGACCAACCTAGATAGCATATTCAAAAGCAGAGACATTACTTTGCCAACAAAGTTCCGTCTAGTCAAGGCTATGGTTTTTCCTGCGGTCATGTATGGATGTGAGAGTTGGACTGTGAAGAAGGCTGAGCTCCGAAGAATTGATGCTTTTGAAGTGTGGTGTTGGAGAAGACTCTTGAGAGTCCCTTGGACTGCAAGGAGATCCAACCAGTCCATTCTGAAGGAGATCAGTCCTGGGTGTTCATTGGAAGGACTGATGCTAAAGTTGAAACTCCAGTACTTTGGCCACCTCACGAGAAATGCTGACTCATTAGAAAAGACTCTGATGCTGGGAGGGATTGGGGGCAAGAGGAGAAGGGGACGACAGAGGATGAGATGGCTGGATGGCATCACTGACTCGATGGACGTGAGTCTCAGTGAACTCCGGGAGTTGGTGATGGACTGGGAGGCCTGGCGTGCTGCAATTCATGGGGTCACAAAGAGTCGGACAGGACTGAGCGACTGATCTGATCTGATCTAATAGAGACAAAATTAGAGAAATAGAGAAATGTTTCCTTGGGATGAGCAGTCTTAGAATTTATTCTCTTAACAATTTTCATATATAACATTCAGTTCAGTTAAGTTGCTCAGTCGTGTCTGACTCTTTGGGACCCCATGAATTGCAGCATGCCAGGCCTCCCTGTCCATCACCAACTCCTGGAGTTCACCCAAACTCATGTCCATCGAGTTGGTGATGTCATCCAGCCATCTCATCTTCTGTCGTCCCCTTCTCCTCCTGCCCCCAATCCCTCACACATTACAGTCGTATTAATATTATCTTGCACATCTTGTACATTGCATTCCTAGTACTTATTTATCTTATAAAGAGCAGTGTATATCTTTTGACTGCTGCTGCTGCTGCTGCCGCTGCTAAGTTGCTTCAGTCGTGTCTGACTCTGTGCGACCCCATAGATGGCAGCCCACTAGTCTGCCCTGTCCCTGGGATTCTCCAGGCAAGAAGTGGTTTGCCATTTCCTTCTCCAATTCAGGAAAGTGAAAGTGAAGTTGCTCAGTCGTGTCTGACTCTTTGCAACCCCATGGACTGCAGCCTACCAGGCTCCTCTGTCCGTGGGGTTCTCCAGGCAAGAGTATTAGAGTGGGGTGCCATTGCCTTCTCTCTTGACGGCATTTATTCAATTCTCTTTTCCCCATCCCCCATCTCTGCTAACCACAAACCTGATGCCTTTTTCTATGAGTTTGTTTCTTTTTGAACTCTATTTGACCTACAGCACTATGTTAGTTTCTGTTACACAACCTAGTGATTCAATATGTCTGTATATTACAAAATGTTCACCACAATAAGCTAGCTATGATCTGTCACTATCCTAAGATATTACATAGTTACTGCGTATATTTCCCACACTATACATTATATACCCATGATTCATTTATTTTGCAACTGAAAGTTTGTACCTCTTAATATTCATCTCCTATTTTTAAGTTGTTCTCCAAAAGTAGTATACTTTTTAAAAGAGGCATTATAATAAAAAAATTATTAAGAAAGTAATATATGAGGTAGGTTTGTTTGAAATTATATATTAAAGCAATTAGATGCCTGGGGATTGAGTTAACAAAAGGAAAATTTATGTAAATATTCTGGGTATACTTTCATGAGTTGACATTACTTTTAATATTCATATATGGTTTTCACTTACAGACTGTTGGAAAATGTGTCTGAAAGTTGTATTATTTAAATGGCTAAGAGCCTTATAATGTAGAAATCCTTATTGTGAGGAAATCTTTGACAGGTTAGAATGGTTATACTTCTCTTACTGAAAGGTTTCATGAGGTGTGTGATGATGACACTGTCATCTTATGTTTCTTCTATTTTATCTTAATTCTAAACCTTTCTTAATGGCAAAGACTTACATAAGATATATTATAAGGTACCTGACATCTTTCTGAAGATGGATACTTGCCAAGTCTATAAAGAAACAACAACAAAAAAATCTAAAATAGCATTTTAAATAACTGAGCAAATCACTATCTATTCCCTAACAAACTAAATTTTCTTACAAACTGTATCCCACAAAATCAATGAATTGAAATATGTTTTATTAAAAACAAAAAGTAAAGAAAGAGGCTAACATATAAGATAAATTTAGAAAAACTCTCTTGTTCCTTTTGAAGGTTCATGGCGCAATTTGTTATATTAAAAATTACCATTAGGTCTTGCTCCATAAAAGACTATTACATTTTTAAAAATTAATTAATGTTAATTGGAGACTAAATAATTTACACTATTGTGGTGGTTTTGCCATACATTTACATGCATCAGCCACAGGTTTACATGTGTCTCCCATCCCAAATACTCTGCCAACTTCCCTCCCCATCCCATCTCTCTGGGTTGTCTGTGTGCACCAGCTTTGAGTGCCCTATTTCATGCATCAAACTTGCACTGGTCATCTATTTCACATATGGTAATATACATATTTCAAAGCTATTCTCTCAAATCATCCCACTGTCACCTTCTTCCACAGAGTCCAAAACTCTGTTCTTTGAATCTGTGTTTCTTTTGCTGTCTCACATATAGTGTCATCCCTACCATCTTTCTAAATTCCATATATATGCATTAATATATTGAATTTGTGCTTTTCTTTCTGAATTACTTCACTCTGTATAATAGGCTCCAGTTTCATCCACCTCATTAGAATTGATTCAAAACTGTTATTTTTAATAACTGAGTAATATTCCATTGTGTATGTGTACCACAAATTTTTTATCCATTCATCTGCCTATGGACACCTAGGTTGCTTCCATGTCCTAGCTATTGTAAACAGTACTGCAATGAACGTTGGAGTACACGTGTCTCTTTCTATTCTGTTTACCCCAGTGTGTGTATCCAGCAGTGGGGTTGCTGGGTCATATAGGAATTCTATCTCCAGTTTTTTAAGGAATCTCCACAATGTTCTCCATAGTGGCTATACTAGTTTGCATTCCACCAACAGGGTAAGAGGGTTCCCTTTTCTCCACACCCTCTCCAGCATTTATTGTTTGTAGACTTTTTGATAGCACCCATTCTTACTGGCATGAGATGGCAACTCACTGTGTTTTGATTTGCATTTCTCTGATAATGAGTGATGTTGAGCATTGTTTCATGTGTTTGCTGGCCATCAGTATGTCTTCTTTGGAGAATTGTTTGGTTAGCTCTTTGGCCCATTTTTTTTATTGCATTGTTTATTTTTCTGGAATTGAGCTGCAGGAGTTGCTTATATATTTTTGAGATTAGTTGTTTGTCAGTTGTTTCATTTGCTATTATTTTCTCCCATTCTGAAGGCTGTCTTTTCATCTAGCTTATAGTTTTCTTTGTTGTACAAAAGCTTTTAAGTTTAATTAGGTCCCATTTGTTTATTTTTGCTTTTATTTCCATTATTCTAGGAGGTGTGTCATAGAGGATCTTGCCGTGATTTATGTCAGAGTGTTTTGCCTATGTTTTCCTCTAGGAGTTTTATAGTTTCTGGTCTTACATTTAGATCTTTAATCCATTTTGGGTTTATTTTTGTGTATGGTGTTAGAAATTGTTCCAGTTTCATCCTTTTACAGGTAGTTGCCCAGTTTTCCCAGCAACATTTGTTAAAGAGATTGTCTTTTCTCCATTGCATATTTTTACCTCCTTTGTCAAAGATAAGGTGTCCATAGGTGTGTGGATTTATCTCTGGGCTTACCATTTTGTTCCATTGATCTATGTTTCTGTCTTTGTGCCAGTATCATACTGTATTGATGACTGTAGCTTTGTTGTATAGTCTGAAGTCAGGCAGATTGATTCCTCCAGTTCCATTCTTCTCTCTGAAGATTGCTTTGGCTATTCAAGGCTTTTGGTGTTTCCATACAAATTGTGAAATTATTTTTTCTAGTTCTGTGAAAACTACCATTGGTAGCTTATAGGGATTGCATTGAATCTATAGATGCTTTGGGTAATATGCTCATTTTCATTATATTGATTCTTCTGTCCCATGAACATGTTATACTTCTCTATCTATTTCTGTCATCTTTGATTTCTTCCATCAGTATTTTATAGTTTCCTATATATAGGTCTTTGTTTCTTTAGGTAGATTTATTCCTAAGTATTTTATTATTTTCATCACAATGGTGAAGGGGATTGTTTCCTTAATTTCTTTCTTTTTTCTCATTGTTATTGTATAGGAATGCAAGAGATTTTTTGTGTATTAATTTTATATCCTACAACTTTACTATATTCATTGATGAGCTGTAGTAATTTTCTGGTGGTGTCTTTAGGGTTTTCTATGTAGAGGATCATGTCATCTGCAAACAGTGAGAGTTTACTTCTTCTTTTCCAATCGGGATTTCTTTTATTTCTTTTTCTTCTCTGACTGCTGTGCCTAAAACTTCCAAAATGATGTTGAATAGCAGTGGTGAGAGTGGGCACCCTTATCTTATTCATGACTTTAGGGGAAATGCTTTCAATTTTTCACCATTGAGGATAATGTTTGCTGTGGGTTTATCATATATGGCTTTCATTATGTTAAGGTATGTTCCTTCTATACCTACTTTCTGGAATTATCATAAATGGGTGTTAAATTTTGTCAAATGTTTTCTCTGCATCGATTGAGATAATCATATGGTTTTTCTCTTTCAATTTGTTAATGTGGTATTTCACATTGATTGATTTGCAAATATTGAAGAATCCTTGCATCCCTGGGATAAAACTTACTTGGTCAGGATGCATGATCTTTTTAATATGTTGTTGGATTCTGTTTGCTAGAATTTTGTTGAGGATTTTTGCATCTATGTTCATCAGTGATATTGGTCTGTAGTTTTCTTTCTTTTTTTTTTTTTTTTTTTGTGGCATCTTTTTCTGGTTTTGGAATTAGGGTGATGGTGGCATTATAGAATGAGTTTGACAGTTACCTTCCTCTGCAATTTTCTGAAAAAGTTTGAGTAGGATAGATGTTCGGTTCAGTTCAGTCACTCAGGCGTGTCTGAATTTTTGGGACCCCATGATTTGCAGCACACCAGGCCTCCCTGTCCATCACCAGCCCCTTCCTGGAGTTCACTCAAACTCACATCCATCAAGTCGGTGATGCTATCCAGCCATCTCATCCTCTGTCGTCCCCTTCTGCTCCTGCCCCCAATCTCTGCCAGCATCAGAGTTTTTTCCAATGAGTCAACTCTTCGCATGAGGTGGCCAAAGTACTGGAGTTTCAGCTTTAGCATCATTCCTTCCAAAGAACACCCAGGACTGATCTCTTTTAGAATGCAATGGTTGGATCTCCTTGCAGTCCAAGGGACTCTCAAGAGTCTTCTCCAACACCACAGTTCAAAAGCATTAATTCTTTGGTGCTCAGCTTTCTTCACAGTCCAACTCTCACATCCATGCATGACTACTGGAAAAACCATAGCCTTGACTAGACGAATCTTTGTTGGCAAAGTAATGTCTCTGCTTTTGATTATGCTATCTAGGTTGGTCATAACTTTCCTTTCAAGGAGTAAGCATCTTTTAATTTCATGGTTGCAGTCACTATCTGCAGTGATTTTGGAGCCCCCCAAAATAAAGTCTGACACTGTTTCCACTGTTTCCCCATCTATTTCCCATGAAGTGATGGGACCAGATGCCATGATCTTCATTTTCTGAATGTTGAGCTCTAAGCCAACTTTTTCACTCTCCTCTTTCACTTTCATCAAGAGGCTTTTGAGTTCCTCTTCACTTTCTGCCATAAGGGTGGTGTCATCTGCATATCTGAGGTTATTAATATTTCTCCTGGCAATCTTGATTCCAGCTTGTGCTTCTTCCAGCCCAGTGTTTCTCATGATGTACTCTGCATAAAAGTTAAATAAGCAGGGTGACAATATACAGCCTTGACATACTCTTTTTCCTATTTGGAACCAGTCTGTTGTTCCATGTCCACTTCTAACTGTTGCTTCCTGACCTGCATATAGGTTTCTCAAGAGGCAGGTCAGGTGCTCTGGTATTCCCATCTCTTTCAGAATTTCCCACAGTTTATTGTGATCCTCACAGTCAAAGGCTTTGGCATAGTCAATAAAGCAGAAATAGATGTTTTTCTGGAACTCTCTTGCAAAAATGCTATGAAAAATTAGGGGGAAGGGGACTGGAGGAAGGGGGAATTTTTCAGACTGCACAGGTGTGACACCTGTGAAGAGAGAGGGAAAGGATTTCTCAGGAAGAGCCTCACACTGCTCCACAGCTCTGAGCAAGTGCCCAGGCTCCTGAGGGGAGTCCCGGCTCTCATTCTCCCACCACCATGAGAGAATCCCAGAGAAGGTACAGACTCGTGTCAGCTCCGAGGTGGTGATTTCTCCCCGAAGTTCTGTAAAGGGACTTCCTAGCCATGCGCTTCCCCAGCTGCCTCAGTTATGCTGCCAGGGTCAGAAAGATGAGTCATGTTTGAATTTGGCTGGTATGGGGATGCTGAATTCTCTCATCTTTTGCTTGTCTATACAGATGTTGATTTCTCCTTCATATTTGAAATCAAACCCTTGCTCAGTATAGTAATCTAGGTCGTAGACTCTTCTCTTTCATCAGTTTAACTATGTCCTGCCATTCCCTTCTGGCCTGAAGAATTTCTATTGAAAGATCAGCTGTTAGCCTTATGGGGATCCCTTTGCTTGTTATTTGTTGCTTTCCCCTTGCTGCTTTTAATATTTATTCTTTGTATTTGATCTTCGTTAGTTTGATTAATATGTGTCTTGGGGTGTTTCACCTTAGGTTTAACCTGTTTGGAACTCTCTGGGTTTCTCGGACTTGGATGGCTATTTCCTTCACCATTTTAGGGAATTTTTCAACTGTTATCTCCTTAAGTATTGTCTCATGCACTTTCTTTTTGTCTTCTTCTTCTAGGACTCCTGTGATTCAAATCTTGGGGCATTTAACATTGTCCCAGAGGTCTCTGAGGTTGTCTTGGTTTCTTTTAATTCTTTTTTCCTCTCTGCTTCATTTATTTCTACCATTTTATCTTCCACCTCACTTATCCTATCTTCTGCCTGAATTATTCTACTGTTGGTTCTCTCCAGAGTGCTTTTGTTCTCAGTTATTGCATTATTCATTGTTCCCTGACCCTTCTTTATTTCTTCTATGTCCTTGTTAAACATTTCTTATGTTTAACAAGTCTTCTCAATCCTTATCTCTAGTCTTTTTATCTGTAACTCCATTTTATTTTCAAGATTTTTGGATCATCTTTATTATTATTATTCTGGATTCTTTTTCAGGTAGACTCCCTATCCCCTCCTCTTTTGTATGGTTTGGTGGGCATTTATCATGTTCCTTTACCTGCTGAATATTCTCTGCATTTGCATTTCATTTAGATTGCTGTGTTTGGGGTACTCTTTCGATAGGCTGGAAGTTTGTGGTTCCTCTTTGTTGGGTGGGGTTGGACTAGTGGCTTGTCAAGGTTTCCCAGTTAGGGGAGCTTGTGTCTGTGTTCTGGTGGGTGGAGCTGGATCTCTTCTGTTTGAAATGCAAAGAAGTGTCCTGTGCTGGGTTTTGTGGTGTCTATGGGTATGACATGGCTTTGGATAGCCTGTCTTTTAATGCTCAGGGATGTGTTTCTGCTTTGATAGAGAATTAGTATGGTATGTCTTGCTCTGGAACTTGTTGGCTCTTGGGTAGAGCTCTGTTTCAGTGTAGGTATGGAGCCTTTTGGTGAGCTCTTGTCTATGAATGTTCCCTGGAATCAGGAGTTCTCTGATGTTCTCATGTTTTGGAGTTAAGCCTCCTGCCTCTGGCTTTCAGTCTTATTCTTACAGTAGCCTCAAGACTTCTCCATTCATACAGCACAGATGATAAAACATCTAAGTTAATGGTGAAACAATTCTCCACAGCAAGGGACACAGCAAGTTTACAGAGTTATGTGGAGAAGAGAAGAGGGAAGTGGGAGATAGAGGTGACCAGGAGGAGAAGAGGGGGAGTCAAAAAGGGGAGAGACAAATCTAGCCAGGAATCAGTTCCCTAAGTCTTCTCCACAATCTGGAATACCCAGAGAGATTCAAAGAGTTAGGTAGAGAAGAGAAGGAGGAGGGAGGAGATAGCAGTGACTTGGAAGAAAAAAGGGAGAATCAAAAGGGGAGAGAGCAATCAAACCAGTAATCATACCTCTAAGCCAAAATGGATACTTAAGATTAGATTCTTAAAGGCACAAAGTTGATAACAAATACCAAAAAAACAAATATTAAAAATCTAGAGTAGAGGTTAGACTCTCAAAAAACAATGTTAAAAATACAAAACAAAAATCAATTACAAAATTATTATATATATATATATATATATGTATGTATATGAAATTTGCTTCATATATACATGAAATTTGTCTTCTCCACTCAAGCAACCGCCAGTGCTTAGTCAATGTTAACTACAGGGTTTAATCTGTTGCACCTGTCACTTCCAGAGTTCCCTCTTTGCTTATTTTGGCTTTCTCTGCTATCAAGTCGGAGAAGGCAACCCCTCTCCAGTACTTTTGCCTAAAAATCCCATGGACAGAGGAGCCTGGTAGGCTGCAGTCCATGGAGTCGCTAGAGTTGGACATAACTGAGCAACTTCACTTTCTTTTCACTTTCATGCACTGGAGAAGGAAATGGCAACCCACTCCAGTGTTCTTGCCTGGAGAATCCCAGGGACGGGGAAGCCTGGTGGGCTGCAGTCTATGGGGTCTCACAGAGTTGGACATGACTGAAGCGACTTAGCAGCAGCAACAGCAACTATCAAGTATCTTCAGTGTCTAATTTATGCCCTGACACAAGGTGGTGAAGGTGGTCACTTATTTAGGCTCACAAATTCAGTTGTATTGTGGGGAGAGAGGGACACTGCAAACAAATATCACTGGTGTGTGTGGGGAGTGCTCGCAGTGTGTGAACCACACTGGGTTTTCCCCAGCTCACAGTGGCGTGTACTTTCCAGGTCTACACTGCCCAGGCTCCAGGATGCTCTGCAGGGGCACTGCCCAAAGTGGGCCCTGCATTTCATGCACTTCCCAGGTCTAAGCTGCTCAGGTTCAGGTTCTTGGGTACTCTGCAAGGGCACAGACTTGGTTGGGCGCACGTTTTTGCCTTTCTCAGGTCCGGGAAGCTCGGGCAACCAGGTGCTTGGTGAGCACATTGTCCCAGGTGGGCTTGTCATCTTAATCACCTCCCCAGGCCAGGCCGCTTGGTTTCCCAGGTGTGCCGCAAGGGCACCATTTCAGGTGTACCGTGTGTCTCCTCTGGGGAGCTGATCTCAGGCTGTGACCCTCCCTGCAGATGTCAACCATCCTGGGATCCTGGGGCCAAGACTGCCCCTTGCCTTCCAGCTCTGGCTATTGCACACCTGCATCTCTGCCTCCAGTGGTGGGGAGGAGCCTGTTCACAGCAAACTATCTCTCCTGTGGTATTTGCTCAATCCTTTGTTCTGTGAGCGGGCCAGGCTGTTCCTTAGAGTCTTTTGAAGGAAAGTTCTCTTTTTTTTCTTTCTGGGGATCCCACAGTTTGGTTGCTATCTCATGTTAATTCCCTCAGATTGTCCTCATACATTCAGGCCCAGTCCTTACCCCAAGCACTGATTACACAGCCCACGCCTCCCTGTCCAGCCCCCACCTGCTGGTGGTGGACACCAGTGTCTGGGGTACTTCATTGCTGGCAGTTGCAGTTAGGTGCATATTCTGTGGGTTTTGTTTTATTTATTTATTTTTCCTCCCGATTATGTTGTCTCTGAGATTCCAAAACTCCCCACAGACCCACATGTGAGAGGGTCTCCTACTGTTTGGAAACTTCTCTTCCTTCATGACTCCCTCCCCAGGATGGGTCTCTGTCCCTAACTCTTTTGTCTCTCTTTTTGTCTTTTATATTTTGTCCTACCTCCTTTCAAAGAGAATGGGCTGGTTTTTTGGGTGCCTGGAGTCCTCTGCCAGTGTTCAGAAGTTTTTTGTGGAAGTTGCTCAGCATTCAAATGATCTTTTGATGAATTTGTAGGGGAGAAAGTGCTCTCCCCATCTTATTTCTCTGCCATCTTCTAGTCCCACCTCATTAAGAATTTTCCACAGTTTGTTGTGACACAGTCAAGGGCTTTAGTGTATTCAATGAAGCAGAAGTAGATGTTTCTCTGGAATTCTCTTTCTTTTTCTATGATCCAACAGATGTTGGCAGTTTGATCTCTGGTTCCTCTGCCTTTTGTAAAAGCATATAATTCAGTATGTTGAGTTGAAGTAACCTTAGGTAAAGTTGTCACCTCAAGAACATCAAAAGGAGTTGTTATAGTATACCCATGACATAATTTGCTCTTGTCACCTTCTAAGTAAGAACCATCAGTGAACCATGAGACATCAATGTTAGCCAGTTTAATTTCCTATAGATGATTATGAGTAGTCAGGAGGTGATCCATTAGAATTAAGCAGTCATGAGGGAGTTCTCTGTGATGAAGGAGAAAAGAGTGTTTGGGTTAAGGTTATTATAACATAAAAAGGCTCATATTAGGGCAGTTAACAAAAAGGCTTTATGAGAGATGAGGTGGCCAACTGAGAAATGTTGAGTGAGATGAGAATTCAAGAGAACTTACACTGCATGAAGGACATAAATTGTTAGAGGGAATACAACCAATTTTCTAGGTGGCTTTACCTAAAAGGGCAGTGGCCATAATTGCTCCAAGACAAGGTGGCTATCCCCATGCCATAGGGGCCAATTGCTGGCCAAAATATTCTATTGACTGATAGTGGTCTCCATGTTTTTGGGTGAGCACCCTGAAGAAATTGTTTCTTTTTCATGAAAAAAGGAAATCTGATCACCAGAATGCCCAAGGACAGAATTTATCGAACTCTTCTTTATGGTTGTGAAATCTTTGTGGTCCATTTCTTTTCACAAGACTGGGTTGGAGTTGGGGTGTGTGTGTGTGTGTGTGTGTGTGTATGTTATAATGTAGAGGTTTGTTCATAAAGGAAAAATTTGGAATCCAATTTCACCAATAACTAGCCTGAGGAAACCTCACAGTTGGCCCTGACTTTCGGGTTTTGAGAAAGTTGTGTGTGTGTAATAAATTGCTTTAGTGGTGTCTGACTCTTTGAGACCCTATGGATTCTGAAGCCTGCCAGGCTCCTCAGTCCATGGGATTTTCCAGGCAAGAATACTGGAATGGGTTGCTGTGCCCTTTTCCACAGGATTTTCCAGACTCAAGGATTGGACCCATGTCTCTTGTCTCCTGCATTGGCAGGCGGGTTTGTTACTAGTAGCACCACCTGGGAACCCCTTTGAGAAAGTTAGGATGTCATAAAATCTATTTGGATCTAGGTGCAACCCTTATTCTGAACAGAAAACCAGTGTTTGGGCAAAGTGCAATTTTTCTTTAGTGACCTCCTGTCCTTTGAAGGCTCAAAACTTGAGCAAGTGGTGGTTGTTTTCCTTTGAGGAGGCTTGAGAAGGAGAGAAATGAAACAAATCATCCACATATTGCAACAAAGTAGAGCCCTAGGGAACTTTATATCTTCCAGACCAGCCTTCAGGATTTGTGAGAAATAAGAGGGACTCTCAGTATAACTCTGAGGCATTACTGTCCACATGAATTGTTTTTCTTCCCAAGTGAAGGCAAAAACAACAACAACAACACTAAAAACCATCATTGACTAGCTTCATGTGGAGTTCTAAATAATGTACTGTATAAATCAACTACAGTAAAGAACTTACTTCTGCTGGGAATGGATCTTAGTAATGTAGGGATGTTAAGAAAAACAGGGTATTAAGGGATAACAATATTTGTTTATTGCTTAGAGGTGGTGGACTAGCCTCCATCCTTAGCCCTTAGGTTTTGTTACTGGAAAAATGTGTTACAGGTTCTGGTACAAGAATAATGAGGTCTTGAGTCCCATGATCTTCTATTATGGACTTTATGCCTTGTGGGTCTTCCTAAGTAAGGAATAATAATCAATAATCAATACTTATAGAGTATTGATTAATTCACAGAAGAGGTCTGAGGGGTCTATTTGAATTCTGATGAAATGTATGCTGTATATTTTAGCAACATCAGAGATTTTTCCCATAAGAAACTGGCAGCTTATTCAACATCAAATAATCAATGTTCCCAAGATATGCTCAAGTACCATCAGAGATGTTTAAAGATCATTTAATTCACCTGGCCAGTTACTTTGATGATAATTATCAAATTAAAGAATTATTTTTCCCTTTGGAGAGAAGGAAAGTCTGGTGTCATAGTTCTCTAAGACGTCTTGGCCTAGTAAATGGATAGGAGCTAAAAGTAAGGAGAAGAAAGTGGGTATATCTCAAAGTGTCTAAATAAAAGAAGGTAGGTTCAGAGACAGGAATCTCTTGAG
Organism: Bos indicus x Bos taurus; assembly: GCF_003369695.1. NCBI lineage: Eukaryota > Metazoa > Chordata > Mammalia > Artiodactyla > Bovidae > Bos > Bos indicus x Bos taurus. The sequence continues at coordinate 21,957,202 of NC_040103.1, read as the reverse complement.
GTTCATTAGATATCCCCATTATTTGAATTATTTTAATACTTCAAGATAAAAGCTGTTTTATAGTAGTAGGATTGAAAATCAAGAGATTGACTCATGTATCAATTAGGACTGAAAGAGATCCATGCCTAATCTGGAAAAATGTTTTCCAACCCAATAACAGGAGGATTGGGAGGAGCCCCTGTAGTTCCTTGGAGTCCCATCATTGACAATCGGAGAGACACTGGAGGGCTGGTTAGAGGAATGAAGATGCATAAAGAATGTAGATCTGTAATAATCTTTTTTCTAATGACCTGGCTCTTTCCAATAATAGCAGAAACTAAGAAGGTTTTGGTTTTATTTAGGAGCCTTCATTTGATGAAGTTGAAGGTTAAGAGTTTGGCAGTCTTCCTATGAGGTGACTCATCTAGAGTACTCAAGAGCCGATTTATCAGATTAACTAAACCTGGAGTAGACATAGTTTATCATTCTATATTGGTCTTTTTTCACTAGAAGGAAAAGGACTTGGTTCAACCCATTAATAAATAAAGTTAAAAACTGCTCAAGTAAAATTGATATCTGAAGAATTTTCTTTAAAGACCATCTGGAATCGATTGTAAAAGTCTTAAACAGGACAATTAGATTTTGTGTGCAAGCTAAATTTGTTCCAGCCAACAGTCTTTCACAAAACACTACGAACTGCTCCATAAGTTGCCTAGAAAATGCCCAAGCCTTATCATATAATTAGTAGTGTTTGTCTGCCAGTTGTAATTCTAGAGAAGCTTCAGAATTTTCCCAGTTTTCATGGTTTTCATCCAATTCTGGACCTGGTCTCCACTGACAAGTAAAATGAACTAACTTATATAACTCAAAGAAACCAAGTTGACTTATACACAGTTTCTCTGACTTATACATGGGTTTCTCCATATCTGCACTTTCACAGCATAGTCAAATGAATTCATATTCAAATAGATCCCATAATACTGTACTATTTATTACTGAAAAAAAAAAAATCTTATAAGTCAACCCATGAGCTCAAACCTATGTTGTTCAAAGGTTGACTGTATTAAATCCCTCAGCAATTCTGTGAAGATCTAAGGTTACTTTGAGGAAATCTTTGACTATGGCTCACAGTTCAGCTTTAGTCCTGAGAATATAAGGAACGAAGGCTTTAGCTGCAGGATACTCAGAAAACTTAATTTTAAAGGGATAGGTTTTGACCAGTTCAGAGGAAAAGGGAGTGAGGAGAGCTTTATAGAAATGGAGAAGTTTGGCACGGTAATTAATATGGGGGAACTGAAGGTAGAGTATAGGCATGGGGGGGTGTAGAAGGATGGAAAATGATTGCACTTGAGGTGGATACTGAGACAATGAAGCCAAGGAAGAAGAACCTGAGGCTTTGGGAACCATTTTGCTTTCTTTAATTGTTTGTTTGCCTCAGTTAATTTAAAATCTTATTTTTCAGAGATGCACTTTTTAGACTCCTGATAATTCTTAAAAGCCTCAAAATACTAATCAAAATAAGCATTCCACAGGGTTTTGTAAATTTTCTAGCTATTCTGTTTAAGGAAATTAAGTTTGGAGAGTTCAAAATTCAGTATAATGTCCATTGATATTTTGAACTGCCTTTGGTCAGATTGGTTCATGTACTTAGACATTCACATGAAGAGGGATCAAGGTTTTTAAGCATAAAATCAGCCAGAATCCCTCTACGAGTGAGTCACAAATCTTATATAATTGGGATCACATTTTCTAGAGCTGTTTTCTAGAGTAAAGAGTAACTGCAAACTGCTCATTTGCAAATTGCTCAATTCAAACAGCTTGCAAGCCAATTCCAATCAATCCTAAGGAAATAGTTTGGTTTCAGAGAAGCCTGACTGAAGTCAACCTTTCTGAAGAAATAGGCTGAAGGCCAGATGGGCATAGTTTCATTTAAAGCAGCTTCATGCTTTGAAATGGTCTGACCTCAGGATCAGACTGAACTGCCAAAGGAGTAGTCTCATATTGAACAAGGCCTTAATCAGAAAGATGAAATCTATAAGTAGATCACAAATTAAATCAGGAGATCTTCAAATGCAAAGAGGGCATGAGTTCAGATCCAGAAAATAGAAGTAACCTTCAAACTCCAGGGTTGGCAAGAAAAGCAATGAGCAACAATTGGGTCAGTTTTGGATGTGGCACCTGCTTGTTCACATCAGTAGTTTTCTCTGGTCCCAGAATGGACCACCAAGATATTGACCTGATACAAATAGACAGCCAGATATTACTCCAACAAGATGGATGTATGTGGGCTCAGTATGGAATTAAAATTTGGGGTCTGTAACCATGATGAATTCCATAGAAGTCCCTGCAAGGCAAGGTAAGGAAATACTTTTATAGAGAGAAAATACAATTTGGGGAGGTGGGCCTATAGTTAACAAAGAACCTATGGTTTTTTATTGGTTGAGTCTTTTCTAGGAAAGAAGTTGTATCTTTCTTCTTCCTTTTGGGTTCTGCTATCATCACATGGTGTAACATTCCTATTTTGGTCTTCCAACTCCATTTCATTGGGATTTCTGTTTAGCAATTTTTTATATCATGTTCACGTGGGTTCTTTTTGCCTATCAGAACTTTTAATGGCAATGTAGGATGACCCATGTGGATGCTGCATACAGTGTAACTTTATGAAGTTGAGGACTTCCAACCACAGGAAACCCCAATCTTTTATAATGGCCTGCAAGTAAACCCACCAAACCTTTGCCCTGGATGGAGACTTTATCTCCATCTTCCAAGGTTGTTGATTGTACAACTGTGTTTAAAAATATGTTCCAGAACAAAAGCTGAGTCTGTTCACGACTGTGCAATAGAGTCAACATTGCAGATCTGGGACTGCTGTCATTAGAAGGCCTGCTTGCAAGATTGACACTTGGCTGGCAGTCAAGTATCTGGGAGCATCAACTATAAACAGTTCTCTACACTGATACAAAGTTTTCCCTAAATTATATCTCATTGAGACTATACAGTTTGTACAAACTGAAGGCCTGCTTTCTTTCTGAGAGTGTGGAATCTTGATACATGTCAATGCAATAATTTGCTGAGTCCTAAGAACTCTTCTAGTGAGTCAATGAATATGGGGGTAGTCTTCATGATCCCAATACAATGAAAAGTGAAGAAACATAAGAAATCCTTTTATGATTATGTCAAAATGATCTGGAACTAAATTTTCTTAAAAATCATGGTACTTAATGCTGCCCCCACACCCCAGCCTATGTGCCATGTCACTATGGCATGAATAAGATAAATGCAACTTGTACCAACTTCCACTCCTCTAACCTATAATTCAGGAACTGTACACATAGGCAAACCATCATCAATCTATGCTTTTGGTAGCGTTTATCTCAAGTAAGTCTTTCTGACATTCCCCTGTCATCTCAGGTGCCCTAACACCTTACACCATGCCAATGGGGAATCTACTTTCCCGCACTGTGACTTTACAAATTTCCAGAGATTAAGTCTTTCCTACCCATTTCTTATTATTAAAATGCATTTGCCTTTATCAGGTTAATAAAACTGTAATCTCCAGGAGTTAGTTGATAAATAAATCTAGATTAATAAATTTATAGATTCTGAGACACATCAGTTTATTAGGTCAGTTCAGTTCAGCAAACATGGATTGCATGTCATTTTGGAGCCAGTCAGTGTTCTTGCCTGGAGAATCCCAGGCATGGGGGAGCCTGGCGGGCTGCCATCTATGGGGTCGCACAGAGTTGGATACGACTGAAGTGACTTAGCAGCAGCAGCAGCAGCATTGTTATAAATGGTTTAAACAGTGCTTTATAGTCTCTAAATTAAAAAATATAGCATCATACATTAAGGAAGGAACAAAATTTAGTAAATAGATTCTTGCTTGGAAATTAGACAAACTAGATTGTGGGTTATAACAGTTTGAGTGAGATTGGGTAAACTACTTCAAGTTTTAAAGTTTTAATAGTCATTTTTATAAAATGAAGAAATTGGGCTAGAATGTTCCTAAAGTCCACATCAGACAGAAAACTCTACTCAATAACAGATTTTTCTTCACATATTATGTTGTTTACTGAGTATTTTAATAATGATACTGATCATTTACTCTCTATTACATGTCAGGCAATGGTAAACCGCTGCAGTATTCTTGTCTGGAAAATCCCATTGACAGAGGAGCCTGGCAGGCTACAGATGGGGTCTCAAAGAGTTGGACATGACTGAGTGACTTCACTTTCACTTTCAGGTCAGGCATTCTCATTAGCACAATATTAAGAGTACCCAAAAAAGCCAATATTCAATCAGTGCTTACTATGAGGTAAAACTATGCTTTTCACTTTATAGACATTGTTTTCAGTCATTTCTCATCTCAAGCCTGAGAAATACTTTAATATAAAAATTAGAAAATTGAGACCCAGAGTTAGAGTAATTTCTCAAAGTCTCACAGATACTGTATGTTTGTGATAGGAAACACTGCCTTTTCAATCTCAAATTCTCCCTGGTGTTGGAATGAACCATAAGCAGGAAATTGACCTTCTCTCCATCCTCAGGCAGAAAGCACTTTGACTCTAAAACATGCTATCATCACCACAGACGAATACAGAAAATGATGCTCTCAGTGGCTCCTTGGCTTGTAGCATTGTTCTGTACAGATAGTCATTAATTTACTCATCCATCCACTTATGTATTTTGATTAGATACCATTTTTAAAGTCATTCTGTTAGGGTGAATATATGGAGTAATTTTAGTTTTCAATTCAATTTGGAGTACAAATAAGGTCAGGTGGAATATGACAAAGAAATGCCCCATGTCGGTGGTTTCTTGGTGACAGAGCTTAATCTACAGTCACAAGCTTAAATGAAGACAAGATTTTTTTTTTAACTTAACAGTGCCACATATAAATTAGATTTAATAGTTTCTAGCTGATATTTTTTTTAGCTTTTCAGGGCCATAGTGTTTTAAAGTCACATACCACTTTGCCGTACCAAAGACAAAATATGACTTGCTGACAGTCCAATCAAACAACTTACAAGTGAGTACTCAAAACTGGTTATGTCTAGATCAAGAGCTACATAAAATTTACATTTTTTATTGTTCTTGTGGCCAGAGTAACCCATAGAAAGATGTACTACTTAAGGAAAATGATTTTCAATCAATCTATTCTGAGATCCACTGATGATTCTGAAATGTTCCTATCCTCATTCTGAAATGAATTTTTTTTTCCCCCTAGACTCATAATAGTACTCTACTATAATTGAATATCCTTTTTATAGTACTTCAGCTTGGAATCATAATGTATGTCCACATTTTTCCTACCTTTAAATTTTTCAATTTCTTGAAATCTTATATCATATTAAATCAGCTCTTAGCTAGCCATTTAATGCTCCTAGTGTTTCCTTGACATGTAGCATTAAAATATATACACCCAACTTGAATTAATGAATAGATGGCTAAAACGCTAAATTATGACACATCTATTTTTATCATTACAATTTCTACTGATAAATTCCCTTACAGATTTAAGCACAGCAGAATGGAGCTAATCCAGCCAAGCTACTTGAATTTGAATTTTCATTCTTTTATTCATCCACTATTCTATGTTTGAGCACATTTACATGGCCTCATTGTGCCTCAGTATTTATATCAAGAGGAGACATCTCCATGTTAGAGTGTGATTTGAAATCTGCATCTCTGAAAAACTAGCTTAATAATGATTCATTATTCATTAATAATGATTAATATTCATTAATAATATTAATATTCATTAATAATCATTAATAATGATTCATCCTGCTCTAAGTGTTTTATAATTTTTTAATAGTTTAAAGTTATATTCTGATGAATTCCTCTTCCTTTCCTTAAATAAATCTTTCTCAGTTGCTTTAAAGAATATTTCCATCCTGTTAAGATATTTGCATAAGAATACTGGTAACTTCAGAGACAGTAAAGAGAAGAGGACTATAATCAGATTGATCTATGATTTGGAAAGTTGTCATTGTTTCACTAAAAAGCACAATTTAACTATGAAGATAGTATTTTAATTAAAATAAATTTACAAATAGTGGAATATATCCCAATAGCATTCATGTTTTACTAAACAGAGAACGTGTTTTTCTTATCCATATTAGTAAAATGACTGCATTAAATAATAATGCAATTGTGTCATAAAGAGTTCTGCACTATGCAGAAATTCTTCTTTTTCTTTACTATTTTAAAAGCTATTTTAAATATTCAATTATTTCTATCTTAATGGTCTATTGTGCTCTTAAGATTGAACACTTTCAGTTTAAGGACTCTTTTTTTTTTTGGCAAATCAGTAGTCTAACTCCTTAAAGGCACAATGCAGGTGAGAATGAGGATAGTCCACATTAAAATTCTATAATCTTACTATTGCTGTTGTTCAGTCACTAAGTCATGGCTGATTTTTTGTGACCACATGGACTGTGTCACCCCAAACTCCTCCACTTAGTTTGCTCAACTTCATGTCCATGGAATCAGTAATGCTATCTAGTCATCTCATCCTCTGTCACCTAGTTAGAATTATGTCAATTTAATAAAATTACACATATTCTGAGTATTTTATATAAGTATAATAAAAATTTTAAACTATCACTCAATATTAAGTATCTAAATAGTTTTCCTGTCATTAATTTAAAATTAAATTATTTTAGTCTCTAAGGCCCTCAAAATTTGAATTTACTAATTTTCCAATCAAGTATCATGACTTTTATCATTCAAGTATTTTGATTCACTACTACTACTAACCTAAGGATGGTCAATAAAATCTAGAATTTAGTTTATCAGACCTTAGAAAGTGAACATTTTTAGATTGTGAAAGAACCTGACATCTGAAACTATTATTATATAGTTTATAATATATTATATTATATATAATAGTTTATATATATATATTATATTAACATATTTAATGATGATTTAGACAATAGTCTAAAATTATGGACTCCTTGGAGTAATATTCGATATACATGATTTTGAGAAGATAAAAAATGTAGTTAAGTAAAATGCTTTTTTTGCTATTAGCAAAAAAGCAATAACAACAAATGCAATTGTGGACTGAATTTGTAAGAGTCTTGACACTAGGAGGACTATCCCAAATAGCCGAAATAGTTTTAGAAAAAGATTGTATCAGAAAATGAAAAAAAAAATTAGGATAGTAATGAAGGGATTAGTGTATGTATATAAAAAAAAAGTACATAAAAGTTCTTTTTGCATCAGGAATATATCCCAGCCATGTGGTAACTGATTTCTGGGTAAAAGATTCTGCTAAGTACAATAATTAACTACGACGACATAAAGTTTTCATTTTAGATTAGTTACCACCTCTCTGTCAATGGGTTACCATATCACTGCATCAATAAACAGTTTTCTAAACAGTAAAAAATACATTTAAACAGATTCATTAAGAATTCATCAACTTTCTTAGGAAAATAGGAAACCTAAGTAAAATAAAATAGTAGACATGCATACATGATACAAGGACACATGAGCAAATAGAGTAAAATTCTTTGCAAGGTTCATGAACAGATGTCTCAACACAAAGAAAAAATATGTCAACAGACAAAAAATAATATTTTTAAAACTATGTTATGGCAAGGAATTAAAAAGTAACTTCAGAGAGCATCTTTGTACATTTAATAAAATTCAAGAAGTAAAGACAGGGAAAGAAAGATATGTCAACAGATGATGAAAGAAATGTGATTGTCAGACAAGGAAAATAAAAATGATGTGGTAAGAAATAAACACTATTATAAAATGCTATACATGTAGTAAATACAATAACACTGGCATTAATGCAAAGTACTGAAATTATGAAGAACGAAAATGACAATACACAATTTTAACCATTTTTAATTAAAATTTTAATTTTATTTATTTTTATTTTTTATTTATTTTTATTTTTTATTTATTTTTTTAATTTTATTTTATTTTTAAACTTTACAATATTGTATTAGTTTTGCCAAATATCGAAATGAATCCGCCACAGGTATACCCGCGTTCCCCATCCTGAACCCTCCTCCCTCCTCCCTCCTCCCTCCCTTACCCTCCCTCTGGGTCGTCCCAGTGCACCAGCCCCAAGCATCCAGTACCGTGCATCGAACCTGGACTGGCGACTCGTTTCTGGAACTTATTATACAGAGTGAAGTAAGCCAGAAAGAAAAACACCAATACAGTATACTAACGCATATATATGGAATTTAGAAAGATGGTAACAATAACCCTGTGTACGAGACAGCAAAAGAGACACCGATGTATAAAATTTTAATTTTAATTTTCCTCTCTGGAAAGCACAAGCTCTTAAATATCTCCAAAACTACACATGTAAACAATACATTGATAATGGTAATTATATTAATGTTTGTAGTCATACAATAAGTGTTCTTGATGTAGGAATTCAAAATAATAAAATCTATGTTTATCCAAATTTTCTTCTTTTGTTTTTAGTGAAGTATAATTGACTTACAATTTCATGTTGGTTTCAGGTGTATTATGGTAATTCAATATTTATATACATTTAAAAATAGTCACTATGATAAGTCTAATTATTATCTCTTGCAAAATTACAACAATATTATTGACTATATTCACCCTACTATGACTTTATTTTGTAACTGGAAGTTTGTACCTCTTCATTAACTTCATCTATTTGCCTTCCCCCTTATCTCCTCTCTGGCAACCACAAGTTTGTTCTTTTTTTCTATGACGGTTTCTATTTTCTTTTTTTTGTTTTTCTATTTGCAATATTTTTCTTTTTTAGATTTTTCACATAAGTTATATCACAAAGTATTTGTTTTTCTCCAAATGACTCATTTCACATACAATCTTGGTCTATACATGTTGTCTCAAATGTCATGATTTTATTATTTTTGTGGCTGAGAAGTATTCTGTTGTATGCATATACATCTGCTTTATTTATTCATCTATCAGTAGATGTAAAATTGCTTCCATAATTTACTATGTCAATGATGCCACAATGAATGCTGAGGTGCATGTGTATTTTCAAATTAGTATTTTTATTTTCCTTGAAAAAATACCCAGAAGTGGAATTGCTGGATCATATGGTATCTTTATTTGGAATTTTTGGAGGAAACTCAATACTGTTTTCCATAGTGACTGTACAATTTACAGTCCCACTAAGAGTGCAGAAGTGTTCCTTTCTTTTACATTCTCACCATCACCTGTTATTTGTTAACTTATTGATCATAGCCATTTGACAGGTATAGGTGATATTTCAAAGTGGTTCTGATTTGCATTTCTCTGATATTTAATGTCTGAGCATTTTTTTTTTTTCAGATGTCTGCTGGCCTTTATTCTATAAAGACCTTTATTCTGTGTATTCTATAGAAAATAGTGTCTTAAAGCAGATAGTTTGTTTTGATTTTTAGTTGGGTGAGTTCTTTATATATTTTGGATATTAACTCCTTAATGGAAATGCATTCTCCCACGCAATAGGATGAATTTTTGTTTGTTGGTGACTGTTCAAAAGCTTTTTAGTTTGATTCAATCTCATTTGCTTATTTTTGCTTTTGATGTTCTTGTCAAAGGAGACAGATGTAGAAAAGTATTGTTAAGAATAATGTCAAACAGGTTACTACTTATGTTTTCACCTAGAAGTTTTATAGATTCAGATTTTAATATATGTTTTTAATCCATTTTGAATTTATTTTTGTATGTGGTGTAAGAAAGTTCTGCAGTTTCATTCTTTTGCATGTACCTGTCCAGTTTTTCAAAAACTATTTATTGAAAGAATAGCAAGGAAAGATAAGAAAGCCCTCCTCAGTGATCAGTACAAAGAAATAGAGCAAAACAATAGAATGGGAAAGACTAGAGATCTCTTCCAAAAAATTAGAGATATCAAGGGAATATTTCATGTAAAGAAGGGCTCAATAAAGGACAGAAATGGTATGGACCTAACAGAAGCAGAAGATATCAAGAAGTGACAAGAATACACAGAAGAACTGTACAAAAAAGATCTCCACAACCCAGATAATCACGATGGTGTGATCACTCACATTCAACTAAAGCCAGACATCCTGGAATGTGAAGTCAGGTGGGCCTTAGGAAGCATCACTATGAACAAAGCTAGTGGAGGCAATGGAATTCCAGTTGAGCTATTTCAAATCCTAAACGATGATGCTGTGAAAATGCTGCACTCAATATGCCAGCAAATTTGGAAAACTCAGCAGTGGCCACAGGACTGGAAAAGGTCAGTTGTCATTCTAATCCCAAAGAAAGGCAATGCCAAAGAATGCTCAAACTACCACACAATTGCACTCATCTCACATGCTAGTAAAGTAATGCTCAAAATTCTCCAAGCCAGGCTTCACCAATATGTGAACGATGAACTTCCAGATGTTCAAGCTGGTTTTAGCAAAGGCAGAGGATCCAGAGATCAAATTGCCAATATCTGCTGGATCATTGAAAAAGCAAGAGAGTTCCAGAAAAACATGTATTTCTGCTTATTGAGTATTTCAAAGCCTTTACTGTGTGAAGCACAATAAACTGTGGAAAATTCTGAAAGAGATGGGGATACTAGACCACCTAACCTGCCTCTTGAGAAATCTTTATGATGATCAAGAAGCAACAGTTAGAATTGGACTTGGAACTACAGACTGGTTCCAAATAGGAAAAGGAGTACGTCAAGGCTGTATATTGTCACCCTGCTTATTTAACTTATATGTAGAGTACATCAGGAGAAGGCAATGGCAACTCACTCCAGTACTCTTGCCTGGAAAATCCCATGGATGGAGGAGCCTCGTAGGCTACAGTCCATGGGGTCACTAAGAGTGAGATAGCACTGAATGACTTCACTTTCACTTTTCATTTTCATGCATTGGAGAAGGAAATGGCAACCCACTCCAGTATTCTTGCCTGGAGAATCCCAGGGACAGAAGAGCCTGGTGGGCTTCTGTCTATGTGGTCGCACAGAGTCGGACATGACTGAAGCAATTTGGCAGCAGCAGAGTACATCATGAGACACACTGGGCTGGAAGAAGCACAAGCTGGAATCAAGATTGCCAGGAGAAATATCAATAACCTCAAATATGCAGATGACGCCACCGTTATGGCAGAAAGCAAAGAAGAACTAAAGAGCCTCTTGATGAAAGTGAAAGAGGAAAGTGAAAAAGTTGGCTTAGAGCTCAACATTCAGAAAACTGAGATCATGGCATCTGGTTCCATTACTTCATGGCAAATAGATGGAGAAACAGGGGAAACAGTGGCTGACTTTATTTTTCTGGGCTCCAAAATCACCGCAGATGGTGACTGCAGCCATGAAATTAAAAGACGCTTACTCCTTGGAAGGAAAGTTATGACCAACCTAGACAGCATATTAAGAAGCAGAGACATTACTTTGCCAACAAAGGTCCATCTATTCAACGCTATGGTTTTTCCAGTAGTCAGGTATGGATGTGAGAGTTGGACTATAAAGAAAGATAAGCACTGAAGAATCAATGCTTTTGAATTGTGATATTGGAGAAGACTCTTAAGAGTCCCTTGGCCTGCAAGAGATCCAACCAATCCATCCTAAAGTAAATCAGTCCTGAATGTTCATTGGAAGGATTGATGTTGAAGCTGAAACTCCTATACTTTGGCCACCTGATGAGACGAGCTGACTCATTTGAAAAGATCCCGATGCTAGGAAAGACAGAAGGCAGGAGAAGAAGGGGATAACAGAGGATGAGATGGTTGGATGTCATCACTGACTCAATCACATGAGTTTGAGTAAACTCCAGGAGTTGGTGAATGACAGGGAGGCCTGGAGTGCTGTGGTACATGGGGTCGCAAAGAGTTGGACATGAATGAGCGACTAAACTGAACTGAATGTATTGAAAAGACTGACTTTCACCATTCTATATTTTTTTTTCTAATTTTATTTTATTTTTAAACTTTACATAATTGTATTAGTTTTGCCAAATATCAAAATGAATCCGCCACAGGTATACATGTGTTCCCCATCCTGAACCCTCCTCCCTCCTCCCTCCCCATACCATCCCTCTGGGTCGTCCCAGTGCACTAGCCCCAAGCATCCAGTATCGTGCATCGAACCTGGACTGGCAACTCGTTTCTTACATGATATTTTACATGTTTCAATGCCATTCTCCCAAATCTTCCCACCCTCTCCCTCTCCCACAGAGTCCATAAGACTGTTCTATACATCAGTGTCTCTTTTGCTGTCTCGTACACCGGGTTATTGTTACCATCTTTCTAAATTCCATATATATGCGTTAGTATACTGTATTTATGTTTTTCCTTCTGGCTTACTTCACTCTGTATAATAGGCTCCATTCTATATTTTTACTTCCTTTGACATTGTTTAATTAACCATATAAATGGAGATTTATTTCTGGGCTCGCCATTCTGTCCCACTGAGCTATGTATATCTTCCTGTGTCAGTACCAACCTGTTTTGGTTAATAACTCTGTAGGAGCCTTAGAAATCAGGAAACATGATATTTGTGGCATTATTCTTCTTTTTAATGATTGCTTTAGCTATTCCAGATATTTTGTGGTTCTCATACAAATATTGGGATTATTTGGTCTAATCCTATGGGGGGTGGGATGCCATTGGTTCTTTAATAGGGATTGCATTGAATCTATAGATTGATTTGGGTACAATAGACATTTTAACAATATTAATTATTTTCAATAGGTAAGCACAGTATAGCTTTCCATTTCTGTATCATCTTTGAAGGAAAGTTACATGGCTTAAAATAGCCTGGAGTTAAAACTTCCCTCCAGGTCCTCCCCACCATTCTACTCGAAACAAAGAACTCTCTCACTCGAAGAAAAAAATGAACATTAAGGTTGGTTATGCCCAGCTCCCAACTGGTCCAGCCTCTGGCCGATCTCCAAAATTTATTGCCCTAGCTATTTAAGAGATAACTACTCCAAACAACCTAGAGAAAACAGGCCCCCTTAAGATAGTAACTTTCCACATACATGCCTATATATACTTAACTCTTCTTGGGTAAGTGCAGCAACTCACTAATCTGACTGCTGCCACTTCTCACCTCAGTAAAGGTGATCTGTTCCTGTAAAGTGCCGGTCTCATTCTTATTCTGAACCTCGCCTTCTCTAACTCCCTTACCTTACAATCTTCGGTTTTTCCTTTAGTGTCCTATAGTTTTCAGAATGCATGTCTTATACCTCCTTGGTTAAATTTATTCCTAGATATTTTATTTTTTCTTATGCAATTGTTAGTAATTAAAAAATTATTTCTGATAGTTTATTGTGAGTATTTAGAAATGCAACAGATTTCTGTACCTTAATTTTGTACCTTGCCACTTTATTGAATTAATTAGTTCTAGTAGTTTTCTGGTGGAGTCTTTGGGGTTATCTATGTATGATATCATCTTATGCACAAATAGTGACAATTTTACTTCTTTCTAATTTGGATGGCTTTTATTACTTTTCTTGCCTGCTGCTAAGTCACTTCAGTCGTGTCCGACTCTGTGTGACCCCATAGACACCAGGTTCCCCCATCCCTGGGATTCTCCAGGCAAGAACACTGGAGTGGGTTGCCATTTCCCTCTCCAATGCATGAAAGTGAAAGTGAAGTCGCTCAGTCGTGTCCGACTCTGGCTAAGGATAAATCTTGCAACACCATGTTGAATGCAAGTGGCAAAAGTGAGCATCCTTGTCTTATACTTAGTCTTAGAGGAAAAGCTATCAGCTTGTTACCATTATGTATGGTGTTAGCTGTACTTCCCTGGTGGCTCAGTGGTAAAGAACCCACCTGCCAAAGCAGCAGATGAGAGTTCACCCCTGAGCTGGAAAGATCCCCTGGAGAAGGAAATGGCAACCCACTACAGTATTCTTGCCTGGGAAATCCCATGGACAGAAGGAGCTTGGCAGGCTACAGTCCATTGTTGTTTAGTCATTAAGTCGAGTTGGACTCTTTGTGACCCATGGACTATAGCCCACATGGAATCCCCTGAGCTCTATGGGTTTGCAAAGAGTCAGACACATGGTGTTCCCTCTATACCTATTTTGTTCAGAGTTTTTGTCATAAACAGATGTTGAATTTTACCAAATTTTTTTTTCAGTATCTATTGAGATAATCATATGATCATTATCCTCTGTTTTATTAATGAGATGTGTCATGTTGATTGATTTACAGATATAAAAAAATCCCTGCATCCCTAGTATGAATGCAATTGATTATAGTACATGATCCTTTTAATACACTGTTAAATTTGGTTTGTTACATTTTGTTAGAAGATTTTTACATCTATGTCCATCAGGATTATTGGCTAGTAATTTATCTTTTTGTGGTGTCTGTCTGATCTTGGTACTGGGGTAATGCTACACTCATAAAATGAGTTTGGAAGTGGTTTTTCCTCTTCAGTTTTTTTTGGAACAGCTTGAGAATGATAGGTATTGGCTCATATAAATATTTTGTAGAATTCACATGCAAAGTCATATGTAACTGGATTTTTATTTTTTGGGAGTATCCTCATAAAGCTAAAATAGAACAACCATCAGATCTAGCAATTTAATTTCTGGATTTTTATTTAAAGGAAGAAATCTCTCCTTTGAAAATGTATATAACTTCTGTGTTCATTGAAGCACTATGTATATTTCTAAGATATGGAAGCAAATTATGTGTTCATTGATAGGAGATTGAATGAAGAATATATGTAATATAAATGCATGCACACCACAATGGAATACTACTCAGTCAGAAAAAGGAATCAGTTCAGTTCAATTCAGTTGCTGAGTTGTGTCCAACTCTTTGCAACCCATGAACCGCAGCACGCCAGGCCTCCCTGTCCATCACCAACTCCCAGAGTCCACCCAAACCCATGTCCATTGTGTTGGTGATACCATCCAACCATCTCATCCTCTGTCATCCCCTTCTCCTCCTGCCCTCAATCTTTCCCAGCATCAGAGTCTTTTCAAATGAGTCAGCTCTCCACATTAGGTGGCCAAATTATTGGAGTTTCAGCTTCAACACCAGAGCACCCAGGACTGATCTCCTTTAGGATGAACTTATTGGATTTCCTTGCAGTCCAAGGGACTCTCAAGAGTATTCTCCAACACCACAGTTCAAAAGCATCAATTTTTCAGTGCTCAGCTTTCTTTATAGTCCAACTCTCACATCCATACATGACTATTGGAAAAGCCATAGCCTTGACTAGATGGACCTTTGTTGGCAAAGTAATGTCTCTGCTTTTTAATATGCTGTCTAGGCTGGTCATAACTTTCCTTCCAAGGTGCAAACGTCATTTAATTTCATGACTGCAATCACCATCTGCAGTGATTTTGGAGCCCCCCCAAAATAAAGTCAGGCACTGTTTCCACTGTTTCCCCAACTATTTGCCATGAAGTGATGGGACCAGATGCCATGATCTTAGTTTTTTGAATGTTGAGCTTTAAGCCAACTTTTTCATTCTCCTCTTTCACTTTCATCAAGAGGCTCTTTAGTTCCTCTTCACTTTCTGCCATAAGGGTGGTGTCATCTGCATATCTGAGGTTATTGACATTTCTCCCGGCAATCTTGATTCCAGCTTGTGCTTCTTCCAGCCCAGTGTTTCTCATGATGTACTCTGCATAGAGGTTACATAAGCACGGTGACAATATACAGCCTTGAAGAACTCCTTTTCCTGTTTGGAAACAGTCTGTTATTCCATGTCCAGTTCTAACTGTTGCTTCCTGACCTGCATACAGATTTCTCAAGAGGCAGGTCGGTTGGTCTGGTATTCCCATCTCTTGAAGAATTTTCCACAGTTTATTGTGATCCACCCAGTCAATAAAGCAGAAATAGATGTTTTTCTGGAACTCTCTTGCTTTTTCGATGATCTAGTGGATGTTGGCAATTTGATCTCTGGTTCCTCTGCCTTTTCTAAAACCAGCTTGAACATCAGGAAGTTCTTGTTCATGTATTGCTGAAGGCTGGCTTGGAGAATTTTGAGCATTACTTTACCAGCATGTGAGATGAGTGCAATTGTGTGGTAGTTTGAGCATTCTTTGGCACTACCTTTCTTTGGGATTGGAATGAAAACTGACCTTTTCCAGTCCTGTGGCCACTGCTGAGTTTTCCAGATTTGCTGTCATATTGAGTGTGCGACTTTCACAGCATCATCTTTTAGGATTTGAAATAGCTCAACTGGAATTCCATTGCCTCCACTAGCTTTGTTCGTAGTGATGCTTCCTAAGGCCCACCTGACTTAACATTCCAGGATGTCTGGCTGTAGGTGAGTGTGAGTGATCACACCTTCATGATTATCTGGGTCGTGAAGATCTTTTTTGTACAGTTCTGTGTATTCTTGCCACCTCTTAAGACAGCATGGATGGACCTTGAAGGTACCATGCTAAATAGAATAAGTCAGACATAAAAGGAAGAATAGTTTATGGTTTTGCCTCAGGGTGGATTCTAAAAAAACAAAACAAATGGACAAACAAAACAAAAAAGGAGTTATAGAACAAGGTGGTAGTTGCCAGAAGGGAGGGTGGATGGACAGAGGAAAAAGGTGAAGAAGATTAAGGGGTACAAACTTCACTGGGATGTAATATACACATAGGGAGTATAGTCAATAACTTTGTATGGTGATGGATGGTAACTGTACTTACTGTGCTGATTATATTATAAAGCATAAAATATTGAATCATTATTAAATGCCTGAAACTAACATCAAGTATAATAATTTAAAACATAATAAGCTTATCAAGTGATCATTTTAATTGGCACTGAGGGGCTTTTGACTTCCCACAGTTCTTAGAAAAAATTATCTAATTAATATTGTATGATAATTAAATTATGTATAATTAAATATGCTTCCTATGGTCATCTCAAAGTTACTGTAATTTAGATCAAAATATTTGTAAAATACAACAACTGAATTAGATTTTTTAAAGCATTTTTTAAATAGTAGACCTTATGTTGGTTATATTTTTTTCATAACTTCTCTAGAACTTTCTATTCTCAGTTTGCTGAAATTGAATGAAGCTAGATTGTTAACACTTCAATGTTAACACTTGAATATCAATTAAATACTGCATATTCCTTGAAATATGCACTTCATATATCATACTATACATGAATGTGATTATCCAAATAGAGAAGTTTCTCTATTAATAGATATCTTTGCCTATTTATATAATGTATCCTAGGATATCTTTTTTAAATCATGCAATTTCTCCTTTTGATTTAAGCAAAGAATATTAAGCATACTCAACATTTTCATAATTAATTGACTATATTTCAAAGTTAAATACATGTAATATACTGATAAAATAATTATCTTATGTTCTATCTCTCCCAGCCTCTTCTCTCTGGTTTTAAACTTTTTTTTTTTTTTTTATGCTGTCTACTGTTCCCTAGTTAAGAAAATAAACTCTTCCACTGTATTCCTAAGCTTATAAAAATTCTTATTCACTTAAAGAAATTTTCATATATATCAGAAAGCATGAGGATGCAAAAATCTGTCAAGAATTTATTTTCCGTTACAGTAATCACATGCATATTATCATTTATATCTAATATTTCTGTTCTAAATTGCAAACCATTGTCACTAACTCTATAACACACCTCATGCACCCAGCCAAGGTGGCACAGAAAAGGAGGAATAAACTTCACATTGAGTAAAATCAGCAAGTGGTTCAGGTAAAGCTTCACCAAGAAGATACTTAAGAGCATTCTTGGAGAACAGCATGTGTGCAAAGATCAAAGTGCATAGAAAACAACAAGAGAGAAAGGAGAACTAACACTTATTTAAGGCCTAGGATATATGAGACACTATGCTAAGGGCTTTACATGGGTTATATTCTGACAATAGCAAAGCACTTTGAATTGTATTTTATAATTGTCATTCTTGTTGCTGCAATTTAAAGAATGAGCATAGAACCAGGAAAACAAATTAGAGGCTGTCACATATTTCAAGGGAGAGATGATGGAAGCTTAAGTCAGGATGGCAATAGTGGAGACAGAGACAGGGAACCGATGTGTTACATATTTTGATGAAAATTAAAGGGATATGATGATGATTTATTGTGGTAAGAGTTAGTAAAATAGATAAATTGAGGCTGGCTCTTAGTATTTGTTTAAGCCATTTTGGGTATACTATTATTAATTACTGAGATGGGAAACCCAAAGAAATAAACAATTATGTCAGGAGAGAAGGAAAAGTTGAAAAAAGAAAGTTAACGGTTTTACTTGGCAAAGGCATGAACAGACTGTCATGCAAAGTGAAGTTAAGTCCAAAAGAGAAAATCAAATACCATATATTAGTACATATATGTGGAATCTCAAAAAATGTTATAGATGATCCTGTTTGCAAAGCAGAAATAGAGACACAGACTTAGAGAACAAATGTATAGACATCAAGGGGGGAAGTGAGGGTGAGATGAGTTGGGAGAACGGGATTGACACATATACACTACTGTATATAAAATAGGGAACTAAAGAGAGGGCTTCCCAGGTGGCGCCAGTGGTAAAAAATCTACCTGACAATGCAGAAAATGCAAGAAATACAGGTTCAATCCCTGTGTTGGGAAGGTCTCCTGGAGTAGGAAATGGTAACCCACTCCTGAAATTTTGCCTGGAAAAATCCCATGGACAGAGGAGCCTGGGCAACTAGAGTCCATGGAGTCGCAAAGAGTCAAGACGACTGAGCACCACCACCATACCAATGAGAACCAGCTGTATAGCACAGGAAACTCTACTCAAGGTGCTGCGGGACACACAGGCGATATAGGTATACATATAGCTGCTTCAGTTTGCTATACACCAGAAACTCACACAACACTTTATTGTGGGTTTTACAAAAACTGGATTCTGGGTGATGATGTAAAATATTGAATGTACCTTTATTAATCTTAACTTTTGTTATAAAGTAATGTTCTCAGGTTGAAATTCTGCTGTGTCATTGTAGAAATGAATAGGTGAATGGATAAATGAATGAAGGAATATATAATGAATGGATTTTGAGTAACTAATACATGTCAGTTACTAAGGCACATGTTCTCATATATACAATCATTTGACACTTTTAATATATTTCTATGAGTTAGATATTTATAGTCTCATTGTATGTGAATAAAGAACAAAAATAGAAGGTTAGAGGCTTACTACCATGTGAGTAGCAGGTTGCAGAAGCAGAATTTTAGCTCAGATTTCCAACTTGTAGTTTTTGTTTGTTTTTTATTTCACCATGACTATCTTAACAGTAGCAAACAAAGCCATGGACTTATGAAAATTCTATTTCTTTGATAACTAAATTTAAAAATAAATATTTGAAAATACAAAAATAAAGTTAACTGAAATTATTGTTAAATAAGACATACATGCAAGACATAGTTTTACCTTTTTATCTTTAAAGGAAAATAAGGAAAAACATATGCAAAAAATATTTTCAAAATTTCCACAAGACTTACTGACACTGTAAAGGTAGCCATCAAATTCTGTTGAAATTATTACTATTTTATTAATAGCATTTCTATTAAATAATTATTTTAGTAATTGCTATTTAATAAAAAATAATCTTGTGGAAAAATATGCCAGAGGAAATGCCCCAGAGACTAGGTACTTATAAGCTGATTCTTTAAGAATCCAAGAAGAAAATAGAAACGATTGAGAGCTTCAGTGATTGTGTCAGCAATATATTGAAATGTTTCATAGCACAATTTAGCTTCATCAGAGTTTATGGGAAAAAAAATAACTGGAAAAATAAAGGTTTTGGTGTCACTGCCTCTAGGATAATCTCTAGAAGCTGTGGATTTTAGAATCATATGACCAGAGACAGAGTAGACATTAGCGGTAAACAGTAAGATATCACAAACCCAGATAGAGGCAAAAACTATACCCCAAATTAAATTATACTCTATTTACATATTATGATATATTCTCTAAACTCTTACAAACTTAATTCCCTCCCGTCACTGTAATGACCCATGCCATAATAAATAATTAGAATAATTATTCAGAGAGGCAAAAATAAAAGATGATTGTCTTCCTAGTCCATCATGGGCATATATCTTCATCTTGAAATTGCTTTATATATTGGACATTGTGGCCAATGTTTGTATGAAATGACTCTGAGAGATTTAACTGCTCTGCTCATTTAGGAGTCAAGGATACAACCTAAGACTATGCATGCCTTCCCCGCACCCATGTCAAGAAGGTACATTGCATATTTAGAAAGACAAACTTAACATTATTTTAGCTTTTCTATGTCTTGCATCCTGACTCCCCAGATAGCTGTGTATGACCCAGAATGATGACTTAATATTAAACTGAATCCTTCATAATTTCAAACACACACACAAACAATACACACTGCAATAGTTTGTTTTACTTTTAAATATTGAACTGAATATCAGTTATATCACAGCAGATTACTTTTTACTTTTTATCAAGCATTCTCATTTTCTTTCTCCTCCTCAACTCAGAAATAAAACATTTCTTGCCTGATTTCATACATAGAGTTTAGTAAGTACTTTTTTGAATTTAAAAATATCCTGAGATTTTAACTTCCACCCATTCTTTTCAAATAAATTACTGTTTTACCTAAGAAAATGTGAAGAATAAAATGTCTCCACCTAAGTACATGCTTCTTGTATATCTAGCTTCGATAGTTTTAAAACCATACTTCCATTTATTTAATGCTTCTATTAACAAAATAAGAAACTAAAAAGAGAACAGCTGTGGGAAGGAAATTAATTATGCCTTAGATATGTTAAAGATTAAGTAGAAAGGAATATATAGTGGATATTCAGACTGGTGATTAGAGATATAGGACTGGACATACAGAAGTATATAAAGGATTTTGAAATATTTGAGTAAGTAAAAAGATATATGTAGCAGTTGGAATAGGGTTATTAGAAAAGTTGGCCTTTGGGAACATATTGGAGACTTTCATTTTTATAAAGAGGAAAGTATATGGACCTCTAGAGAAATAAACAATACAGAACATATCAAGATGTTGAAAAGGAACCAAAAAGGTAAGACAGAAGTAAGAAACATAGAGTAGCCTTCAGCTTTAAATACTAATATTGTACAAAGGAGCATTGGTTATTAATCCATTCCTTTGACTAGCAATTTCTGTATGACTAACATGAGACACATATACCGTTATAGGCTCCAGGAATATAAACGTTTAGTTTTTTGTCTCCCACCTTCATAAATTTAAAAATTATGGGGCAAATCAACAATACACTATAACTGTTATGTGATATGATAAGAGCCACAGTAGGAAATGCTTTGGAAGAAAGACTATGAGAGAGACAGGCTTTCCTTCTTGTGGGCATAGGGATAAATTCCATTTCTCAATCCTCTTGCAATCTACCTAGTATCGTGTACCTAGTTCTTGGTACTAGAGTAAAAGTAATGGGTCCAAGAAATTAAAAGCTGCTGTATTGATTTGACATGTTTGACCTTACGTGCTTCCTATTCTGTCCCCACTTCCCATTCTTCTCAAATAAAACAGCTGGAAGATATCAGGGCAGCACTTGAGGCATATCTAAAGATGGAGAGGAGGAGGTAAGATGGCGGAGGAATAGGACGGGGAGACCACTTTCTCCCCCACAAATTCATCAAAAGAACATTTAAACGCCGAGTAAATTCCACAAAACAACTTCTGAATGCTGGCAGAGGACATCAGGCACCCAGAAAAGCAACCCATTGTCTTCGAAAGGAGGTAGGAAAAAATATAAAAGGCAAAAAAAGAGACAAAAGAGGGAGGGATGGAGCTCCGTCCCAGGAAGGGAGTCTTAAAAAGAGAGAAGTTTCCAAACACCAGGAAACACTCTCACTGCCGAGTCTGTGCCAAGCCTTGGAAGCACAGAGGGCAACATAACAGGGAGGAAAAATAAATAAACAATTAAAACCCACAGATTACGAGCCCAACGGTAACTCCCCCATCAGAGAAGCAGCACAGATGCCTGTACCTGCCACTAGCAAGCGGGGGCTGGGCAGGGAGGAGCGGGCTGCATCGCTTACAGTAAGGATCTGGCCTGAATGCCCCGAGCCCTATCTGAGCAAACTAATTTGGGCTAGCAAACCAGACTGTGGGATAGCTAACACGCAGAAAGCCAGCCCTACCTAAGACACCGCCAGGCTGGCGCACAGAACAAAGGGCTGAACAGAGATAGCCGGCTGCAGACCATCCCCCCTCCGGTGACAGACAGCCAGAGCCGGAAGTGGGCAATCGCAGCCCCAGAGAGACATTATCTACAAAACTGTAAGCAGGCTTCTTTTCTAAGACTTCTTGGGTTGTGGACGGTCAACATCCGCCTGAGAAGGTGCGCCTGTTGTACACCCAGAACACCAATCGGCAGGGAGGCAATAAGTCGCAGCAACCATGCTCGCCAAACACCTCATCACCTGAGCTGCTCGGACCTGGGAAGGGCACCAAACGCAGGCCCAACCGAGTCTGCGCCTCTGAGGACTACCCGAGTGCCTGAACCTGAGCAGGCACTGGGAGGTGCAGGCAGCCCAGGGCTGGCCTCAGATGGTTCCTGGCGGAGCACACGCCAGTGTTGTTTGCAGCATCCCTCCCTCCCCACAGCACGACTGAAAAAGTGAGCCTAAAAAAAAAAAAAGTGTCCACCACCGTCCCCTTTGTGTCAGGGCAGAAATCAGACACTGAAGAGACCAGCAAACAGAAGCAGCTATAACAGAGGGAACCGCCTTGGAAGCGACAGGCAATAGATTAAAACCCTTTCGTTAGTACTGACTACATAGGAAGGGGCCTATAGATCTTGAGAAATATAAGCCGGACCAAGGAACTAGCCAAAAATGAACTGACCCCACAATACCCACAACAACACCAGAGAAAGTCCTAGATATATTTTTACTATTTTTATGATCATTTTTCCTTTCTTTCTTTCTTTTTTTTTAATCTTTAAAAAAAATTTAAGTCCTCTATTACTCCTTTAATTTTCACTTTTATAACCTATTACTTTGCAAGAAAAAAAAAAAGACCCTAATTTTTTTTTAAAGCAAACTTCATATATATATATATATTTTATAATTTTTTTGACCTTGTTTTTTTTTTTCTCTTTCTTTCTTTCTTTTTTTTTTTTTTTCTTTTCTTTAACATTGTATTTTTGAAATTCCAAACTCTACTCTAGATTTTTAATTTTAGATTTTTGGTACTTGTTATCAATTTTGTACCTATATTTTTTTTTTATAATTTTTGTGACTTTTTTTTTTCTCTCTTTCTTTCTCTTCTTCTTTTCTTTAACATTGTATTTCTGAAATTCCAAACTCCACTCTGGATTTTTAATTTATGCTTTTTGGTATTTGTTATCAATTTTGTACCTATATTTTCTTTATAATTTTTGTGACTTTGTTGGTTTTTTTTTTTTTTTTCTTTTTCTCTCTTTCTTTTCCTTCTTCTTTTCTTTAACATTGTATTTTTGAAATTCCAAACTCTAGATTTTTAATTTTTGCTTTTAGGTATTTGTTACCAATTTTGTACCTTTAAGAACCCAATCTTCAGTACCCATTTTTTGCTTGGGAGCAAGATTACTGGCTTGACTGCTCTCTCCCCCTTTGGACCCTCCTTTTTCTCCACCAGGTCGCCTGTGTCTCCTCCCTAACCCCTCTCTACTCTACCCAACTCTGTGAATTTCTGTGTGTTCCGGATGGTGGAGAACACTTAGGGAACTGATTCCTGGCTGGATCTGTCTCTCTCCCTTTCATTCCCCCCTTTTATCTTCCTGGCCACCTCTGTCTCCTTCCTCCCTCTTCTCTTCTTTGTATAACTCCGTGAACATCTCTGAGTGGTCCAGTTGTGGAGTGCACATAAGGAAGTGATTACTGGCTAGCCTGCTCTCTCCTCTATTGATTCCACCTCATCTCATTCGGGTCACCTCTAACTCCCTTCTCCCTCTTCTTTTCTCCATGTAACTCTGTGAAACTCTCTGGGTGACCCTCACAGTGGAAAAACTTTTCATCTTTAACCTAGAGGTTTTTATCAATGGTGCTGTATAGAAGGAGAAGTTTTGAGACTACTGTAAAAATAAGACGGATAACTGAAAGCAGGAGGCTTAAGTCCAAACCCTGACTCCAGGGAACATTAATTGACAAGAGTTCATCAAACACCTCCATACCTACACTGAAACCAAGCACCATACAAGGGCCAACAAGTTCCAGGGCAAGACATACCAAGCAAATTCTCCAGCAACACAGGAACACAGCCCTGAGCTACAATATACAGGCTGCCCAAAGTTACTACAAAACCATAGACATCTCATAATTCATTACTAGACACTTCATTGCACTCCAGAGAGAAGAAATCTAGCTCCACCCACCAGAACACTGACACAAGCTTCCCTAACCAAGAAACCTTGACAAGCCACCTGTACAAAGCCACACACAGCAAAAACACTCCACAATAAAAAGAACTCCACAAACTGACAGAATACAGAAAGGACACCCCAAACTCAGCAATATAAACAAGATGAAGAGACAGAGGAATACCCAGCAGGTAAAGGAACAGGATAAATGCCCACCAAACCAAACAAAATAAGAAGATATAGGGAATCTACCTGATAAAGAATTCTGAATAATGATAGGGAAATTGATCCAAAATCTTGAAATAAAAATAGAATCACAGATAAATAGCCTGGAGACAAGGATTGAGAAGATGCAAGAAATGTTTAACAAGGATGTAGAAGAAATAAAAAAGAGTCAATATATAATGAATAATGCAATAAATGAGATCAAAAACACTCTGGAGGCAACAAATAGCAGAATAACAGAGGCAGAAGATAGAATTAGTGAATTAGAAGATAGAATGGTAGAAATAAATGAATCAGAGAGGAAAAAAGAAAAAACAAATTAAAAGAAATGAGGACAATCTCAGAGACCTCCAGGACAATATTAAATGCTCCAACATTCGAATCATAGGAGTCCCAGAAGAAGAAGACAAAAAGAAAGACCATGAGAAAATACTTGAGGAGATAATAGTTGAAAACTTCCCTAAAATGGGGAAGGAAATAATCACTCAAGTCCAAGAAACCCCAAGAGTCCCAAACAGGATAAACCCAAGGTGAAACACCCCAAGACACATATTAATCAAATTAATAAAGATCAAACACAAAGAACAAATATTAAAAGCAGCAAGGGAAAAACAACAAATAACAACAAGGGAATTCCCATAAGGATAACAGCTGATCTTTCAATAGAAACTCTTCTAGCCAGGAGGGAATGGCAATACATACTTAAAGTGATGAAAGAAAATAACCTACAGCCCAGATTATTGTACCCAGCAAGGATCTCATTCAAATATGAAGGAGAAATCAAAAGCCTTACAGACAAGCAAAAGCTGAGAGAATTCAGCACCACCAAACCAGCTCTCCAACAAATACTAAAGGATATTCTCTAGACAGGAAACACAAAAAGGGTGTATAAATTCGAACCCAAAACAATAAAGTAAATGGCAATGGGATCATACTTATCAATAATTACCTTAAACGTAAATGGATTGAATGCCCCAACCAAAAGACAAAGACTGTTGAATGGATACAAAAACAAGACCCCTGTATATGTTGTCTACAAGAGACCCACCTCTAAATAAGGGACACATACAGACTGAAAGTGAAGGGCTGGAAAAAGATTTTCCATGCAAATAGAGACCAAAAGAAAGCAGGAGTAGGAATACTCATATCAGATAAAATAGACTTTAAAACAAAGGGGGTAAAAAGAGAGAAAGAAGGTCACTACATAATGATCAAAGGATCAATCCAAGAAGAAGATATAACAATTATAAATATATATGCACCCAACACAGGAGCACCACAATATGTAAGACAAATGCTAACAAGTATGAAAGGAGAAATTAACAATAACATAATAATAGTGGGAGACTTTAATACCCCACTCACACCTATGGATAGATCAACTAAACAGAAAATTAACAAGGAAACACAAACTTTAAACAAAACAATAGACCAGTTAGACCTAATTGATATCTATAGGACATTTCATCCCAAAACAATGAATTTCACCTTTTTCTCAAGCGCACATGGAACCTTCTCCAGGATAGATCACATCCTGGGCCATAAATCTAGCCTTGGTAAATTCAAAAAAATTGAAATCATTCCAAGCATCTTTTCTGACCACAATGCAGTAAGATTAGATCTCAAATACAGGAGAAAAACTATTAAAAATTCCAACATATGGAAGCTGAATAACACGCTGCTGAATAACCAACAAATCACAGAAGAAATCAAAAACGAAATCAAAATTTTCATAGAAATGAATGAAAATGAAAACACAACAACCCAAAACCTGTAGGACACTGTAAAAGCAGTCCTAAGGGGAAAGTTTATAGCAATACAGGCATACCTCAAGAAACAAGACAAAAGTCAAATAAATAACCTAACTCTACACCTAAAGCAACTAGAAAAGGAAGAAATGAAGAACCCCAGGGTTAGTAGAAGGAAAGAAATCTTAAAAATTAGGGCAGAAATAAATGCAAAAGAAACAAAAGAGACCATGGCAAAAATCAACAAAGCCAAAAGCTGGTTCTTTGAGAGGATAAATAAAATTGACAAACCATTAGCCAGACTCACCAAGAAACAAAGGGAGAAAAATCAAATCAATAAAATTAGAAACGAAAATGGAGAGATCACAACAGACAACACAGAAATACAAAGGATCATAAGAGACTACTATCAGCAATTATATGCCTAAATGGACAACGGGGAAGAAATCGAAAAATTCTTAGAAAAGTACAACTTTCCAAAACTCGACCAGGAAGAAACAGAAAATCTTAACAGACCCATCACAAGCACAGAAATTGAAACTATAATCAGAAATCTTCCAGCAAACAAAAGCCCAGGTCCAGACGGCTTCACAGGTGAATTCTACCAAAAACTTAGATAAGAGCTGACACCTATCCTACTCAAACTCTTCCAGAAAATTGCAGAGGAAGGTAAACTTCCAAACTCATTCTATGAGGCCACCATCACCCTAATACCAAAACCTGACAAAGATGCCACACAAAAAAAGAAAACTACAGGCCAATATCACTGATGAACATAGATGCACAAGTCCTTAACAAAATTCTAGCAATCAGAATCCAAAACACATTAAAAAGATCATACACCATGACCAAGTGGGCTTTATCCCAGGGATGCAAGGATTCTTCAATATCTGCAAATCAATCAATGTAATACACCACATTAACAAATTGAAAAATAAAAACCATATGATTATCTCAATAGATGCAGAGAAAGCCTTTGACAAAATTCAACATCCATTTATGATAAAAACTCTCCATAAAGCAGGAATAGAAGGAACATACCTCAACATAATTAAAGCTATATATGACAAACCCACAGCAAACATTATCCTCAATGGTGAAAAATTGAAAGCATTTCCTCTAAAGTCAGGACCAAGACAAGGGTGCCCACTTTCACCATTACTATTCAACATAGTTTTGGAAGTTGTGGCCACAGCAATCAGAGCAGAAAAAGAAATAAAAGGAATCCAAATTGGAAAAGAAGAAGTAAAACTCTCGCTGTTTGCAGATGACATGATCCTCTACATAGAAAACCCTAAAGATTCCATCAGAAAATTACTAGAACTAATCAATGATTATAGTAAAGTTGCAGGATATAAAATCAACACACAGATTCCTTGCATTCCTATACACTAATAATGAGAAAATAAAGAGAAATTAAGGAAACAATTCCATTCACCATTGCAACGAAAAGAATAAAATACTTGGGAATATATCTACCTAAAGAAACTAAAGACCTATATATAGAAAACTATAAAACACTGGTGAAAGAAATCAAAGAGGACACTAATAGATGGAGAAATATACCATGTTCATGGATTGGAAGAATCAATATAGTGAAAATGAATATACTACCCAAAGCAATTTATAGATTCAATACAATCCCTATCAAGCTACCAATGGTATTCTGCACAGAGCTAGAACAAATACTTTTACAGTTTATATGGAAATACAAAAAACCTCAAATAGCCAAAGCAATCTGGAGAAAGAAAAAATGGACCTGGAGGAATCAATCTGCCTGACTTCAAGCTCTACTACAAAGCCACAGTCATCAAGACAGTATGCTATTGGCACAAAGACAGAAATATAGACCAATGGAACAAAATAAAAAGCCCAGAGATAAATCTATACACATATGGACACCTTATCTTTGACAAAAAGGCAAGAATATACAATGGAGAAAAGACAATCTCTAACAAGTGGTGCTGGGAAAACTGGTCAACCATTTGTAAAAGAATGAAACCAGAACACTCTCTAACACCATACACAAAAATAAACTCAAAATGGATTAAAGATCTAAACGTAAGACCAGAAACTATAAAACTCCTAGAGGAGAACATAGGCAAAACACTCTCCGACATACATCACAGCAGGATCCTCTCAGAATATTGGAAATAAAAGCAAAAATAAACAAATGGGACCTAATTAAACTTAAAAGCTTCTGCACAACAAAGGAAACTATAAGCAAGGTGAAAAGACAGCCTTCAGAATGGGAGCAAATAATAGCAAATGAAGCAACTGACAAACAACTAATCTCAAAAATATACAAGCAACTCCTACAGCTCAATTCAAGAAAAATAAATGGCCCAATCAAAAAATGAGCCAAAGAACTAAATAGACATTTCTCTAAAGAAGACATACAGATGGCTACCAAACACATGAAAAGATGCTCAACATCACTCATTATCAGAGAAATGCAAATCAAAACCACAATGAGGTACCATTTCACGCTAGTCAGAATGACTGTGATCCAAAAGTCTACAAGCAATGAATGCTGGAGAGGGTGTGGAGAAAAGGGAACCCTCTACACTGTTGGTGGGAATGCAAACTAGTACAGCCACTATGGAGAACAGTGTGGAGATTCCTTAAAAAACTGGAAATAGAACTGCCTTATGATCCAGAAATCTCACTGTTGGGCATACACACTGAAGAAACCAGAATTGAAAGAGACAAGTGTACCCCAATGTTCATCGCAGTACTGTTTATAATAGCCAGGACATGGAAGCAACCTAGATGTCCATCAGCAGATGAATGGATAAGAAAGCAGTGGTACATACACACAATGGAGTATTACTCAGCCATTAAAAAGAATACATTTGAATCAGTTCTAATGAGGTGGATGAAACTGCAGCCTATTATACAGAGTGAAGTAAGCCAGAAAGAAAAACACCAATACAGTATGCTGCTAAGTCGCTTTCCATCGTGTCCGACTCTGTGCGACCTCATAGACAGTAGCCCATTAGGCTCCTCTGTCCCTGGGATTCTCCAGGCAAGAATACTGGAGTGGGTTGCCATTTCCTTCTCCAATGCATGAAAGTAAAAAGTGAAAGTGAAGTCACTCAGTCGTGTCCGACTCTTAGCAACCCCATGGACTGCAGCCCACCAGGCTTCTCCATCCATGGATTTTCCAGGCAAGAGTACTGGAGCGGGGTGCCATTGCCTTCTCCCCAGTACAGTATACTAATGCATATATATGGAATTTAGAAAGATGGTAACAATAACCCTGTGTACAAGACAGCAAAAGAGACATTGATGTATAGAACAGTCTTTTGGACTCTGTGGGAGAGGGAAAGGGTGGGATGATTTAGGTGAATGGCATTGAAACATGTATAATATCAAATATGAAACGAGTCGCCAGTCCAGGTTCGATGCACGATACTGGATGCTTGGGGCTGGTGCACTGGGACAACCCAGAGGGATGGTATGGGGAGGGAGGAGGGAGGAGGGTTCAGGATGGGGAACACATGTATACCTGTGGTGGATTCATGTTGATATATGGCAAAACCAATACAATATTGTGAAGTTAAAAAATAAAATTAAAAAAAAAAAAGAAAGCATCACTATGAATAAAGCAAGTGGAGGTGATGGAATTCCAGTTGAGCTATTTCAAATTCTAAAAGATGATGCCGTGAAAGTGCTGCACTCAATATGTCAGCAAATTTGGAAAACTCAGCAGTGGCCACAGGACTGGAAGAGGTCAGTTTTCATTCCAATCCCAAAGAAAGGCAATGCCAAAGAATGCTCAAACTACCACACAGTTGCACTCATCTCACATGTTAGCAACACAATGCTAAAAAATCTCCAGGTCAGGTAAAAAGTAAATGAATTGTGAACTTCCAGATGTTCCAGCTGTATTTAGAAAAGGCAGAGGAACCAGAGATAAAATTTCCAGCATCCCTTGGATCATCAGAAAAGCAAGAGAGTTCCAGAAAAACATCTACTTCTGCTTAATTGACACCAAAGCCTTTGTGTGGAACACAACAAAATGTCTAAAATTCTTCAAGAGATGGGAATACCAGAGCACCTGACCTGCCTCCTGAGAAATCTGTATTTAGGTCAAGAAGCAAGAGTGTGACCTGGACATGGAATGCAGACTGATTCCAAATTTGAAAAGGAGTAAGTCAAGGCTATTTATTATTATTCTCCTTATTTAACTGATATGGAAAGTACATCATGAGAAATGCTGGAGTGGATGAAGCACAAGCTGGAATCAAGATTGCTGAGAGAAATATCAATAATCTCAGATATGCAGAGGACACCACCCTTATGACAGAAAGCAAAGAGGAACTGAAGAGCCTCTTTATGAAGGTAAAAGAGAGAGAAAAAGCTGGCTTGAAACTGACCATTTAAAAAAACAAAGATCATGGCATATGGTCCCATCACTCCATGGCATATAGATAGGGAAACGGTGGATACAGTGAGAAACCTTATTGTTTTGGAGTCCAAAACCACTGCCAATTGTGACTACAGCCAGGAAATTAAAAGACACTTGCTCCTAGGAAGAAAAGTTATGACCAACTTAAACAGCATATTAAAAAGCAGAGACATTACTTTGCCAACAAAGGTCCATCTAGTCAAAGCTATGGTTTTTCCAGTAGTCATGTATGGATGTGAGAGTTGGACTGTAAAGAAAGCTGAGCACCAAAGGATTGATGCTTTTGAACTGTGGTGTTGGAAAAGGCTCTTGAGAGTCCTTTGGACAGCAAAGAGATCCAACCAGTCCATCCTAAAGGAAATCAGTCCTGAATATTCACTGGAAGGACTGTTGCTGAAGCTGAAACTCCAATACTTTGGCCACCTGATGAGAAGAACTGACTCTTTTGAATAACCCTGATGCTGGGAAAGACTGATGGTGGGAGGAGAAGGGGATGACAGAGGATGAGAGGCTGGATAGCATCACCAACTCAATGGAGATGACTTTGAGTAATCTCTGGGAGTTGGTGAAGGACTGGGAGGTCTGGTGTGCTGCAGTCCATGGGTTCACAAACAGCTGGACACAACTGAGTAACTGAAGTGAACTGAAACCTAATTTGTTAGGAAATTATTGTCACAGACAATATGAGGAGGGCTGAAATACACGTGCAAGTACAAAATGAACAATGAAAGCAACAAATTTGCACCCCCCGCCCCCAAACACTCTAATAGACAGAACAGATAGTAGACATGTGAAACAGCAGATATATACAAACCTCTGTCATTCCTGAAGATGTGTTCATTAAGTGAAGTTCATGGAAGGGCATGAGTTTGAAGATGCAAGTTCAATGAAAAAGCTGTCTCTAGACACGCCTACCCTAAGAAAAATTCCTACCTTGCCCCTATCTGGATTCCACCACAAAAAATGGGGTCAACTTCACCCTTCCTAACTAGACACTTGGAAACTGTAATAAAATGGAAGGAACACAAAAGCACCCCTGGTGCACCGGCTCCTCGGGGTGTGATCTGACCTCATCTGTCCTTCAGTCCAGCTAATTTTTTCGCCAACAGGGATGTGACAGCTAATGGCAGGGCCACAGAACTGTGTCTGCTCAAGTCAGGGTCACCCACATGACTGCCTGAAAGGCTGAAGTCTGAGCCACAGACCTCAGATTGAGTGTATGTCATGAACGTTTGGAGTCTATGACAACACATTTCCCACCAAGACGGTGGAACCTTGGACTTCATTCATAGCCTGCTCTATTCTCCCCTCCCATTCATTTGGCAACACTCAACTGCCATCCCAACCTCGAGTCCAGCAGGCTGTTTCAGTCCCTGAGAGGCAGGCTGGCCTTGGGAACCTCTATTCAGGGGCAAGGTCTGGATGATCCAATGCACCCCTGCAGGCTGGGTTATGGCTGTGCTGCACATCAGGAAGTGGATGAGCACCCGCCACGTCAGGAGGGTGAGAGGCTGGTCCAGACGATGCCCTGGTGCCCAGCAAGTCTTCTTGAATTTCAGTTTCCCCATCTCTAGAAGTCAATGACCAGTTTTCCCAACACCACTTACTGAAGAGACTGTCCTTATTTCTCCATTGTGTGTTCCTTTTATATTTAATTCTGCATTTTAAGGAAAGATGGGATCCTAGCTGTTAGCCTAGCCCACCTTCACTGAAAACCTATCTATAACCATATTAATGCCACTTTTTGAATTTTGAAAATGTATTTCCAGGGAGTGATATTCATTACAAAATTTATTTTTATTAAAAAAAAATAAAGATGGAGAAATCACTGCATAGAATTAGCCTGAACCTTTGAATCAGTGCTTGAAGAACTATTCAAGAGAGCAGAAGGACCAGAAATGGCAATTTATACCTGTTTTTCAACATATGAGAAAAAAAAAATTGTGCTACATCCCTGAGATTCAGGAAGTGATTTGTGACTGTAGCATAACATTGCATAGCCTGGTTAGATTTTATTATTGAGAAAAGGTCATTGAATCTGGAAAGTATGAGGCTAGAAACTATTGTGAGAACAGGTTCCATGAAGTAGCAGAGTTTAGATTGAAAAGTACTAAATTGTATATGCTTTGTGAAAGTGAATTAAGGAAACACAATTGATTAACAGTGAAAATATTATTTAAAAAATCTGCTTGTAAGAGAAAGAGAGATAATTTGGAAACCTGGTATGGAGCAGGGAAAATCAAAAGGAATGGGAGCAGCATGGGTATATTGGACGTAATGTAGTAGTCTTTATAATTGAATTAAATCTAGTACCATAAAGCTAGGTGTTTTGTGGCTCTTTAGTGAACACATTAAAATATTGTATATATAATATTTAAATATATATAATATATATGGAAATATACATATATTTCCATATATATAAGGAAATATATATATATATAAGGATATATATATATATACACACACACACTTATTTGGAGATACATGTTTCAAGGAGCAAAAAAATTAAGAAGACAGAAGAATGAGCTGGAGTTCAAAACACAGTGATAAAGAAGATGAGGAATGATGATGGATTTTTTTTAAATGTTGGTTTATGTTTTCAGAATAAATTTCTAGAACAGAAGCAGTAGTGGAGATCAGAGTGTATTGGCCCTCTCTCAGTCCTGTAAACAGGAAAGGAAGATAAAAAGTTATTTCAGAGTTGGTCACAAGGATACATTTTATCAGGATATGGTAGGTTCTGACACATGAAAAAAGATGAAAAGAGTGCTTATGCTTATGTCAAATATCCTGGAATGATGGGTTTACAAGGAACTTTCAAACAGTATGGTGCAAGTTGTCAAACATTAAGCTGTGTTTGATGGGATGATGATACAAAATGTAACATGTGATTTGTAAAAGTATACCCTGCTACCTTGCTATGACCTTCCCCTTACTCTTCCTTTCTCCCTGGTGCAGTCCCTTCTGTCACCCTGCCCAAGGCAGTCTGAAATACTATTGATTGAAATTCATAGCAAAGGTGCAAATCATATATAGTGGATAAGAGGGTTGGAATGACCTTTGGAGTTCTTTTCTGATTTTTCAGTTTTGCTAAATAAATTTGAGGCAGTATATGAACACCAGGTACAGTTTGTATTGTTAAGACAACATTTCTTGCTTTATTTTTTGCACAAAATCTAAGTTACTATAAAGAGAAGAAAACAGGAAAAAACTGAGGTTAATCCTATTTAAACTATTATATAGCATTACCTTTAAGAAAATGGGTTGACCTCTTTTCCTTAGTTTTTTCTTCTGAAAAAAAAAAATTACTTAACTGAGTATAACACAGCAATATTGCAACTTAAATTCCTTATTGAATTTTTGAATGGAAGTTCCAGTATCAAAAGAGAACTTAGCATGTATTAAAATATTTATTTTGAAAAGTAGAACAGCTTATCAATCAATCGTGGATTTAAGCAATCTAAGTGCCATAATCTAGAAGCATGGTAAGAAAAAATGAATTTAATTTTCCTTCCATGGAAGCCTTAACCTATATTTGGAGACATAACCGTGTACCACAGAAGAATATGCATGTCAGGAATGAGGGAAGAAAACCAACCCTGTGTCTGTTGAAATTATCACTTTCTTAGGCTATCAAAGAGAATTTTTCTGGGGAAAAAAAATGGAATGAATCTGTTAGAGGACTGATCATGTTTTCTCGTAAAGTAATGTGAAAGTTAGAGGAGAATGAAACCCAGTATTTCTTCCCTAAAATATAGGGCACAACAGGGAAAATTAAACCTGATATGAGAGAACAAAGGCTGAATTTACAAACCTGAAATCTTTCTGTAAAGCCAAAATCAGTGATGTCAGAAAGTGCCACACATGAATGTTTTTTATCCATCTAAATTAAAGATAGTTGATAGGGAGAAAAAGTAGGAAGTCTTAAATTCTTTATGTTGTTTTTCATATGTTTCAAAGGAAGATAGAGGAGTCTACTAGAGGTGTTGTGTTTTTCAGTTGCTCATTGATGTCCAACTCTTTGTGACCCCACAAACTGCAGCTACCAGGCTTCCCTGTCCTTCACTATTTCCCAGTTTGCTCAAACTCATGTCCATTGAGTCAATGATGTCATTTAATCATCTCATCCTCTGTTTCCCCCTTCTCCTCCTGCCCTGAATTTTTACCAGCATCAGGGTCTTTTAAAATGAGTCAGTTCTTCACATCAGGTAGCCAAAATATTGGAGTTTCAGCTTCAGCATCAGTCCTTCCAATGAATATTCAGGACTAATTTCCTTTAGGATTGACTGGTTTGACCTCCTTGCAGTCCAAGGGACTCTCAAGAGTCTTCTCCAGCACCACAGTTTGAAAGCATCAATTTTTTGGCATTAATCCTTCTTTATGGTCCAACTCTCACATCCATACATGATACTGGAAAAAAAAAATAGCTTTGACTATACAGACCTTTGTCGGCAAAATGATGTCTCTGCTTTTAATACTCTGTCTAGGTTGGTCATAGTTTTTCTTCCAAGGAGCAAGCATCTTTTAATTTTCATGGCTGCAGTTGCCATCTGCAGTGATTTTGGAGCCCAAGAAAAGAAACTCTGTCACTGCTTCCATTTTCCCCCATCTATTTGCCATGGGATGATGGGGCCAGATGCCATGATCTTCGTTTTCTGAATGTTGAGATTTAAGCCAGCTTCTTCACTCTTCTCTTTCACATTCATCAAGAGGCTCTTTAGTTCCTCTT
The DNA here is from genome assembly GCF_003369695.1 of Bos indicus x Bos taurus. Lineage (NCBI taxonomy): Eukaryota > Metazoa > Chordata > Mammalia > Artiodactyla > Bovidae > Bos > Bos indicus x Bos taurus. The sequence goes on along the minus strand of NC_040103.1, from coordinate 21,921,847 downwards.
CACTTTCCATCATTAGAGTTGTATCATCTGCATATCTGAGGTTATTGATATTTCTCCCAGCAATCTTGATTTCAGCTTGTGATTCATCCAGCCTGGCATTTCTCATAATGTACTCTGCATATGTGAGAAGGCAATGGCATGCCACTTCAGTACTTTTGCCTGGAAAATCCCATGGACAGAGGAGCCTGGTAGGCTGCAGTCCATGGGGTTGCGAAGAGTCGGGCACGACTGAGTGGCTTCCTTTTCACTTTCACGCATTGGAGAAGGAAATGGCAACCCACTCTAGTGTTCTTGCCTGGAGAATCCCAGGGATGGGGAAGCCTGGTGTGCTGCCGTCTATGGGGTCACACAGAGTCGGACACGACTGAAGCAACTTAGCAGCAGCAGCAACTCTGCATGTAAGTTAAATAAGCAGGATGATAATATATAGCCTTGATGTACTCCTTTCCCAATTTGGAACCAGTCCATTGTTCTATGTCCGGTTCTAACTGTTGCTGCTTGACCTACACACCGGTTTCTCAGGAAGCAGATAAGGTTGTCTGATATTCCCATGTCTTTAAGAATTTTCCACAGTTTGTTGTGATCCACACAGTCAGAGGGTTTAGCATAGCCAGTGAAGAAAATGTATATGTTTTGCTGGAATGCCCTTGCCTTTTCTATGATCCAACAGATGTTGGCAATTTGATCTCTGATCCCTCTGCCTTTTCTAAATCCAGCTTGTATATCTGAAAGTTCTCGGTTCACGTACTGTTGAAGCCTAGCTTCAGGGACTACCTTGTTAACATGTAAAATGAGTGCAAAGGGAGGTAACACTGAACAAGTATTTATTTAAAAAAATGTAGAGTGGTCCAAACTAACATCAGAAGTGATGTCGTGTTATTAGTTGGTCCTCCTGATATAATGAAAATGGCACCTACCTCTGTGGTCTTTGTCCCCAAAACACATAACCCCAATCTAATCATAATAAGTATGCCAAATAAATCCCAATTGAGAGACATTCTGCCAAATATCTAACCAGTATTCCTCAAAAATATCACAGTGATCGAAAACAAGGACAGCCCGAGAAACTGTTACTGCTAGGAGTATCCTAATGAGAATGATTACTAAATTTGATATCTCATTCTGGATGGGATCCTAAAATAGCAAAAGAACTCTATGTAAAAAGAAAGAACATTTGAATAAAGTATGGACTCAAGCTCATGTTAGTATATTAGTACTGGTTCATTCATTGCAACAAATATACCACACTAATGAAAAATGTAGATAATAGGGGAAAGTCAATACACATCAGTTCAGTTCAGTTCAGCCGCTCAGTTGTGTCCGACTCTTTGTGACCCCATGGACTGCAGCACGCCAGGCTTCCCTGTCCATCACCAACTCCGGGAGCTTACTCAAACTCATGTCGGAGTCAGTGATGCCATCCAAACATCTCATCCTCTGTCATCCCCTTCTCCTCCTGCCTTCAATCTTTCCCAGCATCAGGGTCTTTTCAAATGAGTCAGTTCTTCACATCAGGTAGACAAAATATTGGAGTTTCAGCTTCAGCATCAGTCCTTCCAATGACTATTTAGGAATGATTTCCTTTAGGATTGACTGGTTTTGACCTCCTTGCAGTGCAAGGGATTCTCAAGAGTCTTCTCTAACACCACAGTTCAAAAGCATCAATTCTTCGGCACTCAGCTTTTTTTACACATAGACTCTGTACAAACTTTCCAAGTTTCTGTATACTTAAAACTTCTTAAAGAGCAGTGCCTTTTAAAAAGTTATATATAATGTATGTGTAGAGTTTAAGATATAAGAATAAATGTAACATCTGTGTAACCACTGCCTAACATAACAAGGAAAAAATGACTAATGGCTTTGAAATCTCCTGAATCATCTTTTCCGAGAATGCAATGGCACCCCACTCCAGTACTCTTGCCTGGAAAATCCCATGGATGGAGGAGCCTGGTAGGCTGCAGTCCATGGGGTCACTAGAGTCGGATACGACTGAGCGACTTCACTTTCACTTTTTACTTTCATGCATTGGAGAAGGAAATGGCAACCCACTCCAGTGTTCTTGCCTGGAGAATCCCAGGGATGGGGAAGCCTGGTGGGCTGCCGTCTATGGGGTCGCACAGAGTTGGACAAGACTGAAGTGACTTAGCAGCAGCAGCAGCAGTGTGCATTCCCTGGGCTCCCTGGTAGCTCAGCTGGTAAAGAATGGGCCTGCAAGGCAAGAGACCCCGGTTCGATTCCTGGGTTGGGAAGAGCCCCTGGAGAAAGGAACAGCTACCCACTCCAGTATTCTGGCTTGGAGAATTCCATGGAGGGAATTCCATGGGGACCCCAGCAAGGTACAGTCCATGGGATAGCAAAGCGTCAGACACGACTGAGCGACTTCCACTAGCTTTCTTTACTCCCTTCATTCTCTTGGTTCTCTTCACAATTTACAGTATTGTGAATTGAGAATTGTGAATTCTCTTCACAATTTATATGTTATTTGGAAAACATATAGTTTATTTTTTCTCCTTTTGAAACGTGTATGAATGGCCTTATTTTGCTTTTTTTAATGTTATGTTTTAAAATTATTCATGTTGATGCAAAAAGCTATAGCTTTTTTTCCTTCCATAAAATTGTTACTTTTAAGTCTATTTTTTTCTGGCTTGAACTTTTTGTCTGTTTTTGAAAATTATATTCCTCTTCAAAAAAAAAAAAAGCTTTATATTTTCCAGTACAATTTGTCTTTTGCTTTTCATATACGATTCTTTGATCTATATTGAATCACTGTTGTTTATGATTTAAAGTAGGGATCATCTTTTCTTATTATATGTATAATTAAATCTCACAGCATTATGTATTTTATTTTAAGTCTCTTACTACTATTTGGCAATGGTGCCTGATAATATATAAAATCTCCATGTAGGCACAGTTTCATTTCCTAGCTTTTTATTTAGTTTCATCACAGAGTGTTCTATTCCTACTTCACTAACACAAGTTCTTTTTTTCTGTTCTTTGAGGTGATGGTCAATCAGGTACACTTACAAGGGGTAAACTGAAGAAGCACAGGAGAAAAAAAAAAAAAAAGGCTTATTATAGTCAAAGGTCCTAGCCAAGCAGAGTCACTGCACTCCAAGAGTGGTTCTCATATAGGGGAAAGCATTAAAGAAGCAGTCTCAATCAAGCTGTGAGGGAAGCAGAGAGAGCAGTGCCTATGGGTAAGTTCCCTTATAGGAGATTGTGTGGAGTAAGTAAAAGACATGAGGGAATTCCACTGATTTGTTTGCACGTCACTGGGTCAGTCAGGCAAGGGCAAGAAGGAGAGCTTGTGGCAGGGACCAGTTTTATTACATTTGGTGCATCTGGTCGCTAGCAGGATGATCACACCTGTTTGTGAGGATATTGAGGCAGCAGAAAAATTGAAGTTTAAAAACGTACAATGCACGATTAGTATAGCATTATAAAAACCATGATTGGGGTGAGGAAATCTTAATCTTCTTTAGGAATATCTTATTTATACTTTGCTTTTCATGCTTGAATATAATTTTTTGAAATTAACTTCTCAAGTTTCTAAAAATTAATCATATAATTTTTGGAATTTTCTGGTGATCCAGTGGTTAGGACTCAATGCGTTCCCTGATGGCCTGGGTTTGATCTTTGGTGAGGGAACTAAGATCCCACAAACTATTAACAAGTTTATTTTGACAAAATTAATATTTTCAATTTCAAGTCTTCCTATCTGAAAATATAGGATGTCCTTTTATTTATTTATTTATTTACACAATCTCTAAGGTCTTTCAATAAAATGTGTAACTTTTGCATATAAATTTTTGCACACATTTATTTGAATTATAGCATAATTGCTATGGAAAATTTCTTTTTTTAAAATTACTTTTTCTTTATAATGATTATACAAAAAGTTAAACACAGAATTATAGCATAATACTATCTAGCAATTCCACTCTCAGGTATGTAACCAAAAGAATTAAAAACATGACTCAGATAGTGGTACAACACTATTCATAGCAGAATGCTTCACAATAGCCATATGTGGAAACTATGCAAATATACATCAAAGGATGAATGGATAATCTAAATGCGGGACATACATAAATTGAATGTTATTTGGCCTTAAAAAGGAATGAAATACTGACACAAGCTACAGCGTGGAAAGATCTCAAAGGCATTATGCTAAGTGGAATAAGCCAGAGGTAGCTAGAGTAGTCGAATTCCTAGAGATAGAAAATAAAATAGTGGTCGTCTGGAGTCAAGAGGAGGGGGGAATAGGGAGTTACATTTAATAGGTAATAGAGTTTGGGTTTGAAAAAATGGAGATTTTTCTGTAGATGATGATAGTGATAGTTGTACAACAATGTAATATAACTAATGCTACTGAAATTTATATTTAAAATAGCAAAAATGTTACAGCATACATGTTTACTTTTTACCAGAGCATATTTTCAGAATAAAAAAGAAAAAAAATGAGTGAAAGTGCAAAGTGTTCAAAATTATTGCTCTTTGTAGCTCTCAGATTACCTGTCTTAAACTTGAAGGATCTAGTCCTATTTCAGTCCATTTCTAATGCCAATTCTTGCATTCCTAGTTTCTAAAAGTTTTACATATTCCTTTCTCAAATGTTATGGCTGTTTTTTGTAGCTCCTTACAATGTGATAACAGAAAATTTCTTTTTATTTATTAAAACACTTACTACACTTTACATCTAATAGTTTCATTGTTTGTCTTTAAGAATCTTCTTCTGTAGCTTTTTGTTTCTTCTTGGTTTTGTTTCTAAATTCCATATATATGCGTTAGTATATATATGGAATTTAGAAAGATGGTAACAATAACCCTGTGTAGGAGACAGCAAAAGAGACAGTGATGTATAGAACAGTTTTATGGACTCTGAGGGAGAGGGAGAGGGTGGGAAAATTTGGGAGAATAGCATTGAAACATGTAAAATATCATGTATGAAACGAGATGCCAGTCCAGGTTTGATGCTCAGGATGAATTGTGTTGTGTGGTGTTTTTGAGTTCATGCTTTAAGGGTGCAGATTGAAGTTTATGTCATATTGTGTTTTTCCAGAGAAGATTTGCCCGGGCGGGGGTGGGTGCAGAGAAGGGCCGTTTCCTGGGCATTTGGGGGAAGGACAAACGGCCGCTTCCCGACCCGGTTCGGAACACTAAGTCTCCAGTCCCTCAGGAAGGCGTGGTGAGACAGGCTGCCTCCAGGCCCGCGCGCTCCTCTCCAGGTGCCCGTAGTCCCGGGGCTCTTCCCGCGCGGCCGGACCCTCTGACTTCCCTTCCAGCCGAGGCGCCTCCTATCTGGGATTAACACCAACTCAGTTATGTATTTTGTGTTTTAATGTCAAGAATTAATGTAAATTATAACTTCAAATCCATATAAGGGCAAGGTTGTACTTCTTAAGTCATCCTAGAATTTTTGTTTTAATGAATGTCTGTGTGTCTGTGGTGTAAGTGTGGTGTGTGTGTGTGTGTGTGTGTGTGTGTGTGTGTGTGGTGTATGTGTGTTGATTTCCTACCAAGAGCCAAGGCTGAGGAAAAAAAACTCTGTTAATTTCCCTCCTAAACAAATAGAATTTACCCTACTGCACATGTTAAGTGTTATCTTTTAAGACCATAGATTTCAGAGTCTTTGGTGCTGTCTTTCACTGTGCTTGTGTCAAGCTTTGTATCATGCTGTATAAATGCCCATTAAAAACCAAATTCAGGGTTGCTAGACAAGGGTGAATGCCAGCTTCAGTTCTTGCTTGCCTCTCTAGATTTGTGCTTTCTTGTAATTTTCCTTCTGTAAGGAATTTTCTTACTTTACCCTCATCTCAACATAACATTATAGTTTTTCTTCTTTATCTATAACCTTGCAGGTGCTCTTTTCTAGGATTTTTTTAAATAGTTTGTTTGCTATATTGACAGAAGATTATGCCCCTTTATTATTTTTTTTCAATCAAATATATAAATGTATATTATTTAAAGCCCCTTTAATGATCTAATTTCTTCCTTTAATTTTGAGAGATGATTTTTATTTATTTACATATCTTGTACAGCACTGTACAAGCAACCACAAATGCTCTTTGAAGTAGAAGTTATAAGTAAAAAAAGTATGCAATCAATATGAATAAATAATTTATAATTTCTCATTTAGTCTAATATATGAAGAATAATTTGAAACATATTTTAGAAAAAAATTGTCTATGTGGTTGTATGATGGACGAACTAAGGAGTTAGTCTACTGTTTGACAAACTGGTTGCTTATATTCTGATTATCTCTTATTCACTCCATTGGTTAAGGAGGGACTCCCTACCCTAAATAGTAGTACATAGCTAAACTCATGACACCTGATACTGGATGAATGAGACTGATGGGAGTTTGTTAGTCGTATATACTCAGCCCAACAGAAGAGGGCACCAGGCACCATGTGGAACCATTAAGAGCAGAGTGAGACAGCAGAGCTGTGTGTTGCAGAGCTTGTAATGACAGGAGGATGAGTTAATTCAGTGGGCTGGCAAGGAACTGAAATCCCCTGTGTTGAGGATTATGTATAGCATAGCTGGCCTGACTGCTTAGAGTACTAGCTGGGCAGGAAGTCTTTCCAATAAAAGTGGAGCATATCTGGAAAAAGCAAGATAACTTACATGTGGTCTTTAGGGGCCTGTGAGACTCAAAGATAGGGCTTCTCTCATGGCTCAGCACTAAAAGAATCAGCCTGCAAAGCTGGAGATGCAGGAGACCTGAGTTTGATCCCTGGGTCTGGAATATCCCCTGAAGGAGAAAATGGAAAGCCACTAAAGTATTCTTGCCTGAAAAATACCAAGGACAGAGGACCGTGGTGGACTACAGTCCAAAGGGTCACAAAGAATCAGACATGACTGAGTGAATACCCATGCATGACACTCAAAGATATCAGGTCAGCAGACAGAATTTCAAGTCTTTTAATCCTGTTTGATGAAGGATATCAAAACCCTAGAGTATTTTCTATCACTTCTGAATTTAGCAGCCATGGTTTACAATTACAGTCATATGTATCTAGACACGGAAGATGGCCTTAGAATCAAAAGACAACACTCTAAACAGACACGTTTGAAATTTTTTAGTTATTAAGTTTCATTAAGCCTATCAATCTTTCCTAGTCAAGATCACTCATATGACAAGCAGTCATTAATGTATTACTTTCACCATGTAGATGGCTTGACTGCCTATGCAAGGAATGATATCTAAGATAAGTAGGAATCTCTCTAATTGGTTTTGCACATGATTAACTTTCATCCTCTGAATTTTTGTTTTATGGGTGTGTGTGTTTGTATGTATAATCATATATTATATATATATATATATATATATATAAAGTCTACACAAGAGTTTTGCATTGAATTTCTTTCCACTTTATTTATCTTTAGTATAAACATATTGATAATTTCTGGTCTTCACTGAAATTCCCATCTTAATTTAATGAGGCTTAAACTAACATATTTAAAATGTGTATCTCTATAGAAAATCACTTTTAAATGAAGTAACTTCTGACTATGCCTATTTTTGACTCATTATTATAAAGAAATGCTCAGTGAATTTCAAAATCAGAGTTTTTAAAGTTATGATAAAGGCATTTTGGAGTCTTAGGAGTCAATAGAATCATGAAAAATCACTAAGCATCATACTCCCAATATAAAGTAACTTATGTGCTTTATTTTTGAAAAACATTAATAGTTAAATATTATTTATTTACAATTCAATAAATTTCTATCCTAGATACTTATTCTATTTAACAAAAGTTTTACTGTTTCTTAAAGTGTGCTTCATACATACACTGCTGCTGCTGCTGCTAAGTCACTTCAGTTGTGTCTGACTCTGTGTGACCCCATAGACTGCAGCCTACCAGGCTCCTCTGTCCCTGGGATTCTCCAGGCAAGAACACAGGAGTGGGTTTCCATTTCTTTCTGAAAAGTGAAAGTGAAGTCGTTTAGTCATGCCCGACTCTTCACGACCCCATGGACTGCAGCCTACCAGGCTCCTCCATCCATGGGATTTTCCAGGCAAGAGTACTGGAGTGGGTTGCCATCGCCTTCTTCAATACATAAAAATATGTGCATAGAAACTATATGCATATGACTATGTGTATATATTTCTGTGTGTGTGCATGTGTGTGTGTGTGTGTGTGTGTGTGTAAGACAGAAAGAGAAAATTGGGAGAAAAATAAAAAGTTGTTTCTAAAATTCCACCAAGCTCTACCCAAGAGCCAACAAGTTTCAGAGCAAGACATACCAAGCTAATTCCCCAACAATGCAGGAACATAGCCCTGGATATTCAAATACAGGTGGCCAAAAGTCACACAAAACCCATAGTCACCTCAAAACTCACTACTGGACACTTCATTGCACTCCAGAAAAAAGAGATCCAGCTCCACCTACCAGAACAAAAACGTAAGCTTCCCTAACCAGGAAACCTTGAAAAGCCACCCATCCAACCCCACCCACAGGGAGGAACCTCCACAGTAAAGAGGAGTCACAAACTTCCAATATACAGAAAGGCCATCCCAAACACAGAAATCTAAACAAAATGAAAAGGCAGAAAAATATTCATCAGGTAAAGGAACATGATAAATGCCCACCAAACCAAACAAAAGAGGAATAGATAGGTAGTCTACCTGAAAAATAATTCAGAATAATGATAGTAAAAATGATCAAAAATCTTGAAAACAAAATGGAGTTACAGATAAATAGTCTGGAGACAAGGAATGAGAAGATGCAAGAAATGTTTAACAAGGACCTAGAAGAAGTAAAAAAGAGTTAATCAATAATGAATAATGCAATAACTGAGATCAAAAGCACTCTGGAGGGAACCAACAGTAGAATAGCTGAGACAGAAGATAGGATAAGTGAGGTGGAAGATAGAATGGTTGAAATAAATGAAGCAGAGAGGAAAAAAGAAAAAAGAATGAAAAGAAATCAGGACAACTTCAGAGAATTCTGGGACAATGTTAAACGCACCAACATTTGAATCATAGGAGTCCAAGAAGAAGAAGACAAAAAGAAAGGCCATGAGAAAATACTTGAGGAGATAATAGATGAAAACTTCCATAAAATGGCAAAGGAACTAGCCACCCAAGCCCAAGAAACCCAGAGAGTCCCAAACAGGATAAAAACAAGGCAAAACACCCCAAGACACATATTAATCAAATTAACGAAGATCAAACACAAAGAACAAATATTAAAAGCAGCAAGGGAAAAACAACAAATAACACACAAGGGGATTCCCGTAAGGATACCAGCTGATCTTTCAATAGAGTCTTCAGACCAGAAGGGAACGGCAGAACATACTTAAAGTGATGAAAAAGAAAAACTTACAACCCAGATTACTGTACCCAGCAAGGATCTCATTCAAGTATGAAGGAGAAATCAAAAGCTTTACAGACAAGCAAAAGCTGAGAAAATTCAACACCAACAAACCAGCTCTTCAACAAATGCTAAAGGATCTTCTCTAGACAGGAAACAAAGAAAAGGTTCATATACTTGAATCCAAAACAACAAAGTAAATAGCAATGGGATCATGCTTATCAATAATTACCTTAAATGCAAATGGGTTGAATGCCCAACCAAAAGAGAAAGACTGGCTGAATGGATACAAAAATAAGACCCCTATATATGCTGTCTACAAGAGACCCACCTCAAAACAGGAAACACATACAGACTGAAAGCGAAGGGCTGGAAAAGATATTTCACTCAAATGGAGACCAAAAGAAAGCAGGAGTAGCAATACTCATATCAGTTAAAAAACACTTCGAAGTAAAGGACAATAAAAGAGACAAAGAAGGACACTACATAATGATCAAAGGATCAATCCAAGAAGATATAACAATTATATATGCACCCAACATAGGAGCACCACAATATGTAAGACAAATGCCAACAAATATGAAAGGGGACATTAAGAGTAACACAATAATAGTGGGAGACTCTAATACCCCACTTACACCTATGGATAGATCAACCAAACAGAAAATTAGCAAGGAAACATAAACTTTAAATGATACAATATTATACAGAGTGAAGTAAGCCAGAAAGAAAAACACCAATACAGTATACTAACGCATATATATGGAATGTAGAACGATGGCAACAATAACCCTGTATACGAGACAGCAAAAGAGACACTGATGTATAGAACAGTCTTTTGGACTCTGTGGGAGTGGGAGAGGGTGGGATGATTTGGGAGAATGGCATTGAAACATGTATAATATCATATATGAAACGAGTCACCAGTCCAGGTTCGATACACAATACTGGATGCTTGGGGCTGGTGCACTGGGATGACCCAGAGGGATGGTATGGGGAGGGAGGTGGGAGGAGGGTTCAGGATGGGGAACACATGTATGCCTGTGGCGGATTCATTTTGATATATGGCAAAACCAATACAATATTGAAAAGTTAAAAAATAAAAATTAAATTAAATTAAACTGAAAAAAAAAGAAAAAAAAAAAAAAAGAAATGATACAATAGATCTGTTAGACCTAATTGATATCTATAGGACATTTAACCCCAAAGCAATGAATTTCACATTTTTCTCAATTGCAGACAGAACCTTCTCCAGGATAGATCACATCCTGAGCCATAAATATAGCTGTGGTAAATTCAAAAAAATTGAAATCATTTCAAGCCTCTTTCTGATCACAATGTGGTAAGATTAGATATCAACTATAGGGAAAAAAAGAACTATTAAAAATTCAAAAATATGGAGGCTAAACAACACGCTTCTGAATAACCAACAAATCACAGAAGAAATCAGAAAATAAAATAAGCATAGAAATGAATGAAAATGAAAAACACAACAACCCAAAACCTATGGAATTCATTAAAAGCAGTGCTAAGGGGAAGGTTTGTAACAATACTAGCTTACCTCAAGAAACAAGAGAAAAATCAAATAAATAACCTAACTCTACACCTAAAGCAACTAGAAAAAGAAGAAATGAAGAAGCCCAGAGTGAGTAGAAGGAAAGAAATCATAAAAATTAGGGCAGAAATAAATGGAAAAGAAACAAAGGAGACCATAGCCAAAATCAACAAAGCTAAAAGCTGGTTCTTTGAGAAGATAAATAAAATAGACAAAATATTAGCCAGATTCATCAAAAAAAAAAAAAAAAAAGAAGAAGAAGAAAAAGAATCAAATCAACTGAATTAGAAATGATAAAGGAGAAATCACAACAGACAACACTGAAATACAAGGGATCATAAGAGACTACCATCAGCAATTATATGCTAATAAAATGGACAACTTGGAGGAAATGGACAAATTCTTAGAAAAGTACAACTTTCCAAAACTGAACCAGGAAGAAATAGAAAATCTTAACAAACCCATCACAAGCACGGAAATTGAAACTCTAATCAAAATCTTCCAACAAAAAAAGCCCAGGACCAGAAGGCTTCGCAACTGAATTCTACCAAATATTTAGAAAGAACTAACACCTATCACACACAAACTCCTCCAGAAAATTGCAGAGGAAGGCAAACTTTGGCACTCAGCTTTCTTCACAGTCCAACTCTCTCATCCATACACGACCACTGTAAAACCATAGCCTTGACTAGACGGACCTTTGTTGGCAAAGTGATGTCTCTGCTTTTCAATATGCTATTTAGGTTGGTCATAACTTTCCTTCCAAGGAGTAAGCGTCTTTTAATTTCATGGCTGCAGTCACCATCTGCAGTGATTTTGGAGCCCCCCCCAAAATAAAGTCTGACACTGTTTCCACTGTTTCCCCATCTATTTGCCATGAAGTGATGGGACCAGATGCCATGATCTTTGTTTTCTGAATGTTGAGTTTTAAGCCAACTTGTTCACTCTCTTCTTTCACTTTCATCAAGAGGCTCTTTAGTTTCTCTTTCTGCCATAAGGGTGGTGTCATCTGCATATCTGAGGTTATAGATATTTCTCTCGACAATCTTGATTCCAGCTTGTGCTTCTTCCAGCCCAGCGTTTCTCATGATGTACTCTGCATATAAGTTAAATAAGCAGGGTGACAATATATAGCCTTGACGTACTCCTTTTCCTATTTGGAACCAGTCTGTTGTTCCATGTCCAATTCTAATTGTGGCTTCTTGACCTACATATAGTTTTCTCAAGAGGTAGATCAGGTGGTCTGGTATGCCCATCTCTTTCAGAATTTTCCACAGTTTGTTGTGATCCACACAGTCAAAGGCTTTGGCATAGTCAATAAAGCAGAAGTAGATGTTTTTCTGGAAATTTCTTGCTTTTTTGATGATCCAGCAGATGTTGGCAATTTGATCTCTGGTTCCTCTGCCTTTTCTAAAACGAGCTTGAACATCTGGAAGTTCATGGTTCACATATTGCTGAAGCCTGGCTTGGAGAATTTTGATCATTCCTTTACTAGTGTGTGAGATGAGTGCAACTGTGCAGTAGTTTAAGCATTCTTTTGCATTGCCTTTCTTTGGGATTGGAATGAAAACTCACCTTTTCATATCTTCTGCTTCTGTTAGGTCCATACCTTTATCGAGCCCACCTTTGCATGAGATGTTCCCTTGGTATCTCTAATTTTCTTGAAGAGATCTCCAGTCTTTCCCATTCTGTTGTTTTCCTCTATTTCTTTGCATTGATCACTGAGGAAGGCTTTATCTCTCCTTACTATTCTTTGGAACTCTGCATTCAGATACTTATATCTTTCCTTTTCTCCTTTGCTTTTGGCTTCTCTTCTTTTCACAGCTATTTGTGAAATAGCCATTTTTCTTTTTTGCTTTTCTTTTTCTTGGGGATTGTCTTGATCCCTGTCTCCTGTACAATGTCATGAACCTCCATCCATAGTCCGTCAGGAACTCTGTCTATCAGATCTAATCCCTTAAATCTATTTCTCACTTCCTCTGTATAATCATAAGGGATTTGATTTAGGTCTTACCTGAATGGTCTAGTGGTTTTCCCTACTTTCTTCAATCTAAGTCTAAATTTGGCAATAAGGATTTCATGATCTGAGCCATAGTCAGCTCCTGGTCTTGTTTTTGTTGACTGTATAGAGCTTCTCCATCTTTGTCTGTAAAGAGAATATAATCAATCTGATTTCAGTGTTGACCATCTAGTGATGTCCATGTGTAGAAGGAACATACCTCAACATAAAAGCCATATATGATAAACCCACAGCAAACATTATCCTCAATTTTGAAAAATTGAAAGCATTTCCTCTAAAGTCAGGAACAAGACAAGGTTGCCCATCTCACCACTACTGTTTCACATAGTTTTGGAAGTTTTAGCCACAGCAGTCAAAGAAGAAAAGGAAATAAAAGGAATCCAGATTGGAAAAGAAGAAGTAAAAGTCTAACTGTTTGCAGATGACATGATCCTCTACATACAAAACTCTAAAGACTCCACCAGAAAATTACTAGAGCTAATCAATGAATATAGTAAAGTGCAGGATATAAAATTAACACGCAGAAATCCCTTGCATTCCTATACACTAACAATGAGAAAACAGAAAGAGAAATTATTTAAGAAACAACTCCATTCACCATTGCAATAAAAAGAATAAAATACTTAGGAATAATCTACCTAAGGAAACAAAAGACTTATATATAGAAAACTATAAAACACTGATGAAAGAAATCAAAGATGACACGCATAGATGGGAAAATATACCATGTTCATGGATCGGAAAAATCAATATAGTGAAAATGAGTATACCACCCAAAGCAATCTATAGATTCAATGCAATCCGTATCAAGCTACCGACAGCATTTTTCACAGAACTAGAACAAATAATTTCACAATTTGTATGGAAACACAAAAAACCTCAAATAGCCACAGCAATCTTTAAAGAGAAGAATGGAACTGGAGGAAACCATCTGCCTTACTTCAGACTATACTACAAAGCTACAGTCATCAAGACAGTATGGTACTGTAACAAAGACAGAAATATAAATCAATGGAACAAAATGGAAAGCACAGAGATTAATCCACGCTCCAATGGACACCTTACCTTTGACAAAGAAGGCAAAAATATACAGTGGAGAAAAGACAATCTCTTTAACATGTGATGCTGGGAAAACTGGGCAACTGCCTGTAAAAGAATGAAACTAGAGCACTTTCTAACACCATACACAAAATTAAACTCAAAATGGATTAAAGATCTAAGTGTAAAATCAGAAACTATAAAATCCTAGAGGAAAACATAGGCAAAACACTCTGACATAAGTCACAGCAAGATCCTCTATGACACACCTCCCAGGGTAACGGAAATAAAAGCAAAAATAAACAAATGGGACCTAATTAAACTTAAAAGCTTTTACACAATGAAGGAAACTATAAGCAAGGTGAAAACACATCCTTCAGAATGGGAGAAAATAGCAAAATAAGCAGCTCACAAAAAATTAATCTCAAAAATATACAAGCAGCTCATGCAGCTCAATTCCAGGAAAATAAATGACCCAATCAGAAAATGGGCCAAAGAACTAAACAGACATTTTTCCAAAGAAGAAACACAGATGGCTAACAAACACATGAAAAGATGCTCAACATCGCTCATTATCAGAGAAATGTTAATCAAAACCACAATGAGATACCATGTCAAGCCTGTCAGAATGGCTGCTATCAAAAACTCTACCAACAATAAATGCTGGAAACAATGCGGAGAAAAGGGAACCCTCTTACCCTGTTTGTGGGAATGCAAACTAGTACAGCCACTATGGAGAACAGTCTGGAGATTCCTTAAAATACGGGAAATAGAACTGCCATATGACCCAGCATTCCCACTGCTTGGCGAGGAAACCAGGATTGAAAGAGACATGTATACCCCAATGTTCATCACAGCACTGCTTACAATAGTCAGGACATGGAAGCAACTAGATGTCCATCAGCAGACAAATGGATAAGAAAGCTGTGGTACATATACACAATGGGATATTACTCAGCCATTAAAAAGAATGCATTTGAATCCGTTCTAATGAGTTTGATGAAACTGGAGCCTATTATACAGAGTGAAGTAAATCAGAAAGGAAAACGCCAATACAGTATATTAATGCATATATATGGAATTTAGAAAGATGGTAATGATGACTCTATATGCAACACAGCAATAGAAGCATAGATTTAAAGAACAGACTTTTTGACTCTGTGGGAGAAGGTGAGGGTGGGATGCTTTGAGAGAATAGCATTGAAACATGTATTCTATAATATGTGAAATAGATCACCAGTCCAGGTGTGATGCATGAGACAGAATGTTCAGGGTTGGTGCACTGAGATAACCTTGAGGGATCAGATGGGGAGGGAGGTGGGAGGGGGGTTGAGGATGGGGAACACATGTACACCCATGGCTGATTCATGTCAGTGTATGGCAAAAATCACTACAATATTGTGAAGTAATTAGCCTACAACTAAAATAAATTAATTAATTAAAAAAAAATTCCAGGTAGCTAGAAAACCATTTTGAAAGCCTGTGGGGATTGAAAAATATTTATAGTTTCATTGATACAAATGAAATTTAGGCTCAGTATATGTTTATTTATAAATGAACAACTGGATGAATGATTAAAGAATTGATTGAGAAATTCTGCCATATAAATTCATTGCTGTTTTCACTGTATATTATTTTAATGATTTTTTTCCTCAAAGTATGAGTTTTTAGTCACTTACTAAATATTTGATCCTCTGGTTCCTGTCTCAAACACTGAGACCTTCATGCAATATGTGCACAGAAGTGCTAACTTAAAATCCAAGAGATTAAATCAAATTTGGAGAAAACAAAACATGCTGAAGGAAAGTAAAAATCTCAGTGGAAATTAAAAGGGGCACTATAGCACTAATGAGGCAGTGTTAGGCTTCCTCTGTATGCTTCTGGAGAAAATAAAAAAGATTACTGAAAAACTGGGCAATGACAGCAGAGGAATTTTCTGGCATGATGGTCTTGTCATCTACTTAAGAAATGTGCAGACAGTACTATGTACATTAAACATTTTAAATGAAAGAAATAGATCTACTTTGGGAATGAATGTTCTTGTAAGTGATAGAATGTCAGATGTTCATGTATTAAGAAAGGAACAAATCTGGGTCAGCTGCACTTCTTTAAAGGTGCTTGGATATTTACTAATGTGACAACCTCAGAGAGTACACAGATATCTTAGGTGGATGTCAAATAACTTTGTTTAAAACTATGTATATGCATGCAAATTATAGTCTTTTTCACTTAGCAAATTAGGGATTTTTATTTTTAATGTGTATCAGATCTTTGAATATTGGAAAACAAAGTCTTGGAAAGACATGTTTGTAATATCTATCTTTTTTTTTTTTTTTCCTTTTTCACCATCTTCTTTCTCTTACAATGACGTCAATCATTGACTTTCGGTCACACCTTAAATCCAGGATGATCTTATCCCAGGGGTCTTAATTACATCTACAAAGACCCTATTTCCAAATAAGGTTATATTCACGGGTACCAGGCATTAGGACTTTGACATACCATTTAAGGGGACACTATTCTGCCCACAGCAGCCTGTGATGGGGGAAGACCCAGTACATGCTGATCAGGCTCTGGCCAGGCAGGCAGAGGACAGTGCATCTAGTGACTGTGGGGTTGGAGCTCAGAGGCTGATCTATAGAGACCCAGTGCCCATCCCCTGGGGAACTTCTCTTCCACTCTTTCCCTCCCTCTCTGTTACTCTGCTATCTGTTTCTCCACTTCTGTGCTTTGCCCTTCTCCCTTCCTTCCTTCTTGAATATGAATGGTAAACTCCCACACATTTGGTATCAGAAGAGTTGTGAATAAAACAGTTCATTAGGGGCTACTATGAACAACTATCCAAATAGGAAAAGGAGTATTCAAGACTGTATATTGTCACCCTGCTTATTTAACTTGTATGCAGAGTACATCATGAGAAACGCTGGGCTGGAAGAAGCACAAGCTGGAATCAAGATTGCCAGCAGAAATATTAATAACCTCAGATATGCAGATGACACCACACTTATGGCAGAAAGTGAAGAGGAACTAAAAAGCCTCTTGATGAAAGTGAAAGAAGAGAGTGAAAAAGTTGGCTTAAAGCTCAACATTCAGAAAACTAAGATCATGGCATCTGGTCCCATCACTTCATGGGAAATAGATGGGGAAACAGTGGAAACAGTGTTAGACTTTATTTTTGGGGGCTCCAAAATCACTGCAGTTGGGGACTGCAGCCATGAAATTAAAAGACGCTTACTCCTTGGAAGGAAAGTTATGACCAACCTGGATAGCATATTCAAAAGCAGAGACATTACTTTGCCAACAAAGGTCCATCTAGTCAAGGCTATGGTTTTTTCCAGTGGTCACGTATGTATGTGAGAGTTGGACTGTGAAGAAAGCTGAGCACCGAAGAATGGATGCTTCTGAACTGTGATGTGAGAAAACTCTTGAGAGTCCCTTGGACTGCAAGGAGATCCAACCAGTCCATCCTAAAGGGGACCAGTCCTGGGATTACTTTGGAAGGAATGATGCTAAAGCTGAAACTCCAGTACTTTGGCCACCTCATGAGAAGACTTGACTCATTGGAAAAGACTGTGATGCTGGGAGGGATTGGGGGCAGGAGGAGAAGGGGACGACAGAGGATGAGATGGCCGGATGGCATCACTGACTCCATGGACATGACTCTGAGTGAACTCCAGGAGTTGGTGATGGACAGGGAGGCCTGGCATGCTGCGATTCATGGGGTCACAAAGAGTCAGACACAACTGAGTGACTGAACTGTACTGAACTGAACTGATGAACAACTGTATACCAACATATTAGATAACTTTATGTATTTTTATTTATTTGTTTTAATTGTAGGCTAATTACTTTACAATATTGTAGTGGTTTTTGCCATACATTGACATGAATTAGCCATGGGTTTACATGTGTTCCCCATCCTCAACCCCCCTCCCTCTTCCTTCCCCATCCCATCCCTCAGGGTCATCCCAGTGCACCAGCCCTGAGCAGCCTGTCTCATGCATCAAACCTGAACTGGTGATCTGTTTCACATATGATAATATGCATGTTTCAATACTATTTTCTCAGATCATCCAACCCTTACCTTCTCCCACAGAGTCCAAAAGACTGTTCTATACATATGTGTCTCTTTTGCTGTCTCGCATATAGGGTTATCATTACCAGCTTTCTAAACTCCATTTATAGGCGTTAGTATACTGTATTGGTGATTTTCTTTCTGGCTTACTTCACTCTGTATAATAGGCTGCAGTTTCATCTACCCCATTAGAACGGGTTCAAATATATTCTTTTTAATGGCTGAGTAATTGCCAACAAAGGTCCGTCTAGTCAAGGCTATTGTTTTTCCAGTGGTCATGTACGGATGTGAGATTTGGACTGTGAAGAAGGCTGAGCGCCAAAGAATTGATGCTTTTGAACTGTGGTGTTGGAGAAGACTCCTGAGAGTCCCTCAGACTGCAAGGAGATCCAACCAGTCCATTCTGAAGGAGATCAGCCCTGGGATTTCTTTGGAAGGAATGATGCTAAAGCTGAAACTCCAGTACTTTGGCCACCTCATGGGAAGAGCTGACTCACTGGAAAAGACTCTGATGCTGGGAGGGATTGGGGGCAGGAGGAGAAGGGGACGACAGAGGATGAGATGGCTGGATAGCATCACTGACTCAGTGGACGTGAGTCTGAGTGAACTCCAGGAGTTGGTGATGGACAGGGAGGCCAGGCGTGCTGCGATTCATGGGGTCGCAAAGAGTCGGACACGACTGAGCGACTGAACTGAACTTAATATTCCATTGTGTTTATGTACTACCTCTTTCTCATCCATTTGTCTGCTGATGGATATCTAGGTTGCTTCCATGTCCTGGCTATTATAAACAGTGCTGCGACAAACATTGGGATACATGTGTCTATTTCATTTCTGGTTTCTTTGGTGTTTATGCCCAGCAGTGGGATTGCTGGGTCATACAGCAGTTCTATTTCCAGTTTTTTATCTCCACATTGTTTTCCATAGTGGCTGTACTAGTTTGCATTCCCACCAACAGGGTAAGAAGCTTCCCTTTTCTCCACACCCTCTCCAGCATTTATTGTTTGTAGATTTTTGGATAGCAGCCATACTGACTGGCGTGAAATGGTACCTCATTGTGGTTTTGATTTGCATTTCTCTGATAATGAATGATGTTGAGCATCTTTTCATGTATTTGTTAGCCATCTATATGTCTGCTTTGGAGAAATGTCTGTTTAGTTCTTTGGCCCATTTTTATAAGAAAAGAATTGATAGACATTTTTAATTTCCTACACAATTATTCAAAGTTTGTGAATTCATATTTAAACTTATGAAATATTACTTGAATACATATGCTTCATACCATTATGATGTATTGAGTAATCTCTCTTAGAAAAAATAGGTGAAAACTTTTCATACTGATGGTCATAAATTTTCCTATTTGTGTTGTTTTTTCTAATTTAGGGGGACCACTCAACAACCAAGGTTAAATACTAGACAATATATGGTTATATTTTATAAACTCCAGAGAAAACTAGTGTAATCATTTCTTTATTCTTTTGAAAACAGATAGACAGAGAAAAACATCTTCTTCGAAGGCCTTGTTAGTAAACTGTTTTGAGGGAATAAATATAATATATAATCACCTCTGTTTCAGCTAGGAACTTATAATGCCTAATTTGGATTTAAAGACAATTAAGAGCAACTAAACCACCACCACCCATTTTCATTAATCCCACTTGCCAAACACACAAATACCCTCCCCACCCCTCACACACACTGCGTCTTGTACTATGATAGGATAGTCTTCCTACTAGTTATAGTATATAATTTAAACCTGAAAATGTATACATCTGCACTTCAGCTGTCCTGTGTATAATTTATCTCACAAATACAGTTAGCTGGTCAGTATGAAAGGCTGGTTAATAGATATGAACTCTGGTTGGTTGATCTTTCCTAGGCAGTATAGAAACAACCATACCTTATGTATTAGTATTGTTTCAATTTATATATTCTTGGTATGGATCATATTCAGCTATAATTTGCCCAGATTTAGTGGTTTAAATTAGTGTCAATAAGAAACAAATGCCAGTGCATAGACAATTCAGTGTAAAAAATATCTCTCCTCAATTTTTATTGTATTAGACGTACAAATAATGAGAACATAAATAGCTGCACAGCACTTCCAAATATTAATAAAATGCTAGCCTTTCTCAGGATGACTGGGAGACTTAAACATTTTTTTCAGGCAATAAATAAGAAAATGTGAAGAATCATTATGTTGGACAATAACTTTTAGTCTTAGAGGATTTTAACTCTCTTGCATACAGTAGAAGTAATATTAAAATTACTTGTTCAAATTTTTCAGGCTTTGAGAGAATCATGGATATATAGAGAGATATGTTTACATCCTACTTTTAACAATATTTGTCATTTATGACCCGTTTTAAGTTTGCTATGTGTCAGACAGCATGCTAAGTATTTTATAAGAATTATTTTATCTTCATAATGATTTCATAAGGTAGATGTAATTGTTTCTATTTTTTTGATTAAGAGATAGGATCACAGATATTAATACAAGATCATCTAGTAAGAGACACATGTCTAAACCCTAATTTTTATAAATCCAAAATCCATATTCCCGGCCACTGTGCTCTATTGCCTCATTGTCACTGTCTTTTTTACTGATGAACATTTTCTTATATCTAAGAGAATTGCCATTACTGAATAGTGAGCCCCTGGATAAGGAAATGGCAACTTACTCCAGTATTCTTGCCTGGGAAATCCCATGGACAGAGGAGTTTGGAGGGCCTCACCATGGGGTCGCAAGAGCCGGACAGAACTTAGTGACTTAACCAACACAAGCACCTATTAAGAAAAAAGAGGCAGTGGGGAGGGAGGGAACTGGTGGTTCGATACAGGAAAATAATGAAAGATGAAAAGATCTTTTTATGAAAATTAGAATTAAATAAAGAAAACAAAGAATAAGTAAGCCTAGATAATTGGATTTTCTTCCTACATCTGTTCAGTGAGAGAGAGCATACACCTCTTGTGATAATGCTTGTCTGCATCTGGGCACCAGAAGTAAGCATTTTATGATCATAAAAACAGCTGGGCTTTGAATATGTTCAGTAATAGAAAAATCTGAAAAATACTTTCTCTTAGTGTATATATTATCTTCAACAAAAATGAATTGACAAATATTTCATTGAAATTATGAGATATTCTGAAACCCTTATGTAAAGAATGAAAAAGAGTACTGACATTATACCAGATATACCATTACTAAAAGAAAAAAGCTTAAAATTTCATCAGAAGTTCTCTTAGTGTGATAGTTTATCCTTTTATTTTTGAGTGAAATGAAATTATACTAACCCTCTTGAAGTGACTGCTAACCTAATCACCGCTTTATCCAGTGTTAGTCATCAACCCCGAATATTTCTGTTGAAGGATTTTCTTGAATGCAATAAGCCCAGCAAAAAACAAATTAGGAAAATCTTAGAGATGGAGAGACATTAGAGGTCATAGTCTGATCCATGAATGCATCCTGTGATTTGATCAAACTCTGCAGTCACTCCAGATAAAATGACGTGGGGACTACATTTTAAAATCAGTGACCTGTCACTCATATGGTTTTCCTGTCCTGCCATTCAGAGCCATAATTTCTACTTAAGATGATGCTTTACTCCTCTGTGGGCACTTTGCTATTTGCACCCACTGCTTGCTGCCTTCATCAGCTTCCTCCTCACACACAAAGCCCTTTTATCTCTACTCTTACAAATTCCATTAAATATGTCCATTCTATATCCCACTTCCCTAGATCTTTTTCTAGAGTTAAAATAATTTTTAGAAAAATGTTAATTAATATTAGCTCAGCATTTCCATAACAATCAATTACATTTCCATTTTTATAAATACTACCAAATGCCTTTTCCTGAGACCATGGGATTTGAGGCTGGAATTTGGGGTATGTGAGTTTGAAAAAATTATTCCTTGGGAACAAGAAAGGCATAAATATTGGAGACAAGTATTGCCTGAGAGACAATAAAGATCTCCTTTCCAGAGAGATTAGGAAACCATAACTAAAAGGTGCAGTAAAACACAGGGTTCATGATCATAGGTGCCATCATAGGCACCACTTTAACTCAAGTTTTTAAATTTCTCACATCCACAATGATTTTTGCTCTGGGAAGTCTTAATGGCACAATTAAGCCTGTGACAAGAGAAAATAATTTTCTAAAAAATTTGTGGTTTAAAGAGCTTTAGAATTCTGAACACTAAACATGATTGCTCACAAAAATTATTAATTATGATAAATTACACAACACAAGCTGATGGCATGTACTTTTATAGTAATTAATAACTTATTCATAATTATTTATTCTACTTTCATCATTTTTACCTTTCCTTTCTTCTTCATCCCTGCCTCAGGGCTTTTGAATTTCTATTTTTTCCCTGTCAATTGTTTTTCACTGAATCTTTGCATGGTTACTTAATTTTTTCAGAGATGCCTCCCTCTATAATCATCCTATCTAAATATCTTTGGTGCAGATCATGTATGGAAAGTCATCCCAAGGAGAAAGAATGATGGAGCAAATAAAGTGAAAAATGGAAGGGAGAGAAGCCAGTTGAAAGTAGGTTATTGTGTTGATTATCACTGTTGGAAATATATTTAGATCTGCTTTGATCCTCCTGCTCCAAGGAAACATCTAGACTGTGCCTCAGAATTGTTTCAATACAGAGAAAGAAGACTGTGGCATTGATCCATTAATCTTGTCACTTATCTTAGGGAAGTGAACTTCTCTCCTTTCATTGCACTTCTGGCTTTCTTGAACAAAGGTTCAATAGAGTTTGATAATATTTAAGGATGCTCTGGAGAAGGAAATGGCAACCCACTCTAGTATTCTTACTTGGGAAATTCCATGGACAGGGGAGCCTGGCAGGCTATATGGGGTCCATGGGGTCACAAAGAGTCAGACATGACATAGCAACTAAGCAACTAAACAACAAGGATACTCTTAGGAGAGCAAACAGAGAGATAGGCAAGTGGACTAGTGACAGTGAAAGTGTTATTCAGTCCTGTGGATCATGTGGGATTTTAAAAGCATGCAAAGGCTCTATCACCAGATCAGCAGCAGAGGGGACCAGGGCAGGCCATGAAGAGCATCTGCCATGTGAATAGAGTTAAGACACCCAATCAGGCAACAGCTTTTTAATTGTCAGGTTTTACTTTTGTTACTGCCCTTTGTTGCTCTGTTTAGTTGCTAAGTCCTGTCCAACTCTCTTATGACCCTATGGACTGTAGCCTGCCAGTCTCTCTGTCCATGGGACTTTTCCAGGAAAGAATACTGGAAGGGGTTGCCATTTCCTTTTCCAGGGGACTTTCCTGACTCAGGGATCCAATCCCCATCTTTCACATTGGGGGTGGGGGTGGGGGTGGGGTTCTTTACCACTGAGAAACCAGGGAAGCATTATTGCCCTTACCCCAGTTTCTTAAGTTATGTATTTACCATTAAAAATACAACTTCTTCAACTCAAAGGCAAACCTGGCTAAAAACCAGAGCATCTATTATCTTGCTTATTACTCTATGTCCATTGTGTTGTTGTTGTTCAGTCACTCAGTCATGCCCAGCTCTTTGCAACCCCGTGAACTGCAGAACACCTGGCTTCCCTGTCCTTAACCATCTCCCAGAGCTTGCTCAAACGCATGTCCAATGAGTCTGTGATGCCATGCAACCATCTTATCCTCTGTCATCTCCTTCTCCTCCTGCCTTCAATCTTTCCCAGCATCAGAGTCTCTTCTAATAAACTGGTTCTTTGCATCAGGTGGCCAGAGTATTGGTGCTTCAGCTTCAGCATCAGTCCTTCCAATGAATATTCAGGACTGATTTTCTTTTGGCCTGACTGGTTTGATCTCCTTGCGGTCCAATGGATTTTCAAGAGTCTTCTCCAACACCACAGTTGAAAAACATCCCTTTTTCAGCACTCAGTCTTCTTTATGGTCCAACTCTCACATCCATACACAACTGCTGGTAAAAACATAGCTTTGACTATATGGACCTTTGTCAGCAAAGTAATGTCTCTGCTTTTTAATACACTGTCTAGGTTTGTCATAGCTTTTCTTCTAAAGAGCAAGTGTCTTTTAATTTCATAGCTGCAGTCACAATCTGCAGTGATTTTGGAGCCCAAGAAAATAAAGTCTATCACTGTTTCCATTGTTTCCCCATCTATTTGCCATGAAGTAATGTTACCAGGTGCCATGATCTTCGTTTTTTGAATGTTGAGTTTTAAGCCAGCTCTTTGACTCTCCTCTTTCACTTTCATCAAGAGGCTCTCATGTTGGTTTTCTGCCATAAGTGTGGTTTCATGTACCTATCTGAGGTTATTGATATTTCTCCTGGCAATCTTGATTCTAGCTTGGGATTCATCCAACCCAGAATTTCACCTAATGTACTCTGCATATAAGTTAAATAAGCAGGGTGACAACATTCAGCCTTGACATACTCCTTTCCCAATTTGGAACCAGTCTGTTGTTCCATGTCTGGTTCTCACTCTTTCTTCTTGACCTGCATACAGATTTCTCAGGAGGCAGGTAAGGTGGTCTGGTATTCCTATCTCTTTAAGAATTTTCCACAGTTAGTTGTGATTCACACAGTCAAACTTTCACATAGTCAGTGAAACAGAAGTAGCTGTTTTTCTGGAATTCTCTTGCTTTTTCTATGAGCCAATGGATATTGGCAATTTGATCTCTGATTCCTCTGCCTACTGTTGAAATCTAGCTTGGGGAATTTTGAACATTACCTTGCTAGCATGTGAAATGAGCAATTTGTGGTAGTTTGAACATTCTTTGGCATTGCCCTTCTTTGGGATTAGAATGAAAACTGACCTTTTCCAGTGTTGTGGCCAGTGCTGAGTTTTCCAGATTTGCTGCCCATCATGTAGAGTAAAGTTTAACACATAAGAGATACTCATAATGCACTAATTGAAACAATGAGTGAATAAATATTTATAAAGGGAAAAATGGAGTAAATTCTCCAGGCAAAACTCTGACAAAACTTAACACTAATCATATTGCCTAAATCATAATACAAGTACATTAACCTGTCAACTAAGCCCCTACAAGAATGCATAGAAATTGTTTGTCAAGCTACTGAAGCTCTCCTATACTTAGCCAATTTAAACTAATCATTATTACTTGAAAATTTCCTGCTTCTGTAAATTTGCTCATGCTACCCCTTCTTTCTAATCTTACTTCAGTCATGCTTCTACTTTTTAAAAATTAATGCATTGTTAAGTGTCTGTCTCAAGACACTTGTATAAAGACCATCTCACTACCTGATATTATTGTATCTCTCCTTTGTGTTTCCATAACATATTTGTCTCTGTCACTATATCTGTTTCATTTTACCTTGTTATAATTCTGTGTCCATATCTTATGGACTCCTGAAGGCAAAAACAGGGCCACACCACTTCCATTTTTTTCTAAAAAAAAAGGTGGATAATATGTAATTGTAGTCACCTTTGTACCTCACTTCTGTCTATCTGCATAATGAAGGACTTGTTTAAGTATTAATCGTTTTAAAAGATTTAAATATGGAATTTTGAAAGAAATTCCTATACTTTTACAAAGAGAGCAACAGTGTGTTTATAACCATAAGCTACAAATGATTACCATGTGTCTGAATCTTTTTAGAGTAAATTATCCATCAGTCTTTGTTTCTATTGAGCATCTAATTTTCATTTTCCCCTTTTCTCTTTTCCTGGTGTTTTTCAAATCATATAAAACGCCACAGCCTTGGGATGGGGGTAAATGTTCTCTATCTGAATACTGTAATGAATACTGTAAAGAGTAGAGTATCATTTCTCCCATTGGAACTGAGATCTTTTGAGTAGACAAATGGATAATGGTATTTCTAAAAGACCATTGCTATTTTGTGGTCTTTCCCCTCCTCCCCCAGAATTGAGATAGCTGTCTCACCCAGTTTTAGCTCATACAATTTGCAATTTGTAGCTAATTTATTAGTCAGGGATTTGGTTATAGGAAATTAAGTGTTCATTTTGGGGGCAATCTAATACACTTGGTCTATTGTGGTTGCTTCTTAATAAATATATTAGACTTGATAGAGTTTCCTCCAGCTATTTCTCTTAAGCATCTTCTAACAGAAAGACACTTCATTAGTATTTTAAAGCTTTTGTAGTTTTTTGTATTTGGAAAATTTTTGAGACATTCTAACACTATTGAAAAATAGAAGCTATATAACAATTCTAAGAATAGTACTGCCTTGACTTGTTCAATAAGTATAATTTTTACCCCTTTTTAACTAATCTTAAGTTTCTTAACTCCTTTTCCTTAATAAATTTTTATTTTTAAACATTCATATATGAACTGTTATCATATAAAGTCTTCCAAATAGCTGAAGACCATGCTGACTGCCTAACTCCCTGCATCAAATTATTTTCTCCAAAAACAGAGAACAGGAGGAAAAAATATAACACTACCAAAAAAGCTCAGTATAACTTCAAGACCAAGCATGCTCAAACACCAAATTACCTCGAAGTGAATGTAGGGAAAATGCCAACTTCTGGCATGTTTTCCCTAAAGCTTCCACCCAGTGCCAGTCTTTGAGGTAAGCAAAGACAGAATGAAAAATATGCAGGGAGTAAATAAGAAGGAAGTAAGCAACGGGACATATGACGTATGTATGATATAAAACTACTGTCAGGAAGACTAATTCATTGACAAAGGAGGCAAGAATATACAATGGATTAAAGACAATCTCTTTAACAAGTGGTGCTGGGAAAACTGGTCAACCACTTGTAAAAGAATGAAACTAGAACACTTTCTAACACCTTACACAAAAATAAACTCAAAATGGATTAAAGATCTCAACGTAAGACCAGAAACTATAAAACTCCTAGAGGAGAACATAGGCAAAACACTCTCTGACATACATCACAGCAGGATCCTCTATGACCGGCCTCCCAGAATATTGGAAATAAAAGCAAAAATAAACAAATGGGACCTAATTAACCTTAAAAGCTTCTGCACAACAAAGGAAACTATTAGCAAGGTGAAAAGACAACCTTCAGAATGGGAGAAAATAATAGCAAATGAAGCAACGGACAAACAACTAATCTCAAAAATATACAAGCAACTCCTACAGCTCAACTCCAGAAAAATAAATGACCCAATAAAAAAATGGGCCAAAGAACTAAATAGGCATTTCTCCAAAGAAGACATACAGATGGCTAACAAACACATGAAAAGATGCTCAACATCACTCATTATCAGAGAAATGCAAATCAAAACCACTATGAGGTACCATTTCACGCCAGTCAGAATGGCTGCGATCCAAAAGTCTACAAGCAATAAATGCTGGAGAGGGTGTGGAGAAAAGGGAACTCTCTTACACTGTTGGTGGGAATGCAAACTAGTACAGCCACTATGGAGAAGAGTGTGGATATTCCTTAAAAAACTGGAAATAGAACTGCCTTATGATCCAGCAATCCCACTGCTGGGCATACACACTGAGGAAACCAGAAGGGAAAGAGACACGTGTACCCCAATGTTCATCGCAGCACTGTTTATAATAGCCAGGACATGGAAGCAACCTAGATGCCCATCAGCAGATGAATGGATAAGAAAGCAGTGGTACATATACACAATGGAGTATTACTCAGCCATTAAAAAGAATACATTTGAATCAGTTCTAATGAGATGGATAAAACTGGAGCCTATTATACAGAGTGAAGTAAGCCAGAAAGAAAAACACCAATACAATATACTAACACATATATATATGGAATTTAGAAAGATGGTAACAATAACCCTGTGTATGAGACAGCAAAAGAGACACCGATGTATAGATCAGTCTTATGGACTCTGTGGGAGAGGGAGAGAGTGGGGAGATTTGGGAGAATAGCATTGAAACATGTATAATATCATGTATGAAATGAGTCACCAGTCCAGGTTCGATGCACGGTACTGGATGCTTGGGGCTGGTGCACTGGGATGACCCAGAGGGAGGGTAGGGGAGGGAGGAGGGAGGAGGGTTCAGGATGGGGAACGTGGGTATACCTGTGGCGGATTCATTTCGATATTTGGCAAAACAAATACAATATTGCAAAGTTTAAAAATAAAATAAAATTTAAAAAAAAATATGAAAACAAATGTCATGGAAGATGTGACAGATAACAGGAAAGGTAATTAATAGTATATGCAATCTTAAAATATTGTAGCTTCTTGAACAGGAAAAAAAGGGTGCAAAGGGGAAATTAGAAGCATCTTTTGGTGATTGAGTGGTTAAGGGAAAAGAAAAACAAGAAAATGTCCTGAAAAGCAAAATAGAATGGAAAAGTCAAGAACTATAACTTTTCCATTCACAGTAGGAACAAACAAACAAAATCCATGAAAGTATTTACCTTGATCTTGTTATACATTTAGAGGAGAGAATCAAGAATTTTAATGGACTCTCCCCACATCATAAGGGAAAAAAATCAGGAAAAGACTAACAGTTATCAAAAAACAAAACTCAACATACATCAACTAAAGAAAACTCCCCCGTAAGCATAAAGCAGAAGAAAACTGTCAGAAACATGCCAAAAGAAATAAGCATGTTGAAATAAACTATATGAAATACATAAAAATAAAATGAAAGAGGGTCAAAGGTGGATTTTTTTTTCACCCTGTCATATTTTAACTGATGTAAACATCATTGAATTATGTTCTGGAGACAGATAAATCTTAGTTTTGCCAACAAGTTTCCTTGAAGCAATATGAAGATCTCTCTGAATTGGTATTCACATTCTGACTCACTTAAAAAATAGGCATAGAGTTCAAAGGAGGATCAAAATATTACCACCATTGCTGGTAAACCAAGTGGGAAAATATTGCTTGAGTCTGTCATCACTTCAAAGTTTTCTAGAATTCAGAGCTTTCCTTAGAGCCCCCTTTGTGAAGCTAAAACCCCACTAAATGGACTGCCTTGTTTTCTCTCCCGGTGCTGAAAGTCAGAATTACACTACCATGTGTAACATAGATAGCTAGCAGGAATCTCTATAAAGCACAGGGAGCTCAACAGGTCCTATATGATGACCTAGATGGGTAGGATAGGAATTTAAGAGGGAGGGGATATATGTATACATACAATTCACTTCATTATGCAGCAGAACTAACACAATATTGTAAAGCAATTATACTCCAGTTAACAAAACACAGAACCTAATCTTTTTGTTGTTGCTGTTAAGTCACTAAGTTGTATCTGACACTTTTTTGACCCCAGGGAGTGTAGCCTGTCAAGCTCCACTGTCCATACATTTGTCAGGCAAAAATACTGGAGTGGACTGCCGTTTCCTTCTCCAGGTGATCTTCCCAACCACGGATCAAACCTGCATCTCCAACATTGGCAGGTGGACTATTTACCAATAAGCCACCTGATCTATGAGCCTAAAAAAGAGGAGAATATTTCTGCCTCCCAGAAAAGTATCTAGAAAAATAGAGATCAGAAAGGACTAGATTAACAGGGTCATTTGTTTTCCAAACCTTACTGATCAGCTGAGTCATTCTTCCTTCCTTATGAAATTACTGAGTAAGGAGTAAGGGCAAGTATTCTAAAGAAATCATAGTATATATTTTATCTATTAGCAGGAACCTGGGAAGGGGAAAAACTGTTACCTGTGATTAAATTGATATCCTAACTTGCATGATAATATACCCATTTCCACAGGAATGAATGAAATGTTACATAATGTTCTGAATTTTTTTTTTCTTCAGGTGGATCATCTGCTTTTCACTCTACCTGCAGTTTATGAATTTTTATTAACATTAATAAGAATGGGTCATTAACCAATATGATAGTAAAACTTCTTGTCTGGATTAACTATTTGATTAAAATATTTTTTTTTATAGATTTGGTTTTCTACATTGATCATTGATCCCCTTGTATTTTGTTGCTCTATAGTACACTGACCCTAGGGAAGGAAGAAGATAAATGTGCCCAGTCTTACTATTCCTATTCAACATAGTACTAAGTTCTAGTTAGAGCAATTAGGAAAGAAGATAAAATAAATGACAACCAAATAGAAAAGGAAAAATATAATTGTTTTTACTGGCAGAGGCAATGAGGCTTCCCAGGTGGCTCAGTGGTAAAGACTGTGCCTGCAGTGCAAGAGCCACTGGAGACATGAGCTCAATCCCTGAGTCAGAAAGATCCCCTGGGGTAGGAAATGGCAACCCACTTCAGTATTCTTGCCTGGAATACTTTATTTTTCACAGTTAAATCACAGTTAAACTGTACCACACCCTGTAAAATAGTTTTGAGTAAAATTGTGTTACAGCAGGATAACTAAACAAAAGCTTGTGAACTGCTCTTTTCCTCTGGTGAAAATACTGTTCAATGATTTAGTAAAATTTAAGAATAGAACAACAATAAGGCATAATGTAACATGTTGTAAGCACATTGTGAAAAAAAATCATGCTCTCTTCACCTCCACCATGTAACCTGTCATTTGTTTATCTATCTATAATAATCAGAGACATTTGTTCAAAAGACAGTGACAATGAAAGATAAACATATATGCCAACTGCAGAGATATAATCATATGAAATCCAGATAATGTATAAAATAATCCACAGTTACCATTCAGGGGCCATTTGGACAAGCAAAGAAGTTCCTTAAAGAAAATAAAGTCATTAAGTTACTTCTAAATTGTAAAATAAAAGTTGAAGCTTGATTTTTGTATTTGAAAATGTCAAAAATTATTAAAGCATCTGGAGGTCAGATAAAAAAATATACTGCAAGCCTCCAGGAATACAGAGACAGTATTTGAACATGGAGGCAGCAGCTTGCAAGGTATTTTAATGGATTTATAAAAGCTCATGTCTCTAGGGAACTTTACTTCGCTCAAGAAAATGTCATGGAGATGTATGTCTCAGACAGTATTATGAACAGTGGAGTTACTCAGTTTTCTTTCTGCAGTTCCTGTGGTCTGTGTGTCCAATTGCTTGGTTGCATTTTTGATTGTTTTCTGACATGAAGTTAGGCTGCCTGATATATATGAACTTGTGTGACTCATACAGCTTTCACATACCAACTGGCTTAGAAGTAGCCTTAATCTAAAATAATTGTTATATAGTTTTTCAATTAAAGCTTGTAGGGAAAAAAAAAAATGTAGTTAGTTTTAAGTTAGCCATGGATTGAAAGTAAGTACATAGCTGTAACACTTATAAAACTTATTACTTGCCCTTTTACATTAAAAAGTACTATGTTAAAAACAATTATTATAGTTGATTTACAATGTTGTATTAGTTTCAGGTGTACAGCAAAGTAAATCAGTTATATATACACATATATCCACATCTTTTTAGATTTTTTTTTTCCATATAGGCTATTGCAGGTTATTGAGTACAGTTACCTGTGCTATAGAGTAAGTTCTTATTAGTTACCTGTTTTATATCTAGTAGTATATATATGTCAGTCCCAATCTCCCAGCTTATCCCTCCCCATCCCCTCGCCCCCTGAGAACTATGATTGTCTTCTACATCTGTAATTCCATGTCTGTTTTGTAGATAGTTTCATTTGTATCCTTTTATTAGATTCCACAAATAAGTGATACCATATGATATTTGTCTCTCTCTTTTTGACTTAATTCACTCAGTATGAAAATCTCTGGGTCCATTCATGTTGTTGCAAATAATATTATTTTGTTCTTTTTCATGTCTGAGTAACAGTCTATTGCGTATATGTACCACATCTTGTTTGTCCTCTATTGGCGGACATTTAAAAAATAACTTGTTTATTTGAGTGAAAATATGCTGATAATTTACATTAAATGAAGTAAAATAGAAAATAAGACAGGGTCAGAGAGGCAGAGAAAACTTGGATATATTTCCAAAGCATATAATTTGTAGGACATTGCTTTCTGGTATTTACCTACAGAAATTTAGAAAAATTTATTTTTGAAACTTCTTTCTAAAGCATATTAAGTATATTAAAAAATAACATTTATTAAATGTATTTACATTTTTCATTTTAATTTTTCCATAAATAGCATTGTGTTAATAATGATGCATAGTTAGATAGATTAATAGAGATGTGAAATACTGTTATAACAGTACCTAATACACAAATAATCACGATGCAGATAATCATGATGGTGTGATCACTCACCAAGAGCCAGACACCCTGGAATGTGAAGTCAAGTAGGCCTTAAGAAACATCACTATGAACAAAGCTAGCGGAGGTGATGGAATTCCAATTGAGCTATTTCAAATCCTAAAAGATGAAGCCGTCAAAGTGCTCCACTCAATATGCCAGAAAATTTGGAAAGCTCAGCAGTGGCCACAGGACTGGAAAAGGTCAGTTTTCATTCCAATCCCTAAGAAAGGCAATGCCAAAGAATGATCAAACTACCGCACATTTGCACTCATCTCACATGCTAGCAAAGTAATGCTCAAATTCTCCAAGCCAGGCTTCAACAATACATGAACCGTGAACTTCCAGATGTTCAAGCTGATTTTAGAAAAGGCAGAGGAACCACAGATCAAATTGCCAACATCTGCTGGATCATTGAAAAAGCCAGAGTTCCAGAAAAACATCTATTTCTGCTTTATTGACTATGCCAAAGCCTTTGACTGTGTGCATCACAATAAACCGTGGAAAATTCTGAAGGAGATGGGAATGCCAGAACACCTGACCTGCCTCTTGAGAAATCTGTATGCAGGTCAGGAAGCAACAGTTTAGAATTGGACATGGAACAACAGACTGGTTCCAAATAGGAAAAGGAGTTCATCAAGGCTGTATATTGTCACAGCTTATGTAACTTATATGCAGAGTACATCATGAGAAACACTGGGCTGGATAAAGCACAAGCTGGAATCAAGGTTGCTGGGAGAAATATCAATAACCTCAGATACGCAGATGACACCATCTTTATGGCAGAAAACAAAAAAGAACTAAAGAGCCTCTTGATGAAAGTGAAAGAGGAGAGTGAACAAGTTGGCTTAAAGCTCAACATTCAGAAAACGAAGATCATGGCATCTGGTCCCATCACTTCATGGCAAATAGATGGAGTAACAGTGGAAACAGTGATAGACTTCATTTTCGTGGGCTCCAAAACCACTGCAGATGGTGATTGCAGCCATGAAATAAAAATACTCTTACTCCTTGGAAGAAAAGTTATGACCAACCTAGACAGCATGTTAAAAAGCAGAGACATTACTTTGCCAACAAAGGTCCGTCCAGTCAAGGCTATGTTTTTTCCAGTAGTCATGCATGGATGTGAGAGTTGGACTATAAAGAAAGCTGAGTGCTGAAGAACTGATGCTTTTGAACTGTGGTGTTGTAGAAGACTCTTGAGAGTTTCTTGGACTGCAAGGAGATCCAACCAGTCCATCCTAAAGGAAATCAGCCCTGGATGTTCATTGAAAAGACTGATGTTAAAACTGAAACTCCAATACTTTGGCCACCTGATGCAAAGAACTGACTCACTGGAAAATACCCTCATGCTGGGAAAGATTGAAGGCAGGAGGAGAAGGGGTTGACAGAGGATGAGATGGTTGGATGGCATCACTGACTCAATGGACATGAATTTGAGTCACCTTTGGGAGTTGGTGATGGACAGTGAGGCCTAGCTTGCCGCAGTCCATAGGGTCACAAAGAGTCAGACGTGACTGAGCGACTGATCTGAACTAAATACATAGATAGTGGGCATGATTATTATTACTATTAAGATAGTTCACCCTTAAGTGAGGTGTTAAAATAATGAAATTTGCCTTGTTGGCCTTCCATCTTTCTTTTTAGAAGTTTTGTCCTTTCTATTCCTAGCCTTCCAATACTTTTCCCTTGATTAATTCATATTGGCATTTCAAGGATGTTGCTTTCCCTCATAGTCAATAAAATCCTTTCCTTTATCCAAAAAATAAATTAAGAAAACAATCTCATTTACACTAGCATAAAGAATAAATTACTTAGGAACAAGTTTACTCAAAAATGTAAAAGATCCACACGCTGAAAACTACAAAATTTTAATGAAGGAAACTGAAGAAGACACAAATAAATGAATTATGTATCTCCTTATTCATGAATTTGGAGGAGGAAATGGGAACCCACTCTAGTATTCTTGCCTGGAGAACTCCATGGACAGAAGAACCTGGCAGGTTATAGTCCATGGGGTCACAAAGGGTTAGACACAAATGACTGACTATCACTCATTCATGA
This sequence comes from Bos indicus x Bos taurus, assembly GCF_003369695.1. NCBI lineage: Eukaryota > Metazoa > Chordata > Mammalia > Artiodactyla > Bovidae > Bos > Bos indicus x Bos taurus. The sequence goes on along the minus strand of NC_040103.1, from coordinate 21,887,699 downwards.
ATTGGTAGAATTAATTTTGTTAAAATGGTTTTAAAATGGTTTTAATACTGAAAGTGTTTTACAGATTCAAAACAATCCCTATCAAATTTCTAATGGCATTTTTCACAGATATAGAAAAATCCTAAAATTTAAATGTAACCACAAAAGACCTCAAATATCCAAAGCGATCCTGAGAAAGAAAAACAAAGCTGGAAATATTACACTTCCTGATTCCAAATTGTATCACAAAGCTATAGTAATCCAAACGGAATGGCAATGTTATAACAGCAGACATAGACCAAAGGGACACACTAAACGGCTCAGAAGTAAACCCATAGGTATACACGCAACTAACTTTTGACAAGTGTGTCAGGAATAAAAAATGCGGAAGTGTAGTCTTTTCAAGAAATGATATGGGGAACAGTGTACACTCACATACAAAAGAATGAAATTACACCCATGCCTTACACCATACACAAACATCAACTCAAAATGAATTAAAGGCAAACTTAAGGTTTAAAACCATAAAACTCCCAAAATAAAATGGGGAAATAGTTCCTTGACCTCAGTCAAGTGTAAAACAGCATGGATGAACCTTAAGGGCATTATTCTAAGTAAAATAAGAGATTCACAGAAGGACAAACACTGCATGATTCATTTATGTGACATCTAAAGTAGTTAAACCCATTTAAGCAAATAATAGAATGCTGGTTTTTAGGGACTGAAGCTAAGGAGAAACAGAAGTTGTCAATTGATATGAATTAAATTTTAGTTGAATAGGTGAAATCTGTTATACAACATTGCGCCTATAGATAACAATACTATATTATACATTTAAAAAATCTAAGAGGGTAAATCTCATGTTGCTGCTGCTGCTGCTGCTGCTAAGTCGCTTCAGTCATGTCCGACTCTGTGCGACCCCGTAGACAGCAGCCCACCAGGCTCCCCCATCCCTGAGATTCTGCAGGCAAGAACACTGGAGTGGGTTGCCATTTCCTTCTCCAATAATCTCATGTTAAGTGTTCTCAAATAAATAAATTAATGTTTTTAAAACTTAACAATCAGAAACAAAATTGCTAATGGCAAATAAAGAATTGTACGTGGACATGATTGAATAGTGATCTGGAGATGTAATTCTGGGCATGGTACTAAAATACTGTGTATGACAACTCGATCTAACTCTTAACCTTTAACAAGTCATTTAGCTATCTAACTTCCATATTTTTCTCTATAAATAGGATAAGAAAAGTGGATTTTCTAAGGCCTGTGTTATAAAATAGAGAGTTTATGACAATTGTTTTATAAATATAAGTACAAAATAAGGATCAGAACTATCTGCACGGGGATATGTTTCTTTTATGATAAATGTCAATATTTTTAATATTGTTATAAAATACTTTTTCTTTCTGGAAGGACATTTATATATCAGAATAGCTACCAATCTAAGGCACTATTTTAAAACTGAGACACATTTTTGAAGATAGAGACCCTGTACAATAATGGCAGGAGAAAACATGATTTTTAACTTATTAAAGGGAATATTGAGTAGCAATATGAGAGTCCTCTATTTGATCCTAGGGAAATCCTAGAGTAAACAAATATGAGAAAATAATAATTGGCATTATTATTAATATTACTAATAACTTTACATGATTTTAGTGGTTCATGCCATGGAAATATCTTACCTATTAAAGTGGTGATGAACCCAGTAAGTATTTTTTGTGTTATGCTTCAGTAACAAATAACTTCATATTTTCAGTGTCCAGTAAAGTGTATTTTTCACCCATATAATACATCATGTTCTATGGATTGGTTGCAGGTATGATTTGCAATTCCAGCAACCTTGATACTGCACATGTTGATTTCATAGCACAGGAAAAGTGCAAGACGGGTGGTAGAAGCATAGTGAGTTTTAATGTTTCTACATAAATGTTGTGTGTGTCACATGATTCATGACTACTGGCCAAAGTCAATTACATGATTATGCCCAATATCAACTGCATAGAGAAGTATACCATTTACTTAAGAGGCCCTACAAAAGACATGTCAATGGTAGGTATGATACTTTCAAATGAAGGGGGTTGATATTTACAAATAATAACAATCTACTATGGCTACTTTTCCTCAACTTTAATATTGTTAAAAAGGCACAATTTCAATGATACCCTATGTGTTAGTTCAGAGCTATGGATTTTTTGTTCATTCACCTATTAGATCTCCATTTATAATATTTATAATACCTACTCTATTGATAATACCTACTTGATTTGAAATTATGTTAATATATTGCTGATTTGATATGAATTCAGAAATTTAATTTTAAAATGCAGTAATGGATTTAAAATATTTATAGTTCAAGATATTTCTGACACACATTTGTTGTAATTGACATCAGTTCAGTTCTGTTCAGTCACTCAGTCATGTCTGACTCTTTGAGATGCCATCGAATGCAGCACACCAGGCTTCCCTGTCCATCACCAACTCCTGGAACAACTCAAATTCATGTTCATCCAGTTGATGATACCCCAACCATCTCATCCTCTGTCGTCCCCTTCTCCTCCTGCCTTCAATATTTCCCAACATCAGAGTCTTTTCAAATGAGTCAGTTCTTCGCATCAGGTGGCCAAAATATTGGAGCTTCAGCTTCAGCATCAGTCCTTCCAGTGAATATTCAGGACTGATGTCCTTTAGGATGGATTGGTTGGATCTCCTTGCAGTCCAAGGCACTCTCAAGCGTCTTCTCCAGCATCACAGTTCAAAAGCATCAATTACTATGTAATTGACACAGTAAAGAAATTAGTTATCTAAAATCGGATGGTATCTTAAATTTTGTATGTGTATTGTTCTTTAAGGGGAAGAAGCAATGCTTATTACTGAGGGATTAGTACGAAAGAGGAGAAGGCAATGGCACCCCACTCCAGTACTCTTGCCTGGAAAATCCCATGGACGAAGGAGCCTGGTAGGCTGCAGTCCATGGGGTCGCCAAGAGTCGGACACGACTGAGCGACTTCACTTTCACTTTTCACTTGCATGCATTGGAGAAGGAAATGGCAACCCGCTGCAGTGTTCTTGCCTGGAGAATCCCAGGGACGGGGGAGCCTGGTGGGCTGCCGTCTGTGGGGTCTCACAGAGTCGGACATGACTGAAGCGACTTAGCAGCAGCAGCAGTAGGAAAGAGAATTTCACTCAACTTTCTTTCATCTGAGTTTGAAGAAGTCTAAGGAGAAACTATGTCCTGGAAATGTAGACTCTGAATACAAATTAATACATTAAATTTTCATGGAAATTATTTTAATAATAATCAGAGAGTTAGTGAATTCAGTTTGTGTCTGATTTTTTTTTTTTTCCTGAGGCAAGCTCACAGCACATCATTTTTACTCAGAGTTGTCCATATAAGCCTTAAAGTGTGAATTTCTAAGCATGGTAGAATAGATGAATGGATTCCATTAATGTCAGTGGAAGCCATGGAATTAAATCCTTTTACCATTTACCTCAAAAATTAAGCCATAAGCTAGTTTTGTAAGTGGCAAGTTTTTCAAATAGCAAGAGAAATAACAGTTTAGTCATGAACTTACTGCTCTTAGTGTTAATGTACTAATTCATTATACCAATTTCTTCTCTGCTAAAGTCATTTTCTAAATCGTGTCTAAGCCAAAATGCCTGTCATGAAGAAAATATAGATTTTGGTTATTTTCTTTGCCCTCATTTTGGGATAATCCTTTTAAAAAATCCTCTATCAAATTTTTTTTTTAAAAATCTTCAAAGTTTATATTTTATTATTTGATAATTTGTTTTTCATGATTTAAAAAAAGCTGACAGATTGTGAGAAATTTTCACAACTGTGTTGTAAATTCTAAGTTTTTTTTTTGTTTTTTTTTTTTTTAACTGAGTAATTTGATAGTCCAGGAACAGGGATCTGCAAATCCTAGCCTGCAGTCTGTTTTTTACTTCATTTTTAATTAATTTTAATTTGAGAATACCTGCAATGCAGGTGACCTGGGTTTGATCCCTGGGTTGGAAAGATCCCCTGGAGGAGGGCATGGCAACCCACTCCAGTATTCTTGTCTGGAGAATTCTCGTGGACAAAGGAGCCTGGAAGGCTACAGTCCATGGGGTGGCAAACAGTCAGACATGCCTGGGCAACTAAGCATAACACAGCATATATTTGCTTTACAATGTTGTGTTAGTTTCTGCTGAATATCAAAATGAATCAGCCATACATATACATATATCTCCTCCTTTTTGGACTTCCTTCCCATTCAAGTCACCACAGTGTTTTAAATAGAGTTCCCTGTGCTATACAGTAGATTCTCATCCATTGTTTATTTTATACATAGTATCAATAGTGTATATGGGTCAATCCCAATTTCCCAATTTCTCCCACCCCTCTCTTTCCCCTTGGTATCCATATATTTGCTTTCTATGTCTGTGTTTCTATTTCTGCTTTGCAAATAAGATCATCTATACTGTTTTCCTAGATTCCGCATAGACAAATTAATACACCATATTTAAGTTTCTCTTTCGAACTTACTTTATTCTGTATGCCACTCTCTAGGCCTATCCACATCTCCACAAATGACCCAATTTTCTTCCTTTTTTTTAAATTTAATTTTATTTTTTTTAATTTAATTTTATTTTTAAACTTTACATAATTGTATTAGTTTTGCCAAATATCAAAATGAATCCACCACCGGTATACATGTGTTCCCCATCCTGAACCCTCCTCCCTCCTCCCTCCCCATACCATCCCTCTGGGTCATCCCAGTGCTCTAGCCCCAAGCATCCAGTATCTTGCATCAAACCTGGACTGGCATCTCGTTTCATACATGATATTTTACATGTTTCAATGCCGTTCTCCCAAATCATCCCACCCTCTCCCTCTCCCATAGAGTCCATAAGACTGTTCTATACATCAGTGTCTCTTTTGCTGTCTCGTACACAGGGTTATTGTTACCATCTTTCTAAATTCCATATATATGCATTAGTATACTGTATTGGTGTTTTTCCTTCTGGCTTACTTCACTCTCTATAATGGGCTCCAGTTTCATCCACCTCATTAGAACTGATTCAAATGAATTCTTTTTAATGGCTGAGTAATACTCCATTGTGTATATGTACCACTGCTTTCTTATCCATTCATCTGCTGATGGGCATCTAGGTTGCTTCCATGTCCTGGCTATTATAAACAGTGCTGCGATAAGCATTGGGGTACACGTGTCTCTTTCCCTTCTGGTTTCCTCAGTGTGTATGCCCAGCAGTGGGATTGCTGGGTCATAAGGCAGTTCTATTTCCAGTTTTTTAAGGAATCTCCACACTGTTCTCCATAGTGGCTGTACTAGTTTGCATTCCCACCAACAGTGTAAGAGGGTTCCCTTTTCTCCACACCCTCTCCAGCATTTATTATTTGTAGACTTTTGGATCGCAGCCATTCTGACTGGTGTGAAATGGTACCTCATAGTGGTTTTGATTTGCATTTCTCTGATAATGAGTGATGTTGAACATCTTTTCATGTGTTTGTTAGCCATCTGTATGTTTTATTTGGAGAAATGTCTATTTAGTTCTTTGGCCCATTTTTTGATTGGGTCATTTATTTTTCTGGAGTTGAGCTGTAGGAGTTGCTTGTATATTTTTGAGATTAGTTGTTTGTCAGTTGCTTCATTTGCTATTATTTTCTCCCATTCTGAAGGCTGTCTTTTCACCTTGCTAATAGTTTCCTTTGTTGTGCAGAAGCTTTTAAGGTTAATTAGGTCCCATTTGTTTATTTTTGTTTTTATTTCCAATATTCTGGGAAGTGGGTCATAAAGGATCCTGCTGTGATGTATGTCAGAGAGTGTTTTGCCTATGTTCTCCTCTAGGAGTTTTATAGTTTCTGGTCTTACGTTGAGATCTTTAATCCATTTTGAGTTTATTTTTGTGTATGGTGTTAGCAAGTATTCTAGTTTCATTCTTTTACAAGTGGTTGACCAGATTTCCCAGCACCACTTGTTAAAGAGATTGTCTTTAATCCATTGTATATTCTTGCCTCCTTTGTCAAAGATAAGGTGTCCATATGTGCGTGGATTTATCTCTGGGCTTTCTATTTTGTTCCATTGATCTATATTTCTGTCTTTGTGCCAGTACCATACTGTCTTCATAACTGTGGCTTTGTAGTAGAGCCTGAAGTCAGGTAGGTTGATTCCTCCACTTCCATTCTTCTTTCTCAAGATCGCTTTGGCTATTCAAGGTTTTTTGTATTTCCATACAAATTGTGAAATTATTTGTTCTAGCTCTGTGAAGAATACCATTGGTAGCTTGATAGGGATTGCATTGAATCTATAAATTGCTTTGGGTAGTATACTCATTTTCACTATATTGATTCTTCCAATCCATGAACATGGTATATTTCTCCATCTATTAGTGTCCTCTTTGATTTCTTTCACCAGTGTTTTATAGTTTTCTATATATAGGTCTTTAGTTTCTTTAGGTAGATATATTCCTAAGTATTTTATTCTTTTCGTTGCAATGGTGAATGGAATTGTTTCCTTAATTTCTCTTTCTGTTTTCTCATTCTTAGTATATAGGAATACAAGGGATTTCTGTGTGTTGATTTTATATCCTGCAACTTTACTATAGTCATTGATTAGTTCTAGTAATTTTCTGGTGGAGTCTTTAGGGTTTTCTATGTAGAGGATCATGTCATCTGCAAATAGTGAGAGTTTTACTTCTTCTTTTCCAATTTGGATTCCTTTTATTTCTTTTTCTTCTTTGATTGCTGTGGCCAAAACTTCCAAAACTGTGTTGAATAGTAATGGTGAAAGTGGGCACCCTTGTCTTGGTCCTGACTTTAGAGGAAATGCTTTCAATTTTTCACCATTGAGGATAATGTTTGCTGTGGGTTTTTCATAAATAGCTTTTATTATGTTGAGGTATGTTCCTTCTATTCCTGCTTTATGGAGAGTTTTTATCATAAATAGGTGTTGAATTTTGTCAAAGGCTTTCTCTGCATCTATTGAGATAATCATATGGTTTTTATTTTTCAATTTGTTAATGTGGTGTATTACATTGATTGATTTGCGGATATTGAAGAATCCTTGCATCCCTGGGATAAAGCCCACTTGGTCATGGTGTATGATCTTTTTAATGTGTTGTTGGATTCTGATTGCTAGAATTTTGTTAAGGATTTTTGCATCTATGTTCATCAGTGATATTGGCCTGTAGTTTTCTTTTTTTGTGGGATCTTTGTCAGGTTTTGGTATTAGGGTGATGGTGGCCTCATAGAATGAGTTTGGAAGTTTACCTTCCTCTGCAATGTTCTGGAAGAGTTTGAGCAGGATAGGTGTTAGCTCTTCTCTAAATTTTTGGTAGAATTCAGCTGTGAAGCTGTCTGGACCTGGGCTTTTGTTTGCTGGAAGATTTTTGATTACAGTTTCAATTTCCGTGCTTGTGATGGGTCTGTTAAGATTTTCCATTTCTTCTGGTTGAGTTTTGGAAAGTTGTACTTTTCTAAGAATTTGTCCATTTCTTCCTCGTTGTCCATTTTATTGGCATATAATTGTTGATAGTAGTTTCTTATGATCCTTTGTATTTCTGTGTTGTCTGTTGTGATCTCTCCATTTTCATTTCTAATTTTATTGATTTGATTTTTCTCCCTTTGTTTCTTGATGAGTCTGGCTAATGGTTTGTCAATTTTATTAATCCTTTCAAAGAACCAGCTTTTGGTTTTGTTGATTTTTGCTATGGTCTCTTTTGTTTCTTTTGCATTTATTTCTGCCCTAATTTTTAAGATTTCTTTCCTTCTACTAACCCTGGGGTTCTTCATTTCTTCCTTTTCTAGTTGCTTTAGGTGTAGAGTTAGATTATTTATTTGACGTTTTTCTTGTTTCTTGAGGTATGCTTGTATTGCTATGAACTTTCCCCTTAGGACTGCTTTTACAGTGTCTCACAGGTTTTGTGTTGTTGTGTTTTCATTTTCATTCATTTCTATGCAAATTTTGATTTCTTTTTTGATTTCTTCTGTGATTTGTTGGTTATTCAGCAGCGTGTTGTTCAGCCTCCATATGTTGGAATTTTTAATAGTTTTTCTCTTGTAATTGAGATCTAATCTTATTGCATTGTGGTCAGAAAAGATGCTTGGAATGATTTCTATTTTTTTGAATTTACCAAGGCTAGATTTATGGCCCAGGATGTGATCTATCCTGGAGAAGGTTCCATGTGCTTTTGAGAAAAAGGTGAAATTCATTGTTTTGGGATGAAATGTCCTATAGATATCAATTAGGTCTAACTGGTCTATTGTTTTGTTTAAAGTTTGTGTTTCCTTGTTAATTTTCTGTTTAGTTGATCTATCCATAGGTGTGAGTGGGGTATTAAAGTCTCCCACTATTATTGTGTTATTGTTAATTTCTCCTTTCATACTTGTTAGCATTCGTCTTACATACTGCGGTGCTCCTGTGTTGGGTGCATATATATTTATAATTGTTATATCTTCTTCTTGGATTGATCCTTTGATCATTATGTAGTGACCATCTTTGTCTCTTTTCACAGCCTTTGTTTTAAAGTCTATTTTATCTGATATGAGTATTGCTACTCCTGCTTTCTTTTGGTCCCTATTTGCATGGAAAATCTTTTTCCAGCCCTTCACTTTCAGTCTGTATGTGTCCCCTGTTTTGAGGTGGGTCTCCTGTAGACAACATATGTAGGGGTCTTGTTTTTGTATCCATTCAGCCAGTCTTTGTCTTTTGGTTGGGGCATTCAACCCATTTACGTTTAAGGTAATTACTGATAAGTATGATCCCGTTGCCATTTACTTTATTGTTTGGGGTTCGAATTTATACACCGTTTTTGTGTTTCCTGTCTAGAGAATATCCTTTAGTATTTGTTGGAGAGCTGGTTTGGTGGTGCAGAATTCTCTCAGTTTTTGCTTGTCTGAAAAGCTTTTGATTTCTCCTTCATACTTGAATGAAATCCTTGCTGGGTACAATAATCTGGGCTGTAGGTTATTTTCTTTCATCATTTTAAGTATATCTTGCCATTCCCTCCTGGCTAGAAGAGTTTCTATTGAAAGATCAGCTGTTATCCTTATGGGAATTCCCTTTTGTGTTATTTGTTGTTTTTCCCTTGCTGCTTTTAATATTTGTTCTTTGTGTTTGATCTTTGTTAATTTGATTAATATGTGTCTTGGGGTGTTTCGCCTTGGGTTTATCCTGTTTGGGACTCTCTGGGTTTCTTGGACTTGGGTGATTATTTCCTTCCCCATTTTAGGGAAGTTTTCAACTATTATCTCCTCAAGTATTTTCTCATGGTCTTTCTTTTTGTCTTCTTCTTCTGGAACCCCTATGATTCGAATGTTGTAGCATTTAATATTGTCTTGGAGGTCTCTGAGATTGTCCTCATTTCTTTTAATTCGTTTTTCTTTTATCCTCTCTGATTCATTTATTTCTACCATTCTATCTTCTAATTCACTAATCCTATCTTCTGCCTCTGTTATTCTACTATTTGTTGCCTCCAGAGTGTTTTTAATTTCATTTATTGCATTATTCATTATATATTGACTCTTTTTTATTTCTTCTACATCCTTGTTAAACCTTTCTTTCATCTTCTCAATCTTTGTCTCCAGGCTATTTATTTGTGATTCCATTTTAATTTCAAGATTTTGGATCATTTTCACTATCATTATTCGGAATTCTTTATCAGGTAGATTCCCTATCTCTTCCTCTTTTGTTTGGTTTGGTGGGCATTTATCCTGTTCCTTTATCTGCTGGGTATTCCTCTGTCTCTTCATCTTGTTTAAATTGCTGAGTTTGGGGTGTCCTTTCTGTATTCTGGCAGTTTGTGGAGTTCTCTTTATTGTGGCTTTTCCTCGTTGTGTGTGGGTTTGTACAGGTGGCTTGTCAAGGTTTCCTGGTTAGGGAAGCTTGTGTCAGTGTTCTGGTGGGTGGAGCTGTATTTCTTCTCTCAGGAGTGCAATGAAATGTCCAGTAATGAGTTATGAGATGTCTATGATTTTGGGGTGACTTTGGGCAGCTTGTATTTTGAAGCTCAGGGCTGTGTTCCTTTGTTGCTGAAGAATTTGCTTGGTATGTCTTGCCCTGGAACTTGTTGGCCCTTGTGTGGTGCTTGGTTTCAGTGTCGGTTTGGAGGCATTTGATGAGCTCCTGTCAATTAATGTTCCTTGGAGTCAGGAGTTCCCTGGAGTTAGGGTTTGGACTTAAGCCTCCTGCTTCCAGTTATTGATTGGTCTTATTTTTACAGAAGTTTCAAAACTTCTCCTTCTATACAGCACCATTGATAAAACATCTATGTTAAAGATGAAAAGTTTCTCTATTGTGAGGGTCACTCAGAGAGGTTCACAGCGTTACATGGAGAAGAGAAGAGGGAGGAGGGAGTTAGAGGTGACCCAAATGAGATGAGGTGGAATCAATAGTGGAGAGAGGGGGCTAGCCAGTAGTCACTTCCTTATGTGCACTCCACAACTGGACCACTCAGAGATGTTCACGGAGTTATACAGAGAAGAGAAGAAGGAGGAAGGAGACAGTGGTGGCCCGAAGGATAAAAGGGGGGAATGAAAAGGAGGGAGACAGATCCAGCCAGTAATCAGTTCCCTAAGTGTTCTCCACCGTCTGGAACACACAGAAATTCACAGAGTTGGGTAGAGTAGAGAGGGGTTAGGGAGGAGACACAGGCGACCTGGTGGAGAAAAAGGAGAGTCCAAAGGGAGAGAAAGCAGTCAAGCCAGTAATCTCTCTCCCTAGTGAAAAATGGGTCCTGAAGATTGGGTTCTTAAAGGTATGAAATTGGTAACAAATACATAAAAGCAAAAATTAAAAATCTAGAGTAGAGTTTGGAATTTCAAAAATGCGATGTTAAAGAAAAGAATAAGGAAAAGAAAGAGAGAAAAAACGAACAAAGAAAAACAAACAAGGTCACGAAAATTATAAAGAAAATATAGGTACAAAATTGATAACTGATACCAAAAAGCAAAAATTAAAAATCTAGAGTAGAGTTTGGAATTTCAAAAATACAATGTTAAAAAAAAGGAAGAAGAAGCATAAAGAGAGAAAACAAACAAAGAAAAACAAACAATGTCGCAAAAATCATAAAGAAAATTCAGGTACAAAATTGATATCAAATACCACACACACACACAATGAAAACATGGGACGATTTCATGGATGAGTGACCTATGAAATTGCAGAGTCCCTCATGATTAGAAGGGCCCAATATTTAATGTTCTACCGTTATTTTGAATTTCTATTTTTTTAAAAAAAAACAAAAGATCCAGCATTTTCATGTTGTACAGTCTCACACATCAAACAGGCATCCTGAGGTGACGCCTCAGATGCCACATTCTTTTCACTACTAGCTCTTTCAAGTGGGGCCCCAACAAGGGTCCTCTTGCCTGGTGTCATTTGAACCAAAAAAATGATATTGAGTTCAGTTCAGAAGCAAAGGAAAGTTTTATTCTTGATCAAAGAATGAAGAGAGGGTTAGAGTTGGGGAATATTGGGATGCACCATTTGGGATGAAATTGGGAGATTGGAATTGAGATATGCACACTACTGTATGTAAAATAGATGCCTAATAAGGACCTACTGTATACCACATGGAACCCTACTCAGTACTCTATAATGACTTACATGGGCAAAAAAACAAAAAAAATTTAAAAGTCTAAAAAAGAGTGGATACATGTATATGCGGGCTTCCCAGTTGGCACTAGTGGTAAAGAACACACCTGCGATGCAGGAGACACAAGAGGTGCAGATTTGATCCCTGGGTTGGGAAGATCCCCTGGGGGGGAGCATGGCAACCTACTCCAGTATTATTGCCTGGAGAATCCCATGGACAAAGGACCCTGGTGGGCTACAGTCCATAGCGTCCCACAGAGTTGGATGCGACTAAAGTGACTTAGCACACACACATATGGGTATGTATAACTGATTCACTTCACTGTACACCTGAAACTAACAACATTATAAATGCACTATTACTCCAATAAAAAGTATTTTTTAAAAAAAGAGAATGGAGAGCAATTGTAACTTGAGCTCTTGAGGACAGCCTCTCTCTGAGATGCAGTGGGTGGGACTACTTTATAGGGTTCTTCTCCTCAGGGAGGGCTTGGAGTTCCTGCAGAGCCCCAGTTCCCTGGTGTACTGGGTGCACCTGGGGTGCTCTTGGCTCCAGATCCTCCACATCAGATCACACGTAGTGCCAAGTTGGGTGCAGCTTGTCTCCGAGCTCCTGCCCTCTGAAGAGTTAGTGCCAGCATTACTCACTAGAACTCTGTTCCGCAGCACTGGGGGGCCAGGCTTCTGCAAGCTGCACCCTACAAACAAGTGAAACTAGACAAAGCACAGAAGAAAAGAAGGAAACAGTTTAGATTTTATTAGCCTGATTCTATTTCTGTTTCCCCCGGAATTATTAATGCATTTTACCTCCTCTGCCTTGTCCTGCTCCTCTTCCTTAAGGGATTCAGGTCTGTTTATTGTAACTGCTTTTTGCAGATTTGGGATATTATCATAGCTATAGGTAGAGGAACAGAACTTCTCCCAGCTGCCTTTATGTGCTTGATTATTATTAGGTCTCAGCCCTGAGTGTATCACAGAGAAATCAACATTTCCTTAACCTTCTGGAGACAAAGGACAGTGGACAATTTAATATTCATGGACCAAGTATTAGTAGTAGAGTAAGGGTATGTGTCAAAATTTTCCTAAAAACTCAGGTTTCTAGGTCTTTTGTTCATAGAAGAAAATGTGTGCTAATATGGAGGCTCATTGCTGTGGCCCGAATCTCCCTGATCACATTTTAGTTGTTTGCTCGGAAGAGAAGCTCCAGGGTAGAGAGAGTAGTCAAGGGCTTCTGTTGCCCTAGATTTTTCTCAGGAGGTTGGGATGTTCTTCACTCAAGTGTGAAGCACCCAAAGAGAGACCCCTTGCAGCTTCAGGGCAGAGTGTATGGTTAGGATTACCGAGTGTCTGCTCCACTGAGGCGTGAGCTGGTCTTGCAGGCTGACTTTCCAGGTTTCTGCCTTCATCCAGTTTCCTGACTGAAGAGATGTGAAGCCAAGTTGGTGCTGCTCACACCCAGTTATCATATTCCATGAGAGCGTTCATGTTTCTCCTACCTGAAGGGCAAACCTGAGTTGTTCCGTTTCAAGGAGGATAAGTGTCCCTTTTCTCAGGCTTGGGGAATGGATCTACCACACATGAGTTGGAAAGAACTTAGCTTTAACCCCTTCGTGCTAACTGCATGCAAGGCAGAGTATTCAGAAGCTAGTTAATCCAATTTTCCTGAGTTTCCTGACATCGCTGTCTAAGGACTATTTCAAGGTATGACTTGTGGCAGTCTAAGTGTGGGTTGGAAAAGAATTCTCAGACACAGAGTATTTCAGAAAGGAGTGAGTTTATTAAGAACAAAGAGCAGAGATAATGAGGGTGCTGCAAGCACAGCAGGCTAGGGAAGAGCTGAGGGTTTTCGTGGGTTAGTAGCCAATTTTTATAGCTTCAAGACAAAGAAAATTCCTGCTGGAAGGGTAGCATCAGGTAAAACGTTAAGCTGCTATAGAGTGAGCACCAGAATGGGTATTTTGGCCTAATTTGGGGTCAGGAAGCTGGCCAGTATGGGTCATCAGGGAGCAGAGGAGGTCAGCAATGGTTATAGTGGAACGGTTAAGAAGGTGACCTTGGTTCTGGGTTCTGCATCTGTGTTCTAGGGCTCCACTTGATTGGATTTCTTTACTTTCCCTTGTGATTAGGGTTTCCAGGACAAATACAAGGTCCAGTTTATGCCCAGGACACTCATTAGCCCCTATGTCACTGGAGACACAAATGCTGAATCATTAACAATTTGTAGGAATCCTGCAAGCCCAAACCTGGGGATTATTTCTTTTAGCTGCCATTTCAATTCTAGCTGCAAATGCTTTTATCCTCCCAGAAAATGTTACTGCTAGCACCAAGAGATACCTAAAATTGTCTAGTATTCTAGGGATGAGAATGAAGTCGATCTGCCAGTCCTCTCAGGATATGTCCCTCTGGTCTGAATGGGCCTTATCTGGGGGCTTCTCATGTTGGAGTTGTTGTGTTTTACGCCAGCAATTACCATGACCTCAACTAACAAATTATATAAGGCTTCCCAGCTGTAGCCAGTTTCCTTGATGAGCCTCCTTGAAGATTTGACAAGGGCAGCTGGCTCAAAGTAGTGTCCGTGTTCAGTAACTATTCACTCAGGACCTCCCAGATCTCCACTGAAGCCCCATTCTTGAGTCTTGTCTAAAGCTTCCTTTGTGTAGATTGAGGAATGACTGAACAGATCTCGCCTTCAATATGAGGGATAGGTGCCAAGTTACTGGTTCCAGGGCAACCCTTTTGGCAGTTGTGTCCACCTTGTGTTTCTCTTTATTATCTCTGCACCCCGCTTTTGGTGACCCCTATGATGAATTACTGTCACATTTAGAATCTGCAAAGCTTCTAAGAGCTTCAGTGCGTGCAGGCCATGTTTATTCTCCACAGTAAGCATAATATAATGCTCAAGTGAGGACTATCAGCTCCAGCTTTTAGACAGAAGTCCCTGGGGTAGACTTCTTGCTTCTATGACTTTGGTCTGGGAGCTTACTGCATATCCTACATCATTTTCCCTCTCCTAAAACTGCTTCTGTCTGTGAACCATTCCTCTTTGGTGTTTCAAAGAGACCCAACTTTTAGGTTGGGGCAATTGGAATAGATTATGTCTGTGGTTTCTATACACTCATGCTCCAGGGCCTTGTTTCTGAGGGTAGCAAGGTGGCAGGATTTAATGTGTGACAAGTTTTTTTATGGTAGCCACTGTGCTGTCTAAAAGGATAGCCTGAGCTTGAATCAAGTATCCAGGGGAGAGTCATATTCCCTTAGAACTTACTAAAGACTAAACTTGACGTGGAGTCTATATGCTGAATAGCTGACCCTGGTACCTCAGTCAGTAAAGAATCCACCTGCAATGCAGGAGGCCAGAGTTCTATCCTTGGGTCAGGGAAGATCCACTGGAGAAGGAAATGAGAAGGAAACCCACTTTAGTATTCTTGCCTGGGAAATCCCAAGGACAGAGCAGCCTGACAAGCTACTGTCCATGGGTCACAAGAGTTGGACACGACTTGGTGATTAAACCACCAACTGACCAAATGTTAACATTTCAGCCTCCTTTAGCAGAGTTGTAACAGCTGCAATGCCTGTAGGCAAGGAAGTCATCCCTTAGCGGTTTGAATTGTTTAGAGAAATAAGCAAGCAAGTAGGGTGTCCTTGTGTTTTTATGCTTTCTTTCTTTCTTTCTTTTTTCTTTTCCTTTTTTTTTGAGTGAAGACCCAAGGGCTATTCCCTTTCTCTTTTGAATTTAAAGGTCAAAGGGTTTAGCAAATCTGGGAGGGCCAGGACAGGGGGCCTAAAGTAATTGATTTTTTTTTTTTTTTCTTTTTTGAAAAGCCCTTCACATTATGGATTCTGTTCATCATTCTTTCAAATTTTCTTACAGAGGGCTAGCTATCCTCCAGTTAGGGATCCAGATGTGGCAAAACTTGGCCATCCCCAGGAAACCTCTAAGCTGTCTTCTAGTTTTAGAAGGGATGAGTCTGCAAGTGACTTCTTTCCTTCTCTGGGGTAGGGTTCTCTGACCTTCTCTGAGAATGAAGCCTAGGTGGGTCACCCTGCTGCTGCTGCTGCTGCTGCTGCTAAGTCGCTTCAGTCGTGTCCGACTCTGTGCAACCCCATAGATGGCAGCCCTCCAGGCTCCGCCGTCCCTGGGATTCTCCAGGCAAGAACACTGGAGTGGGTTGCCATTTCCTTCTCCGATGCATGAAAGGGAAAAGTGAACGTGAAGTTGCTCAGTCATGTCCGACTCTTAGCGACCCCATGGACTGCAGCCTTCCAGGCTCCTCCATCCATGGTCACCCTAGTTTGTGATATTTCAGCCTTTATCTCGGGCACATTATCTCCTTTATTGGCTAGGTGATTCAGGGTACTTACACTACTTTAAGTCTGAACCTTCCTTAGTAGAACTGGCCATCAGAATGTCATTTACATACGAGAGGAGGGATTCCCCACTCCAGATGTAAATCTTTTAGGTCATTAGCTAAGTATTCCCCCAAAGACAGTGGGGGAATTTTTGAACTCTTGGGGCAGGACTTCCCAGCAGAAAATTCTTGTTGTGTGTTTGGGTTCTGTCACACAAAGGCAAAAGCTTGTGGTGACTCTGAGGCTAGTGGAAAACAGAAGGCATCTTTAAATCTCATATATAATACCAGATTCTGGGGAATGAAAGAATAGCCAGTAGGGTGTAGGAATTAGAAACCACTGGATGTATACCCTCCAGCTTTGCTGACTGCTCTGAGGTCCTATACTATCTGGTATTCCCCTGGTTAGGTTTCCTCATTGGTTAAATGGGGGTATTGCAGGCTGAAGGAAATGGCAACCCATTCCAGTATTCCTGCCTGGAGAATTTCATGGACAGAGGAGCCTGGCAGACTACAGTCCATGGAACTGTAAAGAGTTGGACACTAGAAGACATTAGTAGCTGGTAAATTAGTGTATTCTTCAGCTATGAAGGAACTATAATTAAATACTTAGTGCTTCCCTGGGGGCTCAGACGGTACAGTGTCTGCCTGTAATGCGGGAGACCTGGGTTCTATCCCTGGGTCAGGAAGATCCCTGGAGAAGGAAATGGCAACCCACTCCAGTACTCTTGCCTGAAAAATTCCATGGATGGAGGAGCCTGGTAGGCTACAGTCCATGGGGTCGCAAAGAGTTGGACATGACTGAGCAACTTCACTGGTTCATTGCAGGCTGAGGGCCATGGTGTAATATGACTCTGGTCAGTTGAGTCAGTGCCCAACATGGCTTCCTGACAGAAGGGTTGCTGTTCTTTAGTCCCTTAGCTGTGTCTGATTCTTTTGAGACCCCATGAACTATAGCCTGCCAGGCTCCTCTGTTCAGGGGATTTCCCTGGTAAGAGTACTGGAGTAAGTAACCATTTCCTTCTATAGGGGATCTTCCCAACCCAGGGATCAAAACCCTTGTCTCTTGCATTGTCAGGCTAATTCTTTGCCACTGAGCCACCAGTGAAGGTCCCCACCCCTGAGATAGAAGGATACTGTTTTCTGTTGGGTCATGTATTTCCAATATTTTGGCCACCTGATGTGAACAGCCAACTCATTGGAAAAGACTCTGATGCTGGGAAGGATTAAGGGTAGGAGGAGAAGGAGAAAACAGAGGATGAGATGGTTGGATGCAGTACTGAATAAATGCACATGAGTCTGAGCAAACTCAGGAAGATAGTCAAGAACAGGGAAGCCTGGCATGCTGCAGTCCATGGGCTCACAAAGAGTTGGATGCAACTTAGAGACCAAAAATTTACAATTTCCAGGTTTTGGATGGACTATCGTTCATTTTACCTGTCCACAGCCCCAGACCTCAGAATTTTTTCCAGGGAGGTCAACTTGCTCTATCTGGGAAGGTCTGTCCTCAATCATTAGCATTAGCATTTTGTGCCTTTGTCCAGGAGACCAGTCTCTAGTTTTTTTCTCAGTAGGTGGATGGAAGCCTCCAATATATGTAAGATATCTCTTCCTAGCATGGGTTTAGGGTATTCAGGGGCATACAAGGAGTGGGTCAGCATGTGTTCATCCAACTTAAATTCCATTGGCTCTATGAATGCCTATTCTTGGACCTTCCCCCACACCTTCAATAATTTTACAACTCTTGTGACTGTTTGCCTGATCTGGTATTTAGAACTAAGTGACACTAATGTTGACAAGAATTCCAAAGCCTGTATTCATATGTCCAGTGCCAGCTTAGGAGCCCCCTGGCCCCATCAGTTTAACCTATTTGGACTATCTGCCTTCCAGGGATAGAAATAAAATGACTGATAAAGTTATGTGGGTTTGTTTTCTAAATTTCACCTGGAATTTTATTTTCAACTTTAATCATAAATTTTCATAACCATGAACAAATAGGTCATAAAAAAAAAGTAACATGCTAGTGCTACTAATGTTTTCCTTAAAATTCTTCAGTTAATTCTGTAAAGAAATAAAACCAGTAGGGTTTGAAATTTTTGTAGTTCTGTATATTTTTGCCCTTAAATTAATAAATAAAAAAGTCAGATATTCTTTTATGTTTACATTATGGACACTGTTTCTCTTAAATTCTAATTTCAAGTTCCACCATCTAGTCCACTAATTGGGTCATATACAATAAATATTTGTTGAATTAATGTTTATCCTATATTAGCATCAATTTGGATAAGAAGAGTGATATAGTAAAGTTTTACAATAAATTATGTTAATATTCTCATTGAATTCTAATCAAGTTCTATGCATAACCCTGAAAGGTTGTTGCTGAACCACGAAAGACGCCGGGGTTCTTGGCCTCCGGAGGAGAAGAATTCAATCTGGGGTCAGAGACACTTGATCTTGATCACTCAGAGCTTTTGTGTAGTAAAGTTTTATTAAAGTATAAAAGAGATAGAGAAAGCTTCTGACATAGACATCAGAAGGGGACAGAAAGAATACCCCCCTGCTAGTCTTTAAGTTAAGAGAAGTTGTTCAATCATGTCCGACTCTTTGCAACCCCATGGACTATAGCCTACCAGGCTCCTCTGTCCATGGGATTCTCCAGGCAAGAGTACTGGAGTGGGTTGCCATTTCCTTCTCCAGGGAATCTTCCCAACCCAGGGAATGAAGCCAGGTCTCCTGCATTGCAGGCAGACACTTTACCCTCTGAGCCACCAGGGAAGCCCCAGCTGGATGTTATATAGCTACTAGCAGTCTGCTAATTAAAGAAAGGAAATTTCTCAAAACTCAGAGAATGGCACCAGGCCCCTCACCCACAGGATGCATTTTGAGATAATCTTGGCATCAGGGGAGTCATCCCAGGCCATAAAATGATTGACATGAATCTTGAAGAAAGACAGATTCCCATACAAATACATAGTTTCATTAACATAGATTAAGAGACCAAAGTATGAGTGTAACATACTGGTTTGTCAAGTCAATTCTGAGCCTTTAGGCGGAATGGACTTGAAGACAGTCTTGGGTAAATGCACAGTACATTAAGCCTGAGACAATCATTTCCATAAGAAATATGCATTGGTTAGCTCAAGGTTTGAGAAAAGTTAAGTTCAGGTGGAACCAGGTGTCATTATGCACCTGAATTTTAAGAGAAACCTCTTTTTAAATCTGTATAGAGAAGGGGGAAAAAAAAATGTAACACTAGTTTGTTTCTTCCTGCCAGTTAAGAGAGAGATAAAAATGTCTGACACTTGCAGCCTATTTCCTCCATTTGGATATCCCTGGCCTTCCTACCTGTTACCCTCTCAAACTCTTTTACCATTTTAACCAATCTGAGAGAAAAGATAGTTAATCCTCATGTATTTTAAGTCTTGTTCTAGAGACTGATCAGTTCAGTCAAAGTTATTGCTTCACAATCCCTATCACAATCCCTATAAACTTATTTGTGTTAAAAGAATCTAATGTACCATGTAGATTTCCACTCAGTGGAAACCACCAAATAAATTCAATATATAAAATTGTTT
This sequence comes from Bos indicus x Bos taurus, assembly GCF_003369695.1. Lineage (NCBI taxonomy): Eukaryota > Metazoa > Chordata > Mammalia > Artiodactyla > Bovidae > Bos > Bos indicus x Bos taurus. The sequence continues at coordinate 21,868,196 of NC_040103.1, read as the reverse complement.
TCTGACAGTGTGCCCAGAATGTTCTAATATTTCATTTACTATTTATTTCAGTGAATTGTAGAAATCTAGTTTATAAATCGTTACATTGGCCATTAGCATATTATGAGCCTCAACTTACTCCATCATGCATGAAGGAAAACTGAAGTCTTAAAACTCATGCATAAATAAATTCATAACAGTGACTCTAGAAGAAGTAAAAGATTTTGTCATTTTGTAAATAGTCCAGTTTGTGGCAATAAGCCCATCAAATCATTCAAAAAGAATTTGTTGGGCTTATACTTTCTTCGTATTTAGGATAGCTATACTCTGTGATGTCTCCCTCTCCTTTTTTTCTCTCTCTGTCTATATATATAGACATACATACACACACATATATGTATATATAACCTATATTAGATATTAACTATATATAAGTATGCACTCCCCTGGTGTCTCACACCTTAAAAAATGTTCCTGCAATGCAGGAGGCTGGTTGGATCCCTGTGTTGGGGAGATCCTCTGGAGAAGGGAATGGCTACCCACTCCAGTATTCTTGCCTGGAAAATTCCATGGACAGAGGAGCCTGACAGGCTACAGTCCATGGGGTCACAAAGAGTCGGACATGACTGAGCAACTAACACTTTCAGTTTCACCTTTTTCATATATAAATGTATGTATATATACTTACTGTTTTGTATTTAATAAAGTTAATCATTTTCAAAGATATTTTAGGTGAAAGCAATTTTTCTTTTTTTTCTGTGTGTGTAGCATGTAAAGTTATAATGACTTTTTGTACATTTTGGCCCCACTGCCTTGAGTTATGTTAAGACATCAGCTATTTACACACCGCTGCTTTTGTACCATCAGTAGAAACATCTACACAGTGAAAGCAAATAATATCTTAGTATTGCTAATTGTTAAGTAAAGGATTTTCTGGACTGCCTGAAAGGGTCTGAAAGGTGAAATTTGGGGATGAGAAACTTCCCTTTGATAACTATTGTTCTAAAAATATCAACTCAAAGATAGTATTATATGGAATTGAAAGCAATGTCACCATTGACTGCAGAAATCTTCCATTTATTCATCAAGAAAAAAAAATTCAATTTAGTGTGAAAGGTACATTCTTATGTGAATTAAATAATGACCATTTGTATCTTAATTCATCTTTTCTTCCAGGTTCTTTTTTGTTTCTATTCACCCTTACTACTTTTACAGGAGCATCTAATTAATAGACATTCAGCATTCACATTATAGTTTACATCTAACAGCAAAACAGTACATATTTCTACTGACAATAAATAAGGTTTGCTTAACATCTTATTATGTATATCTCCTTAACTTAGCAGATACAAGTATGGGAGAGCGTACCACCTTCTCTTTTCAGAAGCTAAATTTGATTACACTGTATTGTAAGGACTTTAAGAAACAATTCAAATAATTCTTGTGTACAGCATGAAAATTTATGTATTTAAGTAAGCTGATATAATATTTACAGTTAAGTTGTGATTTATATAAAGTATTTTTTTGGAGCCACTCATAATGGCTCATAAGAATCAACTGTGTATCTCTCTTCCCAATTCTACATTTATTGATGTTACAAAAACTTAAGCTGAGATTTGCTGAGTTTACCATAAGTCAAACCTTTCATGATTATAATAATGATAATGATGACAATATTTTGATAATGCATACTTTTTCCAAGGTGTCTTTATCAGTTGAAAAAATTTAAATTTATTAGATGAATCTGTTGCTGAACCAAACTTTTATGCACTTGCCAATGTGAAACAAAATCAATCTACTGACATTGTATTGTGTTAAAGGAAAAAGCAGCATTTATTGCAAGACCAAACAAGAAATACAGGTGGTTAATACTCCTAGATGGTTTTCAGGAAAAGGTTTTTAAAGACAAGGTGAGAGAGAGGGTTGTGGGGTGTGAGACCAGCTTATAGACATTCTTTTAATCTGTTGGTAGTAATTGGGGTCAAGGTCATCAGCCTTTTGGTTCCAAATCAGTCTGGGGTCTACCTGCTATGGTCAGCATGCAATTTACTTCTTCTCCCTGGTGGAGATTTCTGTATCTGCCAAAGAGCTCAATGTACAGACTCAATACTATCTATAGCCCTTGAGAAGGAGGTAAGTCATTGACTCTCTTTTGCAGCTAAACCCTTATCTTGTCTTGCTTGACTGTTTCCCATTGTTTCTGCATTTTCTTACTTCTTTGATTAAGTTTGTCTTTGGAACTTGAGGAAGGCCTTAGGAAGCTACAGTTTATCTACAAACAAGAGACAGGTGGAGGGCATGGGAGTTTTTGACCTGGGAAGACAGGGCAGGGTCCTACTTAGTTACAGTCTCCTGTTTACTTTGATACTCCTCAGTCTTGAGGATAAACAAGTACAGGACAAGGAAGCAAAGTTTTGGATATAGAAGTTAATCATAAACTCGGCAGAGGAACTTGGTTTTAGAGGCACTCAGTTTCCATATATTTATATTTATGTATCTCTATATATGTACATTTATTTATGCCTGCATATATATATATATGTATTACATAATATATACATGACACTAATTTTAAAATGTTTTCTAGTGAAGAAATACTAAAAATCTATGAGAGGTTGGCAAAATTCCCTTTGAATAATGAAAATGACTCTTATTTTAAGATAATTTTTCCAAAAGCAGCTTTGTCCTATATGAGATTAAATCTTTAACACAGACTTATAATAAACATTTTAATTTCAGCATTTTAGCAAAATTTTCCAGTGGTTTGGAAGGCCTCATAGGTGTATTAGATAATATTTACTTAAGGATGTTAATACCAAAAACATTTGAACTTTAGCAGAAATCCAACTCAGAATTGGCATCAGAGTTTATCTTTTTGTCCTGTTCGAAAAAATTATTGATTATCTTTAGCAAAAATGATTTCTATATAGTCACAGAATTTTGTTAGTGAATAAAAATTAAAAGCTTGTGTGGGGTTGTTTTAAAGGTAATATACAATGACTCCTTAATAGGATGAAAAAGAAATCTCAATAACTAGAACTACATGAGAAAATAGCACTAGCACAGTTCATGGTGATCAATCAATCAATATATGTTGATTAAGAGTTTTGTCTGGGCCTAAAAAATAAGGAAAGAAAATGAGTAGTTAGGTCAGTAAACCAAGAAGGAGAAGAGGAAGGCTTGGTTGGATGTTAAAGTATTCACTGAATTTTTATCCTAGTTGTGCCACTAACTAACCATGACCCTTGACCATATGGAAGTGTTTCTTTGGACCTCACCAACCTTGAGAGAATTTGATTGGTTTGCTTTTAGATGCCTTACATTTCTATTAATAAAATTTAAATAATATGATTACAGACATATATGAACTTCCCTGGTGGCTCAGACGGTAAAGTGTCTGCCTACAATGCAGGAAGCCTGGGTTCAATCCCTGGGTTGGGAAGATCCCCTGGAGAAGGAAATGGCAACTCACTCCAGTACTCTTGCCTGGAGAATCCCATGGATGGAGGAGCCTGGTAGGCTACAGTCCATGGGGTTGCAAAGAGTCGGACACGACTGAGAGACTTCACTTCACTTCACTTCACAGACATATATAAGATGGCCAAGGATATATATGTATATATTATGTGAATAATAATTATACATAGGGCTTCCCTGGTGGCTCAGACCGTAAAGAATTTGCCTGCAAAGCAGGAGACCTGGGTTTGATCCCTGGGTTGGGAAGATGCCCTGGAGAAGGAAATGGCAACTCACTCCAGTATTCTTGCTTGGAGGATCCCATGGACAGAGGAGACTGGTGAGCTATAGTCTATGGGGTCTCAAAGAATTGGACATGACAGAGCGAAAAAGCACCTATATATCAGGGCTTCCCTGATAGCTCAGTTGGTAAAGAATCCACCTGCAATGCAGGAGACCCCGGTTTGATTTCTGGGTCAGGAAGATCCACTGGAGAAGGGCCAGGCTACCCACTTCAGTATTCTTGGGCATCCCTGGTATCTCAGTTGGTAAAAAATCTGCCTGCAATGCAGAAGACCTGGGTTCTATCCCCGGGTTGTGAAGATCCTCTGGAGAAGGGAAAGGCTACCCATTCCAGTATTCTGGCCTGGAGAATTCCATGGACTATATAGTCCCTGGAGTCATAAAGAGTAGGACACGACTGAGCGACTTACACATATATATGTAATCTAACAGGCTTCCTGCATATGCAGTGATAAAGAACCTGCCTGCCTACAAAAGAGTCACAAGAGACTTGGGGTCCGACCTGGGTCAGGAAGATCCCTCAGAGAAGGAAATGGCAACCCACCCTTGAATTCTTACCTGGAAAATTCCATGGACAGAAAAGCCTGGTGGGCTATAGTCCATGGGGTTGCAGAGCTGAACACAACTGAACATCTAAGCACAAAAGCATGTACATATAATCTACATTAGATACACACACACATATAGCTAAATTTAGACATGGAACATATCTAAATTTAGATGTGTGTGTGTGTGTGTGTACGTGTATGTGTACATATATGTGTACTATATGTAGTAATTAGATTATAGTCAACAATCATCATTAGTTTTGGTCAAACTTGTTGAGTTGTGATGAGTTTACAAAACAACCTAATCAGATCAATCTCTTCTCTTGTGTCTGTTCAGAACATGGCATCAGTAGAAAATCTACAACCAGTTTAATCTTAAATTATGATATTGTGACACATTGACCACACAATAAGGGGGGTTTTAAAAGCTCTCAAAATGTTCAGAGCAATTCCACAGGTTTTATAGAAGCATAACAAACTAGAACTATCTGTTATAGGATTTAGGGAAGTATATGTGCTTTTTTGTTTTTGCTTTTTTTCTATTATATACAATGCTGAGAAGACATCATCCATACTAGTGAATACAATATAAAATGAGGCATACTCTTGGCTTGGTGACTAATACTTAAATTGAATCTTTACAAGGAACTGATTCAGAAAGTGTTTAAATTTTAAGAGTATCAGGTTTGTTGGCTTCAAGAGAAAAATAGCAGTTTAAAGATGTGAAATTTCTTTTATTAAGATATAAAACAACACAAGTAACCGAAAATAATGGGCTATAAAACAAACTCAGTGATTGACGTCAGAACTACCAATAGCTATATTACAGTGTAAAATAAAGATGAAAGTCACAACTTGGAAACATAAGACCACATTTCCTCAGAAATAACAAATAGAAAATAAACTTTCTTTGAAGACAAAACTTAGGCTCTGTTGTTGGCTGACCTAGATTTTAAACTCAGAAAATGGCAACCCACTCCAGTGTTCTTGCCTGGAGAATCCCAGGAATGGGAGAGCCTGGTGGGCTGCCGTCTATGGGGTTGCACAGAGTCAGAGATGACTGAAGTGACTTAGCATCAGAAGCTTTCTTCCAATCATACAAACTTCAATCTCCATCTCTTTCTGTTTGTAATAACATTCATCTTAAGTAAATAGCACCAATTTCTGTATTGTGATATATATTTATTTCATTTTATTATGCTTTTCATTTTATATTGTTTGAATTTTGTATAATGAACATATAATAATTTTTATTTTTATTAAAAGTACATAATGATAAAACTCAAAACAAATACTTTCAGATTTTTACTTTTGTGTATTTGGGGATTTTAATAATTTAAATTAAATGTATTAAAATCATTAATCAAACAGTTATTGAAAATTAAAATATATTTTATGCATATGATAGCCTAAGCACTTTACATACTTTTATACTTACCTCATTACATACTCATAACAACTCTGTACAACAGAAAAATAATATTATTCCCCTGTTAGTAATTAGAAAACTTAAGTTGAAAGAGATTAATAGCTCCTCCAAAGAAAGGCAATGCCAAAGAATGCTCAAACTACCACACACTTGCACTCATCTCACACACTAGTAAAGTAATGCTCAAAATTCTCTAAGCCAGGCTTCAGCAACATGTGAACCATGAACTTCTTGATGTTCAAGCTGGTTTTAGAAAAGGCCAAGGAACCAGAGATCAAATTGCCAACATCTGCTGGATCATGGAAAAAGCAAGAGAGTTCCAGAAAAACATCTATTGCTGCTTTCTTGACTATGCCAAAGCCTTTGACTGTGTGGATCACAATAAGCTATGGAAAATTCTGAAAGAGATGGGAATACCAGACCACCTGATCTGCCTCTTGAGAAATTTGTATGCAGGTTAGGAAGCGACAGTTAGAACTGGACATGGAACAACAGACTGGTTCCAAATAGGAAAAGGAGTACCTCAAGGCTGTATATTGTCACCCTGCTTATTTAACTTCTAAGCAGAGTACATCATGAGAAATGCTGGACTGGAAGAAGCACAAGCTGGAATCAAGATTGCCGGGAGAAATATCAATAACCTCAGATATGCAGATGACACCACCCTTGTGGCAGAAAGTGAAGAGGAACTCAAAAGCCTCTTGATGAAAGTGAAAGTGGAGAGTGAAAAAGTCGGCTTAAAGTGCAACATTCAGAAAACGAAGATCATGGCATCCGGTTCTATCACTTCATGGGAAATAGATGGGGAAACAGTGGAAACAGTGTCAGACTTTATTTTTCTGGGCTCCAAAATCACTACAGATGGTGACTGCAGCCATGAAATTAAAAGATGCTTACTCCTTGGAAGGAAAATTATGACCAACCTAGATAGCATATTCAAAAGCAGAGACATTACTTTGCCAACAAAAGTTCATCTAGTCAAGGCTATGGTTTTTCCTGGGGTCAGGTATGGATGTGAGAGTTGGACTGTGAAGAAGGCTAAACGCCAAAGAATTGATGCTTTTGAACTGTAGTGTTGGAGAAGACTCTTGAGAGTCCCTTGGACTGCAAGGAGATCCAACCAGGCCCTTCTGAAGGAGATCAGCCCTGGGATTTCTTTGGAAGGAATGATGCTAAAGCTGAAACTCCAGTACTCTGGCCACCTCCTGCAAAGAGTTGACTCATTGGCAAAGACTCTGATGCTGGGAGGGATTGGGGGCAGGAGGAGAAGGGGAGGGCCAAGGATGAGATGGCTGGATGGCATCATTGACTTGATGGACGTGAGTCTGAGTGAACTCCTGGAGTTGGTGATGGACAGGGAGGCCTGGCGTGCTGCGATTCATGGGGTTGCAAAGAGTCGGACATGACTGAGGGACTGAACTGATCTGAACTGCATAGCTCCTCCAAAGTTATGTTGCAGATAAAATAACATAATAGATATGCCTTATCTTGCCTATGAGTTTTGCACTTTGCATTTTCCATTGAGTAAGGAGACCAATTAATTCAGTCATAATTGTATATCAAATTGTCTTTTTTGTACATATTCTTTAGGGTTGTGAAAGTTATTTTGATTTGTAAGCCATTTCCAGTAAGCAGAAATTTCCTTTCACTTTGTTTTGTGCTTAACAAATAAAATCAAATGAAAAGTGTTTGGGGGAGACTACTGAGAAAGGATTCAAGTATCAGCATTGACTGAGGTAGATGAAAAGATCATAGGAAACATCTAAGTGTGTTTTCCTTTATATTGCCTAGAAAAATCAGCACTGGTGGTTTCTGTGTAGCAATTAAAAACTGTTTTATCTCAACCAGCATGTGTGTGAGTTATTATGGTTGAGGAATAAAAAATTATTTTAGATCAAGCCCTGTTTTCCTTCATGGATCCTACAACCATGAGATCAACATTTTTGCAACAGTGTTTATTTTTTATTTCAGTTTTCTCTTCTACTTTATGCATGAGTTTACTTCCGCTGAATATGTTTGGCCACTCTAATCTTTTGATCCTAATCAAGGGAAAGTCTGCAAGGGTAACATTCAGACCTTTTAAAGATTCACAACATTCATACCTTTTTAAAGAGAATCAATTTTCCACCAGCTTGGTTTCAGTGAGAATTAAACTTGAATGGGTTTCCTCCCTGTGATTCAGTCTATTGAAGAAGAACATAATTTGGAATGGTGATCAATTTGTGTATAATATGCACAAGTCAATGTTTTCCTCATAGTCTAAAGGAACCAGAGAAAGATGTAACTGTTTGTATTTCCTTTAAGTGTTTTGACATTTCACTCCTACCTCTTATTAATGGGAGTTCATGGTCTTCTCATTAAGAAAAAAAGAATGATCTGTTTAAGATTGCAATAATATTTTTAATCTGCATTGAAAATATCACATATTATTTTTAAAATTATCTCTAAACTATCTTTTTAAATTCTATAGCCTGAGTAGGCCTTTTCTATTTTTTTTCTTTCATTGGAAGTTAGTAAAAGGAAAGAAAGTTTAAAAGATATTAGAGACAGAGAGGGTAAAAAAGTAAAGGATAGGAAAATGAAATAAAGAGAAGGAAAAGAGAGAGGGAGGGAAGAAAATTTCAGATTTTCCAGCATATAATTTTCAATATCATTAAAATTTATGTTAAAGTTACACATCTTACATACTACAAAAAATTGTTTCAATGGGCTATTTTAGCCACCTTTTGTTTTTAAGTATAATTGCCTTACTAACCTTCAGAAAATGAAGATCATGGCATCCGGTCCCATCACTTCATGGGATATAGATGGGGAAACAGTGGAAACAGTATCAGATTTTATTTTTCTGGGCTCCAAAATCACTACACATGGTGACTGCAGCCATGAAATTAAAAGACGCTTACTCTTTGGAAGGAAAGTTATGACCAACCTAGATAGCATATTCAAAAGCAGAGACATTACTTTGCCAACAAAGGTTCGTCTAGTCAAGGCTATGGTTTTTCCTGTGGTCATGTATGGATGTGAGAGTTGGACTGTGAAGAAGGCTGAGCGCCGAAGAATTGATGCTTTTGAAGTGTGGTGTTGGAGAAGACTCTTGAGAGTCCCTTGGACTGCAAGGAGATCCAACCAGTCCATTCTGAAGGAGATCAGCCCCTGGATTTCTTTGGAAGGAATGATGCTAAAGCTGAAACTCCAGTACTTTGGCCACCTCATACGAAGAGTTGACTCATTGGCAAAGACTCTGATGCTGGGAGGGATTGGGGGCAGGAGGAGAAGGGGAGGACCAAGGATGAGATGGCTGGATGGCATCATTGACTTGATGGACGTGAGTCTGAGTGAACTCCTGGAGTTGGTGATGGACAGGGAAGCCTGGCGTGCTGCGATTCATGGGGTCACAAAGAGTCGGACACGACTGAGTGATTGATCTGATCTGATCTGATCAGATAGTTAAAGGCCCCTGTTACTAGATTTTTTTTTTTAATTTTTAATGATTCGTTTCTTAAATAATTGAATTTATGGATTACATATGTTTCTTTTCAAATTTTACTTTATTTTTATGTGGCTTTAAAAACAAACTTGAATTGAAAATAAGTTTTTTTCTGATTAAAATCTTTGAAGACTTTTTTTTTTTTTTCTGAATAGCTGAAACAGCATCCAGAAATTGCTAAAGTGAAAGCTTCTACCTTGTATATACTCAACTATTTAAGGAATCTCAGATAAATGGCTTTTAAATTTTTATTTGCCAAAGTCAGTTTCCTTGGTTCAAAATTTCCCCCCTTCCAGATATTTTAAAGTGCTGTTGCATTGCATTTTTATTTTGTTAATGTTGAGAATTTGTAGCTATTCTTATTTGTACACTCATGTCTGCTTTTATCTACTCATTGCTATAAAATCATAGTTTAACATATTATGGAAAAAAACAAATGATATATAGATATGGATCTCCCAAAGATCATTTTAATTGAAGTTCATTGAGAGTTTAATCTCTAAAATCAGAACTTACTCTACCAAGTGAAAATTTATTGCTTAATACATTCTAAGGTTACAATAAGTTATACTAGTTTCTGTGTTTGCCTAGTCTCACATATTTAAAAATAATAACTTCAGATTTACTTTATTCAAGAGAGGCAAATAGTTGTACTTTTTTTTTTTTTGCTTCAGTGAGTCTCTCCTCTACCTACGTTTTCCATCTTTATTAATTTAACACCAAATTTAGGACCTCTCTCCTTTATGTTTATTTTTTGTTTAAATTCTGCATCGTATATTCATTGGATATAAATTCCATGATTTTCATTCTGTTTTGCATAATATTTCCTTGTGTTCCCATATTAAAGTTACATGTTATTCTCATATCTAGCATATCGTGATAGTACTTTTATATCTATATAATGTATTGGTTGAATTTTATCTACTGCTAATTCTGCATTTTACCACTTCCAACATCTATTAATATATTAATTTTTGGCTTAACAATGGATCTGCATTTTCAAATTTAGGCAAATCTTTTCCTCCAATGGTCACCAAGAAAAGAATCAACATTAAAATTTGATTTGTCCTATTTTGAGGAGGTACTTTTGTGAGAGAAATTTATCTCCAAAGACACATTTTTTTAAAAAGCATTTTTCATTTGAACCATAACACATTTTACAGTAGTCTTATTTTTAAAATTAATTTTAATTAATACATCTTCAATTTTAACCAATTGTGCTATACTAGCTGAAAAATTATTAGGATGATTATGTTAATATGGTTATGGAACAGAAAGAATTTGATAAAAATGTTGCTATTTGTTAACATACTCCAATGCTGGGTGTTTTCTTTCAGTTCAGTTCAGTTCAGTTCAGCTGCTCAGTCATGTCTGATTCTTTGTGACCCCATGAATCGCAGCACGCCAGGCCTCCCTGTCCATCACCAACTCCCGGAGTTCACTCAGACTCACGTCCATCGAATCAGTGATGCTATCCAGCCATCTCATCCTCTGTCGTCCCCTTCTCCTCTTGCCCCCAATCCCTCCCAGCATCAGAGTCTTTTCCAGTGAGTCAACTCTTCGCATGAGGTGGCCAAAGTACTGGAGTTTCAGCTTTAGTACCATTCTTTCCAAAGAAATCCCAGGGCTGATCTCCTTCAGAATAGACTGGTTGGATCTCCTTGCCGTCCAAGGGACTCTCAAGAGTCTTCTCCAACACCACACTTCAAAAGCATCAATTCTTCGGCGCTCAGCTTTCTTCACAGTCCAACTCTCACATCCATACATGACCACAGGAAAAACCATAGCCTTGACTAGACGGACCTTTGTTGGCAAAGTAATGTCTCTGCTTTTGAATATGCTATCTAGGTTGGTCATAACTTTCCTTCCAAGGTGTTTTCTTTAAGATGAAGTAAATAACAAGCATTTACTTCATGTTAAATAAAACATTAAAAAATATACTTAGAGAATTTCTGCCTGGCAGATTCATCTTTCCAAGGCAGTAGGCAGTTATAGGGAGGAGATCAGGAACATGGGGAACATCTAGAATACAGGCCTGGCCATAATTATTTCACTTTTATTTCAGAAGAAATTTTATTTCTGAGTCCTACCAATTGTGAAAATGGTGTGGAGGAGACGGAAATATAAGCAGAGTTTCCCCATCTTATGAGATTGAAGTGACCAAAGTAGAAGATAAGGGCAATTCAAGGAGGCAGGATTCCATAAATATTCCAGCCTTCTGATTGGAATACCAAAGAAGGCTTCTCTGGAAGAAAGAGTAAGCTACAACTAGACCATTAACAGTGGCCAAGCTTGCAATCATTTAAACGTCTAATTGAATTATAAGAATCCTAGATTCCTGGAATTCTTCTGCTAGCTGAATGCAAAAGCAAAAGCAAAAATTCTCTGGGGAAAATGTGATCACCCAGATACTAAAATTACATTTATATATTTTATGTGCAATGCTTGTGATCCAGAAAGCCTTCTTCAGTGATCAATGCAAAGAAATAGAGGAAAGCAACAGAATGGGAAAAACTAGGGATCTCTTCAAGAAAATCAGAGATACCAAAGGAAAATTTCATGCAAAGATGGGCTCGATAAAGGACAGAAATGGTATGGACCTAACAGAAGCAGAGGTTATTAAGAAGAGATGGCAAGAATTCACAGAGAACTGTACAAAAAAAATCTTCATGACCCAGATAATCATGATGGTGTGATCACTGACTTAGAGCCAGACATCCTGGAATGTGAAGTCAAGTGGGCCTTAGAAAGCATCACTACAAACGAAGCTAGTGGAGGTGATGGAATTCCAGTTTAACTATTCCAAATCCTGAAAGATGATGCTGTGAAAGTGCTGCACTCAATATGCCAGCAAATTTGGAAAACTCAACAGTGGCCACAGGACTGGAAAAGGTCAGTTTTCATTCCAATCCCAAAGAAAGGCAATGCCAAAGAATGCTCAAACTACTGCACAATTGCACTCATCTCACACGCTAGTAAAGTAATGCTCAAAATTCTCCAAGCCAGGCTTCAGCAACATGTGAACCGTGAACTTCCTGATGTTCAAGCTGGTTTTAGAAAAGGCAGAGGAACCAGAGATCAAATTGCCAACATTTGCTGGATCGTGGAAAAAGCAAGAGAGTTCCAGAAAAACATCTATTTCTGCTTTATTGACTATGCCAAAGCCTTTGACTATGTGGATCACAATCAACTGTGGAAAATTCTTCAAGAGATGGGAATACCAGACCACCTGATCTGCCTCTTGAGAAATTTGTATGCAGGTCAGGAAGCAACAGTTAGAACTGGACATGGAACAACAGACTGGTTCCAAATAGGAAAAGGAGTACATCAAGGCTGTATATTGTCACCCTGCTTATTTAACTTATATGCAGAGTACATCATGAGAAATGCTGGACTGGAAGAAATACAAGCTGGAATCAAGATTGCCGAGTAAAATATCAATAACCTCAGATGCAGACGACACCATCCTTATGGCAGAAAGTGAAGAGGAACTCAAAAGCGTCTTGATGAAAGTGAAAGTGGAGAGTGAAAAAGTTGGCTTAAAGCTCAACATTCAGAAAACGAAGATCATGGCATCCGGCCCCATCACTCATGGGAAAGAGATGGGGAAACAGTGGAAACAGTGTCAGACTTTATTTGTCTGGGCTCCAAAATCACTACAGATGGTGATTGCAGCCATGAAATTAAAAGATGCTTACTCACTGGAAGGAAAGTTATGACCAACCTAGATAGCATATTCAAAAGCAGAGACATTACTTTGCCAACAAAGGTTCATCTAGTCAAGGCTATGGTTTTTCCTGTGGTCATGTATGGATGTGAGACTTGGACTGTGAAGAAGGCTGAGCGCCAAAGAATTGATGCTTTTGAAGTGTGGTGTTGGAGAAGACTCTTGAGAGTCCCTTGGACTGCAAGGAGACCCAACCAGTCCATTCTGAAGGAGATCAGCCCTGGGATTTCTTTGGAAGGAATGATGCTAAAGCTGAAACTCCAGTACTTTGGCCACCTCATACGAAGAGTTGACTCATTGGCAAAGACTCTGATGTTGGGAGGGATTGGGGGCAAGAGGAGAAGGGGATGACAGAGGATGAGATGGCTGGATGGCATCACTGACTTGATGGACGTGAGTTTGAGTGAACTCCGGGAGTTGGTGATGGGCAGGGAGGCCTGGCGTGCTGGAATTCATGGGGTCGCAAAGAGTCCTACGTGACTGAGCAACTGATCTGATCTTGTGATCCAGTATGAAATAACTACTCATAATAGAAGTCACATAATGATTGAAGACAGAAAACTGCTGCTGGTGCTGCTAAGTCGCCTCAGTCGTGTCCGACTATGCGACCCCATAGACGACAGCCCACCAGGCTTCCCGGTCCCTGGGATTCTCCAGGCAAGAACACTGGAGTGGGTTGCCATTTCCTTCTCCAAGGCATGAAAGTGAAAAATGAAAGTGAAGTCGCTCAGTCGTGTCCGACTAGCGACCCCATGGACTTCAGCCTACCAGGCTCCTCCTTCCATGGGATTTTCTAGGCAAAAGTACTGGAGTGGGGTGCCATTGCCTGCTCTGAAGACAGAAAAGGGGGAGGGGCAAACAGAGACAATAGAAACAGATCCTCAAGAGATTCAAATAAGGGAATTACCAAATAAATTATAAAACCAATATAAATCATATGTGGAAGAACTTACAAAACAGGATGAAATTTTACTATACAATTTGGAATTGTAAAAAGAGAAGCAATTTGAAAATATATGAAAAGTTAGTATCTAAAATTAAGAACTTTACTGATTAGTTTAACAGCAATGTTGCAGAGCTGAATTAAGAATTGAAGAGCTGTAAGATACGTCAGTATGATGTATCTAAGCCTAGACAGACAACGGGAAAGGGAACACATAAAAGGAAAAAAAAAAAAAAAGAAGAAGAAGAAAGGTCACGCATACATGTAATTGAAGTATTAGAGAGGTGAGAATTGATGGGGGGAAAACATACTTGAAACAGTAGTAACTGATAATCTCCCAAAATAGTGAAAATCACCAGCCAGCATGCATGAAGCACACATACGCATGTACACACTCAGAGCCAGCTGAAGTAGTATAAAGAATAATGTTGTTGGTTTATCTTTTCAAGAAGTCGCAGAAACAACTTAAAATAAAAATTCAAGTCAGAATGTCCCAAACATTCATTAAGTCTCCAGTAACTGAGTATAATAATTTGTCTCAGAACATTTTTTAAAAACTGTGTTTTTCTAGCAATCTCATCATTAACAGAGGGAAGTTCAGTTTCGTCACTCAGTCATGTCCTACTCTTTGAAACCCCATGGACTGCAGCATGCCAGGCCTCCATATCCATCACCAACTCCCAGAGTTTACTCAAACTCATGTCCATTGAGTCAGTGATTCCATCCAACCATAGCATCCTCTGTGGTCCCCTTCTCCTCCTGCCTTCAATATTTCCCAACATCAGAGTCTTTTCAAATGAGTCAGTTCTTCGCATCAGGTTGCCAAAATACTGGAGTTTCAGCTTCAAAGTCGGTCCTTCCAATGAATATTCAGGACTGATTTCCTTGACGATGGACTGGTTGGATCTGCTGGCAGTCCAAGGGACTCTCAAGGGTTTTCTCCAACACCACAGTTCAAAAGCATCAATTCTTCAGTGCTCAGCTTTCTTCACATTCCAACTCTCACATCCATACATGACTACTGGGAAAACCATAGCCTTGATAGGTGGACCTTTCTTGGCAAAGTAATGTCTCTGCTTTTTAATATGCTGTCTAGGTTGGTCATACTTTCCTTCCAAAGAGTAAGAGGCTTTTAAATTCATGGCTGCAGTGAGCATCTGCAGTGATTTTGGAGCCCAAAGAATAAAGTCAGCCACTGTTTCCACTGTTTCTCAATCTATTTGCCATGAAATGATGGGACTGGATACCATGATCTTCATTTTCTGAATGTTGAGCTTTAAGCCAACTTTTTCCACTCTCTTCTTTCACTTTCATCAAGGGGCTCTTTAGTTCTTCTTCACTTTCTGCCATAAGGGTGGTATTATTGGCATATCTGAGGTTATTGATATTTCTCCCAGCAATCTTGATTCCAGCTTGTGCTTCTTCCAGCCCAGGGTTTCTCATGATGTACTCTATATATAGGCTTAAGAGGCACGGTGACAATATACAACCTTGACCTATTCCTTTTCCTATTTGGAACCAGTCTGTTGTTCCATGTCCAGTTCTAACTTGCTTTTAAACCTTGTACAGCTTTCTCAGGAAGCAGGTCTGGTGGTCTGGTATTCCCATCTCTTTCAAAATTTTCCACAGTTTATCGTGATCCACACAGTCAAAGGCTTTGGCATAGTCAATAAAGCAGAAATAGATGTTTTTCTGGAACTCTCTTGCTTTTTCAATGATCCAGCAGATGTTGGCAATTTGAACTCTGGTTCCTCTGCCTCTTCTAAAATCAGCTTGACTATCTGGAAGTTCATGGTTCATGTATTTTTGAAGCCTGTCTTGGGGAATTTTGAGCACTACTTTGCTAGCGTGTGAGATGAGTGCAATTGTGCCGCAGTTTGAGAAATATTTGGCATTGCCTTTCTTTGGTATTGAAATGAAAACTGACCTTTTCCAGTCCTGTGGCCACTGCTGAATTTTCCAAATTTGCTGGCATATTGAGTGCAACATGTTCACAGCATCATCTTTTAGGATTTGAAATAGCTCAACTGGAATTCCATCACCTTCACTAGCTTTATTTTTAGTGATGATTCTTAAGGCTCAATTGACTTCACATTCTAGGATGTCTGGCTCTAGATTGATCACCATCATGATTATCTGGGGCATGAAGATCATTTTTGTACAGTTCTGTGTATTCTTGCCACCTATTAATATCTTCTGTTTCTGTTAAGTCCATACCATTTCTGTCCTTTATTGAGCCCATCTTTGCATGAAATATTCCCTTGGTGTCTTTAATTTTCTTGAAGAGATCTTTAGTCTTTCCCATTCTGTTGTTTTCCTCTATTTCTTTGCACTGATAACTGAAGAAGGCTTTCTTATCTCTCCTTGCTATTCTTTAGAACTCTGCATTTAAATGGGTATATCTTTCCTTTTCTCCTTTGCTTCTTGCTTCTCTTCTTTTCTCTGCTATTTGTAAGGCCTCCTCAGACAGCCATTTTACTCTTCTGCATTTCTTTTTCTTGGGAATGATCTTGCTCCCTGTCTCCTGTACAATGTCATGAACCTGTATCCATAGTTCACCAGGCACTCTGTCTATCAGATCTAGTCCCTTAAATCTGTTTCTCTCTTCCACTGTATAATCGTTAGGGATTTTATTTAGGTCATACTTGAATGGTCTAGTGGTTTTCCCTACTTTCTTCAATTTAAGTCTGAAAATTGACAATAAGGAGTTTATGATCTGAGCCATAGTCAGCTCCCAATCTTGTTTTTGCTGACAGTATAGAGCTTCTCCATCTTTGGCTGAAAAAAATATAATCAATCTGATTTCGGTGTTGACCATTTGGTGATGCTCATGTGTAGAGTCTTGTCTTGTGTTGTTGGAAAACAGTGTTTGCTATGACCAGTGTGTTCTCTTGGCAGAGCTCTATTAACCTTTGCCCTGCTTCATTCTTTACCCCAAGGCTAAATTTACCTCTTATTCCAGGTGTTTCTTGACTTCCTACTTTTGCATTCCAGTCCCCTATAATGAAAAGGGCATCTTTTTGGGGTGTTTATTCTAGAAGGTCTTGTACGTCTTCATATAACCGTTCAACTTCAGCTTCTTCAGTGTTACTGGTTGGGGCATAGGCTTGGATTACCATGATATTGAATGGTTTGCCTTGGAATTGAACAGAGATCATTCTGTCGTTTTTGAGACTGCATCAAAGTACTGCATTTTGAACTCTTTTGTTGACTATGATGGCTACTCCATTTCTTCTTAGAGATTCTTGCCCACACTAGTAGATATAATGGTCATCTGAGTTAAATTCAGCCATTCCAGTCCATTTTAGTTCGCTGATTCCTAGAATGTCAATGATCACTCTTGCCATCGCCTGTTTAATCATGTCCAATTTGCCTTGATTCATGGACCTAACATTCCAGGTTCCTATGCAATTTTGGTCTTTACAGCATTGGACCTTGCTTCCATCACCAGTTACATCCACAACTGTGTGCTGTTTTCGCTTTGTCTCTGCCTCTTCATTTTTTGTGTAATTATCTCTCCACTCATCTCCAGTAGCATATTGGGCACAAATAGGTGGGGAGTTCATCTTTCAGTATTGTATTTTTTTGCCTTTTCATACTGTTAATGGGGTTCTCTAGAGAGGAATACTGAAGTGGTTTGCCATTCCCTTCTCCAGAGGACCACATTTTGTCAGAACTGCCCACCATGACACATGTTCTTGGGTGGCCCTACATGTCATGGCTCATAGTTTCATTGACTTAGACAAGGCTGTGGTCCATGTGATTAAATTGGTTAGTTTTCTGTTATTGTAGTTTTCAGTCTGTCCTCTGATGGAGAAGGATATGAGGTTTATGGAAGTTTCCTGATGGGGTAGACTGACTGAGGGGGAAACTGGGTCTTGTTCTGATGGGTGGGGCCATGCTCAGTAAATCCTTAATCCAATTTTCTGTTGATGGGTGGAGCTGGCCCCCACCCCCCGCCCCCACACCTGCTATTTACCTGGGGCCAAACTATGGTGGAGGTAATGAAGATAATGGTGACCTCCCTCAAAAGATCCCAAGCGTGCACTGCTATAGTCTGGGCCCCCAACCCCATGCCTTTGCTGGAGGCGCCTGGACACACACAATCAAGTCTCCTGTAGGGTCACTGTTCCTTTCTTCTGGGTTCTGCTGCACAAGATTCTGTTGTGTCCTCCAAGAGTCTATTTCCCAGTCCTGTGTAAGTTCTGGCAGCTCCATGGTGGGGTTGGTGGCAACCTCCTCTAAGAATACTTATGCCATACCCACACCCAGAGCCCCTGTCCCTGCAGCAGACCATTGCTGCTCCGTACCTCCACAGGAGATGCTCAAATATAGTTCTGTCTCAGTCACTGTGGGGTTCCTGGGTCCTGGTGTGCACAAGGTTTGTTTGAGCCCTCTGAGTGTCTCTGGCAGGAATGGGGTTTGATTCTGAATGTGAATTCACCCCTCCTACCATCTTACTGGAGCTTCTCCTTTGCCCTTGGAGGAGGGGTATCTCCTCACAGCTGCTCCAGTGCCTACCGTCTTACTGGGGTTTCTTTGACCTTGGATGTGGGGTATCTCCTCACAGCCACTGCTCCTGTCCTTGGACATGGTGTATCTCCTCTCAGCTGCTCACTGCTCCAGCACCGCGCAGCCTCTGTCTTTTTTAACTGGCTTCCCGGGTAGCTCAAATGATAAAAAATCTTCTTGCATTGCTGGAGATCTGGGCTTAACCCCTGGGTATAAGATCCCCTGGAGAATGGCATAGCAATCCACTCCAGTATTCTTGCCTAGAGAATTCCATGGACAGCGGAGCTTCCCTGGTGGCTCAGATGGCAGAGAATCTGACTGCAATGTGGGAGACCCATGTTCAATCCCTGGGTTGGGAAGACTCCCTGGAGAAGGGCATGGTAACCCACTCCAGTATTTTTGCCTGGAGAATCCCATGGACAGAAGAGCCTGGTGAGCTACAGCCCATAGAATTTCAGAGTCAGACACAACTGGGCAACTAACACTAAGTGAAAAAAGAAAATGGAATTAGTGACTTTATGAAGGGTAAAAACTTCTAGTTTGATTGACTATGGAGATTTTAACAGTGGCATGGGGATACTTAGGGTTATTTTCAAATATTTCAAAATATGTAATTTGATAAGCTTTTAAATAATTAAAATTACCAGGAGTACTTATCCTGGGCATCACTTGAACAAATATATAAAGGTCCAGGGGCAAAAGGCCAAAGCTAGCTTGTGGTTGGTAGTATGGCATAATGTAAAATATGTGATGTAAAGTAAATAATGTAATTTGCAAATGTAAACTGAAGTGCCAAACCAGCTGTTCAACTCTAGTATAGTTTTTCCATGCAGGAAAAACAAACAAACAAAACATGTTCTCCTGATACCCTAGACTTTCTAAAAAAAATCAGACGTTCAGATTCTTATTTGAAGTCATCTGATTTCCATGTTTCCCAAATGACAGCTGATATTTTTTGACTAGTGTTTCGGGGTGTATATAGTTTATATTCTTTTATCTTGGTGGATTCTCACAACATTCTGATAAGTCAGGTAAAGGATCAGGACACAAGTCCTAATAAATAACATTAGTTCAGCAGTAATTCTTAGTGCCTAAATTCTGACAACAGATCTCCCATTTGATACACTCATCCCATATCACTGAATAAAGAGTCTTTCTGATTTTCTCTAGTTTGTCTAAAAAGTTCAGCAAGGATTTGTTGTTGTTTATTTCCTCTAGCAACAGGTGTTTTTCATTCATTCTCAATAGTTATTTCAATTAAATTATCAGACCATATTTAATCTCCCCCAATCCTGTCATCTTACAGCAGAGTGTACACAGCTTTTTATAAAGGAAGTTTGGAGAGCTTGCAATGAATATAGAAATATGTTTATCAAAAATCTTCTCATCTCTTCATCAGTTCAGTTCAGTTCAATCGCTCAGTCACATCTGACTCTTTGCGAACCCATGAATTGCAGCACGCCAGGCCTCCATGTCTATCACCAACTCCTGGAGTTCACCCAAACTCATGTCCATCGAGTCAGTGATGCCATCCAGCCATCTCATCCTCTGCACAGATAGCACTAAATTAATCCCTAAATAGGCTATTGTTATAAAAAAAATCAAAGACTTGCTTCTAATTATACATAGATTTAAAACTCAGTTTTGATAAGGACTGAAAGTAAGGAACATTAAATTTTGCTTTGTAAGCTCTTCCAGGGATGAATTGCATTGGCCTCTTGAAATGGCTCATCATCATCACTTTCAAAGGCATTTAATAATTGTACTAGATCTAAACCATAACTTACATGTGCATGGATACTTGGTAGCTGTACTAAGGCCTGAGTCAGCACTGGCCATGGCTGAGCAAAATCAGTTTATTTGGTGGCTTGCACCCAACTGGAAAAGGGTTGCAATATTCACTGTGACTATGATAAACCACTCTCTCTCATGTTCCCTGATAGAGGAGATTTTTTGAACTTACTACCTTGTTGAGATTTTGATTATAGTTTCAAATGAGATCCTGAGAGATTAAGCTGGAAATTTAAATATGGCTTTTAACAATTAAAAATGATTGTAGAATTTTGAGTTTGAATGCAATTGAGAGATAATATAAACCCAACCCCTTATTTTAAAGATAGGACAACCAGACACAGAGCAGGATGACTGTTTTAGCCCTCACTTCTTGTTGTCAGCCAGGCTGGAATGAGAATACAGGACTCCAGAATATAGTACAGGTTTGAGCCCCTGTAATTTGATGCTAAGTGCCAGGTTTCAGTATTTAGCCATACTAACATAAAAAGAAAGAGCAGGAGAGGTATGAAGTCAGACTTGGAAATAAGACTGATATTGTTTGTCAGTTTAAAAATCCCTGTGAATGAATTTAGCAAATTATTTAAATATACTGATGCTATGGGCAGGAAACACATCATACATGAAACCAACTCAACAAATCTTTCTCAATACCAGTATAAATAGGTATCTATGATGCTATTATTAATAAAGGGTTATGTGGGGATAAATTTTAAGCTGATTTCCCACTTGAAGCTATGCCATAGTCGAATGCTTTTAATTACAATAAATGGGAAAACTCAAATCATTAGATGATAGAGACCAGTCAGTATGTATCATTGAACTTCTACAGACTATCAAACTAATTCCTAGTAATAGCCAGGAAATATACATTCTGCTTCCAGCTTTACACCTGTTATTTCAGAGTGAGTAATAAAGTGCAAGAATTGCTAGTTCCCTGAAAGAGCACAGCTGCAGGATGGACTCTGTGGCTCCCAGATTTCTGTTTAGACTTCCTAGTTGGGCAGGAGTAGATGCTATCCAACCATTATGCCATACACAGTAAACTCATACAATGCTGTATATCAATTATATCTTAATAAAGTTGGGGGAAAAGTACAAAAAATAAAATTTCCTATCAAGTGTTTCACTAAAGCTATGCTGTTTTCTTTTTTTACTATAAAGCATCTGAAACAATTAACAATTCTAAAAAAGAGGTAAAAAGCACACAATTTAGAAACAGCTACAGGAACCCTTCATAAGCAAGTGCTCCTTCCTAAAAGATACATGTTTTAATTTATCTCTTCTGCATTTAAGCTACTCTTCTAGGTGATGTCAGTTCAGTTCAGTTCAGTCGCTCAGTCGTGTGTGACTCTTTGCGACCCCATGAATCCCAGCACGCCAGGCCTCCCTGTCCATCACCAACTCCCAGAGTTCACTCAGACTCATGTCCATCGAGTCAGCGATGCCATCCAGCCATCTCATCCTCTGCCGTCCCCTTCTCCTCCTGCCCCCAATCCCTCCCAGCATCAGAGTCTTTGCCAATGAGTCAACCCTTCGCACGAGGTGGCCAAAGTACTGGCGTTTCAGCTTTAGCATCACTCCTTCCAAAGAAATCCCAGGGCTGATCTCCTTCAGAATGGACTGGTTGGATCTCCTTGCAGTCCAAGGGACTCTCAAGAGTCTTCTCCAACACCACACTTCAAAAGCATCAATTCTTTGGCACTCAGCTTTCTTCACAGTCCAACTCTCACATCCATACATGACCACAGGAAAAACAATAGCCTTGACTAGACGGACCTTTGTTGGCAAAGTAATGTCTCTGCTTTTGAATATGCTTTCTAGGTTGGTCATAACTTTCCTTCCAAGGAGTAAGCGTCTTTTAATTTCATAGCTGCAGTCACCATCTGTAGTGATTTTGGAGCCCAGAAAAATAAAGTCTGACACTGATTCCACTGTTTCCCCATCTATTTCCCATGAGTGATGGAGCCGGATACCACGATCTTCGTTTTCTGAATGTTTAGTTTTAAGCCAACTTTTTCACTCTCCTCTTTCACCTTCATCAAGAGGCTTTTTAATTCCTCTTCACTTTCTGCCATAAGGGTGGTGTTATCTGCATATCTGAGGTTATTGATATTTCTCCCGGCAATCTTGATTCCAGCTTGTGCTTCCTCCAGCCCAGTGTTTCTCATGATGTACTCTGCATATAAATTAAATAAGCAGGGTGACAGTATACAGCCTTGACGTACTCCTTTTCCTATTTGGAACCAGTCTGTTGTTCCATGTCCAGTTCTAACTCTTGCTTCCTGACCTGCATACAAATTTCTCAAGAGGTCAGGTAGTCTGGTTGTGATGTGGATGTAAATAATTCTTGTAATATGAAGCCTAAAGTTAATAGGAGATATGACATGAGTGCAAAATAATTCTTCATTGAGTGTTGATTATGTTCAGGATGAAGTGATATTACCAATAATTTTTTTTTAATTTTTTAACTTTTTTTTTTACTGGAGTAGAACAAATTAACAATATTATAATAGTTTCAGGTGGACAGCCAAGCAACTCAGCCATACATATATATGTATCCATTCTTCCCCAAGCTCTCCTCCCACCCAGAATGACACATAACATTGAGCAGAATTCCCTCTGCTATACTGTAGATCCATGTTGGTTATCCATTTTATTTTTATTTATTTATATAATAAATGTATTTATTTTTTAATTGAATGATAATTGCTTTACAGAATTTTGTTGTTTTCTGTCATACCTCAACATGAATCAGACATAGGTATACATATAGTACGGAGAAGGCAATGGCACCCCACTCCAGTACTCTTGCCTGGAAAATCCCATGGATGGAGGAGCCTGGTAGGCTGCAGTCCATGGGGTCGCTAGGAGTCGGACACGACTGAGCGACTTCACTTTCACTTTTCCCTTTCATGCATTGGAGAAGGAAATGGCAACCCACTCCAGTGTTGCCTGGAGAATCCCAGGGACAGGGGAGCCTGGTGGGCTGCTGTCTCTGGGGTCGCACAGAGTCGGGCACAACTGAAGCGACTTAGCAGCAGCAGCAGCATACATATAGCAGAGTGTGCATGTCAATCCCAAACTCCCTAAATATCTCTTCCCCCATCCTTCCCTGCTGGCAACCTAACTTTGTCCTCCAGGTCTTTGAATCTGTTTCTGTTTCATAAATAAGTTCATTTGTATCATTTATTTTAAGATTCCAAATATAAGGGATGTCTTAGGATATTTCTTAAAGTGATACTACTTTTGATTAATATATCCAGAATAGGTTCATGAACATGAAATAATGAATTAAGATTAGGAACAGTGAAGTGGAACAAATTTTGAAAGTAGGGGGATGAGTTTAGTTTTGAATTCTTAGTTGAAGAAAACACTATTCTGGTTAGGTGAATTTTATTGTTAGAGATAAGTATAGAGATACAGGGGGAGTATCTTCCAAAATGTAATATTAGAAACAGTCAAGGGAATGAGAATCAAAAAGAGGAGTGAAAATTTCAAGAATACTTCTATTGATGGAAAAGATGAGCCAATGAAGGAGTAAGAAATGTAGTCTGAACGTAAGAAGCAAACCAGTGAGTGCTAAATGACAAAAAATAACCAAAGAAAAAGAAGTCCTGGATGAAGTTGGAAGTGATGAGAAACTGCCGTTTTCTCAAGCTCCAGACCCAAAGTTCTGACCTTGGAAGACAGAGAGGTTTGTCTGAATATCATACCAAGCTTGAGGACTTTCTAGAACTTGAAAGAACACAAGAGGAAAGTTACAGTGCTTACTTAGCATATTGTAAGTAAAACTCTTGCTTTTAAAATGTATGTATTTCTTACATTTGAAACTAAATAACGAGATAAATATTTTCCAAATAAGTTGTACATGTGTGCCATTTTAATATGTTACAATGTCATTTCTTATTGAAAAAAAGTCTTAGATTTTGTTGACTGAAATATATGATGCTTGTCAAATTGAGTTCACCACTGTTTCAGATAAATGTACCAGTAAATAAGATACACTTAATATGTTAATTAAATTTCAAGACAAATCCCCAAGCTAATCCATTGTTCCTCTCAAACTATTTTAACACTCCTAGGCACCTCTTTCTCTGACATGAATTATTAATGAACAACTCTTCTTTTCATGCTAAATTATACTTCATTAACTTTTTTCCTGAAACAGAAATATATGTCTTAAAAATATATTTTTTTAAATTCTCACACATTTATGTTTGATAAAATGACACATTTGGTTTCAAATGACACATACATTTGCCCCCATTACTTGAATGAATAGAAACATTCCTTATTCTTCATCAACATTATATGAGGCAATTTTCCAAAATAATATTTATGACTAGTATTTTCTAACAAGTGTAAAAGCTTTTTAAAATAAAACTCAATTCAGGAATAGAGAATTTTGTATTCCAACTGCTTGATTTTATTGAAGTGTTAATAAGCAATTTGAAAGAATAAAAAGTAACTGCTTTGATGAACAATGGTAAGATTATTCTATCATCTTTATTTAATGTTTTATAGTCAAAAATATTGACAAGGTTATTTCATAGAGTGTAAAATCCATGTCCTAAGTTAACAATAAATGAATGCCATCTGATTTTTAGAACACGATACAAAAATAAAACTGTTGAAGATTATTTTACACACACACACACAAACACACCTACACATTTCTACACCTCCCCTTACATAATATGCATTAGAAGAATTATAGCTTTCCTAAATGTAAGGGTTCAAACTCCGTTCCTAGTAACATAATTAACTGGAAATATAGTGAAATCTCTCTAATATAACCCTCAGAATTGTTGTAATGTATGTATTTAAAATTGAGATGATGCAAAATTAATGCAATTTTTGGAAGCCATTTTTTCCCCCTAAAACTCATTAATCCATAGGGATAAAGTGATTTGAAAAACAGTATATTTTCTTGAGTTTATCTACTAGTCTCAGGCTATGTAGAGACTGGGGTTTACCAAGAAAAGATAAAAAGGTCAAATAATGAAGTCAAGGCTATGAGCAGATTGAAAGTTTGGGGAGTCCAAATGGAGCTAAGACTCCA
This sequence comes from Bos indicus x Bos taurus, assembly GCF_003369695.1. Taxonomy (NCBI): domain Eukaryota; kingdom Metazoa; phylum Chordata; class Mammalia; order Artiodactyla; family Bovidae; genus Bos; species Bos indicus x Bos taurus. Next base: position 21,842,956 of record NC_040103.1, on the reverse strand, counting down.
GGGGCACAAAGTCCTCTGTGAGAGGAGCTTGACAATGAAGATGTATGCATGTCCCAGGTTTGGTTCTGGGAGGAGCAGGAAAAAATAGTACTGCAAAACTTTTGAACTAAAAATTTGCATTTCTGGATTTGAGATTAAAATCCAGTTACCTTGATGATCCCAAACCCAAACTAAAAATTATAAAGAAACTTCTAATTGGTAGTACTATCAAGTCCAAGACAGAAACAGAGGAAAATACTCTGTAGAAGGACATACTTTAATTCAAACCTCAATACTGTCTTGATTAGTATAGCTTTATAGTGAGTCTTCAAAGTTTTTATTATGAGTCCTTCAAGTGCATTAAAATTGTTTTGCCTTTCTGTAGAATTTAAATGAGATCTAAAATTAAAAACAAAGCTTCTGCTATTCTGACTAGGATTGAATTAAATATAACCATACTGAATCTTAAAACCCATTAAAATTATTACATATTTAGGCCTTGTTGATTGTCTTTCATCAGTATTTTCTATTTTTCAGTATACAGATCACATAGAAATTTTGTTCAATTTTTGTAAATGATATTTGTTTTATAATTTGGATTCAATGCTTTATTGCTAGTATATAGAAATGCAATTGAGATTTTTGTAGCTTGAAAACTTCACATATAGCTTCTGTAAATTTATTGTAGATTCATGGATTTTCATTGTAGATAATATCATATGTGAATTGAAAGAGTTTTATTTCTTCCTTTCTAATCTGGATGCATTTTGCTTCTTTGTATTGCCTTATTGCACTAGTTAAAAGTTTTAATGCAATGCTGGATATGAGTTTTGCTTTTTTTTTAGTGAATATTAAATTTTTCCAAGTGCTTCTGTGTTATGAAGATGATCATATCACTTTCTTTTCTTACATGATGAATTGCATTCTTGAGAAACACTGTTTTTCAAGATTATTCTTTTTATAGGTTACTAGAATAGATATCGGAGAAGGCAATGGCATCACACTCCAGTACTCTTGCCTGGAAAATCCCATGGACGGAGGAGCCTGGTAGGCTGCAATCCATGGGTTGCTAAGAGTCAGACATGACTAAGCGACTTCACTTTGACTTTTCATTTTTATGCGTTGGAGAAGGAAATGGCAACCTGCTCCAGTGTTCTTGCCTGGAGAATCCCAGGGACGGTGGAGCCTAATGGGCTGCCGTCTATGGGGTCGCACAGAGTTGGACACGACTGAAGCGACTTAGCAGCAGCAGAATAGATATATTAACACTTTGCTAAAGATTTTTGAATCTGTGTTCATGAATATTATTGCTTTATAATTTTTCTATTCTTGTGATTTCCATGGGATTTCTCAGGTGGCACAGTGATAAAGAATCTGCCTGCCAATGCAGGAGACTCAAGAAATGTGGGCTCAATTCCTGAGCCTGGAAGACCCCCTGGAGAAGGAAATGGCAACCCACTCCAGTATACTTGCCTAGAAAATTCTATGGACAGATGATCCTGGTGGGTGTCCATGTCGTTTCCATGTGGATTTTTATGTTAATGAAGTGCTAACCTCATGAAATTTCTTGGAAAATAGTCCCTCCTTTTTTTCTGAAAGGTATTGTGTAAGGATGTGATATTACTGCTTCTTAAATGTTTGAAAGATTTCTCCATTGAAAATATCTGGGCCTGAAGTTATTTGACAGAAATATTTTTCTACTAGAAATCCCATTTTCTTAAAGTAGACATGAGGCTATTCAGGTTATCTATGTCTTCTGCATAAGTTTTAATAATTTATATCATTTGTGAAATTATTTTTAGCTATGTGTAGAGTATGAGCATAGAGTTGTCTGGCAATCTCTAATTTAATGGACAGACTAATGTTCCCCTCCCCAAATGTCCACATGCTAATTCTCATACTCTGAGTATATGCTACCATCACATAGAAAAATTGACTTTTTAACAATGCTGGATTATCCAGATGGGTCCAATGTAATCTTAAAGCCTCTCAAGAGAAAGGGGGGATGGGCAAGAGAGTCATAATTGGAGGCAATATGATTGTAAGAAGGAGAAAAGGAAATATGAAAATGGAAGGAGGAGCCAGAGAAATGCAGGCAACAAGTAGAAGGTAGGAAAAGTAAGGGAACAGTGCCTTCTTGGAGTCCCCAGAAGGAATGAAATCTGCTTGCTCTCTGATTATAGATCAAATATACCAAGAGAACTTTTCATGCAAAGATGGGCACAATAAAGGACAGAAATGGTATGGACCTAATAGAAGCAGAAGATATTAAGAAGAGGTGGCAAGAATACACAGATGAACTGTACAAAAAAGATCTTCATGACTCAGATGATCACGATGGTGTGATCACTCACCTAGACCCAGACATCCTGGAATGTGAAGTCAAGTGGGCCTTAGGAAGCATCACTACGAACAAAGCTAGTGGAGGTGATGGAATTCCAGCTGAGCTATTTCAAATCCTGAAAGATGATGCTGTGAAAGTGCTACCCTAAATATTCCAGCAAATTTGGAAAATTCAGCAGTAGCCACAGGACTAGAAAAGGTCAGTTTTCATTCCACTCCCAAAGAAAGGCAATGCCAAAGAATGCTCAAACTACCGCACAATTGCACTCATCTCACACGCTAGTAAAGTAATGCTCAAAATTCTCCAAGCCAGGTTTCAACAGTACATGAACCGTGACTCCCAGATATTCAAGCTGGTTTTAGAAAAGGCAGAGGAACCAGAGATTGCCAACATCCATTGATTCCTATAAAAAGCAGGAGAGTTCCAGAAAAACATCTACTTCTGCATTATTGAATAAGTCAAAGCCTTTAACTGTGTGGATCACAGCAAACTGTGGGAAATTCTTCAAGAGATGGGAATACCAGACCACCTGACCTGCCTCCTGAGAAATCTATATGCAGATCAAGAAGCAACAGTTAGGATGGGACATAGAACAACAGACTGGTTCCAAATTGGGAAAGGAGTATGTCAAGGCTGTACGTTGTCACACTGCTTATTTAACTTACATGCAGAATACATCATGATAAACTCTGGGCTGGATGAAGCACAAGCTGGAATCAAGATTGCCCGGAGAAATGTCAATAACCTCAGATATGCAGATGACACCACCCTTATGGCAGAAAGTGAAGAAGAACTAAAGAACCTCTTGATGAAAGTGAAAGAAGAGAGTGAAAAAGTTGGCTTAAAACTCAAGATTCAGAAAACTAAGATCATGGCAACGGGTCCCATCACTTCATGGCAAATAGATGGGGAAACAATGGAAAGAGTGGTGGACTTTAACTTTTTGGGCTCCAAAATCACTGCAGATGGTGATTGCAGCCATGAAATTAAAAGACACTTTGTCCTTTAAAGAAAAAACATGACCAACCTAGACAGTGTATTAAAAAGCAGAGACATTACTTTGCGAACAATGGTCCATCTAGTCAAAGCTATGGTTTTTCCAGTAGTCATGTATAGATGTGAAATTTGGACTATAAAGAAAGCTGAGCACTGAAGAATTGATGCTTTTGAACTATGGTGTTGGAGAAGACTGTTAAGTGTCCCTTGGACAGCAAGGGGATCCAACCAGTCCATCCTAAAGGAAATCAGTCCTGAAAATGCATTGGAAGGACTGATGCTGAAATTTAAACTCTGATAGTTTGGCCACCTGATGCAAAGAACTGAGTCATCTGAAAAGTCCCTGATGCAGGGAAAGATTGAAGGTGGGCAGAGAAGAGGACAACAGAGAATGAGATGTTTGGATATCATCATTGGGTCAATGAACATGAGTTTGAGTAAGCTCCAGGAGTTGGTAATGGACAGGGAAGTTTGCCGTGTTGCAGTCCATGGGGTTGCAAAGTGCCCGAAACGACTGAGTGACTTAACAGAACTGATCTCTAGATATGTGAGAAGGTCAATTTCTATTATTTTAAGCTAGTAAATTTGTGGTAATTTATTACAACAGTAAACTAGCACATCTTTTACTTTTAATGTCTGTGTAGTCTGCATTATATCCTCTTTTATTTCTGATATTGGTAATTGTATCTTTTCTATTTTTTGCTTCCTTAAAAGAAACTCTTGGTTAGAGTTTCTTTAATTGTACAGATTTGTTATTGTAAATTGAACAGTTTTTTTTTTTTAATAAGTTTTAGTGGTCTCTTCTTTCTCTGTTTTAATTTATTTCATCTCAACGTTTAAATTCTAATTGCTTTGGATTTAATTTTCTATTATTTCTCTAGTTTCTTAAAATGACACCTTAAATTATTTATTTGAGCATTTATTTTCTAAAATAATAAATGGAACAAAAAATACCTCTGAAAAATTTCCTCTAAGCAATACTTAAGCTAAATTCTACACACAGTGTGTTGCATTTTTATTTTAAATATCTTAAAAACTTTTTAAACTTATTTTGAAAATTTCTTTTTAACCCATGAAATATTTAGAAATTTTAATATTAATATTAATTAATTAGGAGTTTTCCCGTTATATTTGTTATTGGTTTTTAACTTAAAGCACCTAATATTGTATAAAATACACACTACATGATTTCTATTCTTTTAAATTTCTTAAAGTTTGTGTTCCAAATGGGATTTATGTTGGTAAATATTAAAGGCAAACTTCAGAGGAATATCTATTCCCTGTTGCTATGGTGTGTTCTAAAAATATCAGTGAACGAACACAATAAATTCAAAGAAAATCTCCCCTAAACATATAATAAAAGTTACAAAACATAAAGGAAAACATTGAAAGCAGACAGATAAAAATGACGGAATGCATAACACATGGGAGTAGTGTTTCAAATGATTTTATTTCTCATCAGAAACACTGAATGACAGTGAAACAAGTGTCAGTTGAAACAGTGAAACATTTTTAAAAGAAGAAAATGAAATCACAGAATTCTATATCTTATGAAAACACTCTTATGTAAATGGGAAATAAGAACATGTTTAGATAAAGGATAACTAATGAAAATGAAAGTGAAGTAATTCAGTCGATCCGACTCTTTGTGACCCCATGTACTGTAGCCCACCAGGCTTCTCCATCCATGGAACCAGGCATGAGTACTGGAGTGGGTTGCCATTTCCTTCTCCAGGGGATCTTCCCGGCCCAGGGATTGAACCCGGGTCTCCCGCATTGCGGGCAGATGCTTTACCATCTGAGCCACCTGGGATAACTAATGAAATCAAATATAAAGAGGCCAGCTGTATACAAAAGATGCTAAAGGATTCTTTATGCTGAAAGGAACTAGAGCCAGTGGACAATGTGGAACTTTAAGAGGGAAGCCCGACAGTAATTGTGAATATTTGGATAAATAAAAAATACTAAGCATTTTTCTTCTTAAGTTCTTAAAATTAATATAAATCTTTAAAAGCATATAGTATTGCCTAGATTTTAACATATCTATACATGAAAACTGTAACATAAGGGTTGATCAGAGAAAAGAATCTACTTATCTCTAAGCTTTCCACACTTTATGTAAAGTGATGAATACTAACTTCAAATAGTTCCTGAAAGTTAGGTATGACAAAGAAAGCTAAACTGAAAATACATGTATTAGGGATAAATAGGAAAATGTAAGCCAAAAAGAGCCAGGAAAAGGGAAACAGTGGACTGACAATGACAATGATTAGAAAACAAGTAGGGCAGACAGAACACAAAGAATAAAATGGTATGCTCAAATTCAACCACATCGTCATCACATATCAAATGATAATTATCTAAACATTCCAACTGGAAGGATTCATGGGTTGTATTCAATAATAACCAAACCTTCCTATATGCTTCCTGTTGTTCTTGTTCAGTTGCTGTTCCTTTTGTGACCTCATGGCCTGTAGCCCACCAGACTCCTCTGTCCATGGGATTGCCCAGGCAAGGCTACTGGAGTGGGTTGCCAGTGGGTTCCTTCTCCAGGGGATATTCCTGACTAGAGATTGAACCTATGTCTCCTACATCAGCAGGCAGATTCTTTAGCACTGAGCCCCCAGAGAAGTCCATACGCTTCCTAGAAGAGACAGATTTCAAATATTGAAACACAGAAAAGTTGAATGTGATGGATGAAAAATGATAAACCATGCAAATCACACACATGAGAGGACTGGTGTGGCTATTTCATGAACAGGTAAATGGACTCTGAGACAGATTTTTTTTTTTTTAATCAAAATCTCCAATGAAAACTACAGTTAATGCTAAAACTTGAGACATTCTTTTAAGTTTAGATATAAAGCAAAGGGGTGTGTGTGTGTGTGTGTGTGTGTGTGTGTGTGTTAGTTGCTTAGTCGAGTCCAACTCTTTGCAACTCGATAGACTGCAGCCCTCCAGGCCCCTCTGTCCATGTGATTCTCCAGGCAAGCACACTGGAGCAGGTTGCCATTTCTTTCTCCAAAAGGAACTATAGAAAGAAAGAAAGTGAAGTCACTCAGTCATGTCTGACTCTTTGTGACCCCATGGACTGCAGCGCACCAGGCTCCTCCATCCATGGAATTTTCCAGGCAAGAGTACTGGAGTGGGGTGCCATTTCCTTCTCCATTAAGCAAAGGTGCTTATAATCAAATTTCTCTCTTGTATAACAACATGTTGGAATGCTTTGTCAACAGTAAGGTGATAACATAGAAAGAGAGGGTACAATGTGAGTTTCCAAGCCATAATGTCAATAGTATTTGTACTAATATGAGAGTTAGCAAGGTTGCAAAACACCAAAACAAAAATATCCATCTATTACAGAAATAACCAACTTGTGAAAAACAATACTTTTTTTCATAGCTTCATAGTTTTAGATTTTATTATTAGTTCTAGTTCAAGATATGAATTATTATCTAATTAAGTTTATTTTATTATATAAAATGTATTTTGTAAAGTTAAATACTCAATTACTTCCAAAAGTATACTCAGGAAACCCAGAACCATTTGTTAAAACATTTTTCTTTTCCCATTTAATTGCTTTGGCAAGTGTTTTTGGATTCTCTTTACTATTACATTGATCTATATATATGTATACCAATATTAAAGTGTTTTAATTCATGTATCATTAAGTGCTGTGCTTAGTCGCTCAGTCGTGTCCAACTCTTTGTGACCCCATGGACTCCACTGTCCATGGGGATTCTCCAGGCAAGGATACTGGAGTGGGTGGCCATGCCCTTCTCCAGGGGATCTTCCCAACCCAGGGATCAAAACCAGGTCTCCAGCATTGCAGGCAGATTCTTTAGTCTGAGCCTCCAGGAAGCCATATCATTAAGTCTTTAAATCAATTAAGATAAATCCTTCCACTTTTTCATTAAAAAAAAAAAAAAAAACAACTATTTTCATTATTCTCTAGGTCTTTTCATATTCTTATACATTTTTTAAAACGTTTGAAAATTTCTCCTGCACATTGGGGTACACGTGTCTCTTTCAATTCTGGTTTCCTCAGTGTGTATGCCCAGCAGTGGGATTGCTGGGTCATAAGGCAGCTCTATTTCCAGTTTTTTAAGGAATCTCCACACTGAGGGATGGTACGGGGAGGGAGGTAGGAGGGGGGTTCAGGATGGGGAACATGTGTATACCCCTGGTGGATTCATGTTGATGTATGGCAAAACCAATACAATATTGCAAAGTAATTAGCCTCCAGTTAAAACAAATAAACTTATAATAAAAAAAGAAAGCACACACACACACACACACAAAGAAAATTTCTACTGAAAAATCCTGTGTAATTTTGATGGATATTTGAAACTGTCGAAGAAACTTGACATCTTAGGAAATACTGAGTCTTCTGATCTATAAACATGATATATCTCTCACTTATTTAGCTCTTTAAAAATATTTCTCCAAATATACTTGTGAAGAAGTCAATGATGTCTTTTCTGCAATATAGTTCCATGCATTTTGTGTTTCTAGGTATTAATGTAAATTGAATTGTTTTCTTTATTTTATTTTTAAATTGTTTGCCACAAGATTGTCTGGAGAAGGAAGTGGCAACACATTCCAATATTCTTGTCTGGAAAATCCCATGGACAGAGGAGTCCAAGGGCTCACAAGGAGTCAGACATGACTGAGCATCCATGCAATATGAAAGAATCCTCTGATCTTGTTAAATTCATTTTATTAGTGCTTGTAGTGGTTTCAAAGACTACTTGAGATTCTCTATTTAAATGATGGTAATATTTTTACTTTTTTATTTTCTAATATGTTTAATGTAAACATTGAACATTAAGGAATGCTTTTTTGCATCTTTTGAGATTGTAGTATCAGTTTTCTCTTTAGTGTTTTAGTGCAACAAATTCTATTAATGGATTATCTATATTGAATCTTATTTGTTTTCCTTAAATCTCATTGATTATCAAATAATTTTGTAGGAATTTTTCCTCAATATTTCTGTTCTGTTTGGACTTTTTTTCTTTTTCTTTCCTGGTATTGTGTTTACTTATGTTCACAGCTGAAATTATGAATAGATTATATATTTTGTGATCTGAACTGATACCTCCTATCACTCTTTTTGTTTGTTTGTTTGGTTTTTAATGGAGCTACTAAAGTATCCAAAGCGAAGGAGTGACATTATCAGTTTTGCATTTTATAAAGGTCATTAAAATAGAGTGGAGAATGAATTTGAAGCCAATAATATTGCTAAAGTCAGGGACAGCAGTTAAAGGGGTATTGTTGTTTGTTTATTTTTATAATAGGAGCTTAAATGAGACAGTGGAAGTCAAGATAAAAATTTGAGTTATCAGTTAGATATGGTGAGATCTATAATGTTGTGGCAATTAGGTGGACACAAGGTCTGAGAAGTTCAAAACTTTCTGGTTTAGGAATCTCTATGACAAAACCATTGCTTAGAGAGGGAGTGTAAGAAAAAAATAGTAAGCATTATAATGATCCTGACAATTTTTGATGTGCCTGTGGTTATTGGTAGTCATTTAAGATTTATAGGTATAGACCTTGGAGAAGAATTTAATTTTAGAGATTTCTATATGGGAGAGGTTAGAGATCTTGTTTTTAGCCATAAAAATAGGGGAAAATAATTCAGCTTTGTTAGCAGTTTCATAGGAAGCAATAGCTCCACAAATTGAGAGTAAATCACAGTAGAGTTGTGAAAACCATGATTTAGCCTCGGTTTTTGTTTATTTTGCCATAGCTTGTTGCATCGTTTCGTAATGAATTGTGTTTCAGAGTTAGCATACTAGAAGTTCAAAGTCTGAGACCTCAAAATTATGGAGTTTAAGCAGTCACTCAAATTCCATATAGTTGAGCAAAACAGCTGATAATGTCACTGCAACCTGTCTTCCATACTCACACTCTTGACTTTCATGCTACAAAAGGATAATCTTCATAGACTAATTATTGCAAAAGTAATAGGCTTTTCTTTTGCAATTCTGATTTTTACTTTTTAAGGAAGAACTTTGGGGAGATATAAAGGACTCCAGTGTAAAAAGTAAATATAAATGCATGACATTGGTTAAGATTCTCTGCACCTTTGTAGACTAATAAGTGCCCTCCTAGGATTGTAATGTTGGCAGGGAAATAGAGTTGAGTTTGAGTACAGCTCTAGTAAAAGCCTTTGTTAAATGGCTTAACACCTTTTTATGTAAAGAGAACATAGTCCCTATCTTTTACAGAAAATGTATCCAAGCAATACTTGTTCTTGTGCAAATGAACATTAATGCTTTATTCTTCAGATTTCACTTACAAAAGGAATATCATGTAAGCCCCTTTCTTTCCCCAAAGTGGCTGCTATGGAAACAAGCCCTGATGCATGACAGAGGAAGAAAGCTAGCTGTACTGTGCTTAAACACAGAGAAGTCTCTACAAGATTTCCAATTGTATGTGGAGCCAATAAAGAAGTGACTGGGAATTACACCGCACAGCAAATCTAAGGAAGAGATTGCTAATTCAGCGTTGCAAACTACATTTTCTCAAGGTCCATAATTAAAAGTGAGCTTCAGGGCTCTAGCAAAGAAGTCAGATTTGCTCTGAGCCTGAGGGGCTTGTAAATTGGCTGCTTCTGCAAACTGCTTTCACTCTTTTAGGTCAAGAAAGGAAGAATTAATGCCTTTTGTGTGGTGGAATAAATGCTCCCCTAGTGGCTTCAAAGAGGAATTTTGCCTCCCTAAACCTCAGATTACATACAAGAGAGAACCAGTTTTAGAAGAAACAAAATTTGCTACAAAATGTTACAGGTATACTGGATTACAGAACTGGGCTTTGCTTTATAATCCCATAACTCCAGTTTTGTCTTCCAAATTTCCTTTATTGTATCTGCATAATTTGGAACTTAATAGATATATTTATAAAGTATTTGTTTAAAAGTCTAGGCCAAAATATACTTTGGGCAGCAGAGGTCATAATGTGTGTGTATCGGGGGTGGGGGGGGGCGATGCATGTCTCAAAATCCAATAATACTTTAAAAAAAATTCTTGGAATATGTTTCACTAGGATACATAGCTTTCGTTTAAAATCTAGTCACATTAATATTTATAATCCATATTTCCAAGACTTTCCTCCCTTTTTTTTTTTTTTCCTCCCTTTTTGTTATGGTGGGATCTCTAGCCTCAAGCAATGTCTTACATATATTAAAACTAATCCCATAGCCTCCCATGAAAAGGTCCACTTCTACTCTGGCCTACATTCAAGATGTAACTGACAAGTCTTGCCAATTTCAGGTCCTAGAATCTAGGTACTTTGCACCTGGCTTTGTCTCTGCTGACAGACGTGTGCATGCTAAATTGCTTCAGTTGTGTCTGACTCTTTATGACCTGCCAGCTCCTCTGTCCATGGGATTCTCCAGACAAGAATACTGGAGTGCACCGATGTGCCCTCCTCCAGGGGATCTTCCTGATCCTGGTATTGAAACCACATTGGGTCTCCTGCATTGGCAGACACCAGTACCCTTAGGAGTCCCAAAAGCCAAAGTAAAATTGAGAAGTCTAAGTGAATCTGATGTGACAAAACCGCTTGTGATCCATACAAAAGAAGGGCAATTTTTCTCTTTCAGATTACACTTTCACACCAATGTATGATAAAATTGACAGGAAGCACTTTTTTTTTTTGCTTTATTTTTAAATTTTTCTTTCATGTTCGAATATAGTTGATTAACAGTGTTGTGGTAGTTTCATATGTACAGCAAAGTGTACAAATGATTCAGGTATACATATGCTTGTGTCTATTCTTTTTCAAATTCTTTTCCCATTTAGGTTATTATAGGATACTCTGCAGAATTCCCTGTGCTATAAAGTAGGTTCTTGTTGGTTATCTATTTTAACAATAGTGGTATATACATGTCAATCCAAATTCACAATCTATCCTCCTCTCCCTACTCTTTCCCTCCCCCAGTGACCGTAAATTTGTTCTCTAAGTCTGTGAGTCTCTCTGTTTTGTAAATAAATTTATTATTATTTTTAATTCCACACCTAAACTATTATCATGATATTTGTCTTTCTCTGTCTTGTATTGACTTAGTATTATTCTAATACTTTTCTGAAACTGCTCCAATAATCCCTTATTTAATCCTCACAGCATCCCTGTGAGGCAGGGTTTTAGGCACCAGGGACAGGGGTTCTGAGAGAAGGGTTGTACTCCTTACTCCTGCTCTCCTTTTCTGTTCTCTTCCAGGAATGCCTTGTATAGAGGTCTCTTCTCTCTGACTGGGATAGAAATTTAATGTCTTTTAGCACTGTTCACCAGAGAAGGCAATGGCACCCCACTCCAGTACTCTTGCCTGGAAAATCCCATGGATGGAGGAGCCTGGTGGGCTGCAGTCCATGGGGTCGCTAGGAATCAGACACGACTGAGCGACTTCACTTTCACTTTTCACTTTCATGCATTGGAGAAGGAAATGGTAACTCACTCCAGTGTTCTTGCTTGGAGAATCCCATGGACCGCGGAGCCTGGTGGGCTGCCGTCTATGGGGTCGCACAGAGTCGGACACGACTGAAGCGACTTAGCAGCAGCAGCACTGTTCAACTTTGAATATCTCTAATCTACTCTCACCCACAGCATGTGTTCTGGATTACCTTTTACATGGTTTCACGCTGAACTTGTGAAATTCAATTTTCAGCAAAATATTCCTACGTGAACCCTCATGCATTCTTTTGGGGCCCAGTCTTTGTGCCATTTTCTCCTCTCCTCCATGCTTACCGCCCCCCCTCCCACCCCCGCCCGTACCATTGCAGCCCCTTCAGCAATACTGACCTCTGATATTTACCATCTAAGTGCAGCAAGATTGCAGCAGTTGGTAAGAAAACTTTCCTTGGCAGAGAACCTGACCAGTAGGATTCACCTTGTGAGTTCTCTTTTATCGAGGATCACAGCGTAGGTCGACCTATTTTCCAATGCCTAAAAGCAGTTACCTCATGTTGTCTGTTTTATAGTTGTTTGTTGTTTTCAATACCAGTTAGTTTTTCTTGGCCAGAAATAAAGCTTCTTAATTACAGAATAAGGTGTAGCTTTATTGTATTTTTCTCCCAAATTATCAGAAGAGTGAAGAATACTGATTGCCTAAAATTCCACAACTGTTTTTCATTTTATTCTGTTAAAATCTCTGCACTAGATGCAAATGTCATTTGGACATTTTAAAAGTATTTTTATGTATGCTGTGTTTAATCACTCATAGGACAGAGGCTGAGATATACATTGTTTAATACTCAGGACTTGGCACAGAGTCCAGCATATAAATATACACTGAATAATTATTTGGATGGAGAAGTAAATTATTCACAAGGTTTTAAAATGTAAAACAAATGTGAATAAAATAAATTTTGTAGCCATTCTTTGAAGATAGCATATTCTTTTTCTTAAAATAGAATTTACTACCGAGAAATGGAGTATCAGGAAAAAACGTTTGGAATTTTTTCCATGGTAATGCATTATGTGTTTAAAAAAAAAAAAAAATCCTAAAGAGACCACAGAAAGTAAAACAATTTAAGGTTAGAGGCTTTAAATCATTATTTCTATATTGATATCATATTTTGAATGACATTAATGACATCTTTTCATTGATATAGCACCTACCCACAACCTCTAAATGTAGAACCCAATTTTAAATATCCTATCCATGGCCTTCTTCTACAGTTAGTTTCCCTTAAAGCTTACACAACTTGCTCAAAGTCAGAGGGTAATAAAAGTTTGTGTTGGAATTGGAAATACCTGTGGGAGAACTAGAATCCTACATACATATAAAAGTTATCCTGCGTATTTTTACTATTAAACTTGCATAAGAACAACACTGGTTGTATAATCAAGTTTAATAAGACAAACATCACTCTTAACAAACTTAAAAATTTAAGACTCTTTAAGATGATCTGTGCATTAAATAATATAATCTAATTTAATTGCATTTATAATAGACTTACTAAGAGCCCTCAGAATAAAGGAAAGTGCTGAAATTAGAGTTGGAGAAATAGACTATTGTTGAATCCTTGTTGTTTGAAGATTTTTGCATAACATGATTTTTTTGTGACCTTAAGCAAACTTTAAAATGTGTCTTTAGTGCTTCATGTTTAATGTGAGAATTAAATCAAATAGTAAATTGGAAAAAACTAATAAGTTTGTTCAACATGTTTGTAGAATGAAAAAATGAATATATGTGATATATATACAAAGCATTTCAAAAGATGAATTCTTAATATTTTATCCTGAATAAGTCTGCAAGTTAAACCTTGCTATGTCTTACAGTAAATGAAGGAGAGGGTATTATACAAATACTGAATGATTTATATTTGCCTTAAATATTTACAAGATAATTATCTAATATAAATTTAAACATTTTTCCTAAATCTCCATTTTCCTTTGTATAGCCATAATCACAAAAGCACTTTCTGCTCAAGTCTAGTATCTAGTACCCTGGGTTCATCTTCAAAGGATTTTATGGTGACTTAGTGTTGTTAGGTCCTAAGTCCTAGTCAACAAACATAAAGCTGCGGTATCAAGAAGCATGGAAATTCAAATAATACTATCATATAAACAGTGAGAAAATAGCTTAAATGTGTGATAGTCTGATTATATAGCAGATTTAAACAGAAATATTAAAAAATTGGAATTTATTCTAAAAATTAAAGTTAGCCAAAATGGAAAGGAAAAATGCAGTCTAGAGGAAAGTGAACTTTAAAAAAATGAGAAGGGTGTGTGCGTGGGGGGAAAAAAACCAGTAAAATATTTGAATTCTTTCCTTGAATCTCATTTAATTATTCTGTTTACAAAGGTTTTAAAATGTCTATAGGCAGAGCTTTAATTAGCATTTCCATGAATATTGTGTTTATTATCTTTACACATTCCCAGCAAATTTTCTCTTCCAATACAAAGCAAGTTTTTAATCACATAAACTAGAAGGATACATTATGATATTTCATTCATCCTGCTTATATTAACCCTCAATTAAGTTAATGAAATTGCCACTCTGCTCAAGGCTTTCTTTGGTTTCTCACATCATTGGGAGAGAAAGGAAAAGCCTCACAGTAGCCTGAAGATTTTCATACACACCTTTTCCCTTTGAGCATTTGAGAACTTTTTTTTATATAAATTAATATTCTCTATCTTCATTGGATATTGGTTGTTTGAGTGGTTATATCAATGATAATTTGGCACTTTTTTTTCAAAACATTGATTTAATTATCTTAAATGAATTTTATTATATAAGCTATATCTTTAATAAAGTTGAATCGACAGTAGAGGAGATAGAGAGAAATGAGGGTGAAAAGGAGAAGCCCACCAAACTCAAATATAATTTACTTAGTCTTAATAAAGGGCAAAACTCTCTTTTGTATTCAAATTCTTGAATAACAGGAAGGAGGTATATATCAACTTGTAATGCTGTAAATAGTTTAGAAATTATGGAAAATTTAAAATATAATTAAAGTCACAGTGATAAACTATTTAAATTGAATGTAAACATTACAGGTATCACAGGTATCCACCTTGTTTTGAGAGTTCACTTTACACCACTTTACTCTTGATCAACCTTAGTACTTGTTTTCATTAACAAAAAAAAATCCAGAGAAGCTTCTCTAAGCTACTTCCTGGAAACTATTGATACAACAGCATCTCATCATCAAGATGCCATAACTTTGACCTATGTCTCGGAGCATTTGTTTTTTGTCTGGATTTATTTTTTGCATCCATTAACAATATGACTCCAAAGGTAGTAATTGCATCTTTACACTATTTCAGCTTATGAGAGGTTTCTTAGGAAAACTCTACTTTCTGATAGCAGGGGGCACTTGTACTTTGTTTTTTTTCAATAACTTTATTTTATTTTATTTCTGTGGTTGCAATTATATGAAATCTATGCTATGCTCTACTTCTTTCTCCTATATTTTAGAAATTTTATAACATTTATAATGAACAGAAGGGAGCAGCAATTCTGGAAGACTCTGAAAGCCAGCATTGGGTGTTAGTTAAAATATAGAACACAGATTGCAATCTGACCAGCCAATATATATTTATTTATTGAGACTCATTCAATAATCATGAGTAGGTCTCTCCACTTACAACCACTGATATATATCAAATATTCCTGGAAGCATCAAAGTCTTCTATCAATAACAATATGAAGTTCTAACTTGGGTCTAATGATTTTTTTTTTTTGCTTCTGTAGTATGTTTAGAAAATCATTCTAATTCTTGGATTTTTCTCAGAAAGTTATCCCCAAAAGTCTGAACTGTAACCTGAGAGTGAGAAGAAATCCTACAGATATAATACATTCATTATTCTTTTGATACTAATCTGTCAGATAATACATCTATAGCATTATAAGTTATGACATATCCCATTGGATTAATCCACATCCTGGAAAAATTATCTCAGAATCTAATTATTCTTATTGTTGCTCAGTCTCCAAGTCCTGTCTGACTCTCTGTGGACCCATGAACCGTAGCACACCAGGCGTCCCCATCTTTCACTAGCTCCCAGAGTTTGCTCAAGCTCATGTCCATTGAGTCAGTGATGCCATCCAACCATCTCATTCTCTGTTGCTCCCTTCTCCTCTTGCCCTCAATCTTTTCCAGCGTAAAGTTCTGTTTTTTCCAATGAGTTGCCCATTAGCATCAAGGGGTCAAAGTATTGGAGCGTCAAGGTTCAGCATCAGTCCTTTCAGTGAATATTTGGGGTTGATTTCCTTACAGTTCAAGGGACTCTCAAGAGACTTCTCCAGCACCACAATCCAAAAGAATCAATTCTTTGGTGGTCAGTCTTCTTCATGGTCCAACTCTCACATTGGTACCTGACTTTTGGAAAAACCATAACTTCCACTATATGGACCTTTGTCCGTAAAATGATGTCTCTTCTTTTAATATGCTAAGTTTGTTACAGCATTTCTTCCAAGGAGCAAGCTTCTTTTAATTTCATGGCTGCAGTCAACAACCACAGTGATTTTTGAGCCCAAGAAAATTTAATTGGTCACTGTTTCCATTTTTTCCACATGTATTTGCTAGGAAGTGATGGGAGCAGATGCCATGATCTTAGTTTTTTGAATGTTGAGTTTTAAGCTAGCTTTTTCACTCTCCTCTTTCACCTTTATCAAGAGATTTTTAGTTCCTCTTTTCTTTTGCCTTTATAGTGGTTTCATATGCATATCTGAGGTTGTTGATATTTCTCTCAGCAACCATGATTCCAGCTTGTGATTCATCCAGACTGGCATTTCCCATGATGCACTCTGCATATAAGCTAAAAATGCAGAGTGACAGCCTTGACATACTCCTTTCCCAATTATGAACCAGTGCAGTGTTCCATGTCTGGTTCTAACTGTTGCTTCTTGCCCTGTATACAGGTTTCTCAGGGGGCAGGTAAAGTGGACTGGTATTCCCATCTCTTTAAGAATTTTCCACAGTTTGTTGTCTTCCCTGGTGGCTCAGTCAGTAAAGAGTCTGCCTGCAATACAGGAGACCTGGGTTCAGTCCCTGGGTCAGGAAGATCCCCTGGGAGGGAAACGGCAACCCACTCCAGTATTCTTGCCTAGAGAATTCCATGGACAGAATTACCTAGTTGGCAACAGTCCATGGGGTCACAAAGACTTGGATACAACTGAGTGACTAACACTTTTACTTGTCACAGTTTGTTGTGATTCACAGAGTCAAGGGCTTTTGCATAGTAAACGGAACAGAAGTAGATGATTTTTTTGGATTCCCTATCTTTTCCTGTGATGCAGTATAGGTTGGCAATTTAATCTTTGATTCTTCTGCTTTTCTAAATTCAGCTTGTACATCTGGAAGTTCTCAGTTCACATACAGTTGAAGCTTAGCTTGAAGGATTTTGAGCATTACCTCGCTGTTGCTACTGCTGCTGCTAAGTCGCTTCAGTTGTGTCTGACACTGCAACCCCATAGATGGCAGCCCACCAAGCTCCTCCGTCCCTGGGATTCTCCAGGCAAGAACACTGGAGTGGGTTCCCATTTCCTTTTCCAATGCATGAAAGTGAAAAGTGAAAGTGAAGTCGCTCAGTCGTGTTCGACTTTTAGTGACCCCATGGACTGCAGCCCGCCAGGCTCCTCTGTCTATGGGATTTTCCAGGCAAGAGTACTGGAGTGGGGTGCCATTGTCTTCTCTACATTACCTTGCTAGCATGTGAAATAAGTGTAATTGTGCAGTAGTTTGAACATTCTTTGGGATTGCCCTCATTTGAGATTGGAATGAAATTTGACTTTTTCCAGTCCTATGGCCACTGCTGAGTTTTCCAAATTTGCTGGCGTATTGAGTGTAACACTTTAACAGCATCATCTTTTAGGATTTGAAATAGCTCAGCTGGAATTCCATCACCTCTACTAGCTTTGTTTGTAATACTGCTTCCTAAGGCCCACTTGACTACACATTTCAGGGTATCTGGCTCTAGGTGAATGACCACACCATCATGGTTATACAAGTCATTAAGATCTTCTTTGTATAGTTCTTCTGTGTATTCTTGCCACCTCTTCTTAATCTCTTCTGCTTCTGTTAGGTCCTTGCCATTTCTGTCTTTTATTGTGCCCATCTTTGCATGAAATGTTCTCTTTGTATCTCCAATTTTCTTAAGGAGATCTCTAGTCTTTTTCATTCTATTTTCCCCTATTTCTTTACATTGTTCACTTAAGAAGGCTTTCTTATCTCTCCTTGCTCTTCTTTGGAACTCTGCATTCTGTTGGTTATATCTTTCCGTTTCTTCCTTGCCTTTCACTGCTCTTCTTTGTAAGGCCTCCTTAGACAACCGCTTTGCCTTCTTACATTTCTTTTTCCTGGGGATGGTTATGATGTTATGTACATACATCCATAGTGCTTCAGGCACTCCATCATATCTAATCCTTCAATCCATTTGTCACCTCCACCATATAATCATAAGGGATTTGGTTTAGGTCACACCTGTATAGCTTATTGGCTTTCCCTACTTTCTTTAATCTGAACCTGCATTTTGCAATAAGGAGCTGATGATCTGAGCCACATTTAGTTCCAGGTCTTATTTTTGCTGACTGTATAGAACTTCTCCATCTCCAGCTACAAAGAATATAATCAATCTGATTTCAGTGACGTCCATGTGTAGAGTCATCTTTTTTGTTGTTGGAAGAGGGTGTTTTGTTATGACCAGTGCATTCTCTTGGCAAAATTCTGCTAGCTTTTGCCCTGCTTCATTTTGTAGCCCAAGGCCAAACTTGCCTGTTGCTTCAGGTATCTCTTGACTTCCTACTTTTGCATTCCAGTACCCGATGATGAAAAGGACATCTTTTTTGTTGTTGTTTTAGTTCTAGAAGGTCTTATAGATCTTAATAAAATCATTCAACTTCAGGTCTTTGGCATTGCTGGTTGGGGCATAGACTTGGATTACTATGATGTTGAATGGTTTCGCTTGGAAACAAGCTGAGATCATTCTATCATTTTTGATATTGTACCCAAGTAGTGCATTTCAGACTCTTTTGTTGACTCTGAGGGCTACTCCATTTCTTCTAAGGTATTCTTGCCCACAGTAATAGATATAATGGTTAACTGAATTAAATTTGTCCATTCCTGTCCATCTTAACTCACTGATTCCTAAAATGTTGATGTCCACTCTTGCCATTTCCTATTTGATCACATCCAATTTACCTTGATCCATGGACCTAACATTCCAGGTTCTTATGCAGTATTGTTCTTTACAGCATTGGAATTTGCTTTCACCACCAGACACATCTACAAAAGGACACTGTTTCTGATTTGGCTAAGCCTCATCATTCATTCTGTAGCTATTATTCTGCTCTACTCCATTATATTGGACACCTACCAACCTGAGGGGCTTATGTTTCAGTGTCATGTCTTTTTGCCTTTTCATACTATTCATGGTCTTCTCAAGGCAAGAATGCTGAAGTGGTTTGCCATTCCCTTCTCCAGTGGACGATGTTTTGTATTATTGTGCTATAATGTATTTTTTCGCCAAATTCTAAAATTTCTAAATTAAATCTTTAATTCTCAAAGTGTTTTTCTTAGGAATAACTTCTACAGATATTATATAAACATATACATAAAGTTTTATATTTTAGAAAAGTGAAAAACTTGACCAACATACCAGTATATGTTCAATTCAATTCAGTCATTCAGTCATGTCCGACTCTTTGCGACCCCATGAATCACAGCACTCCAGGCCTCCCTGTCCATCACCAGCTCCCGGAGTCCACCCAAACCTATGTCCATTGAGTTGGTGATGCCATCCAACCATCTCATCCTCTGTCGTCCTCTTCTCCTCCTGCCCTCAATCTTTCCCAGCATCAGCGTCTTTTCAAATGAGTCAGTTCTTTGCAACAGGTGGCCAAAGTATTGGAGTTTCAGCTTTAGCATCATTCCTTCCAAAGAACACCCAGGACTGATCTCCTTTAGGATGGACTGGTTGGATCTCCTTGCAATCCAAGGGACTCTCAAGAGTCTTCTCCAGCACAGCAGTTCAAAAGCATCAATTCTTCAGTGCTCAGCTTTCTTTATAGTCCAACTCTTACATCCATACTTGACAACTGGAAAAACCATAGCCTTGACTATGCAGACCTTTGTTGACAAAGTAACATCTCTGCTTTTTAATATGCTGTCTAGGTTGGTCATAACTTTCTTTCCAAGGAGTAAGTGTCTTTTAATTTCATGGCTACAGTCACCATCTGTAGTGATTTCGGAGCCCCTCAAAATAAGTTTCTCACTGTTTCCATTGTTTCCCCATCTATTTCCCATTAAGTGATGGGACCGGATGCCATGATCTTAGTTTTCTGAATGTCCAGTTTTAAGCCAACTTTTTCACTCTCCTCTTTCACTTTCATTAAGAAGCTCTTTAGTTTTTCTTTTATTTTTGCCATAAGGGTGGTGTCATCTGTGTATCTGAAGTTATTGATATTTCTCCTGGCAGTCTTGATTTCAGCTTGTGCTTCATTCTGCCCAGCATTTTGCATAATGTACTCTGCATATAAGTTAAGCAAGGAGGGTGACAATATATAGCCTTGACATACTCCTTTCCTGATTTGGAATCAGTTTGTTGCTCCACCTACAATTCTAACTGTTGCTTCTTGACCTGCATACAGATTTCTCAGGAGGTAGATCAGGTGGTCTGGTATTCAAATCTCTTTAAGAATTTTTCAGTTTGTTGATATACACACAGTCAAAGGATTTAGCATAGTCAATAAAGCAGAAGTAGATATTTTTCTGGAACTTTCTTGCTTTTTGATGATCTGGGACATGTTGGCAATTTGATCTCTGGTTTCTCTGCCTTTTCTAAATCCAGCTTGAACATCTGAGAGATCATGGTTCACATAATGTTGAAGCCTGGCTTGGAAAATTTTGAGCTTTACTTTGCTAGCTAGTGTGTGAGATGGGAGAAATTTTGCAGTAGTTTGAACATTCTTTGGCATTGCCTTAATGAAAAAGACTGACTTTTTCCAGTCTTGTGGCCATTGCTGAATTTTCCAAATTTGCTGACATGTTGAGTGCAGCACTTTAACAGCATCATCTTTTAGGATTTGAAATAGCTCAACTGGAATTCCATCACCTCCCCTAGCTTTGTTCATAGTGATGCTTCCTAGGACCCACTTGACTTCACACTCCAGGATGTCTGACTCTAGCTGAGTGATCACACCATCATGGTTATCTGGGTCTGAAAATCTTTTTTGTATAGTTCTTCTGTGTATTCTTGCCACTTCTTCTTACTAACTTCTGCTTCTCTTAGGTCCATACCATTTCTATCCTTTATTATGCCCATCTTTCTATGAAGTGTTCCCTCAGTATCTCTAAATTTCTTGAAGATGTCTTTATTCTTTCCCATGCTGTTTTCCTCTATTTCTTTGCATTGATCACTGAGGAAAGCTTTCTTATCTCTCCTTGCTTTTCTTTCAAACTCTACATTCAAATGGGTATATATTTCCTTTTCTCCTTTGCCTTTCACTTCTCTTTTTTTCTCAGCTATTTGTAAAGCTTGCTCAGAGAACCATTTTGTCTTTTTGCCTTTCTTTTTCTCAGGGATGGTCTTGATCAATGCCTCCTGTGCAATGTCATGAACCTCCGTCCATAGTTCTTCAGGCACTCTGTCGATCAGATCTAGTCTATTGAATCTATTTGTCACTTCCACTATATAATCATAAGAGATTTGATTTAGGTCATACCTGAATTGTCTAGTGGTTTTCCATACTTTCTTCAATTTAAGTCTGAATATGGCAATAAAGAGTTCATGATCTGAGCCACAGTTAGCTCCTGGTCTTATTTTTGTTGACTGTATAGAGCTTCTCCTGGAGAAGGCAATGGCACCCCACTCCAGTGCTCTTGCCTGGAAAATCCCATGGGCAGAGGAGCCTGGTAGGCTGCAGTCCATGGGGTCACTAAGAGTCAGACACGACTGAGTGACTTCACTTTCACTTTTCACTTTCATGCATTGGAGAAGGAAATGGGAACCCACTCCAGTGTTCTTGCCTGGAGAATCCCAGGGACAGGGGGGCCTGGTGATCTGCCGTCTCAGGGGTCACACAGAGTCAGACACGACTGAAGTGACTTAGCAGCAGCAGCAGCATAGAGCTTCTCCATCTTTGGCTGCAAGAAATATATAATCAATGTGATTTCAGTATTGACCATCTGGTGATGTACGTGTAGAGTGTTCTCTTATGTTGTTGGAAGAGGGTGTTTTCTATGACCAGTGGGTTTTCTTGGCAAAAGTCTGTTAGCCTTTGCCCTGCTTTATTTTGTATTCCTAAGCCAAATTTGCCTGTTACTCCAGGTATCTCTTGACTTCCTACTTTTGCATTCCAGTCACCTATAATGAAAAGGACCTCTTTTTCGAGTGTTATTACTAGAAGGTCTTGTAGGTCTCCAGAGAATTGTTCAGCTTCTTCAGGTTACTTGTTGGGGCATAGATTTGGATTACTGTGATGCCTTGGAAATGAATAGAGATCATCTGTCATTTTTGAGATTGCATCCAAGTACTGCATTTCAGACTCTTGTTGAGTATGAGGACTACTTGCAGTCCAAGGGACTCAAGAGTCTTCTCCAACACCACCCTTTAAAAACATCAGTTCTTCAGCACTCAGCTTTCTTTATATTCCAGCTCTCACATTCATACAGACTACTGGAAAAACCATAGCTTTGACTATATGGACCTTTGTTCAGAAAGTAATATCCCTGCATTTTAACACACTGTCTAGGTATGTCATAGCTTTTCTTCCAAGGAGCATGCATCTTCTCATATCTTGGCAGCAGTTACTGTCTGTAGTGATTTTGTAGCCCAAGAAAGTAAAGTATGTCACTATTTCCATTGTTTCCCCATCTATTTGCCATGAAGTGATGGGCCCAGTTCCCATAATCTTAGTTTTATGAATGTTGACTTTTAAGCCAGCTTTTCACTCTCTTCTTTCAGCTTCATCAAGTGGCTCTTTAGTTCTTCTTCACTTTCTGCCATAAGGGTGGTGTCATCTGTATATATGAGGTTGTTCCTATTTCTCCCAGCAATCTTGGTTCCAGCTTGCGATACTGTTCTTATACTATTCCAGCTTCTCATACTGTTTATGGGGTTC
Organism: Bos indicus x Bos taurus; assembly: GCF_003369695.1. NCBI lineage: Eukaryota > Metazoa > Chordata > Mammalia > Artiodactyla > Bovidae > Bos > Bos indicus x Bos taurus. The sequence goes on along the minus strand of NC_040103.1, from coordinate 21,820,067 downwards.
TCAGGGCAAGAATGCTGAAGTGATTTCCTATTCCCTTCTCCAGTGGACCATATTTTGTAAGAACTCTCCACCATAACCCATCTGTCTTGGGTGGTCCTACATGCATCATGGAGCATATTTTCATTGAATTAAACAAGGCTGTGATCCATGTGATCAGTTTGGTTAGTTTTCTGGGATTGTGTGATTCCATTAATGAACTTAAAAAATGAAAAAAGTATCTTAAACTTTTTTAATATATTGGTTTGAAACAGTTATCTCAATATTTTAGCACTTGATTTCCAAAAGTTATGCAAGAGTTTGGTAACCCTAATTAATCTATGCTATAATTTGCCATTTAATAATAGTGCTATGTGTAATACAAGTTGAATATCAGATGGTGAAGTTTGCTTTAACCTGACACGGCAGCTGCTCATCATGTCACGTTTGTTTGTTTGTTTTCTATATAAGCTTGAATACCAACAAAAAGAATAATCATTTTTTTTTTTGCTCACACAAAAGAACTTTTTATAATCCTTACAATTGTCTTAGATGTTGTACAAAATTTTTCTCTGGTTTTGTAAGAAATTACCTCCAGTGTATTCCAGTTGATAATAGGTGAATTTAAATAGTTTGGAGTTTGTTGATATTGAGGATTACAGAGATCCAGTAACTTATCCACAGCTCCTAAGGAATTTCATTGTGCCAAGAGGAGGCTATCAGCTAGACAATGCCACAGTGTATCTAAAAATCAAGAGTTTGAAGTCATCTTTGATTCCTCCTTTGATAATGAGTCCTTAAACTGTCTAAAATAAAGGAGTTCTGTCAGTAAAACAGCATTCTCTCACCCAGATCCTGTTCTTTTCCCCATTTTACAACTCACTGATATTTTAAGGAGAATTTATATTAATTTTAACATAAGAATACTAGAGATACTTAAGATACTAAAGATTTTCTTTAGTTCAGTTCAGTTGCTCAGTCGTGTCCAGCTCTTTGCAACTCCAGGAACTGCAGCACGCCAGGCCTCCCTGTCCATCACCAACTCCCGGAGTTTACCCAAACTCATTTCCATTGAGTCAGTGATGCCATCCAACCATCTCATCCTCTGTTGTCCCCTTCTTCTCCCTCTTTCAATCTTTCCCAGGGTCTTTTCCAATGAGTCAGTTCTTCACATCAGGTGGCCAAAGTATTAGAATTTCAGCTTCAACATCAGTCCTTCCAATGAACACCCAGGACTGATCTCCTTTAGGATGGACTGGTTGCATCTCATTGCAGTCTGAGGGACTCTCAAGAGTCTTCTCCAACACCACAGTTCAAAAGTATCAATTCTTCAGCGCTCAGCTTTCTTTATAGTCCAACTTTCACATCCATACATGACCACTGGAAAAACCATAGCCTTGACTAGATGGACCTTTGTTAACAAAGTAATGTCTCTGCCTTTTAATACGCTGTCTAGGTTGGTCATAACTTTCCTTCCAAGGAGTAAGCGTCTTTTAATTTCATGGCTGCAATCACCATCTGCAGTGATTTTGGAGCCCAGAAAAATAAAATCACCCACTGTTTCCACTGTTTCCCCATCTATTTGCCAAGAAGTGATGGGACCAGATGCCATGATCTTAGTTTTCTGAATGGTGAGCTTTAAGCCAACTTTTTCACTCTCCTCTTTCATTTCTATCAAGAGGCTCTTTAGTTCCTCTTCACTTTCTGCCATAAGGGTGGTGTCATTGGTGTATCTGAGGCTATTGATATTTTCCCCGGCAATCGTGATTCCAGCTTGTGCTTCATCCAGCCCAGAGTTTCTCATGATGTACTCTGCATATAAGTTAAATAAATTGGGTGACAATATGCAACCTTGACATACTTCCTTTCCCTTTTGGAACCAGTCTGTTGTTCCATGTCCAGTTCTAACTGTTGCTTCTTGACCTGCATACAGATTTCTCAAGAGGCAGGTCAGGTGGTCTAGCATTTCCTTCTCTTCTAGAATTTTCCAGTTTATTGTGATTCACACAGTCAAAGGCTTTAGCATAGTCAATAAAGCAGAACTAAAGGGTGTCTTAAAAATATAGTACTTTTGACAGTTCTCAGGTCATAGAATTATTGATTTATACTCTGCAAATATATCCTAAGTATATTCACATGAATAATTAGAATTTGGGGCTTTGATATCATTTGGAAGCACACTATTTAGGTTGGATGGTTCTAGAATCAAACAGCCTCCACACAGTTCTTAGTTCCTGTACATTTCTTAGTTATTGCTTTTTACACTTTGGTAAATTATTTCTGTTCCCTTTGATTAAGTTCCCTCATCAATATAAAAGATAGGATCATGATAGCACATACCTCATAAGGTGTTCTGGACATTAAATTAGTATACCTAAAACTCTGTCATTTCATTTTATAAGTTGTGGCTAATATTAATTTGTTCAAAAGTTAAGCAAAAACATAATTTTGTCATTCTGTGAGCTTCAATAATTCATTAATTTGAATTCAATTTATTCTTCGTAAGTTGAATATAGGGCCTTGGATATCATCTGAAGTGTAGGTTACAATTAAATTGCTGATTACAGAGGATCACTAAAGATATTTGTGCTATGTAAAGAAGTCTATTATCTGTTCTATTCTAGTTTTTCAATGTCAGCTGCAATCTCTCTAAAAAAGTTGAAGTCAGCCTTTATTTTAAAAGCACTTTAAACACTTCCGTGAAATAATTTGATGTATTGGTATTAATGTAATTCTCATGGTACAGAAGAATAAATGGGCTGTTAAGAATATTGAAAAAATTAGGGAACACTGAATTTAAAGCATCTTCTTCAACTTTTGTCAGACATTATAAATGTAACCATAATATGCAGTTTCCTACTAAAGTTCAACATACTTAAAAGGTCTTTCTTTTTTTTTTCCTTTTATGATTTAGAAATGGTGGTTATAATATATTGAAAGAGTAAAACTTGCATTTTAATATATGAAAGCACTCCCAAATCATAACTGGGACAATTTTTCCTATAGGTCCAAATTACCTATTTGTTTAAAGACTGAAAAAAATTGGCATACAGAACTAGTCTAGAAGTGTCAGTAAATGTTAGAATAGATTTTGGAAGTCTTTCAAAGTATATACTTAACAAGTATATATTAGGTTACTTTGGGAGAATATAATACATTAGATCTTTATCTCTTGGTAATAGCCACCACTTATTAAATATATTCTATAAGAGATACTAAATATGTTGCATTTTATTAATAATATCTCAAGGACCAGTTCTGAGTTATCTTATAATTAGCATCAGCACCATTGACACTGTCAAAATTCTCCTCAGCTTCAAGAATTAATAGGAACCAAGTTTTATAGAATTCACTTACATGTGTGTTTCTGACCTAGTGTCTGGAGTGATAAATCCCATCTGAAGTGAGAAATCCTAAAAAGCAAAAAAGACAGACTGTTATTTTTCAGAGACCCCGTGTCTGAGGTCAGGGGCGACGGCCGGGAGGAGATACCCCACGCCCCAAGCCCGAAGCCAAGGGTGACGGGCAGGAGGAGCTACCCCATGCCCCTAAGCCCAAGGCCAAGGGCGGTGGTGGGGAGGAGAAACTGCACGACCGAGGCCAGGGGCGGTGGCCGGCAGGACCAACCCCAAGTCCAAGGAGCAGTGGCTGCGCGGGTGCAGGAGGGCCTAGAATAGCTATCCCACATTGAAGGTCAGGAAGTGTGGCGGTGAGGAGATACCCCTCATCCAAGGTAAGGAGCAATGGCTGCGCTTTGCTGGAGCAGCCGTGAAGAGCTACTCCACACCCAAGGTAAGAGAAACCCAAGTAAGACGGTACGTGTTGCAAGAGGGCATCAGAGGGCAAACACACTGAAACCATATTCACAGAAAACTAATCAATCTAATCACACGAGGACCACAGCCTTGTCTAACTCAATGAAACTAAGCCATGCCTGTGGGGCAACCCAAGACGGGCGGGTCATGTTGGAGAGATTTGACAGAATGTGGTACACTGGAGAAAGAAATGGCAAACCACTTCAGTATTCTTGCCTTGAGAACCCCATGAACAGTATGAAAAGGCAAAATGATAGGATACTGAAAGAGAAACTCCCCAGGTCAGTAGGTGCCCAATATGCTACATGTGATCAGTGGAGAAATAACTCCAGAAAGAATGAAGGGATGGAGCCAAAGCAAAAACAATACCCAGCTGTGGATGTGACTGGTGATAGAAGCAAGGTCTGATGCTGTAAAGAGAATATTGCATAGGAACCTGGAATGTCAGGTCCATGAATCAAGGCAAATTGGAAGTGGTCAAACAAGAGACAACAAGAATGAATGTCGACATTCTAGGAATCAGCGAACTCAAATGGACTGGAATGGTGAATTTAACTCAGATGACCATTATATCTACTACTGCAGGCAGGAATCCCTCAGAAGAAATGGAGTAGCCATCATGGTCAACAAAAGAGTCCGAAATGCAATTCCTGGATGCAATCTCAAAAACGACAGAATGATCTCTGTTCATTTCCAAGGCAAACCATTCAATATCACAGTAATCCAAGTCTATGCCCCAACCAGTAACGCTGAAGAAGCTGAAGTTGAATGGTTCTATGAAGACCTACAAGACCTTTTAGAAATAACACCCCCAAAAGATGTCCTTTTCATTATAGGGGACTGGAATGCAAAGGTAGGAAGTCAATAAACACCTGGAGTAACAGGCAAATTTGGCCTTGGACTATGGAATGAAGCAGGGCAAAGACTAATAGAGTTTTGCCAAGAAAATGCACTGGTCATAACAAACACCCTCTTCCAACAACACAAGAGAAGACTCTATACATGGACATCACCAGATGGTCAAAACCCAAATCAGATTGATTATATTCTTTGCAGCCAAAGATGGAGAAGCTCTATACAGTCAGCAAAAACACGACCAGGAGCTGATTGTGGCTCAGACCATGAACTCCTTATTGCCAAATTCAGACTGAAATTGAAGAAAGTGGGAAAACCACTAGACCATTCAGGTATGACCTAAATCAAATCCCTTATGATTATACAGTGGAAGTGAGAAATAGATTTAAGGGCCTAGATCTGATAGATAGAGTGCCTGATGAGTTATGGAATGAGGTTCGTGACATTGCACAGGAGACAGGGGTCAAGACCATTCCCATAGAAAAGAAATGCAAAAAATCAAAATGGCTGTCTGGGGAGGCCTTACAAATAGTTGTGAAAAGAAGAGAAGCAAAAAGCAAAGGAGAAAAGGAAAGATATAAACATCTGAATGTAGAGTTCCAAAGAATAGCAAGAAGAGATAAGAAAGCCTTCCTCAGCGATCAATGCAAAGAAATAGAGGGAAACAACAGAATGGGAAAGACTAGAGATCTCTTCAAGAAAATCAGAGATTCCAAAGGAATATTTCATGCAAAGATGAGCTCGATAAAGGACAGAAATGGTATGGACCTAACAGAAGCAGAAGATATTAAGAAGAGATGGCAAGAATACACAGAAGAACTGTACAAAAAAGATCTTCACGACCCACATAATCACGATGGTGTGATCACTGACCTAGAGCCAGATATCCTGGCATGTGAAGTCAAGTGGGCCTTAGAAAGCATCACTACGAACAAAGCTAGTGGAGGTGATGGAATTCCAGTTGAACTATTCCAAATCCTGAAAGATGATGCTGTGAAAGTGCTGCACTCAATAGGCCAGCAAATTTGGAAAACTCAGCAGTGGCCACAGGACTGGAAAAGATCAGTTTTCATTCCAATCCCAAAGAAAGGCAATGCCAAAGAATGCTCAAACTACCGCACAATTGCACCCATCTCACACACTAGTAAAGTACTGCTCAACATTCTCCAAGCCAGGCTTCAGCAATATGTGAACCATGAACTTCCTGATGTTCAAGCTGGTTTTAGAAAAGGCAGAGGAACCAGGGATCAAATTGCGAACATCTGCTGGATCATAGAAAAAGCAAGAGAATTCCAGAAAAACATCTATTTCTGCTTTATTGACTATGCCAAAGCCTTTGACTGTGTGGATCACAATAAACTGTGGAAAATTCTGAAAGAGATGGGAATACCAGACCACCTGATCTGCCTCTTGAAAAATTTGTATGCAGGTCAGGATGCAACAGTTAGAACTGGACATGGAACAAAAGACTGGTTCCAAATAGGAAATGGAGTTCGTCAAGGCTGTATATTGTCACCCTGTTTATTTAACTTATATGCAGAGTACATCATGAGAAGTGATGGACTGGAAGAAACACAAACTGGAATCAAGATTGCTGGGAGAAGCATCAGTAAATTCAGATATGCAGATGACACCACCCTTATGGCAGAAAGTGAAGAGGAACTCAAAGGCCTCTTGATGAAAGTGAAAGTGGAAAGTGAAAAAGTTGGCTTAAAGCTCAACATTCAGAAAACGAAGATCACAGCATCCGGTCCCACCACTTCATGGGAAATAGATGGGGAAACAGTGTCAGACTTTATTTTTCTGGGCTCCATAATCACTACAGCTGGTGACTGCAGCCATGAAATTAAAAGATGCTTACTCCTTGGAAGGAAAGTTATGATCAACCTAGATAGAATATTCAAAAGCAGAGATGTTACTTTGCTAACAAAGGTCCGGCTAGTCAAGGCTATGGTTTTTCCTGTGGTCATGTATGGATGTGAGAATTGGACTGTGAAGAAAGCTGAGCGCTGAAGAATTGATGCTTTTGAACTGTGGTGTTGGAGAAGACTCTTGAGAGTGCCTTGGACTGCAAGGAGATCCAACCAGTCCATTCTGAAGGAGATCAGCCCTGGAATTTCTTTGGAAGGAATGATGCTAAAGCTGAAACTCCAGTACTTTGGCCACCTCATGTGAAGAGCTGACTCATTGGAAAAGACTGTGATGCTGGGAGGGATTGGGGGCAGGAGGAGAAGGGGACGACAGAGGATGAGATAGCTGGATGGAATCACTGACTTGATGGACGTGAGTCTGAGTGAACTCTGGGAGTTGGTGATGGACAGGGAGGCCTGGCGTGCTGTCATTCATGGGGTCACAAAGAGTCGGACACGACTGAGTGACTGATCTGGTCTGATCTCTGAAGGTTCAAGGCACCGTTTAGATAAACTTCTTGAGAGCTTGTATCATTGTTTCAGTCTGAGTACATCTGGAGAAGCTTGCCCAGAGCTACTAAAATGTGCCAGAGTTTTGGGCTGAATTCCTGGTAATCATCTATTTCTGTGATGTTAATTGACACTGATGATGGTGGCTTCCCTGACCTTCATTTCCTCAGACTCTCCAAGAGTTTAAATATTCAAAACCTCCTCTCTTGAAATGCATAAGGTGGCTTTTTTCTTTTTTATGATATTTGATTGACACAAACCTTATGAAGTAGGTATCATTATTCCCTTTATACAAATCAGGGATATTATAATCAAAAAGGTTAGATAACACGTACAAATATCATACGACAAATACATGACTACACTGACATTTGGTTTAACCCTATCCCTAACCCTAACCATTCAAAGATGGTTTTGCCCAGTGAAGAACACATCCGCCATTACATTATGAGGTTGCTACTAAAAGTGGTGTGTCTTATACTACATTACTCTACGCTGCATTCATGGCACCCCACTCCAGTACTCTTGCCTGGAAAATCCCATGGATGGAGGAGCCTGGTAGGCTGCAGTCCGGTGGGTCACAAAGAGTCAGGCACGACTGAGCGACTTCACTTTCACTTTTCACTTTCATGCATTGGAGAAGGAAATGTCAACCCACTCCAGTGTTCTTGCCTGGAGAATCCCAGGGGTGGGGGAGCCTGGTGGGCTGCCGTCTACAGCGTCACACAGAGTCGGACATGACTGAAGTGATTTAGCAGCAGCAGCAGCATTCATTTGGACTTAATATTATAAATTATACATTTTACTTTGTACTTTTAAAAAATCTAAAACTTTTAGTACTTTTTCACTTTACTCATAAAGTTTTTCGGAGAAGGCAATGGCACCCCACTCCAGTACTTTTGCCTGGAGAAGCCCATGGATGGAGGAGCCTGGTAGGCTGTAGTACATGGGGTCGCTTGGAGTCGGACAGGACTGAGCGACTTCCTTTTCACTTTTCACTTTCATTCATTGGAGAAGGAAATGGCAACCCACTCCAGTGTTCTTGCCTGTAGAATCCCAAGGACGGGGGAGCCTGGTGGGCTTCCGTCTCTGGGGTCGCACAGAGTCGGACAGGACTGAAGTGACTTAGCAGCAGCAGCATAAAGTTTTTTATTTAAAGACTTTTAAAAACTTTAGAGTGTTCTTATTAATTTCATTATAGTATATAATGTTGGGAAGATTTATTGTTTCTATGTGAATATGTGTGTATATACATTTGCATCTTTGCCCATCTTCCGAATTTTTCCATTTTAGATTTCTAATTTTTTTCTTCAACTAATTAGGAAGTTGTACCATCTTTTTTTATTCTAAAAATTATAATATATAAAATAAAATTATTAGGATAAATTTTGTGAACATTCTTAAGGATTGTGTTTCTAGAAATGTGATATGTTTTTCTCCCACCAGCAATATCTGTAAGTAATAATTGTATTGTCCTTTTATGGAATGGAATTCAATTATTTGTAATTTTATTGTTGTATACAAATTACATTTTATTTACTTGTAGATTGTTCAAAAGTTTGTTGCTCTATCTTTTGCCAGAAACCGTATTAGATACTGGAGATATAATTATCAGACAGATGTGGTATGGACTCTCTTTTTCTGAAATTTACAATAGAATGAGGAAGATGGAAATGAAACAAATATTTTAGGAATAAATGTAAAATTACATCTATGGTAGGTTCTATAAAGCAGAGTACAAGGTGATAAGTTATAGAAGGACAGAGAAGTATTCTTGGAAGAAAAGTGTATATAGAGGCACTCTGGCAGGAGAAAGCTTTGTTCCCTGGCAGCAAGACCAGGGCACTTGATGCAGAGAGAGAGAGAAAGAGATTTGACAATTTTGATGCTCATGCTTCTGAAGAGTTAGGTAGGTCAATGTTAAACAAAAGAAAACAAAAATTAAAAAATTAGATGGTACTTAATCCTTTTCTTGGATCTAGATGATAAGCCATTGAAATATTTTTAAATACAGCATAGTTTTATCTGATGTGACTTAAACAATGCCATTATTTTTATATGGAAAATTGATTGGAAGGAAGCCTATATGGTTTTGTGGAAACAAAGTAAAAAATATTTGACATAAGTGATGGAAAAATTTGGAGGTACATTTTAAGGGAGTGGTAAGGTCTTGGACATTCAGGATGAAGAAAAGGATTGAGCCAGGAATGACTTTTTCCTGAATTTTATCAAGAGATGGACACAGATAAGGAGGACTAGTTTAGTGAGTAAAAGCATCATAGAATTTATTTGGCTGTGTTAAGTGTCAGTTGCCTTTGAAAACTGGGAAAAAAGAACAAGTTTCAAGTGTGCTTGTTTATATCCATGTTCAATTTGAAGTACAAAGGAAACTTCACAGCTGGAAATACAAAAATTACTGCCACCCACATATTAATTGAAAGCATGAATAAAAATACAATTATTTAATGAGGTTTTGAGAGTTAATAGAGAATAGCTTCATAGATGAGAAGGACGAAATAATCACAATATATTATATAGTTTATTTCAACTTGTGTATCAGTTGAAAAATTTTAGAACCTTTGATTATTTTTACCTTGAATATTTTCTTTCTATATGTACCTAAATGTTTTAACAATTATAGCTAAATCAAATATTTGTTTCTAAGCATCAAAGAATTGATGCTTTTGAACTGTGGTTTTGGAGAAGACTCTTGAGAGTCCCTTGGACTGCAAGGAGATCCAACCAGTCCATCCTAAAGGAGATCGGTCCTGGGTGTTCATTGGAAGGACTGATGTTGAAGCTGAAATTCCAATACTTTGGCCACCTCATGTGAAAAGTTGACTCATTGGAAAAGACCCTGATGGTGGGAGAGATTGGGGGCAGGAGGAGAAGGGGACGACAGAGGATGAGATGGCTGGATGGCATCACTGACTCGATGGACATGAGTTTGGTGGCATACCGACTCGATGGACATGAGTTTGAGTGAACTCTGGGAGTTGGTGATGGGCAGGGAGGCCTGGCCTGCTGTGATTCATGGGGTCACAAAGAGTCGGACACGACTGAGCGACTGAACTGAACTGAACTGATACTTATTTTCTGTACAAAAGTATTAAAAGTTTATGAAAATATATATCTTGCCTTTGCTTTTATTTTAATAATTACTACTCATGAATAAATCATTATATTTAGCTTCTATTTTTTTTTATTTTACCAACATCTAGAAAATGCCATTATTAATGCTTACATAAACTTCTTTTTCCATCTTAAATTTTCCCATTCATTTGGTTTGTGAAGTGCATGATATTAACTGTGAATTTTAACTGACTGATGTTAATTGATTATCAGATACCTACTCAATTCTCTCAACTCAATTTGTTGAGTAATCTACCTCTTAGCCATTGAGTTTTACTTCTACATTTTATTTATAGGAAGCTTTTATACATACTAAGGGTACTTGAAATAGTCTATTCTATACACTGATTCTGTTTGTCTATTTGTTCCCTTTATCATTTTTAGGGAATGACTGTTTTTGAACTATATATATACATATATGTATAATTTTCCTCAATGTTATTTTTAGTAAAGCCTGTATTAATGGAATGAATAACTGTGAAAATGGAAAAATTTGAAATAACTTGATAAATTGAATATATGTATAGTCTTTAATGCACTCCTTTGTTATTTAAAAAAGTAAAAATTAAAATAGGCATGTTGCAAAGACTAAAGATAGTGATACACCAGAAAAATTATGATTTACCAGATCTTCAAAATTATCATAAATGATTTAAATATACTAAAAACCACATAGATAAAGCTTTCATTTATCCAAAATTTTGAAGAATGTTCATATTCATAAATAGATTTGCTCTTACTGTGTAACTTCTGATAAACAGAATTTTGCATTTGCCTATATGAGTGAGTTCTTTAAATCACTCATAGCATCAATTTAGACTTACACTAAAGAAAATATTTTTTTAAAAATACCTTCTAATTACTAAGAGTATCTTTTAAAAAATTGATTTTTCTTTCCAGTTAAGAAATTGGTGTTTATTAATGAAGTATTATTTTTATTATTATTTCAAAATTTTTCAGAAGATTTAGTTCCTTTTACTTTATCTATAGCAGTTGGCTAACCAAAACAAAAAAAATTTAATCATAATACAATATGTTTTGTATATAGCTTTTAATTTATCAGAAGTTATTGGTTTTATTTTGAACAGTTGTGCTCAGATAAGCACAATTTTTCCCCTTCTATAGTAGCTCAATATACTTTAATATGAAATATTTTGTTCTTCTTTTATAACTATTTAAAATATTAGACTTTACTATGTTAATTTTAAACAAAAATAATGCTAAGGATATTAAGTTTACAATTAACAATAATAGTTTATTATAGCCTTCAATCATACTCAAAATAAATTCTTTATTTTAGAATCCAGTATATTGTAGAATAGAGCTTTGGTTTTGAGTTTTAATGTTTCATGATTTTATAGCAGTTGTGACTTTTACACAGAATGATTACACAGTGAAAATTTTAAAAAGGAATTTCCACTGTAGAAGTATTCTGTTTCAAGTCTATGATCTTATAAATTACTTTCCACATTATATATAGAGAGAAATATTATTAGAAAGAAATAACTTTTCTCTAAACTTGGTTTTGAAGAGTGAGGCATTATGGATAAGTGAGTGATGGCCAAGAATATCTTCCTTGAAGCTGATAATATGCTGGTCAGTGATAACTATTCTATATGACTTCTCTGTGAGCTGAATCAAAAATTGAGAGTATATAATTCCTGAATAAAACACTCATCTCAAGGGAATTGATCCATACTTTAACAGTAGATCAGTCTTATCTCTCTATAAAAGTACCTGTGTTTTAATAATATTCAAAAACAGAGAAGTTTTTCGCCTGACCTGTGCATCACTTGTAGAGTGCTTTAAATAATATAAGCATTTGTACTGAAACCTGAATCACTTTAATTGGATTCTATTGCAATGAGTCCCAGGTGTCTTCATTTCTTTAGAACTCTGTTAGCAGATGATTCTAAAGTAGAGCTGTGATTAACACAAGAAAATGAGTAACACAAGAAAATGAGTAACACAATATAGAAAAGAATGCATTCCTTACTACCATTTTATAAATCTAATTGAAAATTCCTTGTAATTTTGTTAGAAAAGCTTGGAAGAAATAGAGTGTGATGAAACTGGTGTTATAGAAAGAGCACTGGATTGAGAGTGAGAGAACTGAAGGTCTTTCTCATTGAATGTCTAGTTCTGCTTTTACTCTATATACTGACCCACAAATAAAAGAGTGTACCAGATAATTATAGCAGACCTGTGCTTGTCTCCTCATTTCCATTTTTTCTTTCCCTTTTCCAATAACTCCAGGCATCTCTTTGACAATCCACATAGTTATGGGGAAGTTGCCCCCACTCCTGGCTCAAGAGGCATGGCCTGTTATTCTTTCAAAACCATCAGTATATTCATCTTTCTTGGTCATGAGTATGGGCATAAAACTCAAGCAAACCAATATTTAACATATTGCTTGGAATTTTAGAGAAAAGGGACATTCTCTTTGTTGGAGGGTATAGGCTTAGATAATAAAAAATACACTTGTGATGCAGGAGACCCAGTTTCAATCCCTGGGTCAGGAAGATCCCCTGGAGAAGGAAATGGCAACCCATTCCAATATTCTTGCCTTGAAAAAATCCCATGGACAGTGGAGCCTGGTGGGCTACAGTCCATGGGGTTGCAAGAGTTGGACATGACTTAGCAACTAAACCACCACCACCACAGTATATGCATGTAGGGCAGGGATTTGTGTCAGATACTTTTGCCACTGTTTAAAAACAGAGTTCAACTGAGTAAATTTTAAGGGTCTTATTGGCTTTATTCAGTGACTTGTGAATCAAGCAGCATCAAATCTAGGAGATGGAAATGAGCCCTGAAGAACTGTACATAACAAAAGGTATTTTATAAGCAGAATGGAGGAGGAACAAGGAAGTTATACAAGCAAAAAGTAGATTGGTTGTGGCAAAGTCACTTTTCCTTTAAGGCAGGGGTCCATCAGGCAGATTACCTAACTAGTGCTGATCAGGCAATTCCTGACTGGTTGAAGATTCCATTTCTGAGAGAGCCAAAACTATGTAAGTTTCAGTTTGGTAATGTGGGGCTTAGCATAAGTGACTCCATTTTGAGCCTGTTGGTTTGTTTGTGACACCATCAAAATGAAGTCACCTGGAGAAGAAAGCTAAAGCACAAAGAAAGGCAAGACTAAAAGAATTACATAAAAATTGTCTTCTTCATATAATAGTCTTCTGTGTAAAACTTGATGTAAAATCCTCTCTGCTTTTACACCAATGCATGACTTTTATTTTCAAGCCAGTTGAATTTGCCTTTCTATCACTTGTAATTCTTGCAACTAAATTAATTCTGATATAGTAATCCTTAAGGCCTCTTCCAGTTTTAATATTTTTTACATTGTAATACTTAAAATTTAAAATAATTGGTACAGCATGAAAAGATTGTGGTCCAGATTAACCTGAAACTCTGTCAAATGCACTAAGAAGTGAGCATTATGGCACATCTCAGAGATCACTAGACTGAGGAGAAATATTTCTATTAGATACGCGATCTTCAAGTATCCTGTGAGAAACAATTTTGTAAAAAATAAAGCAATGTTTTAATATGCATTAAATATGATAGATTAAGAGGTTTCTAAAATTGCCAGACTCAGTGTAGTTTCATCTCTCCAAAATTATACATATTTGAAGAACACTTGAAATTAAAAGACACTTACTCCTTGGAAGGAAAGTTATGACCAACCTGGATAGCATATTCAAAAGCAGAGACATTACTTTGCCAACAAAGGTTCGTCTAGTCAAGGCTATGGTTTTTCCTGTGGTCATGTATGGATGTGAGAGTTGGACTGTGAAGAAGGCTGAGCACCAAAGAATTGATGCTTTTGAACTGTGGTGTTGGAGAAGACTCTTGAGAGTCCCTTGGACTGCAAGGAGATCCAACCAGTCCATCCTAAAGGAGATCAGCCCTGGGATTTTTTTGGAAGCAAAGATGCTAAAGCTGAAACTCCAGTACTTTGGCCACCTCATGTGAAGAGCTGACTCATTGGAAAAGACTGATGCTGGGAGGGATTGGAGGCAAGAGGAGAAGGGGATGACAGAGGATGAGATGGCAGGATGGCATCACTGACTCGATGGAAGTGAGTCTGAGTGAACTCCGGGAGTTGGTGATGGACAGGGAGGCCTGGCATGCTGCGATTCATGGGGTCGCAAAGAGTCGGACACGACTCAGTGACTGATCTGATCTGATCTGATCTGTAAACAGCAAACACTTTTTTGAGCCCTGCCCACTAGAATTGAAGGTCAAACCACTAACACTGAGTTTCAGCAGGACGTATCTGAGCATTTCTAGTTCAATACTTTAAGACTCCACATCATTCTCCCTGCAGCTAATATATTTTTGGCTTTGTCTAAAATGCTCTATGTTTTGCATGGAATTTACGTCCAACTCTCAGTGTGCCCCAGGGTAGCCCTAAGCTAATGATAGCCTGAGACAGGGAGGGTAGCAAATGCCAACCTCTTTCCTTGTAGTCTGATCAGATCTTTGAAGCAATTTATACTCCTGAGTCCCTATTGGTTTAGATTGAAGTTGTTATCTAAATGAGAATATGTTCTTGCCTAAGTATTTTCCCCTTCTCTATTAAGTTATCTCACTTCTTTTCTCCAGAGAGCTCTCCCTCAGTTAATCATATGAATAAAATTCTGCATCTCAAACCAGTTGGTAGATATCTCCTTCTCCCTGCCTTTTCTTCTGGTCCAAGAATCTTTACCTGGGGAACATGCTAAGTTCTTTAATCCCCTAAAAACTGTAACCACTACTAGCACTTAACATTTTCATTGCACAGGCCTAGAATTCAGATCCTGGTGACTTACTACCCATTTCCATACATTCCTATCTTTCTCTCTGGAACTCTGCTTATTCTAAATTATTCATTGATATTTGTTTTATATGATGAGATTGGGAGATGAAGGAATGGACTGTGAGAGTTCTAGTCCAGATAATTGTATATTTTAAAGCATTTCAAATGTCATTGTGTTCTCTTGGGTGATCTCTATTATAATAGCTATAACATTGAAATGATTGTAGATATCAATATAAATCAATAGAACTTTAAACATAAAGATTGCTATGTCTCTATTTAAGTGCCTTTATTTATTTTCTATCTATGTATTGCATATGGAGGGTGGTGCTTTCTACTTGGTTTTATATGAACTACATACTAGAATCACATACTAAATGTTTCCTTGCTGACACCTTTTTTACATTGCAAAGCCTCATATTAGATTTGGACTTTGAAAGCACTACAAGCGATGGCCCCTCTGGGATACTTCATTTTTTGTTTTCTCACTGTGTTTGTGTTTCTTTCACTATGTGACACAAGGATGCATTCTGCCCTGCAGCTGTAGCTGTTCTCCTTTGTTTAAACTCAGAATATAAAATGTTTATGGGGAATAATTGAGTCAAGATAAGCAATAGTTAGCCAGTAGAGGTTTTCCAAATTGAAATAATTAGTGTAGGGAAGTAGATAGAGAATAAGCCAACATTTGAGTGAACTGCAGTTAAGGGGGTTAAGCCATTGGAAGAAGCACTGGATAGGTGACCTTAGTGCCCCTTCCAATTCTGAGATTTTGTTATTCCCTAAAATGATATAGAGTAAAAGAGCGAAGATTTTAAGTGGTAAAGCATTGTTATTTTTAAGTAAAATAAAACCTGAACATTTTCATCCTTTATATTCCTGACAAGTCGGAGAGATATGGTGACATTTAAGTTTGACCCAAATTTCTTAATTTTTTTTTATATTTCTCATTGTGTCAAAAAATGTTTTTTCGCTTACCGCAGTTTCAAGAGGAAGTCAGAATGTTTCTGACTACTTTTCATTTAAGAAATGATGTGCTTTTAAAGAGGTAGTTAATGTCTTGAAAACTCTATAAGAGTTTTTGACTAATCGAATTGAGTGTGTTTTTTTTTTTTAATGAGATTGAGGAGTCGAACAGGAATACACATTCCATCAGTTCTTTTTGTAATGGAATTTTTAAAATAAATCTAAAATCCATATGTTACATTTCCCATTTCTTTGTTAAACCAGAATAATTCAAGGATTTTTTTCCCTTTTAAAATTAACAAAACAGATATAGACAACTTGAGTGAATTTGTGAAAAGCTACAGTTAAATGCTAATAAGCTCAAAAAATCTAATTAATGGCTTCCAGTTACCTATCAAGCTACTTTCTGGGTTTAAAAATATGCAAGCTAAAGTTCACATAGCTTTTAAATTAGACAAGATATACAAGATACATTTTTAAGTATGTAAAAGAGTATTTTGCATTATGAAACTTCTAAATTTCAATCTCTACTTCTTACTTACATTGGTACAGTATTTTGTTCTATAAATAAGTATATACATGTAGGACCTAAGAAAAACAACTCTCAGGATATAGCAAACTAAAGAACTTTTAAAAATAAACTCCTACAAGCATAATCCCATTGTTGTTATTTACTTGCAAACTCTGTCTGACAGATGTGGTCCACTGGAGAAGGGAATGGCAAACCACTTCAGTATTCTTGCCTTGAGAACCCCATGAACAGTATCAAAAGGCAAAATGATAGGATACTGAAAGAGAAACTCCCCAGGTCAGTAGGTGCCCAATATACTACGGGAGATCAGTGGAGAAATAACTCCAGAAAGAATGAAGGGATGGAGCCAAAGCAAAAACAATACCCAGTTGTGGATGAGACTGGTGACAGAAGCAAGGTCCGATGCTGTAAAGAGCAATATTGCATAGGAACCTGGAATGTCAGGTCCATGAATCAAGGCAAATTG
Organism: Bos indicus x Bos taurus; assembly: GCF_003369695.1. NCBI lineage: Eukaryota > Metazoa > Chordata > Mammalia > Artiodactyla > Bovidae > Bos > Bos indicus x Bos taurus. The sequence goes on along the minus strand of NC_040103.1, from coordinate 21,803,101 downwards.
GAAGTGGTCAAACAAGAGACAACAAGAATGAATGTCGACATTCTAGGAATCAGCGAACTCAAATGGACTGGAATGGTGAATTTAACTCAGATGACCATTATATCTACTACTGCGGGCAGGAACCCCTCAGAAGAAATGGAGTGGCCATCATGGTCAACAAAAGAGTCCGAAATGCAATTCCTGGATGCAATCTCAAAAACGACAGAATGATCTCTGTTCATTTCCAAGGCAAACCATTCAATATCACAGTAATCCAAGTCTATGCCCCAACCAGTAACGCTGAAGAAGCTGAAGTTGAATGGTTCTTTGAAGACCTACAAGACCTTTTAGAACTAACACCCCAAAAAAGATGTCCTTTTCATTATAGGGGACTGGAATGCAAAAGTAGGAGGTCAAGAAACACCTGGAGTAACAGGCAAATTTGGCCTTGGACTATGGAATGAAGCAGGGCAAAGACTAATAGAGTTTTGCCAAGAAAATGCACTGGTCATAACAAACACCCTCTTCCAACAACACAAGAGAAGATTCTATATATGGACATCACCAGATGGTCAACACCAAAATCAGACTGATTATATTCTTTGCAGCCAAAGATGGAGAAGCTCTATACAGTCAGCAAAAACAAGACCAGGAGCTGACTGTGGTTCAGATCATGAACTCTTTATTGCCAAATTCAGACTGAAATTGAAGACAGTAGGGAAAACCACTAGACCATTCAGGTATGACCTAAATCAAATCCCTTATGATAATACAGTGGAAGTGAGAAATAGATTTAAGGTCTTAGCTCTGATAGATAGAGTGCCTGATGAACTATGGAATGAGGTCCGTGACATTGTACAGGAGACAGGGATCAAGACCATCCCCATGGAAAAGAAATGCAAAAAAGCAAAATGGCTGTCTGGGGAGGCCTTACAAATAGCTGTGAAAAGAAGAGAAACAAAAAGCAAAGGAGAAAAGGAAACATATAAGCATCTGAAAGCAGAGTTCCAAAGAATAGCAAGAAGAGATAAGAAAGCCTTCCTCAGTGATCAATGCAAATAAATAGAGGAAAACAACAGAATGGGAAAGACTAGAGATCTCTTCAAGAAAATTAGAGATACCAAGGGAACATTTCATGCAAAGATGGGCTCAATAAAGGACAGAAATGGTATGGACCTAACAGAAGCAGACGATATTAAGAAGAGGTGGCGAGAATACACAGAAGAACTGTACAAAAAAGATCTTCACGACCCACATAATCATGATGGTGTGATCACTGACCTAGAGCCAGACATCCTGGGATGTAAAGTCAAGTAGGCCTTAGAAAGCATCGCTACAAACAAAGCTAGTGGAGGTGATGGCATTCCAGTTGAGCTATTTCAAATCCTGAAAGATGATGCTGTGAAAGTGGTGCACTCAATATGCCAACAAATTTGGAAAACTCAGCAGTGGCCACAGGACTGGAAAAGGTCAGTTTTCATTCCAATCCCAAAGAAAGGCCATGCCAAAGAATACTCAAACTACCACACAATTGCACTCATCTCACATGCTAGTAAAGTAATGCTCAAAATTCTCCAAGCCAGACTTCAGCAATATGTGAACCGTGAACTTCCTGATGTTCAAGCTGATTTTATAAAAGGCAGAGGAACCAGAGATCAAATTGCCAACATCTGCTGGATTATTGAAAAAGCAAGAGAGTTCCAGAAAAACATCTACTTCTGCTTTATTGACTATGCCAAAGCCTTTGACTGTGTGTATCACAATAAACTGTGGGAAATTCTTCATGAGATGGGAATACCAGACTACCTGATATGCCTCTTGAGAAACTTGTATGCAGGTCAGGAAGCAACAGTTAGAACTGGACATGGAACAACAGACTGGTTCCAAATAGGAAAAGGAGTACATTAAGGCTGTATATTGTCACCCTGCTTATTTAACTTATATGCAGAATACATCATGAGAAACGCTGGACTGGAAGAAGCACAAGCTGGAGTCAAGATTGCTGTGAGAAATATCAATAACCTCAGATATGCAGATGACACCACCCTTATGTCAGAAAGTGAAGAGGAACTAAAAAGCCTCTAGATGAAAGTGAAAGTGGAGAGTAAAAAAGTTGGCTTAAAGCTCAGCATTCAGAAAACGAAGATCATGGCATCTGGTCCCATCACTTTATGGGAAATAGATGGGGAAACAGTGGAAACAGTGTCAGACTTTATTTTTCTGGGCTCCAAAATCACTGCGGATGGTGACTGCAGCCATGAAATTAAAAGACACTTACTCACTGGAAGGAAAGTTATGACCAATATAGATAGCATATTCAGAAGCAGAGACATTACTTTGCCAACAAAGGTTCATCTAGACAAGGCTATGGTTTTTTCTGTGGTCATGTATAGATGTGAGAGCTGGACTGTGAAGAAGGCTTAGCACCAAAGAATTGATGCTTTTGAAGTGTGGTGTTGGAGAAGAGTCTTGAGAGTCCTTTGGACTGCAAGGAGATCCAACCAGTCCATTCTGAAGGAGATCAGCCCTGGGATTTCTTTGGAAGAAGTGATGCTGAAGCTGAAACGCCAGTACTTTGGCCACCTCATGCGAAGAGTTGACTCATTGGAAAAGACTCTGATGCTGTGAGGGATTGGGGGCAGGAGGAGAAGGGGACGACAGAGGATGAGATGGCTGGATGGCATTGCTGACTCGATGGACGTGTCTGAGTGAACTCCGGGAGTTGGTGATGGACAGGGAGGCCTGGCGGGCTGCGATTCATGGGGTCGCAAAGAGTCAGACACGACTGAGCGACTGAACTGAACTGAACTGACATCACCTAGAAGAGTAGCTTAAATGCAGAAGAGATAAATTAAAACATGTATCTTTTAGGAATGAACACTTGCTTATGAAAGGTTCCTGTAGCTGTTTCTAAATTGTATGCTTTTTACCTCTTTTTTAGAATTGTTAATTGTTTCAGATGCTTTATAGTAAAAAAAGAAAACAGCATAACTTTAGTGAAACACTTGATAGGAAATTTTATTTTTTGTACTTTTCCCCCAGCTTTATTAAGATATAATTGATATATAGCATTGTATGAGTTTAGGGTGTACGGCATAATGATTGGATAGCATCTACTCCTGCCCAACTAGGAAGTCTAAACAGAAATCTGGGAGCCACAGAGTCCATCATGCAGCTGTGCTATTTCAGGGAACTAACAATTCTTGCACTTTATTCCTCACTCTGAAATAACAGGTGTAAAGCTGGAAGCAGAAAGTATATTTCCTGGCTATTACTAGGAATTAGTTTGATAGTTTGTAGAAGTTCAATGATACATACTCACTGGTCTCTATCATCTAGTGATTTGAGTTTTCCCATTTATTGTAATTAAAAGCATGCGACTATGGCATAGCTTCAAGTGGGAAATCAGCTTAAAATTTATCCCCACATAACCCTTTATTAATAATGGCATCATAAAAGCCTTTGACAAAATTCAACACCCATTTATGAGAAAAACTCTCCAGAAAGCAGGAATAGAAGGAACATACCTCAACATAATAAAAGCTATATATGACAAACCCACAGCAAACATTATCCTCAATGGTGAAAAATTGAAAGCATTTCCTCTAAAGTCAGGAACAAGACAAGGGTGCCCACTTTCACCATTACTATTCAACATAGTTTTGGAAGTTTTGGCTACAGCAATCCGAGCAGAAAAAGAAATAAAAGGAATCCAAATTGGAAAAGAAGAAGTAAAACTCTCACTATTTGCAGATGACATGATCCTCTACATAGAAAACCCTAAAGACTCCACCAGAAAATTACTAGAGCTAATCAATGATTATAGTAAAGTTGCAGGATATAAAATCAACACACAGAAATCCCTTGCATTCCTATACACTAATAATGAGAAAACAGAAAGAGAAATTAAGGAAACAATTCCATTCACCATTGCAACGAAAAGAATAAAATACTTAAGAATATATCTACCTAAAGAAACTAAAGACCTATATATAGAAAACTATAAAACACTGGTGAAAGAAATCAAAGAGGACACTAATAGATGGAGAAATATACCATGTTCATGGATTGGAAGAATCAATATAGTGAAAATGAGTATACTACCCAAAGCAATTTATAGATTCAATGCAATCCCTATCAAGCTACCAACAGTATTCTTCACAGAGCTAGAACAAATAATTTCACAATTTCTATGGAAATACAAAAAACCTCAAATAGCCAAAGCGATCTTGAGAAAGAAAAATGGAACTGGAGGAATCAACCTATCTGACTTCAGGCTCTACTACAAAGCCACAGTTATCAAGACAGTATGGTACTGGCACAAAGACAGAAATATAGATCAATGGAACAAAATAGAAAGCCCAGAGATAAATCCACGCACATATGGGCACCTTATCTTTGACAAAGGAGGCAAGAATATACAGTGGATTAAAGACAATCTCTTTAACAAGTGGTGCTGGGAAATCTGGTCAACCACTTGTAAAAGAATGAAACTAGAACACTTTCTAACACCATATACAAAAATAAACTCAAAATGGATTAAAGATCTCAACGTAAGACCAGAAACTATAAAACTCCTAGAGGAGAACATAGGCAAAACACTCTCTGACATACATCACAGCAGGATCCTCTATGACCCACCTCCCAGAATATTGGAAATAAAAGCAAAAATAATAATAATAATAATAATAATGGCATCATAGATACCTATTCATACTGGTATTGAGAAAGATTTGTTGAGTTGGTTTCATGTATGATGTGTTTCCTGCCCATAGCATCAGTATATTTAAATAATTTGCTAAATTCATTCACAGGGATTTTTAAACTGACAAACAATATCAGTCTTATTTCCAAGTCTGACTTCATACCTCTCCTGCTCTTTCTTTTTATGTTAGTATGGCTAAATACTGAAACCTGGCACTTAGCATCAAATTACAGGGGCTCAAACCTGCACTATATTCTGGAGTCCTGTATTCTCATTCCAGCCTGGCTGACAACAAGAAGTGAGGGCTAAAACAGTCATCCTGCTCTGTGTCTGGTTGTCCTTTCTTTAAAATAAGGGGTTGGGTTTATATTATCTCTCAATTGCATTCAAACTCAAAATTCTACAATCATTTTTAATTGTTAAAAGCCATATTTAAATTTCCAGCTTAATCTCTTAGGATCTCATTTGAAACTATAATCAAAATCTCAACAAGGTAGTAAGTTCAAAATGTCTCCTCTATCAGGGAACATGAGAGAGAGTGGTTTATCATAGTCACAGTGAATATTGCAACCCTTTTCCAGTTGGGTGCAAGCCACCAAATAAACTGATTTTGCTCAGCCATGGCCAGTGCTGACTCAGGCCTTAGTACAGCTACCAAGTATCCATGAATATGTAAGCTATGGTTTAGATCTAGCACAATTATTAAATGCCTTTGAAAGTGATGATGATGAGCCATTTCAAGAGGCCAATGCAATTCATCCCTGGAAGAGCTTACAAAGCAAAATTTAATGTTCCTTACTTTCAGTCCTTTTCAAAACTGAGTTTTAAATCTATGTATAATTAGAACCAAGTCTTTGATTTTTTTTAATAACAATAGCCTATTTAGGGATTAATTTAGTGCTATCTGTGCAGAGGATGAGATGGCTGGATGGCATCACTGACTCGATGGACATGAGTTTGGGTGAACTCCGGGAGTTGGTGATGGACAGGGAGGCCTGGCGTGCTTGAATTCATGGGGTTGCAAAGAGTCAGACACGAGTAAGCTACTGAACTGAACTGACTGAAATCTGTCTGACTCTTTCGTGACTCCCTTGTATTCTTCCAGGCTCCTCTGTCCATGGGATTTCCCAGGCAAGAATACTGGAATGAGTTGCCATTTCCTTCTCCAGGGCACCTTCCCAACTCAAGTATCAAATCTGCATCTTTACAATTGGCAGTCTTTACCTGTGAGATTCTTTACCCCTGAGCCACCTGGGAAGCCAAACATAACATTACTTACAACAAAAGCACCATAATAATAGGGAATAACATTAAACATTTCAAACTATTTTGTAGTTTAGAAAATTATGGTTTTCCATGAAAAGTCTGTGATATTGGTATTATTTTTCTTTTCTCCTTTAATAGAGTAGAAATTTTAACAAAACAAAATAGTTAAGAAATTGGCATAAAATCACACATTAAATCACACTGAAGTACAAGTTTTCTCATTCAGTCATGCATTCATTCATTCAAAACCGTATTTTTTGAGCACCAAAAGTTTCAGGCAACAGATTAATTATTTGAGGTTATAAGAAGAATACTATATCTCCTGTTCTATTGAAACAAGCAAAAAAAAAAAAGAAAGAAAGAAACAAGCAAACTAGATATTATAGAACTTAGAAAAGAGTGATTTATTTTTTCTTCCCACAAGAAATTTTCAGAGAGGTCATAAATTAAAGATTTGCAAAAATGAAATGAGGGAAGTAATCCATCCCATTGTCCTCCTGTTCAGGACCTACTGAATAGTTTCCTAATTTTTTTTTCCTTGCTTTTTTTCTATTTCCTATACAGTTCAATCTTCACTCACAACTCAGAGTTATTTTAGAAATATTAGTTCAGCCATAGCATTCATCTACCTTTGATATTTCCCATTATATAAAAGATAAATCTCAAATTCATTGTTATAGAATGTTTTAAGTTAATCACAAACTACAGTAAGTCTCCTAACAAAACTTCCAGTTGCAAAATTTCAAAGATGCAAACATGCATTCACGTGTTCAGTCATTTAAGTTTGTTCCTGTATCTGGTGTACATGGCATTGTGCATGCATTCTCTACAAGTGGTGTGGTTTGGTGTACTTTACCATACTGTATAGAGTACAGTAGAACAATATCTTTATTTTACCCCAAGGATGTCCAGAAAATGAAAGTGAAGTCGCTCAGTCGTGTCCAACTCTTTACGAACCCACGGACTGTAGTCTGCCAGGCTCCTCCATCCATGGGATTTTCCAGGCAAGAGTACTGGAGTGGGCTGCCATTTCCCTCTCCAGGATGTCCAGAAGCAAGCGTAAAAGCAGTAGTATTGTAGCTGGCACTACTGTACTTTTCAAGGTTAGTACTGTAAAATTAAAAATATTTTCTTTATTTTGTGTGTCTGTTTTTATGTATTATTTGTGTGAAAATTATTGTAAACCTATTATAGTATAGCACTGTATAGCTGATTGTGTTAGTTGGGTATCTAGGCTAACTTTGCTGGACTTACAAATAAATTGGATTTATGAACATGCTATTGGAATGGAATTCATTTATATGTAGGGAATCCTCTTCTCCTCCTGCCTTCAATCTTTCCCAGAATCAGGGTATTTTCCAATGAGTGAGTTCTTCGCATCAGGTGGCCAAAGTATTGACGTTTCAGCTTTAGCACCAGTCTTTCCAAAGAATAAGTCTTTCCAATGAATAAGTAGGAAACTTATTGTAATCCTAATCAGTCTTCAAATGCTTTTCTCAAAGAATTGAAATTGGCTTATCTTGACACGTTATTTTGATTTAAATGGCAGAGACTGATTCCTATTACTCTCCTTTCTGAATCTCAGTCAAGATAATATTATACTTCTATTGAATACAAGTTTTAAAATGCTCTACAATTAAGTTCTTTTAACTCTAATTTTATATTGTCTTATAAAACCAGTTCAGTTCAGTTCAGTTGCTCAGTCATGTCTGACTTTTTGCGACCCCATGGACTGCAGCATGCCAGGCTTCCCTGTCCATCAGCAACTCCCGGAGCTTGCTCAAACTCATGTCCATTGAATTGGTGATGCCATCCAACCACCTCATCCTCTGTCATCCCTCATCTCATCCTCTGTTTTATAAAATAAACAATGATATATTCTGTCAGCAAAATATACTTGATTTCTCTCCAGATATTTTTGAGATAGATTATAATTTGTGATTTATATTGATATTGATGTGGTTTTATTTACTTACATTTTTAATATTTGTATTTACATGTATCCATAATTATGAAGGTAAACAAATAGAATTTTCTATTTATTAATATGATCTTTTAAATTATGTACAAAAAAAGCTAAAAATAAGTTAAAATAGCTCACTCGTTGCTTATATGTATGATAAAACCAGTTTAGTGGCATCAGATCTTTGTTTTTCCAGTAAGTCATTATCTAAAGAGGGAACTCTACTCTTGCTTTTATGAATTTTATACTATTTTTTTTTTCATGAAAAAAAAATGTCTTTACCTTTACATTATCAATTTTAATGGGAGGTGGATTTTGTCATAAAAATTCAGTGACACATGCTAAGAATGGCTAGCAGTATTAACTAAATGGTTGAGGATTCTTGTGTAGATTTTGAAAAATACCTGAGTTATCCCATTAAGGATAAGTTATCTCCCAAACACAATAATAGTGTCTTTGTAGCCTTGGGAAAGCCTGCATGGATGGTATCTGGCAGTCCAAATCATTGTTTCACTTAAGCTGAAGTCAGGACATAAAATTGATAATTTGCTTAGTTTTGTTTCTATCTTTCCCCATCTTATCTCCCCCACTCCTTACCAAGCTTCCTTGAGAGCGATTACTTAATAACTCATCTGAATTTACATGACCCTTTCAGGGTCATTCTTCTATAGAACTTGACTCTAAGGGGAAGAAATACAAAAAATGAAAGGAAAGAAGGAGACTAATCAGCTAGTAATTGTGTCTTTTTTTAGATAAACAGCCATATCTACATTTATTTTCAGTGTCTATGGGCCTAATTACAGGACTGCGTGTATATCATTTTTTGTGTGTTTTTTGGTCTTTGTGTTTTATTCCTCCACTTTGTTTCTAATTTGTATCCAGTCTGTCTACTTAACTACAATTGCTAAATGGAGTGCGATTTATTATTTATTCTTAATATAGTGGGCACCCAGAGGGTAGACTACACTTGGTTATGGATCTTGACTGTGCCCCATAAACACATTTCCAAAAATTACTTATTGCTATAAACTTGAGCATAATGAAAAGCATTACAATTGAAAAGCATTTATAAACTAAACAATGGTGAATAGTAATCAAGACACCAACTCACCAGAAGTCAATTTACAGACCCAATTCCCCACCTTCCACACTTGGCCTTGGAGATGATTCTTATATATTAGAATATTCAGGGACAAGCCATGTGAAATAGGGCCAACTGCAAGGGAGAGCAGAAACTTACTACTTTTTAATCTTGATCCAGATTTCTATTTTCAGCATCTAAATGTTGCTAAAACCAAACACTCCCTTAAAGAGATTATATTCTAACTCATTAATCTGCAATTTCTAATACATAACACTTTTGTTAAATGACACACAAAGTGCGTTGAATTGATTTTCTACTGTGACATTAATTTCAGTTATTGAATTGTGTGTGCTTGTGTCTGTGTTGTGTGAACTATGAACTGAGTATATACCATAAGGGATAGTGAAAACAAGAGGAGAGCAAGATAGAGACTTCATAAGTAAAAGCTCAAGTCCTGTGGTCATATATTCATGCCATGAATTCTGGTTCTGCCCATGCTAATCAAGTTAACACCAACTACATGTTTTAACTCTTTGAAGATTTGCTTTCCTCTTCATCAAATGGGATCTTGCTTTTCATTCCTTTATGTAGCTATGAGTTTACACCTGGGGTCTTTCATTTTCGGTCTGAAGGACTTTCTTTAGCATTCCTTGAATAAAATATTTGCTGGTGATACCTCTCCATTTTTGTTTATCTGAAAACATATTTTCTTTTAATTTTTGAAGGACATTTTTACTGGCTATAGGATTATGACGAGGGTTTTTTTTTTTTCTTTCCACTTTCTGCATTTTAAACTTGTTGATCTCTTAGTCTTTACTTTTACTTTTTTCTGATGAGAAGTCAGCTATTATTTGTATTATAATTTTCTGTTTCTAATGTGTACTCTTCTCTGTGTCCAAGATTTTCTATTTATTTTCAATTTTCAGCACTTTGATCAAGCAGAGCCCTTTTTATATTTGTTTGTTTGATCCTGCTTGTGTTTTGAAAAAATTATTTGATTTGAAGTTGATTTTTCTTTCTTTCTTTTTGCTAAATTTAGAAATGTATTAGCTTTTACTTTTTTGGTGCCATTTTTTATTTGCTGTCAATCTGTAATAACAATCACTCTATGCTAGCCACTATATATTTTTCCATGGTTTATTTTTTTTAATTCCTCTGGGTTTTATGTTATATAACTTCTATTAATATATCTTTATTTTTATTCCTTTTCTGCTCTCTGTAAAGTGTTGTCAAGCCCACACAGAATTGTTTTTATAATTTTAGTTATTGCAATTTTCTGTACTATAATTTCTAATTTGATATTTTGCATTTTTATCTTCTGCTGAGTTTTCTCTGTATTTTTGTTCATTAAAATATTTTCTTTTTATGCTTTTGCTAATATTTATCAATATTTTAAGGCCCTTCTCTACTAATAATAGCATCAGGTTCATCTATAGAAAATAGATTGTATTTCCTAGTTTTTGCATTCTCAATAATCTTAGACTTTATATTGTACATTATGGATAATATGTTGCAGAGACCCTGTCTTTTTTATCTACCTCTGAAAATTTTTGATATTTGTTAGCAGCATGGAATTTACTTTCACAAACTCAAACTCCAAACTGACAATCATGTGAAACAACAGCAGCTGCAAAATTTTGTTCTTTGAGACTGTCAGTTGTGACTTTCACTTGGATAAATGAATGCTTTAGGGTCATCTGAGGATTTAGTGTCATTTAGGGTCATCTGAAGATTTAATGGGGCTTCCCAGGTGGCGTTAGTGGTAAAGAATCTGCCTGCCAATGCAGGAGACATAAGTGATGTGGGGTAGATTCCTGGGTCAGCAAGATCCCCTAGAGGAGGCTGTGATAATCCACTCCAGTATTCTTGCTTGGAGAATCTCATGGGGAGAGGATCCTGGCAGACTACCGTCCTTTCTGTTGCAGAGTCAGACACAACTGAAATGACTGAGCACACGTACATAAACTGATTATGGGACTCCCTCTGTGGGTCTGTCTTTTCTTCCCCATCTATATTCTACAGCTATGCTAGTACACTACAACTCTGTCTCTGACAAACTCCAGCTACTTGTATTATCTGTGTTTTCTCTTTTATTAATCCCAGCCTTCTCTCATTGTGAATTCTGGGTTATATCTTAAGGCATTAAGCCATGTAAATGCAAAAGTACCTGATGCAGTACCTTTTTCTAAGTGGTCAGATTCCCTCTAATTTCTGCCTTCATTTGTTTATTCTTCAGTGCTTTTAAACATCTGGTTTTATATTTTGTCCAGATTATAATTATTATCCATAAAAGTGTCAATTCACTATGAGGCATCCTACCATTTGGAAACCATTTAAATATCACTGTATTTATTTACTAAGTTCAGTAACATGAAAACACATGGTATTAACAGTCACTGGTCAAAAGGTATATCTGATAGAAAATAAACTGTAAGGAGTCCAAATTAAGTATCTGAATTTCCTTTGGGAGGCAGTAAATGTTTGAGTAAGAGCAGATAGAGGCAAATGAAAAAATATTTTACATCCCTGCTGAGATAATTCAGTTGATCAAAAGGATAGAAATTAGACAAACTATCTCATATCACTCAGGAAAAAGTGTTTCCTGGAGGACGATAAGGAAATATGTATATATGTATAACAAATATAAATATATATTGGGGTGTGCTCTACAGACTGTTTACATATTAAATATTCATTTGTCTTTAATAACTTCATTTAATTCTAAAGTTCCATTTTGGCAAATGAATCACATAAACGTTTTCAGTTCAGTTCAGTTCAGTCGCTCAGTCGTGTCCAACTCTTTGGGACCCCATGAATCGCAGCACACCAGGCCTCCCTGTCCATCACCAACTCCTGGAGTTCACTCAGACTCACGTCCATCAGTCAGTGATGCCATCCAGCCATCTCATCCTCTGCCGTCCCCTTCTCCTCCTGCCCCCAATCCCTCCCAGCATCAGAGTCTTTTCCAATGAGTCAACTCTTTGCATGAGGTGGCCAAAGTACTGGAGTTTCAGCTTCAGCATCATTCCCTCCAAAGAAATCCCAGGGCTGATCTCCTTCAGAATGGACTGGTTGGATCTCCTTGCAGTCCAAGGGACTCTCGAGAGTCTTCTCCAACACCACAGTTCAAAAGCATCAATTCTTCAGTGCTCAGCTTTCTTCACAGTCCAACTCTCACATCCATACATGACCACTGAAAAAACCATAAAAGTTTAGGCCACTATTAATAAAATAATATAAGCTGAATTTATGACAACCAAATTTTGTGCTGCTCAAGTGGGTGCTATGTTACGTTAGTTATTTAAGTGTCATAGTTCTTGGAATTTGAGGACCATGATGATCATCACATTTATACCTAACAGTTTTTTGAGCTACTTATACAGCAATGCATTAGTCTTACTTATACAGAGATTCATTATACAGGATACATTGGTCTTATTGTTTCTAACAGACCAAAGTATCTCAGAGAATTGATTTATTCTGAAACCTAATTAACATTTCATTGTAATCTACAGTGCTAGATTTTAAAAATATCAAGTAATCTTACTAGGCATTATCATATTAAAATAATTAGTTATTATCTAGAGAGGTATTATAACACCTCACATGATTAACTACCAAATGGATTGAACATGAATAAATTTAAGTTGCTTGAATGAACCAGAACATACACACACAATTTTATTATGCAGTAGCTTGCATCATTTCAAAGAGTCTATTCCTAAGATGCTGTTTAACTTGCTAAGTAAAATAATGAATATGGAAGTAAACACACAGAAAATAAAAATGAAGAAAAAAAAGAGAAAGGCAAAGAGAGAAATAAAGAGAAAAATAAGTAATGTGGTATAAATATCTGGAAAGACAAATCTCTTCTTGTTTTAGGCATTAAGATCTCTTGCTGCTGCTACTGCTAAGTCGCTTCAGTCGTGTCCGACTCTGTGCGACCCCATAGACGGCAGCCCACCAGGCTCTGCCATCCCTGGGATTCTCCAGGCAAGAACACTGGAGTGGCTTGCCATTGCCTTCTCCGTAAGATCTCTCAGGAGAAAACAAAAGCAACATGAAAAGGATCAATCCCTAAACCGTTAGAACTGGATCAGGTTATTGTCAAAATGAGTACTGTCTCCTTTAGCACAAGCCTTATTTTGGGCTTCCCTGGTGGTTCAAACGATAAAGCATCTGCCTGCAATGCAGGAGACCCAGGTTCCATCCCTGGGTTGGGACGATCCCCTGGAGATGGAGAAGAAAATGGCAACCCACTACAGTACTCTTACCTGGAAAATCCCATGGATGGAGGAGCCTGGTAGGCTACAGTCCATGTGATCACAAAGAGTAGGACATGGCTGAGCAACTTCACTTTCACTTTTGGTTATTTTAAAATAGACTATGAGGCAGAAATTTTATGATACCATGAAACCTAGGAACCAAAAGTGTTATTCTACCATCTTATTTTCTTCTCCAAAAACACTTGCCAAATATTCAGGTAACATTACTGCAGTGACTTCAATCCATTGTTTGTCTGTGTTTAACCCATTGTTTGTGAAGCTAGAGATCATTTATTTTTTCTTTTACAAACATCTAAGTAGGTCTGAATTCTAAATCTTTACATAAAGGATCAGTAACTCTTTTTAAAGTTATTATTATTTTTTCTGTAAAAGGCCAGGATGTTTTAATCTTCACAGGTCGGTAGATCTCTGTTGTAAATGTTTAGCGCTGCTACCTACGGTAGCATGAAAGCAGCCTTAGACAATATGTAAATGATGGGCGTGGTCATATTCCAATAAAGTTTTATTCACAAAAACAGGTAACTGTCCCACTAATTTTACCCACTACATCTTTAGAGATACGGAGAAAGTTTTTTGTCATCAATAGAATATCTTCCAAAGGGTTCTTGATCTTTTTATCACTTCTCCTGGTATAGATTAAGAGATTCTAGTAATGTCCAATTATTATTTCACTTTTTTTCACTTTTCTTTAAAGAAAGTATTAATAAGGAAGCCTCTAACTCTTTAGTTACAGCTTGAATCATCAAGATGGAGTAATTTTAGAAGAAAATTTCTCTCACAGCTTGACAAGTGGTTTCAGGATTCATTTTTTTTTTTAAAGCTATTATATATGTTTGAGCAAGCTGCTTAAAGATTGTAGTATGGCTTACCTAAAGACAATATTTAGTATGCACAATTTATAATATTAATATTTTCCCAGTAAAGTGTAAAGAAAATTATATGGACTAGATTTAAGGCCAATAAAGAAGAATTTTACTAAGGGTCAGTCTCAATAAAAAATGGTCCACATTAAAAAAAAAAAAAAACTTTAAAAAGCTAGTAGGTAAAAATAAACACCTAATATATCTTGTCATTTGTATAAAATCTTATAAATTTAGAAGTAACATGCTTTTTTTTTTTAATCCCTGAAGGATTTTACAGTAAAAAATCTTGAACCATATAAATCTCATCACTACCTACTAATTGTGGTTAACTGGTCTGCTCATTTGGGTTAGGAAAAGCTAGAAATGACTCAATATTTTCAGTGCATTGAACCATTGGTTAGTTTGAAAAGTTTGAAAAAACCTAAGACGATATTCTACAGGAGAGTGCTTTTGGGTAATACCACAAATGATGTTTCTATAAAATAATGATATGTAAAAAAAAAAAAAATAATAATAATGATATGTAAAAGTCATCTACAATTAAAGTCCTGTGTTTTTTTAAATTTGTATATAGCATTATATTAGTTTCAGGTATACAAAGTAATAATTTGATTCTTGTATACACTGCAACATGATCACCACAGTATGTCTATTTACCATTTGTCATCATGCAATTGACTCTCTTCACCCCTCTAACTTCATTCTCCTCTGGGAATCACAAATCTGTTTTCTGTGTGTATGAGTTTTGTTTTGTTTTGTTTGTCTGTTTCTTAAGTTCACAAATAGCAGATTTCCTTCTTTTTTACAGCTGAACAGCATTCAATCATGTGTGTCTGTATATGTATGTATCACATCTTCTTTATCCATTCATCCACCTATAGATACCTAGATGTTTCCATATCTTAGCTATTGTGAAAAAATGTTATAATGAGCATAGGGATATGTAGTTTTTCAAAGTTGTATTTTTAGGTGCTTCAGATAAATCCTATTTTTCTATTTTTAATTTCTGGAGGGAACTCCATACCATTTCCTCTTTACATCAGTTTACATTCCCAACAGCAGTGTATGAGTGTTCCCTTTCTTCTCACTCTCTCCAACACTTGTCATTTCTTGTCTTTTGATAACAGCCATTTTAGCAAGTGTGAAGCAATAACTTATTGTGGTTTTAATTTGTATTTCCCTGATGATGGCTAATCAGTCCATCCTAAAGGAGATCAGTCCTGGGTGTTCATTGAAAGGACTGATGTTGAAGCTGAGACTCCAATACTTTGGCCACCTGATGCAAAGAGCTGACTCATTTGAAGAGACCCTGATGCTGGGAAAGATTGAGGGCAGGAGGAGAAGGGGATGACAGCGGATGAGATGGTTGGATGGCATCACCGACTCAATGGACATGAGTTTGGGTGGACTCTGGAAGTTGGTGATGAACAGGGAGGCCTGACATGCTGTGGTTCACGGGGTGGAAAAGAGTCGGGCATGACTCAGTGACTGAACTGAATTGAACTGATGATTACTGATGTTACACAACTTTTCATGTGCCTGTTAACCACGTGTATGTCTTCTTTGGGAAAAAAAAAAACAAAACAAAAAAACAAAAACAACTTTTAAAATCAAATTGTCTATTGTTTTTGCTACTGGGTTGAGTTCTTTATATATTTTGGATATTAACCCATTGTAAGATATATGATTTGCAAAACTTTCCTCTTGTTTCATTGATCCATGTGTCTGTTTTTATGCCCAAAACATACTGTTTTGATTATTATAAATTTGTAGTATAGTTTATGAAGTTAGGGTGCATGATGCATCCAGCTTTACTCTTCTTTATTAATATTTCTTTGGCCATTTGTGGCCTTTTGTGGTTTTATATAAATTTTAGAAATATGTGTTATGTATCTGTGAAAAGTGCTATTGGAATTTTATGAAGATTGCATTAAATCTTCAGACTGCTTTTGAATAATATGATCATAGTAAAAAATTAATTCTTCCAACCCATTAGCACAGGATGCTGCTGCTTTCTTTCCATTTATTTGTATTGTCTTCATTTTCTTTTATCAGTGTCTTACAGCTTTCCTAGTACAAGTATTTTGCTTCCTTGGTTACATTTATTCTAAGGTATTTGATTCTTTTAAATATGATTCTAAATTGGATTGTTTTCTTGAATTTTTTCTTTCTGATAGTTTGTTATTAGAGTATAGAAATGTAGTAAGTTTCTGTACATTAACTTTTTATCCTGAAACTTTAAGGGGATTACTTATTAGATAAGTTTTTTGATGGGGTCTTTAAGGCTTACTATATATAGTATCATGTCAATTGCAAATAATGACAGTTTCTTATTTCTTTCCAATATGGATGTCTTTTATTTATTATTTTTGCCTAAATGTTGTGACTGGGATTTGCAATGAAAGTGTTAGTTGTTCAGTCATGTCTGACTCTTTGTGATCCCATGGACTGTAGCCTGCCAGATTCCTCTGTCCATGGAATTCTCCAGGCAAGAATACTGGAGTGGGTAGACATGCCATTCTCCAGGGGATCTTCCTGACCCAGGAATAGAACCAGCATCTCCCGCATTGAAGGCAGATTCTTTACTGTCTGAGCTACCAGGGAAATATCATGTGAATAAAAGTATTCAGAGTAAACATCTTTGTACTGTTTCTGATCTTAGAGGAAAAACTTTCAGCTTTTCACTCCTGAGTGTATGTTACCTGTGGGTTTGTCATATTTGGCCTTTATTACATTGGCTACACTCCCTCTATTCCCTATGTGCTGAGAGGGTTTGCTTTTATTATTATTATTATTTTTTAATCATTCCTGGGATTTTGCTTGTTTGTTCATCACAATGAAGATAAATATATTTTAAATAATCTGGAGCATTAGAATTTTCTATTCTGAATCTATTAGTATATGATCTAAATTTTGACAGATTTAGTTTTTAAAAAGTATGGTCTATGTAGGTATTCAAGCATCTGGTTTATTTCTTAGAATTTCTTGTAAGACTGCCACGATTTCTTCCGGTTCACCCAACACACAAATATTCTGTTGAGTCACTAGAAGTACAAATTCCTCATTTCAGCTCCAGCTATATCTATGACAGCTGCCCATTCTGTTCTCATTGATCAAAGTCCAAGGCAAAGAATAATGCTTAGTAATTGCTTAATTTCTCAACTTGCTTTTTGGCTCAATGTTCTAGTAAGATTCTTTTTTGAAAGGTCAGAAACTTGTCTCTAATTCATTTCATTAAATTTGAAAAAGGAAAGAAGCCTTTTTATAGTTTAGTAAGAACAAGATACATAATCACAAAGTGAAAGGTGTTAATATCTGCTCTTAGTCAAAATGAACTACAGCATTTTTCATCTTTTTGCAGAACTTTAATTAGCATTATAAGAAGGATATCTTATAAAGTAACTGCATAGTAAAGAAGACTATAGCTAGCATAAATCCCATTGTTGAAGAACCTGTTTCATCATCTGAAATGGAAAAACAAATATTAAAATAGAGTACTAAATGGCAACTTTATTGAAATAAGTTGTAAAAGGAGATTTTTTTAGTAGTTGCAGACCAAGGAATCATTGAAAATGTGGAGTCTTACTAACAAACTGTATCTAAATTTAAATGAAAGATTAATAGGATTTTATTCATGTGCCAATTTATTGTTTTTCATACAGAATCTCGTTTCTGTTGTTATCTTAGAATCAACCATCTGCTCCAACCAGCACCAATTAGTCAGTTTTTAATGATTAAGGTTTACATCTGGCCATCCACTTATCAGTTACTTGATCAGTACCAAGTTTTTTATCCTCACTGATCATCAGTTGTCTTACATATAAAGTGGGATAATAAAATTCAGTCTATTACCTGTTTCATAGAATTGTGAGCACTAAATAACACATGTAAAATTATTTGCACAGGAATGATTTTGTATTATAGTTAATAATCATAAATATGGAAGTTATTAGCACCTTTATCCCGTAATGCATCTTTTAAAACACTTACCTCTACACTCATGATGCAATACAAATGGTTTTCTTGAATGCTTTTCTACTCTTCTCCACTCATGCAAATTTTCCCAGCTCCTCCTCTCTGATCAGCCTTGTGAGTTGGTACTACTACTGCTATGTACATTTCACTTTTAAAAATCTTTCCTCTTTATTAGAATAATTACTGTTCCCAAATGCATTTGCCAGCTCCTCTGTAATTTTGCAAAATTTTATTCTTCTTTTGTGTCTCAGTTCTTTTTAAGAATATGAAAAAAAACTACAAAATATTTCCTGGAAAATGTCATATATACTATATATATATATATATATATATATATAGTACATATTTGTACACACCTATTTTTTGCACTCAATTTCACTAGAGTTCATAACCTGCATCACATCTCTAGTTCATCTAAAGTCATCTAGAGGTTCATGAACCTATGCTTAAATATTGTTAAATCCGTGTATTTGGCAGAAATTTCAAACTGGAATACAGCTGATTCTGCATTAGAACATTCTAATTTCCCTCTGCTGAAGATTACAGAAAAATGTAGCATATTGTATAAAATATTTGAAAACTCAATGTAAAGTCAGTTTGGACAAGAAAAGTGGAATTGATATTAACTTGAAAGGAGGGAAATTGAAGGCGTGTAAGCTAAGGGATTTATAAAAACATAAAGACATAGCAAGGGCATGTAATATTTTGGAAAAGCTTAAGGTACATGCAAGAAAACATATATATTTGTACCTTGCTTGTGATGGAAGTACAAAGAAAAAGGAGTCCACCATGGATGCCCATTGGAGATGAACAGAGTTGGGGATGCTTTGCATAAGGGAAGGGTAACTTCGAGTGGTGAGAGTTGAGCTTATATAATCAAATCCTTGTTTTTTTTGTATTGGACCAAGCAGCAGCTTCCAACGTTGTGTTCAATGTTTGGTGAACTAATGTCAGCAGTCAATAATAATGAGCTGTCAGTGAAGATTTTCCAAGACTACTAACTCCTTGGCATATCAAAACAGGTCTGTTGGAGATGTATGCTGCAAGAAATTAATGTAAATATCATCCCTCAGTTTTCTTTTTGTCTGGCATAGCAACCAATACATAGTAAATGCTGAAAAGCTTTTTTTTTTTTCTAACCAGACATGCAGAAACCTGGACAAATCTACCATATACTAGAAAAGTTACTCAGCTTATTTCAGCTTTACAAGGAACTTTCTCATCACAGAGAAGTACAAGCTTTTTGGAAATCAGAGTAGGAAAGATAGTGAGAAGCCAGAAGAAATGTCCCTGTGTCTAATGCACTCGTGTGGAAAATTAACTGTTCACCATCTAGGTCATTAGAATGACTTGGGAAGACTCAGGCAGACTTAGTGATTAGGCTGCTCTAGTGGAAATTCAGAAACCCCAATTTTGTTCCTAGCTTTCTGCCTTTTGACCTTTTGAAAAAGTAATTTCAGATCTCATTTTCTCTGGCCCTTAAATAGAATCATACCTGTCCGTAAGGCAATTTTAAGATACTCAGATGAATGATGTTATACATGTTTAAATGCAATTCTCTACTGAATTACTGGAAGACATATATTTCTTTATTTATAAAGTGTCTTTTATATTTTATTAGCTCTTACCACATAAGAAAATCCTGAAATAGGCAGCTAGTAAAATTGCCACTTTGACAATATGTAAGCTGAATAATAGAACTAAAAATAAAAGGATCAGAAGTCAAAATCTCAAGTATCATATAATCATTTATCCCCAAAATAAAGTAAATAAAGAACTTTGAGAAATCACATACTGAACCTTAGATAAGATGTAATAATGTCCACTACATCTAATGTGGGTTAATAACAGTAGTTAATACAAAGCAATGATTATATGCAGGTATTGTTCTAATCATTTTGTACATGTTTTAATCTAGATAATCTCACAACAACCATATAAGGTATATACCATTGCTGTTTCCTTGTGCATTTGAGGAATCTGAGATGATGTTGTTGTCTAGTCACCGAGTCGTGTTCACCTCTTTTTCAGACCCCGTGGATTGGGATTTTCCAGGTGAGAATACTGGAGTGAGTTGCTATTTCCTTTCTCCTGGGGATCTTCCAGACCCAGGGATTGATTCTGTGTTTCCTGCCCATGTCTCCTGCATTGAAGGTGGATTCTTTGCCACTGAGCCACCAAGAAAGCCCTTGTAAGTCAATAAACTAATATACTTAAGGTCAATAAGTGGCAGAACCAAGATTTGAACTTTGGAAAAATTGATCCAGCTGGATAATTTTTCATACCATTGTTAGGATACAAACTCAAAACATCATCTCTACTCAGATATTACTTATCAAAACTTACTTCACCTATTTTAAAAATTGGCTAAAATTATTTTGTGTTCTTAATACCTGAAATAGCACATATTTCATTCCTGCAATGTGTAAGGGGCTACAATTTACATAGGTTGGGTGGAAAATTGAATAAGAGAATGTTGGTTTCTTGCTATATCTATGTTTTTAACCAGAAGCAGAAGATCCCAATATCACTATGAAATGGACAAAAGTGTATAGTTAGATATTCACTATTAAAATAGCCGTAGTTACCCCACTGCTCAACACTTACTGACTGTTATGACTGTGTAGACAGGCAGTTGAACTTTTTGTGAAACATAAATTAATACTTTCATAAAAATTTCATTTGGTTTTGTTTTTATTTCAAATTAATGTTTAGTCAAACTAATTTAAACAAAGAATATATGTTCAGATTCACAGTTCTTGTCATATAGCTGACCCACAGTCACAAACCATTCCTCCTAAAAAAAGCATGGTCTCATATTCTGCTAAAATTTATTGATAGATTTAAGGAAGTGTTTATCCATTAAATTCATCTCAACGTGTTCTTATAAAAAATAAATTTAAAAAATAAATTAGTTTCTTAAATGAGCCCATGAATATCCTTTACTAAAATAGAATGCATGTGGACTTTCTTTTTTTAATAGTCTAATCAGAATGAGTGGCTCACATTGTTTCATACACTGTATTTTCTGTTAATGAATCATTTTAGCAGCTGAAGAGTCCTGCTTCTACATAAGACAATATATTATTTTTCATCTAGTTACTTTTGTATAGAACAAAGGAAAAAAAAGAATTTGAAAGAAATAACATCACCCCCCCAAAATTTTTTAATAAACTATCTCTGCTGCATACATTGTTTTATATTCTAAATTATGCCAAATTATATTGTTTGGTTTTCCATTTTGAAATCCTGAAAATAGAGAAAATTTTTTTCTACTTTTTTTTGGGGGGGAGTGGGATTTCCCTTATAAATTTTATATAGCTATTTACTTGAAATTGTGTTCAATTTGCTAGAAATGTGGTGTGACAAATATAACTAAGGAAAATTATATACATATTTGTCAAAGGTTACAATTTGTGTTTTGGATACTACTTAGTTTGGATGTATTTTTGTGTGGCTTCTAGAGGAAAATGAGAAACTGACCATCGCATTCTAAGCAACTTAAATTGCAGTATAAGACAGGCATTGGTCTTTCTAGGACAACATGCCATATGTAGATGGCATATTCTCTTACATAAATTATAGATTATTCCACACAGCATATTGCAATGGAAATGGAACACTTTGATTCAAAATTGTGATTCATTCATTATGTGAGACTACAAGTTGCAGGGTTTGAGCTCAGTAATATAAAGGTAATATGTCATGTCTGTTTTTCTTTTATAATTTTATATTTAGAGAAAAACAAAGTGGCATGCAACAAATTCTCAGTGATGATAAATAGACTAACCTAAGAAGAAACTTAGCTATAATAGACATAAGAAGCTTCTTTAAATAGATAGCAAACACATTTGGGTACCTCTTATGGAAAATTAGCTTAATTTTACAAAGAAGAATGGAATAAATCCTATCTTACACCACAAAACAAAATAATCATAGGCCTAAATTCCCTAAAGTGGCTTCCGTGGTTGAAGTAAAATGCTTATTTCAACTTGGTGAAAAAGGATATGTCAGAATCTTCTATGGTGCATCTGGAGAAAATGACCTATCTTTTCACTTCTATTACATATTACGAGTTCATGCCAATGATATAGACAAATATGTCTTTTGCGGGTTTCTTCTGACAGAATGAACACTATAAAAATACTAATAACTAACGTTCAAGCTAATTCTTTATGTCCTTAGCTATTTCCACCATTGCAACTTAAGTCTTAGTTTTTCAAGTTGGATAGTACTAGTCCCCCAAGATGGCAGAGTAGAAGGACATGCACTCATCTTCTCCTGTGGGAACTCCAAAATTACAACTAGCTGCTGAACAACTGCCAACAGGAGAATGCTGGATCCCACCAAAAAAAGATAACTCATGTCCAAGGGCAAAGAAGCACCAATAAGACAGTAGGAGGGGCAAGGCTGCGTTTAGAATCAAACCTCAAATCCACCAGAGGCACTTGGAAGGCTCAAACAAAATATTGTGCACACCAGGAGATCCCACAGAGACTAAGCCAGACCTGCCTTTGAGTGTTTGAGTGTCTCCTGCAGTCGTACAGGTCAGCAGTGGCCTGCCGCAAGGGCAGGGGCTCTGGGTGCAGCAGACCTGGGTATGGCATAAGCCCTCTTGCAGGAGGTTGCCATTAACCCCACCATAGAGCCACCTGAACTTACACAGGACTGGGGAAACAGACTCTTGGAAGGCACAAGCAAATCCTTTTGAGCACCAAGGCCCAGGAGAAAGGAGCAGTGACCCCACAAGAGACTGACCTAGACTTGCCCATGAGTGTCAGGGCGTCTAGGGCAGACACGTGGGTTATCTTTGGCCTGCTGCAGAGTCAGTGGCACTGAGTGAAGCAGTGCATGCACAGGACCTTTTTAAGGAGATTGCCATTATCTTCATTACCTCCACCATAGTATGGTCTCAGGTCAAAAAAGAGGGATGGAATACAGCCCCACCCATCAACAGAAAATTGGATTAAAGATTTACTGAGCATGGCTGTACCCATTAAAACAAGGCCCAGCATCCCCCTGTCAGTCTTTCCCATCAGGAAGCTTCCAAAAGCCTCTTACCCTTATCCAACAGGGTGCAGACAAAATGAAAACCACAATCACAGAAAACTAATCAAACTGATCACATGGACCACAGCCTTGTCTAACTTAGTGAAACTATGAGCCATGCCCTGGAGAGCCACGCAAGATGGACAGGTCACTGTGGAGAGTTCTGACAAAACGTGGTCCACTGGAGAAGGGAATGGCAAATAACTTCACTATTCTAGCCTTGAGAACCCCATGAACAATATGAAAAGGGAAAAAGATATGACACTCAAAGATGAACTCCCCAGAGTGGTAGGTGCCCAATATACTACTGGAAAAGAGTGGAGAAATAACTCCAGAAAGAATGAAGAGACAGAGCCAAAGCCAAAAAAAAAAAAAAAAAAAACACCAGTTGTAGATGTGACTAGTGATGGAAGTAAAGTCCAATGCTGCAAAGAACAATATTGCATAGGAATCTGGAATGTTAGGTCCAAGAATCAAGGTAAATGGAAGTGGTCAAATAAGAGACGGCAAGAGTGAACATCGACATTTTAGGAATCAGTGAACTGAAATGGACTGGAATGGGTGAATTTAACTCAGCTGAATATTATATCTACTACTGTGGGCAAGAATCCCTTAGAAGAAACGGAGTAGCCCTTATAGTCAACAAAAGAGTCTGAAATAATCTCTGTTTCCAGGGCAAACCATTCAATATTAGAGTAATCCAAGTCTATGCCCTAGCAGGTAATGCTGAAGGAGCTGTAGTTGAATGGTTCTATGAACACCTACAAGACCTTCTAGAACTAATACCAAAAAAATATGTCCTTTTCATTATAGGTGACTAGAATGCAATAGTAGGAAGTCAAGAGATACCTGAAGTAACAGACAAATTTGAACTTGGAGTACAAAATGAAGCAGGGCAAAGACTAGCAGAGTTTTCCCAAGAGAACACATTGGTCATAGCAAAAACCCTTTTCCAACAACACAAGAGAAGATTCTACATATGGACTTCAACTGATGGTTAATACTGAAATCACGATGACTATATTCTTTGCAGCAAAAGATGGAGAAGCTCTATACAATCAGCAAAGACAAGACCAGGAACTGACTGTGGCTCAGAAAATGAACTCTTCATTGCCAAATTCAGACTTAAATTGAAGAAAGCAGGGAAAACCACCAGACCATTCAGGTATGATCTAAATCAAACCCATTATGATTATACAGGGGAAGTGACAAATAGATTGAAGGGATTAGATCCAATACACAGAGCGCCCGAAGAATTATGGATGAAGGTTCATGACACTGAACAGGAGGCACTGATCAAGATCGTCCTCAAGAAAAATAAATGCAAAATGGAAAGATGGTTGTCTGAGGAGGTGTTACAAATAGCTGAGAAAAGAGAAGAAGTGAAAAAAGGCAAAGGAGAAAAGGTAAGATATACCCATTTGAATGCAGATTTCCAAAGAATAGCAAGAAGAGATAAGAAAGCCTTCCTTAGTGATCAATGCAAAGAAATAGAGGAAAACAATAGAATGTGAAAGACTAGAGATGTCTTCAAGAAAATTAGAGATACAAAGAGAACATTTCACCCAAAGATGGGCACAATAAAGGACCAAAAAACACATGGACCTAACACAAGCAGAAGATATTAAGAAGTGGCAATAATACACAGAAGAACCATACAAAAAAGATCTTCATGACCCAGATTGCCACGATGGTGTGATCACTCACCTAGAGCCAGACATCTTGGAATGTGAAGTTCAGTGGGCCTTATGAAGCATCACTACAAACAAAGCTAGTGAACATGATGGAATTCCATTTGTGCTATTTCAAATTCAAAAGATGATGTGAAATGTGAAAATGCTGCACTCAATATGCCAGCAAATCTGGAAAACTCAGCAGTGGCCACAGGACTGGAAAAGGTCAGTTTTCATTCCAATCCCAAAGAAAGGAAATGCCAAAGAATGATATAACTATGGCACAATTGCACTCATCTCACATGCTAGCAAAGTAATGCTCAAAATTCTCCAAGCCAGGCTTCAACAGTAAGTGAACCATGAACTTCCAGATGTTCAAGCTCCATTTAGGAAAGGCAGGGGAACGAGAGATCAAATTGCCAACATCCTTTGGATGATCAAAAAACCAAGAGAGTTCCAGAGAAATATCTAATTCTGCTTTATTGCCTATGCCAAAACCTTTGACTGTGTGAATCACAACAAACTGTGGATCATTCTTACAGAGATGGGACTACCAGACCACCTTACATACTGTCTGTCAAATCTGTATGCAGGTGAAGAAGCAACAGTTAGAACTGGACATGGAAAAACAGCCTCATTCCAAATCAGGATAAGAGTATGTCAGGCTGTATATTTTCACCTTGATTGTTTAACTTATATGCAGAGTACATCATGAGAAATGCTGGACTGGAAGAAACACAAGCTGGAATCAAGATTGCCGAGAGAAATATCAATAACCTCAGATATGCAGATGACACCACCCTTATGGCAGAAAGTGAAGAGGAACTAAAATCCTCTTTATGAAAGTGAAAGTGGAGAGTGAAAAAGTTGGCTTAAAAAACTCAACATTCAGAAAACAAAGATCATGGCATCCGGTCCCATCACTTCATGGGAAATAGATAGGGAAACAATGGAAACAGTGAAAGACTTTATTTTTTTGGACCCCAAAATCACTGAAGATAGTGCAACAGCCATGAAATTAAAAGATGCTTGCTCCTTGGAAGAAAAGCTATGACCAACCTAGACAGCATATTAAAAAGCAGAGACATTACTTTGCCAACAAAAGTCCATCTAGTCAAAGCTATGGTTTTTCCAATAGTTATGATGAGTGTGAGAGTTGGACTATAAAGACAGCTGAGTGCTGAAGAATGGATGCTTTTGGACTGTGGTGTTGGAGAAGACTCTTGAGAGTCCCTTGGACTGTGTGGAAATCCACCTAGTCCATACTAAAGGAAATCAGTCCTGAATATTCATTGGAGGGACTGAAGCTGAATCTCCAAAACTTTGCCCACCTGATGTGAACTCATTCATTGGAAAAGACCCTGATACTGGGAAAGACTGAAAGCAGGAGGAGAAGCAGACAACAGAGGATAAGATGGTTGGATGGCATAAACAACTGACTCAATGGACATGAGTTTGAGCAAGCTCTGGGAATAGGTGATGGACAGGGAAGCCTGGTGTGCTGCATTCCATGGGTTTGCAAAGAGTTGGATACAACTGGTGACTGAACTTAACTGAACTCAGTCCCCCACAGAAAATACATCAGTGTTCTCAATATGTTCTTTGAAGAGGTATATTGAACAGTGCTCTATCAACCTCCCTTAGTTATAAGGGAAAAAATCTAGCAATGTGTATAATAGATAAGATTCTTCTTTGGCAGAGACCAATGGGTAGGGCTGCTGATAGACTTCATGCTTCTTTGCTACATGTTCCAGTTACGTTTGTTTTTACAAGACATTTCTGCATCATCCAAAGATTAGCTTCTTTGTTATGCTACAAATATAGGGAGTGATGCTACACACAAAATGTGCATGATCAATGCATCTATGTTAAATGTAATCTATTAACATTTCACAAATTTGCATGGATTTATAATGTCTGCATTTCAGTTCTGCCACTTTGAGCTATATAACATGCGCTAAATTTTCTTACATGTGTAAAAAGGATAGTGATACTTTAATATATGGTTATGATGATATGATGGTTAAATGTGATAATATATGAGAAAGTGGCCTTGTAAACCCTAAACTACTATAGAAGTATATAATGTTACTGTTTAGGATATGAACTTAGGTACCTAATATACCTAAAAATGTAAATTTAATTGTATGTTATAAAATGATTTGCATTTATAGAAATTATTTTTATGAGCTGTTTTATTTATGCACATCTTAAAAGTCTCAATTTTTAATATTTAAGCATCATTGCAACCCCATGTGCAGTCCATGGGATCAGAAGAGTCAGACATGGCTGAACTACTGAACTGAACTGAAATAAATCATCATGCGGTGCTCTCATTTTTTGACAAAGTTGTACACTAATAAATTAAGTAAATTCATTTTTGCCAAATATTTTTATGTGTAAAAACAACAATAGTATTTATCAAGAGTATTTTTCATTGTGAAGGACCCAAGTATTAAATGAACTGTTTTCAAAACTATTAATTTGTTCAAAAATAGTGTTATTAAGTTCCTCACTCATCTAACAAAACAAGCATGAATAAAGAGAAAAAGGTATAATCTCATGAAACATTCTCTATCTCAGAGAATTAATTTTTTCACCACCTAAAAACTATCAGCACAGCAAAAACAAGTCAATGGTCATTTCAAGTCAGATAATAGAGCATTCTAAAAAATAGTCGCAATCATTTACCTTACTTGTTTCTATGTTTCAGGTAAATGCGACATGGGCTATTTGGTGTTTTCCTTGAAACTACACAAGAAAATAGCGGCCATTTCTTATTCTACTCAATGGCGTATTAACTTTAGAGCAACCAGTCCTTGAGAACAAGACTTGAATAGAACTATTCAATTAACTGGGGTTTAACTTTTTGATTCAATTTAGAAGTGAAGGAATGCATTCAGGTAGAATGCCAATTTAGGTCTTACAGGTATCTTGTTCATGAGACTAGTAGACTTGTATCCAGAGATAAAATTCTATATTTCCTTTGGTTTTAAAAAGACAAAATTAAGAAAATGAATAAAAAGATGTGCCATTATATTTTCCTACTATGCCCTTGACATTTTACAGACACACACATACCACACACATTTAAATTCCCTGGAAATCACTTTTGACAAGCAGTTTTTCTTCCCATCCTTTATACTATCTCTGATGGCTTAGGACTCCCACTACAGTTAACAGTTTTCATGTATCTTTCAACTGAAACAACATTATCAGTACTTGTCTGTCCTATATCTTCTAAGTGAGGAATAAAGGAAAAAAAATATTACAACACTAATTATAAGATAGACTCAAACATTATACTGCTCTCACAGCATATGCATTTTTCTCTTTTAAATTTAGTTTAATTTTTAAATTTTTTATTGGGGTATACTTGCTTTATACTGTTATTTATGGCAGCATGCATATCTTTTTTTAGAGGATTTCAAAGCTTTCTCCAAAGATTACAGATATGTGTTTCTGAAAACATGACAGATTAATCAATGAGATATTTTTGGAAGGGAGGATATGTCTTACAAATCTTAATGCATATGTTGTCACATGTGTAAAGAGTTAATATCATAGCTCCTTTTTAATTTTCTCCTTTTTGCCTCCCCTGATCCATTTTTCATGTTGATTGTGCCTCTGCAAGTTACTTTTGTGGTCTATCTTTTGGTTGAATTTATTCAATGGAGACAACTCTAAAAGATTTATTAAAGAAATGAGAGTACAATAAATTATCTATTATCCATTTCCTCTCTGCTGGGCTACAGGTGTATGCCTCAACCAAAGGCCGCAACTACTGGGCAGCCGGAGGACAACTCTTCTAAATTCTGGTGACCTTGCCATACTGGAAATAATAGCTCTTTATTTTTGTTAGTCCAGAGGTGTTTCACTGTGTCTTGTTGGTTTCCAGTAATCTTTCACACACCTTTTGATTATCTTTCACACAAGTCTACTGCCTATAGTCCTGACATCGACTAACATAATAGGGTGTTGATAAAATGCAATTACAGGGACTACCTCTTGAAATATGAGGAAAAACTGTTTTCATCTAATTAGGCTTTTCATAAATGTTCATGTGCATATTGGCTTATTTTCTCAGTTTTTGCTTATCAATTTAAAAATATAAATTAAGAAATGACATATACAAAATTAGCATCAAAAGATATAAAATTATGAAGTAAAAAGTGGAAGTTCCATCTAACTACCTACATTCTCACTAATGACATCCCGCTTTGCCCTGGTACTTCTTGTACTCAGCAAAAGCTACTGTGATTGTAGCATTTTTTTCCTATGCATGTATTCACTTTTCATTTTGTTGGTAACAAATTATTGCAAACTGTGTAGCTGAAAATATCCATTTATTATTTCAAAGTTAGTTTAGGTCAGAAGTCTGGACCCAAGTTTCTATTCAGAATCTCAAAATAGTGAAATCAAAGTGTTAGCAGGATATATTCTCATCTAGAAATTCAGTTAGAAAAGGATCTAACTTCAGCCTGCTTCTTCTTGTTGGCAGAATTCATGACCTTGTATCTGAAGAATTCATGGAGGCTTGCTTCTTTAAGCCAGTAGCAAAAAGGAAGAGAGTCTCTGTTGTTTTAGAGTCCTTTGACTTCTAGAACATCTTTTAAATGGCTCACCTAATTATGTCAGATCAGACAGTAAAGACTCTGCCTGCAGTGCAGGAGACCCAGATTCAAATCCTGGGTGGGGAAAGATGCCCTGGAGAAGGGAATGAGTATCCACTCCAGTATTCTTGCATGTGAAATTCCATGGACAATGAATCCTGGCAGGCTACAATCCATGGGGTCTCAAAGAGTCAGACATGACTGAGTCACTAACACCTTCACCAAGATTAATCCATTTTTTGTTGACCTTTGAATAATGAGGGGTACTAGGGATGCTGAAACCCAGAAGAGTCAAAATCTACATATTACTTTGGAGCCACACTTTTGCTTCCAGTTTTGCATCCAGAATTTAACCAACTGCCGATTCTGTAGTATTGCAGTACATATTTATTGAATAGTGAACTTATGCAGTTCAAACATGTTGTTCAAAGATCAACTATATATTAAAGTCATTGTTGGACATTTTTAAAAAATATTAAAGATTTATATAAATTTATTGCTAAAATAATTCATGTTAATTTCAGTTAAAATGTTTTAATAAAACTAACATGTTTTAAAATTGTCCTATTATATTACTAAAGTAAACACAGTTAAAATATTTGTTTATCAACTGTCAGACATTTTTCAAAATGTAATGAAGCCTTTCAATTTTTAAAATATAAATGATATCTTAGAATGCATATAATATATATTGTAGAGGGGCAATTATTTTTATATCCAATTTATGTATATGTGGAACTAGATTTTTAAATATTTATTTTCATACTCAATGCTGATGTGCATCTATGTGTGTGTGTGTGTGTATTTCCTTGGAATAAAGTCCTAATAGCTATTCATACTTTTTAAGACATCATATTTATATTGCCAGTTTTTTCATTTCAAATAGTAATACCAGTTTGAACTCATAAGCCATATGCAAGAATTTTATTATTCACAACTGTCTCATTTTTCCCTAAGGATGAAAAATCATGTCTTATCTTTTTTATTTTGCATATCTTTGACTATTATTGTGTTTGATTATTTTTCTTATATTAGGTATTTGCTCCATTTCTTTACTTAATATCCATTCTGGCTCTAATTTGATTTTTCTACAAGAAATACATATACATATGTATTACCTTTATGGTATTAAAGGAAAATCATACATGTATTGAGAGTATAAAAATGCTGTCAAATTTTACAAATATGTTTTTCTGTTTACTAATTTCTTTTTAGCTGTTATTTGATTGTCCTCTGGATGATTTTGGCAACAATTAATTTCCCTGGTGAATAGATAGTTTACTCTTTTTTTTAATGTTTATTTTATAGTTAAATTTTTTTTCTTCACAACTTTGTATTCAGATACATTTTTCTAGCATTTTCTTCTTTTTGTTTTCTAGAATATTGCTTAGAAATACAATGTAAAAGAGACACCCAAGTTCAGCTTTACTCATATGTTGTTCTATACTGGAGAAATATAGACATATATGTGTACATATATGCATACATACATATGCTATGTTTCCATGTAGGTACATATATTGCCTTTTCACTCATAGTGTGATGGCCTTAATTTCTAACTTAATTTTGTATGTCCTTATATAAATTTTTCTTAAATTCATATTGATGTAATTCATTTGTGTATATAAATGCAAAACCATCAGTTCAGTTCAGTTCTGTCGCTCAGTAGTGTCTGACTCTTTGTGACCCCATGGACTGCAGCACGCCAGGCTTTCCTGTCCATCACCAACTCCTGGAGCTTATTCAAAACATGTCCATTGTGTCAGTGATGGATGGATGAACCATGCAACCATCTCATTCTCTGTCATCACCTATTCCTCCTGCCTTCAAACTTTCCCAACATGAAGGTCTTTTCCAATGAGTTGGTTCTTCGAATCAGGTGACCAAAGTATTGGGGTTTCAGCTTCAGCATCAGTCCTTCCAATTAATATTCAGGACTGATTTCCTTAGTTGACTGGTTGGATTTCCATGCAGTTCAAGGGACTCTCAAGAGTCTTCAACACCACAGTTCAAAAGCATCCATTTTTTGGCACTCAGCTTTCTTTATAGCTTAACTCTCACATCCATACATGGTGGTGGTGGTTTACTCGCTAAGTCATGTCCAACTCTTTGCAACCCCATGGATTGTAGTGTGTCAGGCTCCTCTGTCCATGGGATTCCAGGCAAGAATACTAGCGTGGGTTGCCATTTCCTCTCCAGGGGATTTCCCCGACCCAGGAATTGAACTCAGGTCTCCTGCATTGCGGGCAGATTCTTTACCAACTGAGCTACAAGAGAAGCTCTTTCCTACATCCATACATGACTACTGGAAAAACCATAGCTTTGACTAAAGGAGCCTTTGTTGGTAAAGTAATGTCTATGCTTTGTAACATGCTGTCTAGATTGGTTTTAGCTTTTCTCCCAAGGAGAAAGCATCTTTTAATTTCATGGCTGCAGTCACCATCTACAGTGATTTTGGAGCCCCCAAAATAGAGTCTGTCACTGTTTCCACTGTTTTCCCATCTATTTGCTATGAAGTGATGGGACTGGATGCCATGATCTTAGTTTTCTGAATGTTGAGCTTTCAGCCAACTTTTTCACTCTCCTCTTTCACTTTCATCAAGAGGCTCTTTAGATCTTCTTCACTTTCTGCCATAAGGGTGGTGTCATCTGTATATCTGAGGTTATTGATATTTCTCCCGGCAATCTTGATGCCAGCCTGTACTTCATTCAGCCCAGTGTTTCTCATGATGTACTCTGGATATAAGTTAAATAATCAGGGTGACAATATACAGCCTTGATGTACTCCTTTCCCGATTTGGAACCACTCTGTTTTTCCATGTCCAGTTCTAAGTGTTGCTTCATGACATGCATACAGATTTCTCAGAAGGCAGGTCAGGTGGTCTGGTATTCCCATATCTTTCAGAATTTTCCACAGTTTGTCATGATCCACACAGTTGAAGGCTTTGGCATAGTCAATAAAGCAGAAGTAATTGTTTTTCTGAAACTCTCTAGCTTTTTCAATGATGTCGGCAATTTGATCTCTGGTTCCTCTGCCTTTTCTAAAATCAACTTGAACATCTGGGAGTTCACAGTTCACATACTGTTGAAGCCTGGCTTGGAGAATTTTGAGCATTACTTTACTAGCATGTAAGATGAGAGCAATTGTGTAGTAGTTTGAACATTCTTTGACTTTGCCTTTCTTTGGGATTGGAATGAAAACTGACCTTTTCCAGTCCTGTGGCCACTGCTGAGTTTTCCAGATTTGCTGGCATATTGCGTGCAGCACTTTCATAGCATTATCGTTTAGGATTTGATATACCTCAACTGAAATTCCATCACCTCCACTAGCTTTGTTCATAATGATGCTTCCTAAGGCCCACTTGACTTCACATTCCGGATCTCTGGCTCTAGATGAGTGATCACAGTGTTGCAGTTATCTGGGTCATGAAGATCTTTTTTTGTATAGTTCTTCTGTGTATTCTTGCCACCTCTTCTTACCCATATTGCACTCTAAATTTTGATCTTTCCTTGCTTTCTTTACCTAAAATTACCTGTTAGACATTTATTTATGTCAATTCATTTTGCACTATTTTTAATGACCTCATAGCATTTCATACAATTCATTTATTATAATTTATTTCTTCACCTACTGTTTAATTAATATTTAAAATATTTTCAACATTTTACTACTGTGTATATATGCTGTTGTTTTCATTTTGGTAGAGTCAACTCCTAGATTTTTTTTGAAATCCATCTAAAAATAGATAACACAAGAGAAAGGCAGAGAAAGAAGTACAGACAGAGACAAGAAACAGAGACAGAGAGAGAATTTTTTAGAAAT
Organism: Bos indicus x Bos taurus; assembly: GCF_003369695.1. NCBI lineage: Eukaryota > Metazoa > Chordata > Mammalia > Artiodactyla > Bovidae > Bos > Bos indicus x Bos taurus. Next base: position 21,769,822 of record NC_040103.1, on the reverse strand, counting down.
TGGCTCATTCAGTGGTGGGATCTGACAGATCTGATTTCTGCAGGGTAGGCTCATAGGTTGAAAACCCAGAGAACAGTTAATCGGGTTGTTTTCTGAAGGCAGACTGCTTGCAGAATTACTGCTTTTTCTACAGACCTCAGTCTTTTTCTTTAAATACCTTCTATTTATTGGATGAGGGTCACCCACACTGTAAGGAGTAATCTCATTTACTTAAAGTCTATTGATTTAAATGTTAATCTCACCTAAAAAGGTAGCCTCACAATGACTTCTAGAGTGATGTTTGATCTAATACCTAGTACTTTCGACACATATAATTAATAATTGTGTGTGTGTGTGTGTGTGTGTTTGCTAAGTCACTTCTGTCATGTCAGATTCAGCACCACCTTGTTGACTGTGGCCTGCGAGGTCCCTCTGTCCCTGCGATTTCCCAGGCAAGAATACTGGAGTGGGTTGCCATGCTCTCCTCCAGGGCATCTTCCAGACCCAGGGATTGAACATATGTCTCTTCTGTCTCCTGCATTAGCAGGCAGATTTTTTTTACCACTAGTGCCACCTGGGAAGCCCCTAATTAATCATCACAGAATCCTAATTCCTTTTATTGGAGAAAACTTAGAAATCAAGATCTGGATGCTAAGTGTGTTCATTGCTACAGGGAAATCATTGCCTCTCCGTGAATAGACCTCAAAAAATATATGTGTGTACAGTAACCTCATGCACACACTCAACTACAGTCTCTATCCATCTACCATCTCTCTATCTGAATGAGTTCATACTTATAGTTCTGACTTTAAAGCAACACGATCAGTTCATTTTAACCTTCTAATTTCTTATTTGCAACTTTTTATCCTCCAACATTGACAAGCCTGACTCTCATTAAATGTAATTATGTGCTTATTTTTTCAATCATATTATACACAGTCATCTCAGAATTATTTACTAATACCCTAGAGGAGAAGCAAATTTACTAATTATATTACAGTATGTATGTACAGTTTCTTGTGTCTTAAGCCTAAGGAAGCTGGAGAAAATATTTCCTGATGTTACTGATGTTAGTCTTTTCTTCCTTAGCACATATGCTATGGTTATGTTATTCATTAGTAATACAATTTGGAGAAGGCAATGGCACCCCACTCCAGTACTCTTGCCTGGAAAATCCATGGACAGAGAAGCCTGGTAGGCTGCAGTCCATGGGGTCGCAAAGAGTCGGACACGACTGAAAGACTTCACTTTCACTTTTCATTTTCATGCATTGGAGAAGGAAATGGCAACCCACTCCAGTGTTCTTGCCTGGAGAATCCCAGGGATGGGGGAGCCTGGTGGGCTGCCATCCATGGGGTCACACAGAGTCGGACATGACTGAAGTGACTTAGCAGCAGTAGCAGCAGTAATACAATTATCTTCTTTTGTCCCTGTTTTATTGCCTTTTTGATGGTATGCCTATTTTAAATTAAACATTTAAAAATAATTATGTAAAATATATATTTTAGATTTAAATTTTTATGTATAAAGTTCAAAAAATTTTTATTAATTTCTAACTTCCAAATGTGACTATTATTTTAAATTTTCAATAAACTCAGTCCTATGGGTGTGGGATTAAGGGGGAGAAGTCACTGACCTTGCTTGACACATAGGTTTTGCTTTCTCCTCCTCCAGAAGGGGCCAAATCTCAAAACACTCAACCCAGCATTAATAAAACATGCACTTGTGATAGAAAATAAACCCAATTCTAGCTTATTACTTGAAACTGCCATCCAATTTGTTAAACTGATTCTGCATTGTGGTGTTGTTCAGTCCCTCAGTGGTGTCCCACTCTTTATTGCCCCATGGACTTCACTCAGCACACCAGTCTCCCCTGTCTTTTACCATCTCCTGGATGGTAATGATTTTTTCAAAGTCGTGTCTGTTGAGTTGATAATGCCATCCAATCATCTCATGGTTGGATGCTGTCCCCTTCTTCTGCCTTTAATCTTTTCCAGCTTCAGGGACTTTTCTAATGAGTTGGCTCTTTGAATCAGGTGGCCAAAGTATTGGAGCTACAGCTTCAGCATCAGTCCTTTCAATGAATAATCAGGATTGATTTCCTTTTGGATTGACTGGTTGCATCTTCTTGCAGTCCTAGGGATTCTAGAGTCTTCTTGAACACCACAGTTCAAAAGCATCAATTCTTCACTGCTCAGCATTCTTTATGGGCCAACTCTCACATCCATCATGACTACTGGAAAAACCATGGCTTTGACTAGATGGACTTTTATCAGCAAAGTAATGTCATTGCTTTTTAATATGCTGTCTAGGTTGGTCATAGCTTTTCTTCCAAGGAGCAAGTGTCTTTTCATTTCATGGCTGCAGTGACCATGTGTAGTGATTTTGGACCCCAAGAAAAAAAATGTGTTACTGTTTCCATTGTTTCCCCATCTATTTGCCATGAAATGATGCGACCAGATGCCATAATATTCATTTTTGAATGTTGAGTTTTAACTCAACTTTTTCACTCTCCTCTTTCATCTTCATCAAGAGACTCTTTAATTCCTCTTCACTTTTTTTCCATAAGGGTGGTGTCATTTGCATATCAGAGGTTATTGATATTTTCCCTGGTGATCTTGATTCCAGGTTGTGCTTCATCCAGCCTGATATTTCATGTGATTCTGCATTAGGTTTTGTATATCTAGTGGGAGTTTTCCACAGAACATTGAAACTATTTAATATGCCTCCTAAAGTTTACTTTGATTCAACAATGCTCCTTGATCATATTATTAAAATAGGTTTGACTTCAGACAAGTTGTAACTAACATTTTCTATAGAAATCACTTTAAATCAATAATAATTAAAATTAAAAAACATTTAATACCTGTTACAGAAGATAAATCTACTGCATGATTTCATTTATATGACTTTCTAGAAAAGATAAAGTATAGGGTCAGAAAGCAAATCAATGTTTACCAGGGTTAGGATTGACTTCAAGTGGGCATAAGGGAATTTTTACTATAATGGAAATGTTTTACATTTTGATATTTGTGATAGTTACGTGAATGTACATAATGTCAAAGGACATCAAATTGTACAATTTAAAATGGTAAATCTATTGTGTGTAAATTTCATTTCAATTTAAAAATCATGCATAGTGCACAAAGTACAAAGGCTAAAATATGGTGTATGAGGTGTATGATTTAATGGTATCATTTATAAAGAAGATGTTGGAATTATAGATTACTCAGTGATTTGCAGTGTCCAATCAAAAAGATCAATTTGATTTTAGGCTATTTTAAAAAAGAAAAACTGTTCAGGTGAGGGGAAGTTTCTCATAATGTGTGGGTCCTGGCCAGATAATAACTATAATATATTATTCAACTTAGCTATAAGTTCTGGGTGTTAAGGGATATTAGAGAGAAATCACCAAGTATGAATAAAGACTGTACACCCCTGCTATGGAAATCATAAGATCAGCATCAAAAGCATACCTGGGAGCTTGTAAAAATTCCAAAGCTCAGGCCCTGTTTTCTTAAGAGTCAAGGATTCTTTTGACTACGGAAAACAACACAGAGACACTGGGATACATGGAAGGCAGAACTCTGTGTTACTTCCAATTTCCAAAGAGAAAAAGCTCCAGGCAGGGCCACAGGAAGGGTTGCATACAGGAGATCATAGAAAACTGAAGCTGTAGGGAGCAGTTTATATGTAAAAAGCAACATGGAGTTAGCTAGGTTCCCTTGGAATTGGTCTATTTGAATAATTTCCACAGGCTCCAGGGCATAGTGGTTGTCCTGTTTTGTATGAAATCTGGCCTCAGGGTGATTAAGCAGATGCATAATGACCTAGAGTTTGAGAGCCTATTAATGAAAGTCATTGGGATATCAGTCAGTTAAGTTCAATCACTCAGTTGTGTCAGAATCTTTGTGATCCCATGGATCCCAGGTACGCCAGGCTTCCCTGTCCATCACCAACTCCTGGAGCTTGCTCAAACTCATGTCCATTGAGTCGGTGATGCCATCCAACTATCTCATCCTCTGTCATCCCCTTCTCCTCATGCCTTCAATCTTCCCCAGCATCAAGGTCTTTTCCAATGAGTAACTACTTTGCATCCAGTGGTCAAAGTATCAGAGCTTCAGCTTCAGCATTAGTCCTTCCAATGAATATTCAGGGCTGATTTCCTTTTGGATTGACTGCTTTGATATTCTTGCAGTCCAAAGGACTCTCAAGAGTCTTCTCCAATACCACAGTTCAAAAGCATCCCTTCTTTGGCACTCAGCTTTCTTTATAAAGAAAAGAAAGACTCACACCCATCATGACTACTGGAAAAACCATAGCTTTGAGTAGATGGACCTTTGTTGGCAAAGTAATGTCTCTGATTTTTAATATGCTATCTAGGTTGATCACAGCTTTTCTTCCAAGGAGCAAGTGTCTTTTAATTTCATGGCTCCAGTCACCATCTGTGATGATTTTGGAGCCCAATAAAATAGTCTCTCACTGTTTCCATTGTTTCCCCATCTATTTGCCATGAAGTGATGGGACCAGATGCCATGATCTTAGTTTTTTGACTGTTGAGTTTTTGCCAACTTGTTCACTCTCCTCTTTCACTTTCATCAAGAGGCTCTGTAGTTCTTCTTCACTTTTTGCCATAAAGGTGATGTCATCTGGTGTATCTGAGGTTATTGATACTTCTCCTGGCAATCTTGATTCCAGCTTATGCTTCATCCAGGTCAGATTTTCACATAATAAACTCTGCATAGAAGTTGAATAAGCAGGGTGACAATATACAGCCTTGACCTACCCTTTTCCAAATTTGAAACCAGTCTGCTGTTCCATGTCTGGTTCTAACTGTTGCTTCTTGACCTGCATACAGATTTGTCAGAGGGCAGGTCAGGTGGTCTGGTATTCCCATATCTTTAAGTATGTTCCACAGTTTGCTGTTATCCACACAATCAAAGGTTTTTCATAGTCAATAAAGCAGAAGTAGATGTTTTTCTGGAACTCTCTTGATTCTTTGATGATCCAATGCATGTTGGCAACTTGATCTCTGGTTCCTCTGCCTTTTCTCAGTTCAATTCACTTCAGTCGCTCAGTTGTGTCCGACTCTTTGTGACCCCATGGGCCACAGCATGCCAGGTTTTCCTGTCTTATCACCAGTTCCTGAATCTTGCTCACACTCATGTCCATCAAATGGTGATGCCATCCAGCCATCTCATCAATCCAGCTTAAACATCTGGAAGTTCGCGGTTCATGTACTGTTGAAGCTTGGCTTTGGAGAATTTTGAACATTACTTTGCTAGTGTGTGATATGAGTGCAATTGTGCATTAGTTTGAACATTCTTTGGCATTGCCTTTCTTTAGGATTGGAGTAAAAACTGACATTTTCCACAATGGGATGTGGACTTAATTAACTGCTTAGGAAGGGGAACCCATTAGTCTCTAACCCATGCCTCACAACTGAGTCAAAATAATGTCAAGCACACACAGGAACAACAACAACAGCAAACAGTATGACAATTAACCTGTTGATGTCTTAACCTCATTTTAAGACTGACTTTTAAGGATGTTTAAATTGCCCAAGTAGTTGTTGCTGTTATTGTTCAGTTGCTCAGTCATGTCCAAATCTTTACCACCCCATGGACGGTAGCACACCAGGCTTCCCTGTCCTTCACCATCTCCTAGAACTTGCTCAAACTCAAGTCCGTTCAGTCAGGGATACCATCCAACCATCTTGCCCTTTGTCATTCCCTTCTCTTGCGGCCTTCAGGATTTTTTCTAATGAGTCAGCTCTTCAAATCCTGTGGCCAAAGTATTGGCACTTCAGCTTCAAAATGAAGTGAAGTGAAGTGGAGTGAAAGTCACTCAGTCATGTCTGACTTTCTGACTCCATGGACTATACAGTCCATGGAATTCTCCAGGCCAGAATAGTGGAGTGGGTTGCCTTTCCCTTCTCCAGGGGATCTTCCCAACCCAGGAATCAAACCGGGGACTCCTGCATTGCAGGCGGGTTCTTTACCAACTAAGCCATCAGGGAAGCCCTCAGCTTCAGCATAAGTCCTTCCAATGAATATTCAGGATTGATTTTCCTTAGAATTGACTGGTTTGATCTCCTTGCAGTCCAAGGGACTCTCAAGAGTCTTCTCCAACACCACAGTTCAAAAGCATCAATTCTTCAGCACTCAGCCTTTCTTACAGTCCAACTCTCACATCCATACATGTAGTAGAGGAAGCTTTTAAAGTGTAAGGCTTAAGTTGCCCTAAATATTATAGAAAACATTTTATTATAAAAAGGAATAACATAGTAGAAATATAAACAGTCCTTACAGACTAGCCCATCACCAAGTTTTCCATTCATATGACATTTAAAAATAGATCTAAATTTTGGGAATCTTTAGCATTATCTTGGTGGAGATGTAAAGTGTGTTTAAATTATGAGTTATATGTTTTTAATGACAGTAATGTATTAGTATATTCCTGAAATTAAGTTAGAGGCTTCCCAGATTCATTATTGGAAAGGATGAACTGACCTTTTAGTGAGGTGTATTTAAAACTTAGTATTATTTTTAACCATGGGAACAGAACACACTTGAAACCAAGAATAAGACATTATGGTAGCAAACTGAAGAGAATTAGGAGAAGTCCTGGGAAATGAGAGGTCCTCTTCTCTAGAGATCAAGTGAAGTGAAGTGAAAGTCGCTCAGTTGTGTCTGACTACTTGTGACCCCATGGTCTATACAGTCCATGGAATTCTCCAGGCCAAAATATTGGAGTGGGTAACCTTTCTTTTCTCGAGGGGATCTTCCCAACCCAGGGATCGAACTGAGGTCTCCCACATTGCAGGCAGATTTTTTTTACCAGCTGAGCCACCAGGGAAGCCCCAGAATACAAGAGTGAGTAGCCTATTCCTTCTCCAGAGTATCTTCCTGACCCAGGAATCGAACCGAGGTCTCCTCCATTACAGGCAGATTCATCAATTGAGCTATCAGGGAAGCCCCAGAGGTCAAGAGGTGTACCGATATAAGGCAGTTTTCTACTGAGGAAAGCAATAATTTCCACTTATTTTTTAAATAGAAAGATAGAGTTAATAGCAACTTCTGTAAACTTTTTCCTTAAAGATGGAGTAGAGTGCAGGGGTATGTACTTTAGCAGAGAAAAAAAATGTAAAGTGATGTTTACATTTGGGTTAAGCAAGCAATAAGCTCAGGAAACAGAATCCCTAGTATCTGTTCACAAAAACAAATACACTACCACATCTTTCTCCAAAAATGATGGGCTTATTCAGAATCATCAGAAAATTGCAATTAGGTACCCACAGCCTTGGTGAGCCACCTGCAAATCCCTGCAAAGTAAGGGAAGGAGAACATTTTTTATAGAGACGAAAAGGAAGTTGGGAGAGTTCCAAGATATGTAGAGTAAATGCCTTTTCACTGGCTGAGCCCTTGCCAGGAAAGAAGAGGAGTCTTTCTTCTTACAGTTGGACTCTGTTGTCTTTGAGAGGCATCAGAGTTCCTCCTTCAGGTTTTGTTTACTTTCCCACATCAAAGGAGTAGAAGCAATGAATTCTCTGTACCAATATCTCTTAGATGCCTTAGGAGAATCAGTCTTAAGTTAAGAAAGATTAAGAACTACTTCAGTTCAGTTCAGTCGCTGAGTCGTGTCCGACTCTTTGGACCCCATGAATTGCAGCATCCGAGGCCTCCCTGTCCATCACCAACTCCCAGAGTTCACTCACATTCACATCTATCGAGTCGGTGTTGCCATCCAGCCATCTCATCCTCTGTTGTCCCCTTCTCCTCCTGCCCCCAATCCCTCCCAGCATCAGAGTCTTTTCCAATAAGTCAACTCTTCACATGAGGTGGCCAAAGTACTGGAGTTTCAGCTTTAGCATCTTTCCTTCCAAAGAACACCCAGGGCTGATCTCCTTCAGAATGGACCGGTTGGATCTCCTTGCAGTCCAAGGGACTCTCAAGAGTCTTCTCCAACACCACAGTTCAAAAGCATCAATTCTTTGGCGCTCAGCCTTCTTCACAGTCCAACTCTCATATCCATACATGACCACAGGAAAAACCATAGCCTTGACTAGACAAACCTTTGTTGGCAAAGTAATGTCTCTGCTTTTGAATATGCTATCTAGGTTGGTCATAACTTTCCTTCCAAGGAGTAAGCATCTTTTAATTTCATGGCTGCAATCACCATCTACAGTGATTTTGGAGCCCCCCAAAATAAACTCTTAGGGGTTTTATTTTTTTCATTTTTTTAACTTACATTATTGTATTTTTGGAAACCTATTAAATATTATACTTAAACCAGCTACCTGGAACCTTTCAGAAAGTTAAAAGAAGTTCTACTGAATGCCTTTTTCAAGAGCCCAGTGTTGTGTATTTTGGGAAGTGAAATGTAAACATTGATCACTATTAGTAACGTCACACTCTGAGGAGAGTAAAAAGAATCCTGATAAAGCCTTGTATGATGATCTTACATGTGGAGAAATTTGTGACCTTGTTTTATATTTTTTTTGCACCATGAGGCAAGAGATTCCCAGAATTTCTTACTTTGAAGGGGAAAACTCTGCTTAAACTACAGTCTAGGAGTTTGGAGAAATGTACAGATTGAACCATTTTCTAACCAGGGCCTCCAGCCTTAAGATGACTGAACTTTGGCCAGTTATCAGGGGCATCTCAGTTGAGGGTTGGAAAGCAGCAACATTCTACTGAGCTCCATCATTTATGATGATGGCAATGCTATTGGACAGTGTATGGACTCCTTGTTGTTCACTCAGTTTATCCAAACAGGCTTCCCAGGTAGCTAAGCTGTCTGGGGAAAGTGACCTCATCCATCACCATGACATCTTTCAAGGGCTCAGAATGGGAGGCTACTTCCTCCTCTAGGTGGAATATACCAGAAGCTCCAGGTTTACCTCCATCCTGTGTTAGGGTGACCTCAATAGTCCTGCTATGCTTGTGGTATGCTGTTTTCACAACCTAAGGAATAATGGGAAATTGGTATGGAGGGTCACAGAAGAGCATAATCTGTGGTCAGAATTTTTTTTTTTTTTTTACTCTAATGGTATATAACATAAATCTGAGAAATATGGGTTTTAACATCAGAAGCCCATGGGTAAATTTTGGCGATTATAAGTGGTCCAGAGACTCTAGGAGGCATAAGAAAAGGCTGCTAAAGTATTTATAATGAAGGAGTCTCTTAGAGCGCTAACAAGAGTGCTTGCTAATTTTGACTTGGACCAATTCTAAAGACTCTTTTTTAGGTAAGCTGGTTTGTAAGTAGCAGCACAGTGAAATAACAGCAACATCTGTAAATAAGGAATACTTTGCCTCTAGAATGCAAGAAGAACTAAAAGATGTTGGATTTGTATGTTTTAAATACGTGTGCCAAATGAATCTTCTCAGAGGAAGATATCATCAATATAATGTCATGTTTATGTTATTGGAGACAGGTTGATAGAGTTAAGATCTTGTCTGCAAAGATGGTAAAGAATTGCCTACAATACCTGAGACCTGGGTTTGATCCCTGGATTGGGAAGATCCCCTTGAGGTGGGGGCATAGCAACCCATTTCAATATTCTTGCTTGGAGAAAACCCATGGACAGTGGAGCCTGGTGGGCTACAGTCCATGGGGTTGCAAAGAGTCAGACATGACTGAGTGACCAAGAATAGTAGAATGGCAAAATATTTACTATCTGTTGGTTGGATGGAGTTAGTAAATTGAATAATATTGGGTATTATAACTTAACAGATGTGTGCACAGCATTAAGGTTGTAGTAATTCACCATGGTGCACCATTTATTCTTTTCATGTTTAAGAAGAGGCAATGGGGTGTCAAATGAAACACCTTGAATATGTCAAAATAATTTGTAACAGCCTGTATTAACCATTCAAACTAGGGAATCCATGAGGTTCCATTTCATCAAGTTGAGTTATTAAGTGTAAAAGACTTATTAAACTTATACTTGTCATTCACTATGTCAGAGTATTTATGTCTAATAATGGATATTTTATTATAAATAATAAAAAATAATGAACCACAATCACATAAAACTAATCAAATTGATCACATGGACCACAGTGTTGTCTAACTCATTGAAATTGTGAGCCATGCCCTGTAGGGCAACCCAAGATGGATGGGTCATGGTAGAGAGTTCTGACAAAATGTGGTCCACTGGAGAAGAGAATGGCAAACCACTTCAGTATTCTGCCTTGAGAACACCATAAACAGTACGAAAAAGCAAAAAGATATGACACTGAAAGATGAACTCCCCAGGTTGATAGTTGCCCAATATGCTACTGGAGAAGAGTGGAGAAACAACTCCAGAAAAAATGAAAAGACGGAGCCAAAGCAAAACAACAATAACAACAACAATCAGTTGTGGATGTGACTGGTGATGGAAGTAAAGCCTGAGGCTGTAAAGAACAATGTTGCATAGGAATCTGGAATGTTAGGTCCATGAACCAAGGTAAATTGGAAGTGTTCAAACAGGAGATGGCAAGAGTGCACATTGACATTTTAGGAAACGGGGAACTAAAATGGACTGGAATGGGTGCATTTAACTCATATAGCCATTATATCTACTACTCTGGGCAAGAATCCCTTACAAGAAACAGAGTAGCCCTCATAGTCAACAAAAGAGTCCAAAATGCAGTTCTTGGGTGCAGTCTCAAAAACTACAGAATGATCTCTGTTCATTTCCCAGGCAAACCATTCAATATTACAGTAATCCAAGTCTATGCCCCAGCCAGTAATGCTGAAAAACCTGAAGTTGAATGGCTTTATGAAGACCCACAAGACCTTCTAGAGCTAACACCCCCCCAAAAAAAGATGTCCTTTTCATTATAGGTGACTAGGATGCAAGAGTAGGAAGTCAAGAGATACCTGGAGTAACAGACAAATTTGGTCTTGGAGTACAGAATGAAAAAGAGCAAAGGCTAACAGAGTTTTCCCAAGAGAACACACTGGTCATAGCAAACACCCTTTTCCAACAACACAAAAGAAGACTACACATGGACACTACCAGATGGCCAATACTGAAACCAGATTGATTATGTTCTTTGCAGCCAAAGTTGGAGAAGCTCTATACAGTCAGCAAGAACAAGATTGGGAGCTGACTGTGGCACAGATCATGAACTCCTTATTGCCAAATTCAGACTTAAATTGAAGAAAGTAAGGAAAACTGCTAGACAATCCAGGTATGACCTAAATCAAATCCTTTACAATTACACAGTGAAGTGACAAATAGATTCAAGGGATTAGATCTGATAGACAGAGTGCCAGGAGAACTGTGTATGGAGGTTCATGACATTGTACAGGAGGCAGTGATGAAGACCATCCCCAAGGAAAAAAAAATGCAAAAAGGCAAAATGGTTGTCTGAGGAGGCCTTACAAATAACTGAGAAAAGAGAAGCTAAAGGCAAAGGAGAAAAGGAAAGATATAAGCATCTGAATGCAGAGTTCCAAAGAATAGCAAGGAGAGATAAGAAAACCTTCCTCAGTGATCAATGCAAAGAAATAGAGGAAAACAATAGAATGGGAAAGACTAGATACATCTTCAAGGAAGTTAGAGCTATCAAGAGAACATTTTATGCAAAGATGGGCACAATAGAGGACAGAAATGATATAGACCTAACAAAAACAGAAGATATTAAGAAGAGGTGGCAAGAATACATAGAAGAGCTATACAAAAAAGATCTTCATGACCCAGATAACCATGATGGTGTGATCACTCACCTAGAGCCAGAAATTTTGAAACATGAAACCAGTGGGCCTTAGGAAGCATGACTACAAAAAAAGCTAGTGGAGGCAATGGATTTCCAGTTGAGCTATTTCAAATCCTAAAAGATGATGCTGTGAAAGTACTGCACTTACTATGCTAGCAAATTTGGAAAACTCAGCACTGGCTACAGGGCTGGAAAAGGTCAGTTTTCATTCCAGTCCCAAAGAAAGGCAATGCCAAAGAATGTTTTAACTACTGCACAATTGCACTTACCTTATATGCTAGCAAAGTAATGGCCAGGCTTCTACATTATGTGAACCGTGAACTTCCAGATGTTCAGCTTGGATTTAGAAATGGTACAGGAACCAGAGATCAAATTCCCAACACCTGTCGGATCATCAAAAAAGCAGCAGAGTTCCAGAAAAACATCTACTTCTTCTTTATTGACTATGAAAAAGCCTGTGACTGTGTGAATAACAACAAAATGCGGAACATTCTTAAAGAGATGTAGATGTCAGACCACCTTATCTGCCCCTTGAGAAATCTGTATGAAGGTTAAGAAGCAACAGTTAGAACTGGACAGGGAAAAACAGACTGGTTTCAAATTAGGAAAGGAGTAGGTCAAGGCTGTATATTGTCACCCTGCTTACTTAACTTATATGCAGAGTACATTATTCAAAATGTTGGGCTGGATAAAGCACAAGCTGGAATCAAGACTGCCAGGAGAAATATTAATAATCTCAGATACGCAGATGACACCACCCTTATGGCAAAAAGAGAAGAAGAACCAAAGAGCCTCTTGATGAAAGTGAGAGGATCTGTTTCACATGTGATAATATACATGTTTCAATGTTATTAGTTCGATGCATGAGACAAGGTGCTCAGGGATGGTGCACTGGGGTGACCCTGAGGGATGGGATGGGGAGGGAACTGGGAGGGGGGTTCAGGATGGGGAACACATGTACACCCATGGCTGATTCATATCAGTGTATGGCAAAACCCACTACAATATTGTAATTAGCCTCCAATTAAAATAAATTAATTTAAAAAAAAAAGGAAGTGAAAGAGGAGAATGAAAAAGTCAGCTTAAAACTCAACATTCAGAAAACTAAGATCATGGCATCTGTTCCCATCATTTCATGGCAGAGATGGGGAAACAATGGTAACAGTGACAGACTTATTTTGGGGGGCTCCAAAATCACTGCAGATGTTGACTGAAGCCATGAATATAAAAGACACTTGTTCCTTGGAAGAAAAGCTGTGACAATCTAGATAGCATCTTAAAAAGCAGTGACATTACTTTGCCAACAGAGGTCCATCTAGTCAAAGCTATGGCTTTTCCAGTAGTCATGATAGATGTGAGAGTTGGATTATAAAAGCTGAGTGCCCAAGAATTGATGTTTTTGAATGGTGATGTTGGAGAGGACTCTTGAGAGTCCCTTGGACTGCATGGAGATACAACCAGTCCATCCTAAAGGAAATCAGTCTTGGGTGTTCATTGGAAGGACTGATGCTGAAGCTGAAACTCCAATACTTTGACCACCTGATGTGAAGAACTGACTCACTGGAAAAGACTCTGATGCTGGGAAAGATTGAAGTCATGAGGAGAAGGGGATGACAGAGGATGAGATGGTTGAATGGCATCACCAACTTGATGGACATGAGTTTGAGCATGCTCCAAGAGTTAGTGATGGACAGGGAAGCCTGGCGTGCTGCAGTCCATGGGGTTGCAAAGAGTCAGACATGACTGGGAGACTGAACTGAACTGAAAGGTTATATTAGGGCAAAAATTACTATGACTACAGATAATTTAGCCAAGGCAATAATTAAAATGAGGCATAGCTGTCTTTTTCATCTCATTATGTTTAGTTCTTTCCATAAGATTATAGGGGATATCATGTTTAAATTTATTAGAATCCTCATGTATCATTATAATTTAAAGCCCAGTATTAAGTATATGAAGCTTTGTCATTGGTACTTTATAGCAAATGTTTACCTTAATTTAAAATCTATGTTGTGGAGGTACAAAAACCAGTCAATATCCTGATATATTTTTATTATTTATATTTTTATTAGTAAATTGGAGATTTTCAGTTGAATCAATAGTCTTTGTTTTAATTATATATGTACCTGTGTGTTTGTCTTGTTGTTTCTTGCCCATGCATCCTGTTTTTTCCTCTTTATTTTTAAACTCCACATTTTCTCCCCCATTTGAACTTCTGGCAGCCTAAAGCCTCTGTTTTTAGTTTCTATATCTATTCAGTAAGTCATGTATGGACCTTCTCTGGGGTTACAGGAAATGGGAGAGAAGTGGTAGGTTCCCTGCTTCATTGGCAGCCGTCTATTGTTCCAAGCCTTCCTAGTTTACCTCCCAGGGATTAGGGTTTACGGATAGGGAGCTGTCACTGCCTCTCTTTAGGACAGTACAAAAGCCCCCTTGTCCAAACTATCACTCAATTCAAATGTTGGTAAGCAGTGGCTCAAGTAGGTTGGCTTGTTATTTTTTCATTACTTAAGACATTGGGTAACTTTGGTAGGTGTATCTGGAATATGGGAATGAGATAATCATTCCTTTATTCAAGAGTCCCCTCTTGTTTTAACTATCTGGCTACTGTGGGTTTCCAAGAGTGAAACTCACAATATACTTGGGGATCTTGGGAGCATTAAGTTGCTTGGCAGTAGCAGCAAAGGATGTAGTAGCACACCTCTGGAGGTGCCATTTCTTCACTGTAAGGAAGTTCAATCAACACTTTCTTCTATAAGGGTCATCTGAAACACAGGACAAACCCAAATTCTGCTCGAAATAGTAATAATCATAAACAATGATGCTGAAGAAGTGACAACCCCCTGAAATAAGCCCTGCCAAACACAGATCATGACCAGAAGCACACCAGAAAGCTGACTCCAGAGGGTACAGCTCAAGTGACTCATTGTTTCTACTGCTCTTAGGGAGGCCCACACCTGGGCTGGAATCTAGGCCTCCTTCTCCTAGACTTTAGGAAATATTTTGAATATTCGAACACTGAGGAAATTTGGGTAAAGAGAGACATGGGAGCCACTAACAGACACAGTAAGTTTTGTAAGATTTAAAATTTCTTTGACAGTGGGACACAGCACAGACACTGGGATAGATGAAAAGCAGAACTGTTTGTAACCTGGGTTTTCAAATGAGAGAAGGCTGCCAGCAGGGTCACATAGTGGTTGGACATGAAGGCAACAGAGCTGTATGGGGGACCTTCTATATTGCAAGATGGGTAGGCCTTCCTGTGGATTAGCTTATTTGAATAATTTCCCAGGTTCTGGGACAAGAAAGTTGCCCCTAGTTATCTGATTACTGGCCCTGACCTATTATTGTGTGCTTAGTCACTCAGTTGTGTCCACCTCTTTGTCATCCCACTGGATGTAGCCCATGAGGCTCCTCTGTCCATGGAATTTCCCCGGCAAGAATACTGGAGTGGGTTACTATTTCCTCCTCCAGGGGATCTTCCCAACCCAGTGATTAAACCCACATCTGCACTGAAGGCAGAATCTTTACCACTTAGCCACCAGGATTTCAAGTATATAATAAAAAAAGAATGTAAAAGTTCAGTAATGGAAGTGGCTGGAATGTAGGTTTAGTTAGCTGCTCAAGACAGGGAGCTGACAGGTCTCCAGCTAAGACTTCAAAACTAGGTTAAGACAGCCTAAAAAAAAAAAAAAAGAAAGCCGTACTATAGGACTTATACAGGCCTATTGAATCAGAATCCACATTTTAATATCTCCAAAACATGACAACACACATTCAAGCTTGAGAAGCACTGCTTTAAGCAGTACTTTTTCAGGAACAGTTGAAACATTAAGTTAAGTCATTCGCTCAGTCGTGTCCGACTCTTTGCGACCGCGTGGACTGTAGCCCACCAGGCTCCTCTGTCCATGGGATTCTCCAGGCAAGAATACTTAAGTGGGTTGCCATTTCCTTCTCCAGGGGATCTTCCCGACCAAGGGATCGAAGAGGCTTTAACCTCTGAGCCACCAGGGAAGCCCTTCATTCAAGTTTGAGAAGCATTGCTTTAAGCAGTACCTTTTCAGGAACAGTTGAAGCATTGGAAATACTTAATTTGGAAAATAAGAAATTTTGAGATAACTATTGGAGGTCAGTCATGCTATGCTATGTTAAGTCACTTCAGTCGTGTCCGACTCTGTGCGACTCCATAGACGGCAGCCCACCAGGCTCCCCCGTCCCTGGGATTCTCCAGGCAACAACACTGGAGTGGGCTGCCATTTCCTTCTCCAATGCATGAAAGTGAAAAGTGAAAGTGAAGTCGCTCAGTCGTGTCCGACTCTTAGCTGGTCATGGATTGCAGCCTAACAGGCTCCTCTGTCCATGGGATTTTCCAAGCAAGAGTACTGGAGGTGAGTCATAATACATTTTAAAAATCTAAATATAAGAGGGCTCTCATGATATAATTGGCCTCATAGGAAAGAATAAGAAATATTAATTAAAAGTTTAAGAATCTAGATTTTATTGAATAAGATCTTGGTCAACCTACTGTATTATCAGGCGACCCTCTCAATGGAAGAATTATATATCTTCATTCTGTTTAACAGGCATGGGCATATAACTTTTTCTGGCCAATGAAATGTGAAAGAAAAAAGACATTTGTTATCTCAAGTGGAAATTTTAAGACCTAGTGAAAATTTCATTTTTCATTTCCTTGTTTTTGAGATCACAGAAATGTAGGTCAAGATAGAGCTTCCAGCAGTCTATGCACCTCAGGCACTATATAATAAGTAGTGTCTCACTATCCTGCAATGGACATATAGTATAAACAAGAAATGTTTTTGCTTTAAGAATCTTTTTTTAATGTTCATTTGTTTCCTTCTTTTGGACCTATGAAATCTGAAGGCTGTTTGCAACCAGTGTAGCGTAACTTAGGGTGACCTGGCTGTGACAATTAAGAACTTTCTGAAATAAGAAGCATGTAAAAAGACAACACACTGTCTTCTGAGGAATGGAAAAAAACTTTGCAATCAATTAAACATTGACTTAAACCCCAGCTCCATTGTTCCCCGATAATTGAATATACATGGTTTGGCACCTCATGGACGTTTGGTAAGTCCTTTCTTTCCACTAAAGCAGCAGTTTTCAAATAAGGCTGTGAAGCTCCCTGTTTCCATAGGGGTGCCTCAGGGATCATGATATACCTCTGAGAGGTTGTTAAATTTCCAGAGTTCCAGGTGTGCAGTCTCCTATTCAATCAGTGTGACCCTACTTGATTTTTTTTTTTTTTACGTATTATAGTGGCATTTAAATTTAGCTGACTAAAAATCTCCCAAGGGTCATAGGGTATAAAAGCTAATGTACCTGAGAATTCCTTGTGAATAGAAATGTGCTAAATGTTTTAATTAACTATAGTTGAGCAAAGCTAGGGTGGCAAAATATGCTAGTTTTTACAGATCTGTGGCTTAATTAGTAATTGTTCCCTGTTTTATTCTCAAAATTTGCCAGTTTAGGTGATGAATTATGTGGTCACCCTAATAAAAACTTGAGTATAATGGTGTTATGAATAAAGGATGATGATGATGACAAATAGTTGACATTTGCATAAATGCTCACAATGTACTGAACAGATTTCTTTCCGTTTATTAAAAAAGTGTTTATTTTTATCTGATGAATAATGGGACTAGATATACTCTAAAATACATTTCAACTTTGAAATTCTACCATAAAATAAACAATAGAATAGAGTAATTCCATCTCTTTAGAGGATGGAGAAATTATCATTGCTAAAAATAAAATAAATAGAAACCATAAAAAATAGAAAATTTTCAACTGGACAGCATTTCATATTTGAAAGCATTATGTGGTTCTAAGAGATAAGCTATATCTTATGACCATGCAGGATTCCATGATGTTCAAAAATCTTTAGAGTTGCAGGGGAAAGTCAGCTGTATAACTTAAAAGCAACAGAAACAATATCCAACCAAGACCCAGAGCCATTGGGCACTGGTTATATATTTTAATCTGAGTTCAAATATAGTTTTTGAATCTAAAGGATGTGTTCAGAATCTCCACTTTCACTTTTTGTAATAGAGTCACTGACAAAAATAGAGTTCACATGTATCCTCAGTGTTATAGTCAAGGGTTCAGAAGCATCTTAGTCATAGTTCCAGTTCTTAAGGACTCAAAATTGAAAGGGCAGCTCCTAACATGTTGGTTTAGGAATGTAGCTTTTCAGGTTTCGTAGGTTTATGTGATTGTGGTGTGAATGGTAAGCATTTTTCAGTTCATAAAGGAGACTTCCTTGGCAGTCCAGTGGTTAAGATGCCACCTTCCAATGCAGGGACTGCAAATTTGATCCCTAGTCAGGGAGCTAAGGTTCCACATGCTTTGTAGCCAAAAAATCAAAACATAAAAGAGAAGCTATATTATAACAAATTCAATAAAGACAACAAAAACAAAACTTTTAAAGGTTTAGAATCACTTATAAAAAATAAAATTGACTTTATATTATTTAATATTAGGAAATCTAAGCATAAATATTTGTATTTTAGCTCTTTAAGACAATATGTGTGTGCAAGCATGAGTGCTAAGTCACTTCAGTCCTATCTGACTTTTTGCAAATCTATGGACTGTATGTAGCCTGCCAGACTCTTGTTCATGGGATTCTCCAGGCAAGATGATTTCAATATGTAGCTCCAGCTTCAAATGTATAGTTGGAAATTTACATTTTAAGTTGAAATTCTCCTAAATTTAAAAACAGTATTGCACTGAATGCTTGGGGCTAGTGCACTGGGATGACCCAGAGGGATGGTATGGGGAGGGAGGAGGGAGGAGGGTTCAGGATGGGAAACACATGTATACCTGTGGCAGATTCATTTTGATATTTGGCAAAACTAATACAATTTGTAAAGTTTAAAAATAAAATAAAATTAAAAAAAAAAAAACAGTATTGCAGTGTTTAAGATACCTGAGAATCACTCTATTCAATTTTTGGTGTGTGACAGTTTTAAAAATCACATACATGCTTGCCAAAGTTTATCAACAAAATAGCAGAGGAAGTTAAAAACTAAATCATGTAATTCAGAGTATCTGATTAGTGGATGGACTATTGTAGAATCAAGCATCATTTGAATACCTCACATTGTCATTTAAATTGTGTTGGCCAATATAACCCAAATTTAGAAAATTCATTTATAAGCATCTCTGTGGGGGAACAAACAATCAACATAAGTAGTCATTGCATATATAAATATGCATTTTCCTAAATAACCACATATCAATCCTGTTTCCTAATAACTTCCAGCCTTGCTTTTCAGGTATGAAAATAATGACAAGTGGCTGCAATGAAGTTTAAGTATTTAAATATACATAAATTTGACAGAATACTAGCCTCTTATGAGCAATGGGATTTGGGACTAAATCTAATCTTCTCCGTGCAGAACATTATTTCTATATTTTATTAATGAAAATAGGCAATTTTCAAGGATTTTCAAACCATAAATGCCACCCAGTATGAAAAGTCTAAAGCTCAGACCTTGAGTTCTTAACTGATAATAAGCTTAATCATCAAATCAATATTTTGTGAACAGAAATTCTAGCAAGTTTTGTGTGCCTGAGGACTATATTTTATGGGTCAATGATGCTATATAGTAAGCAAAAATCATTGCAGCATGCCTGAGAAGGAAATAAAGTTATTGAAACAAAATATTCAGCTGTTTTTACAAAATATTGGACAGCACAAATTATTTTGTGTAACTACTGAGTTTTTTTCTTTTTTTGAGCTTGCTGATTCCTATATAATGACTCTTCAGGGTACTGTAACTTGTATATGCTTTGTATTCCCTTGTATTTATTGGTAAATAATTCCATATTTTAAGTCACTGTACATCAGTATTGCATGAGGTTAAACAAAGCTTTTAGAATAAAAAGAGATTTGGGATGGAGAAAATTGGAGCACATCCTTTTCTTTTTTTTTATCCCCTTTTTTTCAAAGAGAGGAAAGAGGCTGAAAGAATTAGCTCCATGTACAGTCATATAGCGGAGAAGGCAATGGCACCCCACTCCAGTACTCTTGCCTGGAAAATCCCATGGACAGAGGAGCCTGGTGGGCTGCTGTCCGTGGGGTCGCTAAGAGTCTGATAGGACTGAGCGACTTCACTTTCACTTTTCACTTTCATGCATTGGAGATGGAAATGCCAACCCACTCCAGTGTTCTTGCCTAGAGAATCCCAGGGACGGGGGAGCCTGGTGGGCTGCCGTCTATGGGGTCGCACAGAGTCGGACACGACTGAAGTGACTTAGCAGCAGCAGCAGCACAGTCATATAGGCATTCACAGAGCGCTGGGACAGGAGTATTTACATATAACCTTTTCCATAACTTTTCATGACGTTTCTGTAATTCAACATAACCAGAGCCTCCCCACCTGCCAGTAAGCCCCGCAGCAATGTCATTTTGGTCATGACCAATGTTGCATGGCGATTTCCCTGATTCTAGAAAACACAGCAGGACAAACAGCAAGAAGATATTTTCTTTGCCTTTGTATGGGTGGAAGTAATGGGGTTAACAAAATGAAAGAATAATATATATGTGTGTGTGTGTGTGTGTGTGAATATAAGGGAAATTCTGTCCAGACAAAATGCCACTTCCTCAGGGAAAAGATAAAAAAATTAAAGAATTGGTTGCATCTTTCCAAGTGTTATAGATAAACAATTATGTTAACCTGGTATCAGTGAAATACACTGGTGATTCTCCCATCTTTTCATTTTCAGGTTTCTTTCTTTTCTCATTATCCACACTACTCCAATTCTATGAATTCAGGGATCCAGGCTTCCCTAGTGGGTAAGAAAGACACATACATGCTATAACTCACCAAAAGTAGGATCTGTTTCAAGTCTCTCAGCAAATTGTCTGTCATTATCTCATTGAATCTGGGGCTCAGTTCACTTCTTTTCAAACTCAGCTAGTTAATCTAAGTGTGATAGACACAGCATGTACCACCAAGAACCTCCTCAAGAAAGGACTGCCCTGCTATTGGAGTGTGGTGAGCAAAGAACTTCCATCAGTCAGTTCTATTATGATCTGTTTCAGCTGCGGAGAACAGCTTCATTAGAGGTTGAAACTCCCTGGGAAGTTCATACTAGAAACATAAGAAGGCTGGGGTATAAGTGCACAGTCATTTTAGCTCAAAATAAGACAACTATGACAGATAACAGTTGCTGTGTACCTCCTCTTGCAGGTTTACCATGTCTCTGTAGGACCTACATCAGACTTAAACTTTCTTCCTCTGCTCAACTCTGATTTTCATCTTTTCCTTTTCCCACAAATGGTGATTTCTAATAAATGCTTTGTACCCAGGACTTCATTGTAATGTATGCTAAGCATTCCGATGTTTAAAGTCACCATACTCCTATTAAAGTGTTGCTAGAAAATAACAGCTTAATGTACTATGCTCTGGGTGCATTGTGGCTGAAGAAAAGACCCTTTAAAACAAAGCCCTCACCTCCAAATGGTCAGTTTGTCATGCTAGAATTCTCTTAACTCGGTAGGGCAGAAGTTTTGCAGCTCTTCCAAGGGCAAGGATATCTTTTAGGATCATTTTAAGGGACCTCTTTAGGAGGTAACTCAATCTTTATCGACCATTTTACTGATGAAGATAGAACGTGGAAACACCAAATTCTTTATGAAAGATAAATAATTTCACTGTTGATAGTATTTATAATTATTTTAAAAGCAAACAATGTACTCAGATCAGATCAGATCAGTCGCTCAGTCGTGTCCGACTCTTTGCGACCCCATGAATCGCAGCACGCCAGGCCTCCCTGTCCATCACCAGCTCCTGGAGTTCACTCAGACTCACGTCCATCGAGTCAGTGATGGCATCCAGCCATCTCATCCTCTGTCGTCCCCTTCTCCTCTTGCCCCCAATCCCTCCCAGCATCAGAGTCTTTTCCAATGAGTCAACTCTTCGCATGAGGTGGCCAAGGTACTGGAGTTTCAGCTTTAGCATCTTTGCTTCCAAAGAAATCCCAGGGCTGATCTCCTTCACAATGGACTGGTTGGATCTCCTTGTAGTCCAAGGGACTCTCAAGAGTCTTCTCCAACACCACAGTTCAAAAGCATCAATTCTTTGGCGCTCAGCCTTCTTCACAGTCCAACTCTCATATCCATACATGACCACAGGAAAAACCATAGCCTTGACTAGACGAACCTTTGTTGGCAAAGTGATATCTCTGCTTCTGAATATGCTATCTAGGTTGGTCATAACTTTCCTTCCAAAGATTAAGAGTCTTTTAATTTCATGGCTGCAATCACCATCTGCAGTGATTTTGGAGCCCCTGAAAATAAAGTCTGACACTGTTTCCCCTGTTTCCCCATCTATTTCCCATGATGGGACCGGATGCCATCATCTTCATTTTCTGAATGTTGAGCTTTAAGCCCACTTTTTCACTCTCTACTTTCACTTTCATCAAGAGGCTTTTTTGTTCCTCTTCACTTTCTGCCATAAGGGTGGTGTCATCTGCATATCTGAGGTTATTGATATTTCTCCCGGCAATCTTGATTCCAGCTTGTGTTTCTTCCAGTCCAGCGTTTCTCATGATGTACTCTGCATATAAGTTAAATAAACAGGGTGACAATATACTGCCTTGATGTACTCCTTTTCCTATTTGGAACCAGTCTGTTGTTCCATGTCCAGTTCTAACTGTTGCTTCCTGACCTGCATACAGATTTCTCAAGAGGCAGATCAGGTGGTCTGGTATTCCCATCTCTTTCAGAATTTTCCACAGTTGATTATGATCCATACAGTCAAAGGCTTTGGCATAGTCAATAAAGCAGAAATAGATGTTTTTCTGGAATTATCTTGCTTTTTCCATGATCCAGCGGATGTTGGCAATTTGGTCTCTGGTTCCTCTGGCTTTTCTAAAACCAGCTTGAACATCAGGAAGTTCACGGTTCACATGTTGCTGAAGCCTAGCTTGGAGAATTTTGAGCATTATTTTACTAGCTTGTGAGATGAGTGCAATGTATTAGATATTCCATTAAATTATGTACATTCATTATAACTAATCCACTTATGGGACAATCTCTATTTAACTTTATACATAAGAAAACTGAAACTCAGAAAAGATAACTGAGTGAATCAATGAATGGATAGATAGGCAAATAGATAAATAGCGAAACAAAGCAGTATCCCAAAATAAATCTGAACTCTGAAGCCTGTGTTTCTGTCTTCCTGGGAGGAAAAAAAAGGATGAAATTTGGAAAGAGGAAATAATGCTGATGCTATCACTAATATACCCAGGAGTTGAGAGCAGAGATTCAGTAAAAACAAAGATAAAGAAAATGGAGAAGCCTGAATTTCATCACTATTTTTTCCTTTTGGAATTGTCTGAACCAATGTCAAAGACTTTGAAAAATTATTTTTGCATGGAGTTTGACATAAAATATTAAGAATGAAGTGTTTAAACTTGAATTCCCTATTTATAAACTAAAACTTTCAAGAATGTTTTAAAGATGAATAGGTGTAACCTTCTAAGACCTTTGATAATAACTGACTGAAAATATGAATAGAAGGTCACCATTATCACCTATTTATTGAGTCTCTAGGAAATGCCATATGAAGCACAAAGACACATTACCTTGATTACTTTTATTATTTACATGCAGTCAAGGTTTTCAAGTATCTAATGATAAACTCCTAAAGGCAACCCACATCAGGATGGTTACCTTGGCAACTGAGTCTAACCAACCACAGAAATATTTTGGTATGACAGCCGCACTGTCAGTGATAAACAGAAACAGTTTGACAAAGGAGGAAAATTGGCATATTGAACCTAAACAGGGCAGGAACACATATAAGTTGGATACAAACAAATGCTGTGGTAGGATGTGTTCTAAAATTCTACTTGTGAGAGAAATCTTCACTGCTCAAAAAAGTACACTAGTTGCCAGAGGATGTTTAATATTCCATCGTGCACTGAGTGCTCAGAAGGTTGAAACTTCAGTTGGTCTGCCAGAATCTTTAACAAAATTATTTAGGTCACACTTCATAGGCACACAGATGATATTTTGAAATGGATTTCAGGGCACTAGAAAACTCTTGGTAAAGTGCTCCAATGAATGCCTTTGAAATAAATTGATGCAGAGATGGTGCTGAAAGGTCGAAGCTTAAGTCATTGATTTCCTCAGTTAAGTGAGTGTGGAAAACTAGACAAGTGAGAAGACTGCAGTCTTCCTCACACCTCTTCAAACATATCACAGGTACATTTCCAGCTCCCTTGATTTATGATACTGAGTTTAAGTTGATGGCCTTCTGGGAAAGTTCATTGTAATGTCATTTTTTATAGTCCAGACAAATCCCTACAGATTGGCTTTGGATACACAGAATAAGATAACAGTACACAGATAATATGCTGAACAGTCAAGCGAAAATTCCGTTATTATTTCAGTATGTACAGGCAGCTGGATTGCAAACACCACACTTACATTATCATATTTGCTCAAAAATAGCCCATTTTTTTGAAACTGAATAAATATAGGCATAATACAACTAAAAAAATAATGTATTGTGTGTTTCTTGTATTGAATTTCTGAGCCCTTTTAGAAAGAGTGCTAATTTCAGTGTCACGTCCTCTGGTGTGATTTTCAAGACTGGATTAGGTATCCCATTTTTTGTCCACTTAAAGAACTTTATGAAAATAACTATTGAATTATTTTATAGTCTTTGTGCACTGGCTTGTCTCTTCTTTTTACTGAAAGCTCTTTGAGAACAGTAATCCTCTTTATATAAATGCATATCCCCAGGATGTTATCCAGCATCTGGCTCAGAGTATATGCATAGTAAATTTTTTTGACTGAATCAGTAAAACAGTAGAGACTACATGTGAATTACAATGATTGTAGCTAGTGGAACTCCTGTTGACTTCTAATCTCCTCTGATGCTACTGCCTCAGACAGAAACTTGGTATCTTGGGCTTTCTTGATCTACAAGAAAATAAACTGGGAGTGAGAGAGGGAAAGTGATTTTTTTTTTCCTTTTGTTTAACTCACATTCACTCAGTATTGTAAATTATCTAGTGTTGTTTTGAAGCAATTGTACCTGTTGGAATTTTCCCTGCCCAGACATAAACCTCAGATCTAAGATCTTAAATTTCCAATTTATCACATGAACTGATAACTCCCTAGACTTCTTTTCTTTTCTTGACTGCTTTGAGAAGCAGCTGAATGAGCCCCACTCAGTCCTTGAATCTGTCTCTGACCTGTGTCAGTCTCTAGATCTGCTTAATACAAATTACTGATGCTAATGTGATGGCTAAGGATTCTGCTTTTTAATTTTTTGCATTTTCTTTATGCCAACAGATGATCAGAAATTATATGAGTGTCATGAAAAGTCAACCATATAAAAATGATATCATATTTGGCTTTCTGTGACAGGCTTTCACTCATCATATTGTCCTCCAGGATCATCCATGTTATCACTAATGAATAAGCTATAGTCAATGTGAGAGTACAGATATCTCTTTGAGATAGTGATTCCATTTCCCTTGGATATATACTCTCCTATTATCTGCCTGTTTGTACCCTCCCAAAATTCCTTTGTTGAAAACCTAACCCTTAAAGTTAATGATATTATTAGGCGGAGCCTTTGGGAGATGGTTAGGTCATGAGAAATGAGTCCTGTGAATGGAATTAGTGCCCTTATGAAAGATACCTCACAGAGATATCTAGTCCATTTTATTTTATACAAGGATAAAATTCAATGTCTGCAACTCACAAGAAGGACCTCCATACTGCCACTCTGATCTTAGACTTCTAGCTTCCAGAATTGTGAGAAATAAATTGCTGTTTCTAAGCCATCCAGTCTGTGACATTTTGTTTCAAAACCCCAATAGACTGAGATATTCACAGATGTGAAATTTCTGGTTCGTAAGATTGTTCAATTTTTATTTTTTTAAGGAACCTCCATACTGTATTTTTATAATGGCTGTGTAATTGTGCATTTCCACCTACAGTGTTCAAGTTTTCCCATTTTCTGCATTCTCAGCAACACTTGCTATCTTTCACCTTTTTGATAATAACCATCCTAATAGGTGTGAAAGTGTTAATCACTCAGTCATGTCTGATTCTTTGTGACCCCATGGACTGTAGCCCGTCAGGTTCCTCTGTTCATGGGATTCTCTGGGCAAGAATACTGGAGTGGGTGACCATTCCTTTCTCCAGGGAATATTCCCAACCCAGAGATTGAACCCAGATCTACTGCATTGCAGGTGGATTCTTCACCATCTGAGCTATCAGGGATGAGGTGATATTTTACATGGGTTTGGATTTGTATTTCCCTGGTGTTGAGTGATTCTGAATCCTTTTTAATATACCTGATGGCCATTTGTATATCTTCTATTAAGAAATGTCTACTCGGATCCTTAGCCCATTCATAGAAGCAGAGAGCAGAATAGTGGTTGACAGGCATTTGAGGGGTGGGAAAAATGAAGAAATATTGGTCACAGGGTACAGAGTTTCAGATACTCAGGATGAATAAGTCCCAGAGATCTAATGCAGATCCTCATGAATATAGATAATGATACTGCATTGTATACTTGAGATTTACAGAATAAAAGAGTAAATTTTTATTGCTCTTGAAAAAAAGTTAACTTTATCAAATGACGATGTGTTATCTTGACTACAATGATCATTTTATAGTAATACTATATCAAAACATATCAAACAGTACATAATGTATACACTTTTTTTTATTAATACCTTAATAAAGTTGAGACTGTGGAAGAGTCTACTAATCATCTTATGATCTGTTTGAAAAATATATGTTTTTACAGACACACTACTCCTTCTTGATCAATTTTCTTTTGTTTCAGAGAATAATATTCATTTCAAAGGTACCACTTGATCTTTGTATTAACAGTACCATTGCATTCAAGATAAATATTCTATCCATTTTCAGATGAGCAAACTGAGCTTCCAGAAGTTGTAAGTGAACTAGTACTTTATAGAGCCTGGACAAAAAAAAAAAAAAAAAAGGTATTTACTTTCTCCTTGCAACTCCTACAGATGACATTCCATATCAGAGAGGGAAAAAAAAAAAAAAAATACACCTTTTTAAATTCTGCTTGGGTCATAAGAAAATGCTGTATTATTCATGTTGTTCTTGAAGAGG
The DNA here is from genome assembly GCF_003369695.1 of Bos indicus x Bos taurus. Taxonomy (NCBI): domain Eukaryota; kingdom Metazoa; phylum Chordata; class Mammalia; order Artiodactyla; family Bovidae; genus Bos; species Bos indicus x Bos taurus. The sequence continues at coordinate 21,742,983 of NC_040103.1, read as the reverse complement.
AGGATGTTATGATGATTTGAGAAGATTTATATTTAGTAGAAAAAACATAGTAGATGCCTTATAGGAAAAAAAGCCTTTTGTGAATAATTTGTCAAGCTATTATGATATAAAAAATGTAGAAAAGACTTTCAAAAATGTTTATTAAAAAATTTTGGCAAATATAACTTTGTCCTTGCTGTATATGGCATGGTTTGTATGCATAAAAGGTCTCCCACTTGAAGACACCTCATAGTTTATTTTAGATCACTCTTCTATTGGAAGTTTATCTCTATATTTTTATCCATTATATCATTTCTTCCAGAAATCAGTGCAGTAATTTTTCTAGGAAAATAACTTTCAATTTGATGAGTTAGAAAGCCATGTTATAACAGGCTTCTTGATAGACAGGCATAATAAAAACTTATTTAAATTTATGTCATGAAGACAAAACAAATGTCATATTTAAAAAGAAAATACAAGATGACCTTTTGAAGCAAGGTTAACAATCTCATACCAAGATGCAGAAGTGATATAGCTAATGTTACTTCTCATTTGTCATGATGCACAACCACACAAATGATATTTGTATTTGAAAAGGTCAGGGTGGATGATGTGATTGCTTACTAACACATGATATAATTTAAATTAGGCATTTTACAATTACATTATTGAAAATTTTTAATGACCATGGGGACAATTGATAGTTGCATCTGAAATTTTCCCATTCTAAACTTATCCTGGCCATGTGTTGTCTGTAACTGATAGTGGTAAAAATGTTAGCTCTCAGAATTTTTTTTTTTTTTCTGAGACCATATTTTGGGCCTGCAGAAAAAAGTTGAACAGACCTTGCATAGCCCATGCTTTCATCATATATCTTAACTTTAAAAAAATCATGACACACTTATCTTCTGGTCAGTTAATTGTTAAAAATAAATGGATTTGCAGTGGGCAAAGTTTTTTTCTGTAAGGCACCAGCTTACTTACTGTACGTTATGTGTGTTACTCATCTCTGCAGTTGTATCATGAAAGCAGCCACAACAAGTAATACAAATAAATGTGTACAGCTGTATTACAATAAAACTTCCAATTTATAAAACTGATAATGGATGGATCGGCTGTAGCTTGATTCTTGATAGATTAACAACATCTACAGTTCTGATAGATACAAATTATTGTGGCTCTTAATTTACAAGTTATTGAATAATCCATTGTATTATTATGGGACTTTTCCTTGAAGGAAAGGCAGTTGCTCATTTCACCAGCTTCCTACTTACCAAGTCTTTCCTGAAAAAAAAAAATAGTATTTCCATGCAATATTAGGCTATCAGGTAATTTTATGGTTAAAATTTTCCTAGATTAAAAAATGTAATAGGGAGATGGTTCAAAGATGTAGAGGAATAGGACAAGAAGAACACTTTCTCTCCCACAAATTCATCAAAAGATCATTTGAATGCTTAGCAATTTCCACAAAACTACTTCTGAATGCTGGCAGAGGACACCAGGCACCCAGAAAGGCAGCCCATTCTCTTCAAAAGGAAGTAGGACAAAATATAAAAGACAAAAAGAGAGACAGAAGAGTTAGGGATGGAGACCTGTCCTAGGGAGGCAGTTGTGAAGGAGGAGAAGTTTCCAAACATTAGAAAACCCTCTCACAGCCAGGTCTGTGGGGAATTTTGGAATCTCAGAGGGCAACATAACCCTAACCCTAACCCTAACCCTAAACCCTAACCCTAACCCTAACCCTAACCCTAACCCTAACACATGCTATCAATTTTGTAACTTCATGAATCTAATCTCAATATCTTTTTTTCACTTAGGGGTATGATTACTGGCTTGATTGCTCTCTCCCCTTTTGACTCTCCCTTTTCTCCCCCAGGTCACCTCTATCTCCTTCTTCCCCCTTCTCTTCTTTATGTAACTCTGTGAATCTCTCTGGGTGTTCCAGACTGTGGAAAAAACTTAGGGAATTGGTTACCGGCTAGATTGCTCTCTCACCATTTGACCCCTCCTCTTCTCCTCTTGGTCACCTCTATCTATCCTCCCTCTTCTCTTTTCCATGTAACTGCGTGAACCTCTCTTGGTGTCCCTTACTGTGGAGAATTGTTTTACCATTAACCTAGATGTTTTATCATATGTGCTATATGGATGGAGAAGTCTTGAGGCCACTGTAAGAATAAAAGCCAGAGGCAGGAGGCTTAATTCCAAAACTTGAGAATATCAGAGAACTCGTGATTCCAGGAACATTCATAGACAAGAGCTCACCCAAAAGCTTCCATACATACACTGAAATCAAGCTCCACCCAAGAATCAACAAGTTTCAGAGTGATACATACCATGCTAATTCTCCATAAAAGCAGGAACATAGACACCCTAAAATTCACTACTGGACACTTCATTGCACTTCAGAGAGAAGAGATCCAGCTCCATCCACCAGAACACAGATGCAAGCTCCCCTAACCAGGAAACCTTGACAAGCCACTAGCCCAACCCTACTCAAAGGGAACAGGCTCCAAAAGAGAGGAACCACAAACTTCAAGCCTACAGAAAGGGCACCCAAACACAGTAATCTAAATGAAATGAAATGGAAGAGAATATTCAACAGGTAAAGGAACATGATAAATCTGCATCAAACCAAATAAAAGAGGAAGAGATAAGGAGTCTACCTGAAAAAGAATTCAGAATAATGATAGTAAAGGTGACACAAAATCTTGAAAGCAAAATAGAGTTACAGATAAATAAACTAGAGACAAGGATTGAGAAGATGCAAGAAATGTTTACCAAGGACCTAGAAGAAATAAAGAAGAGTCAATCAATAATGAATAATGAAATAACTGAGATCAAAAGCATTCTGGAGGGAACCAAGAGTAGAATAATTCAGGAAGAAGATAGGATAAATGAGGTGGAAGATAGAATGGTGGAAATAAATTAAACAGAGAGAAAAGGAAAAAAAGAATTAAAAGAAACTGGGCAACCTTAGAGAACTCTGCAATAATGTTAAACACCCCAACATCCAAATCACAGGAGCCCCAGAAGAAAACAAAAAGAAAGGGCATGAGAAAATAGTTGATGAGATAATAGTTGAAAACGTCCCTAAAATGGGGAAAGAAATAGCCACCCAAGTCCAAGAAACCCAGAGAGTCTCAAACAGGATAAATACAATGTGAAACACCCCAAGACACATATTAATCAAACTAATAAAGATCAAACAAAAAGAGCAAATATTAAAAGCAGCATGGGAAAAGCAACAAATAACAAACAAAGGTATCCCCATAAGGATAACAGCTGATCTTTCAATAGAAACTCTTCAGGCCAGAAGGGAATGGCAGGACATATTTAAACTAATGAAAGAGAAAAGTCTACAACCTAGATTACTATGCCCAGCAAGGATCACATTCAAATACGAAGGAGAAATGAAAAGCTTTACAGAAAAGCAAAATCTGAGAGAATTCAGCACCACCAGAACAGTTCTTCAACAAATATGAAAGGATTATCTCTAGACAAGAAACACAGAAAATGTTTATAAACTCAAACCCAAAACAACAAAGAAAATGGCAATGGGATCATGAAATTGAAAGTGAAAGTGAAGTCGCTCAGTCGTGTCTGATTCTTTGCTACCCCATGAACTGTAGCCTATCAGGCTCCTCTGTCCATGGGATTTTCCAGGCAATAGTACTGGAGTGGATTGCCATTTCCTTCTCCAGGGGAATCTTCCCAAACCAGGGATTGAACCTGGGTCTCCCGCATTGTAGACAGACACTACCGTCTGAGCCACCAGGGAATGGGGATCATACTTACCAATAATTACCTTAAATGTAAATGGGTTGAATGCCCAACCAAAAGAGAAAGACTGGCTGAATGGATACATAAACAAGACCCCTATATATGCTGTCTATGAGAGACCCACCTCAAACCAAGGGACACATACAGACTGAAAATGAAGGGCTGGAGAAAGATATTTCATGCCAATGGAGACCAAAAGAAAGCAGGAGTAGCAATGCTCATATAAGATAAAATAACCTTTGAAATAAAGGCTGTGAAAAGAGACAAAGAAGGACACTACATAATGAACAAAGGATCAATCCAAGAAGAAGTTATAACAATTATAAATATATATGCACCCAACATAGGAGCACCTCAACACGTAAGGCAAATGCTAACAAGAATGAAAGGGCAAATTAACAGTAACACATAATAGTGGGAAACTTTAATACTCCACTCACACCTATGGATAGATCAACTAAACAGAAAATTAGCAAGGAAACACAAACTTTAAATGATACAATGTGCCAGTTAGACCTAATTGATATCTATAGGACATTTCACCCCCAAACAATGAAATTCACCTTCTTCTCTAGTGCACATGAAACATTCTCCAGGATAGATCACATCCTGGGCCATAAATCTAGCCTTGGTAAATTAAAAAAAAAAAAAAAAAATTGAAATCTTCTCAAGCATCTTTTCTGATCACAATGCTGTCAGATTAGATGTCAACTACAGGGAAAAAAAGAAAGAAAGAAAAACAAATACATGGAGGCTAAACAACATGCTCCTGTATAACCAACAAATCACAGAAGAAATCAAAACATACATAGAAACAAATGAACATGAAAACACGATAACCTAAAACCTATGGAATTCAGTAAAAGCAGTGATAAAGGGAAGGTTCATATCAATACAAACTTACCACCAGAAACAAGAGAAAAATAAAATAAATAACCTAACTTTACACTTAAGCAACTAGAAAAAAGAACCCGAGGGTTAGAAGGAAAGAAATCATAAAAGTTAGATCAGAAATAATTGAAAAATAAAAAAAGGAGACTAAAACAAAAATCATCAAAACTAAAAGCTGGTTCTTTGAGAAGATAAATAAAATAGACAAACCATTAGCCAGATTAATCAAGAAAAAAAAGGAGCAGAATCAAATCAACACATTAGAAATGCAAATGGAGAAATAACAACAGAGAACATATAAATAACAAGGATCATAAGTGACTACTATCAACAGCTATATACTAATAAAATGAACAACTTAGGAGAAATGGGTGAATTCTGCAAAAAGTATAACGTTCCAAAACTGATCCAGGAAGACATAGAAAATCTATACAGACCCATCACAAGCACAGAAATCAAAACTCTTCCAACAAACAAAAGCCCAGGACCAGATGGCTTCACAGGTGAATGCTACCAAAAATTTAGAAAGAGCTAAAACGTATCATATGCAACTGTTCCAGAAAATTGCAGAGGAAGGTAAACTCTCAAACTCATTCTATGAGGTGACCATCACTCTAATACCAAAACCAGAAAAAGATGCCACAGGAAAAGAAAACTGCAGGCCAATATCACTGATTAATATAGATGAAAAAGTCCTCAACACAATTATAGCAAACAGAATCCAACAACATATTAAAATGATCATACATTATGGCCAAATGGGCTTAATCCCAGGATGCAAGGATTCTTCAATATTCACAAATAAATCAATGTGATACACCACATTAACAAATTGAAAGATTAAAAAACCTATGATTATCTCAATACATGTAGAGAAAGCATTTGACAAAATTCAACACCCATTTACGAAAAAAACTCTCAGAAAGCAGGCATAGAAAGAACATACCTCAACATAATGAAAGCCATATATGATAAACCCACAGCAAACATTATCCTTAATGGTGAAAAATTGAAAGCATTTCCCCTAAAGTCAGGAACAGGACAAGGGTATCCACTATCACCACTACAGTTCAACATAGTTTTGGAAGTTTTAGCCACAGCAATCAGAGAAGAAAAAAGAAATAAATGTAGTCCAGATTGGAAAAGAAGTAAACACACACTGTTTGCTGATGACATGATCCTCTACATAGAAAACCCTAAATACACCACCAGAAAATTACTGCATTTAATCAATGAATACAGAAATCCCTTGTATTCCTATACACTAACAACAAGAAAACATAAAGAGAAATTAAGGAAACAATCCCATTCACCACTGCAATGAAAAGAATAAAATCAGTGAGTTCACTCTCAGTTGTGTCCAAGTCTTTGCGACCCCATGGACTGAAGCACGCCAGGCCTCCCTGTCCATCACCAAATCCCAGAGTTCACCCAAACTCATGTTCATCGAGCTGGTGATGCCATCCAGCCATCTAATCCTCTGTCGTCCCCTTCTCCTCCTGCCTGCAATCCCTCCCATCATCAGAGTCTTTTCCAATGAGTCAACTCTTCGCATGAGGTGGCCCAAGTATTGGAGTTTTAGCTTTAGCATCAGTCCTTCCAAAGAACACACAGGACTGATTTCCTTGAGGATGGACTGGTTGGATCTCCCTGCAGTCCAAGGAACTCTCAAGAGTCTTCTCCAACACCACAGTTCAAAAGCATCAATTTTCGGCGATCAGATTTCTTCACAGTCCAACTCTCATATCCATACATGACCACTGGAAAAACCATAACCTTGACTAGATGGACCTTTGTTGACAAAGTAATGTCACTGCTTTTGAATATGCTATCTAGGTTGAGTAACTTTCCTTCCAAGGAGTAAGCATCTTTTAATTTCATGGCTGCAATCACCATCTGCAGTGATTTTGGCACCCCAAAAACAATAAATTCTGTCACTGTTTCCACTGTTTCCCAATCTATTTCCCATGAAGTAAAGGGACCAGATGCCATGATCTTCATTTTCTGAATGTTGAGCTTTAAGCCAACTTTTTCACTCTCCTCTTTCATTTTCATCAAGAGGCTTTTTAGTTCCTCTTCACTTTTTGCCATAAGGGTGGTGTCATCTGCATATCTGAGGTTACTGATATTTCTCCTGGTAATCTTGATTCCAGCTTGTGCTTCTTCCAGCCCAGCGTTTCTCGTGATGTATTCTGCATATAAGTTAAATAACCAGGGTGACAATATACAGCCTTGACATATTCCTTTTCCTATTTGGAACCAGTCTGTTGTTCCACATCCAGTTCTAACTGCTGCTTCCTGACCTGCATATAGGTTTCTCAAGAAGCAGGTCAGGTGGTCTGGTAGTTCCATCTCTTTCAGAATTTTCCACAGTTTATTGTGATACACACAGTCAAAGGCTTTGGCATACTCAATAAAACATAAATAGATGTTTTTCTGGAATTCTCTTGCTTTTTTCATGGTCCAGAGGATGTTGGCAATTTGATTTCTGGTTCCTCTGCCTTTTCTAAAACCAGCTTGAAATCTGGAAGTTCACGGTTCATGTATTGCTGAAGCCTGGCTTGAAGAATGCTGAGCATTACTTTACTAGCATGTGAGATGAGTGCAATTGTGTGGTAGTTTGAACATTCTTTGGCATTGCCTTTCTTTGAGATTGGACTGAAAACTGACCTTTTCCAGTCCTGTGGCCACTGCTGAGTTTTCCAAATTTGCTGGCATATTGAGTGCAGCACTTTCACATCATCATCTTTTAACATTTGAAATAGCTCAATTGGAATTCCATCACTTCCACTAGCTTTGTTCATAGTGATGGTTTCTAAGGCCCACTTGACTTCACATTCCAGGATGTCTGGCTCTAAAGTGAGTGTGAGTTCACACTATCGTGATTATCTTGGTCGTGAAGATCTTCTTTGTACAGTTCTTCTGTGTATTCTTGCCACCTCTTCTTAATATCGTCTGCTTCTGTTAGGTCCATACCAATTCTGTCCTTTATCAAACCCATCTTTACATGAAATATTCCTTTGGTATCTCTAATTTTCTTGAAGAGATCTCTAGTCTCTCCCATTCTGTTTTTTTCCTCTATTTCTTTGCATTGATTGCTGAAGAAGGCTTTCTTATCTCTCCTTGCTATTCTTTGGAACTCTGCATTCAGATGCTTATATCTTTCCTTTTTTCCTTTGCTTTTCACTTCTCTCTTTTCACAACTATTTGTAAGGCCTCCCCAGACAGCCATTTTGCTTTTTTGCATTTCTTTTCTATGGGAATGGTCTTGATTCCTGTCTCCTCTACAATGTCCCAAACCTCTGTCCATAGTTCATCATGCACTCTATCTATCAGATCTAGTCCCTTAAATCTATTTCTCACTTCCACTGTATAATCATAAGGGATTGGATTTAGGACACCTGAATGGTCTAGTGGTTTTCCCTACTTTCTTCAATTTAAGTCTGATTTTGGCAATAAGGATTTCATGATCTGAGCCACGTCAGCTCCAGGTCTTGTTTTTTCTGACTGTATAGAGCTTCTCTATCTTTGGCTGCAAAGAATATAATCAATCTGATTTCAGTGTTGAACATCTGGTGATGTCCATGTGCTTAGTCTTCTCTTGTGTTGTTGGAAGAGGGTGTTTGCTATGACCAGTGCATTCTCTTGGCAAAACTCTATTAGCTTTTGTCCTGCTTCATTCCGTATTCCAAGGACAAATTTGCCTGTTACCCTAGATGTTTCATGACTTCCTACTTTTGCATTCCAGTCCCCTATAACGAAAAGGACATCTTTTGGGGGTGTTAGTTCTAAAAGGTCTTGTAGGTCTTCATAGAACTGTTCGACTTCAGCTTCTTCAGCATTACTGATTGGGGCATAGACTTGGATTACTGTGATATTGAATGGTTTGCCTTGGGAATGAACAGAGATCATTCTGTTGTTTTTTAGATTGCATCCAAGTACTGCATTTCGGACTCTTCTGTTGACCATGATGGCTCCTCCATTTCTTCTAAAGGACTCCTGCCCACAATCATAGATATAATGGTCATCAGAGTTAAATTCACCCATTCCAGTCCATTTTAGTTCTCTGACTCCTAGAAAGTCGATGTTCACTCTTGCCATCTCCTGTTTGACTACTTCTAATTTAGCTTGATTCATGGACCTAACATTCCAGGTTCCTATGCAATGTTGCTCTTTACAGCATTGGACCTTGCTTTTATCACCAGTCACATCCACAACTGGGTATTGTTTTTGCTTTGGCTCCACCCCTTCATTCTTTTTGGAATTATTTCTCCACTGATCTCCATAGCATACTGAGCATCTACTGACCTGGGGAGTTCCTCTTTCAGTATCCTATCATTTTGACTTTTTATACTGTTCATGGGGTTCTCAAGGCAAGAATACTGAAGTGGTTTGCCATTCCCTTCTCCAGTGGACCACATTCTGTCAGACCTCTCCACTATAACCCGCCCATCTTGGGTGGCCCCACATGGCATGGCTTAGTTTCACTGAGTTAGACAAGGTTGTGGTCTGTGTGATTAGATTGACTAGTTTTCTGTGATTATGGTTTGTGTGTCTGCCCTCTGATGCCTCTCGCAACACCTGCCATCTTACTTGGGTTTCTCTTACCCTGGACGTGGGGTATTTCTTCAGGGCTGCTGCAGCAAAGCGCAGCCACTGCTCCTTACCTTGGACGAGGGGTATCTCCTCACAGCCACCCCTTCTGACCTTGAACTGGAGTAACTACTCTCGGCCCTTCTGTGCCCATGTAGCCACCACTCTTGGACATAGGGTGCTCCTCTCAAAAGCATAAAATACTTAGAAATAAATCTACCTAAAGAAACAAAAGACCTATATACAGAAAACTATAAAACAGTGATGAAGAAAATCAAAGATGATACAAGTAGATGGAGAAATATAGCATTTTCATGGATCAGAAGAATCAATATAGTGAAAATGAGCATACTACCTGAAGCAAACTATAGATTCAATGCAATCCCTATCAAGCTACCAATGGGATTTTTCACAGAACTAGAACAATTAATTTCACAATTTGTATGGAAATACAAAAAAAAAAACTCAAAAAGCCAAAGCAATCTTGAGAGAGAAGAATGGAATTGGAGGAATCTACCTGCTTGAATTCAGATCATACTACAAAGCAAGTGATCAAAACAGTATGGTACTGGCACAAAGACAGAAATGTAGATCAATGAAACAAAGTAGAAAGCCCAGAGATAAATCCACACACCAATGGACACCTTATCTTTGACAAAGGAGGCAAAAATAAACAGTGGAGAAAAGACAGTCTCTTTAACAAGTGGTACTGGGAAAACTGGTCAACCACTTGTAAAAGAATGAAACTAGAACACTTTCTAACACCATTCAAAAAAATAAATGCAAAATGGATTAAAGATCTAAATGGAAGACCAGAAACTATAAAACTCCTAGAGGAAAATATAGGCAAAACCCTCTCTGACATACATCACAGCAGGATCCTCTATGATACACCTCCCAGAGTAATGGAAATAAAAGCAAAATAAACAAATGGGCCCTAATTAAACTTAAAAGCTTTAGCACAATGAAGGAAACTATAACCAAGGTGTAAAGACAGCTTTAAGAATGGGAGAGAATAATAGCAAATGAAGCAACTGACAAACACTTAATCTCAAAAATATACAAGCAGCTCACACAGATAAATACCAGAAAAATAATGCAATCAAAAAACGGGCCAAAGAATTAAACAGACATTTCTCCAAAGAAGACATACAGATGACTAGCAAATGTAAGAAAAGATGCTCAACATCACTCATTATCAGAGAAATGGAAATTAAAACCACAATAAGGAATCATCTTATGCCAGTAAGAATGGCTGCTATCAAAAAGTCTACAAAAGTAAATGCTGGAAAGGGTGTGGAGAAAAAGAATAGAGAACTCTAGAACATTTCAGGCAAAGATGGACACAATAAAGGAAAGAATAGGTATGGACCTAACAGAAGCAGAAGATATTAAGAAGAGGTGGCAAGAATACACAGAAGAACTACACAAAAAAGATCTTCATGACCCAGATATTCATGATGGTGTGATTACTCACATAGAGTCAGACATACTGGTTTGAGAAGTCAAGTGGGCCTTAGGAAGCATTACTAGGAACAAAGCTAGTGGAGGTGATAGAATTCCAGTTGAGCTATTTCAAATGTTAAAAGATGATGCTGTGAAAGTGCTGCACTCAATATGCCAGCAAATCTGGAAAACTCAGCAGTGGCCACAGGACTGGAAAAGGTCAGTTTTAATTCCAATCTCAAAGAAAGGTGAGGCCAAAGAATGCTCAAACTACCACACACTTGCACTCATCTCACACACTAGTAAAGTACTGCTCAACATTCTCCAAGCCAGGCTTCAGCAATATGTGAACCATGAACTTCCAGATGTTCAAGATGGTTTTAGCAAAGGCAGAGAAACTGGAGATCAAATTGCCAACATCTGCTGGATCATCGAAAAAGCAAGAGAGTTCCAGAAAAACATCTATTTCTGCTTTATTGCCTAAGCCAAAGCCTTTGACTGTGGATCACAATAAGCTGTTGAAAATTCTGAAAGAGATGGGAATACCAGACCACCTGACCTGCTTCTTGAGAAACCTATATGCAGGTCAGGAAGCAGCAGTTAGAACTGGACATGGAACAACAGACTGGTTCCAAATAGGAAAAGGAATATGTCAAGGCTGTATATTGTCATCCTGCTTATTTAACTTACATGCAGAGTACATCATGAGAAACGCTGGGCTGGAAGAAGCACAAGCTGGAATCAAGATTACCAGGAGAAATATCAATAACCTCAGATATGCAGATGACACCACCCTTATGGCAGAAAGTGAAGAGGAACTAAGGAGAGTGAAAAAGTTGGCTTAAAGCTCAACATTCAGAAAACTAAGATCATGGCATCTGGTCCCTTCACTTCATGGGAAATAGAGGGGGAAACAATGGAAACAGTGTCAAACTTTATTTTTGGGGGTTCCAAAATCACTGCAGATGGTGATTTCAGTCATGAAATTAAAAGATGCTTACTCCTTGGAAGAAAAGTTATGACCTACCTCGATAGCATATTGAAAAGCAGAGACATTACTTTGCCAACAAAGGTCTGTCTAGTCAAGGCTATGGTTTTTCCAGTGGTCATGTACGGGATGTGCGAGTTGGACGCCAAAGTTGAGAAAGTTGAGTGCCAAAAAATTGTTGTTTTTGAACTGTGGTGTTGGAGAAGACTCTTGAGAGTCTCTTGGACTGCAAGGAGGTCCAACAAGTCTATCCTAAAGGAGATCAGTCCTGGGTGTTCATTGGAAGGACTGATACTGAAGCTGAAACTCCAGTACTTTGGCCACCTCATGTGAAGAGTTGACTCATTGGAAAAGATTCTGATGCTGGGAGGGATTGGGGGCAGGAGGAGAAGGGGACGACAGAGGATGAGATGGCTGGATGGCATCACTGACTCGATGGACATGAGTCTGAGTGAACTCCGGGATTTGGTGATGGACAGGGAGGCCTGGCGTGTTGCGATTCATGAGGTGGCAAAGAGTCAGACACGACTGAGCGACTGAACTGAGCTGAACTGATAACAATTATATGCTTTCCAATAGCTTGTGATTTTGGAATATTGTGGAAGCAATATTGTTTCCTTACTTCCACTGCAAATAAGATTAAAAATGTCCCTATTCAATAATTCAATTGAATGCAATACTTTTACCTGTTGTTTTAGCTATCATTAAATTTCCCACATATTCTAAACTTGAGTTTCTGAAAGTTAAAGGAATTCACCTTGCTGATACTTCTTCAATGACTGTTGGCCTTAAAAGGGTCAAAAGCAGTCAAACCTCTGTCATGGTCCAAAGGTAGAGTTCCCCAAATGATGGTTTAGACACTGCCTGGAGAGACCCAACAACTAGACTTAGGGGAGAAAAAAGAACAAGATTAGAAATTCAAAACCTATTGGTTTGATAAAAAGAGAAAGTTCTGACTTGGACCCAATAAAAAAACAAAAAATACTAATGAAGAATCTAAAATTCCCTCTACTCAAACTGTATACACATTTAACCATTAGTTTTCTAATAAAATAATAGTCTTTATAAATCAATATTGATGGGAAAACATTTACAAAGCTGAAAAATAGGGCCTATTTCCCTTGCCCCCTTGTCCTAATTCCAACGCAGGGAAGACTATTTGTACTGCTCCTGGACATTTTAAACTGCCTAATGGACATTTTAAGGTTTGATAAATGGAATTTGGATAATTCCCTCCATCCAATGGACATCCTGCATATTTTCACAGTGGACAGAAGCCTTTCCTTACAGATAAGCTTGTCGCCTCTTGTGATTAAAATCCTTTCAGAAAAAAAAAAAATTATTTCTATCTGAAAAACTTTATTCAAATTTCATTGTGGTAAAGAAAACTATTTTACTGGTCAGGCATTTCAACAGATCTGTACTGTTTAGCTGGTTTTCATGCTTTCACTGTGCTTACCACATTCAGCCCTCTGATTCAATTAAACACACTAACTGCTGAAGACTCAACTGGCAAACTTGTTGCATCATGCCAAATACTTTAGCCAAAATCATAGGTATTTCTGAATCTCAGACCCCCTTTTGTAATTTATAAACTCTCAATCTTTGATGTAGTCACAGGTGCCCAATGCTTTTGCAATGTTGTGTCTCCTAAAAATAACAATTTTTGGTGGAACAATCTTTTCACTGTGAGCCTTTGGACACATAATACCTTAAATGTCATATCTTGTCAACTGGAGATCTTGTGTATTTTACAAGAAACCTCTAGAAGAACTCTCTTCAATATTGTTGGAAGGATCCCTATCAGGTACTACTAACTAATCATTGTGCTGCCAAACTCCAAGGAATAGATTCTTGGATTCACATGACACTTTTAAAGAAGGTTTTAAACACTGAGTGGACCTGAATATTATCTGGTGACATAAAAGTAAAGACTTGCCAGAACTGAAGCAGATAACTTCTGATAAGACAGCTTTCCCAAGATACCCAGAACAGATCTGCTGGACCTCTTGTCAGACTTTTGATGGTGGCATATTACTTCAGATGATCTCCAGTGACTAGCATCTTGGTAACATATTGACATAAAAAGTGTCTGAGGTTTTTTCTTCCTCCCTCTCTTTGTTGCTCAAATGTGACCTTAGTAGGTGTCCAATCGTTGCACTTACCTTCAAACATGAGACAGTACAATCAAGAAGGATTATTCCTGATATTAAGAAACAAAAGGCCTCTGAAACTAGAAAACCTGACTGCTTATTGGTGATAATTTTGGAGAAAGATCTTGATCACAAAGAGGAAATATAGAACATAAATAAACAGAAACCAAAACTTAATAGAGATGGGAAACCAGAATAGGGAGCTCTCATGTGCTTTAATGATTACAGAGCTCAACAAAAAGAAAAAAATACCCGTCTTTCCTGGTAAGGATTCAGTCAGTGCAAAGCCTTGGACTCTTCAATATAACTCCCAACTTCTTTTTATTCTCAATTAAAGAGTTCTCTTTCCCTTTCCTATGGGGACTTGCATGAGGCTTGCCATGGTTGTAGACACTTAGTTACAATTCTCTACTGTTATGAAGACTCTTGAGAGTCCCTTGGACTGCAAGGAGATCCAATCGGTCCATCTTAAAGGAAATCAGCCCTGAATAATCATTGGAAGGACTGATGTTGAAGCTGAAACTCCAATACTTTGGCCACATGATGCAAAGAACTGACTCAATTGAAAATACCCTGATGCTGGCAAAGGTTGAAGGCAGGAGGAGAAGGGGACAGGATGACAGAGGATGAAATGGTTGTATAGCATCACCGACTCAATGGACATGAGTTTGAGTAGGCTCTGGGAGTTGGTGATGGACAGGGAGGCCTGGCGTGCTGCAGTCCATGGGGTCCCTAAGAGTCGGACACAACTGAGTGACTGAACTGACTGACTGATCTCAAAGATCTTCCCAGGTGGCACTAGTGGTAAATAACTCACCTGCCAATGCAGGAGACAAGCGACATGTGTTGGATCCCTGGGTTGTGAAGATCCCCTGGAGGAGTGCGTGGGAACCCACTCCAGAATCCAATGGACAGAGGAGCCTGGAGGGCTTCAGTTCATGGGGTTGCAAAGAGTCAGACACAACTGCAGTGATAGCATGCACTGATCTCAAGAAGCCTAATCTTTTCTGAGGAAATATCTAACAGTCTATTTGTTTCAAGTCAACAATGAAGTTCATGTTTCTTACTTTGCTGTAAGTGATAAAGACCTTTGTCTCTGATCTGTGAGCTTTATGTCTTCTGCCAGCCCCCAGGAAACTGGCAGGCTAAATTGTTAACATGTAAGTAAGACAAACTCACCAAACTTTTTATCTCTTGACACTATTCACATTAGGTTCTCTTAGGAGTCCATGGAAAGGGTGCAATTAATTGCAGTAAGAGAGCTAGAGTTCATAGAACTAATCTGATTAGAGGCTGTGGGTGACCAACACAAGCTATCTGTTGTTAAATTAAAGCAACCCAGTTAATCACATATGTCACTCATTGGAAGAAATAGATGGCATTTTATGTGTTCAGCTTATAAGTTAAAAAAAAAAATTAAGAAAGACTAGGACAGACAGAGACTGAGTTTCATCTGAAGGCTTTCCTTAAGTATTTTAGTTTGTTGGAATGCATTTAAATTTTGAAGATAAATGGCATTTTATTTCTTTCAACTTTTTGATTATTCCCTGAAAAATGTGTCATTATGTGTTTTTTTTTTTCATTATGTGTTTTAAATTTTGGTTTCTGCTGGTTGTTTAAATGAAAATATTTACAAATAAAGTTTGCAACTTCTTTGCATTTTTGTAAGATATAATGTAAATTTAATAAAGTATTAGGACTAAGATTTACTAGTTTTGACAATTGGAGGCACCCATTTAACCACTACCTAAATAAAGATAAAGAATCATGTTGTATTATGTAGTAACCAACCATGAGCTACACGTAGCTACTTAGTCTTCAATTCAAATTAATTATAGTTAAATCAAATTGACAATTCATTTTCTTAATCACACTAACCACATTTCAACTTAATAGCTGTATGTCAACATTCAAGATATTGGACATATTGAACAGAACATATTTGGAACACTGCAGAAAATAATAACAATGTCCTCTCTATTTTTTAAACATTTAAAACATCTTTTAGCTATGCCATGTGGTTAGAAAGATCTTAGTTCCCGGACTAGGAATCAAATTCACACCCCCTGTTGAGGAAGGATGATGTCCTATATACTGGACCACCAGTATTAGAAAGTGCCTTCTTTTATTTATAATAATCTTGAAATTCATCCACATTATTGTGTGCATTTGTAGTCTTTTCCCTTTTATTGCTGTATAGTATTCCATTTAATAGTTTTAGTACAATTTATTTAATGATTCTTCTATTCATTAATGTTATTGTTTACATTTTCAAGTATTATGAATAGGCTTCCAGGACATCTTGCACAGTTCTTGTTGTGGATATATGTTTATTTCATATGTCCTGAAAAATACCCTGGGGTAGAACTGCTTAATCATGGGTTAGGCAAAAGTTTATCTTCATAAGAAACTGCCACGTGAAAAAAAATGTATAATAATATTTAGTAATGACCTACTAGATCAGACTGACTAGAACTGGGGGCAAGACTGACAAAACAAAATATTGGCAAGGGCGTATAGTAGGTGGAAATCTCATATATTTCAGGTTTGAGGGTGAAATGGTACAGTTTATTTCTATAACGATATATTTTTGTGGTCTTAATATCCATTTACTCTTGACTGAAGATGTTGAGCATATTTTTATGTATTTAGTGGGCACTCTTACATCTTCTTTTATGAAGTGTCTGTAGAATTCTTTTGCACACTTTGGCTACCCACAGAACTCGGAGACAGGTGCACTGAAACCTTCATCACCCAGCAGGGGATCAAAAGCCAGCATCAGACAAAAGAAGAGCAGTCTCAGATCACCAGCCAGGTGACTGGGCAGATTGGCTGGCGGCGGGAGGGCATCAAGTATCACCGGAATGAGCTCTTCCTGGATGTGCTGGAGAGTGTGAACCTCCTCATGTCCCCGCAAGGGCAGGTCCTGAGCGCCCATGTGTCAGGCCGGGTAGTGATGAGGAGCTATCTGAGTGGCATGCCTGAGTGCAAGTTTGGAATGAATGACAAGATCGTCATTGAGAAGCAAGGCAAAGGCACAGCTGATGAAACAAGCAAGAGCGGGAAGCAATCAATTGCCATTGATGACTGCACCTTCCACCAGTGTGTGCGACTCAGCAAGTTTGATTCTGAACGCAGCATCAGCTTTATCCCACCAGATGGAGAATTTGAACTCATGAGGTATCGCACCA
Source organism: Bos indicus x Bos taurus (assembly GCF_003369695.1). Lineage (NCBI taxonomy): Eukaryota > Metazoa > Chordata > Mammalia > Artiodactyla > Bovidae > Bos > Bos indicus x Bos taurus. The sequence continues at coordinate 21,725,962 of NC_040103.1, read as the reverse complement.
CCAAGGACATCATCCTTCCTTTTCGCGTGATCCCACTAGTTCGGGAAGTGGGACGCACCAAGCTGGAGGTCAAGGTGGTCATTAAGTCCAACTTCAAACCCTCACTACTGGCTCAGAAGATTGAGGTGCGGATCCCAACCCCACTGAACACTAGTGGGGTGCAGGTAATCTGCATGAGGGGGAAGGCCAAGTATAAGGCCAGTGAGAACGCCATCGTGTGGAAGATCAAGCGCATGGCAGGCATGAAGGAATCGCAAATCAGCGCTGCAATTGAGCTGCTGCCCACCAACGACAAGAAGAAATGGGCTCGACCCCCCATTTCAATGAACTTTGAGGTGCCATTCGCACCTTCTGGTCTCAAGGTGCGCTACTTGAAGGTGTTTGAACCGAAGCTGAACTACAGCGACCACGATGTCATCAAATGGGTGTGCTACATTGGCCGCAGCGGCATTTATAAGACCCGCTGCTAGCTGCCTGGTGGCCGCTAGCCCACCTCCCCACCCGCCCTCTTCCACAGGTCTGGGTGCCCTTGGCCACCACACATCAGTGTCTCCTCCCTCCTGCTTTGCTGCCTGCCCTTTGCACTAGCCCCCGAGTCTAGGTCTGGACCAACCACATTGCAAGTGGGACTGGTGGAGCAGTCCCTGGGCTCCCTGAACGGGGTGGTTTCAGAGGCTCCTGCTCCACCATCCATCTGCCTGTCCTAGCCCACTGCCAGGCTCTTGAGTTCTGTGACCAAAGCCAAGTGGGCTCCTTCTCCTCCCCTCTCCTATGGCCACATCTCTGGAGTGGGAGGGTTGGCTGCCCCTCACCTCGGAGTTCCCCCAAAGGCCAGTAACGGATCCCCAGCCCTCAATTCCTACTCTGCTTTGGGATAGTGTGAGCTTCATTTTGTACACGTGTGACTTCGTCCAGTTATAAACCTAATAAACTCTGTAGAACGGAAAAAAAAAAAAAAAAAAGAATTCTTTTGCACACTCAGGACAATCAGTTATTTACCTTTTAATTATTAATTTGTATGAGTACTTTATATATTCTAAATAGGCTTTCTTCAGATATTTCATACATTTTTTTCCAGGATTTGGATTTTAATTCACATAAATGATTTTGACTAATTTTCAAGTTAGCTATAGGAAAGTGTGGAGCCCAAACTTAGAAAGTCATTTTTTGTTTTTTGCTTTTTAAAAAAAAAAAAAAAGTCAAAATGCATTAGAAGGAATACTAACCCAACAAAAGAGGTATCGGAGCCAAGAAAAGTCAACTGGGGCTCCTTTGTATCAGAAGCTTAAAAACCATAGAGGAGAACATGAAGGCAAAATCACTTCAAAGACTGTATTTATTAAAAGTTTTGATTTCTTAAATGTTTCTTTAATGTTTCTAAAATTTTCTTAGAAACAAAACCATACTTCATACAATGGAAAGGTAAGATTCAATAGCCATTGTAATTTTTTGCATTAAAAATTAACTTTTCATTTTTCATATTTAAAATTATGTAATGAGCACCATATTTAAGATGCCTGGATTTTAGCATATAAAACAGAGCTAATAGGCAATTGGATATGTACTCCTAGTACAATTATGCTTTTTTAAAAGCTTTATGTCTTTGGTTCCAATGATTTATGTATAGAACATTTAATTAAGAAAGTTACCAATGTATTTTTAAATAAAAGTTTTTGGTTTATTTTCTGAGTACCCTGTAAAGGCAGGATTTCAAATTTACAAACAGTATTGAGTGACAGTCGCTTAGTCGTGTCCGACTCTTTGCAACCTCATGGACTGTCCATGGAATTCTCTAGGCCAGAATACTGGAGTGAGTAGCCTCTCCCTTCTCCAGGGGATCTTCACAACCCAGGGATGGAACCCAGGTCTCCCACATTGCAGGCAGATTCTTTACCAGCTGAGCCACAAAGGAAGCCCAAGAATACTGGAGTGGATAGCCTATCCCTTCTCCAGCGGATCATCCCGACCCAGGAATCGAACCTGGGTCTCCTCCACTGCAGGTGGATTCTTTACCAACTGAGCTATCAGGGAAACCCGGATTGCTTGCTTAAAAAAAATAAATAAATAAAAGAAGAAGAAGAAAACATCAGTCTCACTAAAGCAGAAATGTCAAATACGATCTACCTTTGGGACTGAATTTTACTCTGTTGCAATGAGGCCCTCTGATGTATATTTTGATTTCAGTTTTGAAACTATGAAGAGGAAAGTTACATTTACAAAAAAATGCTAGACTTCTGGTTTGGGGTTATACAATAGATCTCAGGAATATCAAGAGCTTTATAACTATTCTCTCTGGAAATTTCAAAGCCTAATTGCATCAGGAATGAGTTTCCTTTCTCTAGAGGTATTCAAGCAGAAACTGCAATGCCACAACTCCTGAACCTTTTGGAAGACACCAATCAGTAAGGAAGCCAGTTAACTTAGATGCCCTCTTAGGTCACTTGAAAACTTTAGTGTCTATAATTCTATCAATTTTCCCCTATTTCAACATCTAAACAACATTTTATCAGAGTTACAGGTGGTCTAACATGATTTCTTTGTCTATGTTATTTTTGGAACAAGATGGGGATTTATTATATATACATCCACATTAAAATGAAGAGGAGACATGAGTAATTAGTTAGTTTCTCTATTTACTGTGAATTATCTAACTGTCTGAGGCTAAAATACTTCTTTGAAAGTGACTGCATGTTTTTCAAGAGTATAGTTTTCAAGTTAAATTAAGCAACTAACTGAGTTGAGAGCAATTAAACATTTAAAGAAAGCCTTTAGATCTTTATACTTTTTCACAGCACTTGTACCCCTAATATGCTCAGTTAATGAATTAATTACAAGACCTTTGAGTTTTGAAATTTCCAAAGATTTCTAAGTTTTCTCAGGAACTATTTCTCAGAAAGAAAAGGCTTCTGAGAAGGCAAATGGGGAGGTCTGACTGAGTTGAAGCTCAGGATAAAAGCATCCAAAAGAAACAGAAAAGGAGAGACAAGTTTAACTGGTTTTTAATAGGGTTGCTGAGGTAGATTTAAGCTTGAAATCTTATGAAGCCTTCTGTTTTCCCAGTTACCAGTTAGTACAAGATATTTTATAGGTAACTCATCTACAACCATGCACACCTTTTAAATTAATAAAGTACATTCATTTTTTAGAATAGCAAAGTAAGAGAAACTGCAAAGACAAACAACTAGTTTCTACATAAAATTATTTTTAAAACTGTTTTGTGCATAAATTCAAGAAAATTATCTGGGAATATATTGTTAATATGTGCATAACATATCACTGAACTAGGCAGTTTTTTTTTATTCTTGTTTCATTATATTTTAGAAAAAAAACTGTCAATCTTGCTAATCCTGTTTTAATGGCTACATAAAATGCTTACTGTCTTTATATTTTTGAGATGTACATTATTTTTCATTGTGTTTACAGCACTTCCTATACATATTGTCTCTCTTCATAAAGATGGTAAACAGCAAAAAGTCATGAACTATGCCTTCCAATTCCTATTTATTTCTCCCAAATTTCCACAATATTGTTTTTATGCCAATTCCAAATATCTGGTTTACTAATACAACAATAATTCCATTTTCTTCTTCCAAGAATTACCTTCATTTAATACAAAGTATACCTCTAAATATGCATATGAATATTATATATATATATATTTGATTTATCAATGGTAGGTAAATAGTGTGATTTTCCCTTATAGCCAAAGAAAAATGCAGAAAAGTTAATCCCTTATTAAAGTGAAAACCTCTCCAAAGCAAGAGTCATTTGCATTCACCTCTTCACAGAGCTAACCATAGTATGCTCAACTATTATTTACTAAATTTAATAAGTCATTCTGCATAACTCTACACTAATCAAGTGACGTTAAGAAACATGCAATAAACTCTAGTGTTTTTTGTTTTAATGTCAAAAATGCGTGGTTCATAAACCTTTCAAATTTAACCATTCATGGTATTTCCTTGATTCTTTAATTCTATAAGTATCAGATATCAGTTTTCAATAACATCCTGGTAAACAAGGGGGAACATGGATGTGTTATGAAATGGGATCTCCAGTATCTGTTTTTGAAACCATGCATGAATTTAACAGCCCTTCTTGATTTTTCATGTTGCTCATCAAAAGCTATCATGGTTAGATGTTATTTTATATATATATATAGTTTTTGACTAATTACTTCTAAATATCCAAGGATTTTGAAACTTCTTTTAATTTTGTGGGTTTTATAATGCTGCTGTTGTTCAGTCGCTAAGTCATGTCTGACTATTTGCCACCCCACGGACTGAAACATGCCAGGCTTCACTGCTCTTTACTACCTCCCAGAGTTTCTTCAAATTCATGTCCATTGAATCAGTGACGGTATCCAACCATCTCTTCCTCCGCCGCCCTGCCTTTCTTCTGTTGCTCTCAATCTTTCCCAGCATTAGGGTCTTTTCCATTGAGTAGATTCTTTGCATCAGGAGGCCAACGTATTGGAGCTCCAGCTTCAGCATCAGTTCTTCCAATGAAAATTCAGGGTTGATTTCCTTTAGGATTGACTAGTTTGATCGCTTTGCTTTCCAAGGGACTCTCAAGAGTCTTCTCCAACACCGCAGTTCAAAACATCAATTCTTCGGTGCTCGATCTTCTTCATGGTCCAACTCTCACGTCCATATATGTCTACTGGAAAACCCATAGCTTTGACTATATGGATATTTGTCAGCAAAGTGATATCTCCACTTTTTAATATGCTGTCTAGCTTGGTCATAGCTTTTCTTCCAAGGGGCAAGCATCTTTTATTTTCATGGCTGTCACCATCTGCAGTGATTTTGGGGCCCAAGAAAATAAAATCTGCCACTGTTTCAATTTTATCCTCATTTATTTGCCATGAAGTGATGGGACCAGATGCCATGATCTTAGTTTTTTTGAATGTTGAGTTTTAAGCCAGCTTTTTCACTCTCTTCTTTCACCTTCATTAAGAAGCTCTTTAATTCCTCTTCACTTTCTGCTATTAGGGTCGTTTCATCTATGTATCTGAGGTTGTCAATATTTCTCCCTGCAATCTTGATTCCAGCTTGTGATTCATCCAGCCCAGTATTTTGCATGATATACTCTGTATAGAAGCTAAATAAGCAGGGTGACAATATACAGCCTTGATATACTCCTTTCCCAGTTTGGAACCAGTCCATCATTTCCTGTCTGGTTCTAACTGTTGCTTCTTGACCTGCACACAGGTTTCTCAGGAAGCGAGTAAGGTGGTCAGGTAATCCCATCTCTTTAAGAATTTTCCACAGTTTATTGTGATCCATATAGTCAAAGGCTTTAGCATAGTCAATGAAACAAAAGTAGATGCTTTTCTGGAATTCCCTTGCTTTCTCTATGATCCAATGGACATTGGCAGTATGAAATCTGGTTCCTCTACCTTTTCTAAGTCCCGCTTGCATATCTGGAAGTTCTCAGTTCATGTACTGTTGAAGCTAGCTTGAAAGATTTTGAGCATTACCTAATGACCATGAAATGAATGCAATTATATGGTAGTTTGAACATTCTTTGGCATTGCCCTTCTTTGGTATTGTAATGAAAACTATAAAGTATGTGCTAATTAAAAAAATAATTTGTACCCTCTATTTCATTTAGTTAATTTGTTATAAAACTAAAATATAATGTTTCTCTAATTTTGCAATAGAAGAGTCTCTCTATTAACATTATAATGTATAATATTTCCTTCCACCATTTAAATACATAAGTTTTAAGATAAAATTATGATCATACTCTATCTAAGGATTTGAGCTTTGTTTTACCCACATGATATTACAAAGTCAGTTTTTCATATCATACTTACTTGTTTTCCAAAGTGTATTTTTATTCATTTGTAATTTCATCAAATTACATATGACCATTTATTTAGGATCCTGGTCTGTTTTTATCACTCCACAACAGTGGATTTCTCACCAGATACATCTTTTTGAGTATCATTGCTTATTTCCTTTGAGTAATTCCTAGAAGTGGAATTATTAGACTAAAATTATGAGTAATTTTAAGGCACATTATTGACACTATCAAATTATCTCCAAAAATATCTTAGTAGTAGAAACTTTCTTTCATATAAGTATTTGGTCATATCAGTGCAGTTGTAGTAAGCAATTCCATATGTTAATACTAACACTGATTGTGCACTGTATTCCAGATGTCCTTGACGTGTTTAATAGAGCATACATACAAATGTGGATTTGTGAAAGCATACATCCACATATATCCTGGAGAAGGGAATGGCAACCCACTTCAATATTCTTGCCTGAAAGTCCCATGAACGGAGGTGCCTGGTGAGCTCCAGTACATAGGGTTACAAAAAGCTGGACATGACTGAGAAACTGAGTGTGCATACACATACACAAATATGTTCACAGGAGTTTGAAAAAGGAGGTTTTTCACATATAAACAAAATACGCCAAGAATTCTTATGGTATGAGGTATTACATTTATAAATTAAAGATGATATTATGATAGAAAATTCTCTGAATAGAATATTATTTCATAATTTATTTTACCTGCAAATAAAATACCCACATCCTTACAGACTCATGATTGGGTTCATGAAAAAAGAGGACATAATAAAAGGTAGATACTAAAATCGATTAATTTCCCTAAATTGAAAAAAAATATACATTTCTTTGCATAGCAACTCCTTCAATAGCAGATATCTCTAAAAAGACACTGTCCTGTCTGTTAATCAGGTGATAAGCAATGAAAATGCCTGAATTATTTTAAGAGTTTGAAATTCAGATTCTAGCTTTTTGAATTTAATATTAACACAAAATGTAAATTCAGAATTTAAATAAGCACTGGTAAACATTTTTGAGTGTTTTCATATACTCATTTCTTATGTGGTGATAACATTACATTATTTACTTCATTTAGTCTTTAGAGGACAGATATATGGTTACGGTATATCTGTTGATTGAATCTCAGGGCTGACACTACTTTGTTTATTCATATATGTTAAATAGGCAGAATGAAATAATATTAGTAAGGTTAACCACAATTTAGATCTCTGGCCTCTGGAAAATAATCACACTGCAGTGCTGCTGCCTTTTGGATTATTCTACAATAACCAAATTATGAAGAAAGGGAGTAGCCCAATTAATTAAGAAATGCTATGGTTGCATGCTTCTTTACTCCAAAAATAGGAAAACAAATTCCTATTTGTTTCATGGGTATGATAAGAGAGTGATTCTAGCTTAGTAAAATAAAGGGTGGAAATTAGGGAATTTGCAATTCCCAAATATCATGTGAAGAGCATTTCTTCCTATGCTTATTTACATCTATGTATTTTCTGTGGTACAGGGACTGTTTAGATCTCTTTCTCATTTTTAGAATCAGGTTGTCTGATTTGTTACTGTTGAGTTTTAAGTGTTGTTTGCATATTTTAGGTTGAAGTCCTTTATCAGATATGTGTTTTGCAAATATTTTCTCCCTACCCAAGACTTGTCCTTTCATTCTCTTAACACTATCTTCTGTACACAAGTTTTTAATTTTAATGGAGCTCACTCTGCCAGTATTCTAGTTCAGAGTGTTTTTGGTATTGCATTAAACTCTTCACCAAACTCAGGATTTTCTCCTGAGTTATGTTCTATACGTTTTATAATCTTGCATTTTACATTTAGGTCTATAATCCATTGTGGGTTAATTCTTATGGAAAGTATCTAGATTCTTTTTTTTAAATTGAATATTCATTTGTTCTTGTATTATTTGTTGAAAAGACTATCCTTTCTCTACAGGATAATGTTTGTTCTGATAAAACCTTAAGTGAATTAAAATCTGGCAAAATAGTTTTCTTTGAAAGCAGGCTTTTGTTAATAAGAACAGAATGATCTGAGTACATTTCAAAATGGCCATTTTTTTCTCCCTGTGCTAGAAAAATGAGGGGATTTTTCTCCAACCTTCACCTGAGAACCTGGTTGGATTCTTGAGGGTAAAACTCATGAAATTATAGGGCCTAAGACTAGGCCCCTGGAATATCTAACTCAAGTTTGTCCATTCTGAGCCTCTAGCAATTCATCAATCACAACTTAAATATTTCTACTAGCACCATCCTCAGAGGTGAACTTCTGCTCCTGGGCTTCTGCTCCTAGTGGGCTGTGTTTCTCAGTATGCATCTGTCTCTACATTTTCCAGGGTGGCAATTTACTCTGTGACCTCAATTCTCTGATGAATATGAGTTGTTCTTTTACAAATTGTTCATTTTTTTTCTTTTGTAAAAGCGGGAATGATGACTTCCAAATTCTTTACACACCAGACAGAAAACTAGCGGTCTCACTTTTTATCACAGACTTGACAATAATTTCCAGGTAACCTTATGTGTACTAATATAAATATATATATATATATATATATAACATTGGACAAGATTAATATTTCCAACAAAGTACTGTTCTATGATTTGTTAATAGATAATCAAATAGAGCACTATTTTCAAGTAAAACAAAATTGGCACACATTCACTGAGTTCTCTCAAAAGGCAGCTGATAAGTAGCATCTTTCTTCCCCTTTATGACTTCATCTGAGAAACAAAATAAAGGAGTAGCATATGAAAGCAAAAATTTAAGTTGAAGAATGTTCAGGTGATGGAACATTTATCTGTATTGGACAAGGAGACTTGCTCTAACAGTATCCCCAAATCGGTCAAGATATTTACACTTGGCCAAGCCATGCAGGTCCTGGTGCAGCAATTTTCTCAGTGATGGAGAACTTTCTAGAGAAACAATATCAACTCACTTTCCCTACGAGCAGATTATACTCAGGAGGAAGAAAAGAAGGGAAGAGTCATGCATATCAAGTTCTTGCTCCACTTCAGTTCAGTTCAGATGCTCAGTCGTGTCCGACTCTTTGCGACCCCATGAAGCGCAGCACGCCAGGCCTCCCTGTCCATCACCAACTCCAAGAGTTCACCCAAACCCATGTCCATTAAGTCGGTGATGCCATCCAACTATCTCATCCTCTGTCATCCCCTTCTCCTGTGCTCAATCTTTACCAGCATCAGGGTCTTTTCAAATGAGTCAGCGCTTTGCATCAGGTGGCCAAGTATTGAAGTTTCAGCTTCAACATCAGTCTTTCCAATGAACACCCAGGACTGATCTCCTTTAGGATGGACTGGTTGCATCTCCTTGCAGTCCAAGTGACTCTCAAGAGTCACAGTCCAAAAGCATCAACTCTTTGTTGCTCAGCTTTCTTTATGGTCCAATTCTCACATCCATACATGACCACTGGAAAAACCATAGCCTTGACTAAATGAACCTTTGTTGACAAAGTAATGTCTCTGCTTTTTAATATGCTGTCTAGATTGGTCATAACTTTTCTTCCAAGGAGTAAGAGTCTTTTAATTTCATGGCTGCAATCACCATCTGCAGTGATTTTTGAAGCCCAGAAAAATAAAGTCAGCCACTGTTTCCATTGTTTTCCCATCTATTTCCCATGAAGTGATGGAACCAGATGCCATGATCTTAGTTTTCTGAATGTTGAGCTTTAAGCTAACTTTTTCACTTCTCTTTAACTTTCATCAAGAGGCTCTTTAGTTCTTCTTCACTTTCTGCCATAAGGGTGGTGTCATCTGCATATCTGAGGTTATTCACATTTCTCCCAGCAATCTTGATTCCAGCTTGTGCTTCATCCAGCCCAGCTGGATGATGTACTCTGCATGTAAATTTTATAAGCAGGGTGACAATATACAGCTTTGATGTACTCCTTTTCCTATTTGGAACCAGTCTGTTGTTCCATGTCCAGTTCTAACTGTTGCTTCCTGACCTGCATATAGGTTTCTCAAGAGGCAGGTCAGGTGGTCTGGTATTCCCATCTCTTGAAGAATTTCCCACAGTTCATTGTGATCCATACAGTCAAAGGCTTTGTCATAATCAATAAAGCAGAAATACTTGCTCCCCTTACTACTAATCAAGTTTCACTTCACAACACTGGGACAGTATGAGTGATAGTGCAGATAGAGTTTGGGCTTCCCTGTTAGCTCAGCTGGTAAAGGATCGACCTGCAATGAAGCAGACTCCAGTTTGATTCCTGGATCAGGAAGATCCCCTGGAGAAGGGGCAGGCTACCTACCCATTCCAATATTCATGGGATTCCTTGGTGGCTCATATGGTAAAGAACCTGCCTGCAATGCCACCTGCAATGTGGGAAACCTGGGTTCGATCCTTGGGTTGGGAAGATCCCCTGGAGGAGGGCATAGCAACCCACTCCAGCGTTCTTACCTAGAGAATCCCCATGGAGGGAGGAGCCTGGAGGGCTACAGTCCATGGGGTCACAAAGAGTCGGACACGACTGAGCAACTAAACACAGCATAGATAGAGGCTAGGAGTGCATTTAAGAAAATTGTATCCACCTGGGAACTACTGAAGTGGGGGAAATTCATTCTACTCTAACAACAGAGTTTAATAAGTTTCAATATCATGGAGCCTTCATTAGGCCAATGCCCACAGAGATTTTCCAAAATGGTCAGGATCAGACTGATGTATTAACTCAGACCTGCGTACCATCTAAATAGATTTCTCAAACTGGCAGTCTACAACCAAGTGCAGACTTTGTTTTTCTGCTCAACATAGAGTATTGGTTTTCCTTTCTTAATTTCTGCCAACGTTTTTAATGAGAGATTTCATCTGTTATAGATAACGTCCTCCTCATAAATCTGTAAATAGCAACATTGGGCCTTATTTCCAAATGGCAATGATTGCTTGCACCTGAGTCACAGTCTTTACTAATAGATAATGTGAATATTCTTCATTTTTCCAGCGTTCACCATTTACTCAATGTGACCATAATGCTCTTCCACAGGATTTGTCTAATTCATGTATCTCTCTTCTGTGGGCATCCGGGTTTGTGATCACTGCTTTAAAGAAAACCAAACTTAGTCTTATTTTTGCACTCCTATCTCAACTGGAACATCTAGAACTGGTCAAAGATTACAGACCCAGTAAAACCTGAGCTTCCTCTGTTCCTGTCCACAAATCTTCTTTCCCCCAATTCCATGTACTTGGTTCATTTCTTTTACAACTTATCTCTTTTTCTCATTTTTACTCTGAGGTTGGCTTTGAAAACTCAGTTATGCCTCTGGTCCATATCACCAGGCACCTTGATCTTGTGTGTTTAAATCTCTGGGTCAGCTTAGTTGGAGCCCTTAGAATCAAGATATCCACACACGAAGGCTGATATGCCTCCATTTTCTAGGCAGACCTATGGATGTCTTCCCTTTTCCCTGTCTAGCTTGATAGGAGCTCAGCCTATACTTACTCATGGGCTTCCCAGGTGGCATTAGTGGTAAAGAACCTGCTTGCCAGTGCAGTAGATGTAAGAGATGCAGGTTCAATCCCGGGGTCGGGAATATCCCCTAGAGTAGGAAATGGCAACCTGCTCCAGTATTCTTGACTGGAAAATTACATGGACAGATAAACCTGGAATGCTACTGTGCATGAGGCCACAGAGTCAGACATGACTGAGTCTGCACTTCTGATTCCAAGTCAGAGGCAGAAGCAGCAGAACAGTGGGGTTATAAGTCAAAAAAAGCTAATCATACCACCAAAGTGGAGGAACCAGAACAGATGGGATGCCAGAGAAATAAAGCATAAGGAAGAATAAGGAAAGTCGGGTGCTTACTTGTAATCAAAAAGTTTTTAATTAGCATAAATTTATTCTGACAGAGGTGAAGCTATGCATTTAAATCAGAGCTTTTCCTTTTCATTATAGTTGATGACCCCCCAAAAGAGACAAGAGCAGATTTATCTATGCACAGCATAAATTATCTTAAAATGAAAAATGTAATTGTTTTTGGAGCAACAAACTTTTTTTCTCTTTGCAAAGATAGTGATCAATTCATTTACACAGTTTTAATAATGCTTACTTTTACATTAACACTTAAATGAAATGCCTTTGGTTACTGAACTTCCTTTTAAATGTCTATCAGGGGACATCTTTGTGAGTTTTCTCTAAAGTAAATTTTTTTTTTTTTTTTTTTAATAAAGTAGGTGTGAGTCACAAGTAGCTATTGCTGGAAGTATATACTCAGTAATTCCTGACCTTCCTTTTTTTGGCCACATCATGTGGCATTTGAGATCTCAGTTCCCCAATCAGGGATCAAATCCATGCCCCCTGCTGGAAGCCCAGAGTCTTAACCACTGGACTGCCAGGGAAGTCCCTACAACTCAGTAGTTCCTAATGTTTCTTTATGGTCTGTCTCTTCTTTTCTTTTCTTTTTTTTTTCTCCCCCGCGCGCGCTCGCCGGGTTCCGGGGTGGCCGCGGAGCGCGGGGAGGAGGCGGCGGCGGTGCGGGGCCGCCCGCCCCCGCCCAGCCTCTCCGAGCCGAGGCGGCCCCTCCTCCCGGTCCCGGGGGCGGTGGCTCCATGGTCTGTCTCTTCTTAAACATAACATTTCTCAACACACAAAAGAATTTGTCTTAACAACGCAGTAATAAAAAGTGCTTTCTTTACCACAGAAAGAAAGGCAAGGGCGAAGTGGAGTTTCAAAGGGCATTGCTAGTCCTATTGATAGCTTACGGTGAATGATGTCAGATTCGTGATCTCCAAAGAAGAAGCGTTAGCTTTGGGACCAGGGACCAGGCTTGACCAACAAGAGCTTTTGTGTAGCAGTTTTATTAAAGTGAAAAAGAGAAAGCTTCTGACATAGTCTTCAGAAGGGAGATGGAGAGTGCCCCCTTCAGTAGTCTTGTCAAGGCCTTATATATTTTTACCACACCCGCTACCACAATGTACATTTTTTAATTAATTTTTTTTATTAAAGGATAATTGCTTTACAGACTTTTGTTGTTTTCTATCAAACCTCAACATGAATCAGGCTTATGTATACATATATCCACTCCATTTTGAACCTCCCTCCCATCTCCCTCTCTATCCCACCCCTCTAGGTTGATACAGAGCCCCTGTTTCAGTTTCCTGAGCCACACAGCAAATTCCCATTGTCTATCTATTTTACGTATGGTAATGTAAGTTTCCATGTTACTCTTTCCATATATCTCATCCTCTCCTCCCCTCTCTCGTAAGTCTATTCTTTTTGTTTGCTTCTCCATTGCTGCCCTGTAAATAAATTCTCCCATACTATTTTTCTAAATTCTGTACATATGTGTTAGAATATGATATTTATCTTTCTCTTTCAGACTTACTTCACTCTGTATAATAAGTGGTAGGTTCATCCACCTCATTAAAACGGACTCAAATGTGTTCCTTTTTATGTCTGAGTAATATTCCATTGTGTATATGCACCACAGCTTCTTTATCCATTCATCTGTCGATGGACATCTAGGTTGCTTCCATGTTCTACCTATTGTAAATAGTGCTGCAATGAACAATTGGATACGTGTGTCTTTTTCAATTTTGGTTTTCTCAGAGTATATGCCTACGAGTGGGATTGCTGGGTCATATGGTGGCTTTATTACTAGTTTTTTAAGGAATCTCCATACCGTCTTCCATAGTGTCTGTATCAATTTACATTCCCATCAACACTGCAAGAGTGTTCCCTTTTCTCCACACCCTTTCTAGCATTTATTGTTTGTAGACTTTTTGATGATGGCCATTGTGACTGGTGTGAGGTGATATTTCATTGTAGTTTTGATTTGCATTTCTCTAATAATGAGCAATATTGAGCATCTTTTCATGTGTTTGTTAGCTATCTGTATGTCTTCTTTGGAGAAATGTCTGTTTAGAGCTTTTCCCCACTTTTTGACTGGGTTGTTTGTTTTTCTGGTAATGAGTTGTATGAGCTGCTTGTATATTTTGGAAATTAATCCTCTATCAGTTGTTTCATTTGCTATTATTTTCTCCCATTCTGAGGGTTTATTTTTCACCTTGCATATAATTTCCTTTGCTCTGCAAAAGCTTTTAAGTTTAATCAGGTCCCCCTTGTTTACTTTAGTTTTTATTTTGTTACTTTAGGAGGTGGGTCATAGAAGATCTTGCTTTAATTTATGTCATTGAGTGTTCTGCTTATGTTTTCCTCCCATACTGTCTTGATAACTGTAGCTTTGTTGTTTAATCTGAAGTCAGGAAGGTTGATTCTCCAGCTTCATTCTTTCTCAAGAATGTTTTGGCTATTCAGGGTTTTCTCTGTTTCCATATGAATTGTGGAAATTTTTGTTCTAGTTCTATGAAAAATGTCATTGGAAATTTGGTAGGGATCATATTGAATCTGTAGATTGCATTTGGTAGTACAGTCACTTTCATAATATTGATTCTTCCTACCCAGGAACATGGAGTATGTCTCCATCTATTTGTGTCATTTTATATTTCTTTCATTAATGTCTTATAATTTTCTGTGTAAAGTTCTTTTGTTTCCTTAGGTAAAGGTGTTCCTAGATATTTTTTGTTGTTGTTGCAATGGTGAAGGGGATTGATTCCTTAATTTCTCTTTCTGATTTTTCATTGCTCGTTTATAGAAATCCAAGTAATTTCTGTATATTGATTTTGTATCCTGCAACTTTGCTAAATTCACTGATTATCTCTAGTGGTTTTCTGATACTATCTTTAGTGATTTCTATGTACAGTATCATGTCATCTGGAAACAGTGAGAGCTTTACTTCTTTTCCTATCTGGATTCCTTTTATTTCTGTTTCTTCTCTGATTGCTGTAGCTAGGTTTCCAGAACTATGTTGAATAATGGCAGTGAAATAAGACACCTTTGTCTTTTTCCTGATCTTAGAGGAAATGATTTCAGTTTTTCACCATTGAGAACAATGTTTGCTATAGGCTTATCGTATATGGCCTTTACTATGTTGAGGTAGGTTCCTTATATGCCCATTTTTTGAAGAGTTTTAATCATAAATGGGTGCTCAATTTTGTCAAAGGCGTTTTTCCTGCATCTATTGAGAGGATCATATAATTTTTATGTTTCAATTTGTTAATATGGTGTATTACATTGATTGGTTTGCATATACTGAAGAATTTTTGCATCCCTGCAATAAACCCCAACTTGGTCATGGTGTGTGAGCTTTTTGATGTGTTGCTGAATTCTGTTTGCAAAAATTTTGTTGAACATTTTTGCATCTATGTCCATCAGTGATATTGGCCTCTAGTTTTCTTTTGTTGTGTTGTCTTTGTCTGGTTTTGGTATCAGGGTGATGGTGGCCTTATAGAATCTGTTTTGAAGTGTTCCTTGCTCTGCAATTTTTTGAAAGGGTTTTAGAAAGATAGACATTAATTAGCTGTTCTCTAAATATTTGATAGAATTCTCCTGTGAAGTCATCTGATTGTGGACTTTTGATTTCTGGGAGATTTTTGATCACAGCTTAAATTTCGGTGCCTGTAATTGGGTTGTTCATAATTTCTATTTCTTCCTGGTTCAGTTTTGGAAGATTGAACTTTTCTAAGAGTCTGTCCATTTCTTCCAGATTAACCATTTTATTGCCATATAGTTGTTCATAATAGTCTCTTATAATCATTTGTATTTTTGCATTGTCTGTTGTAACCTCTCACTTTTCAATTCTAATTTTGTTGATTTGATTCATCTCTGTTTTTTCTTGATGCATCTGGCTAAAGTTTTGTCAATTTTATTTATTTTCTTAAAAAAACAGCTTTTAGTTTTATTAACCTTTACTATTGCTTTTTAATTTCTTTTTACTAAATTTAAGTTGTCTATTTGATGTAATTTTTGTTTCTTGAGGTTAGATTGTATTGCTATAAACTTCCGCCTTAGAACTGCTTTTGTCATCCCATAGGTTTTGAGTTATCATGTTTACATTGTCATTGTCTTCTAGAATTATTTTTTTAATTTCTCTTTTGACATCTTCAGTAACCTGTTAATTATTTAGAAATGTGTAGCTTAATGTCCATGTGTTTCTGTTTATTACAGTTGTTTTTTTCTTTCCTTGTAATTGACATCTAGTCTCATAGCATTGTGGTCAGAGAAGATTATTAAAAGCAGCAAGGGAATAGAAACAAGTAACATACAAGGGAAACCCTATATGCTTAACAGCTGATCTTTCAGGAGAAACTCTGCAAACCACAGGGGAATGGCAGGATATATTTAAAGTATTGAAAAAGAAAAATCTACAACCAAGATTACTAAACCCAGCAAGGATCTCATTCAAAATTGATGAAGAAATAAAAAGCTTTTCAAACAAGCAAAAGTTAAGAGAATTCAGTATCACCAAACCAGCTTTACAACAAATGTTAAAGGGACTTATATAGTAAAGAAATACAACAGAAAAAAAAAATCTACAAAATCAACCTCAAATGTTTAAAAAATATGGCAATAAAAACATATATATCAATAATTATTTTAAAGGAAATAGTCAATCAAGTCAAAGAGGCACAAAGAGTCTCATACAGAATAAACCCAAGGAGAAACACGCCAAGACACATACTACTTAAACTAACAATAGTTTAACTATTTCCTTTTCAATGTTGGGGAAATTTTCAGTAATTGTGTTGTTTGTCTCTGTATGTTTATTCTTTAATTCTTCTAAGTCTTTGTTAATTGACTCTTGCATTTTCTCCATCTTGTTTTCAAGGTTTTTGATCATCTTTACTATCATTATTCTGAATTTTTTTTCAAGTAGTTTGCCTATTTCCTCTTAATTTATTTGGACTTTTGTGTTTCTAGTTTGTTCCTTCATTTGTACAGTATTTCTCTGCCTTTTCATTATTTATTTATTTTTTTAACTTATTGTGTTTGAGATCTCCTTTTCCAAGCCTTCAAGATTAAATTCTTTCTTCCTTTTGGTTTCTGTCCTCCTACATTTAGTCTAGTGGTTTGTGTAAGCTTTGTATAGGGTGAGATTTGTGCTGAGGTTTTTGTTGTTGTTGTTTTCATTTCTTTGTTTTTCTTCTTCTGGGCAAGTCTGAGTGAGGTGATAATCCTGTCAGCTGATGATTGGGTTTGTATTTTTGTTTTGTTTGTTGTTTAGATGAGGTGTCCTGCACAGGTGACGTGCAGGTGTGGGTGATGCCAGGTCTTGTATTCAACTGGTTTCCTTTGTGTGAGTTCTCACTATCTGATACTCCGTAGGGTTAATTCCCTGGTAGTCTAGGGTCTTGGAGTCTGTGGTCCTACTCCAAAGGTCAGGAACAAATATTTCACAAGTGGTTTGTTATGACATTAAGTGAGATTAAAACAAATATCCAAAAATGAGAAACCAAAGATGAAGCCCAGACAAATGGCAGTTACAAAATCAGGCAAATAATAATTAAAATAATGGAATATACACATATACATATATACCCATAAGCAAAGTCAAAAGAGTCCAACAAAAATAAAGTACAGGAGATTGACCTGGAGAACAAAGGAAATCAAAAATTTACCAGTAAGGAACGAAACTAACTAAAGCACAAACTTGAAAACAAAACTAAAGCAAGGTGCCAAGTGGGGAATAAAGCAATGAAAACAAAACTAACAAATATGTTGAGAGTAAAGGAAGGAAAGAAAAGAAACAAAGAATAGATATGCAAAGTTAAATAGAGGTAGATGAAGAAGATTTTTATACATTAAAGATTAAGTGCAAGGGGAAAAGAACAGTAGGAAAGACAAGCAAAGAAATAAATGTAGAAAAATATAATAGGTTTAAAAAATTAAAAATTAAAATTATAGAAAAGACAAAAAAAAGGAAGAAGAAAGAAAAAAAGAAAACAAAAAAGGAAAACTCCACAGACCTTCAAAAGCTCAACATAAAGCCAGAGGTTTAGAAAAATAAAAAGCGTGACTGAATATACACATATACATATACACCCATAAGCAAAAGCAAAATCGTCTAACAAAAATAAAGTACAGTATACTGACCCGGCAAACAAAGGAAACAAAAAATTATTTCTAGCAGTTAAGAACAAAACTAACTAAAGTAACAACTGGAAAATAGAACTAAAACAAGATGCCAATTGGGGAATAAAGTAATGAAAATAAAACTAATAATAATGTTGAGAGGAAAGAAAAGGTAGACAAAATAGATATACAAAGTTAAATAGAGGTAGATAAAGATTTATATACATTAAATATTAACTGCAAGGGGAAAAGAACAGTAGGAAAAGCAAACAAAGAAATAAATGTAGAAAAAATAATAGGTTTAAAAAATTAAAAAGTAAAATTAAAAAAAAAAGAAAAGAAAAACAAACAAAACAGGAAAACTCCACAGAACTGCAAAAACCCAACACAAAGGTAGAGGTTCATAACAACAATAAAAAATGTGACTGAAGGAAAAAAAAAGCTCAAAAGCTTAATTAGATTTCATAATGTGAATAAAATTGACAACTACACCAGTTCAATTCAGTTCAGTCACTCAGTTGTGCCCAACTCTTTGTGACCCCATGGACTGCAGCACTCCAGGCCTCCCTGTTCATCACCAACTACCAGAGTTTAGTCAAACTCATGTCTATAGAGTACCTGATGCCATCCAACCATATCATATTCTGTCACCCCCTTTTCCTCCCTCTTTCAATCTTTGCCAGCATCAGGGTCTTTTCAAATGAGTCAGTTCTTTGCATCAAGTAACCAAAGATTGGAGTTTCATCTTCAATATCAGTCCTTCCAATGAATATTCAGGACTGATTTCCTTTAAGATGGACTGGTTGGATCTCCTTGCAGTCCAAGGGACTCTCAAGAGTCTCCTCCAACACCAGAGTTCGAAAGCATTAATTCTTTGGTGCTCAGCTTTCTTTATAGTCCAACGCTTACATCCATACATGACTGCTGGAAAAACCATAGCTTTGACAAATAGCTTTGTTGGCAAAGTAATGTCTCTGCTTTTCTATAAGCTGTATAATTTGGTCATAACTAAAGTGGGGGGGGGGGAGAAAAAATTCCAGAAGAATCTATAGTACAAATCAAAACATAAGAGTAATAGATGTTTTTCTTGAGTCACTTCTGTCAGAGTCCTTTCCTTCCCTGGGAGTCACAGTCCTCACCTCCCTAGGATGCCCTCCAACCCTGTGTGGATCTCTGGACTTGCTGTGGGGGCAGCTCAGATTTGAATCTGATCCTGCTCCTGTGTGTTCTTGCCTCCAATATCCACAGCTATCAGAACTAGTGTATTTTCTTTTGTGGGAGCTCTCAGTGTCCTTTTATGTATTCCATAGACACAGAGTCTGCCTAATTGATCATGTGGACTTAATATACAGTTTGTACAGTTGGTGGAAAGGTTTTGGGTCTTCTTCCTTAGCCACACTGCTCCTGGGCTTAAATTGTGGTTTTATTTCCACCTCTGCATGTGGGTTGTCCACTGGGGTTTGCTCTTAAGGTTGCCCTAGAGGATTTGCGTTTGCCCCTGTGAGGGCCAGGTGCAGCTGCTTGGATTGTAGGGGTTCTGGAAGCACCAGGTACTCAGGGGTGTTGCCTGCTAGGGCAACAGGAAATATAATGCTGTAGAAGGATATGGCAACTGTAGCCAATACACTCCAGTATTCTTGACTAGAGAGCCCCCATGACAGAGAAGCCTGGCAGCCACAGTCTACAGGGTTGCAAAGATTTGGACACAACCAAAGTGACCCTGCATGCACGCACACAAGACTCTTTTTGCCTGGGGCAATTCTGCCCCAGTGAGGATTGAACATGAAGGTGGCACAGCTCTTTGGCTTGGGTGGACTCTGGTGACACCAAGTATGCAGGAACACGGACTGCCTCCACTGCAGCAGTTATGGCCCTATCAGTCATTTTTTGAGCCTCTTGTAGCTGGCAATCAGAAAGCCTCTTTGGCCAGTCTTTCTCCGTAGCTCCACCAATTCAGGAACTTAAAGGACTCCCTTTCCTGGGTTCCTTCTCTGTTGTTTGGCATGTCAGGCACATAGAGGGGCCCTGTGGCTGGGGTCCTATTCTATAGACCCGTGCATTAAGCCCTTAAAGGGGCATCCTGGGTGGGGTCCTACTCTGTAGAAAAGTGCATCAGGCTTTTGACTGGCCAGCCTTTCTATTGTTCAGCTGCCAATGCTGGCATGTGGGGAGAAAGAGGTCATGGTGATGTCTCCACCCTCTATGCATGACTCAGCAGTATCACATTACTTCCATGGCTGCCTGGCTTTCCTCCACAGGCACTTCCCACCACAATCTCCCTCACATCCCCTTGATTCGTCTCTCTGCAGTCAACAATGGCCCTTGCCATGGGATTGCTCCACAATCCCTAAACTCCAGCTTCCAGCTGCTGCGCCCTCCAGGGGACCTGTGTCCCTCTCTGGGGTATGTATGGCTGCAGCAAGGACTGTCTGATTCTCATTCCTTTTATGCTGCCACAGATCAGTTGTTTCACTCTTAGCCTGAATTATGTCTCCTCTGACTCAGACAATTGCCTCAGTGTGGGGATCGGACCCCTGCTTTTGTTCCCCCACCCACCAATGGCAGGTCCAGTCCTACTAACACTTCTGTTTTCCCCCTAGTTCCTTCATCCTACTGAGTTTTGTGTGGTTCTTTATATTTTTTTTTTCCTATTTTTTTTTTCCCCTGGTCAGGTACTCCCGTCCTCTCTCAGTTGGTGTTTTGCATGCACTTCTGTGTCTGAAGGTGTATTCCTGATGTATCCATGAATAGAGATGTACTTCACATCCATCTACTTCTCTACCATCTTGTTGTCTCACCAACATACATCTTAAATTAACAAGATTAGAAGTAATAGTAGAAAGGTCTTACTAGATCCACTCCCACATAAGACAACAGGATTAGTCAGAAGGTTCTGGTTAAGGAGAAACAGGTCCTCAAGAAAGACACATTGTTGTTATATAATTGTTATAGAGTTTAAGATGAGTTGTTTTGTTTTGTAATAATTAGCTCTGGGCTTAAAGAAAATAATATCTTATGTGACTAAGACTAAAGGACATAGAAAAAAAAGTTAATCCTTTTCTCCTCCTTGAGAACCCCAGACTCCTATCTCCTCTGTCAGAAGCCCAGACCCCTTTCTTCTTGGGAACCCCAGACATCATATCAACCTACCTAAGAATTGACTCTCTCACTATCTGACAGAGAAATCCCTATGAGAACATGTTTCTCAAAGGCATGACACTGGGTAAGGCCAGAGGATAGAGGTATCAGTGAACACTGACTCAGGTGGAGAGGTGAGCAGAGCATGGCAGGATCATATCACTGAGAACTCTGCCTAGGAAGCTGCTATGTCCCCAAAGGAAGGCTCTTGTCATGTTATGGACCCAGGGGCTGTAGGACATTGAGGGGGTCAAGGACTAGGAGTGGAAAAGTACTGAGAATTGAGTCAGAATAAAATGCTTTCAAGCTTCCCTCGTTCTTCTTATAAGAAGGTCTTGGCAGAGATGTCTTAACAGGCTTTTAGCCAAGACCTACCATAAAGAGGTCTCCCATAAATGGCCTCCAAAAGGAGCACTAGGCTGGGGATATAGATATGCATGAAGTGCTGAATCCTTGATGGCAACTCTATCCAGAGACTGCATGTGCTAGCTATGTACTGAGTCTGCTGTGGAGCAGGCAGCTTTCCCCTGTGAGGTTTGCCACATTTACTGTTTTCACACAAACTATTTTCTTTTTCACCTCTATGTGTTTGTTCATACTATTCCAAATTCTCAAAGAAAATCTTTATCTTCTCCTTCAGATGACCTTTTGTCTGTTCTTTTGGCTCATATTTATCTTATCAATATTTAAGTCTCTCAAGGAACATTTGCTTAAAATGAACTTAAGTCCAAGAAAGGGGGTCTTGTACCATTGGTCCAATGTGTTAGAGTCATGGGTGTGGTCATCCTGTGAACAGAACCCATGTCTTCTACACTTAGAGAATGTCCAGTGTACCCAGAAATCAAGCATTCCTTGTCCAAATGTCGTGACCTAATGGTATGTACAAATCAAGGCATGGTCAGGGATGGCCAACGGATACTTTTTTGGGAATAGTGAAGGGATGGAGGTTGAACAATACAGACCAACAATACAGTCCATACACCCTTGCTATGGTAGGTAGAGCCTGGGATCGTAAATGGAAAGGGACTTTAGAATTTGAGCCCATATCCTTTTATCCCAGTACCACCAAGTTCTCCAAGGAAATTCAATAGAGCTAAAAGAATTTCAGTTCACACTTGGCTTTCAAAACAGTTATGAAATATAAAGTGAAGTAATCCGGAAAGAAAAAAAAATACTGTATATTAATGCATATATGTGGAATCTGAAAAACAAAACAAAAACTGGTATAGATGATCTTATTTACAAATTAGAAATAGAGACACAGACATAGAGAACCAAGGCATAGATACCCAGGGTGGAGGGGAAGGAGCCTGGGAGGAACTGGGAGACTGGAGTTGACACGAGCACACTATTGATCCTATGTATAAAATGGATAACTAATGAGAACCTACTGTACAGCACAGGGAACTCTACCTTCTGCTCTGTGGTGACCTAAATGAGAAGGGAATCTAGAAAAGAGGAGATACATGCATATGTATAGCTGATCCACTTGGCTGTATATAGAAACTCATATAATATTGTAAAGCAATTATACACCAATAAAAATTAGAAAAATAAAAAAAACTGATATGAAAGTCCATGTTTTTAGTAGTGAGAATTTGAAACATACCTAGTATAAAATTTGTAAGTTTGATTTCTAACTTTTAAAAATTCAGGCAACTGCCGTGTAAGTCTATATTTGTCATCTTTCCTGAACCTTGCAAGTATTGGGAATGCACATGCATTTGTTTTACCATATATTTTATCTGCAGTCTCTAAATTTAACTGCCCTCCCCGCTTTGTGGTTTTATAATACTTGTTGTGTTCTTCCAGTGTCACATTTTTTCATGTGCTATCTTAGTTACTGATCTTCATGGATTTTTCCCTTTCTGGGCTACGAGTTACCTAAGGAAAAGTGTTCTTTTCACAGCTACTCTCTCCTTTGCCTACATTCATGGCACCACATTAAAAATTGTGAACAATACTGAAATTTAAGCTCAGAGAATTTCTTCAGTCTTTACCTTTTTGAATTTCCTCATCCAAAAAGTCCCTCATTTTCTAGTGCTCTTGACTATACACATTACTTTGCCCTTCTTATTCTACTCTGTTTAACAGTCCATAAATTTATTCCTAAATATCTACTTTGTTACTGATGTAAAAATATAACAGTGTGTCCCTTTTTGAAATTACTCCCAAACTCTACAACTGCAACAAATCTCTGTCAGACTAAACTCTTCAAGATAAGTCAGCAATAAATCTTTACCCAATAGTCCTGTAGAGGGAGATTATACAAGGTGTACAAGAATAATACTAATAATGGTTATGCAATAACACAACAAATAAGATTTAGCATTATATACTGCACATTGCAAGAAGAGGTGGCAAGAATACACAGAAGAACCATTCAAAAAATGTCTTGATAACCATACCAGATAAACATGATGGTGTGATCACTCACCTAGAACAGACATCCTGGAATGCGAAGTCACGTGGGCCTTAGGAAGCATCATTAGGAACAAAGCTACAGGAGGTGATGGAATTCCAGTTGAACTATTTCAAATCCTAAAAGATGATTCTGTGAAAGCACTTTCAATATGCCAGCAATGTTGGAAAACTCAGCAGTGGCCACAGGACTAGAAGAGGTCAATTTTCATTTCAATCTCAAAGAAAGAGATGCCAAAGAATGTTCAAACTACCGCACAATTCCACTTATCTCACACCTTAACAAAGTAATGCTCAAAATTCTCCAAGCCAGGCTTCAATAGTCTGTGAACTGTGAACTTCTTGATGTTCAGCTTGATTTAGAAAAGTCAGAGGAACCAGAGATCAAATTGCCACCATCCACTGGATCATTGAAAAAGCAAAAAAGTTCCAGTAAAACATCTACTTCTGCTTTATTGACTATGTCAAAGCCTTTAATTGTGTGGATCACAACAAACTGTGGAAAATTCTTCAAGAGATGGGAATACCAGACCAGCTGACCTGCCTCCTGAGAAATATGTATGCAGGTCAAGAAGCAATAATTAAAACTGGACATGGAACAACAGACTGGTTCAAAAGGAGTACATCAAGGCTGTATATTGTCACCCTGGTTGTTTAACTCATATGCAGAGTATATCATGAGAAATGCTAGACTGGATGAAGCACAAGCTGGAATCAAGATTGCCAGGAGAATTATCAATAACTTTAGATATGCAGATGACACCACCCTTATGGCAGAAAGTGAGAAAGAACTAAAGAGCCTCTTGATGAAAGTGAAGGAGGAGAGTGAAAGAGTTGGCTTAAAACTCAACATTCAGAAAACGAACATCATGGCATCTGGTCCCATCACTTCATGGCAAATAGAAGGGGGAACAGTAGAAACAGTGACAGACTTTATTTTGGGGGGCTCCAAAGTCACTGCAGATGTTGACTACAACCATGAAATTGAAAGATGCTTACTCCTTGGAAGAAAAGTTATGAGCAACCTAGACAGCATATTAAAAAGCAGAGACATTACTTTGCCAACAAAGGTCTGTCTAGTCAGAGCTATGGTTTTTCCAGTAGACATGAATGAATGTGAGAGTTGGACTATAAAGAAAGCTGAGGGCTGAAGAATTGATGCTAAAGCAGAGACATTACTTTGCCAACAAAGGTTCATCTAGTCAAGGCTATGGTTTTTCCTGTGGTCATGTATGGATGTGACAGTTGGACTGTGAAGAAGGCTGAGCACCGAAGAATTGATGCTTTTGAACTGTGGTGTTGGAGAAGACTCTTGAGAGTCCCTTGGACTGCAAGGAGATCCAACCAGTCCATTCTGAAGGAGATCAGCCCTGGGATTTCTTTGGAAGAAATGATGCTAAAGCTGAAACTCCAGTACTTTGGCCACCTCATGCAAAGAGTTGACTCATTGGAAAAGACTCTGATGCTAGGAGGGATTGGGGGCAAGAGGAGAAGGGGACGACAGAGGATGAGATGGCTGGATGGCATCACTGACTTGATGGACATGAGTCTGAGTGAACTCCGGGAGTTGGTGATGGACAGGGAGGCCTGGCGTGCTGCGATTCATGGGGTCGCAAAGAGTTGGACACGACTGAGCAACTGATCTGATCTGATCTGATTGGAGAAGACTCTTGAGAGTCCCTTGGACAGCAAGGAGATCCAACCAGTCCATCCTAAGAGTAATCAACTCTGAATATTCATTGGAAGGACTGATGCTGAAGGTAAAACTGAAATACTTTGGCCACCTGATATGAAGAACTGACTAATTTGAAAAGACCCGGATGCTGGGAAAGATTGAAGGCAGGAGGAGAAGGGGATGATAGAGGATGAGATGGTTGGATGGTATCATGGACTCAATGGACATGAGTTTGAGTAAGCTACAGCAGTTGGTGATGGATAGGGAGGCCTGGCCTGCTGCAGTCCATGGGGTCGCAAAGAGTCGGACACAACTGTGCGACTGAACTGACTGCACACTGCATAGTTTATATTCACTATATGACTACTGTTCACAGTTACCCTGCAAAGTAGAAATTATTATTTCCCCAGTGAAGTTGAGGGTATTGATATAAAGAGGTATATTAACTTGCCTAAATTTACATTGCTTATGAATAACGTATCTAGAATTCATACCCAGGTATATATTTCTTAAACCCAGATCATTTTTGTAGTCAACATCTACCAAATGCTTAATACATAATTTTGGTCAATAAGTGTCTCTTAAATTCATGAATAAACAAATTGATGTGAGATGGATAGATGGATGGGTGGGTGGGTTGGTGAACAGTTGGTGAATTCTAGATTTATACCGAGAAATAATTATAAAATAAAGATTATCTCTAGATTTATACCTAGAAATAATTATAAAATGAAGATCATGTATAGGGGATTAAAGTTTGACCAGTTAATAAGTGTCTTTAAGGCAAATGTAGGTCAAAGTTTACCAAACAACAACATAAACATTTAAATTTTTTCATTAATTCATATTAGTGAGTTAATACTCTCCCTCAGGGAAATCGGACTTTCCTGGTGGCTCAGACAGTAAAGCATCTGTCTACAATGCGGGAGACCTGGGTTCAATCCCTGGGTTGGGAAGATCCCCGGAGAAGGAAATGGCAATCCACTCCAGTACTCTTGCCTGGAAAATCCCATGGACAGAGGAGCCTGGTAGGCTACAGTCCATGGGGTCGCCAAGAGTCGGACATGACTGAGCAACTTCACTTCACCTCAGGGAAATCATTCAAAATAGAGATTATCATAGTAGAGGCTTCTAGCCTGCACAACACCAGCCTAAGGCATTTCTTTAAGACACAGACCCCTTGGCCCTACCTCTAAGGATTCTGCTGAGGTGGGGCTGAGGGGTGTGTATTATAACAATCACAACTGATGATTCCGATGTAAAAATCCATGAACTACAGTTTTGAAATCTGTTACTGTAAGAAAATAACCAAGACATTTTTTTCCTCTTTCTCTTCAGAAAGAAGAAGAAAAGAATAATTTAATTCTACATAGAGACTTTATCTGTCTAGAATGATCCATTACAGTGCGTTGGCCCATGTCTCAAGCTCAGTTTCAGGAGTCTCTCGGGTGCCCTAAGCCACTCAAGTGGGGCTGTTCATGGCCCACAGATCTGTGTCACCGCAGGTCGGTGCTCTCTGGCTGCTCTCCACAGCAGTCCTCACTAGGCAGCAGCAAATAGGACTCCCGAGGGGCTCTCTGATTGCCGGCCTCAGGCTTTTCTAACTTGATCTCCCTTCTTTCTTTCTCTTTCTTCTACCTTTTCTTCAACTTTAGTATCTTTCCTTTAGTATGGGAGTTGAAAAATGATATCTACAAGTTTTTATTTGATTCTATCTTTGGGATTCCCAGTAGCTTTTTAAATTAGTAGATAAATACAGTCTTTATTTTCTGGTTCAGGAGATTACTAGCTTTATAATCTAGGAAAGGGGGAAATAGTCAAAGCACAAGTGAAATGGAAATCCCTTAAATACATCTTCAAGTTAGTTAAACAAAAACCCTTGGAGTCCATAGACAATAACTTGATAATTAGTATCATGCTTTGGATTGCCTGAAACAATCTGGTGATGTGAATAGAAAGAGCAGATTACTTTTTAAGCTTCTGAAAACAGTAAGAAATAATGATTCACTGCCTATCAGTGACATGACTAAAGTTTTCTCCAGAATATGAATATTTGGAGATTAAAGTAAGGTAGATTGAATAGTGAATTGATGCTTCAAATGGGAAATAACTATCAAAAGTTCTGTCATGTAACTGGTAAATTTTTTGAAAATTTCTTCCTTCCACAATCCTCCTGAATGATCTTGCTTAGATCCCATGAAAAAAAGGATGCTGTGAACTTTTGTTTAAACATGACCTATTAAACACTTGTTTACTCATATTGCCATCTAAACTCCCTTAAATTCATGATGAAAATGTTAAGAAGAACAACCAAAGCAGTGTTATTGAAGCTGAGAAGGAAATGGAAAGGAGTTAGCCGACTTAGAAAAATAAAAGTATAAAAGTGAAAGTTGCTCAGTCCTGTCTGTTTCTTTGCAACCCCATGGACTATTCATCCCATGTAATTTTCCAGGCCAGAATACTGGGATGGGTAGACATTCCCTTTTCCAGGGGATATTCCCAACCCAGGGACTGAACCCAAGTCCCCCAGGTTACAGCAGATTCTTTACCAGCTGAGCCACCAGGAGAAAAAAAAAAAAATCTGAAGCCAAAGCTGAGAGTGAAGAAAAACTCTGTCACAGGACGCCTTACCAGAGCAATCCAGAAGGGTTAACAATAATCCACACCAAATAGCTCTGAAAGTGCCAATGGAATTGAAAACACTTAGCCTAACAGAACTCTTGCCTGGAAATCCCATGGGCGGAGGAGCCTGGTAGGCTGCAGTCCATGGGGTCGCTAAGAGTCAGACACGACTGAGCGGCTTCACTTTCACTTTTCACTTTCATGCATTGGAGAAGGAAATGGCAACCCACTCCAGTGTTTTTGCCTGGAGAATCCCGGGACGGGGGAGCCTGGTGGGCTGCCGTCTCTGGGGTCGCACGGAGTTGGACACGACTGAAGCGACTTAGCAGCAGCAGCAGCCTAACAGATCCCTTTCTATCAATCCACACAGCAAAGAAACAACCTATCCTCATCCCAGCAGAAGACTGGCAGCTTACTGAAATATTGAACCCAAGAAACTGAATCCAGGGACAACAGGTATTGCTAGCAACTGGCAGTGACACTGAAACACAAGATTTACTAAAGGACTATGTTCCAATCCATGAGACTAAAGGTCCTTTCTTGATATTGCTCTCAGGATGTTGGCAAGTTTACCCCTCTTAAGCATGAGACTGGAGAATTCTCAGAGGAATTTACCATCTCAAGGGCAAAAGACTGTCAGTTTTGAAAATCAGACATTGTCCAAAAGTTTCCTGACAGATCTTTCAAATTGCAGTGCCACCTGTCACTGGGAAATGCTTTACATATATTGAGAGGTTCCAATCAGCTTTTCAGTGCTTCATTCTTAATATATTAGATAATCAAGAATTGCCAGATAATTGAGAAAAGCTGGCATCAAATGCAGAGACCCAAATGAACAAAAAAGGGGAATTAGAAATAATCAGAACCAATTCAGAATAAGAAAAGAAAAACCTTCAATAATAAACATAATTGTAAGAAACATCCAGTGATGCATGAAATAGCCTAAAAGGAAAATTTAGATATCTTAAAAGTGAAAATCTGAACGATGGAAAACAGTTATTATACCTAAAACATAAAATGTGAAGTTAAGAGATGATATCAATAACTGAATACAGTCCAGGCTTAGTAGAAAGTAACTGCATTTGAATAAAAATCTGCTAAATAGTACAAGTATATTATATAAGAATATGGACAAACAGGAGAACTAAATTACCACTAAACTAGACCTAAATTAGCTGCGGGTGGTTATTCCCATGGAACAGGAATCAAACACTGGCAGGGGGATTTTGGGGGGAGAAGGAACCTTTATTTCTTAAAAAATAAACTATATAAAACAATTTAGTTTATTTTTTAAGAAAGAAAGATTCCTTCTCCCCCTAAAATCCCCCTTCCAGTATTGATTCCTGCTCCATGGAAATAACCACCCGCAGCTAATTTAGAAGCAGAAACAGACAGACATAGAGAACAGACTTATAGTTACCAAGGGAGAGAGGGACTGTGAGAGGAATGGACTAGGAATTTAGGGTTGGCAGGTGCAAACTATTACATGTAGAATGGATAAACAACAAAGTTCTACTATATAGCACAGGGAACTGTATGCAATATCCTGAGACAAACCATAATAATAATAATATATATATATATATATATAAAATAAACTATATAAAACAATTTAATTTTTAAAACTACTTCCGTGTATTATTTGATAATAATGTTACATTATAAAAATATCTTTACTATCCAGAAAATTTTAAATCCTCATAATGTGTCTTAATTTTCAGATAAATGAAAAAATGCATAGCATCTTCATATGTTATTGTAACTCCTCATCTTACTGCAGTCTTGGATATACAGATTCTGATCAGGATACTGTAGATGGCAAAATTGTATATGGGAAGAATAATCCTGAGCATCATGGAGCTTTAAAACTACTGAGTTATGTATTTCAAATGCTATATAATAACGGTGTGTATGCAGTCTAAGATACAATGTCTTAAGAGTCTGCTCTCTGTAATACAAACATGACTGCAGTACATAATGAATATATGTTATTCTTTATTTTATGCTAAAGACTTGTAGATTCAACATAAAAGAAAATCTATCATTTAATAAAACGAAGATTCTAAATAAATCACATATCAAGAAAGAAACAAGCAAAATTTAGTATAGCAGCACTGCTATTGTGACTGGCCCTTGGAGTCCTTTGGTACACTATTAAGACATTCATTATATGCAGATTTCAAGGAAAAGTACAAACAAATCAGAACAAATTTGCATTCCCCCTTAGGACAGAACAAGCTCTGAGGAACCTATTTTGCCTGTTTGTGTTCCTGTGCACTCTAGATTTAGGACTGAGGAATGAAAAAACTGATTTAAAGGTGGTTTTCTGTGCTTCACAAGGTTTGCTGATAAATTCCTGTAATAAATTTATTTCTTTGGTTAATAAAAATGTGTCCATAGCTTTTCAAAATATAGGGTCTTTTTTCTCTCAATATTTTATTGCCTACTTTCATCACAAGCAAATAGCCAAGATTAACAATTTGGAATTATGGCGAAGAAGAAAAAAAATCATAAAAATAGCTCGTTTAACAGAGTAAGCCTTTCATGAATAATTTTTAAATGAATATTGACAATCCTTATAGAACTTTATGTTGTAAAATGCATAATAATATATTATCTCACTTGATTGTCTGGCAGGCAAGGCAGTCATTTCACTGAAAAATAAATATAGTTTCAGGAAAGTTCTGGAAATTGCTCCATGAACAGGATGCAGGATGAGTCTCAGATTTGCAACTTCTCATTCTGAGTCGAGTATTGTTGCCCTGAATTCTCCGTCTCTTCATGAGGACAGATATTAAAGAACTATTTTACCTCAGTAAGAGTGAGGGGGTCTAATTTTTACATCGACGATTCTGAACAAATGCCTACCTGTTTTCAAAAGTTAGTTTAATTATTTGGGTCTCACAAAGTAAATGCCCAGACCAAATCATATGGGACCACTCTGGATGCACAGAAAGCCGAACTATGAAAATCCTTGTGAGCTCTTTATCCTTCAGCTGATGGCTGAGACATACTAATAAAGGTAGTAACAATGACAGGGATGAAGATCATGGTTTTGGTAGCTAACAATAACTCCCAATACAACAGGCGCTAATTGCTATACATATCTTTTTTCATTTTTATTTGAAGTATTGTTGACATATATAAGTTCTAGTACAACATAGTGATATGACACTTACACATACTATGAAATGATCACCATGATAAAATGATCACCACAATCTGTCACTATACGAAATTACTGCAATACTATTGATTATATTTACTATGTTGCACATTATATCCTGTGATTTACTTGCTATAACTGGAATTTTGTACCTTTTAATTCCCTTCACCAGTTTCTCCCACCCTCACCCTCCTCCTCTCTGGTGATCACCATTTTTCTGAATCTATGAGTCTGTTTCTGTTTTGTTATGTTTAGTCAGTTGTTTGTTTTCTTAGATTGTGTATACAAGTGAAATCATGTAATATTTGTCTTTCTCTGTCTGGTTTATTTCACTATTTTAGAATTATATCCTCTAGGATCATCCATGTCATTGAAAATAGAAAGATTTCATTCTTTTTCATAGCTGAATGATATCCTATTATATTAAGTCATATGTATATTGTATAGATATATGTACCACATCTTCTTGATTCATTCATCTATTGATGGACAGATTTCTTCCATATCTTGGCTATTATAAATAATGTAACAAACATATGGGTATATATATATATATATATATATATAGAGAGAGAGAGAGAGAGAGAGAGAGAGAGAGAGAGAGAGAGAGATTTTCAAATTAGTTTTTTGTATTCTTTTGATGAATAACCAGACATTCCTGGATCATATGGTAGTTCTGGGCTTCCCAGCTGGCACTGGTGATAAAGAACTTGTCTGTCAATGCAGGAGACATAAGAGATATTAGTTTAATCCATGGGTCAGGAAGATTCCCTGGAGGAGGGCATGGCAACCCATTCCAGTATTCTTGCCTGGAGAATCCCATGACAGAGAAGCCTGGTGGGCTACAGTGCATGGGGTTGCAAAGAGTCAGATGACTGGAATGACTTAGCACACAGGCATACATGGTAGATCTGTTTTTTGTGGTTGTTGTTTTTTGAGGACCTTCCATACTGCTTTTCATAATGGCTGCATCAATCTATATTCCCACCAACAATAGTGCTGTACATAACGTAATCCTCATTACAACCTTATGAAATTGGCACTAAAATTACACTTATTCTATAGCTAAGAAAAATGAAGGCTAGATGTTAAGTCACTAAAGACAAGCAGCTAAAGATGGATAATCCCTGTGGTCTGACTATAAAAAAAGAAAAATCTATGCCTAAAGTCTCTAGCTGTGGCTTTGTAACACTTTCTCTTTTGCAACTTCAGGTGCCCATGTAAATTGAATTAGGTTCCTGACTTAGAAATAACTATCCCTTCTAAAGTTTATATTGCATCTCTAGAAACTCTTTTTCATTAATCTCACAGTTCCTGTGGTACTCAGTAAAATTCTGAACAAAGAATACGAAATTAAGCAACATTTTTCATATCCAACTGGATGCTTCATTAAATGATACCATGTATCCAAGTGAAAACTGAATTATTTAGTGAGCAAGACCTGAGGCAGGCACTAGCTAGCCAGGAAGCAATTAATTCTGAGTTCTGAGCTCTACACAAGATACCAGATTAAGTCAGAAAGATGCATGCCTCAACCTCAAATGTTATCAGACAAGAGACAACAGGGTGGGCAAGGACCATCCCCTCAGGCCAGCTTTGGAAACTAGCTTTGCCAACCACAACCAATCAGAATCTTAGCATCCAATCTAAATGTGAAAATACTCTTCTTGTCCTCCACATACACAGATGCCATCCTGGAGAAAAGCCAGGAAGGCTTTAGGAAGGTGAACCTTTGTAAGATTAGGAAGTTTTCCTATTTGTGACTGGGCATTGCATAAAATAAACATATTTAGTTGCCAGTTTTGAACATGATAGTGCTGAAGACTGAATCTCCACTCTTTTTAATTATCTTGTAAAAACTAGAGACAAAGATTTGATTAGTCCAAAACAAAACAAATCTCTTACATTTTCACTGAAGAAAGAAGGTGTAGTTTCAATAAATCTGTCTAAATACTAACAAACCTCATGGGGCCAGTTGACGATGGCTGGTATTGAACTATGCCTCTGACATCTTCGGGAACTAGCACTCTCCTTCTCTGTGCTTTTGTTCTTGCTCACCTGCACTAGTCTGTGTGTATCTCCCTTCCCCATTTACCTTTCTACTTCTGGTATCATCTGAAGCTTTGGTCTGTTTATAACTTCAGCCTCACACCTATTCTTCCTCCCCTTCCTCTTTTCTGTCTCTCCTCTCTCTTTGCATCTTTCCAAGATAGTTAATTTGAAGGTAGTCATAGAAATTACTGCGTGGCTGCTGCACGGCACTGGAACAGTGGTTGTGTGGTTCAGGAGTGGTGACTGTGAGGAGATACCCCACATCCAAGGGCTGAGAAGCCCCAGCAAGATGGAAGACACTGGAGGGGCAGCTTTGCGACTTTGAGGAGATACCCCAAGGGCAAAGGAAAAGTCACTCAAAGACAGTAGGAGGTGCAAAATCCCATTTAGAATCAAACCTTATACCTACCAGAGATGCTCAGAGGGCTCAAACATACATTTGTGCACACTTGGACCCAGAGCCCCACAGAGACTGAGACAGAACTGTGTTTGAGTGTCTCCTGAAGAGGTACGGGTCAGCAGTGGACTGCTGCAGGGGCAGGGGCTCTGGGTGCAGTAGACTTGGGTATGGCATAAGCCCTCTAGGAGGAGGTCACCATTAACCTCACCAGACAACCGCCAGAAATTACACAGGACTGGGGAAACAGACTCTTGGAGGCCACAAACGGAACCTTGTGTGTACCAGGACCCAAGAGAAAGGAGCAGTGACCCCACAAGAGACTGACTCAGACTTGTCTGTGAGTGTCCAGGAGTCTCTGGTGGAGGCATGAGTCGGCACTGGCCTGCTGCAGGGTTGGGGGCACTGAGTGTAACAGTGAATGCCTGGGACCTTTTGAAGGAGGTCCCCATTATCTTTATTATCTCCACCATAGTTTGGCCTTAAATCAAATAGCAGGGAGGGAACACAGCCCCACCCTCCAACAGAAAATTGGATTAAAGATTTTCTGAGTGTGGCTCCGCCCATCAGAACAAGACCCAGTTTCCCCCTTAGTTAGTCTCTCCCATCAGGAAACTTCAATAAATCTCTTATCCTTCTCCATCAGAAGGCAGCCATACTGAAAACAACAATCACTGAAAACTAACCAATCTGATCACATGGACCACAGCCTTGTTTAACTCAATGAAACTATGAGCCATGATGTGTAGAGCCACACAAGATGGACGGGTCATGGTGGAGATTTCAGACAAAATGTGGTCCACTGGAGAAGGGAATGACAAACCACTTCAATATTCTTGCCTTGAGAACCCCATGAAAAAGCAAAAAGATTAGACACTGAAAGATGAACTCCCCAGGTTGGTAGGTGCCCAATATGCTACTGGAGATCAGTGGAGAAATGACTCCAGAAAGAATGAAGACATGGAGCCAAAGCAAAACCGACATCCAGCTGTGGATGTGACTGGTGATGGAAGTAAAGTCCGAAGCTACAAAGAACAATATTGCATAGGAACCTGGAACGTTAGGTCCATGAATCAAGGCAAATTGGAAATGGTCAAACAGGAGATGGCAAGAGTGAACATCGACATTTCAGGAATCAGCAAAATAAAATGGACTAGGATGGGTGAATTTAACTCAGATGACCATTATAATTACTACTCTGGGCAAGAATCCCTTAGAAGAAATGGAATAGCCATCATAGGCAACAAAAGAGTTCAAAATGCAGTATATGGAGGCAATCTCAAAAAGGACAGAATGATTTCTGTTTGTTTCCAAGGCAAACCATTCAATATCACAGTAATCCAAGTCTATGACCCAACCAGTAATGATGAAGAAGCTGAAGTTGAATGGCTATATGAAGACTTATAAGACCTTCTAGAACTAACATCCCAAAAAGATGTCCTTTTCATTATAGAGGACTGGAATTCCAGTAAGAGGCAAAGTTGGCCGTGGAATAGAGAACAAAGCAGGGCAAAGACTAATAGAGTTTTGCCAAGAAAATGCACTGGTCATAGCAAACACCCTTTCCCAACAACACAGAACACTATACACATGGACATCACCAGATGGTCAGTACTGAAATCAGATTGATTATATTCTTTGCAGCCAAAGAAGGAAAAGCTCTATACAGTCAGAAAAAACAAGACCAGGAGCTGACTGTGGCTCAGAACCTGAACTCCTTTTTGCCAAATTCAGACTTAAATTGAAGAAAATAGGAAAAACCACTAGACCATTCAGGTAAGACCTAAATCAAATCCCTTACAAGTATACAGTGAAAGTGACAAATAGATTCAAGGGATTAGATCTGACAGACACTGCCTGAAGAACTATGGACATGTCCATGATATTGTACAGGAGGCAGTGATCAAAACCATCCCCAAGAAAAAGAAATGCAAAAAAGGCAAAATGGTTGTCTGAGAAGGCTGTACAAATAACTATGAAAAGAAGAGAAGCAGAAGACAAAGGGGAAAAAGAAGGATATACCCATTTGAATACAGAGTTCCAAAGAATAGTAGGAGATATAAAAAAGCCTTCCTCAATAAGCAATGCAGAAAAATAGAGGAAAACAATAGAATGGTAAAGACTAGATAACTCTTCAAGAAAATAGAGATACCAAGGGAACTTTTCATGTAATGATGGGCACAATAAAGGATAAAAATGGTATGGACCTAAGGGAAGCAGAAGATATTAAGAAGAGGTGGCAAGAATACACAGAAGAACTATACAAAAAACATCTTTATGACCCATATATTCACAATGGTGTGATCACTCACCTAGAGCCAGACATCCTGGAATGTGAAGTTAAGTGGGCCTTAGGAAGCATCACTATGAACAAATCTAGTGAACGTGATGGTATTCCAGTTGAGCTATTTCAAATCCTAAAGATGATGCTGTGAAACTGCTGAGCTCCATGTGCCAGCAAATTTGGAAAACTCAGTAGTGGCCACAGGACTGGAAAAGTCAGTGCATTTCCAGCTGCACTCATCTCACACGCTAGCAAAGTAATGCTCAAAATTCTCCAAGCTAGGCTTCAACACTACATGAACTGTGAACTTCCAGATGTTCAAGCTGGATTTAGAAAAGGCAGAGGAACCAGAGATCAAATTGCCAACATCTGTTAGCTCATTGAAAAAGCAAGAGAGTTCCAGAAAAACATCTATTTCTGCTTTATTGACTACACCAAAGACTTTGACTGTGTGGATCACAATAAACTGTGGAAAATTCTGAAAGAGATGGGAACACCAGAACACCTTATGTGCCTCCTGAGAAATATGTATGCAGGTCAAGAAGCAACAGTTAGAACCAGACATGAAATAAAAGATTGGTTCCAAATCGGGAAAGGAGTACATCAAGGCGGTATATTGTCACCCTGGTTATTTAACTTATATACAGAGTACATTATAAAAAATTCTGGATCGGATGTACCATAAGCTGGAATAAAGATTTTTGGGGAGAAATATCAGTAAACTCAGACACACAGATGACACCACACTTATGGTAGAAAGTGAAGAAGAACTAAAGAGCCTCTTGATAAAAGTGAAAGAGGAGAGTAAAAAGTTGGCTTAAAGCTCATCATTCAGAAAACTAATGTCGTGGCATCTGGTCCCATCACTTCATGGCAAATAGATGGTGAATAATTGGAAACAGTGACAGACCTTATTTGGGGGGATCCAGTATCATTGCAGATGGTGATGACAGTCATGAAATTAAAAGATGCTTGTTCCTTGGAAGAAAAGTTATGACCAACCTGGACAGCATATTAAAAAGCAGAAACATTATTTTGCCAACAACAGTTCATTTAGTCAAGGCTGTGGTTTTTCCAATAGTCAGGATGGATATGAGAGTTGGACTATAAAGAAAGCTGAGTGCTGAAGAATTGATGATTTTAAACTGTGGTGTTGGAGAAGAAGACTCTTGAGAGTCCCTTGTACAGCAAGGAAATCCAACCAGTCCATCCTAAAGGAGATCAGTCCTAAATATTTATTGGAAAGACTGATGTTGAAGCTGAAACTCCAATACTTTGGCCACTTAATGCGATGAACTGACTCATTTGAAAAGACCCTGATGCTGGGAAAGATTGAAGGCAGGAGGAGAAGGGGATGGCAGAGGATGAGATGGTTGGATGGCATCACAGACTCAATGGACATGAGTTTGAGTAAACTCTGGGAGTTGGTGATGGACAGGGAGGCCTGGTGTGCTGCAGTCCATGGGGTTGAAAAGAGTCAGACACGAGTGAGTGACTGAACTGAACTGAACTGAACTGATAGAAATTACAACATAAAGAAGAGTGAAGAGACTGCTTTTATTGCAAAAAGAAATAAGTAAAGACTGACAAGTGTGTGGCAAGGTGAATTACAGAAGAACAAAAAATTTCTGCAATG
Source organism: Bos indicus x Bos taurus (assembly GCF_003369695.1). Taxonomy (NCBI): domain Eukaryota; kingdom Metazoa; phylum Chordata; class Mammalia; order Artiodactyla; family Bovidae; genus Bos; species Bos indicus x Bos taurus. The sequence goes on along the minus strand of NC_040103.1, from coordinate 21,688,832 downwards.
CAGTATCAGAGGAATACAAGACAAAATTCCTGGACTTGAGGTGTCAGAGAGGCCAAGGCAGATGTGTAAGAGGTTCCACTAGACTTCCCTGTGCTCCAACAAGAAGATTTAATAAATAGAGTGAAAGGTGGAGATTTCTTCTTTGGGTGAAGAGCCAATGGTGTGTATTAAAGGTTGTTCAGTATATTTGTCCAAAAGGAGTTCCAGGTTATTCTTCAGTTTGGAGCACTCCTAGACAAGAGAGTCTATTCCAGGTAGCAGCCTCTGTTGCAATTACCCCACTTTCCTAAATGTGTGTGCATGTGCACTGTCAGGGGGTCTGGTTCTCTTTATCCCACAGGTATTTTTCCAGAGTAAGTCTTTTTCACCTGGATGTCTTTTTCTGCCAGTTATAGTAGCATCCGGGGAACTCTCAGCTCTATATTCCCCAATTCTGAAACAGCTTTCCCAAAGGAAAAGTAAACTTTCTCTTATCTTCATGACAGGAGATAATGTTGTTTTACAACTTGGAACAAGGCAAGTACCTCTTTTTAAAGCCCCTACCCTCCCACAGAAAGAGGAACACAGGGGTGCAATCTTCCTCAATGAATATGTTTCAAAGAGATGGCTCCCAGGCTTCTTGAGAAACTCAGTCCTGGATCGTAAAACTGGCAAGAGCCTGGAAGAAGATTTATATGCATTTCAAAGGAGTAGAGAAAGGGTTTACAATGACAGGTTTAAAGTAAATGTTCTAAGAAAAGGGATGTCAGGGACTGGAGTCAAGAAGAAATCTGCTTGAAGTTTAGCCAACTTGCAGGGAGTGTTAAGGTCATCTTGGTCAGGCCACAGACACAGTTATCGCTGTGGACACTTAAACTCCTCAGGAGCTCCAAGGGGACCAGAAAGCAGCCATTCATGTAGCCTGAATTACTACTTCTAACAACATTGTTCTGGTTTTGCTGTCTTTATAACCAGTATCCCATCAATGTCATTTATATTCAGTTATCAAATGACTGTTTTTTGATATGTTCCTAGTTGTGTCCTCCTTATTAAGCACTCAGAGTTGAAGGTGACTGTCATGCTCATACAGCACAGGTTGTCCCTGCCTTTGAACATTCACTCTCATGCCCGCTGTGGGCAAAGCTCCTGCCTAGAAATAATAGATCTGCCTCTCTGCCTTCGCCATAAAGACAAAAGTGAATCAAAAGAAAGAGGGGGGGTGGGGGGGAGTAGAAAAACTAAAAATAAGAAGGCACTTCTCCTTGGGCAAGTTTTATACTCATACTGTGGTGCTCTGGGCCATATAAAGTAGTACTAAAGGACTTTAGAAAGAAGAAACAGAATCCTTCTTTGGCATAATAGCTGGAATTATGTTGTACTAAATCTCAACATTAAAAATGCATGTTTCTGAGGGACTTCCCTGGTGGCCTAGTGGTTAAGATTCTGCACTTCCACTGCTGGGGGCATGCGTTCCAACACTTGTCTGGAAACTAAGACCCCATACACTGTGCAGTGCAGCCAAAAAAAAAAAAGCATGAATTAAAAAAAAGAAAAAGAATTTCTGCTATAAATTATTCTCTCAGTTAAGCGAGAGCATCTTTGAAGTTCCCTGATAGTCTAGTGGTAAGGATTCCAGGCTTCCACTGCCATGATCCACATGCAATTTCTGGTCAGAGGAAATGAGATCCTGCAAGCATTGAGGCAAGGCCTAAAAGAAAAAAAAAAAGAAAGAAAAAAAAAAAAACAGCAAGGCATCTTTCCCACATGGTTTACACCCATTAGTGGCTGTGAGGCTCTCAATCTTCTCACATGTGCAAATATTTTAAAGATAACAAATAGAACAAAATGCCTGCAGAAGAGGCAGAGGCTGAGAGAAAGGGCCCGGTGGCGGGGTGGGGGAGGAGGAGGTGGTGGTTAGAGATAAAGGGCCAAGAGAAATGAAAGAACATAAAGGAACACAGCTAAGGCAGTTCTCTTGTGTCTCTTCACTGTGGGTTTATTGCACAAACCTGCTGGAGAAAATAAAGAACTGATTTGTCCCATTCTCTAGGTTCCGTATAAGAGTCTTTAGTGATGAGCCATACTTTTTAATATTTCTGAGCATTAATGCAGAAAATGTCTAATTAAAAAGAATGGGGAAAAAGAGGGAGATAGAAAGAAAGAAAGAAAGGATGAGAAACTATTATATTTGTAGCACTCTATTTTCCCCAATAACAGTTAAAAGATTTTGAGGTAATGGTCTTTTAACCTTTACTTATAGAGTCGGACACGACTGAGCGACTTCACTTTCACTTTTCACTTGCATGCATTGGAGGAGGAAATGGCAACCCACTCCAGTGTTCTTGCCTGGAGAATCCCAGGGACCGGGGAGCCTGGTGGGCTGCCGTCTATGGGGTCGCGCAGAGTCGGACATGACTGAAGCGACTTAGTAGCAGCAGCAGCAGCAGCATAGGTAATTTCACTCCATTCAGCATTCTAAGATTGCCATTAAACTCATCAAATTATTCACTAGAACCTTATGAGGTAGGTAGTATCATTATATCCATTTACTAGCAGCAGAATTTTAAACTCTAGGACAGAAAGATACTTGCGCAAGTCATATCAAAGGTGAGCAGTGAAAACAAGAAACAAGAGCAGACAATCTGACTCAGACCCTTGTACTTTAACATGAGAGTCCTCTGTTTTACTGGGCACCTCTCTTCTATATTGAAATGGGACATAATGTGAGGAAAGTAGCTAATCCTAACATCAATTCAGTGAGTAAGGCCGCCTTTCACCTTCACCACTTGACACTTTGAATAGGAATCCCACTTACCTTGAACATCAGTCATGGCATGTGACATTAGCCCCTAAACTTTTTGTACATCATCTGAGATGATTAGATTCCAAACTTTTAATAGTTGTAGAGTAGGGGGATAAATTATGCTTAGCTGTTTTTGCATGTTTGCACACAATCAAATTTAAGAGAATAAACTTTAGTACAGATTGAAATGTGATATCCACAAGTCCAGAGAAGGGGTCAAGAAAGTAAATGAATAAAACAAAACATACTTAAATGTGTTAGAAAGAGTGTTTGCCATGTATCTGCCATATAAAAAGTAAAAAGCTAAAAAAAAGAGATCAGTCAGTTCAGTTCAGTCACTCAGTCGTGTCCGACTCTTTGCGACTCCATAAATCGTAGCACGCCAGGTCTCCCTGTCCATTACCAACTCCCGGAGTTCACCCAGACTCACGTCCATCGAGTCAGTGATGCCATCCAGCCATCTCATCCTCTGTCGTCCCCTTCTGCTCCTGCCCCCAATTCCTCCCAGCATCAGAGTCTTTTTAAATGAGTCACCTCTTCGCATGAGGTGGCCAAAGTACTGGAGTTTCAGCTTCAGCATCATTCCTTCCAAAGAAATCCCAAGGCTGACCTCCTTCAGAATGGACTGGTTGGATCTCCTTGCAATCCAAGGGACTCTCAAGAGTCTTCTCCAACACCACAGTTCAAAAGCATCAATTCTTCAGTGCTCAGCCTTCTTCACAGTCCAACTCTCATATCCATACATGACCACAGAAAAAACCATAGCCTTGACTAGACGAACCTTTGTTGGCAAAGTAATGTCTCTGCTTTTGAATATGCTATCTAGGTTGGTCATAACTTTCCTTCCAAGGAGTAAGCGTCTTTTAATTTCATGGCTGCAGTCACCATCTGCAGTGATTTTGGAGCCCAGAAAAATAAAGTCTGACACTGTTTCCACTGTTTCCCCATCTATTTCCTATGAAGTGGTGGAACCGGATGCCATGATCTTCGTTTTCTGAATGTTGAGCTTTAAGCCAACTTTTTCACTCTCCACTTTCCCTTCATGAAGAGGCTCTTGAGTTCCTCTTCACTTTCTGCCATAATGGTGGTGTCATCTGCATATCTGAGGTTATTGATATTTCTCCTGGCAATCTTGATTCCAGCTTGTGTTTCTTCCAGTCCAGCGTTTCTCATGATGTACTCTGCATATAAGTTAAATAAACAGGGTGACAATATACAGCCTTGACGAACTCCTTTTCCTATTTGGAACCAGTCTGTTGTTCCATGTCCAGTTCTAACTGTTGCTTCCTGACCTACATACAAATTTCTCAAGAGGCAGATCAGGTGGTCTGGTATTCCCATCTCTTTCAGAATTTTCCACAGTTGATTGTGATCCACACAGTCAAAGACTTTGGCATAGTCAATAAAGCAGAAATAGATGTTTTTCTGGAACTTTCTTCCTTTTTCTATGATCCAGCAGATGTTGGCAATTTGATCCCTGGTTCCTCTGCCTTTTCTAAAACCAGCTTGAACATCAGAAAGTTCACAGTTCACATATTGCTGAAGCCTGGCTTGGAGAATTTTGAGCACTACTTTACTAGCGTGTGAGATGAGTGCAATTGTGCGGTAGTCTGAGCATTCTTTGGCATTGCCTTTCTTTGGGATTGGAATGAAAACTGACCTTTTCCCGTCCTGTGGCCACTGCTGAGTTTTCCAAATTTGCTGGCATATTGAGTGCAGCACTTTCACAGCATCATCTTTCAGGATTTGGAATAGCTCAACTGGAATTCCATCACCTCCACTAGCTTTGTTCATAGTGATGCTTTCTAAGGCCCACTTGACTTCACATTCCAGGATGTCTGGCTCTAGGTCAGGGATCACACCATCGTGATTATCTGGGTCATGAAGATCTTTTTTGTGCAGTTCTTCTGTGTATTCTTGCCATCTCTTCTTAATATCTTCTGCTTCTGTTAGGTCCATACCATTTCTGTCCTTTATCGAGCTCATCTTTGCATGAAATGTTCCTTTGGTATCTCTGATTTTCTTGAAGAGATCTCTAGTCTTTCCCATTCTGTTGTTTTCCTCTATTTCTTTGCATTGATCACTGAAGAAGGCTTTCTTATCTCTTCTTGCTATTCTTTGGAACTCTGCATTCAGATGTTTATATCTTTCCTTTTCTCCTTTGCTTTTCGCTTCTCTTCTTTTCACAGCTATTTGTAAGGCCTCCCCAGACAGCCATTTTGCTTTTTTGCATTTCTTTTCTATGGGAATGGTCTTGATCCCTGTCTCCTTTACAATGTCATGAACCTCATTCCACAGTTCATCAGGCACTCTATCTATCAGATGTAGACCCTTAAATCTATTTCTCACTTCCACTGTATAATCATAAAGCATTTGATTTAGGTCATACCTGAATGGTCTAGTGGTTTTCCCTACTTTCTTCAATTTAAGTCTGAATTTGGCAGTACGAAGTCAAGTCCCTGCTTTGTCTGGTTTTCCAGTACTTTAGAGGTCCCCTTTGGGTTTGCCTGTGAAGGAGTTTCCCTGTGCACTGGAACTCCTGTTTCAGGGCTCCCTCCCTCCCTTGGGGCACAAACTCCTGCCCAGAAGTTCTCTCACTTTTCCCTGTTTATGTCTCTCTCCTCTCTCCTACATCATTTCAGGGAGCTTAGCCTGTCCCCTGGAAGCCTGGGGTCTTCTGCTGTCACCTAGATGTTGCTTTGTAGGAGTTGTTCCATATCTTGATGAGTTTTTGATGTATTTAGGGGGAGGCTGGCAATCTCCCCATTTTACTCCTATCTTCTTCCATCTCTTGACATGTAATTTTCATTTCAAAAATTTTTAAGAAAAAACTGGCTTCAGAAGTTGGATCAAAATTCAAACTGTTATATATATACTGCAGTTGGCCCTCTTTATCCTGAATCTTTAGAAAGATCTTTAGGTAGAACAGTCTTGTTTAAATTAATGACTTTATAATCAAATAAATAAATAAAAGTAGTACTACAAGTACTCTGAAAGGTATTGGGTCTTGAAATCTGATTAAAGAAGAGACCACAGCACAGCATATTTTCAGAGAAAGCAGTGGTAAAAGGCAGGTACCCCTCTAGGTGCAAGCAAAGCATGGCAGTTTCAGCTGATGAGAGCATGAAGAAACTGGAAATAATTTGTCTCCACATTCTTCTTCTCATTCCCTTAGACCAGGAAAGCAAGGGAGATCCTCATGCCAAGTTCAGAATCAGAGGTTAGATAGTGTCCTATAGCCTTGAAGAGGAATGGGGAAAAACATATCCATTGCTAACTTTTGTTCTCTGTGTTTTCATGTTTTAGAATCAGTTCACCAATTATTAATCATAATGAAAATGATTTCAGTTTTGTTGGGTTACATTGAGTCTAAAGATAAGTTTAGGAGAATTAACACATTTAAAATACCTTATCTTTTTTTTGTGGCATCTTTGGCAGGTTTTGGTATTAAGGTGATGGTGGCCTTATAGAACGAGTTTGGAAGTCTACCTTCCTCTGCAATTTTCTGGAAGAGTTGGAGTAGGATAGGGGTTAGCTCTTCTCTAAATTTTTCGTAGAACTCAGCTGTGAAGCCATCTGGACCTGGGCTTTTGTTTGCTGGAAGATTTCTGATTACAATATCAGTTTCCTTGCTTGTGGTGGGTCTGTTAAGATTTTCTATTTCTTCCTGGTTCAGCTTTGGAAAGTTGTACTTTTCTAAGAATTTTTCCATTTCTTCCACGTTGTCCATTTTATTGATATACAATTGCTGATAGTAGTCTCTTATGATCCTTTGTATTTCTGTGTTGTCTGTTGTGATCTCTCCATTTTCATTTGTAATTTTATTGAATTGATTTTTCTCCCTGTGTTTCTTGATGAGTCTGGTTAATGGTTAGTCAATAATATCACTGATGAACACAGATGCAAAAATCCTTAACAAAATTCTAGCAATCAGAATCCAACAACATATTAAAAAGATCATACATCATGACCAAATGGGCTTTATCCCAGGGATGCAAGGATTCTTCAATATCTGCAAATCAATCAGTGTAATGCACATTAATAAACTGAAAAATAAAAGCCATATAGTTATCTCAATAGATGTAGAGAAAGCCTTTGACAAAATTCAACATCCATTTATGATAAAACCCTCCAGAAAGAGGAATAGAAGGAACATACCTCAATATAATAAAAGCTATATATGACAAACCCACAGCAAACACTATCCTCAATGATGAAAAATTGAAAGCGTTTCCCCTAAAGTCGGGATAAGACAAGGGTGCCCACTCTCATCACTACTATTCAACATAGTTTTGGAAGTTTTGGCCACAGCAATCAGAGCAGAAAAATAAATAAAAGGAATCCAGATTGGAAAAAAAGAAGTAAAACTCTCACTATTTGCAGATGACATGATCCTCTAATAGAAAACCCTAAAGACTCCACCAGAAAATTACTACAGCTAATCAATAGTAAAGTTGCAGGATATAAAATCAACACACAGAAATCCCTTGCATTCCTATACACTAATAATGAGAAAATAGAAAGAAAAATTAAGGAAACAATAACATTCACCCTTGCAATGAAAAGAATAAAATACTTAGGAATGTATCTACCTAAAAAACAAAAGACCTATATATAGAAAACTATAAAACACTAATGAAAGAAATCAAAGAAGACACTAACAGATGGAGAAATATACCATGTTGATGGATCAGAAGAATCAATATAGTGAAAATGAATATACTTCCCAAAGCAATCTATAGATTCAATGCAATCCCTATCAAGCTACCAATAGTATTTTTCACAGAGCTAGAACAAATAATTTCACAATTTGTATGGAAATACAAGAAAACCTCGAATAGCCAAAGCAATCTTGAGAAAGAAGAATGGAACTGGAGGAATCAACCTGCCTGACTTCAGGCTCTACTACAAAGCCACAGTCATCAAAAGAGTATGGTACTGGCCCAAAGACAGAAATACAGATCAGTGGAACAAAATAGAAAGCCCAGAGATAAACCCACATACCTATGGACACCATATCTTTGACAAAGGAGGCAAGAATATACAATGGAGAAAAGACAATCTCTTTAACAACTGGTGCTGGGAAAACTGGTCAACCACTAGTAAAAGAACACTAGACACTTTCTAATACCATACACAAAAATAAACTCAAAATGGATTAAAGATCTAAAAATAAGACCAGAAACTATAAAACTCCTAGAGGAGAACATAGGCAAAACACTCTCTTACATAAATCACAGCAAGATCCTCTATGATCCACCTCCCAGAATACTGGAAATAAAAGCAAAAATAAACAAATGGGACCTAATTAAAATTAAAAGCTTCTGTACAACAAAGGAAACTATAAGCAAGGTGAAAAGACAGCCTTCAGAATGGGAGAAAATAATAGCAAATGAAACAACTGACAAAGAATTAATCTCAAAAATATACAAGCAACTCCTGCAGCTCAATTCCAGAAAAATAAACCACCAAATCAAAAAATGGGCCAAAGAACTAAACGGACATTTTTCCAAAGAAGACATACAGATGACTAACAAACACATGAAAAGATGCTCAACATACTCATTATCAGGGAAATGAAAATCAAAACCACAATAAGGTACCATTTCACGCCAGTCAGAACGGCTGCTATCCAAAAGTCTACAAGCAATAAATGCTGGAGAGAGTGTGGAGAAAAGGAAACCCTCTTACACTGTTGGTGGGAATGCAAACTAGTACAGCCACTCTGAAGAACAGTGTGGTGATTCGTTAAAAAACTGGAAGTAGAACTGCCATACGACCCAGCAATCCCCCTGCTGCCCTGCTGGGCATACACACCAAGGAAACCAGAATTGAAAGAGACATGTGTACCCCAATGTTCATCGCAGCACTGTTTATAATAGCCAGGACATGGAAGCAACCTAGATGTCCATCAGCAGATGAATGGATAAGAAAGCTGTGGTACATATACACAATGGAGTATTACTCAGCCTTTAAAAATAATATATTTGAATCAGCTCTAATGAGGTGGATGAAACTGGAGCTTATTATACAGAGTGAAGTAAGTCAGAAAGAAAAACACCAATACACTATACTAACGCATATATATGGAATTTAGAAAGATGGTAACAATAACCCTGTATGTGAGACAGCAAAAGAGAGACAGATGTATAGAACAGTTTTTTGGACTCCGTGGGAGAGGGTGAGGGTGGGATGATTTGGGAGAATGGCATTGAAACATGTATATTATCATATACGAAACGAATTGCCAGTCCAGGTTTGATGCATGATACAGGATGCTCGGGGCTGGTGCACTGGGATGACCCAGAGGGATGGGATGGGGAGGGAAGGGGGAGGGGGGTTCAGGATGGGGAACACATGTACACCCATGGCAGATTCATGTCAATATAGGGCAAAACCAATACAATATTGTAAAGTAATTAGCCTCCAATTAAAATAAATAAATCCATATAAAAAATTACCAAAAAAAATATTTTATCTTCTGATTCACATATATATACAAACAATACATAGAAACAATGTATATGAAATTATATATATATACATATACACATACATTGTATTCATGGTATAGCCCTACATTCATGTGAACTCTTTTCATTTCTTTCAGTAGTGTTTTAGAGTTTTCACATCATCCATGAGATTTATTCCTGAGTCATGGGTATTTTTGATAAAACTGGAAATGCTTCTTCAAATTTAATTTAATCATTTTTTGCTGTTGCTATTGTTAGTACATAAAAATAAATAGATTTTTATATAATAACCATGCTCCAGTGAGGTTGTTCAATTCATTTTTGAATTCTACGAGTTCACCTGAAGATTTTGTCAGCTGTTTGAAAAAAAAAAGTTTCTGTTGTTTATTTTTTCTTTGCTTTATTGCACTGTACTCAGTGGAATGCTGAATAAAAATGATGATGCTCAAACATTTGCTTATGTGTTTATGAGAGTTTTTTTTTTTCTTTTAATGTTCTTGTCATGTTTATTCTGGAGAAGGCAATGGCAACCCACTCCAGTACTCTTGCCTGGGAAATTTGATGGAGGGAGCAGCCTGGTAGGCTGCAGTCCATGGGGTTGCGAAGAGTCAGACACGACTGAGCAACTTCACTTTCACTTTTCACTTTCCACTTTCATGAACTGGAGAAGGAAATGGCAACCCACTTCAGTGTTCTTGCCTGGAGAATCCCAGGGATGGGAGCCTGGCGGGCCGCCATCTATGGGGTCGCACAGAGTTGGACATGACTGACACGACTTAGCAGCAGCAGCATGTTTATTCTGACTTCCTAATATAAGGTAGGAAGCATTTTTTTTTTTTTTCTTTCTAGTTTCCAAGTAGTTTGTGTATCATAATTATTTGGTTTTTAAATATTTGGAACAAATTATCTACTTGTGCTTCATTACTATGCTAAAGCCTTTCACTGTCTGGATCACAACACACTGTGAAGAATTGTTAAAAAGGGATGGGAATAACAGACCACCTTACCTGCCTCCTGAGAAATCTGTATACAAGTCAAGAAGCAACAGTTAGAACCAGAAATGGAACAGCAGACTGATTCAAAATTGGGACAGAAGTACACCAAGGCTGTATATTGTCACCCTGCTTATTTAACTTCTATGCAGAGTACATCATGTGAAATGCCAGGCTGGATGAAACAAAAGCTGGAATCAAGATTTCCAGGAGAAATACCAATAGCCTCAGCTATGTAGATGAAACCACTCTTATACCAGAAAGCAAAAAGGAATTAAAGATCCTCTTGATGAAGGTGAAAAAGGAGAATGAAAAAGCTGGCTTAAAACTCAGCATCCAAAACCAAAGATCATGGCATGTGCTCCCATCACTTCGGTGCAAATAGATTAAAAAAAAAAAAAAATGTAAACAGTGACAGACTTTATTTCTTGGGCTCCAAAATCCCTGTGGACGGTGACTGTTGCCATGAAATTAAAAAACATTTGCTCCTTGGGAGAAAAGCAATAACAAACCTAGACAGCATATTAAAAAGCAGAGACATTACTTTGCTGACAGAAATCCCTGTAGTCAAGCTATGGTTTTCCCAGTAGTTGTATTCATGTGAGAGCTGGACAATAAAAAAGGTTGGATGCTGAAGAACAGATGTCTTTAAACTGTGGTGTTAGAGAAGACTGTTGAGAGTCCCTTGGACAGCAAGGAGATCAAACCAGTCAATCCTAAAGGAAACCAACCCTGAATATTCATTAGAAGGACTGATGCTGAAGTTGAAACTCCAATACTTTAGCCACCTAATGCAAAGAGCCGGCATATTGGGAAGACCCTGATGCTAGAAAGATTGAAGGCAGGATAAGGGGATGACAGAGGATGAGATGATTGGATGACATAACCTATACTAATGGACATGAGTTTGAGCAAGCTCTGGGAGTTGGGGATGGGCAGGGAAGCCTGGTGTGCTGCAGTCCATGGGGTCACAAAGAATCGGACATGACTGAGCAACTGAACAACAACAAATTAATTAAGTACTAGTATTACCCTTATTTTAAAAATGAAGATGTTGAGACACTTAATGTTAAAAAAAATGCTTCAGATTACAAACATGTTAGGCATTAACCCAAAATACAATTCCTGGCAATAAGATCCATCACTTCCTAACCTACTATTAGGATTTGCAAACCAGCCCAGCAGGGTTTTTGGAGTGTACATCTTACATGTTCATATAATACATGACCAAGCAATGGCAAATCTTGGGAATTTCTCTGTCACACCAGAGGAATTCTTATACCTTTTCACAAAGAAGCATGCTAATGAATTTTTTCAACTTTTCAACAGAGAAGATTTGGGGATAACTTTTGTGTTAATTATAGAGGTATCATAAATAAATAAATAGGGCTACCTGCTAGCTCAGTTGGTAAAGAATCTGCTTGCAGTGAAGGAGACCTGGGCTCGATCCCTAAGTTAGGAAGATCCCCTGGAGAATGAAATGCAAACCACTCCAGTCTTCTTGCCTGGAAAATACCATGGATGTAGGAGCCTGGATGGCTACAGTCCATGGGTTGCAAGAGTCAGACACATTTTAGTGACTAAACAACCACATCATAAATAAAATGTGGAAATGTGCCAGATGGGTTCCTAGGCAGAAAGCAAAAGTCACTCAGTCATGTCTGACTCTTTGAGGCCTCATGGACTATAGTCCATGTAATTCTCCAGGCCAGAATGCTGGAGTGGGTAACCATTCCCTTCTCCAGGGAATCCTCCCAACCCAGGGATTGAACCTGGGTCTCCCACATTGCAAGCAGATTCTTTACCAGCTGAGCCACCAGGGGCAGAGGTCAGGTATAATAATACAGATTTACATAAAACCACATAGATATTTCGAATGCATATGTCAAGTAGAATGTCAGAAGTGGCAGATTTTATTTTCCTGGGCTCCAAAATCACTGCAGACAGTGACTGAAGCCATGAAATTAAAAGATGCTTGCTCCTTGGAAGAGAATCTATAACCAACCTCGATAGCATATTAAAAAGCAGAGACATAGTTTGCCAAGAATGGTCCATCTAGTCAAGCTATAGTTTTTCCAGTAGTCATGTATGGATCTGAGAGTTAGATCATAAAAAAGGCTGAGCACTAACAAACTGATGCTTTTGCATTGTGGTGCTAGAGAAGACTCTTCAGAGTCTTTGGACATCAAGGAGATCAAACCAGTTAATCCTAAAGGAAATCAACCCTGAATATTTATTGGAAGGACTGATGCTGAAGCTGAATCTTCAATACTTTGGCCACCTGATGCAAAGACCCAACTCACTGGAAAAAATCCTGATTCTGGGAAAGATTGAGGGGGATGGGGAGGAGAAGGGAGAGACAGAGGATGAGATGGTTGGATGGCATAATTGACTCAATGGGCATGAGTTTGAGCAAACTCTGGGTGTTAGTGAAGGACAGGGAAGACTGTTGTGCTACAATCCGTGAGGTTGCAAAGAGCCAGACATGGTTTAGCTAGTGAACAACAACAGAAGTTGAATGAGGTTTGTAACAAAACAATATTTATGTAAAATTGAGAACTTGTATATATAACCACAAAAGTATATTTCAAAGAAAGAAACAATTCTAGATTAATAGTTGAAAAAGAACTGTAAGAACGTGGAGTGAATACTCAAGAGAATGGAAATGATGAATAAAAATGAAAATAATAACATGAGATAAAGAGGGATTTTACATATACTGACATAGGTTTCTATGTCTTTAATTTATATGTAAGAATAGCTTATTTCTCTACTTTAAAATAAAACAATTTACTACAATGAAAGAAAGTTGCCTTGCCATATAAGAAAATGCATTATTAAGTTTCTACACCAAAGCAATATGAAATAGCGGATAAGTCAATGAAATAGAATAAGACATAGAAACAAAAGATGATATACAAACTTGCTATATAATAGAAGCTAAATTAAAATATGTGGCGGGGGGGAAATTGCATTATTATAAAATGCATGTCAACAACTAGTATCCCTGTCAGAAAAATAAATAAAGTTCTATTATCAACATTTTCTAGAATTTATAGCAAATATTATTATCACTTTCATTTTATGAGCAAATAAATAGCCATGTGGGGAAATATATATATATATATATATAAACATCGTGGAAACCACTTCAAGTTTGACTATCCATTGAAATTTCACAAAGGAAACACTAAACAAGAGCATGTACTATAAAACATCTATAACATCACATACCATTAAAGAAATTTGAGGCAAATAATGTACCTAGAAACTGAGAAACAAAATTCAGCAATATGATGTTCAAATTTTCTTGTCTACAATTAATTATATCAATAAAATAGGAAGCCAATAAAAATTTCAAATTGCTAATAACCATATAATGAGATGCCCTAATTTATTCAAATAAATATAAATTCAAAATCTGAAATTTCATTTTTCTTCCACTATCAAATCTAACAAAAAGTACAATTCTATAAAATGTTGTTGAATGTATTTAAAAGAAGATGCCTTCACAATCTAAAAGTAAAGGTGTCAATTAAGGCCACTTTTGGGGGGAAATAAAACTTGCAATATTGGTAAAAATTAAATATAATTAAATATGCATATACCATTAACATTTTCATTTAAAAACTATCATTTGTAAATGGATAAAAAGCATTTGTAAATTGCAAAAAAAAAAAAAAATTGCAAAAAGCAATTGCAATATTGTTCACATCAGAAAATATTTTTACAGAGTATTAATGCCATAATTAATTTGTGCCCTAAATAGAATAGTGTTTGTGTTTGAAATGATATATTATATTCATGCTTATCCCACATATGTCAATATGTACAAATTTTTAAAAACTATTGAATAATTTTTACATTATATACAGGAAAATGAAATGAAAATATTACATATCTTTTTATTTTTTTGTAGAGAGTTGGAAGAATAAGTTTGGATGAATGCATTGAGATACTTTTTTAGCCATATCAATATATCATAAACACAGATTTTAATAATTTGCCCTTTCTAATTTAAAATGGCAAAAATATGAGCTCCTGCATTTACCTAAGGACTGGGAGAGAAGGTAAAAGAAAGAACAATTCACACAAATACCTGAATATTAATCCCATTCCTTTGCTGGTGTGCTGTGCACGTGTTCTCAGTCATGTCTGACTCTTTGCAACTCCATGGACTGTAACCCTAGCCACCAGGCTCCTCTGTCCATTGAATTCTCCAGGCAAGAATACTGGAGTTGATTGCCATTTCCTTTGCCAAGGGATTTTCCCAACTCTGGGATTGAACCCACATCTCTTGCTTCTCCCACATTAGCAGGTGGATTCTTTACCACCGAGCCTCCTGGGAAGCCTTCTTTCCTTTGCAGCAAATGTACTCTCAGGCTTGATGTTGGTGTAAATGCTTAGAGAATGTTCCCTGAGCACATTGGATGGTGTAGTGTTCCAACAGAGAGTCATCTGCTGTTTTGTGAGCAGAATTTGTTAATGCCTGCAAATTGACGCTATTATCCAGTCTCGGATTATAAGGGGAAAGCAGATGTTCATGAGCAACTAACCCAAACACATTGAGAAAGGCTACACACATTTTCCCATTTCAATTACCATAATTTAATGCCTAAAATACATGCCCAAAACTTTTCATGGCAGAGGATTAGCACATCACCTTTAATGCAAACCAATTCCCCAAGTCTTCTGTAGGTATTGCTGACTTTCAGAGATAAATCACTACATTGAATAAGACTTCAGTGTTCTGAAATGCCTTTGTTTGTATATTTTTGAAGATTACAAAGGTTTATTATCCAGTTATTTTCATTATCAAGTTCTTACAAGAGTTGTTTACTTTCTAATATTTTTGTACTGTGATTTTTTTTTGTAGTTGCTAATATTGAGCTGAGTTTTCTGGAGCATTTATCAAGCAATTACTATCATGTCTAGATAGCTTATGCTTTTATTTCCAGAAGGTTGTCATTCAGTGGTAGAGACAGAAGTGGAATCAAGATTGAATGGTAGGAAGATCCTGAGCTCACCTTCTCCCATGGACACACTAAAGCTACAACTATATAACAGAACAACTCTCTCTCAGTTAATGACCTGAAAATTAGCAGAATACCTCTCCTACAATTAAGGACATAAAGAAAAAAAACATTACATTGGGAAGGGTTGAAGTGACAGAGATGTAATTTAGTCAGGACCCATACCCCCAGCATGGCAACCCACAAGTAAGAGAGGATGTTATAAACTCAGAGATTATACCTAAAATGTGAGGGGTTCAAACTCTACATTGTGCCCCTCAGTCACGGGTATCAGCATTTTGAAGTTGAACTCCCAAAATTGGCTTTGTAAACTACTAGGTTTTATGAAAGGGAGAGCCTGAGAGTTGTAGGAAACCAAGAATCTGCTTTTAAATGGTTTGCACACAAACTGACTTGTTTTGAGGTGCAGTGGAAAAGCAGCAGATTGAAATGCACCTGGTGCTCTAGCTGGCCTGCCAAAATCACCCTAGAATGCCCACTGGCACATCCCTGTCTCCAGTTTTAGTACTCTAACTGGTTGGCAGCCCCAGACACACCCAGGGAAAAGTTCTAGGCTGTACTTTGGGCTATGTCTAGACCACGACAAGGTGGTGACCCCCAGTGCACTCTGGGAAAAGCACTAGCCCACACCCATTACTACTTCAGCCCTTTAGCCAAAGCCACTGGGCACAGCAGGTTACATAGGAATATTCCTATACAAGGCTGCACTTAAAGACTGGGAGAGGTAAGTTTTTTTGCCTAATTTTTAGAAACAAACATAGGAAGTCAAACAAAAATGAGACTATGGAAGAATTTGTTCCAAACAAAAGATAAAATCTAAGAAAAAATATTAGTAACACAAAGATTAGTATTTCACTTGATAAAGAATTCAAAGTAATGGTCATAAAGATGTTCACTGGGGAAAAATGGAGAAACACGGTGAGATTTTCCACAAACAGAAAATATAAGAAAGAACCAACCAGAACTGAAGAAATTGGTAACTGAAGTTAAAAAAATACAGTAGAAAAAATGAGCAGTGATTAGATGATACAAAGGAACAGATCAGCAAACTATAAAACCTAGTAGTGGAAATCACACAAGCCAAAGAGAAAAAAAGAATAAAGAATTTCTTAAATGCGAATAGTTTAAGAAACCTCTGAAATAACATTAAACACATTAACATTTGTATTGTACTTGAAAACCTATAAGATATTGATCAAATGAATCAAAATATCATAAATAACTGGAAAGATACACAGTACTTTTGGATTAGAAAAAATAATACTTGTAAAATATCCATGCTACCCAATATAATCTGCATATTTAATGCAATCTCTAACAAAATACCAATGGCATTTTTCTTTTTTTTAATATATATTCTATTTTTTAACTTTACAATATTGTATTGGTTTTGCCATATATCAACATGAATCTGCCACAGGTATACACGTGTTCCCCATCCTGAACCCTCCTCCCTCCCCGTACCATCCCTCTGGGTTGTTCCAGTTTTCATTTTTCATAGAACTAGAAGAGTAATTAATTCTAAAATATGTCTGGAAACACAAAGACCTTGAATCGCTAAAACAATCTTGGGAAAAAAGAATAAACTTAGGGTCAGCATGCTCCCTGCTTTCAAACTGTATTTAGAAAGTTATAATAAGCAAAACAGCATTGTACTGGCAAAACAAACAAATAAAAAACAAGCCAAAAATTAAAAAACAGACACAAAGAACAATGGAACAGAAGAGAGAAAATATAATAAGCCCACACTTATATAGACAATTGAAAGAAAGGAGCCAATATAGAGTGCGGAAAAGACATTTTCTTCAATAATTGGCATTGGGGAAACTGGACCACTCCAGGCAAAAGAATGAAACCGGACTGCTTTCTTACAGCATAGACAAAAATAAATACAAAGCGGATTAAAGATTTAAATGTGAGACCTGAAACCATAAAATTCCTGGAATAAAATATAAGCAGTACCCTCTTTGACATCTGTCTTAGCAACATTTTTTTTGTCTCTGTTTTCTCAGGCAAAGGCCAGAGAAGCAAGAATAAACCAATGGGACTATACCAAACTAAAAAGGTTTTTCACAGTGGTGAAAACTATCAACAAAAAGTAAAGACCACCTACTGAATGAGAAAAACATTGGCAAACAATGTATTCAATAAATGGTTAATATCTAAAATATGCAATAAACATAAAATTCAACATAGAAACAGTTTTAAAATGGGCAGAGCACCTGAATAGACATTTTCCAAAGAAGACATTCAGATGGAAAACAGGCACATGGAAGAATGCTCAGCATCACTAATCATCAGGGAAATGAAAATCAGAATCACAAGGAAATGCCATCTCACACTTGTCAGAATGGCTACTATCCAGAATACAACACATAGTAAGTGTTAGCAAAAATGTAGAGAGAAGGGGATCGTCATGTATTTTTGGTAGAAATATAAATTGGTCCAGTCACTATTGAAAATAATATACATGTTCCTTGGAAAATTAAAAATAGAACTACCATGTAATCCAGCAATTTCAAACCTGAACATTTACTCAAAGGAAACAAAACACTAATTCAAAAAGATATAAGCACCCCAGTAAATATTGCAGCATTACTTGCAATAGCCAAAATATGGAAGCCACCTAAGTGTACATTGCTAGATGAATGGACCTGTATGATGGAACATTACCGAGTCATAAAAAAGAATGGAATCTTGCCATTGTGACAATATGGATAGGCCTACAGGATATTATGCTAAGTAGAATAAGTCAGACAGAGAAAGACACTACTGTATGATTTCACTTGTATATAGAACCTGAAAAACAAAACAAGCAAACATAATAAAGTGGAAGAGCCTCATAGCTACAAAGAAAAAAACTTGTGCAGAGAGGTGGTGGCGGTGGAATGGATGAAAGAGATGAAGGGGATTAAGAAGTACAAATGCCCAGTTATAAAATGAATAAGTCACATGGATGTAGTGCAAAGCACAGATAATGTAGCCAATAGCTTCTAATCACTTGGTGTAGTGAAAGATGGTAATTAAATTCACTGTGGTGATCATTTTCAACATATAAAAATATTAGATCAGTATGTTGCACACCTGAAACTAATATAATAAGTCGACTACAATAAAGATATTGAAAAATAATTGGCAGGGGCACCTCCTTTTAGAATGTGTGCAGTATGTTTTTATTTATATATTCTTTTTTTCATAAACAGATTTTTATTCTCGAGCAAGCAAAATGAAAATTCAGCAAACAAGTTGAAGAATCAAGATAAAGACCTCAGAGATGAAATGGGGATACAAAATATATAACAATGAACATAAAACAAAATCCTCCCAACACTTAGGCAATTGCCCTGGTCCTGTGATAATATTTGTGTGTGTGTGTGTGCGTGTGTGTGTGTGTGTATGTGTGTGTGCGTGTCAGTCGCTCAGTCATGTCCAACTCTTTGTGATACCATGGACTGTTAGCTCACCAGCCTCTTCTGTCCATGGAATTCTCCAGTCAAGAATATTGGAGTAGGTTGCCATTCTTTTCTCTGGGGGAATCTTCCCAACCCAGGGATAGAATCTGGGTCTCCCTCATTCCAGGCAGATTCTGTACCATCTGAGCCATTAGGGAAACCGTGTTTTTAATATTTAAGAGCATGCAAAATATATTCTTAAGAATACTCTCAAATACGAACAGTTTAGTGCAAAAGGCAAAATAATTGATTTTTCTAAAATAAAAATCAAAAATATAATTACATTAAAATAGAAACACAAGTATTAATTACATTATGAGCAAAAACTATAAAGAACATGAAAATGTTCATAGCGGATTAGGTACAAACAATGTAAAAATGAGCATAACTAACACATATGCCCATAAAGAAATGATATTGACCAAACCATTAATTCTTGAGTCATTCATATTATTTGATACTATTAAAAGTTTGCATTTCTCTTTTTGAGGGTTCATTTCTGTAGTTTATAAACATTTATTAATTTAAAACATTCTAAGTACCTAAGCTGATATAAAAAATGTTTTGACATAAAATTTACAGAATCACAAAACTTAGACCAAACCTTGATGTTCCCTCTCTAATACCCCAAACTGTAAAACTTCCTATATTTGAAAAAGAGATTTATATTTTTCATAAATGCATTATTATATATTCATATAATATATCCATTGTAAACAAAGAACAACAGCACAAAAATCTTGCCAGTATAAGAGAGAAATTATTTGGATTTTGGTCTACTTCCTTTCACATAGTTTATATTTTGTTTTCATTTATCTGTTGATCATTGGAAAATTCAAGAGATTTTTTTTTAATTTTATTATTATTATTATTTTTTACTTTACAATATTGTATTGGTTTTGCCAAATGGGATCTAATTAAAATTAAAAGCTTCTGCATAACAAAGAGATTTTTAATACAAAATGACTTCATAGAGAAAATAATTGAACATTGCAAATTTGAAATGTAAGTCTTCTCTCCCTGACTTTGCATTCCTTAACACTACTTTCCACAACAAGGAGTGAAACCTGTGTTCTTTCAGTGAGATTCTGCATATAAGCAGGCGTAGCGTGTGTGTGTATGTGTGTCCATATGTACGAGTATATGAGTGTGAGCTAGTTGAATGAAGCTAGTTTTATATCTATATAAAAGAGATAAATAGTGGCATTATATACAGTATTTTCTTCACATTGTGCATTACATATTTAGATTTTTAGGTCCCTTAACAAAAGATATATGTTATTTTTAATAGACTGTAAATAGCTCTATTGTGTGCTCTAGAATAATTTAAATCAAGATTCCATATTTTTAGAGATTTTTGGTTATTAACTTTCAGTGTTTTAAACTTTAAAATTTGATCAAATAGTTTCTGTGCATACATGTCAGTATATTTTTAGATATATTTATGGAAGAGAGATTTCTGGGTCAAAAAGAATAAACTTAAAAAAAATTGCTATACAGTGTTAAGTTGTTCTTCAATTTTGAGACATTTATATCAATGGATTAGGGGCTTCCCCGATCGCTCAGTGGGTAAAGAATCCTCCTGCATTGCCACAGATACAGGAGACACGGGTTAAATCCCTGGGTCAGGAAGTCACTTGGAGGAGGAAATTGGCAACCTATTCCAGTATTCTTGCTTGAAAAATCCCATGGACAGAGGAGCCTGGTGGGCTACAGTCCAAAGGGTCTCAGAGAAGACACAACTGAGCGACTGAACATAGCCCATATCAATAGGTTACATATTTCACATCTCTTTGTTAACAAAAAGTATCTTTGCTTTTATTAAACAAATGTTTTTAATTATGGTTTTAATTTGTGTTTCTTAAAGACTCTGATGCTGGGAGGGATTGGGAGCAAGAGGAGAAGGGGACAACAGAGGATGAGATGGCTGGATAGCATCACTGACTTGATGGATGTGAGTCTGAGTGAACTCCAGGAGTTGGTGATGGACAGGGAGGCCTGGCGTGCTGCGATTCATGGGGTCGCAAAGAGTCGGACACGACTGAGCGACTGAACTGAACTGAACTGACCTTAAGAGGTACATCATCTTCTCATTAACTGAGTAATTATTTGCCTGTTTTTGTGCATATGCAATATGCCTGTATGAAGAGAATGAATGTCTACTGCTCAGTTTTCCAATAGAACATTCAATTTATTTGTTGCAAGAAAACTTTAAAGAAATTAGTCCTTTGTCAGTCACATTCTTTGCAAATATTTATTCCCAGTTTAATTGCTCATTTGTTTTTTGACTTTATTTGATTGTGCTCTGATCCTCTTTAAAAGAAGAATTCATTGACCCAATTTCTGCCTGTGTTGGGGGTAGGGGTTGGGGGATGGTGGTATTAGTTAAGAGTCTTTAGCTGAAGCGACTTATCAGCAGCAGCTTCTGCTGCTGCTGCTGCGTCTCTTTAGCCCTGTCTGACTCTATGCGACCCTATAGACAGCAGCCGCTCAGTCATGTCCTACTCTTAGCGACCTCATGGACTGCAGCCTACCAGGCTCCTCCGTCCATGGGATTCTCCAGGCAAGAAGAGTACTGGAGTGGGGTGCCATTGCCTTCTCCTAGCAGCAGCAGCAGTAGCTATCAATTCCCTGAGAATTGCCTCAGTTTCAGTTTATTCACTCTCTGCAAGGTAACCCTTCCGGAATGGGCAATAACAAATGATTTATTCATTTTGGGATATAAAACTCCAGTATTTTAGCCTAATGTGAGGCAATTCTCACATTGGGCCTCTGTAGTTTTAGCTACAGAGGTCCTCATGGGATCAGCTGAAGCTGCCACTATGCTTGCCTTGCAATTCAGTTCTTCCCTCTGCCCTCCTTCGCTTCGCTCTTCTTTCTTCAACAGATATTGATCTCTAAGATATTCCTTAATAAACACCTTGCACACTAAATTCTGAATCAGAATTTGCCTCCCAAATAGTACAACCTATGCCCCGCAACACACAGCATTTACAGGCCCACAGCTGTGATTCCTTAATTATATCTTCTTTAATCCTATGTATGCTTCATCCATAGGTAAACTGACTCTTCACGGAGATCTGTGTCCATATATAACATTTTATATATGCTTTTACTAAATATTATCTATAAATAAGATAAATTATACATTAGTATAAACAAAGTAAACTATAAATATATAGTTTTTACTAAACTATATCTGTAAATAATGTAAAATATAATTTTGTACATTTTAAATTTTCTAAGAGTAGTATTGATATATATCACCACTTAATTTTTTTCACTAAATATTTTTAAGATTCAATTATTTTGACAAAAATGGTCTAGCTCATTCATTTTACCTGCTATAAGGTATTCCATCGTATAAAAATATCCACTGTCCTGCTGATTGTCATTTAAGTTGTTTTCTATTGTTCATTATCAGATATATTTTTCCTCATGCATAAGCACATGAGTTTCTCTGTAGTACATATAACTAGGAATGGAAACTCTGTTCATGCAAATGAAAATTTTTAACATTACTGGAGAATTCCAAATTTGTCATAAATGAAATTTTGCAAATATCCTAATTCTAAACATGTTCTTCAAATAATTTCTTGCTCATCCATGAGATAGGCAGTTGGATGGAAAACTCATCTCCCATTAAACTAGCTGCCAGTTCCACAGTGGGTGGAAGATGAATTTGTGACATTAGCCCTATTAAAGTCAGAATCTTCCTCCCACTCTCTGAGGTAGGTCTTTGGAAAGACTTTAATTGTTTAATAATCAATTTTATAATATTCACTGCTTACCATTGAACTCTTTTTTTCTCTATTAACCTCATAACTCTCCTGCTGTAATAAGTTTGAGGTTCTGGGCTATTTTTTCACAAGAATCATTAGCTTTTGTGCTAGGAAAGGCCTTCAGGCTATTTTGGTTCTCTTTGGATCTTAGAATTCAAGATATTTCTGCACTTGCTGACTTAAATTAAAACAAGGGGGCAAACAAACATTTCCAAATGTACCATTTACAACATTCAACGTGAAAGCAAGCAGAAACTGAATTTTGCATTGGTTCCCTTTACACTAAGCTTTACCTGGTCTTCATACTTTATCATTTCAGTGAGAGATCTTATCTAGAAGTCAAATGTGTTAGGAAAAAGTACTTATGATGTCTCTGTAGACTGTTTCTCACACCATTTCTGCTTTCTCTGCCATGTACAGCTTTTATTGAACCAAATCTCCTCTAACAAAGCAGCTCTTTCTCCCACTGTAGTTATTAACTATGAGAAATATAATATCTCTGCTCATGGCTGCTGCAACTGAAATAGTTTAGACTGTTTCTTAATGAAGGTTCAGATCCTTCCTACAAACAAACACGTATATTTCTAGAGAACTGGATGTCAGTGAAATTCCTCTGAAAAGAATGTAAAATGATGGAATAAGAAAGATGAATTTGAATCCTCTACTCAGTCTTTGTGTACATTCAGTTACGTTAATCAAACTTTTCAATTTTTCAATCGCTTTACCTGCAAAATGAAAATATTTTTATCTGTCAGTCTATTTGGAGGGTTAACGATAAAAAACTCATGTAAAAAGTTCTGAGAGTCTCTGGAACACAGTAAGCTCTTAATAGCTTTATTTCTTACGTTTCTCTTGCATTTCTGAGACCATTCCTCATGTACTTTTAATGAAATGGTAAACACTTATTTGATTCAAAAGTATTTAAAATAGCAAAATATATGAAAATATTTCAAGTATCCAGTATTTCTTTGTAAATTAAAATTAACCATATTTAAATTGTTTATATCAGCATCAAATTATTTCATTTATTTTTTTATTTATAGTCATTGTAGACTTGATAGCAATGTTAATATATGGCTTTGTCATATATAATAAACACTTTCATTTCTAACCCATGTTGATAATGATATTTCCAATATGCTGTCTCTCAATAGACTTACATTCTTACACTGTTCAGTTTGTCTCATATTGGGTCAAATATTTCTCTCACTAACTCTAGTAAGATTTCCTATTTTAAATCCTAAAAGATGATGCTGTTAAAAGGCTGCACTCAATATGCTAGAAAATTTGGAAAACTCAGCAGTGGCCACAGGACTGGAAGAGGTCAGTTTTCATTCCAATCCCAAAGAAAGACAACGCCAAAGAATGTTCACACTACCACACAATTGCACTCATTTCACATGCTAGCAAAGAAATGCTCAAAATTCTACCAGCCAGGCTTCAACAGTATGTAAACTGAGAACTTCCAGATGTTCAAGTTGGATTTAGAAAAGGCAGAGGAACCAGAGATCAAATTGCCAATATCGGTTGGATCATAGAAAAAAGAGAATTCCAGAAAAGCATCTACTTCACTTCATTGACCACATTAAAGCTTTGACAGTGTGGATCACAGCAAAATGTGAAAAATTCTTCAAGAGGTGGGAATACTAGGCCACTTTACCTGCCTGCTAAGAAACCTGTATGCAGGTCAAGAAGCAACTGTTAGAACCAGACATGGAACAATGGATTGGTTCAAAATTGGGAAAGGGGTACGTCAAGGCTGTATATTGTCATCCTGCTTATGCAGATAAGATCCTGCTTATATGCATCCTGCTTATAAGACCACACTTATGCCAGAAAGCAAAGAAGAACTAAAGAACCTCTTGATGAAGGTAAAAGAGGAGAGTAAAAAAGCTGGCTTAAAACTCAACATTCAAAAAACTAAGATCATGGCATCCGGTGCCATCACTTTATGGCAAATATATGGGGAACAATGGAAACAGTGCAGACTTTATTTTTGGGGGTTCCAAAATCACTGAAGATGGTAACTGCAGCCATGAAATTAAAAGACACTTGCTCCTTGGAAGAAAAGCTATGACAAACCTAGACAGCATTTTAAAAAGCTGAGACACTACTTTGAAAACAAAGTTCCATATAGTCAAAGCTATGGTTTTTCTAGCAGTCATGTATGGCAGTGAGAGTTGGACTGTAAAGAAGGCTGAGTGCTGAAAATCTGATGCTTTTTAACTGTTGGAGAAGACTCTTAATAGTTCCCTGGACTACAAGGAGATCAAACCAGTCAATCCTAAAGGGAATCAATCCTGAGTATTCATTAGAAGGACTGATGCTGAAACTGAAGCTCTAGTAATTTGGCCACCTGATGTGAAAAGAGTCAACTCCTTAGAAAAGCCCCTGATGCTGGGAAAGAGTGAAGGCAGGAGGAGAAGGGGACAAGAGAGGATGAGATGGTTGTATGGCATCAGTGACTCAATGGATATGAGTTTGAGCAAGCTCCAGGAGATAATGAAGAACAGGGAAGCCTGGGATGCTGCAGTCTACGGACCCACAAAGAGTCAGACACAACTGAGCAACTGAACAAGCAAATACAAAATATATATATGTACTTTGCTATACACCTGAATTCACTTACTGTAACCTGAAACTAACATACTATAAGTCAGTTATATTTCAATTTTTTAAAAAGAAAAATAACCAGTTTAAAATGTTTTATCATTGTATTTAAAAATGACTAGTACCTACTGCTGGCCATTTCAAAGTGGACCATGAATTTATGAATATATGCTTTACTTCCATTTTGATAAAGCTTTTATGAATAACAATACTTTATATTCAGATTGTTCTCTCCATTGTAGAAAATAGAGCATAAAATCAAACAGGTAGTAACAAATGTATCCATGTTGTTGAAAAAAAATGCTCTTAGGAATAAGGCAAAAGAAATAGGTGCAAACTTTTATAAGGTTCATGGGAAAAAAGTAAAAGTAAAAATTCCACATTTTGTCATCTAAATGAACTACAAAAATGAGGAGGGGAGCCAAGAATATATCACATTTGTAGATAAATGTTTCAAGAATAAGAATGCTTATATAATATTGAATATGACATGGACCACATCACCATTGTAGAACATATGTTCTTTGGAAGTAAGACAACTTAGACCCACTGTATAGATAAAAGTAGCAAAAATTAGAATCACATGAGAGAAATGCTCAAAGTCTAAACTTTAACAGATCCATAATGGACTTGCAAATTGAAAATTAACACCTGTTCTGTATCATTATCACTAGTAAAGTGCCAAGTGGAGACTTGTTTATATGTTGGGAGATGCTTTATTCTTCAAGGTCAGCTGCTAATATGTGTCATTTACATAAGTGTTTCTATTAGCAATCTCATATTGATTTAGAAAAAATTAAAAATATGATTTATTTGCCAAGTTTTTCTACTAGAATAAATAGGGAAAATTACTTATCCAGAGTCACTGACCAAAAAATTCTCTTAGCTGTAATGTGATTACACTTGTTCACAACAAAATGATGACAGATGTACAAATGATACCTAATTCCTCAGTCACGTCCAGGAGGAGTGTATAGGGTGCTGGCCATGAAACCAGCAAGGATGTTGAAAGAGTTATTTCTGTACTTTTCAGGAGGGATCAGAGTGAATATATGAGACTTATTGACCACACTTCTCCTCTGCAGATCAGAAATAAACTTCAAAGTATATTCTCAAGTTAAAACATTCAAAATAAAGGTCCAAAATCAATTTATTTCAAACTAACAATGTGTTTCCCATATAAGCCAATGACAAGTTAGAGACACATGAAGGGATAATAGAGATAAGCAAGAAAACGGATCTAAAAAGAGTGAAACAGGAAATCAAGGAGGCAGGTGTGTTGGAGGTAGTGATACACTTTGGTCTTTTGTATAATAAGGGCCCAGAGAATCACTGTTTAGATAGATATATAGTGATTATTTCAGATGCTGATTAAGTAGAGAAAGCCTGAGAAGTAATTCCCAGTCAGAAATAGTTTAATTCTATCAGTTAAAGAGTCTCATGCATTTTCAGAGAAGGAATCCTTTGCTTTGATTAAATTTTAACCTTGTTAGAAATTGTGTTCACTTAAAAGTAGTCACTTCTGACATCTTAAAAGTTATTTAGTCCAAAGTAGAGTCACAACCTGAGCAAAGTATCTTTATTAAAGTTTAATGATTTTTAATATAGAAAACAATATAATTGCTGATGTAGATATATAATCTTTTACTGATGATCAGAAAGCAAAGAATCATGGATAAACATTTATTAATTCACTTTATTCTTTCAAACTCTTTTTAACATCTAGCACAAGACAACATGACAGATATCTTGAGGGATGTAGACATATAAACTTTCTTTGTGAGACCTTGTCTCTTTGAGATCAATGATCATACATTGATGATACATACATCAATGATCATACATTGATGTCAAAGAGATCAGGTCTCACAAAGAAAGTGATACATATATCTGAACAATGACAGCTCAAGGTTGAAGGTTTTAAAAAACGAAATGAGTATGTGAATTCAGGGAAGATATAGAGTTTATGAGAAGGCTCAAACAAAAGGAAAATTTCAGCTGCGAAAATGATGGGTAAGCAGACTTTAAAAAGATTGCTTTTTTAGGACCACCACGAGAACACCAAGGTAAAATGAGCAAAAGGAGGAAAGGGTAACACTTAGACATCAGGACACAGCTAAAGCCTGAAATAAGGGGCTGGCTATTACGAGTGCTCTCACTGTCCCCAACTCTCCCTCTAGGGGCCCCGAATCTCCTTTTCTGGCCAATACCCACTGTCCTCCTGCATTCTGCTTCTCTTTTTCTTTGAGAGATAATTCTGGTATTATTAACAGCCTGAATCTTAAGGTCAAATTTCCTTTTTCAAAACAGCCTCTCAGAAGTGAGAAACTTGGATGAACTAATCCAGCTCCCCAACCTACATTTTTTGGATAGGGAGGGATATCTAAGAAGTTGACAAATGCCTTTATTGGTCATCAGCCCTTTTATTTAAGACTTGTGAAAGCAGTCAGGTTCAAATAGTAATAGTACAAATCATAGTTAAAACAGTCAGCCACATATTTTGACTATTCTTTTGAAAAATTAACCAACTCAGAAGCAGCAGTGAGAAAACAGGTGTTGGATCAAGTAGATAAGTCAGAATGAGAGAGAGAGAGGGAGAACTTCTACTACTGAGTCACTACTGTTATATTATTCTAAAGCACCCTGTTTGCTTTCTTTGAGTCCCTTATGTTTAATACAATTTTGATTTCATGTGTTTATTTACTCATTTTCTTCCAGGCTCTCTTATTAAATAGTAAACTCAATGAAAGCCAGTAATTGCTTATTTACCAATTATCAGAACATAGCATAGTGCCAGGAACATGAGTTTACCAATTACTTGTTAAGGGAATTATTTCTAATGAGGGCCTGTAATGGCTGTAAGGTTTGACCTCAAGACTAAGGCTGGTAGTGACACCTGAAAGTCTAGAGAAAGAAAGGGAATTACCATTTAACAATAATCTACTGCACATCTTTACTGTATAGTTTTAGCTTTCATGATCTTTACAAAGATATGCTAAGGATAAATGTTTCATCCATTTTTCCTTTTTTTCTGGTGAACAAACTGAGCTTAGAGATCCAGAAAAATGTGTTACAAATTATATCATAAATGAAAAGAGAAGCCATGATTCTAAGATTTTATACTCACCTTACACTGGCTAAAAATTTTAATTTAATTCCATAATTTTCTTGGTTTCCAGAGACTGTGCTCTGCTCAGTCACTTCAGTCACGTCTGAATCTTTGCAACCCTATGGACTGTAGCCCACCAGACTCTTCTGACCGTGGGATTCTCCAGGCAGAATACTGGAGTGGGTTGCCATGCCCACCTCCAGGGGATCTTCCTGACCTGGAGATCGAATCCACGTCTCTTGCAACTCCTGCATTGAAGGCAGATTCTTTACTCACTTAGCCACCTGAGAAGCCCCCTCCAGGGACTAGTTCAAGGAAAATTTCAGGGTTGATAAAGTCAATTTCAGTAGATCAGAAAGAATTGGAAAGATGTGAGGCTAATAACACTGTTGTTGTTCAGTCGCCAATCGTGTCTGACCCTTTGCAACCCCATGAACTGCAGCATGCCAGGCCTCCCTGTCCCTCAACATCTCCTGGAGTTTGCCCAAGTTTGTGTGCATCAAATCGGTGATGCCATCCAAACATCTCATCCTCTGCTGCCCTCTTCTCCTGCCTTCAATCTTTCCCAACATCAGGGTCTTTTCCAATGAGTTGGCTTCTCACATCAGGTGGCCAAAGTACTGGAGCTTCAGTTTCAGCATCAGTCCTTCCAATGAATATTCAAGATTGACTGGTTTGATCTCCTTGCACTCTAAGGGTCTCTCAAGTGTCTTCTCCAGCACCACAGTTTTAAAGCATCAATTCTTTGGTGATGTGCCTTTTTTATTGTCCAACTCTCAATCCGTACATGACTACTGGAAAGACCATAGCTTTGCCCATACGGAACTTTGTCAGCAAAATGACATCTTTGTTTTTTAATACACCGTCTAGTTTTGTCATAGCTTTCCTTCCAAGAAGCAATAGTCTTATTTCATGACTGCAGTTACCATCTGTAGTGATTTTAGAGCCCAAGGAGGTGAAATCTGTCACTGATTTCACCTTTTCCCCCTCTGTTTGCCATTAAGTAATGGTACTGGATGCCATGATCTTAGTTTTTTTTTTTTTTTTTCCTTAATTCAAAAACATTTTATTGCTAAAAAATGCTAACCATTATCTGAGTCTTCAGTGAGTCATTATCCTTTTGCAATAGTAACAACATAGGTCACTGATCACAGATGGAGGGCGGTTCCCTCCCACAGAAGAGGGAGGCAACATATATATACCTATGGCTGATTCATATTGATGTTTGGCAGAAACCAACACAATTCTGCAAAGCAGTTATCTTTCTTATTTTTTTAATATAAATTTATTTATTTTAATTGAAGGTTAATTACTTTACAATATTGTATTGGTTTTGCCATACATCAACATGAATCCGGCAAAGTATACACGTGTTCCCCATCCTGAACCCCCCTCCCGAAATTAGTTTTAATATGGAGTTTTAAGCCAGCTTTTTCACTCTCTGGTGGCTCAGATAGTAATAACACTGTAATACTTATATATTAGTTTGCACCACATGAAATTGCCATTTTTTTTCATCAAATCTGATTGATACTTGTGCTTTCACATAGTTTAACTTAATAAGTTGTTCCTTCCCTTTTTGTGACAAAATACTATACCCATCTGTTATAAAATAGTGTCCTTATGAGATCCAAGCTATGACTTTAACAATTAAACTGAAGTAAACTAGAAAGAATTAAAAGAGTTGTGTGTGTCAAGGACTGACAAGTAGAGATTCTGTGAGTCTCAAAACTCTGCTTATTGATGCCCCTAAGAATTTTTGCAAGGTACTCATAGTGAGGTGCCCTTAAATTAGGGTTTGAAGTTAAGAAAACAAACAAGTATTTTTAAAAACTATATATATGCCTATATATATATATATATATATATATATATATATGCCTATAAAAGACGCTTACTCCTTGGAAGGAAGGTTATGACCAACCTAGATAGCATATTGAAAAGCAGAGACATTACTTTGCCAACAAAGGTTCATCTAGTCAAGGCGATGGTTTTTCCTGCAGTCATGTATGGATGTGAGAGTGGAACTGTGAAGAAGGCTGAGTGCCGAAGAATTGATGCTTTTGATCTGTGGTGTTGGAGAAGACTCTTGAGAGTCCCTTGGACTGCAAGGAGATCCAACCAGTCCATTCTGAAGGAGATCAGCCCTGGGATTTCTTTGGAAAGAATGATGCTAAAGCTGAAACTCCAGTACTTTGGCCACCTCATGTGAAGAGTTGACTCGTTGGAAAAGACTGTGATGCTGGGAGGGATTGGGGGGCAGGAGGAGAAGGGGACGACAGAGGATGAGATGGCTGGATGGCATCACTGAGTCGATGGACGTGAGTCTGAGTGAACTCCAGGAGTTGGTGATGGAAAGGGAGGCCTGGCATGCTGCGATTCATGGGGTCACAAAGAGTCGGACACAACTGAGCGACTGAACTGAACTGAACTGAACTGATATATATATACGTATTTGAAAAGGAAATGGCAACACACTCCAGTATTCTTGTCTGGAGAATTGCATGGACAGAGGAGCCTGGTGAGCTACAGTCCGTAAAGTTGCAAAGAGTCAGACATGACTGAAACAATTTAGCACACATACACACACACACATATATATATATATAACATATTGTATATATAATGTAAACTCTCATTTAAAACATATTATATATATATATATATATGAACATAATAATATAACAACTGCATTAAGCTGTTCCATCAATATGTGTTAATTTTGTTGTAACATATTTTGTACTATTTATATTAATATATCTAGCTTCCCAGGTAGTACCAGTCATAAAGAACTTGCTTGCCAGTGCAGGAGAGGTAAGATATGCAGGTTCAATCCCTGAGTCAGAAAGATCCCCTGGAGGAGGACGAAAACCCACTCTAGTATTCCTGCCTGGAGAATCCCCATGGAGAGAGGAGCCTGGTGGGCCCAAAGAGTTGGACAGGACTGAAACAACAGCATGCATATGCACATATCTATATATACAAACAATAATAATTATACACATTACATTTTTCTAAAAGATAACACTTTTAAGAGAGGAATATTGTAATTGTACATTTCATTTTTTAAAATTTGTTGAATTGACAGCATTTGAAGAGTATTGGAAAGATTTCTATATTTAAATGACATTTGTAGATTGCTATCCTCTTTTTTTTTTTTTTTGCCATCTCCTATTTCTATCACACTGATAACTGTAGCTAAAAAAATAAGAGGAGAAAGAAGTGTGGAAAAAATACCTAAACTTTGAAAGCATATTTCAATTCAATTATGTGCTTATAACTGTTCAGTTGTGGGTATTAAAGAATGTCTGCCACTTACTATCATGTATTCTTTTTCACTTAAAGCTACAAAGTCTCAACAAAACATTCTCATTAAATTACAACACACTTTGGATCATTTCTTCATTGGTTTGAAATGAAACTAAGAAAAAATGATATGTTAGAAGTCAAGCATTAGCACTGTCATATCAGATATCTCTCTAAAAGGATTTTTTTTTTTTTTCAATTTGGGGGAAATTTTTAGATATACAGAAAAAATGCATAGATAGTACAAAGTTCATGTATATACTTTATTCAACTTTACTCATTTTCTGTCCCTTAAGATTACTGTGGTACAAACTAAGTTTTGTCAAATTTAATAAATCAACATTGGTAACGACTAGTAACAAAGGTCCAGATCTTATTTAGATTTCACTGGTCTTCCCACAAGTACCCTCTTTCTATTACAGATTCGAGCCCCGGATACCACACTGTATTTATTAATCTTGCTTTTATTAAACCATCTCATCTGGCCTATAACAGTTTCTGCTTGTTTTTCAAGATCTTGACCTTCTTGAGAATTGCTATCCAGATACCCTATAGAATGCCCTCCATTCTAGATTTGTCTAATATTTTTCTCATGAATAAATTGTTATATTTTTGTAAAGAGTCTCAAAGAAATGAAGTACTTTTCTCATCACATATCAGGATGTACATGATATACACGTGACGTCACTGGTTAAGATATTTGCCAAGTTTGTCCCTTATAAAGTTAGTTTTTCATTTATAAGCTTGACTACTTGGAAGCACATTCTATGCTTAATCCACTGCTAATGAGGGGGATCAAAACCTGTCATCGTCACACATTTATTTCTTGCAAAACTATCCTGTATCTGACTTGGAAAGAAATTCAGATCCATCTTAATTTCAGCATCCCATGGGCATACATATATATGTAGGGGAGGGGGTGCTTCCCAGGTGGCACTATTGGTAAAGGACCCGCCTGCCAATGCAGGAGACATAGAAGATGCAGGTTGGATTCCTGGGGCTGGAAGATCCCTGGAGGAAGGCACAGCAACCCACTCTAATGTCCTTGACTGGAGAATCCCATGGATAGAGTAACCTGGTAAGTTACACTCCCTAGGGTCGCAAAGAGTCAGACATGACTGAAGCGACTTAGCATGAAAGCACACGTGTGTGTAACACACACACATACACATTCACACACGTTTATTGTTCCTTAAGACCACCACAGAGACAGAGCTACAAATCATTTGTGGAGTATATGCTTCTTTTAAAAAATATTTGTGTCTACCACAGAAACCAAGAATGTTATACCTAGGGAAAAAACAGAGACTAAATTAAGAATGTAAGTTCCCCCTCACATTTCAGCTTTTCAATTAAAGAAAATTGTGTGTTGTGAGAAATATGGAGGCCAAGGATCATTCATTCCCTGAGAAATTTTTCTGGAAATGCCTTCCCCAGTCCAGTGAGGTCTTCTCCTCTGCACCTCAACACCCTATACACACTAGATCCCAGCACCCTCCATATTCCTCTGGAATCACAAGTGTTATATTTCATTAAGGAAACTCTGAGCTCCTAGAGGGTTTCATTCATCTCTCTGCCTAGGGCCAGACATATGGCAAGTATTTAATTGAATTTGTGTTCACTGAAAAAAGGAACAAACATCCAATAAAATTTCTGCTAGAAAAAATTTTACTCAGCACTACTATTTATGTGGATATTCAATGTCTTTATATAAGTTTGTTATACAATTTTATCTTCCTAAAACACAATGATTAAGCTTGCCATTGCAACACATCTGACTCTAATAACATCTGCCCAGGATATTTTAACTCTCTGGCAGCGGGGACTATCTCTTCTTAATGTCCCACTGACTTTCTCCTAACTTAAAGCCTAGATTTCAGCTCTCAGCCTGCATCTATTTCAGTTATTCTCCATTATCTGAAAATTAATGCACAGCAGCCATGTTAGGTACAATGAATCCACCTTTAGTTTTCTCTGTTCCTCTGCAGGAATCTCATTAACCCTCTGTCTCTGTGAAGTCAGTAACTGCAGGAAGCTTCTGCCGCAGATCAAAGTTCATTCAAGCCTATTAGATTGTCTTTGTTTGTTTCCATCTTGAAGAGACACTGATTTTTTCTTCACTTGTTTTCCACCCACTGAGAGTGCTGATATTAAATATTGAATCTTTTCCTTAGAAGTTTATGTTATTATGTTATAATTTGTACCATACTGGAACACTATTAACAATAAGTATCTTTTCTGTGAAATAAATTTCAAAACTGAATATCTAATATGTAGTAGCTCATTTAGATGCAGAATGTTAAGAGGTGTACAGATCTTAAATTTCATGTGATCCATCTCCCAACTAATGATTGCCTACCTTTATAATATCCCAGAAAAATATCGGGGCATTTAGAATGTCAAAAATGAAAACTGTCTAAAAGGTGCTGTTCTTATTCTATAGGAGGAGAAAATCAATAATTTTAACATGTGCTAAAAAATAATATTACTGGTTGCATAGAGATATAGCTAAAGTATAACACATTGTATGAGGTTGAAAAATTCACAATGTAAAAGAGAGGCAATGATGTGGAAAAATTAAAAAAAAAAATCCAACAATAATATGCTCTGAGTGCCTGGTGAACTAAGGATGGAAGTTTGTGACACTGTAGAGGAAACAGGAATCAAAACCATCCCCAAGAAAAGAAATGCAAAAAAGCAAAATGGCTGTCTGAGGAGGCCTTACAAATAGCTGTGAAAAGAAGGGAAGTGAAAAGCAAAGGAGAAAAGGAAAGATATAATCATTTGAATGCAGAGTTCCAAAGAATAGCAAGGAGAGATAAGAAAGCCTTCCTCAGCGATCAATGCAAAGAAATAGAGGAAAACAACAGAATGGGAAAGACTAGAGATCTCTTCAAGAAAAAATTAGAGATACCAAGGGAACATTTCATACAAAGATGGGCACCATACAGGATAGAAAGAGAATAGACCTAACAGAAGCAGAAGACATTAAGAACAGGTGGCAAGAATATACAGAAGAACTATACAAAAAAGATCTTAATGACCCAGATAATTACAATGGTGTGATCACTCACCTAGAGTCAGACATCCTAGAATGCAAAGTCAAGTGGGCCTTAGGAAGCATCACTATGAACAAAGCCAGTGGAGGTGATGATATTCCAGTTGAGCTATTTCAAATCCTGAAAGATGATGCTGTGAAAGTGCTGCACTCAATATGCCAGCAAATTTGGAAAACTCAGCAGTGGCCACAGGACTGGAAAAGGTCAGTTTTCATTCCAATCCCAAAGAAAGGCAATGCCAAAGAATGCTTAAACTACCGCACTTTTGCACTCATCTCACAAGCTAGTAAACTGATGCTTAAAATTCTCCAAGCCAGGCTTCAGCAATATGTGAACCGTGAACTTCCAGATATTCAGGCTGGTTTTAGAAAAGGTGGAGGAACCAGAGATCAAATTGCCAACCTCCACTGGATCATGGAAAAAGCAAGAGAGTTCCAGGAAAAAACCCATCTATTTCTGCTTTATTGACTATGCCGAAGCCTTTGACTGTGTGGATCACAACAAACTATGGAAAATTCTGAAAGAGATGGGAATACCAGACCACCTGACCTGCCTCCTGAGAAATCTGTATGCAGGTCAGGAAGCCACAGTTAGAAGTGGACATGGAACAACAGACTGGTTCCAAATAGGAAAAGGAGTTCATCAAGGCTGTATATTGTCACCCTGCTTATTTAACTTATATGCAGAGTACATCATAAGAAATGCTGGACTGGAAGAAGCACAAGCTGGAATCAAGATTGCTGGGAGAAATATCAATAACCTCAGATATGCAGATGACACCACCCTTATGGCAGAAAGTGAAGAAGAACTAAAGGGCCTCTTGATGAAAGTGAAAGTGGAGAGTGAAAAAGTTGGCTTAAAGCTCCACATTCAGAAAACTAAGGTCATGGCATCTGGTCCCAACACTTTATGGAAAATAGATGGGGAAACAGTGGCTGATTTTATTTTGGGGGGCTCCAAAATCACTGTGGATAGTGATTGCAGCCATGAAATTAAAAGATGCTTACTCCTTGGAAGGAAAGTTATGACCAACCTAGACAGCATATTAAAAAGCAGACATTACTTTGCCAACAAAGGTCTGTCTAGTCAAGGCTATGGTTTTTCCAGTGGTCAGGTATGGATGTGAGAGTTGGACTATAAAGAAATTTGAGTACCGAAGAATTGATGCTTTTGAAGTGTGGTGTTGGAGAAGACTCTTGAGAGTCCCTTGGACTGCAAGGAGATCCAACGAGTCTATCCTAAAGGAGATCTGTCTTGGGTGTTCATTGGAAGGACTGATGTTGAAGCTGAAACTCTAATACTTTGATGTATTCATTGTAAATGACCCTGATGCTGGGAAAAATTGAGGGCAGGAGGAGAAGGGGATGACAGAGGATGAGATGCCTGGATGGCATCACTGACTCAATGGACATGGGTTTGGGTGGACTCCAGGAGTTGGTGATGAACAGGGAGGCCTGGCGTGCTGTGGTTCATGGGGTCACAAGGAGTCAGACACAACTTAGTGACTGAACTGAACTGAATATGATATGATATGAATATGATATGATATGATCCAAATGTTCAGGTTTCATCAGGTTGTTGTAACATTTGCATTAATATACAATTAGTTGTGACTATGTATTTTTCCCAAAACATATGAACCAAATAATAACCCAAGATGATGAAGTTACCAAAAGATGGTAGGCTTCAAGAGCATGGAGACAGCTGATGTATAAAGGATTCACAACAAGGGCTGAAATTGCTGCCTGTCCTTGGAATTGAAGCAGCCAAAATTCACAAAGTGGAAAGCTGACATCCCACAGCTTTCTGGCTTACATTATCTATATCCCAATGATCTTCATGGTTTGGGTCAGATGCCAACTCTGTTTTGTTAATCAGCAATGACAAGAGGTTGGGGTTACTTAGCAAAACACGGATAATTATGATAAACCATTGTGTGTGCAGGAAGAAATTAAGGGCATTATTTTGAGCTGGGGAGATCCTCAAAGAAGAGATTTCTGCAATATTGAAATTACAATGGCACTTGATGCCTCTGACTGGATCAAACTTTGTCCCCTTATAAATTTCCTCTGTCCTAGATGATTTCCAACCCTCACCTCCAGAAGTGCCTTATTTCTATACATGTAAAATGTATGATTCCTGTTGTATATTTAAGTCATCCAAACGAGGATTTTGTGACCAGTGACCTTTACAGCTCCATAAAAGTGCCAACCACAATTGTCTTTACTTAGCAGTTCTCTGTTGCTGAGCCCCCATCCCTCACATAAACTTAATTTTCATTAAGTTGAAGTTGTCGCACCATTATTGATGTTAGCACTAGCCAAACAGAGATATGACAGTTTTGGCCCTGGTACTAATACAGAGGTTGGGCTCGAATGAGACCAAGGCATTTCCACTGGCCCCTCTCTGTACAGATTTCTGCTTGTTTATCTGACTACTAATTCTTTCATGAAATGTAAAGGAGAATTTTCCCTCCCAACTTGTTTTCTCTTTCAGGAAAAGGGTACAGCAATTGGTTTAAAAACAGACATTATCATGTATACCATACATGTTTCAATCATGCCCGACTCTTTGCAACCCTAGGGACTGTAGCCCACCAGGGTACTCTGTCCATGGGATTCTCCAGGCAAGAATACTGGAGTGGGTTGCCATGCCTTCCTCCAAGGGATCTTCCTGACCCAGGGATTGAACCCACGTCTCTTATCTCTCCTGCATTGGTAGGCAGGTTCTTTACCACTAGCATCACCTAGTGAGCCCCCATGTTTAACATATTTAGCCTTTTATTTTTCTGTTCTCAGTGTGATATTATCTCCAGAAACATTATTGCCTCACAATATAGGAGATGAAATGTTGCATAATTCCATAAGATGGATGGACCCATGGTGTTTTATATATTGTTTATCTATCTCTTTCTCTGCCTTCTGTGATTACTATAAATATTGAATGAGATAGTGAATATGAAAGTGCTTCAAATCTATTGAGTTACATAGTCATAATTATTTATTATAAGAAATATACTGTGAAGATCATAGTTTCTTTGTGCACATCTAATCACTCAATTTTTCTAATATTAGATTAAAATGTGTTTTTCCCCTGTTTTGTTAGAAGCTATTGATAATGCTTCCTTCAGAAAAATGTGTGCTAATTCTCAGAAAGGAAATTTCTAGGGAGTAGGATCCTCAACATTCCTCAAAGCTCAAGAAAATATTTACATTTGAATTTTACTTCTTTCTCCCAGATCTTTCCATCAACGTTCATGTCTCTCAATTAATTGCTAACCAGAATAAATTTTTCATTATCCATCTCTCTGAACTAGGCATGGGATGCCCCTTAGTCTTTCAAGACCATGAAACATTTTTTTCCCGAATAAAATTCTGGAAAAGTACACAAGACGGAAAATACAAAATCAGATAATTCATAAATGTTTTTAATGCCATTAGTAATAGTGATATCTTTACTCTATGATTAGGAAAAAAATGTAATATTTAACGTTGGCAAGTGTGTATGAGGCTACCATCACCTATTTGTTGGAATGTAAATGTATTCAATCTTTTCACAAACCATCTAGGAAAGATGTGTCAAAGGCTTCTATAATGTGTATTGTTTTGAACCAACCCATAACTTTCTCTTAGGGAAAACTATCCAAAATCCAGGCAAAAGTATACAGCATTACATTATTTCTGTGGCAAAAATTTTATAAGTGAAATTCAATCTTAAATGATAGAGGAATAATTAAATATTCATATTTAATCCATATAATAAAACAGCATCCAAACGTTAGGTGTTTAAAAGGCATTTCAATGAGATATGCCTTTTTCTCCATTCCTGTCAATGAATCCACCTCTCTGAATGGAGGGGGAAAAAAAAGGTAAATATACTTTGCATCTGAAGTGAATGTTCACCAAAAGGTGGCCTAGCTGAGGAGGATCTTAATAATCAAGTGGCTAAAGAACACATACTGTGGATACCAGTCAGCCCTTCCACTGCTACTGCAGACATCATCCAGGGAGCTTAAGGACAAAGTGGCAGGGAGGTAGGTTATGCCTGTGCTCAGCAACATGGACTTGCAATTACCAAACCTGACCTGACTATGCCTACCGCAGAGTGTTAATCTGTCAGCAGGAGAGATGGGCATTGATCCCTGATATGGTACCATTGTCTGAATAATCAGCCAGCTCTCTGGTGGAAGATTGACTAAATTGGACCACTGCTATCATGGAAAGGAAGCATTTTGTTCTTACTGAAATAGACACCTACACTGTATTGGTATTTGTCTCTCTGCATGTGATGCTTCTGCCAAAACCATTTGTGGACTTTACAGAATACCATACTCACTGTCATGATATTCCACAAAGCATTACTTCTGATGAAGACAATTTCTTCACACCAAAATAAGTGTGGCAATGGGCCCATGCTCATGAAATTGATTGATTCCCCACCATCCTGGCTTGACTGAATGGTGGAATGCCGTTTTTTAAGACTCAAAATTGTTAATGGGTCCATCAATACTTGTTCCTCAGGCACAATCTTTAATCACAAGAATTTCTACATCCTCTCATTAGCTAAGGACAGACCTGACATGAATATTTGAGAGAATGTGCAACACAGAAAGGTATACCTCCTAAGAATTGCTAAATTTATTAATTCTCTTCATTAATTAGGCTACTTACACCAGGCATCCTACTTTCTGAGCTGTACTATTCAGAAATACTGTACTCTGTACTACTCAGAATAGCACTTAGCAATAAATCAGCCTCTGGTAGAAATCCCCTGTGGGCTTTATTTGTTTGAGCTTTTAATTAAATTGCTGAAAGCAAACAATAATCCCCACTGTATAATACGAGGCTGTTCATTCCATAACACAATGAATCTAGCTTCTGCTTTTAACTGAAAATCATCCCTCTACACTAGAATGTTTTTCAGTTCTTTTATTCTCACAAAATAATGGTAAAGAGATGTTTTCCTGATGAAATTCCATTACAAAAGTGAGAATCTAAAAGATGAATTTTTTCTTGGAAAATATTATAAAGTTTTACTTTTACCTGAATCCAAGTCTCTAGGTTCAAGTGTTATATCCCCAAATGACCTGAATTTTTTGTTGTTCTCATTATTTGCACTTTCCATTTGAATAACAGACAAAATTTAAAAATTGAATGAATAATTCCTGAAAAAGTGATACAGACTTGAAATCTGAATACTCATGCAAAGCACAACACTTGATTGAGCTGAAATATTTTTTGTTTTAATATGGCTAAATGTATTATGGGTTTCCAAGGCAGTAGAGTGGTAAAGAATCTATGTGCAATGCAAGAGATGCAGGAGACATGGGTCCAATCCCTGGGTCAGGAAGATCCCCTGGAGGGCCACTTATAGTTCATGATTGGCAAAGAGGCACACACAACTGAATGACTGAGCATACACACAAAAGTATCACACAGAATACCAAATATGATCAATATACCAGATCTTTAAATGAATAAGTGAAAAATTTTCAGCATGGAAATCATGTATCAGGTTTGACTACATTAGCCTTTTATTATGTGGCACCTTCTTTCATACATTCATGTCAAGTTTGTCCTCATGTAATGTGAGGTTGGAAGTTCTTGGAATTAAACCTTGTGCTAGAGGAACAAGTGTAGATAGGCCTATTAACAATACAAAGGCACACTAAAGAGCCTTCTTTTCCCCACAGGCTCGTCCCCAATGTGGGTACTGACAAAATTGCATAGCTCTTCCTGTTTAACATATTTCTTATTGATAATATTTCAGAACTGTTGGAAGTTTATTTGAAAAGAAAAAACAAATACTATTAATTTCAAATAAATACATCTATACAATGAATATTTAAACTGTGTGTAGTTAGTAATTTATTCAACATTATCTCTTCCAGGCCTAAATCAGACAGTATTCTCAATACTATACAAGCATACCTCTATAACAATAAGGCAAATCAATATTAAAAATAAAGCCTTAAAATAAAAAAAGTACAGAAACCTAAGTAAATTACAGAAGAATAAACTGACAAAACACAGGACAAAAACATTTAATGAGACAAAGACATTTTAATGATATAGATACTATTCAAAATAAATAACCATTATATCTCAAACAACTAGCATAAAATATTCTTAAAGAAAAAAATGTAATACATTAAAAAAATAAACTATTGAGAGAAACAAAATAGCACTAGGAGGTTTTAATTTCCTTTTTTTCAGTGGATGAAACAACTAAATAACACACATATATAAACACAGATATATGTGCATATGTGTGTATGCATATGTATGTGAATCTCTAAACATATATTCAAACTTTACTCAGGAAAAAGTAATTCCTCACATTTATTTTTAAGTGTATTCATTTATTCCACAAATATTTTTGTCACGTAGTATGTGCCAGTGATTTTTGGCCCTAGAAAAGAAGTGTTGAAGAAGAGAGATGAGTTAATTACCTACGTGAAGCTTTAACTCCAGTTGAAGTAAAGGACAGTATTGGAAAGGACAGATACCAGGGATTAGATCTGATAGACAGAGTGCCTGAAGAACTATGGATGGAGGTTTGTGACATCATACAAAAGGCAGTGACCAAGACAATCCC
This sequence comes from Bos indicus x Bos taurus, assembly GCF_003369695.1. Classification (NCBI taxonomy): domain Eukaryota; kingdom Metazoa; phylum Chordata; class Mammalia; order Artiodactyla; family Bovidae; genus Bos; species Bos indicus x Bos taurus. The sequence continues at coordinate 21,647,637 of NC_040103.1, read as the reverse complement.
CAAGAAAAAGAAATTCAAAAAGGCAAAATAGTTGCCTGAGGAGGCCTTATAAACAGCTGAGAAAAGAAAAGAAGCTAAAGGCAAAGGAGAAAAGGAAAGATATACCCCTTTGAATATAGAGTTCCAAAAAACAGCAAGGAGAGATAAGAAAGCCTTCCTCAGTGATCAATGAAAAGAAATAGAGGAAAACAGTAGAATGGGAAAGACTTGAGATCTCATCAAGAAAATGAGAGATACCAAGGGATTATTTCATGCAAAAATGGGCACAATAAAAGACAGACGTGGTACGGACCTAACAGAAGAAGAAGATATTAAGAAGGGGTGGTAGGAATATACAGAAGAACTATATTAAAAAGATCTTAATGAGCCAGGTAACCATGGTGGTGTTATCACTCACCTTCACTCACCTAGAGCCAGACATCTTGGAATGTGAAGTCAAGTGGGCCTTAGGAAGCACCACTATGAGCAAAGTCAGTGGAGCTGATGCAATTCCAGTTGAGCTATTTCAAATCCTAAAAAATGATGCTGTGAATGTGCTGCACTCTATATGCCAGAAAATTTGGGAAATCAGCAGTGGCCACAGGACTGGAAAAGGTCAGTTTTCATTCCAATCCCAAAGAAAGGCAATGCCAAAGAATGTTCAAGCTACCACACATCTGCACTCATCTCACATGCTTGCATAGTATAGCACAAAATTCTTGAAGTGAGGCTTCAGCAGTATGTGAACCATGAACTTCCAGATGTACAAGCTGGATTTAGAAAAGGCAGAGGAAAGAGAGATCAAATTGCCAACATCCAGTGGATCATCAGAAATGCAAGAGAGTTCAAGAAAAACATCTACTTCTGCTTTATAGACTATGCCAAAGCCTTTGACTGTGTGGGTCACAGCAAACTGTGGAAAATTCTTCAAGAGACGGGAATACCAGACCACCTTACCTGCCTCCTAAGAAATATGTATGCAGGTCAAAGAACAACAGTTAGAACTGTACATGGAACAACAGACTGGTTCCAAATTGGGAAAAGAGTACCTTAAGGCTGTTTATTGTCACCCTGTTTATTAAACTTCTATGCAGAGTACATCATGTGAAACGCTGAGTTGGATGAAGCACAAACTGGAATCAAAATTGCTGGTAGAAATATCAATAACCTCAGCTACACAGATGGCATCATGCTTATGGCAGAAAGCAAAGAACTAAAGAGCCTCTTGATGAAAGTGAAAGAGGAGAGTGAAAAAGCTGGCTTAAAACTCAACAGTCAAAAGACTAAGATCCTGGCATCCAATTCCATCAGTTCAGTTCAGTCGCTCAGTTGTGTCTGACTCTTTCCAACCCCATGAATCACAGCACACCAGGCCTCCCTGTCCATCACCAACTCCCAGAGTTCACTCAAACTCATGTCCATTGAGTCGCTGATGCCATCCAGCAATCTCATCCTCTGTCGTTCCCTTCTCCATCTGCCCCCAATCCCTTCCAGCGTCAGGGTCTTTTCCAATGAGTCAACTCTTCACATGAGGTGGCCAAAGTATTGGAGTTTCAGCTTTAGCATTAGTCCTTCCAAAAAACACCAGTTCCATCTCTTCATGGCAAATAGATAGGCAAATAGTGGATATAGTGAAAGATTTTATTTTGAGGGGCTCCAAAATCAATGCTGATGGTGATTGCAGCCATGAAATTAAAAGACACTTTCTCCTGGAAGAAAAGCTATGACTAATATAGACAGGACATTAAAAAGTAGGGACATTACTTTGTTGTTAAAGGTCTGTCTAGTCAAAGGTATGATTTTTCCAGTAGTCATGTATGGATTGAGAGTTGGACTATAAAGAAAGCTGAGCACCAAAGAATTGATGTTTTTGAACTGTGGTGTTGGAGAAGACTCTTGAGAGTCCCTTGGACTGCACAGACATCCAACCAGTCAATCCTAAAGGAAATTAGTCCTGAATATTCATTGGAAGGACTGATGCTGAAGCTGAAACTCCAATACTTTGGCCACCTGATGCAAAGAACTGACTCATTTGAAAAGACCCTGATGCTGGGAAGGATTGAAGGCAGGAGGAGAAGGGGACAACAGAGGATGAGATGGTTGGATGGTGTCACTGACTCAATGCACATGACTTTGAGCAAGCTCCAAGAGTTGGTGATGGACAGGGAAGCCTGGCATGCTCTAGTCCATGGGGTTGCAAAGAGTCAGACATGACTGAGAGACTGAACTGAACTGAAGAAGTAAACAAGTTAATAAATTAAATTATGGAAGGGAAGAGATCAAGATGGCTGAGTAGAAGAATGTGGAGCTCACCTCCCTAATATATATTAAAAATACACCTTCATGTGGAACAATTCTTACAGAATACTAACTGAAGCCTAGTAGATGATCTCTCATACAATTAAAGGTGCAAATACAAGAAAGATTCTTAAGTAACTGTGTAGGATGAAATGGGGGTTGGGGTAGGATTGGGAATGGTTCCTGTGCCCCTGTATTTATAAAGGAGGAACAGTTCCTTCACCTGGAAATCTTTGCTAGCTGGCAGGTTCACTCAGACAGATAGGGAGGTGCAGTGGCCTGGTATTTGCTAAAGAGAGAGAGGAGCTGGCATGCTGTCAGGAAGGGTAGAGAAGGACCAGCACAGATGAGTCCTTTTCATGTCATCACAGTTCTCAGTCTAGGACATACACCTGCTGGTTGCTCAGCTTGTGGATGATGAAACTTGGACTTTAGAGGACAGAACTAGAGAGGGGACTGTGTGGAGAAAGCCCAAAGGGGCAGGACTGTGGTCTGTGCCACAATCAGGAGTGCATGCAGGATGGAGCACAGGTCTGCCACAGGTCTGCCATTCTCAACACTCAAAAGTTGGGGTGTATGTCTGCCATTGGAGATGGTCAGCATGCTCAGGCATGGTGTGGCTCCTGCTGAGGTAGGCTTTGAGAGTACACATGTGCTAGAGGCAAGGTTAACATCTTAGCTAATTACTAGGGCTCCTGCTGCAGGGGTGGTTCCAGGGACAGCACCAGGAGCAATGGACTTTGTGGGTGAGGCATTTGGTGACGGGTGGGGTCACAGAGATACATGTCCGGGGAGACAGTTCCTGGGGAGGAATATTCAACAGAATATTTTCCAGTGGGAGTGCTCTGGTCCTGCCTACCTCACACTACAGCTTAGGGATTTAACCCATGTCTTGTGTGTCTCCTGCATTTGTAGATGAGTTCTTTACCACTAGCACCATCTGAGAAGCCTGTATATGTGTGCATATACACATATATGAGTATCCAATATTTTGTTCAGTTCTCTTGTCATTCCACTTGGAAGGCATCCAATCTTAAAAGGTGGTTTATGAGGCAACCTCTTGGTAATACTCAATATCTTAATATATCTGGCAGAAGGATTCTCTAGGGACTACACTTGTTTCCACCATGAGAAAAATTTCCAAGCACATAGAAGATAGTCACCCAAAGAAAACTGGGATATTTTTAGGAATGTGCTATGGATGATGAGGGCCAAATATAGCCAGTGTTCATTCTGCCTTTCCTTTATGCTGTCTTACATTCCTTTTTTCCTGCTCTTACAGTGTTCACTATGCTCCCATCTAAAATAACGGAGCTAATCTTCAACCATAAAAACATCTGTTGCTTTTCAAAATGAGATAAGTCTCAACTTTACTACAGTGAATTCATGTTTAGAAGCTGTTTGTTCCTCTTCTACTTTTGATCCAGTTCATTTTGTTTTTCTTCATTCTGTGAGTGAAGTGTAAGTGCTTGAATAACCAGCAGTATATCTCAGATGCAATAGAAAGAAGGGAAATTGAGAAATAAAATTAGTCAAAATATGTATAAATATAAATGACTGGACAAGAGAAAAAATAGATTTGGCCTGATATACTAATGTTACATGTAACATTAAGTATATTAGTATATTAATATATTAGTATATCAAGTATATTAATATATAAGTATATTAGTATATACTAACATACTTATGTTACACAATAGATATTTGTAGCTTTTTTAAAAATAATTTTCATACTTTACCACCCATTGCATTATAGTCTTGCCTTTGGCCCCATTTCCTATTCATCATTTCTCTTATCTCATAAGGCTGACTCCTCTATTTCATTCAGAACTCTGTTTAAATGTTACTTCCCCAGATGGTCTTCCTTGGTCATCTTTTCAAAAACTAGATTTCCTACTGGTGTTTATTTCTTACCCTACTCTTCTTTACCTTCAAATTATTCAGTACTAACAGAGATCATATTGTATGTTTATGCTTTTCACTTTGTCCAATTAAAATGTAAATTCAATAAAAATTTAAAAAAGAATTCTCAGATTCACAACTGAATTCAAATTGTTAAGCACCATGGTTTCCAAAATGTGGCCCTTAGAAGCAGCAATGTTAGCATCAAACATAGAACTTGTTAAAAACATACACTATTGAGTCCCATCTCAGACCTACTAATTTAGAGACTTGAGGTAGGCTCAGCAATGTGTCCTTTAAGAAGACCTACACGTGATTCTGATGTACTCTTTTTTTGAATCACCATTTTCATTTTTATTTTTATTTTATATTGGCTTATTGCAGTACCCAAGAAATGGAAACAACCTAAGTGTCTATCAACAGATGAATGGATAAAGTAGATGTGGTACATATACACAATGGAGTATTACTGAACCATTAGAATGAATGAAATAATGCCATTTGTAGCAAAATGGATGGACTTGAAGATTATCATACTAAGTGAAGTATGTTAGAAAAAGACAAACATCTGATGTATTCTTTAAGTTTCAAGCAAGTACTTTGCAAACTTCTGTCATAGTATTGTGTGAAGAAGTGAAGTGAGGTGAAGTTGCTCGGTCGTGTCCAACTCTTTGCAACCCCGTGGACTGTAGCCTACTACTCTCCTCCATCCATGGGATTTTCCAGGCAAGAGTACTGGATTGGGTTGCCATTTCCTTCTCCAGAGGATCTTCCTAACCTAGGGATCAAACCCAGGTCTCCCGCACTGTAGGCAGACGCTTTACTGTCTGAGCCACCAGGGAAGTATTGTGTAGAATGCTCATAAATTGTGTTCCTAGGAATTTCTGATTATTAACCATAGCCAGAACTTGCTTATTCCTGTGGCTCTTTGGTTTGCAAATGATACAAATTGATTCACTTGACTGGCTAAAATTAAGCTAGTTTTTTATTAGAATGGATAGACTGATATTTGATTAATCACAGAATTGGCAAGAAAACTAGGAAAATAAAATTCAGAAAGTAACTAACTGGAATATATTTTGACATAGTTCTGTTTTCTTTTAAGTATCTTTTTATTAACTGTGAATAATATTCAAAATATCTGAGGAAAGAGTATCAAATTAGCTTAGCTTAGTACGTGCTTTTGGGTAAAGAAATACAGGTCACATTGAATTATAGCATCACCAAGAGTGTGAGAGTGGGAAAGAGGCAGTTCCTCAGAAAAAATCTTTACCATAGTTAGGAAAATGAGAGCAAATTGATGTTTGGTAGCTAAAGCCAGCAAACATCCCCTAGCCATTATTATTATTATTATTATTATTATTATTTTAGTGTAAATTGTGCATGTTAAGTGACTTCAGTCATGTCCTACTCTTTGCAACCCTATGGACTGTAGCCTGCCAGGCTTCTCTGTCCATGGGATTCTCCAGGCAAGAATACTTGAGTGGGTTGTTGTGCCCTCCTCCAGGGGATCTTCCTGACCCAGACATCAAACTCACATCTCTTAAGTCTCCTGCATTGGCAGGTGGGCTCTTTACCACTACTGTCACCTGAGAAGCCCGTAGACTGCAGGGCACTAATCCAATTACTAAGCAGAAATATACCATTGAAAAGCTAAGTCTAGAAGTAAGCTTATTTACTTTTTACCACTGGACAGAAAAATGTTGTATTATTTTGAAAGAAAAGGAAAACAATACTGTCCTGTACATGTTTTTCCTTTTGAAATGCATTCATCTTCACCAATATTCTGAGAAAGAAGAAAATATTATTATCCTCATTTTTCAAATGAGAAAAGCAAGACAGAAAGAGATTAAGTAGCTTGCCAGAGGCTAACGCAGCAGCATCAGGTCCAATTGGAATTTGTGAATTCAAGCAAACTCTCCTTGTTGTCCTTTCCCTCAGTAAGAGCCGGGGTAGAGGTAAAGTGAAGGAAGAGAATTGTAAATCATGGAGCTTTGGGGTTAAAACCACTGCCAATTTGTCATTAAAATTCTGATTTTTCTCCATAACTGCAATGGCAGTAGATGTGACAAAAAGCCTCCCTGCCAAATACACCTCAGAATTGTAATACGTTCCTTTAGCCCAATTTTCTCTGGCGACTTTATTGAAAAGCCCTGAGGTCATTTCTTCCATGTCACAGAGCTGCAGTGCCCTCTTCTGTACAGACTTCCCAGGAACACATCCCCTCCACAAAACAATAGTTTCTTCTTCTGTATGAAGCACTTCCTTTTTACTTCCTTTTTCGTACACTCCAGCTGTTCTCTGTGCAATACATCACCAGAATGCTTCTCATTTGAGCTCAAAGGCTATAGAAAATTATTCTCCTCATCCTAGTAGATAATTCTCTAATAATCTTTGACAGATTTTGCTTTAACAATAGTCTGATCCATGGGAGCTAATCATAAAAATTATTGATTGGACTTGGTAGAGCATCCTCTACTCATCAAAAAAGTTACACATCATACACAAGGCACTGTGACTGTACAAATTCTCAAGTGAAATTGAGAATAAAAAAGAGAAACTTGATTCCAGTGCTGACCTCCAATTCAGCTGTAATTTCTACGGTATGGTATTTCCTTTCAGTGTCTCTTCCTTGTTATCCAAGTTTTTAACTTAACTAAGCAAAAATAAGGGATTTCCTGGTGGCTTAGAGAGTAAAGTGTCTGCCTGGAATGCAGGAGACCTGGGTTCCATCCCTCTGTCGGGAAGATCTCCTGGAGAAGGAAATGGCAACCCACTCCAAGATTCTTTCATGGAAAATCTCATGAATGGAGGAGCCTGGCAGGCTGCCATCTATAGGGTTGCAAAGAGTTGAACACGACTGAGCGACTTCACTTTCTTCCAATCAAAAATAAAGACTCTGCCAATCACTTTTTTAGAGAGGGATATTCAAATCCAACATACTGCTATGTTGTCACTGTAGGATAGTATTTCGTTGTTTTAAAATTTATTTATTTTTATTGGAGGATAATTAGAGGATAATTTTTTTGGAGGATAATTGTCTATGACTAACCTAGACAGCATCTTAAAAAGGAGAGACATTACTTTAACAAAGGTCTGTCTAGTCAAAGCTATGGTTTTTCCAGTAGTCATGTATGGAAGTGAGAATCGAACTATAACGAAAGCTGAGGACCAAAGAATTGATGCCTTTGAACTGTGATGTTGAAGACTCTTGAGATTCCCTTGGACTGCAAGGAGATCCAACCAGTCAATCCTAAAGGAAATCAGTCCTGAATATCATTGAAAGAACTGATGCTGAAGCTGAAACTCCAATACTTTGGCCACCTGATGCAAAGACTCATTGGAAAAGACCCTGACGATGGGAAAGATTGAAGGTGGGAGAAGGGGACAACATAGAATGAGATGGTTGGATGGAGTCACTGATGTGATGGGCCTGAGTTTGAGTAGGCTCTGGGAATTGGTAATGGACAGGGAAGCCTGGCATGCTGCTGCCCATGGGGTCGCAAAGAGTTGGACACGACTGAATGACTGAACTGAATTGAATTGCTTTACAAAATTTTGGTGTTTTCTGTTGAACCTCAATGCGAATCAGCTATAGGTATACATATATCCCTTCCCTTTTGAACCTCCCTCCAAATTCCACCCCTCTAGGTTAACCCCTGTTTGAGTTTCCTGAGGCATACAGCAAATTCCTATTGGATATCTATTTTACATATGGTAATGTAAGTTTTCATGTTATTCTTTCCATACATCTCACCCTCTCCTCCCCTTTTCCTATTTCCATGAATCTATTCTCTATGTCTGTTTCTCCATTGTTGCCCTGTAAATACATTCTTCAGTATCATTTTTCTAGATTCTGTATATATATGTTACAATATGATATTTATCTCTCTCTTTCTGACTTATTTCACTCTGTAAAACAGGTTCTAGGTTCATCCACCTCACTAGAACTGACTCAAATGTGTTCCTTTTTGTGACTGAGTAATATTCCATTGTGTATATGTACCATAACTTCTTTATTCATCTGTCGATGGACATCTAGGTTGCTTCCATGTTCTAGTTACTGCAACTAGTGTTGCAATGAACAATGGGATACATGTGTCTCTTTCAATTTTGGTTTCCTCAGGGTATATGCCTAGGAGTGGGATTGCTGGGTCATATGGTGGTTTTATTCCTAGTTTTTAAAGAATCTCCATACCATCTTCCATAGTGACTGTATCAATTTACATTCCCACCAACAGTGCAAGAGCATTCTCTTTTCTCCACACCCTCTCCAGCATTTATTGTTTATAGACTTTTTAATGAGGGCCATTCTCTCTGGTGCGAGGTGATATCTCACTGTAGTTTTGATTCGCATTTCTCTAATAATGAGCAATGTTGAGCATCTTTTCATGTTTTTGTTAGCCATCTGTATAGGATAGTATTTCTTTAACTCAGTTTGTAAGTTGTGTTATAGTATTCCAGTGGAGAAGGAAATGGCAAACTCCTCCAGTATTCTTGCCTGGGAAATCCCATGGACAGAAGAATCTGGCAGGCTATAGTTCATTGGGTCACAAAGAGTTGGACATGACTGACATGACTCAGCATAGCATAATATAATCTTCCAAATGCAGTGAAAGTGATTTCAAAATAATAAATAATATTGAAGATAACAAACACAAAAGTGTCCAGGTTAATTTTTAGTTCATCTTTGTCTTTCAAAATAAGTGTAAATTATTATAAAAGATTAAACTTTGATACATGAGAGCTAAACTAAAGTTGTTTTAAATATTCCTTTAAACTAACTTGAACAATGTTTCTCATTTCCCTTCTCCATTTTCAGAGGATTTACTTTGTTCAGAAATATACCAAGTACTTTATCTCCAGAGCATAGTCTCCAATATTTTCCCCTCTGTTTGAATTTCATTTCCATGACTTACCAGCTATGTGAAATTAGGCAAGAGACTCAGTCTCTCTAAGCTTCAGTTTCATGCTTTGCAAACTGGGGATGATATTTATGACAATCTCATAGGTTTTGTGAGGAGATCTACTGAGATAAGGCATCAAAGCTCCTGCCAAAATTCTGGCACATTGTAGCTACTCATTGCATGTTAACTAATAGCATTAACCCTTACAATAACTCTACTAGTATCCTATTTGTCATTTCTAAGGTGAAGACTTTAAAAGAATTCAAATGATTATTTTAAGTTGCACATATGTTCAGTCTGTGCCCAAAGCCCATAACCATATCTGATTGTAATATATAGTTTATTTTTCCTTGGAATTATTGGTCTCTTGGATCTAATTTGCTTGTGCCTGAATCAGGCTTCAGTTTCCTTATCTTTATTCTGATTGCCTTGATGGATAATTTTGTTTAGACTTTATTTTCCAGCTCTGACTTCAAAACCCCTGTACAATACAGGCCTGTTTTCATCCTTATGCTCTACCTGTGGTGACCTGGACTGCCTAATACCTGCCCTGCCTCTACCAGGACTACCATGAGTCCCGTGGAACTGACATCATGAGTTCCCTATACCAGAGGGAGATAAAGGATTTTAACTATGGGTCTATCTATTCCAGTGGTTCTCAAACTTTAGTCTGTGTCAGAATCAGTTGGAGGACTTTGATAAAACACACATTTCTGGCTTTCATGCTCAGAAGATGCATTACATGTAGGGTGGGACATGAGATCTTGCATTTCTAAATTCAGGGATGTTGCTGGTGCAGCTGGTCTGGGGATCATTTTTGAAAACACTGGATGATTTGTTTCTATCAAAGCCCCAGTAGAACATTGATTTTTTTTTTTCCAAATTAAGAAATAACTTGCAAAGGAAACTATAAACAAAAAGACAACCCACAGATTGGGAGAAAATATTTGCAAATGTTGCAACCTACAAGAGATTAATTTCCAAAATTTACAAACAGATTATGTGGTTCCATATTAAAAAAAAAAAAAAAAACTATCCAATCAAAAATTGGCAGAAGACCCAAAGAAGACATGTAGATGACTGAGGCATATGAAAAAAATGCTCACCATCACTAATTAATAGAAAAATTAAAATAAAAACTAAAATGAAACATAACCTCACACCAGTCGGGATGACCATCATCAAAAAGTCTATAAACAATAAATGCTGGTAAGGATTTGGAGAAAAGGGAGCCTTCATACACAATTTAAATTTTGTAGGAATGTATATTGGTACAGCCACTATGGAGAACAGTATGGAAGTTCCTTAAGAAACTAAAAATAGAGTTACCATATGATCCAGTAATCTCACTCCTGGGCATATATCTAAAGAAAAACATGGTTTGAAAGGAGACATGCACATCAATGTTCACTGCAGCACTGTTTACAATGGCCAAGGCATGGAAGCAACCTAAATGTCCATCAATAGAGGAATGAATAAAGACGTGGTACATATATACAATGGAATATTAGTCGGTCATGAAAAAGAGTGAAATAATGCCATTTGTAGCAACATGATTGGATTTGGAGATTATCCTACTAAGTGAGGTAAGTAAGACAGAGAAAGACAAATAGCTATTATATTGCTTACATGTAAAATCTAAAAAATGATACAAATGAACTTATGTATAAAACAGAAACAGACTCATGACTTAGAGAAAAAACATGGTTACCAGGGAGAAAGGTAAGGGGAAGGGATACATTGGGAGTTTTGATTGACAAGTACACACTGCTATATTTAAAACAGATAACCAAAAATAATTTACTGTATAGCACAAGGAACTCTGTTTAATGTTCTGTAACAACCTAAATGGGAAAAAATAATCGGAAAAATAATAGATACACATATAGAGAAGCCCGTAAGTACAACTTACTCACTTTGCTGTATCCTTGAAACTAACACAATATTGTTAATCAGCTATACTCCAATATTTTGGGGTTTCCCTGACAACTCAGATGGTAAAGAATCTGCCTGCAATGTGGGAGACCCTGGTTGTTTCCTGGGTCAGGAAGATCTGCTGGAGAAGGGATAGGCTACCCACTCCAGTATTCTTGGGCTTCCACTGTGGCTCAGCTGGTAAAGAATCCACCTGCAATGTGGGAGACCTAGGTTTGATACCTGGGTTGGGAAGAACCCCTGGAGAAGGGAAAGGCTACCCACTCCAGTATTCTGGCCTGGAGAATTTCATGGACTGTATAGTCCATGGTGTCGCAAATGGTCAGACTTGACTGAGTGACTTTCACTTCACTTCACTTCCAAAATTTTAAAATAACAGTACTAATAAAAATGTGTAAACTGATGGCTGAGGAAAGGGAAAAAAAAAAAAAGCCTATTTATACATTAGATTTTCTAGCTTTAGTTTTCAGTAAATGCTAGTTATGATCAGCATTTAAAGTATCAAATACTTAGTAATATTTACACTCCATAGCAAGTTACACAGCTATCAATTTGAATGTTACTAGTATGGATTTTAGAGTGCAGGTATTTAAAGTTGAAGATACGTTGATATTAAAAATTGTCTTTTTGCTAAGTTTAGGATATTACACATAGAATTTTCCTCCTCTGGCATGAAGATAATAAGTTAGTTAAATTTATAATATTTGAAGAGACACAACTAAAAATTTGATTATATCATTAGCTTAAAAATATTGAAACACAACCTGACATAACAATTTTAAAGTTTTATTTCATAGCACTTCACTAGTGATTTTAGATTATTTAGTTTGAATTCCATCTCTTTTAATAGAGATTTCTAATAATTCTGTTAGGAATAGTACTATGGAAGGGTTATTTGGTGAAATGTCAATTTAATTTTTAAGCATATTTGGCAAATTATTTGCTATGGCAGTCGAGCTTTTTTTTTTATTATTTTTAAACTTTACAAAATTGTATTAGTTTTGCCAAATATCGAAATGAATCCGCCACAGGTAAACATGTGTTCCCCACCCTAAACCCTCCTCTCCTCCCTCCCCATACCTTCCCTCTGGGTCGTCCCAGTGCACCAGCCCCAAGCATCCAGTATCGTGCATCGAACCTGGACTGGCATCTCGTTTCATACATGATATTATACATGTTTCAATGTCATTCTCCCAGATCTTCCCACCCTCTCCCTCTCCAATAGAGTCCAAAAGACTCTTCTATACATCAATGTCTCTTTTGCTGTCTCGTACACAGGGTTATTGTTACCATCTTTCTAAATTCCATATATATGTGTTAGTATACTGTATTGGTGTTTTTCTTTCTGGCTTACTTCACTCTGTATAATAGGCTCCAGTTTCATCCACCTCATTAGAACTGATTCAAATGTATTCTTTTTAATGGCTGAGTAATACTCCATTGTGTATATGTACCATAGCTTTCTTATCCATTCATCTGCTGATGGAGATCTAGGTTGCTTCCATGACCTGGCTATTATAAACAGTGCTGCGATATTTATCAGGATTTACTCTTTGGGGCATCCCTGGTAACTCTGCTGCTGCTGCTAAGTTGCGTCAGTCGTGTCCAACTCTGTGAGGCCCCATAGATGGCAGCCCACCAGGCTCGTCTGTCCCTGGGATTCTCTAGGCAAGAATACTGGAGTGGGTTACCATTTCTTCTCCCACACAGGTAAAAAATCTGCCTGCAATACAAGACACTTGGGTCAATACCTGGGTCAGGAAGATTCCTTCTTCTGGAAAGGGAATGGCTACCCACTCCAGCATTCTTGCCTGGAGAATTCCATGTACAGAAGATCCTGGCAAGCTACAGACCTTAGGGACCACAGTCCATGGGAGCTACAGTTCATGGGGTCACAAAAAGTTGGATGTGACTGAGTGACTTTCATATTTTTCATTATATATATACTTTATTTTAATATCACCCATTTTCAAAGTAGTGTACTATAATACTCTGTAAGTGCCACAATGTATATAATAAAAACATTTCTATGTGTTTTTTCAGATCCTGTGATTTAATTTTAAGAGCCATGACAACTGTCCTGGCAAAAAAGCAAACAAAAAAATTTATAGAAGCATAGTACAGATTCATAAATACTAAAATCTTAAATAAAGTAGCTTTAATTATATATGGTTTTAATTTTTTATCTAAATACTTTAATTTCTCATTTCAGTATTTACCTAAATTCAGATCCATGGGATTTTAAAGGCCAAAAGTGAAAGTCACTCAGTCCTGGACTTTCAGAATACTGGAGTCGGTACCCTTTCCCTTCTCCAGGGGATCTTCCCAACCCAGCGATGGAACCCAGGTCTCCCGCATTGCAAGTGGATTTTTAACCAGCTGAGCCATAAGGGAAGCTCAAGAATACTGGAGTGGGTAGCCTATCCTTTCTCCAGGAGATCTTCCCTACCCAGGAATTGAACTGGGGTCTCCTACATTGCAGGCATAGTCTTTATCAACTGAGCTATGAGGGAAGCCCTAAAGACCATAAGTTTTGCAATAAACTACCATAAATACTATATCAATACACATTATCTCAGATACTGTATAGAGGGGGTTACTTTTGAGCTCATTTCCTACAATTTTATTTTCTGCATAATTCTGTGAAAGATGTGCTTCTAACATTTCCCCACCACATTACCTGTTTTGAAATTTGTTTTCCTAGTTTTCTATATTTGAGTTTTAAACACAAACCTGTTTCCTCAATAATTTGTGTGCAACATTCCATTGTTAAATTAGGAAAATGATATGGGATTAAATTTTAATTAGGGCAAACATCTGAACCATATGTTACACAGCTTATTTAGGTAATATTTATGAACCAATTGTGGGATACAGCAGTCAATTGCTGCAGCTCACTATAAAAGAAATCATAGTCTAAGTTTTCTATATATTATGATAATGAATTATATTTATTCATACAAATCCAATCTCTTGTTAACTTAGTTAAAAAAAATTGACCATCTTCTGTGAAGGCAACATCAATGGAAATTGTTCTTTAAAATTAAAATGAATTATTATAGTCTGGTGAGTACTTCATACATATTTGATATCATTGAACTCTTTATGTCATACTTCTATTTCAAATTGTCTGCTTTTTTCCAGACTTTAAGGTGTGCTTATTCATTCACTTATTCTTTTATTCATGCATGCAATGAACTTCTACTGATCACCAACTATATGTAAGATACTCTTTGGGATGAGATAAGTAAGCATAATTCATTTGTCAAGAAATGATGTGTATACCGTTACCCTAAAATATAGTAAATTGTGAAGCTGTAAAAGAAAAAAACTAGATCAGAAGGTCCTTGGATTTGCACATAGCCACCATCTTCTGCTGGGATGTTTAGTATTTAGGTGTCACCTAAGTGCTGTTATTTTTATCGCAGGAACTTCATGGTACATTGGGTCTTTAAGATATTACTCCATTTTAAAAGTGCTCATTTGATACAGAAATAGACAGTGCTTTAGAGAAATTACCTCCAGCCCTCCCAGCACTGAAGCAGAATCGCCTCTGCAGACAAGGAAAGAAGGTCACAGAGATAAAAACTTACAATCTTTCAATTCTTATTCAGGTGATATTTCTGCTAGTACCTGATGCTCTTTCCTTAAAAGCATTTTCTGCATAGAAGATTTATATGGGTTGCTCAGAGAAATTAAGATCAATTGGCAATCATTTTTCTGCAACCCTGAGTCCTTAAGAACTACCTTTAAAATCTCTATAGTCATCTAGAATGCAACTTACAACAATCTATATAATATTGCATTTATTAGTTTTGGCTTGAATTTGGTCATTGATATTTGAGCTTTCAGGTATTTATAAGATGAATTCCTGACAACTGGTATTGTTTAACTAGATTTATTTAAAAGGTAAATAGGATCATGCTCTAGATCGCATCATTTATTTCTGAATATTAGCCAACACAACACTATGTTTTTAAATATAAAACTAAATGATAGGAAGTTTAGTAAATTTACCATTACTATCACTATTTCAAATATCCTTTATTTTGGAAGAAATAAAATATATTATCCTATGTAGTATTAAAACTAATTGGACTTTCTTTTTCTCCATTCCATTTCCCCCTAGGAATTTCTCTTGAGATACTTCATATTAATACTAAATATGAAGGTTTAATTTAGCATGCTTGTAAATACAACTTACCAGTAGAATTTAAACAACTGCATATCTCAATACAGAGCTACATCTAATGATTCTTTTATTGAATTTGTCACATTTTTCAGTTTAACTCCCAAGGAGTAAAAGATATATTTAAAAATATATATATTCACATTTACTATGCAATGCAGTAAAGCTAGTTCAACTTCATTTCTTAAAGGATCAAAATATTTATGCTTCTAGTATATTTGATCTCTCAGTGGAGGCCTGACTTATACTTACCTTATATTTCTTTTGAGTAAACATTTAATTACTGAAGGACCTTCAAAGCTGTGATATACCATTAACTACAATATTTTTCTAATGTTTTAAATACATCAGTTTGTAAATAAGCTATATACAGAGATTATATTTTTTACATTGCTTTAGTATGAAACAAATGCTAATTTATTAAGTCCTTGCTAAATGATGCCTCACTATAGTTTATTGCAGTCATTTTGTTTGCTTATACAACTTTCCATTTACAAACCTTTTAACAAGTTTTATATAAACATTGAAATCTTAGATTAATAAAATACTATTTTTCTCACTGTTTACAAATATTAACTGGGACTCATCAAAACTAGTGAATAATACCAAATAAATAAAATAAGCTACCTTGAATTCTTAAGCAAAATTTATTTGGTGAAAACTTTTTAAATGTATGCAAAATAATAAGATCCCATTTTAATAAAATGTTACACAAACTAGGATGGAATAAATTATGCTGTCCTTTACACAAAAGTAATCATTTTCAAAAAATGAAATGAAACAGCATATTACTGGGGACAATGTTGTGATTCTAGGAAACAGAAATAAGTTCCACAAAGTATGTAATATTTTATATACATACGGTGAGTTCTTGTGTATGAAGTCACTTCAGTCCTGTTCGACTCTTTGCAACTCTATGAACTGTTAGCCACCAGACTCCTCTGTCCAAGGGATTCTCCAGGCAAGTATACTGGATCAGGTTGTCATGCCCTCCTCCAGGAGATCTTCTTAACCCAAGGGATCTAACCTGTGTCTCTTGCATTGGCAAGGAGGTTCTTTACCACAAGAGGCCCCTGGGTAGCCACATATAAACTGTATCAGGCTACAAAGATTTCAAAATTTGTCCTTTGGGAAAAAACCCACTTTATTTTTGGAGGTCTTTCCAATTTAATACCTACAAATATTATTTAAATATTTAGCCATTGATCTCTTGATAGACATTTAGGCTAATTCTAAATTTTATAAAACAAAAATTCTGCAGTGAAGAAACTCATACATGTAAATTGTACTAATTTATGTTGTTGCTTGAGGGTAGATTCAAAGAATCATATTTTATATTTTAGTAAGTACTGAAAAATTAACCTTCACGTTGGCCTTAATAAATTCTCTGACTAGGAAACTAAATTTTTGGTGGCAGCATGGGGTAGAAGAATTTTGAAAACAACTTTTCAACATGGGGCAGAAAAGTGTCTACAATATTTTTGTAGGGTTTACAAAAATAGAAATATAATGTTATACACATTAACACATAGTTTTATAAATCAATATTACCTCAATCTTAAAAATAAATAGATAAAATGTATTAGAGAGCACATTCCTTTAAAGGAATTTTGATACATGTATTAATAAAACAAGAATGCCTAGCTTCACATAATGAACTGTTTTGTGGCCACATATAACATTTCATTAAAATCAGACATAATTATATCACTGATTGGATATATTAAGTCTCATCATGTTTCTATGCATATGGTGGTAAAGTACATTCTCCTTTTGGACTGACAACTATAAGTTATCTCTCCTTCATTAAAGGAATTTAGATCTGTGTGAAATTATTAGTTGTTCTATGCTCTATTAAATAAAATGAATGTCTTATATTAAATCAATTCTCCACACAGTCCCACGCATGTTTTATTAGCAGCATTGCAATTTTTGTAAAATTAATGGGTGAAATATTAGGCCCTCTGAACTTCTTCCAGGAACTGTGAACCAGATAATTTGAATCAACTCTCTTAATTAATACATTGATATTTAAAATATTTATGCAAATATTATATGTAAAGTAAATAAATGTTAATTATTTATTAATTTATTTTCTTTATTTTTACTTTCCCATTTATGTATCCTTAAACTATATGCAGGTCAGGAAGCAAGAGTTAGAACTGGACATGGAACAACAGACTGGTTCCAAATAGGAAAAGGAGTTCGTCAAGGCTGTATATTGTCACCCTGCTTATTTAACTTCTATGCAGAGTACATCATGAGAAACGCTGGACTGGAAGAAGCACAAGCTGGAATCAAGATTGCCAGGAGAAGTATCAATCACCTCAGATATGCAGATGACACCACCCTTATGGCAGAAAGTGAAGAGGAAATAAAAAAGCCTCTTGATGAAAGTGAAAGAGGAGGGTGAAAAAGCTGGCTTAAAGCTCAACATTCAGAAAACGAAGATCATGGCATCTGGTCCCATCACTTCATGGGAAATAGATGGGGAAACAGTGGAAACAGTGTCAGACTCTATTTTGGGGGGCTCCAAAATCACTGCAGATTGTGATTGCAGCCATGAAATTAAAAGATGCTTCAGATCAGATCAGATCAGTTGCTTAGTTGTGTCCAACTCTTTGCGACCCTATGAATCGCAGCACCTGTCCATCACCAACTCCCGGAGTTCACTCAGACTCACGTCCATCAAGTCAGTGATGCCATCCAGCCATCTCATCCTCTGTCGTCCCCTTCTCCTCCTGCCCCCAATCCTTCCCAGCATCAGAGTTTTTTCCAATGAGTCAACACTTCGCATGAGGTGGCCAAAGTACTGGAGTTTCAGCTTTAGCATCATTCCTTCCAAAGAAATCTCAGGGCTGATCTCCTTCAGAATGGACTGGTTGGATCTCCTTGCAGTCCAAGTGACTCTCAAGAGTCTTTTCCAACACCACAGTTCAGAAGCATCAATTCTTTGGCACTCAGCTTTCTCTATAGTCCAACTCTCACATCCATACATGACTACTGGAAAAACCATAACTTTGACTAGACAGGTCTTTACTGGCAAAGTAATGTCTCTGCTTTTTAATATGCCATCTAAGGTTGGTCATAACTTTTCTTCCAAGGAGCAAGCATCTTTTAACTTCATGGCTGCAGTCACCATCTGTAGTGATTTTGGAGCCCCCCCAAAATAAAGTCTGACACTGTTTCCACTGTTTCCCCATCTATTTCCCATGAAGTAGTGGGAGACAGCAAAAGAGACACAGATGTATAGAACAGTCTTTTGGACTCTGTGTTGGAGATGGGGATGATTTGGGAGAATGGCATTCAAACATGTATAATATCATATAAGAAATGAATCGCCAGTCCATTTTCGATGCAGGATACCGGAAGCTTTGCACTGGTGCACTGGGATGACCCAGAGGGATGGTATGGAGAGGGAGGTGGGAAGGGGGGTTCAGGATTGGGAACACGTGTACACCTGAGGCAGATTCATGTTGATGTATGGCAAAACCAATACAATATTGTAAAGTAATTAGCCTCTAATTAAAATAAATAAATTTAATTTAAAAAAATTTTAAAAAATGCTTACTTTTGGAAGGAAAGTTATGACCAACATAGATAGCATATTCAAAAGCAGAGACATTACTTTGCCAACAAAGGTTTGTCTAGTCAAGGCTATGGTTTTTCCAGTGGTCATGTATGGATGTGAGAGTTGGACTGTGAAGAAAGCTGAGCGCCGAAGAATTGATGCTTTTGAACTGTGGTGTTGAAGAAGACTCTTGAGAGTCCCTTGGACTGCAAGGAGATCCAACCAGTCCATTCTGAAGGAGATCAGCCCTGAGATTTCTTTGGAAGGAATGATGCTAAAGCTGAAACTTCAATACTTTGGCCACCTCCTGCAAAGAGTTGACTCATTGGAAAAGACTCTGATGCTGGGAGGGATTGGGGGCAGGAGGAGAAGGGGATGACAGAGGATGAGATGGCTGGATGGTATCACCGACTCGATGGACGTGAATTTGAGTGAACTCTGGGAGTTGGTGATGGACAGGGAGGCCTGGCGTGCTGCAATTCATGGGGTCTCAAAGATTCGGACTCGACTGAGCGACTGAATTGAACTGAAACATACAATAAATCTGGCAATATTATGTGGAACAGAATCCAAAGACTATACTGAAAATTAGGGTGGCTCTCATAGGAATTTGGGAAACAAATTTTACACAGATATACTATTTTTGTTTTTTTCTTCTTATAGCCCATAACCATGGTAAACCCACTTATTAATTCTATTAGTGTTTGAGATATATTATTTGGTATATTATACCTAAACAGTCTCTCTCTGCCTCATTAACCCACCAGCTAAAATGTTTAGCACAATATTAAAAAGAAGTGGTGAGAACAGAAACCTTGCCTTTTTCAAAATCTTAGGGCAAAAGTTTCAGTTTCCACCATAAGTATGATGCTAGCTGTAGTTGTTTCTTAAAATTGCCTTTATCATTTTGAGCAAATCTACTTCTCTTTCCTATCTTATTGAAACGGTTTTTTTCATGAAATTTTTTCAAATTATTTGTGTCCATTAATAAAAATTATCATAACTTTTAAAATTTGTCAATATGATAAATATATTTGGACTTGTTTTATTATCCTTTTTGTGCCCAGTAGCTCAGTTGTGTCTGACTCTTCACAACCCTTTGGGCTGTAGCCAGCGGACCTCTCTGTCCAGGCATTTTTCAGGGAAGAATACTAAGTGGGTTGCCATTTCCTCTTCCAAGGGATCTTCTTAACCAAGGGATTGAACTTACATCTCCTGCATTGCAGGTGGATTCTTTACCTCTGAGACACTGGAGAAGCCCCAGTGATCCTTTTTACATACTACATAAAAACTGATTCCCAAGAATTTCACTGAGAATTTTAATAACTATATATATGGAGACTGAAGAAATGAAATTAAAACATGCTTGCTCCTTGGAAGAAAAGCCATGACAAACCTAGACAGCATGTTGAAAGGCAGAGGCATTACTTTGCCTACAAAGCTCCATATAGTCAAAGCTATGGTTTCTCCCTGATCAGGAATCAAACCTGTATCCCTTGCATTGGAAAATGAAGTCTTAACCACTGCACCAGCGGAGAAGAGCCCAATCACTACTTTAATAGTGTAATTTTAAATGTTGCACATCCTTTTAAGGAATAACATCACAGTAATCCATGAAAAATATTTCTTGCATAGACAGCTTATGAATATTTATCAATTTTAATTATTTGATTTTACTTCTCAAATACTTGAGCATTTCTTTCATTATCTTCAATGAAAGAAGTAACTCTTGGATATATGGCTTATAATAACTAAGATATCCATTACTTAAATGAAGAGAAAATGTCCTGCTAAATATTAAACATTTTATGGAAATAGACTTTTCTCATTGAAATAAATAGTAACCTTAAAAGTTAGTCTTTTATGGTACATTTTAAATAAAAAAGTATATTTTCAAAAGTCCCACTAAAATAAAGAAGTATTACAGAAAAATGAGTTTCATATGTAATATACATTGAAAAGAAATGGAAAAATTACACTATACTTCAGGAATAATTATTACTTTCTCTTCATATAGGAATGAACAACTTATGTTGGATGTCTTATCTCCTACATTATTCTAGGGAAATATATTTAACATCTGACATGTCAATGCATCACATGAAATGGGAACATATTATAATTTTCAGTTTCATATTGTATCACATAAGTGGAATGCATTTTTTGAAGGAATAGCTGAGGAGATCTGATCTCCTTTATTTTAGCTTCTCTAAGTCTTGGCTGTTTCCATTGTCTCTTGACAACATGTTTACACAAATTCTTGTGTGAAATTAGAGTTTACAGGCTAGATTTGTGATTGGAACTCACATGGATAATTTCCATGTGATCCTTGAAACAAAAAAAGTCTCTTTCAGTTCAGTTCAGTTGCTCAGTCGTGTCCGACTCTGCAACCCCATGAATCACAGCACACCAGGCCTCCCTGTCCATCACAAACTCCTGGAGTTCACTCAGACTCACGTCTATCAAGTCAGTGATGCCATCCAGCCATCTCATCCTCTGTCGTCCCCTTCTCCTCCTGCCCCCAACCCCTCCCAGCATGAGTCTTTTCCAATGAGTCAACACTTCGCATGAAGTGGCCAAAGTACTGGCGTTTCAGCTTCAGCATCAGTCCTTCCAAAGAACACCCAGGACTGATGTCCTTTAGAATGGACTGGTTGGATCTCCTTGCAGTCCGAGGGACTCTCTAGAGTCTTCTCCAACCCCACAGTTCAAAAGCATCAATTCTTCAGTGCTCAAATTTCTTTATAGTCCAACTCTCACATCCATACATGACCACTGGAAAAACCATAGCCTTGACTAG
Source organism: Bos indicus x Bos taurus (assembly GCF_003369695.1). Taxonomy (NCBI): domain Eukaryota; kingdom Metazoa; phylum Chordata; class Mammalia; order Artiodactyla; family Bovidae; genus Bos; species Bos indicus x Bos taurus. The sequence continues at coordinate 21,626,053 of NC_040103.1, read as the reverse complement.
ACAGACCTGTGTTGGCAAAGTAATGTCTCTGTTTTTGAATAGGCTGTCTATGTTGGTGATAACTTTCCTCCCAGGGAGTAAGCGTCTTTTAATTTCATGGCTGCAATCACAATCTGCAGTGATTTTGGAGCCCAGAAAAATAAGGTCACCCACTATTTCCATTGTTTCCCCATCTATTTCCCATGAAGTGATGGGACCAGATGCCATGATCTTCGTTTTCTGAATGTTGAGCTTGAAGTCAACTTTTTCACTCTCCTCTTTCAATTTCATCAAGAGGCCCTTTAGTTCCTCTTCACTTTCTGCCATAAGGGTGATGTCATCTGCATATCTGAGATTATTGATACTTCTCCTGGCAATCTTGATTCCAGCTTGTGCTTCTTCCAGTCCAGCGTTTCTCATGATGTACTCTGCATAGAAGTTAAATAAGCAGGGTGACAATATACAGCCTTGACGAACTCCTTTTCCTATTTGGAACCAGTCTGTTGTTCCATGTCCAGTTCTAACTGTTGCTTCCTGACCTGCATATAGGTTTCTCAAGAAGCAGGTCAGGTGGTCTGGTATTCCCATCTCTTGAAGAATTTTCCACAGTTTATTGTGGTCTACACAGTCAAAGGCTTTGACATGGTCAATAAAGCAGACATAGATGTTTTTCTGGAACTCTCTTGATTTTTCAATGATCCAGCGGATGTTGGCAATTTGATCTCTGAAACAAAAAACATGGACAAATCACAGGACTATAACAGATTACACAGCCCTTGATAACTGAAGATTTTTTGAAGTCTTATGCATCTTGATATAAAGAACTCCCAACAGCCATCTTATAAAATACACAATCTTTTGATAGAACTATATACTTTATCAAATGCTAATCAGTTAATCCAAGAAAAATGACCTACTACCACTCTTTGAATGCAAATTCTCCTCTTTATAAATGAGTTTTGTATGTGTACTAAATTTGATGTTTAATATTAGCTTGAAGTTATTCCAGTTTCTTCCCTTTCTCCCTCCTTCTCTTCATTCCTTTATTCTTTCTTTCCTTCCTTCCTCTCTTCTCTCTATGAAGTATATTTTACTAGAATTTGGGTAGTAACTTAACCTGACCTATTTCCTCTATTTCCTGTAAAAAGGCTTTTGAACTGGAAAAGGATTAAGATGTAAGAAAATTGGCAGCATGAGGAAACAAGATCTGATATAATGTCACACTAAACCTGAGGTTAGAGGCTGCACTGGTACATTCAAGAAACAAATACATCTTTTGAGAAATCAATGGCTCAACTTTTTGTCTTTCTTTAATCATCAAAAAAATATATCATACTGTTAATATTCATGCATGTTAATATTCAGAGTAGAAAAAATTTCCACTGAAGAGTGACTTTCTTATTTCCCAGCAAAGACTGAAGCTCTTACTGGGCATGAATACACATACCATAGAAATCTCAGAGGACGGAGGCAAGGATTGGAGCAAATTGTGCTGACTATGAAAAAGCTAGAAAATTTAAAACATGGCTGATGTTATAATTTCTAACACCTGTAATATAAAAGAATTTTATGGTATCTGGCTGTTTGGTCAGATTTAAATGTAAAGTTTTGGCATCAGACAGACATAGCTGTAAACTTTTCATAAGTCTGAGTACATAATAAAAGAAAACATTTCTAATAAAAATACTAAAGCCCAATTTTTTTTTTCAGAATGTATCGCAAATGTTCCTTTCAGTTCTCATTTCCAGCGTCTAGTTTATTCACTTAACAACTGTAGCTTGAATAAATAATACTGATCTCTGCACTTCAAGTTTAAGTTCTATCCAATTAATCCCTCACACTGCCTCCAGAACAGTCTGAAAAATAATACCTTTGCTCAGTTTATCTAAAAAAGTCTTTAAAATAGACTATTAATAATTCAGGGTAAACTGGATTCAAAAACTTTGATAATCATGCACTTATATACCATCTTAATTTATATTCCTTATCTTTATATGCACAGTATCCAACCTAGTTTAACTGGTTTCCCGCTGATGTAAATAATTTTTAAAATCAGTCTTATCTCTACAATTACTTGTACTCCTCCCAACTGTATGTATCTCCCATTTTGGTCTATATTTTAAATTTTATTTTTTTAAAATTTACTTCAGAATCATAACTTAGCTGAATTCTTTGTGAAATACCTAATTCAAAGAAATATCTCTTCTGATACCAAGAACATAGCTTTATATCACCTATATCTGACTTTTGTTTATCATTAATCATATATTCAACATTTTATGTATGACTTTATAATATCAGTTAAAAATTTTTACCCCCTCCATTTTAGTGATGTGTTTTACAGTTCAGTGATCTGCTTTTATTATGTTCTCACTGCTGATGGTTTACTGATTTATATATTAATCAGTATAATTCATAATATCAAGAACCATTAGTTATTAACACTATCTTATCTTATATTCCATCAAACTTTTCATTGCAAAATTGAAATGGAGGCCTGGATTTAGTATTTAGGGTATTTTATATCATATTAGAATAGTGTTGATTATCTGAAATCAATATACTAATACAATATGACTTCAATTTGGGACATCAGCAGTTGTTTCCTCTTGTTCTGAATTTTTGAATTTGTTAAAGCAATCTTTATGTTTTCAAGAATGAATAAATTCTCCCTATACAGAAAACATAATCAAATATAACTGAGTTGTTTTATTATATCCCAGAAAACAAACTATAATGCTACTATAATTATATCATACATACTTTTATGTGGCTAAAAAAACAGTTAACTGTAACAAAATAGAGAATAATAAATACACAAATCCAGTTTATATATGAGATTTTAACAAATAATAAAGATGACATTTTAATAAATGAGGAATATTACTGACTGTTGAATAAATGATGCTGGTATCTATCTGACAAAAACTGAATTTATACCCTTATCTTAAAATGAGAATGTAAAAATAAAGTTGGTTAAAACCTAAATATAAAAAATAAAACAAACTTCCATAAGAAATCTTAGAAGGCTATATGAGCTATTATAGAAAGAGAGAAGTTATTAACTAAAACCAAAGGCTCAGAAGTTTTAAATAACAAATATACTTAATAAACCTATATATTTTAATACAATATGTGGTAATTTATATTACAAATTAATTAAAATGACATGAAAAATCTATTAAAATACAAAATGTATTCAGTAATTCCATTTCTAACAATGTGTTTCATAGAAAGAAAAGTATAGCACATAAGTATATGGATATTTATTACAGTATTATTTATGTTGGCCCCAAATACTCAAAACACAGTTAACTCCTGCTAATAGGTAAATGGTTGAATGCATTTTACTATATTCGTATTTAGAAATATCAGTAAGTCTTTCAGAAGAATTACTTAGAGGATATCAGGTGACTTAAAGAGATCCTTCTGTTGCATGAAGAAGTGAAGTGAAGCGAAGTTGCTCAGTCGTGTCCAGCTCTGTGACCCCATGCACAGTAGCCTGCCAGGCTCCTTCATCCGTGGGATTTTCCGGCAAGAACACTGGAGTGGATTGCCATTTCCTTCTCCAGGGAATCTTCCCCACCCAGGAATCGAACCCAGGTCTCCCGCACTGCAGGCAGACTCTTTATCGTTGGAGCCACCTTTGATGTGAGCTTATGTTGTGTATATGAGTGTAAAAAACAATATACTAAACTTGTACAATTTGATATTGTTTATATAAAAGCAAAAGTAAAATGTATATATATTTGCAAAAAGCATTTGTCATATTTCACAGAGTATATAATTAATGAGTATATACGAAAATATGGAAGATAAAGGTAATATAAGGTACTTGGGTATTCAATAGCAATTTATTAAAGGAAGAAGTGTTGAAAAAAAATAAGCAAAAGGGAAATGGAATGAAATTAACTTGTAAAAATAAAACTGTGTATTTACATTACTTTGCCAACAAAGGTCCATCTAGTCAAAGCTATGGTTTTTCCAGTAGTCATGTATGGATGTGAGAGTTGGACTATAAAGAAAGCTAAGTGCCAAAGAAATGATGCTTTTGAACTATGATGTTGGAGAAGACATTTGAGAGTCCCTTGGACTGCACGGAGATCCAACCAGTCCATCCTAAGGGAAATTAGTCCTGAATATTCATTGGAAAGACTGACGCTGAAGCTGAAACTCCAATACTTTAGCCACCTCATGCAAAGAACTCATTCATTGGAAAAGACCCTGATGCTGGGAAAGATTGAAAGCAGGAGGAGAAGGGGAGGACAGAGGATGAGATGGCTGGATGGCATCACTGTCTCAATGGACATGAGTTTGAGTAAACTCCGGGAGTTGGTGATGGACAGGGAGGCCTGGTGTGCTGCAGTCCATGGGGTCACAAAGAGTTGGACATGACTGAGTGACTGAACTGACTGACTGATGTATGATATAATTACATTCATGCTTTTTCATTTATATATGCATTCCACAATATATAATTTATATATTTGCAACATAATTGGGACGTATCTGTACTATGCCAAAGCCTCTGACTGTGTGGATCACAATAAACTGTGGAAAATTCTTCAAGAGATGGGAATACCAGACCACCGGACTTGCCTCCTGAGAAATCTATGTGCAGGTCAAGAAGCAACAGTTAGAACTGGTCTTGGAACAACTAACTGGTTCCAAATTGGGAAAGGAGTATGTCAATGTTGTATATTGTCACCCTGCTTATTTAACTTACATGCAGAGTATATCATGTGAAATGCTGAGCTGGATGAAGCACAAGCTGGAATCAAGATTGCCAGGAGAAATATCAATAATTTCAGATATGCATATGATACCACCCTTATGGCAGAAAGTGAAGAGCCAAACAGCCTTTTGATGAAAGTGAAAGAAGAGGGTGAAAATTTGGCTTAAATCTCAACATTCAGAAAACTAAGATTATGGCATTTGTTCCAATCACTGCATGGCAAATAGATGGGGAAAAAATGGAAACAGTGACAGACTTTTATTTTGGGGGGCTCCAAAATCACTGCTGCTGGTGACTGCAGCCATGAAATTAAAACACATTTGCTCCTTGGAAGTGAAGCTATGACCAATCTAGATAGCACATTGAAAAGCAGAGATGTTACTTTGCCAACAAAGGTCCATTAGTCAAAGCTATGGTTTTTTCCAGTAGTCATGTATGGATGTGAGAGTTGGACTATAAAGAAAGCTGAGCACCGAAGAATAGATGCCTTTGAAATGTGGTGTTGGAGAAAACTCTTGAAAGTTTTTTGGACTGGAGAGAGATTCAACCAGTCAATCCTAAAGGAAATCAGTCCTGAATATTCATTGGAAGGACTGATGCTGAAGCTGAAACTCCAATACTTTGGCCACCTGATGCAAAGAATTGCCTCATTTGAAAATATCCTGATGCTGGGAAAGATTGAAGGAGGGAGGAGAAGGGGACAGCAGATGATGACATGGTTGAATGGCATCACCGATTCAATGGACATGAGTCTGTGCATGCTCCGGGAGGTGGTGCTGGACAGGGAGGCCTGGAGTGCTGCAGTCCATGGGGTCGCAAAGAGTTAGACATGACTGTGCGACTGAAATGAACCGATGTCACATATACTATAGTATATGTGAAATAAGTATGAATTATGTGAGTATATATGGAGATATTTTTGTATATGTGTGTGTAGTGTGTGTTTATATTTATATGCATATTTTTATAAAGATAGAGGGGGAAAATTTTCATAAAGTTAAATGCACTAGGGAGAGTATAAAGTGATACCACACTTGAGAGGGCATCTACTATATCTGTCCATAATATATGTCTACATATTTATCAACACTCAACTTTTAAAATGTGCAATCTGGTAGTAGCTGCTTGGAAATTTTTGCTAACATTCTTCTAAGTACTTCTTGAAAGGACTTTCTATACATAAATATATATATAGTGAGTAAATAAATAAAAATAAAATTAAAATAATTAATTAATTAAAATATATTAATTAAAATAATTAAAATATAAATGGATGTGGCATTGTAATAGCAACAAAAAAGCACAAGCAGAAGAACAGTGTAATAGAGCCAGGGTAAATATATAACAATAATTTAAAAGTATATTAAAAATACATTTGTGCCATTGGAAAGAATATAGCATTAATAATTATTAGATACTTATAAAATTAAGCGAATGTATAAGCAATCAAAGAATTAGACAAGTAAGAAATAAACCAAGACTAATAATATTGTAATAACTATGAAATGGTAAGGAGGTAAAAATTAAGTAGTTAATGCATAAGTAAAAATAGAAGTAGTTTTAAAAAACCCAACTTGCATGTATTTTGAGATGAAAATGATATCAATTTGGGGTTTTAGGCAAATAAGCACCATGCCTGAAATAAATTTGATTTAGTCTTTCTCACAATGTTGATAGCTGTTCAATTCTTTGAAAACTCAACTGCACAGTATTTTATTGTCTCCTCTTCTCTTTAATATTTGTGTGTGTGTGATATAAAACCAGAAGTGTCATTTTAGCAATGCCATTGATTCTCTGAGCATAAAATATTAATACAAATGTATATGTTAATAAATAAATTTTCTTAGAAATGAAGTCATTTCTTAATGTTGCTGTAAAGTACTCTCCAAAATTTTGGCTTAATTATTTTATCTGCCAAAGCTAAATAATTTTGGCTCAAGGGTAGAATAAACACTTCAAATAATTCAGTTGTTTTGGGGGTACTAAGACACAGTGTGGCAGAACAATCATGCTTGTTCAATCAGTACATGTATTTCATTATTTTGTTCACTCCACTTTCAAAAATTTCAGGATTTCTCTTATATGAACTTGAGTTGTTCTTCATCTATTTAACACTTTTAATACTTTAGTTATATATTGTACTGCTTCTAATTGGATTTATCAAAAATAGCTTTTAAATAAAAATTATAACGTTACATTCATTAACAAAATTACATTCATGAACTTCCATTGCAGACTTAATCTGGACTCTGACTTCATTTTCCTTGTACTCAAATATCCATATATCCCAGATTATCAAATTTTATATGAAATTCCATTTCTCCTAGAAGACTTTCCTGATAAGTGGAACTGAACTCCATCTTCTTTGTCTTCCTACAATATTGTGGCTACTAAATAATTAACTTAGTATTATCATATACAGGCTTTCCTGGTGGCTCTGACAGTAAAGAATCTGCCTGCAACGTGGAAGACCTGGGGTGCATCCCTGGGTTGGAAGATTACCTGGAGAAGGGCATGGCAACCCACTCCAGTATTCTTGCCTAGAGAATTCATGAACAGAGGAGCCTGGTAGTCTACAGTCCATGGGTCGCAAAGAGTCAGACACGACTAAACGACTAACGTTATCATATACTATCTTGGACCTTGGGTTTACATTTTGGGGGACTGTGTTTTTAGAGACCAAAGTCACTATTTCAAAATTATGTATTTCATCTCCCCAATATAATTGTGGGCATGCCTTTTATAAATACGTACTTAATGAATATGTGATTAAAAATCAAAAGGCTAAAATTATATTTAACAGAAAAACACTGGATAAATTCTTACTGAATTCTGCACACTTTCTGCTATAGACTGAATTGTGTGTTCTTAAAGTTTATACACTGAAATCTTAACCCTCAATGTGAGGGTATTTGTAGATGAGGCCTTTGGGAGGTAATCAGATTTTAGATTATATGAAGGTGGGGCCTTCATGATGGGATATATGATAAGTTTTACTCAGCACTGTCTTTTATCACACTAAACTGGAGTGGTAAAACTAGCTTAAACAGAACAAACAGATCAGTTTGTTCCATATTGGCACAGCTATTTAGAACATGTAATTGTCCATGCTTACCAGACAGTAAATAAACCATGAAGCTACAATTAGATCACATGGATGACCATTCTTGAATAAAAATATAAATGCATTACACATCTATATATCACTTTCTATACACCAAGCAAAATATCTTAGATTAAATAATTGTTAAAATGCTGGATGCTTGGGGCTGGTGCACTAGGACGGCCCAGAGGGATGGTATGGGGAGGGAGGAGGGAGGAGGGTTCGGGATGGGGGAACACATGTATACCTGTGACAGATTCATTTTGATATTTGGCAAAACTAATACAATTATGTAAAGTTTAAAAATAAAATAAAATAAAAAAAAAGCCTCTTCCTCATAGCGTTGCCATGATGAGGAAACAAGCCAATAAATAGAAAGTGTTTAAATACTGAAAAAAATAAATAAATAAAAGAGCTAGGGAAAACAAGAAAACTTTTTAAACAATGCTGGGGTAGAAAATCTCATTAAGCATGACATAACATCTAGAAGTCATACAGGAAAAGGTTATTGCTTGTCAGTGTAAAACTTATAACAAATAAAATGAGAAGTACTATATTTGAAGAAACTGACTGACCACCAGAACACTGTTTAAATTATCATAGGCCCTTCGTACATATTGCTGAATGAATATTCATTCAAGAGAAAGATTCTTGTTAATCAATAAAACAAATCAGCCATTATAAAGCACAACAGAATATGTGTAGTTTCAAGTAACTGTCACAAAATCATCTTCATAACCCATTGAAGAATGATAAACTGCTTCAGAAATCTGTAAAAAAAATGTTTTGAATAATTTAAAAGAAGCTAAAGAATGGAAAGATATGTAAGTAAACTTGTTATACAGGAAAAATATTAGAAAGGACTAAGGAAAGTTTTATGAAACCTCTGAATAGATATTTAATATTTATAGAAGTTGAGAGATTAGGTTGCAGTTTTGGAGAAATAGATGCGGGAGCTTGCATTTGGACAAACATGAAAGTGTGTTAGTCACTCAGTCATGTCTGACTTTTTGTGAACCCTTGAACTATAGCCTGCCAGCCTCCTCTGTCCATGGGATTTCCCAGGCATGAATACTGGAGTGGGTTGTCATTCCCTTCTCCAGGGGATCTTTCCAACCCAGGGATCAAACCTGGGTCTCCTGCATCCTCCTCAGACAGTAAAGGTAGGTTCTTTACTGGGCCACCGGGGAAGTCCTTGGGTAAACATACATCTTTCACTTTCTTATCTAATATATCTCAAGAATCTTTCCACATCACAACTAATATGAATTTCTATTATTCTACTTCACATCATAAAATCTTCATATTGTTGCAAATATTGTTTTTTTTTTATTTTTTGGACAATGATAAGACATGTTTACAGAAGAGAAACAGGTATATATTTTAGTATATATTGCTCTGCTGCTGCTGCTGCAACTGCTAAGTGGCTTCTGTCGTGTCCGACTCTGTGCGACCCCATAGACGGCAGCCCACCAGGCTCCACTAAGCATCTATTATCCTATCTTAGTGTCAGCTTATTGTAACACTTATTTTTAGTCACTGGATTTTAATTTCAAAAAGTTGGTACATATAATCATATCTAGGAAGGAAAAGAATCGTGAATATTTGAGCCCAGCTTTTTCATTGTACTTTAAATGCTTACTTACTATGGATGTGCAGTACAAGTGAATCCTTTTTCTGTGTTTGTTGTTGTTTATTTGTTGATTTTTACTTTTCTTTTGTTTTTGATAAGCCCCTATTGCCCAGTGATAAGGAAGGAAAAATTATTGGCATTTGCAAAATGTCCACTTTGCATACAAGCACAGACATGATGTACTGGGCTAGATAGGTTTGCTGCCCTCTAGCAACTTACTTGAAAAATCACTCTGACAAAATATTGGTTCTAATATAATGTAGATAAAATATTTTTGTGTTTAATATCATGTTACAGTTTATATTTACTAGAACAGAGATTGTCAGATGAAGAACTTCCCTAAGAACTCTGCTTTAAATCATTTCTAAAAAAATTTAAGACATTGCTGAAATGGCTGTATCTGCAGTTTTGTGATTAGAATACCTCCCTGCATAGCAACTGATTGCTATGGCTTAACTAAAGGTAGATGATATCCAGATTTATTATATAACACAAATTATAGTTTGCTTCTATAGGCATCTTGTTCTGAAGCCTTCCTGTGCCATTCCATACTGCAATCAACTCTTTTCCTTTAATCCGTCCCAAACTCTCTTCTCTTCATAATCTATTTTTCTTTCCTTCCCTCTAGATGACCCACCTTGAGCCAAAACTATAAAGGATCTCATGAATTAGCAATTACATCCAGTTCAGATGGATGGTTGGCTTTATGTTCTTTTTAAATATTCACATTACATCTTTACTTCAGTCAGATATTAGCTTCGAGCCTTCTACATTATGTGTTCTTCTCAGTATTACAGGTCCAGTGGAATTTCAGACATTAGCTACGGAGAAAAGAGTTTGACAAAGTGAACTTTGCAGTACTCACTGTCCACTACAGTACTTGTCCAATAGAAACATAACATGAGACTTGGAGATAGTTTTAAATATTCTAGTAGCCACTCTAAAAAAATAGAAAGTAAATTTAATTTTAATAATGTATTTTAATTACATATATTCAAAACATTACCATTATCAAAATTATTAATGAGTTATTGTGCATTTTGAGGGAGGAGGGCTTCACTGGTTTCTCAGAAGGTAAAGAATTTACCTGCAAGGCAGAAGACCTGGGTTTGATCCCTGGGTCGGGAAGAGCCCTTGGAGAAGGGAATAGCTACCCACTCCAGTATTCTTGCCTTTTTTTTTTTTTTTCCTTTACTGTACTAACTCATTGAAATCCATACATATGATATATCTCAATTCAGATTACCTACTTTTTAAGTGTTCTATGTCTCTGGGGTTGCACAGAATCGGACACGACTGAAGCAACTTAGCAGCAGCAGCAGCATGCCAACAAAGGCTACCATATTGCCTAGTGGCCATAATAGTGGTCAGTGCAGGTCTACATGGTGACTTAATGAAAGACAGAATTACTCAAGAAATCTAAGAGCTGTTCTCTACAAACAGCTTTGGGATCTGCAGAGAAACTGGACAAGCAGTTGTGGTATCACAGAAGCTGCGTAAAGTATCAAGAGATTATGACTGTGCAATAATCTGTGTCACTTCCTAATAGGTCTTGGATGATGAGATGTGGTATCCATGTTTGCAGTTTTTTTGTCAGAGCTTTCATAAGAACTTTATTTCTTAGCAGAGCCTATTTTCTGTTATTCCCTGATGCTGCTGCTGCTAAGTCGCTTCAGTCGTGTCCGACTCTGTGTGACCCCATAGACGGCAGCCCACCAGGCTCCCCCGTCCGTGGAATTCTCCAGGCAAGAACACTGGAGTGGGTTGCCATTTCCTTCTCCAATGCATGAAAGTGAAAAGTGAAAGTGAAGTCGCTCAGTCGTGTCCGACTCTTCACGACCCCATGGACTGCAGCCCGCCAGGCTCCTCCGTCCATGGGATTTTCCAGGCAAGAGTACTGGAGTGGGGTGCCATTGCCTTCTCCACGTTATTCCCTAAACATCATTAATGTGCTTCTCAAATATAATTTTCTTTGTAGTCAAATTAAAAAAAAATATCCAGAAACATATTATATTAGTTCTAAAATATTTATTGACAATTCCACCGGGATTTTTAAAATTATAGTCTATCTTTGTAAAACTCTAGGGTGTACCTCTGGACATCTAGTTTTATTCTTTATTTAGCAGGAAGTTTCTGAGAAATACATTTCAAGGGAAAGGCCTCTTCATTAAGATATATTGCTATATTACAAAATAGATGAAGTCTGCAATATATGATGAAACCTAACAACCACAGTGCTTTCATAGCAAAGGCAAGTTCAATCCTCTATAAGCACCTAGAGTTTCAGTAATCACAACAGGTAATGCAAGGTAAGTTTTAATACTTCAAGCACAGTTCAATCTCTGCACTTCATTTATTCCATAAATTAGTTGACTATAAATCTGTCATCAGTAAAAGATTTTATATACTGTTTTATTTAAAAAGTGATTTCTTTTATTACTTTTTATATTTGGAAGAATTTTTTTTCCTCTACTTTTCATATCCAAGTAAAGATATAGATCTTATCATGCTATTAAAATGGTATAAATTGTAAAAAACCTGTCATCATCACTGGGGACAGTTTGACATATTCCATTATGTGAAACATCTTGGAAGGGCCTTATGTCCTTAAAATGTATAGATTTTTAAAAATTACAATCAGCATAAGAAAAACAGAATTCTATTCCACCAAATAGAAGTAAATCACCATGTTCAATGAGTTTTTTGTTTTGTTTTGTTTACTTTTTTTTAAATTTTATTTTATTTTTTAATTTTACAATATTGTATTGGTTTTGCCATATATCGAAATGAATCCACCACAGGTATACATATGTTCCCCATCCTGAACCCTCCTCTCTCCTTCCTCCCCATACCATCCCTCTGGGTTGTCCCAGTGCACCAGCCCCAAGCATCCAGTATCATGCATCGAACCTGGACTGGCAACTCGTTTCATATATGATATTATACATATTTCAATGCCATTCTCCCAAATCTTCCCACCCTCTCCCTCTCCCACAGAGTCCAAAAGACTCTTCTATACATCAGTGTCTCTTTTGCTGTCTCGTATACAGGGTTATTGTTACCATCTTTCTAAATTCCATATATATGCGTTAGTATACTGTATTGGTGCTTTTCTTTCTGGCTTACTTCACTCTGTATAATAGGCTCCAGTTTCATCCACCTCATTAGAACTGATTCAAATGTATTCTTTTTAATGGCTGAGTAATACTCCATTGTGTATATGTACCACTGCTTTCTTATCCATTCATCTGCTGATGGACATCTAGGTTGCTTCCATGTCCTGGCTATTATAAACAGTGCTGCGATGAACATTAGGGTACACGTGTCTCTTTCAATTCTGGTTTCCTCAGTGTGTATGCCCAGCAGTGGGATTGCTGGATCATAAAGCAGTTCTATTTCCCATTTTTTAAGGAATCTCCACACTGTTCTCCATAGTGGCTGTACTAGTTTGCATTCCCACCAACAGTGTAAGAGGGTTCCCTTTTCTCCACACCCTCTCCAGCATTTATTGCTTGTAGACTTTTGGATCACAGCCATTCTGACTGGTGTGAAATGGTACCTCATTGTGGTTTTGATTTGCATTTCTCTGATAATGAGTGATGTTGAGCATTTTTTCATGTGTTTGTTAGCCATCTGTATGTCTTCTTTGGAGAAATGTCTATTTAGTTCTTTGGCCCATATTTTGATTGGGTCATTTATTTTTCTGGAATTGAGCTGCAGGAGTTGCTTGTATATTTTTGAGATTAGTTGTTTGTCAGTTGCTTCATTTGCTATTATTTTCTCCCATTCTGAAGGCTATCTTTTCACCTTGCTAATAGTTTCCTTTGTTGTGCAGAAGCTTTTAAGTTTAATTAGGTCCCATTTGTTTATTTTTGCTTTTATTTCCAATATTCTGGGAGGTGGGTCATAGAGGATCCTGCTGTGATGTATGTCAGAGAGTGTTTTGCCTATGTTCTCCTCTAGGAGTTTTATAGTTTCTAGTCTTATGTTTAGATCTTTAATCCATTTTGAGTTTATTTTTGTGTATGGTGTTAGAAAGTGCTCTAGTTTCATTCTTTTACAAGTGGTTGACCAGTTTTCCCAGCAGCACTTGTTAAAGAGATTGTCTTTAATCCATTGTATATTCTTGCCTCCTTTGTCAAAGATAAGGTGTCCATATGTGTATGGATTTATCTCTGGGCTTTCTATTTTGTTCCATTGATCTATATTTCTGTCTTTGTGCCAGTACCATACTGTCTTGATGACTGTAGCTTTGTAGTAGAGCCTGAAGTCAGGCAGGTTGATTCCCCCAGTTCCATTCTTCTTTCTCAAGATAGCTTTGGCTATTCGAGGTTTTTTGTATTTCCATACAAATTGTGAAATTATTTGTTCTAGCTCTGTGAAGAATACCGTTGGTAGCTTGATAGGGATTGCATTGAATCTATAAATTGCTTTGGGTAGTATACTCATTTTCACTGTATTGATTCTTCCAATCCATGAACATGGTATATTTCTCCATCTATTAGTGTCCTCTTTGATTTCTTTCACCAGTGTTTTATAGTTTTCTATATATAGGCCTTTAGTTTCTTTAGGTAGATATATTCCTAAGTATTTTATTCTTTTCGTTGCAATGGTGAATGGAATTGTTTCCTTAATTTCTCTTTCTATTTTCTTATTATTAGTGTATAGGAATGCAAGGGATTTCTGTGTGTTGATTTTATATCCTGCAACTTTACTATAATCATTGATTAGTTCTAGTAATTTTCTGGTGGAGTCTTTAGGGTTTTCTATGTAGAGGATCATGTCATCTGCAAATAGTGAGAGTTTTACTTCTTCTTTTCCAATGTGGATTCCTTTTCTTTTTCTGCTCTAATTGCTGTGGCCACAACTTCCAAAACTATGTTGAATAGTAATGGTGAAAGTGGGCACCCTTGTCTTGTTCCTGACTTTAGAGGAAATGCTTTCAATTTTTCACCATTGAGGATAATGTTTGCTGTGGGTTTGTCATATACAGCTTTTATTTTGTTGAGATATGTTCCTTCTATTCCTGCTTTCTGGAGAGTTTTTCTCATAAATGGATGTTGAATTTTGTCAAAGGCTTTCTCTGCATCTATTGAGATAATCATATGGCTTTTATTTTTCAATTTGTTAATGTGGTGTATTACATTGATTGATTTGTGGATATTGAAGAATCCTTGCATCCCTGGGATAAAGCCCACTTGGTCATGGTATATGATCTTTTTAATGTGTTGTTGGATTCTGATTGCTAGAATTTTGTTAAGGATTTTTGCATCTATGTTCATCAGTGATACTGGCCTGTAGTTTTCTTTTTTTGTGGGATCTTTGTCAGGTTTTGGTATTAGGGTGATGGTGGCCTCATAGAATGAGTTTGGAAGTTTACTTTCCTCTGCAATTTTCTGGAAGAGTTTGAGTAGGATAGGTGTTAGTTCTTCTCTAAATTTTTGGTAGAATTCAGCTGTGAAGCTGTCTGGACTTGGGCTTTTGTTTGCTGGAAGATTTTTGATTACAGTTTCAATTTCCGTGCTTGTGATGGGTCTGTTAAGATTTTCTATTTCTTCCTGGTCCAGTTTTGGAAAGTTGTACTTTTCTAAACATTTGTCCATTTCTTCCACGTTGTCCATTTTATTGGCATATAATTGCTGATAGTAGTCTCTTATGATCCTTTGTATTTCTGTGTTGTCTGTTGTGATCTCTCCATTTTCGTTTGTAATTTTATTGATTTGATTTTTCTCCCTTTGTTTCTTGATGAGTCTGGCTAATGGTTTGTCAATTTTATTTATCTTTTCAAAGAACCAGCTTTTGGCTTTGTTGATTTTTGCTATGGTATCTTTTGTTTCTTCTGCATTTATTTCTGCCCTAATTTTTAGGATTTCTTTCCTTCTACTAACCCTGGGGTTCTTCATTTCTTCCTTTTCTAGTTGCTTTAGGTGTAGAGTTAGGTTATTTATTTGACTTTTCTCTTGTTTCTTGAGGTGTGCCTGTATTGCTATGAACTTTCCCCTTAGGACTGCTTTTACAGTGTCCCACAGGTTTGGGGTTGTTGTGTTTTCATTTTCATTCGTTTCTATGCCAATTTTGTTTTCTTTTTTGATTTCTTCTGTGATTTGTTGGTTATTACTTAGCTGGAAATTAATTTAGCTGAAATCATCATCCTATTGGGAAATAGGAATGACAATTCATGAACTTCTTCTTTCTAAATATCAATATCATTTAAAATATAAACATAAATCAGTTGAATAAAATAGTCTGGGATGAAAATTCAAAGATTTATTCTGTATTCAGTAGCCTATCTTGAAAGACA
Organism: Bos indicus x Bos taurus; assembly: GCF_003369695.1. Classification (NCBI taxonomy): domain Eukaryota; kingdom Metazoa; phylum Chordata; class Mammalia; order Artiodactyla; family Bovidae; genus Bos; species Bos indicus x Bos taurus. Next base: position 21,610,302 of record NC_040103.1, on the reverse strand, counting down.
AAAATAATTCCATGAATAAATATCTTTCTAAATTTTATATTGTTCAGGATAAAAAAGACTCCTAAAAACCTTTTAAAGAAACTATTACGGATGGTTTAAATATATTGGTGAAATCAGCTCATATAGTATAGATTATCTTCTAAAAAATATTTGGCAAAACTAATGCAATTATGTAAAGTTTAAAAATAAAATAAAATTTAAAAAAAATAAAAAGCTTTTTTTTTAATTTGTTTTAAACCAAACTATGATCCAATATAGTGATTCTCAATCACTGCTATCTTAAATCACACAAGTACTCTTCAATGTATATGATGGAAGTGAATTCATTTTTTTTCTTTAGGAAGGTACTATAAATTAATATTTTAAAATGATTTTATTATTTAGATAAATATATAAACAGAGTTTTGCTATTTCTTCCTGTACCTTACAGAGTGGAAGGTATGTTTTGCACCTTCCATGCTGGATAAGAAATAATTTAGAATGGCACAAGTTAAAAAAAATGTATTATAATAAAAAATCAAATAGTGATAATAGGACTTAAGGATCAACATAACTTTCATTATTTTTACATCCAAAACACTCACTACTTTCCACAATCTCTTCCTTTGTGGTTAACTACCAAAATATATGAAGATCTGATAATTTGTCAACTATATTGCTATGAATTAGGTCTAAATTGTAACAAATCATCCAAGTTAAGATGCTATACTGACCAACTTTTATTTGCTTGCTTGGCTTATTTTTTGTTTATTTGTTTTGTTTTTTTATACCAATTTATTTGATATTTCATTATCCAAACTGGCTAGTAGAACCAGAACAGATATTGTTGCCTATCTTCTAACTATGTACTGATATCACTGAGCTGCATCATGAAAACATTTTGACAAATTCAAACACACAGATACATGGACATGCACAAACATGTATGAATGCACACACACATGTAGAATACATTTCCTAGAGACTTCCTTACTAAGAGCAACAAATACATCTTGGAGATTAAGAAAAACTGGGAATATGCTTCCTCACTCATTTTTGAGTTTCCTTAATCTTATTGCAGTTCTGGTTTACCTGTGCAGAAATATATTTTGTTGGGTCAGTTATACATTAGTGATTTTCAAAAATATTTAGTCATTTAACCATTTTATTAGGTCTAAACACATCTTGAAATATCTTTTTTCTTCCTTTTAAAATCACTAACACCATCACAATAAACTCACATATACTTAGAATTAATTGGCTGAAATTCTATTTCTCTAAGATTTTGCCAACATTATGCTACCATATTAACATTAAATTTGATAAGCAGACTATGAATTCATATCAGAAACAGAAATGTAAGATGTAAATGTAACCGATTTGATGAACACAAGTGCCCTCAGGTCAGATTGCTCAGGTTCAAATCCTGACTTTGCCATTAAATAGCTGTGACTTTGGACAAATTATTCAAATTTCTACATCTTAGTTTCCTTGTCTATCTATGCCTCTGAGAATTGTTGGAAGGAAAAACAGTTAATATATGGAAAAACAAATTAATTTCTGGAACAAATAACTTAAAAAATGTTGAATGATATTGCAATATGATAAGCTTTCTTAAAGAAGCTTAACTTTCTCTTTCTTGAGGAGTAGGTCTTCTATATGAGAAAAGAAATGCTGAGGAGTGTTTATATAAAGAGCTCTAACCACAATAAAACCATTTCTTCTTTTCAAATTCTTCAACTAGTGCCCCATTGGGACCTGAAAGACAAGACTTTTATGATGCTCTGGTTTTTGAGAAAACTAATAGTAGACTATTTTAAAGCAATATTTAGGGAGACAAAAAAAGAAATAGTTTATCTAGACAAAGCATGTGGGGATAAAAGCAATTAAAAAGGAGATTCAAACAGAGAACACTACACCATTTCCCTTCTACATTAAAGTTGAAACATGCTGACCTAGTTAGCTTCTTAAATAGTACAAAGACCATTTCTACACTATATCACTGTTAGGTATTCAAATATACACAGGACATAATAAAACAATACCATATATTCCATTGGAATTCGATAGTGTTTGAAGCAGCAACCCACCTTACAGGAGGCTGAACCCAGAAAGCATGTTCAAATGCTTTCTTTCCCTTTATTTGCTTTGCATCTCACTTATAGAAATCAAAGAGGGGAAAGAATTGGATTCTACTTACTTAATGAATCAAGAAACAGGATAGTATATGTGAAATGTTCTATTTAAGCCTTGGTAGCACGAAGAGTCGGACACGACTGAGAGACTTCATTTTCACTTTTCACTTTTATGCATTGGAGAAGGAAATGGCAACCCACTCCAGTGTTCTTGCCTGGAGAATCCCAGGGACGGGGGAACTTGGTGGGCTGCCGTCTATGGGATCGCACAGAGTTGGACACGACAGAAGCAACTTAGCAGCAGCAGCAGCAGCAGCAGCAGCAGCTAGAGAAAACTAATAATAGAACTAAAATCCAAGATACTTCACAACTTGTTCTTTGGAACATAAATGCTGCCCACACAGCATCCATAATCTATGTCTCCTAAACAAATTAGATGATAAATATTATAACTGATTTAATCAAGCCAAAGTCCAAACTCTTTGTGAAAATACAAGATAAACTGTGCTTTGCAAAACAGGGGAAAATAAAGTTATGATACCAAGAAGTCAATAAGATAATTGCTAACATTGTAAAAATGTATAACAAATACCATGTCCTCATGCAAGATAAAGATACAATAATTATCTCATTTACAAAGTACAAGATGACCTAGCACTAAAGAACATGAATAAAAAAATGCTTTCCAACTTGTCTTTAAAATCATACAATATGATCAGGCTTCCCTGGTGGCTTAGATGGTAAAGCGTTTACCTACAGTACGGGAGACCTGGTTCAAATATGATCACACACAGAGAATTAATGGATTAGCATTTCCTTAAGTAGATGAACAGCTGAGAATTCAGAGTACTTACAGACACAATCCTTTTGTGTATGAAACAATCTAAAATTTCTGTACATTTCAGACTTCATGGTATGAATTCAATTACAATAAACTAAAAAAAAGGTTATTGCTAAGATAGGTTGTATAAAGATAGATTTCAGAATTGAAAAGATATGAAGACATGTGTTGGTTATTATACAGAAATTTTGTTATTTTATACTTCTGTATTTATTCAGTTCAGTTCAGTTACTCAATCATGTCAGACTCTTTGCGACCCCATGACCACAGCACACCAAGCCTCCCTGTCCATCACCAACTCCCAAACCCATGTCCATTGACTCAGGGATACCATCCAACCATCTCATCCTCTGTTGTCCCCTTCTCCTCCTGCCCTTAATCTTTCCCAGCATCAGGGTCTTTTCCAATGAGTCAGCTCTTTGCAAGAGGTGGACAAAGTATTGGAATTTCAGCTTCAGCATCAGTCCTTCCAATGAACAGCCAGGACTGATCTCCTTCAGGATGGACTGATTGGATCTCCTTGCATTCCAAGGAACTCTCAAGAGTCTTCTCCAACACCACAGTTCAAAAGCATCAATCCTTCAAAGCTCAGCTTTCTTCACAGTCCAACTCTCACATCCATACATGACCGCTGGAAAAACCATAGTCTTGACTAGATGGACATTAGATGACAAAGTAATATCTCTGCTTTTTAATATGCTATCTAGGTTGGTCATAACTTTCCTTCCAAGGAGTAAGTGTCTTTTAATTTCATGGCTGCAATCACCATCTGCAGTGATTTTGGGGCCCCCCAAAATAGAGTCTGACGCTGTTTCTACTGTTTCCCCATCTATTTGCCATGAAGTGATGGGACCAGATGCCATGATCTTCGTTTTCTGAATATTGAGCTTTAAGCCAACTTTTTCACTCTCCTCTTTCACTTTCAAGAGGCTCTTTAGTTCCTCTTCACTTTCTGCCATAAGGGTGGTGTCATCTGCATATCTGAGGTTATCAATATTTCTCCCGGCAATCTTGATTCCAGCTTCTGCTTCCTCCAGCCCAGCGTTTCTCATGAGGTACTCTGCATAAAAGTTAAATAAGCATGGTGAAAATATACAGCCTTGATGTACTCCTTTTCCTATTTGCAACCAGTCTGTTGTTCCATGTCCAGTTCTAGCTGTTGCTTCCTGACCTGCATATAGGCTTCTCAAGAGGCAGGTCAGGTGGTCTGGTATTCTAAACTTTTGCAGAATTTTCCACAGTTTGTTGTGATCCACACAGTCAAAGGCTTTGGCATAGTCAATAAAGTAGAAATACATGTTTTCCTGGAATTCTCTTGTTTTTTCGATAATCCAGTGGATGTTGGCATATTGATCTCTAGTTCTTCTGCCTTTTCTAAAGCCAGCTTGAACATCTGGAAGTTCACCGTTCACGTAATGCTGAAGCCTGGCTTGGAGAATTTGAGCATTACTTTACTAGAGTGTGAGATGAGTGCAATTGTGTGGTAGTTTTAGCAGTCTTTGACATTGCCTTTCTTTGGGATTGGAATGAAAATGGACCTTTTCCAGTCCTGTGGCCACTGCTGAGTTTTCCAAATTTGCTGACATATTCAGTGTAGCACTTTCAGAGCATCATCTTTCAGGATTTGAAATAGCTCAATTGGAATTCCATCACCTCCACTAGCTTTGTTCATAGTGATGTTTTCTAAGGCCCACTTGACTTCACATTCCAGGATGTCTGGCTCTAGGTGAATGTGAGTGATCACACCATCATGATTATCTGGGTCGTGAAGATCTTTTTGGTACAGTTCTCTGTATTCTTACCAACTCTTCTTGACATATTGTGCTTCTGTTAGGTCCATACCATTTCTGTCCTTTATTGTCACCATTTTCACATGAAATGTTTCTTTGGTATCTCTAATTTTCTTGAAGAGATCTCTAGTCTTTCCCATTCTATTGTTTTCCTCTATTTATTTGCATTGATCTCTGAGGAAGGATTTCTTAGCTCTCCTCGCTATTCTCTGGAACTCTGCATTCAATGTTTATATCTTTCCTTTTCTCCTTTGTTTTTTGCTTCTCTTATTTTCACAGCTATTTGTAAGACCTCCTCAGACAGCCATTTTGCTTTTTTGCATTTCTTTTTCTTGGGGATGGTCTTGATCCCTGTCTCCTGTATAATGTCATGAATCTCTGTCCATAGTTCATCAGGCACTCTGTCTACCAGATCTAGTCTGTTAAATCTATTTCTCACTTCCACTGTATAGTCATAAGGGATTTGATTTAGGTCATACCTGAATGATCCAGTGGTTTTCCCCACTTTCTTCAATTTAAGTCTGTATTTGGCAATATGGGGTTCATGATCTGAGCCACAGTCAGCTCCCAGTATTGTTTTTGCGAACTGTATAGAGCTTCTCCATCTTTTGCTGCAGAGAATATAATCAATCTGATATCGGTGTTGACCATCTGGTGATTTCCATGTGTAGAGTCTTCTCTTGTGTTGTCAAAAGAGGATGTTTGCTATGACCAGTGCATTCTCTTGGCAGAACTCTGTTAGCCTTTGCCCTGCTTCATTCTGTACTCCAAGGCCAAATTTTCCTGGTATTCCAGGTGTTTCTTGACTTGCTACTTTTGCATTCCAGTCCCCTATAATGAAAAGGACATCTTTTTTGTATGTTAGTTCTAGAAGGTCTTGTAGGCCTTCATAGAACCGTTCAACTTCAGCTTCTTCAGCATTTCTGGTTGGGACATAGACTTGAATTACTGTGATATTGAATGGTTTGCCTTGGAAATGAACAGAGATCATTCTGTCATTTTTGAGATTGCATCTAAGTAATGCATTTTGGACTCTTTTGTTGACCATGATGGCTATTCCATTTCTTCTAAGGGATTCCTGTCTGCAGTAGTAGATATAATGGTCATCTGAGTTAAGTTCACCCATTCCAGTCCATTTTAGTTTGCTGATTCCTAGAATGTTGATGTTCACTCTTGCCATCTCCTGTTTGACCCCTTCCAATTTTCCTTAATTCAAGGACCTAACATTCCAGGTTCTTATGCAATATTGTTCTTTACAGCATCAAACCTTGCTTCTATCACAATTCGCATCCACAACTGGGTGTTGTTTTTGCTTTGGTCCATCCCTTCATTCTTTCTGGAGTTATTTCTCCACTGATCTCCAGTAACATATTGGGCACCTACTGATCTGGGAAGTTCATCTTTCAGTGTCCTATCTTTTTGCCTTTTCAAACTGTTCATGGGGTTCTCAAGGTAAGAATACTGAAGTGGTTTGCATTCCTTTCTCCAGTGGACCACATTCTGTCAGAATTTATTATTTATTTTGTTATTGGTTTCTAATAATACCATTGTCAAATATAGGAATAATAATTGTACATAGAAAATATCAAACTGTATTTAAATACATGTTTGCATTTTATTTATTTTTATTTTGCTTGCAAAGGTCTACAAGTCCTTATAGAATAATTAAAAATATAAAAATACTATAGAAGGCAAAATTTTTTCTATTTATCTATTAAGTAAGATCATCATTATCAACAACTGGACAATTTTTTCCATAACATTCTTATTTTATTTATACAAATAAGAATATATATGTTTGCACACACTTTAAAACATTTAACTTAATAATGCTAATTAATAGCAAATTATTTTGATGGATATTATCAAACTGCCCTGTAAAACATGGCATATTTCAACAAGTAGTTTCATCAGTTTGCCAATTCAATAGGCAAGAAAAAGCCCTGAATGTTCACATTAATGCATCTATCAGTGAAGTTAATGTTATATTTCACATTTTCTTGTTCTTCTTTGGGGACAAAAGAAGGACAAAATGTTTAAATTTGAAGTGTTTTTTATTTTTAAGTAAAAGTTTAGGAAAAGCCAAACATGTTTTTATTCCCTAAGTTCAGTTCAGTTCACTAGCTCAGTTGTGTATGATCCTTTGTGACGCCATGGACTTCAGCACACCAGCCTTCCCTCTCCAACACCAACTCTCGGAGTTTACCCAAACTCATGTCCATTGAGTTGGTGATGCCATCCAATTATCTCATCCTGTGATACCCTTCTCCTCCCTCCTTAAATGATGCCCAGCATCAGGGTCTTTTCAAATGGGTCAGTTCTTTACATCAAGTGGCCAAAATATTGGAGTTCCAGCTTCAGCATCAGTCCTTCCAATGAATGTTCAGGACTGATTTCCTTTAGGATGGACAGGTTGGATCTCCTTGCAGTCCAAGGGACTCTCAAATGTCTTCTCCAACACCACAGTTCAACAGCATCAATTCTTCAGTGCTCAGCTTTCTTTATAGTCCAACTCTCACATCCATTCATGACTACTGGAAAACCATAGCTTTGACTGGGTGGAACTTTGTTGACAAAGTAATGTCTCTGCTTTTTAATATGCTTTCTAGGTTGGTCATAACTTTCCTTTCAAGGAGCAAGCATCTCTTAATTTCATGGCAGGAGTCACCATCTGAAGTGATTTCAGAGCTCTACCAAAAAATAAATTTTGTCACTGTTTCCATTGTTTCCCCATCTATTTGCCATGCAGTGATCATACCAGGTGCCATGATATTAGTTTTCTGAATGTAGAGTTTAAGCCTGCTCTTTCACTCTCCTCTTTCCCTTTCATCAATAGAGTCTTTAGTTCTTCTTTGCTTTCTGGCATAAGTGTAGAGTCATCTGCATATCTGAGGTTGTTGTTACTTCTCTTGACAATCTTGATTCCAGCTTGGGCTTCATCCAGTCCAGCATTTCTCTTTCCCTAGTTATAAATTAATTCCTATCCATTACTTTTCCTTCAATGTTATTACTTTATTGTTAACAAATTGTACTGATCTAAATTTTAAGCCATTCATTGTGGTTATTTAGAAGAGTTGAGACTCTAGAACATATTTTTCCTTGGCGTTACTTTGATTTTTACCAGTTACAGGTACATCAGTTATGAAGTTTGAAGAATTGGCCTCACTTTTCTACCATATTTTACTCATTTTGTAAATCAGGCTATTAATAATTTTAAACTCCTAGCTTTGCTGATAGGATGGTATAACACAAGTAATCATTTAGAACCATGCTTAAACATAGTAGGGTTTAGTAAAATGTAGTTAAAGCATTAAATATAATAATAAATTTATACAATGATAATAGTAATATAAAAAATGTATTTATGTTCATACTGCCTATGTGATAACTGTTTTTTATTTTTAATAAGTCACATTCACTTTGGAACATGAATAGTTCTAAGAAACAGCTAAAGGTAGGATTTTAATTCTACATTCAACTTCCTTAATACTCCTAACTTTATATCTAACTACATTATATGGGTCTGACTTTGATATCAAAGGTGGGTCACAAATCAAATTAAAAAAATATTTTCTTGAGCTTAAACTTTATAATCTTCTCATTTATCTGAGTAATCATTGTGATTTGGGTTAAATTCAAGCATTTCTACTTTCTAATTAGGAGTGATTATTAACTTAACTTCAATTCATGCATTTGAAAAACTGAATTATATAAAACTTTTCTGGAAAAACAAAAAATTAATTTGAGAATGATGTCAGCAGCATGGCAGTAAACACTGTCCCTTATATCTGTCCCTCATGTCAACAAAAAATTTTAAGTATCCATCCATGAACAGAACTGCCTTTCAGGAAACTGGGATCCAACACCATGGGCCAAGGTCCCAATTAGAAGTGACACACCTGTGCACTGTGTAATAAGCAGGCAGACTTCAGTATCAGCTGTGGAAACTACAAGAGACTATGAACCACTTCGAGCTCCTCTTGGCTGTGGTTTGGGAGTGCCTGCAGAAAGAATTCCACTGGAGAAAAAGAAAGAAAAAAAAGTTTGGTTGCTTTGGGGTGGCTAAGAGAAACAATGACTTTGCCAGCATCATACCACTCCCAAGGGAAACAGCACATGGTTTCTCCTGAAGGGGAAAGAAAGCCAGTGAGTGAATGTCTGGCTTCCCTAACTTTGTGGAATGCTGCTGAAGAGACTCCTTTCTCTCTCACAGCATTCAGAACCTTGTTGTGGGGGCTCCATAACTGAGAGGAGGAAGCAGATCAGGGGGGCAACATACACCCACAGAGTGGGTATGTCAACAACAAACAAACAGGTGTAAGGCAAACAACACTTCCCTTTAATGTGTGGCTGGTCACAGAGAAAGGAGCCAGAGCTCTGGTAGACAAGCGGCAAGCACAGAAGGCATGCCAGCCAGGGTCTGTCAGCCAGGAAGAAAACACAAACTTGAGCTGTAGTGCCACCCCCAGGAAAATAAAACAGAAGCTCCCATCAATCAGCCTGGTGTGTTGTAGGTTCTAGAGTAGACATATAAGCTTAAGAATTCTGTCATAAAAGGAAACAAGAGGCAAGGAGCAGGCGTATCCTTATAAGATCTGAAAAAGCCTCAGAATGTACAATAGGAAAGAACAGATCTGGAAACATCAATCTTCCTGCTTTCAAACTATACTACAAAGCTATAGTAACCAAGGAAGTGTGGTACTGGAACAAAAACAGACACATAGACTAATGAAACAGAATTGAGAAGCACAGAAACAGGCCCCTGCATTTACAATCAACTAATATTTGACAAGGGAACCAAGGATATTCAATATAGAAAGGATAGTCTCTTCAATAAAGGTTGTTGGGAAAATTGGATAACCATACTATAAAGAAAACTGAGCGTAGAAGAATTGATGCTTTTGAACTGTGGTGTTGGAGAAGACTCTTGAGCGTCCCTTGGACTGCAAGGAGATCCAACCAGTCCATCCTAAAAGAAATCAGTCCTGGGTGTTTTTTTGGAAGGACTGATGTTGAAGCTGAAACTCCAATATTTTGGCCAACTAATGCAAAAAGCTGACTCATTTGAAAAGACCTGATGTTGTGAAAGATTGAAGGCAGTAGGAGAAGGGGATGACAGAGGATGAGATGGTTAGATGGCATCACTGACTCAATGGACATGAGTTTGGGTAAACTCTGGGAGTTGGTGATGGACAGCGAGGCCTGGCGTGCTGCAGTTATGGGATCGCACAGAGTCTGACACGACTGAGGGACTGAACTGAATTGATGCAAAAAAAGTGAATTGGACTTATCTTACACCACTAAAAAAATAAATAAATAAACTGAAATGAATTAAATACTTAAATATAAGATCTCAAACTATAAAATCCTAGAAGAAAACATAGGGAAAAGCTCCTTGACATAGGTCTTGGCAATCGTTGTTTGTTTTTATTTGTAATGATATCAAAGGCACAAGCAAAAAAGGCACAGATAAATGAGGGGCTACATCAAACTATAAAGGTTCTGTAGAGCAATAGAAACAATCAATGAAATGAAAAGGAAACCTACAGAATGGCAGATAATTTTTGCAAATCATGCATCTGATAAAGGGTTGTAGAATCCAGACACAGCAAAACTAAAACCGCTAAATCAGTAAGTAGCATTTAGTAAGAATTTGGCATATAATAACAATTTACAAGCTGGGAGCTTCCAAATTCAAAGACTGATGTGAAACTCAGGGGCATGAAATGACAGGTGGCTTATGAAATGAAAACAAGGAAGTTGTTAACCTTTACAGTGATTAGTTATTATAGTGGGAAATTCCATACAGCAGGTAATTGGCTAAAAGTGTTTATCTCATACTATTTTAAGATGGATGACAAGCTCTTTTTAAGATTGTCAGAGGCATTTACATGAAATTAACTAAGTTAAGTTTTGCTTATATTCATAAAATAAGCTAGATTTTAGTTTTACTTATGTAAAATTAAATGCTGTTGTCTACTCAGAGCATTCTCAAGTCCAGTTTCCATTTTGTATTTAATTTTAATGGGTTAATATCCAAACTGCATTTTAAAAGACTCTTACAACTCAATAACAACAACAATAAACAAAACAAAGAACAAGCTACCTGGTTAAAAATGGGCAGAGGAAATAGATTACTTTAGATGTTTTCCCAAAGAAGACAAACTGCCAGCAGCTACATAAAATGTTGCTTAACCTCACTAATCCTCAAGGAAATGCAAACCAAGACTTCATTGGAGGTCTCACCTCACATCTGTTGGAATGGCTATCTTCAAAAAAAATTAACTAGATAAGAAGTGTCAGCAAGGATGTGGAGCAAAGGGAACCCTTGAGCACTGTTGGTGGGAATGTTATTTGGTACAGCTACTATGGAAAACAGTACGGAGGATTCTCAAAAAGTTTAAAAGTAGAACTACCATACGATTCAGTAATCCTACTACTGGGTATATATCCAAAGTAAGTAAGATTAGTATCCCATAGAGATACCTGCATTCTGTGCTTATTGCATTTTCCACAAAAGCCCAAATATGAAAAGAACCTAAGATTCATCAATAGATAAATGGATAAAGAAGTTGTGATGTATATACACAATGGGAGATTTTGGAGCCATGAGAAAGAACAAAATCTTTCCATTTGCAGCAACGTGGATGGTCCTGAGGACATTATGTTAACTGAAGTAAGTCAGAGGAAGACAGATACCGTATGGCATCATTTATGTGTAAAATCCAAAAAAACTGAACTTATAAAGACAGAGAGTAGGATAGCCAATACCAGAGAATGGGGGTGGGGAAAACTGAAAGATATTGGTCACAGAGCGCACAAACTTCCAGTAAGAAAATGAGTATGTTTTGGAGATCTAATGCACAGCATTGTGACTACAGATAACAACACTGTATGATGTGTTTGAGAGATGAAGAATAAATATTAAATGTTCTCATCACGAAAAAGAAATAATCATTATGTGATGAAACAGAGGTGTTAAATAACACTAACGTGGTAACCATACTGCAGTATTTAAGTGTATCAAACCAACATTTTCAACACAGCAAAGTTACACAATATTCTATGTTGATTATATCTGAATAAATTCAGGGGAACATTTTAAAAAATAACTTCAGTTTTTAATGATGGTATTAAAATATGGCAGTTATTTTCTCTCCTTTTAAAATTAGACTCAGTTCACATATACAAAAATAGAATTTAACCACCTATAGAGTCAACATTTTAAGATTTTTTTTTTTGGCTAAATGTTCTGCCTATAAATTTTCTCAGGGAAATTTTTTAAGTATCTGTAGGAAAACTACAAATGAAGGTAAAATGTCATACTTTTCTTAAGCCTTTTAATAATTTGAGAAAGATCATAAACATATTCCTTATTTCTTTCCTCCTCACTTATGCTGGCACTGAAAACCTGTATTCATTTAAAATTTTATTAGCTCATTGTTCTGTAAAAGAACCATGATTGTCTTAATTGTTATCGGCAGAAGAAAAAACAAAGGATCTACTTCAATGTTCAATTAGGATTACATACAGAGATGCAGTTTTATCAGTGTTGACATTTGCACAAGCTCTGCATATTTAACAAGTGATCATGCTCTGCTGAAATGAGTACTGTTGCTATAGACACATTATAATATACTTTAATTATCACTATAATATTGATGTTATCATCCTCCCAGGTCAAGATGAGACAGTAAAACAGCCATTTAGATTAAATTACTCACAGTATTGATTTTATTGCTATTTCTACAGATATGGCAGGATGCTTTAATTTTAGGTCCATATTTGACAGGACACTTCAGTTCTATCTGATTTTAAAACTCTGAGGGTGCTCTATGTGGGTGTTTAAAGTCTAAAAATATTTAAAAATTGAATTTCTTCCTGAATTTCATCAACCTGATTTTTTTAAATGAGAAAAGAATGTTCCCCAAGTAAGTTTGTAAAATATTTTTTGCTTTCTATTCTCACTGACTGTTCATTCTGAATTACAAGAAGTCATTATACATATTGTTTCAACTTAAAAGTGAATATATATATATAGATTAGAGCTCCATAACTTTTTAATTTGACTTTTGTTTAAAAAATGATCTACTACCAGAGATGGCTGATGCTGTATATAATCTTAAATATTTCAGAAATTTTAAAAGATCACTTATTAAAAGAGTCTGAACACAGCAACTTGAAATACATACCATAAGTTATTTAAAAATTTTTTGAAATTATTCAGAACTTACCTCCTGAGCTATAAATAAACTAGGAATTCAAGTTTAAATAAAATAGGATTTGTTTACTTGAGAAGCACTATTTTTCATAATCTCTTCTTGGCATCATTAAAGTATTTTCAGAACTTTGGGATATGGAGAGTTTTATTGTCTTATTGTCCATGAAATCTCTCTGAAAACATCTATAACTATGTTTATAACTAAAAATATAATTTTCTTATCTTCTGTTAATTGTACTGATGTTAAGGTTTGGGAAATGTCAAGAAAAAACAAAATGAAACATTCCTAGCCTCAACAATTATAATCTATTTAGAGACATAGTTACATATACATTTGATTATGAAAAAAAGCTAATGTAAATTAATGTTTATTTTAGAAAAATTTGTCTCCCTCTTTCTCAGTTCCATAAGTATATTGGAAAGTCTTCAAAGATTAAGGAAAACTGAGAGGCAATGTGTGGCATTTTAATTGCCAGAAAATTAATTTTGATTCTAACTAATATCAATCAATCTGGAGGTAAAATTATGTAACATCAAAGTGAATACCAACTCTATTAAAGGCACATTGCTTTCTTTTTAGAGGGACTGCATGTTTGGCTTTGATTTAGTTTTTAAGTACAAAATCATTGTAAACAAAATCTTTTCAGATTCTAATTTGGACATTTGCACTTAAAAAAGAGATCTCCTGCTTCTCTTAACCTGCAAAGGACTAACATCAGAGTTATTTCTATGAGGTATTGGAATTCCATGTAATTGGAAACAGTACAAGCTGAAAGGGTACAGAACTTATATGCTTCCAATTCAATTTTTAACTAAGATGATTTGAAATCCCAATATGTTTCCTAGGCAACCAGTACTGACCAGATGCAAAATGGTGGCGGCCAAGTAAAAATTGGCTATGGTTATGATTCTGAGAGGAGGAAGGAGAGAGTAATAGAAATGAATGCTAGGGAACCAGCCATCTATGAAATAATCTTGTCATTAATTCAGAAAAGTGCCAATATTTTCAAGTCTGAAGCTCTGGGAAAGTTAAATGAATTTTCCAAATTTGTATTATAATGCTGCAAAACTGTGACTAATTTTCTGTGGTTTACCTTCCAGGGAAGTGCTAGTAGATACTAGTTACTACTCATTCTACCGTCTATGAAGACAATCCAAAATCTTATAAAAGTTTCATAAGACATTTATTAGAAAATTAGAAGGCTATGTCCCTCTTTCTTCTAATGTGGCCATACATTCACTCACTGGTTCATTCATTATAACAGTGAATACTTTGGAAAAAATAAAGCAATGTTTCTGCATTTATGGAGTTTCTATTTTTGTATGGGGGTAGCAGAAAAGATAATTTAAGATAGGAGCAAACCCATGGAAAGAGTAAAGTTGTTTTTTTTTTTTTTTAGGGATTTGACAGTAGAAAGAATGCCTTCTGCCTCTGCAATGAAGTATGCAGTAAAAAATTGGCAAAGCAAGTGCAAATTTTCAAATATACTTTATAAAAAAATACATGACTCCCAGAAAAGGATCTCTAAGACTCAGCATTTTTTAATAGTGGTACTTGCACATATTTTAATGACCTGTTAAAGTCACAAATGCATGCTTTTTATGGGTTTAATTACAGAGAAAATTTCCTAATGTAATAAAATCTGAATAGCTTTTTGGTAGAAATTCTCATAATAGCATGATGGTCTTCAGACAATACACAAAATGGCTATTAATGAGTCCTGCGCAAAAAGCATTGCCTTATTACTTGCTTGCTTGAGGCAATTTGACATGGAAATGAAATGAAATTATTGACTGAACCAAGCTTTAATCCTGGCCTTGGCCTCAGCTAGATGAATGTGAAGTAACTACTCTTGTCCTTAGTTAATGATTTGTGAAAAGAGGATTTTGTAAGAGGGAACGCTCACTACTCAACCTTTCATTAGAAACTGGCTAAGTAAGAAAACAAATACAGTGGTACTTTCCAGCTTCTGTTTTTGGTGAGAGTGCAAAAGGGGTATTCAGAGGGTGATGTAGTAGAAATACTGGAATTTCCCAATCTTTCATGCTCATTTTCTGATAACATTGGAAATAAATTGTATTGTCATTCAGGAAGAGCCAAAGGATTTCTAAGTGGTAGAGCCACTAATGTGCTCCCTGCTGCCACAAATACTAAAATTTTATTCCATTCTATTTGTAGCCTTTACTCAAAGATCTCCTCTGGTTTTAGGGAAAGGAAGATCAATTAATAATTATTTTCTGAGCTGATTCTTAAATACTGCTTAATTTTGGTTTAATCATCTTTACAATCTAAAATCTATCTAAATATTATAGCATACAATTGAAATCTTACAGGTGATATTGTATAGTCAATAATAATATATATGACTCCATAGGAATGTGGTTTTACAGAATGGCATCTTTTATGCAGCTTCCCTGGTGGCTCAGACGGTAAAGAACCTACCTGCAATTCAGGAGACCTGGGTTTGATCCCTGGGTCTCGAGAAGATCCCTGATGAAGGGAATGGCTACCCACTCCAGTATTCTTGTCTGGAAAAATCCATGGATAGAATAATCAGGTGGGCTACAGCTCATGGGGTCTCAAAGACTTGGACCGACTGAGTGACTAACACTAATGTAGACAAAGAGCGACTGGGAAGACCTGGTTGGTCTGTTCAGACATGAATAAACCTTGTGCTGTAAAGAAGGTAGGACACATGAAGATTGATGGATCTATGATATGATGCAGGTCACCATATTCAACTCTTTCATTGTCCTTTCTCTTACTCATTTTATTTTTAATGCATCTTTATGTATCCCCTATCTTCCCAATATGGAATTTCTTTTCTCTTCACTTTCCTTTATATCTAAAGTAATATCTTAATATTAATAATTTTTATTATGATTTCTGTTGCTTAATTAAAACTCACTTTTACTTATTACAAAAGTAGAATTGGGTAGTTTTATGTCTTATAATCTGTTCTTTTGATTTTAACATATGTATGATATACTGGCCAAAAAGTTCTTTTGGGTTTTTCCAAGTGTGCGTGCTTGCTAAGTCGCTTTAGTTGTGTCTGATTCTTTGAGACTCTACGGACAGTAGCCCGCCTCTGTCTAAGGGATTCTCTAGGCAAGAATACTGGAGAGGGTCTCCATGCCCTCCTCTGGGGGATCTTCCTGACCCAGGGTTCGAACCTGTGTCTCTATGTCTCCTGCATTGGGAGGCAGGTTTTTTACTACTAGGGCCACCTGGGAAGCCCTTGGTTTTTCCATACCCTTATAAAACATCCAAAAGAATTTTTTGACCAACCCAATACTTAAAACATATCAAGGGATCAATTAAGTAGTATTCTTCATAAAACATAGTGTATATATTATATGAAATTGTATTTTTTAAATGCACAAGGTAGTTACATATAAGATATTGATTTTCTCTTCACTTTTAATAAGTGACACTCCACTTGAGTTATTTTTTTCTTTTTTTAAAATTTTAATTGGAAAAGAATAAATTTTAATTGGAGGCTAATTACTTTACAATATTGTGGTGGTTTTTGCTATACATTCACATGAATCAGCCATGGGTGTACATATGTTTCCCATCCTGACCCTCCCTCTCTCCCCTAGAGTCATTTGATGCACATATCAGAATGTTGTGGGTAAGATGTATCATAGTCTGAATATTTAATATATTGTTTATTTATATCATGTTCTGATTAAGGCTTATATATTCTGTTTGATGTTTTTTGAAATTTCAGATTAAATGAGGTCACAAAAGGGCAAGGTTTAGTAGAAAGATCCAGGTATTAAAATGATTAAAACAAGACTAATCAATCATCCATTTTTTAGGTGCCATAATGAATCATTTCAGCTTAATGATACTGGTCCATGATCCGCTATTAAGGAATCACTATAATTTTTTTGCTACTGCCCTAAAATTCAAAACTTTTATAATTCTTAGAGAAACCCTATTTCTTACCTAGGTCTAGGAAGATTGCTTTTCACATGACCACTTTGTGTCCTGCTGCTAAGTCATGTCAGTCATGTCCGACTCTGTGTGACCCCATAGACAGCATCCCACCAAGCTCCCATCCCTGGGATTCTCCAGGCAAGAACACTGGAGTGGGTTGCCATTTCCTTCTCCAATGCCTGGAAGTGAAAATCGAAAGTGAAGTCGCTCAGTCGTGTCCGACTCACTGTGACCCCATGGACTGCAGCCTACCAGGCTCCTCCGTCCATCAGATTTCCCAGGCAAGAGTACTGGAGTGGGTTGCCATTGCCTTCTAGATTTTAGTAAAACTAGTAAAGCTGATGTAGATGCTGGAAGGAAGTGAGGCTCTTACAGTCACAGCTTCTGCAACACCAAGAATTCATTCAAGACACAGCACTCCAATGCATGGGTTTTCCCTTACTCAAAATATGTCACCCAGAAAAGCAACACATTCTTTAATCTTGACATAGTTGTACTTTTCTTAAGAAGATGATATAACATTTTGTAACACATTCCAGCTAAGGTTTTTCAGCAATAGAATAAGAAAGAGTTTTGACTAATATTTGATGATTTCTGCTTGTTTTTAAAACCCTAAATAGACTTCCGTGTTATTTAGGCAAAACAAACAATTCTACTTTTCAGTGTAACAAAAATTGTAGGAAGACTATTTTAGTGCCCCTCAATTCTTTTTTTTCAAAACATAAACATATATTTTAAAATAAAGTTAACTGTAATTGTCAGGATTCACAGTGGGGTATCTATTACAAGCCTGTTTGGTTCTCAATTACATTTAAGTGCATTATATAATATAGTAATAATTATGCTAAATTCAATGA
Organism: Bos indicus x Bos taurus; assembly: GCF_003369695.1. Taxonomy (NCBI): domain Eukaryota; kingdom Metazoa; phylum Chordata; class Mammalia; order Artiodactyla; family Bovidae; genus Bos; species Bos indicus x Bos taurus. The sequence goes on along the minus strand of NC_040103.1, from coordinate 21,592,533 downwards.
GCACTTTCACAAGGGACTTTTTGCATTATATGTTTATGTTATTTCCCTTCCTATTAAAGTTGCAACCACAACTAGCACTCAACAAAAACTACAGGCTGCCTCTTAAGGAAATTGGAGACTCTCAATTATTTTTACATCTTAAAAGCCAGAAATTGCTTCTTCTCTTACAAACAGATTATTTTGCAACATATAAACTGTGTAGAAGCTATTTTTACTCTTTGCTTTAGATTTGATAAATAGCTGTCATTTTCTTGAATTATTTTGAACTTTCAGTCACAAAACTACCTGATTAGCAACCTGCCTAAGTAGAGTACATGATAAGGCAGAAAAAGCAGCAATCTCTACGTAAGAAATTTGCTCCAGTTCACTGCTTGCTGTTCAATTGATTGAAAGTTTAGAACAGGAAAAGTTTTTTTGTTGATAAAAATCGGTTTGGACAGTGATTTCTGAAAACAGTAAGATCTCCCTTTACCTGGGGTGCGGCATCGGGGCAGGGTGGTAGGTGTTTAATTCTAAAGACTCCTGGCTGATCTGAGAGGTGTATTTTCATCTTGATCATATCTTGTAACAATGGGTTGTTGTCATTCAGTCACCAAGTCTTGTCCCAACACTTCACAATCCCGTAGATTGCAGCACACCATAATTTCTATCTTTGCATCCTCTTATAATTAAAGAGAATTTCAGGTAGTGATGAGGGAGATTTTTGACTTCTTTGTAAACATTTAATCAAAGAAAGAAAAATAACTTTCTTGAACAATAACAGAGAATATCACACAGGGCAAAAAGATATGAGAGGATATGTAGGAATATATAGGCAAAAAGCAACTATACAAGGAAAGTGTTTGATATTTGTGGCTTATGTATGCATATGCATTTCCAGATAAGTAAATGTTGTTGTTGCTCAGTTACTAAGTCCTGTCCAAATTTTTGTGATCCCATGAACGCAGCATGTCAGGCTTCTTTCTCCTTCACCATCTCCCGGAGTTTGCTCAAGCTCAAACTCATATCCATTGAGCAGTGATGCCATCCAACCATTTCCTCCTCTGTTTCCCCCCTCTCCTCTTGCCTTCAGTCTTTCCCAGCAAAGGAAGTATAGAAATAATAAATGACTCCAATTAATTACAAAGAGAAATTATAAGTTTATTTTTAACTGATTTTTAAATATTTAGCAAACCTTTCCTAAATAAGAATAAAAATAATCATAGAGGGATGGTGTAGTCATATTGTCTAAAGGCAAAATACTGAAATACCAAAAGTGAGAAACAAAAATCAACTCAATATTTAGATAAGAAAGGGCAAGTAGCCACTATTAGATGGTTTGAATATGAGGATCCAAAGAACTTCCTTACCTCCCTATTTTCATCTTCTCCCCATCCACTTTTCCTATCTTGAATTACACACCTTTTATTTGCCTTTTTTAACTGGAAAAGGAGGATAAACTAACACTTGTCAAGTGTCCACTCTGTTTGAATGGGAACTTACCCCCTTATTGAATTCTCAAAACAAACTTGCAAGGTATTAATTCTAACAAGCAAAGTGAATATACCATGAAAGTCAAGTGAAAGTGTTAATCATGACTTACTTTTTGCAAACCCATGGACTATAGCCCGCCAGGCTTTGCTGTCCATGTGATTCTCCAGATAAGAATACTGCAGTGGGTAGCCATTCCCTTCTCCAGGGGATCTTCCCGACTCAGGGATTGAACCCAGGTCTCCTGCATTGAAGGCAGATTCTTTACTGCCTGAGTCACCAGGGAATATACCATAGTAACCATTTGAATGCAGAATTCCAAAGTATAGCAAGGAGAGATAAGAAAGCCTTCCTCAGCGATCAATGCAAAGAAATAGAGGAAAATAATAGAATGGGAAAGACTAGAGATCTCTTCAAGAAAATTAGAGATACCAAGGGAATATCTCATGCAAAGATGGTGACAATAAAGGACAGAAATGGGATGGACCTAACAGAAGTAGAAGATATTAAGAAGAGGTGGCAAGAATACACAGAAGAACTATACAAAAAAGATCTTCATGACCCAGATAATCCCATGGTGTGATCACTCACCTAGAGCGAGACATCCTGGAATGTGAAGTCAAGTAGGCCTTATGAAACATTACTAGGAACAAAGCTAGTGGAGGGAATGGATTCCAGTTGAGCTATTTTAAATCCTGAAAGATGACGCTGTGAAAGTGCTGCACTCCATATGCTAGCAAAGATACATTTTCTTAGTGCTTTTTGGAATAAAACATTATTTTAAAAATCACTCAAATAAGTCCTTGTAATTGTAAGCACTAAGAGAAAAGTTATCACACATAGGAGTTTACATTAGCAGTAATGTTTTCTAAGGCAGGTGCTAAAACAGCACCCTTAAATAAGTTTGTAAAGTGGAAAATATGCATTTACTAAAGTCTAAGTTGTGAAAAAAACACAACCCTGAGTGCAGAATGGGTAATTATGTTCTCAGGCAGCCTCCAGGACAGGCAAGCACCAATTTTCATGTGCAATCATCTATCTGAATGTGCGGTGCTTAATCACGTGTAAGCATTTGGTAGGGGCAATTTCTGTTCTCTCTCGCACACATTAACATAGCTCTCTGTCTAATCCATAGGGAATGTTATGTACATTTTCTGTCAGTCTTCTGCATAATTAAAGAAAAAAATAGCAACAGCAAAGTTAAAGCTACAAATGAACAAAGAAACTACAGCTAAGAGTAGAGATTCTACCTAAGAAAAATCCCAGTGCATCCTTTGGAATAGTCTTTACTCACCAAGGGAAGTTTAGTTTCAGTCAACAGATGTGAAAATAAAAAAATTCTTTGGGGTTGAAGGGCACTTCAGTAGAATCTATCTGAACAGCACCAAGCTGAATTCTCAAGACGAACATCTGGAGTATTGTACTTAATAACAGGTTGCTTCTTTAATGAGACTCTGTGGGGTGGCAGCATCTCCAGAGAGGAGGATAGAAATGAAGAAACTGAAGTGGCCTCTGAGTTCTATTCTGTATATGTGTGTCTTAATATAATTTATATCAAAACTGTTTTCATAAATGAATTATCTAGTAACAATTAAACACAAGTAATTAAAACAATATTACTACCTATATACAGTGTTACCATTAGGGTTGGAGGCAGTATATATTAAAATGCAAAGCAGAGTACTTGGAGCCAAGAAGACAAATAGTTGTTAAAATTACTAAAACTACTGGTTGCTATTTCCAATTTTATTTGATAATTTCTTTATTGTAATTAAAGTTGTATGAATAAGCTATAACCTATTTTTTAAATTTGTTCTGACTTTTATATAAACAAGGCAAACTGAATATGTAGATTTGTCTCTCTGTCCTGTCAAAATCACATTAAATTCAGAGAATAAATTCACAAAGTCAAGGGGCGATCTTTATACTCTTTTACCATCATTTTTATTAAATGTTAGGAAGGACTGTTGATCAATGCCAGTGTCTGGTCTCTAATGTTTAACTAGAAACACAGAAGGATTTAAAGTAACTTTCAAAGGTTTGTCAAACCCCACCAACTAACATATATTAAAGGTACAAAAAGGAAAACAGAAGAGTAAGAATACATATCATGATCTACTAAACATTTGCTTTGTGACTAAACACTAGCAATACTTTTTCCAAGGGCCAAAGTGTAAAAAGTGAAGGTTGTTCATTCAGGAAATCTATATATAAGGCCTCACAAGATAAAGGTTAATTAATTGTCAAGGAGAAATATAAATACATAGATATTGATTCTCCCATGAAGACTCATGAAAAAGCTATTGAGCAACACGAACAAATCATATTCTGAAAAGTACTCATAAAATAAATATATTAATTACTTCCATAGAAAGATATTTCAATATAGAACTTGAGATATTTTAGAGCTTGAGATGGAGCTGCAGATGGTCGTAGGATACCATTGGTGCCAAAGTCACTTGAAAATGTTATAAACCTTGTCTTTTGAGCAATTTTCCAAGGTTTCAGGTTTTTGGACTCACAGATAACATGTCATATATTTTCTCTAGAGCCCAAGAAAATATCAGGTATCTTAACTTATAGCAACTTTCAGATCCAGTGTGACACATTTCTTAACATAACCCCAAGGTCTCACAAACACCCAAGATCCTGTTTTTGTGTCTGGATCACTAGCCCAGGGTTCATTTTCTCCTAGTGAGTGATCCTTGGTGACTTCTTGCCACTGGACCTCAATCAGAACTTTTCGAATCAAACTGAAAGTGAAAGTGAAGTAGCTCAGTCGTGTCCGACTCTTTGCAACCCGGTGGACTGTAGCCTACCAGGCTCCTCCCTCCATGGGATTCTCCAGGCAAGAATACTGCAGTGGTTGCCATTTCCTGCTCCAGGGGATCTTCCCGACCCAGGGATCGAACCCAGGACTCCTTCATTGCGGGCAGACAGTTTAACCTCTGAGCCACCAGGGAAGCCCAATCAAACTGAGGTTTTCTTTCTATCTTTTTTTTTTTTTTTTTTTGATGTGAACTATTTTTAACATCTTTATTGAATTTGTGACAATATTGCTTCTGTGTTATTTGTTTGTTCATTTGCTTGTTTTGGATTTTTGGCCCTGAGGCATGTGGAATCTTATCTCCCTGAACAAGGATCAAACCCGCACTCCAAGCATTGGAACGTGAAGTCTTAACCCCTGGACTGACAGGGGAATCTCAGTCTGAGGAGTTCTTATTATATTGAACCACCAAAGGAAAGGTACGAGGATTTTAACTATTTATTCCCTTGGAGCTTGTCACCATAGGCAAATTTATCCATTTTCTTCATAATGACCAAATCTTATATGACTAGGAATTTGGGTAGAAGCATTCTTTGTCAAGAGTGAGAGTGAGCCCTCAAAAATACTTTTTTGAATTGATATAACTTCCCCTATAGGCAGACTATCTTGCAGCCATGAGTCTTCTTTTAGCCTGGAAATTTGTTGCCTTTACCCTTAAAGGAGCTTTTACGGCTTCAGTCTCCAGTGGGGAAGACCCGTTTCTGGAAGTAGGAAATTGAGACATTCTACATCCACAAACACATCTCAGGTATTTCACCAGGCAAAAGACACACCAGTTTAAGTGGGAAAAAAAAAAAAAAAAAAAAATCCTATTGACTTCTAAATAGTCTTCATTTATTTGTGAATAGAAATCTAATCAATAATGTCTTTTCTAGAAATACATCAGTACACAATTATATTTCATCTAGATTTCTCTTATGTTTCCAGTTAAATTCTCTACTAACACATATATATGGAATTTAGAAAGATGGTAACAATAACCCTGTGTACGAGACAGCAAAAGAGACACCGATGTATAGATCAGTCTTATGGTCTCTGTGGGGGAGGGAGAGGGTGGGGAGATTTGGGAGAATAGCATTGAAACATGTATAATATCATGTATGAAACGAGTCGCCAGTCCAGGTTCCATGCAAGGTACTGGATGCTTGGGGCTGGTGCACTGGGATGACCCAGAGGGAGGGTAGGGGAGGGAGGAGGGAGGTGGGTTCAGGATGGGGAACGCGGGTATACCTGTGGTGGATTCATTTCGATATTTGGCAAAACTTATACAATATTGTAAAGTTTAAAAATAAAATAAAATTTAAAAAAAATAATATGTCTAATGAAAGAGCTTCACACTACACTTTAGAATTTATTTTGATGCATGTTTTGTGACTATTGCTGGTATACCCTTTCATTATAATTTGTTATTTTATAAAATAATATTCTCCTTTTTCTTTAAAGATACATTTACTTATTTTGTCTGAATTTCCTCTCTTCTAAAAATTTCTTTTCTCTTAGACATTCAGGATATACCATCATATAATCACAGTCATTAATTTCTAGATACTTATTTACTGCTCAACACGCCATTGTTAAGTGAAAGTTTTCATATAACCATAAACAAATGAATAACCAGAGATGCATTTTACTTAGAAGTGGATCTTTCAAAGTTGGAAGGCCTAATAGACAGCTCATTAGGATGTTAAGAATATATTCCCACATGTTTCTTGGCTTTAGATCTCAGATATCATAATGAATTTACCATCTTACCTCTTATGTTTCTAGGTCTAAGAGTTACTGTCATAATGTATTATTTGAAGTTAATCCTTTAAGTACAAAAATGAGTCATAGTGTGATTTCAAAAATAAAAATAAAAAGTCTTTGGGTCACTTGGAAACCTTTTCAGGACTCAGAGAAACTAGCATTTATAATATGCTATTGAGTTACTCCTTCCAAAGAATAATATTTTATTGTCTATTTTTCAGCAGCCTCCAATCTTGTGACATTTGTAAACACTTTATATGAGATTATAAAGGTACTAAAACTAGCAGACAAAGCCATTTTGATTTCTCTTCTATATACTGATAAATTACATGTAATGGTTTCTTTCCAGATTTCCTTAATGCAATACACATTATATAGCTGAAAATCACCATATACCAAATGACAAATATAAATCTATTTCTTTTCTAAAATGATTTATCTGTATAAGCTATGCTTCTGTCTATTAAAATTCATAATGCCACTATGGTAGTCTCCTCTTATCAGCAGAGAATGCTTTCCAAGAGCCTTAGTGAATGCCTGAAACCATGGATAGTGCCGAATCCATATATTATGCTTTTTTTTTGTATCTATACATACCTCTGATACAATTTATAAAATTTATAAATTTATAAAATAGGCACAGTGAGAGATAAACAGCAATAACTAACAATAAAATAGAACAGGTATAAGAATATATTACAATAAAAGTTACATGAAAGTGGCCTCTCTCTATGTTTGTTGAACAAATATACTGCCTTTTCTATCTTAAGTGCTTATGCACTGTGACCATAACTTTTGCAGTGTGACAGTTAAGACCGCAAAACTAGCATATGTTTCTTTTCCCTTCCTCACAGTTTCACAGATAGAAAATTTGTTCTTACCATGAAGTTTAGCAACTCAATCATAAGGTTTTTGTTCAGTTCCTTGTTAAACCATGAACTTACACTTCATCAATTAAAGGAAGCACTTTATGGCCTCTTTTTGGCATATCTGAATTGCCAGTATCTTTACTTGCATGCTTTGGGTTCTTAAGAAGTAGAGTTACTTGATCATAAACACAGCCTTAGCACAACAGTCAAATCGATAACCTAGGCGACCCCCGAGTGACTAGGCTGACCACAGGGCATGCTGGACAGAAGGAAGGTTCACTATGTCACAGGACAGAGTCCCGCAAGACTGCAGGAGATTTCATCACTCCACTCAGAACGGAGGTGCTGTTTCAAACATGTGAAATGCCTATTTCTGGAGTTATCCATTTCATATTTTAGAACCAGGGTTGACCACAGGGACCTGAAACCAAGGGCAGGGAAACTGTGATTAAGGGGAAACTACTGTATAATCCTTTCCCTATAAATTTGTTCCCTAACTTCAGTTCAGTTCAGTCACTCAGTTGTGTTCAGCTCTTTGCAACCCCATGGACTGCAGTAAGCCAGGCTTCCCTGTCCATCACCTCCAGTACCTGGAGCTTACTCAAACTCATGCACATTGATTTGGTGATGCCATTCAACCATCTGATCCTCTGTCATCCCCTTCTCGTCATGCCTTCAATCTTTCCCAGCACCAGGGTGTTTTCAAATGTAAGCTCTTCGCATCAGGTGGCCAATTTGAGTTTGAGCTTCAGCATCAGTCCTTCCAATGAATATTCAGGACTGATTTCCTTTAGGATGGACTGGTTGGATTTCCTTGCTGTCCAAGGGACTTGCAAGGGTCTTCTCCAACACCTCAGTACAAAAGCATTAATTCTTTGGCACTCAGGTTTCTTTATAGTCCAAATCTCACACCCATACAAGACTACTGGAAAAACCAAAGCTTTGACTAGACAGACCTTCATTGGCAAAGTAATGTTTCTGCTCTTTAATATGCTACATAAGTTGCATATAATTTTTATTCCAAGGAGTAAGTATCTTTTAATTTCATGGCTGCAGTCACCACCTGCAGTATTTTGGAGCCCCCAAAATAAAGTCTGTCACTGTTCGCACTGTTTCCCCGTCTCTTTGCATGAAGTGACAGGACCAGATGCCATGATCTTAGTTTTCTGAATGTTGAGTTTTTAGCCAACTTTTTCTCTCTCCTCTTTCACCTTCATCAAGAGGCTCTTTAGTTATTCTTTGCTTTCTGCTATAAATGTGGTGTTATCTGCATATCTGAGGTTATTGATATTTCTCCCAACAATCTTGATTCCAGTTTGTGCTTCATCCAGTCCAGCATTTATCATGATGTTCTCTGCATATAAAATACATAAGCAGAGTGACAATATACAGCCTTGATGTATTGCTTTCCCAATTTGGAAACCGGTCTGTTGTTCTATGTCCAGTTCTAACTGTTGCTTCTTGACCTCCATACAGATTTCTCAAAAGGCAGGTCAGGTGGTTTGATATTCTCTTCTCTTTAAGAATTGTCCACAGTTTGTTGTGATCCACACAGTCAAAGGCTTTGGCATAGTCAGTAAAGCAGAAATAGATGTTTTTCTGGAACTCTCTAGCTTTTTCAATGATCCAACGGATGCTGGCAATTTGATCTTTGGTTCCTCTGCCTTTTCTAAATCCAGCTTGAATGTCTGGAATTTCACAGTTCACATACTGTTTAAGCCTGGCTTGGAGAATTTTGAGCATTCCTTTGCTACTGTGTGAGATGAGTGCAATTGTGCAGTATTTTGAGCACTCTTTGGCATTGCCTTTCTTTGGGATTGAAATAAAAACTCACCTTTTTCATTCCTGTTGCCACTGCTGAGCTTTCCAACTTTGCTTGAATATTGAGTGCAGCACTTTCAAAGCATCATCTTTTAGGATTTGAAATAGCTCAACTGGAATTCCATCACCTCCACTAGTTTTGTTCATAGTGATGCTTCCTAAGGCTCACTTGACCTTGCATTCCAGGATGTCTGGCTCTAAGGTGGTGATCACACCATTATGATTATCTGGGTCATGAAGATATTTTCTGTATAGTTCTTCTGGGTATTCTTGCCACCTCTTCTTAATATCTTCTGCTACTGTTAAGTCCATACCATTTCTGTCCTTTATTGAGCCTTTTTTGTTCTTTGTTGCATGAAATGTTCCCTTGGTATCTCTAATTTTCTGGAAGATCTCTAGTCTTTCCCATTCTGTTGTTTTCCTCTATTTCTGTGGATTGATCACTGAGGAAGGCTTTCTTATCTCTCCATGCTATTCTTTGGAACTCTGCATTCAAATGCATATATCATTCCATATCATTCCTTTGCCCTTCGAGTCTCTTCTTTTGAGAGCTATTTGTAAGGCCTCCTCAGACAACCATTTTTCCCTTTTGCATTTCTTTTTTTGTGGGGATGGTCTTGACCACTGCCTCCTGTACAATGTCATGAACCTCCATCCATAGTTCTTCAGTCATTCTGTCTATCCAATCTAAACCCTTCCATCTATTTGTCACTTCTACTGTATAGTTGTAAGGGATTTGATTTAGATCATACCTGGATGGTCTAGTGGTTTTGCCTACTTTCTTCAATTTAAGTCTGAATTTGGGAATAAGGAGTTCATGATCTGCACCACAGTCAGCTCTTGGTCTTGTTTTTTGCTGACTCTATAGAGCTTCTCTATCTTTGGCTGCAAATAATACAATCAATCTGGTGATGTCCATGTGTAGAGTCTTCTCTTGTGTTGTTGGAAGAGGGTGTTTGCTACAACCAGTGTGTCCTCTTGGCAAAACTCTGTTAAGCCTTTGCACTGCTTCATTCTGTACTCCAAGGGCAAATTTGTCTGTTACCCCAGGTATTTCTTGACTTCCTACTGTTTCATTCCAGTCCCTCATAATGAAAATGACATCTTTTTTAGTGTTAGTTCTAGAAGGCCTTCTAGGTCTTCATAGAACCATTCTACTTCAGCTTCTTCAACATTACTGGTTGGTGCTTAAACTTGGATCACTGTGATATTGAATGGTTTGCCTTGGAAATGAACAGAGGTCTTTTTGTCATTTTTGAGATTACATCTAAGTACTGCATTTCGGACTCTTTTGTTGACTATGATGGCTGCTCCATTTCTTCTAAGGGATTCTTGCCCACAATAGTAGATATAATGTTTATCTGAGTTAAATTTACCTATCCTAGTCCATTTTATTTTGCTGATTTCTAAAATGTCAGTGTTCACTCTTGTATCTCCTGTTTGACCACTTCCAATTTGCTTTGATTCACGGACCTAACATTCCAGGTTCTTATGCATTATTGCTCTTTACAGCATTGGACTTTACTTCCATCACCAGTCATGTCCACAGCTGGGTGTTGTTTTTGCTTTGTCTTCATCTCTTCATTCTTTCTGGAGTTATTTCTCCCCTGATCTCCAGTAGCATATTGGGCACCTACTGACCCTGGGAGTTCATCTTTCAGTGTCCTATCTTTTTGTCTTTTTCCTAACTTACCTCAGGTTTAATTCCCAAGTGACGCTAGTGGTAAAGAACCTGGCTTCCACTGCAGGAGACACAAGAGAGTCAGGTTAGATCCCTGTTCCAGAAGGTACCCCAGAGGAGGAAATGGCAACCCATTCCAGTATTTTTCCTGGGAAATCCCATGGTCAAAGGACCCTGACAGGCTACAGTCCAAGGGCTCACAAATAGACACAACTTAGCATGTACATAGAAATGACTTAGCACCGACATAAATTTATTCCCTACTTTACTTCAGCTTTAATTATAGTACATGTGAATAGCGTGTTGGTGTCTGCAATTTCTGTATTATGCCTCCTTTAATGTTATAGCCCAGCCCTCTACTATGCTTAATTTGAATCTCTTTTCGGTCTTAAAAAGAAATCTGTCAGTAGAGTTTGGTGCCCTTAGCTGACTCAAGAAACTAGGAATTACATGCAAAAAAAGGGAAAAAAAAAAAAGTATTTTGTTAAAAGCTGTAGTTATTTAGCAAGGTTTAAAAAAAAAAAAGTGAATATTTTTAGCATGAAAGAAAGTGTTAATTAAAAATAACTATTGGGAGAGTCTTATTAATTTAAATTTTTGGTATATGTGAACTTGGTTGGAAAATCAAGGACAGGTGTAGACAAATTGTTCTATTAATTTTTGCCCTTGAGGAATAACAAATTGCTATGATGACATTTACTATTTTATTAACTCATTAAAGAGAGATGTTTGAGGAATAGTTAAAAAGCTCCTTAAGGGTATAATGAGTTAATACTTAGTGTTTAGCTGAATTTATATGAATACTTTATACTAGATAAACAATTATGGATGCACAAATATATGTTAGTCTCTGAACCTCAATTTAGATTTTTATCTAGAATCTACAGGACAATAATTTTTAATGCATTTCTAGCTATTGGATGTAAATAATTTACAAGTGTAAAAAAATATTCAATATGCTCAGTTTTAGATAAATCTTCCTGCTCTGAAGTGAGTCTGTCAAAATTCTTACCAGCAAACAATGATTGCATTGTGCCAGAATTCCTTGACAGATGATAAGCAGGGTCTAGATTCCTTTACAAGTACCCAGATCCTTTCTAAGCAGCTGCTCTTATAGGAGGTAAATTTAGTGAATTTTTAGCTATGATGGGTGGAGATGAATAGGAAGAATTGAGCATATGATTATGGGTATACTGTAACAGATATTGGGGTAAGATTCTAAAATCCTGAGTTCTGGGCCCACTCGTGTCTCTAGCTACTAATCTCAAATTAAAATGTAACCAGCATCTCTCTCTTTTAACATGTAAAATGAGAATATACTTTTTAAAAAATTAAATGTCTTATAAACTGTAATGTTATATACATGTAAGGCATTATAAATAACTAGATTCTTTTATCCTGGGCTAGTAATTGTAAACTAGAGTTAGAATACAAAGCCAATATAATAATCAGGTTTAGCAGCTTTCTCTGTCTCTGTGATCTAGTATCTCATATAATTTTTGAAGAGCTATTTTACCTCTTAAATAATTCCCTAATCATTTAATGATTGGATTGATTTTGCTCCTTTTTATCAGTTTGTAGCTAGATCATTCATGAGCCATGCTTTCCACTCCTTCTCATAATTATAACCTCTATCATCATTATTATGATATTAATAATTATTTATACATGTGAAATATTTTGTGAAAGATAGAACTGGTTTATATTACTGTGTATATAACTTGTATTACTGTGTATTTCCTTATTTTTCTTAGTTTATATTGAAGGCCACAGACCTCTTAGCATGTTTTTCATATATTATAGAGATGACAGTTTCACACTGAAGACCATACTGTTGCCCTGGCCTTTGGTCTAGTGATGTCAGTTGCATGCAGTTATGAAACTCTTAGTGACAGTCACAGTGAAAAGGAAGAATGCAGAATGAGATGTGAATAGAGAAATCAGAGAGGAGTGGCATCTTCTGATTCTGAGGAATATCTGATAATCTATGGCTGGGACAAGAGATGGTAGTGTTTGCTATGGCTTATATTTTGCCCCTGAGCTAGCTATAGTATTAATTTAATAATCTTGTATTTACAAATTCAATGTTATTTAATTGATTACAGGTTTTAAGAACTAAATGCAGCAGGTGAAACAGAATGCTGACCAATTCTTCTTGCTTTTCACTCCACTAAAATACCTTCTTTGCTGAACAGAAACAAACCTGTGGTAAGTACTAACTTGATTAATTCAGGTAAAGGGATCCTAACTACTAGGAACAAAGTGACAGTGGTAAATGATTAAGTTGTTTACATCTGCAACAAGTATTGTAAATTTCACTACATGGTATTGCTTGCAATACATAATTTGGTAGAAATATCAATATTTTGAAAGAATATTTTTGTTTTCTTTTTAGAAATGACCTCAAAAATGAATTAAAAATGCTTATAATGACTTCTGGTTTCCAATCAGGCATATACAAACCTTGAAATTTGTCTCTGTCCTAACAACAAGTGAAAAAGCTAAACAGACTGAAAAATCAACACATTTATTTGGGGACCATAAGAGCAGTGGTCTGTAACCTTCTTGGTACCAGGGATTAGATTCTTTGAAGATAATTTTTCCATGGACTGGGAAGGAGGGAGATGGTTTTGGGATGATTCAAGCCTATCACACATTTTCTGCACTTTATTTCTATTATTACATCAGCTCCAACTCAGATCATCAGGCATTAGATTCCAGAATTTGGAGACCCTTGGATAAGAGAGGGGCATTCACAGGTAAAACCGCTGACCCAAGATTGGAAAGACTGGCAGGTAAATGCAGAGATTCATGGCTTAGCACAGCAGAATTTTAGAGCTTAACCTTCTGTGGGAACAAATGTGGGGGTAAAAAAAAATCATTGTAATTGACTAATTGGTGGAAGTTCAGTGCTGGCACTCTGAGTGTTGCAACTCCAGGGGGCTGAAGTCATAGGGGTGCCTCACAATATTGTGAGGTTTACCTCCAGGAACTAGACTAGATTCTCACAGTAAATATCCAAGAAATAGCCCTTCCTGCTTCTCTCAGAGAGAAGAGGAAAAAATAATTTTTAAAATACCACAGAGTGCTCTTTTTTTTTAACAAGTTCTGATAATAATCATCACTAACATTTATTGTTGTTTACTACATGGCAGGCACTGCTAAGTGCTTTTCGTGCATTATGTTATTTTAGAGATAAGGAAAATGAGGCTTGACTAAAGAATTAGAATAGAAATCTATGAAATTAAAAAAAGAAAATTAATATAGAAAATCAATGAAACCAAAATTTATGATTATTTGAAAAGATCAATGAAATTAATAAGCCTCTAGCTAAGCTAAGAAAAAAGGGAGAGAACACAAATTAATAATACCAGAAATAAAAGAAGGGATATTAGTACAGCTCTAAGGCAATTAAAAAGTTAAGTAAAGGAATATTATAAACAACTCTGTGCCCACAAATTTAATAACCTGGGTGAAATGGCCCAATTCCTTGAAATACACAAACCTCCAAAACTCACATAAGGAGAAATAGAAAGTTTGAATAGACCTGCATCTATTTAACAAATTGAATAAATAAAAAATAGAGTATCCAAACAGAAAGCACTGACCCCAGATGGGTTCATTGATGAATTCTATCAAATATTTAGGAAATAAACCGATTCTCTACAATATTTTTTAGAGGATAGCAACAAAAGAAATGCTTCCTGAGGCATCTATGAGGCCAACATTACACTAACACAAATCAGACAACAGCTTTGCAAGAAAACTATAGTCGGTATCTTTCATGAACATAACTGCAAAAATATTCAAAAAAATTTAGCAAATTGAACCCCTAAAAGATAAAAATAATTGTGCAGCAAAACTAAGAGGATTGATTCTGGTTATATGGGCTACCAACATTTGAAAATTAAACTAATTCATCACATCAGTTGACCAAAAAAGAAATTTTATGATCATTAGCAGTAGATGCAGAAAAAGTATTTGACAAAATTCAACATGCATTCATAATAAAAACTCAGTAAAGTAGGAATAAAGGAGAACTTTCTCAACTTTATGAAGACTATTTATAAAAAACCTATATCTATCATCATGGTTAATGGTTAGAAATTTCAACTTTACCTTTAAGATCAGCTATTAAACAAGGTGATCTCTCTCGTCACTGTTTTTCAATATACTACTAGAAGTCTTTGCTAATATACTATGGGTATGTTCTAGGTCACTTCAGTCATGTCTGACTCTGAAACCCTATGGACTGTAGCCCATCAGGTTCTCCTGTCCATGCAATTCTCCAGTTAAGAATACTGGAGTGGATTGTCATGCCCTCTTCCAGGGGATCAAGAAAAAAGAAATAAAATGTATATATATTAAAAAGAAAGAAATGAAACTGCCTATGTTAATAGATGATATGATTAGCTATAGAAAAAAGCTGAAAGAATTGACAAAAAATTACTGAGATCAATAATCAGGTATAGCAAGGGTGCAGGAAACAAGGTTAATATACAAAAGTCAATTGCTTTTATACCAGCGATAGACAAATGAAATTTGAAATTAAAAACAATACAACATACATTAGCACCCCCCAAAATAATATAAAAAATCTCACAAAATGTATATAAGTTCTAGTTGAGGAAAACTATAAATCTCTGATAAATGAAATCAGAGAAGATTTAAATATATGGGGAGATAGTCCATATTGATGTACAGAAAGGAAGACTCAATATTGTCAAGATGTCTGTTCTTCCTAATTTGATATAAAGATTCAATATAATCCCAATCAAAATTCCAGAAATTTATGTTATTGATATCAATAAATTGATTCTATTCAGAATAGCCAAAACAGTATTGAAGAAGAACAAAGTTGGAGGATTGATGCTCCCCAATTTCAGGACTTACTTTAAAGCTACACCACATCAAAGCAGTGTGGTACTGGCAAAAAAAAAAAAAAAAGAAGAAGAATCAATGATACAAAATAAAGAACTCATAAATAAACTCAATATACATATTCAACTGATCTTTTAAAAAGGAGTAAGGGCAATGCAGATGAAAGATTATCAGTTCAACTAATGATACTTGAACAACTAGATATCCACATGCAAAAGAAGTGAATCAGAACAGAGACCTTGCACCCTTCACAAAATTTTCTCAAAATGGATCATGGATCTAAATGTAAAATGAAAAAGAGTAAAACTCCTATAAAATAACAGGACAAAACCTAGATGATAATGGGTATGCTGATCATAGACATACTTTATGACAGAGATAATTAAGTTGGATTTCATTAAAATTAAAAACTTCTGCAAAGGACAATATCAAGAAAATTAGAAGGCAAGCCACAGATTGGGGGAGAATAGGTGCAGAAGACACATCTAATCAAGGACTTTTATGCAAAAAAAAAAAAAAAAAAATCCTTAAAACTCAACAATAGTAAAATAAAGAAATCAATTAAAAAATGGGCCAAAGACTTTAACCTTTTACCAAAGGAGTTACACAGATGGTAAATAAACATATGAAAAGATAATCCTTATTATATCATCAAGAAAATGCAAATTAAAACAACAAATAGAAAACACTATTCACCTATTAGTATGGCCAGAATCTGTCACACTGACAACACCAAATGCTGGAGAGGATTTTGAGTAACACGAACTCTCACACATTGTTGGTGTAAAGGTTAAATAGTAAGCCACTTTAGAAAAAAACATACTCTTAACCATAAGATCCAGAAATCACACTCCTTGGTATTTACCCAAAAGAGCTAAAGTGTATGTTCACACAAAAATCTGTACATGGATGTTAATAACAGCTTTATTCATGATTGCCAAAACTTAGAAACAACCAAGATGTCCTAAAGGAGATGAACTGAAAAATAAGTGACATGTCAAGGCAATGGAATATTGTTTAGCCCTAAAAATATATTTTTGGGAGTCCAAATTTGGACTCCATATTTCGCCTTGGAGTACGGAATGAAGCAGGGCAAAGGTTAATAGAGTTTTGTCAAGAGAATGCACTGGTCATAGCAAACACCCTCTTCGAACAACACAAGAGAAGACTCTACACATGGGCATCACCAGATGGTCAACACCAAAATCAGATTGTTATATTCTCTGCAGCCAAAGATGGAGAAGCTCTATACAGTCAGCAAAAACAAGACCGGGAGCTGACTGTGGCTCAGATCATGAACTCCTTATTGCCAAATTCAGACTTAAATTGAAGAAAGTAGGGAAAACCACTAGACCATTCAGGTATGACCTAAATCAAATCTCTTATGATTATATAGTGGAAGTGAGAAATAGATTCTGGGACTAGATCTAATAGACAGACTGCCTGATGAACTATGGACGGAGGTTCGTGACATTGTACAGGAGACAGGGATCAAGACCATTCCCAAGAAAAAGAAATGAAAAAAAGCAAAATGGCTGTCTGAGGAGGCCTTACAAATAGCTGTGGAAAGAAGAGAAGTGAAAAACAAAGGAGAAAAGGAAAGATATAAGCATCTGAATGCAGATTCCAAAGAATAGCAAGGAGAGATAAGAAAGCCTTCCTCAGTGATCAATGCAAAAAAATAGAGGAAAACAACAGAATGGGAAAGATTAGAGATCTCTTCAAGAAAATTAGAGATACCAAGGGAATATTTCATGCAAAGATGGTGACAATAAAGGACAGAAATGGTATGGACCTAACAGAAGCAAAAGATATTAAGAAGAGATGGCAAGAATACACAGAAGAACTGTACAAAAAAGATCTTCACGACCAAGATAATCACAATGGTGTTATCACTCACCTAGAACCAGACATCCTGGAATGTGAAGTCAAGTGGGCCTTAGAAAGCATCACTGCAAACAAAGCTAGTGGAGGTGACGGAATCCCAGTTGAGCTATTTCAAGTCCTAAAAGACGATGCTGTGAAAGTGCTGCACTCAATATGCCAGCACATTTGGAAAACTCAGCCGTGGCCACAGGACTGGAAAAGGTCAGTTTTCATTCCAATCCCAAAGAAAGGCAATGCCAAAGGATGCTCAAACTACCACACACTTGCACTCATCTCACACGCTAGTAAAGTAATGCTCAAAATTCTCCAAGCCAGGCTTCAGCAATACATGAATCATGAACTTCCAGATGTTCAAGCTGGTTTTAGAAAAGGCAGAGGAACCAGAGATCAAATTGTCAAAATCCACTGGATCATCAAAAAACTAAGAGAGTTCCAGAAAAACATTTATTTCTGCTTTATTAACTATGCCAAAGCCTTTGACTGTGTGGATCACAATAAACTGTGGAAAATCCTGAAAGAGATGGGAATACCTTTCAGGATTTCAGGTGGTCACCTGACCTACCTCTTGAGAAACCTATATGCAGGTCAGGAAGCAACAGTTAGAACTGGACATGGAACAACAGACTGGTTCCAAATAGGAAAAGGAGTATGTCAAGGCTGTATATTATCACCCTGCTTATTTGCTTTTTTTTTTTTTTTTTTTTAAATTTTATTTTATTTTTAAACTTTACATAATTGTATTAGTTTTGCCAAACATCAAAATGAATCCACCACAGGTATACATGTGTTCCCCATCCTGAACCCTCCTCCCTCCTCCCTCCCCATACCATCCCTCTGGGTCGTCCCAGTGCACTAGCCCCAAGCATCCAGTATCGTGCATCGAACCTGGACTGGCAACTCGTTTCTTACATGATATTTTACATGTTACAATGTCATTCTCCCAAATCTTCCCACCCTCTCCCTCTCCCACAGAGTCCATAAGACTGTTCTATACATCAGTGTCTCTTTTGCTGTCTCGTACACAGGGTTATTGTTACCATCTTTCTAAATTCCATATATATGCGTTAGAATACTGTATTTATGTTTTTCCTTCTGGCTTACTTCACTCTGTATAATAGGCTCCAGTTTCATCCACCTCATTAGAACTGATTCAAATGTATTCTTTTGAATGGCTGAGTAATACTCCATTGTGTATATGTACCACAGCTTATTTAACTTCTGTTTAGAGTACATCATGAGAAATGCTGGGCTGGAAAAAGCACAAGCTGGAATCAAGACTGCAGGGAGAAATATCAATAACCTCAGATATGCAGATGACACTACCCTTATGGCAGAAAGTGAAGAAGAACTAAAAAGCCTCTTGATGAAAGTGAAAGTGGAGAGTGAAAAAGTTGGCTTAAAGCTCAACATTCAGAAAACGAAGATCATGGCATCTGGTCCCTTCACTTCATGGCAAATATATGGGCAAACAGTGGAAACAGTGTTAGATTTTATTTTGGGGGGCTCCAAAAGCACTGCAGATGGTGATTGCAGCCATGGAATTAAAGATGCTTACTCCTTGAAAGGAAAGTTATGCAACCTAGATAGCATATTCAAAAGTGGAGACATGATTTTGCCAACAAAGGTCCGTCTAGTCAAGGCTATGGTTTTTCCAGTGGTCATGTATGAATGTGAGAGTTGAACTGTGAAGAAAGCTAAGCACTGAAGAATTGATGCTTTTGAACTGTGGTGTTTGAGAATACTCTTGAGAGTCTCTTGGACTGCAAGGAGATCCAACCAGTCTGTCCTAAAGGAGATCAGTCCTGGGTGTTCATTGGAAGGACTGATGCTGAAGCTGAAACTCCAATACTTTGGCCACCTCATGTGAAGAGTTGACTCACTGGAAAAGACTCTGATGCTGGGAGGGATTAGGGCAGGAGGGGAAGGGGACGACAGAGGATGAGATGGCTGGATGGCATCACTGACTCGAAGGACATGAGTCTGAATGAACTCCGGGAGTTGGTAATGGACAGGGAGGCCTGGTGTGCTGCAATTCATGGGGTCACAAAGAGTCGGACACGACTGAGCGACTGAACTGAACTGAACTGATTATGAGGGAATCTAAGCAAGTGTGGAAACAGATGTTATATGGAAAATCTCTTTACTCCCTCTTAATTTTGTTGTAAACCTTAAACTGCTTTTAAAAAATAGTCTTAAATAAAAAGACATGTACCATTAAGATTGTAAGATTATTAGAATTCTAAAATATAGAAAAGCATTTGATAAGGGTGATCAAATTTCAGGTAAATGATCATTTAATAGAGCATCAAAATGTGTGTTTTAATTAAATTGGTATTAGAGTCATGATCTTAGGATCATCAGAGACTAACATGTTAAAGAGTATAGATTCTAAATCTTGACTACAGAGATGCTGTATTGATGGATTTTGGATGTTGTATCTAAAATCCTGTGATGGATTTTAGCGAGTTTGTGTTTTATATAGATAACTCAGATGTTGTTTTTGTTTGTTGTTGTTTATTTGTTGTCATGTCCAACTCTGTAATATAAACAACTATTTCTTAGACAATTTTATCAAGAGCTATAAAATTCCCAGCTGAATAGTGGATATTAGAGTCTTATGGGTTTTAACTTATTATTGGGGACAACCCGGAAAATCCACATAGGGACTTTGAGAATCCTACTCCTGCTGCTGCTAAGTCACTTCAGTCATGTCCGACCCTTAGCAACCCCATGGACTGCAGCCCACCAGGCTCCTCTGTCCATGGGATTTTCCAGGCAAGAGTACTGGAGTGGGGTGCCATTGCCTTCTCCATTGAGAATCTTACCAATGTCATTTAACCACAGGTCCTCATAAACTAATACTGTTAACTACTATTGAATATAGCCAAGCTTTTGTCCTCTTTATGACTGCACTGAGAGAAATTGGATAATACTAATTCCTTTAAAGTCTCTCTTGTTTATAAAAACTCTTCTATATATATATATATATATATATATATATATATATATATATATATATATAAAACATGTAGACATTTGTCCCATTGTTTTACATAGTCAAACTGTGGTTGACGAAGAATTTCTCTATGATTCATTTTATAGAGAAATCCATTTATGGTAGGGATAAGTTTTCTTAGATGAAAGAGCTTCCTGGTGGAGTCTAGAGAGAGTTAAAGGACACATTTTGCTTTTCTTCCATCATCTGCACACAATTATTGAGGAGGTAAAACCATAAGACTATCACACTGTTAATGTTTATTATCTTTAAGTCCAAGAATAAGAATGGTAGGAGTAGTCTATGCGTATTTTTTGACCATTGCATTTCCTAAGAAGTAAATATGAATACCCTTTGGGTCTGTCTCTGGGTGTTTATGTTTCATTTCATTGTATGAAATTTCCTAAGAAATCAGTCTTGGGTTTGTCAAACACTCAAACACAAAGATATCATATTTATCCATAAATAAATGAAAAAATAAATACAAATAAATGTATATATATTCATGTCTATATTTAGAACATACTAAGCACAGCAGACATGTTGATAAGTCATGGATAAGATACAATTATGGACAAATACTGTCATAAGGAAAAATTCATAATATGCTATGTATCAAATAGAGAGTAATAAAGGTCAAATGAGGTGGAAAAGTTACTTGACATTTCAGAGTGCAAGAAAGAGCATATCTACTTGGTGAGGATTGGTTAAGGGTATATCTGAAGAAGATAAATGAGTTTATTCATAGAGATGACAAGTGATTACTTTAATCCAAAAGAAGAATAAACAAAGACAGGAAATCTGGAAAATATCTAAGGTATTTATGGAAGTAAGCAAATCACTTTGTATGATGAGTGATAGAGAAAATATGTTTTGGGCTCTCGAGGTAAATATAATGCCAGACAATGGACACAACCAACAATTTCCTAGATGTCCAGTAAATGCTGGTTTCTTGCTGATCATAAAGAAGACATATTATAACCCTTACCAATTACATAGAGCAGAGTCAGGATTTCCTCTCAAAACGTGGGAAAGATAGAATTTAAAAAAAAAAAGGCAAGTTGAATTGGTACATCTGGGAAACTGGCCTGAATATCAGGAATTTGACTATGTTTATATTCTGTACCTCTCAATTCTGATATATATTTGCTGTTGCTGTTCAGTCACTAAGTCACATGTGACTCTTTGCAACCCCATGGACTGCAGTACACCAAACTTCCCTGTCCTTAACTATCTCCCTGAGTTTGCTAAAACTCATGTCCATTGAGTTGGTGATGCCATCCAACCATCTCAATCTCTGCCACCCACTTTTCCTCCTGCCTTCAATCTTTCCCAACATCAGAATATTTTCCAATGAGTTGTCTCTTTGTATCAGGTAGGCAAAATACTCGAGCTTCAGCTTCAGCATTAGTCCTTCCAATGAATATTCAGGGTTGATTTCCTTTAGGATTGGTGGGTTTGATCTCCTTACTCTCTAAGCAACTCTCAAGAATCTTCTCCAGCACCACAGTTTGAAAGCATCAATTCTTCAGCACTCAGCCATCTTTATGGTCCAACTCTCACATCTGTACATGATGACTGGAAAAACCATAGCTTTGACTAGAGGGACTTTTGTCAGCAAAGTGGTCTCTGCTTTTCAATATGCTGTCTAGGTTTGTCATAGCTTTTCTTCCAAAGAGCAAGCGTCTTTTTATTTCATGGTTGCAGTCACCATCCACAGTGATTTTGGAGCTCAAGAAAATAAAATCTGCCACCGTTTCCATCTTTACCCTATCTATTTGCCATGAGGGGATGGGACTGGATGCCATGATCTTTGTTTTTTGAATGCTGAGTTTTAAACCAGTTTATTTACTCTCCTTTTTCACCTTCATCAAGGGAATCTTTTGTTCATTTTTGCTTTCTGCCATTAAGATAGTATCATCTGCATATCGAAAGCTATTGATATTTCTCCCTGCAGTCTTGATTCCAACTTGTGAGTCATCCAGCCCAGTGTTTTGCATGATGTACTCTGCATAGAAGTTAAATAAGCAGGGTGACAATATACAGCCTTAATGTACTCTTTTCCCAATTTTGAACCAGTTCACTGCTTCATGTGCAGTTGCTTCTTCCATGCTATTACTTCTTGACCCGCATACAGATTTCTCAGGAAGCATGTAAGGTAGTCTGGTATTCCTCTCTGTGTAAGAATTTTCCAGTTTGTTGTGATCCATACAGCCAAAGTCTTTCACAAAGTCAATGAAGCAGAAGTAGATGTTGTTCTGGGATTATTTTGCTTTTTTTATGATTCAGTGGATATTGGCAACTTAATCTCTGGTTCCTCTGCCTTTTCTAAATCCTGCTTGTATATCTGGAAGTTCTTGGCTCATGTACTGTTGAAGCCTAGCTTGGAGGATTTGAGCATTACCTTGCTTGAATGTGAAACGAGTGCAATTGTGTGATAGTTTGAACGTTCTTTGACATTGTCCTTCTTTGGACTTTGAAATGAAAACCAATCTATTCCAGTCCTGTGGGCACTGCTATATTTTCCAAATTTGCTGGCATACTGAGTGTAGCTCTTTAGCACCAACATCTTTTAGAATTTGAAATAGCTCAATTGGAATTGCATCACCTCCACTAGCTTTGATCCTAGTGATGCTTCCTAAAGGTCCACTTGACTTCACACACCAGATGTCAGGCTCTAGGTGAGTGATCATACCATTGTGGTTATCTGGGTCATTAAAACCTTTTTGTACAGTTATTGTATTCTTGCTAACTCTTCTTAACCGCTTCTGCTTCTGTTAGGTCCTTGCTGTTTCTGTCCTTTATTGTACCCATCTTTGCATGAAAGTTTCCTTTGGTATCTCTATTCTTGAAGAAATCTCTAGACTTTCCTATTGTCTTGTTTTCCTCTGTTTCTTTGCGTAATTGTTCACTTAATAACGGTTTCTTCTCTCTCCTTCCTATTCTTTGGAACTCTGCATTCATTTGGGTATATATATTATAGGGTATCATGTGGATGTATAATATCTAGGGTTGATAAGTTGTGATTGGTTCAGATGAGATGGTCTGTGATTATAGTTAGAATGACTTGTGTCTGGAACTTAACAGAAACTGTCTTAATTAGAGAAGCTTATATATTCATGTATATGGTATATGTATGTATGTATGTGTAATATATATGTACATGTATGTAGATGGAAGCATATGTTATATATGTGCATGCATATGCATCTGTATGTTATATATGCATGTATATGTTCCTCAGTTGCCTCTACATTATTGCCCACCACTATGATTTCTGATGAACTCAGGATGCTTCACATTTCTTGGGCAACTTGCTAATTCCTCTGGCTCTGAATCATCTGAACTGACTAATTTCTATATATATTTTTTAATTTTTTTAATTAATTTTATTTTATTTTTAAACTTTACATAATTGTATTAGTTTTGCCAAATATCAAAATGAATCCACCACAGGTATACATGTGTTCCCCATCCTGAACCCTCCTCCCTCCTCCCTCCCCATACCATCCCTCTGGGTCGTCCCAGTGCACCAGCCCCAAGCATCCAGTATCGTGCATTGAACCTGGACTGGCATCTCGTTTCATACATGATATTTTACATGTTTCAATGCCATTCTCCCAAATCTTCCCACCCTCTCCCTCTCCCACAGAGTCCATAAGACTGTTCTATACATCAGTGTCTCTTTTGCTGTCTTGTATATTTTAAATAACTAACTTATTTCATGTCACCATGAACTTTGTGTCTCATATTTCCTTAAATGTGTAGTTTCAATTAATACTTATCAACAGTACAGTTGAGCAGGAGATCTATCTTCTGAATAAATTTATTTGAAATAGCAGTTCCTCTAAAAATGACATACTGCACACATGTAAGTATTTCCCTGGCAATCCTCACATAGTACAGACTGGTACTTGAAGATGTCAGAGGCTAGGATAAACAGGAAGGCTTTCTGTTTGTAGGAGTGTCAGTGTAGCACTTAGTCAGCAAAACTTCTGGACTCTGATAAAAAGAATAGGACAGTATGTAACTCAAGGAGAGATTAAGATTGGACTAAAAATTACACTTTGAAACACTGAAGTTTCTCATCACTCTATCACCCTTGCTTACTGTCAAGAGAAATTTCAAATTTTCCTTCATTCTGGTTCCCTAGAGATAATCAAACTCATGGAAGGAGTAATTACTGCGTCTTGGTTGATTCTGAGAAATAACACTGTCACAATCTATAATGAGACCATATGCTAAAGATTAGTTTTTCCACCTACAGCTCAAAAATAATCTTTTTATTTTAGGAACTGAAAAGTAGAATAGGAAATGAAAAGTATTCTGACAGAAAGGAGCCTCTTGATGAAGCCTGAATAGAGAATATCATGGACAAAGTACCTTTTCCAATTATAGTCTCTCTTCAAGTATGCTTTAGGTTAGCATAACTACTAGAAGAATGTGATTGCTGTAATAACAAAGATCTGAGTCCCAGGAGATAGCATTGTGTTGTGGAAAAGATACTAGTAGTCAGGTTTCCCTGCACCTAAATATAGAAAAATTGTTGTCAATTTTGATTCCAAGGGAGGAACAAACAATGATGGATGTTAAATATGAGATATATGAGAGATGAGATGCCCCAGGTGGTGATGCTATATTGTGGAGAAACAGAATAGAAACATAAGATTGTGTGTGTGTGTGTGTGTCTGTGTGTGTGTGTCTGTGGGAGTGTGTGTTAGTTGCTCGATCATGTCTGCCTCTTTGCAACCCCCTGGACCATAGCCAGGTTCCTCTGTCCATGAAATTCTTCAGGCAAGAATACCTGGAGTGGGTAGCCATTCCCTTCTCCAGGGGATCTTCCCAACCAGGGATCAAACCCAGGTCTCCTGCATTGCAGGCAGACTCCTTTACACATCTGAGCCACCAAGGAAGTCCAACCTAAGATGAATAGGCAACTATTAGCCCATTGTACTCAATATATAATCTATTGTGTTTACAGAAGATGCACTGTATGATCAGTCTTTAGGTGGTGATGCTTGCTTCCAAAAGTGATATCTATACCCCTAAAGGCAAGAAGAATAGGATGGTAAGCACTTGCTTAATATTTTTTGAATGCATCTGTCAATGTATGGAGCCATTAGCCACATTTGGGATATCTGTTATTTGCAGGAAAAAAATTTCAGTTGACACAAAAGGAGGAAAATTTTTGATGCTAAATTTACTCATGTTTCTATAGTTTATACCCTCTATGTGTTCCTTAACAACACTCTGAGACTTGGGTCAATCATTTGCAAGGCTTCTGTGGCATCATGAACCAGGAAAGTCTTCAAACATATTTAGGTTCAATTTCCTTCATCTACTATTTAACAGAGGAATACATATGAATATCTGTCAAAAATTTTCTTGCTCTGACATTCTACAATTGCTCTCAAATGGTAACAAATGGTTTAAGTCATGGCCCTGCTTGAATTTGACTTATTTTCAGAAATTTTTAAGGCCTGAACGACCTGTGCATGCCGCTTGTGTGTCACTTGAATTGTTCTCTATTGATTGAAGTCACAGAGGGATACCCATTTGCTGCTATTCCATTTTTGAATTTATACTTAAAATAAAACAACTTTTGATATTGGGGACAAGGAAACAGCCTGCCTACTCTTTAATATTGACTAGGTCTGTCAAATAAAGTTGTACAGTATTTACCCTGCACAAAAGTGGTTGAGCTAGGGAACTTAGGGGACAAAATGTCAACCACCATCTGTTTGCCAATCCATATATTCTGTTGTGAAACCTTTTACCAAAAGAGCAACTTTTTCTAATTTGTGCAAAGTTGAGATTGATTTATCTGTACTTACATGAATGACTGGACTAGAGTGACTAATAAGCTATGCTCTCTATATTAAGTGGAATTTTTGAATCATATTTTCCAACTGCACCTCTGTTAAAACCACTTCTATTTGGTCATTGGTCTGTACTGGTCAGGGGAGATCCCCTGGAGAAGGAGACGGCAATCCACTCTAGTGTTCTTTCCTGAAAAATCCCATAGACATAGGAGCCTTGCAGGGCTAAAGTTCATGGTATGACAAAAGAGATGAACATGACTGAGCAACTAAACACAAACAACAACAAAACAGCTGTCACTGAAAAGACTTCTCAGTTGGTGCTGGCAGAAAAACAGATGGTTCTGTTAATATAAATAATTAACTACAGACGTGTTCCATGAACTGGTTTAATTTTATATGTCTTTAATGGAGTTTTCTATGTTTATGTTTGTATGATGTGTGTTTTCAGTATGTGTGTATTCACATATATTGCAAACTATAATAAGAGTGTTCCCAATCATTATTGATAAAGCTCAACATTCAGAAAACTAAAATCATAGCATCTGGTCCCATCACTTTATGGCAAATAGATGGGGAAACAGTGGAAAAAGTGGTTGAGTTTAATTTGGGGGGCTCCAAAATCACTGTAGATGGTGACTGAAGCCATGAAATTAAAAGGCGTTTACTCCTTGGAAGGAAAGTTATGACCAACTTAGACAGCATATTCAAAAGCAGAGACATTGCTTTGCCAACAAAGGTCTGTCTAGTCAAGGCTATGGTTTTTCCTGTCATCATGTATGGATGTGAGAGTTGGACCGTGAAGAAGGCTGAGCACCAAAGAATTGATGCTTTTGAACTGTGGTGTTGGAGAAGACTCTTGAGAGTCCCTTGGACTGCAAGGAGATCCAACCAGTCAATCCTAAAGGAGATCTGTCCTGAATATTCATTGGAAGGACTGATGTTGAAGCTGAAACTTGAATACTTTGGCCACCTGATGCAAAGAGCTGACTTATTAGAAAAGACCCTGGTACTGGGAAAGATTGAAGGCAGGAGGAGAAGGGGACAACAGAAGATGAGATGATTGGATGGTATCACCGACTCCATGGAGATGAGTTTTAGTAAACTCTGGGAGTTGGTGATGGACAGAGAGGCCTGGCATGATGTGGTCCATGGGGTCACAAAGAGTCGGACGTGACTGAGTGACTGAACTAAACTGAACTGATGTGGAGAGGACAGTATTGAGGGGGAGTCAGATCTGTTTTCTTATTCCACCAGATCAGCCACCTAATTTCATCCCTGGATAAGTGAAGACTACCAAGATTTCTGTGTACTTCCCATATATTCATCCTCCTGGTTTTGAGAAAATAAATACTTGCTAAGTGCTTAACAACTCGTTTACAAGATAAATTACATAAGGTGTATGTAACATGACCGGCTCACACGAAACTTTCAATACACAATAAATTGAATTATAGAAGTAAAATAAATAGCTATAAAAGCCATCAATTTGTGTTGCAGCTCAATTTCACATTTTGTAGAAAGTGAAATTTGGCTAAGAGTGGTGACTTTATGTGTCTGCAATCACACTGATGCTAGTGGCACACAAAATTCATTTTAACTGCACTGGACTTTCAGGACTTCTGAGTCAATCTCATACAGTAGATATGATCATGAACTCTGGATTCCAAATGCAGTTCTGAATCTTGGCTTCACCATATACTTACCTGGGTTACACTAAACAACTAAGTTAAATTCTCTATGTCTCTGCATTATCTCCTGTAAATTAGAAAAAATAATAACATTTACTTCTTTTTGTGTGAATTCAGTAAGTTAAAGTGCTTAGATCAAGAACTATACTAGGAAATCAACCCTGAATATTCATTGAAAGGACTGATGCTGAAGCTGAAGCTCCAATATTTTGGCCACCTGATGCCATTGAGTTGGTGATGCCATCCAACCATCTCATCCTCTGTCATCCCCTTCTCCTCCCACCCTCAATCTTTCCCAGCACCAGGGTCTTTTCCAATGAGTCAGTTTCTCACATCAGGTGGCCAAAGTATTGGAGTTTCAGCTTCAGCAGCAGTCCTGCCAATGAATATTCAGGGTTGATTTCCTTTAGGATGGACTGGTTGAATCTCCTTGCAGTCCAAGGGACTCTCAAGAGTCTTCTCCAACACCACAGTTCAAAGTAGTGTCTCTGCTTATTAATATGCTGCCCAGGTTGTTCATAACTTTTCTTCCAAGGAGTAAGTGTCTTTTAATTTCATGGCTGCAATCACCATCTGCAACGATTTTGAAGCCCCCCAAAATAAAGTCTGTCACTGTTTCCACTGTTTCCCCACCGATTTGGCATGAAGTGATGGGACCAGATGTATGATCTTAGTTTTCTGAATGTTGAGTTTTAAGCCAACTTTTTCACCCTCCTCTTTCACTTTTATTAAGAGGCTTTTTAGTTCTTCTTTGCTTTCTGCCATAGGGTGGTGTCATCTGCATATCTGAGGTTATTGATATTTCTCCCGGTAATCTTGATTCCAGCTTGTGCTTCATTCAGTCCAACATTTCTATGATGTTCTCTGCATATACATTAAATAAGCAGAGTGACAATATGCAGCCTTGACATACTCCTTTCCAAATTTGGAACCAGTCTGTTGCTCCATGTCCAGTTCTAACTGTTGCTTCTTGATCTGCATACAGATTTCTCAAGAGGCAGGTCAGATGGCCTGGTATTCCCATCTGTTGAAGAATTTTCCGCAGTTTGCCGTGATCCACACAATCAAAGACTTTGGCATAGTCAATAAAGCAGAAATAGATTTTTTCTGGAACTCTTGCTTTTTTGATGATTCAATGGATGTTGGCAATTTGATCTCTGGTTCCTCTGCCTTTTCTAAATCCAGCTTCAGCATCTGGAAGTTCATGGTTCACATACTGTTGAAGCCTGACTTGGAGACTTTTGAGCCTTACTTTGCTAGTGAGTGAGATGAGTGCACATGAGTTATAAACCATCAATAGAATATTTCTAATGGTGTCCATATGAATCTTGCTGAAAAGATAAGGGTTTTCTAAGTTTTTAGCCTTTAGCATGCCACTGCTTCTTGACTCTGTGACTGTAACCATCCTCAGGGGATCAGTTGCAAGGGAAAAAAAGAGAGAGAAACGGAGAAAATGGATAACTCACCAATACATATGTTGCTATGTCTTATTTTTCCCCTCCAAAATTCATTTTCTTTTTTTTTTTTTTTTTGGCACTTTTCAGAATCCTCAGGTAGTTGCTTTATATACTTTGTCTAGAGATTTTAGCTGTAATCAACAGCTTTGAACTGTTGTAATCAACAGGTTTGAAGTGTTTACTCCATGTAGTCTCAAACCAAGATACGTTGTGGGGGACTTTTCCGACATTTAAGCAGCAGATGTTTTTAACAGCTCAATGGCTTGAGGAAAAGATTATGAAATAATAATAACAATTGTCAACTTAAAAAAATGCAAAACATGAGAGTTGTGAGTTAAGTTGCATTTGAGGCAAAATGAGGACTGCAGTCTGGGAGACAGCAGCTCAGATAACTTTGAAAAACTGCTCCAAAGAGGCTTGGGGGGAAAGTCAATATATATGTGATTTTGGTAAAGGCAGAATATGTGCAGTCAAGCACATATTCTACATATTCTACAAAAGTAGAAACCTTTTCAGAAGGTTTCTACTAGTTTTGTGAGGCTGTTGTTAGTCATGAGGAACACTCATCACCAAGAAGGATTTTAATGCTTTTCCAGATATGAGGAGATAAAAGAAGTGGAGATTCCTTAAAAAACTGGAAATAGAACTGCCTTATGATCCAGCAACCCCACTGCTGGGCATACACACTGAGGAAACCAGAAGGGAAAGAGACACGTGTACCCCAATGTTCATCGCAGCACTGTTTATAATAGCCAAGACATGGAAGCAACCTAGATGTCCATCAGCAGATGAATGGATAAGAAAGCTGTGGTACATATACACAATGGAGTATTACTCAGCCATTAAAAAGAATACATTTGAATCAGTTCTAATGAGGTGGATGAAACTGGAGCCTATTATACAGAGTGAAGTAAGCCAGAAGGAAAAACATAAATACAGTATACTAACGCATATATATGGAATTTAGAAAGATGGTAACAATAACCCGGTGTACGAGACAGCAAAAGAGACACTGATGTATAGAACAGTCTTATGGACTCTGTGGGAGAGGGAGAGGGTGGGAAGATTTGGGAGAATGGCAATGAAACATGTAAAATATCATGTAGGAAACGAGTTGCCAGTCCAGGTTCGATGCATGATGCTGGATGCTTGGGGCTGGTGCACTGGGACGGCCCAGAGGGATGGTATGGGGAGGGAGGAGGGAGGAGGGTTCGGGATGGGGAGCACATGTATACCTGTGACGGATTCATTTTGATATTTGGCAAAACTAATACAATTATGTAAAGTTTAAAAATAAAATAAAATTAGAGGAAAAAAAAAAAAAAAGAATTGGGGTCATAAAATCAGGTCTTGAAAATAACTGTCTAAAGACTTGCCTTTCCAGTTTTACTCAGAGCGCAGTGTCTTAATTATGCTCTTCACCCTGAACTATTTTCAGGGAGTGTAGAAGGTCAGCAGGTGGAGCAGCACATGATTTAATCCTTGTTGAGGTAGATGTGCCAGTTTGTAGTTGACACATAATAATGATAATTAGCATATTGAGTCTTTACCATATATCAACTACATTTTCCTTTATTATATTTTATTTTCATGCAATCTAATAAAAAACTATATTGTGCCCACGTCACAACAACAGAATCAAAGACTCAGAAAACTTAAGCAATGTATCCAAGAACACATTAGGAAGTATTAATAGAAGTGTGATTGAACCACAAGCCTGTAACCTGTAGGACCTATTTACCATCTATATTACCTATAGTCAACTTCTTGTTCTGCTTTGCAATCTCTTCTAAGGCAGCTCAAGAAAGAGAATGTGGGCTAGGGAAAACCTGTATTTTAATTTGGCTGTGTGCTTTGGACAAAGTGTTATGTTTTCTAAGTTCTACTCCTCTATAAATTGGAGATAAACTCCTTTATGTATATTTTTCAATGAAAACCAGAGAGCAAACATGTAAAGAACCTGTCTCAATTTATGGAAAAATGACAAGAACACAATAAGCTCTAGGTACTACTATTTTTATTTTAAAAATGTAAATATAAATTCTAGTATACAAAGATTCCCTGCATGACAAGTCACTTCAGTTGTGTCTGAATCTTTGCAACCCTATGGACCATAGCCCATCAGGCTTATATGTCAATGGGATTTTTCCGGCTTGAATACTGGAGTGGTTTGCTATGCCCTCCTCCAGGGGATCTTCGACCCAGTATGTAAATATTGTTATTGATGTTTATGGTAAGTTAATTTTAAAAATTTTGTAATTTAGCCAATATTTACCCTGAGAAAAGATGAAAATTGGCTTTAGAAATCAAAGTTACTATTTTAAAATCATATATCATTTTAATGTTAATATATAATTATTGAAAAGTTACAGTATCATCTTACTTTTTTTTTGGTATAAAAATAGATTTAGGAATGGTGTTTTGGAAACTGAAGAGAAAATAAAAGATAAGGACTGTGATATTGAATATGCTAATAAATAATGTAATATGTAGGCTTTTGCAAACTAATTTTGCCATTTCTCCCACTAGAACTTTCCTGTTTGCTGTGAATGTAAATGCATGTTCAGAAATTTACTAACTTAACATTTTAGCAAAGTGAGTGACAAAAACAAAAACAGGTCCCTCTTGTCAGAAAAATGAAAGGCAAAGGAAGAAAGCATTCTAGCTAAATTCAGAATCAGAGATAAAACTTTAGGTAATGCTAAGCTAGGCCTGAGCTGCAAGGGAATTGTATCTTGACCTTTACAAAGATCTGGAAAGGTCAAGTGATCTGGAAGCTAGATCAGTCTCCTGTGGCAGAAATTTCCTGAGGCTTGTCTAGACTTGACCTTACTTACTTTAAGTAATGATGTTTATATACTGACAAATATTTTGATCAGTAAAAGTAGCACACTCAAATAAGTACAGTTATCATTTTAAAGATTTCTCTGCTAGCCTAAAGAACCTACTTTTTCCTCAAAATAATTTTATTTTGAGAAACATATTATACTGATTCATAATCAAGGAGAAGTCAGCAAATGGCCCACACTGACTAATTCAAAAATAAAAAAGGAATAATGCCTGGGGAGTTGCTGATATGAGAGAAAACAGGATGTATTAACTTGAATCACAATAGCAATTTATTACTTATTCAATTTTCTTTCAACATATTTATTGAGTGCCCACAATATGCCAGAAGGCATGACTAGACCCTGCAAATACGAAGATGAGCAATGGAGACCTCGACTAGCTCTCATGGAGAACAGAGTTAAATGAGGTAAACAACAACATAATTGTGGAAAGAAATATGATATTTTAACTTTATAAGAAAAGTCCGAGTGTTTCATGGGAGCATTAGTAGTAAAAATACTTAGTCTGAGAGGTGAGACAGAACTTTCCCGAGAAAGTGATGATTGGGCTAAAATTAAAATCAAATGGAAATTTAATTATATGAAGGGGAACAGGGTAGGCAAAGGGAGAAACGCTCCAGATATTTCAATGTGGATTCTATTCAGTAACAGATGGCACATTCAAAAGAAGTTAACTGAAAATAATTTAAGGCAAGGGTTAAAAGAATCCACAAGGTAATGATGAAGCACAAAGGAAGGAGAATAAACGTAAAATCCTTGCATGTTTTGTTCTGACAGGGCAAGGTGAAGGTGTTGTGCATAACCAGTGTATCTGGAGCCATGGGAAAAGTCCAGGAAGGAAGTTATAATTGGTTATTGAACAGGATTATAAGTGATTGAACAGGATCAGAAAAAAACCTGTGACATGGCAGAGAGGAAAGGGAGAGGATCTCCGTACATCCCTACAATATCCTGCTAGTGAGTACAGGTGGGGTGAAGGAAGGATAACCAGAACATTTGTCAAATGGAATAACTTGTTCAGAGGGAGACAAGAATGAAAGAACACAGAATACATTCCATTTGATTTACGGGTGCATAAAGCATGCTAAAATGCCTACTTTTTCTCTGTCAGGGATTCTGAAAAGTTTAGGAAGCAGAATATGAAGTGTATACCTTGAAGAAGGATATGGACCTTTTTTTTTTTTTTCACGAGGTATTTCTGTATTTAAAGAGTCAATACAGATATTAAAGAAACTTTAGAAAGGAAATGAGAGAAAAGGTTCTGTGAAAATTTAGAGAAGCTGAGATTTTAGATTCAATGATTTTATAATGATTTTTCAATGTCAGTTCATTTTATTAAGGCAAAAATATTATTCTAACTATAAAGTTATTCATGATATGTGTTAAAGATGGTGAGGCAAACTTTATTTGGGGAGACTATTAGACTAAGGTTCAGAGAAGACAATGGCACCCCCTCCAGTACTCTTGCCTGGAAAATCCCATGGACAGAGGAGCCTGGTGGCCTGCAGTCCATGGGGTCGCTAAGAGTCAGACACGACTGAGCGACTTCACTTTCACTTCTCACTTTCATGCATTGGAGAAGGAAATGGCAACCCACTCCAGTATTCTTGCCTGGAGAATCCCAGGGATGGGGGAGCCTGGTGGGCTGCCATCTATGGGGTCGCACAGAGTTGGACATGACTGAAACAACTTAGCAGCAGCAGCAGCAGTAGACTAAGGTTAGGGAACCATTGAGATGAACCACTGCAAGGAGATAAAATCAGTCAATCCTAACGGAAATCAGTCCTGAATATTCATTGGAAAGACTGATGATGAAGCTGAAACACCAATATTTTGGCCACCTGAAGCACAGAACTGACATTGGAAAAGACCCTGATGCTGGGAAAGATTGAAGGAAGAAGGAGAAGGGGATGACAGAAGATGAGATGGCTGGATGGTATCCCTTACTTGATGGGCATGAGTTTGAGTAAGCTCCAGAAGTTGGTGATGGACAGAGAAGCCTGGCATTCTATAGTCCATGGGGTTGCAAAGAGTCAGACATGACTGAGTGACTGAACTGAACAGAATTGGGATGGATTTTGCAGAGAGGGCAACAGACTGAGTTCAACTGCAAATACAACAAGAAAAAGTGGGATTTATATTCAAAGAACAGGATGGAGATCAGTAATAAGAAATTTTCTTAGAAGAAATATTAGTGGTAAGGATGGGGTGGGGGGTTTCTGGCTAATAAGATTTTTGTTAAAGACAGGCTAGGACATTAATCCTAGTGTGTAGTTAAAGATTATACCCAATCAGATATCAAGGGTGATTAGTTATCAATGATGGAGAGTTTTGGCTAATTTGATTTAGCAGGATTTTTGCTAAAATTGAACAGACCATACAAGACATACACAAAAGCTGAAGAGTAGGGCCTTTGAGAAGATATTATAGATGAGTCTGAGTAGAATTTGATCAAGAAAAGAATCTTAGTCATAACTGTAAAGCTATTTCTTAAATTACATAGCACTGTAAGACTTAAAAGAGGATTAACATAGATCATGGCCTATGCTTGCTTCTGAGAGTGGTCAAGGGGTGAAGTTTACTAGGGAACCCATTATGAATCAAGGGAGTAAAAACCCAAACCTTCATTTAGTAGAGATGAAAGAAGTAACTAGTCCAAATCTCAGGAGGTTATAGATAATCATCATGAAGAGGATGTGTAAGGAACAAACTCAAAATGTAGTGGAATCAGATTTCTACCAAGAGGCTGTGATGCCTTGATTCTCTCATCCTAAAACAGTAATTCATTCTCCAGTCAGAAGATGCACTGCATATAAGTATGTCTCATGTCCATGCTTTAGACTAGGGGCAGTTTTACTGACCTCAGTGTCCAGAAATGAGGACCAGAAATAACATTGTCTGTAGGCACTGTACTGTCATATTTATGATATAAATAGCAAAAGCTTGTTCATGATTCATTATTTGTGAGTGCATCACTACTTTTTTCACTGACATTGAACAGAAAGAAAACCATGATTGATGAGCAAGAGAGAACATTGACGAAAAAAGATAAAATGTCATAAGGTCAGTTCAGAAGTAACTGAGCAGCTGGCACAGAATTTTTAAACAGTCTTTATTGTGATAAGGGATTGCATTTAATATGAGCGTTTTTTTCCTAAAATTGTGGATATGGAATTCACTAAAAATAATTGTATACATATGAACAAAATGCTATTTTTATAAGCACACAGTATCTTAATATCTATTATGAGGCTGGGTTCCCACTGAAAATATTTTCAATTTATAGAGTAATAATATACTTATCCATTGGTCTTACTTAAAAAGCTACATTGAATGGAGATATAGAAAAGCACTGACCTCCGGGTATGATGGAACAGGAAATGTATATAGGGAATGAAATAGATGTATGAAATGTAGATAAAAGTTACCCTTTAAAGAGAAATTCAAGTACCATTGCTCTCTAAATTTGCTGAACTGTATATAGTGGCAAACATACAACCTAGTCTATGAAATATGAACATTTCAAAAAGTTCTTTGGTTTAAACTTGTAAAAGGACACACTAGAGCTTACAGAGAGAAAAGCAAAGGAAGATCTGAGAACTCACAACTGGTTTGCTCTCAGGATTCTTAGAAGATTATGTTTGTTACATATATAAAACTGCTAAGATTTAATATAAATAGGATAAAACTTGTGTTCTAAAAGAATGGCAATCATATAATTAATTTCAGGGTTTCATTTTTCATTTAGGTTAAACAAAATTGTTTAACTTTGCTTTAGAAAGAATAGGAAACTGACCCAGATAATCTGCATAGTAGATATGAAACTCTTTGTAAGTGAGAGAATAATCCAGGAGTCAAACTGATAATATCCTCTGATTGTTTGTCTGACTCTTTGCAACCTCATGAATGGCAGCCCACCAGGCTTCCCTGTCCTTCACTGTCTCCTGGGATTTGCTCAAACTCATGTCCATTGAGTCAATGATGCCATCCAACCATTTTACCCTCTGTTGCCCCCTTCTCTTCTTGCCCTCAATCTTTCCTTGCATCAAGGTCTTTTCCGATGGGTGGACTCTTCACATCAGGTGGCCAAAATATTGGAGTTTCAGCTTCAACATCAGTCTTTCCAATGGTTAGAGAATGCTAAAATGAAATCACTATTGTGTTTTATAAAGAGAGACAAATGAAACTAGTTTCAAGGCTCAAATTGAAACTAGTCCAAATTTTAATTTGAAAATTGGAGTAGCCAGGAAGGATTTTTCTTGGCCTGGGTTAGAATGTGATCATACTTACATACCTTAAGTTTTTATGTGTTTGTTTGTTTTAATTTATTCATGGAGATCAGTCTGGGAAGTTTGATGGCTTGACTGTATTAACTGCTGTATTACTAACTTGAGGAAATAGCTCATCACCACCACCTCAGATGCATTTGCTTTGCAGAACACTGTAAACGTGAAGAAGGAGTGCTATTGGTTTTGGCATCCTTATGAAATACAAAGGATTTTGGCAAACTGCAGAGAATCTTCCTCCAGAAACTGCATTGCATTCTTTACCATTCCAGCTGTAATGTTGCGGAAATCATATATCCTGTAAACCCCCGTTAGCCAGGTGTCCTCCCAACAACTGCTAATAAAGGAATCTTGCCAACATAGTAATGAAGTCTCATGATGCTGCAGCACTGCTTGTTTTTATCCAGCAGCTCCGGGCCTGCAGAGAAATGGGCTTTCTCGAGCTTAATTAGGCCAACATTTGGCAAGAAGTGCCTCAATATGTAGAAACGTCTTCTCCAGAAATGAACAATCAAATTCTTGCTCCTTATACTTTCTGGAATAATCCATCAGAATGAAGTTCTAGTGAGGCTTCTTATCCAGTAAGCTTCCATTTTTAGCTGCAGTTTTGAAAACTCATCTTGAGAATTTGAAGAGAATAAACAGATTTCTTTCATTTCAGAAATAAAAATGTATTCTTGGACTTTGGTAAGTAAAGCAGTGATATTGTAAATAGGTTCATCATAGAGTTGGCAAGAATTATAACCCAATATGTAGTTATGGTCCAAGCTTGGCACTTCCTCCAGTATCTCTTCTTCATCTTTTTTATATTAGAATACAATTACTTTATCTTCTTTGTCTTACTTGGTAAATAAACTAAAAAATAAAAGCCTGTGCTTCTGTGTCACTCAGGGTTCTCTAAGTAAAGAGAAATAGGATGTATATATAGAGAGATATATAAGGAATTGGCTTCCATAATCATGGAGGCTGACTGCTTCAAAATCTGCAGTAAACACTGATAAGCTCAAGACCCAAAAGAGCGTAAGATGAAGTTCCAAGCCAAAGTCCAGAAACATGAAGACCCAGGTTTCTGAGACTGATTAGGTGAGGCTCAATCACATGTGGAGAACAATCTGCTTTAACCAAAGTTTGTTGGCTTAATATTTACCTCCTCAAGAAACATCTTGCAAGTTGATACATAAAACTAGCTATCATGAGTCCACTGCTTATCAAAATGACACTCATGCACATCTCCTTATATCATACTTAATTACCAAATAAAGACAATAACAAGGACATACGTCCACCTAATATAATATAGCTATTATATGTCAACTGAAAGTGCACTAATTCTTTCCATAGAAAAGAATACAAAGTCCTAGGTTGTTGTATTGATATATTCTACTTGATATCCAGTAACCTAAATGCATGTGTGTGTATGTGAAATTGCTTCAGTCATGTCCGACTCTTAACAAATTTTTGGACTATAACCTGCCAGGCTTTTCTGTACATGAGATTCTCCAGGCAAGAATACTGGAGTGACTTGCCATGCCCTCCTCCAGGGGATCTTCTCAACCCAGGGATTGAGCATGTGTCTCCTGAGTCTCCCACTCTGCAGGCAGGTTTTGTTTTTGTTTTTTTTTACTGCTGAGCTGCCAGAGAACCCCATAACTTAAATACTATGATGTAAAAATAAAACACTTAAATATTGTAATATATAGTCAATATATCTATCATAAGTCAATACGTCTATTGTACATGATAAAGGAGTAAGAGAGGGAAGAAAACAAATGTATATAGTCTCCATATACAACACACTTTTAGCAAAATAAAAAGGAAATATTCATGACAACTACAGTCTTTATTTGTATAACTAGTTATATGGTCATAGCTACTTCCTTCCACTAACTGTTCTGTATTCCCTTTGCCTTCAGGAAGTACCTAAGCTGGTTGTAGTTCTTTACCTAGTAGAGTGACCCAAATCTTTATTCTTGAAGGGTCTGAGCCATTAGTAGTCCTATCTGAATTGGATTGCTGTAATTTTCTATTGACTTTAATCACAGGGAATGGTAATATTAAGACATGACAGAAGAGCTCTCCTGTATTTCATATATAGTCTTTCTGACCTCTATAGTACAGCACCAGCCCAATTTCACTCTGATAGTCAGAATCAATCACTCCAGCCAGCAGAGTAACTCCCTGTGTGCTGACACAGAGGCATGAGGAGTCCAACATGGCCAGGTGGCAGTCTTAACTTCCAGTTCAATACATCATTAATAAGAAGTTTTCCTTCCTTTGAAACTAAGATCTCTAGGGCAAGAGCATAAGTGATGGGAATAAGAAGCAAATTTTTTTCTAGTGGCTTACTAGAGATAATAGTGAATGGTGCCATTCTCATGTCTACATCTTTATTCCTAGACCCATAAATTCTGGCTATGGGAGGAAACAACACCATATACTGGATGCTAATTCAAAGCATACACATCCTTCTGGGAAGCTTGCTCCAATTTTGTAAGATATTCCTCCTCGCTGGCTGAGTTTTCAAAAGGTCATTCTACTCTTCTACCAAGCTAGCTGCTTTAGGACAGCGGTGAACATGGTAAGACCAATGAATCCTATGAGCATAAACCCAAGTTTTGCACTTTCTTTGGTATGAAAAGAGTTCCTTGCTCAGAAGTAATAATGCATGAAATATCTTGACGGTATTATGGCACTGTCTATGTTCAGGGACAGTAGTTTTGTCAGAAGCAGTGAACACATGGGAAGAAAATGCTTATCCAGCATGAGTATCTATTCCAATAAGAACCATCCTCTGCAGTTTCCATGAGAAAATTTAAGTAGTTCTTTTGGGTTATAGTGTGCTTTATCATGTGTCACATTTTTATGTCTCATCTTTAGGGACCTGCTTGTACTTGAGTCTGTATACAGGGTCTAGAACCCAAGAGAAGTGATGGAAATGGGTCGTGAGGAGAATCAGCATTATCTTACCAGATGATTTCCTCAGAGGAGGCCATTAGAGTTTCCTCAGGCAAATGAAGTATTAATCCCCTTAGACAGTGCTGGGAAAGCTAATTCTACCAGCAAAGAAGAGTCACCAGAATTTAGGAATTTGATATGCCCATATTTATCAGTTATCTTCCCCTCCCCTTCTCAACAAATACCATCACTGAAAAGGCAAAATGATAGGATACTGAAAGAGAAACTCCCCTGGTCAGTAGGTGCCCAATATGCTGCTGGAGATCAGTGGAGAAATAACTCCAGAAAGAATGAAGGGATGGAGCCAAAGCAAAAACAATACCCAGCTGTGGATGTGACTGGTGATA
Organism: Bos indicus x Bos taurus; assembly: GCF_003369695.1. Lineage (NCBI taxonomy): Eukaryota > Metazoa > Chordata > Mammalia > Artiodactyla > Bovidae > Bos > Bos indicus x Bos taurus. The sequence goes on along the minus strand of NC_040103.1, from coordinate 21,552,952 downwards.
GAAGCAAGGTCCGATGCTGTAAAGAGCAATATTGCATAGGAACCTGGAATGTCAGGTCCATGAATCAAGGCAAATTGAAAGTGGTCAAACAAGAGATGGCAAGAGTGAATGTCGACACTCTAGGAATCAGCGAACTAAAATGGACTGGAATGTGTGAATTTAACTCAGATGACCATTATATCTACTACTGCGGGCAGGAATCCCTCAGAAGAAATGGAGTGGCCATCATGGTCAACAAAAGAGTCCGAAATGCAGTACTTGGATACAATCTCAAAAACGACAGAATGATCTCTGTTCGTTTCCAAGACAAACCATTCAATATCACAGTAATCCAAGTCTATGCCCCAACCAGTAATGCTGAAGAAGCTGAAGTTGAACGGTTCTATAAAGACCTAAAAGACCTTTCAGATCTAACACCCAAAAAAGATGTCCTTTTCATTATAGGGGACTGGAATGCAAAAGTAGGAAGTCAAGAACACCTGGAGTAACAGGCAAATTTGGCCTTGGAATATGGAATGAAGCAGGGCAAAGACTGATAGAGTTTTGCCAAGAAAATGCACTGGTCATAACAAACACCCTCTTCCAACAACACAAGAGAAGACTCTATACATGGACATCACCAGATGGTCAACACCGAAATCAAATTGATTATATTCTTTCCAGCCAAAGATGGAGAAGCTCTATACAGTCAGCAAAAACAAGACCAGGAGCTGACTGTGGCACAGACCATGAACTCCTTATTGCCCAATTCAGACTTAACTGGAAGAAAGTAGGGAAAACCACTAGACCATTCAGGTATGACCTAAATCAAATCCCTTATGATTATATAGTGGAAGTGAGAAATAGATTTAAGGGCCTAGATCTGATAGATAGAGTGCCTGATGAACTATGGAATGAGGTTCGTGACATTGTACAGGAGACAGGGATCAAGACCATTCCCATAGAAAAGAAATGCAAAAAAGCAAAAAGGCTGTCTGGGGAGGCCTTACAAATAGCTGTGAAAGAAGAGAAGCAAAAAGCAAAGGAGAAAAGGAAAGATATAAACATCTGAATGCAGAGTTCCAAAGAATAGCAAGAAGAGATAAGAAAGCCTTCTTCAGCGATCAATGCAAAGAAATAGAGGGAAACAACAGAATGGGAAAGACTAGAGATCCCTTCAAGAAAGTCAGAGATACCAAAGGAACATTTCATGCAAAGATGAGCTTGATAGAGGACAGAAATGGTATGGACCTAACAGAAGCAGAAGATATTAAGAAGAGGTGGCAAGAATACACAGAAGAACTCTACAAAAAAGATCTTCATGACCCAGATAATCACAATGCTGTGATCACTGACCTAGAGCCAGACATCCTGGAATATGAAGTCAAGTGGGCCTTAGAAAGCATCACTACGAACAAAGCTAGTGGAGGTGATGCAATTCCAGTTGAATTATTCCAAATCCTGAAAGATGATGCTGTGAAAGTGCTGCACTCAATATGCCAGCAAATTTGGAAAGCTCAGCAGTGGCCACAGGACTGGAAAAGGTCAGTTTTCATTCCAATCCCAAAGAAAGGCAATGCCAAAGAATGCTCAAACTACCGCACAATTGCACTCATCTAACACGCTAGTAAAGTAATGCTCAAAATTCTCCAAGCCAGGCTTTAGCAATATGTGAACCATGAACTTCCTGATGTTCAAGCTGGTTTTAGAAAAGGCAGAGGAACCAGAGATCAAATTTGCCAACATCTGCTGGATCATAGAAAAAACAAGAGAGTTCTAGAAAAACATCTATTTCTGCTTTATTGACTATGCCAAAACCTTTGACTGTGTCGATCACAATAAACTGTGGAAAATTCTGAAAGAGATGGGAATACCAGACCACCTGATCTGCCTTTTGAGAAATTTGTATGCAGGTCAGGAAACAACAGTTAGAACTGGACATGGAACAACAGACTGGCTCCAAATAGGAAAAGGAGTTCGTCAAGGCTGTATATTGTCACCATGTTTATTTAACTTATCTGCAGAGTACATCATGAGACACGCTGGACTGGAAGAAACACAAACTGGAATCAAGATTGCCGGGAGAAATATCAATAACCTCAGATATGCAGATGACACCACCCTTATGGCAGAAAGTGAAGAGGAACTCAAAAGCCTCTTGATGAAAGAGAAAGAGGAGAGTGAAAAAGTTGGCTTAAAGCTCAACATTCAGAAAACGAAGATCATGGCATCCGGTCCCACCACTTCATGGCAAATAGATGGGGAAACAGTGGAAACAGTGTCAGACTTTATTTTTCTGGGTTCCAAAATCACTACAGATGGTGACGGCAGCCATGAAATTAAAAGATGCTTACTCCTTGGAAGGAAAGTTATGACCAACCTAGATAGCATATTCAAAAGCAGAGACATTACTTTGCCAACAAAGGTCCGTCTAATCAAGGCTATGGTTTTTCCAGTGGTCATGTATGGATGTGAGAGTTGGACTGTGAAGAAGGCTGAGCGCCGAAGAATTGATGCTTTTGAACTGTGGTGTTGGAGAAGACTCTTGAGAGTCCCTTGGACTGCAAGGAGATCCAATCAGTCCATTCTGAAGGAGATCAGCCCTGGGGTTGCTTTGGAAGAAATGATGCTAAAGCTGAAACTCCAGTACTTTGGCCACCTCGTGTGAGGAGTTGACTCATTGGAAAAGACTCTAATGCTGGGAGTGATTGGGGGCCGGAGGAGAAGGGGACGACAGAGGATGAGATGGCTGGATGGCATCACTGACTCGATGGATGTGAGTCTGGGTGAACTCCAGGAGTTGGTGATGGACAGGGAGGCCTGGCGTGCTGCAGTTTTTGGGGTCGCAAAGAGTCGGACACGACTGAGTGACTGATCTGATCTGATCTGATCTGAAGAGTAGACACTGGGATCTCAATTTACCTTGTTAGCCATTAACAGGTTGAGATTATGAATTTGTTTTTTAGCAATGTCAGCCCTGCAGCTACAGGAGAAAAGCATTGCTTTCAGGGCAGACATAAAAGCTTTTAGATTACTTATGTGGTACTTGAGCTGGGAATTTCAACCCCTAAGTTCATCTTTTTTCTTTCCCCATTTATTCCAACATTTGGAATAACCCACCAATCCCATTACATCCAATTGTTTGACAAAAATGTTCTAAAAATATTAACACTATCACTCAATCCTTGCTTTGTATAAGTGTTTAATTGGGGGTATCCTTTTGTAGGCTTCCCTGGTGGCTCAGTTGGTAAAGAATCCAGGTGCAATGCAAGAGACCCAGATTTGATCCCTGAGTTGGAAGATCACCAGAAGAAGGAAATGGCAACCCACTCCTGTATTCTTGTCTTGGAAATACCATGGACAGAGGATTCTGGCAGTCTACAGCCCATGGGGTTATAAGAGTCGGACGTTACTTAGCAACTAAATCGCCACTATTTCCAGATCATGTCATGGTTATCAATACTTTTTGAATACTGAAAATAGAGTCATTAGTATGTTTCAATCTGATTGGATTAGAGAGCCAGTTGCAGAACCCAATTCCAAACTAATTCAGAACCATTCTCTAGAACAAGTCTTGGTACCAACAGTAGTATTAGAGTTTTCCAGAGAAAGAGAAAAAATTATATATATATATGACTCTTGACTCACACCATTATGGAAGCTGGCATTCAGTTATTATAGATGGCCCAGAAGGCTGGGTTGCAGGGTCAATAATCCAGTTCTCATCTTCAGACTAACTGGCTAAAGACACAAGAGACCTGATGGTGCAGATGAAGTCTGAAGACAGAAGCCTAGATGATTCCCTCTTGGTCTGGGACACTATTATTTTTTGTTCTATCCAAGACTTCAGGTAAGTATATGAGGCTCACTCACAATATGAGAGGTGGTCAGTTTTATTCATTGCTTACCAAGTTAAGTGTTCCTCTCATCCCCAAATACCCCCCAACTTGACACATGCAATTATGTGTCACAACATCTACATTTAAAAAGTTATAGAAAACATCTCATAGCTGAAATCATGCCAATTTCTATTGGATTCTTAAATTTGATTCTTTCAACATCTAACACCAGTCTCTTTGATAGTGAAAGGGTCTTTTTACATTCTAAAATAAAAGTATTTTTCTTAGGAACTTATTTAATAGCAAAAAGTATCTGATATTACTACTGGTAACTATGTAATAGTTTTATGAGTGTGTTTGTGTGTGTGTGTGTGGGCATGCCTGTGCACAATTAATAGCAATTTAGTAAATTTATGATCATGCAAATACAGATACATTAAAACTGACACATTTGTAGAGAAAGTTTTCTAATTATATGGGCCAATATTTTATTTTTTCTCCTTCAAGGGCACCTCTTTCTCAACTCACTACTTGGAAGTTGATATTGTTCAGCATCCTGTTCACACCATACATACCCAGGGTTTAACCAACCCTTCATTCTTTCAGAAATGTCTAAGAGTCTGCTATATTATGCATACTGAGTACAAGCTGGACATAAAATGTATCCCCCATGACTAAATAGACCTTTGCAATAGATTGTGACACAGGAGTAAATCAAATGTTCATACAAATAAATTGCAATCGGATCTATAAAAGAAAGGAATATAGTGCCTTAAGAGAATATAAAAGAATTGTAACTATGCTGCAAAAATTAAAGACATACCAAACAGAAGTTTTGTGTAAAATAAAATGAAACTGTATCAATAATATAGAATTAACTTAGATGAAAGTTTAGAGGAATACAGAAGCATATCCCAGCCATAGAATAGCATGTATAATGCCACTCTATCATTCCATGGGTGCATACTAAGTCACTTTAGTCATGTCCAAATCTTTGCGACCCTATGAACAATAGCCCTCCAGGCTCCTCTCTGTCCATGGGATTCTCCAGGTAAGACTACTGGAATGGGTTTCCATATCCTTCTCCACGTGATTTTCCTGACACAGGGATCAAACTTGTGTCTCTTATGTCTCCTGCTTTGGCAGGTGAGCTCTTTACCACTAGCATCACCTGGAAAGCCCACTCTATCATTAGGGTGTGTTATAATTATATTTTAAATTTTACAATTATAATTATTATCCTTACGATATTGCTACTACTACTGTCATTCTTACCTCTACTATTACTACTACTAACCATGTGCTCTTAATTTCTGATTTAAACTCTAACCCATAACAAAATCTTGAGCATTTCCAGCCCCCTATGTGGTAGGTACTTCTATATGGAGGAAATCACCCAAGCATGGACAGGCCTAGTTTAGCCTTCCACAAGGAATTTATATAGAAGCATAATTTATTATGTTATTTAATTGTTATAGAAGGGAGATAATCTGAGGAATACTTGAGATGGTGTATAGATGCAATTGTGACTTTTCATAATATGATATCTGTCATACCAGTTTCATGGCGGGGCACTAACATTCTGATGTGTCCCAAGTTAATACTTATTGGGTATTTGCTTTTTTTTTTTTTTTTTTAATTGCATTGTTGTGTGGGGCAATAAGCAGAATATGGACTTTGGAGTCAGAGTTATTTGAAAAGTTTAAGTTTGGCTAAGATATTTAACCTCTCTGAGCCTCAAGTTTCTTTGTATAAAATGGGCATTGGACTATCTGCTTCAAGGGAAACATTTAAAAAGCAAAGTAGTTCTAATGAGGTAGATGAAACTGGAGCCTATTATACACAGTGAAGTAAGCCAGAAAGAAAAACACCAATACAGTACTAACGCATATATATGGAATTTAGAAAGATGGTAACAATAACCCTGTACACAAGACAGCAAAAGAGACACTGATGCATAGAACAGTCTTTTGGACTCTGTGGGAGAGGGAGAGGGTGGGATGATTTGGGAGAATGGCATTGAAACATGTATAATATCATATATGAAATGAGTCGCCAGTCCAGGTTCAATGCACGATACTGGATGTTTAGGGCTGGTGCACTGGGACGACCCAGAGGGATGGTACAGGGAGGGAGGAGGGAAGAGGGTTCAGGATGGGGAACACGTGTATACCTGTGGTGGATTCATGTTGATATACGGCAAAACCAATACAATATTGTAAAGTTAAAAAATAACAAAAAAATATTTAGCTCATCAAAAAGCTTAAAAGTTGACAAGAACTCATATCTTTATTTGGAAAGGAAGTACATGAAAATATTAGCAGTTCTTTCCTCTAAAAAGCAGGACTAGGGTTGAGTGAAGGAGGAGAAGATTCGTTCTTTTCACGGTATGTGCTGTTTAGTACTTAAATTTTTAACCTCGTGTATATATTTTTTAAATAAAAATGTAATATTTTAGAGGAAAAAATAAAATAAAATAAAAAATAAAAAGCAAAGTAGGTAATTGATAAATAGCATAGATAAGCACCTACCTAGCACAAAGTCAGCACATAATAAAAGTTAATTCCCTCAGTTATACAACTTTTTGACTATTGAAATAAATTACACTGATCTTTGAAAGAAGAGTTCATGTCTTATCTTTGTAGTTGCTTCAAAAGTATTCTCTCTAAGTTCAGTTCAGTCGCTCAGTCGTATCCGACTCTTTGCGACCCCATGAATCACAGCACGCCAGGCCTCCCTGTCCATCACCAACTCCCGGAGTTCACTCAGACTCTCGTTCATCGAGTCAGTGATGCCATCCAGCCATCTCATCCTCTGTCGTCCCCTTCTCCTCCTGCCCCCAATTCCTCCCAGCATCAGAGTCTTTTCCAATGAGTCAACTCTTCGCATGAGGTGGCCAAAGTACTGGAGTTTCAGCTTTAGCATCATTCCTTCCAAAGAAATCCCAGGGCTGATCTCCTTCAGAATGGACTGGTTGGATCTCCTTGCAGTCCAAGGGACTCTCAAGAGTCTTCTTCAACACCACAGTTCAAAAGCATCAATTCTTTGGTGCTCAGCTTTCTTCACAGTCCAACTCTCACATCCATACATGACCACTGGAAAAACCATAGCCTTGATTAGAAGGACCTTTGTTGGCAAAGTAATGTCTCTGCTTTTGAATACGTTATCTAGGTTGGTCATAACTTTCCTTCCAAGGAGTAAGCGTCTTTTAATTTCATGGCTGCCGTCACCATCTGTAGTGTTTTGGAGCCCAGAAAAATAAAGTCTGACACTGTTTCCACTGTTTCCCCATCTATTTCCCATGAAGTGGTGGGACTGGATGCCATGATCTTCATTTTCTGAATGTTGAGCTTTAAGCCAACTTTTTCACTCTCCACTTTCACTTTCATCAAGAGGCTTTTTAGTTCCTCTTCACTTTCTGCCATAAGGGTGGTGTCATCTGCATATCTGAGGTTATTGATATTTCTCCCGGCAATCTTGATTCCAGCTTGTGCTTCTTCCAGCCCAGCGTTTCTCATGATGTACTCTGCATAGAAGTTAATAAGCAGGGTGACAATATACAGCCTTGATGTACTCCTTTTCCTATTTGGAACCAGTCTGTTGTTCCATGTCCAGTTCTAACTGTTGCTTCCTGATCATTTATATGGTGTTACTGGGACTTCCCTGGTGGCTTCATAATAAAGAACTTGCCTACAAAACCAGGAGATATGGGTTCAATTCCTGGATTGGGAAGAAACCCTGGAGAAGGAAATGGCAACTGACTCAAGTATTCTTGTCTGGGAAACCCATGGGCAGAGGAGCCTGGTGGGCTGTAATCCATGGACTTGCAAAGAACTGGACATGACATAAAGACAAAACAACAACAATAATGTATTTTATTATTGGTAGCAGCTTTTCAGCCTGCCTCCCAGTTATTTAAGAAATTTCTCAGATGCAGAAATTATATGACATATCTTGTTACTTCAGTCATTAGTTTCATATTTTCCACCTAATAAATACTCATTGATTATTAAATTAGACTACACTTCTTTCACTCACATCCTATATTTGACTAAAATCTACATGTTAACACAATGAAGCTCTGATATCCATGTTTTAACTTACCTTTCAATCTTTTAATTAATCTCAATAGTTTCTAAGCTCCTTTCTTGCATTCCAAAACTTTTGTTTAAAATTGTGCCTGTTACTATATCCTCTTTGGCACTCTCCAAGATTTCCAATGATCCTTACTCCAGACATTTAAACCTTTGGGCACTTTCCTGGCATGTTGAATCTGGGCTGGTCCTGTGGTTCATTTGATGCAGAATGATATAGAAGCAATGTTGTGTAACCCTGGTGTCTCAGTTTTAAGACATTTGAGCTTCTACTTTGGCCAATTGGAACACACTTTCTTGAAACTCAGTCATCATATTATGTAGGGAATCCAAGTGGTTATGTGAAAAGACACTCATGAAGGTAACTGAGCCTCAGCTGACCTCCCAGCTGTTAACCACCACCAACTGGCAGAAATGTGAGTAATAGCAGCCTTCCCAGCACCAGTTAACTCCAGAATTGTGAGAAGAAATAATTGTATTAGACCACCAAATTTGGACATTGTTTGTCATACAGCAATAAATCATCAAAACACTGAACTGTGCAGTGATCATAATGGTTGTTCACAACAGCCTTTCAAAATCAGAATGACAAGGACAGTAGCAGCCATAGAATCTGATTACCTATCTGAGGTTTTATTTACTATTAGGTGGCCATTTAGTCTCTGCTTAAACTCCAAATATGTCAGTAATCTCACACTTGTTAAAATAGTTGATTTAATTTTTAGATAATGCTATTTGAGTACTTATTTTCATTTGTAATAATCTCTTTCCTGTCTTTACCATCCATTAGTTCCGTTTCTATCTCTATGATCTTCTATCATAAAACTTTATAACCTTCTTCACAAACACCATTAGATCTTCATTATCTAGTGGTTTGGTTAGTAGATCCTCTCAACCGCAAGTTTTAAACCTCAGAATATGCTCTAGTTAGTATACGTCTTGGAAAAAAAAAAAATAATAACAGTTCTCTGGAGTAGCCTATCAAGTGCTGGATCTCTTATTTAGAGTTATTAAGTGCAATTGTATGGCACTTTATACTCTCCAAAATGTCCCCACATGTAAACTCACATGATTCTGATGTCCCTAAAGTAGGGTTGAATAGTTCTTCCTATTCTTGAAAGAAAGAAAGATAAACTTAGACTAAAAAAAATCGAGAAACATTACCAGACTATTAAAACTTTCTGAGTCTCAGGCTAGAGTTTTGTTTTGACTTTCTTTCCCAACTCCGTTCCCTCAAGTGTAAAGACATGATGGTGAAGAGACACTCTTCCTCAACTGTACCCTCATGAAGAAATTATTATATTTCATATAAGTGACAGGTGAAAGGTTGACTAAAGCCATCACACTGTAAGATTTGTTCAGCCTTACTGAAGGTGAAATTAATACTATGTATATCCCAGAATCTTTAGTCATCTGTCTCCTCAGGCATAAGAGCCTCTGACTGAAAGCATAGATCAACAAGTTTTCAAAATAAATCCTTTCTCAGAATGAAAAAATCACTCAACTTGTCTTCATGAAATTATCCTCTGTGGGTCCCCATTCAATAAATAAAATATGATTTTCAAGGTATATTTCTTTTTCAGCTTCGTTAGATCATTTATTATGATAACATATTTAGGGGGACCAAATTATTTCATATTAATCACAATTACTGGAAAGATAAAGAAATTATCTTCTATTTTCATACCTAAATATTTCCTGGGCATATGTATAAATATTGAAATTATAAAAACTGGTGAAGGAACTCCTATGTTATAAGTGTGATATGAGTGTAAATGCATATATGAGTGTGTATATCTGTGTGGAGGTGTATAAGTGGGTTCAATCCAAGATAGTAATATACGTGATTAAATAAGATATTTAAATGCTAGTTTAGTTTTCTAAATTAACTTATATTTTCAAATTTTAGTTCTCACTTAAAGTAATATTTCATAATGGATATCATAGATGAATTGTAGTAATTTTATAATATTGTATAGTACTATATAGTAGTTATTGTAATGAGTTATAGTAATATTTCATTATAGGTGAATATTATTATTACCATGTAAGGACTGAAAATAATATTTTAGGAGAATTTTGAGGAAGAATTTGATAGAATCTTACTCACTATTTGGAAAATTTGTCAACATAAATATGAAAACTAATTTTTGCTTATGTAGAGAAATTCATATACAGCTGACTTGACCCATCATTCTGTATATCTGGTTACCTTTCTTTACATTTGGAGACTGAATTTTTTTTGAGTGTGTGTGATTATAACAAAATTTTTCACATCCTTTTACAGACTTCTACCACTTCATATTACTTTGAGATATTCTCTTTCATATCATTTTTCTGGAATTTCATATATTTCCTTTAATTGAACATATGGGCGAACTTTAAATCTGTTAGTATTTGATTGAGGCTAGGAAATCAGTACTTTCAGCATGCCTAATTATCTCAAGCCAGCTTCCAACTGTAATGTCATTAATTTCAGCTCTCCTCAATCTTTAGTCAATTTCCTTTTTAAAAACAAATTGCAAGATTTAACACATTCAGATGATAACAAAAAAATCATCTGTGGTGAAGAGTTTTGTGTCCCTGCCAAACTGAATTTATATTATATATGAGAATGTGTTTATTAACTAATACAGAATGCCCTCCTTCATTTAGGAAAAATTGTGATGTTACTGTTCATAAGTGGAATAGAGATTATATAATTTCAAGAGCCTTTTACAACAATTTTGGGACTCTTACTATGTTGGTTTCAAACATAAATGGACATTACTTTTTTATCAAATAAGTATACTGATCTCTGAGATGTTAAATATAGTGCTGAAAAGCATACAACAAATAACATTTTACAGTCATGGCAAAGTCTGATGTCAAAATCCTTGTTTGTTTTTCTACATCTTCCACTCTAAACAGAAGTTGGAAGATCTAAGTTCTACCGCTTTTTATGCTGTTAATGTCAATTCAACTGATTGTATGATCACAAGCTAAGACATTTAGCTTCAGTTTGCTGCTGCTGCTGCTGCTAAGTCACTCCAGTCGTGTCCGACTCTGTGCGACCCCATAGACGGCAACCCACCAGGCTCCCCTGTCCCTGGGATTCTCCAGGCAAGAACACTGGAGTGGGTTGCCATTGCCTTCTCCAATGCCTGAAAGTGAAAAGTGAAAGTGAAGTTGCTCAGTCGTGTCCGACTCTTAGGGACCCCATGGACTGCAGCCTACCAGGCTCCTCCATCCATGGGATTTTCCAGGCAAGAGTACTGGAGTGGGGTGCCATTGCCTTCAGTTCCTTATATGCAAATACAGTTTTATAGATGAGACAGTCTTGATTTTATGGAAGTATCCTGGGTGATATAGCATTTATTCACGGTTCTCAACCATCCACTTCTGTTTCAACTACCTTTATAAATTTTATTTCTCAGGGTCTAACAATCTATTATATTTGAATAAATAATTCCACTGCCATTAAAATAAATCTATTTGTGATCCATTTTTGCATTCACTAATCATGCCTACTTGTCAGTGCTGGCCATGGAAAGGTCATTATCTGTTCTATATAGCATTTCACCTAACCAGAAATGTCCCCAATGAAGTTCTCAGAGGTTCTGTATAAAAGTGTTAAGGAAGTTGTCTTAGCATCTTACAAAGTCTAACTGTGTGTGCAGTGGAAGATGGTATCTGTTGCTGGTGTTTAACTGATGGTTTTGGGAGCACACCCTCAGGTCTCATCCTCTTTCTTTTCATCTTTACCTACAGCTATCATTTCCCTCAACTTCACCCACCACTCTTTTTCTTTGTTCTGTTTTCCTGGGTCCTACCACCTTCCCTATAAAATAATCAATTTCTTGGTCCTTTTTACCACTCACAAATTATGTAGGCATAAGCTTCTTATATGTTACTCTTTTTTTCCTTTACTACCAGATTTTATCTGACTTGTTAAAGTGGAGATTTCTGAGCTGTAGATGTCTAGAGTTGGACCCATAAATACATGTAATACATGTAGGTAGGTGCATTGTGAATGACTTTCTCTCTGGTTTCAAGTAACATTATTAAACCATCTGAAATTCAAAACACCTCACCATGGAGTTCCCTGGTGCCCTAGGGGTTGGAACTCCACACTTTCACTGCCAAGGGCACGGGTTCCACTCCTGGTGGGGGAACTTTATTCCCACAAACTACATGGTTTGGCCAAAAAAAAAACAAAGCCTCACAACAAGACCTTTAGTTTGTTTCTAGAGACTGTGTCTCCATATAAAAAATCTAAACCTATGTTATTTCAACTAATTTTAGATAATAGAAATCCAGTGCAGTTAAAGAAGAAGGCAAGTTCATAGTACAATGTAATGATGCAGAGGAAGTGGATGCTGGCCATGAAGAGGCTGTAGATTATTTCAAGGACTTTTGCCTGGAATCTAAGATGACAGAGCAACCTTAAACTAGAGGGAGCCATGGAGGAGATCTATATTTCACAAGATAACTCCAGTAGCAAGTCAAAATTAGAAAAGTGTAAGGTTATTGGGAAGAAGATTTAGGAAGTCAGGGACACTGAAGATATTTAAGTGGGAAAGTGATTAAAGGTCTTGTTCAAGTTTATATCAGTGTGGTATTTTCCCCCTTATCAGTTCAGTTCAGTCTCTCAGACATGTCCGACTGTTTGTAACCCCATGCACTGCAGCACGCCAGGCCTCCCTGTCCATCACCAACTCCCAGAGTCCACCCAAAGCCATGTCCATTGATTCAGTGATGCCATCCAACCATCTCATCCTCTGTCGTTCCCTTCTCTGCCTGCCCTCAATCTTTCCCAGCATCAGGGTCTTTTCAGCTCTTTGCATCAGGTGGCCAAAGTATTGGAGTTTCAGCTTCAACATCAGTCCTTTCAATGAACACCCAGGATCGATCACCTTTAGGATGGACTGATTGGACCTCCTTGCAGTCCAAGGGACTCTCAAGAGTTTTGTCCAACACCACAGTCAAAAAGCATCAATTAGTTGGTGCTCAGCTTTGTTTATAGTTCAACTCTCACATCCATACATGATCACTGGAAAAACCATAGCCTTGATTAGACGGACCTTTGTTGGCAAAGTAATGCCTCTGCTTTTTAATATTCTGTCTATGTTGGTCATAACTTTCCTTTCAAGGAGTAAGCGTCTTTTAATTTCATGGTTGCAATCACCATCTGCAGTGATTTTGGAGCCCAGAATAATAAAGTCTGTCACTGTTTCCACTGTTTCCCCATCTATTTCCCATGAAGTGATGGGACCGGATGCCATGATCTTCATTTTCTGAATGCTGAGCTTTAAGCCAACTTTTGCACTCTCCTCTTCACTTTCATCAACAGGCTCTTTAATTCTTCTTCACTTTTTGCCATAAGTGTGGTGTCATCTGCATATCTGAGGTTATTGATATTTCTCCTGGAAATCTTGATTCCAGCTTCTGCTTCCTCCAGCCCAGCATTTCTCATGATGTACTCTGCACAAAAGTTAAATAAGCACGGTGAAAATATACAGCCTTGACATACTCCTTTTCCTATTTGGAACCAGTCTGTTGTCCCATGTCCAGTTCTAGCTGTTGCTTCCTGACCTGTATACAGGTTTCTCAAGATACAGGTCAGGTCATCTGGTATTCCCATCTCTTGCATAATTTTCCACAGTTTATTGTGATCCACACAGTCAAAGGCTTTGCCATAGTCAATGAAGCAGAAATAGATGTTTTTCTGGAACTCTCTTGCTTTTTTGATGATCCATTGGATGTTGGCAATTTGTTCTCTGGTTCCTCTGCCTTTTCTAAAACTAGCTTGAACATCTGGAAGTTCACGGTTCACACATGTTGAAGCCTAGCTTGGAGAATTTTGAGCATTACTTTCCTAGCGTGTGAGATGAATGGCAATTGTGCGGTAGTTTGAGCATTCTTTGGCATTGCCTTTCTTTGGGATTGGAATGAAAACTGACCTTTTCCAGTCCTGTGGCTACTGCTGAGTTTTCCAACTGTGCTGACATATTGAGTGCAGCACTTTCACAGTATCATCTTTTAGGATTTGAAATAGCTCCACTGGAATTCCATCACCTCCACTAGCTTTGTTTGTGATGATGATTCCTAAGGCCCACTTGACTTCACATTTCAGGAGTCTGGCTCTAAGTGAGTGTGAGTGATCACATCATCATGATTATCTGGGTCATGAAGATCTTTTTTGTACAGTTCTTCTGTGTATTCTTGCCACCTCTTCTTAATATCTTCTGCTTCTGTTAGGTCCCTACCATTTCTGTCCTTTATCGAGCCCATCTTTGCATAAAATGTTCCCTTGGTATCTCTAATTTTCTTAAAGTGATCTCTAGTCTTTCCCATTCTATTGTTTTCCTCTATTTCTTTGCATTGATTGCTGAGGAAAACTTTATCTCTCTTTCCCATTCTTTGGAACTCTGCATTCAAATGTTTATATCGTTCCTTTTCTCCTTTGCTTTTCACTTCTTTTCACAGTTATTTTGTAAGGCCTCCTCAGACAGCTATTTTGCTTTTTTGCATTTCTTTTTCTTGGGGATGGTCTTGATTCCTGTTTCCTGTACAGTGTCAGGAACCTCCATCCATAGTTCATCAGGCACTCTATCACATCTAGTTCCTTAAATCTATTTCTCACTTCTACTGTATAGTCATAAGGGATTTGATTTAGGTAATACCTGAATATTCTAGTGGTTTTTCTCCACTTTCTTCAATTTAAGTCTGAATTTTGCAATAAGGAGTTCATGATCTGAGCATCTCCTAAAAGTAAAATATGAGGGGAACATGGCTAATTAAAATTCTAAGCAAGTCAGGTATCAGTTAATTGAGTTTTTACTGTACTTGCACCATCAGTTTTCAATGCTGTTAATGAAATAGAATATTCTCTCTTTGGAATTTAAAAGTGTCTATTGTATTTCAGGCTCTAATCATCTTCAATTTTTCCCACAGATTGCCATCTGTAAAACTTCTGTAAACATTATTCTAAAAATAACCAATAATCTGTGTATCATTTGTTATTTTTTCCCATTGGAGATGTAGCCCATTTTCCTTTTTATAAATAAGGAAATAGAACCAAGGGGGAAAAAAACCAAACAGAATTAAATATCTCCCCTCAGTGAATGATAGAGCACTATGAGTAATAATAGTATATTCTGTGATTTTCTACAAGGCAATCCTTAACCATTGAATTCAAATTCAAATTTGGCTCAGCTGGCAAAGAATCTATGTGCAATGGGGGAGATCTGGGATTGATCCCTCAGTTGGGAAGATCCCCTGGAGAAGGAAAAGGCTACACACTCCAGTTTCCTGGTCTAGAGAATTCAATGGACTGTACAGGTCATGTGGTCACAAAGAATTGGACACAACTGAGCGACCGTCACACTTTCAAATTAAAAATGAGGTGATAAAATATATATTTACAGTTTTTTTTTAATTAGCCACTCAATTTTAAAACACTACCTCTCTGACTGTCTCTCTGTCCTTCTCCACACAGACACAGACACAGACACACAAACACACAGCTCGTTTCCTGATAGTTCTGCTTTTTTTGCAAACCTCAATTAACACAAAGACCATCAAAGATCAACTAACACCAAGACCATAGAAGATCTCGGCTGATACACTTCGTATTCCATTGTTTTTGTCTGACTAGCTTCTTCTTTTGCTTTCAGGTACCTTTAGTTTGGTTAATAAAGTATATGAAAAGGCATAGAATAGAAAAAAAAATGTATCAATGAGGTGGAATATTTCTGACAAGATACTGTCTAGAGTAGGAGAGTGGGGATGGTAGCTGTAAGGGAGATGAATGGATTTTGCATAAGCCTTTGATTATATGCTTGGGCTTCCCTTGTGGCTCAGCTGGTAGAGAATCCACCTGCAATGCGGGAGACATGGGTTTGATCCCTGGGTTGGGAGATCCCCTGGAGAAGGGAAAGGCTACCCACTCCAGTATTCTGTTCTGGAGAATTCCATGGACTGTATAGTCCACGGGGTCGCAAAGAGTTGGACACAACTGAGCAGCTTTCACTTTCACTTTGAGTATATGCTTATATTTCCCACTAAAAACAAGAAATAGAAGAACAGGAAAAAGATTTGAATTAATTTGAGGCATAACAATGTGAGTGCATAACTTCTAGTGGAGATTTCCGGCAGATAACAGGTAAGTTGGAAAAATCAAATGTGAAATAGATTTGGCAATCATTAGGATATAATTGATTATTAAATCCAAATGGGGAAGTGGCTCCATCCATGAAGAATATGTAGAATGAGGGGACTAAGGAGTAAAGTACAAAGCTTATGGGAAACACCAACATTTAAGTATACATGGAGTAGAGAAATCGTAAAGTGCTTGCTAATTTTCAAGAAAGACAGGGGAAAAACTTGAAGTCAACTTTGTCTTGTAAACCTGGAAAGGAGAGTACTTCACCATATGGGAAGACTTTCAAAATTTCCATAGTTTCCCTCAAGCAGTAGAAATATAAGCCATATTTGACTGTGTTGTCCCATGGAAGAAGGAATTATGTTTACAGGAGGAATGTAAGGTGACATTACTAGAAAATCTAGGATGCTGAACTTTTAGGTTTGCTTGTGACTGAGGGACTTCTCAGGGTGCAAGACTTTCATTGTTAAAATCAGAACAATTCAATATAAACAGTGATGGTTGGTCACCCTGTGAAAGAGAATACTTTTGAAGAAGTAGGAATAATCAGAAAAAAAGTTGAAATTTCCATTCTCCCCCCATCCCCATCATCTCTGATCCTTCTGTGAATATTCACATTCTGTGAATATGATGATGCCATTTAATTGTGTGTTGTTTTGCTTTGTTTTCAACAGTGCACTGGTGTTCCAGATGGCATAATGGAATGTGTTGGTAAGAAAGCCTATAGTGAGAAATTAAATCAGAAGGGAAGAAATACAGAACAGCAAAGGGATGAGAGAGGAGTAGACAGGTGACAGGAGGGACTTGCATTTAGAGGATGATATAAGATGACAGACCCGAGGAATATTTTACTATTTGCTTTGGTTAAACTGTGTATCTGAATTCTCATGTAATGATAGTTACATCAACCAAGGAAGAAAAGTCAGTGCTACTAACCAAAGCTTGACTATATTTTCTGTTTCTGTTTCAAATACAGTAAAAAAAAAAAAAAAAAAAAAAACTGTGGTTTTGCTTAGAGTTTCAAATACAGCATTTGTTAAAAATTAACAAACGAATATTACTCAACACAGAAGCAGAGAGAACAAGCAACAAAAACAGTCAACTCTATTTTCTATCTTGACAAAGCTCAATTCTGACCTAGGATTTGACCTCAGTAAAACTCATATTCTGGAAAAATGTTAAAACCAAGTCAGAATAAAAGTATTTGTTCTCATGGACTGCATCACTTAAAATTTTTCAGACTCTAGAAACATAAACAAGCTAATACATTCAGGGAAACATTGTAAGGATGCATGAGGAAGTAAATAAAAAAAGAAACTCTATCAGTGATTGTACAGTCACACCACATAGAAAATTAAAATTCCATTCTGTGATACAACCTAAATCTAATGAATCACCATTTTGGTCACTTGGTCACCTCCTGTTCCACTTATAGTTCTTTTTTGGCCCTTTATGATTATACCACTTCTATTTCACCATGGGTTCTGCTTGCTACCATCTCATTTCATGTCATCATTCTATATCCTACCACTGTCTACTGAGTTTCTCCGTATTTCCCACATTCAAACTTCCATAAAAAAGGGCTGATATGTAACCAGTGTAAGGAGTTCCTTTATGGCAGAAATCTTCAATCATGCTACTTCTTAACTACAGAAAAATCTAGATGTCTACCTTAGGTCCAAGGAGATATATCGAGTGAGTCAGAGTGTGGGAGGGTGATAAGGTTCAAGCTATGATGAACTATAGTTCAAAAAAGTCTGTCAGAAGAGTGCTTTAGGTTTGAATCTTGCCTCAGGAGAGAGCATCTGTAGTACGTATTACATTCAGATATATGCACTATAGTGAAGAGACTGATGTGAGAGGAAAGGATGAATGCATTGGCAAGATCAAAACTGAAATTTATTTTTAGAGTAACTTCATTTTATCAACTTGAAGTTAGTTCCATAACCTGACCAGGGCAAACATAAGAGAAAATAAAAATGAGGATGTTTGGGACTAGAATTCATATATATGTTGTATTATTTGATCCTTAGATGATCCTTACTGTATTAGGATTCTCCAGAGAAATAGAATCAATACAATATATATGTATATATCAGATAGGCATGTTTACAGTTTGATTGATTGAAGAGTTCTGAGTTGTCAGAACTGATGATTTATTGCTCCCATCGATACATGTCTAATAATAAGAAGGGACATGAAGGTAGAATGACATCTATGTCAAGAAAGTAAAGGTTTGCTAGGAACACAGAATCAGACTTCCACTTATCATCTGTTGGCCAATAGGATGCACAAGTAGCCAAAATGTATCTAGAATAAATAAATCTAGGAACAGATATTGAAACAGCTAAACAGTAGTGTCTGTTATAAATTCAAGCATGCGGATTTTTTTTCTGGAAGAATAGAAAATAAAGCTCAATTTTTTCTATCCAGTGATGCAGTGGTCATGATAAAAAAGGATAGCAGACTTGCCGAGGGCTGCCTGCCACCAGGCTCCACAAATAAGCTGAAAAGCAGATCCTCCCTGTCAAGCCTTAAGATGGTTCCAGCTCAACCAAGAGCTTAAATGCAACCACTTGAGAGACCCAGATATATGACCCACAGAAACTGTGATATGCTAGATATTCGTTGTTTTTAGAAAAATTAGAATGGGTAAACTTAATTTGACAGATAACAGGAAAAAAAAAAAAAGGAATAGTACCACTAGGACAAAATTTCTCTTTAAAAATCAATGCTGAAAAAAGTTAACATGGGCAAGTAGAGCATCAGCACGTTGGGACAAAACAGAAGGGATAAAGAAGCAACATTCACCTGCTAGATTTTTTAAGGAAGTTCAGTGAAAATATGCATCAAATTATCTCTTCCTTTAAGGAAATAAGACAATTGAGTATGCACTGTTTTGAGCAGAATTAAAATACTTTAAATTGCTTGCATAGAAATTCCAATACATGGATATATGTAACATTTCCTTAACTTTCTCTTGAAGAGTAATTAACATAAAACTATAAAGATTTTACTGAGGACCACAACTATCCTTAAGTGATTGGTACCATAATCACTAATCCTGTTATTCCCTGACAAAGAACGGGTGGCTACAGCTTCAATTTATTGATCATCTCTTCTCCTGTAGAAATACATACCATCTTCACTAACAATAATATACTCAGAGAAAACTATAATTGAAAAATTTACATGCACCCCAGTGTTCATAGCAACACTATTTACAATAGCTAGGACATGGAAGCAACCTAAATATCATCCACAAAGGAATGGATAAAAAAGACGTGGTATATACATGCAATGGAATAATTCTCAGCCATAAAAAAGAATGAAGTTGGGTCATTTGTAGAGACACTGATGGACCTGGAGACTGCCATACAGAGTGAAGTAAGTCGGAAAGGAAAAAATAAATGCTATATATCAATGTGTATATGTGAAATCTAGGAAAATGGTATAGATGATCTTGTTTGCAAAGCAGAAATAGAGATACAGACCTAGAGATCAAACATGGATATGGAGGGGAAAAGGAAGGGCGTGGGATGAATTGGGAGATTGAAACTGATATATATACACTATTGATACTATATGTAAAATAGATCACTAATGAGAACCTACTGTTCAGCACAGAGAACTCCACTCAGTGCTCTGTGGTGACCTAAATTTGAAGGAAATCCAAAAAAGATGAGATAAATGTATACATATAGCTGATTCAGCTTCCCTGGTGGTGGCTCAGTCAGTCAATAATCTGCCAGCAGTGTAGGAAACTGCCTGTAATGCAGGAGACCTAGGTTCAATCCCTGGCTTGGGAGGATCCTCTGGAGAAGGAAATGGCAACCCACCCCAGGATTCTTACCTGACAAATACCAAAGACAGAGAATCCTGGTGGGATATAAAGTCCCTGGGGTTGCAAAGAGTTGGGCATGACAATGACTAAACCACCACCACAGAAACTAACACAACATTGTAAAGCAACTTTGCTCCAATAAAAACTAATAATAATGATATATTAATTAATATTTAGAAATTAGAAAAATAAAATCAAGAGACTAATTAACCCTGCTAGATTGGTGAGGCAAGAATCTTTATAGTTGTATAAGCCAGGTAGATCTGATTCTAAAAGCCATGGTGTTTTTTCACTCTACCTTCACTTAGAGAAAAGGAGATATGACACCAATAATTGTGCTTTATTACAAATGTGTAATAAAATACATTAAAATACACTTTTGTTATTTAACACCTTTGTAACATTTAGAATATAGAGGGAAAAATGTGAAGAAATACTATTAATAATTTCCAAATAAGGAATAATGTAAAATATCATGATGGTAAATAAAAGAAAAAAGCAAACCAAATGTTGAACACTGTAATCAGAAATTCACAACCCTCAAAATTTACCTTTCAAATACTCTCTATCCATTTTCATGAGTTCTTTGCAATCCATCTTCTGTCTGCATCATTTGCCGTATACCAAACTACTTCTTTTATTGAGCAAAATATGTCCATCCTAATCTCTTCAGTTCAGTCACTCAGTCATGTCCAACTCTTTGCGACCCCATGAATTGCAGCATGCCAGGCCTCCTGTCCATCACCAACTCCCAGAGTTCACTCAAACTCATGTCCATCGAGTCGGTGATGCCATCCAGCCATCTCATCCTCTGTCAACCCCTTCTCCTCCTGTCCCCAATCCCTCCCAGCATCAGAGTCTTTTCCATTGAGTCAACTCTTCGCATGAGGTGGCCAAAGTACTGCAGTTTCAGCTTTAGCATCATTCCTTTCAAAGAAATCCCAGGGCTGATCTCCTTCAGAATGGACTGGTTGGATCTCCTTGTAGTCCAAGGGACTCTCAAGAGTCTTCTTCAACACCACAGTTCAAAAGCATCAATTCTTTGGTGCTCAGCTTTCTTCACAGTCCAACTCTCACATCCATACCTGACTACTGGAAAAATCACAGCCTTGACTAGATGGGCCTTTGTTGGCAAAGTAATGTCTCTGTTTTTTAATATGCTATCTAGGTTGGATAACTTTCCTTCCAAGGAGTAAGCATCTTTTAATTTCATGGCTGCAGTCCCCATCTGCAGTGATTTTGGAGCCCAGAAAAATAAAGTCTGACACTGTTTCTGCTATTTCCCCATCTATTTCCCTAATCTCTTAGCATACATTAAATATGTTTTCATATACTTCAAATTGTCTTTGTAGTCCATCTCTTCCTGTATAGTCACTAATTTTATATTTCTTACACTCATTCCCCATCTACTAGAATTCTCATTTGCTTGACCAATACACAGCACTTAGGATAGGTTCTCAGATTTTTAGGTGTTTGAAAATTGCCTTTAGTTTTAAGAAGTACAAAATGCTATGGATATCTACTCTCATACAATAAATAATATCACTTTAAAAATAAATGGAAGTCATAGTTTGAAAGAAAGCCTTTAAGTTGTCATTCCATATCTCTTAGCTGACATATTGTATAATTAGGAGTTCCTAAGTGCAATTCTTCTAATAAAAGCTGCAAACAGAGTTCATATATTTGTCAGGGAGTAATACCAGTATATCCAGTGCTCCTGTGGTTAAATATCAGTCTATTCTTCTCCTGAGAAGAAAACAGGCGTTCAATGACAAGTCATTTGTTGAAACAAATATGATCTCTACATGATTCATCCCTTCAAGGAGATTTGTCCCATCTGCTATGGGACATTTAAAAAAGACTTTGTTTTTACCAAGTGGAAATACATTAAATTATCCATGTTTTTTACCTGAATTATCCAATAGAATTGAGTGAAAAACAAAGCAAGCACACATACAAAAAACTCAAGCAGTTTTTCAATCAGATGAGAAAATGGTGTTCATGAAACCTTAGCTACATAACTACTTTTCAAAAGAGTCAAGTATTGAATATTATCCACAGTTAAGACTCAATATACAGGGGAAAATTTAATGAACATTTTCTTTCTTGTAAGTAGTTTCTCTTTCAGTTCAACCATGGGTAGATAATTTTTCTTTCAATATCTCAGATGCATACTCTTAAATATTACTAGCTGTCACCATCTCCACACATTGATGGGATATAAGACAGGTATTGTAAGAGATTAAATGAATAATAAAATAATTCAAAGTGGATTTGGTCTCATCCACATGATATTATGCCAAATTACCCATAAAATAACAGCTCTAAGGAGCCTAGGTGAACCCCTTACATAAATGTCAGAAGCACACCTTCCTAATCAAAGCAAAATCAAAGCCACTTGTTTTGACTTCACTCCTTCAAGATTTTTTTTTCCTTCGAGATTTCTTCATAAAACAAATACACCGATCTGCTTTTTATTCCTTTTGTTTTATGTTGGGAGCCGTGTTAGGCATTATTGACAAAATGGAGGCATGGCCTCAACCCCCTCTCCTCATGGTCCCAGGATGAAGGGGTTAGCTCTTGTGATTTTGACTTGTTCTTTCCTTTCTTTGGTTGAGTTGCCTGGAAAGAATGTTAAGGTGCTTGAGATAAGCATGAGGAAGCATAAAGCCTTCTGCAGCTGTGCCCAGAAAATAATCTATAAAGTAACCATTGACATTTGTTCAAGGATATTTACAAAGAATGTTCGAGGATGAGCAGTAGGCTGCAGCTTGAGGCCATGGGAAGGATTGTTATCTAAGACCTGTTTGTGAGGGAAATATTTATGGCAAAAGTAGTTTGCTGAGTTTAGGGTTTAGGAATAATTAAGAATAGCTAGAAGACTTTTTCGAAGAAGGCAATGGCAACCCACTCCAGTACTCTTGCCTGGAAAATCCCATGGATGGAGGGGCCTGGTGGGCTGCAGTCCATGGGGTCGCTAGGACTTGGACATGACTGAGCGACTTCACTTTATTTTTTCACTTTCATGCCTTGGACAAGGAAACGGCAACCCACTCCAGTGTCCTTGCCTGGAGAATCCCAGGGATGGGGGAGCCTGGTGGGCTGCTGTCTATGGGGTTGCACAGAGTTGGACACAACTGAAGCGACTTAGCAGCAGCAGCAGCAGAAGAAGAAGAAGACTTTTTAAGAGATAGTGATCTTAAGATGCTAGGGGCAAACGGGATTTAGAAAGATAAGAAATAAACTGAGGAATGTGGCATGAGTTACAACGTAATCACGAGTTAAGTATAGAACACATAAGAGAAAGTAGATAATAGATAATAAAGCCGATTCTGAGAGAATCGCTGAAGCAGGAACTCTGTAGGACAACAATGATTTCTGGAGACAATAAATTTGGGTGAGGGAAACTAAAAATGTCAAACCTCTGACCTAATGCTTTTGTCAAAGTATAAAAGAAAACCTGAAGCTTGAAATAAACATGTAGTTCCATACTATGAGTCAGAGACTACATCATCGTCTGCCGACACCGCTCACACCTTCAGGCTGATACCCTGGCTGCCGGAGCTGGACTCCAGCAGTTTTATTTATTATTTCCTTCCCAACTCTCTGAGTTTCTTCTTATTCTTTACAAAGAAGGCTTTAAAAGCTCAAAATATAACTTATTCATTTGATCATAACTTCAATAACAGACCATGTAATAAGACTAATAAGAAGAAAAAAAATATATATATATATATATGTACTTGCTTAAGTCATTTCTGACTTTTTGTGACCCCATGGACTGTAGCCCACTAGGCTACATTGTCCATGGGATTTTCCAGGGGATCTTCCTGGCCCAGGGGATCAAACCTGCTTCTCTTACGTCTCCTGCATTGGCGGGTGTGTTCTTTACCACTAATGCTACTGTATGGCACTAGTGGTAAAGATTTCCTCATCCAGGGGATCTTCCTGGTCCAGGGATCAAACCCGCTTCTCTTATGTCTCCTGCATTGGTGGGTGTGTTCTTTACCACTAATGCTACATAAATTAATGCTGCATACCACTAATGCTATATAAACAAATATACCCATAGCGAGCTGTTGTTGTTAAAAATAGCCAGTTTGCTTGAGTAGTTATATTATTGCTCTATGAAGTTAGAGAGGAAAAAAAGTTGGGAAATTTAAAATAAACTGCTCTTATTCAAATATATATAACATACAGTATACATAATAGAAGATATAAATAATTATGTATATTTATGTTTCATCATATATTTTCTAATATAAATAACAACTGTGCTGTGCTTAGTAGTGTCTGACTCTTTGTGACCCCATGGACTGTAGCTCAACAGGGACCTCTGTCCATGGGGATTCTCCTGGCAAGAATACTGGAATGGGTTGCCATGCTTTCCTCCAGGGGATCTTCCCAATTCAGGGATCAAACCCAGGTCTCCCTCATTGCAGGTGGATTCTTTACTGTCCGAGCCACCAGGGACATCCATGAGTACTGAAGTGGGTAGCCTATTTCTTCTCCAGGATATCTTCCCAATCCAGGAATGGAACTGGGGTCTCCTGCATTGTAGGCAGATTCTTTAACTAAGAATCTAACTAGTGACTTAATGAAGAATAGCTAAGCTATTCAGGAAGCCCATAAATAACAACTTCTTGTGTGTAAACATATATCGTATAGCATTACCTACTTATAGAAATTGTACTAATACACACAGTTACGAATGTTTCAAGTTTGGAATTATACTTTATATCATCACTTTTGTCAGAACTGAAACATATTACTTTTTTATTAATTGGGCTTTATCTTTCTATGGCAAGTTGAGATTTAGCATATACTGCTTTTTTTTCCCACTCTGGAATTGTGAGGAAAAAAGTTATACCACACATGTTAAACAGGCAAGGAATAATTTATTCAAAACTTTTGCAATAGGGGTTAAGAAAATTGCAAAAGGGCATAGAGATTAAACTCAATTTTCCATAAATGAAGTGCAGGATATTTTTTAAGTACTGAGATAGTTAATGGAAATTTATTAGAGGATAGTAACAGGGAATGAAAGTGAAAGTGAAGTCGCTCTGTCTTGTCCAACTCTCAGCGACCCCATGGACTGCAGCCTACCAGGGGAGGTTAGTCAATCTGATTAGGCCAACTGTGTTTGCTAATTAGAACTTTTAGAAGTTAGACCACTACCCTCCCACAGTCACTGGGAGATGTGGACCCCATCTTTCCTGATGATTGTGTTTTTGTAGGATGGCTGCTAGGTCACTGACAAAGATGTTTCTGGGTTGTAAAACTGAGGAGAGGCTGTGAGAAGATTTACATCTCAAAGGAGAGAAATAATTCATAGCTGTAAAGTTTTGAAAGTAAATGCTCTAAGCAAAGGGAGATTAGGGTCCAAGGACTTCCCTGGTGGCTCGGAGGGTAAAGCATCTGCCTACAATGTGGGAAACCTGGGTTCAATTCCTAGGTCAGGAAGATGCCCTGGAGAAGGAAATGGCAACCCACTCCAGTACTCTTGTCTGGAAAATCCCATGGAAGGAGGAGCCTGGTAGGCTACAGTCCATGGGGGCACACAGAGTCAGACAAAACTGAGAGACTTCACTTTCACTTTCAGTCAGGAAGAACTCTACCTAAAATTAATAAAGCAGAGGCCAACTACTGAAGTCAGAGAGGAACTTGCTAGGAGGCTCAGTGGTAAAGAATCCTCCCGTGATGCAGGAGACGTGGATTAGAACCAGGATCAGCAAGATCCCCTGGAGGAGGGCATGGCATTCCAATATTCTTCTCTGGAGAATCCCAAGAACAGAGTAGCCTGGTGGGCTAGAGTCCATGGGGGTCCCAAAGAGTCAGACACTACTGAAGAGACTAAACATGCATGTACACATCACAGTCAGAGTATATAAGTGTGGGAGGGAATACTATATTTTGTAAATTTATTATTTTCTAAAATTAAACAGAGTTCCAAAGAATGCAGAGTTCCAAAGAATAGCACTGAGAGATAAGAAAGCCTTCCTCAGTGATCAATCCAAAGAAATAGAGGAAAACAAGAGAATGGGAAAGCCTAGAGATCTCTTCAAGAAAATTAGAGATACCAAGGGAACATTTCATTCAAAGACGGGCACAATAAAGGACAGAAATGGTATGGGCCTAACAGAAGCAGAAGATATTAAGAAGAGGTAGCAAGAATACCAGGAGAACTGTACAAAAATGATCTTCATGACCCAGATAATCAAGATGGTATGATCAGTCACCGAGAGCCAGACATCCTGGAATGCAAGATTAAGTGGGCCTTAGGAAGCATGAATATAAACAAAGCTAGTGAAGGTGATGGAAATCCAGTTGAGCTATTGCAAATCCTAAAAGATGATGCTGTAAAAGTGCTGAACTCATGCCAGCAAATTTGGAAAACTCAGCAGTAGCCACAGGACTGGAAAAGGTCAGTTTTCATTTCAACATAGATGGCAGACCACCAGGCTCCCCCGTCCCTGGGATTCTCCAGGGAAGAACACTGGAGTGGGCTGCCATTTCCTTCTCCAGTGCATGAAAGTGAAAAGTGAAAGTGAAGTTGCTCAGTCAGGTCTGACTCAGCGACCCCATGGACTGCAGCCTACCAGGCTCCTCCGTCCATGGGATTTTCCAGGCAAGAGTACTGAATTGGGTCGCCATTGCCTTCTCTGAATCCCTAAGAAAGGCAATGTCAACGAATGCTCAAACTACCACACAATTGCATTCATCTCACACGTTAGTAAAGTAATGCTCAAAATTCTCCAAGCCAGGCTTCAGCAATACGTGAACCGTGAACTTCCAGACGTTCAAGCTGGCTTTAGAAAAGGCAGAAGAACCAGAGATCAAATTTCCAACATCCTCTGGGTCGTTGAAAAAGTAGGAGAGTTCCATAAAAACATCCATTTCTGCTTTATTGACTATGCCAAAGCCTTTGACTGTGTGGATCACAATAAACTGTGGAAAATTCTGCAAGAGATGGGAATACCAGACTACCTGACCTGCCTCTTGAGAACCCTGTATGCACGTCAGGAAGCAACAGTTAGAACTGGATGTGGAACAACATACTGGTTCCAAATAGGACAAGTACATCAAGGCTGTATATTTTCACCGTGTTTATTTAAGTTTTATGCAGAGAACATCATGAGAAATGCTGGGCTGGATGAAGCACAATCTGGATTCAAAATTGCCAGGAGAAATATCAATAACCTCAGGTATGCAGATAACACCACCCTTATGGCAGAAAGTGAAGAAGAGCTGAAGATCCGCTTGATGAAAGTGAAAGACGAGAGTGCAAAAGTTGGCTTAAAGCTTAACATTCAGAAAACTAAGATCCTGGCATCCAGTCCCATCACTTCATGGCAAATAGATAAATAAAATTGGAAACAGTGACAAACTTTATTTTTGGGGGGCTCCAAAATCACTGCAGATGGTGACTGCAGCCATGAAATTAAAAGATGCTTACTCCTTGGGAGAAAAGTTATGACCAACCTAGACAGCATGTTAAAATGTAGAGGCATTACTTTGCCAACAAGTTCCATCTGGTCAAGGCCATGTTTTTGTTTTTTTTTTTTTCCCCCCCAGTAGTCATGTATGTATGTGAGAGTTGGAGTATAAAGAAAGCTAAGCACTGAAGAATTGATGCTTTTGATCTGTGGTGTTGGAGAAAACTCTTGAGAGTCCCTTGCACTGCAAGGCGATCCAACCAGTCTATCCTAAAGGAAATCAGTCCTGAATACTCATTGGAAGGACTGATGTTGAAGCTGAAACTCCAATACTTTGGGCACCTGATGTGAAGAGCTGACTCATTTTAAAAGACCCTGATAGTGGGAAAGGTTGAAGGTGGGAGGAGAGGGGGGCGACAGAGGATGAGGTGTTTGGATGGCATCACCAACTCAATGGACATGTGTTTGGGTAGACTTGGGCAGTTGGTGATGGACAGGGAGGCCTGGCGTGCTGCAGTCCATGGGGTCGCAAAGTGTTGAACACAACTGGGTGACTGGACTGAACTGAACTGAAAATTAAACTAAGTGTAAATTCATTTGTGGTTATTTCCAAAATATAGACCAGAATAACAGTCAAACAGAAACTGAAATCAGGTTAGATATCTCTCAGAATTAGGTACTATATGTATTCAGAGCAGCCTGTAGTTCAGTTTGGTCCCAAAATACCACCTTAAACGCTACAAAAATTTCAGAGAAGTGAAGGAGAAAATGACCTGATTTTACATATGAAATACCTTGTATTAGGATAATGTCATTACCAAAGAAGTCAATATCCTTGAAATAGTTTTACTATTGTCATGCAGAATAAGACTTTGGGGAATTTAGAAGGAAAGGATTCTAATTTGATCCTAATTATCTCTGCTTTAATTAGAACTTTCAATGTTCACTTAGTGAGATTTACTGAGGTGTCACAAGAGAAGCACTGGATCTGTCAGTTTTATAACTGGGAAAGATCTTAGTACCATGTCCAACCAGTTCATTTTAAAGAAGTAACAAAGACAAAGCAACTTTCCCACTGGACATATCTCTTACACCTCCTACATACACACACACACACACACACAGAGAATAGTACTCAAAGTAACAGAATATTTTTCTTTCTAAAGTCCTGTGTTCCTAAATTTCATTGCAATGCTATATTCCATTAAGTTGGCTTTACATAATGTTACAATTATTATGATTTATGATTACACACTACTAAAAATTAACATATTGTATTTTGCATGAGACATAAATTGGGATAAATGTTTGATTAAAATGTTCTCTAAGTTCTTTTCATTAAAGGATAATTAAATGTTTTAAATTATTTCTCAATTACTACAACTTACTTTATATATGAACAATGAAATCCCTAGTTGATTTTGTTAGGCAGTTAGAATAGGAAAAAGGAGCCCAAAATGGCAGTGGCTAAAAGACAAAGAAGGGGAAAGCCCGTAAAAATAGAACAAAGGAAGGTCCGAGGACCAGAGTTAGGACCTCAGGTAAAACAAACAGCCCTTCTGGCTAGCCCAATTTACCTAGGTCTGGCCCAGGGGGAGGAGAAAAAAGCACATAAAAAGAGAAGCCAAAATTGAGCTGGGGCCTTTTCTTCACGTCTTTTGGGTCAGTCCACCATCACGCTTTGAGAATGTATTTTCCTTTGCTTGCCAATAAAACTGAGCTCTAACACTGGTCCATCTGTTGCTTCAAATGTTCTGCGGTGAGACAGAACTGAAGAAATTACACACTCCCCCAACAATTTCATTCTCATTCAGGTAAAATGAGCTTTGTGACTTGGCTAATGAGAAACAGAACTCTCAAACTGCTCATTATCAAAGTCTTATAATGAATACATCTATTTCAGTACTGCTGCTGCTGCTGCTGCTGCTGCTGCTAAGTCGCTTCAGTAGTGTCCGACTCTGTGCGACCCCATAGACGGCAGCCCACCAGGCTCCCCCATCCCTGGGATTCTCCAGGCAAGAACACTGGACTGGGTTGCCGTTTCCTTCTCTAATGCATGAAAGTGAAAAGTGAAAGTGAAGTCGCTCAGTCGTGCCCAACTCTTAGCTACCCCATGTTCTGCAGCCCACCAGGCTCCTCTGTCCATGGGATTTTCCAGGCAAGAGTACTGGAGTGGGGTGCCATTGCCTTCTCCAATTTCAGTACTAGTAAAATTGTACTTTCTAAAACTTTCTAAAATTTCCCAGATTTAAAATGTTAGTAAACAAATCTTTAAAAGCACCTACAAGAAAGAATCCATTTTTTAAAGAACCATTAGACATTTAATGATTTTTTTTTTAGATTTTGCATATTCAATTGAGCCATATTTTCAAGACTAGAACAGTGTTATGCTTAAATGTTTGTGTACTTCAAAATCTGAATGTTGAAATCTTACCCACCCCCCATATGATGATATTAGAAGGTAAGGCCTTTGGGAGGTAATTCAGTCATGAGGATGCAGTTCTCATGAAAGCAATTAGTGCTCTTATAAGGAAAGACAGGTTGTTGGCTAGATGTTCTACCCATTATCAAAAACAGTGTATTGGAGTCTCCTACTCTGTATAGTTGTTGATTTCTCTTTTCAGATCTGTCAATATTTGCTTTATATATTGAGAACAAGGGGACCTTGTTATATATATATAAGTGATATACATACACACACACACACACATATATAAGACTTTCTACCCAAGAGCAGAAATGCATTCTTCTCAAGTACAAATGTGTCATAAGCATTCATATAAATATGTTTATGCAAACATGTTTCCTGTTCACTTTACTAAATATATGAGTAAAATTGCTGTGATGTATAATAAGCATATATTTAGATATATGAGAAATGACCACACTCTTTTTCAAATTGACTATATCATTTGCCATTCCCACTGAGATTTTCTTCTGTTGCTCATTTTGCCAAAATTTGGTATTTTCCATCTTTTAAAAATTTAGAACATTCTAGTGGTTGTACAATGATTAATTTTTGTTTAATGACTAATGATGTTGAACATCTTATATGCCATCCATCTGTCTACTTTGGTATAGTGTCTGTACAGGTAATTTGTCTATTTTTTAATTGAATTATTTGTTTTCTTATAGTTGAATTTTGTTTGCAAATATTTTATCCCATTGTTGTAGCCTACAGTGTCATTGAACAGTATCTTTTGCAGACAAAACGTGGCTAATTTTGATGAAGTCTAATTTATCATTTCATTCTTTATACATTCGACTTTTGATGTTTTCTCTAAAAAACCTTTGTCTGAGTCAGTATCACAGTCAGATCTCCCAATATATATCCCCAAAGACGTTTCATAATTTTATTTTATTTATGCCTGTGATTCATGTTATGCTAAAATTTATGTATGTGAATTATGTGTCAAAGTTCTCATTCTGCAAAGGGTTATCCAATTGTTTCTGTACTGCTTGTTGAAAAAACTATCCTTTTTCTAATCAATTAAAAAGAAAATGGGCCCTATGTATCTTCAACATGAATTAGTTTGCATATTTTTGTGAATCTATTTCTTGGATGGTTATGCTTTCCGTTGATATATGTAGGTTGCTCTTACCTTTTACTTAGTGTGGTTCTTGGGTATGTGAAAGGTTTTCCTCTGTGTTTCTACTCTACTCTGCAATCTTGTGCTAGTCACAGAAGGGTTTTTCCTCACACTCTTGGCACCTCTCAGAGCTGTAGGCTACTTACTGCTTGGTACTTGATTGTACGACTTGGTACTTGATCAGGTGGGCCCTTAGTTTTCCTAGCAGAGCCTCAGCCTTACAGAGACTTTGTGAGCCTAGACCTTGGATTTAAGACAGTCTCTGAATTCCTGCTTTTCTTCTTCTTTATCAACCTAACACTATGATGGGTTTTGAGTGGGAAAGGGTTTCTTGTAATAATAATAATAATAACAGACCTCTAGTCTCTTTTGAAACAAATCCTAACCCCAAGAAGGAGTTGTTTTCTGGTTTGGGTTTTGGCTTTGGTTTTTCTTTTTGAGGGGAGGGGGGCGGTATGGTAGGAGACATAGAGCTTTAAATTATCCTCCCATCAAATCATTGGGGGATGGGATAGGAGGGGAAGAAGCCTGTGGGCTGAAAGCGGAGGAGATTCCCAGGCTTTCCCTGAGCCAGATGGGTTTTGCCTATTCCCTTTCCTGAAGCAACATCCCCACATTCTTACTTAGCAATAGTCACTGTGAGGTACTTAGCAAAAGTCACTGTGAAAGTTGTTGAAATCTAGCATTCCATGTCTCCCATATCTTTCAGATATGAGTTTTATTTCTAAGAGGAGAGAATATTTACCTTCCCTACTACAAAAAAAAAAAAAAAAAAAAAACCACTTCACCTCTTAGAAGAATTTAATGTGTGGTTAATTAATTAAGTAGAATTGTAGCATGTTAAACAGTATCTTACTTATATCACACTTTTTTCCTTGATATTTTAGATAATGATTTAGTAATAGGTTAAATAATACTTTTATTTTTCCTGACATTTGGATACTTCGTAGAAATAATCAGTTAAAATTCTATTATATAGAATGGAAGACAAATTGAGCAGAAGATTGATTTATTTTGCAGACTATAAACTTTGAAATACATAGCGTAAGTTATTATTTTAATTTTATTTCAATTTTTCAGTTGATCCTAATTGCAATTGAGGACAACAAATGAGTTTTGCTATCAGATCAGACACTCAGTCGTGTCTGACTCGTTGCCACCCCATGAATCACAGCACACCAGGCCTCCCTGTCCATCACCAACTCCCGGAGTTCACTCAGACTCATGTCCATCGAGTGAGTGATGCTATCCAGCCATCTCATCCTCTGTCGTCCCCTTCTCCTCCTGCCCCCAATCCCTTCCAGTATCAGAGTCTTTTCCAATGAGTCAACTCTTTGCACGAGGTGGCCAAAGTACTGGAGTTTCAGCTTTAGCATCATTCCTTCCAAAGAAATCCCAGGGCTAATCTCTTTCAGAATGGACTGGTTGGATCTCCTTGCAGTCCAAGGGACTCTCAAGAGTCTTCTCCAATACCACAGTTCAAAAGCATTAATTCTTTGGTGCTCAGCCTTCTTCATAGTCCAACTCTCACATCTATACATGACCACAGGAAAAACCATAGCCTTGACTAGATGGACCTCTGCTTTTGAATATGCTATCTAGGTTGGTCATAACTTTCCTTCCAAGGAGTAAGCATCTTTTAATTTCATGGCTGCAGTCACCATCTGTACTGATTTTGGAGCCCAGAAAAATAAAGTCTGACACCGTTTCCCCATCTATTTCCCATGAAGTGATGGGACCGGATGCCATGATCTTCGTTTTCTGAATGTTGAGCTTTAAGCCAACTTTTTCACTCTCCACCTTCACTTTCATCAAGAGGCTTTTTAGCTCCTTTAGTACCCTTTCTGCCATAAGGGTGGTGTCATCTGCATATCTGAGGTTATTGATATTTCTCCCAGCAATCTTGATTCTAGCTTGTGTTTCTTCCAGTCCAGAGTTTCTCATGATGTACTCTAAATAGAAGTTAAATAAACAGGGTGACAATATACAGCCTTGATGAACTCCTTTTCCTATTTGGAACCAGTCTGCTGTTCCATGTCCAGTTCTAACTGTTGCTTCCTGACCTGCATATAAATTTCTCAAGAGGCAGATCAGGTGGTCTGGTATTCCGATCTCTTTCAGAATTTTTAACAGTTTATTGTGATCCACACAGTCAAAGGCTTTGGCATAGTCAATAAAGCAGAAATAGATGTTTTTCTGGAACTCTCCTACTTTTTCAATGATCCAGAGGATGTTGGCAATTTGATCTCTGGTTCCTCTGCCTTTTCTAAAACCAGCTTGAACATCTGGAAGTTCACGGTTCACATATTGCTGAAGCCTCGCTTGGAGAATTTTGAGCATTACTTTAATAGCGTGTGAGATGAGTGCAATTGTGTGGTAGTTTGAGCATTCTTTGGCATTGCCTTTCTTTGGGATTGGAATGAAAACTGACCTTTTCCAGTCCTGTGGCCACTGCTGAGTTTTCCAAATTTGCTGGCCTATTGAGTGCAGCACTTTCACAGCATCATCTTTCAGGATTTGAAAGAGCTCAACTGGAATTCCATCACCTCCACTAGCTTTGTTCATAGTAATGCTTTCTAAGGCCCACTTGACTTCGCATTCCAGAATGTGTGGCTCTAGATCAGTGATCACACCATCGTGATTATCTGGGTCATGAAGATCTTTTTTGTACAGTTCTTCTGTGTATTCTTGCCATCTCTTCTTAAAATCTTCTGCTTCTGTTAGGTCCATACCATTTCTGTCCTTTATCGAGCTCATCTTTGCATGAAATGTTCCTTTGGTATCTCTTATTTTCTTGAAGAGATCCCTAGTCTTTCCCATTCTGTTGTTTTCCTCTATTTCTTTGCATTGATCACTGAAGAAGGCTTTCTTATCTCTTTTTGCTATCCTTTGGGGCTCTGCATTCAGATGTTTATATCTTTCCTTTTCTCCTTTGCTTTTCACTTCTCTTCTTTTCACAGCTATGTGTAAGGCCTCCCCAGGCAGCCATTTTGCTTTTCTGCATTTCTTTTCTATGGGAATGGTCTTGATCCCTGTCTCCTGTAAATGTCACAGACATGGTGAATTTTGTTTCAATATATCGGTTTGAAATCTTCAGTAATTAAAAAAATTGTTTACAATTAAACATAAACAACAGTTTTCAAAATGCATTTTTCACCCCCATTTAAAATGAATTTCTGAATGCTTTTCAACCAGCACTGACAGTTTTAGAGCACTTACTATTTCATTAGCAGAATTATGACCACTGGGGAGAAGAAAATAAGTAAGACTGGAATATTAGCCTATGTGATTATACAAACCCCCAAAATTATTCAAATGTAGGTTTTGTGATATAGAAATTGAGATCTCCGGGTAGAAATTTCAAGATTCAGATCTCCAGAATATTATTATAGTTTTTCCACTTTTAAACTCTGCTACACACTGTTACTTATCTTCCCTCTCATTTAAAATGACACTAGTTCAGTTTAATAATCTTACCCCCCAAAAGTATCATTCTTCAAAATTTTATTTGTTCTTTTCTAATACAAACACCTACACACATATTCATACAATTTCAATTTCTTACATGCCAGTGGAAGATAGTAGCACTAAATGTTAGCTAGTCCTAATATACATTGTCCTCAACCAATTTCCAATAGACCAAACAGAGAAGAGGAGACGTGAGTAGAAATATATGAGAAAAACTCCTTTCCCAAAGTGACATGGAAGATCAGGTACTGAAGTAGGCAGTATCCTAGTAGGAAATGAGTCTATTTTATTATTTAAAGTTCATGTTGTGAATTCTGCTTTCATTTAAGATCTAGAAATTCACAGGTGAACTGTTTACACTACAAGTAAAACTTGGAAAATATACAAAATTGTAAGTTTTCTTGAGTCCACTAGAGAGCCAAAGTTTCAAGTCAACCGGGTTTACTGACTTGGGGACAATGACAAGCTTTTCTAACAGGAGATGAGGACCAGAAAACTTTTTCACATCTGACAGTATGCAAGATGTGGCTGTCACATAAGCAGGTAAGAGAGAATTCAGATACAATATCAGTAAACCGTTAAAGGCTGAGATTGGACTCACTGGACAGTTTAGAAAAGAAACTGTGATCTTAGGACATAAGGGGAGTTCACAGTCATTCACTAACTCTGTTTTTACAGGCTTTTGACTGGGTGCTCATGAAGAGGTTTGTGGGGAAACCAAAGAATAAAGAGAGTCCCTTGGTGGCAGGAGCATCTGGGAGCTTACTGATTGTTCCTAGAGACCAGAACACCTCATGCAAAGAGTTGACTCATTGGAGAAGACTCTGATGCTGGGAGGGATTGGGGGCAAGAGGAGAAGGGGATGACAGAGGATGAGATGGCTGGATGGCATCACTGACTCTATGGACATGAGTCTGAGTGAACTCCGGGAGTTGGTGATGGACAAGGAGGCCTGGTGTGCTGCGATTCATGGGGTTGCAAAGAGTCGGACACGACTGAGCAACTGATCTGATCTGATCTGATCTGAGAGACCAGAAAAAAATGTTACCCATATCCGGGACTGTTCTTTTTATCAAAGAAAACTTTCAACTACTACTAGGGGAAGAGAGAAAACATTATGGTCCTCAGGGTTCCAAAAATTGCTACTGCTTCTGGGGTGGGGGGTTGGGGGGAGCAGAAATGAACTCATTGGCTTCTAGGCAATGAGTAGATAAACCTCTTAGACTTAGGAAGTCTGCTACCATTTGGGGAAAAGTGGGAAAGTTTCTCCCGCTCAAGACCACCACAAACACAATGTAGAGTTTAGTTTATAAAAATGTCAGGGGAGTGTACAATTTCCTTGGTTCTGTTTTGCTACTGCAAAAATTTGAAGTGATAGATGGAGCGGTGTTATAGCTCAGTTTTATTAGGGACAACAAAGGATAGTACACTCTGAAGGAGTGAGAGTGGACCAACCCAAGAGACAAGAAAAGAGAGGCCTCAATCCTTCTAGGCTTTCTCCTTTTATACTTTTGTCTCCTCCCCTCAAGCCTGCCCTATGTAAATTGGGCTAGCCAGGAAGGCTGTTTGTTTTACTTGAGGTCCTTACTCTGGTTCTAGGACCTTCCTTTGTTCTATTTTCACAGGCTTTTCCCTTCTTTGTCTTTTAGCCACTGCCATTTTGACTCCTTTTTCCTATTCTAACTACCTAACATTCCCCCCTCAAGAGATGGGAGGACCAACTCTTCGGGAATAGGGGCATTGAGGTCTCTCTGGCTACTTCCTGCTGACTGGGATGGCAAGGGACATTGGGCCTCCCTCTCTTGCTAGTCTCAAGCCTCAGAGTCCTTATAGCAGTGTCCATCTAAGGGTGAGTGATATTTTCCATGGTAAGCTATAGTTTTATATATCCTTGTTGAACTGGTACTGCATGTTGTAGCTTGTTGAGTGTCCTCTTCTGTTTTCTTTCATGGCTTGACTCATGATTAGTGAATCCAGAAGTTGCCTGCTGGTACCTTGATGGCTATGGGGGTAGAGAGTATTACAAGCTAGAGGTCCTTCCATGTGGGCTGGAGTCGAGCCTTTGGGGACTCATCTTTCCAGATTTTAATTAGGACTTGAGTCCCTGGAGCATATAGTGGTGACTCTTTAGAATCTTTCGGGTCCTGGTTGACACTCCACAAGTGTATATCCTGTTGGAATTGCCCAATGGCCATGGTATAAGACTCTGGATCTAGGAAGAGGACACTGATATAATGAAAGGCCTCCCATATAGCATCTCATAAGTACTAAGACTGACCTGTTCCTTAGGAGCAATACAGGTACAGAGGAGAGCTATTGGTAAAGCCTCCTTCCATCTCAGGAAGGTCTCTTGGGTTATCTTTTTTTTTTAGCTGGTTCTAAGAATTGGTTGGCTCTTTCTATTTTTCCTGAAAATTGAGGCCTCCAGGTACAATGGAAATAATAAATAATTCCCAATGCTTTAGAGACCCTTTGGGTGACCTTAGAAGTAAATAATGTTTCATTGTCACTTTGTAATGACATGGGCAGACCAAATCTTGGAATTATTTCACGGAGCAGTTTTGTTTATTTTTTTTAACCACTTCCTCAGCTTTCTCAGTCATAGGTGGGAAAGCCTTTAGTCAATCCTGTGAAAATATCTATCATGACTGCTGCTGCTGCTGTCACATCAGTCATGTCCGACTCTGTGCAACCCCATAGACGGCAGCCCACCAGGCTCCACCGTCCCTGGGATTCTCCAGGCAAGAACACTGGAGTGGGTTGCCATTTCCTTCTCCAATGCAGGAAAGTGAAAAGTGAAAGTGAAGTCACTCAGTCATGTCCGACTCTTCGCAACCCCATGGACTGTAGCCTATCAGGCCCCTCCGTCCATGGGAGTTTCCAGGCAAGAGTACTGGAGTGGGTCGCCAGTGCCTTCTCCATCTATCATGACTAATAGGTATTTATACCCTTGACAAACACATCTGGGTGAAGTCCATCTCCAAGTCCTCTCCTGAGTAGGTCCCATGTCACTGGATGGGCTGGGCCAGCTGGGGTCTTTGAGCTCCTTGGGGGTTGTTTAATTGGCAAGTGGGACAAGAGGAGACCACTTGTCTTATAGCTGTTTGGAGGCCTGTTCCTCTGAAGGACCTTTCTAGTAATCTTTGGAGGGCCTTTTCCCTTAAATGAGTGGTGACATGTAAGGAGTTAACCAACTTCTATTGGAGGTTCCTGGGCAGAAAAAGGAGTCCCTCTTTGAACTATCCCATATGATCTTCTTGAAAACCTTCACTCTTAGATTTAAGAGTTTCCCCTTCAGTATATGAAGGAGTTTCTGGCAAATTAGTCTGTGGAACTAAGGTGGCAACCCCTTGGTTTTTCTATTAGGTCATTTTTCTGTAATGCTCCTCTCTTAGCTTCCTGATTGTCTACTTGGTTCCCTTATGCCACTTCCATGCTCCCTTTTTGGTGTCCTTTACAACAGGAGACTAAAATCTCGGTGGGCAGATGGACTACCTCCAATAGCCTAAGGATTTGATCACCATATTTGATTGTGGACCCTCGGGTTGTCAAGTTGCCTCTTTCTTTCCAAATAGCAGCATGTGCATGTAGCACCAGAAAGGCATACTTGGTATCAGTGTAAATGGCTACTCTTTTTCCTTTTCCCAGCTCTAAAGCTGGAGTCAGGGTTATGAGCTCTAATTGGGCTGAAGTATCTGGTGTCAAGGGTTTAGCCTCTGTGGTCTCGAAATTGGAGACTACTGCATATCCAGCTCTTCTTTTCCCATCCAAGACAAAGCTGCTTCCATTAATGTACCAGATTTCCTCAGGATCAGTCAGAAGATCTTCTGAAAATCTCTCAGGGTTTTGTCCAGTGGTCCAAAGTTTCTAGGTAAGAGTGAAAGGGGAGAGAGCCCTTGAGGTAGGCAGGAGGGTAGCTGGGTTAAGAACCACACAAGGGGATATAGTCAGGCCTGGATTTTCCAACAGCACTACTTGATATGTGAAGATCTTTTGATCAGACATCCATAAATGGCCTCTCACATTCCGGAGTTGTATCACTTGGTGGCTGGTAAAAATAGTTAATTTGCTCCCAAGAGAGTTTTAAAGCATCTTGTATCAGGGCTGCAGTAGCTGCAGGTTTTTGAAGGCAGGGAAAAATTTCTTCCCAATAAGGGAGTAGGACACTTAGGGACCACCAGAAACTATTGGGAAAATATTTGTCCACCCAAGCAACAATGAAGGGTTCATTCAGGTGAATATATTTGTAATTGTTTTTTCTGTAGCACCCAAAATAGTACAGGTTTGGAAGGAAAAGGCTCTGGAGTAGGAGATCAGGACAGAGTAGGTAGCCTCTATGTCAAGCAAGAAATTCCCAGACCTACCTGCCACATCCAGTTGCACCCTTGGCTCCAGTCCTGTGATGGTCTTCTGTGACAGGTGGGCTGGCTGGAGCAGGCCACTTCAGTCCTGTTATCTTTGGCCCAATGTCCTGCCTCTCTACAGATTAGGAATTTGTTTCGTGCCTTGTCCTTAAGGACTCAGGGTTTGCCGTAGGGCTTCCCTGGAGGGTGGCCAGCAGCTGGGCATGCCTCATCTCTTTCCTTTTCTCCCTTTCCTGGGCCTGGGCCTCTTTTTCCTGTTCTCTCTTATAAAAGGTATTGGTGGTTGTCTGGACCATCTTATCAGGGTCCTGCTGCTGGAGCTGTTGTTACTTTATCCTGATGTTTGATGCACATTGGAACAGGAATTTGTCCTTTAAAATCACCCATCCCTCATAAGAGTCTAAGTCCAGATTGGTAAACTTTTGGAGGGCCTCTTTTAGACTTTCCAGAAAGGCAATTGTGTTCTCATTGGATTCTTGAGTTATTGCTGAGATCAAGCACAGCACCATAACTAATAGGCTTCCTTCTATTTCCATGGATGGACTTCTTTAGGGGTCTTTCTGAAGCTTATCCTACCCAGTACTGTTTCAACCTGAGGGCTGGGCATCCCCAGGTCAGGTGCAGATTCCTAGGCAGGTTGAGGTATGACAGCCTCCTGGAGATCAAATCCCCAGGCAGGTCGAGGCATGTAGACCTCCTGGGACCCCTGGACTGGTGGATCCCTGAGCAGGTTGAGGCATGACAATCTTTTGAGGACCAGATCCCTAAGCAGATCGAGGCAGGTTGACCTCCTGGGACCCCTAGACTGGAGTTGGGCATCTGCAAGATCTCCAGGGTGTCCAGTGTTGGGTAGGATTAAGGGGTTGTAATCTTAACTCATTGCTGGTTTGTCCACTGTAGATGGGAATAGATACCATGATGTAAAGTAATCCAAGTTTTTGCCCTGAGACTGGGAACCTGGTGAAATAGCCATAGCGTTATCCCCTTATTGCTCTGAGGGAATGTAAGTCACTGATTTCCTCCACTAGTCCTCCATAAGAGCAGTTTACAGTTTTTCCAATGGTAATCATTTCATTGCCATAGATCCACTTTAGGTAATAACAGAAGTAATGACAAAGGAGTGGGTTATTTGGTCCTGTTAGAGGCATTAAGAGTATTTTAATAATAGGCTGGGTGGATCATGTTGCCAAAAGGGAGCAGGGTCCTGGTTGTAGAAGTTAGTAAGTGGCTTAAGAACAAACTGATAAGAGGCAATAGACCAGATGTTCCATTAAAGTGGAATGGAGATTTGATCAAGGGGTATGTTTGTAACTTTAGGAGAAGAGTGGTAAACGTTTGGGCCCAAATGGCCTACAGGCCTAACTCTCAAAGTGGCAAACATTGTCCCCAGAAGGCCAATTTCCCTTGAAGGGATGCCACCAACAGATGGGCTTCTAGCAGGCATTGTGTACCTGACACCCACCCTAGGGGATTCACTGAGAGATGATATTGTTGCACATGTTGTAAGAAACAAGGAAGATGAAAGCCTGAATATTAGGGATTGGATATTATACAGTATTTCCCTCCAAAGGGCCAGCTATTTTCTGGTTGTCCCTCAAGAAGATTGTAAAGGTAACATTGTGGGCCCGGACAAGGCTCAGGAAAAGAGCGTGAAACAGGAGGGAAGGGGCAGGGCACAACTTTTGAAAGAATGACGTAGCCCAAGGGCATAACATAAACTTATTAAAATCAAATGGGTCCAAGATGACAAGTGAAATTCAAATTAACATTGATCTTCAATCTGCAAGCTAAATGACACACCCAGAGGTGACAGGCAGTTCCAAGACAGTCAACTGTTGATTTCCCAATTATTGGAATGATCCTCCCACTAATTAGCATATTAAATGACCCAGCTAGGAAAAAGCCAACCACACCACATTCCATGGCCACAGCACTTGCCCTCTCCATGGCCCACATGCTGCGGAGTGTGCTTCTCTCTGCTGCTGCTGCTGCTGCTAAGTTGCTTCAGTCGTGTCTGACTCTGTGCGACCCCATAGACGGCAGCCCACCAGGCTCCCCCGTCCCTGGGATTCTCCAGGCAAGAACACTGGAGTGCGTTGCTATCTCCTTCTCCAATGCAGGAAAGTGAAAAGTGAAAGTGAAGTCACTCAGTCGTGTCCGACTCTGTGCGACCCCATAGACGGCAGCCCATCAGGCTCCCCTGTTCCTGGGATTCTCCAGGCAAGAATACTAGAGTGGGTTGCCATTTCCTTCTCCAATGCAGGAAAGTGAAAAGTAAAAGTGAAGTCACTCAGTCATGTCCGACTCTTAGCCACCCATGGACTGCAGCCTACCAGGCTCCTCCATCCATGGGATTTTCCAGGCAAGAGTACTGGAGTGGGTTGCCATTGCCTTCTCCGGTGCTTTTCTCTAAGTCTGAACAAATCCACCTCTTACCTATAGCTGTGTCTCTCACTGAATTTTTTTGCAATGAGACATCAAGAGCCTGAGCTTCGTTACATCCTAAAATCAGGCACCATGGGTTTTGGCTGGGCTCAAGTCCCAGGAGAGAGGAAGAGAGGAGCTGAAGGATGGGAGAAAAAAGCAATGGGAAAAACATGCCAAAGAATCCCCTTCATAATCTGCCAGAAAATCTGCTAAATACCTAACCTGTGCCCACAGTTTTCATTGACCTGATCCTTGGTAGAAAGAAGATTAAGAACAGAAGAACCCCTACCCACTTGGAAAACATCTACTGGGGCCCAGCAGATAGGGCAGCCTTTGGGACACACTGAGGAGTAACCCCTGCCAGAGTCCCTCCATTGCACCCACAGTTGTTCACCTGTTCATGGGGGGTTTGAGGAAACAAGAAACTGTAAAGGAATTAAGATTTTGTTATCCATATGTCCTTCCAGCCATAGGATAGAGGACCTCCTACCTTAACAAGAGTTCTGGAATCTGAGACTGAGCCGCATGAGCTTTCTGCTGAGTTTGCTTTTGCTGTCCTGGTTTCCAGCATGTTGGGCTTCTTGTCATTTCCATTATGTTGGGTTTTCTTTGCATTCAGCTTCCACCATGGGAGCTTTCACTGAGTTGGGCTTCTGCTCTGCTTGGCTTCTGCCTCACGGGGGCCAAGCCAAGGTTGTTTCAGCCAGGTTAAATCTGAATCATGGCACCATGGATGTGTAATTTCCTTGGTTCTGTCTCCTTGCAGCAAAAACTTGAAGTAATAGACGGAGTGGTGTTATAGCTCAGTTTTATTAGGAAAAACAGAGTACACCTTGAGAAGTGAAGGCAGGATGACCCAAAAGACAAGAGAAGAGAGGCCTCAATCCTTCTAGGTTTCCTCCTTTTATACATTTGTTTCCTGCCCCTTGAGCCTGCCCTATGTAAATTGGGCTAGCCAGGAGGGCTGTTTGTTTTATCTGAGGTCCTCACTCTGGTCCTTGGACTTTCCTTTGTTCTATTTTCATGAGCTTTTCCCTTCTTTAGCCACCGCCATTTTGGACTTCTTTTTCCTATTCTAACTACCTAACAAAAAGATTGACAAAAACCCCAGAAACTGAATGAACATGTCAACATCAAGGTTAAGTGCATAGAATTTGCCTTATTTTATTTTTTATTTTATTATTATCTCTCCTACAGTTCTTTCATCTTAGGTCTGTACTGATTGATTGATTGTCTTTCTGTAGCTATACAAATGTTATACTAGTTAATTTCATTCCCAACTCTTTGATGACCTGTTCTATTTTACTGTCTTTTCCTTTTTACTATTTTCTTCACTTTTGTATCTCAGTGTAGACATTTTCTACTTACCTGTTTGCAAGTTAACTTTTCCTTTCCTCTGCTAAGTGTGCTAATGATTTATCATTATTCATTCTTTTGTTTGTTTTTTCATTTTTTTAAATCTTTTTTGATTTATCATTATTCATTTCTGAATGTGTTTTTTTTTTTCTAGAATTTTTATGTGGCCTCCATTACTAATTTCCTAATTATCAACCTTCATTACTAATTTCTCATTACTTATTTCTTTCTGTTCAAATACTTCATCTGTTCATGTACATTGTCTGGTTTTTTTTCTTTTAATAAAACCTTAATATATTGGCAATAGTTATTTTACAGTTCCTATCTGATAGTTATACTATTTTTATTATCTCTGATTCTGTTTTATTAGTATTATTTCTTGTTTTGGATTTTTTTCAGAATTTTTTTATTGCATGTCTATTATCATGTGTAAAACAAGTAGAAAATAAATTGGTAAAGATTATAGCTAGAAATGGACATATATCTTCTGCCAGGCCATTCAAGTGGATGAGTTGATTTAGTCTAGTCAATTTAGGTTTTGTTGTTGCTAGAGTCACTTCTAATGTATGTATTGATTGATGTCACATGATACCACATGAGACACAATTTACTTAAAACTAGAGCCTGAGATAGAGATTCTCAAACAGATGATTTCTTGAGGGGTGCTGTCAGGAGAAAGGAGTGAGCAAAACAGGCTGTTGGAAAAAAGGTAAATAATATACAGTTGAAGTCAAATCTAGCTCAAGTATAATCCTATGGGGGAATCTGGAGTATGAGTTGCAAGACAAAATTTGTCTTACCTAGACACAAGGCACGGAGAAGGCAATGGTACCCCACTCCAGTACTCTTGCCTGGAAAATCTCATGGATGGAGGAGCCTGGTAGGCTGCAGTCCATGGGGTTGCTAAGAGTCGGATACGATTGAGCAACTTCACTTTCACTTTTCACTTTCCTGCATTGGAGAAGGAAATGGCAACCCACTCCAGTGTTCTTGCCTGGAGAATCCCAGGGACGGGGGAGCCTGGTTGGCTGCCATCTATGGGGTCGCACAGAGTCGGACACGACTGAAGTGACTTAGCAGCAGCAGCAGACACAAGGCAACCAGGGTCAATGATTGGCATAAGATCACCCACTGGGGACAAGGCACAGCTTCTCAGGCATCTCCGATGGGGATAATTTCCATCTGCTATGTTCAAGTCTCTAGGAAGATAGAGTTGCAACAACTGGGGA
Organism: Bos indicus x Bos taurus; assembly: GCF_003369695.1. Lineage (NCBI taxonomy): Eukaryota > Metazoa > Chordata > Mammalia > Artiodactyla > Bovidae > Bos > Bos indicus x Bos taurus. The sequence goes on along the minus strand of NC_040103.1, from coordinate 21,509,180 downwards.
ATGGGCATACCAATCAAATAATGGGAAACTACACAGGTCACATGGAGCATTTGATACACTCTGTAGCCAAATTCTATATTCTGTCATACCAGTCAAATCGCAGATGCCAGTTCACAGCTAAGGCATTAATTTAAGTCAAGTAATCAGGAAAATGGTTAAGAAAACATTTTCACTAAGTGGCAAATAGGAAAATGCATTAAGTATGATCACTACAGTGCTAAGTGGTAATTTTTCCCACACTAGCTTGAGAACAGATGTTCAGATTTCAGTGGCTCTATTTTTGCCATAAATCCCATGTATATGCATTCTTATTGTGTGGATACAGCTGGCAAACTAAAATTGAGTAGGTACACTGGATAATCACAAGCACATCAAGTAGAGAGTCAAGATACCTGAGTCCTGGTCTAGAAATGATTACTAAACAAACTCTGTTTGTTAGTTTGAGGAAGTCAATTCTACTAATTGTGATTCATCTCTATAGGGCAGATAGGGAAAACAACACATAATTTTAAGACTCAATTTGGCTCGAGTAAATTTTCTTCAGGTTCAAAAAACATAATATGTACCTTTCCTTTATTGCTAACAGCAAAGCAATAATCTAAAATGCAGACTATTCCCCACATGAATCAATAGTGATTTGAAATACCGTAATGAAGAAGTTTTAAAAGTGCTTAAGTAGTGGATTAACTTACACCTGCATTTTCTAAACTCTTACTGCAGGAGGAAAAAAAATATATATATATATTGTATATGTATATATATATATATATATATATATATATATATATATATATATAATTATATACATATACAAAAAATATATATGTATATATGTATATTATATATATAATTTATACAATATATATATACAATATACAGTATATATAATATACAATATATATACAATATATAATATACAAAATATATATAATATATGAAATATATATACAATATATAATATATACAATATTATATACAATATATAATAGGCAATATATATTATGCAATATTATATATAATATCTAATATTATTTATATTATATTATATGTATAATATACAATAGTAGATACAATATATATAATATATACAATATATGTATAATATATAATGTATACAATATATATACACTATAATATACAATATATATAATATATATATAGTATACATATACAAAAAATATATATATATATGTGTATATATATATACACATATGTACATACATATACATAAAATCACCGTGAGAGAGAGGAAGAAAACAAGCTACAATTGCAAGTCAGTGAGGGAAAGGAGTGATTAAAGAGATCAGGTGTGGTCATTTTTAAATGTCTCCAATTTTGTTGAGTATGGTGTTTTATTGTTTTGTTTTTAATGGACAAATAAGAGAAGCACAAATTTAGAGATTAATAAAAATATTATATATATTTCAAAGGGAATTAGTTTCTCATTTAATCCTCTGATATTACAAAAGAGAACACTAAAGTGAAAAAATATAATATTAGAGATGAAATGGGTAGGAGCATGGGGAAAAACTTCAAAAATCAAGATCAGTTATCAAAGCTCAGGGGCTTTGATCAGAATTAGAAGTGTTCTTCTGTATTGCTAAAGGTAAATATGTCTAGTATCTGTTTTTCCAGAAAATTTGTTATGATTTTATGGTTAATCACCCTGGATTTCCTTAACACATATTCACTCAGAATAACCTGTACTACCATTTTGTTTAATTTAAATTTTTGCCTTTCTCCAAATCTATGAGTAGGATCCATATATAGTCAGCCCTCAGAATCCACAGGTACCCCATTTTATGTTAAGGACTCGACCATCCACAGATTAGGGTATCTGCAGAGTTTCCTGGTAGCAATATACTGAGGGATGATTCTAAATGCTATTTTCTGGTTATCTAAACCTTATGGGGTCAGAAGCAACTATTATGGGTTTCAAAAGTCACAAAATCCAAGAAGATAATACTAATCTATGAGACAAAGTTGGGGACAAAGTTCCTATGATATACTCTTTCCATCTTTTCTTACAAAGGCCTTGCCATGTGGTATAGGATGCAAATTCTCAAGGTTATGGGGTGAAATAGACAATGAGGAAGATATAATGAAATAGTATAATGGATTAATAGCTTCTGACCCATTCTTGCTTTTTCCTCGATCCCTGCTGAGATCATGTAAGACATCAATAAAATAATCAAGGATACCTCAATTTAGACATGGATGTAATATGTTTTATGCTATTTCAGGACTCACAGTGTTAGAAGAGTGAGGTAGATATCAGGAAACAAGGAGATCACAGGTTTATTCAAGTACAGATCTAGTTAGAATAATATAATAACTGTGCATTGTGATTTAAGGGCAAGCTCACTAGAGTTTAACCATAATCCATAATTATGGACATATTATACTATGTCAATAATTCTTTAGGCAAAAATTATATTTTATGTTTATACTGTATTAATAACTTCATTGCTCTAAAATGAGTATTGGTATTCAAAAGAACAATGGAATTATTAATTATGTACAATACTAATATGGCAAATATATGACCAGAAAATAACATATTTCCTATCATCTTTCATTTAATACTTATTCTTAGCTATGAGGTCTATCTTTCAAATTGTTTCACTAAAATTGTTCTATTCTTTGTTAACTTGTGCCTTAAGTATTTTAAAATAATACAAAACATGGAAAACTCATTACAAATTTGTGATTTAAATCATAAAGTTAAAAAAAAAACTGTGTAAACTTCATAGAATCACATTTTTTAGTCTTAAAGACTATTGTAGATTATCTGGTTAAGCTTCTTATTTCACTGGGAAATCTTCAGACTTGCCAGGTTTAAGATTTTTGCCTAGGACTAAAGAATTTTGAAAGTAATAGATAAGGCATGTAATTGATGACTTGTACACTTAGTCCTATTAGTCCTATTAAAAGTTGCTATTCAAAGTGTAATCCATGGACCACAAGATTTCGCATCAACTGGACATTGGATAGAGATGCAGAATCAGTCACTACTTGAGATTTATTGAATAAGAATGCATAATTTAGTAAAATCTCTGATAATTAATTAAATTTAGTTAATCCTTGATGATTAAAGTGTAAAAATCACTTCTCATTAAGAAAAGTTTGGGGTAGAAGGAGATTTCTCACAATAACCTCAGCTCACTTCCATTTTCAACTTTGTTTTCTGAGTTCTAAAACAGTGTTCACCAAAGTAGGATGTTTAAAGTAAGAAGTCTTTCTTGGTATGGGAAGAAAATAATGGAGTTTGCATTTATAAATAATCTTGTATCCTATTTAGTTGATCATTTCTGTCTTTTTTCCCCAAGATTGATTCTCCACCCTTTTAGGTCCTTCTGTATGCTACAGGTAGATTGCTAGAGGCCATAATCATCTAGGTTAATTGTCTTTTGAATTCTAGTCAGGTTTGGGGCGAGATCAGAAGATGGGGGACAAAATTAAGGTGTTTCTCTTCCTGCTCCTATTTGCTTTCTCCTTGGATGCTAGGATCATGGAAGTAGCTGCTTTTCTCTATAGGTGCAGATGTTACTGGAGAGCTTGTTTTGTAAGGTTTCTGCTCTCTCCTTGGCTCTAGGAACCCTAGTTCATTCTCTTATCTCTTTAGAGAATGGTGTGCTACCATTTTCTGATGCTACTAGTCCCTGATTTCATCAAGAATCTTTACTGATTTTCTTAACCTTACTCTTAGCTCTGTAAATAATTTGTTCATTGTTTTCAGAGTTCCCAAATTGTCTCTTTTCTGTAAAGACTCTGACTAATACATTCATCATTTCCTGTTTGTTTGTTTTATAATTAACCAATCTCATATATATGTATCTCATATCATATGTATATGATAATACACAGGCAGTAATGGAGAAGGGAGCATGGTCAAATATATTTGAAGATCATTGCTAACATCATCCAAATTATAGTATAATTGATTTATTTAAAACTTCACCCGTATACAGAAGCTATTTGTTCTGTAAAGTTTACTGAGGTCACTGAGATCTATAAGTAGACAGATCAGTCTACTTGTATTTTACCTAGATAAATTCCACACCATTTCTCTTATCCTTGTCAACCATTGATTTGTCAGTCCTTTTAACAAAATATATTTGGCAAAACCAATACAATATTGAAAGTTTAAAAATAAAATAAAATTTAAAAAAACATAAAGAGAAAAAGCATGCATAAAAACACAAATTATTTATTTTAATTTGATTCATTTATTAGTTTTTAGGTATACATATACCTGATAACTGGCAAAAATGCAGCCTCCTTTTACCATTTGTTGTTAGGAAATTTGGCAGCAATACTTACCTGTTCCTCTTGCTACCAGACAGGAGATTGCTATATCTTCTCTAGAAAAACAGAGTCATCAAAAAGAAAAACCTATTAAAACGGACAAAAAGACTCTCCCCAATAATTGTGAAGGCAGTACAAAGAATGTAAATAACACATTAGGAATAGAAGAAACTTTAAAAACCAAACTCAAGGTTTTTAAATAGCTTCAGTGAGACACTGCAACAATGAAACGAAAATATTATTAGGTCTCAGAGAATAGATTTGTGTCTTTAAAATGAACATACAATTGCAGGCCAATAAAATGTTTTAAAAATGCAATTTTAGGAATAAAAACTTTAATAAAAAGTAAAAATGGGAGTAAATCTGTCAGAAAGAGACGGTAAGGTCAAACAGAGTGGGACAGAACAGGGGGAAAAAAAATAAAGTGCTATTTAGAAACTCAACAACAAAATAATAAAATTACCAAAAATAGAGAACAGAGGTTTAGTTCAGTTCAATCGCTCAGTTGTGTCCCACTCTTTGTGACCCAATGGACTACAACATGCCAGGCCTCCCTCTGCATCACCAACTCCCAGAGTTTACTCAAACTCATATCCATTGAGTCGGTGATGCCATCCAATCATCTCATCCTCTGTTGTCCCCTTCTCCACCCACCTTCAATCTTTTCCAGCATCAGGGTCTTTTCAAATGAGTCAGTTATTCACATCAGGTGGCCAAAGTATTCAAGTTTCAGCTTCAGCATCAGTCCTTCCAATGAATATTCAGGACTGATTTCCTTTAGGATGGATCGGTTAGATCTCCTTGCAGTCCAAGGGACTCTCAAGAGTCTTCTCCAACACCACAGTTCAAAAGCATCAATTCTTCGGTGCTCAGTTTTCTTTATAGTCCAACTCTCACATCCAAACATGACTACTGGAGAAACCATAGCTTTGACTAGACTTTGACTAGAAACCATAGCTTTGACTTTACTTTTGTTGGCAAAGTAATGTCTCTGATTTTTAATATTCTGTCTAGGTTGGTCATAACTTTTCCTCCAAGGAGCAAGCATCTTTTAATTTCATGGCTGCAGTCACCACTGTAGTGATTTTGGAGCCCCCTGAAATAAAGTCTGTCACTGCTTCCACTGTTTCCCCATCTATTTGCCATGAAGTGATGGGACTGGATGCCATGATCTTAGTTTTCTGAATGTTGAGTTTTAAGCCAATTTTTTCACTTTACTTTTTCACTTTCATCAAGAGGCTCTTTAGTTCCTGTTCATTTTCTCTCATAAGGGTGGTGTCATCTGCATAACTGAGGTTATTGATATTTCTCCCAGGAATCTTAATTCTAGCTTGTGCTTCATTCAGTCCAGCATTTCTCATGATGTACTCTGAATGCAAGTTAAATAAACAGGGTAACAATATACAGCTTTGACAAACAGAGGAAATGAAGATGAAGTTTTTGATCAAACTATTTGGGCATACACCACACAATTGAAGCCTGTGAGTTTTTCCATACTGAATGGGTCCATCAAGTAAAATGTACAAAAAAGAGCTATATCAAAGCTCATCACTATGAAACTACAGAACATTTGTGCCTAAGAAAGTGAAAGTGAAAGAAATTGAAGTCGTTCAGTCATGTTCAACTCTTTGTGACTCAATGGACTGTAGCCTACCAGGCTTCTCCATCCATGAGATTTTCCAGGCAAGAGTACAGGAGTGGGTTGCCATTTCCTTCTCCAGAGGATATTCCCAACTCAGGGATCAAACCCAAGTCTCCCACATTGTGGGCAGCTGCTTTACCCTCTGAGCCACCAGGGAAGCGTAAGAGGCGATCCTAAATACTTCCGAGATGGAAAATAAAAATCACATTGTTAATAGAAGGTCAGGGTTTATAATATCAGTTTTCTCAAACAGACAAGACGGAAGCTTGAGACCATAATGCGATATCTGAAAATTTATTGAAAATGACTTCCAATGCAGAATTCCATACATGGCCAATTAAAACTGAGGGTTGTCCAAGATATTCTTGTACATGAAGGGTTTCAAAAATGTTATCCTTCCTACACTCATTCCTTAGACACTACTAAAAGGATGTACTCTATCAAAACAAGAGAATAAATCAAGAAAGAGGAAGTCAAGGGGATCAAGGAACTGTCAATTCAACATAGAAAAAGATTTAAGGGATTTTACTTGATAATGGTGAAGACAGATTACAGAACAGCAACTATGTAGCAAGCCTAGAGAAAAGTCGTTTAAGAAATAAGTTCTATAATTGTATAACTGGATTTGTTTCTAGTCTCATGAAAGCTTTTAAGTTTCAAATGGTTGCTCAAACTCCTGCTACTGCTGTAGCTTCCTCCAACTACTATTTGGGGCCCCTGGATCAGATATCCTCAATATGAGGATTAGGAGAATATGTTGCCTCACCAATTTAGAGACAACGCCCCTTGTCAGCTCGGAAGCAGTTATGGAATGAGAACGACGCCCCTTTTCCCTAGGCAACATAATTCTCCTAAAAGAAAAGGGGGGAATGAGAGAGTTATTTCCTAGGCAGGTTGATAGGGAGTCTAGGGGTCCCCAAGGAGAGAAGGGTCTGGAATTCCCAAGGAGGAAGAAAGGACAAACTTTTCTTTCTCCACATTCCTTAGGATTATATAACAATAATGTATCCTGCCTAAGGACAGTCTTTGGATTCAACCTTCTGTTATCTTAAAATGTTAATTATGGGAGTAGACCTGGTCTTTACAAGGACGTATCTTGCCTGAGGACAGTGTTATCTTAAAATGTAAATTATGGGAGTGGGTCTGATGAGGTCTTTACAACCTCCAGACATTCTTTGGATTATATAACCTCATTGTTAACACTAGCAAGGGGGTACTCTTTCTGCCCCCTTCTGATGCCTATGTCAGAAGCTTTCTCTATCTCCTTTATACTTTAATAAAACTTTACTACACACACACACACACACAAAAGAAATAAGTTCTAGGAGAGATGCTGCCAACAGGGGGTGGGAACAAAGTAATTTATAGATTATTTCATGCATTTGAATGTATTGGGAGGAAATTTGTGTTTTGAAAGAGAAAAAAATAATCAAACCAAAAAATGAGCAGTTAACCCCAAAAAGTAGTGTGTGTGTGTGTGTGTGTGTATACCACTAAAGAACATGTGTATAATGTTTTAGTAAATTATAATCATTGAAAATAGATATAAAACATTGTAATAAAGATTATGAAAGAGCACAATTATGACCCTCCATGGTGAAACTATTATTACTTAATATTTGTTATTAATAGACAAGTGATTTAAATATAAGCAAGTTATTGAAAAGTATATGGATAAGTACCATAAATGAAAACAATTAACAACATTGAAAATTGTTGCTTCTGGGAGGCAGTGATGGTTAATATCTCACAAATGTTCCTTTCAATACCACCCAGACACTTTAGTTTGCTGTAACTGATACTGACTATAAAATAAAATACATGTAAATTCCACTTATACAGTCCCAGTTTTCAAGAGCCATACACAATTACTCAAATCTATATAATATTGAAGATATTTATTCAATATTTTACTTTATGGCAGCAACTTTTAAATTAATAGCTGACAGTGAGAAGGCAATTTTTCCTCAAGGAAACTTGAATATAAACACAGGAACAAACTCTTTTCATTTTCTCTGGACCTCACATCAGTTTCTACTTTTGCCATGACTCTGTTGCAATTCAGGAATCTTTCCATGAACAGTTCAATTCCCTTAGTAATTATACTGCATTTTAAGAATATTATTTTTAAAGAGAACTGATTATAATGCTTTATGAGACAGTGTCATAATCATGAAATTTCTGTGTTGCATTTCAGATGTTCTATAAATTATATTCTTTATTAGAAAGTTCATAGTGTGCTCCAGATATCTGGAACATTCCTATTACCTAATTTATGGTTAAAATTTCCCTATGTATCAGTAGGGAAAACAACTAGACCATTCAGGTATGACATAAATCAAATCCCTTATGATTATACAGTGGAACTGACAAATAGATTGAAAGGATTAGATCTGATAGACAGAGTACCTGAAGAACTATGGACAGAGGTTCATGACAGGAGGTGTAATCAAGACCATCCCCACAAAAGAAGAAATGCAAAAAGACAAAATGGTTGTCTGAGGAGGCCTTAAAAATAGCTAAGAAGAGAAGTGAAAGGAAAAGGAGAAAAGGAAAGATATACCCATCTGAATGCAGCATTACAAAGAATAGCAAGGAGAGATAAGAAACCCTTCCTCAGTGATCAATGCAAAACAATAGAATGGGAGAGACTAAAGATCTCTTCAAGAAAATTAGAGATACCAAGGGAACATTTCTGCAGAGATAGTGACAATAAAGGACACAAATGATATGGACCTAACAGAAGCAGAAGATTTTAAGAAGAGGTGCAGAAATACACAGAATGATACAAAAAAGATCTTCATGACCCAGATAACCATGATGGTGTGATCACTCACCTAGAGCCAGACATCCTGGAGTCTGAAGTCAGGTGGGCCTTAGGAAGCATTATGATGAACAAAGCTAGCGGAATAGACGGAATTCCAACTGAGCTACTACAAGTCTTAAAAGATGATGCTCTGAAAGTGTTGCACTCAATATGCCAGCAAATATGGAAAACTCAGCAGTGGCCACAGGACTAGAAAAGGTCAGTTTTCATTCCAATCCCAAAGAAAGGCAATGCCAAAGAATGCTCAAACTACCACACAATGGTACTCATCTCAACACACTAGCAATGTAATACTCAGAATTGCCCAAGTGAGGCTCCAACAATACATGAACTTAGAGCTTCCAGATATTCAAGCTGAATTTAGAAAAGGCAGAGGAACCAGAGACCAAATTGCCAACATCCACTGGATCATCGAAAAAGCAAGAGGGTTCCAGAAAAACATCTCCTTCTGCTTTATTGACTACGTTATAGCCTTTGACTGTGTGGATCAGAACAAACTAGAAAATTCTTAAAGAGACAGGAATACCAGATGACCTTACCTGCCTTCCGAGAAATTTGTATGCAGGTCAAGAAGCAAGAGTTAGCACCAGATGTGGAATAAAGGACTGGTTTCAAATTGAGAAAAGAGTACATTGAGGCTGTATATTATCACCCTGCTTATTTAACTTATATGCAGAGTACAACATGTGAAATGCCAGGCTGGATTAAGCACAACCTGGAATCAAGATTGCCAGGAGAAATAATCAATAACCTCAGTTATGAAGATGACATCACCCTTATGGCAGAAAATGAAGAGAAACTAAAGAGCCTCTTCATGAAAGTGAAAGAGGAGAATGAAAAACCTGGTTTAAAACTCAACATTCAAAAAACTAGGATTATGGCATTTTATCAAATCACTTCATGAAAATAGATGTGGAAACAATGGAAACTTTGAGAGACTTTATTTCTTGAGTTCTAAAATCACTGCAGATGGTAAGAGCAGTGATGAAATTAAAAGACACTTGCTATGACCAACCTAGACAGCATATTAAAAAACAAAGACATTACTTTGCTGACCAAGTTCCGTCTAGTCAAAGCTATGATTTTTCCAGTAGTCATGTATGGATGTGAGAGTTGGACCATAAAGGAAGCTGAGCACTGAAGAATCGATGCTTTTGAACTGTGGTGTTGGAGAAGACTCTTGAGAGTCCCTTGGACTGCAAGAAGATCCAACCATTCAATCCTAAAGGAAATCAGTCCTGAATATTAATTGGAAGGACTGATGCTGAAGCTGAAACTCCAATACTTTGGCCATCTAATGCAAATAACTAACTTATTGGAAAAGACCCTGATTCTGGGAATGATTGAAGGCAGGAAGAGAAGGGGACACCAGGGAATGAGATGTTTGGATGGCATCACCGACTAGATGAACATGAATGAGTTTGAGCAAGCTCTGGGAGTTAGTGATGGAGAGGGAAGCCTGGTGTGCTGCAGTCCATGGGATTGCAAAGAGTTGGGCACGACTGAGTGACTGAATTCATGTATCATTTCTACCATGACTGCCTCCTAAAGTTGTATGGAAAGACTAGATATGTTCTCCTTATTGGATATCAGGATATCATTGTTATTTTCCTTTTACTAGCCTCACTGAAATCAGATCAGCCACTCAGTCATGTCCAACTCTTTGTGACCCCATGAGTTGCAGCATGCCAGGCCTCCCTGTCCATCACTAACTCCCAGAGTTCACTCAAACTCACGTCCATCAAGTCAGTGATGCCATCCAGCCATCTCATCCTCTGTCGTTCCCTTCTCCTCTTGCCCCATATCCCTCCCAGCATCAGAGTCTTTTCCAATGAGTCAACTCTTCACATGAAGTGGCCAAAGTACTGGAGTTTCAGCTTTAGCATCATTCCTTCCAAAGAAATCCCAGGGCTGATCTCTTTCAGAATGGACTGGTTGGATCTCCTTGCAGTCCAAGGGACTTTCAAGAGTCTTCTCCAACACCACAGTTCAAAAGCATCAATTCTTTGGTGCTCAGCCTTCTTCACAGTCCAACTCTCACATCCATACATGACCACAGGAAAAACCATAGTCTTGACTAGATGAACCTTTGTTGGCAAAATAATGTCTCTGCTTTTGAATATGCTATCTAGGTTGGTCATAACTTTCCTTCCAAGGAGTAAGCGTCTTTTAATTTCACCATCTGCAGTGATTTTGGAGCCCAAAAATAAAGTCTGACACTGTTTCCACTGTTTCCCCATCTATTTCCCATGAAGTGATGGGACCAGATGCCATGATCTTCATTTTCTGAATGTTGAGCTTTAAGCCTACTTTTTCACTCTCCACTTTCACTTTCATCAAGAGGCTTGTGAGTTCCTCTTCACTTTCTGCCATAAGGGTGGTGTCATCTGCATATCTGAGGTGATTGATATTTCTCCCGGCAATCTTGATTCCAGCTTGTGTTTCTTCCAGTCCAGCGTTTCTCATGATGTACTCTGCATATAAGTTAAATAAGCAGGGTGACAATATACAGCCTTGACGAACTCCTTTTCCTATTTGGAACCAGTCTGTTGTTCCATGTCCAGTTCTAACTGTTGCTTCCTGACCTGCATACAAATTTCTCAAGAGGCAGATCAGGTGGTCTGGTATTCCCATCTCTTTCAGAATTTTCCACAGTTTATTGTGATCCACACAGTCAAAGGCTTCGGCATAGTCAATAAAGCAGAAATAGATGTTTTTCTGGAACTCTCTTGCTTTTTCCATGATCCAGCGGATGTTGGCAATTTGATCTCTGGTTCCTCTGCCTTTTCTAAAACCAGCTTGAACATCTGGAAGTTCACGGTTCACATATTGCTGAAGCCTCGCTTGGAGAATTTTGAGCATTACTTTACTAGCATGTGAGATGAGTGCAATTGTGTGGTAGTTTGAGCATTCTTTGGCATTGCCTTTCTTTGGGATTGGAATGGAAACTGACCTTTTCCAGTCCTGTGGCCACTGCTGAGTTTTCCAAGTTTGCTGGCATATTGAGTGCAGCACTTTCACAGCATCATCTTTCAGAATTTAGAATAGCTCAACTGGAATTCCATTACCTCCACTAGCTTTGTTCTAAGGCCCACTTGACTTCACATTCCAGGAAGTCTGGCTCTAGGTCAGTGATCACACCATCATGATTATCTGGGTTGTGAAGATCTTTTTTGTACAGTTCTTCTGTGTATTCTTGCCATCTCTTCTTAATATCTGCTGCTTCTGTTAGGTCCATACCATTTCTGTCCTTTATCGAGCCCATTTTGCATGAAATGTTCCTTTGGTATCTCTAATTTTCTTCAAGAGATCTCTAGTCTTTCCCATTCTGTTGTTTTCCTCTATTTCTTTGCATTGATCGCTGATGAAGTCTTTCTTATCTCTTCTTGCTATTCTTTGGAACTCTGCATTCAGATGTTTATATCTTTCCTTTTCTCCTTTGCTTTTTGCTTCTCTTCTTTTCACAGCTATTTGTAAGGCCTCCCCAGACAGCCATTTTGCTTTTTTGCATTTCTTTTCCATGGGGATGGTCTTGATCCCTGTCTCCTGTACAATGTCACGAACCTCATTCCATAGTTTATCAGGCACTCTATCTATCAGAGCTAGGCCCTTAAATCTATTTCTCACTTCCACTGTATAATCATAAGGGATTTGATTTAGGTCATACTTGAATGGTCTAGTGGTTTTCCCTACTTTCTTCAATTTCAGTCTGAATTTGGCAATAAGGAGTTCATGGTCTGAGCCACAGTCAGCTCCTGGTCTTGTTTTTGCTGACTGTATAGAGCTTCTCCATTTTTGGCTGCAAAGAATATAATCAATCTGATTTCGGTGTTGACCATCTGGTGATGTCCATGTATAGCGTCTTCTCTGTGTTGTTGGAAGAGGGTGTTTGTTATGACCAGTGCATTTTCTTGGCAAAACTCTATTAGTCTTTGCCCTGCTTCATTCCATAGTCCAGTGCCAAATTTGCCTGTTACTCCAGGTGTTTCTTGACTTCCTACTTTTGCATTCCAGTCCTGTATAATGAAAAGGACATCTTTTTCGGTGTTTGTTCTAAAAGGTCTTGTAGGTCTTCAACTTCAGCTTCTTCAGCCTTACTGGTTGGGGCATAGACTTGGATTACTGTGATATTGAATGGTTTGCCTTGGAAACGAACAGAGATCATTCTGTCGTTTTGGAGATTGCATCCAAGTACTGCATTTTGGACTCTTTTGTTGACCATGATGGCCACTCCATTTCTTCGGAGGGATTCCTGTAGATATAATGGTCATCTGAGTTAAATTCATCCATTACAGTCCATTTGAGTTCACTGATTCCTAGAATGTTGACATTCACTCTTGCCGTCTCTTGTTTGACCACTTCCAATTTGCCTTGATTCATGGACCTGACATTCCAGGTTCCTATGCAATATTGCTCTTTACAGCATCGGACCTTGCTTCTATCACCAGTCACATCCACATCTGGTATTCTTTTTGCTTTGGCTCCATCCCTTCATTCTTTCTGGAGTTATTTCTCCACTGATCTCTAGAAGCATATTGGGCCCCTACTGACCTGGGGAATTCCTCTTTCAGTATCCTATCATTTTGCCTTTTCATACTGTTCATGGGGTTCTCAAGGCAAGAATACTGAAGTGGTTTGCCATTCCCTTCTCCAGTGGACCACATCCTGTTATAGCTCTCCTCATTCCTGAAAGGCATAATATAGTTATTATATTTGATATTGATACAAGTCAGAATATATTTATTTTCTTTTCCTACTTGTCTAATGACTGTTATCTTGGACTATAACTTTGAACTGTGTGAATAGTGGCCATGTCTGTATTCAAAGCCTGATCTAGATGACCTACAGAAGAATCCTTATATCTGTTATTGACAGTTAAACCTCTCTCTCATTTATTCTTCTGTAAATTATATTTCTGTATCAGTGCTAACATATATTGTTTTCTATTTTTATTTGAGATAAATATGTACCTTGATTTTTCCTTAAAGCAGGCAAACTAACAATGTTGGGTAACCGAGGGAAAAGCCAGGTAAAATACTATTATGTTTGATGGATCTATTTTTACATATTTTAGGCATAACTATTAAGTCCAGGTTCGTTGCAGGATACAGGAAGCTTGGGGCTGGTACACTGGGATGACCCAGAGAGATGGTATGGGGAGGTAGGTGGGAGGGGGGTTCAGGATGGGGAACACATGTACACCTGTGGCGGATGCCCATTGATGTATGGCAAAACCAATACAATATTGTAAAGTAAAAAAAAATAATAATAATAATAAAAAAGATTTTATCAAGTATTAAAGGTTTTTTTTTTTTTTTTTTTTTTTTAAATACATTGTTTTTCTAAATGATTTAAACTGTGTATATGTATATGTCAGAGGCTTCCCCGATGGATCAGCAGGTAAGGTGTCTGCATGCAGTACAGGAGATGCATGAGATGTGGTGTCTATCCATGGATCAGGAAGATCTGCTGGAGGAGAAAATGGAAACCCACTCCAGTATTCTAGACTGGAATATCCCATGGACAGAGGAGTCTGGCAGGCTACAGTCTATAGGGTCACAAAGTCAGATATAACTGAGCATGGCATGGCATGTATATGACAATACTTATTGCAGTGATTACTAGAAAAATATTGTAACAGAAATACTAGTGAAAAAATAACTATAATTTAAATCCAATACACTGTTTATATTTCTTTTGTTATTCTGTCATCTTCTCTATTCTATCATTAGATTCATGATTCACTTTTGTTGAAATATGAGGGACACACAAAATATAAAAAAGCAATCAAATGGAATCTAGATAATAAATAGAATGTGAGTCTTTATCGGACTAACTTGGTTGGATTATAAAACTTTGTAGATAGACAGTGGCATGACATATGAAAAAAGATGATATCAGCTAGTAAAAAATATTAAAGATAATTCTGAATATTTTGACCTTTGCACAGCCATATAAAATAGAGGCAGTCCTGAACATTTTCTTTGTTCTAAAATGGAATATATGTCATCCAAGGAGTCTGTCATCTCATGCCTTTATATTTCTATAAAAAACCTTCTGGATAGAATTAAATATAAAACCAAAGAGAGGTTATCCTTTTTCATTTAAAAAATCTACAATTCTCATGGAATGAAAAATATTATTGCAAAATATGGAAATTGAGAATATATTTTAAGCTTCATTTAATGATTTAAAAGAACATTTTGGTTAAAAATGACTATGCACAGAAATACTCTGATTTTAAATGAAAAAAAGTGAAATAATTCTTATTGCATTTAATATGTATCCATTATTTTTCAGAGGAGGGAACTAAGGTGAGAAATGATGAGTGATTTTTCTAAAAGTCACACAGTAAAAAACAAATGGCCAGTCCAGGTTCAATACAGGATCCTTGGGGCTGGTGCACTGGGTAAAAATCACACAGTAAATTAATAGTACAGATACAACTAATCAAATCCCTTCTTTCTCAACTCAGTTTCTCTTATATTGTGCTTGAGTTTCAAACATTTAGAGCATTTAAGTGGATTCATTTTTAGAACTAAAATAGTACAATGATCACTTTTGATAATAGTTGTGCTTTTAGTATTTGTTGGTTAAAACTGTCACAGTATCCAATACGGTTTATGGAATTAGTTTATTCTTATGGGTTAAAAAAGTTAAGATGTAGACTTAATAATATATTTTATGAGATAAAGACAGATGAACATAAAATATGTTATAATATAATCTTATAACATCACAAAGTAAGGGGTTATAGAAGAAGGGATGGTTCTGAAGCTTCAGGGACAGCTTCATCTAAGAGAATGGAGAGTATTTCAGCAAAAGCATAGAAGCTCAAGAGAGCAAAGTGGAACTAGGAACTACATAGTGTAGAACAGGGGCCCCCAAACCCAGGACGGGACTGGTACCAGTCCATGGCCCATTAAGAGCTGGCCACACAGCAAGAGATATTTACAGCCACTCCCTATTGCTTGCATTACCACCAGAGCTCCTCCTCTGTCAGCTGCATAATAAATGTAATGCATTTGAATCATCTGGAAACCATCCCCACCCCCCAGTCCGTGGAAAAATTGTCTTCCATGAAACTGGTCCCTGGTGCCAAAAAAGGTTGGGAACCACTGATATAGAATGTGAAGTCAAAGGATATTGAGGTGGTAAGACAGCAGATCAGATTTTACAGGACTTTCAAAGCCGTACCTAATAATTTAGATTTCTACTGAAGCCAAAAGGAAGCAACTGAAGAACTGAGGAGAGAGCAAGATCATAGTTGAATGCAAGAAGCACTATATTCACAGCAGAGTAAGACTAGACTGAAGGAGATGAGACTAGAGAAGTAAAAAGTATGATGAAATGACTGTTGAAAACTTCATTCAAGATATAGTGAATGTCTAGACTACTGGGGTAGACGTTAGATAATTAAGACTTAATAGATTAAACAGACTTTTAAAGTTTTGCTCGTGTATTGATTTTAAGGTAAATGAAATAAAGAAAAGATATCAGTTAGTGTTTGCAAGTGAAAGGAAATTAATCGGTTACTATAAAAATAGATTGTAGTTACTCCCTAGGTAGAGATCAATTCCCAGGAAGAATAAAGTATGATACAAAGAATTTAAAATATTGACTCCTTCAGAATGTTAACTCTTATGAGCTACATAGCAAAATAATAATTCACAAATCATATTGAGAGTAAGCGATCAAAGGCATATAATGTACATGGAAAGGGAAAATTATCTCAGAAACCAAGGGTGAAAAAAAGTTTGAAAAAGGAGAAAATGGTCATCAGTGACAAAAGGCCAGGAAATCAAGAAAACTGGAGTCTGAAGAATGTTCACTGGATTTTTATACTAGAAATTTAGGAAAATTGTGTTGATGAGGTAAAAATTCAGATCTAAATTGGAGGTGCTAATTTGGGGACTTAATTGCAGCATGGCTTTTCATTCTCAAAAGTTCGGTGGAAGAAGAAACTTAAAGGAAAAATGACATCTTTTGTGGAAAAAAACATATGAAACATATGCATGGAGGGGCTTTCTTGGTGGCTCAGTTGTGAAGAATCTGCCTACAATGCAGGAGACCTGGGTTTGATTCCTGGGTTGGGAAGAAAAAGGATTACTGGAGAGGGATATGGCAACCCACTCCAGTATTCTTGCCTGGGAAATCCTGTGACAGAGGAGCTTGGCAGGCTACAGTCTGTGCAGTCACAAGAGTCAAACATGGTTTAGTGATTAACCACCAATGTGCATAAAGGAAGAAACAAATGTAGAGGAAGACAGAGGCTATTTGATGAAATAAAGATGTTGAGTATTTGGGAAGGGAAGTTAAAAACCAAAGACAAAATTAAAATTCTTTGCTATAAATCTGAACATTACTTTCCTGACTTGGATAGATGCTAGGGTGGTTGACCATACTAACAAAGTTAAAGGCAAACATGTCTAATGTAACAGTATTCATAACAAACAGGTTCTATTGTTTTTGTGAAATAAAGTAATGTGAAAAAGATGGAGACAAGGTGGGATGTTCAAGAAGAATAAAAAAAGTAAGGAATAAATGCCATAGGTAATGTGATAAAGGGGTAAAGACAGTGGAAAATAACAAAGCAAAATAATAAGAATGAGATTGTTTCTCTGTGGTTTCCACACAAGTCTGTGCTGATTCTGGGGATGGCCATATGTGGGTAGGCAGATGAAAGTTTCCAATAATATATTTAATGTTCTCAGGCTCAAATCAATTAATAGGCTTTTATATTATTTTAGAAATGGAAGCATTAGTCACCTACAGAGGTCCTTCTCAAACTAATAAGTCATAAATCAAATGTCAATCTCCTGATATCAAGCTTAATTCTTAGTATCTTATTGCTAGTCAGGTAATTTCTACCAAATTCAATCAATCAACTACCAAGCATATTTGAAAGAATCAAATACGTATATGACACTGATCTTTAGGGGGCTCCCTTTATAGCTCAGTTGGTAAAGAATCTGCCTGCAAAGAAGACTCAGGTTCAATTTCTGGGTTGGGAAGATCCCCTGGAGAAGGAAATGGCAATTTACTCCACTATTGTTACCTGGAGAATCCCATGGATTCTTAGCAACTAAATCACCACTAAGCAGATTTTAAGATATTGTCTTTATCTTCAAAATTCTAAGAATCTAAGGCAATACTTAATGCAAGAACAAGTGCATGCGTGTGTGTGCATTCAATCTTGTCCAACTCTTTGCAAGCCAGCCACACTTCTCTGTGCAAGGAATTTTCCAGGCAAGAATACCGAAGTGGGTTGTTATTTGTTTCTCCAGGGGATCTTCCTGACTGGGGATTAAACCCCTGTTTCTTGCATTTGTATGCAGGTTCTTTACCACCGAGCCACCAGGGAAGCCTGAAAAACAAGTGACAAGGCAGTATATATTTGCCAAATTTCTTAACTGGATTACTAATTATAAATTAGAGTAGAAGTAAAATCAAGTCTGAATATTTAAGCAATTATTAAGCTATGGAGGATGAGCTGAAATTTTGACCTGAAGTATCTTACAGTAAAGTTTAGAAAAAAAAGTAAATATTTCCCAATTACTTTTTAACAATAAAAGGCAGCACTTGTCAAATGATAAATGACAGAAGTGAAATATTTATAATATATTGGGATAATGTTGGAATACTTAACAGTAAACTAAAATATTTAAATGGGTTTAACACTTCATGAGAAGAAGATACATAAGTAATTAGATAAAAGAAACAGAGTTTTGAAAAAAATAAAACAAAAGAAAGCGAAGAGAAATAACAGGCACATGAATACATTTTTCTTTTAGAAGAACTGAATAGACAAACGCCTACAAAGATTATAGGCTAAATGGGATTAACTGGATTAATTCTCAGCTACAACTAAACGAACGCTCTATTTGCAATGACCCTGGCTCACAGTCAGACACTGCATTCTGTGTCGTCACTCCTCCTACTGAAAATAAATAAATAAAAATAAAGGCATAAGGTAGAAAGATTGGGGAATCAGTCTCAGGAAACATTAAATAATAATGACACAACTGTCAGCAAGTGGATGGGGGACTTAGAGCACTATTTAGAGTGAATCTCTTAGTTGAAGGAATTTGAGGGGAAGGCAATATGAATGGAGGAATCTACATCCAAAACTAAACCAAAAATGGCAAGCTATTTATGCAACAGTAACGACACTGGCAATATCCAAACATATGACACATTTTCGAGGGATTGAAAATAAAATTGTATTAGAGTGGAATACACATGTGTGGCTTTGAAAGTCAGTGAGAAGAGATTCGATTTAAAGCAGTTAAGATTTAAGAAGCTACTAAAATGTTTGGAAGCCCTTAAAATGTCTGGAGTAAGGGGGTGTTAAAAGCAATATTATCAGAAAATCTACCAAATTTTAGAATACAGGAAAATTATAAGGTAACTAATCAAACATACAGGAAGATTAAAATATTTTGGTAAATTGGATAAACATGAAACTGCAAAGAGAAAAAGTAACTGTGAAGAAGATATTGTAAAAGAGACAACCTCTCCCCACCCTGCTTTTATGTTGTATTAACAGAATTATGCTAAATCAATACAAAATCTAGAATTTTAATGATTATTAACATATATTTCCATCTGGGTTTCAGGACTTCATAATAAAATCAGGAAAAAAATATAGAAGCTCTGGCAACTTTAATCCTGCTATAATAAAATACCAGATATATCTTGAAGTGAAGTGAAGTTGCTTAGTCGTATCTGACTCTTCGTGACCCCATGGACAGTAGCCTGCACCAGGCTCCTCCATCCATGGGATTTTCTTGGCAAGAGTACTGGAATGGGTTGCCATTTCCTTCTCCAGGGAATCTTCCCAACCCAGGGATCAAACCCAGGTCTCCCACACTGTAGACAGATGCTTTACTATCTGAGCCACCAGGGAAGTCCAGAGATATATCTTAGAAAATCTATACTAAGCATTTATTTTTAAATGTTTTACTAGAATAATCTCTAACATCTAGGCTGTAATCTATGATGAGACAAAGTTATAATATAAGGAAATATTTAGAAATGTCTAGTCTAAACTCATTATTCACCTTTTCTCAGAGCATCTAAAAAATACCTATAAAGCCTGAATTAATCAATTATTTTTCCTATCAAAAATGCAATTATAACTTAAAAGTGCAAAGACAAGCCATCATCAGATTTTTTTTAAAGCTAAATGTATTTCAAACTGAGGGAGGCAAATAGTAGAGTTTCTGACACACATGCAAATTTGAAGAGTTTCTTCTAGATATAGTATCTCTAAGAACAATATTTAACCAAAGGTATCAAAAGACCAGGGTGGCTGGCATGATGGAGGAAAAGCCTGGGCTGGTAGTCAGAAGATTTGGTTTTCAAACCTGCATTTACTACTTAATGACTTTTGGTTAATCTCACTGGATCCTGCTTTTCTTGTCAGTGAAATGGTGATATAAATTAAATAATAATGCTGAACAATAATACTGGTAACAACTGGCAGAAATTTTGACCTTTCTAACATATTGAGAACTTATTGTGGACTAAGTGGCTCTAAGTTATGTTTTTTGCATGCATTATTTTCATTAATCCTTATTAAGCTTGAAAAGGAAATATTATTTCCATTTTTATATGAGAGAGAAATTTCAGGTGAGGAAACAGAGCTCAGTAAATTATGAGATTTTTCTAATATAACTTAGACTATAAGTACTGTGGAGCTTTGTTGTCTTCATCTACCTCATACTGATCAGGTGAAAATGCATTGAAAAAAAATAAAGAAATGTTTTAAGAGACCCTAAAATTATTTTATTTTACTGTATTGCAAATACCTTATGGGAAACTTTTAACCTAACCCATTTCTATATTATCACAGTATTTTTTGGTATAGGTACTAACTAAATAGTTGTTATTCAATGGAATGGATGTAAGGAAATAAGAAAGAGAGGCATATAACATGAAGTTGATTTTTACAGAAAGCAAGAAATACCTTTGAGGCTGAACCATATGAAATTTCCATCTTTGTGGGATAGTGTGATTGACTACATGAAGTTCATATGGTTCAAGCCATTGTGAATAACACCTTTTATTCAAATTTTTAAAAATCTTAAGTTAAATGATTTTAGTTAAGAGCAAATGTATTTTTTCTTCTTTTGTTATAGTCATGATTAGATACTGTGGCAATTATTTTTTTTTTTCTGTGTAATACCTCAAAACACACTGACTTAAAGTAACAATTTCTCATTTCTCACTATTGTGCCTTAAGACACAGAATTTCTATATTTCTTAAAATATTCTAAGTGAAAATTGAACAGTTCCTTCATTAATCATTTTTTTCCCAGATCTTGTAATATGCACATTAAAAAAAAAAAAAACTTGACACTAACAGTGTCTACCTAAAATTCTGTTCAGGTAGAAATTCTATTCTATTTCTAAATATAAATTCTATTCTATTTCAGTCTACCTGAAATTCCCTTTAATCAAATACACAAGTTACAAACATCTATTTTACATTTTTAGTTACCCCTGGTGACATTTTTTCTTTTCTCTTTTAACCATTTGTCTGCCTCTATACAGCACAGATCTCCTTTTCTTTGGTCTTTTGGTCTCTTTAGCAGCTTTCTCACTGCCCTTTCAGCTTCTGCTAACAATCTCACTGTCATGTTCCCATCTTTTTCCTGACCAGTCCCAAAGGCAATGCCAAACGTTTTGCCGTTGTTGCTAAGTCGCTTCAGTCGTGTCTGACTCTGTGCGACCTCATAGACGGCAGCCCACCAGGCTCCCCCATCCCTGGGATTCTCCAGGCAAGAACACTGGAGTGCGTTGCTATCTCCTTCTCCAATGCATGAAAGTGAAAAGTGAAAGTGAGGTCACTCAGTCGTATCCGACTCCAGCGACCCATGGGCTGCAGCCCACCAGGCTCCTCCGTCCATGGGACTTTCCAGGCAAAAGTACTGGAGTGGGGTGCCATCGCCTTCTCTGAGCCAAACGTTTTAGGTTTTGTAAATGATAGTACTTCAATCTAGATTTGGAGTGTTCTTTCCATGACTAAATGCAATAGTTATTTTATATTGATGTAACAAGCTATTTACTTAGTTAGATGATAGCTAATAATTAGTAATAAAAATCTACTTAGAACAACAACTATTTATGTTTCATAATTCTGTGGATGCCCTGGTGGTTTTCCTTCATCTTATCCTGGACTCCTTCATGTGGTTGAATTCAGTTGTAGGGCTGTCTAGGCTGGAAGGTTCGAGAAGACCTGATTCACATTTCCGATTTTGTTCTTACAGTCTACTGCGGTGCCTTGATTTTTATCCAAGTGGTCCTTCATTCTCCAAAAATTTAGACAGAGCTTCTTTATAATATGAGGGACTCATGATTGCAAGAGGGAAAAATGAAACTCGCAATGTCTCTTTAATTCTAATCTCTAAGCCCTACAGTCCAACTTCCCCAGCATTTTCTACTTTCTACAGTAAGTTGTTGGAGAAGGCTATGGCAACCCACTCCAGTACTCTTGCCTGGGAAATCCCATGGAAAGAGGAGCCTGGTAGGCTGCAGTCCATGGGGTCGCTAAGAGTCGGACACGACTGAGCGACTTCACTTTCACTTTTCACTTTCATGCACTGGAGAAGGAAATGGCAACCCACTCCAGTGTTCTTGCCTGGAGAATCCCAGGGACGGGGGAGCCTGGTGGGCTGCCATCTATGGAGTCGCACAGAGTCGGACACGACTGACGTGACTTAGCAGCAGTAGCAGCACAGCAAGTTGTATGGCCGGCACAGATTCAGGGTTAGGGAAGCAGACTCTACTCCAAAATGCAAAAAGAAGTAGAAACACAATGCACACCTTGCAGAAGCACTTGCAGGAGGGGAGGAATATTTGTAGCCATGTTTGTAATCAACCTGTGAGGCCAACTCAGATATGAATCCAGTAGATTCTTTAATTTGTTCGTTGTACAACTACAGTGAATTCAGAGGTTAGACGTTTATTGAAATCAATGATGATTTTGTAATATAGTTTATATAAACACCATTTACTTCACTTTCATACAAAGTTCACAAGAGCAAAATAAAATAATTTAAAATGTGAATATCTCATTTTAACTCTTTTTGTCATTTAAATTTCCCCTAGCATTTCATATTATGGTAAATGTACTCTACTAACATGGATTTGTAGAATATAATTTCCTTGAGATCAGAAACTCTTTACTGCTACATATGTATGAGGATAATATATATGAAATTGACAACGGAAACTAACCTTTTTCCATCTGAAAAATATGACTTTTTAGTAAAAATATGTAATTACCTGCATTGGAGCACTCAAAACAGTCTTATTTTTCTCATATGCATTGTACTGCAAAGTACTAAATGATTTATAACAGTAGATCTCAGAGAGGGAGTTAGTGCCCCGCAAGGGCAATTTTGAATATTTTTAGAGAACTTCATGTTTTCTGATAGAAATATGCCTGAGAATTTACATGCAGCAATGCATATTATCTTAATATAAATTACTTTCCTTATGCTCATTTATGAGTTTCAGTTAATTATACATTGTATTGACACTTTATTGTCAGGTTTGTGAAGTGTAAATAAATACAATAAAATTCAGCAACATTGAGTATACAATTTAATGCCTTTTACAAATGTACAGTAATACAAACACTGACAAAAGCATGAATAAACAGCTGTCACCTCTAAAAGTTTCCTCATGCACTTTTGTTACCAATGTTTTCTCCACCCTTGGTTTCTGGCAACCACTGATCTGCTGTCTGCCACTTCAATTTTACAGAAATGTTTGGCATTTTCTGAACCATGATTTGTTTTGGATGGGCAAAGTACAAACTGTATATAGGCAAGTGGTGAGAGAAAAGATCATATCAGGAAGAATATTCAGTGACTTGCTTAAAATTTTTACTTACCTTAAAGTCAATCTCTATCAGTTTCTTGCTATAATTCGCATTTCCAAATTTTCCAGAGTAGAGGGAGAATTAATTGGAGAAATGTAAGGCTGGAGGTAGAGAGAACAGTCAGAAAGCTACCACTGTAGTTCATGGGAGGAATGCTGAGACCTGACCTAAGTCAGTAATAGGAGGGTTGGCGTGGTGAGTACACAACTGAGAGTGATTCAATATCTACATTTTTCTACAAACTGGACAATGATTGGATGTCAGAGATGGAAATGTGGATAAATGAAGGATTATATCCAAGATTTTTGCTTCAAAAACTTTATGGATATTAAAGTTATTAACCCCAAAATTAAAAAGAGAAGTAGAATTGAGGTATAGAGAGAGGGTGGTGGAATTAAGCTTTGATCATATTTAGTTTGAAGTAAGTGAAATATTCAAGTGAAAATGTCTAATTCTTTCCAAAGTGAAAGTCACTCAGTCATGTCCAACTCTGCAACCCCATGGATACTGGAGTGGGTAGCTGTTCTCTTCTCCAGGAGATCTTCCTGACCCAGGAATTGAACCAAGGTCTCCTGCATTGCAGGCCGATTCTTTAGCAGCTGAGCTAGCAGAGAAGCCCAATTCTTTCCAAGACCAAGACAAATGTCTAGATTGAAGCTACAGATTTGGAATTCATAAGTATGTGACTTCCAAAGTATATAAGTAAATCACATTGAAAGCAATGTGATTTGCAGTACTGTTCTGATGGCTCAGTTGGTAAAGAATCTACCTCCAATGCAGGAGACCTGGGTTCAATTCCTGGGTTGGAAAGATTTGCTGGAGAAGGGATAGGCTACCCACTGCAGTATTCTTGGGCTTTTCCTTGTGGCTCAGCTGGTAAAGAATCTGCCTGCAATGCAGGAGACCTGGTTTCAATCCCTGGGTTGGGAAGATTCCTTGGAGAAAGGAAAGGCTACCCACTCCAGTATTCTGGCCTGAAGAATTCCATGGACTGTATAGTCCATGGGGTTGCAAGTGTCAGACAAGACTGAGTGACTTTTCCTTTCACTTTTCTGCTAACAAAATTTGAACAAAACATATTTCCTCTTCTGTATTTTTTCTTGAAGTTAGAATTATCCTCCTTTTGTAATATCTATGCCATCTGTATCTTCTTATCCTCTTAAAATTTCACTTATCTTGTCAAGGTTTTATTTCCAACATACACAACTATAATAGCTTCCTCACACCTGCCTGAAGTGAAAATGCTAGTTGCTCAATAGTGTCCAACTCTTTGCAACCCTTTGAACTGCAGTCTGCCAGACTCCTTTGTCCATGGAATTTTCAGGCAAGAATACTTGAGTAGGTAGCCATTCCCTTCTCCAGGGGTCTTCCCTACTCAAGAATCTAACCCTAATCTCCTGCACTGCAGGCAGATTCTTAACTGTCTGAACCACCTGAAGTGCCCCACCTAAGAAAACTTATATGCTACAGTCTCAATTCTTCACCTTTTCTTTTCTCTTTGTCTAAAAGGCTCTTCTGATCATTATTTGTAAAATTTGCATCAACCTTACAAAATCAAATTCTAAAGACTGCCTTGCCTTCATTTAATCTCTTTCTCTTTCTATTCCCACTCACAACCACATTCTTTCTTTGAGCCTCTATAACATTTTTCAAAAATATTGTTTATTTTGCTCCATTCCCTCACTTACAGTTATTCATATTTCATTAATCCTCTTTATTATATGGTAAAGTCTTCAAGTATATGTTTGGACTTTAACCACTGTATTTGCCAGTGGAGCACACAAATGTTTTGTATTTAGGAGGCACTCAGAAATATCCATGCATTAACACTGACTAAAGTGTTTTTTCCATTTTATATAAAGACCAAATGTAACTGGTCCTAATAAGGCTCCCTAATTGAGGACATTACTTATCTGTCAGAATCATTGTTTATATATAAAACACTTTGAAATGAGAACTGCTCAATTAGTTATCAAGGGGGAAGTAGAGATTCTACATTCTGAATTTTGGTTTAAAAATATCAACAGGAAATTTAATACCTCTGGCCCATAAAAGTTTGAATTCTCAGTTCTTTGTGGATTTTTATAAGATCAAATTACATAATAGAAACCAAGGTACCTGGTTTTACATTTTGGTGATTATAAAACTAATTCCTATGTCTTAATTCAGTTAGTTATCCTAATAACTTGAACTATGGATACTTTTTGTATACTTACTTGAATAAGTTGAACTATGCAAATAGTTTTTTCATGACTAAAAACTCATAGAGTTTTTATTCAAAATTATAATTAATGACAATAGAAATAATGGAAAATAATGTGTCTCAAGTGCTATTGAGACAGTCTAGAATGATTCTTAAATTTTTAATTATGTTATGCTAGAATTTGTTTTGGTCATGAAAGATGACTATTCTTGGCAGTTCATAATATGTGTTAAATAATTAAACATGTGAAAACGAAGATTATCTGAGAAATAAAACAGCCATCTGTCCTAAACCATTTCGGTACTCTTTTGCTTAGAGATTTGAAGATAGGCCAAAAGATCTCTTTTCATGTTCTAGGATGCCCATTAATTGTTGAATATCTAAATTGGTTATGCAAACCATAATAACTTTTAAAATACTTATGATAAGACAGAGTTTGCGGAGTTAAGAGAGTTAGGAAAAACGTAAAGCTGGACCAAGTTAGTAGGATCACAAAGACAGAATGTAAGAATGAATAGGGGAAACCGATAGAAATGCCTAGATGCCAGATGTCCTAGACAGATACTAACAACATTCTAATATTAAAACATTTATATTTTCTTTTTTTCATTAAAAACATTCAATTTTTTTTTTTTATTTTTAGTAATATGCAAAGGCAAAATGGCAATCCACTCCAGCATTCTTGCCTAGAGAATCCTGTGAACAGAGGAGCCTGGGGACTGCTGTCCATAGCGTCGCGCAGAGTCGGACACAACTGAAGTGACTTAGCGTGTATGCATGCATTGGAGGAGGAAATGGCAACGCACTTCCCGTATTCTTGCCTGGAGAATCCCAGGGACAGAGGAGCCTGATGGGCTGCCATCTGTGGGGTGGCACAGAGTTGGACATGACTGAAGTGACTCAGCAGCAGCAGCAAAGGCAACTACTATACTTACTTTTGTTTAATATGAAAAATTACATCACTTCTTTACATTTCTAGATCACTTATCTAGATATTATCTGTATCAAATGGCTTCTTTCTCCATTTGAGAAAAGGTCTCAGATTATTGTTGAATGCAGACTGAAAGAACAGCTGTGAATTTTATAGTAAAAGACAATTATGTGTACCAAAAAAAGCATTATCCACTTAATAGGTTTATATAACATAATTTCTTGATGCTCATCCTAAATTTAGAAAAAAAATTACTTTAACACATAAAGATCACAGGCTTTTCATCTTCTTTCCTTTCATAAGAAAACGTTGGGTAGAAACACTGCTTTACTTCTGCAGGTATGATAATTAGCCCTAAAATTTCTGTATCTGAAATAGTTTCATCTTTTTATGAATTTTTAAATAATTGAAAGCTGTAAAACCAATAACTTCAAATTCCATGATATCAAATAATATTTATAGGGGTTTGAATTAATTAATACACAATATTAAATATGATGTATGACTTTTTATATTGACTCTGCCTCCTCCTTGTAATGTGTATTGTTCAATTTGTGTATCTTTCACTGTTTAATAAGGCATTATATCATTTTACTAAGTCTGTGCTTTGGAAACATGTTACCAGTGACTTAATCAGCATAGCCAGGTCTTGTCTATAGGCTACAACTTAAACCAAATGTTCTACTCAGGCTCTCAATTATTACTAGATCATATCCTCTGGATAAGCTAATTCTAGTATCTGCCAAATGAGAATCATAAGAACTCAACTTCATTTATGTATAAGGTTGCTTATACATAATACCTATGTATAAGCATTATTATTTAGTTAATATAAACAATGTGTTTTTATGACATATAAATAAATAAGCTATCATTAAAAATGTGTGATATAAAAGGGAAGTGGGGCATACAAGCAGAAGTTATCAAAGAAATTTTCTGCAGCTATCTTTTACTATGATTCACCAGTGTTTGTGAAAAGCTTTAAATTTAGTTTGAAAATGGCAGGAGTTAGGTTGTAAACAAAGAGTGTGTTTTATTATACCCATGACCATTTCTGCCAATAATAACAGCACTTCCAAAGTTGCTTTATAAACTCAAAGTCAAGCTGAAAATAGGCATGCATTTTTTAACACATTTATTCATGATATATATTTTAATAAATTCAACTTAGTTTAAAACGTAAGAATATAAAAGAAGCCAATGGATATGCATTCAGCTTCTGATTCTATATTTTTTGTTTTCTCTTTAGGAAAAATTTCAGATTGAGAGCAAAGTGGCAAAAATAATGAAGAAAATCCTTACGTATCTTTTATTCAATATTCTCTTACACTAACATTTTACATACCTACAGCATATTCATCAAAATTAAGAAATTGACATCATTAGCTACTGACTTTTTGTACATCATTAGCTACTGGCTTTATGTAGATTTCTACAATTTTTCCACTAGTTTATCCTCTAATGCCTTTTTTTCCTGTTCCAATGTCCATATAGCATGCCACATTGCACTTAGTATCCCAGTCTCTTTGTTTCTCCTACAGTTTCTCAGTCTTTTCCTGTTTTTTCACTACTTGCAAGTTTAATGTGTACTGAATAGGTATTTTGTAGAATGTTTTTCAATATACATCTACTTTCTGATTACACTGGGGTTATGGATTTGGGAGAAAATTTACCACAGAGATGATGAGCCCCTTTCATCACAATGCATTGGGAGAACATTATATCTCTATAATTTATTACTGGGTATGTTAACCTTGATCACTTAGTTAAGATGGTGTTTGCCAAGTTTCTCTATTCTAAATTCACTAAATTTCCCTTTCTATGCTCTGTTCTTTCAAAATGAGTAATTCAGTCTAGAATATATTCAAGGGAAAAAAATTATATTAAACCTCATGAGGAGAGAGTTTCTCTCTATACTAGTCAGAGTTCTTCTTTAAGATAGATTTTTCTTCCCCATTGATTAGTTGGTTGAATTATTTATTTGTCAGTGTAAATCCCACAAATATTTATTTCATACTTTAAACTATAAATCAACAACCTGTTTATTTTGTTACTCATATTGTTCTAGTTTTTGCCATTGAGAATTCTTTCAAATTGGTTTCTCTGACCCATCTTTTTTTTTTTTTTTTAACCTTTAATACTACCTACCACTATTTACTCTCCAGTAATACAAAATACAATGGCACCCCACTCCAGTACTCTTGCCTGGAAAATCCCATGGATGGAGGAGCCTGGTAGGCTGCAGTCCATGGGGTCTCGAAGAGTCGGACACGACTGAGTGACTTCACTTTCACTTTCCTGCATTGGAGAAGGAAATGGCAACCCGCTCCAGTGTTCTTACCTGGAGAATCCCAGGGATGGGGGAGCCTGGTGGCTGCCATCTATGGGGTCACACAGAGTCGGACATGACTGAAGTGACTTAGCAGCAATATAAAATACTATGGCTCATCTTTTATTTTTCCTACCACAATCCTGGTATCAGCCATTGCTCCTAGGTCAGGTTTTCTTTTTAAATATTTTCACTTAGTCATTTTATATCTACACTGTGACCTTTGTTAAATAAACATATTCTAACTGAATTGTGGAGAAGGCAATGGCACCCCACTCCAGTACTCTTGCCTGGAAAATCCCATGGACGGAGGAGCCTGGTGGGCTGCAGTTCATGGGGTCGCTAAGAGTCGACACAGCTGAGCGACTTCACTTTCACTTTTCACTTTCATGCATTGGAGAAGGAAATGGCAACCCACTCCAGTGTTCTTGCCTGGAGAATCCCAGGGACAGAGGAGCCTGGTGGGCTGCCATCTATGGGGTCGCACAGAGTCGGACACGACTGAAGTGACTTAGCAGCAGTAGCAGCAACTGAATTGAGAGACTTTGTATGATAATAAGCCTTAAGAATAAGTCTGCTAAAATATATGTAATCTCTCTTCAAAGAAGCATATATACACACATGAAACAATATTGTTCCAAAAAACTGTCAAGAGAGATTAATGAATCTTTAAAGGTTGTTGATAGATAATCTGTAAGGATCTGTACAAAATCATGTCCTTTAAAACTCACTGATTTTAAAGTTCATTGATTATGAAGTAATTTTCTCCTAGAACTGATAAGAAATTTGTTCAAGTTAGTACAAGATACTGACTCACCAATAAGAAGTTTTACCCAACTGAATTTGTAACTGCATAGTTAAAATAGTTTCTATGAAACTAGGTTTACTGATCTTAAAATGGGCTAATAACATACTCTTCAAAGAAATGTAACAAATTTTAGCTGAGTCAAAGTGTGTAAAATGCTTCAGAGAGACAAAGCCACACAAGGACAGCCAGGAAATTGGGCATTGCCATTGTTGTGGTTGTAATAGCATACCACATTTTAGTTTTGCAATCTTAAAAGTAATTTACTTGATATTTGATTTGCTTTCTCATCCACAGGCTAGGACGTGTTTTTATAAGTTTAAACCAGATACTAGAAATCTATCTTTCAAAACTTTGATCTTTCAATTGTTAGAGGACTAAGAACTCATCTTGAGCCCTAGAACAACATCACCTCTGGCCCTGGAATCTATTCCATAAATGGTCATTGCTATGTAGTTCCCCCTGTATAGGTTCCTGCTAAGTCACTTCAGTCGCGTCTGACTCTGTGTGACCCTAGGAACTGTAGCCTGCCAGGCTCCTCTGTCCATGGGATTCTGATACTGGAGTGGGTTGCCATGACCTCCTCCAGGGTATTTCTTCTAGTCAGGGATTAAACCTGTGTCTCTTAAGACTCCTGCATTGGCAGGCATATTCTTTACCACTAGTGCCACCTGGTTCCCTAGTGTACATTTAAGCCTATGAATTAACATTTAAATTAGTAGATTAAGTAAAGCAGATTGCCCTCCCTAATGTTGGTAAGGTTCATCCAAGCAGTTGAAACTCTGAGTAGAACAAAAAAAGATAACTCATTTATGAGTAAGGGGGATATCTTTCAGCTTGACTGCTTGGATCTGGTACATCATGTTTGTTTGTTTGTTTCTTTCTTTCTTTCTTTTGGAAGTGTCACCTCTTTCTGGGCTTTGAACCTGCCAACATCCAGACTGCTATTGATACTGCTGCTAAGTCACTTCAGTCCTGTCCGACTCTGTGCGACCCCATAGACGGCAGCCCACCAGGCTCCACTGTCCCTGGGATTCTCTAGGCAAGAATGCTGGAGTGGGTTGCCATTCCTTCTCCAACATCCAGACTAGAAGTACACACTTGGGTTCCCTGGATCTCCAACTTGCCAGCTCCCCCTGTATGTCTTGAGACTTACCAGCTTCCATAATCACATGAGTGGTTTACATGTGATTTACAATAAACCTGTTTCTGTACATGTAACATCCTATTGGTTCTTGTTCTGGAGATTGTAATCAGTACACTGTCTAAATCATTATTACCTAAATATCTCTTGGATGATTAAAGGTGATGTTGGTGGTCTTACTTATTCTAAATCTACATCAGTCCTAAATACATAGAACTATGCATTGTATTATTGTAGGTAGCAACCAATTTAGACAGCTAGGTTATGAACGTTTTAAATATCCAGGCAAATTACAATAGATCCATTCTAAACACACACACACACACACACACACACACAAATATTTGCATAATAATGATGGAGAAATGATGAATTGTTGTTGTTGCAGTTGCTAAATAGTGTCTGACCCTTTGCAACTCCATGGACTGTAGCATGCCATGCTCCTCTATCCTTCACTATCTCCCAGAGCTTGCTCAAATTCATGTCCATTGAATCAGTGATGCTATCTAACTATCTTATATTCTTCTTCCCCCTTCTCCTTCTGCCTTCAATCTTTCCCATCATTAGAATCTTTTCCAATGAGTCAGCTCTTCACATCAGATGGCCAAAGTATTGGAGCTCCAGCTTTAGCATCAGTCCTTCAAATGAATATTCAACATTGATTTCCTTTAGGATTGGCTGGTTTGATCTTGCAGTCCAAGGGACTCTCAAGAGTCTTCTCCAGTACCACCTTTCAAAAGCATCAGTTCCTGAGTGCTCAATCTTCTTTATGGTCTAACAACTGTACATGAGGACTGGAAAAACCATAGCTTTGACTATACAGACCTTTGTTGTCAAAGTGATGTCTCTGCTTTTTAATATGCTGTCTAGGTTTGTCATAACTTTCATTCCAAAAAGTAAGTGTTTTTGATTTCATGGCTGTAGTCACTGTCCGCAGTGATTTTGGAGCCCAAGAAAATAAAGTCTGGCAATGTTTCCATTTTTCCCCATTATTTGCCATGAAGTGATGAGACCTGATGCAATAATCTTCATTTTTTTAATGCTGTTTCAAGTTAGCTTTTTCACTCTTCTCTTTCACCCTCATCAAGAGACTCTAGTTCCTCTTCACTTTCTGCCATTAGAGAGGTATCATTTGCATATTTGAGGCTGTAATATTTCTTTCAGCATTCTTGACTCGAGCTTGTGATTCATTCAGCCTGGCATTTTGCATGATATAACCTGCATAGAAGTAAAATAAGCAGGGTAACAATGTACAGCATTGTCATACTCCTTTCCCAATTTGGAATCACTTAGTTGTTCCGTTTCTAGCTCTGTTGTTTCTTGACCTACATATAGGTTTCTCAGGAGATGGGTTAAGTGGTCGGAACTCTCATCTCTTTCAAAGAATTTTCTACAGTTTGTTGCAATCCACTCAGTCAAAGGTTGGAGAAGGCACTGGCAACCCATTCCAGTACTCTTGCCTGGAAAATCCTATGGATGGAGGAGCCTGGTAGGCTGCAGTCCATGGGGTCGCGAAGAGTCGGACACGACTGAGCGACTTCACTTTCACTTTTCACTTTCATGAATTGGAGAAGGAAATGGCAACCATTCCAGTGTTGTTGCCTGGAGAATCCCAGGGATAGGGGAGCCTGGTAGACTGCCGTCTATGGGTTTGCACAGAGTCTGACACGACTACAGTGTCTTAGCAGCAGCAGCAGCACACAGTCAAAGACTTTATCATAGTCAATGAATCAGCAGTAGTTGTTTTTCTGAAAATTCCTGGTATTATCCATGATCCAACAAATGTTGGAAATTTGATTTCTGATTCCTTTGCCTCTTTGAAACCCAGGTTGTACATCTGGAAGTTCTTAATTCATGTACTGCTGAAGTCTAGCTCAAAGAATTTTGAGCATAATCTTGCCAGCATGTGGAATGAGGGCAATTGTATTGTAGTGTGAACATTCTTTTTCATTACCCTTCTTTTGGATTAGAATGAAAACTGATATTTTCCAGTCCTGTGGCCACTGTTGAGTTTTCCATATTTGCTGACATTTTGAATATAGCACTTTAACAGCATCATCTTTTAAGATTTTAAAGAGCTCTACTAGAATTCTGTCACCACTAGTTTTGTTTGTAAAAATACTTCCTAAGGCCCACTTCTCATTCCAGATATCCGGTGAGTGACCACAACATTGTAATTATCTGGGCTATTAAGACCTTTCTTGTGTAGTTATTCTGTGTATTCTTGCCACCTCTTCTTAATCTCTTCTGCTTCTGTTAAATCCTTGCCATTTCTGTTCTTTATCATGCCCATTCTTTCATGAAATGTTCCCTTGGTATCTCTACTTTTCTTGAAGAGATCTCTAGTCTTTCCCATTCTATTGTTTTCCTCTCTTCTTTGCCTTGTTAATTTAAGAAGGCCTTCTTGTCTCTCCTTACTATTCTCTGCAACTCTGCATTAAGTTGACTATATGTTTCCTTTTCTCCCTTGCCTTTTATTTCTCTTCCTTCCTCAGCTATTTGTAAAGCCTCCTCAGACAACCCTTTGCCTTCTTACATTTCTTTTTCTTTGGGATGGTTTTGGCTGTTCTCTTCTGTACAGTGTTAAAACCTTGTCCATAATTTTTCAAGCTCGCTCTCTATCAGATTTAATCACTTGCATCTATTTGTCGGTCCACTGTATACTCATAGGGATTTGATTTAGGTCGTACCGGAATAATATAGTGGCTTTCCTTAATTTCTTTAGTTTAAGCCTGAATTTTGTAATAAGAAGCTGATGATCTGAGTCTCAGTCAGTTCTAGGTCTTATTTTCACTGACTGTATAGAG
Organism: Bos indicus x Bos taurus; assembly: GCF_003369695.1. Classification (NCBI taxonomy): domain Eukaryota; kingdom Metazoa; phylum Chordata; class Mammalia; order Artiodactyla; family Bovidae; genus Bos; species Bos indicus x Bos taurus. The sequence continues at coordinate 21,475,291 of NC_040103.1, read as the reverse complement.
CTTCTTCATCTTTGGCTGCAAAGAACATAAGCAATCTGATTTTGATAATTGACTGTCTAGTGTTGTCCATGTGTAGATTTGTCCCTTGGGTTGTTGGAAAAGGGTGTTTGCTAGGACCTAAATGCTCTATATAGAAATGTCTAAGAAAATCCATATACATAGAATCACACAGAGATATAAAACTCTGACTCACTGCATTCATTATCATATCATTCTAATTAATATATTCAGAACAAACAAACAAATAATAAAAATTATGTAAATGTAATAGGAGAGACAAAATGTAACAAGCTTAAAATAGTTATTAAGTTTAGGGTATAAACACTGTCAAATTGTATTTCCCATACATAAACACTTATTGTGGAAAGAGTTATGAACTGATTTAAGTTCAGTTTTTGCTTTAAAAAATATTTTCATTCTTGATACAACTGCTAAAATTTTTTTAAATCTTAGAACAATCTTCATCTGGCTCATATTATATTCATATAATCAAAAAGTGTTTTTTAATGAACACTAAAACATTTTGTTAGCTCTGAATCTATTGGGAGAACAGTGGACTTTTGCCAGTCCATACATATTCTTAGCAAAAGATAAGAAACTTTGGCCAAATGTTTTATTTTAATCCTCCTTCACAGCAGTGAATATAATTTTGTCTACATAAGGTAAGGGTTTCCAAATATATTGTATTAGTTTTCTCCAAACCATTTTCATCCAATTTTTTTTTGTTTTTTTACAGTCTATAAATGAACTGGACATGTTTCTCCTCTTTCGAGAGACACTGATTATTTTATTAGATATGACTAACCAAATGCCAGCTCTGGTAGTTGCTATAAAGAGAAGAGAATTTGTCCCCATGAATAGAATTCCTTGAGAGCAAGAGCCATGCTTTCTCCCCGCACCCCCTCCCCATTGTTTGTTAGTCATGCTCACTTTCTGAAATATATTTACAACAACATCACCATGACTAACATCAACAGTGACATAAGCTTCCTGGTTGCTGCACTTTTGTATTTAAATTCTCATTTTATTTGGCCTCTTTTGAAAACATCCTTGTTCTTAAAACTTTATTCACTTCTGTTCCCTCCTAATTTCCCTTCTTTTATTAAATAGCACCATTTTCAAGCTCTGCTCCTTCTACAAGAGACTTAGAGTTCTCCCTACTCTAAGATCTTTTTGAGGTTCTCCATCCATTTCTGAGAAGAAACATTATTTGTGAATATATTAAATTTACAAATTTATTCATTAAATTATCAATGTATTTTGCCCCTCCATTTTTATTATTTAATTTCCAAATTTTATCCAAAGATATGAAAGTGTGTTGTGCTGTGCTTAGCCATTCTGTCATATCCAACTCTTTGTGACCCCATGGACTGCAGCCCGCCAGGCTCCTCTATCCTTGGGGAATTCTCCCGGCAAGAATACTGGAGTGGATTACCATGCCCTCCTCCAGGGTATCTTCCCAACCCAAGGATCTAACCCAGGTCTCCCGCACTGAAGGCAAATTCTTTACCAGGGAAAGCTACCAGGGAAGTCCTATAAAAGTGTAAGCAATAATAAAACTATAATGAAAATACATAAATTAGTGGAATGACCATACTTATAATATGCTTAAATGCTACATGATATTTTCAGCGTGTCATTCTGAATTTATGTCTATGATTGTTCATATACCACACATCTTTACTTAGGAATATTTGATCTGCTGGTTTGTGTTTATTCCTGAGTTGTCAAATATTTGTCAATCATGCTGCAATATCAATAACAATAAATAACAGTTTTCTCCCAGTATGAACTAAACAATATACCACTAATAGAATTACTGATGCAAACACCAGATGTTTGAGCTAATCTATACAGTAATATGCATAGGAAATTAACGTATTTCATCGTTTTTAAAATCCTGAAAATCTCATAAGAAGCCTGTAAAAGATTAATTGTAAAAGATGTGGATCAAGTTTTGCTGATGCCTTGATAAGACTTCTGGCTAGCTTCTAAAGAAAAACCCACAGGGTAGCAGTTCCTATGTGGATTTACTGTAGTTCAACCTCAGGGCATGCAGTTTGAAGGCTAAAAAACCTGATTTGTCATTACTCCAGAGAGGAATCTTTCTTTGCTGAAGGGCAGATTTACTAACTTGTCTGCAGAGAGACTAAAATGCAAATATTAGAGTATCAATATATTAATTTACATTGAAAATTATAACTTCCAAATAAGGGGTGGATTCTAAAGTTCTCTAGCTAGCGAATTCCCTCCCCATATATAACATAGATAGCAGACAAAAAGTTAATTGGCAGGTTGCTTATCAAGCTTACCTCAAAAATAGAAGGATTAGTTTTCATTTTAATATTTAATACCACCAGCTAAGGATAATCTCTTACGTTAATTTCTAGGATAGAGACTGGCCTCCTGATAAAAGTAAACCAATTTTTACATGTGAACCAACATGTATCTTCCATGGTTAATAATTAGAAGCTTCTTAGTGTCCCAATCTCCTTTCTCTGCAGTTTCATTTATTTGTTCATCAGTCTACTACCTCTTTTTCTTTTTAGGAAGGCCTGAGAGACATGAAAATTCTCAGGGTAATTTTTTTTGCATTGTCCTGATTAAGATTATTTATATATTGATTTAATTATTTAGTTCTAAGGTAATGATTTGACTTGTTTTAAGATTCTTGGGATCTCATTGGTTTTCAAGCTATTTTTGAATAAATGTAAACTCATGATTCTATCTGGAGAAGGCAATGGCACCCCACTCCAGTACTCTTGCCTGGAAAATCCCACAGACGGAGGAGCCTGGAAGGCTGCAGTCCATGGGGTCACTGAGGGTCAGACATAACTGAGCGACTTCACTTTCACTTTTCACTTTATGCATTGGAGAAGGAAATGGCAACCCACTCCAGTGTTCTTGCCTGGAGAATCCCAGGGACGGGGGAGCCTGGTGGGCTGCCGTCTATGGGGTTGCACAGAGTCGGACACGACTGAAGTGACTTAGCAGCAGCAGCAGCATGATTCTACCTCACTCCCAAGCTTTTAAGAATCCCAAATCACTATAACTTCAGAACCACTTTTCTTTCTGAGTTTCTTGTCATATATTTTCCAATTCAACTATCATGTCTCTATGGCTTTTTGACAAATTATTCAAATTTAAAATAATGAAAATCAAACTGCTTTTTTCTAAAGAATAGTGTTTCTTTTTTATTATTCCTTAAATATTAGCATACATCTCTTTCTCTTTCCTCATTTAATGGAAAGGTAAATTAAGATTTTCATTAACTACCATGCTTGTGCCAATGTGTTGTTTCTACTATAGATTTTGTCTTTAATATCATCCACTCGATGATATATCTACAGAAATACTAAGAAGTTAAGGGACTTGCCCAAGAAAACACACAATGTACATTGTACAATAAAATTTTACATTCATTTTTTCTGACTCTAAAGATGTTAATCATACTTTTATGTTACAATTCTTCACAATAGCATCATTACCTAACCAACTACCCAAACTGCCTTCATTTAAAATGACTGATTGCCCTTTTCTCTCAGTCTCTTGATCTTTTAAGTCTCAAGTTCTTTTTATATTTCTTCTTAACCATTGACTTGCCTATTCCCTTCACCATTGCCTTATTACACTTTTCATCATTTTCTACTTAGACCCTAATGCCATTACCCTATCTATGTCATTTTCTATAGTCTGAGGTTCAGATGGCTTCTGTTATGTCTCATATTGTCATATTCTTGTGTAAGTCCTCAAAGGCTTCATGTTGCCCTGTTGATTAGGTATTTAGGATGGCATATATTTCCCCTCATCCTCTCTTATCTGTGTTATTGTGGCTATTCTTTTACCTGAGTATTTCACTTCCTACTCTCTCCTTCTCTTTAACCAATCCAAACTTTGAAAATTCACTTCTCTCCCATCATAACCTTCTCCTCTTTTGCAAAAAGGCAATTATTAATAACCAAAAAGATATTGAATGAGTACCTACAATTTGCCATGCACTATGCAAAGATAAATTATTAAATTTTATTTGCAAATAGGCCTATGAGTTTATATGATTACTGTTCTCAGTTTACATATTAAGAAATTATGACTCAAAGTGAATAACTTGCCTGATGTCTCATACCCAGTAATTTATACAATATACAGTTTAACCCAGGCTTGCCAGGTGGTGCTGATGGTAAAGAACCTACCTGCCAATGCAGATAGACATAAGAGATGCAGGTTTGATCCTGGGTTGGGAAGATCCCCTGGAGGAGGGCACAGCAACCCACCCCAATATTCTTGCCTGAAGAGTCCCATGGACAGAGGAGCCTAACAGGTTGTGGTCCATGGGGTAGCAAAAAGTTGGACATGACCGAATGACTTAGCATGCACACACACAGTTTCACCTAGGCATAAGAATTCATACTTTCAATCACTGCAGAAAATAAAATGTACTCATCATTAAGATAGATTATAAGAATTAAGCATTGGACTTTTCAAATTGTAATTAAAAATTCAGACAAATTGAAGCATGTTCAAAATAAAAAGAATACATGTATGAATTATTTATAAAAAATACTATGGATAATAAAAATATACAACTCAAATCAACATAAGATTTATAAAATGAACTTAATTTATAGTGTATGGTTCCACTGAAGAGAACTCTATATCATAAAGAAAAGAATGCTTAATATGATTAAGAATGGCAAATAAGTTACTAGAATCATAAAAGACATACAACTGCTTGCAACTTTAAATTTCAGCTCAATTTTCACTCATAGACTTTATAAAAAAATGTGAAAATGCATTGTTAAGATAAATAGCCTTTAGAAATCAAGAGGGCATATAAAATAAATTAAAAAATAATTTTCACAATGTCTAAGTGAAACTTTATACTAGTATTTATGACTAAATAAAGCCTTAAGTATTTTTTCCTAGACATTATGGTATACATGTTCATACATTACAGAACATTTGCAAATTAGTGCTGTCCCACTATACCTAGACCTAGGAGAAATTTAGGGCTGAGATTCACAATCCATTTGCCATTCACCTAGTCACACAGATTACTGCTGTGTATCTCTTTACAGTTTGAGTATGCATTAGAGACCAAATCCTATTCATCATAATTTATTTTAAATATCCATTGTGAACCTTGTTTTTTTCTTTTAACAGAGTTGATGGGGGAAAAATAAAACAATGGAAGAGCTGAAAAATTAGATACTTCTCACACCTGTTAGTTGTGTTCATTTGCTGCTTCAGGAGGTATTTTCAGGTAACATGGAGGTCAGCTCAGCACCTAGGAGGCATATGACCAATGCTGGTTTTGAAATTCTGCTACCCCTGCCTTGACGAAACAATATGAAATTTGAACATAAAAGGCACATCACAGTAACCTATATAATCAATTTATAGACAAAATCAGAGATACAGAGTTGACTAAAAGAGACAGAATAGCTCCCATTCATTTAGTTGGTAATAGGATATAAGAAAAAAAAATTGATTAGAAACATTTTGTCAGTGCTTGTCCACCTCATTTTCAAAGATTGTATCTTTCTGTCTACAAAAGTAGTAGTTATAACGACTGCCTTAGCCTTCAATTTTGTCATGATGCCTTGAAAAATTCTAAAATAAGAAACATAGGTAGTTATAGGTATATTCTGGGACTGGGGCTTCCTTGGTGGTTCAGCAGTAAAGAATCTGTTGCAATTGAGGAGCCGCAGGAGACGCTGGTTCAGACCCTAGTTTGGAAAGATACCCTGGAGAAGGAAATGGCTACCCACTCCAATATTCTTGCCTAGAGAATCCCATGCACTGAAGAGCGTGGCGAGTCACAGTCCAAGGGGTCGCAAAAAGTCAGACACCTTTGAAGCAACTTAGCATGTGTGTGCACGCACACACACACACACACACACACACACACCATATTCTCTGGGACTAGGGCAATCACAACTGTATCCCACCTATCTGTTTCTGCAGATAGACTGTCATTGGTGATGAAATTTCTACACTAGTCAATTGGAGAGGTGTTTGAAAATACTTTAAATACTGGCTCACATAACATGAAGAAGGTAAATAATGCTGTTGAATTTATTGTTTGATTATTCCTGAAGCTTATATTCCCAATGCTGTAAAAATTTGGAAGTGAGGACTGGTGGAGAAACTGGCCCTTTGCCCTAATTTACTTACTTTCCTAGGAACAACACCTTGATACCTAGGCCTGAAAAGTGTTTCATCATGTGCATTGTCTTCTTTCCCACTTCCCTTTTTCTCTACTTGTGTCCCATCACTTTTTCTACTATAGCTTTCCCTCTTTGTCCCACACATTCCCTTTCCGAAGTTCTGCTAATTCCTCCCATTTAAATAATCACATCTCAGTTTCCTTCAGGCCCTTCCTACCTCTTACAAATGTTTCAACCTCTTGAATCTGCTGCCTTCAGTTTGATGCCATAAAGATGGTATCTCCATTCAGCATACAGGTTTTCTTGGATGCAGGAAGATAAGCTTTGTCCACCAGAGAATTGAGGGGCAGGGCCTGTCATGATGGGAAGGCCAAGGTTTCTTCCTCAGGGGGTGTGGTTGAATTTATTTCATAGTAACTACAATTTTAAAACCAACCTCATTCCCCAAGGACTGATTTCTCTCTTCCGGCACCTTTATTATTGATCTAGGTGATAAACTTCTCCTGTTAACATAATGCTGATTCCACTGATGACAAAACAGTAAACCTGACTTCATTTCATAAAAAGAGCATATCTCTCTTTCTTTGTCTGAATTATGCTACAAAACCTCCTCCATGGGAACAAATGGTGTTATGCAAAAAAAAAAAAAAAAGGTTTCTTCCAATAACTAAATTCTCTTTAACCAGAGTATAAGACAGAATAAAAGGTAGGAATTGAACTGTGACTATCAACCAGAGCTCTAGCATGAAGCTACTTACATATTTAGGGCTTCCCACAGCACAACAAATGAGTCTTGAGAGAAAACCTTCCAAGAAACACTGGTCACAAAACAAATGCTTCATGAAAAGCAGATGGGAGTGATATGGCCTTAGTTGACCTAGCTTGGAAAAGTATACAACATCACTTCCACTTTAAGTTGATAAGACCAACCCAGATGCATGTGATGAGAATGAGGCTCCAAATCCTGATGGGGACATACAAAGTTACCTTGCAGAAGAGAAGGTGGAATGGGAGGTATAATCTAGTTATTTTCGGAAATGCAATCTGGGACACAAGTCATACCTGCTGGGATCTGCCCAAATTCCTGACCCACAGAATCCATGAAAATAATACAAGTTACTGTTTTTCAGCACTAAGTTTTGGATAGTCTGCCGTTTAGCAATAGATGACCAGAACAGTAACTTATGAGACAGTCACTGCTGTAGCATTTACTACTGGTTCAGGGAGCACACAACAGCTGACCAATATAGACCAACTGAAGTGCTCACAGCTTGGAGTCCATAAAATGAGATTCATGATGCTCTAATTTTGGAAAATGAAATGCAGACTTTATTTGAATGCCACAGAGGACACTATCATGGGGACAAACAGATGGTTCCAAATGATTTAGAGCTTCCTTTATTCCAAGTTTTAATATATATGCATTGACCTTTTAGTTTTGCCATTCTCTATGACTGATACTTGGAGAAGGCAATGGCACCCCACTCCAGTACTCTTGCCTGGAAAATCCCATGGACGGAGGAGCCTGGTAGGCTGCAGTCCATGGGGTCTCGAAGAGTCAGACTCGACTGAGCGACTTCACTTTCACTTTTCACTTTCATGCATTGGAGAAGGAAATGGCAATCCACTCCAGTGTTCTTGCCTGGAGAATCCCAGGGACAGAGGAGCCTGGTGGGCTGCTGTCTATGGGGTCGCACAGAGTCGGACACGACTGAAGCAACTTAGCAGCAGCAGCAGCAGCATGACTGATACTTACCTCAGTACCTTCTGAAGAAAGATATAACAAGGAAGACTTCTGGGCACTATGATTCTGACCTTTATCTTGGATTAAACTTTTGTTTTCTCTTGTGTTGTTGGAGAGGGTGTTTGCTATGACCAGTGCGTTCTCTTGGCAAAACCCTATTATACACCTTTACCCTGCTTCATTCTGTACTCCAAGGGCAAATTTGCCTGTTACTCCAGGTATTTCTTGATTCCCTACTTTTGCATTCCAGTCCCCTATAATGAAAAGGACATCTTTTTTGGGTGCTAGTTCTAGAAGGTCTTGTAGGTCTTTATAGAACCGTTCAACTTCAGTTTCTTCAGTATTACTGCTCAGGGCATAGACTTGGATTACTGTGATACTGAATGGTTTGCCTTGGAAGGAAACAAACAGAGATCCTGTCGTTTTTGAGCTTGCATCCAAGTATAGCATTTTGGACTCTTTTGTTGACTATGAGGCTACTCCATTTCTTCTAACGGATTCTTGCCCACAGCTGTAGATGTAATGGTCATCTGAGTTAAATTCACTCATTCCAGTCCATTTTAGTTCAGCAATTCCTAAAATGTTGATGTTCAATCTTGTCATCTCCTGTTTGACCACCTCCAATTTGCCTTGATGAGAGTGAAAGTGGAGAGTGAAAAGTTGGCTTAAAGCTCAATGTTCAGAAAACGAAGATCATGGCATCTGGTCCCATCACTTCATGGCAAATAGATGGGGAAACAGTGGAAACAGTGTCAGACTTTATTTTGGGGGGCTTCAAAATCACTGCAGATGGTGACTGCAGCCATGAAATCAAAAGACGCTTACTCCTTGGAAGGAAAATTATGACCAACCTAGGTAGCATATTCAAAAGCAGAGACTACTTTGTCAGCTAAGGTCTGTCTAGTCAAGGCTATGGTTTTTCCAGTAGTCATGTATGGATGTGAGAGTTGGACTGTGAAGAAGGCTGAGCACTGAAGAATTGATGGTTTTGAACTGTTGGAGAAGACTCTTGAGAGTCCCTTGGACTGCAAGGAGATCCACCCAGTCCATTCTGAAGGAGATCAGCCCTGGGATTTCTTTGGAAGGAATGATGCTAAAGCTGAAACTCCAGTACTTTGTCCACCTCACACGAAGAGTTGACTCATTGGAAAAGACTCTGATGCTGGGAGGGATTGGGGGCAGGAGGAGAAGGGGACGACAGAGGATGAGATGGCTGGATGGCATCACTGACTTGATGGACATGAGTCTGAGTGAACTCCGGGAGTTGGTGATGGACAGGGAGGCCTGGCGTGCTGCGATTCATGGGGTCACAAAGAGTCGGACACGACTGAGCGACTGAACTGAACTGAACTGAATTTGTCTTGATTCATGAACCTAACATTCCAGGTTCCTATGCTATATTGCTCTTTACAGCATCAGACTTCCATCACCAGTCACATCCACAGCTGGGTTTGGTTTTTGCTTTGGCTCCTCTCTTCTTTGTTTCTGGAGTTATTTCTCCACTTATCTCCAGTAGCATACTGGGCATCTACTGACGTGGGGAGTTCATCTTTCAGTGTCCTATCTTTTTGCATTTTCATACTGTTCATGGGGTTCTCAAGGCCAGAATACTGAAGAAGTTTGCCATTCCCTTATCCAGTGGACCACGTTTTGTCAGAACTCTCCACTGAGACCCATCCATCTTGGGTGGCTCTATATGGCATGGCTCATAACATCATTGAATTAGACAAGGCTGTGGTCCATGTGATCAGATTGGTTAGTTTCCTGTGATTGTGGTTTGCAGTGTGTCCGCCCTCTGATGGAGAAGGGTAAGAGGCTTATCGAAGCTTCCTGATGGGAGAGACTGATTGAGGAGCAAATTGGGTCTTGTTCTGGTGGGCAGGGCCATGTTCAGTAAATCTTTAATCCAATTTTCTGTTGATGGGTGGGGCTCTGTTTCCTCCCTGTTATTTACCTGTGGCCAAACTATGATGGAGGTAATGAAGATAATGGGGACCTCCTTCAAAAGGTCCCATGCATGCACTGCTACACTTAGTGCCCCCAGCCCTGCAGCAGACCACTGCCAACCCATGCCTCCTCTGGAGACTCTTAGACACTTATGGGCAAGTCTCTTGTGGGGTCACTGCTTCTTTCTCCTGGGTCCTGGTGCACACAATTTCTGTTTGTGCCCAAGAGTTTCTTTCCCAGTCCTGTGTAAGTTCTGATGGCTCTATGGTGGGGTTAATGGCAACCTCCTCCAAGAGGGCTTATGCCATACAGAGGTCTCTGCACCCAGAGCCCCTGCCCCTGCAGCAGTCCACTGCTGACCTATACCTCCACAGGAGACACTCAAACACAGTTCTGTCTCAGTCTCTGTGGGGTCTCTTGGTCCTGGTGCACATAAGGTTTGTTTGAGCCCTCTGAGCATTGCTGGTGGGTGTGGAGTTTGATTCTAAACGTGAATTCACCCCTCCTACCTTGTTGCTGGGGCTTCTCCTTTGTTCTTGGACACGGGGTTTATCTCACCACAGTCGCTCGAGCTCAGTGCAATTCCAATAATACAAGAGAAGACTCTACACATGGACATCACCAGATGGTCAATACCAAAATCGGATTGATTATATTCTCTGCAGCCGAAGATGGGTAAGTTCTATACAGTTAGCAAAAACAAGACTGAGAGCTGACTGTGGCATAGACCATGAACTACTTATTGCCAAATTCAGACTTAAATTGAAGAAAGTAGGGAAAACCACTAGACCATTCGGGTATGACCTAAATCAAATCCCTTATGATTATACAGTGGAAGTGGCAAATAGATTAAAGGGATTAGATCTGATAGTGAGAGTGCAAGAAGAACTATGACAGAGGGTTGTGACATTGCACAGGAGGCAGTGATCAAAATCATCACCAAGGAAAAGAAATGCAAAAAGGCAAAATGGTTGTTTGATGAAGACTTACAAATATCTGTGAATAGAAAAAAAGAGAAAGGCAAAGGATAAAATGAAAGATATACCCATTTGAATGCAGAGTTCCAAAGAATAGCAAAGAAACAAGAAAGCCTTCCTCAGTGATCAATGTAAAGAAATAGAGGAAAACAACAGAATGGGAAAGTCTAGAGATCTTTTCAAGAAAATTAGAAATACCAATGGAATATTTCATACAAAGATGGTGACAATAAATGACAGAAATGATATGGACCTTACAGAAGCAGAAGATATTAAGAAGAGGAGGCAAGAATACACAGAAGAACTGTACAAAAAAGATCTTCACAACCCAGGTAATCACAATGGTGTGATCACCGACCTAGAGCCAGATATACTGGAATGTGAAGTCAAGTGGGCCTTAGGAAGCTTCACTATGAACAAAGCTAGTGGAGGTGATGGAATCTCAGTTGAGCTCTCTCAAATCCTGAAAGATGATGCTGTGAAAGTGCTGCACTCAATATGCCAGCAAATTTGGAAATCTCAGCAGTGGCCACAGGACTGGAAAAGGTTAGTTCTCATTACCATCCCAAAGAAAGGCAATGCCAAAGAATGTTCACACTATGCCACAATCACTGTCTACCCACACACCAGTAAAGCAATGCTCAAAATTCTCCAAGCCAGGCTTCAACAGTACATGAACCATGAACTTCTAAATGTTCAAGCTGGTTTTAGAAAAGGCAGAGGAACCAGAGATCAAATTGCCAACATCCATTGGATCACCAAAAAAGCAAGAGAGTTCCAGAAAAACTACTGCTTTATTGACTATCCAAAGCCTTTGATTGTGTGGATCACAACAAATTGTGGAAAATTCTTCAAGAGATGGGAATACCAGACCAGCTGACATGCCTCCTGAGAAATATGTATGCAGGTCAAGAAGCAGCAGTTCGAACTGGACATGGAACAACAGACTGGTTCCAAATCAGGAAAGAAGTACGTCAAGGCTGTATACTCTCACCCTGTTTAATCAAGTTATATTCAGAGTACATCATGAGAAACGCTGGGCTGGATGAAACACAAGCCGGAATCAAGATTGCCAGGAGAAAGAACAATAACCTCAGATTTGCAGATGACACCACCCTTTTGGCAGAAAGCAAAGAGGAACTAAAAAGACCCTTGATGAAAGTGAAAGAGGAGTGTGAAAAAGTTGGCTTAAAGCTCAACATTCAGAAAACGAAGATCATGGCATCTGGTCCCATCACTTCATGGAAAAGAGATGGGGAAACAGTGGAAATAGTGATGGACTTTATTTTTCTGGGCTCCAAAATCACTGCACGTGATGACTGCAGCCATGAAATTAAAAGACACTTACTCCTTGGAAGAAAAGTTATGACCAATCTAGATAGCATATGAAAAAGCAGAGACATTATTTTACAAACAATCGTCCATCTAGTCAAAGCTATGATTTTTCCAGTAGTCATGTATGGGTGTGAGAGTTCGACTATAAGAAAGCTAAGCACTGAAGAACTGAAGCTTTTGAACTGTGGTGTTGGAGAAGACTCTTGGGAGTCCCTTGCATTACAAGGAGATAAAACCCGTCAATCCTCAAGGAAATCAGACCTGAATATTCATTGGAAGGACTGATGCTGAAGCTGAAGCTCCAATACTTTGGCCACCTGATATGAAGAACTGAGTCATTTGAAAAGATCCTGATGCTTGGAAAGATTGAAGGCAGGAGGAAAAGGAGATGACAGAGGATGAGATGGTTGAATGGCATCATCAACTCAATGGACATGAGTTTGAGTAAACTCCAGGGGGTTGGTATTGTACAGGGAGGTCTGGGGTGCTTCATTCCTTGGGGTCACAAAGAGTCTGACACAGCTAAGCAACTGAACTGAACTGAACAATTTTGTTTAATTTTTTTCACTGATATATTTATTTTTTAATTATCAAAATATTTTTAGAAAATATTATAGCATTAGTTCCTACTTGCTTTTTTTCTCTTGTTTTATCAGTATGAGAAGAGCACATTTTTAAAAAACATGTATTCAAAAGTATATCCCAACTTTAATTTCTTTACAGTCTAGCTGACCACTCCCTGCTACAGAAATAACTGAACTTCTTCCCCTAAAACTCACTGAGAAGGCAGCTAATTATAACTTGATGTCACATGTAGCCATACTATACCAAAGGAAAATAAATATGCCTGTTCGTGTGTATACACTCACACAGGCACTCACATATACTCATATATAGGAAAGTGATTATTGTGTTATATATATAAATACATATATGCATCAATAGATTAATATAATGTACATACGTATACTAGTAAACACACACACACACACACACACACACACACACACACACATATATATATGACTTAAGCTTGAACTTATTTTCCTTATTCTAAATTTAGGTTTCTGATTCATTCCTATCAACTTGTAAGCTTTTCTACTTAGGGTCCGTCTTTGAAAAATTGATCCATTCTCTGTGCACTTATTAAATCAAGATCGTGGTCATAAAATATTTTGAACTGTGAGGAGAAGTTTCAACTTAATTAAGATAAGTTTCAACTCAAGAGGATTCTATGTAATCACCTTTAAATTCTTATTATGACTTCCCCGTATCTCAGTGCATCTCTTTCTACTGTGAATGTTTATTATCTAAATAGTTGCAAGGAATATGAAAGAAAGATGGGAAAGTTACTTTTCAGCTTGGCAATGTGCATTGTTTTACCTTCTACAAATCAAGACTACAGATACATGTAGTCTAAATTTTTACCATCACTCAAAATATCTATCATATTATATCATATACTTCTGTCTATAAATGTATGTAGATGGTGTAGATGTGTATATAGAAATTTGTATATAATAGATTATAATACAGCAATTATTGGTTTCAGAACAAATATATGCTAGTTGAAATAAATTTCTATGATAAATTTAAAAGTAAATATATAATTATATATAATCTATATAAAATTGCCTACATAAATTTTTTCTGAAAACTGCTTTATGTTTCAGAATGGAAAATGTTGTGACTATTGTTTGATGCTAATATAGAAATGCCTCAGTATTTTTAATGGCTATAAATGTAGACAGGATATCTTTTTGGGTGTTAGTTCTAAAAGGTCTTGTAGGTCTTCATAAAACCGTTCAACTTCAGCTTCTTCAGCATTACTGGTTGGGGCATAGACTTGGATTACTGTGATATTGAATGGTTTGCCTTGGAAACGAACAGAGATCATTCTGTCGTTTTTGAGATTGCATCCAAGTACTGCATTTCAGACTCTTTTGTTGACCATGATGGCTACTCCATTTCTTCTGAGGGATTCCTGCCCACAGTAGTAGATATAATGGTCATCTGAGTTAAATTCACCCATTCCAGTCCATTTCAGTTCACTGATTCCTAGAATGTCGACATTCACTCTTGCCGTCTCTTGTTTGACCACTTCCAATTTGCCTTGATTCATGGACCTGACATTCCAGGTTCCTATGCAATATTGCTCTTTACAGCATTGGACCTTGCTTCTATCACCAGTCACATCCACAGCTGGGTATTCTTTTTGCTTTGGCTCCATCCCTTCATTCTTTCTGGAGTTATTTCTCCACTGATCTCCAGTAGCATATTGGGCACCTACTGACCTGGGTAGTTCCTCTTTCAGTATCCTACCATTTTGCCTTTTCATACTGTTCATGGGGTTCTCAAGGCAAGAATACGAAGTGGTTTGCCATTCCCTTCTCCAGTGGACCACATTCTGTCACATCTCTCCACCATGACCCTCCCATTTTGGGTTGCCCCACGGGCATGGCTTAGGTTCATTGAGTTAGACAAGGCTGTGGTCCTAGTGTGATTACATTGACTAGTTTTCTGTGAGTATGGTTTCAGTATGTCTACCCTCTGATGCCCTCTTGTAACACCTACCATCTTACTTGGGTTTCTCTTACTCTTCTTTTACCCAAAAAAGATGTCCTTTTCATTATAGGGGACTGGAATGCAAAAGTAGGAAGTCAGGAAACACCTGGAGTAACAGGCAAATTTGGCCTTGGAATAAGGAATGAAGCAGGGCAAAACTAATAAGAGTTTTGCCAAAAAAATGCACTGATCATAACAAACACCCTCTTCCAACAACACAAGAGAAGACTCTACAAATGGACATCACCAGATTGTCAACACTGAAATCAGATTGATTATATTCTTTGCAGCCAAAGATGGAGAAGCTCTATACAGTCAGCAAAAACAAGACCGGGAGCTGACTGTGGCTCAGACCATGAACTCCTTATTGCCAAATTCAGACTTAAATTGAAGAAAGTAGGGAAAATCACTAGACCATTCAGGTATGCCTAAATCAAATCCCTTATGATTATACAGTGGAAGTGAGAAATAGATTTAAGGGCCTAGATCTGAAAGATAGAGTGTCTGATGAACTATGGAATGAGGTTCGTGACATTGTACAGGAGACAGGAATCAAGACCATCCCCGTGGAAAAGAAATGCAAAAAAGCAAAATGGCTGTCTGCAGAGGGCTTACAAATAGCTGTGAAAAAAAGAGAAGTGAAAGCAAAGGAGCAAAGGAAAGATATAAGCACCTGAATGCAGAGATCCATAGAATTGCAAGAAGAGATAAGAAAGCCTTCTTCAATGGTCAATGCAAAGAAATAGAAGAAAACAACAGAATGGGAAAGACTAGAGAACTCTTCAAGAAAATTAGAGATACCAAGGGAACATTTCATGCAAAGATGGGCTCAATAAAGGACAGAAATGGTATGGACCTAACAGAAGCAGAAGATATTAAGAAGAGGTGGCAAGAATACACAGAAGAAGTTTACAAAAAAGATTCTCACGACCCAGATAATCACGATGGTGTGATCACTGACCTAGAGCCAGACATCCTGGAATGTGAAGTCAAGTGGGCCTTAGAAAGCATCACTAAGAACAAAGCTAGTGGAGATGATGGAATTCCAGTTGAGCTATTCCAAATCCTGAAAGATGATGCTGTGAAAGTGCTGCACTCAATATGCCAGCAAATTTGGAAAACTCAGCAGTGGCCACAGGACTGGAAAAGGTCAGTTTTCATTCCAATCCCAAAGAAAGGCAATGCCAAAGAATGCTCAAACTACAGCACAATTGCACTCATCTCACATGCTTGTAAAGTAATGCTCAAAATTCTCCAAGCCAGGCTTCAACAATATGTGAACCATGAACTTCCAGATGTTCAAGCTGATTTTAGAAAACGCAGAGGAACCAAAGATCAAATTGCCAACATCCACTGGATCATGGAAAAAGCAAGAGAGTTCCAGAAAAACATCTATTTCTGCTTTATTGACTACGTAAAAGCCTTTGTGGACAATTCTGAAAGAGATGGGAATACCAGACCACCTGATCTGCCTTTTGAGAAACCTATATGCAGGTTAGGAGGAAACAGTTAGAACTGGACAGGGAACAACAGACTGGTTCCAAATAGGAAAAGGAGTATGTCAAGGCTGTATATTGTCACCCTGCTTATTTAACTTATATGCAGAGTACATCATGAGAAATGCTGGACTGGAAGAAGCACAAGCTGGAATCAAGATTGCCGGGAGAAATATCAATAACCGAAGATATGCAGATGACACCACCCTTATGGCAGAAAGTGAAGAGGAACTCAAAAGCCTCTTGATGAAAGTGAAAGTGGAGAGTGAAAAAGTTGGCTTAAAGCTCAACATTCAGAAAATGAAGATCATGGCATCTGGTCCCATCACTTCATGGGAAATAGATGGGGAAACAGTGGAAACAGTGTCAGACTTTATTTTTCTGGGCTCCAAAATCACTGCAGATGGTGACTGCAGCCATGAAATTAAAAGACGCTTATTCCTTGGAAGGAAAGTTATGACCAATCTAAATAGCATATTCAAAAGCAGAGGCATTACTTTGCCAATAAAGGTCCGTCTAGTCAAGGCTTTGGTTTTTCCTGTGGTCATGTGTGGATGTTAGAGTTGGACTGTGAAGAAGGCTGAGTGCCGAAGAATTGATGCTTTTGAACTGTGGTGTTGGAGAAGACTCTTGAGAGTCCCTTGGACTGCAAGGAGATCCAACCAGTCCATTCTGAAGGAGATCAGCCCTGGGATTTCTTTGGAAGGAATGATACTGAAGCTGAAACTCCAGTACTTTGGCCACCTCATGCGAAGAGTTGATCATTGGAAAAGACTTTGATGCTGGGAGGGATTGGGGGTTTGGAGAAGGGGACGACAGAGGATGAGATGGCTGGATGGCATCACTGACTCAATGGACATGAGTTGGGTGAATTCCTGGAGCTGGTGATGGACAGGGAGGCCTAGGGTGCGCAATTCATGGGGTCGCAAAGAATTGGACATGACTGAGTAACTGAACTGAACTGAATGTAGACAGAATTCATTATCTATTTTTAATTTCCTTTATGAATGTTACATTAGGAAAATTATTTATTGTCTGTAATTTTAAGTTTCCTTATCTATAAAATAAAGTTAATAATATTTCTGAAGATGAAATGAAGGAATTAATGTAAAGCTACTAGAATTTAGAAAATCAGTTTGTATATTTCTTGGAATACTTTCTGGTACATAGTGAACATTCAGTACTATTAAGTTTGGTTATTAGTAGTATCATCCATATAGAATTTTTGAGTGAAATTTATACAAAATTTAAAGTAGCTTGATATATACAGTCAAATTTCCATCTAACTCTTACTCTCATCAGTCATGTGCAAACAGGAAATATAAATGCAATATACCTTAAGATATTTTAAAGTCATTTCCAAATAATTTTAGCTTTATTGTTTTCATATCTTATATGCACAAATGGGGGATTTTTAAATGATTTAAGTAAAATGCCATACATTTTTGTTTGATATTTAAATAATTTAATGTTGCCATCTCATGTATTTGCAAGGAAATTATTCCTTTTGTTGAATGACAGAAAATTGCTTCATTACAATTGATTGTGCTATATGCTTCTCAGCATTTACTTGGACAAATCCCTCTCTGGCTGTTAGTGATTACAGGTTCATAACAAGACCCTATTTTAAACTTCAACCCACTCCAGGATTCTTGCTGGGAGAATCCCAGGAACAGCGGAGCCTGGTGGGCTGCCGTCTATGGGGTCGCACAGAGTCGGACACGACTAAAGTGACTTAGCAGCAGCAAATCAATAATAACTGTTATGTAAATCTACTGCCAGAAATGTCATGGAATCTGGCATTTCACAGGTAAAAAATGCACTAAAACTTGGAGTTATGCACTGTCAGAATTTGTTTATGCCCCAATCCTTTTGTTCCCATGGATATCTGATAATGAATAGATACTGATTTCACTAAATATTTAAACTCCAGGATGTATTTGCTACAATTACAGTAGCTATTTCCCCTACCTGCCCAGTGTTTGAAAGCAATATCCCCACCCCACAACCAAAAGGCACATTATTTGAAAAAGCTTTCAGTTTCAGGTTGGAACAGCAAAGTAATTCAATATGAGCTGATGTAAAAATAAAATAGTTTCAATTCTGTTCTTATTGCTGGACTTTTCCTGTGCTTCTTGATTTAGTGGTCATCATAAAAGTTTAAAGTGAGTTAACTGTTTTATGTCATACAGGGCAGGCTATATCTTCACTTTAAAGAGACCTCTGTAAATAAGAAAGAACTCTAAGATAGGCTTTAAAATGAGTCAAGTAGGAAAGTTTATACTCTTCCTGGCATCTTTGTGTTCTGGTGGTTGCCAGGTGCCAGAGCATCTGCTCTGGAAGTTGTTGATGTCACACAGCAGCAGGGGAAGAACACTTGATTTTCCATAATTGATTTTAGTCTGTAGAATATGGATGTCTGCCTCTGTTTGTACAGGAAGACTTAATGGAGTTTTATAGATATTTTTAAAATGTCGACAGTCATGCTTACAGTTTTAGGCACTCTGCTTGCCAGAGGTGGAATTGTCAGGGTAAATAGGAGGCTAATAGGGAGAGACCTTGTATCATCAATGCCTGAAGGAAACTAGTCAGAAACCAAACAATTAGTGGTTACTTGTGCATGTCAGAAGCTCTAGCTAACAGACAGTCAATTATTAAATGGGTTTTGCCTCCAGGTTGCAATCAAACTGATCAAATGACATTTTTTTGCTGAGGAGTAAAATAGGGACTTGGTAGAGAACAGTATCTGCAAGTTAAACTAAAATGATCATCAGCTTGACATGAATAAATTACTTTTTTCCATCAACTCAGTATGGATTAACTCCTTAAGTTTTGTCAGGAGTTTCAAAATAAATCCAACAAATATCTTATTTTCATCTTTAAATTATTTTTTAACATTAAAAATATAGACAACTGAACCGAGTTTTGACACTTGGCAGCAAGCCACTCACATTTATTCTCTTCTCCTTTGTCTCCTACACACTCCCTTGTCCTAATAATAAGTATCATTTTAGTGAATTACTGACTCCTTTATTGACTAGCCTCAGAACTTGGTCAATTCTTACTGAATTAGAATCATTAATTTAGGAAGGATACATTGCAATTGAGTCCAAATCCATTACAAAATATTAATAAAGACAGTGATAATACCCCAGTCTCATTACAATCCATGAAGTCTCAATTATGTAATAAGGTTGTATTAGTAAAAACTAGAAGAATATAGCACTTAAATACTGAGGAAATTAAGAACTATGCAAAGATATTTCAGTAATGACCAAAGTTTCACCTAATGAAGCACAAAGAGAAAAACATCTCATCTCCTAACCTTATATAATGTCGTGTGATGAGGCCATAGAACTTTTCTGATTCCCAGATAAGGATGGGGATTTGTATCTGACTTACTTAAATAGTTTACATGTTAATAAAGTTAGAAACCTTTAATGGGAGATACAATAATCCCACTCTTTCAGATACTTCTGAAATTTTTGCTATTTGAGTTACAGGAAAAATTTTATAAGGAAGAATCTCTTAGTTGATGACAAAATAAACTGAACTTAGGCAAAATTAATTTGGAGAAAATGAACAGATGGCCAAACAGTGGATTTTTTTTAATTTTATTTTATTTTTAAACTTTACAAAATTGTATTAGTTTTGCCAAATATCAAAATGGATCCACCACAGGTATATATGTGTTCCCCAACCTGAACCCTCCTCCCTCCTCCCTCCCCATACCATCCCTCTGGGTCGTCCCAGTGCTCTAGCCCCAAGCATCCAGTGTCGCGCATCGAACCTGGACTAGCAATTCGTTTCATACATGATATTATACATGTTTCAATGCCATTCTCCCAAATCTTCCCACCCTCTCCTTCTCCCACAGAGTCCATAAGACTGTTCTATACATCAGTGTCTCTTTTGCTGTCTCATACACAGGCCTTTTTAATTGATGGCAAATGTCACAGAAAGCTATTCACTATTTTCTTATCAGAACCACAAAGTGGAAAAACAAGATTTTATGGCTAAATATTTCAACCTCCACCTCTAAAATCTGTATCATGTCAGGGGTGCTACAATAAGTAAAAAGACTAGCAAATCAAAGGAGAATATATCACATAAAGAATAAAATATTATGAACTTTAGAAATATGATCTAGTAGTTTAACAAGAGTATTCCAGAATTCTGAAACATGCAAACAGAAGATGCCTTTTCTTCACCTTGAAGACAATTTTTAATCAATAATGAAAACAAAGGAAAATGAAAAAAGCAACTGAAAGCTGTCATCATGTTATAATCAATTATTGGCAATTTATAATAAAATAAAACTCAGTTTTGAAATACCATAGGCTTAATAATAAAGACCTTTTTATTAAAATGCAGCTATATTTTCATATAATTGGCAACATCTGTTGGATCATCGAAAAAGCAAGAGAATATCAGAAAAACATCTACTGCTTTATTGATTACACCAAAGACTTTTTGTAGATCACAAGAAACTGAGAAATTCTTCAAGAGATAAGAATAAAAGACCACCTTATCTGCCTCCTGAGAAATCTCTGTATGCAGGTCAAGAGGCAATAGTTAGAACTGGAAATGGAACAATGGACTGGTTCCAAATTGGGAAAGGAGTACGTCAAGGCTGTATATTGTCACTCTGCTTATTTAACTTCTATGCAGAGTACATCATGTAAAATGCCAGGCTGGATGAAGCACAAGCTGGAAACAAGATTTCTGGGAGAAATATCAAAAACCTCAGATATGCAGATGACACCACACTTATGGCAGAAACTGAAGAAATAAAGAACCTCTTGATGAAAGTGAAAGAGGAGAGTTAAAAAGTTGGCTTAAAAGTTAACAATCATCCAGTATCGTGCATCAAACCTGGACTGGAGACTCATTTCATATATGATATTATACATGTTTCAATGCCATTTTACTGGATGCTTGGGGCTGGTGCACTGGAACGACCCAGAGGGATGGTACGGGGAGGGAGGAGGGAGGAAGGTTAACCAATACAATATTGTAAAGTTAAAAAATACAATAAAATAAATATATTAAAAAAAAAGTTAACAATCAGAAAACTAAGATCATGGCATCTGGTCCCATCACTTCATGGCAAATAGATGGGAAAACAATGGAAACAGTGAGAGACTTTATTTTGGGGGGCTCCAAAATCCCTGCATATAGTGACTGCAGCCATGAAATTAAAAGATGCTTGCTCCTTGGAAGAAAAGCTATGACCAACCTAGACAGCATGTTAAAAAGCTGAGACATTACTTTGTCAGCAAAGTTCCATCTAGTCAAAGCTATGGTTTTTCCAGTAGTCATGTATGGATGTGAGAGTTGGACTATAAAGACAGCTGAGTGCAGAAGAATTGATGTTTTTGAACTTTGGTGTTGGAGAAAACTCTTGAGAGATCCTTGGACTGCAAGGGGAGCAAACCAGTCAATTCTCAAGGAGATCAGTCCTGAATATTCATTGGAAGGACTGAGGCTGAAGCTGAAACTCCAATACTTTGGCCACCTGATGCAAAGAACTGACTCTTTGGAAAAGACCCTGATGCTGGGAAAGATTGAAGGCAGGAGAAGGGGACGACAGAGGATGAGGTGGTTGGATGGCATCACCAACTCAATGGACATGAGTTTGAGCAAGCTCTGGGAGTTGATGGCGGACATGGAAGCCGGGTGTGTTGCAGTCCATGGTGTTGCAAAGAGTTGGACACGACTGAGTGACTGAACGGAACTGATACTTTTATCAATATATATCATGCCTGTGATGATGAATACAAAAATATTTATCAACTGTGTAATTATAGTAAGTAGGTAAAAGATTCAAATCATTCCTGGTGTATTTTATTCTAGTAGAAAGAGTAAAATATTTTTATAAAGTTATTTTATATATTCATTTTATTTTTAATTATAAATGATAAACATCACATGAAATATTAGAATATACTGCCAAGGGCAAGATTGACAACCACAGTCTTTTCTTTTACATGGATATAATCATAAGTAGTGTCAAAATGGGCCTTCCTATGTGGCTCAGTGATAAAGAATCTGTCTGCCAATGTAGGAGCCCAGATTCAATCTCTGGGTCTGAAAGATCCCCTGTAGAAGGAAATTGCAACCCACTCCAGTATTTTTGCCTGGAGAATCCCATGGACAGAGAAGCCTGGTGCATGGGGCAATACAGTCCATGGGGTGGCAAAAAGTCTGAGGTGATGGTGACTGAGCACACACACACACACCTTCTCTAGTGTTCAAGATATTGGTATCTAGTGAGTTCATATACTTCAAGTATTTATAATTATACATAATTTGTATAATGAAGAGTTTGAATTGTCCAGGGGGATTTCTAGCCTTTGTCCCCAACTTCTCCAAATTACTCTCTTGCCCCTGAATGTTGTGTGTGATACACACGTTTTGGCTTACTCAAGAACTCTGAGTCATACTGAATGGTCTTAAAAATGTGACTTCAGATGGAGCTTTGGTGCATGTGATATGAATCAACCTGGAAACCGAAATCAGCCATGTGCACAATCAATCTATCAATCATGTCTACACAATGGAACAGTAATAAAACTTTGGGCACTGAAGCTTGGGTGAACTACTCTGGTTGTCAATATTCTGAGCATATTGTCACACATAAGTGTAGGAAGAGCAATGTGTTCTCACTCCAGGGAGAGAGGTCTATGTTAGAACCCTCCGAGATTTGACCTGTGAATCTTACGCTGGCTTATCTTAATCTGTATCCATTCCTTGCAATAAACTTTAGCTGTGGATGTAACAGCTTTCATTGACTTCTGTGAGTCTATCTAGTGAGTTAACAAAACTGAGGATGCTTTTGGAAACCACTTGAACTTACTAGTGACATCAGAATTGAGCACAATACTGGGGACTCTGCCCTCTAACTCTGTTATTGGCCTAAACTCTTTATAATCGCTATTCGTATACTACATGCTTCACTACTGTTTAGTACATTTATGTACACTTAGTGCTTACACAAAATTAATGTAAGCCATCTATAAAATAAATCTTATAATTTTAAAAGTACTGTTAATTTTCATTAATTGTTATGTGGTATCACTACTCCAATAATATACTGTTTGAGCCCACACTTTAATATATGTCTAATTGATTATATTCTTTGCAGCCAGAGATGGAGAAGCTCTATAGAGTAACAAAAGCGAGACTGGGAGCTGACTGTGGCTCAGATCATGAACTCCTTATTGTCAAATTCAGACATAAATTGAAGAAAGTAGGGAAAACCACTAGACCATTCAGGTATGACCTAAATCAAATCCCTTATGATTATACTGTGGAAGTGAGAAATAGATTTAAGGGACTAGATCTGATACAGAGTGCCTGATGAACTATGGACAGAGGTTCGTGACATTGCACAGGAGACAGGGATCAAGACCATCCCCATGGAAAAGAAATGCAAAAAAGCAAAATGGCTGTCTGAGGAGGCCTTACAAATAGCTATGAAAAGAAGGGAAGCAAAAAGCAAAGGAGAAAAGGAAAGATATAAGCATCTGAATGCAGAGTTCCAAAGAATAGCAAGAAGAGATAAGAAAGCCTTCCTCAGCGATCAATGCAAACAAATAGAGGAAAACAACAGAATGGGAAAGACTAGGGATCTCTTCAAGAAAATTAGAGATAGAAAGGGAACATTTCATGCAAAGATGGGCTCGAAAAAGGACAGAAATGGTATGGACCTAACAGAAGCAGAAGATATTAAGGTGGCAAGAATACACAGAAGAACTGAACAAAAAAGATCTTCACAACCCAGATAATCATGATGGTGTGATCACTCACCTAGAGTCAGACATCCTAGAATGTGAAGTCAAGTGGTGCTTAAGAAGCATCACTATGAACTAAACTAGTGGAGGTGATGGAATTCCAGCTGAGCTCTTTCAAATCCTGAAAGATGATGCTGTGAAAGTGCTACACTCAATATGCCAGCAAATTTGGAAATCTCAGCAGTGGCCACAGGACTGGAAAAGGTCAGTTTTCATTCCAAACCCAAAGAAAGGTGATATCAAAGAATGCTCAAACTACCGCATAATTGCACTCATCTCACACGCTAGTAAAGTAGTGCTCAAAATTCTCCAAGCCAGGCTTCAGCAATATGTAAACCATGAACTTCCAGATGTACAAGGTGGTTTTAGAAAAGGCAGAGGATCCAGAAATCAAATTGTCAACATCCGCTGGATCATGGAAAAAGCAAGAGAGTTCCACAAAAACATCTATTTCTGCTTTATTGACTATGCCAAAGCCTTTGACTGTGTGGATCGCAACAGTCAGTGGGTAATCTTAAAGAGATGGGAATACCAGACCAGCTGACCTGCCTCCTGAGAAATCTGTATGCAGGTCAGGAAGCAACAGTTAGAACTGGACATGGAACAACAGACTGGTTCCAAATAGGAAAAGGAGTACATCAAGGATGTATATTGTCACCCTGCTTATTTAACTTAGATGCAGAGTACATCATGAAAAACACTGGGCTAGAATAAGCACAAGCTGGAATCAAGATTGCCGGGAGAAATATCAATAACCTCAGATATGCAGATGACACCACACTTATGGCAGAAAGTGAAGAGGAACTAAAGAGCCTCTTGATGAAAGTGAAAGAGGTGAGTGAAAAAGTTGGCTTAAAACTCAACATTCAGAAAATGAAGATCATGGCATCTGGTCCCATCACTTCATGGGAAATAGATGGGGAAACAGTGGAAACAGCATCAGACATTATTTTTTTGGGCTTCAAATTCACTGCAGATGGTGACTGCAGCCATGAAATTAAGAGACACTTACTCCTTAGAAGGAAAGTTATGACCACCCTAGATATCATATTCAAAAGCAGAGACATTACTTTGCCAACAAAGGTCCATCTAGTCAAGGCTATGGTTCTTCCAGAGGTCATGTATGGATGTGAGAGTTGGACTGTGAAGAAAGCTGAGCACTGAAGAACTGATGCTTTTGAACTGTGGTGTTGGAGAAGACTCTTGAGAGTCCCTTGGACTGCAAGGAGATCCAACCAGTTCATTCTAAAGGAGATCAGCCCTGGGTGTTCATTGGAAGGACTGATGCTAAAGCTGAAACTCCAATACTTTGGCCACCCCATGCGAAGAGTTGACTCATTGGAAAAGACTCTGATTCTGGGAGGGATTGGGGACAGGAAGAGAAGGGGATGACAGAGGATGAGATGGCTGGATGGCATCACTGACTCGATGGACATGAGTTTGAGTAAACTCTGGGAGTTGGTGATGGACAGGGAGGCCTTGCATGCTGTGATTCATGGGGTCACAAAGAGTTGGACATGACTGAGTGTCTGAACTGAACTGAACTGAACTGAATGCGAGTGGGAATTCAGTTGGTTTTAGTAAACTATCCTATTAAATGGCAATAGAATTTAACTCTTCTGATCAAATGTGGTATCCACACATGGGTGTTACCCAGCCCCCAACAACCCCAAGTCTTTGTCCTCTATTCATACTTCTTTTCTGTTGCTTACAATTGCTCTATGGAAAAGCTCCTGTTCCCAGTCAATGTTTGGTTTTTTTCTCATCACTGCCTATGGCTTAATTCCCAGTCTCCATCACTCTTTTGAGGCAAGTCCCACATAGGCTACAGTTTGTATTAATGCTAATAAGAGGATAGTTGTGAAGGAAAGCTGTCTAATGGCACAGAGCCCTAGTCTGTAGGGAATGCTAAAGTGGCTAAAAAATTGTTCTTGAGGTATTATCATCACCACCATAGAAGGTAATCCCTCTATTTGTATATTGGTCTACTCTCGGCCATGAAGATAACAAAAAAGAGGTGTTCAATAACCATTGTAACCTGACTACTTCACCTGCATGGGACAGGGTAAAGAAGACTGATAGCTCTTTTTGAAAGACAGGACTCTTAGGGCTGCCTAGCAGAAACAGCACCAACTAAAACCAACAATAGACATAGTTGGAGTAGAATCCTGTAGGTCCTCAGTTCCTAGGTTCAGAGATTCTAAAGAAATTTCCCAGGTAGCTGGGACAGTAGGTAGAGTGAAGGGCACTCTGCAAATTTAAGAATTTGATGAAAAATGTGAAAAAATTTTATGTCTTAGAGTCAGTACAAACCACCAAGGTATATATAAACTAAATATTAATCTTGGCTAGAATCACTGTTTTATTGACTATTGACCTATTATTAATTATTTTACCCTTATAATTTAATGAATAAAAGTTAAAAAGTGGAGTGGTGCAAAACAGTAAGAGTTTTACTAGTGTATAAAATTCTCTTATAGGACCTTAACACATTTCCTTTGCTAATAAGAAAGCTATCTCCCAAACTGTGTTTCAGAAAAGGACCTCCAAAGTCAAACTAGGTCATCATTTGAGTAGAACTGATGCCAGCAAACACAGCTGGTTCTGGAATATTTTTCAGCAAAAGAAAGAATACCCTCTGAGTCATCTCAAATTAAATCTTTGTCACAGGCCTGTGTGTGTTTTAAAGGGAAACCTATAATCAAAGTTCCAGTCATTAGAAACTTTGGATATAATATCAGGATAACAAGGCAACCATTCAAGCTCTCAAGGCCAGAGTAAATACTGCCTATCTGTGGCTAAGAAAATAATAAATTCCAGACGATGCACCAAAGATATTTCAGTTACCCCACTGAGGGTTGCTATCTCCAGTCAATTCTCCCTGCTATCCAGTGATAACACACAGCATCTGTTTTTTTGTTTGTTTCCCCACTACCATAGCATTTCTGGGTATGATATTATTAAATTATCACCAATGAGTTAAATGAGGATAGCTATTTCAGAAGGAATGGATGCACAGTTTTAATAATTCAAATGAGACTAGTAAACATAAGAATGGAGACCTATACCATAAAAAGATAATACTGAATAAGGCAGGACTGTTTTCATTGTAGAAATGGTTGCAAAGAAATAAAATTATTGAGGAATCTGGGAAGATCTCAATTAAGAAAATAATGGGAAGACTTTCCCCTGCCTCTTGGGGTAGTAAAATAGATCTGGGATCACCCAACTTGAACAGGCATCCTCATCTTGTAGTCTTAAAATAATTGTGTAGAAAATTGTAAGAAACACATAAATTTTAGAAGATAGCCAAAACCTAACTCTAACGTTTTACTGAGAAAAGTAGAAAAGTACAGATAGGTTGCCATTTTATTTCAAAGAAATTCTGACCTAAGCCTGAAGGAACTTGCTTGCTACCAAAATGAAATACTTTACTGTAACTTAAGAGATAGGATTCACATTTTTTGAACTTTGCTTAAGCCATACCTGGAGCATTAGCACCTTTAGTTTTAACTTTTTGTTACTAAGAAAATTCTCAGAATTTCATGATATTTTTGTTTGCTTTAATTTCAAAGTTTAACACTGCAAATATGTGAACCAAAATAATGACAAAATAATAATAACAGTACTAACAATAATGATAATAAAGTACAGTGAATTTTGTGCTAATCTATCATACTGTATGCATCCCTACCAATTATCTCATCTTTGAGATAGATGTGGAAAAATAGAGGGTACTGAAAATACTGGATTCTCATGAGATCCCCATATTTCTGGACTTGTTATGACTATTCTACAAATGAGGGACAAAGATTCATTTCAGTGTTTTTTCAAGCTCATACAACTAATAGATTCAGAAGCTGGAAATTCAAACGTATACATGACCTTATATCTTGTGTGCTTTCCTCTAAACTTTGCTGTCTACCAAACAATTCTTTTATGTGATCCTGCTGCTGCTGCTGCTGCTAAGTCGCTTCAGTTGTGTCCTACTCTGTGCGATCCCATAGACGGCAGCCCACCAGGCTCCCCCGTCCCTAGGATTCTCCAGGCAAGAACACTGGAGTAGGTTGCCATTTCCTTCTCCGATGCATGAAAGTGAAAAGTGAAAGTGAAGTCGCTCAGTTGTGTCCAACTCTTAGCCACCCCATGGACTGCAGCCTACCAGACTCCTCCGTCCATGGGATTCTCCAGGCAAGAGTACTGGAGTGGGTTGCGATTGCCTTCTCCGTTATGTGATCCTAATCAAAAGGAAACAGCATATTCTCTGTAGTGAGCAACAAATAAAGAGAACCAACTTAGACCTGAGTAAAATGGTAAAGGAAACCAGATATACTTGTGGTGGGATAATTTATTGACATCCCTGTTTCTCCTCTACTTGTACTGATAAAGTTAACAAGGTTACCACACCATATGTCCTTTAGCATCTAGGTAAATTATAACTGGTTCCAAATAGGAAAAGGAGTACATCAAGGATGTATATTGTCACCCTGCTTATTTAACTTATATGCAGATTACATCATGAGAAATGCTGGGCTGGAAGAAGCACAAGCTGGAATAAGATTGCTGGGAGATATATCAATAATCTCAGATATGCAGATGACAGCACCCTTATGGCAGAAAGTGAAGAGGAACTAAAGAGCCTCTTGATGAAAGTGAAAGTGGAGAGTGAAAAAGTTGGCTTAAAGCTCAACATTCAGAAAACAAAGATCATGGCATCTGGTCCCATCACTTCATGGGAAATAGATGGGGAAACAGTGGAAACAGTGTCAGACTTTATTTTGGGGGGCTCCAAAATCACTGCAGATGGTGATTGCAGCCATGAAATTAGAAAACACTTAAACCTTGGAAGGAAAGTTATGACCAACACAGTGGTCATGTATGGATGTGAGAGTTGGACTGTGAAGAAAGCTGAGTGCTGAAGAATTGATGCTTTTGAACTTTGGTGTTGGAGAAGACTCTTGAGAGTCCCTTGGACTGCAAGGAGATCCAATCAGTCCATTCTAAAGGAGATCAGCCCTGGGATTTCTTTGGAAGGAATGATGCTAAAGCTGAAACTCCAATACTTTGGCCACCTCATGCAAAGAGTTGACTCATTGGAAAATACCCTGATGCTGGGAAGGATTGAGGGCAGGAGGAGAAGGGGATGACAGAGGATGAGATGGCTGGATGGCATCACCAACTCGATGGACGTGAGTTTGGGTGAATTCCGAGAGTTGATGATGGACAGGGAGGCCTGGCCTGCTGCAATTCATGGTGTCACAAAGAGTTGGACATGACTGAGTGACTGAATTGAACTGTGATTCTTTAATTCTAAAGAACTTACATTGTATGCTTTGGGACTAACTGAGTAATAATCTTGTGCAAATTATTTGGCTCTCGACATCCATGTTCTAAACTCTATAACTTACAGGGTGTTTGTTAGTATTAAATGCAAAAACTCCCACAATAAACAAACATATAATTGCAAGCATAGTCTTTTCTACCAGTATTATTATTTGATTATCTGCCTGCAATGGGGGAGATCTGGGTTTGATCCCTGGGTGAGGAAGATCCCTTGGAAAAGGGAATGGAAACTCACTCCAGTAAAGAATCCTATGGGCAGAGGAGCCTGACAGGCTTCAGTCCATGGGGTTGCAAAGAATTGGACACCACTGAAGGACTAATATTTTCACCTTTTAGGTCATAGAGTTGCACTCATCTCACACGCTAGTAAAGTAATGCTCAAAATTCTCCAAGCCAGGCTTCAGCAGTATGTGAACCATGAACTTCTTGATGTTCAAGCTGGTTTTAGAAAAGGCAGAGGAACCAGAGATCAAATTGTCAACATCCGCTGGATCATGGAAAAAGCAAGAGAGTTCCAGAAAAACATCTATTTCTGGTTTATTGACTATGCCAAAGCCTTTGTGTGTATCACAATAAACTGTGGGAAATTCTAAAAGAGATGGGAATACCAGACCACCTGATCTGCCTTTTGAGAAATTTGTATGCATGTCAGGAATCAACAGTTAGAACTGGACAGGGAACAACAGACTGGTTCCAAATAGGAAAAGGAGTACCTCAAGGATGTATATTGTCACCCTGCTTATTTAACTTATATGCAGAGTACATCATGAGAAATGCTGGACTGGAAGAAGCACAAGCTGGAATCAAGATTGCCAGGAGAAATATCAATAACCTCAGATATGCAGATGACACCACCCTTATGGCAGAAAGTGAAGAGGAACTCAAAAGCCTCTTGATGAAAGTGAAAGTGGAGAGTGAAAAAGTTGGCTTAAAGCTCAACATTCAGAAAATGAAGATCATGGCATCTGGTCCCACCACTTCATGTGAAATAGATGGGGAAACAGTGGAAACAGTGTCAGACTTTATATTTCTGGGCTCCAAAATCACTGCAGATGGTGACTGCAGCCATGAAATTAAGAGATGCTTACTCCTTGGAAGGAAAGTTATGACCAACCTAGATAGCACATTGAAAAGCAGAGACATTACTTTGCCAACAAAGGTTCGTCTAGTCAAGGCTATGGTTTTTCCTGTGGTCATGTATGGATGTGAGAGTTGGACTGTGAAGAAGGCTGAGCACCGAAGAATTGATGCTTTTGAACTGTGGTGTTGGAGAAGACTCTTGAGAGTCCCTTGGACTGCAAGGAGATCCAACCAGTCCATTCTGAAGGAGATCAGCTCTGAGATTTCTTTGGAAGGAATGATGCTAAAGCTGAAATTCCAGTACTTTGGCTACCTCATGCGAAGAGTTGACTCATTGGAAAAGACTCTGATGCTAGGAGGGATTGAGGGCAGGAGGAGAAGGGGACGCCAGAGGATGAGATGGCTGGATGGCATCACCGACTCTATGGATGTGAGTCTGGGTGAACTCCGGGAGTTGGTGATGGACAGGGAGGCCTGGCGTACTGCGATTCATGGGGTCGCAAAGAATTGAACACGACTGAGTGACTGAACTGAACTAAACTGAAAGATGTTTTAATATATATTTTCTTCCCTTCTATTTACAGTACTTTGGAATATTCTTTTACAAGAATTAAAATGTCAAAAATGTTTTCTATGGTTGTGATCTTTGAATATTTAACTAAATTTAGATGTTGCAAAATTTCATACCTTTGAACTTTATATATATTTATTCTGGAATAGAATATAAATTAATACAATTAAAAATCAAAATGCAATAATTTTTCCATAGGATGACATATTTCAAAAATAAGTGTAGAATTTTAAAGTTTTGACATAAGTATCTTTTGCGTCTTAATTGTATCATTTCTGTCACTTTTATAGAGATAAATGTCAATGTCTTCTTGGCTGCAAATCATTATTTTAAATTATAATTTGATAAAAGTTTCAAAAGCTGAGTTTTCTGGTCCTCCATTTATTGAAAAATTTGATTACATATTTCCAAAGATTAAGAACAAACTGCAAACAAAAAGTTAAAAATGCATTTGCAAAATATTCAATGGAATTGTGAATTACTTAGCTTCATTTACAAGAGTATTTCAAAGGCTCACACATTTCTAAAATACGGTTAATAACAGCAGTGAAAGTGCTATCGTATTTTTAAAAGTGCTGAAGCATCTTTCTTATATTCAGTATCAACTTTGTCACAAATACTTTGTAGGCCAGTTACTCTATGTACTTATAAGAACATTTATACATTTTAACAACTTAAATTTCTACTTAAATTGGATTGGTAGAATATTGTGACTTGATTGTCAATTAAAAATTATGTGTGCTTCAACCAAAGCACATTTCTGTGATTTTAACATAATTTCCTAAGAACATATTTTTAACTTGATACAATTCTCCATCAAGTTTTATACTTACATTACCACCAGAGAGGTGAATAATTTTATTTTTAATATTTAACTCATAATCTTAATTTACAACAGTATTGGTAATGTTGTAAGATGTTTCAAGTTTGATGAAACATTATTTTTAAATATTTTAAGTTAAATTTTAAAAAGGCCAAACTTTCTTAAAAGTAATTTTTTCAAGTTTTTAATGACATTGATATATATATCTTAATAAGTTTAACCCCTTAAGAGCTACCATATCATTTTTGTATGTATCTAGAAAAACCCATTGAATCAAAAATGAAAGAAAATCTCTTAAATGATTTTAAAGGAAATGGAAAAAGGTCATGCTTCTTGGAAGGAAACGTACACTCATCTTCTGCAGCTACAAGTGTTAAAATGTAACCTTCAGATTCAGTTTTTCTAGAAACCTACTTATGTGTGAAGTAGAGACAGAGGTCTTTTCTATAATATGCGTCTTCTGATTTTTCATGTGTTAGTGAAATCAATATTGTTCCCATGGTGGATAGTAACTGTCAACAAACATTTTGTTCAAGTTGTGTGTTTCTCATCAACTTTCTGAGAAACAGGAATTAAGTCTCTAATTTTTCATTAATGATATTCTTTACATATTTAGCTCATTTGATACATTCAGTTCTATTCCCAAAGGAAAGATGCATTTCAATAAAATAATATCTTCTGTGAATCCTCTCTCTAGTTCAAAGCTAAACAGCTTAGAATCTATTCCCATGCCTATTTCTCTGACCTAACATAAATTTCTCACTTTCCTGCTGATCTCCCCAATTAGCAGCCTGAAGGGTTAGAGCCTTCTAAGTCACTAAGCATGGACTGTGTGAGCTCAATGGCTGGTATACTAAGTAGTCAGCAGAAGCAGCATCATTATAAATTCGTCATCACTGAGAGCAGAAGAAATAAGCTATTCCTAGATAAAGCTGTCTCACAGTCCCAGCACATATTTTATTAGCAAAGCCCTTCTTGCTGCCCTTGAAAAGAATTGCTAATAGGGCTACCTCACTAAAACATCAGGTCATCTTTCAGATTTCACTACATTTAATATCAGAAAGGTTGTTTACTGCACGTACATTTCAGAAGCTGTTAAACAAGATCATAGCAGAAACTAAAAGCATAAATGGGGGTCACATTCATCCTGACTTACTTTAATGGAACTATTATTAAAAATGGTTTATTGAAAAACTAAATCCAAGGCAAAACTTGAACCAGATTGAATATTTAAACAACAGGTGTAAATAGCAACTGTTCTGGCAATGTGGCTATATGATCATCTTAATTGTGGATGATTGATTTATAGAAGAAACTCACTTTCTTTTTGGAAATTGCTATGGCTTATAAAGTGGTTAATTTTAACTATTTGTTGAAGTCCCTAAATTAATAAAAAGAGTGCTGAGAAAATTTCCCCCTGAAAAAGAGAGATAAAAGCTAATAATTTCTAGGGCTTTTGATCAAAGAATATGGCTGCCTCAGCAGAGTAATAACTCCTTATTCATGATGAGACTATGAGATGTCATTTAGTTATTTTAATGATAGTATGGTATTTTATTACTTAGATAATCACAATGATATAAAGATGGTTAAATTAGCCGTGAGTTGATTTCAAGGTCTATAATAAAAATAAGTTGAAGAATGATTTTTTGCCAATAAATCAAACTTAAAATCAGAAATAAAGGAATAAAAATGGCCAACTCATGAGAATATATAATAAATGTATGAACATAAAAGTTACCATTTTTTAGCATTAACCATAAAATAAAAAAGAAAGATATTAATATTTTGGTCAAGATTGTTCCAGATCATTTGACAATATCCCATCTATATTTAATGTATGTAATTATATAACCTACATGTCACATTCCAGTGAGAATAAACCAGCTCTCTGAAAGAAAATAAATTGGGGCAGAATGAAAATAAAAATAGGAAAAATAAGATAAAGCCAAAAGTGGCATCAAAATTCATGAGTTTTTAAACATTTCCAGGTAGCTTTCATAAATTAACTTCTTGAGTATCCTCATAGTTGACACAAGAGGAAAATCAAGAATATTCTGTCTTTATTCACAAGCTAATGATAAGCTAGATTCTCAGGACAAAATGGGCCTCTTTTTGATAGTGTTACCAAGGAAAAAGAATCTTGGAAAGCTACAGACCACTCACCAAGATTAAATATCTCCTCTTCTCTATCTTCCACTAAGTACCCCACGCCTACTGTGAGTGTAAAGAAGTTTGATATCAATGATGCCAGGAGTAAAAGTACAGTAGAATCAATGGAGTTTAGCCTGTCCAGAATTTATCTGAAATTGTTATAAGACAATGAGTTAACTAAAGTGTATTCACTCAGAATAAATGTTGCTGTTCAATTGCTCAGTCGTGCCCTACCCTTTGTGACCCCATGGACTGCAGCACGCCAGACTTCCCTGTCCTTCACTGTCTCCTGGAGTTTGTTCAAACTCTGTCCACTGAGTCGGTGATGCCATCCACCCACCTCATCTTCTGTCACCCTCTTCTCCTGCCCTCAATCTTTCCTAGCTTCTGGGTCTTTTCCAATAAGTTGGCTCTTCACATCAGGTGGCCAAATTCTTGGAATGTTAGCTTTAGCATCAGTCCTTCCAATGAATATTCAGGGTTGATTTCCCTTAGGATTCAACTAGCTTGATCTCCTTGCTCCCAAGTGACTCTCAAGAATCTTCTCCAGCACAGTTCAAAAGCATCAGTCCCTCAGCGCTCAGCCTTCTTTATGGTCCAACTCTCAGATCCATACATGACTACCGGAAAAAATGATATCTTTGACTAGACGAACCTGTGTCAGCAAAGTGATGTCTCTGCTTTTTAATATGATATCTAGGTTTGTTATAGCTTTTCTTCCAGGGAGCAAGTGTCTTTTAATTTCATGGCTGCAGTCACCGTCCACAGTGATTTTGGATCCTAAGAAAATAAAGTCTGTCATTGTTTCCATTTTTCCCTATCTGTTTGCTATAAAGTGATGGGACTGGATGCTGAGATCTTCGCTTTTTGAATGTTGAATTTTAAGCCAAAATAAATGTGGACATGATTTATTCAGGTTTATCCTCCATGATAAAATCCAGAACTACTAGGTCTGTTGCCTAAGTAAATATATCTGAATTTTGGGATACAGATAACTAACATAACTATGTAAAATTTTATGCCCTTGGGGCATTTGTCTCACATTCAAGTAGGACCAGGTAGAACTCATAGACAGATCATCTTCTAGGAGCAGATTAGTTATACTGTAAGTTACATAGAATATTTTAAAAATTCATTGAGATTTTATGTCTATAAATTTAGACCAAGCACATGCATACATACATATACATTTATTTAAATTCATACAGTTGTACATTTAAGCATAAATGTGGACTTTAGAATTGTTTATGGTCTATGCATATCTTATTGCTGATTTGCATGGACTAGAACACGTCAACATGGAGAGCTGGTTTTCAATTTGCCAAAGCAAGAGACAACTAGTCTAACAGCTCTTCCAGCCTTCTATTAAAATGAAAGAAGAGTGTTGTTAAGTTTGCTGATGAAACTCTTCATTGAAACTCCAAGGTTTCCAAATGTTGTAGTTCAAGTTGACCTTTTAAGTACTACCTTTACCTTCTTTGAACAATGTACTTGCAGATATATGGGCTGGATTATTTGAAGGCTATTAATATATCTACATTCTTAGATTTGGTTGATCCATCTATTAGTTCTCCTGAAAAAGAACAAAAAAACCTTTTAGTTAGTATTTCTTGTTAACTGAATCAACCAGAATTCATTAGCTCTTCCATGCAAGGAGCTCCAAATATGCTTTAAACTTTTGAAAATTTATGTTGGAGATTCAGGTGACTTTTGTTACCACTTAAGCACCCACTAATGTGACATGACATTTCTAGAAGAACTATTTGTATTTCATCAATGGATTTAATTATATATTGCCCTTCGAATGAATTTCTATATCTTTAATATTTTTATTTTGTTTCCATTTAAAATCCAGTTTGTAATTTTAGCTTTAATTTGTAACCAAGGGGCAGAGTAAAACCCAAGTTCCTAAACTGTTCCAAAATGGATTTTACTTCTGTGTATATTTAAAATTCATCCTAAATTTTAATGTATGGCTTGCACAATTATTACAATGAAAAATATGTATGCATATTTTAAATTTTTAATTGAGTGTCATATGCCATGAGTAATAAATTTCCAGATTAACATATTTATAAAGGAAATTTAAAAGAAGTTTAGCATCAGAACAGCATGATTTTAGCAAAATTTCCCCAAAAGTGGGGAACTGTTTCCATGAACTCTACAGAGCTATATAGGAAGAAAGGACCACATAGGTGGAGATAAACAAGGAGAAGATAAAAGGAGATTTCACCTCATCTTCTTTATCTCTCCCCAGTATGGTGACACAAACTAATTCAATGAAAACATTTAATAAATAATATCTCTCCATTGTGTCACACTGTCTTATGAAGTAATCAAGAACTCTCAAATACTGTATTCTCTCACCACTGTCAACTACATGAAAGTGTTAACTTGAATTTTTGAAGGATAAAGATCATAATGGCACACTGGTTTGTCCTCTTCTCAACCATGAAGACTAAATCAGTGCCAAGTATTATATCATGTGGCTGTTTACCTCATTTGAGAGATATATGAGAGAAATGTGTGCCCCACATTAGGCATTTAGACCTAGAGGAAGAGGAATACAAACTCTTTGAGAATACTGTAAAGATCATATTTATCTAGAAAAGGGGTAAGGAAGCCAAGGTCTCTCAACTAAATATGGCCCTCCACCGTCAATTCAGATGATCAAGGAAATCCTAAGATTGGCTTGTCATATGTCCATAAATTCAGTTGGTAAGGAAATAGCAAGCCCAAATAGATTTAGACAAGTTATTGTTCACAGCATGCACTAGACTAACTTTCCTTGTCTACTGTCACTCCAGTCAAATGGTGGACAATGCAGTGCTTGTCCAAGTGGATGATACACACATAAGTTAGTGTCATAGCCAAGGAACATAGAGCCTAGGATTCTCCTAATCTTATAAGAACATTGTTAGAAAATCTGTCCAATTGTACTCAGAGACAGACTTTGTAATTTTACTCTGGAATGTAATTAAATGTCTTCAGGAGGAAGGGGGAAGGATTCACTGTTTGTTACTCAGATATGTAGGCAAATCTCCCTATTCTGGAATATCTTTGATCTCTGTATCATAGAGAGATGACCTGTAAACATCCTCCCAGTGCCTTTTTCTTGAAGATGTGCAAAAAACAGAATTATAAAAAATTTCTCCTAATATCATCTTTTTTGGTAAATAATTTTTTTTTTAGAAGATAACAATGCCCATTTTTTTTGGATAGTGTC
Source organism: Bos indicus x Bos taurus (assembly GCF_003369695.1). Lineage (NCBI taxonomy): Eukaryota > Metazoa > Chordata > Mammalia > Artiodactyla > Bovidae > Bos > Bos indicus x Bos taurus. Next base: position 21,438,067 of record NC_040103.1, on the reverse strand, counting down.
TATGACTGCTTTTGCACTGCAAAAGTAGAGTTGAGTATTTTTAAGAGATACCAGAAGTCCTAAAAAGTATAAAATATCTCATATCTGGCCCTTTGGAGGCTTCCCAGGTGGTTCAGCAGTAAAGAGTCCACCTAACAGTGCAGGAGATGCAGGAGACTTGGGTTTGATCCCTGAGTCGGAAAGATCCTCTGCAGGAGGAAATTGCAAACCACTTCAGTGTTCTTGCTGGAAAACCCCATGGACAGAAGAGCCTGGCAGGCTACAGTCTATGGGGTCAGAAAGTCAGACACAACTGAGCAACTAAGCATGCACGCACGGCCCCTAACAGAATACATTTGCACACCTCTGATCTAAAAAATCTGCTGCTGTCCTGAATATGAATATTCTCCCTGAATGGTCAAAAGTAGACAGGGAGTCAACAGTAACAACAATAACAAAAACAAAATAATTAAAAGAGATTTGTCTAAGATGCATAAAAATGAAATTAAAGTAAGAAGCCAGTTATCTTATTAAATTCATTTTGTAAATAGTAAAGCACTGATTCAGAACTTCAGAAATCAAATACATAATATGGAGGACAAAAGTGAGACATCTCTTCCAGAATTAAGAGAAATAGTACAGGATGTGTAAATGTTTCAATAGATGAAATAATAGACTTGAGAACAGAAAAGAGAGTCAATTTATGGGGAATAATCAGTCATCAAGCACCAAAAACAAACAGGAATCTCTGTAAAATAACTGAAACAAAAGAATAAGAAGTAAACACCTAAGCATACCTGACCTAAAATATAAAGATCGTAGGTGGCATGTGAGAAAAAAATGACAAAAGTGATTATTGTAAGCCAACATCAGGATGTAACTTGATGACTTAAATGGAGAATTAAGCATAAAAATCTTAGAGCAATCCACTGTATGGGAACAGGGATTAACGGTAGACTTTCCACTATATCTTAACTAAGTAGAGAAATTTGAAGAAAATATGTGTCAAGAATGTATCAACTCCAATACTTTGGCCACCTGATGTGAAGAACTGACTCATTTGAAAAGACCCTGATGCTGGGAAACATTGAAGATGGGAGAAGGTGACGACAGAGGATAAGATGGTTGGATGGCATCACCGACTCAATGGACATAGGTTTGAGTAAACTCTGGGAGTTGGTGATGGACAGGGAGGCTTAGCGTGCTGCAGTCCATGGGGTTGCAAAGAGTTGGACAACTGAACTGACTGACTGACTGATGTATCAAGAATGATGAAACCAAGTGTTTTAAGTGGATGAAAGAACAAAAAACATTCTAAATGTTTTTGGCTCAGAAAAAAATGCCACCCATTATTTATTCTTTATAAACTTGCTCTGGAATGTACTTCAATTACCTGGAAGATAAACTGAAGTTTTGAAATGAAGAATAAGTACTCGATATGTAAATTACATATGGTCTGTGTGCTCAGTCATATCTGACTCTTTGTGACCCCATGGACTGTAGCCTGCCAGGCTCCTTTGTCCATTGAATTTTCCAGGCAAGAATATTGGAGTGAGTTGTTATTTCCTACTCCAGGAAATCTTCCCAACCTAAGAATCAAACCCACATCTCCATATCTCAGGCATTAGAAGGCAGATTCTTTACCACTAAGCCACGTGTACATTATGTCTCATGCAGTGTTATCTTTAAATAAAGATAGTAAATAGTATAATACTATTTAAGCCAGTGCTAAATCTCTATGGTTGCTTACCATTTGACTAGGTAAGGCTATAGTAGATACTGTCACGGAGCTAAATTCCTTGAATTCAGTGATGATGGGATCTAGAATAATGGATAACAAGTGAAGCACTTACTGCCAAAAGCTGGGTGAGCACATCTACTGTAAAAGAACAGCAGGGACACACACTGATAATCATGGTACATTGGTTCAGAGATCTTTGGTGCTGAGTAATAGCATGGTCTCCCTAGGGAGAAAATACATGGGCAGCTTACCAGAGTATTGCCTCTTCTGGAAAACCCTAGCTCTGGAAGCCAGACTAGAGGTGTGAAAGTGGATATCTTAGTATCCAAACTAAGTTAATTCACAGCCCCAGAACTCCGTGATTGAAGACAAGATTGATTCATCTGGAGGACAAACTCCTGGCCATTGCTACAAATACATACCATAAATCTTCCGCCAAAACTTTTTTCAAAGGGAAATGTAAACATTTTTAGCATGTCTGAGCATTGAGGAAAGGGAAAGCCCAGAACTTTTAGTGATTACTAGACAGTGGATCTGAAACTATGTCATACCGGGAGACCCACTAACATGCCACTTGGTACATCAATCAAAGTGCAGGCTTATAATGCCAATTAATAGACAGTCAATTCCAGCTTACTTGAGCCACAAACCAAGTGGGTCCAGTTGGTTTACAAACTATTGATACCATATAGTTATATCCTCAGTTTGGAAAAGTGTAATTGGAAAGACATACTTAGCAATATAATGGCTCTCAGACACGAGGACTACTATGGAAGGAAGGGCTAATTACAAGCCCCTGAAACTGTCTGTAAACTTGGTAAAGCAGAAGCATTACTTTACTCTAGAGGAACTGCACAGATAAATCAATTTTGGAAACTAGAAAGTGGGGCGATACTTAGTAAATCCCCATTTAACTCACTAGTTCAATATAGGCAGAAGTCAGATGACTTTTGCAGAATGATATGAACTATGCAAAATTTAATCACACGATCAATCAGATGATCCAACTGCAATTTATGACTGTGATATAGCATCTTTGCTAGAACCACATAGCTCCTAGAACTTGGTGTGCAGATATAGACCTGCTATTGCCCTTCTCAAGGGCCACCAGAAATTATTTATTTTATTTTCCTGGGATGAATTTGATGTATATTCTATTATAGTAAGAATACTCCTTTGACTTTGGAGGATTTTCCTGTTGGTCAATTATTTCAACTATTTTATATCTAATGCCTAAATATCTGACACATGCATACAAAAGAATAATATGTATACAGATATAATGACTATACATTCATATATTACATATAAATATTACAAACAAAAGTGTCAGGATTCTTATGTTAACAATGATTTGTTTTAATTCTTACACATTAAGAAATTAAAAATTGTTATTCATGATTTTGGTTATTTAGAATACATAGTTTCAATGACTTTCTTAAAATAGAATTTAAATTAATTTATAATGTTTTATCAGAGAAGGCAATGGCATCCCACTCCAGTACTCTTGCCTGGAAAATCCCATGGACGGAGGACCCTGGTGGGCTGCAGTCCATGGGGTTGCTAAGAGTCGGACATGACTGAACGACTTCACTTTCACTTCTCACTTTTATGCACTGGAGAAAGAAATGGCAACCCACTCCAGTGTTCTTGCCTGGAGAATCCCAGGGACGGGAGAGCCTGGTGGGCTGCCGTCTATGGGGTCGCACTGAGTCAGACACTACTGAAGCGACTTAGCAGCAGCAGCATAATGTTTTATAAGGCAAAATATATAAACAAATATAGGTAATATATCAATAGAGAAACAAAATGCAAATAGCAAAAGCTATTTCATTTGAGAAGAATAACACTTTTCTGAATGTCAGGGAGAAAGCAAAGAGGGAAAGGATAATGACCTGAACTACATTGACTTCTTCATATCTAGTATAAAGTCATCTTGCTTCTGATATATTGATTTACTTTGAAATATACAGAGAAACAGCATTTTTAAATTAAATCTTTGTCCTTTGTTCTGTACTTGTGACATTTTTAGGTGATAGCCACTATTTGGGGGGATATTGTGGAAGACAATTTATGTTACTCTAAAACTCTGCAGGACATAGTTGCCTTTTGGGGCATCATGTTACCGTGGGGCATCCCACAGACGCTATGGTTTTGACAGATATGTTTCTGTAATTGATGATGCACCAAGCCAATTGTTCCTTGTATTAAGGGGGGAAAAAAAAAAGCCTGTTATAGTTTAATTACCTCCTGATCATTTATATTTATTGGATAAAAAACATCATACTTTTTTTAAACTTATCTATCTACTGAATGAATATATTTCAAATTTAATTTTATTCTCAAGTTGAATCTGGAAAAAAGATACAATAATGAATCATTGTTGCATTATTAAAATGGCAAACAACATCTGAGGTATTTTTTTTAATTAGTTTAGGTGAGACAACTCAAATTGTCAAAAATTTCAAATAAAATGAGGTGAAAACAATTCTAATTTTAGATGATTTAATGATAGACTCCATATTTTAAAAATTGAAATATTAAACCTCTTTTTTCTTTTACTTTGCTCATGCTTATAATTGTTTGCAGCTCTAATTATATAACTAGTTCATTTTAAAACATCTAAAATAAAGATTAAGCTTTAAAACCTAAAACATTAAAAACATGAATTGGACTTCTTTTCTTAAAATACATTCTTTCCAAATATGAGAACCAGATCAAAAAATGTTACATGACTAATGTAAAATCTATATTCCCAAAATGTTAGTAAATCAAATGAATGATCAACTATAAGTGTTTGATTTTTCTTTTACTTATGAAATATTTCACAGAATTCAATAGTGGCACATAAGTAGATTACTAATTATTATATGTTTTCAATATTGTCATTACTATTAACTTATGCATACATACAAATGGTCATTTTTATTTCTGAAGTGAAAGTGTTGGTTGCTCAGTTGTGTCCATCTCTCTGTGATCCTATGGACTGTAGTCTGCCAGATTCCTCTATTCATGAGATTCTCCAAGCAAGAATATGGGAGTGGGTTGCCATTTTCTACTCCAGGGGGGTCTTCCTGACCCAGGGATCAAACCCAGGTCTGTTTTATTGCAAGTGGATTCTTTGCCATCTCAGCCATCAGGGCTTACCTTTTTATTTCTAATTTAATATAATTGAATCACAGGATTTTTTTAAATGTTTCATCTTTACTTAGGTAAAATTTGTTTTAATGAGTAATAAACCACATTTTACATTTGAATTGGTTTCATGGAGAGATCCATGATCCCAAGAAAAGTGAACTAGCTTGTCAGTGGTTTAAAAAGGTAGAAATTGGTGAGCTGCATATTGGCTTCTTTTACTCACCTTAATTATTTTGTTTGTATCAATAGTTGTATACATGTAAACTAATAATTGTATATCAACATACAATTATTCAGCCTCAGTTCAGTTCAGTTCAGTGGCTCAGTTGTGTCCGACTCTTTGCGACCCCATCAATCGCAGCACACCAGGCCTCCCTGTCCATCACCAACTCCCAGAGTTCACTCAGACTCACATCCATCGAGTCGGTGATGCCATCCAGCCATCTCATCCTCTGGCGTCCCCTTCTCCCCCTGCCCCCAATCCCTCCCAGCATCAGACTCTTTTCCAGTGAGTCAACTCTTCACATGAGGTGGCCAAAGTATTGGAGTTTCAGCTTCAGCATCATTCCTTCCAAAGAAATCCCAGGGCTGATCTCCTTCAGAATGGACTGGTTGGATCTCCTTGCAGTCCAAGGGACTCTCAAGAGTCTTCTCCAACACCACAGTTCAAAAGCATCAGTTCTTCAGCGCTCAGCTTTCTTCACAGTCCAACTCTCACATCCATACATGACCACAGGAAAAACCATAGCCTTGACTAGACGGACCTTTGTTGGCAAAGTAATGTCTCTGCTTTTGAATATGCTATCTAGGTTGGTCATAACTTTCCTTCCAGGGCTTATACAATTTTTTCATTCAATAATTTTAAATGCATCAAGTGTTAGTTCCCACTTATTGCCAATTTTGGGTTTTAAAGTCTAAAAGTGCCCCATGTCTAATAAATGGCTTTGACTTTAATTAAAGATGATTTATGTAGCAACTTTTGATACTTTCTTCCTTCCACCACATCATAATAAGAAATACTGATAAAATATTTTTTCTTGCTACTAACTAGATTTCCCATCATGACCACTTTAGCATTTGTTGAAGAACTGGTTTGGTGGTGCTGAATTCTCTCAGCTTTTGCTTGTCTGTAGAGCTTTTGAGAGAAGGAAATGGCAACCCACTCCAGTGTTCTTGCCTGGAGAATCCCAGGGATGGGGGAGCCTGGTGGGAGGCCGTCTACGGGGTCGCACAGAGTCGGACACGACTGGAGCGACTTAGCAGCAGCATTACAAAAATTTAAGGACTTAATATTACTGGCTATCTCACTCTTTCCCATTTTTCAATGTATTTTGGACTTTTCATTTTATATGCAGTGAATATCCTTCAGTTTACAGAATGGTACCATACACACATAGCAAAAAAGGTAAAAAGTGGAATTTGCACTATTGTGTCTGACTCTTTGCAACCCCGTGAACTGTAGCTACCAAGCTCCTCTGTCCATGGGATTTTTTCAGCCAAGAATACTGGAAAGTGTAAGCCAGGGGATCTTCCTGACCTGGGAATCAAACCTGTGTCTCCTGCTTTGCAGCCAAGATTCTTTACTGTCTGAGCAACCCAGGGAAGCTCAGATTTAGTACTTCTACCTAACTCTAGAGCAGAATTACAATTTCCTTTTTAAATAACTATTTTAATTAATATTTTATATTTGATTCACTACTTATGCTGTATTAATTTATTTTAGTCTCTAGAGTGATCATGTTAATATTCACTGGGTGAGTGACTGATGACAGAGCAGATGAAGTGCTGCTTCTGGTACATGATTCTTTGTAATGATTTGAAGGAAACTGCAGGCTATGATGCTTATATTGAAGCTCAACTCCTCTCTGGCTGGCCTCCAGACTCCTCACAGGTGTTTTCTGCCCAATCCACAGACAATATTAACAGAATTTTGCATGAAAATCTTGGCATACCAATATCTGTAAGGGATGTATAAAATTAAGTGTTAGTCATTCAGAAGTGTCTGAATCTTTGCAACCCCAAGGACTGTAGCCCACCAGGCTCCTCTGTCCTAGGAATTCTCCAGGCAAGTTTACTGGAGTGGGTAGCCATTCTCTTCTCCAGAGGATCTTCCTGGGCAAGGGATTGAATCTGGGTCTCCCACATACAGGCAGATTCTTTACCATCTGAGCCAGAAGCATAACATTTGCTATGTACAGTTGTCAAAGCTGTGAAATTTTTGGTCTTGCTTGGTTCTACCTTCCTTAGAAAAAAAAGTGTTTTATTTCTTTTTTATTGGAATAGAGTTGCATTACAATGTTGTGTTAGTTTCTACTATACAGCAACATGTTCAGTCATATATATACATATATAAAACCCCTTCTTTTTGAATTCCTTCCTTTTCAGATCACCACAGTACATTAAGTAGAGTTTCCTATGCTGTACAGAATGTTCTCATTAGTTATCTTATATAAAAAAAGAATGCAGTTTTATATAGACATATATATATATATATGAATCACTTTGCTTGTACAGTAGACATTCATACAACACTGTAAATCAACTATAATTCAATTAAAAAATCTAAAATATTAAAAATTAAAAAGAAAAAAAAAGAAAATCATTGGTTATAAAAGCCATTTCCCAGAAGCACAGTGCAAAAGTGAAATAAATGAGATTTTAATAGTAAGAAGTAAAAATAAAAGTCAAATAGTTTGTGCCTTTATTTTTAATCTATACCCATTTTTTTTATTCTTTCTGTCTCCCTTAAAAATCTAAATCAAGCCTAGTTAAGAGCTTTCTCATAGAAACACAGTGGTTCTCACTCCTTTTTCTCACTCCTTTATCTCCACATTGTCTAGTGTTAATTTCTAACATGGCCATAGGAACACAGGATTTAACTGTTCTCATCTAACTTTCTAACTTGGTTACAAAAATAGACTTATGTCAGAGTGACAATTCCAATTCTTCATTGCAACCTGGTAAATATAACGACCTGACTTCGGTGGAAGTTACTGTTACATCCTTAGTCCCAAATGTCTTTCATTTTGTGCTGACTTTATACAGGCCAAGAATATGGGAACAACCTGAAACAAATGTGCAAACAAAACAAATAAAGCAAAATAAAAACAAAAATGAAAACCAGGTTATGAGTATTATAATATCCCAAACAGATAAATTTTTTGCATAAAGTGAAGACTAGAAGAGCTTTCAGAAGAAATTACTGCCACTATTTCTACAGGGTTAGTCTGTTAGGTCATCAAAATACACAATAAAAGGTGAGACAGTTTCCTTCTCTTGCAAGAAGCTGATGAAAGATCAAAAGGGAACTTAAATAAAAAGGTAGGCTTTTGTAAATGTGTGTAATTTTCAAGGGGTATTCACTAAAGATTAAAGTAATTGAAATGGTAGTGGAAGTAACTGAAGAATGTAGTAGTGTTATTAGGTAACATTTGTAAAATGCAGTAGAAAATCACCTGGATATAAATATAGTAGAAAGAAAAAAAAAAGATTATAGATCCAATGTTTAAACACAGTTATTCTATCTGGCTTGCATAAGTTATTACTTTATTCATATTCCCAGGCAAGTCTCTTATTAACTTGAATTAAAATGAGTTAGAATTACTTGCAAGAAATTCTTTTATATTATTTGGGATGTTAATGTTTGTGATGATCAGAGAATAATTTGATTTCTCTATTTCGTCAGCAGTTTTTAAACTAGTCCTTAAACTTCAGATTCATGAGCTGTCTTAGGGGAGATTTTTCACTGCTTTTTCTTTTAAAGCTGAAGACTCTGGGGTACTGGGAATTTAACATACCTTTGGGTAATAAATGGAAGGAAAGGAATAGCATCCAGTTTTCTTCCAAGGTCAGGGTTCTTTCACTGCATCGTGACTCTTGCAATTATACCACAGCCATTTTTTTACCTCATAGGGAAGTTGTTTCTCAGGCTTTGGGAAAAGTACATTTAGAAGATATAAAAGCTGTAAATCTGTTTTAGGAGTTAAATTTTCTAAACTTCTCTGTATTATACAATATTCAGATCAATAGTATATGTCTATCCATGCCTCTCCATTGACTTTCAAATACAGCCTGGAATCATTAGTACAGGATGACCTGGCCCATGGCCTTCACAATCTGGCTTCACTATTGTATCTTACTCTCCTTATCCATTAGAGACTTTACTCAAACTGAACTCTGGAAACTTTTTAAACTTCACACTCCTCCATTTCTTCATTCAACTCCACACCTCCTTTGCTCCCCTACCTCTAAATTCTAATCATTTGTGAAACATTGTCAGGTGGACCCATTCTATCCTTTGAATTTCCATAAGGACTTAGTTTATGGAAATGTCTCTTATATCTCTTTTATTTTGCTTGATGTGAGTATCTGTATAAATATTATTTTCTCTGCTAGTGCATGTTTATATGTAAAGATAGGACCTGTGTCTTCAGTATGTTCAATATTTGGTAAGTATTTATTAACAAACTGTTGAGTGAATAAAAGATATTCTGAAAGTAAAATATTCTGTGCGTACATGTGCTAAGTCATGTTCAACTCTTGGGACCCCATGGACTGTAGCCCACCAGGCTCCTCTCTTGATGGAATTCTCTAGGCAAGAATACCAGAGTGAGTTGCCATTCCTGCTCCAGGAGATCGTCCAACCCAGGGATCAAACTCACTTCTCTTACATCTCCTGCATTGGCAGGCAGATTCTTTACCAACTCTGCCACCTGCTAATATTATATAATTGAACCTAAATTTCAAACTATTTTGTGACAGCAACACATGAAACAAGTTAAATATATAAGAACTAGTTCTTGCAGCTGACATAAATAAAACCTAGTATTAATTAAACCTAATGCCCTACCCCTGAGAACGGTAGAAAATTCATGGGAAAAGTGGCCCCATAAATTCATCTATTTATTTCTTTAAATGTTTTTTCTTTCTCATTATTGAACAATAACTTAGCTGAGTAAATCATACTATATTAACATTTACTTTCATTTATATTTTGAGTATATTTAGAATATCTAATATTTTAGATATAATTTAGTCTCTTATTTTATTTTCAAGGTGTTAGTTTTAGGATCAAAACCGTAGTTTTACACTTTTGATATTGACATTTCTTTTGGTGTTCTAAAAGTTAACTGACATTTTTAGGTGTGGATTTATTTTAATTTTGTTGCTCAGATTTTGTCATCTTTATTGGATACAAGGATTTTCTTCTCTCAACTGCTTTTATCTTTTCCATCTTCTTATTTCCCTAGACTCCTTAGAGAACAGTTTACAAGATCTATTTTGCAGCGTATATAGTCTTCATCTGAGTGTAACTAATCTTTTAATATTTTTATTGTTAAATGTTTTCAATAATATTCCTAAAATTTCTGTGCTGTGTTAATTTCCCAATATGCTTGTTGTTTTTAAGAACACATTTTTATTTTATTATAAATGATTTAATTCCTTCTATCATTTATGTAAATATTATAGACACAATCATTTTGTATTCTACTCACATCTGTGTTATTTTAATGGATTTCTAATTCTACGTTTATTTTATATACTGAATCTCACTGATGTTATATTGATTCTACATTTTGAAATGTTTGGTTATGGGCTCATTTTAAGATTATTTTTATTTATTTTTTCCAGTGAGAATCCCTTGTGTTTCGGGCTTTAAGAATATGTCTTCAGAATGCTTTTATGGGTATTTTATTCATGCAGAAGCCCAGTATAAATTAAACATGATAATTTTGTGGCTCAAGCTTCAGGGATAATGCAAAGAATCTAAACTTAGAATAGAAAACCTGTACTTTTTAAAAAGTTGCCTAGAAGTTACCAATAGTGCAGGTATGTTACCATGGGATGTGATAGAGATATGTCCAGGGGTCGGGGCAGAGGGGTTGCTTAGGTCTTTTGCCCACTCCTTAGATGGTGTTGTGTACAGGGGGTAGGTGCAGTACCCTGACTTTGTTCTGGGCTCTTCAGAAGTGGCTGTTGGGTCTCTTTTTTGGTCTTTTTGTATATTTTGTCCAGAATTTGTCTTAACTGCACATGCATACAGTTATTTTTAGTCACATACAGTTTCTTTGTATTTTATTGTTCTAAGAGATGTGTATCCAGATTCAGGCATTGCAACACTTCAGTGAATAGTCCCAGGTTCCTCTGAGAGACTGTACATCCTTATTCTAAATGGGTAGGGGCCAAAGGTCTCTTCTGAAACTTCTTCCTGCTTAGACTCAGAGTCTCATTGACAAAATATATGTATGACATGTGTAGAGTTTTGTTTTGTGTGTAAATATACGTGTATAATGGAATTTGTAAGTTTAAGAGGTGAGAGGGAGTTGGTTTTTCTCTAATAGTGAGTGCATAACAAGGTAGGACCTTGAAATCCTTACTCTTAAAAAAAATAAAATGAAACACATAGGCACCTTTAGTGCGTTAGAAGTATGTGGAAGAATTATAAGAAATTACCTATTTAATACATGATTTTATTATTTTGCATAGAAAAAGCATGAATGCCACTATTTTTTTAAAATGATAATGATTAGAGCAAAAAATATTTATGAGAGAAAAAATTAATCTATGACTATAATATTCCAGACAGAAGATTCACTAAACTTGTGGAGGTAGTGGAAGTGGAGATGAATATTCAGTTTTATACTCAGGAGATTTTACAGATGTAGAAGTAAAAGAGTGACATGAAACTCATTTGTAAGATTAAAGAAACGAAAGAGCTTAAAATACTGATTTTTTTGTTTGTTTGCCAACTTGTGAAAAAATCAGCTATTAATGACATTTTGGGGGGAAAATCAGGTCTCAATTGGGACTTTATAAGGTTAAAGTTTCTCCAGGAATTTTAAATACATGAGGGACTATAATTTTCCAGAAATGTATATCATACAGTTAAATTTTTATGAATGGGTCATATTTCCAGGATAACATGTGAATGGGAAAGTAAGAGATGAATAGGTGGAGGCTTAGCAACTGTATGCATATTTGCACCAGTTGAAGAATAGTTCAACTAAAAAGAAACTGTCAAAAATGAAAGAGCTAGGAAAGAGTTATATACTAAAAAACAAGAGTAGGGAGTTTTAAAATATAGGGATCTAGTTGGAAATGATGAATCTTTTATATATAACAAGTAGGAAAATACTTAACATAAGCCATTTGATTTGACAGATAAAAGACGTTGCTGACATTTATAAGAGGAGTTTCTTCTTGGGTAGAGGGATTGGTGCTTACTGAAGTGGGCTGAAGCATTGAAAGTTCCAGATCTTCTCTATATAAGAAGTTTTACATAGAGTTGTAACCCATTTGGAACAGTTGGCGGGCCTGGGGCTACATCATACTGCACTTTGCATAAGACTGGAAAATCATCAATGTTCTTATTAAGTAATAGTGTTGGAGGTGTGTACTGCAAGATAATGATTTAAAAAGGTGGGAAAGAAATCCTTCTCAATTGTAAGTTGTGGGAAGAGAGGTGTTACATACGATTAAGAAGTTATGATCAAGGTAAAAGGGAAGGTTAATGAGGACATACATTAGTGAGTAACAAAGTAAAGCTATCAATATTTTCAGGCTACAAGGAATATCAAGTCATAAGAGTCTAAGATCCACAATTAACAAACTTATATTAACTCCACAGAATGTGCAAATGAACTACAGGGAGCCATTTTAGAGAATTATTCAACATAGTAAAAGATCAGAGATAAGACAAAACCACAATACAATCTAAAACAAATTCTCCCCTTAATTCACACTATACACTTGTGCAAAAACACACACGGCTTTGGGGTAGAGGTAAAAGGCCATTGTCCTGAAACTTCCAACCAAATATCAGCAATGGTCCATTGATCACCTTAATAGCCACCACAATCTCTTTGGAACTTGACTCAGCTGTCATTGTATATTGCATCTGAATTAAGGTCTTTTCAAAGTGAGATGCAGATCCTCTGGACAGAGACCCAAACTTGCATTGTTTAGAGAGTGAAGACAAAGTGTGCACTTCATAGTAACAACTGTTACATTTATCTGTAAAAACTCCAGGATTTTTATAATTAATGAACACTAATGTTTTGGTGCTTATGTGATTAATGTACATGCTGCCTATTTGGTTTTACTAGGTTTTACATATATGTAAATTAGGTCAAGGAGCAACAGTTAGAACTGGACATGGAGCAACAGACTGATTCCAAATAGGAAAAGGAGTACGGCAAGGCTGTATATTGTACCCTGCATATTTAACTTACATGAAGAGTACATCATGCGAAATGCCAGGCTGGATGAAGCACAAGCTGAAATCAAGACTGCTGGGAGAAATATCTATAACCTTAGATATGCAGATGACACCACCCTTATGGCAGAAAGTGAAGAAGAACTAAAGAGTCTCTTGATGAAAGTAAAGAGGAGAGTGAAAAGTTGACTTGGAACTCAACATTCAGAAAACTAAGATCATGGCATCTAGTCCCATCACTTCATGGCAAATAGATGGGAAACAATGGAAACAGTGACAGACTTTATTTTGTGGGCTCCAAAATCATTGCAGATGGTAACTGTAGCCATGAAATTAAAACATTCTTGCTTCTTGGAAGAAAAGCTATGACCAAACTAGACAGTATATTAAAAAGCAGAGACATTACTTCTCCAAAAGCCCATCTAGGCAAAGCTATGGTTTTCCCAGTAGTCATGTATAGATGTGAGAGTTGGACTATAAAGAAAACTGAGCACCAAAGAATGGATGCCTTTGAACTGTGGTGTTGGAGAAGACTCTTGAGAGTCCCTTGGACTGCAAGGAGATCCAACCAGTCCATCCTAAAGGAAAATACATTGCACTATTCCAAAGAGGCAGACGTATTTTCATCAAACTAAGAGGGAGGTGTAACGTGGGTGGAGAAAAGTGGATAGTGAGAGGAGTTGAAAAGATTCGGTGGCACAAAGAATGCCAAAAGAATCTGAAAATCAGCAAGTAAAATGATGTTCTTAGAAACCAAGAGAGTATTACTTTGTTCTAGTGCCAATAGACATGGTAATGAGATTTTCTCTAATAAAAATTAATGCTATAAGGTTAATAATTAAGCAAGTGATCACAAGAGGCTAAAGTTCAAGATCTTTATGTGCAGGCAGAATTATTTTAAGTGAATCAAATACCAAGTTCACCTGATAAACTGTTCCCAAGGTTAATGCAGTTTTCAGCTGTTTCATAAAACATCAACTATTCTTTTACAGTGCAATAATGTTTTTGTGGAGAGCTCAAATGTTTTTATGTTACCTTCTGAACACATAGCAGAAAGAATAGCCAGAAATTTGCCTTGTGTCTAATTATATTAATTCTGAAAAGTTTAAACATATCAGTTCATATAGATGGTAAATATTTTTTTCCTAAAAGATTCATTTAGTTCCACATCTGCATTATATAATTTGTACAAGTCAAAGATATGGTTTTTCCAGTAGTCATGTATGGATGTGAGAGTTGGACTATAAAGAAAGCTGAGCACAGAAGAATTGATGCTTTTGAAGTGTGTTGCTGGAGAAGATTCCTGAGAGTCACTTGTACTGCAAGGAGATCAAACCACTCACTCCCAAAGAGAAATCAATCCTGAATATTCATTGGAAGGACTGATGCTGAAGCTGAAGCTCCAATACGTTGGCCACTTGATGAGAAGAGCCAGCTCATTAGAAAAGACCCTGATGCTGGGAGAGAGGTTAAGGGGACATCAGAGGGCAAGATAGTTGGATAGCATCACTGATTCAATGGACATGAGCAAGATCCTGGAGATGGTGAAGGACAGGCAAGCCTAAAGTGCAACAGTCCATGGGGTTGCAAAGGATTGGACACAATTGAGTGATTGAAGAACAACAAATGAGTGAGAGGATTATTCCAGTTATTCTTGGGGAAGGGGCAGAAGTTCCCAGGAATTGGACCACCACTCAAGTTTTGACCATTTATGATTAGCCTCAGAACAGTTATGGCACTGGTGAGTGTGTCCATTTGTGTGTGCTTATTTGCTCAGTCATGTCCAACTCTTTGTTACCCCAGGTATTATAACCTGCCAGGCTCCTCTGTCCATGGGATTCTTCAGGCAAGAATACTGGAGTGGGTAGCCATTGCCTTTTCCAAGGGATCTTCCCAACACAGGGATCAAACCTGGGTCTCCTGCATTTCAGGCAGATTCTTTACCATTTGAGCCACCAGGGAAACTCATGCTAATGCATTGCAATGAGTGTATATGGAGGCTCAAAGTCTACTGGCTGTCAAATCTTCTGCCATCTTGGACCTATTTGGTTCCAATCATTTATGTCATGTCCTCAGGCTATGTCATTCTTTTAAAGGTTATGCCAGCCTCCTTCCCTCCTGTCTTAGTTTCACAAATCCATGCCCCATATGAAAAACAGAGTCCCTTGAGGATGGCAACTGAGTCATTTTCTGTCTAGATTCCCATTATTTAGCATATGAAATGTCACATTTTAAATGATCAATAAATAATTTATTACTTGAACAATGTATAAATGGACTTCATTAAATTTTGGAGAAGATATTCAGCATATCTCCCAGAGATATTTCTAGGGATAAATATTTAAATATATAGATTATCTTATGTCTTTACCTCTAGGTGCATTGACATCTTTGCTTTCTGTGAACACACAAGGGTATGCCACCAATTAAAATTTCTATCTGGACTGTATTCTTTAGTAGCCTCTTAGCTGCTTCCTCCGCTCCCCTCAAGTGTTGCTTAAATTTACCTTTTCAATGAGGCCTGTTCTGACTCCTGTATTCAAAGTTTCAGCCACTACCTTCCTCCATTCCAACACCACTGTTCTCCCTAAATTTACTCACCATTTTTGTTTCTGTTTTTCTTTTTCCACAACATGTATCACCATCTAATACACTATAATTTATTTTTATTATATTTTGCCTTTGAATTCTGCTTCCTTGCTAGAAAGTAAGCTCCACAAGGGCTGGTAATTTTTTCATTTAATGTATTGATCCTGTGAACAAAGAACAGAAGAGCATTGCTCACCACCCAGTTTTACAAGGGCTAAGTTATAATCCATCGCAGTGTTCAACTACAGAGCACTCTGAGAGGAATTCAGGATGGAAAATGGGGAGGCACTGTGTGATTTCGAAAAACAAAACCTTAGATCCTCAGATGCATATCTCAGGGAAAGATTCCTATGACGCCAAACTTTTCATCTTCCTGTACATAGAAAAACCTTAAATCATTACCTTGAGATAGCTGTTCTTTGTGATTAGCAGTGATATTTTACCAATCTGTATCCTTGACTGTGGTGTTCCCTGGTGGTTCAGTGGTAAATAACCCATCTGCCAATGCAGGAGACCCAGTTTTAATTCCAGAGGCCAGGAGGATCCCCTGGAGGAGGAGAATATCAACTTATACTTGCCTGGGAAATCCCATGTACAGAGGAGACTGGTGGACTACAATCCATGGGATAACAAAAAACCAGACACAACTTAGTGACTAAACAATAGCAACAACATCCTTGACTGCATGTATTTCCTGGTCAAAAAATATCATTTATTAACTGGCCTCTTCCCTAAACCATCTCTTTAAAGCAGGTGCTCAAACCTTAGTGGCTATGTCCCAAGTTATAGTCTACAGTAAAATCTTGAATAAAACTTAACTCACAAGTCTTACATTGTGCATTTTTCTTTTTGTCAACAATCTAAATTCTTATAATAGTGTTTGATATAAAATACACACTCATTAAATATTTATAATTGAATAATAGAAGAATCACCACCACTTTAACCTCATTAGATTTTATTTTGCTTAAATAATACTCCATTTTATGCTTTAACCTTTATATAGTCTACACAGAGGGATAGGGAAGCTGACACTGAAGATAGAACCTCACTGACACAAAGAGACCAACTTTGATCTAGGTGTTTCTTTAAGCTCTTAATTCATGTTTTCTTCAGACACAGCTATACAGAAAATATTTGCTTGAACATATTCAATTATTTCCCTTCTACACTGTATTCTACTTAAGAATCTGCAAACACAGTTTTGAAAGTAAAGATAGAATAAGTGAGGTAGAAGATAGAATGGTAGAAATAAATGAAGCAGAGAAGAAAAAAGAAAAAAGAATTAAAAGAAATGAGGACAACCTCAGGGACCTCTGGGACAATGTGAAATATCCCAACATTCAAATCATAGAAGCCCCAGAAGAAGAAGACAAAAAGAAAGGCCATGGGAAAATACTTGAGGAGATAATAGTTGAAAACTTCCTTAAAATGGGGAAGGAAATAGTCATACAAGTAAAAGAAACCCAGAGAGTCCCAAACAGGGTGAACCCAAGGTGAAACACCCCAAGACACATATTAATCAAATTAACAAAGATCAAACACAAAGAACAAATATTAAAAGCAGCAAGGGAAAAACAACAAATAACACACAAGGAGATTCCCATAAGGATAACAGCTGATCTTTCAATAGAAACTCTTCAGGCCAGAAGGGAATGGCAGGACATACTTAAAGTGATGAAAGAGAAAAACCTACAACCCAGATTACTGTACCCAGCAAGGATCTCATTCAGATATGAAGGAGAATTCAAAAGCTCTACAGACAAGCAAAAGCTGAGAGAATTCAGCACCACCAAACCAGCTCTTCAACAAATGCTAAAGGATCTTCTCTAGACAGGAAACACAGAAAGGGTGTATAAATTCGATTCCAAAACAACAAAGTAAATGGTGACGGGACCATACTTATCAATGATTAGCCTAAATGTAAATGGGTTGAATGCCCCAACCAAAAGACAAAGACTGATTCAATGGATACAAAACAAGACCACTATATATGCTGTCTACAAGAGACCCACCTCAAAACAAGGGACACATACAGACTGAAAGTGAAGGGCTGGAAAAAGATATTTCACTTAAATGGAGACCAAAAAACAAACAAACAAACAAACAGGAATAGCAAGGCCCATATCAGATAAAATAGACTTTAAAGGCTGTGAAAAGAGACAAAGAAGGACACTACATAATGATCAAAGGATTAATGCAAGAAGAAGATATAATAACTATAAATCTATATGCACCCAACATAGGAGCACTGCAATATGTAAGGCAAATGCTAACAAGCATAAAAGGGGAAATTAACAATAACACAATAATAGTGGGATACTTTAATACCCCACTCACACCTAAGGATAGATCAACTAAACACAAAATTAACAAGGAAACAAAAACTTTAAATGACACAATGGACCAGCTAGACCTAATTGATATCTATAGGACACTTCACCCCAAAACAATGAATTTCACCTTTTTCTCAAGTGCACACGGAACCTTCTCCAAGATAGATCACATCCTGGCCATAAATCTAGCCTTGTTAAATTCAAAAAAATTTGAAATCACTCCAATCATCTTTTCTGACCACAATGCAGTAAGATTAGATGTCAATTACAGGGAAAAAAATTTTAAATTCCAACATATGGAGATTAAACAACACACTTCTGAATAACCAACAAATCATAGAAGAAATCAAAAAAGAAATCAAAATATGCATAGAAACGAACGAAAATGAAAACACAACAACCCAAAACCTACGGGACACTGTAAAAGCAGTGCTAAGGGGAAGTTTCATAGCAATACAGGCTTACCTCAAGAAACAATAAAAAAGTCAAATAAAGAACCTAACTCTACACCTAAAGCAACTAGAAAAGGAAGAAATGAAGAACCCCAGGGTTAGTAGAAGAAAAAAATCTTAAAAATTAGGGCAATAAAAATTCAAAAGAAACAAGAGACCATAGCAAAAATCTAAAAGTTAAAAGGTGGTTCTTTGAGAAGATAAATAAAATTTACTATCAGCAATTATATGCTAATAAAATGGACAACGTGGAAGAAATGGACAAAATCTTAGAAAAGTATAATTTTCCAAAACTGAACCAGGAAGAAATAAAAGATCTTAACAGATCCATCACAAGCATGGAAATTGAAACTGTAATAAGAAATCTTCCAGCAAACAAAAGCCCAGGTCCAGACGGCTTCACAGCTGAATTATACCAAAAATTTAGAGAAGAGCTAACACCTATCCTGCTCAAACTCTTCCAGAAAATTGCAGAAGGTAAACTTCCTAACTCATTCTATGAAGCCACCATCACCCTAATACTAAAACCAGACAGAGATGCCACACACACACACACAAAAAAACTCCAAGGCAATATCACTGATGAACATAGATGCAAAAATCCTTAACAAAATTCTAGCAAACAGAATCCAACAACATATTAAAAAGATCATACATCATGACCAAGTGGGCTTTATCCCAGGAATGCAAGGATTTTTTAATATCTGAAAATCAATCAATGTAATACACCACATTAACAAATTGAAGGATAAAAACCATATGATTATCTCAATAGATGCAGAAAAACCCTGTGACAAAATTCAACATCCATTTATGAAAAAAAACTCTCCAGAAAGCAGGAATAGAAGGAACATACCTCAACATAGTAAGAGCTATATATGATAAACCCACAGCAAACATTATCCTCAATGGTGAAAAATTAAAAGCATTTTCCCTAAAGTCAGGAACAAGACAAGGGTGCCCACTCTCACCACTACTATTCAACATAGTTTTGGAAGTTTTGGCCACAGCAATCAGAGCAGAAGAAGAAATAAAAGGAATCCAGATTGGAAAAGAAGTAAAACTCTCACTGTTTGCAGATGATATGATTCTCTACATAGAAAACAAAAAGAGACATTAAGGAAACAATTCCATTCACTATTCCAAAGAAAAAAATAAAATAGGAATATATCTACCTAAAGAAAGAAACAAAAGACACACACACACACACACACACACACACACACACACATATATATATATATATATATATATATAACTATAAAACATTGATGAAAGAAATCAAAGAGGACACAAATAGATGGAGAAATATACCATATTCATGGAATGGAAGAATCAATATAGTGAAAATGAGTACACTACCTAAAGCAATCTATAGATTCAATGCAATCCCTATCAAGCTACCAACAGTATTTTTCACAGAACTAGAACAAATAATTTCCCAATTTGTATGGAAATACAAAAGCTTCTAATAGCCAAAACAATCTTGAGAAAGAAGAATGGAACTGGAGGAATCAGCCTGCCTGACTTCAGGCTCTACTACAAAGCTACAGTCATCAAGACAGTATGGTACTGGCACAAAAACAAAAATATAGATCAATGGAACAAAATAGAAAGTGCAGAGATAAATCCATGCACCCATGGACACCTTACTTTGACAAAAGAGGCAAGAATACATAATGGAGAAAAGAAAATCTCTTTAAGAAGTGGTTCTGGGAAAACTGGTCAACCGCTTGTAAAAGAATGAAACTAGAACACTTTCTAACACCATACACAAAAATAAACTCAAAATGGATTAAAGATCTAATGTGATATCAGAAACTATAAAAATCCTAGAGGAAAACATAGGCAAAATACTCTCCAACATAAATCACAGAAGGACCCTCTATGACCCACCTCTCAGAATATTGGAAATAAAAGCAAAAATAAACAAATGGGACCTAATTAAACTTAAAAGCTTTTGCACAATGAAGGAAACTATAAGCAATGTGAAAAGATAGCCTTCTTTTGGGAGGGAGAAAATAATAGCAAACAAAGCAACTGACAAAGAATTAATCTCAAAAATATACAACCAACTCCTGCAGCTCAATTCCAGAAAAATAAATGACCCAATTTAAAAAATGGGCCAAAGAAATAAACTGACAGTTCTCCAAAGAAGACATACAGACGGCTAACAAACACATGAAAAGATGCTCAACATCACTCATTATCAGAGAAATGCAAATCAAACCCACAAGGAGGTACCATCTCACACCAGTCAGAATGGCTGTTATCCAAAAATCAACAAGCAATAAATGTTGGAGAAGGTGTGGAGAAAAGGGAACCCTCTACTGTTGGTGGGAATGCAAACTTATACAGCCACAAATGGCAACCCACTCCAGTGTTCTTGCCTGGAGAATCCCAGGGACGGGAGAGCCCGGTGGGGTCACACAAAGTCGGACATGACTGAAGTGACTTAGCAGCAGCAGCAGCATAGAGAACAGTGTGGAGATTCCTTAAAAAACTGGAAATAGAACTGCCATATGACCCAGCAATCCCACTGCTGGGCATACACACTAAAGAATCCAGAATTGAAAGAGACACGTGTACCCCAATGTTCATCTCAGCACTGTTTATAATAGCCAGGACATGGAAGCAACCTAGATGCCCATCTGCAGACAAATGGATAAGAAAGCTGTGGTACATATGCACAATGGAGTATTACTGAGCCATTAAAAAGATTGCACTTGAATCAGTCTAATGAGGTGGATGAAACTGGAGCCTATTATACAGAGTGAAGTAAGCCAGGAAGAAAAATACCAATACAGTATACTAACACATATATGTGGAATTTAGAAAGAAGGAAATATAACCCTATATGCAAGACATAAAAAGAGACACAGATATATAGAACAGTCTTTTGGACTCTGTGGGAGAAGGTGAGTGTGGGATGATCTGAGAGAATAGCATTCAAACATGTATACTATCATATGTGAAACAGATCACCAGTCCAGGTTTGATTCATGAGACAGGGTGCTCAGAGCTGGTGCACTGGGATGACCCAGAGGGATGGAATGGGGAGGGATGTGGGAGGGGTGTTCAGGATGCAGAACACATGTAAACCCATGGCTGATTCATGTCAATGTATGGCAAAAACCACTAAAATATTGTAAAGCAATTAGCCCCCAACTAAAATAAATAAATTAAAAAGAATAAAAAAGGAAATAAAGTAAATGTTCATTAAACCATATCCCCAGAAGATTAGTTAAGTATGATTAAGAGAAGTTTTGATAGCCTAATTCAAAATATATATTTAAGAATTTGGGCTTTATTATCATAAATATTAGGAATTTTGTGAAATACTAAGTAAATACTATGAACTATGCTGAAAATAATTGTGTTAGATTTTGTAAGTGAAGCTGAAGTGTATAAAAGCCCATGGATATTTTAGGAAATGTTAACCACCTTGTTTACCATTCAAGTTTTTCAAATGAGCTAGTTTGAAGTCATTTCAAAGAAGACTAGGCATTGACTCAAAGAAAATATTCCAATGATGGGTAGGATAGGAGTCATTTTTACTTCAAGCTTGTGGAACTTAACATTCTTATTTTTGTGATGTGGAAATCACATGTAATGACTCCCATTCAAACTTAGCATGAAACACTGGTTTTAAACTCTTACTTTTTATTCACCTCTGTCATTTTACTTTTCATTTTGAAAGCCAGGTAGACATAAATTGAATTTGGCAGCCTGTGAGGAAATGTTTGTAAATCATAAGAAGAAGTCGAATATAAATTTAAATCAATATGTCTATATTTCAAGAGTAATAAACCCAGTACATGATATAAATTTCATATCACAAAGGAGCGAATTTAAAGCAACTGTAGTTAAAATGTGATTTTTTTTTATATTCCTAATTTTTCCAGTGATTGGAAAAGGAAATACTTGTTTTTTTTTTTTTTTTGAAAAATAAATTTTTTGAAATGTTTTATAATTGTTTTGTGATATATTTCAGTTCAGTTCAGTTCAGTCGCTCAGTCATGTCCAACTCTTTGTGGCCACATGAACCCCAGCACAACAGGCCTCCCTGTCCATCACCAACTCCCAGAGTCTACACAAACCCATGTCCATTGAGTAGATGATGCCATCCAACCATCTCATCCTCTGTCGTCCCCTTTTCCTTCTGCCCTCAATCTTTCCCAGCATCAGGGTCTTTTCCAATGAGTTAAGTCTTCACATCAGGTGGCCAAAGTATTGAAGTTTTAGCTTCAACATCAGTCCTTCCAGTGAACACCCAAGACTGATCTCCTTTAGGAGGGACTGGTTGGATTTCCTTGCAGTCCAAGGGACTCTCAATAGTCTTCTCCAACACTGCAGTTCAAAAGCATCAATTCTTCGGTGCTCAGCTTTCTTTATAGTCCAACTGTCACATCTATACATGACCACTGGAAAAACCATAGCCTTGACTAGATGGACCTTTGTTGGCAAAGTAATGTGTCTGCTTTTTAATATGCTGTCTAGGAGAAGGAAATGGCAACCCACACCAGTGTTCTTGCCTGGAGAATCCCAGGGACGGGGGAGCCTGGTGGGCTGCTGTCTATGGGGTCGCACAGAGTCAGACACGACTGAAGTGACTTAGCAGCAGCAGCAGCACATTGGTCATAACTTTCCTTCCAAGGAGTAAGCGTCTTTTAATTTCATTGCTGCGATCGCCATCTGCAGTGATTTTGGAGCCCAGAAAAATAAAGTCAGCCACTGTTACCAATGTTTCCACTGTTTCCCCATCTATCTGCCATGAAGTGATGGGATCGGATGCCATGATCTTAGTTTTCTGAAAGTTGAGCTTTAAGCCAACTTTTTCACTCTCCTCTTTCACTTTCATCAATAAGCTCTTTAGTTCTTCACTTTCCGCCATAAGGGTGGTGTCATCTGCATATCTGAGGTTATTGATATTTCTCCTGGAATCCTAATGTGCATTAAAGTTTTAACAGACTCTTTTTTTTTTCAAACAAAGTAAAATTAGTGTTAAAAAAGTGATAGTTCTATTCATTCAACCTTGAGAAAGAGTGCCATACAAAGGAAAAGTGCCATACAAAGGCCTTGATAGTGAGAGTTAGGTATAGGGGCCACCGCCACCGCCAAGTCGCCTCAGTCATGTCCGACTCTGTGTGACCCCATAGATGGCAGCTCACTAGGCTCCCCCGTCCCTGGGATTTTCCAGGCAAGAACACTGGAGTGGTCCGCCATTTCCTTCTCCAGTGTAGGAAAGTGAAAAGTGAAAGTGAAGTCGCTCAGTCGAGTCCGACTTCCAGAGACCCCGTGGACTACAGCCCACCAGGCTCCTCCATCCATGGGATTTTCCAGGCAAGAGTACTGGAGTGGTTTGCCATTGCCTTCTCCAATATAGGGGCATTACCTTGATAAAACAAATGTTCTATTTGTCCTAGATTATATATACAATGAACTGAGCTAATAGTATTGCTTATTCTGACACAATGAAAACCAGAGTTTGATAAGGTAAATTTTACCACAGATTTGTAGCCTCAAAGACAGTTTACAAATAAGAATGATCATGTGTAAGACCCTGGCCACTGAACCAATCTCTCAAAGATGTAGTTTGAATCATACTCCAGAAAACACAATCAAGCCATTTATGAAAAAAAAGTCAACTGTTTTTAACTCTCTTCTCCCTCAATTTGTCTACCAGTTGGAAACCAAAAGCGATGTTTCTGAAAATGGTTATCTCTTGAAGTCAGACTATTATGGATTCATATTCCTGTTCTTGCAATTTATTAATTCTATATTCCTGAACAACTTACTTGGTTTTGTTTATACATATGGGATATGGGAAATGCAATGATACCTTACTTTCAAGAGTTCTCTGAGTATTAATGAGATAATGTTTACAAAGCACTTGATACAATCCATTTTCAGTAAGTAAATTAATATATGTTGGCCATTACTTTGATTATGATGATGACTACAACAGAGCTTGCCTGCTCCTCCCTCATCCACTATCAAAAAGAGAGCTCCAGGACACAGAATGTCATTTTTTTTAAAGGACTATGCCAAACTCAAAACTTTTCAAAAGGTTTGTTAAAGATAAAATTAGCCACTTTGAGGTTGTTCAACTTACACTCTAGGGAAAGTCACTAGGATAGCCTGCTTAAACTCCCTTGGTTTTGTTCCTCGTGATATTTTGCCGAACTACTGTCAGGGTCCCTTTATAATAATATCTTGATTTAAATACATGTTACTGTTTTGAGGATGGTTCTGTCATACCAGGTGTCCCTGAGGAGTTTGTCTTAATACATATTGTTTAGAATTCACATGACTGTTGAGATTTTTTTTTCCACTGCAGATACCTATTATAGACCTTGTGTTTTTCTGGGGGAAATTATCTACTGGGCAGAGTATGATTTAATTTTCTTTCAAGTACCATATACTTTACTAACACTGTACCATATTTCATCTTTTTGACACCCTAAAATAGCACATAAACATGTCTTTGAGACCCCTTTTTCTTCCAAAACGTAGTTCTTTCTCTGTCATCTGTAATGGGTATAAGTGATTCTCCCTCAACATTTTCAAGTCCTATGTCCAGGGACCGAATTCATCACCTTCGGTTCCCTTGCAAACAACTGGAAATTGTCCAGTAAGTATTGAAATCTGGGCAAAATTATATTTGCATACTCATAGAACTGTACAAAAAAGATCTTCACCACCCAGATAATCACGAGGGTGTGATCACTGACCTAGAGCCAGACATCCTGGAATGTGAAGTCAAGTGTGCCTTAGAAAGCATCACTACAAACAAAGCTAGTGGAGGTGATGGAATTCCAGTTGAGCTCTTTCAAATCCTGAAAGATGATGCTGAAAGTGCTGCACTCAATATGCCAGCAAATTTGGAAAACTCAGCAGTGGCCACAGGACTGGAAAAGGTCAGTTTTCATTCCAATCCCAAAGAAAGGCAATGCCAAATAATGCTCAAAGTACTGCACAATTGCACTCATCTCACACGCTAGTAAAGTAATGCTCAAAATTCTCCAAGCCAGGCTTCAGCAATATGTGAACCGTGAACTTCCTTATATTCAAGCTGGTTTTAGGAAAGGCAGAGGAACCCGAGATCAAATTGCCAACATCCGCTGGATCACAGAAAAAGCAAGTGAGTTCCAGAAAAACATCTATTTCTGCTTTATTGACTATGCCAAAGCCTTTGACTGTGTGGATCACAATAAACTGTGGAAAATTCTGAAAGAGATGGGAATACCAGACCACCTGACCTGCCTCTTGAGAAACCTGTATGCAGGTCAGGAAGCAACAGTTAGAACTGGACATGGAACAACAGACTGGTTCCAAATAGGAAAAGGAGTATATCAAGGCTGTCACCCTGCTTATTTAACTTTTATGTAGAGTACATCATGAGAAACGCTGGGCTGGAAGAAACACAAGCTGGAATCAAGATTGCCGGGAGAAATATCAATAACCTCAGATATGCAGATGACACCACCCTTATGGCAGAAAGTGAAGAGGAACTCAAAAGCCTCTTGATGAAAGTGAAAGTGGAGAGTGAAAAAGTTGGCTTAAAGCTCAACATTCAGAAAACGAAGATCATGGCATCCGGTCCCATCACTTCATGGGAAATAGATGGGGAAACAGTGGAAACAGCGTCAGACTTTATTTTTTGGGCTCCAAGATCACTGCAGATGGTGACTGCAGCCATGAAATTAAGAGATGCTTACTCCTTGGAAGGAAAGTTATGACCAACCTAGATAGCACATTGAAAAGCAGAGACATTACTTTGCCAACAAAGGTCCGTCTAGTCAAGGCTATGGTTTTTCCTGTAGTCAGGTATGGATGTGAGAGTTGGACCATGAAGAAGGCTGAGTGCCAAAGAATTGATGCTTTTGAACTGTGGTGTTGGAGAAGACGCTTGAGAGTCCCTTGGACTGCAAGGAGATCCAACCAGTCCATTCTGAAGGAGATCAGCCCTGGGATTTCTTTAGAAGGAATGATGCTAAAGCTGAAACTCCAGTACTTTGGCCACCTCATGCGAAGAGTTGACTCTTTGGAAAAGACTCTGATGCTGGGAGTGATTGGGGGCAGGAGGAGAAGGGAATGACAGAGGATGAGATGGCTGGATGGCATCACTGACTTGATGGACGTGGGTCTGGGTGGGCTCTGGGAGTGGTGACGGACAGGGAGGCCTGGCGTGCTGCGATTCATGGGATTGCAAAGAGTGGGACGTGACTGAGCAACTGAACTGAACAGAATGATAGGTTTTAGGGCATGACTGGACTTGGGAAACAAGACAAATTTTAAGACTTTCATCTTCTGTGCAGATAATCTAATTTAAAACCCAGTTTATGTCCATGACCATTAAATGCATCCCTATTAAGGCATTTTGCCAGACAATGCCCTTGGTCACAATGGGATTCAATGGGTAAGTGTGAATCTTTCACACTTGGTATAATTAATTATATAATATAATTATATCATTGGTATAATTGGATGAAGGACTTCATCACTGTGTGAGATTCCTGAAGTTTGGAGCATTAAAATAGGCATTGGAAATAGTTTTTGTTTTCTTAATTAGAACCCATTTGTGTTCCTCTACAATTTGTAGCATTGGATGAAACAGCAAATTATCTCCTAAACTGCAAAAACAGTGTACACTGTTAGTTGGACCACCCCAGGTAGCATCTGAAATAAACGGAGAAAAGAAACCGTTGTAATAAATAATATAGGAACAACTGGATAGTTACATGGAAAAGCATAAAAATAGATTCTTTTTTATACTGAGAAACATAATAAATTCAAAACAGATTAAGAAATGTAAAGGGGAAAACTGAAACCAAGTAAGTAGTGGAATAAAGTATGATTCTGGTGATAATGATTGTTAGTCGCTCAGTCATGTACAACTCTGCAACCCCATGGACTACAGCCCACCAGGTTTCTTTGTCCATGGGGATTCTCCATGCAAGAATACTGGAGTGGGTTGTCATGCACTCCTCCAGGGGATCTTCCAAACCCAGGGATCAAACCTGGATCTCCCACATTACAGACAGATTCTTTACCATTTGAGGCATCAGGAAATAAAGTATGGTAAATTCTGTATAGTCAAGGAGAGGAGAAAATGACTTACCAAGACTTTAATTCAGGAAAAAGAAAAAATATACTACATTAAATATTTTCAAATGATGAAAAATAAGGGAAGCAAAAAGATAAGTAACAAACTGGTATCTATGCCAAAGATATATTAGCAAAATCAAACTCTGAAAGATAGTCTTGTCTTAATTCCTGGAATGGCAAGAGAGACCTAATTGATGTAGTCAAAGGTAAGGACTTTGAGATTAGGAAATTATTTTGGATTGTCTAGGTGAGCCAAATCTATTCACAAATCCTTAAAAGACAGATGACTAGAAGAGAAAGTTTCAATGTAAGAGACATTTGACCCACCATTGCTAAAGTGAGGTGGCCCCCAAAATTGACTTTGTCCTGACCCCCAGAACCTGTGAATCTGTTACATAAATGGTAATGAGGATTGTGCAGTTGTAATTAAATCAAGCATCACAAGATGGGGAGATTATCCTGGATAACCAACTAGACCCAGAGTAATTCCATTGTTCCTTAGAAGAGAGAGGTAGGAGCATCAATGTGATAAGAAGGAGATGTGACAGTGGAACCCAATGTTGGAGCAATGTGCTTTGAAGTTGGAAAAAGGTGCTATAAGTTAAGAAACTGACAAAGTTGAAAAAATAGATTATTCCATGCAATCTCTAGAAAGAATGTGACTCTGCCAAAACTTTGATTTTAGAGAACAAATGTTTTAAGCCATGTTTATGGTAATATAGCATCAATAGGAAACTAAAAAAATGGCTATGAAAATGGAAGAATGTGGCCATAAAACAGGGGATATGCCAGATTCTGCTGCTGCTGCTAAGTCGCTTCAGTCGTGTCTGACTCTGTGTGACTCCATAGACGGCATCCCACCAGGCTCCCCTGTCCCTGGGATCCTCCAGGCAAGAACACTGGAGTGGGTATGCCAGATTCTAGAAGCTGGGAAACAGCCTCACTGACCACCACAATAAAATGGGGATTTTGGTCCATTATCTGCAAGGAAAAAGTTTGTTCTTCCTCAGAGCCTTACCCTGCAGACTTCTTAACTTAACCCAATGAGACCTGCTCTATACTTCTGACCTTTAAAACTGTAAGATAATTTTGTGTTGCTCCAAACCAAAAATTCACCATTAATCTATCCCCAAACCCTAACAAACAGAGCAACAGAGAAACAGAGAAACAGAAACACACACACACACACACACACACACACACACACACTCACGCACTCTTTCCTAGGTAAATTTTTACTTATTCATTAGGATTCAAACCATATCCTAAACTTCAAGGCTTTTCCTGACATCATGCTATGAATAGCCTTATGAAGGGATCCATGTGACAAAGAACTGAGACTTCCAGCCAGTGATGACATGTATGTACTTGAAATCAGATCTTTCAACCCCACTCAAGTTTTTAAAAGACCATAGTATCTGCCTAAAGTTTTAATGATTCTCAGGAGACACCATGAATGAGAAAAAAAACCAACTAAGATATTTCTGGATTCTTAACCTTCAGAATCTGTTAGATAATAAATATTGATATCTTAAATTGATTAAGTTTCATAGTAATTTGCTCTAGCAATAGGTAACTAACAGGGCTTCTCCAGTGGTCCAGTGGTTAGGATTCTGGGCTTTCAATGCAGGGAGTGCAGGTTCAATTCCTGCTCAAAGAACCAAGATCCCACATGCCCTGGGGTATAAGAAAAAAAAAAAAAAAAAGGCTAGCAAAGCCCCCTAATGTTAAGAGGGACAGTTAGTAGCTGGTTAAGCACATCAGCTTCTGAGATTCCCTTGAGTAAAAAATATGTTAGGTGAATTTTCAATGTGATGTTATTTCATTTACTATTTTATTCATTTACCATTTTGTGAGCATTTTACATAATCAAATTAAGGTACAAATTATGGAATTCATTTACCATTTTGTCTTATATTATCCTAACTAAAGCAAAGCTAAGTAAAATTCAAATCATCAAAATTATAAAGTAAAAAACATTTCATTGATTTAAATTGTATCCACAGATAATTCTACTTTATGCCAAATTAAGTTTATTATTCTGATGATAAAAATATAACACTTTTTTTGTTAAATCTTAAAATTTATATCAATGTATAAAGAGCAAAATTAAAGTACAGCATAACCTAATAACCATGAAATAATCTTGTCATGTATGGATGTGAGAGTTGGACTGTGAAGAAAACTGAGGGCCAAAGAATTGATGCTTTTGAACTGTGGTGTTGGAGAAGACTCTTGAGAGTCCCTTGGACTGCAAGGAGATCCAACCAGTCCATTCTAAAGGAGATCAGTCCTGGGTGTTCTTTGGAAGGAATGATGCTAAAGCTGAAACTCCAGTACTTTGGCCACCTCATGCGAAGAGCTGACTCATTGGAAAAGACTCTGATGCTGGGAGGGATTGGGGGTAGGAGGAGAAGGGGATGACAGAGGATGAGATGGCTGGATGGCATCACTGTCTCGATGGACGTGACTCTGGGTGAACTCCGGGTGTTGGTGATGGACAGGGAGGCCTGGTGTGCTGCAATTCATGGTGTTGCAAAGAGTCGGACATGACTGAGCGACTGAACTGAACTGAATCTTCAAAAGGACACTGCTTTGACGTTGTTCAATCCTTTGAAGTCCTGAGTAGAATAAGTTCAGTTCAGTGGCTCAGTAGTGTCTCTTTTTGACCCCATGGACTGCAGCATGCCAAGCTTCCCTGTCCATCACCAACTCTCAGAACTTGCTCAAGCTCATGTCCATTGAGTCAGTGATGTCATCCAAGCGTCTCATCCTCTGTCCTCCCCTTCTCCTCCTGTCTTTAATCTTTCCCAGCATCAGGGTCTTTTCCAATGATTCAGTTCTTCCCATCAGGTAGCCAAAGTATTGGAGCTTCAACTTTAGCCATCAGTCCTTCTAATGAATATTCAGGACTGATTTCCTTTAGGATTGACTGCTGTGATCTCCTTGCAGTCCAAGAAACTCTCAAGAGTAGGATAAAGGGCTTAATATGGCACCCCACTGCAATACTCTTGCCTGGAGAATACCATGGACAGGGGAGCCTGGAGGGCTGCAGTCCATGGGGTCGCTGAGGGTCAGACATGAGTGGGTGACTTCACCTTCACATTTCACTTTCATGCATTGGAGAAGGAAATGGCAACCCACTCCAGTGTTCTTGCCTGGAGAGTCCTGGGGACGGGGAACATGGTGGGCTGCCATCTATGGGGTCGCACAGAGTTGGACATGACTGAAGCGAGTTAGCAGCAACAGCAAGAAAGAATTATTTCTCTGATGGTCTTCAACCTGAGACTTTGGTCTTCTCCTGCCTCAAGCTCAGAGTAGAATTTATGATATTGACTCTCATTACTCTAGCTTAGTGATTGCAGAAGTTGGACTTCTCAGCCTCCATAATCATACTGATACGAAATGAGACTGGTATTTAAATATCTACAAAATTTTAACAGCAGTGCTTCATTTTTATAAGTTCATATGCACACTTGAAATTGAAAATAAATAAAATTAATCTGGACCAACAGTTATTGATCTAAATGAGAAATTTAAATAGTGAAATGGAAATTCAGTACTTATTTTTCATTAAACATTAAATTTCACTTTTGAACTCATTGCAGACAAAAAATTGTGTTAGAAAAATTAGAAACAATGATTATACATATACATTCATGCTCAGTCATGTCCATCTCTTTGCCAATCCCATGGACTGTAGCCCAGCAGTCTCCAATGGAATGTTTTAGGCAAGATTACTGGAGTGGTTTGCCATTTCCTACTCCAGGGGTTCTTTCCAGCTCAGGGATCTAACCTGCATCTCTTGCATCTCCTGCATTGTCAGGCAGGTTCTTTACCACTTGCCCCATCTGGGAAGCCCTTTGAGATAAAGCAGTTGAGCTTGCTCAATCTTTATTTTTCATGGATGTAATTTTACACATTTCTCATCAATACTGCCAGGTAGCAACCAGAAGCTCCTTGTGTCTTAGAGTTTCCCATAAAGACAATGGCATAAGTAATTAGTGTAGCATCAAATAGCTATGCCTAGTTATTCACATCTTTGTGACCACTCTTAATTGAAATAAAAGTGTTAATAAACTTTGAAACCATATTTACATAGGTTAGAAATATACCAATGGCTAACAAACACATGAAAAGATGCTCAACACCACTCATTATCAGAGAAATGAAAATCAAAACCACAATGAGGTACCATTTCACGCCAGTCAGAATGGCTGCGATCCAAAAGTCTACAAACAATAAATGCTGGAGAGGGTGTGGAGAAAAGGGAACCCTCTTACACTGTTGGTGGGAATGCAAACTAGTACAGCCACTATGGAGAACAGTGTGGAGATTCCTTAAAAAACTGGAAATAAAACTGCCATATGATCCAGCAATCCCACTGCTGGGCATACACACCAAGGAAACCAGAATTGAAAGAGACATGTGCACCCCAATGTTCATTGCAGCACTGTTTATAATAGCCAGGACATGGAAGCAACCTAGATGTCCATCAGCAGATGAGTGGATAAGAAAGCTGTGGTACATATACACAATGGAGTATTACTCAGCCATTAAAAGGAATACATTTGAATCAGTTCTAATGAGGTGGATGAAACTGGAGCCTATTATACAGAGTGAAGTAAGCCAGAAAGAAAAACACCAATACAATATACTAATGCATATATATGGAATTTAGAAAGATGGTAACGATAACCCTGTATGTGAGACAGCAAAAGAGACACAGATGTATAGAACAGTCTTTTGGATTCTGTAGGGGTGGGGCATGATTCAGGAGAATGGCATTGAAACATGTATAATATCATATAAGAAACGAATCGCCAGTCCAGGTTCGATGCAGGATATAGGAAGCTTGGGGCTGGTGCACTGGGATGACCCAGAGGGATGGAATGGGGAGGGAGGTGGGAGGCGGGTTCAGGATTGGGAACACGTGTACACCCATGGTGGATTCATATTGATGTATGGCAAAACCAATACAATATTGTTAAGTAAAATAAATAAAAAACAAAACACAAACTAAAAAAAAAAAATGAAAGTCAAATAAATCCATCTTGGATAATTTAAATAATAGCATAATAATAACAGAAATAATAATTCATTAATAATAGTAACTTCTTAGAAGGAAATGGCAACCCACTCCAGTGTTCTTGCCTGGAGAATCCCAGGGACGGGGAGCCTGGTGGGCTGCCGTCTATTGGGTTGCACAGAGTCGGACGCGACTGAAGCAACTTAGCAGCAGCAGCAAACTGCTTTTCATAACAATAGCATCTTTTGTATAAAATCATGTGAAATGTTGTACTGGTTAGGAAAATGGGTTTTTGAACACTGGGACTCTGCCCTAACAGGATTTTATGGTCATCTAACATGTAAAAGAATACAGCATGAGTAATTGCCAGGACAAAAGGGGAAACTGTACTTAAAAATACAGGGATAGCACCTATAAAATGGAACTGTACACATGCAGAAGGAATTGGAGTTGGGGCCTGGAAGGATTCTGGGACACAACAAGCAACCTGTTACATACTGCTTGCTTTAGCTTTTCTCTGCACATCAGGAACATTTTTTTCTTCTCTTTCAAGACAGTCTTTTCACCTATTTTCAAATCCTGTCATAGAAACTGGATGCTTTATTGTGCCAACAACTGAGTATTTAAGTTTCAATCAAGCAGATAGACTCACTGATTGTCTTTCAGTGTATGTTTCATATTCCTGGGAGAGAATATCTGATCATCAAAATCACAGCTTGGTTGTGTACTCACCCCTTTTAAGCTACCAAATAACTAGGTTGAGAGCCTGGGACTCTAAATATATGACCAATGAAAGTCAAGATGCATTTTTGAGAGAGTAGGGGTATTTGGGGGACTAGATCCATACTATAAGCTTACTATAAATGCATGCATATTCAGAGTAATTTTCAATTATTTTATATTAATTGAATAGATCTCTCAACTTTCAATACTGTTTTTCAGAATTGTGTGCCTTTAAAAATGTCTATGAATTGCATAGGCATGATTGTAAATTGAACCTAGAAACAAGTGAAATGTCAGCCTTTAGTAGAATAGAGGCGATCACTACAGTCAATATGGGCTCAGAAAAAAAAGTTTATTTGGCCAAATTAATTTGGGCACTTTCTTTGATAGAATTAATAAAGCAATATTGCTGTTGTTCCATCCCCAAGTAGTGTCCAACTCTTTGTAAGTCCATGGACTGTAACACACCAGGCTCCTCTGTCTTCCACTATCTCCTGGTGTTTGCTCAAATTGATGTCCACTGAGTTTGTGCTACTCTCTAATCATCTCATCCTCTGCCACATTCTTCGCCTTTTGCCTTCAGTCTTTCCCAGCATCAGGGTGTTTTTCAATGAGTCAGTGCTTTGCAAAAGTTGGCCACAGTGTTGGAACTTCAACTTCAGCAACAGACCTGCCAATGAATATTCAGGATTGATTTCCTTTAGGATTGACAAGTTTGATCTCCATGCAATCCAAGGGACTCTCAAGAGTCTTCTCCAGTACCACTATTCGAAAGCATCAATTCTTCTGCACTCAGCCTTCTTTGTGATCCAACTCTCACATCTCTGAATGACTACTGGAAAAACCATAGCTCTGACCATACAGAACTTGTCTTCAAAGTGAGGTCTCTGCTTTTTTGCTATCTAGATTTGTCATAGCCTTTCTTCCAAGGAGCAAGCATCATTTAATTTCCTGGCTGAAATCACTTTCTGCAGTGATTTTGGAGCCCAAGAAAAGTAAATCTGTCATTGCTTTCACTTTTTCCCCTTTTATTTGCCATGAAGTGATAGAACTCAATTCCATGATCTTAGTTCTTTTAATGCTACTTTCAAGCCTGCTTTATCATTCTCCTATTTCACCCTCATCAAGAGGTTCTTTAGTTCCTCTTCACTTTCTGACATTAGAGTGGTATAATCTGCATATCTGAGGTTGTTGATATTTCTCCTGACAATCTTGACTCCAGCTTGTGATTCATACAGCCTGTCAATTTGCATGAATTGGGGTTAAATGAACACAGTGACAATATACAGCCTTGACACATTCCTTTCCCAAATTGAACCAACCAGTTCTTCCACGTCCAGTACTAAGTGTTGTTTCTTGACTCACATATAGGTGTCTCAGAAGAGAGGCAAGGTGGTCTGGTATTCCTATGTGTTTAAGAATTTTTCACAGTTGTGATTCACACAGTCAAAAGCTTTAGCATAGTCTATGAAGCAGAAGCAGATGTTTTTCTGGAATTCTTTGCCTTTTTTTTTTTATATATATATAATCCAATGGATGTTGGCAATTTAATCTCTGGTTCCTCTGCCTTTTTGAAACCCAGCCTATACATCTTGGAATTCTCAGTTTACATATTGCTGAAACCTAGCTTGAAGGATTTTGAGCATTACCTTGCTACCATGTAAAATGAGCACAATTGCACAGTAGTTTTAACATTCTTTGACATTTCCTTTTTTTTTGGATTGGAATGAAAACTGACCTTTTCCAGTCCTATGGACACTGGTGATTTTTCCAAATTTGCTGACATATTGAGTGTAACACTTTAACAGCATTGTCTTTTAGGATTTTAAATAGTTCTGCTGTAATTGGGAATAAGGAGTTCATGACCTGAGCCAGTCAGCTACTGGTCTTATTTTTTGCTGACTGTATAGAACTTCTCCACCTTTGGCTGCAAAGAATATAATCAATCTGATTTTGGTGTTGACCATCTGGTGATGTCCATGTGTAGAGTTTTCTCTTGTGTTGTTGGAAAAGAGTGTTTGCTATGACTAGTGTGTTCTCTTGGCAAAACTCTGTTAGCCTTTGCCCTTCTTCATTCTGTATTCCAAGGCCAAATTTGCCTGTTACTGCAGGTGTTTCTTGACTTCCTACTTTGGCATTCCAGACCCTATAATGAAAAGGACATCTTTTTTGGGTGTTAGTTCTAGAAGGTCTTGCAGGTCTTCATAGAACTGTTCAACATCAGCTTCTTCAGCATTACTGGTCAGGGCATAGACTTGGATTACCATAATATTGAATGGCTTGCCTTGGAAATGAACAGAGATCATTCCGTCATTACTGAGTTTGCATCCAAGCACTGGATTTCAGTAGCATATTGGGCACCTACAGACCTGCAGAGTTCATCTTTCAGTGTCCTATCTTTTTTACCTTTTCATACTGTTCATGGGATTCTCAAGGCAAGAATATCGAAGTGGTTTGCCATTCCCTTCTCCAGTGGACCACATTTTGTCAGAACTCTCTACCACGACCCATCCATCTTGGGTGGCCCTACATGGTATTTCTCATAGTTTCATTGAGTTAGACAAGGCTATGGTCCATGTGATCAGATTGGTTAGTTTTCTGTGATTGTGGTTTTCAGTCTGTCTGCCCTCTGATGGAGAAGGGTAAGACATTTATGGAAGCTTCCTGATGAGAAAGACTCACTGAGGGGGAAACTGTGTCTTGTTCTGATGAGCAGGGCCATGCTCTGAAATCTTTAATCCAGTTTTCTGTTGATGGGTGGAGCTGTGTTCCCTCCCTGCTATTTACGTGGGGCCAAGCTATGGTGGATGTAATGAAGATAATGGTGACCTCCTTCAAAAGATACCATCTCAGTGCCCCCAAACCTGCAGCAGGCCCCCTCTGACCCATGCCTCTGCTGGAGACTCCTGGACTCTCACTGGCAAGTCCAGATCAGTCTCTTGTGGGGTCACTGCTCTTTTTTCCTGGGTCCTGGTGCACACAAGGTTCTGTTTGTGCCTGCCAGTAATTTGTTTCCCAGTCCCGTGTAAGGTCTGGCAACTCTATAGTGGGGTTAATGGTGACCTCCTTCAAGAGGGTTTATGCCATACCCAAGTCTGCTGCATCCAGAGCCCCTGTCCCTGTGACCATCCACTGCTGACCAGTACCTCCACAGGAGATGCTCAAACACAGTTCTGTCTGAGCCTCTGTGTGGACCCTGGGTCCTGGTGTGCACAAGGTTTATTTGAGCCCTCTGAGCATCTCTGGTAGGAACAGGGTATGACTCTAAATGTGAATTTGCCCCTCCTACTGTCTTGCTGGGGCCTGTCCTTTGCCCTTGGGTGTAGGGTAGCTCTTCACAGCCGCTCCAGGGCCTACCATCTTACTGGGGTTTCTCTGACATTGGACATAGGGTATCCCTTCACGGGCCCTGCAATGAAACGCAGCCACTGGTCCTGACCTTGGATGTGGGTATCTTCTCACAGCTGCTGGCTCCAGCAATGCACAGCCGTGGCTCCTGACCTTGGACTTGGGAATCTCCACACGGGTGCTTAAATTGAAGAAAATGGGGAAAACGATTAGACCATTCAGGTATGACCTAAATCAAATCCCTTATGATTATACAGTGAAACTGACAAATAGATTCAAGGGACTAGATCTGATAGACAGAATGCCTAATGAACTATGGACAGAGGTTCGTGGCATTGTACAAGAGACAGGGATCAAGACCATCCCAAAGAAAAAGAAATGCAAAAAAGTGAAATGGCTGCCTGAGGAGGCGTTACAAATAGCTGTGAAGAGAAGAGAAGCAAAAAGCAAAGGAGAAAAGGAAGGATATACCAATTTGAATGCAGAGTTCCAAAGAATAGCAAGTAGAGATAAGAAAGCCTTCCTCAATGATCAGTGCAAAGAAATAGAGAAAAACAGTAGAATGCAAAAGACTAGAGATCTCTTCAAGAAAATTAGAGCTATCAAGGGAATATTTCATGCAAAGATGGGCACAATAAAGGACAGAAATGGTATGGACCTAACAGAAGCAGAAGATATTAACAAGAGGTGGCAAGAATACACAGAAGAACTATACAAAAAAGATCTTCATGACCCAGATAATCACAATGGTGTGGTTACTCACCTAGAGCCAGAAATCCTGGATTGTGAAGTCAAGTGGGCCTTAGGAAGCATCACTAGGAACAAAGCTAGTGGAGGTGATTGAATTCCAGTTGAGCTCTTTCAAATCCTAAAAGATGATGCTGTGAAAGTACTTCACTCAATATAGCAGCAAATTTGGAAAACTCAGCAGTGGCCACAGGACTGGAAAAAGTCAGTTTCCGTTCCAATCTGAAAGAAAGGCAATGCCAAAGAGTGCTCAAACTACTACACAATTGCACTCATTTCACACACTAGTAAAGCAAGACTCAAAAATCTCCAAGCCAATCTTCAACAATATGTGAACCGTGAACTTCCAGATGCTCAAGCTAGATTTTGAAAAGGCAGAGAAACCAGAGATCAAATTGTCAGCATCCGTTGGATCATTGAAAAAGCAAGAGAGTTCCAGAAAAAACATCTATTTCTGCTTTATTGACTATGCCAAAACCTTTGACTGTGTGGATAATTACAAAGTGTGGAAAATTCTGAAAGAGATGGGAATACCAGACCCCCTGACCTACTTTTTGAGAAATCTGTATACAGATCAGGAAGCAACAGTTAGAAGTGGACATAGAACAACAGGCTGTTTCCAAATCAGAAAAGGAATACGTTAAGGCTGTATACTGTCACCCTGCTTATTTACCTTATATGCAGAGTACATCATGAGAAATGCTGGGCTAGAAGAAGCACAAGCTGGAATCAAGATTGCTGGGAGAAATATCAATAACCTCAGATATGCAGATGACACCACCTCATGGCAGAAAGTAAAGAAGAACTAAAGAGCCTCTGGATGAAAGTGAAACAGAAGAGTGAAAAAGTTTGGCTTAAAGCTCATCATTCAGAAAACTAAGATCATTGCATCTGGTCCCATCACTTCATGGTGAATAGATGGGGAAACAGTGGCAGACTTTATTTTTGGGGGCTCCAAAATCATTGCAGATGGTGACTGCAGCCATGAAATTAAAAGACTCTTGCTCCTTGGAAGGAAAGTTATGACCAAACTAGATAGCATATTAAAAAGCAGAAACATTACTTTGTCACAAAGGTCCCTTTAGTCAAGTCTATGGTTTTTTCCAGTAGTCACATATGGATGTGAGAATTGGACTGTAAACAAAGCTGAGCACTGAAGAATTGATGCTTTTGAACAGTGGTGTTGGAGAAGACTCTTGAGAGTCCCTTGGACTACAAGGAGATCCAACCAGTCTACCCTAAAGGAGGTCAGTCCTGAATATACATTGGAAGGTCTGATGTTGAAGCTGAAACTCCAATACTTTGGCCACCTGATGCGAAGAACTGAGTCGTTGGAAAAGACCCTGATGCTGGGAAAGATTGAAGTCAGGAGGAGAAGGGGATGACAGAGAATGAGATGGTTGGATGGCATCAGAGACTTAATGTACATGAGTTTGAGTAAACTCCAGGAGTTGGTGATGGACAGGGAGGCCTGGCATGCTGCATCTATAGGGCTGCAGAGAGTCAGACATGATTGAGTGACTGAACTGACTGACTGCCTGCTGTAATTCCATCACCTCCACTGGTTTTCCTGTTGACTCATTGGAAAAGACTCTGATGCTGGGAGGGACTGGGGGCAAGAGCAGAAGGGGACGACAGGATGAGATGGCTGGATGGACGTGAGTCTCAGTGAACTCCGGGAGTTGGTGATGGACAGGGAGGCCTGGCGTGCTGCGGTTCATAGGGTCGCAAAGAGTCGGACACGACTGAGCGACTTATCTGATCTGATCTGAATGCTTCCTGAGGGCCACTTGACTCACACTCCAGGATGTCCAGCTTTAGGGGAGTTTCCATACTATTGTGCTTATCTGGGACATTGCTGCTGCTGCTGCTAAGTCACCTCAGTCATGTCCGACTCTGTGCGACCCCATAGATGGCAGCCCACCAGGCTCCCCCGTCCCTGGGATTCTCTAGGCAAGAATACTGGAGTGGGTTGCCATTTCCTTCTCCAATGCATGAAAGTGAAAAGTGAAAGTAAAGTCGCTTAGTCGTGTCTAACTCTTAGCGACCCCGTGGACTGCAGCCCACCAGGCTCCTCTTTCCATGGGATTTTCCAGGCAAGAGTACTGGAGTTAAGACCTTTTATTTATAGTTCTGTGTATTTTTGCCACATCATCTTTTATCTCTTCTGCTACTTTTAAGTCCTTTTTGTTTTTGTCCTTTATCATGCCCATACTTGAATGAAAAGTTCCTTTGATAGTCAGATTATTTTGAAGTGATCTCTAATCTTTCCCATTCTTTTATTTCCCTTATTTCTTTGCATTGTTCATTGAAGAAGGTCTCCTTATCTCTTCTTGCTATTCTATGGAACTCTGCAATCAGTGGGGTATATCTTTCACTTTATCCCTTGCCTTTTGCTTCTCTTCTCAGCTATTTGTAAAGCCTCCTCAAACAACCAGTTTGCTTTTTTTCATTTCTTTTTCTTTGGGATGGTTTTGGTCACTACTTCCTATACAATGTTACAAACCTGCATCCACAGTTCTTCAGGCAATCTACCATATCCAGAGATTCCCTGATAGCTCAGTTGGTAAAGAATCCACCTCCAATGAAGGAGACCCCAGTTTGATTCCTGGGTTGAATCTATTCATCACCTCCACTGTCTAACATAAGGAATTTGATTTAACTCATACCTGAATGGCCTCATGGTTTTCCCTTTGTCTTTGTTATTTTGCCATTCAGTCTATTCCAACTATTTTGTGATCCACATTGACTATGTTGGCCAGGCTCCTCTGTCCATGGAATTTCTCATACAAGAATATGGGAGTGAGTTACCATTTCCTTCTCCAGGGAATCTTCCCAACCCAGGAATCAAACCTGTGTCTCCTGCATTGGTAGGTGAATTTTTAACCAATAAGCCCCCAGGGAAGCCCAAAATGACATTAAGAACGATACTATAGGCAGAACATATAGGTAATTTTTCATAATGTCTTCTAATGGCTTTGTAGCTGATATAAAAAGACATAGAATACATAAACCAACAATAAACTGTAACAAATTTTTGTTTTTATTTCTTGATTAATAGTTGCTTAATGGAAATCTCTTGTTCATTTGTAAAACTGGTAAGTTTGTCTTTTACATCAGTCATTCATAAGTTGTAATTTGAATTTTATAGTTTAAAATACAAAGAAAATAAATCTTATATTTTAGAAATAATCCTGAAAGGACTATGCAGGATTAGAAAAATTGTGTTATCTTGTAAATGGCCAATACTGAATCTAAATTCAGTCATTATGGCACAATGACAGGGACAATATGCAATCTTTTAATTCATTTAAAAAATCCATTTGTGCTAATACTCTTTCATACATTCAAAGGCTAGCCAAGACTGAAACTGAAAGAGAATTCTTGACTTTTCCTGCTCAATTCAACACTTTAATCATCTCTTTTCTGATCCTTTATTTCTTTTTCATAAAATTTTTATAGATAATAGCCAGTCTTTAATTAAATAGGACAATTGTCCACCAATAGTTTGTATCAAGAATTTCACCTGATTTCATGTCAAATAATAATAGAAAGCAAGAACTATCTTTCCTAAATGTGTTCCTCTACCAGATGTGGTAAAGGTATGAATAATGATTACTGGTCCCTGCTGTGTCTTGCTTAGTTTGGTAATTAACACTCTCAGCTGTTAT
The DNA here is from genome assembly GCF_003369695.1 of Bos indicus x Bos taurus. Lineage (NCBI taxonomy): Eukaryota > Metazoa > Chordata > Mammalia > Artiodactyla > Bovidae > Bos > Bos indicus x Bos taurus. Next base: position 21,396,988 of record NC_040103.1, on the reverse strand, counting down.
CTTTGTAAATGAAGGATCCTAGTGAGTTATTTAAAGACACAATAAATGGATGAAATAGCTTGTATGTAGTTTTGTTGAAAAGCTCATTTATAGGGGAAGGCATATTAGGTGGGAAGTAAAGTTCATCAGGACAACTTACCTAAACATGATCTAGTTTTGTTTGCATCCAGTATTTTCAGTCAAATCTTGGAGCCTGCTATTTGAATTGTTTGTGTTCTTCCTTGTATGTTTAGTCACTCAGTCATGTAATGCTCAAAATTCTCCAAGCCAAGCTTCGATAGTACCTGAACTATGAATTTCCAGATGTTCAAGCTGGTTTTAGAAAAGCAGAGGAACCAGAGATCAAATTGCCAACATTCACTGGATCATCGGAAAAGCAAGAGAGTTCCAGAAAAACATCTACTTCTGCTTTATTGACTATGCCAAAGCCTTTAACTGTGTGGATCACAACAATCAGTAGATAATTCTTAAAGAGATGGGAATACCAGGCCGGCTGACCTGTCTCCTGAGAAATCTGTATGTAGGTCAGGAAGCAACAGTTAGAACTGGACATGGAACAACAGACTGGTTCCAAATAGGAAAGGAGTACATCAAGGCTTTATATTATCACTAAGATCATGGCATCTGGTCCCGTCTGTTAGTCAGTTCAGTGCTCAGCTTTCTTTATAGTCCAATTCTCACATCCGTATGTCAGGCAAGTGTATGCCCCTTGGTTCTGTCTTGTCACAACAAAGGTTTGGAGTGACGGACATTAAAGCCCTCAGCACGTCACAGCTCTCTGGTCTTGGACAAACCATGTTATAGTTCTTAGACAAATCAGTGTTACAGCTCTATTTTATTTAGAAGATAGCAGGAGAATCCATCCTTGAAGCGTGAGGGCATGCTAACCCAAAGACGTGAAGAGAAGAGAGTGGGAGAGTGTGCCAGCGTGCAGGAGACAGAGAGAGAGGGAGCCCTTTGGCTCCTCTTTTTATATGTTTTTTCCTCCCCCTGGGCCTGCCCTATGCAAACTGGGCTAGCCAGGAGTGCTGTTTGTTCTACCTGAGGTCCTCACTTAGGTCCTTGGACCTTCCTTTGACCTTCCTTTGTTCTATCTTCACGGTCTTTTCCCGTCCTTGTCTTTTAGCCACTGCCATTTTGGACTCCTGTTTCCTATTCTAACTATGTAACACACACATGACCACTGGAAAAACCATAGCGTCGACTAGACGGACCTTTGTTGACAATGTAATGTCCCTGATTTTCAATATGCTGTCTAGGTTGGTCAAAACTTCCCTTCTGAGAAGTAGTGTCTTTTAATTTCATGGCTGCAATCACCATCTGCAGTGATTTTGGAGCTCTGAAAAATAAAGTCAGCCATCGTTTCCACTGTTCCCCTTCTATTTGCCATGAAGTGATGGGACCAGATGCCATGATCTTAGTTTTCTGAATGTTGAGCTTTAAGCCAAATTTTTCTCTCTCCTTTTCACTTTCATCAAGAGGCTCTTTAGTTCTTCTTCACTTTCTGACATAAGGGAGGTGTCATCTGCATATCTGAGATTATTGATATTTCTCCCAGCAATCTTGATTCCAGCTTCTGCTTCTTTCAGCCCAGCGTTTCTCATGATGTACTCTGCCTATAAGTTAAAGAAGCACAGTGACAGTATACAGCCTTGACGTACTCCTTTTCCTATTTGGAACCAGTCTGTTGTTCCATGTCCAGTTCTAACTGTTGCTTCCTGACCTGCATACAGGTTTCTCAAGAGGCAGGTCAGGTGGTCTGGTATTCCCATCTCTTTCAGAATTTTCCACAGTTTATTGTGATCCACACAGTCAAAGGCTTTGGCATAGTCAATAAAGCAGAAATAGATGTTTTTCTGGAACTCTTTTGCTTTTTTGATGATCCAGCAGATGTTGGCAATTTGATCTCCGGTTCCTCTGCCTTTTCTAAAACCAGCTTGAACATCTAGAAGTTGATGGTTCACATATTGCTGAAGCCTGGCTTGGAGAATTTTAAGCATCACTTTACTAGTGTGTGAGATGAGTGCAACTGTGCAGTAGTTTGAGCATTCTTTGGCATTGCCTTTCTCTGGTCCCATCATTTCATGGCAAATATGGGAAACAATGGAAACAGTTACAGACTTTATTTTTTTGAGGACTCCAAAATCACTGCAGATGGTGACTGCAGCCATGAAATTAAAAGATGTTTACTCCTTGGAAGAAAAGTTATGACCAACCTAGACAGCATATTAAAAAGCAGAGACATTGGTTTGCCAAAAAAGGTCTGTCTAGTCAAAGCTATATTTTTTCCAGTAGTCATATATGGATGTGAGAATTGGACTATAAAGAAAGCTGAGCACTGAAGAATTGATACTTTTGAACTGTGGTGTTGGAGAAGACTCTTGAGAGTCCCTTGGACTGCAAGGAGATCCAACCTGTCCCTCCTAAAGGAAATCAGTCCTAAATATACATTGGAAGGACTGATGCTGAAGCTGAAGCTGAGACTCCAATACTTTGTACCTGATGTGAAGAACTTACTCATTGGAGCAGACCCTGATGCTGAGAAAGATTGAGTGCAGGAGGAGAAGAGTACGACAGAGGATGAGATGATTCCATGGCATCACCAACATCACCAACTCAGTGGACATGACTTTGAGGAAAATCTGGGAGTTGGTGATGGACAGGGAGGTCTAGTATGATGCAGTCCATGGGGTCACAAAGAGTCAGACACAACTGAGTGACTGAACTGAACTGATAGTATTTTTTTAGTTTATTTATTTTTTAATTGAAAGATAAATGCTTTACAGAATTTTGATTTTTCTGTCAAATCTCAACATGAATCAGCCATAGGTGTACAAATATACCCTCTCTCTTGAGCCTCCCTCCCATCTCCCTGCCCATTCCAACCCTCTAGTTTGATAGACAGCCCGTGTTTGAGTTTCCTAAGACATATAGCAAATTCCCATTGGCTATCTCTTTTACATATAGTAATATAAGTTTCCGTGTTTCTCTCTCCATACATCTCACCCTGTCCTCCCCTCTTCCCATGTCGATAGGTCTGTTCTCTATGTCATTTTCTTCACTGCTGCCCTGCAAATAAATTCTTTGGTACCATCTTTCTAAATTATGTATATATGAGTTAGTATACGATACTTATATTTCTCTTTCTGACTTTCTTCACTCTGAATAAGAGGCTCTAATGAGATTCATCCACCTTATTAGAACTAACTCAAATTCATTCCTTTTTATGGCTGAGTAATATTCCATTGTGAATATGTGCCACAACTCCTTTATCCATTCATCTGTTGATAGACATCTAGGCTGCTTCCATGTTCTAGCTATTGTAAATAGTGTAAATAGTGCTGCAATGAACAACGGGATACATGTGTCTTTTTCAATTTTGGTTTCCTCAGGGTATATGCCTGGAAGTGGGATTACTGCATCATATAGTTGTCTTTTTCTTAGTTATTTAAGGAATCTCCATACCATCTTCCATAATTTCTCTATCAATTTACAGTCCCACTTTGACAAAATTCGGCACCCATTTATGATTAAAACCCTTCAAAAAATGGGCATAGAAGGAACCTACCTCAACATAGTAAGAGCCATAAATGATAAGCCCACAGTAAACATTATTCTCAGTGGTGAAAAGCTGAAAGCCTTCACCCTAAGATCAGGAACAAGCTAAGGGTGTCCACTTTTACTGCTATTATTCAACATAGTTTTGGAAGTCCTAGCTACAGCAATCAGAGAAGAAAAAGAAATAAAAATTATCCAGATTGGAAAAGAAGAAGTAAAGGTCTCACTGTTTGCAGATTACATGATACTGTACATAGAAAACCCTAAAGATACTATCAGAAAATTTCTAGAGCTAATCAGTGAATTTAACAAAGTCACAGTATACAAAATCAATACACAAAAATAATTTGCATTCCTGTATACTAACAATAAAAAAGCAGAAAGAGAAATTAAGGAATCAATCCCATTCACCATTGCAACAAAAATAATGAAGTATCTAGGAATAAAATTATTGAAGTAGACAAAAAACTTTGTACAGAAAAGTATGACACTGATGAAAGAAAGTAAAGATGACATAAACAGGGGGAGAGATGGTCTATGTTCCTGGGTAGGAAGAATAAATATTGTGAACATGACTATACTACCAAGTGCAATCTACAGATTTAATGTGATCCCTATCAAATTACCAATGTCGTTTTTCACAGAACTGGAACAAAAAATATTTATAGCATTTTTTATATTTCTGGATTTTGTGCAAATACTGCAAGATTTTCCAGTGGAATTAAGGATGAAGATAATGCACTTCAAAGCTAAAATTGCACCAACAATGTTAGACCTTAAGACTTTATTCAAGACTATTGCAATAAGGGAGAAAGTCCAGATTTAAGTCTGAGCTTAACTCCAGTGAAGCAGGTAGTGCTGGGTTTTTATGCACTGGTCTGAGCAAGTGGAATAGTACTGGAGAGTATTAGGCCATATGGATATGATAATCAGCTTTGTCTTTATGACAGAGGTAGTTTTTCAACTTCCAATAAGGTACCCATCAAAGCTTGGCTCCTAGACTTCCACAGAACTAGGATATTGGGATGATGTCACCTTTGATAAATACATTTCAAAGACATGGCTTCTAGATTTTGGGGAAAAAAGGTTGCAAAACTGGTAAGAGGCTGTAAAAAGAAATGTACATATATCTCAAAGAAAAAACTTATCATTACAAATTTTCTAAGATAAATGCTTTAAGTAAAGAGGGATTAGGAACCTAGAGTCAGGAAGAAGCCTGTTTAAAATGTAGTCAAGTTAAGGAAAAAAGTAAGGTCTTCTGAGTCATGGTACTGAGGTACACTAGGAACTTCATCTTTATTTTCAACATTTAATTTAAAATGTAGCTTAACAAATAGAAAAATGTTTTAATTTGTTAAAGTTTGAGATGTTGATTGTATTATTCATTTCAGATCAGTTCAGTTCAGTCCACAGTCCTGTCCAACTCATTTTGACCCCATGGACTGCAGCATTCCAGGCTTCCCTGTCTATCACCAACTCCCAGAGCTTGCTCAAACTCAAGTCCATCAAGTTGGTGATGCCATCCAACCATTTCATCCTCTGTTGTCCTCTTCTCCTCCTGCCTCCAATCTTTCCCAGCATCGCAGTCTTCTCAGATGAGTCAGTTCTTTGCATCAGGTGGCCAAAGTATTCAAGTTTCAGCTTCAGTTTCAGCATCAGTCCTTCCAATGAATATTCAGGACTGATTTCCTTTAGGATGGACAGGTTGGATCTCCTTGCTGTCCAAGGGACTTTCAAGAGTCTTATCCAACACCACAGTTCAAAAGCATCAATTCTACAGTGCTTAGCTTTCTTTATAGTCCAATTTTCACATCCATACATGACTATTGGAAAATCCATAGCTTTGACTAGACAGACTTTTGTTTGCAAAGTAATGTCTCTGCTTCTAATATGCTGTCTAAGTTGGTCATAGCTTTTCTTCCAAGGAGCAAGCATCTTTTAATTTCATGACTGCAGTCACCATCTGCAGTGATTTTGGAGTCCAAAAACTTAATTTCTTACTGTTTCTATTGTTTCCCCATCTATTTGCCATGAAGTGATGGGACCAGATGCCATGATCTTAGTTTTCTGAAAGCTGAGTTTTAAGCCAACATTTTCACTCTCCTCTTGCACTTTCATAAGAGGCTCTTTAATTCTTCTTCACTTTCTGCCATGAGGGTCGTGTCATCCACATTTCTGAGGTTATTGATATTTGTCCCAGCAATCTTGATTCTAGCTTGTGCTTCATCCAGCCTGACATTTGTCATGATGTACTCTGCACATAAGTTAAATAAGAAGGGTGACAATATACAACCTTGACGTACTCCTTTCTCTATTTGGAATCAGTCTGTTTTTCTATGTCCAGTTCTAACTGTTGCTTCTTGACCCACATACAGATTTTTCAGGAGGCAGGTAAGGTGGTCTGGTATTCCTGTCTCTTTAAGAATTTTCCACAGTTTGTTGTGATCCACACAGTCAAAGGATTTTGCATAGTCAATAAAGCATAAGTAGATGTTTTTCTGGAACTCACTTGCTTTTTCAATAATCCAGCAGATGTTGGTAATTTGATCTCTGGTTCCTTTCCCTTTTCTAAATTCAGCTTGGAGATCTGGAATTTCATGGTTCACATACTGTTGAAGCCTGACTTGAAGAATTTTGAGCATTGCTTTACTAGTATGATGGGCTTCCCTTGTGGCTCAGCTAGTAAAAACTCTGCCTGCAATGTGGCAGACCTAGGTTTGATCTCTGGGTTGAGAAGATCCCTTGGAGAAGGGAACAACTACCCACTCCAGTATTGTGGCCTGGAGAGTTCCACGGACTGTACAGTCCATGGGGTCCCAGAGAGTCTGACATGACTGAGTGACTTTCACTTTCACTTACTAGCATGTGAGATGAGGGCAATTGTGTGGTAGTTTGGACATTGGCATTGCCTTTCTTTGGGATTGGAATGAAAACTGATCTTTTCCAGTCCTAAGGGCACTGTTGTGCTTTCCATATTTGCTGGCATATTGAGTACAACACTTTCACAGCATCATCTTTGAGGATTTGAGATAGCTCAACTGAAATTCCTCACCTCCACTAGCTTTGTTCATAGTGATGCTTCCTAAGGCCCATTATTCATTTATGATCATTTTAATATTGATTATTATATACATTTTTGATATTACAAAATATTTAATGCTATAATTCCCAGTCAGCTATAAAAAAAAATGAAATTCTTCATTTGCAGCAATGTGGATCAACTTAAAGAATATTATGCTTACTGAAATATCAGAGAAAGGCAAATATTGTATGTTATCACTTACATGTGGAATCTAAAAAATAATATAAACAAATATATATGCAGAATAGAAACAGATTTATAAAACAAACTAATGGTTGCCTAAGGGAAGAGAAAGGGAAAGGGGTAAACTCATTGTATTGGAGTAAGAGATATAGACTACTATGCACGAAATAGATAAGCAACAGTGATATATTATATATCATGGGAAATTAACCATTATCTTGTAATATTTTAATGGAATATAATTTGCAAAAGTACTAAATCACAATGTTATATACCTGAAACTAGTATAATAGTGTAGATCAATTATGCATCAATGAAAAAAATCATGTTCAAACTATAAAATAAAATTGTAATTTCCATTGTAATTGTAAGCTTTAATAAAATTGGCTCACCCTGTTCTGATAAAATTTCATAGTTATAAACAAATCTACATATAAATTGATAGTGTATTTAAGTTGGTCACATAATATCTGGGGAAATTTATTTGGCTATCTGACATTCAGAAATAATAATGTTAAAGGCAGCTATCATGTTTTAAGTACTTTCTGTGAAAGCTTCTACAGTAACTTACCATCATTTTCTCATTTCATCATTATGATAAATATCTCAGACTTATATATAAGAGACAATTTAAAGTCTTGTCCAATAATACAAGGATAATACAAAGAATTATCTAACTCATCTTTAGTGCTTTTGATGACAGAGTTCTCTGTCTACATAATCCACCTTCTCCTCTTTGTAACAATTGACTTCTCCATTAAGCATCTTAAACATATATTTCAGCCCAGTTGATGACAAACGCATCTAAATTCTACTCAATAAAATTATTAAGTCATGCTTTTTAATCTTGAGTGAGTTATATTTCTCAAAGAATAGGCTGATGTTTAAAACTTTAGAAAGAATTAAATTCTACTTTTTGCTTAATCCTCTAAAAATAGCTCATTGCATACTCTAAGAAAAATTGAGTATAAATTGAAAATGACACTTGAATCTCACTGCTTTATTAGAGGAGTAGACCTTATGTTATTTGATATACATGAAAACCAGAAATCTTAAATTCAAAACACTCTAACATTTAGGTCATTTCAGGAAGGCATGCAGGATGGAGGGACAATTAGCATATGATCCAGACAATCTAACCTTTTTATGATAATGCTGTGGACATAAGCCAGGTAAAACTCATAGCTGCTGTCAATATTCCTTTCTTTTAGTGACAGAGCATCAAAAATTACATTTAAAACTCAGAGACAAGCATTCTTTCCATGAACTAAAACAAAAGTCTTGGCTCTGAAATTTGCCTAATGACAATTATTTGTTTTATTGTTTGCTGATGTAAGTAACTGAAAAAGTATGTACATAAAAACACTGTCTTCTTAGGGATTATCAGGTATTGCGAAATGCTTGAGAGTTTGTTTGATGAAACAATATTCCACAATGTAACTATTTTAGAGTCACTAATGACTGACTGAAGATGATAAGCAGTTTATGCTGGCACTCAACGATCAGCAATGCGGTATTTATGTCTGAACAAATATATACCCTCTGAAATGAAAAGACAGATGGAAGCAGACTACATGAGTGCTGGAGAATTTATTTCATAAAAACAAGAAAAATACGGTTTGTGAAATGGGGGTAAGAATACATTTGATTAGCAGTTAGAAATCAGGATTCTACACTAGGCTCAGCTACCACTACTAACTCTTGAATGTACAGTGTCCTGATTCAGAAGTTAGACTTGTGTGATGATAAACATTTTAGTGGTCCTGAGTCTTGGTACCTGTTCTGCCATTTACCTTTAAGTTTCAGTAACTATATCTTTTAAATAGTAAAACAGTAGTCATTTTCTTGTAACATGGCTTTGAGAATTAAATGATATGATGTCTTGAAAGTACCAAGTTCAGTGCCTTGCATACTGCTATCAATAAATTTTAGCTGTTAAGAGAGATGATAATCTTTGTCTCAGTATCTAATACTATTTTGTATGGGATCAAAGATAAAAATGGGTTTAATTTGGTTTATGATGTTAAACTTCTATTTAGTTAAAGCCCCAGTACAACACAGTTTATTAAACTTTCTGTGGGATGGATCATATATTCTCTTCAGGCAGTCTATTATGATTTATGTCAGAATGGAATAAAATGTACACCAAGTTGGAACTTAAAAATACACTTGAATATAATAATTTCACATAGCCCAATTTCAGACATTTAAGTCTCTGTCTCTGTTTGCACATTTTAGTCATTTAGCTTTTCTAATTAAATTGTATTTCCTCCCTCACTGTTTATAAAGAGTTACTTCTGTGGTTTTAAGCAGTGGCAACTTTAACTAGAACACTTAACTGGAATATTCAACTATCCTTTGATAGCCCCTTGAGTTTAGACAGCTAATATATCTCATGCTGCTGCTGCTGCTGCTGCTGCTGCTAAGTCACTTTAGTCGTGTCCGACTCTGTATGACCCCATACAGAGACCCAAATTCTTTACAATGAGAACTAATTAGTTGCTTTCTCACTAATATTTTCATATGAAATATTGATAAAGTGAGTAGAAAAAATAAGAAAATGAAACAAAATATGATAACCTATCAATTTTCTTATAAATATTTAGAGTAAATTCTCTTGATGACAAATGGAGTAATTATGAAAAGGGAGTTTAGACTTGATTCTTAACCATTGAAAGATTTTCTCAGAAGAATGACATAATCTGAGAAATTTACTTGTCATAGTCAGGGCCTCTCTGCATGTTTCCATGGTTGAGAAAAGACACAAAAAAAGTGCCTCATATTCTAAACATTTCTGTAAGAACCCTCGTGTAAAAAAAGAAAAAAAAAAAAAAGAAGACAAAAATAACAAACATGATCCAGCACTTGCTGTCATTGAAAGTGAGTGAATAACTTCATTTCCAGTTTTCCTCACCTCCAGACTATCTTAGTAAAGATTTGAGATTAAATAATTTAATTAATTTTAGGATTAAAAATAAAGCCATTTGCATAGAATTAGTAGAGTTATTTTAAGATCCATGTCATGAAAAAGATATTTCATTTCATTCTACTAATGAATAGATTTGTTAAGAATGTCTAATGTATATTATTTTACAAAACTAATGAAATTTTAAAAATATGTTAAAGCATTATGATTGTCAGCATTATAAATATTTCTTTATTTTTTATTGTTTTAAATTTTTATTTTACATTGGAGTATAGCTGATTAAAAATGTTCCAATAGTTTCAGGTGAATAGCAAAGTGACTCAGTCATATACACATACATGTATTCTTCCCGAAACTTCCCTTCCACCCAGGCTGCCACATAACATTTAGCAGGGTTTCCTGTGCTTATTTTACACACACTAGGTCAGTTGTCTTGTCATATCATTAGCTCTGCTCATTCTCCTTCCCTCTTGAACAATTAAATGCTGCTTGTAAAAATTATTCTACAGTTCAATTCAGTTGCTCAGTCATGCCCGACCCTTTGTGACTCCATGGACTGCAGCACACCATGCCTCCCTATCCATCACCAACTCTTGGAGTTTACTCAAATTCGTATCCATTGAATCGGTGATGCCATCCAACCACCTCATCCTCTGTCATCCCCTTCTCCTCCAGCCTTCAATCTTTCCCAGCATCACGGTCTTTTACAGTGAGTCAGTTCTTCACATCAGATGGCCAAAGTGTTGAAGTTTCAGCTTTAGCATCAGTCTTGCCAATGAATATTCAGGACTGATTTCCTTTGGGATGGACTGGTTGGATCTTGCAATCCAATGGACTCTTAAGAGTCTTCTCCAGCACCACAGTTCAAAAGCATCAGTTCTTCAGTGTTCAGCTTTCTTTATAGTCCAACTCTCACATCCATATATGACTACTGGAGAAACCATAGCTTTGACTAGACAGACCTTTGTGGCAAAGTAATGTATCTGCTTTTTAATATGCTGTCTAGGTTGGTCATAACTTTTCTTCCAAGAAGCAAGCATCTTTTAATTTCGTGGCTCAGTCACCATCTGCAGTGATTTTGGAGCCCCCCAAGATAAAGTCTCCCACTGTTTCCATTGTTTCCCCATCTATTTGCCTGAAGTGACGGGACTGATGCCATGATCTTAGTTTTCTGAATCCTGAGTTTTAAGCTAACGTTTTCATTGTCCTTTTTCACTTTCATCAAGAGGCTCTTTAACTCTTCTTCACTTTCTGCCATAAAGATGGTATCTTCTGCATATCTGAGGTACACAAGCATTTGTCCCTGGACTGAGAATCTTACAGGGAGAATGACAAAAAAAGGAGTAAAAGTATTTGTAATATACTTATGTCAATTTTTAGGGATTGTTACAATTTTTAACACACTGACTTCCATTTTACAAATTAATAACATTTTGGACTCCTTCTATATTCAAAGCTAATAATACATTTTTGAATGTACACTTTGTTAAATTTTGAACTAGGTTGTACAAAATTCTATGGGGTTTAATGATGAATCAAGTCTTATATCCACTACAAAAGTCTTGATACAGAGCAGTTTAGTCCCTCAAAATATTTCTCCATACTGCCCCTGTATAGTTGAAACAGTCTTCTGCCTGGTGTCTCAGAAAACATTCTTTTCCAACTCTAAATTTTTGCATTGATCCAAGTTTTACATGTAAAACTTCCATAAATATTCACATGTAGACTTTTTTGTGTGAACATCTTCACTTATTTATTTATTTATTTGATAACTATGTAGGCTTGGGATTGCTGGGTCATAGAGCAAGTATATATTTAACTCTCTAAGAAAAGATCCAAATATTTTCCAAATGGATTAGCACTTTTCTTTCCAACTAGAAATATATGAAAATCTAGGTATTCACAACTGCATTGGCATTTGATATTGTCTGGATAGGTATGGGTATTATCTCATTGTTTTTTTAATTTATGACTACTGACATTGAACATAGTTTTGAATGCTTCTTTGCTATTATTCACTGAGGTGTCTGTTAAGAGACTGCTGGCTTTTAATTGTAATTTTTAAATCTTTATTTAAATGTCAGATTTGTTATCATAAGTAAGATTTGCAAATAATTAATCTCAGTTTATGTTGTTTTTTATGTTCCTTTTTATCAACAAGCACAAGCTTTATTTCCAAAATCCCACCTAACTAGCTTCTTTTTTTAATAGGCTTTTCTTTTTGTTTTTATCTGTCACATAGCAAAAACTTTTAATTTCTCTAAAATTCAATTTCATTTTAATAGATATCTGAAAACTTTCGTGAACACCTTAGCACATATATTTCTCCTGTTTACTTTTAGAATTTGTATAGCTACATTTTACACTTAAGTCTATGATCCATTCTGAGTTAATTTTTATTAATATTATGAGTGCGCGTCATTGTATTTGTGTGTTTACATTCAGCTGTTTCAGCTATTCCAGCTTAATTTGTTGAAATAGTTATCTTTGATCTTAATCAAAACTCAGTTGACTTTGTGTCATTTTCTAAGCTCTGTGTTCCATTGTGCTGCATCTATATTTTCACCAATGCCATACTATCTTTGTTATAGTAGCTTTAGAGTTTTTCTGTTTTCTTCTGTTATATTGATTTCTGCTCTTCATAATTTCAATCACTATTTGCTTTTAATTTAATTAGCCTTCTTTTTTTTTTTTATTATCTTAAGGTACAATCAGTCAGTTCAGTTCAGTTGCTCAGTCGTGTCTGACTCTTTGCGACCCCATGAATCGCAGCACGCCAGGCCTCCCTGTCCATCACCACTCCCGGAGTTCACTCAGACTCACGTCCATCGAGTCAGCGATGCCATCCAGCCATCTCATCCTCTGTCGTCCCCTTCTCCTCATGCCCCCAATCCCTCCCAGCATCAGAGTCTTTTCCAATGAGTCAACTCTTTGCATGAGGTGGCCAAAGTAATGGAGTTTCAGCTTTAGCATCATTCCTTCCAAAGAAATCCCAGGGCTGATCTCCTTCTAGAAAATACAGTAGAAAATACATTCACAGTAAAAATAAATGTTATAAATTCTATATAAAATAATACTGGTTCCAAACTTTCATGGAGAAATTTAAATAGTTCTATTGTATATATACAAAATAAAATTTCATAGATGGCCAAAACTTACTAAATTATGGCTGCATATATCAACAGAAAACTGTTTCTAAAAATATCACATTGAATAAAAAAATTAAAATACTGGAGTAATTGGAAAAGCTAACAATCAGGAAACTGATGGCTAGGGTTTGGAAGATTACCAAGTCTAATAGAGAGCTGTTGATAAAAATGTAGAAGCTGCAACAATATGTTTGAGTTAAAGATGCATGAATTTGCAGCCCCTTTCTCCCTTTGGTTGCTAGCCATGAAATCAACAGATTAGACATAGAAGAACAGCATGAGAGAAAGATAATAGGTGGGTAGTGGAAAGTTGTGAGGGGCTTTTATTTTTTAATGAATGAAAACAAGAGAGAGAAATAGAATTCACTTATATAATAATATAACATTCACTGTTACAAGATTATTTCTTTTTTTCAAAATGTTAGCATGTTATGCTTTTTCATTTTAGTTTCACAGATTCCCTGTGACACATTTCAAGCTGGTGCTGTTTTATAATTTTTTTTATATGTCATTTGATCTGTTCCTTAGTTAAGGTAGTTATAGAGCTGTGACTAAAATCTAGGTCCAATTAACTTTTGGCATTGTGAGTTTTGCTTTTTTTTTTTTCACTTTAGCATGAAATTCAAAATTTCTCAACCTAAATCTGTCAAAATCTGACAAAATTGCATATCAACATTTCTCTTTTAAATACGCAGCATAGTGTATTTGGACTTTTAATTAGCAATGTGTTGTTTGAAAAACAAACAAAAGTTTTATCCAAGAAATTCTGAAAAGCCTCTTTCTCAAACTACCATTTGGCATTACTCCTAAAAGATTAAAACTTAACTGTTAGCAATCACATTTTCTCAAACTGTGATAATTTATCCCTCTAATTCCCACCATATGTTGGTTGTTTCTATTACTTATTTCTTCTCCTGCTTTCTGCAGAAGCTGAATGCCAAACTCTAAATGCAGATGTCCAGATATGCATTGGCACTCAGCATTCTCCTTTTATGGGATAGTACTTAAGTCTTAGTTTTGTTACAGAAAGTCTTTGGATGAAATAACCTCATTATTACGGGGCACAAACTTCATCAGTTTTTAATTACTCATTATGTTCTTTGTGTCTCATACTCTTTTCTTCAATAACTGAGGTCAACATTTTGTAAAAAATGAAACGAATATATTTTTTTAATTTTTATTTTATTTTTTAACTTTAAAATATTGTATTGGTTTTGCCATATATCAACATGAATCCGCCACGGGTATACACGTGTTCCCCATCCTGAACCCTCCTCCCTCCTCCCTCCCCGTACCATCCCTCTGGGTCGTCCCAGTGCACCAGCCCCAAGCATCCAGTATTGTGCATCGAACCTGGACTGGCGATTCGTTTCATATATGATATTATACATGTTTCAATGCCATACTCCCAAATCATCCTACCCTCTCCATCTCCCACAGAGTCCAAAAGACTGTTCTATACATCAGTGTCTCTTTTGCTGTCTTGTATACAGGGTTATTGTTTCCATCTTTCTAAATTCCATATATATGCATTAGTATACTGTATTAGTGTTTTTCTTTCTGGCTTACTTCACTCTCTATAATAGGCTCCAGTTTCATCCACCTCATTAGAACTGATTCAAGTAAGACAGAAAAGGTACAAAAACAAAACAAAAATAGTATTAAAAACCTAAGCACACAGTAGAATATTTTTCCCAAGGCATCTCTATATATAAACAAACCATCAACAGATGGATACATGGATGGATGGATGGGTGAGACTGAGAGCTCTCCCTGCCCTTGTTTCCCTGAAGATCCCATTTGGCCCTGTGAATTCTATAGTATTCATTTTCTATGGGCCCCAAAATGTATATAGTTCAGTAAAAAAAAAAAAAAAAAATCTGTGTATTTTACCAATTCTTCCACCAATGTCTCTAGTAATTCTCCACAGTGGTGAAAATTTCTTATTAAACATTCAAAATCAAACCCTTGTATTCCCTCATTCAAAACCCTAGAATGGCTCCCCGTCACATCTACGATACAATGAGACTTCTCAGCAAGGCTTATCAAGTCCTACCTAAACTGTCCCTGAATTGTCTTTCTGAGAGCGTCTTCAAGGACTTTCTCTCCAGCCCACTAGTTCCAGTTACATGGACCTGGAATAATCTTAGATCATTTCTCCTTGGGGCCTGGGCACTTGCTCTTTCCTCCAGAAAGAGTATTCTTCCACAGGTTTTAGCATGTATTAGTATACTTCTGTATTTCAGATTTCTGCTAAAACATGACTGCAGAGAAGAATTTTAACTAAAATGTAAATAAACTTAACAGTGGAGTTAAACTAGAGTTCTAATCCTTTATCAAAGGAGATGCTAGTTTCAAGATCCTTCTATGATTTAAAAATTGCAAAGTTTTTAATTATTAACTATTTAAATATTATTTTAGCAAGCAATATGTATTGATTTCAAGGTAAAATATAATGGGATTACTACACATTCCTTTATTTCCAATTCTCCTTCTTCCTATCTACTTCTTTAGGTTATATTATTCTTCTTTGTATGTCTAAATTTACAGATATTAAAACTGTATTTATATGTGAATGGATTTATCTTTTAAATCACGGCTTGTCTCTTTCTGAATTGTTTATTTTTATCTTTTATCAGATTGATGGATTCTGTTTGCTAACTTTTTGCTTTGTTTCTTATAAATGTCCTGATGGTTCTTTGTATACCCTTAGTTAGAGTATATGTTTGACCATATTTGCATCCTGCCTTTATACCTAATTAAGTCACCTATGTAGAAATTTATCAGATTTTATGTTACTTCTATCAAAAATTTATATTGTCAATCAACCATCTTCTGACTCTTGTTGCTTTGAAGAACTCTTGTTCTTTTTGAAGAACTAAGAAGACTAATTTTTCCCTTTGCATTACACTTAATTGTCTCTGTACTGATATTACTAATATTTGCCATATTTAGTTCTCATCTTTTAGAAACACAGACTGTACTTTGCAACTTACTTGCTGAAAAGACCATATGAGTAGTTCTACCCAATGGGGGATGAAAGGTGATAAATGACACTTCTAAGCCAAATTATAGAAAGATCAGATTTTTCATATGCTTTCTTTGCTACTATAACAAGGAGCCACCAAGTCCAACTGGGGAAGCTGGATAGTGGATCAAAGCCCACACTGAACCTGTAATTTGAATCAGAAGACATGTTTATATTTGACATTTTGATCTAGAAAATGGTAATATCATATATTTCAACTTAATGCAGTGAACATATAGTATAAGTTACAAAAAAGTCTTAGTTAATTATTGCACTAATTTGGGTGTTAGTTCATTATCACAGTTAAAGTATAAATACTGCTATCTTCTCTTTCTCCACTGAGATAAGATGTGCCCTTTGATTTTTCAGAACCAAGTCTCTATTTTAGGAAAGTTACCTTCTGTTTCATATTTGAATATGCTTTCTTTCCATTTGAACTGTATTCTTCTTTTGAAATTTTATTATTTTAAAGAGAATGCATTTTGCCTATGTTCCATAACAATCACCTTCTATTTTTACATTATTTTTTATTTCATTTACTATGATTTACTTAGGCTTAGCAATTATACTGGCATTTAGTTTTAATTATTTTGTTTTGCTTTTATTTTTTAATTTAGCTCTTATTTATTTAATATTTTAAATAAATATTATTTTATATTTTTGCTTTTATTTAATATTTAGCTCTTATTTATTTAATATTTTAAATAAATATTATTTTATATTTTTGCCTTGTACTTCTGTAAAAATATCTGCTTTTTATTTTTTTGCTATATGTACTTAGGGAAGCTATTTTTAACTTCCTTTTTCTTTTTTAATAAATACTATCCTATAATTCCATTGTAACTATGGTGAATGCTTTATATATTAATATTTTGTGTTTCCATTAGTAATGCCTCTTATGAAACATGGTATTTTGTAGTTATGTGTTTACATTCATCTCTTTTCCAAAAAAAAATCCTGTGTCTCATGTTTCACTGGAGAAGTGGAGCAAAGAAGTGAGTAAGGGGAATCATTATTGTTGTTGTTGTTCAGTCACTCAGTCGTGTCCAACTCTTTGTGACCCCGTGGATTGCAGCATGCCAGGCTTCCCTGTCCTTCACCATCTCCTGGACCTTGCTCAAACTCGTGTCCATTGAGTCGGTGATACCATTCAACCATTTCATGCTCTGTCATCCCCTTCTCCTCCTGCTTTCAGTCTTTCCCAGCATCAGGGTCTTTTCCAATGAATGAGCTCATCGCATCAGGGGCCCAAAGAGGAGTAGTAGAGGAATTACAAATGAGGCAGTCAATTGTCTCATCTTAGTGTCATTGTTTTGAGCAATATCTCACCAGTTTTTTTTTTGTCCTCTATTTTGAGCTATGTCTTTACCATATTTGAAGAACTGATCAAGAGAATCCAAGCAAAACACTTTAGATAGTAATCTTTTTGTGCTTGAATCTTCCACTCATTGCTTTCCTTGCCTCCTTCTTGCTTTCACTTCTGGCAAACTAGAGACTAGTTCTTGTATTAAATATAATAGAAATTTATTGTTCACATGATTTCTCTGAAACCTCCACTACGTGGGTCCTTTTTGTCAAATCTAGAGCTCTGGAGGACATTTCCCATTATTACCCCCCAACATCATCACTTAACCAAACTCCTTTGAAGTACCAAACTCTGATACCATCATTGTATTCAAATGATCATAGGGTTTATCTTTCAGGATAATAACATCTTATTTGGGAAAGATATATCCTACTTGATGTATGAGGCATCATCTCCACATATTTCTTTCTCTTGATCCAGAAGTCACAATTTTTGGTCCACTGTGGCTTAGAGGTTAAAGAATTGCCTGTAATGCGCTTGATCCTTGAGTTGAGATGATCTCATGAAGGAGGAAATGGCAAGCCACTCCCGTATTTTTGCCTGAAAAATCCCATGGACAGAGGGGCCTGGTGGGCTACAGTCCATGGGCTTGCAAAGAGTTGGACACGATTGAGCACGAACACGATGATGATGATGATGATGAGCTATATAGTGTTTGGATTTGACTGTGTGGTAGTCTATTAGTCAATATTTCAATGAGGGTGAGAAACATAATGCTTCTGTTCAACATTATATTCATAAAGATTATTGGTATGCAATTTATTTTTGGCCTTGAAAAGTTGTTGAATGAATGACAATAGTTGAAATAAAAAAATAAGTATGATATTTAGAAACAATAATGTAGGTAGTAATCTGACTTAAGACTATAACATTTCAGAAAAACAGCTTTGCATTTAGTATACATATATATATATAATATATTACTGTCAATTTAAGTTTATGGCTGATATTTACAGTTCTTTTATAGACATTATATTGAGACCCAAAATAAACACAAAACTTTAATTTCTTCATAAACATGAACATTTATTTCCTAAAATAAGCATATGTTGGAAAACTGGACAGTGGACATTTTCAGTGAGGGCAAATCATCCTATTTAACATGAGATAGAAATATACCATTGCTTCCTTTCTTCACTTCTTTTTCTTTCCAGAATCACCACATGACTCATTACACATTTTCTTTTCTAGGTTGTAAATAAATATATAGCTCACTTTAAGAAGTTTGCCATACAATTTTTCCTGTTCCCTCTTAATTTTGTACATTAATAATTTTATAGTAAGAACTTGTGACTATATAAAAAAGACTGTTACTTCTTAAGGCTATTAATAGGCCATATAAAAAAGAGATAATGTGTAGTATTTTCATTTACAAATAAACAGATACAGCTATTTATATTTTTAAGAAAAGTGGCTTTTGAGGAAGTTTTGCCAAGATTAGAAATAAATTTTAAAATCTACTCTCACTAGAAAGAAGGCAACATTGATAAATATTCTTTATAAGACTGATTTCTTCAGATTGTAAATGTGTCCCCAAACTAATGAAGTAAAACACTCTTCTCCATCATGCCAGAAGATCATTTTTTTAAATCCTTCCAGGAACAAAAAAAGGAACTTAAATGCATTGTATTTAGTAGTAACTTATGACCTAAATCATTACCAAAACTTAATTACTACATTGCTGAGCAATTATTGCTAAACAATTATTCAAAGAAGTTTAAGTCTCTTCAACAGCCACTGATTTTATGTATAAACATTTTCTATGAATGTCAACATCATTGACAATGAACTTTTCAGGGAGAATTTGAAGTAAATTAATACGCTGACAAACCTGAAATTAATGAGACTTCAGTGAAAATAATCTTTGGTTCCAATGTATGACTGTTTGATAAAAGTTTTGCTGTATTCAAGCCGCAAGTTTATTTTGAAATCAGGATGGGTTCATTATCACAATGTTAGAATGATAATTAGGATTAAGAAGAAAGCGAAATTGAAAACTTGAAATAACATGATAGATTTTAATAAAATTTCCAATACCAAATAATATTTTGAAAAATAGACCACTTTGCTGGTTAGAGAATTACTGGAAATAAAGTGGAATAGGTTTAAATTAAAAAAAAAGTTTTCTTGACATTTTAGAAAGTAAAATAAACTTTAAATAAAACTATTATTATAAAGTAAAACAATTGCATAGGTGATTAGAAAAATTACTATCTGAAAATATGTGAGATAAATAATCTTAAAATATAATATATCACACAGTAATTTAGACAAAAATCTAAATACAAACTTTTAAAAAAATATACAGTCCATGAAATTCTCCAGACCAAAATACTAGAATGGGTAGCCTTTCCCTTCTCCAGGGTATCTTCCCAACCCAGGGATCAAACCAGGGTCTCCTATATTGCAGTGGATTCTTTACCAACTGAACTATCAGGGAAGCCTTTAAAAAAAAATTAACAGTGTAAAGAGTCAGAACAATTAAGGTGGTTTCCTTATTTTATTATTATTATCAATTCATATTATTTATTTTTCATAGTATGGTTATATATAGATAAGTATTGGTAAAAAGTGAAAGGCTCTCAATCTTTCTATTATAAAAATATCTGTCTGCACAGTATCAATAATCCAGATTTTTAAAAAGAGAAAGTCTTATCCCTTCTTTACCTATGTTGGAGGTAGGAACTTCTAGAAATGAAGACTCTACTAATTGAACATTCAGAATTCTAAAAATGGTGTGCTATGTGATTTGGCCCCATCCAGCAAAAGAAGCAAAATTAATGGGCAAATTATGAAGCAAAATAAGATCTTAGACCTTTAACAAACTAATAAATGTTGGTGTAATTTAGGAATAATTGAAGAGGATTTGTGAAAGCTTAACCTTTGTATATTGTATATATAAAATATACATTTTCCTGATATTTTTTAGGAGAAAGAAGAGGCAAGGAGTGAGAGACAGAGAAGGGGGAGAGGGAGACAGAGGGGAGGAGGAGGAGGAAGAAAGAAATGAAAGGTAGCAGGTGCTTTGCTTTTCTATAGTAGATCATCTGTCCAGGAAAATACTGTTTGGCAATATAGAGCAATTAAAAAATTATGGAGACTGTGGAAGGTATGAAGGAGATCTATATATGATCCAGTCTCTGATAAACTTGTGGCAGAATGCAACTTTATTCCACTCACCATAAACTTGTGCACTTTTCCAGTATTTCTTAAAGTGTGGGCACTGCCTTGGTTATAATTTTTGAGGTTCTTTTTGAAGTGTAGATATGTACATGTCCTACAAAATTACCAGATGATAATCATGTATAAATAAATCAGATAAAGAACATGATTAAGTGTGCAACAGCAAAAGTGTTAAAGAATATGTATGGTATGATTAATAATACAGTTTCAAAGACGAGGCAAACTTTGTTAAAATGTAGCATATCAATACAGTCAAGTTTAAACTTCATTAATATTTATCAAATGACATTGCATATATTTATTTCCTGATAAATGTAAGCAAAAATAAGCTTATTAAAATATAATGCTAGGGAAATGGACAGGAAATAGTGATTCTGCTTACATGGATGGAAAAATATATTAAAAACAATTATTTAATGATAAACTCATGTTATTTAAAAAGCTGCTGCTTTTGAGAAGAACTTATAGTAAGTAAGCTTCATATTACTACTGCACTGTATTCTTGAAATTAAAACAAAGTAAATTCTAATATTATAAATAATATTCTTTTAATCCTGTGACAGTTGAAACAAATACTTATGTTTTTCTTTGCATTTTAAATAAATATAGTTATTTATATACATAAATAAATGTTATTATATATATTTATATATATAGAAATATAGTTAGCCCTCTTTTAGCTCTTCCTGCCTCAATTTTATCCCAAAATAACAGATTATTTTGAGGAGGAGAGAGCTCCACTGAATGTTTTCTTTTAAATAAACCACTATACCTCCCTGAAATACATAATGACTATTCCATAGGAAGTAATCTGAATATGAGACTAATTCTCATCATATTAAATATTAAAATGTCAGCTAGGTACAAAGCTCTATACCTATCCTTTCTTAACTGGAGTATGCTCTGAAACCCAAAGCATATCATTCATTTGACTTCAAGAAACCAGGAACACCACTAGCCTGAACCCAAATAAACTCTGTGCCCTTGCTCAGAAAGTTATCATAGTTTCATAAGAACTGATAGTCATATTCTCTAAGAAATTGCAGCTTATTCAACTTCTATTCAAGTATATAATTGCTAAGTAGTACTAAATCTCTTTAATTCTACTGAATTTTTCTAATAGCCCCAGAATTATCTACTGATTTCCTTTTTGTTTGTGTTTTATTCGTATGGTTTGGATTGCTTCTTTTCCTAAAATTCCCTAATTAAAATTAAGATCTTTAATACATTACTCATTTGTAGGTCTACACTGTGGGTTGTCTTAGTAGGTGGAATTCAATTTTATTTTTAATGACACCTGACTGTTGAAAACACTTTATATGAAGAAGCTCTTCAATCTGTTTAGAAAAAAATAACTCCAACTATAGATCATTATAACAAAGTTCCATAAAGTATAGTAAGCTAAACTTCATTAATTTTAGTAATTCTTTCAAGTTAAACACACATTACAAACATGCATAGATAAAAAAAAATATGGCATTAATAAGCAGTTAGTTCAAAGCAAATAACAGTGACACAGAATATTTTTTTCTCTAATTCTTTATAAAAATACTTGTATTACATATAAAATATAATATATCTAATAATTATAAACAGTTAATCTTCCATGCTTTTGAAATTTTGATTCTTCTTCAGTCAGAAAATTTTAACTAATTAATTGATTGAGTTCAGTTTAGTCACTCAGTCAATTCTGACTCTTTGTGACCCCATGGACTGCAGCATGCCAGGCTTCCCTGTCCATTACCAACTCCTGTATCTTACTCAAACTCATGGCCATCAAGTCTGATGCCATTCAACCATCTTATCCTCTGTCATCCTCTTCTCTATCTGCCTTCAATCTTCCCAGGCATGAGGGTCTTTTCCAAGGAGTCTATTCTTTTCAACAGGTGGCCAAAGTATTGGAGTTTCAGCCTCAGCATCAGTCCTTCCAACAAATATTCAGCACTGATTACATTTAGGATGGACTGGTTGGAACCCCTTGCTGTCCAAGGGACTGTCAAGAGTCTTCGTCAACACCACAGTCCAAAAGCATCACTTCTTCGGGACTCAGCTTTCTTTATAGTCCAACTCTCACATCCATACATGACTACTGGAAAAACCATAGCCTTGAATACACAGACCTTTGTTGACAAAGCAATGTCTCTGCTTTTGAATATCTGTCTAGGTTGGTCATAACTTTTCTTCCAAGGAGCAAGCCTCTTTTAATTTCATGGTTTCAGTCACCATCTGCAGTGATTTTGGAACCCCCCAAAATAGTCTGTCACTGTTTCCATTGTTTCCCCATCTATTTGCCATGAAGTGATGGAAACAGATGCCATGATCTTAGTTTTCTGAATGTTGAGTTTTAAGCCAACTTTTTCACTCTCCTCTTTCACTTTCATCAAGAGGCTCTTTAGTTCTTCTTCACTTTCTGCCATAAAGGTGGTGTCATCTTTGTATCTAAGGTTATTGACATTTCTCTCTGCAATCTTGATTCCAGTTTGTGCTTCATTTAGCCTGGTAATTCCCATGATATACACTGCACATAAGTTAAATAAGCAGGGTGACAATATACAGCCTTGACATACTCCTTTCATGAATTGGAATCAGTCTGTTGTTCGTGTGCAGTTCTAACTGTTGCTACTTGACCTGCATGCAGATTTCTCAGCAGCCAAGTAAGGTGGTCTGGTATTCCTATTTCTTTAAGAATTTTCTGTAGTTTGTTGTGATCCACACAGTCAAAGATTTTGGAGTAGCCAATAAGCAGAGGTGGATGTTTTTTTTCTGGAACTCTCGTGGTTTTTTGATGATCCAGTGGATGTTGGCAATTTGATCCCTGGTTCCTCTGCCTTTTATAAATCCAGGTGGAACATCCAGAAATTCACGGTTCATGTACTGTTGAAGTCTGGCTTGGAGAATTTTGAAAATTACATTGTTTGCGTGTAAAATGGGTGCAATTGTGCAGTAGTTTGAACATTCTTTGGCATTGCCTTTCTTTGGGATTTGAATGAAGACTGACTTTTTCCTCTGACCTTGGCCACTACTGAGTTTTCTAAATTAGCTGGCATATTGAGTACAGCACTTTCACAGCATCATCTTTTAGGATTTGAAATAGCTCAACTGGAATTCCATCACATCCACTAGCTTTGTTTTTGTTTTTTTAATTCAATTTATTTATTTTAATTAGAGGCTAATTACTTTACTGCTTCCTAAGGCCCACTTGACTTCACATTCCAGGATGTCTGGCTCTAGGTGAGTGATCACACCATCGTGGTTATCTGGGTCATGAAGATCTTTTTTGTATGGTTCTTCTGTGTATTCTTGCCACCTCTTGTTAATATCTTCTGCTTCTATTAGGTCCATACCATTTCTGTCCTTTATTGTGCCCATTTTTGCATGGAATGTTCCCTTGGTAACTCTAATTTTTTTGAAGAGATCTCTAGTTTTTCCCATTCTATTGTTTTCCTCTATTTCTTTGCACTGATCACTGAGGAAAGCTTTCTTATCTCCCCTTGTTATTCTCTGGAACTGTATTCAAATGTGTATCTTTACTTTTCTCCTTTGCCTTTAGCATCTCTTATTTTCTCAGCTATTTGTAAGGCCTCTTCTGATAACTATTTGCCTTTTTGCATTTCTTTTTTTGGGGGATGATCTTGACCATTGCCTGTACAATGTCACAAACCTCCATCCATAGTTCTTCAGGCACTCTATCAGATTGAATTAGTTGATTCTATTAGTTAATTTTACTGTAATCACAAAGGATATGATTTAGATCATACCTGAATGGTCTAATGGCTTTCCCTACTTTCTTCAATTTATGTCTGAATTTGTCAATAAAGAGTTCATGATCTGAGCCACAGTCAGCTCCTGTTCTTATTTTTGCTGACCATATAGAGCTTTTCCATCTTCGGCTGCAAAGAATATCATCAATCTGATGATGTCCATGTATAGAGTTTTCTCCTGTGTTGTTGGAAGAGGGTGTTTGATATGATCCATATGTTCTCTTGGCAAAGCTCTGTTAGCCTTTGACCTGCTTCGTTTTGTACTCCAAGGCCAAATTTGCCTGTCAACCCAGGTATCTCTTGACTTCCTACTTTTGCATTCCAGTCCCTTATAATGAAAAGTATATATATATTTTGAGTGTTAGTTCTAGAAGGTCTTGTAGGTCTTCATAGAACCATTCCACTCCAGCTTCTTCAGCATCACCAGTCAGGGCATAGACTTAGATTACTGTGACATTGAATGGCTTGCCTTGGAAACAAATAAAGGTCATTCTGTCATTTTTGAGATTGCATCCAAGTACTGCATTTCAGACTCTTGTTGACTACAATGACTACTCAATTTCTTCTAAAGGATTCTTGCCCACAGTAGTAGATATAATGGTCATCTGAGTTAAATTCAGCCATTCCAGTCCATCTTAGTTCTCTGGTTCCTAAAACGTAGATGTTCACTCTTGCTATCTCCTGTTTGACCACTTCAAATTTGCCTTGATTCATGGACCTAACATTCCAGGTTCCTATGAAATTTTGCTCTTTACAGCATCCTATTAACTTCCATCATCAGTCACACCCACAGTTCAGTGTTGTTTTTGCCTTGGCTCTCTGTCTTCATTCTTTCTGGAGTTATTTCTCCATTGATCTCCAGTAGAATACTGGGCACCTACTGATGTGGGGAGTTCATCTTTCAGTATCCTATCTTTTTGCCTTTTAATACTGTTCATGGGGTTCTCAAGACAAGAATACTGAAATGGTTCACCATTCCCTTCTCCAGTGGACCACATTTTTTCAGAAATCTCCACCATGACCCATTTGTCTTGGGTGGCCCTACACAGCATGCGTCATAGTTTCTTTGAGTTAGACAAGGCTGTGTTCCATGTGATCATTTGTTTAGTTTTCTGTGATTGTGGTTTTCATTCTGTTGGCTGTCTGATGTATAAGAAGTTTATGGAAGAAGCCTGATGGGAGACACTGACTGAGGGGGAAACTTGGTCTTGTTCTGATGTGCGGGGCCATTCTCAGTAAATCTTTAATCCAATTTTCTGTTGATGGATGGGGCTGCACTCCCTCTCTGTTTGACTTGAGACCAAACTATGGTAGAGGTAATAAAGATAATGGCAACCTCCTCCAAAAGGTCCCATACAGGCACTGCTACATTCAGTGCCCCAAACTCTGCAGCAGGCCACCGCTGACTCATGCCTCTGCCGGAGACTCCTGGACACTCATAGGTAAGTCCAGATCAGTCTCTTGTGGAGTCACTGCACCTTTCTCCTGGGTCCTGGTGTCTACCAGGTTTTGTTTGTGCCCTCCAAGAGTCTGTTTCCCCATTCCTGTGTAAGTTCTGATGGCTCTATGGTGGCGTTAATGGTGACCTCATCTAAGAGAGCTTATGCCATACCCGGGTGTGCTGCACCCAGAGAGAGCCCCTGCCCCTGTGTCAGGCCACTGCTGACCCGTACCTCTGCCAGAGACACTCAAACACAGTTCTGGCTCAGTCTCTGTGTGGTCTCTGGGTCCTGGTGTGCACAAGGTTTGTTTGAGCCCTCAGAGTGTCTTTGGTGGGTATGGGGTTTAATTCTAAATGTGATTTTGCCCGTCCTAAGGGGGGCTCCTTAATTGATTAAGGCTCCTAAGAGCCTTGCTGGGGCTCTCCTTAATTGATTAAATTGCATAATATATCAACATTTCTACTCCTACACTTGAACATGAGTAGAACTGAGCAAGCAGTTGGTATGTAATAAAACATTACTTAATGAGCAATATAAACATATGCAAATGCACAAGGAATAGTAAGTTAAAACCTTATGTTTTTAATTATAAAAAATAAAATGTTTTTTAAAATTTATATCTGGATTTTATTTTGGGAGGGTATTCAACTTCTCATAGAAGGAAAATGCTATAAATACTGATTTATACTTTAGTGATATGTTAGCTTTTCAGTAAGAGGTTCTGCCCACACATCTAGTGATGAATTAACTTTGAATCAATGTGACCAAACTAAAAACTCTAGCATAGCCAGCAATGTTTTAGATCTACTCAGTCTGAGAAAATTTGTTTTAGGGAGTCTCTTGAAGAAAGGTATGAACAACTTAGAGTGCAAATATATGTTTATATATTAGTATTAGTATATATTACTATTATTAGTAACATGTTCATCAGCTCACATAGTTACTATGTGTCTGTGTGATAAGATCTTTGAAGATATACTGTAAATTAAAGGAACATGCTCATATTGACAATGGGAGACAGGATATGAGCAGAACTCAAACTATTTTTCCTGATTTATCCTCCATATAAGCAGTCCCTAGCTATACCCACCCCTGTTTATTTTTCTACATTCTGGGGATTTCTCATAGTTTCCAGTTTCTGCTTCTTTCTCCCACCCCAGGAGTCGTAATGCTTCCCTCTATAGTCTTTTATATTTGATGTTCAAGAAGGGAGCCAGAAGTTGCCACTAATTCACCATCTTGGTGTAAACCAACCCTGTTGACAGTTTATTGATGCAATAAAAATTTAAATAATTGTATTGTCAGTAAGCATTATTTAGAAATTGTTTGTAGCAGATACCGTTTACTCACCTAGCATTCTTTCAAAATTTCCTTATTTTCATATATATATATATATGTGTGTGTGTGTGTGTGTGTGTGAGTGTGTGTTTTATATATATATATATATAACTATATGTATATAATTATCCTTCTCCACACAACCATTAAGCCAACAATGATAAATTCAGACTCTAGCTATCACTGCTTTAAAAATATTGCAAATCTATTCTGTTCAATTACACATAATGGGAAGTTTGCTGAAAAAGGTATTTTCTGAATGTGATGATCCACATTTCTTTTAATGTCTGGATTTAAAACCTAGAATTGTTACAGCCTTTTTTTATCCTCCTGAAGATTAAGCTCATAGATAAACAGGTAGGAGTCAGAAGAGTCTTAGGAAGTGGATCTGATTCCTGAAGTACTGCATCTAGCACTACCCTACTTCTGGATTTTATTATAAAGAAGGATACATTTCTTACTATTTAAGCCAATTTGGAGTTTGGAATTTTTGTTACTTGACAATAAAGGTAGTCTTATTGATGTGTTTAAGTCAGTTTATCAAAAGTGTTTTAAAGTTGTGTATATATATAGTTAATTAAGTTTCTTGACGTATGAGAGTTTAATGATATATAATATCAGTTGACAGTGAGGATGAAATTGTTGAAATTGGAAACTTCCCAACCAAGGAAAGAAAGTTCACTGGAAAAAAATTTAAAAACCCAAACACATCAAATGAAAATTTTCATTGTGTTGATAAGTATTGCAAAAATGAGTTTTCTACTTTTTAAATTATATTTAATACACAGCTGTGGAACTAAGCCAAAGTAATTATTTATTGCTTTATAGGTCTAGGAAAGGTACCTACTGAATTCTAAACTGCTCTGTGTGGGTAAACAATAATAACACTTTGCTTACTGTTTGTTAATGTAATTTTCCAATCAGTCCTAAACTACTAAAAATGTACTGTTTTAGAAAAGGTTTACAACTCTATGTTACTTTAACTTTATTTAAGGAGGTCTATTTTAAGTCTGATACCTACATTGTCTTCTGAATGCTAACAAGGAAAACTCATATGCTTTTCTTTTTTTTTTTTTTATTTTACAAGTGTCCCATTTTATGTTGGTCTTGATTTAGTGGGGAGATCTAACATGTTGTGAGTTTTTTTTTTTTTCCCCTTAATCTTTATAAGGGCACCAAGGAGCTTCATTATTTATATGAGGAAGAAGCCAAACAGATTAAGTATGATTGTACACAGGACCAACTTATTTCCCACTTTTATAAAACATAACAAAAGCATTAACATTTATAAATATCAGAATAATTTTTAAAACTGATGCAGCCGTTATGTAGAAGAGTATGGAGAGTCCTTAAAAAATAGGAATAAATCTACCACATGACCCAGAACTCCCACTACTAGGTATATACCCTGAGAAAACTACAATTCTAAAAGACACATGTACCCCAGTATTCACTGCAGCACTATTTACAATAACTACGACATGGAAGCAACCTAGATGTCCATCAACAGATAAATGGATAAAGAAGATGTGGTACATATATATATAATGGGATATTATTCAGTGACAAAAAAGAAAATTTGAGTCAGTTCTAGTGAGGTGGATGAACCTAGAGTCTATTATACAAAATGAAGCAGGCCAGAGGAAAACAAATATCATGTGTTAGTACATATATATGGAAACTAGGAAAATTGTAATGATGAACCTACTTGCAGGGAAGGAATAGAGACACATATGTAGAGAACAGACTGTGGCAAACAGAGGGTTAAGAGAGAGTAGGACTAATGGAGAAGAGGCATTGACATATATATACACTGTCATGTGTTAAATGGATAGCTGGTGAGAAATTGCTGTGTAAAACAGGGAGCCCAGCCTGGGACTCTGATGACCTAGATGGGTGGGACTGGGAAGAGGAGGGAGGTTCAAGAGGGAGGGGACACATGCATAATTGTGGCTGATTCATGTTGTTTATGGCAAAACTCAACACAACAATGTAAGGCAATTTCCTCCATTGAAAAATGAATTTAAAAAGAATGATTTTAATAAGATAGAAAGTCTCTTATGTATATCATCTTTCTCTGTGTGTGCATACTCAGTCATGTCTGACATTTGTAATCCCATGAGTTGTAGCCCTCCCAGGCTCCTCAGTCCATGGCATTTTCCAGGCAAGAGTACTGGAGTGAGTTGCCATGTCCTCCTCTAGGGGATTTTCCCAACCCAGGAATAGAACCTACATCTCTTATATTGCAGGATAATTCTTTACTACTGAGCCACCAGGGAAGCCTGAAAGAAAATTATAACTATTTAAAGTTGTTGGCACTGTTTGAGCATACTCATTTCCCTAGATAATACTAACTTTGTATTTTGTTCTTTTAAAACCCTTGCGAATGATAAAATTGAGAGTCTGTTCAATTTAGTTTTGATATCCTTTGATTGAGCTTCCCAGGTGGCTCAGCAATAAAGAATTCACCTGCCAATGCAGGAGATGTGGATCTGATCCTTGGGTCAGGAAGATCCCCTGGAGAAAAAAATAGCAACTCACTTCAGTATTCTTGCCTGAGAAATCCCATGGACAGAGGAGCCTGGCAAGCTATAGTCTATGGGGTTGCAGAAGAGTTGGACATGACAGCGATTAAACAAAAAGAAATTGTTTGGTTATAAAGAGGTTAAAAACAGACACAATATTATCACAGTAGAAACACTACAAAACACAGCTAAATAATGTACTTCTTAGAGAAAGTCCAACTTTCTATCATTGGCATTTTAGGGTAGGGATTTTCAGATACTCTGCAATAAAATCAGGAGGTTCCCATGTGGCGCTAGGGGCAAAGAACCTGCCTGCCAATGCAGGAGACTAAGAAACATGAGTTCAATCCCTAGATTAGGAAGATCTCCTGGAGGAGGAGTATTCTTGTCTGGAGAATCCCATGAAAAGAGGAGCCTGATGGGCTACAGTCCATAGCATCACGAAGGGTCAGACATCACTCAAGCTTCTTGTCATGAACTTTGGATTTACTTTCTTCTCACTCTCCTTCCACTCTCCACACACCCTGTAAACAGACCAAAGTAAACACCTATCTCCACCTATGACAAACCCTTTTTTCTGCCAACAAATAAAAACTAGTGCTTGGCAATGAAATTTGGAACTAGGGGCACTGGGCCAACTTTTGCATTATATGCATCACAGGACACAAAGAAAATGAGTATGTAAAGAAAAAAAAATGAAAAGGCAAGAGGAAAGAGATACAGAAACTACTCATCTAGTTATCAAGGGAGAATGATGGAGTCAACTTGTCTATAAGTTCTGTGTGGTCACCAAATAAAAGTTTAGATTAAGTCAAGGGCATCCTTGGTGTTTATGCTAATCAGTCTTCCTAGTGAGCCTTAGAGCTATGACAGTTTAACAATAACCTGAAACTTGGTGACGATAGCTATATGACGGTGCACCATTTCTACAGTATAACGGTTCACCTGTACATAGTAATTGGTTCTGTGATTACTCTTGCCAATTATCCCTAGAGACGAGTTGTTATAGTATTGTATCTATTTCAAATTATCTTGTTTCTCTTAATTTCCTGTCAGAATTTGTTAAAGGAGACTTTTAGAAAAACAAAAAGCAAATCTGGTCAACATTTTATATTCAACCGCTTTTTTAAAAGTGTAGGCTATAAAAAGCAGTCTTTTGTTTAAGCATAAATGAAAAAATAATCAATTATATTCTTTGGCTCATAATCTCTGCAGAAGAAATATGATTTGGTACAGAATTATTGAAGACATTTATTTTTATCAAAGAGATTTTACTTCAATAATTTTCTATAGGGCATATGTACAAATGTTTATGATTTTACATTGCAAAATAATATATAAAACCAAATATGTAATTTAGATGAGTTTTTATGAAAGCTGTCCCTGTAAGTTTTATTAAAATATAATTAAGTCAATAATAAAAGTGTCTAGACTTTTGCCAAGTTTTTGTCAATGAACTCTTGTTCAAGTTAATTTAGAATGGAAATGTGTAAATGCATGTTTATAATATTTTACTTTTTTCATGTTAGGGTTTTAAAAGAAAACATTGGATATGGGAGTCATGTTGTTGTTTAGTCAAGAAATCATGTCTGACTCTGTCACCCCATGGACTGTAAACACCAGGCTCTTCTATCCATGGGATATCCAAGGCAATAATGCTGGAGTGGATTGTCATTTCCTCCTCCAGGGGATCTTCCCAACCGAGGGACCAAACCCGCATCTCCTGCATTGCAGGTGGATTCTCTACTGCTGAGTCACCAGGGAAATCCATGAGAGTCATACAGAAAATCACACATTTATCACTTTTAGTGTGGTAAATCTGAATGGAGGAATCTGATATAGAATTCTGGGAGGAAGCAGTCTTTCCATTCTGCTAGATATACTCACCCAAGTTTAGAACTTGAGATCTGTGCCTAAGGGAGATTGTACTTGTAGCACCTACGAAACTTGCCTAACTTTATTAAATGGGACATATTGTCTCTCTCATATTAAGACATATAAAAAAACAGAAAGGGATGAATTTTATAGACGTTTGTAAGAAAGCAGATCATCAGTATAGTTCAGGAGGTCTATTTCTTGGAAATGGACTTGTTGAGGTATCCAATTTTCAGCTATCTAAAGAAAAAAAAAATTAAGAAAATGACAGAGCACCTAAGAATAGTAATACTATACCATCTTGTTAAGGGCTTCCCTGGTGGCTCAATGGGAAAGAATCTGCCTGCCAACACAGGTGATGTGGGTTCAATCCCTGGGTCAGGAAGATCCCCTAGAGAAGGAAATGTCAACCCACTTCAGTATTCATGTCTGGGAAGACCATAGACAGAGGAGCCTGTCAGGCTACAGTCCATGGGGTTGCAAAAGAGTCAGACATGACAGAGCAAATAAACAATAACAGCAACACTTTATTAAACAACAGAACTCAAGCCACTGTATTTTAGGTTATTACTATTCCACTAATTAATTAATTTATACATAGGGAAAAGAGTGTAAGGAGTGAGAAGAAGGATTGGAGACATTTCTCAGGTAAGAGTCATCATAGCAAAAAGAGACAGTTGCAGAGAGAATCCTCAAAAAAAAAATTTTTTTTTCTTCTTCTTTAATAACACCTATATTTTTCTCATTTATTTTTAAAATGTGTTTTATTGAAGTATAGTTGACTTATGCTGCTGCTGCTAAGTTGCTTCAGTCATGTCCGACTCTGTGCAACCCCTTGGACTGCAGCCTACCAGGCTTCTCCATCCATCGGATTCTCCAGGCAAGAACACTGGAGTGGGTTGCCATTTCCTTCTCCATAGTTGACTTATAATTTGTGTTCATTTCTACAATATAACAAAATAATTCAGCTATACAAATATATTGTTTTCCCTTATGGTTTATCACAGTAGATTGGATATAGTTTCCTGTGCTATGCAATAGGACCCTGTTGTCCTACTATATCCATTCACCACATAATCATTTGCACCTACTAATCCTGAATCCCAATCCATCCCTTCCTCACTTCCCCTTTGGCAACCACAATGTCTGTTTTTTCCAAAGATAAGTCCACTTGTGTCGTATTTTATATTCCACATATAAGTGATATCATAGGTATTTGACTTCATCTGATTTACTGCTTTAGATACATCCATATTGCTGCAAGTGGCCAGATTTCATTCTTTTTTTTATGTTGGAGTAACAAGGGAAAAGGAGTATGTCAAGGCTGTATATTGTCACCCTGCTTATTTAACTTATATGCAGAGTACATCATGAGAAACACTGGGCTGGAAGAAGCACAAGCTGGAATCAAGATTGCCGGGAGAAATATCAATAACCTCAGATATGCAGATGACACCACCCTTATGGCAGAAAGTGAAGAGGAACTAAAAAGCCTCTTGATGAAAGTGAAAGAGGAGAGTGAAAAAGTTGGTTTAAAACTCAACATTCAGAAAACGAAGATCATGGCATCTGGTCCCATCACTTCATGGGAAATAGATGGGGAAACAGTGGAAACAGTGTCAGACTTTATTTTTGGGCTCCAAAATCACTTCAGATGATGACTGCAGCCATGAAATTAAAAGACACTTACTCCTTGGAAGGAAAGTTGTGACCAACCTAGACAGCATATTGAAAAGCAGAGACATTACTTTGCCAACAAAGGTCTGTCTAGTCAAGGCTATGGTTTTTCCTGTGGTCATGTATGGATGTGAGAGTTGGACTGTGAAGAAAGCTGAGCACTGAAGAATTGATGCTTTTGAACTGTGGTGTTGGAGAAGACTCTTGAGAGTCACTTAGACTGCAAGGAGATCCAACCAGTCCATTCTAAAGGAGATCAGTCCCGGGTGTTCATTGGAAGGACTGATGCTACAGCTGAAACTCCAGTACTTTGGCCACCTCATGAGAAGAGTTGACTCATTGGAAAAGACTCTGATGCTGGGAGGGATTGGGGGCAGGAGGAGAAGGGGACGACAGAGGATGAGATGGCTGGATGGCATCACTGACTAGATGGACGTGAGTCTGGCTGAACTCCGGGAGTTGGTGATGGACAGGGAGGCCTGGCATGCTGCCATTCATGGGGTCGCAAAGAGTTGGACATGATTAAGCGACTGAACTGAATTGAACTGAATATTCTATTGAATAAATGTATCATGTCTCCTTTATCCATTCATCTGTTGATGGATATTTAGGTTGTTTCAATGTCTTGTCCACTGTAAATGGTGCTGCTATGAACGTAAGGGTGAACACAACTCTTCAAATTATTATTTTGTCTGGTTATATGCCCAGGCTGCTGCTGCTGCTGCTGCTAAGTCGCTTCAGTCGTGTCTGACTCTGTGCAACCCCATGGACTGCAGCCTACCAGGCTTCTCCTTCCATGGGATTCTCCAGGCAAGAACACTGGAGTGGGTTGCCATTTCCTTCTCCAAGGCATGAAAGTGGAAAGTGAAAGTGAAGTTGCTCAGTCGTGTCTGACTCTTAGCGACCCCATGGACTGCAGCCTACCAGGCTCCTCCATCCATAGGATTTTCCGGGCAACAGTACTGGAGTGGGGTGCCAATGCTTTCTCCCATATGCCCAGGAATAGCACTGAATAACAACTTATTTTCAAGCCAAGGAAAACCCATGTCAAATAGCAACACAGTAGATGGAGCTATTGCTAATTGTAACCAAAGTTAAATCATGGTTTTTGTAGTATAATTATTAGGATCAACAGATGACCTAAACTATCATTAAGGAATCTACTAACATAATATTTCCATTTGACACATAAGTGTTAACAAATGAACCTAGTTATTAATAAAATTTTTGCCATCCATCTGAATCAAATTTGTGTGTTTAACTGAAGATATAGTTCTGTTATGTGTGCATAAACTAAGACCTGCTGCTGCTGCTGCTGCTAGGTTGCTTCAGTCGTGTCCAACTCTGTGTGACCCCATAGATGGCAGCCCACCAGGCTCCGCCGTCCCCGGGATTCTCCAGGCAAGAACGCTGGAGTGGGTTGCCATTTCCTTCTCCAATGCATGAAAGTGAAAACTGAAAGTGAAGTCACTTAGTCGTGTCCGACTCTTCGTGACCCCATGGACTGCAGCCCACCAGGCTCCTCTGTCCATGGGCTTTTCCAGGCAAGAGTACTGGAGTGGGTTGCCATTGCCTTCTCCAAACTAAGACCTAGCATCAGTAAATTGGTGTCAGAGTTAGGTTAAAAACATGGGCATGACTTAGCCTGGTAGGCTGCAGTCCATGGGGTCACACAGAGTCAGACACTACTGAAGCGACTTAGCAGCAGCAGCAGCAGCAGCCTGGGCATATAACCAGACAAAATTATAATTTGAAGAGTTGCGTTCACCCTTACGTTCATAGCAGCACCATTTACAGTGGACAAGACATTGAAACAACCTAAATATCCATCAACAGATGAATGGATAAAGGAGACACGATACATTTATTCAATACAATATTCAGTTCAGTTCAGTTCAGTCGCTTAGTCATGTCCATGTTTGTCCATGTCCATGTCTGGGCAGTGTTCCAGTGCCCAGAGTTCCTTTCAATATACTACATTATCTGTTTCTCAGTCAAAATAGTGTTACTGCTTCAGTACATTGAGAGCTTGGGCAGTCTGAGTTAATTTTTTTTCCAAAGTTGTCTCAACTAGATGATATGAGAAACTACATCCTCATAAATAAAATGTGTTATTACTTAGGTGGTATTATAGGGAATTTATTTCTTTTTAGAGATGTGCAAAGATCTTGAGTCTTCCTGTCACCAACTCATTTGAGGACAACATGAAGCCTGATTTAATTAGAAGTTTAATGAAGGTTGAAGTCAGTTGGAGAGACTCCAATGTTAAAATATGTACTTTTATTTCATGTGCATAACTTTGTCATAATGTATCACCTCTAATAACAGAATGTAAATTGCAACATCTGGGTAACAATGTTATATTTTAGAACTATTTATTCACCTTTTGCCACACATCAGGAAAATAAAAACAGTAGCTATTCATACTTATATTGGAGGAAACAAACATAAAATGAATGGAATGTGTTGTGTACCTTTTAGTGTTTAACTCTTTGGGAGATCTTCATCATCATTTAAAAATGAACAGTGTTTTTATGTTTGTGTCAAACATCTCAAGTCTTATCAGTAAGTTTATTAAAACTGTCACAGTGAAAGTCAACAAGTAGTAAGGGACTCTGCTAAACAAATAAACACAAACTACTCTTTTAGTCCCTAGATTGGCCTTCCTAACTTTATATTGGTGATGACATTAGGTTTTTGTGTGAAAGATGTCATTTTAGTAACCATACAATCTCCAGTGGGCTGTTGTAGTCTATAGCATATGTTCTTGCTGTCATTTAGTTACTAAGTCATGTCTGACTTTTCGAGACCCCATGGGCTGTAGCCTACCAGGTTCCTCTGTCCATAGGATTTCCCAGGTAAGACTACTGGCAAGAGTTGCCATTTCTTTCTCCAGAGGATCTTCCTGATACCCAATGTTGGGACCAAACCCATGCCACCTGCATTGGCAAGCAGACTCTTTACTGCTGAACCACCAGGAAAGCCCCTAGCATAGGTTATGATCCTTTAAGAGATTATTATTTTCAGTGCTTTGTGTCACAAAGGACATGATTATAAAGCTTATTTTAAGAACATAAATTACAGTGGCATTTCTTTATTGGATATATGAGGATGGAATTCCTAATTCTCACTTTAAACATTTATTACTTATTAAAAATTGGTTTTTCATCCAGGTAATAATTTTATCAAACTTCTAGTGTGAACATATAAAGAAAAAGGACAAGCAAAGGAAAAACAAAAGCAAAGGAAAGACAAAAAGAAAGTGTAGGACTTAGAGGAATCTAGGTTTCTTGAGAATGTATGTATTATGCTAAACATGCTTTTCAAAAACCCACAGTAATAAAAAATTACATGGGAGTATCCTAGTGCCAGAGAAGCAGAGTCAGAGGAAAAAAATAAGAAGATATGAATTTATTTAATAAAAAAATAAGTAGAAGAAAGACTTTCATTTTCAGCTTCTATAGTTGCAGTTGCCCCAGCAGTTCCTACAATATGCAAAATCTAAACAAACTGAAAATCAATAAACTATTCTTGTACTCAGCAGATAACTGACATCACAGGGCAAATTGTCACTCTGAATTCTGGAGCAGAAGCCACAGGGGCCATAATAAACTGGTTGCAATTCTTGAGAGATCAATTTGACCAACTCCTAAAACCTGTCTGCACACGAGTATGAGAGTGAGAAACTCATGGGAATAACAGTCTTGGGAAGGGGGCATATTTTCTTGGGTTCTGCCTACAGGAGCCCCACCTGAGTTTTATGGTGAAATTCTAGAAAGATCCCCTTATGGCTCATGAGGGCAGGGGAGAAGAGTAATCATTGTGAAATATGTCAAATTCTTCATAAAAATGGCCCATTCCTCAAGGAAAACACATCACCAGACTGCGTACCAGGTGATTTTAATTAAAATACATTCTGGAAGGACACAATTATAGCAATAATCATAAGATCAGTGATTGCCAGATTTTGAAGGATGATAAAAGATTTGAACAAGTAAAGTATATGGTAATTACGAGGGAGGTGAAACTGCTCTGTATGGTACTGTTATTGTGGATTCATGACACTGTGCATTTGTCAAAGAATGAACCTCAGTATACACAAATCAATGCAAGTCAGTTAGGAAATCAGATGGTCCCAGGATGAAATGTAGACTGTAAGAAGAGGATAAAATGTATTACAAATGCATGAAAAAAATCTCACTGAGGGGCGGTGAAGGAAAAATGTGGGTCTAAGTGACTTTAGAAAGGAGTAGTTTGTAAGACTAAAGGCAAGAGACACTGTGCTAAGTAATGTACTCTTATTGATGTTATTTCCCAAGGGAGTACAGGATGTCAGTTCTGATACCAATATATGCATTTATGGGAACTGGACAATTAAGCAAATGCATGGCAAAATGTGGGAGTCACGTTTCTCATTGTTACTGTGAGAAGTTACAGATTAGGAAGGGGAGGAGTCTAGAATTGTCTATATAGTAATGGGTTGGAGTTAGACACATCAGAATGAAATCATATTTAGCTATATATTGATACAGATGGTTACATATATAAATACTTACAAATATGTGTGTATAATATAATATACATACAAATATTTCCTTTCTCTATCTTCTTAAAAATCCTAAAATAAGGAACACCCTAGTAAAAAGGATCCCAGGAAATGTTAACTCTTAGATTATTTCAAAAATAAAAGGATCCATGGATTCTTCTATAAACGGTCAATTTTAGGACTGGGGAAAGAATATCCAAAATGAATATGAAGCATCAATGCAAAGAAAAAGAAGAAAACAATAGAATGGGAAAGACTAGAGATGTCTCCAAGAAAATTAGAGATACCAAGGGAACATTTCATGGAAAGATGGGACCAATAAAGAACAGAA
Source organism: Bos indicus x Bos taurus (assembly GCF_003369695.1). Lineage (NCBI taxonomy): Eukaryota > Metazoa > Chordata > Mammalia > Artiodactyla > Bovidae > Bos > Bos indicus x Bos taurus. The sequence continues at coordinate 21,359,018 of NC_040103.1, read as the reverse complement.
ATGGTATGGACCTAAGAGAAGCAGAAGATATTAAGAACAGATGGCAAGAATACACAGAAGAACTGTACAAAAAAGATCTTCCTGACCCAGATAATCACGATGGTGTGATCACTCACCTAGAGCCAGATGCCCTGGAATGTGAAGTCAAGTGGGCCTTAGGAAGCATCACTATGAACAAAGCTGGTGGAAGTGATGGAATTCCTGTTGAGCTATTTCAAATTCTAAAAGATGATGTTGTAAAAGTGTTGCGCTCAATACATCAGCAAATTTGGAAAACTCAGCAGTGGCCACAGGACTGGAAAAGGTCAGTTTTCATTCCAATCCCAAAGAAAGGCAATGCCAAATAATGCTCAAACTACTACACAATTGCACTCATTTCACACACTAGTAAAATAATGCTCAAAATTCTCCAAGCCAGGCTTCACCAATACATGAACATGAACTTCCAGATATTCAAGCTGGTTTTAGAAAAGGCAGAAGAACCAGAGATCAAATTGCCAACATCCACTGGATCATGGAAAAAGCAAGAGAGTTTCAGAGAAACATCTATTTCTGCTTTATTGACTATGCCAAAGCCTTTGACTGTGTGGATCACAATAAACTGTGGAAAATTCTGAAAGAGATGGGAATACCAGACCACCTGACCTGCCTTTTGGGAAACCTGTATGCAGGTCAGGAAGCAACAGTTAGAAATGGACATAGAACAATAGACTGGTTCCAAATAGGTAAAGGAGTATGTCAAGGCTGTATACTGTCACCCTACTTATTTAACTTATATGCAGAGTACATGATGAGAAACGCTGGGCTGGAAGAAGCACAAGCTGGAATCAAGATTGCCGGGAGAAATATCAATAACCTCAGATATGTAGATGACATCACCCTTATGACAGAAGTTAAGAATAACTAAAGGGCCTCTTGATGAAAGTGAAAGAGGTGAGTGAAAAAGTTGGCTTAAAGCTCAACATTCAGAAAACTATGATCATGGCATCCAATCCAATCACTTCATGGCAGATAGATGGGGAAACAGTGACTGACTTTACTTTCTCCAAAATCACTGCAGATGGTAATTTCAGCCATGAAATTAAAAGATGCTTACTATTTGGAAGGAAAGTTATGACCAGCCCAGAAAAGTGAAAGTGAAGTCGCTCAGTCGTGTCCAACTCTTTGCGACCCCATGGACTGTAGCTGATCAGTCTCCTCTGTCCATGGGATTTTCCAGGAAGAGTGCTAGAGTGGATTGCCATTTCCTTCTCCAGGGGATCTTCCCAACCCAGGAATCAAACCCGGGTCTCCCACATTGCAGGCAGACACTTTACCATCTGAGCCACCAGGGACTGCTGCATGACCAACCCAGACAGCATATTAAAAAGCAGAGACATTACTTTGTCAACAAAGGTCCATCTAGTCAAGGTTATGGTTTTTTCAGTAGTCATGTATGGATATGAGAATTGGACTACAAAGAAAGATGAGCATCGAAGAACTGATGCTTTTGAACTGTGGTGTTGGGCAAGACTCTTGAGAGTCCCTTGGACTGCAAGGAGATCCATCCAGTCCATCCTAAAGGAGATCAGTCCTGGGTGTTAATTGGAAGACTGATGTTGGAGCTGAAACTCCAATACTTTGGCCACCAGATGCAAATGGCTGACTCATTTTAAAAGACCCTGTTGCTGGGAAAGATTGAGGGCAGGAGGAGAAGGGGATAACAGAGAATGAGATGGCTGGATGGCATCACCAGCTCAATGGACATGAGTTTGGTTAAACTCTGGGAGTTGTTGATGGACAGGGAGGCCTGACATGCTGCGGTCCATGGAATCGCAAAGATTTGGACAGGACTGAGTGACTGAACTGAACTGAAATGATCTGTGGTGCTTGAAAGTAAAGAAATTCCCAAAAAATAAAGCAAAAATGAGAAAATAATTGAAAAAAAAATCTCACAATGATGGGTAAGTCAAAGGAACCAAGAACAAATGAAAAGAGGGACTAGTGGTGAAAGATGGTAAAGCTCAAGCATCAGAATAAAGTAACATTGGATTGTAATCAAAGTGTAAAGTAAATATTGTAAATCCATACTAATATTAACATGGGAATGAACACGAAATTGGGTAGAAAAGACAAATTTCCAATGGAGAACAACTCCAAATAATTTATGCAGATACTTCCCCCTCAATGAAAAGAGGAGGAATAAAATTCCTCACTAAGTGCCAGTTCTACTTAGTGAACTTCTTCTAAAGAGTATTTAATGGTTAAAAAATAAAATAAAATAATTTAAAAAAAGAGTATTTAATGGAAAGCAGAGAGGAAAGTAACACTACCATAGAGAAATATGAATTAACACTACCACAGCCAGGTTATCATGGTCAACATCAACGTGAATACATCATATTTGTATGAAATGATGAAAATGGCACTTCATGGTCTTCCTCTCAAAACTGTCCACTCCTAGTCTAATCATGAGGAAAACCAGAAAAATCCGTATGGATAGGCATTTTATAAAAGAGCTGACCAGTACTCGTCAAAATTGTCAAGGTCATTAAAATCAAGGGAAGTCCAAGAAATTGTCATCATCAAGAAGAGATACAACAAATGTTAATAAATATAATGTGAAAATCTGACTGAGACACTGGAACAGAAAAAGGAATGTAGGGGAAAACTAAGGAATCTGAATAAAGTATAGACTTAGTTAATAATAATGCACATTGTTGGTTCCTTAATTATGACATATATATCATACTAATGTAAGATGTTAATAATAGGAGAAATGTGGTATAAGCTGTATGGGAACTTTCTATTCTATCTTAATTTTTCAGCAAATCTAAAACTGTTCTAAGATTAAAAGTTTATTGGAAAAAAAAAAAGAACATAAAGATGATTCCTAAAATGCAGACACTGGAATAATAAAGACATGCCAAACAGCTAAGGTAGAGCTCCCCAAGTTGCTTATCTTCATCCTAGATATGAATTTCACTTTTTATTGTATAAAGGCAGCCTTTGTTATGGCCACAGTGACATAGCAATATGAATTTACTAATACTGTATCTCCTCTCACAAACCATTTTTCAGTAGGTCTATTCATTATTTCAAACATAACCATATCAAAGGAGATAATGCATGCTTTTCAAAGGAAGATAAAATCCATACATGATCTATTTCCTGTTTTTCTCATCTTATATTCTCTCTATTTTTACTATACGCTAGTCGTGTTGTATTCTTTATCTAAAACATGTCAAGGTTATTTGTTTCATGGGGCCTTTCCATTTGCTGTTTCTTTTGTTCTGAATGTTTTTTTCCCATAGATTTTCCTTGTCTGGTACCTTCTCATAAGCCAAGTCTCAGCTCTAATTGTTGTCTCCACAGAAAATTTTCTATGCGATTAACTTCTCAAAGTAATAACTTCCTCTAGTCACCCATTCAATTCTATCGCTGTTTAATTTTCTTGCCTTATGCCACTATCTGTAATTATTTTATTTGTTCCTTTGTATATGTTTCGTCTACTACTAAAATTTTAGCTCCATGAATACAGAGATTGTTTTATCTAGTTTACAAAGCTGCCAAATAAATATTTGTCAGATGTATGAAAGGATATCATTGTACCCTAGGATAAGGGCATAGCTATAAACCTAAGTCCCATCTTCAGTGAGAATATGATTGAAAAAAAATGCATGTAAATCATCAAGGAGAACCTGGCCTACTGTTCATTTAGAAATGATATGACCCTGAGAATGACATTGTGAGACAGAAGAGACAGCTAATAATATTTCCATTTGAATATCTCCTATATTTGAATCTCAGGGTAACAAGAGAAATGGGAAGACCCTCCTTACTTAAGGGCAAAAGTAGACAGAAACAATCCAACAAATTTAACAGCAGTAGATATGTCACCTCTCCAGAAAGGATATCTGTAACTTTATCTGTAGTTTTCAGCTTTAGATACTTTCAAAGGTTTTGGTCAAAGTTCTACCATTTCTTCCTGAGATCAGGGCTCACACACTAACTAAATCACTATTCTAGGAAACCCACAGATCTTCCACAAGCTTTATAGGTCCATTTACAATTTCCCTTGCCAGTCTAGGGCCGGGTATTGAAGAGCAGATCTCCATACAATCCAAGAGGGGTAGCCAGAGCCTATAATAGGCAAATAGAGATTTTTTTTTTCTCTTATTCTGTTTGTGTATAGTGCTGAGAAAAGAAAATTTCTCAGTACTCCTGAGACTGAACATATGCAAAATTATTTAAAAAACTGTCTATCTGTTTAAGAAGAGGTAAATGTTACCATTTTAGTATGACTGGTAAATGAGTTTTTGTAAAGCAAGATTGCTCAAGATTTTTGTGCTTATATTCTGTGCATGTATTTAATAGTTGATGTATGTGTGAAATATACTTTTATGTTAATTAAATCTCTTAACATTATTTGTGGCAAGAATCTTTGCTCTAAATTTAAGATATTCCCAGGAGTGATATACAGAGGGAACTGGTGACAGGAAAGTTTTTTTTTTTTCTCCCTAATGGTATTTGATTTAACTAGCTAAGTGGAGGAAATCAGAAAGAATTACAAAGATTATGATGCTACTGATACAACATAGTTCTGAGTCTTAAAAATTGTCCTCATCCCCAGAGATCAGTTTTAGCTGATGTAGACCAAATCAATAAAACATGTTTATTTTTCTAGTATCACCTGTGGATGTAGGCTTGCCTAAGAAACAAAAATAGTGTTTAAATTGTGAAAAATAGCCTATGATTATTACATTTTTAAATACAGGAAAGAAACAAAACTTTTTACTCCATGTGCTCAGTTGCTCAATCATGTCCAACTCTTTGTGACCCCATGGACTGTAGACTGCCAGGCTGTTATGTCTATGGGAGTTTCATGGCAAGAATATTGGAATGAGTTGTCATTTCCTCCTCCACATTTATATCCTAATTCACACTATTTCTTTTCTCTCCACTTACATATAAGTTTATCAGAATAATTTACTTCACATGCTTTCTACATTTTCCTCCCATTTTTTTTTTTTCAAATTAACTCTAATCAAGATTTTGTTCCAGACATTCCTCTGAAACAGCATTGGCACGATAACTGCATGGTTTCAAGTTACCAAGTTCAATGTAGAATTATCCAGTTATTCCCAAAGTAATGCTTCATAACAAACAACCTTAGAGTCTCAGTGACTTCCAAAGAAATCATCCCCAGGCTCATGTGCTGAAGATTGACCACAGTAGGACCAGTCCAGGAATCTAGGATGGGCATGGATGGATGGGTTATTCATTTGTTTGGATTAGGTTCAAGCTTGCCACAAATTTCACTCATCTTCCCTGGCTCAGCTATTATCCAAAGCATATTTTTCTTCTGGTGAATGGTGAGATATTTTTATCAGGTTGCATAACAGGAATGAGAGAGATCAAGCCGCATTATATAAACCTTCATGGCAATTTGAAATTGGCTTCAGAACTGTTAGCTTAAGCAACACAGGGGTTGGTTTTTCATATCCTACACATGCTTTTATAGTGGTGGCCATTCCCTCCCATTCATCTTCAGAGTTTGTTCTAAACCAGTCATTATAGAGAATTCTATTATCTTTCACCTTGCAAGTTATAGAGTGCCAAATCTAATTTTTTAAAATAGTAACTAGACTTTTCATATTCACCAGGACAGTGATCAAGACTTAGCAAGTCTATTGAATGCAACCCACTCTGACATAGTTTTCAAATACTTGGTTTTTGAGGTAAAGAAGAGCAGCTAACTCTAAATAAATTAAACAAATAAGGAATATATTTCAAAATATGAAATTGCTCAAAAAATTTGGAGGTATTGCTGGAGTAATTTTCATAATTATTTATTAGGAGATAATAGGGACTAAGAGATCAAAACTACAGTTAAGATAATGCTTTGGATCCAAATAGCTTTCTTAAACATACAAGTTTCAGATACAGAATATGAAAAAAAAATGTAAAATGTTCACTGTTCAATTGCTTTTCTTCTCCTTATATTCTTCCTAATCAATCAGATATCCATATTACAAAGCTGAGATTAGTATGATTTTTGTTTGTTTATATGAAGCAAAGCTGAGTGAGTCATAATGAAAGAAAAATTCACATATTAAGGCAAGAGAAGAAAAATTTAAGAATTTTTTTCTCTGCCCATTGGACCACCTCACTTCCCTGTAGTATACATTGTGTATCTGCATTATGCATGAGCCAGACTCCCCAGTGGAAGAAATATATACTCAATCATAAAGATCCACTTTTTTTCTTCTTGCCCTGGTTATGTATTCATAACTCCTTAGAAGATAACATTCCTTTCTCAATCCTGTAAAGGATCACAATGACCTACCACTCACCTTATATATGTAGACATTTTCGGTCAACTTTATGTACAATGTCAATATTTCATTTTCCTTAAAGATATCGATTGGTACAGAACAGACTGGTCAGACAACCTGAGGAGATACCAAGCAACACCTAATAGAACCTCTTAGCTTATTACTTATGATCCCATTAATGTCACTAACCATATTGCTTGTACTTTGCTTATTTTACAAGATTATTATTTCTTGCAATACCAGATGTGTGGCTGAGTCTCTGATAAAATTAATAATGATTAGGTGACTTGAAATGTTTTACTAAATATATAGTCCTATAATATCAATGATTATAATAGTATAACTATTACAATATATGCGAAGAAGCCATGATGGAACCATTTCTTTGACCATAACAGATTTTTAAGAAAGGCTATCCAAAAGCTTGTTACTATTAACAAGGTCTACTTCAGTAATAACACACTGAGTGTGCTATCCACCTGATCTGGGAATGAACACTCCTATGGCCGTGGGACAAATTGGTCACAAAATGCCTCCAAAAACCTTGGTTAAAATTAAGATCGAGGGGAGGGAGACTATAAAACAAGCAATGTTGCCCACATTCCAGTTATGCAAGAATCAAATCATCAACCTCTGCAGTTGCTGACCTACAGTACCCTCTGACAGGAACTTAAAGTGAAGATCAGGATGGGGCATTTTGTGATGTGGGAAAACTGACAGAACTGACCCTCAGACCACTCTATATTTACCAGGAGAATATTTTATGAACCCAGGTTCTTACATCTTCCCACACTTAGAAAAGCACTGCAACCACTGACTAAGATGTCTGTTCCTCACGACTAGAAGTAACCTTCTACTGAAATGTGTGTTGCACTTGGTTGTATGTATCCCTCCATCAAAATCGTATGTATACTTGCCCTCCTCCCCACTTACCTCTTTGGAACACTTCTCAGAGCTCTCTGAGAGGCTGTCTCCCAGGTTATAATCTTCATTTTGGGTCAAATAAAATTTTCCATTTCTTTCTTAGATTGACTATTAATTTTTTGTTGAAATTTATTTAAATTAAAAAAAAATTCTCAGAAGTTTATGGTATGGGGAGGGAAGAGGGAGGAGGGTTCAGGATGGGGAACACATGTACACCTGTGGCGGATTCATTTTGATATATGGCAAAACCAATACAACATTGTAAAGTTAAAAAATAAAATTAAAAAAAAAGTTTATAAAATATCAGGAATCTTGAAGTATCAAAATTCTGGTAACGGTATTGCCAAGTCTAATTTTTGATATTTAGAGTCATCTCACAACCTACACAAAAGATTAAGAGATGTTCTGAAACTTGTACCACACACAGACTACAGTTTAGTAACTTTCTCTTCCATTTTTCTCATTTTCAATTGTATATCTTCTTCAATATATAAATATACAGCACACTAAACAGAGTTTGCATGTTTTTAAAATCAATAAGTAAGTTAACATTATTCTTTCCTGAATACTACAATGTCTTTCTTTTCATAATGGTTTATACTGTTCAGTGTTTCTCTTTAATTAAAAAAGAAAAAAAATACAAGTCTGACCTGAAATATCTGTCTTAAACTTCAAAAATGGCACTGAAATTTTGCAGTGAGAATAGCATCATGTTTCTGAATCAAAGTTAAATACTACTAACATTTTTTATTTATGGGGAAAAGAAAGAATACACTGCCATATGCTTTAATCATTTACGTGAGTTGCTTAACAAAAATTTGAAAGGCCTTCAGGCTCAAGCAGTATTTGCTGCTGAGCATTCAATTGCAATTGCAAGCTTCCTTCCTGAGCTGAAAACAGCCCACATCTAAATTTCCATTTCAATTTCCTCAGCATGATAACTTAGAGTTACATTTTGAGTAATTCTATAGCAGAGCAAAAGAGATGGGTATTCTAGAAATACTAATAATTTTGTTTGAAAGTCAGGTTGAAATTTACTTAATGATATTTGAAAACACATTTCACCTAGAACATCATACCTGATATAACTAAAAACATTGAGTTTATTTTCTTCTCAGACTGTGTATTTATGGAAAAGTAAGCTATTAAATCAATTATGCTGATATTCATATGACATGAACATTTTCACTTGACTTGGACCACAAAAACCTTAAAAAATTTTAAATATAACTGCATTTTCCTCTGTTTCCTACTTTATTTTCTGAGTAATGTTTTTACCAAAAGAACACATAAACCTTAAGACATGTGTTAGGTAGTTAGAACAGGAAACAGGAGTCCAGAATGGCGGTGGCTAAAAGACAAGGAAGAGAAAAGCCTGCAAAAATAGAAAGGAAGGTCCAAGGACTGGAGTGAGGACCTCAGGTAGAACAAAAAACACTCCTGACTAACTCAATTTACATAGGGCAGGCCCAGGGAGGAAAAAAAATCATATAAAAAGAGGAGCCAAAGAGCTGGGGGTCTCTCTCTCCCACATGCTGGGGCACTCTTCTCTTCACATCTTTGAGTCAACATGCCCTCACGCCTCGAGGATGGATTTTCCTGCTACTACCTAAATTAAATAAAGCTGTAACACGGAGCTGTAACACTGATTTGTCTAAGAGCTATAGACCTGAGAGCTATAACACAGTCTGTCCAAGACCCAAGAGTTGTGACGCGCCGAGGGTTTTAATGTCCGTCACTCCAAATCTTTGTTGTGACGAGACAGAACCGAGGAGAATACACTCGCCTGACACATTGACTCTCCATGTTATGTAAATTATAAATGCACAGACCAAAATTAATGACATTGAATTGAAGTAATTGATAGCTAGGGCATAAAACTGGTCTCCTACATTCTGCTTTACTTTAGATTGTTTTTATGAACTTGGATTAAAAAATCAAGACATAGCTATTTTAATGAGTGATGTTATATTTAAACTTATTACATAGAGACATAAATATTTTCTTCTTTCTCCTTTATCTGTAAAATCAGTCAAACTCAATCAGAGTGTGCTTTTTTAAAACATAAATACATATATGCTGCTGCTGCTGCTAAGTCACATCAGTCGTGTCCGAGTCTGTGCGACCCCATAGACAGAAGCCCACCAGGCTCCCCTGTCCCTGGGATTCTCCAGGCAAGGACACTGGAGTGGGTAAATACATATGTAATTATGTGTATATAAAACACCTAGAGGCAAATAATATATACTAACATTTTCACTCAGTGTTACTTATATGTTAAATAGCTTCTATGTTTGAACATCCTCATAATTACTATTTTAATGGCTACCTAATGATCTTGATGTTAATCTATAATTTAAACTATTTCCCTAAAATTTCTTTCAATTTCTCAATATAGTTTATTATTAACTGAGAGCATTGTATTGAATAATTTCCTTAAGATAACTTCTTAGTTGTGGAAATAGTGACATATAGTAACATTTTCCTCATTCTTTATGTGTATCATAACTACATTTTACATGTGTTTTAGTTTCACCTCAGCAGGATGTGTATGCAGCACTGAGTTTTTTCACTCAAAAATGATATTAGTTATGAAATTATTTCTCAAGTGTAATTTTTCATCTCTCTTTCAAGTCTAGTCCTACCTTATCTAACTTCTCCTGCTTTCCTATTTGTGTAATAACTTTATAAGTGAATAGGGCCATAGCTAATAGTGTATGGGGTTATTATTTATTAAAGTTAAGATACGATCTTCTCTTCTACCTCTTAAAATGATTTTCCCAGTGTTTTATCATTGATCTTTCTGTTCTAATTTCATGTGGTTGTGAATGTGTGTGTACTCAGAGTGCCACTTAAAGATAAGCCATCTGTTTTTGTTTCTGCTGCAAACCCAAGCATTTCATTCCAAATATTTTAAATAAGAGTGAGGAAGGAAAGAATAGAAAACTTGTCTTAGGACATGATTCTGTCACGAGTTTCAATTCTACCTTTTAATTTAATGAATCAATATTTGACTACACCAATGAATAAATAAAGGAAATATGTGTTTTAACTAATACATTAATTTGGTTCATCTAGTGCAATGTAAAGATCAATTGACTTGTAGCCTCTGGATTATTCACAACTGCCTATATCCATATTCTTGGAAATACTAAAGTCTATTTGCACTTGATTTGACCACGTGACTTGCTTTGGACAATGGAATAACAGTGTGACACAAGGAGGGACTTAAAAAGTGATTTTGCTTTGGTTATTTGTTTTACTTTATTATTCTTGTGAAAACCACCAACAAGGGAATAAGTCTAGGCTAGCCTGCTGGATAAAACCCAGCTGATAGCTAACACTAACTCCAGACACTAGACAAACCACCCCTACCTAACTAATGGTGAATGTGTAAACCCAAGCAATATCAGTTAAAAAAAAAAAATCACCCAACTGATTTAAGTCTATACTTAAACAACCGACAAAAATGTGAGCTAATAAATATCTTCAGCTATTGAGGTTGGGGATGGTTTGTTTCACAGCAGAAGTTAACAGTAACATCCAGCCATAAGTTGTTTTTTTTTTTTTTTTTTTTACCATAATACTACAGCATCAGTAGAGTGGTAGGATTACCAGCTGTTATAAAATACTTATTAAATAATAGCTAATGATACTAGCTACAGTAGCCCACCAGGCTCCAGCTTCTGCGACTCTGTCCATGAGGATTCTCCAGGCAAGAATACTGGAGTGGGTTGCCTTGCCCTTCTGCAGGGGATCTTCCCAACCCAGGGATCAAACCCAGGTCTCCTGCATTGCAGGCAGATTCTTTACTGTCTGAGCCACCAGGGAAGCCCTGATGATACTAGATTTCAGCCTCTTATATTTGATTTTTGTAGTCTTACTTTAAAGAAAATCCTGAGAAAAGTCACAGAAGCACTACAAGCAATAAGGTACTTTTGTATGAGAAATGCATTTGTTAAGGTCTCATGGGTTCTGTTGCTGCCGGTGAGTCAATCTGTTAGCCAATGTAAAAGAATACAAAATAAATTAGAATAAGTGAGTACTCTACACATTATATATAATATCAGCTAGATGGTATTCTGCACAGGTATTTCTGTGATTGTGATATATTAGGGAGACATACAGCATTTACTGGATCTGAAGCTTGAATTTGTTATTTTATGTTTATGTTGATTCTATATGTCAGAATGCAGCAATGATCAGTATTTTATCTAAAATATATCAACTTTACCTGGATTTTTGCCACTTTTCATAAGATTAATTACAATTTTAAAGGAAATATTAATAGCTTTTTATAATTAATTCTATACATTGATTTATAGAAGCAACACTTAGGTATTCATAACTGCGTAAAGTAGTTTTCCACAGAACTCTCTCATAGTCTATAACTCTCTAACACGATAAAATAAAATAAGACCAGGTAAAAATTATCCTGTGAAGAAGCATTTCCTTAGGGAATGTTGCAACAGTGATTTCATGAGTAGTTGAATATAGCATTCACTCTTAACTGGAAAAAAACAAATGTAGAATTTAGAGATAAATTCTCAATTAGTCACTCTGAATGAATTCTAAAGTTCTGAAGTTTGTTTTCAGTCTTCCAACAACCTTTGTTGAATGCCTGGTTTGCACGGAGCTTCACACTGAGTTTGGTGAATGAGAGCACTTATCATACAATTTCATGATGGAGGGGGGTAGATTTTAACTGTTTCACATGGTGATCTTACATTTCTTTCATTCCTTCTAATCACTCCATATGTTTCATGTTCTGTGTTATCACCTGAAGCTTTCCTCTTCTGTTTCTAAATATCCCAAGGTGAAACAAAACATTTCTTGTAATAATGGTAGCTCAATTACAGATATAGCCAGTCAATTCTTCTATGCCCTGTTGTAGCTATGCATTGTCAGTTAATATGAGATAAGATAGATTGTGCCATGAAAATAAAAACAATCTGGAAAAATAACACAATGGTTGACATTCTTTAAAATACATAGTAAGGAAGTAAAATCATGCTGATTATAGGAGGAGACATGGGGTTCAGTCCCTGGATCAGGAAGATCCTCTGGAGAAGGAAATGACAACCCACTCCTGTATTCTTGCCTGGAAAATCCCATGGACAGAAGAACCTGGAGGGCGAGAGTCCAAAGGGTCACAAAGAGTCAGACATGACTAAGTGACTAGTAACACACAAACACACATACACATAGCAGTCCTCTATGTCACACAGAAAATAATTTCCCCATCATTTTATGGACATTTATTAATTTTCCCATTAACTGTAAACACAATATGACAAAATCACTTTTTTATGCCTCCTCCCTTACCCTCACCCCTTATAGCAGTTCCAGTCTTTACACAGAGACCCAAAAAGGTCTGTCTCTTGGTCCAGAGTCCACAATTCTACTACTAGTGGTTGCAATAAAGAAAGTAAATGTGAAATACCCGAGCAATTTAAAAAGCAAATGACAGAAATGAAGAGGGGGAAGGAAAATACAAAGAGCAGGAAAACTTGACCTAGAAGTACTAAAATCTTTATTTTCCTGTGTGAGGATATGGTGAATTAAGAGATATTGTCATAAGCTAAGGGGCTTCCCAGGTGACTCAGTGGTAAAGAATCCACCTGCCAGTGCATTAGAGGCAGGAGATGCATGTTCAGTCCCTGAAACAGGAAGATGACCTAGAGCAGACCTGCTCCAGTATTCTTGCTTGGAAAATTCCAGAGGAGCCTGGTGGGCTGCAGTCCATGTGGTCACAAAGAGTCAGACCAACTGAGCAACTAAACAATAACAAAATCAGATATTATATTTAAAGCAAAAAAAAAATGCACATTAGAATAAAAATGTATTTACATAATGTTAACTTTTAAAATCTTCCCTCAGATTTTCTAATCCTTTCCACAACATAAACATGTAATATTATGTTATATGATTGTTATTTAGAAATATTATCAACAAAATTTTGAGCCATCATTCAAATTCTCAAGTATTCTAACTAAAGCAAATACATATATCTATTTAAAATGTTTATAATAATTATAGGAAAGAAAGAATGATCTACCTCAATTATTTTAATAGGGAGTATCATTTAAGTACTTGTTAGTACTCTCTTCTGAATAATTATCTTTTTTGCAAGCACACTTTCACTTAAGCAGTTTTAAAATAAGGTGCTACTTTTCAAAAAGATGTTAGAAGGTATTTCCAAAGGACTAAAAATCAACTGATTTGCACTGTACTTCTATATGACAAGCTTACTAATGAAATACTGTTTATTGAAGCTAACTTATAATCAACTATAAGGTTCACTAAAGAGAGAAAAAAGTAAGAGAAAATAGAACAGCACTCATTCATGATAAAAGTTCAGCAAACTAGGAAGTGAGGGAACATCTTCAACTTGATAAAGAACGCTTACAAAAAACCTATAGCTAACTACACTGTATGGAACTAATGTTGGATATATGTCTTTATACATTTGCTAAAACTTATATTGTATAACACCAAGCATGAACCCTAATGTAAAAAGTAGATTTTAGGTGATAAGAATGTGTCGATGCAAGTTTATTTATTATTACAAATATATCACTTTGGGTTGGGATATTAACAGTGGGAGAGTGTGTACATTTGTGGATACAGTGGGTATATGGGAATATATACAGTACAGTATATGTCTGTACTTTCTGTTCAATTTTGCTGAGAATAAAAATCTTCTGTAAAAAATAAAGATTAATTAAAAAGAAAAAAAAAAAAGAAAGATTAAAAGCTTAAAATAAAGTATGCTGTGCTGTGCTTAGTCTCTCAGTCGTGTCCGACTCTTTGTGACCCCATGGACTGCAGCCAGGCCCCTTTGTCCATGGGGATTCAGACAAGAATACTGGGGTGGGTTGCCATGCCTTCCCCAAGGGATCTTCCCAACCCAGGGATTGAACCCAGGTCTCCGGCTCTGCAGGTGGATTTTTTACCATCTGAGCCAACAAGGAAGCCCTCAAATAAAGTATAATTGCTTATAAATTGTGACCTATATCACTATTTAATATAAAAGGTAAAAATATGATTCTGGCATTATAGATATGTAGAAAATCATTTTTTTCCACAGATATTTTAAGAGATCTCTGCCCAAAGAAATCCAAAAGAACCACAAATGCTATAATATTTAAAAAATGAGATTTTTAATATGTAATTTTAAATTTTCTGGTAGCCACTTTTAAAAACAAGATAAGGGAAATTAATTTGAATAATATATTTCATTTAACTCAATATATCCAGAATATCATCTCAACATGCATTAGTGAAAACTAAGATTTCAAAAAATGTTACATTCAAATTTTTGTGCTAACTTTTGAAATATACTGTGCAGTTTATGTTGCAGTATGTTTCAACTGAGACCAGCTATATTTCAAGTGCTTTATAGTCTCATGTGACTAGTGGCTAGCCTAATAGACAACACAAATACAGAGCGCAGGTGTGGAGAAGGAAATGGAAATAAGACAGACATTAGTAAAGGAATAGGATAAATGGTGCACAAAGGTGAGGCCAAAAAAAAAAAAAAAGTCTAGTTTTGAGTGTTAGGGAATATTCTTATGAAGTGACATCCCCCTATTCTCCATATATAATAATATACACAGGATGCCACTAATTCATTTGGGATTTTTTTATTTATGTTCATTGGTATAGAAGTTTTTCAAATGATTATTCTCAATGAAAATTTTTATTTTATGAATCTAAATTTTCTAATCCAAACTGTTTTTGCCAAAACAACAATTAAGGCACCAGAAAAGAAAGCAATATAGGAAAAAAGCTTACGTTGATGTTTAAAGATGGTTTCATTCAAAATATGAATGTGCGTAAAGTTGTATGTGAGTGTGTTTTTAAACTCTAACAACCAGAGTTTAGAAACTAGCCTTAGAAATAAAGTAAATTGAGGACATGGAAATGATCTGGTTATTATGATTCTTACAAACTACCAAACTAAACAATGCTAACAAAATCAGTTTCTACAATGTCTATTGTAGAATAGATTTGTACTTGTCTAAAAGACTTAGATGATTGCTAAATCTCATTTTTCCCTGTTCTTTGTTAAAGTAACATCCTTAAATAGAGGTTTATTCTCCTTCTTTAAGAGGATGATATTGGCCACAAGACTAAATTTTTGATCTTCTCATCCATATTATTTCTATCTCTAAATTTCAGAAACAGGAGAGATAATTCTATTTTCATAGTCCTTACAATATCTTGTGATAAAATAACAGAATTGTTTACTAACTGCCAAGTAGTATTTCCGTTTGGCTGATGAGTTCTCTCCCAGAACCTCTCCCAATGAGAAAATGGGAAAAAAGTATGAATGGAAAAAAGAAAAGAATTAATAAAGAAGATAGGGAGAGGAGAGATGAGACGAGTGGTGGGGGAGGTTACAGGAGAGGAGTGACAGAGACAGAGAAAATCAGCAGATATTTTGAAAGGGGTGGCCCTGAAGGTAGACATTTAGATGAATCTAGACTTCCTCAATTCCTTCAGTCCTCAAGTCTCAGCAGTTCCAGCATCATTAATGGCCTTTTATAATTAGGATAGTCCAGAAGAAAAAGACATTGAGAGAAGGGCACTGGACATTTTATACCTTTAGACTGTGAATAAAAGGAATGCTGCTGTCAGTTTTCTATCCAGCACTATTTCTAACCTCTTATTCAATAACTTGTTACCATAGTCATTAATCTCTCACGTGTAACGTGGCTACTTGCCTGGAGAAAAATACAAGGGTACTACATCATTGAATTTCTATCATCTATTATGGATGTAATATTTTCAGATAATTTCAGAAGGCTAGTTAAACATGACCTCCCTCAACTGAGCCAGCAGTGAATATTCATCATGACATTTCCTTTTCCATATGGAGTTTCCACAGCATCTCTTTAATAGCTTCCATTCTATTTGCCTACTCCTCTAATTAAATTTACTTATATCTTAATAAATTAAATCAGCAGAGGTTGATGAAGGAAAAGATGCAAATATAAACAAAATGAGACGTTGACAGTATTTTAAACCCTTTTAAGACTGAATTAAAATATATATGCATAAAATTGCATAAAATCTATGAGTACTGTCAAAAAATTAGTATATAGTGAGAATCCCTGTATCCACTTTCAAGGTCAAGAAATAAAATGTGGTGAGTATCCTGAAAATCTCATCTCAATCACAAATTGCTCCTTTTTTTCTAAAGGTAACTGATATCCTCAATTCAAAGATGATCACCCTTTCATTTTCTTTGTAGTCTTACTATTTAAGAACATACTGAAACAGAATAGTGTGATTTTGTTTATTTTTGAGCATTATGTGAGTCGAATTACACATTATATATTATGTGTAGTTGAGATCTGGCTTCTCATATTCAATATTATACTTGAGATTAATCCACATTATTGTGTGTAGCTATATTTCCATTTTCTGTGATTGTTGCGAAGTATTTCATTATATGAGTATAGTGCAATTTATATACCAGTTTTCTTTTTAATGAGCATTTGGATAGTGTTCAGTTTAGAGCATTATCATCAATGCTGCCACAAATATTCTTGCACATCTCTGAGTTCACATACAAATGCATTCTTGTTGTATATATACCTAGGAGTAGAACTGCTGAGTTTTGTGTGTCTTTCAATTACTAGATGATATCAAAATGCTTTCCAAAGCAGTTTTATGAACTTACATTCCTTCAAAGCAATAGTATGAGTTTCTCTATACTAACACAAAACCTGGTATTTATTTTTATCTCTACTTTTGGTTGTAATTG
The DNA here is from genome assembly GCF_003369695.1 of Bos indicus x Bos taurus. Lineage (NCBI taxonomy): Eukaryota > Metazoa > Chordata > Mammalia > Artiodactyla > Bovidae > Bos > Bos indicus x Bos taurus. Next base: position 21,342,002 of record NC_040103.1, on the reverse strand, counting down.
TTGGACCTTTAAGTCTCTTTTCCTTGTTGACTAGTGATAGCGATTAATTTTTCAATTGTTGGTTACATATTTAAATTTCCTCTTTATTTAAATATATTTTCTTTTGGGGTGGTATGTTTATATTTCTATTATTGATTCTTAGTTCTTTACATTTTCTGGTTGTACATTTTCTATTTGTTATAATGATTCAAATATTGATTATGATTTTAACTCACTTTTTTATTATCAAATTTTTATGGCTAAATATTAATTTTGATGAACTTTATGTTCACTATTTTTTGTGCACTGTTTAAAATGTTCATGTACCTTGAAGTCATGAGTATATTAACCTCTATTAACTTCTAGATCCCTTTAATATTTTGCTTTTCATATTTTGTTCTACATTCACATGGAAATTATTTTTTGCATGTGAGTTGAAGTTTGATTTTTTTTAAGTTAAGTATTCCCAATTATCTTATTATTATTTACTAAAGGATGGAGGAGCCTGGTGGGCTGCAGTCCATGGGGTCACTAAGAGTTGGACACAACTGAGCAACTTCACTATCACTTTTCACTTTCATGCATTGGAGAAGGAAATGGCAACCCACTCCAGTGTTCTTGCCTGGAGAATCCCAGGGACAAGGGAGCCTGGTGGGCTGCCATCTATGGGGTCGCACAGAGTCGGACATGACTGAAGCGATGTAGCAGCAGAAGCAGCATGTACTTACCCACTTCTTAGCACTGTTCCCATTGTCTTAAGTTGTGTTTCCATATACATGTCTCTTTTGGATACTTGAATTTGATCCATGGACCTATTTTTTCTGTCCTTCCAACAATACCATACCATGCTGACTACTGTCAATTTTTATTAAGGAATTGTACCTGTTGAACAAGTCTGCCCAAGCTATCCTTCCTCAAATGAATCTTGATTAATTCTGGCTTCAATTTTCATAAATAATCCTGACAGGGATTTAAAAAAAATCTCTCATATATAATTTTGGTAAAATTGACATCTTTTACAAAGAAGACTTCCAAACATGGCCACAACATAATCTCTCCATTAATTTCAATACTTCTAAATTTCTCTAGATATTTCCTACCTTGTTCAAACTGGTAGTATGATAATTTTGTTTGATTTATTTCTAGATATTTTATATTTTTATAATTATCTTTCACTTGAAATTCCAAATGAAAGAGAGTTATGTGATGTATTCCAGATAAAAGGGCTGATAAGTTAAAAATGCTGTCAAGGGAGTACTTTGGATAGTCATACATGGAATTCTGGTTCTTCAGGAAAGCAAGTTTCTCATTTTGAAGAATATCAGCTGACTAAGATATTTTTAAAGAAGGTTTTTTTTTTTTTTTTTTTCCCAGAAAGCAATGTTATTGAAGAGTAAAGTTTAAGAACTAAAGCACTTCTGAATAATTTATGATTAAGATAAAGTCCTTTGAAATTTAAGTATGTATCAAATTCTAGCTGCCTCTTCCTCAGAAAGCAAAGAAGAACTAAAGAGCCTCTTGATGAAGGTGAAGGAGGAGAGTGAAATAGCTGGCTTAAGACTAAATATTAAAAAAAAAAAAACCAAAAAACTAAGATCATGGCATCCAGCCCTATTACTGCATGGCAAATAGAAGGGGAAAAGGTGGAAGTAGTGAGATTTCCTCTTCTTGGGCTTCAAAATCACTGCAGATGGTGGCTGCAGGCATGAAATCAGAAGATGATTGCTTCTTGTCAGGAAAGTGATGACAAACCTAGACAGTATGTTGAAAAGCACAGACATTACTCTGCTGACAAAGGTCCGTTTAGTCAAGGCTATGGTCTTCCCAGTGGTCACATACAGTTGTAACAGAGGCACCGTAAAGAAGGCAGAGCACCAAAAAATTGATGCCTTTGAACTGTGGTGCTGGAGAAGACTCCTGAAAGTCCCTTGGACATCAAGGAGATTAAACAAGTCTATCTTAAGGGTGATCAACCCTGACTATTCACTGGAAGGACTGATGCTGAATCTGAAGCTCCAATATTTTGGTCATCAGATGCGAACAGACAACTCATTGGAAAAGTACCTAATCCTTGGAAAGACTGAGGGCAGAGGAGAAGAGGGCATCAGAGGATGAGATGGCTGGGTGGCATCACCAATGCAATGAACATGAACTTGGGCAAACTCCAGGAGATGGTGAGGGACAGAAAGGCCTGGTGTGCTGCAGTCCATGGGGTCTCAAAGAGTCAGACAAAAGTGCGTGACTCAATAACAGCAACAATGTAGGATGTAATAATTGAATCAATAATTATTTTATAATACAGTCTCTATTAAAGTAAAGAATAATTTTGCTTCTAGTTAAGAAAGTGTAGTTTTCTGTAATGTTGCCACTAAGAACAACTAGAAAGAAAGACAATATTTTAAACATAAAGGAACAAAATTAAATTACTTACAGGAAACAGAGCTTGAGACACCAAGATTCCAGAGCAGTATATCTTGGAAAGATAAACCAGCGTTCAGCTACATTTCTTTTTAGAGTATGTGCCAATGCTAGTTACCAGGTAATGAACTCTGATTCCAGAAAAATAGCTTGGGCATAAGGTCACAGATGTAAGAGACAGAGCAATTAAAATAATAAAAAGACTAAAAATGGTAGGAATTGAAGACAGAATGGACACAGTTCTATATAATGAATAATCTCCAAACTTAACATCTTTAAGCAATGGACCATTTGATTTTGCTATGGTGTTACATATTTGGAGTCAAGGTTTCAGCTGGGCAGCTCCTGCCTAGAGTAACTGATAAGTTTGTATTTTGTTGTCAGCTAAGCTACAGCCATCTGCTGTTTGAAGCAAAGATCCTCTGGAGAAGGGCAGGACAACCCACTCTAGTATTCTGACCTGGAGGATCCCATGGACAGAGGAGCCTGGCAGGCTACTGTCCATAAGATGGCAAAGAGTTGGACATGATTGAAGTGACTTAGCATGCACACACAGGCATCAATAAGGCTCATTCTCATGACTGTTAATTCTGTCTGTTATCTGGGAACTCAATTGAATCTGGTGATCAAAGAACCTATACAAGTCCTCTTCAGCATGACAATCCTGAGGAAGTCATATTTCTTTCCAATGGGACCAAACAAAATTGCAAAGAGTTGTATGACTTAGCCTCAAAGTCAGGTAGCATCACTTCTGCCACACACTGTTAGCTGAGGCCATCCCAGTCCACCCAGAATCAAGAGGACGGGACAAACACCTTAACTCTCAATAAAAGGAGTATTAGGACATTTTGAGACATGTTATGAACTACTACTAATATGTACCTCATTTTTCTTCAAGATATTTAGTGAATTGTGAAGTTGTGCAAGGTGGACTTCCTAGCTGGCGCTAGTGGTACAGAAGAAGTGAAGTGAAGTCACCCAGTCATGTCCGACTTTTTGCAACCCCATAGACTGAAGCCTGCCAGGCTCCTCCATCCATGGGATTTTCCAGGCAAGAATACTGGAGTGGGTTGTCATTTCCTTCTCCAGGGGGTCTTTCCAACCCAGGGATCGAACCCAGGTCTCCTGCGTTGCAGGCAGATTTTACCCTCTGAGCCACCAGAGAAGTCAGAAACCATCTGACAAGGCAGAAGACATAAGAGATGCAGGTTTGATCCTTGGGTAGGGAAGATCCCCTGGAGGAGGGCATGGAAACTCAATCCAGCATACCTGCCTAGAGAATCCTCATGAACAGAGGCTCCTGACAGGCTACAGGTCCATAGATTGCCAAGAGTTGGACATGACTGAAGTGACTTAGCACAATGATGCCAGGTGGAACGGTAACAAGGTAAGCCTCAGAATAACATGAAACAGGCCATCTCACAGAGCAGAGAAGCAGATTCCCCAATGAACAATTCAAGATCGTATTTGGAATTCCTGGAAGACTATACCCTAGGTATGGGATGAAAAAAAAAAAAAAGATAAAGTTTCCTCAAAACAGAAAAGCCATAGCACACTAAAAGAACCACACACCATGATCAAGTAGAATTTATCCCTGGGATGCAAGAATGGTTCAACATACAGATCAGTAAATGTGATACACTGTATTAACAGAATGAAGTATAATAATCATAACATTTGAATAAATGCTGAAAAAAAGTTTGACAAAATTCAGTAAATTTCATGATAAAAACTCTCAACAAATTAGGTACAGAAGGAATGTACCTCAACAAAGTAAAAAGAGTGTGTATGACAAGCCCACAGCTAACCTTTGAAGTTACTCAAAGGTGAAAAGCTAAAATTTCTCTGTTAAGATTAGAACAAGACAAGGGTATTTACTCTTGCCACAAAATGATATTAGGAATATTGGATACACACAGGTAAAAGAATGAAACTGGATCGTTATCTCATACCATGTACAAAAATTAACTCAAAGGGATTAAACACTCAGTATTAAGACCTCAACTGTAAAACTACTAGAAGAAATCATAGGGAAAAAACCTTTGACATTGGTCTTGACAATAGTTCTTTGACTATGACCCCCAAGTACAGGTAACAAAAGCAAAAATAGACAAGTGGGATGAATAAAACTTTGCATAGCAGCAGAAACAATCAATAGAATGCAGAGACAACTTACAGGTGGTGAAAAATATTTTTAATCCATACAATTATACAATGTGGTTAATATCCAAAATATACAAAGAACTTAATGAGTGAAAAGCAAATAATCCAATTTTAAAAGTGGGCAGAGTTGCTAAGTAGAACTTTCTTCAAAGAAGACACAAAAATGGCCAACAGGTACATGAAAGGTGCTCAACAACACTAATCCTCAGAGAAATGCAAATCAAAACCACCAACAGGTACCACCCATTAAAATGGTTATTATCAAAAATATAAAAGATAACAAGTTTTGGTGAGGGTGTGGATAAAAGGGAGACTTTGCATACTGTAGATGGAAGTATAAATTGGTATAAACATTATGGTAAAGATAAAACAACACGGAGGTTCTTCAATAAATTGAAAATAGAACTACTATATGATTGAGAAATCTAACTTCTGGGTGTATATCCAAAGGAATAAAATCAGTCTCTCAAAGAGATAACTTTACTCCCATGTTCATTGCAGCATTATTTACAATAGCCATGTTATGGAAACAACCTTAGTGTCTATCTGCAGATGAATGGATAAAATATATATGGTATATATGGTAAAATTAATAAATAAGCAGAAAACTTAATTAAATAAAGTTGGAAGACCAGAAGGGGAAGTTCTAATGTCTTGTGACAATAATAAAGCCCTACAGAGAGAAGGGCTTTTCTTTTTTTCCTGGAAAGGACTCAGACAATGAAAAGTCATGGACTCTTTGATTGGTATACTTCTCAAATTTCTCTTCCTCTTTATAAGAGCATTCTTATTCCCTTGCCATATAGGGACTTGTATGTGGTTGCAGCCCCTAAACTGAAATTCCCTGTTAATCACAAATAAACCCATCTTTGCTGGAGAAACATCAAATCAACCACATCCATCTATCTACAATGAAATGTGAAAGTGTGAGGTCAAAGTGTTAGTTGCTCAGTCATGTCTAACTCCATGGGACCCCATGGACTGTAGCTCGTCAGGTTCCTCTGTCCATGGAATTCTCCAAGTAAGAAAATTGGAGTGGGTAGCCATTCCCCAGGGGATCTTCCCAACTCAAGGATTGAACTTAGGTCTCCAGCATTGCAGGCAGATTCTTTACCATCTGAGCCATGTATTCGGTTTTAAAAAAGAAGGAAATCCTGCCATAGCAATAGCATGGATAATCCTGGAAAATCTTGTCTACTGGAATTAACTGGGCATGGAAAGGCAATACTGCACCATTTCACTTATATGAGGAAGATAAAAAAGTCAAACTCTTGAAAGCAGAGAATTGAATATGAGTGCCAAAGCATAGGGGAAGGGGGTAATGGGGAGATGTCCACGGGGACAAGGATTTTTATATGAAAGATAAAAAATTCTGGAGATATAATGGTGACAATTGTTTATAATGCTGTATTGCATACTTGAAATTTTGCTGAGTTATCTTAAGTGTTCTGACACACAAAAAAATGGTAACAATATGAGGTGATGTATATGTTAATTAACTAGTTTATGGCAATCATTTAACAATTTATATATATATATATTTATATATGTAAAAATCATATTGTAAAATCTAAATATACATAATTCCTATTTTTCAATTATGCTTCAATAAAGCTGGAAAGAGTACAGAGCAATACAAACATACATAGAAAAATCACATGATTGTACTATAGGCTCTTATTCTATTTGTTTTACAGAGGACACTGTGGATCCTCTTTGAGGTGAGATAGCATTATCAAAAGCCTTTACAATTTTTCATGCATCATTATCAGAATTCAATACAAATTTCATCAATGAAGTGAAAAATCCTTTTAAAATGAAAGTGAAAGAAAAACATTTTTACATAAACAGAGAGATCTATCACCAGCAAGCTCACATAAAAAGAAATAATACAGAATATAATTCAAACCAAGGGATGTAATCTCATATAGAAGAATTATATACTCAAGGAGGAATGAAGAATAATGGGAAGAGTATGTGGGTAATATGTTAATCAGTACTAACTATTCTAATAATGATAGTTTATTTTAGGATTTAAAGTATGACAAAACAGAATTTAATTTAACTATAACAAAAAAGGAAGATACGAAATGTTCTCAAGTCCTCATACTGTCAATTAAATAATAGATGTGATATATTTTATTAAATTGCAAAAAGGTAAGAGTGTATTCTTTTATCTCTAGGAGAAATACTAAAAGAATATTACAAAATGCAACCAAAAATTTAATAATGCAAAAAATGAAGGATAATGGATTATACTTAGTTAATCAAAAACATGGATAAAAGGGAGAGAAAAATGAATAGAAATCAAATAAAAAACACATAGTTTTTTTAAATTTTATTTTATTTAACTTTACAATATTGTACTGGTTTTGCCATATATCAAAATGAATCTACCACAGATATACATGTGTTCCCCATCCTGAACCCTCCTCTCTCCTCCCTCTGGGTCGTCCCAGTGCACCAGCCCCAAGCATCCAGTATTGTGCATCGAACCTGGACTGGTGACTCATTTCATATATGATATTATACATATTTCAATGCCATTCTCCCAAATCATCCCACCCTTTCCCTCTTCCACATAGTCCAAAGGACTGATCTATACATCAGTGTCTCTTTTGCTGTCTCGTATACAGGGTTATTGTTACCATCTTTCTAAATTCCATATATATGCGTTAGTATACTGTATTGGTGTTTTTCTTTCTGGCTTACTTCACTCTGTATAATAGGCTCCAGTTTCATCCACCTCATTAGAACTGATTCAAATGTATTCTTTTTAATGGCTGAGTAATACTCCATTGTGTATATGTACCACAGCTTTCTTATCCATTCATCTGCTGATGGACAACTAGGTTGCTTCCATGACCTGGCTATTATAAACAGTGCTGCGATAAACATTGGGGTACATGTGTCTCTTTCAATTCTGGTTTCCTCAGTGTGTATGCCTAGCAGTGGGATTGCTGGGTCATAAGGCAATTCTAGTTCCAGTTTTTTAAGGAATCTCCACACTGTTCTCCATAGTGGCTGTACTACTTTGCATTCCCACCAACAGTGTAAGAGGGTTCCCTTTTCTCCACACCCTCTCCAGCATTTATTGCTTGTAGACTTTTGGATCGCAGCCATTCTGACTGGTATGAAATGGTACCTCATAGTGGTCTTGATTTGCATTTCTCTGATAATGAGTGATGTTGAACATCTTTTCATGTGTTTGTTAGCCATCTGTATGTCTTCTTTGGAGAAATGTCTATTTAGTTCTTTGGCCCATTTTTTGATTGGCTCTACTTTTCTGGAGTTGAGCTGTAGGAGTTGCTTGTATATTTTTGAGATTAGTTGTTTGTCTGTTGCTTCATTTGCTATTATTTTCTCCCATTCTGAAGGCTGTCTTTTCACCTTGCTTATAGTTTCCTTTGTTGTGCAGAAGCTTTTAAGTTTAATTAGGTCCCATTTGTTTATTTTTGCTTTTATTTCCAATATTCTGGGAGATGGGTCATAGAGGATCCTGCTGTGATGTATGTCAGAGAGTGTTTTGCCTATGTTCTTCTCTAGAAGTTTTATAGTTTCTGGTCTTACATTTAGATATTTAATCCATTTTGAGTTTATTTTATTGTATGGTGTTAGAAAGTGCTCTAGTTTCATTCTTTTACATGTGGTTGACCAGTTTTCCTAGCACCACTTGTTAAAGAAATTGTCTTTAATCCATTGTATATTCTTGCCTCCTTTGTCAAAGATAAGGTGTCCATATGTGCGTAGACTTATCTCTGGGCTTTCTATTTTGTTCCATTGATCTATATTTCTGTCTTTGTGCCAGTACCATCCTGTCTTGATGACTGTGGCTTTGTAATAGAGCCTGAAGTCAGGTAGGTTGATTCCTCCAGTTCCATTCTTCTTTCTCAAGATAGCTTTGGCTATTCAAGGTTTTTTTTTGTATTTCCATACAAATTGTGAAATTATTTGTTCTAGCTCTGTGAAGAATACCATTGGTAGCTTGATAGGGATTGCATTGAATCTATAAATTGCTTTGGGTAGTATACTCATTTTCACTATATTGATTCTTCCAATCCGTGAACATGGTATATTTCTCCATCTATTAGTGTCCTCTTTGATTTCTTTCACCAGTGTTTTATAGTTTTCTATATATAAGTCTTTAGTTTCTTTAGGTAGATATATTCCTAAGTATTTTATTTTTTTCATTGCAATGGTGAATGGAATTGTTTACTTAATTTCTCTTTCTATTTTCTCATTATTAGCATATAGGAATAGATGCAGAGAAAGCCTTTGACAAAATTCAACATCCATTTATGATAAAAACTCTCCAGAAAGCAGGAATAGAAGGAACATACCTCAACATAATAAAAGCTATATATGACAAACCCACAGCAAACATTATCCTCAATGGTGAAAAATTGAAAGCATTTCCTCTAAAGTCAGGAACAAGACAAGGGTGCCCACTTTCACCATTACTACTCAACGTAATTTTGGAAGTTTTGGCCACAGCAATCAGAGCAGAAAAATAAATAAAAGGAATCTAAATTGGAAAGGAAGAAGTAAAACTCTCACTGTTTACAGATGACATGATCCTCTACATAGAAAACCCTAAAGACTTCAGCAGAAAATTACTAGAACTAATCAATGAATATAGTAAGGTGGCAGGATATAAAATCAACACACAGAAATCCCTTGCATCCTATACACTAAAAACACATAGTTTTTATTTGTGGTATATTTTACCTCATTAACAGAAAAAAGGAAAATATATAATTTTAATGGATCCAGATAAAGCCATTTGTAAAATTTAACCATTGTTTAATTGTAGAAAATTCTGAAAGAGATGGGAATACCAGACCACCTGACCTGCCTCTTGAGAAACCTATATGCAGGTCAGGAAGCAACAGTTAGAACTGGACATGGAACAACAAACTGGTTCCAAATAGGAAAAGGAGTATGTCAGGGCTGTATATTGTCACCCTGCTTATTTAACTTATATGCAGAGTACATCATGAGAAACGCTGGGCTGGAAGAAAGCTGGAATCAAGATTGCCGGGAGAAATATCAATAACCTCAGATATGCAGCTGACACCACCCTTACAGCAGAAAGTGAAGAGGAACTCAAAAGCCTCTTGATGAAAGTGAAAGTGGAGAGTGAAAAAGTTGGCTTAAAGCTCAACATTCAGAAAACGAAGATCATGGCATCTGGTCCCATCACTTCATGGGAAATAGATGGGGAAACAGTGGAAACAGTGTCAGACTTTATTTTTGGGGCTCCAAAATCACTGCAGATGGTGATTGCAGCCATGAAATTAGAAGACGCTTACTCCTTGGAAGGAAAGTTATGACCAACCTAGACAGCATATTCAAAAGCAGAGACATTACTTTGCCAACAAAGGTCTGTCTAGTCAAGGCTATGGTTTTCCCAGTGGTCATGTATGGATGTGAGAGTTGGACTGTGCAGAAAGCTGAGTGCCGAAGAATTGATGCTTTTGAACTGTGGTGTTGGAGAAGACTCTTGAGAGTCCCTTGGACTGCAAGGAGATCCAACCAGTCCATCCTAAAGGAGATCAGTCCTGGATGTTCATTGGAAGGACTGATGGTAAAGCTGAAACTCCAGTACTTTGGCCACCTCATGCAAAGAGTTGACTCACTGGAAAAGGCATTGATGCTGGGAGGGATTGGGGGCAGGAGGAGAAGGGGACAACAGAGGATGAGATTGCTGGATGGTACCACCAATTCGATGGACATGAGTTTGAGTAAACTCCAGGAGTTGGTGATGGACAGGGAGGCCTAGCATGCTGCGATTCATGGTGTCGCAAAGAGTCAAACACGACTGAGCGACTGAACTGAATAACTGAACTGAACCATTGTTAATGATTTAAAAATTGACATCTTACCAAACAATGAATATAAGGAAATGTGCTTAATCTGACAAAGAGTAACTATCAATTAAAAAGCCCACAGCAAAGATTTTCTATGATGAAGTTTTAAAATGTTTCACACTGAGAGCAGAGGAGAGAAGGATGCTTGTTATCGTTATTTTGTTCAGTATTGTACTCAAGGTCTTAGCCTTTCAATATGACAGGAAAACAGTCACTAGTGGGGTAAATTTGTCCTTATGTACTGATGAATGATTGGACATATAAAAATATTTTTTAATCTTGTAGGTATAGTATTTGAATTAATAAGAAATTTTGTTAGCTGTAGAATAAAAGATGAATAGAAAATCAATTTTATTTTGTATTACTATATTGCTGTCAGTAATAAATGAGAAGCAAATCAACTTTAAAAATCATAAAATAACATCAAATAACTAGAAAGAATATTATAAAAGATGGTCAAGGTCAACAGAAACTTTTTAAAAAAGCTTTGATAAATGAAGGAATATTCTGTTTCTTGACTGGAAGACTTACTATTAAGATGTCATTTTTCCCCCAAATGATCTATAGATTCCAAAACAATCAATCTCCAAACAGTGGAGATAATCTTGGCAAAAGGTACAATTGAAGGACATCACTATCAGATATCAAAGGCTATTATAAATTTGTAAAAGTTAAGAAAATATGATCTTTTTTCAAGAAGAGAGAAATAGGTCATTGGAACAGAATGAATTGAGGCATCAGTCACTTTTAGAAAGGTGCCACTGTAGTTCTTTTTTTTTAAAAAAAGATATTTTCAGTAATCGATGCTTGTTCATTTAGATACTCGGAAAATATGTACTTTGAACCATATCATCCATCATATGCATATAAAAAGTCAATTTCTAATGGACTTTAGATACAAATGAGAAAGATAAAATAAAGAACACTACTATAATAAAGCATAAGATATTTTCATGATCTTGAGGTATACACTTAGCCAGCACTAGATATATATATGCATATATATATATATGTGTGTGTATATATATATTTATTTATTTATTTTAGTTACATTAAAGTATAAATTGTATTACATTAAGAAATTATTTTAAAAAATTAAAAAAAAAGAAATTATTAATGATATCACCAAAAGGCACTGTTAAAAACATGAAGAAACCTAATAGAAAAGAACCAAACAATCTAATTTAAAAGATGCACAAAAGATTAAATAGGCATTTCACAATAGAGAATATTTAGAGTCAGTAGGCAAATGAAAAGGTGTTCAAGTTAATTACAATCAATGAAAATGAGAAATAAATTCTTACTTTTATAACATTTACATGCTCTCCAGAAAGGTCAAAATTATAATTCTAACAATATAAAATTCTAGCAAATAAGTAGAGTATCCTTAATTAGCCTGTAGTTTTGGTAGGGAATTAAATTTGTACAACACCTCTGTAATAATCTTTGACATCATCTACCATAGACAATTATATATGAGACAATAATTCAAAATTCCACTCCTGGGTATAAAAGGAAAAAATAAATACACAACATTCACCAATGGGCAATGTACAAAAATGTTTATAGCAGCAGCATCTATGACAATAGCAACAACAAATCTAACCTTAAACATGCATCAACAGTAATATGAATAAATAAGTGGTAGTATTTGGTGGTACAGCGGGATAGTATTATTACAAGGAGAATGAATAAAAATTGCCATATTTTTTCATGTGCTGATAAAGTATCATTTCTTTATCTAGAAACTGTTTCCACAGATTTGTTTCATGGAGCACAATGCCAGATATGCTTTCAGGCAAAAAGCTTTTTTATATGACTTATAAACCTCTATTGCCCTGTCCCAAGTCTCCAATTCTTGTTTCACAAGAGAACTGCACACAGAAAATTATAAGACAATAATGAAAGAAATCAAAGATGACATGAACAGATGGAGAGATGTTCCATGTTCCTGGGTAGGACAAATCAATATTGTGAAAATGACTATACTACCAAAAGCTATCTACAGATTCAGTGCGATCCCTATCAAATTACCAATGGCGTTTTTCACAAAACTAGAACAAAAAATTTCACAATTCGTATGGAAGCACAAGAGAACCCAGATAGCTAAAGCAGTCTTGAGAAAGAAGAATGGAGCTGGAGAAATCAACCTTCCTGACTTTGGATTATACTACAAAGCTACAATCATCAACACAGTATGGTGTTGGCACAAAAACAGATATATAGACCAATGGGACAAAATAGAAAACCCAGAAATAAACCCATGCACCTAAGTATATCTTACTTTTGACAGAGGCAAGAATGTACAATAGGGCAAAGACAGCCTCTTCAATAAATGATGCTGGGAAAACTGGACAGCTACATGTAAAACAGTGAATTTAGAAAACTTCCTAACATCATACACAAAGACAAACTCAAAATGGATTAAAGACCTACATGTAAGACCAGAAAAAATAAAACTCTTAGACAATAACATAGGCAGAACACTCGATGACATAAATCAAAGCAAGATCCTTTGTGACCCACCTCCTAGAATAATGGAAATAAAAACAGAAGTAAAAAAGTGGGACCTGATTAAACTTAAAAGCTTTTGCCAAGCAAAGGGAACTATAAGCAAGGTGAAAAGACAACCCTCAGAATGGGAGAATAGAATAGCAAATGGAACAACTGACAAATGATTAATTTCCAAAATATACAAACAGCTCATACAACTCAATACCAGAAAAACAAACAACCCAATCAAAAAGTGGGAAAAAGACCTAAACAGCCATTTCTCCAAAGAAGACATACAGATGGCTAACAAACACATGAAAAGATGCACAACATCATTCATTATTAGAGAAATGCAAATCAAAACTACATGGGATATCACCTCACACTGGTTAGAATGGCCATCATCAAAAAGCATACAAACAATACATGTTGGAGAGGGTGTGGAGAAAAGGGAATTCTCTTGCACTGTTGGTGGCAATGTAAATTGGTATAGCCACTATGGAAGATGGTATGGAGATTCCTTAAAAAACTAGGAATAAAAGCACCATATGACCCAGGAATCCCACTTCTAGGCATATACCCTGAGGAAACCAGAATTGAAAGAGATACATGTAACCCATTGTTCATTTCAACACTATCTACAATAACTATAACATGGAAGCAACTTAGATGTCCATCAACAGATGAATGGCTAAAGAAGTTGTGGCATATATACACAATGGAATATTCAGTCAGTTCAGTTCAGTTCAGTCACTCAGTTGTGTCCAACTCTTTGCGACCCCACGAATTGCAGCACACCAGGCCTCCCTGTCCATCACCAACTCCCAGAGTTCACTCAAACTCACGTCCATCATGTCGGTGATGCCATCCAGCCATCTCATCCTCTGTCGTCCCCTTCTCCCCCTGCCCCCAAACCCTCCCAGCATCAGAGTCTTTCCCAAGGAGTCAACTCTTGGCATGAGGTGGCCAAAGTACTGGAGTTTCAGCTTTAGCATCATTCCTTCCAAAGAAATCCCAGGGCTGATCTCCTTCAGAATGGACTGGTTGGATCTCCTTGCAGTCCAAGGGACTCTCAAGAGTCTTCTCCAACACCACAGTTCAAAAGCATCAATTCTTCAGCACTCAGCTTTCTTCACAGTCCAACTCTCACATCAATACATGACCACAGGAAAAACCATAGCCTTGACTAGACGGACCTTTGTTGGCAAAGTAATGTCTCTGCTTTCAATTCAGTTCAGTCACTCAGTCGTGTCCGACTCTTTGCAACCCCATGAATCGCAGCACGCCAGGCCTCCCTGTCCATCACCAACTCCTGGAGTTCACCCAGACTCACGTCCATCTAGTCAGTGATGCCATCCAGCCATCTCATCCTCTGTCGTCCCCTTCTCCTCTGGCCCCCAATCCCTCCCAGCATCAGAGTCTTTTCCAATGAGTCTCTGTTTTACTTGGCCATAAAAAGGAACACATTTGAGTCAGTTCTGAAGAGGTGGATGAATCTAGAACCTATTATACAGAGTGAAGTGAGTCAGATACCGACAGATAAATATCATATTCTAATGCATATATATAAAATCTAGAAAAATTTTAATACAGAATATTAAAGGTACTGAAGGTACTGAAGAATTTATTTAAAGGGCAACAGTGGAGAAACAGACATAGAGAATATACTTATGGAATCGGGAACAGGGGAGTAGAGGGTGACATATATGGAGAGAGTTACATGGAAGCTTACATTACCATATGTAAAATAGATAGCCAATGGAAATTTGCTGTATGGCTCAGGAAATTCAAACAGGGCTCGGTATCAACCTATATGGATGGGATGGGGAGGAGATAGGAAGGAAGTTCAATAGGGAGAGGATATATGTTTCAGTTCAGTTCAGTCACTCAGTCGTGTCCGACTCTTTGCAACCCTGTGAACCCCAGCACGCCAGGCCTCAGTTCAACACCACAGTTCAAAAGCATCAATTCTTCGGTGCTCAGCTTTCTTTATAGTCCAACTCTCACAACCATACATGACTACTGGGAAAAAACCATAGCCTTGACTATACAGACCTTTGTTGATAAAGCAATGTCTCTGCTTTTTAATATGCTGTCTAGGGTGGTCATAACTTTCCTTCCAAGGAGTGTGTTAATTTCATGGCTGCATCACCATCTGCAGTGATTCTGGATCCCCCAAAAATAAAGTCAGCCACTGTTTCCACTGTTTCCCCATCTATTTGCCATTAAATGATGGGACCAGATGCCATGATCTTCGTTTTCTGAGTTTTAGCCAACTTTTTTCACTCTCCTCTTTCAATTTCATCAAGAGGCCCTTTAATTCTTCTTCACTTTCTGCCATAAATGTGGTGTCATCTGCATATCTGAGGTTATTGATATTTCTCCTGGAAATCTTGATTCCAGCTTGTGCTTCCTCCAGCTCAGCATTTCTCATGATGTACTCTGCATATAAGTTAAATAAGCACGGTAACAATATACAGCCTTGATGTATTCATTTTCCTATTTGGAACCAGTCTGTTGTTCCATGTCCAGTTCTAACTGTTGCTTCCTGACCTGCATATAGGTTTCTCAAGAGGCAGGTCAGGTGGTCTGGTATTCCCATCTCTTTCAGAATTTTCCACAGTTTATTACGATCCACACAATCAAAGGCTTTGGCGTAGTCAATAAAGCATAAATAGATGTTTTTTTCTGGAACTCTTGCTTTTCCAATTATCCAGCGGATGTTGGCAATTTGATCTCTGGTTCCTCTGCCTTTTCTAAAACCAGCTTTAACATCTGGAAGTTCACGGTTCACGTATTGCTGAAGCCTGTGACTGATTTATGTTGAGGTTTGACAGAAAACAACAAAATTCTGTAAAACTATACCTTCAATTAAAAATAAATAGATTTAAAAACAAAATATATTATCTTTGTAAATTTTGTATGTGCATCATAATACCTAATGATAATAATAATAAATAATAATAACGACCACAATATTAGTAATAATAATAATGGTAACAATAATCGCTAAGAATTAACATGATCCAGGAGCTGTTATAAGCAATTTTCCATAGTAATTTCTTTACCCTTCACCTCAGTCTAACTGGGATACATGATCCTTTGTCTATTTTACAGTTGAAGAAACTAAATTACAGAGAATTTAAATTATTTACCCAATTTAACAAAGTTAGTAAGTTGCAAAGCTGGATTTAAACCCAGAAAGCTTGCATCTAGACTCCATCCTAGTATTACTTACACTACTGTATGTACATTGGCCTCATTAGGACAGATTGGAAACTAGATGTTTATAGGCATTAAGCTTTGAGTAGAGTGGATAATGGGACTTCCCAGGTGAGGCTGGTGGTAAAGAATCCACCTGTCAGTGCAGGAGATGCAAGAGACACAAGTCCGATCCTTGGGTTGGGAAGATCCCCTGGAGTAGGAAATGCAGCCCACTCTAGCATTCTTTCCTAGGAAATTCCATGGACAGAGAAGCCTGGCAGACTAGATTCCATAGAGCTGCAAAGATTTGGACACAACTGAGTGACTGAACACATGCAAAGTGGATAATAGTTTTCTCAATTTACAGATAAGAAAACTGATAAACAGGCTGCTGCTGCTCCTCCTATGTCACTTCAGTTGTGTCCTACTCTGTGCGACCCCATAGATGGCAGCCCACTAGCCCCCTCTGTCCCTGGGATTCTCCAGGCAAGAATACTAGAGTGGGTTGCCATTTCCTTCTCCAATGCATGAAAGTGAAAAGTGAAAGTGAAGTCACTCAGTCGTGCCCAACTGTAGCCTACCAGGCTCCTCCATCCATGGGATTGTCCAGGCAAGAGTACTGGAGTGGGTTGTCATTGCCTTCTCCACATAAGCAGGCTATTTAAATGATTTTTAGAGATCAAATAGCAATTAAAGTCTGTAATCAGAATTGGAATTCAAATTTGCAGATTCGGTCTAGAGCTCTGTGAACTATATCACAAATCTAGAGAAATTATTTAAAAGTATGAAAAATTAGGTGACACTTGAATATTTCTTTTAAGATCTCACCTTGGAAATGCAACAGTATCCAAGACCTCATCTTGCTCCCATATCCTCCCCAGCACCTTCCCCACTCCCAACTCCGTCCAAAAGATTGGGTTACTTAAGGGTATTTGGATCACAGAATCAAGTATAGTACCTGCTTGTTTCTCTTCCAACTATAAGACCAAACTGATTTTCTTCTTGTGCTATATTCTTGTAACTTAAATTATAGAGGAGTTTCTCACAATCTTGAGAAAGGTTACCTGACTTATGAAGGAGACTATGGAAGCAGGGTCATGGCCCCTTTACCCTTGTCCATGAATCAGATGTCAACTGGATTAGGACCATGAATCCTGACCATCTCTCCTCCATCTCTCTTCATCTCTAAGGGAGTGGTAGTGAGTCTGAGTTTCATCTTCTGTGTAAAAAATACTTGCTCATTATGGCAGTAAGGGGAGTCCCGGGGGTGCAGTAAATATATAATTCATTTTCCTTGAGTACAGCAGAACATTATTCAGAATGGGTATTCTTGATGCATATAGTATGACTGACAGTTTTATGCTCATTTTTTTATGGGTCCACAAAGTCATATAAGTAAATAATTTTATTAACTTTTAGGAATCCCTTGGTAAGCATTGGGTGTGGTCCTGTGGATCTTTGCTAATTCTGGCAAAACTCTGTAACCTTTATTTTCTTTTTTTTATTTTAATTGACTTGTTTTTCTTTCCTTTCTCCTCTCCCCTTTCTCTTCCTTTCCTTCTCTACTACTGTTGAAACATATGCATGAATCTAAAACACATCTTTCAAATATGAAGCAAGGAAGTGAAGATATTTACCTACAAAAAAATCAATACAATGAAAATGCTTAAGAAATAGAACTACAAACAAAATTCTAATCAATAAGTCTTAAATTAAAAAAGAAACAAAAAAAGCTAACTTTGTAGACTTAAGCATTTTATGGTTTTTACACAACTTACAGGTGAGATTAATTTTCTGAAACATGGCTCATTAACATTTTTAGTGTTTGCCATATTTTAAGATAATATTGTTGTGTACCACTGGATAAACTTAATAATGTGTTAAAATGGTCTCACCTTAAATCAGAGACAGTTTGCTGTAACTAGAATCTTCAATTCTCTAATGAATTTTTCTCTGCTATGAAAAGAAAAAGCTCCTATATTAAAATGATATACGAGGGCAAAAGGAAATTTATGATCTAAACTTGCTGCAAATCATTTGTATTGATCTGTTTTGTTTCCATTCTGCTGAAGCTAATGGAAATCATTTGTCACCTGACTTGTCCCAGCTGATTTGAAAAAAACACTGCACCATTTATCAGAACAGCTGAAGGTCTGGTACAAGTGTGCTTATGTCTGCAATCACCAAGATATACTCAGTTTCTAAGGAAGTGGTGAATATCAGTCTATTTTGCTCATAGGCTTAAACACATAAATTAAATATTGATATAAAAGTATACCTAATGAATTCTAATAAAACAGTAAATAGGGAACCTGTATTGGTGGTAGAATGTTCTACTTATTAATAACATTTTAATATTTTTTATATTTCATGAGCTAAACCTAAAATATAATTATGTGATATCAACTATCATAATATTATACATATAGAAATAAAAGTTGAACACCATTAGAGCAATATATTTAAGGAAATAAGCTTCCTTTCCTGACCCATAAATTTTTCTGAGTTTGACTCTTCCCTCTGAAGAATATTTTTGGTAACTCAAACCTTAACCTTTAATCCTTACAATATTATAAATGAAATTTATTTCAAATTTACTTATAGGAGAAGAAAACTTAAGATGTGTGCTTGTTTTCATGCAAGAAATCAGTAATTGTTGGCCTTGAGAAGCCAATTTTGTAGTTTTCAAATTCTCATAAGATGTGCTATCCCTCCACGTCAGCCTATATACATCAGATAAGGTGAGAGGAGAATTTGTCTCACAAATCTTCTGTAACATTCTTTCAAGCTGTTAAAGGCCAGAAGCCATTGTATGAAAGATTATTTAAATTTTGTCATTATGGTATTCCATGATAGCAAATTATCTTGCAGTAAGGCAGATTTCGGAGAAGGCAATGGGAACCCACTCCAGTACTCTTGCCTGGACAATTCCACGGACAGAGGAGCCTGAGAGGCTAGAGTCCATGGGGTCACTAAGAGTTGGGCACAACCGAGTGACTTCACTTTCACTTTTCACTTTCATGCATTGGAGAAGGAAATGGCAACCCACTCCAGTGTTCTTGCCTGGAGAATCCCAGGGACAGGGGAGCCTGGTGGGCTGCCATCTATAGGGTCACACAGAGTCGGACACGACTGAAATGACTTAGTGGCAGCAGCAGCAGCAAGGCAAATTTACCCATGAGTTAAACTCACATACGAAGCAACACCATAAAGCTCAGGCAAAGAATGAGCAAGTTCCAGAGTTGCACTTGCCCTTTCATACACATAATGCTCCTATATATTTTCTAACACACTGCCTTTTTTCCTCCTATATCTCTGTCCCTTTCCAAATAATTGAATAGTATAATTTGAGCACATAGTTACAGAATATGCATATATGTTCTAAAATGTATGATGTTAAAAATAGAGTTCATTCACTTTTTCATCCCTTATTCATCCAATAAATGTTATCAAATACTTTTAGGAACTAGAAAATCTGACAGGTTTGGGAATACAATGGTGCAGAAAAGGGAGACATTGTCTTCATTCTTAAGAATTTAGATTTGAGCAGGATAAGGATATAATTCATTCTAGAGACTTTCTTTTATGATAAGTTCATGACATAAGGCAAATTTGATATGAAATAGCAACAATAAGCTGGTTCAGGTTGGTCTTGAAATTTGGCCCTTATTCATCTAATTACTTAATAACACATCTATATCAAAATTATTATGTGGGTTGATTATGTTTTTTGAGCATCTAGAAAACTAGCCATTGAAGACAAGTGTTTTAAGTTTTTCATTTTTATCTCTGTTACATATTCAATTCATATCTGTTGAACATAAATGAATGAATGTTGCCGTTTTCTCCTTCATGATTTGGCTTTCTCTTTGTGTTTTGAAATTACAGGGGAAAATGGGTATTATTTACAAAATTTTCCAATTGTGCCAAAAGAAATTTTAAAATTTATATTCATGGACTTCCCTTGTTGTCCAGTGATTAAGACTCAACACTCTCAAGGCAGGAAGTTCAGGTTTGATTCCTGGTCAGGGAACTAAGATTTTACATGCTCCATGGTACAGCTACCAAAACAACAAACAGAAAATTTATATTTATTATTTCATGACATTTTCTTACTACTCTAGTATAATCTGTAGACCTCAGGTTAAAACTACCTGTGTCTTGGTCCCATCTCATTCAGTTAGTTTATTTATTCAGCAAACATTGACCACTTATTAGTAGTTGAATACATGGATGGGATACCAAAAAGAAATATAGAAGACTTTGTCTTGAGGAACTCAGTATACTGAATAAAACAGTCATCAATAGAAGAATCTATACAATACAATACAATGTGCAATCTGATAAATTTATAAACAAAATTCTTTGCATATACAAAAAAGAAAGCAAACTATAAAGCTTCAGAAAAGCTTCACAGAGGAGAATGGAAACTGTCAGAAAAATGATGTAAAAAATATGGGATATTAAGGTCAATGTGAAAAAACTCAGTGTGTATAAAGAGTTTATTTTGTGATTAGACCATCAAGTGGTCTAATTTTTAAATGCCACATTAAGAAATCTTATAGTTTTGCTGAGGGAAATAGAATCAATAGAGATTTTGAAGGTGAAGGGGAAAAATATTTTTAAACATTAAAAGAATGAATCATATGCTTAACTTATCAACAAATAATTTAGAAAATAAAGAAAAAACACAAAACAGAAACAATAAGTATACCCATTCTACTACCAATATATAACCTGCAGATACTCTGTGCTAACATTTAGGATATATTCTAGTGCAGAATATATTTATAACATTACATTCCAACATCACTCTTTTGAAGGTGCAACATGGACTTATATATATGCTCTTTGTATTTTATGTGTGCAAGTAATGATGTATTTCAATGTTCATTGACACAGAAAGATGTTGCTTAATGTTGATTAATGTTAAATTTGAAAAATGGATTTTATATGTAAAGTATTTAGTGATTAGGAAATATAAACCTGATAAAAGTATTAATAATAAAAATATTAATAAAATTAAATATAATAAAATAATAAAAATATAATAAAATATAATAAAGTCATAGAATAAGTCAGTAATTAAATTGTATAGATAGATAAATGATATATAACTAAGAATCAATAAATGTACCCAGATATAGAGACACGACATTGAATGCAGAATGGAGAGCAGATTATTCAAAAAATGTTACTGGGACAAGGTACATATAAGGAAAAAAGGGAAAATTTTATGCCTACTCAACTACTTACATAAAATGACATCCAGATGGATCAGAGAGGTAACCAACAAAACAAAATATGTGGTATTATTGGGTTCTTTGATAATACACAAGTATTTAATGATCTTAGATGGAAAATGCTTCCAAGTAAGAAGCAAAACTAAGACATCAGAAGATACAAATTGCATACATCTTTAATTTTGTTTTTTAATTTAGAAATGCACTAAACAAGAAGAATAAATAAAAATCCCCAAAATGCTTGTAACACAAGGTAAAAATACATGGTTAATTTTCAAAATAACACATGACTTCAAGTGATTTATGTGCTTATATATACTTATATTAAATTTTTAATAATTGTTTTATTTCAACACAATTACATATAGCAAAAAAAATCAGAGTTCTAAGATAGTACCTGCAAAACTAGTTTACTTAGTTAAAGTGATTGGTTTTATAATTCTATTTCTTGGGAATATATGGGTTATATGATGCCAAAGGACCAAACAAATTTTTTTCAAAAATTTAGATCTGAAAACATGTTTGTTTGTTTGTTTTTTCCAGGATGCTGAAAAACTGCAAAGTGTCATTTTGAAAATACTAACAATTTAGTGGATATTGTTAGGGTGGTCAATTTAATTTTCTGACTTGCCTAGCAATTGATAAAATATCCAGACTCATTATTTAAACTTACATTTAGAATACTTCTAAATTTCCTGAAATTCTAAAGGAAATGCAATGCTTAAAGGTAAATTTAGGATCTGGAAGTTCAGACAGAATAGTTTTATCTGTTTAGTAGCCTCTCTTTATAGTCAAAACAGATTTTTCCAATAGTCATGTACAGATGTGAGAAAGTGAAAGTGAAAGTGAAGTCGCTCAGTCATGTCCAACCCTCAGCGATCCCATGGACTGCAGCCTTCCAGGCTCCTCCGTCCATGAGATTTTCCAGGCAAGAGTACTGGAGTGGGGTGCCATTGCCTTCTCCAGACGGATGTGAGAAATGGACCATAAAGAAGGTTGAGCACCAAAGAATTGATGTTTTTGAATTGCAATGTTGGAGAAGACTCATGAGAGCCCCTTGGACTATAAGGTCAAATCAGTCAGTCCTAAAGGAAATCAGCCCTGAATGTTCATTGGATAGACTGATGCTGAAGCTGAAGCTCCAGTACTTTGGCCACCTGATGCAAAGAGCTGACTCATTGGAAAAGACTCTGATGCTAGGAAAGGTTGAAGGCAAAAGAAAAGGGGGCAGAGGATGAGATGGTTAGATAGCATCACTTACTCAATGCTCATGAGTTTGAGAAAACTCTGGGAGATAGTGAAGGACAGGGAAGCCTGGCATGCTGTAATCCATGGGATTACAAAGAGTAAGGAATGACTTAGCAACTGAACAACAGCATGGATTACTTACATTTCTTTACTGTGGTCATAGTCATATTATTCAAACCTAGAAATAGACCAAGAATCTACTTCAGTTTGGGGATAATTTTATGATGTCATGGTGGTCAGAGTTCTGCTTATTTCTTATTATTTTCTGCTTGGATGTTTGTTTTATGTATAATAACCAGAAACTTCACTTTAAAACCACTGAGTGAATTTATAATTTATCTTACATAAAAACTTTCTTGCTTTTTCTTTGAAGAAAATTGATATCTTTTGATTGCTTTATAATTTTGCCCTACCTAAAACCCATAATACATTCTATTTATATACTATTATAGTTATTTACTAAGGAGTATTCTACCTCTAGAACTGAATATCAACTGGATATAACTACCTTTTTTTTTTTTTTTTTTACTTTTTATATATCTACATATGAAATGACAGGTTTTTTACCTTTTGTTTTTGAATGACAGTTTTGCTATAGTTTTACTTTACATATGAGATAATCTACTTGTCCTGAAAAAAATGTTTTATTTTAAATTTGTTTTGTTTTGCAAAGTAAGAACATTGTAAATTGATGAAGATTTTTTTTCTTAAAAAGAACAATAACTGATATCAGAGGCTAAATGATTATAAAATAACATTTGCTTGAGGTAAAAGTACTTAAGTAGATTAGATTCAGCAGCCCTACCTGATATGTAATAGAATCTTACCTGTATTCCTCTCTCCATGAGACTCTAATAGCATTTTCTTGTTGTGTCTCTTTATGAAACTCTAAAAGCCTTTTCTTATATTTTCAAGTCAATAAAAAGTTCTTATTGAAGTGTAACATATCCATAAAAGTGTACACATCAAAGATGCATGGCTCAATAAATTATCACAAATGGACAACTGAATAATCAGCACTCAGACCAAGAAATAGAATCTTACCATTGTTCTAGAAGTTTCCTTTGTCCCCCTTTCCTAATGTTACACTTCCCAGGAGTATTTACTGTTCTATCCTTTTCAATATAAATTAATTTTGCCTGTTTTTCTCTTATAAATATAATGACACATATGTATATTTTTTGTCTGACTTCTGCTCCATGAATATGATAGTCAATCCATACTATTGTATATAATTGTAGATTGTTCGTTATAATTCCTGAATAGTAGCTCATTGTGTGACTTGCACAGAATTACTAAACTTGTTCTTCTGTTTATGTTTACCTCTCCGACCTACTGCTGTAATGTCATATTTTTCTGCCCACCAAGAGGCACTATTTTTCAGATGCCTTAAGGTAATTCCTATCAAAGCTTTGCTGTCTAGAATTTCTTACCTTTTGCCTGCTAATATCCCAGCATCACTCCCAATATACATTCTTTTCCTGGTGTTTCTTTCCAGCAGCCAGATTGCAGAATAATAGATGAGCCCTCTGGAAATACCAACCTTTTAAATTTATAGTCCTCTCTTTCTTAATCTTCAAGTGCTCAAACATAGGCAATGTTTGAAGCTATGTTGAGCTGCAATCAAAAGCAACTTACGGTGTCACGAAAAGCCACCCTCTTGAAATAGTTGGGTCCTGCTACTAAGTCCAGGCTATCTTTCTAGATTACACATTTATAGATCATATAAAACTTCCATAGTGACATATTCTAGCTCCCACTCACCCGAAAACACTGATGACTTCATTTTTACTGAGACATAATAAGGAAAAAAAAAAAGACATAGGGATGCAAATGTTTTCCACAATATTATAAAACAGCTATATTTCACAGAACTGGTTGAAGAATGAAGTAACTTTGTTTCCTAGAAGCTGTGGAGAAAGATTCTGCCTTTGGAGAGGTTAAGAAATTAAAAGATTAGAAGTATTAGATTAAGAAATGAAGAGTCAAAGTACCAGAGATTTGAATGAAGACAGAGACAGGGACATTATACATTGTCTCTAAACTTTTAGAAGAAACCCTGTACTTTTTTTCTATTTACATAGAAATACTTTAATCTTGCCTGGAGAATCCCATGGACAGAGAAGCCTGGAGGGCTATAGTCCATGGGGTTGAAAAGAGCTGGACACGACTGAAGTGACTTAGCACAGCACATTTTAATCATTCTTCTTCAAAACTGCACTGCTTCTAATTCTGTAAAACTTCTGTATAGAGGCTCAATATTTCATTTTGAAATTCATTAAAACATTTAATTATTTTGATGAACTCCAAATACATGGTATACATCTGCAGTAACATTCTGGCACCTACATGACTATGTATTCGTTTGTCAGTTGTATTATTTTAGTTTAGGACAGAAACTCAGTTGTAAAAAAAAAAAAAGTCTGTGCAGAAACAAACAGAACTGACATGAAAGAAAGTACAGCTCATGGAAGATAGGTAGTAATTATGTATGTCTGTGACAAGACATTTGTTTTGGCTAAGAAAACATTAAAGATTTTTTTTCTACCCAGTACTTATTTACAAAGTGCTACTTAAAATGTCTATTGTTTATTCTTGCACAGAGTCCTCATAATAAATCAACTTTGAGTGTCTTTGAAAAAAATATCAATTCCAATGTGTCTTCCTATATATAGGAAGTACAGCCTTATTTCCCCAAGAATCTTATAATCTTCACTTCTTCAATGCTTCGTGGACAACCACATTGAAGATATTGGTTTTTATGACATTGCTTTCGTCAATTGGCAGGTAACTGATTGTTTCTGGATGCTACTAATGGCATGCTATCTTTTAAGTCCTACTGCTTTTTCTCAGTTATAGGGAATCATTTCAATATTACATGCCTCTGAAGGAATGTTAAGTACATCACAGCGATAATCTGTCAGTTCTTTGGTTTTAAGAGTGGTATGTATCTTATGAAAGTTAGTGTCTTTTATCTTGGTGTGAGTCTTTCCTTTTGATGCACTTTCAGAGGCTTCATTTAATAACATTTAAGTTTTATCTGAAGAGATTACAAGGGTATTTTGAGAAGCTGTGTCAAAGTGTGAATATCAGTTTTTATATTGTCTAAGGTTATTAGTGAATTTCTGAATCTCTGGTATAAATAATGACATTTCTCTGTATACAGTCTATGTTTTAATTCCAAAACACTTGCCTTACCTTTTCTGCCACTTTGGGTGGTACTACACTTTAAAGAGAAAAAAAAAATCTCTATATTTTAAACAGTAATCATAAACGTACTGGGACATATTTTGTAGGTTATAACCAAGAAGGACAGATTTCCTTGAAAACTGTAATTAACTTATTTTATCAACAATTCTGATTTTGACATTATATTTATCACTTTTACTCAACACATTAACTTAGCATTTGTGTGGTCAATATGAATAGTGTAAAGTCTATTCTCTAACACAATATAACTTAATTCATTGGTTATTTACTCATGTTCCTTAGTTTAAAAAAAAAGTCTATATGATAATTGTTAACTTCCAGGGAACAACAGTCATCACATCATCTGTGAAAACGTCATGTTTGAAAGGAATTTCTTGCCCTGAGATTAAGATTCAGCTTTGAATGTTTAACAAGAGGCAGTTTGGAAAATGCTAGCTTCAAGTTATAATGAATCAAAGATTAGAAATTGATAAAAAAGAGTTGATTGCTTCCTTTGGGATAAACATTATTTTAATTGTTTCACATGGATTATGGAATTTAATTTTCTTGAAAGCATATAGAATTGGTCTATTGTTATCCTCAATTTATAAATGAGGGAGTAAACAATTAAAAATGTTGTCCAGGATCATGCAATTAGCTAAGAGGCAGACCCCTTATATGAACATGAGCTGTTCCTGGATGATAGCATGCTTCTTTAAAAAGTGTAGTATAACTGATTCAAATGTACTCTTTTTAATGGCTGAGTAATACTCCATTGTGTATATGTACCACAGCTTTCTTATTCATTCATCTGCTGATGGGCATCTAGGTTGCTTCCATGTCCTGGCTATTATAAACAGTGCTGCGATGAGGTGGACAAAACTGGAACCTATTATACAGAGTGAAGTAAGCCAGAAAGAAAAACACCAATACAGTATACTAACACATATATATGGAATTTAGAAAGATGGTAACAATAACCCTGTGTACGAGACAGCAAAAGAGACACTGATGTATAGATCAGTCTTATGGACTCTGTGGGAGAGGGAGAGGGTGGGGAGATTTGGGAGAACGCCATTGAAACATGTATAATATCATGTATGAAACGAGTCGCCAGTCCAGGTTCGATGCACGATACTGGATGCTTGGGGCTGGTCCACTGGGATGACCCAGAGGGAGGGTAGGGGAGGGAGGAGGGAGGAGGGTTCAGGTTGGGGAGCACGGGTATACCTGTGGCGGATTCATTTTGATGTTTGGCAAAACTAATACAATATTGTAAAGTTTAAAAATAAAAAAAATAAAAACTTAAAAAAAAGTGTAGTGTATAATTTGCAACTTAGAAGGCTGTCTATGAACTATATCTGTGAACTTGTTAGAAATGCACTGAGAGTACTGCTTTTTCTTAGTTTGTGTCAATATTATGTGGGTGAAGTTTCTTGAAGATGGCTTCCTTCCTAATATGTAGAGAGGCTTCTCTAGGGACAAGTCCTTGCTGTCCCACTACTTCTTTTACTTTTTTTCTCTTTGTCCTTCTGGAAGCACATTCTTACAATCTTACGATTTGACATCTATTATGAAATTGTAAGTGGAGAGGGGCATAGCAACCCACTCCCGTATTTTTACCTGGAAAATTCTATGGACAGAGGAGCCTGGTAGGCTACTTTGAGGTCTCAAAAAATTGGGCACAATTCAGTGACTCACAATTGTGAGAACAGAGCATTGAATAAGCTTAGGATACTGATGTCATTAAGACAGAATTCCTGTCTTGAGTTGCCAACCCATAGCATTCTTGTAATATAAGAAAAATAAATCTCCCTTTCATTTATGTACCATTATCAAGTTCACATTGCTTGTAGTCACATTCATTTATCAATGTTATAAGCAACATGGGTTTGGCCTGCCACAAGTAGCTCATACTGTATTTTAGTTGCTAGGTTGTGTCTGACTCTTGCAATCCCACGGACTATAGCCTGCCAAACTCCTCTGTCCATGGAATTTTCCAGGCAAGAATACTGGAGCAGGTTTTTGTTTGCTTCTCCAGGGGATCTTCCCAACCAGGGCATCAAACCCACATCTTCTACATTGCAGGGGTATTCTTTCACTGAACCACCAGGGAAGCCCAGTTTAGAAGATTAGACAAACACTAATGAGTAAGTTTGAATGTGTAAAATATTTAATTGATTAGTTGTGTGATATGGGTTATATCTGTTCATATCAAAATATCATCATTAAGTGTTAAAATAATCAAAAAGTGCTTCAGGGGAAAAATAGATCTTTAGCTACATTTTACATCGAGGGTACATATTGGATGTGTTATGGAGAAAAGGATTGGCTTTCTATGATTTGGGAACACAGTTAATAAAGGCAGGCATGTGGGAATGGGCATGTGTTTTTACAGGTAAAGTTGATCCTAGCATTACAGTGTGGACTTAAGTGAAATAAAGTCTGTAGGCATTGGGAGGTGAGTTGGAACCACATAACAGATAGCTTTGAGATCCAACCATAGGAAGTTCACATCATAATCCTACTGGACATTTTAGCACTGGCGTAGATGAAGTAATCTGATATAATGTTGATTTAAATTTTTGTATTACAGTTCTTTCCCACAGTAAAATTTTATTGAGTGAAACTTTACTACAAACACTATAATAACCGTTCTCATTTGGACTAAGCACCATTAATTTTTTATTGAAGTATAGTTGATTTACAATGTTGTGTTAATTTCTGCTGTATAGCAAAGTGATTCAGTAATATGTATATAAAATACTCTTTTCCATTATATTTTATTGCAGGATATTAAATATAGTTTCCTGTGCCATTCCATAATATTTTGTTGTTTATCCATTCTATATATAAGGGTTTGCATCTGCTAATCTCAACCTCCCAATCCATCCCTCTCCTACTCAACCTTCTCCTTGACAATCATGAGTCTGCTGTTTATATTTGTGAGTCTGTTGCTGTTCTGTAGGTAATTACATTTGTGTCATACTTTAGATTCCACAAATAAGTGATATCGTATGGCATTTGTGGTGGTTTGTTTGTTTGTTTTTACCATTCCACATATTCCCTGAGCAGGCACTGAACCCTGGTCACAGCATTCTGTTGTATACATGTACCATATCTTTATTCATCTGTTGATAAGCATTTAGGTTATTTCCATGTATTGCCTATTGTAAATAGTGTTGCAATGAACATAGGGATGCATGCATCTTTCTGAATTAGAGTTTTGTTTAATATATGCCCAGCAGTGGTTGCTGGATCATATGGCAACTCTATTTTTAATTTTCTAAGGAACCTTTGTACTGTTTTCCATAGTGGCTGCACCAACTTACATTTCCACCAGCAGCATAGGAGTGTTGTCCTTTCTTCCACCCCCTCTCCATTATTTGTTATTTGTAGACTTTTAAATGATAGCCATCCTGACTAGTGTGACCTCAGTGTAGTTTAGATTTGCAATTCTCTAATAATTAGAGACGCTGAGAATCTTTTCATGTGCCTCTTGGTCATCTTTATGCATTCTTTTTAGAAATGTCTATTTAGATCTTCTGAGCATTTTTCAATTAGATTGTATGTTTTTGCTTGTTGAGTTGTATGAGCTGGTTGTATATTTTGGCAATTAATCTCTTACTGACCTCATCATTTACAAATATTTTCTCCCATTATGTAGATTGTTTTTTTCATTTTGTTATAGATTTATTTGCTGTACAGAGGTTTATAAGTTTCATTAGGATTCACTTGTTAATTTTTGGACAAAGCATCATTATCAATTCAAGTAAAATTGCTAGTTGTTTACAATGGCAGCCACTTTTACAAAACTTACTAATATTATCTTTTTGTAACTTAGAGCAATTTGCTAAATGCTTGTTCCATTCACTGCTTCACCCTAGGAGGTTAAAGAAGAGGAAATCAAGAAAAAATTTACTTATGGTGTGAGATACACACAGGATACAATATGTAACAATAGACATGGAGGTTTGTAGCAATGTAACTCTATGCTTGATTTCTTTAAAACAGAGAGATAAGAGGACAAGTATCTATCTAGGGGTCTTGACACATATTTAAAGAAATTGAGAGGGATTATATTTGCTGAATTGAATGAATAGAAATTGAACCAGCATTGACTGATTCTATCAAAAATATTTTTCAATGCATATTATGTCTCAGGAAATCTCAGTGCTAGTCGGTTATGCTCAGCTACCAAGAAAAATGTCTAAACATTTACTTGAATTTTCCCAGAGTGGAAAAGACAAAAAAATTAAATAAAATGCAGACCTGGCTTTCAAAATTATGGGTATGACATTAGAGTCAGTTAGACCATAAATAAATATCCAGAAGTGATTGAAAAAATGTTGAGACCAAAATTAAAGGAGTAATGTGTGATAAAGAGTAACGCTATAGAAGGGTACCATTTTTTTTAAGAAATAAATTGCTTGAACAATGAAAGAAAGAGGGAAGTGAGCCATTTAGACATTTTGAGAAAAACATGACTGAGCAAAAGCAAAAAGTCAAATATGGTTAGAGCAACACAGGAAGAATTATAAAATGAGGTCAGGGAATTAGGCAGTGGTAGAACTTTTACAGTCATTTAGACAATGATAAGGACTTGAATGGAGGAAAGTATAGATAAATTGTATGGTTTTGAATAAAAATAATGGCATAAGTTGATCTGTGTTTATGATGGCATGGTAGCAACTGTGTGTAGAATAAAGGATGTAGTGGAGCAAGGATGGTTTTGGAGGCCAGTTATGACTCACTAATACAAAGGAGAAATGATATTGGTTTGGACTAGGATGGTAGGGTAGTGAAAAGTAATCAGATTTTGGACATCCTTCTCAGGAAAAATTGATAGAAATGTTGATGGATTCATGTGGATACAGAGAAAAGCTTATAAAAAATTGCTATATCTATTAAATAGCATGGGAAGATTTTGTGTAGACAATTTGAATATATGTCTGGCATGTAAAGATGAAGTAAAGATTGGACATATAAAAATGAGGTATCCCTAGCATAAACTGGTTTTAAAATCCATAAAACTACATGTGGTCAATTAGGGAGTGAGTGAAGATGGCGGAAAGAACAGAACCAAGAACTGATTCTTGAGAATATCCAGCATTTTGAGGTTGGTGAAATTCAGAGTAAGCATGCTGCTGCTAAGTCGCTTCAGTCGTGTCCGACTCTGTGCGACCGCATAGACAGCAGCCCACCAGGCTCCCCCGTCCCTGGGATTCTCCAGGCAAGAACACTGGAGTGGGTTGCCATTTCCTTCTCCATGCCATGCAGCATGTCCCTCCCAAAAAAGAGAGAGAAAGACAAATCCTTGTGAAATACAAGAGCTAATTTCAATGTTTTATAAGTGCTACAAAAGGCTAAGAAGGAACTAATTATTAGCTGTATCCAATAATGCAATTATTTCAAGAAAGTTAAGACTGAGAATTGACAGTTGCATGTGGTGAGGTAATGATAATGACCTTGATACAGTGGTTCATATTGTGTAGATGCCGCCACTACTGTAGCAGGCAATGCCTGTCCTCCCAGGTTTCCTTCACCCCACCTCCACCAGTGAGAGTCTCATCGTGTGGAGATAGATACGGCATCCTAAGTGTTATCACCACCCAACTCGCCACCCCTCATGCTGCCTATGTTCTCATGTGCTCTTCAGTGATTCACTTCCAGAATCTTATCTGAAGAGCAGCTTTCAAGAGCTACACAGGTACGAACTGGAATAGCCCAAGTTCTACTTCAGAAATTAAAGACTAAGATAAAGGGTTTACTTTTGGAGAGTGGTGCTAGATAACCAGAGTACATCATGAGTGAGACTGAAGCAAAGCCAAAGCCAGGAGACGATACACCCATTACAAGGATGTGCTGTATACCTGTTCACTGTTTTGACAACAAGCCTCCCTCCTCTCCATACCGGGAGCAGAACCTCAGATCTATTTCTGAAGCAATGGGAGAAACACTGGTGGACAGCTTTCTTGTGAAGCATTAACTCTCTCACACGTCGACATTTTGCTTATGTAACTGCAGACCGTCTCCAGAGCATCCCACATTATGTTTTATGTAAATGTGGTCAGGAGGTAATGCCAAGATGATTTGAGTGGGTGGCCCTGAGGAACTGACGATTTAGATATGATATAAAGAACATTAAAGGGTTAACTTTTAGAAGTGCACTGCTGAACACATGTTTGTGTGTGTGTGTGTTTGGATTCATGTGTAGAAAGTCAGAATGCCAGATAGACAGAAACAACATATGTGAAGACCATGAAATAGAAGGGAATATGTACTATTTAAAGGCTTGAAGGAAAGCCAGATTGGTCAAGATACACAGAAAAAGAAAAAAATTAAAACCAAAAGAGACTAGAAATGTGGAAAGAAGACAAATTCCACAGGTCATGTTGATGATGTGGATCTTTATCCTAAAAACGATGGAAATGCAATAGCAGATTTTATAAGTGAAGACTGTATAAATATATTTTCTTTTGAAAGATATTTAGTAGCTGTAGCTCAAGTGTGGAAATATATGAAAAGGGATTAGGGCCAAATGCAGTGAAACATGTAAGATGTTTTTAGTAATCTTAGCTACATATAATCATAGTTTGTACTGACATTTTGTATCTAAGAAATAAATGAAACTAAATGAATTCAAGAGATAAAAAAAAGAGAACTTTGCCATAGATGGGGTGTGTGGAGTGAAAAAGAGATATTAATTGTATCTTCTTTAATATGTCAGTCCTGTTTACTGAGATGTGGAAACAGTGGAGGAAGTTCAGTCCAAGTGTGGGATGTGTAACTCGTTAATTTAGCTTTCAGTATGTTAAGTTTGTTGAACGTGTGGCATTTAAATAGAAATTATTTGAATAGAAATATAGAGATACGTTATTTCATGTGAGAAACTGGAGATGACATCATGTTTGATAATTGCTTTAGAAATCATTTCTGAGCTTTGTATTATTAGTGAACTGCCGATGGCACTATTTTTAAAAAGATGAGACTGCCTTGGTAGTCCAGCGGTTAAGAATCCACCTGCCTATGCAGGGGACATGAGTTGGATCCCTGGTGTGGGAAGATTCCAGGTTTCCCTGGTGGATCAGCAGTAAAGAATCCACCTGAAATGCAGGATCCTCAGAAAACATGGGTTCTATCCCTGGGTCAGGAAGATCCCCTGGAGGAGGGCACAGCAACCCACTCCAGTATAGCATTGCAAAGTTGGACGCGACCAACAGCTCTGCAGATAAAGAATCCACCTGCAAAACAGGAGATGCAGGAAACATGGGTTCAATCCCTGTGTCGGGAAGATCCCCTGGAGAAGGAAATGGCAAACCCCCCCAATATTCTTGCCTGAAACATCTCATGGACAGCGGAACCTGTAGGGCCACAGTCCAATGGGTCACAAAGAATTAGACACAACTGAGTGACTAAACACAACTGAATCGATTGAGCACGCATGCGTGGCTGGAAGATTCCACACGCTGTG
Source organism: Bos indicus x Bos taurus (assembly GCF_003369695.1). NCBI lineage: Eukaryota > Metazoa > Chordata > Mammalia > Artiodactyla > Bovidae > Bos > Bos indicus x Bos taurus. Next base: position 21,308,721 of record NC_040103.1, on the reverse strand, counting down.
GAGCAAAACTAAGGCAACAGGCCGCAACTCCTGAGCCCAAACCACAACGAAGGGCAGCCCCTGCTCACTGCCACTAGACAAAGCCCGCGCACAGCAACAAAGACCCTGCACAGCCCAAAATAAATACAGTAATTAACTAACAAATGTAGCAGGCTAAAATAGACCTTTACTAGCTGCTGTTGGCAGATGCTGCTGCTGCTGCTGCTGCTAAGTCGTGTCAGTCGTGTCCGACTCTGTGCGACCCCGTAGACGGCAGCCCACCAGGCTCCCCCGTCCCTGGGATTCTCCAAGCAAGAACACTGGAGTGGGTTGCCATTTCCTTCTCCAATGCATGAAAGTGAAAAGTGAAAGTGAAGTCGCTCAGTCGTGTCCGACTCTTAGCGACCCCATGGAATGCAGCCCACCAGGCTCCTCCGTCCATGGGATTTTCCAGGCAAGAGTACTAGAGTGGGTCGCCAGTGCCTTCTCCGGAGAATATTCCCGACTCAAGGATCAAAGCCATGTTTCTTTGTCTCCTGCATTGGCAGGTGGATTCTTTACTGCTGTTGGCAGATGGTACCCTTCAAACTCCTCTCCTGCCCTTTATCAGGTAACAAGTGTTGGACTTGGCAGCTCTGCGCTTTCTCAGAGAACTGACCAGGCTACACTCCAGGAGAGGCCTGAAAGGGTCACACTCCTCACCTCATCCTCCGAACACATGACAGAGCCCCTGGCAGGATCAAGGTGAGGCTACCCTTTTTCTTTCGATAGGCATCTTTGTTTAACTTTATGATCCATCCTGTTCTGCTTGCCTTACTTCTTTACAGAAACTTAAGAACTACCCCCTTATCAGATTTTGATTCTAGGGAATCCAGTGTAAGATAATTTCAAGCACTTTTTTTTTTCCCCCAAAAAAGGATTTAAGCAAATTGAAAGCCCCTGTAAATTCTTTTTTTTTTTAATTTTTGTTTAAAGATTAGTTCCTCTCAACAGAACCCTGTGGGTAAATTCTAGACAAAAGCAAGTTGAGCTTCCACTTGGGTGCAAATCCAGCTCTTCCTGATAAATGTCCATGTTGCACCTCATATAAAGCTTCTTAATCACTGAAAAACAACAAATTTATCAGCACACATCAGAGAAAGTAACTACGAAATAACCACCACTCTTTGTCTTCAAATGTTTTAGTGGAATTACTTTATTTGGGCACATGCCAATTATCAATCCTGCCATATCAGAAAGCTACAAAATCTGTTCTCTGGAATAGTATTTAAGGATTACATCACTTCCTTCTCTGGTGGCTCAGACTGTAAAGAATCTGTCTACAAAGCCTGAGACCAAGGTTCTATCCCTGGGTGGGGAAGATCCCCTAGAGAAGGGAATGGCAACCCATGGCAGTGTTCTTGCCTGGAGAATTTCATAGACAGAGGAGCCTGGCAGGCTGCAGTCTGTGGAGTTGCAAAAAGTCATACATGACTGAGCAAATCTCTGTTAGTCTGTCACTTGTTTTAAACATGTTTTATGAAAAATAAGTTTTATGATTACTTAAAAAAGTAGAGTTTATAGATATAATCAGATTTTTTGTGGCAGAACCTCTTGTAGAGGTTTTCATAATATAAATTATGAAAAGTTAGATCAGATAGCATATCAAAACTGTCAAAATTGAGAAACAGCTTTAACACAGAGAACCTTAGTGATTAAACACCCCAAGAAATAACTTTGGGGAACCACTATAGAACTTCCTAAATAGAACTCTCTAATAGTCTATTTATTAACATCACCAGAAATTTATATAACCAGTCTAACCTCTCACTGCCCCCAGTGCCCTTAGGGTTTATAATCAAATGTCATTATTTTTCAGTGTTTATCACTGTTGATAAAAGTTGTATCATTTAGAAAGCACTTTTTTTTTCTACTGGAAACTGTTGAAGGTGTTATCCATCACATTACTCATATCTTCTTATATCAAGACTCACACAGCAATTACTTCTCAAAATTGATATCAGAAGAATGTGTATATTTATAAAATGAGCTCCTTTTTGGCTTTGCTAGGAGAAAATTCAGCACTGAGTTCAATGTTAAATTATAGTTAGAAGCTCATTTTAGGTGTCTCATAATAACCTTGGGGTATTTCATTATATTTGCCCTTTTAAAATATTTACTTGCCCTGTTTAATACTGTATTTGATAAATTACTCTATAAACAAGCAAAAAATTAATCTTCATTAATTTTTAAGAAGGTGGTAGTAAAAGAGTATAAGCCTAAATATTTTTCTAATATATAAGCAGAACAATAGAATAGTGCAATAGAGATCTAGCTAGTTTATTGGATTATGAAGAATATTATATGAACAAAACTTTTTTTATTTTTTAGTCTGAGAAATATGGAGAGAATTTTTATTGAGACCCAACTGTTCTTTAGCTTCCTTACCTTTGAGGGGAAACAAATTTGAGATGAATTTTCATTAGACAAATGGTTATTATGATGCAAAATATGGTTTGCTATGACTGTGGGGACATGATTCATTGTGTTTTGCTATTTTGAATTCACAAGGGAATGTTGAACATCTCTGAATATAAACATGGAAAACTTCCATAGCATCTGCTGCTAATTTCTGCCAGCTGAAAAGTGATAATGATGATGAATATTTTTGTTGATGATGCGGATACATTGGTCTAACTAAATTAACGTGCAGACTCTGGGCATCTAATTGAAAACACATGATTTGTAATATCACCTGGTTGGCTTTATGTTTAGTTACATTTTAAATTGTCCCAATATGCTTAACTTTTATGATCTGTACTTTTCAAAGTTAATGAAATACTACAAATGGTAAATATGTTACAATGTGTCACACTTTGTAAAATTCATTTTACACTTTTTAAAAACAGTGAAATTCATTTATTCATTCATTATCATATATTGTAAAAACAAGTTTTGACTGATAATACACATGTAGGGCATGAAACCAAAGCTCTTGATGATGAGAAAAAAGCTAAAATTCATCAACCAACACTTTAAAATGCTGTGCTATAATTCACTATTTTATTAGGAACAAATGAACATATCTTGACAATCTTGTGTTTAGTTGCTCAGTCGCATCTGACCCTTTGTGTCTCCATGGACTATAGCCTACCAGGCTCCTCTGTCCATAGAATTTTCTAGGCAAGAATACTGGAGTGAGTTGCCATTTCCTCCCCCGGGGAATATTCCCGACTTAAGGATCAAACCCACGCCTCTTGTGTCTCCTGCATTGGCAGGTGGATTCTTTACCACTAGTGCCACCTGGGAAGCCCCTTGACAATCTTAAGAGGCTAAAACTAAAACCCTTTATAAAGTAAATTGAAAATATATAAATACGTAACTTTTGTTTATAGAATCTCTATGACACAATAAACCCAGCATTCTAGTGTGTCTAGGCTGATAATTGAACCTTTAAACTTTGGGATTTACTGTAACAATCACTGTAACATTTTATGCTTTATGTTTTTAGCAACAATTACCGAAAAAAGGATTACCGCCTCATATGCCATTTATTTAGAAAACTATCAAAATTTTTATAATTCTTTAACTAGAATAAATTGTGTAATGGTGTGTTTGACTAATAAAGGTTTTTGTAAATCCTCAGGACTGGAATATTAATTCATTTTAAGAGTTCATTACGTGTTTGCCTGGTAAAAGTCTTTAATTCAAAGTTCTTGTAATTTATTATTTAACCAATGTGCAATTCTTATTAAATCTCAATTAACTGCATATTTGAGTTTATTTTACACTTTAGTTAACAAATTTAGGGGACTTCCCTTGTGGCTCAGACGGTAAAGCATCTGCCTACTATGTGGGAGACCCAGGTTCAAACCCTGGATCGGGAAGATCTCCTGGAGAAGGAAATGGCACCCTACTCCAGTATTCTTGCCTGGAAAATCCAATGGATGGAGGAGCCTGGTAAGCTACAGTCCATGGGGTCACAAAGAGTCGGATACGACTGAGCGACTTCACTTTCACTTTCAACAAATTGAGAAATACACTATTATCCAACCAATGTTTTACATCTAATTTTTCAAAATTAATGAAAATAAATAAATATTCATAGTAGAGTGACAGATGGGGAAAATGGTAAACTTTGAAAGGCTATAATTCTGTTTTTTAGCAAACTTTTCTCAAAGACTCCATTAAACTTCAGAATGAATTTCCTCAGCTTATTATTGAAGTGAGAGCAGTAATAAATTCTATTCTTCCTGATTTATTTTGAACATGAAAACTCATGGTTCTTTTTACTATTCACCAATAGAAAAGTAAAGAGTAAAGAAGTCAAAACTATGTACACTGTAAAAGAGACCTTCTGCCAGAGATCCTTTGCTGCTAAGTCACTTCAGTCTTGTCCGACTCTGTGTGACCCCATAGATAGCAGACAACCAGGCTCCCCTGTCCCTGGGATTCTCCAGGCAAGAACACTGGAGTGAAGAGATCCTTTAAATCACACTTATTTAGTCTGAGATCTGCTGCTCTGAAAGCTACTTCTGAGTAATCTCACATTATTTTCCAGCTTGCACCCTTCACGTTGATTGAAAGAACCTTTGGATACTTCCAAGTATGAATTGTTGGATCACACCTTGATGACTTTTCTGATGGCACATTTCAGTTCATCAGGACTCATTTTCTTCAATGGTATGTTTTCAGCACTTTCTTTTGACATATTCTGGCACTCAGGCATATCTCAAATCAATATATGTTAATTAGCTTCACCAATTTTTTACTATTTTCTTCTGATTACCCTCTTTCAGTCTCTTTAGTACCTATGTATTCAGTTTATCCTCTGTTATTTTACATTTACTTACAGATTACTAAAATATGCTTGATTTTATATGCTCTAGGTGTCCAATTAAAGCTCCTCAAAAGATCACCTCATATTAATATTTCCTTTTAGCTCAGTCAGATTAGGTTAAGTCATAGATCAAGAGTTTATTTGCTATGAAGCCTTATTTAATATATTTAAATAGTATGAGACCAAGAATTCTCCTCTATAATAGAGATTCTTGTTATTATTTTTTTATTGCCCATAGTTTGCAAATAGCTTTTACACTAAAACCTCCTCCCAGAACTCTTAACTTCATTGTGCCATCTATTTTGTCCTGAGATCCTAATCACCCTTTCCTGTGTAATTTAGAGTACCAATACTCAGAGAGTGGCTATGGGTCTGCTTTAAGACTGTTCACTACTGTCTATAAAGATCTAAGTAACAAAAGAGAGAGTATTCAAAAATTTTGACATTGCCATGACCTCAAACATGTCATTATTCTTGTAGTTATTGCTTTTCATTGTATCTATAATTGAAACATTATGAAAAATGAACTAAAATTGGTTCTCCTTAAGGTAATTGGGAAAGCATAAATGTTTTGTGTCTGCAACTGTTGAAGTGAACAGGTAATTCTTTAGTATCTTGTGTTTCCATGGGTGTGCCCACCCAGCTGGGACAAACATGTAGAGCACCAATGCAGTGAAATCATCAGAAGAAGTAAGCTGGTGATACATGATAAGCATGGGATGAGTGCATTTAATGAAAAAAAGCTTTTAGTATTATTGATAGACATAGAAGTCCAGGCTGTGGTCATTCATGCATCACTTTTAAAGAAATGTTAATAAAGCAGACAGAAAGTATAAAGCCCTGAGAAGAAATCCAAGCTCACTAAAATAAGTATTCATTGTATAACTTTAGCTTTGAAGACGTTTCTTGTTCCTTTTAGTCAACATGGTGAGAGTTAAAGTATATTATTGATGTTTTAAGTTTTCTCTGATAACTAGCGATGGTGAACACCTTATAACCCATTGGTCATTTAGCTGTCTTCTTTGGTTAAGTGTCTCTCCAAGACTTTGTTCATTTTTAGAAAATTGTCTTGTTGATTTGTAACATCTCTTGAAGTATTCCAGGCATACTTTCTTGGTGTAATATCAGTATTGCAAAGAACTTCTCCCAGATTTTGGCTTGCACTGTAATACTGTTAATCGTATATTTTGATGAAAATGGTTTTTTATTTGGGTTAAGACCTCCTTGTCAAATTCTCCTTTATAGTAGCTATATTTGAGTCCAACTTAAATGATCATTGTCTACCCTATTATCATTAATAGATTTTCTTACATTTTCACTGGGAATCTTTCTTATTTAATACTTTACACATTGTCTACAATCCCTCTTGCATTAGTTCTGTATGAGATTTGATGCATGTGATTAGTTTAATTTGGAGTGTATTGGTATTTATTCTATCATTAACATGTTCATATTACAAATTTTTTGCTTAAAGCATTGTTTCTATTTGTCTGGCCTGGTGTCTCTTTTTTATTGTTTCTATATAGTATAAAGTGAAAGTGAAGTTCGCTCAGTCATGTTCGACTCTTTGTGACCCCATGGACTATACAGTCCATGGAATTCTCTAGGTCAGAATACTGGAGTGGCTAGCCTTTCCCTTCTCCAGGGGATCTTCCCAACTCAGGGATTGAACCCAGGTCTCCTGCATTGCAGGCAGATTCTTTACCAGCTGAGTCTCAAGAGAAGCTCATACAGTATAAGATAGTCTATTATTTTATAACTGTTAATGGCATGCATACTGTTTTAAAGTGATAATTGTAACTTACATGTCAGCTCAATCCATAGTAGAATAAAAACAACAGTAAGATGTGTTACTGATTTGCTTCAGTTTCTAGATGATTGTCTTCCAAGGTGGTTGTTATCTACTTAGCAGTTATTGAGACACTCTTTCGATTCTACAGGTCCAATTTCCACACTAATTGCTTAACCCCTGGGTTAATGACATTTTTACTTATTGCTTAGCACAAATCCAGGAGAGGCTGAGGTCAACCAGTTTGTTTTGCCAGATGGGCCCTCTGCCACTTCTTGTATGAATTAGACTAGACTTCTAGCTTGCTTAAGTGCTAAGAAGTTTATTCTCAATGCAGTTAATTCTTAATGTATTTTATCCTTAATGCATTTGAGCCATTATATGCTACATTTTTAAAATACCTAATCCCATTTCCTGTCTCTTTATTTGGTAATGGCACTTTTATATATTCCTGTGCTGTTTTAAGTGCATTTGTTCGCTTTTACATTTATTTTGTCATTTCATGGAATTTTAGGTGGAAGTTACCATGACCTAGTTTCTTGGTCCTCATTTAACCCAATCTTCTGTGATTGCTCATTCTTACATTTTTGTGTTCCTTATTTGAATACACATACATGTATATACACAATATACATATGTACTTACTTGAATATAGATGTACTATACATGTGCACATACATATATTGTTTATATATTTATGCATATGTATACATGCATTTATGTCCTTACACATAGATTTTAGCATACAAGCGTATAGATATAAATAGATATGTTTAAATTTACATTTGAGAAAAACATGTATAGCAGGTTAATTCATACTGTGGAATAAATTTTTCAAATAAATTACTTAATTCTGTAGTTTCTGTTTTAAGATAATAATGTCTGACTGAGGGAATATTTGACATTATATCACCACCTGAGTGAGCAATGTCTTAAATCAGTTCAAAATGACACTGATTTAGGGAAAAAAAAACAACAAGTGAACAATGGCACATTGTCTAACCTGTATATACCCATTCTGTAATCAGTTGTTGTTCCTAATGATTGACATGATTGATATGAGAATGATATTAATAGCAATGTTAGATTGGATACAGTTGATTCATATTATATAATGCCTATTATAGGTGTTGGCTGCCTATGTTGCTTTTGCTAATTATTTTTAAAAATTGTGTGGGAAAAGCTAGCTGTTATTAGGGCAATTGAAGCTAATTCATTAGTGCTAAATATAATAATTCAAAGCAGTTTCAGCGAGTCATTAGTATCACCATTCACCTAACCAGATCTTTTGGGGACATTTTCCATAAATATAATTGTATAGTTTTTAAAAATCTCTTTTCAAATACCATAATTCAAAGAAATGATGTGTGCAAGTTAAAATCTTCACTATTTGTGCATGCAGTGATGTGAAACAGGAGTCTGCAGATACATTATTTTTAATTTATCTAACTTTTTATTAGTCTAATTGTTAAGAAGCATCTTATTGAATATTGAATAAGCAAACAATTTTATTAAAAACTCTAATTTAAGTGTCTGTTACCAATAGAATCTTTCCTACTTATTTGTTCTAATTTACCACTCAGCAAATTTCCCATAATGTGATGAATTTTTAAACTGACCATATAAGACATAATATTACCATAAAATATTTATATTTACTCTCATTATATGATGACAACATTGGTTGAAATAACAGAACTTGAAGGTAGTTTTGCAATGTGATAAGTACATTGTGGTGATGGAAAAACAATAGTGTTGCAAAATTAAAAGTATAGCATCCGGTAAATTTAATTAACAAATCAAGTCATTTAAATCACATAATAGCATAATTGTGAATGTCCGTAATTGATGAAGAAGAAGCAAAGAGATCATATCTATTGGATTAAAAGTACCAACCTAAATGACCATTGGAATAACATTCCAATATTTTTATAGAATGAAATAAAGATATTTAAGTGATTAAAAAATATTTATGTAACAGAGACTTGCTAGAAACTATTAAACTCATTTCCTATTGCAGGACACATCAGTTAATAAAATGTCTCACTCCACTTGCCATACTGATTAGTTCTTTCCAGTGGAAAGAAGAAAAAGTTGATATATCATTTCCTGGTCAGTGTAGTTAAAAGGCTAAAAAGATCCTATTTCTCTTTTTCTCTCTTTCCTTCTTCTCTTCTTCCTCCCTCCTTCTCCCTGTCTCTCTCTGTCTCTCGTCTCCCTTCTGCTAGCTGACTGGGTGCAAAATGCAGATGAGTCACAGAATTGACTAATCCAGAGTCTGTGTAGCTGAATGGCTGAGTATAACAGAGGGCTACAACCACTGCTGAGATGTTTGGAGGTTTAGTCTCATTGTTGTCAGCAAATGACTTAACTTTAATGAAATTTGTGTTTACCTTATATATTAAGCATTGATCTTTCCAATTAATTCTTATTTAGTCTCTGTCCGTGGATGGGGAAATTAGCAAGATTAATTTAATATATCTTAGCAGCATTTTCTATATCATATCATCACTGGCTTCTTCAAAATCTTTTATCCCCTGAATTCTAGGCTAATAAACTTCTCAGATTCTCTGCCTACATCATAGATTGCTTCCTTGCAGACTCCTTTTCTGTTATCTCCCTCTTAAATATTAAAGTACCCAAGGAATATGTCTTTACTCTTCCCCACGGACTTTATTTATGCCCTGATAATTTCTTTCAGGTCTGTGACTTTAATCTATGTCTCAGATCTCTAATATGTTCTTGGTCTCCATCATCTATGTCTAATTCTTATAATTGCTACTTGGTTCTTAAGACATTGTAAATTTAGCTTGCCCAAAATAGAATTCCTCATTTCTCTCTAAAGAAAATGTTTCTGTCCCTAGCTTTCTCCACTGTAGCTTATGGCATTAACAGTCATCCAGTTATTTAGTATAAAATGTAAGGAGTTATATTTGAGTTCTTTCTTTCATTTCCTACTTCTAATCCATTTGGATCTTCCTCCAAAATGTATCCTATCACTTCTAACTCTCTCTACAATGGCCTGGGATAGCAACACCCCTTATCTGGATTTATGAATTCTAAGCAAGGAAGTTATATAATCTCATTTATAATTTCAAAAAGGTAATATACTGGACTTCCCTGGTGGTCCAGAGGTTAACAATCCACCTGCAGGTGCCGGGATTACAGGTTCAGTCACTGATCCAGGAAGATTCCCCTTGCCATGGGGCAACTAAGCCTGTACCCCACAACTACTGATCCCAAGCACTGACAGAAAGAGCAGCCCCCACTCACCACAAGCAGTGAAAGCCCACATGCATCAGCAAAGACCCAGTACAGCCCAAAATGAATAAATATGTACATTTTTTTTAAAAAAAGGAAAAGAACTAATCCCTTTTTAGCCTTTGCTTCTCTTAGACAATAGACCTTTTATAAGCAGAAATAAAATCATATAACTCTGCTAAAACTCCCCAGGTGATTCTATGTTTTTATAAAATATAAACTCATACTATGACATGTATCTTCGTCTTATGACACTAACATGCAGAGACTGATTCAAAGCTGTGGAAGACATAGCCATTAGATGAAGAAATTGTTTTAATATGCTTTCAAAAGTCTAGAATTATGTCTCAGAGTTTATCAACTAGACAAGCTTTTGAGTTCAATAATTAAATAATTAATAATTCCGTATTCTCTCTTGGTATAGTCTGTAAATTTGATAAATATTATTTCTGCATTCACACTGGTGTAGGTTTCTACTTCCAGACTAGTTCTTAATTCATTACGCTTTGTAATAGATTTATAATTTTTCCATGGAATATAGCAATTACCTTTTACCTAAGTTCACTACTTCCATTCTGATCTTATAATACTTTCTCTGTACTGAAGCCAGAGTGACCTTTCAAAATTATAAATCAGATCATGTCACTTCCTTGTTTAGAACTGTTAAAAGGCTTTCCAATGCCCTTGAGGAAAAACAAAATAAAACAAATAATACATCTTTACTGTGGCCTAAAGACACTACCTGATTTGATTTTTTGTTACTCCGCTGACCTTTTTTCATTTCTCTTTCTTTGTCTCTTGTTCAATAAGCTCCATCCATAATGTTCTCCACTGTCCATGAGTTGTGCCAGGCTCTTTTCTGGGTTATATTTTATGAGGCTAGTATTACTGCTTGGAAAATAATTCCCCATATCTCCATATGGCTAATTTCTCATTTCTCTTCAGGTAGGACCTTTAAGAGCAGCTTCTTCCAGAACCCCATGAAAAATAACTCTCCATTCAATGTCTTCATCATATTACCTATATAATTTACCAGAATCTGAAATCAATATGCCCACACATATTTACTTACTTGTTTTATTAGTTTGGATTGAATATACTGGAAATTAATCTTTTACTCATTGTGATGCTTCCTAGCTCTTGGTAGAAGCCCTCATATAGTTGTCAGTCAGTCCACTTTTGTTGGCTGCTTGCTTGGTTACATGTACAGCTTTGGCCTGGATTAAACTCTCCATGGAGGCAAGGAATAAGTTTGATTGATCTTATTTCAACATGTCATTCAAAGAGTTATCTAGGTAGAGCATATATTTGGTAAATATCTTGTCACATTATATGCAGGTCAGCAGTAAAAATACATAAATAAAAATTAACACCAAGGACAAGATTTCAATTTATTCACTAATTCACACTCTTCAGATGTTGAATAGATTGAGAAATCCCCCATTTTTTTAAATCAAGATATCTAGTTCTCCAAGGTGACACCATGTTCTCTTTTCAAAGTTCTTGTTCAAATAGAGAGTCCTTTTTTCTGCAGAAAAATGTCTCAGCCAAGGCAGCATATCACAATCATCTGCAGAACTCTAAAATATACTAATATTCGGGCCCCATTTCAGATTGATGGCATCCCTTTTTTTGGAGTTGGCATATGGGCAGTGGTAATTTGAAAAAAAATGTAAGTAACTTAAATATAAGCAGAATTATAAACCACTGACTGCAGTTGTCACTTTTTTCATTCATTATCAGTTCAATGTGTACAACTGATTCAGTTCAGTTCAGTTCTGTTCAGGTGCCCAGTCGTGTCCAACTCTGCGACCCCATGAATCACAGCACGCCAGGCCTCCCTGTCCATCACCATCTCCCGGAGTTCACCCAAACTCACGTCCATCAAGTCGGGGATGCCATCTAGCCATCTAATCCTCTGTCGTCCCCTTCTCCTCCTGCCCCCAATCCCTCCCAGCATCAGAGTCTTTTCCAATGAGTCAACTCTTCGCATGAGGTGGCCAAAGTACTGGAGTTTCAGCTTCAGCATCATTTCTTCCAAAGAACACTCAGGACTGATCTCCTTTAGAATGGACTGGTTGGATCTCCTTGCAGTCCAAGGGACTCCCAAGAGTCTTCTCCAACACCACAATTGAAAAACATCAATTCTTCGGCGCTCAGCTTTCTTCACAGTCCAACTCTCACATCCATATGTGACCACAGGAAAAACCATAGCCTGGACTAGACACACCTTTGTTGGCAAAGTAATGTCTCTGCTTTTGAATATGCTATCTAGGCTGGTCATAACTTTCCTTCCAAGGAGTGTCTTTTAGTTTCATGGCTGCAGTCACCATCTGCAGTGATTTTGGAGCCCAGAAAAATAGTGTCTGCCACTGTTTCCACTGTTTCCCCATCTATTCCCGATGAAGTGATAGGACCAGATGCCATGATCTTCATTTTCTGAATGTTGAGCTTTAGGCCAACTTTTTCACTCTCCACTTTCACTTTCATCAAGAGGCTTTTTGGTTCCTCTTCACTTTCTGCCATAAGAGTGGTGTCATCTGCATATCTGAGGTTATTGATATTTCTCCTGGCAATCTTGATTCCAGCTTGTGCTTCTTCCAGCCCAGCGTTTTTCATGATGTACTCAGCATATAAGATAAATAAGTAGGGTGACAATATATATCCTTGACATACTCCTTTTCCTATTTGGAACAGTCTATTGTTCCATGTCCAGTTCTAACTGTTGCTTCCTGACCTGCGTATAGGTTTCTCAAGAGGCAGGTCAGGTAGTCTGGTATTCCCATCTCTTACAGAATTTTCCACAGTTTATTGTGATCGACACAGTCAAAAGCTTTGGCATAGTCAATAAAGCAGAAATAGATGTTTTTCTGAAACTATCTTACTTTTTCAATGATCCAGCGGATGTTGACAGTTTGATTTCTGGTTCCTCTGCCTTTGCTAAATCCAGCTTGAACATCTGGAAATTCACAGTACACATATTGCTGAAGCCCGGCTTGGAGAATTTTGAGCATTACTTTACTAGCGTGTGAGATGAGTGCAATTGTGCGGTAGTTTGAGCATTCTTTGGCAATGCCTTTCTTTGGGATTGGAATGAAAACTGACCTTTTCCAGTCCTGTGGCCACTGCTGAGTTTCCCAAATTTGCTGGCATATTGAGTGCAGCACTTTCACAGCATCATCTTTCAGGATTTGGAATAGGTCAACTGGAATTCCATCACCTCCACTAGCTTTGTTCGTAGTGATGCTTTCTAAGGCCCACTTGACTTTACATTCCAGGATGTCTGGCTCTAGGTGAGTGATCACACCATCGTGATTATCTAAGTCATGAAGATCTTTTTTGTATAGTTCTTCTGTGTATTCTTGCCACCTCTTCTTAATATCTTCTGCTTCTGTTAGGTCCATACCATTTCTGTCCTTATTGTGCCCATCTTTGCACGAAATGTTCCCTTGGTATCTCTAATTTTCTTGAAGAGATCTCTAGTCTTTCCCATTCTGTTGTTTTCCTCTATTTTTTTTTCCTGATCACAGAGGAAGGCTTTCTTAACTCTTCTTGCTATTCTTTGGAACTCTGCATTCAGATGCTTATATCTTTCCTTTTCTCCTTTCCTTTTTGCTTCTCGTCTTTTCACAGCTATTTGTAAGGCCTCCCCAGACAGCCATTTTGCTTTTTTGCATTTCTTTTCCATGGGGATGGTCTTGATCCCTGTCTCCTATACAATGTCATGAACCTCAGTTCATAGTTCATCAGGCACTCTATCAGAGTGCCTTAAATCTATTATCAGTCCCTTAAATCTATTTCTCACTTCCACTGTATAATCATAAGGGATTTGAATTAGGTCATACCTGAATGGCCCTGTGGTTTTCCCCACTTTCTTCAATTTAAGTCTGAATCTGGCAATAAGGAGCTCATGATCTGAGCCACAGTCAGCTCCCAGTCTTGTTTTTGCTGACTGTATAGAGCTTCTCCATCTTTGGCTGCAAAGAATATAATCAATCTCATTTCAGTGTTGACCATCTGGTGATGTCCTTGTGTGGAGTCTTCTCATGTGTTGTTGAAAGAGGGTGTTTGCTATGACCAGTGCATTCTCTTAGCAAAACTCTATTAGCCTTTGCCCTGCTTCATTCTGTATTCCAAGGCCAAATTTGCCTGTTACTCTAGGTGTTTCTTCACTTCCTATTTTTGCATTCCAGTTCCCTATAATGAAAAGGAAATCTTTTTTGTGTGTTAGTTCTAAAAGGTCTTGTAGGTCTTCATAGAACCGTTCAGCTTCTTCAGCGTTACTGTTGGGGCATAGGCTTGGATTACTGTGATATTGAATGGTTTTCCTTGGAAACGAACAGAGATCATTCTGTCGTTTTTGAGATTGCATCCAAGTACTGCATTTCAGACTCTTTTGTTGACCATGATGGCTACTCCATTTCTTCTGAGGGATTCCTGCCCACAGTAGTAGATATAATGGTCATCTGAGTTAAATTCACCCATTCCAGTCCATTTTAGTTCGCTGATTCCTAGAATGTCGATGTTCACTCTTGCCATCTCCTATTTGACCAGTTCTAATTTGCCTTGATTCATGGACCTAACATTCCAGGTTCCTATGCAATATTGTTCTTTACAGCATCGGACCTTGCTTCTATCACCAGTCACATCCACAACTGGGTATTTTTTTTTGCTCTGGCTCCATCTCTTTATTCTTTCTGTAGTTATTTCTGCACTGATTTCCAGTAGCATGTTGGGCACCTACTGACCTGGGGAGTTTTTCTTTCAGCATCCTATCATTTTACCTTTTCACATCTTCTCAAAGTGTTTAATAAAAGTGTTTGAATACTATCTTGTTTTATTAATTCTCTGTCTACATATTTATTCAACTATGTGGTTTTTCTTTTTTACTGCTTTATCCCAACAGACTTCTTATATGGATGTTAAATGGATCTTCTCAATCTTTTATTATAAGATTTTTAAGAATAGAAACTCTTATTTTTGAGGATACTGCATTGCAGCAAAGCAATAAATTGAATATCTCCTTTTGATTATTTACATTTATAAAATTACAATGTATATTTGCAATTGATTTACTTTCTTTCAGTCTATTATTAGGCTACACAGGTTGCTCAGCTGGCAAAGAATCCACCTGCAATATGGGAGACCTGGGTTCAATCCCTGGGTTGAGGAAATCCCCTGGAGAAGGGAACAGCTATCCACTCCAGTATTCAGGCCTGGAGAATTAAAAGGACTGTATAGTTCATGGGGTCTCAAAGAGTCCAACACACTGAGTGACTTTCACTTTCATTTCCAAAGTTTTATTATGCAGAATTTTGAATATACTTAAAAGTAGAAAAGCTGTAAAATGCATCCCATTATACACATCACCTATCCCCAACAACCATCAAAGCACTGTCAATCCTGCTACAATTACAACCTCATTCATTCTTCTCTTCTCAAGCTATTCTGAAGCAGTTCCAGACATATGGCTTCCTCCATTAATATTTTTATATGAATCTCTAAAGCATAAAGGCTCTGTAACATCATAAAAATACCATTATAACTGAAAAGATTAAAAAATGTGATTATTATCACATTTATTATCAGTTAAGTTCAGTCATTCATCATGTCTGACTCTTTGTGACCTGGTGGACTGCAGCATGCCAGACTTCCCTGTCCATCTAGAGCTTACTCAGACTCATGTCCATTGATTCAGTGATGCCATCCAACCATCTCATCCTTTGTCATCCCCTTCTCTTCATGCCTTCAATCTTCCCCAGCATCAGAGTCTTTTCCAATGAGTCAGTTATTCCCATCAGGTGGCCAAATTATTGGAGTTTCAGCTTCAGTATCAGTCCTTCCAATGAATATTCAACACTGGTTTCCTTTACGATGGACTGGTTGGATGTCCTTGGAGTCCAAAGGACTCTCAAGAGTCTTCTTCAACACCACAGTTCAAAATCATCAATTCTTTGGGGCTCAACTTTCTTTATAGTCCAACTCTCACATCCACACATGACTACTGGAAAAACCATAGCTTTGACTAGGCAGACATTTGTTGGCAAAGTAATGTCTCTGCTTTTTAATATGCTGTCTAGTTTAGTCATAGTTTTTCATCAAGGAGCAAGTGTCTTTTAATTTCATGGGTGCAGTCACCATCTGCAGTGATTTTGGAGCCCCAGAAATAAAGTCTTTCACTGTTTCTATTGTTTCTCCATCCGTTTGTCATGAAGTGATGGGACTGGATGCCATGATCTTCGTTTTCTGAATGTAGATGTTTAAGCCAGCTTTTTCCACTCTCCTCTTTTACTTTTGTCAAGAGGCTCTTTAGTTCTTCTTTGTTTTCTGCCATAAAGGTGATGTTATCTGCATATCTGAGGTTGTTGATATTTCTCCTGGCAATATTGATTCAAGCTTGTGCTTCATCCTGTCCAGCATTTCTCATGATGTACTCTGCATAAAAGTTAAATACCAGAGTGGCAATATTGTTCCATGTACGGTTCTAGCTATTGCTTCTTGACTTGCATACAAATTTCTCAGGAGGCAGGTCAGGTGGTCTGGTATTCCTATCTCTTTAAGAATTTTCCACACTTTATGGTGATCCACACAGTCAAGGCTTTGGCATAGCCAATAACGTAGAAGTAAATGTTTTTCTGGAACTCTCTTGCTTTTTCAATAACCCAAGGTATATTGACAATTTTATCTCTGGTTCCTATTCCTTTTCTAAATGCAGTTTGAACATCTGGAAGTTCAAGGTTCATATACTGTTGAAGCCTGGCTTGGAGAATTTTGAGTATTACTTTGCTAGTGTGTGAGATGAATGCAATTGTTGGTGGTTTGAGCATTCTTTGGCATTGCCTTTTTTTTGGGATTGGAATGAAAGCTGACATTTTCCAGTCCTATGGACACTGCTGAGTTTTCCAAATTTGCTGAATATTGAGTGCAGCACTTTCACAGGATCATCTTCCAGGATTTGAAATAGTTCAGCCTGAATTCCATCACCTCCACTAGCTTTGTTCCTAGTGATGCTTCCAAAAGCCCACTTGACTTCACACTCCAGGATGTCTGGCTCTAGGTGAGTGATCACACCATCATGGTTAACATTTCTAATGGCCTTCTCCCTTATTTTTTCAAAGTTGGTATAAATCTTGGTTAACTAAGGAAGGTCTATCATCTTTCCTGTTTCTTTAACCTATGAGTGCCCTTTCACTTTTTTCCTGTCAATTTATTTGATGATGAAGTTGGGTTTTCATCTTATAATGTCCAATACTTGAAGTTTGCTGATTTTAAGGGATCAGTAATATGTTTTTCCATTTTTAATATATGCAGAAATTTGGAGGTATAGTCTTCCTTCAGGAGGAATAGAATTACTGGTTATTTTTTTCTTTTTTGTAATGTTAATGTGTTCATAATTGATTCTCTAGCAAAGAAAATTGATTCTAATCTATTTCTCTAGTTAAGTAATATTGTAAGAAGATGGTAAAATGTCTTAAGGCATGAAGATGTTATACCAACAAAGCAAGAGGTTAGTTGAATATGTTTTAGGTATGGTGTATCTCGTAATTTTTTTAAAAATTGAAGAAGAAAAAATAAAGTGTTGTGTCTGAATAAGGTGTAAGGGTAGCAATTTTGCTTCATTTTTAGTACTTGAAATTGTATTTCAATTCAAATGCTTTAATATTTGAATTGCTGTATTTGTAGACTTTCACTGAAATAAAGGATAAAAACCTGTATTTTGAAACTTGTGATCATTAGAAACATTGCTTTGACTATAAAGTAAAAATTCCTGGGATCCCTTATTATAATATTTAATCATAATCTCTTAGAAAAGAGCCTGGGAATCTACATTTGAAGCAATTATATATGAGGAAAAATTAGAAAGCAGTGAAATATAATATAAGCAAAAAGCACAGTATTTATTGACCAATGAAATAAGAAAATAGTTTTGTTTACTTTGAGTTTTACAACTACCATTTCTACTCCTACCTACTGCAGAGTATTTTTTAAATATTTGTTTTCAGAGATGATTATTGAAACCATTTTTATGAAAGCAAGCTGAGGTTTCAAGAGCTGTATTGACTCCATCAGGAAGGAACTCAGACTAAAATTCAGTTCCTATGAATAGAAATCTAACAAGTTTTCAACATCAGCAAGTTCCCCTACATTTGTTTTCTTTTAGGTAACAATCCCAAATCTTCTGAAATCTAATTGTATGTTACAGATTATAATCGTGTCTACTACCAGCTGGTTTTAGAAAAGGCAGAGGAACCAGAGAAAAATTGCCAACATCTGCTGGATCATGGAAAAAGCAAGAGAATTCCAGAAAAACGTCTATTTCTGCTTTATTGACTGTGCCAAAGCCTTTGACTGTGTGGATCACAACAAACTGTGGAAAATTCTGAAAGAGATGGGAATACCAGACCACCTGACCTGTCTCTTGAGAAACCTATACGCAGGTCAGGAAGCAACAGTTAGAACTGGACATGGAACAACAGACCGGTCCCAAATAGGAAAATGAGTACATCAAGGCTGTATACTGTCACTGTGCTTCTTTAACTTATAGGCAGAGTACATCATGAGAAACGCTGGGCTGAAAGAAGCAGAAGCTGGAATCAAGATTGCCGGGAGAAATATCAATAACCTCAGATATGCAGATGACACCACTCTTATGGCAGAAAGTGAAGAAGAACTAAAGAGCCTCTTGATGAAAGTGAAAGAGGAGAGTAAAAAAGTTGGCTTCAAGCTCAACATTCAGAAAATGAAGATCATGGCATCTGGTCCCATCACTTCATGGCAAATAGATGGGGAAACAGTGTCAGACTTTATTTTTTTGGGCTCCAAAATCACTGCAGATGGTGACTGCAGCCATGAAATTAAAAGACGCTTACTTCTTGGAAGGAAAGTTATGACCAACCTAGATAGCATATTCAAAAGCAGAGACATTACTTTGCCAATAAAGGTCCATCTGGTCAAGGCTACTGTTTTTCCAGTGGTTATGTATGGATGTGAGAGTTTGACTGTGAAGAATGCTGAGTGCTAAAGAATTGATGCTTTTGAATTGTGGTGTTGGAGAAGACTCTTGAGAGTCCCTTGGACTGCAAGGAGATCCAACCAGTCCATTCTGAAGGAGATCAGCCCTGGGTGTTCATTTGAAGAACTGATACTGAAGATGAAACTCCAGTGCTTTGGCCACCTCATGCGGGGAGTTGACTCATTGGAAAAGACTCTGATGCTGGGAGGGATTGGGGGCAGGAGGAGAAGGGGATGACGGAGGATGAGATGGTTGGATGGCATCGTTGACTCGATGGACATGAGTTTGAGTAAACTCTGGGTGTTGATGATGGACAGGGAGGCCTGGTGTGCTGAGAATCTTGGGGTCACAAAGAGTCGGAAACAACTGAGTGACTGAACTGAACTAACAAAAATGTTGAATTAATTATTAATATGGTGATTTTTATGATGAACAAATCCTTACCATCAAACGTTCCCCTCATCATAAAGCTTATTCCAATAATATGATAGGTAAGTATTTATGGAGTTCAGTGCAGGTTGTCCCAAAATAAACCACTTATTTTGAGCTGAACAAAATCAAGATTCAACAGCCTTGAGAATAACTTTTTACCTCCTCTTTACCTAAAAGTCGAACAAGGCTGAATAGCTAACACTTAAGTACCTAAAAGAATTTAGTTAGGAAGTCTGTACCAGGAAGAGAGCTGTTACCAAAGATAACTCTTTGTATTTCAGAAACACACCTCCCCACGTTTAGCAAACATTTGTTTACCAAATATTTGCTCTTCCCATCTTCCTGTGAATTGTCTTTCTCCCCTTTGAAATATCAGAACCCTACCCGCTTTTTCTTAACTCTGAGTGAAGAAGGAATTCATAGGGCCTGGACTCCATCTTAGGCCTGTTCATGCTGATCATGCTCAGCTACCTTTCCAATGGACTCTGAACTCTGTGTTTAGTACCTATGAAAACAACAACAGAAGGATAAGACCACCCCATCCCTACCCAGACAGGGGAACCTTAAAGATTGTATCTAGGTTACTGATCGCCTAAGAGAAACCATACACTAATCACCTCTTCCTCCAGACAGGCCATGAATTTTTCTGTATCTATCGGAGTGTAACCTTGGGTTTATTGATTATTGGCTAATTGTTTGACTGTTTGAGCACATAGCACATGAATGATGGGGTTTTGGGGATTGTATTTTCCTTGGTTTATGTAAGGAATTTGGAGTGGTGGGTTCAGACACGTACACATAGGGTATAAAAGATTTTCACAAATGCTGGTCGGGGGTCCTTGACTAAGAGGAGACTCTGCCTTGGGTCTGCTGGTGTAATAAACTGCACTCCACTATCTGCATTGTCCTTCTGAGTGAGTTTGTTTCCCAGAACGCATGGCTACAACATGAGTGGCATACAACCCTCTGCTGCTGCTGCTGCTGCTAAGTTGCTTCAGTTGTGTCCGACTCTGAGACCCCATAGACAGCAGCCCACCAGGCTCCCCCATCCCTGGGATTCTCTATTGCCTGTCTATTGAAGAGTCTTATATTTC
This sequence comes from Bos indicus x Bos taurus, assembly GCF_003369695.1. Lineage (NCBI taxonomy): Eukaryota > Metazoa > Chordata > Mammalia > Artiodactyla > Bovidae > Bos > Bos indicus x Bos taurus. The sequence goes on along the minus strand of NC_040103.1, from coordinate 21,288,334 downwards.
TATGGTGGTGGTGATTTAGTCGCTAAGTCATGTTCAACTCTTGTGACACAATGGACTGTACCCTGCCAGGCTCCTCTGTCCAGGGAGTTCTCCAGGCAAAAATACTGGATTTGTTGCCATTTCCTTTTCTAGGGGATCTTCCCAACCCAGGAATCCAATCCAGGTCTCCTGCATTGCAGGCAGACTCTTTACCAACTGAGCTACAGAGGAAGATATTTCTATGGGCTCTTGTAAATATGAATTAAATTTGTTTTTCTCCTTTTAATCTGTCTTTTGTTAGCTTAATTGTTAGAGCAGTCTAAGCACCTAGAAGAGAATAAAGGAAAAGATTTCCCCCCTACAGTATCAATCTTCAAGCAGTTGAAGCCATATTTATAACCATATTATATTACCTGTAGTTGGAATTTAGGTGTGATGTATTGCCAGATGTGAATGTTACATTTTACATTTTTCAAAAAAAAATGAATATTTCAACTGAGTTGCCTTAAAATGATAGTAAAGGAAATATATTTGAGATAATATTATCTATTCTGAGGAGCTGACAATCTTAGGAGGACATGTTGGTGCCTAATTTAAGCAAATAGAAGCAGCTTATTTATTGTAAGGGCACAACCATGGTGCAATTATTTTGACACAAGGAGTTTGGCAGCATCTTGATTCACAGCCGCAGATGGCACTCTTAATCAAAAGAAGTGGCTGGACCTTAAGAAAACATTTTACAGTATCATTCTCATGAAATTTCATCTTGAAGGTCTCATTAAATACAAATGCACCTTTTTAGCCCTTATTGTTAAAAAGTAGAATAAACTTTAGTGATATTCCGAAGATCAAACCAAATTAATGGACACAGGTAATTAGATTTCATGTAATTCTCGCTTGTCCTTTAAATTTTTAGGTAATGTGTTGATGAAACTGCAGGCATATATGTCCCCAAAGCTTTCTATTAATGTTTAATACTTATTATTATGACAATGTTAAAATATTTATGGAAATATTAATATAAGCAAATGATTTCATATCTAGAATGTGAGTGATTTAAGTTGGTCTCAAGGCAATGTGAAATATGTAAATTGTCATTAAACCAATAGTATAGAAAATATTGAAATTAAGTTTAAAGAAGTTATATTCTTGTTTTTAAAAGTTTTATTTTCATGTCTTATTTCTTTGTATTTTATTTTTGTTTCAAAACTGTTCAGTTCAGTTCAGTCACTCAGTCATGTCTGCCTCTTTCCAATCCCATGACTTCACCATGCCAGGCTTCCCTGTCCATCAGCAATTCCCAGAGCTTGCTCAAACTCATGTCCATCGAGTCGGTGATGCCATCCAACAATCTCATCATCTGTTGTCCCCTTCTCCCCCTTCCTTCAATACCTCCCAGCATCAGGGTCTTTTCCAATAAATCGTTCTTCGCATCAGGTGCCCAAAGTATTGGAGCTTCAGCTTCAGCATCAGTCGTCAATATTCCAATGAATGTTCATGACTGATTTCCTTTAGGTTTGATCTCCTTGCAGTTCAAGGGACTCTCAAGAGTCTTCTCCAACATTACAGTTCAAAGCATCAGTTCTTCAGCACTGAACTTTCTTTATGGTCCAACTCTCACATCCATACATAACTACTGGAAAAAGCATAACTTTGACTAGATGGACCTTTGTCGGTAAAGTAATGTCTCTGCTTTTTATTTTCTTTCAAGTGAGAGGTTAACAGGCAGGAAGGCCAGGGGTCTCCAAACAGAGGAAAAATGCTGCAAGTGTCAGACATTTTTTCTCTCTCTCTTAAGTGCAGGAGGAAACAAACTATAAGTATTAGATTTTTTCCTTTTCTCTATACAAAATTAAAAGGTTTCTCTTCAAATTCTGTGTTGCCATGAGAACACCTGGCTCCACCAGAACTGAAGGTTCCACAAACCTTGAGCTGACAAACGCGTTTTTCTTATGGAAATGTCTGTCTTAAGCTATGTTAATGAACTATGTATTTACCCTAGACTCTGCCTTTCTTCAAGTAGGTTCAGGTTAAGACTCAGAATGGACAAGGGCTCAACAAACCTGAATGTTTTACTCCTACATTGTTCTCCTAATGTATGTTAATGAATCTATATATTTACTCGGAAACCTGCCTTTCTTCAAGATTCATGTCAATCATTTTATGGCCTGAGATGACTCACCTGGTGCCAATGTTATCTCAAAACGCAAGTTGTCGGTGAAGGGCCTGGTACCACTCTGAGTTCTGAGACATCTCCTTTCTCTAATTAACAGCTTGCTGATAGGTGTATAACATGCTGCTGATTAAAAAACTGTTGCTTCTTGGAAGAAAAGTTATGACCAACCTAGACAGCATATTAAAAAAGCAGAAACATTACTTTGTCAACAAAGGTCCATCTAGTCAAAGCTCTGGTTTTTCCAGTAGTCATGTGTTGATGCGAGAGTTGGAATATAAAGAAAGCTGAGCATTGAAGAATTGGTGCTTTTGAACTGTGGTGTTGAAGAAGACTCTTGAGAGTCCCTTGGACAGCCAGGAGATCCAACCAATCCATCCTAAAGGAAATCAGTCCTGAATATTCATTGGAAGGACTGATGCTGAAGCTGAAACTTCAATACTTTGGCCACCTGATGCGAAGAGCTAACTCATTAGAAAAGACCCTGATGCTTGCAAAGATTGAGGGCGGGAGGAGAAGGGGATGACAGAGGATGAGACGGTTGGATGGCGTCACCAACTCAATGGACATGAGCTTCAGTAAACTCCAGGTGATGGATAGGGAGGCCTGGAGTGCTGTAACCCATGGGGTCTCAAAGAGTCAGACATGACTGAGTAACTGAACGGACTGAAAGGCTAGCAGGGGGGCACTCTTTCTCCCCACTTCTGATGTCTATGTCAGAAGCTTTCTCTATCTCTTTTATACTTTAAAAAAAACTTTATTACATAAAATATCTGAGCAATCAAGCCTAGTCACTGATCCTGGATTGAATTCTTCTCCTCCAAAGGCCAAGAATTCCAGATCTTTCATGGCTCAGCTACAACCTTTAACAAGGAGCCAGTGTCTTTTAATTTCCTGGCTGCAGTCATCATTTGCAGTGATTTTGGAGCCCAAGAAGCTGCACTACAGTCATGTTTGCTGTCAAGACTGAAAAGAAACCACATTTTCAATTTTTAAATGAAACAATCCAAAATTCTCTTAGGATATTCTTCTAAATATTCAGAATTTATTTCTTTACCATCTAGAAGTTGTTTGTGGATGTTTAGTGGGAATTTGGTAAGTATTACTTGCCATTTATTGAATGATCCATCCTTTCCTCCTTTTTGATTATACTATATTAAATCACATAAGGGTCTAGAACATCTATCCCTCCAAACTGTTTTGATAAATAATGTTTTAATGACACACACCCATATTTTTAATGAATTTTATATGGCTGCATTTGTGTAACCAAATAGAATTAAGTAGTTGTGACAAGGACTGTATGCCTGTAAAGACTGAAATACTGACTATCTGGTCCTTTGCTTACCCTTGAATAATGTGTATGAAGAGATCGAAAAGGAGGGTGGTAGAAATGGAAGGAGGAGTAGATAAGTAGATATGTTACTGAACTCAGAAATATGTGCACACACATATTTATATAGTTTTGCATCATCTGTTCTAACTAGAATATGTTTTGAAATTTATAGAGCAAATCCTATTTATTTTAGCTTCTCTTTAGCATGATTGTATTGTACTATATTATGAAGTATTAATTTATGTACTTTCTATGTTTCGTTCTCCTTTGTGAGTATCTCATTTGTTCCTCTCTTAGTGATCATTTTACTTCACCAGATAACACAAAACAAAATCAAGCGCTAGAGATGGCACTGGCTTTAGCCTAAGATAGAAATATTTGCATAGCAAGTTTATCCATTCCCTAAATTAGAGGACAAAGTGTTCAGGGAAAGGTTCAGAGAAAGATCTAGAGGAAAAAATCGTTCTTTAGAAAAAGGAAGAAAGCCCTGGATACAGTACAAGGAGAGTCTCAGTTTCTGCTCCTCTGATATATAAACATTCACAAAAATAAATATTACCCTCTTTTCTGAGTTCAACTCAACTGACTAACCCTCCCAGATGCAAGGATACAGGAAAACTCACTGACCAGGGTAGGTGGAGGGGACATTTCGAATGAAAATGTATGCATTGAGGGAAAATTTCTCCCTTATCAAGGTAATTTTGAACAGAACCTGAAGAGTACTCTCTAGTATGCTAGGATAGCATCAGGCATATTGACAGAATAGCAAACATTTTAGCTTTGAAACTATTTCACTTAAAAATTTAAAGTTTTACTAAGTGTATTTTTGCCCTAGACTTAATTTAATTAATTATAATTAAATTGTACATGTACTTATAATAAAATTGTAATTTTAAAGTAATGATTTTAACCATTCCTAGTCCATAACTGATGGAAATTTACATAAAATTTTCAACTTTTTCAGATTTAAAATTTTGAATTTAAGCACCTATACAGAAAAGTATATTGTGTGTTTATAAATCATTGTTTCTCAGAATTCTCAAAACCTAAATTGCCTCAAAATTCTCTGTGGAGCTGGTTAATATCCCCAGAAGTTCTTAGTCAACTGTTTATGATTTTACGGGGGCAGTAAATAATATCATTTTCTTTCCTTCTATGTTCAAACATGAAGGAGATATTTGTAGGAGTTAAACAGATGGGAATGAAAATATTTTTAACTGATAGTAATATTCAGAAGGCAGCTTTCGGTTGCCAGCTGAGTGGATTTACTCCTCCTCCACTCCTGAATAGGACAGTCATCTTCTCAGTCAGCTGTCGTTTGGACAACCCCGGGGAACTTCTGGAGAGGAAGCCTTGCACCAGAAGTCATACAGCCTAAAAACAGGCTTATTTCAAATGAGAAGCTGGTGAACTAATCAGAACTGGTTCAGAGCCAGTGAATCAAATAAATCTCCCTCTTCCCAAGAGGTCCATCTAGACAGAGCTATGGTTTTTCCAGTAATCATGTATGAATGTGAGAGTTGGACCATAAAGAAAGCTGAATCCCAAAGAACTGATGGTTTTGAACTGTGGTGTTGGAGAAGACTCTTGAAAGTCCCTTGGACTATAAAAAGATCAAACCAGTCAATCCTAAAGGAGATCACTCCTGAATATTCACTGGAAGGACTAATGCTGAAGCTGAAGCTTCAATACTTTGGCCCCCTGATGCAAAGAGCCAACTCATTGGAAAAGACTCTGATGGTGGGAAAGATTGAAGGCAGGAGGAGAAAGGAGGTGAGAGAAGACAAGATGGTTGGATGGCATCACCGATTCAATGGACATAAGTTTGAGCAAACTCCAGGAGATGGAAGGACAGGGAAGGCTGGCGTGCTGTAGCCCATGGGGTGGCAAAGAGTTGGACATGACTGAGCAACTGAAGAATAACAACTCACAAGAGGAATAAATGAGATATAAGGAGAGACTAATTATCTTTCATCTTAAATATTTCCATGTGTAAGGGCTTGGGTCTTCCCAGATGGCACACTGATAAAGAACCTGCCTGCCAATGCAAGAGACACAGGAGATGTGGGTTTGATCTCAGTTGGGAAGATCCCCTGAAGTAGGAAATGGCAGCCGACTCTAATATTCTTGCCTGGAAAATTCCATGGACAGAAAAGCCTGGTGGGCTACAGTCCATAGGGTCACAAGGAGTCAGACAGGAATGAGCATCTGAGCATCTAAGGATTAGGATGTAGAAAGAGAAAATACCTGCCTTGCCCTAGAGTATTTTAGTGGGTCTTATACCGACTCTAAAATTTGAATTAGTAGTTCATAATGTAGAAAAGACTCTCATATAGGTTTGTATATTTATATCTGCTTGTGAAACTGTTGAATTATATTCCTGTGATTATGAAAGTCTTGACCTTGGCTATTAACTATTATACTAAAGCAGAGAGCATTTTTGCTTAAAGTGAGTGATATGATCATGGTTTGTTTTTAATTTGGATGTTTTGTTTGATTATTTGCTTATGATCTTTAATTTTCTTTGAGCTGAAATCAATATTAAGCATAAGATTTTTTAACAAGAAGAGAAAGTTAGCAGGTGGAAAATGAATGGGAAAAAACCTTGTTGTTTTAGAAAGGAATTTATTATTAGCAAATTATTACCAGATCAAAATTACATTATGGTTTTGTTTGGCTTCTCCTAGATAGAACAAGAATTCTAGTGCAAACACTGGAACAAGAATTCTAGTGCAAATAATATACTAAAGAAATGAGTAAAAGAAAGGGGAGATAGCTGAAAATGTGGTCTATTGTGGTCTACTGGAAATTTTTCATTGGAGAGAAAGTCTAGGAGGTAGTACAGGACATGCGCCTTGCTGTTATCCCAAGCAGGAGTCAAGTGCGTGTGATGGAGAGTGTACCCACTAACTCCTGCCAGCCATGTAGAAAGCTACTCCTGAGTGACATTCATTCCCTGGCCCATCTGCCTTTCACAGGGGCAACAAAGGTGGCTCCAGCAATAGGAGAAAGCTGTCAGGCAACAGAATGCAGATGCCAGAAGTTGAAAAATCAAGCTGATTTTTACCTGACCTAGTAAGATATGTGCATATGTAAGAGTGTGTGTGTGTGTGCACGCGTGCTCAGTCATGTTCAGCTCTTTGCCAACCCATGACCTGTAGCCCACCAAGCTCCTATGTCTAAGGAATTTTCCAGGCAAGCATACTGAAATGGGTTTTCAATTCCTACTCCAGGGGATCTTCCTGATCCAGAGATCAAACTCACATCTCTTGTGTCTCCTACTTTGCAGACAGATTCTTTACCGCTGAGCCACCAGGGGAGCCCTGATACAGTAGGATATCAGCACTTCAAAGTAAGCTTTCTATTTCACCACAGGGTGCTTGCTCTATGTTTATGAAAACAGACCTTATCAGATCAAGAAAATGCCTTTCTATTCCTAGTATTGTGTTATTACAAGTGGGGGTTGAATTTTATCAACCCCTTTACTTGTATCTGCTGTAAAAAGCTGACTTCTTTCTGTATTTTTCAATGGGATAAATATTAATAACTTGAATATTAAACAAAATACATATTCCCTGATTAAACAAAACATTTATGTCAATTAATTCACTCAATATCTTGTGGAATTTAAGATTTTGGATTCAATATAATTTAGGAGAGAAACCAGTAACTTTCTGTTCTCTTAATACTCTTGATATATTTGGCATATTGAGTATACAAGTTGGTCACTCTTCCCAAATTTTCAATGCTCTGGAAAACGTAGTCAGATAGATTGTATTAATAGTCTTTTCTTAAATAATTGCTATACTCAGTAATGCATTTGGAAAATTTTGAAATTATGAGTTCAATATCTAAGATTATATACAATGCTCGAGTTCTTTCCTTTCTGTATCACATTCAGTAGGTTACATTTGTCTAGGAAATTATGCATTAAACTAAATTTTCAAATTTATTGGCAGGTTTCTATGGTTTTATTCTGCTTTTGTAATATCTGCAGAATCTATCGTAATGCCCCTATTTAATTTTGACACAGATTTAACCATTTCGGATTTTTCTCACGTTTGATTCATCAGTCTCACTAAAACATCAATTTGGTTAGAATTTTAAAAAATAACATCATTTTAATTCTTTTTACTGTATGCTTGCATTTTATTAATATATGATCTAGATAATTTTCATTCATTAAATTTTCTTTGTTCTTCTTTTCTGATCTTTAATATGGCTGTTAACTTTTTTTAATGAACATGCTATTTTCTTTTCTTATTTATAAAATTTGTCTATACTATTTACTCTGGTAATGTTTTGGCTACTTCCTAGATGTTTTAAAAGGTTTTAAAATATGAAATAAAGGAAAGAAAAGATATGTAAAGCAGAGGAAATAATAAGAGTACACCGTCCTCTCATTTTTACAAAATATAGCATGAATCACTATCAATGATTGATAGTGGTCAATCTTGTTTTACATCTGTCCTTTTCAATCCATCATTTAATATTTAGGGAGATTTAATTTTGTAGCATATAATTTTATCCATAAACATGGTATTTAGCACTTAAAGACAGGGCACGTTTCAAACTCTTCTTTTATATGTGTGTGTGTGTGTGTGTGTGTATGTGTGTGTGTGTGTATGTGTGTGTGTGTGTGTGTATTTGTGTCCACCCCTAAATATATACATTGAAGCCTTAGCTCCTAATGTGATGATAGTTAGAGACATGACCTTGGTGTGGTAATTCCATTTAGTGGAGATTATGATGGTATAGTTTCTATGATGGAAGTAGTCTTCTTATAAGAAGAGAGACAACTGAGCTTGCTCTCTCCAACATCATGTGAGGGCACAGCAAGAAGATAAGCCATCTGCAAAGCAGAAACAGGACACTCATCAGAATCCAAGCTTGTTGGCACTTTGATCTCAGACTCCTCAGCCTCCCAAATGACCAAACTCATTAAATTAATAAAGTCAAGATGCTGAATCAGGTAGATCTGAAAACAAAATTTTTAATAACTTGTATACAGCATCTATGAGGACAGGTTATTTTGTGTGTTTTGCAATCAAGTGTTTGCCAAGTGCCTAAAACCAAACATAGTACCTAATACATAAGAAAGGAGAGAAAAAGGGTAGTGGTAAAGAAGAAAGGCAGGAAAGATGGAACACTGTGCCACATACTCTTAGTGGCATTTTTATATCATTCCTAGTCTCAATTAGCAAAAGTGTTCTTTCACATAACTTAATACCCTAAATGTTGAAGCCTTTGGACAGTCATTTTGTACCTTGGGTCTTCATTACCTCTCACTCCTTCAATTTCCCCTTAACTGCATCTCACAGAGTGGTGTCCTTGAAGTAATCCCATAGAAAAAGTCTTTGGGGGAATAGTGAGAAATTATTGTGATGTTTCTACAGTCAATAGCGAGATATTTTTAGTGGACATTTTCCAGTTCTATCCTCTGTGCAAACAAATCATATTTAGATACTCCAGAGAGCTTGTTTTTATTTGCTATTGCCAGATGTTTTCTATTTCAGTGACAAGTCTTTTTTCCATGCATATTACAAATCACATTGATTTTGAGCCATAATGGAGATGAAAATGAATATGTAAAACAAATAATGTATGCTTTATTTCTATATCACAGATCTTTTTAAATTCTGTTTATACATTTAGCATACATCTACTGTGAAAAATTTAGAGAATAAGAACAATAAAATAGCTGTTTATATTTATCTAAAATATTTTATGTTGGCATTGCTTGCTAAATGCAAGAGTAAACCATTTAGAGTAAACATAAAGAGTGGCTTCTTATCATTCCAACAGATATTAATCTATGTGCATTTAGCTAACTAATGCCATGATTGTTCTGAACTCTCTTGGCTATCACAGAAATCTGGACTTTGCTTGTTGTTGCCAATATCTAAAAATATTGAAATTTTTTTGTCAACTTTAAAGAGGAACAGAGGGAAGAATATGTATTTGGGGGCATAAAGTTCTAAACAGTGGCTTTATAAGACTTGAATAAAAGTTAATAGGAGTTAGAGTCAAATCTTGGGGTTCCCTGGCAACTCAGATGTTAAAGAATCTGCCTGCAGTGCAGGAGAGGTGGGTTTGATCCCTAGGTCGGGAAGATCCCCTGGAGGAGGAAACAGCAACCCATTCCAATATTCTTGCCTGGAGAATTCCATGGACAAAGGAGCCTGGCAGGCTACAGTCAATGAGGGTCACAAAGAGTTGGATATGACTGAACACCTAACACAGTTAACAGTTTACAGAGTCAAACTCTACTCTGTTGATTCCTCAGATAGCCCAGGCCATGATTTCCACAAGGATTTAGCCAGGAGAAGGGGACGACAGGATGATATAGATGGTTGGATGTTATCACTGACTCAATGGATGCATGAGTTTGAGCAAACTCTGGGAGACAGTGAAGAACAGGGAAGCCTGGTGTTCTGCAGTCCATCAGGTCTCAGAGTCGGACATGAATTAGCGACTGGACAACAACAGTAAAATTAGTGTGATAGTACACCATAGCATGGTTGTGAGGATTCAAGTGATTTCTGCATAAATTGCTGAGGAAAATATGTTGTAATTTTTGGGTTAAAAACTAAGAACTTAAACACAATTAATTATAAACTCCCCCAAAGCAATTTTACCTCAGTCGATATAAGGGCTCAACATTCAGTAAATGTTGAGTGACTGAATTTGCAAATAAACAACAAAGTGTCTCTATATAATAACAGTTCTGACCTACATTCTCTGCATCAACTAGCCTGGGGAGCCAAGCTAGAACTTCAAAGAAAACAGCCCAAGAAGCCAAACTATAACCTCAGTAGCAGTTGGTCTAGAATTATCAGGACTTACTCAATGACTGACAGCTTTCCCACTTCCAAATTGGAACTCACCTGAAAAAGCCAAATATACTCTCCAAAGTAGTTACCACTTCTAGTCAGCATGCCTCTAGTCTCCTCTTGCTAACAAACTTCAGCCAGAACACATCTAAAAACGTTTCCATTTTCTTTACTATAAAACCTTCCTATTCTCCTGCACACTTTTTGAGTCTCAGCAAAAAATGTAAACAATAATAGTGTATTTCCTCATTTGGGTGTTTTAATTTATTTTGAAAATGTTAAAAAATTGATACAAAAACCAAAATTCCATCAGTTACTTTATTATATTCAAGGTATCAATTACTTGTGAATCCTATATTCCCTAAATAATAAACAGCAAATTAGGAGCTTCTCATAACACATCTCAGAAAGAAAACCAGTTGCTATTCGTGATATGGTTAGAGCTGAATTTGATGCAATATTTGATCCATAACACTTGAACATCCATTATTATATTTTTGATTTATTTGGCAAGCCAGTAATTCCTATATCATAATTGCTTCATTTTAAAAAAAACCTCCAGGAAGAAAATGGTCTTTAGTGCTAGGAGGATGAACTGGAAACAAATTGTCATCTAGGGTTTAATATTAAAAATGCTTTCTTTGCAAAAAGAAGTACAATTTGAATGACAGTGACATGTGTTGAATAATTGAGTTCCATGTACTTTAAAAAAGAAAAAATAAACCACATATATCTTGCTATGGAGGCATATTTAAAGCATATTTTTCCTAACTAGGAAATTAATATGATATTATGCAAAACAGGCTTTTATGTCATTCTTATGCAGTGTTAGATAAAAGTGATATAAATTTGAGGCCGTACCATTAGAAGATTTTTAACATCTTTTTTATAGATGTTATAATCTGCCTTTGTGTGGTCCTCTGGATTCATCCTGTGCTGGGGGGTCTCCGGCCTTCTGGACTTGGGTGACTGCTTTTTTTCCCAAGTTACAGAAGACCTTAGTTATGTTTTCAAACATATCCTAATGCCCTTTGTCTCACGCTTTTTCTGGGACCCCTATAATGCAAAGATTAGTGCTCTCGATATAGCCCCAGAGGTCTTTTCAATTATCCCCATTTCTTTTCATTCTCTTTTCAGTACAGTGGCAGGGATTTCCTGTACAGTGGCTAGGATTTCCAATCCTCTGCCTTCCAGGTAACTAATTCATTTCTCTGTATCATTTAGTCTACTGTTGATTCCTCCTAGTGTATTTTTTTTCTTCCTAGTGTTATTATAATCTCCATCTCTGTTGGGTTGTTCTTTATAATTCTCTTGGTTAAAAAATTCTCACTTTCCATTCTGTGGATCCATTCTTCTCCCGTGTTCTTTTAGCATCTTTACAATCATTACTCTGAACTCTTTCTCAGGTAGATTGTCTTATCTCCATTTCACTTAGTTCTTCTGGGATTTTATCTTGGTCCTCCCTCTTCTGTCTCAGTTTGTGTAAGCTGCTATTTGTATTTTTATGTATGTGGCAGGTTGGTTACATTTCTTGGTCTTGGAAAAGTGACCCTCTGTGGTAGTTCTGTGTGTCCCAGCAGCACACTCTCTTCTTGTTGCCAAAACTCTATGCTCTAGGGGGTCCCTCTAAGAGGGCTGCATGGGTCCTTCTGTTGTGCTGACATACTTATTTTTGTGGTCTGGAAGGCTTGGCTGGCCCACAGCCTGATTAGTTGCCAGGTTCTGCCTTGTGCAATCTTGGCTGCTGGTTAATGGGGCCTGGTCATGAGACAGCTGACTGCAGAAACTTAGGAGGCCTTGGGGCTGATGCTGCTTACTGGAGGGCAGAGTCAGGTCCAGAAGACTCTTGGGCTCTGGCCCCCTCTTGTGGGGCAAGCTATGTTCGGTAGCTATTGTCACATTACTGACAGGCAGAGCCAGGTCCTGGAGTCTGCCTTATAGGGCCAAGGGATCCCAGAGCTGGTGTCAGATTTCTGGGGGAGGGGAGGTGGACAGCGGGGAAGGCGTGGCTCCTGACACAGTTGGGCATGGATTTAGATGTCCCGATGCTTGCATTGTCCTGCTAGTGAGGAAGGCCAGTGCTCAGCTGGTCTCAGGGCAGTGTTGCTGTGCTGTGGGATTGTGGTTTTCTTGGGTCTGGTGTCTTGTCTCCTGGAGGGTGGACCTGGGTCTTGGCCCCTGGTGGGAAGGGCTGTGTGTGGATGTGTGTTTAGAAGGTCTATAAGCTCAGGAAGTCTTCAGGGAAGGCTGTGTCCACCTAGGTAGTTGTCTGGCCCCAGATGGTCCCGCACAGGTGCACAGGGTACTGTGTGGGGCCAGCAATTGGTGCTGACGCACCACCAGCAAGCTTCCATATGAGATCATGAGGTCCTGAACAAGGCCGCCGCTGGCGCACACACCCTGCATGAACACAGCTGCCCCAGCTCTCTAGGAGACTCTCCCAAACCAGCACGTATGTCTGGCCCAGGCGCCTATGAGATTATTGCATTTGGCCTTTTTCCTCGTGCACATGAGATTTTATGTGTGCCCTTTAAGAGTGAAGTCTCTATTTCCCTCAGTCCTACGGGGCTGCTGAAATTGAAGCCCCACCCCCACCACCGGCCTTCAAAATCAAATGCTGTAGGGGTTTGTCTTTTTGGTTCAAGACCCAGGGCTGCGGGGCCCAATGTGGGGTTCAAAACTCACTCTTGTGAGAGAAATGCTGCACTATAATTATTCTCTCATTTGTGGGTCACTCACCCTTGAGTGTGGGAACTGATTCTCTCTGGCATATGCCCCATTTTCCCATCTCCTCTCCTTCTTTACATTGTTAGCTATGGAAGATCTTTTCTGGTAGAATTTGGTCTTTCGAATTGATGGCTGTCTTGGATATAGCTGTGATTTTGGTGTGCTTTTAAGTTGTTGAGTCTTGAAGGCAGCTACCAATTGGAGTGACCTTATCCAGGAGGGGAAATGTAGGTTCCAAAACTATAGTAATTTTAATGACAATTATCAAGTGGTTGGCTGTTGAAATCACTGTCTTTGGTCATAAAGAATGCAAGGTGTTTCTAAGATAATAAAACTGTAGTGTATTTTCTTACATTGAGAAAATCCTCCTCACTTTGTTGTTTCCATGTTCAAATAAAATTTTGAATTGATAGGCTTGAGAGGAATAATGCTCATGTTAATAAGGTAACTACTTTTCTATGTTAAAGGACTCTCTACAAAGATATTTTTAGAGTGTTTTGTTTTTAATCTCAAGAAAGAAATTGGTTTATTATTTTCCTGACAAAGTCTATATTTATTAGTACCTATGGCTGTGGAACAACAGACTGGTTCCAAATAGGAAAAAGGAGTACAGCAAGGCTGTATATTGTCACCCTGCTTATTGAACTTATATGCATAGTACATCATGAGAAACTCTGGGCTGGAAGAAGCACAAGCTGGAATCAAGATTGCTGGGAGAAATTTCAATAACCTCAGATATGCAGATGACACCACCCTTAGGGCAGAAAGTGAAGAGGAACTAAAAAGCCTCTTGATGAAAGTGAAAGAGGAATGAAAAAGTTGGCTTCAAGCTCAACAGTCAGAAAACTAAGATCATGGCATCTGGTCCCATCACTTCATGGCAAATAGATGGGGAAACAGTGGAAACAGTGTCAGACTTTATTTTTGGGGGGGCTCCAAAATCACTGCAGATGGTGACTTCAGCCATGAAATTAAAAGATGCTTATTCCTTGAAAGGAAAGTTATGACCAACCTAGATAGCATATTCAAAAGCAGAGTCATTACTTTCTCAACAAAGGTCCATCTAGTCAAGGCTATGGTTTTTCCAGTGGTCATGTATGGATGTGAAAGTTGGACTGTGAAGAAAGCTGAGCACTGAAGAATTGATGCTTTTGAGCTGTGGTGTTGGAGAAGACTCTTGAGAGTCCCTTGGACTGCAAGGAGATTCAACCAGTCTATCGTCCTGGGTGTTCATTGGAAGGATTTTGGCCTTTGGCCACAAACTTTGGCCACCTCATGGGAAGAGTTGACTCATTGGAAAAGACCCTGATGCTAGAAGGGATTTGGGGCAGGAGAAGGGGACGACAGAGGATGAGATGGCTGGATGCCATCACCGACTCGATGGACATGAGTTTGGGTGAACTCTGGGAGTTGGTGATGGACAGGGAGGCCTGGCGTGCTGTAATTCATGGGGTCACAAAGAGTTGGACATGACTGAGCGACTGAACTGAATTGATGGTCAAGTAAAATCTTTGTTGGAAGTTTTTTATATAAAATAAAGGAGAGTTTTCATAAAAGACTAGTGAAATTTTGTGACAAACGGTGGTCTTTGGGATCTGTATGACAAAGAACAGCCCAGTGTGGGAAAGGAACTCTGTCCTCAATTTGGCTTGTAACTCAGCACTGGTAAAGACGAGTGCTGGTTGATGTCTGGCTGATCTTGGAACATCAGTCCAGGGCTAACCACTTGTGGATCATACAATGAAAAGCAACATCAGGGAAATATGAGAAAATTTTACTTGGCTTAGGAAAAAACAGAATGTAAAAGAGGCTACTGGGTGACTACAATGACAGGTTTACGAATACATGCAGGTCTCATAGAAGACTTAAAACTGGAATATATTTCAGGAAGTGAAAGGTAATATAGCAAAAGGGAAAGTGAGAATAAGAACTTCAACAAATAAACATGAATGTACCTTCATAGATTAGAATTCACTGAGATACTCTGGTCATATTTAATGTAAAATATAAATTGTAAAAGATATTTGTTGGTATCTTAAAAGTACATAATCAAGTTTTCTTGCAAATAAGATTTCAAAAAAATTCACCTCCAAATCATGACTATATTTACTTGTCATATTAAGAAAATAACACTTAGAAGCTAGTTGTTTGATTTATGAACTTTGGAAATTGAGTTTACATATATATGATAAATATAACATATATCCTCTCTAATTTGTGTTGTTGCTATAAAATTCATAAAAATTGTTCACCAGATTTTGATTTGGCTAACTGCATGATTTTTCCTATTATGTATATTCATTATTTTTTGAAAGGAAAGTTGGTTTATACTAATGAGTAATATAGATTTTTAAGAGGTGTACAATCACTTCAGTTCAGTTCAGTCACGTCCAACTCTTTGTGACTCATGGACTGCAGAACACCAGGCCTTCCTGTCCATCATCAATTCCTGGAGTTTACTCAAACTCATGTCCACTGAGTCAGTGATACCATCCATTTCATCCTCTGTTGTTCTCTGTCATTCAATAAGTATTTGAGTATAAAAGCAAAAATTCCAAAATTAGGGAAAATTTTGTCATCCTCTGTTGTCCTCTGTCATTCAATAAGTATTTGAGTATAAAAGCAAAAATTCCAAAATTAGGGAAAATTTTGAAGTACATAATTACTTAAATTATAGAATTTTCTATTGTAATTATGAAAAAATTAATGAGTATCTAGCTTAATTTTAATTTAGTTGAGCATTTAGTAACACCATTTGTTATCATAAAGTCATTCTCAAATTAAATGAACAATAAAAATTTCCTTTTAAAAATTATTCAGGTTCAGTTCAGTTCAGTTCGGTTGTGCAGTCGTGTCTGACTCTTTGCGACCCCATGAACTGCAGCATGCCAGGCCTCCCTGTCCATCATCAACTCCCGGAGTTCACCCAAACTCAGGTCCACTGAGTCTGTGATGCCATCCAGCCATCTCATCCTCTGTCGTCCCCTTCTCCTCCTGCCCCCAATCCCTCCCAGCATCAGAGTTTTTTCCAATGAGTCAATTCGTTGCATGAGGTGGCCAAAGTATGGGAGTTTCAGCTTTAGCATCAGTCCTTCCAAAGAACACCCAGGGCTGATCTTCAGAATGGACTGGTTGGATCTCCTTTCAGTCCAAGGGACTCTCAAGAGTCTCCAACACCACAGTTCAAAAGCATCAATTCTTCAGCACTCAGCTTTCTTCACAGTCCAACTGTCACATCCATACTTGACCAATGGAAAAACCATAGCCTTGACTAGAGGGACCTTTGCTGACAAAGTAATGTCTCTGCTTTTGAATATGCTATCTAGATTGGTCATAACTTTCCTTTCAAGGAGTAAGCGTCTTTTAATTTCATGGCTGCAGTCACCATCTGCATTGATTTTGGAGCCCCCCAAAATAAAGTCTGGCACTGTTTCCACTGTTTCCCCATCTATTTGCCATGAAGTAGTGGGACCAGATGCCATGATCTTAGTTTTCTGACTGTTGAGCTTGAAGCCAACTTTTTCACTCTCCTCTTTCACTTTCATCAAGAGCTTTTTAGTTCCTCTTCACTTTCTGCCCTAAGGGTGGTGTCATCTGCATATCTAAGGTTATTGATGTTTTTCCCGGCAATCATAAATTTCTTAACATCTTTGAAGGAAGATGAATTTTTATGCCATTTACAAATATTTGTTTTGAGGTTTATAATTATTTCTGAATTTTAGAGTTGGTACTTTAGACTTACATAAATTTTGGAATGACCAGATTTCAGTAGTACTCCCCAATGCTCACTAAATCATATTTTTTGCTGTTAGGTAATTTGGTCAGGCATATGGGCCATCTGTTGTGTTGACTACAAACTATATAATCTGCTTGAACCATCTTGTTGTTGCACATAGTTTAGCTCACTTATTTAATTACTACATGCTTCCAGATTTTGTGGTTTACAATATGTTCACTCTATGAAATTCTGCCCATAACAGATTTCTTATGCACTGAGTAGCACCTACCATTTCTTTTTGGTTAACAGTCAGATTTGCTTGTCCTCAGTGTGGAATGATAGCACTGAATTATTTATTTTGGGGGGCAAATTTCATTATTTGTTTACTGTCAATAACAAATATGTCTATTCTATTTAAATTATGCAATATTTTCTGTCTTGTTCAGGAAATTTGAATATCTTATGGACACTCAGATAGCTATCATTTATTTTTTATTAATTTCCCTAGATATTTAAAAATTGAATATGTTAGAGAATATAGAGTTCTCTCAGAAAAAGTTATGTCTATCCTGATATTCAATGATTATTACAAATTATACCTGTTCTTTCATCTATTATAGATTATTTGCAAGTATATCATAGTCAACATCAGAGAGTTCTTTCAGATAATCTCTCTATTATATATTAAATTCCTATTTTCTTGTTTTCCACAGATTGAGATTATATCTGCTTGTATTTTTCACTTGAATAGATTTATGAAGTGTGGAAAATGAGCTATGATATTTTCTGTTATCAAAGTAGTTCACATTTCACGCACTTAAATGAATTTTAAAGACCAATAAACTATTTATTTTTTTGGTTGTCCATTTATATGTTGTACAATAAAGTGATTTTTATCATTTCTAAATTCTTCTGAACCCATTAAAATTTCTATACTGCTTAGCATGTACAGAAGCACTTCTCAGTCATAGAATCCTCTTAATTAATTAAATTGCTTACATTTTAATTTTTGTTTAAACTATATGAAAGGAACTGGACAACTAGGCATTTAACATTTCCCCCTATGGCAAACCAACCTACTGATTATTTTCAATCATTTTTTATTTGCTTCTATATAATTAATTGACATAGTTCTTCCATGTCAGAATTTAATTTGATGTTATATTTTAAATTTGGATCATGTTTACTTTCAATTTTTAAATATTAACAAGATACTTCTGTTGCAAGACATCTCTGCTGCAGAATACTTCAACAAAGAACAACTATAAAACTTGAATAAAATAGTGATTTAACAAAACAGCTAGTTAAGTTATTTGATAAGAACTTTACTGGTAGAAAAGATTTGAGGTTTCAAGCTCACAGAGAGAAAAGAAAGTACATCCACATTAATGTGAGACAGATATTTTCTGCTGATTTTCCTACCCATGAGTATGCTCATTTTTGAGCCACACTTGGCAAGAGTTATTCATTTGTAATTTGTATGTTTTTTCTCCATATATATTTTTGTTCAAGGGAAAAATAGCATTAGCTATATCACCCATTTGAATAGATTATATGATGAAACTAGCCATATTTAATTTTTTCCCTCCTTTGGCCTTTCATCAGCATGATAAGTAACTGGTTTTTGAACCAACAGAGTTTATGCACATAGTTTTCATTTATCTCACAATTAAAGCTTATTTTAGTAGATTTTAAAAAATAGAGTATCTACTTTTTCAAGTCTTTGCACTGTCTTTCATTAATTAACAAGCAGAGCATCATGTTCAAGATTGTAGAGTTTACAGTTAGAGATTCAAGCTTATTCTATAGCTATTTCACTTACCAGCTTTGGAAAATGGGCAGATAATTTGACCTAATCCTTCTGTGTTCAGTTTTCTCATTTGTTAACAGTATAAGTATACTTTTTATATAGTTGATTGGTATACTAACATGACAATGCATAAAGAGCAAAGAGAGAAACTCATCCAAATTTTTCGATCTCTTTACTATTAATATTGTTATTGGAAAACGTCTTAAAGTAAAACAGAAATGATTCTTGGTTCTGATAAACAATTAGAAAATGTTTCCTTAAATGTACAAAAATAGTTATTTTATTGTAATTATAAGGAAAAGATTAGCAAATATATATTGCTCCTTAGATATAAGGAGTAGTTATAATGCTCATTTGCATAATTTTCAAAATTAATTCAGAAGACACAAAGTCACTTTATAGTTTTAAGAAATTAAAAATATACTTACAATCTAAAAGGAGCATTTTTAAATAGGATTCACTGGTGGCTCAGACACTAAAAGGAACACATTTTTGTCTCACAATAAATTTAGATAGAAAGTAGATATGATAGAACATAAC
Organism: Bos indicus x Bos taurus; assembly: GCF_003369695.1. Classification (NCBI taxonomy): domain Eukaryota; kingdom Metazoa; phylum Chordata; class Mammalia; order Artiodactyla; family Bovidae; genus Bos; species Bos indicus x Bos taurus. The sequence goes on along the minus strand of NC_040103.1, from coordinate 21,269,218 downwards.
TTCCCGAAACTTAAATTTAAAAAAAGATTTTATAATATGCATATTCACCTGTAATGATTAATTAAATGTGGTTTTTATTCCTGTTTTATGGGTTCTGGAGACTTGCTCAAATTATTCAACTTAATTTTTATCATTATAGAATAAGGTTAATATAACATCCTGATATCATCTTATGTCTGATAAATATACGTATTAGATATTAACACTTTATAACATTACACATTGTTTTCTTCTTACTCAGTTATTTTGCACTATATTTAAAATATGAAAAAAGCAATAAAAAGATTGAAATAACATAGCCTTTTAAGCATCATGTAGATATTTATTAAAGTAAGGGATCTATTTTCAACATATCAAATAATTTTTCATATGAGAAAACTGTATTTTAGATTTATAAGCAATTTGAACCTAAAGAGAAATTTAGAGGACTTCCAATCTAACTCTGTCATTTTACATATAATAAACTAAGATATATAGACCTTAAATGTATTTTTCAGAGTCACAAAGACCATTTCTAACATGTTTAAAATTAAACCTCACATCATCTAGTTTCTGTTCAACATTTTTGCTTCATAGCTAACTGTCTCTTTTCATTTATCTCACCTTTAGAAAAGGAATTGAGGTAGAGCTTTGTGATCAATAGTGCCTAAATCTTGACTTGCTTTTGGAACTAAAGAGTTTCCAAATATAATAGGAAATTTACTTTCTCTGGGAGAATATCATGAAATCTCTGTCTCAGAATGACTGACTAAAAACTTGCATGCCTTTCTACTCCTTCCTGTAAAATGACCATAAAGGAATACATACATTGGTAAGGAACTGGTACTAGATGATTGTTCACTGAATTTTTGAATATGGAAGATGAGAAAATGTATGATCAAGTAAAATGTACCTAAAGAGGGAAATCTAACAAGAAGTGAGCCATTGGCATCACTAAACCTGCAAAATACTCTTCAATGAATGATACCAAAGATATCCAAAGATGGTGGTGAGAGGTGGAGATGAAGATAGGAGGATTAGTTGAAATTCTAAGAAACAGTTAGATTCTCCTGATCTCCTTTCCCAAGTTTCATTTTGCATAGCAAGGTAAACACCCCTCATCCAGCAAGAGGCAGATTTTTCACATTTGGACACTGGGACAAAAAATAAAAAAGAAAGAAAGGAATTCAAGATGACTCCTAAATGTTGTCATCAAGACTTGGGAATTGTTTCCAAGCTCCATCCTATCCCTATTCCTGTGTGGGGAAAAAACAAAAACTTCACCTGAAAATTTAATTAGATTGGGCAGGCAAGTACACTTGGCCAGTGAAACATGTGCCATTGCAGTGGGATGATGTTGTATTAACATTTGCATTGTTTTGCTATTTAATATTTGAATCACTTAAGAGATTCAGGAAATAAACTAAAAAGCTCATGAGATTAGGTAATTTACTTAATAACCTTATATGTGTCTTTTGTATTATTCAGTTGGGTCATTGAATACAACTGCTGGTTTAATTTGAGAATATCTGGATTCTAGTTTAGAAGTAGCTAATGAATTCTGAAATAATTTGTCCATGTTGAGGTGTTCAGAAATGAGTTCCAAAGAGACTGAAGTGCTGTTATATATTACTCTCCTATCAAAACAGCCAACAGTTGATCATTCATAAAAGGAACAGGGAAACTTTATGTTCTTAGAAGTTGAAATAACCATAACTAGAAATTTAATATCTAACTAACCACTTATCTTCAGTCAGATGTTCTGATTTGGATTGATCATAATAATCTACAAATGATAATACTTCACAATGAAGAGCATTCAGGTGTGAGAACTGAGGCCATCATTGTTCATATGCTTTTAACCCAGGAATTTCTTGCCAAAGAAGGCAAGAATAAGGCTATAAATCTTCACTGCAGTGCACTGTTTTATGAAAGGGATGGAACTAATTTATCTAACCAAATTTCTTGCTCATCTGGGCAATTAGATCTAAATCACACAATTTGGCTTTGAAGAATTACTTCTAGACCTACGTCTTGCTGTGCCCAACAATTCCAAACTTCACCCAATCTCTATTAACTAGGCTCCTTAAAAGACAATGTGAACTCAGACTCCAAAACCATATAAACATCCATCCATAATTTCCTCCTCCAAGCTCATTGGAAAAGATCCTGATGCAGGGAAAGATTGAAGGCAGGAGAAGGGGACAACAGAAGATGAGATGATTGGATGGCATCACCAACTCGATGGACATGAGTTTGAGCAAGCTCCAGGAGATGGTGATGGACAGGGAAGCCTGGTGTGCTACAGTCCATGGGATCCCAAAGAGTCAGACACAACTGAGAGACTGAACTGAACTGAACTGAAGCCTCTTTCAGAGTAATGTTCTTTATTGTGGCATGTTTAATGATAGATGTTATTCTGCTTCTGTGTTTCATTCATGTCTGTGGAAAGCTTGAACACTGCCTGGTATGTTGTTCCACTCCATAATGTTTGTTGAAAATGAAAAAAATTAAGTGATTAATAATAATTTAACTTTCCCTTTACTTCTGGTATCCATGGATTTAATTCAGTTTCTTCCAGAGGTAAAATCCTGTTGATATAAACTATATTTTATGAATCATATCTTATCCACTATCTCTAAGTGCTTGTAGTGTGAGGGTTTCTGTTTTGATCTTACTGGTCTTCTCATCAAACACTAGCTCATTAATGCTTCCAGTCAAAATCTGGAAAAGAATCAGGTAAGAGGAGAGAACAGTTTAAAGGAATGATTTGAACTTGAAAGAACTTTAAATTTCTGAGTGGTACTGAATTTTAGTCTTGGATTTACTAAATTTAGATCTTATTCTTGTTTCTAAGCAGATGGTGAAGCTTATGAAGAAGATAAAAATACGCTATTGAGAAAAGAAGGAATTACATTTCCTTTGCATATCCCAGATTGACCGGCCACTATAGGTCTTATTCAGAGACTTTTTCCAGATTCAGCTTTGTGCATTTGAAATCTTGTTATCAGATAAATGTTAAGTATTTTTTTATATGTTCTTTAATTATGGATATTTTTTCCTTTCAGAACCAGAATAACATCTATCTTATTACTGAAAGTGAAAATCACTCAGTCACGTCCGACTCTTTACCACCCCATGGACTGTATGTAGCCTGCCAGGCTCCTCTGTCCATAGAATTCTCCAGGCCAGAGTCCTGGAGTAGGTAACCGTTCCCTTCTCCAGGGGATCTTACCAACCCAGGAATCGAACCCAGGTCTCCCGCATTGCAGGCGGATTCTGGACCATCTGAGCCACTAGGGAAGTCCCTCTTATTGGTGAGCCTGAGGCATAAGGAAAATTGTTTGGTGTTCCTCAGTCTGGACAGATTTTCTGTTTTTACTACCCTCTCTTTCCTTTCTCCCTATTAGAGAATAGTTTTTTCTTTTAAAAAATATCAGTTTAATGCTGTAATAGAAAGACAATGATATTAGAAGAATGACTTACTTAATCTTATAAATGTTCCACTTTGAAGAATCTAAACATCATTAATGTACTAGCACAGGAGGACTTTGCCCATAAGGATCTATTGCCTTGCCATTAATCAGCTCATTCTAGCCTTAGTCATTGGAAGCAGAAGCAAAATGAATCCAGGACTTAGAGGGAGAAGTGTAGGAAAAGGAAAGTAAAGGGAATTCAAGAACAGTTTATCAATTCATATCCAAGTTGACCTGAAAAATACAAACTTTTAAAAAAATTTTTCTTTTGTGCTCTGAATATTTTTGCAATAACCTATGATTTACTCCACCTACAGATCTTTTGAAAGGTAGAGTTTGTACTTCACTTCAAAATTTTGGAAAATTCTGTGTGTTTAATATGACACTGATATTTGCTCCCATCCTATTTTTATACATATCCCTTCAAAAATGTGATGTCATGATTTACCTGCTATCTGAGTTCAATTGTAGAAGTTCTACTTTTGCTAGAATACATGTGGCAGATTGTTTTTCATGACCTTATAAAGTTTAAATGATAGCTGTTTGGAGGAATAGCTAGGAAATATTGAACACATGGGACAGGATAATGGAATGATCTATACAAATGATGAGAGAAAAGGGAAAAGAAGAAAATGAGAAATGGCACTTGAGTAAGATAATATGAAAGATCAAATACATATCCAATGTGTTGTTTGTTTAATATGGAGTTAGTTACAAACTGATATAACTCTTATGGCTCAAACCAAATAAGCCTTATTATTTGTCTTTTTATTTCTGGAGTACTTGGTATTACATGAATTTTAAATGAAATTTGTAAGCAATGGTTATCTTTTGAAAAATTATTATAACTAATTTCATTTTAATAGACCAGTTATGCCAGTATCCTTACATTTTATTGTAATCCTAATAGAAAATTTAAGTGCTTAGTTCACTATATTGTATAGGCATTTAAGGGCTTCCCAGGTGGTGCTGGTTGTAGAGAACCTGCCTGCCAATGCAGGAGATTTAAGAGATAAGGGTTCGATCCCTAGGTCAGGAAGATCCCCTGGAGGAAGGCATGGCAACCCACTCCAGAATTCTTGCCTGGAGAATCCCATGGACAGAGAAGCCTGGTGGGCTACAGTCCATAGAATCACAGAGAGTTGGACATGACTGAAGAGACAGCGCATCATGGCACATAGGCAGTTAATGTAATTTACAAATCTAACTCTTGATTTTTAGCAGTAAAACCAATATACAGTATATCAAATCAAGTTTATTTTACAGCACTAAATTATCAAAAATGCTATTATTTATTCAACAAACAATTTGAAAATTAACAAAAGTTTGGTGGCTTCCTCTAATAATTCAAATTGTCTATAATACATATATAGCAATCAAAAGAAGAATCCTGAGGTCTATTATGACACACCACTAATTCTTTATTAATATAATAAGATGTTAAAAAATTACAGCTTTAGGTTATGGTCTGGCTGAAAAGAAACAGAAACCAATCAACATAAGTAGCTTTCTGCCTTATGCTGAGTATAGCTTTTTAAAATTTCTTCAGTGTACCTTTAAATGGCAAGAAGGATTAAGTTTTACTTATTCAATATCTCTCTGTGTCTATATTTTCTTGAAAAAGAAGCTAGCGGTTTAAGGAACTGCACAATCTTCCCATAATCTCCATAAACTAGATATGTCAAAGTTGCTTGAAATGAATTACTCAGATAGACTTCACCTGAGCATCTTTAAAAAATAAATTATTACCATCCTATTTCTCTTGATTATTGGATATTCTCCACTAATTCATATCTTAAGGTCCAAAATTAGGTTGTGTTTATTGAGTAATATTTGTAGAAATTATTTGCCTTTTAAAATATATTAATAAGACCTGAATGTGAAGTATCATCTCTTTTGGCAACACTAATGTATATATAATGTTCATTGAATTCCAGTCTTCATCTAAGTTATGATTTTATTCTTTTATTATGCAAAGTACTTGAGATCAAATATTTCCCATACCTATGGACACATTCCTGTAACAACATGTTTTAAATTGAAAAAATCAAAAATAAATCCCTCTACTTGGAAATAAAATAGGCAGATGATTATCAACTCATATATCTTAACTACTTTGCAAAATGGTTTTTACAGTGTTTGAGAACTTTCAGGCTAAGAACACTATTGAAAAGAAATATGCATTTTAAAAGGTCTTATGTTAAAATTTATTAATATAGATCATGATATGTTATTAGTATCCTACAAGGAGAGTGATTAATCATTAATTTCCAACTGTCATATCAATATAATAGTGTACAGATCAATTTTTTATTTATAAAGGCAATTATCTAAAACTCATTGCTTAGATAATATGAGAATTAAAATATTTTATGCTAATCAGTATAACTACTAAAAATTAATAATAAGAAAATTAATAATCATTTAAATATTCTAATTGAATCTCATTTTTAAAATTTAAAATCAACAAATGGATAAGAAAGCTGGGTACATATACACAATGGAATATTACTCAGCCATTAAAAAGAATACATTTGAATCAGTTCTAATGAGGTGGATAAAACTGGAGCCTATTATACAGAGTGAAGTAAGCCAGAAAGAAAAACACCAATACAGTATGCTGCTGCTGCTGCTAAGTCACTTCAGTCATGTCCGACTCTGTGCAACCCCCATAGACGGCAGCCCACCAGGCCCCGCCGTCCCTGGCATTCTCCAGGCAAGAACACTGGAGTGGGTTGCCATTTCCTCCTCCAGTGCATGAAAGTGAAAAGTGAAAGTGAAGTCGCTCAGTCGTGTCCGACTCTTAGCAACCCCATGGACTGCAGCCTACCAGGCTCCTCCATCCATGGGATTTTCCAGGCAAGAGTACTACTAACGCACATATATATGGAATTTCAGAAGATGGTAACAATAACCTTATACGCAAAACAGCAAAAGAGACACAGATGTATAGAATAGTCTTTTGGACTCTGTTTGAGAAGGTGAGGGTGGGATGATTTGAGAGAGTAGCATTGAAACATGTATATTATCATATGTGAAACAGATCTCTAGTCCTGGTTTGATGCATGAAACAGGGTGCTCAGGGTTGTTGCACTGGGATGACCCAGAGGAATGGGATGGCAAGGGAGGTGGGAGGGGGGTTCACAATGGGGAACACATGTATTATACCCATGGCTGATTGATATCAATATATGGCAAAACCACTACAACATTGTAAAGTAATTAGCCTCCAATTAAAATAAATAAATTAGAAAAAATAATAAGTGAGAATTACAAAAAAATAAAATAAAATTTAAATTCAATAATGAAGAATTTCTCTTTATATTTACTTTCCATAAAATTAAGAAAAAATAGAACTTATCCATAATATGGAAATGATAATGTTTAACTCTTTAAGATGTAATGTTCAGTAATAACAGTGAACAAAAACATAGTAAAATATCCCTTCCTCTGGAAAATAAGTTAAAATATACTTGTTAAAATTAAAAAAAATAAATAAATAGGGAATCATGAAAGCAGAAAGAAATCTTGAGAAAGAGAGAGGTATTTCACCGAAAGATGATAACATGTAGTACATGAAATGACTATGGAACAATCCATTGATCTGTGTGTCTGTTTTTATGCCAATACCATACTGTTTTGATTAAGATACTTTTGTAATATAGTTTGAAAACAGGATGTATGATGCCTCCAGCTTTGTATTTTCTCCAGATCGTTTCGGCTGTTTGGAGACTTCTGTTGCTCTATACAGATTTTTGATTTTTTTTTTAAATGTCAATCTGTCATATCAATATAATAGTGTACAGATTAGTTTTTTTATTTATAAAGGCAATTATCTAAAACTCACTGCTTAGATAACATGAGAATGAAAATATTTTATACTAATCAATATTACTACTCAAAAATTATTACTAACAAAATTAAAATCATTTAAATATTCTAATTGAATCTCATTTTTTAAATTTAAATTCAACAAATGGATAAGAAAACTGTGGTACATATACACAATGGAGTATTACTCAGCCATTAAAAAGAATACATTTGAATCAGTTCTAATGAAGTGAATGAAACTGGAGCCTATTATACAGAATGAAGTCTCTGTATTTACATTATTGACAAGATTGACATTATTGACAAATTGACATTTCTGTGCAGAATGTTATTGGAATTTTGCTAGGGAATGCGTTAAATCTGTAGATGGATTTGTGTAGTTTGGACATTTTGACAGTATTCATTATCCTGTCACTCAAACAACTTGGTCCTCAGGTGAAATGAAGTGAAGTGAAGTGAAGTCACTCAGTCGTGTCTGACTCTTTGCGACCCCGTGGACTGTAGCCTACCAGGCTCCTTCCTCCCTCCATGGGATTCTCCAGGCAAGAGTACCAGGGTGGGTTGCCATTTCCTTCTCCAAGGGATCTTCCCAACCCAGGGATCAAACCCGGGTCTCCCGCATTCCAGGCAGACGGTTTAACCTCTAAGCCACCAAGGAAGCCCTCAGGTAGCAGCATTTAAATTCTGCAGGTAAAACTCTTCCAGAGTAAGACTTAGGTGTTTTTTCCTGTCCCCTCTGCTTTGAGGCCTTGTTGGATAGCTATGTAAATACTGCTTTTTTTTTTTTGTAGTCCTATGCGACAACAAATTGAAAACCTGCTGTTTATAAAACTTAGAAATAACACCTGAAACTGTAACATTCATAGGAAAAGACATAGGAAGGAAGTACCTTGTTATTAACCTTTGAAATATTTTTTTTTAGATTTGACACCAAAAAGCAAAGGCAACAAAAGCAAAAATAAACAAGTGGGAATTTATCAAACTAAAAATTTTCTGCACTGCCAGAGAAACCTCAAATAGTGAAAAGGCAGTATATGGAATGGAAGAAAATACTTTCAAGGTCATATTCAAAAGGGCTTTAATAACCAGAATATATAATAAACATATACAGCTCAATACCAAAAAGGCAAACAATGCAATTGAAAAATAGGCAAAGGACCTGAACAGACATTTTTCAAAAGAATATATGAAAATCAACATGACTAATGAGGTACCACCTCACAGTGCTAGAATGATAGTAATACATAAATTATATATATATATATTTATTTATATTTATATAAAAGATAAGAGATAATGAATGCTGATGGTGATCTGGAAAAAAGGGAACCCTTGTACATGATTTGTGGAAATGTAAATCAGGGCAGCCGGTACGGAAAGCAGTATGAAAGTTTCTCAAGAAATTAAAGCTTAATCTATAAATATAATCCAGAAGTCCCAGTTCTGGTTGTATATCCAGAGGATATAAAATTGTTATCTCAAACAAATAACTTTGCCTTCATCTGCATTGCAGCATTATTCACAGTAGATAAGGTATGAAAACCAAACAAACAAACAATGTCCATCAATGGATGAATAGATTTTAAAAAGCTGTGATATACAAATACTATAGAATGTTGTTCAACCTGAAAAAAGGATGAAATCCTTTGTGTGTGTGTGTGTGTGTGTGTGTGTGTGTGTGTGTCTGACTGCATGATTGGAACCGTGGATTGTTTTGCTAAGCAAAATATGCCAGATAAAGACAAATACAATGTATGGCAGTACTTTATGTGGAACCTAAAAAACAAAAATCATATGAACAGAAAAAGAGATTGTTGAATGGTGGCTCTCAGTGGTTTGGAAATAGATAAAATAGAGAAATGGTGATAGGATATAAACGTCATTCAGATGAATAAGGTCAGAAGATGTAATGTACAAGATGGTGACTATATTTGGTAACACTGTATTGAGTAATTGAAATCTGCTAAGAGCATAGAACATAATTCCACCAAAAAGAAAAAACAAAACAAAAAACACATAAATATGTGAGGTGAAAGATGTGCTAATTAACTCAGTCGGGGAATCCTTCACAACAAATACATCAAATTATCACACTGTATACTTAAGTATCTTACAATCTGATTTTAAATTATATGTCAATAAAGGTGAAAAATGTGACAATATTGAGTAATCAATCATAATGAATGTACCACAAAAATGCAGTCTTAATAATGTGTACTATGTACAGGGAGTTAAGAAGTATAAATGGGTATTCTTTGTACTTTCTACCCAACTTTCCTATAAACCTAAACCTGCTCTAAAAAAATAAAATATATCAGTTAAGAAAGAATCAATATGAGAAATAATGGAGAAATAACTACGCTATAAAATGTTTTTAAAAACTGTTACATTAGTGGATGAGAAGTGCTGTGAAGTTTGAAAAAGAGAAAGCAGATGGCAGTAACTGAGTAAAGGAAACACAGATCTAAGATAGCAGCCACAGTACATGGCTTCCCAACAGAGTCACCAGAGAAACTCCAAATCTGGCAAAAGCTCTATAAAGATAAAAGCTGGACATCAGTAATGAGAACCATATATGTAAATGGTTGCAAATGCACTCCTCCCCCTTTCCCCCCACAGAACTCATAGCTGGCTGTTGTGGCCTCTGTGTTTAGGTAAAGTCTGAGAAACTTCTTAGAACAGTCTACCTGAGAAGTCTAAGGAAGGCTTTTAATTCCTATGAAAATAAACAGAAAAACCTGAGAGACTAGGGGACTTAAAGAAGTGTGGAAAGGGAAAACAGAGACTAAACCTTTCCCTTAAAGTGTAATAAGCTAATGCATTACTCTGAGACTTTATTAGAGCAGTTTGGGGGATTTTACCTGCCTGCTTATGTCAAATCCAGACTGAATATGCTGAAACACAGGATGTATTAAGTCCCAAGAGGATGGAGAGGGTGGCCATTATATTTCACTATGCTGCTCAGAAAGGGCATCTGGTTTAACACATATGAATTATTTATTTATGGAACTTGCCACTTAATATTGTCTGGTTGGACTAACCAGACAACTAACTGCCCTGTGGATAGTGCAGACTACTGCACTGTCTTTGATTGAAACTATGAAACCATGTGATAAATTAAATAGGCCAACCTAGAGACTAAGCTCTCTAAAATTTCAGAACCAAAAATAATATATATCTATATAACAACACTCAAAATTTTTGTCACCTATTTTCTAATGTTTATATTTCAAGGTACACATGTATAAACACAATGTAGGTTTATAAACACAATAAATAAAAGTTAAAATAGTTGTTACCACATGACAAGCATAACCAGTCATATCTGATCATAAAATTTTTTGTTTTAAAGTCTAATATTAAAATCAACTGCATATGATATTCCATTTTCATCACTGTGATTCTTTTTTCTTCTTAGGAATTTGAATTGTCTTTAAAAACTGTGTATAGGTCAGAATCACATCTTTCACTGAAACCATACGGGGGAACATGTATAGCAGATCCCAGCCCCTGTTGTAAACATTCTGATGTGCTCCTCTGAGGATATGTAGTGCCTGCTTCTTTGGACCTGCTGCCAAGTCGCTTCAGTTGTGTCCGACTCTGTGCGATCCCATGGACTGCAGCCTACCAGGCTTCTCTGTCCATGGGATTCTCCAGGCAAGAACACTGGAGTGGGTTGCCATTTCCTTCTCCAATGCATGAAAGTAGAAAGTGAAAGTGAAGTCACTCAGTCGTGTCTGACTCTTAGCAACCCCATGGACTGCAGCCCCCCAGGCTCCTCCATCCATGGGATTTTCCGGGCAACAGTATTAGAGTGGGGTGCCATTGCCTTCTCTGCTTCTTTGGACCAGTGGAGCCTATTTCCCAAACCCGTAGTGCACTTGTATGTGTTACACTGTTTTTCTGGTGAATGACACTCCCTGGTAGCAGCTCTGAGTAAATGATTCCTGACAACTGGTATGATGATTCCATGACGTGTGTTAAATAACATTTTCCAAAGTTTTCAAGGAATGATTCCTGACAACTGGTATGATGATTCCATGACATGTGTTAAATAACATTTTCCAAAGTTTTCAAGGAATGATTCCTGACAACTGGTATGATGATTCCATGACGTGTGTTAAATAACATTTTCCAAAGTTTTCAAGGAATAAACTCCATTTGTCTATGGTGATAATGGGCTTGATATTGCACCCTTACTGACTGCCTTCCCTTTCACTCCCCTGACCTTGTACAGGAGCCTCCTCAATAAGCTAGAACTATTCAAATCTCAGATATAAAGATGCTTATGGCAGACCCTTATGGCAGAAAGCAAAGAGAAACTACAGAGCCTCTTGAAGAAAGTGGAAGAGGAGAGTGAAAAAGCTGGCTTAAAACTCAACATTCAGAAAACTAAGATCATGGCATCCATTACCATCACTTTATGGCGAATAGATGGGGAAACAATGGAAGCAGTGACAGACTTTATTTTCTTGGGCTCCAAAATCACTGCAGATGGTGACTGCAGCCATGAAATTAAAAGACGCTTACTCCTTGGGAGGAAAGTTATGACCAACCTTGAGAGCATATTAAAAAGCAGAGACATTACTTTGTCAACAAAGGCCCATCTAGTCAATCCATGAGTTTTCCAGTAGTCATGTGTGGATGTAAGAGTTGGACCATAAAGAAAGCTGAGCACCAAAAATTGATGCTTTTGAACTATGGTGTTGGAGAAGACTCATGAGAGTCCCTTGGACTGCAAGGAGTTCAAACCAGTCAATCCTAAAGGAAATCAGTCCTGAATATTCATTGGAAGGACTGATGCTGAAGCTGAAGCTCCAATACTTTGGGCACCTGATGCAAAGAACTGAGTTATTGGAAAAGACTCTGATGCTGGGAAAGATTGAAGGCAGGAGGAGAAGCAGATGACAGCAGATGAGATGGTTGGATGGCATTGCCAACTCGATGGACTGAGTTCAAACAAGCTCCGGGAGTTGGTGATGGACAGGGAAGCCTGGCATACTGCAGTTCATGAGGTTGCAAAGAGTCAGACGTGACTGAGCAATTGAACTGAACTGAGCAGCACTATTTATAGTAGGCAAGGCATGGAAGAAACCTGTCTATCGACAGATGAATGGATAAAGAAAATAAAGGAATATTTCCCAGCCATGAAAAAGAATGAAATATTGCCATCAGATTGCCATTAAACTGCATTAGATTATCAGATTATTTTGAGAATGCAGACAGCCTGGACAGCTCAATAAGGTTTAAAAGCCTCACTCTGACAATACACAAAACCCAGTATTTATTTCCCATATTTCCCACATCCCTGCAACACCAGTGGTCCTAGTGATTATTGTACTAAGTGAAGTAATTCAGACAGAGAAAGGAAAATATTCGCCAGTCCAGGTTCGATGCACAATACTGGATGCTTGGGGCTGGTGCACTGGGATGACCCAGAGGGATGGTATGGGGAGGGAGGATGGAGGAGGGTTCAGGATGGGGAACACATGTATACCTGTGGCAGATTCATTTCGATATTTGGCAAAACCAATACAATATTGTAAAGTTTAAAAATAAAATAAAATTTAAAAAAAAGAAAATTAATATTGAAAATGAGAAAAAAAAAGGAAAATATTGTATGATATAAATTATATGTGGAATCCAAAAACTGATGCCAATGAACTTATTTCCAAAACATAATCAGACTCACAAACATAGAAAACAAACTTGTGTTTACTGAAGTAGAAAGGGAGTGGGGAGGATAAAGTAGGAGCTGCGGATTAACAGATACACATTATTATATGTAAAATAGATTTTAAAAAGATCCTACTGTAGAGCACAGGGGACTGTACTCAATATATTGTGACAATGGATAGTGGAAAAGCATCTGATACAGAGTATATACAGGTATAACTGAATCACTTTGCTGTTCACCTGAAACTAATACAACATTGTAAATTAAGTATACTTCAAAAAAAAAAAAAAACCTCAACTTACTCCTCCTACTCCATACTAAAACTGAAATTTTGAGTTTATTTTTTACTTTTATTCATCTAAACATAAATACGTATTTTTAAATGTTTTCTTATCTATGAAAACATTTGAAAATACATATATATATATATATATATATATATCTGTGGGGGGGTGTGTGTTTAACTTTAGGTAGTATTTAAATGTATACATCTCTATCTCATTTTATATGTAATTTGGCTGGAATTAAATTTCTAAATTTAAAATAATGTTCCCTCAGGACTTCAAAGGCTGTGCTTTGTCGTCTTTTACCTTTAAAACCCACTACTGAGATGTTTGATGTAAAATTTGCTATTCAATGATATCTTGGATCTTCAAGCAAGTGAATAATGTCTACCTCCTGGTGTTATAGATACAACATTTTACTGAATGAAAGCATTGGATTATCTTCATTACTTGTTTTCCTTCATAGTAGAATCATAGGTGGGCTATTCAGAGACCTTCAAATGTATCTGCAATTACTTATTTCACAAAGAGAAATGTTTGAAGCAAAAGTAGGAACAAGTTGAGATATGTTAAATATAGCTTTTGTTATTCTTTGGACTCTTCTGTATGTAAAACAAATACACATATATGTTTGTGCATGTATGTATCACATCCTTGATAACAGAAAAACATGTATTCCTTTGTAGATTTAATTTTTGAAACACAGCTATATCACTTTGCAACTGTTTTTATGTTTAGCCTAAATACAGTTAGGAATATATATAAAATAAATATTTTCAGTGGATAATGCCAATCAATGCATGAATGTGTTGATGAGATAAATAGAAGATGGCACAAACCTAAATGGCAGAAATGTTTATATACCATCAACCTTACTAGAATTAATGTAGTTATGAATTTTATACTTAAAATTTAGTCTTACCACTGGCACTTATTTATTATATGTAAAATATTTTTCTGTATTGTGAATATATTTGGTAGATTAAAGTTTCAAAACTATTGTATCCCCTGTAGTTCTTTTTAGCACCATAGGTAAGTGGCAGAGAAATTTTAAAAATAAATAAATAATCATGAATAGACTGAAAAGATTTTTATTATATAGTTTTTGGTTTATCAACTATCATATATTGATTCAGCTACTAACCTTTCTAATTTATTCTTCTTGAACACATTATGCAAATTTAATCTATTCTACACACAAAAACCACAAGGAGATGTGCCACAATACTCATTAGCTGTAATGGGGAAATGTTCAATTTAGCAAATGGTCAAGTCTTTGCAATTATTTTTCCATTGAAAAAAAATCATTTTTGTCTGCTGTTTTGAAACTATAATCATCTATGGGGATTGGCCATATACTCTACTACTTGATGAACCCACACAATCTTCTTGCTCATGTTTTGTCATTTAGAGTTTATCTTTTGAGATTTCCAAGGTTTTCTATTTTGATACTGCAAGAGTTCTGAAGCTGAAAGGTATCTCTTTCATCTGTTTTAATTTTTTAACAACATGCTTTTACATTATGATATTGGGAAAATGCAGAAAATAAAACATAAGTAAGCAAGCTTTAAATATTACTGGAACTTGAAGTTACCATCATAATACTTTGGAATACGTTTCCAGTTTTATGTGTAAGTAAATGTGTACAGCTATTTTTAAGTTAAATGAGACCTATATGATCCCATATGTCTTTTAAAATAAAATATAAAAGTAGAAACGAAGTTAAAGTTCCCTATGTATCTACAATCATATGGATTTCTCAGAATTTATGGAGGATTATCAAAGGATAAGCAAAAAACAAAATTAAGATCCTCCAGTGGATAATATCCAGACATGGAGGGGCTTCATTTTCTGTTTGGTTTGTTTATTTGTGATCCTATATACCAATGAATCATTACTTAAATTACAGCTTTATTATCTATCGTAATAATTTTAAAACTATATACCTTAATTCTTTAATCAAAATTATTTTATCTATTATTACATATAAATATTAGAATTAGTTCTTAAGTATCATAAAATTTTTTTTTAGGATTTCAATTGCAGTGAAGATATAACAGAACTTAGGAAGAAGTTTTTCCAATATAAAGTCTTATATCCATTAACAGAATGTTATATATCATAAATTATTGAAGAGTCTTTCATCCGTTGACAAATGTGTGGCTATTTTTCTATTTCTGTAAAAAAATATTTATTTTATATCAACACTTGCCAATATCAATGTAGTAGCAGCTGTCAGTCACTTCAAAAAACCTAAGGTTTTTTTTTTTTTTTCCTGTGTGAGATTAATATGCACTAAGCCTAAATACTTATACTATAGACTTACACTTATAAGTATAAAAGTATAAGTATAGACTTATACTATAGACTCTTGAGAGTCCCTTGGACTGCAAGGAGATCCAACCAGTCTACTCTGAAGGAGATCAGCCCTGGGATTTCTTTGGAGGGAATGATGCTGAAGCTGAAACTCCAGTACTTTGGCCACCTCATGCAAAGAGTTGACTTATTGGAAAAGACTGATGCTGGGAGGGATTGGGGCCAGGAGGAGAAGGGGACGACAGAGGATGAGATGGCTGGATGGCATCACTGACTCGATGGACGTGAGTCTGAGTGAACTCCAGGAGTTGGTGATGGACAGGGAGGCCTGGCATGCTGCAATTCATGGGGTCACAAAGAGTTGGACACGACTGAGCGATGGAACTGAACTGAACTGAACTGAAGCCTGTATACAAAACATTGGTCCTTAATGAACGTGATGGCATTTTAGAAGTAATTTAAGTATGTGTGTGCATGCGTGCTAAGTCACTTAAGTCATTTCCGACTTTTTGTGACCCTATGGACTGTAGTCCACCAGGCTACAGGAATGCTGGAGTGGGTATCCTATTTCTTCTTATCCATCAAAACTAGTACTTGAAAGAAATGTGATGATCTAATAGCTATAGGTGGTGCTAATGGGCTTCCCTGGTGGCTCAGACGATAAAGAATCCGCCTGCATGTAGGAGACCTGGGTTTGATCCTTGGGTTGGGAAGATCCCCTGGAGGAGGGCACGGCAACCCACTCCAGTACTCTTGCTTGAAGAATCCCCATGGACAAAGGACAATGGCCAGTTACAGTCCACGGGGTCACAGAGAGCCAGACATGACTGAGTGACTAATCACAGCACACAGCACAGCAACATTAATTGGGTATTTCAATTCTCCAGAATTTTTAAAGAGATAAACATATTATAGATTTGTACAGTTCTAAAAACATATTTTAATATTGATAAGAATTAAATAATAATACTGGTATAAAAGACTGTGCTTGCAATTATGATATGTTTGTTTATTGTGGGAGTTTTTGCATTTAATACTAATAAACACCCTGTAGGTTATAGAGTTTATAACATGGATGTCAAGAGACAAATAATTTGCACAAGATTATTACTCAGTTAGTCCCAAAGCATACAATATAAGTTCTTTAGAATTAAAGAATCACAGGCCCCATCCCAAACATGAATTTGAATTTTATTTAGATTTGGCTGTGTAATTCATTAACATATTGAATTTTGTGAGTTGTTTAGCATGTCAAAGAGTTAGCATATTATGTAGTTAGGGGCTTGCACCCAGACAGAAAATTCTGAGTCTAGCCTCTGCCCTCTTTACCACTTTACTATCCAACTTTCCCAATTTCTTTTATAGAGAATCCAACAAATTACCATGCACCTTTTGTTTAACCTTCCAAAATTAGAAAAATACCTAAGAGAAAATGTTTCATTTTTTGACCAGCTATAATTGTTATTATTCCATGGAAAAGAAATCAGCTTTCTCTAATTATTAACAATATTTTCTATTGCTTATTCTACTGAGAAAATAAATCTAACTTCTCCTGTGTTGGGGAGAGGAAATTTTCTTCCTTCCCATCTCAATTTGGCTAATTGAATAATGAAAATGACACAACATTGATTAATAAGAGAAAAAATAATTGTACATATGGGAAATCCACATGAACAGGAGATTCCAAATATTCAGACAAATTGAAGCACATATATCATTCTGGACTAAGGAGAAGGAATGTGGGATCTGGGACTTTGAGAGGAAAGAAGGAAATTTAAAAAGAATAAATGTTTGCTAAACAAATATGTATGTGGTCATGCAGAAAAAATGGGCTTCCCTGGTGGCTCAGTTGTTGGTACAAAATTCCGTTGCCAACACAGGAACCTCAGGAGACACGAGTTTGATTCCTGGATCAGGAAGAGCCCCTGGAAAAGGAAATGGCAAACAGCTCCAGTATTCTTCTTGCCTGGGAAATTCTATAGATAGAGGAGCCTTGTGGGCTATAGTCCATGGGGCTGCAAAGAGTAGGACGACTAAAGTGACTGAGTATGCACACAGGCAGAAACAATAGGACATAGAGATGAATTTTAGCAGAGACTTTCTTACATTTCTCTATGTCTACCACACCTCATTCCTATTATACTACAGATATTTCTGGAGATAATTATCATTCCTGGGTTAAGCAATCCTTTTAATTTCTTTTAAGCAATTAAGGGAGAAGAAAAAGAGAAAGCTCCTTAATCTTCTGTTTCTTCCTCATGGCAAAGAGACACATTTTGAGGAGGCAAATATTGCTTACTACATCTTGAAATGCCTTCCCTATAAACATTTCAATACTAGTTTTTTGTCACCATTTTTTCAAAGATACATAGCCAATTTATTAAATATATTTCTAGTGGTTTTTATTGTCACCCTGCTTATTTAACTTATATGCAGAGTACATCATGGGAAATGCTGGACTCGATGAAGCACAAGCTGGAATCAAGATTGCTGGAAGAAATATCAATAATCTAAGATATGCAAATGACACCACCCTTATGGCAGAAAGTGAAGATTAACTAAAGAGCCCCTTGGTGAAAGTGAAAGAGGAGAGTGAAAAAGTTGGTTTCAAACTAAACATTCAGGAAACTAAGATCATGATATCTGGACCCATCACTTCATGGTGAACAGATGGGAGAACAATGGAAACAGTGACAGACTTTATTTATTTGGGCTCCAAAACCACTGCAGATGGTGACTTCAGCCATAAAATTAAGAGATGCTTGCTCCTTGGAAGAAAAGATATGACCAACCCAGACAGCATATTAAAAAGCAGAGACATTACTTTGTCAACAAAGGTCCATTTAGTTAAAGCTTTGATTTTTCCAGTAGTCATGTATGGATGTGAGAGTTGGACCATGAAGAAAGCTGAGGGCCGAAGAATTGATGCTTTTGAACTGTGGTGTTGGAGAAGACTCTTGAGAGTCCCTTGGACTGCAAGGAGATCCAACCAATCCATCCTAAAGGAAATCAGTCCTGAATATTCATTGGAAGGACTGATGCTGAAGCTGAAACTCCAATATTTTGGCTACCTACTATGAAGAACTGACCCATTTGAAAAAACCCTGATGCTGGGAATGATTGAAGGTGGGAAGAGAAGGGGATGACAGAGAATGAGATGGTTGGATGGCATCACACACTCGATGGATATGAGTTTTAGCAATCTCTGGGGGTTGGTGATGGACAGGGAAGCCTGGCATACTGTAATCCATGGGGTCGCAAAGTGTTGGACAGGACTGAGTGACTGAACTGAACTGAACTGAGTGATTTTTATATTTTTGTTCACAGCCTTCTTTCAAATGCACTCTACTTCTCATTGGGTAATTTTGAAATACTTTCATTCGTTAATGAATTGATAAAACTGTATTGAGAATCAATCATCTTCTATGCTGTGTGCAAGGGAAAGAATTAGGAGCAGCAAGATCTGCATGTCCCTGCCTTTGTGGATTTGGGAAATTGAACTAATAGATGATATTTATTTATTAATTTTTTTTTTCCAGGGCAGACAGTATTAGAATATTTTTCTTTTTTTTTTAAATTTTATTTTATTTTTAAACTTTACATAATTGTATTAGTTTCACCAAATATCAAAATGAATCCGCCACAGGTATACATGTGTTCCCCATCCTGAACCCTCCTCCCTCCTCCCTCCCCATACCATCCCTCTGGGTCGTCCCAGTGCATTAGCCCCAAGCATCCAGTATCGTGCATTGAACCTGGACTGGCAACTCATTTCATACATGATATTTCACATGTTTCAATGCCATTCTCCCACATCTTCCCACCCTCTCCCTCTCCCACAGAGTCCATAAGACTGTTCTATACATCAGTGTCTCTTTTGCTGTCTTGTACACAGGGTTATTGTTACCATCTTTCTAAATTCCATATATATGCATTAGTATACTGTATTGGTGTTTTTCCTTCTGCCTTACTTCACTCTGTATAATAGGCTCCAGTTTCATCCACCTCATTAGAACTGATTCAAATGTATTCTTTTTAATGGCTGAGTAATACTCCATTGTGTATATGTACCACTGCTTTCTTATCCATTCATCTGCTGATGGACACCT
Organism: Bos indicus x Bos taurus; assembly: GCF_003369695.1. Taxonomy (NCBI): domain Eukaryota; kingdom Metazoa; phylum Chordata; class Mammalia; order Artiodactyla; family Bovidae; genus Bos; species Bos indicus x Bos taurus. Next base: position 21,249,546 of record NC_040103.1, on the reverse strand, counting down.
AGGTTGCTTCCATGTCCTGGCTATTATAAACAGTGCTGCGATGAACATTGGGGTACACGTGTCTCTTTCCCTTCTGGTTTCCTCAATGTGTATGCCCAGCAGTGGGATTGCTGGATCATAAGGCAGTTCTAGTTCCAGTTTTTTAAGGAATCTCCACACTGTTCTCCATAGTGGCTGTACTAGTTTGCATTCCCACCAACAGTGTAAGAGGGTTCCCTTTTCTCCACACCCTCTCCAGCATTTATTGCTTGTAGACTTTTGGATCACAGCCATTCTGACTGGCATGAAATGGCACCTCATAGTGGTTTTGATTTGCATTTTTCTGATAATGAGTGATGTTGAGCATCTTTTCATGTGTTCGTTAGCCATCTGTATGTCTTCTTTGGAGAAATATCTATTTAGTTCTTTGGCCCATTTTTTGATTGGGTCATTTATTTTTCTGGAGTTGAGCTGTAGGAGTTGCTTGTATATTTTTGAGATTAGTTGTTTGTCAGTTGCTTCATTTGCTATTATTTTCTCCCATTCTGAAGGCTGCCTTTTCACCTTGCTAATAGTTTCCTTTGATGTGCAGAAGCTTTTAAGGTTAATTAGGTCCCATTTGTTTATTTTTGCTTTTATTTCCAATATTCTGGGAGGTGGGTAATAGAGGATCCTGCTGTGATGTATGTCAGAGAGTGTTTTGCCTATGTTCTCCTCTAGGAGTTTTATAGTTTCTGGTCTTACGTTTAGATCTGTAATCCATTTTGAGTTTATTTTTGTGTATGGTGTTAGAAAGTGTTCTAGTTTCATTCTTTTACAAGTGGTTGACCAGATTTCCCAGCACCACTTGTTAAAGAGATTGTCTTTAATCCATTGTATATTCTTGCGTCCTTTGTCAAAGATAAGGTGTCCATATGTGCGTGGATTTATCTCTGGGCTTTCTATTTTGTTCCATTAAACCATAACTCTATACAGACTATCATTTCCCTTCTTCCTATTATGATTCTATTATTATAGACAGGCTGTTTATTTATATATCTGTTTTTGGTCACTATATGACAATAGGCCAGTATTCATCACTGAATTCTGGAAGTACCTTTTGAAAGTATTTTCAGGATTGTTGGTATGGAAAAAATGAATACATGTAATCTGCATATGCAAAAATAATAGTTTGTTTTAAACAGTGTTTTACTATTTTCGAAACAATTCAGTTCAGTTCAGTCACTCAGTCGTATCCGACTATTTGCGACACCATGGACTGCAACAGGCCAGACCTCCCTGTCCATCACAAACTCTCGGAGCTTGCTCAAACTTATGTTAATCAAGTCAATGATGCCATCCAACCATCTCATCCTCCATCGTGCCCTTTTCCTCCCACCTTCAATCTTTCCCAGCATCAGGGTCTTTTCCAGTGAGTCAGTTCTTAGCATGAGGTGGTCAAAGCATTGGAGTTCAGCTTCAGGATCAGTCCTTCCAATGAATATTCAGGACTCATTTCCTTTAGGATTGACTGATTGGATTTCCTTGCTGTCCAAGGGACTCTCATGAGTCTTCTGCAACACCATAGTTCAAAAGCATCAAATCTTCAGTGCTCAGTTTTCTTTATAGTCCAACTCTCACATCCATACATGACCACTGGAAAAACCACAACTCTGACTAGACAGACAATTGTTGGCAAAGTAATGTCTTTGCTTTTGAATATGCTGTCTAGATTGGTCATAACTTTTCTTCCAAGGAACAAGTGTCTTTTAATTCCATGGCTGCAATCACCATCTGCAGTGATATTGGAGCCCCCACAAATAAAGTCTGTCACTCTTTCCATTGTTTCCCCATCTGTTCACCATGAAGTGATGGGTCCAGATGTCATGATCTTAGTTACCTGAATGTTGAGTTTGAAACCAACTTTTTCACTTTCCTCATTCACTTTCAAGAGGCTCTTTAGTTTCTTTTTGCTTTCTTCCATAGTGTGGTGTCATCTGCTTTTCTGAGATTATTGATATTTCTCCCAGCAATGTTGATTCCAGCTTGTGCTCATCCAGTCCAGCATTTCTCATGATGTACTCTGCATATAAGTTAAATAATCAGGTTGACAATATATAGCCTTGACATACTCCTTTTCCAATTTGGAACTAGTCTGTTGTTCCATGTCCAGTTCTAACAGTTGCTTCTTGACCTGCATGCAGATTTCTCAGGAGGCAGGTCATGTGGTCTGGTATTCCCATCTCTTTAAGAATTTTCCATAGTTTGTTGTGATCCACAGAGTCACAGGTTTTGGCATAGTCAATAAAGTAGAAGTAGATCCTTTTCTGGAACTCTTGCTTTTTTGATGATCCAAGGGATTCTGGGGATTTAATCTCTGATTTCTCTTCCTTTTCTAAATGCTGCTTGAACATCTGGAAATTCATGATTCACGTACTGTTGAAGCCTGGCTTGGAGAATTTTGAGCATTACTTTGCTAACATGTTCAGTTCAGTTCAGTTCAGTCGCTCAGTCGTGTCCCATGAATTGCAGCATGCCAGGCCTCCCTGTCCATCACCAACTCCCAGAGTTCACTCAAACTCACGTCCATCGAGTCAGTGATGCCATCCAGCCATCTCATCCTCTGTTGTCCCCTTCTTCTCCTGCCCCCAATCCCTCCGAGCATCAGAGTCTTTTCCAATGAGTCAACTCTTCACATAAGGTGGCCCAACTATTGGAGTTTCAGCTTTAGCATCATTCCTTCCAAAGAACACCCAGGACTGATCTCCTTCAGAATGGACTGGTTGGATCTCCTTGCACTCCAAGGGACTCTCAGAGTCTTCTCCAACACCACAGTTCAAAAGCATCAATTCTTCAGTGCTCAGCTTTCTTCACAGTCCAACTCTCACATTCACAGATAACTACTGGAAAAACCATAGCCTTGACTAGATGGACCTTTGTTGGCAAAGTAATGTCTCTGCTTTTGAATATGCTTATCTAGGTTGGTCATAACTTTCCTGCCAAGCAGTAAGCGTCTTTTAATTTCATGGCTGCAATCACCATCTGCAGTGATTTTGGAGCCCCCAAAAATAAAGTCTGACACTGTTTCCACTGTTTCCCCATCTATTTCCCATGAAGTGATGGGACCAGATACCATGATCTTCATTTTCTGAATGTTGAGCTTTAAGCCAACTTTTTCACTCTCTTCTTTCACTTTCATCAAGAGACTTTTTAGTTCCTCATCACTTGTTAGATGAGAGCAATTGTGCAATAGCTTGAACATTCTTTGGCATTGCCTTTCTTTTGGATTGGAATGAAAACACCTTTTCCAGTCATGCAGCCACAGCTAAGTTTTCCAAATTTTCTGGCATATTAAATGCAGCACTTTCATAGCATCATCTTTTAGCATTTGAAATAGCTCAAATGGAATTCCATCACTTCCACTAGTTTTGTTTTTAGTGATGCTCCCTAAGGCCATCTCGACTTCACATTCCAGGATACCTGGCTCTAGGTGAGTGATCACATCATCGTGATGATTGCATTCTATTTTTTCCTCTATTTCTTTGCATTGATCATTGAGGAAGTCTTTCTTATCTCTCCTTGCTATTCTTTGGAATTTTGCATTCAAACAATACCATCTATAAAATTTCATTTAACCTCATAGTGCACCCTGAAGAGTGATATAAAGGCAATATGGAAGATAAACTCCATTTTAAAGGTAAAGACATTCAAGTTCAGAAAAAAAAAAAGTAATCTGAACAAGCTCAGGGTTGGTTACTACTGGTGCTATCTTCAGAATTCTACTTTAAGTCTACTTTTCACTCTTGTATGCTGGAATATCTTTCAGAGAATATGACCAGTGGTCATAATTTCTTTATTTATTGCTCCATTTTTAAAAAATGTTCTTTCTACTTTTAATTATTTGTATAACACCATTTATATTAGTAAGCATTACTATATTATTACACAAGTAAACACATATACATTAACAATATATTCTCTGTGAATACAGCTTAATGATATTATTATAGGGTAAAAATAAAACAGGGCTTCCCTGGTGACTCAAACTGTAAAGAATCTGCCTGCAATGCAAGAGACTTGGGTTTGATCCTGGGTCAGGAAGATCCCCTGGAGAAGGGAATGGCAACCCACTCCAGTATTCTCGCCTGGAGAATTCCATGGACAGAGGAGCCTGGTGGGTTACACTCCACAGTGTGGGAAAGAGTTGGACAAAACTGAGCAACAAACACACACAGAATTAAAATAAGCACTAATTCAACCTGCTGAGAACATTATAACAATGGTGTGCTTGTAAATCTTATTAACAGGAAAGTTTGATTCCTTAATATAGCTTTAGAATATTCTCTAAATTTCTCTGAAAATTTCTCCATGGTCCAATTTTAGCTATTGTCATTAAACTGATACTGTGACTTTTAGAAGACTTTATTAGGTACATTTTCATAGGTAAGATTTGTTGTAATCTTTTCACAATTCTTAAACTTAGTTATAATTTTAGCAAAGAATTAAATGATTTATGCAATGAAAGATGAAGAGTGGTTTAATGACATTGTATTCAATATAGAACTCATGAATAGATGATTGTACTTAAGAAACTGATGTGAAGATTCATTTGTTATTTTCCTTGTTTTTAATACTTAAGATAGATTAATTTACAACATAGACATCTGGCCATAATATTATTGGTGGCATCATTAAGGATATAATAAGTGCATGTTTTTGAGGAAACCAAAAGAGCAAATTTTGTGAAATATATGAGAAACATATCATTTCTTTACACAAGAACCAAAATAATGTTAAAATATGTCTCTGATTTGATTTCTTCTTTTGATGATTTTAAGTTTATTTTAGAATTACTGCATGCTAGATGATTTAAAAATTATTGATTTTACCGTAGGTAATATTTGCAAAATGCTGACTACTTTCATCAGTGATTGAATTAGCAATATTCTGCATTCTCCTCCTATTTCTTCACTGTGGATTTACTGGGATTACATAAAACTGAAAGTACAGGATTTTGGGCAGAATACTGGAGTGCATAACCTTTCCCTTCTCCAGGGGGTCTTCCCAACCCAGGGATCAAACCCAGGTCTCCCACATGACAGGCAGATTCTTTACCAGCTGAGCTATCAGGGAATAGCACAGGAGCGGTGCAGGAGCACAGAACAGCTGAGAGGAGCTACCCCATGTCGAAGGTAAGAGAAACCCAAGTAAAATGGTAGGCGCTGAGAAAGGGCATCAGACGGCAGATAGACTGAAACCACAATCACAGACAAGTAGCCATCTGATCACATGGACCATAGCCTTGTCTAACTCAATGAAAATAAGCCATGCTGTGTGGGGCCACCCAAGATGGAAAGGTCATGGTGGAGAGGTCTGACAGAATGTGGTCCACGGGAGAAGGGAATGGCAAACCACTTTAGTATTCTTTCCTTGAGAACTACATGAACAGTATGAAGGCAAAAAGATAGGACACTGAAAGATGAATCCCCAGGTTGGTAGGTGCCAAATATGCTACTGGAGATCAGTTGAGAAATAACTCCAGAAACAAAGAAGGGATGGAGCCAAAGCAAAAGCAACACTCAGTTGTGGATGTGACTGGTGAAAGAAGTAAGGCCTGATGCTGTAAAGAGCAATATTGCACAGGAACCTGGTGTTAAGTCCAAGATCAAGGCAAATTGGAAGTGGTCAAACAAGAGATGGCAAGAGTGAACACTGACATTCTAGGAATCAGCAAACTTGGATGGACTGAAAGGGGTGAATTTAACTCAGATGACCATTATATCTACTACTGTGGCCAAGAATCCTTTAGTAGAAATGGAGTAGCCATCATAGTCAACATAAGAGTCTGAAATACAGTACTTGGATGCAGTCTCAAAAATGACAGAATGATCTCTGTTCATTTCCAAGGCAAACCATTCAATATCACGGTAATCCAAGTCTATGCTCAGACCAGTAACACTGAAGAACCTGAAGTTGAGTGGTTCTATGAAGACATACAAGACCTTTTAGAATTAACACCCAAAAAGATGTCCTGTTCATTATAGGGGACTGGAATGCAAAAATAGGAAGTCAAGAAACACCTGGAGTAACAGGCAAATTTGGCCTGGGAGTACAGAATGAACTAGGGCAAAGGCTAATAGAGTTTTGCCAAGAGAACGCACTGGTCATAGCAAACACCCTGTTCCAACAACACAAGAGAAGACTCTACACGTGGACATCACCAGATGGTCAACACTGAAATCAGATTGATTATATTCTTTGCACCCACAGATGGAGAAGCTCTATATAGTCAGTAAAACAAGACTGGGAGCTGACTGTGGCTCAGATCATGAACCCATTATTGCCAAATTCAGACTTAAATTGAAGAAAGTGGGGAAAACCACTAAATCATTCAGGTGTGGCCTAAATCAAATCCCTTATGATTATACAGTGTAAGTGAAAAATATTTAAGGGCCGAGATCTGATAGACAGAGCGCCTGATGAACTATAGACGGAGGTTAATGACATTGTACAGGAGACAAGGATCAAGACCATCCCTAAGAAAAAGAATTGCAAAAAAGCAAAATGGCTGTCTATGGAGGCCTGGCAAATAGCTGTGAAAAGACGAGAAGTGAAAAGCAAAGGATAAAAGCAAAGGTATACCCATTTGAATGCAGAGTTCCAGGGGATAGCAAGGAGAGATAAGAAAGCCTTCCTCAGCGATCAATGCAAAGAAATAGAGGAAAACAATAGAATGGGAAAGACTAGAGATCCCTTCAAGAAAATTAGAGATACCAAAGGAACAGTCCATGCAAAGATGCGCTCAATAAAGGACAGATATTTATCGGGGAAAAGGCATTCCTGATTTGCTCTTTTAACTACAAGCTTACGGAGCTCTAAAACAGAGGTCCCCAAATAAATAAATAAATAAATAAAGGACAGAAATGATGTGAACCTAAAAAAAGCAGAAGATATTAAGAGGAGGTGGCAAGTATTCACAGAAGAACTTTACAAAAAAGATTTTCACGACCCAGATGATCATGATGCTGTGATCACTCACCTAAAACCAGACATCCTGGAAAATGAATTCAAGAGGACATTAAGAAGCATCACTACTAGCAAACCTGGTGGAAATGATGGGATTCCAGTTGAGCTATTTCAAATCCTGAAAGATGATGCTGTGAAAGTGCTGCACTCAATATGCCAGCAAATATGGAAAATTCAGCAGTAGCCACAGGACTGAAAAAGGTCAGTTTTCATTCCCATCCCAAAAAAAGGCAATGCCAAAGAATGCTCAAACTACCACACGATTGCCCTCATCTCACAAGCTAGTCAAGTAATGCTCAAAATTCTCCAGCCAGGCTTCAGTAATACATGAACCATGAACTTCCAGATGTTCAACCTGGTTTTAGAAAAGACAAAGGAACCAGAGATCAAATTGCCAACATCTGCTGAATCATCGAAAAAGGAAGAGAGTTCCAGAAAAACATTTACTTCTGCTTTATTGACTATGGCAAAGCCTTTGATTATGTGCATCACAATAAACTGCAGAAAATTCTTAAAGAGATGGGACTATCAGACCACCTAACGTACCTCTTGAGAAACCTGTATGCAGGTCAGGAAGTAACAGTTAGAACTGGACATGGAACAACAGATTGGTTCCAAATAGAAAAAGGAGTACGTCAAGGCTGTATACTGTCACCCTGCTTATTTAACTTATATGCAGAGTACATCATGAGAAACGCTGGGCTGGAAATGCACAAGCTGAAATCAAGATTGCCGGGAGAAATATCAATAACCTCAGATATGCAGATGACACCACCCTTCTGGCAGAAAGTGAATAAGAACTAAAGAGCCTCTTGATGAAAGTGAAAGAGGATAGTTAAAAGGTTGGTTTAAAGCTCAACATTCAGAAAACTATGATCATGGCATCAGGTCCCGTCACTTCATGTCAAATAGATGGAGAAACAGTGTCAAAAGTGGCTGAACTTTATTTATTTTGGCTCCAAAATCACTGCTGTTGGTGATTGCAGCCATGAAATTAAAAGACGCTTACTCCTTGAAAGGAAAGTAATGACCAATCTAGACAGCATATTAAAAATCAGTGACAACATTTTGCCAACAAAGGTCCATCTAGTCAAGGCTATGGTTTTTCCAGTGGTCATGTTTGGATGGGAGAGTAGGCTGTAAAGAAATCTGAGCACTGAAGAATTGGTGCTTTTGAACTGTGGTGTTGGAGAAGACTCTTGAGAGTCCCTTGGACTGCAAGGAGATCCAACCAGTCCATCCTAAAGGAGATCAGTCCTGGGTGTTCATTGGAAGGACTGATGCTGAAGATGAAACTCCAATACTTTGGCCAACTAATGGGAAGAGCTGACTCATTGGAAAAGGCCCTGATGCTGGGAAAGATTGAAGGCATGAGGAGAAGGGGACAACAGAGGATGAGATTGTTGGATGGCAACACCAACTCAGCACCCCACTCCAGTACTCTTGCCTGGAAAATCCCATGAATGGAGGGGCCTGGTAGGCTGCAGTCCATGGGGTCGCTAGGAGTCAGACACGACTGAGTGACTTCACTTTCTTTCACTTTTCACTTTGATGCACTGGAGAAGGAAATGGCAACCCACTCCAGTGTTCTTGCCTGGAGAATCCCAGGGATGGGGGAGCCTGGTGGGCTCCCGTCTATGGGGTTGCACAGAGTCGGACACGGCTGAAGTGACTTAGCAGCAGCAGCAGCATCACCAACTGCATATACATGAGTTGGGTAAACTCCGGGAATTGGTGATGGACAGGGAGGTCTGGCTTGTTGCCATTCTTGGGGTCGCAAAGAGTCGGACATGACTAAGTAACTGAACTGAACTGAACTTCCTATTTCATTATGTATAATTTACTACAGAGGTATGGCTTGTTGAACTGGTTGACTTCAATGGAATTATAATATGAAAATGGTTTTATTTTATTAACAATCATCGCCTTTTTACCAGAATAATACTGAGTAATATTGGAAGTCATCTCCAGTGAATAATCTAGTAGAAAAGAACTTGGAGTGGGGGTATGATTACATCAATAAAGAAAAAAAAATAATTGCTGCAACACTGCCACTACACAGTAAGCATGAAGCAAATTTGAGTTTCTCTTATTATTAAAGTAATTATCAGACTGATAAACTGGTTTTTACCCTCAATACAATTTGTGTAATACAGTAATTATCATACTTATAGGCTTTGGAATTCCAAATAAACTCCTTTCTAGGTATGTGATATCATTTTCTATAAGGCTAACTACTTTGCACCTCAGTTTTCTTATTTTAAATAGTTATAATGAGAATATCTATCAAAACATGTTGTGGGGACTAAATTCAATCACTAATATTTTCAATTATCACACTATCATTACCTCTTTCATACCCTAATCTTAACTGAAGAAAAAAAATTTTTTTATCCTTAAAATGCTGCTATATTTATACCACTCTAAATAGAAAGTTTTTTGTTTATTTCTTTATTAACCATTCTTTGGAACTAGAAGCTTGAGTCACTTTGTTTTATTCTCCATTATACTTTGATATTGTAACAAACCCAGAATATTAGGTCCATGAATCAAGATAAATTATAAGTTTCAAATGGGAGATGGCAAGAGTGAACATCAACAGTTTAGGAATCAGTGAACCAAAAGGGACTGGAATGGACAAACTTAATTCAGATGACCATTATATCTACTTCTGTGGAAGAGAATCCCTTAGAAGAAATGGAATAGCTCTCATAGTCAACAAGAGTCTGAAATACAGTACTTGGGTACAATCTCAAAAATGACAGAAAGATCTCTGTTCATTTTGAGGCAATATCACAGTAATCCAAGTCTATGCCCCAACCAGTAATGCTGAAGAAGCTGAAGTTGAACAGTTCTATGAAGACCTACAAGACCTTATAGAACTAACACACAAAAAAAGATATCCTTTTCATCATAGGGGACTGGAATGCAAAAGTAGAAAGTCAAGAGATACCTGGATTAACAGGTAAGATTGGCCTTGCACTACAAAATGAAGCAGCACAAAGGCTAACAGATTTTTACCAAGAAAACGCACTGGTCATAGCAAATGCCCCCTTCCAACAACACAAGAGAAGACTCTACACATGGACATCATCAGATGGTCAACACCAAAATCAGATTGATTATATTCTTTGCACCCTAAGATGGAGAAGCGCTATAGAGACAGGATAAACAAGACCAGGAGCTGACTGTGGCTCAGATCATGAACTCATTATTGCCAAATTCAGACTTGAAGAAAGTAGGGAAAACCACTAGACCTTTGAGGTATGACCTAAGTCAAATCCCTTATGATTATATAGTGAAAGTGACAAGTAGACTCAAAGGATTAGATCTGATAGACAGAGTGCCTGATGAACATTGGATGGTAGTTCATGACACTGTAGAGGAGGCAGTGATCAAGATCATCCCCAAGTAAAAGAAATGATAAAAGACAGTATGGTTGTCTGAGGAGGCCTTACAAATAGCTAAGAAAAGAAAAGAAGCTAAAGGCAAAAGAGAAAAGGAAGGATATATCCATATGAATGCAGAGTTCCAAAGAATACCAAGGAGAGACAAAGCTTTCCTCAGTAATCAGTGCAAAGAACTAGAGGAAAACAAAAGAATAGGAAAGACTAGAGATCTCTTCAAGAAAATCAGGGATACCAAGAGAAATTTTCATGTAAAGATAGGTACAATAAAGAACAGAAAATGTATGGACCTAATAGAAGCCAAAGACATTAAGAAGTGGTGGCAAGAATACACAGAAGAACTATACAAAAAAGATCTTCATGACCCAGAGAACCATGATGGTGTGATCACTCACCTAGAGCCAGACATCCTGGAATGAGAAATCAAATGGGACTTAGGAAGCATGACTATGAACAAAGCTAATGGAGATGATGGAATTCCTGTTGAGCTATTTCAAGTCCTAAAAGATGATGCTGTGAAACTGCTGCACTCAATATGCTGGCAAACTTGAAAAACTCAGTAGTGTTAGTGGCCACAGAACTGGAAAAGGTCAGTTTTCATTCCAATCCCAAAGAAGGGCAATGCCAAATAATGTCCAAACTACTGCACAATTGCACTCATCTCACACGGTATCAGAGTAATGCTCAGAATTCTCCAAGCTAGACTTCAATAGTATGTGAAACATGAAATTCCAGATACACAAATTGGATTTAGAAAAATCAGAGAAACCAGAGATAAAATTGCCAACATCCGTTGGATCACAGAAAAAGTGAGAGAGTTTCAGAAAAATATATACTTCTGCTTTATTGATTACACCAAAACCTTTGATTGTGTAGATCACAACAGACTGAAAAATTCTTAAAGAGATGGGAATACCGGACCACATGATCTGCCTCCTGAGAAATCCGTATGCAGGTCAAGAAGCAACAGTTAGAACCAGACATGAAACAACAGACTGGTTCCAAATTTGAAAGGAGTATTTCAAGGCTGTATATTGTCACTCTGTTTATTTAATTTATATACAGAGTACATCTTGAGAAACGGTCTGGATGAAGCACAAGATGAGATCAAGTTTTCTGGGAGAAATATCAATCATCCAATATGCAGATGATACCACCCTATGGCAGAAAGTGAAGAGGAACTAAAGAGCATCTTGATGAAAGTGAAAGAGGACTGTGAAAAAGCTAGATTAAAACTCAATATTTACGAAGCTAACATCATGGCATCCCTTCCTATCACTTCATGGCAAATAAATGGGGAAACAATGGAAACAGTGACAGAAACAGTGACATGGGCTCCAAAATCACCAGATTGTGATTGCATCCATGAAATTAAAAGACACCTGCTCCTTGGAAGAAAAGCTATGAACAACCTAGACAGCATATTCAAAAGCAGAGACTACTTTTCCAACAAAGGTCCTTCTAGTGAAACCATGGCTTTTCCACTAATCAGGTATGGATATGAGAGCTTTACCATAAAGAAAGCTGAGCACCAGAGAATTGATGCTTTTGAACTGTGGTATTGGAGAAGATTCTTGAGAGTCTCTTGGACTGCAAGGAGATCAATCCAGTCAATCCTAAAGGAAATCAGTCCTGAATATTCATTGGAAAGACTAATGCTGAAGCTGAAACTCCAATACTCTGGCCACCTGTTGCAAAGAACTGACTCATTGGAAAAGACCCTGATGCTCAGAAAGATTGAAGGCAGGATGAGAAGGGGATAACTGAGGATGAGATGGTTGGATGTCATCACCAACTCTATCAACATGAGTTTGAGCAAGCTCTTGGGGTTTGTGATGGATAGAGAAACCTGGTGTAAAGCAGTCCATGTGGTCACAAAAAGCCTGACACGACTGAGAGACTGAACTGTATACTTTCATACTGTTCATAAGGTTCTCAAGGTAAGAAAGCTGAAGTGGTTTGGCCTTCCCTTCTCCAGTGAACATTTTTTGGTCAGAATTCTCCATCATGACCCAGCCATCTTGGGTGGCCCTACACAGCATGGCTCAAGTTTTGTTAAGTTACACGAAGTTGTGACCCATGTGATCATTTTGGTTAGTTTTCTTTGATTGTGGCTTTCATTCTATCTGCCCTCTGATGGATGAAGTTAAGAGGCTTGTGGAAGTTTCCTGATGGGAGGGACTGGCTTTTGGGGAATTCGGGTCTTGCTCTGATGAGCAAGGCCATGCTCAGTAAATCTTTAACCCAATTTTCTCCTGAAGGGTGGGGCTGTGCTCTCTCCCTGTAATTTGTCCTGAGGCCAAACTAAAGCAGGGGTAATTTAAAAGAGTTTAAGCCACATCAGTGTCCCTTGCCCTTCAGCAAACCACTGCCTTCCCAGGCCTCCACCAGAGACTCCCAAAAACTCATGGTCAAGTCTATTTTAGTCTCTTGTGAGGTCACTGTCCTTTCTCCTGGGTCCTGGTGCACACAAGGGTTTTTTTGTGTGTGTGTGCCCTCCAAGAGTCTGTTTCCCCAGTTGGTGAACTTTCTGTAATCAAATCCTGCTGAACTTTAAAGTCATGTGACACTGAAAGATGAACCTGCCTGGTCAGTAGGTATTCAATATACTACTGGAGAAGAGCAGAGAAATAGCTCCAGAGGAAGTGAAGAGACTGAGCCAAAGTGGAAATGATAACCAGTTGTGTACGTGTTTGGTGGTGAAAGTAAAGTCCAGTGCTGTAAAGAACAGTATTACATAGGAACCTGGAATATCAGGTCGATAAATCAAGGTAAATTGGAAGTGGTCAAATAGGAGATGGCAAGAGTGAACATTGACGTTTTAGGAATCAGTGAACTAAAATGGAGAAGAATGGGTGAGTTTAATTCATATAGCCATTATGTCTACTACTGTGGGCAAGAATCCCTTAATAGCCCTCATAATCAACAAAGGAGTCCAAAATATGGTACTTGGGTGCAATCTCAAAACAACAGAATGATCTCTGTTTGCAAGGCAAAGCATTCAATATCACAATAATCCAAGTCCATGTCCCAACCACTAATGCCAAAGAAGCTGAAGTTAAATGGTTCTATGAAGACCTATGAGACCTTCTAGAACTAAACTTAAAATAGATGTTATTTTCATCATAGGGGACTAGAAGGTAAAAGTAGGAAGTCAAAAGATACCTGGAGTAACAGGCAAGTTTGGCCTTGGAGTACAAAATGAAGCAGGGGAAAAGGCTAATGAAATTTTGCCTTGAGAATGCACTGGTCATATCAAACACCCTCTTCCAACAATACAAGAGATGATTCTACACATGTCCATCACCAGATGGTCAATACAGAAATCAGACTGATTAAATTCTTTGCAGCTGAAAATGGAGAAGCTCTATACAATCAAAAGAAAAAGAATGGGAGTTGACAATGACTAAGCTCATGAACTTATTGCCAAATTGAGAGATAAATTGAAGACAGTAGGGAAAACCACTAGACCATTTAGGTATGACCTAAACCAAATCCCTTATGATAATACAGTGGAAATGATGAACAAATTCAAGGGGTTAGATCTGATAGAGTGCCTGAAGAACTATGGATTGGGGTTCATAACATTGTACAGGATGCAGTGACCAAAACCATGCAAAGAAAAAGAAATGCAAGAGGGCAAAGTAGTTGTTGGAGAAGTCCTTACAAACAGCTGAGAAAAGAAAAGAAGACAAAGGCAAAGGAGAAAAGAAAAGATATACCCATTTGAATGCAGAGAACCAAAGAATAGAAAGGAGATGTATGAAAGCCTTCCTAAGTGAACAATGCAAAGAAACAGGAAAACAATAAAATGGGAAACAGTAGAGATCTCTTCAAGAAAATTAGAGATACCAAGGGAACATTTCATGCAAAAATGGGCACAATAAAGAACAGAAAAGGTATGGCCTTAACAGAAGCAGAAGATATTAAGAAGAGGTGGCAAGAATACACAGAAGAACTCTACAAAATGGTCTCCATGGCTCAGATAGCCATGACGGTGTGATCACTCACCTAGGGCCAGACATGCTGGAGTGTGAAGTCCAGCGGGCCTTGGGAGGCATTACTATGAACATATCTAGTGGATGTGATGGGATTCCAGCTGAGCTATTTCAAATCCTAAAAGATCATGCTGTTAAAAGGCTGCACTAAATATGCAAGAAAATTTGGAAAACTCAGCAGTGGCCACAGGACTGGAAGAGGTCAGTTTTCATTCCAATCCCAAAGAAGGGCAATGCCAAAGAATGTTCAAACTACTGCACAATTGCACTCATTTCACGTGCTATCAAGGTAATGCTCAAAATCCTTCAAGCCAGGTTGCAACAGTACATGAACTGAGAACTTTCAGATGTACAAGGTGGATTTAGAAAAGGCAAAAGAACCAGAGATCAAATTGCCAATATCCATTGGATCATGGAAAAAGCAAGAGAATTCCTGAAAAACCTCTGCTTTATTGACTGTGCCAAAGCCTTTTGACTGTGGATCACAACAAACTGTGGAAAATTCTTAAAGAGATGCGATTACCAGACTAAATTACCTGTGTCATGAGAAATCTGTATGCAGGTCAAGAAGCAACAGTTAGAACCAGGAAAAGGGACTGGTTCAGAATTGGGAAGGGAGTATGTCAAGGCTATCTATTGTCACCATGCTTATTTAACTTATATGCAGAGTGCATGCATGCATGCTAAGTCTGTTCAGTCCTATCTGACTCTTTGTGACCCTATAGACTATTGCCCACTAGGATCCTCTGTCCACTGGTTTTCCCAGACAAGAATACTGGGGTGTGTTGTCATTTTCCTCTCCAGAGGATCTTTGTGACCCAGGGATGTAACTGACATCTCTTATGTCTCCTACATTATGAAATGCCAGGCTGGATAAAGCTCAGCTTGAATCAAGATTGCTGGGAGAAATATCACTAACCTCAGATAATGGGGCTCTGTACCAACCTAACAGGGTGGGATGGGTATGAAGATAAGAGGAAGGTTCAAGAAGGAAGGTTCATATGTATACCTATGGCTTATTCCTGTTGATGTTTGGCAAAAACCAACACAAAATGTAAAGCAATTATCCTTCAATTCAAATATAAATTGAAAAAAAATTACTTCAGACATGTAAGTGACACCACTCTAATGCAGATAGGAAAGAGAAACTAAAGAGCCTCTTGATGAAAGTGAAAGAGGAGAGTGAAAAAGCTGGCTTAAAACTCAACATTCAAAAAATGAAGATCATGGCATCTGGTCCCATCACTTCATGGTAAAAAGATATGGAAAAAATGGAAACAGTGCAGACTTTATTTTCTTAGTCTCCAGAATCACTGCAGATGGCAACTGCAGCCATGAAATTAAAAGATGCTTGCTCCTTGGAAGAAAAGCTATGACCAACCTAGAAGTATTAAAAACCAGAGACATCACTTTGCTGATGAAGTTTTGTCTAGTCAAGCTGTGGTATGTAAGGATGTGAGAGTTGGCCATAAAGAAGGCTGAGTGATGAAGAAGTGATGCTTTCAAGAATTGATGTTTTGTGGTGCTAGGGAAGACTTTTGAGAATCCCTTGGACAGTAAAGAGATCAAATCAGTCAATCATTAAGGAAATTAACCCTGAATATTCACTGAAGGACTGATGCTAAAGCTGAAACTCCAATACTTTGACTACATGAAGCGAAGAGCTGACTCATTGGAAAATACCCCAATGCTGGGCAAAACTGAGTGCAAGAGGATAAGCGAATGACAGAGGATGAGATGGTTTGATGGCATCATTGACTCAATGGACATGAGTTTGAGCGAAGTCTGGGAGATAGTAACGGGCAGGGACATCTGGCTTGCTGCAGTCCATGGTGGTCACAAAGAGTCGGACAGGGCTGAGATACTGAACAACTATTTATTTTCAGTGTAATATGTATCTTTTAAACTGTTTTTACTCCTATAAAATATATACCACTTTTGATATTATCTTATTCTCTTTCTTGTAGCCATGTGCTATGCTTAGTAGCTTGGTTGTGTCTGAATCTTTGTGACCTCATGAACTGCAGCCTGCCAGGTTCCTCTGTCCATGGGGATTCTCCAGGCAAGAATACTCGTGTGGGTTGCCGTACCCTCTTCCAGGGAGTCCTTCCGATCCAGAGATCGAACCCAGGTCTTCCACATTGCAGGTGGATTCTTTCCATCTGAGCCACCAAGGAAGCCCAAGAATACTGGAGTGAGTAGCTTATCCCTTCTCCAGGGATAGTCTTGTAGACACACTATACTAAAATTTGTATTTTTGTAGACTTGGAACTTGAACTGTGATTTTACCATTTCTGATATCTCCTGCCCACTATATACAGAACTCTTACACCTATGGTATTTATTGGTGGACCCAATTTTCTTTAGAAACCCATATTGGGCTTCCCGTGTGGTGCTAGATGTAAAGTACCACCTACTAATGCAGGAGACATAAGAGACATGGGGTTGATCCTTCCCAGGTGGGAAAGATCCCTGGGAGGAGGGCATGGCAACACTGTACTATTCCTGCTGGAGAAACCCAATGGACAGAGGAACCTGGCAGACTGCAGTCCATAGAGTCACAAAGAGTTGGACACTACTGAAGCAAGTTAGCACACATTGGTTGTCACATTTTTACTTTTGAAATTATGAATTATTTTATCTCTAAAATTTTGAACATAAAATCCTACAGTACATAACAAATTTTCTTAATCCTACTTCTCCTTAATAATTTCTCCAATATACCTTTTCTCAAATGCATTAGTATTTCTAATCCAGGAGTAAAATATGTATTCTTACCAATATTCTCCCAATTTATAGTGGCTAGTTGTAACAGTGTACTGAGAATTCTGAACCTGAGGTCAAGGCTCAGCAAAAAAGACTTGTGATCAATTATCAGTGTGAAATAAAGCAGAAATTTATGGTTGCCTGCATGTCAAATACATGTAAGTCCTTCTACCTTTCCTATTCTGTTAGACTATCATTCTTTGTCTGAATGCACCTTTCTCACCCTCTGTGTTAGTGACTTCCATCCTCAATCTCACCATCCAAGGTTTGAAAATATTTTTTAAAAATCTTTTGAATAGTGTCAAAAAACAAAACTTGATTTTACCATTCCCTGGAACTAATTGCATAGTATTTACATTGTGTTTACAACTATTTACATATAATTTACATTGCATTAGGTAATAAATAATCTATATATGATGTAAAGTATAAGATGGGATATGTGGAGGTTATATGCAAAAACTATACCATTTTATAGCATAAGGACTTCCCCAGTGACTCATTGGCAAAGAATCAGACAAGTGATTAATTCCAAAGTAACCATGGAGCTTAGACAGCTGCTGAATATCAAAGAAACAAACACACAAAAACAAATTTAAAAAAATGTGCAGAAGATCTAAATAGACATTTCTCCAAAAAGGACATACAGATGGCCAACAGGCACTTGAAAGGATGCTCAACATTGCTAATTATTAGAGAAATGAGAAACAAAACTACAATGAAGTATCACCTTACATCAGTCAGAATGACCATCATCAAAAAAAGTTTACAAATAACTTAAAGAGGTGCACAGACCCAATGTTCATAGCAGTGTTATTTGCAAAGGCTAAGACAGAAGCAACCTAGATGTTCACTGATAGATGAATATATAGTGAAGTATTACTCAGTCATGGAAAATAATGAAATAATGCCATTTACACAACATGGATGGACCTAGAGATGATCATACTAAATGAAGTAGGTCAGACAGAGAAAGGCAAATAGCATATATCACTTATATGTGAAATCTAAAAAAAACTGATAAAAATGAATTTATTTACAAAACAGAAACAGACCCACAGACATTGAAAACAAAATTATGTTTGCTGGAAGGAAAAGTGGGGAGGGATAAACTGGGAATTTGGAATAACAGATACATACTACTATGTATAAAATGGATGAATGGTAGGAACCTACTATGCAGTGCAGGGAACTATATTCAATGTCTTGTGGTAAACTATGAAAGTGAAAGTTACTCAGTCGTGTCTGACTCTTTGCAACACCATGGACTGTAGTCTACCCAGTTCTGTGATCATGGATTTCTTCAGGCAAGTGTACTGGAGTGGGTAGCTATTCTCTTCTCCAGGGTATCTTCCTGACCCAGGGATCAAACCTGTGTCTCTTACATCTTCTGGTATTGGCAGGCAGATTCTTTACCATCTGAGCCACCACGGAAGCCCCCTGGAAGCCTATACTGAAAAGAAATCTGAGTGGAAATAAATTTGTAAAAAGTATATTTATTTATTTGTGTATGCCTGAATCACCTTACTGTGCACATGAAATATGTAGGTCAATTGTTCCTCGATTAAAAAAGATCGAAAATTTTACAAAAATACAAGCAACATTTGCTGGCCTAAATATTTGTCTTATATCCACCAGCCTGTTTAAATCTTTTTATTAATACAAAAATGTAGTTCTTTATTCTTTGTTTGTCTTAATAAAAACTTACATATTGAGAGAGTTAACAGGTAGGAAGGCCAGAGGTCCCCAAACAGCAGGAGGATATAAACTGTAAGTGGCAGACTTTTTTTCCTTACACAAAATTACTAGAAGCTTCTTTTAATTCTGTGTTGATGACACTTGGCTCTGCATGAACTTTTCTCCAACTTTTAACTAACTAATGCATTTTTCTTACGGAAATGTTTTTCTTAAGATATGCTAATAGAACTATGTATCTCCTTTGGAATCTGCCTTTCTTCAAAATGGTTCCCACCTAAGACTAACTTTTATTTTTTCTTTTCTCAAACCTTGGGCTGACAATGGTTTAACAAAGCAGTATTCATGTCAATTGTTTTATGACCAGGGATGACACACCTCATGCCATTCTATCTCAAAAGTGCATATTGTGGGAGACAGTCCTGGTGAAACTACCTCAGCCTTGAGGTGATTTCCTTGTCTGATTAATAGCTTGCTAACAGACAAAAACGGAGAAGGCACTGGCAACCCACTCCAGTACTCTTGCCTGGAAAATTCCAATGGATGGAGGAGCCTGGTAGGCTGCAGTCTATGGGGTCGCAAAGAGTCGGACACAACTGAACGACTTCACTCTCATTTTTCACTTTCATGCATTGGAGAAGGAAATGGCAACCCACTCCAGTGTTCTTGCCTGGAGACTTCCAGGGATGGGGGAGCCTGGTGGGCTGCTGTCTATGGGGTCGCACAGAGTCAGACACGGATGAAGGGACTTAGCAGCAGCAGCAACAACAGCAACAGACATAAAACACCTTGCTAAAAGCTAGCAAGGGACATTTTTTCTGCTCCTTTCTGATGTCTATATCAGAAGCATTCCCTATCTTTTTTATATTTTAAAAATTCTGTTACATAAAAAGCTCTGAGTGGTCAAGCATGTCTCTGACCCGGGATCAATGCTTGTGGTCAAGCCTGTCACCTCCGGAGGTTGTAAATACCGGCATAGCACATAGCTTGCAGCAGCAACCTTTCAATATTATCTGGAAATAGCTACAGTTTAATTTTCACTCTCAACCTACCCATATTCACTTTATTCTTCTTGTTATATGATACTGACTTTGTTGGTATGCAAGATATGGCAAGGAATATCTTCATACAATTTTACTGTTTTTTGATATTGCAACTAATATTGGGTGATTTCTTATAGAATAAATTCACTGGACTTCTAGTCACCTTTAAAAATGTAGTAAGTAATTACTGGCCTTAAAATTTTTTACTAACCAGAATTTTTCTAAATTTTGTTTAAATAATGTCATTCTAAAGATAATATATGTCAGCTCAGTTCAGTTCAGTCACTCAGTCGTGTCTGACTCTGTGACACCATGGACTACAGAACACCAGGTTTGCCTGTCCATCATCAACTCCCAGAGCTTGCTCAAACCCATGTTCATCGAATCAGTGATGTCATCCAACCATCTCATCCTCTGTTGTCCCTTTTCCTCCTTCCTTCAGTTGTTCCCAGCAGCAGGGTCTTTTCCAGTTAGTTCTTCGCATCGGGTGGCAAAAGTATTGGAGCTTCAGTTTCAGCATCAGTCATTCCAATGAATATTCAGGTCTGATTTCCTTTAGGATTGACCATTTTGATCTCCTTTAGGATTGACCATTTTGATCTCCCTTGGACTCTCAAGAGTCTTCTCTAACACCACAGTTCAGAAGTATCATTTCTTTTTTTTGAGATTTCTCCCAAGTACTGCATTTTCGACTCTTTTGTTGACTATGAGGGCTATTCCATTTATTCTAAGGGATTCTTGCCCACAGTAGTAGATGTAATGGTTATCTGAATTAAATTCACCAATTCTGCTCCATTTTAGTTCAATGATTCCTAGAATGTCGACTTTCATTCTTGCCATCCCCTGTTTGACCACTTCCAATTTACCATAATTCATGGATCTAACAATATTCTAGGTTCCTATGCAATACTATTCTTACAGCATCAGACTTTACTTCCATCACCAGTCACACCCAAAACTGGAAGTTATTTTTGCCTTGGCTCAGCCTCTTCATTCTTTCTGGAGCTATTTCTCCACTCTTCTCCAGTAGTGTATGCTATTTCAAATTCTAAGTAGCATGCTATTGCAAATCCTAAAAGATAATATGCTTATGGTATTTCTATATGTTTTTAAGATTCAAGCTTCCCAATATTTAAGGAAAATAATGAAGATTGGTCATAAAAAATTAATAGTAAATAAAATTTATGCATTAATCTATAAACAGTTAGATTTCTGCATGCTCTTAATGTCCAGTATTATGAGACTTTATTTTCAACACTCTCAAAGTGAATTTGATCTCTCTAGTTCTCTTTATTATAAATTAGTTTTACTTACATTATCAAAACTTAAATAAGATTCTATTTTCCCGAGACCTTTGCGGGATTACTAGCTTCTTGGAATAAGTGGAAAGGTTTAATTTTAATGTTTTCATTACTTCATTCAAAAAAAATCTTCAGTGATTTTTGTATGTTTAAAAAAGTAGGTGATTTAAGAACACAATTGTATATAAGGTGCTTTAGTTAAATTAGGAATGTTTTTCAATACCAAATGGGTATAATCCAGTCAAACAATTAATTTTATAGAGTCTTACTTGTATTCTTATTGCATCTGGCATACAATATATTTCTACTTTTGCTGAAGTTTCAAACCTTCCATTTATGATATTGGCAATTTTTCATATTCAGTCTTTGAAAACTGTAGTTTTTATTATTGTCTGTAATGCTGAAGATTTGTGGATAATACGTAAAACAGGATTCTGAACTTTTTTTTACAATTAAAGTTTAATTATTTTTATTGAAAAATGCTTACCAAAATAACTACAAACAAAATAATTGAGCTGTCTGTGTAAAGTTTTGCCATGATACATACTATCTCCACACTAAAGTTCAAAATAGCTTAGGCTGCTAAATTAGATATGGTAAATCTATTTTTTTTTTAATATACCTGTTGTAGAAGTACATTTTCTAGGTGTTTGTGGCTTCACTTGTTTATGATAGTCACATAAAGCCTGAAATATCCCAGTGGAGACCCAGCTAGTTTTATTTGCTATTAGAATAGTGAATTTTGAAAATAAAAATATTCTACATTCAAATCAGCAGTTGTTTGGCACAGCTTGAGGAGAACTTTTAAAATGTGCATAGTATTTTAATTTTCACTTAAAATAAATAAATTTATACTTTACAAAAATTTTCATTTTGCATATGTGGTGTACATGTATATTCTTTTAGAGAGTTAGAAGAGAACTGGTATTTGTAGGATTTGAGACTAGATGAAAACTGAGGCTAACCGAAATCAGTTAAGACTTGAATTCATATCTTTGTTCAGGGAATGGAGTGGGATAATGCAAAGGTAACTAAATTGGTCAAATTAATTTTTATTAAAAAATCAACCTAATAAAATGAATTGAAGTAAAATAAACTGTCCTATGTTTTAATCTTGGTGTATGAAGTTAAAAAACCATTACTTTTTGTAATAAGCTATAATTATATACTTTTAGAGGGAAAAATGTTCTCATAACTTGGGCAAAAGCAAGTCTAAAGTCAGTGCTTTCTAAACTACTAGTTTTACCTGTCAGAAAGCAGGTTTACGGTGTTGAGAAAGACGTCACCAAGAGCCAGAGACAAACTTGGAAATGACAACTTGAAAATAAGTCAAGCTTGTAAATTTTTAGATTTAAATAATTGAAAATAATTCTTACATACAGTTCAACATTTACAAGATGAACCAAATGATGCTATTGAAATTCTTCCAAGAGTTAGAATACAGAGATCTCATCATCAACTAGCTCTGTTGATAGTAAATTATGAATTGAGCTAAAATCAGATTTGTTCTCTTAAGATTCTGTGCTTAGTCACTCAGTCATGTTTGACTCTTTGCAACCCTGTCTATGAACTGTAGCCCACAAGGCTCCTCTGCCCATGGGATTTTCCAGGCAAGAATACAGGAGTGGGTTGCAATTTTCCTCCTCCAGGGGATCTTCCCAACCCAGGAATCAACCCATGTCTACTGTGTCTGCTTTTCTGCTTAGACACTCAGTCATGTCCAAATCTTTGTGACCCCATGAAATTTAGAGTCTTCTCCAACACCACAGTTCAAAAGCATCAATTCTTTGGCACTCAGCTTTCTTCACAGTCCAACTCTCACATCCATATATGACCACTGGAAAAACCATAGCCTTGACTAGATGGATCCTTGTTGGCAAAGTAGTGTCTCTGCTTTTGAATATGCTATCTAGGTTGGTCATAACTTTTCTTTCGAGGAGTAAGCGTCTTTTAATTTCATGGCTGCAGTCACCATCCGCAGTGCTTTTGGAGCCCAAAAAAATAGAGTCTGCCACTGTTTCCACTGTTTCCCCATCTATTTCCCAGGAAGTGGTGGGACCATGCCATGATCTTCATTTTCTGAATGTTGAGCTTTAAGCCAACTTTCTCACTCTCCACTTTCACTTTCTTCAAGAGGCTTTTTAGTTCCTCTTCACTTTCTGCCATAAGGGTGGTATCATCTGCATATCTGAGGTTATTGATATTTCTCCCAGCAATCTTGATTCCAGCTTGTGCTTCTTCCAGCCTAACGTTTCTCATGATGTAATTATGTTCCATTTTAATCTGTTGTAATGTCAGAAAGAATATGGCACAGTAGGTATATGTACAGTATTCTCCATTGAAGCCTGTATTTACTAGCTTACTAGTAGTAAATTATGAGCTATTTCAAATCCTAAAAGATGATGCTATGAAAGTGTGCCACTCAATATGCCAGAAAATTTTGAAAACACAGCAGTGGCCACAGGACTGAAAAAGTTCAGTTTTCTTTCTAGTCCCAAAGAGGGGCCAATGCCAAAGAATATTCAAAGTATGGCACATTTGCAGTCATTTCACACACTAGCAAAGTAGTACTCAAAATCCTTCAAGCTAGGCTTCAACAATATGTGAACCAAGAATTACCAGATATACAAGCTGGATTTAGAAAAGGCAGAGGAAGCAGAGATCACATTGCCTACATCTGTTTGATCATAGAAAAAGCGAGAGAATTC
This sequence comes from Bos indicus x Bos taurus, assembly GCF_003369695.1. Classification (NCBI taxonomy): domain Eukaryota; kingdom Metazoa; phylum Chordata; class Mammalia; order Artiodactyla; family Bovidae; genus Bos; species Bos indicus x Bos taurus. The sequence continues at coordinate 21,225,644 of NC_040103.1, read as the reverse complement.
CAGAAAAACATATACTTCTGCTTCATTGACTATGCTAAAGACTTTGACTGTGTAGACCAAAGCAAACTGTGGAAAATTCTTAAAGAGATAGGAATACCAGAACACCTTACCTGCCTTCTGAGAAACCTGTATGCAGGTTTTGACAAGCAACAGTTAAAACCGGACATGGAACAATGGACTGGTTCAAAATTGGGAAAAATGTACATCAAGGCTACATATTGTCACCCTGCTTATTTTATTTATGTGCAGAATATATCATGTGAAATGCCATGCTGGATGAAGCATAAGCTGGAATCCAGATTGTGAGTGACATACCAATAACCTCATATATGCAGATGATACCTCTTTAATTAGAGAAGGCAAAGAGGAATTATAGAACCTCTTGATAAAGGTGAAAGAGGACAGTGAAAAAGCTGGCTTAAAACGCAACATTCAAAAAACTAAGATCATGGAATCTGGTCCTATCACTTCATGGGAAATAGATGGGGAAACAACAGAAGCACTGACAGACTTAATTTTCTTGAGCTCCAAAATCACTGTAGATAGTCACTGGGCAGTCTTGAAATTAAAAGACACTTGCTCCTTGGAGGTAAAGCAATGGCAAAAATAGACAGCATATAAAATCAGAGACATTACTTTGCCAACAAAGGTCTGTATAGTCAAAGCTATGTTTTTTCCAGTAGTCATGTACAGATGTGAGAACTGGACAATAAAAAAGTCTGAACGGTGAAGAACTGATGCCTTTGAACTGTGGTGCTGGAGATAACTCTTGAAAGTCCTTTGGACTGCAAGGAGATCAAACCAGTCAATCCTAAAGGAAATCAACCCTGAATATTCATTGGAAGTACTGATCCTGATGCTGAAGCTCCAATACCTTGGCCACATGATGCAAAGAGCCATCTCAGTAGAAAAGACTCTAATGCTGGAAAGATTGAAGGAAGGAGGAGAAGGGGATGACAGAGGATGAGATGGTTGGATGGCATCACTGACTCAATGGACATGAGTTTGAGCAAAGCCCGGGAAATGGTGAAGGACAGGGAAGCCTGGTGTGCTGCAGTTCATGGGGTTGCAAAGAGTTGGACATGACTGAGCACCTAAACAACACAAGTAGAAAATTATAGGTACCTTTAATTATCTGTAATTGATTAGAATAATATGATGAATGCGTTTAAATAATCATTAATATTAATTCTTTAAATACTATCATGTGATGCAGATGTTATTTTTATTAGAACAAAAGGAGAAAAAGGAATCTCTGGAGTGTTATAACACACAAGAATAATAAGCTTTTTGGTACAATCCTTTGTAGAGTAACTAATTATAAAATGTACATCAAAAGACTTTTTTCATACATATTCCATCAGTTAATTGTATTCTTCTTAGCTACAAGTTTCTTAATTTTATCTTACATCTCTATAATTGACTTAAATTTTAATGTTAACTTTATTTCACAAAGTTTTCTCTGAGTTTTTTTTTAATATAAATTTATTTATTTTAATTGGAGGCTAATTACTTTACAGTATTGTATTGGTTTTGCCATATATCAACATGAATCCACCACGGGTGTACACATGTTCCCCATCCTGAACCCCCCTCCCACCTCCCTCCCCATACCATCCCTCTGGGTCATCCCAGTGCACTAGCCCCCAGCATCCTATATCATGCATCGAACCTGGACTGGCGATTCGTTTCGTATATGATATTATACATGTTTCAATGCCATTCTCCTAAATCATCCCACCCTCTCCCTCTCCCACAGAGTCCAAAAGACAGTTCTATACATCTGTGTCTCTTTTACTGTCTCACATACAGGGTTACTTTTATATAAGTAATCATATGTCTAAAATCTGTTTTATTTTTTTGCTCACATCTTTAAACCATTTTCATATAGCTCCATGCCATCTTTCCTCTACAAGCACTTTCAATGGTTGGGGACAAACATTTTCAGTTTTTAAATCTTATTTCCATGAAACTTATGTATATTTAAAAATATCCATGTATATTTATATGTATTTGACCCTCAGTGAGTGGGCCAGGATCCTTAATAACCATCATCAGGTACATAACTCTCAGTTGCTTATTCACCCTGAGGAATACTAAAGGAAGCTTCCCTGTTGCAAACCAATGCCAGAAATTTGGACTGTTTGCATCTGTTTTTGCTCTTTATTCTTCTATTGTTTATGATGAAATACTTCATATACCTAAAAGAGAGTTCAGTGTTTGGGTGTTTTTTTATGTATAAAGATAATAGATTTTTAGCTCCAACCAAGTGAAGAAAAACTACACTGCAAACCCTCCAGACATTTCCCATTTATTGCTCCCTATGCAAATACTTTGGCCTCTCTAAAAATTAAGGATTATTTTGCCTTAAGTAATAGCCATTCCTTTGTTTTTATTTATATTCTTTGTATGTATAACTGGATCCTTAACATTATAGTTTTGCATATTATAGGAATAGAATTTTATATGGACCTGTCCAAATTCTTTATTTCTTGTTTCTTTTGTTCAGTATTATATTTATGAATTTCAATTCTTGTTTATATATCTGTGATTCTTTGTTGTCTATTGCTATATGTTACTTCGTTACGTGATTATTTGGTTCCCAAATATTATTAATAAACATTTCCAGCATTTCCAGGTTTGCAACTGGAGAAAACATTGCTATGACTATTTTTGTTCATGTTTCCCAGTGCACATTAACAAGAGATGTACTTGAAAATTTCCTGATGGTGATTTTGCTGAGTGGGTTTATGAATGTTTAGCTTCACTAGAAAATGTCAAATTGTTTTTTTCCAAAATAGTCTAATCAATTTAAACCAGGCAAATGTGGGCTTTTCTGAGACTCTCTAGTATTTACAAATTGATATTTGAAGACATTTAAGCTTTTGCTGACATAGTAAGTTTACACATATACACACACAGACACAAAGAAATGTCTGGTCTAGATGATTTTACTGATGAATTTTTTCTAAATCTTTAGGCACCAATATTACAGCAAATTTCAGAGGACTGAAAAAGAACAAAAATCCTCTGGCTGTAGCTCATTGCCCCCAAGTCTTATCAAATCTGAGGATTTTCAATACATAAAAATTATAGAAGAGTTTCTATCATAAACTCAAGAGGCAAAACATTTTAATAAAAATAAAAGTAAGTAAAACCAATCTTGCATTAATATGTTATGACCAAGTAATGTTTGCTCAAGAAGGGTAAACTTGCAGGAAATCCATAGAATTGTAACAAATTAATATACAGAAACATCAATTACATAGAGTTGAAAGATGAGAAGGGGTAGCTCGCATATCCTGTGACAATAGTAGAGCCTAAAAGAAAGAAGAAAGACTAGTTTCTGGGTAAAGACTAAGCCAATGAAAAGCCATGGACTCTATGTTTACTAAAGCCCTCCAAACTTACTTTCTTCTCTATAAAAACATCTTCTTCCCTTGACACGGCATACTCACACATGGCTAGTCATGGTGACAGATCTTGAATTTCAATTATCTGCTGATCCCAAATGAACTCAACTTTGCTGGACAAATATCTGGCAGTCTATTCATGTTAGATCATCAGAATTCACCATATTTCTAGAAAAAATGAGAAATATATATGAATATATTTGGCTTATTCTAATTTTTGTCTAATGAGAACAAAGTCATGAGCATTTATACATAATCTATATACATAAATATATCTTAAAGATAATTTCATAATGTTGATGTGTATATTTAAATAATAAATTAAATGCATGTTAATTTTTTCTGGATATATAGTCCCAGGAGTTGTATTGCTGTGTCATATGGCAAGTCTTTTTAGTTTTTAAGGAACCTCCATACTGTTCTCTAGGATATGTTGGCAATTGAACTCTGCTTCCTCTGCCTTTTCTAAATCCAGCTTGTCCATCTGAAAATTCTCAGTTCATGTACTGTTGAAGCCTAGCTTGAAGGATTTTGAGCATAATCTTGTTAACATGTTTGGCATTGCCTTTCTTTGAGACTGTAATGAAAACTGATCTTTTACAGTCCTGAGGCCACTACTGAGATTTCCAAATTTGCTGGCATATTGAGAGCAGCACTTTCACAGCATCATCTTTGAGGATTTGAAATAGCTCAGCTGGAAATCCATCACCTCTGCTAGCTTTGTTTGTATTAATGCTTCATAAAGCCTACTTGACTTCACACTCCAGGATGTCTGGCTCTAGGTGAGTGATCACACCATCACGGTTTTCTGAGTCACTAAGAGTTCTTTTGTACACTTCTGTGTATTTGTGCCACCTCTTCTTAATATCTTCTGCTTCTGTTAGGTCCTTGCCATTTTTGCCCTTTATTGTAGCCATCTTTGCATGAAATATTCCCTTGGTATCTCCAATTTTCTTGAAGAGATCTCTAGTCATTCCTGTTCTATTGTTTTCCTCTATTTCTTTGCATTGTTCACTTAGGGAGTTTTTTTTAAAAAATCTCTCCTTACTATTCTCTAGAATTCTTCATTCAGTTGGGTTTATCTTTCCCTTTCTCCTTTGGCTTTTAATTCTCTTCTTCTCTCAGCTATTTGTAAGGCCTCCTCAGACAACAACTTTGCCTTTTGGATTTCTTTTTCTTGGGAATGGTTTTAGTCATCAGCTCCTGTACAGTGCTATAAACTTCCAGCCATAATTCTTCAGGCACTCTGTCTACCAGATCTAGTACCTTTAATCTATTTGTCACCTCCACTGCATAATCATAAGGAATTTGATTTAAGTCATAGCTGAATGGTCTAGTGGCTTTCCCTACTTTTTTCCATTTGAGCCTGAATTTTGCAATAAGGAGCAGATAATCTGAGCCACAGTCAGCTCCAGAGCTTGTTTTGTTGACTGTATAGAGCTTCTTCATCTTCAGCTGCAAATAATATTATCAATCGGATTTTGGTATTGATCATCTTGTGATTTCTATGTGTAGAGTCATCTCTGTGTTGTTGGAAGAAGGTGTTTTGCTATGACCAGTGCACCCTCTTGGAAAAACTCTGTTAGCCTTTGTCCTGCTTCATTTTGTACTCCAAAGCCAAACTTGCCTGTAACTCCAGGTATCCCTTGATTTCCTGCATTTGCATTCCAGTCCCCTATAATGAAGAGGACATCTTTTTTTTTGGTGTTAGTTCTAAGAGGTCTTGTAGTTCTTCACAGAACTGCTCAACTTGATCTTCTTTGGCATTAGTGTTTGGAACATAGACTTGGATTACTGTGATGTTAAGCAGTTTGCCTTGTAAATGAACTGAGATCATTCTGTCACTTTTTTTGCTGATCATTAAAAAAAATCTGCTTCATTGAGTATGCTTAAGTCTTTGTGTGGATCACAACAAATTGTGGACTATTCTTGAAGAGATGGGAATAACAGACCACTTTGTCTGCCTGCTGAGAAACCTGTATGCAGATCAAGAAGCAACAGTTAAAGCTGAACATGGAAAAAGGACTGGTTCAAAATTGCGAAAGGAGTACATAAAGGCTGTATATTGTCACCCTGTTTATTTAACTTATATGCAGAGTACATCATGTGAAATGCTGGGCTGGATGACCCACAAGGTAAAACCAAGATTGCTGGAAGAAATATCAACAAACTCAAATATACAGATGATATATCTTTAATGGCAGGAAGTGAAGATGAACTGAAGAGCCTCTTGATGAAGAGGAAATTGAAAAAGTAGGCTTAAAACTCAGCATTCAAGAAATTAAGATCACGGCATCTGGTCCTATCACTTCATGGCAAATAGATGGGGAAAAAGTGACATATTTTATTTTCTTTGGCTTAAAATCACTGCAGACGGTGACTGCAGCCATGAAATTAAAAGATGTTTGCTCTCTGGAAGAAAAGCTATGGCAAACCTAGACAGAATATTAAAAAGCAGAGACATTGCTTTTTGGACAAAGATTTGTATAGTCAAAACTATGGTTTTTCTGGTAGTCATGTACAGATGTGAGGATTGGACCATAAAAAAGACTGAGTGCTGAAGAATTGATTCTTTCAAACTTCAGTGCTGGAGAAGACTCTTGAGAATCCACTGGAGAGTAAGGAGGTCCAACCAGCCATTCCTAAGGAAAATCAACCCTGAATATTCATTGGAAAGACTGATGCTGCAGCTGAAGCTCCAACACTTTGGCCACCTGATGCAAAGACAGAGTAATTGGAAAAGACCTTGATGTGACAAAGGTTGAGGGCAAGAGGAGAAGGGGTTGACACAGGATGAGCTGGTTGGATGGCATCACTGACTCAATGAACATGAGTTTAAGCAATCTCAAGGAGATAGCAAAGGACAACCTGTTGTGCTGCAGTTCATGGGGTGACAGAGGCAAACACGACCTAGTGACTGAACAATAACAATGTACGCTTCTCCGTAGTGACCTCATCAATTTACATTCCCACCAACAGTTTCCCCTTTTTCCACACCCTCTCCAGCGTTTGTTCATGGTAGACATTTTTATTTTGGGTATTCAGACCAGTCTGAGATAATACCTTATTGTACTTTTGATTTCTGTTTCTCTAGTTATAACAGAATTATGACAGAATGTGGTCCACTGGAGAAGGGAATGGCTAACCACTTCAGTATTCTTGCCTTGAGAACAACATGAACAGTATGAAAAAGCAAAATGATCAGATACTGAAAAGGGAACTCCCTGGGTCAGTAGATGCCCAATATGCTACTGTAAGTCAGTGGAGAAATACCTCCAGAAAGAATGAAGGGATGGAGCCAAAGCAAAAGAAATACCCAGTTGTGGATATGACTGGTGATAGAAGCAGGGTCCAATGCTGTAAAGAGCAATATTGCATAGGAACCTGGAGTGTCAGGTCCTTGAATCAAGGAAAGTTGGAAGTGGTCAAATAGAAGATGGCAAGAGTGAATGTCGACATTCTAGGAATCAGCAAACTAAAATAGACTGGAATGGGTGAATTTAACTCAGATGACCATCATATCTACTACTGTGGGCAGGAATCACTTAGAAGAAATGGAGTAGCCATCATGGTAAACAAAAGAGTCTGAAATGCAGTACTTGGATGCAGTCTCAAAAATGACAGAATGATCTCTGATCATTTCCAAAGCAAACCATTCAATATCACGGTAATCCAAGCCTATGCCCCAAGCAGTAATGCTGAAAAAGCTGAAGTTGAACAGTTCTGTGAAGACCTACAAGAACTTTTAGAACTAACACCCCAAAAAGATGTCCTTTTCATTATAGGGGACTGGGATGCAAAAGTAGGAAGTCAAGAAACACCTGGAGTAACAGGCAAATTTGGCCGTGTAGTACGGAATGAAGCAGGGCAAAGGCTAAAAAATATTTGCCAAGAGAATGCACTGGTCATAGCAAACACCCTGTTCCAACAACACAAGAGAAGACTCTACACATGGACATCACCAGATGCTCAACACCAAAATCAGATTGATTATATTCTTTGCGCCCAAAGATGGAGAAACTAAACAGTCAGCAAAAAACAAGACTGGGAGCTGACTGTGGCTCAGATCATGAACTCCTTATTGCCAAATTCAGATTTAAATTGAATAAAGTGGAGAAAACCACTAGACCATTCAGGTATGACCTAAATCAAATCCCTTATGATTATACAGTGGAAGTGAGAAATAGATTTAAGAGACTAGATCTGATAGACATACTGCCTGATGAACTATGGACCAAGATTCATGACATTGTACAGGAGACAGGGATCAAGACCATCCCCATGGAAAAGAAATGCAAAAAAGCAAGATGGCTGCCTTACAAATAGCTGTGAAAAGAAGAGAAGCGAAAAGCAAAGGAGAAAAGGAAAGATATAAGCATCTGAATGCAGAGTTCAAAGAATAGCAAGGAGAGATAAGAAAGCCTTCCTAAGTGATCAATGCAAAGAAATAAAGGAAAACACAGAATGGGAAAGACTAGAGATCTCTTCAACAAAATTAGAGATACCAAGGGAACATTTCATGCAAAGATGGGCTCAATAAAGGACAGAAATGGTATGGACCTAACAGAAGCAGAAAATATTAAGAGGAGGTGGCAAGAACACACAGAACTGTACAAAAAAGATCTTCATGACCAAGATAATCACGATGGTGTGGTCACTCACCTAGAGCCAGAGTTCCAGAAAAACACCTACTTCTGCTTTATTGACTATGCCAAAGCTTTTGACTGTGTAGATCACAATAAACTATGGAAAATTCTGCAAGAGATGGGAATACCAGACCACCTGACCTGCCCCTTGAGAAACCTGTATGCAGGTCAGGAAGCAACAGTTAGAACTGGACATGGAACAACAGACTGGTTCCAAATAGGAAAAGGAGTATGTCAAGGCAGTATATTGTCACTCTGCTTATTTAACTTATATGCAGAGTACAACATGAGAAATGCTGGGCTAGAAGAAGCACAAGCTGGAATCAAGATTGCAAGGAGAAATATCAATAACCTCAGATATGCAGATGACACCACCCTTATGGCAGAAAGTGAAGAGGCACTAAAAAGCCTCTTGATGAAAGTGAAAGAGGAGAGTGAAAAAGTTGGCTTAAAGCTCAACATTCAGAAAAATGAAGATTATGGCATCTGGTCCTATCACTTCATGGCAAATAGATGGGGAAACAGTGGAAATAGTGTCAGACTTTATTTTTGGGGGCTCCAAAATCACTGCAGTTGGTGATTGCAGCCATGAAATTAAAACACACTTACTCCTTGGAAGGAAAGTTATGACCAACATAGATAGCATATTAAAAAGCAGAAACATTACTTTGCCAACAAAGTTCTGTCTAGTCAAGACTATGGTTTTTCCAGTGGTCATGTATGGATGTGAGAGTTGGACTGTGAAGAAAGCTGAGCACCGAAGAATTGATGATTTTGAACTGTGATGTTGGAGAAGAGTCTTGAGAGTCCCTTGGACTGCAAGGAGATCCAACCAGTCCATCCTAATGGAGATCAGTCTTGGGTGTTCATTGGAAGGACTGATGCTAAAGCTGAAACTCCAGTGCTTTGGCCACCTTATGCAAAGAGTTGACTCATTGGAAAAGACCCTGATGCTGGGAGGGATTGGGGGCAGGAGAAGGGGACAACAGAGGATGAGATGGCTGGGTGGCACCATCGACTCGATGGACGTGAGTTTGAGTGACCTCCGGGAATTGGTTATGGACAAGGAGGCCTGGTGTGCTGTGATTCATGGGGTCGCGAAGAGTCAGACACGACTGAGACTGAACTGAACTGAATTATAACAAATGTTGAGCACATTTTTACGTGCCTGTTGGTCATGTGTATGTCTTCTTTGGAGGAATGACTATTTTGGTCTTCTGCTTAGTTTTTGATTTTTTTTTAAATTGAATTGGATAATCTGTTTTTATTTTTGTAATGTAAGCCCTCAATAGTCACATTGCTTGCAAATATTTCTCCCAGTCCTAAGGTGTCTTTTCATTTTGCTTATGGTTTTCTTTGTTGTTCAAAAGCTTATACATTTGATTAGGTCCCATTTACTTATGTTTCCTTTTCATTCTGTTGCCTTGAGAGACCAACCTAAGGAAATATTTTATACTTATTATTCAATCTAATGGATTGTTGTAGTATGCTGATTATTGCATTCACATATTCACTTCTTTAAAAAAATTTTATTTTATATTGTAGTATATTTGACTTAAAATGTTATGTTAGTTTCTGGTTTATAGCACAGTGATTTAGTTACACATATACATATATCTATTCTTTTTCAGATTATTTTCCCATATAACTTATTTCAGAGTATCAAGTAGAGTTCCCTTTGCTATGGACTTTTGTAGGTCCATGATGATTTTCTGTTTTTTATACAGTAGCATGCATATGCTAATCCCAACATCCTAATTTTTCTCTCCCCAATCTTTCTCCTTTGGTAAGTGTAAGTTTGTTTTCTAAGTCTATGAGTTTATTTCAGTTTTGCAAATTAATTCATTTGTGTCATATTTTAGATTCCGCATATAAATGATATCATATAGTATTTGTCTATCTTTTTCTGACTTACTTCATTTATTATGATAATCTCTAGGTCCATCCATGTTGCTACCGTGGGTATTACTTCATTCTTTTTTATGGCTAAGTAATAATCCTTTGTGTATATGTTTCACATCTTCTTTATCTATTGATCCATCAATGGACATTTAAGTTGCTCCCATGTCTTGGCTATTGTAAACAGTGCTGCAATGAACACATATCTTTTTGAAGCATGGTTTTCTCCAGCTTTGTATCTAGGAGTGGGATTGCCACATAAAGTGGTAACTATATTTTTAGTTTTTTAAGGAATGTTCATATTGTTCTCCATAGTGGAGAACATATTCACTTCTGATAAAAGGATTAAGCACCCTTTCCCATTGTTGTGTGACATAAAGTGCCCACAGGCAACTTTTGCCTTCATTCCATGGATGGTTGTTTTAGCGGTGACAGGCACTTTGGCCCCTGATAGTGTGAATGTATATCATATCCAAGCAGAAGTTTCAAATGCCAAGGAGTATTTTTCTCAGAATCCTTGCATTTTGCCATGAGAAAGTCATGACAGAAAAAGGAGTTACCCCTTCATCCTAAATCCCAGTAGAAGAAACTGGTATGCTTACGGACAAATCATTCTTGTTGCAAGGCAAGGTTCAAGGGTCATTTATTACAATATAAAAGCTAATTGATCCAGTACAATCAATTTCCCTATGAAGTTTTCCTTATACACCATAAAAAGTGGTAACTTTAATCATCTCTCATAATGGGAAATAATTTATTTCTTCATTCGCTAATTTATTCAGTGCACTTATCTATGACTTATACAAGGTGAAATGAAGTATTTGTGGTATAAAAAGACAAAGGAAAAGCACACAAATAAGATTAGAGTTGAAATTATGAATTGTAACAGATATTTAAGAAACACTTTGAGAAAATTCAAAATAGATAAATATAATTTTAACTAAGAGGCAAGGTAAGACTGCCAGTACAATAATATTTGAGATAGGTCTAAATAATGCCTAAAATTTTAATACAGGCTAAGATATCTGAATTGCAAGAGAGACAAAAGCTAAAAGAAAGACCAAAAAGCAAATATATATATACACACACACACATATGAAAGGATAGAGACAAATACACAAAGCTAAATTTTAATACAGGCTAAGATATCTGAATTGCAAGAGAGACAAAAGCTAAAAGAAAGACCAAAAAGCAAATATATATATACACACACACACACACACACACATATGAAAGGATAGAGACAAAGACACAAAGCAAGAATTTTTTGGTGAGTATCTAGTTTGCAAGAGACTATTTTGGAACTTATAATTAAAGTCCACAGTGGGTAAATAAATACACCCTTTGAATATTGGTATCAAATTTTTTAGTGCCCACTGTATGCTAAGTGGCTTCAGTTGTATCTCACTTTGTGACCCTATGGACTGTGCCTGCCAGGTTCCTCTGTCCATGGGATTCTTCAGGCAAGAATACTGGAGTGGGTTGCCATGCCCTCAGTCTTAGGGGATCTTTCTGACCCAGGGATCAAACAGGCAGCTCCTGCATGCCCTGCCTTGCAGGTAGATTCTTTAGCACTAAGCCACCAGTTAAACCTGTTTTTTGTTTTTTTTTTTTTAATTTAATTTTATTTTTAAACTTTACATAATTGTATTAGTTTTGCCAAATATCAAAATGAATCCGCCACAGGTATACATGTGTTTCCCCATCCTGAACCCTCCTCCCTCCTGCCCCCCCATACCATCCCTCTGGGTCGTCCCAGTGCACTAGCCCCAAGCATCCAGTATCGTGCATCGAACCTGGACTGGCAACTCGTTTCTTACATGATATTTTACATGTTTCAATGCCATTCTCCCAAATCTTCCCACCCTCTCCCTCTCCCACAGAGCCCATAAGACTGTTCTATACATCAGTGTCTCTTTTGCTGTCTCATACACCGGGTTATTGTTACCATCTTTCTAAATTCCATATATATGTGTTAGTATACTGTATTGGTGTTTTTCCTTCTGGCTTACTTCACTCTGTATAATAGGCTCCAGTTTCATCCACCTCATTAGAACTGATTCAAATGTATTCTTTTTAATGGCTGAGTAATACTCCATTGTGTATATGTACCACTGCTTTCTTATCCATTCATCTGCTGATGGACATCTAGGTTGCTTCCATGTCCTGGCTATTATAAACAGTGCTGCGATGAACATTGGGGTACACGTGTCTCTTTCCCTTCTGGTTTCCTCAGTGTGTATGCCCAGCAGTGGGATTGCTGGATCATAAGGCAGTTCTATTTCCAGTTTTTTAAGGAATCTCCACACTGTTCTCCATAGTGGCTGTACTAGTTTGCATTCCCACCAACAGTATAAGAGGGTTCCCTTTTCTCCACACCCTCTCCAGCACTTATTATTTGTAGACTTTTGGATCGCAGCCATTCTGACTGGTGTGAAATGGTACCTCATAGTGGTTTTGATTTGCATTTCCCTGATAATGAGTGACGTAAGTTTAGACTTGGATTTAAATAGAGATATACCAAACCTTTTTGTCAATAGCTAAACAATATATCTGCTTATAAATCAAAAGTAAATTTTGACTGTTGATCCTGTATTTGGAATATTAAAAACACCCTTTAACTTAAGGGTCACTTTGGGAATGCATCCAATCCTTTAACAATTTTATGGGAAAAATGTCAAGACAGTCAGCTGTCTTAAATATGGAAATGCACAGTAATACTAAACATACTCTGAATAGACAGAATAACCTCATTAGGAGACCAGTATCAAGCTGAAGATTCTTAATTTAATAAAGTTAATCTTTTTTTTTTTTTTTTTTTGCAAAATAGGTATCAGAATCCTTTCCGTTAGTAATTTTCAAAGTCACCAAAACACTTATTTTGTAGCTTTCAGAATAAACTGAGGTTGTATGCTCCTCAAATCAGATACTCTGTCATCTTTTCATTTAAAAAATGGAGGCAATAACTCAAAATAAAGATAAATCTATAAATATTATAATTTATAGCATTTTTGCAACAACTCACACTTTAGTGATCAAATAATTTTAAATGTTTGAATCAGGACAGTTAAAAAATAAAACTATAGCAGACTATCCAAGAAAAACAAGGCTGTATTTTCTTTCCAAGTATTTTTCCAACACAATCTGATTGTATTTGGAGCCTTAGGAGACACAATGCTGCAAATTTTGCTGTCTGTCAAAACTCCATCACAGTGACTCATGAGAGCTGTGAAAAGTTTCAGAAGATCTTGTACTCAAGATCTTCTTCTATATAAGCTTCTTGAGATCTTATATGCAACTGCTTAAAATAAGCAGCTGTATATCATTATATGTATTTTAATAAATTTGTACAAAATATAATACTTTGAAATACAAATGTTATTCAATCCAAATATAAAATGTTTGCATTCCATATATTTACTATATAATATATATTCATTATCAGATCAGATCAGTTGCTCAGTCGTGTCAGACTCTTTGCGACCCCATGAATTGCAGCATGCCAGGCCTCCCTGTCCATCACCAACTCCCGGAGTTCACTGAGACTCACGTCCATCGAATATGCACTCAATCTATATAAATATAAATGCATTATATATTTTATATATACTTTAAAAAGTTGTAAGTTGGAGATTGGTACAACTGTTAAGAAACTTTAAAAATCAACATAAAGTTGTTATTTTTCAAGTAAAACGTGAACATATAAGAAGAAGGTAAAAAGAAATGTAAAAGTAAATCAAAGATCTACACTTAAAAATGACCTCTATGTTCAGGAAGTTTTATAGGAAAATATAGTAAATGATTAAATAATATTTTAGGGGATCATCTATGAGCTCAAGGCTACACTAGGTGTTATGGTTACAAAGAAGAGGACACAGTGGATATTGTTTGTTCTGATGGAGTTCACACTCTATTGGAGGAGTGACATATTTGAAAAATAATCACAATAATCAGTATATAATTTCTAACAGTTTTAGAAATTGTGAAAAAAGTAATGAGGTAATTTGAATACCTCTAAGAAATAAATCTGGCCTATAATAATAGCAGAAAGGTCTTAAAGTCTCCTAATGAGAGATGGGAACTGAGATGGTGATGAACAAGGCTTGACAGAGTCTGGGAAGGTAAGGTGTATATGCAAGACAAACCTACAGAGTGTCTTAACACAATCAGTGTATGATAAGTGCACATACACATTACTAACAGTTATTATTAGGTATTTTATGCCCGTAATACTTAAACGGGCTTCCCCAGTGGCTCAGTGTTAAAGAATCTGCCTGCCAATGCAGGAGACTCAGATTTGATCCCTGGATCAGGAAGATCCCCTGGAGAAGAAAATGCCAACCCTCTCTAGTTTTCTTGCCTGGGGAATCCCATGGACAGAGAAGCCTGGCAGGCCACAGGCCATGGGAATGCAAAAGAGTTGGACATGATTTAGAAACTAAACAGCAACAAACAAAATGCAGCTGTTTTACATAAAGTTTTCTTGTAAACATATATATATTTTTTTAATTCATGAGACAGAGAATGCAATGAATTCTTTTAACTAATAATCAAATAGTAACCTGATAAACTAATAGACTGAATAATAGTTTAATTTTAAAAAATCTAAGCCTTCCCATGAATAAATGTCCTTAAGCCTGGGTCAAATGTAAAGTAGTAATAACCTGTTGCTATGCCATGTTGACTTCTATTTTTTGTGTGTTTTTTTGTTTTGTTTTACTGTTTTCAGTAATCCATACTTTGGTTTTTAGTAAACATATTTTTTCTTTCTTTCAATGATATAGTGATCATAAAATCTTTAAAAACCATGATTTTAACATGAAAATTAGACTTTACCCTTTATTAACAGATTTTTTTCCCCTGCTGTTGTTTTTAATGTCTGCAACCTTGTGAAGGACTGATCAAGTCAATCTATTTGAGGAGAATTCCTTTTTCAATTAGGTTTTGAAAGCTCCCACCAAAGCATAGACAAATATTCCAGGAAAGGAAAGGAGGTGTGAAATAACAAATTGAGACTGTCTGTGTGACTTTGCATTTGAGTGAGCTTAAGAAAAATGGAGGAATATTGACAGAAGACAAATTACTTTGCAATTGCATCTAGAATAGCTTCTTTTAATGTAGTAAACAAATGTCATTCATATCAGGAATAGTTTCAAATAGCCTGAATAAAATAAAAATGAAAGAGTTGACATGCTTGAGAGAGCTAGGAGATGACTGAGCATTCCTCTAAAACAATTTTTAAAAACAAGTGGAGAGTCAGACACAACTTAGCAACTGAAAAACAATATACCTTATGAAAAAATCTATTATCTTTGGCCCATATTCTAAATACTCAATCACTGTGACAACCAAAATTGCTCCCGAAATTTACAAAGAGGTCCCTAGGATGATTCAGGAACAGACACATGACCCTACATGCTCCAAACAGAGGAAAGCCTAGAGCTGCTGTTTGACAAAGAGAAAAAGGAAAACCAGTACTTCTGGCATGGCCTAAATGAAGAAGCCCCATGTCCGAATGCGCCAGCAACCCTTCCACCACCAGGGGGAGCCCTCCTTGGGATGAGGCTTTTACCTTTTTTTAATGTAGTACTGAATTTTTTTTTAATTATGGTAAAATATACATAAATGTAACATCTTAATAAAAAAAAATAAGTGGAAATACAGGGAGCTCTACTCAATGCTCTGTAATGGCCTATATAAGAAAGGATTTTTTTTTTTTTTAATGATGGTATTTAACCCTGATCTCCCAGGTGGCTCAGTAGTAAAGACCCTTCCTGCCAATGCAGGAGACTGGGGTTAATCCCTGGGTCAGAAAGATCCCTGGAGGAGAAAATGGCAAACCAGTCTAATATTCTTGTCTGGAAAAATCCCATGGACAGAGGAGCCTGGTGGGTTACAGTCCATGGGATCACAAATAGACATGACTGAGCATGCGTGCACATGCCGCACGCACACCCCCACACCCACCCACCCACCCACACACACACACACACACACACACACACACACATGTGTAACCCTAAATTCTAAGCCACTTTGGAGCGGGTGATTCAGCAAATATTGGTAATTTGATCTCTGGTTCCTTTTCCTTTTCTAAACGCAGCTTGGACATCTGGAAATTCTTGCTTCACATAATGCTGAAGCCTAGCATGAAAGATTTTAACCGTGACCTTACTAGCATAGGAGATGAGTGCAATTGTCTGAGCACATTCTTTAGTAATACCCTTTTTGGGAACTGGGATGAGGATTGACCTTTTCCAGTCCTATAGCCACTGCTGGGTCTTCCAGATTTAATGATGTAATGAATGCAACACCTTGATGGCCTCATCCTTTGGAATTTTGAATAGTTTTACTGGAATTCTTTCTCATCCACTCACTTTATTAACAGCAGTTCTTCCTAAGGCCCACTTGACTCATCCTTCAGAATGTCTGGCTCTGGGTAGCTGACCACACCATCATAGCAATCCAGTTCATTTAGATCTTTCTTATACAGTCCTTCCATGTATTCTTTCCATCTCTTCTCGATCTCTTCACCATCTACTAGATAGTTACCATTTATGTCTTTTATTGTGCCCATTTTTGGGCAAAATGTTTCCTTGATATCTCCAATTTTCTTGAAGAGATCTCTAGTCTTTCCCCTTCTGTTGTTTTCCTCTAGTTTATACACTGTTCATTGAAGAAGGCCTTCTTATCTCTCCATGCTGTTCTTTGGAAATCTGCATTTAGTCAGATATACCTTTTCTTTCTCCCTTGCTTTTCACTTCTCCTCTTTCTTTATCTATTTGTAAGGCCTCCTCAGATAACCACTTTGCCTTTTTGCTTTTCTTTTCCTTTGGGCTGCTTTTCTTCACTGCCTCCTATACAATATTATGCACTTCCATCCATAATTCTTCATGCACTCTGTCTACCAGATGTAATTCCTTCAATCTATTCATTAACTCTACTGCATATTCGTAGGGGATCTAAGTTGTACCTGGTGGTTTTCCCCACTTTCTTTAGTTTAAGCCTAAATTTTGCTATAAGAAGCTAATGATTTGAACTACAGTCAGATCCAGGTCTTGTTTTTGCTGACTGTATACAGTTTCTTCATCTTCAGCTCTAAAGAATGTAATCAATTTGATTTTGGTGTTATTGGTCATTTGGTGATGTCCATGTGTAAAGTCAATTCTTGTGCTGTTGAAAAAGATTATTTGCTATGATGAATGCATTCTCTTGGTAGAATTCAGTTAACCTTTGTCCTGCTTCATTTTATTCTCCAAGGTCAAACTTGCCTGTTACTGAGATATCTTTTGACTTCCTACCTTTGCAATCCAAACCCCAATTATGAATAGAACATCTTTTTCGGTGCTAGTTTCAGGATGTCTTCTAGGTCTTCATAGAGCTGATCAATTTCAGCTTCTTCGGCATCAGTGGTAGGGGCATAGGCTTGGATTACTGTGATGTTGAATGACTTGCCTTGGAAACGAACCAAGATCATTCTGTCATTTTTGAGGTTGTATCCAAGTACTGTATTTCAGACTCTTATCATATTAAGCTTGATTTTATTCAGTTCTAAAACAAGAGGGACATGCTTGGACTTATTCAGAAAAACCACATGAAATTTTCATCTGTATAACAACAGGTAATAGTTGACACAACTATTTAACTGAAGGACACAAACCAAAGAAGAGTCTAAGTTCAGCTACACACCTAAATACCTATTTTTCTCCCACGCTTTATTTTTTGCATCATTTTAAACATTACTTTAATGTATTAGAAATATGACCCAGACAAATAAAAAATGTCAGTAAGTTGAGTAGTTTTGATTTTCAACTTAACTACTTCTAACAATCCACTAAGAGATTTGTACAAAATAGATGTGCTTTGTTTCCAAACTAAACTTACTATAGCTATCAGGAGTTAGAGCTTCAGTTCAGTTCAAGTCAGTCACTCAGTCATGTCTGACTCTTTATGACCCCATGAATCCCAGCATGCCAGGCCTTCCTGTCCATCACCAACTCCCGGAGTTCACCCAGACTCACGTCCATTGAGTCAGTGATGCCATCCAGCCATCTCATCCTCTGTCGTCTCCTTCTCCTCCTGCCCCCAATCCCTCCCAGCATCATAGTTTTTTCCAATGAGTCAACTCTTCACAGGAGGTGGCCAAAGTACTGGAGTTTCAGCTTTAGCATCATTTCTTCCAAAGAACACCCAGGGCTGATCTCCTTCAGAATGGACTGGTTGGATCTCCTTGCAGTCCAAGGGACTCTCAAGACTCTTCTCCAACACCACAGTTCAAAAGCATCAATTCTTTGGCACTCAGCTTTCTTCACAGTCCAACTCTCACATCCACACATGATCACTGGAAAAACCGTAGCCTTGACTAGACGGACCTTTGTTGGCAAAGTAATGTCTCTGCTTTTCAATATGCTATCTAGGTTGGTCATAACTTTTCTTCCAAAGAGTAAGCGTTTTTTAATGTCATGGCTGCAGTCACTATCTGCAGTGATTTTGGACCCCCAAAAAATAAAATCTGACACTGTTTCTACTGTTTCCCCATCTATTTCCCATGAAGTGATGGGACCAGATGCCATGATCTTCGTTTTCTGATTGTTGAGTTTTAAGCCAACTTTTTCACTCTCCTCTTTCACCTTCATCAAGAGGCTTTTTAGTTCCTCTTCACTTTCTGCCATAAGGGTGGTGTCATCTGCATATCTGAGGTTATTGATATTTCTCCCGTCAATCTTGATTCCAGCTTGTGTTTCTTCCAGTCCAGCATTTCTCATGATGTACTCTGCATATAAGTTAAATAAGCAGGGTGACAATATACAGCCGTGACGAACTCCTTTTCCTATTTGGAACCAGTCTGTTGTTCCATGTCCAGTTCAGACCAGCACATGCAATTCCCCCTATAAACAATCAAAGGAGTACATATTGTATCTCATGTGCTTTCTGAACTTTCCCCCAACTCATATACATGTTATATGAAAATCTAGAAAATTACTCACAAATCATCTGTGCATCATTAGAAGAGTATTCGACTAGTGTATGAGAATACTTAGGATAGCTTTAGTTTCAAATGGAAGAATCATTCGAGATCCTAGAGGTCAGAACTTCATTTAGATTAAGCAGAATCCAACCTTACCTCTATAATATCTCCAGATATTTTTATTTAAACAAAGTCATCTGGTCATATTTTCTAATTGTACCTATCTCAAATAGTGCTTCTCAACCTTGAAAGCACATTTTAATTATTGACTAGAGTTCTTCTTCAGAGATTCTGATTTAATTGATGTTGAGTAAGACCTAGAAATAATTTTTGAGACCCCTGATGCTTCAAATATTTTAGAATAATATTATATATCCTGGTGTTTGTCTAAAGTTATATAGAATTTGAAAACCTGCGTATAAAGGAGTGATCCAATTATATTTTATGTGAATGTCATGAAAGTAAAAGTGAAAGTTGCTCAGTCATGTCTGACTCTTTGTTACCCCATGGACTATACAGTCCATGGAATTCTTCAGACCAGAATACTGGAGTGGGTATCCTATACCTTCTTCAGTGGATCTTCCTGACCCAGGAATTGAACCAGGGTCTCCTGCATTGAAGGTGGATTTTTTTACCAACTGAGCTCCTAGGGAAACCCATATGAATGTTATAAACAGTGTTAAATTTGTTTTAAAAACATGAGAACTAACATGTAAAACTGATATTTCTAACTTTAGAGTTTATATCATCGTGGCAGAGGAAGTTTTCCAATTTTTCCTTAAAAGTTCACCTTGTCTTCTATCATAAAATGTGTTATGGGATTTTACATTGCTATGATAGCACTGAAGTTACAATAAATTTTGATATTTTTCTATAAGTGAAAGGACTTTGATCTTTTATATATGAAGTTTGTGCCACATGTCTATTTTAAGTTATTCTCTTAAAATTAATTACCCCCATTTCCAGAGTGAACATAGTAGCATCTAAAACATTTCTAAGGCTTCCAAGATGCTATACTATTTTCTCCTGTTCTCAGAAACAGAAGAAACCTTTGTTTGACAATGTAAAAGTCATCTTATGAATTGATAGTATAGACAAAATAATTATCCGCAAATATTGCTCTTTCCCTATAATAGAATTAAATCTGTTCACCCATTGCTATGGGACTTACCTTTGTATCTAATGGGAGTTGTATACATTTTTGCATCATTGATTTAGGGCTTGGTAATGTTATGCAAAGAGTTGACTCATTGGGAAAGACTCTGATGCTGGGAGGGATTGGGGGCAGGAGGAGAAGGGGACGATGAGGATGAGATGGCTGGATGGCATCACTGACTCAATGGATTTGAGTTTGAGTGAACTCTCGGAGTTGGTGATGGACAGGGAAGCCTGGCGTGCTGCAATTCATGGGGTCGCAAAGAGTTGGACACGACTGAGTGACTGAACTGAACTAAATGTTATTATATGCTTTGCTTAGTGGGATGTAAGCACAGTAAATTTTGTTCTAGCTTGGCAGAAGCTAATTTAGTGATCATATAGTTTGTTTTGAGTGCTTTTCCCTTTAATCAGGAGGGAGCATACGTGCAAGTTAAAATAGGACGACATTGTGGACCTATAGGAAACAAACCCATAGTCACCCTGCAGCTTTGAAAACTGCAATACAACAAGCCCTCAGAATCATTGTGCCCACAACTGAAATGTAGCATTAGTGAAATGAGAAAACTTTGTTATTTTAAGTTAGTAAAACTTGAATTTGTTTGTTACACAGAATTACTGCAGTAGAAGTTGACTGATACACATAGCTATTGATGAAATGTATCAATATTAATACATGTCAAAATATGCCACATACTTCATCTACTGATAAACACCAGCTCAGGATACATATCCCTTCATTTTACAATGAATAAAGACTAAAGCAAAATGAGCCTGCCATAAAAACAATACCAAACCAAGGGATATTGAAAATGATCCTAAAGCCTAAGATGAAAATGGTCACTGAATATAAAAAATATATAGGGAATATTTGGATCATCAGTGTAACACAATTGTTGTTGTAGTTCAGTTTCTAAGTCATGTCCAACTCTTTGCGACCTCATGGACTGCAGCATGCCAGGTTTCCCTGTCCTTCACTATCTCCTGGAGTTTGCTGATACTCATGTCCCTTGAGTCAGTGATGCCATCCATCTCATCCTCTGTCTCCTTCTCCTCCTGCCTTCAATATTTCCTAGCATCAGGGGCTTTTCCAATGAGTCATTTCTTTCAGATCAGGTGGCCAAATATTGGAACTTCAGCTTCAGCATCAGTCATTTCAATAAATATTCAGAATTGATTTCCTTTAGGATTGACTGATTCAATCTCCTTGCTGTCCAAGGTACTCTCAAGAGTCTTCTCCAGCACCACAGTTCAAAAGCATCAATTCTTCAGCACTCAGCCTTCTTTATGGTTCAGCTCTCATATTCGTACATGACTACTGGAAAAACCATAGCTTTAACTATATGGACCTTTGTCAGCAAAGTGATATCTCTGCTTTTTAATAGCACAATAATATATTTTTATTATGAAATAGAAACATGAAAATCTTAGGAAGGAATTGGCATAGAAAAAAGACAACAAGAAAAAATAGAAAGATATTGATGAAGTAAGGAAGAGTTTCAAAGCAACTAAAACTCAAAAGCAGAAATAAACTGTTTTATATGACAGTAAAAATTCAACAAGGGAGCACTATAAAAGTAGAAATATAATCTTGTAAGATAAGAGCTCTGCCCTGAAATATGAATTAAATTAAGACTCAAAAAATGTCTTATATGAATGAAATGAATGAAATATAATTTAGTTAATTATAATTAACTAAATAAATGAAATTTACTGTTAATACTGCATTAAACTTTTATACCAGTTTGTAATAGGTTTTTTTCTGGCTTTTATTTATTTTCTGCATGCAATATTGATGAAATTTAAGAGCTGAAGTGAATATAGATTATATTTGATCAAACTTACATACAGTAGACAAAATTAAATGTGAAAAACTGGAAATAGAAAAGTCTGAATAGTCAGCTAACTAGTGCAGCCTTGCTATACTTCCAATAAGAAATAAAGAAAAAGAAAAGAAGGAAGGAAAGAAGAAAGCATGAAGGCAGATACACACACACAAGAGGAATATAATAGGTCACCAATTTCTTCTGAGATCTGATCAGTTATCAAGGTTCAAGTATCACCTTTGCTAAAAATAACAGCTTCCTTCACAGTTTCTCATCCTTATCACATTTCATTATTTTAGTTTTATCACTTTTAATTTGAATACCTTTATTGAGTAATAAGCTCTGACAAACCTATACAGTTTTGAAGCAAATACATCACTTTGCTGACAAATGTCCATATAGTCAAGGCTATGGTCTTTCCAGTAGACATGTACAGATGTGAGAGTTGGACCATAAAGAAGGTGGAAAGTCAAAGAATTGATACTTTCAAACTGTGGTACTGGAGAAGACTCTTGAGAGTCCCTTGGACAGCAAAGAGATCAAACCAGTCCAATCTTAAAAGAAATCAACCTTGAATACCCAATGGAAGAACTGATGCTGAAGCTGAAGCTTCAATCCTTTGGCCTCCTAATGTGAAATGCTGATTCACTGGAAATACCCTGATGCTGGGAAAGAATGAAGGAAGAAGGAGAACAGGATGAGATGGTTGGATGGCATCACAGATTCAGTGGAAATAAACTTGGGCAAATTCCAGGAGATGGTGAGGCACAGCGAAGCCTTGTGTGCTGCAGTCCATGGGGTCACAAAGAGTCAGACACAACCTGATGACTGAACAACAGCACTGAGTAATAACTGATGTGCATATATTTAAAGTGCATATATTTAACCTAAATATATGAACATATAAGTTAAATATATGCATATATTTAAACTGCATATATTTATTTTTTTTAATTTTATTTTATTTTTAAACTTTACATAATTGTATTAGTTTTGCCAAATATCAAAATGAACCCGCCACAGGTATACATGTGTTCCCCATCCTGAACCCTCCTCCCTCCTCCCTCCCCATACCATCCCTCTGGGTAAAGTGCACAATTTGTTAAGTTTCTGCCGACCTGTACTGCCATGAAACCATCACTATAGTCAAAATAGGGAGAATAACTACCACCCTGACAAATGGTTTTGTGCACCTTTATAAATCTTCCATTCCATGTCTCCTCCATGTAGTTATTTCTCCAGGCAAACACTGATCTGCAAGTGTCACTATATACTAGTTTGCTCTTTCTAGAGTTTTATAAAAATGGAATAACATAGTACTCTTATTGTCTAGCTTGTTTCATCCAGCTTAATTATTTTGAGATTTATCTGTGTTGTTGTTTGACATATTGATTCATAAAACAAATTTATACATATTAATGTACACGTTTATGTATAGACTTTTTTCTCTTGGATATTTGGGTGTGTGAAATATAACTATATCAAATGGTAGATGTATGCTTGTCTTTAAAAAAAAAAACTGCCAAAGTATTTCCCAAGGTAGTTGTACCATTCTACAGCTCCCATTAGAACAACATGAAAGTTCTAGTTCTTCCACATCCTTACAAACACATAGCATAGTCAGCCTTTTCTTTTTAGCCATTCATGTGATTAATAGTATCTCATTACATTTTTCAATTTGTATTTTTCCCACTGACTAAATTTTTTTCATGTGCTTATTTGCATCCTCCCATGTCGCCCAGTTATATGTCTGTTTTAATGCGTGGTCCATTTTTATTGGGTTGTTTGTATCATTTTCTTGTTACTGAAGTTTGAGAGTTCTTTACATATACTGCATACAAGCTCTTTATCAAATATAGTCTGTGTAGTTACTTTAAACCATCTATGGCTTTTCATTTTATAACAGTACCCAATGAAGAGAATAATTTTTTTTAATTTTAATGAAGTTTAATATATCAATTTGTCCTTTTATTGATTGTGGCTTTTATGTAATATCTTAGGAATTTTCCCATAGCCCAATGTTACAAAAATATTTTTCTGTGTTCTGTCTTAGAAGGCTTATGGTTATAGGTTTTACATTTACATATACCATCCATTTTGAGTTAATTTTTCCTGTGTATACAAGGTAAGGATAAAAATGTTCTCAATTTTTGGATATGAATATTGGGTTATTTCAGCATCTTTGTTGAAACACTATAATTTCTCCAATGAATTCCCTTTGCATATTTATAGAAAAATATCTTTATTATGCATGTGTGATACATTTGTATCCCACATCTTCCATGCCATGCTAGAACTGTTCATCCAAGTATTTCACAACTGTCTCAAACAAGATTTCAATTGATCATCCTCCTTTAAGGTGAATTTTCCATTTTATAACTTGGACTATGCTTAAAATTCTCTAATATAGCTAATAGTATTCAGGTTAAAATATGGATAGTTTTGTTTGATTAATTTTTATGCCATTTACCAAAGTACAATAAGTGGGACTGACAATGATGAAACAAAAAACAACACAAAAACAAGAAACAAAAAAACTCCTGAAATTGTAAATGTAAACGTGGAGATAGAAATATTATAAGAGTATGGCCAGGATTTAGTAGTTGGTGGTGAGGCAGAAATGGAAATGGGGACAGAAAGAACACCAGATGTCTACTACTGCAATAAGAAATACCAAAATTTAGATGAAAAATTAAAAAAAAGAAAGGCAAAATTCTCCAGATGGGCATAGAGTCAAAGGTCAAGGAGAGAAAATCAATAAACAACAACAGGAAACAGAAAGGGAACATGCCTGCCCTGCGTTAATAATAACATGGGTGGCAGTTCATACAGGTGATACTTTGATCTTCTGGGCTTTGCTTATTCTGTGTTAGAGGAGCTTCTGTCTGAATGTTGTATCCTAGAGCCACCATTTAGGAACTTTCATAATCTATCCTTAAATTTTTGAGATATAATTGATATGTTGTTTTTTAGTCACTAAGTCATGTCTGCATTGCAACCAATGGATTGTAGCCTGCCAGGCTCCTCTGGAAATCCTCCATGTGATTTCCCAGGCAAGAATACTGAAGTGGGCATTGCTATTTCCTTCTCCAGGGGATCTTTCTGATGCAGGGATAAAGGCCACGTCTCCTGCATTGGCAGGCTGATTCTTAACTGCTGAGCTACCATATATATATTAGTTTCAGGCATACAACATGATGATTCAATATTTGTATACATTGTGAAGTGATCATCATAAAAGTCTAGTTAACATCCATCATCATACATATTTTAAAAGTTTTTTTTTTCCTGTGATAAGAACTTTTAATATCTACTTTCTTAGCAACTTTCAAATGCACTACAGTATTATTAACACTAATCACCATACTGTACATTATATCCCCATGACTTATTTATTTTATAATTGAAAGTTTGTATATATTAATCACCTTCACACTGTCTATTTCTAGTTTGATGATCCAAACTGACAATCTCCTATTTGCTATATGAACTTCTGCATTGCCAAGATGTCTGTGCCATCTTCATGGAATATACCTTGTGATTCCTTGTTTTCTTCTTTTATTTGTTTACACTAAATCTCACTCAAATTTTTCTCTTTCTTTCTGGCTTCCCTCCTTCTCCTATGGATCCTTTGACTCTCAGCTCAAATTCTGTCTCATTTGTGATTTCATTCTAAAACTGCAGATCATACAACTTGCTCCTCAAAAACCAAAGAACTCATCAACTATACAATTCATTGAGCAGACATTTTTGTATGTTTGATATTGTCTGTGATTGTATTGTTATTTTGCTTATTTAATATGATTTTGTCTACCTGACTGTTAGCTTTTGGAGGTCAGAAGCCTTGATTTTGCTATGTAGCATCCATGGCATTACCCATAGTAGTCCCTAGTTCAAAAATCATGCCTGAAGCTACCACAACATTGTTCATCAGCTCTACCCCAATAAAAATAAAAAGTTTAAAAAAATCATACTTTGGCTGCTTAATATGTGCCAGACTGTATGCTAGGTACTATTGTTAAAACAAGAGTTGCAATCTTTGAGTGCTTTAAAGAAGCTTGCAGATATTTCTGCAGAAGTAAAAGATCTTGTATTGATAGTAGGAAGCAATACTTTAAAGAGGAGCTCACGAAGTAGTTCTTCTAAGGTTGGTGTTATGGGGAAGGGGGTTTCTTAGATAAATGTGGACCTACACTGAGATTTTAGTAAGCGTGAGTAAAGGAAAAAGTAAAGCACACAAGTGTTCTAGCAGAGAAATGCTTTGAGAAAACACCACTGGTTAGTCATGGCAAAATTAGTTAGTTCATAGGACTTACACCATGTGTTAAGGAAAACAGGTTTAGCTGGTGGTTTGTGAGCAGCAGAGTGGTGATTTGATTTGCTTTCAAATTTTTATTCCATTAACCAAGACCCAGGACTGCATCCTAATTATTTGTCATAAAGCCTGAAGTCTGACATAGACTTCAGGTCTATCTGAGTTCAGGTCTTTCCATAGACTGACTTCAAATTATCTTCCTATCCACCATAACCCCCAGTAGCTGCTTTTTTTTCAGTTAGAAAAATAGGTTCACTGTCTCCAGCTTTGTTGCCTTTGTAGATTTTTTTTTAATCCTCTATGCTTTCTACAGTGTTCTCAGAAAATTTCTGATTTATATAGTTTTCAAACATAAAATTTCTTCAAATAAATTTTAAATTAGTCAATGTACAGTGATTTTTAACCTTGTAAACCAATTAATCAATAACCATTAATTGATTTTTAAGCAGTAACTATTTAATCATTCACTGCTGTTTATTGATCACCCATTATGTATGGATAACTATGTTGGGCATTATAGAGCATGTAAAGAAATTGGATGCATACTCTGTTACTCAAATGTCTGTTCTCCAAAATTAAAACATCATGTTGTCATAAATAACTACAAAGGAATGTAGATCACAATAAATGAATAGAAGCAGTATAAATTTGTTGCTTTGAGAGTTCTCAGGAGTAACATTTTGGCAGACTTAAAGGAATAGGCAGGATTTGATAGGAATCACTGTATTTTATATGATCCTTTAAAATCAGTATCTGTCCATGAATTTTCTGAATGAATATTCAAAATATGTATAGTGCAGTTCAGTTCAGTTCAGTCGCTCAGCCGTGTCCGACTCTTTGCAACCCCATAAATTGCAGCACGCCAGGCCTCCCTGTCCATCACCAACTCCCGGAGTTCACTCAAACTCACATCCATCGAGTCGGTGATGCCATCCAGTCATGTCATCCTCTGTCGTCCCCTTCTCCTCCTGCCCCCAATCCCTCCCAGCATCAGAGTCTTTTCCAATGTGTGTAGACATGGATTTAATTAGTCTGAATCATAAATACAAATGATTGTTTTAACATTAGTACTTTTCTACTTCAGTTCTTCTAAAGGGATATTTCTCATGCTTTTTATCTTTCTTTCTGGGAGTTCAGGGTCTAGTACTGCTTATAAGGTAGCAGATTAATAAATATTTGCTGATTGTTTTACCTGTGAATCACATTTAGAAAGATAGAAAGATAAATATTAAAAAGAAGAAAATAAAGTGTCCTAAACAATACCACCGGAGAAGGCAATGGCACCCCACTCCAGTACTCTTGCCTGGAAAATCCTATGGACAGAGGAGCCTGATAGGCTGCAGTCCATGGGGTCACTAAGAGTCAGGCACGACTGAGCAACTTCACTTTCACTTTTCACTTTCCTGCATTGGAGAAGGAAATGGCAACCCACTCCAGTGTTCTTGCCTGGAGAATCCCAGGGACAGGGGAGCCTGGTGGGCTGCCGTCTATGGGGTCGCAGAGTCGGACGCGACTGAAGTGACTTAGCAGCAAACAATACCACATGCCTTTGAAACCTGCATTTTTCCTTAGTTAAGTGGGGCTATTGGGGTAAGTTATGCTATCTCTTCATTCATGCTAAACATCAGCAACTTGATAAAACTTGATAAAAAATGATGACATTGAGTACAGGATTTTAAAATGGTGACACTGTGAGAGAGAAAGCAGTCGCTATTTTGTATAAATTTATAATTTTGCTTCTCCCTGATGTAGAATAAAAGAAAAATAATAAGAAATATTCTCTGTTTAATGGAGCACACATTGTATAGTCTTATTTTATTTACAGTTGTATATTTTTTCCTGGAGTTGCTGCTAGAATATCAGGGAAAGAGAACAACAATTTAATAACAAGTCAGTGAAAGTCACTGTAAAAGGTAATCATGAATTCCCAATTATTACAATGCAAGTAGACCTACTTGGAATTGAGATAATGTGAAGTTTCAATCCCTTGGGAAAAATTATGCCAGACAGACTGATTGAGTGGAAACTATCCAATAAGCTGTTCATCGGCTTTACAATCAGTGACCTGTGTAAAAGAGACTCAATTTCCTGAACTGCATGTCAAAAACTAAACTTACATGACATACCCACTTGAAGTAAACATAACTAAGCCTGTTGGTACATGATCCCCTTGGGGACAAATGGAGTATCACTAAGCAACTATGTGATCTCCTAGCCAGAGTACTCTACGTGACTGTGAATGAGTATTGCTGCTTAATCGAAAATAAATATAAAACTCCATCTACGTAATTATTGACTTTCATTCACAAAAAGACAGTAGTCCCACTACTGCTGGCTGCACCACTTTGCACAATAAAATCCCTATGAACAGAAATAACAGTCTTCCAGTCATGTAAGACTAAGTAACCCAGACCAATTCTCCCTCAGAGGATAACTAGAAAACTGACATAAGATAGATTCAAATATTAACCTAAAAGCAATGGTATACCAGTAAGTTCGTAAACAATTACCAGGTGTAGATTAATTGTGTGACGTTGGTGGCATAGTGGTAAGAATAGCTGCCTTCCAAGCAGTTGACCTGGGTTTGTTTCCCAGCCAACACACAGTCCTTTGAGCTAGTCTGGTGGCTCAGATGGTAAAGAGTCAGCCTGCAATGATTAATTGCAATATCTGTACCATCTTTGGTTCCACTCGACAGAAGGTGGAGCCTTTTTCCTGCTCCTTGAATCTGTGTTGGCTTGGGGGCTTGCTTTGGCCAAAGTAATTGGCCAGAAGTGGTAGTTTGCCTAGGTAGTTAGCATAGGTATCAAGAGATATTTCAAGCTTCCATTCTTGTAACCCTGTTATCACAATTGGATCAAGCCCTGGCTATCCTGCAGGAAGAGAAAATAACACATAAAACAGAGCTGAGCCAGCCAAGGCCAGGCTCCTCTCTGTCCATGGGATTCTCCAGGCAAGAACAATGGGATTCTCCAGGCAAGAATACTGGAATGGGTTGTCATGCCTTCCTCCAGGGGATCTTCCTGATCCAGGAGTCAAGCCCATATTTTCTGTGTTCCCTGCAGAGAAGGCAGATTCTTTACCCACTGAGCCACCTGGGAAGCCCAAGTATGAAAATAGGGTATCTTATAAATTCAGATACAGAAATATAGTTGGGATCTCAAAAGACTGAAAAACCGGCAATGGAGGGAATCTACAAATAAAGGAACAATCATTAACCATTTCCCACCTCCATTTCTCTTGTTATATGCAGTGTTATTCTTCTTTCTCTAGTTCTTTGACAGAAAACAAAACACCATGAAAGCTATCCTGACTGGCTCAAGTTTGGGTCAGTGCTCAGCCTTTCAAATTCGCTGTGAGAAAGGAAATAGGGTCATATTTTATAAATGTCTGCTTGATTGCAGCTGCTATGGGGATGGTGAGGCTAATGAAGGTTATCTATATAAACACAGCATCCATGGCTTTGCAATGCTACTGTGAAAATGAAATATATTTAAAACGTCTGGCAATTATTGATAATTATTTTCATGATGATTATCAGAAGCATTGAAATTCAACTACTGATACTATTTTGGTATGCTTACTTTAAAGCATGTTATGATGATTCTTTTATACGTGTGTGTGTATATATATATGTATATATATACATATATATATATATATATATCTTACTTAGATGAGATTGCACAATAAGTTAAAGTGAATAGGTTTAAAATATACATTTTTTAGTAAACACTATATCCTTAACTTCTTTACAGGATATTTAAAGCTCTTTATAACTAACATTTTTGATTGCCTGTTCTACTCTTAATACACGAATGCTATAATTATTTGATCTGCCTAAACTAACCTTCACCTTCAAAGTGAATTGGAAATTTAGCCTAAACAGATTGAAAAGGGTTGGCAGTAATGTTCTCAAATGGTAATGAATGCAATTTGCTCTGTTTTCAGACAATGCTATCTGATTGAAAATATGTTTTTGATGTCAGATAAAATGCACAAAGGAGAATTAATAGATATGCATATGAGTGTATCTTTCATAAACACAATATGCCAAATTTCGAATTTTGTTAACACTAATTGTTAGTAATATCATTTGGCAACTAATCAAGTCTTTTGACATTTGTCCTTTGTGATATTTCTTGCATCGCATAACTGTTATTTTTGAGAAGACTTAATAAAGGGAAAGTAAATTTTCAAGAGATCTTTCTTTTTCATGCTTTTTTTCATTGATTTCCTGATTCAGTATGAGGATTTGAATGAAATAATCTCTGGTAGATGCATCTTCCTTTTATTATTTGAGATAAGAGATGTTAAAAAGCCCTTGTTAAAATGCATTTACTTGTCTATCAAATAGAAGCAATAAAGCTAGAGTAAATCAACACAAATATGTCAAAAAATACCTGAACTCCTTTTTGTCTTAGAATATTTTGCAATCACATTTTTTTTAGTTAACATGCAGGATATATAATTTTGCATTTCTCTACTCTATTGATGCTGGCTATGAACCAGAATAATGCCCATATAATGCCTGAATATTGTAGATGCTCATAGACAAATGCTGTGAGTAGAAAATACTTCATTCTTAAATATAGAAAATTGAAAAGATTGCAAATTTAAACTCTTCAAAGCAGAAATAAAGTGTTACTCAGTCAAACATATTCAATTTGCATTCTCTTTCTCTTTTTATGGGAATCGATTAATGAGAGCAATGTGAAACTAAAAGACTTAATTGCTGCAAAAAGAGAAGTTTATTCTTAATGACAGAAATACAGATAGCTCATGTTTTGAGAAAAGGCTGAGCCATTACTTTGCTTATTTACATGATGTTCATAAACATGATGAGAAAGTACAGTTTCTAAGAGTACTGTTTTTGTTTACCTTTCCCAAAGCCTTCATGAGCTTCCATTAGGGAAGGGAGGTCGACTACTTGAAAATATTTATAAATTTTCTGATCAGTTCAGCTTATGATCAGTTCAATTCAGTCGCTCAGGCATATCTGACTCTTTGTGACCCCATGAACTGCATCACGCCAGGCCTCCCTGTTCATCACCAACTCCCAGAGTCCACCCAAACCCATGTCCATCGAGTCAGTGATGCCATCCAACAATCTCATCCTCTGACATCCCCGTCTCCTCCTGCCCTCAATCTTTCCCAGCATCAGGGCCTTTTCAAATGAGTCAGCTCTCTGCATCAGGTGGCCAAAGTATTGGAGTTTCAGCTTTAACATCATTCCTTCCAAAGAACACCCAGTAAGCCAGAAAGAAAAACACCAATACAGTATACTAACACATATATATGGAATTTAGAAAGATGGTAACAATAACCCTGTGTACAAGACAGCAAAAGAGACAGTGATGTATAGATCAGTCTTATAAACTCTGTGGGAGAGGGAGAGGGTGGGGAGATTTGGGAGAATGGCATTGAAACATGTATAATATCATGTATGAAACGAGTCGCCAGTCCAGGTTCGATGCACGATACTGGATGCTTGGGGCTGGTGCACTGGGACGACCCAGAGGGAGGGTACGGGGAGGGAAGAGGGAAGAGGGTTCAGGATGGGGAGCACGGGTATACCTGTGGTGGATTCATTTTGATGTTTGGCAAAACTAATACAATATTGTAAAGTTTAAAAATAAAATAAAATTAAAAAAAAAAAAAAAAAAACAAAGAACACCCAGGACTGATCTCCTTTAGAAAGGACTGGTTGGATCTCCTTGCAGTCCAAGGGACTCTCAAGAGTCTTCTCCAACACAATACCACAGTTCAAAACCATCATCGATTCTTTAGCACTCAGCTTTCTTTATAGCCCAACTCTGACATCCATACATGACCACTGGAAAAACCATAGCCTTGACTAGACGGACCTTTTTTGGCAAAGTAATGTCTCTGCTTTTGAATATGCTGTCTAGATTGGTCATAACTTTCCTTCCAAGGAATAAGCATCTTTTAATTTCATGGCTGCTGAGATTACATAGAATAAAATTGACACTTTTGCTGGATTTTATAATTCATGTAAGGTTATTTGGAAAGGTGAAAAGACTTAAATGATATTTTTCTGGTCAATACTTAGTGCCTGGATAATTAAAGGTCGCATAGGGCTTTTAAAAATAATCAGAGAGCTCATGCAAGTAAAATTGAGGGAACTCTTGGGAAAGGTTTTGAGGTTTAATTATGAAAGGCTTTAAATTTCAAACCAAGCATTTTAGCAGTTTCCTTCATAATAAGGAATCAGTAGTTATATATGTCTTCTAAGTTACAAATGTTATAGTTAATAATAATAGATACATATGCATAAAAATGTCATACATTAAAAACTTATTGATATTATATTTTTATACTGTTAAAGTATGATAAGTCACTTATCTATAAATCTACATCAATATTTTCTCAATAACTATAATCACCAATGTTAATTTTCTGTCTGAAATTTTGAGAAATATTGAATTACATTGTTTATCAGTTGATATCTCACCTATATTTAACATTCCCAAAAGATGTGGGTTATATTTGAGATTTGCATTTTGTTTCTAATGAAATATCATGGTTCATTATTCAAGAACAGAAGAGACAGGAATAAAATAAAGGAAGACTGCTAACAATTTTTAAATAAGGACAGACTGAAAATCAAGTTTCTAATTTGCAAAATATTTTTTAAATATCCTTAGGTTTGTAAGCAAAAAAGAAATGTAAACTTTATGAAGCAGACACGAACCAGTGGTCATGGAACTCTGGAACCAAAAATAATTAAAATTAAATTTCCCCATTAAAATATGGGAAACACATTTGATTTACTAATATTCACAGTAATGAGAGACCCAAAATATTGAAAATTTGTATATAATAACTTGTGGGTGGGAATATCTTTATTGCGATTGACTTTACTAGCATCAATTAATATTACATCTATTTTGTTGTTGTTCATGCTATTCCCTAACTTAAGATTTTCTTCTTTTCTTTTCCATGAAATTCTGGCTTACATTTTAAGCATACCCTGAAAATATTGCAACTCTGAAGCCATCTCTGATACTACAATAAAATTTAGTATTCTCTTGACTTTAATAGTATTTCTTAACATTTCATGATAGGATTTACTTCTTATTTCTTTCATGATAGGATTTGCTTCATTTCAATGGGTTTCCCTGTTGGCTCAGATGGTAAAGAATCCACCTGCAATGCAGAAGACCTTAGATCTCTAGGTCAGGAAGATCCCCTGGGGGAGGGCATGGCAACCCACTCCAGTATTCTTGTCTGGAGAATTTGAATGGACAAAGTAACCCAGCAGGCTACAGTCCATGGGGTCAAAAAGAGTCTGACATGACTGAGCAAATAATCAAAGCATACATCATAGGATTTACTTCCTTCTACCTAATATCTCCATGGTAATGATTATAGGTTTTTCATGGTTTTGTTTCTGTTTTTCTTTTTGTTTCTATCAGTTCAGTTCAGTTGCTCAGTTGTGTCTGACTCTTTGCGACCCCATGAATCACAGCATGCCAGGCCTCCCTGTCCATCACCAACTCCCAGAGTTCACTCAAACTCATGTCCATCGAGTCTGTGATGCCATCCAGTGAATAATTGTTGAGTAAATCAACTTGAATTGATCAGCACACCCAGTCAGGCAGTCTAAGACTCTAGGCTATAGACAGTCTAACCTGGAAGCTTTCCATGATTCTCCTCTCATATAGTTTTAACTACAGCAAGACTTTGATGGTCTCCTCAACTGCAGAATCAAACTGCGTCTCTGCTGCTGCTGCTGCTGCTGCTAAGTCACTTCAGTTGTGTCCGACTCTGTGCGATCCCATAGAGGGCAGCCCACCAGGCTCCCCTGTCCCTGGGTTCTCCAGGCAAGAACACTGGAGTGGGTTGCCATTTCCTTGTCCAACTGTGTCTCTAATGAATTTATAACCAGATGATCTGAAAAGGTTATTTAAGCTTTCTTGCATTGTTTTCTTCTTTACACTAAACTGCAATTATAATTGTAAGGGTCCTAATACATGTTATTACAGTATAGGGATACTAGAAGAAAAAGTTTGCACAAATCATTCACATATAACTATTTACATGAGGAAAGAACATAACTGGGACAAAATTAAGTGATTTGTAGTTCAAATGGGCTCAGCTAAAGATGTCCTAAAAAGGCATTTGGATCCAAAAACAATATTCACCATATGACTAAGAGGCCTGGCGTGCTGCAGTTTATGGGGTTACAAAGAGTCGGACATGACTGAGTGATTGAACTGAACTGAACTGAATAGGTTAACTTTTAAAATGTGTTTTATTTCTAGCACAAGCAGAGGAGTGTACATGTGTATGTGTCTCAAATAATACATAAAGCAAAATTTATTAAAATATATATTTTTTTTATTTCCCTCATCTTTCAGACAACTTAGTTTTATAAAGGTTCTGATTTCATCTTTTTGGATGTACCTAGTCATTTTTGTGATTTCTCCTTAAATAACTATAAGAAGTAAAACATATATATATATATATATATTGATTTGTAGTTCTTATAAGTCATATAATTATTTTTTTCTAAAAGCTTATTTTATAGAACCCTTAATTATTAAATACAGTAATGCCTTTGTCCTTTAATATACACTTGATTTGGAAAGAGGTTACAGACTGCATTTGCTTTGCCAGTATTTTGGGTATAACATATGTCAGGTTCTTACTTTTGGAGCTTCTTTTTATAGCTTATCCTGAGAAAGCCTGTTTTCTCCTTATCTCTGATTTTCAATGTCTGCACTTGCTATATTGCCCCAATGTGAGGTGTGGATCAGTGGTCAAGCCAACTCAGTGTCCTCATCACTTTCAACCAGATTTTATAAACATTGTAGGTGAGGATTAGCTTGTGTTTTTGTGTCCAAAGGCTCGTGATTTGGATGAGAAGGAAGACAGAAAAAAAGAATGATGCCTCTCTGTGCTGGTTTCTATAGTAACAGTGAAATTGTGACTTGGCTCAAGCTGATTCTTGAGATTGTGTTTTTTCTTGTGAAGTCAGCTATAGTACATGGAACCACAGGCAGCTGATTATCTCATTCTGAGTAGAAACTGTGCCATATTGGTTGGCAGGATCTATATTGAACTGAAGAATCATTTGGGGATGACAAGGCAAAATCCATTTGGTGACACCATTCCACACTCCAGTGTCTTGTCTTGGAATAAATAATTGGGATATGTTACTAATAATCATAGAGACCTGGCATTAATTAGTAGATCTCAAAAGGTAGATCTTTTTTGTCTCTTACTAAGTGGTATTTTCTTAACACAGGATGAATTTAAAATTGTAGTCATATGTGTGTTCTTCTCTAAAATTGTTTTAATAACACATTAACTAAATTATGTTCAGTTCAGTTCAGTCACTCAGTCATGTCCGACTCTTTGTGAACCCATGGACTGCAACATGCCAAGCTTCCCTGTCCATCACCAACTCTTGAAACTTGCTCAAACTCATGTCCATTGAGTTGGTAATGCAATCCAACCATCTCATCCTCTGTTGTCCCCTTTTCCTCCTGCCTTCAGTCTTTCCCAGCATCAGCGTCTTTTCTAATAAGTCAGTTCTTCACATTAGGTGACCAAAGTATTGGAGTTTCAGCTTCAGCATCAGTCCTCCCAATGAATATTCAGGACTGTTTTTCTTTAGGATTGACTGGTTTGATCTCCTAGCAGTCCAAGGGACTCTCAAAATTATGTTACCATTATATTAAAGGCAATAATTTATTTACTCAGGGAAATTTTCTGCTGCTGTACCCAGTGTAGATAGATAAGGTGATTTTTTTTTTTTGTCTGTATAGGAAGCAAAATATGGGTTTTCCCAAGTGGCGCTAGTGATAAAGAATGACCTGCCAATGCAGGAGACCTAAGAAACTGGGGTTCAATCCCTGGGTTGGAACATACCATAGAGAAGGGCATGACAACCTACTCCAGTATTCTTACCTGTAGAATCCGATGGACAGAGAAGGCTGGTGGGCTACAGTCTGTAGGGTCATGAAGAGTCTGACAAAAATGAAGCAACTTAGCACAGCACAGTAAATACATACATATATATATATATATATATTTTTTTTTTTTTACTGTCACCCTGTTTATTTAATTTATATGCAGAGCACATCATGAGAAATTTTGGGCTGCAATCAAGATAATCATGAGAAATATCAACACCCCAGATATGCAGATGATACCACTATAATGGCATAAAACAAAGAGGAATTGAAGAACTTCTTTTTATTTATTTTTCATTGAAGGATAATGGCTTTACAGAATTTTTTTTTATTTTCTGTTAAGCCTCAACATGAATCATCTATAGATACACATATATCCCCTCCCTGTTGAACCTCTTTCCCATCTCCCTCCCCATCCCACCCCTCTAGGTTGATATAGAGCCCTTGTTTGAGTTTCCTGAGCCATACAAAAAATTCCCATTGGCTGTCTATTTTACATGTGGTAATGTAAGTTTCCATGTTACTCTTTCCATACATGTCACCCTCTCCTCCCCTCTCTCCATGTACATAAGTCTATTCTCTATGTCTGTTTCTCCATTGTTGCCCTATAAATAAATTCTTCAGTA
Source organism: Bos indicus x Bos taurus (assembly GCF_003369695.1). Classification (NCBI taxonomy): domain Eukaryota; kingdom Metazoa; phylum Chordata; class Mammalia; order Artiodactyla; family Bovidae; genus Bos; species Bos indicus x Bos taurus. Next base: position 21,188,852 of record NC_040103.1, on the reverse strand, counting down.
CCATTTTTCTAGATTCCATGTATACACATTAGAATACTATATTTATCTTTCTCTTTCGGACTTACTTCACTCTGTATAATAGGTTGTAAGTTCATCCACCTCGTTAGAACTGACTCAAATGTGTTCCTTTTTATGGATGAGAAATATTCCATTGTGTATATGTACCACAGCTTCTTTATCCATTCATCTGTCAATGGACATCTAGGTTGCTTCCATGTTATAGCTATTGTAAATAGTGTTGCAGTGAACAATGGGAAACATGTGTCTTTTTCAATTTTGGTTTCCTCAAGGTATATGCCTAGGAGTGGGATTGCTGGGTCATATGGTGGTTTTATTCCTAACTTTTTAAGGAATCTCCATACCATCTACCATAGTGGCTGTATCAATTTACATTCCCACCAACTGTGCAAGAGCGTTCCCTTTTCTCCACACCCTCTCCAGCATTTATTGTTTGTAGAATTTTTGATGATGGCCATTGTGATGGTGTGAGGTGATATCTCATTGTAGTTTTGATTTCCATTTCTCTAATAATGAGTGATGTTGATCATCTTTTCATGTGTTTGTTAGCCATCTGTATGTCTTCTTGGAAAAATGTCTGTTTAGGTCTTTTCCCCACTTTTTTATTGGATTGTTTGTTTTCCTGGCATTGAGTTATATGAGCTGCTTGTATATTTTGGAAATTAATCCTTTGTCAGTTGTTTCATTTGCTATTATTTTCTCCCATTCTGACAGGTGTATTTTCATCTTGCTTATAGTTTCCTTTGCTGGGCAAAAGCTTTTAAGTTTAATCAGGTCCCACTTGTTTCCTTTTGTTTTTATTTTCAATACTCTAGGAGGTGAGTCATAGAGGATCTTATTGCTATTTATGTCATCGGGTGTTCTGCCTGTGTTTTCCTCTAAGAGTTCTATAGTTTCTAGTCTTACATGTAGGTCTTTAATCCATTTTGAGTTTATCTTTGTGTATGGTGTTAGGAAGTATTCTAGTTTCATTCTTTTACACGTAGCTGTCCAGTTTTCACAGCACTATTTATTGAAGAGGCTGCCTTTGCCCCATTGTATATTCTTGCCTCTTTTGCAAAAGTACCCATAGGTGCATGGGTTTATTGCTGGGCTTTCTATCTTGTTCCATTGGTCTATATTTCTGTTTTTGTGCCAGTACCTTACAGTGTTGATGACAGTAGCTTTATAGTATAATCTGAAATCAGGGAGGTTGATTCCTCCAGCTCTATCCTTCTTTCTCAAGACTGGCTATTCAGGGTCTTTTGTGTTTCCATATGAATTGTGAAATTTTTTGTTCTATTTCTGTGAAAAATGCCATTGGTAGCTTGATAGGGATTGTACTGAATCTGTAGATTGCATTTGGTAGTATAGTCATTTTCACAATATTGTTTTTTCCTACCCAGGAACATGGAATATCTCTCCAACTATTTATGTCATCTTTGATGTTTTTATTAGTGTCTTATAATTTTCTGTGCACAGTTCTTTTGTCTCCTTAGGTAAGTTTATTCCTAGATATTTAATTATTAGTGTTGCAATGGTGAAGGGGATTGATTCCTTAATTTCTCTTTCTGATATTTCATTGTTAGTATATAGAAATGAAAGTGACTTCTGTGTATTGATTTTGTATCCTGCAACTTTGCTAAATTCACTGATTAGCTCTAGTAATTTTCTGTTATTATCTTTAGGGTTTTCTATGTATGGTATTACATCATCTGCACACAGTGAAAGTTTTACTTCTTCTTTTCCAATCTGGATTCCTTTTATCTCTTTTCCTTCTCTGATTGCTGTAGCTAGGACTTCCAGTTCTATTTTGAATAATACTAGCAAAAGTGAATACCCTTGTCTTGTTCCTGATCTTAGGAAGAATGCTTTCAGTTTTTCACCATTGAGAATAATGTTTGCTGTAGGCTTATCATGTATGGCCTCTACTATGTTGAGGCAGGTTCCTTATATGACTATTTTTTGAAGAGTTTTAATCATAAATGGGTGCTGAATTTTTTCAAAGGCTTTTTCTGCATCTATTGAGATGGTTCATATGGTTTTTATCTTTCAATTTGTTAACATGGTGTATCACATTGATTTGCTTGTGTATGTTGAGGAATCCTTGCATCCCTGGAATAAACCCAACTTGATCATTGTGTATGAGCTTTTTAATGTCCTGTTGAATTCTGTTTGCTAAAATTGTGTTGAGGATTTTTGCATCTATGTTTATCAGTGGTATTGGGCTGTACTTTTCTTTTTTGTTGTTGTTTTTGTCTGATTTTGGTATCGGGGTTATGATGGCCTCGTAGAATGAGTTTGGAAGTGTTGTTTCCTCTGCAATTTTTTGACAGAGTTTTAGAAGGATAGGCGTTAGCTCTTCACTAAATGTTTGATAGAATACTCTTATGAAGCCATCTGGTTGTGGGCTTTTGTTTTTTGGGACATTTTTTAATCAAAGCTTCAATTTCAGTGCTTATGATTGGGTTGCTCATAATTTCTATTTCTTTCTGATTCCATCTTTGAAGATTGAACTTTTCTAAGAATCTGTCCATTTCTTCTAGGTTATTTATTTTATTGCCATATAGTTGTTCATAATAGTGTCTTATAATCCTTTGTGTGTCTGCATTGTCTGTTGTAACCTCTCCTTTTTCATTTTTAATTTTGTTGATTTGATTCTTTTATCTTTTTTTTCTTGATAAGTCTGGCTAAAGGTTTATCGATTGTGTTTATCTTCTCAAAGAACGAGCTTTTAGTTTTCTTAATCTTTACTATTGTATCCTTCATTTCTTTTTTATGTATTTCTGCTTGGACCTTTATGATGTCTTTCCTTCTACTAATTTTGGTGGTTGTTTGTTCTTCTTTTTCCAGTTGTTTTAGGTATAAAGTTAGGTTGGTTATTAAATGTTTTTCTTGTTTTTCCAGGTAGGATTGTATTGCTATAAACATCCCTCTTAGACCTGCTTTTGCTGCATTCCAAAGGTTTTGAGTTGTCTTTTCACTGTCATTTATTTCTAGAAATTTTTTTTTATTTCCCTTTTGATTTCTTCAGTAACCTGATGGTTATTTAGAAATGTATTGTTTAATCTCCACGTGTTTGTGTTTCTTACACCTTTTTTTCCTTGCAATTGATATCTAGTCTCAGAGCATTGCCGTCAGGGAAGATGCTTGATACAATTTCAATTTTCTTAAATTACTGAAGTTCGATTTGTGACCCAAGATGTGGTCTATCCTGAAGAATATTCCATGTGCACTTGAGAAGAGGGTGTATTATTCTTCATTTGGATGGAATGTCCTTAAGATATCAATAAGATCCATCTCATCTAATGTATCACTTAAGACGTGTTTCTTTATTAATTTTCTGTGTTGATGATCTGTCCATTGGATAAATGGGGTGTTAAAGTATACTACTATTATTATTGTGTTACTGTCAATTTCTCCTTTTATGTATGTCAGTGCCTGTCTTATGTATTGAGGTGCTTCTATGATGGGTACATAGGTATTTGCAATTACTATGTCTTCCTCATGGATTGTTCCCTTGATCATTATGTAGTGTCTTTCCTTCAGTTCAGTTCAGTTCAGTCGCTCAGTTGTGTCCAACTGTTTGCGACCCCATCAACCGCAGTACACCAGACTTCCCTGTCCATCACCAACTCCCAGAGTCTACCGGAACCCATGTCCATTGAGTCAGTGATGCCATCCAAGCATCTCATCCTCTATCATCCCCTTCTCCTCCTGCCCTCAATCTTTCCAAGCATCGGGTCTTTTCAAATGAGTCAGCTCTTAGCATCAGGTGGCCGAAGTATTGAAGTTTCAGCTTCAAAATCAATCCTTCCAATGAACACCTAGGACTGATCTCCTTTAGGATGTACTGGTTGGATCTCCTTGCAATCCAAGAGATTCTCAAGAGTCTTCCCCAATACCACAGTTCAAAATCATCAATTCTTGAGTGCTCAACTTTCTTTATAGTCCAACTCTCACATCCATACACGACTACTGGAAAAACCATAGCCTTGATTAGACGGACCTTTGTTGACAATGTGATGTCTCTGCTTTTTATATGCTGTCTAGTGTCCTTCCTTATCCCTTATAATAGTCTTCATTTTAAGGTCTATTTTGTCTGATATGAGGATTGCTACTCCAGATTTCTTTTGCTTCCTATTTGCATGGAATATATTTTTCCATCCTCTCACTTTCAGTCTATATGTGTCTTGAGGTCTGAAGTGGGTTTCTTGTGGGCAGCAAGGGTCTTCTTTTGTATCTATTCAGCCAGTCTGTGCCTTATGGTTGAAGAATTTAATCCTTCTACATTTAAGGTAATTATTCATAAATATATTCCTATTGCCATTTTCTTAATTGTTTGGGGTTGATTTTGTAGATCTTGTTTCTTCTCTTGTATTTCTTGACTATATAAGTCCCTTTAACATTTGTTGTAAAGCTTGTTTGGTGGTACTGAATTCTCTTAACTTTAGCTTGTCTGAAAAGTTTTTATTTCTCTATCAATTTTTAATGAGATCCTTGTTGGGTACTGTACCTCAGTTGTAGATTTTTCCCTTTCAGTATTTTAAATATATCCTTCCATTCCCTTCTGGCCTCCAGTTCGTGCTGAAAGATCAGCTTTTAAGCATGTGGGGTTTCCCTTGTATGTTACTTGTTGCTTCTTCCATACTGCTTTTAATATTTTTTCTTTGTGCTTAGTCTTTGTTAGTTTGATTAGTATGCATCTTGGTGTGTTTTTCCTTGGGTTTATGGGACTCTTTGTGCCTCTTGGACTTGATTGAATATTTCCTTTTCCATGATGGGGAAATTTTCATGTATAATCTCTTCAAAATTTTTCTCATACCCTTACTTTTTTCCCTTCTCTTTCTGGGACTCCTATAATTCAAATGTTGGTGGATTTGATATTGTCCCAGAGGTCTCTGACACTATCCTCAGTAGTTGTCATTCTTTTTACTTTATTCTGCTCTTCAGAAATTATTTCCACCATTTTATCTTGCAGCTCACTGATTCATTCTTGTGCTTCAGATATTCTGCTATTGATTCCTTCTAGAGTATTTTTAATTTCAGAAATTGTGTTGCTTGTCTCTGTATGTTTATTCTTTAATTCTTCTAAGTTTTTATTAATTGATCTTGCCTTTTTTCCATTTTGCTTTCAAGGTTTTTACTATCATTATTCTGAATTCTTTTTCAGGTAGTTTACCTATTTCTTCTTCATTTATTTGGACTTCTGTATTTCCAGTCTGTTCCTTGAATTGTGTAGTATTTCTCTGCCTTTTAATTATTATTATTATTATTTTGCTTATTGTGTTTGAGGTCTCCTTTTCCCAGGCTTCAAGGAAAGTTGAGTTCTTTCCCTGAAGAAGGTAGAATTCTTTCTTCTTTTTGGTTTCTGCCCTCCTAAGGTTGGTTCACCAGTTTGTTAAGCTTCATATAGGGTGAGATTTGTTCTGAGTTTTTGTTTGTTTGTTTGTTTTTCCTCTGATGGGCAAGGCTGAGTGAGGTGGTAGTCCTGCCTGCTGATGGTTGGATTTGTATTTTTGCTTTGTTTGTTGTTTAGATGAGGTGTCCTGCAGAGGGTGCTACGGGTGGTTTGGTGATTCAGGGTCTTGTATTCAAGTGGTTTTATTTGTGTGAGTTCTCACTATTTGATACTCCCTAGGGTTAGTTCTCTGGTATTCTATGTTCTTGGGCTCAGTGGTCCCACTCCAAAGGCTCAGGGCTTGATCTCTGGCCAGGAATGAAGATTACACAAGTAGTTTGTTATGGCATTGAGCGAGATTAAAACAAAAGCCCAACTTTACAATATTGTATTGGTTTTGCCATATATCAACATATAAAAAATAATAATAATAAAAAAAAGCTCAATAACAATAAACTGAAGATGAACCCCAGACAAATGGCAGTTACAAAATCAGGCAAATAGTAATTAAAATAATGGAATATATACATATATACCCATGAGCAAAGTCAAAACAGCTCAGTGAAAATAAAGTACAAAAGACTAACCCAGTGAACAAAGGAAATTAGAAATTATATCTACCAGAACAAAAGTAACTAAAGCACAAACTGGAAAACAAAACTAAAGGAAGATGCAAATTGGGGAATAAAGCAACGAAAATAAAACTAGCAAACATGTTAAGAGAAAAGGAAAGAAAGAAAAAGAAGAAAGAATAGATATGAAAAGTTAACTAAAGGTAGATAAAGAAGATTTACTCAAAATGGAGCAAATTTAGAAAACTCAGCAGGGGCCACCAGACTGGAAAAGGTCAGTTTTCATTCCAATCCCAAAGAAAGGCAATGCCAAACAATGCTCAAACTACCGCACAATTGCACTCATCTCACATGCTAGTAAAGTAATGCTCAAAATTCGCCAAGCCAGGCTTCAGCAATACGTGAACCGTGAACTTCCTGATGTTCAAGCTGCTTTTAGAAAAGGCAGAGGAACCAGAGATCAAATTGCCAACATCCACTGGATCATGGAAAAAGCAAGAGAGTTCCAGAAAAACATCTATTTCTGCTTTTTTGACTATGCCAAAGCCTTTGACTGTGTGAATCACAATAAACTGTGGAAAATTCTGAAAGAGATGGGAATACCAGACCACCTGACCTGCCTCTTGAGAAATGTGTATGCAGGTCAGGAAGCAACAGTTAGAACTGGACATGGAACAACAGACTGGTTCCAAGTAGGAAAAGGGGTATGTCAAGGCTGTATATTGTCACCCTGCTTATTTAACTTATATGCAGAGTACATCATGAGAAATGCTGGACTGGAAGAAACACAAGCTGGAATCAAGATTGCTGGGAGAAATATCAATAACCTCATATATGCAGATGACACCACCCTTATGGCAATAAGTGAAGAGGAACTCAAAAGCCTCTTGATGAAAGTGAAAGAGGAGAGTGAAAAAGTTGGCTTAAAGCTCAACATTCAAAAAACGAAGATCATGACATCCGGTCTCATCACTTCATGGGAAATAGATGGGGAAACAGTGGAAACAGTGTCCGACTTTATTTTTTGGGCTCCAAAATCACTGCAGATGGTGACTGCAGCCATGAAATTAAAAGATGCTTACTCCTTGGAAGGAAAGTTATGTCCAACCTAGATAGTATATTCAAAAGCAGAGACATTACTTTACCAACAAAGGTCCGTCTAGTCTAGGCTTTGGTTTTTCCAGTGGTCATGTATGGTTGTGAGAGTTGGACTGTGAAGAAGGCTAAGCGCTGAAGAATTGATGCTTTTGAACTGTGGTGTTGGAGAAGACTCTTGAGAGTCCCTTGGACTGCAAGGAGATCCAACCAGTCCTTTCTAAAGGAGATCAGCCCTGGGATTTCTTTGGAAGGAATGATGCTAAAGCTGAAACTCCAGTACTTTGGCCACCTCATGCGAAGAGTTGACTCATTGGAAAAGACTCTGATGCTGGGAGAGATTGGGGCCAGGAGGAGAAGGGGACGACAGAGGATGAGATGGCTGGATGGCATCACTGACTTGATGGACGTGAGTCTGGGTGAACTCTGGAAGTTGGTGATGGACAGGGAGGCCTGGCGTGCTGTGATTCATGTGGTCACAAAGAGTCGGACATGACTGAGCTACTGAACTGAACTGAACTGAAAGATTAACTGCAAGGGGAAAAGAACAGTAGGAAAAGCAAACAAAGGAATAAATGTAGAAAACATAATAATATATTAAAAAATTTGAAATTAATATTTTAAAAAAAAAGAGAAAAGGAAAACCCCTTAGATCTGCAAAAGCCCTAAGTAGATGCAGAGGTTTATGACAACAATAAAAAATGTGACTGGGGGGTGGGGGGGTGGAGGAAATAAAGCTCAAAAGCTTAATTGGATTTCATAGTTCCAATAAAATTGACAGCTGCAATGGGCAGGGGGCAGAGAGGGGGAGGGCAGGAAAAAGAAAAAAAATCCAAAAGAATCTAGAGAACAAGTCAAAACATAAGAATAATAAACGTTTTTCTTGAATCACTGCTGTCAGAGTCCTTTCACTTGCTGCAAGTCACAGTCCACCTTATCTCCCTAGGATTCCCTCCAACACTCCGCTGACCTCTGGACATGCTGTATCGGCAGCTCAGATTCTAATCTGGTCCTATGCTAGTGTGTTCTTGCCTCCAATGTCCACAGCTATCAGAACTACTGTGTTTTCTTTTGTGGGAGCTCTCAATGATCTTTTATATATTCCATACACATGGAGTCTGCCTAGTTGATCATGTCCATTTAATCTGCAGCTTATATAGCTGGTGGGAAGGTTTTGGGTCTTTTTCCTTAGCCACACTGCTCCTGGGTTTCAATTGTGCTTTTATTTACACCTCTACATGTGAGTCATCCCCTGGGGTTTGCTCCTGAGTCTGCCCTGGAGGACTTGGTCTGCTCCTGTGAGAGCCAGGTGTGGAGGTGGTGCAGCTGCTTGGGTTTAGTGGATTCTGCCAGCACCAGGTACTCAGGGGAGGCTAGGGCAGCAGGACATTTAGTGCTCTAGAAGAGTATGGCAACAAGTATTGGCCAATACATTCCAGTGTTCTTGCCTGGAGAACCCTCTCTCCCTGATGGAGAGGACTGGCAGACCATAGTCTACAGGATTGCAAAGATTTGGACATGAATGAAGTTACCCTGAATACATAGACACAAGACATTTTTTGCCTATGGCAGCTCTGCCCCAGTGAGAGTTAAGTATGAAGGTGGTGCAGCTGCTTGTCTTGCGGGGACCCTGGCGATGGCAAATGTGCAGGGATAGGGACTGCCTATCACTATATCACTTCTGTGATAGTGCCACAGAAGTTATAGCACTATCAGAGTCAGAGTCTTTTTTTTTTTTTTTTTTTTTTTGAGCCTCTTGTAGCTGGCAATCAGAAGGCCTCTTTGGCCAGTCTTTCTCCATAGTTCTGCCCATTCAAACATTTAGAGAGCTCCCTTGCCTGGGGTCCTTCTGTGTTGTTTGGCACATCAGGCACATAGAGGCACCCCCCCCACCGCCCCCGTCTGCTGCGGTCCTACTCTGTAGTTCCACACATCACATCAGTCACTTAAAGGAGCACCCTGGGTGGGGTCCAACTCTGTAGTTCAGTGTGTCAGGCATTTGATGGGCCAGGCTCTCTATTGTTCAACTGCTGATGCTGGCCATGTGGGGAGAGAGGGGGTATGGTGATGGCTCCACCCCCTACGCATGACTTAGCAGTATCAGTTTGCTTCCATGGCTGCCTGGCTTTCTTCCACTGGCATTTTCCATCACAATTTCCTCCCTCACCTCCCCTCAATCAGTCTCTCTGCAATCAACAGCCGCCCTTGCTCTGGGATTTCTTCATAATCCCTAAACTCCAGTTTCCAGGTACTGAGCCTTCCAGGGGACCAGTGTTCCTGTCTGGGGTATGTATGGCTGCAGCAAGGACTGTCTGATTCTCATTCTACTTAGGCTGTCACAGAACATCTGCTTCACTCTCAGCCTTAAATGTTTCCCCCTGACTCATACAATGCCCCAGTGTGGGGATTGGACCCCTGCTTCAGTTCTCCCACCCACCAAGGGCAGGTCCAGTCCTACTAACACTCCTGTTTTCCCCCCTAGTTCCTTCATCCTCCCGAGTTTTGCATGGTTCTATATATCCTTTTCCACCGGTCAGGTACTCCTGTCCACTCTCAGCTGGTATTCTGCATGCACTTCTGTGTCTGAAGGTGTATCCCTGATGTTTCTGTGGAGAGAGATGTACTCCACATCTACCTACTCCTCCACCATCTTGTTCTCTCATAATATAAATTTTTATGTTCAATTTGGATTGGCAAAGCATCATTTTTTAATGTTTTCTAAGTCAATTATATGATTATAGAATGTCCCCATTCAGTTTATTAGTGTTATTTTAGAGCAATAGCATAATTAAAAGGTATATAAGAAGATTCCTCATATACCCATTTCCCCACACATGCATAAACACCCCCGTCGTTATCACCATCACTCACCAAAGTGGTTTATTTGTTACAGTTGGTAAACTTACATCAATGCCACATAATCGCCCAAAGTTCATAGTTTACTTTCAAGAACTATTTCATATAGGAAAAAAGACAAAGAAACATGGGGAAGGTGGTCACAAAAAAATCTAATTTTATTCCTAGAAAGTTATGAGCCAGGGATAAGACAGGAAAAGTATAGAAATTTATAGTGTCCTTTTAGGAGAGATGGAAGAATTAAGAGTGGCAAATGAAAACCAAGAAAATTGATGTTATAAAATCTTTGTGAGAAACTCTTATTCAGAGTTGAGATACAGCTGGTAAATTGCTTGGCACCTATGTTATGAAGGTGGGGAGGAAATCTGACAAAAAATAGCATCCCCTAAGATTTTGTCTGATATTTTTTAGGGCAAAATATCAAGAAGGTCACAAGTGGAGGTGGATTCTTATAGTGCTAAAAGTCATGTTCCAAAAAATGTAAAAGGTTCTACATCTATCTGAAATAAATGTTACTGTCTCTTTTAAGAAATACAATAGGCAGTATGTTTTGTTACTGATGCGTATGCACCTGTATTTATTCAGATTGGCTTTTTAACCAAGATGGCAACATTATCCACCTAACTGGCTTTTGTAATAAATAAAGTATCTATATCTTTAACTTTCATGTAATTATACTTCAATAAATAGAAATGCTTTCTATTGTAGAGAGAAAAACTCTACTAAGGAGAGCTGAATTAGTCAGAATAATATGAAAGTGAAGTTGCTCAGTCGTGTCCGACTCTTTGTGACCCCATGGACTGTAGCCTACCAAGCTCCTCCCTCCATGGGATTCTCCAGGCAAGAGTACTGGAGTGGGTTGCCATTTCCTTCTCCAGGGGATCTTCCCGACCTAGGGATTGAACCCAGGTCTCCCGCATTCCAGGCAGGAGCTTTAACCTCTGAGCCATAAGTTTGTGCAAAATAGCAAGCCTCCTAATAATCTCAGAATCTCAGTGGTTTGTCTTCCCCTTAAATTTTCTTAATCCAATAGGCCATTTAGATATGACCTAAATCAAATCTCTTATGATTTTACAGTGCAAGTGATAAATAGATTCAACGGATTAGATCTGATAGACAAAGTGCCTAAAGAACTATGGGTGGGGGTTCATAACATTATACAACATATGGTGATCAAAAATATCCTCAAGAAAAAGAAATGCAAAAAGTCAAAGTATTGGTCTCAGAAGGCTTGAGAAAAGAGAAGTGAAAGGCAAAGGAGAAAAGCAAAGACATATCCATCTGAATGCAGAGTTCCAAAGAATAGCAAGGAGAGATAAGAAAACCTTTCTAAGTGAACAATGCAAAGAAATAGAGGAAAACAATAGGATGGGAAAGACTAGAGATCTCTTCAAGAAAATTAGAGATACCAAGGGAACATTTCATGCAAAGATGGGCACAATAAAGTGTAAAAACAGCATGGATCTAACAGATGTAGAAAATATTAAGAAAAGGTGGCAAGAATACATATAAGAAGTATGCATGAAAATCTTAATGACCCAGATAATCGTGATGGAGTGATCACTCACCTAGAGCCAGACATCTTGAATTGCAATGTCAAGTGAGCCTTAGGAAGCACCAGTACAAACAAAGCTAGTGGATATGATGGAATTCCAGCTGAGTTATTTCAAATCCTCAAAGGTGATGCTGTGAAAGTGCTGCACTCAATAGGCCAGCAAATTTGGAAAACTCAGCAGTGGCTACAGGACTGGAAAAGGTCAGTTTTCATTCCAATCCCAAAGAAAGACTGTGCCAGAGAATGTTCAAACTATCACACTTGCACTGATTTCACATGCTAGCAAAGTAATACTCAAAGTTCTCCAGCCTAGGTATGTGAACCAAGAACTTTCAGATGTTCAATATGGATTTAGAAAAGACAGAGGGAATAGAGATCAAATTGCCAACATCCATTGCATCATAGAAAAAGCAATAGAATTCCAGAAAAACATCTATTTGTGCTTCATTGAATATGCTAAAGCCTTTGACTATGTGGATCACAACAAACTTTGGAAATTCTTCAAGAGGGGAATACCAGACAACCTTATCTGCCTCCTGTGAAACCTGAATGCAGTTTAAGAATCAACAGTTAGAACCAGACCTGGAACAGTGGAGTGGTTCAAAATTGGAAAAGGAGTACTTCAAGGCTGTATATTGTCACCCTGCTTATTTAACATTTATGCAGAGTACATCATGCAAAATGCTGGGCTGGATGAAGCAGAAGTAGGAATCAAGAATGCCAGGAGAAATATCAATAACCTCAGACATGCAGATAATGCCACCCTTATGGCAGAAAGCAAAGAGAAACTAAAGGACATCTTGATGAAAGAGAAACAAGAGAGTGAAAAAGCTGAATTAAAACTCAACCTTCAAAAAAATGAAGATCATGGCATCTGGTCCCATCACTTCATGGCAAATAGATGGGGAAATAAAGTAAACAGTGACAGATTTTATTTTCTTAGGCTCCAATCTCACTGCAGATTGTGGCTGTAGCCATGATTATAAAGATACTTGCTCCTTTGAAGAATAACTATGACAACACTAGAGAGTGTATTATAAAGCAGAGACATCACTTTTCTGACAAAGATCTGTTTAAGCAAAGCTATGGTTTTTCCAGTAGTCATGTATGGATATGAGAGTTGGACCATAAAGAGAGCTGAGCACCGAAGAACCAATGCTTTTGAACTGTGGTGTTGGAGAAGACTCTTAAGAGTCCCTTGGACTGCAAGCAGATCAACCTGTAAATCTTAAAGGAAATCAACCCTGAATGTTCACTGGACGTACTGATGCTGATGCTGAAGCTCCAGTACTTTGGCCACCGAATGTGAAGAGCTGACTCATTAGAAAAGACCCTGATGCTAGGAAAGACTGAAGGCAGGAGGAGAATGGGATGACAGAGGATGAAATGGTTGCATGGCATCACCAACTCAGTGGACATGAGTTTGAGCACGCTCCGGGAGATGGTGAAGGAAAGAGAAGTCTGGCATGCTGCTATCCATGTGATCTCAAGGAATTAGACCCAATTGAGCAACTGAACAGTAACAACAAGAGGTTTTCCTGGGAATGCAAAGTCTTTTGTAGCTTTGGTGGTGATCTTCTAGGGGAATTGTCAGTGACTTAGGAATCTAGAATTTTTTGTTTTGTTCTTCCTCCAGTTCAGCAATGGGTCTTCTACTCAGTGTCAGAAGTGAAGATACTGCATTGAACACTGACATTTCCTCTTTAATCTTTGGTCAAGAAGTGACATTTCTACTTGTAACAATTTAAACAGGACTAATCACATGTCCCTGCCTAATTTCAAAGAGGGCGAAAAATAGAGCATATTTGGAAACTTTGGACTATTTGGTGAGCATTACTATATTTGTCAAGAAAACAATGTAAGATGATTTTGAGGAATTACACACAGTTAATTTCTTATCAGATACTAAGACTTAGGAAATTATACTACTAATACATATTACATCAACAGTGTTGTATAATAGATTATCCTAAAATAGAAGCAAAAATATAAAGAAAATTAATATATGAAAGAAAAGATATTATAATTCAGTCTAGTAAAGATAATATTGCTGGGCACTGGCACAAAAATTGTGTTTTCAATAAACATTGCAGGTTAAATTGAATATTCATACTGAAAAAAAAATGCTGCAGTATCTCACACAACATAGTGAAATCAATTCTAGGAACATATAGGATCTACATGTGTGGGTAACATGCGTGTGTGTATGCTAAGTCGTTTCAGTGGTGTCCAACTCTGTGATCCTATGGACTGTAGCCCACCAGGCTTCTCTGTTCATGGGATTCTCCAGGCAAGAACACTGGTGTGGGTTGCCATTTCCTTCTCCAGGGATCTTCCCGGCAAGGGATCAAACCTGGGTCTCTGCACTGCAGGCAGATTTTTTATCATCTTTCACTGCAGTAAGCTTAAGAGACTCAGGTTTGATCCCTGGATCAGGAAGATCTCTGGGAAGATAGTGCATCTTAAAAAAAGAAAGAAAGAAAGAAAGAAAATTTCCTTTAAAATTCAGGTAGTCAAAAGTGTCTCAAAAAGGACACTTCTAAACATTTAAGAAAAAATGATGACTAAAGTATACCACATTAAAGTTTACATTTCTGTTCTTTTCTTTTTTTTTTTTTTTAGTCCACTTAACATGTATTTGTTAGCACACAGAACAGGGCCTGTAAAATACATCATACTGCTGAAAGTAATGGGGGGCAGAGAGTAGGGGAGACAGTAGAGGAAGAAAGGGAGTGCGGTATAAAGTATTCCTGTCAATATATACCAGATCATTTTTAAAAGCAAAAAAGGCTAATAATAGTTTATTACTGGCAAAATCTTTTAAATTTCAAGTTTTATGAGGAAGATTGGGCAAGCAAAGTATTCTGAGTCTAGGACACTACAACATTGAGATGGACAATTAACATTACAGAGAATAGAACTCAAGATATTTTAAGAAGGAAATTTTATTTTTTATTTCATCTGCATCAAGAAGAGACAGGAAAAAAAAGTGACTTCTGCATGGTCACTTCATCTCATCGTCCTGCTGGTTTCATCAATAGACATGTGAGCCCAACCCTATCCCTTCAGCCCAGCTGTCCCCATTCCCTCAGGAGAGGCTGCATGGTGTTCATCCGTATTTTTGCCTCTTACACAATCCCCCACAATAAACTAAGTGTATGCTTTAAACAGGGCTTCTCTGGTGGCTCAGATGGTAAAGAATCTTCCTGCAATGCTGGAGACCCTTGTTCGATCCCTAGGTCAGGAGGATCCCCTGGAGAAGGCCATGGCAACCCACTCCAGTATTCTTGCCTGGCGAATCCCACAGACAGAGGAGTCTGGCAGGCTACAGTCCATAGGTCACAAAGAGTGGGACACCACCGAAGTGACTTAGCACACGCACATGCATGCTTTAAACACACCCAGTGGCTTATACTCTCATGTTTCACTTATACTTTCTCTTCCCCTTCTGACTCCTGGAACATCGCTGGACTCTGCAGAGAGAAGTTCCAAGTAGTGCTGAACAACCTGTGCTCTGAACCAGGGCAGGTGCCCCAGGAGCGAATACCTCCATCCTGAACAACTGTCCTTGTGTGCAAGCCCACGATGACTGGGAACACATTTAAACCTCAGTAACTTCCTTGCTCTCTTCCACTGTATTATAGAGGTAACTGACTACAAAACACTGAAGAAAATCTTTAACATACCAAAGTACACATCTGTTCTTTTAAAAGATATATTTCAGAGAGAAAAAAGGCAAACCACAGTGTAGGAAAATATTTTACAATAAACATACTTGCAAATGATTCATGTCCATTGTATATTTTTACATACGTTACATACAGCAGAGAAAAGGAGGAGAACTCAACAGTGAAACAGATAAAAGACTTGAATAGGCACTTTTGTGAAGGAAAATAACCAAATGGCCAATAAACATATTGAAAATGCTCAACTTCTTTAGTCATTCAGTTCAGTTTAATTGCTCAGACATGTCCAACTCTTTGCAACCCCATGGACTGAAACACACCAGGCTTCCCTGTCCATCACCAACTGCTGGAGTTTACTCAAATTCATGTCCATTGAGTCAGTGATGCCATCCAATCATCTCATCCTCTGCCGTCCCCTTCTCCTCCTGCCTACAATCTTTCCCATCATCAGGGTCTTTTCCAATGAGTCAGCTCTTTGCACCAGGTGGCCAAAGTATTGGAGTTTCAGCTTCAACATCAGTCCTTCCAATGAACATTCCGGACTGATTTCCTTTAGGATGGACTGGTGGGATCTCCTTGCAGTCCAAGGGACTCTCAAGAGTCTTCTCTAATACCAAAGTTCAAAAGCATCAATTCTTCGGCCCTCAAGTTTCATTATAGTCCAACTATCACATCCATACATGACTACTGGAAAAATCAAAGTTTAACTAGACAGACCTTTGTTGGCAAAGTAATGTCTCTGCTTTTTAATATGCTGTCTAGTTTGGTCATAGCTTTTCTTCCAAAGAGCAAGCCTCTTTTAATCTCATGGCTGCAGTCACCATCTGCAGTGATTTTGGAGCCCAAAAAAATAAAGTCTCTGACTGATTCCATTGTTTCCCCATCTATCTGCCATGAAGTGATAGGAAATGAAAATTGAAGTCACGCAATGTGACACTGTTACATGCTCAACAGAATGGCTAAAATAATACCAAATTTTAGCCTGGCTACAGATGGGACTTAATTGGAACACTTCCGTAAACTGGTAAAATTCTAGAAAATGCTTTGCCAATATTATCTGAAAGTAAATGTATCACTTTCACATACATGCTCACTTTGAGAAAATTCATCAAGCTATGTGGCACAGTGGTGAAGAATCCACCTGCCTATGTAGGAGACACAAGGTATGTGCGTTTGATCCCTGGGTCAGGAAGATCCCCTGTAGTAGGAAATGGCAATCCACACCAGTATTCTTGCCTGGAAAATCCCATGGACGGAGGAGCCTGGAAGGCTGCAGTCCATGGGGTCGCTAAGAGTTGGACACAACCGAGCAACTTCACTTTCACTTTTCACTTTCATGCATTGGAGAAGGAAATGGCAACCCACTCCAGTGTTCTTGCCTAGAGAATCCCAGGGACGGGGGAGCCTGGTGGGCTGCCATCTATGGGGTTGCACAGAGTCGGACACGACTGAAGCGACTTAGCAGCAGCAGCAGCAGCATAGTTTCACCTGTAATTACTAATACCATTGACATCTATCTATTTGCTGAAGCCAGATCTGGTAATAAATTGTAATATTAACAGTCCTTCACTCAAGACCACTTAGATCAACAAGCCTCATAATTTTTTCTTCTAAATACCCATAAATTCATTCTTCTCTGCCATCTTTCCTGGCACAGACATTATTATTTCACATACACAAATTTATTATTTGTATATACAAATAAGTATATATAAGTGATATATGATAATGTATATATATTTATAGCATTTATTCATCTAATTGCCTTCTAAATGAAAATATTGGTATCATAGTAATGATAAGTGTGCATCCTGATTTTTTATTTTGAAGCAATTATAGGTTTACAAACAGTAATGAAGAGATTTCACATACGCCCTTTACTCCCCTTCTCCCTTTGTTAACATCTTGTACTATCATAGTGCAGTTACAAAGCTAAGAAATTAACATATTAATGAAACTATAGACTTTACTTGGATTTTACAAGTCTTTCCATTAATGTCCCTTTTATTTTCTAGGATCTGATCCAGGATTCCACCTTGAATTTAAGAGTCAGGTCTGCTTTGTCTTCTCCAGTCTATGACAGTTCCTCAGTATCTATCTTTCATGACTTTGACACTTTTCAAGTGTACTTGTCAGTTCTTTAACAGAATGTCGCTCTACATAGTTCTGCTTGACACTTTCTCATGTAGATAGTGGTTTTGCATTTTGGGCAAACATACCACACAAGTGATGTGCCCTCTCAGTGTCTTATACTGAGGATTTATGATACCAAGTTGTCTTATTACAGATAATGTTAACCTCAATTACTGATTTAGATGCTTTCTGCCAGGTTTCTTCACTATAAACTTACTATTTTCTCCATTGTAGTTAATATATATACATATATATATATGTGTGTATATATATATATAATTTCCCCCATATATATATGGGGGGAAATAGTTAATATATATACATATATGTATGTATGTGTATATATATATATATAAATATATATATAATTTCCCCCCATATATATATGGGGGGAAATATTTTTGACCAGCAAATATTATTTTTCTCAAAATTTTGACCAGTGAAATTTGCATTTATGAATAGATTTTACTTGAAATATTCATTACTCCAGTGTTCTTAGGGAACATTTTAATCCCCTCATTTATTCTACTAACCTGGGGGACTCATCTTCCACTGTCATATCTTTTTGCCTTTTCATTCTGTTCATAGGGTTCTTAAGGCAAGAATACTGGAGTGGTTTTCCATTCCCTTCTCCAGAGAAGTGTGCTTTGTCAGTACTCTCCACCATGATCCATCCATCTTGGGTGGCCCTGCATGACATGTCTCATAGCTTCATTGAGTTACACAAGGCTGTGACCTGTGTGATCATTTTGGTTAGCTTTCTGTGACTGTGGTTTTTATTCTGGAGGTTGTAGAATTGCAGTTCTTGCTTCTTCTGTCTGCCCTGAGATGGATGAGGATAAGAGGCTTGTGCAAGATTCCTGATGGAAAGGATCGGCTGTGGGGAAAACTGAGTCTTGCTCTGGATGCTGAGCAGGGTGCACAAGACTGGAAAAGGTTACTTTTTATTGCAATCTCAAAAAAGGCAATGCCAAAGAATGTTCAAACCACCATACAATTGCACTCATTTCACATACTAACAAGATAATGTTCAAAATCCTTCAAGCTAGGCTTCAAAAATACTTAAACCGAAAACTTCTGAATGTACAAACTGGATTTAGAAAAGGCAGAAGAACCAGAGATCTAATTGCCAACATCCATTGGATCATATAAAAAGCAAGGAAATTTTAGAAAAACACGCAATCAACGTCAAGAAGCAACAGTTAGAACTGGACATGGAAAAACGAAATGGTTCAAAATTGGGAAAGGAGTACGCCAAGGCTGTACATTGTCACTATGCTTATTTAACTTATTTGCAAAGTATATCATGTGAAATGCCAGCTGGATGAACCCCAAGCTGGAATCAAGATTTCCAGGAGAAACATCAGCAATCTCAGATATGCAGATGATACCACTCTAATAGTAGAAAGCAAAGAGGAATTAAAGAGCCTCTTGATGAGGGTGAAAGAGGAGAGTGAAAAAGTTGGCTTAAAATTCAACATTCAAAAAACTAAAATCATGGCATCTGGTCCCATCACTTCACGTCAAGTAGATGGGAAAAACATGAAATGGAACCAGTGACAGACTTTATTTTCTTGGGTTCCAAAATCACTGCCAATGCTGACCGCAGCCATGAAATTAAAAGACAATTGCTCCTTGGAAGGAAAGCTATGACAAGCCTGTGCACACATGCTCAGTTGCTTCAGTCATGTGCGATTCTTTGTGACTCTATGAACGTTAGCCTGACAGGGTCCTCTGTCCATGGGAATCTCCAGGCAAGAATACTGAAGTGGATTGCCATGCCCTCCTTCAGGGGATCTTCCTGACCCAGGAATTGAACCCACGTCTCCCGTGTCCCCTGCATTGCAAGTGAGTTCTTTACCCACTGAGCCACCTGGGCAGCCCATTACAAACCTAGGCAGCGTTTAAAAAAGCAGAAACATCACTTTGCTTACAAAGGTCCATAGAGTCAAAGCTATGTTTTTTCAAGTAGTTGTATATGGATGCGAGTTTGAGCCAAGAAGAAGGCTGAGTGCAGAAGAATTGATGTTTTTGAATTGTGGTGCTGGGTAAGACTCTTGAGAGTCTGTTGGACAGCAAGGAGATCCAACCAGTCAATCGTAAAGGAAATCAGCCCTGGATATTCATTGGAAGGACTGATGCTGAAGCTGAAGCTCCAATACTTTGGCCACCTGATGCAAAGAGCCAACTCATTGGAAAAGACCCTGATGCTGAGAAAGATTGAAGGCAGGAGGAGAAGGGGACAACAGAGGACAAGACAGTTCAATGGCATCACCTACTCAATGGACATAAGTTTGAGCAAATTCTGAGTAATAGTGAAGGAAATGGAAGCCTGTTTTGCTGTGATCCATGTGGTTGCACAGATTCAGATGTGACTTAGCAACTGAAAAGCAACAGCAACATTCATTCTGGGAGTAATAATTTAAGTTCTTTGGTAGGGAAAAGCTGTCCCTCACTCATTTGGATCCTTTATTATATCAGAATGGTCTCATTTCTATATTATTGTATGGGTCATAAATCAATGCTCTCAAGTACTTTTTGTTTTTGATAAATTGCTCCAACTTTGCCCATTGAAATTTCTTCTGAACTTTGGCATGCCTCCATCCTTGATTGTGCACTTCCTTATTTTTGTGTCATAATATTCTCGAAGACTATAGTGAACCATTTTCTGTCTGAAATCTAGAATTAACTACTTATAAAGAAACCTGGTTTATTTTAATTGAGAAAATGAGTTACAACCCAATGTCTAGGATAAGTTTATATTAGACCATCTCAAAAGATAAAGCTTTGTTTAGACACCTTTGTTATTCATATTATATTATGTATTCAAAATATTTTCAGATTTAAATTGGATTAGATTTTTATGTCCTCATTTCAGTGTTGTTATAATTTCAATAATTATAAGATAGTATTACAGTTTGTATTTCATTTTAATTTCCTCCAATATCATCATTTAAAAAAATGTATACTGTTATATTCTATATTGAATGACAAATATATAAGTTTTGACATGTGCATAGAGTCATAAATCCACCAAACTGTCAAGATATAGAATGTTCAAGTAAAGAGCCAGTTGTGGCCAACTCAGATGACCATCATACTACTACTGTGGGCAAGAATCCCTTAGAAGAAATGGAGTAGCAATCATAGTCAACAGAAGAATCTGAAATGCAGTACTTACATGCAATCTCAAAAATGACAGAATGATCTATGACTATGACTATGCCAAAGCCTTTGACTGTGTGGATCACAACTATGGAAAATTCTTAAAGAGACGGGAATACCATACCACCTGTCCTGCCTCCTGAGATATCTGTATGCAGGTCAAGAAGCAACAGTCAAATTGGATATGGAGCAATGGACTGATTCTAAATAGAGAAAGGAGTGGGTCAAGGCTGTATGTTGTCACCCTGCTTATTTAACTTATATGCAGAGTACATCATGAGAAATGCTGGGCTGGATGAAGCACAAGCTAGAGTCAAGATTGCTGGGAGAAATATCAATAACCTTAGATTTGCAGATGACACCACCCTATGACAGAAAGCAAAGAAGAACTAAAGAGCCTCTTGATGAAAGTGAAAGAGGAGAGTGAAAATTTGGCTTAAAACTCAGCATTGAGAAAACTAAGATCATGGCATCCGGTCCCACCACTTCATGGCAAATAGATGGGAAACAAGGGAAACAGTAAGAGACTTTATTTTGTGGGGGCTCCAAAATCACTGCAGATGGTGACTTCAGCCATGAAATTAAAAGACGTTTACTCCTTGGAAGAAAAGTCATGACCAACCTAGACAGCATATAGAAAAGCAGACACATTATTTTGCAAACAAAGGTCCATCTAGTCAAGGCTATGGTTTTTCCTGTGGTCATGTATGGATGTGAGAGTTGGATTGTGAAGAAGGCTGAGCGCTGAAGAATTGATGCTTTTGAACTGTGGTGTTGGAGAAGACTCTTGAGAGTCCCTAGGACTGCAAGGAGATCCAACCAGTCCATTCTGAAGGAGATCAGCCCTGGGATTTCTTTGGAAGGAATAATGCTAAAGCTGAAACTCCAGTACTTTAGCCACCTCATGCGAAGAGTTGACTCATTGGAAAAGACTCTGATGCTGGGAGAGATTGGGGCCAGGAGGAGAAGGGGATGACAGAGGATGAGATGGCTGGATGGCATCAGTGACTCGATGGACATGAGTCTGAGTGAACTCCGGGAGTCTGTGATGGACAGGGAGGCCTGGTGTGCTGCGTGCGATTCATGGGGTCACAAAGAGTCACACACGACTGACTGACTGAACTGAACTGAACTGACTGAATATTCCCTTGTACATGTACCACAACTTCTTTATCTACTCATCTGTTGATGAATATATAGGTTGCTTCCATGGCCTAATGTTGTAAATAGTACTGCAGTGAACATTGGGGTACATGTGCTTTTTGATGATTTCCTTGGCATATGTGTCCAGTAGTGGGATTGTTGGATCATATAATAGTTTTATTCCAAGTTTTTAAGGAATCTCTATACTGCTCTCCATAGTCACTATATCAGTTTACATTCCCACCAACAGTACAAGAGGGTTCCCTTTTCTCCACACTCTCTCCAGCATTTATTATTTGTAGATTTATTGATGATGGCCATTCTAACCATTGTCAGGTGATGCCTCATTGTACTTTTGATTTGCATTTCTCTAATAATGAGCCATGTTTATTTCATGTGTTATTAGCTATCTTTATGTCTTATTGGAGAAACATCTGTTTAGATCTGCTATTCATTTTTTGATTTGGTTGTTTTTCTGATATTGAGCTGCATGAGCTGCTTTTATATTTTGGAGATTAATCCTTTGTCAGTTGTTTCATTTGCTATTATTTTCTCCAATTCTGAGGACTGTCTTTCACCTTGTTTATGATTTCCTTTGGTGTGTAAAAACCTTGAAGTTTAATTAGATCCCACTTACTTATTTTTGTTTTTATTTCCATTATTCTAGGGGTGAGTCACAGAGGATCTTGCTGTGATTTATGTCAAGTAGTGTACCAGCTATGTTTTCTTCTAGGACCTTATAGTTTCTGGCTTTGAATGTAAGTCTTTAATCCATTTTGAGTTTACTTCTGTGTATGGTGTTAGGATGTGTTCTAATTTCATTATTTTATGTGTAGCTATCCAGTTTTCCCCAGAGAAGGCAATGGCACCCCACTCCAGTACTCTTGCCTGGAAAATCCCATGGATGGAGGAGCCTGGAAGGCTGCAGTCCATGGGGTCGCTAAGAGTTGGACACAACCGAGCAACTTCACTTTCACTTTCATGCATTGGAGGAAGAAATGGCAACCTACTCGGGTGTTCTTGCCTGGAGAATCCCAGGGATGGGGAAGCCTGGTGGGCTGCTGTCTATGGGGTCACACAGAGTCGGACACAACTGAAGTGACTTAGCAGTACTATCCAGTTTTCCCAGCACCATTTATTGAAGAGGCTGTCTTTTCTCCAAAAATGTATATCTTATTACAAAACATTCCCTTAGAAGCAATACTCAGTGTTCAAGAGGATTAAGGATTTGAGGGCTACTCAGATGAGGGGAAAAAAATCTTTTGATCCTTTCCATAGATATCTAATGTAAACTTGTTAATAAACTCAATATTATGGGGAAAAAAAATCCTTGCCATTGCAATATATCTCACAATACCTAAAGTGAATTTGTTCTACCCATTGTGTGGATTATGAATTTGATGATTCTTCTTTTCATTTGCCTGGAGAAGGAAATGGCAACCCACCCCAGTACTCTTGCCTGGAAAATCCCATGGACAGAGGAACATGGTGGCTACAGGCCATGGGATCGCTAAGAGTCGGACAGGACTGAGCGACTTCACTTTCACTTTTCACTTTCATGCCTTCGAGAAGGAAATGGCAACCTACTTCAATTTTCTTGCCTGGAGAATCCCAGGGACGGAGGAGCCTGGTGGGCTGCTGTCTATGGGGTTGCACAGAGTCGGATATGACTGAAACATCTTAGCAGCAGCAGCTTTTTGTTTGCTATTTGATACATAGCTTTGTGATTATGAGGCTTCCTCTTATCCTGGGAAAGGAAAACAACTAAAATAATATTGTTATACCTTATATTATTTAATAGAGGATATCTCATAAATTGTATTCTGCTACATGCAAATTGATCTTTATGAACTGAATTATATTTTCCCCTGAAAAAGTATTTTAAACTGAGAAAAAAGTTTCAAATCATTATAAAATTCATGATTAAACAAATAACAAGTCAAACTCTTTTTTATATTAAAAGTTTTCATAATAAAAATAAAACCCAAAGCAATAAAATACACAGAAAATATATGACTTGGCATTTTATTAATACTGAGACAAAATATCATTTCAAAAATTGATGTGTTTTAAGATAGTGACATACTTGACTATACATATATAAAGTTTCCATTTAGCAACAAATAATATCTTACATTAAAATGAAATATAATTGATAAATGTCAAAAATTATACAAAAGTGGTATTAATGAAATTATGGATACTAAAATATGTACTATTTCTTTTCTTTTTTTTTCCATTTCTGATTACCTAGTTATTATTGTAATAAACTCACTTGAGGGCAGAATGTTTCATTTTTGTATCTGTTTATTTTGTGATTGAATACTTAATGTATGTAGATGAACATTTTTCTGTAATTCTTATTTTTATAAATAAAAATGGTTTATAATTTGAGGGCCTATTAAATTCTAGGCAATGAAACAGATATGTTATATTTATTTACTTTACTCCCTACATATGCTTTTCAAGTAGAAAGCTATCTTAGGAGAATAATTGATAAGTGGCTTGAGAGGAACAGTTATGATTGGGGCCAAAACTGCTGTGTCAAAGTTAAAATGGACCAATTTTTTCATTAGAAATACGAGATGAAGTAGGTTAAATGATGTGTGCAAGGTCACACAGAAAGTCTTGATTCATCTTCAAGTTTCTTTTTAAAGTTAAAATTCTTGCCATCTTGGCAAAGTTTTGACACACAATATTGAGCATATTTGAACTGTGTAATGGATGCTTTTGAACTGCAGTGTTGGAGAAGACTCTTGAGAGTCCCTTGGATTGCAAGGAGATCAAACAAGTCAATCCTAAAGGAAATCAGTTCTGAATATTCATTGGAAGGACTAATGCTGAAGCTGAAACTCCAATACTTTGGCCACCTGATTTTCGACTCAATGGAAAAGACCCTGATGCTGGGAAAGATTGGAGGCAGGAGAAGGGGACAACAGAGGATGAGATGGCTGGATGGCATCACCGACTCAATGGACATGAGTTTGAGCAATCTCTGGGAGTTGGTGATGGACAGGGAAACCTGGCGTGCTGCAGGCCATGGGGTGGCCAAGAGTCTGACTTGACTGAGAGACTGAACTGAACTCATTTAGCATATGAAAGTGAAAGTTTAGTCACTCAGTCGTGTCCAACTCTTTGCGACCCAATGGACCGTAGCCTACCAGCCTCCTCCATCCATGGGATTTTCCAGGCAAGAGTACTGAAGCGGATTGCCATTTCTTTCTCCAGAGGATCTTCCTGACCTAGGGATCGAACCCAGGTCTCCCACATTGTGAACAGATGCTTTACCATCTGAGACACCAGGGAAGTCCTCATTGACTGTACAGTGGTCCCCACTGCTCAGTTCACCTAACAGAGAAAAGTATCTCTAAAAAATACCATCCTCAGTCATAAATCAAACATGGGTCAAACCCATAAATCTATACTTCTTTAATCAAAACTCATGGCTGCAATTTCTGGATTCAACTGACTGAAGTGCTCAGACTTTACTCAGAAAGCAGGCTTCAGGTGATTAACCATGCTCCTGGATATCAGTTTCTTTTGATCCAGGTCCAAAACCTGTAGCAACTTTCCAAATATGATAATTATGTCTGCTCAAAATTTGAGAGTTTGTAACTTTACTAAGATTTGGTGATGGTAGCAAAGTTTATCTCCTGAATTACATAACTCTCTGCCACCTCATTAGTTCCTTTTTTTTTTTTTTTTTTTTTCCTCTTGCTGCAGCACAAATTTCTCCCCAGTAGCAGTTCTAGCCCTACCCATGCTCCGGCAACATATAAGCAGCTTTAATAAGCCATCCCTCCCATTACACATACACTGATAGAAAATAAATCGTTTTCATGAAAAGCAACTATGTGAATATAAAATTCTCAGTTTAATACCAAAATCATTCTGGAGATTCCTCTGCATCTCCTAATACTGAAGCCTAATAGTCTCTGCATTCTAATGTAGTTTTCCTTGAACAAGGGAATAAATGTGGGGCATGGGAGTTGTAATGGACATTTCTTGCTTGTTCTTTTTTTACCATCAGCCACACCAAATCTTGTTATTTATAGTGCACTGCTTTTGCTTTCCAGCAAATCTCCTTCTCTTACTCTAAGTGCTTCGGGAAAAGCATGCCCATCCTGTGACTGGTCTAAGCATGGGATGCAGACATGACCCACTTAGTACTGGTTAGAGCCAATACAACCAATGATAAGATATTTGAGCTCTTAGGAAATCACAGTCCTCTAAAAACTGTTTGTAGAAGGATATCTGAGAATGAAGACACCATAGCAGACAATAGCCCTAAGAGAGAAAAAAGATGTTCTAAGATATCATTTACATCTTTTATCAAGTTTGAAGCTGCCTATCCTTGGGCTTTTCAGTTAAAGGAGATGATGAATTGATTCTGTGTAAACCAATTTTAGTTAGATTTTCTGTTACTTGATCAGAAACATACAAAACTATTTAGAAGAGATAATGGAATAAAATACTAGTCTGAAAATGTTTTACACCAGGAAAATATGATCTCTTATTAAGCAATGGTCATTTACTGGATTTTCTAAAAAATGTGCCAAAGATGTGCACAAATTTATGTATAAAAATATTTATTTCTCTGTTTTGCTTTGTATTCTTTTATTTTTTGGGGGGTTGGGGCTTCATATCCTTTATTTATTTATTTATTTTTGGTTTCTACCAGTTTTTACTTGCATTCTTTTTTATTTTATTTTTTACCTTTACAATATTGTATTGATTTTGCCATATATCAACATGAATCCTCCAGAGGTATACACGTGTTCCCCATCCTGAACCCTCCTCCCTCCTCCCTCCCTGTACCATCCCTCTGGGTCGTCCCAGTGCACCAGCCCCAATCATCCAGTATCGTGCATCGAACCTGGACTGGCGACTCGTTTCATATATGATATTATACATGTTTCAATGCCATTCTCCATGGAGTATTACTCAGCCATTAAAAAGAATACATTTGAATCAGTTCTAATGAAGTGGATGAAACTGAAGCCTATTATACAGAGTGAAGTAAGCCAGAAAGAAAAACACCAATATAGTATACTAACGCATGTATATGGAATTTAGAAAGATGGTAACAATAACCCTGTATATGAGACAGCAAAAGAGACACTGATGTATAGAACAGGCTTCTGTTTTGCTTTTTAATACAATTGTATATCACATGCTCAGCATTTAAGTGGTAAAATATTAAGCGACTAATAATTTCATGTCATGTATTATCTTATATTGAATGATGCAGATAATATAAATTGGATTGAAAGTGATAGGATATATGATATATTACATAGATTAGTAAAGTGACGTGAAAGTCACTCAGTTGTGTCCAACTCTTTGTGACCCCATGGACTATACAGTCCAAGGAATTCTCCAGGCCAGAATACTGGAGTATTACAATCTGCTAAAGAATTGATGAAGGATACTGGGCTAAAGTGATTAATAAGCTGATATTTAACTAAGCAAAACATTATTATAATACATATTTTCTTATTTCCTCAATTGTGTATATAAATCTTGTTGACTTCTTTATTTCTCTGTTTTTACGTCATTCTGTGAAAGTAGGCAAATGAAATAAATGGTGATTTCATTGGGTTTCTTCAACTTAGCCTGCTCAAATACTTTAAGAAAGCAGATGGCTCACATTAACGTAATGAACAATAAATATTTTCATGCCTCTGAAATATCCTGAACCCATTATATATTCAAACATTCTAACAGAATAAACAGTCAGTCAAGATATGCCATATACACCAATCTGGGATTGATTTTTACAATTGTTTTCACTATACTGGAATTATTCTTTCAGTTTTCCCCTTTCTACATATGCACTAATGTTAAATTATCTCTTCATATTCTCAGATTCAGGGTTGATATTTAGATTATATCTATAGGTACCTTATATTCCCAAGATAAAAGCTTGGCAAATATTTGATAGACATTGGGTTTCATTTAGAAACATTACTGTTTACATATGAATATGTTCTTTCCTAGGAGATTTCTCAGTAATATCTATAATATATTGCTTCATCTCTCTCTCTGATACATCCTCTTAATTTCTTTACAATTTCCTTAATATTTCCCCAGAAACTTTTAGTGCCAACTTCAGGTTTAGATTTAGTTATGAAAAAAGTGAAAAAATTGAGATTTAGAGAATTGAAATACTACTCCCATAAAATGTGTTTTATAAAAGCTATGAAATTATTATATATATACATATAATGAATATATATACATATCACATATACATATATATATATAGGTAACTGTATGTGTATAATAGTACATTATATACATACTGTATATATATATATACACTATAATAGTAGATATGCAGTATGGTATATGTATAAAGTTTATATATACTATATTTAACAAATTAAATATCTTGTTCTTTTAATAAGTGAGAAGAGTTTTAAAACATTATAAACATATATTTTCAGAAATATATCTCCCTTATTAACAATGATTTGGATATTTCCTTTGAGATTTGGTTTGATGATTTCATACAGAATTAGAAATTTAAATAATATGGTGACAAAATTTAACTGGAGCAGAATATATTAATAATGTCATCAACTATTCATGATAGCTCTTTTATCAAAGAAGAAGTACTGGTATTTCTCAACTGTCACTCCCTTCTGTCATTAGCTTTTAACTACATTTGTGAAAAAAAGTAGCTATACACACCCAGAACAGAAATCAGATCCTTAATAGAGTTTTAATAAGTTAGAAACTGATAAAATCCTGCTGAAGACTCTGGCACCATGGAGGAGGCTACTCAGCTGGAAGGCTTTAAATTAGTGATGGCCAATCTACTCCTATAAAATATTTCTTGGAAGATATTGCCTCCAGTTCTGAGCACAGCCAAGCTAAATGAAAGCACGTTCTGTGGACAACCCTCTGGGTCTAAAGTATGCCAAGCTCAGCTTAATAAATAAATCTGATTTACGGGCATTAAATACAAAGTTTATTCACGGCTCTGTAATGAATGTTTTGCAGAGACCATTTTTACACGCATAATATTTCATTTTCTAGAGCGAAAAGAGTGGATTCTTCATGGAAAGTGAAAGTAGAGTGCTTTGTTTTATATGTGGTTTTCTGCTCTTTCATTTTTGAGTCTGAAATACTATTAATCTTCATTACATGTTGCTGCATTTAGTAAAGAGAAAGATGCTGAAATAAGGCAGAGAGGTCATATTTGCCAGACCCACAGGAATCTCAGAATAAGCTTAAGAAATGTATTAACACACAAATGTTTGTAGATCATAATTGCATAATTATGCTATATTTATATATAGAGATCATGTACATAAGCATATAGAGATGAGTATATTACACAGACATACACACCACTTAAAGAGCTTTTTATCCAACTAGCATCTGGAAGTTTAGCTTTTTTCTATGTTTTATTATTAAATATTTGTTACATAGAAGATAATGTATCTAAAATATACACAATGTATAAAAAAATCTATAATAATCTCCAGTATACCCACTACCCAAGTTAATAAATAAACATGATTAAATCCAACATGTGTCTCTCTATAAAAATCTTTCTTTCTTCCACCACAATATTTAACTATCATTATGAAATTTTGTTTATTATTTATTTGTGTGTGTTTTTATGTGTATGTGTATGATTTTAGTATGCACACATCTAAACACAATATATTGATAGGATTTTTTATTATTTTCTTGCTTTAAAATTATATACAATTACATAAAAATGTTAACATATGTAGTTAGAAAATTTTATTAATAATTATTTTTTATAATCATTATGTTTTTAAGATTCATTAATATTAGAAGCAGCTATTTTCCATTTATTTAACATTCCATTTTGTGAATACATCATAAAAAAATTTTTTTTTACTTGTAATAGTTTTAGGCTTAAATTTCCTCTCTTATTATGTTAAACCAATATTATTTCTGGGTAAAATTTATAAAAAAGAGAGAGGAGTGATATTGCAATGATCAAATTATCTATGGCTATTGTGAATTATAAAAGAAAACAGAAAATGTTAGACCAGGAACTAATTGATGCAAATATAAAATAACTCATTAATAGTTTGATTATGATTTTGTGTTATATTTCTAAACTTCTATAAGTCTTTTTATAAAGAATACAAGAATACATAATGATAAATGATAAATGACAGATGTACATAATGAAATAATAAAGTGTATGTACATATATATATATATATATATACACTTAGCATTTGTGCTAAGTCACTTCAGTTGTGTCAGACTCTTCAGCTCTTTGTGACCCTATGCACTGTAGCCCTTCAGGCTTCTCTGTCCATGGGATTCTCTAGGCAAGAATACTGGAGTGGGTTGCCATGCTCTTCTGCAGGGGATCTTTCCGACCCAGGGATCGAACCTGCATCTCTTTTGTCTCATGAATTGGCAAGCAGGTTCTTTACCAGTAGCACCACCTGGGAAGCCTATCATGTGTATATATATATATATATATATATATACACACACACACACATATATATATACACTCACACATATACATACATACGTACATATGTACATTTCAAAGGCAAATTCTAGGTAACAATCTTGAGTCTTCTATACTTCCACCACTGAAATTAATCATCACAGCCTATGAATCTGACTTCTTAGTGTTCGTTTTTAACATCTTCATCTTACTCTACCCCATTTCAAATTTCTACCAACCTTTCTAGATTACTTATAAAAACCTCATGATATGTCTCTAGTAACACTTCTTTCAATTCTTTCTTCAACTGTGTCAAAATAATCTCTTAAAACCAAATACTGTCTTTGTTTAAAATCTCTTCTTAACTGTAAATGCAGTTTTTGAAAGCACAAGGACTTTAAAATACCTTAAATCTTTCACCATAGTATTTTGCTGATATTCAGTACTTTACGTTTTCTGCTCCATTTTCTAAAAACAAAACATGGAGAACTCATTGATATAGGAATGCTCACTTGTAATAAAAGACCACAAAGTGGTCCTATTATATCAGCACCATTTGGAGCTGGTCTTACTAGTTTGTTGAATGTCTCCTTGAAACTTGGACATGCATGTCACATACAAAAAATTAGATGATGTGTTGGAATTTCATTGAATTGATATATAGGAATGATGTCAGGAAACTCACAGAGATGTCTGTATTAGATAGAATGAATTTACTATGCAATTGACTATACCCAGGATCTGATTGTTTCAATGGTAAGAGAAGGGAACTTCTTCAACAGAGATGATAAACATGCACAGGAATGAAGCAAAATCAGTGGCAAATGACTTGTATAGGTCAGGACCATTCAATGATTTGGATGTTACTAGCCAGAGAAGGCAATGGCACCCCACTCCAGTACTCTTGCATGGAAAATCCCATGGATGGAGGAGCCTGGTAGGCTGCAGTCCATGGGGTGGCTAGGAGTCGGACACGACTGAGCGACTTCACTTTCACTTTTCACTTTCCTGCATTGGAGAAGGAAATGGCAACCCACTCCATTGTTCTTGCCTGGAGAATCCCAGGGATGGGGGAGCCTGGTGGGCTGCCATCTATGAGGTCGCACAGGGTCGGACACGACTGAAGTGACTTAGCAGCAGCAGCAGCAGCAGTAGGGGCCACAGAACTGGAAAAGTTCACTTTTCCTTCAAATTCCAAAGAAGGGTAATGCCAAAGAATGTTCAAACCACTGCACAGTTGTGCTCTTTTTATGTGCTAGCAAGGTGATGCTCAAAATCCTTCAAGCTAGGCTACAACAGTATGTGAACTTGGAACTTCCAGATATACAAGCTTGATTTAGAAAAGGCAGAGGAACCATAGAGCAAATTGCCAACATCTGTTGGATCCTAGAAAAAGCAAGAGAATTACAGAAAAACATCTATTTCTGTTTCATTGCCTATGCTAAAACCATTGCCTGCATGGATCACAGCAAACTGTGGAAAATTCTTAAAGAGATGGGAATACCAGACCACCTACCTGTCTCCTGAAAAACCTGTATGTAGGTCAATAAGCAACAGTTAGAACCAGACATGGAACAATGAACTGGGTGAAGGAGTACATCAAAACTGTATATTGTCACCCTGCTTATTTAACTTATATGCAGAGTACATCATGCCAAATGCCAGGCAGGATGAATCACAAGCTGAAATCAAGATTGCCAGGAAAAATATCAGCAACTTCAGATATACAGATGATACCACACTAATGGAAGAGAGTGAAGAGGAACTAAAGAGCTTTTTGATGAAGGTGAAAGAAGAGACTGAAAAAGATGACTTAAAACTCAACATTCAAAAAACCAATATCATGGCAGTTACTTCACAGCAAATAGATGAGGAAAAACTGGAAATAGTGATAGACTTTATTTTCTTGGGCTCCAAAATCACTGTAGATGGTGACTGCACCCATAAATTTAACAATACATTTACTCCTTGGAAGAAAAGCTATGACAAACCTAGAGAGCATACTGAAAAGCAGAGATCACTGTGTCAACAAAGATCCAATAGTCAAAGCTATGATTTTTCCAGTAGTCATGTACAGGTATAACAGTTGGAACATAAAGAAGGCTGAGTGCTGAAGAATTGACGCTTTTGAACTGTGATGTTGGAGAAGACTCTTGAGATTACATTGGACTGCAAGGAAATCAAACCAGCCCATCCTAAAAGAAATCAATCCTGAATATTCAATGGAAAGACTAAGTGGTGAAACTGAAATTCCAGTACTTTGGCAACCTGATGTGAAGAGCCAACCTTTTGGAAAAGACCTGATTCTGGAAAGATTGAAGGCAGGAGGAGAAGTGGGTAACAGAGGATGAGATGGTTGAATGGCATCATTGATTCAAGGGACATGAGTTAGAGCAAACTCTGGGAGATAGTGAAGGACAGGAAAGCTTGGCGTGCTGCAGTCCATGAGGTCACAAAGAGTTGAACACAACTGAGCTATTGAACAGCAGCATCGGTAATGATTATGTGATTCTAGAATAACAGAGGCCAAGTGTTAGCATATTCATCAGAAGAAAGATGGATGTTATTATCATAATGGGCAGAAAACATAGTCATTAGGAAACCATGACGTGTAGAAGCTGTGACCTCCGTCCTGTCACCACTCAATTCGCTTTTCTGGTTTTGAAAAAAAAACAGATATGGATAATGGTGAGATCACAATTGACTAACATCATTTTAACAGTCATAGATTGTTCTGTCAGGTTTTTATATTTGCTTGAGCAGAGCAACGCAGTCTCTGGCACTTGGTAAGTGGCTATCGATTTTACAAAGCCTCTTCTTAATTCCTATCACTAGAGCAAGTCTTATGGTATTAACTTTTACCTGCCAAATTTCAGGAGAGCACTTTCACTGTCTTGCTTCCAGGTTATGTTAATTCTCCTGAGCTCTGTCATAATATAGTCCAGTGCATACAAATTTTAATGCACATGTAAATCCTCTGGAGGCATTATATGCAGATTCTGATTCAGTATTTTTGGAAAGGGACCTCCAAATAATACATTTCTAAAAATGTTCCCTGATGATTGCAACATTATTTTGCAAAGATATACACATCTTGATCTTGATCATCTTGACAACTGGGAGAATATCATGCTTGCCCTCTAGGTTAGTGATACTATGCAAAGTGAACTTGCTGAGCAAAAACTTTAGAGTGTTGTACATGTGTTAAACAGATAATTATATGTGCAAGGTTAAAAAAAAAAACAACCTTATGGAAATTTAGAATCCTGCCAACCCCAAATATTTGTGTTTCATTGGTTCCAGTCATTTTGTTATCATCTCTAAAGCAAAAGTACAAATGGTATTATTACACATCACATCTTAAGAAGATCCACAAAATGTAGTGCTACTCTTTAGTGGTACACACAGTGATTTTAGGAATATTATTCTGACTCATTTATCAGGTGTCTTGGAAAGCTTCTTATCCTCAAGTGGGTCCTAGAATAAATAAGACAGGGATTTATCACAACTCCAGCTTCCAGAGCAAACTTTCCAGATTTAGGCCAGATGACCCACCATGGTTCTGGTGATATATTGGGCACATAAAAATGTTTTCTGGGCAACTCTGAGTTATCTCATTAGAAGAGTCTTAGATTTTTGGAGCAAAGTCTATGAAGCAAGATCTACTTTCCCTTTAAAAAAAACAGCTTCATATATTGTGTTGGAAAAATAGGAAGAAAATGAGAACCTAACTATAGACATTGATTGCTTATGTGACCTGATCTTATCATGAGAAGAGTGTTAATAAAACCCACTGGATCAAAATGCTACAGAAATAGAACAGAAATCCATCTTAGATTAAAAGTTACACATTCCAGATTAAGCTTGAGCATGGCATGTCTAAAAGACAAAATTATATGAAAAAGTCACCCATTTCTGTACTTCTGGTCCTTTTCCAGCATAGCCCTAGAGGCTTAGCAAAATTTCCTTTGAGAACAAGAGGAATAGAGAACTCTAACTGTGGCCGTGAATGAACCAACACAGCGTGTTAGGTTAGCTAGGACTAGACTGCTATAGCATTAAAGACCCATCCATGATTAGCCCTGAAGGACAATGGCAAAAGAAAACCTTCCCATTGTTGTGAGCAGTATAATTGTTCTCCTACTTTGTATGGAGAGAGAAATATTTTAAAGGTTGCATTGACTCCGACTTCCTTTAGGTGCCTGCAGGGAGCACATGTGAAATTTCAGGGGCGTGGGAGCCCGAGGAAAAGATATGCGCATTTATTTATGAGAGTGGGTGAAAATATTTGAATCTTTGTGTGTCATTTTAATGTCCATCAGAAAACACCTATTTAAGAAGAGACCTTCAATAACCAGATAGACAGGTTGCCTTCACAACCCACTTCTCTTTCTCAACTACCCCCAGAATGGGCACACATTAACAGGTGGCAGGAATGATAAACTCTATAATATGGCTAACTTGGGAATTCCCTGGTGGCCTAGTGGTTAGGATTCCAAACCTTCACTGCCATGACCTGGGTTCAATTTCTAGGTGGGGAAATGACATCCTGCAAGCCATGGGGCATAGCCAAAATAAATAAATAAAACATGGCCAGTTCTTATTGAGGCTAATTTAAATATGGCCACCATGGACCCAGTCCACCAGGACCACAGACTGATGCAAATCCCTAGAGGGGTAATATTTTTCTGGTTAATCAATTAACTACTTGGCCCTCTTCCATCCTTTCTGGGCAGCAATGCATCTTTAACAGAATCCATGTATATTCATGTACAATATTGTCTTCTTTGCCTCAGTACCTCAACCAGCACTTCCACCTAATATAACTTAGAGAACACCTGATCTGTTGAAATGCTATAATATAACATTGTATTCAACCAAGGGAGAGATAAGCCTTTCGGCAATGGAGTTATAGCAATGAGCTCATGACCACAGGATTCATTGTTTTTGTTTGGTTGGTTTGCTTTAGTGTTTAATGATTTACTCCATCAAATATAAGACAATTATAGTACAAAACTAGAATAACCTATTGATTTCTCAGTTAAGGTGCCAGCTCAGTGCACACATTCCGAGAGACTGGTGCACTATACTAAAAAAAAAAAAAAACAGGCATATGGATATAACTAACACTGCTGTGTGGGCTAGGCACCTAGTAGCTGGAATATACAGTCCAGAAAACTGTGTATTCTAGAAGAAATTGCCCCATTCACCATCACTTCTAGAAAGCCACAAGAAGAATTTGTGTTTTCCGTCTATTATCATAGATTCTATGGTATTAGAAGCTTTGGATCTCACAATTGTAGTGCTTTCGTCCATACTACATTTTGGTGACCTCAAAAATTGTGTATAAATTTGACTATTTTTACTAGCAATTTGAATATTTTAATATTTTCCTTTTATTATATTTTCTTGATTGCATTAAAATAAGACTAGAGATCTCAAGAAAATTAGAGATACCAAGGGAACATTTCATGCAAAGATGGGCTCGATAAAGGACAGAAATGGTATGGACCAAACAGAAGCAGAAGATATTAAGAAGAGGTGGCAAGAATACACAGAAGAACTGTACAAAAAAGATCTTCACGACCCAGATAATCACAATGGTGTGATCACTGACCTAGAGCCAGACATCCTGGAATGTGAAGTCAAGTGGCCCTAAGAAAGCATCACTATGAACAAAGCTAGTGGAGGTGATGGAATTCCAGTTGAGCTATTTCAAATCCTGAAAGATGATGCTGTGAAAGTGCTGCACTCAATATGCCAGCAAATTTGGAAAACTCAGCAGTGGCCACAGGACTGGAAAAGGTCAGTTTTCATTCCAATCCCAAAGAAAGGCAATGCCAAAGAATGCTCAAACTACTGCACAATTGCACTCATCTCACACTCTAGTAAAGTAAGCTCAAAATTCTCCAAGCTAGGCTTCAGCAATATGTGAACCGTGAACTTCCTGATGTTCAAGCTGGTTTTAGAAAAGGCAGAGGAACCAGAGATTAAATTGCCAACGTCCGCTGGATCATGGAAAAAGCAAGAGAGTTCCAGAAAAACATCTACTTCTGCTTTATTGACTATGCCAAAGCCCTTGACTGTGTGGATCACAATAAACTATGGAAAATTCTGAAAGAGATGGGAATAACAGACCACCTTATCTGCCTTTTGAGAAATCTATATGCAGGGCAGGAAGCAACAGTTAGAACTAGACATGGAACAATAGACTGGTTCCAAATAGGAAAAGGAGTACGTCAAGGCTGTATATTGTCACCCTGCTTATTTAACTTCTATGCAGAGTACATCATGAGAAACGCTGGGCTGGAAGAAGCACAAGCTGGAATCAAGATTGCAGGGAGAAATATCAATAACCTCAGATATGCAGATGACACCAGCCTTATGGCAGAAAGTGAAGAGGAACTAAAAAACCTCTTGATGAAAGTGAAAGTGGAGAGTGAAAAAGTTGGCTTAAAGCTCAACTTCCAGAAAACGAAGATCATGGCATCTGGTCCCATCACTTCATGGCAAATAGATGGGGAAACAGTGGAAACAGTGTCAGACTTTATTTTTGGGGGCTCCAAAATCACTGCAGATGGTGACTGCAGCCATGAAAATAAAAGATGCTTACTCCTTGGAAGGAAAGTTATGACCAACCTAGATAGCATATTCAAAAGCAGAGACATTACTTTGCCAACAAAGATTCGTCTAGTCAAGGCTATGGTTTTTCCTGTGGTCATGTATGGATGTGAGAGTTGGACTGTGAAGAAGGCTGAGCGCCGAAGAATTGATGCTTTTGAACTGTGGTGTTGGAGAAGACTCTTGAGAGTCCCTTGGAGTGCAAGGAGATCCAACCAGTCCATTCTAAAGGAGATCAGCCCTGGGATTTCTTTGTAAGGAATGATGCTAAAGCTGAAACTCCAGTGTTTTGGCCATCTCATGCGAAGAGTTGACTCATTGGAAAAGACTCTGATGCTGGGAGGGATTGGGGGCAGGAGGGGAAGGGGACGACAGAGGATCAGATGGCTGGATGGCTTCACTGACTCGATGGACTTGAGTCTGGGTGAACTCTGGGAGTTGGTGATGGACAGGGAGGCCTGGCGTGCTGCGATTCATGGGGTCGCAGAGTCGGACACGACTGATCGATTGAACTGAACTGAATAATATTAATGTGTCAATCTCATATATTTATAGAATTCAGAGAATATATTTATTATGCCGTTTGTTAAAGAAATGCACTCTAGAAATGTAACCTCTAATAGAAAGAAATATAAAAATGCTTAATAATAGATGGTTAATACCAGAAAGAGAATAAGAGAATAATTGAGTGTAAAGTGTAACATAAATTTAGTTGAAGAGAAATAAAGGCTGTGGCAAGAAAAGTGAGAGAGAAAAACAGAACATTTGGAAAGGTGGGGAAAATGAAGGATATTTCAGATAACTAGAGAAAATATAGGAAGCATTTTTCCTATAGCTTGTACTCAAGCCTTGTCAGGTGTATAGATGAGGGATTTTAAAAATAGAATTTCAGTTTATGTGTGTTAATCAAGTTTTCTGTGCAAATCTCTTACAATATTTCACCTTGATAAAAAATTAATATCAAATAAAATATCATTTATGGAGCAACAATGGATCCAACACAAGTTTCCTCTCCTCCAAATATTGTGAGTGCTTAAGCAGCTCTATTGTGATGCAAATAAGATTATTATAGCAATTTTGGATGGATATTTTCAAAAGTAGTTATTGCCTGTCAATAATGTTTATGACTACCTCAAAAGCTTTAATGACTGTTTTGTGATGCCAAACTGCAAGGTCAAATAAACAGCTTTCAGAAAACACACGGATGGAAGGAAATAAAATCCTGTTAGTGACTTGCTCTGTGCAAGTTCCTTAGCTCTCCGAGAGAATCTTAGGGATCAAGAAAAGTAGTAAATATTTACCGATGTTACTTTCAAAAACCCTTTCATCTTTTACTTTTTTTGATCTGGACATATTTGGGGAAAAGGATTATTAAATCTACTTTAAGACAACATTTTGAGTCAGAATTAAGAAACTTGTTAGTGGTTCCTACTGATGATATTAGTTGGTAATATCATTATCATACAAATCAGAAAATCTACATGATATACTTGAATAATTTAATGTGGATTACTAACATATTTATAAAATGATTTAAAACAAAGGTGAAATTCAGTGGCTAATGGCAGCTCAAGTAAAATATAACAAATTAGTAATTAAATTAAATATAAAGAGCCACTAAAGATGATCAATTTGTCCTTATAAAAGATGGTTCTTATAAAAATTGTCCTTATAAAAGATGGTTCTTATAAAAATATTTATGAAACCTTATTTACTGCAACATATTTTCATTTATAATCACACTGAAAGAAAAAGCCTGTACACATAGGTAAGCTATCCTAAGAATATGTATTAAGTTCATAACTCAAATTGTAGGAGAAACAGAAAAATACTAATCATTTATATGCATAATGCTTTATATATTTCAAAATATTTGATTTATTGTATATGTTATCCTTATTATATGCCTGCAAGGTTTTGTTTTCAATTTTCAGTAACCCTACAAAATTTCAACAAAAGAAAAATATTTTAATATGATTGTTTAAATAATTATTTTTTTTCTTAAAATCCATTATCTTAAATCCAGCATGATATTTAAAGACCTCTGTATTTAAACATCTCTCAGTGTGGCTTTCATTTGTGTATTTTCTGTATTGGATCCTCAATTTTACTTATTAATATAAACTACATAAACTTTTTATTTTTTATGGGTTTTTTAATACTTATTTAAAAAACATTAATCTGATATTCAGTGAATCATGCCTAAAAGAAACAGATCTTAAAATAACTGTCTTGTAAATTCTTATTTT
This sequence comes from Bos indicus x Bos taurus, assembly GCF_003369695.1. Taxonomy (NCBI): domain Eukaryota; kingdom Metazoa; phylum Chordata; class Mammalia; order Artiodactyla; family Bovidae; genus Bos; species Bos indicus x Bos taurus. The sequence continues at coordinate 21,149,921 of NC_040103.1, read as the reverse complement.
AAAAATAAAAAATATTACAGATCAAACATCAAAATGTTTCTAACTAGAATTATAAGGTATGTATCTAACATAAAGACGTAGCAATTGAACAACCAACCTGAAAGCAAGAATCACGGAGTTGACATTTTTTAACAACAAATGATATAATACACTTAAGATATAAGTTCAAAAATTTATTGCAATAATTATCTTTGTGTTATGATGAATATAGTGAAAGATTTAAATATACAAAATTGAAAAATGTCTTACTTATTTTTATTAATCAGAAATATGCATTTAATACTAATAAAAGAATGAAAATTGCAATCTGAAGAGACAAAAAATTCACAAAGAATGAATATATAGCTGTATTTTATTTCTTGGTGAAAGAAGGGATTATACTATATATCTCCCTCCAGCACTAGGAAGATTTCTAAAAGATGAAGGAACCTGGTTAGAACAAGTAGATATGATAGAGCATCTTATTGAAACATTGTCCTATATCTACACAAGTAAGATAGATACAGAGAGAGACAATGTGGCCTTAAAGCACAGATAACAGTTATAACACTGCAATTGGAATATCTTGCCTTGGCTATACCTGAGACTCAAAGATAAGCACAGACCTTGGACTAAGACTAACTGCTTCCAGTTTGGTAACTTAGTTCTGCTTTCTCAGCGGAAACATTAGGAAATTCTTTATTTGCGTTTCCTCAATTTAGAACTCTGCAGATTAAGACAAAATAACTGCTAAGTCGCTTCAGTCATGTACGACTCTGTGTGAGCCCAGAGATGGCAGCCCACCAGGCTCCCCCGTCCCTGGGATTCTCCAGGCAAAAACATTGGAGTGGGTTGCCATTTCCTTCTCCAATGCATGAAAGTGAAAAGTGAAAGTGAAGTCGCTCAGTCATGTCCGACTCCTAGCGACCCCATGGACTGCAGCCCACCAGGCTCCTCCGTCCATGGGATTTTCCAGGCAAGAGTACTGGAATGGGCTGCCATTGCCTTCTCCCAGACAAAATAACTAGTCCACATCAAAAATCACCAGGCAAAATTGATAATAAGCGATCTTGTTCTAGGCATTAGTAAAAATGTTTTAGAGTCCAAAATACTACCAATGTGTGACAATGCAGATATGGATTACCACAAACACACATGTTATAATGTTTAAAGAATTTTTCTCTCATAAATAAGCTAACAGTGATATTCTTTTATTGTCTCCTCTGTTTTTTATTTTTTTAAATTTTATTGAAATATAGTTGATTTAAAATATGTTAATTTCTCCTGTAGAGCAAAGTTACACAGTTATACACACAGACATACACACACATATATACTTTTTCATATTCTTTTTCATTATGGTTTGTCACAGGATATTTAATATAGTTTGCTGTGTTATGCAGTAGGGTCTCATTGTTTATAATCTGTCTTGAATTAATTTTTGTTATTGGTGTAAGAAATTAAAATATGCTTGCTCCTTGGAAGAAAAGCTATGACTAACCTAGACAGCATATTAAAAAGCAGAGGCATTATTTTGTCAACAAAGGTCCATCTAGTCAAAGCTATGGTTTTTCCAGTGGTCATGTATGGATGTGAGAGTTGGACTATAAAGAAAGCTGAGGGGCAAATAATTGAAGCTTTTGAACTGTGGTGTTGGAAAAGACTCTTGAGAGTCCCTTGGACTGCAAGGAGATCCAACCAGTCCATTCTGAAGGAGATCAGTCCTGGGTGTTCATTGGAAGGACTGATGTTGAAGCTGAAACTCCAATACTTTGGCCACCTGATGTGGAAAACTGACTCACTGGGAAATTCCCTGATGCTGGGAAAGATTAATGCGGGGGGAAAAGAAGGGGACAACAGAGGATGAGATGGTTGGATGGCATCACTGATGCGATGGACAGTTTGAGTAGGCTCCTGGAGTTGGTAATGGACAGGGAAGCCTGTCTGCAGGCGTGCTGAAGTCAGACACAACTGAGCAACTGAACTGAACTGAAGATTGGGGTCTAGTTTTATTCTTTTTTTTTTTAATTTTTATTTTATATTGAAGTAAAGTTGATTTGGGCTTCCCTGGTGGCACAGTGGTAAAGAATCTGCCTACAATCAGGAGACACAGATTCAGTCCCTAGATTATATATATGCATGAGTGCTCAGTCATTCAATCATGTCCCTTCTTTGCAACCGCATAGACTGTAGGCCATGAGGCTCCTCTGTGCATGGAATTTTCCAGACAAGAATACTGGAATGGGTTGCCATCCCTCCTCCAGGAGATCTTCCTGACCCAAGAATCAAATCCACGTCTCTTACATCTTCCACATTGGAAGGTGGAGTCTATACCACTGAGTTGCCTGGGAAACCCAGTTACAGGCATACATGTATTCTTCATCAAATTCTTTTCCCACTTAGATTATTTGAGAATATTGAGCATATTTCCCTCTGCTACTCATAGTGGGTCCTTGTTGGTTATCTATTTTAAATATAGCAGTGTGTATATGTCAATATTGGTGGGCAAGTTGTCAGGACTCAGCACTTTAGCTTCCAGGGTCCAGTTTCAATCCCTGGTCAGGGAACTAAGATCCTACAAGCCACACAGCATGGTCAAAAAAAAAAAAAAAAACAACCCTCAAACATTGATATTCTCATTAACAAAGAGATACATTTTTTTTATTGAAATGTAGTTGATTTACAATGCTGTTAACTACTGCTATACATCATAGTGATTCAGTTATTCATATATATATATATATATTTCACTCTTTTTTTAATATTATTTTCCATTATGGTTTATCATAGAATATTGAATATAGTTCTCTGTACTATACAATAAGACCTTGTTGTTTCTCCATCCTATATATAAAAAACTTACATCTGCTAATCCAAACCTCCCATTCTATCCCTCCCCCAGCTCCCTCCTCCTTGACAACTACAAGTCTGTTCTATGTGTCCATGATTCTGTTTCATAGATAGGTTCATTTGCTTCATATTTTAGATTCCACATGTAAGTGATATCATATGTTATTTGTCTTTATCTTTCTGACTCACTTCATTTAATTTGATAATCTCTAGGTCCATCCTTATTGCTGGAAATGACATTATTTCTCTTTTTTATGGCTGAGTAGTATTCCCTTGTATATATGTACTACATCTTCTTTATCCATTCATTCATAGATGGACATTTAGGTTGTTTCCATGTCTTGGCTATTGTGAATAGTGTGACTAGAAACATAGGGGTACATGTATTTTTTTGAGTTTTCCTTGTGTCAAGATATATGCCCAGGAGTGGGATTTCTGTATCATATGGTAATTCTATTTTTAGTTTTCTGAGGAGCTTCCATACTGTTTTTTAAGTGGCTGCACCAACTTACATCCCCATCAACAGTATAGGCTGCTGCTGCTAAGTTGCATCAGTCGTGTCTGACTCTGTGTGACCTTATAGATGGCAGTCCACCAGGCTCCTCTGTCCACAGGATTCTCTAGGCAAGAATACCAGAGTGGGTTGCCATTTCCTTCTCCACAATAGTATGGGAAAGTTCCCTTTTCTCCACACCCTTTTCAGCATTTGTTATTTGTAGACTTTATAAAGATGGCCATTCTGATTTGTGTGAGATGATACCTCATTGTAGTTCTGGTTTACATTCCTCTATTAAATTAACAATGTTAAGCATCTTTTTTTTTTTTTTTTTTTTTACTATAGATCATTTCTGTGTCTTCTTTGGAGAAATGTATAATTAGGTTTTGTGCTGACTTTTGGTTTGGGTTGTTTGTTCATCACTGAGTTGTATGAGCTGTTTGTATATTTTGGAAATTAAGCCCTTGTCAGTAATAAAGAGAAACATTTAATAAACACATAAGACTTCTGGTAATGAGAAAGATGTTTGCTATTTTTTTTAAGAATCAATATATTAAGTGGTATATTAGACTCAGCTAAAGAATATATTAATAAACTAAAAGATTGATCATAACAAACTCCCTAGAAAACATTTAATAAAGAAAACAGGAAGGCTCACTGACTAGTTTATGTGCCATACTATGGTCTTATAAATTTAGTGAACCTGTAATTGGTATGGGCTTCCCGGGTAGATCAGATGGTAAAGAATCCGCCTGCAATGCAGGAGACCTGGGTTTGATCTCTGGTTTGGGAAGATCCCCTCGAGGAGGGCATGGCAACCCACTCTGGTATTCTTGCCTGGAAAATCTCCATGGACAGAAGAGCCTGGTGTGTTGCAGTTCATGGGGTTGCAAAGAGTTGGATACGACTGAGTGACTAAGCACAACAATAATTAGTAATAATATTTGATGGTGCAAAACACATTTTGTTTTCTCTTTTCAGGATGTTCTTGGATTATTTTCAGTTTCTCATTTCATATTATATTTAGCATATACTCTTCAAATTTTACTTAAAATATTTATGTTGATCAGGATTTTAAAAATTGTTAAATTAATTTGAAGGAAATTTGCATCTTCACAATATTAAATTACCTTCTTCAGTAACACAATATGTATTTTCTTTTATGTTGGCAACTTTTTATCTGCTAAACTTGTATATTTTCTTGTAGGTCTTACTAGGTTTTTTTTTTTTTTTTTTGCTAGCATTATATATTTTTAGTTTAAATATAGTAATTTTTTAAAATAAATTCTATAACTGCTTACTGGAAGAATACATAATTATTTTTCTCATATATCTTTAATTGGCCATCTACTTAACAAGCTCATTAGCTCATTTTTAAAAAGTAGAGCTTTTCCTCACTGACCTTTAGTGATTAATGGCCTTCTTTGTCTCTTGTTAAATAAACTAACATGTCTGCTTAAAGTACTAATCTTTAGAGGATATATGTCCATATAAAATCTTTTCTTTTTTTTTTCCCCATTTTAGCTGTCATTCATCTCCTTCCAGAAAGTACTAGGGTTCTTACTTTTTAGATCTTTGGAAGATACATTTATGTCTTATAGAGATAGGTTTAAGATAAGGCACTCATTGTATATACAACTAAATAGTGAAATAAAAGTTTAATCTGAGACAAGGAGGAAACAAACTATTTTCTGTAAACATATTACATATATATATATGTATATATATACATATATATATATGTATATATATACATATATATATATACACACACACACATTCCAAGGTGCAAATTTATTTCTACCTATCTATATCAGTCTATCAATTCATATGTAACTTCTGATTTATGCCTATGTTCACATATATGTGCACATTTCTTTTCCTTTCTTTTTTTTCCACACACACACACACACACACACACAATTCAGTATCCTGTGGTAGTCTCTTATGAAAGTGAAAGGATAATAAGGTAAGTTAAATAACAGTTGAAAGTGAAAATGTTAGTCGCTCAGCTTATCTGATTCTTTGTGACCCCATGGACTGTAGCCCACCAGGCTTTTCTGTCCATGGAATTCTCCAGGCAAGAATACTGAAATGGGTAGCCATTCCCTTCTCAGAGGATCTTCCCAACTCAGAGATCGACCCTGGGTCTCATGCATTGCAGGCATATTCTTTATGGCCTGAGCCACCAGGAAAGCCCAAAATGGGACACTAAAAAATCTGAAATAATTTTTTAAAATAACTTCCCAAAATAGTGTACTTGAAAAGTCTCAAAAAATTAAAAAGTTGTGATACTAAAAGAGACAAAAACTGGAGAAACTGTCAAGCTAGGGAGTTTACTCTGTATTTCCTAATCCCATTATTTCCCACATCTTAGTCTACCTCCTTAGGGAAGAAGAATAAGGTGATTAAGAACCAGCTACACCATTTAATTTCAGTGACTTAAGAGAATTCTCAAAGAAAATTTATCCTGTAGAAAACTGACCGAAGACAGAGCACTGGCACAAGAGTCTTAGCCATTTCATCATACAATAGCTTGTTGTCCTGCAGTGTTCCATGAGTAGAACTTATATTTATTTTAAATCTAGATTTTTCCCTTCTGCTTGTAGCCATGAGAGATGTGCTCAGAATGTTTTTATATTATCAAAATATTATTAGCACTCTCAGACAGGGATAGAATTTCAAAGCAGAGAAATTTTCTTTTTCAGCTGTCTTCCTTCTCTCAATATTTCCATGATCTCAATAGAAAAACCAATTAACTAATTAATAAATGATAATAATGAGTCAGACAAAGATCCTGTTTTGGGATTACATGAATTCTGTGTTTGCATGTATGTGGATGCAAAGATCATGTAAAGCATGAATATGGCTTCACATTACACTTTAACAACATTAAACTGTATTGTTACCTACCACACCTTGATCATTGGTTCTTGCCCACCCTCCGAATGCATTGTTTCATAGTTTCCACCCTACTTCTATAATGCATCTGTTCTATAAATTTTCTATTACTCCCAAAGTAAATATTAAGGTCTTTTCCTTTCCCCAGGTGTGAATGATGGCACCTTATTACCTATCACATCTTAATCTAAATATCACCTTGGCAAACCAGTATCAATCATCTAATCTAAAGCTCTTCCTGCTAGCCTCAATGTTAGAATCCTGCTTTTGTTTCTTTCTTTTTTTCCTGAAGAAAATCATGTATACCTTTTAGTATTTTTGTCTATTTGCTTTTACTTCTCTTCCTTCCCTATAATGTGAGTGTCATGATACTTAGATCTTGTCCATCTTGGATCTAGTTCTAATGTTAGAACATAGCTTCTTTCCTAATGCTTAGTGGCTCCTAATAAAAATTTGTTGAAGTAATAAATTAAAACATAAATTATGAACTTCTCAATAATTGTGGAAAGGATACTATTTTGCTTCATACTTATTTATCTTCACTATCTTTAATTTATACTATAAAAGTAACTCTCTAGTAAAAAAAAGTCAGCCCTTTTTCATTAATTTTTAGTATGGAGGAAATAAAATATAGAAATACTAATAGCATCATTTAAGCATTTGCAAAGTTTCACATATAATTCCTGAACAAAACAATCTCATGAGAGAACTAAATAGACTTATCAATCTAAAATAAATTTGAATACAGATGAATACTCTCAGAAGCATTGTAGTTATTCTAAAATGTAAAAACAAAAGGATTGATATTTTCTAATGTAGATCTGTTAATGCCCCAGTTTTTAAGTAGAAAATCATCTTTCCCAAACTTGTTCCTGCTTTCATTAGCCATTTGTCTGGAAACAAATGGTTAATAACTCCAGAATAATGAATTCTATAACAAAAATTACCAGGATATAACATGCTTTTGTCAAGAAGGCATAAGAAATTATCCTACTCATAGAATTGAGTGAAATTTTTATGTGGTTTTCTGGAGACTTTATGCTGTAATTTTAAGGTTTTTCTTCCTTTGATAAGTTTAAAGGAAGTAGAAATCAGCGATCCCATAAAGGGAAACTGCTTCAAGAGACTTGTATATCTTCTCAATCCTTGTCTCCAGGCTATTTATCTGTGATTCCATTTTAATTTTAAGATTTTGGATCAATTTCAGTCTTATGGACTCTGTGGGAGAGGGAGAGGGTGGGAAGATTTGGGAGAATGGCATTGAAACATGTAAAATATCATGTATGAAACGAGATGCCAGTCCAGGTTCGATGCACGATACTGGACGCTTGGGGCTAGTGCACTGGGACGACCCAGAGGGATGGTATGGGGAGGGAGGAGGGAGGAGGGTTCAGGATGGGGAACACATGTATACCTGTGGTGGATTCATTTTGATATTTGGCAAAACTAATACAATTATGTAAAGTTTAAAATTACATAAAATTAAAAAAAAACTTTAAATGGATAAAAAAAAAAAGAGAGAGACTTGTATATAGCATTCTTACTAACTTAAGGTTTTATAAGACAAAATCAATTCAGAATATTACTGAACATGCAAGCCATCCCATTTGTATCTTAAAATATATTCAAGGTCATGTTATTAGTTATGACTATCTGCATCAGATAAGCATAGATGTTTGCCATTTGGTATAGAGAACATTATCTAACTGAACCGATGAGGCTGCAATACAGATAATTGAAGTTTTAATTACAGTATTTTGGCACTTAAACAGACTTTAGCTGTAACCTAGGAAACCACTCACTTTTAGATAAAGAAATAGTAAACTCTACACTGTAAGAAATAATGGGAACAACATTAAAAAAAAAAAAAAAAGAAAACAGCAGGAAGACAAAGAAAGAAGTTACAAATTGCACAAAAGCATAAGCAGTCTTTGAGTTGTGTGGGGGAGAAAAGATGGTTTTAAAAAATAAATTTTCAAAGAAATATACATGTATTATAGATTTTTAAACTAGAGTTTATGTTTTGTCCAAACTCTTCTTTCTTAGTTAGAAAAGAAAAGAAGTATAACTTAATAAGGAAAGAAAAGAAGCAACAGTAATTGTAATATTAACACAGACCAAAGATTTAGATTCGATACTCAGTTCAATCTCTGTTACTTGTTCTGTTATATTGAGGATGTGGTTAAATATTTTAAGCATCAGTTTTCTCCTATATAAAATATAAATACATATTTGGAAAAATTTCTGGGAAGAGTATAGGGAAATATGTTTTAAAAGTTTTCACATCTTTTCAAGATAATAGATACTAAAATATCTTAGCACAATTGCATTGTTAAAATATTTTATTAATGTTCTCTACCTTCTTCCTGAACTATTGTCAGTGTGAACATATGTACTCTTGGTATCTAGCGCAAGATCAATTCTGGAACTGCGTGTTTTAAGGACATATGGAGAACCTCTTGCTGATTTCCTTATCTCATTTCTGAGTATTTGTCTTTTGTATTTCACCTTCCTTTCTTCTATGATCCCCTGTATCTTAAAGGAAATTCCTACTCTGTGTTTCTGGTTTGTATTTCCTATGCTCTTGGGAATAGGTGCCTTGAAATGTAAAACTGTATGCAATCTAAAACATTACTTATAAAGATTAAAGCTTACCTATAAAAACTTGATTAAAGACTCTTGACTTTTTCTGCCTACCAGCTCAAAGCTGTCATTGTCATAAACTGTCCAGTCTTAACCAGTTTACTACCTTAAAATGATCTTCCTTATAAGTATCTCCCCCATATCCTAAAATGCTATAAATCATTTTGTTTGAGCCATTAGCTAAAAGCCTATCAAAGAGGTATTCTCCCTATAAATCTAATAAACTAAGATTTGCATGATCAATAGAATTTTCCCCCAATTGTCTTTTGAAGTGTTAATAATAGACAACAGAAATTATGGTAATGAGTTCAGGGAGAGGATTATATTATTAAATTTAATTTAATCATATTCTCAGGAATGCACCTGAAACTCTCAAAGTTCAAGAAGGTAATAGAAGCTCTAGAAAAGAGCTGACTTTTTTGGTAAACTCTAGAATAAGAATTATATTTTGTATTTTGAAAATAATCATTTCTGTATGTAAGTCTAGGTTTTAAGAAACACTTGTGATAATCTTGGGCAAGATAAGTACATTGTGTGTATCAGTTTATATACTTGATTCATAGTAGATGCTCAATGAATAGCAACTTTTATGATGAATATCCCTTTTATGACATATATACTGCCAATAAAAGCAATATGAATTCACGAGTTCACTGAAAGCTATAACTCTATTTCTTCATAATTACCTAATTTTGTTAGAGTTAGATAAATAATCATTTTTTGATGATGATTATATAAATACATACTCTGTCTGAATATTGATACCCAAGAGCATATTTTATTCAAGTGATTAGTAAGGTAGTGCCATTGACTTTTTTTTATTTTAATTTTTAATTGAAGGATAACCATTATACAATGTTGCATTGGTTTCTTCTGTACAACAGTATGAATCATAAGTACACATCTATCCCCTACCTCTTGGGCCCCCCTCTCACCCTACCATTTCACTACTCTAGATTGTCGCAGATCACCAGCTGAGCAACTTTCCACTAGCTATCTATTTTACATATGGTAAGGTTGGTACAAAAGTAATTGCAGTTTTGGATCATGAACTTTAAATCATTATAAGTATGTTTGTGCTTAGTCGCTCAGTCATATCCAACTATCTGTGACTTTATGAATTGTAGTACACCAGGCTCCTCTGTTTATGGGATTCTCCAGGCAACAATACTGGAATGGCTAGCCATTCCCATCTCCAGGGAATCTTCCAGACCCAGAGATCGAACCTAGGTCTCCCACATTGCAGGCAGATTCTTTACCATCTAAGCCACCAGGGAAGGTAGTCACAAATAAATCTTTATTAATGAAATTTGGAACCATTACAGTCAATACATTTTTGTCAATGAGAAATAAGTTTGTTTAATTGTATAGCATTAAAATCCATGCTTCAGGTTTCAAAGAACTCGTAGAAAGTATTTTTTGCCTCCTGCTGGTTGGGGAACCATTTTCTCAGAAAACACTTGTTGAGATGCTTGAAACAGTGGTAGTTAGTTGGTGAGAGGTCAGATGAATATGGTGGATGAGGCAAAACTTCCTAGCCCAATTTGTTGAACTTTCAAAGAGCTGGCTGTCTTATGTATCTTCAGGCATCGTCATGCAGAAGACTTGGTCTGTTGACCAATACTGGCTGCAAACACTGGAGTTTTTGGTGCATTTCATTGATTTGCTGAGCATACTTCTCAAATGTAGTGGTCTCCCCAGAATTCAGAAAGCTTAGTGGATCAGATGGGCAGCAGACCACCCAACAGTGAACATAAGCTTTTTTGGGTGCAAGTTTGGCCTTGGTAAGTACTTTGGAGCTTCTTCTCAGTCCAATCACTGAGCTGGAAATCACTGGTTGTCTTATTAAAATCCACTTTTCATTGCATGTCACAATGGACTGAGAAATGGCTCATTGTTATTGCATAGAATAAGAGAAGATGACACTTCAAAATGATTTTTTCTTTTTTTGGTTCAGTTCATGAAGCACCCACTTATCAAGCTTTTTCATCTTTCCAATTTGCTTAAATACCGAATGACCATAGAATGGTTGACCTTGAGTTCTTTGGTAATGTCTCTTGTAGTTATAAGAGTATCAGCTTTGATGATGCTCTCAGTTGGTTGTTGTCAACTTCCATTGGTCATCGATTATGCTCCTCATCTTCAAGCCTCTCAAGTTTCCTTTGCAAAACTGCTTGAACCACCATTGCACTGTACATTCATCAGCAATTCCTGAACCAAATTCTTTGTTGATGTTGCGAGTTGTCTCTGCTGCTTTACAACTCATTTTTTTTTCATCTTTTTAATTTTTTTTAATTATGAAAATATTATAACTCATTTACAGGAGACTTGGCAAATACAGAATAAAATTACATATAGTTCTACTACATATTACAATTGCTTGTTTTAAGTAGATAAATGAAGGTTTTTAGTTGGAGTTTCAATATTAAACTCTCAGAAATTAATAGAATTCACGTACAGAGAAGTAGAATTAAAATGATATATAACTGCTGCTGCTGCTAAGTCTCTTCAGTCATGTCCGACTCTGTGTGACCCCATAGAAGGCAGCCCACCAGGCTCTTCCATCCCTGGGATTCTCCAGGCAAGAACACTGGATTGAGTCGCCATTTCCTTCTCCAATGCATGAAAGTGAAAAGTGAAAGTGAAGTTGCTCAGTCGTGTCCCACTCTTAGTGACCTCATGGACTGCAGCCTACTAGGCTCCTCTGTCCATGGGATTTTCCAGGCAAGAGTACTGGAGTGGTGTGCCATTGCTATCTCCATGCTATATAACATAACCACATTTATTTAAGAAAACATTTAAGTATCAAATGGCAAGTTTCAACAATGCAGAACTGCAATTACTTTTGCACTAATCTATATTTCATTGGAAGGAATGATGCTAAAGCTGAAACTCCAGTATTTTGGCACCTCATGCGAAGAGGTGACTCATTGGAAAAGACTCTGATGCTGGGAGGGATTGAGGGCAGGAGGAAAAGAGGACGACAGAGGATGAGATGGCTGGATGGCATCACAGACTCTATGAATGTGAGTTTGAGTGAACTCCAGGAGATGGTGATAGACAGGGAGGCCTGGCATGCTGCAATTCATAGGGTCCAAAGAGTCAGACACGACTGAGCAACTGAACTGAGCTGAATATATATTTCAATATTAACACATATATAAGGAAGGACAAGGAAGCCTGGCGTGCTGCAGTCCATGGGGCGGCAAAGAGTTGGACACAACTTAAGGACTGAACAACAAATTATTGACTCTCTTTTTGATAGATATTGGCCTATTCAGCTAATCTTTATCCTTGTGAAAATTTTGATGTTCGTGTCTTTCAAGTAATCATCCCACAAATAGGTTGATAAATATAATATTAAAATACTCTAATACACCTATTTTGTGTGTGGAATATATTAGTTTAGAACTAGCTAGATTGATTTGTGAATCTCATAGAGTTCAGTGTATAAATAGAGCTGGTGACCTTCTAGGGAATTTAATTCTTGTTTGTTTAATTATTTAGAGACTTAGTACTAATGAGATGATAATAATAAGTTCTTGGTTGAAATGTCACAGTTATCAGCCAGATTTGCATGAAAGAAAAATATAATAAAATAAACCCATAGGCATAAAATGCCCTCCTAACTTTTCCCAAGTACTATAATAAAAAAGAGAGAGAACAGACCTGCAAGAGTGCAGCTGATGGTACAAACCAATTACCTACATACTAGCAATTATTAAAATTGTTATAAGCTGGCAGTGGTAAATATTATTACTACATGCATATATGCAGGTGAATTTATCCTATTCAAGAATGTACAGAAGGCTGTAAGTAGCAGGAATATATTAGCATCCCAATATCTGTTTAGAAGCACGTCGTTTTTGTTCTTCCTTTTCCTTTTCACCCAGCAGGCATTTCTTTGCTTATGAATCAATCCAAATTTTGTTGGAAAAGTAATTAAAATGTAAGCTCAAGTTGTCCATTACACATTTCTCTTTAAGTATCCAGTACTTAATACTGATTTTTTTTGATGTGATCTACATTGTTTAGGGAGTGATTCAGTAAAGTGCTCATTATGGGAGGAGGCAAATTTTAGACATATGTAGCTGGTAACATTGGCTAGTTGAATGAATGAAGAAACGAAAAAGGATGACTCAAGATGAGTGGAACAATAGTAATGCCATACATTTTGATAGGAAATGAGTGAGCAACGAGATGATTTGAGGGAGAAGAAAGTAAGCTCAGGGTTAGCTATAGTAAGATTGAGTCTCTAATGAGTGTTTAACTGTGTCTATTTAGCAGAATTTAAAATATACATCATTGAACCTCAAGGAAGTCAGGGCTGTATGAAACAAGAAATGTGCTTTAAATAAACTATACAATCTTTCAGATCACACATTTCCTGATTTTCTGATTCTGCATCTTTCATTGTATATTAGTCTACTTGGACTGAAATAGCAAAATACTATATACACTAGATGTTTTACACAGCCTAAGTTTATTTTCTCACAGTTCTGGAGAAGTACATGATCAAGGTTTCGACTGGTTTAGTTTATGATGAGAGCACTTTTTCTGGCTTGCAGGTGGCCTCTTTTCTCTTTTTCTTTTTTATTTTCTTTCTTTCTTTTTTTTTTTTTTTTAGAATATGGTTGATTTACAAAGTTGTGTCAGTTTCTGCTGCACAGCAAAGTGAATTAGTGAGTCTTTTTTAGATTCTTTTCCCATTTAGGTCATTGCTACTGCTGCTAAGTCTGCTAAGTCACTTCAGTCGTGTCTGACTCTGTGCGACCCCATAGACGGCAGCCCACCAGGCTCCCCCGTCCCTGGGATTCTCCAAGCAAGAACACTGGAGTGGGTTGCCATTTCCTTCTCCAATGCATGAAAGGGAAAAGTGAAAGTGAAGTTGCTCAGTCGTGTCCGACTCTTAGCGACTCCATGGACTGCAGCCTACCAGGCTCCTCCATCCATGGGATTTTCCAGGCAAGAGTACTGGAGTGGGTTGCCATATATATAGTAGTGTGCATATGTCAATCCCAAGCTATCTCTTCTTCCTCCTTTTCCCCTTGGTAACCTTCAGACAGCCTCCTTCTTGCTATGTCCTCATGTAGTCTTTTCTCTGTACATGCATGTGGAGAAAGAGAAAACTCTTGGTGTTACTTCTTAAAAGGACATTAATCCTATTGGATCACACACCTTTGTGACCTCACTTGGCCTTTACAAGTTATCTTTATTGGTTTTGATATCACAGTATATTTATTTTCTTTACTTACACTGCCTAATTATAATTAAAATATTTTAATATGAGTTTAGAAAACTAAGCAGGAATGATCATTTGACATTTTTGGTATTCGTAAGCTAGGTAGACACTGACAAATCCTGACCTATGGTATCTCAGAACACTCACCAATTAAATGAAGTTTGTCTTCATGGAAAACTGTGGCTTATTAAGGCATGTTAAATGGCCTCAGGGTGCGTGCATCTGAAGCTAAAGCACAAGGCATTGTTCATCCCTCATGTTCTAGCAGCTGTTTAATGAAAAGTGCCAGCTCAGTGTGTAGTTAATCTATCTAATAATTAATATAACAGCAGCCTGGGACCAATGCGCATATAACTCCAAAGTCCTTGTTCATTTGCAAATTGATACAGAGACTTGATTTTAGAGCCCGTTTGTTACTTGGGAAGGAGAAAGAGATACTTAAGATTCTAAATATCAAGGCTTCTATTTGATCACATTTCATTTGAATACACCACATAAAACAGAATTTAAAAGGATAATGCTTATGAGTGTAATATAGAAAATTAATCTCCTTATGGTTATTAAGATACACATGTTCACTTCAAGGCAAAGGGAGGCCAGCATGTTTTATGTGCACAAAGTAGCCTAATTTGAGAGCAAAGCTCTTTCTAATGTCCTTAATTATATAAATTCCTTTAATTTATCTATGTTATAATCTACTCAAAAGATGTCTAATATGGGGAAAAATGTCAAATTGACTGCTTGATATTTTTTTAAATTCTAATTAAAATTTTTTCCTAACCTATTAGTTTCTTGGTTACAAGCAATGTAAGATTCTGAGGTGCTTTCCAAAGGTCAAGAATTGGAAGTAAATATTAACCCCAGAAGCACAAAATAATGAACATTGTGAAGGAAAAGTTTAGTTTGAACCAAGAAATATTTTAATGTTATTGTTGCAGTTATGTTTAATAAACAAGTATAAATCAGAATAAGTCTCAGTCTCTGTGCACTTAAGACACCCTTTAAGATAATTGATTAACCCATTAAATAAATATTTGTTGCTATTGTTGTTGTAATCACACCTGTGAAACCATTTTGTAACAATGAGAGGAGTTTCCCTTAAAATGTCAAAGAGATACTATATGACTAGAAATTCCATTTCCCAAAGAAATAAAAATATATGTTCATATAAAATCTTATAAAGACAGGGTGCTCAGGGTGGTGCACTGGGATGACCCAGGGGGATGGGATGGGGAGGGAATTGGGACGGGGGGTTCAGAATGGGGAACACATGTACACCCATGGCGGATTCATGTTAATGTATGGCAAAACCACCACAATATTGTAAAGTAATTAGCCTCCAATTAAAATAAATAAATTTAAAATATAAAAATATAGAAATCTTTAAAAAAATAAAATAAAGAAATGTTCAAAGACAAATTATTCATAGTAACTCCAAATGTCCATCAAATGATACATGGGTAAACACGATATAATGTTATTCCATATTAAAAAGGAAAAAAGTACTGAAATTTGCTACAAAGTAGATTAATGGTCACTAGGGCTAGGAGAGAGTTGGAGGGGAGAATGGGAATGGGGAGTTACTCTTGATGGATACAGGACTTCTTTTTAGGATGATGACAATATTCTAAAGTAGATTGTGATGATGGCTGCACAGTTCTGAGGTAAACTGAACAATTCTATTTATATTATATATATATATATACAATATTGTATACACATATATAGATCTTGAGTGCTGTCTGATATAAAAACTCATTCTAAAGCAGGAAAATGCTATCTTTGGCAAAAATAATTTCCTACAATACCAAAGATAATTTTCTAGAATAATATTTCTCCAGAGGTCAAAACTGAGATCAGATTGATTATATTACTTGCAGCCAAAGATGCAGAAGCTCTATACAGTCAGCAATAATAAGACCAGAGGCTGACTGTGGCTCAGATCATGAACTCCTTGTTGCACAATTCAGACTTAAATTGAAGAAAGTAGATATGACATAAATCAAATCCCTAATGATTACACAGTGGACATGACAAATAGATTCAAGGGATTAGATCTGATAGACAAGGGTGCCTGAAGAACTGTGGACAGAGATTCTTAACATTTGTGATGATAAAAATCTGTGGTGATCAAAACCATCCCCAAGAAAAAGAAATGAAAAAAGGCAAAATAGTTCTCTGAGGAGGCCTTAGAAATAGCTGAGAAAAAAAGAGAGGTGAAGGGCAAGGGAGAAAAGCAAAGATAAATCTATCTGAATGCAAAGTTCCAAAGAATATCAAATAGAGATAAGAAAGCCTTCCTAAGTGATCAATGCAAAGAAACAGAGGTAAACAATAGAATGGGAAAGACTAGAGATCTCTTCAAGAAAATTAGAGATTCCAAGGGAACATTTCATGCAAAGATGGGCACAATAAAGGACAGAAATGGTATGGACCTAACAGAAGCAGAAGATATTAAGAAGAGGTGGCAAGAATACACAGAACTATCCAAAAATGTTCTTAATGACCCAGATAACCACAAGAGTGATCATTCACATAGAGCCAAATCCTGGAGTACAAAGTCAAGTGGGCCTTAGGAGGTATCACTATTAACAAAGCTAATGGAGGTGATGGAATCTAGCTGAACTATTTCAAATCCTCAAAGATGATGCTGTGAAAATGCTGCACTCAATAGGCCAGCGAATTTGGGAAACTCAGCAGTGGCCACAGGACTGGAAAGGGTCAGTTCTCATTCCAATCCCAAAGAGAGGCAATGTCAAAGACTGTTCAAACTAACAGACAATTACACTCATTTCACATGTTAGCAAAGTAATGCTCAAAATTCTCCAATCTAGGCTTCAACAGTATGCCAACCAAGAATTTTCGGACGTTCAATCTGGATTTAGAAAAGGAACCAGAGACCAAATTGCCAACATCCATTGGATCATAGAAAAAGCAAGAGAATTCCAAAAAAGACATTTACTTCTGCTTCATTAACTACGCTAAAGCCATTGACTGTGTGGATCACAAAAAACTGTGGAAAAATCTTAAAATGATGAGAACACCAGACCACCTTACCTGCCTCCTGGGAAATCTGTATGCAGGTCAGCAAGCAACAGTTAGAACTGGACATGGAACAACAGACTGGTTACAAAGTGGGAAATAAATATTTCAAAGCTGTATATTGTCACCCTGCCTATTTAACTTATATGCAGAGTACATCATGCAAAATGCCAGGGTGAAGAAACGCAAGCTGGAATCAAGTTTGTTGGGAGAAATATCAATAATCTCAGCTATGCAGATGACACTACCTTTATGGCAGAAAGCCAAGAAGAAGTAAAGAGCCTCTTGATGTATGTGAAAGAGGAGAGTGAAGCTGGTTTAAAACTCAACATTGAAAAAAAAATGAAGATCATGGCATGTGGTCCCATCACTTCATGTCAAATAAATGGGAAGACAATGGAAAGAGTGAGCGATTTTATTTATTGGGCTCCAAAAATCACTGCAGATTATGATTACAGCCATCAAATTAAAGGACAATTTCCCCTTGGAAGAAAAGCTGTGACAAACCTAAACATATTAAAAAGTAGTGACATTAATTTGCTGACAAAAGTCCACATATTCAAAGCCATAGATTTTCCAGTAGTCACACACAGATGTGAAAGTTGGACCATAAAGAAGGTTGAGCACCAAAGAATTGATGCTTTTGAACTGTGGAGTTGGAAAAGACTCTTGAAAGTCCCATGGACTGCCAGGAGATCAAAACAGTCAATTCTAAAGGAAATCAATCCTGAATATTCATTTTAAAAACTGATGTTGAAGCTGAAGCTCCAATACTTGAGCCATCTGATGCGAAGAGCAGATTTATTAGAAAAGACCCTGATGCTGGGAAATATTGAAGGCAGGTGGAGAACGGGATGACATAGGATGAGGTGGTTGGATGGCATCATCGACTCAATGGACTTGAGTTTGAGCATCCTCCAGGAGACAGTTGAGCTGCAGCCTGGCATGCTGCAGTCCATGGGGTTGCAAAGACGTGGACATGACTGAGTGACTGAACAATAGCAAATATTTATGTTCCAAAGATCAGTCTTTCAGTCGTGTCCAACTGTTTGCGACCCCATGAATCGCAGCATGCCAGGCCTCCCTGTCCATCACTAACTCCCGGAGTTCACTCAGACTCACGTCCATTGAGTCAGTGATGCCATCCAGCCATCTCATCCTCTGTCGTCCCCTTCTCCTCTTGCCCCCAATCCCTCCCAGCATCAGAGTCTTTTCCAATGAGTCAACACTTCACAGGAGGTAGCCAAAGTACTGAAGTTTCAGCTTCAGCATCATTCCTTACAAAGAAATCCCAGGGCTGATCTCCTTCAGAATGGACTGGTTAGATCTCCTTGCAGTCCAAGGGACGCTCAAGAGTCTTCTCCAACACCACACTTCAAAAGCATCAATTCTTCGGCGCTCAGCCTTCTTCACAGTCCAACTCTCACATCCATACATGACCACAGGAAAAACCATAGCCGTGACTAGACGAACCTTTGTTGGCAAAGTAATGTCTCTGCTTTTCAGTATGCTATCTAGATTGGTCATAAATTTCCTTCCAAGGAGTAAGCGTCTTTTAATTTCATGGCTGCAGTCACCATCTGTAGTGATTTTGGAGCCCAGAAAAATAAAGTCTGACACTGTTTCCACTGTTTCCCCATCTATTTGCCATGAAGTGGTGGGACCAGATGCCATGATCTTCGTTTTCTGAATGTTGAGCTTTAAGCCAATTTTTTCACTCTCCACTTTCAATTTCATCAAGAGGCTTTTTAGTTCTTTTTCGCTTTCTGCCATAAGGGTGGTGTCATCTGCATATCTGAGGTTATTGATGTTTCTCCTGGCAATCCTGATTCCAACTTGTGCTTCCTCCAGTCCAGCATTTCTCATGATGTACTCTGCATATAAGTGAAATAAACAGGGTGACAATATACAGCCTTAATGTACTCCTTTTCCTATTTGGAACCAGTCTGTTGTTCCATGTTCAGTTCTAACTGTTGCTTCCTGACCTGCATACAGATTTCTCAAGAGGCAGATAAGATGGTCTGGTATTCCCATCTCTTTCAGAATTTTCCACAGTTTATTGTGATCCACATAGTCAAAGGCTTTGGCATAGTCAATAAAGCAGAAATAGATGTTTTTCTGGAACTCTCTTGCTTTTTCCATGATCCAGAGGATGTTGGCAATTTGATCTCTGGTTCCTCTGCCTTTTCTAAAACGAGCTTGAACATCAGGAAGTTCATGGTTCACGTATTGCTGAAGCCTGGCTTGGAGAATTTTGAGCATTACTTTACTAGCGTGTGAGATGAGTGCAATTGTGCGGAAGTTTGAGCATTCTTTGGCATTGCCTTTCTTTGGGATTGGAATGAAAACTAACCTTTTTCAGTCCTGTGGCCACTGCTGAGTTTTCCAAATTTGCTGGCATATTGAGTGCAGTACTTTCACAGCATCATCTTTCAGGATTTGAAATAGCTCAACTGGAATTCCATCACCTCCACTAGCTTTGTTCGTAGTGATGCTTTCTAAGGCCCACTTGACTTCACATTCCAGGATGTCTGGCTCTAGGTGAGTGATCACACCATCGTCATTATCTGGGTCATGAAGATCTTTTTTGTATAGTTCTTCTGTGTATTCTTGCCAAAAGTCAAATCTAAATATACTCAATATCAGGATTCTAAACTATTCATATATATGCAAGCAAAATTTTCTCAATTTTTATCATATTTTAATGAAAATAAATTCAAGAATCAAAAATAAAAACAACATAGAAATGTACTCCAAAACAAAACTTCACACACACACAAACATATGAACATGGATTTAGGAAGAAAGGAAGAAAGGCTTGGAACATGTGTTCTGAGAAAGTCAGCCAAACATTTCAGAAAAGAAGCTTGATGAAACAAATGTCTAAATTCAAGGATATATTTGGTGATAACTGAGGTAATAACCTACCTAAAATCTATCTCTGATTGTTATTTTTATACAGGGAAAATGTGTGGTAAGGTATGGATAAATAAAATATTGTTACTTAAAGACAGAAGATTACTAATAAAGTTTTTCATAAATGCACACACAAACTATTTTAATAAAGCAGGCATGGCCTTACTTCACATAACATAATAAATTATGACACACAGGAAATTTAACATTCACTACTGTTATCAAATATACAGTCCTAATTCAGAGTTCCACAAATGCTCCCTTAGTGTGAAACTCAAGAATAAACGTATGTGTTTTACTGAAAAAAAACCATTAAGTTTAGCCTTCCAATTTATTTCCAGTTCAAAATTAATTTTCTAGTGATTTTCTATTGCAATAATCAGTCACCTATTTAAAGTATAGTTTGGATGAAGTATAGTATACTCTGGATGAAGCAGAAGCTGGAATCAAGATTGTTGGGAGAAATATCAACAACCTCAGATGACACCACCCTTATGGCAGAAATATCAATAACCGCAGATGACACCACCCTTACGGCAGAAAGTGAAGAGGAACTAAATGGCCTCTTGATGAAAGTGAAGGGGGAGAGTGAAAAAGTTGGCCTAAAGCTCACCATTCAGAAGACTAAGATCATGGCATCTGGTCCCATCACTTCATGGCAAATAGATGGAGAAACAGTGGAAACAGTTGTCAGACTTTATTTTTTGGGGGCTGCAAAATCACTGCAGATGGTGATTGTAGCCATGAAATAAAAGACACTTACTCCTTGGAAGAAAAGTTATGACCAACCTAGACAGCATATTCAAAAGCGGAGACATTACTTTGCCAACAAAGGTCCGTCTAGTCAAGGCTATGATTTTTCCAGTGGTCATGTATGTATGTGAGAGTGGACTACAAAGAAAGCTGAGTACCTAAGAATTGATGCTTTTGAACTGTGGTGTGGAGAAGATTCTTGAGAGTCCCTTGCACTGCAAGGAGATACGACCAGTCCATCCTAATGGAAATCAGTCCTGATATGTTCATTGGAAGGACTAGTGTTGAAGCTGAAACACCAATGCTTTGTCCTCCTGATGCAAACAACTGACACATTGGAAAAGACCCTGATGCTGGGAGGGATTGGAGCAGGAGGAGAAGGGATTACAGAGGTTGAGATGGCTGGATGGTATCACCAACTCAATGGACATGAGTTTGACTAAACTCCAGGAGTTGGTGATGGACAGGGAGGCCTGGCTTGCTGCAATTCATGGGGTCGCAAACAGTTGGACACGACTGAGCGATTGAACTGAACTGAACTGAACTGATATCATTTTGAGGAGGAGATAATGAGGAAAAAGAAGAAATGAAATAATGTAATAAAGTTAATTGGGTGACCAACAAAATTTTATACAATTCCTTCATAATATGACTTATTTTTTCTTGATAGTCTTTGTCATACAAATTTTCCTTCATTTGGTGGACTTACACAAAATTTACAAACCATATTATACAATATCTTTCCTCCATGACTTGATACATATTTCCTTTTACTATGTCTGTATTCTTAGGGGATGATCAATGAAGAAGGAAAAAGTGATAATATGGGAGAGGAAGAATTCTAGAATACTACACAAAAGTAGATGAGAAGATATGGATTTTACTCCAAAAGGGGAGAATTTGGCTCATGCCAAAAGTAAGAACATTTCATCTACAGCAATGGGAAGGAAGGCACAGTATAAATGTAGACAGATCTGTAATGACATTGGTGGCATCATGTAGATATTCTCTAGCTTACGCCTATTTTCTATGAGAAATAGGAACCCAAGTCCTCTTGGGTGAGGTCAGACTAAACAGTTTGACATAGGAGTCTATTGAATGGGAAAGTTATTGTCCTATGGGAAAGTAATAGGATCTACAGAGTACTAAGAGTCTACCTACATTTAGGAATGATTCATTTAATTGAAGCCAGTTGAATGAGTTATGAGTTTTTTCTTTAATTATATTCAACTGAATGAGAATAAGTATGAAGCAGAAAACACTGGATTTAACTGAGACTTTTTCTGTTGAGTACTAAGAAGAGAGAAAAGAACAAGACGTGAATACATGAAGTGATTACCATAATCATCACAGTGGACTCTGTATCTAAGGGGATCAAAGAGTTCAGAGAACTGAATCATGTCTGGGTGTACTGAGTGAATAAGAAATAAGATAAATAAAACTGGATTGGAAAGAATGGGAATAAGTCAAAGGTTAGACCCTCTAGGAATCAAGGAAGCAGTTCTGTGAACTCTCGTCAACTGTGTTTCATGCCTGAGCTTAGAAACTGCTTTGTTGTTGTTTTCTTTGATATTTTTATAATAACAGAGGATAAAGAGAAAAGACCCTAAAGTATAATAAAAGGAAAGGAAGTACTAAGCGACACCCAGGTCAGTGCTATTCCTTCATATGGTAACTATCACTTGAGAGGCCTTCAGAAAAAAAAAAAAAAAATTCTTGGGGAGCACTAAATTTCAGTTTGGGTTGAAACATTAAGGGAATACACACAATAGTTTAATGATATAGGAGACTTTGCTGACATGAAAACTTCAGTTTCAGAGAGTGCAAGTGGAAGAGTTTTAATAGAGGAGTATCAGTTCAGTTCAGTCGCTCAGTCGTGTCCGACTCTTTGTGACCACATGAATCACAGCAAGCTAGGCCTCCCTGTCCATCACCAACTCCTGGAGTCTACTCAAACGCATGTCCATTGAGTCGGTGATGCCATCCAGCCATCTCATCCTCCTTTGTCCCCTTCTCCTTCTATCCCTAATCCCTCCCAGCATCAGGGCCTTTTCCAATGAGTCAACTCTTCACATCAGGTGGCCAAAGTATTGGAGTTTCAGCTTCAACATCAGTCCTTCCAGTGAACACCCAGGACTGATCTCCTTTAGAATGGACTGGTTGTATCTCCTTGCAGTCCAAGGGACTCTCAAGAGTCTTCTCCAACACCACAGTTCAAAAGCATCAATTCTTCGGCACTCAGCTTTCTTCACAGTCCAACTCTCACATCCATACATGACTACTGGAAAAACCGTAACCTTGACTAGACGGACCCTTGTTGCCAAAGTAATGTCTCTGCTTTTCAATATGCTAGGTTGGTCTTAACTTGCCTTCCAAGGAGTAAGCGTCTTTTAATTTCATGGCTGCAATCACCATCAGACCTTTTAGAACTAACACCCAAAAAAGATGTCATGTTCATTATAGGGGAGTGGAATACAAAAGTAAAAAGTCAAGAAACACCTGGAGTAACAGGCAAATTTGGCCTTGGAATATACAGTGAAGCAGGGCAAAGGCTAATAGAGTTTTGCCAAGAGAACACACTGGTCATAGCAAACACCCTCTTCCAACAACACAAGAGAAGACTCTACACATGGACATCACCAGATGGTCAACACCGAAATCAGATTGATTCTATTCTTTGCAGCCAAAGATAGAGAAGCTCTATACAGTCAGCAAAAACAAGACTGGGAGCTGACTGTGGCTCAGACCATGAACACAGTATTGACAAATTCAGACTTAAAGAAAGTAGGGAAAAACACTAGACCATTTAGGTATGACCTAAATCAAATCCCTTATGATTATACAGTGGAAGTGAGAAATAGATTTAAGGGACTAGATCTGATAGACAGAGTACCTGATGAACTATGGACAGAGGTTCGTGACATTGTACAGGAGACAGGGATCAAGACCATCCCCAAGAAAAAGAAATGCAAAAAAGCAAAATGGCTGTCTGAGGAGGCCTTACAAATAGCTGTGAAAAGAAGAGAAGCAAAAAGCAAAGGAGTAAAGGAAAGATATAGCCATCTGAATGCAGAGTTCCAAAGAATAGCAAGGAGAAATAAGAAAGCCTTCCTCAACGATCAATGCAAAGAAATAGAGGAAAACAACAGAATGGGAAAGACTAGAGATCTCTTCAAGAAAATTAGAGATAGAAGAATATATGTGTGTGTTAAAAATATATATTTTAACTTATCTTAAGTAAATTAAATTTTGAAAATAATAAATAAAAAACAGATTAACTTCAGAGATCCTGAGTG
Source organism: Bos indicus x Bos taurus (assembly GCF_003369695.1). Classification (NCBI taxonomy): domain Eukaryota; kingdom Metazoa; phylum Chordata; class Mammalia; order Artiodactyla; family Bovidae; genus Bos; species Bos indicus x Bos taurus. The sequence continues at coordinate 21,125,803 of NC_040103.1, read as the reverse complement.
CATTCTTAAAAAGAAGTCAACAGGTCATAATTGGTCTTTGTTATATAAATATATGGGAAATTTTTAAACATTTTTGTAGAAACAAATAGACTTTTTAATTACTTTTGAAATTTTTATATGGATAATTGAAGATACACATGAAGTTGCTGGACAAAATAGAGGTCTTCTGTATTTTGCTCAGTGTTCCCTTCAGAATTGTTCTAAACAGCCAAATCCTCAGAAAAGCCCAGAATTTGAGCAATTTTGGGGAAGAACCTTAAAGTCCGTGGGGTAGAACCTTCTACATGGGAGATGATAAGATTGGTCATAGTTTCCTATGGAGATGAATTTGGAATGAAAAAGTCTGTTTCTTTGGTAGCAAGAATAGGATGCAGATGTTAGTGTGGGTCTGGAGTGCCTAACCTGTTCCACAAAAATCCACCAATCAGTCTCACTGGGAGCAAGGCAATAGGAACCGCTTTTGGAGGGTAGGGTTGGTGAGTGGGACTAGAGTGCCCCTAATTCAAGCCACAAACTTAAGGCAGTTAGAGACTGCTGACTGAAGAAAACTGAAAATAAAAACTGAGCTTTGGGAAAAAATACAAGCTAACACCACCACCCATGCCACTACCAGGCCAGGGGTCCAGGTAAGGTCAGTGAAATTAGAACCAGAATGAGGACTAAAGACATAGGAAAACCCTTGAGAAGGTGAAAACATTCAGAGGGAATTTTAAATATTCATTTAATTAATCTAGCTAGAATTTTACTGATTTTTATAGTTGAAAAGATTAAAATACCTTGAAACAAACATATTTTCTATACCACATAGCAATAGAGATTCATACAGCAAATTAATTTCTATTAGAGAAATAAAATTATAATGACACCCATCAAATTTGTATAGCCAATTCATATCTGCTATACTGGAGTGAAATGTGGTGAGATTTGTGAGCAAGCATTATGTAGCAGGAGGGCAGTGATGCATAACAATGATAATTGAAACAGTTTGGGCTCGATTTTTCTTCTCATATCTTCTGAAATTCATGTATTCTAATTTGGTCTCTGGTAAATGTTGTGGTTTAGTTGCCAGATTATGTCCAATTCTTTTGCGATCCCAGGGACTATAGCCCACCTGGCTCCTCTGTCCACAGGATTTCCCAGGCAAGAACTGGAGTGGCTTGCCATTTCCTCCTCCAGGGGATCTTCCCAACCTAGGAATCAAACCCCCATCTCCACATCTCCTGCACTGCAGGATTCTTTACCACTGAGCCATCAGGGAAGCCCTTTAGTAAATGTTACAGACCTGAAATAGAAATCATGGATCACATTTTTTTTTTCTTTTAAGAAGAATTTGCATATTTCCTAGATGTTACCTGGGCATGTTGCTTTTCAATTTCATTACCTATATTTATCAGTTAAAAACTGCAATGAAAGTGAAGTTAGAGCTTAGTACTACTTAGTAATAATATTGCTATTCATTTACTCATTAACATTTGTATTAAAAAATTTAATCATAGAATATTTGGAAAGCATGGAAAAATGCTTAAAATCATATAATAGACACCCAGGTATTCATGACCAGATTAAACACATGATAATATTTTGCCTTCTTTGCTTCATGTTTGTTTATTTATAAGAAATGAAATCAGATAGATTGAGCCACACTTCTTCATATTTCCCATTCTTCCTCAGACAAAAAGTAATACCTGATCATCAGAAGTTACTGTGCATTCTTCACAATAGAGATTTTATGCTTTTCTTAAAATGTTGAACAAAGTAATTTTATTTCTTATTTGTATTTCAATGAACATAAATAGATTTGGCTCCCTAAAAACTTGTTTTTTGCCATTCAAAATTAAATTTGTGGTCTTATTCATATTGTTCAGTTCAGTTGCTAAGTTATGTCCGACTCTTTGCAACCCCATGAATCGCAGCACACCAGGCCTCCCTGTCTATCACCAACTCCCGGAGTACACTCAAACTCATGTCCATCAAGTCAGTGATGCCATCCAGCCATCTCATCCTCTGTTGTCCCCTTCTCCTTCTGCTCCCAATCCCTCCCAGCATCAGGGTCTTTTCCAATGAGTCAACTCTTCACATCAGGTGGCCAAAGTATTGGAGTTTCAGCTTCAGCATCAGTCCTTCCAAGGAACACCCAGGACTGATCTCCTTTAGAATAGACTGGTTGGATCTCCTTGCAGTCCAAGGGACTCTCAAGAGTCTTCTCCAACACCACAGTTCAAAAGCATCAATTCTTCGGTGCTCAGCTTTCTTCACAGTCCAATTCACACATCCATACATGACCACTGGAAAAACCATAGCCTTGACTAGATGGACCTTTGTTGGCAAAGTATGTCTCTGCTTTTGAATATGCTATCTAGGTTGGTCATAACTTTCCTTCCAAGGAGTAAGCGTCTTTTTATTTCATGGCTGCAGTCACTATCTGCAGTGATTTTGGAGCCCCTCAATTAAGTCTGACACTGTTTCCCCATCTATTTGCCACGAAGTGATGGGACCAGATGCCATGATCTTAGTTTTCTGAATGTCGAGCTTTAAGCCAACTTTTTCACTCTCCTCTTTCACTTTCACATTGTTAACCACAGCTAAATCCATTAATATGAACTGATACCTTCTATTGTATTTGCAGGCTTTGTGTGCTTAGTCATGTCTGACTCTTTGAGACTCCCATGGAATGTAGCCTGCCAGGCTCCTCTATTCATGGGGATTCTCCAGGCAAGAATACAGGAGTGGGTTGCCATGTCCTCCTCCAGGGGATCCTCCCAACCCAGGGATCGAACCCAGATTGAACGTGAATTAACAACTTTTTTAGTGACTATTTTTTCACTGAAGTAAATTTGATAGGTATCATGTAGCCAGTAATGACAGTTGGTCATTAGATACAATTGCTTGCCTTTTCTTAAAATGCTGCTCAGTTAAGGGAACTTTATTCTGTGAGTCATCAAGACTCCACATATTAGACAAATGGGATTTTCCTACAGAAAAACTCCAGTCCACTTACCCACTAATCAGCAATTTTGATGATTTTCTGTTGCAAAAAAATGTAACCTAAGTTCATCATAATGTTACTCCCCTCTCTCTGTGATCTTTGTCAGATCAAGTCTATTCTTAAGTCTCATTTTTCCCAAGCACAGCCCAGGCCTCTAAGGGTACTCAGAGGACCATAAAAGCCAATAGTTAACTTTCTCCCTTTCAAACCTGTGCATCTCCATAATATCCTTCTTCTCCACCTTCTTTTATGTTCCTATGGAAAATCCTCCCACAAACTTCAAGGCCCAGTTTATGCTTTCCTTCCACAAATCTTTATTTCCTTGAACATCAATGACATTTTCTTCTGTGTTCCCACAACTCATTGCTCATTTATTTTTTTCACATTCTGTCTTCTTGCATGTTAATCTGTGATAATGAGTATCTTTAGCTTTGAGAGGCTGGAATCATGATTTCTTTCATGTCTTTGCATACAGTAGGCATTTAACTGTTGTAAGTTGGTTGAATCAAGACTAACAATGTGAACAGTTGCATATCATCTTTGAGAAAATATCAAAATATTTTCTAATAGTGAAATTGAAAAATCAGTCAAGTCGTTAAAATATAGCCTAGATTATTGTTTTAAATAATCAGGTTAAAATCATGGAGTCATATAATCCAAATAATATTTTATTTTTTCCTCCTTTGATTGTATCTTCTCCATTTTGACCTTTTAAGAAAGTGTGAAGAACTTTTGAAAATTGATTTTTCCTCTGAATAAGATTTACACAAAGCCACTGGTTGTTTACAAAGCCATGCATTGCTTTTTAGTCAACCTATCTAATTTGATATTTTGTAAAGAATTGCTTAAACCTCTGGTCCTTGAATTTCATAGAGCAGTACATTGAAAACAAACTGTTTATTTTAATTAAATAGCCTGAAACCCCCCAAGCCCAATCACCAGGCATCTACAATGTAGTTGCATACTTTTCATACTTCTCTGAGTTTATACTGCATTTTCAGGAACCACACAGTGGCTACCTGTTTACTGACATTTCTTAACTAATCCCCAATTATAGAATGATAAGGACATTAAAAGCCTAAGTGAAATAGATCCTTCTTTCATAACAAAAAGAATCAAATCACATTTTCTGCTACAACCCGTGTAAGTCCATCCATAACTGCTGTTATTAACTCTTCTTCCAACATAGGCTTTGTTGTCACAGGTCTTTTCATTGTGTGTTTGCACCTCTGCTTTCAGAAGATGACTTCATGTTTTGGCCTTTCTTTGTAATGAAATTCTGAATATGTTCACTGCAGATTAATCCACTATTTTTTTTATTCACAGGAAAAAAATTGCAAATGCCAGTCTGTTAGTTCTCTGTGTAATGTTTGAAAAACTGTATGTCGGAAGAGCACTCTGCACTCTCCTGGCTCTTTTTTGCTAATATTACATATCTTAGGCTGTGAACTCTTGGATTAGTTTTGGATTCCTCGCATTTTTTCCCCTTCTTTCGTATAAAAATCTGCATGCATTATTATAAAATCCACTTTTTGTGAAAATTTTTTTAGCAACAGGATATATTTTCTCTTGTATGAAATTTTTTCCTTATTAATATCTTGCTCTTTCTTCTTGCTGCTGACAACTCTTCAATTTTATTCATTCAATTTTGACAAGATAGTCTGCATAAACTACAGAACAACTCAGACCAAAAATATATAATGAATTCAAAACTATGTTTCTGACTCTGGGTTAGATATCCCAAGAATTAGAAAAACCCTACTTATGCTAAGGTATGCTGGTTTATTTATTAATTTTATTTTTTGGTGTCTGTGAGCATGTTTGAGATACTCATCACTCCATTTTTCACCTACCATCCTGACTTTTTGGCAAATCCCACCTCTAGACTGGATTAGCTTTTTTTTCCCCCCTGTGTTTGAACAATTTATTGTCTATAGATCTACACTTGTATTGTCAAAGTGTCTTATAAAGATTAACTCTTCTAAGACTCTTGTTTCATCTTAATTACCTTAGTTTCCCCTGATTGTGACCCAATTTGCATGATATCAGAATAAATAAATTCCTACAAAACCTTGCAGTCTTCAAAACTATGGACTAAAAATAATAGAGTTAATGGGAGAATAAAAATTGAATAAGTCTATCACCATCAATTGGAGTTTGTAATCAAAGCACTAACAAAAGACAAATTGTATGAATTTGTAAGGATCTGGTTAATAAGTATTGCTTCTAAAGTATTTAAAAAGTAATATTAAGTTTCTAATATATAGAATAAACCATAGTAAAAAAAATGAACTTTGAAAAAATAAAAGCTAAATTATCTTGACAGAGGGAGTGTAAGGTGGGTTTGAGGCTGTTGTCATGAAGGCAAGAGGAAAATCACCAAGAGCATAGAACACAGAACAAGCCAATAAATACTTTCAAAACTGAGCACACAACCAAATATTGCAAAGGCGAAAAATGTGGGGTGAATCGCCATTATGAACTAGGTTATATTTCTCCAGTCAACACTCAGCTGTGTTAGCATGCTTAGCACTGATGTGGATTCTTGGCAATAACAAAGGTGAACTAATCTGACTTCTGAATTGTACTATCATCCTTCTATTCATCAATTATGTATAAACTAATGTGCTACAGAAATATGCTTCAGAATACATTTGACAAAAGACAGTGAAATAAATGTGGTGTTTCCATAGGAAGAGAACCCTTAAACTGCATAATTATGAAGTTTGCTGTAATTTAATAAAACTGATTCTTCAATGACCATGGAAAATTTACTCACTGAACTCACTGAAATTTATGCAAACATTTACCTTGGCTGACATGTACTCTTCTTACAATTAACAAAATCTTGGAACCTGTTTTTAGGAAATGTTATACATTCCCCTTCAGAAAATCAGATGGAATGGATATTTAAAGAGAAATTCCTGAATAATTTCATAGTGTCTGATGGTGGCTGATCCACTCTCATCATTGTAATAAATACACTTATGTTGAGAATCTTTAATTTGATTTGGTGATATCTTTTTTTTTTTTTGGTGAACCCAAGATCAGAATTGTTCATCATCTTGGAAGAAAGATGATGAATAAGAGAGAGCCTCTCTCCTCATGAATCTCACAAAATAAGTGACTAAGTTTCCAAGTCTTTTATTAATTCTGTATAAGAATTTGGTTATCATTCTCTTAAAAAGCACACTCTACTTTTTCACTATGCTAAATGAAAATAAATGCCCATATGTTTTTTTTATTTTAAATACATCTTTGCATGTTTGCTTTTCTTGGGTTCCTGGCAATGCAGCCAAGCAGAGTCAGAGTTGTTTGAGCAAAAAGGCCCACATCATAGTCTCTGATGTGGTGGAGGAACTTCAGAGAGAAGGAACACCAGCATCTATGATTTCAGGCAACTTACTTCCTTTTCAAATCTGTAATTTTCTCACTTTGTGGAATGCAGAGTTGGACCAGATTACCACTCTTTCCTTTTAGTATAAAAAGCCAGGTCTCTGTTAATATCCTTAAAAACACAAGTTGTATCACTGTCTATAATTATAGGTTTTCAATCTGATAACATTTTCAAATTGAGAAGTTAAGTCAAATGTTTTCTAGTGCAGAAAAAGGGATTATAATGTCAGTAAGGAGGTATGTTTTTGTAATATATAAACAATGATTCAATGTGCTGGAGTGCACGACTACTACCCAACTGAGTTTCCTGCTGCTGCTGCTGCTAAGTCGCTTCAGTCATGTCCGACTCTGTGCGACCCAATAGACAGCAGCCCACCAGGCTCCCCTGTCCCTGGGATTCTCCAGGCAAGAATACTGGAGTGGGTTGCCATTTCCTTCTCCAATGCATGAAAGTGAAAGTGAAGTCTCTCATTCATATCCGACTCCTAGCAACCCCATGGACTGCAGCCTACCAGGCCCCTCCATCCATGGGATTTTCCAGGCAAGAGTACTGGAGTGGGTTGCCATTGCCTTCTCCGACTGAGTTTCCTAATGGCTGCCTATTCATTATAATAAGCATATTATATGTATACACATGCAATTATAAACTTGCACACAAAATACAATTATGAACTTACTCTCTTCCACACATTAAAGTTCAGTTCAGTTCATTCGCTCAGTCATGTCTGACACTTCGCAACCCCATGGGCTGCAGCATGGTAGGCTTTCCTGTCTATCACTAGCTCCCACAGTTTACTCAAACTCATGTCCATTGAGTTGGTGATGCCATCCAGCCATCTCCTCCTCTGCCATCCCCTTTTCCTCTCACCTTCAATCTTTCCCAGTCAGGGTCTTTTCAAATTAGTCAGTTCTTCGCATCAGGTGGCCAAAACATTGGAATTTCAGCTTCAACATCAGTCCTTCCAATGAATATTCAGGACTGATTTCCTTTAGGATGGACTGGTTGGATCTCCTTGCAGTCCAAGAGACTCTCAAGAGTCTTCTCCAACACCACAATTCAAAAGCATCAACTCTTCAGCACTCTGCTTTCTTTATAGCTCACTCTCACATCATTACATGACTACTGGAAAAACCATAGCTGTGACTAGATGGACACATTAAAGTACTTCACATGAATGAGCTCATTTTATATTCACAACCAATGCATGAAAACTGTTACATCACATTTGTACCCATTATATAGATGAGAACATTGAATATTAAAGAATTTAAAGTGACTTGCCTAAATTCACAGAGAACTTGAATTTGAACCCAGGCAGTCTAAATGAATGGCCTGAGCACCAACATATACAGGGTGTCTGATATACAGTTGATAATCTGTAACTCACTAGTATTCATCTAGTCCTCCATAGAAGTTGCCAATACTGGAACAATGTGCAATTGTGCTTCTGATGACCTGAGTTGGAACACCTGTTCAGACGGTTTATTTGTCTATTATTTAGATTAGGTCTACAAGTCAGGTGGGGCATCTTCTGACTGTTAATGGTTTCATACTGGGCACTTTAAACAAGCAAAGAGTGATGACATTACTTATTGAGTGTGTATGGAAGCCTGAAAGGAATCAGTAGACTCAGGGATACTAAGTTCAGTTTGAATCAACTAATCAACGTTGTAAGTTCTAAGCAGGGATTCCTGGATGGCTCAGTAGTAAAGAATCTGCCTGCCAATGCAGGAGACATGAGTTCGATCCCTAGTCCAGGAAGATACCACATGCCACAGAGCAGCTAAGCCCTTGTGTCACTACTTTGAGCCTCTGCTTTAAAGCCCAGGAACTGCAACCACTGAGCCCATGAGTAGCAGCTACTGAATCACAAGTGCCCTAGAGTCTGGGCACCACAACAAGAGAAGCCATTGCAATGAGAAGCCCATGTATCGCAACAAGAGAGTATCCCCTGCTCATCGCAACTATAGAAAAGCCTGCACAGCAAGGAAGACCCAACACAGTGTAAATTTTAAAAATTATTTAAAAAAAGAAATTCTAAGCAAACTTAACTGACTATCCTCTATGTGTATAAAGAGCTAACATGGTATACACTGAATTCCCAAGAAGCAAAATCCTTAGCCTCAAGCTAAGAATAAAAATAGATAACACAATGGAGAAATAACATTATTATGAAAAAATATAGACACCTGAAAAGTAAACTTAAAAAAAATAATTTAAGGTGAAAATACAGGCAGCATTACAACACAGTTCATAAGCAATTACCTGATTAATTGCATATTTAGATAATTAAATTAAAAGATGCTTACTCCTTGGAAGAAAAGTTATGACCAACCTAGATAGCATTTTATAAAGCAGAGGCATTACTTTGCCAACAAAGGTCGGTCTAGTCAAGTCTATGATTTTTCCAGTGGTCATGTATGGATGTGAGAGTTGGATTGTGAAGAAGGCTGAGTGCCAAAGAATTGATGCTTTTGAACTGTGGTGTTGGAGAAGACTCTTGAGAGTCCCTTGGACTGCAAGGAGATCCAACCAGTCCATTCTAAAGGAGATCAGCCCTGGGATTTCTTTGGAAGGAATGATGCTAAAGCTGAAACTCCAGCTTTGGCCACCTCATGCAAAGAGTTGACTCATTGAAAAAGACTCTGATTATGGGAGGGATAGAGGGCAGGAGGTGAAGGGGACGACAGAGGATGAGATGGCCGGGTGGCATCACTGACTCGATGGACGTGAGTTTGAGTGAACTCCGGGAGATGGTGATAGACAGGGAGGCCTGGCATGCTGTGATTCATGGAGTCGCAAGAGTTGGACACGACTGAGCGACTGAACTGAACTGAACTGAGAATCTCCAAGTAGGGAGAGTACCTCAGTAACATGCTCAGGAATAATGTATACAAGTGAGAAAATAAGTCTGGAGTGGATTTTTATAGGAAAGGAAGTAAAAATATTATAAGCATAGTTAACATTATAGAATGGAAAATGATAATTTTTTACTTTTAATGTTTAAATAACTAATATAGATTTAAGGGACTAGATATGATAGACAGATTGCCTGATGAACTATTGCCGGAGGTTCGTGACATTGTACAGGAGACAGGAATCAAGACCATCCCCAAGAAAAAGAAATGCAAAAAAGCAAAATGGTTGTCTGAGGAGACCTTACAAATAGCTGTGAAAAGAAGGGAAGCAAAAAGCAAAGGAGAAAAGGAAAGATATACCCATCTGAATGCAGAGTTCCAAAGAATAGCAAGTAGAGATAAGACCGCCTTCCTCCATGATCAATGCAAAGAAATAGAGGAAAACAATAGAATAGGAAAGACTAGAAATCTCTTCAGGAAAATTAGAGATACCAAGGGAACATTTCATGCAAAGATGGGCTCAATAAAGGACAGAAATGGTATGGACCTAACAGAAGCAGAAGATATTAAGAAGAGGTTGCAAGAATACACAGGAAAACTCTACAAAAAAGATCTTCATGACGTGGATAATCACGATGGTGTGATCACTCACCTAGAGCAGGACATCTTGGAATGTGAAGTCAAATGGACCTTAGGAAGCATTACTATGAACAAAGCTAGTGGAGCTGATGGAATTCCAGTTGAGCTATTTCAAATCCTGAAAGATGATACTGTGAAAGTGCTGCAAATTTGGAAAACTCAGCAGTGGCCACAGGACTGGAAAAGGTCAGTTTTCATTTCAATCCCAAAGAAAGGCAGTGCCAAAGAATGCTCAAACTACCGCACAATTGCACTCATCTCACACGCTAGTAATGCTTAAAATTCCCCAAGCCAGGCTTCAGCAATACATGAACCATGAACTTCCAGATGTTAAAGCTGGTTTTAGAAAAGGCAGAGGAACCAAAGATCAAATAGTGAACATCCACTGGATCATTGAAAAAGCAAGATGGTTCCAGAAAAACATCTATTTCTGCTTTACTGACTAGGCCAATAGTATGTGTGGATCACAATAAATTGGGGAAAATTCTGAAAGAGATGGGACTACCAGACCACCTGACTTATCTCTTGAGAAACCTATATGCAGGTCAGGAAGCAACAGTTAGAATGGGACATGGAACAACAGACTGGTTCCAAATAGGAAAAGGAGTACATCAAGGTTGTATATTGTTACCCTGCTTATTTAACTTATATGCAGAGTACATCATGAGAAACCCTGGGCTGGAGGAAGCACAGGCTGGAATCAAGATTGCCGGGAGAAATATCTATAACCTCAGATATGCAGATGATACCACCCTTATGGCAGAAAGTGAAGAACTAAAGAGCCTCTTGTGGAAGGTGAAAAAGTTGGCTTAAAGCTCAACATTCAGAAGACAAAGATCATGGCATCTGGTCCCATCACTTAATGGCAAATAGATGGGAAACAGTGGCTGACTTTATTTTTCTGGGCTCCAAAATCACTGCAGATGGTGACTGCAGCCATGAAATTAAAAGACGCTTACTCCTTGGAAGGAAAGTTAGGACCAACCTAGACAGCATATTAAAAAAAGAGAGACATTACTTTGCCAACAAAGGTTCATCTAGTCAAGATTATGTTTTTTCCAGTGGTCATGTATGGATGTGAGAGTTGGACTATAAAGAAAGCTTAGCACAGAAGAATCAATGCTTTTGAACTCTGGTACTGGAGAAGACTCTTGAGAATCCCTTGGACTGAAAGGAGATCCAACCAGTCCATCCTAAAGGAGATCAGTTCTGTGTTTTCATTGGAAGGACTGGTGTTGAAACTGATACTCCAGTACTTTGGCCACCTGATGCAAAGAGCTGACTGTTTGGAAAAGTCCCTGATGCTGGGAAAGATTGAGGGCAGGAGGAGAAATGGTGACAGAGGATGAGATGGTTGGATCACATCACCGACTCAATGGACATGGGTTTGGGTGAACTCCGGGAGTTGATGATGGACAGGGAGGCCTGGCGTGTTGCTGTTCATGGGGTCTCAAAGAGTCGGACACAACTGAGTGACTGGACTGAACTGAACTAATATAAATAGAAGACAAATTACTTGAAAATAATGAACATATGGTTTAACTTATGGCTTGGTTGAAACAAAGGCACAAACTAATTTCATGGTATAAATGTATACCATATGTTTTACACATCTCTATTTTGTTTTTAATCTCAGTTTTGCTGGCCACTTATTTGCAAGATCAAATTTCATCATCATTGATATTTTACTAACTTTAAGTTAATTTTTATGTTTAATTATCTCAAAAGTATATATATTTAATGTTTATTGAAGTATAGTTCTTTACAAAGTTGGGTTAGTTTCTGCTATAGGACAAAGTAAATCCGCTATTAATATGTGTATACCTATATCCCCTCTTTTTTGGTTTTCCTTCCCTTAGACAACACCACAGAGCATTGAGTAGAGTTCCCTGTGCTACTAAGTTCTCACCAGTTACCTGTTTTATACATAGCATCAATAGTGTATATACATCAATTCCAATCCCCCAATTCATCCTCCCCCCACCCCTTGGTATCCATACATTTGTTTTCTATTTCTGTTTTGCAAATCAGTTCAGCTCAGTTCAGTCACTTCATCATGTCTGACTCTGCTACCCCATGGACTGCAGTATGCCAGACTTCCCTGTCTATCACCAATCCCTTGAGGTTGGTCAAACTCATGTCCATCAAGTCGGTGATGCCATCCAACCATCTCATCCCCTTCTCCTCCTGCCTTCAGTCTTGCCCAGGATCAGGGTCTTTTCCAAAGAATCAGCTCTTCACATCAGGTGGCCAAAGTATTGGAGTTTCATCTTCAGCTTCAGTCCTTTCAATGAATATTCAGGACTGATTTTTTTTTTTTTTTTCACAATTGACAGGTTGATCTCCTTGCAGTCCAAGGGACTCTCAAGAGTCTTCTCCAATACCACAGTTCAAAATCATTAATTCTTTGGCACTCAGATTTATAGTCCACTCTCACATCCATACATGACTACTGGAAAAAACATAGCTTTGACTAGATGGACCTTTGTTGGCAAAGTAATGTCTCTGCTTTTTAATATGCTGCTTAAGTTGGTCACAACCTTTCTTCCAAGGAACAAGCATCTCTTAATTTCATGGTACAGTCATGATCTGCAGTGATTTTGAAGGCCAAGAAAATAAAGTCTCTCACTGTTTCCATTGTTTCTCCTTCTATTTGCCATGAAATGATGGGACCAGTTGCCATGATCTTAGTTTTTTGAATGTTGAGTTGTAAGCCAACTTTTTCACTCTCCTCATTCACTTTCATCAAAAGGCTCTTTAGTTCTTCTTCACTTTCTGCCATAAGGGTGGTGTCATCTGTACATCTGAGATTATTGATATTTCTAGCAACCTTGTTTCTAGCTTGCGTTTCATCCAGCCCAGCATTTCACATAATGCACTCTGCATATAAATTAAATAAGCTAGATGACAATATATATCCTTGATGTACTGCTTTTTCTATTTGGAATCAGTCTATTGTTCCATGTTCCATTCTAACTGTTGTTTCTTGACCTGCATACAGAATTCTCAGGAGGCAGATAAGGTGGTCTGGTATTCCCATCTCTTCAAGAATTTTCCACAGTTTGTTGTGATCCACACAGTCAAAGTCTTTGGCATAATCAATAAAGCAGAAGAAGATGTTTTCTGGAATTCTCTTGCTTTTTCGATGATCCAGTGGATATTGGCAATTTGATCTCTGGTTTTGCAAATAGGTTTATATTTTTAAATGAAGGAAAATGCATGTTTTATTTAAAACTTTCATAGTTTATTTATAATTTTTAAATATTTGACATATGGTATATGGCCACCATCTGTTCTCTTGCTTTGGCCCATTTGGATATTAGGAGTGGACCTACACATTGATTGAAAGCAGGAAGAGAAGAGGGCAACAAAGGATGAGATCGTTGATGGCATCTCCAATTCAATGGACATGAGTTTGAGTAATCTCTGGGAGTTGGTGATGGGCAGGGAAGCCTGGTGTGCTGCAGTCCATGGGGTTGCAAAGGGTCAGACACGACTGAGAGACTGGACTGAACTGAACTGCACATTATCCATGAGAGTTGTGTCACCATGGTCCTATGTTTATTATTGTATCTGGAGATCTTGTGGCTTGTGACAAAAGAAACATTTTTAAGTGTGAAAGTTGGAGTAGTTTGTTAAGGAAATAAGTGGTTTGTTTAGAGAATGAATATCTTTCCTAAGTTATTTTTAAATCCTACAGATAGCTGTTAGCTGTCTTTTCAGGGCTGGGATTTAAAACACAATATTTCAATTTACTGGTCTATGGTCTTAGCCTTCAAATTTCTTGAGACAGATGTGTGTGTTGAGTTTTTTTTTTTTTTTTCTCATTCTTTCTGGATAATATTATTCTTCTACCTTCTAAGTATGAAACATACAAAAGACATCAAAAAAAAAAAAAAAAAAAGAAATGCTTAGTCAATCAAAATCTGGTCACATACATCACAAATATTTACCTCTTTACCGCTGCATCCATTTGTACTTTTCCTGTGCTCTGCCCATGTCTCAGGGCACAGTTCTCATCCAAACCACATTTTTTAAGCAGCTTTGTCCACAGCCATTCTTATCCACACACTTTTTTGTCCACTGCTTTGGACAAGATTTGTGCAGTACACCATATGACACCAGTAAGTAGTGCAGTAGGATGGGAAAGGCCTTTATTGTCTTCTCCTTATGCTTCTGGAAAGTCTCTGTGGTTCCAGCCCCCATTGGGCACGCATTCCTACCATATTCTAAGACCCTATCCAACAGCTTTTGTCTTAATTCTAGTTTCCAGACTCAAGTTAGAACACTGCTCCTTTCCTGTCTCCTAGTACATGAGGTTTTGCTGCTTCCCAGTCTAGCTAATTTCTCAATTGTTGAAATCATTAAATTCATCTATTGAACTTCCTAACGTAGGCTTCCTTTTCAGTCTGGATTCTGATGTAAGTACCCACATCTTTTTAATGTTTCCGGTTTGGGAGACAGAGACAGCAATCTGAATTGCTGAAATTCTGTGTGACTAATAAAATTGAAAAAGATATACCTTTTGAGCATCCCATAGACAAGAGTGCTGGGCAATTACAAGTTGTTAGGAAATCATTTTAAATTAATTGAATTAGTTAATTAATTAATTGTTGTTGTTGTTCAGTCACTAAGTCGTGTTCAACTCTTTGATCTGCACCATGTCAGGCTCCCTTGTCTTTCACTATATTATGAAGTTTGCTAAGATTCATGCCCATTGAGTTGGTGATGCTATCTATCCATCTTATCCTCTGCTACCCTCTTCTCTTTTTGCCTTCTATCTTTCCCAGCATCAGAGCATTAGGGTCTCTTCTAGTGAGTCGGTTCTTTGCATCAGGTGGTGAAAAGTATTGTAGCTTCAGCGTCAGCATCAGTCCTTCCAATGAGTATTCAGAGTTCGTTTCCCTTAGGATTGACTGGTTTGATCTCCTTGCTGTCCAAGAGAGTCTCAAGAGTCTTCAGCACCACAATTCAAAAGCATCAATTTTTCAGCACTCAACTTTGTTTATGGTCCAACTCTCACCTCCTAACGTGAGTAGTGGAAAAACCACAGCTTTGACTGTATGGACCTTTGTCAGCAAAGTGATGTCTCTGCTTTTTAATACACTGTCTATGTTTCTCATAGCTTTCCTTCAAAGGAACAAGCATCTTTGAATTTCATGGCAGAGTCACCATCTGCAGTGATAGTGGAACCCAAGAAAATAAAATCTGTCACTGTTTCCACTTTTTCCCCTTAAACAGCTTTTAATATGAAACTTGTTTTGGTAAATATTATATAATACAATAGATCTTTCTCATTCCAGATCTTTATAGAATAATAAAATATAAACAAATTGTAAGAGAACTAATTGAGTGAGGATCTACTATAATTTTCTGTAAGGAATTAATCATTTCTCTTGGAATGGTATCTAAAACTAACTGTATGTTTGCTATTGTTGAAGGGTAACTATTATTAGTATAACTGAAAATTTTCTTAAAATCACTAGATTCATAATCTCACATTCCCTTTCTTGAAAAATTACCATCATGCTGCTGCTGCTAAGTCGCTTCAGTCGTGTCCGACTCGTGCAACCCCGTAGACAGCAGCCCACTAGATTCCTCTGTCCCTGGGATTCTCCAGGCAAGAACACTGGAGTGGGTTGCCATTTCCTTCTCCAATGCATGAAAGTGAAAAGTGAAAGTGAAGTCACTCAGTTGTGCCCTACTCTTAGTGACTCCATGGACTGCAGCCCACCAGGCTCCTCCGTCCATAGGATTTTCCAGTCAAGAGTACTGGAGTGGGGTGCCATTGACTTCTCCAAATTACCATCAAAGGATTCAGAAAAAATCCTTAGACCTAGTGGATAAATTATAGTAAAAATGATGGTATTGGAATTTTCTCCTTTCTTGCAAAATATTTATAACATGATTTGCATACTCAGTGTGGAACTTAAGAGGTTTCCAAGAAACATCAGTCAGAACAATACCCTCCCTTGGCATAGCTATCCGTTCCATTTTTATTTTTTATTTTTTAATTTTATTTTATTTAACTTTACAATATTGTATTGGTTTTGCCATATATCAAAATGAATCTGCCACAGGTATACATGTGTTCCCCATCCTGAACCCCCCTCCCTCCTGCCTCCCCATACCATCCCTTTGGGTTGTCCCAGTGCACCAGCCCCAAGCATCCAGTATCGTGCATCAAACCTGGACTGGCGACTCGTTACATATATGATATTATACATATTTCAATGCCATTCTCCCAAATCATGCCACCCTCTCCCTCTCCCACAGAGTCCAAAAGACTATTCTATACATCAGTGTCTCTTTTGCTGTCTCATATACAGGGTTATTGTTACCACCTTTCTAAATTCCATATATATGCGTTAGTATACTGTATTGGTGTTTTTCCTTCTGGCTTACTTCACTCTGTATAATAGGCTCCAGTTTCATCCACCTCATTAGAACTGAATCAAATGTATTCTTTTTAATGGCTGAGTAATACTCCATTGTGTATATGTACCACTGCTTTCTTACCCATTCATCTGCTGATGGATATCTAGATTGCTTCCATGACCTGGCTATTATAAACAGTGCTGCGATGAACACTGGGGTACACGTGTCTCTTTCAATTCTGGTTTCCTCAGTGTGTATGCCCAGCAGTGGGATTGCTGGATCATAAGGCAGTTCTAGTTCCAGTTTTTTAAGGAATCTCCACACTGTTCTCCATAGTGGCTGTACTAGTTTGCATTCCCACCAACAGTATAAGAGGGTTCCCTTTTCTCCACACCCTCTCCAGCATTTATTGCTTGTAGACTTTTGGATCGCAGCCATTCTGACTGGCATGAAATGGTGCCTCATAGTGGTTTTGATTTGCATTTCTCTGATAATGAGTGATGTTGAGCATCTTTTCATGTGTTTGTTAGCCATCTGTATGTCTTCTTTGGAGAAATGTCTATTTAGTTCTTTGGCCCATATTTTGATTGGGTCATTTATTTTTCTGGAATTGAGGTGTAGGAGTTGCTTGTATATTTTTGAGATTAGTTGTTTGTAAGTTGCTTCATTTGCTATTATTTTCTCCCATTCTGAAGGCTGTCTTTTCACCTTGCTTATAGTTTCCTTTGTTGTGCAGAAGTTTTTAAGATTAACTAGATCCCATTTGTTTATTTTTGCTTTTATTTCCAATATTCTGGGAGGGGGGTCATAGAGGATCCTGCTGTGATGTATGTCAGAGAGTGTTTTGCCTATGTTCTTCTCTAGGAGTTTTATAGTTTCTGGTCTTACGTTTAGATCTTTAATCCACTTTGAGTTTATTTTTGTGCATGGTGTTAGAAAGTGCTCTAGTTTCATTCTTTTACAAGTGATTTACCAGTTTTCCCAGCACCACTTGTTAAAGAGATTGTCTTTAATCCATTGTATATTCTTGCCTCCTTTGTCAAAGGTAAGGTGTCCATATGTGCATGGATTTATCTCTGGGCTTTCTATTCTGTTCCATTGATCTATATTCTGTCTTTGTGCCAGTACCATACTGTCTTGATGACTGTGGCTTTGTAGTAGAGCCTGAAGTCAGGCAGGTTGATTCCTCCAGTTCCATTTTTCTTTCTCAAGATTGCTTTGGCTATTCGAGGTTTTTTGTATTTCCATACAAATTGTGAAATTATTTGTTCTAATAAAATGGACAATGTGGAAGAAATGGACACTTTCTTAGAAAAGTACAACTTCCAAAACTGGACCAGGAAGAAATAGAAAATCTTAACAGACCCATCACAAGCACAGAAATTGAAACTGTAATCAGAAATCTTCCAGCAAACAAAAGCCCAGGTCCAGACGGCTTCATAGCTGAATTCTACCAAAAATTTAGAGAAGAGCTAACACCTATCCTACTCAAACTCTTCCAGAAAATTGCAGAGGAAGGTAAACTTCCAAACTCATTCTATGAGGCCACCATCACCCTAATACCAAAACCTGACAAAGATCCCACAAAAAAAGAAAACTACAGGCCAATATCACTGATGAACATAGATGCAAAAATCCTTAACAAAATTCTAGCAATCAGAATCCAACAACACATTAAAAAGATCATACACCATGACCAAGTGGGCTTTATCCCAGGGATGCAAGGATTCTTCAATATCCACAAATCAATCAATGTAATACACCACATTAACAAATTGAAAAATAAAAACCATATGATTATCTCAATAGATGCAGAGAAAGCCTTTGACAAAATTCAACATCCATTTATGATAAGAAATCTCCAGAAAGCAGGAATAGAAGGAACATACCTCAACATTATAAAAGCTATATATGACAAACCCACAGCAAACATTATCCTCAATGGTGAAAAATTGAAAGCATTTCCTCTAAAGTCAGGAACAAGACAGGGTGCCCATTTTCACCATTACTATTCAACATAGTTTTGGAAGTTTTGGCCACAGCAATCAGAGCAGAAAATGAAATAAAAGGAATCCAGATTGGAAAATAAGAAATAAAACTCTCACTATTTGCAGATGACATGATCCTCTACATAGAAAACCCTAAAGACTCCACCAGAAAATTACTAGAACTAATCAATGAATATAGTAAATTTGCAGGATATAAAATCAACACACAGAAATCCCTTGCATTCCTGTACACGAATAATGAGAAAATAGAAAGAGAAATTAAGGAAACAATTCCATTCACCATTGCAACAAAAAGAATAAAATACTTAGGAATATATCTACCTAAAGAAACTAAAGACCTATATATATAAAACTATAAAGCACTGGTGAAAGAAATCAAAAAGGACACTAATAGATGGAGAAATTTACCATGTTCATGGATTGGAAGAATCAATATAGTGAAAATGAGTATACTACCCAAAGCAATTTATAGATTCAATGCAATCCCTATCAAGCTACCAACAGTTCCATTTTTAAATAAATGGTAGAATTAGTGACACAGAAGGTACCTGAATGAGAGTAGTTTTATAATTGGATCTGTTATTTTTTTCCCCTTAAGAAGCCATCCACTAAGTCTTTTTGATAGATTTTATTATTTTTCTAAACATTTCTTACCTCTCATTTGAAGATGAAAATGAACTCCCACTCTATCAGTCTCTGGAGTAGCCATGTCACCTGCTTTGGCCACTAAATGGGAGGGGCAATGACATGTATCCTTTGGAAGAGAAACTTTAAAAGCCAGTTTCTTTGTTATATACCACTGAGAATTTGGGATTGTTTATGCATCACACCCTACTGTATCCTGATAGATATAGGGATTCACAAAAAACTGTTAAGTATGTGTCGTAAAATTATTGTTAGATCTCAACCAGATCCTAAGTTTACTCAGTGCAATGAACAATGTCCTTCCTATGTGAAATGCAATAGAACTGGGTTAAGGTTGGTTATCTCTAAAGTTCTTTGATTTATGAAATTCTATGTTTCTTTCCCAACTGAGAATCTGTGAACAGGCTTATAGTGAATAAAATTAAGGAAGAATTTTCCCAACAGTTGTGCTGAAGAAATTATCTCTTTTCAAAAATAATTCTGATAAAAGTTTTTATCTTATAATTGGCATTATTTAGAATGTAGGTTTGTTTTTAAGAGTAGCTTCAAATCATTGTGAGAATTTGTCATCAAAAAATTTCAACATTGTGTTTTTGACTCAATGTATACTTCAGAGGGCTTTGTTTAACTTCTAACTGGTAGTAAAGATACCAGTAAAGATGTTTAGAAGTGACTCCTAACTGAAAACTGACTTCAGATACATATGCCTATGAATGTACCTCATTTAGGAGTATTGATTCTAAAATTCAACAGTAAATAATAGTAAAGAATATTTATATATATATTTAAATAAAACAAGTACTTTAAAAATAATTAGCATGGAACTAGAGTCAAATTTCTATGGGACTGATCTTCTTTTTACCATCTTGATATATAGTAGGTACTCACTGAAAAATATGTTGAAGAATGTCATTATGCCTGGGGGAGAGCATGGCAACCCACTCCAGTATTCTTACCTGGAGAATCCCCATGTACAGAAGAGCCTGTTGGGCTACAGTCCCCATGGGGTTGCAAAGAGTCGGACACAACTGAGCAACTAAGCACATGACATCATGAGGCTATATTATATAATGAAAATAATCATCTCTGATTTTGTACAAAATTTTGTTATTTGAGCCTAGAAGAAAATCAAATTAAATACTATTTTAAAGATAATAAGTTAGAATAAGCTCTAGCACTAATTTATTAATTGATGTATTCATTGATTTAAGCATTCATATATTTATTCACTTACTTGACAAATAGTAATTGAGCCTCCTATTGCTAGTGAAAAAGTGAAAGTGAAGTTGCTCAGTCATGCTTGATTCTTTGTGACACCATGGACTGTAGCTTACCAGGCTCCTCAGTCCATGGAATTTTCCAGGCAAAAGTACTAGAGTGGGTTACCATTTCCTTCTCCAGGGGATCTTCCCAAGCCAGGGACTGAACCCAGGTCTCCTGCATTGCAGGCAGAAGCTTTATCATCTGAGCCACCAGGGCAGTGTATTAAATACTATGGATACAAAAAAAAAAAAAGAACAAAAAATTGGGAAAAAGTCCAATATTTGGAAAGGATTCATTGAACAACATGAAATATTATTTATAAAAAATATATATTTTTGAAAAGATTAATCACAATCAAAATACCTATAGTTACATACGTTTTGACATCCTCTTCTTAATGGTTGCTTCACATGAAATAACTAAGGGGTTTCAAACTCTATTTATGAGTTAATTAACTATACTGCTGCCTATGAAATAAGGAATTAATTATTTCATCACTATCATATATTTTTTACAGTCACTGTAATGTGATCCCCTAGAGTGCCCTTTTCCCCGTATCTCTAGACCCAAGATCAGTGATATATGAAATTGCACCTTTTTGCTGATAGAAAAGGAATACAGATTATGTGTAGAAAATAATCACTTGTAATATAGGAATCAAGTTACTGAAGCTGATAGAAAATAAAGTGAATGGTAAACTTTGAGAAATATTTGAGATTAGATTTTTAATTATTGGTCTGTGTATATGGTTACTGATCCATGTATTATAAATACACAAGTAGACTGATGATATTACTGTAATTCTTTAAAATCTTAATAATTCCATTACAAATTAAAACATGACTAACATAAACTAGACTCTTTGCATCCTCATATCTTTCTCTTCTTTATATCTGTTTTTCTTTTTTCTATTCTGAACACTCATCTCCAAACACTTTTTGCTCATGAATTCTAATCAAATCATTTACTCAGTTGATTTGCTGCCTCCCTCATGTGCTTTCTTTGACCATCATCTATTTCCACCCAGACAGAGAAACACATTTCTTTCTTTCACTTAAAATTACAATTTTTTCAAAATTTTCCCTACAGACCACAACATTTAGTTGTACATATTTGTGACTTCTCCATCGTTCCTACTCTACTAATCATCTATAGGAAAACGTACTTCTTGGTTATACTTATGCACCCAGAAGATGAAACAAGGGCATATGGAAGTCATTCAAATATTAGTCCTATTGGAAAAAATAAATAATTCAACACAAACATTTTAGGTAAAAGACCTGAATTCTTAATGCAAATTCTATTTATATATCCCTAATCAAGACTCCACAGTCCCTGATGTCTCTTGAAAATTTCCATCTTATTACCTCTAATTAAACATGGAACAGTTTCAAGCCCCTCATTCTCATCTCTCCTGAACTTGAGCTTCCATGGATATTTATTGATTTTTGTTCAGCATATTATCCACATCCTCGTTTTTCAATTAAACTGTTTGGGTTTTCCCCAGCTTATTTCTTTCCACTCCAACTAAGTTGAGTATATCTGTTAAGGAATATGTTTCTCAGTTCTATCATTTCTGAATTTCATGTTCTATATATAGCTACCAGCTTAAAGAATTTTCTTCTAATCTCTAATTAAGATTTTTGGAGTAATCTCAAAATTGTTTTACTATTGCCACTTCAGATTTCTTCAGTTTTCCCCAAATGTAATGGAATCAGTCCACCCTACAGTATGAAAACAATCCTACCACTCTTTTGAATTAAGCCTGCCATTTATTTTTCATAGTCTATAGAAGTGAAGTGATGTGAAAGTCGTTCAGTCGTGTCCAACACTTTGCAACCCCATAGACTATACACTCCATGGAATTCTCCAGGCCAGAATACTGGAATGGGTACCCTTTCCCTTCTCCAGGGGATCTTCCCAACCCAGGGACTAAACCCAGGTCTCCCGCATTGCAGGCAGATTCTTAACCAGCTGAGCCACCAGGGAAGCCCCATAGTTTATACTACTGCTGCTAAGTTGCTTCAATCGTGTCCGACTCTGTGTAACCCCAGAGATGGCAGCCCACCAGGCTGCCCGTCCCTGGGATTCTCCAAGCAAGAATACTTGAGTGGGTTGCCATTTCCTTCCCCAATGCATGAAAGTGAAAAGTGAAAGTGAAGTCGCTCAGTTGTGTCTGACTCCCATTGATCCCATGGACTGCAGCCTACCAGGTTCCTCTGTCCATGGGATTCTCCAGGCAAGAGTACTGGAGTGGGTTGCCATTGCTGTCTCTGCCACAGTCTATAGAATAGAAGATAAATGACCTTGACTGATAAATGACTCTTACTTTCAACAATATTTCCAGTCTCATCTGCCATCACCTAATGTTCCAGACATAGTTGCACAGTTCAAGTTTCCTGAAAGTTTAATGCTAAGTCATGCCTAGGCACTTTCAATTTCTTCTACATTTAATAGTGAAGTTCATCACTACTAAAGTGGACAAGTACTTTTACTGAAATATACATCATGAGTATTTGTTTCTACTTCTATCTTCCAGAAAAGTCTGTGAACTTGTTGAATATAGGGACTGTATTTTATTATTATTAACATTTGTATCCCTAGTACCTAAAGGAAGATGTGGTACATGCTAGGCACAAAATAATTGAGTAACTGAATGATTTTATATTCACACTCACATACTCACAATATGCATATATACATATATACTCATCTATATTTAGATGTGCCTATATTTACTTATTCCTGGAGTTGTTGTTCAGTCACTCAGTCACGTCTGACTCTTTGCAGCCTCATGGACTGCAGCACACCAAGTTTCCCTGTCCTTCACCATCTCCCAGAGCTTGCTCAAACTCATGTCCATTGAGTTGGTGATGCCATTTAACAATCGTGTCCTCTGTTGTCCCCTTTTCCTCCTGCTTTCAATCTTTCCCAGCATCAAAATGGCAGCCCACTCCATTATTTTTGCCTGGAAAATTTCATGGAGATAGGTTCCTGGCAGGCTATAGTACTTGGGGTCATAAAGAGTCGGACATGACTGGGTACATGTGCAAATTTACATACATTGTGTATATGTATACATATATGCATATCTATTACACTTAATAATTTATTTATAGATGAATTATTTTTGTATTTCTATATTACCTTAACATTTAAATGATAAAAAATTTTTCTCAAAAATAAAAGTGGGTTATCAAGTATAGTCTACTAGAATATTAACTAAAGTGTATTGTTTCAAAAGACAATAAAAAGTTTCAAAATATAGTTAGCCAATCATTTTTTCTGACACTTAAACTGACTGTTACAGGTGGAAACTACTTGGAGAATGCTGAGAATATAAAGTAGCCACATTTCTTTTTCTTGGCTTCTGACACTTTGTAAGTTTTCTCACCTCTAATAAAACTCTCCACCACACACTGCACTTAATACCATAATTTGCATATTGATTACTAGTGACATTATCAAATATACAAAAACCTTTATATAATACATATTTGAACAAGTACCAACATATAAAAGAGTTCATCAAAGTGTAATGTTAAAATGCTTTTCTTTTGCTAATAACTGGTTAAATTTCAATACTCTTTCACATTACATAATTTAATACACCTACAGAAACAGTAAATTTACTTTCATGAATTTTTATTTCTCTTAGTTATTACTGTTATAGCAGAGAAGTGAAAAAATACACAGCATACTAGTAAACATAAAAACATACTAGTAACTCCATTTGCCTTCTCTCTCGTTAATTATACATGAAATATTTGAAAATAAATGTTTCTTACAATGTCAACTTATCTCACAGGACAAGTTTATTTTTTTTTAATTTTTAAATATTAAGATTTTAACATGCTTTCCAACAAATAACAATGTAAACTATAGAGATTCTTACATGAAAATCAAGGGCCAAAGGGCTTCTTGAGCTATGAAAATATGGGAAGTTTATGTGCATATAAGTGGGGGATTCATATACAGTCTTAAATATTCGAAGTAGTCCATGGTTCAAAGTTTAACAATCACAGATTTGTGCTAACAAATGTTAACTATTTTCTTGATTCTATAGTTCAGCTTATCACTTTCACAGTTCTGCAATTGCTTTATGAACCTTTGGATACAGTATTTAAACATGCTTTGCTTTATCTATAGAACTTCATTTATTTTCTACTCATTTTAGAAAAAGTCACTAACCAAGGAGATTTGGCAGTGAGATTGTAGGAGGAAAGAAATGAAGGAAACTTTTACTGTAAAGCATCTTCTTTTGGTCAGGCATTGATCCAAGTGTTTTACATACGCTGCATCATTTCATTCTGTCAAAGATGAAGCCTGGCACTAAAGCAGTAAGGGAAGATTTTATACAGTAATACTATCAACATAGGGAAGAGACTCTAGCATGAATTAAACTGAATTTTGCTGAAATAAATGGCTGGAGGCTATTTAAGGACTGGGGTACACTGAGGGAAAGGCACTAAGGAATCTTGGTGGGGGGGGTGATTCATATGACTAGTGCACCCGGATTTGTTCATTGGAATTTATCTAGAGGAGAAATAAACTTCTTTCTTTATAACAGGAGGCAAACTGAAACAAGCCTTCCCTGGAAGTATCCCCCTTGTCCTCCAGATAGGGACTGGGAGGGGAAGGGTTTCCTTTCTGAACATTTGCATTTCAAAGAGATATGTCCCTGAAGAAATAGTTTGAGGTGGTAGTTTTATGTCTCTCAAAAAGGAGGTTAAGGCTTTATAGTTTCAAGCTTTCCACAGTAACTGCTGTAAGAGCAGGTTCAGGAGCCTATCTGCCTATCACCAGGTTCTGCCTGGAACAAACAGTACATGCTCCTGGCAGCCTTGAGTGGTCTCCTGCAGGCATTTTAAAGAAGGGCTGGAAAGCCATGGGAAAGGCATCCTAGGGAAAGGGCTGCTGAAAGCCATGCGAGAGTTTGTCATTTCTTCGTGCAGAGGTTTGGACCATGGTGCCTTTATGTGCCAAGAATTCTGAAGTTCTCAATCCACAAAACACTTTGGAGAACTAAAGTCAAGGGAGTATTTTTCTTGATGTTTTGCTGTTAGAAGTGCTGAAAATTATCAAGTAGAATTCAAACCTGGGTACATGCAATTCCAAACCCTGTTCATCTTTCTGCTATGCCTCAACACTTCCATTTAAAATTCAAATCAATCTTTTCCTCCATATTCAAAATTGAAACAGAGACCTAAAGAGTAATTTTTATTGTTAAATGTGAACTTCTCTGGTGGCTCAGATGATAAAGAATCTGCCTGCAATGCAGGAGACCAGGGTTCAATCCCTGGGTTGGGAAGATCTCCTGGAGAAGGAAATGGCAATCTACTCCAGTATTCATGCTTAGAAAACTCCATGGAGAGAGGAACCTAGCAGGATATAGTCCAAGGGGTCACAAAAATTTGCACACAACTGAGCAACTAACACACACATTGTAAAATGTCGGTCTAATGCATATATACATACTTAACAAGTAAGAACTGAACACCCAATTGTTCATTATATACCTTAAGAAACAGATTTTATTAACACCTTAGAAACTCAGTGAGTTTCTGTCCCAGAACGTAGGCTTGT
The DNA here is from genome assembly GCF_003369695.1 of Bos indicus x Bos taurus. Classification (NCBI taxonomy): domain Eukaryota; kingdom Metazoa; phylum Chordata; class Mammalia; order Artiodactyla; family Bovidae; genus Bos; species Bos indicus x Bos taurus. The sequence continues at coordinate 21,100,042 of NC_040103.1, read as the reverse complement.
CTCTGTACCCCAAAGATAATCACACCAGGATTATGTACTACTCATTCTCTAAGTTTCCTTATGTATTTTGTCATATATCTCTAAATCATGGATCTCTCTGAATCATATATTTTAAAGATTTACATAAATAATATCTTATGTACAAAGATTTCTGTGATTGCTTCTATTGTTCAATACCAGTTTTTTTCCTGACTTTGTTCATACCTTTAAATATAGTTCATCTATTTTTATTGTACACAATATTTATTCTTGCCAATGTACATTCCTCAAATGATAGAGCTTTTTTTAAGTGCTTTTACCCTTCAAATTGAAATTTAAAGTTCATGTAAAGTTGACTTTTTATAATTTGATGTAAGCTTTCTTTTCTATATACAGAGCTAGTCATTTCAGTACCAATTAATAAATGGTCCATCCTTTTTAAATATTTTGCAATGCTTAAATAAAATAAATATTGTTTACCTATTATAAGCATAAATCAAATTTCCATACTTGTGTTATTGGTCAACTCTCTGTTCCATCTGTCTATTCAGCTATTTCTGTATCATCTGATAAGTGGTTTAGCCAGTTAGTGACAATTCTTGAACTTTGGGGACCCAAATAAATTTTAGAGTCAGTTTGTCAAAACAGAGTATTTTTGCCTTTTATTCCTAACAAATGACTTTGTACTTATTTTGATCACAGGTGAATCATTTTTTTTTTCTCTACACTATCAGCTTTTTTTTCCATAGAAGTACACATATGCTTTACTTACTTCACAGGACTTATCTGCAAATCTAAAGTAAAGTAATATAGAAAACCCAATTGTATAACATGTAAACCACCATGAATATTGTAGGTGAAAAATAGCTTGCTTATTTATTTATGTGAGGTGTAAGTATGCATACCTCTCATATTCCCAGTCTACCCTCCCCTGCCCAACCTGTAATACATGTACCATTATTTTAATATCAACAGAAGGCCTACTAGTAGTCATTTGCGCCTATACAAATTTATCACAATTTCTACTATGTGTTTATAAGAAACTATCTTTTTTAGTTCATATATTTAAAATAATATTCAAACTTAAAAGAGAGTCTGAAGTCTGTAAGCTACCGATTCACAGGTCAGTGGAGAACAACTTAGGTCATCTAAAAATGAGGACTTAAGCATAAAAATTTGGTAAAGACACAAGACTTACGTTCAGCCTTAATGATGAGTTTAGTGCCTAACTTTGGTTAATTTGTTTAATCTTTCTAAATGTCTGTTTCCTAATACATAAAATAAGGATTGTAATAATATTGACCTCATGCTGTTATTGTGAGAGAGACACAAGATGTGAAAAAGAGTTTGCATACTCTAGTGTGTTATGTAAAGCATACTTGTGGTTATTAAACTGTAGGTGTAAGCTTGTCATGTTGTAGGAGCCAAAATAAATTTTAAGCGTCTTAGAGCAACTTGTTTTTGAAAGAAATCTGGCAAATCTCTTCAGAGAACAAATAATTATTTTGTAATCCAGATAAATTCATGCAATTTGAATAAACAAACTGAAAATTTTATTTTCTTAGAATGATTCATTTATTTACTCATTCTAAAACTGTTTGAATCTATATAAGTGGGAAACATCACCACTTCTGTATGTAATAAGAAGAATCAGTAGAAGCATTAAAAGAATTTCTGGAGACCATGAAGCCAACAAATAATTAAGTACTCATCTGTAAATCCAGTTATGTGTTATGAGTATTAGGACTTGCTATACTTTGATTTAGAAATTACATTTTGCCCTTTCATTGAAGGTTAACAAAAAATTATTCAGTTTAAGAAGCAAGAAAGATCATTGTTCAAAAAAGCAAATGTACAAATCAATAAATGTTTTCTACCATATATGAATACATACAGGAGAGGGAAGTTAAAGGAAAGCATAAAAAGCATAAATTTCCTCATCGTGCATAACAGATTCAATCAGTATTGTCTAAAACTGAAATTAAAAGAAAGGAAGGAAGAGAGAAGGGAACAAAGAAATGAGTTGCCAAAGTGACATTAATGTGAGCTGTGGGTACTCCATGTCCTCACACTCTTGTTTCTGACACTTTGTAGTATACCCATTCCAATGATTTACCATATCTCATTGTGGGTTTAATTTCATTTTCCCTAATTATGGTTTTCTTTTCATGTATTTTTTGGCAATTTATTTAACTCCTTTTTTTTGTTTTTATTTTTAATTTTTTTTAATTTTATTTTTAAACTTTACAAATTGTATTAGTTTTGCCAAATATCAAAATGAATCTGCCACAGGTATACATGTGTTCCCCATTATTTAACTCCTTTTTATAAATATTTAAGAATTCTGTTTTCTTATTGATGTGTAAGAAATCTTATTATATGTCCTCTGGCAGATAATATATTTTCTCCCAGTTTTCAATTACTTTTTTGGTTTTTTTAAGGATGATATTTTTCAACAAATTTTAAAATGTGATTCATTTCAATTTATCCATTTTTATTTTCTGATTTGTGATTTTGATGTCCTAAGACATCTTTACTCATCCTAGTATCATAAACATTGATCCTATAATATCCTTTAAATAGTTCAATTTTTACTTAAATAACTAGACTTTTAATCCTATGGACTTAATTTTATGTATGGTATAAAATACAAGTCAATGTTACTTCTTTGTCTTGTGAATATTGTTCTAGAGAATTTTTTTCCACTTAATTTCCTTGTCAGTTTTTAAGTTCTGTGATCTCAATCTCCAATGCACATTTAATCTAATTCAGGGAAATATCCATCTCAAATATATTTTTTGTCTTTAAAATTGAGTTTGTTACTTTTTTTTTTAAACACCCAAAATGTGTTTATTAACAACTTATGGCTCATGGTGCTCGTTAGACATTGTACAAAGGGATTTTATTGTGTTACAGGATAATGAGTACAAGACTGCACCAAAGGCAATTCAGTACATCTGCAGGTTACTTATTACACAACTAACGTGAATTAGATAACTTCCACACACCCTGTATTTCACCAATAGACACAAAATCAGGAGGGAAAGGCTCAGTTAACTCAAGATATTACCCTGTAAAAACTGTCTCCTGTTAGAAAATCTGATCTGATTTACCAACAAAGCATCTTTATAAAATATATTCTTCGAACTATGTGAGTTTTCCACATTCTCAAGTCCCCTGGATACATGGAAATGTTCAGAAAAATAAAATTATCTTCTTAGTAGCCATCTATAAAGACTGCTTCCATCTGAGTAAATTAGAAATTTATCCTGAGGAAGTGAACTCCATTCTACCCCTCCACTTAACCTAAGAAAAGATGTTTGGCAGCCAGATGTAAACTGAAGCACTGAGGAGTCTGTCTTCACCTTGGAGCAGGGCCTTCTAGTATTATAAAATGACATCCCCACACCAGGAATAGTTTGTTACACTTTATATCTTCCATTATTATATTGATTATATCCATATATGCAGTTCAGTTCAGTCACACAATCGTGTCTGACTCTTTGCAACCCCATGAATCGCAGCACGCCAGGCCTCCCTATCCATTACCAACTCCCAGAGTTCACTCAAACTCACGTCCATCGAGTTGGTGATGCCATCCAGCCATCTCATCCTCTGTCGTCCCCTTCTCCTCCTGCCCTCAAACCCTCCCAGCATCAGAGTCTTGCAATGAGTCAACTCTTCACATGAGGCGGCCAAAGTATTGGAGTTTCAGCTTTAGCATCAGTCCTTCCAAAGAACACCCAGGACTGATATCCTTTAGGATGGACTGGTTGGATCTCCTTGCAGTCCAAGAGACTTTCAAGAGTCTTCTCCAACAACACATTTCAAAAGCATCAATACTTCAGGGCTCAGCTTTCTTCACAGTCCAATTCACACATCCACACATGACCTCTGGAAAAATAGTAGCCTTGACTAGACGGACCTTTGTTGGCAAAGTAATGTCTCTGCTTTTTAATATGCTGTCTAGGTTGGTCATAATTTTGCTTCCAAGGAGTAAGCATCTTCTAATTTCATGGCTGCAATCACCATTGGCACTGATTTTGGCCCCCAAAAATTAAAGTCTGACACTGTTTCCACTGTTTCCCCATCTATTTGCCATGAAGTGATGGGACCAGATGCCATGATCTTCGTTTTCTGAATGTTGATCTTTAAGCCAACTTTTTCACTCTCCACTTTCACTTTCATCAAGAGGCTTTTGAGTTCCTCTTCACTTTCTGCCATAAGGGTGGTGTCATCTGCATATCTGAGGTTATTGATATTTCTCCCGGCAATCTTGATTTCAGCTTGTTCTTCTTCCAGCCCAGTGTTTTTCATGATGTACTCTGCATATAAGTTAAATAAGCAGGATGACAACATATACCCTTGACGTACTCCTTTTCCTGCTGGTTCCAACAGAGCCAGTCTGTTGTTCCATGTACAGTTCTAACTGTTGCTTCCTGACCTGTGTACAGGTTTCTCAAGGTAGTTAGAATAGGAAAAATGAGTCCAAAATGGTGGTGGCTAAAAGACAAGGAAGGGAAAAGCTCAAGAAAATAGAACAAAGGAAGGTCTGAGGACTGGAGTGAAGACCTCAGAACAAACAGCACTCCTCACTAGCCCAATTTATATAGGGCAGACCCAAAGGAGAAAAAATCATAAAAAGAGGAGCCAAAATTGGGCCAGAGTCTCTCTTCTCTTCATATCTCTTGGGTTGGCATTCCCTCATGCCTCAAGGATGTATTTTTCTTTACTTTCTAAGTAAAACTGAGCTATAACATGGAGCTGTAACATTGGCCCATCCAAGAGCTGTAACACTGGTCTGTCCAAGGGCTATAACGCTGGTCCGTGTCCATAGCTTCAAATTTTTGTTGCAATGAGACAGAACCGAGGAACCCCAACAGGTTAACTCTATATATTTGAGCACTAAGCATATTTGTATTAGCTTCTATAGTAACTTTCTCTACTAATTTATGATCTCTTTCATTTCTGTTTATGCTTTTAATGGATGATTTTTTCATGTTTGTGGATATTATGTTCCTAACTCTTCACAAATCATCTGAATTTTTATCTGACACTGGCAATTACAATTTTCACTTTTGTTTTTAACTAGTCTTTCTCTTCTCCATTCAAGTCTTGAGTTTTGTCTCTGAAGACAGTCATTACTTGATTAGTTTTTTTTTTTTTTTTTCTTATCTTTTTCTTTGCCTTAATCTGTCATTTTTGAGGCTTAATTTTATAGTACTTCTTGAAATAAGAGAAACTGAAGTGTGAAAGTTGCTCAGTCACGTCTAACTCTTTGTACCCCCATCAACTGTACCTTCTAGACTCCTCTGTTCATGGGATTCTCCAGGCAAGAATACTGGAGTGGGTTGCCATGCCCTTCTCCAGAGGATTTTCCCAACCCAGGAATAGAACTCAGGTCTCTGACATTGCAGGCAGACTGCTTATTGTCTGAGCCATCAGAGAAGCCCTAAGATAAGAGGGAATAGTCTAAAGGAGTTTTTAGCCTAGGGCTGGTTTAGGTTCATCAGAAAGGAATGTTGCTTCTGAGAATGCTTTTAAAAGAGACCTTTGTATTCATCATGGTCTCACCATTCTGGTGTGTATTTGAAAGATTTCTGGCCATTTGTGTGCCTTTGGAATGTTTTAGATGGAAGCTACGCAGTGATTTTCTTTGTTTCCTTGAAGATCATCTTTGCTATGAAGCGTGGATTTTCACCATATTCTTGTATACATTTGTATTCATGCAAAGATTTATGATATTTCCTGTTTCTATTCCAGTTTCTGTTTTTGTTTTGTTTTGTTTTCTCTTTTGTATGATTTCAGTCTTGTTCTGCCCTCTATATTCAAGCCATCTTTACCTTCCCAAATTACTTTGATTCCTCATTCCTGTGATATAGTATGGAAATTGTTGTTGCTGTTCAGTTGCTAAATTGTGTCCTACTCTTTGTGACCCTTAAAAACTGGGGTAAGCATTGAACTCACTTTGTTTTTATTCTTATCATTGTAGTCCTACCGTAGCTGTTGCCGAGAATATGTAAACAATGTTATATATATAGTTTGATTTTTTCCAGATTGGCCTCTGTTACTCCTTTATGGTCAGTGGAAATGTGCCCACTGCCTTGTAGACAATTACACAAAGACCAATCAGAGTGAGATAGATACACTGGGAAGAAGATACCAACCATTTGGCAACTGAGCTTTTACACTGCATAATTAGGGAATTACCAAGCCTCCCTTTGCATTTATCAGATTCCAGAATGCATAATATGGCAGAACCTGAGCTGGGAAAGATAGAAGGCAGGAGGAGAAGGGGATGACAGAGGATGAGATGGTTGGATGACATCACCGACTCAATGGACATGAGTTTGGGTAAACTCTGGGAGTTGGTGATGGACAGGGAGGCCTGGCGTTCTGTGGTCCATGGGGTCGCAAAGAGTCAGACACAACTGAGTGACTGAGCTGAACTTAACTGAGTTCTTCTTCCATCCTGCTAGCTGAGTTATAAGAAAGGACAGTTTCCTCAGTCAGAAGGAAGCCAAAGATGTGTAATTCCATTTTAAAATATGACAAGTTGTATCAGCATTGACCACATCAGCATTTATCTGGTGAAGCTACAGTTGTTCCCTGGTTTGATCAGGGCTTGGAATTTAAGAATTGTGACTTACTGAGAATCAATTGCCTTAAGCACTGGATTTAGCCATTTTCCCTGGGGATTGCAAGAGATCAACTTGTCATCTAAAAGTCAAGCTTATAGGATATCAGCTTTGAACAAATGACCTTGCGCTGCATGAATTTTACAACTTATTTAGAACTAAACTGAGAGAATTTTCTGAAACCTAACATAGGCTGTATCTACACGAGTTTTACAATATCCCAATGTTTAAGAGTTATAGTTATACCAATGATTTATTATCCCTTCCATATCTAAATAAATTTTGCTTCATTTGCTTTCAAATGCTCATTTTATTAGCTATTTGTTGCCATATAAACATTTAAACCCCAAATTAAAAGTTTAAAACAAGAAAGATTTATTATCTGTTTCTGAGTGTCAGATCCCAGATGGTTTAGCTCGGTGGTTGAGACAGTTGATGTCCATGTTCTCAGTGTGTTTCAACATGGGAGAAGGGAGGTCTCTGGAGTCTCTTTTATAAGTATTGATCCCAGTCATGAGGACTCCATCATCATGACCTAATAACCTCTCAAAGTCCATCTTCAAAAAGGATCAAATGGGAGGCATGACAGTTTGGATTTCAGTATGTGAATTTCAAGAGAAAATATTATCTATCATATTCTACTCCAGGGTCCCCCCAGTTCAGTCATTTTTGCATGAAAAATACATTTATTGCATTCCAACGTTGTAGCCACCTGTTCCAGGAAACAAATTCACTCGGAAGGACAATGCAGATAGTGGAGTACAGTTTATTACACCGGCGGGCCCAAGGCAGTCTCCTCTTAGCCAAGGACCCTGACAAGTTTTTGTGAAAACCTTATATACCGTAAGTGTACATACCCAAACCCACCTCCCCAAATTCCTTGAAATTAGTCTGAACAAAGGAAAAGAAAGATACAATCAAAGTTAACCCATGATTCATACGCCTTAAGCCTAGGTAGTTAACAGTGGACAATTATCAATAGGCCTGTGGTCATACCCTAATAAGCATAATAGAATGCAGGACTCTATTCAGTTACACAGATAATTAATGTATTCTTTTAGTGCTCTAGGGACGAGCACTGGGGCTGTTCCCTCCGGGGGCCTGGTTTTCCCGTTGGTATGTCATTTCCATAGATACTGGGCATATAGCTCAAAGTCCACAGTCCAGCCCAAGATGGAAACCTGCTTTCAAGACGGAGCTTATTCTGTCTATTTCCTCCTTCACCAACAGCCCCAAAAGTCTTAACTCATTCCAACATTAAATTTAAGTCTAAAGTTTCTTGCAAATATCATCTAAATCAGATATGTGTGAGACTCCAAGGATGAGTCATACTGAGGCAAACTCTTCTCTAGCTGTGAACCTGTGAAACCAAACACATTATGTGCTTCTGAAATACAACAGTGAGACAGGCATAGGATAAACATTTCCATTCAAAAAAAAAAAAAAAGGAGAAATAGAAAATAAGAAAGAAGTGACAGGTCCCAAGTAAGTCCAAAGCCTAATGGGGAAAATTTCTTTAGACTTTAAGACTTGAGAATAATATTGCTTGGCTTACTAGTCCCTGCCCACTTTGGTGGTAAGTCACCACATGGCTCTGTGGGATAGTCCTGGGACAGTTTTCTACTGGGGCCCTGCCCCTGCTGCAATTCCCTGCCAGGGCCTGGGGCCCTCTCAGGCTGTGGTAACATGTCTGTGACTTGCCAGGCATCCTTGTCCTTCAAAACCTAGGTGGAGGAAACCATGCCTTCCATGCTCACACACTCCTAACCTGAGCTGGGAGTGGGAGCTTTTGTGGCCCCTGAATCATCTTTGGGATCAGTCTTCCATTGCCTTGAACAATACAGCTACTGGTTTCTGTTTAGATGGCTGATCCATACTAATCTCTTTATCAGAAGCTCATCTCACACTCTAGTAAAGTAATGTTCAAAATTCTCCAAGCCAGACTTCAGCAATATGTGAACCGTGAAATTCCAGATGTTCAAGCTGGTTTTAGAAAAGGCAGAGGAACAAGAGATCAAATTGCCAACATCCGCTGGATCATCGAAAAAGCGAGAGAGTTCCAGAAAAACATCTATTTCTGCTTTATTGACTATGCCAAAGCCTTTGACTGTGTGGATCACAATAAACTGTGGACAATTCTGAAAGAGATGGGAATACCAGACCACCTGACTTGCCTCTTGAGAAATGTGTATGCAAGTCAGGAAGCAACAGTTAGAACTGGACATGGAACAACAGATTGGTTCCAAATAGGAAAAGGAGTATGTCAAGGCTGTATATTGTCACCCTGCTTATTTAACTTATATGCAGAATACATCATGAGAAACGCTGGACTGGAAGAAACACAAGCTGGAATCAGGATTGCCGGGAAAAATATCAATAACTTCAGATATGCAGATGACACCACCCTTATGGCAGAAAGCGAAGAAGAACTAAAAAGCCTCTTGATGAAACTGAAAGTGGAGAGTGAAAAAGTTGGCTTAAAGCTCAACATTCAGAAAACGAAGATCATGGCATCCAGTCACATCACTTCATGGGAAATAGATGGGGAAATAGTGGAAACAGTGTCAGACTTTATTTTTGGGGGCTCCAAAATCACTGCAGATGGTGATTGCAGCCATGAAATTAAAAGACACTTACTCCTTGGAAGGAAAGTTATGACCAACCTAGATAGCATATTCAAAAGCAGAGACATTACTTTGCCAACAAAGGTCCGTCTAGTCAAGGCTATGGTTTTTCCTGTGGTCATGTATGGATGTGAGAATTGGACTGTGAAGAAGGCTGAGCCCGAAGAATTGATGCTTTTGAACTGTGGTGTTGAAGAAGACTCTTGAGAGTCCCTTGGACTGCAAGGAGATCCAACCAGTCCATTCCAAAGGAGATCAGCCCTGGGATTTCTTTAGAAGGAATGATGCTAAAGCTGAAACTCCAGTACTTTGGCCACCTCATGCGAAGAGTTGACTCATTGGAAAAAACTCTGATGCTGGGAGGGATTGGGGGCAAGAGGAGAAGGGGATGACAGAGGATGAGATGGCTGGATGGCATCACTGACTCGATGCATGTGAGTCTGAGTGAACTTCAGGAGTTGGTGATGGACAGGGAGGCCTGGAATGCTGTGATTCATGGGGTCACAAAGAGTCAGACATTACTGAGCAAATGATCTGATCTGATCTGATCTGGCCACAACTTTTGTGTCCTCATTTTTTTGTTTTTCATATGAACCAGGCTGAGTTTTCCAAAGCTTTGTGTCTTCTTCCTTTTCTGCTTAACAGTCCATCTTCCATCTTCTCTCTTCTCACATCTTAATAGAAGCAGACAAGAAAAGTCAAGCTGCATCTTCAACACTTTGCTTGGAAATCTCACACAAATGCTGTATGACTATACTTACATGAGGCATCTAAAGTAACAAAGACCATAGAAACAAAAAGCTGAATGGTAATTGGTAAGGATCAGGGAAGATGGGCAGTTATTTTTCAATGGATATAGTTTGCAGGGGAAAATTTTCAATACGTGATGCAACATGTGCTTATTATTAACAATGTACTATATTATGTGTTTTTTACCCCAATTTAGAAAAAGGAAAAGATTTAGTTGATTGAACAAAGTAACATGATAGGACTGAGATTCAAGTAGGAAATTTATGCTTGTAAGAGTACTGTTAGGAATTTCCTGGAAGTCCAATGGTTAGGACTCAGTGCTTTCATTGCAGGGAACTTCAAGCTGCACAGCATAGCCAAAAAAAAAAAAAAATTGCTCTTTCCATGTAATCATCATTGTTTCCCATGATATTGTGTGTATATTATTTTTAATACTAATTGTTTATAGCTACAATATAGTAAGTTTTCAAAATAAACATTATTATTTTCTCACAAGAATAGCAACATATTAAGCTAAGAATAAAGAAAATATGAAGAAAAATATTCTATTTTATAAATCAGAGATATTAAACTGAAAACTAGTAATTACATTCAATTTTAGTCATTGTAATATTTTGTATTAAGATACATTACTTTGCCAACAAAAGTCCATCTAGTCAAGGCTATGGTTTTTCCAGTGGTCATGTATGGATGTGAGAGTTGGACTAAGAAGAAAGCTGAGCGCCCAAGAATTGATGCTTTTGAACTGTGGTGTTGGAGAAGACTCTTGGGAGTCCCTTGGACTGCAAGGAGATCCAACCAGTCCATCCTAAAAGAGATCAGCCTTGGGTGTTTTTTGGAAGGACTGATGCTGAAGCTGAAACTCCAGTACTTTGGCCACCTCATGTGAGGAGTTGACTTATTGTAAAAGACCCTGATGCTGGGAGGGATTGGGTGCAGGAGGAGAAGGGGACGACAGAGGATGAGATGGCTGGATGGCATCACCGACTCAATGGACATGAGTTTGGATAAATTTCGGGAGTTGGTGATGGACAGGGAGGCTTGGCGTGCTGCGATTCATGGGGTCGCAGAGTCGGACACGACTGAGCGACTGAACTGAACTGATTGAATCACCAAAAGTACATATTTGCTTTGGTGCAGTTTGGGTATTATGTCAACCATGAAGAAAGCTATGTTAAGAAGCCAAATATTGTTTGATTATTCCTCACACACACTCAAAGTTAGATAATTAAGTGAAGATGGGAACATTGAAAATATTGAACTGAATACTGGTGAAAATGTAAGATATATTTTGCTAATAGAATAATATAAATTTAATGAAATTATATGCTTCTGCTATAGCAGCACAGAACATAATCAATAAGAAAATGATTTAAGATCTCTTTTTATGCCAAAAAAAAAAAAAAGGCAAGGAAAAGAGGTATGAAAGAGTTATGGAATGTAAACACCCCAAATCAATGACTTAATTTCTGGACTCATTTAGAGCAAAAAGATTTTTTATTTATTTTAGACATAGTTCACCTCATGTGTGGATGCAATATATATAATCCTAATAATACTGCTCTTTTTGCCTAACTGACTATCTTATACACATAAATTTAAGATTGAATATGAAGTGTGGAATCCACAGCCACACAGTGAAAGATGAGATCTTGGATATCAGCTAAGTATGGAAGTTTACATACTTAAGTCTGTTTTTCTCTCAGGGTTTTGCTGATTGAAGACAAAGCATTGAAAAGATACTGCCTATAATAGGCTTTGGCATAAGATTGAATAAATGAATGAGTTGTATCTTAGCCAGCTTGGGCTGCCATAACAAAGTATCATAGACTGAGTGGCTTAAACAAAAGAAATTTATTCTTACCATTTTGGAGGCTGGAAATATAAGATCAAGTGGTTGAGTTCTGGAGAGGACCTTCTTTCTATCTTACAGACAACTGCTTTTTCACTGTGTCATCTCATGGCAGAGAGAAAAGGAACTTCAGTTTCTCTCTTTTCTCTTATCTATATAAAGACAGTAATTTCATCAATGGCACCCCATCCTTATGTTGTTGTTCGGTCACTCAGTCATGTCCCACTCCTTGTGACCCCATGGACTGCAGTACAGAAGGCTTCCCTGTTTTTCACTATCTCCTGGACCTTGCTCAGACTCATGTCCATTGAGTTGGTGATGCCATCCAACCACCTCGTCCTCTGTCATCCCCTTCTCCTCTTGACTTCTATCTTTCCCAGCATCGGGGTATTTTCCAATGAGTCAGCTTTTCATATCAGATGGCCAAAGTTTTGGAGCTTCAGCTTCAGCATCAGTCCTTCCAATGAATATTCAGGACTGATTTCCTTTAGGATTGACTGGTTTGATCTCCTTGCAGTCCAAGGAGATCAAACCAGTCATCCAAAACTAATTATCTCCCAAAGACCCCATCTCTAAATACCATCACAGTAAGGAGTCTGGACTTCAGCACATGAATTTTGAACACAAACATTCAAGTCATAACATTCTGTCTGTACCCCACCAACTCTGCTCAAAATTCTCATCCCTGTAGCATGAAAATTACATGCATTCCACTCCAACAGCCTCAAAACTTTTAATTCATTTCAGTATCAATTCTAAAGTCCAAAGTCTCATCTATATGTGTATATATATATATATATATATATATATATATATATATATAATGTAAACCAGATATGGTTGAAACTCAAGGTATGATTAGTACTGAGGCAAAACTACCCTCCAGTTTTGAACCTATAAAGCCATATAAATCATGAGCTTCCAAAATCCAATGGGGGTCAATCCTAGGATATGCATTTCAATTCCTAGGTTACATGATCACTATGAAATGTGTTTATATTGTTGAACATGTTAGCAGTTTGTTCTTTCATATTCCACTGGGTGGATATATCAGTTATTAAGCCTTAACTATTTTAAAATTTTTTTAGATATTTTCCTATTTGGGTTTATTGTAAATAACATTGCAGCAGATACTGTTGTATCAGTCTTTCAGGAACATGTGATGCCATTTTTTGTAGAGTATATGCTCAGGAATTAAACTGCTAGGTATAGAGTAGACACAAGTATAGACAAATAGACAGGGAAATAAAATTCCAGAGCACTTGTTTCAGTTTACAGTCCCACTAAATACATGGGTTCAAGCTGGTTTTAGAAAAGGCAGAGGAACAAGAGATCAAATTGCCAACATCTGCTGGATCATCGAAAAAGCAAGAGAGTTCCAGAAAAACATCTATTTCTGCTTTATTGACTATGCCAAAGCCTTTGACTGTGTGGATCACAAAAAACTGTGGAAAATTCTGAAAGAGATGGGAATACCAGACCACCTGACCTGCCTCTTGAGAAGCCTATATGCAGGTCAGGAAGCAACAGTTAGAACTGGACATGGAACAACAGACTGGTTCCAAATAGGAAAAGGAGTACATCAAGGCTGTATATTGTCACCCTGCTTATTTAACTTCTATGCAAAGTACATCATGAGAAACGCTGGGCTAGAAGAAGCACAAGCTGGAATCAAGATTGCCAGGAGAAATATCAATAACCTAAGATATGCAGATGACACCACCCTTAGGGCAGAAAGTGAAGAGGAATTAAAAAGCATCTTGATGAAAGTGAAAGAGGACAGTGGAAAAGCTGGCTTAAAACTCAGCATTCCATGTCATCTGGTCCCATCACTTCATGTCAAATAGATGGGGAAACAATGAAAACAGTGACAGACTATTTTCTTAGGCTCCAAAATCACTACAGATGGTGACTGCAGCCATGAAATTAAAAGATGCTTACTCCTTGGAAGGAAAGTTAACCTAGATAGCATATTGAAAAGCAGAGACATTACTTTACCAACAAAGGTCCGTCTAATCAAGGCTATGGTTTTTCCAGTGGTCATGTATGGATGTGACAGTTGGACTAAAAAGAAAGCTGAGTGCTGAAGAATTGATGCTTTTGAACTGTGGTGTTGGAGAAGACTCTTGAGAGTCCCTTGGACTGCAAGGAGATCCAACCAGTCCATTCTGAAGGAGATCAGCCCTGGGATTGCTTTGGAAGGAATGATGCTAAAGCTGAAACTCCAGTACTTTGGCCACCTCATGTGAAGAGTTGACTCATTGAAAAAGACTCTAATGCTGGGAGGGATTGGGGGCAAGAGGTAAAGGGAACAACAGAGGATGAGACGGCTGGATGGCATCACTGACTTGATGGACATGAGTCTGAGTGAACTCTGGGAGTTGGTGATGGACAGGGAGGCCTGGCGTGCTGCGATTCATGTGGTCACAAAGAGTCGGACACGACTGAGCAACTGAACTGAACTGAACTGAACTGAGAGTACATCATGAGAAACGCTGGGCTGGAAGAAGCACAAGCTGGAATCAAGAATGCCGGGAGAAATATCATTAACCTCAGATATGCAGATGACACCACCCTTATGGCAGAAAGTGAAGAAGAACTCAAAAGCCTCTTGATGAAAGTCAAAGAGGAGAGTGAAAAAGTTGGCTTAAAGATCAGCATTCAGAAAACGAAGATCATGGCATCTGTTCCCATCACTTCGTGGGAAATAGGTGGGAAACAGTGGAAACCGTGTCAGACTTTAATTTTTTGGGCTCCAAAATCACTGCAGATGGTGACTGCAGCCATGAAATTAAAAGACGCTTACTCCTTGGAAGAAAAGTTATGACCAACCTGCTGCTGCTGCTGCTAAGTCGCTTTAGTCATGTCCAATTCTGTGCGACCACCATGGATGGCAGCCCACCAGGCTCCCCCCGTCCCTGGGATTCTCCAGGCAAGAACACTGGAGTGGGTTGCCATTTCCTTCTCCAAAGCATGAAAGTGAAAAGTGAAAGTGACCAACCTAGATAGCATATTGAAAAGCAGAGTCATTACTTTGCCAACAAAGGTCCATCTAGTCAAGGCTATAGATTTTCCAGGGGTAATGTATCGATGTGAGAGTTGGACTGTGAAGAAAGCTGAGTGCTGAAGAATTGATGCTTTTGAACTGTGGTGTTGGAGAAGACTCCTAAGATTCCCTTGGACTGCAAGGAGATCCAACCAGTCCATTCTAAAGGATATCAGCCCTGGGTGTTTTTTGGAAGGACTGATGCTGAAGCTGATACTCTAATACTTTGGCCACCTCATGTGAAGAGTTGACTCATTGGAAAAGTCTCTGATGCTGGAAGGGATTGGGGACAGGAGGAGAAGGGGACAACAGAGGATGAGATGGCTGGATGGCATCACCAACTCGATGGACATGAGTTTGGGTGAACTCTGGGAGTTGGTGATGGATAGTGAGGCCTGGGATGCTGCAGTTCATGGGGTCACAAAGAGTTGCACATGACTGAGTGACTGAACTGAACTGAACTGAAATGATTCAAGAATATCTCAGTTATTCATATTTTTCAGAATGTTGCTATGCTATAAGATGAATCTAAAATATTCTGATCAGTTTGTAGTGGAAGTGTGTTTTGATAGTAATTTTAATTTCTCTCATGACTAATAATGTTCATTTTTATTTTGTATATTCTATTGCAAAGTGCTTGTTTAAGGTTTTGTCCATTATTGTGTTCTCTGTCTTCTTATTAAGTTCATAATTGTTTTAGTATTATATATGTGTACTTTTACTTATATATGTATGATCAATACATCTTCCCAAGCATTGGCTTGCCTCATTTGTCATTAATATTATCTTATGATTCATGCTTTTAATTTTAATGAAAATTTGTTGTTTTAAAAGATAGTTTACTATACATTGTGTCTTGTTTAAGAAATTGTTGCTTACTCCAAGGGCATAAAGATATTTTTCTTCCTTATTTTGTCTTAAAGAGTTTTTTTCTTAATTTTATATTCTACAATTCAGTATATACATCATCTCAAATTATTTTTATGTAAATTTCAAGAAAGGGTCTAGGCATTCTGTTTTGTTATGCATATCTAATTGCTCAGGCATAATTTATTGAAAAATGAAGTCCTTTCCCCAAAAAATCACAGTGTTTGCTTGCTTGTGTGTCTGCTTTATAAATATTATGGCTGATTACATGGGGGGGTGTGCATTTAGCAGGCTTACTGTGAATATATTTTATTGATCTATAATGTCTATCCTTTTACCCATACTTACTATTTTATATACACTACCTTTTTAGAAAGTCTAGATATTAAATAATATAAATTCTCCAGCATTAATTTTGTTCATGATTGCCTTTCACTTTCATACAAATTCTAGGAAACGTTAATCTCAACAAAAAGTTCCTGTTGGGATTTTGTTTGAAATTATATTATATCTATAGAACAATTTTGAGAGAATTGATGTCTTAAAAATATAGTCTTTTGTAGTATAAGCATGATATGGTGTTGTTTAGTCACTAATGTCGTGTCTTGACTCTTTGGGACCCGACGGACTCTAACCTACCAGGGTCCTCTGTCCTTGGGATTTCCGAGGCAAGAATATTAGAGTGGTTTGCCATTTCCTTCTCCAGGAGATCTTCCTGATCCAGGGATTGAACCCCAGTCTCCAGCATTGGCAGGAGGATTCTTTACCACCACACCACCTGGAAAGCCCGAAGCATGGTATACATTTTCATTTATTTAAGTCTTCTTTAATTTCCCTCAGTGATGCTTTGTCATTTTTATTGCAGAGATCTTACCTACCTTTCATTGGTTTGAATTCTAGATAATAGTGGCAGTTTAGTGCTGTATATAGTATATATATATGGGAGAAGGAAATGGCAACCCACTCCAGTATTCT
Organism: Bos indicus x Bos taurus; assembly: GCF_003369695.1. NCBI lineage: Eukaryota > Metazoa > Chordata > Mammalia > Artiodactyla > Bovidae > Bos > Bos indicus x Bos taurus. Next base: position 21,083,311 of record NC_040103.1, on the reverse strand, counting down.
TGCCTGGGAAATCCCATGGACAGAGGAGCCTGGTGGGGTCACAATGAGTCAGACATGACTTAGCGACTAGAAACAACTATAGTATATATATAGTGCAGGGTATTTTAAAATTGCATTTCCCTACTATTTTCTAATAATATAAAGAAATATATATATATATACACATATATGTATATACACATATATGTGTATATATATATATATGTCTTGTAAACAACAATATTGCTATATTCATATGTTAATTTTAGGAGCTTGTAGATAGTCTAGTTGTACTTTTGTGTTATCAGTGAATATTGTCAATTTGAATTCCTTTTCCTAACTTTTTATGTCTTTATTTTATTTTATCTGCCTTATTGCACTGGCTGGAACTTCCAGTGTGAAGGAGTCTGGAATATACCACCCCCAAAACCTTTGGCATATTAATTATGTTGAATTAAAGGTACTAAAGAAACAGCCTGTGAAACAGAGAATCTGATCCTTCTTTCTCCTCTTGAAGGCAGAAGACAAGTCTCTCATGTGAAAGATACCCTTCTTGTACCAGGAGGTTGGAAGACATTCTTATCACAAAAGAAAGAATTTAAGGCTAAAAAGGTTATACAGTTAGCCTTCCATATCTGTGGGTTTTCTATCTATAGATTCAAGCACTTGAGATGGAAAATACTCCAAAAATTTTCCAAAAAGCAAAACTTGAATTTGTCAAGAATCAGTAGCTATTTGCATTACCCCATATATTTTATTTACAACTGTTTATGTATCATTTACATTGTAAAAGGTATAATAATTAATCTGGGAGTGATTTAAAGTACACTAGAGGATATAGGTAGGTTATAGGCAAACATTATACCATTTTTATAAGAAACTGGAGTTGTCACAGATTTTGGTATCTACAGGGGTCCTGAAACCAATTTCCCATGAATATTGAGGGACACTTGTATGAACAAACATTATCCATCTCACCCTTATTTTCCCAGTTACTTCTTCACCATTTGCTACACTTAGAACAAATCCTTTTGTCTTGTCAATTCTTCAAGGATTTATTGTTTCTTTGTCTAAAAGTTATAAAAGCTTCCCGTTCTAGTCGCTTCTTTGGGATTTCATTCTCTTGTGAAGGCTCCCTTGAAATGTAAATAATTCAATAAAATGTGTATGCTTTTCCCCTATAATCCCATTTTATGTCAACTCAATTCTTAGGCCCAACTAGATAGCCAAACGGAGAAGGCAATGGCACCCCACTCCAGTACTCTTGCTTGGAAAATCCCATGGACGGAGGAGCCTGGTGGGCTGCAGTCCATGGGGTCGCTGGGAGTTGGACACGACTGAGCGACTTTCACCTTTCACTTTCATGCATTGGAGAAGGAAATGGCAACCCACTCCGGTGTTCTTGCCTGGAGAATCCCAGGGATGGTGGAGCCTGGCGGGCTGCCATCTATGGGGTCGCACAGAGTCGGACACGATTGAAGCGACTTAGCAGCAGCAGCAGCAGCAGAGAGCCAAAAATGATGGTGTTTTTCTCTCTTCTGTAGGTACAATGTTAACTTGAATGAGTGATAGTGAAACTCCTGTTTTATTTGTAATCTTAGAGGAAAAGTATTTAAAACTCCACCATTAAGTTTCATGTTAACTGGAGGATAGTTGATGCTCTTAACTAAAGAACTTTGAATAATTGACATATATACACTGTCATGTGTGAAATAGCTGGTGAGAAGTTGCTGCACAGCACAGGGAGCCCAGCCTGTTGCTCTGTGATGACCTAGAGAGATGGGATTGGGGGAGGGGAGGGAGGCTCAGAGGGAAAGAATTTATGTAAAATTATAACCGATTCATGTTGTAGAGCAGAAATGACACAGTACTGTAAAGCAATTTTCCTCCAATTAAAAAATAAATTTAATAAAAAATCATGAAATAATTTAATGTAAGTAAATAAAATTATAGCGTCCACCTTAAAAAATGATTTATTAATTTCCTCAGTTTAAAAAATGAACAGATTCTTGAAATTTAGTTTTATGTATATTGAGACAGTTGTATCAATTTTGTACTTTATTCTGTTTTGTTGTGGGATTAATTCTTCCTTTTATATTCTTTTATGTTTTTTCCATTCTTTTTTCCTCTTTGTACTTTACTCTGAATATTCTTGAGTGCCCTATCTTTGGGTTCACTGAAGTTATGTTTTCGTATGTGTTCAGTCTACTGTGAAACTCATCCAATGAGTTTTAAATATCAAAAATTTTATAAGACGAAAAAACTGGAAATTTTTTTTTATCCATTCTTGGTTTTTTCCTCTATCCTCTTCTGGTAAATAATCTGCCTGCCAATGCAGGAGACTTGGGTTTGATCTCTGGGTAGGAAGATCCCCTGGACAAGGAAATGGCACCCTACTCCAATATTCTTGCCTGGAAAATTCCATGGACAGAGGAGCCTAGTGGGGTCACAAAGAGTAGGACACAACTGAGCATGCACACTCAAGCACTATCCTATTTAAACCTATTAATGAGTATTAATTTAATAGCACTTCTTCATGCCTATTATTAAGTTTTAACTATGTTTCAGAGATTGGGTGTATAGGAATTATCACGACTCTGGGTAATTTTATTTTCTAGTGCAACTATTTTATTTCTCTGAATAAGCAGAATTAGAGGTTGATTACCTAAATTCAGTGAGCATTTGGGACATACAGTGCTGTATTACAGGTCTGATGAAGTTCCACTTGCCTCTTTTGTTTCCTGAACATGGGTTTCACACTGAGAATCTGGCAGCTCTGGCTCTCCCTAGCCCTGTCAACCCTTTAGAGAGCTGGGCTTTTATTCATTGATCTCCCACTCACTATGCTTCCAAATTTGGTGACTGTCTTGAGGGAGAAGCCATCATACATTTGCTATAGAAGACTTCAAGAGAATAAATGTACCATGGGGAAACAGGCTGCACATTTAGACCTTTTTAAATTTCCAAGTTGCTGTGCCAACTCATGTCTCTCTGTCTCTGTCTGTGGGCCAAAGCTCAATACATAGCCCACATCTAGAACCAGGAAATAACCCCAGGAAAAGAAACCACTTCTGATAGAGTGTTTGCATAAGAAAGGCTATTTACTGTGTGAAATTTTGGTTCATATAATTCTGTTTTCTTACATAGCTCTATTCATTGTCTTTGAAAATATGATTTGCAATATCTCTGGCATTTTAAAATAGTGCAGTAGGAGAATGACCAGCCATTCCTTACTACATGCAAATTAGAATCAGATTCTCTTCTGATAATCTAACCTAATACACTGATTTTGTTTAAATATGTGCAACAATAGATTTGGCATGAATGTGAACCCTGTATTAAGGAGTTTTGAATGATTCTATTTATTTCATCATTGTCTCAAAATAAAACAACTTTTTCTCAACATAATATTGTGTGAGCATACCAATATAAAAAGTAGGCTGACTGATTCCAAAATAATTAACTCCTACACCACAGCAGATATTTTGTGCATATTTTATATCCATAATTAGTAAATTTTCAGTTCAAAACTCATCAAGAATATTGAAAATATTATAACCCAATTTTTTTTTTTAACTAAGAAGACTCTATCTACCAACAGCATAAACACATGCATCCACCCAAATTCCAAAATTCAAAGTAGCTTAATGTATTTTAAGGTTATAGGGAATTAATTTCCACATGTGCAATAGTTATTTTTTATTTGGACATTTAGTAGATAAAGATCAAGAAAGATTTAAGTTAAGAAATGATATAAAAATGTTGAAGCAAATGAAATTGGAACTGGATAAGATAACCAACAATTAAAAGAACATTTAGACGTGTATTTTATATGGAATGTGTACAGTTCAGTGAAATATGAAAAAAGTTTTAACTATTTGACAAATAGTCCCTTTTAAGTTTTCTTTTTCTAAGTTAAGTAAAATAATCTTTAAAAAAACCTTACATTAATTTAGATAAATTTTTGTATGGGATTAACTGAAGTGAGTGAAGGCAAACACTTATTTGTATGCTTAAAGTCAAGGAACATAATAATGCTCTTTCATATCAAAGCTCTTGACATCTAGCTTAGATTATTTGTTAATATTAATTGGAGTAGAAATTATTTTTCTATTAGAGATGAATTCACTTCTTATACCTAGAGTTTCACTAATCTTGGTAAAAAAGTACCAAAAATTGGAAATTAAATAGCAAATAGTTTTTGAAATTTTCCTTACTGTGTTTCAATTTCCTAATCAATTTATTTAACATCTTTCACTTTTTCTCTGGATGCTACAGATTCTGCTACTATTTCAGGGAGTAGTTTGGCAGACATAAAACGTTCTCTGATCATCTTGTATTAGCAGTGGCTTTCAGAATTCAATCATTCAAAAAAAAATTTTTAAGTATCTTTAAACTACATGTCCCTGAGTTTATCAAGAGAGAAAGACTCCCCTTCTCTTTCCCTAAAGTGTTTTCTGAAGGAAAACAGCTTAAAAATTAGTGAAATGAATTTTAGGTAATTTTTCCTTATAAAGTTCATCCATCCCTGAAAAACAGTACGTGGTAATGGGAAAATATTTTCAGCATCTCTGACTTCAAACGTTCATATAGCAGCTATCATGTGCCAGTTCCTACTTTAGGCTCCTAATATAATCAGTGAAATAAGAAGACAATCATTTTTGCCCCTATAGAGTTTATTTAGCTTATACTGAAACAATTACTTTTAGGAAATAGTGCCTGCTTATTCACTTCAGTCATGTCCAACTCTACACAACCCTATGGACCATAGCCTGCCAGATTCCTCTGTGCATGGGATTCTCCAGGCAAGACTACTGGAATGGGTTACCGTTCCCTCCTCCAGAGGTTCCTCCTGACAGGGACTGAACCCATGTCTCTTGTGTCTCCTGCACTGGGAAGTGGGTTCTTTATCACTAGCACCACCTAGGAAGCCCTTAGGAAAATGGTATTTGCTATCAAAAAATCAAAGATTTTTTCATTAATTATTATATAACATGACTGATTCTGCTATCATGTAATATCATGAAGGATATTATACCAAGTCATAAACTATATTCATTTTTTCACAAATAAATATTAGGTGCCTAGAAATTATTTTAAGGGACAATTTAATGCAATGCAAGACAACATATCTGTAAAGGAGATCATAAGTTAACTTTTTACGCAGTGCTTAATTTCAGGAAAGGTGCATGAAATTCAAAGATACCCTTCTATATATAAAGAAATCCCTCATGAACTTGAAGTTTAAGCAGTAAATGGAACGCTTCATGAAGACAAACTCTCATCTTGAAGAAAAAGCATCAATGATTATGACTGCACTTATATTGTTGCTGCTAAGTCACTTCAGTCGCATCTGACTCTGTGTGACCCCATAGACAGCAGCCCACCAGGCTCCCCCGTCCCTGGGATTCTCCAGGCAAGAACACCAAAGTGGGTTGCCATTTCCTTCTCCAATACATGAAAGTGAAAAGTAAAAATGAAGGCGCTCAGTCGTGTCCGACTCTTAGTGACCCCATGGACTGCAGCCTACCAAGCTCCTCCATCCATGGGATTTTCCAGGCAAGAGTACTGGAGTGGGGTGCCATTGCCTTCTCCGACTTATATTGTTACTTCAGTCATTTTGTTAGTGCAGTTAGAACTCCATTCTCTTGATTGATTTTTAATAAATTTCCCTATTCATGTAATAGAATCATACATTTGGATAGTCTTTTCAGTTCAGTTACAGATCTAAACTGAATGATTAGGAAGAAATGTATGTACCAACAATCGTGCCTATCATTTTGGTGAATGTAAACTTAGCTATTATCTTTTTGATTGATTTCTAGTAAAAGTACATTTTCTTGTAAAAATAAATTGATTGAGAGGACTTCTTCAAAAGCCCAGCTTTAAAGCAACTGCTAACCCTAAAATTATTACTGACATAACTAATTAAATATAAAAAGGCCAGAAACCCATTTTACTATCAACAGCTAGGGACACATGCCATCTATAGGCCAAAAATATCAAGACATTTCTCTAAGACATAATGCAGATGAGGAGAATTTGACAATGGTCTTAGGGTTGATTCACTCAATTCCACTGTTAGAACAACATTATGAACAAATAGATATAGACAACTTTGGCAGATTCCCACGAACACTTCTTACATTGTAGAGCTAAGAGGAAAGTGATAATTTATATAATTGAGGATCATATTTTGTAGTACTTGCTTTCTTTTAATATGGATTTCATTTGTAGCAGTTGAAAATAGCAGCGAAAACCCACTCTGCCTTCTTACACTTTCACATTTCAATTCTTTCAGGTTTTCAGGCATCTGAATGGGAGTATCTACTTATGACACCAAAATATGTACAGACTTTCATGTTTCCCTCATCCCCTTTTGTCTGGATAAGAACAATTCAGGAGGTGGCATACAACAAAACCAAACACAAACTTTTATAAGCTACAAGCAAATAGTCAAAGAGATCAATGCCTACAAGATCTTCTTCATAAGAACATGAACATGTGAGAAATGTTGCTAGAATTTTTAAATGCTATAATTCAAAATAAAGAAAACATATAAATCAAAGCTAGAATTCAGTTAAAAAATCATTTATATTCTTAAATTTTAAGCTATTTTAACATTATGCCTATGAGGTAAGAAATGATCATAAGAATAGAATTATCTGTCTATATAGCCTTTAATATGGTGATGACATTTTTAGATAAAACACCAAAGCCTTGGTTGGCTCATGAAAAAAATTGATAAGCTGGACTTGAGTAAAATTATGTTTCCACTCTGTGAGAAACAATGCCAAGGGCATGAGAAGACAAGACACAAACTGGGAGAAAATATTTTCAAAAAACACATCTGATCAAGGACAGTATCCAAAATATACAAAGAACTCTTAAAACTCAATAGTAAGAATGCAAACAACTTAATTAAAAAATGGACCAAACCCCTTCATCAGACTCTCACCAAAGTAGATATACACATGGTAAGTTGGTATATGAAAAGGTACTCCACGTTATAGGTCATCAGGGAAATGAAAATGAAAACTATGAGCTACCACTACACAGTGGCCAAAATCCAGAAAGATGACAACACCCAGCTGTTGACAGGAATGTGGAACAATAGGAACTCTCATACGCTGCTGGTGGGAACGCAAATGGCATAGCCACTTTGGAAGTTTGGGGCATTTTTTTTTAAACAAAATTAAACATATTCTCATCAGAGTGATTCAGCTATCATGCTCCTTAATATTTATCCAAAGACATGTTTACAAGAGTGTTGTGCAAAACTGCCAAATCTTGGAAGTAAACAATATGTCCTTCAGGAGGAAAAGAGATAAATTGTGGTATATATAGACAATGGAGTATCATTCAGAGCTAAAAGAAATGTGCTAAAAATAATTAAAATACACGGAGGATTAAATTAAATGTGTGTGTACTGTGTATGTGTGTGCGAGAGAAAGAGTCTTTTCCGACTCTTTCCAACCCCACCAGGCACATCTGCCCATGTGATTTTTCAGGCAAGAATACTGGAGCGGTTTGCCATTTCCCACTCTAGGGGATCTTCCCGACCCCCAGGTTGAACCCCAATCTCCTGCACTGCAGGTGGATTCTTTACCACCGAGCCGCCTGAAATGACCTTAAATGCATATTACTAAATGAAAGGAGCGCCCTGTAAAGGCTGCCTACTATCAGTTCAGTTCAGTCACTCAGTCGTGTCTGACTCTTTGTGACCCCATGAATTGCAGCACACCAGGCCTCCCTGTCCATCACCAACTCCCGGAGTTCACTCAGACTCATGTCCATCGAGTCAGGGATGCCACCCAGCCATCTCATCCTCTGTCGTCCCCTTCTCCTCCTGCCCCAAATCCCTCCCAGCATCAGAGTCTTTTCCAATGAGTCAACTCTTCCCATGAGGTGGCCAAAGTACTGGAGTTTCAGAAATCCCAGGGCTGATCTCCTTCAGAATGGACTGGTTGGATCTCCTTGCAGTCCAAGGGACTCTCAAGAGTCTTCTCCAACACCACAGTTCAAAAGCATCAATTCTTCGGTGCTCAGCTTTCTACAAGGCTGCCTAAATGACACTACGGAAAGCACAAAACTATAGAGACAACTTAAAAAATTCAGTGATTACCAGGGATTGAGGGTGGGGAGGGATACATAGAGTAGAGAAATATATGTACAATTTTCAAATCAGCAGAAGAAAGTTTTACCAAATAAGAAATAAAACACAAAATATCATAAACAGACAATTTTTAAAAACTTAGAAGTTAAAATAGAAATCAATATCAAATTGAAGAATAATTATCCCCAAAATATTATCAGTAATGAATAAATATTATTCTAATATTATCACAAACATGATTGTTGACAGATTCTTAGTAATGTATTTCATAATATCTTTCTAGGAAGAATTGGCATTCATGATAAAGTGCTTAAAATTTTTCATACGAACTATAAAGAAATTAAGACTACTTTTGTATAACATATTATGCACACACTTCACTATATGACATTTAAAAATCTAACATTCATTTAACACCTTTTTTTTTGCTTGCATTCAGTGTAAAAATGGTTATGTAACAATTCAATCTTCATATAAAATATCCCAACTCAAAAAATTCTTTGAAGTAGCATGCTAAGTGTTCCTTATAGTATTAAAACTAAAATTTAAACGTTGATATATGATCATAATTATGGAAAACTTTTTAACTTAATAGAATGATACTTACATTGTATTTAAATGTGTTACCTTTTCCATGGCAGAGACTGCAATCCTCAAATTAGATTTATTAGTATAAATAAACTATCCCACAAGATTATTTTGATGAATAAGTGGAAAGTCATGTAAATTTATTTACATTTTATCAATAGTTCACTCCTGTTCGCAATTCATGGGGTCGCAAAGAGTCGGACATGACTGAGCGACTGAACTGAACTGAACTGATTCAATATATTATTGGTTATTAACATTTACTTCTTTAGTTCTACCTTATAATTGTTGTTCAGTCACAAGATCATGTCCAACTATTTGTGACCCAATGGTCTGAAACACACAATGCATTCCTGTTCTTCACTATCTCCCAGAGTTTGCTTAAACTCATGTTCACCGAGTTGGTAATGCCATCCAACCATTTCATCCTCTATTGTCCCTTTCTCATCCTGCCTCAATCTTTCCCAGCATCAGAGTCTTTCAATGGATTGGTTCTTTGCATTAGGTGGCCAAAGTATTGGAATTTCAGCATCAGTCCTTCCAATTAATATTCAGGGTTGATTTCCTCTAGGATTGACTAGTTTGATCTCCTTGCTGTCGATGGGACTCTCAAGAGTCTTCTCTAGAACCACAGTACGAAAACATCAGTTCTCTGGTGTTCAACCTTCTTTATGGTCCAACTGTCACATCCGTAAATAACTACTAGAAAAACCATACCTTTGACTATATGGACTCTTGTCAGGAAAGTGATGTCTCTGCTTTTAATACTCTGTCTAGGTTGGACATGGATTTTCTTCCAAGAGCAAGTGTCTTTTAATTTCATGGTTGCAGTCACGATCTGCAGTGATTTTGGAGCCCAAGAAAATAGTCTCTCACTGTTTCCCCTTCTATTTGCCATGAAGTGACGGGACCAGATGCCACGATCTTCATTTTTTGAATGTTGAGTTTTAAGACAGATTTTTCACTCTCCTTTTTCACTTTCATCAAGAGGCTTTTTAGTTCTTCTTCTCTTTCTGCCATAAGGGTGCTGTCATCTGCATGTCTGAGATTATTGATATTTCCCCTAGCAATCTTGACAATTCAGCCTGGCATATCACATGATGCACTCTGCATATAAGTTAAATAAGCATGGTGACAATATACAGCCTTGACGTACTCCTTTCCCAGTTTTGAACCAGTCAGCTGTTCCATATCTGTTCTGTTATTTCTAGACCTGCATACAGGTTTCCCAGGAGTCAGGTAAGGTGGTCTGGTATTCCCAAGTTTTCAAGAATTTTCCACAGTTTGTGGTGATCTACATGGTCAAAGGTTTTAGTGTAATCAATGGAGCAGAAGTAGATGTTTTTTCTGAAATTCTCTTGCTTTTTCTATGATCCAACAGATATAGGCAATTTAATCTCTGGTGCTTTTGCCTTTTCTAAATGAGCACAATTGTACTAATTTGAACATCGTTTGGCATTGCCCTTCTTTGGGATTGGAACATAAACTGACCTTTTCCAGTCCTGTGCCTGCTGCTGAGTTTTCCAGATTTCCTGTCTTAGAACCCTGTAAACATATATATATGGAGTACATATATATGTATACACATAAATATTTGTATATGTATAGTCTCTTTGGCATTTAGTCTTATTGAATTCTACCTCAACTCATCATTCTAGCTAAAAGACAGGTTAGTTCCTGCTTCAGTCATTTACCTGATTACTTCTTCCAATTTCATATAATATGTAGATTTGATTAGCATTTGCATCAATGCCATTTTTGTTGATGTTAAACCAGGTAGGAATAGGACAACACACCACTAGAGATTTACCTGGAGTCAATAACTCTAATATATTAACTTAAAATCATTTACCTAAATGTTGATCAATTAATTTAGTTGAGTGTCTAACTTTCTAAGCATTTCTGCCAGGAAAGTTGGAGGACTTGAAGGAATAAAAATCTTAAAAAGATATTTCCCTTTTCTAGACTGTATTTCTAGACCAACTCTTCCTCAAGTCAATGTTCACACAGCAGAGGCATGCTGAAAGCCACTTAATGGTAGGCAGAGGAGATGAACAGAGATGCATCTATGGATGATATGTCCACTTTTTTGCTTTTTATAAGCACAGAGCATCTAACACTTCCAGTGTCATTCCCCATCATTTAAGGTAACAGTCTAACATTTGACTTGCTCATTTTACCTGAGCAGTCTTAAAGTAAGAAACTGGTTCTTGTTTCATATAAATAAATGATGACATCACAAATGTCAATACTGGGGAAGTTTCTACCCGTCGAGTGCTGAGAAAGTTTGACGACAGCCTAGGGCAACAAAAGAGAAGTTCAGGAGTAACACGGCTGGGAATTTCCTTCCAGCAATTTGTTGTCAAATACATTGATGTGGCACCCCAAATGACTCCAAAACTGCTTGTTCCAGTGACAAGAGCAACAAAGCGCTCATTTCCAATTACCAAGGGGTTTTAAAGTGTAAACCGTATCCCTCTTCTGTCAGCTGCTCAGAAACCTGGAAAGGGAAATCAGCAACATTGCAACACAAAATTGTTCGACATTGTTGCATGCTTTAGGTAGCATTGTAGACATTGTACAGTTGGTGAATAAAATGTTAACAGCATGTTTGAGATATTGTTTCTTGTGTGATGGATTTTGCTTGTAATATTCCAATTATTTCTGAAATCAAAGGTCACATTTAGAGAAACTGTTCAAGTGATATAAGCAAGAGTCACCCAACATATTTTTAAACTTGGATAAAGGTACGTTTAAAATATCTTGTTGGTAGAGAGGAAGGAACTTCTTGTAATTATAAATCATATGTAGAAAAATGATAGACTTAAAACACACTGTAATTTGGTGACCTGAGAGTTAATTCTGGTTTCAGATTTTATTCTTTTTTAACTAGGTTTCCTTTTGTTGGTTTTGTTTTTTGTTTGTTTGTTTCTTACTTTAGGGTGATTATATAACACAAGTGTTGGAGAAGGCAATGGCACCCCACTCCAGTACTCTTGCCTGGAAAATCCCATGGATGGAGGAGCCTGGTAGGCTGCAGTCCATGGGGTCGCTAAGAGTCGGACACGACTGAGCGACTTCGCTTTCACTTTTCACTTTCATGCATTGGAGAAGGAAATGGCAACCCACTCCAGTGTTTTTGCCTGGAGAATCCCAGGGACGGGGGAGCCTGGTGGCTGCCGTCTATGGGGTTACACAGAGTCAGACACGACTGAAGTGACTTAGCATAGCATAGCATAACACAAGTGTAATTAGGAAGAGTTGACAACATTGAAAAAAACTGTTTATATTTTGTGTTCAGATACTTAATAACTCACATTCCGCAGATAATTTCCTGTGCTATATATATATATATATATATATATATATGCCTTACATTGGCAGATTTGGTGTAGAAGCACTTAATGTCCATCTTGGACATAAGGTGATATATTCACTGAACTGCAAATTTTTGCCTAACAAACTCAAATTAACATGGAGCTTTATTAAGTATGGAGTTTTTAATCTATAGTTCGCATTTTCATTTGTTTTCAGATTCTTTTAAAATTTCTCTTTTGATTTCTTCTTTGACCCATTGGTCATAGCATGGGCTATAGCTGGGAAAAATTGAAGAAGGGTTGGTCAAATGGTGTAAACTTCCAGTTAGAATATGACTAAGTTCTGGGGATCTAATACACTGCACTGGGTTTGCATGCTTAAAAATTGCTAAGAAAATAGATCTTAAATATTCTCATCACAAAAAAAGAAATGATATGGTAATTTAAAATGATGCTAGAGATGTTATCTAAGGCTGTGGTGGTAATCTTTTTGCAATATAAAAGTGTATCAAACAAACATATTATATGTCTTTAACTTATACACTGTTTTATGCCAATTATACCTCAATAAGGCTGGGAAGAAATAGAGTTAACAGTGAATCTCACTAAAAAATATGCACATAGAATCAAATATATGCTCTTGAATTACCTGTATCTCTCATATGATATAGAAAGAACAGAGAAAGGAAATATATATACCCAGAGTCTTGCCTTATTTTTGCACTTTTTTGGACACAGTTAAGGCCATTGATTTTCAGAGAAGGCACTATCAAAGAAGAGGAAAAGCACTGTAATTAAAATCTATATTTTCTGATTTGACTTTCTATGATCTTGTCAATACTGGATAATAAATGTTTGAGTAATTTTTCCAAGTAATGGAGAAATGTTTGCAAATTAATTTCTAAAAAATATGTAGTCCTTCTGTATATCTTAAAACTATCTTTGTTTTACAAAATGATTTTATTTTTGATCCAGTTCTAGGATCCCACCCAGGGTATACAATACATTAATAGTCATGTGTCCTTAGGCTCCTTTTTGTTGTGACAGTTTCTTAGGGTTCCCTGATTTTGATGACCTTGACAGCGTTCAGCCGTACTGGTCAAGTACTTTGTAGGCTGTTCTTCTATTGAGATTTATGCGGCATTTTTCTCATGATTATCCTGGGGTAATGCGTTTTGGGGAGGAAAAACACAGAGGTGACCTGCCATTCTCATCAAATCATATCAAAGGTGTATTCTAGCAATGTGATTTATCACTGTTGCTGTTGAACTTGATAGACTGGCTGAGGTAGTGTTTATCAGGTTTCACTTTAAATTTACTCATCCTTCCCCCCTCCCCATTTTCTATACTGTAATCTTTAGAAAGAAGCTATTACTCTCAGCCAACGTTGAAGGAGTGGGGAGTTATGCTTCTCTTCCTTGGGCAGAGTTTCTATATAATTTATTTGGCATTATTTTGCACTTGAGATTTGTCTGTTGTTCCACATTCATTTATCTATTTAATAATTTATTTATATAATTATGGATTTCTATGGATGGTAATCTATTTAATAATTTATTTACGAAGTATGTATTTTACTTAAGTATGTCATTTATTTGCACAAGTATTATATTTATTCTGTGCTCTGGGTTATAGCCCAATACTCATTTATTACTGCTATAAGATGCTCCACACTCATCTTATACACTTCTTGCTCCACACCTAAATTCAATGATTTCTTCAAGGAACCCTGACCCTTATATTACAAACTAAGATCTTATTAGAAACTAAGATCTTGGTGCTAGGTGTATTTTTGCTACTGGGAAACTACTTCCTTCAGGCCATGTTAGGTAACAGAGCAAGGGGATATATAGTACAGAGATTTGTTATTTTTATTGAATACACTTCATACAAAATTATTATAAAATACTATATTCTCAGACAGTAAAGAATCTGCCTACAATGCAAGAGACCTGGGTTTGATCCCCGGGTTGGGAAAATCCCCTAGAGAAGGGAATGGATACCCACTCCAGTATTCATGCCGGAGAATTCCACGGACAGAGAGAGGACCCTTGTCAGGAAGCATTTAACAGGAGGCTTCCTGTGTGCTGTTTTGGATCTGTCAGGAATTCTCAGTTCCTTCATTTTTTTTTTTTTTTTTTAATGAATCTGCCAAAGGTATACATGTGTTCCCCATCCTGAACCCTCCTCCCTCCTGCCTCCCCATACCATCCCTCTGGGTCGTCCCAGTGCACCAGCCCCAAGCATCCAGTATCGTGCATCTAACCTGGACTGGTGACTCTTTTCATATATGATATTATACATATTTCAATGCCATTCTCCCAAATCATGCCACCCTCTCCCTCTCCCACAGAGTCCAAAAGACTGTTCTATACATCAGTGTCTCTTTTGCTGTCTCGTATACAGGGTTATTGTTACCATCTTTCTAAATTCCATATATATGCATTAGTATACTGTATTGGTGTTTTTTCTTTCTGGCTTACTTCACTCTGTATAATAGGCTCCAGTTTCATCCACTTCATTAGAACTGATTCAAATGTATTATTTTTAATGGCTGAGTAATACTCTATTGTGTATATGTACCATAGCTTTCTTATCCATTCATCTGCTGATGGACATCTAGGTTGCTTCCATGTCCTGGCTATTATAAACAGTGCTGCGATGAACATTGGGGTACACGTGTCTCTTTCAATTCTGGTTTCCTCAGTGTGTATGCCCAGCAGTGGGATTGCTGGATCATATGGCAGTTCTAGTTCCACTTTTTTAAGGAATCTCCACACTGTTCTCTATAGTGGCTGTACTAGATTGCATTCCCACCAACAGCATAAGAGGGTTCCCTTTTCTCCACACCCTCTCCAGCATTTATTGCTTGTAGACTTTTGGATCGCAGCCATTCTGACTGGCATGAAATGGTGCCTCATAGTGGTTTTGATTTGCATTTCTCTGATAATGAGTGATGTTGAGCATCTTTTCATGTGTTTGTTAGCCATCTGTATGTCTGTTCCTTATTAATTCCTGAATATTCAGGAATTAAGAGGAGACGAAAGCCTTTCCCTGGGGCTGAGGAATCCAGGCATTTCCTTTGTTAGTTTTTCTATTTTCTTTGTGAGTTTTTGATAAGTACCCTCTTGCTTTTCATGAACCATATGGTAAAAGTGATTATTTACAACTCTCTCTCTCTTTAATATGGATCACCTATGTTTTATAAGTCTGAAATTGTAATCTTTATCTTTGCTGAGAATAACCACAGTTATATACATCATGTTGATTAAAACACCTCTGCTCCATCAGAGATTTGGTCCCCGTGTCTTGCTTTCTCTCTCCCTCTCTCTCTCTTTCACGCTGATCCCCTGGATTGCAGAGGTCCTCTGGGTTCACTTTCCTGCTTGGGCTTCTAAGACCCTCTCGAGAAGGTGCTCTGTGCCCTCACCCCGTCGAGAGGTCACCTGAGGCCTTCACGAACAGAGCAAGCTCCATGCCAGGGACTTTATTGGCTTTCTGCATAAACCAAGGAATATCAGCCTCTTTCTCTCTCCTTTACTTTCTTATCGGTTGACTCCAGACCACGAGGTTCCGGTCCATTAAAGGACCTCAACAGACCATGTATGGGGCTACAGTCCATGGGGTTGCAAAGAATCGGACACTACTTAATGACAAACACTTTTTGTGTTGCACATTACATCCTTATAATTTATTTATTTTACACCTAGAAGTTTGTACCTCTTAATTCCCTTTCCCTATTTTGCTCCTCACCCAGCCCCCTCTACCCTCTGATAATCATTAGTTTGTTCTCTGTATTTATTGTTTCCTGTTTTGCTCTATTTGTTTTCTGTTTTGTTCCATTTGTTCACTTGTTTTATTTTTCAGATTCCACAAGTAAGTGAAAACACAGTACTTGTTTTGAGTTTCTTTTATTATAAGAGCATTTATCTCATTCATAAGGGCTCTGCCTAAATATTTAATCACTCTCAAAGACCCTACTTCCTAAAACCATCATACTGGGCAATAAAATCCTACCATATGAATTATCTACTACTGCAGGCAGGAATCCCTCAGAAGAAATGGAGTAGACATTGTGGTCAACAAAACAGTCTAAAATGCAGTACTTGGATGAAATCTCAAAAATGACAGAATGATCTCTGTTCGTTTCCAAGGCAAACCATTCAATATCACAGTAACCCAAGTCTATGCCTCAACCAGTAACGCTGAAGAAGCTGAACGGTTCTATGAAGACCTACAAGACCTTTTAGAACTAACACCCAAAAAAGATGTCCTTTTCATTATAGGAGACTGGAATACAAAAGTAGGAAGTCAAGAAACACCTGGAGTAACAGGCAAATTTGGCCTTGGAATACGGAATGAAGCAGGACAAAGACTAATAGAGTTTTGCCAAGAAAATGCACTGGTCATAACAAACACCCTCTTCCAACAACACAAGAGAAGACTCTACACACAGACATCACCAGATGGTCAACACCGAAATCAGATTGATTATATTCTTTGCAGCTAAAGATGGAGAAGCTCTATACAGCCAGCAAAAACAAGACCAGGAGCTGACAGTGGCTCAGACCATGAACTCCTTATTGCCAAATTCAGACTTAAATTGAAGAAAGTAGGGAAAACCACTAGACCATTCAGATATGACCTAAATCAAATCCCTTAAGATTACACAATGGAAGTGAAAATAGATTTAAGGGCCTGATCTGAGAGAGTGCCTGATGAGCTATGGAATGAGGTTTGTGACATTGTACAGGAGACAGGGATCAAGACCATTCCCATGGAAAAGAAATGCAAAAAAGCAAAATGGCTGTCTGGGGAGGCCTTACAAATAGCTGTGAAAAGAAGAGAGTGAAAAGCAAAGGAGAAAAGGAAAGATATAAGCATCTGAATGCAGAGTTCCAAAGAATAGAAAGAAGAGATAAGAAAGCCTTCTTCAGCAATCAATGCAAAGAAATAGAGGAAAACAACAGAATGGGAAAGACTAGGGATCTCTTCAAGAAAATCAGAGATACCAAGGGAACATTTCATGGATGGGCTTGATAAAGGACAGAAATGGTATGGACATAAAAGAAGCAGAAGATATTAAGAAGAGATGGCAAGAATACACAGAAGAACTGTACAAAAAAGATCTTCACGACCCAGATAATCATGATGGTGTGATCACTGACCTAGAGCCAGACATCCTGGAATGTGAAGTCAAGTGGGCATTAGAAAGCATCACTACGAACAAAGCTAGTGAAAGTGATAGAATTCCAGTTGAGCTCTTTCAAATCCTGAAAGATGATGCTGTGAAAGTGCTGCACTCAATATGCCAGCAAATTTGGAAAACTCAGCAGTGGCCACAGGACGGGAAAAGGTCAGTTTTCATTCCAATCCCAAAGAAAGGCAATGCCAAAGAATGCTCAAACTACTGCACAATTGCACTCATCTCACACACTACTAAGG
Organism: Bos indicus x Bos taurus; assembly: GCF_003369695.1. Classification (NCBI taxonomy): domain Eukaryota; kingdom Metazoa; phylum Chordata; class Mammalia; order Artiodactyla; family Bovidae; genus Bos; species Bos indicus x Bos taurus. Next base: position 21,065,866 of record NC_040103.1, on the reverse strand, counting down.
TAATGCTCAAAATTCTCCAAGCCAGGCTTCAGCAATATGTGAACCATGAACTTCCTGATGTTCAAGCTCGTTTTAGAAAAGGCAGAGGAACCCGAGATCAAATTGCCAACATCCGCTGGAGCATGGAAAAAGCAAGAGAGTTCCAGAAAAACATCTATTTCTGCTTTATTGACTATGCCAAAGCCTTTGACTGTGTGGATCACAAGAAACTGTGGGAAATTCTGAAAGAGATGGGAATACCAGACCACCTGACCTGCCTCTTGAGAAATCTGTATGCAGGTCAGGAAGCAACAGTTAGAACTGGACCTGGAACAACAGACTGGTTCCAAATAGGAAAAGGAGTACGTCAAGGCTGTATATTGTCACCCTGCTTATTTAACCTCTATGCAGAGTACATCACGAGAAATGCTGGACTGGAAGAAACAGAAGCTGAAATCAAGATTGCCGGGAGAAATATCAATAACCTCAGATATGCAGATGATACCACCCTTATGGCAGAAAGTCAAGAGGAACTCAAAAGCCTCTTGATGAAAGTGAAAGTGGAGAGTGAAAAAGTTGGCTTAAAGCTCAACATTCAGAAAACGAAGATCATGGCATCCGGTCCCACCACTTCATGGGAAATAGATTGGGAAACAGTGGAAACAGTGTCAGACTTTATTTTTCTGGGCTCCAAAATCACTGCAGATGGTGACTGCAGCCATGAAATTAAAAGACACTTACTCCTTGGAAGGCAAGTTATGACCAACCTAGATAGCATATTCAAAAGCAGAGACATTACTCTGCCAACAAAGGTTCGTCTAGTCAAGGCTATGGTTTTTCCTGTGGTCATGTATGGATGTGAGAGTTGGACTGTGAAGAAGGCTGAGCGCCGAAGAATTGATGCTTTTGAACTGTGGTGTTGGAGAAGACTCTTGAGTGTCCCTTGGACTGCAAGGAGATCCAACCAGTCCATTCTGAAGGAGATCAGCCCTGGGATTTCTTTGGAAGGAATGATGCTAAAGCTGAAACTCCAGTACTTTGGCGAAGAGTTGACTAATTGGAAAAGACTCTGATGCTGGGAGGGATTGGGGGCAACAGGAGAAGGGGACGACAGAGGATGAGATGGCTGGATGGCATCACTGACTCGATGGACATGAGTCTGAGTGAACTCCGGGAGTTGGTGATGGACAGGGAGGCCTGGCGTGCTGCGATTCATGGGGTCACAAAGAGTCCTACACGACTGAGCGACTGATCTGATCTGATATAAATTTGAGCGGGCGGAGAACACAATCATTCATACCATACAAATCTTCCTTGTATACCTAGAATAAATCCAACTAGATTGTGATTTATAGTCTTACTATGCTTTGCTGAGGAGAAGGCAGTCACACCCCACTCCAGTACTCTTGCCTGGAAAATCCCATGGACGGAGGAGCCTGGTGGGCTGCAGTCCATGGGGTCGCTAGAGTCAGACACGACTGAGCGACTTCACTTTCCCTTTTCACTTTCATGCATTGGAAAAGGAAATGGCAACCCACTCCAGTGTTCTTGCCTGGAGAATCCCAGGGACGACGGAGCCTGATGGGCTGCCATCTATGGCGTCGCACAGAGTCGGACATGACTGAAGCGACTTAGCAGCAGTAGCAGCAGCAGCATGCTTTGCTGAATTTGATTTGCTAATACTTTGTCAAAAATTTTTCATCTTTATGAAAGACGTTTGTTTGTTTAATGTCTTTAATGTGGGTTTGTTACTGGGATAACATTGGCTTCATAGAATGAGGTAGGAAATGTTACCTCTGTTTCTATTTTCTGGACGAGATGGTGGAGAATTTGTATTATTAAATGTCTGGTAGAATTCATCACTGAAATAATCTGGGCCATATGTTGTCTTTTTAAATATTATTTATTATCTATTCAATTTGTCTTATAGACACAGGGCTATTATTACCTGCATTTCTCCTTACATGAGTTTCAGTAGTTTGTGACTTTCAAAGAATTAGTCGATTTCATCTAAGTTATCAAAATTGTAGACATAGTTGTCTACAAAATATTTTTTATTCTTCCAAATATTCATGGGGACACTCCTAATGATTCCTCTTTCATTTTTCATTCTTGTAATTTGTGTCTTGTTTTTTTCTCCTTTCTTTTTGGTTAGCTTGGCTAGAGGTTTATTAATTCTATCAATTTTTTCAAAAAAACAGATTTTTATTTAATTATTTTTTTCTATTTTTTCCTATTCACTAATTTCTGCTCTACTTTTTATTATTTTAATTTTGCTTGTTTTATGCTTAACACCCTCTTCCTCTAGTTTGCTAAGATGGATTTCAAGTTATCTTTGTATTATAGATCTTAAGTTTAATTCTACTGTGGTTTGAGAACATACTTTGTATGATCTCTGTTGTTTTACATTCGTTCATGTATGTTTTATGGATCAGAATGTGATCTATTTGGTGATTGTTCCGTACATTCTTGAGAAGAATGTGTATTCTGCTGCTGTTGGACTAAGTATTCTACAAATATAAATTTTATTATTTTTTTATTATTGAATTTGATTAATAGAACTGCTTCATCTACTATATTCTTTCTGATCTTCTTTCTCATCTGGGTAACAGCCACTTAAAGATGGTGTAGATATCTCTAAGTATGATGGTGAATTTGTCCATATCATCTTTCAGTTCTATCAGTTTTTGATGCTTTGTTAACTGTGTACATACTTAGCATTATCATGTCTTCTTAAAGAATTGACTCTTATTATTATGATATGTTTATGTATTATCCTTGATAATAATTTTATTTTGAAGTTTGTTTTATCTGAAATTATTATAGCTATCCTAGATTTCTTTTATTGTTGTCATTGTATAGCTATCCTCATCCTCTTTTACTATCCAAGTCTTAATATTTAAAGCAGTTTATTGTAGATAGCATATAGCTGGGTTTTGCATTTTAACTCACCCAGATACCTGACTTTCAACTGGTGTAACATTTAAAGCATTTGTTGATATAATTATATTAATACTGACCATGTTTATAACTTTTCAGTTTGTTGATCATTATAATTTTCTTTCTTTTATCTCTTTATCCTCTTTTTATGATTATAATTGAGCATTTACAGGATTTTATTTTATCTCTTTTTCTTGTCATGTTCATTTTACTTCTTTAAAAAGCAATTAATGGTTTCACTAGAGGCTATAATATATATTTTTGTATAATTAAATTCAAAAAGCACTATATACCCTACTATGGCTCATAACATTGCTGTCTTTATTTTCACTTCTCTATTCACTACAATTACCAAAACATTACTACTACATTGCTACTAAAATCACTTTAAACATTTATTTCTAAGTAAACTAAGAATAAGAAAATATATTATTTTAGTTTCATTTATTCTTTTCCTGTCTTCTTATTTCCTCTGTTTTATGATGTATTCTAAAAACTGTAATTGATTTTTAGTTTCCTTAGCTTTTTACTGTTATAAAGTTAATAATTATGACTTTTAAGCTCTATATGTTGATGTTAAAACAGTGTCCTACATGTTTCCTTTTAAAATACATATTACTTGAGAACTAACATATTCTTTTTCCCATTTTTCTTTTCACCAGTTGTTTTTAGAAGAAAAAAACAATTCCACTTTAGAAGAAAGTGCTGTATCTATCATCACTCCTGATTTATTATAATATATTGCATAGATATTTAAAAAATCAAGCACTGAAAATAAAGAGATGATCATAAATATTAATGGCAACAAAATCTCCTTTTATCCAGGGCTCATATCCAGGGCTTCCTACTATCTATTCCATCTCTTGAAGCAGCACATTTACTGTTCTACTTTCTATGTTTAAATATATTTTGGGGAAATTTTTAAAACATCTCTTTGCTCAATTATAATAACTTTATTCAAAGTGAATTTAACATTTACAGTTTTATGCTCATCATAATTTCTAAAAATGCAATTTTAAATAATACATGTTTTAAGAATGCAGTTTTAAATAATACATTAACTTTTTAACTGTCTACCTGAAAATATTAAGAGGGATATAGTTTTACAAAAGTATTCTATGGGTCATGAAAGAAAGGGCAAAATACTATGGATACCTTTAGGTTTTTTTAGGGTTAGAATCAGAGTCCATATCTAAGATTGCTAGTATCATGCATTTCATTTCAGTTCAATTCAGTACAGTCACTCAGTCGTGTCCGACTTTGAGACCCCATGAAACGCAGCACACCAGGCCTCCCTGTCCATCACCAACTCCCAGAGTTCACCCAAACTCATGTGCATCGAGTTGGTAATGCCATCCAGCCATCTCATCCTCTGTCGTTCCCTTCTCCTGCCTCCAATCCCTCCCAGCATCAGGGTCTTTTCTAATGAGACAATTCTTCACATGAGGTGGCCAAAGTATTGGAGTTTCAGCCTCAGCATCAGTCCTTCCAATGAACACCCAGGACTGGTCTCCTTTAGGATGGACTGGTTGGATCTCCTTGCAGTCAAGGGACTCGCAAGAGTCTTCTCCAGCACCACAATTCAAAAGCATCATTTCTTCAGCGCTCAGCTTTTCTTCACAGTCCAACTCTTACATCCATACATGACCACTGGAAAAACCATAGCCTGGACTAGACAGACCTTTGTTGGCAAACTAATATCTCTGCTTTTGAATATGCTATCTAGGTTGGTCATAATTTTCCTTCCAAGGAGTAAGCGTCTTTTAATTTCATGGCTGCAATCACCATCTGCAGTGCATTTAGAGAAAAACAACTCTAATAGATTCATATTAAATTCAGTAAGTAATCTATTGATGATCACACTGATAAGACAGAAATATTAAGAAACATATATTAATAGTAAGCTGTATGTTCTGCTGGATCGGCAACAGACATTTACCATATAAGGAAGTGGTACACGTCCTCTCGGATCCCAGAGTATCCTTACTACTTACATGTTTTCTCTAGTGCTTACAACTCTGATTGTAGTCTGCAAACCATATGAATTAGCATCTTAGGAGTATGTGAAAATCTCAGTCCCTAATTCAGATGATTTCCAAGCATGATAAAGTTTGAGATGAAGGCATTAACTTTTTCCCTCCCTCTCTAGCTCCTTCCTTCTTCCATCCCTCCCTCTTTCTTTCTTTCCTTCCTTCCTTTATTTTTAAATCTCACTTCCACTCAAAAGTACAATTTGAGTGAGCAAATGTCCTTTCTGCTTCATTCTCTGTTCATCTTACTTCAGGGACTAGGTCAGTGTCTGCTACATAACAGGTGCTCTGTAATGAATTGTTGCTATGTTGTGCTGTGTTAAGTTGCTTCAGCATGTGTCCAACTCTATGCTGGATCATAGCCCTGTGAAGCGTAGCCCACCAGGCTCTTCTGTCCATGAGATTCTCTAGGAAGAATATTGGATTGGGTTGTCATGCCCTCTTCCAGGAATTACTTGTTATATGATCTTTCATAAAATGAAATCCAAAGGTAGGCAGTTTTACTCTAGCAAAGTCAGCAACATCACAATAAATTTAGATTTTGGTTCCTATCTTTTTGCTTTGCCATTCTCAACAACTTAATTTCCTTGAGGCTATAAATTGACCTCAAATTCACCTATCATCCTCACACATTATTGTTCAAAAACTTCAGAAGAAAAAAGACCTTTCTTCCAGCTTCATTTAAAGATGAAGAAAACTTTCCTCAAATCACCCCCTTTCTAAGAATTCTTCCTCTCTTAATTAATTGACCAGATTGCTTCACATTCTCCTCTTTAAATTAAACACTCATAAGGAAATCACTGTCTTTGATCCAGAGCACTGTTTGGCAAACTCTGGTCCAAGGACCAAATGTAACCTGTTGCTTATTTTGTATAACCTGCAACAATAGTTTTAATAATTTAAATGGTTCAAAAAAAATAAGTATAGTGTTTGAAAATTACAGAAATTCTAATGTGATGATTTGTTATAGGTGTATCCTACACCTACAGAATTGTATCCCCCAACAGATAGGCTAAAATCCCAACCCTTGTGCTGTGAAGTCGCTTCAGTCGTGTCCGACTCTGTGCGACCCCAGAGACGGCAGCCCATCAGGCTCTGCCGTCCCTGGGATTCTCCAGGCAAGAACACTGGAGTGGGTTGCCATTTCCTTCTCCAATGCATGAAAGTGAAAAGTGAAAGGGAAGTCACTCAGTCGTGTCTGACTCTTAGCAACCCTAGGGACTGCAGCCCTCCAGACTTCTCCATCCATGGGATTTTCCAGGCAAAAGTACTGGAGTGGGGTGCCATTGCCTTCTCCGCCCAACCCTTGTACTGGGAGACTAATCTTATTTGGAAATAGTATCTTGAAATATGTAATTGGTTAAGATAAGATCATACTGAATTAGGATGAGTCTGAAATTCAGTGACTTGTTTCCTTGTAAGAAGAGTAAATTTTAGAGATACAGACACACATGGAAGGAAGAGAATAATGTAGAAATGTGGGCAGAGATTGGTGTGCTGCACCTACTGCAGAATATCTTTCAAAGAACAAGCACGATTCTGCTGCTATAAAAATTGCTTCCAGATTCATAAATTTTCCCTTTTTTAGTTATAAATTATTTTTATAGGATGACATATATAAAACATATAATGCTTCTCTTTAACTCATTTTGGAAATTGGAAAAGTAAGAAATCTGAATAATGTTGATTAAAAGAAATTGTAGAAGAAAAGCCTAAGCCTGTTTCTAATGATACAGAATGTCCAAGATCCTACTTCTTGACTCATCATTTCCAATCATTCCACAGAGACCACAGCACAAATTGTAAAATGTAATATCAATTACCTGAAAAAAAAATATCAATTACCTGAAGAATAAAATAACAAGAATGAGCTATTTGCCTCAGGCACTTACTCTAGAACTCTAGAACTGACCAGCAATTGGGAAATATAATAGAGATGGGCAGGGTGTCAGGCCTGGGGATCCCCTCAAGGCTTCTCCAAATAGTTGGATGCTTCTTCTCCAATTATAGGCATTATAACAGGGAACAGAGGTTCCAGGTGCTATTTCTGCCACTAGTTTTCTTCAATTAAAACAGCTAAAAAATGCAGTAAAATTGCATTCAGACTTTACCCACTATTTTTTTTTTAAAGTCATCATTCTCAAAAGACAATAATAATGGGAAGAAAAAATAGGCCTCCAAAATTGATTCATTATTGGGAGTCAATTCTCCTTGAATCTGTGGCATTTGTACACATAAAGAGACAATGCACTCTGGACCTCTTTGCAGGAACAGTTGTGGACATACAAAAGCTCTGGAGATGACCCAGAGGGATGTTATGGGGAGGGAGGAGGGAGGGGGTTCAGGATGGGGAACACATATAAACCTGTGGTGGATTCATGTTGATGTATGGCAAAACCAATACAATATTGTAAAGTAATTAACCTCCATTTAAAATAAATAAAATTAGATATATATAAATTAGATATATATAAATATAGAAATAGGAAATTCTTCTGATGAAATATCTATGTACATTCCTGAATCCATTGAGATAAAAACAGTGACTTCCTCTAGAGAAATTTAAAGGCATCCTCCCTGGAGACCTTTGCTTATCATTGTTGTTCAGTCACTAAGTCGTGCACAACTCTGCAACCCCATGGACTGCAGCACACCAGGCTTCCCTGTCCTTCATCATCTCCCAGAGTTTGCTCAAACTCATGTCCATTGAATCAATGATGCCATCTAACCACCTCAACCTCTTTCTTCCACTTCTTCTCCTGCCTTCAATCTTTCCTAGCATCAGGGTCTTTTCCAGTGAATTGACTCTTCACATAAGGTAGCCAAAGTATTAGAGCTTCAGCTTCAGCATCAGTTCTTCCAATGAGTATTCAGGGTTGTTTTCCTTTTACGATTGATTGATTTTATCTCCTTGGAGTCCAGGGGACTCTCAAGAGTCTTCTTCAGCACCACAATTTGAAAATATATATTATTTGGTGCTCAGCCTTCTTTATGATCCAACTCTCACATACATCCATGACTACTGGAAAACACATAGCTCTCTTGTATTTCAGAGCAATGAAAATAATCTTTCCCCAGAAAAGAGGATGGACAGGTGTGGATGAATTTGTCAATAGGTCCTACCATGGACTATAGCCCACCAGGCTCCTCTGTCCATGGAATTCTCCAGGCAAGAATACTGGAGTGGGTAGCCATTAGCTTCTCCAGAGGATCTTCCCAACCCAGGGACTGAACACAGTCTCCTGAATTGCAGGCATATTCTTTATCATCTAGGCCACCAGGGAAAACCTAAAAAAGGTCAGAATCTATTAAACTTAGGGTTTTGCCTCCTTCTGCCTTCAATATGTCCCAGAATTTGTTTTTTTTATATATTATTTTGTGTGCTTCTTCATTTCTTCCTTGTCTGGAAACCATTTTTAGAATAATGTTAATTTGAAAGTATTATCTTTACATTCCAGTGTCATATTTGCAGTTTAAGTATTTCCTGGATCATACATTTTTTTCCCCTGAAGATGTTACAGGCATGATTTTAATGTGGCTTAGAGAAAAATGTTGGCCTGTCACCAGCATGATTGTTTAGATGAAAAAAGATTCTTTTTATTTGTCCTCCAGGATTCTAATTAGGGTAGAGCTCATTGTTGATAGTAATTCTGTCAACTTATCCATAGACATCATACAACACTTCAGTATTTCGATTCACTTTTTGGGGGCAGCTTTTTAACAACTATATGTTTATACAGTTTTCTTTTTCTATTTTCTCATTCTCTTAGCCTAAATACTAAGAAATATTGATGTTCAAACATCATTTTTAATAGTTATTATTTTCTTTATAAGCCTTGTTAACAGTGTAATCATTCCCAAACAATTTTGCTCATTTTATAAAGTCCACCTTTCCACCTTTGTCATTGCTTTTAGTGTTCTCTGTAAGATGCTTCCCATATGAACACTTCTGTTATAATTTATCATCCTCTAATTTCTTTCCCTGAATACTGCCAGCACTTTTTGCACCTTTTTATGTTGGCTTGTGCTCTTCTCAGTACTGAAATATGTGCAGAGTGATATGTATAATTACACTTTTTATTTGCTTAGCTTAGTTGCCATTTTTGGGGGAGTTGGGGTTTGAGCATTCTTCCTCTGATTTATTTTTTCCTGACTCTCACCTTAGTTCCTTGAGTATATTATTCCATGATGCCAAGTGAGGTGCAGGGGAATCTCATTACCAGCTGGAACGGCTGTCCCTATTATGCTAACAAGAAACAGTTGGATTTAGGCTGCACTACCTTTTCTCTGCCAGTTCTTTTTGAGTTCAGTGGTCCACAATGTTTACTCTTCTTACATGAAGATGATGTAAATTACATTTGATAATACTTATAATTTAAGATTATAGATGATATTTACATTCCTATTTCTTATTCTCTTTGTTGTCTTAAGTAATTTTCAGGAAATAATAACATTGTCTCTTTCATCACCTTAGAATATTTTTTTATAACTGGCCACCCAGAAAACCTATTTTCCACATTCTGATGATTTTTCATTGATTATCTTTAATTTTTGCAGTAGATAATCATTAGAAAATAATGACACATTTGTCATCCCTTTTACAAAGTTATACTGTATAGTGTCTCTAAAACACATTCATAAAAATTGATATTTTATCTTAGCTTATCATATGGTTTGCAGAAATTCTTAGCAATTAAAATCATGGCTAGACTAAAAGTATATTTATACATTAAAGCATCTATATTATTGGAACTTCCAATTTATGTTTATTCTTGCCTAGAAAATATAGCTTCCCCACAAAGAACCCACTTGATATTCACGTGTTCAATCATTGTAATTAGTGCTGCACTATTAATAATTCATGCTTTGTACAGAAGAAGTATAATAGGATTCTGACATTTACTGTCTAAACCTATCGTGCTTGGAAATGTCTTGCATTACATTGTGCACCATGACCCAGTGATTTCACCATAAGAGAAAAAAAGATAAAAGCTTTTAGTTTTTAAGCTCAGCTACATAAATTGATAGAGAACTTTGAAAATATGACACAACAATATTTTATTCTAGATTTTCTGAGATCCTTGACAAATTAAACATTCTATATCTGATTTATGGTGCTTTCATTTATATTGCAGAAGGATACACTATCCACTTAATATGACATAGTATAGTTATATTTCTATAAAAGTCACTACATTATCAAGGCTGTTAAAACATCCATTGGCAGTGGTAATTTACTTCTTTGAATAAAGTGAATTAGGTTCCATAAATCATTTTTTTCTTAATGAGTTCTGAGTTTTTGTTTATTTGCTTTTATTTATATGTCTCTCAATGTCTTTAAATTATTTACTGAATATAGTATCTCAAGCTAGTGTGAGTTGTTAAGTACCCCTTAGTTTTTCCAATGAATTATTTTATCATAAATAATCTAAAATTGCTTTGAATCTAAAAGTTTCAAACAAGAAAATCTAGTATTGATCCTCTTAAAATGTACCTCTCCAGAAGTATTTGTATTAATTACCTTCATTTAAAAATATATAATTTAATATTTGTGATTTGAAATAATTGTAGGTGGTCAGACATCCATCAGATTTTCATCTACTTTGATAATTCATAATGTTAATTAAAAGACGCTTACTCCTCGGAAGGAAAGTTATGACCAACCTATATAGCATATTCAAAAGTAGAGACGTTACTTTACCAACAAAGTCCCATCTAGTCAAGGCTATGTTTTTTCCAGTGGTCATGTATGGATGTGAGAGTTGGACTGTGAAGAAAGCTGAGTCCTGAAGAATTGATGCTTTTGAACTGTGGTGTTGGAGAAGACTCTTGAGAGTCCCTTGGACTGCAAGGAGATCCAACCTGTCCATCCTAAAGATCAGTTCTGGGTGTTCTTTGGAAGGACTGATGCTAAAGCTGAAACTCCAATACTTTGGCCACCTCATGTGAAGAGTTGACTCATTGGAAAAGACCCTGATGCTGGGACGGATTGCGGGCAGGAGGAGAGGGGGACGACAGAGGATGAGATGGCTGGAAGTCATCACCAACTCAACGGACGTGAGTTTGAGTGAGCTCTGGGAGTTGGTGATGGACAGGGAGGCCTGGCGTGCTGCAATTCATGGGGTCACAAAGAGTCGGACATGACTGAGCAATTGAACTGAACTGAATGTTAATCTAAGTATCTGATAAACCTTATGCAATCTCCATTTAATTACTGCATCATCCCATCATAAAAAATATACTCTTCATATTGCATTTTATACTACAGGCCAAACTAACGAGTAATAAAAGGTATCAGAGTCTAAGGTCTTGGTAACTTCAAGTAATTATTTTGGCATATATTCCTTAGTAGTATTTCAGTCGCTCAGTTGTATCCAACTTTTTGTGACCTCTTGGACTGCAGCACCCCAGGCTTCTCTAGCCATTACCAACTACCGGAGCTTGCTCAAACACATGTCCATCAAGCTGGTGATGCCGTCCAACCAGCTCATCCTGTGTCCTCCCCTTCTCCTCCTGCCTAAATCTTCCCAGCATTAGGGTCTTTTCAAATGACTCAATTCTTCACATCAGGTGGCCAAAGTATTGGAGCTTCAGCTTCTGCATCAGTCCTTCCAATGAATATTCAGGACTTATTTCCTTTAGGATTGACTGGTTGGATCTCTTTGCAGTCCAAGGGACTCTCAAGAGTTTTCTCCAACACCACAGTTCAAACACGTCAATTCTTAAGTGCTCAGCTTTCTTTATGGTCCAATGCATTAGAAAAAAATTAATTCAAAAATTGTTTTACAGATTAGGAGATCTTGTTCTGAATGATAAGAAATGTAGAATTTTCAAAATGTAATTATTGAAAAATTACATTAGGTATATATATAATTATATATTTGGGCTTAATATTTTTTGCATTTCATTATGAAATTTTCAAATATTCATAATAACTGAAATAATTTTATACTGGGCACTCATTTACCTACATCTAGATTTTATTATTAACAACCATTATACCTACTTTGTAAGTATACAAACTACTTTGTATAGTAGTTTGAGTAGTTTGTACTCAAACTACCACACAATTGCACTCATCTCACACACTAGTAAAGTAATGCTCAAAATTCTCCAAGCCAGGCTTCAGCAATATGTGAACCGTGAACTTCCAGATGTTCAAGCTGGTTTTAGAAAAGGCAGAGGAACCAGAGATCAAATTGCCAACATCCGCTGGATCATCGAAAAAGGAAGAGAGTTCCAGAAAACATCTATTTCTGCTTTATTGACTATGCCAAAGCCTTTGACTGTGTGGATCACAATAAACTGTGGGAAATTCTGAAAGAGATGGAAATACCAGACCACCTAACATGCCTCTTGAGAAACCTGTATGCAGGTTGGAAGCAACAGTTAGAACTGGATATGGAACAACAGACTGGTTCCAAATAGGAAAAGGAGTACATCAAGGCTGTATATAGTCACCCTGCTTATTTAATTTATATGCAGAGCACCTCCTGAAAACGCTGGGCTGGAAGAAGAACAAGCTGGAATCAAGATTGCCGGGAGAAATATCAATAACCTCAGATATGCAGATGACACCACCCTTACTGCAGAAAGCAAAGAGGAACTAAAAAGCCTCTTGATGAAAGTGAAAGAGGAGAGTGAAAAAGTTGGCTTAAAGCTCAACATTCAGAAAATGAAGATCATGGCATCTGGTCCCATCACTTCATGGGAAATAGATGGGGAAACAGTGGAAACAGTGTCAGACTTTATCTTTGGGGGCTCCAAAATCACTGCAGATGGTGACTGCAGCCATGAAATTAAAAGACGCTTACTCCTTGGAAGGAAAGTTATGACCAACCTAGATAGCATATTCAAAAGCAGAGACATTACTTTGCCAACAAAGGTCCGTCTAGTCAAGGCTATGGTTTTTCCAGTGGTCATGTATGGGTGTGAGAATTGGACTGTGAGAAAGCTGAGCGCCGAAGAATTGATGCTTTTGAACTGTGGTATTGGAGAAGACTCCTGAGAGTCCCCTGGACTGCAAGGAGATCCAACCAGTCCATTCTGAATGAGATTAGCCCTGGAATTTCTTTGGAAGGAATGATGCTAAAGCTGAAACTCCAGTACTTTGGCCACCTCATGGGAAGAGTTGACTCATCGGAAGAGACTCTGATGCTGGGAGGGATTGGGGGCAGGAGGAGAAGGGGATGACAGAAGATGAGATGGCTGGATGGCATCACCGACAAATGGACATGAGTCTGAGTGAAGTCCGGGAGTTGGTGATGGACAGGGAGGCCTGGCGTGCTGCGATTCATGGGGTCGCAAAGAGTCGGACACGACTGAGTGACTGATCTGATCTGATCTGATAGTTAAGTAATAGTTCTTTAGTCACACTAAACACATTTCAAGTGCTGGATGGCCACAAGTAGCAATTAGCTACTCTATCAAGCAATACATGCAGAGACATTTTCATGGTTATAGAACCACACTGTTGAGCAGCCCTGTTCCACATTTGGCAATGTGATTTTTAGTTTTAAGTTGTTCTAGTACATGTGAAATAGCATTTCATTGTAGTTTACTCTGCATTTCTCTGATGAGACATATTAAACACTTTTCCATGTGCTCATTGACGATCTATATAACTTCCTCTGTGAAGTGTTTGTTCAATTTGTTTACCTCTCTTTTTATTGAACAGTTTATCTTATATTATTGAATTGTAAGTTCTCTATGTCTCAGTATAATAATTTTGGGGCATCCCTCGTGGCTCAGCAGTGAAGAATCCACCTGCCAAACAAGAGACATGGGTTCAATCCCTAGGCTGGAAAGATCCTGGAGAAGGAAATGGCAACCCACTCCAGTATTCTTGCCTGGGAAATCTGATGGACAGAGAAGCCTGGTGGGCCACACTCCAAGGGGTTGCAAGAGTTGGACGTGACTTAATGACTAAACCATCACCACCTCATAATACTTTTTGTAAATATATGTATGGTTAATATTTTCTTTTATATTTAGCTTCTTTACTAATTCTATTCAGGTTACTTTTTAATGAACACAATTTAGAATATTTGATTAAACATAATCAAGCATTTTAAGCCTCTATGGTTATTGCTTTCTATGACTTATTTAAGAAGATGTTGCCTACACTCATATCATGAAGACATTTACCAATTTCTTCAAGACTTTATAATTTTAACTTTTATGTGTGCTGTATGCTCAGTTACTTAAGTCATGTTCAACTCTTTGCAATCCCATGGACTGAACCCTGCCAGGCTCCTCTGTGCATGGTATTCTCCAGGAAAGAATAATAGAGTGGGTTGCCATGCCCTTCTCCAGAGGATCTTCCCAAACCAGGGATCAAAATTACATCTTTTATGTCTCCTGCACTGGCAGACAGGCTTTTCACCACCAGCACCACCTGAGTACTTACTTTTTATACTATATCTCAATTGTTTTTTATGTATGGTATGAGATACACAGCATGTTTCATTTTTTGTTCATATAAATATCCATTTTTACTATCACCAATTTGTGAAAAACCTTTCCTTTGCTCATAAGGTTGCTTTGGATCATTAAAATATTAAAAATTGTAGAATTGTGAGCCTACATTTGGACTTTCTATTTTCTCTTATTCTAATTTTCTATAATTATGTCACTATATACACAATTTTAAAGCTGTATTCCTTTAATAACCTTTAAAGTAATGGAATACAAGTTTTCATAGTTGTTGTATTTTCTGAAATGTGTTTTAGGAATGTGATTATTATATTTTTCTCTAGTCACTAATGCAGTTAATTTTATTAATTGACTTTCAAGTGATAAACCAATTTCATATTACTAGTAGAAACCCCACAATAATGTATCAAGTTTGTATTGTTTGTTTTTGATTTGTATTTGTTTGTATTTGACAAGGAAGCCTATTTTCAATAAGAATATTAGTCTTTAATTTTTTTTTTTTTAGAATTTTGTCAGTTTTTGGTGTTTCATTTATGCTGGCCTCATAATATTTTCCACCTCTTTATTTTCTTGAAATATTTGAATCAGATTAGTGCTATTTTTTTTGTTGTAATTGCATGACAGAATTTATAAGAATCATCTGCACCTGAAATTTTCATTGGAAGGAGGCTTTTACAAATAATAATAAATTAAATTTCTTCAGTACATATAAGGTGATGGCATCATGGGTTCTTTGGAAGGCAGACTTTTGGATAGATTTACTATACAGAGTATTTGTTTGCAAGAGCAATCCTTAGTAGCAATCCTGGTGGAAAGGAGTAGGAAAAAAATAAAACAAATAAAAAGATTTAGGTAGAGAAGTAAAATCTGACCTCACCTTAGGTTAGACACTGAAACATCTGGAATTAAAATGGTTTATTAGAGTTGTCCGACATTAGGCCAAATGGCAGAGCTAGTCCCCCCAACCCCCCAGTAATTGATCATTGGATAAAGGCCTTCCAGGCAAGGACACACCCTTGAGTGGAATGACATTCTGAAGCAGAAGCAACTATTGGAGGAGCTGAAAGTTGGAAGTTGTGGGGCGACAGTAGTTTCAGTAGCTACTGCTATTGCAAAAAAAAAAGAAAAAAAAGTATCTTTGAAAAAAAATCAGTCTGGAAAAGGATCTCTATTTAAATCACAGAGGCTATTTAGAGTTTCTATTTTATGTCGTTTTACTTTAGTAAGTTATATTTTCAAGGACTCTCCCAATGTTGTTTAACCAGTAGAATTTATAGTCCCTAAATGCAAATTTAGTAGCTATAGAACATTGATTTTAATTGAGATCTAACAAAATCCATATCTGATATTGATAATTTGTTTTCATTCACCTTTTCTAATTTAGCACAGTGCTACATCTAAGAAAATATACCTGAAATATTTTTTTAAATTTAGATGTATATTGTCACCCTGCTTATTTAACTTATATGCAGAGTACATCATGAGAAACGCTGGGCTGGAAGAAGCACAAGCTGGAATAAAGATTGCTGGGAGAAATATCAATAACCTCAGATATGCAGATGACACCACCCTTATGGTAGAAAGTGAAGAGGAACTAAAAAGCCTCTTGATGAAAGTGAAAGACGAGAGTGAAAAAGTTGGCTTAAAGCTCAACATTCAGAAAATGAAGATCATGGTATCTGCTCCCATCATCTCATGGGAAATAGATGGGGAAACAGGGGAAACAGTGTCATACTTTATTTTTTGGGTTCCAAAATCACTGCAGATGTTGATTGTGGCCATGAAATTAAAAGATGCTTATTCCTTGGAAGGAGAGTTATAACCAATGTAGATAGCATATTAAAAAGCAGAGACATTACTTTGCCAACAAAGGTCCGTCTAGTCAAGGATATGGTTTTTCCAGTGGTCATGTATGGATGTGAGAGTTGTACTGTGAAGAAAGCTGAGTGCCAAAGAATTGATGATTTTGAACTGTGGTGTTGGAGAAGACTCTTGAGAGTCACTTAGACTGCAAGGAGATCCAACCAGTCCATCCTAAAGGAGATCAGTCCTGGGTGTTCTTTGGAAGGATTGACACTAAAGCTGAAACTCCAATACTCTGGCCACTTCATACGAAGAGTTGACTCATTGGAAAAGACCCCGATGCTGGGAGGGATTGGGGGCAGGAGGAGAAGGGGATGACAGAGGATGAGATGGCTGGATGGCATCACTAACTCAATAGACATGAGTTTGAGTGAACTCCAGGAGTTGGTGATGGACAGGGAGGCCTGGCATGCTGCGATTCATGGGGTCTCACAGAGTTGGACACGACTGAGCGACTGAACTGAACTGATGACCAATATGAAATTTACTAATGATATGAACATTGAGTTCCCAGAAGAAATACAATTGGCCAATAAATGTTTAATATGCTCCTGTATTTCAGAATAATAAAGGTAGCATGAATTAAAACAGCTTAACAATCTCATATTTTATTTACTACATGGTGAAAGTGAAAGTGAAGCCGCTCAGTCGTGTCCGACTCTTTGGGACCCCATGGACAGACAGTCCATGGGATTTTCCAGGCAATAGTACTGGAGTGGATTGCCATTTCCTTCTCCAGAGCATCTTCCCTACCCAGGGATTGAACCCATATCTCTCACATTGTAGACAGACGCTTTACCATCTGAGCCACCAGGGTGCAAACTATTTTGGTTACATCAAATGTTAATGAGCGTTTGGAAGAAAATGAGCACTTGCATAAACTTTTGGTACTATAAATTTGTTAAGTTTTCTTGGTGGGGAATTTGACTTTATCTACAAAATTTTAAATGTGTTTGATCAATGATGTCTTTTTGAAAGAGGAGAAAGATGAAAAGATCATACATTTTAATTGTCTACAATGATTTTTTTTCCTTTTCTTTGTCACAGTCAATCTAGACCCCATGAGACTTTTGACATAGGTAGCATGTTCTGAACTAAATAAGTAAATTATTCAATTAGTGTTTTAATTTGTTCTTTAACTTTGTGATTCTCTTTATAGAGTAAATAAAATATGGAATGTCCCCATTAAATGTTGATTAGAAAGCTAATTATTTGATGCTTTATGAGTCTTTTAAAAAATGATTAATGCCATTCTTCACCTCAACAGTAAATTGTTCTCTCTCATTGTTTATTCTGGTAAGTAAAAACTACCAAGTATTGGTATCCATTCATAATTGTGGGCACATAAATTCCTTCTCTCACTAATTTCTCCCATCTTCCTAAGGTTGTTGCTAAGTTTCCATTATTTAAGATCATTAATCATATAAAAAACACGTGTTTTTATTTCAAAACTAAATTTTGGTTGCCAGCTGGATAACTTAATAACTAATATAATTTCAGAGTAGGAGAAATATCATCAGTTACATTTTAAAAATATTAAACCTGAATTTGTTATTAAGCTTAAAATATTCGCTCAACTGCCCACCTTGGGTTCTATTATAAAAGGCTGTGGAAGCAATCCATATATCTTGCAAGTAAAAATTTCTGAGTTAAAATAAGATACATAATTAATATACTGAAGGTTGAGCTTTAATTGGTAATATCTGAAGTTGCTACTAAAATAATCGCCAATATTTTATCCAACTTATTTTTTACTTTTCCTTATGGGCCAGAAGAGGAACTATATGAACCACTAAATGTCTTATAATTCTGTATCTTATATTTTGACATTTACAAGGAGATTTATTTTTCCTTCCACTAGGATTGCTCATTATATTAGATGTGGGACTTGAGTGAATTTTTGTTCTTTTTGTTCTTATATTGAAGGTATATTTTAGGATCTAATTACCAAAATGTCAGCTCTCTATGTTCTTTCTGGATACTTTCACTTAAGCAGTATTCTTATCTATATTAAATTGTGATATAAAATA
The DNA here is from genome assembly GCF_003369695.1 of Bos indicus x Bos taurus. Lineage (NCBI taxonomy): Eukaryota > Metazoa > Chordata > Mammalia > Artiodactyla > Bovidae > Bos > Bos indicus x Bos taurus. The sequence continues at coordinate 21,047,589 of NC_040103.1, read as the reverse complement.
AACTATTTTTATAAATCTTTCACTTTTAGGTCAACAAACACCTTTAGAGGAACTTGGAAAACATTGTAAATGGGTAATCTCATTAAAAAAAAAAAAAAAGAAAAATCCAGAAATGTTAGTGACTGAATATCTAAAAGATCAAGGTCTTTCTTGGCTAGTTGGGTTGGAAAGAAAAATCACTGAAAAGTAACTCCAAAATCTGAGATTTGAGAATTGAAACCTGACAAGATGGGAAAGCTCATAAAATCTGCAGAAATAGAGGCAAAAATGAGAAACCTCCAAGTGGATTTCCAAGGTGAAATTCAAGAATATTTCTTTATTTCATACATTAAAATGCATCTGGATTTAACAACCATTCATAAGGGGTAGTGTTACATAAGAGTTCACATTTTGATATAAGCCCAACATGGCTTGTTATTTGTTAAATTTGTTAACAGGTAATAAATCACTTGTTAAATTTTGTTAAATTGTTAAATTTTGTTAAAACTTGTTAAAACAACAATAAATTACTTGTTAAATTTAATTCTTACAAGTTAGTTGTCTAAATCTCAGTTTTCTTATCTGTAAAGCTGCAGTTATAACATACACTCATGGGTTGATGAGAGAAAAAAATAACACTTTAGAATTCAACTCAAAAGTCCAGAGCCCTAATTCTTGATCCATACATTTGTTCAGTAAAACAGACTGTACTGCACAGGCTGGTTCTAACCAGACTCAAGAAGGTACACAGTGATAGTCACCATCAAGAAAGTAGACAAAGATGGTAGCCTCCAGAATTACAACATTAAGTTTTAATGCAGCATTTTAGAATGAAACTATTTAATCAAGATATTTTATTAGCCATCCTCCACATTACCTCTTAGCTGAAATGATTTGAAGTTCCTATGCTGTGTGTCTGTTATTATAGTGACAGAAGCAGAAAATGTAGATATATTAAAAGATTAGAAAAAAGTCTTTCAAAATGAGATTGAACTCTGCTTAGCATATTTTATTTATGCCCAGTGATTACATCCTGATTTACAGTAATGAATTACAGCATAGAAGGAAAAAATTAGGACATGCTTTGATAAGGTAAAGATAGACTAAACTTTTATAACATAATCCTGGATTAATAGTACCATGTATATCATATACATGAGTGAAATATAGCCTTTGTCCATACTTCAATAATAGTAAACAAAAGAAACAAACCAAAAAACATTCATTTGCCAGAGTTTTACAGTCCAGTTAAATTCATTGTTTCAGACTGTTTGTTACTCAGTTGTGTCCTGCTCTTTGCAACCCCACGGACTGTAGCCCGGGTCTTCTCTGTCCATGGAATTCTCCAGGGAAGAATATTTGAGTAGGTAGCCATTCCCTTCTCCAAGGGATCTTCCCTACCCAGGGACTGAACCCTGTTCTCCTGCACTGCAGGCAGATTTTCTACTATCTGAGCCACCAGGGAAGCCCACTAGGATGATATAAACAATACCCTATCTAGACGTCTCCTTCTGTCAACTTAACTTTCTGAGTATTAGAACCTAGTAATAGTTAATACCATGTGTGAGTGAACTGAAACTGCACTTTCATTATTGTATTCTGAAATTTTAATATCTGCATTCATTACTCAGCTAGATTTACTAGTCATCCTCTAACAATTTTCAAAGCACTGATCAGTCAGTTCAGTTCAGTTGCTCAGTCATGTCCGACTCTGCGACCCCATGAATTGCAGCACGCCAGGCCTCCCTGTCCATCACCAACTCCCGGAGTTCACTCAGACTCACGTCCATCGAGTCAGTGATGCCATTCAGACATCTCATCCTCTGTCGTCCCCTTCTCCTCCTGCCCCCAATCCCTCTCAGCATCAGAGTCTTTTCCAATGAGTCAACTCTTTGCATGAGGTGGCCAAAGTACTGGAGTTTCAGCTTTAGCATCATTCCTTCCAAAGAAATCCCAGGGCTGATCTCCTTCACAATGGACTGGTTGGATCTCCTTGCAGTCCAAGGGACTCTCAAGAGTCTTCTCCAACACCACAGTTCAAAAGCATCAATTCTTCAGCGCTCAGCCTTCTTCACAGTCCAACTCTCACATCCATACATGACCACAGGAAAAACCATAGCCTTGACTAGATGAAACTTTGTTGGCAAAGTAATGTCTCTGCTTTTGAATATGCTGTCTAGGTTGGTATAACACTATCCGAATGTATTCAAAGATCACTTGGAAAGCCTGAACTAACTTATTATCATGAAGTTTTATCTGCATTTTCTTCTGTACATTTTAAGTTTTAGTTTATATATTCAGGTTTCTGTTTTCAGAAATGTTTTGTGTATGTTTTAACATAAGGGAATAAGTTTATTCTGTCTATACATGTGCTATCTAATTAACCAGGACCATCTTTATGGGGGATTTTTCTTTCAGCATTAAATTTTCTTAACATTTTTTTGAAAAAGTAACTGACTAAAAAATGTAAGGATTTATGTCAGGATTTTTTATTCTGACCCACTGATTTACATGTGCCTGCCCTTAACACTAAGACTGCACACTTTGAATTACAGCTCTTCATACTAAGTTTTGAAGTATACCTGAAATCAGGCAGGGAAAGTCATTTAACTTTGTGCTTTTTTTTTCTAAATTTCATTAATCTTGGTCATTTTCACATCTGTGTTAATTTTACTATTAGGTTTTTATTTCTAATTTTATAAAATCCTGTTTGAATTTATTTAAGAATTTGATTAACTCTATAGATCATTTTGGGGATATTTATCATCTTATAGTTTTTTCCATGATTAATAATAAATTTATCATTTTAAGCTAGAGATTTTTTAATTTTTCTCAACAGTATGTTAGAGAATTTTAGTGTACAAATCTTATATTTCTCATGTTCAGTTTATTTACTGGTATTTTATTCCTTTGGTGTTATTTTAATTGAATTATTTTCTTTATTTTTGGATTTATCAAATTGATCATATTGGTCACTACTGATTTTTATATAGATCAAGAATCCTTAAATACTGCTGAATTCATTTATTAGTTCTAGTAGTTATTATCTAGGTGCCACAGGACTTTCTACATAAAAAGAGAATAAGGTTTATGGTTAAACAGGGATTTCCTTTCTTTTCTAGATTCTTTCAACTTCTTTTCTGCAGTTATTGCATTGGTACAGTAAAATGTCAAAAATAACTGGTGAGTACAGACATATTTGTTATGCTTAAGGAAAATGATTCAGTCCATTACGAATACTCGGTGCAAGATTTCCAAATCTGTTCTTTATCATATTAAGGAAGTTCTCTAAATTCCTAATTTATTTTGAGTGTGTGTTGAATTTCTTCCAAATGCTTCTTCTGAATATTCAGATTTCAAGTTGCTTTGTCCCTTACTCTGTGATTATAGAATTGGTTTTCGATTGATCAAACTCTGTGGCATTTCTGAAATATGTCCAACTTGGTCATGTACTTCTTTTTTTTTAAATTGGATCTGCTAAAAAATAAATAAATAAATAAATTGGATCTGCTAATATTTTGTTAAGGATCATGCATCTATTTTCATGAATTTATTGGTCCTTAGCTCACTGGATTTATTATCAGGGTAACACTGACTTCATGGTATAAGTTGGGAAATATCCCCAGTCCTACCTCTTCCAAAGAGTTTGTGTAGGGTCAGTGTCATTTGTACTTCAGATATTTGATTGAGCTGACCAGTGACATCATGCGGGGGTGTTTTTTCCTGTTAAAATGTATTTTAACTTTAAATTCAATGCATTTAGTTTTTATATATCTATTATGATTCTTACATTAATCTGGAGTCATTCTTGCTAAAAATTTGTGTCTTGCCTGGACTTTATTCATCTTAGTTGTAAAATTTGTCACTAAAGGGTCATTCATAACATTATTTCATAATTTCTGTAATTGATGTAAAGTTTTTTGTGATGCTTCCTCTATTTTACTCTTGATTTTGGTAAATTTGCATATTCTCTCTCTCTCTCTCTCTGTCTCTCTCATCAGCCTTACTAAAGATTTATCAAAGTCCTTGGATTTTTTAAAAAACCAACCTTTGACTTTATTGACTTTTCTCTAATTTTTTTGTTTATTTTCTTTTTTTAAGGGTTATTTTACTTTATTTTTAAATTAATTTACTCATTTTAATTGGAGGCTAAAGATGATGCTATGAAAGTACTGCACTAAATATGTCAGCAAATCTAGAAAACTCAGCAGTGGCCACAGGACTGGAAAAGGTCAGTTTTCATTCCAATCTCAAAGAAAGGCAATGCCAAAGAATGCTCAAAAGTACCACACAATTGCACTCATCTCACACACTAGTAAAGTAATGCTCAAAATACTCCAAGCCAGGCTTCAGCAACACATGAATTGTGAACTTCTAGATGTTCAAGCTGGATTTAGAAAAGTCAGAGGAACCAGAGATCAAATTGCCAACATCTGCTGGATTATGGTAAAAGCAAGAGAGTTCCAGAAAAACATCTATTTCTGTTTTATTGACTATGACAAAGCCTTTGTGCAGATCACAACAAACTATGAAAATTCTGAAAGAAATGGGACTACCAGACCACCTGACCTGCCTCTTGAGAAACCTGTGTGCAGGTCAGGAAGCAACAGTTAGAACTGGACATGGAACAACAGACTGGTTCCAAATAGGAAAAGGAGTTCGTCAAGGCTGTATGTCATCACCCTGCTTATTTAACTTATATGCCAAGTACATCTTGAAAAATGCTGGGCTGGAAGAAGCACAAGCTGGAATCAAGATTACCAGAAGATATATCAGTAGCCTCAGATATGCAGATGACACCACACTTATGGCAGAAAGTGAAGAAGAACTAAAAGCCTTTTGATGAAAGTGAAAGAGGAGAGTGAAAAAGCTAGCTTAAAGCTCAACATTCAGAAAATGAAGATCATGGCATCCGGTCCCATCACTTCGTGGCAAATAGATGGGGAAACAGTGGAAACAGTGGCTGACTTTATTCTTTGGGCCTCCAAAATCACTGCAGATGGTGATTGCAGCCATGAAATTAAAAGACGCTTATTCCTTGGAAGGAAAGTTATGACCAACCTAGATAGCATATTCAAAAGCAGAGACATTAATTTGCCAACAAAGGTCCATCTAGTCAAGGCTATGGTTTTTTCAGTAGTCATGTACAGATGTGAGAGTTGGACTATAAAGAAAGCTGAGCTCTGAAGAATTGATGCTTTTGAACTGTGGTGTTGTAAAAGACTCTTAAGAGTCCCTTGGACTGCAAGGAGATCCAACCAGTCCATCCTAAAGGAGATCAGTCCTGGGTGTTCATTGGGAGGACTGATGCTGAAGCTGAAACTCCAATCCTTTGGCTACCTGATGTGAAGAGCTGACTCATTTCAAAAGACCCTGATGCTGGGAAAGATTGAGGGCGGAAGGTAAAGGGGATGACAGAGGATGAGATGGTTGGATGGCATCACCGACTCAATGGACATGAGTTTGGATAAAATCCGGGAGTTGGTGATCGATAGGTAGACCTGGTATGCTGTGGTTCATGGGGTCACAAAGAGTTGGACACAGCTGAGGGACTGAACTGAACTGAACTGAATTACTTTACAATATTGTAGTGGTTTTTGCCATACATTGACATGAATCAGCCATGGGTGTACATGTGTTCTGCATCTTGAATCCCCTCTCCCATCTCCCTGCCCATCCCATCCCTCAGTGCACTAGCCATGAGCACCCTGTCTCATGCCTCAAACCTGGACTGGCGATCTGTTTCACATACGATAACATACATGTTTCAATGTTATTCTCTCAAATCATCCCACCCTCGCCTTCTCCCACAGAGTCCAAAAGACTGTTCTTTATATCTGTGTCTCTTCTGCTATCTCGCATATATGGTTATTGTTACCATCTTTCTAAATTCCGTGTCTATGCATTAGTATACTGTATTGGTGTTTTTCTCCCTGACTTACTTCACTCTGTGTGCTGCTGCTGCTGCTAAGTCACTTCAGTCGTGTCCAACTCTGTGCGACCCCAGAGACGGCAGCCCACCAGGCTCCCCCATCCCTGGGATTCAGAACACTGAAGTGGGTTGCCATTTCCTTCTCCAATGCATGAAAGTGAAAAGTGAAAGTGAAGTTGCTCAGTCATGTCCCACTCTTAGTGACCCCATGGACTGCAGCCTACCAGGCTCCTCTGCCCATGGGATTTTCCAGGCAAGAGTACTGGAGTGGGTTGCCATTGCCTTCACTCTGTATAATAAGCTCCAATTTCACCCACCATATTAGAACTGATCCAAATGCATTTTTTAATGGCTGAGTAATATTCCAGCAGGTATATGTACCACAGTTTTAATATCCATTTGAATGCCAATGGACATCTAGGTTGCTTCCATGTCCTGGCTATTGTAAATAGTGCTGCTATTAACATTGATGTACATGTGTCTCTTTCAATTCTGGTATGCCCAGCAGTGGGATTGCTGGGTTGTATGGCAGTTCTATTTCCAGTTTGTTTAAGGAATCTTCCACACTGTTCTCCATAGTGGCTGTACTAGTTTGCATTCCTACCAACAGTGTAAGAGTGTTCCTTTTCTCCACACCCTCTCCTTTATTGTTTGTAGTCTTTTTTATAGTGGCCATTCTGACTGGCGTGAGATGGTACCTCATTTTGGAGTTGATTTGCATTTTTCTGATCATGAGTGATGCTGAGCACCGTTTCATGTGTTTGTTATCTATCTGTATGTCTTTGGAGAAATGTCTGTTTAGTTCTTTGGTCCATTTTTTGATTGGGTCATTTAGTTTTCTGGAATTGAGCTGCATGAGCTGTTTGTATATTTTGGAATAAAATGAAAATATTTTCATTTATTTCTGCCCTAAATTTTCTGATTTCTTTTCTTCTACTAATCCTGGGGTTCTTCACTTCTTCTTTTTCTAGTTGCTTTAGGTGTAGAGTTAGGTTATTTATTTGATTTTTCTCTTGTTTCTTGAGGTAAGCTTGTATTGCTATGACCCTCCCCTTTAGGACTGCTTTTCCTGAATCCCATACGTTTTGGGTTGTGTTTTCATTTTTATTCGTTTCTATGCATATTTTTATTTCTTCTTTGATTTCCTCTGTGATTTGTTGGTTATTCAGAAACGTGTTGTTTAGTCTCCATATGTTCGTTTTTTTAATATTTTTTTTTTCCTGTAGTTGACATCTAATCTTACTGAATTGTTATCAGAAAAGATTCTTGGAATGATTTCAACTTTTTTTTGAATTCATCAAGGCTAGATTTGTGGCCCAGGGTGTGATTTATCCTGGACAAGTTTCCATGTGCACTTGAGAAAAAGGTGAAATTCATTGTTTTGGGGTGAAATGTCATATAGATATCAATTAGGTCTAACTGGTCTATTGTATCATTTAAAGTTTGTGTTTCCTTGCTAATTTTCTGTTTGGTTGATCTATCCATAGGTGTGAGTGGGATATTAAAGTCTCCCACTATTATTGTGTTACTGTTGATTTCCCCTTTCATACTTGTTGGCATTTGCCTTACATATTGTGGTGCTCTTCGGTTGGGTGCATATGTATTTATAATTTTTATATCTTCTTCTTGGATTGATCCTTTGATCTTTTGGTAGTGTCCTTCTTTTTCTCTTATCACAGCTTTTATTTCAAAGTCTATTTTATCTGATATGAGTATTGCTACTCCTGGTTTTTTTTTTTTTTTGGTGTCCATTTGAGTGAAATATCTTTTTCCAGCCCTTCACTTTCAGTCTGTATGTGTCCCTTGTTTTGAGGTGGATCTCTTGTAGACAGCATATATAGGGGTCTTGTTTTCATATCCACTCAGCCAGTCTTTGTCTTTTGGTTGGGGCATTCAACCCATTTACATTTAAGGTAATTATTGATAAGTATGATCCAGTTGCCATTTACTTTGTTGTTTTGGGTTCAATTTTATAAACCTTTTCTTTGTTTCCTGTCTAGAGAAGATCCTTTAGCATTTGTTGATGAGCTGATTTGGTGGTGCTGAATTCTCTCAGCTTTTGCTTGTCTGTAAAGCTTTTGATTTCTCCCTTATATTTTAATGAGATCCTTGCTGAGTACAGTAATCTGGGTTGTAGGTTTTTCTCTTTCATCACTTTAAGTATGTCCTGACATTCCCATCTGGCCTGAAGAGTTTCTATTGAAAGATCAGCTGGTATCCTTATAGGAATCCCTTTGTGTGTTGTTTTTCCCTTACTGCTTTTAATATTTGTTCTTTGTGTTTGATCTTCGTTAATTTGATTAATATGTGTCTTGGGGTGTTTTGCCTTGGGTTTATCCTGTTTGGAACTCTCTGGGTTTCTTGGACTTGCGTGGCTATTTCCTTCCCCATTTTAGGGAAGTTTTCAATTATTATCTCCTCAAGTGTTTTCTCATAACCTTTATTTTTGTCTTCTTCTTCTGGGACTCCTATGATTCCAATGTTGGGGCATTTGACATTATCCTAGAAGTCTCTGAGGTTGTCCTAATTTATTTTAACTTTTTTCCCTCTCTGCTTCATTTATTTTCACCATCCTATCTTCTACCTCACTTACCCTATTTCCTGCCTCAGTTATTCTACTGTTGGTTCCCTCCAGAGTGTTTTTGATCTCAGTTATTGCATTATTCATTATTGATTGACTCTTTTTTATTTCTTCTAGGCCCTTGTTAAACATTTCTTGCATCTTCTCAATCCTTGTCTCCAGACTATTTATCTGTAGCTCCATTTTGTTTTCGAGGTTCTGGATCATTTTTACTATCATTATTCTGAATTATTTTTCAGATAGACTCCCTATCTCCTCCTCTTTTCTTTGGTTTGGTGAGCATTTATCATGTTCCTTTCCCTGCTAAATATTTCTCTGTCTTTTCATCTTGTTTAGATTTCTGTGTTTGGGGTGGCCTTTCTGTATGCTGGAAGTTTGTGGTTCCTATTTATTGTGGAGTTTCCTCCCTGTGGATGGGGTTGGATGAGTGGCTTGTCAAGGTTTCCTGGTTAGGGAAGCTTGCTTCGGTGTTCTGGTGGGTGGAGCTGGAACTCTTCTCTCTGGAGTGCAAAGAAGTGCCCAGTAGTGAGTTTTGAGGTGTCTCCGGGTTTGGTGTGACTTTTGGCTGCCTGTATTTTAATGATTAGGGTTATGTTCCTGTACTGTTGGAGAATTAGCTTGGTATGTCTTGCTCTGAAACTTGCTAGCTCTTGGGTGGAAATTGGTTTCAGCGTAGGTATGGAGGCTTTTGGATGAGCTATTGTTGAATAATGTTCCCTGGAGACAGGAGTTTTCTGGTATTCTCAAGTTTTGGATTTAAGCCTCCTGCTTCTGGTTTTCAGTCTTATTCTTACAGTAGCCTCAAGACTTCTTCATCCATACCACACTGGTGATAAAACATCTAGGTTAATGGAGAAAAGATTCTCCACAATGAGGGACACCCAGAGAGGTTTGCAGAGTTACATGGAGGAGAGAAGAGGGAGGAGGGAGATAGAGGTGACCAGGAGGAGAAGAGGGGGAATAAAAGAGGGAGAGAGCAATCTAGCCGGTAATCAATTCCCTATGTGCTCTCCACTGTCTGAAACACTTAGAGAGGTTCACAGAGTTACATAGAAAAGAAAAGAGGGAGGAAGGAGATAGTGATGAGCAGGAAAAGAGGGGGAATCAAAAGGATAGAGACAGATCTAGCTCCCTAAGTGTTCTCCACAGCCCAGAACAACCAAAGAGATTCCCAGAGTTGGGTAGACAAGAGAAGTAGGAAGGAGAAGACAGAGGTGACCTGGGGGAGGAAAAGGAGAGTCAAAAGGGGGAGAGGGCAATCAAGCCAGTAATCACACTTCTAAGTAAAAATGGGTCCTGAAGATTGGATTCTTAAAGGTATAAAATTGATAACAAATACCAAAAATAAAAGATTAAAACTCTAGGGAATAAGTTATACTCTCAAAAATACAATATTAAAAAAATAAAACAAAATCACAAAAAATAAAAAAAATGTATATATGAAATTTACTTTAAAAATAGGGTCTTTTTTTCAAGGTAATAGATTATAAAAATGAAAATTAAAGGAGTAATAAAGAACTTAATAATAAAAATTTTTAACTAAAAAAATTGATAATAGTAAAATATATCTAGAAATTTCTCTGGAGCTGTTGAGGGCAGTGTGGAGTCAGTTCAGTTTCAGATAGTTCCTTGTTCCATCTTATACTTCTTCTCAAGGTCTATAGGCCTCTTCCAATGTAGTTGCTGCTAACTACAAGGTTTTAATCTGTTGCACCTGTCACTTCCAAAGCAGTTCCCTCTTTTTTTATTTTGGCTTCCTCTGTTTGCAAGTCTCTTCAGTGTCTGATTTCTGCCCTGACACAAGGGGGCAAAGGTGGTCACTTATTTAGGCTCACTTGTTCAGTTGTGCTGTGAGGAGGGAGGAACACTGCAACAAATATCACTGGCATCTGTGGGGAGTACTCGCAGTGTCTCAGCAATACTGGTTTTGCCCCCACTCACAGCATGTGTGATTTCTCGGTCTACACTGTTCAGGCTCCAGGTTGCTCTGCAGGGGAACTAAGGCGGGCCCTAAGTTGCATGCACTTCCCAGGTCTAAGCCACTCAGGCTAAGGTTCTCGGGTATTCCACAAAGGCACAGACTCGGTTGGGCCTGAGTTTTGTGCCTTTCTCAGGCCCGAGCAGCTCAGGTGACCAGGCGCTTGGCGAGCACACTCTCCCCAAGTGGGGGATGTGTCTTATCACCTCCTCTGTCCCAGCTGCTTGGTTTCCTGAGTGCACAGCAAGAGTGCCGTCTCAGGTGTGCTGTGTGTCTCCTCTGGGGATCTGATCTTCTGGCTGCAGCCCTCCTAGTGGATGTCAACCATCCAGGATCCCAGGAAGACTTGGTTAGCAACTGGGAACCTGCTTGCAGTTTGGTAGAGGATGCCGTCTCTGGGGCCAAGATTGCCCCTTGCCTTCTGGCTCTGGCTGTCACCCGCCTACCTCTCTGCCTCCAGTCAGGGATGGGCCGGTCAGCAGCTGTCTAGCTCTCCTCTGGTATTTGCTCAGTCCTTTATTCTGTGAGCAGCCCTGGCTGTGCCTTAGGTTAGAGCTTTTCATGGGGAAGTTCTCTCTCACTCTTTCTCTATTTTTTATTTTGTCTCTCTTTGTCTATCCCACAGTTTGGGTTGCTATCTCATGTTAGTGGGAGCTAACGTGATTGTCCTCAGATTGTCCTCAGGGCATTTAGGCCTGGCCCTTACACTAAGCAAGGCAGCCGGTGCCTCCCTGTTCAGCCCCCACTTGCTGGTGGCAGAAGCAAGCATCTGGGCAACTTATTTACCGGGAGTTGTGGTTAGGCATATAATCTGTGGGTTTTTTTTTTTTTTTTCCCCTCCCAGTTATGTTGCCCTCTGAGATTCCAAAACTCCCCACAGACCTGCCAGTGAGAGGGTTTCCTGGTGTTTGGAAACTTCTCCTCCTTCATGATTCCTTCCCGGGATGGCTCTCCATCCCTAACTCTTTCGTCTCTCTTTTTATCTTTTATATTTTGTCCTACCTCTTTTTGAAGACAATGGGCTGCCTTTCTGGGTGCCCAGTGTCCTATGCCAATGTTCAGAAATTGTTTTGTGGAATTTACTCAGTGTTCAAATGATCTTTTGATGAATTTGTGGGAGAGAAAGTGGTCTCCCTATCCTATTCCTCTGCTATCTTAGGACCGCGCCCTGTTTCTTTTCTAGTCTACTGATTTATACTTTAATATCTATTATTTTCTTTCTTTCAACTTGCTTGGGTTTCATTTGTTCTTTTCCTAGTTTTATTTGTTGAAGCTTACATTACATATTTTAAAATGTTATTTTCCAATACTTTATTTTCTAAAGTATGTATTTTAAGCCAAAATTTCCCTCAATGGATAACTATAGCCATATCTCACACATTTTGATATGTTACATTTTAATTTCTTTCAATTAAAATAGTTTCTAAGTTCCATTGGGATTTTGGAGGATGATATATTTAGAAGAGAAAAAATTTTTTTTTAATTGGAGGATAGTTGCTTTACAATATTGCATTAGTTTCTGCCATACATCAACATGAATCAGCCATAGGAATACATGTGTCCCCTCCCTCTTGAACCTCCTTCCCACTCCATCCCACCTGTCTAGGTTTTCACAGAGCACCAAACTGAACTCCATGACTATATGAATGCTTCTGTTTTTAAAAATTGTCCAGAAAAGATTATAGTAACTTTGTTCATAAGAGCCAGAACTTGAACATAATTTAAGTGTTCAACACTAAAAAATGGACAATATGTTTGATGTATTCATAGAGGAATGCCACTCAACACTAAAAATAATGAATGCTGTCTTAATCATTCTGCTACATGGATGAATGTCCAAAACATTGTACTGAACAAAGGAAACCATACACAAGAGTGCACACTATATTATAACATTTATATGATAATTCTAGACCTGACAACCTCATCTATAGAGGCAGAAATCAGAGTAAGGCTTGACTATGAAGGTGATTTTGAATTTAAGGGGCCCAGAGAATTTTCTTTGGTCATGAAAAAGTAATATATAGAGCTTGGAGTATTGGTTAATGAGAAGTATGTATTTGTAAAAACTAAACAAATTGTATAAAGATATGTGCATCTCACTATAGTATGTTCTCTCATTAAACACACACACATATTCATACTTGCAAGAATATTGCTTGCTTTTCGTTATGTAAAATTTTGTCAAACTTTGCCCAAAGTGCTATTGAGCACTTATAATGATCTGAATATAGATGTTAATGTGCTAACATATTTAATTAATTAATTTAGTCTGCTCTGGGTCTTCATTGCTGTGCATGGGTTTTTCTCTTGTTGTGAAGCATGGTCTATCGGGCATGTGGGCTCAGTAGTATCAGTTTGAAGTGAAGAGAAGTGAAAGTAGCTCAGTCGTGTCTGACTCTTTACGAGTCCATGGAATTCCCTAGGCTAGACTACTGGAGTGAGTAGCCATTCCCTTCTCCAGGAATTGAACCTGGGTCTCCCACATTGCAGGCAGCTTCTTTATCAACTAAGTGTGCTGCCTCTCAAATGTGTGATCTTCAGTTGCTGTGGTGCAGGGGTTTAGCTTCACCATGGCATGTGGGATCTTCCCAGATGAGGGATCAAACCCTTGGTTTTTGCATAGGCAGTGAGATTCTTAGCCACTGGGCCACCAGGGAAATCCCTGAATGTGTTAATATATTAACTGTAAAAATTAAATTAGATTAAGAGAAGCATAAATGGAGGAGTAGAGAGAACAAACATAAAAAGAGAAATCAGGAACCAAAATAGATGCATTTTCTTACTTCACTGGGTTTTTAGATTTTTAGAAAAGAAGTTTTCTTGAGAATATGTACATAAGCTACAGGGCAGCTTCTATTTCTGACAAATAGTTTCTCATATTGCCTTCTATATATCGATCAAAAAGCTGCTTTATTTTATCCTAACATATTTACTCATTGATTACCCTACTTTAAGTGATTAAAATAGAGGAAGCCTTTTGTGGGAAAAATGGAGATGAGTTTGAGTATAACACTTTCTTTTGTGTGATTGGAAGACCTTTAGTTTCCTGAGCATTTATCAGTGCTTTGAATTTTGACTCACACAGCATGTCAAGGTGATGTAGCTAACAGTTTGCTTGATTTATCTGATAGAAAAAATAGCAGTCATATAAACATTTTAAAAATGCTAGCACTAGGATGTAATTCCATAAGCAGCCTCAGTGTAGAATTTGAGTTGAAAAAATAATGAATGCCTTTTCTATCATTAAGAAACCCAATACATAAAATTTAAGAGCAAAAATCAAGTTTCTCATAAAGTACTGTCTATGTATAAATAGCAATGAGATGTTTTAATTAAATAAACAAATATTTATTGATTAACTAGTCTGTTCCAGATTCCGGTCTGAGGATATAAAAAGTTAAAATAAAATGCATGAAGCATCTTCCTTGAATTCGAGGGATTTATTCTTCCCAATGTTATTAGATCCACTACATGAAATTTTAGGTCGTGTTACAAAAACACGTCTGCAATATGAGGCAATATGTAACATGATGCATATGTGAGGTAGCAAGTACTATGTTCCATGAGAAAGAAGAAACAGACCACTTCCTGCTTTCTGATGAGAGTAGATTTTACAGTGCTGATAAATGTGTTTCTTTGCCAAGTAGGAATGTTCTCCAGATGAAACGTGTCCACAAGGCTGTATCCAGGGTCAGAATATTGAGATTACATTTGCCAAATAGCTGTTACCCTAACCTCTCTTGTTATGCCCTACACCTGACACTACCTGATGCTCCAGCTTTTGCTAAAATGTCCCAAGACCTATAAATGAAAAGGTTAATCATGGAAAGCTGGAACCTCTATAACACAGCTCCAGAACTTTGGCCTTTGTTCATTTTTATTAGAGTGTATATTTAAAGTAGCATTTTTAAATATTTTGAGTATAATTTCAACCTTTCAGGGTTTTAAGGATGTACATTAATCGAAGTAGCTGGAAGAATGGAATCCAAAGAAGAGTATATGATATGACTAAAAGCTTGGATATCATTTCATATTGAGGAGTTACTGCAAGGGGAATTACTCACAGATTTACCTGTTGAAAAAGTAAATTTGTATCAGCCTGTAGAGGGAGAAATTTATAATTTCAGGAATTTAGATAAACTAGTTTTCATATTAATTTCATATTAGCAAGCTCCAGGAGTTGGTGGTGGACAGGGAAGCCTGGCGTGCTGCAGTCCATAGGGTCACAAAGAGTCAGACATGACAGAGTGACTGAACTGAATTTTCATGTTGAAGGTAAATTTATTTTCTATCACCAAAGAGAGATAAGAATAGTAATACTACAGAAAGGTCAATTTCATGAAGTCACAGTAATTTATTGAAAAGTGTTCATTGCAACATGATATAATTCTCTTATCTATCTGGGTTAAGAATCATTTTGTCTTCAGTTCAGTTCAGTTGCTCAGTCGTGTCCAACTCTTTGCGACCCCATGAATCGCAGCACGCCAGGCCTCCCTGTCCATCACCAAGTCCCGGAGTTTACTCAAACTCACGTCCTTCGAGTCGGTGATGCCTTCCAGCCATCTCAAGCTTCACCAAAACATATGCAAGGATATAGTCATATCAGTGAATATATCTTTGGATATGCTTAAAGATGAAGAAATAGTGGAAGAGTACATATTTGTGTATGTAAGTGTATTTCAGTGAAATCACTTCCATTTTTCTCATAGAGAAGCCTAATAATAAGTATGTGTATTCTGTAGTAGAAAGTATACATATTATATGTGAAAAAAGCTGTTGAATATGCTTACCAAATTTGTAGGTAGTAGTATTGATGCTGCAAGTTTTAAATTTTATAGATTTCAATGTTTTTTCTTTTCTTTCATGGTTTAGACTTTTGGCACTGTAATAAGACTTGTAACTTAACAAAAGTTTGCA
The DNA here is from genome assembly GCF_003369695.1 of Bos indicus x Bos taurus. Lineage (NCBI taxonomy): Eukaryota > Metazoa > Chordata > Mammalia > Artiodactyla > Bovidae > Bos > Bos indicus x Bos taurus. The sequence goes on along the minus strand of NC_040103.1, from coordinate 21,032,199 downwards.
AAGATTGTCTCCCAAGTTCTTTTCCCTAATTGTTTAATTGTATACTGTATTTCAACAGAGAAGGCATTGACACCCCACTCCAGTACTCTTGCCTGGAAAATCCCATGGACTGAGGAGCCTGGTAGGCTGCAGTCCATGGGGCCGCTGAGGGTTGGACACGACTGAGCGACTTCACTTTTCACTTTTCACATTCATGCATTGGAGAAGGAAATGGCAACCCACTCCAGTGTTCTTGCCTGGAGAATCCCAGGGACGGGGGAGCCTGATGGGCTGCCATCTATGGGGTCACACAGAGTCGGGCACGACTGAAGCCACTTAGCAGCAGTAGCATACTGTATTTCAAAGTCTAGATCCATTTTAGGTTTTATATTTATGTGAGATATAGATTGAAATTCATGTTTTATATATGGTGGTCAATTCTTTCAGTACCATATATTGAAGAACTATTATTAATCAATTCATTTTTCTTTGCATATTTTTCAAAATTATTGGTCATAATAATAGACCTATAAAAATAGACTTCATGGAGGTCTGTTTCTGGATATTTGTTCTATTTCATTGTTTTATATGGCTATCAGTATCAAACTATACCTTTTTATATAGTAGTTTAATAATATATTGATCATTATCCAAAGCCTTCAAAATGATGCTTTCAAAATATATGGCCATTTATATGGCATAATAATAGACCATAAAAATAGACCTCATGGAGGTCTATTTCTGGATATTTGTTCTATTTCATTGTTTTATATGGCTATCAGTATCAAACTATACTTTTTATATAGTAGTTTAATAATATATTGATCATTATCCAAAGCCTTCAAACTGATGCATTTTATGTATTTTATCTACATTTTATCATTGCTATCAGGTAGGAGGGTGAATCAAACCAAGATAATCAGTAGACTGCAAAGTGAAGTCGCTCAGTCGTGTCTGACTTCTAGCGACCTCATGGACTGCAGCCTACCAGACTCCTCCATCCATGGGATTTTCCAGGCAAGAGTACTGGAGTGGGGTGCCATTGCCTTCTCCAATCAGTAGACTACATGCAAATTTATCAGTAGACTTAATTTTACTCAAAGTTCAGGAAAAACTATTGAAGAACATTCAATGATGACAAGACATGTTATCATAGTGCCATTTAAAAGGTATTGAGATATGAGAAACATGCCCTTAAGCTTCCAAATGTATGCTTTAATAAAATTTTAAATCGTATTCAATAGTTAATGATAGCACTTCTTTAAACTTTAAAGGCATGAATAAACCACATTGCAAAAAAGTCCTTGATTTTATAAATTATTCACATTACAAGTACATTTAAATTAAAATGTATTATCTTAGTAATTGGAAATTTTAGCCCTTGCTATTTCGGATTCTTTTTTTTTTTTTTTTTTTTGATTTTTAAGTTATGCACAGTATTCTACTTAATAGAGACTTTGCATTTATTAAATGTTCTATACTAATAGTGCTCTCACTTATGGGGATTTTCATGCCCTTAAATCAACAGAAAGTGTTCAATTAAATCTATAAAGAAGGAATAAAATATCTAATGTGGCTCTAAAATTTCACATGCAAAAAATCATTTATTTTAAATCAGTTTTTATTGTTTCCAGAGCATATTCTAATATGAATTTAGATGTGATTTTATTACAAGAATTTTTTTGGATTTGGAAGTTAAGGTAACCTACAGTTTGAATGGTATACTAATTTGAAATACATAAAGTAAGCTTAAGAATAGAATATAACATAAAAATAACTCAAATGTGTTTTGTTATAGATATAGCAAAATTATCCCCAAATGTAAGTCTGTCCTCATTATCTGCAATCACAAAATCTTTTTTATTCAAAATATACTATATACTAGAAACTATTTCAAATGATAGCGCTAGCACTATACTACTACCATTTCTGGTAATATCCACTTTAAACTCATTATAAATACATACAGATGAAGAGAGAGTCATTTCAACAAACGATGCTAGGAAAAATGAATATCCATATATACAAGAAAAGAAATGGAATGGACCCTTACACCAAATATTGAGTTGGCCAAAAAGTTCCTTTGGTTTTTTAAGTAAAAATAAAAGACAAATTTTTTCATTTTCACAATGAACTTTAATGAACAATGGTATTCATTGTTTTGTTTGACCATCTTCTGCTATTTTTCAGACAAATTCATAATTCCATCTTACCCAAACTTTTTATCTTTTTGAGCAAAGAACTGTTCCAGAGACTTTTACAGTCTTCCAGGAAATTGAAGTTTTTTCCATTAAGAGAATTGTGTAGAAATTGAAATAAATGGCTATGCAAAGGAGCAATATCTGGTGGATAGAACATATGAATCAGAACTTCCCAGCCAAGCTGTAGCAGTTTTTGCCTGGTCATCAAATAAACATGTGGTCCTGCATTATTCTGATGGAAGATTATGCATTTTCTGTTGAGTAATTCTGGACACTTTTCATTGAGTGCTTTTAGTTTGTCTAATTGGAAAAATGTTTGTTGGAATTAATCATTTGATTTTCTGGAAGGAGCTCATAATAGAAGACTCCCTTCCAATCTCACCATATACACATCACCTTCTATGGATAAAGACCTGGCCTTTGGTGTCATTGGTTTATTTCACTTGTCCTATGATCTCTTCCATTCCACTTTATTTTACAGTATCCACTTTTCTTCACCCACACATTTTGTTCTAAGAACAGAAATACAGTCAATAAGGCTTTTTTCACCTAATTTATATACAACCCAAATATCAAACTGATTTTTATAACCAAACTGATTCAACTTATTTTGAACACTTGATTTAGATATTTTAAGCATGTTGACTATCTCCCATATGGTATAATGGTGATTGTTACCAATTAACAGCTTGATTTGATTGTCAGAGCCTCTTGGTGAAGGTGAAAGAGGAGAGTGAAAAGGCTGGCTTAAATCTCAACTTTCAAAAAACTAAGATCATGACATCCATCATCACTTCATGGCAAATAGATGGGGAAACAATGGAAACAGTGAAAAACTTTATTTTCTTGGGCTCCAAAATCACTGGTTCCCTGATAACTCAGTTGGTAAAGAATCTGCCTGCAATGCAGGAGACCCTGGTTCAATTCCTGGGTCAGGAAGATCTGCTGAAGAAGGGGTAGCCTTCCCAGTCCAGTATTCTTGGGCTTCCCTGTGGCTCAGATGGTAAAGAATTCACCTGCAATGCGGAGACCTGTGTTCAATCTCTGGGTTGGGAAGATCCCCGGAGTAGGGAATGACTACCCATTCCAGTATTCTGACCTGGAAAATTCCATAGACTGTATAGTCCATGGGGTGGCAAAGAGTCAGAAACGACTAAGCGACTTTCACTTTCACTTACAAAATCACTGCAGATGGTGACTGCAATCATGAAATTAAAAGACACTTGCTCCTTGGAAGAAATGCTATGACAAAACTAGCCAGCATATTAAAAAGCAGAGGCATTAATTTGCTGACAATGTCCATATTGTCAAAGCTATTGTTTTTCCAGTAGTCATGTATGGATGTGAGAGCTGGCCCATAAAGAAGGCAGAGAACCAAAGAATTGATGATTTCGAGTAGTGGTGTTGGAGAAGATTCTTGAGAGTCCCTTGGACTGAAAGGATATCAAACCAATCAATCCTAAAGGAATTCAACCCTGAATATTCATTGGAAGGACTGATGCCAAAGCTGAAACTCCAATACTTTGCCCACCTGATGCAAAGAGCCAGGTCATTGGAAAAGACCCTGAGGCTGGGAAGATAGAAGACAGGAGAAGGGGATGAGGGAGGATGAGATGGTTGAATAGTATCACTGACGCAATGGACATGAGTTTGAGGGAAGCCTGGCATGCTACAGTTTTTGAGGTCGCAAAGAGTTGGACATGGCTGAGTGACTGAACAGCAACAGCTGCAATTGCTCTACTCAACTGTGAAGCATCATCCAGTGAGAAATCTCCGGCATGAGGCTTGGCAAGCCACTTTTGACATGTTCGATCAGTCAGAGCAAGTTCTCCATACACCGAACAAATTTGTGTATGTGTGTTTGTTACCACTGTATTTTTACCTTTCTTGAAATAATAAAGCATAATACACCAAAATGTTGCTTTTTTTCTTTCATCTTCAGCACTGAAATGGCAACACACACATCCACCAATTTTGATAATATTTTAATGCTTATCTATATGACAGTTGTTACCACAGTACAATAAAAAAATTGTTTTGAATGAAGTTAAAGACAACTAAGCACCACTAGAGTCATCTTATGGAAAAATACTAAATGATCTTTAGGCCCACCCAACAGAAGAATATACAAAACTATATTTCACTCAAAAATAAATGAAGTCAAAAATAGATAAAACTTAAGTATAAGACATGAAACTATAAACATCAAAACTTTATAGGGGAAAGTGCTTCATGACATTGGAATTAGCAATGGTTTTTTAAATATGCCTTCAAAAACACAAATGTCATAAGAAAAAAATAGATAAACTGAACTATTTAAATTAAAAAAATAACCTTTTGAACACCAAAGAATGCTATGAAGTTAGTGAAAAAGTAACCCACAAAATGAAACAAAATATTTCTGAATTACTTATCTGATAAGACATTAATGTCACACATATATAAGGAACTCTTACAACTCAAGAAAGCAAAAGACTTGGTTAAAAGATGGGCAAAAAACTTACATAGTTATTTCTCCAAAAATATATAAATTAAAAGATATTTAGCATCACTAGTTCATTAGGAAAACAAAAGCCAAATCCCTTGTGAGATATCACTTACATCTATTAAAATGGCTATTATAAAACAAGCAACAACAACAACAAAATTAGCAAGCACTGGTAAGATATGGGAAAATTGGAACCTTTGTGGATTGCTGATGGGAATGTAAAGTGGTGCAAACACTGCAAAAATTTGGGCAGTTTCTGAAAAGGTTAAAAGTTAAAAATAGAACTGCCATATGCCTCAGAATATAGAGAACTCAGAATAGAACTCCCAATTCTTGGTATATATCCAAAAGCAATGAAATGAGAAACATAAGTTACTTGTATACCCATCTTTACAGAAGCATAATTCACAATAGCCAAAAGGCAGAAATAATCCAAGTGTCCATTGATGTGAAAATAGATATACAAAGTATGATATACACAAATAATGGAGTAATGTTGAACCTTGAAAAAGGAAATTCTGACATATGCTACAACATAGGTGGGCATTAAGAAAATTTTTCTTTTTCTTTTTTTTAAATTTTATTTTATTTTTAAACTGTACATAATTGTATTAGTTTTGCCAAATATCAAAATGAATCCGCCACAGGTATACACGTGTTCCCCATCCTGAACCCTCCTCCCTCCTCCCTCCCCATACCATCCCTCTGGGTCGTCCCAGTGCACTAGCCCCAAGCATCCAGTATCGGGCATCGAACCTGGACTGGCAACTCATTTCTTACATGATATTTTACATGTTTCAATGTCATTCTCCCAAATCTTCCCACCCTCTCCCTCTCCCACAGAGTCCATAAGACTGTTCTGTACATCAGTGTCTCTTTTGCTGTCTCGTACACCGGGTTGTTACCATCTTTCTAAATTCCATATATATGCGTTAGTATACTGTATTTATGTTTTTCCTTCTGGCTTACTTCACTCTGTATAATAGGCTCCAGTTTCATCCACCTCATTAGAACTGATTCAAATGTATTATTTTTAATGGCTGAGTAATACTCCATTGTGTATATGTACCATTGCTTTCTTATCCATTCATCTGCTGATGGACAACTAGGTTGCTTCCATGTCCTGGCTATTATAAACAGTGCTGTGATGAACACTGGGGTACACGTGTCTCTTTCCCTTCTGGTTTCCTCAGTGTGTATGCCCAGCAGTGGGATTGCTGGATCATAAGGCAGTTCTATTTCCAGTTTTTTAAGCCAGTCATAAAGGACAAGCACTGTACAAATTCATTTATATAAAATATCCACAGTAGACATATTCATAGAGATAGAGGAAGAATGGTTACCAGGGGCCTGGAGGAGAAAAGATTAGGGAGTTATTTAATAGATATGGAGCTTCAATTTGGGAAGATAAAAGTTCTACAGATGGATGTGGTAATGGCAGCACGATAATATAAAAATATTCGATATTGACAAACTGCTGCTGCTGCTGCTAAGTCGCTTCAGTCGTGTTGACTCTGTGTGACCCCATAGACGGCAGCCCACCAGGCTCCCCCATCCCTGGGATTCTCCAGGCAAGAACACCAAAGTGGGTTGCCATTTCCTTCTCCAATGCATGAAAGTGAAAGTGAAGTAGCTCAGTCGTGTCCAACTCTTAGCAACCCCACAGACTGCAGCTTACCAAGCTCCTCTGTCCATGGGATTTTCTAGGCAAGAGTACTGGAGTGGGGTGCCATCGCCTTCTCCGAATATTGACAAACTACACACTTCAAAAATAGTTAAAATAATATTTTACATTATATATCTTTTACCACAATAAAATTGACACATAGAAATACTAAATGAACAAAATCCCAGGTATCATTCAGCCTCCATCACTTTCTTGAATTCCTTAAAGACTTAAGATCAGTTAAAATCTATATTTCACTATAAAATCAAGGATGACAATTGTGAAAGAATAAATATCCAGAAATTCTGAGTGGGTTAAATTTATATGAGACTCCATCAGCCATTAAATTTGCATTCTTTTCTGTAATTATTACAAAAAGAAAAAAAATGAGTTCAAATTCTATTGAATTTTTACCTTAGGGAAATCTGACTTTAAGGTCCAACATTCCTACCCCTTTTTCTATGTGTTTCTAGTAATCCCTAGTGTATTAATACATTTCTACAAATCTACCCTCAGCCAGTCTTCTAGTTTTATTCTTCATTAAGTTGACCTAGACCTTTAAATAGACATCTACCTTCCTTCCTTCATGTTGTTGCCATTATACTCAAATAAATTACCACATGGGGCAAAACTTACATAATACACTACATTAGTAGAGAAACCAAACTGTGTATTTATATAAATACATAAGATTATACAGGTAAAGCTGTGACTTTACTCAAAATTTTACCAAATGTTCAATGATGATGGAAGGGAAGGAAAGCATAGCAATGATATATTATATGTGTTTATAATATAATTATATAATGGTATAATATATCTGTTTATAACTGTTATAGCTAGATATTTTACTGCTGGTGATGTGGCCCCTTACAAAACCTACAAGCCCAATTTTATCTTTGTAGTTAAAAGTAAGGGCCAGATTACCTCATTGTTTCCTCACAGTTACATTTACACTTGGGTATTCTAATAATCTCCATAGCATGAAATCCAGGGCAAACTGCTACAAGATTCTGGGGGAAGGATAAACAGATTGAGCAATCATTTTCATATGGCACCACATTTAGAAAATGAATAGCCAATTTCCCAATAGCTATACCATTTCTCTATGGATGTGAGAGTTGGACTGTTAAGAAAGCTGAGCGCTGAAGAATTGATGCTTTTGAACTGTCGTGTTGGAGAAGACTCATGAGAGTCCCTTGGACTGCAAGTCCCCAACCAGTCCATCTTAAAGGAGATCAGTCTTGGGTGTTCATTGGAAGGACTGATGTTGAAGCTGAAACTCCAATACTTTGGTCACCTCATGTGAAGAGTTGACTCATTGGAAAAGACCCTGATGCTGGGAGGGATTGGGGGCAGGAGGAGAAGGGGACAACAGAGGATGAGGTGGCTGGATGGCATCACCGACTCAATGCATATGAGTTTGAGTGAACTCCGGGAGTTGGTGATGGACAGGGAGGCCTGGAGTACTGTGATTCGTGGGGTTGCAAAGAGTCGGACATGACTGAGTGACTGAACTGAACTGAATTGATACCGTTCTCAAGGGTAAAGAAGCAAAACTCTCATGACTTAGTCCTTATTTATATGAAACTGAGTTTACCTGAGACTGAAAGTTTGAAACCAGACTATATTTAATGGACACTTTTTTTTTTTTTTTTAGTTTTCCTAGAAATAACTTTATTTTTGAAAAGTAATATGGAATTATATGAAAGGCAGCAAGCATGTAATACTTGAATAAGACATTTGTCTTAAAAAACTTACACATAAGAAATTAAATGTATATGTTAGAAAATTTTAACATTGACAGAATACATTTAGAAACATTACCAAGAATACAATTTGTAGCCTAAACCTTTTTTGGTTCCTACTAGTAATGCTTTTTTACCACTTAAGTATGAAGTGAACTTGCTCAGTCGTGTCCAACTCTTTGCGACCCCGTGGACTGTAGCCGGCTAGGCTCCTCTGTCCGTGGGATTCTCCAGGCAAGAATACTGGAGTGGGTTGCCATTTTTTTCTCCATTTAATGGACACTTTTAAGTTTCTTTCAAAAATATAGAATCTCAAGAAAACAATGAGGTCGGTTATAAGAATAAAGACTCCTTGGTGATCTGCATGTGTAAATGTAGTGGTTGTATTTCAATACCATCAGAAGACAAATATAAAAATAAATAAGGATTCATTTTTAGGAAAAAACACCTCCCCCAAAAGAAAAAGATTTTGAGATATGAAGTATTGTATCAGAGGCTTTATTAAGGTAGAGTGGTCAAAGAAGGCCTCTCTAAGAATAAGCTTTCCACCCTTAATGAGGATGTCATAACTGATTCCTCTCCACAGGGTCTCTTAGTAGAAAGAAGCTCATGTTTTTATGTTGCATTTCTCATCATTTCTAATTAATGTATTTTTTTTTCTTTTGGCTATGCCAGGTCTTAGTTGTGGCATGCAGGATTATCATTGTGGCATGTGGGATCTATTATAGTTCATTGACCAGGGATGGAAACTGGGCCCCCTGCATGGGGAGCACAAGGTCTTCAGCACTTGTCCACAAGGCAAGTCCCCTAATTAATGATTTCTGAATAGTAAACACAGCACATAGATAGAAGGAACACATATAGACACAACATACATACTCAAAAAGAGGAAAATAAGGAACAAAATTACAAACTGTCTTCAAATAAGAATTATTCATCAGCTATAATAACATGTTTGATGATCTAAATCCAGTTAGAAATCTAGCATTTCTCAAGAAAGCTACAGCATTTATGGAAACCCAGTTCAAATAAATATAACCTAATTTTGCAAAATGATCTAATATTATATCAACTGTTATTTAGGTTATTTTGCTGCATGTGAATCTATTCCAATATGTTTAGGCACTTGTTGTACATTAGTATGACTGAAAAAATATAAATCACCAGCATTTTCCCCAGAATTAAGTTGTATATCCTCAAAGGTAAATTTATGCCTTCATTCTCTGTAAAGAAAAACATAATTTGAAATGTTAAAATGTAAATATTGATATTTCTAGTTTCTACTCAACAAACTTCTAAAATATTGAGGTTCCCTATTATTCATCATGATATTTTGTTACACATTTTATTCACCTACTGATGAATCAGTTCAGTTCAGTCATTCAGTCGTGTCCGACTCTTTGTGACCCCATGGACTGAAGCACGCCAGGCTTTCCTGTCCATCACCAACTTCCAGAACTTACTCAAACTCATGTATGTGTCCAACTAGCTGGTGATGAATAGTGGAGCTTATTAATCTAAGAATTTGTGGGATTTTCTTTAATTAAAATTTTCATAAAAAGAAAACTGAATTAATATAAATTCCTCAGTGGACAAACTGACGTTTTCTATATTGAACCTGCAAGCATGCTATACAAGCCAAATGAACAAGGCTGCTATTTCAATGGATTTTATTATTGGAATTGGCAGAGGGAGAAAATATAGCTGGCAGTGAAAGACACCACTAATTTAACGCTTTTCACAACTTGTGATATTTATGTCCAAAAGGTAGCTGAGCTGAAGACGTATTCAGGGCTGTTGCTGCAAATATGAATAGTTTACTGGCAATGACAATGAAGGGCCCCTGGCCAAGTTGCTTAATAGAGGCTTCTGGATTTTATTTTTATTTTTCAGCATCAAATGACAAGTCCTAAATGACAATAAACATATTATCATTTTATAGTTGTTGCTCTTCTCCTGATGATTTAGGGCCTTTGGGTTGGTTCTACGAAGCTAATTAAATAGATCTTATTCTAGAAAAAATACAATTTGATTTTTTACCATCACCCTGCTCCTTGCACTAGCCTCAACAAAAAGATGCTCTATGGCACACAGAGATTTTAGTTAAATAAAAATTACTAGTAAAATAATCAGTTAAAATTATAGAAGACTTCTTCAATGTTGAAAATCAAGACTACAAAATATTCTGATTCACTTTAAAAATTCTCTTTGGATTTCTGAAGCTAGGATTTTGTACGTGCTTCTCAATTCCCATCAATTTTCGTTCATTATTTTATTTTATTATCCATGCTAAGAAAATTGTTAGTATATATATTTCATTAGATTCATACATAAACTTCCATTTTTTTCATTGCTGATGTAAGCAGTATTTTGTATTTGATTTCAAATTTCTGTTGCTCATGGTTAGTATAAAAGGGAATTGACTTTGTGTATTAAACCTTTATCTTGCAACCTTGCTATAAATACTTAGTTCCCGGAGTGTTTTTTGTTTGTTTGTTTTAATATCCTTAAATTTACATGGCACTTTATAGTTTATCCAGGTTTGTCACATATTTTATCCTGATAGCTACACTCTGATCAAGGCAGAATTGCCATTATTATACACATTCTATAAACAATATATTAAAGGTCTAATTATAATGTCATAAAGCTAGTTTGTGTCAGAATTTGGAAGAAAATCGTATAATCTATGAGATTACATTCTATCTGTTATCCTCAAGAGCACTATTTTAAATAATTTGGCCATTCACTGAAATCTCAAGACTTCTATCACCTACAAGAGTTTTGTTCAAGAAAGTGAAAGACCACTAGGATTCAACTTTGAGATGTGGTTCATAGAGTGGATCACAGCCAAAGTGAATTATAGGGATGGTTTGAAGGAATATAAAATTGTTCAGCATCAAGGATGGACTGAGATTCAAGGATGAATTGGAGGTGTGAACCACTCAAAGCTCAATAATGGTTTAGCCAAAAGAATCAAAGAGATAATTGCACATACTCATATTTCTGGGGTCGGAATATTCCCGTGGCCAAGACAAAAATGTTATTGGTTATCCTTTTAGCAAATACTATTGAATCAATATTATGTGCTAAAGCACATTGTAAAAGAAGTGTGAACAAGGTAAAGTTATGCCTTCATAGAAATTTTATGCTTATAAAACCAGGCTAATTTATACAATGGTAAGTATCTGACAACTAGACAGGTCTTTTTCTAAAATATATGATAAAAAAGGCAAATACTTTATCAGAAATTTAGAAGTAACTTCATATTTTAATCGAATGTGAATATGAATGCATTACTATAAACTTATTTAAGACATAAATTATATTTTAAAATTTAAAGCTTGAAATGATATATTGATTCAGTTCTGGTATATATAATCTAATTTTCTTACATAAGATTATGAAAGAATGATAGTGATAGAGAAGAGCTTACTTCTGGAAATGACAGCATAATCCAGATAAATATAGAGTGATGGTGAGCTTAATGTAAAGCTCACCACTTATACATTTAATGCATAAATGTAAAGAATACTGAAAAGAAAATAAACGTGAGCTATCTGGTTGATGCCACTGATAAGGCCTGAAGAATAAATTAGACAAAAGAAAAGTCTAAAAAAAAATCAAGTATCTATTTCTTTTTTTCCAACCCAGATACATGTAGAGATATTTTGGGGTTTATCAGGGCAGTATTTGTCTAATTTCTTAGATTTGCTTGTCAAGATCTTCTTATTTTCTAGTCATAAAATAACCAATCAGAAAAATTATTTACATGAGGCTTTATTTGAAGCAATAATGAAATTACTCAACCATGATAATCATGACTGTCACTTTTCACATTAAAGGGTTGATTTTGAAAATAATCTTTAAAGGGACATTTTTACCCCTCTCAACCAGCAAAACAAAACTGATAAGCTGACATTAGCTCACAGATTTAGAAAATAAGTAAAAATGCCTTATTTAAATACATTTTAATTTTCCTCTAAGCCAACCTCATAATTATCCCAGGAGTGATTAAATACATTTTAAATCAAAAAGCTAAATAAGAGAATATGCAACCCCGAAAAAGTTCTTACTAGTGAAACTTAATCAGACCTGGATTAGTCAATACAGTCAAACATTCAGTTCAGTTCAGTCGCACAGTCACGTCCGACTCTTTGCAACCCCATGAACCATAGCACGCCAGGCCTCCCTGTCCATCACCATCTCCCGGAATTGACCCAAACTCATGTCCATTGAGTTGGTGATGCCATCTAACCATCTCAGCCTCTGCAATCCCCGTCTCCTCCTGCCCTCAATCTTTCCCAGCATCAGTGTCTTTTCAAATGAGTCAGCCCTTCACATCAGGTGGCCAAAGTATTAGAGTTTCGCTTCAACATCAGTCTTCCTAATGAAACCCAAGATTCATCTCCTTTAGGATGGACTGATTGGATCTCCTTGAAGTCCAAGGGACTCTCAAGAGTCTTCTCCAACACCAGAGTTCAAAAGCATCAATTCTTTGGCACTCAGCTTTCTTCACAGTCCAACTCTCACATCCATACATGGCTACTGGAAAAATCATAGCCTTGACTAGACAGACCTTTGTTGACAAAGTAATGTCTGCTTTTTAATATGCTATCTAGGTTGGTCATAACTTTCTTCCAAGGAGGAGGGAAATTTCATGGCTGAAATCACCATCTGCAGTGATTTTGGAGCCCCAAAAAATGGAGTCAGCCACTGTTTCCACTGTTTCCCCATCTATTTACCATGAAGTGATGGGACCAAATGCTATGGTCTTAGTTTTCTGAATGTTGAGCATTAAGCCAACTTTTTCACTCTCCTCTTTCACTTTCATCAAGAGGCTCTTTAGTTCTTCTTCACTTTCTGCCATAAGAGTGATGTCATCTTCATATCTGAGGTTATTGATATTTCTCTCGGCAATCTTGATTCCAGCTTGTGCTTCTTCCAGTCCAGCGTTTCTCAAGATGTGCTCTGCATATAAGTTAAATAAGCAGGGTGACAATATACAGCCTTGACGTACTCCTTTTCCTATTTGGAACCAGTCTGTTGTTCCATGTACAGTTCTAACTGTTGCTTCCTGACCTGCATACAGGTTTCTCAAGAGGCAGGTCAGCTGGTCTGGTATTCCCATCTCCTTCAGAATTTTCCACAGTTTATTGTGAGGCACACAGTCAAAGGCTTTGGCATAATCAATAAAACAAAAATGGATGTTTTTCTGAAACTCTCTTGTTTTATGATGATCCAGCAGATGTTGGCAATTTGATTTCTGGTTCCTTTGACTTTTCTAAAACCAGCTTGAACATCTGGAAGTTCATGGTTCATATATTGTGAAGCCTGGCTTGGAGAATTTTGAGCATTACTTTACTAGCTTGTGAGATGAGTGCAACTGTGTGGTAGTTTGAGCATTCTTTGGCATTGCCTTTCTTTGGGATTGGAATGAAAACTGACCTTTTCCAGTCCTGTGGCCACTGCTGAGTTTTCCAAATTTGCTGGCATATTAAGTGCAGCACTTGCACAGCATCATCTTTCAGGATTTGAAATAGCTCCACTGGAATGCCATCACCTCCACTAGCTTTGTTTGTAGTGATGCTTTCTAAGGCCCACTTGACTTCACATTCCAGGATGTCTGGCTCTAGGTCAGTGATCACACCATCATGATTATCTGGGTTGTGAAGCTCTTTTTTGTACAATTCTGTGTATTCTTGCCACCTCTTCTTAATATCTTCTGCTTCTGTTAGGTCCATACCATTTCTGTCCTTTGTCGAGCCCATCTTTGCATGAAATGTTCCCTTGGTATCTTTAATTTTCTTGAAGAGATCTCTAGTCTTCCCCATTCTGTTGTTTTCCTCTGTTTATTTGCATTGATCATTGTGGAAGGCTTTCTTATCTCTCCTTACTATTCTTTGGAACTCTGCATTAAAATGGGTATATCTTTCCTTTTCTCCTTTGCATTTTGCTTCCCTTCTTTTCACAGCTATTTGTAAGGCCTCCTCAGACACCCATTTTTTTGTTTTGTTTTTGCTTTTCTTTTTCTTGGGGATGGTCTTGATCCTTGTCTCCTGTACAATGTCACAAACCTCATTAATTTTTCATTTTTTTTAAGCATGGTACTTTGCTTGACATTGTGTTAGATCCTGAGAAATATAAAAAGAATTACACTGATTTCTTATCTTGTATTTGGTTTTTGTTTTTTCTCAAATGGCTTATCATTTAGTGGCACAGATAAGCACACAAAAGCAAAAAGTATCTGTGATACAGGATATTTAACACTATGTACATAATATATTCCCTGGTGTCTCAGATGGTAAAGAATCAGCCTGCAATTTTGATCCTATCTCAATTCTGATCCTAATCCGGGTTCTATCCCTGGGTCAGGAAGATCCTCTGAAGAAGGGACTGGCTACCCACTCCAGTATTCTGTGTACATAGGAGCCTAGCAGGTGACAATCCATGATGTCCCAAAGAGTTGGACACAACTTAGTGACTAACACTTTCACATAACACAGGGTATTTAATACTATATAAGTACAGAGTAGGACATCCTGCACATAATAGAAGAAAATGATAGTATTCACCATAGAATGATATACCATTGCTTGAATTTGGAACAAAAATAAGAATAAGCTAGAAAAGAGTACAGAACATGCAGGGGATATTCTAGGCACAGGGGAAAACATGAAGATACAGAAGCTATAGTTATTTTGTTTCTTAAAATTGCTTTGTGGCTGGTTCACAGAATTTGTAAAACAAAACACTGGCTGGAGAAGTAAGCCAAGATAACGCTATGAAAGAACATACACAGGATGAAAAACTAGGAGCTTGTCCTGTTTGGTCACTAACTTGAGGAGTTTCAGGGAAATGCACTGCTCCATGAGAAACATGTTTTCACTAAGAAATTTTGAAGTTGAAAAAGCATTGCATGCTTCTAGTGATCCATAGTGATCCAGCACAGGTTTCAACATGTCTTCTTCACCTTTAGCTTTTCAATATTCTAATTAAATTTTTCTTTAAAAAAAAAAATAGTGAAATGGAAAAAACATCTTGATATTAGATAATAGGCTAGAGGGGCTTGAAACTCTGGTGTTTATCCAAGGGACGCAACAATGATTCTTGATATAACAATCACTCAATGTAGTTCACCATATTAACTAAGAAGAAAAATCGTATTATGTGAGAAATTGCACTCTTGCCACCTAACGTCGGCAAAGTGAAGTGAAAATCACTCAGTCGTGTCCAACTCTTTGTGACCCCATAGACTATTCAGTCCGTGGAATTCTCCAGGTCACAATACTTGAGTGGGTAGCCTTTCCCTTCTTCAGGGGATCTCCTCAAACCAGGGATCAAACCCAGGTCTCCTGCACTGTAGGCAGATTCTTTACCAGCTGAACCACCAGAGAAGCCTGGCAGGAGCAAGGCAAAAAAGTCACTTTATAGATCCTATGAAACTTCTCAGTGAAGGAGTTAGGGAATGCACTAATTAAAGGCACAATAAAAAAGTTTTTCTAGAATCCATGATTATCTACATTAAAAAATTGAAAAATGCACAATGTTACAGGAACTAAGTACATACAGGATGTTTCAGTGTACAAGGTCAACAGACAAAAATATTTTTTCAATTAATAGTTGGACATTGAAACTAGTGGAGAAGGCGATGGCACTCCACTACTCCAGTACTCTTGCCTGGAAAATCCTATGGATGGAGGAGCCTGATGGACTGCAGTCCATGGGGTTTCGAAGAGTCAGACGTGACTGAGCGACTTCACTTTCACTTTTCACATTCATGCATTGGAGAAGGAAATGGCAACCCACTCCAGTGTTCTTGCCTGGAGAATCCCAGGGATGGGGAGCCTGGTGGGCTGCCGTCTATGGGGTCGCACAGAGTCGGACACGACAGAAGCGACTTAGAAGCAGCAGCATTGAAACTAAACACAAAGCAAAAGAGCTACAGAAGAATAACAACAAAACAAGTACCATTTCCATAAACATCAAAAAGCCTGAAAAAACAATGTATAAGCCTAACAATATATGTAGATGTGTTTAATGTTTAAAATTACAAAATAGAAAGACATTGAAGAAGATCTAAATAAATGAAAGGATCTTCCATATTTGGATATTGAAAGACTAAGATCGTTAAGATCCCAATTCTCCCAAAATTTATAGATTAAATAGAATCTCAGCAGAGTTTTTAGTATCTTTTTTTAGAAATCAACAAAATGACCTTATAATTTAAATGGCTAAAGACAGGAAGAAGGGAAAGGATGTTGTACAAAATGGAAAGAGACATTTTTGGTGAAAATGCAACTCTGGTATATCTTGATTTTGGTGATAGCTACTTGACAGTATATGTTTGTTAAAACTCACAATGTACAATAAAAAGGGTAAAAATTACTGTAAAAAAGTTTATGATTTTAATTGAAAGTAATCACTAGTCAGGTGAAGAACAAAAGGTCTCATAATGAATGGGAAAAGATAATCAAAAGATGCAACACCAAAGTAACAGAAAAGATTATCTGGTAAAGATTTTAGAGAAGCCATCATGTTTCGACAAGTAACCATGAGCATGTTTGAATCAAATATATAAATAGAAAACCTCAGCAAAAGAAAAATAAAGAACACAGAGGAAGTTTTAAAACTAAAAAATGCAATAACTAAAATACAATCTCAGTGCATTGGCTCAACAGAAGAACAGAGATGACAGAGAAAAATACCTGTAGACAGAATATTGGCTTTTCAGGTGATGTTAGTGGTAAAGAACCTGCCAGCCAGTGCAGGAGATACCGGAGACAAGGGTTCAATTCCTGGGTCAGGAAGATCCCCTTTTGGAGAGCATGGCAATCCTAGAACAATAAAAATTCCTCAGTCTGAAAAACACATAGAAAATAGACATTCAAACAATAAAGTAGATATCTGTGGAACTATAATAAAATATGTAAATTTTGATTTAAAATAGTTTTGAAAAGAGAGTAGAAAGCAATCCAGAAAAAAAGAAATAATAGTTTAAAACTTCCCAAATTTGGTGAAAGACAACAAACTTGCACTTTCAAGAAGATGAGCAGATCTTAAACATGATAATCCCAATGAACTTCAGAGCAAGATATATCAAACATAATTAAATTTCTGAAAATTAAAGAAATGCAAAAAAAATCTTGAAAGCATCCAGAGAAAACTGACACCTTACCTATATGAAAAATAAATTCAACTAGCAGTGAATTTCTTATTAGAAATTATGTAGAACAGAAATAAATTACAAAATATCTTTTAAGTGCTGAGTGAAAAAGAAGTGAATCCTTAAACTGAAAAGGCAAACTAGATTTGAGGCAAAGAAGGAAGAGAGGAAGAGAAGGAGGGAGGAGGGAAAACAGGAAAGGAATAGGAAAGTCTAGTAAGAAAGACTTCCTCAGCAATCAATGCAAAGAAATAGAGGAAAACAACAGAATGGGAAAGACTAGGGATCTCTTCAAGAAAATCAGAGATACCAAGGGAATATTTCATGCAAAGATGGACTCGATAAAGGACACAAATGATATGGACCTAACAGAAACAGAAAATATTAAGAAGAGGTGGTAAGAATACACAGAAGAATTATACAAAAAAGATCTTCATGAGCCAGATAATCACGATGGTTTGATCACTCATCTAGAGCCAGACATCCTGGAATGTGAAGTCAAGTGGGCCTTAGAAAGCATCACTATGAACAAAGCTAGTGGAGGTGATAGAATTCCAGTTGAGCTCTTTCAAATCCTGAAAGATGACGCTGTGAAAGCACTGCACTCAATTTGCCAGCAAATTTGGAAACTCAGCAGTGGCCACAGAACTGGAAAAGGTCAGTTTTCATTCCAATCCCAAAGAAAAGCAATGCCAAAGAATGCTCAAACTACCGCACAATTGCACTCATCACACACGCTAGTAAAGTAATGCTCAAAATTCTCAAAACCAGGCTTCAGCAGTATGTGAACTGTGAACTTCCAGATGTTTGAGCTGGTTTTAGAAAAGTCAGAGGAACCAGAGATCAAAGTGCCAACATCTGCTGGATCATTGAAAAAACAAGAGTTTCAGAAAAACATCTATTTTTTTTTTATTGACTATACCAAAGCTTTGACTGTGTGGATCACAATAAACTGTGGAAAATTCTGCAAGATATGGGAATACCAGACCACCTGACCTGCCTCTTGAGAAACCTGTATGCAGGTCAGAAACAACAGTTAAAATTAGACATGGAACAACAGACTGGTTCCAAATAGGAAAAGGAGTACATCAAGGCTGTATACTGTCACCCTGCTTATTTAACTTATATGCAGAGTACATCATGAGAAACAATGGGCTGGAAGAAGCACAAGCTGAAATCAATTTTGCCAGAAGAAATATCAGTAACCTCAGATATGCAGATGACACCAGCCTTATGGCAGAAAGTGAAGAGGAACTAAAAAGCATCTTGATGAAAGTGAAAAAGGAGAGTGAAAAAGTTGGCCTAAAGGTCAACATTCAGAAAACTAAGATCATGGCATCTGGTCCCATCACTTCATGGGAAATAGATGGGGACAGTGGAAACAATGTCAGACTTTGTTTTGGGGGCTCCAAAATCACTGCAGATGGTGACTGCAGCCACGGAATTAAAAGACACTTACTCCTTGGAAGGAAAGTTATGACCAACCTAGATAGCATATTCAAAAGCAGAGACATTACTTTGCCAACAAAGGTCCGTCTAGTCAAGGCTATGGTTTTTCCAGTGGTCATGTATGGATGTGAGAGTTGGACTGTGAAGAAGGCTGAGTGCCGAAGAATTGATGCTTTTGAACTGTGGTGTTGGAGAAGACTCTTGAGAGTCCCTTGGAATGCAAGGAGATCCAACTAGTCCATTCTAAAGGAGATCAGCCCTGGGTGTTTCTCGGAAGGACTGATGTTCAAGCTGAAACTCCAATCCTTTGGCAACCTGATGCGAAGAGTTGACTCACTGGAAAAGATCCTGATGCTGGGAGGGATTGGGAGCAGGAGAAGAAGGGACGACAGAGGATGAGATGGCTGGATGGCATCACTGACTTGATGGACATGAGTTTGAGTGAACTCCGGGAGTTGGTGATGGACAGGGATGTCTGGTGTGTTGTGATTCTTGGGATCGCAAAGAGTCAGACACGACTGAGCAACTGAACTGAACTGAAGCATATTGATTGTATTAGCCAATTGGTAATTTGGATAAGATCTCAACAGTCTCAGAGCTAGTTTGCCTGACTTGTAGCTTTTAGATTGCCACACTTTTGTTTATTTATTTTTACTCTTTTTTTTTATTTTTTTAATTTAAATTTATTTATTTTAATTTGAGGCTAATTACTTTACAATACTGTATTGGCTTTGCCATACATCAACATGAATCCACCACGGGTATACACATGTTCCCGATCCTGAACCCCCTTCCCACCTCCCTCCCCATACCATCCCTCTGGTGATCCCAGTGCACCAGCCCTAAACATCCTGTATCCTGCATCACTTTTAAATGCTGAAATTTTAGACAAGTATTTAATGATTATTATTTAATTTGCTTTTATTTTATCATATTGTTGTATTCACATACAAAATAAATATTTACACTCATAATTCTAAAAGGTGTTATTTAAAAAGCAACTTTACATCCTATCCCCTTCTATTGGCAGCTGTTTAATTCTTAAGAGGTTTTTGGAACTGTCCTGTTTCTTGGCATTTCTTTCACTGTTTCAGTAGTAAACCACTCACATTATTACCTTATGATTTTTTTTAAATTTTAGATTAGTGAAAATTTAGCTTTTTTCTCCCCATATTTTTTCTCTACACAGGCATACTTTTAGTTCCCCTTGCTAAATCAATATTAATTTTTTTTTAATTCTTAAGACTATGTAATACCACTATTTACAGCTCAACTAGATTGTTTACCATTATGGTTTAAATTGTATCCTCCTAAAAGATATGTGGCACCCGACTCCAGTACTCTTGCCTGGAAAATCCCATGGATTGAGGAGCCTAGTAGGCTGCAGTCCATGCGGTCGCTAAGAGTCGGACATGACTGATGGACTTCACTTTCACTTTTCACTTTCATGCATTGGAGAAGGAAATGGCAACCCACTCCAGTGTTCTTGCTTGGAGAATCCCAGGGACAGAGGAGCCTTGTGGGCTGCCATCTATGGGGTCACACAGAGTCAGACATGACTGAAGCAACTTAGCAGTAGCAGCAGCAAAAGATAATGTGGAATTCCTAATCACCAGTACTTTAGAACATAACCTTATTTGAAAATGGATCTTTACAAATGCAGTCAAGTTAACATGAGGTCATGAGGATAATATGTGAGCTGATGGGTATGTTATTAACTAGATGAGAGGAATCCTATCATAATGTAGACGTATGTCAGGCATCATGTTGTACATTTTAAATGTACTACAATTTTGTCAAGTACGCATTAATGCAGTTGAAAAAAGAATATGCTGTGTTTTTGAGGGAATGAAAATTGGGTTCTGCATGCACAAACCATAGACAAATTGACATAGTTATCTTTTCTAGAATTTATTCTCAGGAAGTGATCTACACAAAGATTTAGCTAAAATTATTATTCCCAGTCAGGGAAGACTTTCTTCTTAGGGGCTTCCCTCATGGCTCAAACGGTAGAGAATCTATGCAAGGCAGGAGACCCAGGTTTGATCCTTGAGTTGGAAAAATCCCTTGGAGAAGGGAATGGCAACCCACTTCAGCATTCTTGCCTGGAGAATTCAAGGGACAGAGGAACCTGGCGGGCTACAACCCAGGGAGTCACAAAGAGTCAGACACGAAGTAGTGACTAACACTTTCACTTTCACTTCATTATCGTGAAATTGCTTATAGTGGAGAAAAATGAAGAAATAATCTAACTGTTCAGATGGAGATAAACTGTCATATTGTTGTTGTTCAGTTATTAAGTCTTCTCCAACTCTGAGACCCCATGGACTGCAGCATGCCAGGCTTCCCTGTGCTCTGGTCTTCTGGAGTTTGCGCCAATTCATGTCCATTGAGTTGGTGATGCTCTCTAACCATCTCATCCTCTGTTGTCCCCTTCTCCTCCTGCCCTCAATCTTTCCCAGCATCATGGTCTTTTCCAATGAGTCAGTTCTTTGCAGCAGGTGCCAAAAGTACTGGAGCTTCTGCTTCAACATCAGTCCTTCCAAACAATATTCAGAGTTGATTTCCTTTAGGATTAACTGATTTGAGCTCCTTGCTGTCCAAGGGGCTCTCAAGAGTCTTCTCCAGCACCATCAATTCTTCAGCGCTCAGACTTCTTCATGGTCGAACTCTCACAGCATTACATGACTGCTGGAAAAGCCATAGCTTTGACTACATGGACCTTTGTCACCAAAGTGATGTCTCTGTCTTTGATACACTGCCTAGGTTTGTCATAGCTTTTCTTCCCAGGAAGAAATTGTTATATACATGCAAGGAATTTATAAATATTTGATATAGATATATATTTGGGATATATTTGATAAATAAATCAGTTTAAAAATAAAACAGTAAAATCATTATCAGTTATAGAATAGCATGCCAAAAATAATATTGAAGATTAATTGCTAATCATATTAGCTCACTCATTCAATTGTTATTTAAATATTCACTAATTACCTACTGTGTAAGAGACCCACTTCTAGCACTGCAGGACATAGAAGTGGATTAAACAGAGTCTCTACTCTTATGCAGTTGAAATTATATTGGGTAAAAAAATTAAATTATTTTAGCAACATAAAAGCTAATATTTGATAAAAATAAAAAGAATTTTTTTGTTTACCTCTTTCAAGTATCATATAATCCAAAGTGTATAAGATACACTTTAATATTAGGCAGTGAATAGGTTAAATATAATAAACATCTCATGTTTGTTTTTTAAAATTCAATAGAATTAGAACTTTTTAAAATAAATTTATGGAAGTAAAGATAGTTGCATTAAAAACAATCTTAATATGCTGAGGAAAGGATTGTTCTGACTTTTAATGACACTTTACAATGAAATAGTTCTAAAATTAACAAAGCATAGGGCAATATGACCACTAAAATAAATGACATGCATATTGCACTAACTAGGCATTAAGAAAGAGAATATTTTCCCCCTTATTTTAAATTCTCTACTTCATTAGGTAAGTGAATAAAATTATTGATAAAATTTCTCAGATGAGCATTTTTCTACAAGCAAAGGTAAGTCTATGGAATAAATATATTCATTTCTACTTTGCTTTATGAAATTATTTTAAGTCCTATGTTGTTTGAAACCATATGTTAAAACCCTACATATATTCAGTTCAGTCACTCAGTCATGTCTGACTCTTTGTGATCCCATGGACTTCAGCATGCCACACTTCTTTGTCCATCACCAATTTCCAGAGCCTACTCAAATGCATGTCCATTGTGTTGGTGATGCCATCCAACCATCTCATCCTCTGTCATCCCCTTCTCCTCTTGCCTTCAATCTTTCCCAGCATCAGGGTCTTTTCCAATGACTCAGTTCTTCGCATCAGGTGGCCAAAGTATTGGAGTTTCAGCTTCAGCATCAGTCCTTCCAATGAATACTTAGGACTGATTTCCTTTAGTATTGACAGGTTGGATCTACTTGTTGTCCAAAGGACTCTCAAGAGTCTTCTCCAACACCACAGTTCAAAAGCATCAATTCTTTGGCTTATATAGTAATCATGATAAGAAATTCAAGATCAGTGACCACAAAGGAATATGAAATAAATAGAGCAGGAAGTACTAATATACAATAAAGATGGAGAGGTTAAAATATGAGAGGATCTCTCTTGAATCTTTGTGTGACAATAACACTATGTCTGCTTATATTGCTCAATTAATGAGTTGTAGGGAGAGTGCAAATAGAGATGAGGGAGGTTGTTATACTTGCTTTCAGCTGTCATCTCCCACATGCAGCAACAATTTGCCATATTTAAAAGCCATTGTGTATGGCAAAATGTAGAGAATTTCAAACCCTTGATAGTTATTGTCATGTTCTCCAAGTAGAACTGAAAACACAAAGATAAAGCCTTCCTTTCCTCCTGTTTCATGTTTATTATATGTCCTGTAATTGTAGACAAATTTTTTATTTCTTTTAATATATTTATATTAATTTCTTTTAAAAATTTTATTTATCTATTTTCACTCTGCCATGAGGCATGAAGAATCTTAATTCCTTGCCCAAGAATCAAACCTGTGCCCCCTGAAGTGGGAGGGTGGAGGCTTAACCACTGGACTGCCAGGGAAGTCCTTATTTTTCAATTTTTTAATGGGATGAAGCAACCATGTATGGAATAGCCAAAATATGCTTACTTTCTAATAGAGATATTTGCAATTTTATGTTCATTGCAGCATTATTCAAAACACCCAAGAGATGGAAGCAACCCAAACATCAATTGATGTATAAATGGATTTTTAAAATGTGGTATATACATACAGGGAATTATTATGCAGCCTTTATTTTTTCTGTATTCTTTTTTATCATTTTAATGATAATTATTGTGTTTTAATTTTATAAGTAATATTTTTCACTTCAGACAACTAAAAATACATGAAATCATAAAGTAAAAATTAACAATCACTCATAAGTCCACCCCCCAGAGGTAATCATCATTAGCATTTTGATCAGTTTCCTCCTCGTGTCTGCATATTGTTTTTTAATTGAAGTATAATTGGCCAACAATACCGTGTTAGCACCAGGTGCACAACTTAGTGATTCAACATTTCTATACATTACAAAATGATCACCATGATATGTCTAGTTACCATCTGTCATCATACAAAAGTATTATAATATAGTTGACTATATTCTTCATCCTGTACACTTCATCTCTATGACTCATTAATTTTGTAACAGGAAGTGTGTGTCTCTTAATCTTCCTTACCTACTGTACTCCCTTTTCTCTTCCCTCTGACAAAATCTGGAATGTTCTCTTCCCTTCCTTGCCAAAGTTTATTTGCCATCTTTTGTTTGACAGCCATTCTGACAGTTACCAGGTGATATCTCATTGTGGTCTGATTTACATTTCCTTGGTTATTAGTGATACTGAACATTTTTTCATGTGTCTGTTGACTGTCTTCTTCAGGAAAATGTATACTGAGCCTTTGCCCATTTTTTAAGCAGATTTTCTATTGCTGTTGAGTTGTATGAGTTCTTTGCATAATTTGAATATTAATCTCCTTACAAGATATATTGTTTGTGAGTATCTTCTCCCATTTAGTAGGCTGCTTTTGTGTTATGTTGATAATTTCCTTCACTGTGCAGTTTTTTTGTTTGTTTGTTTGTTTTAGTTTCATGTCATCCCATTTATTTTTGCTGAGCATAGCTTCAGTGTGGCCTTATGCAGTAAATATCTTTCAGGATCCAGCAGCATACTCAACTCTTCACCAGAGCTATGTGGTCTAGGGTTGCCCTGTATATGGACTTTCTGTTGTGGCAGAGCATACTACCCGGCTCATGCTTGTAGGCAGGACTAGCCCCAACCAGGTCGGCTGTAAGGCACTGGCCTTTCATAGGTGAGGCCTGATTCCACTGTGGCTGACTGAGGGACTAGGGCAGGGGAACTGTGGGGCAGTGGGGGAGGGGGCAGTTATAGCTGGTGTAGGCTATTGGTGGGTGAACCTTGGTTCCAGAATGGCTGGCTCTTTGGTTTTGTTGGTCCTGAGACCAAGGCTAATAGGGTAAAGGTAGTACTCCAAAGGGCTTCCCAGGTGGTGCTAGCGGTAAAGAACCTGCCTGCCGATGCAGAAGACATAAGAGATGTGGGTTCAGTCCCTCCACCGGGAAGATCCCCTGGAGGAGGGCTTGGCAATTCACTCCAGTATTCTTGCCTAGAAATCTCATGAGCAAAGGAGCCTAGCTGGCTATAGTTCACGGGATCACAAAAAGATGGACACAACTGAAGCGACTTAGCACACACAAATGCAGAACTCCAAAATGGTATTTACCAGAGCCACCAGTGTCTTCCTTTTAAAATGGGTTCCAAAAAATATCTGCCATCAGCATCTGTGTCCCTAGAGGACTTGCACTTGCCTCCTGCCTCTCCAAGAGGCTCTCCAAGATCAGCAAGTGAGTCTGACCTAGTTTAAACCACTGCTTCTGAACTGGGTCTTGGAGTATGTGAGATTTTGCATGCCTCCTGTAAGAGCAGTCTGTTTCCTACAGCCTTGGGGCTCTCTTAGATGCAAGCCCCACTGGCCTTTACAACTAGACATTCTGGGAGCTCCTCTTCCTGATGCAGAACTCCCAGGTTTTCTCAATCCTTGGGGGAAATTGAAACAATTGTGATTATGCTTCTTTTTGCAGGTTGTCTATCTGGGGAGGTGTGTCTGAACTATCTCACATATCTGCCCCTACTACCTGTCTTTGTGGTTTTTCCCTTGCGTCTTTATTTGTAGAAGATGTTTTTTGCTAGTATTCAGGTCATTCTCAGCGCTAGTTGTCATGTAAATCACTGTAATTTTGCTCTGCCCAAGGGAGGAGAGCTCAGATCTTCCTATTCTGTCATCTGAGCCACTCTTCTTCATCCTTAAAAATGAAGAAATTCCTACAACGTGAAATAACCTCAAGGGCATTATGCTAGGCAAATTAAACCAGTCACAGAAGGACAAATACTGTATGACTTCACTCCTGAGAAAACTCTAAAGACGTCAAGACCACAGAAACAGAAAATAGAAAGGTGGTTGTCAAAGGCTCTGTGAGAGGGAAATGGGGATTTGCTGTTAAACAGGTATTTTAAGCTTTGCAAGTCTCTTCAGCTTTGCCAGTTGAAGAGACCTGTTGCCCAACAAAGTGAATGTACTTAACATTACTCAACTGTATACTTCAAAAGGGTTAAGATGCTAAAATTAGTGATATTTTTATCACAATTTAAAAAGTGTATACTTTCAGTTATGGTAATTGTTCTATGATTAATTTAATTACTGTGAAATATATAAAGTTATGTTTTATGCTATTGTTATACTGTTCAATGATAATCAAGTTGGGAGCCTGAATTCCTCACATCTGGCTCCTAACCCAACTTATAAAACTAATATTATTGCTTTGTGCCTGCATTATGACAATTCCAGAAATACAGAGATAGTGCATTTCATAAAAAGTGAATTAAATGCTCTCTGAATGACAGGTATTATTCCAGTAAATAAGTAAAACAAACTGTATCTGAATGGAAAATTTTAAAAATTGCTTAGTGAAATCATGAGAAATAATGTTAACTTAGTAAAGAAGAATTTAGCCTCTAGCCCCATGCCAAATCACTTTCTACAATCTGTGAACATATTAAGTTACTCCCCCAAAATTAAAACATTGTCATTTAGAAAGCAGCATAAAAAGAAGTATAGAAAAATGAGCCAAATGCTGTTTATTCCCTGACAACCGTGTCAATATGCTAGAGGCAGTGTCTGACTTTGAAGGAAACAATTTCTGAAACACATTGGTAGCTCCATTCTAAAGAGTATGACTCAGTGGTAAAGAATCTGCCTATCAGTACAGGAGACGCTGGAGACCCAATTTTGACCCCTGGGTCAGGAAGATCCCTTGGAGGAAGAAATGGAAACCCATTTCAGTATTGTTGCCTGCCCAATCCCATTGACAGAAGAGCCTGGCGGGCTACAGCCCATAGTGTCACAGAGTCAAACATGACTGAACATGCACGCTATGTTTACATTTATTCTTGCTAAGGGATTGATTGAAATAGCCTTTTGATGAAGGTGAAAGAGGAGAGTGAAAAAGCTGGCTTAAAACTCAACATTCAGAAAACCAAGATCATGGCATCCAGTCCCATCACTTCATGGCAAATAGATGAGGAAACAATGTAAACAGGGACAGACTTTATTTTCCTGGGCTCCAAAATCACTGCAGATGGTGACTGCAGCCATGAAACTGAAAGATGCTTGCTCCTTGAAAGCAAAGTTATGACAAATATGGACAGCATATTAAAAAGCAGAGACATCACTTCACTGACAAAATCTATAAAGTCAAAGCTCTGGTCTTTTTAGTAGTTACATAGGGACATGAGAGTTGAGCCATAAAGAAGGCTGAGTGCTGAAGAATTGATGCTTTTGAATGGTGCTGGAGAAGGTTCTTGAGAGTCCCTTGGACAACAGGATCAGATTAGTCAATCCTAAAGGAAATAAACCCTGAACATTCTTTGGAAGGATTGATATTGAAGCTGAAGCTCCAACATTTTGGCCTCCTGATGAAAAGAACCAACTCATTGGAAAAGACACTGATGCTGGGAAAGACAGACTGCAGGAAGAGAAGGGGGCAACAGAGGATAAGGTTGTTGGATGGCATCATTGACTTAATGGACATGAATGTGAGCAAACTCCGGGAGATGGTGAAGGACAGGAAGCCTGGAGTGCTGAAATCCATGGGGTCGCAAAGAATCGGACATAACTTAGTGACTGGATTGATAAGGGAAACCTTAAATGTGCATTGATGGACTAATTGATTTTCAGGGTATTGATAAAAGAAAATGTTAAATAATGTTTAGAACACAATTTCCTTCTTCTACCTTAAATGAAAATATGTTTTCTCATCAAGAAATATTATTAAACATATTTTATACTGTATAATATGCAATCCCTATAAAACATAATACTTTTTCTCTTAAAGAAAAAGACTTGAAACATGTATCTTTGAACTCTTCCTTTATAAGTGGCGAAAACCCAAAGCAAATTTACTAGGCCAGAATAAAAACAGGGAAAGGATCTTCTATTTTAGATGGATAAAGTGCATCTGGCTTTATATGTAAATGAACAAGGAGCTCAAACAATGTTTTTTATTTGCATTTTTCCAACTTTATTGAAGCAATATTAACAAGTAAAAATTTTATGTATTTGTCTTGTACAGTGTGATTCCTTTAAGGCATACAACATGATGATTCAATATATGTGTATGTTGTGAAATAATTACCAAAATCAAGTTAATTAACACATCCATCACCTCACATAATTATCATTTGTGTGTGTGTGTATGCCAAGACACTAAAGATCTGCTTTCTTGGCAAATTTCAATTATATAATTCAATATCGTTGACTATAATCATTATACTGTACCTTAGAACTTACTTTATAATTGATAGTTTGTTCCCCTGGACCAATATCTCCCATTTCCCCAGCCCCAAGGTGAAAATGTATCTGCTCTCCCTTGCTTCTTTGCAACATTATTTATAATATCCAAGATACAGAAACAACCTAAGAGTCTGTCAATAGATGATGAATGGATAAAGAAAATAATATTATATGTATATATTTTATATGCGTATTATTCAGTCATAAAATGTAGATCTTGTTACTTGTAACAACAAATGATGTTGTTACATGGTCTTGCTTTCTGTTCCAAAGTTCTGCTTCCTGCACTCTTTGCTTAATTAGGGTTCTTTTTGCTATAACCTTAGTAGTTCCAGGTTTAATATCCATTCTCATAACAGAAAGAAACTAACTAAAGCTTAGCACTAAATGGGTCATAAGTCATCCTTCACTAGATTAATTTCTATGCCCAGAAAGAGTGAATACTCTGATTGACTTGAATCTATTCATTCTTGAATTTCAAAGGATTAGGGAAGACTGTCATATAAGGAAAAAAAGTTCAGTTCTATTTCCAGAAGAAAGGTAGAATATTGAATGCTGAATGAAGGGGAGAAATAGAAGACCAAAGAATGTCACAATGTTGTATAAATATATATATATGTATATATATAAGTACAAAGCAATAAAATATTTTATGTGAAAAGGATGGTATAGGCAGAAGCCTATATTTCTCAAATATGGAGAAAGTGCTTTATAGTGAGAAGATAAGGAAAGAAATTAAATGGTTTATGTCAATTCTGGTGTAGCTTAGACAAATAAGATTTTGATGGCTGAGCATAAAAAATATTTTAGGCAGAGTGAAGTACAAAACATTAGGAAACATAAATTTGAGGGAAAATGTGGGTTATCCTCTTTGCTTACTTTTTAGTAAGAAATAAAATTGGAACAATATATTAATTCTATATAATTTTCAAACAAATACTTTTGCTGATTTACTTTTACCAATGAGAGAGTAAGACACTTTGAAATTACTCTTTACCATTATTAAAAAAAAAAAAAAGGATTTAACCCAGAAACTTAAGGTTGATTTAACATTAAAAATTCAACATATAAAATATCATATTAATGGATAAACATAAAAAACAAACACATAATTTCAAACAAGTACAGAAAAACTCAATAATCTAGTAAGAGAATGGAATTTACCATCATAAAAACCATCTACAAATATTGCTGGAATTAAAATCATGCATAATGGTGGAAGACTAAATATGTTTTCCCTAAATCAGGAAGAAAGCGAAAATGTTTATCTTTGCTACTTCTATTCAGCATCATACAGGAGGTCTAGAATGTATAAGACATGAAAAATAATTTAAAAAATAGAAAGAGGTAAAACTCTAGTCACCCACAACATAATTGTGCCTCTGTGATATGCTAAGGAAACTATTTAAAAATTATACGAACTAAAAAGTTTAGATATGTTTCTGACTAAAATGTTATTATAGTGATATAAGTCACATGTATCTATATTAGAAACCAATATTTGGGAGTTTAAATAAAAAACAACTAAGATGAAATCTTTTTGAATAAACTATGGATATGCACATGATGTGATTACTGACAGCTACAAAATATTCCTGATAGAAATTAAGGAAGATCTGAATGTCAACAAGTTAGCCACATAATATGTCCTTTGAACAACAATAATTTTGCACCTGTCCATAGACAAAAATGCCTTTATGGAAAATTTTGGAATCCAGTTAGGATATTGTAAACCCCAGTGCAGCACAAGATTGAGAGCTATTTTTGAGAACACTGGCCAATACCCAGTTGTTAACTAGTCAAGGTCAGTAGACCATGGTCCTAACTATAAACCTAGAAATATCTTGGTATCCCAAGGAATCAGCTACAGGCTCATTTGATTTTGCCTTTTCAACAGCATTATATGCCAAAGGATCTGGGGCAAATCATGCCCACGCATGCATTAGGTAATAGGTACACAGATCTTAGTCTAGGCTATGGATGCTGAAGTGGCCTAATAAACAGCTTCAGTTTCTTTTGGCTTCTGTCCAAGAGCCACCAGGTAAGCTCTATGTATTCTGTATTCTGAAAGGGCCTTATCAATGGGTTCCAGGCCTTACCATTCACAATAGTGAGGACTCATGCTTGCATAGGGACTCAGCATGAAACACTCTCAGCTGCACACTTGGAGATCCTGAAAGTGACTTATATTTAGTCATTAAAAGCCATAGTCTGCCAGAAATCTTGTGTGTTTAGGAACCCAGAGGGAGAGAGTAGCATCTGTCTGAGAAACTCTGAAAGGGTCCTAAACATAGATCCAATCCCTTTAGCCATGATCAGAGAACAGTCCAGACTCAGGGACTTTGTTGGATTCCTGACTCAGGGATCAAACCTGATTCTCTTATACCTCCTGCACCGGCATGCAGGTTCTTTAACACTTGGACCACATGAGAAGCCTTTATTTCATGATAAAAGTTCTCAAAAAGTGGGGTATTAAAGGAACATACTTGACATAATAAAAGCCATACATGACAAGCTCACAACTAAGATGATACTCAATGATGAAAATCTAAGAGCATTTTCTCTAAAATCTGGAAAATATAAGGGTACCCACTCTCATCACTCCCTTTTAGTATAACACCAGAAGTCCCAGCTACAGCAATCAGGCAAGAAAAATATAAAAGAAATTCAAATGAGGAAGAGGTAAAAGTATCTCTGTTTTCAAATTATACATTATATATGAAAAACACTGCTGACTCCTTTCATATATTTTATATGAAAAACACCATTAGAACTAATAAATGAACACAATAAAATTTCAGATACAAAACCAACCTACAAAAATAAGCTTCATTTTTTGTTGTTCACTGTTGTTCAGTCATCAAGTTGTGTCTGGCTCTTTGAGACCCCATAGACTTCAGCACACCAGGCTTCCTTGTCCCTCACCATCTCCTGGAGTTTGCCCAAGTTCATGACCATTGAATAGGCAATGCCATCCAACCATCTCATCCTCTGCCTATCTTTTCTCAATCTTTCCCAGCATCAGGGTCTTTTCCAGGGAGTCAGCTGTTTGCATCAAGTGGCCAAAGTACTGGAACTTCAGCTTTAGCATCAGTCCTTCCAAAGAGTATTCAGGGTTGATTTCCTTTAAGATTGACTAGTTTGATCTCCTTGCTGCCCAGTTCAGTTCAGTCGCTCAGTCGTGTCCGACTCTTTGTGACCCCATGAATCACAGCACGCCAGGCCTCCCTGTCCATCACCAACTCCTGGAGTTCGCTCAGACTCACGTCCCTTGAGTCAGTGATGCCATCCAGCCATCTCATCCTCTGTCATCCCCTTCTCCTCCTGCCCCCAATCCCTCCAAGCATCAGAGTCTTTTCCAATGAGTCAACTCTTAGCATGAGGTGGCCAAAGTACTGGAGTTTCAGGTTTAGCATCATTCCTTCCAAAGAAATCCCAGGGCTGATCTCCTTCACAATGGACTGGTTGGATCTCCTTGCAGTCCAAGGGACTCTCAAGAGTCTTCTCCAACACCACAGTTCAAAAGCATCAATTCTTCAGCGCTCAGCCTTCTTCACAGTCCAACTCTCACATCCATACATGACCACAGGAAAAACCACAGCCTTGACTAGATGGACCTTTGTTGTCAAAGCAATGTCTCTGCTTTTGAATATGCTATCTAGGTTGGTCATAACTTTTCTTCCAAGGAGTAAGCGTCCTTTAATTTCATGGCTGCAGTCACCATCTGCAGTGATTTTGGACCCCAAAAAATAAAGTCTGACACTGTTTCCACTGTTTCCCCATCTATTTGCCATGAAGTGATGGGACTGGATGCCATGATCTTCGTTTTCTGAATGTTGAGCTTTAAGCCAACTTTTTCACTCTCCACTTTCACTTTCATCAAGAGGCTTTTGAGTTCCTCTTCACTTTCTGCTATAAGGGTGGTGTCATCTGCATATCTGAGGTTATTGATATTTCTCCCGACAATCTTGATTCCAGTTTGTGTTTCTTCCAGTCCAGCGTTTCTCATGATGTACTCTGCATATAAGTTAAATAAACAGGGTGACAATATACAGCCTTGACGTACTCCTTTTCCTATTTGGAACCAGTCTGTTGTTCCATGTCCAGTTCTAACTGTTGCTTCCTGACCTGCATACAAATTTCTCAAGAGGCAGATCAGGTGGTCTGGTATTCCCATCTCTTGAAGAATTTTCCACAGTTTATTGTGATCCACACAGTCAAAAGCTTTGACATAGTCAATAAAGCAGAAATAGATGCTTTTCTGGAACTCTCTTGCTTTTTCAATGATCCAGCGGATGTTGGCAATTTAGGGATGCTCAAAGTCACAGTTTGAAGCATCAATTCTTCAATGCTCTACCTTCTTTATTGTCCAGCTCTCACTTCTGTATATGACTACTGTAAAGACCATAGTCTTGATGATACGGACCTTTGTCAGCAAAGTGATGTCTTTGCTTTTTAACACACTGTCTAGGTTTGCAACAGCTTTTCTGCCAAGAAACAATTGTTTTCTGATTTCATGGCTGCAGTCACCATCCACAGTGATTTTAGAGCCCAAGAAGAAGAAATTTGTCATTGCTTCCACCCTCCACCTTTTCCCTTTCTATTTACCATGAAGTGATGACGAATAGATGGCAAAGTAATGGCAAAAAATGAAGTGATGGCTTCATTTTCATACACTAACAATGATAAAGGACACAATTACACTTTTGGGATATTAGAGTAATAAAAATGTATGCCTTTAGAGTGATTAAAAAGAATAGCAAATGTCTTATAACATTAAGATTATAATAAACCTACGTGTGTGAGCACTCAGTTACTAAGTCATGTCTGACTCTTTTCATGAACCTATGCACTATACCCTGCCAGGCTCTTCTGTCCATGAGATTTCCCAGGCAAGAATACTGGAGTGCTTGCCATTTTCTTCTCCAGGGGATTTTCCCAACCAAGGGATCAAACCCATGTCTCCTGTTTCTCCTACATTGGCAGGCAGGTTCTTTACCATTCAGACACTTGGGAAGCATAATAAAGCTATGAAGAAATGTAAAAGATAAATCATTCTAATATCGTTATTTAATTACAAGTTTTAAACTTTTAAGAAAAAAGATTGTTTTTAATAGGATGTCTAAATTTTCTTGGAATAACAAAGATATGGTCAACAATAACATCTGAATACTGAGGTGTCAATTTGTATCTGTTCATACGGGTTAGACAGTCAGAAGATATTTCTGAAAGAAATGATTGATAATGAGGAAGTTAACTGTAAACAAGTTGAAATTGGCCTAATTCAGTATTTTAAGTAAGTTTTATTAAGGTATAACTTACCTACAATGAAGTTTACCCATGTTTAGTGTACAATTTTATGATTTTTAACAAATTATATAGTTATATTACCACCACTCTCAACCAAAATAATTTTCTATGATTAAAAAGAATGTACATTTATTTCCACAGCATATGAGTATTCAATAAAATATGTTATATACTGGGCCATAAAATAGGTAGTTTCAATATTCAAAAATAAAACATTACTATATAAAAATGGAATTAAGTATATAATTTGCAGAAAGTTACTAGACATCTGTTGTAAAAGTTATAACATGGCTGACAAAGAATAATAATAATAATAACCTAAAAAATAGAGAAAATAGCATGATTTAGCATTAGGATAGATTGAGAGTTGGAGTGTGAAGAAAGCTGAGAGCTGAAGAATTGATGCTTTTGAACTGTGGTGTTGGAGAAGACTCTTGAGAGTCCCTTGGACTGCAAGGAGATCCAACCAGTCCATTCTGAAGGAGATAAGGCCTGGGTGTTCTTTGGAAGGAATGATGCTAAAGCTGAAACTCCAGTACTTTGGCCACCTCATGCGAAGAGTTGACTCATTGGAAAAGACTCTGATGCTGGGAGGGATTGGGGGCAGGAGGAGAAGGAGACGACAGAGGATGAGATGGCTGGATGGCATCACCGACTCAATGGATGTAAGTTTGAGTGAACTCCGGGAGTTGGTGATGGACAGGGAGGCCTTGTGTGCTGCAATTCATGGGGTTGCAAAGAGTCAGACATGACTGAGCTACTTAAGAACTGAACTGAACATAAACCAAATTGACATGTTGTTTATACAATTTATATAGAAATGTAAAATACTTTAAAAACTCAAAATAACTTCATAAATAAAACAAAGCTGCAGTATTTATTCTATTTGATTTCAAAAGTTAAAGGGGGTGTTGGCATAAGAATAGACAAATTGATCTCTGAAACAGAATAGGATCCAGAAATAGATCTGAGACAATCAAGGAATTCACTGAATAAAAGAAAGTCTTTTCAACAAATAATATTGAAAAACTTTGATTCCTACCTTAGACTGTGCAGAAAATAATTTGAAATGAATCATGACCATGTATGTAAAAGTTAAACATATGACACCTCTAGAATTAAATTAAGGACATTATTTTTGTGACCTTAGGATAGGCAAATAGATTTCAGGACACAAAGTAAATGAAAGTCAGAGTAGGAAAATCACAGGATAAGGAATTATATGTATTTGGTAAAGGATTTAACCATACTGTATAAACATCTCCCACAACAGAGTAATGGGAAGATAGCCCACTAAAAATGGGCAAAACTTTTGCACCAATATTTCATTACATAAAACACTGAAGAACCAGTGAGCACATGAAAACATGTTCAACATAATTAATCATCAGGACATACAAAGTGAAAAAACAATTAGATACGAATACACATCCTACAGAGTGGCTGAAATTTAAAAGTTGGACAACCTCAAATAAAGGTTATGTTGTGGATGACCAAAAAGAGCTCTCAGACATTTGCTGGTCTTGTAAAACAACAGAACCACTTTGGAATACTGTCATTCAGTTTCTGAAAAACTGCATCTATGCACAATGTGTATACATGAGTATATGCACCACATGACTAAGAAATTCCTTTCTAGATACTTAAACAAAGAAACAGCATTATTCTTCACAGAAAACAATCCAATCGTTCTTTGACAGAAGAACATATGATGCAGTACTAGCATATTTATAGAATGGAAAATGATTTAACATTAAAAAAGAAGAAGAAAAAACTACCAAGACTTGAAGCAGGGATGAATCTCCAAAATATTATACTGGGTGAAAAGCCAGACTGAAAAATAATACCACCAAATGATTTACGTTAATGTCCGGAAGACAACAATAAACTAATTTGATAGAAACTAAAACAGTGGTCTCTGGGGCCAGGTTTGGCAGTAGTGATAGTGGGGAAATGGGGTAGAGGAGAGAAGATTGAACACAAAAGAGCACAAGGAAACTTCATGGGGTAATGGAAATATCTTATGTGTTGATTGTGATGACATGAATATATATATATATATATGTATCAAAATGTATTGAACATCTCACCTCTAATCTGTGCATTTCACTGTGTGTAAATATCTTAATTTTTAAAAGTCCAATAGAGATTTAACATCTCTGAATACAGCAGGTATTCTGTATATATGTAACGTCTGCTCTTGCATTTTTCTGTGGATAAAAAATATTGTGTAAACTGTAGCAAATTAACAATTCTATATTACCATAATTTCTTTTTAAAATCTTACTTTATCTTCCCTGCTGATGAATTTAAATTGTCTTTATATAAAAGAGTGGTTATTTATAATCAGTGACATTCTTTTCATCTCTAAACCTATGAGATTTGCGCTGATTAATGTTCAAAGATATGTGGATGACTTTGGACCAACCCTAGCCTATTCAGTGGTGATATCCAGTGATAGTATTATTTTTCAGCCTGTAATCCATCACCTTGAAATACACAGAACATGATTCAGTGTCAGTCACTTCAGCACTTCTTACCATCACCTAAGCAAACCTGAATGAAGATAGATGAAATTAAAAAGGCTTAATATACAAGGCTTATTTCACAAAAATAATTATATTTGAAAGGAGAAGCTGTGTTTCAATTTCAAGATGAATATGCCTAAATCTTCTTAGCAATCATCTCAATTTTCACAGTACTCACTGACATGACTCATTGTTTTCTCTTTTCTGCCTCTATGTATTCATGAAAAAAAAAATGTAAATGGATAGCTATACTGTCCTGAGTCAGTCAGTTCAGTTGCTCAGTCATGTTCCACTCTTTGCGACCCCATGGACTGCAGCACGCAAGGCTTCCCTGTCCATCACCAACTCCCGGAGCCTACTCAGATGCATGTCCATTGAATTGGTGATGCCAATTCTCTTGAGAGTCCCTTGGACAGCAAGGAGATCCAACCAGTCCATCCTAAAGGAGATCAGTCCTGGGTGTTCCTTGCAAGGACTGATGCTGAAGCTGAAACTCCAATCCTTTGGCCACCTGATGCGAAGAGCTGACTCATTGGAAAAGCCCCTGATGCTGGGAAAGATTGAAGGCAGGAGGAAAAGGGGACGACAGAGGATGAGATGGTTGGATGGCATCACCGAGTCAATGGACATGGGTTTGGGTGGACTCCGGGAATTGGTGATGGACAGGGAGGCCTGGCATGCTGCGGTTCATGGGGTCGCAAAGAGTCGGCACGACTGAGCAACTGAACTGAACTGAAATGCAAGGTTTGTATACTGAAAGCTAGTAGTAGTGTTGAATGGTTACAGATAATGTAGTATATTCATATAATAGGATAATATTTAGCAATAGAAATAGTTGAAATATTTATACAGGGTCATAAAGAGTCAGACATGACTGAGCGACTGAACTGAACTGAACTGAATACAGTCAAAGGCTTTGGTGTAGTCAATAAAGTATAAACCAATAAGTAAAATCAACCTATCTCTTACACTTTATGCAAAATTAATAAGAAATAGGTCATAAGTCTAAAGGAAATCAACCCTGAATATTCATTGAAAGGACTGATGCTGAAGCTGAAGCTCCCATATTTTGACCACCTGATGGGAAGAACTAACTCACTGAAAAAAACCCTGATGCTGGGAAAGACTGAAGGCAGGAGATAAAGAGGGTGAGAGAGCATGAAGTGATTTTGTGGCATCACTGACTCGATGGAGATGAGTACGAGCAAACCCTGGAAGATAGTGAAGGTTAGGGAAGCCTGGCATGCTGCAGTTTATGGGGTTGCAAAGTCTGACAAGACTTAGAGACTGAATAGCAAAATTAAACAACTTCTACAAAAAGGAAAGAAGATAATGTAAGACTTCATGTTTAGCTGAGCTTCTAGGTACAGTAATGAAACTAAAAATCTGAAAAGAAAATATCGATAAATTGAATTTGATTAAAATATTTTTTTAAAGTTTTGGTCTATGAAAGACATAGTTACAATAGTTTAAAGTCAAAATACACACAGGAGAATATATTAGCAAATGTGCAGAACTGCATTAATTCTTTCAGAAAAGTTTTATTGAGGTACAATTTAAATGCCATAAGATTCATCCAATGTAAATGTAAAACTGAATTATTTTTTTCATACATTTATAGGCCTGTACAACCATCACCTCAATCTAGTTTCAAAATATATCTGTAACCCTCCAAATTCCTTTGAGCCCATTGCATTCAATACCTGCTCCTACTCTCTCTCCCAGGTAAATGTAATCTCTCTGATCTGTACTCTGTCTATATATATTCACTACTTCTGTGCATTGTATTTATGCAAATAGAATAATGCTGTATGTAGTCTTTTGTGTACAGCTTCTATCAATTACCTTAATATTTTGGAAGACCATCTATCTTGTAAGTTGTATCTATGCATCTGTATAAATATTTCAACTATTTCTATTGCTAAATATTATTCTATTATATGAATATGCTACATTATGTGTAACCATTCAACACTACTACTAGCTTTCAGCATGCAAACCTTGCATTTCAGTTCAGTTCAGTCGCTCAGTCGTGCTGACTCTTTGCAACCCCATGAACCGCAGCACGCCAGGCTTCCCTGTCCATCACCAACTCCCGGAGTCCACCCAAACCCATGTCCATTGAGTCAGTGATGCCATCCAACCATCTCATCCTCTGTCATCCCCTTCTCCTCCTGCCTTCAATCTTTCCCAGCATCAGGGTCTTTTCCAATGAGTCAGCTCTTCGCATCAGGTGGCCAAAGGATTGGAGTTTCAGCTTTAGCATCAGTCCTTCCAATGAACACCCAGAACTGATCTCCTTTAGGATGGACTGGTTGGATCTCCTTGCAGTCCAAGGGACTCTCAAGAGTCTTCTCCAACACCACAGTTCAAAAGCATCAATTCTTCTGTGCTCAGATTGCTTTATAGTGCAACTCTCACATCCATACATGACCATTGGAAAAACCATAGCCTTGATTAGATGGACTTTTGTTGACAAAGTAATGTCTCTGCTTTTTAATATGCTATCCAGGTTGGTCATAACTTTCTTTCCAAGGAGTAAGTGTCTTTTAATTTCATGGCTGGAATCACCATCTGCAGTGATTTTGGAGCCCAAAAAATAAAGTCAGCCACTCTTTCTACTGTTTCCCCATCTATTTGCCATGAAGTGATGGGACCAGATGCCATGATCTTTGTTTCCTGAATGTTGAGCTTTAAGCCACCTTTTTCACTCTCCTTTTTCACTTTTATCAAGAAGATCTTTAGTTCTTCTTCACTTTCTTCCATAAGGGTGATGTCATCTGCATATCTGAGGTTATTGATATTTCTCCCACCAATCTTGATTTCAGCTTGTGCTTATTTGTTAAATTTATTCCTAGTATTTGATACTTCTCTAAACAAAAATGTTTTTATTTGATTGAAGTATAGCTGCTTTACAATGTTGTATTAATTCCTATTGTACAGCAAAGTGACTCAGTTATATTTACACGTACACATATAGATAGATAGATATAATATTTTCCATTTTGGCTTTTCACAGGATATTGAAATAGTCCACTGTGCTATACAGTAGAATCTTGTTATTTATCCATCCTGTATATACTAGTTTGCATGTGCTAATCCCAAACTCCCAATCCTCCCCTACTCCATGTCCCCCAACCCTTTGGCCATCACAAGTCTGTTCTCTATGTCTGTGAATCATCTCTATATCATAGATATGCTCATTTGCATCATATTTTAGATTCCACATATAAGTTGCATCTATTCCACTGATTATCTATTTCATCATATTATAGATTCCACCATATCACATGATACTTGTCTTTTTC
Source organism: Bos indicus x Bos taurus (assembly GCF_003369695.1). Lineage (NCBI taxonomy): Eukaryota > Metazoa > Chordata > Mammalia > Artiodactyla > Bovidae > Bos > Bos indicus x Bos taurus. The sequence continues at coordinate 20,992,909 of NC_040103.1, read as the reverse complement.
TGCATGGCTTACTTAGTATGATAATCTCTAGGTCCATCCATGTTGCTACAAATGACATTATTTCATTCTTTTTTATAGCATAGTAATATCCCATTGTCATATAGATATAAGTATATATATATATACACACACACACACAGATCACATCTTCCTTATCCATTCATCTGTCAGTGGATATTTAGGTTGTTTCCATGTCTTGGCTACAGTGAATAGTGTTGCTATGAACATAGGGGTGTGTGTATCTTTTCAAATTATATTTGTATATATGCAGAAATGAAATTGATGAATCATTTTAGGATTTATAAATATGCCCATATAATTTTATGTGTGTTCTTCTTTTTTATCTTAAAATAATCACAAATTTACAAAATAGATGGGGTTATAGTACAAAGAGATTTGATTTTTTTGTGAACCATATTAGACTGAATTACCATTTTGATCCCTCATCATACCCACATACTTTAGGATGTATCTCCTTTAAACAGGAACATTGTCTTAATATAATCTTCAAAATCAGAAAATTAATATGACATTTCATTATTATCTGGTCCTCAGGTACCATTCAAGTTATGCAAATTTCCCCCATAATGTGTTTTATAGCAAAGACTCCCCAACAGAGACATGCATTGCATGATTTGCTCTCATGCCTCATTCCCATGTTCTGTCTTGAAACGTTCTATTTTACTGTGACTTTCGTAATAGTGACATTTTTGAAAACTCATCCCTCATTTCATAAGTGCTTGATATTTCTTTGGAATATGTTTCTTTAGCACTAACATCACAGAATGAAAGATTTTCTTCATAATATATTTTTATGAGTTATAGCATATTTTGTGAAATCATTTGTATATAAACAAAAAAATTTCCCAGTGTGCTGCAAGTTATTATGCAGCCTTAATTGTAATCATCATTTATTTCTCTTTCATAGTCATTAATTAGGCTTCCATTTTCTTATCAATGAAAACACAGATTTCTGAGTCAACTGTTAATTAGATATTTTCTTAAATATTTTGGTTTCATGTCATGGATATACTTATATTTTAATCAATATCAGACTATTGCAGAATCAGTAATAATTTTTTGCATTTTAAATACTATTTAAGTGAAATGCCTCATGTCTCAGACAGTAAAGCGTCTGCCTGCAATGCAGGAGACCTGGGTCAATCCCTGGGTCAGAAAGATCTCCTGGAGAAGGAAATGGCAACCCACTCCAGTACTCTTGCCTGGACAATTCCACGGATGGAGGAAATTTGTAGGCTACAGTCCATGGGATCGCAAAGAGTCAAACACGACTGAGCAACTTCACTTCACAAGTGAAATCATATATATATTTTTTTTCTATTGTCATAGAAATTAGTTTATTTATCTTTTTGTTGTTACATACCATCATAAAGTACCCTTATTTCTGGAAGTGAATCATCGTCTTGGTGTTATCTGTGCTGGAGTTGTTTTAATGAAGTGTCAAATATACATCTGAACTTTTTGGTAGGTTCATCTTAGAAAGTGTGGGAATGTTGAGCAACAATTTAGCAACAAACTTCTGAGTAGCTAATGTTCTCTAATCCACAGTAGGAATATTCCTAGACATGAAACATGAACAAAAGAAACTCACTGGTATTCTTTACACTTTAAAAAGTCACTTTATGTGGCATATTTTCTGCATGATCTTATGTAGTAGATATTTATTTTACTAAAAAGTGACACCATGTAAAAAAAGCTTTAGCAGGTTTATTTTATCTATCTAAAAGTGAAATTTAGGTAATTTTTCTAACTATACATTTTTACATTTCAAAATTTATAAAATAATTAGAAATGACCTCTGATCTTAGAAGTTAGATAATCCAATTAATTTAGAAAATAAAATCTCCTACAAGTTAAAAATGTGTTGTTTCTACAAAAATATATATCCTCATTTATAATATAGCACATATATACTTAATCACTCAGTGAAGATGGAAATTCAAGGCAATAAATTGTACATTCCCAGAGGCAGAGCATGTGTGTGTTTGTGTGTTATCACATGCATGTGTGCTTATCCACATGCATTTGCAATTAAATCATGAGTTTGGAAAATATAATTATTTAGATCAATGTTTTACATTTACTGAGTTAATGTAACAAGTTTTAAGGCTAACTTATAATTTTTTTCCTCTAAAGCCACAGGCAAAGTTGTATCTGTAACATATTAAGTATCCACAAAGAAACAAAATTCAAGCAATAATTTTGATAAAGTATTCTTTCTACATGACATTCAGATAAATGTTTCAGCACAAAATAGCCAGACTGTGTACTATTAGAGATATTTCAAAATAATGTTAATCTTTGCTTACTGCAAAGCAAAAACTTAGCCTTATTTTTTTCATTTGTTAAATGGGCAGATTATAGTTCCTTAAAAATAATCTATTCACATTTAGCATATTCATTTTCATAAGAAAAATTCTGATGCCTTTTTTGGGTGTTTTATTGTTCTTTGTATGGTGGTTTAAACTTTTTCAGATTACTGGATAGGTATTTTACTTATAGGTCACCTAAAGTCATAGTAGCTGCTTCACATTGCTGAAAAATAGCTTGCTTACTGAACAAGATTTAGCTAACACATTTGAATTCATCTCCTATCACATCTGTAATCCTTTGGCACTTATCCTTCACGTTCCCATTTTAGTAGTCAGCAATCTTTGACCACTTATTACTTTTAAAAACATTTTTGCTTTCTCCAATAATAGTTTCATATCCTTGAGGGCAGAATCTGTCAACCTTTTATATCCAGAAGGCTCAGCAAGGTTAAAGATATGTGACATTGTGGTGTTCCTCACTCAAGGGCTGCTACTATTGCCTACGTTGTTTAAAAAAAAAAAAAAAAAACAGGCACATTCACAGCATAAGTACACTAAGAGTGATTGAACTCAAAAAATTTGCTTTTTATATGCATTATCTACCATGAGAATACCTCAAAATTATTTGTGTCCAAGACATGTTACTGCCTAGCCCACTTCAGTCACTGATCTGGACCCCCTGTCTCCAGCACCATTTCTCCTGGGGCCGACATCAGGGAATCAGGGTATCTCCTGCTATTTACCACTTTCATGGGATGCTATCTGCTCAAACACCACCAAAGTGGCCAGGTGACACAACCTAAAAATTAAGGAAATAGCCAGCTGGAAATGTTTGACTAATAGGAAGTAGGAAACAGAGAAAGGGTTGCTGGCAAATAAATTCTCTCCATTCTTCCAGTCACCTTGCAGCTTGTCTTGAAGTAGTGGCTACAGCTACGAGTCACCTTCTTTGACTTCAATATTTTCCTCATTCTCACTGTCCTAAGAATATGTGTCCACCTCCAATACAACAGTAAAATATTTTTTAAGACTCTGTCTGCAGATACAAATGGTCTACCATTTTGACTAGCTATTTAATTATTAAGGTACATAAATATTTTAAAACACTAATTTTCATTCCATATATTCAATCAAACAAGCAAGTAATTATTGACCCATTATTCAAAAATCATTTTTTCCTGACCCAATTATAAAGAAGCAAATGTTAACTCCTGATTTACTAGATTATTACATGTAGATGTGTTTTGTGTAAGTGTTTATTATTTATTACATGTAGATGTGTTTTGTGTAAGTAAAAGGAAACCTTGGTTCTTGATTCAGAAATAAATGATGGTTGCCATAGGGAGGAAAAAAAAAAAGATTATATATATGTTTTATGCCAAGTGTGTTTTGAGAGAGAGTTTCTGCTTTGTGACTACAGGTGTCTCACTTCTGTATTTGAGCTGTGAGCCATGGTAATATCACTAAACAGTTAGGTAATCTTAGGAGGGAACCTCAGTAAAATAATGAAAAGAGGCAGATTAACGAATAAAAGTCTCCAATTTAGTTGTCACTTTAAGACTTTTGTTGGTCCTACACATTTTTAAAATTTTCATCTTATATCATAGAAAATATAAATACACCCTCCTAAATATATTTTTGCTGAAGAAGATAAAATTATTTTTACAACTCAGTCTTTCAAAATATATTAATTTGTATTGGACTATTTTTTCCAATTCTTCATAAGCAAAGAACACCTTGATATGCAAATAAAATCTAACAAACTTTTTGGCAACTGTGGTAACACATTTATGAATACTAATAATTAATGGTTTATATAATGTTACAATTATTGAAATTAATTATTTTTTATTGTTCAGTGCTCTTTTAGTATATAATACATCTTTTTATATCAGTTAGTTAGTTAAGACCCTGAAAAGCTCACTGGCTCTAGGTAGTATTCTTATAGTGCCAAATAGATATATATCATTGCCTGATCTTAATCATGGCTAAAAGTTACTGAACAGAGAGTTAGTAGAATTTAATGTTTGGGTTATAATTTTTAAAGCATTTTCCTATTGTTCATTTATTTTTTCTTTGAGGATTCACATGAGTGATGAGCAATCCCTCTTGGGGGTTACAAGGGACTTAATTCTAAATACTGTCATCTTTGTACAGATGAAATATTGTGCATATTAAATAAAACAAACAGAAAATGTATAGAGTTTCATTGCTGAATTGTTTTCTTGTTAAATCCATGACTTTATTAGTAGTTAATTCTGTATTAAGTACTTGCCAAAAAAGATAAATACTTTACATTTACTTTCATAGAATATTACATGTTGGCCTATTCTAAGAATGGGTTCATGAAAATAAAACCTTTGGTGATCAAGTTAATTATTATAGATGATCCCTATGACATCTGAAAGTATCAAAGACTGATAGCACTTGAAAACTATATCGTAGAAAATCTTTATAAATCTTCTCAGCTTTTGAAAAGGAGTTAGATCCAGTGAATTCACTGCTAATTTTTCTCAAATCATTTAACACTGTTATGTCCTGCCCTCAGTCTCTCCAAGACAGAGCCTCATATGTTGTATTGGCCATGTAGGCTCATCCTGGCTCCATATGCTGAGACCCTTCCTATCCTGACTCAGCCCCACCCTCAGCAAGCAGGGTTCAAAGTATGACTCACTTCTGGGAAAAGTGTGAAGTAAACAGTGTCAGCCCAGGGGTCCTTAGCCTCAAGGCAATAGTGACTTCTGGGCTAGGTAATTATCCTTGGGGGTAGTCCTGTGCCTCATGGAATATTTTAGCAGCTTCTAAACATTCTCCCACACATTCCAAATGTGCTATAGTAGAGACCAGTAGCACAGACCCTTCAAGCTGTGACAATTAAAAATACATCCAAACACTGTCAGATATTCCCAGGAGTAGGGACAAAATCAGAACTGAATGGGATCACTGAATTAGCCCAATCATGTGAAAGTGAAAGTCGCTCAGTCGAGTCTGACTCTTTGTGACCCCATGGACCATGCAGTCCATGGAATTCTCCAGGCCAGAATACAGGAGTGGGTAGCCTTTCCCTTCTCCAGGGAATCTTCCCAACCCAGGAATCGAACCGGGGTCTCCTGCATTGCAGGTGGATTCTTTACCAACTGAGCTATTACGGAAGCCTCAGCCCCATCAGGTAGTGCAGCACTATTTGCTACCCTGTCATTCCTGAGAGCTTTTACTCCCCCTTGATTTCTTTTGTTCTATTCTCTGTTTTAAGTTGAAGTATAGTTGATTTACAGTGTTGTGTTAATTTCTTCTATTTAGCAAAGTGACTCAGTATATATATACACACACACACATTCTTTTTTAACATATTCTTTTCCATTATGGTTTATCATATGGTCTTCCCTGGTGGCGCAGACAGTAAATAACCTCCCTGCAATGCAAGAGACCCAGGTTCAACTCCTAGGTCAGGAAGACCTCCTGAAGAAGGAAATGGCAATCCATATCAGTGGTGGCCCAGATGGTAAAGAATATGCCTGCAATGCAGGAGATTGGAGTTCGATCCTAGGGTCGGAAAGATCCCCTGGAGAAGAGTATGGCAACCCGCTCCAGTATTCTTGCCTGGAGAATCCCCTGGACATAGGAGCCTGGCAGGCTACAGTCCATGGGGTTGCAGAGAATCAGACATAACTGAGTGACTAATATACCTACATACATATATTCTTGCCTGGAGAATTCCATGTACAGGAGAGCCTGGTGGGGTACAGTCCATGGGGTCACAAAGAGTCGAACACAACTGAGCAACTAACACAACACTTTACTTAATGGTTTACCACAGTATGCTGAATACAAGTCTCTATACTATACACTTTTTGTTATTCAGTCACTAAGTCGCATCCAACTGTTTGTGACCCAGGGACTGCAGCATGCCAGGCTCCTCTGTCCCCCACTATCTCCCAGAATTTGCTCAAATTCATGTCCATTGAATTGGTGATGCTATCTAACCATCTCATCCTCTGCTGCCCTCTTCTCCTTTTGCTTCCCATCTTTCCCAGCACCAAGGCCTTTTCTACTGAGTTGACTCTTTGCATCAGGTGGCCGAAGTTTTGGAGCTTTAGCATCAGCATTAGTCCTTCCAACGAGTATCCAGAGTTGACTTCTTTTAGGATTGATGGTTTTCAGCTCCTTACTGCCCAAGGAAGCCTCAAGAGTCTTCTCTAGCACCACAGTTCGAAAGCATCAATTCTTTGGTGCTCAGCCTTCTTTATGGTCCAACTCTCATATACCATTAGAGTGGTACTATACAGTGTGACCTTGTCGTCCATTCTCTTATATCCACTAACCCCAACCTCCCATTCCACTCCTTCCCCAACCACTCCCCCTTTGCAACCACAAGTCTCTTCTCTATGTCTGTGAATCTGTTTCTGTCCCAGAGATATGTTCACCACCTTGATTTCTTATACTTAGCACTTTAGCTTTCCAGAGACTCAAAGTACCTAAGATCCTTGTGACTGTGATCTTGAAAAATGATCTATTGGAGTAGTTAAGGCTGGCTATGAGTTCTGGACTCCAAGAGACCTAAATTGTAGTTCTGGCAACTATTTTATGACTGCTAGGGACTGAATTATATCCCCACAAATTTATATGTTGAAGTCTTAGCCCCTAATATGACTGTGTTTGGGGGAAAAAGGGGTCTTTAGGAGTCACAGGTATAAAGGAAATTATAAGGGTATAGCCTTAGCCCAATAGGATTAGTATCCTTAAAAGAAGAGGAACAGAAATAAAGGCTCACTCAACACTCTCTCACTGATGTTTGAGGACAGAGGAGAAGGCATCCATTCAAGTCAGGAAGAGAACTCTCACCAGAAATCAATCACATTGGCACCTTGATTTCAGACTTTTAAAGTCCAAACCAACAAAAAAAGGCTTTGTTGTTTAAGCTGCCCAGTCTATGTTATTTTATTATAGTAGTCCAACGGCCTAAGACAATAACTTTGAACAAATTACTTATCTCTCTGGTTTCAGAGTCCTCACCAATTAAAAGGAGGAAAAGAATAAAATATTTCTAATGAAATTATTATAGTGATTAAATGAAAAAATACAGATAAGGGGCAAAGCACAGCATCAGCACAGTTTGCACAGGAGAAATAATTGTCTTGGTCCTCTTTCAGACTCAGGATTGTACTTTAAATTTATTTGTGACAAGATCATTTCAGGATATAGTTCATGCATCTATTTTTAATTTTTTTTTTCCCTTTCAGTGTCAGGATGACTGGATCTTCATCCACATAACCCAAGACATTGGCTGAAATTATTTCTTTGAAGGGAGTGACTATCCACAACTAAGATGGGTTAAGAGGAAGTCAAAGACATTTTAGTTCAAGGATTTCCTACTGTACTTATTCCTGTCACTGTTAACTTACTCATTGAATCAGATATTCTCACATAACAGCTTCTCCTTGAACCATAGTCAGGTTTGTTAAATAAATGTGTTCACTGTGCTATGCAGACATAGCTGCTCTCATGGGTAAACCAATAGCTTCTGCTTCTGCAAAGGAGCTTCCTTTCCTTCCAATGGACTCACCCACATGACTGAGGGCCCAGAATGTCATGTGCAAATATTTAGTTGGTATGTCAAGTTTTGAAATGTAATGTACAAGACTATAAATGTTTAATTGTTTTTGACCATGAATAATAGTGTCCTGTTATAGCTTTTCTCAGATTCATAACAATGTTTTAAAATGCATAAAATGGCAGTCCCAAGATGGTGGAGGAATAGGACAGGGAAACCACTTTCTCCCCAACAAATTCATCAAAAGACCATCTGAATGCTGAGCAACTTCCACAAAACAACTTCTGCTGGTGGAGGACAACAGGCACACAGAAAGGCAGCCCATTCTCTTTAAAAGGAGGAAGGAAAAAATACAAAAGACCAAAAGAGAGACAAAAGAGTTAAGGACAGAGATCTGTCCTGCGGAGGGAGTCCTGAAGGAGAAGTTTCCACACAGTAGGAAACCCTCTCACAGGTGGGTCTGTGGGGAGTTTTGGCATCTCAGAGGGAAACATAACTGGGAGGGGAAAAAAGTAAGAGGAAAAAAAAAAAAACAACACAGAATACGTGCCTAACCACAACTGCCAGTGGAGAAGTAGCCCAGCTGCTTGCATTCACCACCAGAGAGCAGGGCTGGGCAGGGATAATTGGTGCTTAGGGTAAGGAAGGACTGGGCCTGAATGCCCTGAGGACAATCTGAGGGAGCTAACCTGAGATAGCAACCCAAACTGTGCGATCTCCAGAGAGGAAAAAAGAGAGAGAGAATTTTCCCGTGAAAGGCTGTAACATGATGCCTGGCCTGCTACCAGAACAAAGGATTAAGCCAACACCAAAGGAGAGCTGGCCAGCTACATACAGCCACCCCACCCCCACTGAGGCAGAAAGGCAGGCTTGCAACAGCCAGAGCCAGTAGGCAAGGGGCTGCTGCAATCTCAGCCCCAGAGACAGCATACTCCACCAAACTGTGAGCAGGATCCCAGTTGCTAACCATGTCTTCCTGGGATCCTGGATGGTTGACATCTTCCAGGAGGGTTGCAGCTTGAGATCACTCCCCAGAGGAGACACATGAGACTCCTCTTGTGGTGCATCTGGGAAATTGAGTGGCTGGGACCAGGAAGGTGATTAAGACACATTGTGCTCACCAAGCACTTGGTCGCTTGAGCTGCTTGGATCTGGGAAGGGCACAAAACGCGTGCCCAACCAAGTTTGTGCCCTTGTGGAGTACCCGAGAACCTGTGAGGCTTACACTTGGAAAGTGCACTAAATGCAGGGCCCGCTTCAGACAGTGCCCTTGAAGAGCACCCTGGAGCCTAAGCAGTGTAGACCCAGGAAGCACACACCTCCTTGGGCTGTGGCAAACCCACTATGGTCCATACACTGTGAGCACTCCCCACACACGCCAGTGATATTTGTTTGCAGTGTTCCTCCCTCCCCACAACACAACTGAACAAGTGAGCCTAAATAAGTGACCACCTTCACTCCCTTTTGTCAGGGTGGAAATTAGACACTGGACAGACTTGCAAACAGAGGAAATCAAAATAAACAAAGAAGAGGGAACTACATTATAAATGACAGGTGCAACAGATGAAAACCCTGTAGTTAATATTGTGGGGGCCTATAGACATGTGAAGTCAAGTGGGCCTTAGAAAACATCACTACGAACAAAGCTAGTGGAGGTGATGGAATTCCAGTTGAGCTATTCCAAATCCTGAAAGATGATGCTGTGAAAGTGCTACACTCAATATGCCAGCAAATTTGGAAAACTCAGCAGTGGCCACAGGACTGGAAAAGGTCAATTTTCATTCAGATCCCAAAGAAAGGAAATGCCAAAGAATGCTCAAACTACCGCACAATTGCACTCATCTCACATGCTAGTAAAGTAATGCTCGAAATTCTCCAAGCCAGGCTTCAGCAATATGTGAATCGTGAACTTCCTGATGTTCAAGCTGGTTTTAGAAAAGGCAGAGGAACCAGAGATCAAACTGCCAACATCCGCTAGATCAAGGAAAAAGCAAGAGAGTTCCAAAAAACCCTCTATTTCTGCTTTATTGACTATGCCAAAGCCTTTGACTGTGTGGATCACAAGAAACTGTGGGAAATTCTGAAAGAGATGGGAATATCAGACCACCTGACCTGCCTCTTGAGAAATCTGTATGCAGGTCAGGAAGCAACAGTTAGAACTGGACATGGAACAACAGACTGGTTCCAAATAGGATAGGGAGTATGTCAAGGCTGTATATTGTCATCCCGTTTATTTAACTTCTATGCAGAGTACATCATGAGAAACACTGGACTGGAAGAAACACAAGCTGGAATCAAGATTGCCGGGAGAAATATCAATAACCTCAGATATGCAGATGACACCACCCTTATGGCAGAAAGTGAAGAGGAACTAAAAAGCCTCTTAATGAAAGTGAAAATGGAGAGTGAAAAAGTTGGCTTAAAGCTCAACATTCAGAAAACAAAGATCATGGCATCCGGTCCCATCACTTCATGGGAAATATTTAGGGAAACAGTGTCAGACTTTATTTTTTTGGGCTCCAAAATCACTGCAGATGGTGACTGCAGCCATGAAATTAAAAGACTCTTACTCCTTGGAATGAAAGTTATGTCCAATCTAGATAGCTTATTGAAAACCAGAGACATGACTTTGCCAACAAAGGTCTGTCTAGTCAAGGCTATGGTTTTTCCAGTGGTCATGTATGGATGTGAAGAAGACTGAGCGCTGAAGAATTGATGCTTTTGAACTGTGGTGTTGGAGAAGAGTCTTGAGAGTCCCTTGGACTGCAAGGAGATCCAACCAGTCCACTGTGAAGGAGATCAGCCCTGGGATTTCTTTGGAAGGAATGATGCTAAAGCTGAAACTCCAGGACTTGAGAAAATACTTGAGGAGGTAATAGTTGAAAACTTCCCTAAAATGGGGAAGGAAATAATCACCCAAGTCCAAGAAACCCAGAGAGTCCCAAACAGGATAAACCCAAGGTTAAACACCCCAAGACACATATTAATTAAACTAACAAAGATCAAACACAAAAAGAAAATATTAAAAGCAGCAAGGGAAAAGCAACAAATAACACACAAGGGGATCCCCATAATGATAACAGCTGATTTTTCAATAAAAACTCTTCAGGCCAGAAGGGAGTAGCAGGACACACTTAAAGTAATGAAAGAAAAACCTACAACCCAGATTACTGTACCCAGCAAGGATCTCATTCAGATATAAAGGGGATATCAAAAGCTTTACAGACAAGCAAAAGCTAAGAGAATTCAGCACCACCAAACCAGCTCTTCAACAAATGCTAAAGGATCTTCTTTGGACAGGAAACACAGAAAAGGTTTATAAAATTGAGCCCAAAACAACAAAGTGAATGCAAATGGGAACACAGTTCTCAATAATTACCTTAAATGTAAATAGATTGAATGCTCCAACCAAAAGACAAAGATAGGCTGAGTAGATGCAAAAACAAGACCCCTATATATGCTGCCTACAAGAGACCCACCTCAAACCAAGGGACACAAACAAACAGAAAGTGAAAGTCTGGAAAAAGATATTTCATTCAAAATAAGACAAAAAAAAAAAAAAAAGCAGGAGTAGCAATACCCATATCAGATAAAATAGACTTTGAAATAAAGACCATGAAAAGAGGCAAAGAAGGACACTCAACAATGATCAAGGGATTAATCCAAGATTAAAATATAAAAATTATAATTATATTTGGCAAAACTAATACAATTATGTAAAGTTTAAAAATAAAATAAAAATTTTTTAAAAATTATAAATATATATGGACCCCACCGTAGGAGCACTGCAGTATGTAAGACAAATGCTAACAAGTATGAAAGGGGAAATTAACAGTTACACAATAATAGTGGGAGACTTTAATACCGCACTCACATCTATGGAGGCAATGGCACCCCACTCCAGTACTCTTGCCTGGAGAATCCCAGGGACAGAGGAGCCTGGTGGGCTGCAGTCCATGGGGTCTCGAAGGGTCGGACACGACTGAGTGACTTCACTTTCACTTTTCACTTTCATGCATTGAAGAAGGAAATGGCAACCCACTCCAGTGTTTTTGCCTGGAGAATCCCAGGGATGGCGGAGCCTGGTGGGCTGCCATCTATGGGGTCGCACAGAGTCAGACACGACTGAAGTGACTTAGCAGCAGCAGCAGCACATCTATGGATAGATCAACCAAACAGAAAATTAGCAAGGAAACACAAACTTTAAATAATACAATGTACCAGTGAGTCCTAACTGATATCTATAGGACATTTCACCCCAAAACAATGAATTTCACTTTTTCTCAAGTGCCCATCGAACCTTCTCCAGGATAGATCACATCCTAAGCCATAAATTTAATTTTGGTAATTCAAAAATATTTACATAATTTCAAACATATTTTCTGATCACAACATGGTAAGATTAGATGTCAACTACAGGAACAAATGCGAAAGCTGAAAATCCAGTACTTTGGCCACCTCATGCGAAGAGTTGACTCATTGGAAAAGACTCTGATGCTGGGAGGGACTAGGGGCAGGAAGAAAAGGGGACGACAGAGGATGAGATGGCTGGATGGCATCACCAACTTGATGGATGTGAGTTTGAGTGAACTCTGGGAGTTGGTGATGGACAGGGAGGCCTGGCGTGCTGCAATTCATGGGGTCGCAAAGAGTCAGACACGACTGAGCGACTGAACTGAACTGAACTAAAAAGGAAAAAAAAAAAAAGTATTAAAACTACATACAAATGAAGACTAAACAACACAGTTCTGGATAACCAGCAAATCATGGAAGAAATCTAAAAGGAAATCAAAATATGCATAGAAACAAATGAAAATGAAAACACGACCACCCAAAATCTATGGGATTCAGTAAAAGCAGTGCTAAAAAGTTTCATAATAATACAAGTTCGCCTCAAGAAACAAGAGAAAAATCAAATAAATAACCTAACTTTACACCTAAAGCAACTGCAAAAAGAAGAAATGAAGAACCCCAAAGTTAGTAGAAGGAAAGAAATCATGGAAATAAGAGCATAAATAAATGAAAAAGAAACAAAGGAGACTATAGCAAAAATCAACAAAACTAAAAGCTGGTTCTTTGAGAAGATAAATAAAATAGAAAAAACATTAGACAGACTCATCAAGGAAAAAAAAGGGGGGGGCAGGGAGAAGAATCAAATCAACAAGTTAGAAATGAAAATGGAGAAATTACAACAGACAACACAAAAATACAATGTATCATAAAAGACTACCATAAGCAACTATATGCCAATCGAATGGACAACTTGGAAGAAATGAATGAATTCTTAGAAAAGTATAACCTTCCAAAACTGAACCAGAAAATCTTAACAGACCCAGCACAAGTACGGAAAATGAAACTATAATCAGAAATCTTCCAACAAACAAAAGCCCAGGACCTGATGGCTTTCACAGGGAAATTCTACCAAAAATTTAGAGAAGAGCTAACAGCTATCCTACCCAAAGTCTTCCAAAAAATTGCAGAGGAAAGTAAACTTCCAAACTCATTCTATGAGGCCACCATCACCCTAATAACAAAACCACACAAAGATGCCACAAAAACAAAACTACAGGCCAATATCACTAATGAACATAAATGCAAAAATCCTCAACAAAATTCTAGCAAACAGAATCCAACAACATATTATAAAGATCATACATCATGACCAAGTGGACTTTATCCCAGGGATGCAGGGATTCTTCAATATTCACAAATCAATAAATGTGACACACCACATTATCAAATTGAAAGATAAAATCCATGTGATTATCTCAGTAAATGCAAAGAAAGCCTTTGACAAAATTCAACAACTATTTATGATAAATACTCTCCAGAAAGCAGACTTAAAAGGAACATACTTGAACATAATAAAAGCCATATATGATAAACCCACAGCAAACATCATCCTCAAGTGTGAAAAATTGAAAGCATATCCCCTAAAGTCAGGAACAAGACAAGGGTGCCCACTGTCACCACTACTATTCAACATAGTTTTAAAAGTTTTAGCTACAGCAATCAGAGAAGAAAGAGAAATAAAAGGAATCCAGATTGGAAAAGAAGAAGCAAAATTCTCACTATTTGCAGATGACATGATCATCTACATAGAAAACCCTAAGACACCACCAGAAAATTACTTTACAGCTAATCAGTGTATGCAGTAAAGTTTCAGTATATAAAATTAATGCACAGAAATCCCTTGCATTCCTATACACTAACAATGAGAAAACAGAAAGAAAAATTAAGGAACAATCCCATTCACCATTGCAACAAAAACAACAAAATACTTAGGAATAAATGTACCTAAAGAAACAAAAGGCCTATATACAGAAAACTATAAAACACTGATGAAAGAAATCAAATATGACACAAGTAGAATGTGAAATATGCCATGTTTACGGATTGAAAGAATGAATATAGTGAAAATGAGTACACTACCCAAAACGATCTATAGATTCAATGCAATCCCTATCAAGCTACAAATGGTATTTTTCACAGAACTACAACAAGTAATTTCACAATTTGTATGGAAATGCAAAAAACCTTGAATAGCTAAAGCAATATTGAGAATGAAGAACAGAACTGGAGGCATCAACCTGCCTGACTTCAGACTTTACTACAAAGTTTCTGTCATCAAGACAGTATACTGGCTTGGTACTGGCACAAAGACAGAAATATAGATCAATGGAACAAAATAGAAAGCCCAGAGATAAATTGATGCACCTATGGACACCTTATCTTCGACAAAGGAGGCAAAAATATACAATGGAGAAAAGACAATCTCTTTAACAAGTGGTGCTGGGAAAACTGGTCAACCACTTGTAAAAGAATGAAACTATAACACTTTCTAATGCCATACACAAAAATAAACTCAAAATGGATTAAAGATCTAAATGTGAGACCAGAAACTATAAAACTCCTAGAGGAAAACATAGGCAGAACACTCTCTGACATAAATCACGGCAAGATCCTCTATGATCCACCTCCCAGAGTAATGTAAATAAAAGCAAAAAACACAAATGGGACCTAATTAAACTTAAAGCTTTTGCACAACAAAGGAAACTATAAACAAGGTGAAAAGACAGCCTTCAGAGTGGGAGAAAATAATAGCAAATGAAACAAATGACAAAGAATTAATCTCAAAAATATACAAGCAGCTCATGCAGCTCAATACCAGAAAAATAAATGACCTGATCAAAAAAAATGGACCAAAGAACTAAACAGACATTTCTGCAAAGAAGACATACAGATGGCTAACAAACACATGAAAAGATGCTCAACGTCACTCATTATCAGAGAAATGTTAATCAAAACCACAATGAGGTACCATCCCATGCTGGTCAAAATGGCTGTTAACAAAAAGTCTACAAACAACAAATGCTGGAAATGGTGTGGAGAAAAGGGAACCCTCTTAAACTGTTGGTGGGAATGCAAACTAGCCCAGCCACTATGGAGAACAGTGTGTAGATTCCTTAAAAAAAAAAAACAACTAGAAATAGAACTACCATATGACCCAGCAGTCCCACTTCTGGGCATACACACCAAGCAAACCAGAATTGAAAAAGATACGTGTACCCCAATGTTCATTGCAGCACTGTTTACGATAGCTATGACATGGAAATAACCTAGATGTTCATTGACAGATGAATGGATAAGAAAGTTTTGGTGCATATACACAATGGAATATTACTCAACTATTAAAAAGAATGCATTTGAGTCATTTCTAATGAGGTAGATGAAACTGGAACCTATTAAATGGTGTGAAGTAAGTCAGAAAGAAAAACATCAATAAAATATATTAAGGCATGTATATGGAATTTAGAAAGATGGTAATGATGATGCTATATGCAAGATAGCAAAAGAGACACAGATATAAAGAACAGACTTTTGGACTCTGTGAGAGAAGGCAAGGGTGGGATGATTTGAGAGAATAGCACTGAAACATGTATATTACCATATGTGAAAGAGATGACCAGTCCAAATTCAATGCATGAAACAGGGCACTCAAAGCCGGTCCACTGGGACAACTTAGAGGGATTTGATGGAGAGGGAGGTTACAGGGGGGTTCAGGACAAGGGGGACACATGTACACCTATGGCTGATTCATGTCAATGTATGGCAAAAGCCACCACAATATTGTAAAATAATTAGCCTCCAATTAAAATAAATAAATTAATTTTAAAAATTACCATTTTGCACATGAATAAATGAATTTCCAAGCAAAAAAATAAAATAAAATGCATAAAACATAACATAGATTAGAATAAAACTGAAATTTAGTCATTATCAAATTTTAATAAATATAATATACTTGCTTCTTTATTCGGAGAAGGCAATGGCACCCCACTCCAGTACTCTTGCCTGGAAAATCCTATGGATGGAGGAGCCTGGTGGGCTACAGTCCATGGGGTCACGACTGAGCGACTTCATTTTCACACATTGTAGAAGGAAATGGAGGAGAAGGCAATGGCACCCCACTCCAGTACTCTTGCCTGGAAAATCCCATGGACAGAGGAGCCTGGAAGGCTACAGTCTATGGGGTCTTGAAGAGTCGGACACGACTGAGCGACTTCACTTTCACTTTTCACTTTCATGCATTGGAGAAGGAAATGGCAACCCACTCCAGTGTTCTTGCCTGGAGAATCCCAGGGATGGGGGAGCCTGGTGGGCTGCCGTCTATAGGTCGCACAGAGTCGGACATGACTGACGCGACTTAGCAGCAGCAGCAGCAGAAGGAAATGGCAACCCACTCCAGTGTTGTTGCCTGGAGAATCCCAGGGATGGGGGAGCCTGGTGGGCTGCCGTCTATGGGGTCGCACAGAGTTGGACACGACTGAAGCGACTTAGCAGCAGCAGCAGCTTCTTTATTAGCTCATTAAATGCATGCTAAGTCACTTTACTTGTGTCTGACTCTGAGGCCCTATGGACCGTGGTCTACCAGGCTCCTCTGTCCATGGGATTCTCCAGGCAAAAATACTGGAGTGGGTTTCCATACCCTCCTCCAGGGGATCTTCCAGAGCCAGGGATAGAATGTGCATCTCCTAAACTGCAGGTAGAGTCTTTACCATTGAGCCACTGGGGAAGCCCAACTCATTAAATAACATCTTACTGACCATCTAAATACTATTATAATTACCTAGCAATGTTTCAGGATACTTGCAATATGATTTTGAAATATTTGTGAATTAGACTGGTGAAAATGAACAGATACTGATAACACTGTAGTGGTTTGTTGCCCGAATTCATAATTGAGGGAAATGCTACATTTACCTAGATGTTAGTGGAAAAATAAACTATTTTTTAAATGAAAATTCACCCAGAACTTCAAATTTGTTGTGAATATCCTTTGGGCCCAAGAGTATGATCCATCACACTAAAACAACAAGGAATAGTGTCACACAGCACTTAGGTGTCAGACATACGGTCCGAAGCGGGAGTCAGCTCTCTAGTCCCAGATCCCGTAGAAACAGAACTGTGCTCTATTATTTCAGTAAGGCTTAGGCAACCTTCCCAGTTTAGACACAACTTTCATTTATTCCCGTTTCAATTCTCAGATAGGTAAATAAAACTAATGTAGATCAGGGTATTTGGCTTCGGACCCAGTAGTTCTCTATTTTGCTGAACACTTCTGATAAAAACAATTTCCTTTCTGAGGAGAGAGTCTATTTTCTCCGGTTGATTGATAATCTTTACAGACAGACTCCCTTTGAAGTGCTGCCTGCCCTATGGCCAGCACTTAAAAGCTGGAAATGAAGTCCAGCAGGACTATCCCAGTTTGTTTCTAATAAAACTGTGCTGAAAGACAGAGCATCAAAAGTGAAAATGGGAACAAAGCAAAAGGAGGAAATTGGTAGTCCGCTCTCTTTTATCTATTGATGGGGACGGCCATTGTGTACTGAAGTCTGTCTCTAAACGTTTGAAATCCTAACACTGAATACTTAACAAATTCCATCCTTAAAGTCCTACCTTTTTACCTTTAGAACTATGTCCTTTTTAGTCTTCCCTCCCATTGCTAGTAAATTGAGTTCCCAGAAGTCTTAACTAAAAGTTGAAATACTTAGTCTTTGTCTTTCCATTAGAAATGTGTGACTTTAAAGTTACTTAGTATTTCCAGGCATCTGGTGTTCATGCACAGCATGAGGGGCAGAGAGGGTGAGCCTCAGATTCCTTGCTAGCTCAAAGACTCCAGGTATGTTACCAATTGACTTGACTGCCTCCTAAGAACTTGAACAGAAGGAACAGTGATAGAAAACTGACCTTTCTCAAAAAATGAAAGGAAAAGCACTGAGGATGTTAGAGCCTCCAAAGGAGAAATGTCTGAAATAACAGAAGACAAACATGAAAATGAAGTAGACGAAGTATTTTTTTTTTAATTGAGATATACTTGCTATAATTAGAGATGTGGATGGACCTAGACTCTGTCATACAGAGTGAAGTAAATATATTTTAAAGGTGTAATTGTCAGACTTGTGTGAGAACCTGTACTCCTTAAACACAGAGGAAACACATATCATTCACATCAGGACTCATTAGTTTCCTTCTTATAAGGAATTCCCATGTTCTGCATATCATCATACCCATCCTTAGGTTTCCTTGTCCTAGTTCTTTGAGGAAAGTAATTATATCTTAATCATTTTTGCCTCTGTAATCTTACACATCATCTGGCATATTATAGGAATTCAGATAAATATTTGTTGAACTAAACTGATAAACTGTAGTTTGATCTCCTATTATGTAAATGCCATGTACTAGGTCCTGCAAATTATTAATTCTAGTTCTCAGAAAAGCTTAATATTCCTTCTGTATCCTTTTGGCATTCCTGTCAAAAGTGTACAAGATGTAATAATAAGTATAAAACACCACTAGGTAATAAGAATGTACTAAAAAAGTAATGGAAAGTAAAAGAATATGTATTAACCCTGTGTTCCCTGTATACTATAGACATTATATTCATTGCTCAGCATATGGTTTATAGGTTACAATTAACATAAGAGTGTCTTCAAAAGTTAACTTATTATATTAGTTGTTCCAAGAGTTATAATTCAAAATCTCTCTCTGTTTTCAAGGACATCAGTTTTTACTTAGAGCTGGTGGTGAAGGAAGCAGAAAGAGCACACAGATACTGGGTCCGAGATAGAAAGCTGATTTATCGTTGTAGCTTTATTCTCTGTAGACTTTCTTCTGTGTGACAGTGTGAGCATTTAATTCAAAATGAATTCCTTAATCGATAGGGATCATCTTTAAGAGCATCGATTTAGGCAGATAGAGCAAGGTTGCCCAGTGTAGTCTCAAAAGCACAGCACTGGAAGAAAACCTGCTCACTTTCACTCTGAACTTTGGTTCAGAGTAAATTACTTTGATTTGAAAAGCATTCATGTACTGTCTTTCTCATACCTCCACTTTTAACCTGTGTGGGCGTAATCTGCTGTTTTGGCAAATCAATGAACTTTATTGGATATACTTCTAAGAAGGCAAAACCTACTTAATGAGCCTTTTAAGTTCCTATATACCAACCTTACCATATAGTACACTCTGTATTAAAATAATAAATTATATTTTCATCTGGTTTATATTAAATACTACAATTTATTATTTATTAAAGTTTACAATACTTTTCAACAGTCTCAGTCTTTTCCCTGCCAGGCGTTCTTATTTTTCATTCCTGCACAGATGACACTACTTTACAACAGTTCTGTAAATTAAGGTATCACATATTGTATCTTCCAGTCCATTTTAGTTCACTGATTCCTAAAATGAAGACGTTCACTCTTGCCATCTCCTGTTTGATCACTTCCAATTTGCCTTGATTGGAACCTTGACCTAACATTCCAGGTTCCTATGCAATATTGCTGTCTATAGCATCAGACCTTGCTGTCATCACCAGTCACATCCACAGCTGGGTGTTGCTTTTTGCTTTGGCTCTGTCTCTTCATTCTTTCTGGAGTTATTTCTCCACTGATCTCCAGTAGGATATTGAGCACATACTGACCTGGGGAGTTCATCTTTCAGTGTCCTCTCTTTTTGCCTTTTCATACTGTTCATGGGTGTTCTCAAGGCAAGAATACTGAAGTGGTTTGCCGTTCCCTTCTCCAGTGGACCACATTTTGTCAGCACTTTCCACCATGACCCATCCATCTTGGGTGGCCTTACACAGCATGGCTCATAGTTCATTGAGTTAGACAAGGCTGTGGTCCATGTTTATGGCAGAAAGTGAAAAGGAACTAAAAAGCCTCTTGATGAAGGTGAAAGAGGAGAGTGAAAAAGTTGGCTTAAAGCTCAACATTCAGAAAACGAAGATCATGGCATCTGGTCCCATCACTTCAGGGCAAATAGAGGGGGAAACAGGGGAAACAGTGTCAGACTTTATTTTTCGGGGCTCCAAAATCACTGCAGATGGTGACTGCAGCCATAAAATTAAAAGACGCTTGCTCCTTGGAAGGAAAGTTATGACCAACCTAGATAGCATATTCAAAAGCAGAGACATTACTTTGCCAACAAAGGTCCATCTAGTCAAGGCTATGGTTTTTCCAGTGGTCATGTATGGATGTGAGAGTTGGACTGTGAAGAAAGCTGAGTGCCGAAGAATTGATGCTTTTGAACTGTGGTGTTGGAGAAGACTCTTGAGAGTCCCTTGGACTGCAAGGAGATTCAACCAGTCCATTCTGAAGGAGATCAGGCCTGGGTGTTCTTTGGAAGGGATGATGCTAAAGCTGAAACTCCAGTACTTTGGCCACCTCATGCAAAGAGTTGACTCATTGGAAAAGACTCTGATGCTGGGAGAGATTGGGGGCAGGAGGAGAAGGAGACAACAGATGATGAGATGGCTGGATGGCATCACTGACCTGATGGATGTGAGTCTGAGTAAACTCTGGGAGTTTGTGATGGACAGGGAGGCCTGGCATGCTGCGATTCATGGGGTCACAAAGAGTCAGACACAACTGAGTGACTGAACTGAACTGAACTGAACTGTGGTCCATGTGATCAGATTGGTTAGTTTCCTGTGATTGTGGTTTTCCATCTGTCTGCCCTCTAAGAAGGATAAGAGGCTTATGGAAGCTTCTTGATGGGATAGACTGACTGAGGATGAAACTGGGTCTTGTTCTGATGGGTGGGGACATGCTCAGTAAGTCTTTAATCCAATTTTCTGTTGATGGCTGGAGCTGTGTTCCCTCTCTGATATTTATCTGGGGCCAAACTATGGTGGTGGAGGTAATGAAGATAATGGTGACCTCTTTCAAAAGATCCCATGCATGTACTGCTACACTCAGTGCCCCCAACACTGCAGCAGGCCATCACTGACCCACATCTCCACTGGAGACTCCTAGACACTCCCAGGCAAGTCTGGGCCAGTCTCTTGTGGGGTCACTGCTCCTTTCTCCTGAGTTCTGGTGCACAAGGTTATGTTTAAAAGCATAGACATTGCTTTGCCAACAAAGGTCCTTCTAGTCAAGGCTGTGGTTTTTCCAGTGCTCATGTACGGATGTGAGAGTTGGACTATAAAGTAAGCTGAGCGCCGAAGTGTTGATGCTTTTGAACTGTGGTGTTGGAGAAGACTCTTGATAATCTCTTGGTCTGAAAGGAGATCCAACCAGTCCATCCTAAAGGAGATCAGTCCTCGGTGTTCACTGGAAGGACTGATGTTGAAGCTGAAACTCCAATACTTTGGCCACCTGATGTGAAGAACTGACTCATTTGAAAAGACCCTGATGCTGAGAAAGATTGAAGGCAGGAGGAGAAGGGGACAACAGAGGATGAATTGGCCACAGGTATACATGTGTCCCCCCCATCCTGAACCTCCCTCCCACCTCCTTCCCCAACCTATCCCTCTGTGCTGTCCCAGAGCACTGGCTTTGTGTGCATTGCTTCATGTATTGAACTTGAGCTGGTCATCTACTTTACATATAGTAATGTACATATTCAATGCTATTCTCTCAAGTCAACCTACCCTTGCCTTTTCCCACTGAGTCCAAAAGCCTGTTCTTTAAATCTGTGTCTCCTTTGCTGCCCTGCATGTAGGATCATCAGTATCATCTTTCTAAATTCCATGTATACGCACTAATATGTGGTATTTGTCTTTCTCTTTCTGACTTACTTCACTCTGTATAATAGGCTCCGGGTTCGACCTTATTAGAACTGACTCAAATGTGTTCATTTTTGTAGCTCAGTAATATCCCCTTGTGTATATGTACCACATCTTCCTTATGCCCATCTGCTTATGGGCATAAGAAATCTATTGATATGAAAGGGAAAGCTAATTAAGATAAGGTTTTCATATGTCAAAATAATATTAATTAAGATTATTTATATGATTAAATTTACCTACACACACATACATATACACACATACATGTAATGTGTATAATTGTAGTAAACTCTCTGAAAGTATTTGCACCCACTTGTCATCCATGGAAATTGTAATTAAAGAGGAAATTGTAATTCACTGTCCACTATACAATTCTTCATTTTTAAATATTTGGTAAACAGTCACTATTGTAAAAAAAATTAGGAGCAAAAGCTATAAATCTACCAATTTCACTAAGTAATCTTGGAACATTTATATCAAAAGATCTAGAATGTGTTTAAAAACTTAAAAAAGCGATTTCATAGAAAATCAACTTAATTTGACTTGTGATAACTAAATATTCCTTAAAACTATACATTCAAACACACTATTCTTTCCTAGTCTTTATTCAATAGGTTGTATAAACTAGACTGAATGAACTAAGGTCTAGGAACATTTGCTGTGAAGATAGAGATCAAATGTCAGTTTTATATTCTAATAAATTTAAATTGAAGGATAGACCTTACACCTTAAGCCCCAAAATAGCTTCTCCATCTTTGCCCTTGAATTGGAGAAAGTTGCTGTTACTTATCTAACTTACCCACTGAATCCCATACTGCGAATAGGCAGACATGTTCAAGACACCAAAAGAGAAAAAAAATCACACAATTGCTTTACATTTCAAACATTCAGTTGTTACTTAATCCAACTGAATTAGCCACTTTTACTTTAGTGAGAAATAATGGCTTTAAACAAAAGAATATTCTTAGTTTTTAGGTCCAAAAGCATCTTAAAAATGCATGATATATATTTGCATATTCCAGACTATGAAAAATTTTCCAGAGATAAGCTAACTGAAGTCAAATAGAATTCTATTTAAGTCCCCCTTACTTGTTTGCTTCATTAACATTTGTATTGTAGAGATATTTAGTAAAATATTTAAAGCATCTTTAATAAATCCTTTACTCTGAAATAAAGAGGATTCTTTATGAAGTATAGGATATCTCTGGGACTGAATATAAATTTTATGGAGTCAATATTATTGAAAGGAGTAAAAACATGTTAACATTTATTTTTGAAATAAACTCCAACTGTTCCCTACATTTTGGGGAAAGAGCTATTCTTTGTGCTTACCCAAGACTGTCTCTTTAATTCTTATCACATTAACTTTCCATCCTCCACAAATAAAAGAGAGAAAGAACATCCTTGTTAAGACGCTCCAGAGACATGTAGCCACATTGATGCAGGCAGAAAAGTAGCAATCCCTCTGCCAACTGTGAATCTAAATAGCAACCAAATCTACTTAAGATTGGTCAAGAGAATCTTGAGTCAGACCTTATACCTGTGAATTATTTATTAAAAAAAATTTTTTAATGCAAATGTCAAACTATTTTCTCTATGGCTAAGGTAATTGTAAAATAACTAAATTAATAATTTAATCATTAAACATATAATTTCCATAAGCAAACAATAACTACATTGTTTAACAGTGAGCTCTTGAAATTTTTGTTCAGATTTCATTTTGGTTAAAGTACCATATATAAACTATCTTATATCCAGATGAAACAGGTGATTTGAAAATGTACTCCCAGGTCCCCAAAGTTCCCTCCCTGGTTTGCTGTTATTTCCCTACATCCTGTTTGAAGCATTATCTCTAGAAAGCTGTTATTAAAATATGTAGCCTCTAATTGAGGTTAGATTTGGAAAACTCAGCAGTGGCCACAGGACTGAAAAAGGTCAGTTTTCATTCCAATCCCAAAGAAAGGCAATGCCAAAGAATGCTCAAACTACCACACAATTGCATTCATCTCACACGCTAGTAAAGTAATGCTCAAAATTCTCCAAGCCAGGCTTCAGCAATATGTGAACCGTGAACTTCGTGATGTTCAAGCTGGTTTTAGAAAAGGCAGAGGAACCAGAGATCAATTTGCCAACATCCGCTGGATCATAGAAAAAGCAAGAGAGCTCCAAAAAAAACCTCTATTTCTGCTTTATTGACTATGCCAAAGCCTTTGACTGTGTGCGTCACAATAAACTGTGGAAAATTCTGAAAGAGATGGGAATACCAGACCACCTGACCTGCCTCTTGAGAAATTTGTATGTAGGTCAGGAAGCAACAGTTAGAACTGGACATGGAACAACAGACTGGTTCCAAATAGGAAAAGGAGTATGTCAAGGCTGTATATTGTCACCCTGTTTATTTAACTTCTATGCAGAGTACATCAGGAGAAACGCTGGACTGGAAGAAACACAAGCTGGAATCAAGATTGCCGGGAGAAGTATCAATAACCTCAGATATGCAGATGACACCACCCTTAGGGCAGAAAGTGAAGAGGAATTCAAAAGCCTCTTGATGAAAGTGAAAGTGGAGAGTGAAAAAGTTGGCTTAATGCTCAACATTCAGAAAACGAAGATCATGGCATCCGGTCCCATCACTTCATGGGAAATAGATGGGGAAACAGTGGAAACAGTGTCAGACTTTATTTTTCTGGGCTCCAAAATCACTACAGATGGTGACTGCAGCCATGAAATTAAAAGACGCTTACTCCTTGGAAGGAAAGTTATGACCAACCTAGATAGCATATTCAAAAGCAGAGACATTGCTTTGACAACAAAGGTTCGTCTAGTCAAGGCTATGGTTTTTCCTGTGGTCATGTATGGATGTGAGAGTTGGACTGTGAAGAAGGCTGAGCACCAAAGAATTGATGCTTTTGAAGTGTGGTGTTGGAGAAGACTCTTGAGAGTCCCTTGGACTGCAAGGAGATCCAAGTAGTCCATTCTGAAGGAGATCAGCCCTGGGATTTCTTTGGAAGGAATGACACTAAAGCTGAAACTCCAGTACTTTGGCCACCTCATGCAAAGAGTTGACTCATTGGAAAAGACTCTGATGTTGGGAGGGATTGGGGGCAGGAGGAGAAGGGGACGACAGAAGATGAGATGGCTGGATGGCATCACTGACTCGATGGACATGAGTCTCAGTGAACTCTGGGAGTTGGTGATGGACAGGGAGGCCTGGCGTGCTGGCATTCATGAGGTCGCAAAGAGTCAGACACGACTGAGCGACTGACCTGATCTGATCTGATTTGATGTAATTAGAGTTTTTGTAAGCATGGAAATACCTATGCCAGTGGTTCTTCATCCTTATTATACATTTGAATCATCCATGGAACTTAAAAAAATGCTGCATTCCATATGGGACCAACTCAATCTGAACCTTTGGGTTCGGATATAGATATCCCTTAAAAAATATCTTCTGGTAATTCTGATTCATACTGAAGGTTGAGAACCACTGAAATAAATGAATTCCATGTGTTTTTCTAGAAATCACTGTTACTCTTGGTACTTCGCTGGTAGTCCAGTGGTTAAGATGTGGCATTCCCAATGCAAGGGGTAAGGGTTAAATCCCTTGTCAGAAAACTAGATTCTAAATATTGCAACAAAAACAATCAAAATCAATATTACTCCTTGCTGAGGGTCGGCTACATAATTTGTGGGACCTACTGTAAAATAAGAACATAAGGCCCCTCTTCAAAAAGTAGGAAAAAAAATGACCTTAAATATGTGAAAATATATAGCTTCTATTCTGTCTTTTGACTTGTCAAAGTGTTCTGTATTTGCTATTTAATATTATTCTAACTAAAATTAAAAATTAATTATTCATATGGATTTTGCCATTTGTCTTCATATTCTGCAATGTTTCTTTTAAATGCAAAAAAGAGGAGCAAACAGAATCATCAAAATTTCACAATTTATATGTATTTTTTTCACAATTTATATTTTTATCTCACACATGCATATGCTCAGAGAAGGCAATGGCAACCCACTCCAGTACTCTTGCCTGGAAAATCCCATGGACAGAGGAGCCTGGTGGGCTGCAATCCATGGTGTCACGAAGAGTCGGACACGACTGAGTGACTTCACTTTCACTTTTCATTTTCATGCATTGGAGAAGGAAATGGCAACCCACTTCAGTGTTCTTGCCTGGAGAATCCCAGGGACAGCAGAGCCTGGTGGGCTGCCATCTATGGGGTCACACAGAGTTGGACATGACTGAAGCGACTTAGCAGCAGCAGCAGCAGCATATGCTAGTCTGTCTTACTAGAATAGAAAGATCAATATATAGAATTAGCTCAAAAAATTTTATTCCACTTCTTGATATGCTTCAGCTTCCCAGTGAGTAAGGGAGAAATTTTCTTTTCTTCTATGTCCTCACCTTCAGTTCAATTGGGTAGCTAACATAGAAAGAGGGCATGAGCAAGAAAAAAAAATGCTTTAGGTTTTCTTGTTCATTCCTTATTCATAGGAAACCAATCATTGCCTTTTTTGTGTGTTTGAAGCAAATTTCGGTTTCAGTGGCAAGCATGGCACTTTGGGGCTATCTGTGCCTCTGCTTGTTCAGTCACAGACGTAACACTATTCACTGCGAGTCTTGCTGTACTACCGTTTATTGTGTGCCCACTGTGTTTACAAGGCAGCATGAAGGCTCTATGCAAATATGTCAGCAAGAAATGGTAGCAGATTCACAAACTGCGCATGTAATTTCTGCTCATGCTCTACCACTGTCTTATCAGACTTCACTTCCAAAACAAGGATTCAAAGATAAAACTATAAAGTATTACAAAATGGCAACAGCAGATGTGACCGTTTGATCATGAGTCTTTGTGGAACCACACATGGCTAACATCCATGAAGCCAATGCTTTGCTTTCTCTCTGAAAAGGGTTTCCTGGAGACCAATGGTATGCTGCAGTAGAAGGTTTAAAATAGACTTGAGTTGCTGATCTAACATTAACGAGTTTGTTTAAGTAACAAATTCTTTGAGCCTCAGTTTTTAACAACAAAAAAAAATATCATTCCATGAATTGGTGAAGAGGAATAAATCATTATGGAGAAACAGTGGAAACAGTGTCAGACTTTATTTTTTGGGGCTCCAAAATCACTGCAGATGGTGACTGCAGCCATGAAATTAAAAGATGCTTACTCCTTGGAAGGAAAGTTATGACCAACCTAGATAGCATATTCAAAAGCAGAGACATTACTTTGCCAACAAAGGTCCATCTAGTCAAGGCTATGGTTTTTCTAGTAGTCATGTATGGATGTGAGAGTTGGACTGTGAGGAAGGCTGAGTGCTGAAGAATTGATGCTTTTGAACTGTGGTGTTGGAGAAGACTCTTGAGAGTCCCTTGGACTGCAAGGAGATCCAACCAGTCCATTCTGAAGGAGATCAGCCCTGGGATTTCTTTGGAGAGAATGATGCTAAAGCTGAAACTCCAGTACTTTGGCCACCTCATGCGAAGAGTTGACTCATTGGAGAAGACTCTGATGCTGGGAGGGGTTGGGGGCAGGAGAAGAAGGGGACGACAGAGGATGAGATGGCTGAATGGCATCACCGACTCGATGGACGTGAGTCTCAGTGAACTCTGGGAGTTGGTGATGGACAGGGAGGCCTGGTGTGCTGAGATTCATGGGGTCGCAAAGAGTCAGACACGACTGCGCGACTGAACTGAACTGAACTGAAAGTAACTCAATTTTGCCTTTTTTTTCCCCCCACTTGCTCTTCCTATCTACCTCAGCTCTTGAGACTGGGCAGTCTCTTTGCTTAAACTGAATTTAAAGGATTATGGAGACTGAGGAGTTTCAAATTTTGCAGTCTGAAGGCCTGAGAAACAAGAGATCCCAGTGATTTAAGTTCCCATCTGAGACTGAAGGCATGAGTGAACTGATGTCCCAACTTGTAGACCATCTGGCACAAAGCAAAGTCTCTCTTGTTCAGCCTTTTTTTCTATTCAGGCCTTCAAGAGATTGACTGAGGCCCTCTCAAATCGGGGAAGGCTGTCTGCTTTACTCAATCTACCCCTTCAACTGTTATTCTCATCCAGAAACACCATCATACATATCCAGAATAACATTTAAACAAATAAACCTGTGCACCTGTGGCCCAGTCAAGTCGACTCATGAAATTAACCATCATAGTAAGCACTGACTCCAAGCACCCTCAGTTCTCACCTGGTAGAAACCCCAGGGGAACAATGCTAAGGGGGGAACTTATCTGGCTACCAAAACCAACTGTTGTTTGTAGTTCATTATCAAAATATGAAACTTAGAATTCAGTAGCAATCTTTTTGTCGCATCAATGACAGCAACAAAGTGCAGCACCTTAAATAAAGCATGTGTCTGTGGTTTTAGGCAGATTTTGAATTATTTCAGTCTCTCTCTTTTTTCCCCTCCCCTGACCTCCAAATCTAAATTTGGCTTTAGTTTTCCTTGGTTTGCTTAACAAGTTTAAGACTGAGAACAGTATTCTGATAGTTTTTATGCTCAAAACTATACCAGATATTTTAGCATCTTACTGAGATAATTGACCACTGAGATTTGTTCTTTCTTGTTCTCATAAATTACTAATGACCCACCTATTTCTTGCTGTCACTGCTGGTTCTCTGATTTTGAACACAGGAAATTAATCTAATTTTAATTCTTTATTCTATCTTTTATACTATGTAGATATAGGTGTCTCCAAAGAAAATTAGTCTCATGCTAGAATATATTTAATAATTAGATTGAATTAATCACATTTTAGCAAATCAATCTTATTAAGAATCTAAAATTCAAGGGCAATGCAAAAAATATGACCAATAATAACTTGAAACTCCCATTTTTTCCAATAATTTTATTTATTTATTTAATATAAATTTATTTATTTTAATTGGAGGCTAACTACTTTACAATATTGTATTGGTTTTGTCATACATCAACATGAATCTGCCACGGGTGTACACGTGTTCCCCATCCTGAACCCCCCTCCCACCTCCCTCCCTGTACCATCCCTCTGGGTCATAACATTCTTTAAAAATAAAACTTGCTAATTATCAGATTTAGAACATAGCATCAGTGCATATGGGCTTACCTGGTGGCTTAGACAGTAAAGAATCTGCCTGTTATGCAAGAGACCCAGGTTTGATCCTTGGGTCAGGAAGATTCACTGGAGATGGGAATGGCAACCCATTCCAATATTCCTGCCTGGAGAATTCCATGGACTAAGGAGCCTAGAGGGCTACAGTCCGTGGGGTCGCAAAGAGTCAGACATGATATACAAACCTAATGAACTGATACATAAAACTATAAAATATAGTAATATCAATTTCTTAAGCCAACAAACCCTTGCCACATTCAGACACACAAACTAACAGAGAAGTCATGGCTTTAGAAAGTAACACATTCTACCCATCCTCATAGTTTTTTGACGTTATCTCTAATCATTTTAGAAACCAGCTGTATCATTAATCAATTAGCAAAGTTATTTGCATGGACTCCAATATATCATTTGGTATCTAAGTTCTTTTCTTATTAATCATAACAAGTTCAACTACTGGCTCCCAAATAAATCTATGCACATATGTAGACAAAGAGAATGAAGCAATTGGTAGTCTCTGATTTTAAGGTATTCAACAGAAAATCCATATTAACTCATATTATTTGATAGATCATCACCTTAATAAAAATCCAAAATTCCTTCTTTATGATGTATTTCTAGTGTGGGTTTACTTTGACCCACAGGGTAGCCATTAATTTTCTTCGACAAAATAACTGGCATACTATTTGGAAAAACTTATGTTCTACCACTACTATTACCAGGAGTTTTAAGTCCTCTCCCTGCTGGCACAATAATGACCAGTTACTAATAGGACTCTCCTGGCTCTGGCTGTCTTCCCTGAGCAGGCAAATGGTCAATTTTCTGAGAAAGAGATTATGCATTGTTATTGAAACCTGAAAAAAGAAAAAAAAAAAAACAAAAACACTTTTTTGTTTGTTTGTTTTTGCTTATCTAAAACAGAATATTTATTTCCTGAAAATAAAAAGCTCAATAACATGAAAGACCAAGTACTCATTTTTGACACATTCTGCTTCCAGGGAATAAGGGTCAGTTTGTTTCCATGCTAAAGCTACCATGGCCACTTTTTCAAGCAGAGACAAGACATTTTACATCAAAGGCATTAAGCGCCCCTAGCAGAGGACTGAAGCAATAGAGACCTAAAGAAATGTTGCCTTGAGGCATATAATCCTATTAGTTGATCAACTCTTTAAGTATGTCCTTGTATATAGGTCATGGTCCTTATCCTAAATGTGAGGCTTTACAAGGAACACCTTGCTTCATAGGATTAATTCTTATTTCTCTCCCACTATGGAAATCTCAGCCTCGGAACTACTCCTTCAAACACACCTGTCTGTCAGCATGCTATTGTTTTTGTAAGAAAACTATAGTAAGTATTCAAATTCAGCTTAAGTTGGAGCACTAAATTTTAGGCCATGCAACTGCAAATTTAGACCAAGCTACTCTGCTTTCTCTTCTTCTCTGAGACTGACATCCTGACCACTCGGGGTACTCAGGGGCCAACTTGCCTGCCAATGGACCAGACCCAGCGGCCGCAACTGGGACCCTTTTATCCCTGGTCTCCTACTGACGCGGACAACCA
This sequence comes from Bos indicus x Bos taurus, assembly GCF_003369695.1. NCBI lineage: Eukaryota > Metazoa > Chordata > Mammalia > Artiodactyla > Bovidae > Bos > Bos indicus x Bos taurus. The sequence continues at coordinate 20,962,280 of NC_040103.1, read as the reverse complement.
GCCAAAGTGCCCTGACCAGCCCCTACAGTGGATTGGTCTATAGAGAAGACAGCTGATGTGATCTCACCTTAAAATGATGCTCAAGCAGGAGAAACTACACTACACCAGGATGAGAAGATGACAACATCAGAGGTAGACAGCTTGCCCAAGATGCTGGACCTGATTTGTATGATCATTTATGTTTTCCCGACTTCTTAGACCTCTGCATATAAATCAAATGCTTTTCTATCATAGGCCTGATTCTATGCTAGTTTTAGAAATCAATTCAATTGTTGGGTTTGTGGCCAATTACCTGTGTCTAGTTCTGGGTTACCTTGTTAAATTTCTCTACTACAAGACTCTAACTGGTTGGCCCTAGGAAAATTTACTTTAAAAAAAATTTATAGTCATATTCAGGTTACTGTGATATTACTAGATGGGATCCCCTCACTGGGCCAATTAATTATGCCTGCTCTGACTCTGGCCATAAATTTGAGCTTTTTTTCTATTACTCAAGCTCAATCAGAGCAACAAGAAAAGTTTCAGCAAAGGAGGAAAAAATCTCCCACAATTATGGGATGGATTTATATAGATAACACCAGGCTATGATAATTTAGGTTTAAGGTCTCCTCTGTGTTGGAAACAATTAGATCATACTAAGGGCAGACACACTGAAACCATACTCACAGAAAACTAGTCAATCTAATCACACTAGGACCACAGCCTTGTCTAACTCAATGAAACTAAGCCATGCCCGTGGGGCAACCCAAGATGGGTGGGTCATGGTGGAGAGATTTGACAGAATGTGGTCCAGTGGAGAAGGGAATGGCAAACCACTTCAGTATTCTTGCCTTGAGAGCCACATGAACAGTATGAAAAGGCAAAATGATAGGATACTGAAAGAGGAACTCCCCAGATCAGTAGGTTGCCCAATATGCTACTGGAGATCAATGGAGAAATAACTCCAGAAATAATGAAGGGATGGAGTCAAAGCAAAAATCATACCCAGCTGTGGATGTGACTGGTGATAGAAGCAAGGTCTGATGCTGTACAGAGCAATATTGCATACGAACCTGGAATGTCAGGTCCATGAATCAAGGCAAATTGGAAGTCGTCAAATAAGAGATGGCAAGAGTGAATGTCGACATTCTAGGACTCAGCGAACTGAAATGGATTGGAATGGGTGAATTTAACTCAGATGACCATTATATCTACTACTGCAGGCAGAATTCCCTCCAAAGAAATGGAGTAGCCATCATGGTCAACAAACGAGTCCAAATTGCAATTTGGATGCAATCTCAAAATTGGATGCAATCTCAAAAACAACAGATTGATCTCTGTTCGTTTCCAAGGCAAACCATTCAATATCACAGTAATCCAAGTCTATGCCCCAACCAGTAACACTGAAGAAGCTGAAGTTGAATGGTTCTATGAAGATCTACAAGAACTTTTAGAATTAACATCCAAAAAAGATGTCCTTTTCATTATAGGGGACTGGAATGCAAAACTAGGAAGTCAAGAAACACCTGGAGTAACAGGCAAATTTGGCTTTGGAATACAGAATGAAGCAGGGCAAAGACTAATAGAGTTTTGCCAAGAAAATTCACTGGTCATAGCAAACACCCTCTTCCAACAACACAAGAGAAGACTCTACACATGGACATCACCAGATGGTCAATACCGAAATCAGATTGATTATATTCTTTGCAGCCAAAGATGGAGAAGCTCTATACAGTCAACAAAAACAAGACTGGGAGCTGACTGTGGCTCAGATTATGAACTCCGTATTGCCAAATTCAGACTTAAATTGAAGAAAGTGGGGAAAACCACTAGACATTCAGGTATGACCTAAATCAAATCCCCTATGATTATACAGTGGAAGTGAGAAATAGATTTAAGGGCCTAGATCTGATAGGTGGAGTGCCTGATGAACTATGGAATGAGGTTCATGACATTGTACAGGAGACAGGGATCAAGACCATCCCCATGGAAAAGAAATGCAAAAAAGCAAAATGGCTGTCTGGGGAGACCTTACAAATAGCTGTGAAAAGAAGAGAAGCAAAAAGCAAAGGAGAAAAGGAAAGATATAAGCATCTGAATGCAGAATTCCAAAGAATAGCAAGAAGAGATAACAAAGCCTTCCTCAGCGATCAATGCAAAGAAATAGAGGAAAACAACAGAATGGGAAAGACTAGGGATCTCTTCAAGAAAATCAGAGATACCAAGGGAACAGCTCATGCAAAGATGGGCTCGATAAAGGACAGAAAAGGTATGGACCTAACAGAAGCAGAATATATCAAGAAGAGGTGGCAAGAATACACAGAAGAACTGTACAAAAAAGATCTTCATGTCCCAGATAATCACGATGGTGTGATCACTGACCTAGAGCCAGACATCCTGGAATGTGAAGTCAAGTGGGCCTTAGAAAGCATCACTATGAACAAAGCTAGTGGAGGTGATGGAATTCCAGTTGAGCTCTTTCAAATCCTGAAAGATGATGCTGTGAAAGTGCTGCATTCAATATGCCAGCAAATTTGGAAAACTCAGCAGTGGCCACAGGACTGAAAAAGGTCAGTTTTCATTCCAATTCCGAAGGAAAACAATGCCAAAGAATTCTCAAACTACCGCACAATTGCACTCATCTCACACGCTAGTAAAGTAATGCTCAAAATTCTCCAAGCCAGGCTTCAGCAATATGTGAACTGTGAACTTCCTGATGTTCAAGCTGGTTTTAGAAAAGGCAGAGGAATCAGAGATCAAATTGCCAACATCTGCTGGATCATAGAAAAAGCAAGAGAGTTCCCGAAAAACATCTATTTCTGCTTTATTGGCTATGCCAAAGCCTTTGACTGTGTGGATCACAAAATCACAAGATCATAAGAAACTGTGGGAAATTCTGAAAGAGATGGGAATACCAGACCACCTGACCTGCCTCTTGAGAAATCTGTATGCAGGTCAGGAAGCAACAGTTAGAACTGGACATAGAACAACAGACTGGTTCCAAATAGGAAAAGGAGTACGTCAAGGCTGTATATTGTCACCCTGTTTATTTAACTTATATGCAGAGTACATCATGAGAAATACTGAACTGGAAGAAACACAAGCTGGAATCAAGATTGCCGGGAGAAGTATCAATAACCTCAGATATGCAGATGACCCCACCCTTATGGCAGAAAGTAAAGAGGAACTCAAAATCCTCTTGATGAAAGTGAAAGTGGAAAGTGAAAAAGTTGGCTTAAAGCTCAACATTCAGAAAATGAAGATCATGGCATCTGATCCCATCACTTCATGGCAAACAGATGGGGAAACAGTGGAAACAGTGGCTGACTTTATTTTTTGGGCTCCAAAATCACTGCAGATGGTGACTGCAGCCATGAAATTAAAAGACACTTACTCCTTGGAAGGAAAGTTATGTCCAACTTAGATATCATATTCAAAAGCAGAGACATTACTTTGCCAACAAAGGTCCGTCTAGTCAAGGCTATGGTTTTTCCAGTGGTCATGTATGGATGTGAGAGTTGGATTGTGAAGAAGGCTGAGCACCGAAGAATTGATGCTTTTGAACTGTGGTGTTGGAGAAGACTCTTGAGAGTCCCTTGGACTGCAAGGAGATCCAACCAGTCCATTCTGAAGGAGATCAGCCCTGGATTTTCTTTGGAACGAATGATGCTAAAGCTGAAACTCCAGTACTTTGGCCACCTCATGTGAAGAGTTGAGTCATTGGAAAAGACTCTGATGCTGGGAGGGATTGGGGGCAGGAGGAGAAGGGGATGACAGAAGATGAGATGGCTGGATGGCATCACTGACTCGATGGACATGAGTCTCAGTGAACTCCGGGAGTTGGTTCAGGGAGGGCCTGGTGTGCTGTGATTCATGGGGTCGCAAAGAGTCGGATACTACTGAGCGACTGAACTGAACTGAACTCTGCTTTCATTCATATAAATTTAAGTTTAGTATAAAACTTAAATGTTTTGAGGTATAATATCTTTAGACTCCTAAAGAATGGTCTCAGAATTATTGAATAATTATCCACTATATGCCAGACATTGTATTAATTGCTTTCCACAGTACCTCTCACTGATTTTCCTGATGGCTCTATTAGCTTGCTGTTTAGAAGAGAAATCCAGAGGATCATAAAGGTAGTGACATACAAGGAAAGTGCGCAGAATATAGAATTGATAGGAGTTTCATATTCAAAATGCCAGTATTCAAAATCAATTCAGTGAATAAAGAACATGAAAATTGAAAAAGTTTACAATCTCTGTGATAAAGTGATAAAGTGGTATGAAAATAGTAATACCTACTTCACCGATTTGGAGTTAAGTGAGTAAATACATGTAAAGGACTTAGAAGAGTATCAGGCATTTTTTAACATTCCAGAAATGTTAGCTATTACTAAATCTAAGATGGGCTTCCCAGATGGCAGTAGTGGTAAGGAACCCATCTGCCAATGCAGGGAACTCAGGAATGTGAGTTCCATCCTTAGATCAGGAAGAACCCCTAGAGAAAGAAATGGCTTCACTCCAGTATTCTTGTCTGGAAAATTACATGGACAGAGGAACCTAGTGAGCTCCTCCATGGAGTCGCAAAGAGTGGGACACGCCTGTGTGAGCACACACACACTATCTTAGATTGCATAGCTAGATGGTGACAGAATAGTTAAATCAACCTCTTTCTGACTAAGAACAGGAGAGGGCAGGTGTCATGCTACCCAGGGATATATAAACAACACTTGTCTCTTCTAACACCCCAATAAGCAGAAACAAACATTAAAATATTGTAAAGTATTATGAACGTACAAAATGATGATCTTAAATGCTTGTGCAAAATGTGATAGATGTTTATAATTAAACAAATTAAACACTGCAATTTATTTATTATTATTTTTATTTTTTATTTTTTATTTTTTTTTGTTCAAGCTGGGTTTTTTTTTTATTTTAAATTTTTAAAAGAAATTTTTTTTTATTTTTTATTATTTTTTAAATTTTTTATTCCTTTATTTCTCATGTGTTCCCCATCCTGAACCCTCCTCCCTCCTCCCTCCCCATACCATCCCTCTGGGTCGTCCCAGTGCACCAGCCCCAAGCATCCAGCATCGTGCATTGAACCTGGACTGGCATCTCGTTTCATACATGACATTTAACATGTTTCAATGCCATTCTCCCAAATCTTCCCACCCTCTCCCTCTCCCACAGAGTTTTTAAACTTTAATTACTTTTAATGGGCATGTGATGGGATATAAGCTGACACCTGTTTTGAAATGAATAATTTAACTTGTTTGAGTTTTCTTTTGCTCATATTGTGAGAGAATTTCCCCAGTATGGAATTCAAGTATTACCATCACGTCCAGGTCACCAAGCTTCATAAGCTGCTCTTTGGGGGATATCTGTGTTTCAGCCATGGTTTGGACACTGTCATATTTAAGTTCTCTAATATATGGTACTTCATAAGGATTCCCAGCTGGCTCAGTGGTAAAGAATCTGCCTGCCAATGCAGGAGATGTGCGTTTGATCCCTGGGTGGGGAAGATCCCCTGGAGAAGAAAATGGCAACCCACTTCAGTATTCTTGCCTGGGAAATCCCATGGGCATAGGAGCCTAGCAGCCACAGTCCATGAGATCACGAAGAGTTGGACACGACTGAGAAATTGAACAAGCATGCACACACAGTACTTCATAAAAGGGCCAAAAAGGTTATTGGAAAGCCAGGAGTGATAGGACTATCACGAGGAAAAGTAAAAGCAGTGCAGAAGACTGGGAAGCAAAGAAAAGAGAGAGTATCCAGATGCTAGAAGCCCTCATACCTCATATAACCAAATGCATTTCCACAAAATCTACTCTGTGTAGGAGCCTGTCTTCTCTCCCTTTCTGTCTCCTCCCCAGGAGAACCTGAACCCTTCCCAGATAAATTCCTTTTTGTTTTTTTTTTAGATTCTAAAGTGAATTTTATTTTTTAATATGGATTCATTTTTTTTTTAAGATCAATGGTGATGCATCTGTGAAACCTGAATCATGAGTACAGCATTTAAGTTGTTTTAAGTTATTTTTAGGACTCAAGCAAACAATGTTATCCCAGTTCTTTGGACAGTTGAAATTAATATATTTATGAGGTACATAATATGACCAGGAGATAGAGATATAATTTAACAGGATATAAATTGATTCTCTGGTTATATCTGAAAGAACATAGTAAATATGATTTTTAAAGGATCTAATATTTATTCATTTAGCATCAAGAACTGTTTATTTGGTGATTTCTACATACTTCTTAGTGTACAATTAAGCTGCACAGAATATACACCTTTAAGAGACTTAAAACTAAATAAAACTATAAGTCAGCCAGTGATTAAATGCCTAATGATATACAAACAACAAATATTAATTATTCAAGGGCAGGGGAAGAGAAATCAATAGAGTGTCAGGCAGGAAGTGGTCCTTGAATTTGACTTCACAGAGTATAGAAGATTACAAAACTATGTAAGATCAAGAGGGAGTGGGAGCAGCGATGGCCCTGGCTGAGTGAATCCTCCCCACCGTTTTTCAATTTCCATTAATGTACTCATCACCAGGCGACAGGGGGACCCTGGAGAGGGAATTCCCACTCTTGCTCTTGGAAGTCAAACTGATTTAAAGAATAAGTCAATAAAATTAGTCAATTTCAGGAAATTGACAAAAATGTACATATAATTGACTTTTTAAATTTCTGATAAATTCATCTTAATTCTTCATCTGAAGAATCAGAAATTATATTAAGAACTAATAAAAGAAAATCCTGTATGACATTATTTATTGCTTTTAATTTGTATACTCTTGCTCATTCTCTTCACCAGAACTAAAATCTAATTATAAAACTCCTCTTTTAAATTTTTATTTTCTTCATTATTAATAATGATTTACAATAAGGTCCTCTATTGAGCATTTGTAAAGTTAGGTCATATACTGGGTAAATTGTGTATTTTATCTTTTTTGTTAGCTTTCTTTGCAAAGCTTATGTTCATTTGCCTCAGTTTTAAAATAATTTCTTCCAATTGAGCATTTACATCATTCTAACTCATCTTTGGAATGAATAAATTTTCAATGAATGTTTTAGTCTCTATTCAACTTCTATGTAATTGTGTGTGCCTTCCCAAAGAAAGATTCTCTCTTTTCTACTTTGTTCATCATTAATTATATATTTTCCTTTATGAAAAGATCTTGACATCATTTTTTCTTTGAGCTATTTTATTTGTGCCTTTATGCTATTTAACATAGCTGTATTGTGTGTATTATATATAACATTTTGTGTGACATATTTATTGCTGCACCCATAGCTAAGCTTTTCTGCTGGGTGGCTGTTATTTTGTAATGAGTTTGAACACAGAACAAGTAATGTGATGTATCTTTGACCTCATTTTATTTTCCAAAATATTTGAAATTATCAACCTCTAAATCTCTTCCTTCATCATGTCTAATATGTTGCTCATATTCCCTATTGCTTCATATTAGTCTTCATATTAGAAATCGCTCAAACGTTCATCCCTTTCAGCAGTCTTTCTATAATATCATCTCTGTTAATTGTCCTAGTTTATTTAACTTGATTTCCCCTTTTTTCAAGGAAAGCTAGTTTTTAGTAGACTTTATTTTGGGCTGTTCTTCAGTCTCATTGTATTTATTTAAGATGCTGTTTATTTTCTCTTTCTAACTGTATTTTATTCTTAACATTTGCTTGTATATGTACAAATCTGTATATATACAGATCTCCCTGGACTTGCCATGGAGTAATGTCCTAATAAACCCATTGTGAGGGCTTTCCGGGTGGTGCTAGTGGTTAAAAAAAAAAAGAAAAACTTGTCAGCTTATGCAGGAGACATAAGAGAGGTGGGTTCAATCCCTAGGTCAGGAAGATCCCTTGGAGGAGGACATGGCAACCCACTACAGTATTCCTGCCTGGAGAATCCCATGGACAGAGGAGCCTGGCAAGCTAAAAGAGTCCATACCATCACAAAGAATTGGACACAACTGAAGCAAATAGGAAAAGGAGTACATCAAGGCTGTATATTGTCACCCTGCTTATTTAACTTATATGCAGAGTACATCATGAGAAACGCTGGGCTGGAAGAAGCACCAGCTGGAATCAAGATTGCCAGGAGAAATATCAATAACCTCAGATATGCAGATGACACCACCCTAATGGCAGAAAGTGAAGAGGAACTAAAAAGCCTCTTGATGAAAAAGGAGAGTGAAAAAGTTGGCTTAAAGCTCAACATTCAGAAAATGAAGATCATAGCACCCGGTCCCATTACTTCATGGGAAATAGATGAGGAAACAGGGGAAACAGTGGCAGACTGTATTTTTGGGGAGCTCCAAAATCACTGCAGATGGTGACTGCAGCCATGAAATTAAAAGACACTTACTCCTTGGAAGGAAAGTTATGACCAACCTAGATAGCATATTGAAAAGCAGAGACATGACTTTGCCAACAAAGGTCTGTCTAGTCAAGGCTATGGTTTTACCAGTGGTCATGTGTGGATGTGAGAGTTGGACTGTGAAGAAAGCTGAGTGCTGAAGAATTGATGCTTTTGAACTGTGGTGTTGGAGAAGACTCTTGAGAGTCCCTTGGACTGCAAGGAGATCCAACCAGTCCATTCTAAAGGAGATCAGCCCTGGGATTTCTTTGGAAGGAATGATGTTGAAGCCAAAACTCCAGTATTTTGGCCACCTCATGTGAAGAGTTGACTCATTGGAAAAGACCCTGATGCTGGGAGGGATTGGGGGCAGGAGGAGAAGGGGACGGCAGAGGATGAGATGGCTGGATGGCATCACTGACTGGATGGACATGAGTTTGAGTGAATTCCGGGAGTTGGTGATGGACAGGGAGGCCTGGCGTGCTGTGATTCATGGGGTCTCAAAGAGTTGAACATGACTGAGCGACCGAATTGAACTGAACTGAAGCAATTTGGCATTCAACACCCTATTGTGAGTTGCAAATACCATAAAAGTGTGTTTAAAACATGTAACCTACCAATCATAGCTTAGCTTCAACTACCTAAAACGTGGTCAGAACATTTACATTAGCTTTCAGTTGGGCAAAATCATCTAACAAAGCCTAGTTTTTAATAAAGTACATCTCATGTAATTTATTGAATACAGGACTGAAAGTAAAAAAAACAGAATGGTGGTATGGGTACAGGATGGTTTTAAGTGTGTCAGTTCTTTGCCCTCATCATTGCATGGCCAACTAGTTACTGTGGCTGCTGCCACTGCCCAGCATCGGAGAGACTGTCCTGCTGCATATTGCTAGTCTGAGGAAAAAATCAAAAGTAAAATTTTGACATACTGTTTCTACTGAATGTCATTACTTTTACAACATTGTAAAGTTGAATATCATGAGTGCAAATAAGTCAGAGATAGTAGTTGTGCTTTCATTGATATATATATTGGAGATGAATGAAAGTAAAATCATGCTAGATTTAAAGTATAATTATGATCAGTTCAGTTCAGTTCAGTCACTCAGTCATGTCCAACTCTTTGCAGCCCATGAACTGCAGCACGTCAGGCTTCCCTGTCCTTCACTGACTCCAAGAGCTTGCTCCAATGCATGTCCATGAAGTTGGTGATGCCATTTAACCATCTCATCCTCTGTTGTCCCCTTCTCCTCCTGCCTTCAATCTTTCCCAGCATTAGTGTCTTTTCCAAGGAGTCAGTTCTTCGCATCAGGTGGCCAAAGCATTGGAGCTTCAGTTTCAGCATCAGTCCTTCCAATGAATATTCAGGACTGATTTCCTTTAGGATACACATGCAAATTATTTATTTATTTATTTATTTATTATTTCTATCTGGGAAACAGCTCTTTGAAAAAACCCTTCCTGTTTATTTATCTTATCTATATCTTTAGGGATGGCCTGATGCACTGCCATAAGCAGGCACTATTGTATCCCAATTTCACATATCAAAAATAAATTCACACAAATATTTATTATAGAAGACACCTGGCTAGACATTTATCATGATAAAAAATGCATAAAACATATCCACTACTTGTAGGATCTTTAAATACAGTTGCAATCTCCTGATATGTATGATGGATTAATTTGCATCATCAGTCATTTAACAGGAACCCCCAGATGTGGGTGTTACTGTGATATTCATTCTTTCATAGTCACAGAAAGGAGAGAACTCTCTCCTCAGAAGGTAGTCAAGAAAAAATGTTCCAAGACTTTGAAAAATTAAAAGATGTGGAAAGACTGGAGCAGAATTCATAGGCTCAAAGACTTTTAGAAACCACACAGGTAATAGAAATCTATGGGATGCTCAAGGTGTAATAAACTAGTGTTGAGCTATTTGCATTTTCATGGAGCCAAAAGTATGACATACTGCCTTACTGTTCTAATTTTTTTTATTGTAAAATAAAACCCAGATCCAGAAAACATGCAAAAGAAACTGTTGTTTAATTAAATATGAATCACAACCATATCAGTCCATTCCAGAATCATCTTGAATATCTCTTAATGCAGACATGGAATTGGTCATTTCTCAAAGAAACCCTAGGCTTACCTTTCTTTCTCCCTCTCTCCCATCCTCCCTCCCTCTCTTCTTTCCTGCCTTCCTTCCTTCCTTCTTTCTTTTCTTCCTCCTAGTAGAAAATAGCACCTGAAGATGCTAATCTGAGGTTAGAATGCTAGGAAAGCTCACCGTCATGGGATTAGTCATTGTTTCTTGTCCTTTTTAATGATAGAGTTGAAGAATATATAGTTTATTCTGATGTTTTCAATTCAAATTCAAGACTATAAACTTTTTAATTAACCTCTTTTATATCTGTGTCTTCCCTGACTTATACTAACAGTCTCATATTAAGCAGTCTCAACTAATAATGATTACTAAAAACAGTTAAGATTTTGTTGTTTGAATACTTTGTCTTCATTTTCCCACTTTATATGGCCCCATACAAATATTATAGATACATACTCTTTCTCCTTAAATTCTCATTGAATGTTAAGTTCACATGTAACTATATATTCTTACTACCAGGGCTCATGTTGAGGTCTTTCTTTTTATTTCATTGTCTGCAGCTCATTATTTAGTAGATTTTTTGGAAAAGGAACCATAGGAAAATAATTCTCTGAGATCTTATGTGTTTGCACTCTTTATACTTGAAGGTCAGTTTTGCTGGATATAAAATCATTATCATATTTTCTTTGAGTATTTTGAATATTTTACACCACTTTGTTTTCTGGTATAAACGATTTCTGCTGAAAAATCTGATGAGATTCTACTGTCTTCCTGCATATCTTTTTTTTTTTTTAACTTTACAATATTGCATTGGTTTTGCCATATATCAACATGAATCCGCCACGGGTATACACGTGTTCTGCATCCTGAACCCTCCTCTCTCCTCCCTCCCCATACCATCCCTCTGGGTCGACCCAGTGCACCAGCCCCAAGCATCCAGTATCATGCATCAAACCTGGACTGGCAACTCGTTTCATATATGATATTCTACATGTTTCAATGCCATTCTCCCATATCATCCCACCCTCTCCCTCTTTGAATCAGTTCTAATGAGGTGAATGAAACTGGAGCCTATTATACAGAGTGAAGTAAGCCAGAAAGAAAAACACCAATACAGTATACTAATGCATATCTTTTAAATCACGTGTTCATTTTGTGAGGCAACCAAGGGATATTTTTCCTTCCTTTTTTAAAATTCAATAATTTTACTAAAATTTGTCTTGGCCCTGGTCTTCTTGCAAGTGATATTTTCATATTCATGTAGTGTTCTTTAATTTGTGCCTCAGATATTAATTTGGGTTTCCCAGCTGGTGCTAGTTATAAAGAATCATCCTGTCAATGCAGCAGACTCAGGAGATGTGGGTTCAATACCTGGGTTGGAAGATCCCCTGGAGTTGGAAATGGCAACCCCTTCTGGTATTCTTGCCTGGAAAATTCTATGGACCGAAGAGACTGGCAAACTATAGTCCATGAGGCCACAAAGAATCATACATGACTGAGCAAATGAGCACTGCACCCACAATGCACAAATATTAATTAAAATTAATGTTACTTATGAAATCTTTCTTGGACTATATATTTTATTATTTGTTCTAACCCCTTGTTTTGGCTATCTCAGGAATTCCTGTTATCTATATGCGGCATGTTCAATGCTTTATTATGTGTCCCTCTCTTTTACATCTTTTTCCTTTAAAAAAGGAAAATATCTTAGTCTTATATTTTATTTTGTTTGCAAAATTTTCCCTTGTCTCATCTTTTATTTATTTTGAGACATTACCTTTTATGATTAGTCAATCCTGTGTTCTTTCTAATTTCATCTTTATTTCAGAATGATTTTTGATTTCATTTTCAGCTCTTTCTTGAGTTCTGCCATTGCATTTCTGTACTTCATTTCCAGAAAAATTTTTCAGGCTTTGATCATATCTCTTTCATGCTCTCTTTGTACATGGACATGCTGCTCTGTATTTTTCCATAATAACTTTTTAAAGGGATTTGATTGCAATAATTCTTTGTAACTTTTTACATGAATTTGATATGAATCCAATTTTCCAGGATTTTTAGAAGGAAATCTAAAATAGCTTTCTTTTGAGCTTATAATCTTTTTTTTTTTTTTTTTTTGGTTGAGCGAAAGACCTTTTTACTTTTATTTTTGCCTTTATCCATTGAATTTATTTTTCTAAATTCACTTTTTTTTTTCCCTTGGAATTTGGATCTTTTTTTTTTTTCTTTAATAGAAAATTATTTAATTAGTATACATGTGTTCCCCATCCTGAACCCTCCTCCCTCCTCCCTCTCCACACCATCCCTCTGGGTCGTCCCAGTGCACCAGCCCCAAGCATCCAGCATCGTGCATTGAACCTGGACTGGCATCTCGTTTCATACATGACGTTTCACATGTTTCAATGCCATTCTCCCAAATCTTCCCACCCTCTCCCGCTCCCACAGAGTCCATAAGACTGTTCTATACATCAGTGTCTCTTTTGCTGTCTCGTATACAGGGTTATCGTTACCATCTTTCTAAATTCCATATATATGCGTTAGTATACTGTATTGGTGTTTTTCCTTCTGGCTTACTTCACTCTGTTGAAGTACAGTTGGTTTAAAATATTATTACTACTTACTTTTAAAGGATTGATCAAATTACTTTTTTAATTTTACAAAGCTCCTTCTTACATTGTTTTATATTAATATAATGCTTAAAATATATTGTAACCCATATTTTATTCTCTTTCCCCTTTTATTTTCCTCACTGCCTGATAATTTAGTTCAAAAGTCTTTAGGTGAGGCCAAAAAAGTATATATTGGTGGGAAAGTTGGCCCTGGTTTCATGTTTTACACTCAACAGCTTAAAATATTTATACAGTTGCTCATAATGACACAACTCACAGTTGCTTCTGGTTGGGTCATTACTTTACAGTAGTTACATATTTATTTTAAATTCTGATAAGTTTAGACCAAGAAGAACATTTGTTGTCACAGTTAGTATTCGTTACAGATACCTCTGTCTGGGGGGAAAAAATTGCATTAAAAATTTTCTATGTGTTGTATGTGTTGTGTACTATGCATAATATTTTATAATAGTGTTCCTATGGAAATATACAGAGAGATTGGAAATTGCATAAAACTGATTTATTTTAAAATAAGTAATTATTAATACAATGATAACTCACTGAACAATTTATGTATATCAGTTAACTGAAACTTTAAGATGTGATTCCATTTTCACTTCCTACCTGTCTTCCTTTTCTTGCATGCATTTATTAATAAGATTCTAATAGAATAAAATTTCATGATGTCTCACATAATGTTTGTAAAATAGAGTAGATTATTAATTCAGTCATAATGTTAGAAAAATGCAGTGGAGTTCTTCAACTAAACACTGTCTTTAACACCTCAAGTTGTAATGCATAATATGAAATTGTAACTGGTGACCATGTTTCTGTGGGGAGATGATGTAGTATAGTTTAAACATTTTTCATTTTATTTCTCCAACTTAATATGGGAAAATAAAATGAAGATCATTGGAAAAAGAAATATTAATGTGTAACTCAGTCTCTTAGATGGAGAAGGAAACGGCAACCCACTCCAGTATTCTTGCCTAGAAAATCCTGTGGCCAGAGGAGCCTGGTGGGCTGCTGTCCATAGGGTCGCATAGTGTTGGACACGACTGAAGCGACTTAGCAGGCATGCATACATTGGAGAAGGAAATGGCAAGCCACTCCAGTATTCTTGCCTGGAGAATCCCAGGGACAGAAGAGCCTGGTGGCTGCTGTCTATGGGGTCACATAGAGTCGGACATGACTGAAGCGACTTAGCAGCAGCAGCAGCAGTCTCTTAGATACCAGATATTTGAAGAAAAACTTGGCAAAAACAACATCCAATTTATAAGATAATACATATGTACTTGTGTTGCTGGTCTTTTACTTTAATGTTTGGCCAAAGTGAAACCTCTGCAACAATTATGCTATGTGATTCCAAATACAATCATCCTTCCAATGGAGTTATTTCCAGTCCTCAGGATCAGAAAAGTCAAGATTGCATAACGTTTTTTAAGGTTAATTCAATTACCTGATGAATTTTCTCTTTTATGTTCATTAAAAACTTAGCAAAACTATATTTTTATGGTATTAGAGAACATCCTCCCACTTCTAGTTTGCACTGATGCTGTTTGGTTACTTCCCCGTATCTGCCTCTTTGCAACCCAATGGAGTACAGCCCATCAGACGCCTGTGTCCATGGGATTTCCCAGGCAAGAATACTGAAGTGGGTTGCCATTCCATTCTCCAGTGGATCTTTCTTATTGAGGGATCCAAACCAGGCCTCCTGCATTTCAGGCAGATTCTTTACCATCAAGCAATCAGGGAATCAAGCACTGTACCTTATATGTCTAAAATAATAATGAAAAAAGAAATAGTATTATAATCACTATCATCACTGCAACTTTGCAAATCCTCTATTCTTGTTATTTTGAAGTATGTGCTCTAACTTGAGACAGCTAATATTTAAATTAAATATGAAAGGCTGATAGATCTGAGTCCATTTAGTAGTTTAGGAGTCTATTGCATCAAAAGAAATTAGCGAACTGAGGATAAGGAATACTGGTTGTTCTTAGATCTCTTTTGATTACAACCCTTAGAGCATAAGTGCTCACTGTGGCTATGATATCCCTGACATCAGCTAAAAGCTAAAGTTCAGAAGAGAATCACAAAGGAAGGTAATGAAATTTCCATCAGTTCAGTTCAGTTCAGTTCAGTCACTCAGTTCAGTCCGACTCTTTAAGACTCCATGAACGGCAGCACGAAAGGCATCCCTGTCCATCACCAACTCCCAGAGTTTGCTCAAACTCATGTCCATTGAGTTCGTGATGCCATCCAACCATCTCATCCTCTGTTGTACCTTTTCCTCCCACCTTCAGTCTTTCCCAGCATGAGGGTCTTTCCCAGTGAGTCAGTTCATCCCATCAGGTGGCCAAATATTGGAGTTTCAGCTTTAGCATCAGTCCTTTCAATGAATATTCAGGACTGATTTCCTTTAGGATGGACTGGTTGGTTTTTCTTGCTGTCCAAGGGACTCTCAAGCATCTACTCCAACAACACAGTTCAAAAGCATCAATTCTTCAGCATGTGCTTTCTTTATAGTCCAACTCTCACATCCATACATGACTACTGGAAAAATTATAGCTTTGACTAGATGGACCCTTGTTGGCAAAGTAATGTCTCTGCTTTTGAATATGCTGTCTAGGTTGGTCATAACTTTCCTTCCAAGGAGTAAGCGTCTTTTAATTTCATGGCTGCAGTCACCATCTGCAGTGATTTTGGAGCCCCCAAAAATAAAGTCTGACACTGTTTCCATTGTTTGCCCATCTATTGGCCATGAAGTGATGGAGTCAGATGCCATGATTTTAGTTTTCTAAATGTTGAGTTTTAAGCCAAAATTTTCACTCTCCTCTTTCACTTTCATTAAGAGGCTCTTTAGTTCTTCACTTGTTGCCATAAGGGTGGTGTCATTTGCATATCTGAAGTTATTGATATATCTCCCGGCAATCTTGATCCCAGCTTGTGCTTCATCCAGCCCAGTGTTTCTCATGACATACTCTGTATAGAAGTTAAATAAGCAGGGTGACAATATACAGCCTTGACGTACTCCTTTCCTTATTTGGAACCAGTCTATTGTTCCACATCCAGTTCTAAATGTTGTTTCTTGACTTACATACAGATTTCTCAGGAGGCAGGTCAGATGATCTGGTATTCCCTCCTCTTTAAGAACTTTCCACAGTTTGCTGTGATCCACACAGTCAAAGGCTTTGGCATAGTCAGTAAAGCAGAATTAGATGTTTTTCTGGAACTCTCTTGCTTTTTTGATGATCCAACGGATGTTGGTATATTGATCTCTGGTTTCTCTGCCTTTTCTAAAACCAGCTTGAACATCTGGAAGTTCAGGGTTCACGTACTGTTGAAGCCTGGCTTGGAGAATTTTGAGCATTACTTGCTAGTGTGTGAGATGAGTACAATTGTGCAATAGTTTGAGCATTCTTTGGCATTGTTTTTCTTTGGGATTAGAATGAAAACTGACCTTTTCCAGTCCTGTGGCCACTGCTGAGTTTTCCAAATTTGCTGGCATATTGAGTGCAACACTTTCACAGCATCATCTTTCAGGATTTGAAATAGCTCAACTGGAATTCCATCACCTCCACTAGCTTTGTTCATAGTGATTCTTCCTAAGGCCCACTTGACTTTGCATTCCAGGATGTCTGGCTCTAGGTGATTGATCACACCATCGTGATTATCTGGGTCATGAAGATCTTTTTTGTATAGTTCTTTTGTATAGATCTTCTGTATAGTTCTTCTATAGTGTATACTTGCCACCTCTTCTTAATATCTTCTGCTTCTGTTAGGTCCATACCATTTCTGTCCTTTATTGAGCCCATCTTTGCATGAAGTGTTCCCTTGATATCTCTAATATTCTTGAAGAGATCTCTAGTCTTTCCCATTCTATGTTTTTCCTTTATTTCTTTGCACTGATCACTGAGGAAGGCTTTGCTATCTCTCCTTGCTATTCTTTGGAACTCTGCATTCAAATGGGTATATCTTTCCTTTTTTCATTTGCCTTTTGCCTCTCTTTTCACAATTATTTGCAAGGCCTCCTCAGACCTTATGGTAATGTAAGTACCTTATGGTAATGTAAGTTTCCATGTTACTCTCTCCATACATCTCACTCTCTCATCTCCACAAGTCCATAAGTCTATTCTCTATGTCTGTTTCTTCATTGTTTCCCTGCAAACAAATTCTTCAGTATCATTTTTCTAGATTCTGTATCTATGCATTAGTATACAATATTTATCTTTCTCTTTCTGACTTCCTTCACTCTGTATGATAGGCTCTAGGTTTATCCACATCATTAGAGCTGACTCAAATGTGTTCCTTTTTATGGCAGAGTAATATTCCATTGTGTGTGTGTATATATATATATATATATATATGTATATACCACAACTTCTTTATACAGTCATCTGTCGATGGACATCTAGGTTGCTTTCATGTTCTAGGTATTGTATATAGTGCTGCAATGAACAATGGGATACATGTGTATTTTTCGATTTTGGTTTCCTCATGATATATACCTAAGAGCGGGATTGCTGGGGCATATGGTGGTTTTATTCCTAGTTTTTTAAGGAATCTCCATGCCGTCTTCCATAGTGGCTCTGTCAATTTACATTCTCACCAACAGTGCAAGAGTGTTCCCTTTTCTCCACACTCTCTCCAAAATTTATTGTTTGTAGACATTTTGATGATGGCCATTCTGACCAGTGTGAGGTGATATTTCATAGTAGTTTTGATTTGCATTTCTCTAATAATGAGCGATGTTGAGCATTTTTTCATGTGTTTGTTAGTGATCTGTATGTCTTCTTTGGAGAAATGTCTGTTTAGGTCTTTTTTCCACTTTTTGATTGGGTTGTTTGTTTTTCTGGTATTGAGTTGTATGAGCTGCTTGTATACTTTGGAAATTAATCCTTTATTGGTTGTTTTCATTTGCTATTATTTTCTCCCATCCTGAGGGTTGCCTTTTCACCTTGCTCAGAGGTTAAAGCATCTGCCTCCAATGCAGGAGACCCGGGTTTGATCCCTGGGTCGGGAAGATCCCCTGGAGAAGGAAATGGTAACCCATTCCTGTATTCTTGCCTGGAGAATCCCATGGATGGAGAAGCCTGGTAGTTTACAGTCCACGGGGTCGCAAAGAGTCAGACACAACTGAGCGACTTCACTATATACTAGTTTCTTTTGCTATGAAAAAGCTTTTAAGTTAATCAAGTCCCACTTGTTTACTGTTGTTTTTATTTCTATTACTCTAGGAGGTGGGTCATAGAGGACCTTGCTGTGGTTTATGTCATCCAGTGTTGCTGCCTATGTTTTCCCCTAGGAGTTTTGTAGTTTCTGGTCTTACATGTAGGTCTTTAATCCATTTTGAGTTTATCTTTGTGTATGGTATTAGGAAGTGTTCTAATTTCATTCTTTTATGTGTAGCTGTCTTGTTTTCCCAGCACCATTTACTGAAGAGGCTGTCTTTGCCCCATTGTATATTCTTGCCTCCTTTGTCAAAAATAAGATACCCATAGGTGCATGGGCTTATTTCTGGGCTTTCTATCTTGTTCCATTGGTCTATATTTCTGTTTATGTGCCAGTACCATACTATCTTGATGACTGTAGCTTTGTAGTATAATCTGAAGTCAGGAAGGTTGATTCCTCCAGCCCTATTCTTCCTCAAGACTGCTTTGGTTATTAGGGTTTTTGTTGCTGTTGTTGTTGTTTCCATGCAAAATGTGAATTTTTTTGTTCTAGTTCTGTAAAAAATGCCATTGGTAATTTGATAGGGATTACATTGAATCTGTAGATTGTGTTTGGTAGTATAGTCAATTTCACAATATTGATACTTTCTACCATGAACATAGAATATCTCTCCATCTGTTTATGTCATCTTTGATTTCTTTCATCAGTCTAATAATTTTCTGTGTCCAGTTTTTTGACTTCTTAGGTAAGTTTATTACTAGATATTTTATTCTTTTTGTTGCAATGGTGAATGGAATTGATTCCTTAATTTCTCTGATTTTTCATTGTTCATGTATAGAAATGCAGGTGATTTCCGTGTATTGATTTTGTATCCTGCAACTTTGCTAATTTCACTAATTAGCTCTAGTAATTTTCTGATAGTATCCCTAGGGTTTTCTATGTACAGCATCATGTCACCTGAAAACAATGAGAGCTTTACTTTTCTGATCTGGATTCCTTTTTTTAAATTTTTCTTCTCTGATTGCTGTAGCAAGGATTTCCAAAACTATGTTGAATAATACTGGCGAAAGTGGACACCCTTGTCTTATTCCTGCTCTTAGGGTGAATGCTTTCAGTTTTTCATCATTAAGAATAATGTTTGCTGTAGGCTTATCATGAATGGCCTTTACAATGTTGAAGTAGGTTCCTTCTATGACCATTTTTTGAAGAGTTTTAATCATAAATGGGTGCTGAATTTTGTCAGACTTTTCCTGAATCTATTGAGATTATCATATGGTTCTTATCATGTGGTTTTATCATGCGGTTGTATCACATTGATTGACTTGCAAATATTGAGGAATCCTTGCATCCCTGGGATAAACTTGATCATGGTGTATGAGCTTTTTAATGTCTTGTTGAATTCTGTTTGCTAAAATTTTGTTGAGGACTTTTGCATCTCTGTTGATAAGTGATATTGACCTGTAGTTTTCTTTTTTGTGTGTTGTCTTTGTCTGGCTTTTGTATCAGGGTGATGGTAGTCTCGTAGAATGAGTTTGGAAGTGTTCCTTCCTTGCAATTTTTTGACAGAGTTTTAAAAGGATAGGCATTAGGTCTTCTCTGAATGTTTGATAAAGTTATCCTGTGAAGGCATCTGGTCCTGGGCTTTTGTTTTCTGGGAGATTTTTGATCACAGCTTCAATTTCAGTGTTTATAATTGAGTTGTTCATAGTTTCTATTTCTTCCTGGTTCAGTCTTGAAAGATTGAACTTTTCTGAGAATCTGTCCATTTCTTTCAGGTTATCCATTTTACTGCCAAATAGTCGTTCATAATAGTGTCTTGTAATCCTTTGTATTTCTTCATTGTCTGTTGTAACCTCTCCTTTTTCATTTCTAATTTTGTTGATTTGATTCTTCTTTCTTTTTTTCTTGATGAGTCTGGCTAAAGGTTTGTCAATTTTGTTTATCTTCTCAAAGAATCAGCTTTTAGTTTTTTCAGTCTTTACTATTGTTTCTTTCATTTCTTTTTCATTTATTTCTGCTCCAATCTTTCTGATTTCTTTCCTTCTGCTAACTTTGGGAGTTTTTTTGTCCTTCATTTTCCAGTTGTTTTAGGTGTGAAGTTAGGTTGTCTATTCGATGCTTTTATTGTTTCTTTAGGTCGGATTGTATTTCTATAAACTTCCCTCTTAGAACAGCTTTTGCTGCATCCCATAGGTTTTGAATTGTGTTTTCACTGTCATTTGCTTCTCGAAATTTTTTGATTTCCCTTTTGATTTCTTCAATAACCTGTTGGTTATTTAGAAATGTATTGTTCAATCTCCATGTGTTTATGTTTCTTACAGTTTTGTTTTGTTTTGTTTCTTGTAATTGATATATAGTCTCATAGCATTGTGGTCAGAAAAGATTCCTGATACGATTTCAATTTTCTTATATTTACTGAGGTTTATTTTGTGACCCAAGATGTGACCTATCCTGGAGAATATTCCACATGCCCTTGAGAAGAAGGTGTATTCTTCTGCATTTGGATGGAATGTCCCTAAGATATCAATGAGATCCATCTAATCTAATGTATCATTTAAGACTTGTGTTTCCATATTCATTTTCTGTGTTGATGATCTGTCCATTGGTGTTAGATCTGTCCATTGAGTGGGGGGTGTTAAAGTCTCCTACTATTATTGTGTTACTGTCAATTTCTCCTTTCATGTCTGTTAGTGTTTGTCTTATGTATTAAGGTGCTTCTATGTTGGGTGCATAGATATTTACAACTTGAACTGATTGTTCCCTTGATCATTATGTAGTGTCCTTCTTATCTCTTGTAATATTCATTTTAAGGTCTATTTTGTCTGATATGAGGAAAGCTACTCCAGCTTTATTTTGCTTTCCATTTGCATGGATTATATTTTTCTATCCTCTCACTTTCAGTCTCTATGTGTCTTGAGGTCTGAAGTGGGTTTCTTGTAGACAGCTTATATATGGGTCTTGTTTTTGTACCCATTCAGTCAGCATGTATCTTTTGGTTGGAGCATTTAATCTGTTTACATTTAAAGTAATTATTGATATATATGTTCCTATTTCCATTTTCTTGATTGTTTGGGGTTTGATTTTGTAGGTCTTTTACTTCTCTTGTATTTCTTGACTATATAGGTTCCTTTAACATTTGTTGTAAAGCTGGTTTGGTGGTACTGAATTCTCTTAACTTTTGCTTGTCTGAAAACTTTTTATTTCTCCATCAATTTTGAATGAGATCCTTGCCAGGTAGAGTAATTTTGGTTGTAGATTTTTCCCTTTCAGTACTTTATATATAGCCTGCCATTCCCTTCTGGCCTGCAGAGTTTTCTCCTGAAAGATGAGCTCATAAATGTATGGGGCTTCCCTTGTATGTTACTTGTTGCTTTTCCCTTACTGCTTTTAATATTCTTTCTTTGTATTTAATCTTTGTTAGTTTGATGAGTGTGTGTCTTGGTGTGTTTCTCCTTGGGCTTATCCTGGATGGGACTTTTTGCACCTCTTGCACATGATTGCTTATTTCCTTTCCATGTTGGGGAAATTTTCAACTATAATCTCTTCAAAATTTTTCTCATATGCTTTCTTTTACTCTTCTTCTTCTGTGACCCCTATAATTTGAATGCTGGTGCATTTGATATTGTCCCAGAGGTCTCTAAGACTATCCTCAGTTCTTTTCATTCTTTCTAATTTATTCTGCTCTTCTGAAGTTATTTCCACCATTTTATCTCCCAGCTCACTGATTCGTTATTCTGCTTCAGATATTCTGCTCTTGATTCCTTCTAGGGTGTTTGTTAATTTCAGTAATTGTGTTGTTTGTCTCTGTATGCT
This sequence comes from Bos indicus x Bos taurus, assembly GCF_003369695.1. NCBI lineage: Eukaryota > Metazoa > Chordata > Mammalia > Artiodactyla > Bovidae > Bos > Bos indicus x Bos taurus. The sequence goes on along the minus strand of NC_040103.1, from coordinate 20,940,218 downwards.
TATTCTTTAATTCTTCTAGATCTTTGTTAATTGATTTTTGCATTTTCTCCTTTTCGTTTTCATGGGTTTTTTTTTTTTTTTATCATCTTTACTATCGTTATTCTGAATTCTTTTTCAGGTAGTTTGCCTATTTCCTCTTCATTTATTTGGGCTTCTGTGTTTCTAGTTTGTTCCTTCATTTGTGCAGAATTTCTCTACCTTTTCATTCTTTTTTAAACTTATTGTGGTTGAGGTTTCCTTTTCCCAGTCCTCAAGGAAAGTTGAATTCTTTCTGCCTTTTGTTTTCTGCCCTCCTAAGGTTGGTTCAGTGGTTTGTGTAAGAGTCATATAGGGTGAGAGTTATGCTAAGTTTTTTGTTTGTTTGTTTTTCCTCTGATGGGCAAGGCTGAGTGAGGTGGTAATTCTGTTAACGATTGGGTTTGTATTTTTATTTTGTTGTTTGGATGAGGTGTCCTGCACAGAGTGCTACTGGTGGTTGGGTGATGCCAGGTCTTGTATTTAAGTGGCTTTCTTTGTGGGAATTCTCACTTTGATATTCCCTAGGGTTAGTTCTCTGGTAGTCTAGGGTCTTGGAGTCAGCGCTCCCACTCCAAAGGCTCAGGGCTTGATCTAGATTTGTGTCTTCTCTATGCTCCCTCTAGAACAAAGTCCATACTCCAGGCATCCTGGTAGTTGACAGTTGCAATTGGGAATACCACGGTTCTTATTGTGGCACAGTTCAGTAGCCTGTCTCTCAGTAGCAGAGATTCTGCATTCAATGTGCTATCAAAAGCTGTTGATAGAGTTCTAATTTTTTTATCATTTTGTTGACTGAAAATTGCATTTACTTCTCACCCAGGCTGAGTTGAGATACCAGGAAGCCACCTGTTGCCAGAGCACAAGATCTGGCCTTGATTTTCTGAGATTTTCTTCTACAAGGCCATGTCAATGCTGTTATGGATCTCTCATTCCCACCTAGCATTGCTCCACCAAAGTACTCGGCTCCTACCACATTCCTCAGAAGTGTGACTTCCTGGGTGATGTGAAAGTCTCAGCCAAAATTTTGTTTTTTAAATTAAGATGAAATTTAAATAAACTGGAAAAGCTATGAACAAATTACAAATATTATATTAATGATTGCAGACATCCTATCTGAAATAATACAGTATTTTATACAATTGTAACAATTAAAACTGAGTGAGCAAAATGGCACTGGCAAAATAATCTGTAGAGAGATCAATGAAATTGAATACTTATCCCTGAAATAAAACCTCATACATGATACAGTATATTCTTTAAGACTTTATTAAGCAGTCCTTTTCTTTTATTAGATTTTGGAGGAGGGTTGGAGTGGAGGAAACGTGTGAATCCAAGTGATTTTGGAAAACTCTAGATAAGCAAAATTTAAAGACTTTCCTATAAATAGAATGATACAAATATATGATAAAAGTTTTTAAGAGATAATTACAATGTTTACCAAATAGAAAACTTGTTTATGGGGAATCTTTCATGACTGACAGAATACTCTGTCTTGGAATATATGTATATGTAATAAAATACTACAACACAACTACTTTAAAGCCAGATTATGCTTTTAGAAATACTGACAAGCTATTTGAATCAGAAAGGCTTAAAATAGATATTTAACAAATTCAAAGCTGGATAAGAAATTTCTAAAGATAATAATAATAATGGAAGACATAACTGAGGGAAAAATGTTCAGTTAACACTTAAAATTTCTAAACACCCATAGAAGCCATTTATAGCATTAAAAATTACTAAAAGATAAAATCATAATAAATATGAGAAACAAATGGTTAACACCCTGCAATCTAAACATCTAACTTTAATAATAATGGCAATAAACATCATTATTATTATGCTAATTCTTTTAACTAAGACAATAATCCCAAATGGGAATTTTTTTTTAAAGTTTTATGTAACCACATATAAACCAAGTTAAAAATAATTAAGCGATAATTCCGAGATTGCTGTAATAATAATCATTGCTGCTACCGTTTTTAAACATTATCATTTCAGTCAAAATAGGTTACAGATAGAGATAATTTGGGGCTTTTTCTTAAGTTTCTATACATAATCAGGATTTCTGTGTTGTCAACATTATTATCTTTATCATCAATATTACTGTCTTCATCATTATCATTTTTTCTGCATGTTGGGTTTCAAAATGAGACAGATAATCCCTAGGCAATTGCATATTTTTACTAAACTTCTTATTAAAATTTATGATGTTTAGAGATGACCTTAACAATAGATACATTCAGGGATTTTTTTTTTTAATAACGGCATAGATGTTACTTGTAAGATGCCACGTTTCTCTTCCTTCAATATGGACTGTTTGTATAATGGAGTTTAATATTTCTGTACGAGCAGTTTTACAATGATTACCTCGAAGAGGAACAACAAGAAAAATATATTTATCAAATAGATTGCATGCTTTATTCTATGTTTGCATCTTAATTTTATTTGGGCTGAATATCATGATGTTTAGGAAATGCTGATGGCTTGCCATTATGATCATAAGAATAAAACAAAAACTGAGTAGCAATGCATTGATTTATCTAGAATACTTGAGTTTGAGTCAGTACTGGGGAAAAAAAAAGCATAATTTTGTATGAGCAAATAAGCAACTAGATTCCAAATTAAGAGGATAGAAGATCATTTTATGAAGCAAAATATTTTGACAATTGATTTTTTGGTAGGCTATCAGACTGGGAGATAATGATTTGTACCACAGAACTGTTATAATATTTGCAGTGAATTGAGCATACTGACCTGGATTGTTTCTGGTTTCTATTCATTATTCAATTCTATAATCTTATGGATTATAACCTTGCTATTCATTGACATAAAGCCTAATTCTATCCTTTACATTCTTATGAACTTGCTCTTAGTTTAACTATACAAAGAGTTAAAGCAGTACTTTAGAAATGTAGCTAATTTCTTGTGGTAAATAAACATTTTTAGGATTAATATAGGCCACATTGGTTCCATGTCATGAACATGTAAGAACTATATTCTGTAATCACAACTTATTCAGGTGGCATTTCAGTCTCCCATATCAGGAAAAAATGGGTTATAGATTAGAAGCTGTATTCATAGTTCTACACAATGAATAAATTTACCTTCAAAGTCCATAGGTATACATTGCTCTGCTTTATGTGTTATCAATTCATTTTACATATATATATATGTGTGTGTGTGTGTGTATGCTGCTGCTACTACTAAGTCGCTTCAGTCGTGTCCAACTCTGTGCGACCCCATAGACGGTGGCCCACCAGGCTACCCCGTCCCTGGGATTCTCCAGGCAAGAACACTGGAGTGGGTTGCCATTTCCTTCTCCAATGCATGAAAGGGAAAATGAAAGTGAAGTCGCTCAGTCGTGTCTGACTCTTCGCGACCCCATGGACTGCAGCCTACCAGGCTCCTCCACCCATGGGATTTTCCAGGCAAGAGTACTGGAGTGGGGTGCCATTGCCTTGTCCAATGTGTGTGTGTGTGTGTGTGTGTATATATATATATATATATGTGTGTGTGTGTGTGTGTGTGTGTGTGTGTGTGTATGTGGGAGGGGGTGTTGAATTACTAAATGAAATTGCATTTCTTATCTTTTTAAGTCAGATTCCTATTGCAATGTTTGTGTGTATGTTTGTGCAAAACACTTTGACACTAAAATTTATTTCTATTACCATCTTCACTGGAGAGATGAGAGTTTCGGCCAAAATAGTTTAAAAACTTTGCCTAATGTATCAGAGACAGTGAAACCAGTCTCAGTTCACATTCTCCTTAATTTCCAATCCTTGCATCTTCTCTATTTTTGGACTCTGACATTGTACCATGCAAAGAAAGGCGTTTATAGATTTTTTTTTTTATATTTCTGCTTTCTTTGTGTCACTGCCTCCACTGGCTTGAATATGTGAGGACTGAATTCAAATCAATATTTTTTTTGAGCATCATTTAGTGCCAAGAACTGTGGTAGGCATTTGTAGTACAATAACAAGTAAATATCACTTCTCTTCTAACAACTACACTTTTTGCTGGAGAACAGAACCATTCCACAATGTAATATGATGATAATGCTATGATTAGTAAGGGTAAAAATAAACAAAATCATAACTTACATTCTTTAGTGCCCGTGATAGCATTTTTCTATGTGCTTTGTTTATACACTGTATAAGCCAGTTACCCTCACAATATCTTATGAAACAGGTATTCTTGTTTTCTTCACTTTGTGTATAAGAAACCTGAGCAAACAAAGTGGTTATGTAAAATATCACCAAAGTAAATGGCAGAAGTAATATTCTAATCTGAGCACTATAGTTCCTGGGCCTTTCCTTGAAACCACTATACTACCTCTCTATTGAAATCATAGTTTTATACAACTTACATTTAAGGGCTAAGGAGAACTGATGTCAAGGAAATTTCACAGGAGAAATACAAGTTAAAATGGGCCTTACTTCATGTGTTTGATAGGTAGATACATGGTAGATAAGAGTATAAAACATTATGGGAAAAGCATCAACCTAGGGGAAATGACTACCACACAGCTCCATGGAGACAGAGACCACGTCTGATGCAATGCATGAATGCTGGGTAATTGCTAAATAGCATTAGGGACAAAACGCATGTGCCACTAAATTTTATATTCTACACCATAAGCAAAATTGTTGGTAGTCATACAAGCACCTTAAAGTGCTCACTGCAAGGATAGTAAGGTAAAAGATTTTAATTTTATATTTTTGTCTTCATTAAGTACTATTTGAAAATAATATTTTCTCAAAGCCCTCTCTCCCCACCCATAAACATCATTAATTTTTTTTAATTAATGGAAATGTAATCACATCCAAATATAATCTTTTTGATACTAAAGTTGTCATTATGCTATAAATGATCTTTTATAATTTTCATATTGGATGTGTTTTCATGATTTACTGAAGTTTTTTTTGAGGTTCCATCTCACATATTTCCCTTTTTTTAATATCTGGGGGAAATCTCCTTTGGAAAGCTAATGAAGTTATAGAGGTAATAGCTCAAACAAAGAAAAATTTAAATGTAAATAATCGAAGTCATTAAACTTTCAATGACAATTAAGGAAAGTTAACAATCTTGTTAACATACCTGAGTATAGCAACTGCACTTTTATAAATATATAAATGGATTCTAGATAAATATTCTCAAACCATAATCAAGATTAAGTGGCAAAGCAACAGTATTAAAAAAAGTGTACATTTTTATTAAATCATAATCAGCATTTTTAAAAATAAAATAATGATCAGACCAAAAAAAGACAAAGTAATTGAACAAGAAACTGATCATCATGAATTGGTCGAGTCTGTGTGCCAGTGTCATAGTGTAATGGGACAAATGTTACTACTGAAAATGCCACACCAGCATCTGGGTACATGTCCTTGACAATGAAGAGTTACATTTTCTTCGGTCTGAATTTTCAGAGCATTGAGGATACCTAACATATAAGTGACTTTTGGAAAGTCAGTCTTCAAACTCTCCTTGGCAAACAGTTGCCATCGTGGGGATTTGCTTTTCCATTCCTCTCTGAGAAAAGCTTCGCAGCTTTATACAAATGGTTCTTTATGGATGCTCTCAGCTGTGGATTTGTGTAGAAAAATGTCAGTGCTTCAATTATTTCATAATGATTAATGAAAATAAAACTAGGGATAGATGAAACATGAGATGACTTTTATATTCTAAGTCATTAGTAGCCATATAGGGAGTTCTGAAAAGCCCATTAAAATAGATTATTATAACAAGGCAAATTAATGGTTTCTTCAGAGTTTAGAAAATAAGCTTGATTAGTTATATGAGAAATTCATTACCCAAAATCATTTTTCATATCTGAATAATGAATTACAGGCTATATACAACTAATTTAGATCCATTTTTGTGATGACATATTTGACCTGCTTTTGTTTATGGAATAAATGCAACTGCTAAATGTGTTTCTATAATAACTAATTAATGTTTGATGGTCCATCAACTTGATCTATGAACCCTATTATAAAGAAAGCAAATAAAAGCTACCAAATTGCATGCCATGTCCTGACGTAGTCAAGATTCTCTTGGGGAAAATACTTTCAAAGAATTTTTTAGCAAGGTAATTTTATTATCTTACACAGTAATATGCAAATTAGATACATCGCTTCAGAAGTGCTGGTTTCCCCAAGTAAATTGATTACAAAGTCCTTACTCATTTCTTTCTATTTAAAAGGAACACACATTCATTTCAAAGCATCACTTTTAAGATAATGTATTTTGATGTGGGCAAGTTTAGTGTGAATACTTTATTTCTTATAATAGAAAATTGTATACCTATATTAGATTTACACGTGTGTGTGTGCTCAGTCGTGTCCGACTCTTTGAGACCCCATGGACTGTAGCCTGCCAGGCTCCTGTGTCCATGGGATTTCCCAGGTGAGAATAGTGGAGTGGGTTGCCATTTCCTTGTACATATTGACATTTTTCTATTCAAAATATAATAGTGAATGTTAAATTTTCTATGTAAATCATCACTGGAGAGCAGGCATTTGTCTTCACTCTCTTTTGAAACCCCACTGTCATTTGGTGAAAGCTATAAAAAGGAATAATCTGGTAAACCAAACAAAAACATGATGCATGTATCAGAAGATGAGAAATAGCAATACATTTTTAAGAAACAGAATATGCAAAGTAAATTGATGGATGAAGTGAGAAAAGCCACTGTCTGGGATATATACAGCTTAGGTGAAAATGCTCTGAGACCCCATGTCCAGGAAATGGACAGAGTGCAGAGGATCAACTAAAAAAGGAGGATTAACCTTGTGTTTAACTATGGAATTCTTAGACAATTCAACCACTCTCCACAGTCTCCTTAACATCACAGCAAGCAACCATTTTTTTTACTCCTTACTCAAAATATAAAGGAATTTTCTCCAAGTTTCCAAAGAAATTTAGTGAAATCTTTGGCTTTTAATATTGAAGTTAAACACCTCTGAACTGAGTGCTCTTCACTCTGACTTTTATTACCTCTTCATGGGGTCGCAAATAGTCAGACATGACTGAGCGACTGATCTGATCTGATTACCTATATAAAAGAAAAAGAAAACACATTTAGCAGCAGCAGCAAAGAGCTTTGAATTTTTCTGGTGGAGAGTGGTCATTAGAAGACAAGATATGGGAGCTAAGTGTGCTCATTGCTACTGGGGTATTGCTACCAGACCCTTTCAGTGAAAAGAATTGGTGAATATGTGTTGAACATACACACACACACACCCCTACACTTACAGGCATTTCTGTATCTATAAATATACACTGAAAACCACAAGTTCACACTGATATCTTCAATTCCAAACCAACACCACACAATTTTTTCTCATTTTCTCCCTTTCAATAATGGTAATTATCTTTTTCAAAAGTAAAAAGCCTGCTTCCAAAATTCTTATCCATTTAATGGTTTTACCAACCTCCTTTATGTAATCTATCTCCCATAATTACTGCCACCCTTTCTTCATGTAGATGCCTTCATCACTGAACTCAGGCAATTACCCAGCTCAGGCTTCAATACCTCACATATAGTTGTCCTTCCACAAGACATTCTCAGCCTGCTCAGACTCTGACAGCCTTCTCCAGGCTTCCCCAGTCTATAGACGTCCTTCTCACTCCTTTCAGGCTTCAATAAGACACCCTTCCTATGGATGCTCTTACTGAGCTTTTGGGGCTTTGACTCCCACACAGAGAAACTTTTCTCATTCAACTAAGGTGCCAGCACCCTCAGTCAGGTGCATCTTTCACAAGGAGAAGTTTCTCATCCAGCTTGAGCTCCAACACTGCGAGTCAGGCTGCCTCTTGGGACATTTTGCTCACTTCATTCAAACTCTAGCACCCAGACACCCTACATGAGTCAGACATCACTGGGATTCTTACACGGACTTCTTACACAGAAGCCTCTTAGACTTCTCTTTACACATTTTTCTACACTCTATGTTAGGTTACCACTTCCAGGCATGGACACCTCCTTACATGTCTTGGGTCTCCCCCATCTCTCTCAGATGTGGACCGTCATCTTACTTGACCCCTTCTAATTGCTTTTGGACTAAATTGCTCAATGAGGAAATAAAGAGATAGATAGGAGGAAAAAAGGAAGAGTAATGATTATGTTTTCATGAAAATGAATTTCTAGAATTCTTACCCTGATGTTTTATCATTTATAAATGGACTTCCTTACACAGTGGAAATGTTCTTAATATCATTAACCAGAAGAAAATTATGTTTATTCTTCCTTTTTTTAAAAAAATGAGATAGTTGAATGTTAAAAGTGATCAAACTTTATAGTCACTGAGGAAAGGGAGAACTCTGAAGGATTTGTCTATGCAGGACAAATAGATTATATTGGAAACAGATATTTTGTGCCTGGAGCCAATTTAGCAACTATTTCTAATTCTAAGAAGTGTCTGCATTATGCAATTATTCATATTTCTTAGCCTTTTTCTGGGTCACTGTTCCCTCTTGAGAATCTAATGAAAATTACAGCTCTTCTCAAGTAAAGCATATATACTGATGCAGATACACAGGCATGCATAAGTACACACAACTTGCATTCAAGTTCACCGTGTTAACATTTTTTTCTATAGAGTATTTAGACTTCAAGGTCAATGACAGACATAAGTCTTTCAATAATATGTGTGCTCCAAATGTTGTTCCTTGTTTATGGCTTGTCTTATCATTTTCTTGACATTGTCTTTCATGGAGCATAAGTTTTTAATTTTAATGAAGTTCAGTTTATTAACTATTTCTTTCGTGGATCGTGTCTTTCATGTTGTATTTTAAAAATTACCACCAAAGAAAAGGTCATACAGGTTTTCTATTATGTTACATTCTGGGAGCTTGATAATTTTGCATATTATATTTCATTCTATAATTAATTTTGAGAATTTTTTGTGATGGGAATAAAGTCTGGTCTAGATTATGTTTTTTTATTTTTGCACATGAATGTCCAGTTGTTTCAGCATCATTTTATGATAAGACTATCTTTGCTCCCTTGTACCGTCTTTCCTCCTTTGTTAAAGGTCAGTAGTCTATATTTGTATGGGTCTATTGTCTGATATTTTAAAGGCTAGTGTAACATTCTTAACAATTTTCACAACATCCCTTTGGAGATGTTTCTGATTTAGTAGCTGGGACAGACTCAAAAAAGAAAAAGAAAAAAAAAAGAAGAAGGGAAACTTAGGAAGGAAAGAAAGTTTAAAAAATTAAGTCTAATCTATTAAAACAAATTTACATGTAAGAATTGCACACATACTAAATTAACATCCAAAAGGTACATCATTTTCTGTTATAAAATTATTCCCTGGAGAAAATGTTAGTTAGAACTATGCTTCCAGATTCTTCTCAATGTGTAAATTATGCATGTAAAAATGTATATAAAGTTCCTTCCTACTCCATATTCGAACAGTTGTCACTGACGTAAAACAGTATTTTCCCTTTCATAAACCTCAAATTTCCTTTTTCTATTTTGGATCAAAAAGAAAAGACATACATGACAAAGTGGAGCTATTGATTCTTAATCTGGTTCCTGGGTATTAAAGGAATGAGATCCATGTACAGATACATTGGTAAGGAAAGTTTCCAGTTATTTTTATTTTTTTTTAATTTTGTTGAGATTAATTAGCATGATCTATCATAGACTCCAATATAACTTATACTTCCATTAAGGATAAAATACCTGCATGCTATATGTGACCAAGAGTATCAGTAGGTAAACAGACTCATTATGGGTGTGATTATTAGGTGCTTCAACCATATTAAGGTCTATTAATTGTTTTATATTTGTTAAAGATTCAGAAAATGTTCTATCATAGGACCACAATTTATATTCTTAACCTAGGTTGAAATGCATGGGCTTCCCTGGTGGCTCAGTGGTAAAGAACCCATCTGCCAATGCAGAAGATGCAGGAATCACCTCTGAAGAAGGAAATGGCAACCCACTCCAGTATTCTTGCCTGGCAGGCTACAGTCCACGAGGTCACAGAAAGAGTTGGATACAACTTAGAGACTAAACAACAACAGGTTGATATGCACAAATATGTATCATAAACCTGATTGTAATATGACAGAAATGAGGTTAGATTGAGTGCCTTTCCAATATCTGGCAAAGTGGACACTGATACTTTTCCCATATTATGTGAAATTAATTTTCTTCAGAATTTAGGTCATCTACATATACACTGTACTCAGCACAATGCCTGCTCAAGGTTACAGCAGAAAGGGATCAGAATGGGCATGTAGGGGACATCCTTGATTCCCAAACCAACCTCTTACTATAACTTAAAATAACTCTAAACAGTCTAGGAACTATGATTGTACACTGAATGGGAACTATATTGTGATACTCTGCTTTTTTGTTTGGATGTGTAAAATTTGCCAAGTTTCATTAAATAAAAAAAAAAACAAAAAAAAAACCTGATACATTGTGAAGATAAACCCATAGAAGCATATATCATGCTTTATCAGGTTATTCATCCCCTGATATATTCCCCCGCCCCAAACCATCACACCTCATTGGCAACATTAAGCATCCCCTAGACATCACTTTTCACTTTCATGCATTGGAGAAGGAAATGGCAACCCACTCCAGTGTTCTTGCCTGGAGAATCCTAGGGACGGGGGAGCCTAGTGGGCTGCCGTCTATGGGGTCGCACAGAGTCGGACACGACTGAAGCGACTTAGCAGCAGCAGCAGCAGCAGACATCCCCAAGGGCTTTCCCAGCGGCTCAGTGGTAAAGAATCGGCCTGCAATGCAGGAGACTCTGGAGACATGGGTTCGATCCCTGGGTTGGGATGATCCACTTGAGGAGGAAGTGGCAACCCTCTCTAGTATTCCTGCTGGGATAGGAAAGGAAGAAAGAAAAAAAGAGTAAGGAAAGGAGGGAGGAAGGAAGGAAAAATTGTCTTCCTGATTAAAAAACAATTAACAAAATATTTCATTATTTCCTCCACTCGAGTAATATAACTCTTTAGGTAAATTTGTATTTTATATGCTCTAAGATCTAGCAAGTGGAAGTCTTCAGTTAATGAGGAAACAAAATCAAAATGTATGCTTTATTTATTAATTCAGCTCCTGTCTATGTTTTGCCTGAGTGTTATGTAACAGTGACTGAGCAAGTTTTTACCAATTTTTCAGCATTTGTGTGGGACAGCCTCACTCAAAATACAGTCAAAATGATGTATGTGCTATTCCCTTGGGGCCTTTAGGAAGACTGCTATGCTCCATGGTGACAGACGCTGGGGTATAATAAGAAACCCATGTATTGCTGATCGGAAGAAATTCCTTGTGATTTCTGACACTGTAAAGAGTGGTTTCAGACTAAACTCCAAACTCAAAGACAAAAAAGTACACACAGAATTGCAAGTATTATTGTCTATGGAGACGCTTCTGTTTTGAGCAATGCTGCTCCAGGAGAAGCAGCCTCAGAATTTTGTTTGCTCATTGAAGGAGAATGATTCTGAGGACTTTCAGATAGGCCAGAATTTATTTTGAATATATGAAAGCATACGGCTTTAGCATATTAACAGTGTCTTAAATAGATCAGTGCATCATGAACATACATTCCTCTCACAATTTTAGGCTCCTGTCCTAAGCAATTTGGTTTGAGGATCAGAAGGATTCTGAAACCTAAACTTACTGATTTATAAGCAGATTGCTGCCACTGAAGTTCTAGTCAACTATCTGAAGTTCTAGCACCTACCCTTACAGCCCCTATAAATTCACAGTTCTTAGGGCTCTGGTCAAATAATCAACTGGGTCCATTTATATTTACATTTATTATGAGATTTGTGGTTAATATCTTCAGAATTCTGGTTCTTAAAATAGTGTTGATAATACTTTTAAAGGACTTTAATTGTGGAGATAAAAGTCAGCTCTTAAATTTGAATTATTTGCTTCCTGTTTGCAAATATATTCTTGACATATTATTATTTAAATCCTGAAAAAGATTGAAAGAGCACTTTAAGTTTTTAAATGGCAAGTAACCTATAACTTTAAGGGTCAAATTCTAAAAATATTCTAAACAATTTCTAGAAATTTAATACTTTTTATTCATAGATGGATTAAAAAATTAAAGATCTCTGTATTTAGTCTATCCAATATTGGAAACAATTATATAACAGTAAATTGAAAGAATGAACCATTTATTCTGATATCAACAATTAGTGAAGAAAACATCTTTGGAAAATATAGTTTAGTTTATGGTAGTTAAGTTTAAATATATTATTGAAAACTGTGATACATATTATCCTAGATAAAATTGAAAATAGCTCATAAACAATACATGAACAATTTAACAATGCCAGCTAATGTCTAGAAAGATATCATTTTTCAAATATATGTTTCTCAGCAATGGAAAACTTCCAACTTTCATAACAGCCTACGGAAAAAACAAATTTAGATATATTCAGTGTGACTTGAGAGTATACATATAGACCCACATAATTAGACAAGTTATATGCCAGAATTTTATAATATGCTTTAGCAATAATTATTACATGTTGACAAAATTAAATGGATTATTTCTATGAAAATCTAGAAAATCATCTCTTTTGAATATGGATAATTTTCTAGCTTTTCACAGAAAAATCCACCTCATTTTGCATATTCCTTTATTTTAGGTGAGATTTGGAAACATATGACTCTTATGATCCTTTCTGACATCTAATAAGCTATGATTTTTCACCCCTCCCCATTCACACAAACATACCGAAAAGTACAACTTTTCTAGCTCTGGGTTTGTAAAGCAAAAATGTCCTTTTGGGTTTATGCTACGGACTTTTTTCTAGGCACCAAGAGGAATTTTTCTTGATATTGAGCTGCAATGCTCTCCATGTGTATAGTCTGAAATAGCTCAGTTATATCTTGCTTCTCTGCTTAAGATTTATTTGGCAGGGTGTTCAAGACTCCATTTAAGATGATCTCTCTGCCACCTTTCCTGACACTCTTTCACTTCAACCAAGTAAAATCAGTCCTTTCTTTTTTCTTTTTATGGTTTGTATTCTCACTGCATTTTAAACAATTTTCTAAGTCATAAATCACTATAATGCTATAATGCCTATGATTCTTTGCAAATCTGTTTTCCCTTGGTAAACATAAGCTATTCAAGGACAAAACAGTATTCATCCTTTTTGTCTCTAGGGTCGAGCATAGGCACGTTATAGGTCAGTCAGTTCAGTTCAGTCGCTCAGTCGTGTCCGACTCTTTGTGACCCCATGAATTGCCTCCCTGTCCATCACCAACTCCCGGAGTTCACTCAAACTCATGTCCATCGAGTCGGTGATGCCATCCAGCCATCTCATCCTCTGTCGTCCCCTTCTCCTCCTACCCCCAATCCCTCCCAGCATCAGGGTTTTTTCCAATGAGTCAGCTCTTCGCATCAGGTGGCCAAAAGATTGGAGTTTCAGCTTTAGCATCATTCCTTCCAAAGAACACCCAGGGCTGATCTCCTTCAGAATGGACTGGTTGGATCTCCTTGCAGTCCAAGGGACTCTCAAGAGTCTTCTCCAACACCACAGTTCAAAAGCATCAATTCTTCGGTGCTCAGCTTTCTTCACAGTCCAACTCTCACATCCATACATGACCACAGGAAAAACCATAGCCTTGACTAGACGGACCTTTGTTGGCAAAGTAATGTCTCTGCTTTTCAATATGCTATCTAAATTGGTCATAACTTTTCTTCCAAGGAGTAAGCGTCTTTTAATTTCATAGTATCCAATAATTATTTTGAAAAATAAATAAATTCATGTATAAATAAGTGTTTCACAGATGACTCCTATAAGTTTGCTTTGTTTTCCAGAGTCTTTAAATTCTGTTAAAGTTATGAAATATGTTTTTTTTTCCTAAAACTTGATCTCCACTATAAAATAATTTCAGTATACTATTTAGAAAGTGTAAGATTTATATGAAAAGTCAACAAGAAAAAATTGTTTGTAACTAAGATTTTTAATTATTTTATTATGTCATTAAATATCAATCATCTCTAAAAACTGATATCTGATAATATAAACAAAATCCACTTCAAATTTAAAATAACCTAGTAAAAGAGGAGTAAATGAAATTACTGATCAAGACTTAGATGATATTATCAGAAATGTGAATTTAATATTTGCTTTCCATTTCCTATCGCACATAAGTCATTTCTTCTCATTTGATAGTTAACTTCTGAAAGACTGGAAATAAAGTTTATACTAGCCTGCTTTTTTCCAATCTGTCTGTGCTAAAGTATACATCATTAGAAACACAGGATATTCTTTAAAACCCAATATAAGCTGTTTCAATGTCTACTATCAATAAAATGGAATATAAATCACAGAGCAGGCTACAAATTTTTTTGGTAATGATTATATATACTACTCATTTTGATGTCTAAAAATGGTCGCTTTTAAAAATCTGTGTATGGAACCCATCTATTTCATCTGCTATATGGTATCAAAGAGACCCCAATCTTACTGTTAGTTAGACAGAGTCTCAGTATTTCCTATTGCAGTTTCAGATTCCCTTGAAGTCCATTCTTATTCTGCAAAATGTGATATCCAGAGACTTCACTGGCAGTTCAATGGTTAAGACTCCACGCTTCCAATATAGCAGGCACAGGTTCCATCCCTGGTTGGGGAAGTAAGATCCCACATGCCACATAGCCAAAAAAAAAAAAAGGTCCAGATGTCAGAGTTTCTTTTTTCATTTGGTTCACAGCATAATTTCAATGATCTTGGGGAAAAATTATTTTGCGATAATGATTTCTAACTCGGTAAATCCAGGGAAAAGGAAAAAAAAATATTATGATGAGAAAAACCATTACAAATACCTAAAGTAGATTTTAAAATAATTCACCATGAATCTTAAGGATTTCAATATGAATTTGCATTCTCAAAAGTCTGTATGTGATGACCAATAGGTACATGAAAAGCTGCTCAACATTGGTAACTATTAGAGAAACAAAAATCAAAAATATAATGAGGTACCACCTCACACCAGTCAAAATGGCAACTTTAAAATACCTACAAATAACAAATTCTGGAAAGGGTGTAGAGAAAAGGGAGCCCATCTATATTGTTGGTAGGAATGTAAATTGGTGCAGCCACTATGAAAAACAGTATGTGCTGCGTGCTCAGTTGCTTCAGTCATGCCCAGCTCTTTGCTATCCTATTGACTGTAGCCCACCAGGATCCTCTGTACATGGGATTCTACAGGCAAAAATACTGGAGTGGGCTGCCATGCCCTCCTCCAGGTGTTCTTCCTGACCCAGGGATCAAACCCACATCTTTTATGTCTCTTGAGTTGGCAGGTGGATTCTTTACCACTAGCTCCACATGGAAGCCTGGGAAACAGTATGGAGTTTCCTTAACAAACTAAAAATAGAACTTCCATATGATCTAGCAATCCCACTTCTGGACATATATCCAAACAAAATTATAATTCAGAAACATACCTGATCCTTCATAGCAGCACCATTCACAACAGCCAAGACATAGAAGCAACCTAAACGCCCATCAACAGATGAATAGATAAAAGAAATGTGGTACATATATACAATGGAATACTATTCAGCCATGAAAATAGAAAGAAATAATGCCATTTGTACTTTATGGATGGACCTAGAGATTATCATATTAAGTGAAGTTAAGTCAAAGAATGAAAAATACTGTATGGTATCACTTATATGTGGAATCTAAAATATGACACAACTTATCTACAAAATAGAAATGGACTCAACGACATAGAAGACAGACTTGTGGTGTCAGAAGAAAGGGTGATAGGGGAGGAATGGGTTCTAAGTTTGGGATTAGCAAATACAAACTATCATATATAGAATGGATAAATTGTGTCCATCCTATATAAGATCCTACTGTATAGCACAAACAAATGATATTCAATATCCTGTGATAAATCATAATGGAAAATAATATTAAAAAAGAAAATCTATATTTGTATAACTGAATGACTTTTCTGTATAGCAGAAATTAACATAGCATTGCAAATCAACTGTACTTCAATAAGATAAATTTTTAAAAGTTTATATGCAGATAGATTAGTATTAATCAAATATTATTAAAGACCAGTGATTGAAAGAGAATGTTTCACAAACCATTTGATTAAAAACCCTTTCATAAGGTGGTTTCAGTTTATCCTTAAAAATATGTTAACATATTTAGGGCATACAAAGTATTTTATGCTTCTTTTATATCCAACTATTTTTTCTAATGGTATGTTTCAGTTTTATCTGATGATAAAACTCCATGTGTTGAATAAATGAATAACATTTTGTGGTGTTAAAAATAGAAAAATATGAAAGTAAAATATTAAAGCAGTCATTTCTATATGGGGTAACCTAAACAATATAATTTATAAGAAACTTCTTAAATTGCTTTTATATTTTTCTAGAACCTGGTCTATTTTTTTTTAATTTTATTTTATTTTTAAACTTTACAACATTGTATTAGTTTTGCCAAACATCGAAATGAATCCGCCACAGGTATACCTGTGTTCCCCATCCTGAACCCTCCTCCCTCCTCCTTCCCCATACCCTCCCTCTGGGTCGTCCCAGTGCACCAGCCCCAAGCATCCAGTATCCTGCATCGAACCTGGACTGGCGACTCGGAACCTGGTCTAGAAAGATTATTAAAAGGTGGCAAATATTTCCACTAACTTTCCACTTATTAATGCTTCTTGAGAAAATTTTGTCTTTTTTAATTTTGCAAATAAAAGGGCACAGAATTTTTGTATGCAATACATTTGAGGTGACAACAGGTAGAATGCTTAAATCCTCAACACTTTGAATGCAGAAAGTTATGTGATTTTACCTCTTACTTTTCCTCGTGTCTCTAACCATTTCAGAGTAACTTCAACTTTCTTGTCATTGTCCTTTCATTTGATAAGCAGAACATAAAAATAGATGACATAAAAATCTGTTACCAATTCAGAGAATCTGTCAGAGGTGAGAAAACAGGAAGTGACAGCAGGTCAATAACTTGTTTAAATGTGAACTGGAGCGAAAGGGTATAAACCATTTGAATTCCAATTACTTCCACACTTTTCAGATATGTTGTTAGCAAGCAAAAGACAAGATGTAGAAACATTTAGTTCCTCTAAGTCCTTATCTTTTAGCTCCTCTCTATGAGGATTCTTTAGCTACAAAAGTGCATGTATAATAGTGAGCTATTTAATATAAAGATTTTAGTTTCTTATATTTTAGGGGAATCAAAAAACAATTAGCAAAAATAATGGTAAGTAAAAAGTTTTGTTTCAGACAAATACTTAACTCCAAAATGTAGAGTGATGGATTTCCCTGGCAGTCCAGTGGTTAAGACTATGCTCCCACTACAAGGTGCACAGTTTTAATACCTGATCAGGGAACTGAGATCTCTCATGTCTCACAAAGTGGCTGAAAAAAATAAAAAATAAATTTAAAAAGGAGACAAAAGAAGCTTATAAAGTCTTTCAGATAGAAATTGTTAAGATATTCTAGGAAAATTAATAATATCAGCTTCATACATCCATAGCTGACCCTTGAACAACATGGGTTTGAACTATTAAGGTCCATTTACATACAGATTTTTTTTCACTAAATATGTACTATGGTACTGCATGATCTGAGGTTGCTTGAATCCAGAGATGCAGAACTGCAGATACAGAGGACCAATTACACAATTATACAAGGGTTTTCAACTGCACAAAAGATTGGCACCCCAGTCCCTGTATTGTTCAATAGTCCACTGGATATGTCTTCTGTCTTCTGATTACAAAATAATGTATATTTATAATAAAAATAAACGATAATATATAGAAGAAAACAGTAGAATTTTTTTTTAATTTCAGTAACTCACATAGTTCTATTCACCAAAATTCTGCAATATGTTTTTTTATTAAATATCTGTTACATGTATTACTCCATGCATGCTAAGTCAGTTCAGTCGTGTCCGACTCTTTGCGACCCCATGGACTGTATGTAGCCTGCCAGGCTTCTCTGTCCACGGAATTCTTCAGGCAAGAATACTGAAGTGGATTTCCATGCCCTTCTCCTGGGGATCTTCCTGACCCAGGGATCAAACCCTCATTTCTTACGTCTGCTGCTGCTGCTGCTGCTAAGTCGCTTCAGTCATGTCCGACTCTGTGTGATCCCATAGAGGGCAGCCCACCAGGCTCCTCTGTCCCTGGGGTTCTCCAGGCAAGAACACTGGTCTTGTGCTTTGGCAGGCAAGTTCTTTACCACTAGCACCACTCGGTATTGCAGTGCCTTAAATAATTAGGTTTTTCTATTCCTCTCTCGTGATTTTCCGAAGCATTTTCTCTTTTTTGTTTAAACATATACCCAACTTATGTTTAAACTCATATAAATCATTTATAACATATGCAGATTTATTTTTTGAAAGAAAGAAACACTAATATGCTCAAATTTTGGTTTAAGGAATAACATTTTGCTGAAGAATATTTCAGATTCAACTGTCCCATAGGCACTTAAGAATATGGATGTATCATCAGAGATTATGTAAACTATCAATTTATACTGATAATCAAAAATATAGAACAAATATTGGATTACTTAGGAATTCAAGAAGTCTGAAGAGGAATATCAATTTATTAATTGTATAAGCTACCTGATATGTATTTTTACCTTTGTTGTGCCATAATTATAATACCTTAATCCTAAATTATTTATATTTTAATAGTCTGCTTCCTTAATCATGCTACTTTAAAATATGAAATATTCCTATAAAATGCTCTGGTACTTTTCAGAGAATATTCAAATCTAATGGTATACTCATTTCTTAGAGTATAAAAGCATACTTTTAAAAAATTAATGACTCTTTGGCCTGGCAGTTTACATCTATTTTTTTTTTATTATGTCTTTTTAAGATTCTATAATAGTTATTTTAGCAGCTTTAAGTTTCCATATGCATTTTAGAATCATGTTGCCAAATCACTTCTCCATTGCTTTAATTTTTTTTAATTAAAGTATAGCTGTTTTACAATGCTGTGTTTGTTTTTAGTACATAGCAAAGTGATTTCTGTTATGGTTTATTGAAGGATATTTAATATAATTCCCTGTGCTGTAGAGTAGGACCTTACTATTTATTTCTTTTACATATAGTAGTTGGTATCTAGTAACCCCAAACTCCTAATTTATTCCTCTTCTACCCACTTTTCCCTTTGATAAACGTAATTTTGTTTTCTTTTTCTGTGAGTCTGCTTCTGTTTTGTAAATAAAGACTTAAATATAAGACATAGCACCATGATACAAATGGGTATTGTATTTTAGATTCCACATGTAAGTGATATCAGATAATTTTTGTCTTTGTCTTACTTCACTCAGTGTGATAATGTCTAGGTCCATAAATGTCTAGCAAATAGTATTGCTTCATCCTTTTTTATGTCTGAGTAGTATTCTTATACATCTGTGCTAAGTTGTTTCAGTCATGTCCTACTCTTTGCAACCCTATGGACTGTAGCCTGCCAAGCTCCTCTGTCCATGGAATTCTCCAGGCAAGAATATTGGAGTAGGTCGCCATGCCCTAACTCCAGAGGATCTTCCCCACCCAGGGAATGAACCCACATCTCCTGAGGCTCTTGCATCACAGGTGGATTCTTTTACCAACTGAGCCACCTATATATACATATATATATGAATATTATATATATATAATTATATATATACACATATGTGAATATTGGGCTTCCAGAGACTGCCCAAGACTGGCAGGAATGTTGGAGACCCAGGTTTGATCCCTGAATCAGAAAAACTCCTTGGAGAAGTAAATGGCAACTCACTCCAGTATTCTTGTCTGGAAATCTGATGGACTGAGGTGCTTGGAGGGCTATATCTCATGGGCTCACAAAGAGTTGAACATAACAACATTTAAACCACCACCACCACCATCACTATATATATATACGCCACATCTTCTTTATCCATTCCTCTTTTGATGGACACTTAGGTTGTTTCCGTATCTTGGCTATTATAAATAGTGCTGCAATAAATATTATACAGCATATATCTTTTTGAATTACAGTTTTGTTCTGATATATGCCCAAGAGTAGGATATGCTGGATTATATGGTAGTCCTATTTTTAGTTTTTTAAGGACCCTCCACACTGTTCTCCATAGTAGCTACACCAATTTACATTCCTAACAACAACATAGATCAGTTCCCTTTTCTCCATATTCTACTGAGAATTCTGTAATTTCTTACCCAATTCAGTGGTTTGAAAGTTATCAGAAACTTATATTAGTTAAAAAATTCTTTCTGTGAATCTTCTTGAAGATAAACCATTTTTATCAAAGCATCAGAGCAAAACAATAGCTATCTATAAATGACAAAAGATTCAAAATGTTGTGGTTAAATACCTAATTATAATGCAATTTATGAAAAAGTTGGTTATTTCTTTGACATGTAGCTTTCTAAGATAAGATTTTAAGATAATAACTCAAATTATGACTGAAAACATTACAGATGGATGCAAGCTTATTCAGTTGTGTCCAACTCTTTGCAACCCTTTGGACTATATAGCCCATCAGACTCCTCTGTCCATAGCATTTTTCAGGCAAGAATACTAGAGTGGGTTGCCATTTCATCCTCCAGGATAGCATTATACCCAGATATATTCAAATTTTAGTAATACCATATATTGTCTAGCACATTTACACTAATAGCATTCATCCTTGTAGGGGAATAGAATTTGCTACCCCACAATGTGTCTCTTTGGCATATTAATTACTGGTTACTTTCTAAGAAAAAGAAAAATCTGAGGAAAAAACCTGAAAACCAAGTAGGAGTTACCCTTTTGAAAGAAGCATTTATACTTGTAAGAAAAGTCTCTATTTGTAGGCTTGTCTCCCTCACTGTACCAGAGGGAAGAGGATGAGCAAACTCTGGTCAACAAAGAAGACAGTGATTGAAATCTGCACAACAACCTCATCCTTGTTGACTGTGCTTTTCCTGATAATGTTCCCAAATTGACTCTCTCCATCCTCAACTTCCTCTTTTGGTTTTAGCTGAGGATGACATTTAAGGTGAAGGTTTTGGCCATTTGACAAGTTACTCAATTTTCCTGGGTCTCTCCCATGTATACTTGCTATTCAACTCTAGTTTGATCTTTCTTCCATTAATCTCTCTCATGTCAACATAATTCTTAGCCAAGTCAGAAGAACCTAGAAGGGTAGAGGAAAATTTCTTCCTTCCTGACAATCCACACAATATAACCCAAGAAGATTTATCATCACTTATTTGACAGTGCTTCCCATGTAAGTTAACAAGCCAAAAAGGATAATAAGTTTAATATTTCTTATTCAGATACTTCAGAGACTCTCTGAAAATTCTAAAATTTGCTTCAAGTCAAAAGGACTTCACTTAGAATTTGATTTGAGAAAGTTTGTCAAACGTTTCAAAAGATTTTAAAACTTTGGTCAAATAGGACCATAGGTCACTCTGAAACCATTGTCAGCTATCCGTTTAATCAAATCTAAGGCAATACAGAAAGTTAAACACGTGTTAAAAAAATAACTTAGTTCTTGTACTAGTGAAAAGACTCAGTTTAAGTAATCAAAGACCTGATAAAAACAGCACAGGAAATTATTTTGATTAAACATAAAACCCCTGCTTTTTAGGCAGACTACTAGAAAGTAAAGAAAATCCTTTTACAATTTATTTATCGAGAGCAGACTTTTGTCTTCTTAACAGAAAGAGAAAATCGAATTCTAATTTTGCAACAGCTTACTTTGATATTCCATTCCCTTAATTAAATTTATTCCAGTCTTAGCCAGCTTGACCAAGCATAAAATTCTTTTTCAGGGTTTTTTTTTTTTCCTCTATAGCTTGCTTTTTTTACATTCACATTTTGCCTTATATTTTCTCTGTCTCTGTCTCTTTTCCTTCCTTCCTTCCTTCCTCCCTTCCTTTCTCTCTATCACAATTAAGTCTAGAAAAGCTTCTCAATCAATATTTCCTCCAATTGGACTAAAATGTCTCCAAGGAAGGCAAAGTGTGGAAAAGTGGATAGACCTAGCTATTCATCCATTTTATTTGAAGTAATTTGCTCAGCTTCTCTGATCTGCTTCTTTAACTATTATCTGCAAGCTTCCCAGGGGGAGCTAGTGGTAAAGATTCTGCCTGCAAAGCAGGAGATGCAGGTCAATCCCTGGGTCGGGAGGATCTCCTGGAGAAGGAAATACCAATCCACTCCAGTATTCTTGCCTCAGAAATCCCATGGACAGAAGAGCCAGGAGGCCTACAGTCTGTGAGGTCCCAAGGAGTGGGTCATAACTGAGCATGCAACATAAAACTATTATCTATCATGTATAATTTATTTTGAATATTTAAGAAGATAACATGTAGAATATCACATCACCTACTCAATAATTTGTCATTATTTTAAAAACTGATTAGTCTTCACCATTTGACAATATTTTAAAGCATCTGATTAATTCTAAATAATTTAAATGAGTCCCTTTTGAAAGATAAATTCTTATATTTTGCTGTAAAGACAGACTTGGGTTGATTAGTTTTCATGCTTTTTAGAAAGCTTTCATGCTTTTTTTTCTGTGTGTCTGTGGCTTTTTATACTTGAGTTGTTGGCCACAGGTCCGTCTAGTCAAGGCTATGGTTTCTCCAGTGGTCATGTATGGATGTGAGAGTTGGGCTGTGAAGAAAGCTGAGTGCCAAAGAATTGATGCTTTTGAACTGTGGTGTTGGAGAAGACTCTTGAGAGTCCTTTGGACTGCAAGGAGATCCAACCAGTCCATTCTGAAGGAGATCAGCCCTGGGTGTTCATTGGAAGGACTGATGCTAAAGCTGAAACTCCAATACTTTGGCCACCTCATGCAAAGAGTTGATTCATTGGAAAAGACCCTGATGCTGGGAGGGATTGGGGGCAGGAGGAGAAGGGGACGACAGAGGATGAGATGGCTGGATGGCATCACCGACTTGATGGACATGAGTTTGGGTAAACTCCGGGAGTTGGTGATGGACAGGGAGGCCTGGTGTGCTGCAATTCATGGGGTCGCAAAGAGTTGGATACGACTGAGCGACTGAACTGAACTGAACTGATACTTGAGTTGCTTTTCCCCAAAGCTTGTCTTCTGCAGTCTGATAACATCTCTACTCTTCTTCCTGTGTATGAAGGGTTTTGCTTATTAAGACTCTCTATCTTTGAATTTCCAGACTCAAAGAATCAACTGACTAAATCTTCAATGTGCCCATGGATGAGGGATCATATAGATGAGTCCCTTGTCAAGTTCAATAGTTCTCCATTCCAACTGACTAGCAAATCCCCTGGAGGGATTTTAAAAACATCCAGGGCCACTTAACACCTCTAGAGATTTTAATTTCATTGGTCTGGGATGAGAACCAGGCATAGATTTTTTTTTAATTATTTACATAATTAGAAACCATAATAATGACTCCAATGGTTGGCCTTTGAGGGTCAGTCACAGGACTGGTTGATGGGAGTGACAAGAGAGGAGGTAAGATGGGACTTCCCTGGTGGTCCAGTGATTAAGACTTCACCTTCCAGTGCAGGGTGTGCAGGCTTGATTCTTAGTCAGGAAGCTAAATCCCACATGACTCAAGGCCAAAAAGCCAAAACATAAAAAAAACAAAAGCAACATTTTAACAAATTCAACTCCAAGCTAAGTTGCTTCAGTCATTTTGCACTCTTTGCGACCACATGGACTGTAGCCGGCCAGGCTCCTCTGTCCATAGCATTCTCCAGGCAAGAATACTGGAGTGGGTTACCATGCCCTCCTCCAAGGATCTTCCCTATGCAGGGATCGGACCTGCATCTCTTATGTCTCCTGCATTGGCAGGTGGGTTCTGTACCTCTAGCACCGTCTAGGAAGCCCTAAAATGGCCCACACCAAAAAAAAAAACCTTAAAAAAATACAAATAAAAACTGAAAAGAGGTAAACCAAGGTTAATAGCTCAGCTCAATTCCAAACCAATATCGACTTTGAAAATAATGAATTGCACTTACAATAGGCTAGTTTTTATTTCCGAAGTATTTTGGCTTTGTAGGTTGTTGTTGTTCAGTCACTGAGTTGTGTCTCTGATGCCAAAGCCCACACCTTTAGGAGCTACGCTGCATGCTTCCCCCAGCATCTCTACTGTGATAGGCACCCATCATTTTGATAACTGATGGTGCCAGCTCCTTGGATAGCCTGATTAGCAATAAAACACACTGATCATTCTTACCAGAAATGATGAAATCTAAATGAAGCTAATTCTTCAAACTGTCCCACTGGTTTGTGTTACCTTGATTTAGAAGGAGAAAAGTTCATGAGCAGGCAAATGGTTTATTTTACTTCTAATCACAGAAAGGCCCACTCAACAAAGATGCAATAATCACAAAGATACTGAATATGTACCTGATTAGTCTAGAAAAAACAACAGTGTAATACTAGTAACAGTGATATATAACTAACAACATGTATGATAGCCAGTATAAGCCAGGCACTCTGATTAGCCCCACTGTGCACTGTCGGTTGTTGGTGCACTCAGTCGCGTCTGACTCTGTGCCATCTGATTTAATTCTTATAAGAATCTTAACAAGTAGACACTTTATCATCATCCCATTCTATAGATAAGGAAACCTAGGCACAGAGAGGTTAAACAGTCTGAACAAGGCCACTTGGCTAACTGTAGTAACGCAATTGCACAGATGCATACCTTGGTGTATGAGTCTTGGTGTACTCATACCCTGGTAGCTCAACTGCTAAAGAATCTGCCTGCAATGCAGGAGATCCCACTTGGATTCCTGGGTTGCAAAGATCCCCTGGAGAAGGGAACGGCTACCCACTCCAGTATCCTGGCCTGGAGAATTCCATAGACTGTAAAGTCCATGGGATTGCAAAGAGTCAGACATGACTGAGCAACTGTCACTTCACATGCCTCTTGGTGTGCTTGACTTCTAGTCTCAAGCTCATTATTTTTTGCTCCATTAAGGAAAACTGTTAGTCACTCAGTCATATCTGACTCTTTGTATCCCCATGGACTGCAGCATGCCAGGCTCTTCTGTCTGTGGAATTCTCCAGGCAAGAATACTGCAGTTGGTAGCCATTTCCTTCTCTAGGGGATCTTCCTGACCCAGGGATTGAACCTGTGTCTCCTGCATTGCAGGCAGATTCTTTATCACTGAGACAGCAGGGAAACTCATTAAGGCACCAGGGAAGCCTAATAAAGAAGGTTCCTTCTAAAGATTACTTTTGAACCAGTGATTAGAAATTATTTTTTTAATTTAAATACTAGAAAAATAAGCTCGTTCAACTCATAAATGGATACTAGACCACAACACTTATCTGTGGATATCTAAAGAAGAGTGGAACATAGACTTGCCATTCACATCAATGAATGCCAATAGCTGTAAGTTTGATTTGGCACCTAATCACATGTATTTTATTAAAAGCCAACTTCATCTGGCTATAGAATTAAATGAGGTTGGCATTGGTCCAGGAACGTAACCTAAATTTCAGTCTGTTAAAAATTACTTCCTTCACATAACACAAAGAAGCTATGAACACAAAATTATCCAGTAGAAGAAAAGTTTCTCAAAGACTGGCTAACAAAGTAGAAATTTATTTGAGATAAAGCAAGCATTCTGTGAATTTGGCTTTACCTTTAACATTTGTACCATAAAAGGAGAGGGAGAGGTAAGACCAGAAAATATTAAAAGACAGTACTGATTTTACTTGAAATGCCTTTGCAGAATCTTTTTTCCATTTTTTTCTTCCATTGTGGTCCCTCCCCACTTCAGGGAGCAGAAGACCACAAAGCCCATCTTCAACATCAAACATAAGTGATAGAGATCTCAAGACCTTCGAAATTTGCTTAACATGAAAATCATCCTAGATATATCTTCCAGCAAAGTTAAGATACAGTGCTATGGCAAGGCTACATCCATCACATCCTAAAACTCTCTTTTGGGAGAAGGTAGCATCCTT
This sequence comes from Bos indicus x Bos taurus, assembly GCF_003369695.1. Lineage (NCBI taxonomy): Eukaryota > Metazoa > Chordata > Mammalia > Artiodactyla > Bovidae > Bos > Bos indicus x Bos taurus. The sequence goes on along the minus strand of NC_040103.1, from coordinate 20,914,251 downwards.
CTCATCTAGAAATTTAGCATAAACATTTCCATTTCTATGGGAAATCTAAAAGCAATAAGTCAAAGTAGTAAACGGCACATAAAAGTTTTCCAATATTCTCAAGTGTTACACACACTGTATTCTTCCCATCCATCACTTTGATAAAGCTTTTTATTACTGGGTACACGAGGAAAACTGTTTTGTGTGACTGATTAAGACTACATTTTCCCTGGCTAAGGCTTTTTATAGGCTGTCTCCAGGTGGGATAACTGATCACATTCGTTAATCCACTTATTTCTGGTGGAAGCTTCAAATGGCATTACCTAATTTTAATACACTTCATAAATTTGCTCTGCTCTCTAAAACTTCTGCCTCAAATGTGCTTGTTTCTTTCTCAGCCTATTTTGCTTCTTCAATATATATCTCCTGTCATTCCTCCCTCTGAATAATCTTTCCTCTGCTTATCAGAGAACCATCCCTATCAGAACACTCCCAAATATGTCCTTAACTTGATTCATCTTTTCATACTTCATTTTTCATCTTTATTTTCAGTGAAAGTATCCTACTCCATCTCATATTTCTTTGTTTTTCTCTTTTTGACATTAGTTACTTTTATAAATGTATTTATTATTTACAAAAATTCAGTAGGGATATGTCCTTAGAAATACATTGCATGAAAGACGTTAAACACAATCAAATTTCACTTTTATTTTTCATTTTCAAAAAAATCAAAAGCTCAACTATTAATCTGCAGATAAAAGTTGTTGCATTTTCAGGCAGCCTCTCATGGGTCCATATAATGGTAAGGACTGGAGGTATGCACACACTTGTATCCCCAGAGGGAGATATTAATAATAGATATTCACTTTTTGTGGAATGTTCAGAGACAGAGTGACTTATCTCTCTACATCCCCAATTTTCAATGTTGTGTCTGCTTTGGGACAAAAAGGGAAAATTATATTTAATCCATGGTCTAGTTTCTCAAAGCTTTTAAAGTTATATGTGAGTTTAGAAGACTTAGCTAGAGTATTCTTGCCTGGAGAATTCCACAGACAGAAGAGCCTGGCATGCTGCAGTCCATGGGGATACAAAGAGTCAGATATGACTGAGTGACTAACAGTTTTCCTTAATGGAGCAAAAAATAATGAGCTTGAGACTAGAAGTCAAGCACACCAAGAGGCATGTGAAGTGACAGTTGCTCAGTCATGTCTGACTCTTTGCAATCCCATGGACTTTACAGTCTATGGAATTCTCCAGGCCAGGATACTGGAGTGGGTAGCCGTTCCCTTCTCCAGGGGATCTTTGCAACCCAGGAATCCAAGTGGGATCTCCTGCATTGCAGGCAGATTCTTTAGCAGTTGAGCTACCAGGGTATGAGTACACCAAGACTCATACACCAAGGTATGCATCTGTGCAATTGCGTTACTACAGTTAGCCAAGTGGCCTTGTTCAGACTGTTTAACCTCTCTGTGCCTAGGTTTCCTTATCTATAGAATGGGATGATGATAAAGTGTCTACTTGTTAAGATTCTTATAAGAATTAAATCAGATGGCACAGAGTCAGACGCGACTGAGTGCACCAACAACCGACAGTGCACAGTGGGGCTAATCAGAGTGCCTGGCTTATACTGGCTATCATACATGTTGTTAGTTATATATCACTGTTACTAGTATTACACTGTTGTTTTTTCTAGACTAATCAGGTACATATTCAGTATCTTTGTGATTATTGCATCTTTGTTGAGTGGGCCTTTCTGTGATTAGAAGTAAAATAAACCATTTGCCTGCTCATGAACTTTTCTCCTTCTAAATCAAGGTAACACAAACCAGTGGGACAGTTTGAAGAATTAGCTTCATTTAGATTTCATCATTTCTGGTAAGAATGATCAGTGTGTTTTATTGCTAATCAGGCTATCCAAGGAGCTGGCACCATCAGTTATCAAAATGATGGGTGCCTATCACAGTAGAGATGCTGGGGGAAGCATGCAGCGTAGCTCCTAAAGGTGTGGGCTTTGGCATCAGAGACTACAAGTCTGTGTCCTGATGTTGCCCTTCACAGAGGATTAATGACTCTTGGGCAAGTCATTAAGCCACTTTAATTTTAGTTTTGACACCTCAATAGTGGAAATAATGGTAGTGTGTATGCTTAGTCACTCAGTCCTATCTCTTTTGCGACCCAATGGATTATAGGCCTTCAGGTCCCTCTTTCCATGGAATTTTGTAGGCAAGAATATGGGAGTGGGTTGCCATTTCCACCTCCAGGGGATCTTCCTGAACCAGGGGTCCAACCCATGTCTCTTGCATCTCCTGCACTGACAGGCAGATTCTTTACCGTTGAACCACATGGGAAGCACCAAATAATAATAGAGCTTATCCCAAAACGTTTTTTGTTTGTTTGTTTACTTGTTTGTCTTTTTTGGTGGAGTTTAAAGAGATATTGTGTATAAGGTACTGAGTAGAATGCCTGGCATATGGAAAGTGCTTGCTGCATGTTGCCTCAACCAAAGCAATCATGACAATGGCAACAACGATGGTCACGGCTCAGAGCAGGGAGATGTGCCATCAGTGGAGCCAAGGTGTGGGTTAAGCCTAAAATAATAAGCAGGATTGGAATGGTGTGGTAGAATATAAAGAGTGGCACTGGCATCGTGGAGACCATAGCCAGAACTTACAAGGTGAAAGAAAGGCAAGAAGTTTCCAATAGAAGGTGATATGAGGTCTTTATATTTAAGAAGACTTTGCATGCAAGCCTTTAATCTTTCTGTTCAGTTTAAACTTTAACCAGAAGAATCATCATTTCTGAACTATACATCCAGGTTTTCTGAAACAGGAAATCTCAGATAGCATACAGGGATCAGCATTTATTCTATGGCATATGGAAGGCTCTATTGCAGGTGGTTTACAGATAACAATTTGAGGATTCTGCATTAATAAAGTGATGAGTCCCTGAAGGTAATCGAGAGGAGAGAGATTACCTTTATAGTGATAACGCTGCCTCATAGTTGCTCTTAAAACTGTACGTTCAGGATGGGGAACGCGGGTATACCTGTGGCGGATTCATTTTGATATTTGGCAAAACTAATACAATATTGTAAAGTTTAAAAATAAAATAAAATTTAAAAAAAAACTGTACCTTGGCTTAGGGGACATGTTAAAGAATGGATATGGTACCTAATTACTAGAAATCCAAATGAAGAGTATCCTGGAAAAAAATGTATATTTGAAGCCATAACCACAAGCAAATAAAGTTTACCTAAGGGAGGAATTTGAATGTCAGGATTAAAGGTTCTACTTAAATGTTTTTATGAAAATACAGTGGTGATATGCATCAAATTTTAGCTCAAGTAATTTGAAGCCTAGTGGGTTGCTTAAGGACACAAATGTAAGGAACAATGTCTAAATGTCAAATTAGAGGTTTGGGGCTTGAGATTTAAACTCAGAGCTGACCTAATCCTCCACCTGCCTCAGCTTCCTCAGTGTCTAATGAAGATAAGAATCCCCACTTTGTACAAGGGCCTTCAGAGATGTTGTGAAGAATGGGTGATAATATACTAAAACATGGTTGTCCAACTTTGCTTACATTTAAGATAATGAAATTTCTCTAAGTGTTGTGATAAAGGAATGAAATGGGGTGAAGTCTTAAATGAAGAGAAACCCAAACCTGAGACTGGAGGCAGGGAATCAGGAATGACTTCATAGAGGTGGCAGCATTACAGTGAGTCTTGGGGGATGGATTCCATGTGATGAAGGCTGATGGGAAGTGTGTGGGCCTTTCAGCTGGCCAAGGAAATAGCATGAACAAATGACTGAAGCTCAGGAAGGTAGGGTCTTTGAGAGTTATCAGAAGTGAGGGTCCTTTACTAGGAAGAAATAGTTAGAGAATATGGGGGAAATACGGTCTCAAGAGTCTGATTTTGATGAATAATAAGTTTGTTGTTAGGCTTTCCAGGTGGCACAGTGGTAAAGAATCCACCTGCCAATGCAGGAGATGCAAGAGACTCAGGTTGATCTGTGGGTCAGGGAGATCCACTGGAGTAGGAACTGGCAACCCACTCCAGTATTCTTGCCTGTGAAATTCCATGGGCAGAGGAGTCTGAAGGCCCACAGTGCAGGGAGTCTCAAAGAGTCAGACATGACTAAGCAGGCAATGAGGAACAAGTTTGTTGCTGTTATTTGCTAAGTCATGTCCAACTCTTTTGTGACCCCATGGACTGTAGCCCACCAGGCTCCTCTGTCCATGGAATTTTCCAGCAAGAATACTAGAGAGGGTTGTCATTTCCTTCTCCAGGGGATCTTCCTGACCCAGGGATTGAACCCACGTGTCCTGCATTGGCAGGTGGATTCTTTACCACTGAGCCACTGGGAAACCCAAATAATTAGGTACCATACTTCCCACTATGTGTTTTGGCAAGTAAAATTTCTTCTTTCAACTGCATATTATTCCAGATAGGGCAATTAATTTATTTTAGCATAGATATTTCCTTAATCCTGTGAAAAATAAATACACCTTAACGGTGCACACTCTCATATCTAGGATGACTAGCTGTCCGATTTGCTTGGGTCTAAGAAATTTTCCCATGACATGCAAACTTCAGTGCTAACATGGGTACAGTCAGTTTCAGGCAAACTGGAATGCTTGGTCATCCTAACACCCACGTACAGCACATTACACCCACAACAGCTTTATGTTGGGTCCATTAGGGAGTTACAAGTGGAGTTGCTTCTGATTAGAGGTAAGTTCAGTTCAGTTCAGTCACTCAGTTGTGTCCGACTCTTTGTGACCCCATGAATTGCAGCACACCAGGCCTCCCTGTCCATCACCAACTCCCAGAGTTCACTCAAACTCGTGTCCATCGAGTCGGTGATGCCATCCAGCTATCTCTCCTCCTGCCCCCAATCCCTCCCAGCATCAGAGTCTTTTCCAATGAGTCAACTCTTCACATAAGGTAGCCAAAGTATGGGAGTTTCAGCTTTAGCATCAGTCCTTCAAAGAACACCCAGGACTGATCTCCTTCAGAATGGACTGGTTGAATCTCCTTGCAGTCCAAGGGACTCTCAAGAGTCTTCTCCAACACCACAGTTCAAAAGCATCAATTCTTCCGCACTCAGCCTTCTTCACAGTCCAACTCTCACATCCATACATGACCAATGGAAAAACCATAGCCTTGACTAGACGGACCTTTGTTGGTAAAGTAATGTCTCTGCTTTTCAATATGCTGTCTAGGTTGGTCATAACTTACTCCTTCCAAGAGTAAGCATCTTTTAATTTCATGGCTGCACTCACCATCATCAGTGATTTTGGAGTCCCAGAAAATAAAGTCTGACACTGTTTCCACTATTTTCCCAATCTATTTCCCATCAAGTGATGGGACCAGATGCTATGACTTTAGTTTTCTGAATGTTGAGCTTTAGGCCAACTTTTTCACTCTCCTCTTTCACTTTCATCAAGAGGTTTTTTAGTTCCTCTTCACTTTCTGCCGTACGGGTGGTGTCATCTGCATGTCTGAGGTTATTGCTATTTCTCCTGGCAATCTTCATTCCAGTTTGTGCTTCTTCCAGCCCAGAGTTTCTCATGATGTACTCTGCATATAAGTTACATAAGCAGGGTGACAATATACAGCCTTGACATACTCCTTTTCCTGTTTGGAACCAGTCTGTTGTTCTATGTCCAGTTCTAACTGTTGCTTCCTGACCTGCATACAGATTTCTCAAGAGGCAGGTCAGGTGGTCTGGTATTCCCATCTCTTTCAGAATTTCCCACAGTTTCTTGTGATCCACACAGTCAAAGGCTTTGGCATAGTCAATTAAGCAGAAGTAGATGTTTTTATAGAACTCTCTTGCTTTTTCCATGATCCAGCAGATGTTGGCAATTTGATCTCTGGTTCCTTTGCCTTTTCTAGAACCAGCTTGAACATCTGGAAGTTCCTGGTTCACATATTGCTGAAGCCTGGCTTGGAGAATTTTGAGCATTACTTTACTAGTGTGTGAGATGAGTGCAATTGTGTGGTAGTTTGAGCATTCTTTGTTTTTGTCTTTCTTTGTAATTGGAATGAAAACTGACCTTTTCCAGTCCTGTGGCCACTGCTGAGTTTTCCAAATTTGCTGTCATATTGAGTGCAGCACTTTCACAGCATCATCTTTCAGGATTTGTAATAGCTCAACTGGAATTCCATCACCCCCACTAGCTTTGTTCATAATGATGCTTTCTAAGGCCCATTTGACTTCACATTCCAGGATTTCTGGTCTAGGTGAGTGATCACACCATCATGATTATCTGGGTCATGAAATCTTTTTTGTACAGTTCTTCTGTATATTCTTGCCACCTCTTCTTAATATCTTCTGCTTCTGTTAGGTCCATACCATTTCTGTCCTTTATTGAACCTACCTTTGCATAAAATGTTCCCTTGGTATCTCTAATATTCTTGAAGAGATCTCTAGTCTTTCCATTCTATTGTTTTCCTCTATTTCTTTGCACTGATCACTGAGGAAGGCTTTCTTATCTCTCCTTGCTATTCTTTGGAACTCTGCATTCAGATGCTTATATCTTTCCTTTTCTCCTTTGCTTTTCACTTCTCTTCTTTTCACAGCTATTTGTAAGGCCTCCCCAGACAGCCATTTTGCTTTTTTGCATTTCTTTTCCATGGGGATGGTCTTGATCCCTGTCTCCTGTACAATGTCATGAACCTCTGTCCATAGTTCATCAGGCACTCTATCCATCAGATCTAGGCCCTTAAATCTATTTCTCACTTCCACTGTATATCATAAGGGATTTGATTTATGTCATACCTGAATGGTCTAATGGTTTTCCCTACTTTCTTCAATTTCAGTCTGAATTTGGCAATAAGGAGTTCATGATCTGAGCCACAGTCAGCTCCCGGTCTTGTTTTTGCGAACTGTATAGAGCTTCTCCATCTTTGGCTGCAAAGAATATAATCAATCTGATTTCGGTGTTGACCATCGGGTGATGTCCATGTGTACAGTCTTCTCTTGTGTTGTTGGAAGAGGGTGTTTGCTATGACCAGTGCGTTCTCTTGGCAAAACTCTATCAACCATTGCCCTGCTTCATTCCGTATTCCAAGGCCAAATTTGCGTGCTACCCCAGGTGTTTCTTGACTTCCTACTTTTGCATTCCAGTCCTCTATAATGGAGGGGTAATCAGAGGTAAGGTAGAGTTTAATTTTGGAAGGCTTTGACTTTCAAGACAAGGATATTTTATTTAATTCCCTAGGAATCATGGCACCATCAAATGTTTCTGAACTTGGAAGTGACATCATTACAGATACACACTAGAACATTGATTTGGCAGCAGTATAAATGATGGGATTGTAGTATGAAAGAGATTTCTTAGCAGTTGGTATGGGTCTTGTGGAAAAGCCCAGATGAAATAATTACCATACTGTGGATAGGTTCTGAGCCAGATAGAGTCATCTTTTTGGAAACACCAAGAAAATGACTTCAGTACACTATTGTCAAATTGTCAAGTTTGGGTATTCAGTGCAACAACAATTACAGAGTGAAGAAGTCAGATGACTAATCTAGTAAATCATTTTGGATAAGAAAGTACTGGAAGAGATACATTTGACTTTTATGCTGATAGGGGAGATCAATCTTACTCATTTTTAATTGTCTTCACTACAAAATGGTTGTTACTTTTCAAAAATCCTGATCAAGTTAAAATAAATTTTGGTATCTTAGGTTGATTTTTCCCCAAAGCAGATCTTGAGGTGGGGATGAGAAGAATGAAAGGATTTTATTTGGGATGTGATTCCAGGAGAGAGTTAATGAGAAAAAGAAGAGAAAGAAGATCAGAAGGGTAGCATCAGAGAGCTTATTGCTGTGGGCATTTAGGAGCTCTGACTCCTAAACATCATTATAGCATATGCCTTAGGGTTAATCTGATGTGAATGGCAAAAAAAAAAAAAAAAAAACAACTCATGTAATTATTTTTCAGTTCCCCTTGGCTATTGGCTGATAGTTGTTTTCAGAAGCATTAATTTTACCTGGTGCCTATGATGCCTCACTGTTTCATTGCTCATTGACAGGAAATCCAATTGCTACAATTTATGCCAATTTCACAGAGGTCTTCCTCTGCCCATTGGGTTTGCTAAAAGTCCCTGGGAATTAGGGACTTTGCTTCTACCACAAACTGCCCAACTCTTGGCCCCTCTTTGGGAACCTCTAAGGCATGTATTCTATCCTCAGTTCCCAGAGTTTTCCAACAGAATTAGGTTCAAGTTATCCAAAGTGGCAGAGAAGGCAATGGCACCCCACTCCAGTACTCTTGCCTGGAAAATCCCATGGATGGAGGAGCCTGGAAGGCTGCAGTTCATGGGGTCTCTGAGGGTTGGACACGACTGAGCGACTTCACTTTCACTTTTCTTTTTTTTTTTAAATTTTATTTTTTAACTTTACAATATTGTATTGGTTTTGCCATATATCATGAATCATGTGGCAACATGAATCCGCCACAGGTGCATTGGAGAAGGAAATGGCAGCCCACTCCAGTGTTCTTGCCTGGAGAATCCCAGGGACTGGGGAGCCTGGTGGGCTGCCGTCCATGGGGTCGCACAGAGTCAGACACAACTGAAGTGACTTAGCAGCAGCACCCAAAGTGGAGATTTGTTTGATATTGTATCTTCATAGGCTCACTTCCATTCTGTGTCTCTCTCCCCCACTTTTCTAGCTGTGCTTGCAAAGATCACATCCAAAATTAAATATCTGCACTGGAATCTTTGTTCTAAGATCCATTCCTGGAAAATCCCAGGCAAAGAAACATTCACCATTCCTTTTCATTTTTAATACAAATGAAATATTTATTTCCAAAACTAGTTATAGGAAGACGACCTTTTATCCCTTTCTAAGGGCAATTGTTAAGGAAATAGGCATCAGTCATTTGCTCAGTATTGTTTCGGGTATAGTCTGACTGGTGTAATTTGGAAAACACTGGACAATTTTGCATGGCTCTGCTAATCCTTTCCTCTACTATTTAATTTTAATAATGACCAGATCCCAGCTGGGGGGAAGAGGAAGAAGGGAATATATACATTCAAATGCTAAAATGCCTTCACAGTTTATAACAGGTAATTAATAGCAAAGCATCCTAATTTCAGTCTTATTTCAAGCAAAAAAAATGTGGATCCTAAAACCAAAAGATGAAGAAATTTTACTTTAAAGTGAAATATAAAGCTCTGGGGTTGTATAACTGCATCATTACTCATCTGCTTAATGACTACAGTTATCATTTCAAAAAGGAAATAGATATTCAATGATTTTACTGAATGTTAAAGAATATAGCATACTACACAAGAGCTCATTTTTAATTGAAAAATGTCAATGTGCAATAGAAAATAACAGATTATTGTCACCAGGCCCTTACTCTATGCTTTAATATCATTATGTTGCCATATTTTCAGGACACATTGTTTCAGAAAATTAGTCTCAGGTTTCCATACTTTATGAGAAGATGATTTCATTAGCCATGGAATGTCTATTTTTGTTACTGCTAAGGGAAGCTTGGGAACTTCAAATCATAATTGAAATAGTTAATTGACATTGTAGCTTAGCAACAAACTTTTATACAAGCAGACTAATTATTTTGCTTAAAATTTTGTGACTTTAAACTTTTTAACATGTTGTCAGCAGATGACCTTGCTTTATTTTTTTTTGTTTGTTTTTTTGTGTTTTTTTTTTTGTTTTTTTAAATTTTATTTTATTTTTAAACTTTACATAGTTGTATTAGTTTTGCCAAATATCAAAATGAATCTGCCACAGGTATACATGTGTTCCCCATCCTGAACCCTCCTCCCTCCTCCCTCCCCATACCATCCCTCTGGGTCGTCCCAGTGCACTAGCCCCAAGCATCCAGTATCGTGCATCGAACCTGGACTGGCAACTCGTTTCTTACATGATATTTTACATGTTTCAATGCCATTCTCCCAAATCTTCCCACCCTCTCCCTCTCCCACAGAGTCCATAATACTGTTCTATACATCAGTGTCTCTTTTGCTGTCTCATACACCGGGTTATTGTTACTATCTTTCTAAATTCCATATATATGCATTAGTATACTGTATTTATGTTTTTCCTTCTGGCTTACTTCACTCTGTATAATATTATACAGAGTGACCTTGCTTTAAATGTGTATTTTCCTCCAAAGTTTTAAATGTATATCTGTATGAGATGTATGTTTCATAGAACTCGGCCAAAACTTGGTTTCCTCTGAACTGTCTCCATAGACCAAGTGGACCTGGCATCACTGAAATTATTGGAACTTTGTGACTTGCAAGTCTTTTTTTTTAACTTGACAAACAACTCAATTTATGCTCAGGCTGTTAGCAGCAATTAACTTTGTTGTCATTTCAAAACAACAGGCACTGAAAGGAAAAAAAAAAAGGAATTCCATGATGGTCCAGTTGTTAGGACTCCATGCTTCCACTTATAGGAGGCCTGGGTTCAATGCCTAGTCAGGGAACTAATCCTGCAAACTCAGGAAAAGACAAAAAAAAAACCAGACCCCGGGTCTCACATGTGCTCATTCTCCCAACCTCCTCATCACTGTTTGAGCCTTTCCACTTTCATTCACAGTCTCTGACGGAGAATATAGCCCTCAGATAACCAACATAGTAACAATCATTTCTCTGGTAAACTGCTCAGATTATAATAGCAAAATTTCTCATTCCTTTTCTTGTCAGTGTGTAATGTTTTCCATGCAGGTTCATAAAATGCTGTGGGTATAGTGGACAATGTATAAGCTCTGGAGTCACAGAGACTTTGGTTGAAGTCCTTGCGTCATTATTTACACTTAGGATAACCTTACCTAAGTTAGTTTATACCTCTGGGCCTCATTTACACAAGGACCATAGAAATATACCTTATAAAGGCTGTTATTAGAATTAGAAAGGATATGCACAGAGTGGATCCCTAGATGCAGGTGCTCAAGAAAGGTCAAAACTGAAAATGTGGCAAAAAGGTGTTTCAGAGATCATCTAGTTTAAGGTCAGGACAGACTACTGCACTCTGGACCAAACAACATCTAGATAAATACACAGCTGTTACACCTGAAATTGCCGGTCAGTGTATCTTTTCCATCAGAGTATATTCTGAATTATTACTCTCTGTTGGTCACCATGGTGTGTTTGGGAGGTTGAAATTTAGTGTAAAGCAATGCTTTCTGCTCTAAAGTCAGTGTCTCATTGGAGTGGAAATTGAGTTTAAAGAATATTAACTGTCCCTAGTCTAGACAGCATAATTTTAAATTTATTTAATATATAGCATTTGGATACATGTTGTTATTCCCCTCTTCTGTTCCATGTAAGTGAAATAGCATGGTCACATGTAATTCCACTGAAAACACTGGACTTTTAGTTTATGTAACTACCAGTCTAAAGCAAGCAGATATAGTAAGGGGTTAGCGTACTTGAAAACCAAGATATTTATGAAACAAAGACATACAATAGATTCACAAAAATCAAGAAGAATACTCAAGCCTAATACAAATGAATACCATCAAATCCACAAAAGGAAAAATAAAAAGAGGAAGAAATAAAGAAGAAATACAAAATCATCTGGAAAACAAAGTTTAAAACTGATAATGCTGCTGCTGCTGTTGCTAAGTCGCTTCAGTTGTATCCGACTCTGTGAGATCCCATAGACGGCTGCCCACCAGGCTCTCCTGTCCATGGGATTTTCCAGGCAAGAACACTGGAGTGGGGTGCCATTGCCTTCTCTGAAAACTGGTAATAGATACATACTTATCAATAGTTACCTTAAATGTCAATGGACTAAACACTCTGATCAAAAGAGATTGAGTGCGGAAATCCCTGATGGCCCAGTGGTTAAGATTCTGTGCCTCCAGTGCAGGGGAGCAAGAGTTCCATCCCTGGTTGGGGAACTAAGATCCCATTTGCTATATGGTGCAGCCAAAAAGCAAAAACAATTTTAAAGAGTCATAGAGTGGCCGACTGGATAATAAAACAAAAGCCTATAAAAGTGTTGCTCGCAAGAGACCCACTTCATAGTGAAGGACAAATACAGATTGAAAGCGAAGGGATAGAGAAAGTTATTTCATGCAAATCTGAAAATCTAAATCATTTTGCTGTACACCTGAAACTAAAACAGCATTGTAAATCAACTGTATTGTAATAAAAAAAAGTTTGTGTTTTCTCAATCTGATTGTGAAGGATGAAAGTAATGAAAGTATGCACCTACATTTTAATACAATTTTATCCATGTATGAAATTAAATTTTTACTTCCCACTAATGACTTAATTCAGCATAGTTGGAACAAAGAAACCTGCGCCATGCAGATCCAAGTATGATGGTTTGTAATCGTTCCTACAAAATAGAGCTCTTAAGGCTGATTTATCTTTAGTTATACACAAGAGGACACTGCTGGAAAATTCAGCCTTTCAACTCTGATCAAATTCAAAGTGAGCAAAGTCAGTCTACTGGAAAAAAATACAGTTTTTGTTGGATATACAATATCTTTAATGGAGGTGCTTATTTGCCTAGGGGAGTCCCAATTTTGTAGCTCTAAGATATTAATTGCATGTCTTCAATTAGCTTCTATTTATTAATAATCTATTTATTCTCTTGTACATTTACTGCTGACAATTCTCTTATCAGAACTTGGCAAGGTGGTGAGGAAGGGTTCAAAATGAGTACTTGTCTTTTTTTTTTTTTTTTGGCTGTACTGGGTCCTAGTTGCTGGTGGGATCTAGTTCCCTGACCAGGGCTGGAACCTGGGCCCTCTTCATTGAAAGTCTCAGCCATTCACCCACCAGGGAAGTCCTAAAATGAGTACTTCTGTCTCAATTTTTCGTCAGGCAAGTTCTGACACAAAGCTTGACAATTTCATTTAAGTTAACAGGAGGTTAACACCTACAATTATCTGTGGTTTTACCACGGAGCTTCCCAGGTGCTGCTGCTGCTGCTAAGTCACGTCAGGCATGTCCGACTCTGTGCAACCCCATAGATGGCCTTCTACCAGGCTCCTGTCCCTGGGATTCTCCAGGCAAGAATACTGGAGTGGGTTGCCATTTCCTTCTCCAGTGCATGAAAATGAAAAGTGAAAGTGAAGTCGCTCAGTCGTGTCCGACTCCTAGCGACCCCATGGACTGTAGCCTACCAGGCTCCTCCATCCATGGGATTTTCCAGGCAAGAGTACTGGAGTGGGGTGCCATTGCTTCCTCCGCAGGTGGTGCTAGTGGTAAAGAACTCCTCTGCCAACGCAGGAGATTGAAGAGACAGGGGTTTGATCCCTGGGCCCGGAAGATCCCCTGGAGTAGGAAATGGCAATGTTTCCTCCAGTATTCTTTCCTGGAGAATCCCATGGACAGAGGAAACTGGCAGGCTACAGTTCACAGGGTCACAAAGAGTTGGACACAACTGAAGTGACAGCATGCACCACGTACTTATGAATTTGTGAGGCAAATGTTTTCTGACAGTCACTACTGATTGCTTGTCTTAGTGCTTCTCTTCTATATGGAAGGAGTTGATCATGACGAACTGTAACAGTTTGATTATTTCTGTTATGTTTAAGATGTTAACTTACCTTCTTAGTTGATGGTATCCCAATCCCTGTGTCTGAACTAAGTTAGTTCTTACTTTTAACACCAATATATTTACATCAAAATACTACTCACATCATGGTTTTCATTCTGGAAGCTATTGTTCAAAGCAACATTTGTCTTGTCCTAATATAGTTGCTATGTAATGCAAATGTTTAAGATAGTTTTAACTCTTGTGCATGGGTGGTATTTGTGTCATGGATGTTGCTATTATGAGTCAGTATGTTGCCTAGATCAAATTGGAAGGGGGTGACATGTTTTGCTTTGTCTAAGGATGCCCCCAGCTCTTGTGTGGACGTAACTAGTGGCTGAAATGGTAAAGAATCTGCCTGCAATGCAGGAGAGTCGGGTTCAGTCCCTGGGTTGGGAAGATACCCTGGAGGAGGGCATGGCAACCCACTCCAGTATTCTTCCCTGGAAAATCCCATGGACAAAGAAGCCTTACGGGCTACAGTCCATGGGTTCACAAAAAGTCAGACACAACTGAGGGACTGACACCCACTTTCAGCTAATGTGGCAATGAACTATGCAGGACAACCCATTGGTTCTTTACTTATCAGCAGTCCTAAGCCAGTATTTTGGAAAGCAGCTGCTTGGATGGAAATCATCTGCACATATTACACTGTATGACTTTATGGTGCATAACTTCCTGTGCTGTGCTTAGTCGCTCAGTCACGTCCGACTCTGCAGGCAAATTCTTTACTTATAATGACCCAGTTTGCTGGAGCCCCACAGTTACATTATATCACTTTGGCACTGTGCTCTGATGACTGAAACTCTTCCAGAAATCCTCTGATTTGAAACTCTTTCCCAGTTCTTTGCTAGTTGGTCAATTGGTGTCTTTTTTTTTTTTTTTTTTTTTTTAAGTTGGTTCTATTACTGAGCCCAGGTCTGGTTGCTTGCCATTCAAAAGCCAATAAAGAAGCCAAGTTGGTGGAAAAGAAAGTTTGCTTCATATTGGATGCAGGCAATTTGGGGAAGGTAGGTGTGGGATGAACACCTGTCCCAAGGCCAACTCCCCCGCTTCACCCCTAACAATCAGGGGGCAAGAACTTTTATAGACAGAGAGAAATTAATTTTCAGTTTCAAAGCCGATTTGTTTCCATTTCCTGAGACCAGTTGTCAGAATTGTGGTAGCACATGTTATGGCTACAATCTGGTCATCATGTAGTTAACTTCTTCTGGTGTGAGTTTCGGGATCTATATGACAGCTAACAGAATATGCCTTAGAATATTATCTATTGCCCTTGATAAGGAGCTAAAGATCCTTGAGTGTGCTTAGTGATCAAAATCTTATTATTTGGTCTCCTTTGACCACTTTCCTTTGTTTCTATATTTTTTAACTTCTCTAATTAAACTTATTCTTTGGCTAAAGCTTTTCCACAGACAAAAAGGAGGCTAAGGACTTTTGCAGCAAAGACTTTAGGGTCCTGCTCTGTTTCAGTTCTGTTCCTGTTATCTGGAGACCCTAAATTTCTTCCTGAAAACACTCTTACAAAGGTGTTTGCAAAGGAAGTCTCTTTTTAGGGTTCTATCACTGTCTACTCTTCTGATATCATTACCATTCCAAAAAAAAAGTGCAAGAAATAGTTCTCATTCCTTTCTAGTCATTGTTTTTTTCTCAATCTCAAGTCATGGTCCCCTTGACCTACCCCCACCTACACCCCTTTGTTATTTAGTCATTCAGTCATATCAGACTCTTTACAATCTCATTGACTACAGCATGACAAGCTTCCCTGTCCTTCATCATCTCCTGGAGTTTGTTCAAATTCATGCCCATTGAGTTAATGATGCCATCCAACCATCTCATCCTCTGTCACCTCCTTCTCCTCCTGCCCTCAATCTTACTCAGCATCAAGGTCTTTTCCAATGAGTTCAGCTCTTCCCATCAGATGGTCAAAGTATTAGAGCTTCAGCATCAGTCCTTCCAATTAATATTCAGAGTTGATTTCTTTTAGGATTGACTGGTTGGATCTCCTTGCAGTCCAAGGGACTCTCAAGAGTCTTCTCTAGCACCACAGTTCAAAAGCATCAATTCTACAGCACTCAGCCTTCTTTATGGTCCAACTCTCACATCCATACATGATTACTGGAAAAACCACAGCTTTGACTAGACCAAATTTTTGGCAAAGTGATGTTTCTGCTTTTTAATATGTTGTCTAGGTTGGTAATAGCTTTTCTTCCAAAAAGCAAATGTCTTTTAATTTCATAGCTGCAGTCACCATCTGTAGTGATTTGGGGGCCCCAAAAAATGAAGTCTGTTACTGTTTCCATTGGTTTCCCATCTATTTGCCATGAAATGATAGGACCAGATGCCATGATCTTAGTTTTCTGAATGTTTAGTTTTAAGCCAGCTTTTCTACTCTCCTCTTTCTCCTTCACCAAGAGGTTATTTAGTGCCTCTTTCTGTTTTGCCATAAGGGTGGTGTCAGCTGCATGTCTGAAGTTATTGATATTTCCCCTGGAAATATTGATTCCAGCTTGTGATTCATCCAGCCTGTTATTTCACATTATGTATTGAGAGAGTCATTTCCTAGGCAGGTTGATAGGGAGTCTAGGGGTCCCCAAAGAGAGAGGGGTCTGGAATTCTCAAGGAGGAAAAAAGGACAAACTTTTTTCTTTCTCCACATTCCTTAGGATTATATACCAATAATGTATCCTGCCTAAGGACAGTCTTTGGATTCAACCTTCTGTTATTTTAAAAAGTTAATTATGGGAGTATACCTGGTCTTTACAAGGATGTATCTTGCCTGAGGACAGTGTTATCTTAAAATGTAAATTATGGGAGTAGGTCAGAGGAGGTCTTTACAACCTCCAGACATTCTTTGGATTATATAACCTCATTATTAACACTAGCAAGCGGGTACTCTTTCTGCCCCCTTCTGATGCCTATGTCAGAAGCTTTCTCTATCTCCTTTATACTTTAATAAAACTTTACTACACAAAAGCTCTGAGCGATCAAGCCTCGTCTCTGGCCCCGGATTGAATTCTTCTCCTCCGGGGGCCAAGAATCCCGGTGTATTCGCATGATTCAACAACAACCTTTCAGTATTCTGCATACAAGTTAAATAAGCAGGGTGATGATATACAGCCTTGATGTAGTCCTTTCCCAATTTTGAACCAGTCTGTTGTTCCATGTCTGGTTCTGACTGTTGCTTCTTGACCTGTTTCTCAGGAGACAGGTAAGGTGGTCTGGTATTCCCATCTTTTTAAGAATTTTCCACAGTTTCTTGTGATCCACACAGTCAAAGGCTTTAGTGTAGTCAATGAAGCAGAAGTAGATACTTTTCTGGACTTCCCTTGCTTTTTATATGATCCAATGGATGCTGGCAAATGGCCTACACCCTTACTGTGAAATTGCTACTTTCTGAAGCTATTCTGGAGGGTTTATCCTGGTATAAGACCTATAACAAGATTTTAAAAGGTGATAAGTCATGTCAGGATAGTAAATTATAAGCAATTTCTTCCAAATTTGTTAACATTGTTCTTACTTATGTTAAAAGAAACAAACAAACCAAAAAAAGAAAAAGAAAAAAAAATACCAAACTTGTATCTCTTGCATTATGGTAGAGAGATTAAGGCAACAGATTTGAAGTCTGGCTCAAGATAGAACCCAAATCAACCCACTTAGTCCTGTGACCTTGGAAATGTTACTCATTTACTATGTTCCTCAATTTTATCATTTTTCACAGGGGAGATGGAAGGATCAATGAAGATTAACATAATGACTGGCATAAATTAAAACTACAAATAGTATATGTTTTATCATTATAGTCCATAATCTTCCACCTGCAATTTTAAAATCCCCAAAGATCTAAATACTGAAATATTTTCAAAATTTTTGTGCTAAAACTTTTTTGGAAAAAAAAAAAAAAAAAGTTGACCTGAACAGATTCGAAGGTACTTACACTTTATTTCATTTTAATATTCTTTCATTTTTACATGGAAATATTACCATTGTTGATTTGGGGGTTCTGCTATATACACAGATTATGTTTCTAAAATCAAGGAAGTTCTGAATTCTGAAATATGTATGATCTCAAGGATTTCATAAGAAAGCCCAAGATTTGGCATTCCCGTTTCTTTCATTCACTCAGATTTTGCTTGTTATTCTTAATAATCCCCAGAATGTCATAGAAATCATTGCTGGGATTTGCTAAAGGTCAGTGCTTATACACTGGCACATTCCCCTTTTCCAAAGATCCTGAGAGCATTTGAAATAAGGATGAGATCTCTTCTGCACTTTTGCTGGCATTCATGTCATAAGATTTTCATAAAAGTCATTTAAAAAAACAAGAAAGCGTTGTCAGAAGTATGAAAATGGACTTGCTTTATGCTGCAAAAATTCTAATTTTTGAATGTGCTTTGTCTCATTTCAAAGTAAGTGCTTCGGGCCCCATGGGACACTCAGCTAAGAGCATTGAAGGGGCACCATGAGGCAAGGGGAGAGGATGGGTGGTGGCTGGCCTTGTGGCATACGACCCACCCACTCCCAAGATCCAGCTAGGAACTTTTTAACTACAGTAACTTTAATATATGTTATTGAAGCTGGACTTACCACTGACTCATTTATAATACTTAAAAAGGCAGAGTATTTTCTGATCTCCCTTACACATTGGTCTCTTTTGGGAAGTCTTATGAAGCAAGATGGAGAAGGCAATGGCAACCCACTCCAGTACTCTTGCCTGGAAACTCCCATGGACGGAGGAGCCTGGTAGGCTACAGTCCATGGGGTTGCTAAGGGTTGGACACGACTGAGCAGCTTCAATTTCACTTTCACTTTTCACTTTCATGCATTGGAGAATGAAATGACAACCCACTCCAGTGTTCTTGCCTGGAGAATCCCAGAGACAGGAGAGCCTGGTGGGCTGTCATCTGTGGGGTTGCATAGAGTCAGACATGACTGAAGCGACTTAGCAGCAGCAGCAGCAGCAGGAAGCAAGATCCCTGAACCTGTAATTCAGGAGCTTTCAGCAGCCACAGACAACAGACTATAATGTTAATTGCCCTCAGCTCCATGAGTTATTTAAAGCATGCCATGAAAACCACAATTCCTTTCTTTCTTTCTTTGATTGCTGTTTTGTTTGTTTCTTCTTCACCACTTACTTTGGGTCTTTCCCTTTTGTATGCTTTGCTTCTGGTCTTGTGTATGGTCAAAAGGTCACTGCCCTTCATTCATATAACCCTGACAGGAAGATGTATCAGTTCAGGATCTGCTGCATAACAAATTACTCCAAAATTTAGTGGTTTGAAACAACAAACATTTTTTTGGGGGGTGGGGTGGAGTTCTGACTCAGGCTCTCTCATGAGGCTGCAGTCAAGATGTCAAATGGGTTTGCAGTCAGCTGAAGGCTTGACTGAGGCTAGAGCATCAGCTTCCAAACACTCATATGGCTACTAGTCAGAGGTCTTAGTTCATCTCCATACGGGCTTCTCTGTAAGCACTAATTTGGGCTTCCTTACAGCATGGTGGCTGGGTGAAAGAGGCAAGCATGGTGAGTGATAGGATCATAAAAGCATATCATCTTTGACGAGCTGTCATCAAAAGCCACACCATATCACAATCTACCACATTCTTTTGGTCAAGGCAGTTGAGAGAATGAACTTTCCTTCTTAATGGGGAGTGACGGATTTCTGCAAGAGAATGCAGAAATGTGGAAATGTTGCCATGGCAAAATTTTTATAAAATTTTATTTATCACATTATGGATTTTCTCAGTCTTAGAGTGCTCAGACAACACAAGATTTCTGAAGGTACATTCAGGACTGAACTAGATGAAGAAAGAAGTAGTAGAGAGATAGAAGGACCACCAGCAGGCTTTGCACTGACTGTAAAGGTAAATGGCTGGGGCTTTCTCCCAGCTCCATTTTATCCACCATGTTTTGAAAATGTATCCCCATTTGATTAGGCTGACTGAAGACACGATCATGTAAATTTGAGACATATATCTTTGCACTTGGTTTTCTTACTTATAATTTCTTTACCCCTATTTTCTAAGGAGATAATTAGAAGTTAGGTGTTGAGATCATCATTCTTTATTACTCAGAGGGAACGGCCTGAAATTTATCTTAAAAAGTAAATTTTTCCTAATCAGCTGATAGCTGATTAGAATTGAATGATATGAGATCATAGCATATCCTTTTTTCAAAACTCTGATTTTTAAATATAAGCAAAATAGAGGTCAGTTACAGAAATAACGTGAATGCATGAGAAATTACAGGCAAATAATATAAAATGAACTCCATATCTCATATTAGGATGAGATACACTATGTATATCTATGTACATAAAGGCTATGCTTTGACAGAGTGTGACTTAAATCCGTCAGAATGATTCTTTTAAAAAAAAATCCATTGAGAGAAATGATCCCTCTTTAATCTTACTCTTTCCTTCTCAGGTTTATTTTTAGGTGTGAAGTTCCATTTAACTAGTTCTGTCCTAAAATGAAAGGCTCTTTCTGGAAGCTGTGGGGTTTATGTGCTTTAAGTTTGGCTGATATTAAGAATTCACTTTGAAGAGATCTTGTTTACCTGGAGGACAAGGCAAGATAAGGACCAGGAAGAATCCATATCTCTACCATATTAATCAAACTGTCTAGTTAGGATGTCCATATTGCAGGTGATTAATTCTGTCCTTGATTGACAAAAGCTTCACTAACACTTCTTTGTATATCCTTTGCTACCTATCATCCAAAGCTCTTACTGATTTATTCTGTGCATATGTAATTTGTGTCTATATAAAGCAACACGAACAAGGTACTCAGCTAACACAGAAACTGCTTGAGTTTTAAGTTGTGCAGGGAACTGTGTAAAAATATATATTAACCTAAGAAAGAAAACCAAATAAAAGGGTGAAAGGGAAATCCCCTCATATAGGAACAGTGGGATCTTTACCACTTAGAAACTTCTCAATTGTTTAATGTCTAAAAACATGGTTAAAAATTATGCTCATAACAGGTTCATTACTTTAGGACCAAGAACAGTTGGACATTGGCTTCTGTGGCTTCTGTTTAATTGCTATGACTGGATGTTGGAACATTTTCTTGCTGCTGCCTGCTCCATGAAGTCTATCTTCCTATTCCCATGTTTTAAGCCCTCCTAATGGCATGTCACCCTCAACCCTGGGACATCTGATTTCTACACACTTCCCAGTACATAAAGTCCTTTAGTCCTTTTCAGGGTGAATTTCTTGCTTTGTCTCATAGGCTTCAGGCTTCAGTTCATGCTGTTTCTTTGTTCTTAGAGGCAATACAACATTTATTGAGTGTATCCTATGTACCATGACTACCAGATGAAAGAAAGATCTTAATGGTTGGGTTAATAAGCTTTCACTTTTGAAGAGGCAAATATCTTAGTTTGGGTTATATTAAGAGCCAGTTTTTTTAAATATTAGCATACTTGTTTTCATCAGATTGACTACAATATAAAATTAATATTAACCATACCTTATAATTCTATCCTACTTTTAGAATTTTAAAAGAAGATACTCCTATTATTTTATTTGATGCTATGTAGCTCTTATTCCTATATTTTTCTTTCTGTACTGTGGATTAATACATTAAAACTCATACAATGTATCAAAGAATCATAATATAAGAAGTATATTCCGCAGGTAGGATAACAACCCATATGCCGTGATGATTAGCTGTATCCTCTTTCCACTAAACCACACCTTTTCATTTCTCACCAAGCTCCTGTGTCCATGGAATTCTCTGGGCAGGAATACTGGAGTGGGTAGCCTTTCCCTTCTCCATTTAATTTAATAGTTAACTAAAATCGTTGCACTCAAATAGAGGAAGTTGGTCCTAAGGGGGGAGAAAATAATTTCAGATTTTGGTACAGTGTTAGAGATTGCAACACATCTGAGTAGAGGGCTCTGTGTAATTGATTACAGTGAAGACCAGAGGTATTTGGTGGCCCAGCGGCAAGGTACCAGACCAAGCTTATCTATTAAAAATGTTGCTTAGGGTCAGCCCTGCATTTCAATGACAAAAATGGAAGCTTTTCCTTTTCTACTTCCTTTAATTTTTAAATTTAGCTATGATACTTCCTGCTCCTAGATCCCCAAACTGAAGACCAACACTATTTGTAGTTCTAATATTCTACAACTGATAGATTAAATTGACCCTTGTGGATCAATATAGGGACACAACCACTATGTATGTCTTGGTTCTATGTAACAATTCATGTCTAGGTTCTGATGATCCATTCTAATGTGAACTGTTCCTGCTGTTTCCTGTGTAATCCCATTCTGTTCTTAATTCAGAGATGAACTTACAAATTCTTAAAGCAGGACATAAAATTTAAGTGGACTTAAATTCTTTAAGAATTCTTAAGAATTAGAATCTCTGCAATTATATCATGGGTATGCTAATCTGGGGAGAAGGCAATGGCACCCCACTCCAGTACTCTTGCCTGGAAAATTCCATGGGCGGAGGAGCCTGGTAGGCTCCAGTTCATGGGGTAGCTAGAGTTGGACACGACTGAGTGACTTCACTTTCACTTTTCACTTTCATGCATTGGAGAAGGAAATAGCAACCCACTCCAGTGTTCTTGCCTGGAGGATCCCAGGGACGGGGGAGCCTGGTGGGCTGCCATCTATGGGGTCGCACAGAGTCGGACACGACTGAAGCGACTTAGCAGCAGCAGCAGCATGCTAATCTGGAGTGTAGACAAAACTGTAGTTTTCTGAGGGTGAACGAAACACAGGGATTCACATAACCCTCAAAGCCCCACCACCCCCCCCTTTTTTTTTTAGCCATGCAAATATAAAGATGGTGATTAGGTTAAAGGAAGGAAATGTTGATTAATCACCACAGTTAAAGATTCATGACTTTGACCTGAATATTAACCACATCAAATTCTACTGATTTGAAAGGAGAAAACTCTGTCATTGTCAATCATCAAATGTCAAATGTCGAAAATTGCTTGATGTTATGAGTTTTTTAGCTTAATGGGAATCCTTTACCTTCTTTTTAACCTCTATTTTGGGAAATAGCAACAGAAGACATTTCAAAATGAAACCTATATTTATATTGCTGCATTGCCATCTTCTAGTTTTGTTTTGTTTTTTAACTTTGGACAAACTTTAAACTCTTCAGCTTCAGTTTTCTCATCTGTGCAGACAAAACCCACTTTAAAAAGATAAGGTATTCAACACACCAAACCTGCTTTTTACCACATAGCAGACATAAAAATGTCTTTTCTTTTTCTTCTCAGCTCCAAACATATTCTGATATTATTTAAATTACACTTAGAGTTAAAAAAAAAAGAAATCTCATTTTAAAAATATGATGGCTATGGATTTTGAATTGTTAACATATTTTATTCTAATATATTTAAATTTTTTCTTAACATTTACAAATGCTAGACTATGCCCATCTTTTGAGCAGAAGGAAAATAGCTAACTTGACACCAAAGCAAATTAAATGCAAGTGGATAAATTGTTTTCAGTGTAAAAATATAATCTAAGATAAATACAAAAGCTTTCTTCTTGTAAGCCCCTTTGTCTTATAGCAGTTATTCATAAAGCCCTATGCAATAATGGCAGAGTAATGAGTCCATTTCTGTGGAAATGTACTCATTTCAATTCAGCTTGTTGATTCCCAGGGGAATTATGAATCGCTTTCCTAGTTTAAACACGTAGTTCATGAATCTCAAATTAAAAAAAAAAAATGTAGGAGTCAAAACTACCAGTTTACCTTTAGATAGCTAGACAACTGTTCAAACAGTTTGAAAACAAACTGAAGAGATGAAATAGAAAGGAAAACTGAACTACTTGTTATTTGTGGAAATTCCTACACTCTCTAAGTAATACAGCCTTCCTAGGATGCAGATAAAATGCACAGGGTCTACTACAAAGCCACAGTTATCAAGACAGTATGGTACTGGCACAAAGACAGAAATATTGATCAATGGAATAAAATAGAAAGCCCAGAGATAAATCCACGCACATATGGACACCTTATCTTCGACAAAGGAGGCAAGAATATACAATGGATTAAAGACAATCTCTTTAACAAGTGGTGCTGGGAAATCTGGTCAACCACTTGTAAAAGAATGAAACTGGACCACTTTCTAACACCATACACAAAAATAAACTCAAAATGGATTAAAGATCTAAACGTAAGACCAGAAACTATAAAACTCCTAGAGGAGAACATAGGCAAAACACTCTCCGACATACATCACAGCAGGATCCTCTATGACCCACCTCCCAGAATATTGGAAATAAAAGCAAAAATAAACAAATGGGACCTAATTAACCTTAAAAGCTTCTGCACATCAAAGGAAACTATTAGCAAGGTGAAAAGACAGCCTTCAGAATGGGAGAAAATAATAGCAAATGAAGCAACCGACAAACAACTAATCTCAAAAATATACAAGCAACTCCTACAGCTCAACTCCAGAAAAATAAACGACCCAATCAAAAAATGGGCCAAAGAACTAAATAGACATTTCTCCAAAAAAGACATACAGATGGCTAACAAACACATGAAAAGATGCTCAACATCACTCATTATCAGAGAAATGCAAATCAAAACCACTATGAGGTACCATTTCACACCAGTCAGAATGGCTGCGATCCAAAAGTCTACAAATAATAAATGCTGGAGAGGGTGTGGAGAAAAGGGAACCCTCTTACACTGTTGGTGGGAATGCAAACTAGTACAGCCACTATGGAGAACAGTGTGGAGATTCCTTAAAAAACTGGAAATAGAACTGCCTTATGATCCAGCAATCCCACTGCTGGGCATACACACTGAGGAAACCAGAAGGGAAAGAGACACGTGTACCCCAATGTTCATCGCAGCACTGTTTGTAATAGCCAAGACGTGGAAGCAACCTAGATGTCCATCAGCAGATGAATGGATAAGAAAGCTGTGGTACATATACACAATGGAGTATTACTCAGCCATTAAAAAGAATACATTTGAATCAGTTCTAATGAGGTGGATGAAACTGGAGCCTATTATACAGAGTGAAGTAAGCCAGAAGGAAAACATAAATACAGTATACTAACGCATATATAT
Source organism: Bos indicus x Bos taurus (assembly GCF_003369695.1). NCBI lineage: Eukaryota > Metazoa > Chordata > Mammalia > Artiodactyla > Bovidae > Bos > Bos indicus x Bos taurus. The sequence continues at coordinate 20,889,673 of NC_040103.1, read as the reverse complement.
GGAATTTAGAAAGATGGTAACAATAACCCGGTGTACGAGACAGCAAAAGAGACACTGATGTATAGAACAGTCTTATGGACTCTGTGGGAGAGGGAGAGGGTGGGAAGATGTGGGAGAATGGCAGTGAAACATGTAAAATATCATGTAGGAAACGAGTTGCCAGTCCAGGTTCGATGCATGATGCTGGATGCTTGGGGCTGGTGCACTGGGACGGCCCAGAGGGATGGTATGGGGAGGGAGGAGGGAGGAGGGTTCGGGATGGGGAACACATGTATACCTGTGGCGGATTCATTTTGATATTTGGCAAAACTAATACAATTATGTAAAGTTTAAAAATAAAATAAAATTGGAAGAATAAAAAAAAAAAAAAAAAAAATGCAGTTAGGGAGGTTGCAGTGAAAATCTGGGCCACCACTGTGAAACTGTTATTGACTTTTCAGGGGCATAATTTTGTGCCCTGACCCATCTCAGGCTTTTATGAGACACGAAAGGCAAGAGTAATTCACAGGGAGTACCAGCAATTCTGAGGACCATGGGCAGCCCCAGGATTTATAAATGGCGGGCCCCAAAGCAGGTTGCATGTTGTAAAATCTTCTATTTAAATCCTGTAGAAGCATATTTTCTCTCCAGCTTCCCACAATCCCAGTCACTCCCTCTCATCTTCTATTTGGCTTCTGCACTCGTTCACTCTGACTCAGGTCTGGGTATTTGATTTGAACCCCATCTTCCCCTCTCCTCTTCTGTTACAGGGGAACAAGCAGTGATGGCCAGCCTCTGCCCTTTTTCGGATCCCCATCTCCTCTCTGCCACTCAAGTCCTTTGCTCCTGCCATTACTCCCCCTTTCTCCTGTTTCATGAATATCTCATCTTCTGTTGGACTTTGTTTCATTTAGCATAAAAACATGTTTTATGTTCTCCCACCTCCATGAAGACAGAATTTCCAGCTTGCCCTTGACCTCACACCCTGCTTCTGTCTCTGTTTTGTTTGGGTGCTTAGTGTCCTCTGCTGAATGCTGGGTGGCCTCTGCCAGGAAATGATGCCATTCATGCCAGGCATGAATGACACGTGGGCACCAGTAAGATATGAGATAAGCTTTATTGTTCACACATTAAACAACAAAAGTACTCACCAAGGAGAAGTGTTCTGGTTTGGTCCAGAGTGAAGCAAGAGCAAAGCAGGGTGGGTGACATTGGATTTTTTGATTTGGTAGGAGCCCGGGGTAGGTTGAGGTGGACTAGGGCACCTTGAGCACTGGATGGGGTTTGTGTGGGGTCAACTTTCCCATCTGCACCAAAGGAGGAAGCATGTGAACTTTCTTATTCAGTCACCCAGACATGGGCCAATAGGATCAAGGGGGAGGGTTGGGGCATAAGAGTGTTCAGAGATCAAACATGATAAATGGAATCTCTCTTTATTATGATCTTTCCTTCACCCTTCCCCTTCAGTATAAACCTTCTCCATTTCTACACTACCACCTAATTTTTAACTCCTTTCCAGTTGCCTTTTTAAATAATATTTTCTAGCTTTATTATTTTAATATTTATTTATTTGGTTGCTCCTGGTCTTAGCTATGGCATGCAGGGTCTCTAGTTGTGGCATGTGGGATCTAGTTTCTTGACCAGGGGTGGAACATGGGCTCACTTCATTAAGAACAGGAAGTCTTAGCCACTGGATCACCCAGAAAGGCACTGAGTTGCCTTTTAATTTCTAGTAATTCTACCATGAAGATTCTTGTCAGAGTCATGAATAGCCTCCATGTCACCAAATCAAATAACTTCTCTATGCTTATCTTACTAGACCCATCAGGCCACTTTACTCTCCTTGTTTCATTCTTATCTCTCTGTTTCTATAGCATTACACTCCCTAGGTTTTCTCCTATCTCCCTGGTTACTCTTCCCAGTCATCTTCATGTGCTACTTCTCTCTGACCTGAAATATTGGGGTCATTTAGGACTACGTCCTCCTTCTTCTTTTATATCAATCACAGAGTCATAGCAGATATCATTTACTTTTGTGACTTTACATATCTATATATCATAGCTATATGGTATTTTTATATATGGCAAATTTATATCTCCATATAGTTATTTCATATAATTTCCAAGCTTAAATACAGGCTATTTGAAAGTGCTAAATGGACTTCTCATAGAAATCCAAAACTTAGAATTCCCCAAGGAAAATTAGATTTCCCTTCCAAAATGTTTCTCTTTCAATCTTCTCTGTTTCAGTAAATGACATCACCAAGTTTCCATGACTGAAGCCAGAAACCTAGACTCTTGACTGATTAATTCTTCCATTCTCTCACCTTCTACATATACTCCTTTGGCATGTTTCATTGTTCTGCCCCTCAAAGACAGCTAATCCTACCCATCTGTCTATCTTTTCTATAGAATAAGCCATCACCAGGTCATCATCCTTCTCCCCAGGTCACTCCTCCCAACTCAGCTCCACCTTTGCACTCTTTCTCCGCCAAGCCAGCCTTTCAGAGTAGTCAGAGGGATATTTAAGCAATAAATCAGATCACATAACTCTCCTGCTTAAATCTCCCCAGTGGCTTACTGATGTACACAGAGTAAATTCCTGAGTCTCTATCATACCACATACAGTGCCCTCTGTGTGGCCGAAATGATTGGGTGATTATTCTGCGTTATACATTATTCTGAGGGCTTTCCAAGTACTCATTTATTTAATCTTCACACCAGCCCTGTGACGTAAATGTTACTATATCCAGTTTAGCAGAGGAAATGAACCATGGGGGATGTTAAGGATCCTGCTTAAAGAGACACAACTAAGTGGTGGATCCGGATTCAAATGCAAGCCACTTGACTCCAGGGTTCATCCTGAACCACCACATATGACTGCTTCTTGTGAGAAAAGGCATGGATGAAGAAACGAAGCATGAAATGAATGGTCATTCAACCATTTCTAAACTGATCTAGAGAAGCAAAACCCCTGCTTCGAAGGTCAGGACTGAGAAGCTTTGGCAATTCTCTGCAGCACAATTTTTGTGCCAGCAATAGGCCTGGGTTTTAACCTGATTGATCTTTTTCTTCTTTTCTTTCAACCATACTGTCAGCATAGAGACTTGTGGATTCCAGCCTGAGAGTGCTGTGCTGCTTGCAATTGGCATGGGGAGTATAGCAATGACAAAATGAGATCCAGCGCATTGCAGTGTGTCATGTACCTGCCATGGGCAATTAGCAGAATTGAATCCACCTTCCTTGTCTAGATATAAAGTTCTACCTTTGTGGCCAGCACCATTTTTTTTTTTTTTTTTTTGTACTTCCACAGTTCATTCTTCTGGTCATGTCAGTAAATCATTAATGTTGAATCCTGTTCTGTACAAGACAAAGTATGGGATACAGATTGAACTAGAACTAGTTTCTGCCCTGAAGATAAGAGGAAGAGACAGAAACTTTGTTACTAAATATAACAAAAGTCAATTCATGGAAATGTTATTTAAAATGCACAAAAATTTGTCAGAGCACAGAGAGGGGAATTAATTCTTCTAGAGGTAATGCAGTGGTTTCATGGAGAAGGTAATGGGCATTTATGAAATCAACAAATATTTGAATTTTTGGCTCTGGACTGGGTGCAGCATCCATTTCATGGGATTTATCAATTTAAGTCAGATAAGCAAAGAAAAGGTCATCTCTTGACTGCAGTCAATATTTATTTCCCAAGACTGAGAAAGTTTTTCTAATTTGGTAATCCTACTTGCTTAAAACACCCTCCTATCTTCATGGTGTGTGTGTGTTTAGTCAGTCAGTCCTGTCTGACTCTTTGTGACCCCATGGACTGTAGCCTACCAGGCTCCTCTGTTTATGGTATTCTCCCATGCAAGAATACTGGAGTGGGTTCAGTTCAGTTCAGTCGCTCACTCATGTCCGACTCTTTGTGACCCCATGGACTGTAGCACACCAGGCCTCCCTGTCCATCACCAACTCCCAGAGTGTGCTCAAACTCATGTCCATTGAATCAGTGATGCCATCCAACCATCTCATCCTCATCCTCTGCCTTCTCCTCCCACCTTCAATCTTTCCCAGCATCAGGGTCTTTTCCAATGAGCCAGTTCTTCACATTAGGTGGCCAAAGTATTGACACTTCAGCTTCAGCATCAGTCCTTCCAAAGAATATTCAGGATTGATTTCCTTTAGGATTGACTGGTTTGATCTGCTTGCTGTTCAAGGGACTCTCAAGAGTCTTCTCCAACACCACAGTTCAAAAGCATCCCCTTTTCCAGAGGATCTTCCTGACCTGAGGGGGGAAACTGGGTCTTCAGCATTGCAGATTGATTCTTTACCATCTGAGCCACTAGAAAAGCCTCTGTCTTGCTGGGAAAAGGCAGAAATTAGAAAGGATGGAGTCAGTTGCTTCTGCTCTGTTTTGGAGAGAGATGTCTAGGAATAAACTGCTCTTGATCATCAGGTAGTGAGACTATCAATACACATGTGATATTCTGGAAATTCTTGCTGGGACATGAAATTATAATTGTTACAGTAAAACAATCCTGTATGCAGGCTTTGAAACATTTTGAAAATAGTTTCTTTTGAAAGTTTCTGTTTAGCATTTTCTTATTAAATGAATAATTTGCATTTCCTCCAAACTTCTTCCAGTATATTCCATAATTGCATACTACCTTTGAGTAGTTGAAATGAGAAACATCTACTATGCTGTGCTTTTGAACCAGACATAGTAGTTATTCTGGGAAGAAGTCAGGAGATAAAAAAACAAAATAACTGCTAAGACAAAAGAATACATTTTTAAAAAGCAACCTGGTGTGTGATACACTTAGAATATCATTCACATCAAGCTCTTGACCTTCAAAAATCTTTATTTTGTTGTAGACTGCTGGGTTTGGAGTGGGGAAGAGAAGATACAGGGAAGATGTTTGAAGAGTTTTGTAAGTGCTGTTTTGGGAGATAATCTAACAGAGAGTGCTGTTGCTTCAGTTCCTAATTTCTAGGTTCATTTGTTCAGATATGATAGTCCTAGATTTATGATGTTGATTTAGCTGAACTCACCTGATTGGTATGATATCCTCCTTCAGCCTCATCAGCCTGAAAAGAGTGTTCTTGGGCATGCGTGGTTTGGTAACTTTTCAGAAACCTAAATTTTCTGGATGATACATCTGCCCTTCATGAAATTCATTTTACCTGTCCCCACAAGTATCTGTGGGGTGGTCAGGAATAAAAACACAACCCATAGAGTATAATATTGAATGCTATGAATTGTTTCTGAACACTTTGGATTCAGAAAAATCTAACTTTGAATTCTGTGCATGTTCTCACTTGTAGTGTGAACTGGGGTAAGTTATTTAATGTCTCTAAAACTTAGTTTCTTTATGTACACACTGAGATAAAGATCTTACAGTGATGAGAAGATAAAATGAGATAATCTATGTAAAATAGCATTTGTTATATGGTTAGTTCTTTGTCCAGCAGAGGGAAAAGTATAGAGACAAGTAATCCTGGGGTCAGAATCGATCCTAATCATTTCTACTGATGATCCTAGTTAGCCTGGCTGAGTGGGGAGAGTGACACCATGTCATGCCACTTAGATCCCTCTTAAAGAACTTGGCACTTACACTTAAGTGGTTGGCAGTGCTGACTGCTGACAGCTCAGAACTGCATCCCTTTCTGAGAATTGCCCTCTAATGAAAAGGCTGCTTACTTGAGGTTATTCCCTTCTCTGGGAGCAGCCCTTATCCAGAAATTGGTCACTATTGGGCAGTACTAAAGCCCATATTCCTTGCCTCAATAAAAACACCCTTGGAAGACTTCCAAGTTTTAGAACTTTTTGATTGATTGACTGAGGCACGTTGCAACCTCATCTCCTTTTGTCTTCTCCTTCTGTTCAACCCTGTTTCTGTTGCTTCCTAAGAGCTGTTGCTGAGAACACATCCCATTAAGCCTTCTGCATGCATATCTCAGCATCTTAGAGTTTCTTTGTTCAGGACACCTAGAGAGACAGGAGGCACCTCCCAGCTCCATCTTCCCACACCATTTTGTGTTGTATTGTTTCTGAGGGAAGGGATATAAATTTCCAGAGGTGGAGCTTCCCAGAGATAGCTGAGGGCATTTGGTGATAACAACAGTCCACAGAAGACTATTTTGTTGGTATTATCAAAATGGTCTTTTTCTTTCCTCTGTATATTTCAGGCTTCCCCAAGCTTTTCTGTATTTTTTGTCCACACAGTTTTGTTCACTCCAGATTAATTCTCTGCTTTTCTTCCTCTACCTGGGTGATCAGAGCTAGGAGCTAGACAGAAGACAGCAGCTCCTGACATCAATTCCACATGTTCCTTCATCCCACTGTCCTTTAAGAAAAAGTGACAGACACTTTACTAAGACAGTATAGAAAGAACCGAATGAAGAAATGGAATGCGAGTCCCTAAAAGACTGCCTGTCTGTTGGGCTCTGATTTTGAAGTGGCTTGAGTATTACCTGGCAGGACCACAATAGACTTTTGAAACGACAAAGAAGGAAGCTCAGATTTGTTAAAGCTGTAACGAGCTCGAATCAATGCCAGACTGCCAAAGTCTGGCTGACTTTAGGCTACTCCCAGGTCTTCTAGCCTCAGAGGTTTTCCCTGATAAATAAATTAAATATTTTATTTATTTTAAAATAAATCATATAAACAAATTATTGTCAATCGCTCCTTCACCACCTGCAGGGCACTGCTTCTGCCATTCTTATGTTTGGAAAGAACCATTTCTGCCTTTTAAAAGTCTTGGGTTTGGCTGGAGTCACAAGAGATATTGCATAAAACTTTAGCCACACGATTTCAAATGTTCTAAAATTAATTCTAAAATCAAGATAGCTTTCAAATCATATGACAGGCAAGCCACCATCACCATGTACTGTAACTGCCTTGGAATACAACCTTTACAAGGTGAACAGATTCTTAGTATTGCAGTTAACTCAAGTGAATATTCTTACATTTTACATTTTCTCTCTCTCTCTTTTTTTTTTTGAACATTCTTGAATAACCTAGTTTGTTTTATAGACAATTAAGGACAAAGTGAGTGAAATGCTATAGTCAGTGTCTAGTTTGATGAATGTCCTCCCATGAATGATACCAAATGTCAGGGGGGAAATGTCTGTTTTCATATAGCAGTATTTTCCTTTGGTAATCCGCCTCACAAAATCTATCAGCAGCTATTGGACTCTTAAATCTTTCTAAGTGTTATGTATTATGGAAAGTAGAAAAGTTATTAAACTTGTGCCCATAGGGAGATATGAATCATAAAAATTCAATCAACTAGAATTAAAAGCTTCAGATTTATAATTTATGCTGAGATGAGCAACACTAAAAACATAAATGTACTAAAACCAAAAAACAGTAAATGAACTCATCTTTAGCTTTCAGAATAGTTTGTATTTGAGAACATTCCTAACTGTACAGGAATGAATTATAAGTCTTGTTATGTAATTCAGTCCAAATTAATTAACCAGAAAGCATAATTTGCAAAAGAAAAATACATTTTTAATGTTTTTAAAACCCATTGTTACTGTTTGTGTTAAGCTAAATTTCTTCTTGTCAAATGAAATTTTACCTGAAATCCAATTTAAAACAGGTGAATAAAATCATGATTTAATCAAATATAGTTCCTAAAGTACATTTAGTAAAACAGTTCTGATAGGACATTGTGGTTCTCTATTTAGGTGTCTATATGCTTCTGTGACTGTGATGCTGGGAGGGATTGGGGGCAGGAGGAAAAGGGGAGGACAGAAGATGAGATGGCTGGATGTCATCACCGACTCAATGGACCTGAGTTTGAGTGAACTCTGGGAAATGGTTGGGACAGGGACGCCTGGCGTGCTGCAATTCATGGGGTTGAAAAGAGTCGGACATGATTGAGCAACTGATCTGATCTGATCTGATCTGATGCTTCTGTGAACCCCTGGAAGAAAAAGCATTGTGCCTTATTGACTCAGTGTCTAGAATTCTTCCTGGCTCTTAGGAGTCAGAGGAAAAAAAAAAGTGTGTTTTTCACACATGGGCTGAGTAAATATGTGGGTCACCAATAGTCTCACTGTCAGTGAAATCATGAGTTAGTAATGGATTAGATCTATTGGCACTTCAGTGTTATTGATAGCTTGCTTTTATGCACAAATTGTTCAGCATTTCTTTTGCTCAAAGGGTTGTCTTTCTAGAATCCCCCACAAAGAACATAATTTGAATAATCACACCCATGTCTGTCGTAGTGAGGCTGGACCCTGAGAGGGTAGTTAGTGGCTCTCTTGATATAATCTGCCTTCTTAAATCTCTCTGATCCTAATTAAATCAATCATCCTTCTTAATGGGTCAGATGATTAAGGCAACCAACCCATTCTTCCTAAAGCAGATTGATTTAATGGGAGTCAGGAAACCTAAGGGGATTGATTTAATTGGGGTCAAGAAACCTAAGGAATTTTGGTGGTCTAATGAATGACAGGAGATTTAGGAAAGACAATAGATTTAATGGGGTCATGATATTTAAGGGAGTTGTTTTAATCAATGTGATTCACTTAATTAATGGGGACTGACTTAATCAATAGGGGTCACATGATTTAGGGTGCTGATTAAATCATTGCAGTCATGTGATTACAAGCAGCCAGATTGAAATGTTGGTAGTCCCATATTTTAAGGGGACTGATGGAATAAAAGGCAATCCAATGATTTAAGTGGGATTAACAGTGGGATTAACAGATTAGGAAAGCTGATTAATTTGGTTCAGATGGTAAAGCCTCTGCCTCCAATGTGGGAGAACTGGGTTCAGTCCCTGGGTTGGGAAGATCTCCTGTAGAAGGAAACAGCAACCTACTCCAGTACTCTAGAGAATCCCAGGGACAGAGGAGCCTGGTAGGCTACAGTCCATGGGGTTGCAGAGAGTCGGACACAACTGAGCAACTAAACTGAACTGAACTGAATTAAATCCCATTAAAGCAATCTGCCTTCTGAGTTCTCCTGAACCCCATTAAATTAATCAGGTTTCCTAATCTGTTAATCCCACTGTTGAAGAAAGTGAAAGTGAAGTCGTTCAGTCATGTCTGACTCTTTGCGACCCCATGAACTGTAGCACGCCAGGCCTCCCTGTCCATCACCAACTCCCAGAGTTCACTCAAACTCACGTGGTGATGCCATCCAGCCATCTCATCCTCTGTCGTCCCCTTCTCCTCCTGTCCCCAATCCCTCCCAGCATCAGAGTCTTTTCCAATGAGTCAACTCTTCTCATGAAGTGGCCAAAGTACTGGAGTTTCAGCTTTAGTATCATTCCTTCCAAAGAAATCCCAGGGCTGATCTCCTTTAGAATGGACTGGTTGGATCTCCTTGCAGTCCAAGGGACTCTCAAGAGTCTTCTCCAACACCACAGTTCAAAAGCATCAATTCTTCAGCACTCAGCTTTCTTCACAGTCCAACTCTCACATCCATACATGACCACTGGAAAAACCATAGCCTTGACTAGATGGACCTTTGCTGGCAAAGTAATGTCTCTGCTTTTGAATATGCTATCTAGGTTGGTCATAACTTTCCTTCCAAGGAGTAATCGTGTTTTAATTTCATGGCTGCAATCACCATCTGCAGTGATTTTGGAGCCCAAAAAAATAAAGTCTGACACTGTTTCCACTGTTTCCCCATCTATTTCCCATAATGGGATTAGGAAACCTTAAGGGTTTGATTGCTATAATAAGTGTCAGGATTTAAGAAGGGTGATTGATTTAATGGGGGATCAGGATATGTAACAGGACTGATTTCATCAATTGGAGTCACATGATTTAAGGGGCTAATTTGACATAAGGGAGTCTGGTGACAAGGCAGTACAGACTGAATCTTGGAGTCACCTAATTTATAGGGGCTGGTTTAACAATAGGAGTCTCCTGGTTAAGGGGCTTATTGAATCAGCCTGAGTATCTCCCCCTACCAAGGGGGACAGCACCCTCCCATAACTGTGGCATGTGCCCAGTGGGTGGCCCTGTTCATGGGTGTAGTATATTGCTTAATTGATGGAGTTAAGCCATTATTTAACTTGACTTCTTCCAACTGAAGTTTATTGGCAAGCTCAGAGGGGCATCCAAGGCAAACTGTATCATTTTTTTCTGAGCCTTTCAAGAGGGCATGAAAGTGTACCAGGGCAACTGTGGGAGGCAAGGGAATGACAGTAATGAATTTATATGGAAGACATTTTGAAGCACCTTCTTACTCTTCTATGAAGTTTTGGAGAATCTGAATCATGTAAGCCCCTGATTAAGCCATAACAGGAACATGCAATCCATGGGGTTTGTGCAGTCCTTGGGGTCACAAGGACTCAGATAGGACTGGGCCACTGAACAACAACAGGAATATAAATGGACAGAAAATGTTAAGAAATGACAAATCAGATTAGCTCAGAAATAGAAAGATTTAGAATACAATCATTATTTTATCAAATTAACAAACAAAATCCATGATTAAGAAGTGCTGCATTCTCCATAAAAACTGACATTTTCCAGTCCTATGGCCACTGCTGGTTTTCAAACTTGCTGACATATTGAGTGCAGCACTTTAACAGCATCATCTTTTAGGATTTCAAATGACTCACTGGATTTCCATCACCTCCACTAGCTTTGTTCCTTGTAATGCTTCCTAAGGCCTGCTTGACTTCCCTCTCCAGAATGTCTGGCTCTAAGTGAGTGACCACACCATCATGGTTATCTGGGTCATTATGACCTTTCTTATATAGTTCTTCTGTATATTCTTATCACCTCATCTTAATCTTTTCTGCTCCTGTTAGGTCCTTACCACTTCTGTCCTTTATTTTGCCCATCCTTGCTTGAATTGTTCCCAAATCTTGTGTTCATTCCAGAAGGTGTTGTAGGTCTTCATAGAACCAGTCAATTTTAGATTCGTCAGCATCACTGATGGGATCAAAGAGGTAGTTGGAAATAACCATGTTTCTTTTTAGTATCTATTACTATCTAATGAACTATGTAATATACATTTTATTTTGTTTATGTCTGTCTCCTTCAACTGGAAATGTAAGCTCCATGAGGGTAAGGGTTTTGTTCTGTTTGATCTGTTTGTTTGCTACTATATCCCCAAAGCTTAGAATAGTGTGCATAAAATGATAAGCACTCAGTAAATATGTTCTGAATGAATTAACTGTTTAGTAGGATATAGCCATATCAAATACCATAGAAAGTGGCATCAAGAAGACTACTTAATCCTATATTCTTTGAAATGCCTTCAGTGATATTCCTCTCAAGTTAATTTATTTTCCTTCTGGAATTGAAGGTAATTATGAAAAGTAGAACATAAGTATTTATTGAGACAAAATACTAAATCGTGTACTGTTTGTCATTGGACTTTTAGATTCTCTTTATTTCTAGAGTACCATCATCTTAAAATTGTTGTCATATATTATCATATTTCCATAAGAATAAGCATCCCCATTAATATTGAAAGCAAGATTTGCCACTAAACTATGAAGTGAAAATATAACAATTGTTTCAGTTCAGTTTAGTTCAGTTCAGTCACTCAGTCGTGTCCGACTCTTTGAGACCCCATGAATCTCAGCACACCAGGCCTCCCTGTCCATCACCAACTCCCGGAGTTCACTCAGACTCACGTCCATCTAGTCAGTGATGCCACCCAGCCATCTCACCCTCTCTTGTCCCCTTCTCCTCCTGCCCCCAATCCCTCCCAGCATCAGAGTCTTTTCCAATGAGTCAACTCTTCTCATGAAGTGGTCAAAGTACTGGAGTTTCAGCTTTAGTGTCATTCCTTCCAAAGAAATCCCAGGGCTGGTCTCCTTCAGAATGGACTACTTGGATCTCTTTGCAGTCCAAGGGACTCTCAAGAGTCTTCTCCAAAACCACAGTTCAAAAGCATCAATTCTTCTGCACTCAACTTTCTTCACAGTCCAACTCTCACATCCATACATGACCACAGAAAAAACCACAGCCTTGACTAGATGGACCTTTGTTGGCAAAGTAATGTCTCTACTTTTCAATATGCTATCTAGGTTGGTCATAACTTTCCTTCCAAGGAGTAAGCATCTTTTAATTTCATGGCTGCAGTCACCATCTGCAGTCATTTTGGAGCCCCCAAAATAAAGTCTAACACTGTTTCCACCGTTTCCCCATCTATTTCCCATGAAGTGATGGGACTGGATGCCATGATCTTTGTTTTCTTAATGTTGAGCATTAAGCCAACTTTTTCACTCTCCTCTTTCACTTTCATCAGGAGGCATTTTAGTTCCTCTTTACTTTCTGCCATAAGGGTGGTGTCATCTGCATATCTGAGGTTATTGATATTTTTCCCGGCAATTTTGATTCCAGCTTGTGCTTCTTCCAGCCCAGCGTTTCTCATGATGTACTCTGCATAGAAGTTAAATAAGCAGGGTGACAATATACAGCCTTGACATACTTCTTTTCCTATTTGGAACCAGTCTGTTGTTCCATGTCCAGTTCTAACTGTTGCTTCCTAACTTGCATATAGGTTTATCAAGAGGCAGGTCAGGTGGTCTGATATTCCCATTTCTTTCAGAATTTTCCACAGTTTATTGTGATACTGAATATTAAATCAACCTACATTTATAAACTTTTTTCAAACCCCAAATACTCACATACATAAAAACAGTTAGAAATCAGTTTAACCAGTAACATCACAACATTCTCAATGGAATTGATATATAATTTATTGTAAGATTTTATTTGATAAGAAACTTTTTAAAGTCAGGTATCAATATAGACCAATATATTTGGAAGTATTGATTTCCTTAAAAATATTTCCAATAGAACTTACAATGCTGTTGCTGCTGCTAAGTTGCATCAGTCGTGCCCGACTCTGTGTGACCCCATAGACGGCAGCCCACCAGGCTCCCCCGTCCCTGGGATTCTCCAGGCAAGAACACTGGAGTGGGTTGCCATTTCCTTCTCCAATGCATGAAAGTCAAAAATGAAAGTGAAGTCGCTCAGTCATGTCCAACTCCTAGGGACCCCACGGACTGCAGCGCACCAGGCTCCTCCATCCATGGGATTTTCCAGGCAATCCTGGAATGGAGTGGGGTGCCATTACCTTCTCTCAGAACGTACAATATTTAATTACTAAATAGATCCTATATTTTGATTGCTCATGCTTTAACAAAGTGCTTTGATTTTGCTACAAATAACGGACTGTAGCCCACCAGCCTCCTCTGTCCATGGGAATTTTCCACACACGAATACAGGAGTGGGTTGCCATACCTTCCTCCAGGGGATCTTCCCAACTCAGGGATTGAACCAGCATCTCTTATGTCTCTTCATTGAGAGCAGGTTCTTTACCACTAGCACCACCTGAGAAACTCTAAAACAGTCCTACATAAAAAACTGGCCGCCTATTCATTTCTTTCTCTTTCCATATCATTTCCATTCCCCTCCTTCAAGAGACACATTAATGCAAGCTTTTGAAAATGTATCTTCAAACCACTTTCTATTCATTTATATGTATGTTTTTATATATATATATTCCCCTTCATGATCACATCCTTGTCATGGCAAAGGAGCCTGTGTAATTCAATGAAGCTATGAGCCATGCTGTGAAGGACCACCCAAGACACATTGGTCATAGTGATGAGTTTTGACAAAGTACGGTCCACTGGAGGAGGAAATGACAACCCACTGCAGTATTCTTGCCTGGAGAACCCCATGTACAGTGTGAAAAGACAAAAAGATATGACACCCCAAGGTGATCCCCTCAGGTTGGAAGGTGTCCAACATGCTATAGGGGAAGAGCAGAGAAGTAGCTCCAGTAGGAATGAAGAGGCTGAGCCCAAGCAGAAATGATGTTCAGCTGTGGATGTGTCTGGTGGTGAAAGTAAAGGCTGATGCTGTAAAGAACAGTATTATATAGGAACCTAGAATGTTAGGTCCATGAATCAAGGTGAATTGGATGTGGTCAAGCAGAAGATGGTAAGATTGAACATCAACATTCTAGGAATCAGTGAACTAAAATGAAGGGGAATGGGCAAATTTAATTCAGATGACCTTATATCTACTATTGAGGGCAAGAATCCATTAGAAGAAATGAAGTAGCCCTCACAGGCAACAGAAGAGTCCAAAATGCAGTACTTGGGTGCAATCTCAAAAACGGCAGAATGATTTCTGTCAGCAGAATGATTTCTGTCAGCAGAATGATTTCAGTTCATTTCCAAGGCAAACCACTTAACATCAGAGTAATCCAAGACTATGCCCCATCACTGGTGCTGAAGAATCTAAAGTTGACTGGTTCTATGAAGACCTACAACACCTTCTAGAATGAACACAAGATTTGGGAACAATTCAAGCAAGGATGGGCAAGATAAAGGACAGAAGTGGTAAGGACCTAACAGGAGCAGAAAAGATTAAGATGAGGTGATAAGAATATATAGAAGAACTATATAAGAAAGGTCATAATGACCAGATAACCATGATGAAGTGGTCACTCACTTAGAGCCAGACATTCTGGAGAGGTAAGTCAAGCAGGCCTTAGGAAGCATTACAAGGAACAAAGCTAGTGGAGGTGATGGAAATCCAGTGAGCTATTTCAAATCCTAAAAGATGATGTTGTTAAAGTGCTGCACTCAATATGTCAGCAAGTTTAAAAACCAGCAGTGGCCATAGGACTGGAAAATGTCAGTTTTCATTCCAGTCCCCCAAAATGGCAGTGCCAAAGAATGTTCAACCTCCTTTACAATTGTGCATTTCACATGCCAACAAGGCTGTACTCAAAATTCTTCAATCGAGGCTTCAGTAGTACATGAACTGAGAACTTCCAGATGTACCAACTGGATTTAGAAAAGGCAGAGGAATCAGAGATCAAGTTGCTGACATTTGTTCTCTCATGGAGAAAGTAAGGGAATTCCAGGAAAACATCTACCCCTGCTTCACTGACTATGCTGAAGTCTTTGACTGTGGATCACAACAACTAAGGAAATTTCTTAAAGATATGGGAATACCAGACCACCTTACCTGTTTCCTGAGAAACCTGTATGCAGGCCAGGAAGCAACAGTTAGAACCAGGCATGGAACAATGGACTGGGTCCAAATTGAGGCAAAATGATGGAAGGTAGCAGAGGATGATATAGCAACACTGTCTCAATGGACATTAATTTGAGCAAACTCTGCGAGATAGTGGGGGTCGGAGGAGCCTGGCATGCTACAGTCCATGGGGTCACAAAAAATTGGACATGATATAGCAAAAATGACAACAATTCATACATTTAGACGTATGATGGACAGGGAGGCCTGGCTTGCTGCAGTCCATGAGGTCACAGAGAGTCAGACATGACTGAGCGACTGAACTGATACATTTTAGAAGTTTTAAAAATGCATGGGAATTTTCTCCTTTTGTTGTTTTTATTCTTGGACTTTTAACTTGATAATGTATTGAGACTCTCTTTATAAGCCACTGTTTATATATTTCCATGGTTCTTTTACTGGTTATATAGTAGTGTGTTGAGTGGAATGTGCCTAGTTCTTAAAAAATTCATTTTTAATCTTTTCCTTCCTCCCCCTCGATTTTGTGAAACAAATGACGAATTGTCATGAATATATTTCCTTTCAATAAATAACTTTATGATGTCTGTGTAATATGATTATGGATCTTAGAGAGGACTGGAAAGGGGATACTGTGCATGGTTTGTCACTTTAGAACGGTCATAGCTCTTAGTGAAAACATTTTGTAGTGTTCATATTATCAGTAGGTGTTGAGTAGAGTACTGGTTTATTTGATAGCCTAGCAAACTCGGCTGAAAGCTTACTGAGTGAATACTAGATTTGAAAGACTGTCAAATAATTATTGTATTTTTTATTATAGTTAATAAATATTTATTTTAAAATATGTGGAAATAAAGAGTGCATTTCATACCATGCAGATATAACTTTTGTTTTCCTTTGGGTGCATTTCTTTCAATATTTTTTCTAGTTATATATTATTGTAGATATGTAAGCCTGACTTCTGAAACCAGACTTTCTCAGTTCAAATACTAGTTCTATTTGTAAGCTGTGTATTTTCAGTTTCATGAGCATTGTAAACCTCATGTAAAGTTTCTTCACTTATAAGGTGGGATGGTGGTTGAATATCCCTCCTAGAGTTGTGAGAATCTAGTAATATAAATAGATGCAAGTCATTAAGTCTTGCATACAGTATGTACTCAATAAATCATGTAAACAATTTAGAACATAATGCACATAATTAGGTACCTTCTTTACTCATTTAGTATGTTATGATGAGCCCCAGGTCATTAAGATAGTCTCCTTAATTAATTTTTATAACAAAATAGGATTTCATTGTATCATCAGGTGATGTATTACATATTTCATGTAACAATCCATTATTCTTAGGCAGTTAAACTAGTTAAAATTTTATGTTCTTGAAAATAACAGATTTATAGATAATTTCTGTATTATTTTCTGTTTTTAAAAAATTGAATGGCTAAAGTCAATAATATGTGGTCCACATTAAGGATTTTGATGTGTTATGCTGTGCTTAGTCACTCAGTTCTGTCAGACTCCCTATGACCCCATGGACTGTAGCCCACCAGGCTCCTCTGTTCATGGGGATTCTCCAGGCAAGAATACTGGAGTGGGTTACCATGCCCTCCTCCAGGGGATCTTCCCAACCCAGGGATCAAACCCAGGTCTTCCTCATTGCAGGCAGATTCTTTACGTTCTGAGCCACCAGGGAAGCCCAAGGATTTTGATACATGTTTCCAAATTGAACAATGGGATTTTATGGATTTCAAAATTCCTATTTTTAAAATTATTTCAGTTATTTTAAATAAAATGATTTGTATCTATGCCTGATTTATTTCTTATTGGATGAAAATATTTAACATTGAAAAACAATAATTGTCACAGATTAGATATGTGGTATAAATGATGGACCTAACAGAAATAGAGGATATTAAGAAGCGGTGGCAAGAAGAACTATACAAAAGAGATTTTAATGACTCAGATAATCACGATGGTGTGATCACTTACCTAGAGCCAGGCCATCCTGGAGTGTGAAGTCAGGTGGGCCTTAGGAATCATCACTACAAACAAAGCTAGTCGAAGTGATGGAATGCAGGCTGAGCTATTTCAAATCCTAAAAAGTGATGCTGTGAAAGTGTTGTACTCAATACGCCGGCAAATTTGGAAGACTCAGCAGTGGCCACAGGACTGGAAAAGGTCAGTTTTCATTACAACCCCAAAGAAAGGCAATGCCAAAGAATGTTCAGACTACTATACAATTGCTCTCATCTCACATGCTAGCAAAGCAATGCTGAAAATTCTCTAAGCTAGGCTTCAACAGAATGTAAACTGAGAACTTCCAGATGTTCAAGCTGGATTTAGAAAGCACAAAGGAACCAGAAACCAAATTGCCAACATCCATTGGATCATAGAAAAAGCAAGAGAATTCCAGAAAAACATCTACTTCTGCTTCTATTGACTATACTAAAGTCTTTGACTGTGTGGATCACAACAAACTGTGGAAAATTCTTAAAGAGATGGGAATACCAGACCACCTGACTTGCCTCATGAGGAATCTGTATGCAGGTCAAGAAGCAATAGTTAGAACTGGACAAGGAACAACGGATTGGTTCCAAATCAGGAAAGGAGTATGCCAAGGCTGTATATTGTCATCCTGCTTATTTAACTTCCATGCAAAGTACATCATACAAAATGCCAGGCTGGAGGAAGCACAAGCTGGAATCAAGATTGCTGGGAGAAATATCAATAACCTCAGATATGCAGAGGACACCACCCTAATGGCAGAAAGGGAAAAAGAAATAAAGAGCCTCCTGATGAAAGTGAAAGAGGAGAGTGGAAAAGCTGGCTTAAAACTCGGCATTCAAAAAACTAAGATTATGCATCTCGTCCCATCACTTCATGGCAAATAGATGGGGAAACAATGAAAACAGTGACAGACTATTTTATTTCTTAAAATTACTGTGAATGGTGACTTCAGCCATGAAATTAAAAGATCCTTGCTCCTTGGGGAAAAAGCTATGACCAATCTAGACAGCATCTTAAAAAGCAGAGACATTACTTTGCCTATAATTTCCATATAAGTCCAAGCTATGGTTTTTCCAGTAGTCATGCATGGATGTGAGAGATGGACTATAAAGAAAGCTGAACACCAAAGAATTTATGCTTTTTAACTGTGGTGTTGGATAAGACTCTTGAGAGTCCCTTGGACAGCTAGGAGATCAAACCAGTCAACTCTAAAGAAAATCAATCCTGAATATTCTTTGGAAGGACTGATGATGATGAAACTGAAGTGCCAATGCTTTGGCCACCTAATGTGAAGTGGAAAATACCACTTTTCATTGGAAAAGACCCTGATGCTGGGAAAGATTGAAGGCAGGAGGAGAAGGGGATGGCAGAAAATGAGATGGTTGGATGGCATCACTGACTCGATGAACATAAGTTTGAACAAGGAGTTGGTGATGGACAGGGAAGCCTGGCATGCTGCAGTCCATGGGGTTGCAGAGAGTTAGACATGACTGAACAACTAAGCTGAACTGACTGATAAACAATACAAGAACTTATTCATCTAATAAATTTTGTTTTTCAAAAAAAAACCTAGGATCTCACTTATACTTACACTTGAAAATATCTTTGAGATTATTCTTTAGCTATTGAATAAACCCATAAACACTTTTCATGTTATGGTTATGATTATTATCTATATCAAAATATAATTGGAAAGTATCTCAAATTTGTCATAAGAGTTGACCTAAAGTAAACTGTTTGCAATATTTTTCCAACTCAATGTCCAATTTCTATCTTAATCAGAATCTTTTCCTTTCTTTCTTTCTTTCTTATTTTCATCTAGTGTGGGTGCAATGTGTTTGGCCCTAGCACATTTAGGCTGGTTCAAACCATTTCTCAGAATCTCTTACAACAAGACCTAGTCTTAAGAACCTGTTCTGCTAATAAGATTTGATAAGAAGTCTACTAAGAGGGTGCTTGCTAAGGCTTTTGCTTTCTTGATGGTTATAGCTGTCCACCCTTTCTTGCTCTCCTCTCTTCTGCCTGCTTTGAATAAAGCCAAGATGGTTGAAAGTACAAAAGTCTCTTGTGACTAGAAAATCTCATCAACTTCAATGAACTTCTGAGTTAATACAACAACTGCCCACTGCCAGATGTATAATTATATGAGGAAAAACCTCTTCTATTTACTTAAAATTACTGATCACTTTGGTCTTAATAGATTTGAAGGCTAAAATCTAAAATAGATTTGAAGGCTAACACAAACTCTAATAATTTTTCAGCTGCTTTTGAAACACACTTCTTTAGAGACTTCATCAAAATTGATTGCTCCAGGAATGTATAGGATTTCATGAAAAATATATATATATATATTGGTTTTTCAATACGTATTTCAATGAAATTGTGGGATTTAGAGTTGGAAAGGACCTTAGAGATCATCTAATTCATAAATTATTTTTATTTTTTACACTTTTTAAACTTTTAATTTTATATTGGCATATAGCTGATTATCAATGTTGTGATCATTTCAGGTGGACAGCAAAGGAACTCAACAGTACATATACGTATATCCATTCTCCCCCAAACTCCCTCCCATAGTTCATAAGTTCTTAATGGCAGTTGTTTGTCAAAATTACCATTGGCTCTTAAAGAAATATGCATATCTGAGCCTTATGCTGAAGCATGTTGATTCAGAAGATCTCAGGTAAGACCCATCTGTATTTTTTAAAACTATAGGGAGATTCTCACAGTCAGAGGTGAAAATTATTGATTACTATGTACCCTTCTCAAACAGTGATCTGTGGACCAGCCTATGATATCCACATATAATATCTAGCAACAAATTAGAATTTATCAGTTTACAAAGGAAAAGTAAGTTTATATAACTGTATTACCAAACGTATCCAAGATCTTAATAAATAGATGAACTTTTTAAAAGGTCAATGTAAGTCTCAGTTAATTGTAGCCACTTTTTTTTTTCTGGAAAGTAAAAATATTGAGAATGGAATTTGTTATCAATCTTTCAAGTCTCTCATGCTTTCATGAGAACTTCACCACTAGTTCCACTACTCATATTTGTTCAGATTTTCAGTCTGTTGAGATTTAGTTCAATGGTGTGGATCTACCTTTATTTTGGGGAAGATTAGACCCAATTTAACTAATAGAAGCTTCCCTGGTGGCCCAGATGGCAAAGACTCTGCCTGCAATGTGGGAGACCTGGTTTCCATATCTGGGTCTGAAAGATCCCCTGGAGAAGGGAATGGATACTCCAGTATTCTTGCCTGAAGAATTCCATGGACAGAGGAGCCTGGTGGGCTACAGTCTATGGGATCACAATGAGTCAGACATGACTGAGTGATTAACACATACACACACATGCAACTAACAGAGGCAGCTTGGGTGGAAACAGAGTGTTAGCTTTCACTGCACCTCCCCTCCACCCAAACCCCTAACTTCTCTGCTAAGAGAAAATGAGTTTGCCAGTGAAGCTGACTTGGACCTCTTTGGCTGGTTCTTATTTCAGTCATATGTACAATTACTTTTTAGAAATTCTTCCAGACCTCATCTAATAAGTTTTTTAGGTTTCTGTTTAATTTGAAGTCTCAAGCAATTTAAATAATTTATCGTTAATAAATAGCCATTCTTCAAAATGAGTGCCAGTAAATTTTTAGATATAAAGAAAACATTCAAAAATAGTTATTAGTTCTTGGCCTGAAATAATAAGGAAAAAAATCTTTGCAACCCTATGGATCATAGCTTCCCATGCTCCTCTGTCCATGGAATTCTCCATTCAAGAATACTGGAGTGAGTTGCCAGGCATACCTGGGTTGGGAAGATGCCCTGGAGGAGGGCATGGCTACCCACTCCAATATTCTTGCCTAGAGAATCCCAAGGACAGAGGAGCCTAGTGGGCTACAGTCCATGGGGTTGCAAAGAGTCAAGACACGATTGAGCGACTATCACATACACATACATATATACATATGTGCACGCATGGTAAGTCGCTGCAGTCATGTCTGACTCTTTATGACCCTATGGACTATAGCTCCTCTGTCCATGAAATTCTCCAGGTAAGAATATTGGAGTGGGTTGCTATTTCCTTCTCAAGGGTATCTTCCCCATCTAAGGATCGAACACATGTCTCTTAAGTCTTCTACATTAGGAGGCATTTTCTTTACCACTAGCACCACCTGGTAAGCCCCATACACATATGAAAGCAAAATTCTGCTCAGTCGTGTCTGACTCTTTGAAACCCCATGGACTGTAGCCCACCAGGCTCCTCTGTCCATGGGGATTTTCCAGACAAGAATACTGGAGTGGGTTGCCATACCCTCCTCCAGGGTATTTTCCCAACCCAGGGACTGAACCAAGGTCCCCCGCACTTAGGCAGATTCTCTATCATCTGAGCCACCAGGGAAGCCATATACATATACAGCCATATTTAATCTGAAGTCCATTACATGGTCTTCTAAATAATAGAAAATATTTTTGAAAACAATTTTTTCTTCCCCTACCTACTTCATTTCTCACAATAAGATTCCAGGCTGCTTGTAGAAGTTAAGGTATGCTGTAGGCAGTGCTAGCTATGGAGAATACAACTATGTAATTGGATCCTAATAGCTGTGGTTCCTCAGAGACTTCATTATGTTGTTCTCATTTTACTCCAGGCAGCAACTGGCAGAGAAGACTTAGGCTCCAAGAGGACCAGATTCCCCTCAGCTATGTTAGTGTTGGAGCCCCTGCAGGGCGACGCAAAGATTTTGCTTGCTGGCCTCCATTTCAAAGACCCCTAGTGCCAGACCAGAAGGCTGCCCCGCCAGGCCAAAGATCCAGAACCAGCAAATAGGCCTTTTTCATGGGAAGACTGGCCGTTTGTCTCAGCGGGTTATCTGTGCAGAGCCCTGGGGTTGATAGTCCCTCTCTTTGATTGTACCCGGAATTGCAACCATCCCCACTCAGGCCTCCAGAGCCGGGTAATCATTAAATCAAACTTGGTTCTGCTTGCGCACAGTCAGTAAAGTCAGCTACTGACACCAGAGTGTTGTGAAGGAAAATCCAGCTTTTTTATTGTAGGAGGCCAAGAAAGGAGTCCAAGGCAGCTAGTGCTTCAAAAACCTGAACTCCCCAAAGGCTTTCAGAGGAATGTTTTAAAGATAGGGCGGGGTGGGGGGTGGCGGGGGCGCGGGGCCGGGGGTGGGGGTTTGTGAGGCGTGGGATTGAAATGAAGCAGGATCCTATGGTCTTTGTGCCCTGTGTCCTCCACCTGTGTTTTGTTTGTGAAAAAAACTTTCGCAATGTATAAGTTTAATCAGAGAAATGAGAAAATAGAGAAGCAGAGACAAAAGCTGTCAATCAGGACAAAACAATAATAGTAAGCAAAGTCAGGGGCTTTTAGTTCCTCCTCAAGGGCTCTAGAGGCTTCCCTGGTGGCTCAGACAGTAAAGAATCTGCCTATAATGCAGGAGACCTGGGTTCGATCCCAGGGTCAGGAAGACCCCCTGGAGATGGGAATAGCTACCAACTCCAATATTTTTCTCCAGTATTTTTGCCTGGAGAATTCCATGGACAGAGGAGCCTGGTAGGCCATAGCCCTTTGCAGGGGTTGCAAAGAGTCAGACACAACTGAGTGACTAACACTTTTACTTTCTTCACTTCAAGGGCTATAGATAGTATTCTGAACCATATCCTGTGAACTGTCTTGTAGATACTGAACCCTCACCAGACAGAAGTTAACTACATGATGACCAGACTGTAGCCATGACCTAAACTGCCACAATTCTGAGAACTGGCCTCAAGGAAATGGGAACAAACCAACCCTGGAACTAAAGATTAATTGCAATCATTTGCACTTAAAACAATCAAGATGAGGCTAGTCAGACTACTGATAACTAGTTTGAAGATGACTGTCAGAGCTGACTCTGTTTGGAGCTCCCTCCCTCTTCCTATAAAAGCTCTTACCCACTTGTAGTGGGTGTCAGCCTTTGGACAGGAATCCACCCTTCCCCTGGTTGCCTGCATCCAAAATAAAGCAAACTTTCCTTTCCACCAACCTTGCCTTTTTATTGGGTTTGGAGTTGCAAGAAGCTGGATCCCACTTTCAGTTACAGAGTCAGCTCATGGACATTCTTCTGATAGGTTGGTGGGGAGATAATTAATTCCATCTGGTCTGGGTAACTTCTTCCACCTGGTGGTGGTTTTAGTCTCTGCCCAACAGCTCAAAAGCCATGGCTCAGAGCTTGCTTGTTTTCCTTTTTGCGTTTTCTCCCTTCTCTGATTAAATTTATTCTTAGACTAGTGTTTTTCTACAGGCAAAAGGCAAGTGGAGGATTCCTGTACTGAGAAGGCCCCACAGGGCCATGCTCAGTTATAAGTGGGGCTGCAAAACAGAGGGAAGCAAACTGGAGAAAAAGCCCCCTCCCCAGACCCCAAGATCCTGCTGCCCACAGCAGAGGGCAAGCATGAAGATGGCAACTGCTGAGGAAAAAGAAACAAAAAGCCCTAATGTTAAAAGAGAAAGATAGAGATGCCACCAGAACATGAAGATGGGCCTGCCTGCCCGTTGGAAGAAAGCAAAGGAAGGGCTTATAGATGGGGTCTCAGGAAAAAGGTAAAAGAAAGAAGATGGAGCCCAGGTGAGAGCCAGGCTGGGAGAGAGACCCAGAGACAGTGCCCAACTGGTGGCAGGCTTCCTCAGAGGCCTGCTCCTTAGGCTGAAGCTCCAGGACAAGCAGACCAGCCTTCCCCAACGTGAAGTCTGGACACCCAGCAACCAACTGCTTCACACAGGACCCTGGAGCAGGTAAGGCCCAGCACCAGGCCTAGAAGAGCCATTTCTCAGGTTACTACAGCCTTTTGGGTCTTGGGTATGAGAGCTCCTTTGGTTTTCAAAGCTAAACATTTGGGAGACTTGTCTCTCAGGGGCAGATCTTAAAAGCTGGGGTGACTGCTGTGGGTATTCTTTGCTCCTCAGGGAGAAGCCCAGGGTATTTCATTCCCTCCCGAATGTGGATCACCGGCCAGGGTGGGGGTTGGACTTTATGGTGAGACTGTTCCAGCCTTTCCTATCCACTCTAATGCGGGCCTTTCCTCCTCCCCCTGGTTGCTTAGTGGTTGCTTTTAGAGTTTTTTCAGAGGAAGTTGTTCCATATGTAGCTGCAGATTTGATGTGTCCACGAGGACAGCCCAAGATCCTCTTATGTCACCATCTTGAACTGGCTAAAAACTAAAAAAAAAATGTTAAGCATTACTCTGGTTGCTGTGTAGAGCCTAAATTGGAGGTGGCCATTTTGAAACAGTGAGCACAAGCAAGCTGAAACATTGGAGTTTGGATGAGAAACATTTATTAGTCGAGGAGGCGCCAACCTGGAAGACAGGAAAGTTAGACTTGTCTCAAATCCATCTTGCTGGCTGGCCAGGAGATAAGAAGTTTAACAGTAAAGGGGGAGAGGGGAGGACGTTCTATGGGATTCTCGTTTTGTGATAAAATCTTAGCTGTGGACTTTTTGGCATCACTGTATGATTTTGCTTGTCTCGGGTGACTGTGATTATTCTATATGTTCCTGTAAAACAAGCTCAATGGTCAATGTCTGGTGATCCTTTACCTTTCCTCTAGGAGGCATTTATGATTTGTTTAGGGTTTAGATGATGGTCCAGATGGAGAAGGCAGTGGCAACCCACTCCAGTACTCTTGCCTGGAAAATCCCATGGACGGAGGAGCCTGGTAGGCTGCAGTCCACGGGGTCACGAAGAGTCGGACACATCTAAAGCAACTTGGCAGCAGCAGCAGATGGTCCAGGAGTTTCAGTTCTCAGTTGACCCTTCCAGTGTCATCCATTTCTAAGTCTGCTTGGGGCCAGCTGTTTAAAGTCACAGGACATTATCTCAACAATTTGGGGTCATAAATCAAGGTATTGGTTTAAGCTAGTGATCATGAAAAAGGTTATGCTGGGCTTTCATTTCCTTTGTTTCTGAATTCTCTCACTTCCCTAATTAATAAGTGCTTGAATTGGCTCTTTGGAACCAGGGAATGTGTAGGAGACTAACTTTTTTTTTCTACAAATAACAAACAGGGACACGGAAAGGCTTTAGTGTCTGCTGGGTCCTGCTTGGTTTCAGAGCCAAGTCAGTGCAGGGAAACCAGTTAGGAAAGATAACTTTGGCTTGAACTGGAAGATGGAAAGGAATGGATCAATATGCAAGCATTTGAGATATGTACTTGGGAGTATTTACTCACAAATTGGATATAAGGACAGTGAGAGTAGGAGGAATGAACATTCTCCTCTAGATTTTTGTCGAGCATCTGAGGGTTTGGTAATGCAATTTGCTGAGATTTGGAGCATTATAGGAAGATGTGGAGCTTTTCCTGGCTTGGCCTTATTCCCCTTTAAAATGTTTTATGATAATCTTTGCTTTCCCTTTACATCCTCAATTAGAAACTGAAATTTCATTTTGATGTGTTATTATTTGATTAATAACCTTCTCCTTCAATAGACCACAAGCTTTATTTTATTTTCCTGGCTTAGAACATGGAACATGGTAGGCTGGTTATAATGGTTGAGTAGATAAATGTGTGTTGCGATTGAGATGTGAACTACTTGAGAATTTTGAGTGCCAACTTTTTGTTGGACATAGATGTGTCTGGAGGTAGGAAGAGAATTGATTGCAGATACTCACCTTCAAGATGATGAAATCACCGGTGGAGTGTAGAATGAAATTAGAAGAAAGTCAAAGAAAAGAGGAAGCACAGGTAAACTAAGAAAAACTGAATAAAGCATCTTACCTAACAGTGGAAAACGGTTAGCCTAACACCTGGAAACCTAAATAATAGCTTTTCATGCACAAACACCAGGTAATCACAGGTGATCACAATCTTCTACTTTAGTTGTCCCAACCAAAGTTTCCTTTAAAGTTTTTAATTTGCCTTTCTCTGAAATACAAACACAGAAAGAAATGGGATGTTCAGTAAATGCATGGAGAACTTCAGGACTTAACCATATGCAATCTAAAAAATAATAATAAAAAATAAATAAAAATTTATGAACAAAATTAAACTACATTCCCTGCTGAAACTGAAGGTAACACAAATCCACATATGTATTAGTCATCTGTGGAAATCTTTCCAGAAAATTTCCTCTGAAGCACTACACTATTCATATAGCCAAGTGAGTCCTGGTTGCCTCCTGAAGTTCCTGTAAAACTGTAGTGAATCCAAAAGTAAGATAAGCTTGGGCTAGTTGATTGTAACATGTTCTACATGAAGTAATAATGTCATGACAAACACTTTCTGTGACTGAAAAGCCTATTGATAAACAGTCAAATAATTACCTACCTCTTCTTTATCTATGGGAGAGAAAAACCAAGATAGATTTTCTAGTTAGAGCACGGACTATGCTTAGGGTGGAGGTGGTTGCACTGGGTACCACAGCGGTTTGATTACATAGACCCTTTATTTTGTTTCTATTACTACTACCGCTAAGAATGACAAGAGGTTCTGACAAGGGTAGCTCTTTGAAGTGCTAAAGGACTCTGCTAATCATTATCTCACTTAACACTCACAACAAAAATGTAAGTTGACACAATTGTTTTCCTGTCATTCTTATGACGAAGTAGAGGATTTGAGAAATTGGGTGAATTATCCAAAATCGTGTAACTAATGAGTGACAGAGATGAAACTGAGATCTCTTGTGTGATTAGTCTATGAATCATCAGATGGTCATTTTGTTTTCTTTCTTTGTGGAATGGTCAACATAAGTCTATCAAAATGTCATACAGAGGACTAGATCCAGAATTCAAAACTTCACCAAAGCACATTTTTTTAAATGTTATTGAATTATAGTTGACTTACAATGTTAATTTCAGCTGTACAACACTGTGACTCAGTTATATATATATATATATATACATATATATTCTTTTTCATGTTCTTTTTCATTCTGATTTATCACCGGATACTGAGTATAGCTCTGTGCTATATATTAGGTCCTTTTTGTTGATCCATCCTATATATACTAGTTTGTATCTGCTAATCCCAAATTCCCAAGCCTTCCCTCCCCCACCTCTCTTCCCCCTTGGCAACCACAAGTCTGTTCTCTATAAAGCATAGCTTTTGTGTGCATGTGATAGGTATGTTTAATAGGTGGAATGGGATCATTATTTCACAATATAATGTATATCAAAACATCACATTAGATACTTGCACACATTATATGATATGCATACAATTTTTATTTATCATTTTACCTCAACAGTGAGGGGGGAAAAGTATAGAATATCTTCTTTTTATTTTATTTTATTTTTTGTCCTTCTATCTGATTTATTTCACTTAGCACAATGCCCCCAAGGAACATCCATGTCGTCACAGCAGACATTCTCTCTTACTTTCTGTAATATTCACTCTTTAAGATTTGTTTTCTAAATTGTCATTTTTTAAACTATTACTCTCAGCCTTTATTATTTAACTTTTAATTGACGTATGATTGCTTTACAATGTTGTAGTCATTTCTGCTGTACAGTAATGTGAATCGGCTATAGGTATACATGAATGCGCCCCCTCTTGGGTCTCCCTTCCACCTTCCCGTCCCACCCCTCCAGGTTATGGCAGAGTACCCAGCTGAGCTACCTGGCTGTACACTGGCTTCCCACTTTAGTCTGTCTTGCACAAGCAGAGACAGTTCTTGAGACCCAGTCTAAAATAACCAGCGGAGCTTCCCCACGCAGCTATTACAGTAGTCATCCATCCACCAGCTCTAGTTTGTCTAAGGTAAGCACCAGAGATCTCCTTAATGCTGCTTTTGTGAATCTTTAAAATCCTATTATTGGTTTCTGAAGGCATTCATCCATCACCCTCTCATGATAAATCTCCAACAAGGCTTTTGGTTCTCTTTTCACTTTCAGATTCCCTCATCCTCCATAAATTTCTTGGTGAAGTCACAATTAATCTTGAGTAGCACATTAACCTTGCTCATATCAAAGTAACCCTGCAAGTTTTGCAGTTTTACATGTGATTAGAGACAGGTACTCACATACTGAGAGTCTCCGTTTACCACGGGCAGGAGGGTAACAATGAGGTTTCTGCTCTCTGCTCTCATTTATCTCTGTTTCCTGGCCAGGCTTGGATATCTGCAAGGTTCTGCTTGTCCCTTGGCTTTTAGATAACTCTGCTGATCTGTCAGCACTTTCCTCTCATCGCCACTTATCAACTGATAAAAGTCCCTTTGCGTCATTCCATTTTCGTAAGTGCCATTGCTTGACATATTAGTTTGAATTAAAAATTTAAGCCCTCAAACTATATGAAAAATTTAAACCTTTTATTTAATTGATTAAAAGAAAAAAAAAAAAAAAAACACTAACATCTGAATGGTTAGATTCCCTTTCAGAAAGCATCGTCTTTTTGCATTCAGAAATTGAGCTAATAATTCATAATCACTCTGCCTCCAAAGATAAGAAGATTGATTAACTCATCAAGGTTCCACCAGATATAATCCCTTCAAACTGTATAATTATCCAGTTGCAGTCTTCGGTAAGCAGGGGCAGTCATGCTCAGGTTCAGAGGAAAAGCTTTATAAGTAGTATTAGTATGATTAGAAGGTGACATGAGCCCTGTTATCATCCACATGTGGTATTTCCCTCACTCGTCTGCCATGGAATTTGAAGTTCCCACCATTCTGCAACATTTCAGTTTATGGTATTAGAAGCACTCTGAAAATATAGTTAAATCTCCTGAGAAGGGTCACCTTTTAAGTCATTAATGGCCATTAACATCAAATTGAATTTTAGTTAGGATAAGCACAAACAGTGATGTGCTTTGTGGGGACAGTGATGAACTTTGAGGGGACAGTGGGGACAGTGATGAACTTTGAGGGGACAGGATGTCAGGGAAACTGTCCATCAGGCAGTTTTACATCTGCAGGGCAGGTTTGACTTGGGGGCACCATGGTGGAATGTGCGGGAGAGGCAGAGTCAAGGATGAGGTTTTGCAACATATAGGAGCCAGAGGCGAAGGAATACTTATAAAGGTTGAAGTGGGCTGAGATAGAGAATCTGCAAAGATACTGAGGTGCGTATGTCTATCCTACAATTTTGTCAGAGATTCAAACTTACTTTAAAGTGGAGAGTTTTAATTCAATACTTCCCCTCTTACAGTTGTGATCAGATCACAGCAAGGATCACAGTAGAAATATTGCCGTACCTAATGAAACTGGCCCGGCAATATAAGTTTCTCAGAGAAGTTGCTAACTGATGGTCTAGATTGGATGAAACCAGAATGATGCACATTCATCATATGGGAAGTTTTTCATATTCTTTTGTGGAGTGTGGCTTTGAGAACATCCTTTAGATTCAGTTAATTAGCCTCATAAAATATAGGTTAGATGAAAGGAAAGGAGTATAGTATGCAGAATTTACAATGGGGAGAAGAACTTTTTAAATAGAACATTGAACATTTGAAGATTAAATAATTAAACAGAATAATCAGGGAGGAAAAGGAAGGATAGCTGATCCATGTATAATATCAACAGCAGCAGATTAACCATCTCAAACTGATTATTAGCTCATAAAAGGACAACCAGTAAAAAAAAGGTCAAAATGGACAAATATAGAAACATAAAACAGAAAGATGAGTTTTGAAAATTAGCAAAAAGGTGAAAGCTATTATTATGAAAAAGATAAATCAGTAGAGCAGGGAAAAGATCACTAAGGATGACAGCATCTGGAAAACCAACAGCAACAACAACAAGTTTCTGAATAACAGGCTGTATGGGCTTCTCTGGAAGCTCAGATGGTAAAGTATTTGCCTGTAATGCAGGAGACCTGAGTTCAATCCCTGGAGAAGATTGAGGGGATCAAGAAGATCCCCTGGAGAAGGGAATGGCTACTCACCCCAGTATTCTGGCCTGGAGAATTCCATGGACAGAGGAACCTGGCAAGCTATAGTCCATGGGGTTGCAAAGAGTCAGACACAGCTGAAGTGACCAACACTTTCTCTTTTAAGGGCTCCAGAAATCATTGAAGAGAAGAAAGGGACAGAGAACCTGGTGGCCAATAGAAGGCTAAGCAACTTAGGAATAATGCAAGGGAAATCTACATCCATAAAGAACTTCACAAGGAAAAGATAGGGAGATCTGGAATTCTTCATTGTTGTTGAGGAAATCTATTACAACCTCACTATGAAACAATTGTTTGAAAAAGAACAAATTTTGTAAAGAACAAATGTAAGAACAAGATCTCATGTTTACAAAATGGTCTCTGTGAATCTCTTAGATTGTCTTGGGAATTTTCTCTACTTTTGGAGTATAGGGGATATATCTAAAAATGGCAGCTATGGGGAGTTCAGTTCAGTTGCTCAGTCGTGTCCGACTCTTTTCAACCCCATGGACTGCAGCATGCCAGACTTCCCTGTCCATCACCAACTCCTGGAGCTTACTCAAACTCATGTTCATCGAGTCAGTGATGCCATCCAACCATTTCATCCTCTGTTGTCCTCTTCTCCTCCCGCCTTCAATCTTTCCTAGTGTCAGGGTTTTTTCCAATGAGTCAGTTCTTCACATCAGGTGGCCAAAGTATTGGAGTTTCAGCTTCAGCATCGGTCCTTCCAATGAATATTTAGGACTGATTTCCTTTAGGATGGACTGGTTGGATCTTCTTGCTGTTCAAGGGATTCTTAAGAGTCTTCTCCAACACCACAGTACAAAAGCATCAATTCTTTGGCACTCAGCTTTCTTTATACTCCAACCCTTACATTCATACATGACTACTGGAAAAACCATAGTTTTGACTAGATGGACCTTTGTTGGCAAAGTAATCTCTGCCTTTTAATAGGCTGTCTAGGTTGGTCATAGCATTTCTTCTCCTACTTCATGGGGAGTAGGAGGAGCCTTTTTTATTTTTAAATTATCTTTAAAGTTGAGCTGCCTAGTGGAGGACCCTGAGAGAGGAAGAGAGACTTGGAAAGAATAAAGTCAGAAAAAAAAAAAAAAGAGGGTAGAGGGGAAAAGAGGGAACAGTACACAAAAAAGAGAAGAAAAAAAAAAGGAAACAAATCTGAGATTTTATAAGCCTTTTCTGATGTGCCTAGTACCATGGTAGCACTCTTAATATCTTTAACTCTTTTTATTCTTTCAACAAATATCATACCCATTTTATAGATGATAAAACTGGGGCACAGAATTATTAGGTATCTGTAGTTGAGGACCATCTTGTGACTTGGTACTTTTCTGAGAACTGGTACTTGTATGAATACATCAAGTTTCACAAGATTTGGGATTCTCTCTCATATATTTGCTGTGAGATTCATTAAAGCAACTATTTATTTATAAGTATTATTAGTATTTAAGTGAATACTATGTGCCAGTTGCTCTTTAGATGCCTAGGGTATAGAAAAGGATTAAAAAGATACAGATTCCTACTTTTATAGGACATGTATTCCTGTAGGTAGAACTGAGACAAGTCAATATATGTATCTAAGGTGGTTTCATTACTTCTAAAATGAGATGTATAATATTCACAGGACCTGTTACTATACCTGAACTTCACAGTTATAAATTGGGATACACTTTCAAAGTACTGTTTCCCCTCTGATTTCCAAGAACCACCCCTGGCATGAAGCATTACTCAATGATATGAAAGAAAAGCACTGAGGAAAACAAGGGAAGCAGTAGAGGAGACCACAGCTTTCATCAGGAAGAGAGTGATATCCGTGACCACCGTTTAGTGGCTTCTGTTCAGAGACCACCTGGTCATATTTTTGAAAAGCAGAGTAGAATATTGCCAGAGATAGAGATTTTTCAGCTCAATCTCCGGGAATACTTTACTTGGAAAATATGAAATTTCATCTGAGCAGCTTTCAAAGTGGTTAATTTTATATTTGGATGGGAATGATAAGACTGGTATGGGGTAAGTAAAGTAACAAATAATGGATGACATGGATAGGACTGAAACATTCAGACTCAGATCAGAGTATGTTAATATTAGAATGGATGTTAGAGGTCATTTCCTAGCCTTGGCCTTCTCCAACTTTTAAGATAATATAGTTCTGGAATCACTGGCCAATAAATTAGCAAGTGGGGTTAACATGGAATCAAACCTTAGGCCTAGACTCACCATCCAGCACTCCGGCAACGATGGTTCATTATGTCTAGTGTTGTGTAGGCATTTCTGGCTCATTCAGTTCCCCAAGGTAGTTAAGACTAGTATTTTATTGGTATTTCTCATCTGCAAACATTAGTGAGTCCATGCTTATCTTCCCTCTCATCTAGTGAGCCACTGGTCCTTTGAACAGATTGAAGTAGTCAAATTTGTCAGATTTTCTGAAGTTAAAGACTAGATTTCAGATACACACACACACTCACATATTCACAATATGAAGGTAAAGTAGAACTTCACAACAGAAATGAGGGAGGCTTCAATATTATAACCTTGATTTGCCTTACAAGATGCCAAGGAGATATGGGCTTAAACTTTGGACAGGATCTAAAACTTGGCTTTGTTTTCACACTCACAGCACTTCTGTAAGCTTCACATTGCATGGCCTGAGCCACCCTGTGTACTTAAAATATGTCATGAGTGGTGGTTTGCTCCCCAGTCTCTTGAGTGAGGAGGTTGTGTCTCCTTTGCAGGTTTACTTGGTGGTAAATGCCCCAGTGATATCCCCTAGGGAAATGACCATTTAGAGAGAAGGTGATACAAAGGGACTAAGCAGGTTTGGGCTAATAGATATTTTCATGATTCCAGGTGCCTCATTCTTACTGTATTCCATCTTTTCATCATATGTTCATTATGGATCAGGCAGCAATATCAATGCCACACAATCCAGTTTTAGGGGTAAGATCATTCTGACATCCTTTTAGGGGGGCATTGCTTATAAAGGCAGTA
Source organism: Bos indicus x Bos taurus (assembly GCF_003369695.1). Taxonomy (NCBI): domain Eukaryota; kingdom Metazoa; phylum Chordata; class Mammalia; order Artiodactyla; family Bovidae; genus Bos; species Bos indicus x Bos taurus. The sequence goes on along the minus strand of NC_040103.1, from coordinate 20,856,845 downwards.
CTTGGAGCTGATTTTGGTTGAAGAGCCCTTGAACAATTTTGTAATCATAAACTATTTTAAATGTAAAGAAAACAACAACAACAACCTAATTCAAGATAAAATAACAATTTGGTGACAGCAACACACTCTGTAATGATTCTGCTCCCAAGTCTGCTAGAACTAAATGGAAGGTTATATCTTCTGACTTGAGAAAGCCTGCTATTTATAGAGCATTTATTTATGTCTGAAGCCCATTTAAATATAAATTGCGATACTTAATGCCTAGTTTTATAACATGTCATTCACAATCCATTAAGTATTTTATTGCATGAATTGTATAAGAAACAGATTTATAGCCCTCAATTATGGCATTAATAAGGGATGATGGAATCTCACTGAAGATGTATTTCCCTTCAGTTTTTACTCAACTTTATAGTTTCAGCATGATGTGAACTAAACTCTTAATGTTTTGTTGTAGGAAGCCTGGAAACAAGTGCTCTCCTAGGCAGAAGGTACAAGAAAAACATTAATATTCCCATTAAACATTATTGTTTTAAAACAAAAGCAGTAAAGTTAACTAAAAGCTTGCTTTGGGTTTTGATAATAGGTTATTTTAAATCATTAGAAATTAAAGTTAACTTTGATCTTATGACCATACAATTGTGACCTTTTCTAGAATGTTTTTCTTTTTAGATAAGAGCCCCAAGTACTTGCTGAATGAAGTAGTTCACTTTCTGTTGTTGTTGCAGGCTAAAGACATCCATTTCACATTTTGATTATATAAATTTTCAAAGAATTTCAAGATAATTTAGCACTTTGGGGTTCTTTTAGCAGGGGGTATGAGGGACAGCTCAGTGGGTATAAAAAAGGAGGCTATACATCTGGAATAATGAGAACACTGCATTCTAAAATCAAACAAGTCAGAGATTTAATGTCAGAAATAAAATAATGCAAAAAGCAGAGGGACCAGAGATCAGCAGGTCGAGGTTTCAGAAATATTTCGGGACTGAATAAAGTGGCACCTGACACAGAACATACAAAGCATGCATTTGGGGGGAGGCGTAAGACCTGGGATGTAGAGCATAGCCTTGGATAGCATAGGATGTCAGCTTGCTCTTGCTTAGGATGGGTGGTAGAAGGAACCCTGCTGATAAGCCTGCCAACAAATGAAACAGACACCTGGAAACATCTTGAGCTTTATGAGTCAAAAAATAATTCTCCTCCAGTAACAAATGCTAAATACAGCTCTGCATTTAGCACTGAGAATTTTTACGATTCATTTCCTGTTAACATTTTTGAAACTTTAACTGGCAGTACAAAAGATGCTAGGTGATCCGGGATACAATCTAGTTAGTACCCATACTATTACCTAGGCCGAAATTATATGTAGAGTTGAAAGATTTTGAGGAGTCCATGAAGACTCTGAACAATCTGGTGCAAGCTCTTTCCCAGGAATCATGCAAGGCGATGAAACAGCCCTACCATTGCCATTGCTACATAGAAGCAGCATACAGGGATTGTAAAACTGTCTGGCTGTGTTCCCTGTGTAGGAGCTGTGAGTGGGAGAGCTCCGAGGGCCAATTTCATGGCCCACATGTGAGGATTTCAATCCACTTAAAATGATTGAGTATAATTCTTAAACTGTGATTTGCAACCACTGGTTAAAGAAATGTCTCCATTCCCCTTTATTTGTAAATGATGTGCATTAATTACAGTCTTATTTCTTTAAGTCAATCAGTCAGACTGACTTATAGTGATAGGCCCACTTATATTTGCTTTGTTCCCTTTATTAATGAAACAATGAATGTCTCTATTACTGTTTTAAATGTCTCATTTCCTTTTGCTATGGGCATTATCAGTTTTACTAGTCATTACTTTTCCTGTTTCTAACATGGCTCCAAGACATTGATGGTATTTCATTATCAACTTAAAAGTTTGCAATATTTACTTCTTTATATGCAATGCACATTATAAATGATGTACATAATGAGGGAATCATGGAATTTAGCCACGGAAGATGCAAAAATTATCTGTTTGAGATTGAAGTCTGTTTTAAATATGAGTACTACTGCTGCTGCTAAGTCACTTCAGTCGTGTCCGACTCTGTGCGACTCCATAGACGGCAGTCCACCAGGCTCCCCTGTCCCTGAGATTCTCCAGGCAAGAATACTGGAATGGGTTGCCATTTCCTTCTCCAATGCATGAAGGTGAAAAGTGAAAGTAAAGTTGCTCAGTCGTGTCCAACTCTGAGCAACCCCATGGAATGCAGCCTACCAGGCTCCTCCGTCCGTGGGATTTTCCAGGCAAGAGTACTGGAGTAGGGTGCCATCGCCTTCTCTGAAATATGAGTACATGGAAGCCCAAAGAAGTGAAATAACTTGGCCAGTGTCATATAGGGAATTAACAGTGATTCTGGGACTAAAATCCAATAACATTACCATTGTATGAAGTGGAGCTACTATTATCTTCATTCTACAGATTAGAAAACGAAGACATAGAAGAATTCAAGTGGTGGAATAAAGATTAGGACTCAAATGGTCTATCCCTAAGACTGACCTATTCTAATCTCAAATTCCAACCTCAAAAATCCAGTTTCCTTCTAAAACACTTCATATACTTGCAAGCTCATTATTTAAAATATATCTAGAATCCTTTTCATTTACAAACAACATGGAAAATATTTTTATAACAACCTAAGGGAGATAAGGATGAAACATCCCAATATAGGGGTGAACAAATGAGAGGTAAACAACGTATCTAGTTTAGGTAGTGAATCAATGGTAATCCAGAGCAAAACTCTGTTTTATTCTACCCACCACTTAAATGTTAAGAGAAAATAATGAGTTGACCTCTAACAATGGTGCCAACCCCCATCCCATTTTCTGTTTCTGTTTTCTGTCTTCTGTTTCCCAACCCAGAGAGGCACTTTTTCCAGTAAGTCATCTGAACTCTCTATGTTGCCTACAATGAAGTGAGGGTTAGTATTGTGTTGGCCCAAAAGTTCAGGATTTTCTGTAACATCTATGGAAAAACCCAAATGAACATTTTGGTCAACCCAATATCAAACCACTTGTCTACTCCCAAGATCCTAATTTACAACTGAGAACTTTTATTGCTCACTGGACCAAGGCCAGAGCCAGTGTTTCTCCTGCATCCCTACGGTTTCTAAGACCTATACTTTATTCCCCTATGTTATAGGGGAATATTCAAATTTTTGAGCCAAGTAGCCACTTGTGCCACAACCATATAACTGGGCATCTGTCAGGGCTCTTGATTCGGGAGACCTCTTTTTGTGTATAGTCTTAGCCTCTTTATAGGCAAGGCATCCCAGGTATTTCTTTCTCTTATTCTAATATTCTGTGGTAAGAGGAGCATGGGATCATGTGTGCTACATGAAGACTGTAGTACTATAAAAATCAATATAAGTGAGTAATATGATATCATTAGTCTAATAACTTCTAGCACTGAACACCACTCTAGAGGAGCAGAGGTGGCCCTATACGAACACCCTGCCTCTTGTTTTCTGATGATGAAGCACTTCATATGCTTTCCAATATCATTGTAGCAAGATCCCTTTCAGATATAAAGTACTATAAACTACCTTGTACTAAGGTGAAAATGACTGATAAGCACTTTTTCTTTTTTAAAATATATTACTAAGTTTTTATCAAAATTATTTTGGGTGGGGGAAGAATAGTAATGTAAGCCATTTGCATTTGAGTGTAGAAAGAAACTGAAGGCAAGACGTTTCTAGATTCCTTACTGCCAATTAATGAGAAGTAACTGCTTACTGATAAATAATTCTCCCCTTGAGGAGAAGTAACCTCTGCATTGTTTGCCTTTTTTCCTCCCTTCCTGTTACCTTTGTTGAAAGCAAGTGACAGATGGCATGACCTAAGAAAGAATTATTTCTATGCTTATATACTCTCTGTCCTAAATTTATTACCTGGAAGAAGTTTGACCTACACATCGAGGGCTGAGTGAGCCAGTGTTAAGCTCCACTGGTTTGTTCAACCTCATGACTGGGAGAAAAGCAAAAGAGATGCCAACATTTTCACAAAAGTGACGGCACCACAGAGAAGTATCAAGTGCGAGACATGCACAAGTACAAAATACCAGGGATAGAGTAGGGAGGTGTGAAAAAAATACTGGAGCAATAGTAGGCATGAAAGATGTTGGGTGTCATTTTTAAGTTTCCGTATGACTCTATGATGATAGCTATTCCTTCATTTGGGAGGATTTCCAAACACTATATATCCATTATCTCCTTGGGTCCCGTCCACAGTCTTCATAGGAATGCAAGGATGATGTCATTAGCTGTTCTGACAACCAGAGCTCCAGCATTCAGTGGCTTAAATAATTTTCCTATGCTATCAAAACCTCAAGTTGCCACATGAGTAAAATGTGGATAATAATAGGAGTACTTGCCTCAAAGTGTAATTATAAAGAATGAAGGAACACATGTAAGACACTTAGTGCATTTTCTGGCCCATAATAAATGTTTCATAAATATTATCGTGTTACCATTAAAACTTGCTTATTAATGGAGATTCCAGAAGGTGAAATAGTTTCCCTCCAGATATTTCTAATTAATAGTGGAATTAGAACTACGATCTAATCTTTTTTGCCTAAGTTCTCTTTTTCCTTCTCCTGGGAGTTATCCTAGAATGAATAATTTCCTTTCCTACTGCAGCAACCGCTCACTCTCCCGTTTTAACTCAGGATTCCTTCTCCCTTATTGCTTTTGTCAAGTCAGGGGTTGCTATTTCTCCTACTAATCAGCCGAGCAATTGCCTATGGAGGTCAGTGGTACTGATAACATCTGCTTCCACAGGGAATCCAGAGGCTGTGCATCAGCATTAGTGCGTCTGTCTCCCCTGGGGCCCCCCTGATGTTACAAGGTGGTGTCACAGGTAAAATAGATTCAGTGCTGCTGGACAAGCAAGGAGTGGTGCAGAGTGTGTGAAGGTCAAAAGGGAGTGGAACTGAGATGTGGGGTTTTATCTGTAGCTGACAGACAGGCCTCTGCTATTGGGGAAAGACTCCAAACAAAAATAGGATTACTCCTTCATCCCTTTTTCCTTATAGCTGCCTTCCTTCTTCTTTCTAGTTAATTAAAGTTTTAAAAATAGTATTAAGCTGAAATGAAGGGAAGGTATAGAGATTTTCTACACACCCCATGCTTCTACACATGCATAACCTTCCCCAGCATCACTTACTAGAACGGTAATTTTTTTTTTCCTTTTTTAACCAAGGATGATGTCAATGATACATCATAATCATCAAAGTCATCAATCATAATTGTCAAAAGTCCGCAGTTTATCTTAGGGTTCACTCTTGGTATTATACATTCTATGGGTTTGGAATATAAAGATATAGTGACACTTCTCAATCATTATTATATCATACAGAGTGTTTTCATTGCCTGAAAAATTCTCTGTGCTCTGCTTATTCATCTCCTTCCTCACTAACTGTCACCCCTGCCAATCACTGATTTCCTTTTTTTTTTTTTTTTTGCTGTCTATAGGTTTGCCTTTTCCAAAATATTATATAGTGGAACTACAGTGTATAGCTTTCTCAGATTGGATTCTTTCACTTAGTAATATACATTTAAAGTTTCTCCATGTCTTTACATGGCTTGATAGCTCATTTCTTTTTGGAACTGATTGATATTCCGTTGTCTGGATTTACCACAGTTTATTTATCTGAGGATATCTTGGTTGCTTCCAAGTTCTGGCAATTATGAATAAAGCTGTTGTAAATACTGTATGTGGGCTTCCCTGGTGGCTCAGTGGTAAAGAATCCACCTGCCAATGCAGGAGATGTAGGTTCACTCCCTGGGTCTGGAAGATTCCCTGGAGGAGGAAATGGCAACCTACTCCAGTATACTTGCCTGGAGAATCCCATGGACAGAGGAGCCTGGCCTCACAAGAGCTGGACATGACTTGTACCAGGATTTGGTATTATTAGTGTCATGGATTTTGACCATTCTAATATGTGTAATGGTATCTGATTGTTGTTTTAATTTGTATTTCTCTGACAAATGAAGTAAGCATCTTTTCATGTGCTTGTTGCTATCTGTTTATCTTTGGTGTAGTGTCTGGCCCATTTTTTAATCAAGTTGTTAGTTCACTTATTGTTGAGTGTTAAAAGATCTTTTTATATTTTGGAAAACTGTTCTTTCTTAGATGAGCCACTTGAAAATGTTTGTTTTCAGTCTGTGGCTTGTCCTCTAATCCTCTTGATGTAGTCTTTTACATAGAGAACAGTTTTTAATTTTTGTTAGGTCCAGGTTATCAATAATTTCATTCATGGTTATTACTTCAGTGTTGCTTATAAAAATACGTCACCATACCCAAGATCATTTAGATGTTCTCCTATGTTATCTTCCAGTAATTTTATAGTTTTGCATTTTACCTTTAGATCTGTGATTTTGGTCTCATTTTACAAAAAGAGGTCTGTGTCTAGATATATTTGTGGGTTTTTTTTTTTTTTTTTTTTTTGGCTTGTGGATGTTCAGTTGTTTTAGCTCTATTTGTTTAAAAGACTCTTTGTTCCATTGTATTGACTTCTCACCTTTGTAAAAGATAACTATATTTATAGGAGTCTATTTCTGAACCCTCTATTCTGTTCCATTGATACATTTGTTTCTTCTTTGCTAATACCACACTTTCTTGATCACAGTGGCCTTATATAAATCTTGAAGACAGGTTGTATCTGTTCTCCAACATTGCTCTTCGTCTTAAATATCGTGTTGACATAGTGGGTCTTTTGCCCCTTCATATAAATTTAGAAACCTTTTGTCAATGTCAATAAAATAACTTGTCAGAATTTTGATGAAACCTTGAACTCAAAAAGTTTCAGTTTTCTAAGATCAAGTCTTCTGAAATAAGGGAAAAGTTGGACCATAAGATATGTAGTACTGACCATGAGTATATTGAGTACTTAAGGAATAAAAGAAATAATGTGCTTTCATGGTTGAAAAGCTATTTAAAAAGATAAAATATGCATTTGTAATATCTAAGTAAGCTCTTGCTATTGTAATCATGAAGCGTTGTGATACAGCTTAAAATATGTCCACTCAGGTAGCTTTTGGGAGAGTGGTTTATCTTCCAGAGGTGAGTATATAATGTTAGTTTTCTTAATAATTTGGAAGAAGTTGAATTAACCTTTAGGAAAAAAAGTGCACATCTGAAGTCTAATGGCAGAGGGAAATGTGTATAGTAAATCTTATGGATTTAGTCCTCATTAGCTGAGGGAGATGGCTTGAATGGCAACATCAGTATACATCCATTAAATTAAATCATGTGACCCACTGATATGTTCTGTCTTTTCAAATTTGGTCCTCCTTTCTTAAATCTTACAGGCTCTAACTCCTTCCCCCTATTACATTTCTTTGGTCATTATATTTAGCAAACTTGATTTTAAAAACTGTCTTTTCCTTCATATTGACTTTTCTCATAGTCAGGTTAAAAGTAAAAGAGACGAAAATCTGTCAGTATCCAAAAATTTCATATTGGGAATGCAGGATAGCTAAGAGCTTATAGCATTTTGTGGTTTTAGTTTGCTTTATAGACATAACTCTAGCATGTTCTCCAATTCTTAAAAATCATAGAAATGAGTCGAATATTTATTTCACTTTATTTTACTTAAATTATTTTCTTATTATATATCTCATCATAAAAAATAATGAAACCAATCAAGTGAGCAATCTAACACTAATTAATATATTGCACCAGAATTGTTGTCAACTAAAACCACAAGCATTAATATTATGAGATGTGACAGGTATAGAAATTTGGAAGTGTCCGGGTTCTTTTAACAACTAGAAACCAAAGAGATCAAAGACCGGGGTCAAAAAAGGTGAGTGGAAATGATTTGTTAGTATAGATGTAAACAGATGGCCCCCTAGAGAGCCATGAGGTTCAGCCTCCTGCATCCAAGTTAAAGACTCCTTTAATCATTTCAGGAAGGTGATTATCCCCTTAAAAGTTCCCATGGCGCAGATATCCCACTTTCCCTTTATAGACTGAACATGGCTATGAAGGAAAGTCTATCATGGGAATTAGGATTTTCACTAACTTGAAAGCATGGATTTCTCTTCCTTGATCCCCCATCTTGATTTAATTCTGATAAGCTCCAGGTACTTGTTTTTTGGTGTTTGTGATAAAGTAGAACATAGAAGGATAAGATACTTGCATCTTAAACTTTCACTCCAATAGAGTGAAATAGATAACAAAGACATAAACAAATGAAATCATTTCAAACTGTGATAATTTTTATTAAATAAAAGCATAGATTGATACGGACAGAGATGCTTTAGATAAATTGGTTAGGTGTGGCTCTGTGAGGAAGGGACATCAGGCTGATACATATCTTAATAAAAAGAAAGATTGAATGGACTAAACTACATGGTATAATGGAAAGAATTCCAGAGGTATGACCTTGGGTAAACTTGTTAACCTCTGTGATTACCATTTATTGGTTCTATTAGCCAGCATATGTCTTCATTAGTATTGGGCTGGCCAAAGAGTTTGTTTGGGGTTTTCTGGAAGAGGTCACTGAAAAGCCGTAACACAGACTTTTTGGCAATCCAGTAAGATTAAGTTGTTTTTTTTTTTTTTTTTTAATGATTTAATAATATTCTTTTTTGTTATTTTTAAACATTTGTATTAGATTATAACTAACACACCATTACAATGGTGTGTTAGTTTCTGTTATATAGCAAAGGGAGTCAATTATACATATACGTATATACCCTTTTTTGGATTTCCTTCCCATTTAGATCACCACAGAGCACTTAGTAAAGTTTCTTGTGCTATACAGTAGGTTCTCATAGGCATCCCTGGTGGCCACGGTAAAGCGTCTGCCTACAATGCAGGAGACCCAGGTTTGATCCCTGGGTCGGGGAGATCCTCTGGAGAAGCCAATGGCACCCCACTCCAGTACTCTTGCCTGGAAAACCCCATGGATGGAGGAGCCTGGTAGGCTACATTCTATGGGGTTGCAAAGAGTCGGACACAACTGAGCGACTTCAATTTCAGTATCTGTTTTATACATATAGTGTATATATGTCAATCCCAATCTCCCTAGATTAAGTTCTAATCAAATTTTATCTTCACTGGACAAGCTTTCACAAGCCAAATGTTTCTAAAGTGGATTGTTAATGGGCATCTTTAAATCAATGTTGGAGTCCTGGTGAGTTTCCATTGGTAGAGATCTTAGAACAGCTTGAGAGAGAACAAGCAGGGCTGTCTTCTCAGCCAGGTTCATTGTCTCATTCTCATTGAAAAGTATCATAAGAAAGCCTAATGCTTGAGGGAAGTTATTCAACCCAATGAGACAAGGCTGTATTACCTGCCAGGTTACCTCCCTCTGCACCTATATAGATTTAGGCTCTAATACAGCCAGATGAAGTCAGTTGGTAATCCCATCTCTTCACTGAGATTGGTGACATGTAAAGGTGACAGATATTCAGTAGAGGCATAAAACATGCTTGATTCCTGGGTACCAGGGCTTCAGAGACCCCAAATCAGGCTTTTTCATCCAGGATGGATGGGAGAAGCTGGTCATTAAATAGAACTGGCTTGTGGAATAAAGCCTCAAGCGGCACATTTCCGTAACACAGGTACAGTCCACTCTGTGAGACTCACTAATCCCACCTACAGTTTTCCTTATTACTGTCTTTCAAGGATGTTCTTCCTAAGTTCCATGGGAATGAAGTCTGAAAGATAAAAATAGTGTTTTGGGGAAAAAGAAGGAGGAGCTTAACTGATGCTAAATGTTGACTCTTTAAAGAGGAGGCTAAATGCTCAAGAGAATTCCTGTAATTAAGAAATCTGTTTAAGTGTGTTTTACCAGCCAGCCTCAAGCTTAGTTAACTATGTAAACTTATTTTTTTTTTTTTCCCTCACAGAACATTTATTAGCATCTTATTGAAAGCATACGGATTTAGAAACATTGCTTCAGAGAAAATATTTAAGAGGATGCATGGTGGAAAGCTGATTGGCTTGCTGGGATTGATTGCTTGAAACAAGGCTTTTGTTTAGAAAAAGGGATAGAAAGGGATAGAAGCAGACTGATACTGAAATGGTCTCATCAAATTCTCAATAAGAGATTTTCTAAAACAGGATTAGGACTAGGATTACAAAAAAAAAAAACCAAACCTTTTTATATGCAGAACTCTGGTAAGGCAATTTCAAAATGTTTACCCAGTCTCAAAATTGACCACATAATCTTATTAGAACAATGTGTGCAATTAGAAGCTTATATAATTATTAGGTATTTCTTAAGTTTCTTAGTCTTTAATGCCAGAATTGGATAACAGAGCATGATCTCAAAGGAACAGAAATTGCTTCTAGCTTGCTGCTGTTGTATTGGAAAACCATTCTTAACGGTTTGCAAGTGATTTTGACTTCCAATGCTTCAAATTTAGACTTCTCATTTGGAAACTTTGAAACCTTTATACAAGGTCATGCAGGAAACAGCTTTTTTTTTTTTTTTCAAACAGCTAGGCTAACTTATTCCTTTTTTTGTTTTTTGAATTTCCTAAGTGAAAATGTGTTTCAGGAAATAGATGCTCAAATTACGTAATTCAGATTTCTGCAGACTCTAGTCTCTGTTTTTGTTTTTATTTTATTATTATTTTAAATCTTATCTTTGTCATTGCTCTCCTGATGCTCTTTAAAACTTGGCTCTGAGATTGGTCTTTGTCATTGTTATTATCTGTGTGTTCTGAACAACTACTCTGATAGTCACCTAGACACCATTGATCAAAAGATGTCTGGCCTTCAACATGATTATATTGAGATTGATATTAGTCTTCATGGAGAGTGGATCTTAGGGCCATGGATGAGACTGTTTCTTTTTTAGCCTGTTGGCTTTAAGATATGATTCATGAATATTTTTTGCCATTGGGTAGAATTATTTAATGACTGAAAAAACTGGTAAAGCTAGGGTAACAGCAGAGAGACTAAGAAGTCAAAATGAATTGCTCTCCATTCATTCAGCTTTCAAAGCTTCAAGCAGCAATGTACAAATGTTTAGGTCCCCATATGGCCCATTTTTCCTTTGGCTCTGGTTTCTGCTTTTAGCACATAAAATTAGAAAAAAAGAAAGAGGTATGCAATTGTCACGAACAAGTCTTTATATAGTCTCAAGCAATAGTCTTTTTTTTTTTTTTTAAAGCAAATGACCTTTGATTGTAACTTGGATAACATTTATGCACTATCAATGTAAATGAACTTTGTTAATATCTTTTACTTATTTTGGCAGTTTCTATTGGCCAAAATAAGGTCTTAGTTCCTCGATCAGTGATTGAGCCCAACCCCCCGCCCGGCTTTGGAAGCCTGGAGTTTCAACCACTGGACCACCAGAGGAGTCCTCAATTAACACTCTTGAGAGTGAAACAAACAAACAACAAAACAAATCATAGTAATCTGTTCAAGTACTAACTCAAGTCTATTTTGATACTTACTAATATGAATTTTCTCGCTTAATATTGATGATATATTGTTATTGAGTTGTTAAGATTTTTGTACATAATAAACAGATTAGCTCCTCTTTCTATCATCAACCCCCTCTTGCTTATTCTCCACCATTCAAAATTGCCTTCAGATCCAGGAAACATTTGTTTTCTTGATCTTTGTTTCCTGTTCACTTGAAATCTCTGTTCCTATACTATCTAGTTTAAGGATAACAGATAATTAGATATTGATGAAATGATCCTGAACCCCAAACTGGGACTTTTCCTTCAAAAAGGGTGAAACTTCTTTTTGAGTTAGAGATTGTAGATTATAAACATTTCATGAGGCTCTGTTAGTGTCTGCCTCACCCTTAATCCTGGTGCCAGCCCCAAGCTTTTTCACAATTTAGGAAAGTCAGAAACATGTCCCACTGGGTCCAAAGAAACTGAAAGTTTAGTCAAGTCATTAGTTCATCATCAGATTATCAGATTTTTTTTCTTGAGCCCCCATAACATCTATTCTTACTGTTTCCAAACCACTGGTGCCCAGTGGGGTCTGTGGGCTATTTCTGAGAGAACTCTCTAGAGACCTGAAAGCTTTGGGACAATACAGCATTATATTGTTTTTACTAAGAATTTTTGAACATTTAAGAACTATAACTTTCTTTTACCACTCAATAGGTGGCTCAGATGAATCTGAGAAAGAATCTGCTTGCAATGCAGGAGACCTGGGTTCAATCACTGAGTTGGGAAGATTCCCCTGGAGAAGGGAACAGCTACCCACTCCAGTATTCTTGCCTGAAGAATTCCATGTATAGAAGAGTCTGGCAAGCTACAGTCCATGGAGTCTCAAAGAGTCAGGCATGACTAAGCCACTAACATGCACATACACCCTGTAAACTATTTTTTTTTTTTTTAAGTGTGCTTTTTTTTTTTTTTTTTTGCCTTACACTGGCTGAGGGACAAGATAAGAAACAGTTTTATGAATCTTCCTATTTCTTTTGTTGTAAGAATGCTGTTGAAGACGTAGGTCATGACATTGTATTTCCAGGGATTTCCAGGAAATACTCCTATCTGACTTCACCCACCAGAATCATGGCGGGGCTCCTGAACAATTGGACAGTTTGTATCTATAGGTACAGGGAATTGTGCAACTGATCACAATGTTTCCCTTTTAGAATTGACTACTGAAAAGCTTAGAGTCAAATTTATGACTAACTTTCTATAGCAAATGTGTTGGTTTTATAGCAGGCATTTTTAGATTAAACTTATTTCTAACTCAGTTTTGCACACATAACCATGTTGTGTTCTTTTTTAATCTCTTTTTTCCTTTGTCATTTTGTCCAGCTTGTGTAAGAAGTCTTAAATTCTTTCAGGAATAACATGGAGAATAAGCAAATAACTGAGAGCGTTCAGCTCTCCTCTAACTCAGCATTCATTGCAGTAAACAATGAATTTTGTCTGTTTGGCTACTTTTTTCTGCTTTTATCTTTCCCTCCTTTAGCTGAGTCTCTTAGTGCTCAGCCTTTAATCTTTTCCTGTGTTGTTTAGCATTTTTGATGTTACAACATTATTATTATTTGTTGTTGTTTTTGTCATTATTATGCTTTGAGAGTTGACTACCGGAAAGAGCATAGTATGTACTTCCACTTCAAAAACAGTTCCTGTTCAAAGAACATAGATGAATATAATTTTTAAGTATGCTGATAGAGTAGTCTTGTAATTTTCAGAGTGAAAAGTGCTATGAATTCTATGCTTTCTCAGGCAAATAGTGACAAATAACAAGATAAACAGGCTATTATGAAACCATGGACAGTGAAGCTCCTCTTTATGATGAAGTATCAGTAATCCAGTTGACTTTATTAACCCTATTTGAAAGTACACTTTGAAGTACTGGAACTAGGCTTATAAAATTTCACCCTGAGTACCACTATGCCAAGCAATTTATCATGGTGTGTCATGGTATGTATCTTTACTTGAAATTAAAAAATAAAAAAATAAAACGACCACTGAACTTCAAACTGGGATCAGTTTTTAATACTAAGAATTGGATTGTCTAGCTCTTAACTGGCATCAGTCTAATGGCAGCAAGATTATAAGGATGATGATATGGGATATATTTAGAAAATGCAGTTAGGGCAATCATGACCATAAGTTGACCTGTGGATATAAGTATTTTTAAATATCCTTTGTTTCTTCTTGACAGTTGTTTTCCTTCAAAGAATATGTGAGTCACAGATAATTCAATGGCAATGAACTAGGAGATGGAATGAAATTTTGCTATATTGAAACAGCTAATCTTTTGATTACTTTATCCAACTGATTTTCTAAACTAGAAAGAAGCCTTTGATTATCCTTGATTCTCCCCTCTTCACTCCCAATATATACTCATAGGTAAACACTGTTCATTTGGCCACCTGCCTTACATCTTTGGAAACTTTCTAGCTTCTTGGGCTCAACTGCTGTTCCCTTCATTCAGGAAATAGGTTCAAATCATACCTTGGTGCTTTGTTTATACTCCCTAATTCTAATCCAGTTTCTTCTCTTGGACAAAACAGCTACTGGGGCTAGTAGTTATTGAGCCTTATTCCCTGGGAGAATTCAGACAGAATAGCTGAAACGTTTTTTGTTTCATGGGCCAAAGCCAGTGAGCTCTCGGAAGAGATTCTGAATGTAACAGGTCTTAGACCATGGACAGAAGGTTAATATCAGCCCCATGTGTGCTTGCCTGGTTTCTTAAGTCCTCAAGGAATCCAGGAGGAGAGGAATGAATGAGTCAAGTTCTCCCACACTTGAGGTGAGGCTATGCAGGGAATCTGGGCAACAACGTGGATTACTCATGTGATCTACTGAGGAACTGGGAGTCACATTGCTGGCCCGTAGGGATATGAAAGACTTAACCTTTTCCCACTTATAGACGTACAGCTATATAGAATGCTCCAGCTACCATACCTGACACACAGCTGACAAAGAAGATGTCAACAGCTTTACGGGGACTCACAGCCAGAGATAAAAGCATCAAATAGATCTGCTAAAAGAGACTAGTAACAATTTAACAGTAAGAAATGTCATAAGCACACAAAAGAAGATTGACATATAGCGCTGCTGCTGCTAAGTCACTTCAGTCGTGTCCGACTCTGTGCGAGCCCATAGATGGCAGCCCACCAGGCTCCCCCATCCCTGGGATTCTCCAGGCAAGAACACTGGAGTGGGTTGCCATTTCCTTCTCCAATGCATGAAAGTGAAAAGTGAAAGTGAAGTCACTCAGTCATGTCCGACTCCTAGCGACCCCATGGACTGCAGCCTACCAGGCTCCTCCGTCCATGGGATTTTCCAGGCAAGAATACTGGAGTGGGGTGCCATTGCCTTCTCCATGACATATAGCAGAAGAACCCAATTCTTTGTATTTAAAACATTGTTTTGTTTTAGTCAATGTTTAGATATTTGTCTAATAGTTTGGAAGATGAGGTGGAAGAAATAGTTCAAAGCCATGATGGAAGAAAGATCGAGAAGATCCATCTAGGAGAACAAATGTGTGAATAACCTCTATTCCAGAAAGAGAAAAAGGATCAGATGAAAGAGAGGCAACTATTCAAACAAATTATTGGGGAGAAAGTTCTCATATTGCATAAATACTTGAACTGCAGATTAAGAGATTGCAGCAACTTCTGGTAAGATTTGATTATATATATATATTCTTGAGTGTATGTTGACAAAATTCTAAATTCTAAGAAACAGAGAAACCTCTTAATGCATGCGAACAAAGAATAGATACACATAGGGACAAGGAAAAAACTTTTTTTTTTTTTGTTTCTGCAGAGTGAGGGCTATTTTAATTTTATTGAAACTTGAGTCCTGCACTATAAAAACAAGTGTGCGTGCTCAGTCGCTCAGTCACGTCCCACTCATGATGACCCTACAGACTGCAGCCCACCAGGCTCCTATGTCCATGGCATTCTCCCAGCAAGAACACTGGAGTGAGTTGCAATTTCCTCTTCCAGGGGATTTTACCAACTCAGGAATTCAAACTGTGGCATCTCCTGCCTCTTCTGCACTGCAGGCTAATTCTTTACCACTGAGCCAACAGGGAAGCACCCTAAAAATAAGTGTGGAAGTTAATTGATGACTAGTTAAATAATAAGGATTCCAGAGATAGTTGCCTCTGCAGAGGTAGGAGCTATATAGTTACATTTCAAAGCGGATAACCCCAGGATCAGGGAGCAATCCATAGACTGCAAAGCTGAATGCTCAGGTCTTAGCTCTCCATGGAGAGATTTATTTACATTCCAAAGGGTTAGAGTAAGAACATCTAAGAGATATTGTGAATGCTGGGGAAGATGGACTAACCTGGGCTTTGGTGTTGGGGCCAGGGTCTGTACTGTGTATCCAGGAGGTGGTGGATTATGTCATATAATTGAGCTCAGGCTGTGTACAGTGGAAGGATAAAAAGGGACTAGTCACCTGATGGAGAAAAATTGTGCACTGCTGGGTTGAAAAATTAGATTTTTATCGAATCCTTCTGCTGTCATCAAGTCTTGAGCAAAGTTCCTACAGTCATGAATCTGTTTGAGTTCTTTGGCAAATGTCCATAAAACGGTGGTCTATGTGTACTAGTTAGCATAAACACTGGATAGAGATCTCATCCTCAGAGGTTAACCCATAAGCTGAGGCAACACTGAAAAAAGAACAGAAGTTTACTGAAAATGAGGACAGTATTGGACTCATGTAGGTTGCAAAATGAGATATTTGATTTAAATTTGATTCCAGCCAGAAGGCTCTAGTTAAATCTGAGTTATGGTGCTGAATCCAAAGATGTCATAGTTAAATATGAAGACACCAAGCAATTCACAGCATGGTATAAGGTCTATAGTGGAGGAAAGGGCAGATTGCTTGGGAAGGAGAAAGGAAGAAATTGGGGGTAGGGCAGGGAAGATCTCTCTAAGGTGAGAACACATTGAGTTTGTTCTGAAGGGTTTAGGGAAATAAAGGAATTAGTTGAATATTGCAAGAGAAATTGAATCACATGCTTCCACTTGGGTAAATTTAATCGTTCCTTGTATTTTAGGCAGTGAGTGGTCATAAAATACTTAATAGGTGTTTATGAACAACTGAAAATTACTTTGAGCAGGTGAGAAGCTGTCAGTTTCTTTATGGGATTAATAATCTAATGGAGAAAATGAGGAATGACATTAAATATGTAAAACTGTGTACAAATAGAGAAATTTAAAGCACATTGGAAGGTAAAAAGTAGGTATTGAAAATAGAATTACTATTTTTATATTATCAGGGGTACAATTTCTAATTTCTGAGTTTCTCTTCCAACATATTTAAGCACCAGGCTGTGCCTGACTTTTTGACTTTTCCTCCGGGGACAGAACATTTTCCTTCTGTCTTTCTTATCTATAAGCAGATCTAAAGATGATTAATGTTTTTGTTGTTCATTTTGCTTAAACCAGGTTGAATCTGCCTTTTGGAACTGCAGGATGTAGTCTCTGACCTATTCTGAATTTTAGTATCTTTATATGAAAAGAAATTCTTTCATCTATGTGTATCTCAAGAATCATCTTTTCTGTCAATTTTAAATTTTAGCTTTAAACATATTCTAACATACAGTTTAACATATTAACCCCAGGTCTTCATCATATACCATAGGTTCCAGGTCAGTACTTTCTAAGCTTTAATGGACACATGAATTGCCTGGTAAAACATAGATTTAATTTCAGTAGATCTGGTGTGAGGCTTCAGATTCTGTATTTTCAAAGCTCCCTGGCGATGTGGATGCTGCTAATCTGTGAACCACATCTATTGCAAGGCAATAGGTGATTATATGGATAGAAAATGCCAGACCTAGATGCTGGAATAGGCCTTGAAACTTTAGGGCAGATTTCTTGTTCCCCTATTTTTCCTCTACTCAGCTTGGTAAACTCTGAAATCAAGCAATATTTTTCTTTATTTAAAGACAGAGAAGAAGTTTTTCCATTCAGGACCTTTGTCTACACACCCATTTTCACTTGCCCTGATATTTGGAAGGGTTTGTTAAAGTGCAGCCATTTTCAGAGGTGTGTTTTTGTTTGTTTGTTTGTTTGTTTTGAGTCCCTTAACTGATATTAGATTACTGCAGCATCAAGGGAATGTGTATGTCTCACACATCTCAAAGTCATTCCACATAAGACTTATGAAAGAAAGAAAACTATCCCTTTCTCACTGCACAAATTCCATACTCAAAACATATTAAGAAAAAGTGGTATGTTGATGATGGTTGCGGGTAGACATTTTTATGAGATAGAAGGCTTATACCTATGACTGCTATTAAGTAGAAATTTTTTTCTAGATTATCTTCTATTTACTTGCTGGCACTCATCACATTTTTTTGTGCTTATTTTGGACTGAGGATAGGCCTCTGTGACTAGCATAAATTGGTTGAGAAAATATCCACAATTATATATTGGCTCCCAATTATGTTCCAGGCAGCATGATAAGCAATTGATACAATGATGAGTAAAACACACTCTAAGCATTGAAGGCAATGGCACCCCACTCCAGTACTCTTGCCTGGAAAATCCCATAGATGGAGGCACCTCGTAGGCTGCAGTCCATGGGGTCGCTAAGAGTCAGACACGACTGAGCAATGTCACTTTCCCTTTTCACTTTCATGCATTGGAGAAGGAAATGGCAACCCACTCCAGTGTTCTTGCCTGGAGAATCCCAGGGACGGGGGACCCTAGTGGGCTACCTTCTATGGGGTCGCACAGAGTCAGACACGACTGAAGCGACTTAGCAGCAGCAAGCATTGGATATTTACGGTCTACTTGGTGAGACAGAGCTTAAAAAATCTCAGCATTACCATTTAATAAAAATTGTGATCAATGCTTCATTTGCTCTCCTGTCTAACATGACAGTTCCTTTGGGTGGGTTCTTTGTTGATAGTAAGAGGAAGTAAAGTCTCTTAGTAAGCTAAGAGCATTCTAGTAGCCCAAGCTGATTCACTACTTTTTTTTTTTTAATGTTCTCTACAATCACTTAGGAGGAGCCTGGTGCAGGCTACTGTCCATGGAATCGCAAAGAGTCGGACAGGATTGAGCGACTTTACTTCTACAATCACTTAGCCATAGATTTTCCTTCTAGGAAACAATGCCTTGGGCAGAATAGGTGGGGCATTGTGGATAAGTCTGACCATGACAACATCAAAAGCTCTCATTCGATCTCATTTATAGCCCAAGTCCATCGTTTTGTCAACTTACACTTTATGCGTTTGATAAATCCTTTGCAAATGCCCCTTCTGAGCTTTCCTCAAAGTGGAGGTGGCTAGTCCACATGTTATTCTGCCCTTAATTCCTATTGGCTTTATCTGTATGTTGCATTTTCATTATTTACATTGCAGAGAGGGCCCTGGACAAGGTAGGTGCTCTTAGACACAGTTCAGTCTTGGCTGGACTCTGCATTCCCCTGGCTATTTGTCCTTGACCAAACTCTCTTAAGGTTTCAAAAATTTTACTATCTTCTCCTTAGCTTGCATGTTTTTCTCAGTATTTCCTTTAAGTTAATTGTTCTCATTCTTCTTCTTCTTCTTTTTTTTTTTTTTTTGTAGTAACTAAACCTAATACACTGTGATTTCCCAAACCAGAATTTTCTTAACATCTTCCTATTAATCCTGTTCCTCTACTTATAATGAGTTCAATGTGCTCTGAGAGTGATATTTAAAAGCAGATTTGATAGCATAAGTAGGCCGAGGCAGTAGTAGGAAGGGAAAGGCTCTCCTTGTTTTGCCTGAGATGAGAAACAAATCTTCCGCTGAAGAATTTTAGGAAAGCTTAGTGTGGTTGGAGCCCAGATAACCAGGGCATTTGCACTGAGATGAGCTGGTAAGATAAGTGAGATCTTGTAGCTTCATTAAGGATTTTAAATTTCGTGCCATGAGCAACTTGTTGCCCATGGACTGAGGAGTCTGGTGGGCTACAGTCCATGGGGTTGCAAAGAGTCGGATACAACTGAGCACACGGGCAAGCAAGTTGTTGAGCCTCTCAATCATGTCTGATTCTTTGCGATCCCATGGACTGTAGCATTCCAGGCTTCCCTTTCCAAAGGGAGCACATTAAAGGGCTTTCAGCATGGGTTTAAAGGAAATTCTGTGGGGTATGTGTGTGTGTGTGTGCGTGTGGTGACAAATTGGATTTGCATTTCAAACTAGGTAAAAGCTGATGTTTCCTGACACAAGGAAGTACAGGGTATGACCTGGTGACTGTTTCATCACCACTGAAATCATTTTCACATTGTTTAATCAGAGAAAATTTAACTAGTTGGATTTTAGATCCCAAAATACTCACCTAATGTTGATTGAAGTCATTCTGAGGAGAAATTGCAGGGATTCACGTCCCTCTATCACATATCATTTTCTAAGGAACAGTTTTGATGGCGGAAAATGAAAGTCACTTAAAGTGACAGCGGGAACTAGGGCAGAGGAAAGCAGAAGGGGGTCCACCCTTGTCGATGACAGTGCTTCCTAGTATCCCTGTATCTGAACATTTACATGAAAAGAAGACCCTAACTGCTTAGGAGCACTCATGAAACACTCACCAAATGCAAAGCACGCACATTTAATGGCTTGGCATCAAGGAGCATTTAGTGCATTATCACTTGGTCAATGAGACATAAAAAAGAAACCTGTTACCTACTGAGCATATTTGCTAGGAATTTGGTGATAGTAGTCAGTTGGTTAAGAATCCACCTGCAATGCAGGAGACCCCTGTTTGATTCCTGGGTCAGGAATATCCCCTGGAGAAGGGATAGGCTACTCACTCCAGTATTCTTGGGCTTCCCTTGTGGCTCAGCTGGTAGAGTCCACCTGCTATGTGGGAGACCTGGGTTCGATCCCTGGGTTGGGAAGATCCCCTGGAGAAAGGAAAGGCTACCTAATCCAGTATTTTG
Source organism: Bos indicus x Bos taurus (assembly GCF_003369695.1). Taxonomy (NCBI): domain Eukaryota; kingdom Metazoa; phylum Chordata; class Mammalia; order Artiodactyla; family Bovidae; genus Bos; species Bos indicus x Bos taurus. Next base: position 20,836,477 of record NC_040103.1, on the reverse strand, counting down.
GCCTGGATAATTCCATGGACTGTATATAGTCCATGGGGTCACAACGAGTAGGACACAACTGAGCGACTTTCACTTTCAGAGGAAGTCTCCATTTTGTTCTTCTATTTCAGAATTTATGATCTGGGTCTGTTGTTCAGTTGCTCAGTTGTGTCCAACTCTTTGCAACCCCCTGCAGCAAGACAGGCTTACCTGTCCTTCACCATCTCCTAGAATTTCCTCAAATTCATGTCCTTTGAGTTGATGATGCCATCCAACCATCTCATTCTCTACTGTCCCCTTCTCCTCCTGTCCTCAATCTTTCCCAGCAACAAGGTATTTTCTAACCAGTCAGTTTTTCGTATCATGTGGCCAAAGTATTGAAGCTTCAGCATCAGTCCTTCCAATGAATATTCAGGCTTGATTTCCTTTAGAATTGATCTCCTTGCAGTCCAAGAGACTCTCAACAGTCTTCTCCAACACCACAGTTTGAAAGCAGTTGGGTCTTGGCTACTCCAAAAAACTGAGACTAATGGTTTGCCTTTAATGTCTTTCCTTTCTCGTGCAAATTCCCTTGTCCATGGAATTACAAGCCATAAATGTATCCCCAGAATATAGAGATCTCTCTCTTATCCATGTATTATAGATAGACAGACAGATAGACAGATAAATAGATGGATATAGATTTGGGCTTCCCAGTTGGCACTAGTGGTAAAGAACCTGCCTACCAATGCAGGAAACTTAAGAGTCGTGGGTTGGATCCCTGGGTCAGGAAGATCCCCTGGAGGAGGAAATGGCAATCCACTCCATTATTCTTGCCTGGAGAACCCTATGGACAGAGGAACCTGCCAGGCTATGGTCAATAGGGTTGCAAACCCTCAGACACAACTGAAGTGACTAAACACAGTATATGTGTATGTGTGCATGTGTATTTAGTTGCTCATTCATGTCCGACTGTGACCCCATGGATTGTGTGTGTGTGTGTGTGTAAAATATTCATGGACTTGTTTTATTTCTAAAAACAACCTTGTGCCTTTTGTATTTTCTAAGGCAAAAAAAAACAGGATATTTGTTTTAGCCTGACATGCTTTTTGTGCTTGTATCCTGAGGAATGAATTGCTTTGTTCCTAACACTCACTTATTAGATAAGCTTGTATGGGTCATAAGGTCCTCAGAGGAGCTCTCCCTCCTTACCAGTGCTCTGACTGGGTCAGCAAGAAAGAACCCTATAAGTGTGGTTTATGCCCTTTAGATGTCCGAGGGATATATGGTTAGGAAAAAGGTTCTAAATATCAAGGATAATCTTGAATGCTTTTTAACTGCTTTCTATTATAGAATGCTAATGCTAAGCAGCCAGTAAAAGTGCCATGTTAAAAAAAAAAAAAGAATTGCTGAGTTTCTGGGACCACTATTCAAATAGTCTTAATGATCTGTGATTTTAAGGAAGACAGGCCTGGTTTACTTCCAAGGATGCCAAGCGTACACTCTCATTTAAGGCTGTTGGAGGCAGCTTCTCCAAGACTGAAGCTGAGAAATGAAGAGTCTCCCGCCACAGGACTGTCATTCCACAAGTTCAGCATAACCATGATGATTTGGGAATCAGGCAAGTGAAGCCTGGGAACGAATGCATTAGAGACACACTCGTGGGCATGTGGGCACACACAGTGTTTGTCATATAAACTTCTCAGGTGGAGCAGGAAGGCTGCTTTCTGTCCTAGTACCAATGTGTCTTTGAAACCAGGAAAAGCGTGTCCATTTCTAGGCTAAAGAAAAATTGGACAGAGGTTTTGGAGAGTGTGTATGTGTGTTGTTCCCCTGAGATTTTTTGGTTTTGATGATACTGTTGCAGGAAAGGGGACTCCTTCCAGGGCCCAAGAGTGGACTCTTATCTAACACCCAGAAATGAGTTGTCTGAGGAAAAACACATACTGAGAAAGCCAGAGACTTTGCTGGGAAGGGGCATCCAGGCAGAGAGCAGGAGGGTAAGGGAAACTAGGAGGACTGCTTTGCCAAGTGGCTCACAGTCCTGGGTTTTATGATGATGGAATTAGTTTCTGGGTTGTCTCTGGCCAATCATTCTGACTCAGGGTCCTTCCTGGTGGCACATGCATCACTCAGTAAAGATAGATTCCAGCGAGGAGGATTCTGGGAGGTTGGTAGGACTTACAGACTGGCTTCTCTCTGCTTTTGACCTTTCTGGTATTCTTCCAATTGGTAGTGGCTTGTTAGTTCTGCATTCCTTACCAGGACCTCCTATTGTAAGATAACTCATGCATGTGACTATGATCTTGTCTGGCCAGGGCATGTGGTTTCTGTCCTTGTTTCCCCAAACAATAGTAAATCTTTGTCTTATGATTTATGTTTTACTATCACGGTGATAGCTGTGATACAGCAATGGTTACAGAATATCAGAACTTCCCACTCTGCTAACAGCTAACTGTACTGCCCCTTCTTGCTTCAGTTCAGTTCAGTCACTCATTCGTGTCTGACTTTCTGCGACCCCATGAATTGCAGCACGCCAGGCCTCCCTGTCCATCACCAACTCCTGGAATTCACCCAAACTCACGTCCATCAAGACTACGATACCATCCAGCCATCTCATCTTCTGTCGTCCCCTTCTTCTCCTGCCCCCAATCCCTCCCAGCTTCAGGGTCTTTTCCAATGAGTCAACTTTTCACATGAGGTGGTCAAAGTATTGGAGTTTCAGCTTTAGCATGAGTCCTTCCAATGAACACCCAGGACTGATCTCCTTTAGAAAGGACTGGTTGGATGTCCTTGCAGGCCAAGGGACTCTCAAGAGTCTTCTCCAACACCACAATTCAAAAGCATCAATTCTTCAGCGCTCAGCTTTCTTCACAGTCCAACTCTCACATCCATACATGACCACAGGAAAAACCATAGCCTTGACTAGATGGACCTTTGTTGGCAAAGTAATGTCTCTGCTTTTGAATATGCTATCTAGGTTGGTTATAACTTTCCTTCCAAGGAGTAAGCATCTTTTAATTTCATGGCTGCAGTCACCATCTGCAGTGATTTTGGAGCCCCCCAAAATAAAGTCTGACACTGTTTCCACTGTTTCCCCATCTATTTCCCATGAAGTGATGGGACCAGATGCCATGATCTTCATTTTCTGAATGTTGAGCTTTAAGCCAACTTTTTCACTCTCCTTTCACTTTCATCAAGAGGCTTTTTAGTTCCTCTTCACTTTCAGCCATAAGGGTGGTGTCATCTGCATATCTGAGGTTATTGATACCAGAGGTTAAATGAACAGTTGTATCAGTTGAGCTATAAGCAAGTGTACATAAATGTTTTAAATGAGCATTTTACATTTCTATAAAGACAAACCCCCTAAACCTGTTTGAAATTATTGTTGTTAGGAGTGGAGATGCCTGGCCTCTGAATTCTCATTTTTAGCTGTGCCTTAAGTAGACAGATTCTGAATCGATGACAAATGTGCAGCAATGGCGAGAAGGTGAGAACTCATTAAGACCATGATAACCTGCTAAGTCTACACAAACAGTCCCTACTTTGCTAATAAGTATTTCAGTTCTCTTGTAATTGGCTACTTTTGAATTGTATAACCCTCTAATTAAGTGACATACTTGGGATGAATTCTTTTGCTTCTGAAAAACTGATAAGAAGGAAAAGTTAACCAAAGTTTGGAAGAGTAGGAAATGAAACAAAATATAAACAAAAATGAAACTTGGACACCTAAAGAAAATAAATCAGTGTTGCATTTAATATTTGTAAAGCAGATTCCATATAGAAACTGCTGATTACAACTAACTCACTTTGATGCCTAGAGTTTATCACATCATTTGATTATGCCATGATTAACATATTGGTGTTCATTTGAATAGCAGTGAACCTTGACTATTAAAAAAAAAAAAGAAAACTGTAGAAAATTCATAATGAGACCTAAGAAAACTGCATGAAAGGAAGATTATTACTATTGACTTCATTAGCTTTTATTTCTTAAACCTAAAGATAAAAATGAAAGCAATATGGAAATCATACAACATCTCTCAGGAATACTTTTTGTTCCTTAGAAAATTAATTTGCAACTGATTGAATTAAAATGGAAAGGCTTCAAGAAGATAGGCTCTTGTGGCAAAATGAAAAGCTTACAAGGAGAAAACAAACATCTACTAATGCCTTTTTATTCCTGGTTTCCAAAGCATGCTGAAAGTGTCAGTTACTAATAATCCAAAAATTGCTCATATATTTTAAAAGAAAATCATTCAATTCTTCAGTTTATATCTTAGCTGCTGATAAGTACTGTATTGGTAGGTGGTATATTTTATTTATATAGTCAATGAATGCTGCTTTTCTTTTTTCTTTTTCAATGAATGGTGTTTCTGTGAACTTCATTGAGCATCTCTCTAAGGCTTTTTCTGGAATACATGCTGTTGTACTGTGGGTGAGGCCATTTTGCATCATCATCTTCATCTCCTTCTGTTTGCCAGATAGAAAAATATAGTCTCAAATAATATAGGTGAGTGAATGAAGTGGTCTGGGTAGGAGAGAAGAATTGATTATATTGAAGTAATCAACTTCAAATTTTGAAACTAGAATATTTTAATGGAGAACGCTTTTATCTAACACCATACACAAAAATAAACTCAAAATGGATTAAAGATCTAAACGTAAGACCAGAAACTATAAAACTCCTAGAGGAGAACATAGGCAAAACACTCTCCGACATACATCACAGCAGGATCCTCTATGACCCACCTCCCAGAATATTGGAAATAAAAGCAAAAATAAACAAATGGGACCTAATTAACCTTAAAAGCTTCTGCACATCAAAGGAAACTATTAGCAAGGTGAAAAGACAGCCTTCAGAATGGGAGAAAATAATAGCAAATGAAACAACCGACAAACAACTAATCTCAAAAATATACAAGCAACTCCTACAGCTCAACTCCAGAAAAATAAACGACCCAATCAAAAAATGGGCCAAAGAACTAAATAGACATTTCTCCAAAAAAGACATACAGATGGCTAACAAACACATGAAAAGATGCTCAACATCATTCATTATCAGAGAAATGCAAATCAAAACCACTATGAGGTACCATTTCACACCAGTCAGAATGGCTGCGATCCAAAAGTCTACAAATAATAAATGCTGGAGAGGGTGTGGAGAAAAGGGAACCCTCTTACACTGTTGGTGGGAATGCAAACTAGTACAGCCACTATGGAGAACAGTGTGGAGATTCCTTAAAAAACTGGAAATAGAACTGCCTTATGATCCAGCAACCCCACTGCTGGGCATACACACTGAGGAAACCAGAAGGGAAAGAGACACGTGTACCCCAATGTTCATCGCAGCACTGTTTATAATAGCCAAGACATGGAAGCAACCTAGATGTCCATCAGCAGATGAATGGATAAGAAAGCTGTGGTACATATACACAATGGAGTATTACTCAGCCATTAAAAAGAATACATTTGAATCAGTTCTAATGAGGTGGATGAAACTGGAGCCTATTATACAGAGTGAAGTAAGCCAGAAGGAAAAACATAAATACAGTATTCTAACGCATATATATGGAATTTAGAAAGATGGTAACAATAACCCGGTGTACGAGACAGCAAAAGAGACACTGATGTATAGAACAGTCTTATGGACTCTGTGGGAGAGGGCGAGGGTGGGAAGATTTGGGAGAATGGCAATGAAACATGTAAAATATCATGTAGGAAACGAGTTGCCAGTCCAGGTTCGATGCATGATGCTGGATGCTTGGGGCTGGTGCACTGGGACGGCCCGGAGGGATGGTATGGGGAGGGAGGAGGGAGGAGGGTTCGGGATGGGGAACACATGTATACCTGTGGCGGATTCATTTTGATATTTGGCAAAACTAATACAATTATGTAAAGTTTAAAAATAAAATAAAATTGGAAGAAAAAAAAAAAAAGAAAAAAAAAAAAAGAGAACGCTTTTAAATCCTATCTAGTAATAGTGATACTAATATACCAGTAGGAACATAAACAAAGTGAGTGAACTGGCAACTTGTGACAGAAGTTATATTACTGATTGGAGAAATATAAATTGATGTTAAAATTCATTAATAATCTATACAAAGAAAGTTGTAAAAGAACTAATATATTAACCTGTGAGATAGTCATTTTAACTTTTTTATTTTTTTAAGTTAAGATGTTTTATATATTATCACGGTTCAATCATTCCATGCTCTGACTTTTCTCAACATTTTTATTTTGTATTGGGGTATAGCCATGGCAATATGCATTGAAATCTCATGCGAGGAAGAACTTGTTGACACAGCTGTGGGATTGCTCTCAATAGATGCCGGTACCGTGACTTTGACAAATACATGGAGTTCAGATGGCTGCAGAAAGCCACCATTCCCGAGGCAGCCCATATACTATGACTTATAGAGTAGAACTGGAGTTATAACAGGACAGATGTTAGACAGAACTCAGTGTGCTGTAGACCTTGCTGGTTGCGGAGCCAGCACTGCGGCCTGATTGTTTTTCTCTGCTCAACCTGCTTTCTTCCTCCCCCAGGTGTGGACCCTAAAACCCTCCTTCCAAAATATTCTACACCCTAAACTGAGTCTGCGTTAGCTTCCTGGAGAATCCAATCTGCCATGGATATGCACAACCTACAAAAAATCTATAATTAGTGGATTCTAATGTAGAATTTAAAATTATTTTAAGGAAAAGTTTATGGTAAAATAGAAAAGTATCTTGGTCTAGTGGAAAAAAAAACTCTCAGATGCATAATTACCCAGCAATTCATCCCTCTATCAATGTAAATTATGCACATGAATATAAAAAATTAAAAACCAGTAACATGAGATAACCATAATTTGACCAGTTGTTTGCCTCTCTCCCTCCTTCCTTCCCTCCCCTCTTTCTTCCTCTTTGCTTCCTTTTGCTCCCACTACTGATTATTGATGGGCCTGTATCACTTTAGTTATGTTCAATACAAAAGCTTTAAAAAAATTATACTCAAGTTAGAAAAATAAAATATTTTAAAAAACATTATGTGCCTAACAGGGCAAAGAGGTTTTGTGTTTCTTACTCTTAATATATTTATAGTCCTAATATCATTTGGCATACTGTCTGAGATGTTCTGTGATGTCCAATAATTTTACAACTAGCTATTGGGAGGTAAACTTGCATGCTCAGTTGCTCTGTTGTATCCAATTCTTCATGACCCCATGGGTTGTAGCCCACCAGGGTCCTCTGTCCATGGATTTTTCCGGCAAGAACACTGGAGTGGGTTGCCATGCCCTCCTCCAGAGGATCTTCCCAACCTAGAGATTGAACCTATATATCCTGCATCTCCTGCATTGCAGGCAGATTCTTTACCACTGAGCCATGGGGGAAGCCCAGTGGGAGGTATAAAACATATTTAAAAAATTTAAAACTGAACTTAGAATAGAGATAAAACCATGCAGCATAGCATATAGCACATGTAAGTAATTCCAGTGAAGTGCAAGTTGAGCAAATTGTTCCCAGTGGTCCTCAGGATCTTGGATACTGTTCTTCTCTGAAACCTGAGGTCTCTGGGAACCATACTGTCTTTTTTGCCCCAGTGTATAGTCAAAGCTATGTTTTTTCCAGTAGTCATGTTTGGATATGAGAGTTGGACCATAAAGAAGACTGAGCACTGAAGAATTGGTGCTTTTGAACTGTGGTGTTGGAGAAGACTCTTGAGAGTCCCTTGGACTGCAAGGAGATCAAAGCAGTCAATCTTAAAGGAAAACAACCCTGAATATTCATTGGAGGGACTGAAGCTGAAACTCCAATACTTTGGCCACCTGATGCAAAGAACTGACTCATTGGAAAAGACCCTGATGCTGGGAAAGATTGAAGGCAGGAGAAGGGGACAACAGAGGATGAGATGGCTGGATGGCATCACTGACTCGATGGACATGAGTCTGAGTGAACTCCAGGAGTTGGTGATGGACAGGGAGGCCTGGCGTGCTGTGATTCATGGGGTCGCAAAGAGTCGGACACGAATGAGCGACTGATCTGATCTGAACTATCTGATGGGTTTGCAAAGAGTTGGACATAACTGAGAAACTAAACTGAACTCGCCATGTAAATATATGCATATCAGAGCTTAAAGAAAGCTGTGGACATCTAGTATCTAGCTGTGTTCATGGGAATCACTTTACCAATTTTCTCATTCTGTGTCTGCTCTTGACCTTGCGTCTGTAGATACTTGAATTTGTAGCTTGCCACTGCCTCCTGGTCTTTGTATCAGCCTTGGTCTGTTTTTCAGCCCTGTTCTGTTCTGTAACAAACACACCTGGCTTTTTTAGTTCTCTGGCTCTAGCCAACAGTCTTGCTAGTATTAACTTCACCTTCTTTTACTGGCCCCAGTAGTTAAAACCTCGCTCTGGCCACATGAGAGACAGTGAGACACAAATACTTCTCTATATATAGATTTTATTTTTCCCCCAGTCTGAGCTGACCAGAGCCTTGTCATTTCACACTCTTTACCAAATTGAAGAAAACCGGCCAGAAGATACTCTACAAAATTAAAAAGTGAAGTGACAGTTTGTAAATGCCCCAAGTATTACAAATGAAATATTTTTGCAAATGTGCTTGAAAATATAAAATTAAGATCATCCTTATTCAGGTGAAAGAATGCCCAGAATGACACACTTTCCTAGGAAACTCTGAATATGAATGAGGTCTCTCTTTTTTTTAAGTGCCTGATTTTAAAATGAACTTTTAAATAGATAACATATTCACATGTAAAACTTAAATTCCCAATATACCCTTCTAAGGGGCTTCCCAGGTGGCTCAGTGGTGAAGAATCTGCTTGCCAATGCAGGAGATGCGGGTTCAATCCCTGAGTCAGGCAGATCCCCTGGGGGAGGGCATGGCAACACACACCAGTGTTCTTGCTTGGGAAATCCCATGGACAGAGAAGCCTGGCAGGCTATAGTCTGTGGGGTCACAAAAGAGTCAGACTCGATTTGACTTAATAGCATAACCCTTTTACTCATAGTACATAGTGTATGGACTGTTTTATATTAATAACATGATCTAACTTCAAGAGATCAGGGCATGGTCTATTTTGTTCATTGTTTCTTCCCCAACATATAACACAGTTCCAGGCTCACAGTAGATTATGTTCAGTAAATATTTACAGGATAAAATACAGATATTTAGTCTCTATAATCTCTCTTTTTCAGGCCTTTAAATCTACCTAGCAAGTTTGGTTGATTCATCCACAGGAATATTTATCAGCTTTATCTCTTATTTCTACAGTCACAGTCCAACCTGAGGTCCTCATCAATCTATGTCTTAGACTGTTAAAGCTTCCTACATGATGTTCTTGCTTTCTTACACATAGATAACCAGCTCTGCAGAGAGGCAGGCAGTGCAGCAGCATGACTAAGAGCATTGGAACGGGCAGTCTCCTTGAGTTCATATTCTAGCTCTACCACTTATAAGCTTTGTGGTGGTTTTAGTTTATTTGAAGCAGAGGACTATTTCTTTTGATGCAGCAGCTATAAAGGAAAAATCACAGTTACCCTAATGTGAATTGATTCTAAATTTTAAAAATTAATCTCTATAATTGATGCTATAATTGAAATTGAAATTCCAGCCAAGGATGAGATAAACAGATGACATTACTGTTGAACAGCTGGTTGATGTTAAATCTTTCAAAGAACCAATAGAGTGCTAGTTTATTAGCAGGGCTTGAGAAGATGTGTCTTTCTAAGTGCTAATAACACCTGGTTCTTCAAAGTACTAATTAAAGAGAATGGTAAAACAGATTTCTGTTAGTTCCTCTAAGATACAAGAATTTTCATTGATGTGTGAAGTGATAAAAATATTTTGCCTTTAGTTGGAGTTTGGAGCCTAGCCACGATGTAGGCATGGCTTCATTTTCCTACTGGCTTCCCTAAATGTGTGAATTTAGATAACACTTAAAGATGTTTGCATGACTTATGAAATTAAAACTTGGACAGCTTTCTGTCAAATTATGAGCTGTCCCCTCTGTGAGTTCTAGTTATGTGAACCAAGACAGAATTTTGTTTTGAATTCCCATAGTATAATTTTCTTATTGGTATAACCAAGGTATTAAATGAGTGATAAATATGTGTGTTTACTTTGCAGGTGAGGTTTTTTTTGGTGGTGGTGGTGGTAGTTGTTTTGTTTTTAATCCACAAATTGATGACCAGGAAATGCTCAAATAAATATTTTTAGGGAGCCTTTTCCCAGTAAGCTTGGAATGATTTATAATCTCTCGACAGGGCTGGCAAGCTCATGAACAAGATTTGGCTGCTTTTCCACTAACAACAAAATGTGAACAAAGGCTGGATCACTGTGTGTTACTTTTAACATAATCAGCATCTTTTTTCTGGTTGTACTGGACTCTTCCCTAATTGGACTACTCTTCCAAAGATGTTATTTCTTGACCAACTCATGCCCAGACAGGAAATGATTTCAAACTTTCCATGAAGTCAAATTTATATTCTGAGGTATTATCTTTTCTCTGAAAACTCTTTCAATCAAAATTAATCTCTAAGGTAGAGTTTTTTAATAAAGTTAAAATTCTAATTTAGTGTTGGGCAAACTATATCCCACATGTCAAATCTGGCCTGCTTTATGCAACCTGTAAACTAAGAATGAAAGTGAAGTTGCTCAGTCGTGTCTGACTCTTTGTGACCCCTTGTACTGTAGCCCACCAGGCTCCTCTGTACACGGAATTTTCCAGGCAATAGCACTGGTGTGGATTGCCATTTCCTTCTCCAGGGAATCTTCCCAAACCAGGGATTGAACCCGGGTCTCCCACATTGTAGACAAACACTTTACCGTCTGAGCCACCAGGGAAGTCCTAAGAATAGGTTAATATTTTTCTTAGGTCTTAAAAGAAGGCTGAGCGCCAAAGAATTGATGCTTTTGAACTGTGGTGTTGGAGAAGACTCTTGACAGTCCCTTGGACTGCAAGGAGATCCAACCAGTCCATTCTGAAGGAGATCAGCCCTGGGATTTCTTTGGAAGGAATGATGCTAAAGCTGAAACTCCAGTACTTTGGCCACCTCATGTGAAGAGTTGACTCATTGGAAAAGACTCTATGCTGGGAGGGATTGGGGGCAAGAGGAGAAGGGGACAACAGAGGATGAGATGGCTGGATGGCATCACTGACTCGATGGACGTGAGTCTGAATGAACTCCAGGAGTTGGTGATGGACAGGGAGGCTTGTCGTGCTGCGATTCATGGGGTCGCAAAGAGTTGGACACGACTGAGCAACTGATCTGATCTGAATATTTTTCTTAGGACTATAAACTAAGAATAGGTTAATATTTTTCAATGGTTGAAAGCAATCAGGAAAAGGATTAATATTTTGTGACACATGGAAATTATTTGAAATTCAAATTTTAGTATTATAATTATTTTATTCGACTATAGACACTTATTTACATATTGTCTCTGGCTGCTTTCATGGAGCAGTGTCTGAGTTGAGTAGAAACTATAGAGACCATGATTTGCAAAGCTTGAAACATTCACTATCTGAATTTCTATGGGAAAAGTATACTCACCCTATTTTGTTTTCATTTTTGTTTGTTTGTTTGTTTGTTCATTTATTTATTTTTATTTTATTTTATTTTTTAACTTTACAATATTGTATTGGTTTTGCCATATATCAAAATGAATCTGCCACAGGTATACATGTGTTCCCCATCCTGAACCCTCCTCCCTCCCCATACCATCCCTCTGGGTCATCCCAGTGCACCAGCCCCAAGCATCCAGTATCATGCATCGAACCTGGGCTGGCGACTCGTTTCATATATGATATTATACATGTTTCAATGCCATTCTCCCAAATCATCCCACCCTCTCCCTCTCCCACAGAGTCCAAAAGACTGTTCTATACCTTCGTGTCTCTTTTGCTGTCTCATATACAGGGTTATTGTTACCATCTTTGTAAATTCCATATATATGCGTTAGTATACCGTATTGGTGGTTTTCTTTCTGGCTTACTTCACTCTGTATAATAGGCTCCAGTTTCATCCACCTCATTAGAACTGATTCAAATGTATTCTTTTTAATGGCTGAGTAATATTCCATTGTGTATATGTACCATAGCTTTCTTACCCATTCATCTGCTGATGGACAGCTAGGTTGCTTCCATGTCCTGGCTATTATAAACAGTGCTGCGATGAACATTGGGGTACACATCTTTTCATTTTAAAATTTATATTATTGAAATATAGTTGATTTATGTTTTAATTTCTACTATACAGCAAACAGACTCCATTGTACATACACATGCACATACACACACATTCTTTTCCATATTCTTTTCCATTCTGGCTTATTGCTGGATACTGAGTATAGTTCCCTGTGCTATACAGTAGGACCTTGCTGTTTATCCATCCTACATATAATAGTTTACATTTGCTAATCCCAAAGTACCCACTCCATTCCTCCCCCACCCCCCTTTCCTTTGGCAACACAAGTCTGTTCTCTGTCTTATTCACCACATATTCTCCTGTGAAGAGAGAAAAATAGTATGTCATCTTAAGGTGAAGAAGAATCAAATTAACACATGGTCGATTGTGATTATGGCATTCTGTGGAGGAAGCAGTTAGGAAAATTAGTTTAGCAAAATTGAAAATAAAAACCATGGATAGATATTTAAGAAACATGGAAAGGTGAAAATGAATATGTTTATATTGGCTGTGCCTCATGAAGCAATCAATTCACTATTTTTTATTCCCATTATTTTTCTCAAAAAAAAAAATGCAGGAGCAAATAGAAACAGTCTAATAATTAGGGGGTAAAAGTGAACCTTATCTTTGTCTCGGGGGTGTGAGCTCTGTAAGGGGAGCGTCTGCCTCTTTCCCCCTGTGACTTCAGGGCCCAGTGTTTAGCACTAGGTCCTTAGCTGAATACTCTGCAATGGACATTTTGGTGAATGCCATTTGGCTGGCCCCTGAAGGGTTGAAAAGAACCTCTGAAGGTTCAATCTCTGAAGAAAGGCTGAAAGAGAAACAGAAAGTAAGAGGTATTTTCCTTAGAAAACAGAAGGAGCAGAAAACCTTTTCCCCCCATTTGTTCACCAGCCTGGCCTTTAGCTCAGCAACAAGTTTGTCATCAGTCTCTTTCTACCGCCTCATGGATTTTAATTCATTCACTGTGACTCTTCTTTATATCAGAGTCATTACTTTGTTTATTATTTATAGATTTTAGTTTTTGCTTCCTAGATAAATTTTTTCTTGACCATTATATGTCACATAAGTGCTTTTTGAACACTCAATAATGTTATTTATAATGGGACCCCTAGGTTGAGAAGATTCCTTGGAGGAGGGCATGGCAACCCACTCCAGTATTCTTGCCTGGAAAATCCCATGAACAGTGGACCCTGGGGGGGTTGCAAAGAGTCAGACACAACTAAAGCACGACAACTAAAGCACTTAGCACTTACACAGGAAAAGTAACTGCACAGCAGTGGGAACAAGGAGTTCTCTGAGTGAAAGTTCCATCTCTTCCCAGCAGTGCATTACCATGGAAAGAGTACTCTTTTTTGAGGCAACTGGTTTCTAGCTCTTTTTCTTCCAATGATATGCTCAGTCTCCCTGGAGTATTAATTTGCCTTTCTAGGCCTAAACTTCTTTATCTGTAAAAACAAGAGGTAAGGCTAAATTGGTATCTTTTAAAGCAACATAACAGTTTTTATATAAATTCTCAAATAAACCCTAAGATAGTAAAAAATAAAGAAAGAAATTATTGTGTTATTATAGATTTTCATTTTACTAAAAATTTGTAACATTTACTCTCTGTCAAAAACACAAAGCAATATATTAATATTAGTGATCTCTCAAGGGCTCAGATATGAGTCTAGTTCACAGTTTAGTGTGTATTTTGAAGTAAAGCTTTAAAAATGGTTAAAATACATTTGACAAATTCTATCAGAATCAAGTCTTTGCAGAAGTTGTGGGCATCTCTGTAGTTTTGAAAGGTCTCTATAGTATGTCCCCTGATCATTTTTTCTAAAGTGCTGTGCACTACAGATGTGTTTGCAAGAAGTGATTTCAGAGGATTAGAGTACTATAGTGTGCAGGACTCACTTATTTAATGCATAATGCACTAATTCCAGGGGAAAACCTTGAATTTCACTTCCTCCATTATCCTCACTTTTCTAATGATCTCTGCCTATGATGCTTCTGCATACTTAGCACTATGGCAGAGGCTGGGGATAAAATGGTATGCAAGACATATTCTCTGGTCTCAAGAGCCTAATGGACTTCCTCTTTTAGAACTGTTGCTCCTCTTGTTTGAGAGTTCACTTAATTCCACTATCTAGTCATACTAGCTGGAAAACTTGGGATTTTTTTACATTCCCCTCTCCCTCTTTACTCCTACACAGAACCAAGTCCTATTTTTTATTTTATTTTTTTTCCATTTCTACAGCTGCTATTCTATTTCAGAGCTTTGTCAACTTTTACCCAAACTATTAAAATAGCTTTGATTCATCTTGATTCCTCCTGTTTTGTTCATCTACATTGTTGGCAAAGTAATCAGTGTCAACTCTAAATTTGATCAAAAGACTCACTAAAATCCTTCTAAGGATTCCTAAGGAGCATAAAATAGTGTGCATAACTTTCCCTGGTGGCTAAGATGGTAAAGAACCCACCTGAAATGCAGGAGACCTTGGTTTGATCCTTGGGTCAGGAAGATCCCCTGAAGAAGGGAATGGTTACCAACTCCAGTATTCTTGCTTGGAAAATCCCATGGCAGAGGAGCCTGATGGGCTACAATCCATGGGGTCACAAAGAGTCAGACATAACTAAGTAACCTACACACACTAACACCCTCTACTGTGGATTAACACAGTTTATAAATATCACTGTGATATGGACCTATGTTAGTCAGCTTGAATTGCTATAACAAATAGATTGAGTGGCTTAAACAGCAGACATTTATTTTTCATAAGTCTAGAGGCTAGGAAGTCCAAGATTAAGGCACTGGTCAATTTGGTTAAGGTCAGGGTCCTTTTTTCTTGTTTGTAGATGGACACCTTCTTGCTATATCCTCATATGACACAGAATTTCATGTCTCTTCCTGTTTTATAAGGAATTAATCCCATCATGATGAGGACTTGCTTCTTCCCTGGTGGCTCAGAAGGTAAAGTGTCTGCCTGCAATGTGGGAGACCGGGGTTCGATCCCTGGTTTGGGAAGATCCCCTGGAGAAGGAAATGGCAACCCACTCCAGTATTCTTGCCTGGAGAATCCCATGGACAGAGGAGCCTGGCGGGCTACAGTCCACGGGGTCCCAAGGAGTCGGACATGACTGAGCGACTTCACTCACTCACTCAACCCTAATTAGGCAGAGGAACCAGAGACCAAATTGCCAACATCTGCTGGATCATCAAAAAAGCAAGAGAGTTCCAGAAAAACATCTATTTCTGCTTTATGGACTATGCCAAAGCCTTTGACTGTGTGGATCACAATAAACTGTGGAAAATTCTGAAAGAGATGGGAATACCAGACCACCTGACCTGCCTCTTGAGAAATGTGTATGCAGGTCAGGAAGCAACAGTTAGAACTGGACATGGAACAACAGACTGGTTCCAAATAGGAAAAGGAGTACGTCAAGGCTGCGTATTGTCACCCTGCTTATTTAACTTATATGCAGAGTACATCATGAGAAACGCTGGGCTGGAAGAAGCACAAGCTGGAACCAAGATTGCCAGGAGAAATCTCAATAACCTCAGATATGCAGATGACACCACCCTTATGGCAGAAAGTGAAGAGGAACTAAAAAGCCTCTTGATGAAAGTGAAAGTGGAGAGTGAAAAAGTTGGCTTAAAACTCAACATTCAGAAAACGAAGATCATGGCATCTGGTCCCATCATTTCATGGGAAATAGATGGGGAAACAGTGGAAACAGTGTCAGACTTTATGTTTTTGGGCTCCAAAATCACTACAGATGGTGACTGCAGCCATGAAATTAAAAGCCGCTTACTCCTTGGAAGGAAAGTTATGACCAACCTAGATAGCATATTCAAAAGCAGAGACATGACTTTGCCAACAAAGGTCTGTCTAGTCAAGGCTATGGTCTTTCCTGTGGTCATGGATGGATGTGAGAGTTGGACTGTGAAGAAAGCTGAGCGCCAAAGAATTGATGCTCTTGAACTGCGATGTCGGAGAAGACTCTTGAGAGTCCCTTGGACTGCAAGGAGATCCAACCAGTCCATTCTGAAGATCAGCCCTGGGATTTCTTTGGAAGAAATGATGCTAAAGCTGAAACTCCAGTACTTTGGCCACCTCATGCGAAGAGTTGACTCATTGGAAAAGACTCTGATGCTGGGAGGGATTGGGGGCAGGAGGAGAAGGGGACGCCAGAGGATGAGATGGCTGGATGACATCACTGACTCTATGGATATGAATCTAGGTGAACTCCAGGAGTTGGTGATGGACAGGGAGGCTTGTCGTGCTGCAATTCATGGGGTCTCAAAGAGTCGGAGACGACTGAGTGACTGAACTGAACTGAACTGAGCCCTAATTAGTATCCCAGACTTTCCACCTCCAAATAACATCACACTGAAGATTAGAATTTCAACATATGAATTTTGAAGGGACTAAAACATTCAGTCCATAGCATTCAGCCCCAAAATTCATGTCTTTCTTACCTGTGAAATATATTTAGTACATCCTAACGACTGAGCGACTGAACTGAACTGAACTGAACGGCCTCAAGAGTCTTAGCTCATTTGACATCAACTCTAAAGTCCAAAGTCTTACCTAAAGTGAAAGTGAAGTCGCTCAGTTGTGTCCTACTCTTTGCGACCCCATGGACTGTAGCCTACCCGGCTCCTCTGTCCATGGGATTTTCCAGGCAACAGTACTGGAGTGGATTGCCATTTCCTTCTCCAGGGGATCTTCCCAACCCAGGGATTGAACCCAGGTCTCTAGCATTGTAGACAGACACTTTGCCATCTGAGCCACCAGGGAAGTCCTAAGTCTTATCTAAATAGCATCTAAATCAGACATGGATAGGACATGAAGTACAATTCTTCCTGAGGTAAAATTCCTCTCCTGTAAACCTATGAAAGTAGATCTGTGCTTCTAAAATACAGTGGTAAGATGTGTGCCTGCTCAGTCATGTCTGACTCTTTGTGATCCCATGGACTGTAGCCCGCCAGGCTCTTCTGTCCATGGAATTTTCCAGGCAAGAATACTGGAGTGGGTTGCCATTTCCTTCTCCAAATGGTGAGATAGGCTTTCTAAAAGAGAGAAATCAGAAAGTAGAAAAGAGTGAGTCTCAAGCAAGACAAACTCCTTTAGACCTTAAGGCTTGAAAATGATCCTCTTTGGCTTGACGATCTTCCCTCTGGGCCCACTGAGGTGGCAGTCCCGCCTTCAAGACCCACTGGGGTTGGGGTCATATCTCCAGAGCTCTGCTGGGCAGTGATCCTGCCCTTTGAAACAAAAGCAGAGACAACCTTTCTCACTGGGCCTGTGCTGGGAGTGGCAGCCTTGGTGATCTCTGGATTATCTTCCTTTTGAACAGTGCACAGCTAAGCAGCAATATATTCCAGTCCTGTAGGATCTAAGAAGTCCTTCAGCCCTCATTCATTTCATCTAGTTTCTAATCTCTCCAGTTCAGGCTATAAGTGTTTCTACTTGGGTGGCTGATTATGTCCCTGGTTCTTACCAATACTGACTCCCTTACCAGTCCCTTACTCACTCCCTTACGACATCTTTAGTGTTCTCAGCATTCTAGATAGGCTAGCAATTTTCCAAGACTTTAAATTCTGGCTCCTTTTTGTTTGGCAGTTCTATCTTCAATTCATTTCTCTCTTCTTGCACTTCAAGGAATTAGAAGCAACTAAAGTGCTCCTTCAACACGTTGCTTAGAAATCTCAGCTAAATATCCAAAATCTTTAATTGAAACTTGTACCTTACAAAAACATTGTAAAACAAACACAATTTGGCCAAGTTCTTTGCCAGTTTGTGACATGGGTTACCTTTTCTCGATTGTCCAATAACATCTTCCTCATTCTACCTGAGGTCTCATCAGAATGGTCTTTACTGTCCATATTTCTACCACCATTCTGTTCATGATTGATATATTTTCTTAGAAGATAGATGCTTCCTCTACAATTCTTTTTTTTTTTTCCTGTGCTCTCACCAGAATGGTCTTAGCTGTCCTTTCATAGCAATATCAGCTTTTTCTAGTATGTACCTCAAAATTCTTTCATCGTATTTTTGTTACCCTGTTCCAAAACCACTTCCATATTTTTAGGTATTTGCTATAATTGCACCCCACTTCTCCATATCAATGTCTATATTAGTTAATGTTCTTCAGTTGGGTTCTACAGACTCAGTAGAATACATATGTGAGATTTATTATAAGAAATTGGCTCCCACAATTATGGAGGCAGAGAAGTCTCCCAATCTGTGGTCAGGATGAAAACTAGCAATCCAGGAAAGCTGTGCTGTAAATTCTAGTCTGATTCTCAAGGACTGAGAACCAGGAGCCCTGATATTATAATAAGATTTAAGTCCCAGGTCAAGCACAGGAGAAGATCTGTTTCAGCCCCTGCAGTTAGAGAGAGAAAGAATTCAACTTTCCTCTACTTTTTTTGTTCTATTCAGGCCATCCACAGGCTGGATGATACCCAGCACCAACATTGGGAGACAAACTGCCTCTCTCAACCCACAAAGTTTCTTTTGTTTCCTTGTTTTTAAAATTTATTTTTAATTGGATGATAATTGCTTTACAATGTTGTTTTGGTTTCTGCCTTACAAAACATGGATCAGCTATAAGTGTACATATATCCCCTCCCTCTTGAGTCTCCCTGCCTCCTATCCACCTTCTTACCCATCTGGTTCACCATAGAGCACTAGGTTGATCTCCCTGTGCTGTATGGAAACTTCCCACTAGCTATCTATTTTATACATGGCAGTGTGTATAGGTCAACGCTACTCTCTCAATTCATCTACTGTCTCATTCCTGCACTGTGTCCACAAATCCATTCTCTACATCTGGGTCTCTATCCTGCCGTACAAATAGGTTCATCTGTACCATTTTTCTAGAATCCATATATATGCATTAATATACAATATTTGTTTTTCTTTTTTACTTACTTTACCCTGTACAACAGGCTCTAGGTTTATCCACTTAATTTCAACCAACTCAAATTCATTCCTTTTCATGTCTGAGTAATGTTTCATTGTATACACGTTCAGTTCAGTTGCTCAGTCATGTCCACCTCTTTGCAACCCCATGGACTGCAGCACACAAGGCTTCCCTGTCCATCACCAACTCCCGGAGCTTGCTCAAACTCATGTCCATTGAGTCAGAGATGCCATCCAACCATCTAATTGTCTGTTGTCCCTTTCCCCTCCTGTCTTTAATCTTTCCCAGCATCAGGGTCTTTTCCAATGAGTCAGTTCTTTGCATCAGGTGGCCAAAGTACTGGAGCTTCAGCTTCAGCATCTGTCTGTCCAATGAATATTCAGGACTGATAACACAAGTAAAGTATAAATGCAGTCTCATTTAAAATATATATAGAGAGAAGGCTAGAGATGCCTTTGATTTACACTGCTCGTCTCTTATTTCAAACTTTAAAAAAAAGGAGACACAATTGTCCATGTGTGGTTTTTCATGTACAACGTCAGTCACTGTAGGAAAATGGGCTCGATAAATGGTGGTGGTCAACTTGATGAGCAATGCCAAGAAAAGGGTTGCATAATACATCTTCAAGATTGCTCCCAAAGAACTCATATGCATAAGAAGCCAGGTGCCTAAGTCTGATTCCTTTCATACAAAATTATTTGTTGTGATAGTGAGTTTTATAAGATCATGTTTTTGATAGTCTTCAAGAGTTTAGTATGTGTGTGTACTCTTTGCCTTTGCTCGCTATTATGTCACTATAAATAATTGACTTTGCCGATTAATACTGATGGCATTTTTTTCTTGTAAAGATTTTATCATATCTTCACTTATCATTTTAAGGCTTTAAGTGTCCTTGAAGAGAATCTACTTTAAGCTGTGTCAAATTGTCACCCTAAATGTTAATGATTATTTTGTTTTGTACTGTATTATTCTGTAAAGGGTACAACTTAATAAAAGCCACACTAAAAGAAATTTGTCTTTTAAAACTGATTTTGAGGTCATAAATTCTCCAGTCTTTTTGGAATGTGAGGTAATCAGATCATTCTTTAATAAGATCTACTCAGGAAACAGTAATGAGCACTGGACCTGGTTTTGATGTCCTATTTCCAAGAAATAGTTTTCCCTGTAAGAGAATGAGAGAGAGGAAGATGTGAGAGAAGGAAAAGAGAATGATAAAGAACCTTGAGAAACAGGATAGCACCTTATAAATCTTTTGTGTTCCTAATACTTTATTCAGTAGCTAAAATATATTCGGGGCCCCCAATTTTTTTTTTAAATTGGAGTATAGTTTTTTACAATGTTGTGTTAGTTTCTGCTTTACAGCTAAGTGAATCAACTCTTTGTATACATGTATCTTCCCTCTTGAACCTCCTGCCCATCTACCCCCCATCAACTCTCATTTAGGTCATCATAGAGCACCAAGCTGAACTCCCTGTGCTATACAGCAGGTTCCCACTAGCTATTTGACACACAATAGTGTATATATGAGAAGGAAATGGCAACCCACTCCAGTGTTCTTGCCTGGAGAATCCCAGGGATGGCGGAGCCTGGTGGGCTGCCGTCTCGGGGTCGCACAGAGTCGGACACGACTGAAGCGACTTAGCAGCAGCAGCAGTAGCAGTGTATATATGTCAACTCCAATTTCCAAATATTTTTGGATTAATCAATGAGCCTCTGGATCAGATACTTTGTTCTGCCTTATTTAGTTCTCTTGAAACCTATTTATTTTGTTTACAGTTTTGGTTTGCAGAGAAGTTAACAGCAAATAGTAAATGGTTTGAATATTAAAACTACATAATCAAGTTTTTCTCTTCTAAAGTGTGTGTGTAGTCATGGAGTAGAACTGAGGATATTTTATTTTTCTTTATTATTCTTTTTTCTTTTGAAGACATTTTGGTATTTACTTTGGAACTAAAGAATGTGAAATGAGCAGAATCATGTAACTTTTTTAAAAAGACTAAAGAAACTTTAGAATTTTAAGGAGTATGATTTCTCTGCATTTGCTTGACAGATGAGTTGCTTAATAATTGTGAAAAGGAAATGATCTTAGATATATAGGAGGAAAAAAGAGATATGCACTTTTGAAGTCTTTTACTCCCCAGAGGATTCCCCTACCCCAGCCGCCATGTAATAATATCTTTGTGAACTGTAAAGGGATTAAGGTGTCTTCAGGAAGATTGATCACACTGAAGGCAAAGATTAATTTCTGTGACTTAAGACTGACTTAAGGCATTGAAAAAGGGCATCTAAATTTTAATAAATATGATTCAAAAATTAGTCACTATCTCATCAGCTTCAGAGACTGTGGGTTGTTGGTTGAACCCAGGCTCAAGAGCAATGCTTCTTCTTTGCTCTGACAGTAAGGTCACAGCAAATGTCCAAAAAGCTCCCCCATGGAAATTGTATGGTAATAAAATTGTCTCTTTGTTCTTTATCTCTTGGTATAAGGAAATTGTGAAACCTTCATGCAAAGGTTATTTCTTGCTTGAAAATAAAAATGTGAAAAGTTTAGGTAGGTTTGCACAGGATCCTCATCTCTCAGTCAGAGCCATCTCCTTATTAGAGAACAAATTCTAAGGATTAACTTGCTAGTGAGAATCAAGCTGGTTTTAGACATTGAAAGCAGAAGAAAGAGCATTAGGCAAGGTCCAGTTTTTTAAAACATTATGGGCCTATGGCGATTAATCATTTTAATATGATTAGAGTGTAAAGTGTAATATGATTGAGAGGTAAGAGGAAGAATCCAATGCAATAATGAAAATATAGTGATTCTTCTTTACCAAGAAAAAGATTCAGATCCAGATGAAATCATCTGTCAAATATGTGAGAGATAACTTACATATGTGAAAGATTTTCTCAAAAGGGAAGTACTGTCTTTATAAATCACCATGCTTTACAAATCTAACTAGATTGTTAGTAACATAGTATTTTAAGATGTAATGAGGCAAGATGTCTTTATCAGCTCAAATTTTTAATCTGGGGGTCCTGACATCAGAATTTTTAACCCAATTAATTTTTAATCAACTTATTTATATCATGCTGTCATGCTTTCGCTTTTGACCATGGTATTATCCAAATTACTGACATTATTTTTTTCATGACCACCTTAGCCACATAGCAACATAAGCCTGAGCCACACTGAGATAAAAGGAAGGGAGGATAATTGAAGTGACTTCAGGAAAAAGCATGAGCAATACAATAGAATGGAGGGCAGGCTATAGAAAATAATATCTATTCTTGTGTGCAGAATTCCATGAACAGAAGAGTCTGCCAGGATACAGTACATGGGGTCTCAAAGAGTCAAACATGACTAACATACTTTCCATTTTTTTTTTTAATGAAAGAGAACAAAAACCAAAGAGAGTTGGGGAGAGTGAGCAGCGAATGTTTGGGGACATGATAAGCAGACCAGAGATATTGGACTATCTTGTATTTCCAGTGGTACCAGGAAGTACCACTGGACACATTTTTGTTCTGAGAAGAGACAGTTGCTATTTGAGGGAAGTGTCAAGCTTGGAAGATGTTAATACTTGGTGACAAATTCTTATACTTTTGTTCATTGTGTTTTGAAGCTACTTCACATTCACACCACTGGACATTCCATACTTCAACCTGGTTTGTCTATTCAAAAATTTCCTTACCTTCTAATTCATGGAAATAACTGAAGCTATACAGAGTGTTTCTTCATAAACATTCACCTTCTCATTGAATTATTAATGGCCTGAAGCTATCCTTCCATCATTTCTCTTCCCTACAAGCATGGCTTTGGGAATTTTCTTTAAGGCTTCCATTCAGTTCCACAAATGCTGACATGTGCTTCTTATACATTGCAGCCCTATTGAGGGGCAGACAGAATATGACAGACACCACTAATTGTTCACCTAATAACCATTCTTCCCTCCTGTCTTCATTAGAGAGCTCACATTTTGTTTGGAGCATCAATGTGTCTGGTTGAAAGCCTTGCCTTACCAGAGTTTTCCTAGAGATAGACCGCTGTGCAGGATTCTGACCTTTGCAGTGTCAGTAAGAATCTTCTGGAAATTTCTGAGAAAGGTTTTTCTTTCTTTTAAGTGCTATCCTTTTCTTCTCCACCTTTCTTCTTGCCTGAAATGGAATAGCCATTGTGACAATGAGGTGGCCGCATAAAAACAGTCTATAATGATGGCAGAGTAGAAAGCAGGGAAATGGCCTGGAACACTGATGATATTATGAAGCCAGAGCTCCAAACCTGGATTGTCTACCTGAGGATAGTTCTTGTTATATAAGCAAAGTGTGTTTTGGGGAAAAAATAAACTTGGAAGAAAAATATACAGAATACATTCATCTTCTCTAGATTAAATACAGACACACACACACACACACACACACACACACTCTTAGTTGGGATTTTGTGCCATGCAATCCCTGAAAAGCTCCAATATGTGTAGGAGTGGGTTCCTGTATTTAAGGTTTTGAAAGTTTACCAAAAAGAAAACAACAACAATGGGTTGAATAAGGAAGAAAAGGGGAGAGGACAGGGCCACAAGCTATTTTTCCACATTGCAGGTTGGACAGAGCTGGTAATCCTTGTTCATTATTTGATCAAACTGCTGCCTGTTGTTCCTTAGGAAACTTACCATGGGCTGACCAAGACTATAGTTTTAGAAGAAATGGTATAAAAATGTGTGTTTCTGGATGCTGCTTGTTCTTAAAACTCTTAGGAAAGCCCAATAAAAAGGATGAGCTTGAACTAGAGCTAGTCACTTCTGCCACCAAGATGGAAAGATCATAGTCCTCAAACTGTGGCTGAAAAAGCTCTTTGCAGTTGTCATTGGCGTCTAACTATTCAACCCGGCCAGGCAGTCCTTAGGTACCTGAACAGGTACCAGGAGGAAGTACTCTGCTAAACCTCTGGAGCCTCCAGGGAAGTGGCTTCTTCCTCCAAAATGCTCACATCAGATGTGGTCATGAAGGAGGATAGAAGGAAGATTCTAAGGATGACCGGTCCCTAGGGCAAGGGACAAAGAGGGTCCAACCAGAGAGAGACTAGAAGCAGAGATGGTGAAGAAGTGTAACCCCAGGACCAGGGGGTTGCCCACTTGATGTGCTTCCTAGCTACATCCCTGTTTACAAATGAAAGTTTTTATTTGTTTGTACTTTTCTTACTGGGTCTGTTGAAGGCAGATAACATTTTTATGCATTCAAGATTATCAGACATGGAAACCTTCTACAGTACCAAAAGAACCTGGAATTTGAACTGGGTCTATACCAGCTTTGGAGAAGGTAATGGCAGCCCACTCCAGTACTCTTGCCTGGAGAATCCCATGGATGGAGGAGCCTGGTAGGCTGCAGTCCATGGGGTCATGAAGAGTCAGACACAACTGAGCAACTTCACTTTCCCTTTTCACTTTCATTCATCGGAGAAGGAAGTGGCAACCCACTCCAGTGTTCTTGCCTGGAGAATCCCAGGGATGGGGGAGTCTGGTGGGCTGCCATCTATGGGGTCGCACAGAGTCGGACACAACTGAAGCGACTTAGCAGCAGCATATACCAGCTTGTATAAGAATTTGGGATTGTTAGTTGGGGAAAAGGAGTAAATGTATGTATCAGTGTTGAGTAGAAAAAGGTTTAAAATGTGTCAGATATTATTTGTCTGATCAGTATACATACTCACTCATTTTCTCTTTAAAAGAACCTCAATTTTGGAGGGAAGATCAATAATGTGCAAGGCCATACAGTTGTCTTCCCAGATTCCCTAGGAGATGATGATGTTACATAATTCAAGTAGTGAAATTTAAGCAAAAATCAGCCAGTTATGTTGCTTCTTTGATTAAGCTGTTTCTCCTTCCTGTTCTTTCTTGTTTTTATGGTGGCCAATGTGAGGGGAGAAGCCACAAGTAAAAAACAGCAGAGTGGAGTGAGAGAAGGTGGAGAGGCTTGGCTGGTGTGTGGTCAAGACACCGGCCCTAGGCGATTAATTGCATACTTTGTCTTATGTGAGGGAGAAAAAAAGTCACTAGATTTAGCCACTGGAGTAGTTTTTTTTTAATCACATACAGCAAAACAACCATCTTAACTGATATGCACAGATTACAAGTTCTCCATACTTTTCAGATCTAATGACCCAGCATGAGGAGCCCCTTCCTTAGGGTCTTATTCCCATAAAAATCTCCTTCTCTTCAGCATTTCAATATCTACCTTCTTTTCTGGTATTCTTTCTGTTTTATCCCCAAACATTTATCATTCTGTAAGAAAATGACTCCATCAGCTATATATCTAACTTTTTCACAAGTATAAACAGCATATATCTACATTCTCAATATAAAATATTCACATAATTTAGAAGAACCACTGATTTTATCTTTTCATTCTTTTCTTTTCATTGATGAAATCTGTAAACTGAATCTCTTCAACTCAGGATTTTCTCCCAATGGCCATCTTAATTCTATGAAATCTGGTGTCTGCCCTCATCATGCCACTGAAAGAAGCAGTTGACTGGGGACTTGGTTACTCCTAGATGATACCTTTCAGAGATTATGCTGAATTAGCCATGAACATGCAGCTGCTACAGCTCTGTATCAGTGTGCTGTGACATTTTAAATGGGCCAGAAGTATTCAAAATAAGCTTTTAAAAAAATAGAACCTATCTTCATTCCCACAAATCATGATTGGTCAAGTAAGTCACAAACTTGTCTTTCTAGGAGTGAGTGAGTGAGTGAGTGAGCGCTCAGTCATGCCTGACTCTTTTTGGTCCCATGAACTGTATCCTGCTAGGCATCTCTGTCCATGGCATTTTCCTGGCAAGAATATGGGAATGGAATGCTAATTCCTACTCCAGGGAATCTTCCCAACCCAGGGATCAAACCTGCATCTCTTGCATCTCTGATACTGGCAGAGGGATTCTTTACAACTATGCCACCTGGGAAGCCAGATGGGAAGCCCTCTTTCTATATCCAAGTCTTTTGGCTTGGTAGAAACTCCCACTTTTAGGAGGGTAATTTGCAAAAGCTAATACTAATAATTCCCAATTAAAAAAGAAGTCCCCAAATAGAACATAACAAGTATAATATGCAAATACTCTTCTTACATAGAAACAGGTGAGTAAGTAAAAGTAAAGGTATTCTTATACATGGCAAGCTAAATTAATTTTATTATCAAATTTGATGAAAATTTTTCATATAGATCCTTTTATTTTTCTTAGACCTCTGGACTTTTGCATTTTTCTAGTATTAGTATCCTGCTGTTTTCTAACCTACTATACCATGTGTCAAACTAGCTAGTGATATGTTTAAAAATTTCTGAGACCTAGTTGGGAATTGCTTTCAGTTCAGTTCAGTTCAGTCACTCAGTAGTATCTGACACTTTGCAAACCCATGGACTACAGCACATCAGGCTTCCCTGTCCATCACCAACTCCCGGAGCTTGCTCAAACTCATGTCCATCGAGTCAGTGATGCCATCCAACCATCTCATCCTCTGTCGTCCCCTTCTCCTCCTGCCTTCAATCTTGCCCAGCATCAGGGTCTTTACCAATGAGTCAGTTCTTCACATCAGGTGGCCAAAGTATTGATGTTTCAGCTTTAATATCAGTCCCTCCAATGAATATTCAGGACTGATTTCCTTTACTATTGATTGGTTGGATCTCCCTGCAGTCCAAGGCACTCTCAAGAGTTTTCTCCAACACCACAGTTCAAAAGCATCAATTCTTCATCACTCGGCTTTATTTATAGTCCAACTCTCACATCCGTACATGACTACTAGAAAAACCATAGTTTTGACTACGCAGACTTTTGTCAGCAAAGTAATGTCTCTGTTTTTTAATATGCTATCTAGGTTGGTCATAGCTTTTCTTCCAAAGAGCGATCATCTTTTAATTTCATGGCTGCAGTCACCATCTGCAGTGATTTTGGAGCCCCCCAAAATAAAGTCTGACACTGTTTCCATTGTTGCCCCATCTATTTGCCATGAAGTGATGGGACCGGATGCCATGATCTTAGTTTTCCGAATGTTGAGTTTTAAGCCAGCTTTTTCACTCTTCTCTCTCACTTTCATCAAGAGGCTCTTTAATTCCTCTTCACTTTCTGCCATGAGGGTGGCAACCTTGGAAAAGGAGTTCGTCAAGGCTGTATATTGTCACCCTGTTTATTTAACTTATATGCAGAGTACATCATGAGAAACGCTGGGCTGGAAGAAACACAAGCTGGAATCAAGACTGCCAGGAGAAATATCAATAACCTCAGATATGCAGATGACACCACCCTTATGGCAGAAAGTGAAGAGGAACTCAAAAGCCTCTTGATGAAAGTGAAAGTGGAGAGTGAAAAAGTTGGCTTAAAACTCAACATTCAGAAAACGAAGATCATGGCATCCGGTCCCACCACTTCATGGGAAATAGATGGGGAAACGGTGGAAACAGTGTCAGACTTTGTTTTTCTGGGCTCCAAAATCACTACAGAGGGTGACTGCAGCCATGAAATTAAAAGACGCTTATTCCTTGGAAGGAAAGTTATGACCAACCTAGATAGCATATTCAAAAGCAGAGGCATTACTTTGCCAACAAAGGTTTGCCTAGTCAAGGCTATGGTTTTTCCTGTGGTCATGTATGGATGTGAGAGTTGGACTGTGAAGAAGGCTGAGTGCCGAAGAATTGATGCTTTTGAACTGTGGTGTTGGAGAAGACTCTTGAGAGTCCCTTGGACTGCAAGGAGATCCAACCAGTCCATTCCGAAGGAGATCAGGTCTGGGATTTCTTTGGAAGGAATGATGCTAAAGCTGAAACTCCAGTACTTTGGCCACCTCATGCAAAGAGTTGACTCATTGGAAAAGACTCTGATGCTGGGAGGTATTGGGGGCAGGAGGAGAAGGGGACGACAGAGGATGAGATTGCTGGATGGCATCACTGACTCAATGGACGTGAGTCTGAGTGAACTCCAGGAGTTGGTGATGGATAGGGAGGCCTGGCGTGCTGCGATGCATGGGTTCGAAAAGAGTTGGACATGACTGAGCGTCTGATCTGATCTGGCAATCTTGATTCCAGCCTGTGCTTCATGCAGCCTGGCATTTCACATTATGTATTCTGCATATAAGTTAAATAAGCAGGATGACAATATACAGCCTTGACATACTCCTTTCCTAATTTGGAACCAGTCTGCTGTTCCATGTCCAGTTCTAACTGTTGCTTCTTGACTTGCATAGAGATTTCTTGGGAGGCAGGTAAGGTGATCTGGTATTCCCATCACTTTAAGAATGTTCCATAGTTTCTTGTGATCCACACAGTCAAAGGCTTTGGCGTAGTCAATAAAGCAGAAGCAGATGTTTTTCTGGAACTCTCTTGTTTTTCCTATGATCCAACACATATAGCCAATTTGATCCATAGTCCCTCTGCCTCTGCCTTTTCTAAATCCATCTTGAATATCTGAAGTTCATGGTTCATGTACTGTTGAACATTTTTTGGTATTGACTTTCTTTGGGGTTGGAATGAAAACTGACCTTTCACAGTCCTATGGCCACTGCTGATTTTTTTCCCAAATTTTCTGGCATACTAAGTGCAGCACTTTCACAGCATCATCTTTTAGGATTTGAAATAGCTCAGCTGGAATTTCATCACCTCCACTAGTGATGCTTCCTAAGGCCCACTTAACTTTGTATTTCAGGATGTCTGGATGTAAGTGAGTGATCACACCATCGTGATTATCTGGGTCATAAAGATCTTTTCTGTACAGTTCTTCTGTGTATTCTTGCCACCTCTTCTTAATATCTTCTGTTTCTGTTAGGTCCATACCATTTCTGTTCTTTATTGTGCCAGTCTGTGCATGAAATGTTCCCATGGTATCTCCAATTTTCTTGAAGAGCTCTCTAGTCTTTCCCATTCAATTGTTTTCCTCTATTTCTTTGCCTTGCTCACTGAGGAAGTGATCCCTTATCTCTTATTTCTTATAAGAGATCTCTTATCTCTCCTTGATATTCTTTGGAACTCTGCATTCAAATTGGTAAAGTTTCCTTTTCTCCTTTCCCTTAACTTCTCTTCTTTTCTCATGTTTAAAAATTTTTAAGATCTAGTTGAGAACTGTTTTAAGCCTTTTTAAAATGACAATAATGAATAACAATTATATATAGGTACTAAAAGAACTGGCTATAAAAAGTCAGATTTTCATTTTGTATATCAGTTTTACTATTAATTTTTGCACACATCCTCCCATTGCCCTCAACTGGTGATCAATAAGTGTTTAGAAAACAACAATATTTGACAGCACAAGTCTTCATTTGTCATATGTTTCTGGTTCAGAATGGATATCAATTTTGATTCACTGCTTTCAGAACAGCTAGAGCAGAATGGATTAGATTAGCAGGCATGAATAAATCTTAATTTTGTTGAGATTTATACCTGTCGCATGATAAACACAGATAAATGCTCCTTTATCCAATCAGTTGCATCTATTTGGGTCTTACAAAAGTTAAATGTTAGTCTAAAATTAAATTTGTGGTGACATGGTAAATGTAACCTGAGGTAATGATGGTATAGGTCAGTATATGGCAGGGGCGACAGCACAAGGGTTCTACTAGCCCATAAAAAGTTTGCTCAAGTACATAATCAGGCAAAATGTACACGCAATTCATGGAGATGGGAAAACAGAGCTCTTTTTAGGCTCAAAAATTGTAGAATTAGGAATTACCTAAACTCTTCAGTTGATTATGCAATACCAGCCCTTGGAATCAGGAGGATGATTTATCATTCATTATAAAACTAAACTTTAAAGCTGTGTTTCTAAGAAATTTTGGTTGCATCTGTGGAAGGGAACTAAGAGGATGAGGGAGAGACTTTTTTCATAATATATCTTTGTACAATTTGAATTTCATATCATGTTCATATAATACCTATTCAAATAGCTGAATATTAGAAAGGAGAAAAGGAAACAAAGTAAAATAAAGATAAAACCAAGGCTTCCTATCTAAAAAGAAACTCCAACAACTTAAACACTTAGGAAGAATTTACTTGGGTGACACAGTGACAAAAATCCACCTGGCAATGCAGGAGACACAAGAGATGCAGGTTAGATTCCTGGATCAGGATGATCCCCTGGAGAAGGAAATAGCAACCCAGTCCAGTATGCTTGTCTGGGAAAGCCCATGGACAAAAAGAGCATGGTGGACTACAGTCCATAGGGTCACAAAGAGTCAGACACGACTGAGCACCAGCACCTCCTGTCCTGTTAAATCACCTATACTCAGCATACACCCTTTGTTCCCTTTGCATATTGTATTATTCATGGGCCTCTGCATTTTAACACTCAAAGTTATTTTGAGTGCATTGACTTTTGCCTTTTCTAGGATATATTTCTCTAGGATATCTTACAGTACTCTGCCTATAGAAGGAATTCATTAAATAGATGAAAAATAACTGAGAAAATAAACTGCTCAGTTGTTCATCACTAGCCTCTTAATATGGGGCCAAAGTTAATAGCAGTATAATCAGACTGGTAAACATATGTCCAGCAAAAGGCAGCAGACATTTGATGGACATTGAACATTTAAGAGTCAAGAACTCCATAAGATGGTCAAGGAAGGCATGGTTTATATTGTTAAAGAAGAGTTAGGAAACCTACAAATCAGAGGTCATCAAGAGGGAACAAGTAAATAGGTGCTGAAAAATTGGATTAGTCAGGAGATTGAGAGGATTGCAACCCACTCCAGTACTCTTGCTTGTAAAATTCCATGGATGGAGAAGCCTGGTAGGCTAAAGTCCATGGGGTCACAAAGAGTCAGACACAAATGAGCGACTTCACTTCACCTGAGAGGATTGTATGTGGAAGGGTCAGCATTAGAGAAGAGAACATGAATTTGGATCTCAGAGTAGAGCCCTTCCTATTTATTGTACTTTTTTTCTAGCTTTGTGTTAGTAGGGGACTACGCTAGGGCCTGTTGAAGAAATGTGATATGAAACAGTCATAGGATTATAAAATCAAAAAATATAAGGGCTGTAAGGTACTTAAAGATTACCTAAGTCTAGTTTTTTCTCATTTTATAGATGAGGAAACTGAGGACAATGAAGGTTTTTAGAAGTTAAGACTGAATTTTCAAGTTCCAAGAGGTTCACATTTTTATTTATTTTTTTAAATTTAATTTTATTTTTAAACTTTACATAATTGTATTAGTTTTGCCAAATATCAAAATGAATCCACCACAGGTATACATGTGTTCCCCATCCTGAACCCTCCTCCCTCCTCCCTCCCCATACCATCCCTCTGGGTCGTCCCAGTGCTCTAGCCCCAAGCATCCAGTATCGTGCATCGAACCTGGACTGGCACATTTTTAATATCCTGTTATACATTCATTTTCTGAGAATCAAATTCATATTTCATGGAGAATTTGTCAACAGAATCATTGAGAAGTACAAGTAGCAGTATAATGAGTTTGATTAAAAGAAGTTTGGAATACCTCTTCTGGAGATGAGTAATTTATCCAGGGACACAAGGGCGTCACTGGTTTTCACATAGGTAAAAGTGAATTGACATAAAATAAAACTAGAGAGTTGTAATGCCAAAAAGATTGGGGATAAACACTTTTGAATAACTGACTCAGGCTTTTATATGCACACTCAGTAGCTCAGTCATGTCCAACTGTTTGTGACCCCATGGACTCTACCCTGCCAGGCTCCTCTGCCATGAAATTTTCCAGGCAAGAATAGTGGAGTGAGTTGCCATTTCTTTCTCCAGGGGACCTTCCTGACTCAGGGATCAAACCCAAATTTCTTGTATCTCCTGCATTGTCAGGTAGATTCTTTTACCATTGTGCTACCCAGGAAGCCCCAAGCTTTTAGGAGCAGTCTCTAAAATGAGAGAGTGTCACAAACTCCTTTGATAGCCATTTGGTAGATTGTGTTATAGGACATTAATGCCAAAGATAAAATAGTGAAGAAAGCCTCTTCAAAGAATTGAGTATTAGACATGCATGATTCAGAATAAAACGTTAGTTAAGATCATGGCATCTGGTCCCATCACTTCATGGGAAATAGATGGGGAAACAGTGGAAACAGTGTCAGACTTTATTTTGGGGGGCTCCAAAATCACTGCAGATGGTGATTACAGCCATGAAATTAAAAGACACTTGCTCCTTGGAAGGAAAGTTATGACCAACCTAGATAGCATATTCAAAAGCATATTACTTTGCCAACAAAGTCCATCTAGTCAAGGCTATGGTTTTTCCAGTGGTCATGTATGGATGTGAAAGTTGGACTGTGAAGAAAGCTGAGCACGGAAGAATTGATGCTTTTGAACTGTGGTGTTGGAGAAGACTCTTGCAAGTCCCTTGGACTGCAAGGAGATCCAACCAGTCCATTTAAAGGAGATCAGTCCTGCGTGTTCTTTGGAAGGACAGATGCTAAAGCTGAAACTCCAATACTTTGGCCACCTCATGGAAAGAGTTGACCCATTGGAAAAGACTCTGATGCTGAGAGGGATTGGGGGCAGGAGGAGAAGGGGACAACAGAGGTTGGGATGGCTGGATGGCATCACCAACTCGATGGACATGAGTCTGGGTGAATTCTGGGAGTTGGTGATGGACAGGGAGGCCTGGCGTGCTGCGATTCATGGGGTCGCAAAGAGTCAGACATGACTGAGCGACTGAACTGAACTGAACTGTTGGTTTTACTTTTCTGCTTTCATTCTTGCTTGGCCTCCCCGGTGGTTCAGCGGTAAAGAATCCACCTGCCAATGCAGGAGATGTGGGCTGTCAAGATCCCGTGGAGAAGGACACAGTAACTCACTCCAATAATCTTGCCTGGAAAATTCCATAGACAGAGGAGCCTGGCAGGCTACAATCAATGGGGTCACAAAGAGTCAGACCTTACTGAACGACTAAGCATACACACACATTCTCATTCTCTCAACTTACTGCTTATTTGAAGAGCTGAAAGATTGTGTTGCTTATTGTTGCTATACTAATATAATTAATTGTGGTAATAATTTTCCACAAAACTGTCATGCAGATAGAGTATTTATGAGTACACAACTCCACCATCTTAATCCATTTCAGCATAAATTTATATTTAACCAGTCAGAGAAGTCTTTACTTACTTAGCAGGAAATGTGACTTGAATTACTATGTTCTTGCAAATAGATCCCACTGTGGAGTCCCATGGGTCCACTCTAGCCTTAAACTCCTCCTTGGTGAATCTCAGACTGACTGACTGACAAAGGCTAATTTGTGTACATATTAGCTGTCTCCAACTACCTCTAGGAAATGACTCTCAAGAATGAAGCAAGACAGAAGCAGCTAGGTCTTTCTGAAAGACTGTATAATAAAAGTGAAGCATTGCACATTTTCAAGACAAGTGTGTAGAGTGTGAAAGCAAGAGCGATCAAGGACACCTCCTTTTTGCTTTTTTCCTCCTCCTGTTTCCTGGAGGGAGGTGAGGGCTGAGTGGAAACTAAAAATCTTTCAAGAACAGCATGCCATCGGTCAGTCAAAGACTTTCATTGTAATAGAGGAACCAGATGAAATTATACAAGACCACATGGCAGTCTCAGAGCTAGCCTCTCAAGATTTTCAGCCTGGGGTTGACATTGTTGAAATATTTAAAAGGGACTGGAAGGAAAAATTAATCTATTTATAGGTGCCTGTGCTATGTTGTTACTACTGCAAGGTGTTAAGACTTGACTTGCCTTCTTTCTTAGTTGATTTGCACACTTAGTACTGATGATAAATAACAATTGCAGGTTATTTCACTGACTTCACTGCAGTGAAACAGCCTAAGGTAGCACCACACACTGGCCTTTCAGCCAAAAATAAATAATTTCTGCACTGAATATAGGAGAGAAAGCAAACATTTCAATTACCATTACTTATAAGAGGTTGGAAAGACACACCATTGTAAGAAAACTTTCTGTGTTTAATTCCCTTTGTCCCTAAAGAAGACTCAAAAGAATTTTTTAACTGCTTCAGAAACTGTTGCGTTGTTTCATAAGAGGCAAGTGTTTTCCATCTATATGGTATCATTGCTGTCTCAGCATTTTCAGTCTTCTACAGTATCATCCTCAAAGCCTGGCAACTGCTTTGAGTTTAATAAAATAATAGGTATTGTTTAGGGATCTTCTCAACTGAAGAATTATTCCTATGAATCCGACTTCAGTCATTGCAGATTCCATTTAAAGATTCCTCTTCTTTTTACTTGCAGTCATGCTTATCAAATATAGTTTCAATTAATATGCTAGAAGAATGGCATTAGGATCTGGGGGAGAATTTGTCCACCAGTAGAGACAGTGGCATCCTAGGAAATAGTCATTCTAACTCCAAATGATGAAAATAATTCCCTCTGTTGGGAATTCCCTGATGGTCCAGTGGTTCAAGGCTCTTCCTATTTTGTTACACTGTGCTTAGGGCTCCTCACTATCAATGTTGAAGACCATGTTCAATCCCTGGTCAGGGAACTAAGATCCCACAATTTGTGTGGGAGATGCCCTTCTCCCTCCTGAAAAAAGTCTGTTATGTCCCAACAGAGGATGAAGATTTAATTATATTAGTTTTATTTCATAAAATGACTTTTTTGAGTTAGGCTTCTACAAAGTCTTTTTTTTTTTATTAATTTATTTTAATTTGAGACTAATTACTTTACAATATTGTAGTGGTTTTTGCCATACATTGACATGAGTCAGCCATGGGTGTACATGTGTTTCCCATCCTGAACCCCCCCCCTCCCACTTCCCTCCCCACCCCAACAATGTCTTTTTAGAGATGAATAAATTTAGGTTTTGTAGCCCAGCTAGTAAGTGACTCACTTGGAACTGAAATTCAAGAATGTCTGACTTCAAGGCTCTTCCTATTATGTTACACTGTGCTTCTTATGTCAACATTAAAATTATAGAGATGTTAAAAGTTTAGAAATCTTCTAAAATTTTCATCTATTTCTTTTCTTTCCTCCTCTCTCCTCTACATTTCCCTGACTTAAATGAAAAAAAAAAGTTAATTGATATTCTGGTAGAATTCAGTAGCTGTTCAGCAGACATTTGCTATTGTTTTTTTTTTTTTTTGGCACTGAGAATATCTTATAAAAGACTGGATAAATAAATATGGCCTCAAACACCAGATCACTAATGATATCAAGCTGATTAGTACATGCAGAGATATAATTTTAGAGATACTTCTGGGTGGAAACAATAAAAGGTTCAGAATGGGTGTCTAAATTTTTCAGTGCTGTTTCATAGCCACAGTTAACTAGCTGTGAAATACTGCCATTTCCACTTAATTTTGTTCACTAGTTAATTCAATCCTCTACTTTATTTGATCAGATCTGGAGCCAAATCATTTGTATTCATTTTGCATTGTGTTTTTGCAGTGTCTCTTGATCACTTTCACATACTAATACTGGCTAATTCAATTGGGATTTATTGAAGCAGCCCTTGAAAATTAACCATCTAATTTCTCATACATACCATAAAAATAGACTTATTTCTCTTCACTTGTCTCTTTGCAGAATATGTGTTAGCATAAAATAAGAGGTTGTTTTTTTGGTGCAAATCACAATCCTCACGATATTAAAAGACTGGTCTTAGACAATGAATTTTGTCAAGAAGTGGTGGACCCTCATGGGAATATAGACTTGATTGTCATTTTTTTTTTCCTATGGGTGAAACTCTGGATGAAATAAATTGATCAGGAAAACCAAGAGAAAGGATCAATTTCCTGATATTTAAGATATTAATAATTTATATGTTCCAATGCTTAGGTCATATCGGTAATGATGGTGAGAACAGAAATTATTAATGATTCTACAAAGATGAAAGCATGTGGCTTTTGCCTTTACAGATGAGGAATTTTGCTGGTTAAAAATCAGTCTATCAATCAAGTAATGAACTTACTCAATTTCAATCCTTTAGACACCATTTCTAATTTAACTATTTCAGGATGGAGTTGTCGTAAAAGCTAAGCTATGAGTTCCTCCCTCATCCCATTGATCTGACTGTACAAGGAATTTTAGTTAATTGGAAACCTGTTATGTCTCCCTTTTTATGGAGCTCAGGCAGGGCTTGAACCAGTCAGTTCTCTTCAGCCCCATCTACATAGTCCATTCAGTTATCCTCTGATTAGAGCACGATTACATGCTCCTGGCATCCAAGAAAAGTCATAGGATCTCCAAAATGCAGTTTTAACTCATCATATATTAAGAAGCAACATAATGATCAAAGGTGAACACTTTAAAGCCTCATTCCTTAGTTTGTACTCTGAATCGGTCACCTCCTAGCTGTGATTTTGTGTAAATTATATAATCTGCTGGATGCCTCAGTTTTTTTATCTGTAAGATAAGCTAATAATGGCAGCTATTTCGTAAATTTGCTATTCTGATGAACCCAAGAGATGGGAACTACTTAAAATGTTTCTTGGCATATCATACATGCCCAATAAATATTATATGTAGCTATTTATATATTTACTATTATTATTATTACTTAGGTGGCCACATGAAAGCCTCCTTTGTCTATATTTTAGTTAGCTCTTCATTTTCTGTCTGGAATTTCCAATCAGTAAACGAAGACAGAATTTTCTGTTTTGCCTTTTGAAAATCAACTGAAAGGGGGGTGGGGGAGAAAGGAACCAAAAAGAGGAACAGAAGTAATGTACATTTCAGCTTTGATCTAAATTCCAAATTACAAGATAAATAGATGAATTGTTAAAAGCAAGGAAAATAGAGACTGAAGAGAAAATAGGAAAGGGACTCAGACTTCAGAGAAATCTTCAAGGTTAATTACAGTCACACTCTGAAGTACTAAAGCAACATGCCCATTTGCAACTGTGGGGTTTGGTTGAGTAGACTGGTAAACCCAATGTGTGTTCCAATAGCAGAGGCCCAAGGTTTGAATGAACATACCCAAAAGATAAGCTAGCAAAAGTTCCATTAATAATGGAGGTATAGGATGAGTGGCTAAACTCTGAGAAGACTTGAAGCTATTTTCTCTGTTATAAATGGAAAAAGGTGAAAGGTGAAAAGAGCTCATACAACCCTGGGTCACAGAAGTTTCCACTATCTGGGAAGAACCAGTGATTCTGGCTCTTCTACCACATACAGCTACAGTAAATATGTCTAAGACACCTTTTATTTGCTCTGGACTATATTTTTTCATCCAAATTTGAACTTTTCTCATGAACAAAGTACAGTTTTCTTACCTCATCATTTTCTATTGTTTATTTTTCATAAAAGATTTGTGTGTAAAAGGACAGAAACAAAGTGAGTCTTAGATCTCTGTAGCTGGAAGGAAACTGAAGACGAGAGCAATCCGAACTGGAGTGTGGGGAGTGGAGAAGGCACTTTGCTTACCTTTGTATGGTCTACAACAGCACCTGAACAAGACGGAACCTGACAGCTCCACTCTGGGCCACGCGGCCGCCCGGCAGCCCGCCCGGCCTGGCCCCCAAAAAAAAAAAAACAAAAAAACAGCACCTGAAAGTTGCATCTGAGCAGAAAAAGATTCCTAGCAATGTGGAAATGTGGTCCCACCGTTCCAAATGGGGTGAGACCACTGTAGAACAGTGAGCCACCTCTGGAGCCTCTGCAAGTCATGAGGCTATTGCCCCAACTAGCTCTAATCATAGATGCTGATTCTTGGCTTTCTCTGTAGATCTGACTTTGCTTAATCTGTGGTCTTTTTTATTCTCTGTGGGATTTTTTTTTTTTTCCCCTTCCCTGCTGGCTCATATGGTTTAAAAAAAAAAAAAAAAAATCCACCTGCAGTGCATAAGACCTTGTCTGGATATCTGGGTCAGGAAGATCCCCTGGAGAAGGGAATGGCAATCCATGCCAATATTCTTGGCCGGAAAATTCCATGGACAGAGGAGTCTGGCAGGTTGCAGTCCCTGGAGTTGGAAAGAGTTGGACATGACTGAGAGACTAACACTTTCACTTTTTTTTCACTTATTTTTATCCTGACCTTTTTATTGTTTTCACTGAACTCTTTCCCTCTCCACTCACCCTACCTCCCCTCTCCCCTCTTCTTCTCTTCTCTATTCAACTCTCTTGAACTCTCCGCAATTCTCAGAGTTCAAACATAGAGGCTCAACCATTCACTAAAAGACAGGACCAGGTTTGCTGTTAAGGGTGGGGAGTAGATTTTCTACTCTCTTGGTTTTCTGTTGCTTTTTATCAACCTGTATTATATTACCCTCTCCTATTCTGTTTACATGCCATTTATTTGTGAAACTTTCAAAATAAATCTTTCATACTTAAATCCACCAGTTATATATTTAAGGATGATCAAAGCCAAAAGCGTAAAAGAAAGTTCCCTTTTGTTTCATAACTCACTCTTCAGACATCTTTTCCTTGTCCTTGTTCCTTACCATCAATCACTCCCAAGTAGGTATTTCATCTTCTTATGCTAAAATTAAGTACATAGAACACAAAGAAGGAATGTGACAAATACTTGAGGGAATACATCTGCTTCTCTCTTTCAGTCTTAGACTGACTTTCCTCAAATCAACCAAAATCTGCTGCTCTTTTCATACTTCTTAAGCCCCTGCTCCTCTCTTTTTATTTTATCTTATAGTTTTGAATCTTTCCTAATTTAAATGGAATGGAGTTTCTGACATTGTATTTGGGTTATTGAGAGGGAATTGAAGCAGCATATGGTCTAATATTTGTCATATCTGTAACACCTCTGCTCTCCACTCTTGGGTCTTGTTCACTGGAATATGTTCTTAGTCTATAAGGCTGTGTTCTCTGCTTTGTTCTATTCTGCTTCCAAGTCAAAGCTCTCCCTTTCTGTAACTTTTAGGTAGAAAATTCATTTTTTTTCTGAGTCTCTCTCTTTATTTGCTGATAATACACAAAATTGTAAACACTGAAATTTTTCTTTAATTTTACGATTCACTGTTTTACAGACAATGGTTGTTCAGAGGGTGAAAACTGATTGATTGGAGATGAATGGTTTTGTTCCCTATGATCTATGTCTTAATGAAAGATCCTTGACAAACCAATTAATTTCAAATAATACCAGTCTTGAAGGAAGAAACACTGACTAGTGCCTCTTTATTTGATGAACAGCATTCCGCTATTAAGTAGGTGATACTGTGGGAAAGCAGTTGAAAATCGACTGCTCTTAACCCCTTCTGCCTTCTGTCAACCCATGTGTTCTCAGATGGCAGTATTCCCAAAGTCAGCTGTGAAGAGATGCCTCAGCTAGTCTTTTCTGAACTTAAAATTGATTTCCTTGTTTAATGGCTGTAGTTTTACTTATTAAGAAGATACAAAATTGTCAGTTTGCTCTGTCATGACAGTTGCTGACTTAGGCAATAGATAGAAGTATAAATCCCTTCCTGTGTTAATGAATTAATTAGTAGAAAAGTTACTTGAAACAACATATGGAAAAAAAGTACTAGACATTTAAATGTTGAAGCAGTATTTCCTATACTGAGTTTGAGGAACACCAATGTCAGTATATGTTCAGTTGAAAAATGGTGGCTTCAGTGGCCAAATGCTTTAGGGAAAAAAACAGACTTCTTTCCTTTAGGGCTTCTCTGAGCTCATAATATGATAATGTGCACTATGAACTCCCAAGATTCGTTATACAGCAGTTCCTCTACTGTTTTAACTGCAGAGAGCTCCTTCTAACTCACCTGGGAACCGGTGTTCTTCAATTCAGTTCAGTTCAGTTGCTCAGCTGTGTCTGACTCTTTGTGACCCCATGGACTGCAGCACGCCAGGCCTCCCTGTTCATCACAAACTCCCACAGTTGACTCAAGCTCATGCCCATTGAATCAGTGATGCCATCCAACCATCTCATCCTCTGTTGTCCCCTTCTCCTCCCGACTTCAGTCTTTTGCAGCATCAGGGTCTTTTCCAATGAGTCAGTTCTTGGCATCAGGTGGCCAAAGTATTGGAGCTTCAGCTTCAACATCAGTCCTTCCAGTGAATATTCAGGACTAATTTCCCTTAGGATGGACTGGTTGGATTCCTTGCAGTCCAAGGGACTCTCAAGAGTTCTCCAACACCACAGTTCAAAAGCATCAATTCTTCAGGGCTAAGCTTTTTTATAGTACAACTCTTACATCCATACATGACCACAGGTTTCCCTGCATACAGGTTTCTCAACAGGCAGGTCAGGTGGTCTGGTATTCCCATCTCTTTTAGAATTTTCCACAGTTTATTGTGATTCACACAGTCAAAGGCTTTGGCATAGTCAATAAAGCAGAAGTAGATGTTTTTTCTGGAACTTTCTTGCTTTTTTGATGATCCAGTGGATGTTGGCAATTTGATCTCTCTGTTCTTAGAGACTGTAAAGTAAATGGGATATTAAAGAAAATGGAATATTAAGGCCAGTTTTTTCTCTTTAAAAATGTAAGTATCCTTTAACCTCTATCACACCAGGTCTGAGAGCTCTGAAGCATGTTAGGGTCATGTTAATAAACCAGGTTCATTTACCCAAAATGTAGCAAGCCAAAAGCTGAGATGTCAAATCCGCAGCAGAGAAAGAGTTTTTTCACAAGATAGTCAAGCAAGGAGATGTGAGAACCAATCTCAGATCTGCCTGCCAGAAGGCGAGAGGTTTGGAATATTTCTGGAGTAAAGAAGCAGGTTGGCTTGAAGTATGGGGAAAGCTGACTGGACCCTATAGACTCCTCTGACCATGGGATTCTCCTGGCAAGAATCTTGGAGTGGGTTGCCATTTCCTCCTCCAGGGAATCTTCCCAAGCCACTGAACCCATGTCTCATTATGTTTACTGCACTGGCAGGGTAGGTCTAGACATGAGATTCAAGAAGTGTGGTATTGATTCTTTCCATTAGTAACCATATGGAATTTCAATGCCAGGTATGAAAATATTATTTTTATAATAATACATAATGCAGTTTAATTAAAATTTCAAAAAATCAAACACAAAATTTTGGGCTTTATTTAAATAACTTTGTAAAATTTTAATATGAATTGATTATAATTTTGTTTTGCCTTTTGATGCCAATAGATAATTTTGAATCCTTTAAGAAAAACACTTTTAGAAACAAAATAATCTTTTCTATTTTTCCATTTAAATATTTTACAAAAACATCTAAAAATTTTATACATTTTGTACACGTGACATTTTAAAACCCTTTATACAGTTCTGTATACAATTATGGTTGTATACAACATAAGTTGTATGAAAGTTTCAATTATAATAGTATGATAGGTAGCTTTGTTGATATAAAACAAAATATAAATTTTATGGAATGACTATAAACTAATACTGTTGGCCCATCAATGGAACTCTCAGACATGAGCAATAATAAATTCAGGTGTCTTTGGTGTGTCATTTTTCACTCATATAACAAGCATAGATTTATACATATATAAAAATTAATTACATAATCCATATGTGTATTAACTTATATAATTTATTTATACTGATATATTTTTTGTTCTGTCACTAAAATGTATATTTGTCCATGTAGGAGGATAAAGGGCATTCTATTCAACAGTGTAAAAGCTTGATTTGTATGTGTACTAAATCACTTCAGTCATATCTGACTCTTTGCAACCCTATGGACTGCAGCTTGCCAGGCTTATCTATCCATGGGATTTCCCAGGCAAGAATACTGGAGTGGGTGCCATTTCCTCCTGCAGGGTATCTTCCCAACCCAGAGATTGAGTCCATGTCTCATTATGTTTTCTGCATTGGCAGGCAAGTTCTTTACCACTAGCGCCACCTGGAAAGTCCATATTTAAACATGTAGCCATGATACATGAACTTCCATTTGTCCTCCTGCCCTGGATGGCACAAATCAATGGTGGTCTTTGCTACTATGACTCCTGGACGTTTGCTGGCATTATAAGGAACATCTTGTAATGAAATACCAGTTTTATCTGCCAAGCAGGGAGCACATCTTCCCACCAAAGGCTCTTGACTCCTTCTGTCCAGCTATTCCCCACCATGTACAGAATGAACAGATAATCACTACCTCATGCAACTACTATTATAACCACTGGGATAAAACTTTGATTATGCTGAGCTCATTTCTTAGAGTGATAAGCTCATGGATTGTTTTCCAGAAATCATAAGAAGAAAATAACTGTCAGTATTTAGCAGTCAGAACTTTGGGGCATAAAATAGAAATTCTGGCCAGATGAGAAGAGAACAAGCAATATGGACATACAGTACAAGGATTCAGGAGGGGTCAGAACCTGTCCTTCAGCCTCCTTTGTGAGACAGAATTGAGTACTTGTGTCCAAAATTAGTGTTGGACATTCACAGCTCTGCAAAAGTAAGGTGTGTTGTGTATCTTATTACAT
Source organism: Bos indicus x Bos taurus (assembly GCF_003369695.1). Classification (NCBI taxonomy): domain Eukaryota; kingdom Metazoa; phylum Chordata; class Mammalia; order Artiodactyla; family Bovidae; genus Bos; species Bos indicus x Bos taurus. The sequence goes on along the minus strand of NC_040103.1, from coordinate 20,794,147 downwards.
AGTGTAGATTTCTTCCTATCTATCATAATTATATCAAATTATTATAATTATGGTTCTGGTATCTAAGAGAAGGAGCCCCTGTGATGGAATGGTGGCTCAGATGGTAAAGCGCCTGTCTACAATGTGGGAGACCTGGGTTCGAGCCCTGGGTCGGGAAGATCCCCTGGAGAAGGAAATGGTAATCCACTCCAGTACTATTGCCTGGAAAATCCCATGGACAGAGGAGCCTGGTAGGCTACAGTCTATGGGGTCGCAAAGAGTCGGACACAACTGAGCAACTTCACTTTCACATTCATCTAAGATGAGGAATCTAAGAGAAGGAGCCCCTGTGATGGAATATTGCCTTAAAATGGCTTTTATTTTTACCTTTTTCCAATATAAATTGTTAGACTGATTCAATGATTTTTTCTCAGTTTATTCTCCTATAAGTAAAGGAATTCAGTCTTTTAAAAAAGTAGCTAATTATTATTTTAGATAAGATTTATTTGTATACTAATCATATTCAGTTTAGTAAAGTCAGATTTGACCTCCAACTGAGAAGTGAGGGCTACATTATAAATCTTACAATACTCCTATACTTTATGATTTTAGCTGTGTTTAATATTTATTTCTCTTCCAGTTTTATTGAAATATAATTGGCATACTGCATTGTATAAGTTTAAAGTGTATAGCATAATGATTTAACTTACATATATCCTAAAATGATTACTACAATACATTTAGTGAACATCTATTATCTCATATAGGTACCAAATAAAAAGAAAAAAAAAAGCTATTTTTTGTGATTAAAATTCTCAGGATTTACTCTTAACATTCATATATAATGTTTCAGTATTAATCACATTAATTGTGTTGTATATTATGTCCCTAGAATGTATTTAGGGCTTATCTGATGGTTCAACTGGTAAAGAATCCACCTGCAATGTGGGAGACCTGGGTTCAGTCCCTGGGTTGGGGAGATCCCTGGAGAAGGAAATAGCTACCCACACCAATATTTTGGCCTGGAGAATTCCATAGACTGTATACTCCATGGGGTGACAAAGAGTCAGACACGACTGAGCGACTTTCACTTTCAGAGTGTATTTATAACTAGAAGTTTGTACCTCTGATCACCTTTGATACCATACAAATATATTACAAAATTATTGACTATATTTCCTACACTAGACATTTCATGCCCATGATATTTATTTTGCTACTGGTATTTTTGCCTCTCAATTTTGTTTACTTATTTCACTCATCCTCCCATGACCCCTTCCCTCTGACAATCACCTGTCCATTCTCTTTGTATAAAAGTCTGTTTCTGTTTTGTTATTTTTGTTCATTTGCTATACTTATTAGATTCCACATGTAAATGAAATCATAGAATATTTCATTGTCACAAATAGCAAGATTTTATTTTTTTATGACTGAGTAACACCTCATTGTATTTACATATATGTATTACATCTTCTACATCCATTCATTTATCAGTGGGTACTCTTATATCTTGGCTATTGTGAATAATGCTGCCACAAGCATATGGGTGCATGTATCTTTTTAAATTAGTGCTTTTGTTTTATTTAGAAAAATACCCAGGAGTAGAATTGCTATTCTCCATACTGTTTAACATAGTGTTTGTACCAAATTATAGTCCTACCAAAAGTGCATGAGGTTCCCTTTCTTCCACATCCTTGCCAATGCTTGTTTTTCATTGTTTTTTTTTCCTGAAAAGTATGAGGTGATGAGGTGATATCTCATTGTGTTTTGATTTGCATTTCCCTGATGATTAGCACAGAGAAGGTGATGGCACCCCACTCCAGTACTTTTGCCTGGAAAATCCCATGGATGGAGGAGCCTGGAGGGCTGCAGTCCATGGGGTTGCTGAGGGTCAGACACGACTGAGCGACTTCACTTTCACTTTTCACTTTCATGCATTGGAGAAGGAAATGGCAACCCACTCCAGTGTTCTTGCCTGGAGAATCCCAGGGACCGAGGAGCCTGGTGGGCTGCCTTCTATGGGGTCGCACAGAGTCGGACATGACTGAAGCGACTTAGCAGATGATTAGCAGTATTCTGCATCTTTTAACATGTCTTTTGGTCATCTATATGTCTTCTTTGAATAAATGCCTATTCAGGTCCTCTGCCCAGTTTTTAATCATTTTTTGATGTTGTATGAGTTCTTTGTATAATTTGCAAATATGTTCTCCCATTCACTAGGGAACCTTTTAGTTTTATTGATAGTTTCCTTTGCTGTGGAAAAGCTTTTTAATTTAATGTAGTCCCATTTGTTTATTTTGTTTTTTTTTTTCATCCTCACCTGAGGTGACATATCCAAAAATGTATTGCAGAATCTATCCTTTTTTAAAGTAAAATTGACATGCATGAAATTGATGGATTTTAAAAGATGAGTTTAAATGAATGTATATACTCACCAAACTTTTTACCAAGACACACACACACATATATATATATTAGTGCTTAGCCCTCACATTGTTTGTGGAATGGCTAACTGACTTAGCAGGATGAGATAGATGATCCAAGTTCACTTAGAAAGAAAGCGTAGGGACTCAGATGCTGTCAGAACTCAGATGTGTAATTCAGTGTTTCTGATTCCAAAGCATGACCAGTTAACTTTTGACAGATGGATGCTCATTTAAAATCTATTTCATAGACCTTTGAACTTCAGTCATCACCAAGGTTCTTAGAAGTTCTCAGACACTACAAAGTAGTATCTAGACTCTAGATCAATACCGATTTTTCTCTGGCAGAAAGGGAGGTATTTCTTCAGTCTGTTTATAGCTTCATTATTCAATGTGGTGGTTAAATCTACTTTATTTCACAATCTTCTAAAAAATGCCCAAAGAAACATTTTATTCACATCTAATACTTGGATAATGGGACTGTAATTTTGTAATGTTTATAGGTTGGGAAGGCAAAAAAGTAAACTATAGTAAACTACTTCCTCCTCTTTTTAAAAGATTGCAGCCCTGTCTAAGCTTCCTTATATGTTCCTATAGGGCATTTTTTAAATTACATGATGTACATTATAAGATTATTTTGGCTTTAGAGGAAATAAAGAAATAAAGCTGCTTTCAGATGGGATTCAACAAACACACCAAATTCTACTGAGACCAATTATTCCTGCTACATAGAGTAATGATATAATTTAATAAGACATAGTTATCCATATTTATTTGCAATAGCTCCAGTATTTCTATTGAATAGCTGTCTGTTCTTTTATTACCTTTTTCTATCCATTTAAACTGCCTTTGATCATATACAAAATTAGAGAGTAATCGATTGTTTGGGCAAGAAATGGGGAGTGAGGATATGGACTGGAAATAGATTTTTCCCCCTAATATTTACAATAGTTTTCCCTTTTAAGGTGTAGTGGGCTGGAGAAACCTTGAGTCTTTATTTTGAATCTCTATTATTTTGAGTGTCATATAGTTAATCCTTAGATTTCTATTTCCAATGGAAACAATAGCCACCAAAGTCCTTAATATTAATAGAAGCATAAAGGTCATCTAATTTATAAGTTTCTGTCCAGGTTGTTCATCAGGAACACTAGGAACACAGGAACATCAGTTAGAATTACTAGGTTCTGTGTTATATGAAAGAAAAGCTCTCCAGGTGATTCTGAGTTTGATCCCTGGTTACAAACCATTGATGGAGTCCAATTTCTCACTTGATGTTTGAATCATCCAAATGGTTATTCAATAGCAGGGAGATGTTCACGTCCAGAGCATGTCCTTTCCTTCTTTGGACAGCTGTGATTGTTAGAAAGTCCTTGCTTAGGTATAGTTGAACTCCACCTCTCTTCAGCTTAGTCCATTTATCTGGTTATCTGGTCTGCCAAGGTTACCACAGAAAGAAAAGTCTCACATTTTTAGAGTTGATATCCAGATCTGCATTCATGGTCTTATGTATCAACTGAGCATTTAACAGAACTATTGTTTCCTTACTCTCATTTTAAACACAAACAAAAGCAAATAAGAATGTTAATCAGGAGTAGATGCTATCGTGAAAGGGGCCATAAACCCAGAATAACATCTGGTATTGAAAGAGTCTGTGGTAAGAAAAGACATGGGAAGTTTATGGAAAGCCCCTATCAGTAAGAGAGTCAGATATGTAAACTGCTTGCTCAGGTTCAAGAGCACGGTCTTGTGATATGTTCTAGAAAATCACACACATTTTCAGTAACAGTTCCTGGCATGGTACTAGGCTCTGGTAGAGTTGGAGCCCTTGAGCATGGGACACCAAGGGAAATGTGGTCAGAAATATTCACCAGGAAGTGGGTTTTGTCAGACTATTTCAAAAGGTCCAATGAACCCAGGACCAATTCATGGTAAAATGAGATTGATATGTACAGCGCTGAACAAGTATAAAACTCCTAAAGGAAAACATATATGAACATGTATCAGCAAAAGATGCAGGATTTGAATATAAGAGCTCTGCTTCATCTCTTCTCTTTACCATGACTGTATCATGCTGATGGTCAACTTGATTAGAAACTAGCTGAGGTCCCAAGCACCCTATGATGCAGGTAGATTTTGGTTAGGAATTTGGCCTATTTGTTAGACTATCCCCAGATGAAGTATTATAGGACTTTCCTATGGGACAACCCTGTGTTTTCTACAAGTGAGCTGTCCTTTCCTGCCTGAAGGTTTTAGGTATAGTTGTTAGCGTACTCTTTTCCAAAATCCTCAGAGGTGGTTAGCTCAAGTATATTCAAAGGATCACAGATTAAGAGTGTATTCCAGATTTTATTAAATGTAGTTTGTTCACTTATTGATGTGACAGATAGCCTATTTAATTTATTGTTGAGATAATTGTAGCCTTTGAAATAGTATCATTAACTGTTTGTAGAAATAAACTCTATGTGATTATGGAGAAATAATTCTTTTATATTATCCATTATATCTATTCATCACTATTTTAATTCATATATATCAATGAGTAAGATTGGTCTATCAGGGGTTGCCAAACTACAGACTCAAACAAAATCCAGCACATAGCCTGGTTTGTATGGCCCATGAAACAAAGGATTGATTTCACATATCGAGAGAGTGGTAAAAATGAAAGAATATTCAATAGACACTGTATGTGGCCCACAAAACCTAAAATTAAAGGTATTAAATAGATACAGGTCATTCATTATTATTGTTTCAATCTAACAAATTTAATAAGATCTATTTTAAGATACTGTATGTACAATGTCAGTCCCTTAAATTTATTATTCAATCCTCACCACTTTGCTACCTACCCCTTCCAACTGCATCTTCTCACTTCTATCACCTGCAGTTAAAATTGGGTGAGTGTCAAAATGGATTAAAGACCTACATGTAATACCAGAAATTATAAAACTCCTAAAGGAAAACATACGCAGAACACCTGATGACATAAATTAAAGCAAGATCTTCTATGACCCACCTCCTATAGTAACGGAAGTAAACATAGCGGGACCTAATTAAACTTAAAAGCTTTTGCACAGCAAAGGAAACTACAAACAAGGTGAAAAGACAACCCTCAGAATGGGAGAAGGTAATAGCAAAGAAAACAACTGACAAAGAAGTAATTTCTAAAATGCACAGGCAGTTCATACAATTTAATATCAGAAAACCAAACAACTCAACCAAAAAGTGGGAAAAAGACCTAAACACACATTTCTCCAAAGAAGACATGCAGATGGCTAACAAACATATGAAAAGATGCTCAACATTGCTCACTATTAGAGAAATGCAAATCAAAACTATAATGAGATACCACTTCGCACAAGTCAGAATGCCCCTCATCAAAAAGTCTACAAAAAATAAATGCTGGAGAGGGTTTGGAGAAAAGGGAACCCTCTTGCATTGCTGGTAGGAATGTAAATTGATACAGTCACTATGGAAAACAGTATGGAGATTCCTTTAAAAACTAGGAATAAAACTACCATACGACCCAGCAATCCCACTAGTAGGCATATACCCTGAGGAAACCAAAATTGAAAAAGACATATGTACCAAATGTTCATTGGAGAACTATTTAAAATAGCAACCTAGATGTCCATCAACAGATGAATAGATAAAAAAGCTGTGGTACACATACAGTGGAGTACTACTCAGCCATAAAAGGAATGCATTTAAGTCAGTTCTAATGAGGTGGATAAACCAAGAGTCTTTTATACAGAGTGAAGAAAATAAGAAAGAGAAATATAAATATCATACACTGATGCCTATATATGGAATCCAGACAGATGGTACTGATGAATTTATTTTCCAGACAGCAATGGAGAAACAGACTTAGAAAACAGACCTAAGGACATTGTAGGAAAGGAGGATGGAGAGGGCGAGATGTATGGAGAGAGTAACATGGAAATTTACAATTCCATATGTAAAATAGATAGCCATCAGGAATTTGCTGTATGACTCAGGGAATTCAAACAGGGACTCTGTGACAATCTAGAAGGGTGAGGTGGGGAGGGAGATGGGAGGGAGGTTCAGGAGTGAGGAGACATAGGTGTACCTATGGCTGATTCTTGTTGATGTATGACAGAAAACCACAAAATTCTGTAAAGCAAATATCCTTCAGTTAAAAAATAAAGTGGCAAAAAATTGGGTGAGTGTCACCTCATCTCTGAATTATGAAGTAGCTGCTACATTTGAGGTGACAGTGCACACTTCTCACTGTCCTGACTTTGTGTTTCTACTCAAGTTTTTTCTATCTACTGTTTACCCACCATCTTTTTAGTGCAATTAATAAGTAGCTATTTTCCATTTCCTTCATCATGCTTTCTGTACTGCTCCAATTTAACAATGATCACTTTCTCCACTCTGAAATCTTACACCATCACTGAAACTTCCTGTCTTGGTCATTTTATACATCTCTTCTCTGGTAGGATTTGGGTCCCTTGAATGCAAGATCTAATTATTTTGTAGATCATTGTACCATACCTGAAATAGCTCCATGTAAACAGTGCTATCCGCCTGACTATAGTTTTGGTAGGGCCTTTGTAATCTGGGAGTAACCTATTCCATGGGAAATGTACTTTTAGTTTTACTTACTTATATTTAAAATTTTACTTATCTTTTGAAAACCACTATTATGCTGGAATTGTTCTCCTGTCTTTAGTATTTTACTACACCTGAAGCATTCTGTATGACCAGAAATTTTCTTAGTGATTGTAAATTTCTTTCATTCTTTCTTTGTGGTAACCTTGGGTAATATATAATCTGAATAGGACTCTGATTGGAATTTAATTTTTTATGAGTTGTAAACTCTCAGGGATAAAAACTAATAAACCAGTGAGTTTTGTGTGAGGGGTAATAGTTTATTTGTATTCTGTCTTATATTTTTTCATTTTTTTTCTATCAAGAGTCTTTTCTAGAACACTGGAATTATTATTTTGATATATTTCAGTTCTATATTCCTACCTACTCTTTCCATTAAATCATTTTAAATCCAGATCTATGAAGGGAGGAAAAGCATTAGCTGCTACACTGGAACATTCTCCTGAGGTAATAACTTTGTTTGAAGTTTAGCGAGTTTGAGAGTTATTAACCTTAAAACTCTATTTTATGAGGCTCTTGTATTTTTTCAGTATAGTTGAATAACAATAGCTTTCAATAGAACTCTTCAGGATAATGAATAATAACATCATTTCAAGTTGATACTGTCTGCTGATTTATTCTTGTCTCTAGCATCTACTAAAGGAGAGACACTTAGCAAATGTTAGGAAATTAACAGTGACATGTCTACATGGTATAAAACAGTGTAATCAATTCAGAGTAAAAACCAAGGGAAAACATTTTTTATCCTTTCCTTCTTCCTCACGTACATACTTCCAACTTTCTTTTGCTCCTTACATATCCAACATTTTATAGGAAGTTGGCCTTCGAAGAAATATAGCATCCTGAAACTGTTTAATTCACACTGCAACTGAAATACCTGAGTTGTAGAAATCTGATTTCAAATATTGTCTCTGGAAGTGTTAGGTAATTAGAATAGGAAAAAGGAGTCCAAAATAGTGGTTGCTAAAAGACAAAGAAAAGAAAAGCTTGAGAAAATGGAATAAAGGAAGGTCCGAGCACCAGAGTGAGAACCTCAGGTGAAACAAACAGCCCTCCTAGCTAGCCCAATTTACATAGGATTTGCGTCCTATAAGCTCAGGGGGAGAAGAAAAAACACAAAAAGAAGAGCCAAAATTGAGCTACTCACCTCTTTTGGGTCGGCCCGCTCTCATGTCTCGAGGATATATTTGCCTTTGCTAGTCAAATAAAACTGAGCTGTAACCCACCTGTAACACTGGCCCACCATTTAAACTGAGCTGTAACAGCTGTAACACTGGTTTGCCATTTAAAGTTTTTGCTGCAGCAAGACAGAACTGAGGAAATTATGCACTCCCCTGACAAAAGCATCACCAAGTCCTTTTCTCTGATTTTTAGTAGAAAATAACTAAACATCCAACTTGTTTTAAAGTTGACTTTATTGATTAGTTCAGTTTTTCAGCTTTATTGTGATATAATTGACATATACCATTGTTTAAGGTGGACAATGTGACAATTTGATATACATGTATACTGCAAATTATCACAATAATATTAGATAGAGCCTCAATTACCTCACGTAGTTGCTTTTTTGTTAAAAAAAAAAAAAATGTGGTGAAAACTTTTATGATCCACTCTCTTAGCAACTTTCAAATATACAGTATGGACAGGCTTCCAAGTTTCCTTTGGTGATCCCTGTGTGATGAGACCTTGGAGAATCTTACAGGAAACTTTCCACAATGTTAGGAAACTGAATGTCACTTTCAGTTCTCCTGTTTCCCTCAGGAGAAACCATAAGCCCAGTGAGGCCCTCTTGGTTGGGGTGCTGTGCTGTTCTGGTGGAGGGGCAATGGGGGCCAAGGAGAAGCACCCCCTCTTACCCTTCTGATGTGGTCCTCCAGCTATGGTGTCCATGGGATGCTTCACCTCACCCCTGGGCTCTGGGATTTTCACAGTGGTGACTGTCTATGGATACTTGGTATTTGCTGCTCTTGTGAGGAATGCTGAGGTTAGAATGATCTATGTCATCATATTTATGATGCTACTACTCTTTTAATTGGTAATTTAAATAGCCCCTTCAAGTAATGCTCAGGTCTTCAAAAAAGAAAGCAAACCTGAAAGTTCCAGATTTCCCATCTTCTACCTCTCTTCTTGGATATTCTCTAAGGAAGATATGTGCATGTGGGAGGGGATATGGGTAGTAATAAGGATTTATGCAACTGTGTGTGTTAGTTGCTCAGTCGTGTCTGACTCCTTGTGACCCCATGGTCTGTAGCCTGCCAGGCTCCTCTGTCCATGGGATCCTCCAGGCAAGAATACCAGGGTACATAGCCATTCCCTTCTCCAGGGGATTTTTGCAACAATAGGGATTGAATCTGTGCCTCCTGCATTGCAGGCAGATTCTTTACCATCTGAGTCACCAGGGAAGCCCCATGGATTTATGCAAGCTGTGATAAAAAGGAGATTTAAGAGCTTTACTTATTTGTTTTACTCACCTCTCTGATCTTGAGGACAGTTTCTTCTGTCCATGTGGTGACTACTACCCTGTTGCTTCACCAGTCTCAGTGATCTGGATTCTGTCCACTTGCTATGGCCTGGTAGTATCCCCTGGATCATCTGGCCTCTTTGTATTCCCCATAGCACTATAGGCCTTGCAAAAATCCTAGTATGACTTAAATTCCAGATGATTTGCTGTACTTTCTTCCCTAGGGAGGCACCTGTGTGGAAACTCCTTAGTCAGTCTCAACATTCCTTCTGAGGCTGTCTATCCTGCTGAGGTAAAACCACTGAACCAGGGCTGACTTAAGGTTACCTTGGGGTGGCAGTAGCCCAAATATGTATAGGGCAGCCAGCAAACCAGCTTCCTCCTTTACTCACAAACAGAACCATCTCCCTCTACCTCTCTCTGATGTATCTCCCATACCTCCTCTTTCTCTAGGTGGAAGTTCCAGGAGTGAAAATAGGAGAAATAATTACTTGCTTTCTCACTTCTGTCTCCTCTTCCTTTGCTCTTTTCTGTACTAGAAATATAGTGGTCTCTACTCACCCCCTTTATTCCACATAATGCTGCTGCTGCTGCTAAGTCACTTCAGTCATGTCTGGCTCTGTGTGACCCCATAGACAGCAGCCCACCAGGCTCCCACGTCCCTGGGACTCTCCAGGCAAGAATACTGGAGTGGGTTGCCATTTCCTTCTCCAATGCATGAAAGTGAAAAGTGAAAGTCAAGTCACTCAGTCGTGTCTGACTCTTCACGACCCCATGGACTGCAGCCCACCAGGCTCCTCCGTCCATAGGATTTTCCAGGCAAGAGTACTGGAGTGGGGTTCCATTGCCTTCTCCACTCCACATAATATTCCTCTCTAAATATGAAGAGGAATATTCTCTATGTTATAAGAGCACTTTATGATCTGAATCATTCATGCCTACTTGCTGTTATGATGAATTGAGATGCTTGGTGAAAGGATAAAGAAATTTAGAATATTCTTTCTGTAACAGTAATTTTATATACCAAATACTGAATATGATATTCTTTCACTTTGTATTTCTTCCATGATAAGATCCAGTCTTCCCTCAAGCAAATGGATATCTCCAATGGTATAAAAAAGTCAAGAGAGAAAATAACATTAAAACTTTATATAATATTCCTCCTCTAACAGAGCAAATAGTTGTTTGCAGCGAGTCACAGAGCTTACCATCTACTTCTGGTTTAGACAGATAACTGGCTTGAATTTTTCACTTTTAAACTAGCTGGGACAATTTGGGAAAATAATACAAAAATTTGGATTTTTTTCAAGAAAATGTTTTAATATTTAAATTACTCTATTTAGACAAAAAAATTTTCTATGATTTTACAGTTTTACTCAAGATTTTATTTTTATTTACTATAAAATATTAAAATAGAAGACTGTCTACATAAAATGTGATAATTACTGAGTTTTCCTTGACTTGCTTAAATCCAGGTAAGTGGTTTAACTATGATTTTTACTTTATGAGCTCTAAAAATTCTCCATGTGACTCTTCTATTTTGTATTGTCTCTACGCTAAGTTCTTCCACAGCACAGTACTGACTAGTGGCATGAGGAATAGTATAGCAGTAGAATAGCCTCCGAAAGTCATTTCAGAACTGATCTAGAGGAGGTAGATAATCCTTACATACTACAGGAAGTTCCAGTGCCTCTGTATTAAGAGATACTAAATATAAATACAAAATACTAAATATATCATTTGATCCTTGTAATTCATAGAGAAATAATTCCTTTTTACATCTCTTATATAATAGGTTTTCAGTAAATGCCCACTGTTTCTATGTTCACTGATTTTCCATTTGTTAACTGTTTATCATTTTGCATTAGGAGATAATTAAATAATGACTGGTTACTGGAGGTCTGAAATACCTACTGAATTTTCCATTTTGTACACCATATTCTTTGAACTGCCTCACTGGAAAAGACCCTGATGCTGGGAAAGATTGAAAGCAGGAGACAGAACGACAGAGGATAAGATGGTTGGATGGCATCACTGACTCAACGGACATGAGTCTGAGCAAGCTCTGGGAGTTAGTGATGGACAGGGAAGCCTGGCATGCTGCAGTCCATGGGGTCTCAAAGAGTTGGACATGACTGAGTGACTGAACTGACTTGAAGGAACACATGTATACCGGTGGCGGATTCATTTTGATATTTGGCAAAACTAATACAATTATGTAAAGTTAAAAAAAAAATAAAATTAAAACAAAAACAAAAACAAACAAACAAAAAAAAACTATATTAGATATTTTTATAGTAATCAAAAATTGGAATCCTCAATAAATAAGACCACAAATTGAAAAAAAAAAAAAATTTATCATGAAAGTCTTCAGTAACAATCTTTTTTTTTTTTTTTTTTTTTAGGTGTTTTGATAGAATCAATGATAGGGATATACTGAGTGATTACCTCAAAATTATTCAGAGCTTTAAATTTCGATTTATCTTTTCATTATAATAAAGAGAGGATATACTTGCTTTTTAATCATCTACTCACAAATTTTTATCTAGGTTCACAATTATTAATCATCACTTTACACAAAAATGTCTCTTAAAAGTTACCAATCTGGCAGATGGTGATTGCAGCCATGAAATTAAAAGGCGCTTACTCCTTGGAAGGAAAGTTATGACCAATCTAGATAGCATATTCAAAAGCAGAGACATTACTTTGCCAACAAAGGTTCGTCTAGTCAAGGCTATGGTTTTTCCAGTGGTCATGTATGGATGTGAGAGTTAGACTGTGAAGAAAGCTGAGTGCCGAAGAATTGATGCTTTTGAACTGTGGTGTTGGAGAAGACTCTTGAGAGTCCCTTGGACTACAAGGAGATCCAACCAGTCCATTCTAAAGGAGATCAGTCCTGGGTGTTCTTTGGAAGGACTGATGCTAAAGCTGAAACTCCAGTACTTTGGCCACCTCATGCAAAGAGTTGACTCATTGGAAAAGACTCTGCTGCTGGGAGGGATTGGGGGCAGGAGGAGAAGGGGACGACAGAGGATGAGATGGCTGGATGGCATCACTGGCTTGATGGACATGGGTTTGAGTGAACTCTGGGAGTTGGTAATGGACAGGGAGGCCTTGCATGCTGCAGTTCATGGGGTCGCAGAGTCAGACATGACTGAGTGACTTCACTTTCACTTTCTTCAACAGTGGGATTAACAGATTAGGAAAGCTGATTAATTTAATGGGGTTCAGGAGAATTAAGAAGGCAGATTGCTTCTTAATTCGGACAAGACTGAGTGACTGAACTGAACTGAACCGAATGACTTCTTCATTAACAAACCCAATTATCTCTTCAAAGTGTCCATCCTCATCCTTCCTCTTCAGCCTGTGACAATGTGGACCATCTTTCTTGACTCTACTCCTTCTATTGCCCTAAACTATTAAGTTTCTTATGACTGTCTTCTACAATATTTTTGCTAAATAGGCTTGTTACCCTTCCACATGGCATTCTAACCTTGCCCATTAACAATATAGGCATTTTCAAACCTTTCTTCCTTAATATAGTTTTTTATTATTATTATTTTTTTTTTTAGTGGCTAATTTCCAAAGATAGTCTCCTAAATAGTGGCTAATTTCCAAAGATAGACTCCTGACCCAATGAGCCGTACCTCTGGGTGTTCATACACTCTCTGAATCTGTGTTGGACCTCTGACTTACTGGTTACTGATAGAATGTGGTAGAAGAGACACAAATTCTGAGTTGTAGTAATGAATGTTAACTAGACTTACTGTGGAGATAGTTTTGCAATAAAAATAAATATAAAATCATTTTAGTATAATCTGAAACTAATATAATATGTCAATTATATTTCAGTTTTAAAAAATGAGAGACTTCCCTGGTGGTCCAGTGGTTGAGAATGCCCTACTTCACTGCAGAGGCACAGGTTCTATCCCTGGTCACGGAGCTAAGATCCCACATGCCATATGGCATGGCTAAAGAAAAAAATTAAAAAATGAAACTGCTCAGGTACTAGATAAAAGCATGGACTAATTTCTAGGTATAAGGAAAGCTTTCTTATCAATGACTCAAAATCAAGATTCAAGTAAAGAAAAGATTAATAAGTTGAATAAATGACACCAAAAAAACATAAAAACTGAACATGACAAATAATATAAAAATACAAATTATAAACTTGGAGAAAATATTTATAACATCACACATTGAGGGCAATCTCTCTAATTATAAACAGGGCTTTTAAAATCATTGTAAAAGAGAGGAAATGCAAATGAAAACTTGATGGAAAAATAGACAAAAGATCTGAACAGACATTTCATAGAAAAATATATAAAATAGTCCTTAAATATATAAACGATGTTCAAATTTACTCATAAGGTATATGAAAATTAAAGAATATATTATAGTAGCATTTCTCACCAATAATATTCACAAAAATCCAAAAGCTTTGTCTCTGGTTTGTAGAACTTTGAGGAAAAAGGCATTTTTATGCTTTATGCAAGAGGCTGGTGGAGTGTAACATTTCAACCCCTTTGCCAGTTAGCAATATTTTCCTCCCATCTCCAAATCTCTCTTCATTTCCCTACTTCTGATACTGGAGATGGAAAGCATTTCTCCTTTGCCCACTGGCATCATATTAAGCTTGGCAAGCAAAGGGCACTGGAGGGACACTGGGAGGAAGAGGCTCTCTGTGTGTTTCCATTATGCTTTCCTTTCTTCTTGCTTCTGCTTGGCTGGAATGTGGGATACTCAGTAGAGCCCACCTCCTGTGAGTTGCAAGGTTCAGTTGCATCCCCACAGGCAGGTTTCAGGTGAGTTCCACAGGTAACCTAGCTGGTTTCCCAGAAACTTTAACATCTCTCCAATGAGATAATTCCTATTATCCTCCTAGCAAATATCCTTTTCAGCCCCCTAGCTAGTGCCTGCCCCTCACCCACCTCCATAGGCAGCTTCCAGTCAAGTTTCATCTGCACCCCAGTGGGTGGTTTCCTGTTTGCCAACTTTGGCATGAAGCCCGTCAGCAAACTTCTATGCTATTCAGGGAGGTAACCGTTTCCGCTCCAGTGAGATCTAAATTTTAGCTTTTTCATGGAGGTGACATTTCTTAAAATTTTTCTTCTTTTGGTATTTTTCTTCAGCTTCAGGATAGTAATTATCCCTGTATCTTACATGTCTATGTTCTTTAGAGCTTTCTTTACACCTTAGTAGCCAGTCATCTATTATTAGTTAATAATTCTGTATATTAAACTTTCTATGTTCAAATTACTGTGGAGTTTCTGTATCCTCATTTAACTTTGATTGACTCAATCCCTAACAAGGACAATTGGGAAATATCTAGCAAAACTACTTTTTTATTTATCATTATGCTTTGCAACGCTGCTTCTATGAGTGTGCTATACTTGAAGTTGTTGCAGTGTTGTTTTTAATAGGTGAATTTAGACACATTGTCCATGTTCACCTATAGGAAATTGGTAAGAAGATAGTGAATTTTGACAAAATTTCGGCAGGTCAAATCTGGAACATTATGAGCAGCTCCTCCCCCAAATAAAGATATAAATGGATAATAGCCAATTGACATAGATTAATCCATGAGTCCATTTTTAAAATAATAGAATATAAATACTGGGAGCATTCTTTACAGAAGAATTTCAGTTAAGAATTATAGAAATAATTACAGATTTTTAAAATCACCATTTAAAAAACACCAGTAGATGCAAACATCAGTTTAGGCAAGACCTATAAAGAGTCGGACACGACTGAGCGACTGATCTGATCTGATCTGATTAATGATTGTTAAAGGCATTGTGTAAAAAGTTCTTGGGAAAAATATAACCACTTTGTTTCAAAGTATCACCCCACAGATTATTTATTAAATACAAAATGAAAGAAATGCCCCTCAAATGGAAAAACTGTAGACATTTCCTAACCCAAGTGACAAAACTCAGAATTAGTACAAGTTGAACAAACTGATATTGGCTGGCTTCCTATGTGATAACATGCAGTGCCATGGAAATTCACCTCACTAATGCAGTTGTTGAGGTTTAGTCATTAAGTCATATCTGACTGTTTTACTACCCCATGGACTATAGCCCACCATGTTCCTATGTCCATGGGATTTCCGGGGCAAGAATACTGCAGTAGGTTCATTTCCTTCTTGAGGGGATTTTCTCAACCCAGAAATTAGACCTGTGTCTACTGCTTGGCAGGTGGAATTTTTACCACTAAGCCACCTGGGAAGCCCTCACTAATGCAGTATTCTTGCCCACACACTGAACTTGAATCTACTCATGTAGATTCTACTTATGTAGAAACTATCACACATTTCCAGATTGTGGACTATTCTACACAATAACTCTCAAAAAAAATATCAGTGACTATAATTTTATGAAAGTGGCGGGGAGTGTGTGTGTGGAGGTAGGGGGACAGGGAGAACTATTCCAGATTAAAGGACACCAAAAAGACATGGTACATAAACACACACACTTACACATGCATGCATGTGGATCTTTTATTGATGTATCCCTTTTCTGGCTTAACAACCTGTGACAGACTATTTTCTTGGGCTCCAAAATCACTGCAGACAATGACTGCAGCCATGAAATTAAAAAGATGCTTGCTCCTTGGAAGAAAAGCTATGACAAACCTAGATAGCATATTAAAAAGCAAAGATATTACTTTGCTGACAAAGATCCATCTAGTCAAAGCTATGGTTTTTCCAGTAGTCATGTATGGATATGAGAGCTGGACTATAAAGAAAACTGAGCACCGAAGATTTGATGCTTTGAACTGTGGTGTTGGAGAAGACTCTTGAGAGTCCCTTGGACCACAAGGAGATCAGACCAGTCAATCCTAAAGGGAATCAACCTTGAATATTCATTGGAAGGACTGATGCTGAAGCTGAAACTCAAAAACTTTGGCCACCTATGTGAAGAGCCAACTCATTGGAAAAGACCCTGATGCTGGAAAAGATTGAGGGCAGGAGGAGAAGGGGACAACAGAAGACAAGATGGTTGGGTGACATCACCTGGACTCAATGGACATGAGTTTGAGCCAACTCTGAGAGATAGTGAAGGACAGGGAAGCCTGGCGTGCTGCAGTCCATGGGGTTGCAAAGAGTCAGACAGGACTAATCAAATGAACAACAGCAGCCAAGCATAAAATCTCAGTGACATCCAATGAAGTACATGGATTTTACTCATGGGTTCCTGGATATTTTTCACTCATGCATTTCCAGCTCAGCTAACTGGGTAGCTCTGCTCCATTTGTGCTTATTTCAGATGCTAATTGAAGATACTGACTCTTTGAAACCCAATGGACTATAGCGCACCAGGCTCCTCTGTCCACGGGATTCTCCAGGCAAGAACACTGGAGTGCGTTTCCATTCCTTCCTCCAGGGGGATCTTCTTGACCCAGGGATCGAACCTGGGTCTCTTGCATTGCAGGCAGATTCTTTACTGTCTGAGCCACCAGGGAAGCCAGTTCCTTGCCAGAGTAGCTCTTTTCATGACAATGATAGAAGCATACAAGGCCATACAAGCACACAAGTGCTGACAAGGCCAGCACTTGTCAAGGCTCTGATTACTTCAAGTCTTCTAACAGTTCACTGGTCGTAGAGAATCATGTGGCCAGAGCCAAATACAAGAGAGGGGAAGGTGAATAATTTTGAATATGTATCTAAGCTATCAAAACTGGATCCTGAATCAAAATTTATATAGTTGTCATAGCCTGTATGGCATAATTGGTAAATTCAAACAACAGCTATAAGATAGTATCTTGTATTAAATGTATTTTCTAGATTGATATAGATATTGTAGTTATTTAGGAGGATGCCCTAATTCTTAGGAGCTACACATTCAAGTTTTGAGGAATGAAATATCATTATGGCTAAACCTTACTTTCAGAAGGTTCAGTAGCATCAACAAAAGTATGTATCTGTCTGTCCATTTCTCTTTTCACAGATATCTATGAAATATAAACATGATCAATATTAATGGTTAAAAAAACAAAGGGCATATGAGTATACACTGTGCTACTCTTACACATATGTCCTGTATAGACTTTTTTTTTTTTTTTAAGTTAAAAAATAAAGTTAACACCAAATCAATGAAGTATTGGTTTGGCCAGTAAGTTTGTTAATTTCCTTAATATCTTATGGAAAACTCCCAACAAACTTTTTGGCCAACTCCTTTTTGGCCAACTCCATAAATACCTAGATAGAAACTGTACCAGAACTTATGGGAAATCCTTATGATGCTAGAGCTGGAAAATAAGTGAAAAGTGAAGGATTGGCAAGATTATTGACTTATGTTTAATTCTTTGCTGACATGATGCAACATTTATAATCAACTCTAGGTTTGGAATTTTTGCAGGTGGACACCTATGAGCTCTCAAAAAGAGAGAACATAAGAATAACTGTATTCTCTCTGTCTCATTCTGTTTGTGGGTATGGGGAAAGTCTGGGTCTTAAGACCAGAAGCTTTGGGGAAAGCTTTCTCTTCTGGCAGAATATGAGGCAAAACTAAAGATTTCCCAGGTGGATAAAAGTGTCCCAGATGCAGAGAGCATTGGGTTCCCATCTTAGAGAAACCAACTGGCCACCCGTGGGTCCTTTGGGAGGTTGCACAATGTTATTAGGTCTAAGAAACCTTGCATGGCATTGCACTGATGAGATCAGTTACTCTAACTCTGTGGCAGTGAATTGCCTCTATCTTATGCCCAAAGCTGTTCTGAAAGCCAAAAGATCTTTTGTTAGCTTCAGTTTATGGATCTTGATTTGACCACCTGCTGCTGCTGCTGCTGCTGCTGCTGCTGCTAAGTCCCTTCAGTAGTGTCCGACTCTGTGCGACCCCATAGATGACGGCCCACCAGGCTGCCCTGTCCCTGGGATTCTCCAGGCAAGAACATTGGAGTGGGTTGCCATTTCCTTCTCCAATGCATGAAAGTGAAAGTGAAGTCGGTCAGTTGTGTCCGACTCTTCACGACCCCACTTACTGCTAATTCACTAGATAATTTTAGCCTTTCTATTTTGCTGTTTTTCTAGTCACTTCAGCTTGATCTTGGAGAAGGCAATGGCACCCCACTCCAGTACTGTTGCCTGGAAAATCCCATGGACGGAGGAGCCTGGTAGGCTGCAGTCCATGGGGTCGCTAAGAGTCGGACACGACTGAGCGACTTGACTTTCACTTTTCACTTTCATGCATTGGAGAAGGAAATGGCAACCCACTCCAGTGTTCTTGCCTGGAGAATCCCAGGGACAGGGGAGCCTGGTGGGCTGCCGTCTATGGGGTCGCACAGAGTCGGACATGACTGAAGCAACTTAGCAGTAACAGCTGCAGCTTGATCTATCGAGTGGGAAAAAAAAAAAAAAAAGACTTACAACCAACTTAAGGGAGACTCAGGAATTGGAAGGGGGAGTACAAAGTGGACAATCTGATATTGACTTGTACTGTTGGAAAACTAATCAAATAAGAGAATGTGAGAAAAGAAACAAAATCAGAGTTTTTAAAGGAAGTCAATGCTGAGTTGATTCTAAAATTTCTGTGAAAGGATGAAAGACTGAGAATAGTCAAGACAATTTTGAAAAAGAATAAGAGGACTTGACTCATCAGGTACCAAATTTGTAGTAATTAAGATACTGGAGTGTCTCATAGTCTTAGCTGGCAAATGATTAATGGTTCCAAATAGACATCACTGAAAGAGACCCAGACATATATAAAAATAATATACATAAAAGAGGTTGAATTTTAGGTCAGAGGGAGGAATAAACTATATAACAAATTATACTGAGACAGTCAGTTATCTACATGAGAAAAACAAAGTCCCCTACTTTACACCACACAGATAAATTTCAAGCAGATTAAAGACATAAGTATAAAAAACAAAATTTAAAACCCTTGGAAGAAAGTATAAGAGCTAGTCTTTACGGTCTTGAATTAGGCAGAGATTTCCAAAATCACTCAAAACCAACAAATCAAAAACAGTAACATTAATAAATTCAATTACAGTTAAAATTTCTTTTCCTCAACTGAGACCACTAAAAAGTGAAGAGACTAGCCACACTCTAAAAGAAGATATTTGCAAGGTTTAACCTACAAATAATTAGTACCCAGAGCATAAAAACCCCACATTTCAATATGAAAAGCAACCAAATAGAATATAGATAAATGCTGCTGCTGCTAAGTCACTTCAGTCGTGTCCAACTCTCTGCAACCCCAGAGACGGCAGTCCACCAGGCTCCCCCGTCCCTGGGATTCTCCAGGCAAGAGCACTGGAGTGGGTTGCCATTTCCTTTGAAGATGCAATTCACTGCTAATATGGTAAAGGTGAAGGCAAATTAACATTATAGTAATATATAATTTTACCTTCTTCATTTTTGTAAAATTTAAAAGATCTGATTTCATTACTAAATATTGTCTAAAAATATAATTAAAACTCCTTATATAGAAAGTATAGGCAAATTCTGCAGAATCTCAAGGTTTAGAGGGGCTGGTGCATGCGTGCATGTGAGTTACTTCAGGTGTGTCCGACTCTGCAACCCTATGAACTGTAGCCACCCAGGCTCTCCTGTCCTTGGGATTCTCCATGCCCTCCTTCAGGGAATCTTCTGAACTCAGTCTCTTATGTCTGCTGAATTGGCAGGTAGGTTCTTTACCATTAGCACCACCTTGGAAGCCCTGAGGAACTGGAGGAGTCAAAATACTCAGAGGCAGCCACCCAGCTGTGTATCAAGATGTGTACCCATCCCGTGTACCAAGATCCCAAATTTCTCAGACCAGGCCTCGGACAGCAAACCTGCCTCAGTTAGGATTCTGTTGTTTAAGAATCTGTTATTCTGAATACTAAATCCTCATTTTGTCTTTAGCTTTCTGTGCTCTTCCATGGTGGGGATGGGAGCCTCTTTTTGTTTTAATTTTTATTGGAATATAGTTGCTTTACAATGGTGTGCTTGGTTCTACTATATAGGAAAGTGAGTCAGCTATAGCATAGTTCAGGGAGCTCTAATCAGTGCCCTGTGGTGACCTAAATCGGAAGGAAATCGAAAAAAAGATGAGAGACTCCTTAGAAGCTACACAATAGGCCCTCTAGCCTTCATGATTTCAGTTTTTGGCTTTAATTATCTTTCTTTAGGGTATCAATGCATTTTAATGATAACCTGCCAATTTCCATGGTCCAATTTTGCATTGCCCCGCCTTATTTCCCAAATGCCAGTTGGTGGGGGGAGGGTGTTCCAGCAAGAACAAACTGGAATCCACAAAAATCAAATAAGAATCCCCATCAGTCTTTCACCTGGAGTTGTGATTGACCTATTGAAGGAGCTGGCACCCTTCACTGTGGAGCAATTCACTCACCTGGCCCAGGATTCGGGGCACTGGGAGGAGGTCTAGTGAGAAGCCGAGGCATTAGGAGCCAGCCTGCTCTAAGAAGGTGAAACCAGTCCCTGGTGTGGATTCGAGAGGTGGCACCAGCCCTACACTCACCTTCAGAATCGCAGCTGCTTCACTTCCTCTGTCCCAAGCTCACAGGTATTTGCTTGTGTTCAGCCCTCACCCAGAATCAGACAGGGAAAAGAATGTTAGGCAACACATTTCCTGTTTAGCTGAGAGACTCCAGGTATACGTATTTTTTTCCTTTTCAGTTGTTTATTTTCTGATAAAAAACACATGCATGCATTGCTTTTGTAGGTTAAACATGCCTTAGAAATAGTATCACGACTTATTAAAGAAGTTACTATATCTTTGGTATCTTACAACAGATTCTCCATATGTATTTGTTAAACAAAAAATTTTAAAAAGAAAAAATTCATATCTGTTACCTGATAAATCCTTGCTCCCAGGAAACAGTCTGTCTATTTTCAGAGAAACTTCTAGTAGAACACAAAATGAACATTAGTGTTAATTATTTTAAAAGAATCCAACTAATACTGCATATTCCATAATACATCTCTCTCTCTTGGGCTAAGCCAAATATAACTAGAGATACTTTACTCTCTGGGCTTCCCAGGTGGCTCAATGGTAAAGAATTCACCTGCCAGTGTAAGGAGATGTGACTTGGATCCCTGGGTCAGGAAGACCCTTGGAAAAGAAAGTGGTAACCACTCTAGTGTTCCTGCCTGGAAATTTCCATAGACAGAGGAGCCTGGCAGGCTACATACAGTCCATGGGGTCACAAAGAGTCAGATATGACTGAGCACTCAGGCACTTTGTTCTCTAACTTTCCTCTATCTGATTCATCTTTGCAAAATTCTCATGTGGCTGTACCCCATGATATTAAATTGTCTGATTTATTTTTCTTAGTTTTCATAAGCAGTATCTTTCCATTTAGTTTTTAAAATGATTTTAATGAATTCCCAGAGTTTGGGAAGCCTATTACAGACCAACCAAAGGCAGGTATAAGTTTAGGAGGTGGATAATACGACTTGGTACATGCCTCCACTCAAACAGTGAGGTCACTTTTCACATATGAGGATGTACTCCCACATGCCATGACTAGCTGAAGTCAAGTTCTGTGATTAAGCATTTGGGAACTTCCTGAGTTCCTTACAGTCATGTTCCTTAGCACATCTCACCTCTATTACTGTACGTGTTGCAATACATTTTGTTAGCTGGTAAGTTAAAAGAACTCTGAATATATTGGATTTTTCTACACAGAGATGAACATGTATTGATTTTCATTAGCTTGCAGGTTTTTCATCATATTATTTAGTCCACAGGCCAGGAGATCTCTTTATCTTATTGATTTTGATTCTTTACACCTCACAATGGGTCTTCAGTTGATGTTTTCAGGTCCTCAAATGGCCATGTAGTGTCCTTGCATCTACCAAGCCATGTCTTGATATTTTTAAAAACTCCAACCATGTGAAACCCACCCAGTTTGTTTTCTTTCTCTGTAGAAAGTAAAAAGAAGATATCTACAACTATAGCCATAAGTATTCACTGTGCAAGTGCTATATGAAGAAAGAAACTCAGATTGTTTACACATAGAAGCTAATATTCATTTTATATATATATATATTTTTTTTTTTTTTTTACTTTTTTTTAGTGTTTATTATTTATTTGGCTGTGCCAAGTCTTAGTTTCAGCAGATGGGATCTTTCAGTTTTGGCATGTGGGATCTAGTTCCCAGACCAGATTTAAACTCAGGCCTCCTGTCTTGGGAATGCAGAGTCTTAGCCACTGGACTGCCAGGGAAGTCTCTCATTTAAGAGAATTTTAGAGATTTAGATTACCTCAATCATATAAATAGTAGACGATGCCTTATTATATTTAATCCCACCTACATGCTTCATTTATAACTACTTTAACGACAGTAAAACTATGTGCCATGGAAATGGAGAACAAATATGTCAAAGTTCTTTAAGGTTTAAAAAGCACAATTTCAGTGTAAGATAGAAAAATATTTCAAGGAAGGTACAATTAGGCAGAACAGTCTTTCAGCTATCCCTTCCTCCACAAAAGATAAAAGTCCCCCAGTGCTGGGGAGGAGAAAAGAATTTTGAAAGTGTTAGATGATAAGGAAACTCCGTGCCAGCCTCCTCATTCCAGCCTGAGTCAGACTTTGACAGTCACTCGTGTGAGAATTTAGAGATCTTTGAGGCAGATAAGGTTTAGGAAAAAGTGAGCTTTGCAGAAGAGTTCTCTCAGTTGTCATGGTAAAATAGAGAAAATAAAGATCAGTGGGGTGTTTCTAGGTATGAGGAGGTTGGAGACTGCCTACAAGTTTCCCAGAGTGTGGTGGGAGACATCCCAAGGTCTGTGGCTCCTTGAGCCCATATGGATAGTGGTGGGATGGACGGAGCTCTCATGACAGGACAACAAAGACAGCTGAATCAGTCCCACCGAAGACAGGATGTATCCCAGCACATGGCCAGCCTGGAGTGAGACATGCTTAAGTGTCAGATGGGAGAAAACAGTATCATCTAAATGGAGAGATTAGCTGAAATCAAAACAAAGATGAAAGACATTTCTTGTTATAGAAAATGAAATCTCCCTGTTATAGAAATAGAATCAAAAGTTAAACCTCCCTATCGAGTAAACCTCTACACAAAAGTGGTAGAGAAGGAAAATGCTTTTATTTTTGAATAAGCATTAAACACAGAATTTGAGGCACATCATAAGCAATCTGCTTAGACACTGCAAAGACAGAAATTTCATTCTTTTGTATAGATAGGCAGATATAGTGAAGTGAAGTTGCTCAGACATGTCCGATTCTTTGCAACCCCATGGACTGTAGCCCACCAGGCTCCTCCGTCCATGGAATTTTCCAGGCAAGAATATTGGAGTGGGTTGCCATTTCCTTCTCCAGGGGATCTTCCTGACCCAGGGATTGAACCCGGGTCTCCCACATTGCAGGCAGACGGTTTACCATCTGAGTCACCAGGGAGAGTGAATCCATTGCTTATATGTTCCCAAGATAAATCCATACTGGTCACACATGTGCACACATGCATGCTAAGTCGCTTCAGTCGGGTCTGACTCTGTGACGCCACGGACTGTAGCCTGCCATGCCCCTCTGTCCATAGGATTCTCTAGGCAAGAATACTGGAGTGGATTGCCATGCCCTCCTCCAGGGGACATTCCCAAGCCAGGGATTAAACCCATGTGTCTTATGTCTCCTGCACTGGGAGGCAGGTTCTTTACCACTAGCACTACCTGGGAAATCCCATTAGTCATACATAGTTCATCCTAAATTTACCTGGTATTTGGGGGCCATCCAGAGACATTACTTTGCCAACAAAGGTCCATCTAGTCAAGGCTATGGTTTTTCCTGTGGTCATGTATGGATGTGAGAGTTGGACTGTGAAGAAAGCTGAGTCCCGAAGAATTGATGCTTTTGAACTGTGGTGTTGGAGAAGACTCTTGAGAGTCCCCTGGACTACAAGGAGATCCAACCAGTCCATTCTAAAGGAGATCAGCCCTGGGTGTTCTTTGGAAGGAATGATGCTAAAGCTGAAACTCCAGTACTTTGGCCACCTCATGAGAAGGGTTGACTCATTGGAAAAGACCTTGATGCTGGGAGGGATTGGGGACAGGAGGAAAAGGGGATGACAGAGAATGAGATGGCTGGATGACATCACCGACTTGATGGGCCTAAGTTTGAGTGAACTCCTGGAGTTAGTGATGGACAGGGAGCCCTGGCGTGCTGCGATTCATGGGGTCCCAACGAGTCGGACACAACTGAGCAACTGAACTGAACAGTTTATTGTGATCTAGTCAAAGGCTTTGGCATAGTCAATAAGGCAGAAATAGATGTTTTTCTGAAACTCTCTTGCTTTTTTCCATGATCCAGCAGATGTTGGCAATTTGATCTCTGGTTCCTCTGCCTTTTATAAAACCAGCTTGAACATCTGGATGTTCACAGTTCACTTACTGCTGAAGCCTGGCTTGGAGAATTTTGAGCATTACTTTACTAGCGTGTGAGATGAATGCAATTGTGCGGTAGTTTGAGCATTCTTTGGCATTGCCTTTCTTTGGGATTGGAATGAAAACTGACCTTTTCCAGTCCTGTGGCCACTGCTGAGTTTTCCAAATTTGCTGGCATATTGAGTGCAGCACTTTCACAGCATCATCTTTCAGGATTTGAACTAGCTCAACTGGAATTCCATCACCTCCACTAGCTTTGTTCGTAGTGATGCTTTCCAAGGCCCACTTGACTTCACATTCCAGGATGTCTGGCTTTAGGTCAGTGATCACACCATCGTGATTATCTGGGTCGTGAAGATCTTTTTTGTACAGTTCTTCTGTGTATTCTTGCCATGTCTTCTTAATATCTTCTGCTTCTGTTAGGTCCATGCCATATCTGTCCTTTATTGAGCCCATCTTTGCATGAAATGTTCCCTTGGTATCTCTAATTTTCTTGAAGAGATCTCTAGTCTTGCCCATTCTGTTGTTTTCCTCTATTGCTTTGCACTGATCACTGAGGAAGGGTTTCTTATCTCTCCTTGCTATTCTTTGAAACTCTGCATTCAAATGGGTATATCTTTCCTTTTCTCTTTTGCTTTTTGCTTCCCTTATTTTCACATCTCTTGAGAAACTTCCTTGCAGGTCAGGAAGCAACAGTTAGAACTGGACATGGAACAACAGACTGGTTCTAAATAGGAAAAGGAGTACATCAAGGCTGTATATTGTCACCCTGCTTATTTAACTTCTATGAAGAGTACATCACGTAAAATGCTGGGCTGGAGGAAGCACAAGGTGTAATCAAGATTGCCGGGAGAAATAATCAATAACATCAGATATGCAGATGACACCACCCTTATGGCAGAAAGTGAAGAACTAAAGAGCCTTTTGAAGAAAGTGAAAGAGGAGAGTGAAAAAGTTGGCTTAAAGCTCTACATTCAGAAAACTAAGACCATGGCATCTGGTCCCATCACCTCATGGCAAATAGGTGGGGAAACAGTGGCTGATTATATTTTTTCTGGGCTCCAAAATCACTGCAGATGGTGATTGAAGCCATGAAATTAAAAGACACTTACTCCTTGGAAGGAAAGTTATGACCAACCTAGATAGCATATTCAAAAGCAGAGACATTACTTTGCCAGTAAAGGTCCATCTAGTCAAGGCTATGGTTTTTCCAGTGGTCATGTATGGATGTGAGAGTTGGACTATAAAGAAAGCTGAAAGCCAAAGAATTAATGGTTTCGAACTGTGGTGTTGGAGAAGACTCTTGAGAGTCACATGGACTGCAAGGATATCCAACCAGTCCATCCTAAAGGAGATCAGTCCTGGATGTTCATTGGAAGGATTGATGCTGAAGCTGAAACTCCAATACTTTGGCCACCTGATGCGAAGAGCTGACTCATTGGAAAAGACCCTGATGCTGAGAAAGATTGAGGGCAGGAGTAGAAGGGGACGATAGAGAATGAGATGGTTTGATAGCATCACCGACTCAGTGGATATGGGTTTGGGTGGACTCTGGGAGTTGGTGATGGACAGGGAGGCCTGGCATGCTGCAGTTCATGGGGTTGCAAAGAGTCAGACATGACTGAGCAACTGAACTTAACTGGGGTCATCATCTGTGTTAGTTATTTAGCTTTAAAAAATGAAAATTTATATTTTTCATATCTCTATGACAGAAGTTTTTGCATTTTGGAGCCAGGTATCTGTGAAAGTTTGAACTCTTCCCTTCCACAGAAACCAGGAGATATGGGACAATCTGATTTGATGGTTATATTTCAAAAGAAAGGCTCCCAGCCACTTGAAAAAGACATTCTCAGTTTGTTAATTTTTAAGAAAATTTTAAAAAATATAACTACAAGTTTGACAGTTAAAATGTTCTAAGGGAGGGGAATACCTCCTGCCTTATTTTTAGTAGGGAGAATTAAGCCTCTTGCTAGCAGCCATTAAGCCTCCTGAGTATCAGCCTTAAGCCTGAGGGTGAAGGAAAGGAAAGGGAGAAACATTAAAAAGAAAAAAAAATGTGACTGTGTTTTATTCCAAACTCAGGCATCACTGAATTTTACTAAGTTTGCCTGATGCTAGACAAATGGGACTTTGGGATAGACATTAGGTTCAGTCTAAAGTTTGTCCTATGAAGTTGCTTCTGCCCACTACAGAGTTACACAGGTGTGCCCAGTTCCTGGGACCTAGGAACAGCTAGCCAGGGTCAGGAGAGCCAATTGGAGCAGCCTGACATGCCTCTGGATGATAGCTGCTTTTTCTCTATGTGCTACAACATTCAAAAGCTTGGGGACTCTTGGCCAATTACCATTGTCTCTTGGTTCTGCAGTGTCACTTTGCACATTTAGAAATGACATTAACCTGTGGTTACCACAGGGCTGGAATTTCAAGTGTTCAGTTACTATCTGAACACAAGGATAAGCAGCCATGATAGAGCAGCGGGAGGTTTGATGAACTAGGTACATCTTTGGGGGTACAGCTAGGTGTGTACACGATGCAGCAGACTGGGATTGTCAAAAAGTTTGAAGGAATTTGCTTATACCTTTCTCAAGGTGACTGTTTAGAGAATCCAGTTTGCCAAGAGGAAAACTAGTCAATATTTTCCAGATGTCACATCACCTTAGCACACACAGACAAGGTCTCTTGTTTATTCCTCATAATAGTACCAGGTAGTGGTGGCTGGAGATTGAGTGTCTCATGGTCACTCTGTATACCTGCATCTGATATTTTATTCAGTGCTAGCTTCTTGATCCCCAAGGATCTCCTCTTTCGTGGATCATGGTAAATTGACTCTGACAGCTTAAACTATGGGGGCTATCATCAGTGCAAGGGATATATACTGAAATGATCAAGGGTAGGTTTTAATTTGAGAACACATGAGTAAAGGAGTGAACTGTTTTTCTTTTAATTGGGATATAGCTGACTTACAATATTGTGTTTCAGGTATACAGCAAAGTGAATCAGTTATAAATATACATATGTCTACTCTACTTTAGATTCTTTTTCCATACAGGCCATTACACGGTATTAGACTTCCTTGTGCAATACAGTAGGTGCCTATTAGTTACCTGTTTTATACACAGTACTGTGTATGTGTCAATCCCATTTTCAAAATTATGCTTCTTCCTCTAAACCCCCATACGCTACGCTACGCTAAGTCACTTCAGTCGTGTCCGACTCTGTGCGACCCCATAGACGGCAGCCCACCAGGCTCCCCCGTCCCTGGGATTCTCCAGGCAAGAACACTGGAGTGGGTTGCCATTTCCTTCTCCAGTGCATGAAAGTGAAAAGTGAAAGTGAAGTCGCTCAGTCGTGTCCAACCCTTAGCGACCCCATGGACTGCAGCCTACCAGGCTCCCCCGTCCATGGGATTTTCCAGGAAAGAGTACTGGAGTTGGGTGCCATTGCCTTCTCTGTCTAAACCCCCATAACCATAAGCTTATTTTTTACATCTGTTTCTCTGTTTCTGTTTTGTAGGTAAGTTCATTTGTAGCCTTGTTTTTAGATTCCACACGTAAGTAATATCATATGATACTTGTCTTTGTCTTATTTCACTCAATATGAGATCTCTAGGTCCATCCATGTTGTTGTAAATGATATTATTTTATTCTTTTGGCTGAGTAATATCCCATTGGATACCTGAACCCCAATATTCATTGCAACACTATTTACAACAGCCAGGACATGAATGCAACCTAAATGTCTGTCAGCAGAGGAACGGATAAAGATGATGTGGTGCAAATATACAGCTGGTGAACTGTTTTTAAAGTTAGAAATGATGACCAAAATGAAAGCTCTTATCACTGGCATTTTGTTTTCCTGCTGCTGCTGCTGCTAAGTCACTTCAGTCGTGTTCGACTCTGTGAGACCCCAGAGATGGCAGCCCACCAGGCTCCCCCGTCCCTGGGATTCTCCAGGCAAGAACACTGGAGTGGGTTGCCATTTCCTTCTCCAATGCATGAAAGTGAAAAGTGAGAGTGAAGTCACTCAGTCGTGTCCCACTATTCGCAACCCCATGGACTGCAGCCTACCAGGCTCCTCCGTCCATGGGATTTTCCAGGCGAGAATACTGGAGTGGGGTGCCATTGCCTTCTCCATTTGTTTTCCTAGTGTCCATTTATTTGTATATTCAACACATTTCCTGAATGCCTCTCATGTGGCAGGGATTGTTACAGACACAAGGAATAAGATGATGAACCAGACACAGCCCTGGCCTTTAATCAACTCACAGCTTTGCAGGGGGAGGGGAACCTGTAAATAGATCCATTATAATGCAATAGGCAAATAAATACAGTAAAACCAACTAGAAAGATAGTAGTTAACATGTTTCAGAAACATGGGTATCTTCAGTGTTTACTCAATGCTACATTATTGTACTGTACTTTGCCTGATGAGTCAAATGTCCCAGTAGAAAAAAGTGGTTAAGATCTTTGAAATCGGGAGAATTCAGAACTGGATTTTTTTTGTTGTTGTTATTTTTTAATTTTTCACTCCCCTATTAGCCACATAGTCTTTTTTAAATAATAAACTTTATTTTTAGAGCAGTGTAGGCTTCACAGAAAAATTGACTGGAGAGGATGGAGAGTTTCCTTATACTGCTTGCCTCCACTCGTATGCATGCTAAGTTGCTTTAGTCATGTCCAGCTCATTGCGACTCTATGGCCTGTAGTCTGCCAGGCTCCTCTGTGCATAGGATTCTCCAGGCAAGAACACTAGAGTGGGTTGCCTTGGTCTCCTCCAGGGTATCTTCCTGATCCACGTATCTAACCCACATCTCTGTGTCTCCTGCACTGGCAGATGGATTCTTTATCATTAGTGCTACCTTGGAAGCCCTCCACATATATATGTCAGTTGCTCAGTCATGTCCGACTCTTTGCAACCCCATGGACTGTAGCCCACTAGGCTCCTCTGTCCATGGGGTTTTCCAGGCAAGAATACTGGAGCAGGTTGCCATTTCCTTCACCAGGGGATCTTCCCAACCCAGGGATTGAATCCAGGTCTCCTGCATTGCAGGGAGATTCTTTACCATCTTAGCCCACATGTGCATAGCCTTCCTCATTATCAATATCCTCCACCAGAGGGTATATTAGTTACAATTGTTGAAACTACATCAACACATTATTATCATCCTTTACATTATGGCTCACTATTGATGTTGTACCCTCTGTGGGTTTGGACAAGCTTATATAATAATGACAAGTATCCATCTTCATACAGAGTAGTTATAAAAATCTTCTGTATTCTGCCTGTTCCTCCCTCTTTCCTCCCTAACCCCTGGTAACAATTGATCTTTTATTTTCTTCATAGTTTTGTTCTTTCCAGAATGTTATACAGTTGGGATCATGAAGTATGTAAGCTTTTTTGATTGGCTTCTTCCACTTAGTGATAGGCATTTAAGTTTCCTCTGTGTCTTTCACCACATAGTTTTAATTCATTCTGTTAGTCCTTTTGAGTGAAGATATATCCATTATTTGTATAAACAGACACTCCTTCTAGCAATATGTAAAATGCAACTCTCAGATTTTATAATCTTTGTGTTTTCTTGAGCAGTACCGTAATTAAATCTAATTAAGTAGATTTATGGTTTGGAACACTAATGGTCATGAATAAATACATTTCCCTTGAAGCTATTTGCTCAATTTGTACTTTATGTCTTTTAACTTTCAATTATACATATTTAGCTTTATGCACCATTTATTTGTTTATTTGGGAAGAGGAGGGTTAAACATGAAATGATACACTCCTCCTATAGATCAGATTTTCTTGCAATTACCATCTGGTACCTTTGCTCTGCCACTTGTTTTGAATGGAGGACAATTGTAAGTAGTTTATTACAAATAATAATAGCACTATATTTTCTAGGCCAACAGAAAATTTCACAAAGTCAGAAGTGGAAAAAATATGTATAAGAAAAACAAATGGTTAAATGAGAGTTAGATTTAGACTTAGAAAAGCAGTGAAACAAAAACAAATACAAATGACCAATAAATATTAAAATACCTACCTAATTTAACTTCAGTGGTCATCAAAGAAATGTGGTGTCAAACGATATTCAGATGCTATGGTTTGCTATTATATTAACAGGACAAAACTTAGTTATCCAATGCTGGCCCTGATGAGGTGAAAGCATACATTGTTGGTAGCAATTAGATTGGTATGAATTTTCTGGAAGACAAATTGTTGTTATGTGTAAGATGATTCATAGAATTTATACTCTTTGGCTTAATAATTTCCTCTTAAGCATTTAGCTTACATTGCTGTTGTTCAGTCATTCCCAACTCTTTGAGACCCCATGAACTACAGCATGCCAGGCTTCCCTGTCCCTTCATATCTCCCTGAGTTTGCTCAAACTCATGTCCATTGAGTCAGTGATGCCATCCAATCATCTTATCCTCTTATAGGTCAGAAAGGGGAAAAAAGATTTGTATGTAAAGACGGTCATCATAGTATTTTTTAAGACCTTTGATCTGCTAGTTTAAATATTAATGATGAGACATGAATAATTTTAGAATATTACAGCACTGTACATCATCTATTTACTCCCTGAGTAGTTTTTGAATGGACTTGTGCCAGACAGTGTGTGAGGCCTTTGGAAGCATGCTTTCAGAGACTGATTAAGGAGACACAATGTTTAGAAGCATGAACTATAGAGCTCACTTGAGTATTGATCTGGTTCTGCCACTTTCTGATGTGTGTCTTACTCTCTGTTCCTGGATCTTTTCATCTGGTAAAATTGAATAACAAGGGAATCTACTTCATTAGGTAGTTGTGAAACTTAAGTGAACTCATATATTTAATGCCCTTAGAGCAATTCCTAACATAGAGCAACTAAGTAAGTGTTATTATTGTTCATTATTAGTATTGTGATTATAATAGGTAAGTGAAAACTACTTGACAATATGAGCTGATTTTTGTGAATCACTTCCACCCAAAGCATTAAATATAATATTTGCATGGGAAAAGGAAAGGTCCCTGATAGCTCAGTTGGTTAAGAATTTGCCTGCCATGTAGGAGACCCCGGTTTGATTCCTGGGTTGGAAAGATCCCCTGGAGAAGGGATAGACTACCCACTCCAGTATTTTTCGGCTTCCCTTGTGGTTCAGCTGGGTAAAGAATCTGCCTGCAATGTGGGAGACCTAGGTTTGATCCCTGGATTGGGAAGATCCTGAAAGAATAGACTAGAACATTTTGCTGAATGAGTCTTGATAATAATAATTGTATCAATATGAATTTTTAATCTACATAATTCACAATATAAAAAAATACCAATTTTCTCTGTTGTAACAAATCATTGAACTTATTTATACTTGGAGTTCCAGTACCACTATTGCCAGTATAAATGTGATCGATTAATTGCTCACTTTGTTTGGATTTATCATAGCTAATACAGGTGTTCTTTAAGTCATCCAGCATTTTTCCACTTACCTTTGATCCTTCTAAATGTTACAAAGAGATTAAGAATCATCAGTTCATCAAGAGAGGAGGCTGTATTGTCCTGGCTCTTCTTTTTGTTAGCATTAGCTGCTGAATCCTGCTTCCTAGTACCTCTTGTTGATCACATTTTTTTTTCCCTCCCAGAATATGTGCTAGAATAACACATTCTCATCTGTCTCCGGTCATTATTTCACTATTTTCATTCTCCATTCCTTTCCTTGTCTCAGAAGCCTTTCAGGGGCTCTCTTTCACTCTTTCTCTTGCTCTCTCTCTCACACAACACACAGACACACATTTCTGGTGACCTTTTGGAAGCAAAGGAAGTTTTAAATATTCTGCCCTGTTACCTGGAAAAGCAGAGGGCTCTTGGGAGCTGTCTCAAGTCCCCTTACCATGATAAGCCATGCGTGTCCTCCTCTTATGCGGCCACACCATAAGAGTGACTGGTGGGGCCTTCAGCCTGGCGAGTTTCAGCCAGGAATTTCTGTACAGATCTCCTCTACTACCACAACTCCAACCCTGACATCCTACAGTCCTGCTCCTTGGGACTCGGCATATTTGCATGAAAAGAAAAAAAATGCTTCTTTTTAAGTACTAGAACTTTTCTCTCTTAGACCTTAATGATTTCTGTGATTGAAAATAATCAGTGCCTTGCTTGTTGAAGGACTATCTAATGAAATGTATCAATTTTTCTATTCCTTTAGTTGAGATATATATTTACCCCTCAGGAATTTATTTATTTTATCTACTGAGTTAACTAGTGAGTTTGATGACTCCCTTGGACATGTTTGACATGATATTTGTCATGGCACCTTGAGGCAGGAAGGTATTTCTTGTAATTCAATTCTGAAAGCAACCAGAGGATACAGATTTACTTCCTAAAAGACATTGTAAAGATTCTGAAAAAGCATTTTCTTGTAACTAGTTTTCTGTGGGGCTTGTTTTTGTATTAACAAGAAGTAGAATAGGCAAAAGTGTAGGGATCCCTGCATATTCAATACTGGTGAAACTGCCATAAACCTGATTTTGTTAAGGGAATCAAGGTTTATTAGGAAAAAACTTACGTTATATGGGCCAATTGGCTTTTTAAGTATTTCATTTTCTGTTGAAGATTAGCTCAATTTTGGTTTTGTGTGTTTCATTGGTTTCTTGACAGTGTGTGCAGTCACTGTTGTGTAATTGAGTATTTGTTTAGGTCCTAGTTCCATAGGACCACATGAAGGAAATGATCTCAGTGCAGTAAGGGGTCCCAAAGCATACTTTTTGGAAGGAAATAATTTATTGACTCAGGGAAACACATTTTCTTAATTTAGAGTAAGATTCAAAGTTAACAGTTCTTTTCAGGAAAGTATTGTATTGTTTTGTTTCAATCTTGCTTGATAAGAATAACTCTAGTTTGAATTGCTGCACTTTAACGAGGATATTCAAATAAAAGTTTGGTCCTTTTGGTACATTAATCACAATTTGGAAAACACAAAAACAATTTATATAGAGCAGATGCCAAGTTGGCTTTCTAGAATTTATAAATAAACTTGTTGAAGTTTTAGTTCTGGTTATTCATTCAAAGTATCTCATGATCACATCAATTTTAAATATGTTAGAATTATAGGATTATAATAATCAAATATGCATAATGCCATCAATGCCATTTTCAAGTTATAATAATAAAATTAAATAATATTATCTCTCTTTTTTTAGATTTTAGGGACATTTGTATAATTGCTGAGAAGCCTAAGCAGGTTCTTCTTTCTCTTTTTACTATTTTAAATAGCCTTATGATTATAGATAAAATCTTTTGCTACTCTTGATGTATGTTTTCATGTAGTTATACATCTCCTTCTTTTTATCCAAAAAATAGAGCAATATTGACACATAGACACATCTCCATTTATTTTTTTATAATTTATTTATTTTATTTAGAGGCTAATTGCTTTACAATATTGTAGTGGTTTTTGCCATACATTGACATGAATCGGCCATGAGTTTACTGGGATGACCCAGAGGAATGAGATGAGGAGGGAGGTAGGAGAGGGAGTTCAGGATAGGGAACACATCTCCATTAAAAGCAGAGTTTGCAAATTGATTGAACACACAATATGTTAAAATTGGGAAATTTCTTATAAAACTTCAAATGACTTACTTATCTGAAAAACGTCTATACTCTGGTAACCTAGGCCCACATTCCTCTACTGAAGCACTGGTCTGAGCTGAGAAATAACTGCTACTTTTAGAGGAATTTCTACTGCCTTCACTTGTCACTTCCCTCTGACCTGCTTGACTCTCCCAGAGAAACTCTGAAGGCATTTTTAAATTGGAATTTCTGACTTTTATGGAAGAATTAATACAGTAGGTATTATAGGTTCCTTTACACCTCAAGAACTGTCACTCAGCAAATATCTTTCATAACAGTACCAAAGGATAGAAACTGAAAGAACTTGGATTTCCAAAACCCTTTTTCCAAGATGGCACCAAGCATCTAGTGAGAAGCTAAAGCATTTTATAAAATGTTCAGATGGTCCCAAATAGTCATATAGTAAAAATTGACTCATCTGAGAAACCAGTATGAGTTCATGTAGAAATACTGTCTTCTACATAAACTCAAACTCTCACAGAAGCCCAAAGATAGTTATTATAGTGCTAGTCACTCAGTCGTGTCCAACTCTTTGTGACCCTATGGACTGTTTCCCTCCAGGCTCCTCTGTCCATGGAATTCTCCAGGCAAGAGTACTGGAGTGGGTAGTCACTCCCTTCTCCAGGGCATCTTCCAGACTCAGGGATCAAACCTTGGTCTCCTTCATTGCAGGCAGAGTCTTTATCCTCTGAGCCACCAGGGCTGCAACCTAACACAGTTATTATATCCATTTTATAAATAAGATTCAGGGATGTCAATACCAAAGTGTAAATGAAGCTCATGGTAGTTTGTTTTTAAGCTTAGGTTGGTCTGGCTGCAAAGACTGGATGCTGATGTTATGTTTATATTATATTATGATAGACATAAGTCTTTCATAGTATTGAAAGACTTATGTCTGTCATTGACCTTGAAGTCAAATACTCTATAGAAAAGAATGTTAACACGGTGAACTTGAATGCAAGTTGTGTGTACTTATGCATGCCTGTGTATCTGCATCAGTATATATGCTGTACTTGAGAAGAGCTGTAATTTTCATTAGATTCTCAAAAGGGAACAGTGACCCAGAAAAAGGCTAAGAAATATGAATAATTGCATAATGCAGACACTTCTTAGAATTAGAAATAGTTGCTAAATTGGCTCCAGGCACAAAATATCTGTTTGCAATGTAATCTATTTGTCCTGCATAGACAAATCCTTCAGAGTTCTCCCTTTCCTCAGTGACTATAAAGTTTGATCACTTTTAACATTCAACTATCTCATTTTTTTTTAAAAAATGAAGAATAAACATAATTTTCTTCTGGTTAATGATATTAAGAACATTTCCACTGTGTAAGGAAGTCCATTTATAAATGATAAAACATCAGGGTAAGAATTCTAGAAATTCATTTTCATGAAAACATAATCATTACTCTTCCTTTTTTCCTATCTATCTCTTTATTTCCTCATTGAGCAATTTAGTCCAAAAGCAATTAGAAGGGGTCAAGTAAGATGACGGTCCACATCTGAGAGAGATGGGGGAGACCCAAGACATGTAAGGAGGTGTCCATGCCTGGAAGTGGTAACCTAACATAGAGTGTAGAAAAATGTGTAAAGAGAAGTCTAAGAGGCTTCTGTGTAAGAAGTCCGTGTAAGAATCCCAGTGATGTCTGACTCATGTAGGGTGTCTGGGTGCTAGAGTTTGAAAGAAGTGAGCAAAATGTCCCAAGAGGCAGCCTGACTCACAGTGTTGGAGCTCAAGCTGGATGAGAAACTTCTCCTTGTGAAAGATGCACCTGACTGAGGGTGCTGGCACCTTAGTTGAATGAGAAAAGTTTCTCTGTGTGGGAGTCAAAGCCCCCAAAGCTCAGTAAGAGCATCCATAGGAAGGGTGTCTTATTTAAGCCTGAAAGGAGTGAGAAGGATGTCTGTAGACTGGGGAAGCCTGGAGAAGGCTGTCAGAGTCTGAGCAGGCTGAGAATGTCTTTTGGAAGGACAACTATATGTGAAGTATTGAAGCCTGAGCTGGGTAATTGCCTGAGTTCAGTGATGAAGGCATCTACATGAGGAAAGGGTGGCAGTAATTATGGGAGATAGATTACATAAAGAAGGTTGGTAAAACCATTAAATGGATAAGAATTTTGGAAGCAGGCTTTTTACTTTTGAAAAAGATAATTACCATTATTGAAAGGGAGAAAATGAGAAAAAATTGTGTGGTGTTGGTTTGGAATTGAAGATATCAGTGTGAACTTGTGGTTTTCAGTGTATATTTATAGATACAGAAATGCATATAAGTGTAGGGGGGTGTGTGTGTATGTTCAACACATATTCACCAATTCTTTTCACTGAAAGGGTCTGGTAGCAATACCCCAATAGCAATGAGCACACTTAGCTCCCATATCTTGTCTTCTAATGACCACTCTCCACCAGAAAAATTCAAAGCTCTTTGCTGCTGCTGCTAAATCACTTCAGTCGTGTCCGACTCTGTGCGACCCCATAGACGGCAGCCCACCAGGCTCCCCATCCCTGGGATTCTCCAGGCAAGAACACTGGAGTGGGTTGCCATTTCCTTCTTCAGTGCATGAAAGTGAAAAGTGAAAGTGAAGTCACTCAGTCGTATGCGACTCCTAGCGACCCCATGGACTGCAGCCTACCAGGTTCCTCCATCCATGGGATTTTCCAGGCAAGAGTACTGGAGTGGGTTGCCATTGCCTTCTCCACAAAGCTCTTTGAGGAATGGCTAATTCCAGGTTCAGGCAAGGAAACTACAAGATGAACCTGGAATATCACGTCAAAAAAAAATACTCAAAACATTCTAGGACACGTTAGTCAAGTTAAAAGGATTCTTTCTAGTTAAATCCAAGAAATTTGAGAATTAAATAAATAATCACAATGATGAATCATATCCCTTGAATAAGATAGGGATCCATGAGACCACATAGTCACAAAAAATTTAAATAATTTGAGAGGCATAATATTTACATATTCTCTTTTTTTGGATTTATTATTTTTTATTTTATTTTATTTAACTTTACAATATTGGTTTTGCCATATATCAAAATGAATCTGCCACAGGTATACATGTGTTCCCCATGCTGAACCCTCCTCCCTCCTCCCTCTCCATAAAGTACCTCGTTAACAAATACTTTTTAACTTCAAAGGAGTAAGTTTTCATTGGAGAAGCCAGGCTGACACTACCTTAATCAAGTTAGCATTACTAGTCATGGAAAAAATCAAAACTATATATCACCTGATATGATACAAGAATAAAGCATCACTTTTGTGATATTCCTGCCAAAAATGCATAACCTGAGTGTATCTGTGCAGAAAAAGTCAGACAAATCCAGGTTGAAGATATCTGGCACCTAAATCTCAGAAGTTTCTAGATCACTAATGTCAAAGAATGTCAAGGAAATATAGAAAAACAATCCTCTCTCTTCTTCCCCTCCAGTGACACTCAGGAAGCAATGAAAAAAAACATCATTAAAGAAGCCACACTTATTATTTTATCTAAGAAAAAGTACACATGAACACAATTGCTTAACCTCTTTGGCACAATATTTTGGTGAAATTTATAAACAAGTATATACGACCCCATAGACGGCAGCCCATCAGGCTCCACCGTCCCTGGGATTCTCCAGGCAGAAACACTGGAGTGGGTTGCCATTTCCTTCTCCAATGTATGAAAGTGAAAAGTGAAAGTGAAGTCACTCAGTCATGTCCAGCTCTTAGCGACCCCATGGACTGCAGCCTACCAGGCTCCTCCGTCCATGGGATTTTCCAGGCAAGAGTACTGGAGTGTGGTGCCATTACCTTCTGCATAACTTAACATAGGATGTTTCTAAAGAACATTAATAAACAACTCACAACATAAAAAATGTAGCAAACTAAAAAAATCTGACAAACACAACTGTTCAACTTTCCTAGTGATCAAAGAAATGCAGATTAGAAGAATAAACACTATTGTCTGTCACATTGGCAGACGACGAACAAAAGCAGCTAGTATTGAGTAATGGCAAAAGTGGAAAATGGGCAAGATTATATCCTATTGATGAGTATTTACACTGATAGAAACTTTCAGAAGAAAAGTAACCACCATACCTCAAAAAATTCTTATAAATGTGTATATCATTTGACTTAACATCTTTATTAGTAATGTACGTTAATTAGGTAGTTGAGACTATATGCAAACATGCTTTCATAATAACATTTGTTAAGTGTGGTTTCTAATTGCAAACTTCTGTATTACTGTTTTGTTAAAACAGTAATAAATGTATTAGTTATACTAATACTAATAAATGTATTAGTTATAATACATATAATACATATAATAAATGTATTAGTTGTATATTACATAATAAATGTATGTAATAAAAATGTATTAGTTAATATATTTGATAGTGAAAAATGTTCATGATCCACTCTTTGGTTACAAAACAGTTTACATAATATACATAATATAAACCATTATTATTAAAATATGCTTATATAAGTAAGTAAATGTATTAAAAAAAGTCTGGAAATATATTCGCAAAATGTTAATGGTGATTATCTCTGAGCATTGAAATTTTGGTGATTTTAAATTCTTATTCTTTTGTTTACCTGTATTTGTTTTAAACTATGCTAAAATACTTTAGTACTCATATGATTAAAATTTATTAAAGCTCTATTATATGTACCAGATACTTAATGTAATTATTCTGTAGACTTTAAAGAATCATTGTAATTTTATCAGTTTACATTTTCCCTTAGAGAATACAGAATCCAATCTTATATTAGGTTTCTCTTTCACAGCATTTTTTCCTCAACTTATAAAGCCTGAAACTTTCTTAAGAAAAAGCCTATAACTTGTCTTAAGGCATTCCCATAAGTTGACTTAATCACACCAAACCTGTCAGAAACACTTAAGGAGTTTTATTTGTTTATTGGAGCTGCATGGTGTTTAAGAAAAGTGAAGTCAAAATAGAATGAAATTAACTAAATGCCCAAGATAGACATGGATGCCAATATGCCACATAGAACAGTTCCTGAGGTGACATGGGAATGTAAGAAAATTAGATACATTCATAATGGAGTAAAAAGTAAAGCAGAGATTCATGCTAAAGTAGCTCCTTGGAAAAGATTTACCATAGTTGTAGTCAAAGATGACTTCTCTATAAAATTAAAAATGTTTAAACTATTTCTTAACCTTCAAAATTTAGCCTCAATGTTTCTCCTTTTTTGAGATTTTTCTGACTCACCTAGATTTGTGGTTATTTCTAGGCATGCAAAAGTCCAAATTCTATTATGATGATGAGTGTCTGCTACCTGACCGTGAGGTGTGGACTGGGACTGGGCCCAAGACTGCATCATTCTCTTTGTAACCCCAGAAGATGCTACTGGTTCCGCATAAGAATGTAGGGAATGCATTTGAGTGAAAGCACAAAATGCATAAGAAAACAAGTATAAACCATCTCAACTTAGGAATCAGCAGAGCACCTGTCATCAACACTTGCACTAAATCAACAGATATGCCAAGTAATTTAGATTTAAAAAAAATTTTTTTAAAGTCTGAGACAGCAACATGGCTTTAATTTCAATACATGTATACACATACAGGCTTCCTAGGTGGCACCAGTGGCAAAAGAACCCACCTGCCAATGCAGGAGACAAAAGAGAAGGGTTTTATCCCTGGGGTGGGAAGATCCCCTAGAGTAGGATATGGCAACCCACTCCAGTATTCTTGCCTGGAGAATCACATGGACAGAGGGGCCTGTTGGGCTACAGTCCGTGGGATTGCACAGAGTCAGACATGACTAATGCACCTTAGTACATAACACACATACACACACACTCACACACTTTTTCAGACAAATTGTTTGAGGAAAATTGTACTGATCTTTATATAGTTTTATAGCACCAACCCCCTAAGTGACCAAATCTTTTATACCATATCAAAATATTTTATGAACCAAATCTACAGATGTACACTCCATTACCAATTAGATTAAGAGTCTGAGAGGGAACAAAAAATAGCTACCTTTTTGAATAACAGGACTGCTTGAAATCCATGTTTATTCCTTTGGATCCTTACAATGTTTCCAAGTGCTATTCAGGTTCTGGGTCTCTAAGGTAGAGTTCTGAGTCTTCAGTGCATAATGGAAAGAGGCCATCTTGCAGGACAGAAAGAGTAAAAGAAACACAATATCATGCAGTTTTAGGGGTTATACCTGTGAATTGCTGATTTCAATTTCCTTCCTTCCTCCCTCCCTTCCCCTCCTCCTCTGCCTACCCCTGACTCTGCCTCCCTTCACCTCTGCTCTTTTTTACTTCCTGACACCAACTGGTCAACTTCTGTCAACATTCCTGACAATCAATCACCAATCACTTCTGTCAACCAATCACTTGGTTTCTGTAGCAACTCATGCCCAGAACTTTTAAGTTGACTTTCACCCTACTCTATTTTGCTCAAGAAATTACTCAAGTTCTAATAAGAATAAGATAATTTAGTGTTAAGAAATGAATGTGCCTATTTCCACTTACTAGATTATAAACTCTGAGAAGGCAAGACCCCTTCTTGGCATGGAGTAGGCATATAGAAAATGCAGGCTGGCTGAATGAGTGAGTGAGTGGGAAAGCTGTTTTCCTCAGTTAAATGTTATCTTTTGCAATGTGCTTCTGCAAAACAACACACTCCCCCTAAAGGTGTAAAAAAGTGATGTTTCCCTCAATACTGTTTGTGAAATATTGATCTCATTGAATATTAGTATATAAGCTAAAATAAATTATGAATATTGCAAACAATTTTAAACAAAGCCACTCTCTCAAAAGGACACATCAAAGGATCTCATATACTCTAATCATGAATTTCTAAAATGGCTTATAGTATACAATACCTCTAAAATTTGTTTGACCATGCATCCTTTCTTGACAGACTAGTTGACAGGATGGTGTTTGAGGAACTGATTTTGGGATTCCTATCTTAAGTTATGACTGCAACAATAATAAATAATAAATCCATCTCTATTCAGCATTTGGAATGTGCCAAGCACTGACTGAGGTATTAATGTTATAGAGATAAATAAGCATGCATCTGCCCTTGAGGAGCACAAATGTACATAGAGCAGATAAATTGTGGTGTCACATTGCAAATGGATTAATAGAGGTATGAACTGAGTGCCCAGGGAACAAATATGCAGAAAGTGGCTGACCCAGCAAGAAACTAGGACTTACTGTAAAGAGAAAGGCAGTTAATTCATCAGCAGCTTCTCTTATAACAAGTGGTACCCAGGTACCCGGAGGGCCGCTGAATGAAAGACGGTCCTTCTTTAGAGCCATGAGTGGAGAAAGCAGAGCTGACACATTTGCTTCTTGCATTGGCCTGTGGCCATTTCTGACTTTCATGAGTGTACCCCTACCACCCTCATTTTAGGATGAGGAGTGGCTTAAAGGACAAGCTCTGGACAGTTTGATGACCAATGGCAGTGCAGGTTTTGCTTGAGTTGTTGCTTTTCCAACATGACTGCCACTTCTCTTGATAACGGAAACTGTTTTCATTAGGAGCACTACCCTTCCTCCACAACCCATCTAGGTGGTTCAGGTAGGCTCATGCTACTTTCTTTTCAAAGACTAACTACTCAGCACATTCTGTCTTCCTGTACACTGTGACTGACTCAGTCATGAGTCAAACTAAGGAGGCTTAATGTGGGTTCAAATGTAATGAATCTCAGGTGAAGGGGAAGCCCTCCATCTACTCGAGTTGAGGGTAATCTGAAGTTTCCAGGGCGGCTTTGTGGAACATGTAAGAGTAGTGCTCAGTGGTGGACAGAGAGGGACAGTGGGCATCAGTTTTGAGTATCTGGTCCCAGATTTGTTAGAAACTATTCTTGAGTTTCTCATTTATATAACCAACTACACTTCCTTTCCTTTTAAGCCCATTTTACTTGAGTTTTTCCCTTTTGCTGCAAGAAGTAGTTAACAAATTAACTAGCTGCTAAGTAGCTTTGGGCCTCTTGTCAAGTCCCAGTTTCTGAATAGGGAAGGGCCTCAGTCTCCCCATCTATATACTATAAAATAGTTGACCTGATATGTAGATTGCATACATTGGTTTAGAACATACCTCTTTTCTAATGAAAATATTATATCAATATATAAGACACATAAAGTAAAATGCTTTTATTGAATTAAAGTTATAGATTTCCCAGGCCTTTTTACCTACAGTAGATAACAATTTAAAATCAATAGACAGTATGCTCTCTTTTTTACTAGCTTTGGCATTCTATGATTCTGAATCTATGAGGTTTTGTTAATATCCATGTGAACATTTTACAGTGAAATTCATTTTGAAAGAGTGAAATACATTTTGAAGGCATGATTTTTAGTTAATAGGGGGATGGTGAGATGGCCCCTAATGCTTTTGATAGTGGTTATTAACTGTGTTTTATTTATACAAGATAAGACTGGCTGAGCAGGGAAATATCTGACATGTCCATTATTTTGTGTGTGTGGTTGACAGGTTCTACCAAGAGTTCTAACTCAAATGGTTGGGGAGCAGTTCCTTTTACCTTGTATGTGAGCAAGACCTTCATTTCTAAAATGGATTAAACCAATATGCTGAGTGATCCATTTATTCTTTTCACATCGCATTTGGATTTCATTACCAGAGAAGTCAAAAGGCCATTTTCATTTTGGACTCTGGAAAGGTCATTTGTTACTCATGTTTTTATTTCCCAGTTCTTAGTTTTGATGATGAGGAAGAAAAAAGAGAATGTTAGTAGTTTTGATTAGTCTCACCATGAATTCATTATTTTCTGACTATGCCTGCTGGGCTTTAGACTCTAATTGTATCTGTCAACATGGTAAAAAACATTTTGGGTTTAGGAGGACCACTGTAGAGTGTTTGATATTGCCATTTCAGAGAGGAAGCTTCTAATCTTTGGAAGCTTTTCTAAGCTTAAGATATCAAAAGTTCCATTACAGATCACTGACAAAACATAATAAATAAAATAACTTCTCACCATAAAAAAGATTAGAAAAATTTTCATGACTCATTATTTTAATGGATTAACCTTGGCCTCAACACTAGACAGTGAAAATTACTTAAACAGTGATAGATATAATAATTAACTTAATAACTCAGAGATTTCATCTATCTAAGGTATCATATTAACAATTTTGATTTCAAGTAAAGGGGCCTATATTTTGCTCTAATAAAATAAACTAAATTAATATTTCTGACATCTGATAAATGGCTTTAATTGTTTAAATCCTATCTTCATAATAACATATCTAATGCCATTATAGAAAAGTACTTGATAAAAGCTTCTGGTTATTAACATCCAGACAAGTTTATTGTTAGAAAAATAACTTAATATTAAAGTACTTAATAATTCAAATATCTTTTAGGGGACAAATAGAAGCAAAGTGGCTGCCAGTTGAGTGAAACCAATATTCTATAAAATGCCTATTACAAACAGAAGGCACAAGTACAATATATCTAATCTTCAAGTTTATTCTTAAAAGCAAAAGAACAACATTTCCTGAAAGAGGACAAAGAAGTAAACTTCCTAATTTTACATATTGCATTTTTTAAACCTGGAAGACCTGAAAGGGTATTTGAGACTACAACAATGGTCTATATTTTCTATAATCTTATTTTTTAACTAAGTTGAAAATATAGTCATAGCTTCTGAAAAAGTACTTCTCAGTTCAGTTCAGTTCAGTCTCTCAGTCGTGTCTGACTCTTTGCAACCCCATGAATCGCAGCACGCCAGGCCTCCCTGCCATCACCAACTCCCGGAGTTCACCCAGACTCATGTCCATCGAGTCAGTGATGCCATCCAGCCATCTCATCCTCTGTCGTCCCCTTCTCCTCCTGCCCCCAATCCCTCCTAGCATCAGAGTCTTTTCCAATGAGTCAACTCTTTGCATGAGGTGGCCAAAGTACTGGAATTTCAGCATTAGCATCATTCTTTCCAAAGAAATCCCAGACCTGATCTCCTTCAGAATGGACTGGTTGGATCTCCTTGCAGTCCAAGGGACTCTCAAGAGTCTTCTCCAACACCACAGTTCAAAAGCATCAATTCTTTGGTGCTCAGCCTTCTTCACAGTCCAACTCTCACATCCATACATGACCACAGGAAAAACCACAGCCTTGACTAGACGAACCTTTGTTGGCAAAGTAATGTCTCTGCTTTTGAATATGCTATCTAGGTTGGTCATAACTTTCCTTCCAAGGAGTAAGCGTCTTT
Source organism: Bos indicus x Bos taurus (assembly GCF_003369695.1). NCBI lineage: Eukaryota > Metazoa > Chordata > Mammalia > Artiodactyla > Bovidae > Bos > Bos indicus x Bos taurus. Next base: position 20,749,493 of record NC_040103.1, on the reverse strand, counting down.
TAATTTCATGGCTACAGTCACCATCTGCAGTGATTTTGGAGCCCCCCAAGATAAAGTCTGACACTGTTTCCACTGTTTCCCCATCTATTTCCCATGAAGTGATGGGACCGGATGACATGATCTTCATTTTCTGAATGTTGAGCATTAAGCCAACTTTTTCACTCTCCTCTTTCACTTTCATCAAGAGGCTTTTTAGTTCCTCTTCACTTTCTGCCATAAGGGTGGTGTCATCTGCATATCTGAGGTTATTGATATTTCTCCCGGCAATCTTGATTCCAGCTTGTTTCTTCCAGTCCAGCGTTTCTCATGATGTACCCTGCATATAAGTTAAATAAGCAGGGTGACAGTATACAGCCTTGACGTACTCCTTTTCCTATTTGGAACCAGTCTGTTGTTCCATGTCCAGTTCTAACTGTTGCTTCCTGACCTGCATTCAGGTTTCTCAACAGGAAGGTCAGGTGGTCTGGTATTCCCATCTTTTGAAGAATTTTCCACAGTTTATTGTGATCCACACAGTCAAAGGCTTTGGCATAGTCAATAAAGCAGAAATAGATGTTTTTCTGGAACTCTCTTGCTTTTTCCATGCTCCAGCGGATGTTGGCAATTTGATCTCTGGTTCCTCTGCCTTTTCTAAAACCAGCTTGAACATCAGGAAGTTCATGGTTCACATATTGCTGAAGCCTGGCTTGGAGAATTTTGATCATTTCTTTACTAGCGTGTGAGATGAGTGCAATTGTGCGGTAGTTTGAGCATTCTGTGGCATTGCCTTTCTTTGGGATTGGAATGAAAACTGACCTTTTCCAGTCCTGTGGCCACTGCTGAGTTTTCCAAATGTGCTGGCATATTGAATGCAGCACCTTCACAGCATCATCTTTCAGGATTTGAAAAAGCTCAACTGGAATTCCGTCACCTGCACTAGCTTTGTTCGTAGTGATGCTTTCTAATGCCCATTTGACTTCACATTCCAGGATGTCTGGCTCTAGGTGAGTGATCACACCATCGTGATTATCTGGGTTGTGAAGATCTTTTTTGTACAGTTCTTCTGTGTATTCTTGCCACCTCTTGACTGATATTTAATTTTTGCAGCTTCTGGTAATACTCTAAATTCAGTTCAGTCCAGTCATTCAGTGGTGTCCAACTCTTTGCAATCCCATGGACTGCAATGCACCAGGCCTCCCTGTCCATCACCAACTCCCAGAGTTTACTCAAACTCACATCCATTGAGTCAGTGATGCTGTCCAACCATCTCATTCTCTGTCATCTCCTCCTCTGATCTTCAATCTTTCCCAGCATCAGGGTCTTTTCCAGTGAGTCAGTTCTTCACATCAGGTGGCCAAAGTATTGGAGTTTCAGCTTCAGCATCAGTCCTTCCAATGAATATTCAGGACTAATTTCCTTTAGAATGGACTGGTTGGATCTCCTTGCAGTTCAAGGGACTCTCAAGAGTCTTCTCCGAACCACAGTTCAAAAGCATCAATTCTTCAGCACTCAGCTTTCTTTAGAGTCCAACTCTCACATCCATACATGACCACTGGAAAAGCCATAGCTTTGACTAGACAGACCTTTTTTGGCAAAGTAATGTTTCTGCTTTTTAATATGCTGTCTAGGTTGGTCATAACTTTTCTTCCAAGGAGCAAGCATTTTTCAATTTCATGGTTGCAGTCACCATCTACAGTGATTTTGAAGCCCCCCAAAATAAAGTCTGTCACAGTTTCCACTGTTTCCCCATCTATTTGGCATGAAGTGATGGGACTGGATGCCATGATCTTAGTTTTTTGAATATTGAGTTTTAAGCCAACTTTTTCACTCTCCTCTTTCACTTTCATCAAGAGGCTCTTTAGTTCTTCTTCGCTTTCTGCCATAAGGGTGGTGTCATCTGCATATCTGAGGTTATTGATAATACTCTATAGTCAATACTTAAAAGATACATAGTAATTTTAGAATCTATCTGTAAATGAGTGGCATTTTGCATGTTCACTGTTTTAAAAATTTTTAAGTGTTAAGAAGAATATTTTTGTTAATAGCCAGTTTGCCCATGTTTATATATTTTATACTTTGAGATTTACCAAGGGATGTTGCATTTTGGACTATCATGATATATGTGTTGCTACTAGAAAGTGCATAAAAATATACTTTTTCAATATAGTCATGGTGAAATAAAAATGAACTTACTGGGGAAATACAGTCAACATTTTTACATATGATGTATTCATAAATCAACAAAGATTTAATATGTATATATTTATATATTCATTTGACAGTACCTACAACATAATAGGTGCTTAGTAATGTTAATTATGATCACGATGATTATCTATGCATTTAATTATTCTTTCATTTTTCAAAAAGCTAAAGCTTTTTATTTAAAAATATAAGTTTCCAGTGTAGTCCCAGTGTTTTCTAAATGTTTCTGTCTCATTGGTCTCAAACTGGTTGGGAAACTTTCTAAAAAAGCACACTAAGATCAATGCAGCAGAAGATAATAAATCTGTCAAAGCATGCGAGCAGTGTTTGCTGCCAGTCCAGTGTTTCTCCTAGTATACTTTCTTCTCTCTACTTAGAATTGCCCTTTCCCCCACCACTTTTTGCCCCATGGGTTCCCTCAAGTCCAACTCAAATACCAGCCTTTTACAGAGTAAAACTGGTGGCTCAGATGGTAAAGAACCTGCATGCAGGAGACCCAGGCTCGACCCCTGAGTCAGGAAAAGTCGGCTGGAGAAGGGAATGGCTACCCACTCCAGTATTCTTGCCTGGGAAATCCCATGGACAGAGGAGCATTTGTGGGCTACAGCCCATGAGGTCACAAAAAGTCAGACACGACTGATGACTAACACTTTCACTTTTCACAGAGGTTAACTGCTATTTGTTGCCTCTGTCATATCTCTAGTATCTCTAACGTGATAGACTGTAGGTATAGTGCTTCTATAATCATTTGTTTATTTTACCTGTGTTGCTGCCTTTCCTAGTATGTATGTGCATGTAGACAGGCCTGCACACACTCACAAATACTCATGTATCTCAAAAACATGATTTCGTGTATATAATATGATCAAGTGCCACATTTAATTGAATTTGATGTATGTACATGAACTTTGAATGAAATAAAAGATAATTAGAATAGTGATGATCTGTCAGGAGTGGAATACATAGTCTATGTAGTTTTATGGAGAATATTTACAAAAAATTCTCTACAAGGGATATTATATAGGCTTGCCTTCTTTTTGTTCGTTTTATTTGTTTATTTGTGTGGCTGTGCTGGGTCTTTGTTGTGACACTAAGGGTAATTTAGTTGCAGCTTTAGTCGCAGCATGCAAACTCTTAGTTGTGGCATATGGGATCTAGTTCCCTGACTAGGGATCAACCCTGAGCCCCCTGAAGTCAAAATGCAGAGTTTTAGCCCCTGGACCACCAGGGAAGGCCCAGTTCCTGCTTTCTTGACTGTTATTTTAAAGTGCGCTAATTAGATGGAGTCAAAGAAAATGAAAGCATGTCATAAAAACAGATAATAAAGAATACATTTTAAATTAAATGCAAATTAACTAATTATATTAATTAAATGCAAATACACATTTTAAATGTATGCTCTTTTATGTTTTTATGACGGGCTTTCATTTTCTATGACCCCCTCTAATCAGTGAACTTTATATATGTAATTTATATATTACATATATATAAATTATATGTGTATATATTAATGTATATATGTAATTGTATAGTTACATAGGGCTTCCTGATAGCTCAGTTGGTAAAGTATCCACCTGCCATGTGGGAGACCCCAGTTCTATTCCTGGGTTGGGAAGATTCCTTGGAGAAAGGAAAGGCTACCCACTCCAGTATTCTGGCCTGGAGAATTCATAGTCCATGGGGTTGCAAAGAGTCAGACATGACTGAGCGCCTTTCACTTTCATATAGTTACAAAGGGATAAATGATGTGACTGCAAAGATCAAAGTTTTAAAAGGTAGTGATAACACTCGTGCTACCAAAAAACTTCATTTCTCTCTGTCTTGACACTCTATTCTCACTGATGCTGCTGATTCAATTTTTTTTCCCCTTCTACAAACTATCAGTCTTTTCTACATTGTTATCCCCACCACTAGCTGCTGTGTGCTCCAATTCATCCTTCACATTACTACAAATGACAGGATAAAATAGAAATGAGGGCCAGCAATGATGGAGTAGCTGGGACTTGCATCTTACTGTAAACAACTCGAAAAGTGGGAAAAATAAATGACAAGATATTTTTCAGATACTAGGCATTAGGCAGCATAGGACTACAGTCCCTGATAGAGGGAACACAAACCACATGAGCCCTGAGACAGCCTTGTGTTTCAACCTTGAGGCACTTCCCAGACAATGGTGAAGTAACAAGAATCAAAGGCAAAACATGAAGTTTTTTTATTCTAATTGGATTAAAGAGAGAAAAACCAAAGTCTGAGAAGTTTAAAGAAGCTGCAAATTGTAGGCAAGCATAACAGAGAAGAGGAAGCTACACATTGAAATGTTCCAGAAATCTGCATAGGTTTTCTATAGTCTATCACTCTATGTCAAGCCGCATATAAAATGGTGAATGAAACTGGGCCAAGAACAACCAGGAAAATGAAAATAGAAAAAAAAACCAGAACTCACATTTGACGGGAGGATTTTTGAGTTCAAAGCAGCCATAATGGAGAATCTTTTTTTAATATTTATTCATTTGGCTGCATCAAGTCTTAGTTGAGGCATGCAGGATCTTCGTTGCATCACGTGGGATCTTTCCTTCTGGCATATGGACTCTCTTGTTGCAGCATGCCAGCTTAGTTGCTCCTCAGCATGCAGGATCTTAGTTTCCCAACCAAGGTTGAAACCCATGTTGCATTACAAGGCAGATTTTTAACCACTGGACCATCAGGGAAATCCCGGGAGAATCACTTTTTTAAATTAATGCTTTTTGCAGAGGCCAAATGAGGATCATATCTAAGGAGTAGTGCTTTAAATATGTCCCAATGAAGATAAAGAAACAAGACTTTAAAAGGACTAAACTAACCCTCAGGTAAATGAACTGCCTACCAAAAAGAGTGATCTTATTCTTTGAAAGAAGACAACAGAACTCAACACTCAATAATGTAAATAAAATTCAAGATATCCAGCATCCTATTAAAATATTAAACACAAAAAAGGAACATGGTATCCCAAATAAGGAAAACAAGTCAATAAAGACAGTCCCATAAAAGGTAGAGATAATGGAATTAGCATATGAAGAATGAAATATGCCTGTAATATGTATACTAAATATGCTCAAGGTTTTAAAAGAGAAAATCAACAGAATGAGAAGACAAAGAGGTAAAAGGAAGCAAATGGAATTTCAGGATATGAAAAATTTATTATCTAAAATGAAACATTTATGTGATCAAGCTAAAAGAAATTTAGGCATGAAAAAAAACAAAATTAGTGAACTTGATTTTATAAAACCATTGAAACTGAAACAAAAAGAAATGAAAAAGAACATCTCCTTGGTGACATTCAGGACAACATTAGTCAGTGTAACATGGAAACATAGGGATACAAAAGTTTAACAAAAAATTATTAAAAAATTATTAACTGAAAATTCTCAAATTTGACCAGAACAACAAAACCACAGATTCATGAAGCTCTGTGAACCTGATGCATTATAAATCAACAAATACTCTAAAACACATCATAATTAAAACTGCTAAAAATGAATGCCTTTTCTTACTTTACAAATGCTGATTAATTCCATTTAGGAACAAGCAAGATTATCACAAATTTCTCATCAAAATCTATGCTAGTCAGGACCCAGAAGGAATTAAGAGGCTGAGCCAAAGCAAAAACAGCACCCAGTTGTAGATGTGTCTGCTGGTAAAAGTAAAGTTCAGTTCAGTTCAGTTCACTCAGTCGTGTCCGACTTTGTGACGCCATGAACTGCAGCACGCCAGGCCTCCCTGTCCGTCACCAACTCCCAGAGTTTACCCAAACTCATGTCCATTGAGTCAGTGATGCCATCTAACCATCTCATCCTGTCATTCCCTTCTCCTCCTGCCTTCAGTCTTTCCCAACATCATGGTCTTTTCAAATGAGCCAGCTCTTCGCATCAGGTGGCCAAAATATTGGAGTTTCAGCTTCAACATCAGTCCTTCCAATGAATACCCAGGACTGACTTCCTTTAGGATGGACTGGTTGGATCTCCTTGTAGTCCAAGACTCTCAAGAGTTTTCTCCAACACCACAGTTAAAAAGCATCAATTCTTCTGCACTCAGCTTTCTTTATAGTCCAACTCTCACATCCATACATGACCACTGGAAAAACCATAGCCTTGACTAGATGGACCTTTGTTGACAAAGTAATGTTTCTGCTTTTTAATATGCTGTCTAGGTTGGTCATAACTTTCCTTCCAAGGAGTAAGCGTCTTCTAATTTTATGGCTGCAATCACTATCTGCAGTGATTTTGGAGTACGATGTTGTAAAGAACCATATTGCCTATTATACAGAGTGAAGTAAGCCAGAAAGAAAAACACCAATACAGTATACTAACGCATACCTATGGAATTTAGAAAGATGGTAACAATAACCCTGTATGAGAGATAGCAAAAGAGACACAGATATATAGAACAGTCTTTTGGACTCTGTGGGAGAGGGCGAGGGTGTGATGATTTGGGAGAATGGCATTGAAACATGTATAATATGTGAAACAAATCGCCAGTCCAGGTTCAATGCATGATACAGAATGCTCAGAGCTGGTGCACTGGGATGACCCAGAGGGATGGTATGGGGAGGGAGGTGGTGGGGGGTTCAGGATGAGGAACACGTGTACACCCGTGGTGGATTCATGCTGATGTATGGCAAAACCAATACAATATTGTAAAGTAATTAGCCTCCAATTAAAATAAATACATCTATATTTTAAAAAAAAAGAACCATATTACTTACAAACCTGGAATGTTAGGTCCATGAATCAAGGAAGATTGGAAGTGGTCAAAGAGGAGATGGCAAAAGTGAACATCAATATTTTAGAAATCATGAACTAAAATGGACTGGAATGGGTGGATTTAATTCTTATATCTACTACTGTGGGCAATAATCCCTTAGAAGAAATGGAGTAGCCCACATAGCCAACAAAAAGAATCCAAAATGCAGTACTTAGGTGCAATCTCAAAAAGGAGAGAATGATCTCTGTTTGCTTCCAAGGCAAACCATTCAATACCACAGTAATCCAAGTCTATGCCCCAACCACTAATGCCGAAGAAGCTGAAGTTGAATGATGCTATGAAGACCTACAAGACCTTCTAGAACTAACACAAAAAAAGATGTCCTTTTCATCAAAGGGGATTGAAATGCAAACGTAGGAAGTCCAGAGATACCTGGATGAAAGGCAAGTTTGGTCTTGGAGTACAAAATAAAGCAGGGCAAAGGCTAATAGAGTTTTGAAAGAGAATGCACTGGTCATAACAAACACCCTCTTCCAACAACACAAGAGAAGACTCTACACATGCACATCATCAGATGGTCAACACCAAAATCAGATTGATTATATTCTTTGCAGCCAAAGATGGAGAAGCTCTATATAGTCAGCAAAACAAGACCGGGAGTTAACTGTGGCTCAGACCATGAACTCCTTATTACCAAATTCAGACTTAAATTGAAGAAAGTAGGGAAAACCACTAGACCATTCTGGTATTACCTAAATCAAACCCCTTACAATTATAGAGTGGAAGTGACAAATAGATTCAAGGGATTAGATCTGATAGACGGATTGCCTGAATAACTATGGACAGAGGTTTGTGACATTGTACAAGAGGCAGTGATCAAGATCATATCCAAGAAAAAGAAATGCTAAAAGGCAAAATGGTTGTCTGGAGAGGCCTTGCAAATAGCTGTGAAAAGAAGAGAAGTGAAAGGCAAAGGAGAAAAGGAAAGATACACCCATTTGAATGCAGAGTTCCAAAGAATAGCAAGGAGAGATAAGAAAGCCTTCCTCAGTGAACAATGCAAAGAAATAGAAGAAAACAATAGAATGGGAAAGACTAGAGATCTCTTCAAGAAAATTAGAGATACCAAGGGAACATTTCATGCAAAGATGGGCACAATAAAGGACAGAAATGGTATGGACCTAACAGAAGCAGAACATATTAAGAAGAGGTGCCAAGAATACACAGAAGAACTAAGAAAAAAAGATACTAATGTCCCAGATAAACATGATGGTGTGATCACTCACCTAAAGCCAGACATCTTGGAGTGTAAAGTCAAGTGTGCCATAGGAAGCACCACAGTGAACAAAGCTAGTGGAAAAGTGAATTAGTCACTCAGTCGTGTCCTCATGACCCCATGGACTGTAGCCAGCCTGGCTCCTCCATCCATGGGATTTTCCAGGCAAGAATGCTGGAGTGGGTTGCCATTTCCTTCTCCAGAGGATCTTCCTGACTCAGGGATGGAATCCAATTCCCTGCATTTCAGGAAGACTCTTCACAGTCTGAGCCACCAGGGAAAGGTAAAGCTAGTGGAGGTGATGGATTTCCAGCTGAGCTATTTCAAATTCTAAAAGATAATGCTGCTAAAGTGCTGCACTCAATATGCCAGCAAATTTGGAAAACACAGCAGTGGCCACAGGACTGGAAAAATAAGTTTTCATTCCAGTCCCCAAAAAGGGCAATGCCAACGAATGTTCAAATACTGCATAATTGCACTCATTTCATATCCAAGCAAAGTAATTCTCAAAATTCTCCGAGCCAGCCTTCAACAGTACATGAACTCAGAAATTCCAGATGTTCAACCTGGATTTAGAAAAGGCAGAAGAACCAGAGATCAATGGCAACATTCATTGGATGAGAAAAAGCAAGAGAATCCCCCCAAAATATCTACTTCTGTTTCATTGACCATGCTAAAGCTTTTGTCTGTGATATACAACAAGCTGTGGAAAAGTATTCAAGAGATGTGAATACCAGACCACCTTACCTGCCTCTTGAGAAACCTGTATGCAAGTTAAGAAGCAACAGTTAAAACTAGACACAGAACAACAGACTGGCTCCAAGCTGGGAAAAGAGTACATCAGGGCTGTGTGTTGTCACCTTGCTTATTTAACTTATGTGCAGAGTACATCATTTGAAATGCCAGGCTAGATGAAGCACAAGCTAGAATCAAGATTTCTGGGATAAATATCAAAGTCCTCAGATATGCAGATGATACCACCCTAATGGCAGAAAGTTAAGAGGAACTAAAGAGCCTCTTGATGAAGGTGAAAGAGGAGAGTGAAAAAGCTGGCATAAAACTCAACATTCAAAAAACGAAGATCATGGCATCTGGTCCCATCATTTCATGGCAAATAGATGGGGAAACAGTGAAAACAGTGACAGACTTTATTTTCTTGGGCTCCAAAATCACTGTAGATGGTGACTGCATCCACAAATTAAAAGACATTTGCTCTTTGGAAGAAAATCTATGACTAAACTAGACAGTCTATTTAAAAACAGAGATATTACTTTGGCAACAAAGGTCCTTATAGTCAGTCAAAGCTATAGTTTTTCCAGTAGTCATGTATGGATGTGAGGGTTGAACCATAAAGAGGGGTGAGTCCCAAGGAATTGATGCTTTTGAACTATGGTGTTGGAGAAGACTCTTGAGAGTCCCTTGGACTGCAAAGAGATCAAACCTGTCAATCCTAAAGGAAATCAGTCCTGAATATTCATTGGAAGGACTGATGCTGAAGCTCCAATACTTTGGCCACCTAATGTGAAGAGCCACCTCATTAGAAAAGATGCTGATTCTGGGGAAGATCGAAGGCAGAAAGGGATGACAGAGGATGAGATGGTTGGATGGCATCACTGACTTAATGCGAATTTGAGCAAGCTCCTTGAGATGGTGACGGACAGGGAAACCTGGCATGTTGCAGTCCATGGGATCGCAAAGAGTAGGACATGATTGAGTGACTGAGCAACAACTACAGGTAATAATAGAACAATAAAATGAAATAGCTAAAATCTACATAATTAACATAAAAGAAATCAAGTAGTGAGAAAATGAGTAAAACTGAACGATGGGACAAATAGAAAATAATATAAAAATGATAATTTTGACCTCAAACATATAAATAACTAATTAATATATAAATAGTTTTAGCATTTTAATCAAAATATAGGGGTAATTAGTTTGAATTAAAAGCAAGATCCAACTATGTATTATCCATAAGAAACCCACTTTAATACAAGACATCTGTAGGTAAAAGTATGAAAATGATATCAAGTACTTATTTTTAAAAAGAACTGCAAAGGCTATATTAATGTCAGACTAATTTCTCTTCTGTTCATACTTCACTGAGAGTTTTGTCAAGAATCACAGTGGTGTTTGGCTAAAGGCTATTTCTGTACCTAAATATGGCCAAAGGATTTTCAACAAAATTTCAAGGGAATTTGAAGAGATAGGTTGGAGTTTTCAACCAATGATGCTGGAACAACTAGATATTCACATCAAAATAAATAAATAAATAAATAAAGCATTTCCCTATCTCAAACTATATAGAAATTCAAAATAGATAGTAAATATAACAGTTAAATTCATAATGTGTCTATATGTTAATATTGTGTCCCTGGAACAAGCAAATGTGTTTTTATAGGATAAAAAACAATCATGGATTATTTTAAAAATTGATACATTCACAGAATTACAAATCAAAAACTGCCTTTTGAAAGATACAATTATGAAGATAAAAGGGCCAGCAAATTTGATAACCTAAAAGAAACAGATAAATTTCCATAAATATGCAACTTACCAATGTTAAATCAAAAATAGAAAATGTCACCAGACTAATAAGGAGATTGAATCAGTCATCAAAAACCTACTAACAAACAAAAGTCCAAACATGCTCCTGATTGTATTTTTTTCAATATTTATTATTTCTAGTGTGACTTTCATACTTTCAGTTATTTAAGTCAAATTTTTTATCTCCTAATTTTGTCAATCTCCTCTTTTCTCTAAATCTCTTTTGGACTTCTGTTTATAAACAACAATGCTAAAGTTTTTAGAGTATATAAAATTTTCTCAAATCTCTTGCTCTTTCCCCATTTCCTTTTGTGATGCATGTTCTTCATCTGTACTTTTCTTAACCCTACCAAATTACTGAATGAGAGAAGCCTCTTTTTTTTTTTTTTCATGTATAATTCTATGTGAGAGGGTATAGTACTTAGACAATGTTTAGTACTTAGATAGCATTTAGATAGTATTTACTATCTAAATATACAAGAAACAAGTGTGTGGTCTTAGATGCTCTGTCACTAAGTCTATTGTGACACCTTCTCTTTAAGTCTCCCTGGGACTTAAAGTTGGTCCTTGACTCAGCAGTTCAGTGAGGCTCACAGTGAAGTAACTGACATCATAGGTTCTGTACTGTGGTCTGAGAATCTCAGCTTTTTTTCCATTCTCCTCACTTCACTTCTAGCAGTCCTCTACAGATGTCTGATATTTGGTGATAAATTAGAAATATCAGAAAATAATGAAATGAGATGGTCTCTCAGGTCATGTCCTACTCTTTGTGACCCCATGGACTATAGTCTGCCAGACTTCTCTGTCCATGGAATTCTCCAGGCAAGAATATGACATAGAGTTTTCATTCATATTTGAAATATTATATGAAAACAGAGAATTACAGTTGAATATTCAGGTGTTTCAGAATAATTCACAATTTGGAAACATGAGGACAGACACTCAGATGCCTGATTAAAAAAACAATTAATCTGGCCTTGTATCAGCCAGAGTAAGTGTTTCAATATTCTGTTATTTTTTTTAAGCATATATTAAAACTACGTCCTTGTGAATATATCCTTTATCTTAGGAATGAAAAGTCAGTGTCCTTAAATGTTGGCACTTTGATTAGTATTCTTGTTAGCATACTGGAGGAAAAATTTATTTATTAAAATTATTATAAAAATTTAAATGATTTGTATTTAGTTTTAATCAGTTAGACTCTAGCTTATACATTAAGGGGGAAGAGTTATTTTTTTCTCTACTAGTAAGCGATGGTTATTCCTCAGATGTGGGACAGGAAGCTCTCACAGTATCTGTTAGATCTGATTAGCTACTGCTAAGTCATTTCAGTCGTGTCCGACTCTGTGTGACCCCATAGACGGCAGCCCACCAGGCTCCCCCACCCCTGGGATTCTCCAGGCAAGAACACTGAAGTGGGTTGCCATTTCCTTCTCCAATGCACGAAAGTGGAAAGTGAAAGTGAAGTCCCTCGGTTGTGTCCGACTTAGCGACCCCATGGACTGCAGCCCTACCAGGCTCCTCTGTCCATGGGATTTTCTAGGCAAGAGTACTGGAGTGGGGTGCCATTGCCTTCTCTGAAATATGACATCAAGAAATAGATCAAACTATAAATTGTGGTGGAAACCACTGGGTTTTGTGTTCAATTTGTCTTTCCTGCCTACTGCCCACACTTTTATAAGTGTAGGCTCAAGGCAACCTTGTTTCATCAGACTTCAGCTTACTTATGAAGAATGCAAACCTGATCAAACTTGGGCTGATCAAATATTCATTCCCATAATTCTGGAATTAATTGAAGAGCAGATGTAACCTGGCAGGCTACAGTCCATGGGATCGCAAAGAGTTGGACATGACTGAGCAACTGAGCAACACACACACAAACTCAGGAGCAGTGATGAAGCTGTTTACTTTCATGTACAATGAAGATCTATACAGAGAACAAAAATGAGAGATGGAGAAAAATATTCCCTGGATTGCTAGAGTGTTCTATTTCTTGTTTTGTTTTTTTCCCTTCCTATAGTCCAGATAGAAACTGAACTTTGGGTTACTTGAGAGCCCAATATTTCTTTATAAATGATGACTGCCTTATATTGATAATAATATACTCCCAATGCTTTTATTTCTATTCATTTTCCTTTTGCATCATTCTGTTGCCACTTCATTAAACCAGTAGAAGTTAGTTCTGTTATTGTCCACCAGAATCCTAATTAATATGATATCCACACAATTTGAGGAAACATAAAATGAAGTAACTTGTTACTTTTGCTAAGCAAAGGAATATACAACAATAAAAGGCACTACAAAGCAATTTAGAGATTTACATTTGAGTATTTCTCTGGTAAGAACAGATTTGGGCAGAGGAGAGGAGAGAAATACAACCTAATTATTTTTACAAGCACAAATTTGTTCTGCTTATATAAGTCAGAACCAATGATTCACGAGCGTACATGATTCAAATGAATTTATTATTATAAAGTAATATTGACTCGTGTTCTAAGTCCAATTGTAGAAGAGCAGATTTTGTGTGAGTTGTAATACTGTATTTACTCCCACTCCCTGCCCTCTAGGACCAAGGCTACTGTAGTCCTTGAAAAGCCATGTATGGGACCCACATCTACCCCTTTATGTTGAAGTAGAGGAAAGACTTCTCTGTTTCTGTAGTGGTAAAGGGCTGTCTAAGTTTTATGCTATTTTTCTGGGATGACCAGGAATCCATCAGATTTCCTTAGGGATATTCACATACACTGGTAGGAATGTGATAACCTCAGGAGTTCAGTTCAGGCTCTCGGTCGTATCCGATTCTTTGTGACTCCATGGCTGCCCTGTCCAACACCAACTCCCAGAGCTTGCTCAAACTCATGTCCATCGAGTCAGTGATGCCATCCAACCATTTCATCCTCTGTCGTCCCCTTTTCCTCCTGCCTTCAATCTTTCCCAGCATCAGGGTCTTTTCCAAGGAGTCAGTTCTTTGTATCAAGTGGCCAAAGTATTGGAGTTTCAGCTTCAGTATCAGTCCTTCCAATTAATATTCAGAACTGATTTCCTTTAGGATGGACTAGTTTGATCTCCTTGAAGTCCAAGGACTCTCAGAGTCTTCTTCAACAACACAGTTTAAAAGCATCAATTCTTCAGCACTCACCCCTGTTTATGGTTCAACCCTCACATCCATACATGACTACTGGAAAAACCATAGCTTGGACTCGATGGACCTTTGTCAGCAAAGTGATGTCTCTGCTTTTTAATACGCTGTCTAGGATCATTATAGCTTTTCTTCCAAGGAGCAAGCCTCTTTTAATTTCATGGCTGCATTCACTGTCCTTAGTGATTTTGGAGCCCAAGAAAATAAAGTCTGTCACTGTTTCCATTGTTTCCCTATCTATTTGCCATGAAGTGCCATGAAGTGATGGGAACCTCAAGAGAACCTCTCTTAAGACTCCTTTTGTGTCAGAGCTGAAGCCTCCCCTTTAAGAATTTCTTCTGAGAGAGATGGCAAAGATTTTTTGTAGTTTTCCATGGATTAAGCCATCATAGTTCTTTGATGAGTCCCAGTACTGATTGTAGAGTTATCATCTTTTTGAGTAGCTGATGAAAATGTCTCCCATGTGCTCCTATTCTTCAGTCTTGTCCATTTCAATGACTTTCTGGAAAGAGGCTGCAGTTCTGTGATGAGCTTTTATGATATGCTTCAGTCACCTTATACTTATTCATTTGTGCATGGAGAGAAATGGTCTCTTGAATTTTATTTGCACAAATATCCAGAGGCATCTCATATAGTTCCAACAGTAATCAGACTTTCCTTTCAACTTTTAATCAGCCATATCAGGCCCATATATTATGATATGTCCTATCAATTACCCAAAACTTCATTTGTTCCTTTGATCCTGCAGGTCTGTAATCAGCCAGCCAATTACCTTCAACTGTCTTATAATTTCATATATTGTTTCCCTTCAGTACACCAGAGTGTCTATTTAAATTCTATGTGAATTCTGATACTTCAGATTTATACTGTATCTTAAGATGGTGTTAAATTTTTATCTCTACCAATTTTTTCACAAAGGAATTTCCACTTTAGGCCTTCTGGTTAAGAATTTTTCCTTACAGGCCACCTCTATCTTCATTACCTGTCTTAAACAATTTGACTACTTATCTTTTTGCTCATTTAGTCCCTCTTATTCTGTAACAGTTCTCAATATCCTACTATTTTGCAGAGATACATGTTTATTGCCTGTATTAGCATTGGGTAAGTTCTATTTATATGACAGCAGCAACTGTAACAATAGCAACAACAAAAACCCACATAAAATTCCTTCCATGTTTTAGGTCAAGTTAACTTCCCATTGTATCCTGTGGGTATTTAATTACTTAGATACTTATAGAATCAACTGTGACTATTTTAGTGTTGGAATAAGAACATTTAGTATTCTCAGTCTGCAGTATAGGGAGGCAGAATGCCATGTGAAATAAGGTTTATTTCTGATTGTGCTTATTACAAATATAAGTACATATGTAAAGACTTGGCAAATATGTGTTAAATAAATCCACAAATGAACCAGTTGTGGAAACTGGTTCATTTTGAAAACCAGTTGCAATTAATATTTAAAGTAATTAATTAATCAGTTGCTTAATAAATATCCCAAATATAAAGCAAGTTATAAGGGCAAATTTGTTACCTGTCTAGCTATTTTCAAAGTGCGTATTTTGGTATTGAATATTTGTTTTTTTAGTATTGAATATTTGGTATCTGAAATTAACTGGATTTGTTTTTCAGTTTTTCTTAGTTTTTGGATGAACTGACCTTCCTCGTGGTATTGTGGCAGTTGTCTCTGCACACTTTAAGTATGCTGGATCATATTAGATTGTAGGCCCAGTGTACTTAGGGTTGGGGAGGTTGTGTACTGCACATTTCCACAGGTACCACATACCTATAATCTATGTTTGTACCCCTCTCAGAAGCATGCAGTATTCAACCAGTGTGGCTTTATGTAGTAATTCTGGCCTGAAGCTTAAATAATAAATAATTTTAAGACATGAAAATAGAGTGCTACTCTCTGATACCACCTAATGACCATTGGATGCTTCAAGTTACTGAAATACTGATTAGTGAGGATTTTCTCTTTCAGATTTTAACTAACTTTCTTTATGCTCATGAGATCAAATAGTTTGATAGAAAGAGACTGACAAATAGACCAATTTGTGCACCTTGGTTCCCTGGGAAACCAGGCTAAGAATAGTTTTCTTGGCACATCTTGGTTTCCTATAATGAGGGCCAGTGTAAGAATTTGAATGCCACAATGTGACCTATAAATCCCAAGAAATCATTATTTTATGACAATTTAAATGCACTTTTGCAGATACCCAGATTAGAAAGCATTTCAGATAATTGCATGAATCTAAATGATTTTTGAGGTCTTTCATATGTGTATGTGTGTGTCTGTGTGTGGTTTTTTATTTACCAGATTAAAAAAAGAACATGTGTGAAGATTGATGTATAGGTTTTGGGCAGCCATCAGTAATAAAAAAAAGTTTCCCAAGATATGGATGTTCAAGAAACTAGCTTTTAAAAGTGCATATTATAAATTAACTGTTTGTATAAACCTTATAATCAAATTCTTGGTTACTTATTAGTTGTAGTAGTAACACGTATTGCAATATTGAATTTCTTTCTTTCAAAGCTTTTTGCTGTAATTTATTTACTTCTTTATTTAACAGATAACTTGAGAAGAATTGCTTGAATAGTGAACATTTGTTCATTATTTGATAAAACAGAAGTTTTGGAAGCAAAGTTTCCAAATGCAGCCCATAACAAGTTACATACTTCCTTTATAAACTTTCCTGTATTTACATTGTGTTTCCTAAAGCATTAATGTATGTTATCAATCTAAGGTTAATATTTCTTTTTGCATATTTCCGTACTTTAAGCAGACATGGATTTGCAAAGTGTGTATCAACCACAGATATTTACGGAGGGTTCTGAATGCAGAGATAATGGGAACAAGTATTTGTTGCCTAGTGTATCTTTTAGGATTTTGGCTATTCTGTAGACTAATGTGATTTAAGTTATTTTTGTGTTTAGACACAAAGGATTCTCTTTCTTTTTTTTTTATTTTTAAACTTTACATAATTGTATTAGTTTTGCCAAATATCAAAATGAATCCGCCACAGGTATACATGTGTTCCCCATCCTGAACCCTCCTCCCTCCTCCCTCCCCATACCATCCCTCTGGGTCATCCCAGTGCACTAGCCCCAAGCATCCAGTATCGTGCATCGAACCTGGACTGGCAACTCGTTTCTTACATGATATTTTACGTGTTTCAATGTCATTCTCCCAAATCTTCCCACCCTCTCCCTCTCCCACAGAGTCCATAAGACTGTTCTATACATCAGTGTCTCTTTTGCTGTCTCGTACACTGGGTTATTGTTACCATCTTTCTAAATTCCATATATATGCGTTAGTATACTGTATTGATGTTTTTCCTTCTGGCTTACTTCACTCTGTATAATAGGCTCCAGTTTCATCCACCTCATTAGAACTGATTCAAATGTATTCTTTTTAATGGCTGAGTACATTGGAGAAGGCAATGGCACCCCACTTCAGTACTCTTGCCTGGAAAATCCCATGGATGGAGGAGCCTGGTGGGCTACAGTCCACGGGGTTGCTAAGAATCGGACACAGCTGACCAACGTCACTTTCATTTTTCACTTTTATGCATTGGAGAAGGAAATGGCAACCCACTCCAGTGTTCTTGCCTTGACAATCCCAGGGATGGGGGAGCCTAGTGGGCTGCCATCTATGGGGTCGCACAGAGTCTGACACGACTGAAGCGACTTAGCAGCAGCAGCAGCAAAAACATTGTAGGAAACCTAAGGCATACTGTAATTAGCTACAGACAATGCAAAGAACTTTCAACATGGCAATGAAAGCATTTATACCTAGTTAAAACTAGACACTGAGCAATTTGGCATTAGCTATGTAAGTGTTTATGACATGTCCGATTGAACATATTAGTTTCATTCTTGCCCCAGGACTGTTAACCAACTCTGCCTTGCGGTATATAAAAATAACATGAAAAGGCATATTAGGAATCTCCCATGATGTTCAGCTCTGGGGAAGTAAGAACAAAGTATATACTGTTCCTAGGCTGTTTGTCTTTATCTGCCATAATGTAGAGGAATTTGACAAAGTTCTAATGCTACTAAAGCAAGGTGGAAAAGACTAATGGATGTCATAGAATATTGCAAGAGCCTTCCAATATCTCAAGATGATGATGGCTGCATAGATCTATATATCCTAACATTTACTCCCAAAATAATACAGAATTACAAAAATGAATAATTACACAAAACATGTGCTCAGCATAATTTAAATACAGATGATGTCCAAGTTTTAATATTATTGTTGGTAAAAAAGAAAAAAGTGGAAAGGATGAACCCTGGATTTTGTGTCCTGTCAAAGTGTACTTAAAATGTCACAGATATAGAAAAACAATTTTAACATATAAGAACGTAGGAAATTTTTCCCCCTTAGCCTTTCTTGAGGGATCTAATAAAGGAAGCGATATATTCAGGCAGAGTTGGCTGCAAAAATAGCAAAAGTTCTGTTGGTGAGCATGTTTATATAAACAAACAAAAAAAAGATCTAAGACTATAGGAAGAGATGAGAATGAGGGAGAAAGACTAACCCATAAACATTTTATCTTGTAAAATACTTGTGACAAAAATTAAGGATATATTAGATCACAAAGAAATTATCAGTGCATTCCATAAAGTAGAAATATTATAGGGGCTTCCCTAGTGGTACAGTGGATAGGAAAGTGAAAGTCGCTCATTCATGTCCAACTCTTTGGGACCCCATGGACTATACAATCCATGGAATTCTCCAGACCAGAATACTGGAATGGGTAGCCGTTCCCTTCTCCAGGGGATGTTCCCAACCCAGGGACTGAACCCAGGTCTCCCACATTGCAGACGGATTCTTCACCAGCTGAGCCACAAGGGAAGCTCAAGAATACTGGAGTGGGTAGCCTATCGTTCATCCAGCGGATCTTTCTGACCCAAGAATCCAACCCAGGTCTCCTGCATTGCAGGCAGATTCTTTATCAACTGAGCTATCAGAGAAGCCCCAATCAGTGGATATGTTTAAGCCCCTGGTGCAGGAAGCTTCCACAGGCTGCAAAGCAACTAAGCCTGCGCGCCACAACTACAGAGCCCACACTCGAAAACTGGCATGCTGCAACTGCTGAAGCCCTCATACCCAGAGCCTGTGTTTCACAACAAGAGAAGCTATCCACAATGAGAAGTCCACGAACCGTAAAGAGTAGCCCTTGCTCGCCATAGGAAGAGAAAGTCCACACAAAGCAATGAAGATCTAGCACAGCCAAAAATAAAATAAATAAAAAATTTAAAAAATAGAAATATCATAAAGACTACACACTGGGATGATCCAGAGGGATGGTAAGGGGAGGGAATTGGGAGGGGGGTTCAGGATGGGGAGCATGTGTACACCCGTGGCGGATTCATGTTGATGTATGGCAAAAGCAATATAATATTGTAAAGTAATTAGCCTCCAATTAAAATAAATAAATTTATATTAAAAAAAGACTACACTTGTATCATAATGTAATAAAATCAGAAATTTTTAAGAAGCAAAATACATAAAGCCTCTCCCACTTAAAATTTTTAAATAAGGAATCATTAGTTGAAAGGGAGTCATGAGCTGAAGTGACAGAATTTTTAAAAAAATGAACCACTACATACCTGAGAAATTAATAGTAATTTTAGGAAATACATCTTATTAAACAATTTTATTAGTAAAAATCAAGTATTAAAAATTAATTAAATATCCAGCTCAAAAAGGAAAATAATAACAAGGCAAACTAAAAATATAAGAAAGGAAGCAATAAATATAAAAGCAGAATTTAAGGAAGTAGAGAACAGAAAAAATGATTGATCTATTTAGTTAATAAAAAATATTCTTTTAATTTAAAAAAATATACATGTTACTAGATAACTTGATAAAGAAAAGAAGGAGCAAATATGCAAAGAAGAAATATCAAGGGAGAGGTAACCTTGATATTTACCAATAAAGGTAGGTAACCTTTATGGCAATAAAAGAATGTTAAAATCATATGGAAAAATCAACATAAAAGAGTAGATAAGACAAGATTATAAAAGCAAAACTAGGAGTAAGCTTAGCCTCACCAGACATTGACATATACTATTTTTTGTGTGCATTTCTGTTTTCTTTCCATAAAACAATTTTGGTGTTTTAATTTTTTTTTTATTTGGAGGATAATTTATTTACAATGTGGTGTTAGTTTCTGCTGTAAAGTATACTATTAAGGTACAAAATGAAATCAAGGTGGTACTGGCAGATTAAAGGGGCCAGTGAAATAGGACTAAAAGTTTTGAAACTTTTATGTATATGAAAATGTAGTAAGTGATGGAAGTGGCATCTCTATTCACTGGAATAATAATGGACTCAAGGAAATGGTGGTGGAAAGTGGGTAGCCATCCCTCATAGCTCAGTTGGTAAAGAATCTGCCTGCAATGCAGGAGACCTGGGTTCGATTCCTGGGTTGGGAAGCCCCTGGAGAAGGAACTGGCAACCTACTCCAGTATTCTTGCCTAGAGAATCCCCATGGACAGAGGAGCCTGGCAGGCTACAGTCCACAAGGTTGCAAGAGTCAGACACAAGTTAGCGACTAAACCACCACCACCACCACCATTCACAGGAAGAAGCTTCAATTGGATCAGAGATCTAAATGTAAAATATGTAATCACACAAATTTTGGAAGAAAAGATGAGTCAATTCCTTTTTAACTTCTGTCTGCAAAAGACTTACCATGTTTCAAACTTCAAAGGCAGTAAAATAAAGATTGAAAAATTTAACTACAAAAATACAAAATATTTTCACCACAAAATTAAGGGAAATGCTATCTAATGATGGGGGGGAACTTTGAGAGAATAGCATTGAAACATGTATATTATCATATGTGAAATAGATCACCAGTCCAGGTTCAATGCATGAGATAGGGTGCTCAGGGCTGATGCACTGGGATGACCCTGAGGGGTGGAATGGGGAGGGAGGTGTGAGGGGGGTTCAGAATGGGGAACACATGTACCCCCATGGCTGATTCATGTCAATGTATGGCAAAAACCACCACAATATTGTAAAGTAATTTGCCTCCAATTAAAATAATTAATTTTTAAAATAGTCAAAGAATACTGACCAACTGGCTGAGAAGATATTTTCTACTTAACTGAGAAAAAGGGCTAATCTAATATATAAAGAATGCTCTAAAACCGAGGGACAAAAATCCAAACCCACTGGAAAAAGAGAAAAATGTTACCAGACAATTCCCAAAATATTACACATGTATAGAAAAGTGTCCATTAAGTATGTAACAATGTTTGAAAGTAAAAGTGAAAGCCCCTAGGTCGTGTCTGAGTCTTTGCGACCCCATGGATTATACAGTCCATGGAATTCTCCAGGCCAGAATGCTGGAGTGGGTAGCCTTTTGCTTCTCCAGGGGATCTTCCCAACCCAGGGATCGAACCCAGGTCTCCCACATTGCAGCCAGTCTGTGGTTCCATGTCTGGTTCTATTGTTTCTTGACCTGCATACAAGTTTCTCAGGAGGCATGTAAGGTGATAACAGGATTAGCACCATTATAAAAGAGACCCCAAGAAAGTGACCTCATCCCATTTGCCAAGCAAGGAGGCAGAGAGAAGATAGCTGCCTATGAATCAGAACCTGGACCTTCCATAGATGCTAAACTGCAGATACCTTAAACTTGGACTTCCAAGATTCCAAAGCTGAGAAATAAATTTCTGTTGCTTATAAGCCAACCATGCTGTGGCATTAAGAGTCATAATAGACTGAGACAGAATTTGGTGCTGAGAACTAGGGTGCTGCTTTAACAAATACCTGAAAATGGTGGAAGTGGCTTTGGAACTGGGTTATAAGGAGAGGGTGAAAATAAAGGACTGTTAGGACAACTCCGGTGAGAGCTCAGGAAGAAAAGAGAAGAGTTGTAGAGAAAGCCTCATGGTAGAGAATGCTTCAGCATCCTACCTCAACAGAATATTGGTAGCAATAAGGACAGTAAAACCCACTCTGATGCAGTTTCAGACAGAAATGATGAACATGTTATTGGAGAGTGGAGGAAAGGCCATCCTTATTATAAAGTGACAAAGAAATTGGCTGAATCTTGTTAATGTCCTAGCGTTTAATGGGGAGTAGAATTGTAAATGATGAAATTGGATATTTAGCTGAAGAAATTTCTAGCAAGTATTAAAATTGCATGTAAGCAAAGTATTGAGGTAAAGTCTCCTGAGTGCTTAGAGTAAATTGCAAGAAGAGAGAAATGATGTGAAGATGAAATTGAAAAATAATGTAAATATTTAGAAAACTTTCAGCCTATGTTGTAAAAGATGAGAAATCTTTGGGAAAGAACACTGTGGGTGTGGCCTTAGTGCAAAACAGTGTCCATAGTATGGTACTGTTTATATAAAAAAAAAAGATATAGAAGAAGTGTGTGTGTGTGTGTGTGTGTGTGTGTGTATTGGGTCATTTATACAAAATACAAAGAGTAACCAGACACTAGTGCATTATCGACAGAGGTTGAGTGGAAACTGTGTGGAAAGAATGGTGAGTGGGAATGAGGCATAAAAGATGAGGGAGGCATAAATACACCTTAAAAAAAAAGTTCTGTTGCTTTAAGTAATGGTGATTCTTCCCATATCCCTAAACATAAATAATTAAAATTCAGTAGACTTTTAATTGTTAATATGAAGAGTAACACACTAAATCTGATCAAGTACTACAAATGAAATTAATGACCACACTAAACACTGTGGGAAGAAAATAACCAACCTAAGTTACTTTAGGACAGCATTTTAATTATATACTTTGAGGCTAAAGATTAAAAAAAAACAAAACTGTGAGCAAACATAATGCTTTTATACTCACAAAATAACTGTGCATCAATATATCATAAGTATATTATACAAATAAATACAAATATTAAATTCATTTTTCATACAGCTATGGATGCCAATTCTGAAACTATATTTTTAATTTTTTATTTTATATTGGAGTATAGCTGATTATGAATCTACTTTGTATTATTAAAACTGAACAAATAGGTACATATATTGTTAATACTTAGATGTGGATGTCTCATTCAAAGGAGGGAAGTAAGGAAAGTAAGTAAGGAAATAGGGAAGGTTAGAAATAACCCCCTGCTCTATATGTATATGTCTTTCTTTGCATATATATTATATATGCATGGATATATATAGTGAAGTATAAATGCGCTCTATATGTGCGTACATGATACAGATATGTACATATATGTATAAAGACTACATTTCTCTCTATATAGATAAGTATTATTTTATCCTTAATAATAAAAACAGTTATTGAGAAGACCTGAAATAACATTATGAAATAAATGAAAGGTAATTAATAGTTATATTTATCATTGAAAGATAACTAGCAATAGAATGGGAAAGACTAGAGATCTTTTCAAGAAAATTAGAGCTAGCAAGGGAACATTTCATGCAAAGATGGGCACAATAAGGAACAAAAGCCGTGTGAACCTGACAGAAGCAGAAAATGAAGACGAGGCAAGAAAACACAGAACTATACAAAAAAGATTGTAATGACCCAGATAACCACGACTGTGTGATCACTCACCTAGAGCCAGATATCCTGAAGTGAAAAGTCAAGTGGGCCCTAGGAAGCATTACTACCAACAAAGCTGGTGGAGCTGATGAAATTCCAGCTGAGCTATTTCAAATCCTAAAAGATGATGCTGTGAAAGTGCTGCACTCACTATGCTGACAAATCTGGAAAACTCAGCAGTAACCACAGGACTGGAAAAGGTCGTTTTTTTATTCTAATCCCAAAGAAAGGCAGTACCAAAGATAGTTCAAGCTACTGCACAATTGCAATCATTTCACAAGTTAGCACAGTAACACTCAAAATTCTCCAAGCCAGGCTTCAACAGTATGTGAACCGATAACTTCCAGATGTTCAAACTGGATTTAGCAAAGCAAGAGGAACCAGAGATCAAATTGCCAGCATCCATTGGATCATAAAAAGCAATAGAATTTCAGAAAAACATCTGCTTCATTGATTACACTAAAGCCGTTGACTGTGTGGATCACAATAAACTGTGGAAAATTCTTCAAGAGAACATGAGTTTGAGCAAGCTCTGGGAGATGGTGAAGGACAGGGAGGCCTTATGTGCTACAGTCCATGGGGTTGTAGATTCAGACACAACTGAGCGAGTGAACAACACTACTTCATAATTATACCACTCTCTTTCATGGTCAACATGGTGGCAGTATATTGAACTGGAGAATACATTTATGGAAAATGTGTTTACATGTAATCCTTTCATTAATTGTAAGGCAATAGCTTATACTCAGTTGAACAACCCTCATGGGAAGGTGTCTCCTGTGGCATGCCAAAGACCCTCACAGTTCTATTCGGGATAGAGAACTACTCACAAGAAATGAGGAGGGAACTCTTTCCTGCTTGGACAAAGGAGTCACTGAAGTCTTCTGATAAGAAAGGGCATCCATAGACCCCTCTGGGAAACCACTGTGGGTTTAGTTGGCATGAGTCCACAGCAATGGCTGAGACAGGAGGTCCTTGCAGATCAAACCTACATTTGGTAAAAATGCCTTAACATGAAGTTACTACTAAAAAGAGCTACCTGCTTAGAGAACTGGGTCAGCAAAGACATTACATCCGTCATGAGCTTGTGGCCTTTAGACTAGGACTCAGCCTTCAGTAGTTGTAGAGGCATCACACCTTCCCTATGAAATAAGGGGACAATTTGGTAAATCAACTGATGCCATTCAATCTGAATCAGCACACTGAATTCTTGGAATAATTTAGATGAAGATATCTCAAGAGGGAGATATTGGTATTTCTGCAAATATTGACAAATTTTTATTTGAGCAACTAATTGGAAAAATTTGTATCTGCATTGTCAGGCTAAGATCTGGAGCATGTCACAGCAGAATCACACAGGTTGAACTATACAGTATGTAGTGGTAAGTGAAACAGTTTATTCTGTGGGTGAATCACTTAGCCAAAGAGTTGCTAGCCCAATATCTTCTCACTAACTCCAGTCCTTTTCTTAACGTTTTCCTGTCTTCAATTTTGGGACCCACGTGATACACATGTGTAATTTGTTGTACTGATTCACAATGGAAGTGATTAGTTTCTGAAATCAATCAAGAAATCAGCAACAAACTTTCTTAAAAGAATTCTTTAAAGTTCAGTCTATCTGGCTAAACTGGAGCTTAAAAAAAATCGGTTTTTATCAATATGTGGTTGTTTCTAAATGTCTCTGCATGTTCTTGCAGTGTCAAAACAATCAAAGAGAAATCACATCTAGATAAACATGATATTCTCTGTTCCATGTGCTTTATGGGAAACTGAGAGGTATTCTGTGACAGCATGAATGTCTTCTGAGTGATACTCTTACTCATTATATGATAGAACATAGTCTTCGGAATTAGAAGGAACTGAATTTCAATCTCATCTTTCCTACTTAGCAGACCTTCAGAAAGTTACTAGCTTCTCTCAGCCTTAGTTTTCTGATCTGTAAAATAAAATGATTATATTTTTTCTCATAAGATTAGTGTGAACATTGAATAATAGAATGTGTCTGAGGTAAGCAGAAAAATTGCCCTCCCAAGATGTGCATGTTCTATGTCTTGGGAACTATGAATATGTTAGGTTACATAGCAAAGGGGAATTAAGGTGCCAGATGGAATTACTATTACTAATCTGCTGGCCTTAGAATGGAGAGATTACCCTGAATTATCTGGGTAAACCCAGGGTCATCACATGCATGTGTATTCAGTTGTTCAGTCATGTCTGACTCTTTGTGATCCCATGACCTGTAGCCCTCGGGGCTCCTCTGTCTATGTGATTGTCCTGGCAAGAAATACTGGAGTAGGTTGCCATTTCCTCCTTTAGGGGATCTTTCCAACCCGGGGAAAGAACTCACATCTCCTGCATTACAGGCAGATTTTTCACCACTGAACCACTGGGGAATCCCCAGGGTAATCACAGGGCCCTTGAATATGGAAGGAACAAGTCTCATGGAAAAGACTTGACAGGCCCTTGTTGGCTTTGAAGATGAAAGCCAACCAAGGAATGAAGGCAGCCTCTACAATCTGGCCAAGGTGGGGTGGAAAGCACAGAATCCTCATAGAACCTCCAGAAAGAGCTCAGGAGACCCAATGCCTTGATTTTTTTTTTTTAATTTATTTATTTTAATTGGACGCTAATTACTTTACAATATTGGGTAATTATTAGTGGTTGGGTAATTACCCAATTATTGGGTAATTGGTAGTGGTTTTGCCATACATTGACATGAATCATCCATGGGTGTACTTGTGTTCCCCATCCTGAACCCCCTCCCAGCTTGCTCCCCAACCCATCCCTCAGGGTCATCCCCAGTGCACCAGCCCTGAGCACCCTGTCTCATGCAGTGAACCTAGACTGGCAATCTGTTTCACATATGATAATATACATGTTTCAGTGCTATCCTCTCAAATCATTCCTTGATTTTAATACAGTGAAACACATTTTAGGTTTCCGATCTCCAGAGCTGTAAGATAATAAGTTTGTGTTTTAAGTTGCCAAGTGTGTAATAATTCATTACAGTGACCATTGGAAACTATTACCATGTGTAAAGAGCCTAACATAGTGCTTGGCAAATAATTGATATAAAAATATATTTTATTTCTACTTCCAACATCATTCCCTTCTATGTTTCTGGGTTCTCTTCTAATCTCCTCTTGCAAAATCTGCCCTAAGATTGAATTTAGTCTCACTACTTGATTGGGATTTTGTTATTTTAATTTGCAGAAATGGAGAGAGAGAGAAACTCAGCATCACTTTGACCATAAGCAACAAACTTTCTCTGTAAAGAGGTTGATGGTATATTTTAGGCTTTGTGGCTCATATAATTTATCTGAACTACTTGACTTTGCAGTTATAGCAGGAAAGTAGCCCTAAGAAATATGTCAACCAATGAGTATGCCTATGTTCCAATAAAACTTTATTTCCAAACACAGGCTGTGAGCCACATTTAATCTGTGGTCTGCAGTTGGCTGACACATAATTTACATTGTTTCTTTTCACCTCCACACAGGTAAATTTCTTTCGAGGTAAAGGTGAAGAATGGAGGTGAATCAAATCCTCTCATCTCAAAAAAAAAAAAAAAAAAATTCAAGAAGACTTTGCTCTTTGTACCTAGAGCTTTGCTCTTATTGTACCTAATCTCATCTGTGAATTAGAAACCAAAATAAGTAAAATCTGTAACTATAATAGCAACAGTTATTATGTAATCATAATTTATAGGACAATAGAGAATGGTTTCCTTATGTTCTGAAATCCTTCCCTGGGCCACAAGGCCATTCAATTTATTTATTTACCTTTTCACAAGCAGATTCTACTATTTCAAATAAATGCCCTTCATCAGAAATTTGCTTGTTTGAAATTCTAAAGGTGCTGTCTTCTGATTTTTAAAAACATAAGAGACTCTAAACACCCATTTGAAAGACACCAGGTAGCACAGTGGTAAAGAATCAGCCTGCCACTGCAGGAGATGCCAGTGACAGGGTTCAACCCCAGGGTCAGGAAGATTTCCTGGAGCAGGAAATGGCAACCCACTTCAGTATTCTTGCCTGGAAAATTCTATGGACAGAGAAGCCCATCGGGATACAGTCCATGGGGTCACAAAGTGTCAGATGTGACTGAGCAAGCAGAACACACAAGACAGAATATAATTAGAAACTCCTTTACAAGGTCTTAATTTCTCCTCCTTGAATTGAGCACTTTTAGTACTTCTGTTCAGTACTTTTTGTTTTTTTCTCTGTTACCCATTTCCACATGCTGTGTCATTTGCTTTGGAATGTGACAAAGTGCTAGGAGCTCAGGACCCTGCTGCACAGGAAGGCAATATTGATTTCTTGGAGAGTAGCAAGAAGACTTGCAGTGTCACTGTTAAACTTGGTTGACAGATCACAGCAGCTTGTGACAGCTAATTTACTATAATGAAATCATGGGGGTTCTCTGGCCCTCAGGCCTGGAGGGGAGGTGAAAGATCAAGAAAGTGAGGATCCTGAGCCACCAGGCGTGAAGGACTGTTCATTCACTCTTTCGTCTCATTCTGAAAGGATATGAGCTGAATTTACCTGCCTTGAGATAACCAGGTTGTCTTAGCAAATGGAACATTATAAATGTCTGATCATCACTATGGTTGCAATTTAATTGCTCCATCAGAAAGCCTTATTTTTAGTTTCATTTTGAGGCCCTACAAATTGTTGTAACTTCACAGCTAAGAATGTATTAAACAGAGAGCATTTTCTTTGTTTGAGAATGCTTTTAGCCATCATTTCAATTTGAATTATCTTTGTTAAGCCATACTACACACTCAGAGGTTTTGAAGTTAATTAAGCCCCATTCTTACTTAATGGATATGCTTTCATAACTATTTATTTTCATATTGTGCGTGACTTTTATGAGGAAGAAACAAAAGAAAAGCAAACAAGCTGTTAACTTTTTTTTTTTTTTTTTTTTAAGATTCAGTAACTTTCGCATATCTTATATCCTCTAAAACACACAGCTCAATACCTAAGCCCATCCACATATTTCCCTGAATGGACTACAGCCTCTACTTTCTCAGGATAAAATGAGCAAGATAAGTTTTGATAAACTACTTGGATACCTTCAGGATCAAATCTTAATTTTATGTTTGTATTTTTATACAGGAGTAGTTGGTATTCTAATTGGGTCTTTGGGGCACATAATGATCACTGAATCATACAGGACAAGTTGAATAAAGTTCACATATATTTGATACTAAAGTCTGTTGTTCACAAATGCAAAAAATGTGTAGTTCTTTGGATGAGTGCTGGAATATATGCTCATATAAACTGCATTTTATTTTCACTGCTATCCTTTCCTTTTTGTGTAATAGCTAGGACACATCTAACTCTCTGGATCTCAGTTTCTTCATCTTTGAAATGAGTCTAGTAATACACTGATCATTCTCTAGTGCCCATAGAAGTAGGCACTTGTACACATGCTGTCTAATTAACTCCTGACAAACCTGTGAGGAAGATATTTGATATTATCCTCAGTCTGCATATAAAAAAATTAAGGCAGAGACTAGATGACTTCTGCTAAGCTCAATAACTAACAGATACCACAATGGGGATTTAAATCCAGATCTTCTAACATCCAGCAAAATTTTGTTTGCACTGAGTCTCAGCTGCTAACCATAGGCTTTGTCTAAGGAGCAAATTATAGACTGCAAAAAGTAGATTTCTATAAACATGAGGTAAGGTTACTAATTAATTATTTTGGCAACCAATAATTCTTATGTGGGTAAACTTTTAAAAATCAACATATTGTAATTCACATTATAATCACAATATAACCTATCTTTAGACTAAAGAACTGAGAATTATGGAAGTATTTCAGTGA
Source organism: Bos indicus x Bos taurus (assembly GCF_003369695.1). NCBI lineage: Eukaryota > Metazoa > Chordata > Mammalia > Artiodactyla > Bovidae > Bos > Bos indicus x Bos taurus. Next base: position 20,720,219 of record NC_040103.1, on the reverse strand, counting down.
ATTTCCACACTTAATCCTCCCTACAAACCTGTAAGATAGGTCTGAGTAATCCTCATTTTTCATTTGAAGAATCAGAAGAGCATGGCTTTGAATTTCAAAATCTAATTTACTTTTTTTTATTGAAGTACAGTTAGCTTATAGTATTATATTAGTTTCAGATATACAACATAGTGATTCATTATTTTTATGCATTACAAAATAATAACCGTGATAATTATGTGTAATAATAACCAAAATGACTATGTCTAGTTACCATGTCATCACACAAAATTGCTACTCTATTATTGACTATATGCTGTACATTGCAACTCTGCAACTTAATATTACAACTGGAAGTTTGTACCTCTCAAGTAGTCCTCCTGTTTCTCACACTACCCACCTCCCCTCTGGCAACCACTGGCTTTTCTCTGTATCTTCAGTTCTGTTTCTACTTTGTTATTTTTCTTGACTTTTTTTTTTTCCATATTTAACATTTAAGTGGAATCATGCAGCACTTGTCTTTTCCAGCCTGACTTATTTCATTTAGCATAATACCCTCAAGGTCCTTCTATATATCATAATTGGCATGATTTCATTCTTTTTATGCTAGTATTTTATTATTCCATATATATGCATGTATATGTGTGTGTGTATATATTTAATAACGTCTTGCTTATCTAGTCATCTTTTGATGGATACTTAGGTTTCTTCCATATTTTGGCTATTGTAAATAATGCCTCAGTGGGCATTAAGGTGCATATATCTTTTTTAATTAAACTTTTCTTTGGATACTGAATTGTATAGTAGTTCTATTTCTAATTGTCTGAGAAACTTCCCTACTGTTTTCCATACTGCCTGCACCAATTCACATTGCCACCAACAATGAACAGAGGTCCCCTTTTCTCCAAGTCCTCACCAACACTGGTTATTTCTTTTTCTTTCTCTTTTTTTAAAAATAGCCATTCAGACAAATGTGAGATGATATCTCATTGTGGTTTTGACTTGCATTTCCCTAATGATTAGTTATAATAGGCATCTCTATATATGCCTGTTGGCCATCTGTATGGCTTCTTTGGAAAACTGTCTATTTAGATCCTCTGTCCACTTTTTCCATGAATTGTTTGTGTGATACTAAGTTTTATGAATCTTTATATATTTTGGATATTAACTGCTTATCTAACAAACCATTTGCAATTTTCTCCCATTTTGTAGGTTGTTTTCATTTTCTTGATGGTTTCCTTTGCTGTGCAAAAGCTTTATAGTTTGATGTAATTCCATGTTTGAATTTTTCCTTTTGTTGCCCTTGCCTGAGTCATCATATTGAAAACAATATTGCTAAAGACTGATGTGAAAGTGCTTGTTGGCTATGTTTCTGCTAGGAATTTTATGATTTCAGGTTTTATGTTGAAGTCTTTAACTCAATTTGAGGTTTTTTTGTATATAGTAAATATAAGGACGTGGTCTAGTTTTGCTCTTTTGCATGCAGCTGTCAAACTTTTCCAACATCATTTATTTAAGAGACTGTCTTTCCCGACTGTAATTCTTGACTCCTTTTCCATAGATTAATTGACCATTAAGTATGGACTTATCTAGGTCCTCTATTCTGTTCCAGCTATCTGTGTGTCTGTTTCCGTGTCCATACCATGTTGATTACGTGTTTTGATTACTCTCACTTTGTTGTATAGTTTGAAGTCAGGGAGAATGGTAAGTAGTGTTGTTCTTCTTTGTCAAGGTTACTTTGACTTTTGTGTTTTCTTTTCTTGCTTGCTTTTTTGTTTGGTTCCATATAAATTTCAAAATAATTGATTCTAGCTTTGTAGAAAGGGCTATGGATATTTTTATAAGGATGGTAATGAAACTATAGATTGCTTTTGGATAGATGGACATTTTAACAATATTAATTCTTCCAAACATTAGAATAATTTCCACTTATTTGAGTTATCTTCAATTTATTTCATTAGTGTCTTCTGGTTTTCAAAATATACATCTTTCACCTTCTAAGTTAAATTTACTCGTAGGTATTTTAATTCTTTTTGATGCAATTGTAAATGGGGTTGTTTTATTAAAATTTTTAATAGTTCATTATTAGTGTATAGGAAATCAACATATTTTTGCACATTAATCTTGTATCTTGCAAATTTACATAATTCATGTATTTTAATATTTTTGGTGGCATCTTCAGAATGTTCTATATATATATATGGTACCATGCCATCTAAAAATAGTGACAGTTTGACTTAATATTTTTCAATCTGAATTCCTTTTATTTTTCTTATCAGATTGCTATGGCTAGGACTTCCAATACTATAACTGAATAAAATTGGCAAGTGTGGGCATCCTTTTCTTTTATCCTTCAAGGGAACAATATCTTAGAGGAAAAGCTCTCAACTTTTAACTACTGAGTATGATGTTAGCTGTGGTTTTGTCATACATGGTCTTTATTATGTTGAAGTATATTCACTTTACCCAATTTTTCAGTTTTTAAAATTAATGGATTTGAATTTTGCCAAATGAATTTTCTGCATCTGTTGAGATGACAATATGATTTTAATCTTTTTTTTTTGCTAATGTGTATCATGTTAATTTGTGAATATTGCACCATATTTGTATCCCTGGAATGAACTCACTTGATCATGGGGTATGATCTTTTTAATGCAATGCTGAATTCTGCTAATGTTTAGTCAAGGATTTTTACAGTTATTTTTATTAGGGATATTGGCTTGTGGTTTTCTTTTCTTTTTTGTAGTGTCTTTGTCTGGTTTTTGGTAACAGGATAATGCTAGACTCTCAGAAGGAGTCTGGTAGTGTTCCCTTTTCTTCAATTTTTTGGGATAGTTTGAAAAGATAAATTTTGAATATTTGGTAGAATTCACTCATCGAATATTTGGTAGAATTCACCTGTGAAGTTGTCTGTTCTTAGACTTCTGTGATTACTGATTTAATTTCATTACTGATAATATGTTTTAGATTATCTACTTTTTTCCTGGTTCAGTCTCAGATTATACGTTCTTAGGAATGTATATCTTCCAAGTTGTTTAATTTGGTGGCATGTATAATAATTGTTTATAATAGTCTCATGATTTTTCATATTTCTGTGGTATCAGTTATAATTTCCTCTTCTTCCATTAATTATTTATTTTGGTCTTCTTTGTTATTTTCTTAATGAATCTGGTTGAAATTTTAGCAATCAGTGCTTAAGCAGAGGTTTTCATAGGCTTTTTAATTTCTAAGCTTTTTAATTTATGCTCAGTAGAGTATTGATATAAATTACTTAGTTTGCTATACTGGGAAATAGAAATTCACTAAATGTTTATATTTTGTAGTATTTAGGTAAATTGCTTACCCACTCCAAGTCTCTATGTGAAAAATAGGGTGGCACATAAGAAAAAATTAATCTCTACTTCATGCACCAAAGTCAATTCTAGAGGATTAAAGATTTAAATATAAAAAGTAAAACAAACAAACAAATGAAAAATGCTCAGGAAGGTAATACAGTCATGATTTCAGATAGAAAAGCAAAAGCTTACCATATTGAAAAAGACTGACATAGTTGACTCAAATTTATATAGGGAAGAAAAGATAATTATAGCACATGTAACCAATAAAGAGCTTGCATTCAAATAATAAGTTCTTCTACAAGTCAATATTATAAAGCCAGAATCCAACAGAATGATGGGCAAAAGATTTGATATTTCATAGATAAGGATATCCAAGAAGACAATAAATATTGGAAAAATTGCTCAACTATAGTAACTATCATAGACATGCAAATCAAAACAACAATTTGATAACTTTATAATGCAATTTGGAGAAGGCAATGGCACCCCACTCCAGTATTCTTGCCTGGAAAATCCCATGGAAGGAGGAGCCTGGTAGGCTGCAGTCCATGGGGTCGCTAGAGTCAGACACGACTGAGCGACTTCACTTTCACTTTTTCACTTTCATGCATTGGAGAAGGAAATGGCAACCCACTCCAGTGTTCTTGCCTGGAGAATCCCAGGGGCAGGAGAGCCTCGTGGGCTGACGTCTATGGGGTCACACACAGTCGGACACGACTGAAGTGACTTAGCAGCAGCAGCAGCAGCATAATGCAATTAATATACTTAAAGTTTAAAAGACTGACATTCCAAGTTGACAAGCATATGGAACAACTGAAATTTTATACAAGGTTGGTCACTAACCATTTGATTTGAAAAGCCAGGCTCACCCAACAGCAGAAATGGATGGGAATGAGAAGTTGGAGAAGTCTCTGAAATCTTTGCCTCTGTGGGACAGCTGGCCCAACTCTTGGTCAGTGAAGCCTGCAGTTGAAGAAGAAGAGCAGGGTGCAGTGTGGAGGAAAGAAAAGAAGGCTAGATCTGCTGGGCATATCCTTGCAATTACTGATGAAGACATTAGAGAGTAACTTTGTGCTATTTTGCTTCTATTACTTCCCTGCTCTCCAAATCTCATGCAGACTCTTCTTTTGGCTAATTCTAACCAGCACCACACAGAAAAAGTTTTCTGGAAAACATAGTTCCCAACTTAACAAAATTGACAATACAATTATTCAACACATTTTGCAACAAAAAATTAGCCATCTGTAAGTAGAAAAAAGAATGACAGACATTTTCATAGAATTACATACTTGCATAAATTCCAAAACCTACTTGGAATCAAGCACTCCTAGATTTGAATTTTAGTATAGACTTTTATTATTTTTGTGATCTTGGGCAAGTTACTTAATCCCTCGGAGTCTTGTTTTCCTTTTTCATAAAATAAATAAGATGATATTCAACTCAGACTTGTTTAAGAATAAGTATTATAATATATATACATTTCTTAAGATAATGACTGGTTCATTGAGAACCTCAATAAATGATTCCCTTTGATAATATCACTACTGATAATTTGTAAAGATATTTAGGTATTATAACCTCCTAGGAACTTTTAAAATATACTGAGTCAGAGGCTTCCCTGATGTTCCAGAGGTTAAGACTTCATGCTTCCACTGCAAGGGGCATAGGTTCAATCCCTGGTCGGGGAATTAAGATCCCCACATGCTGTGTGGCACAGCCAAACTAATAATAATAACAATAAAATATACTAATCCAGACTCTGCCCAGAGAGATTCTGATTTGTTTAGCGTATTTCCCTGTCAATAAGGCAGTAAAGGACCAGTTGAATCAGGATAGCTCTACCTTACAAAATTCTTGTCATAGACTAAGTCACCTTCTATTAACTTAACTGTAGACCAGAACCCTTTGCTTACAAGTTTTGTTTATTTTTTATGTATTCCAGACATGTCCGGATGATATATGCTAGCATTTGTTAAATTTACTATCACTCTGATGACCTTGAGAAGTCCCTAAAAGTGATATAAGGAACATCTCCATTTTCACTGACAATATTTTGGGAAGCTGGTACTATAGAAATACTCATTTTTTTTCCCTTTAGATTCTTGTTGTCATAGCTCCTGTGGGTGACTTTTTAATGACCTTTGTACCATTGGGTTGAATAAGAGACATCCTTACTGTACCTACCTCATTACTGATTACAGAAGGACAAAATCTCATACCAACCAGAAATTTAAATGTGAGATCACTGTGTTGGATTAATTCACAGGTATGCTGAATGCAGTATGAGTGAAGAGATGTAAAAATTCACTTCTTAGGATTCAGTGGGAAGACAACTACTAATCTTCAAGTTGTAGATGAGTTCCTTTCCATTGACAGGCACTTTTTAATGCTTTAAAAGTTAAATACTCTCCAGGGAGGAGTTAAATGCACTTTTTAAGTGCCATTTGTTGTGACTTCCAGGAAAGTGAAGTGGAAATGGGAACATTAGGGTCACAGTGCATTGTTATTGAAAATTAATCCCATTTTATCTGTACTTCACAGTATTCATATATTTTTCATAAAATGAATTCATCCATATTTTAAGGTATAAGATTGACAATACCTTTCAGATCTGCCCTTCTCTGATGTGCAGGCTTTGTGTGTGTGTGTGTGTGTGTGTGTGTTAACTGTTCAATTGTTAAAGTTGTATTTTCTAAGATTGCCCTATTACACTGAAGCCTATGGCATTTTTTGAACTAAACTGGTGATCTGAATAGTGAAAATCAGAAAAAGAGAAGGCACAGGTATTAAAATATTATGTCTGGGGACATGTAGCACAGTCAAAACTTTGGAGTAAAGCTGAGAAATAAGCACTCTCAGGAGGTAGTTTGAAATTTGCTCTGCAGTATGGGAAAAAAATCAAATTCGTTTATATATTTCTCCAGGTTTAAATAAAATAGTTTTGTGAGATTCTTCACCCATAGATATCAGCTTTTAAGTGGCTCTTCCTTCCTTCACCTTATCTTCAAATTTTGGCAATAGTTAATGAATGCAGTAAGTATTCATTGAGTATCTACAATGTGCCAAGAACTGCTTTAGCCAATAGTGAAGACACAAAGTCCATGATCTCCTGTGAATTATAGTTAGTTCATCCTTACAATGAGGGTTGTGATTTGTTGGCAAAATCTTTATCCATTGTAGGCTTTTTAGAGGTTGCCATCTTTCTTTCAGACACTTGCTTCTCCCCTAAAACTCAGCTGGTGCCCATTCCATATTCATGAGACTCTGAAATCCTTCTCAGGCATTGCTGTAGATATACAATAAACATTTTAAAAGATACCAGTTGTCAAAACCAACTTGTACCAGTGACTCTCCCAGTTACTTACACATGTCATTTTATTTGATTCTGACAATAATACTAAGAAGTAGACTATTGGGCCCATTTTCCTGTACTGAAGAGAGTTTAAGAAGCCAAAGCACTTGTCCAAGGCTACTTGGCAAGTAGCTGGACCAGCTGGGAATCGAATTCAAAACCGTCTAACTAGAATTCTAGACTCTTAATCTAAAAATGAATATTACTTCTCACATATGTAAGTATTCTCTTTTAAAAATATATAGATACAATGAATAAGTAAATCTCAGCTTGTTTAAAGAGACATAAATTAAGTAAATATCAAAATGTTTAGTGATTTCATAGCATAATAGCTTTATTTTCATTATATTTTTCCATTTTAAATGTAAAACTGTTCTGATATCTGGGGTGGTACTCAAAATTATTTAATATTTGAAAACAGTTCCTATACTGAAAAATAAATATATGTTGAGAAATACTGTACTGTACTCCAGGCTTCTGAGGGTAGTGAATTATGACTTTGTTCAATTTTGAATTTCAAGTGCTTAGCATATATCTGTCATGAAGAAGGAGGGTGATAAATGTATATATACATATAGATATATATATAGATATAGATACATGAATCGCATCACTAAGTAGAATAGTGGCCCAGACATTTAGCATATAACATATATGCAACATGTATTGAAGTGAAATTAATAATTGGAAAACAGTCTTGATAAATAAAGGAGAATGTGGGAGACAAATGTCAATACCAAACAAAAAGAGTTGGACAAGTTAAAAGGGGCAAATGCTTTTTTTGCATTTTTCCTGTTTCCTTAAAACTGATAAAAAAGAGGACTCATCTCAACAAATTAAAATGAATAAAATCAGTACTGAAATTTAACTGCTTGCTTGACATTGGTATGCCTTTTGTTTCTCTGCATCGCCTAACCAGATATAGTTATTTAAATTTCATACATGCAACACAAAAAAGAAAATATATATATATTTTATATCTGGAAAAAACATTTTGAGATTTGAGACCCCAAGAGAATTGCTTTTCTACTTTGTAATTACATGGATACCAATGAGTGGTAATGAATATTTCCAAGATATCACATTTTTATGTTTCTTTGTTTTTCTCTTAAAATTTTTTCTAATGATTTTCATTAAACACTTCTACATTCTGGAGAGACTAGAGGAAGTTTAATGTCCTCAAATTAAGGAAAACAAACAAAACATAGAAAAACACTTAGCAAAATTAGTTTCTTGAATTGTAAATACTTGTATTATGATTTGAAGGTTTTATTTTTTTTCCCCCTCTTTAAGACAGATTTAATAGAGGAAAAAGTGCACCCCAGGAGAATGCTCTAAGCTTTCACAGTTCTTGTCTAAAGTGAATGGAGTTTCATTAATTTCATATAAAATCTTCTTATGTGAAAGTATAATTATAATACTATACAGCTTAGCTAGATGGCTTTAAATGATCTTCCAGTACAACCGTAGAAATGAAAGGTCATACAGGGTAAAAGTGTAAAATTAGATAGCCAGTGGAAATTTGCTGTATGACTCAGGGAGCTCAAATCCAGTGCTCTGTGACAAGCTAGAGGGGGAGGGAGGTTCAAGATGGAGAGGACATATATATTCCTATGGAATATGTTGATTCATGTTGATACAGAAACCAACACAACATTGTAAAGCAATTATCCTCTGGCTAAAAATAAATAATTTTTTAAAAATTATGATAAATACTAAAAAGGGAGTCTTTAAGATTTCATTTTGAAACCTAAGTACTCTTGGCAAGGGACAAAATTGCTGATATGTTTCTACATTTAAGATGGCTCCCATTGCTCGTAGAGGAATTACATCTCAGTGTGATGTCTCTAATTTTTTGAAATACCAGTTACTTCAGTTTACACTTCTGTTTGCTTTAGGTAAGAACCTAGGAAAAAATATACCTATTGAGGAGGTAACACAGAGAAGATGACACTCCATGCTTTGATATGAGGTGGGAGGAATGTAGTTCTGGATATTAGAAAGTTACTCAATAAACTGGAGACCCACAGAGAATGTAGTGGGCAAGATTTCTGCCCATTAGGAGCAGCTTTCTTTAGTGTATCCCTAAGAGCACACTGACATTCAGACCTCTCCTCAAGGCATTAATTGACTCAGTACTACTCATTTGAATGTATCCACATCCATCCAATTTCCAGCAGATTGGACTACCTATTGTTTTTAAAGGAAGTTATAGGTAAAAGAGAAATTTAGCTATGAATATAATCTCAGTAGGGGAGAAGGCAATGGCACCCAACTCCAGTACTCTTGCCTGGAGAATCCCAGGGATGGAGGAGCCTGGTGGGCTGCATTCCATGGGGTCGCTAAAAGTCAGATACGACAGAGCGACTTCACTTTCACTTTTCACTTTCATGCATTGGAGAAGGAAATGGCAACCCACTCCAGTGTTCTTGCCTGGAGAATCCCAGGGATGTGGGAGCCTGGTGGGCTGCCGTCTGTGGGGTCGCACAGAGTCGGACACGACTGAAGCGACTTAGCAGCAGCAGCAGCAGCAGCATAATCTCAGTGTAGTGAGCAATCAAATTTCTTCTCTTTGGTGTATGTACATCTCTGCTCTGTGAAAATGCTCAGTGTTTGCCCCCTCAGCACAGGTAGTTGGGGAAAGAAGGATTCAGTCAAGAAACCTCAGGAATGGGAAACCAGAACTTGGAATCATTAACTTTCAGTTGCCCAGCATTCTATTCTAACTGGGATGGTCCCTGTTGAACCGATTATTAAATATTTACTATCTCAAAGACTTGTAATAACATTGAAAAATACTTAGGCTATAAGGTTATTGGAACAGAGTTGAATGCAAAATTTAACCTAAATACTGATTTACCTATATTTTAGGAAACCACTTGAATATTTAATAAAGAGAGAGGGTCAGGATGGGGAACACATGTACACCCATGGCTGATTCATGTGAATGTATAGCAAAAACCACCACAATATTGTAAAGTAATTAGCCTCCAATTAAAATAAATTTTAAAAAATACTTGAAAAACAGTAAAAACTGTGACTATTTTGATGGTCACTGCGATGATAAATTGTATGTGTCAACTCAAGTGGCCTAAGGGTTGCCCAGATAGCTGATAAACATCATTCCTGGGAGTGTCTGAAAAGCTATTTCTGGAAAAGATTAGCATTTGAATTAGTAAAGACAGCCTCACCAATATGGAGAGGTGTCATCCAATCCTTTTGAGGGCCTGAATAAAACAAAAGGGTGGAGGAACGGCAAATTTACTCTCTTTCTTAACCTGGGTCATGAATCTTCTTCTACCCTCAGATATAGATAGCTCTCCTGATTCTTGGGCCTTTGGATATGGACTGGGACTTAAATCCAGTTCTGGTTCCCCGTCCTTTTGGATGGTGTATGTTAGTCGCTCAGTCGTGTCTGACTCTTTGTGACACCATGGACTGTAGCCCATAAGGCTCCTATGTCCATGGGATTCTCTAGGCAGGAATAGTGGAGTGAGTTGCCATTTCCTGTTCCAGGGATGGTAACTGAGACTGAATTACAAAACCAGCTTTCCTGGTTCTCTAGTCGCCAGACAGCAGGTCATGGGACTTAGCTCCACAATCATGTGAGCCAATTCCTATAATAAATGTCACTATATCCTTGCATATAAACTATAATATGTCATACATCCATAATCTATAATAATGCCATATGCCTATCTCTTTTACACCTAAATAGCTCCTATTAGTTCTGTTTCACTGGAGAACCCTGACTCTCATAGTCAGTTAATCAAAAAACTGGTTAAAGTAGGAAATCATAAAAATGGGTGTATAAAGAGACTATATATATATATATATATATATTTATTTATTTACATTTAAAACATTCAAATGTATATCCATTCACCAACTTTTAATTGGCTTCCCAAGTGGCTCAGTAAGTAATGTGCCTGCCAGTGGAGGAGACATGGATTTGATCCCTGGGTTGGGAAGATCCCCTGGACAAGTATAGTGAGACAAGATCCCCTGGACAAGGAAATGGCAACCCACTCCAGTATCTCCAGGATTCTTGCCTGGGAGATCCCACAAACAGAGGATCCTGGTGGGTACAGTCCATGGGGTCTCAAAATATTCAGACATGATTTAGCAACTAAATAAAACTGATCTTTGAATGAGGCAAACACTTTCTATAGATCTGGGACGTATAAAGAAATTGTCATCTTATAGGTCATGTGTATATAATGCATTACTTACAATTTTCCTTTAGTGTGAGAACTTTAAATACTAAGTTGACTGTAGAAGTCTACATTTTTGTAATTGTTTTCTCCAAACCATTTGAAGATATCTTGCCATACTTAGTTTAATAGACATTTTTTTTAATGTTTTTAATGTATTTACAAAAGGATTCAGCTTATTTTTCATGGAAAAAACCAACAACCTTTCAGGTTTATATTTCATAAGTTTGTATAATAGTTCATTACCTTATTATGTAGTTAAATTACCTATTTGATTTACATCATCATGTATCACAAACATAATCAGAGCTGCCATCATCAGGTTAGGAAGCAGTGGAAGAATTTTTGTGTCTGTCCTAAAGTATCTATACTTTAGTAAAACATGCAGTCTATTTATACAAATTTTATTAACTGCTCTATTAATAGTTTACAGTTCTGAAAGTCAGCAAATTGGGAGCTAGCTGGACCCCTCTGAAAAATTGCCTTAATCTTTTTCCTTCATTTATGAGTCAAGGGAATTCCATGGTGATAATTGGAACACAGTTTGAAGGATATATATATATATATATATATATATATATATATAAAGCAGTAAGCAAAAGGGTCATATTTGGCTCCAAGTAAGTCAGGATTTCTGAACCATCAGAAACAGGAAGTCTCCTATGATGCAATGGCAAGGAGACAGATTAAAGTGGCAATTATTCTTCTACACTGGAATAAGCATTTTTTCATCCTAAGTATTCTAAGACAATAACAAAATGATTCCAGAAACACTGTCTACCCAATATAAATAAATAAGAGATATTAACATTTCTATGATATGTAAGAAGGATCCCATTGCCAAACAATCATAATATTTTATATATTCATGTCATTCCCTTCACTAGATGTCATGAAAAGTTTCCAAATAAGACTGATTGGGAAAGAAAGATTTTTCACAAAGATTTTATTTGTGAAAAACGTTTCAAGTCCATTTCCATTAGTTCCATCCTCCAACTCATGCTCACCCCCAGGACACAGGGTTACAATAAGAAAGGAAGAGATTACACTTTCCAAACAAAAAGCAATACTCGCCACAACAGAAAAGCAAGCAAGGAATCTGCTCCTGACTTCACACTACTGGAGTCCTGTCCTCGTCTCATAGCCAGAGGCCTAGGAAGAGTTGTCAATACTTGCTGTCTTTCTCCTATTCTTTTTTTCTTTTTCTTCTTTTGGCCATGTCTCATAGGACTGGATGGAGAAGGAAATGGCAACCCACTTCAGTGTTCTTGCCTGGAGAATCCCAGGGATGGGGGAGCCTGGTGGGCTGCTGTCTATGGGGTCGCACAGAGTCGGACACGACTGAAGCGACTTAGCAGCAGCAGCATAGGACTGGAAGCACAGAGTCTCAACCACTGGACCACCAGGGAACTCCACCAATTGTCTTTTAAATTCATTCTAAACAAATTTTCTACACTAATAATATGCAGATGTTGCTCCAGTCAGAGTAATGACAGCCACATTGCTAAGTCCAATGGTGAATTGTCAGCCCACACTCTACTTGACCTATTGACAACATTTGACTCAGTTATTCTACCTTCTCCTTTGATATTCATTTTTCACCTGTTTTCTGGCAAAACATGAAGTTCCTGGTTTAACTTTGGTCTCAGGTACAACTCTTTCTAAGTCTAATTTCTTAATTCCCCAACCCTTAACTTTTAGAGTATCCCAGGGAATGATCCTCCTGATACTTAAAACTCCCTTGAGGTTCTTACCTATTCTCAAGGTTTAAATATCCTCTCTATGCTGTTGATGCTTAAAATTGTATAACTGCCTACACACACTGGGTCCATCTCCTTCTACCCTACGGTCTATCTCTACAAAGAAGCTATAGTGATTCTTTTAAACAGCTTCTGGGATCATGTTACTCTTCTTTCTGTTTGAAACTCTGTCGGCTCCCTGCCTTGTAATAAAATGAAAGTCCGTATTAGAAATCAGGGCCCTGTTCCTCTCAGCTTGACCACTGGCTCCAACCACTCTGCCTTCTTGCTCTTCTTTGACCTGAGAAAGCACATTTCTGCCTTGGGGTGTTAGCATTGGCTGTTCTATCAGCCTGAATACTCTTCCATTAGCCTGTAATACTCTTAATTTTATGGATATGAATAGGCTTTTCATTATTTTCAGTATTTTTTCAAATGATACTTCTTTATTGACTACCCTATTTAAATAACACTACCTCCCTCCTCAACATTAGCCATCTTCTTTCCTCCTTTATTTTCCTTTGTAGCTCTGTTTACCATATAATACCTGAGTGAGTTGACCATAGTGTGTATACGTAAGTACACACAAGTGAGTGCACACGTGTATGTTAAAGGACACTCTCCCTTCTGACACTCAGTGGAAGAAGTATGACTCTCTAACTTAGAAGTATGGATTGGTTTGGGGACAGGGGCATGGAAAGCTGCTTTCTCCTCAGCAATGCTACTGAACTTGAACAAAAAAGATTCTCATCATTGGAATTTTACTTAGTCAACCTGTGGTACACTTTACAAACCGCTGTTAAGGTTCAGAAAATGTAGCTCTGGGCAGCAATCATATTGAAATTTTCAAAACTGTTCCAGGTTATTGTTTGACCATTTATATTTTTGAATAGAACCTTAAAGGCAATAGTGGTATTAATAGTTACCATTCTTAAGAATTCCGTATAAAATGGAGGATTTTTGTGTATGTGCTTTATTATCTCATTTAATCTTCTCATGAACTCTTCAGTGTACATATCATTATCTTGATTTCCAAGGTGAAAAAACAGGTTCAGCAGGTTAACTAACTTGCTCTCTGACACTTGGGAAATGGCAAAGCTGTCTGACAGCCGACAATATGTTCTTTCCCCTTATTGTAACTTGTCATTATAAAGAACAGTAGAAATCAGTGGGTGTATGAAACACAGCAGCTCCTGGTTCAAATCACAAAGCATTTTCCCACAGGTTTTGGAAATATACATATTTCCACGTGTATCTTTACTGTCTGAAGGACATAATGTTAACCTCTAGTGAAGGAAAATTGTTAGGAAAAAAAAGGAAACATAAACACATGTATTTTGCAGGCATGATGATGAGCAAATTTATGAAAGAAGAATCTAACCCTCAAGAAATGAACCTGATTTGTTAGCAGGCATGCTAATGAACAAAGACAATTTACATATTGTCTTTATCTCCCAGTTCCTTATTTATATACTAGTACATGGGGAGTTGGTGATGGACAGGGAGGCCTGGCATGCTGCAATTCATGGGGTTGCAGAGTCAGACACAACTGAGCAACTGAAGTGAACTGAACTGAACATATGATCTTGTACAGTCATAGTCTTGTGAAATAGTATGTGGATTTTTTACTACCTAGTATTATATTTTAGCTTTACTACCTATATGATGGAAAAGCACAAGAGGTTTTCTAATCAAAAACACTTGGAGTTTTATTCCAGGATGAGTGCCTCTCAATATGTGGTCACTGTTCTCAGTACTTGTATAGGCAAGGAAGTATTCACTTCATCAGTCACTGTTCTGACACCAGAGAGGTTCCCAAGGCAAGAATGAAAGCTTGATAGATTTGCTAGCAATGCAGGAGACAAAAACACATTTTTTTCCATCCCTTTAAATGGCTGAGTCCAAGAACATAGTTCCCAAATCCAAATACAATTTCACTAGATAATCATATACATGAAATGAGAGAGAGAGAGAGAAAGAAAAAATTGGATGAAAGGAATGCTGGTTGCGTAAGAGATCTGTAGAATGTACCGTGATTATAATGGCTATATGACAATTGCAGCCACTATAAAATGTTACAGCATAAAATTGTTTTTTTTAATGCAGTGATGCAGTAGTATATAATATAGGAATTGCTTTTAGCAAAAAGATAATATTGCTGCCTCATCAGACCCTGGTGGTACAGTACAGGAAGAAAAAGGAAGAAAACATGTATGTGATAGATGTCAATACAAAAATGCTAAGACAGCAAGGAGCCAGTTTAATCCGAGGAGAATGCCCTGGATAGACTTATTATATATTTGTTTCATATATCTTTACCAATATATGAAAAATATATAAGAAATTGGATGAATTTGGTTTAACCTTTTTAAAGAAGTGTGAAACTGCTTCAGTACAGTTCAGTTCAGTTGCTCAGTCCTGTCCAACTCTTTGCAACCCCATGGACTGCAGCATGCCAGGTTTCCCTGTCAATCACCAATTCCCGGAGTTTACTCAAACTCTATTGAGTCGATGATGCCATCCAACCATCTCATCCTCTGCCGTCTCCTTCTCCTCCCACCTTCAATCTTTCCCAGCATCAGGGTCTTTTCAAATGAGTCAGTTCTTCGCATCAGGTGGCCAAAGTATTGGAGTTCTACTAAGAGTCTAATAAATGGGCACCTATAATGGGACAGGTGGGTTTGGTGACTAATAACGTTAAGTAGTGGAATCAGACAGATCTCAGCTCTACTATTTAGTGTAACATTCACCCTGTGGATGAGCTGGAGGACCTTTCTTTTTAATATTTACTTATTTATTTGGCTGTGCTTGGTCTTAGTTGCCTCATGTGGGATCTTCGATCTTCATTGTGACACACAGATTCTTTTAGTCGCTGCACTAGAATTCTTAGTTTTGGCATGTGGGATCTAGTTCCCTAACCAGGGATGGAACCCGGATCCCCCACATGGGAAGGACAGAGTCTTGGTCACTGGACCACCAGGGAAGTCCTTGAGGGACATTTCTACATTGCTTGATTCTCCAGTTCCTCAGTCAGTGAGGACAGCAGGGTAGTTGAGAGGATTAAGAGAAAATCTACATTAAACATACCTAATACCATGTCTTTCACATAATAGAACTTAAGGAAGTTTGAGAAATTATGATCAAGTGTTATATTTGATTGACTTCTCTGTTATCTCCTTTCTTCCCCCTTCTTTCAGTTAGCTTTAAATTAGAGAATCTTCTGCTTACAATTTATTATTTGCCTTTATTTCTGGCATCAGAGACATTAAATCTCTTTTGGAAGAATATGACTTGAAAGATGTTAGTCATGTCAGTGTGTTGTCAGGAAAGAGTGGGCCTGGACATTTCTTTGGCCTAACAGAGGTTCTCTCCCCATAACTTTTGAAGTGTCAAGATCTGAGATCACTGAGAAAGAGGTGATGAAATTGTTAATATGACCATGAAGACTCTTGGGAAGAAAGGCATTAAGATTCTGATCTTTCTTTTTTTTTTTTTTTTTTTTAACAAAGTCCAATTCATTGAAGTATAATATATAGGCAAGAAAATCTTGAATTTTAAATATACTTCTTTGACCCTTTCACCTTCAACGTTCAAACTATTAGATGGCATCTCTGACACACTAGTAGGGCTTCCCAAGTGACTCAGTGGCAAAGAATCACTTGCTGATGCAGGAGACAGGGGTTTGACCCCTTGGGTCGGGACGATCCCCTGGAGAAGGAAATGGAAACTCACTCCAGTATTCTTGCCTGGGAAATCCCATGGACAGAGGAGCCTGGGGGGCTACAGTCCATGGGGTCACAAAGAGTCAGACACAACTGAATGTCTGAAAAGCAAGAAGTGTGGGTCTGACACACTAGTTTGGGTCTTACTGAGACCATCAAGCAGGAAAAGAGACCATGGGCCCTTGATAGGAAACTTAGCTTGAGAAGAAGAGAGGAGGATTATTACTTAGAGTCAATATCTGAGTCTCTGAGCTGTGTTAGGGGAATAACTACCTATAGTTCTCTGCAATTGCTTTAGGCTAAAGCTTGAAAATGCAAGTGTTCTGAATGTTCCTTGGAGAAAAATGTGAAAAATATACAAATGTATGTGAATTTAAGATTCTTCCAACAAGCACAAAAAATGTAGCTTTGCAAAGTCTCTTTTACCAGAATACAAGGAAACAGTGACTGAAATGAACTGCAAGAAGAGTGACCTCCTTTTCTTTCCATTTACAGCAATAATGCAAGCATGCTAGAGAGCAGAGATTTCTAAGGCAGTGGAAAGCTTCTCAGTTCTTTCTCTGTGAAGCATTTGTGTCCCTGACTAGTCCCTTGCCCTGAGTTGTTAATGTGGGTTATGAACCTATCAGAGTAAATAGGAGACAGCAGGAAAGGAACAAGGAACAATTTTTCAGTAGTGTGTTAGAGGATAATATTGATCTAAATATTGAAAACATGTGATCTTATTTTAAATCTGAAGGTTGCAAAATGAAATACATATATACATACACATATGTATTTACACTCATATTCCCATAATCATTACATTATTATTACTATGATCATTGTAATCTTTAGGCACAAATCCAGATTTTATTAAGTATGCAAAAATGAACTAAACTTCCTGTAACCACAAGGAATTTATTGTGTATTAAATAATGTAGACATTTGCAAATAGCTTTTCATTATGTGAGTTGGGGCTATTGAGCTGGGTTGTGGAAAATCTTTAGGATTTCTGTAAGCAGAAATAGTTGAGAGGCATTCTCAGTAGCCAGTGGGATTACCGTATGCAGAAAGAAAATTTCAAAAATCATTTGAGAGAACAATGAGGAGTTTGGTATGTCTGGTTAATGGGTGAATTCATCAGCAGTTAATACAAGTGTGGAACCAATAGCCAAATCTTAGAAAGCTTTAGGAACTTGGACTTTCATTGTATGTGATGGTTTTTGAACCGGGAATGGCATGATATGAGCCATGTCTTAGGCCAGTTAGACTGTTCGTCAATATGTGAAGCACTGAAAAAAAGGAAAGAGTGATTGGCTGGAGTTTTAGTGGCCTTCCATCCCTGGTTTACTCAGTTCTTGTGTCTCCAATAGTACTTTCCAAAACCAGGACTCTGAATGCTCCTCTTTCATGAAAGCATTAGTCGCTCAGTCGTGTCCAACTCTTTGCAACTCCATGGACTGTAGCCCACCAGCCTCCTCTGTCCATGGAATTCTCTAGGCAAGAATATTGAAATGCATAGTCATTCCCTTCTCCAGGGGGGTGACCCATGGATTGAACCCAGTCTCCTATATTGCAGGTAGATTCTCTATCGTCTGAGCCACCGAAGAAGCATCTCTTTCATATGTAGAATAATACCACGGGCTAAATCCAATAAAGTGATCTAGTCTGTGCATTGAGAAGAGTGAAGTGAAATCAGGCACTTACTGAGTTCCTTTTGTATTCTTGGCTTGCTTCTATATGCAAAATATCCAGAAATTAAAGTATGCTTCCCCCCTGCCCCCCCATAATGATTCCACGGGTACTTTGGAACAGTTTGCTTCTTCTTTTTCCTGTGATTGGTATGTTGGGTGCTTTTGTTACTGTTATTGTCTCTCTGCCAACTATCACTCATGTACTGATGTGACAGCTGTGTAATTCACTAAATTGTTGGCAGGCCTTCACAATCCAATTAAACAATACTGTCTAATTGGTCCTGGTCATAAAACCCGTAGAGAGAGTATGGAAAAAGTGGCTGTGATTGACTGAAATGAGACAGAATGCTCAAACTGTTGAACAGTGTCTCAGGCTATTTCTTACATGTGTTCATATATACAAATTTGGGTGTATGATGTGTGTGTATACATAGACATGTTTATATTATATGTGTGACCCTCTTTAAACATTTCTAATTTCATTACACAAAGAGAAGGACAGTCCTATCTAGTTGAGGGGTGGAAAAGAAAGATTCTGAGAGTCCTTTACACTGGGATTATTTTTTGTAAGTTTTTTTGGTATGTAACTCACATACCATACAATTTACCCATGTAAAGTGTAAAACTCAACGGCTCTTAGTATATTCACAAAGTTGTGCTATCCTCACCGTAATCAATTTTAGAGTATTTTTATTAGCTCAAAGAGAAATCCTGTACCCATTAGCTTTTGCCTTTATATGCCATTTTTCCATCCTGCAGCCCCAGGCAATCACTAAGCTACTATGGATCTGCCTATTCTGGACATCTCATATAAATAGAATCATACTGTGGTTCTTCTTTTGTGACTAGTTTCTTAGCATTGTGTGTTCAAAGTTCATCCTGTTGTATCATGTATCGGTATCCATTTCTTCTGATTGCTGAATAATATTCCATTGTACACATGTATTTTAGTTATCCTTTCATAAATTGATGGATATTTGGACTATTTTCATCTTTTGGCTAATAGAAATAATTCTGTCCTAAACATTTGTGTGCAAATTTTTGTATGCCCATATGTTTCCATTTTTCTTGGGTATGTACCAGAAGTGAAATTACTGGAGCATATGATAACTCTATGCTTAACATTAACAGCAGCTGCTAGATTGTTTTCCAGTGTGGCTGCACCATTTTGCATGCCCGCTATCAGTGTGTGAGTGGTCCAAACTTTTTACATTCTCACCAACACGTATTATCTTTTTTATTCTAGCCATCTTAATGATTATGCAGTGGTACACTGTGGTTTTGCTTTGCATTTCTCTGAGGAATAATGATGTTGAACATATTTTCACGTGCCATTTGTATATATATTTGGAGAAATATATGTTCATATCCCTTATCCACTTCTAAATTGAGTTGTTTGGCTTTTTGTTGTCACGTTTTAATATATATATATATTTTTTGTATTCTAGATACAATTCCCCTTTCATATATGTGACTTGCAAATATTTTCACCCAGTCCATTGGTTGTATTTTTATTTTCTTGATAATGTCTTTTGAAACACAAAGTTTTTTATCGTTGATGAACTCCAACTTATCTACTTTGTTGCTTGTGTTTTTGTTGTGAAACTAGAATTTTTCAGAAGACCAATATACTTACTTTCTCCATGTTGGAAATGGCTAGGTTTTCTCTCACTTAGCAGTAGTAATACAAGTAGTGGATCCCTAGCACACTGGAACACTGTGTTAAGAAAGATTCTGAAGCTAATTCCACATTTACCAGGGGAAATAAGAATTGATAATATTCTATATTTATCATACATTCACATAATTGATGTTTTATTAAAAAAAAAACTATTATTTTCCTTGACTATCTAAGAAGAAAAGTTATGGTATGTAGTTTGAAAGGGGTTTAATGAAGAGAAAATTTAATCAGGATGCCCTTTCTTCCTCCTATTGTTTCTCTTCAGGACTGCCTTCTGCTTAATGTTATTCATTCATTTAATGTTCTAGACACTTGTGATGTAGAGAATAAGACAGACGTGATACCTGCTCACAAGGAGCATACATTATTTAGTAACCGCCACTTCTCTCGCACTTTTGCCCCACTGCCTTTCACCACCCTTGACCCTTGGATGCCAAATCGTAGTTCTAGAATGATTATCTTAATACTGTTTGATCAGAGCACATCCTCTGACCTACGTTTAAACTGGATGGCAAGACATACTCTTGGTGGCTAGGATCTGACAAAGGCGAGGAAGAAGATAATTATGGTGGACAGTAATACCCTAGGTAGTTTCTCAGAATAAATGGGGTAGAATCAGGACATTCCAGTTCAAGCTGTTGGTTACCAGACATGGTTTCAATCCACCATAGTGTCTGGTTTGTGGAAACTAAAATTATAGTGCTTTTTAGAGTCTTTCCAACCTCAAAACAGAGCCAGACAGACCTATGATAGACACATTTTGATTGAGAGTTTCCCAAAGCCCTTTCCAGATTTATGCAGCTAAATATCTGATAATTTTTTAACAAAAATTTTAAAATGACCAAATGCACATCAAGTCACATAATAAGCCCTATTTTCTAAAATCCTTCTTTTACCAAACTAATAATCAAGTTCTAGTAGTTTCAAGAACTAAAATGACTGACTCTTACTATGGTTAAAACCATTTGCTCTAATTGAACACATTTATCTAGACAAAGTCCATTTCTAAGAATGTCTCATTTCATAAGACTGAGTGTGAGGCATGACCTTACACAAGAACTGAAATTAAGCAACTTTAGAAATTTCTAACACAGCCTGAAGCTTGATAATAAATTTTGCATTTATGCTTTTTTATACTTAAAATATTCCAGACTTTAATTCATGACCATTAATAAACCATTTCTTTTTAACAATGACTTTCAGCATAGTCTATATTTTATTAAATCATCCAACAAAACTGAAAAATTCACTCCATTACCTGGACATTTTTTTAACAATCATTTTGCTTTGATGACACACTCAGATAATTGACCATACATTTTCTTATGAATGAAAGCATTTCAAGATTGTGATGATACTACTTCAGTAGCTTTAAAAAATCTATACCCAATAATTTTTTTTTGGTATTTTTTTCCTTTCTGCTGGAGGTAATAAGATGAAACATAGTTGAACATTTCATTTTAAATTGGCTGGGTGGCCATAAACTAATAGACAGATGCATAGATACTCAGTTGCTTCTATTTGTAATTTACACATGTACCTGCAGGCAGGAAGCTATACTAGAAAACTGGAGAAGGAAAAGAGGTGGTTGTTCTCTTAGTTTTTAGCATCAGACTAATAGAGAGCTTTCTTCCCTTGTAATGTACTTTCCAGTATTATATCTGATCCCTCCAGGATTCCATTTGACATATGGAATTGAAAATAAAGTTATAACAAGCCCAATTCTTGGGAAGATTGTTTCTTTTCATTTTTTTTGCTCTTTCATAAGCACATTGAGAATATGTTTTTGATCAAGAGCCAGAGTTTTATTTCCTATGTTTGTATGGGAATCTGAGCCTAATAGCCCCTGAATGGCCCAATTGGCAAATCTATAAGCATGCAGAGGTGTGTGAGGCTTCAGAGGAAATGAAATTGCTCTATTTTTTAAAAAATGATAAGATACTTAATATTTGCCATCTTGACTTTAATTTTCCTAGTTATGCTAAAAGGTAAAACTCAGTTTTTATCACATTTAAATGTAAAAAAAAATGAGGGTTTTTTTTCCCCCTAATCTCTAACTGAATTTTTGATGGTTAGGAAAAAAAAATAGTATAATAAGCCTACATGTTCAGTGTCAAGTGGAATTTTCAAGTATTTAGCCTCCTGATTCTACGTAAATCATAGAAAGAATATTTTTACCTCATTGACTTAGTTGGATTTGATTACTGGTATATAACCTAGCAATAACATCTTCTTTAAATAATGCTACTTGGCATAAAGGGAAAAAATATAAAGATTCAGACACTTGGGTTCTAGATCTAGCTCAGCCATTAATCAACAAGCTAGAAATGCTTTCTGGGCCTGAGACCTTGATTTTATAAATTAAAGGGTGAGAGGTAAAGTGGTAATATGAAGTGATCTATCAAATCCCTGTGGCTGAAAATGTCTACATTATCATAGAATTTTTCTTCTAAAATTGCCTTGATCATATTATTGTATCCCTTTCTTCCAGGTTTTATTTAAAATGTGAAATTAGGTTTTTTCTTAGCTTTGCTGAGATTGCTTTAAACTTTCATTTTAATATATTTTTATAATATATATATATATAATCAGATTTAAAATAACTATTATGATTCTAAATTATGGCTACATTCCTTTTCCCTTTGAATTCTCTACTCTTAATGCATCTTTGGGGAGGAGGTTCCTCTCTCTGTCGAGGATATTTGACTAGGGATAAACATTTTAAATCGACAACCCTGAAAAGAGACTGTAAAGGTGACCAGAGACATTCAGACATTTGGCTTTTTTTTTTTTTTTCCCCTAAAAAAAAAAAGCATCCATTTGTCCTGTGCAGTGAGGCCCTTGGAGCGTTTATAGAGTGGGCTGCGTAGTCAGGTGTGATGCCCTTGACACACTGCCAGGGCCCTCTCTCACACACATAACAGTGTGGAGGCAAGGGCACTGAGCAAAGGCACATTTTTGGAATTGGAGAGAGAGGCTTGAATTATTCACTAAAATGACATTTCCAGCATCTAAAACCCTGACAGGTGGGTGATTTAGCTTCCCCTTTGGCATCATTGCCTTTCCTCTCAGTGGTTTCTCATTACTCTCTGCCGGCTCTCGCTCCCTAGTACAGATGGTAGTTCCGAACTTGTGAACCTAGGGAGAGAACCTTGGTGCTGTAAAAATAAGAATGTTGCTTCCCCTCTGGGTTTCTCTCACCAATGCAACCACTGCTCATGTCACATCCTGTTTGTAAAGCGTGAGGAACAGTGGAGGAAATGGTGATGATAGAAAAAAATGAATAAATAATATTTTGAATGTCAAAGTGTTTATGTGCCAGAGATGACGGCTTTCCTTCTTGAGTTTAAAGGCAAGAGGTTTGTTTGGGGTTTTTGTTGTTTGTTTTGGCTTGTTCTTAATTTTAAGCAATGACTCTCTTCTTTGATTTGAAACACACACACACACACACACACACACACACACATCCCAACACAAACTAGGACTAAATAACTAAGCAAAGAAACATTGATCACATACCAAAATCCAAGTACAAGTGACCATTCAGCTGGAGGCAATACTGGAGATGAAGTGAGATGCCAGGGAGGAAGATGCCAGCTAGAGTCCTGGATAGGAAGGTAGGAATCAAGGTCAAGCTTAACAGCCAATCTGCTTAAGGCTTGGGATAAGGTAAGATCAGTATGTGCAAAAAGATGCAGAATTAAGTTAAATGAAGAGAGTGTAATAATAATAATAGTTCCAGTGATCACATGGAGCTAGTAGATTACAAGAAAAGCAGAGATCCTGGAGAGAGATGATCTGTGTTCACATCTCAGTTCTGTCACTACTCACTCTGTGACTTGGGTTAATTAACCATTCTCTCTGTTTCCTGACGAGTAAAATGGGATTAATGATAATGTTTACATTTAAAGGTTGTTCTCAGGATTTAGTAAGATAACACGCTTATGTAAAGCATTTATTACAGAAGCTGGCACATCCCATTAAGCTTGGTATCATTATTCTTACAACAAATTTAATATGAGAAAACTGAGATACAGAGGCACTCACACATTACATAAAAGACATCTTTAGGACCGAAAGTATCTTTTTTAAAAACATTTTGACACTCTACTGTTATTACTCAAAGGAAGTTGATGCTCAATGCAAATTGGTTTTCTCCCCCTTATTTTATTTTTACTAATTTTTATTGGAGTATAGTTGCTTTACAATGTTGTGTAAATTTCTACTATACAACAAAGTGAATCAGCACCACGTGTACATATATTCCCTCTTTTTTAGATTTCTTTCCCGTTTAGGTCACTATTGACCACTGAGTAGAGTTTCCTGAACTCTTCAGTAGGTTCCCATTAGTTATCTATTTTATACATGGTACCCAACCCCATGGACCATAGTCCATCAGGTTCCTTCATGGGACTTTTACAGGAAAGAATACTGAAATGAGTTGCCATTTTTTTCTCAGGGGATCTTCCCAAGGCAGGGATTGACCCACATCTCCTGCATTAGCAGATGGATTCTTAACCACTAGTGCCACCTGTTCAGTTCAGTTTAGTCGCTCAGTCATGTACGACTCCTTGCGACCCCATGAATCGCAGCACGCCAGGCCTCCCTGTCCATCACCAGTACTCCTGGAGTTCATTCAAACTCCTGCCCATCGAGTCAGTGATGCCATCCAGCCATCTCATCTTCTGTTGTCCCCAACTCCTCCTGTCTTCAATCCCTCCCAGCATCAGAATCTTTTCCAATGAGTCAACTCTTCACATGAGGTGGCCAAAGTACTGGAGTTTCAGCTTTAGCATCAGTCCTTCCAATGAACACCCAGGACTGATCTCCTTTAGGATGGACTGGTTGGATCTCCTTGCAGTCCAAGGGACTCTCAAGAGTCTTCTCCAACACCACAGTTCAAAAGCATCAATTCTTCAGCACTCAGCTTTCTTCACAGTCCAACTCTCACATCCATACATGACCACTGGAAAAACCATAGCCTTGACTAGATGGACCTTTGTTGGCAAAGTAATGTCTCTGCTTTTCAATATACTATCTAGGTTGGTCATAACTTTCCTTCCAAGGAATAAGCGTCTTTTAATTTGATGGCTGCAATCACCCTCTTCAGTGATTTTAGAGCCCAAAAAAATAAAGTCTGACACTGTTTCCACTGTTTCCCCATCTATTTCCCATGAAGTGATAGGACCAGTAGCCATGAACTTAGTTTTCTGAATGTTCAGCTTTAAGCCAATTTTTTCACTCTCCTCTTTCACTTCCATCAAAAGGCTTTTTAGTTCCTCTTCATTTTCTGCCATAAGGGTGGTGTCATCTGAATATCTGAGGTTATTGATATTTCTCCTAGCAGTCTTGATTCCAGCTTGTGCTTCCAGCCCAGTGTTTCGCATGATGTACTCTGCATATAAGTTAAATAAGCAGGGTGACAGTATACAGCCTTGACGTACTCCTTTTCCTATTTGGAACCAGTCTGTTGTTCCATGTCCAATTCTAATTGTTGCTTCCTGACCTGCATTCAGGTTTCTCAACAGGAAGGTCAAGTGGTCTGGTATTCCCATCTCTTGAAGAATTTTCCACAGTTTATTGTGATCCACACAGTTGAAGGCTTTGGCATAGTCAATAAAGCAGAAATAGATGTTTTTCTGGAACTCTCTTGCTTTTTCGATGATCCAGCAGATTTTGGCAATTTGATGGCTGGTTCCTCTGCCTTTTCTAAAACCAGCTTGAACATCTGGAAGTTCATGGTTCACAATTGCTGAAGCCTGGCTTGGAGAATTTTGAGCATTACTTTAGTAGCATGTGAGATGAGTGCAATTATGTGGTAGTTTGAGCATTCTTTGGCATTGCCTTTCTTTGGGATTGGAATGAAAACTGACCTTTTCCAATCCTGTGGCCACTGCTGAGTTTTCCAAATTTGCTGGCATATTGAGTGCAGCACTTTCACAGTATCATCTTTCAGGATTTGAAATAGCTCAACTGGAATGCCATCACCTCCACTAGCTTTGTTTGTAGTGATGCTTCCTAAGGCCCACTTGACTTCACATTCCAGGATGTCTGGCTTAGTGAGTGATCACACCACCTTGATTATCTGGGTTGTAAAGATCTTTTTTGTACAGTTCTTCTGTGTATTCTTGCCACCTCTTCTTAATATCTTCTGCTTCTGTTAGGTCCATACAATTTCTGTACATTATTGAGCCCATCTTTGCATGAAATGTTCTTTAGGTATCTCTAATTTTCTTGACAAGATCTCTAGTCTTTCCCATTCTGTTGTTTTCCTCTATTTCTTTGCATTGATCACTGAAGAAGGCTTTCTTATCTCTCCTTGTTATTTTTAGAACTCTGCATTGAGGTGCTTATATCTTTTCTTTTCTCCTTTGTTTTTGGCTTCTCTTCTTTTCACAGCTATTTGTAAAGCCTCCTCAGACAGCCATTTTGCTTTTTTGCATTTCTTTTCCATGGGGATGGTCTTGATCCCTGTCTCTTGTACAATGTCACAAACCTCCATCCATAGTTCATCAGGCACTCTGTCTATCAGATCTAGTCCCTTAAATCTACTTCTCACTTCCGCTGTATAATCCTAAGGGATTTTATTTAGGTCATACCTATATGCAGAGTACATCATGAGAAACGCTGGGCTGGAAGAAGCACAAGCTGGAATCAAGATTGCCGGGAGAAATATCAATAACCTCAGATATGCAGATGACACCACCCTTATAGCAGAAAGTGAAGAGGAACTAAAAAGCCTCTTGATGAAACTGAAAGAGGAGAGTGAAAAAAGTTGGCTTAAAACTCAACATTCAGAAAATGAAGATCATAGCATCTGGTCCCATCACTTCATGGGAAATAGATGCAGAAAGAGTGGAAACAGTGTCAGACTTTATTTTTCTGGGCTCCAAGATCACTGCAGATGGTGACTGCAGCCATGAAATTAAAAGACGCTTACTCCTTGGAAGAAAAGTTATGACCAACATAGACAGTATATTGAAAAGCAGAGACATTACTTGGCCAACAAAAGTCCATCTAGTCAAGGCTATGGTTTTTCCAGTGGTCATGTATGGATGTGAGAGTTGGACTGTGAAGAAAGCTGAGTGCTGAAGAATTGATGCTTTTGAACTGTGGTGTTGGAGAAGACTTTTGAGAGTCCCTTGGACTGCAAGGAGATCCAACCAGTCCATTCTAAAGGAGATCAGCCCTGGGTATTCTTTGGAAGGAATGATGCTAAAGCTGAAACTCCAGTACTTTGGCCACCTCATGAGAAGAGTTGACCCATTGGAAAAGACTCTGATGCTGGGAGGGATTGGTGACCAGAGGAAAAGGGGACAGCAGAGGATGAGATGGCTGGTGGCATCACTGACTCAATGGACATGATTTTGAGTGAACTCTGGGAGATGGTGATGGACAGGGAGGCCTGGCGTACTGCAATTCATGGGGTTGCAAAGAGTCAGACACGACTGAGTGACTGAATGAACTGAACTGAATGGTCTAGTTGTTTTCCCTACTTTCTTCAATTTACATCTGAATTTGGCTATAAGGAGTTCATGGTCTGAGCCACAGTCTTGTTTTTGCTGACTGTATAGAGCTTCTCCATCTTTGGCTGCAAAGAATATAATCAATCTGCTTTTAGTGTTGACCATCTGGTGATGTCCATGTAGAGTCTTCTCTTGTGTTGTTGGAAGAGGGTGTTTGCTATGACCAGTGTGTTCTCTTGGCAAAACTCTATTAGCCTTTGCCCTGCTTCATTCTGTACTCCACGGTCAAACTTGCCTGTTACTCCAGGTGTTTCTTGACTTCCTACTTTTGTATTCTAGTCCCCTATAATTAAAAGGACATCTTTTTTTGGATATTAGTTCTAAAAGGTCTTGTAGGTCTTCATAGAACCGTTCAACTTAAGCTTCTTCAGCGTTACTGGTTGGGGCATAGGCTTGTATTACCGTGATATTGAATGGTTTGCCTTGGAAACAGAGATCATTCTGTCATTTTTGAGATTGCATCCAGGTACTCCATTTTGGACTCTTTTGTTGACCATGATGGCTACTCCATTTCTTCTAAGGGATTCCTGCCCATAGTAGTAGATATAATGGTCATCTGAGTTAAATTCACCCATTCCAGTTCATTTTAGTTCACTGATTCCTGGAATGTTGACGTTCACTCTTGCCATCTCCTATTTGACCACTTCCAATTTGCCTTGATTCATGGACCTGACATTCCAGGTTCCTATGAAATATTGCTCATTACTGCATCGAACCTTGCTTCTATCACCAGTCGCATCCACAAGTGGGTATTGTTTTTGCTTTGGCTCGATCTCTTAATTCTTTCTGGAGTTATTTCTTCATTGATCTCCAGTAGCATATTGGGCCCCTACCAACCCAGGGAGTTCCCCTTTCAGTATCCTATCATTTTGCTTTTTCATACTGTTCATGGGGTTCTCAAGGCAAGAATACTGAAGTGGTTTGCCACCTGAGAACCCCATAAATATATCAGTAGTGTATATATGTCAATCTCAGTCTCCCAGTTCATCCCACCACACCCTTTCCCACTTTGGTGTCCATAAGTTTGTTCTCTATGTCTCTGTGTCTATTTCTACTTTGCAAATAGTTGAATTTTTCTATAGGTATAGTATAAGTATACTACTTATACCATTTTTCTAGATTCCATATACATGCATTAATGTATAATATTTTTTTTTCTTTCTGACTTACTCCATTCTATTTGACAGTCTCTAGATCCCCTCTTATTTGTTTTTAACTCGAATCATTCTCATCTCTCATCATCAACTGCCAGTGATTATATGAGATATGAAGCAATACTCAACTACCCTGTAGGGGTAAAGATCATTGGTAGATTTTTATATCCTTTCATAAAGATTTCAGATTTCAAACTACTCTACAGTTTCTTTAAAATAACAGTGGGGGGAACTATTGAGGGATTAATGGGGGCCTGTTCTGTTTCTCCCATGCAATTATTTCAGAGAGAAAGGGCAAATTTGGTGTTATCATGACTCATAGAGATGGTTCCCAGGGGAAAGTTAGGTTCAAAGGTTCAAATGCTGACCTATTCAAAGTTTCAGTGTGTCTGATTATTAGGGAGAATTTGGCAGTGGGGCTAGAGCAGAAGATGCTCCGTTGGCCAAAGGGAATTAATTTGACAATAAGTCAAACCCAGAATTTGTCAAAAACAATGATAAATGACAATATGTTGAATATGTCACTACCCAATATTTTTATATTTTTAACATACATTTTTGGGAAGTAGGATGTATGGCAGAAATAACATTTTTTTAGACTAAGATAAAACCTGTATTTTAGTTATCTTTGTTTATAACCCGTGAAATTTGGGGCATAACATTTCACCTGTGTTTTATTTGCCTAATTTATAAAGTTGAGATTGTAATACTTGTGCTGCCTCCTTCACAGAGATGTGTGTGTGTGATAATACATGTAATATTCCTTTGAGAGCTATAAGATTGAATATACATGTAAGGTGTTATTAGTGCTGATTGGTTAGAACATCTTAAAATGTCTTCAGGTTGTAATATTTTAAGTCTCTCAAAAGACATAAAGTAAGATTGCTTTTAATTACAGCTAATGACAATTTTCCCATAATGCTTGTGTTGAGGCTTGTACATGAAGCCATCTGTGAGTTCACAGGGCCCTAGAGGTTTAGAACTAGTGAGATAATTTGACTCAAGTTTTCTCTGCCTCACTAGATTTACATTAAATAAGGAGATTGGAAGAAAATTTACTCTTTGATCATGAAAACTAGATTCTTTCCACCTCTAAAATAGCTTCAAGATATTGGGAATATTTACTTAGTTCTCTCAAGTCTTTACTACTTGCAAGCATCCTGGTATGGCAAGGAACAAAATTTATTAGTATACCAGTTGTGTGTGTGTGTGTGTGTGTGTGTGTGTGTGTGTGTGTGTATATCACATAAGCATATTTATTTCCAATAAAGAAAGAATTATTTCATATATTTCAAAATCATAGTATCTGAGTTAGTTAATATCCAAAGCACTATTGAAAACATTATTGTGCCTTGTGAGTTTGTTTTTAAAAGATTCAACACAAATTGTTGAAGATATATCTTTATGTGATATTTAAGACTCAGAGATCAAGGCTACTATGAAAGGAAGGGAGAGGGAAGGAATGAACGAAAGAAGGAAGAGAAGAAGGAAGGAAAATACTAATATTTTTGAAAACTTCTATGTACCTTGCTTTGCATATAATGAGTAATTTAATCTTCTTGAAAATCCTGTGACATAGCTTTTTTTGTTTGCATTTTACAAAAGAAAAAAAAAAAAAAACTAATGCTCAGAAAAATTACGCATGTTGATAGGCCATAAATGTGTAGGCAGTGATTGTAATTAAATAAGGCTTATCAAAGCCTCATGCTTTTTGTCCATGCTGTTGGGACAAATACATATAAAAGGTACTATTTGCTGATTAACTGCTATAACTAACTTGTACACTGTGCTTTCCATGCGTGAGACTCTGATGTAATTGCCTTATGTATTTCAACTCATTTGATTCTTGCAGTGATACTGTGTGGTAGAGACTATTGCCAATCAAGTTTACAGATGAAGGAACTAAGCAGAGATAAGTTAAACAACTTGCACAAGATTACTCAGCTAGAAAATATTAGGGCTGGAATTCAAATTCTGATATTCTGGCTCTAGAGTTCCTTTCTATATATGATTTTTTAATCCCCAGAACAACTCCCTAAAGTAAGCCTTGTCTCCATTTTACAGATTGTTGTTGTTCAGTCACTAAGTTGTGTCTGACCCTTTGCACCCCCATGGACTGCAGCACGCCAGGCTCCCCTGTTCTTCACTATCTCCCGGAGTTTGCTCAAACTCATGTCCATTGAGTCTGTGATACCATCCAACCATCTCATCCTCTGCCACCTCCTTCTCCTCCTGCCCTCAATCTTTCCAAGTATCAGGGGTTTTTCCAGTGGCTCAACTCTTCCCATCAGTACTGGAGCTTCAGCTTCAGCATCAGTCCTTCCAATAAATATTCAGGGTTGATTTCTTTTATGATTGACTGATTTGATCTCCTTGCTGTCCAAGGGACTCTCAAGAGTCTTCTCCAGCACCACAGTTCAAACACAGACATTCTTTTTGGCACTCAGCCTTCTTTGTGGTCCGGTTCTCACATCCATACATGACTACTGGAAAAACCACAGCTTTGACTAGATGGACATTTGTTTGCAAAGTGATGTCTCTGCTTTTTAATATGCTGTCTAGTTTTGTCATAGCCTTTTTCCCAAAGAGCAAACATCTTTTAATTTCATGGCTTCAGGCATGAAGTTATTTTGAAGATCAAGGAAATAAAATCTGCCACTGCTTGTACTTTTCCCCCATCTCTTTGCCATGAAGTGATGGAACCAGATGCTATGATCTTAGTTTTTTAAATGTTGGATTTTAAGCCAGCTTTTCATTCTCCTTTTTACCTTCATCAAGAGGCTCTTTAGGTCCTCTTCATTTTCTATTAGAGTGGTATCATCTGCATATCTGAGGTTATCGATATTTCTTCCGGCAATCTTGATTCCAGCTAGTGAATCCACCCTGGCATTTCACATGATCTACTCTGTGTATAAGTTTAATAAGCAGGGTGACAACATACAGCTTTGATGTACTCCTTTCCCAATTTTGGAACAGTTCATTGTTTCATGTGCAGTTCTAACTGTTGCTTCTTGACTTGCATATAGGTCTCAGGAGGCGGGTGAGGTGGTCTAGTATTCCCAACTCTTTAAGAATTGTCCACAGTTTGTTGTGTGGAACAATTCCTAATTTTACAGATTAGGAAACTGAAATTCCAGTAGCTTTCAGCCCTGAGATAGAGTCCAGTTTTCATTCATTCCTCTCCAAAACTGTTCCCTTATGCCTTTCAACCTCATTGAGCAGGGACTAAGGGAAAGATATCATTTAATCTTTGGTCCTGTTTTTAAATTTTTGACCTCAATTCCAGAAGGAAAGAAAAACTGGTGTGTTCATTTTTTTTTTTTTTTTGGTACCTATTAGGGTTTTTCTCAAATGCCAGAACATTTGAGACAAACACAGTGATAACTATCATGCCAGTTACAAATGCAGGATCCAGAGGCAGAAGGAATTGAGTTGTTAGTCTTGCTTTCCACCTATTGGTTTTGTATCCTTGGATAGTTACTTAAACTACTAGGCTTCCATTGTTCATCAACAAAGTGAAAAAATAAATCATAGTAATATCTATGTTTTAGGGTTTTGATGAAGGTTCAAATGAGTTAATACTGATAAAGCCTATACATACTTGTATAGTACCCATACATTCTAATCATTCAACTACTTTCATTAAGAAGATGTAAAAGTTAAAAACAAATGATCACATCTTCTCATCATCATGATGACATCAGTTTAACTATATTCACTCAGATATTCAGTCACTTTTCAATATTATCTATCCATCACTATGTTCTAGGACTTAGCTTGTCAAAGGTAAGGAGAATACAGACTCTGAACTTCAGTAATGTCTTACCTCCCTAGTAGGGCATTCCACAAAATGTATACTAAAGAACTTTGTGTGCATGCATGCATGTTCAGTTGTGTCCAGCTCTTTGTGACCCTATGAACTATAGCCCTCCAGACTCCTCTGTCCATAGGATTTTCCAGGAAGGAATACTGGAGTGGGTTGACATTTCCTCCTCTAGGGGATCTTCCTAACCCAGGGACTAAAACTATGTCTCCTTCAGAACCTTAATCCTTCCCAACGTTTCACAAGGAAAGTTTCACAGAATGTGTCTGTAGAGTATCTGCTTATTAGAGATTCTTACCATGCACTGTATATGAAGAGCTCCAAGAAGACCAGCATTAGAGTGATCTACAAACTTGTTTTAATTCAACATTTCTCCAGCTTAATTATTGAGGGGTACTTTTGTCCCCCGCTACATAAATTAATATCCCATAAAATTATTAGTACAGTAAGCATAATTTTAAGTAAATATAATTCCTTTCCAAGTCTAGGATTATCTGTACCATTTTTCTAGATTCCATGTGTATGTGTTAATCTTACCTAAATATTATATCCCCTTGGAAAGAATATGACACAATATTCTTACAAACAAGTATGAAAGGAGTTAGTTAGAAGAATGTGGATCCATTGAGAATTGCATACATGAGATAATGTAAAGGTGGAACAAATATGAAAGGTCAATTAGATGGTGTTTTTTTGCTTGAGCATTTTTTAGTAAATAAACTTTTAGATACTTTTTAAACAACAGGAAAAATGCAATTAGGCTTGCTTGGAAGTGAATGGGTAGAGGAAATTTTTCAATAGAGTATGATTCCCTGGCACACTGTTAGAATCTTTGCCATTTGTTTCATACTGTCTGCATACCTACTTACTTTATCTCATTATTTAATGAGCACCAAATTTAAAAAGATACTTGGCTAGGGACTAGGAATAATATGGTAAAAATGTTAGATCTGGTTTCTGTTCTCGTGAAACTTGAAGATGGGTGAGACAGAGAAATCAACAGACAGGTGCAATATACTTTGTTAAGTGATTTGTGGGAGAAATGTGGCAGCATCTAGGCCTAACTGGACCTGTATACATTTTAGAAGCTGTGAAACAAATGACTGTTATCTTTATATTTTCCGAGTGGTGCTTGTTCCCAATTTGCCTTAGCCAAAAGACTATCTTGCTTACTTAGTCAGACTTGAGCTTGACTCTAATAAATCCAAATGAGTTAGGATATAAATTCATACTATAGTAATGTAGTTCCAGTGCCTTATGATTTGTCATGTTCAAAGCCATCCAATAGTTCAAGGAGAAAGATTTAGCATATATATACATCTTTTTGAAGAGAAAGACTTGACAGATTAGTTTGTATACCTCATGAGAAAGTAGAAAATTGGAAATCATGAAGAAAAAAGGTCAGAGAGGAGAAGAAACTAATACATATATTTTTTACTGTAAATATATGCTAATAAGTATTCCATTAAGAGCAAAGTGACTGTAGTCACATAGAAAAGAACTAAACAAGAATATGAGTTAGTGTTTGAATAAAAAATGAAGTAGGTCAAATGGCATGTAATTCATTCTGTTTAAATTCGAATAAAAAGATTTTTTTCTGCAGTGAGCTATCAGATCATGAAGTACCTTTCTCGAGGAAAGCCTGGTCTTAACAAGGATTTAAAGATTTCATAGTTTGATGCATTTTAAATAGGTCAATTCACTCATGATGAATGTGTCCTTTTCCACAACTGAAGAGATTTCAGAGAAGAAAAGCAGTGAGATGTCAATTACAAGCTCTGTGCTCAGAAAGAAGTAGCAAGAACACCCCTTTGCCTCCCAACTCTTCTCAACCTTACCCATAACTCAAAACATACAAAAGTACTGTCTATTTGTGACCGTGTCAAGAATGATTAAGTATACTGCCAAACATTCCATGATTAAACTTTTGGTCAGTGGACAATATGCTAAGGACAAAAATCTTTGGTGCATAAAATAAAGACACCCAAGGCAGGAAATTTCATGGAGTTATGGTGCTTAGTCAAGAAGGCTTAAGGAAAAAACCGTAAGGCCAACATAACTATTTCAAGAAAAATTCTGCTGTGAAAGCAATTGTAAAAACACTGGAGATGGGGCACTCCTTTATTATTACCTTTAAATTACTGGACTTTATTTTTTGGAACAGTATTAGATTTGCAGAAAATTTGAGCACATAATATAGAGTTCCATATACTTCCTTACCCTACAGTTTTCTCTTTTAACATCTTGCATTAATGTGGCATATATATTATATTAATGAACCAACCTTGGTCCATAATTATTAACTAAAGTCCAGAGTTTACATTAAGATTCACTCTGTGTTTTACAGTTTTATGGGTTTTAAGAACTGCATATTGTTATATATCTATCATTATAGTATCATACAGAATACTTTAACCACCCAGAAAATTTCCCTGTGCTTCATTTGTTTATCCCTTCCCCCTCTACTTGCCTCCTCACTTCCTAACTGCTTGCAGACATTGGTGCTCTTACTGTCTCCATAGTTTTCTCCTTTTCCAGAATGTCATATAGTTGAAACCCTATAGTATGTAGCTTGTAAAACTTAGCAATATACATTTCGGGTTCTTCCTTTCTCTTTGTGGCTTAATGCTTATTTCTTTTTATTGCTAAATAATGTTCCTTTGCATGGATGCATCCTGGTTGTTTATCCATTTACTTATGGATGGATATTTTGGATGCTTCCAGTTTTTGGCAATTATGAATAAAAGTACTAAAATATCTACACACAGGTTTTCATGTGTACATGTTTTCAACTCAAGTACATACTTAAAAGACTGATTGCTAGATTGTGTGATAAATCTACACTTACTTTTGTAAAAAACAGCCAAATTGTCTTCCAAAACTGTTTCATTTTTCATTCCCACCTGCAGTGAATGAGGGTTCCTGTTGTTCCACATCCTCAGAAGCAGATACTGTCAATTTTTTTTTAATTTAAGCTATATTAATAGCTGTGTAGTTCTATCTCATTGTTGTTTAGTTTGCAATTCCCTAGTACCATGTAATGTCAGATATCTTTTCATATGCATATTTGCTATTTTTATACACTATGCTAAGTCACTTCAGTCGTGTCCAACTCTGTGTGTTTTTATATACTCTTTGGTAAAGTATCTGTTCAGATCTTTTCTCTACATTTTACTTAGCTTGTTTACTTTCTTGAGGATTAAGACTTCTTTGTATATTTTGGATATGTTCTTTATCAGATATGTGCTGGGTAATTATTTCTTCTCAGTGTGTGCCTTGTCCTTCCATTCTTTCAACAGTATCTTTCACAGAGCAGAAGTTTTCATTTTTTTGAATGCAAACAAATGGGACCTAATTAACCTTAAAAGCTTCTGCACATCAAAAGAAACTATTAGCAAGGTGAAAAGACAGCCTTCAGAATGGGAGAAAATAATAGCAAATGAAGCAACCGACAAACAACTAATCTCAAAAATATACAAGCAACTCCTACAGCTCAACTCCAGAAAAATAAACGACCCAATCAAAAAATGGGCCAAAGAACTAAATAGACATTTCTCCAAAAAAGACATACAGATGGCTAACAAACACATGAAAAGATGCTCAACATCACTCATTTTCAGAGAAATGCAAATCAAAACCACTATGAGGTACCATTTCACACCAGTCAGAATGGCTGCGATCCAAAAGTCTACAAATAATAAATGCTGGAGAGGGTGTGGAGAAAAGGGAACCCTCTTACACTGTTGGTGGGAATGCAAACTAGTACAGCCACTATGGAGAACAGTGTGGAGATTCCTTAAAAAACTGGAAATAGAACTGCCTTATGATCCAGCAACCCCACTGCTGGGCATACACACTGAGGAAACCAGAAGGGAAAGAGACACGTGTACCCCAATGTTCATCGCAGCACTGTTTATAATAGCCAAGACATGGAAGCAACCTAGATGTCCATCAGCAGATGAATGGATAAGAAAGCTGTGGTACATATACACAATGGAGTATTACTCAGCCATTAAAAAGAATACATTTGAATCAGTTTTAATGAGGTGGATGAAACTGGAGCCTATTATACAGAGTGAAGTAAGCCAGAAGGAAAAACATAAATACAGTATTCTAACGCATATATATGGAATTTAGAAAGATGGTAACAATAACCCTGTGTATGAGACAGCAAAAGAGACACTGATGTATAGAACAGTCTTATGGACTCTGTGGGAGAGGGAGAGGGTGGGAAGATTTGGGAGAATGGCATTGAAACATGTGAAATGTCATGTAAGAAACGAGTTGCCAGTCCAGGTTCGATGCACGATACTGGATGCTTGGGGCTGGTGCACTGGGACGACCCAGAGGGATGGTATGGGGAGGGAGGAGGGAGGAGGGTTCAGGATGGGGAACACATGTATACCTGTGGTGGATTCATTTTGATGTTTGGCAAAACTAATACAATTATGTAAAGTTTAAAAATAAAATAAAATTAAAACCAAAAAAAAAAAAAAATAAATGCATCTTATGAATATTTTCTTTTATGGATCACATTTTTATTGCTATAACTAAAGTCTCACTATCAAATGGAGGTTATTTAGAATTTTTCATATGTTTTTTTCTCAAAATTTTACAATTTTGAATTTTAGGTTTGTCTATGATTCATTGTAAGTTAATTTTTGTAAAAGGTACAAGGCCTATGACTAGAGTGAAATTTTTTTATATCTACTTGTTCCAGTACCATTTGTCAAACAAATCATCCTTTCTTTATTTCACTGTTTTCGTTCCTTTGTAAGAGATCAGTTCATGTTAATTGAGACAGATTATCTCTGAGTGTTCTAGTCTGTTTTATTGATCTCCTTGTCTTTTCTTTCATTGATACCACACTGTCTTGATGGCCATAGCTTTATAGTGAGTCTTGAAGTTGGATATCATCAGTCCTCCAACTTTATAGTTGCTGTTCTCTTCCGCCTTTTATTCCTTCTTCTATTTCTTCTCCTTCTCCTACCCCTCTTTCTCCTCTTTCTTCTTCTACGTTGTATTGTTCATTATGGAATTTTTGCCTTTGCTATACGAAATTTAGGATAAGTTTGTTGATGGACAGAAAATAACTTACTGTGATTTTTATTTGTATTGCATTGAATTTATAGATCAAGTTGGAAAGAATTGATATTTTAACAATATTGAATGTTCCTATTCATAAAAATGGAACATTTTTTCATTTATGTATATCTGCTTTGATTTTTTTCCCATTGGTGATCTATATTTTCCACACACACAAAAAATCCTTTATATAGTTGTTATCTTTTTGCCTTATTATATTCATTTGTTTGTTAAATGGTATTATGCTTTTAACTTCAGATTCTACTTGTAGATTACTCGTATATGAAAAAGTGATTGTTTTGTATATTAATTTTGAGTCCTATAACAACCTTGCTATAGCTTACTAAGTCCTATAACAAGCTTGCTGTAATTGCTTATTTGTTAGCATTGTTGATGTTGTTTAAATTCTTTTGGTTTTTCTACTTAGAGAATAATATCTGTGAACAAAACAAAAATGGTATTATTTTATCTTTTTTCTTGATATGTATAAATTTTATTTCCTTTTCTTGTCTTATTCACTATGAGATCTTTCTGGTTGATATTGAGTAAGAGAGCATCATTCCCTTATTCACAATCACAGAAGGAAAGCATTAGTTTGTCACACTAAATATGATAGTAGCTCTATGTCTTTTATAGATGTCCTTAATTAAGTTGGAGAAGCTCTCTTCTACTCTTAATGTGCTGGGAGGCTACTTTTTTGACTTTTAATTTGTTTTTCATCACGAATTATTGTTCTATTTATTCATGCTTTTTCTGCCTGGATTTAATTTATTCATGCTTAATGTATTCAATTTATTCAAAATTTATTCAAAAGCTTGTTCAGTTTATTCAATGCTTTTTCTGCATGGATTGATATGATTATATGATTTTTCTTCTTTGTTAATGTGATGGATTACTTTGAGTTTTTTGAATGTTAAGTGAGACTTGCCTACCTGGAATAAATCGCATATGGTCATATTATATAATTGACTTTATACATTATTAGACTTGATTTGCTAGTGTTTTGGTGAGAATTTTTGTATCTATATTCATGGGAGATACTAGAATGTAGTTTCCCTTTCTTGCATGGTCCTTGGTTTTAGTAGTAATGCTGGCATCATAGGTTGAGATATATAGGGAATCCTCTATATTTTTTGGAATAGCTTGTAGGGAACTGATATAATTTCTTCCTTAAATATTTAATAGAATTCACTCTTGGAACCATATGCCCATTGTGCCTTCCTTTTTGCAAGGTTATCAGTTATATAATCAATTTTTAAAATGCGGGTCTATTAAGATTATCTGTTTCTCCTAGATGAGTCTTGTTTGTGTCTTTTGAGCAATAAGTCCATTTCATTTAAGTTATCACATTTGTAGACACAGATTTATTCATTATATTTCATTTCTATCATTTTAATGTGTATGAGATTGATAGTGATGATCTTTCTTTCATTTCTGCTGTTAGTAGCTTGTACTTTCTCCTTTTTTTCCTGGATAATCTTTGTAGGTATTTAACAATTCTATTGATCTTTAAAAAAACAAACAAAAACTTTGCTTTCTTGATTTGGTTGTTTTGTGTTCTAAGTTTCATTGATTTCTGCTGTGATTTTTATTATTTTTTAGCTTGTTCTTAAATTGTTCTTCTTTCCATATTTTCCTAATGCAGAAACTTAGATTATTAATTTAAGAACTTTTTTAAATATATACATTCAATGCCATGAATTTCCCTCTAAGCCTTGTATTTACAACGTCCCACAGATTTTGATAAATTACAGTTTCATTGTTTCAGGTATATAGCAAAGTGCCCAAGTTATATACACATATATATGTATGTATGTATATACACACATACATGTATTCTTTTTCAGGTTATTTTCCATAATAGGCTATTATAAGACTTCAGATATAATTCCCTGTGCTATAGAAGGTCCTTGTTGCTTATTTTATATATAGCAGTGTATACCTGTTAATCCTGAATTTCCAATTCATTCCTCTAGCCTTTCACCTTTGGTAATCATGTTTTTTTCTATATCTGTGAGGCTATTTCTGTTTTGTAAATGGTTCCTTTGTATCATTTCTTTTTAGATTTCACATATAAGTGATTCATATGGTATATGTCTTTGTCTGACTTACTTCACTTAGTATGATAATCTCTAATCCATCCATGTTGCTGCAAGTAATGTTATTCTACTCTTTTTATGTCTATGTAGCATAGCACAGTACTCCAGCGTGTGTGTGTGTGTGTGTGTATACACCATATCTTCTTTATCCTTTAATCTGTCAATGGACATTTTAGTCGTCTTCATGTCTTGGCTATTGTAAATAGTGCTGGTATGAACATTAGGGTGTAAGTATCTTTTTAAATTACCTTTCTTCTTTTATAGACATATTAAGAAGTGAGATAGCTGGATCATATAGTAATTCTATTTTTAGTTTTTTAAGGCATCTTTATACTGTTATCCATAGTTTCTGTGCCATTTTCATAACCAAGAGTATAGGCAGGTTCCCTTTTTCCTACACCTTTCTAGCATGTGTTATTTATAATTTTTTTTAATGATAACCATTCTGATGGGTGTGAGCTGGTACTTCATTGTATTTTGATTTGCACTTCTCTAATAATTAGCAATCAATCTGATTTCAGTGTTGACCATCTGGTGATGTCCATGTGTAGAGTCTTCTCTTGTGTTGTTGGAAGAGGGTGTTTGCTATGACCAGTGCATTTTCTTGGCAAAACTCTATTAGTTTTTGCCCTGCTTCATTCCGTATTCCAAGGCCAAATTTGCCTGTTACTCCAGGTGTTTCTTGACTTCTTACTTTTGCATTCCAGTTCCCTATAATGAAAAGCACATCTTTTTTGGGTGTTAGTTCTAAAAGGTCTTATAGGTCTTCATAGAACCGTTCAACTTCAACTTCTTCAGCGTTACTGGTTGGGGCATAGACTTGGATTACTGTGATACTGAATGGTTTGCCTTGGAAACAAACAGAGATCATTCTGTCGTTTTTGAGATTGCATCCAAGTACTGCATTTTGGACTCTTTTGTTGACCATGATGGCTACTCCATTTCTTCTGAGGGATTCCTGTCCACAGTAGTAGATATAACGGTCATCTGAGTTAAATTCACCCATTCCAGTCCATTTGAATTCGCTGATTCCTAGAATGTCGACATTCACTCTTGCCATCTCTTGTTTGACCACTTTCAATTTGATTCATGGACCTGACATTCCAGGTTCCTAAGGAATATTGCTCTTTACAGCATCGGACCTTGCTTCTATCACCAGTCACATCCACAGCTGGATATTCTTTTTGCTTTGGCTCCATCCCTTCATTCTTTCTGGAATTATTTCTCCACTGAT
Organism: Bos indicus x Bos taurus; assembly: GCF_003369695.1. Classification (NCBI taxonomy): domain Eukaryota; kingdom Metazoa; phylum Chordata; class Mammalia; order Artiodactyla; family Bovidae; genus Bos; species Bos indicus x Bos taurus. The sequence goes on along the minus strand of NC_040103.1, from coordinate 20,679,597 downwards.
CTCCAGTAGCATATTGGGCACCTACTGACCTGGGGAGTTCCTCTTTCAGTATCCTATCATTTTGCCTTTTCATACTGTTCATGGGGTTCTCAAGGCAAGAATACTGAAGTGGTTTGCCATTCCCTTCTCCAGTGGGCCACATTCTGTCAGATCTCTCCACCATGACCCGCCCATCTTGGGTTGCCCCATGGGCATGGCTTAGTTTCATTGAGTTAGACAATGCTGTAGTCCTAGTGTGATTAGATTGACTAGTTTTCTGTGAGTATGATTTCAGTGTGTCTGCCCTCTGATACCCTCTTGCAACACCTACTGTCTTACTTGGGTTTCTCTTACCTTGGGTGTGGGTTATCGCTTCACGGCTGCTCCAGCAAAGCACAGCCGCTGCTTCTTACCTTGGACGAGGGGTATCTCCTCACCACCGCTCTTCCTGACTTTCAACGTGGGATAACTCCTCTAGGCCCTATTACTTTGCCAACAAAGGTCCATCTAGTCAAGGCTATGGTTTTTCCAGTGGTCATGTATGGATGTGAGAGTTGGACTGTGAAGAAGGCTGAGTGCCAAAGAATTGATGCTTTTGAACTGTGGTGTTGGAGAAGACTCTTGAGAGTCCCTTGGACTGCAAGGAGATCCAACCAGTCCATTCTGAAGGAGATCAGCCCTGGGTGTTCTTTGGAAGGAATGATGCTAAAGCTGAAACTCCAGTACTTTGGCCACCTCATGTGAAGAGTTGACTTATTGGAAAAGACTCTGATGCTGGGAGGGATTGTGGGCAGGAGGAGAAGGGGATGACGGAGGATGAGATCGCTGGATGGCATCACTGACTGGATGGACGTGAGCCTGAGTGAACTCCGGGAGTTGGTGAGACGGCGGGGGGTGGGGCTGGCGTACTATGATTCATGGGGTCGCAAAGAGTCGGACACGACTGAGCGACTGAATTGAACTGAACTAAATAATTAGCAAAATCACTCTAGATGGTGCTTGCAGGCATGGAATTAAAAGACTCTTACTCCTTGGAAGGAAAGTTATGACCAACCTAGATAGCATATTCAAAAGCAGAGACATTACTTTGCCAACAAAGGTCCGTCTAGTCAAGGCTATGGTTTTTCCAGTGGTCATGTATGGATGTGAGAGTTGGACTGTGAAGAAAACTGAGCGCCGAAGAATTGATGCTTTTGAACTGTGGTGTTGGAGAAGACTCTTGAGAGTCCCTTGGACTGCAAGGAGATCCAACCAGTCCATTCTGAAGATCAGTCCTGGGTGTTCTTTGGAAGGAATGATGCTAAAGCTGAAACTCCAGTACTTTGGCCACCTCATGCGAAGAGTTCTTGTCCAGATGTTCAAGCTGGAGTTAGAAAAGTTAAAGGAACCAAGATCAAACTGCCATCATCCGTTGGATCATAGAAAAAGCACTGACGGAGAAACTGAGCTGATATCACTTATGCCTTCTGCCTTGTCTTTTTTTTTTTTTTCCCCTTTGGCTATTCTGGGTCTTCGTTGCTGTGCATGGGCTTTCACTAGTTGTAGCAAGTTGGGTTTACTCTTCTGTGTGAGGCATGGGCTTCTCACTGTGTGGCTTCTCTTGTCGCAGAATACAGTTTCTGGATGCACAGTCTTCAACAGTTATGGCTCCCACACTCTAGAGCTTGGGCTCAGTAGTTGTGGCACATGGGCTTAGATGCTCTGTCACATGTGGGATCTTTGCAGTACAGGAATCAAACTGTGTCCCCTGCATTGTCAGGCAGATTCTTAATCACTGGTTCATGAGAGAGGTTTGTTTGTAATTTTTTTTTGAAAGCCAAGCATTGTGTTGGGTAAGGAACTGAGGTGAAAGTGAAAGTCATTCAGTTGTGTCCAACCCTTTTTGATCCCAAGGACTTTACAGTCCATGGAATTATCCAGGCTAGAATACTGGAGTGGGTAGCCGTTCCCTTTTCCAGGGGGTCTTCCCAGCCCAGGGATAGAACCCAGGTCTCCCTCATTGCAGGCGGATTTTTATACCAGCTGAGCCACAAGGGAAGCAAGGAACTGAGGTAAGTACGCTTTAATAAAAGTTTTCTGTTAACCTCATGATACGGACTGAATGTTTGTGTCCCCACACCTACATTCAAATATTGATGTCCTAATCCCCATGTGAAGACACTCACAGGTAGCATCTTTAGGAGATAATTAGAGTTACATTAGGTCATGAGGATGAGGCAGTCATGAAGATGAGGCCATCATGATGGAATTAGCGACCTTACAAAAGAAGAAACTCAAAATATCTCACTCTCTCCACGAGCATGTACCAAGGAAAGGCCATGTGAGGACATAAGAGAAGATGACCATCTACAAACCAGGAAGAAGTCTCTCTTCAAGCTCTGAATCTACTAGAACCTTGATTTTAGACTTCACAGTATCCATAACTATGAACAGCAAATATATGTTGTTTAAGGCCTTCAATTTATGGATTTTGCCATAGCATCCCAAACCAGCTAAGACATCTGGGTAAGGGTTGTGCTTTATTTAATGTTTGTCGAAAATATGGTTACCACCAAGGGTATAGTTTTCTCTCATTTTCTTTTTTTTCTTCCCATATTTGTCTCTGTGTTTTCCTGTGAACCTTTTCTTAAGTAGAGTCCATGTCTTGTAACTAATAGCTCTTTCATGTGTAATCCGCTGTTATTATCCAGGAGCCCTATTGATGTGGTGGCGAGGTGTTAGGGAGGAAAAATATTCTATAATCTTACAATTAAATCTCAGCTTTTTTAGTTTGTTTGAATCCCTAGGCTTTAATGTTACAAATATTCTTTAGCCTTTTTCTTCTTCCCTTACATGAGACAGAAATGAGCCTGGAATTTTTTCCTTGCTTTTTACCCATATCAGATAAGCCTTTGGTAATGTGGTTTTCTTTAGAAGGCAGGCCATTTTTATGGAAAAAATATCTGCTCATCTTTCAAAACTATTACTGTTTTCCCTCTCTGTGCCTGAAACTGGAGGGAATTTTTCCTCTAATATTCCCTATTGAAATTTCCCCCCCACAGAGGGGCAAGAAAAGAATGTGTATAAAGTGCAGGTTTCCTTCTATGACTGATCCTTCAAGAATTGTTAACTCTCAAGCTCATTTACCTACAGCATCTAACAGTTCATCAAATTAGTGTTTAAATGTTCCTACTAGTTACTTGTTCTATCAGCTTTTGCCTCAGTTAAGCTAATTCTCCATATCCTCCCTCTCTCCAGACCTTATGGGACTGTTTACTCTGTGACCTCAGTTATCTGATGGATTTAAGAAAAGTCATTGATTTTCAGATTGTTCAACTTCTTCTTTGCTGTGGGGATAGGAATGATGGTTTTTCAACTCTGTCCTGTTGGAGATTAAACTAGATGCCCACCTCTTGTCTTTTAAAACAAAATATGTATTATTATTCTTTTCTTTTTTTTTTTTTTTTTTACTGCACTGGGTCTTTGTTGCACATGAGCTTCTCTAGGGCTCTAGATTCTGCATGCTCAGTTGTCTGGGCTTAGTTGCAGTATGTGGGATCTTAGTTTCCTGTCCAGGGATCAAACCTGAGGCCCCTGCACTGGGGGCACAGAGCCTTATCCACTGGACCACCAGGGAAGTCCTTCCTTGGCTTTTTGTTTGGAAGTCATCCTTGTCCTAAAGGCTCGGACCCTCATCTCTCTCCATTTCATTGATTTTAGTTGTAATAATTTGTCATTATTATTATAAATGGGCATAAATTTACTGGAGTCTATGGTTGTTTCCTAGCGTACTACCCTACTTCTGGATTTAGATTGTCAGTGAATCTAAACTACTTGATGATGTGTTAAGCTTTTCCATTACCATAGAAAATAACATCATTGTGTATTTCTCAAACAATATAAGTGAGTAAATGTTAGAAGTAAGTTTTATACATTATGCTCTTTTACTTTAGAAATACATCCATAAATTATATATGTGGAATTTATATATATAAAACAGTGATTTAATATATTGATTGTGCTTTACTAATTTTGATTTTAAGTATATTAAAGGTTATGCCATTTAAAAATTATGACTTTATTATAACAGTTGGCATATTCTGGGAATGTTGTTTTGATAAACAGTCATACATACAAAAATTCTGCTGTGACCAAAAGCCCATGTAGAACCACAGTAAAAAGAAAGGATGTGTTCTAAAGAATTTTCAGTCGGTGAAATGTTAGTTGCCATTCATAAAAAAATAAAAGGATTTATAGAAAAATATATTTGACAAATTCTTAATCTATTTCTACAGGCTTGTTTACCACAAAACTTTGATCCTTATTAAGCATATATGCAGTTTGAATTTCTACAAAGAATTCCTTTTTCAATGGAATTATTATTATTAAAGAGTGTTTTAGGAAGTGCAGATTGGCAAATTCTGCACCAGATCATTCTTTTCAGGTAGACTATGTTAAGAATAATTAATTGCATTTATTTGGCAGAAAGCCTTCTCAGTGTGTGACTGGATTCCTGCAAATGATGGACAACCACGTTGCTATGGCAACAAAGGAAGTAAGGTACTTCCAACCAGGGATGCTTCTTTTCATGTAGACAATCTGTCACCAGGTTTCTCAAACTAAATTTTTCTAAAGTAGATAACATGCTTAGAAAATATCTTAAAAAAAATAATTTTATTGAAAAAAAGTGCACTTGTTTGAAAATTTTATATTTTTGGCAGAATATATTATTAAAATATTGCAGGCTATTTATTACCATAGTTTCATACAATAATGCAAAGTCTTAGATATACTGTTTGGCTTCCCAGGTAGCACTATTGGTAAGGATTCTGCCTGCCAATGCAGGAAATGTAAGAGATGCCAGTTCAATCCCTGGGTTGAAAAGATCCCATGGAGCAGGAAATGGCAACCCACTCCAGTATCTTACCTGGAAAATTCCATGGACAGACGAGCCTGGCAGGCTACAGTCCATGGGGTTGCAAAGAGTCAGACACTCAAAACACACACACACAGCAGCAGATATACTGTTTGTAAATAATTTAGAAAAGTTCTTTTAATGGAATTTCTCGAAGTTTTAACTATAAATCTGAAATGTTTTTAATGTGCAAGAAAATATTTATATTAATTTCTTAATAAGAATGAAAGAAGGAAAGTCAGTTGACTGAAATGGAAAATTTCAAGGCATCCAGATATTTACAGTCTCTAACCACCACAAGTTAGGAAGGCATAAAGCAGCAAAACAAAGAAATATCATAATGATAAGCTGTTTCTGTTGTTCAGTTGCTAAGTCGTGTCCTACTCTGTGACCCCATGGACTGCAGCCTACCAGGCTTCCCTGTCCTTCCACTATTACCTGGAGATTACTCATACTCATGCCGATTGAGTTGGTGATGCTTCTAACCATCTCATTCTCTGTTGCTCCTTTCTCCTCCTGCCCTCAGTCTCTCCCAGCATCAATTTTTTTTCCAATGAGTTGGCTCTTTGCCTCACGTGGCCAAAGTATTGGAACTTCAGTTTCAGCATCAGTCCTTCTAATGAATATTCAGGGTTGATGCCCCTTAGTATTGACTGGTTGGATCTCCTTGTAGTCCAAGGGACTCTCAAGAGTCTTCTCCAGCACCACAGTTGAAAAGCATCAAATCCTTTGGCACTCAGCCTTCTTTATGGTCTAACTCTCACATCCACATATGACTACTGGAAAAACAGTGGCTTGACTATACATAAGAAATTGAGTTAAATGCCAGCAATTTCTTTCTTTTAGTCCATCTTCAAAAATGTATATGTGTGCACAAAGAAGTTGAAAGATTTTTCCCCACTTGTGTTTTAAAATTCTCATTAGGAATAGCTTTGCATATATATAAAAAGATAAATATCTTTGGCAATGCTCCTACCCTCCCCCTCCCCCCCAAAATCTATATAATAGGATTGGACTATATTTGTGTGACATACAAAATATTTCTCATTAATTTAAGAGAGGATCATGTACTTTAAACATTATTTCAAGGAATATTTATTGTGTAGTTACTCTTTTCCAAGACTATAGCCTATGTATAGGAGAAGGAAGAAATGCAAAAAAGTAAATATAATTTGAATAGCTAAAAGTGTAGTTACTTCTTGAGATTAAGAAGACAACTGGTGCTCAAATTGGACTGTGTCAAATTTCCCTATGAAGTAGGAAGTATGACAAGTGAATATAAAGAAAGCAAGATGGGATCAATCAAGGCTTTGTAGTTAATGAGAAATTTTCTAGTTTCTTATGGAATGTTGAGTGCCTCAAAATAATATATGGACTTGTGAGTGTCATTGAGTTTATAATGATAGTTGAAGAACATTTGTCACAGAGCAAGTAAATGAAACAAAGTGATTTCTCTGTCTTACTTGGAGATTTGAAGAGGGAATGAAGAGTGGTTCATGTAGACTGGAAATTGGCAAGAAGGTTGAAGAGGGAGAATGTCCAAAGTGCTCTTTAACTTGACGATAACTGATATCGATGTATGGCAAAACCAATACAATATTGTAAACTAATTAGCCTCTATTAAAATAAATACATTTAAATTAAAAAAAAAAGATTTGATACCGATTATATTCCAGAATAGGTGGAATACCAGACCACCTGACCTGCTTCTTGAGAAACCTATATGCAGGTCAGGAAGCAATAGTTAGAACTGAACATGGAACAACAGACTGGTTCCAAATAGGAAAAGGAGTATGTCAAGGCTGTATATTGTCACCCTGCTTATTTAACTTATACATAGAGTACATCCTGAGAAATGCTGGGGTGAAAGAAACACAAGCTGGAATCAAGATTGCTGGGAGAAATATCCACAACCTCAGATATGCAGATGACACCACCCTTATGGCAGAAAGTGAAGAGGAACTAAAAAGCCTCTTGATAAAAGTGAAAGAGGAGAGTGAAAAAGTTGGCTTAAAGCTCAATATTCAGAAAATTAAGATCATGGCATCTGGTCTCATCACTTCATGGGAAATAGATGGGGAAACAGTGGAAACAGTGTCAGACTTTATTTTGGGGGGCTCCAAAATCACAGTAGATGGTGATTACAGCCATGAAATTAAAAGACGCTTACTCCTTGGAAGGCAAGTTATGACCAACCTAGATAGCATATTCAAAAGCAGAGACATTACTTTGCCAACAAAGGTCCATCTAGTATGGATGCGAGAGTTGGACTGTGAAGAAAGCTGAGTGCTGAAGAATTGATGCTTTTGAACTGTGGTGTTGGAGAAGACTCTTGCGAGTCCCTTGGACTGCAAGGAAATCCAACCAGTCCATTCTTTTTTTTTTTTTAATTTATTTTATTTTATTTTTTAACACCCAGGACTGATCTCCTTTAGAATGGACTGGTTGTCTCGTATACCAAGGAGATCAGTCCTGGGTGTTCTTTGGAAGGACTAAAGCTAAAGCTGAAACTCCAATACTTTGGCCACCTCATGCGAAGAGTTGACTTATTGGAAAAGACTCTGATGCTGGGAGGAATTGGGGGCAGGAGAAGAAGGGAACGACAGAGGATGAGATGGCTGGATGGCATCACCAACTTGATGGACGTGAGTTTGAGTGAACTCTGGGTGTTGGTGATGGACAGGGAGGCCTGGCGTGCTGCAATTCATGAGGTTGCAAAGAGTCGAACACAACTGAGTAACTGAACTGAACTGAACTGATATTCCAGAAACTATGGATAGAAGGTAAAAAGATGCCACCTTGGTTTTCCATAAATTCAAGGACTAGTAAACATAAAAACATGTAAGCAGATGATTACAATACAGAAAATGTGTATAGAGTTTCAGGGCTTCATAGGCACTGGGAGAATGTCTCAGGAAGATAGCATCAGTATTTCTTAAATTTAAAAATTCTGAGGCTTCAGCCAATGTGTGGCCTTCATTTGAGAGTGCTATGGAAAGCACTATATTGTTGAAGTTTTGTTTGTCGTGACCTTACTTTCAGTGTTGAATGAAAACCATGTCATACTCTGCATGGGGCTTTCATTACACAGACTATTGTCACATTTCCCGTTAAAAAGAGAGGCAAAACTCATTCTGACTAATTTAAGGCTCGCTCCTAAATATATATATTGTATGCATGATAGGTAAGAGTTATATTGGTATTAGTATGACACAGGCAGAAAAATATTTCATATTCTTGTATTACAGAAACAATCTTTCTAAGACATAAAGTTGTTGTTGTTCAGTCACTAAGTCGTGTCCAACTCTTTGTGACCCCATGAACTCCAGCATGCAGTTCATGCATGCTCTCCTTCACTATCTCCTTGAGTTTGCTCAAACTCACGTCCATTGAGTCAGTGATGCCATCCAACCTCTCATCCTCTGTCACTCCCTTCTCCTCTTGCCCCCAGTCTTTCCCCAAATCAGGGTCTTTTCCAATGAGTCAGCTCTTTGCATCAGGTGACCAAATTATTGGAGCGTCACCAACACCGCTCCTTCCAATGAGTATTCAGGGTTGATTTCCTTTAGGATTGACTGGTTTGATCTCATTGTTGTCCAAGGGACTCTCAAGAGTCTTCTCTAGCATGACAGTTCAAAAGCATCCATTTTTCAGTACTCAGCTTTCTTTATGGTCCAACTTTCACATTAATACATGACTACTGGAAAACCATCGGAGAAGGCAGTGGCACCCCACTCCAGTACTCTTGCCTGGAAAATCCCATGGATGGAGGAGCCTGGTAGGCTGCAGTCCATGGGGTCACTAAGAGTCAGACACGACTGAGCAACTTCACTTTCACTTTTCTCTTTCCTGCATTGGAGAAGGAAATGGCAACCCACTCCAGTGTTCTTGCCTGCAGAATCCCAGGGACGGGGGAGCCTATTGGGCTGCTGTCTATGGGGTCACACAGAGTCGGACATGACTGAAGCGACTTAGCAGTAGCAGCAGCACTGGAAAACCATAGCTTTGACTATATGGACATTTGTCAGCAGAGTGATGTTTCTGCTTTTTTAATACACTATTGAGGTTTGTCATAGCTTTTCTTCCATGGAGCAAGCATCTTTTAATTTTATGGCTGCAGTTACCATCTGCAGTGATTTTGGAGCCCAAGAAAATGAAATCTGACAGTTTCCACTTTTTCCCCATCTATTTGCCATGAAGTGATAGGACCAGATGCCATTTCTTCAGTTTTTGAATGTTGAATTTTAAGCCAGCTTTTTCACTGTCCTCTTTCACCTTCATTAAGAGGCCTTTTAAGATATAAAGTAATTGGACTAATAACAATTAGGTCAGCTTACATGGCACTGAGACTTCAAGGGAACTAAGCTAATGAGTGACTAAGTTCCATAGAACCCATCTTACTGTTTGTTTTTTTTTAAAAAAAACACTTTTAAAGTATGTTATTTATTTAAGCTATCTTCTGCCACAAATAAAAGGGGCTTCCCTGGTGGCTCAGAGGTTAAAGCGTCTGCCTGCAATGCGAGAGACCCGGGTTCGATCCCTGAGTCAGGAAGATCCCCTGGAGAAGGAAATGGCAACCCACTCCAGTGTTCTTGCCTGGAGAATCCCAGGGACGGAGGAGCCTGTTGGGCTGCCGTCTATGGAGTTGCAAAGAGTCGGACACGACTGAGTGACTTCACTTTCACTTTCTGCCACAAATAAAGGAACAGTCATAATTTAATATGAATAAAGGACACTTAGGTCCTGTATACTTTTCTGGTTCAATGTTCAGAGCAATGATCCAAAGCAGTGTTTTGCTGTGCAGTACCTTGGTATGTTTAGTCATTTGGAAGCTAATTCACATGAAGGTTATATCACAGAAAGATTATCATCTCCCGAGGGAAAGGGCTCCGTCTTGATGTAGAGGTGGGAGTGAGCAGTGAGCTTGCGTTTCTCATGCTTTCTTCAATGCAACTTCATTTAACATTCTCATTGCCATCAAGGGAAGCCTGACAAGTAGGTGAGAACCTTCAAATTACAAGCTGAATCCACCTCATCCTGGGTCAGTCAGTGTAGGCCAGCCCACCAGTGACTGGGACCAAGGTTGCCCAGAAACTCAGGCTTGCTGCTGCCATTTTTGACCTGGATGATCATATCACTGCTTAAGGCATTTTTGAAATTAATAAACTATTTTTAGAGTAGTTTTAGATTCATACAAAAACTGAGCAGAAAATACATAGAGCTCCTATAAACCCCATCTTCCCCTGACCAACCCCACAAACTTTTCTGTTATTCATATCCTTCATCACAGTGGTACATTTATTACAATAAGTAAACCTACATTGACACATCATTATCAACAACATCCATAGTTTAATGTTCATTTTTTATATTGTACATCCTATGGATTTGGACAAATGTATAATGACCTGTATCCACTATGTAGTATCATATACGACAGTTTCACTGCCTTAAAGATTCTCTGTGCTTCAATAATTAATCCACCCCTCTTCCCTAACCTTTGGCAACCACCAATCCTCTTACTATCTTCATAGCTTTGCCTTTTCCAGGATGTCACATAGTTAGAATCATATCGTATATAGCCTTTCCAGACTGGCTTCTTTTGCTTAATAATATGCATTAAGTTTCCTCCATATCATCTTACTTTGATGTTAACTTGACTTCTCTAGATTTGCACCATGAAAACATACTAGTCAACCAAAAATGGATCCCATCCCTTTAATGTCATATCTCAACCACATCTGTTGTTAACTCTGAGTAGCTAACAGATCACATTCATCTGAAAGACAGTCTTTCTTTTGGAATTCTGAGCATATTTCCTGACAGTCATTCTAATTATGCTGACTTAGCTGAAATGGCTAACCTTGACTTGATCACCCAGCTTCTGTGATGGATTCTGCTCATGGCTTATTCTAAATCATATGGTCACCTTTCCACTGAGATCCAGACTCATTACAGGAATTTAGGAATTCAACAGTTGGAGTTGATTGGAAAAGAAGAAATGGGTGTAGGGGAGGTGATTAGTATTCTGTGTCATGAACCTTAAACAGACCTTGTTGTTTAGTAATTTTCTCGTGACAAATTTTTCTCCTGGTTTTGTTGCTGCTGCTGCTAAGTCACTTCAATTATGTCCGACTCTGTGCAACTCCATAGATGGCAGCCCACCAGGCTCCTCTGTCCCTGGGATTCTCCAGGCAAGAATACTGGTTTTGTAACAGGTGAGAAAAAACAAATATGCTTTTCTAAAGCAAAATTGTTCCTTGCTTGAACTAGATATTAGGAATGATTTTATTTGGAAATTGGGAGTTTTTTCCTTCTGATCTAAACCTTGGTTTAATAAATACCCCTTTTACAGTATCACCTGTAATTATTTAGAGGCTGAACTTCACATTTTGCCAAATAAATTAGATTTGGCTTCAGACACAGCCTTTCATTAAATGCTTTCTTTTCCCATGGCAGGAGATAAAGGTAAGAGTGAGGGGAGACGCAGGGAGACATAGGTGTGGGATAAATTGTTCTCAAAACAAATTCCTGAAAAACAAAGGGACTATTTTGAACTCACACTTACCTACACTTCATGAGTTTCACAGTCGTGTGCTGATTTTCTTCCAGATGAATTTGGCAGACTCAAAAAAAGATCTTTCCAAAATTCTGCCGGCTTAGGTAAAAATATCATTTTTATGTAACAACAGTATTCATTTATTTTATTTAGTGTTTAGTCAAATATTGATAAGGATTTTATTGAACAAGGAGTTATAGAAATTTAAAAACATGGGTTAATTTTGTTACTTATTTCAAAACCATATGACTTGCAAAACATAGAAAATATATTTGTGGGTGTCAAAGAACCATTAAACATTTGCATGTTGTTTAGGAAGAAATGATTACTTTTTATGTGGAAAAATGGCACCATAAAATTCCGATGTAAAGTTTAGATTTTTCAAATTAAAGAGGCAATATTAGCATACGTATTAAAGATAAAGTAGTTAAACTTAGGAAAACATTTACTTCATAACTTCCCAAACAAAATAAAATGAGGCAAAATATCTATAATATGTTGATAATGCTAGTTAGTTGGGTTTCAATAGACTTGCCAACCCAATATAATTTACTTTGGGGAGAATTTATCAAGGAGTATGTGATCTAGATGTGTTCAGTCCTACAATAAGATTTTTTACTTAAAAGAAACTGGGTAGAGAAAGCTAGAACATGAGACATTCTGTCTCTATTTCAATTTCTTTCTCTATTTCAAATATTTTGTCTAATTCTTTCCTGGTTTCACTCCTTGGTATTCTAGCAATATTTGGTTGATATTGAGAAAAGCCACCTGGTTTTGTTCATTGTAGTCTAGAACCACAAATTAGATTCTAAGAGTCATGAAGTATCTTTGGCATAAGCAATCCAACTTACTAATAGGAAGAGACGTTACTGACCTTTCACAAATTCAGACAAAACTGACAATTCAAAGATTTTTTCACTTACAATAAACCTAAAGAAGTAAAACATATATCTGAAAGACTCTACGCCAAAATACAAGTCATGTTATATCTATCTAGGTGATGAAAATAATAGCAGTTTTCATCTTCTCTTTTATATCTATATTTTTTTGTATTCAAGTTGGTAGTTTAGTTGTTAAGTTGTGTCATGTCTGGCTCTTACAATCCCATGAACTGTAGCTCACCAGGCTCATCTGTTCATGGGATTTCCTAGGCAAAAGTAGGTTGCCATTTCCTTCTCCAGGGTATCTTCCTTACCCAGGGACCAAACCAGAGTCTCCTGCACTGCAGATGTTCTTCTGCATTGCAGGCAGATTCTTTACCTTAGCCACGAAGGAAGCCCTTTATATTCCTACACTTGGACAATAAAAATTAAATTTTAAAAATAGAACAAAACCAGAAAGTCTGCTTACCATTAAAACATAATTCATAGAATTTCCATACATGATTTATTTTGTAATTCAAGTGAATATTTTTTTCTATAATTGGGGCAGGGAGATGACTAGAGAAAGGGATTACCTGGTTTGCAAGGAGTATTATTTTAAATACACACAAGACTAGCAGGATAGAGACATAATAGGAAAGGTGGAAGCTAGCATACTTCCTTTGGCAAATCTCTTAGCTGCTCTAGGTTAGATATTTTAGATGGTACCAACATTTGTAAGAGATAATATTTTATCTCTTACAAACATAAAATTCTTTATCATTGGCCTTTAAAATGTTATTGTGAGAAAGCAGATTCATTAGTTGAGTTCACTCAAATGTTCACTGTAATGCATCTATGGTAAATTTAAATTTTCTAAACATCTTGAACTCAGTGACTTTTACAGTTCTCTTTTATGCATGTCTCCAACTTGAGACTCAAATTTCAGGTTGAATAATAAGCTGTTTTTTGCAGTTAACAATGCTTATGAATTGTGTGTGTCTTTGCAGTTTTGCAATACAACACACAAATGGGAAAGAATTTATTAAATTCTGAATTAAGAACATTCCCAGGACATTCTCCACAAGGTGACATTAACTTAGTAAATTAATCACTCTGCAAATATGTAGGTTTGGTCATTCCTTCTAATGAGTGGCTCAAAATGGATTGTACTTAGAGTTCAACTAACAAGTTATGACCAACCTAGATAGCATATTCAAAAGCAGAGACATGACTTTGCCAACAAAGGTCCATCTAGTCAAGGCTATGGTTTTTCCAGTGGTCATGTATGGATGTGAGAGTTGGACTGTGAAGAAAGCTGAGCACCGAAGAATTGATGCTTTTGAACTGTGGTGTTGGAGAAGACTCTTGAGAGTCCCTTGGACTGCAAGGAGATCCAACCAGTCCATTCTAAAGGAGATCAGCCCTGGGTGTTCTTTTGAAGGACTGATGCTAAAGCTGAAACTCCAGTACTTTGGCCACCTCATGCAAAGAGCTGACTCATTGGAAAAGACTCTGATGCTGGGAGAGATTAGGGGCAGGAGGAAAAGGGGATGACAGAGGATGAGATGGCTGGATGGCATCACCGACTCGAAGGATGTGAGTTTGAGTGAACTCCGGGAGATGGTGATGGACAGGGAGGCCTGGCGTGCTGCAATTCATGGAGTCCTAAAGAGTCGGACAAAACTGAGTGACTGAACTGAACTGAACTGAACATTTAAAACATTGTCAAGACTGTGCTGATTTCTGACTATTAAATAGTGTGACTTCACATAGAGGTTACCCAAGACATGGTCAATTATTTCCACCCTTGTAATTATTTTTGTTTTCCCACTTTTGACAGAAATATAAGTAAAAATCATTTTAAAAAACTTAATATGAAAATATTGGAAGGGCAAGGATAGTCACTGGTGTCAAAACGACTTCAGTGTGAAGAATTAAAGAAAAGTGGTGGAAACTTCATGGACCAAAGATGAAATGTTCTATCTGTAGAGAGTAGCCAATACTCATTCTCGTTTCCACTCATTTCATTCCAAGAAAGGACATAGACCACTGCTAACCAATGATCTAATTTTATAAGATAAGTTACAAATATAAAATTTTATAAAACCTCTACTTTTTATATCTTAGAAATGCACATTTAAAATATTTTAGTTTTTTTGTTTTGCTTTGATTTGTTGACATTGTGAGAACCAGAAACACAGAGAATTTAGAATAAAACAGGATATATATCTCACCTGTTGGTCACCAGTGACCTCTAATGCTGTTATTATCTCCATTAGTTCCAATCTAGATTTCTTGCCCAGGTACCTTCTTACATGTGCCTGGCTAGGATGAAAACCAATATTTATTTCCAACTCTTTCACTTCTTATATTTTTATGGAAGACATCTGCCACACTTCTGATAAATGTCTTTTTTAGGTGACTTAATATATTAAAAAGTTTTAGCCAAGTCTTGAGGAGGAGGAAGCTGTTCTGTCTAAGCTCTCATAGGTAGACTCAAGTTCATTCATTCAATGTATGATAATTTTATAGTTTCATTCTTGTTTTAAAGCATTTAACATAATAATTTAAGGTACTTTGATATGAAATTATTACCACGATCAAGTTTGTCAACACATCCATCACTTTACATAGTTACTATACTTTAGTTCTTAGACTTATTTTTAAGTTTTCGAAGAACACATAATTATTCCTTCTTGAACTTACATGTAGGTGGGAAATAAGAGACACAAGTGCTAACACTTATTTTTACATATAGATCTATAGGTTTATGTCCTAGTGATTGAAGTAGCTTCTCTATGCCACTCATATTTTTCATTTCCAGCATTTCTCCTATGATAAGATTTAGGGAAGGCATATATGAGTAACTTTGAGAAACACATTTATTGGGTTACCTGATGATATTTGAAGTCATTCCATCTATATCTATCTAGAATATTTTGGTGCTCAAGCCAAATTCCCTGCACATCTCCCACATGAATAGTCAATCTGTTAAGCTTGTAGAAGGAGTGTATTTAATTCATCTTTTTTGACTTGAGAATTTTTCCCTCATAAAAATTCCAGTGTAGCCTGTGAGTTTCTCACTATGAAGCTGGTGTAGGAATAAGTTTCCCAATAAAATAATTAAAAGTTAGAAGAACCCTTCATGTTTTCCCTTGGATTTCAAAGCTCAGCAGCGATTCTTCTAGTGTCTGCCAGTCACAGCTATAGCTTCAACTGGGTCAGAAGCTGCCATGCAACAGCCCAATTCATGAATGTAAAAGGAAGTGGCCAAGGCTAGCCCCCCACACCAAAAGAACCACAGTTTGAAATTCAGAGAATCTGTAAAAAATAGAATTGCATACTATCATCAAGAGAATCCTTTGGAAGCACTTTGCTAGTTTAAATAAAGTTTAAATAATGGTCAACAAATGTATTCTGTGGTTCCACACTTAAAATTTGCATCATTAGCAGTTATATATCCATCTTGTTCTGGGTTGAAGTCCATAAAAACGTAGTAACTTCACATTTGATTTTCACAAGCTGTTAATTTGGGTAGTTTTTTTTTTTTCTTCTTCTTCTTCTTTAACCTATGTTCGCACTGTTCGTCATTCTGTTGTGTCAGAATCTTTGAGACCCCATGGACTGTAGCCTGCCAGCCTCCTCTGTCCATGGGATTTCCTGGGCAAGAATACTGGAGTGGGTTTTTATTTTCTCACAAATTAGACCTTTGAGAGAGAGAGAGAGAGAGATATTTTTACTGGCTAGATGCCAACATCTGAAATTTGAGCTAGTTGGATTTAGTGATGATTTATGTGGGGTTGATTAAACCATTCCTGTGAATTGCTTCTTTTTCTGGAGAGTGTTTACAGTTTTCAAACATGAGCTTTGGTTTAAAGTAATCATGTTTCACAAGGTGCATTATTTTAAGGAGGGCTATGGTCTGTGTGCTTTTTTATAGTTACCTTTTAGATCTGTTCCTACTCCATCTATTCACTTGTATGGAGTTTTTTGACTCACTGCTGGTGCTTAGCATTAGGTAAGGGCTGGGGACATTGGTCTGAAATGGTGTCAGTGTTAAAATGTAGAAAAACTGATGAAAAGTGAAAAGGGAAAGTTGCTCAGTCATGTCCGACTCTTTGTGACCCCATGGACTTTCACCTGTCAGGCTCCTCTGTCCAGGCCAGAATACTGAAGTGGGTAGTCATTTCCTTCTCTAGGGCATCTTCCCAACCCAGAGATCGAACCCAGGTCTCCCGCATTGCAGGTGGATTCTTTACCAGTTGAGCTACCAAAAAACTGATGAGAATTTTATAAAACCCTGGCTTGCTCACAAATGATATTCTCCACCACCACCTGCCCCAACCCCAGCCCCAGGAAATAGCAATTTTCATTTCTTTGTTCTATTGTGGTTTGTTATCTTATCCTGGCAGAAAAAGGAGACAAAGTTCTTTTGAATGAAGACCTCAGACTTAAGTTTTCCGTATTTGGAATCTTAGGCTTGCTTGCAGTCATAGTAAACTCGAGGTGGTCAAGAAAGTTATTGCTGGGTTTAAAGCACAGACGTAGGTCAGGGATTGCATCACAAGAACTGTATGATTCAGAATGATATTATAGGCATGAATGTCTTCAGTTATTTTATTTATGTGTCATTTATTGAATAAAAGTTTTAGCAACCGCTGCTGCTTCACAAAAAGTATGCATACTCACAAAAAATAAATATAAACCTCCACAGGTTCAACTCAGAAATAAATTTTAGACCTTTGAAAGAAAGTAGCCACTGCTACATACTTGCTAAATCAGACTCCAAAGTAATCAATTGCAACAAGAGGGATTTAACTTAATAAGAGTTTTATGTATGAAAAATAAATCACTGAGAAAAATTGTGGAAACTGCATTTTAGGAAATCTTTAAATTTAGATTGTATTCAAAGTTTTAAAGATGATCTGACCTTTACCAATGTGTGACCTTGCAAACACTCTGATAAGTTATATTTTGAAATGTTCTTCATAAAATGTACTCATAGTCAGTGTCTAGATGAATCATCTGTTTCTTAAATTGTTAAATAATTTTTGTTCCTGCTTTGGTTTCATACATTTTAAAAGGGCATATATATATATTTTTTGCCGTACCATTTTTCTTTTTCTGAGTTGTTTTAAATTTAGAAATGTCTCTGTAAAGGAAGAAAGGCTAAAAAGTTAATGAAATGTTAATTAACCACAAACAAACAAAGATGATCATAAATCATAAAGTTCCAGTCATCCTTCATCGAGAGTTCATTAATTTCCATGAACAGAAATATTTCCAGTGGTCAAGGAAAATTCAAATGTCCTGGGAAATTCAAGGGTTAGCTATATATGGATTATGTGGTTGTTTAGAAGTTGATAAACTGATGGAGATAATAATGTTACATGTGATCAAAGCCAAATTATTTAGTATAGAAGTTTCTAGTTTTATTTTAACTGGTTATTTCACTGATACTTTCAAATAATTATATTTTGTCTGATAATCATACAAGTCTCCAGGATGCATAAGTATGCAAAAACATTAACCAAGAAAGAACAAGGAGAGTAACAAACATCTGAATTCAAATCATTTATTTGGATCAAACATTCAAATCCTTTTATGACTTGTTTATGACTTTAGAAAGTCAAATAACTACCATCTTTCTAGAATTTCATATTAGGCTGAAAGAAATATACTATGAATTATTATAAAACACATAAGTTTATTTTGACAGGTCATTAAATGAAACAGGCATTTTAATACTCCTTGTATGATTGGCTTAAATTTGACCTCATGCAGAAATATTATTTAATATATATTTATGAGGTGGACTAAGGACAAAGTTAAAACTTCATGTGGTTTTTTTTTTTTGGCCAATTTTGATCATTTAAATATGTTTACTTATTGAAATTCTTTCCACATCGTGGTCAACTCTCATAAAAACGTTTTCTGCCTGTTTGTATCTAGACTTAGAGATAACTTTACATTTCAAAATGTGTTGTTTTCCCTCAGGAAAGACCCTATCAAATATTTTCCTGGAAAAATGATTATATAAAGATAAATTTGAGAGATGGGGTAAAAGACTGATTTCTAGTTGCCCCTCTAAAGATTGAACCAGACTGTAATTTCTGTAATATCTCTCTTATTTGTCCTTGTATCTCTAGAACCTAGGAAATCAACTTTTACCAACTCATTAAATAGTTATTGAATTAACGAAAGAATAAGGTTATTAAAATAATTGTTATAAATTCATTCATTTATTCATTTATGCATTCATTCAAGAAAGAACTATTGGGTGAAACTATTGTTCTAGGCATTGTCCTGGAGACTAAGGGCATTCTTAATTTTGCTATGTTAGAAGTTCCCTGGGGAATCTTAAAAAGCCTTTTAAAAGCCTCCTCAGGTTAGGAAGCCAAGCCACAAATTCATTATCAGATTTTACCTGTGGTACATGTAAATTGGGATAAATTCATCTCTTCTAAAGATCCCCAAAGTATCATGAAGTTTTGGGGCCTTCCTGGAAGTGACTTTCCTTACTGCTCTCTAAGGCTACGACCTCTGTAAGTCAGTTGCCTGACCACCTTTCAAAAGAGCTTTGTAATCATTGGCTTCATAAAGTCATCCTTAATTTCTTAAAGCTGTCTAATTTACCTGATTCAGGCTTCATAAAGTCATCCTTAATTTCTTAAAGCTGTCTAATTTACCTGATTCAATAAGCATCACTCTCAAACATGACATTCTAGGCAAAGATTGTTTACATAACCACAGTTTCCAGTATGTGCTATCAATAAGAAAAACAAACTCTTATCAATCTATTCAAATGATGGTCTTGCCATGAAAATAATATACATAAGAATTTCTAAATTCTAGAAGGATCAAGTGAAGAGATAAAATATATTTCTGTTTATAAAAGTGCAGTCTATTAAATTATTATGAGTTATAGATAGAAATATATAGAGCTAGAGATAGAAGATATGGAGAAAAATAATGGATCTCCTTATATGCAGAAAATAGAATATTCAAACATCAATAATAATCCAAACAAAAGTGAACATCACCTTTCATTAGGTCATTCAATTCTATATAACTAATTTTTATTCAACTTGCTCATAGGCTAGTAGTTTCATGAAACTATCTGCTTTTGGACTAGAGTACTGAAAATTCTAACTCAATTCAGCATTATGATTTCCAAGTTGTTTAAGCAATGCCACCAGGTGCCTGTGTCCAAGATTACTTAGCATAGTTCTTTCATTTGTCTTTTGTTAAAGTCAATACTTTCTGGTTTGTGGCTGAATACAAAATATTTTAGAGAAGCATCAAAATGAAACAAAACAGACAAAAAAAATCTGTAGATGACAAAAGAAGACAGTGGTGCAGTGGTAAGAAATCCACCTGCAATGCAGGAGACACAGGAGACGTGGATTCAATCTCTGGCTTGGGAAGATCTCCTGGAGTAGGAAACCACAACTGGTTCAGGTATTCTTGCCTAGAAAATTCCATGAAGAGAGGAGCCTGGCAGGCTATAGTCCATGGGGTCGCAGAGAGTCAGGCACGACTGAAAGACTGAGCACGCGGAGCATAGCTAGCTGTCATACTTGAATGTGCCGAAGCTGCTGGTTATCTGATATTAGAGTTACGGGGACAGGTGAATCAGCAGGTTTCAGCCAGTACCTGGGTGATTAGAAAGCAGCGATGCTTTGGTAAACACTGCCACAGAAATATCATAATGTCCTTTACCAGAGCCAAATGGGAAAAATGTCATAAGATTAGAGAGAGAGCTTTTGAGAAGGAAACCAGGGGGGAAAGATCACAGGTTGTGTATGATTCCATTAGTGTAAAATTGTAGACAATGTAGTATAATGTATAGTGACAAAAAATGGATGACTGGTTGCCTGGGAAAGAGGGTGGAGGGGAAAATAGATTGATTACCAAGGGACACAGGGACAGTTTGTGGGTGACAGAAATGTTAGGCTTCTCAGGTGGCACTTGTGGTAAAGAGCCTGCCTGCTGACTCAGGAGACACAAGAGACACGGGTTCAATTCCTGGGTTGAGAAGATCACTTGGGGTAGGAAAAGACAACCTGGTATTCTTGCCAGGAAAATTCCATAGACAGAGGAGCCTGGTGGGACTGCAAGTCCATGGGGTGGCAATGGGTCAGACACAATTGAATGACTGAGCACTTATGTAACAATATGGCTGTGGTTAATTATTAAAGTAATTTTCAAAGGAGAAAGATCTGAAGTGAATCCTTACTTGAAAGCCCTTCTAGTCTAGAAGATACCAGATACTAATTAACTAGGTAAAATTGCATCAAAGTTAATGTTTTAAAATATCTGATATTATGGCCAATAACACTACACTGCCTTTGAGTAATATCAGGAAAGCAACACCAGGACTCTAATAAGTAGAAACATAACCTTGACGGCTAGGGCTTTGACAAATCTCTAGAGACTTTCCATACAACATCTAAGTTCTGAAATATGTATAGCATTTTATTCATATAAATTTAACTTAGAGAAGACTAACCAACTTTTCTGTTTTGGCAAGATTTCCTATGCAACTCACCAGTAGTAATACATCACATTGACCTATTTATCTAGCATCTTTCTTTTTGGAAGGTAAAAGAACAAATCTTTGTGACTATTTTCCAGGGGACCTCTGAGAAATCTCAAAGTCAATTTTAGGTACAAAAGATATAATTCAGAATTCAATTTTGAGAAGACAGGTGAACAACTTCAGACTCAAATGTACATAGTTATAATGTTGTAATTAAGTCACTAAGTCATGTCCAACTCTTTGCAACCCCATGAACTATAGTACACCAGGGTCCTCTGTCCTCCAGTATCTCCCGGATTTGCTCAAATTCATGTCCATTGAATCAGTGATGCTATCCAATCATCTCATCCTCTGGCTCACTCATTTCCTCTTGCCCTCAGTCATTCCTAGTATCAGGGTTTTTGCCAATGAGTCGGTTCTTTGCATCATGTGGCCAAAATATTGGAGCTTCAGCATCAGTCCTCCCAATGAATATTCAAGGTTGATTTCCTTAGGATTGGTTGGTTTGATCACCTTGCTGTCCAAGGAACTCTCAAGAGTCTTCCCCAGCATCACAATTTATTTCTCCTTTTATACCTTTCTTTCACATTTAAAGATGTTATATATTGCACCCACCCTGTTAATCCAGGTTAATCTCACTATTTTAAGGTGATTTTATTAGCAACTAAAATTGTGTCTTCAACCATAATTCACCTCTGCATGTAACCTACAGAGTCATGGGTTCTGGGAGTTAGGATGTAGATATCTTTAGAGGTCATTATTTTGCCTACCACAGCTAGTTTTCAGTTCAGTTCAGTCGCTCAGTCATGCCTGACTCTTTGCGACCCATAAACCACAGCATGCCAGGCCTCCCTGTCCATCACCAACTCCCGGAGTCTACCCAAACCCATGTCCACTGAGTCGGTGATGCCATCCAACCATCTCATCCTCTGTTGTCCCTTTCTCCTCCTGCCTTCAATCTTTCCCAGCATCAGGGTCTTTTCAAATGAGTCAGCTCTTTGCATCAGGTGGCCAAGTATTGGAGTTTCAGCTTCAACATCAGTCCTTCCAATGAACAGCCAGGCCTGATCTCCTTTAGGATGGACTAGTTGGATATCCTTGCAGTCCAAGGGATTCTCAAGAGTCTTCTCCAACACCACAGTTCAAAAGCATCAATTCTTTGGTGCTCAGCTTTCTTCACAGTCCAACTGTTATATCTATACATGACCACTGGAAAAACTATAGCCTTGACTAGATGGACCTTTGATGACAAAGTAATGTCTCTGCTTTTTAATATGCTGTCTAGTTTGGTCATAACTTTCCTTCCAAGGAGTAAGCGTCTTTTAATTTCATGGCTGCAGTCACCATCAGCAGTGGTTTTAGAGTCCAGAAAAATATAGTCAGCCACTGTTTCCACTATTTGCCATGAAGTGATGGGACCAGATGCCATGATCTTCGTTTTCTGAATGTTGAGCTTCAAGCCAACTTTTTCACTCTCTTCTTTCACTTTCATCAAGAGGCTCTTTAGTTCTTCACTTTCTGCCATAAGGGTGGTGTCATCTGCATATCTGAGGTTATTGATATTTTTCCCGGAAATCTTGATTCCAGCCTGTGCTTCCTCCAGTCCAGCATTTCTCATGATGTACTCTGCATATAAGTTAA
The DNA here is from genome assembly GCF_003369695.1 of Bos indicus x Bos taurus. Classification (NCBI taxonomy): domain Eukaryota; kingdom Metazoa; phylum Chordata; class Mammalia; order Artiodactyla; family Bovidae; genus Bos; species Bos indicus x Bos taurus. Next base: position 20,657,119 of record NC_040103.1, on the reverse strand, counting down.
ATAAGCAGGGTGACAATATACAGCCTTGATATACTCATTTTCCTATTTGGAACCAGTCTGTTGTTCCATGTCCAGTTCTAACTGTTGCTTCCAGACCTGTGTACAGGTTTCTCAAGAAATTCCTTCAGAATTTTCCACAGTTTATTGTGATCCATACAGTCAAAGGCTTTGGCATAGTCAATAAAGCAGAAATAGATGCTTCTATTTCTCTCTCTCCAGGAGAGTTTTCTGGAACTCTCTTGCTTTGTCTATGATCCAGCAGATGTTGGCAATTTGATCTCTCGTTCCTCTGCCTTTTCTAAAACCAGCTTGAACATCTGGAAGTTCATGATTCACATATTAGAGGGGGCAAATAATTCTTATGTCAGTCATAGGAGGGCAAATTGGAAGGTCAGTATCTGGCTTTATCAGCAGCTTAAAGCAAAAGGGAAAAGTTCTGTGTTTGATCTTGTCAGAAGTGAATAAATCTACAAGTCTTATAAGAGTATGAGAAAGAGGACAGTGAGTGAGTTTATGGTGACGTATAGTTCTTTGCAGTAAACCATTTCTTGAAACACAAAGCAGTAGGGTATATCTAAAATTGTTGTTGTTTTCTGGGAGCAATGGCATCCCACTCCAGTACTCCTGCCTGGAAAATCCCATGAATAGAGGAGCCTGGTAGGCTGCATTCCATGGGGTCGCTAAAAGTCAGATACGACAGAGCGACTTCACTTTCACGCATTGGAGAAGGAAATGGCAACCCACTCCAGTGTTCTTGCCTGGAGAATCCCAGGGACGGGGGAACCTGGTGGCCTGCCCTCTATGGGGTCGCACAGAGTTGGACACGACTGAAGCGACTTGGCAGCAGCAGCAGGGCCCAGGTAAAGTTCAACATTGCCACTCTCATAAAATAGAAAAAAGAGTAAAGCAGAAAAAGTAAAGAGAGGAAGGAACAAAAAACAGAATTTCTAGGGCTAAAGCTTTAGCTCTAAATAGCTGAAGTTTGATTTCCAGCTCTCCAACTTAAAAGGATTTTGTGATGGTGGGGCAGGGAACTTAAATGTAGTAAACCTTAATGTCCTTATCTTTAAAATGATTATGATACAGTATCTACTTCAAACTGTTGTTGAGAGATTATATATGAAAGTGCTTATTAAAGTGCCAGAAGATAGTTAAATGCTCAATTAATATTGTCTGTTGATAACTGATTAATGAATCACTCCAGTGAAATCTCAGTTGGATAAGAGATATGATATATGTTATGTCAAGTGATCTCTCAGTTCTTAATAATTATGAAGTTTTCATGAGCCCTGAATATACAATGGAAGAAATAATTTTTGCTTTCTTATTCTCTTCCCTTCACTTACAGCGAAGCTCCTCGCAATAAAAATTTCAGTCACTGAGATTAAACTCAATCTGTTTTTGGTACTTGAAACCTAGAAGATTCCATAGATACACTTGAAATTCTAGCCAAATTGTCAAAACCAAATGCACAGGAGACTTGATGCTGCATTTCCCATTACTGTTCCATGTGTGAGGTCTCAATATCTTCTGCCAAAGAGGGTGATTGGACTGATAGCATATAATTTTTCAAAAAAGTTAAAAACATGACTCCCATGCAAATATAAAATAAACATGTCAAAGGCTTACGAACCCATTACTTTACAAGGGAACGATCAAATTAAAACTTGAGAATTTGGCTTACAGAGATTTGTATTCTAGAAAAAAATGTATTTGTATTGCTGTGAACAGGAATCTTCTGCATTGCCATCAGTTTTCTGTCACTTAGCTTCTAACTATGAGGAGCTGTAAAAATAGCCTAATCAACAGCAAGTCATCAGAGATTCCCAACCTCTTTGCCCCATTAGATCAGACATAGAGGGTCTGCTAGGCAATCTTGAATCTTCTCTTTCGCTGATTTTCAAGTCTTGGACAATTTGACTGATGATTCAGGACATTAAATCAGAAGAGTTGTGCAATGAGGTGAAGGTCTTGTGAGTGATTCTGAAGAGTTTGTTGTGAATGGTTCCAAAAGCACATCAAGAAGGGAATACAATTATGTAAAGTTTAAAAATAAAATAAAATTTAAAAAAAAATTAAAAAAAAAAAAGAAGGGACTGTACACCAGAGATAATCCCACACATGATGACTTGAAACTTTTGATGATTTAGATTCTAAAGGCAGTTGATTACTTTAGCTCATGGCATTTATGAGTTTTGGGATATGTTTGTGTGTGTGTGCACACATGCTTGTGTGTGTTTAACAATTTCTTTGACTTGTATTTAAGAATCAAAATGTGCTGTTTACATGCATCCTGAAATATCCTTGGGGAACAAAGTTTTTGCTAGTTGCCCAAGTCAGAGTAACAACTCTTGAAACTGATTGATTTAGTGTCTCATATTCTTTCATATATTATTTGTCTAACCAAAATGTTCCAGCTTCCTACTTAACTTCATGTTTCAGACAACTCAACAGAAGGAAAAGACCTACTACCTTGAAAAAGAGCTGTAATTTTTGTTATTAGGGAGAAGAGTTAGTACAAGTAGGGTCATCTCTAATTCCATCAGATTGAAATGTTTAAGCAGATTCTTCTGCTTTTGGTTTCAGAAATTAAATATATATATATATATAAAATAGGTAAAATACTAAGTTGTCTGTGAATATATAAGCTCATCTAAATATAAAGACGGTAAAGCAAGGATGATTTTCAAAAGTCAGAAAAATTATGTGATAGTTTGTCTGTTTTAAAGAAAGGCAGCTTTGGGTCTAGAAACTGCGAAGCAGATATAAGGAACTCCATAAATTTTGAAAAAAGCATCTCAAGCATCTCTCTTGGGAGGACAGTGGTAAAGTCTGTATTTACTGTATGCTCAAGTATACATCATAAAACTCATTGCTTACCCTCTTTTTATTTATTTTTTCAGTAACACTTTTCATAGAGAAGCAATAGGGAAAACAACTGGAACATGGACAACAGAAGAGAATGAAGAAAGCCAGCACATTCATCATTATCAGACCAGTTTATATTTTTTCCTCTTTTTTAGGAAATTATTTTGGTTTTGTCCAGCTTTATTAAGATATAATTAGCATATTACATTGTGTAAGTTGAAGGTGTACAATGTGATGATTTATACACTTAGATATTGCAAAATGATTACCACAAAGTGTTACTTAGAACACTTCCATTACCTTGTATAATTATCATTTCTTTTTTTTTCAATTTAAGATATATGCTGTTAGCAAGGTTTAAGTATGTAGTACAGTGTCATTAACCACAGCCATCATGCTAAACATTAGATCCTCAGAATGTTTTCATCTGATGAGGAGTCTGTACTCTTTAACTGATCACTCCCCATTTTCCTCACTCCCAGGTGTTGGCAGCCACCATTCTGCTCTGTTTCTATGAGTCCAGTTTTTTTAGATTACAAATATAAGTGATGTAAAGTATTTGTCTACCTCTAGCTGCCTTGTATGAAGAAGGCAATGGCACCCCACTCCAGTACTTTTCCCTGGCAAATCCTATGGACAGAGGAGCCTGGTAGGCTGCAGTCCATGGGGTCGCTTGGAGTCAGACCTGACTGAGCAACTTCACTTTCACTTTTCACTTTCATGCATTGGAGAAGGAAATGGCAACCCACTCTAGTGTTCTTGGCTGGAGAATGCCAGGGACAGGGGAGCCTGGTGGGCTGCCATCTCTGGGGTCGCACAGAGTCAGACACTACTGAAGTGACTTAGCAGCAGCAGCAGCAGCTGCTGCCTTGTATAGGTTGGTATAATGGTTTAAGTACCCATCTTCTATTCTGGTTTGCAGCTTCATCCTTGTTATTTTTGTCCTTAGTATTTCACTTACTTTCTTCTGAATTCATTGTATATTGTATTTATGCAGCATTTCTAGGTGATCTTTGGGGTTAGGACTTTCAGGATTTTCTACCCTGTTAAAACTCTTAATGATTATCTTTTAATCCTTATCTCACTCTACTCAGCAACATTGGATACAGTCGACTTCCTTCTATAAAGAAAAGAAAAAAGAGAAAGAAAAAAGTGTCCTCTTCTCTCTTCATTTCTGAGATAGAATGCTATCCTAATTTTTTCCACTTTCTTGACTTTTCAATTTCTGTATTCTTTACTGGCTGTTTTCCTCTACCAAATCTTAATGGTAGCCTCCTCACTCCTTAATCTAGACATGTTTCCTAGTTTATTGCTTTTGCTAGCAGGGTTTTAATACCATCTAGATGTGACTGCTCTCACATTTATTTCTATTTCTGATCTCTCTTCTCATCCTCAGACACACAGATTAAACTATGCTCCTGACATTTTCACTGGGGGGTCTCAAAGACATCTTAACCCCTTAACTTCTCTCTTATTGTTACTTCCCCGGTATTTCCCTTCTCAATAAACAGCAATTCTATCCACCCTGTTTTTTGTGTTATAAATTGAGGAGTAAACTTTGACTTCTCTCTTGACAGTACTGTGGCATACCTCTCAATTTATCCCCATGTCCCATCAGCTTTACCTCTAAGATATAGAATTCAGATCTATCTACTTCTTTATCTTCAGTGCCACAGTTTGAAATCAATCCTCAGTGAACTACTGGGCTACTCGAACAATCTTCAAGTCTGTCGCACACTTTTCACTCTTTTTGGGGGAGTGTTAATGTTGAAGGTATTTATATGTATATATTTATATATATATATATACATAATATTTGGAGAAGGAAATGTCCACCCACTCCAGTGTTCTTGCCTGGAGAATCCCAGGGACAGGGGAACCTGTTAGGCTGCAATCCATGGGGTCGCACAGAGTCGGACACGACTGAAGTGACTTAGCATATACATAATACGTAAGCACATGATATAATATTAATATGTATATAAATTATATGTATATATAAGTATATACACATATATGTAAATTTTCCTGGAGAAGGGAATGGCTACCCACTCCAGTATTCTTGCCTGGAGAATTCCATGAACAGAGGAGCCTGGCAAGCTACAATCCATGGGGCCGCAAAGAGTCAGACTTGACTGAGTGACTCACACACACACACACACACACACACAATTTGTTCTGTGTCAAGTGTTTTTTACATCTAAACTCCCTTATGTCTAACCCTGTTGTTTTCTAAATATTATATCATTGGTAATTTTAATTTTATGTTAAACAAGGAACTATTTAATAGGAATTTTAACCTCTAAATCAGTTTTTATTTTCTGTATGAGATTAATGTTTTTAAACATAATTGAATTCAAACATTGTACATATATATATTTGTGTGTGAAGATATATGCATGCATGTATGTGTAGAAATATATATATATACACACACACACAAACACACACATACATATTAGACAATAAAAGTGTTGGTTTATCCCTTCCACTGAAAGGCAAACACTTCAAATTAGACCTTTAAAAATATTGTTTTCATCATATACATACACATGAAAATATTTTATAACTTGTGATTTTCATTTAAAAATATATAATGGCCTTTTATATTATTCTCCTAAGTTCTATTAGGACCCTTGGTAAGAGAATATGGTCATGGTATTTCTACTTTTTGTATGCCTGAAATGGGAAGAACAAGAGGAAACATAATCCATGTTTTTCGTGAGCTAGTTGGAACTGTGCTTTTAAGAAGTTGATCCAAGAGTGGTTTAAATTGGCATGGGAGGAAGACTGGGCAGAAAACCCTGTTAGAACACTATTGCAAGAAGGGACAGAGTCCAGACGATACAGAAAGTAGCAATATTAGAATGAAGTGCTTGAGGTGATTATTATAATGATTAGTGAGGGTGAGGAATGAATGATGGTGTGAGAAAGAGAGGGTGAAGATGAGTTCTGAAGTAGGAAGACATTTCCTCTAACAACACTGAAGGGCTCTCAAGAGAAGGAGCTGGGCTGGCAGGAGATGATACACTGCAAAGACATAATGTGATCTTCCTGACTTCTTTTCCCCTGTTGAAAAAAGTAAGAATTTGAGTGAACTTATAATTTTCCAGTAGAGCCCACCATGTCTTTAGGGGGTGGAAACTTTCAGTCCCATGCCCATCCCCAAGGAAGAGAGAGGAGCTGGAGATTGAATTCAGTCACCAGTGGCCTGTGATTTAACCAGTCATGCCCATGTAATGTCCCCACTCCAGTACTCTTGCCTGGAAAAATCCCATGGATGGAGGAGCCTCGTGGGCTGCAGTCCATGGGGTCGCTAAGAGTCGGACACGACTGAGCAACGTCACTTTCACTTTTCACTTTCATGCATTGGAGAAGGAAATGGCAACCCACTCCAGTGTTCTTGCCTGGAGAATCCCAGGGATGGGGAGCCTGGTGGGCTGCCGTCTATGGGGTCGAATAGAGTCGGACACGACTGAAGCGACGCAGCAGCAGCAGCAGCAGCAGCCCGTGTAATATGGAGAAGGAAATGGCAACCCACTCCAGTGTTCTTGCCTGGAAAATCCCAGGGACGGAGGAGCCCGGTGGGCTGCTGTCTATGGGGTCGCACAGTTGAACACAACTGAAGCGACTCAGCAGCAGCAGTGGCAGCATAATTTGTAGTGCAATGTTTAAGTACATGAATTGTATGAAAATTAGGGTTGTACTAAGTAAAATGCAGTCTGTAAAAGAGATATTGGAAATAGAGGAGTATATCCAAGTCACGTCACTTTTCCAATTCAAAATTATGTTGAGCACCCCCCCTTGAAATGTATTTTATAAGAAATATTGACTTAATTCACTGTATTTCTCAGTATAAATGCTCCCTAAATCCTCAATATTGAAAATTATTGTGGTTAACTTAGGCACTATCTATTTTGAATAATAATGTGGATTATTACTCAATAGTAGTATCAGGTCACTTAGAATTACACTCAGGGTAAATAATTTTACTAAGTAGTATGTATACTGAAAACATTTAATAATAAACCTATTTGGACATATTTATGGACATGAACTTGAGCAAATTCCAGGAGATAGTGGAGGACGGAGGAGCCTTGCACGCTGTCCATGGGGTCACAAAGAGTCAGATATGATTTAGCAACTAAACAACAACAACAAACTATAGTTCATAATTATTTATGATAACAAATGTTGAGAAAGAAAACATAATTCTTTTTTTATGAAATCAGCTACCTTATGAGATTTAATAATACTTATATATGTACATGTAGCAGAATATAAGGCTTTATTAATAAGTGGATATATGTTATTCTATCTTTCTATTATTTTGCAAGAAGCAAATTTTCCACTGTTGTTGAAATGGAATATATGGTATGTAATTATATTTTAAATAGACATACATATACATATATATCATGTAGAAAGATGAAAATACAATTACATCAATTTTATAAAAATGATTTATGCCAACAATTACTCCACATGGGAGAGAATGGCACATTGCAATAATCACTGATCTTGAGCTCATAAATATTGAAGTAATGTCCTGAGGCTTTATGAACAAGAAAGACATTCAGTGTTTCACAAACCCTGTGACATATAGTTTTAGTCTCCCATTTAGACATTTGAAGTGATTACAGAGGTTACATTACATCCTTTCTGCAGTCTGTATTATTCTCCACATATTTATTTAATGTACTGCATAGTTTACAAACTTTGTAAGCTAATTATGACATGTAGATGCTCATTACAAGTTAATTTTGAAATGACAACCATATTATTTAAGTCACAAAGTGTAAGTATCAAGGTAAGAGAAACAAAATAAAAATGAGAGGAGTACATCCTTTAGTCGAGCAGAAATGTTTTGAATTTTCCACCTCTTCCTAATTTTTGCTAGGCCTTTGGTAGTTACCTGAAAGAGCAGTTTAAATGCTCAAGACTGCACTTAGACCTTCCTTTATTTGGCTCTCAAAAGTTTATTCATCTCGTAATTACTTACAAGATTGGGTTCATAATATCACTTGCACTATATCTGTGCACAATTTAAGTGACATCTTTTAAGAGTAGCCTTACCCTGTGTGCTGAGTTTAGAGTCCAGCCTCCATATAAGATGAATTCCTCTGTACTTCAGAGAAACACTTTCACCATTTTTTCTCAAAAAGTGAAGATCAAAGGGTTGTCCATCTTCACCCACACTCTCTACCCTATAGGCCAGTCCGTTTTCAAATGTGTCCCTCTGCCTACAAGGCAGGTTCTGTTGTCAGCAGCTGCTTATTCAGCTCTTGACCTTAAAAAAGTGGGATGAAGGTGTCCTATTCAATCATCGGCCCTTTCTTGCACTGGGACTTCTCTTTACTTTCATTTGCTATTGACAACGGCACTCCACTCCAGTACTCTTGCCTGGAAAATCCCATGGACGGAGGAGGCTGGTGGGCTGCAGTCCATGGGGTTGCTAAGAGTCGGGCACGACTGAGCGACTTCACTTTCACTTTTCACTTTCATGCATTGGAGAAGGAAATGGCAACCCACTCCAGTGTTCTTGCCTGGAGAATCCCAGGGACGAGGGAGCCTGGTGGGCTGCCGTCTATGGGGTCGCACAGAGCCAGACACGACTGAAGCGACTTAGCAGCAGTTAGCAGCAAGTGACATGTTGCCAGAAGCATGAGTGGTAATTGGCTCTTTATTGCTTAGGGTTGATAATAGTATGCTTTAAAGTTATATTTAGGTAATTAAATATAAAATAATATTAAAACAAAGCCCTTAAATGTCTTTTGTTCTGTCAGTTTTGTCCTAAGAATTTCCTATCTCTGATCCCAAATAGGTGAAAAATTTACTTGAAAGAAAAACAAATCTTTGCTTAAATCTGTTGAGTTTCTCCAGCTCCCTTCCTGTGCAGCCCTACCTTTCTTTCTTAGCAGGACTTAAAGAGTAAGTGAGGGGTTTCTGTTATGTCAAAATAAAGCAGCCCTGCAAAGGTTCTAAAGTCAGAGTAGTTGGCTTCCATGCTCATCTGATTGCTCATTCCATGCTCATTCCAAGCTGACTGACAGCTTGAACTCGAGTACCTTCCTTAATCTCTCTGTGCCTTAATACCCTTAAATCTGCTACATGGGGATAGTGGAAAGTTTCTCAGATGTTTTTGTTTGAGCAGCTTTATTGAGACTATAATTAACTGCACCTATTTAAAAGTAGGATTTGATCATTTTGGCATATAGTTATATGTACCTAAAGCCATGACCTCCTTACGAGGGCTCTCCACTCTACAGAGTTTATGTAATAATGTATGTAAAGCAGAGAAGAGTCTTACAAAATGCTAAAAATATTACTTATTTCTGTGTTCATTTTATTCCTCAAACCTCTAATTTTCTCATCAATTTTACTGTAACTGGTTGGTGAAGTGTTATCAATGACCACCATGATTGCCAGAGCACCATTTCTTTGTTCTTATTATCCTGGAAATTTCTACTGTATGTGATATTGCGATGAAAAATTCATCATAGAATTGATATTATGAAGAAGTAACATTTTGTAAAGACTGAGCAATCATTGTGACTATTAAAATGACAATATATTAAGCAAACAAATTCGTCAATTACTGTGAAATGTAAGCATCTACCTTGTGCTGGATTCTTGGAATAAAAAGGCAAGTAGATCTCATACCTGCCTGCCAGGAATCCTTAAAAACAAATAAGAAAAAGGAAACAGTTCAACGTGGTAAGAGTGGTAGTAGGTATATGTAAAGAAGAGTGAAGAATTCAGATTTTTATGCTCTGAAGAATCAGAGAAACTTTACAAAAGAGTTGACATTTAAGCCAGTTCATTAAGGATGATTAAACATTCATCAGGTGAATAAGAAAAACTACTAAATTCAATTAGTAGAAAAATAATTAGCAAAAATATGAGTGATTTAGAGTAGGGCAGAGAATCCAGGGCAGGTTAGGGATAGGCCATATAAAGGAAAGAGCCTGGATGTGAATGAAGTTAGAAGGCTTGGTCATGGCCATAACTTGATGGTAATGCAAAGGATTTTGAATTTTAGCATGTGAGTAAAAGGATGTTATTGAAGATTCTTATTCAGAGACATAACATAGACAACTTTGTATTTGAAAAATACATTACTGATGCCAAGTGGAGGATGAACTGAAAGGTAGGGAAAATAGGGTAGAGGGAGTGAAACCCATTTGACCACTTTTTTAGTTAATTGTTCAATCTTTGGATGAAATGAAGTTGAGGTGAAGCCTAGGCAATGAGCAGACAAGTGGGACAAACATATATCAAAGGTAGAATCAGTAAGATTTAAAGAAATATTGAGAATTGAGGGCATGAGAGAAGATGAAGATGATTTAATATTCTCACTTGGGAACTTGAGTTGATGGTGGTGTTCTTCACCAAGATATGAAATCCAACACTTTATTTACTGCACAGAAATACATAATTTTATTATGAAATGTGTTCATATTATTCATAATTATGGACTCTACATTTTAAGAAATATCTGTAAAGATAAAATTTCACTGTTTTTACTGCAAAATTTAAGAACAGTGTTGAAATGGATTTGCTATATAATATAGCCTTCCCTACTTTTCATAATGTAAGCAATTATAATAAATTATACTTTGGAAATATCTTCTTGACTTCCTTTCAAGATGGAGCATCATTAATCCTGAAACACTCTCCTAATGGTTCACACTCTGCTGGCATCTATTGGTGAGGCCCATCTTATAAGAATTCTGCAGTGTGCCAGCTTCCCTTGGGCTTGTCATATATTAAATTCAAGACAAACTTTACTCTTGGCTTTCATGCTTCAATTCTCTATCACTTTCTCAAGGCCATGAAACTTCACTCTTGTGTTTTGTGATAACAAATGTCCCTGATATCTTTCATCTTATATTGTGTCAAGAAGAAAGGGAAGGTATTGCATGGACTCAGCTTCCCTTTTTGCTGTGTTGACTCTGAAAATGCATCTTAAGTGATAATAGTAAAAACTCAGGGAGCAGCAATGCTAAAGAGAAGAATTTTTTCCTGTGCTAAAGGAGAATCTGGGTCCTTGTCTTGATTCTGCCACTAGCTTAATATTTGACCTTGAGAAAACCATTTGACTTGCCTGATGCTCCATCTCATTCATATATATATAAAGACTTCTATTCTCTCTAAAACTGACTTTTTGGCAGTCTGGGTGAACATAATTCCTATTTGCTTTTTTTCCAACTGCTTCTGAGTAGTGGGTTTTAACATTTTTCAGTGAAAAGACAATAGGATGGGGTGGGAGATGGGAGGGAGGTTCAAGAGGAAGGGGACAAGCCTATACCTATAGTTGATTCACATTGATATATGGCAGAAATCAACACAATATTGTAAAGCAACTATCTCCAATTAAAAATAATTTTTAAAAATGTCAGATTAAAAAAAAAGAATAAGAAATTTATTAAGAACTAATTATTTGATAGTAAAGATATTTGAACAAGTTGCAGATATATACGGCTTTTATTTAGAATTACTGATAAAGGCAAGGCTCTTGCATGTGAGGATTCATCAGCCGCCCAGGCTGTTGCATAAAGGGCAACTAGAAGCTCAGCATTAACAGCCATATCATTCTGATCGTGTCCAATTAGGCAGGAGCTGTAGAGCTCATCGGAGGGTAATTTGAAGCAGATGCCAGCATTAAGACACAGATGTAAGACATTTTTCAATGGCAATGAAATGTGTGTGGTATAGGATGGCTGATGGCTTCATCGTCGCTTTTCTTGCCATGGTTACAGTGGTAAAAGGCACTAACATTCCACTGCTTTTAAGCTCTTGGATTACTCCCAGGAGCAGGCTGTCCTCCAGGTAGACATACTTTGAGAACTGAGGGTCATTACGTTTTAATTTATTCAGTCTTCATGCCCTTTTCACAATCTGATATCTCACATTCCAGATGTTGGAGTCAGAATAAATTTCAGAGTATAACACCCAGAGCTTTACCCCACAGAACCAGAAACAGATGGGCAACTTTGATAACCCAGGACTCTAGTCTGGCAGAACAGTGCTCTCTCAGCACTGTCACTGAGAGTTTAAGTGGATAATTTCTGAGCTTAAATGTCAATGCATTTTCTTAAAGATGGCCTATATCTAATTCTTCTCTCTTCATGAAAAGTTAGTCTTCACTCAGTTAGAACAGCCAAGATAAACGTCACAGTTTCTTTCCTTTGAATAATACCATTCTCTTTGGATGTCAAAATTTTGGAGTTTATTCATAAATCTTCCCTATCTCTCTTACTGTCTCCCTTTTGAACAACCAAACAGAACTTATGAATGCCACCTCTTTATCTGATTCATAGCCCAGCACCTTTTTAGGCAAAGACAGTGAAGGTTAATATTGGTGATAGTGAAACAAGTGTGAATGTGTGTGTGGAACAACTGAAGATAACTTCCAAACCAGAATGTAATCTATGAAAAGTTTCCTGAGAGGGTTGGACCCTGATAAAGAGGAGAGGAAGCACTGGCTGAGTGGAGAGAGATTTTCCAGACTAGATCATGGTGGTGGTGGTGGGTTACTTGCTAAGTTGTGTCCAACTCTTTACACCATAGGAAATGTGTACAGAGAAGATTGAACATAATTTGTCAGAAGTTCTGAATTCAAGGGAGAGTAATGTTTAAGCAGCTGAAAGAGACGAGCATAAAAGAGAGAGAAAATGATCTCCTTTCCAATGGAGGACCTTGGAAATCAGGCAGAGGACCAGGGACTTACAGTTTTGTAATTAGCGTATCACCATGCTGAAAATACACCAGAGTAGGAAAAAGCATAGTCTTGGATTCCGTGAGGCCAGCATGTTAACCATGAAGCTCTCACTACATTGCTGTATGACTATATTCAACTTCCCTGATGTCTCAAAGCCTCAGTCTGTTTATCTGTAGAATGGATACAGTCAAGCAGCAATGACATGGCTCTGCTGGGCGAATGAAGGGCAATAATGCTTTTGAAGTACTTGGCAGAACCTGGCCCAGGGTAAGCACCCAATATATGCTGGCAATAATTCATCTTATTGTTGTCTGGCAGCTGGAGGCTGATTGCATTGAACTGGGCAGAATGACCTTCACTTGCAGCCCTTTCGAGGTTTTCCAAATTAAATGGGCTCTGATTCATTTCATGATGTTTATTGCTTTTTCCTTAAACGTTAAGGTGCTCTTTCTCTATTGAAAGGGTTCCAATTACAGACAGTAGAATCAAGGTGATTCCTAAGGCTTCTAAAGGCACTTTCTCTCCTGTGTGTGTGGTGTAGTTGAAATGATCCATTATGTTCATCCTCCTGAGAACCCAGTTGGCTGTTTAGCAAAAGCATTACAAAGTAAGCTCATATACAAGCTATTATCCACTATAACCAAAATCTTTTTAAACATTATTTATTTACAAAGGGAGAATGGGTTTTCATTTTATAGCTCAGCTGCTGCTGATTTTTCCCAAGGTAAATTATCCTGCAGTATTCATGTTAAATCTCATTTCATTATATCTGCCAATCTTCCCACACTTGTCATTCAACAAGTTAGTCATCTCTCCTGTTTACTTTTTTTCTTGTTTAGAATTATCTGCACATTTCATTAATGTTAAATTTAAATCATCTGCTGCCTCACAAGGATGGTTTCTGTGGAACCCACTCCTCCACAAATTATAACGCTATGCTGTTGACAATTCATCAAACTTCGTTTTGATGGATACAGGTATTTTTTCCTATGCATGTCAGGCTTTCCAAATAAAACTTCCATATAAATTTTATATTTCTGAAGACAGTATGTACTCATTCATTAATTCATCATTTATTCATTGCTTATTATGAGGCAGGCATTTCGCTAGGCCCTGGAGATCAAAGTCTTCCTCTTAAATAGTAACATTTTAGTGACAGGGTAAGACCTGTAACAAACAATTTTAATGCAGTATAGTAATTACTTTGCCTACAAAGTATAGTCAAAGCTATGGTTTTTCCATAGTCATGTATAGATGTGAGAATTGGAACATAAAGAAGGCTGAGTGCCAAAGAATTGATGCTTTTGAACTGTGGTGGAGAAGACTCTTTAGAGTTCCTTGAACTGCAAGGAGATCAAACCAGTCAATCCTAAAGGAAATCAATCTTGAATAATCATTGGAAGGACTGATGCTGAAGCTGAAGCTCCAATACTTTGGCCACCTGATGTGAAGAGCTGACCTATTAGAAAAGACCCTGATGCTGGGAAAGATTGAAGGCAGGAGGAGAAGGGGATGACAGAGGATGAGATGACTGGATGGCATCACTCACTCAATGGACATGAGTTTGAGTAAACTCAGGGAGATAGTGAAGGACAAGAAACCCTGGCATGCTGCAGTAAATGGGATCACAAAGAGTTGGACACGACTGAGTGACTGAACAAGAGCATAGCAATTACTGTAAGAGATGTGTGAAGAATTGATATGTATACTCAGAGAGGGTAGAGATTACATTTAAGTTAAATTTTGAGTTGGGCTTTTTTTTTTTTTTTTGGCCACATTGCTTCGGCTATGGGATCTTACTTCCCTAAGCAGGGATCAAACCAATGCCTTCAGCAGTGGAAGCACAGAGTTCTAGCCACTGGACCAACAGGGAATTTCCTGAGGTGGGATGGGAAAAGGAAGACTTATTGTTATAATCTTTAATGACATATATCTAATACTGCATACCCACAATATATAAGAAATCCTAATACATACAAATACATACCCAAACCAATATGTTTCCACTGCATGCACACATACAGAGACACACACACCTTTTAACTGATTGAATTTTCTTCTCTTTGTATATCAGGATTTGTATACAAGATTGTTTCAAGATATTTGAAAGGTAAATGACAAATTATACCATCTAGAACACCTGTTTCCATTGAAAAGTCACTCTTTCAGACATCACTGATTCCTCATTAAAGACTCTCACCATACTGTATAAACAATGTTGTATTTATATAGACGCACTGGCCAAAGTCACTGCTTTCTCATTGTAGCTTTCCTTCTTGGCACAAGAGGATATGTATCCTGAAGCTTCATCCTCTTCCTTTTGTCCCTTCATTGCCTTTTTAGGATCTTCTCTGTGCTTCCTTCCAGATACTCTATTTGGATCATCTTAGGCCCTCTCCTGAAGCAGCCTCTCATCCCTATTCAAGAAGTAGAAACAAAGGCACTCCTCTGTCATTTTAACAAGATGCAAAATAATTTTTAACCCTCCAGCCCACTTAGGCTCTGTAGGCACCAAAGCTGTCTCTGGTCTTTACCTTAGACTTACTCATAAATCCTAGAGTAATACGTGGAGGGTGTGCACACCCACACATGTGTGTGTGCACACACACCGTATATATGTGTGTGTGTGTGTATATTTATATATATATGGTAACACTTAAAATCTAGTCTCTCTGTAACTTTTAAGTATGTAATACAGAATCATTGACTATAATCACTATTGCAGTACCTTAGACTCCCAGATTTTTTTTTTTTTTTTTTTTGAAGAATAGTTTATTTACAATGTGTAAGCTTCCCCAGAACTTATCTTCTAACTGCAAGTTTATACCCTTTGACCAACTTCTCTCCATTTCCCCCATTTCCTAGCCCCTGGTAACCACCATTCTATTTTCTTTTTCTGAGAGTTCAGCTGTTTCAAATTCCAAAAAGAAGTGATATCACACAGTATATGTCTTTTTTTTTTCGTCTGACTTATCTCACTTAGCATAATGCTCTCAAGGTTCATCCATGTTGTCAGAAATCATTTCCTTTCCTGTAGTTGAATAATATTTAGTGTGTAGTTGAAAGAGACCACCATGTCCTCTTTATCCATCCATCTGTATAAGGAAACTTAGATCTTTTCGATGTTAGCCATTCTAACAGGTATGAGGTGATATATCATTGTGGTTTTGATTTGCATAATTAGTGGGGCTTCCCTTATAGCTCAGTTGGTGAGTGGTGGTGTGCATCTCTTTATGTGCCTTAGCCACCTGTATGTCTTCTTTGGAAAAATGTCTACTCAGCTATTCTGCACATCATAAAATGTTTGTCTTTGAAGTCACATGAGTGTTTTATGTATTCTGGATATTAACCCCTGTCAGCCAATATCTTCTTGTCAATATTGTCAATATCTTCTCCCATTCTCTGGAATATCTTTTCATTTCCTTGATTTTTCATTTTTTAAAATTTATTTATTTATTTTTTGCTGGGCAGGATGTTTTACTTTGACGTAGTTACTCTTGGCAATTTTTGCTTTTCTTGCTTATGCTTTTGGAGACATATCCAAAAAATTATTGCTGAGACTAATGTCAAAGAGCTTTTCTCCTGTATTTTCTTCTATGGTTTTTATAGTTTCATGTCTTATGTTCAAACCTTTAACCCATGTGGAGGTAATTTTTGTGAAGGGTATAAGACAGGGGTCCAATTTAATTTTCTGCATATAATTATCCAGTTTCCCTGCTCTACTTATTTAAGACACTATCATTTCCTTATTCAGTATTCTTGGCTACCTTGTCAAGTATTAACCTGTTTTTTAGAAAATCATATGTGTAGCAAAATTTATGAGTATCTGGAGGCAGAGGTCACAAAAATTGCTACTAGATCCAATGGGAAGTGTATGAGGAAAGGAAAGAATCAGTTTCTTGGTTATTGGCCTGACCAAAAGGATGATGGATAATGTTAACAGAGTGCAGAAAAGGCTAGTTTGGGGGAAATGAATGGTATTAAGAGCTCATTAGCTTTCAGATACACTACTTTGAGGTGCCCAAAAGACATTCAAGAAATGATGTCAGATTGCTTTCTCTCTCTCTCACTTCACACATGCTCAGTCATGTCTGATACTTTGTGAGCCATGGACTGTAGCCCACAAGGCTCCTCTGTCCATGGGATTCTACAGGCAAGAATATTGGAGTGGGCTGCCATTTCCTACTCCAGGGATCTTCCCAACACAGGTATCAAGCCCACATCTCCTGAGTGTTCTGCATTGTCAGGCAGATTCTTTACTCCTGAGCTATCTGGGAAGCCCCTCTAACTTACTGATGATGATGTGAAGTTGCTCAGTTGTGTCCAACTCTTTGCAATTCCATGGACTATAGCCTACCAGGCACCTCCATCCCTGGAATTTTCCAGGCAAGAGTACTGGAGTTAGTTATCATTTCCTTCTCACTTACTAGTCCTGGGCAAATCAAGTTCAGTTCAGTCACTCAGTCGTGTCCCACTCTTTGCAACCCCGTGGAATACAGCACGGCAGGCCTCCGTGTCCATCACCAACTCCCAGAGTTTACTCAAACTCGTGTCTATTGAGTCGGTGATGCCATCCAGCCATCTCATCTTCTGTCGTCCCCTTCTCCTCCCGCCTTCAATCCTTTCCAGCATCAGTGTCTTTTTTTTTTTTTTTAATTCCCTTTTTTTATTGGAGCATAGTTGATTTACAATGCCAGCATCAGTGTCTTTTCAAATGAGTCACTTCTTCACATCAGGTGGCCAAAGTATTGAAGTTTCAGTTTCAGCATCAGTCCTTCCAATGAATATTCAAGACTGATTTCCTTTAGGATGAACTGGTTGGATCTCCTTGCAGTCCAAGAGACTCTCAAGAGTCTTCTCCAACACCACAGTTCAAAAATATCAATTCTTTAGCACTCAACTTTCTTTATAGCCCAACTTTCACATCCATACATGACCACTGGAAAAACCATGGCCTTGACTAGATGGACCTTTGTTGGCAAAGTAATGTCTCTGCTTTTGAATATGCTATCTAGGTTGGTCATAACTTTCCTTCCAAGGAGTAAGCGTCTTTTAATTTCATGGCTGTAATCACCATCTGCAGTGATTTTGGAGCCCAGAAAAATAAAGTCTGACACTGTTTCCACTGTTTCCCCATCTATTTCCCATGAAGTGATGGGACCAGATGCCATGGTCTTAGTTTTCTGAATGCTGAGCTCTAAGCCAACTTTTTCACTCTCCTCTTTCACTTTCATCAAGAGGCTTTTCAGTTCCTCTTTACTTTCTGCCATAAGGGTGGTGTCATCTGCATATCTGAGGTTATTGATATTTCTCCAGCAATCTTGATTCCAGCTTGTGCTTCTTCCAGCCCAGCATTTCTCATGATGTACTCTGCATGTAAGTTAAATAAGCACAGTGATATTATACAGCCTTCATGTATTCCTTTTCCTATTTGGAACCAGTCTGTTGTTCCATGTCCAGTTCTAACTGTTGCTTCCTGACCTGCATACAGATTTCTCAAGAGGCAGGTCAGGTGGTCTGGTATTCCCATCTCTTCATTATTACAATATGTTTGCAAGGGCATTGGTTTTTTAGATTAAATCCTGGATACGCTGTTCTCTAGCTGTGTCATCTATCATGTTTTTAGTTAGCCTCTCACATTCTTAGTTTCTTTAGATACAAACTGGAAATAATAATGCATTATGTATGGAATTATTTATAAAAATTAATTGACAATAAGGTAAATTCATGGCAAATAGATGGGGAAACAATGGAAACAGTGAAAGACTTTATTTTCTTGGTCTCCAAAGTCACTGTGGACGGTGACTGCAGACATGAAATTAAAAGATGCTTGCTCTTTGGAAGAAAAATAATGACAAACCTAGACAACATATTAAAAAGCACAGATATTACTTTGCCTACAAAGGTCCATACCATCAAAGCTATGGTTTTTCCAGTAGTCATGTACTGGTGATAAAAAGGCTGAGTGCCAAAGAACTGATGCCTTCAAACTGCAGTGCTGGAGAAGACTCTTGAGAGTCCCTTGGACAGCAAGGAGATAAACCAGTCAGTCCTAAAGGAAATCAACCCTGGTGCTGAAGTCCAATACTTTGGCCACCTGATGGAAGATCCGACATATTGGAGAAGACCCCGATGCTAGAAAAGATTGAGGGCAGGAGGAGAAGGGGTCAACAGAGAATGAGATGGTTAGATGGCATCACTGACTTAAAGGACATGAGTTTGAGCAAACTCCAGGAGATGGTGAAAGACAGGAAGCCTGGCGTGCTGCACTTCATGGGGTTGCGAAGGGTTGGACACAACTGAATAACAATAAAAGAGGAATTAAACTAGATAAAGCACCTGGTATATGTGTTGGAGAAGACTCTTGAGAGTCCCTTGGACTGCAAGGAGATCCAACCAGTCCATTCTGAAGGAGATCAGTCCTGGGATTTCTTTGGAAAGAATGATGCTAAAGCCGAAACTCCAGTACTTTGGCCACCTCATGCGAAGAGTTGACTCATTGGAAAAGACTCTGATGCTGGGAGGGATTGTGGGCAGGAGGAGAAGGGGACACCAGAGGATGAGATGGCTGGATGGCATCACTGACTCGATGGACGTGAGTCTGAGTGAACTCCGGGAGTTGGTGATGGACAGGGAGGCCTGGCGTGCTGCGATTCATGGGGTCGCAGAGTTGGACACGACTGAGCGACTGAACTGACTGACTGACTGACTGATATGATATAAGTTGAATATTAATGTTCTTTTGGTCACAATTCTCCCCCTCCTTTGTCACTTTGTATAAACACAAATGAAATTTGACATAATCTCAGATGTTCTTCTGTTGCAAAGGGGGAACATTCCCCTTCTATGTCTTTTGAGTTCTTGTGGCTGTACTAATTACAAAATTGACACAAGATAGATAAATAGAAGCAAAAGAAAATGTAATTCGTGTGCATGGAGAGCTTCTAGAAATGGGATATAAGATGTGGCCAAAGCAGGCAGCTTTTATACTTTTTGGATGAAGAAATAATTTTATGAGGAATTGAGTGGACTAAGCAACTAATGTTTGAGGTGCAAAACCAGTGATGAATCTAGAGTTTTGGCTTGGGGTAATGAAGAAGTCCACTCCAGTACTCTTGCCTGGAGAATCCCATGGACGGAGGAGCCTGGTGGGCTGCAGTCCATGGGGTCGCTAAGAGTCGGACACGACTGAGTGACTTCACTTTCACTTTTCACTTTCATGCATTGGAGAAGGAAATGGCAACCCACTCCAGTGTTCTTGCCTGGAGAATCCCAGGGACGGAGGGCCTGGTGGGCTGCCGTCTATGGGGTCGCACAGAGTCGGACACGACCGAAGCGACTTAGCAGCAGCAGCAGCAGTAAAGAAGTCGCAAAGTTGGACAGGACTGAACGCCTGAACTGAACTGAATAAAGAAGTCACAGGGTTTGTTGATTCAGGCTTCTTGTCCCCAGTTCCTTATCTCTGGTGATAAGTGTGTCCTTTTAGTTCTGGTGATAAGGGTGTCCTTTTAGTTCCAGATGAGGGCAGTGCCCCTTTCACATGAGAGATTTACTTCCTGTTTTCCGGGAGACAGAAAGGAAGATCAGAGTGTCCCTCTTTCATTGCCCACTTCTTGAGTAACTTTAATTCAAAATATTCAACGTGTCATCCAGGTACATTTGGGGGTGGCCTATCCTGGGCCCCAACACCTCCAAAAGAAGAAGAATGTTTCTTGAAACCCCCAGGTTTAGAAGAAGAAAGCAGTAGCATTGATACTGTACAATAGAACCTTTTGGAGACATTAAAACAATTTTAGTCTGCTGAACTTCCTAGGATTGAGCAAATAATAACTTGAAAAACAGACCAATTTATGATCATGAAATAATATGTTCAGGAAAGGGACTCTAGAATTATGAGCAAATAAACACATATTTCACTGGGTCCTTTTTTCAAGGTCTGTTTCGTGACTATAAACTAAAGGCATTGTTATTATCTAATACTAGATCAGAATTTACTGATAATAATAAATATCAAAAGGGATCGCTAACTGAGAGATGAATGGCACTGTACGTGACAGGAACGCAAGGAATATAATTTTTAAATTTATGTATTTCACTCAAATAATCATTTATATAAGAATTCATCTTATAAACTTGTTAAACATTTTATTAATTATTTGTTTCCACAGATTTATGGTTGAAACATCATTTATAAAGTATGCTTGGTTTTGTGGGGACAGGGGGAAGAAGTGAATTATTTTTATTGAAAACAAAACATTCTCTAAAAGGATTAGGGTTAAATTTTTACTTTCCAAATTACTGGATAGCCATTCCCTTCTGCAGGGTATCTCCCTCACCAAGGGATTGAACCCAGGTCTTCTGCATGGCAGGCAGATTCTATACCATCTGACCACCAGGGAAGCTCAAATTGAAGTATAGCTGACTAAAAATATTAGTTTCAGATGTGCAAAATAGTGCTTCCGTATTTTTCTGAATTATAGCCCACTTAAAGTTATGAAAAAATAATAGCTACATTCCCAGTGCTTCTTTATTTTCCACATAGCAGGTTATACCTCTTAATCTCCTACCCCTTTCTTGCCCTCTTGCTCGCTGGTGACCACTTGCTTGTTCTCTATATCTGTGAGTCTGTTTCTGTTTTTCTGTATTCATTTGTTTGTTTTAGATTCCACATATAATTGAGAACATAGAGTATTGGTCTTTCTCTGACTTATTTCCCTAAAGATAATACTCTCTTACTCTCCCACCTTCTTACAAATGTCAGAATTTCATTTTTACAGCTAATATTCCATTGTGTATGAGATATATATATATATATATATATATATATATATATATATCATCTTCTTTTTCCATCTGTTGATAGACACTTACCTAACTTCCATATTCCCATATCTTAGCTATTATAAATAATGCTGCTATGAACACTGGGGTATATGTATCTTTTCAAATTAGAATTTTCATTTTCTTCAGCTGTATACCCAGGAGTGGAATTGCTGGGTCATACAGTAGTTCTATTTTTAGTTTTTGAAGGAACCCCGACTGTTTTCCATAGTGGCTGCACCAATTTAGTCCAATCAACAGTGGACAAAATTTCCTTTTCTTCACATCCTTGCTGACATTTGTTATTTGTGATCTTTTTGATGATAGCCGTTTTGACAGGTTTGAGGTAATATCTCATTGCGAGGGTTTTTTTCTTAATTTTATTTATTTGATTAATTATTTCTGTCTGTGCTGGGTCTTTGTTGCTGCACAGGCTTTTCTCTAGTTGCAGAGAGTGGGGCTGCTCTCTAGTCGCAGGATTCAGCTTCTCATTGCGGTGACTTCTCTTGTTGCAGAGCTCAGGCTCTAAGGCACGCAGGCTTCCATAGTTGTGGCACATGGGCTCATTAGTTGCTGCTCTCAGGCTCTAGAGCACGGCCTCAATAGCTGTGATGCATGGGCTTAGTTGTCCACGGCATGTGGGATCTTCCCAACCCAGGCGTCAAACCCATGTCTCCTGAATTGGCAGGTGGATTCTTTACCACTGAGCCACCAAGAAGTCCTCATGGTTTTGATCTGTGTTTCTCTGATGAATGGCAATGTTGAATTTTTTTTTCTTTTTTTTTTTTTTTGCTTGCACCTGTTGGTTATCTGTATATCTTCTCTGGGAAAATGTCTGTTCAGATAGTCTGTTCATTTTTCAATTTGATTTTTGGGTTTTTTTTTTTTGTTGTTGTTACTGAGTTGTATGAATTACTTATATATTTTGAATATTAACCCCTTATCAATCATATCATTTACAAATATTTTCTTTGAATTAGTAGGTTGTCTTTCCATTTTGTCAGTGGTTTCCTTTGCTGTGCAAAAGCTTTTAACTTAGGTCCCATTTGTCTATTTTTTTTTTTTTTTTACTTTTAAGACTAATATTAGTGTGGAGGATGAGGTAGCTTGCTGCTGCTGCTGCTAAGTCACTCAGTCGTGTCCGACTCTGTGTGACCCCATAGACAGCAGCCCACCAGGCTTCCCCATCCCTGGGATTCTCCAGGCAAGAACAGTGGAGTGGGTTGCCATTTCTTTCTCCAATGCATGAAAGTGAAAAGTGAGAGTGAAGTCATTCAGTCATGTCCAACTCTTAGCAACCCCATGGACTGCAGCCCACCAGGCTCCTCCATCCTTGGGATTTTCCAGGCAAGAGTACTGGAGTGGGTTGCCATTGCCTTCTCCAGGTAGCTTGAGTACCAGGTAATTAAAAGGGAGTCAGGGCTTGTAACTGGAGTTATGTGAGATAGACCCAATGTATGTTCAAAATATGCCAGGGAATATGGTGAGAGAGGTTCTTAATATACTGGCACTTCAAAGGAAGGAAACATGTAATCTAGTTGGGCTGTAGCCAAAGATTTTATGGAGGAAGAAATATTTGGACTGGAATTAATATGTAAACCAACTTTGAAAAGTAACTTTTAAGTTATAAAAGTGCTGAGTGCTGTGTGGTTAGAATAAAACATTTTTTTTTAAATCCATCTCCTGGACAGAACAAAAAGGGATCTGTAATTCCATCATCCAGGAAAACTCACTATCAAGATTTAAACATTTAATTCAGATAAACTTTTCTTTTATTCATATATAGTAATACAATGAAAATGTATTTCATATAATGATATTATATATATATAACTGCATACATTATTTTAAAATAATGTGTCATTAGTATTGCACATTGTTAAATATTCCTAGAATATATTCTTTTTAAAAATTGAATAATATTCTATGATATTGATGCCCCTTGATTTATTCAATTATCTCTATCAACAGGCTTCTCTGGTGGCTCAGCTGGTAAAGAATCCCCCTGCAATGTGTGACACCTGGGTTCAATTCCTGGTTTGGGAGGATTCCCTGGAGAAGGGAACAGCTACCCACTCCAGTGTTCTGCCCTGGAGAATTCCATGGACTGTATAGTTCATGGAGTTGCAAAGAGTCAGACACAACTGAGTGACTTTCACTTCTTTTCTCTATCAACAATTTAAGGTCCTGGATATAAATACTAATGGGTTGTGTATGATTTTAGATTTTAGAAATAAGCCTAGGAGTAAAAACAGGAAAGGGAAGTACATGAAAAAAGTTGTGAAAAGTAGGATCTTCAGGGAATATTTAAGAAACAATTAATAGATAGGTTTGGGCAACAATTAAGAATATGTAAACTGTTGTAGGAATTATTGCAGTTGGATTGGGGCAGAGCCATGTGAATGGTAGATGTTAGGGTCAGGTGTTCAGAGTTTTGGGGGTTTGAGGGGTGCAGTGGCATGGCAGGTCTGAGCATAGCTATAAGACATAATCAGAGCAGGCTTCAGGCAAGTTCTCCTGCAAGGAGAGTGTGGGAGTGAATTGGAAAGGCAGAATGGTGAGGGGGAAGAGACAAGACAGCAGGTTATTTCAAGAGTGAAATGCAAGATAATGAGGGCTGGGACATGGGTGATGATTGTAGGAAGGGAAAGGAAAAGAAGAGAGGTGTTTCTAAGCATTTGCTATAGTGTTCTTTTCTTAATGCAAATTAAATATATTTTGGGGATACTTTGCATGGATATTACCAGCCATTTTCTTTCTGAGTGCTGCTAAAAACTAGTAAGTGCAATATAATGACACTACTAAAATGAAACTGTTTTTCCTTTAATAATGCTGCAGTCTCATTATACAAAATAAGCCAATGTAGAGTCACAATTCCAGGAGTTTAGAATGACCTGCTCAAGGTTTTGTGTTTGTTTTAACATTTCAAATGCTGTCTTGATAGACTTCGGTTTTTTTTTTCCCCACGTTAAATTCTCTGTAGTGTTGTTTATGTAAAAATAATAGATCAATTGTTTGCAGTTGATGTTTTCCTAGGTCTCTTTTCCTGTCTAATGACTGCTTGACATGTCTTGATTGAAATTATTTATTAATAGAGTTAACCTCACTGAATGCTTTTCTGTTTGTTTCGGTGATAACACTTATCAACCAATTGTTTATAGACATGCAGTCCTTTTAGAGAAGGAAGGTAGTGTAATACTGTGGGGAAAGGACTGGAATCAGATTCAAGAGTGTCGTGTTTTAGGTAAACTGGCCACTATTCAACCTTGGAGAAGGCAATGGCACCACACTCCAGTACTCTTGCCTGGAACATCCCACGGATGGAGGAGCCTGGTAGGCTGCAGTCCATGGGGTCGCTAAGAGTCGGACACGACTGAGCGACTTCCCTTTCACTTTTCACTTTCACGCATTGGAGAAGGAAATGGCAACCCACTCCACTGTTCTTGCCTGGAGAATCCCAGGGATGGGGGAGCCTGATGGGCTTCCGTCCATGGGGTCGCACAGAGTCGGACACAACTGAAGTGACTTAGCAGCATTCAACCTTGGTCAAGGCACCCAACCACCAGGCTTGGTTTCTGTGCTTCTAAAACTACTTCTACTACTAGTTCAGAACCAGAAATGTCAGTTTTGTTGCTGCGGAACTACCACAGAACTATCACTGCTGTATACCTGCTGCTACACTTACTGCTAATAGCATAGCTCTCTCCTCTTTGTTTTTTTTTTTTTTTAATGTGTCCAGGCACACACTTCTGAGGGACTTTATAGGCATTAGCTCTAACGTCCATGTCAACCCCATGAGACAGGCACAGTTACCTTTGTTTTACTTAGGGGGAAATTAAATAACTTGCTCAGAGAAGGTAGTGACTTTGGGTGTTAAACCCAGATCTGTCCACTGTGTCTCTGAAAGGCTATAAGGGAAGTAAACTGAATCTGACCCGCAGTTGAAGTACTAAGAGGACATATAACCTTGTGACTTTGAAAGAGAAGGACCAGAAACCTATTTCCTTTTTATATTGATGCTGAAAACTCAGTCTCTATGTACTGGTGCCAAAACAAATCTCAAGGACAGAGTTTTGGGTGAAGTAGAAAAGAATAACTTTATTGTTTGCCAGACTAAGCGGGGACAGGGCAGGCTCCCACCCTTGAAAACTATGTCTCTTCAATCCAGGGGAATTAGGTGAGGAGTTTTATGACAAGATTTTAAGGGTGGGGTTGCTACTAATAATAGGGTGTGTGTACGGCCTGCATTCTTTTAATCTAGTCACAGGTAATCTCCAGGAGCTTCCCTGGTTCCTTTAGTCTGGCCTCAAGTGATCTTCATGGGATGAAGAATACTGACATCTACCACTTTCTGGGAGGTGGAACCAGAACCCTGCCTCAAGGCTACACTATTGTTTCTGGGCTATCCCTCCCTTGTTTCTGCACCCCTTCCCTTCTAAGATTAGCAGCTTTTGGAATCAACCCCTTTGGAACTCAAGGAAGGTCATGGAGGCTAGACAGGAACAGAAAGGCTTCCAGGTCCAGAAGCCCCACAGGGTCCTGCTTGATTTCAATATTGGCAGTAGAGAAAGACAGCCTCACCTTCTTCATAGTATCTGGGCTGCAGTGTTACCAGTTTTTATACCAAGTCTTTGGACCTTTTTTTTTCTTTAAATAAAATTATGCATATTTACATTTATTTCTAGCCGCACTTAAAGATGGACATGAAAATTTCGGACTTCATGAACACTAATAAATCACATAAATTCTGAACTTAACTCCTTCCTCTGGTACTATTTTAATATAAGTGGTCTCAATCTGTCTGAATATCAGGGTAGACTGTATATTTCCTGAAATTAGGCATCATATGTCTTGATTCCTACTTTATCCCTCAGTAAATATTTACAGAACAAATAACTTAATGAGTGACAGAGTATAAACTCTTCAACAGGTTATTTTATTAAACCTAAATAATCTTACTCTTGGGAGAATGCAATGGCACCCCACTCCAGTACTCTTGCCTGGAAAATCCCATGGATGGAGGAGCCTGGTAGGCTGCAGTCCATGGGGTCGCTAAGAGTTGGGCACGACTGAGCAACTTCACTTTCACTTTCCACTTCATGCATTGGAGAAGGAAATGGCAACCCACTCCAGTGTTCTTGCCTGGAGAATCCCATGGACGGAGAAGCCTGGTAGGCTGCAGTCCATGGGGTCGCACAGAGTCGGACATGACTGAAGCGACTTAGCAGCAGCAATCTTACTCTTAAGCTTTTGTTTCCCATACTGGAATTGAAATGCACTCAAATTTGTTATGATTCTTATAGAAATGGGTCTAAAATAGTGTTAGGAAAATTTATACTACACATAATTGACAAGAAATCTAGCTGCTGGTTCTTAAAGTTTTAAATACTTAAACATATCTGTAGATGTATCTGTAGGGACATTGTTATGAAATAAGGAAATTTATGAAGTAAAATTAAACTTTCTTTTAAAGAGATATTTTCTTTTTTTTTGTTGATGGTGATATTTTATTTTATTTATTTATTTTTTTTAATTAATTTTATTTTATTTTTAAACCTTACATAATTGTATTAGTTTTGCCAAATATATTTTCTGTGTATAAGAATAGGTATGGCTGATTCAAGTTGATGTTTGGCAGAAACTTAACACAATTCTGTAAAGTGATTATCCTTCGATTAAATAAATAAAATTGAAAAAAGAATAGGTATTTTCTGTGTATAAGAATAAGTGTAATTTCATAACTTGGGTGACATTTGAAATAGAAAATAAAAAACTTTTTAAGTGTTAAACCTGATTTTTTAGAGTTAACTCTTTAGTTACAGTTCATTGATAAATTTTTTTTTCTGTTTATAATTGAAAGTCATTCTTGGTTTAATCCAAGTTACCACTTTAATAAATATATTCTACTCTCTAGACTCCATAGGGTCTCAAAGAGTCAGACATGGCTGAGCAACTGAGTACACATGTCTGACTCTTTGAGACCCTATGGAGTCTAGCCTGCCAGACTCCTCTTGTTCACAGATTTTCCCAGGCAAGAATACTAGAGTGGGTTGCCATTTTCCTCCTTCAGGGGATCTTCTTGACCCAGCGATCAAATCCACATCTCTTGCTCCTCCTGCAATGGCAAGCAGATTTCTTTACCACTAGTGCCACCTAGGAAGTAATACATAAAGACAACTAACTTAATTTAAAAAAAAAATTCTCTTAGCTAGAATTGCAAGTAGCTTATTACTTACTCAGGCAATTTCAGGTAAAATAATGCCATTTCAGATATGGCAGGTGAAATATTTTCGCAATACATGTTTATTCAGTAAATGATGAATTTGAATCTTATTTAAAACTTTGATCTTAAAGGCATGTTCCATTGTCTTATCATACAATTTCTTTAGCTAACCAAGTCTAAGTTGAGTAAAATCAGAAGAGTAAACCTTCTGATCCTGGTTTAGCCAAAATCATGGGTGTGGCACTATTTACACAAAACTGCCTCTGTGCCTCTGTGAGAAGTAGTGCTGTGAGAAGTAGTGAACACCTCTCTGGGAGGACAGAGGGCAGCCCTGTTCTCCAAGGCAGAAGGTTGACTGACCTGACTCCTCTCCTCAGGTCCTGTCTGCTTTGTCTACCTTTGGTGACATAATGTTAGCTACTTGCTTTAGCTGCATCCTTCTTCGATGACTAACAGCATCTCTATGAAAAGTGGTATTTTCCTCACAGAAGCAGATGTACTAGGCTCTACTGTGCATGCCAGCTGGATTCTCTGAGGTCCTATAGTATATCGGATTAGTGGCAAAGTCATTTGAACAGTTTTAAAAAATTCTTTTTTTCAAGGAGATGAGGCTGATCTTCCTGATGTGTACATAAGCACAATCAATCATGCCAGCCTAGCTGGTTGTTCATTTTTGTTTTCCAAACCACTCACTCATCCTTTGCATTTAATTTCAGACAGTGCAGAATCTTGCAGCTTCTTAGAGGCAGATTGGTTGGAAGGGCATAGGCAGAGAGAGAAAGCAATACTTGGAAATCAAATTTGTGAGGATGTCAGAAGAGGAAGGATGTAGGTGGGGTACAACTCACTTCTTTTTAGGCTAGTCAATTAAAATATACTTTGATGGTTTCAGTGTATTTTGGCAGACTTGCCTGAAAGGACTGAATCTGTAATTCATCATCTGATTTCCTTAATTTAAAATCATGGACACAATTGATGAATAAAACATTCCATTTACCTTTCCTATTTATATCTCACACCAGATCTATCATCCATTTCTTACATTATGCTTATAAGGCTCCTGTGCTGGGTGTTCTGTTTGCCCCTTCAGATCCACAATCCAGTTTTCTCTGCTCTGCTATGAGCCTGACTTCTATGAACTGCCTCACTGTGTTCTCCTACCTCTATGTGAATTTGACAATGTGAAGGACAGCCCTGAGAGTGAAAGTGGGAGGGACTGAAGTTGGTTTATTTATTACCTCTGTGTCTCTCACATAGAATAATTAGATGCGACTGTTTTCCCCTACTGAAGGTTATAGCTTCTGTCAGCCAGCCATCTCCATGCAGATATTTCCATGTACCGCTCACTACTGATGGTTGAGTTGATAGAGGTGAAATCTGAGAAGAAAAGGTCAGTATTAGCTGTACTAGTGTTAGGCTTTTCATGGTGTGATAGGTTTAGGTCAGTATTAGGGAGTGATTGCATTCTGGAGAATCCTCACTACTAGGTCCAGACTGGCCTGAGGAGGAAAGGGACACTTGACTATCAGAACAGCTTATGCGGGGGACTATAAATGACCCTGCAGACAGGGAGGGCAGGGAACCAGTCCTGGCCAGAATGACCCCAACTCTTGGACGCTGGTTAAAGATGGGTTCCCAAGCTGTGTGCAAATATGAGCCACCTGGAACTATTTTCCTACCACTATCAAAAATTAATCTTATCATTAGGGTATATATTCATTTCCTGCGGCTGCCATAACATGCGTGCTAAGTCGCTTCAGCTGTGTTTGACTCATTGCCACCCTATGAACCAGAGCCCTCCAGGCTTCTCTATTCATGGGATTCTCCAGGCAGGGGTACTGGAGTGAGTTGCCATGTCCTTCTCCGGGGGATCTTCCTGATTCAAGGATGGAACCTGCATCTCTTATGTCTCCTGCATTGGCAGGCAAGTTCTTTACTCCTAACACCACCGGGGAAGCCCAGAGCTGCCATAACAAATTACCACAAACTTAGTGGTTTAAAACTACAGGAATGTATTCTCTCACAGTTCTGGAGGCTGAGAACTTATTGTCAGGGCTGTGCACCCTCTAAAGACTCTAGGAACGAATTCTTCCTTACTCCTTCCTAGCTTCTTGTGGCTTCCAGAAATCCTTGGCATCCTTTGTCTTGTCGCTACATCTTTCTAACCTCAGTGCCTGTCTTCGTATGGCCTCCTCTGTGTTTCCTTTCCTTATCTTATAAGGATACTGGTCATTGTACTTAAGCCTACTATAATCTAGTATGACATCATCTCAGCTAATTATGTATGCAAAGACCCCGTTTCCAGATAAGTCACATTTTGAAGTTCCAAGTGGCTATAAATTATTTGATTACACCATTCAACCTAGTTCATGTTACTACCTACGTACGAACCTGACCAAGAAGAGAGACAGAGCTTTTATAACAAAATTATTTGTGGATCTGAATCCAATCAGTCAGTTGTATCAGCCAACGCAGTGCCTTTATTCCTCAAATGAGTTTGAGTTTGGCTTTCATCACACATACCTTTATGCCTGTAGTATAATTTCTAATCAGTTATAAAATTTTGCCAGGGCAGAGTATGTTTGTGTGGGGGCAGGGAATATTTTACTCCTGTCCTTCTTGGTTCTTTAGGCTGGTCAAATAATGAAAATTACCTAAGGCAGATTAACAGGAGGAAATCAAATCTGTTATCTATAACAAGGAATACACAGGCATAAAGGATTCTGAAAATCAGGAAAAATGAGGTATTTATGTCATTCTGGACTTGAAAAAAAGTGGTAGGGGTCTGGGGCTTCAAAAGGAAGTACGGTAATTCACAAGGAGATAAAAATTTGATATTTGGTAAACAAATGTTGTTGGACCATCTTGAGATAATTCTACACAGAGAGGACTTTGATCAAAGAGACCTTGCTGGTTTCCTTCACCTCCAACACCTAGTTCATATTTTACCATATTTATCTATGATGATAGCTACTCCCTGGAACATGCCTTCTATAAGAAATACTTTTAGGCAATCCAGAGGAAGTTCAAAGTGCCTTGCTGAGCCTTTGGGGCCTTGCTTATTGTCAGCTTGAAGTAATCTGCTTGCCAGAATGGTTTATCTTGGGGAGGCCTGTCCTGAAGCCCATCATTTGGAATGCAATATTTTTTGTTACTGCTGTGACCACAGATTGTGCCTTGGTGAGGCATGTAAAAGGCCAGAGATAGTGGAAAGAAGGCAAAAATCAATGGACTGGAACAGTTAGGACAGGGCCTCATGATGGTCATAATGTATAGTGGTGCTCCATGACCAGAATAATAATGCTCCTAGAAAAAGGAACCCTCTTACACTGTTGGTAGGAATGCAAACTAGTACAGCCACTATGGAGAACAGTGTGGAGATTCCTTAAAAAACTGGAAATAGAACTGCCATATGACCCAGCAATCCCGCTGCTGGGCATACACACTGAGGAAACCAGAATTGAAAGAGACACGTGTACCCTAATGTTCATCGCAGCACTGTTTATAATAGCCAGGACATGGAAGCAACCTAGATGTCCATCAGCAGATGAATGGATAAGAAAGCTGTGGTACATATACACAATGGAGTATTACTCAGCCATTAAAAAGAATACATTTGAATCAGTTCTAATGAGTTGGATGAAACTGGAGCCTATTATACAGAGTGAAGTAAGCCAGAAAGAAAAACACCAATACAGTATACTAACGCATATATATAGAATTTAGAAAGATGGTAACAATAACCCTGTATACAAGACAGCAAAAGAGACACTGATGTATAGAACAGTCTTTTGGACTCTGTGGGAGAGGGAGAGGGTGGGGTGATTTGGGAGAATGGCTTTGAAATACGTATAATATCATATATGAAACCAGTCACCAGTCCAGGTTCGATGCACGATACTGGATGCTTGGGGCTGGTGCACTGGGATGACCCAGAGGGATGGTATGGGGAGGGAGGAGGGAGGAGGGTTCAGGATGGGGAACACATGTATACCTGTGGTGGATTCATTTAGATATTTGGCAAAACCAGTACAATATTGTAAAGTTTAAAAATAAAATAAAATTTTTAAAAAAAAGAATACATTTGAATCAGTTCTAATGAGGTGGATGAAACTGGAGTCTATTATACAGAGTGAAGTAAGCCAGAAAGAAAAACACCAATACAGTATACTAACGCATATATGGAGAAGGCAATGGCAACCCACTCCAGTACTCTTGCCTGGCAAATCCCATGGACGGAGGAGCCTGGTGGGCTGCAGTCCATGGGGTCGCTAGGAGTCGGACACGACTGATTGACTTCACTTTTACTTTTCACTTTCATGCATTGGAGAAGGCAATGGCAACCCACTCCAGTGTTCTTGCCTGGAGAATCCCAGGGACGGGGGAGCCTGGTGGGCTTCCGTCTATGGGGTCGCACAGAGTCGGACATGACTGAAGCCACTTAGCAGCAATGCATATGTATGGAATTTAGAAAGATGGTAACGATAACCCTGTATGCGAGACAGCAAAAGAGACACAGATGTATAGAACAGTCCTTTGGACTCTGTGCGAGGGGGAGAGGATGGGATAATTTGGGAGAATGGCATTGAAACATATATAATTTCAAATATGAAATGAATCACCAGTCCAGATTTGATGCATGATACAGGATACTTGGGGCTGGTGCACTGGGATGACCCAGAGGGATGGTATGGGGAAGGAGGTGGGAGGGGGGTTCAGGATGGGGAATACATGTACACCCGTGGTGGATTCATGTTGATTTATGGCAAAACCAATACAATATTGTAAAGTAATTAGCCTCCAATTAAAATAAATAAATTTATATTAAAAAAAATCATGATCCTATTCACTGGGGCCTAGGATTTAATACATTATTAAACCTCCACAAATGATTCTAATGTGTAGGCATGGCTTAGAGCATGAAAAACTGGAAAAAAATATAAATTTTCATGCTGACAATTCTTAACTTTGTCCCATTAACATGATGTTATCAAAGGAGATGCCATGAAAGAGTAATGACTGTGTTCCAGTGATGATGTGAAGTATATTATATACATTATCTTATTTAATTCTCATGGCGGTAAGATGATTTATTATTCCCACTTTATCGACGGGGCTAATGAAGCTCAGAATCAGTAAAGTTAAATAGCTGGAAGTCACATAGCTAAAAAGAGACAGAGCTGATATGTGAACATATGCCTTTTTGACAACAAGGCCTTTGGTCATAATTATTCTGCTACAGGTATATTAAGAGGATAAAACTTGTATTTTGA
Source organism: Bos indicus x Bos taurus (assembly GCF_003369695.1). NCBI lineage: Eukaryota > Metazoa > Chordata > Mammalia > Artiodactyla > Bovidae > Bos > Bos indicus x Bos taurus. The sequence continues at coordinate 20,624,211 of NC_040103.1, read as the reverse complement.
AAGGTGAATGTGCTGGTGATATGCAAGATGAATTAAAGGTAGATGACACTTGGCAATAAGACTAGTGAATTGGTATGTTCGTCATTATGCTTTGATTCACCAAGCAATGAATCAAATCACTGAACTGTTGATTTGATCTGTGGCTCAGCAATCAGTCAAGGAAAGGAAAAAAAGATGTAATATTGTTGAATAAGATATGCTTATGGCTTCTATGTATGAATATCCTGCAGGATGTTTTGGGTCCCCTGCTAAGTAATCTAACTCATGTGTAAAATTGTAGCATGTAGGTCATTTATGTATAATGTGTGTGTGTGTGGATGTATGTATGTGTGTGTGTATATAGATATATACACACACACACACATATATATAGTGTGTGTGTGTGTGTGTATGTGTGTGTATGCCTGCAATGCAGGAAATGCAGGAGACCTGGGTTCAATCCCTGGGTTGGGAAGATCCCCTGGAGGAGAGCATGGCAACCCATTCTAGTATTTTTGCCTGGAGAATCCCATGGACAGAGGAGCCTGGCAGACCACAATCTATAGGTTGCAAAAAGTCAAACACAACTTAAGTGACTTAGTGCATGTACACACACACACACACACACACACACACACCCACCCACACACACACATGTATCGTGATAGAAAACAATCATTGTAGCAAAGAATCTCAAAAAGTATATTATCATATTTGACACTACTTCTCAAGTTTATTTATACAAGTATTCTTTCATACTATGGTTTTAATAGAGTTCATTTGTAACTTGCAAGTGTATTTGAGTTTCTTGCATATTTATTTTTTCTTTCCATCACTAATCTATACTTGGTTGAGCTAAGACCTTTAACGCCCCAGTGATGATTATTTATTGTTGTATGTTGTGGCTATATACTTGGATTAGCTTTTAGGTGAAGTAAAACCCTGATTCAGTGGATGTATAAAGACAAGCAACTTTTTTTTTTTTTTTTTAATTCTTTTTAAGTTTTGCTGAGACACAGGGAGGAGCAGGTGAAGTACTCGTCTGGAAAAAAGGAGCTGTGTGCCATCTGGTCATCGGGGATCTCACCACTGAAGCGGTCACTCAGAGCCTTTTCCATGCAGCCTTCCCAACCACTCTGGGAAGATCACACTCTGCCTTCTCTGAGCACCTCCTGTCCTCAACATCGGAACCAGGTAGTAAGTGATGAGGCAAAGCTGTAAGCCTGATATATGTATCTGATCTCCCAGACTAGATCACAAACACTAAGAAAGGCACGTACTACCTCTGGATCCTCCTCTCAGTCCAGCACATGTCCTAACAAGTACTCAACTAGGACCTCTGCAATGAAGTGCCCCAGCACCAAGCCCCACGCACACACCAACCCACCCACCCTCTCCTCCTCCAGACAAGCAACTTTTTATAACTCATTCTTTTTCTGAGTATATATGTTATATTCTTGGCTAATTCTGTTAGTTTTGGTAATAGAATTAATTAAAAGCTTTTTTGCATATTTTACATATATTTTAATGAAATATTTAAAATGTTTTATTAAAAATGTGTATTTATGTGAAAAACTGAATTATATTTACAGTCTCTTGCCTAAAGTTTGGTGGTATTAACATGCAAGATTTTAGAGAGTAAAAACAAGCAGAAAATGAACATTTAAAAAATCACATAATGTTTAAACACAGAGGGCAAATGGCCCAAAAGAAAACACCATTTCTTAAACTACATTTCTTTTTCTCTTTTTCTATAACCAGCCGGTCCTCTCCCTTCCCTGCGATTATACATAAAGCATTTTTATTAGAGACAGTGATATTCAGTCAACATAATGATGCCATCAGTTTGGCCAGATACCAAAATCAATGTTCTCACTACCTGTCCTGCATCTGTGCTGCTGAAGACAGGGCTTTCTGTTGACTCCATAAATTAAAGATCAAGTAGCACAGGAGGAAGGCTAGAGAAACTGATTCCTAGAGAAGCAACAGTAGTGTTTTTTTTTTTTCCCCCTCTTCTGTTGTAGTAGTGAAAGCTTTCTGAAGAATCATCCCTCATTTCCTTTGCACTGCTAGATGCTCAGGTCCATTCAAGCAGCTGCTCCAATGACTGAGTATGGTTTCTACTAATGAATAAATGCTCAGTCCATGCTAAATACCTCTTCCACTACACCTTGTTATCTTTTAGAGAGTATTATCCAGAGTCAATACTACTTCTTTTTCAACTTACCTTCTTCTGTAACAGTGTTCTTAGTAAATGTGATCCATGCTGAACATCACAAGGCATCACAATTTTATGAACATGTGTTGATTGCCTGTTGAATGACAGGGACTTATTTTGTGTCATTCAATTTAATCTTTGTCATAATCATAGGTATTAATTACATATTATTTTTGAGTTGGGATACTTAAAGCTCTGAGAGTTAAGTCACTTGGCCAAGATAACTTAGCTAATAAGCAAAGAAAAGTGAAAGTGTTAATTGCTAAGTTATGTCCAACTCTGCAACCCCATGGACTGTAGTCCACCAGGCTCCTCCATGGGAGTCTCCAGGCAAGAATACTGGAGTGGGTTGCCATTTCCTCCTCCAGGGGATCTTCCCTACTCAGGGATCAAACATGGATTTCCTGCATTGCAGGGGGATTCTTTACCATCTGCTGCTGCTGCTGCTGCTAAGTTGATTCAGTCATGTCCCACTCTGTGCGACCCCATAGATGGCAGCCCACCAGGCCACCAAGAAAGCACAATAAGTAGAGAAGTGGGAGTCAAATCAAAATCTTTTTGGCTCTAAACCTGTGGTTTTGTTATTGCGCTGTAAAGCACCTGATATACTGATGGTGTCCATTTGTTTACTGTATTGATACAAATTATGTTGATACTTTTCAGTGTGGAACTAGTGAACAACAGAACACATGCTTCATCGTGGACAAAATTGCTTGAGTGTAGTAATCCTTCGCTTTGTTTCTATAGCTCTAGAGCCACCATGAAGTTGAAGGACAGTTTAACTCTTTGAGACATTGATAGCCATCCCCCCACTTTTTTTCTTCAGTTTGGAAATCTGAGAATAAACCCATTAAACTTGGGATTCCTTGTCAGAAGAAACTGAGTTTTATTGTTGTTTTCAGGGTCTAATGTAGTGACAGAAATGTGGAAGGAGTTTAATAAATATTTGCGAGTGAATGGGACTTTCCTGGTAACTCAGTGGTAAAGAACCTGCTCGCCAATGAGAAGACACTTAGAGTTCGATCCCTAAGTTGGGAAGATCCCCAGGAGAAGGAAGTGACAACCCCTCAAGTATTCTTGTCTGGGAAATCCCGTGGTTGGAGGAGCCTGGCAGGCTATAGTCCATAAGGTTGGAAAAGAGTCAGGCCTGACTTAGTGACTAAAGAGCAGCAACAAGTGAATAAATGAATCACTTGGGGTTATGGAACCTCTTGTCTGAAGTGTACCCACACTGGTTCACTTTGACTGTGACGGCCTGACCTCATGTGCAGATGGAAAGGAAAGATGCTACTGCATGAGAATTACCATAAGTTATGTTGCATCTCATGAACCAATTCAGGTGACTCAGTAGTGGCTTCACAGAGTGTTGCCTAAAAGAATCTGGTTCTACACCACATTTTAGAGAAATATTACAGTGATGGATGACTAAGCTCTGTTATGATTAATTGCTAGATTATCATATCTGTTTATCATGCTAGTTTATCATATCTGCTTTATATTTGTGGACAGTATAAAACAATGGATAAAATGGATTTTTTTAAATTTTATTTTATTTTTAAACTTTACAATATTGTATTAGTTTTGCCAAATATCGAAATGAATCCATCACAGGTATACCTATGTTCCCCATCCTGAACCCTCCTCCCTCCTCCCTCCCCATACCCTCCCTCTGGGTCGTCCCAGTGCACCAGCCCCAAGCATCCAGTATCGTGCATCGACCCTGGACTGGAGACTCGTTTCATACATGATATTATACATGTTTCAATGCCATTCTCCCAAATCTCCCCACCCTCTCCCTCTCCCACAGAGTCCATAAGACTGATCTATACATCAGTGTCTCTTTTGCTGTCTCGTACACAGGGTTATTGTTACCATCTTTCTAAATTCCATATAGATGCGTTAGTATACTGTATTGGTGTTTTTCTTTCTGGCTTACTTCACTCTATTTTTTAAAAACTCTGTAGATGCATCTCTGGTACTTTTGAAGCATGTGAAATACTATGATACATTTTATTATCCTGAACAAAGAAATTAATAATGCCAGAAGAATACATTCATTATCAATCTTTCAACCTGATGGCAAAACAGAGTCCAAAACAGTCTGCTTATTGTTCTGGCTCCTTTTAGTCCTTTAATTACATTGAATATGCTTCTAGACCTTTCCCAGTCCCTGAGTGATTATGGCTGTTGAGTAAAATGCATCATTAGTATGCTATGTTTAGCTCACTTGATATGCTTACTTAAGAGATCCAGAGATGAGCAGCTCCACAAGCAGACTGGCTTTCATTATCAAAAAGAAAGATACAGTAGTGCTAACGTGTTCCTGTTGGCACCAACGTGGATTTATTATAAAAGTTTAATGTGCCTCCTTAATTTTGGACCTTTTATTCAGTTCAATATTTGGCAATGACCCTGTATTTACATGTATTCTCCTTGGGGAAAATCTTAAATTCATCGTCATAGTACATCTGTTTCTCAGCCTTCCCTTTTCCCTTGGTATTTTCCTTCTATTGCACAATAAATCCAATCTGAGTTGTGTCCATCCTTGGATACCACCTGCCTTCAAAATGCTGGTCCTCTCCGTGCTACAATGTAGAAGTGTAAAATGTAGCAAAGGAAAACACTGCTCTCTGGAATCTTTTTTACAAAGTATTGATACCAATGCCATTTGTTCATATTTTAGTTTCACACTGTTTACAAAAGACAGGAAAAGGATCCCTCTCATCTGCTGATTTATCTAAACAGAGGACAAAAAGAAATGAATTATATAAACTAAAGAAAAATGAAAATTTCTAAGACTTGAAAGAACCATCAGAATCAAATAAAACTCTCTTACAGTGAATGAATATAGGACTAAAATTAAAACATTAAAACTACCCAGCCACAGAATATTTTCATTAATTACCATTATGTTTAAGTCCTTCATTCTTGCATGTATTTTCAAGCAGGTTTATTGTCGCATGATGTTGATATCTATTTGCAAACATACTCAGTAGAGGGGAAAGCTAGAGAAAGCAGGGAAGGGGAGGGAATTTGTTTTTGCAACATGCTTTATAAATGGCTACCTACGTACTTTTTCCATCAATATTCACATTTAAAGTATAGTGTGACTCTGAGAATAGCTTGCAATACAGAAGAAAGACTCCATTTATTACAGTTATACAGAGCATCTAGATGTGTCTAAATTACCCTAAGGTAATTTCAGCACCTTCTCCTCAAACACTTTAGCCAGGAAAATATTAATCAAAGTACTTAGAAGGAAAGGCACCATATAAATTGAGGATATTTTTTTTTATAAAAGAGAAATAGTTTCTTTTTAAAATGTGGAGGTGTTGTTTTGTTCTTCAGGCAAATGTTAATAAGCTGTTTTATATTTTATGTGATGAAACTTGGCATCTCTTTGTGGTATTTAAAATTCATGGAAATTTTAGAAATGCTTAATTATAGGATGCTGAGTATAGTGCCTGCTCTGTAAGTAGAACATTGTTTATTGCAGACATACAAAATATATGTCAATTAAAAGCTAGAAAATAAACCTCAACTCTCGTTCTGGCAGGTGAGAGAGTTTGTGTTTTAACATTTTTTCCCAGAGTTATTTTTAGCCATTTCTAAAGAATTCAGTTCTGGGAGTTGAACAAGAAGTAAAATATTCCTCCTTTTAAAAATAATAACAGTTTTAATCAAAGACAAAATAAGAGCACTGCCCCCACCCCCACCTTCCAAAAAAAAAAAAAAACAAGCTGGAGGAAGTATATATGAGTGGTTATGGTAGAGAATTTTGATTCTAAAAGGAAAAAGTAAAATATTTTTAGATACTTCTTTTCCCTAGAATTAACACAGCTTTTCAGTGATCTCACAAGGACCCTACTGTGAGAAGAGCTGGGCAGAGGGAAGAGGAGGGGCCCTGCTGATTTAACAAGGCTGTCTCTTAGACTGATCAGTAGGGCTAATTCACCAAGAGGTAGTTCTCATCTCCACATACACCTCTTTGGAAAGGTCACTTGAGTACCAGAAGCAAGTAAAGAGGTGGCTGCTGCCTAGTCAGGGGAAAAGAGGTTTCTGCATTTCTTGGAGAGAATTTTAGAAGAGCTGCTCTTCCTGACCTGTTCCTTTGTAAGCCAAAGAGGAAGTCATTTATTGATCACTGATTCACAGACCCAGCTCACTTACAGCAGCCTCCTTTGGCCCGTGCAGGGAATTCTCGCTCTTCTAGTAAAACTCCACAGCCACCTCTCCATTGATTTAATTACTGCAATGTGGGTGGGAAACCTCCCAGGCCTCTTAGGGCTTCTCTTATTCATCTATTATGCATGTGCTTCAGTTTCTGTTGGCTTTTGTAATTCTGTAAGTCTTTGTTGAGGCTCTGCTATGGTTCTGGGTCCAAAGTGGTGAATACTGTCCCCTTCAGGAGTTGACATTCTTCAGTATCATTTTTGTTTGTTTGTTTCTGGGATCCCTTTTTTATTTCTTTCCTCTGTGCTGCCAGTTCATCCAAGTCAATCAAACTCTCATAAAACTCTCTTCCTGCTTTTTTCAGCCTTTCCCTGATCCCAAGTTTCTTGCTCTTCCCTCACCTGTTATTTTTCTTTGGGGTTTACTATAATTTATAAACCCATACTGCTAACCCTTATGGCAGAAAGTGAAGAGGAACTAAAAAGCCTCTTGATGAAAGTGAAAAAGGAGAGTGAAAAAGTTGGCTTAAAGCTCAACATTCAGAAAACTAAGATCATGGCATCTAGTCCCATCACTTCATGGCAAATAGATGGGGAAACAGTGGAAACAGTTTCTGACTTTATTTTTGGGGGCTCCAAAATCACTGCAGATGATGATTTCAGCCGTGAAATTAAAAGACACTTATTCCTTGGAAGGAAAGTTATGACCAACCTAGATAGCATATTGAAAAGCAGAGACATTACTTTGGCAACAAAAGTCCCTCTAGTCAAGGCTATGGTTTTTCCAGTGGTCATGTATGGATGTGAGAGTTGGACTGTGAAGAAGGCTGAGCACTGAAGAATTGATGCTTTTGAACTGTGGTTTTGGAGAAGACTCCTGAGAGTCCCGTGGACTGCAAGGAGATCCAACCAGTCCATCCTAAAGGAGATCAGTCCTGGGTATTCATTGGAAGGACCGATGCTGAATCTGAAACTCCAATACTTTGGCCACCTCATGTGAAGAGTTGACTCATTGGAAAAGACCCTGATGCTGGGAGGGATTGGGGGAAGGAGGAGAAGGGGAGGGCAGAGGATGAGATGGCTGGATGGCATCACAGACTCGATGGACATGAGTTTGGGTAGAGTCTGGGAGTTGGTGATGGACAGGTAGGCCTGGCGTGCTGCGATTCATGGGGTCACAAAGAGTTGGACACGACTGAGCGACTGAACTGAACTACTATGATAGTGTCCCTGATGATCCCTCAGGTCTAGTGCCCTGCTAACTGCAGTTCAAGTTTCTGGAGGCTCAGACTCTTGTTTGCATTTCAGTGAGGTAACAGAGTGTCTCGGAGAAGGCGATGGCATCCCACTCCAGTACTGTTGCCTGGAAAATCCCATGGGCGGAGGAGCCTGGTAGGCTGCAGTCCATGGTGTCGCAAAGAGTCAGAATGACTGAGCGACTTCACTTTCACTTTTCACTTTCATGCATTGGAGAAGGACAGGGCAGCCCACTCCATTGTTCTTGCCTGGAGAATCCTAGGGTGGGGGGGAGCTTGGTGGACTGCTGTCTATGGGGTCACACAGAGTCGGACACGACTGAAGTGACTTAGCAGCAGCAGCAGCAACAGAGTGTCTGATGGACTTGAATGCCATCAGAGTATTTTATTCCTTCCTGAAAATTCCTTTGCATGATCTTGGTCATCTTTTATTCCCTTCCTTCTTTGTACCCCAGCTATTTTAAGCTTAAATTTTTCTTCATTTTCCTTAATATTTTTCCCTCACTCTCTGCAGCCAATCTCTTCTGCTTCACTGAAAAACAGAGGCTACAAAACAAGAGGAAAACTTCCTTTTTTTCAAGTCCAACAAACTTACCTTCATTCTCGTTTTAAATCTTTGTTTCAACCTCAGAAGAAAGTATGTCAGTATCTCTGTTTTTATTGGTTGTTGTTCTTCAGATGCTAAGTTGTGTCTGACTCTGAGACCCCATGGACTGCAGCACACCAGGCTTCCCTGTCCTCCACTATCTCCCAGAGTTTGCTCAAACTCATGTCCATGAGTCAGTGACGCTCTTTAACCATCTTATCCTCAGTCCTCTTATCCTTTTGTCTTCAGTCTTTCCCAGCATCAGGGTCTCTATATCTGCTGAAGACAATATCTACTCTCTGAGATCTTGGTCCCATCCTTTTGGGGTTCCTTGAGGAAATTTGTCTATCAGTTTTCTCATTGTTTTCCTGGGTCATCAGCCTCATTACACATAAAGATATTAAGACTGTATCTTCAGTCTTAAAAAGTAATCAAATCTTATCAATCCCCTATTCTTAATACCATCTTCTAGAAAAGTGCTATCTTCTGGGGATGTTTGCTTCTCTTCCTCATCTCCTGTCCTACCTACTTTCTGTCACAAACGAACGTTTATCTGCACACTCCACGAACTCCATTGTAATCTACACAACAGGCTCTCCATACATTCCATGGACACTGTTCTCACCAAGGTCAGCTTCTGGTTGCTAAATCTATAAAAGTTTTCCCAGCCTTTCCTTACAGTGGTTAACCCTGTTAACAATTCCTCCCTCCCTTTCTTTCTTAACAATTCTTTTCCTGAGTCTACTATTTTGCTCACCTGTTGATAACCCTTGTTTTCTCTTTTTCACTCTTACCTTTCTGGCCTTTTTAAAAATTTCATTCTTCTTTGAATGTTTGTATTCTTTACTTCAATGCCTTTTTTTTTCTACCCCCATGGATACTGTTTTAACTTCTCCTATACTACATTCTCTCTTTTCATTTCAGATAACAGTGTTTGATACTAATTAGAATGTTCTAATCTCAAATATGCTCATTTTGGAGTCATAGTCAATTTCTCCCGTGACACTGCACTTGCATATCTTACAAGCATTTAACTGAGCATTTTGTCCAAAACAAAACTCATTTTTCTTTTCAACCGACAAAGATGTTCTTTCCTGTTTCTTTTAGTGGCATTACCTTCTTGCCTGAGTCTTTGTTGCCTCACATTTTCTTTTACATCCTGCATCCAATTGATCAATGAATTCTGAAGATTCATCTTCTTAATAGTACTAGAATTTGTCTTTTCTCTTCCATCCTCTGTGGGATTATTTATGTATTCATTAGAGATTACCTAATTACCCAAACACCTATTTTTGTCAGTGGTTCAAAATCTTGTCTACATGCTGTAAACATTTAGGGAAGTTTAAAAATCTCTGATGCCCTGACAGCACCTTAGACCATTACATCATTATCTGTGGGTTGAATTTCAAGCATTTTGTGTGAAGCAAAGGTGGAGAATCACTATTCTAAGTAACTCCTGTGCACCTAGACTCTTGTGGCTCAAATGCTAGTAGTATTTTCAGGATATTCCCTCTGTATACCTGATCATCTTATCCCCTTTCTTAAGACTAATGGCTCCCTACTGCATTCAGGTAAAAACAAAATTCCTTGGTATACTGTTAGTGATCTTTGTATCTCATTAAATCACTTAATAATTTTAAAAGATATTACTTATACATAATAAACCATTCAAAAAGTACAAAATAATCAACCTTAAGGGAAAAAAAAAAAACACTAAAAAAGCTTCCCTCCACTAATTTCTTAATGCCCAGATTTTTAACCCACCTCCACAGGATTCTTCAGTATCACTGTCAGTATCTTTCACATATATTCATTGTATGTTTTCTTTTCCTTTTTTTAAAACAAAATTGATAGAACACTACAACACTGTCTTGATTCATGTTAGCTTCACTTTATTTGAGAAATATATTCATCTCATTATATGTAGAGAGTTGAATCATGTTTTAGAAGATAATGGTATAGAGTTCCCATTATATGCATTTAGTGAAAACCTGATTAAAGTTCTTTCCAGCTTTTTCTTATTGCAAATATGGTAGCAACAAACAGCCTTACACATGTCATTTTGTACACTTGCCAAAAATATGTGTGCATTAAAATTGGGGGGAGGTTCTTTTTTATTGAGATACAGTTGACACATAAAATCATATTTGTTTCAGGCATACCACATAATTCAATATTTGTATGCACCATGAAATGATCACCATAGTAACTGTAGTTACCATTAATAACTCTACAAAGTTTAAATTTTCTGTGTGTGTGATAACTTTATTTAAGATTTACTCTTGGCCACATTCAAATATGCACTGCAATATGGTTGACTATGAGCTTCCCCAGTGACTCAGTGGTAAAGAATCTGCCTGCCATGAAGGAGACACAGGATAGGCAGGTTTGACCCCTGGGTCGGGAAGATCCCCTGGAAGAGGACATGTCTACACACTCCAGTATTCTTGCCTGGAGAATCCACAGACAGAGGAACCTGATAGGCTGCAATGCATAGAGTTGCAAAGAGTCAGACACAACTGAAGCGACTGAGCATGCACACGCACACACATTATAATTTGTAACGTAGTTTGAAGGTAGGAAGAATCATGCCTTTAGCTTTGTGCATATTTCTCAAGATAACTTTTGGCCATTGTTCCTGATACTTCATTATTACTTTATTGAAACACAACAGATTTCTGTATATGGAATATGTATCCTGAAACTTTACTGGATTTATTTATTTGTTCTAACAGCTTTTTGGTATATTCTTTAGGGGTTTTGTGCATTATATAGAGTTATCTGAAAATATTGCTAGCTTTTCTTTTCCCCTTCTGGTTCAGATGGATTTTATATCTTTTTCTTACCTAATTGCTGTTGCTAGGACCTCTAGTACTATGTCAAATAGAAGTGGTAAGAGTAGACATCCTTGTTTTATCCTTAATCTTAGAGGAAAAACTTTGAGCTTTTTACTGTCTAGTATAATGTTAGTTGTGGGCTTTGTTATGTTAAGGTACATTCCCCATACCCACTTACTGAGGTTTTTTTTTTTTTTTTTTCATATCATGCATGGGCATTGAATTTTGTCAAATGCTTTTTAGCATCTATTGTAATGATCATATGATTTTTGTCCATTTTTTAATGCAGTGTATCAGTTTAATTGATTTGCGGATGTTGAATTCTCCTTGTATCCCTGCAATAAATTTCACTATATCATGGTGCATGATCCTTTTAAAGTATCACTGAATTTGGTTTGCTAATATAATTTGAGGATTTTTGCATCTATGTTCTTTAGGGATATTGGCTTGTAACTCTGTGTGTATGTGTGTGCACACACGATGTCATTGTTTGATTTTGGTATTAGAGTATGCTGACCTGTGAGTTTTGTACTTTCATATATTTTCTTGTTACTAATTTGTGCCCTTTCTTTCTAGCTTAACGATTTTCCTTTAATGTTTCTTGTAAGCCAGGTTTAGTGGTAACGAGCTCCTTTAGTTTTTGCTTTGTCTGCAAAACTATTTATCTCTCCTGGTGACTCAGTAAAGTGTCTGTCTACAGTGTGAGAGACCTGGGTTCGATCCCTGGGTTGGGAAGATTTCCTGGAGAAGGAACTGGCAACTCACTCCAGTACTCTTGCCCTGAAAATCCCATGGACAGAGGAGCTTGGTGCAGGCTACTATCCATGGGGTCACAAAGAGTCCGGCATGACTGAGCAACTTCACTTGCTTTCACTTTCAAATATGAATGATAACCTTGCTGGGCAGAGTATTCTTGGCTGGACATTTTCTACCTTTTATCCCCTTAAATGTATTGTGCCTCTCTGTTCTAGCCTGTAAAGTTTTACTGAAAAATCTACCCATAGTCTTGTGGGGCTTCCCTTGTATATAACATGTTGTTTCTCTCTTGCTGCTTTTAAATTTCTCTCTTTAACTTTTGACATTGTAATTAAAATGTGTCTTGGCATGGATCTCTTTAGGTCCACCAGAATCAGAATTCTCTGGACTTCCTGTATCTAGATTTCTGTTTTCTTCTCCATGTTAAGATTTTTCAGCCATTAGTTTTTTGAATAAGTTTCTTCCTCTTTCTATCTCTCTTTTCTTCTAGGACCCATATTACATGAATGTTAGCTCTTTGAATGTTTCCCATATGTCCCTTAACTCATTATCAACCAGAGAATTTTTGCAGAAACCAATGTCTGTGGCTAGTGGGTTTTTTTGGCCAGTCAAAAATTAATTCTGTTATTTCCCTAACTTTTTTGCAGGCTATTATGTTCAACAGTTACACCTGTGGAGTCTCCTAATTTTCATGAAATGTTTCTTCAATCCAGAAGCAAAGGAGCATTTTTCAGCACCGTGAGTTTCATTTTCACTTTCTTTACCAGAATCAATCACTAAGGGGTTTTTTGTCTTTTATTGGTCTAATATGTATATCATCTAAATCAATACTATATCCTAAAGTACTATCATCTTCTGAGACCCTAGTATATTTATCACTCAGACAATCAGAGAAAATATTTTTGTAAAATTTAGTGAAAAATTCTTTTCATTCAAAATTTTACAATGTGTCATTTCTGAAAATTTTAGTTTTATTATATACATAAGGTTGGATAAAAACCTAACAGTGAAAAAGGTGAATGATAATGACAATCATATGTTGTATAACGAACCCTAGATCAATTTTAAGCTCTAACAACTTTGATAATGTTAATTGTATCATTCTCTGGTCAGTAATGTTAGGGTAACAAAAGATATATTAATGTGTCTATGATCAAGAATGTGTTAGCTATCTTCACTTCCTTTTAATTCTTTTTTCTTTCTGCCTCTCTGGCTTGGTGCTCCTCTCCCTTGTCTTTGAGTTCACTGATTTGTTCTCTGTGTTGTCTTTGAGTTCTCAACTTGTTCTCATGTCTCACCTAGTCTGATATTGAAGCTCTCTCGCATTTTTCAGTGCATTTATTATAGCTTCAGTTCTGTGACTGCTGTTTGGTATTTTCTTATATTTTCTATTCTTGAAGTTCTCACCATATTCATTCAGTTTCCCAGGTTTGGTGAGCATCTTTATGACCATTAGTTTGAACTCTTTATCAGGTTAATTGCCTATCTCCATTTCCATAAGGTTTTTTCCAGAAGTTTCATCTAGTCCTTTCATTGGGATATATACTTCTGTTGCTTTATTTTGCTTGACTTTTTGTTCTTTGTATTAGGTGAAACAGCCCCCTCTCCCAGTTTTGAAAGAAATTAACCTTATTTTTCAACCTTGTCCCAGATCTTATTTCTCTGTCAAACCTTTGTGGTTGTCTAAGCAACTAGATTTATTCTTGATAGGTCCCAGTTGTTGAGGATGTTCCAAGACATGTCAGTGTTCCAAAGTGAGGGATGTCAGTCAGGACCAGTTTCAGGCTGATGGGAAACCAGACCCTTAGGCAGCAGTATTCAAAGTAGGTAGATCTATATAGTCCTGTGGGACTACAATGGCAAACTCTGCTGGCTTCTACACTAGGAAATCTAGAGGTGTCTCCACTTGGAAAAATCAGGCCTCCATATGAGGAAGTAAGCTCCTTTCAGGGATATACTGGCATGCTGTAGAGAGGCCAAGGGAGAAAGCAAAGATACCATCTGTGGGTCATTGTCCTGTAGCCTCTAGATATATAGCAAACCTGAGGCTTTCCCCTCAGGCTGAAGGTATGGGACAAATAAATAGACATTTTTTCACAGAAAGCCTGGGTGTGTGTTTCAGTCTGCTGTCAGTCCAGTGCCCTTGGTTGGTAACCAGACATGAACTGTTGGTCCAAGCTGTTACAGTCACGTGGGACCCAGGAATGCAAACCTTCCTGGCCACTAGAGCCAAATGAGCAAGCAGAGTCCTCTGTGTGGACTGCGCATGCCTGCCACTTTCGCAGGACGCTGGAGAGCACAGTGCCGTAGCTTACGTCGTGTCAGAGTTAGCCAGGTGGAGCAAGAGCTCAAAATGGTGCCTGCCTGCGCTTCTACCACAGGAGAGGGTCCCAACCAGCCCCCTCCCCTGCCATAGGCACTTTAAGGCTAGCAAATGATCTGCTTCATGTATAGTTTAGGTGTTTTACAAACTGCCGCTTTTACGCTAGGTCCCAGGGTGAGTAGGTCTGTAAGCAGCATTCTTTAAGAGCTGTATCTCCTAAAGAATGCCTATGGCCTTCTGGATCTTTCTGTCGGTTTTCAAAGACAAGACATTTTGGGGCCCATCTCTCTGATGCACATTCCAAAGTTTGGGTTTGCCCAATGTGGGGCAAAAATCTCTCACTCCGCAGGGAGAAGCTCTGGATTTCTGAGATTTCCTTGTAACTGTGTGTTGCCACACTGAGGGCATGATTATCTCTGCCTCTCCGCTTGTCTGTATGTGGTCCTTTTATTATTTGTTGTGAAGGAGCTGTTTATCTTAGCTTCACTGTCTTTTTCAAAGGGAATACCCCATACCTAGCAGTAGATTCAGTGTGTTTCTGGGAAGAGGTGGGGTTCAGATCTTCCTACCCACCATCTTGGACTGTCTGCCTGATATGTGCGTTTTGTGTTTGGTTAGGAATTGCCAAATTATCTTCCACTAAGTTTGTGCCTATTTACACTTCTTGTTAGCAAAAGCGGTTCCCTCTTAACCTTCATGTGTTAGTCACCTTTTTGATATTTGCCATGTGTGTTTATCTCAGTATACATGAGAAGGAATATTATTTTGAAGTGATAAAGCCACATTCATTTCTTTGTCTGTGAATGTCTGGTCTATTATTTTTCCCTGAGCTCTTTTTTTTTTTTTTTTTAACAGTTCCCTCAAATATTAACTAAAATCCTAAAAGAAAAGAAAGTGATTTTGATCAGAAAGAGTGTAGGGTAAAGGTGGGAGTGAAAATCTGGGCATATATTTGCAAAACTAACAATGACAGATGAATAGAAGAGAGAAAAAAGGCCAGCCAAGCTTCTGATCACAGTGGCTTTCTTCTGTTAAGAGCCTTGGATGTCACAGGTGGCATAGGAGAGGACACTGAGCAAATGCTTTCTTGGTTGAAGAGCTACTCTGACTTATCAATAGCTACTCTGGAATGAATTTTGCCAGGGAGAATACACATCACATTTTTATCTGAATGCCAAAGGGGCCATAGTTCTTTTCTGAGCCAGGCTTTCTCTGCCTGACTATATACTAGCAGAAACCAAAATGAGTTTTTTTAAATAAGAGATTTTTTTAAAAAGAATGTTATTATTTCCATGCTTCTGTATCAAGTCTAGGTCTTGGGGAATTATAACAAAGTGGTTGAATTTATTTTCCTATGAATCTATAGTAAAATGTAGTTATGTCTATATTGCATAGAACTAACAATGTCAATATTTATGAACATAAACTACATGATTTATGAGAAAAGGAATTTTTTAATTGTCAATAACTTTATATTCTTACATACAGAAATAGTTGCTTAGGGAGTTTTTTAAAACACAATTAGACCTAATTAATGTTTTATCAAATTCAATTGTTGTCATGTTATAATGCATCCTCTCTGTGTGCTAAATCTGTATAAGTAAAGTAAGCTCCAAGGATGATTACTCAAATTTGATCTCTCTCTCTTTCTCTCTTTCTCTCTTTCTCTCTCTCTCTCCCTCTCTCTCTCTCTCTCTCTCTCTCTCTCTCTCTCTCTCACACACACACACACACACACATTGAAAAAGTGGCTAAAAAATGAGAATGAGTGAGAGTTAGGGTGAAGTGGGGACTAAAATTTGATACATCAGCTGGCTCTTGTATGATTATGAGTTTGTGCAGTTATTCACTGAGATCTTAGCTGAGGCTGTTATTTTTTTTCTCTTAGGCTTAATTTGTTTTCCACTCAATTTGATACTCTACTCTAAATGACAATTTTCATGGAAGGAAGCACAGACCAATGAGGTCATTGCACTATGGAGATGATCGAAATTTTTCTTTGTGAAGTTTTAGTCTCTGTATTATATAGGGTAAACAGGTAACTTTTTTTTTTTTCCTAAAGTTAATTTTTATCTTTTGGAGGGTAAAATATTTGTTCACTATAAGCTCTCTATTCGTTATTTTCTTTCTCCTCCGTCTATGTCTTAAACACATGTCTTTGTTTATTTGGTTCACAGTTTTCGTCTACACTTACGCTGCAGGGTCATAAAATTCACTCATGCTCCACTTCACATGTCAGAGAAATTGTAGTTCCCCAGACTCCCATCTAGTTAGAGGGAAATTATATATTGGTTGTATTTGCTTTGAAATTTGGTGTGACTGAGAAGTGTTCATAGTCTCTAAGGTACAACTACTCAGTCTTCCAGATTTCTCCATCCTTCACAGCTTACTTTATGAATTGGTCACAGGGATGTGGTTCATGGGATGTGGTACCCCCGGTAGAAGGGATGGGTCATTGTCGTGAAGCACTTCTTGTTTCCTGTTTATACTGTTATCATTGACACACCAAGGCTTACTGGTTTTCACATCAGGATTCAGTGACTCTGCAGATTCCTCTAAGGATCATTTGTAACCCCATTTTGCTCTGACTAGGTGATACATGCTTTTGCCTAAATTTTTTATTGGAACACTGGTTTATACTTTATGGTTCAATTTTTTTATCAGAACATTGGTCCAGTGATTCTTTGATCTACACAAATCATCTCTGAGATGCCCCTTTTCTAGGTCCACATGGTTGCTTGAGGTTTGAAAGTTCTGTTGCTTTCTTGTTGCTTATTGGGAATGGGGGATATTATCGAGGTCAAATAAACATAAGAAAATGCCTGAACATCTTCATTCTCATTTTTCTTATCTTTAAACTTGAGTTATAAATATTGCCTTAGAGAAATTTTAAGAAGAAAATGAAATTGTACATATGAAAGTGCTCTATAAAGTTCAGTTCCGTCGCTCAGTCATGTCCGACTCTTTGCGACCCCATGGACTGCAGCACACCAGGCTTCCCTGTCCATCACCAACTCCCGGAGGTTGCTCAAACCCATATCCATTGAGTTGGTGATGCCATCCAACCATCTCATCAACTATTGTCCCCTTGTCCTCGTGCCTTCAATCTTTCCAGCATCAGGGTCTTTTCCAATGAGTCAGTTCTTCTCATCACGTGGCCAAAGTGTTGGAGTTTCAACATTAGCATCAGCCCTTCCAGTGAATATTCAGGACTGATGTCCTTTAGGATGGACTGGTTGGATCTCATTACAGTCCAAGGGACTCTCAAGAGTCTTCTCCAACACCACAGTTCAAAAGCATCAATTCTTCGGCACTCAGCTTTCTTTATAGTCCAACTCTCACATCCATACATGACTGGAAAAATCATAGCTTTGACTAGATGGACCTTTGTTGGCAAAGTAATGTTTCTGCTTTATAATATGCTGTCTAGGTTGGTCATAGCTTTTCTTCCAAGGAGCAAGCATCTTTTGATTTCACAACTGCAGTCACATCTGCAGTGATTTTGGAGCCCAAAAAAATAAAGTCTGTCAGTGTTTCCATTGTTTCCCCATCTATTTGCCATGAAGTTATGGGACCAGATGCCGTGATCTTAGTTTTCTGAATATTGAGTTTTAAGCCAACTTTTTCACTCTCCTCTCTCACTTTCATCAAGAGGTCTTTAAATCTTCAATTACTGCCATAAGGGTGGTATCATCTCCCTATCTGAGATTATTGATATTTTTCCCAGCAGTCTTGATTCTAGCTTGTGCTTCATCCAGCCCGGCATTTCACATGATGTGCTCTGCATAAAAGTTAAATAAGCACGGTGACAGTATACAGCCTTGAGGTACTCCTTTCCCAATTTGGAACCAGTCTGCTGTTCCATGTCCAGTCTTAACTCTTGCTTCTTGACCTGCATTCAGATTTATCAGGAGGCAGGTCAGGTGGTCTGGTATTCCCATGTCTTGAAGAATTTTCCATTTTGTTGTGATCCACACAGTCAAGGCTTTGGTGTAGTCAATAAAACAAATATAGATATTTTTCTGGAAGCCTCTTGCTTTTTTGATAATCCAGCAGATGCTGGCAATTTGATCTCTGGTTCCTCTGCCTTTCTTAAAGCCAGCTTGAACAACTGAAGTTCATGGTTCACATACTGTTGAAGCCTGGCTTGGAGAATTTTGAGCATTACTTTACTAGCATGTGAGATGAGTGCAATTGTGCAGTGTTTGAACATTCTTTGGCATTGCCTTTCTTTGGGATTGGAATGAAAACTTACCTTTTCCAGTCCTGTGGCCACTGCTGAGTTTTCCAAACTTGCTGGCATATTGAGTGCAGCACTTTCACAGTATCATCTTTTAGGATTAGAAATAGCTCAACTGGAGCTATCCATCATCTCCACTAGCTTTGTTCATAGTGTTGCTTCCTAAGGCCCACCTAACTTCAGACTCTAGGATGTCTGGCTCTGGGTGAGTGATCACACCATCGTAGTTATCTGGGTCATGATCTTTTTTGTATAGTTCTTCTGTGTATTCTTGTCACCTCTTCTTAATATCTTCTGCTTCTGTTAGGTCTGTACCATTTCTGTCCTTTATTGTGCCCATCTTTGCATGAAATGTTCCATTGGTATCTCTAATTTTCTTGAAGAGATCTGTAGTCTTTCCCATTCTATTGTTTTCCTCTATTTCTTTGCATTGATCACTTAGGAAGGCTTATCTCTTCTTGCTCTTCTTTGGAACTCTGCGTTCAAATGGGTATATCTTTCCTTTACTCCTTTGTGTTTCACTTCTTTTCTCAGCTATTTGTAAGGCCTCCTCAACAATCATTTTGCCTCTTTGCATTTATTTTTCTTGGGGATGGTCTTGTTTGCTCTATAAAATATTTAGATTAAAAACTAACCTATGCAACATGCTACATTTGCAGCCATGCAAAAGTGAATTATAATAGAGAAAGGATGCAGATGAAGAAGTCTTGAAGTATAGCCTCACATGAGGTTGACCGACCCTCAGGTTTGCCCAGTAATGAGGGGTTTCCTGGTTGCTGGCCTCTCTGTTTGGGCAAAGGAAAAATAAGTGGTCACGTGAAACTCATTGGGCTCTGCACCATAAAAACATTGTATGGATTCACCCTCCAGTTTCATGGTTCCTAAATGCAAGATTAAGGTAAATTAATGTGAACGCAAAGGGATCTGAAACATGTGTGGAAACAAGGAATCCAGAAAGTACTTCTTTTTACTTCTTTGAAAAGTAAAGATGGATGGCAGAGAGTCAAAAATCAGAGTGGAGAAGATTAGTGGAAAAGGCGCAGGTAATAAGGAAGAAGGTTTGTGGAGAAGAATCAGGTAATGAGAGCATCATAACTAGCTTTTAAGAAATATTTTAGGTATGTTAGATGAATAAGGACTGGAGATTCGCTGTGTAACATTTTGCCTATAGTTAACCACTCACAATTTTGCACTTGAAAATTTGTTGAAGGTAAATCTCATGTTTAATGCTCTTCAAACAAAAAGAAAACAAAAATAAAAACCAACCAATGAACCAAGACAATCCTGAAGAGGGCATGTTAGAATAATTATGTGCCAGGTGCTCTACTAGATTATAAGACTACAAAAATGAGAGGAGAGCATTTCCTACCTGACTGAATCTCTGGAAGCCATCCTATTTCTTCATCCTAGTTCCATTTCAGCATAAAACACAGATTCTCCAATTTTCTCTACTTACTACCAATTCTCCAAACATTCAGCATTCAGAGGCATGATTCATACAGCAGTTGTAGTGATTTCAAAATTGATCTGATTCTTTCACTCCCTTTTTCAGTCCCTTTAATTGAAGGTGTCCATTGCTATTAAAGATGGACAAAATGGTTTTTCTGGTAGTCCTGTATGGATGTGAAAGTTGGACTATAAAGAAAGCTGAGCACCAAAGAATTGATGCTTTTGAACTGTGGTGTTGGAGAAGACTCTTGAGAGTCCTTGGACTGCAAGGAAATCTAACCAGTCAATTGTAAAGGAAATCAGCCCTAAATATTCATTGGAAGGACTGATGCTGAAGCTGAAACTCCAATACTTTGGCCACCTGATATGAATAACTGACTCATTGGAAAAGACCCTGATGCTGGGAAAGATTGAAGGCGGGAGGAGAAGGGGATGGCAGAGGATGAGATGGTTGGATGGCATCACTGACTCAATGGACATGAGTTTGAGCAAGCTCTGGGAGTTGGTGATGGACAGGGAAGCCTGGTGTGCTGCAGTCTATGGGGGTCACAAAGACTCTGACACAGCTGAGTGACTGCACTGAACTGAGACATGACCTCAATGTCTCAGGTCTTTGATATCTCATAGCCTCATCTTCATCGTTCCCTCAGCACCTGCTCTTCACAATTTGTAGTCACACATTCAGTTCCTGATGCACCACTAACCACTTTCTGTGGGACCTTTGCACAGTTGTTTCCTTGCCAAAAATACTCTCATCTTGGCTTCACCCCCTTGCTTGACCTGCCCACAATTCAGCTTAATGTCAACTTAAATGTCACTAACCACAGGGGAAGGGGAGACACTGGGAGATTCTCATCTTTGTATATTCTTAGTTAGCCTAAGCTGCTTTAGAGGACTAATTTTTTCTGTAACTTAATAATTAGTTGTGTTAAGCATTCAATTAAAGCCCATAACACAACGGTATGCATCATAAGAATGTCGATCATATCTATTTTTGTTGTTGTTGTTGCATGTTACCATATCCTTATATTCTAGCATAATTTCTGTCATATAGTTAATACACTGTAAATATTTGTTAAATGAACAAATGACTGGATGAATAAATAAATGAGTGAAAGTCAAGGATAACTTCTAGGAGCTCACACTTCATTACGGAAGTCTCATGTTAAGTTTTATATGCAGAAATGCTAATAGATTTTATTTCCCACCAAGCCCAGGGAAGTGGATAAGGCAGTGATGAATCTCTGCATTTGACGGAGAAGGAAACTGAGACCTATAGAAGTTACAATGGTGAAGTTAGGGTCACATGAAAACAAGAGCAGAGCTGCTGATATAGTCTCGATCTTTTTTCTGTTTTAATATTTATTTATTTGGCTTGCAGTGTGACATGCAGGATCTTCTCTGGGGTGTGTAGGCTCTTTCAGTTTCAGCATGCACGCTCTTAGTTGCAGCATGCAAGCTCTAGTTCCCTGACCAGGGATCAAACTTGGGCCCTCTGCCTGGAAGCATGGAGTTTTAACTGCTGGGCCACCAGGGAAGTCCCAGAATTATGATCTTCTGATTTCAAATCTCTTGCTTTTTCCTTTGCTGTATATTGGGTTTTTTTGGCATGAGGAAAAAAAAAAAAAAAAAACACATACACACACTAACCCAACTCCAGTGTTCTTGCCTGGAGAATCCCAGGGACGGTGGAGCCTGTTGGGCTGCCGTCTATGGGATCGCACAAAGTCAGACACGACTGAAGCAACTTAACAGTAGCAGCAGCAACAGATGAACAAAGACCCTGGGCAAATCTTTAGTTCTGAATACCCTTGAGGGAGTGACTATGCTATAAATGTTCTTGCTTCCTGAACTGTCCAAGGACTGCTGTTATAGAAACGGCACTTGCTGAGCTGTGAGTGACCTGTGTTCCTGGAAAGCTTCAGGAGAGGTCGTGTGCGTGTGACTGAGAATGAAATCTCAGTATCCTTGATGCTGACAGGAGGCCTCCTTCTCTACAGTCTGTACAGTTAACTCAGCACAACTGGCCAATTATCAACCTTACTTGGAAAGCTTTCAAAGAGAAATGACTCATGTCCAACCGTTCCAGATAGAGAGGAACAAAGTATCCAGAACGGGACTGATTAATCTATATATTTTCTTCACCTTCTCCAGAAGATTTTTGATGATCGGTCAGGGTTAGGGAATTATTTCATTTACTCCTTTGATCATTAAAATCGTGAAGCAAGTTTAGATACTAAATGAGAAAAGAGGAATGATTTGTCCAAGTTAATATGACTAGTAGATAGGGCAGTGTGCGTTCAGGCATGCGTGCATGCTAAATCGCTTCACTCATGTCTGACTCTCTGTGACCCCATGGACTGTAGCCTGCCAGGCTCCTCTGTCCTTGGGATTCTCCAGGCAAAAATACTAGAGTGGGTTGCCATACCCTCCCCCAGGAGATCTTCCGGATCTAGGAATAGAACTCACATCTCTTATGTCTCCTGCATTGGCAAACGGCTTCTTTACCACTTGAGCCCCCTGGAAAGCCTAAATAATGCAGCAAGGACCTCAAATTAGGTGTTCTGACTCCTAGCAGCTGACATGTTTCCACATAACACTCTCTAATTTTTAAAAGAAATACTGTATCCTGTATAGAAAGGCCATGGAGAAATTTTAAAGGGGGTAATGGAAAAGGAGGTTAATTGAGTTAAAATGCTCAGTCAGGGCCTCTCAGGTCTTAGAATTTTCGTGTAGAAAACCTCCAAAGTAGTGGTCCTCAAACTCCAACATGGGTAGGACTCATCTGGTCCCCAACCACTGCAAATTCTGACTCAGTGGGGCCTTAGGAATCTGTACCTTTAAAAAGCTTCAGAGGCAATTCTCTCGTGCATAGTTAGGCTTTGGTGAACATCACTCAACCTTGCCTTTCAGCGTCAGACTTTGATTATTTATCTCTGGAGTGGTGTCCTCAGCTTTGATTGCACGTTATAACCACTTGGGGGATTAAAAAAAATACTGATGTTGCGACCACATGCTAAGAGAGTCTGACTTAATTTGTCTGGGATGAGACCTACTTAACAGTATTTTGGTAAAGTTTTTTAGGTGATTCAAATGTGAAGCAAAGGCTTTAGAAGATAGATCAATTGTTGGAACTACATGTATTAGCTTTGCCGCCACATTAAGGCAAGAGGTAAACAAAAGGAATTCTAATTGCCTTTCTGCTTCTTAGGCATAAACAAATTATAAGGTATTTTGCAAAGATAATATAGCACTCTGAGGTGACAATATGCTGAAAATTGTGTGCTTGAAGACAAACATATAATCCACTACTTAAGAGACTTTTTTTTAAGGAAACATAATTATGGAGACCAATTTTAAGAGAGAGAAAAAAAAGTAGAGAGATTAAACAATTCAGGGTAAAGAAAAAGACACAATTTCTAAATCAGAAATAGTTATGTCCATGTGATTGCTTTCATAAGAGTTATTAATTAGGCACTTATGTTTTAATTTAAGAGCCATAGAGAAGTGTAGCTGTGTAGCTTCTGGGAAGTAAGATAGGTTTTCAAAACTAAAAACAATAGCAATGGCAATAACAACAACAAAAGAACTTTAATTTCAAATCACAAGCCATCCTGTTTGTTCAATTCTGAATATTAAAGCTCACTGTTGAGACTCTTTCTTGTTGCTTTTTTTAGTTTTAGTTGGAAAGGAGTAAGTTTTTTCAGAGTCCTAATTTCTTCAAAAACAGTAATTCCTTTTAGAATTGGTACCTTGCAAATTTAACTAAAGTTATAAGCATTTCTGAAAGTCAGCTATGAATTAGAAACTATGCAAGATGCAAAGCAGAATAATATGTGGCCAGTATTTTCAAGGATTTACAGGAGAGTTGGAGCAACACACTTCACACACTGAAAAAATGATCCAGAACATAGAATCTTAGAAATCAAGAGAACTGTGAAGGTGTTAGTCTTGGAGTCATTGTTGGTTAGTATTGTAATCTGGGCCAAGATCTCTTACCAAGATGTGAGGAACATAACAACATCCCTCCCTGATGTATATACATGACATATATAAATAATAAAGTGATACATATATATAAATAATGACAAGATACATGTCTGTAGACACCTTGTAAGCTATAATGCATTCACCTTAAATGTGTTCTCTGAAATACTAGTTGAAGGTCAAATAGTTCAGGGAAACGAGAGAGTTGACCCTTGAACAACACTGATTTGAACTGCTCAAGTCTGCTTACATGGATTTTTCTTTACACTAAATACTTCCTATAGCACTAAATGATGCTCAGTTATTTAAAGCCATGGATGCAGAATCTCAGACCTGGATGAGCCCCTGATACTAC
Source organism: Bos indicus x Bos taurus (assembly GCF_003369695.1). Classification (NCBI taxonomy): domain Eukaryota; kingdom Metazoa; phylum Chordata; class Mammalia; order Artiodactyla; family Bovidae; genus Bos; species Bos indicus x Bos taurus. The sequence continues at coordinate 20,600,053 of NC_040103.1, read as the reverse complement.
GGACTGACTTTAAGTTTTATGCAAATCTTCCACTCTGAAGAGGTGAGTTTCCCTAATCCCTATATTGCTCAAGGGTCAACCATACACACTTTATCCCCATCTTAGAGGCTTATGATTTACATCAGTATTTTCAAATACATGAGAAAGTGCAGCAGTCAAAACCTCAGGCAACTTTCTTTTATTTGTTTCCAAAATTGTTTCATACTTAACTTTTTACTTTTGTCATTATATAGAAGCTTATGATTATACAGTGGAAGTGAGAAATAGATTTAAGGGACTAGATCTGATAGACAGACTGCCTGATGAACTATGGACAGAGGTTCATAACATTATATAGGAGACAGGGATCAAGATCATTCCCATGGAAAAGAAATGCAAAAAAGAAAAATGGCTGTCTGAGGAGGCCTTACAAATAGCTGTGAAAAGAAGACAAGTGAAAAGCAAAGGAGGAAAGTAAAGATATAAGCATCTGAATGCAGAGCTCCAAAGAATAGCAAGGAGAGATAAGAAAGCCTTCCTCAGTGATCAATGCAAAGAAATAGAGGAAAACAACACAATGGGAAAGACTAGAGATCTCTTCAAGAAAATTAGAGATACCAAGGGAACATTTCATGCAAAGATGGGCTCAATAAAGGACAGAAATGGTATGGACCTAACAGAAGCAGAAGATATTAAGAAGAGGTGATATTAAGAATACACAGAAGAACTGGACAAAAAAGAGCTTCACAACCCAGATAATCAGGGTGGTGTGATCACTCACCTAGAGCCAGACATCCTGGAATGTGAAGTCAAGTGGGCCTTGGAAAGCATCACTACGAACAAAGCTAGTGGAGGTGATGGAATTCCAGTTGAACTATTCCAAATCCTGAAAGATGATGCTGTGAAAGTGCTGCACTCAATATGCCAGCAAATTTGGAAAACTCAGCAGTGGCCACAGGACTGGAAAAGGTCAGTTTTCATTCCAATCCCAAAGAAGGGCAATGCCAAAGAATGCTCAAACTACCACATAATTGCACTCATCTCACACGCTAGTAAAGTAATGCTCAAATTCTCCAAGACAGGCTTCAGCAATATGTGAACCGTGAACTTCCTGATGTTTAAGCTGTTTTTAGAAAAGGCAGAGGAAACAGAGATCAAATTGCCAACATCCACTGGATCATGGAAAAAGCAAGACTTCCAAAAAAAAACATCTATTTCTGCTTTATTGACTATGCCAAAGCCTTTGACTGTGTGGATCTCAATAAACTGTGGAAAATTCTGAAAAAGATGGGAATATCAGACCACCTGACCTGCCTCTTGAGAAACCTGTATGCAGGTCAGGAAGCAACAGTTAGAACTGGACATGGAACAACAGACTGGTTCCAAATAGGAAAAGGAGTACATCAAGGCTGTATATTGTCACCCTGCTTATTTAACTTATATGCAGAGTACATCATGAGAAATGCTGGGCTGGAAGAAGCACAAGCTGGAATCAAGATTGCCGGGAGAAGTATCAGTAACCTCAGATACGCAGATGACACCACCCTTAGGGCAGAAAGTGAAGAGGAACTAAAAAGCCTCTTGATGAAAGTGAAAGTGGAGAGTAAACAAGTTGGCTTAAAGCTCAACATTCAGAAAATGAAGATCATGGCATCTGGTCCCATCACTTCATGGGAAATAGATAGGGAACCAGTGGAAACAGTGTCAGACTTTATTCTGGGGGGCTCCAAAATCACTGCAGATGTTGACTGCAGCCATGAAATTAAAAGACGCTTACTCCTTAGAAGGAAAGTTATGACCAACCTAGATAGCATATTGAAAAGCAGAGATATTACTTTGCCAACAAAGGTCCATTTAGTCAAGGCTATGGTTTTTCCAGTGGTCATGTATGGATATGAGAGTTGGACTGTGGAGAAAACTGAGCACCGAAGAATTGATGCTTTTGAACTGTGATGTTGGAGAAGACTCTTGAGAGTCCCTTGAACTGCAAGGAGATCCATCCAGTCCATCCTAAAGGAGATCAGCCCTGGGTGTTCTTTGGAAGGAATGATGCTAAAGCTGAAACTCCAGTACTTTGGCCACCTCATGCGAAGAGTTGACTCACTGGAAAAGCCTCTGATGCTGGGAGGGATTGAGGGTAGGAAGAGAAGGGGATAACAGAGGATGAGATGGCTGGATGGCATCACCGACTCGGTGGACATACATTTGAGTGAACTCCTGGAGTTGGTGATGGACAGGGATACCTTGCATGCTGTGATTCATGGGGTCGCAAAGAGTCAGACATGATTGAGCGAATGAACTGAACTGAACTGGGAGTTCTTTAGAAAAATTGAATCAGTTTATACTTAGAAATCCACAGGGCCATGGTAACCATGTAAGGAAATAGAAAATATCAATTGAAAGTAAAGGACGGTGTACCCTATAGTTTATACTGACTAGACAAAGCTCAAAGAGAAGGTAGACATGCTATGTTAACTAATTGTTTAATACCAAAATTATTTACTGAGTAGCTATAAATATTTACTAAATATGCACAAGGTGAAGGAAGATATTAGACATTTTAGGGTTACAGTGTTAATCTGAACCAATTTAGCATTTAGAAAATGTGATAAGACATAACCATATTATACAGCAACATTTTAAAAAATTAAGACACAATATGAAATAACTTAGTGAAATTTCAAGAGCAAAATTGCATGTGTAAATAGGAAGTGCTTATTTAGCCACTGGGCTGCCCCAGTGGCACAGTAGTGAAGAATCTGCCTGCCAGTGCAGAGATGTGGGTTTGATCCCTGGGTTAGGAAGATCCCTCGGAGAAGGAAATGATAACCCACTCCAGTATTCCTGCCTGGAGAATTCCATGGACAGAGAAGCCTGGTGTACTACAGTCCATGGGATCACAGAAGAGTCGGACATGACAGCAACTAAACAACAACAATTTAGCCATTAAATTGTCCTGATAGTCTCTTTACATCAAGCTTACCACTTACTTCTTTAGACTAGATTTATAAGATAAGCTATGTCTGGGATAGTGTGTTTGGTAATTGGCTTGATTGCATAAGCAGGCCCTACATTTGAGATACATTCTAATCCTCCATCAGTATCAGGTTTTCAAAAGACCACAGGAAATACTCATAAAGGATCTAATCCATATATTTTCTATTAGACATTATTGTTACTTAGATAATGAACTAGACCATTTTTCCATATTCATAGAACTCTCCTCAGATACAAGTATCTTTAATCAATTAAAAGTATATAAAAATGTAGTATAATATTTATAGTATACATAGAGCTTAAGAGCTTGAAACAGCTTACTTGGAACACATTTTTAGAAATCAAAATAGTCATGTAGGTCTACATTTCACACTCACTTCACTCCTGCAAAATCTCTGTATCTATTTTTATCCTTAGAACCTAATTTTAGGTCAATTTCCCAGTAGATGATATAACTAGAAGCATTTGCTAAATTTTTTAAAATGGTACAAATTATCATCATTGTAACATCTTATTATACTCTTTTATGGAAAACTTTTAATGGGAGATAATATGATTTCTGCCACCCTTAACCCAGAAAATATCTTCCATCCCTTTAAAAGTCAAGTCACTGAGGATAATTATCTTTACATTAAGTGTCAATGAGGCCAGTACTTATAGTTCCAAATCTATCCTTCTGAACTTAGGGATCCCTTGTTATAAAGGTACCTTAGTCATCTTGGGCTGCTGTGACAGAATACCACAGAGTAGGTGGCTTACAAACAATAAAATTTGTTTCTCAAAGTCCTGGAGGCTCAAAGCTGAAAAGCAGAATGCCAGCATTGTCCAGGTTCTGGTAAGAGCCCTCTTCCAGTTGCAGACAGATATGTTTTCACTGTATCCTCACATGGCAGAAAGAGAACAGAGCTCTCCAGGATCCCTTTATAGGAGCACTAACCCCATTCTTGAGGGCTCTACCCTTAGGACCTAATCATCTCCCAAAGGCCCTACCCTCTCCTATCATCACATTGAGGTTTAGGATTTCAATTTATGAATTTGAGGGCAGGGGTCTCAAACATTCAGTCATAATATTGACCTATTGAGTTGATGCACATGGGAGCTATGGAGTCAGAAACGTAGATTCCAATAACAGCTAGTAACTGTAACTCCTGATTCAATTTCTGATCACCTACCCTCAGTCTCAAGATATGCCTCCCTTTTATGCTGATCAAAGTGAAAAGTTAAAGAAGGATAAAATATCGTAGTCCTTAAATCTCACAGTAGAGTGATGACACTAATCACATTTGCTTCATGATTGTGCTACTGCTTTTGATTCATTTTTGATAGGGAAAGAGAAAGATCAAAGACTTGCACTTAGATATTCCTATTGCAGTAGTCAAATGAGGTGATACTAGCCATGGTAAGTTGTGAACACCAAATCCTACAGTTTTACACAGAAAGTATTTATTTTCACTCATGCTACAGTCTGGTATGGCTATCAGTAGTCGAATGACTTCCGCTAAGAGACACTAAGATGTTGGCTTTTTCCAACTTTACTCTTCTTTACATTCTCTGTTAATTTAACAGGAACTTGGGTTTGGGGGGCAGGGCCGCAGAATGTAGAGGATTGTGTTAGAACATTTTGTGACTCAGGACTTGAAATAGAGTACTCATATTTTGTTGGCCAGAATTCATTCACATGGCCAAAACTGCCTACTCAGGAAGTATGGCCCAAGTATGTACCTAGGAATTAAAGGGAAGCTCAAACTAGAAAAACTACCTTAAAAAAAAATGGGGAATAATGGAGAAATTAACAAGTCATTTTTCCATTTTTTACCTGATCACCATACATTTTACCTGGAGCCAGTGGGTAATCTTTGTCTTTCCCATTCTCAAGTGCAACAGAATCCTTGTTAAATAGTTGCAGATCTCTTTGGGGAAATACAGAACAAAATCTCAGCATATGTCCACATTTTGAGCATATCATTGATACCTCAAGATTCTTCCTCAACCCACCTATCATTTAAGAAGCCCTCAGTCTATTTACTGACTCAGATCAAAGACTTTGATAAGGGTGTATTGTGGTGGCTCTTGATGCCCAGATGTGGGTTTATGAGAATTTAACCATCCTTTTCAGTCTGATAGGCATCCCTGGTTCCTCAGATGGTAAAGAATCTGTAATGCAGGAGACCCGGATTCTGTTCCTGGGTCACGAAGATCCCCTGGAGAAGGGAATGGCAACCCACTCCAGTATTCTTGTCAGGGAATTCCCATGGACAGAGGAGCATGGTGGGTTACAGTTCACGAGGTTGCAAAGTCAGACATGACTGAGTGACTAACATTTAGTCTTACAGACCCCTTGATGAATCCACTATAGTTAAAGATCCTTCTATGTCAGACCACCTCATTTTTCATGCTGACCCCACTGCTTGTTATGGTAATTATGCTCATTTTATCTCTAGCAGTTAAAAATCTTCTTGATCTCTGACACATTTAAATATCTTCATTCCCATTGAAGTCAGAAAATTGTTTCAAAATCAGGATTTCCCTCTAATATTTCTGGTCCATGAAAGGTCACTACTTATGTGCTTTTCAAAGGGACAGGAAGTGGTTTTTTTGACAGAGAATGTGTGACTGGATGGGTACTGCTGAGATGCTAGAATGTTCTGTTTCTTGTATTGGGTGGTGATGATATAGATATGTTCATTCATGTTCATGTAATAATTATTGCTACCACAGATCTCTGGTGGCATTAAAAGTATGCATAAAAATCTTTTGTCACTTTTTTAGCTATTCAATGGAGCATATTTTGGTGCAAGTCCTCCACCACTACAATCGGCCACTAAAAATAGACACTTTGCTCTTATCTCCACTGAAAGTGATGACCTTAAATAACTTACCTTTGTAGCTGAAAAAGAAATGCTTTCTTTTACTGAGTTGTAATACTTTAAATTCATAAGAAGCTTTTTTGTGAACTCTCTTTTACCTTATCACACTGTGTCCTTGCCTTGTTTTATTTTTTTCCAATAACACTTTTACTATCTTACAAAATATTTACTTGTGGTTGTTTCCTCTATTTCTTCTCTCTACATTATAAACTACAGGAGAACTAGCATATATTTTATTTTTCTCATGTTTTTTATTCCCAACCTGTAGACCAGTCTCTGTCTCGTGATAGGCAATCAATATTGAATGAAAGAAGCAATGCTGTTACTTGTGTATGTAGTATCTAAAATTCCCTCTCACAGTAGAAAAGAATAATAATCTATTTACTAGATTTCTACATTTTAATTTTTGTTAATGATTTAATAATCATTATTATTAAATTAAATGTTATGAAAGCCTTGTACTGACATTTGTAACTCAAAGTACTTAACACTAACTACAGTGATCTGTATCCTACTTGTAGATTGTTAGCCAGCATGTTGCACAAATGTCATGATTTGGGGGTCTTGACATGTACTACAGTATAATTTCTCCCTCCTCAGAAAGGTTGTATTATTTTTCTCATATACTACTCATTTGCCATATATCAAGTACTGCCTGAAGAGTGCTTTTACTGTCCTGTACAGTCATTAAAAAAAAACAAAACACTTATTTTGAAAATACAAATTTATTCCAACATGATAGATGTGTAAGGGGACAGTTTGAGCATAACACACACACTGTGTTTTCTTTTGATTTCTTAGATGAATGCACAAAACTACAATCAGCTGAACCAAGCTGTGTAGGAATATACATCACATACACACCCCTGAAATACCTACCAGCTACCTCAGTTGAGTCATCTGGTGTTATAACCATCCATGTAGTTGTAGATAACCTTCTTTTAATTCACAAGCTACAACCCATCCAATGCCACAAACGTAAGGTCTTTTCAGGTCACGTGCAGTGTGTATGTGTAAATGGCAATATCATGTCTCTCAAGTTCAGATCTTTTTTTCCTAAATGTGTCAGTGACACGTTCTGTTTTCGAGTATTATGTCCTGGCCCCATTTCCTCCCTAAGCCTGTGCATTTTCTTATACAAATTCTGCATGGCATGATGCTGCTTAGGAGCTGTATGTCTCAGTACATCACTGGCTGTGTATAACAGCTTTGTCCTTTGTGTTCTCAGAGGCCTCTAACATAACTTTGGTTGGCTTCTCCAGAAGCAAACACTGAGTGGTAGTTGAGCTACAACACGTTTTTAGGGATCAACACCTGGGAAAGGAAGTAGGAGGAAGCAGGAACGGCCAAGGAGAAAGAAAAATTGTGATGCAGATTTAACAGAGCTTCATGACGAATTCTGGAGGGAGTATTTTAAAAAGATTTTATTTAATCCTAATTCCTAATATCCTCCTGACAACTGATCTTCAGTTTGCTTATTTGTTTAGGAAAAAATCAAATTGAAATATATAAATTGAGTACCCCTCATGGAATAAATGATGCAAATCAAGGAGAAAAGGAAGACAGTTCCTTTTTATCACTTAAAAAAATGTTACATTTGCATTGGGGAGAAAATATAAATACAAGAGAAGATAGAGCAAAACATCAAGAATACTGTAGGAAGATAGTTTTGAACCTTATTTTGAAATATGTGATTGGCATGGGCTAATTGACTGTAGATCACAACAAACTGTGGAAAATTCTTAAAGAGATGGGAATACCAGACCACCTGACCTGCCTCTTGAGAAATCTGTATGCAAGTCAAGAAGCAACAGTTAAAATGGGACATGGAACAGCAGACTGGTTCCACATCAGGAAAGGAGTACTTCAAGGCTGTATATTGTCACCCTGCTTATTTAACTTCTATGCAGAGTACATCATGAGAAACGCTGGGCTGGAAGAAGCACAAGCTGGAATCAAGATTGCTGGGAGAAATATCAATAACCTCAGATATGCAAATGACACCACCCTTATGGCAGAAAGTGAAGAGGAACTAAAAAGCCTCTTGATGAAAGTGAAAGAGGAGAGTGAAAAAGTTGGCTTAAAGCTCAACATTCAGAAAACTAAGACCATGGCATCTGGTCCCATCACTTCATGGCAAATAGATGGGGAGACAATGGAAACAGTGAGAGACTTTATTTTCTTGGGCTCTAGAATCACTGCAGATGGTGACTGCAGCCATGAAATTAAAAGACGCTTGCTCCTGGAAGAAAAGCTATTACCAAACTAGACAGCATATTAAAAACCAGAAACATTACTTTGTCAACAAAGGTCAGTCTAGTCAAAGCTATGGTTTTTCCAGTAGTCATGTATGGATGTGAGAGTTGGACTATAAGGAAAACTAAGTGCCAAAGAACTGATGCTTTTGAACTGTGGTGTTGGAGAAGACTTGAGAGTCCCTTGGACTGCAAGGAGATCCATCTTGTCAATCCTAAAGGAAATCAGTCTTGAATATTCATTGGAAGGACTGATGCTGAAGCTGAAACTCCAATACTTTGGCCACCTGATGTGAAGAACCAACTCATTTGAAAAGACCCTGATACTGGAAAAATTTGAAGGCAGGAGGAGAAGGGGGTGACAGAGGTTGAGATGGTTCGATGGCATCACCTTCGTGATGGCCATGAGTTTGAGTAGGCTCCGGGAGTTGGTGATGGACAGGGAAGTCTGGCGTGCTGCAGTCCATGGGGTCACAAAGAGTCGACACAACTGAGCGACTAAACTGAACTGAACTGAATAAGGAATAAAGGGGGTGATTTTGACAGAGGATGGTGATGTGTAAAGTCACAAAAGTATGAGACTGGCATATGGGCATAAAAGATGTAGGACAAAGAGCATGATGTTCCTTTCTTTTCCAAAAATCAACAGTGAGAAAATCTATTAAAGACCCTCATATATTTTCTGAGTATTAAATAGAGCTTTTGTATGATGAATTTCTCTGATGTCTGTATTTTGCACGACAGAAGCTTGCTGCTCACTTGCATCCATTCATCTTTCATTCATTCATAATTCAAATGTCTACATCTATAATCATATAAATTAAATGCTTACTGGGGTAGAGGGAAGTGGATTTGTAAATAGTAATTCAGAGTGAAATATAGATTTTCTTCTTAATCCTGTGGCTACTATAGGAAAATACACAGATAATTTAAAACATCTTTAGTCTAAAGCATAGATTGCTTAAAGTATAAGTTAACTAGTTTCAGAGACATATTAATTGCCTGCTTCATTTGTTGACTTATAGCACTCTTTAGTTACCGATTTATAGAATATATTCATATTGCTAGTTATTTTGGGTGTGGGGAGTACAAGTGTTGATTACTTTTATTTTACCAAGTACATAGCAATAGTTTTATTTCTACATTGGAATGCACAGTTTCTTACCTGGCTAAGTATAATTTTTTTGATAAGTCTCAAAATTTTGGATTTTGTTTCTAAGTATGTGGAAAGCTCTGTGTTTTTCTGGAGGGTGATGGTTCTAAAATGGAGTAAGCTTTTAATTTAAGCTCAGTGAAAGGGATTATGACACAGTACAGAAAGGAACAGAGTACTTGATGTAGCTGCTTTCCTTCTCCCAAGACTTTACTCTTTAAATGATAGTTAAAAAGGTAGCCAAAGGCTAGCCAGCATTAACAGTCAGTGTGATTTTTCCCTCTTATTTTGAAAGCCAAAATCATAGCTAATAAAAACAGCCAGATAATGTTAGGATCCTTGTTGTGTTTAAAATATTAAATCAGTATTTCTTCATCTTTTAATAATGAAAGAATTTCTGATACTACAAGACTCCTTTGAAAAACATGTGTTTTTAAATTGTATTCAGGATGGGGAATACATGTACACCCATGGCTGATTCATGTCAATGTATAGCAAAAACCACTACAATATTATAAAGTAATTAGCCTTCATTTAAAATAAATAAATTAATTAAAAATAAATTGTATTATTTATGAAGATAATTTAGATGCATGAAGGATTTGATATAGTTGTCATGGCTTGCGTTAAAATATTTTCAAGTGTGCTTGATTTGGGGAAAACATTCTTAGTAACATGTATGAGTCGTGTGGTATTTTAACTTAGCTTTCTATATTTGGTCTGGTGACACCTTAACATGGTTCCCAGGTAGCACAGTGGTAAAGAACCACCTGCCAAAGCAGGAGACCTAGGTTCAATCCCTGCATCAGGAAGATCCCCTGGAGTAAGAAATGGCAACTCACTCAAGTGTTCTTGCCTGGAAGATTCCATAGAGAGAGGAGCATGGCGGGCTACAGTCTATAGGGTCCCAAAGAGTTGAACACGACTGAACACACCATACCTTGCCACATGTAGAACAAGCTCCTTATTATCTGTTACAAAACTGGTTCCCCTCATCGTCATTCTTTGTCTCTGTTAATGACATCATAATCTGTGCAGTCACTTAGATCAAACCTATAGTGTTGTTATGTCCTTGTTAAGCCACACTAGACAACATGGCTATCACACTTGTACCTAATATAGTAATGATCATTCTGCAATGTAATGCTCCGTTTAAGAGTGCATTTCTTGCAGAAGACTGCATGTCAGTCTCTTGATGCAAGACCTTAGATCCTTATCTGGCACAAAATAGACAATAAATATCTCAGGAATGAGTATAGGATTAAATTGATGAATGAGGTTCTTTCTGTCTCTCATATTTGATTATCCTCTAAGGTCCATAGATTTTACTTTGAAGTACTTCTATTTTACATCACAACCCTTCAACTCTCAGGCCACAAAGTTAGCTCAGTTCTTCATAAACAATGATTTTTGGACAGTTACATGAGACGACTTATCTCATCATCTCTTGCCCCTTTTCCTATTACATCTTCCATATTGCTATCACTCTCTGTTATATCTCCCATATTGCGATCAAAGTAGTCTTCCAAGAGGCATCCCTGAATTTACCATTCTCTTGCCCAAATTTGCTCCCTGGCCCCAATTCTATGGTAGGACAAGATATATGACTCAGATATCTTTAGTATGTCATCCAGGGTCTTTTGTTGTCTGGTCTCAGAATAGCCATCTTTCTTTTTCTCTATCTCCCTTCATGCACATGATATTTTACACAAATCAGAAATTATTATTTATATCTTCCTTCTTTGCTGTGTTTTAACTCATTTGTTTACCTAGATTATCTTGTCCACTTTCATCTCTGCTGGTCCTAGGACAATTGAGCCCAGATTATATTCACTTCTTATTTTTTTTTTTTTGATTCTTTATTAAAATTTATTAAAATTCAAAGTTTCCATAGAACCTCTTCAATGTTTCACCCACTTTTTTTTTACCCTTCTTTACTTCTGTTTTACCTAAGTATTTATTATAATTATTTTTTAAATTTTATTTATATAATTGTATTAGTTTTGCCAAATATCAAAATGAATCCGCCACAGGTATATGACTAAGCATTTTCAATTGCTGAGCCAAGTATAGAAACTTTATCAAAGTCTTTCCCCTGGTGGAGACATTGTTAGTACTTTACTCATCATATATTATAGCTTTTGATCCATGTTAATAATAACAACATGGATAATATTAGCTTACTTTTCTGAGCATTTACTATGTACAGACATTGCTCTTAATATATTTACCATACTACTTTTAACCTTCATAACAACTCTATAATTTGGTGCTATAGCAATTTGGAATTTATAGACAAGGACATTAAGGCAGGGAGAAATTACGTGGCTGTCCAAAATTCTCACAGCTAGAAAGTATTGTAGCTTCGCGTTGATTCCAGAGTGCCAGTTTAGGGCTGATGAGCCTAATCAGTGTTATAATTGTGTTGATATAACATACACTTCACAGGTTTTAAAGAGTGCAGACCAAATATTCTTCAAAAGCTCAAGATAAAGATTACAACTAAAAAATGTTTAGGGATATTTAAAGTTTAGGGATGTTTAAAGTCAGTAGGAATGTTTAAAGTCAATAGGGATGAACTAGACAAGATAGTAAGATGAATGAACTGAAGAACTTTCTGAAATAAGAAATGTGGAAAACTACATGCTTTTATTCTCAGACTTATCCTAAACATCTTTCTATTTCAAGCACTGTCCTTGGGATGGGGATCATATTCCTATTACTATATGATGTGTGCAAATATAAATATTAACTAAAATACATTCTATTTTATAAAAACATTCTGCAGAAGAAACACTTCTATTCCCTCTACTGCCTCCTTTCTCTCTCACAGGCATGTCTCTCAATAACTGTCTGATACTTCTGATGCTACTGTGGTGTCTATTTCTCAAAGGCACTAAACTGACATAGTGGGTGAATTCACAAAACTTTTTACACCAGGATTTCCAAGATCATATATATATATATATATATATATACACACACACACACACACACACACACACACACACACACACCATATAATTCAACCACAATTCCAACAAGCATATTTAAATATTTAAGATTGTTAAACAGGCATGCAAGGGGATATAAGTTCCTCTTTATGGGTCTTACCCACTATCAAATGAATATCTAATAAGTATATACACTTGTTGAAATTTACTGTTACTCTGTGATTTTTTTACCCTCCGTTTATCTAAAACATGAAGCACTGGCAACATGCAAATGAAAATGACAGTAATAATCCATTTTAAAAATAAATTTAATGTCATTTCTCTTTAAACGAAGAATGTTACTCGGGGACTGCTTAGTGCTCATCTATGTTTAAGAGGAAGACATAACTTATTATGAACTACATTCTTTTCATTTTCTTCTTTGTCTCCATAAGAGCTTGTAAAATGCCTATTTAAGCCTGTCCAGCTATTTCACGCATTGGAGAAGGAAATGGCAACCCACTCCAGTGTTCTTGCCTAGAGAATCCCAGGGACAGGGGAGCCTGGTGGGCTGCCTTCTATGAGGTTGCACAGAGTCGGATTGATGCGACTTAGCAGCCACAGCAGCAGCTATTTTGAACCCTCATCTCTGGTGGTTTTCCTACCAGGATTCATCTTTCCTATAACTATATCCTTTATAATCTAAAGATAAGAAAGTTATATCATTACTTGTTTGTTTTACAGAATTTTATGGGGTTTTATTGATAAACACGGAGAAGGCAATGGCAACCCACTCCAGTACTCTTTGCCTGGAAAATCCCATGGACAGAGGAGCCTGGTAGGCTGTAGTCCATGGGGTTACGAAGAGTCGGACACTTACTGAGTGACTTCACTTTCACTTTTCACTTTCATGCATTGGAGAAGGAAATGGCAACCCACTCCAGTGTTCTTGCCTGGAGAATCCCAGGGACGGCGGAGCCTGGTGGGCTGCCATCTGTGGGGTCGCACAGAGTCGGACATGACTGAAGCAACTTAGCATTGATAAACAGCATTTAGACTGCCATGATAAGTTGGAAGAGATTATGAATTCAAACCTGTTTCATGAAACAGTTTTAATCGGAAAGACTTTGTAAGCTCCAAATTTATATTACCTTCTTAAGCTTCCTTGCTAATATAAAACTAGAGCACCTCCATCTGTAAGAATGTGAGAGACTAAGGAGGATGTTGAAAGGGGTTATTAAAACAAGGACAAAACCATGGATACAAAGTCCAATAATGGCTGATCATCTTATTCTTTTCACATTCCAAACCAACATCTCATTTTTATAGATCTCAAGTTACCCAACTGTTACAGACAAAACCAAAAGAAACAAAAAGAAGAAGAGTAGGCAAGAAGCACACACAGAATCATGGACAAAATTATTAAACATTTAGCAAGAATACTGGAAAAGTCAAAAACAGTCTAGAGCAACTATTAACATATTATGACTGGCAGGACAAATGCAGATTGTGGCCCATTTCTATAAACAAAGATATATTGAAACATGGACATGCCTATTTGTTTATATATATAAAGAGAAGCAAGAGAATTCCAGAAAAACATCTACTTCTGCTTCATGAACTACACTACAGTCTTTGACTCTGTGGATCACTGCACTGTGGAAAATTCTTAGAGATGGGAATACCAGAGCACCTTACTTGCTTCCTGAGAAATCTGTATGAAGGTCAAGAAGCAACAGTTAGAACAAGACGTGAAACACCAGACTGGTTCCAAACTGGGAAAGGATTACAACAAGGCTGTATATTGTCATTGCTTATTTAACTTGCATGCAGAACACATCATGTGAAATATTGGGCTGGATGAATCACAAGCCGAAATCAAGATTTCCAGGAGAAATATCAATAACCTCAGATATGCAGATGACACCATCCTTATGGCAGAAAGGGAAGAGGAACTGAAGGGCCTCTTGATGAAGATGAAAGAAGGGAGTAGAAAAGCTGGCTTAAAACTCAACATTCAAGAAACTAAATCTGTTTCATATATGATAATATACATGTTTCAATGCTATTCTCTCAGATCATCCCAGCCTCGCCTTCTCCCACAGAGTCCAAAAGACTGTTCTATACATCTGTATCTCTTTTGCTGTCTCGCATATAGGGTTATCATTACCATATTTCTAAATTCTATATATGTGTTAGTATACTGCATTGGTGTTTTTCTTTCTGGCTTACTTCACTCTGTATAATAGGCTCCAGTTTCATCCACCTCATTAGAACTGATTCAAATGTATTCTTTTTAATGGCTGAGTAATATTCCATTGTGTATATGTACCACAGCTTTCTTATCCATTCATCTGCTGATGGACATCTATGTTACTTCTATGTCCTGGCTATTATAAACAGTGCTGTGATGAACATTGGGGTACACATGTCTCTTTCAATTCTGGTTTCCTTGGTGTGTATGCCCAGCAGTGGGATTGCTGGGTCATATGGCAGTTCTATTTCCAGTTTTTAAAGGAATTTCCACACTGTTCTCCATAGTGGCTGTACTAGTTTGCATTCCCACCAACAGTGTAAGAGGGTTTCCTTTTCTTCACACCCTCTCCAGCATTTATTGTTTGTAGAGTTTTGGATAGCAATCATTCTGACTGGTGTGAGATGGTACCTCATTGTGGTTTTGATTTGCATTCCTCTGATAATGAGTGACATTGAGCATCTTTTCATATGTTTGTTAGCCATCTGTATGTCTTCTTTGGAGAACTGTCTGTTTAGTTCTTTGGCCCATTTTTGATTGGGTCATTTATTTTTCTGGAATTGATCTACAGGAGTTGCTTGTATATTTTTGAGATTAATTCTTTGTCAGTTGTTTCATTTGCTATTATTTTCTACCATTCTGAAGGCTGAGAGAATAGCATTGAAACATGTATATTATCATACATGAAACAGATCGCCAGTCCAGGTTCAATTGATGAGACAGGGTGCTCAGGCCTGGTGCACTGGGATGACCCAGAGGGATGGGAGGAGGGTTTAGGATGGGGGACACATGTACACCCATGGCTGATTCACATCAATGTATGGCAAAAACCACTACAATATTGTAAAGTAATTAGCCTCCAACTAAAATAAATAAATTTAAAAAAATAAACTAAATCATGGCATATGGTCCCATCACTGTGGCAAATAGATGGGGAAACAATGGAAACAGTGTCAGACTTTATTTTCTTGGGCTCCAAGATCACTGCAGATGGTAACTGCAGCCATGAAATTAAAAGATGTTTACTCCTTGGAAGAAAAGCTATGAGCAACTTAGACAGTATATTAAAAAGCAGAGACATTACTTTGCCAACAAAGAGTCTGTCTATCCAAGATTACAGTTTTTCCAGTGGTCATGTATGGATGTGAGAGTTGGACTGTGAAGAAAGCTCAGCACTAAAGAATTGTTGCTTTTGAAATGTGTTGTTGGAGAAGACACTTGAGAGTCTTCTCAAAGATCAAACCAGTCAGTCCTAAAGGAAATCAGCCCTGAATATTCATTAGAAGGACAGATGCTGAAGCTGAAGCTCTAATAGTTAGGTCACCTGGGGCAAAGAACTGACTCATTGGAAAAGACCCTGTTGCTGGCAAAGATTGAAGGCAGAAGGAGAAGGGAACAACAGAAGATGAGATGGTTGGATGGCATCGCCAACTCAATGGACGTGTGTTTGAGCAAGTTCTCGCAGTTGGTAATGAACAGGGAAGCTTGGCATGATGCAGTCCATGGAGTCACAAAAAATTGGACATGACTGAGAGACTGAACTGAACTAGCTGATGGAATATTCATGCAGTTCTCATACTCCTAAGGTAAAATAATTTGGGCAGTCTTCATTGTAAACATGAAACACTGCACATCACTTTTAGTTAGGATAATGCAACAAAATCTCTCACTCTCCAGAAAAAAAATTATGTGCCAAGACTGCTATGTGATTCGGGTTTACTGTTTTAGAAGCTTGGTGAATACAGAGTTGAATTCTCCTTTCTATTGTACCATTCACTGATGGCTATAGCCTTTTCTCACAGTGGCTTAAGCAGAGATAACCACAGTTTCATTTCTCTATTTCTATTGCTTACACAGATAGACTCTACTGACATATTGAACTGAAAATAATGGTGTGACAGTGCTTAAAATAGTATTTCTGCACTGTTAATACAACTGAGAATCTCTGTATGTCTGATGCTGTAGCAGGGTGTACACTGTGTTTGTTTCACAATTTTTCTGTAAAAGGAAAACAAAAATAAAATTATGCACATAGCAAAATCCCATTTCCCTTTCCCCTACAGAAATGAAGGGTCGTGTTAATCAGTTGTGTCCTACTCTTTGCAACCCCATGGACTGTAGCCCACTAGGCTCCTCTGTCCATTCTCAAGGCAAGAATACTGCAGTGCATAGCCATCCCCTTCTCCAAGGGTTCTTCCCAACCAGGGCATGGATACTCATGGATATGAATGGATAAGAAAGTTGTGATATATATATACAATGGAATATTACTTAGCTATTAAAAAGAACATTTGAGTCAGTTCTAATGAGGGGGGTGAAACTGGAGCCTATTATACAGAGTGAAGTAAGAAAGAAAAACACCAGTACTGTATATTAATGCATATATATGGAATTTAGAAAGATGGTAATGATGACTCCATATGCAAGATAGCAAAAGAGACATGGATGTAAAGAACAGACTTTTGGACTCTGGGAAAAGGCAAGGATGGGATGATTTGAGAGAATAGCATTGAAACATGTATATTACCATATGTGAAACATGACCAGTCCAAGTTTGAGTCATGAAATAGGGCACTCAAACCCAATGCACTGGGACAACCCAGAGGAATGGGATGGGGTTGGAGGGGGGTCTGGGTGAGGGGCACACGTGTACACCCACGGCTGATTTATGTCGATGTATGGCAAAAACCACCCCAGTATTGTAAAGTAATTAGCCTCCAATTAAAATAGATAAGCTAATTTAGAAAAAAAGATTTTTGTTGTTGTCTAGACCTGCAAAAAGCAAAAACAAAAAACAAGCCATTGGCAATTTAATAGAGACTGCACTGAATCTGTCGATTACTTTGGGTAGTATAGTCATTTGACATTTCAAAACCATATAAGCATTACTATTGTTCAATCTAAATACCATGCATGTCTTTTTCCACGCACTACATAATAATTTTGCCTCTGAGACAACTATTTTGAAGCATAGGATAATGGGTACTCAAAACCACCATCTCTGAATGAAAGGAACTCATGAGTAAGCCCTATATTTATCTCAGCACCCTGTCCAGGAATAATTTCCTAATTTGTGGACCAGAGAAGAAAAATTCAAACAAAGCTTCTGAGCTGAGAAAGCAGAGATCAGGATCTGCCTACTAAAGCAGCTACAGTCTGCAATCACTAAGAAGGAATTACCTGAGTAAGGGGGATAAAGTGCAGGGGTGAGGGGGAAGCAGAAATCTGTGTGACGGCTTCCTACAAGTCAGTGGCTGAGAGTGGAATTATGATTTTTCCAGGTAAGATCATATGAAATTTTGAGCTGCTCCTGGGTTGAGAGTAGAACAAAATAAACAGAATCAGTCAGTGGTAGCAGACATGTGAATTCAAGCACAAGCAGAGTAGAGACATTTTCAGCACCTGAACATTTAATTAAGATGTCAGCAGGATTGTGCCTTAGGAATAAAACCCATGTCCTGTCACAAAGCCATCTTTAGACCTTAGGAGTTAGAGTCTCAACATGTTGGAGGTGCTTGGTAAGTGCTTTGAACTTTCTACCAACCCACCTCAAGAAAACATAAAACCAAACCCAGATCTGTTCAAAGAGACCAGTCACTAATCTTCCAGGAAAAAAATTTCTACACTTTGTAGAGAAAAAAAAAATCAGCATCTGTGTTATATATCAATATTAATGTCCTATATATATAATAAAAACACTATATTTCTGGAAGATAGAAAATTGTGATTCATAACCAAAAAATGTAATAAGTAGAAAGAGACCCCCAAATTGTCCAGACAATAGATTTACCAAATTTTAAAAACAGTATTGTGAATACATACAATAAGTAATGAAAAATAATATGATCTTAATGAATAATCATGTAGGAAATCTTAGCACTAAATATAAAAGAAATGGAAATTTCAAAGATGAAAATACTGTATAAGAGTGTTACAACAACTGAAATACAAAGTTCATGTTAGGCTTAATAGCAGAATGCTTTAGATTTTTAGAAAATGGGAACAACTTGATATATCCACAGGAATTATAGAATTGAATAATTGGATTTATGCAATATCTAATCAAATAAATCAATTAGAAAATGGAGAATAAAGCATTAAAGAAAGTAAATAGGCCTTAGTGACCTATGGACTATAGCCTACCAGGCTCCTCTGTCCATGGAATGCTCCAGGCAAGAATATTGGAGTGTATACCCATTCCCTTCTCCAGGGGATCTTCCTGACCCAGGGATCAAACACAGGAAGGCAGGTTCTTTACCATCTGAGCCACCAGGGAATGTCTAGTGACCTATGTATGTATGTATGTATGCTAAGTCATAAACTGGAAAATTCCTAAAGAGATGGGAATATCAGGCCACCTTGCTTGCCTCCTGAGAAATCTGTATACAGGTCAAGAACCAATAGTTAAAACTGGACATGGAACAGACTGACTCCAAATTGGTAAAGGAGTACGTCAAGGCTGTATATTGTCACCCTGTTTATTTACCTTACATGCACAGTACATCATGTGAAATGCCTGGCTGGATAAGGCACAAGCTGGAATCAAGATTGTCAGGAGAAATATCAATAACCTCAGATATGCAGATGACACCACCCTTATGGCAGAAAGTGAAGAGGAATTAAACAGCCTTTTGATGAAGGTAAAAAAGCAGAGCCTGAAAAACTGGTTTAAAACTCAATATTCAAAAAACTAAGATCATGACATCCAGTCCCATCACTTCATGGCAAATAGATGGAGAAACAATGGAAACAGTGAGAATTTATTTTCTTGGGCTCCAAAATCACTGAAAATGGTGACTGCAGCCATGAAATTAAAAGACACTTGCTCCTTAGAAGAAAAGCTATAATAAACCTAGACAGCATATTAAAAAACAGAGACATTACATTGCCAACAAAGGTCCGTCTAGTCAAAGCTATGATTTTTCCAGTACTCATGTATGGATGTAGGAGCTAGACCATAAAGAAGGTTGAGCACCAAATAATTGATGCTTTTGAACTGTGGTGTTGGAGAAGACTCTTGAGAGTCCTTTGGACTGCAAGGGAGATCAAACCAGTATTTAAAGGAAATCAATCTTGAATATTCATTAGAAGGACTAATGCTGAAGCTCCAATACTTTGGTCACCTGATGCAAAGAACTAACTCATTGGAAAAGACCCTGATGCTGGGAAAGATTGAAGGCAGGAGGAGAAGGGGAAGACAGAGAATGAGATGGTTGGATGGTATCACTGACTCAATGGACATGAGTTTAAATGGGCTCCAGAAGTTTCTGATGGCCAAGGAAGCCTGCTGTGCTGCAGTCCATGGGGAGGCAGAGTCAGACACGACTGTGCAACTGAACTATAACAAGTGAAAATAAAGATAGAGAAAAATAAACTTCTCTCCCTACCTCAAAGGAAATAAATTGAAGAGAAACATGAACCTAAATATGTAAGTTAATGCTAAAGCATAAAACAACAAGAAAAAAAATGTGAGAGGAAATCTTTGTCACTTTAAGTATTCCTTGACAGAACATTAAAAAGCAGTTAACCCTAAAGGTAAAAATTGATAAATTTTATTCAGTGAGCTGAAAAATCTTTGTTATTAGGGGACTAAATAAAATAAAAGAAGAAATACAAACTGGGAAAATATTTTTAAAATACGTGTCTATAAAAGGATTTGTATCCATAATATAGTAAATTTTTTTTTTGTAATCTAACAATTAAAATGTTTTTTTAAAATCCTGTATTTTTTTAATACATAGGTAAATACATGCATACTTATAAGAGAGAATACTTAACAAAAGAGAATACTTCACAGAAGAGAATACATAGATGACTAAAGAATGTATGGAAAGAGAACGCAACCTCATTGATCATCAACGAGAGACACGCTATAATAAGGACCACTTCATATCCACTTAAAAACTAAAATGTTGATAATATCAGATCACACATTGCAGATGTGAATATTAAATGATAAAATTTCTTTGGAAAAGCCCTTCAGTCCTTCATAAAGTGAAAGCATGACTCAGCAATTCAACTCCTAAGTAATTGCATACTACGTGTATACAAATGATTATACTAGGCTTCCCTGGTAGCTCAGTAGTAAAGAATCTGCCTGCAGTGCAGGAGATATGGATTCAGTACTTGGGTCGGGAAGATCCCTTGGACAAGGAAATGGCAACCCACTCCAGTAATCTTGCCTGGGAAATCCTATGGACAGAGGAACCTGGCAAGCTACGCACAGTCCATAGGGTCACAAAGAATCAGACATGACTGACTGACTGACTGAACACACACTGTACTCACAATAGTGCCAAGCTGTAAACAAATTGAATTTTATCCAGAGGCAAAAGCATAGACTATCATTTTATATTCAGACAAAGAAAAGATAAACTATGTTCTTGAATTTTATGTGGTAATGACTGCAAGATGTAAGAGATGATAGCAAAATTCTGCATCACAATTGAGATGGTGATTATATGAATAAATATTTATTCAGTTCAGTTCAGTCGCTCAGTCGTGTCCGACTCTGCGACTCCTTGAACCAAAGACGCCAGGCCTGCCTGTCCAACACCAAAGCCCGGAGTCCACCCAAACCCATGTCCATTGAGTCAGGGATGCAATCCAACCATCTCATCCTCTGTCGTCCCCTTCTCCTCCTGCCCTCAATCTTTCCCAGCATCAGGGTCTTTTCAAATGAGTCAGTTTTCTCATGAGGTGCCCAAAGTATTGGAGTTTCAGCTTCAGCATCAGTCCTTCCAATGAACACCCAAGACTGATCTCCTTTAGGATGGACTGGATTGGATCTCCTTGCAGTCCAAGGGACTCTCAAGAATCTTCTCCAACACCACAGTTCAAAAGTGTCAATTCTTTGGCACTCAGCTTTCTTCATAGTCCAACTCTCACATCCATACATGACCACAGGAAAAACCATAGCCTTGACTAGATGGACCTTTGTTGGCAAAGTAATGTCTCTGCTTTTGAATATGCTATCTAGGTTGGTCATAACTTTCCTTCCAAGGACTAAGTGTCTTTTAATTTCATGACTGCAGTCACCATCTGCAGTGATTTTGGAGCCCAGAAAAATAAAGTCAGCCACTGTTTCCACTGTTTCCCCATCTATTTGCCATGAAGTGATGGGACCAGATGCCATGATCTTAGTTTTCTGAAAGTTGAGCTTTAAGCCAACTTGTTTACTCTCCACTTTCACTTTCATAAAGAGGCTTTTTAGTTCCTCTTCACTTTCTGCCATAAGGGTGATGTCATCTCCATATCTGTGATTATTGATATTTCTCCCGGCAATCTTGATTCCAGCTTGTGCTTCTTCCAGCCCAGCATTTCTCATGATGTACTCTGCATATAAGTTAAATAAGCAGGGTGACAATATACAGCCTTGATGTACTCCTTTTCCTATTTGGAACCAGTCTGTGGTTCCATGTCCAGTTCTAACTGTTGCTTCCTGACCTGCATACAGGTTTCTCAAGAGGCAGGTCAGCTCATTAAACTTAAAATGCAAGCTCAAAATGTATATATTAATATTTTGTGGTTTTTAAGGTATACCTCATCAGGATGATTAAAATAACAAAGGGAAAAAAAGTGTTGTCCTCATAAAATAGAGAAGATATTGCATCTATGAAATAAGAAATTTATGTAAAGGAAAAAAATTGAAAATTAAACTTTAAAGGTTAAAAAGTTGTAAATGGAGAGAGGAGCAGAGGAAGAGAGAGAAAAAGAGGGAGGGAATGAGAGAGGAAGTGAGGGGAAAAAGGGAGAGAAAAACGTTGAAAAAAAATAAAATTGTGTAATTCCCTTGTTAGAAAAAGGACTGTAATAAATAGTATTAAAATTAGAAAATCGGCCCCAAATATAAATCAGCCAACTGATAATAGTTTAAGTGAAACAAGAGAGAAATGAAAAGGAAATATTTAAAGAAATGACCCAAAGGATTCCTGTTTTTATCATGGCTGCTGCTGCTGCTAAGTCGCTTCAGTCGTGTCCAACTCTGCGACCCCATAGATGGCAGCCCACGAGGCTCCCCCGTCCCTGGGATTCTCCAGGCAAGAACCTTGGAGTGGGTTGCCATTTCCTTCTCTAGTGCATGAAAGTGAAAAATGAAAGTGAAGTCATGTCCGACTTCTAGCGACCCCATGGACTGCAGCCTACCAGGCTCCTCTGTCCATGGCATTTGCCAGGCAAGAGTACTGGAGTGGGTGGCCATTGCCTTCTCCGTTTTATCATGGCAGTTTATACCAACCTGCACATTGAGGATAACTACGAAATCTGGATAAATTTTTTTAAATGAAGTAAAATAAGAATATCTCCTTTTGTGCATCAGAGAGGTGACAAAATAGTGAAAACTCTGTCAAAGAAACTAGAGGAGCTCCTGTGTACAATTTGGTTCATTTGGTGAAACTGAAAGATATTTTATTCCAGTCAAATTTATACTGAGCCACCTGTTTCATGAATAAAATTATAGGTTGTTATCGTCTTTGATTTGAGATGGAGAGATGTTGAGATGAATTTCGATATATCATTTACACAAATCTCTACCTAGGATTTATCTGTAGAGGGAACAGAATAAATTCTGTATATGTATCTTCAGAAGAAAGCCCTTGCTCAACCTGAAAGTTGTTTGGTGATAAAATGTGGGACAAAATATTTCTGAGTACTGTATGTGTGTGTATTTGTACTGAAGTTTTTTTTTAACATACTATTAAGATAAAATAGTGATGCTAACTTTGGATTGTGGACACATTTTCTAAAGTATCAGGAATGAATTCTGATCAGGATTACAAAAATAATTTCCTTTTAAAATAAATAGCACTTTTACTGAAGCTGACTTTCTCTGTCTCCAAGCCAAAGCAATTTGAAACAGTCTGTTTGATAAGTGTCTTCAGTGGAAGAACCCAATTCCTGGTTATGCTGGCTTTCATTGAATCAAAAAAAAAAAAAAAACTCAAAAGATGATCTACCTCTCAAACATAATAAAAGTAACAAAGAAAAGTTGAATCGATAACTATAGAGAGTCTTAGCAAATTTTCTAAAGGAAAATTCTTTATAATTAAGTTTTCAACATTGATGTAATATATATACTTTCCAATTTACCCTCTTCCTTTCAAGAGCATATGCTCTATTCTCAAATTTATTACAGAATTTATATACCCAGCAGGATCCACTTTATCAACCTGTGGTAAACATCGTCATATTTTCAATTTTCTTCCTCAAGATTTAACCTGCCCATACTAACAAGAAGTCCCATCTTTCCTTTTTATATTCTATACCAACCCAGAATTCAGAATTGTACAAGAATTGTGAAACTTTACTCAATCTGTTTGCCTATCTACCTATCTATAAAGTTGCTGTTTTGATATGAATAATATTGACATAGATTTTCAAAGAGAGAAGGTGGTATTTCCTACAGTGAATATGATTTTAACTAGGTTTTTTATATTGGAAAAAAAATAACCAGTGTGATTTTGAATATACATTTGTAATGAACAGAATTTACTTGCTGAATTTCTTTCGACATATTTCCCAGAGCAGAAAATATTCAGTTTTGTTCATTTGTTTTCCCAGACCTTTTTTCCTCAGTTTGTTCATGTAACCATTTCGAATAACAGTTATTAAACTTCTACTATTTACTAGGAACTTATTATTATAATGTGAAAATTTAGAAATTAAAATTATTCTAGAATATGTGCTACCATAAAAATTTATCAACTTGATAAGAGTTGATAAGAATTCTAGTAATTGGTGTGGGTGGCCTCTTCTTTGAAGTATAAAATTGCTTATTCAATTTATACTGAGCCACTTGAATAATATAAATAAAAGATAGTATAAATAAAAGAGAAGCAACAATATATTCTTTCTCTTCTTTTTCCTTTCCTTTACCTATCTCTTTTTTGTAGACTTTGACCTTGATTTTAATAAACATGTAACAAAATATAGCCTCTTATTTATGGCAGATCAAGGTTCTTTTTTTTTTTAATTTTAAAGGTTCACTAAGTATATACGCTTAAAAGAAATAACTTTCTGGAGTAATAAATAGCTAAGTGGAAACTCCTTAGTTAATGCAACTGTCAGCTCAGTTGAAATTCAGCAAAACAAATAAATATTAAAAGTGTTCCCCTCTATCATTGTCAATAATGTGCTGTCCAAAAGAATACTATTTAGCCATAGGAATTTAAAACTGACAGTTGTTTCTCTAATGATAGAAATTTGAACATATACTGGTTATGCTAACGTGAATTTATTTAGATGAATAATTTTTACAATTTAGATATTGGTATTTAATGAAGCATAGTTTATAAAATTGAAAACACTTTAAAATCTCTACTTACAATTCACTTAGCCTGTTGAAAATAAAAGAATCCTAGTGGGATAGTTATTAAGCTATTGTCTTTCAGCGCCAAACACACCTTTTATAGGCTTTGTGATGGTGAGGCTGGGACTGTGAAAACTATTTCCCCTTTGCCAAACTGTTAAATTTTGCCAGTAGGATATACTGGAGAGAGGCCAGAAGGAAGGAAGGAAATAAAAGAAGAAATTGCTGCTTCTAGTTTGTTTTTTTCCTTTTGGAGTCATTCCTGTAAAGCCCTTCCTATGAACAACACCAATTGGTTCCAATCTTTGTCTTTTCTTCCTGCCAACTCCAGATCAGCCTATCATACCCATTAGAGGTGCCAGCAGTGAGCTCACCAGATGGCTGAGTCCCAGAGCCAGGCCCTCATCTGCATACTTCTCTCCTCTGATAATCCCAGGCCCCTCCTCATTCCCCTGTCCCTAGGCAGGGATAGAGTTACTTTCTGGAGCTCCTACTTATGTGTCGCCAGAGGGTTTCCTTTTACTTTTTTTCTTTTAAGCATTTTAATAGCTGTTGCAAAATTCCCTAAGATTTTCTTTGTGTGTGTGTGCTGTGTGCTTAGTCATTTCCAGCTCTTTGCGACCCTATGGACTGTAGCCTGCCAGGCTCCTCTGTCCATGGGATTTCCCAGGCAAGAGTACTGGAGTGGGTTGTAATTTCCTCTTCCTGGGGATTTTCTGACCCAGGAATGGAATCTGAGTCTCCTGCACTGGCAGGCGGATTCTTTACTACTGAGCCATCGGGGATATTAAACATTGCATGTTTATACCACTTGTGATACATATAATATTATCTATTCAAACAGTTAGTAGAATTTCTGTTTTCTGACTAGACCCTGATGAATATAGCTGCTGTTTTATACTGAGTAAGTAGATTTTATAGATTTTGGGTTTTTTTTAATTGTGTAAATATTTTGACTATGTAACACTTAGGATGTACACATCTGAAAGAATGATCACTCCCACCATTGCAAAATTAACAACAATGAGAACTCTTCACAGTATGAAAAATTCACAAATCTTGGAACCCATCAGAGAGCTAAAGTCATAGGAAAACAACTAGCTGATAATCTAGGGATAGACAGGTATGATCAAGAAGAGATGGGGTGAAACTCTGGCCAATGGTGGCCTGTCTATTGGAAAATGAAGAGGCAGATTCAGCAAAAATGTTTAACAAGTACTGCAGGCCAAGTGGGAGAAGGCAATGGCAACCAAACCCCATGGATGGAGGAGCCTGGTAGGCTGCAGTCCATGGGGTTGCTAAGGGTTGGACATGACTGAGCGACTTCACTTTCACTTTCACTTTCATGAATTGGAGAAGGAAACGGCAACCCACTCCAGTGTTCTTGCCTGGAGAATCCCAGGGAAGGGGGAGCCTGGTGGGCCGCCGTCTATGGGGTCGCACAGAGTCGGACACGACTGAAGCGACTTAGCAGCAGCAGCAGCAGGCAAGTGTGGAGTAGCAAGGTCGTATAAACTCTGGAGACCATAGAAACAAGGAAATTTCATGTTCATATGAAATCCATGGACATCACTGGTTGCTCACAATAAAATGATGAGGGCAAGGTGAGAGACCTGAGGAAATGATTCTCATAGACCAAGCCTGAAGGACAGGACAGTAGCCACTCTGGTAAAGGCTCAAAGTCTTATTGGGATCATTCTTTCCTGTCTTTGTTAGAAATAAAAGCCCTAAACAGCTGAGAGAAGGGGAATAAATGCTGTTACTTTAGTCACTGGTGAAAACGTTTGCAACTAGAAGAAATAAACATGAAAAAGTCCTTTACCTATTATTGACGGATAAGGAACACATGCTTGGCTCCAACCTACATGCAGGATTACTGAGAACTTCCACCACTGAGACAGATATGCAGTGTCTAAGATAGATTTAGTCAGAGCAAAAAAAACATGCCCACTCCAGCCCCTTACCTCTAGCCTGACAAAGTAAAAAGTGTTGAATAACAACAGAAACTGAGGCCTATTGGTAGGTAAAAGTCAAGAGCATGGAGAGTAATTTGCTGTGATACTCAGAACAAAAGGAAGACCTGAAGCAATGTCTGAGGGTGCAACAGACATATTACAGGTGGACTTTTCAGCAAACCAAGCCCTACCTTATACACAAGGTGACATTAGAGGGGATTGAAGCCTGTGGTTCACTGTAGGTAACCACAGATATAACAAATCCCTGATCTTGTTTGGCTTCTGATAAGACTAAATCATCTGTCCACACTGAAGATTTCTGCTCATTTCTAAACATAATACACTTCATTTCAATTTCCATGATTATATATAAGATATCTAGCTATCAACAAAAAATTGCAAAGGATACAAAGAGTCAAAGAGAAAAAAAAAATCAAGAGATAAAGCAATCAGCAGGCCATAATTAATTATGAAAGTGATGTTAAAATTATCTAATACCAAGGAACTAAAAAGCCTCTTGATGAAAGTGAAAGAGGAGAGTGAAAAAGTTGACTTAAAGCTCAACATTCAGAAAACTAAGATCATGGCATCCGGTCCCATCACTTCATGGCAAATAGATGGCGAAACAGTGCAAACAGTGTCAGACTTAATTTTGGGGGGGCTCCAAAATCACTGCAGATGGTGATTGTGTCCATGAAATTAAAAGACGCTTACTCCTTGGAAGGAAAGTTATGACCAACCTAGATAGCATATTCAAAAGCAGAGACATTACTTTGCCAACAGAGGTCCATCTAGTCAAGGCTATGGTTTTTCCAGTGGTCATGTATGGATGTGAGAGTTGGACTGTGAAGAAAGCTGAGCACCAAAGAATTGATGCTTTTAACCTGTGGTGTTGAAAAATAAATAAATAAATAAACTGTGGTGTTGGAGAAGACTCTTAAGAGTCCCTTAGATTGCAAGGAGATCCAACCAGTCCATCCTATAGGAGATCAGTCCTGGGTGTTCTTTGGAAGGAATGATGCTGAAGCTGAAACTCCAGTACTTTGGCCACCTCATGCGAAGAGGTGACTTATTGGAAAAGACTCTGATGCTGGGAGGGATTGGCAACAGGAGGAGAAGGGGATGACAGAGGATGAGATGGCTGGATGGCATCACCAACTCGATGCACATGAGTCTGAGTGAATTCCAGGAGTTGGTGATGGACAGGGAGGCCTGGCGTGCTGCAATTCATGGGGTCGCAAAGAGTTGGACATGACTGAGCTACTGAACTGAACTGAACTGAACAACATATTTAAATAATTGTGTATATTTTAAGTGCTTCAGTAGACAAAAACAGACAGTAAGTATAATCATATCAGATGGCTAACTGAAACATAGATACAGAAATTATAATAAAAATTAAGTGAAAATTTTATAAAAATGAGAAACCTAGGTAAAGAGATAAAAAAAAAAAAAAAACTTCAATGGGCTTATTGGTAAACTCAACACAGGGGAGGGGAAAAAAAAATCACTGAACTCAAAGCTAGGCCAAGGAAATTACCCAAACTGAAACACAAAGTGATAAAAAAAGAAAAAACATTAAACCAGGAGAGAGCATCCAGGAACTATAGAACAATATCAAATATATGGGTATTTAGAACCTCAGCAGGAAAACTGGGAAGAAGGAATATTTAAGTAATTAATGGTCAATTATTTTTCAAAATTAGTAAAAGATACCATAGATTCAAGAAGCTCAGGCGATGCCAAACAGAGTAAATAAAAACAACAACCATCTAGACAACATATTTAAAGTCCTAAAGTCAGTGTTAAACAGATATTCTTGAAGGAACCAAAGGAAAAAAGGTAACAAAAGAGAAACAAAGAAAAGGATTTCAACAGCTGTAGGACAATGGGAAAATCTGTTTTAAAAAAGTTTTATTTTATATTGGGATATAGTTGATTTGCAAATTTGGAAAACTCAGCAGTGGCCACAGGACTGGAAAGGTTAGTTTTCATTCAAATCCCAAAGAAGGGCAATGCCAAAGAATCTTCAAACTGCAATATAATTGCACTCATTTCACATGCTAGCATGGTTACATTCAAAATCCTTCAAGCTAGGCTTCAGCAAAACATGAACCAAGAACTTTCAGATGTACAGCCTGGGTTTCAGAAGGGGCAGAGGAACCAGAGATCAAACTGCAAACATTTGTTGGACCATAGAGAAAGCAAAGGATTTCCAGAAAATATCTGCTTCTGTTTCATTGACTAAGCTAAAGTTTTTGACTGTGTGGATCACAACAAACTGTGGAAAATTCTTAAAGAGATGGGAATACCAGACCATCTTACCTCTCTCCTGTATGCCAGTATGAAACCTGTATGCCAGTCAAGAAACAACAGTTAGAATTGGACATGGAAAAATAGACTGGTTCAAAATTGGGAAAGGAGTATGACAAGGCTGTATATAGTCACCCTGCTTATTTAACTTATATTCTGTGTACATCATGTGAAATATAAAGCTGGATGAATCACAAGCTGAATCAACATTGCCAAGAGAAATATCAACAGCCTCAGATGTGCAGATGATACTACTCTAATGGCAAAGTGAAGAGGAACTAAAGAGCCTCTTGATGAGGGTGAAAGAGGAGAGTGAAAAAGCTGGCACAAAACTCAACATTCAAAAAATGAAGATCATGGCATCTGGTCTCATCACTTCATGGCAAATAGAAAGGGAGAAAGTGGAATCAGTGACAGATTTTATTTTCTTGCGCTCCAAAATCACTGCAGATGGAAACTGCAGCCATGAAATTAAAAGATGCTTGCTCCTTGGAAGGAAATATGACAAACCTAAACAATGCATTAAAAAGCAGAGACATCACTTTGCTGACAAAGGTCTGTAGTCAAAGCTGTGGTTTTTCCTGTAGTCATGTATGAATATGTGTTAGTTTCTCAGTTGTGTCTGATTCTTGGCAACCCCATGGACTGTAGCCCATCAGGCTCTGCCCATGGGATTCTCCAGGCAAGAATACTGGAGTGAGTTATACTTCCCTTCTCCAGGGGTCCTTCCTGACCCATGGACTGAACCTGAGTCTCCTGCATTGCAGGAAGATTCTTTATCATCTGAACCACCTGGACCATAGAGAAGGCTGAGCGCTGAAGAATTGATGTTTTTGAATTGTAATGCTGGAGAAGACTCTTGAGAGTCCCTTGGGCATCAAGGAGCTCAAACCAGTCAATCCTAAAAGAAATCAACCCTGAATTTCCATTGGAAGGACTGTTGTTGAAGCTGAAGCTCCGATACTTTGGCCACCTGATGCAAAGAAGCGCTGACTCGATGGAAAAGATCTTCATGCTGGGAAAAATTGAAAGCAAAAGGAGAAGCAGGCAGCAGAGGATGAGATGGTTGGATGGCCTCACTGACTCAATGGACATGAATTTGAGCAAACTCTGGGAGATAGTGGAGGACAGAAGAGCCTGGAGTGCTAGAGTCCATGAGGTTGCAAAGAATCAGACATGACTTAGCAACAGAACAAAAACAACATAGTAGATTAACAATGTCATGTTAGTTTCAGGTGTACAGCAGTGATTCAGTTACTAAGACTTGTTCAACTCTTTGCGACCCCATGGACTGTAGCATGCCAGGCTCCTCTGTCCTCCACTATTTCCTGGAGTTTGCTGAAATTCAAGTTCGTTGAGTCAGTGATACTAACATATACATACATCTATTCTTTTTCAGATTCTTTTCCCATGTATGTTATTACAGCATATTGAGAATTTCCTATGGTATATAGTAGATCCCTATTGATTATCTATTTTATATATAATAGTGTGTATATTTTAATCCCAGCCTCTATTTTACCCCTCCTCCCCACCTTTCCTTTTGGTAACCATAAGTTTGTTTTACAAGTCTGTGAGTGTGTTTCTGTTTTTGTAAATAAGTTTATTTGCATCATTTTTAGATACCATATATAAACTATATCATACAATATTTGTCTTTCCTGTCTGACTTACTTCGCCTAGAATGATGATCTCTCAGTTTATCCAGGTTGCTGCAAAAGCATTATTTCATTCTTTAATGGCTGAGTAATATTCCACTGTATATCTATACCACATCTTCTTTAACCATTCATCTGTCGATGGACATTTAGGTTGCTTCCATATCTTGGCTCTTGTTAACACTTCTGCAAAGAATATTAGAGTGCATGTATCCATTTAAATTATGGTTTTCTCTGGATATATGCCTAGGAGTGGGATTGCTGGATAATACAGTAGCTCTATTGTTAGGTTTTTAAGGAACCTCCATACTGTTCTCCATAGTGGTTATAGAAACAGTGTGGAGATTCCTTAAAAAACTGGAAATAGAACTGCCTTATGATCCAGCAACCCCACTGCTGGGCATACACACTGAGAAAACCAGAAGGGAAAGAGACACGTGTACCCCAATGTTCATCGCAGCACTGTTTATAATAGCCAAGACATGGAAGCAACCTAGATGTCCATCAGCAGATGAATGGATAAGAAAGCTGTGGTACATATACACAATGGAGTATTACTCAGCCATTAAAAAGAATACATTTGAATCAGTTCTAATGAGGTGGATGAAACTGGAGCCTATTATACAGAGTGAAGTAAGCCAGAAGGAAAAACATAAATACAGTATACTAACGCATATATATGGAATTTAGAAAGATGGTAACAATAACCCGGTGTACGAGACAGCAAAAGAGACACTGATGTATAGAACAGTCTTATGGATTCTGTGGGAGAGGGAGAGGGTGGGAAGATTTGGGAGAATGGCAATGAAACATGTAAAGTATCATGTGGGAAACGAGTTGCCAGTCCAGGTTCGATGCATGATGCTGGATGCTTGGGGCTGGTGCACTGGGACGGCCCAGAGGGATGGTATGGGGAGGGAGGAGGGAGGAGGGTTCGGGATGGGGAACACATGTATACCTGTGGCGGATTCATTTTGATATTTGGCAAAACTAATACAATTATGTAAAGTTTAAAAATAAAATAAAATTGGAGAAAAAAAAAATAAAAAAAATTAAAAAAAAAAAAGAAATTTATGTTCCCACTAACAGTATAGGAGAGTTCTCTTTTCTGTACACTCTCTCCAACATTTATTGTTTGTAGATTTTTTGATGGTGGGCATTTTGGTGTGAAGTGATACTTCATTGTAGTTTTGATTTGCATTTCTCTGACAATTAAAGATTTTGAGCATCTTTTCATGTGCTCTTTCACCATCTGTAAGTCTTCTTTGTACAAAAGTCTTTTTAGATATTCTGGGAAAAAAATGTCAAAAAAGAATTCTATGCCTAGCAAAACAGCTTTCAAAACTGATGAAGAGATAAGGTAGAGAGGGGAAAATATGTTATGCTTGTTAAGGAGGTTTGCTTTACATATAGAGTCATGAGAAAAATAAAAGTATGCAACAAGAGTCAGTTCTTTGATGCATTCTTGTGAATTTAAGCAAAGAGAAAGAATCTTGCCTACTTTTGAAGCTTTTTCTATTGTCTGTAAACTAATTTAATGGTAGTATCTAAAGAACAAGATGCTTCAGAGAGAGAAGTAATATTTCAGTGAATATAAACTTTTCTACACTTCTGAAAGCAATAGAATCCCAAGAGAAATCTCTTATTTGGAGAGAATGTTTGAAGATTGTGAACGGCTAGACCACTCAGAGAATTATGGGTAGAGGTTTTTGAACTATGGCATTAGACTTCCTCAAAGTCTCCTTTGAGGAAGGATTTATTTTTTTGAAATTTAGTATGTTAAGGAAAATGCAGTTTACTTTTTAAATTTTTTTAAAAAATTTTAAATAAGTTTTATTGGGATATCATTGACTTGCAATGTTGTGTTAGTTTCAGATACACAGCAAAGTGAATCTGTGTGTACACACACACACACACACACACACTCCTTTTTTAGATTCTTTTTCCATGTAGGCCATTACAGAGTATTGAGTAGAGTTCTCTGTGCTATACAGCAGATCCTTATTATTTATCTATTTTATATATAGTAGTATGTATATGTCAGGCCCAGTCTCCCAATTTATCACTCCTTCCCTGTCCCCTGGTAAGCATAAGTTAGTTTTCTACATCTGTGGCTTGACCTCTGTTTATGTAAATATTTTCATTTGCACCCCTTTTTTATTCCACATATAAGCAATGTGATACTTTCTTTCTGTGTTGGACTTACTTCATTCAGTGTGACAATCTCTAGATCCATCCGTGTTGCTGCAAATGGCAATTTTTTGTTCTTTTCTATGGCTGAGTGATATTCCATTATATATATGTACCACATCTTCTTTATCCACTCCTCTATTGATATTTAGGTTGCTTTCATTACCTGGCTATTGTAGATAGTGCTGCAACGAACATTGGGGTGCATGTGTCTTTTTGAATTATGGTTTTCTCTGGGTATATGCCCAGGAGTAGGATTGCTGGGTCATATGATAGTTCTATTTTTAGTTTTTAAAGGACACTCCATATTGTTCTCCATGGTAGCTGGAGAACATTCCCACCAACAGTGTGGGAGGACTCCCTTTTCCAAGAAGGAGACTCTGAATAATTTGAAAATGTTAGGTAAATCTTCAGGGGTGTGGACAGAAAGGAAGGTGGATAAATTAATCCAGATCTCTGAGAAAGCTATTTGATTATATTAGAGTGAGAATGGCTGTTTCCATAACCTGATTTTCCCATTGTTTGTGTCCATATCTGGGCCTTGGCATGTGTGTTTATATTTTCAACTTCCTTGTCCTTACTCATTTTATGAACTAAAAGCATGTCTAGCTTAATTCAAGTCATAAGATAAAACCTTGGAATACTATTAAGTATTGGCTTCTCTGTCCTAGATATATGTTTCAGTTATTAATTGCTGTATAAAAACATCACCCTAGAACTTACTGACTTAATATTTATTGTTTTTTAAAGATTTTATTATTTCAAATTCAAGGAGGTTCTTTTACTCCTTGTGACATTGGTTGAAATCACTGCCACTGCCATTTACCTTGCAGCTCTACCAAAAAGTCTAAGAAAGCTTTATTGATACATTTGATACGTTCTTCATCTCCACTTAGACTCTCTGTTTATCTGTTCTCCCCTCATTCAGTAGAACATCACCGTTTTCTGTTCAACATAGTGGCTGACTTTTCTAGAAAGAGAGCAGAACCTGCTAGGCCCCTTAAAGACTAGACCTAGAAGAGGCACTGCATCATTTCTGCTGTAGTCTGCTAATAAAGGGAAGGTGAGTAGACTGCTTTTTAATGGTTAGAAAAGCATGTGTGTGGGTGTGCAGGAGGAAAGGAACTAATGGCAGCCATCTTTTAAGACTGTGCACTAGAAAGTACAAGTGATTCTGGTGACAAAAATAAAACTGGCTCACCCCACTAAAGTGAGAGGGTCCTCAGAAGAACCTCAGTCATTACTCCACATTGCTTCAGGGAACAGTCTAGTGTTATCCCTGTTGGAAGGTAGAATGGAAAAGGAATTGACGAGCTTCAGCTGTGACAGAAAACTAGGCACTATCATATTCTGTAGTTTTGTTTTGAATATAATCATACAGGAACATTCAGCAGTCTGAGGATTCTCCAAGAGCCTGTTTGTAAGTAATTGATAACCTGCTGTGGTGTTTAAATGTTTGTGTCAACTTGTCTGAGCTTAAGAATGCCCAGATAGTTGACAAAACATTATTTTTGGATGTGTCTATGAAGTTGTTGCCTGAAGAGATTAGCATTCAAATTGGCAAAACAAGTAAAGTAGATTGCCTTCCCCAGTGTGGACGGGCATCGCTCGGTCCACTGAGGGCCTAAACAGAACACCAAGAAGGGTGAATTCACTTTTAGTTTAAGCTGGGACATCCATCTTCTCTGCTCTTGGACATCAGAGCTTCTGGTTCCTGTGCTCTCTGGACCCAGACTGAACTACACCACTGGCTTTCTTGGTTTTCCAGCTTGCAACAGGAGATCTTGGGACTTCTGGGCCTCCAGAATTGCATGAGATAATCCCTGCGTTTCTCTCTCTCCCTCTCCCCCTTCCTCCATCCCTCCATAAATACATACACACACAGAGAGACACCCATTGGTTGGTTCTCTTCCTCTGGAGAAATCTGGCAAATACATTTGCCTATTAACCAGCTCTTCTTCTAGTAAGGATCTGGTTAAAATGCTTGTAGGATATTGTATAGGCTTTTAAGTATACACTGGACTTAAGATTTAACACTTAAATTTGAATATTATCTCCTCAATTTTTATGCATCCTCTATATGTTGCTACTCCCAACATATTAAAAAATGTTAAGGGCGACACTAACCAAGTGCTGATTTATACAGTATGACTTGGCTGATCTACATATGGGTCAAATTTATCATTACCTGGATCTATCTTGTTTTGTTTCTTTTCCTATCGTGGCCAAACAGATGCTAACTATTTGCTCTCAGATGGATATAGACCACTGTGATAATATTGCTAAGTAGTATAGAGATGTTTCAGGAAATCTTCTTGAAACCAGAGATTCACTTAAATTGGAGTACACTGGTAACAGGACATACAGTTTACATACAATGAAAATAGAAAATTAAAATATAGGGGAACCATAAGCAAAACTTTTTGAATTTAAGAAATTAAGTCTAATTCCTCTTTTAAAATAATCATTCCCCCAAAAAATTTAATAAATAAATAAATAAATAAAATAATCATTCCCTAAATCTATTTATTGACTTTTAGGTTATACTTGAAATAATCTAAATATTCTTTTGCTTCATTTAATTACATTGGGTTTTATTTTTTTAGGCTTGCATCATCTAAATTTGATCAATTTAGTGCAAATCTTGCCTTCAGTAGAGAAGATAATTTGGTAAAATGGTGTGTTAGCTCATGGGTTTTGACATCTTAAAAGGACTTAAAATTATGCCTGTCTGAGAATTGTGTACATGGCTTCGCAGACATCTTCTCTAATTATATATGTTTTCTTTCCTTTTGTTAGAAGCCTGTTTTGATATTTTAAAGTGTCTAGAACATGATATTTGCTCATTAAAATTCCATTGAGTGGTTATTTAAGAACACCTTCTTTTCTTCAATGTATTATATTTAAAAGTGAAGTGATAAAAAAAAAATAAAAATAAAAGTGAAGTGATAATACCTCTGGGGGCAGAATTATATAAATCCATCAGAAAATAACCATCTCATGTAAGGGAAACTTTTCTGATCTATCTTCAAAGCAACCTCACTATCACTGTTCAAATAATTTGTGAAAAAATATATTTTTCAAACTGTGTAACCAAAAACCTATTTTATTGACTGTCTCACTATTTGACCAAGGTTGTAAAAGTGAAGTAGCAGAAGGGTGGTTAAGGGAACGTTTACAGAAATTACTGAGAAATTATCTTAGAGCTCTAAGAGTCTACTAAAATACTTAAAAGAACTATTGACTGGCACATCAGATGAGTATTACCAGTATTAGCTGACTATATTTTATTTATTCAATAAGTTTATGCTTTTAAGGTTATCCTTAAAAAAAAAATGAAGTTACCCTACTATATTATTCTTTAAAGGTTTGGTGTTGAATTTAAATTCAAGAGAAATGTATATGCCACCATATATTGCTTTTTAAATTGAGGCATAATTGAATTTGATATGGAAAGGAGATGATGATTTCATTTTCTAACTAACAACTAGTTGATTACATACAGATATTTTCCACAACAACCTTTCTTCTCCTAAAATTGCAGGAAGTGGGAAAGTCAGGTTTGTCATATTTTATCTAGAAATACTGGAAGAAGAAAATTGGTTTATCTATGAAAAACCGTTTGTCACTAGATTGTTTTATTGAAATGCCAATTCAGAGTTCAGGTTTTTGATCTTTACTCCCATTTTTGACCACATATATATGCAAATAAAAAGAACATGAAACCATTTCTCTTACTGTTTCCAACATCTAAATGCAAACTGTTACTTTGAGTCCATCCACATTTCTTTTCAACTCCCTTAATCGTTCATGAAATTTAAATGGAAAAGCTTCATCTTGAATACTACAATGTGAGTTTGCATTATTTAAAATTAATTTATATTTCAAAAATTTCTATATACAGTCTGGTGCTTGAATTTTTCATAGGAAGTTCACTATAAAAAGTGAAGAGTGGACTTAATTCTAACATCCAGATAAGGTTTGAAAACAAGTTTATGTGCAGAAGATACACAGTTAAAAGGACACCTATTATTCTATCTCATTATTGAAAGTAACAGTTGCTAGATAAGTCAGGTTGCATTGAATTTATAAACAGCATTGTGGAAGATACAGAGGGTTGGTCAGGACATGAAATTAGGTCACCTTAATTGGAGAAGGAAATGGCAACCCACTCCAGTGTTCTTGCCTGGAGAATCCCAGGGATGGGGGAGCCTGGTGGGCTGCCATCCATGGGGTCGCACAGAGTCGGACACAACTGAAGCGACTTAGCAGCAGCAGTAGCAGCAGCAACAGCAACCTAGGGACATAAAGCGTGTTATCACAACAGTCACACATCAGCACTTCTCTGCTTCTGATTTGACTGTCCCCAAACTGCCCTTTCAAAGCATATCTCCGCTATGGTTTGCAAGCTAGTCTTCTGGAAATCAATACGGTATCAAAAATTTTCCTGCTCTCTTGACCTGGGTAGTTACTGATGCAGGCTGAAAAAGTTGCCAGTGCTCAGTGCTAGAGACCAGATTTCAGGTTGACAGTCACTAATACCTAATGTAATGTCTGCTAACATACAGGCCAAGACTTCTATGTCTGCCCTTAACAGCTGAAAGCACAACACAGACCAGTGTCGAGAGATGTTTGTCCTGTTCCTGAAACCATCAGCACTTAATACTACTGTCATTTCACTTTCTAAATTCCCAGCTGATTGAATCTGGACATGCTCTTTTCTCATAGGCTCTTTGCCTGAGGACTGAGGCATGAGTCCATGCAGCCTTGAACCAAGGGGTTAGACTAATGGAGAGCTACAATGACTACATGTCCCTTCTTGTTTGACACACGGCATTTTTATTTTGCACCAACGCTTAAATTTTGATTCTCATTTCTCATGTAGTGAACTATTTTTTTTTAGTAGATTCTTTAATAACTTATGAAAACTGAACTCTCAGAATTTCAATCTTTAGTCTTCTGAAACATTAAGATATATCCAATTTCAATGAGAAACTGGAAATTGGGCACAAGTTTGTTTTTTAAATTTTTATTGAAATATAATTGATTTACATTATTGTGCTAGTTTCAGGCATCCAGTAACGTGATTCAGTTATACATACATATTTATGAATATATGTATTCTTTTTTTATACTCTCTTCCATTATAGGTTGTTACAAAATAGTAAGGATGGCTCCCTGTGTTATTCAACAGGTCATTGTTGATTTTGTATTTCATACACAGCAGTGTGTATACTTTAACCTGGGATTCCCAGGTAGTGCTAGTGGTAAAGATTCTGCCTGCCAATGCAGGAGACTTAAGAAACATGGGTTCTCTCCCTGGGTCAGGAAGATTCCCTAGAGGAAGGCATGGCAACCCACTCCAGTATTCTTGCCTGGAGAATCCCATGGACAGAGAAGCCTGGTGGGCTACAGTCCATAGCATCACAAAGAGTTGGATACAACTAAAGCCATTTAGCACACAACACATACTTTAATCCCAAATTCCTAATTTATCCCTCTCCGTCGGTCCCCTTTGGGGACCATAGTTTTTTTGTTTTTTTTTTCCCCTATGTCTGTGAGTCCATTTCTGTTTTATAAATAGGTTCATTTGTATCCTTTCATTTACGATTCTACATGTAAGCGATATCATATTTGTCTTTCTTGGCACAAGTTTTAATTAATGTCTGAAACTCCAGTACTTTAGACACCTCATGCGAAGAGTTGACTCATTGGAAAAGACCCTGATGCTGGGAGGGATTGGGGGCAGGAGGAGAAGGGGACGGCAGAGGATGAGGTGGCTGGATGGCATCACTAACTCGATGGATGTGAGTCTGATTGAACTCCGGGAGTTGGTGATGGACAGGGAGGCCTGGCGTGCTGCGATTCATGGGGTCGCAAAGAGTCAGACACGACTGAGTGACTGAACTGAACTGAACTGATTGCTAAATATTAAAGACACTTTTAAAGTAATTTTTCTTTTTTTTTCTCTTTTTTACTATTTATGTTGAAGGGGACTATTGTGTAAAAGAGAGGAAAATAGCATCGCACTGTATCAATTTTATTAATCTTTTGGCCCAAAGTCATTTTATAATCTGAAGGTAGTAAAAAGCTCTAGTAGAAGCCTTTCTCTAGAGATATGAATAAACAGTGTCTGTTGCTAAAGCAGGTATATTCTGATCTGTTATGTAGTATTTTTACTAAGAAATTTTTTAAAAAGGCAAATGCATTATAGTCAGGGTTTTCCAGAGAAATAGACCATTAAGATAGATAGATACATAGATATATCCTAGATGGATTCTTATATATGTATATAAGGAATTTGTTTTCATGATTATAGACGTTCCAAAATTCACAGCTGGGGATCCAGGAGAGCCAGAAATCTATTTCTAGTCTGAGTCTGAAGGCCTGAGAATCAGGAGAGCTTATGTTGTAAGTTCCATTCCAAGGGCAGGAAAAGATGGATGCCCCAGCGCAAGCAGGCAGTCAGGCAGGCAGGCAGGCAGGCAAAGTTCATTCCTGCCCAGTATTTTTGTTCTATTCAGAGCTTCAGTTGATTGGATGAGGCCAAGCCACGTGAAAGGGGGCAATCTGCTTTACTCAGTCTACAGATTCAGATGTTAATCTCCAACAGAAACACCTTCACAGACATACCCAGAATAGCATTTGGCCAATATCTTGACATCCTGTGTCAGATTGACACATAAAATTCATCACTGCAGGAATTCGACTTTCTGTGTAAATATGGGAGACCATCTACTCAACCTAACGCTGCCTGAGGGTTTTGCACAGGAGTGGCTACAGAACTCACTTTTTACAAGAGGGCTGCTGTTTTATTTAGGAAGGCAAAAACAACTCCAAAGGACATTTTAGTTAGGCAAAAGTAATGCCTTGATCTTAATTCTGAAAGGCAATATTGAAACACTTTTGAAGTTTTTATCTTCATGGAAAGTGTAGGGCTTCTACAGAGATACTGACCAAGGAAGATTTCTTTCTTTGTTTTTCATTGTACAAAACAAAGAGTTGGATGGATGAACTTTGAAAATATTATGATAAATGAGAGAAAACAGACACAAAAGACTACATATTGTATGATTACATTTATATGAAATATACAGAGTAGACAAATCCATGCTGCTGCTGCTGCTGCTAAGTTGCTTCAGTCATGTCCAACTCTATGCGACCCCATGGACTGCACCCTACCAGGCTCCTCTGCCCATGGGATTTTCCAGGCAAGAGTACTGGCGTAAGGTGCCATTGCCTTCTCTGGACAAATCCATAGAGAAAGATAATTCATAGTTGTTGCGGGCTGAGGAAAATGAGGTTGCCTTTTGGTGTGATGAAAAGTTCTGGAATCAGATAGCAGTGATCATTGCACACAATTGTAAGTGTCTACATAAACAGATTGTATACTTTAAAGTGGCTAAGATGAGAAATTTTGTGTTAAATGAATTTTGCCACAGTATAAAACAAAACCAATGAATTAAAAATAACAAGCCAAAAATTCCCATAATAAGTTAAGAATCTGGGCTCCTAGGAGTGAGTTCAGAGTCCAAAGAATTTATTTCGCCTCCTGGGAAGTAAACTGGGTTCTACATCATGGTGAAAGTAGAGCTTAAGTGAGAGAAACCAAGCAGGTAACTCCCCATGAAGGGATTTGGCAAACTGATTTCTTTTACTTTTTATTTTATATTGGAGTGTAGCCAATTAATAATGTGTGACAGTTCAGATAGAGAGTAAAAATACTCAACCATACATATACCTGTATGCATTCTCCCCCAAACCCCCCTCCCATCCAGGCTGCCACATAACATGGAGCAGAGTTCCCTGTGCTTAACAGTAGGTCCCTGTTTGTTATCCATTTTAAATATAGTAGTATGTACATGTAGATCCCAAACCCTTCCCCCATCCTTCCCCCTGGCAACCATAAGTTCGTTCTCTAAGTCTGTGAGAATTCTAAGTTTTGTGAATAAGTTC
Organism: Bos indicus x Bos taurus; assembly: GCF_003369695.1. NCBI lineage: Eukaryota > Metazoa > Chordata > Mammalia > Artiodactyla > Bovidae > Bos > Bos indicus x Bos taurus. Next base: position 20,559,237 of record NC_040103.1, on the reverse strand, counting down.
ATTTGTATCATTTCTTTTTAGAGTCTGTATATAAAGGATGTCATATAATATCTCTCTTTCTGGCAAACTGATTTTGTCAGAAGTAATATCAAAGACAATTTTGATTCTCAAATTTTGCATAACATATGTCTCCAAAACTTAGTGGCTTAAAACAACAGCTGTCATTCCTCATGATTCTGTCAGTTGGTCGAGTGGTTCTTCTATTCAACCAGGTGTCCCTGGGATCACACATGCAGTTGCACTCATTTGGGAGATGCATGGGTCTAGACAGTCAGAAAGATCTCTCATACACTTAGGGGCCAAGGTGGTGTCTGCGGGCTGGGGCTCTTCCACTTTCCTTCACATAATGACTCCTTCCCTATGGTGAGTCATCCTCCGGGATAAATGATCTCACTTTGTAGCTGGATAGTTTGGGTTTTCTGACAACATGGTATTAATAGCTGAGTTTCAAGAAAGTGGAAGCTAAAGGTCTCCTTAAAGCAAGGCCCAGAACTAACACCACATCACTTCCAAGACATTTTATTGGTCAAAGCACACCACAGATTGTGTTCATATTTAAGGGGAGAGGAAGTAGAATGCATCTATTCATGAGAAGAGCAAGGAGGAAGTGTTTAGTGCTCATTTTTGGAGAATATCTGCTACAAATATCCTGTTTTTTTTATGTTTTCCTTCTTTGCCTTGTAATTTCATCCCTAAACCTTCAACATAGTGAGTTAACATTATGAAGATTTTTGTTGGCTGTGCTTTGAAGAATCAAGGATGTGTCAGTGTTCATTCTGGATGTAAGGAGAAAGAGCGAAAGGGCTGTCAGCAAAAAGGGACCTTCAAGAAAATGGAAAGTATATCTGGGGGACAATAACTAGCAAATACAATAAATAAAAAGTGTAATACATTGATGGAGCATGCAAGTAACTTGAAAAGATTCTTTAGAGAAACTGGAGCACATCATTAAAGATTTTCCTCATTAATTCAGATTTGAAGCCCATACTAAGTTGGGGGTTTTAAATAGGAAGAATGACTCTGAAGAATGTAGGATCATACATTACATGGGACATCAAAGATCTAAACCTACTTCAGCTGGACGTCAGAGAAGAGGCGACTACCAAAAGGGTAGAAGTCCCAATGGAATAATGATGATTATCTCATCCTGATTCAGAGTGCTGTACATTGAATGAATAGCAACTGTTTCTGTGATTCCAACCAGCTATAACTGTTATTATTTTGAATATTATTATGATAAGAGAGGAGTATCATGAGTGGAATACATATATTTCAGAGAAGTAATATAAGTAGATGTTTGGAATTGAGAATTGGATTGGGAAAAATATATGTATGTATATATGTATATTTGTTGTTCAGTCACTCAGTTGTGTCCAACTCTTTGTAACACCATGGACTATAGCACACCAGGCTTGTGTCCTTCGCCATCTCCCAGAGCTTGCTCAAACTCCTGTTCATTGAATCAGTGATGCCATCCAACCATCTTATCCTCTGTCATCCCCTTCTCTTCCTGCCTTCAATTTTCTCCAAAATCAGGGCCTTTTTGAATAAGTTGGGTCTTCCCATCAGGGGGCCAAAGTATTGGAGTTTCAGCATCATATCTTCCAATGAACATTCAGGGTTGATTTCCTTAGGATTGACTGGTTTGATCTCTTTGCAGTCCAAGGAACTCTCAAGAGTCTTTTCCAACACCACAGTTCAAAAGCATTAATTCTTTGGCACTCAGCCTTCTTTATAGTCAGTTCTCATATCCATACATAACTCCTGGAAAAATATTAGCTTTGACTAGACAGACCTTTGTTGGCAAAGTAATGTCTCTGCTTTTCAATGTGCTATCTAGGATTGTCATAGCTTTTTTTTCAAGGAACAAATGTCTTTTAATTTCATGGCTGCAGTCACTATCTGCAGTGATTTTGGAGCCCAAGGAAATAAAGGCTCTGTTTACATTGTTTTCTCACCCATTAGCCATGAAGTGATGGGACCGGATGCCAAGATCTTAGTTTTCTGAATACTGAGTTTTAAGTCAGCTTTTTCATTCTTCTCTCCCACCTCCATAAAGAGGCTCTTTAGATCCTCTTCACTTTCTGCCATAAGGGTGGTGTCAACTGCATATCTGAAGTTATTTATATTTCTCCTGGCAATCTTGATTCCAGCTTCACCTATGTATACATATATTTTATTTTCTGGATACTCATCCTAATTAGGACAAAGGACAAACAGCACTTATTCCTGATTTATACCTTAATTCATATTGATCCATCACATAGAGTACATTCTTCTTTGTATTTCAGTGGTTAAAACAGACTCTGCTGAAGAGCCTAAGATTTTACTTTCTAATAAGCTTTCCTTAGAACATATATCTATCATCCCATACTACAAGGAAATTAGTCTTGGAAAACATTGAAAAAAATTCCTAAATATAGAATTTAGAAGGGAATTATGATCAAGAACAGATTTTAGTTTAAATATTTGGGTAATAATAGTATTATTATCCTTCATTCTTAGTTTTTATAATAATAGACACACTATCTTTTCAATTATTGAGGCTAAGATAATACAGTGACATTTTAGTTTAGAGATATATGAATGCAAACAAAATAGTAGTTTAATGGTATATTAGTAATTTATATGACATAATTTTGCTTTGTATGTATTCATTTATCATTAATTTCTGGAGTGCAGAAAAAGAAATTTATGCTATTTAATTTTAAAGTAACAGTGTCAATCATCTATATATAATAGAATTAGTATGTTTATTTTAAAGGAGACTGTACCTTAAAATCTAGAAATGGTATGAGCCCTTTATTAGAAACACAAATTTGTCTTATTAAGAAAGGATTATGTGGTAATCTTTTACTTTCAAAATGAGATTTCTGAAATGGTCTCTATGGATAGGAGAACTATCTCCGAATTCAAGTTACATAAAACATCTATCAGTAATAAAATTCACCACTACAGAATAAGCACAGGCCATCAGAAGAAACAGTGGCCATCAAGCTGGAACAGGGAGACAACAGCCCCCTTCTGTCTAATATTAAACCTAAGATTGAGGGGAGACTGCTAGAGTGGTGAAAGGTAAATTGGGCATTAGGAATGGGAGGTGGGGCGGAGGTAATTTATCAACTTGAATGAAGATCTTTACATATTTTAATAATCTGTGTGATTATATGATACATATTTGAATTTCAGTTCTGACTTTTATTTCCTCCTATTTAACCAATTTTATACATTGAGGACCTAGCTTGCAGTTTAATAGCAAAGAATAAAATCAAGTTTCTGTTTATTGAAATAGCTAATATCTAGCTGGAGGAGGATGCTAAAATACCTAGAAAATCAAATACATTTTATATTTAAGTGTAAATTGTTGAAAGTAGATTTAAAGTCTATTTTAAAAATTTTATTGGAGTATAGCTGATTTATAATGTTGTGTTAATTTCAGGTGTATAACAAAGTGAATGTTATACATATATGTATATCTACTGTTTTATAAGATTCTTTTCCTATATAGGCCATTATTGAGTAGAGTTACCTGTGCTATACATGTTCTTATTAGTTACCTATTTTACAGGTAGTAGTCATCAGCTCTGATCAGTTCAGTCACTCAGCCATGTCTGACTATTTGTGACCCCATGGATTGCAGCACACCAGGCTTCCCTGTCCGTCACCATCTCCCACCAGTGGTCTAGGATCTGGTCCCATCACTTCTCCACTCCCTCACTAGCTTTTATTGTTTGTAGATTTTTTTGATGGTGGCTATTCTGACTTGTGTGAGGTGATACCTTATTGTAATTTTGAGTTGCATTTCTCTAATAATTAGTGATGTTGGATATCTTTTCATGTTCCTTTGGCCATATTAAAGCATTATGTAAATAAGAGAAGAGTGAGATCTCTGTGGCTGGAAGTAATGGGGAATAGGGAAGTTACCCTGAAGGAGTTTAAACTTGAGCTCAGATTGAGCAGACAGCAGAGTATAAAATCCCAAGCATAGAAAGGATAAGTAGAACTTTTCTCAGCTAACAAGAATGGATCACTAACAGAAGAGAAATGTTCATGCCTTCAGAGAGTACAGAAGCCATCTGTTGAATGGTCTGTGGAGGGTACTAATAGCTTATGTGTCTGACATGTTAATTCATTATTTTGGACCCTGGATATCAAATCAATGTATTTTAAATTCTATTATCAACTAATCTGTAGGACATATTTGGTCTAAAATTGAGCTCATTCCTTCCAGATCCCAATTGTTGTTGTTCAGTGGCTCAGTCACGTCCAACTCTTTGCGACCCCCGTGGACTGCAGCACTCCCAACTTCCCTGTTCTTCACCATCTCCCAGAGTTTGTTCAAACTCATGTCCATTGAGTAGATGATGACATCCAATCATCTCATTCTCTGTTGTCCCCCTATCCTCCTGCCTTTAATTTTCCCCAGCATCAGAGTCTTTTCCAATGAGTCGGCTCTTCAAATCAAGTGGCCAAATTATTGGAGCTTTAGCTCCAGACTGCAATTATTTCAGTTCAATTACTCAGTCCTGTCTGACTCTCTGAAACCCCATGAAATGCAGCACGCCAGGCTTCCCTGTCTATTACCAACTCCGGGGTTTTGCTCAAACTCATGTCCATTGAGTCTGTAATACCGTCCAACCATTTCATCCTCTGTCATCCCCTTCTCCTGTTTTCAATCTTTCCCAGCATCAGGATCTTCTCAAATGAGTTAGTTCTTCACATCAGGTGGCAAAAGTATTGGAATTTCAGCCTCAGCCTCCGTCCTTCCAGTGAATATTCAGGCCTGATTTCCTTTACAACTGACTGGCTTGATCTCCTTGCAGTCCAAGGGACTCTCAAGAGTCTTCTCCAACACCACAGTTCAAAAGCATCAGTTCTTCAGCAGTCAGCTTTCTTTATAGTCCAATTCTCACATCCATACATGACCACTGGAAAAACCATAGATTTGACTAGATGGACCTTTGTTGGCAAAGTAATGTCTCTGCTTTTTAATATGTTGTCTAGGTTTGTCATAGCTTTTCTTCCAAGGAGCAAGCATCTTTTAATTTCATGGCTGCATTCACCATCTGCAGTAATTTTGGAGCCAAATAATATAGTCTCTCACTGTTTCCACTTTTTCCCCATCTATTTGCCATGAAGTGATGGGACCAGATGCTATGATCTTAACTTTCTGAAAGTTATGTTTTAAGCCAACTTTTTCACTCTCTTCTTTCACTTTCATCAAGAAGCTCTTTAGTTCTTCTTCTATTTCTGCCATAAGGGTAGTATCATCTGCATATCTGAGGTTATTGATATTTCTCCCAGCAATCTTGATTCCAGCTTGTGCTTCATCCAGCCCAGCATCATGTGATGTACTCTGCATATAAGTTAAATAAGCAGGGTGACAATATACAGCCTTGAAGTACTCCTTTCCCAATTTGGAACCAGTCTGTTGTTCCATATCCGGTTCTAACTGTTGCTTCTTGACCTTCATACAGATTTCTCAGGAGGCAGGTAAGGTGGTCTGGCAGTCCCTTCTCTTGAAGAATTTTCCATGGTTTGTTGTGATCCACACAAAGGCTTTGGCCTAGTCAATAAAGCAGATCCCAATACCCAATATGAAGATCCCAATATGAAAATATCTTCTTGGTTAAAAAAGCCCTCGGAAAAGGGCCACCAGATTCAACTCTTAAAAAGTGGACTTTATAACTGGAGTGATTATGCTTGAAGGGCTGGAATGAATGATTCAGATGTAGAGTTAATTTTTTATTTCTCTGCTAAGTGCAATACCTACTGAGAAGGAAGCACCAAAAGCTTTGTATTTATTCTCTTGTTTGTATTCCTTAAGCAGAAAGAGAAAGAAATAAGAAGCAAAGTCAAGGCTGCAAACAGAAGCAATTAGCCTTGGTTTCATTTTCCATGCCTCAAACTTGCTGTTACAGGATATTTCTGTTTATCCCTCTGAACAACCAATGGTTCAGTGGGTTGTAAAATATTTTTGAGATTAAAAGAATACTTCATTATAACAGGTAGATAAGAATAGATTAAAATATATAGGTTTAAAAATATATATATATAGGTTTTCCTTTAGTCTCTAACAACATCATACCTATGATAATCAAAATTCAAACAGAAGTAATATGCTCTTAAGACTATTATGTTTATCCTATCCATATGTTTAATCTTTATGCAATGGAGGGATCAGTCTCATGACTAAAGACTACATATTAATAGTTAGCTATATAGATTTACAAATATAGACATATTATCAGAAATAGTAATAAGTAGGCTAAGACATACTAAGATTCTTTCTCACTCACAATAAGATGTCTATACTGCTGACCCTCTTTGCCAGCTATTTCTGCATTCCAAGGATCATAAGCAGATTAACAAATCATGGTTGCCTAACCAATCACACAAAATCCAACATAAAGACTGTGACTGTACCAGTTCAAAACAGCTTATTATCAACCTTTCATATTTTCTTTTTAAGTAGCATATAATAAGAGTTGTCTGAATAAGCTGTTCACTGGAAACCTCTCTTTATCTACATTAATCAAAGCATATAGAATCATTAAAAATACATTTATTATCATTTAAGATTAACTGATGGCCTCCCCTGGTAGCACAACTGGTAAAGAATCCACCTACAATGCAGGAGCTCCCAGTTCAATTCCTAGGTTGGGAAGATTCCCTGGAGAAGGGATAGGCTACCTACTCCAGGAGTTGTGGGCTTTCCTGGTGGCTCAGATGGTAAGGAATCCGCCTGCAATGTGGGAAACCTGGATTCAATCCCTGGGTTGGGAAAATCCCCTGCAAGAGGGCATGGCAAGCCACTTCAGTATTCTTGCCTGGAGAATCCCTATGGACAGATGAGCCTGGTGGGCTACAGTCACAAAGATTCAGACTAAACTGAGTGACTAAGCACAGCACAAGATTAATTGATAAAATCAAGGAAACGTGACAGTTTTTCCCTCCCCTCCTTTCTGTCTTTCTTTCTTCCATCCATTTCTTTGTTTTTCTTAAAGTCTAGGAAATCATCTTTGTAATCACTTAGTGCTATGCTTTTCATATCTCTTTCTTCTTTTTTATCAGCCTCAGAAATTTGTTCAAGTGAAATTTTTCTGAGAAGCCCACTATATGAGAGAAAGGAGTGAATAGTTGTTCTGGCTAATGAAAGCAAGCCTTGCATTTCCTATGACTTCATTCAGTATACCTCTCACCCTCTAGTGTGAGTAGAGGGAGGAGATCCTCAAAATTCCTTTGGAGCTTAGCATGAACTCTTCATTGCATATTTTTAAAATCAAAGTATAGTTGATTTACAATGTTGTGTTAGGTTCTGGTATACAGCGCAGTGAATCAATTATATATATAAACACACACATACACATATACATGCACATACATATTCTTTTTTGTATTCTTTTTCAGTATGCTTTAATACAGGATGTTGAAGCTAGTTCCCTGTGCTGTAGAGCAGGATCTTGTTATCTGTTTTTATACATAGTTCTTTGTATCTGTGTGAAAGTGTTAGTTGTTAAGTCATGTCCAACTCTTTGCAACCCCCTGGACTATAGTCCACCAGGCTCCTCTGTCCATGGACTTCTCCAGGCAAGAATACTGGAGTGGGTAGCCATTTCTTTCTCCAAGGAATCTTCCCAACCTCGAGATCAAACACAAGTCTCCTGCGTTTCAGGCAGATTCTTTATCATCTGAGCCACCAGGGAAGCCAGTTCCTTGCCAGAGAAGCTCATATTATTATAAAATATCAAATATCTCCGTATCTTTGCTATTTTAAATAATGCTGCTGTGAAAATTGAACATTGAATCTTTCCAAATTGGAATTTTTGTCTCTTCCAGATATATACCCAGGAATGGGATTCCTAGATTATATGGTAACTCTAGTTTTTTAAGGAACCTTTGTTCTCTACAGTGGCTGCACCAACTTACATTCTCATCAGCAGTGCAGAAGGGTTTCTTTTTCTTCACACCCTCTTGAACATTTGTTATTTGTAGGCTTTTTAATGACTAATGTGAGGTGGCACCTCCTAGTTTTGATTTGCATTTTTCTCATAATTAGCTATATGAGCATCTTTTTATGTGCCTATTGGCATCTTTTGTCTTCTTTGGTAAACTCCGCATTTTAAATTTGAAGAAACTGAGACCCAGAGAAATGGAATGATTTTCTTAACTATAACATTACATATTACTCTTTTGTGTAATATATTAAATTGTATTATTGAAAAATAAGGGATTGTGTTTGTAAATATGATGTATTTTTGTTAGAAATTTAACTAGCTTAATTTTAGGGATAAGAATGTTTGAGAATCATATTATATTACAGTAGTAAACATAGAATCAGTAAATCAGTATGAGAATAATACTTTCTAAGATATATGAAAATATGGATGAGATAAAAAGAAGAGGGTGTAAATTTTCCAGGTTCTGACAACCATAGTAATGAGATGAGCCACAGACAGAGATAGAGCTTATCCAGTGGAGCAGAAAGCCCAGGTTTCACAACTATAACAGACACCATGGTAATGACACTGTAGTAAACTATCCTAAAATACAATAAAATGAAAATGAGATACTAATAGGTGAGTAAATAAATGGGGCCTTGTGAGATTCAACTTGATCTTGCAACAGTGGGGCAAAGTTTAGGAAGTGCCAGAGTGGCAAACAAAAGACCACAGAGAAAATGGTGTGTAGAGAAATAAAATAGATGTGTTAAACCCATGTGCCTGAGAGTTTCTTGGGCAAGGAGCCAGTGTGGCCTCTCTTGCACTGATGTGGTCTTGAATAGTTAACCACCTATTTCTCCTTATTACTTTCCCAGGAATAAATTGGGTAGGTCTTGTGGGAATGCAGTAGAAAGATCAAGTTACTTTCAGCAGAGGAAAAAATATTGATGTCAGACTTTCTGACAGTGATGTTTTATGCTAACAAAAACCTAATGCCCTTAGGACGCTCAAAGAAAGATAATATGAGTTAAGTATTTTATATTCAGACCAAATGACCTGTAACAGTAAAGACAGAGGGTAATGATTACAAACATGCAAGAACTCAGGGAAAATTATTCTTAGGAAATGTACCAAAGAATGTATTTTAGATAACCAGAGTCACTGGGGAGTTGCTGGCACAAGCACTGAATTATGTACTTTACTAGAATCAGCACAGAAGGGTAAATGTAAGAGAGACAGTACAGTATAGATGGTTATACATTCTGAAGATTTAGGAAAATTTTAAAGGTAGAGCGGGAAGAGAGACAAAAATCTTCCTGACTATGGGAAGATAAAGCCAAAAGGAAAAAGACATTCTAAAACCAGTGATACTTTGAAAGGATGGAAGAGAAAACTATTTGATATAACTGAGGCCAAACTTATCAATCATGCCCAAAATACAAATGTCTTAGCTCATCAAAATAAAATAATTCTCAAATTGGCTAATAAAACATAGTCTAGTAGTATGACAAATGATAGACACACTAAACAGTGATTCAGAAAGCAAAATAAACAAACACAAAAATAGACCTGGTTATGTTAGAAGAAAGTAAGGAGAAAATGAGGTATGCAATTTGGAATCTAGATGACTGACAATGTTTGAGTTCCATTAAAAACAGTAAGGCAAGCAATGAATAATACTGGATTGGCCAAAAAGTTCATTCAAGTTTTTCCATAAGATGTTACAAACAATCTTTTTGGCTAATTCAATAATTTACATTGCTAAAGGCTTAAGTTCAGATTGTAGACATAACAGAGACAACTTGAATAAAGTAGAAACTGTAGGCAGTGCATGGAGAATTAGAAACTGTCTCAGATTGAATTAAAAAAGAAACACTCAGAATAATTTGAGGATAAGGAATTGGAAGATAAACCATAGAAGAATGGGAAAGAGAGAGAAAAAAATAGGGGAAGTCAATAAAGGGTGTGTAATCAGTTATTGCTGCTGTGGCAACTGGAGCATCCCAATGGGGAACACAGTAAGACACTGTCAAAGTACAGAGAGTTAGGCCAAACCAAGGGGAGGTACCTGGGGCACTTTTTTCTCGCTCACAACTGACTTTGCCCTGCCGGTGCTCTTATTATTTATTTCATAGAGGTTGAAATGTTTCAAGCAGAAAATCACAAGAATGCCATAGGTATGTATTTGGAATGGTGGGTGATGAAAGGACATGGTCAGAACAATATTAATGATAGGATATCGGTCTGGCCAAGATATATCAGATGGACAAAACAGTATGAAGAATATGATTTAAACAGGAATCTTGAACATATACATATAACTATATGTCCGTGCATGCTAAGTCACTTCTGCCGTGTCCAACTTTTTGTGACTGTATGGACTGTAGCCCACCAGGCCCCTCTGTTCATGGGATACTTCAGGCAAGAACACCGGAGTGGGCTGCCGTGCCCTCCTCCAGGGGATCTTCCCAAACCAGGGATCCAACTCATGTCTCTTTTGTCTCCTACATTGGAAGGAGGGTTCTTAACCACTGGTGTCATCTGGGAAGAAGCACATATACCTGTGTCTATCTAAGTATGTGCTTATATTGGTACATATATCTGTATCTCTATATATGTATATGTATACTTAAATAAAAACTGGAGAATAGAAGGTATGGTTATTGACAATAAAGACATTGAGGCTGCAAAGAAATTTTCAACCAATGTCCAATACAATATTGTAAAGTAATTAGCCTCTAATTAAAATAAAGTAATTTAAATTAAAAAAAAATTAAAACTCATATTTGTTGTTGTTTAGTCACCAAGTCATGTCTGAATCTTTTCTGACCCCAAGGACAATAGCCTGCCAGGCTCCAATATCCGTGGACTGTAACCCACCAGACTCCTCTGTCCATGGGATTTCCCAGGCGAAAATACTGGTGTGGGTTGGCATTTCCTCCTTCAGGGGATCTTCCTGATCCAAAGATCAAACACACGTGTTCTGCATTTCAGGCAGATTCTTTATCACTGAATCATATGAGAAGCCCAAAAGTCATATAAAGATTGGTAATACAAATAGTATCTTTCTAAGTGGAAGAAAAATAGAAATAAACAATTAATTTAAAAAACATGAAAATCTCTCAGTTTCACTGTATTGAGGGGCATAAAACTATTTGGACAAATGATAACAACTCACTTATAAATTTAAAGACATCATCTTAATAAATTTACTAAATTGAAGAAAGTAGGGAAAATCACTAGGTCATTGAGGTATGACCTAAATCAAATCCCTTACAATTATACAGTGAAAGTGCAAATAGATTCAAGGGATTAGATTTGATAGAGTGTCTGAAGAGCTATGGACAGAGGTTCATAACATTGTACAGGAGGCCATGATTAAAACCATCCCCAAGAAAAATAAATGCAAAAAGGCAAAATGGTTATCTGAGGAGGCCTTACAAACATCTGGGAAAAGAAGAGAAGTGAAAAGCAAGGAAAAAGGAAAGATATACTATTTGAATGCAGAGTGCCAAAGAATAGCAAGGAGAGATAAGAAAGCCTTCCTAAGTGATCAATAAAAAGAAATGGAGAAAAACAACAGAATGGGAAAGATGAGATCTCTTCAATACAAGCTACCAAGGGAACATTTCATGCAAGTGGTTGGTGGTTTAGTTGCTAAGTCATGTCCGACTCTTGTGACCCCATCGACTGTAGCCTGCCAAGCTCCTCTGTCCATTAGATTCTCCAGGCAAGAACACTGGAGTGGGTTGCCATTTCCTTCTCCAGGGGATCTTCCCGACCCAGGAATCAAACTTGGGTGTCCTGCATTGCAGGCAGATTCTTTCCCAACTGAGCTATTAGGGAAGCCCAACGAGAAAGTGAAAGTTACATCTGACTTTTTGCAACCCCATGGATTATAGAGTCCAAGGAATTCTCCAGACCAGAATACTGTTTAGTCTTTCCCTTCTCCAGGGGATCTTCCCAGCCCAGGGATCAAACCCAGGTTTCCCACATTGCAGGCAGATTCTTTACCAGCTGAGCCACAAGGAAAGCCCAAGAATACTGGAGTGGGTAGCCTATCCTTGGGCACAATAAAGGACAGAAATGTTATGGATCTAACAGAAGCAGAAGGTACTAAGAAGAGGTGGCAAGAATACACAGAAGAACTATACAAAAAAAGATCTTAATGACCCAGAAAACAATGATAGTGTGATCACTCACCTAGAGCCAGACATCCTGGAGTGTGAAGTCAAGTGAGCCTTAGGAAGCATCAGTACAAACAAAGCTAGTAGAGGTGATGGAATTCCAGTTGAGCTATTTCAAATCCTAAAAGATGATGCTGTGAAAGTGCTGCACTCACTTTACAATATTGCATTGGTTTTGCCATACATCAACATGCATCTGCCATGGATGTATATGTAAATAAATAAATAAATAAAAATTTTTAAAAAAAAAGTGCTGAACTCAATATGCCAGCAAATTTGGAAAACTCAGCAGTGGCCACAGGACTGGAAAATGTCAGTTTCCATTCCAATCCCAAAGAAAGGCTGTGCCAAAGAATGTTCAAGCTACCACACAATTGCACACATTTCACATGCTGCTGCTGCTGCTGCTAAGTTGCTTCAGTCGTGTCCGACTCTGTGCGACCCCAGAGACGGCAGCCCACCAGGCTCCCCTGTCCCTGGGATTCTCCAGGCAAGAACACCGGAGTGGGCTGCCATTTCCTTCTCCAATGCATGAAAGTGAAAAGTGAAAGTCAAGTCGCTCAGTCGTGTCTGACCCTCAGCAACCCCATGGACTGCAGCCTTCCAGGCTCCCCCATCCATGGGATTTTCTAGGCAAGAACACTGGAGTGGGCTGCCATTTCCTTCTCCAATGCATGAAAGTGAGAAGTGAAGGTCAAGTCGCTCAGTTGTGTCTGACCCTCAGCAACCCCATGGACTGCAGCCTTCCAGGCTCCTCCATCCATGGGATTTTGTAGGCAAGAGTACTGGAGTGGGGTGCCATTGCCTTCTCCGTCACATGCTAGCAAGGCAGTACTCAAAATTCTCCAAGCTAGGCTTCATAGTTCATGAACTGAGAACTTCCAGATATTCAAGCTGGATTTAGAAAAGGCAGAGGAACCAGAGATCAAATTGCCAGCATCTATTGAATTATAGAAAAAGCCAGAGAATTCCCAGAAAAACATCTGCTTCTGCTTCATTGATACACTAAAGCCTTTGACCATGTGGATCACAACAAATCATGGAAAATTCTTCAAGAAATTGGAATACCAGACCAACTTTCTTGCCTCCTGAGAAACCTATATACAAGTCAAGAAGCAAGAGTTAGATCTGGACATGGAACAATGAACTTGTTCCAATCTGAGAAAGGAGTACATCAAGGCTATATCTTGTCACCCAGCTTGTTTAACTTATATGGAGAGTACATCATGCAAAATGCTGGGCTCGAAGAAGCACAAGCTGAAATCAAGATTTCTGGAAGAATTATCAGTAACCTTAGATATACAGATGACACCACCCTTATGGCAGAAAGTGAAGAGGAACTAAAGAGCCTCTTGATAAAGGTCAAAGTGGAGAATGAAAAAGCTGGCTTAAAACTCAACATTCAGAAAACTAAGATCATGGCATCCCATCCCATCACTTCATGGCAAATAGATGGGAAACAATGGAAACAGTGACAGACTTTATTTTGGGGGGCTCCAAAATCACTGCAGATGGTCACTTCAGCCATGACATTAAAAGATACTTGCTCTTTGGAAAAAAAGCTATGACCAACCTAGATAGCATATTGAAAAATAGAGACTATCTTGCCAACAAAGGTCTGTATAGTCAAAGCTATGGTGTTTTCCAGTGGTCATGTATTGATGTGAGAGCTGAACCAGAAAGAAAGCTGAATGCTGAAGAATTGATGCTTTTGAACTGTGGTGTTGGATAAGACTCTTGAGAGTCCCTTGGACTTCAAGGAGATCAAACCAGTAAAATCTAAAGGAAATCAATCCTGAATAGTCATTGGAAGGACTGATGCTGAAGTTGAAGATCCAGTGCTTTGGCCACCAGATGTGAAGTCCTGACTTAGAAAAGACCTTGATGCTGGGAGAGACTGAATGGAGGAGAAGGGGATGACAGAGGACAAGATGGTTGGAGAGCATAACCAACTCCATGGACATAAGTTTGAGCTAGAACTGAGAGATGGTAAAAGACAGGGAAACCTGGCATCTACAGTGTATGGGATCACAAAGTGTAAGACATGACTGAGTGACTGAACAATAACAACAATCCTCCCAATTCATATTAGAAAATAGATGAATATATCAATTTTGTAGAAACAAAAAACAAAAAATTCCAATAAATTTGAGAAAGTAGAATTTAATATAATTATATTTTTATATTTGAGGATATATGTATTATGAATTCAAAAGCTAACATATAAAAAAAATATAAATGTGCTTAGTCGCTCAGTCATGTCTGATTCTATGTGACCCCCTGGACTGCAGTCCGCCAGACTCTTCTCTCCATGCGGATTCTCCAGGCAAGAATACTGAAGTGGGTTGCCATGCCCTCCTCCAGGGGTCTTCCCAACCTAGGGATTGAACCCAGGTCTCCCACATTCCAGGCAGATTCTTTAGCAGATGAGCTACCAGGGAAACCCAACATATAAGAAAAGCAGTTATTACAGTTCAGTGGAGGAAATTTATTTAATAAGTGTATTTGCTGCAACTTTACCTGAAAGAAAATACAACTTCCATCTAACTGCCTGTATTAGGTTACTAAGGTTTCCATAATGAAGTTCCACAGACTGTGTGGCTTGAACAATAGAAATTTATTGTTGTAATAATGAAGGCTAAAATTTAGAGATCAAAGTGTCAGCAGAATCAAATTATTCTGAGTCTTGTGAGGAAGAAACTGTTTCATGAAACTCTTCCTGTCTGATGGCTTGCTGGCAATCTTCAGTGTGCTTTGGCTTGCAGATGCATCACCCCATTCTCTGTTTTCATGTTCATATGGCTTTCAGACTATAAGCATGTCTGTCTCTCCACATGGCATTCTTTTATAAAGAAGCAAAGTTATATTTGTTAGAGATTTACCTTACTCAGATACAACCACCCGGTTAACCTAATTATATCTTCAACAACCATATTTCCAAAAAGGATCACATCATGCTTTACTAGGTGTTAAAACTCAAAGGCATGAATTGGTGGAGATATTAATTCAACTGGTAACATGACATATACAAAATAAATTTCAAAAGTATTAAATGCAAATAATCTAATAGGAAACATATTAAGAAAGAAATCTACTAGAAGAAAAAGTCTAGATTACTAAAAAATACATGAAAAAGGCCCATCCTTTCTAGTAATCGGGAGAAAGGTCATTAAGTAACTTTTTTTTTTACATTTACATTACACTTATTTGATTGATAAAGTGAAAATATATTTCTGACAACACAGTAAAAAAGATACTCTCGAATGTGCAAAATGGATTTTTACACCACTAAAAAAGTCAGTTAGTGACTTCATAGTTTTAAGTGCCCATTCTCCTAACAGTGCCATCCTTGGCAATCTCTTCCTAGAAATAAAAACACTAAAATATAGCAACATATACAGTTGAATTTTGTTGTTTTTGTACTGTTTGTAGTTTCAGAAAAGTGACTCTATCACAGTAAGAGCATGCTTTAATACTATGTAGTCTGTTTATACCATGGTATATTGGTCATTACAATGAATTATATAGACCAAAAATAGCTGACTTGGATTCAGGATTAAGGAAGAAAAGAAAGATGCATAGAACTGCCATGTTATACAATATCTAGATTGTAATGAAACAAATAGAAAATATATAAAAGTCATATATATATATATGCACATTTATATATTAAGTATTAAACCTAAAATTTCTTTATTTGAATTCAGAGAATCATATAAGCTAAACCATGCCATAGTGTCAATATTTTATACTTAAGGTAGAGAAAGGATAGATGAGGTACAGGGAGAGAGATAAGGATTAAGAGGAAAAAAAGTTGTTTATTATTATACCTGAAAATTTAAAGAATTGCTTAACTTGAAAATTGTGTATAATATCATGTATGAAACGAGTCGCCAGTCCAGGTTCGATGCACGGTACTGGATGCTTGGGGCTGGTGCACTGGGAGGACCCAGAGGGAGGCTAGGGGAGGGAGGAGGGAGGAGGGTTCAGGATGGGGAACGCGGGTTTACCTGTGGCGGATTCATTTCGATATTTGGCAAAACTAATACATTATTGTAAAGTTTAAAAATAAAATAAAATTAAAAAAAAAGAAAATTGTGAATTCAACAAACAGTAATGAACTTGAAGCTAGAAACAGATACCCAAATAAAACTGGATCTAAAGTCTACAAGAATTTTTGTTTTAGTCACATTCTCTATTTTTTTTTTTTTTCCATTGTGACCCCCATGGACTATACAGTCCATGGAATTCTCCAGGCAAGAATACTGGAGTGGGTAGCCCTTCCCTTCTCTAGGGGATCTTTTCAACCCAGGCATCGAATCCAGGTCTCCCACATGCAGGCAGATTCTTTACCAGCTGAGCCACCAGGGAAGCCCACCTAATATATTAGGCAATAAAAACTGAAAAGAGTTGGATAAATCTTATTTATAATTTATTTTGAATAAATGTGCTAAGCCTTGCTGTCAGCTTGCATGACCCACCATGCTGCTCTAAGGCAGCAAATTATGTTTGCCGGAATCTCTTGTCTTACGAGGAGGCTCATTTTCTCAACAAGAGAAACTCGTATGAGAGTTGAAGCAGTGGAGCCACTATTGTCAGCAGGCTATGTGGATCCATCACAAAGGCTTCATCAGACAGTCACTGGGGCCTCCCTCATGGGTCACTCCATCACATCTCACTTTACAGTCATATGCATCTTTGTGGACTTCCCAAGTTTTCTGGCTGTGAACTTCACAGCTGACTCTCTGACCTTCATGCCAATTCTCCTGATCTCTGGGGGTAAATTCCCTGACTCTCTCAATTCTTGCTATAGTCACATAAGCCCATAATTCTTATTAACTGTATATGCCCTACATGCATAAAGTAATTTTTCCTAACAGAGTCTTGGCTGATAGAGTTACTATGAATATGAGTTACTATGATAGAGTTACATGAATACTATGATAAAATATGGAGAGTTTGCATGAAGAAATGAGAGTGACATTAAAATAAGAATCATAATAGAAGAATCATTCTGTGGCATAATAAGGTCAGGGTGATGAGAGCAAGCATCCCAGAGTGAGACAGTAAGAGTGTAGTGCATTGTCTGTGAAGAATTGGAAAACAATGATAAGATTAGCTGAATTTTATTGCACATTTTATTATTATCATGAGCCCCGCAGATTCTAAACTGTGTGGATGTGAAAACAAAAAGAAAAACCTTCCTCCCCACAGAGTGGGCCTTTCCCTAACCCACTCCCCTCTTGGTTCATCACTAGAATAAAATAAATAATGATTTAATTTAATACAATTTCTAAAGGGCCTTATCAAAAACATTACCAACAACCATTCCCCTGATCATTTTCTATCCTTTTATTTTGCTTAAGTCTCAGTCACCATTAAAATATAATCTCTATGAGAGCAGAGCAATGCTTAAATGAATGAATAAATGCATAATGAATAATATAATAAATAATATAATTAATATATTATAATAAACATAATATAAAAATAATAAATAATAAATGCTCATTGCATAAATGCATAAATAAATTTTAGTTACTTGTTGTGTGATTAAATGATATTCCCAACTTTGCTTTGAGGTGGCCATTGCTAACTTACAAATGAAAAATCCAGAGAATCTGGGTTACTTATATGGCATTACAGGTAAAAAGTGGCCAAGCAATTTTTCAATGGAAAAATATCACAAAATAATAATTATAATATTATATCACTTATGTGGGGGAAAATTAGCTGTATTTCTATATAGATAGCAAAAGTTATCTCTCTATATATAGGAGGAATATATATAAATTGGGAAAGGATTTAATTGCAGTGTGTGTATATAAAATGGAAATTATATATCGTGTATATCATTACATTCTTTTGTGCTAGTATAAAGGAAAATTCCCTGGCGTGGGAAATGGCAACCTGTTCCAATATTCTTGCCTGGAAAATTCCATGGGCAGAGGAGCCTGGCAGCCTATAGTCCATGAGATCGCAAAGAACTGGACACAACTGAGCATGTGCACACGCAAACACACACACACACAAACACACACACACAAAGTTTTCACAAAAAGTAAAAAAAAAAAAAAAATGCTTCAAAGCACATATATGCAAATTATCCCAGGAGATATATAAGCTCTTTAGCAATTAGAACTTGACTGTAAGTTCTTTAAATGAAGTATGATATCTACTTAAAATATGCATCAATTAGAAATGTTTCTAAAGGGATTGTTAGCCAAGGAACTTAGAAAAAGACTAGACATGAAGATAAAAATATTTATATTCAAGGGAACTGTAGCCATTGAACAGCTCTTATATTGATTATAAGGTCAAACTTAGTAGGGGAGTAGATTCAAAGGATCTTAGTGAGTAAGGTTAAATGTTTCATTTTGAGTGACAAGAATATCAGATTGTGAAAGGAATGATGAGATCATCTTAGTATACCATCAATATATTCCATTCATCTTACTCTTCTTATTTCATGCTCAATAAGAAATCTACTGACTGTAATTTATCTCCTCCAGCAAATTTCCCTAAATGAAAAGTCACTGATTATGCTGACTTAAAATATTCTCAACTTGAGCAAGTAATATCTCATTGTAAATATATAAGATTTAATTCTTTGTTGTATTTTAGTTAATAATAATCACTTACCTAAACATGATTATATCTGAAAATTTTAAGAATAGTTAATGAAATCTAGCAATATAGTCTTATGGGAATGTTTCCACTAGATTTTGCAGAAAATACTATACAGTATTTTCTGTATACAAGCTAGAATCAGGGTTTGCTAACAGCTAATTCTGTACACTTACCCAATTACATTGGGTTGCTATATATTATCCTGACATGTTCTGTGGAAAAAGGGTGATGTTAATTTACATCTTAAAAGGCAAAGTATTTGCCAAAGAATGTGAAAAATGACATAGTATATATTTTTAGGGAAGAAAAACAAAAACAGTACTTGATTAAATTCACTCATTAGTTTAGATTCTTTTAAATGAAAAGTCATATCTAGTTTATTTAACAGATTTAGCAAGTCTTTTAAGCTAAGCAGCACACTAGATTCTGGTTCCTAAGAAGAAGGGAATAAGAGTATAAAGAAGAATAGAATATTTTCATTTCCATCACTTTTGAATGCCAAGAACTTCCTTTAAGGCACCAAGTTTTAGGATCTAAATAGTGTCTACTATGCTTAAGGCAGGCTTTTCATCAGCCTTCCTTGGTCTAGATTTTTAATTACTTTATGTCCTTTAACTGTAAGATGATCACTTTCCTCTTTTTTTTTTTTTTCCTTCTCATTTCTATTCTCTGGCATGTAATGTATCCAACCCTCAATGGGTAGGTGTTCTGGAAAGCAGCACTAATATCTGTTTCACTCCTGCTTATAAAAATTCCTAATTTTTTTTTTAAATTATGATTCTATTTTGTTTAAAAGAGAGAGAGAGACTGTCTAAACCAGCTGGTAAAGTGGACTTTGTCACAAGACTCAAGACTCTAAGAGGAATTTACAGGGATCCTCGTGTGGTAGCCACAATGAAAGGGAACTCTCTGGAAATGGAATTTACTCACTTGGATGGTTTCTCTCTCATGTTTCCTCTATTTCTACAAAAAAGAGAGATGCATTGGCGATATCATAGAGTTCAACCAAATGTAACGCCTAAGATCAAAATCCCTGCCTGTGTGATCTTGAGCAACCCATACTCAGTTTCCCCAGATAAAACAAGCCTGTAATATATAACCTAACTAATTTGCATAACATGAATTAATACATTTAAAAGTAGCTATGACACTTTCTGAAGGCATTTAGGCACTAAACAAGGTTTGCTTTTATTAATCAATTATGGCATTTCTCTTTCACTCTCATGGTTGAGCTTCCACATGAATTTTGATTGATCAAGACACTGACCCCATTTTATGGTATTTTTTTTCTCCTTTCTATTGTTACTGGATTTCCCCTCACTCACCCCTTCCATTTTCTTTACTTTTCTCCTTATTTTTCCATTTCTAGATTTACATTTGTTTCTTGAAGGCCTATGGATTTTCTGACCTTAGGTCAAGACCATCACTTGTACCGTTTACCATTAAGGGTGGAGATGAAATAAAAGAAGTAATATGAGTCATACAGTACCAAGCATGATCACCTAGATGGTAAGTTATGTGGGTGAGCAGTTTCTCTCGGTATGAAGTAAAGGCAAAATTTGACAACATTTGTGAAGGATTCACCTTAGTGAAATGCAAGCCTTTCATTTATAGAGGTTGCATGGGTTTTCAAATAAGTAGGGACACTTCTACTTCTGGGGAGATGAAATAGATATATTTTTCCTATTTCTCCCACTGCTGCTGCTAAGTCGCTTCAGTTGTGTCCGACTCTGTGACCCCATAGATGGCAGCCCATCAGGTTCCCTCGTCCCTGGGATTCTCCAAACAAGAACACTGGAGTGGGTTGCCATTTCCATTTCTCCCACTAAGTACAGTTAAAACCCATAGACATTATATATAAAGCAAACATAAGGAGCCTCTAAAAAGCGGAGAGAAAAATCTAGGCTGGCTAGGGAACTTAAGGCTCAAAAATGGCATTCATTGAGTTCCCTAATTTTCCTTTTGCCTCTTAATACATACCTGGCTGGATGGTGGAAAAGAAGAAAACCTGGAAATGCCAACAGATATAGACAAAAAATAATTTTTAAACAAATTTTAAATGTGTGCAATATGTGAACACATGTATACTAATTAAATAATTTTCTATTAAAGAAAAAGAAAAAGAAGAAAAGAAAGAGAAAAAAAAAGAATCATAAACTAAATAAATTGCCTATAATGGAAGTGATTTATAAGCAAGTTGGTTTGGTCAGATATTATACAAACTTTGGTATACCACAGAATGCTTCGTCATACTTGTGAAATTCCCTTGTCCAACCTGAATTTACATTCCATGGTGATAATGTGGTAAATGGAGTGTTATTAAAGTAAGTGAACACATCAAAAATAAAATAAAATAAAAAATTGCTCTTTCTAGCCAAAAAACCGGAGAAGGCAATGGCAGCCCACTCCAGTACTCTTGCCTGGAAAATCCCATGGACCGAGGAGCCTGGTAGGCTGCAGTCTGCTGGGTCGCTAAGAGTTGGACACAACTGAGTGACTTCACTTTCACTTTTCACTTTCATGCATTGGAGAAGGAAATGGCAACCCACTCCAGTGTTCTTGCCTGGAGAATCCCAGGGACAGCGGAGCCTGGTGGGCTGCCATCTATGGGGTTGGCACAGAGTCGGACATGACTGAAGCAACTTAGCAGCAGCAGCCAAAAAACAAGACCTGGGCAGGCTAGTAAGACAAACAATTTTCAGACAGTAACCACTTTATTCCAGTGACACACCATAGAAAACACTGAGATAAAGGACCTACAACAGCAAAAGACAGAGATTTTAGACATGTACCACTGCCAGACTTTAAAAAGGCAGCCAAGTTATTCTGGTGTCAGAGAAAGCCAGGAAGGAAATTTATGTCCCACCGGATGATAAGGAGCTTCCCCTCCCCAACTGCAGTGTCTACAGAGACATTCAAGAAGCCTGGAATTCCATGCTTACCTGGGTGTCCCCTTCCCTCTCCACCTGCATAGTATCAGAGAGGCTTGTCAAGTGCCAGGAAACAAGAATACATGTCAACCTAGAATTCTATATCCAGTGAAAGAATACTTTAAGAATAAAGGTAAATAAAGACATTCTCAGATGAAAGAAAACTAATAGAATTTGTCATCAGCAGACTTACCCTAACAGAAGTCCTCTAAGCAGAAAGATAATGACAAGAGGAGGAGCTGTGGGATATCAGAAAAAAAGAAAGAACATGGAAAGAGAAAAATGGTTAATTTTGTGAACATCCTTTTCCTCTTGAGTTTTCTAAATTGTTTTTGATGGTTTAGACAAAATTATAACATTGTCTAGTACAATTTTAGTATATATGAAAAAAATTTAGCATAATTTTAGTATAAAGGGAGAAGGTAGTCATGTAGATGGGGGTAAGATTTCTATATTTTACCCAAACTGGTAAAATTGGACAACAGTAGACTTTGACAAGTCATATACTGTGATAATTAGAATAATAGTCCCCAAACAGATCCAGGTCCTAATCCCCATGACCTGTAACCATGTTAGGTTATATGGCAAAGAAATAAAGCAAGTGGTTAACTCACCTTGACATAGGATGGATTATCTTGAATTATTCTGATGGGTCTTGTGTAATCACAAGGGTCTCTAGAAGTAGAAGAGGGAGGCAGAAGGATAGTTCAGGTTGATGGGGCTATGAGAAGATTTCCATCTTTAGTTACTGGCTTTGAAGATGGAGGAATGCAGGAGGGCTTTAAAATCAAGTAACAGGTGAGCTTTATTTTTTTTTAATTTTATTTTATTTAACTTTACACTATTGTATTGGTTTTGCCATATATCAAAATGAATCTGCCACAGGTATCCTGTGTTCCCCATCCTGAACCCTCCTCCCTCCTCCCTCCCCATACCATGCCTCTGGGTCGTCCCAGTGAAACTGGAAAAAGCAAGGTAACAACTTCTTCTCCAATAGGCCCAGAGAGAAGCACAGTCCTGCCAATCCCATCATTTTAGCCCTGTGTACAGCTTGTAGCAGAAATATGACTTGCAAAACTGTAAAACAATAAATTTGTGGGGATTTAGGGAGGGTTGCCTTTGCTATTGTTATGTATTTTTTATTGAATACAGTTGATTTACAGTGTTGCATTAGTTGTGTTTGCTATACAGTAAAGTGATTCAGTTTTATATATATTCTTTTCCATTATGGTTTATATTCTTTTTTTTAATATTCTTTTCCCTTATGGTTTATCACAGTGTACTGAATATAGTTCCCTGTGTTACACATTAAGGCCTTGTTGTTTATCCATCCTATATATAACAGTTTGCATATGCTAACACCAAATGCCTAAGCCATTCTTCCCTCACCCCCCTTCCCTCTTGGCAACCACAAGTCTGTTCTCTGTGTCAGTCTGTTTCTGTTTTGTAGATAAGTTCATTTGGGTCATATTTTAGATTCAACACATAAGCGATATCACATGGTATTTGTCTTTCTCTTTCTGACTTACTTCATTTGCTATGATACTTTCTTTTTTTAATTTGTTTGTTTTTTAATTGAAGGATAACTGTTTTTATCCTTCAATTTTTGTTGTTTTCTGTCAAACCTCAACATAAATAAGCCATAGGTGTACATATATCCCCTTCCTTTTGAGCCTCTTTCCCATCTCCCTCCCACCCCTCTAGGTTGATACAGAGCCCCTGTTTGAGTTTCCTGATCCTTACAGCAAAGTCCCATTCACTATCTATTTTACACATGGTAATGTAAGTTTCCATGTTACTCTTTACATACATCTCACCCTCTCCTACCCTCTCTCCATGTGCATAAATCTATTCTCTATGCCTATTTCTCCATTCTTATAATTTTCTGTGTACAGTTTGTCTCCTTAAGTAAGTTTATTCCTAGATATTTGATTCTTTTTGTTACAATGGTGAAGGGGATTGATTCCTTAATTTCTCTTTCTGATTTTTCATTGTTAGTATATAGAAATGCAAGTGATTTCTGTGAATTGATTTTGTATCCTGCAACTTTGCTAAGTTCACTTAGCTCTAGTAATTTTCTGACACTATCTTTAGGGTTCTCTATGTACATTATCTGGAGAAAGCAATGGCACCCCACTCCAGTACTCTTGCCTGGAGAATCCCATGGATGGAGGAGCCTGGTAGGCTGCCGTCTATGGGGTCGCTATCCTGTCATCTGCAAACAGTGAGAGGTTACTTCTTTTCCGATCTGTATTCCTTTTACTACTTTTTCTTCTCTGATTGCTGCACTTCCAGAATTATGTTGGATAATAGTGGCAAAAGTGGGCACCCTTGTCTTGTTCCTGATCTTAGCAGAAATACTTTCAGTTTTTTACCATTGAGAATAATGTTTGCCATAACCTTATTATATGTAACCTTTACTATGTTGAGGTAGGTTCCTTCTATGCCCATTTTTTGAAGAGTGTTAAAAATAAATGGGTGTTGAATTTTGTCAAAGGATTTTTCTGCATCTATTGAGATGATCATATGGTTTTTATCTTTCAATTTATTAATATGGTGTAGCACGTTGATTGATTTGCAAATATTGAAGAACTCTTGCATCTCTGGAATAAACCCAACTTGTTCATGGAGTACAAGCATTTTGATGTGTTGCTGAATCCTGTTTGCTAAAATTTTGTTAAGGATTTTTGCATCTATGTTCATCAGTGATATAGGCATGTAGTTTTCTTTTTTTGTGTTGTCTTTGTCTGCTTTTGGTATCAGGGCAATGGTGGCCTTGTAGAATCTGTCTGGAGTGTTCTTTCCTCTGCAATTTTTTGACAGTTTTAGTTGTTCACTAAATGTTGGATAGAATTCTCTTGTGAAGCCATCTGGTCCTGGGCCTTTGTTTTTGGGGAGATTTTTGATGACAGCTTTAATTTCAGTGCTTGTAATTGGGTTGTTCATAATTTCTATTTCTTCCTGGTAAAGTCTTGGGAGATTGAACTTTTCTAAGAATCTGTCCATTTCTTCCAGGTTATCTATTTTATTGCTGTATACTTGTTCATAATAGTCTCTTATAATCCTTTGTATTTCTGCATTGTCTGTTGTAATCTCTCCTTTTTCATTTCTAATTTTGTTGATTTGACTCATCTCTCTTTTTCTCTTGATGAGTCTGGCTAAAGATTTGTCAATCTTGTTTATCTTCTCAAAGAACCAGCTTTTAGGTTTATTAATCTCACTATTGTTTATTTCATTTCTTTTTTATTTATTTCTGCTTAGATCTTTAGGATTTATTTCCTTTTACAAACTTTGGGGGGTTTTGTTCTTCTTTTTCCAGTTGTTTTAAGTGTAAATTTTAGGTTGTCTATTCGATGTTTTTCTTGTTTATTGACATAGGATTGTATTGCTATCAACTTCTCTCTTAGAACTGCTTTTGCTGCATCTCATAGGTTTTGAGTTGTCATGTTTTCATTGTCATTTGTTTCTAGAGTTTTTTTATTTCCCTTTTGATTCTTTAGTAACCCATTATTTAGAAATGTGTTGTTTAATCTCCATGTGTTTATGTTTCTTACAGCTTTTTTTTTCTTGTAATTGATATCTTCTCTCATAGCATTGTGGTCAGAGAAGATGCTTGATATGGTTTCAATTTTCTTAAATGTACTGAGGTTATATTTGTGACCCAAGAGGTGGTCTATCCTGCAGAATGTTCTATGTGCACTTGAGAAGAAGGTGAGTTCTTCTGCATTTGGATGGAATGTCCTGAAGATATCAATGAGATCCATATCGTCTAATGTATCATTTAAGACTTGTGTTTCCTTATTAATGTTCTGTGTTGATGATCTGTCCATTGGTGTGTGGGGGTGTTAAAGTCTCATATTATTATTGTGTTACTGTTAATTTCTCCTTTTATGTCTGTTAGTGTTTGTCTTATTTATTAAAGTGCTTCTATGTTGGGTACATAGATATTTACAATTGTTATGTCTTCCTCTTAGATCGATCCCTTGATCATTATGTAGTGTCCTTCCTTATCTCTTGTAATATTCTTTATTTTAAGGTCTATTTTGTCTGATATGAGGATTGATACTCCAGCTTTCCTTTGCTTACCATTTGCATGGAATATATTTTTCCATCCTCTCACTTTCAGTCAATATGTATCTTGAGGTCTGAAGTGGATTTCATGTAGACAGTATATATATATAGGTCTTGTTTCTGTATCCATTCATCCAGTCTGTATCTTTTGATTGGAGCAGTTAATCCATTTACATTTAAAGTAATTATTGATATATTTATGTTTCTATTGCCATTTTATTAATTGCTTGGGGTTGATTTTGTAGATCTTTTTTCTTCTCTTGTATTTCCCAGGCTTCCAGGTTGAATTCCTTCCTCCTTTTGGTTTCTGCCCTCCTAAGGTTGGTCCAGTGGTTTGTGTAAGTTTTGTATAGGATGAGGTTTGTGTTGAGTTTTGGTTTGTTTGTTTGTTTTTCCTCTGATGGGCAAGGTTGAGTGAGGTGGTAATGCTGTCTGCTGATGATTGGGATTGTATTCTTTTTTGTTGTTATTGTTTAGATGAGGCATCCTGCACAAAGTGCCACTGGTGGTTGGGTGATGCTGGGTCTTGTATTCAAGTGGTTTCCTTTGTGTGAGTTCTCACTATTTGAAACTCCCTTTGAATATACAGTGGAAGTGAGAAATAAATTTAAGGGACTAGATCTGATAGACAGAGTGCCTGATGAACTATGGACAGAGGTTCGTGACATTGTACAGGAGACAGGAATCTAGACAATCCCCATGTAAAAGAAATGCAAAAAAGCAAAATGCTTTCTGAGGAGGCCTTACAAATAGCTGTGAAAAGAGAAGCAAAAAGCAAAGGAGAAAAGGAAAGATATAAGCATCTGAATTCAGAGTTCCAAAGAATAGCAAGGAGAGATAAGAAAGTCTTCCTCAGCGATCAATGCAAAGAAATAGAGGAAAACAACAGAATGGGAAAGACTAGAGATCTCTTCAAGAAAATTAGAGATACCAAGGAAACAGCTCATGCAAAGATGGGCTCGATAAAGGACAGAAATGGTATGGACCTAAGAGAAGCAGAAGATATTAAGAAGAGGTGGCAAGAATACACCGAAGAACTGTGCAAAAAAGAGCATCATGACCAAGATAATCATGATGGTGTGATCACTCACCTAGAGCCAGACATCCTGGAATGTGAAGTCAAGTGGGCCTTAGAAAGCATCACTATGAACAAAGCTAGTGGAGGTGATGGAATTCCAGTTAAGCTATTTCAAATCCTGAAAGATGATGCTGTGAAAGTGCTACACTCAATATGCCAGCACATTTGGAAAACTCAGCAGTGGCCACAGGACTGAAAAAGGTCAGTTTTCATTCCAATCCAAAAGAAAGACAATGCCAAAGAATGCTCAAACTACCGCACAATTGCACTCATCTCACACGCTAGTAAAGTAATGCTCAAAATTCTCCAAGCCAGGCTTCAGCAATGCATGAACCGTGAACTTCCTGATGTTCAAGCTAGTTTTAGAAAAGGCAGGGGAACCAGAGATCAAATTGCCAACTTCTGCTGGATCATGGAAAAAGTAAGAGAGTTGCAGAAAAACATCTATTTCTGCTTTACTGACTATGCCAAAGCCTTTGACTGTGTGGATCACAATAAACTGTGGACAATTCTGAAAGAGATGGAAATACCAGACCACCTGACCTGCCTCTTGAGAAACCTGTATGCAGGTCAGGAAGCAACAGTTAGAACTGGACATGGAACAATAGACTGGTTCCAATAGGAAAAGGAGTACGTCAAGGCTGTATATCATCACCCTGCTTATTTGACTTATATGCAAAGTACATCATGAGAAACACTGGGCTAGAAGAAGCACAAGCTGGAATGAAGTTTGCCAGGAGAAATATTATTAAACTCGGATATGCAGATGACACTACCCTTATGGCAGAAAGTGAAGAGGAACTAACAAGCCTCTTGATGAAAGTGAAAGTGGAGAGTGAAAAAGTTGGCTTAAGCTCAACATTCAGAAAACAAAGATCATGGCATCTGGTCCCATCACTTCATGGGAAATAGATGGGGAAAGAGTGGAAACAGTGTCATGCTTTATTTTTCTGGGCTCCAAAATCACTGCAGATAGTGACTGCAGCCATGAAATTAAAAGACACTTAGTCCTTGGAAGGAAAGTTATGACCAACCTAGATAGCATATTCAAAACCAGAGACATTACTTTGCCAACAAAGGTCCATCTAGTCAAGGCTATGGTTTTTCCAGTGGTCATGTATGGATGTGACAGTTGGACTGTGAAGAAAGCTGAGCGCCAAAGAATTGTTGCTTTTGAACTGTGGTGTTGGAGAAGACTCTTGAGAATCCCTTGGACTGCAAGGAGATCCAACCAGTCCATGCTGAAGGAGATCAGCCCTGGGTTTTCATTGGAAGGAATGATGCTAAAGCTGAAACTCCAATACTTTGGCCACCTCATGCGAAGAGTTGACTCATTGGAAACGACCCTTATGCTGGGAGGGATTGGGGGCAGGAAGAGAAGGGGATGACAGAGGATGAGATCACTGGGTGGCATTACTGACTCGATGGACATGAGTTTGAGTGAACTCCGGGAGTTGGTGATGGACAGGGAGGCCTGGCGTGCTGCGATTCATGGGGTCACAAAGAGTCGGACACGACTGGGTGACTGAACTGAACTGAACTGAAGATTAGTTCTCTGGTAGGTTAGGGTCTTGAAGTCAGTTTTCCCACTCCAAAGGCTCAGGGCTTGATCTCTGGTCAGGAATGAAGATTCCACAAGTGGTTTGTTATGTCATTAAGTGAAATTAAAACAGATACCCAAAAATGAGAAACCAAATATGAACCCCAGACAAATTGCAGTTACAAAATCAGGCAAATAATAATTAAAATAATGGAATATATACATATACACCCATAAGCAAAATCAAAACTGTCCAACAAATATAAAGTACAGTAGATTGACTTGGTGAAAAAGGGAAATAAAAAATTATATCTACCAGTTAAAAACAAAACTAAAGCACAAACTGGGAAACAAAACTAAAACAAGGTGCCAAATGGGGAGAAAAGCAATGAAAACAAAACTAACAAATATGTTGAGAGGAGAGGAAAGAAAGAACACATACTCAAAGTTAAATCCGTTCAGTTTAGTCACTCAGTCGTGTCCAACTCTTTGCGACCCCGTGGACTGCAGCACACCAGGCCTCCCTGTCCACCACCAACTCCCAGACTCCACCCAAACTCAGGTCCATTGGTCAGTGATGCCATCCAACCATCTCATCCTCCATCATCCCCTTCTCTGCCTGCCCTCAATCTTTCCCAGCATAAGAGTCTTTTCAAATGAGTCAGCTCTTTGCATCAGGTAGCCAAATAATTAGAGTTTCAGCTTCAGCACCAGTCCTTCCAGTGAAAACCCAGGACTGATCTCCTTTAGGATGGACCGGTTGGACCTCCTTGCAGTCCAAGGGATTCTCAAGAGTCTTCTCTAACACCACAGTTCAAAAGTGTCAATTCTTTTGTGCTCAGCCTTCTTTACAGTCCTACTCTCACATCCATACATGACCACAAGAAAAACCATAGCCTTGACTGGACAGACCTTTGTTGGCAAAGTAATTTCTCTGGTTTTGAATATGCTGTCTAGGTTGGTCATAACTTTCCTTCCAAGGAGTAAGCGTCTTTTAATTTCATGGCTGCAGTCACTATCTGCAGTGATTTTGGAGCCCCCAAAAATAAAGTCTGATACTGTTTCCACTGTTTCCCCATCTACTTGCCATGAAATAATGGGACCAGATGCCACGATCTTAGTTTTCTGAATGTTGAGCTTAAGCCAACTTCTTCACTCTCCTCTTGCACTTTCACCAAAGTTAAATAGAGGTAGATAAAGAAAATTTATATACATTAAATATTAACTGCAATGGGAAAAGACCAGTAGGAAAAGCAAACACAGGAATAAATGTAGAAAAAACAATAATAAGTTTAAAAAATGAAAAAAAAAGGAAAACTCCACAGAACTTCAAAAGAGGCAGAGGTTTTATAACAACAATAACAAATGTGACTGAAAGAAAAAAAATAGCTCAAAAGCTTAATTAGATTTCATCAGTTCAGTTTAGTCGCTCAGTTGTGTCCAACTCTTTACAACCCCATGGACTGCAGCATGCCAGGCCTCCTTGTCCATTTGCAACTCATGGAGTTTACTCAAACTCATGTCCATTGAGTTGGTG
Source organism: Bos indicus x Bos taurus (assembly GCF_003369695.1). Classification (NCBI taxonomy): domain Eukaryota; kingdom Metazoa; phylum Chordata; class Mammalia; order Artiodactyla; family Bovidae; genus Bos; species Bos indicus x Bos taurus. Next base: position 20,529,321 of record NC_040103.1, on the reverse strand, counting down.
ATGCCATCCAACCATCTCATAGTGCCAATAAAATTGACAACTACAACAGAGGAGGGGGAAAAAGGAGAAAAGGAAAAAGTAAAAAAAAAAGAAAAAAGAAAAGAATCTATAGAACAAGTCAAAACATAAGAACAATAAATGTTTTTCTTGAGTAACTGCTGTCAAAGTCCTTTCCCTCACTGGGAGTCACAGTCCATCTCACCTTCCTAGGATGCCCTCCAGCTCTGTGCTGGTCTCTGGACCTCCTGTGGGGGCAACTCAGATTCTAATCTGGCCCTACTCCTGTGTGTTCTTGCCTCCAATGTCCACAGCTATCAGAACTAGTGTATTTTCTTTTGTGGGAACTCTCAATATCTGGCCCTACTCCTGTGTGTTCTTGCCTCCAGTGTCCACAGCTATCAGAACTAGTGTATTTTCTTTTGTGGGAACTCCCAATATCCTTTTAAGTATTCCATAGACATAGAGTCTGCCAGGTTGATCATGCGGATTTAATCTGCAGTTTGTACAGCTGGTGGGAAGGTTTTGGGTCTTCTTCTTTAGTCACAGTGCCCTTGGGTTTCAGTTGTGGTTTTATTTCCACCTCTGAATGTGGGTCATCCACTGGGGTTAAATCCTGAGGCTGCCCTGAAGGATTTCAGTCTGCCCCAGTGAGGGCCAGGTGTGGAGGTGGTACAGCTACTTGGGTCGCAGGGGTTCTGGCAGCACCAGGTACTCTGGGGAGTTGGCAGGTAGGGCAGCTGGACATATAGTGCTCTAGAAGGGTATGGCAACCAGTATTGGTCAATACACTCCAGTATTCTTGCCAAAGAACCCCCTGACAGAGAGGCCTGGAAGGCCACAGTCCACAGGTTCACAAAGAGTTGAACAGAACCGAAGCGACCCTGCATGCATAGATGCAAGACTTTTTTTTTTTTTTTTTTTTGCCTGCAGCAGCTCTGCCCCAGTAAGGGTTGAGCGTGAAGGTGGCACAGGTGCCTGGCTTGCAGGGACCCTGGTGGCGACAAGTGTGCAGGGACATGGACTACCTCTGCTGCAGGAGTTATGGCCCTATCAGAGTCTTGTTTTGAGTCTCTTATAGATGGCAATCAGAAGGCTTCTTTGCCCAGTCTTTCTCTGTAGCTCTGCTCGTTCAGGCACTTAGAGAGCTCCATTGCCTGGGGTCCTTCTCTGTTGCTCGGCACATCAGACACATAGAGGGGTCCCCCTAGCTGGGGTTCTACTCTGTAGATCAGTGCATCAGTCACTTAAAGGAGTACCCTGGATAGGGCCTACTCTGTAGTTCAGTGCGTCAGGCATTTGATGGGCCAGCCTTTGTATTGTTCAGCTGCCAATGCTGGTGTGTGGGGAGAGTGAGGCTATGGTGATCGCTCCACTCCCTACACATGACTCAGCAGTATCGCTTTGTTTCCATGGCTGCCCGGCTTTCCTCCATAGGCATTTCCCACCACAGTCTCCTCCCTCCCATCCCTTCAGTCTGTCTCTCCACAGTCAACAGCAGCCCTTGCCCTGGGATTTCTCCACAATCCCTAAACTCCAGCTCCCAGCCACTGCACCTTCTAGGGAACCTGCATCCCTGTCCGGGGTATGTACGACTGCAGCAAAGACTGCCTGATTCTCATTCCATTTAGGCTGCCACAGATCAGATGTTTCACTCTCAGCCTTAAATGTTTCTCCTGTGACTCAGACAATTGCCCCGATGTGGGGATCAGACTCTTGCTTCAGTTCCCCCACCTGCCGAGGGCAGGTCCAGTCCTACTAACATTCCTGTTTTTCCCCGTTTCCTTCGTCCTACCAAGTTTTGTGTGGTTCTATATATTCTTTTCCACTGCTCAGGTACTCCTCCTGTCTGCTCTCAGCTGGTGTTCTCCATGCACTTCTGTGTCTGAAGGTGTATTCCTGATGTATCCATGGAGAGAGAATGTATTCATCCCCACCTACTCCTCCGCCACCTTAGTAATGTCTGGTATGATAATTTCTAAGCCCATCCATGTTGCTGCAAATGGCATTATTTTATTTTTTATAGTTGAGTGGTATTCAATTGTATATATGTGCCACATCTTCTTTATCCATTCATCTGTTGATGCTGATTTATTCATGAGTTGATGCTCATGTTTTTCCATGTCTTGACTATTGTAAATAGTGCTGCTATGAACATAGAGGTGCATGTATCTTTTGGAATTATAGTTTTGTTAAAATGACCATACTACCCAAAGCAGTCTATAAACTTAATGTGATACCTATCAAAGTACACAAGACATTTTTCACAGAATTAGAACAAATAAGCCTAAAGTTTATATTGAATCATAAAAGACCCAGATTTACCAAAGCAATCCTGGGGGAAAAGAACAAAGCAGAAGGCATAACCCTTCCAGACTTCAGACAATACTATAAAGGTATAGTAATCAAACCAGCAAAATATTGGCACAAAAAAACAGACATATGGATCAAGGGACTAGAATATAAAGCCCAGAAATAAACCCACACATCTGTAATCAACTATTCTTTGAGAATGTCAAGAATATATTAAGGAAATAAGTCTCCTCAACAAGTGGCTTTGGGGAAATTGGAAAGCTGCATGTGAATTCATGAAGTTAGAATACACCCTCACACCATATACAAAAATACACTCAAAATGGCTTAAAGACTTAAATGTAAGACGTGACACCATAAAATTTGTGAAAGAGAGCACAGACACAACCTTCTCTGACAAATTCTAACAGTGTTTCCTATGGTCAGTCTCCCAAGGCAATAGAAACAAAAGCAAAAATAAACAACTGGGGCCTAATCAAACTTACAAGCTTCTGTACAGCAAAGGAAACCATAAATAAAATGAAAAGACAATATTTTTATAAACTGGGAAGAAATATTTGCAAATGATGCAACCAACAAGGACCTAGTTTCCAAAATATACAAACAGTTTATACAATTCAACAACAAAAACAACCAAATCAAAAAATGGGCAGGGGACCTAAATAGACACTTCTCCAAAGAAGACATATAGGTGGCCAACAGGCACATGAAAAGATGTTCAACATCACTAGTGATTAGAGAAATGCAAATCAAAACTACAGTGAGGTACCACCTCACACTGGTCAGAATGACCATCATTAAAAAGTCTACTAATAACAAATGCTGGAGACGTGTGGAGAAAAGGTAACCTTCCTACACTATGGGTGGAAGTGTAAGTAGGTGCAGCCACTATGGAAAACTATTTAAAACAGAGTTGCCATATGATTCGGCAATCTTCAGTTCAGTTCAGTTCAGTTGCTCAGTCGTGTCCGACTCTTTGCGACCCCATGAATCGCAGCACGCCAGGCCTCCCTGTCCATCACCAATTCGCAAAGTTCACTCAAACTCACGTCCATCAAGTCGGTGATGCCATCCAGCCATCTCATCCTCTGTCTTCCCCTTCTCCTCCTGCCCCCAATCCCTCCCAGCATCAGAGTCTTTTCCAATGAGTTAACTCTTATCATGAGGTGGCCAAAGTACTGGAGTTTCAGCTTTAGCATCATTCCTTCCAAAGAACACCCAGGGCTGATCATCTCCATTTCTGGGCATATATCCAGACAAAACCATAGTTAAATTTATATTGCTTTAAGTCATGAAATTTGTGCTAATTTGTTACTGCATCAATAGAAGACTAATACACCTGTGAATATGCCTTGAGCATATATCTTTTCTTTGTAATTTTAAAAATTTATTTATTTTTGATTGAAGGATAATTGCTTTACAATATTGTTTTGGTTTCTGCTGTATTGTATATCAACACAAATTAGTCATAGGTATACATATGTTTCGGAGAAGGCAATGGCACCCCACTCCAGTACTTTTGCCTAGAAAATCCCATGGACGGAGGAGCCTGGTAGGCTGCAGTCCATGGGGTTACTAGAGTCAGACACGACTGAGCGACTTCACTTTCACTTTTCACTTCCATGCATTGGAGGAGGAAATGGCAACCCACTGCAGTGTTCTTGCCTGGAGAATCCCAGGGACGGGGAAGCCTGGTGGGCTGCCATCTATGGGGTCACACAGAGTCGGACATGACTGAAGTGACTTAGCAGTAGCAGCATACATATGTTTTATGTCACATAATTTTACAGATATAAAACTTCTTGCCACCTGAAACTATTTTATATTTAAAGTAAATTCCCCCAGAATTTTAGCCATAGTCTCTATTCCATTTGGTTGAACATCAAAACTATTATTTGTTTATGCTAGAACTATGATAATCAGAGTGTAGGTGTGCTTTAGTTTCCTTGTAGATTATTAATCAGTTATTTCCTTGTTTATACATTGATTTGTTTTGGCTTTCCCACAATATTTTACCAATTTACATAGTTTCATCTGAATTAATTAAGTTTGTTAGTTTGTGGCTACTAATGAACAGATTCTTTAGTGCCTCCACTAGAACACTTTGCTGGAGAAGGAAATGGCAATCCCATGGACAGAGGAGCCTGGCAGGCTAGAGTCCATGGGGTCGCAAGTTTCGGACACGACTTAGCGACTAAACCACCACCACAATACTTTGCTCTTATGATCAACTCTATCTAAATGTTAAAGTTTCAGCTTTAGCATCATTCCTTCCAAAGAAATCCCAAGGCTGATCTCCTTCATAATGGACTGGTTGGATCTCCTTGCAGTCCAAGGGACTCTCAAGAGTCTTCTCCAACACCACAATTCAAAAGCATCAATTCTTCGGCGCTCAGCCTTCTTCACAGTCCAACTCTCACATCCATACATGACCACTGGAAAAACCATAGCCTTGACTAGATGGACCTTTGTTGGCAAAGTAATGTCTCTGCTTTTGAATATGCTATCTAGGTTGGTCATAACTTTCCTTCCAAGGAGTAAGTGTCTTTTAATTTCATGGCTGCAGTCACCATCTGCAGTGATTGTGGAGCCCCCCCCCAAAAAAAGTCTGACACTGTTTCTCCATCTATTTCCCATGAAGTGATGGACCCGATGCCATACTCATTACTAAAAAGCATCTGCTGAATGAATAACTAAGTGAATGAATGAGGGAATAGTACAAGATTCTCCCTGACATCTAGTTGGAACTTCTATTTGTTCTTGTTTGTTTGTTCTTTTTCCATTTACCAATCAGTAGTCATAAAAGAAGAGAGATGAAAAATGCTTCTTAGTAATCCCTTTATCATCACTCCTACCAGGAATACTTGTTTTCTTAATTGTCCGTCTTTTACATAAATAGTACAAGTACATTTAACATACCAGTTTATTAGTTTTTATTAGTTTTATTTATTTATTTATTTTATTACTTATTATTTATTTTATTTATTTATTATTATTAGGTTTATTAGTATTCACCACATCTTTTCCCACTTACCTGTTGGATGTTTACTTTTTTTAAAATTTTGAATTATAAGACCTGAATTGAGATTCTGCCCTTCAGGAACTAAAACACCTTGAATAAATTACTTGTTTTCTGTCAAATCTTCAATTCCATTATCTTAATATATGATATTAAACTTCATGTCCGTTTTGAGGATTAAATAAAACACAGGTGAAGGAACCCAACACAGTGCTTAACATGTAGTATAAAATTCACTATTTTGGTATTGTTTTTGTAAGTCTATTCTCTTCCTAAAACAGATTATTTTTAAGCTCTTCAGGCTTCCCCTCTGACATTTATTTTTCATTCCTATGTAAAATGTTCTTTGATTTTCTCAAACCTTTGTATATTTTGCTTTATATAGCTCTCCTAGTGAGACCAGATTATGTAAAATCATTTATGCAATGTAACTTTAAAACCATTTACATTTTATATATTTTTTCTAGATGACCATCTTAGTAATATAAAAATAGAAAACACTGTTTCCCTCTATTATGTTTAGTATATGCTGTTTTTCTACGTAAGATTGTCGGCGGAAAACAAGCACAATGAAAATAGACACAAAACAGAACAAGTGCTGGCTGCAAATGAGAGTCCTACCTAGTGAATCAGGAAGAATGATGCACTTTAAAATGGAATCTCCCCACATTCTCATTCCTTAGGGAACAACGTGTTGACAAGCTAACCCACTCCATGACATATTAACAGAATTCTTCTTCATATGACACATTTGCCCTGCACACACCAGTGAATCATAAACAAAACTTATCCTGTATCAGAATCTATTTTGGTATTTCTAACATTAATCCATTTGGTTATACAATTAATTTATCTACAACCCATGAACAATACCACTCTGTATTTTCTAATGTGTAAAATAATAATTTTATACTTTTAAACAAAACATGTTTTTTTCCTTCAAATTAATGAAATGAATCAGGGATGATGTTCCTCTGCTGCCCTTCTTCATGTTTACGTAGGTAGTTTTCTTTAGAATTTAGAAAAAGATGCCAGTTCGAAGAGCAGCTTTTCTCAAGTTGTAACACTTCCCAGTGTGTGCAAAGTAAAACAAAATGAGGACTGAAAATGAAGGCATTGTTTTTTTTATTCTGACAAACTTCAGGGTTTGTTTGTTTTTTTCTTTTTAAAGTATATAATCATCAGTATTAGATTCTGTTACAAATTTGTTCCTCCAAAGTAATTTGGAAAACAAAACCTAATTTTCACAATTACAAGGATATTTTTTTAGCAAATCCATGCCATTCCTATGAATGTTAATAGAAATTGTAACCGGGACAGGAGAATTAGATATTTACATATGATGACTGTGACAAATGATTTTCTGGGCATTAATTTCTGGGAAAACAGATGAAATTCATTTGTGATCTACAATATAATCTTTATATAAAATGATTTCCCTGTTTAGATTCAGTATAATTTCAGACTTTGCTACTCTTGATTTATAAATTAAAAGTCTCTCTGAAAGACATTCATTTTGCAGCTACATACAAGAAACAGTAAGTCATTTTACTCCCTTCAGGCCATAATTATTTGAATGTGTTTTCTTTTAAAACTGTCTTGGCATTTTCACCATACTCACTTGAAAACTGTAACTTATTTTCATTTTTCCTTCAATAGTTGTGCATGTTTAAGAAATAAGGAATTTGGAAAGTTAACTAGACAAAAATAGAGTGTATTTATTATAAATAATAAGGATATTTTTAGTTAAAGGGAATTACATTGAAATAAATGTTTGTACTCAGTCCTGTCTGACTCTGCAGTCCCATGGCCTGTGTTTCACGAGGCTCAACTGTCCATGGGATTCCCCAGGCAACAATACTAGAGTGGGGTGCCATTTCCCACTCCAGGAGATCTTCCTGACCCAGGGGTTGAATCCACATCTCTTGCGTTTCCTGCATTGGCAGGAGGATTCATTACCACTGGTGCTCCCTGAAGTGCAAGTCGCTCAGTCCTGTCTGACTCTTTGTGACCCCATGGACTATACAGTCCGTAGAATTCTCCATGCCAGAATCCTGGAGTGGGTAGCCTTTCCCTTCTCCAGGGGGTCTTCCCAACAAAGGGATCAAACCCAGGTCTCCCACATTGCAGGCTTATTCTTTACCAGATGAGCCACAAGGGAAGCCCTGATATTAAAATTTGGCTAATATTTTAAATTTATGCAGCTTAACCATATTCAGTCAACAGAAAGAAAGCCATTTGGTTGCAAATTAATATACTTGATCACTGTAGGGTAAGGTCATGTTCCACTAACATTTAATTATTAAAACACTTTTGAGTAAATAACTTCATCAAACCATTTGCAATTATTTTTAAAAAACTGTTTAATTATAAATTGATTATGATAAAGTTAATGAAGGAATTAAGACAGTTGGAAAGGTTACAACTCTAGTTAAAAGAGTATTATTTACTATTATAGGAAACAATTCTTGGAGTGACACTGAGGTTTGGGAATCAATCAGTGTGTAGAACCTGAGTCAGTGATTTGGTTGTCAAGGTAACTCTCCAAATCAGATTTAAAAAAAAAACAAAAACAGCAATGGTATATACATAAACATAATATTGCTCTATATCTGCTCTAAATAAGGTTTAGGAATTGGATTTGCAGATGACCAAATTCTTACTTCTAATAATTAGGATTGATGGTTTAGAATGAAGAGGAATGTCTTCAAGTTTAAGACATATCCATCATTTTTTAAATCCTGAAGCCACAGTTTTTACTTTTTAAATCAAATACAAAAGAATTATTAATATATAATTTATCTGCATAAGATTATTTTTTACATTCAGGCATAAAGGAAAAAGTTTGATTTTCCTTAAAGGCAATAATTCATGAACTACATCAATCCATGTAGTGTCAAATGGCAAATGTTGACATTTAGTGTGTGTACATACATAGACATATGTATTTATGTATATATAAATGTGTGTGTATTGTCCTGTGTGTGTGTGTGTGTGTGTGTGTGTGTGTGTATATATATGTAATATTAGGACCTTTAGTTTCAAAATCAAAGTAATTTATCAAAGGAACAAAGGATAACACAATGCACACTGAGTTTCTTTCATTGCCCTCAAGGAGTAGAAACTTACTAGGGTCATTGAAACACTTTTTCACACATGGAGGCTATTATTATTGAAACTTTTCTGTTTTTTTATTCCCTTCATTTTCCCAATATTTTCCATAATGTTTTTTTTTTACTGTATGTAGTATACATAATAAACTATATGATTTACATTTTAAATTTGATCTGAATGGTATTATGTGAAAATTGCTTTTTTTCTCAATACTTTTTTCCTGAAATACATCTAAGCTGATTTCATATGTAAACTCAGTGTATTTATTTCTGAATAATAGATCTTCTCAAATTTTTTGAAAACCTGGTGTGTATAAAATAACGTATTTTGGTTTTATTTTATTGTTTTCTAAATTTTGCTCTTTGAATCTCTGTTCACTTGCATATTGTACATTCCTCTTCTGTAAACCTATTATTTAATAGATTGTTTCTCTTTTTCACTTTTATTTTCAGTAGTTTTTATGTATTCTAGATTTCAGTCACTATTTGCTTATATTACTTTTTTACATGGTAGTTTTTCTATGGTGTTTATATGCAATGCCAAAGAATGCTCAAACTACCGCACAATTGCACTCATCTCACACGCTAGTAAAGTAATGCTCAAAATTCTCCAAGCCAGGCTTCAGCAATATGTGAACCTTGAACTTCCTGATGTGCAAGCTGATTTTAGAAAAGGCAGAGGAACCAGAGATCAAATTGCCAACATCCGCTGGATCATGGAAAAAGCAAGAGAGTTCCAGAAAAACATCTATTTCTGCTTTATTGACTATGCCAAAGCCTTTGACTGTGTGGATTACAATAAACTGTGGAAAATTCTGAAAGAGATGGGAATACCAAACCACCTGATCTGCCTCTTGAGAAATTTGTATGCAGGTCAGGAAGCAACAGTTAGAACTGGACATGGAACAACAGACTGGTTCCAAATAGGAAAAGGAGTTCGTCAAGGCTGTATATTGTCACCCTGTTTATTTAACAGGGTGTTAAATAAACATGCAGAGTACATCATGAGAAACGCTGGACTGGAAGAAACACAAGCTGGAATCAAGATTGCCGGGAGAAATATCAATAACCTCAGATATGCAGATGACACCACCCTTATGGCAGAAAGTGAAGAGGAACCCAAAAGCCTCTTGATGAAAGTGAAAGTGGAGAGTGAAAAAGTTGGCTTAAAGCTCAACATTCAGAAAACAAAGATCATGGCATCTGGTCCCATCACTTCATGGGAAATAGATGGGGAAACAGTGGAAACAGTATCAGACTTTATTTTTCTGGGCTCCAAAATCACTGCATATGGTGACTGCAGCCATGAAATTAGAAGACGCTTACTCCTTGGAAGGAAAGTTATGACCAACCTAGACAGCATATTCAAAAGCAGAGACATTACTTTGCCAACAAAGGTCATCTAGTCAAGGCTATGGTTTTTCCTGTGGTCATGTATGAATGTGAGAGTTGGACTGTGAAGAAGGCTGAGCACCGAAGAATTGATGCTTTTGAAGTGTGGTGCTAGAGAAGACTCTTGAGATTCCCTTGGACTGCAAGGAGATCCAACCAGTCCATTCTGAAGGCAATCAGCCCTGGGATTTCTTTGGAAGGAATGATGCTAAAGCTGAAACTCCAGTACTTTGGCTACCTGATGCGAAGAGTTGACTCATTGGAAAAGACTCTGATGCTGGGAGGGATTGGGGGCAAGAGGAGAAGGGGACGACAGAGGATGAGATGGCTGGATAGCATCACCAACTTGATGGACATGAGTCTGAGTGAACTCCGGGAGTTGGTGATGGACAGGGAGGTCTGGCGTGCTGCGATTCATGGGGTCGCAAAGAGTCGGACAGGACTGAGTGACTGATCTGATCTGATGTGTTGGTTTTCAAATGTTAAATCTACTTTACATTCTCAATTTATATCATATTTGGCCATGAAATATTGTCCTTCATATGCATTTTTCTATTTGATTTGCTAAAATTTTGTTCAGAATTTTTGTACCCTGTTTTATAAGAAATATTGTTAGGTAGTTTAATTTCTTAAAATATATTTATCTGTTTTTAGACATCAATCTAATAACGCTAATCTCATGAAATGATTTGGGAAATTTTCTTTTGCTTTTCAATTTTTTGGAGGTATTTTTATTATTTCTTCTAGAACTGTTGGACATAATTATCCACTATAGCCATGCAAACTTAGAGTTTTCTTTGTGGTGAGGTCTTTAAACTACAAATACAATGCATTTCTCTTCAGTTCAGTTCAGTCCCTTAGTCGTGTCCGACTCTTTGCAACCTCATGAACTGCCCCATGCCAGGTGTCCCTGTCCATCACCAACTCCCAGAGCTTGCTGAAGCTCTTGAACATAGAGTTGGTGATGCCATTCAACAATATCCTCTGTCGTCCCCTTCTCCTCCTGCATTCAATCTTTCCCAGCATCCGGGTCTTTTCCAATGAGTTATTTCTTTATATCAGGTGTTTCAACTTCAGCTTCAGTCCTTCCAATGAATATTCAGGACTGATTTCCTTTAGGATTGACTGGTTTGATCTCCTTGCAGTCCAGGGGACTCTCAAGAGTCTTCTCCAACACCACAGTTCAAAAGTGTCAATTCTTCAGTGCTCAGCTTTCTTTAGAGTCCAACTCTCACATCCATACATGACCACTGGAAAAACCATAGCTTTGACTAGATGGACCATTGTTGGCCAAGTAATATATGTGCTTTTGAATATGCTGTCTAGGTTGGTCATAGCTTTTCCTCCAAGGAGCAAGCATCTTTTAATTTCATGGCTGCAGTCATCATCTGCAGTGATTTTGGAGCCCCCCAAAATAAACTCTCTCCCTGTTTCCATTGTTTTCCCAGCTATTTGCCATGAAGTGATGGGACCAGATGCCATGATCTTCATTTTTTTGAGTGCTGAGTTTTAAGCCAGCTTTTTCACTCTCTTCTTTCACTTTCATCAAGAGGCCCTTTAGTTCCTCTTCACTTTCTGCCATAAGGGTGGTGCCATCTGAATATCTGAGGTTACTGATATTTCTCTCAGCAGTCTTCATTCTAGGTTGTGCTTCATCCAACCCAGCATTTCACACGATGTACTCTGCATATAAGTTAATTAAGCAGGGTGACAATATACAGCCTTGATGTATTCCTTTCCCTATTTGGAACCAGTTCGTTGCTCCATGTCTGGTTCTAACTGTTGCTTCCTGACCTGCATACAGATTTTTCAGGAGGCAGGTCAGGTGGTCTGGTATTCCTATCTCTTGAAGAATTTTCCAGTGTTGTGATCCACATAGTCAAAGACTTTAGCATAGTCAATGAAGCAGAAGGTGTTTTTCTGGAACTCTCTTGCTTTTTCTATGATCTAACGGATGTTGGCAATTTGATCCTTGGTTCCTCTGCCTTTTTTAAATCCAGCTTGAACATCTGGAAGTTCTTGGTTCACATGCTATTGGAGCCTAACTTGGTGAATTTTGAGCATTACTTTGCTAGCGTATAAGATGAGTGCAATTGTGTGGCAGTTTGAATATTCTTTGGCATTGCCTTTCTTTGGAATTGAAATGAAAACTGATCTTTTCCAGTCCTGTGGCCACTGCTGAGTTTTCCAAATTTGCTGGCATACTAAATGCAGCAATTTTACAGCATCATCTTTTAGGATTTGAAATAGCTCAACTGGAATTCCATCATCTCCACTAGCTTTGTTCACAGTGATGCTTCCTAAGGCCCACTTGGCCTTGCATTCCAGGATGTCTGGCTCTAGATGAGTAATCACATCATTGTGGTTGTCTAGGTCATTAAGATCTTCTGTGTATTCTTGCCACCTCTTCTTAGTATCTTTTGCTTCTTACGTCCATACCATTTCTGTCTTTTATTGTGCCCATATTTGCATGAAATATTTCCTTGGTATCTCTAATTTTCTTGAAGAGATCTCTAGTCTTTCCCATTCTATTGTTTTCCTCTATTTCTTTGCATTGATCATTTAGGAAGGCTTTCTTATCTCTCCTTGCTATTTTTTGGAACTCTGGATATATCTTTCCTTTTCTCCTATACCATTTGCTTCTCTTCTTTTCTCACCTATTTATAAGGCCTCTTCAGACAACCATTCTGCCTTTTTGTATTTCTTTTTCCTTAGGATTGTTTTGATCACAGTCTTCTGTTATGAACAGTGTTATGAACCTCCTGTACAATGTTACGAATATAATGCATTTAATAGACAGTTAATAGATTTGGGTTATCATTTTCTTCTTTAATGAGCTTTGATAGTTTGTAGATTTCAAGGTACTTGTCCATTTACTCTAAGCTGCCAAATTTATTGACATAAATTTATTTATAAAATGTCCATATTATCATTCAGTATCTGTAAAATCTACAGTGAAGTCATTTCTTTCATTCTTGTATTTATGTTCTATTCCAACCAAATGAGAGGAAATTAATCCATCAGTATTTCTTAATTTGCAATGCAAGCAAAATGAAATTGCATAGTACACTTGGCTCAAAAATTTGCCACCAGAACCATGACTGAAAAAAGTGAAGAAAGAACAAGAAATATTGCAGCCCAGAAAAAATATCCAGTTCCTTTTTTTCCCTCCCAGAAATTGTGTTTACAGGTGAAATCTGTTCCCAGGAAAATCAGAAAGATTCATGTGTAGGAGGGAAAGAAATGAGAATAGCAATAATCTTGCCATTATATTTTTTACATTACTCTTTTCTCAAAAAAAAAAAAAAAAAAAAGAAATGTTAATGGACCATGATCACAAATGTATGTATGTGTTTGTGTGTGTTTAATGAATTTTACTGCATAAAACCATAAAACTAAATAAAATTAATTCTTAAGGTTTTAGTATTTGATATCTCTGTTCATTTTGGACAATAACTTCTCTGCCGACGTTAATGTGTCTACCCACTTTTAAGAGTAGGGATAACAATTCTAGAGGAAATCACAATTGCAGATCAGCTTGTATCTAAGTTTAGATGGGATGTGTACACTCAAGTGCAGCCTCGCCAAACACATCTGGGACTCACCATGGCTAGAGTTGGTGATCACCCTGCAGTCCCATGGCATCTGACTGAGTGAGGAGGTACTTTGAGTTACAAGCCTACAGTGAACTGCAGCATTCCGTCCCTTGTCATCAGTGGGTAGCTGACAGACCAAAGAGGACAAAATTTTATCATGCAGGAATTATCAACATGGAGTATAATTATCCTATAAGTCTGCAATTTAAGTAGAATGTTGGCATTGAATAACTCTCTTTCTCTTTGGCCCCAGTTGGGTGATACTGTTCAGAAGTTTATATATCATTGAAATATTCTTAAAAAAGGATTTTGTAAACAAAGTCCTTTGGGATGTGCAAAAATAATCAATGTAAATTTCTATTTAACTGTGCATCTTATTGTCTACTATTAATTGTTGTTTAGTCACTAAGTCATGTCTGACTCTCTGTGACTCCATGGACTGTAGCCTGTGAGGCTCCACTGTCCATGGGATTTCCCAGGCAAGAATACTGAAGTGGGTTACCGTTTCCTTCTCCAGAGAATCTTCCCAGCCCAGGGATCAAACCCACGTCTCCTGCATTGGCAGGTGGATTCTTTACTGCTGAGCCCCCAGGGAAGCCCCTACCATTAGTTACATTGCTTTTTCTTTCCCATCAGATTTACTTTCAAATTTCTTCCCCTTTCCTTCCTTCTTTCATTTTTTTTTAAAGCGATGCTAATAGATACTTCTGTTTGATACATAGATAGAAAGGTAGGTATGATAAAATGGGCAGTAAGTTTTAGAACTTATGTCCCATTTGACATTTCAACACAACAGTACAGTATTAGGATACATACTTAGGTGAAAGTAATACCTGGACTGAATACCTGTAGTATCTGGCATTATAATCCATAATTTAGATATTGCACACTGTATACGTTTGCTTCTCAATCACCTCCAGTATTACTCTCATGTCTTCCTGTATATTTTCTCCAGTGTGTCCATCTCATGAGGTGTTTTTGCAATAATCTCCATACTGATTTAACATCTTCCAATTTATATTTCCTTCTGAAACATCAGGCATATCACTCTCCCTCTTTAATTGTCTTCAACTATGCTCTTCTGACAGAACAAATTCCACTTGGCCTTTAAAAATCCCTATAATCTGGCATAAGCCACCCTTCACAATTTTATCTCCAAACTCTTCCAGTTTTCTTTGCTTTTATGCATATTATACCTTTACCTTTCCTGTTGTTTTTTTATCTTCTGAAAATGTTATCTTTTAGGACTGTATTTACACATGATTTAAGACTTTACATTTTATTTGTATATTTTGCCATTTCAATCATTTAAACGTGTAAAATTCAGTGGCATTAATTGCACTCAGAGTATTATGCAACTGCCACCACTGTCTATTTCCAAAACATTTTCATAATTCCAAACAGAAACTCTGTCACTGTTAAGAAATAACTTCCCATTCCCATTTCCCCCAAGACCCTGGTCAATGCTAATCTATTTTCCGTTACCACAAATTTGTCTATTCCAGATTATGTATGTTAAGTAGAATCATACAGTATTTTTCCTTTTTTTCTACTTTATTTCACTTAGCATAATATTTCAAGGTCTGTCCATGTTGTTGCATGTACTGAGCTTCATTATTTTTATAGCTTAATATTTCATTGTATGTACTTGTCAAGCATTATTTATATTTTCATCTGTTGATACCTACTTGGATGTTTCTACCTTTTGACTAATATGAATAATGCTACAAAAAACATTGGTATACAAATGTTTGTTTGAGCCCTTCGATTTTTTGAATACGTACCTAGGATTGGAATTGTTGAACTATAGGGTAATTTAATATTTAGTTTTCTAACTATTTGCCAAAACATTTTTCATGGTAGTTATGCTAGTTTACATTCTCATCAGCTTTGACTGCTGCCATGCTAGAAAAGGGGTTGAGGAAAGAGAGAGCACAAGCCAAAGCTTTTTTACCATTTTCTTCATTCAGTGCACACTTGGTTGTTGTAAACTTTTGACTCTTTCACAGAGTTCTAACAAAGCTGGTTTTAACAGTTTCTGCCTGCCATTCAATTTTTCTGTGGGGAAACAAGAACTTGGAGCTGCCTTCTTCACTATTTTGCTGATGTATCTTGCAACTTTCTTCATTAACTTGAAACATTTAAGACTTTGTTCATTCAAAATGAATTAATTGCTTTGCTGTCCTCTGTTCCCCAGCTCTGTCTTTTCTACATTTACATGCTATACATTGAGACTAATATACACTACATTACCTCATAAGATTGTGAACTCTTTGGGACCAAAGATTGTATTTTATTTTTCTCTTACATTTATTGGATGTTTATTTAACTGAATTAATATAGTTTTCATTTAACTTCTGAAAAAGAGAAATTGAAGTGAAATATTTGGGAATAAATAGGAAGAAATTTGGGTGTAAACAAATCTAGTTTACATCTCTTTGACTAGTTTCTAAAGTAGAAGAAGAAGAAATTTATTTCAAATTATTGAAGTCCTGTTTTAGATGTGGCTTTAGAGTATTTAAAACTTGCTAAAGAGAGGCAATGGCACCCCACTCCAGTATTCTTGCCTGGAAAATCCCATGGATGGAGGAGCCTGGTAGGCTGCCGTCCATGGGGTCGCTGAGGGTCAGATGTGACTGAGTGATTTCACTTTCTCTTTTCACTTTCATGCATTGGAGAAGGAAATGGCAACCACTCCAGTGTTCTTGCCTGGAAAATCCCAGGGACAGGGGATCCTGGTGGGCTACCATCTATGGAGTCGCCCAGAGTCGGACATGACTGAAGCAACTTAGCAGTAGCAGTAGCAAAGAGAGGCAGTTCAGTTCTTATATAGAAAGGGAACTAGGTTTGCTGTTGGGAAACGTAGTTCTATTTTATTTCTAAGAGTCCATGACCTGGCTTCTGGTGTACTTATTTGTTTATCTGTTTTTATGTCAACATTAAGAGATCATAGTAGAATTTTTTGGTTTCCATAGTATAAAAATATACTTAAAAAGATAAGAACTTTTTAAAAAAGTCCTATTATAAGATGAAAATTATATCCTCTGCACATAGTATTTTTTAAAGCAATGAATAACACATACATCTTAAAGAAGACTTTCTAGGGACCACAGGCCAACTTGTACTTAAGGGGCACTTTCATAGCTGTATCACAGGTACATAGAAAAATTTGCCTCCTCCATTTTCAAGCATTCTTTCCTTTTTCTAAGTTACTAGCTTGTGTTTTCACTTGTTACTCATTTCCTTCAAATTTCCCTTTATCTCAGAAATAGCCAATAGTTATATATATATATATATATATATATATATATATATATTATCTGCTGTGAAATTACCCCTAGACATGGGTAGAGGTTCCAGGAAATTATAAATTAATGATTTCATTCTTCTAGGTCATATAGCTTCCCCAAGGCAATACCAAAGACAAAATCCTCAAAACTGATCTGACAGACAAACAGGCAAACACACGTAAAACCATGCCCTTTGAATGGACTCACTAGCAATCCTGAGGAAAAACGATAATAGTTTTTCTCATGAAAAAATTCTGTCCACTGCAATAGTTTCCACATCGCTTACTCAGGGCACATGGCTTATTCAGTTCAGTTCAGTCGCTCAGTCGTGTCTGACTCTTTGCAACCCCATGAATCGCAGCACGCCAGGCCTCCCTGTCCATCACCACCCCCGGAGTTCACTCAAACTCACGTCCAACGAGTCGGTGATGACATCCAGCCATCTCATCCTCTGTCATCCCCTTTTCCTCCTACCTCCAATCCCTCCCAGCATCAGAGTCTTTTCCAATGAGTCATCTCTTCGCATGAGGTGGCCAAAGTACTGGAGTTTCAGCTTTAGCATCATTCCTTCCAAAGAAATCCCAGGGCTGATCTCCTTTAGAATGGACTGGCTGGATCTCCTTGCAGTCCAGGGGACTCACAGGAGTCTTCTCCAACACCACAGTTCAAAAGCATCAATTCTTCAGCCCTCAGCTTTCTTCACAGTCCAACTCTCACATTCATACATGACCAATGGAAAAACCAATCCTTGACTAGATGGACCTTTGTTGGCAAAGTAACGTCTCTGCTTTTGAATATGCTATCTAGGTTGGTCATAACTTTCCTTCCAAGGAGTAAGCATCTTTTAATTTCATGGCTGTAATCACCACCTGCAGTGATTTTGGGGCCCAGAGAAATAAAGTCTGACACTGTTTCCACTGTTTCCCCATCTATTTCCCATGAAGTGATGGGACCGGATGCCATGATCTTCGTTTTCTGAATGTTGAGTTTTAAGCCAACTTTTTCACTTTCCTCTTTAACTTTCATCAAGAGGCTTTTGAGTTCCTCTTCACTTTCTGCCATAAGGGTGGTGTCATCTGCATATCTGAGGTTATTGATATTTCTCCCGGCAATCTTCATTCCAGCTTGTGTTTCTTTCAGTCCAGCATTTCTCATGATGTACTCTGCATATAAGTTAAATAAGCAGGGTGACAATATACAGCCTTGACATACTCATTTTCCTATTTGGAACCAGTCTGTTGTTCCATGTCCACTTCTAACTGTTGCTTCCTGACCTGCATATAGGATTCTCAAGAGGCAGGTCAGGTGCTCTGGTATTCCCATCTCTTTCAGAATTTTCCACAGTTTATTGTGATCCACACAGTCAAAGGCTTTGGCATAGTCAATAAAGCAGAAGTCGATGTTTTTCTGGAACTCTGTTGCTTTTTCCATGATCCAGCAGATGTCGGCAATTTGGTCTCTGGTCCCTCTGCCTTTTCTAAAAGCAGCTTGAACATCTGGAAGTTCACAGTTCATGTATTGCTAAAGCCTGGCTTGGAGAATTTTGAGCATTATTTTACTAGTGTGTGAGATGAGTGCAATTGTGCAGTATTTTGAGCATTCTTTGGCATTGCCTTTCTTTGGGATTAGAATGAAGACTGACCTTTTCCAGTCCTGTGGCCACTGCTGAGTTTTCCAAATTTGCCGGCATATTGAGGGCAGCACTTTCACAAGGAACCACTAACCCAAGTAAGACAGTAGGGGTTGCAGGAGGGCATTAGAGGGCAGACACACTGAAACCATAATCACAGAAAAAATGTAGTCAGTCTAATCACGCTAGGACCACAGCCTTGTCTAACTCAGTGAAACTAAGCCATGCTGTGTGGGGACACCCAAGATGGGCGGGTCATGGTGGAGAGGTCTGACAGAATGTGGTCCACTGGAGAAGGGAATGGCAAACCACTTCAGTGTTCTTGCCTTGAGAAACCCATGAACAGTATAAAAAGGGAAAATGATAGGATACTGAAAGAAGAATGCCCCAGGTGAGTAGGTGCCCAATATGCTACTGGAGATCAGTGGAGAAATAACTCCAGAAAGAATGAAGGGATGGAGCCAAAGCAAAAACAATACCCAGTTGTGGACGTGACTGGTGATAGAAGAAAGGTCTGATGCTATAAAGAGCAATATTGCATAGGAACCTGGAATGTTAGGTCCATGAATCAAGGCAAATTGGAAGTGGTCAAACAGGAGATGGCAAGAGTGAACGTTGACATTCTAGGAATCAGCAAACTAAAATGGATGGAATGGGTGAATTTAACTCAGGTGACCATTATATCTACTACTGTGGACAGGAATCCCTTAGAAGAAATGGAGTAGAAATCATGGTCAACAAGAGTCCGAAAAGCAGTACTTAGATATAATCTCAAAAATGACAGAATGATATCTTCTCATTTCCAAGGCAAACCATTCAATATCACAGTAATCCAAGTCTATGCCCCAACCAGTAATGCTGAAGAATATGTCTTATTATTCCCTTATTAAAACATGACAGTTAATATGTCACAATTTGGGGCTAAACTTTCCTCATTTGCTAATTGGGATGTTATTTATACCATTTAGATGATCTTATTAATACTTATCCTTAATATAATTAATTATTATTTTAGTTTTATATTGTTGTTGTTGTTTAGTCATTAAGTTGTATCCAGCTCTTTGGTGACACCACAGACTATAGCCTTCCAGTCTCCTCTGTCCATTGGATTTCCCAGCAAGAATATTGGAGTGGGTTGCCATTTCCTCCTCCCGGGGATCTTCCTAACACAGGGATGGAATCCACATCTCCATTGTCTCCTGCATTGGCAGGCAAATTCTTTACCACTTTACCAGGGAAACCTTTTCAATTTGTTACTGTTCTCATTTTATTATTTTTTTGTACATAACTATCAAATGATAGAAGATTTTTAATGAGATAGATTATGTGAAAACTTTTTGGTTAGCCAGTCTAATAAGGCTAATTGAAAAGACCCTGATGCTGGGAAAGATTGAAGGCAGGAGGAGAATGGGATGACAGAGATTGACATGGTTGGATGGCATCACCAGCTGGATGGACATGAGTTTGAGCAAGCTCCAGGAGTTGGTGATGGACAAGGAAGCCTGGCGTGCTGCAGTCCATGGGTCACAAAGAGCTGGACATGACTGAGTGGCTGAACTGAACTGAATTGATACTAATAAGGCAAGGTTTGTCAATCTTTTAAGAGGTTCAGCAAAGCACAAGACCACGAGGGGCAATTTGAAGCAGGCACAACCAATTCTTGATTCCCTTTAAAGTAGAACTAGTGAATTTGGGTCAGGGAGGCCACAGGTATATTTTAATTGATCTTCATGGTTCAAATATTTGGAGATTCTGTATAAAGACAAAGTTTGTTTTTTTTTTTTTTAAATGACAACTTTGAGTTCACATTTCTTGTTGTGGCAAATAATAAGCCAGAGCTAGAAAACAACAGCTTTTTGATGAAACTCACTAATTCCCCACAGTTTACATCATTTTATACTGACACTTACTCACAGCTACTCTACATGGCATCCTGTCCTCTGTAGAATTCTAAGCTTGCAAACCTTGTTTTAAAGTCATGGAACTGGATTGAAAAAATTAAATAAGCCACCTGCAGCATCTCATTCTTTTCATCTATATAAGGTAAAAAAAAAAAAGATTAAAATATTTCAGATTTACCTCTTTAATATTTATGCTTGCTCCTACTTAGAAAAATTGTATTTCTGTATTACTATTGAAGAATGAATAATGCAGAAATATTTTCTGCTGTCACCTCCCCATGTCTATGTACGTGTGTTTTTGTGTGTGTGATGGGGGTGGTTTGCAGGTCAACTTAGTCCTGGTAAATTCACAATGATGAAAAAGATTAAAACCTAATATGATAAGACATTATCAGTCCAAATCTCATGATGAACTTTTCAAAACAGTATTTTAGTATTTGCTCACAAATTCCTATTTTATAACAGGAATTCATTTATTGTGTTTATACATAATGCAAAAAAAGAACTATATTGCAGAAAATACTTCATTTTGAAAAGATGATGAGTCATTGTATGCCTAAAATTAATGTCTCTTTGTTCAATTCATCTGCTTAAAGTAGTTATAAGTATAAAATTACTTATAGCAATCAGGATTCTGGTAGTTTGCCAGCTTTCAACAGATAAGCTGTTTTTTGAAATAATTATTTTCCAATAGTGTCATTGAAGTTGAGAACATTTTAGTTCCTCCCACTCTTTTAAATCTCTTCTTAATTAAAGATATGTCTTTTTTCCTTTTTTAAAAAAATTATATTGAATAGACTGTGAATATGGAATGTGAATATTAATTCTTTGATTATTTTAAAGGGTTTTCTGTGAAGAATCAAATATCATGTAATATTTGTCAGTGGTCCCACTTTGGGAAGAATAATTTTAAGTAGGTTCAAGTCATATAATCAGCTACTAAAGAATTTATAATTTATATATGACATGCCTATTCATATTTATTTTAGGACACCATTGATAATAAGTACAAAATTTACATATTAGTTCATTTCTTATTTTTATATATTTAAATACTTTCTAAATCTTAAAGGTTTATTGGTAGCTTAAGTAGATTTAAGTTTATTCTTTCTTGCATAAGTGCAGAACACAAACATTTTCTCAGAATTTCATTTTGAACCTATGAATGTTTTCTTTATTTTAGGAGGCAGGCTCCATAAACACAGGAACTATATATCTCTTCTTTGTCATTTTTTTCCCCTCCACTGTCTTAACACATAGTATTTGCTTAATAAATATTTGCAAACAGGTATTAAGACAAATCAATCCATATTTAAAAGTATACACTTCTTTCCTTTTTAGATATCATTTGTTTTTACAGCTAGAGATTTTTTAAGAGCCAGTTTACTATATTACAACATCAAATAGTAAACTGATAAAATGATGAATTTACAAGTCACAGAGTAAATATGTAAGATGTGCTGAGAGAACTCTTAAGAATCAATTAAATAAAAAGATAGAAGTGAGTAACAGACATGATATGATGGCCAAGAAGGAACCATAAATATGTCACGCCTCCTGGGGTGACCTTCTAGTTAGGCATGTGTAAAGCTCTTTATCACTTACAAGATTTTATCAGTCCTGACCTTAGGGACATAGATTGCTAAAGCTTAAAGTCTGAACTTATATGGCAGAATAAAATAACTGCTCTTCTGGAAATTTTCAGGGAGTATGACCTCCATCTTTCGACCAGTCAATATGTATCAAAATCTGGTTTGACAGAAGTACTTATGGACAATTTTCTGACTGATAAGCACTTTCGTCTTGATTATCTTTTTCTTTTATTAAACAATAAATTTCAAGTAAGTTAATCTAATGTTCTGAATGTGGTTATTCTCTCAGCATTATTTGCTAGTTTATGGCAAAAGTCAAAAGGCTGGGAACATGGACAGAGGCAAGAGACTAATATGCAGAAGAGCTTTAGATCGGTACAGAGTAAAATACTTAAATTTGGGATTGCTGAAGTATCATTTAAGGGGCCAAGAGTTTGGTACAGAGAGAACTCAACCTTTTCCTTGTACATATTTGTGGATTTAGCAAGTTAGGCCCAGAGACTAGGAAATCAAACAGAAAGAGAATGAGAAGCAGGATACAGTTTTAGGTACCCACAGACAGGTTAGAAGACAAATAATTAAGGACAGGAATGCTAAGGTCCCCAGGATACACTCAGTTGGAAACTTTGGAAACTTACATATAAGATGTGTGACAAATCAGAATTTGAGAGTTGCACTCTAAACCCAGTGTCAAATCAGCTCAGCCCCTGACTGAACTCAAAGGCTCTGTCCCTCTCCCCCATCTCAGATGGTAAAGTCAACCTTGTATGAAGAAACATGTTATTGCCAAAGCTCTACAATTTTTTGAGTTTAATATTTAGAATCACAAATGCAAAAAAGGGGACCAGTAGAAAATAAAACAGAAGAGAGAAGCAGATTCATAAAAGATCTAGATATGAAAGGTTTTGGATACAAATCTTAGTTATTAATAAAGTCAAGAGAATTGATCAGAGTACTGGATCTCACAGAGGCATAAAATGAAAATTTTAGGACAGAAAAATACAAATAATTGAAGTATTCAATATATGAATTTATTAAGCTGGAACATAGACCAATAGAATGCATACTGAAAAAGAGACCTCGTTCTTGTCATTCAGTCACTCAGTTCTGTACAACTTTTCTACCCCATGGACTCCAACAAGTCAGGTTTTTCTGTCCTTCACCTCTCCCAAAGTTTGTTCAAACTCATGTCCATTGAGTTGGTGATGCCATACAACCTTTCCTTCCTCTGCCATCCCCTTCTCCTCCTGCCTTCAGTCTTTCCCAGCATCAGGGTCTTTTCTGATGAGTTGGTTCTTCTCATCAGGTGGTCAAAGCACTGGATCTTCAACTTTAGCATCAGTCCTTCCAATGAATATTCATATTAAGGGTTGATTTCCTTCAGGATTGATTGGTTTGATCTCCTTGCAGTCCAAGGGACTCTCATGAGTCTTCTCCAACACCACAGTTCAAAAGCATTAATTCTTTGGCACTCAGGCTTCTTTTCAGTGCAATTCTCAACAGCCATACATGACTACTGGAAAAACCATAGCTTTGGCTCAGTTTCTGTCCTTTACTGTGTCCATCTTTGCATGAAATGTTCCCTTGGTATCTCTAATTTTCTTGAAGAGATCTCTAGTCTTTTCCATTCTATTGTTTTCCTCTGTTTCTTTGCATTGATCATTTATGAAGGCTTTCTTATCTCTGCTTGCTATTCTTTGAAATTCTGCATTCAGATGGGTATATCTTTCCTTTTCTCCTTTGCCTTTCATGTTTCTTCTTCTTTCAGCTATTTGTAAGGCCTCCTCAGACAACCATTTTGCCTTTTTAAATTTATTTTTCTTGTGGATGGCTTTGATCACAGCCTCCTGTACCATGTTATGAACCTCTGTCCATAGTTCGCCAACCACTCTGTCTATCAGATCTAATCCCTTGAATCTATTTATCACTTCCACTGTATAATTGTAAGGGATTTGATATGGATATATTGAATCAGAGATGTATTCAAATATTAGGAGTAGATCTAGTAAGTAATATGAAAGTTGTTGCTGTTCAGTCATTTAGTTGTGTCTGACTTTGCGACACCATGTACCATGACAGGCTTCCTGTCCTTCACTATCTCTTGAAGTTTGCTGGAGCTCATGTCCATTGAGTTGATGATGCCATCCAACCATCTCATCCTTTGTTGTCCCCTTCTTCTCCTGCACTCAGTCTTTCCCAGGATTAGGGTCTTGTCCAGTGAATCAGCTCTTTGCATCAGATGGCCAAAATATTGGAGCTTCAGCATCAGTCCTACCAATGACTATTCAGGGTTGATTTCCTTCAGGATTGACTGGTTTGATCTCCCTGTTGTCCAAGGGACTCTCAAGAGTCTTCTCCAGTGGTACAGTCCAAAACCAACAATATGAAAGAACAGTATAAAAATAAGACATATCACTGACTTAATTTTTAAGTTGTCCAAATAAATGGAGAAGCATACCATGGTTTTTTTTTTTTTTTTTTTCTTTGCTAAGAATTTTATTTTTTTTTTTTTAAGGTTTTTTTTTTGGTTTTTTCTCCAATTTTATTTTATTTTTAAACTTTACATAATTGTATTAGTTTTGCCAAATATCAAAATGAATCCGCCACAGGTATACATGTGTTCCCCATCCCGAACCCTCCTCCCTCCTCCCTCCCCATACCATCCCTCTGGGCCGTCCCAGTGCACCAGCCCCAAGCATCCAGAATCATGCATCGAACCTGGACTGGCAACTCGTTTCCCACATGATACTTTACATGTTTCATTGCCATTTTCTCCCAAATCTTCCCACCCTCTCCCTCTCCCACAGAGTCCATAAGACCGTTCTATACATCAGTGTCTCTTTGCTGTCTCGTACACCGGGTTATTGTTACCATCTTTCTAAATTCCATATATATGCGTTAGTATACTGTATTGATGTTTTTCCTTCTGGCTTACTTCACTCTGTATAATAGGCTCCAGTTTCATCCACCTCATTAGAACTGATTCAAATGTATTCTTTTTAATGGCTGAGTAATACTCCATTGTGTATATGTACCACTGCTTTCTTATCCATTCATCTGCTGATGGGCATCTAGGTTGCTTCCATGTCTTGGCTATTATAAACAGTGCTGCGATGAACATTGGGGTACACGTGTCTCTTTCCCTTCTGGTTTCCTCAGTGTGTATGCCCAGCAGTGGGGTTGCTGGATCATAAGGCAGTTCTATTTCCAGTTTTTTAAGGAATCTCCACACTGTTCTCCATAGTGGCTGTACTAGTTTGCATTCCCACCAACAGTGTAAGAGGGTTCCCTTTTCTCCACACCCTCTCCAGCATTTATTATTTGTAGACTTTTGGATCGCAGCCATTCTGACTGGTGTGAAATGGTACCTCATAGTGGTTTTGATTTGCATTTCTCTGATAATGAGTGATGTTGAGCATCTTTTCATGTGTTTGTTAGCCATCTGTATGTCTTTTTTGGAGAAATGTCTATTTAGTTCTTTGGCCCATTTTTTGATTGGGTCGTTTATTTTTCTGGAGTTGAGCTGTAGGAGTTGCTTGTATATTTTTGAGATTAGTTGTTTGTCGGTTGCTTCATTTGCTATTATTTTCTCCCATTCTGAAGGCTGTCTTTTCACCTTGCTAATAGTTTCCTTTGATGTGCAAAAGCTTTTAAGGTTAATTAGGTCCCATTTGTTTATTTTTGCTTTTATTTCCAATATTCTGGGAGGTGGGTCATAGAGGATCCTGCTGTGATGTATGTCGGAGAGTGTTTTGCCTATGTTCTCCTCTAGGAGTTTTATAGTTTCTGGTCTTACGTTGAGATCTTTAATCCATTTTGAGTTTATTTTTGTGTATGGTGTTAGAAAGTGGTCCAGTTTCATTCTTTTACAAGTGGTTGACCAGATTTCCCAGCACCACTTGTTAAAGAGATTGTCTTTAATCCATTGTATATTCTTGCCTCCTTTGTCGAAGATAAGGTGTCCATATGTGCGTGGATTTATCTCTGGGCTTTCTATTTTATTCCATTGATCAATATTTCTGTCTTTGTGCCAGTACCATACTGTCTTGATAACTGTGGCTTTGTAGTAGAGCCTGAAGTCAGGTAGGTTGATTCCTCCAGTTCCATTCTTCTTTCTCAAGATCGCTTTTGCTATTCGAGGTTTTTTGTATTTCCATACAAATTGTGAAATTATTTGTTCTAGCTCTGTGAAGAATACCATTGGTAGCTTGATAGGGATTGCGTTGAATCTATAAATTGCTTTGGGTAGTATACTCATTTTCACTATATTGATTCTTCCAATCCATGAACATGGTATATTTCTCCATCTATTAGTGTCCTCTTTGATTTCTTTCACCAGTGTTTTATAGTTTTCTATATATAGGTCTTTAGTTTCTTTAGGTAGATATATTCCTAAGTATTTTATTCTTTCCGTTGCAATGGTGAATGGAATTGTTTCCTTAATTTCTCTTTCTGTTTTCTCATTATTAGTGTATAGGAATGCAAGGGATTTCTGTGTGTTGATTTTATATCCTGCAACTTTACTGTAGTCATTGATTATTTCTAGTAATTTTCTGGTGGAGTCTTTAGGGTTTTCTATGTAGAGGATCATGTCATCTGCAAATAGTGAGAGTTTTACTTCTTCTTTTCCAATTTGGATTCCTTTTATTTCTTTTTCTGCTCTGATTGCTGTGGCCAAAACTTCCAAAACTATGTTGAATAGTAATGGTGAAAGTGGGCACCCTTGTCTTGTTCCTGACTTTAGAGGAAATGCTTTCAATTTTTCACCATTGAGGATAATGTTTGCTGTGGGTTTGTCATATATAGCTTTTATTATGTTGAGGTATGTTCCTTCTATTCCTGCTTTCTGGAGAGTTTTTATCATAAATGGATGTTGAATTTTGTCAAAGGCTTTCTCTGCATCTATTGAGATAATCATATGGTTTTTATTTTTCAATTTGTTAATGTGGTGTATTACATTGATTGATTTGCGGATATTGAAGAATCCTTGCATCCCTGGGATAAAGCCCACTTGATCATGGTGTATGATCTTTTTAATGTGTTGTTGGATTCTGATTGCTAGAATTTTGTTAAGGATTTTTGCATCTATGTTCATCAGTGATATTGGCCTGTAGTTTTCTTTTTTTGTGGGATCTTTGTCAGGTTTTGGTATTAGGGTGATGGTGGCCTCATAGAATGAGTTTGGAAGTTTACCTTCCTCTGCAATTTTCTGGAAGAGTTTGAGCAGGATAGGTGTTAGCTCTTCTCTAAATTTTTGGTAGAATTCAGCTGTGAAGCCGTCTGGACCGGGGCTTTTGTTTACTGGAAGATTTTTGATTACAGTTTCAATTTCCATGCTTGTGATGGGTCTGTTAAGATTTTCTATTTCTTCCTGGTCCAGTTTTGGAAAGTTGTACTTTTCTAAGAATTTGTCCATTTCTTCCACGTTGTCCATTTTATTGGCATATAATTGTTGATAGTAGTCTCTTATGATCCTTTGTATTTCTGTGTTGTCTGTTGTGATCTCTCCATTTTCGTTTCTAATTTTGTTGATTTGATTTTTCTCCCTTTGTTTCTTGATGAGTCTGGCTAATGGTTTGTCAATTTTATTTATCCTTTCAAAGAACCAGCTTTTGGTTTTGTTGATTTTTGCTATGGTCTCTTTTGTTTCTTTTGCATTTATTTCTGCTCTAATTTTTAAGATTTCTTTCCTTCTACTAACCCTGGGGTTCTTCATTTCTTCCTTTTCTAGTTGCTTTAGGTGTAGAGTTAGGTTATTTATTTGACTTTTTTATTGTTTCTTGAGGTGTGCCTGTATTGCTATGAACTTTCCCCTTAAGACTGCTTTTACCGTGTCCCACAGGTTTTGGGTTGTTGTGTTTTCATTTTCATTTGTTTCTATGCAAATTTTGATTTCTTTTTTGATTTCTTCTGTGATTTGTTGGTTATTCAGCAGCGTGTTGTTCAGCCTCCATATGTTGGAATTTTTAATAGTTTTTCTCCTGTAATTGAGATCTAATCTTACTGCATTGTGGTCAGAAAAAATGCTTGGAATGATTTCTATTTTTTTGAATTTACCAAGGCTAGCTTTATGGCCCAGGATGTGATCTATCCTGGAGAAGGTTCCATGTGCGCTTGAGAAAAAGGTGAAATTCATTGTTTTGGGATGAAATGACCTATAGATATCAATTAGGTCTAACTGGTCTATTGTATCGTTTAAAGTTTGTGTTTCCTTGTTAATTTTCTGTTTAGTTGATCTATCCATAGGTGTAAGTGGGGTATTAAAGTCTCCCACTATTATTGTGTTATTGTTAATTTCTCCTTTCATACTTGTTAGCATTTGTCTTACGTACTGTGGTGCTCCCGTGTTGGGTGCATATATATTTATAATTGTTATATCTTCTTCTTGGATTGATCCTTTGATCATTATGTAGTGACCTTCTTTGTCTCTTTTCACAGCCTTTGTTTTAAAGTCTATTTTATCTGATATGAGTATTGCTACTCCTGCTTTCTTTTGGTCCCTATTTGCATGGAAAATCTTTTTCCAGCCCTTCACTTTCAGTCTGTATGTGTCCCCTGTTTTGAGGTGGGTCTCTTGTAGACAACATATGTAGGGGTCTTGTTTTTGTATCCATTCAACCAGTCTTTGTCTTTTGGTTGGGGCATTCAACCCATTTACATTTAAGGTAATTACTGATAAGTATGTTCCCGTTGCCATTTACTTTATTGTTTTGGATTCGAGTTTATACACCATTTTTGTGTTTCTTGTCTAGAGAATATCCTTTAGTATTTGTTGGAGAGCTGGTTTGGTGGTGCAGAATTCTCTCAGCTTTTGCTTGTCTGAAAAGCTTTTGATTTCTCCTTCATACTTGAATGAGATCCTTGCTGGGTACAATAATCTGGGCTGTAGGTTATTTTCTTACATCATTTTAAGTATGTCTTGCCATTCCCTCCTGGCTTGAAGAGTTTCTATTGAAAGATCAGCTGTTATCCTTATGGGAATTCCCTTGTGTGTTATTTGTTGTTTTTCCCTTGCTGCTTTTAATATTTGTTCTTTGTGTTTGATCTTTGTTAATTTGATTAATATGTGTCTTGGGGTGTTTCTCCTTGGGTTTATCCTGTTTGGTACTCTCTGGGTTTCTTGGACTTGGGTGATTATTTCCTTCCCCATTTTAGGGAAGTTTTCCACTATTATCTCCTCAAGTATTTTCTCATGGTCTTTCTTTTTGTCTTCTTCTTCTGGAACCCCTATGATTCGAATGTTGTAGCGTTTAATATTGTCCTGGAGGTCTCTGAGATTGTCCTCATTTCTTTTAATTCGTTTTTCTTTTATCCTCTCTGATTCATTTATTTCTACCATTCTATCTTCTAATTCACTAATCCTGTCTTCTGCCTCTGTTATTCTACTATTTGTTGCCTCCAGAGTGTTTTTAATTTCACTTATTGCATTATTCATTATATATTGACTCTTTTTTATTTCTTCTAGGTCCTTGTTAAACCTTTCTTGCATATTCTCAATCCTTGTCTCCAGGCTATTTATCTGTGATTCCATTTTAGTTTCAAGATTTTGGATCAATTTCACTATCATTATTCGGAATTCTTTATCAGGTAGATTCCCTATCTCTTCCTCTTTTGTTTGGTTTGGTGGGCATTTATCCTGTTCCTTTATCTGCTGAGTATTCCTCTGTCTCTTCATCTTGTTTAAATTGCTGAGTTTGGGGTGTCCTTTCTGTATTCTGGCAGTTTGTGGAGTTCTCTTTATTGTGGCGTTTCCTCACTGTGTGTGGGTTTGTACAGGTGGCTTGTCAAGGTTTCCTGCTTAGGGAAGCTTGTGTCGGTGTTCTGGTGGGTGGAGCTGTATTTCTTCTCTCTGGAGTGCAATGAAATGTCCAGTAATGAGTTATGAGATGTCTATAGTTTTGGGGTGACTTTGGGCAGCCTGTATCTTGAAGCTCAGGGCTGTGTTCCTTTGTTGCTGGAGAATTTGCTTGGTATGTCTTGCCCTGGAACTTATTGGCCCTTGTGTGGTGCTTGGTTTCAGTGTCGGTATGGGGGCATTTGATGAGCTCCTGTCAATGAATATTCCTTGGAGTCAGGAGTTCCCTGGAGTCAGGGTTTGGACTTAAGTCTCCTGCTTCTGATTATCAGTCTTATTTTTACAGTAGTTTCAAAACTTCTCCTTCTATACAGCACCATTGATAAAACATCTACATTAAAGATGATAAGTTTCTCTACAGTGAGGGTCACTCAGAGAGGTTCACAGGGTTACATGGAGAAGAGAAGAGGGAGGAGGGAGTTAGAGGTGACCCAAATGAGATGAGGTGAATCAATAGTGGAGAGAGTGGGCTAGCCAGTAGTCACTTCCTTATGTGCACTCCACAACTCGACCACTCAGAGATGTTCACGGGGTTATACAGAGAAGAGAAGAAGGAGGAAGGTAACAGAGGTGGCCAGAAGGATAAAAGGGGGGAATGAAAAGGAGGGAGACAGATCCAGCCAGTAATCAGTTCCCTAAGTGTTCTCCACCGTCTGGAACACACAGAAATTCACAGAGTTGGGTAGAGTAGAGAGGGGTTAGGGAGGAGACACAGGCGACCTGGTGGAGAAAAAGGAGGGTCCAAAGGGAGAGAGAGCAGTCAAGCCAGTAATCTCACTCCCTAGTGAAAAATGGGTCCTGAAGATTGGGTCCTTATAGGTACAAAATTGGTAACAAATACATAAAAGCAAAAATTAAAAATCTAGAGTAGAGTTTGGAATTTCAAAAATACGATGTTAAAGAAAAGAAGAAGGAAAAGAAAGAGAGAAAGAACTAACAAACAAAAACAAACAAGGTCGCGAAAATTATAGAGAAAGTACAGGTACAAAATTGATAACTAATACCAGAAAGCGAAAATTAAAAATCTAGAGTAGAGTTTGGAATTTCAAAAATACGATGTTAAAGAAAAGAAGAAGGAAAAGAAAGAGAGAAAAACGAACAAAAAAAACAAACAAGGTCGCGAAAATTATAAAGAAAGTACAAGTACAAAATTGATAACTAATACCAGAAAGCAAAAATTAAAAATCTAGAGTAGAGTTTGGAATTTCAAAATACAATGTTAAAAAAAAAAAGAAGAAAAATAAAGAGAGAAAACAAACAAATACGAACAATGTCACAAAAATTATAAAGAAAATACAGGTACAAAATTGATATCAAATACCAAAAAGCATAAATTAAAAATCTAGAGTAAAGTTTGGAATTTCAGATATACAATGTTATATAAAAGAAGAAGAGAAAGAAACAGAGAAGAAGAAAAAAAAAAAAGTCACAGAAATTATATAAAAAAAAAACTATAGGTACAAAATTGATAACATATACCAAAAAGCGAAAATTAAAAATCTAGAGTAGAGTTTAGAATTTCAAAAATACAATGTTAAAGAAAAGAAGAAAAAAACAAAAACAAACAAAAAAAAACAAGGTCAAAAAATTATAAAATATATATATATGAAGTTTGCTGAAGAAGAAAAAAATAGGGTCTTTTTTTTTTTTTGCAAAGTAATAGGATATAAAGGTGAAAATTAAAGGAACAATAGAGGACTTAAAATTTTTTTTTTTAATTAAAAAAAAAAGAAAGAATGATCGTAAAAATAATAAAAATATATCTAGGACTTTTTTTTTTTTTTTGTGGGTGTTGTGGGTTCAGTTCATTTTTGGCTAGTTCCTTGGTCAGATTTATATTTCTCAAGATCTATAGGCCCCTTCCTATGTAGTCCGTAGTAACCACAGGGTTTTGATCTATTGCCTGTAGCTTCCAAGGCGTTTCCCTCTGTTATATCTTCTTCTGTTTGCTAGTCTCTTCAGTATCTGGTTTCCGCCCTGACTCAAAGGGCACGGTGGAGGACACTTTTTTTTTTTTTTTTTAGGCTTACTTGTTCAGTCGCGCTGTGGGGAGGGAGGGAGGGATGCTGCAAACAAATAACACTGGCGTGGGCTCGCAGTGCCTCAGCCACCCTGGGTCTGCCCCCGCTCACGGCGCGTGTAGCCTCCCTGTCCACACTGCTCGGACTCTAGGTTGTTCCGCCGGGAACAATCCGAGGCTGGCCCTGGGCTGCATGCACCTCCCAGGTCCAAGCCGCTCAGGTTCAGGCACTCGGGTAGTCCTCAGAGGCGCAGACTCAGTTGGGCCTGCGTTTTGTGCTCTTCCCAGGTCCGAGCGCCAATTTGCTCTTCCCAGGCAAGCGCCAATGCTGCGACTTATCGCCTCCCCGCCACTCGGTTATCTGGATGTAAAACCGGCGCACCTTCTCAGGCAGATGTTGACCGTCCAGACCCCCAAGAAGTTTTAGTTAGCAAAGAAGCCTGCTTACAGTTTTATAGATAATGTCTCTCTGGGGCTGCGATTGCCCCCTTCCGGCTCTGGCTGCCTGTCACCGGAGGGGGAAGGTCTGCAGCCGGCTATCTCTGTTCAGTCCTTTGTTCCGTGCGCGGGCCTGGCGGTCTTAGGTTAGGGCTGGCTTTTCGCGTGGTAGGTATCCCACAGTCTGGTTTGCTAGCCCAAATTATTTCGCTCAGATAGCGCTCAGGGTATTCAGGCCAGATTCTTACTCTCAGCGATGCAGCCCACGCCGCGCCTCCCTGCCCAGCCCCGGTTTGCTAATGGCGGATGCAGGCGTCTGCGCTGCTTCTCCGCTGGGGGAGTTACCGTAGGGCTCGCAATCTGCGAGTTTTAAATTGTTTATTTATTTTTTCTCCCTGTTATGTTGCCCTCTGTGCTTCCAAAGCTCGGCACAGATTCGGCAGTGAGAAGGTTTCCTGATGTTTGGAAACGTTTCTCTTTTTAAGATTCCCTTCCCGGGACGGAACTCCGTCCCTCCCTCTTTTGTGTCTTTTTTTTTGTTTTTAATATTTTTTCCTACCTCCTTTCGAAGAGTTGGGTTGCTTTTCTGGGTGCCTGATGTCCTCTGCCGGCATTCAGAAGTTGTTTTGTGGAATTTACTCGACGTTTAAATGCTCTTTTGATGAATTTGTGGGGGAGAAAGTGTTCTCCCCGTCCTACTCCTCCGCCATCTTGGCTCCTCCCCCCATACCATGGTTTTGTAATGTATAATTTGATATTATAAAAGTGACCCTCCTCAAATTGTACTGTAAATTCAATGTAATCCTAGTTAAAACCTCAACAGTAACTTCTGTGAGTGTAAGGAAGTTAATAGGCTGATTCTAAAATTCAAATGGAAATGCAAATACCAATAATAAAACAATCCTGAAAAAGAGTAATAAAGAGGATTTATGCTACCATATATTAAAAATTATAACAAAGCTCAGTAATTAAGAGAATGCAGTTTTTTGGACAGAATAGAAAATTCAGAAAGTCTGTATCTGCATGTAGTTACATCCATAGCTAACCCTTTTTCTATTTATTTATCTCATCTATTCTATCACCTATCTATCTTTCTATCATCCTTGATTTTTACAAAGATGCCACAAAAATTCAGTGGGAGAGAAATATCTTTTTGATAAGTGCTTCTGTGTCAGTTGGATATCCATATAGCAAAGTAAATGTATTTTGACCCTCAACTCACACCAATTTCAGATGGGTTGAGACATCAGTGTAAAAGAAATTACAAAAATCTTTTGGAAGAATACTTAGGCAAGTTTCAATGTAAGCAAAAATTTCTTAAACAGGGCATAAAAAGCAGGATACATGCAATCGTACTCCTAGGTATCTTCAACAGAAATGCATACATATTTTGCCAATTGATACATACAGTTCATGTTCATGACAGCTTGAAATTAGAAACAAAAATGTCTATCAACAGTAGAGTAGGCGAATATATTTTGTCGTATCCAGATAATTGAATACTATACAGCAGGGGAGTTCATGAAGCAATTTTTGAACGAAGGCACAGGAGTATGTTTTGATTCCATGTGTAGGATTTTAAAACAGGCAAAACTAATCAATAGGGTTAGAAGTAATGATAGTGTTTGACATGTGTGAGGGGGAATTAGTGATTGCGGGAGGGTGTGGAATAGGAATTCTGGTTACTGGAAATACTTCGTTTTTAACCTTTTCTCTTTTTAAGCAAACTATACAAATGAAAGTATACGAGACAAATACAATGTAAGCATCCTTTCACAATAGCTGCATAGGTTTGAATAGATGAAAGGCCTCTCAAGATTCCATAGAACTGACTCATGGAAGGCAAAAGTACAGTAGCATGGGAGAAAGAAACAGCAGGCACATATCAGGGACCCAAGAGACTTCTGGGTAGAATTTCCCTGGATCATTTCTTACCTACTAAGGATGCATCTTGCCTCCAGATTATCAACCTCTAAGCCATGGTTGTGGGAATGCTAAGGTCAAGGAAGCTGTTTAAGCAGTTGCACCAGATGTAAATCATCCCTAGATAAACTGACCCTGAGTGTAAGCTGGGGAGTGTCATACTTTAAATAGTCATCATAAATCAGTGGCCCAGACATTCCGGGCTGAGTCAGTACCACACTGCAAGCTGTCCCAGGAAATAAGCACAAAGCTATTTCAGTCTAGCTATAAGATAATTTTGTCTTACACTTCTTATAACTAAGTGAAGTGAAAGTTGCTCAGTCGTGTCTGACTCTTTGCAACCCCATGAACTTTACAGTCCATGGAATTCTCCAGGCCAGAGTACTGGAGTGGGTAGCCTTTCCCTTCTCTAAGGGGTCTTCCCAACCCAGGGATCGAACCCAGGTCTCCCACATTGCAGGTAGATTCAAACCCAGGTTAAAAAAATAACACTTTTCTAAAACATCATGGCAGGTTCTCAAAATTTTAAACACTAATTTACCATATAATCCAGAAATTGCACTTCTGAACCTGTCTCCAAAACAATTGAAAATGGAAACTTGAATTGATATTTATACATCAATGTTTGTAGCAGAATTATTCACAATAGACAAAAGGTGGAAGCAACCCAAGTGTCCATCACAGATGAATGGATAAACAAAGAATAGTATGTATGTATGTATATATTGTATGTACACACAGTGGAATATTATTCTATCTTTAAAAGAATAAAATTATGATAGATGCTATAAATGGATGAAAGAAGACATTGTGCATAGTCAATTATAATCCAGATGCTTAAGGATGGTTCCACTTATATGAGGTACCTCAAAGAGTTAAATTCATAGAGACAGAACATAGAATGGTGGTCCCCAGGGCCTAGGGAAAGGAAGCATGGTGGAGTTACTCTTTAATGAGAACAGAGTTTCAGTTTAGAGTGATAAATTTTGGAGATGGATATTGGTGATGGTTTCACAACAAAATGAATATAGTTAGTATACTTGAACTGTCCATTGGGTAGCAAAGAGTGGGACATGACTTAGCACACACTGAACTGTATGTTTAAAATGGTTAAAGTCCTTGCATTTTTTCTTCTCCTTTCTGAAAGTGACCAAAGGAAAAGTGAAAGTCGCTCAGTCCTGTCTGACTTTTTGTGACCCCATGAACTATATAGTCCATGGAATTCTCCAGGCCAGAACACTGATGTAGGTAGCCTTTCCCTTCTCTAGGGCATCTTCCCAACCCAGGGACTGAACCCATGTCTCCCACATTGCAGGCAAATTCTTAACCAGCTAAGCCACAAGGAGAGCCTGAAAGTGACCAAGATGCATACAAAGGAAAGGACTGACTAGCTTTTAGTGCTGCCTGCCTTGAAGGTGGCCATGATTCACTTACGTTGTATGTTGTTGTTGTTTAGTCACTAAGTTGTGTCCAACTTTTTGTGACCCCATGGACTGTAGCCCGCCAGGCCCCTCTATCCATGGGATTTTCCAGGCAAGAATACTGGAGTGGGTTCTCAGTCCTTTCTCCAAGGATCTTCCCGACCCAGGGATTGAACCTATGTCTCCTGCTTGGCAGATGGAATCTTTATTGCCGAGCCACTGGTGAAGCCCTTACATTGTTTGCTTTTTGTCTAAATTAAGCAGAGTAACAGAGGGAGTTATATACATTATAGTTTGTCCACTAAAAGGATACCATGTAGTTGTTAAAAATGGGTCCTGGGATCCCTGTCATAGATATGAAATTAAACCACAATTTAGTAAGTGTAAAAGCAATATACAAAACTATTTACACTGTAGCAGTTCATGTTGATAAGGAAAAAACTGTGCACACACCCACATTGAAGTGGGGACCAGTACACACAAAGACATTTACATTAAACATCCATCAGGGTTCTTTCAACTGTGGCTACATAACAATAATGCATACATCTGTTTCCAGTGGGGGAATGATGAATATTTTTAGCTTCCTTCTTTATGATTATCTGTACTCTTCTAGTTTTCCTTATTAAATGTATGTCATTTAATTTTAAAAATGCAAAAAAAAAAAAAAAAGAAAGAAAGAAAAAGTGGTAGCCAGAGCAGGCTTCTCTGCAACTTTAGCATTCTTTGTAATGGTTTAAAAAATTGAAATATCTAAAATCTGACAGTAGGGAGAAAGGTTAAATAAAATCTGGTGTATTCATCAAAAAATGGTTAAAATGATACATTTTATGTATATTTTACTTAAAAAAAAAAAAGAAATAGTACTACCTTACCTTAGAAGCTTTTCCATGTGCTATGATCCAAATTTAAACCTTTTGCCCTCCCCAAATATAAATCTTTTGCCCACCACCCCCCCTCAAATTAACCACTGTAGTGACATTTAAAGTCATTAGTAACAACATTTCCTTAAATGTTCATCCCCTACATTCTACTTTGGTCTTGACCATTTTATAAAAAAATCAATGTCTATTAGTTTTTTTCAATCTATAACTCTGAATTTTCCTTATGTTTTTTGCTGAAGAACCTGGGGCATTTGACCTGTAGAGTTTCCTTCAGTCTGATTTTTTCTGTTTGAATAATTATGTTTTAATTCATCAACAATTCTCCCCCTAGGAACTTGATAAAGATAGAATGGCTTTATTATTATTTGTCATGGATTGACAAATAATCTTTGTAGAGAGAGAAACTGTTAATGAACTATAAAGTCATTATATTAAAATTCTGACAAGTACATTATACATTTTAGTTTCAATAATGTGGTGATTAAATTCACCCATTCCAGTCCATTTCAGTTCGCTGATTCCTAGAATGTCGACATTCACTCTTGCCATCTCTTGTTTGACCACTTTCAATTTGCCTTGATTCATGGACCTGACATTCCAGGTTCCTATGCAATATTGATCTTTACAGCATTGGACCTTGCTTCTATCACCAGTCACATCCACAACTGGGTATTCTTTTTGCTTTGGCTCCATCCCTTCATTCTTTCTGGAGTTATTTCTCGACTGATCTCCAGTAGCATATTGGGCACCTACTGACCTGGGGAGTTTCTCTTTCAGTATCCTATCATTTTGCCTTTTCATACTGTTCATGGGGTTCTCAAGGCAAGAATACTGAAGTGGTTTGCCATTCCCTTCTCCAGTGGACCACATTCTGTCAGATCTCTCCACCATGACCCACCCATCTTGGGTTGCCCCACGGGCATGGCTTAGTTTCATTGAGTTAGACAAGGCTGTGGTCCTAATGTGATTAGATTGACTAGTTTTCTGTGAGTATGGTTTCAGTGTGTCTGCCCTCTGATGCCCTCTTGCAACACCTACCATCTTACTTGAGTTTCTCTTACCTTGGGCGTGGGGTATCTCTTCACGGCTGCTCCAGCAAAGCGCAGCCAATGCTCCTTACCTTGGACGAGGGGTATCTCCTCACTGCCGCCCTTTCTGACCTTCAACATGGGATAGCTCCTCTAGGCCCTCCTGTGCCCATGCAGCCACGGTGTGGGGTTGGTCCTCATGGCCACCGCCCCTGGCCTTGGACGTGGGGTTGCTGTTCCTGGCCACGGCCCCTGGTCTTGGGTGTGGGGGCGTGGGGTAGCTCCTCCCGCCTGCCACCCCTGGCCTCGGGCTTTGGAGTAGCCATCATGGTCAACAAAAGAGTCCGAAATGCAGTACTTGGATGCAATCTCAAAAACAACAGAATGATCTCTGTTCGTTTCAAAGTCAAACCATTCAATATTACAGTAATCCAAGTCTATGCCCCAACCAGTAACGCTGAAGAAGCTGAAGTTGAATGGTTGTATGAAGACCTACAAGACGTTTTAGAACTAACACCCAAAAAAGATGTCTTTTCATTATAGGGGACTGGAATGCAAAAGTAGGAAGTCAAGAAACACCTGGAGTAACAGACAAATTTGGCCTTGGAATAAGGAATGAAGCAGGGCAAAGGCTAATAGAATTTTGCCAAGAAAATGCACTGGTCATAATAAACACCCTCTTCCAACAACACAAGAGAAGACTCTATACATGGGCATCATCAGATGGTCAACACTGAAATCAGATTGATTATGTTCTTTGCAGCCAAAGATGGAGAAGCTCTATACAGTCAAAAAAAAAAACAAGACCAGGAGCTGACTGTGGCTCAGAACATGAACTCCTTATTGCCAAATTCAGACTGAAATTGAAGAAAGTAGGGAAAACCACTAGACCATTCAGGTATGACCTAAATCAAATCCCTTATGATTATACAGTGGAAGTGAGAAATAGATTTAAGGGCCTAGATCTGATAGATAGAGTGCCTGATGAACTATGGAATGAGGTTCATGACATTGTACAGGAGACAGGGATCAAGACCATCCCCATGGAAAAGAAATGCAAAAAAGCAAAATGACTGTCTGGGAAGGCCTTACAAATAGCTGTGAAAAGAAGAGAAGCAAAAAGCAAAGGAGAAAAGGAAAGATATAAGCATCTGAATGCAGAGTTCCAAAGAATAGCAAGAAGAGATAAGAAAGCCTTCCTCAGTGATCAATGCAAAGAAATAGAGGAAAACACAGAATGGGAAAGACTAGAGATCTCTTCAAGAAAATTAGAGATACCAAGGGAATATTTCATGCAAAGATGGGCTCGATAAAGGACAGAAATGGTATGGACCTAACAGAAGCAGAAGATATTAAGAAGACATGGCAAGAATACACAGAAGAACTGTACAAAAAAGATCTTCACGACCCAGATAATCACAATGGTGTGATCACTTACCTGGAGCCAGACATCCTGGAATGTGAAGTCAAGTGGGCCTTAGAAAGCGTCACTATGAACAAAGCTAGTGGAGGCAATGGAATTCCAGTTGAGCTATTCCAAATCCTGAAAGATGATGCTGTGAAAGTGCTGCATTCAATATGCCAGCAAATTTGGAAAATTCAGCAGTGGCCACAGGACTGGAAAAGGTCAGTTTTCATTCCAATCCCAAAGAAGGGCAATGCCAAAGAATGCTCAAACTACTGCACAGTTGCACTCATCTCATGCACTAGTAAAGTAATGCTTAAAATTCTCCGAGCCAGGCTTCAGCAATATGTGAACTGTGAACTTCCTTATGTTCAAGCTGGTTTTAGAAAAGGCAGAGGAACCAGAGATCAAATTGCCAACATCCGCTGGATCATGGAAAAAGCAAGAGAGTTCCAGAAAAACATCTATTTCTGTTTTATGGACTATGCCAAAGCCTTTGACTGTGTGGATCACAATAAACTGTGGAAAATTCTGAAAGAGATGGGAATACCAGACCACCTGATCTGCCTCTTGAGAAATTTGTATGCAGGTCAGGAAGCAACAGTTAGAACTGGACATGGAACAACAGACTGGTTCCAAATAGGAAAAGGAGTACATCAAGGCTGTATATTGTCACCCTGTTTATTTAACTTGTATGCAGAGTACATCATGAGAAATGCTGGACTGAAAGAAACACAAGCTGGAATCAAGATTGCCGGGAGAAATATCAATAACCTCAGCTATGCAGATGACACCACCCTTGTGGCAGAAAGTGAAGAGGAACTAAAAAGCCTCTTGATGAAAGTGAAAGTGGAGAGTGAAAAAGTTGGCTTAAAGCTCAACATTCAGAAAATGAAGATCATGGCATCCGGTCCCATCACTTCATGGGAAATAGATGGGGAAACAGTGGAAACACTGTCAGACTTTATTTTTCTGGGCTCCAAAATCACTGCAGATCGTGATTGCAGCCATGAAATTAAAAGACGCTTACTCCTTGGAAGGAAAGTTATGACCAACCTAGATAGCATATTCAAAATCAGAGACATTACTTTGCCAACAAAGATTCGTCTAGTCTAGGCTATGGTTTTTCCTGTGGTCATGTATGTATGTGAGAGTTGGAATGTGAAGAAGGCTGAGCATCGAAAAATTGATGCTTTTGATCTGTGGTGTTGGAGAAGACTCTTGAGAATCCCTTGGACTGCAAGGAGATCCAACCAGTCCATTCTGAAGGAGATCAGCCCTGGGATTTCTTTGGAAGGAATGATGCTAAAGCTGAAACTCCAGTACTTTGGCCACCTCATGCGAAGAGTTGACTCATTGGAAAAGACTCTGATGCTGGGAGGGATTGGGGGCAGGAGGAGAAGGGGACAACAGAGGATGAGATGGCTGGATGGCATCACTGACTCGATGGACATGAGTCTGAGTGAACTCCAGGAGTTGGTGATGGACAGGGAGGCTTGGCAGGCTGCGATTCATGGGGTCGCAAAGAGTCGGACACGACTGAGTGACTGATCTGATCTGATCTGATCTGAATGTGGTGATTCTTGTAACTGGTCATGGGCTTCCAGGGTATCTATTTATGGCTGTTGGTTATTACAAGATTTGATTTTTTCCTACAGGGCATAAGGCTCTTAGGCCAGGCTGCCTTTTGTACTTGACTAAAATGAATCTTTTCCTCCCTCATCTTGCTGTCACTTGAGTGGTGCTGTGCAGACTGCTGTATGAACTGCTCTGAGGAATACTGTCATTGATATGGAATGTTTGACACTGTCCTGCAGATACACTGTGCTTCCTGTCCCATATCTTTTGAGGTGAACCTGTTACCAGATGTGGCCCATGCTTGTCTTGTAAATGAATGTGACATTGGACCTAAAATCATTCGGTCAGCATGGCCTCCATTCTCCTATACTGCTTTTAAGTTAATTGAAAATGCTTGTGTATGATCATATACAGCATTTGAAATTATAAATATGAGAGCCCTAGTATTTTTACATGTTTTCAATTTCTATGCCATATTTATTTTTACTTTTTGTTTTGTTTTCACTATACATCTCATTGCTATAATGATACAAATGCGGTATTAATAGAGGGTTGTTTATATTAATCTCTTGATAATGTTATGCTATTCAAAATATAGTGACATACTGAGCATACTACTATAATGTAAGAATATTTATATATTTATATGGTCATAAACATAAGGTGATTTCTATTACTTCTAAAGGATAATTTTAGGGGAACATTTTTCTTAAGCTTTGACATATATATAGCAATATACTTTAAAATATATTTTTAATTAGAAAATATTTATTTTTCCCCAGAAAATGAGGTTTATTAAAAGGTAATCTCATTATTCACTAAACAGAATATATATATTGCTTTTAGGAAGTAAATATACAAATACATTTTACATATCAGTATTCATTTGTGGAATCTTCATCTCCAGCTTTTGTTCTATGCTTTTTATTTCTCCATGAGAAATAGCTTCACTCAAAAGTACATTTTTATCTACAGTCTAAAATATTAGATATAAAGCACGAGACATGATGGGAGATCAATTACAATTACTTTGTTTCAGATTTGTGACAATACAAAAATATGCGGGTTTTACTTAATTGAAAAATCATTGAGTTCATTTTGTTTTCACAACTGATTAAGTTGGCAGGAGTTTTACTTAACTCTTACCTTGAATGCTTTTCTTAATATGAAAAGATTTGGGTCTCACTCTATCTTTAGACAATTGTGATCCTCTGAGAAAGACTGGAAAATAAACTTGTTTGCCTACAGTGTGAGGAAAGATAGACATAAGGGATGTGATGGCAGTTTTTATTGGTTCACCAATGCTATCTGTATATTATTTTTATTAAGTAGATTGGTTTGGGGTAGTGGAAGCAGAAACCACTTATAAAAGAACATCAAGTATAGAAAGTGACAAGTGTTATTTTACAAATTGTGTTGTGAAAATAGTCTA
Organism: Bos indicus x Bos taurus; assembly: GCF_003369695.1. Taxonomy (NCBI): domain Eukaryota; kingdom Metazoa; phylum Chordata; class Mammalia; order Artiodactyla; family Bovidae; genus Bos; species Bos indicus x Bos taurus. Next base: position 20,487,494 of record NC_040103.1, on the reverse strand, counting down.
ACTGCCTGAATCACCCAGGTATAGAAATGCCTGCTCACAGGACCTTAAAGAGAAATGGAGCATACCGAAGAACTCAGCTTTCATGTTTGGACTGCATTGATGTTGGGCAGAGGCCTTTATTAAACCTGAAAGGAGAATGTTTTCATCAGAAGAGAGTTTGCATACTATGATGCTTTGAGTTATTCATTCAGTGTGATTTTTAAGGCACTGATACTGTATGCAGTCATAGGTACTGAGCCACTTATAAAGATGATTCATTTTCTGTAATGGCGGTACCAGTTTACATTCCCACCAGCAGTACACTTACTGAACGCTGGGGATTTGCTGAGATAGATTTCAGGGCCTCTGATCACACACAGAAGCTGAAACTTCTTGGTGTCCTTCCTTTTATAAGTGGTTTCTGTTTCCACTACCCCAAACTAGTCTACTTAATAAAAATAATATATGGATAGCATTGATGAACCAATAAAAACTGCCATCACATCCCTTATGTCTATCTTTCCTCACATTGTTGGCAAACAAGCTTATTTTCCAGTCTTTCTCAGAAGATTAAAATTGTGTAAAGATACAGTGAGACCAAAATCTTTTCATATTAAAAAAGCATTCAAGGGAAAAGTAAAATAAAATTTCCTAAAGCTGAAACTCCAATACTTTGGCCACCTGATGCGAAGAACTGACTCACTTGAAAAGACCCTGATGCTGGGATTGACTGAAGACAGGAGGAGAAAGGGATGACAATGGATGAGATGGTTGGATGGCATCACCAAATCAATGGACATGAGTTTGAGTAAGCTCTGGGAGTTGGTGATGGACAGGGAAGCCTGACGTACTGTGGTCCATGGGGTCGCAAAGAGTTAGACATGACTGAGCGACTGAACTCAACTGAACTGATCACACACAGGTGGTGATGGAGGTAAAGAACCTGCCTACTGATGCAGGAGACAAAAGACACTCGGTTTGACCCCTGGGTGGGGAAGATCCACTGGAGGAGAGCATGGCAACCCACTCCAGTATTCTTGCCTGGAAAATCCCATGGATAGAGGAGCCTGGCGGGCTGCAGTCCTGGGGTTGAAAACAGCCAGACATGACTGAAGTGATTTACCACACACGCAGGCACATCACACGCAAGGAGAAGAATATGAGGAGAAGATATATTGATTAGCTCGACTATAGTCATTTCACTATGTGCATCAAATCATCATGCCCTACACCTTAAATATATCTGACTTTTATGTAAAGAAAATTAATAAAAGATTTCATTGACAAAAAGAGGAATTGGACATAATCTTCACTACTGAGTGGTTTAATACTGAAGGAGACATAAAAGAACAGAGGACTTTCAATCACATCAGAGGAATTGATTAAGTCAGTTTATTTTAGTAGTCTTTTGGGAGGAGGTGCCATTTGGGCTCATTAATAAAGTTTCTGCAAGGAGATCCAACCAGTCCATCCTAAAGGAGATCAGTCCTGGGTGTTCATTGGAAGGACTGATGTTGAAGCTGAAACTCCAATACTTTGGCCACCTGATGCGAAGAAGCTGACTCATTTGAAAATACCCTGATGCTGGGAAAGATTGAGGGCAGGAGGAGAAGGGGACGACAGAGTATGAGATGGTTGGATGGCATCACTGACTCAATGGACATGTGTTTGTGTGGATTCCGGGAGTTGGTGATGGACAGGGAGGTATGGCGTGCTGCAGTCCATGGTGTCGCAAAGAGTTGGACATGACTAAGCGACTGAACTGAACTGAACTGAATAAAGTCTCAGGTAAAGAATGCACAGGTTTTTCTGGTGGCTTGGCAGTAAAGAATCCACCTATCAGTGCAAGAGATTTGTATTTGATCCCTGGGTAGGAAAAATTCCCTGGAGCAGGAAATGGGAAACAACTGCAGTATTCTTGCCTGGGAAATTCCACAAGCAGATGATCCTGGTGGGCTATATAGCATAGCAAAGAGTCAGACACAGCTTAGCGACTAAACAATAACAACAAAATGATACACATTGATTCTATGAATTATTTCCAGACATCCCTTAAAAACTCACTCAGCTACTACCAAAAATTAAATTTTTACAACACCTGATTATTTTAACCTCCATACAGTTGTTTGTAAACAAAGAATCTCCTTCTGGTTAACAAAAAAGTTAACAAAATTTCATTGACCACCTGGTATTTTTCCAGGCACCATAAGTAGTGTAGCTACAACTGAGACCACAATAAACATTTTTTTCATCATGAAACTTTTATTCTAGTGGGAGAGATAGATTATCAACCATGAAGAAAATGTATCAGGATACAATTCCAGATATTGTGATATTGTGAGCAAGAGAAGGCAGAGTAAAGAGTTAGGATCAGCTTTAGCTAGGGTGATCAGAGAACTCCCTCTTAAAGAGAAGGCGTTTGAGAATAAAACTGAAAGATGGAGAAAACAAGGCAACTCTTGGAAGAATATTCTCCACTGTGAGCCAAGTGTTGAAGAGTGTACTTGCACTGACTTATTTTATACTTTCGTGCTGTTAGTTTTGAACTTTTAACTCGGAATAAATTAACCTTAAAACTTTAGATACTTTGTCAGAAAAGTTTTCTCTAGTCTTCCTTTTCTGGACTGGCAGCTTTTACACAAACAAAGGCAGTTCTCTTTTGTGCTAATTACTCTCTGTCTCTTAATCACTGACTAATTACTTCTATTTGAAACAGAATTTTTCAGTGTTCCTGAAGAAGTCAGTAGGAGTACTCTGTGAATTATAGATGGTGTTTTTCAGTGCATAATGTGTAACAGAAAAATTCAAGAAATGTCTGCATTTCTTTTGTCCAAACTCAAGTATTTTGACAATTTTGCTTTTTATTTTTCATTTTGACTGATTTCATAATGAAACCACTAGAATAATTACATTGAAACAGTTTACCTTAATTTGAAGCAGGGGAGTCTAACACTATTTAAAATTCATGGTGACTACTTGTGATCTTCACAAGTTAGAAAACCAAGATATCTGGGGAATGGGAAATTGGATCTACAGCAGAAGAAAATGAAAAATAAATAGGATTCTTTTCAATTTTTTAAATTTTTGAGTGTATTTTCTTAAAGGGAAAAACTGGAAGTTACAATATGTTTTTTTTTTAATGTGTTTATATTTAATCAGAGCTTTTTCTCTTTCAAGGTAAAGATGTGAATGCTCTGCATAAATCGATAATTCACCTGTAAATTATATGTAGTACTTAAAATATAGATATACAAGGATTGATGATCTAAAAGAATATTAAGTGAAATCAAATATAAGCAAAACTCAGCCATAGCCAGTCATAAAATCATGAAATAATACAAATCTAAAATATCTGTTTTATCAGATCAGATCAGATCAGTCGCTCAGTCGTGTCCGACTCTTTGCAACCCCATGAATCGCAGCACGCCAGGCCTCCCTGTCCATCACCAACTCCTGGAGTTCACTGAAACTCAAGTCCATCAAGTTAGTGATGCCATCCAGCCATCTCATCCTCTGTCGTCCCCTTCTCCTCCTGCCCCCAATCCCTCCGAGCATCAGAGTCTTTTCCAATGAGTCAACTCTTAGCATGAGGTGGCCAAAGTACTGGAGTTTCAGCTTTAGCATCATTCCTTCCAAAGAAATCCCAGGGCTGATCTCCTTTAGAATGGACTGGTTGGATCTCCGTGCAGTCCAAGGGACTCACAGGAGTCTTCTCCAACACAACAGTTCAAAAGCATCAATTCTTCGGTGCTCAGCCTTCTTCACAGTCCAACTCTCACATCCATACATGACCACAGGAAAAACCATAGCCTTGACTAAACGAACCTTTGTTGGCAAGTAATGTCTCTGCTTTTGAACAGGCTATTTAGGTTGGTCATAACTTTCCTTCCAAGGAGTAAGCATCTTTTAATTTCATGGCTGCAGTCACCATCTGCGTGATTTTGGAGCCCAGAAAAATAAAGTCTGACACTGTTTCCACTGTTTCCCCATCTATTTCCCATGAAGTGATGGGACCAGATGCCATGATCTTCATTTTCTGAATGTTGAGCTTTAAGCCAACTTTCTCACTCTCCACTTTCACTTTCATCAAGAGGTTTTTGAGTTCCTCTTCACTTTCTGCCATAAGGGTGGTGTCATTTGCATATCTGAGGTTATTGATATTTCTCCCAGCTATCTTGATTTCCAGTTTGTGTTTCTTCCGGTGGTGTCATTTGCATATCTGAGATTATTGATATTTCTCCCAGCTATCTTGATTTCCAGTTTGTGTTTCTTCCAGTCCAGCGTTTCTCATGATGTACTCTGCATATAAGTTAAATAAACAGGGTGACAATATACAGCCTTGACGAACTCCTTTTCCTATTTGGAACCAGTCTGTTGTTCCATGTCCAGTTCTAACTGTTGCTTCCTGACCTGCATACAAATTTCTCAAAAGGTAGGTCAGGTGGTCTGGTATTCCCATCTCTTTCAGAATTTTCCACAGTTTTTTGTGATCCACACAGTCAAAGGCTTTGGTGTAGTCCATAAAGCAGAAATAGATGTTTTTATGGAACTCTCTTGCTTTTTCCATGATCCAGAGGATGTTGGCAATTTGATCTCTGGTTCCTCTGCCTTTTCTAAAACCAGCTTGAACATCAGGAAGTTCATGGTTCACATATTGCTGAAGCCTGGCTTGGAGAATTTTGAGCATTTCTTTACTAGCGTGTGAGATGAGTGCAACTGTGCAGTATTTTGAGCATTCTTTGGCATTGCCTTTCTTTGGAATTGGAATGAAAACTGACCTTTTCCAGTCCTGTGGCCACTACTGAGTTTTCCAAATGTGCTGGCATATTGAGTGTAGCACTTTCACAGCATCATCTTTCAGGATTTGGAATAGCTCAACTGGAATTCCATCACCTCCACTAGCTTTGTTCATAGTGATGATCTTTTTTTTTTTTTTAATTTTATTTTATTTTTAAACTTTACAATATTGTATTTGTTCTGCCATATATCGAAATGAATCCGCCACAGGCATACACGTGTTCCCCATCCTGAACCCTCCTCCCTCCTCCCTCCCCATACCATCCCTCTGGGTCATCCCATTGCACCATCCCCAAGCATCCAGTATCGTGCATCGAACCTGGACTGGCGACTCGTTTCATATATGATATTATACATGTTTCAATGCCATTCTCCCAAATCATCTCACCCTCTCCCTCTCCCACAGAGTCCAAAGGACTGTTCTATACATCAGTGTCTCTTTTGCTGTCTTGTATACAGGGTTATTGTTACCATCTTTCTAAATTCCATATATATGCGTTAGTATACTGTATTGGTGTTTTTCTTTCTGGTGAAGATCTTTTTTGTACAGTTCTTCTGTGTATTCTTGCCATCTCTTCTTAATATCTTCTGCTTCTGTTAGGTCCATACCATTTCTGTCCTTTATCGAGCTCATCTTTGCATGAAATGTTCCCTTGATATCTCTAATTTTCTTGAAGAGATCTCTAGTCTTTCCCATTCTGTGTTTTCCTCTATTTCTTTGCATTGATCACTGAGGAAGGCTTTCTTATCTCTTCTTGCTATTCTTTGGAACTCTGCATTCAGATGTTTATATCTTTCCTTTTCTCCTTTGCTTTTCACTTCCCTTCTTTTCACAGTTCTTTGTAAGGCCTCCCCAGACAGCCATTTTGCTTTTTTGCATTTCTTTTCTATGGGAATGATCTTGATCCCTGTCTCCTGTACAATGTCACGAACCTCATTCCATAATTCATTAGGCACTCTATCTATCAGATCTAGGCCCTTAAACCTATTTCTCACTTCCACTGTGTAATCATAAGGGATTTGATTTAGGTCATACCTGAATGGTCTAGTGGTTTTCCCTGCTTTCTTCAATTTCAGTCTGAATTTGGCAGTAAGGAGTTCATGGTCTGAGCCACAATCAGCTCCTGGTCTTGTTTTAGTTGACTGTATAGAGCTTCTCCATCTTTGGCTGCAAAGAACATAATCAATCTGATTTCGGTGTTGATCATCTGGTGATGTCCATGTGTAGAGTCTTCTCTTGTGTTGTTGGAAGAGGGTGTTTATTATGACCAGTGCATTTTCTTGGGAAAACTATTAGTCTTTGCCCTGCTTCATTCCGTATTCCAAAGCCAAATTTGCCTGTTACTCCAGGTGTTTCTTGACTTCCTACTTTTGCATTCCAGTCCCCTATAATGAAAAGAACATCTTTTTTGGGTGTTAGTTCTATAAGGTCTTGTAGGTCTTCATAGAACCATTCAACTTTAGCTTCTTCAGCGTTACTGGTTGGGGCATAGACTTGGATTACTGTGGTATTGAATGGTTTGCCTTGGAAACGAACGGAGATCATTCTGTCATTTTTGAGACTGCATCCAAGTACTGCATTTCAGACTCTTTTGTTGACCATGATGGCCACTCCATTTCTTCTGAGGGATTCCTGCCCGCAGTAGTAGATAGTAGATATAATCTGTTTTATAACAATAATTTATAAAAATCTATTTTCAGTCTTTTCAGATAAGAGCATTCACTGGTGGAACAATTGGAATTTAGAGGCAAATATCCTCAGGAGAGTGAAAAGTTTGGCTTAAAGCTCAACATTCAGAAAATGAAGATCATGGCATCTGGTCCCATCACTTCATGGCAAATAGATGGGGAAACAGTGTCAGACTTTATTTTTTAGGGCTCCAAAATCACTGCAGATGGTAATTGCAGCCATGAAATTAAAAGATGCTTACTCCTTGGAAGGAAAATTATGACCAACCTAGATAGCATATTCAAAAGCAGAGACATTACTTTGCCAACAAAGGTCCGTCTAGTCGAGGCTATGGTTTTTCCAGTGGTCATGTATGATGTGATAGTTGGACTGTGAAGAAAGCTGAGCGCCGAAGAATTGATGCTTTTGAACTGTGGTGTTGGAGAAGACTCTTGAGAGTCCCTTGGCCTGCAAGGAGGTCTAACCAGTCCATCCTAAAGGAGATCAGCCCTGGGTGTTCATTGAAAGGACTGATGCTAAAGCTGAAACTCCAATACTTTGGCCACCTCATGCGAAGAATTGACTCATTGGAAAAGACTCTGATGCTGGGAGGGATTGGGGGCAGGAGGAGAAGGGGATGACAGAGGATGAGATGGCTGGATGGCGTCATCAACTCAATGGACATGAGTTTGGGTGAACTCCAGGAATTGGTGATGGACAGGGAGGCCTAGCATGCTGTGATTCATGGGGTCGCGGGGAGTCAGACACAACTGAGCAACTGAACTGATCCTCAAATAAGGAAAACAGTATGGCAGACTAGGTCGGCTTCAGTGTCACAGAGTAGAATGTTCCCCGGAAATAAACTGGTCCACTATGTTTAACTATACCTTGGCCATTCCTGTTATGTATGATTTAATTAGTTCCTGACCACGTTATAGCTCACTTCTATTCAGCGAAAGGAGAAGTTTCTGGTATATAAAAACATTAGTCTCTGCCTGTTAGAAATGTTCTTGTCAGCAAATAAGAGAAAAATCTGACAAGAATATTTACCCCATACAATGACTAATCTAGATTATAGAGTCCAAGACTGAACCAGTGGCTTATCAATGTTTTTGGAGATCCAGGATACTTTAAGCTTTCTGCTCCCCATCCTAGGTTAAAAACAAACAAGCATGCTAACTTGGAATTCAGAGGTTTGTGGAGTCTTAGAATGAATATTCTTGGGAGTTTTGAGAATATCAAAAGAAGATAGAAGGTAGAGATTCTGGTGAAAGACTTGTCTTCCCCTAGTTGAATTCAAGAGGTCATGCTTCTTAGATATTTGAGGTATTATTTGAAATGTGGCATATTTTTGCTTGTAGATGGGTAAATCCTGGAACATTTGGTTTAACCTCTGCCTTTTTAAAATTAGTGGTTTTTTTCACCTCACAAAGGAAAAAAAAAATTAAAGAGTGTAAGAAACAATCCCAGTGGCATGATTTTTACATGCACAATGTCCCTTACTCTTTGCTTGCATTCTTCCTCTTTACCTGTCCGCCGCCACCCGCCCCCACACACACACCAACACACACCTTCTGCAATACTTGAAAACAGAAAGCAAAAACTGCAATTATTGTAAACCATGTGATTGAAACTGACTATTTATAAACAGGAACTAGGATTGTGGTATAGACTGCTACATTTGATTACAAATCACTTATTATTAAATAAATTTTTGACAAAGAAAAAATATTATTGCTACTTAGCCTTCCATCTTTCATTAATTTCCCTTCATATCAAAGAGGTTGCATTTTTCATATGTAATGATTATATTCCTAGACAAATAAAGAGAACTGCTTTAATTTCATTTCAAAAGAGGTAGAGGTAAGCATGCTGCTATTAATATTGGCTATGGCACCCCACTCCAGTACTCTTGCCTGGAAGATCCTATGGATGGAGGAGCCTGGTAGGTTGCAGTCCATGGTGTTGCTGAGGATCGGACACAACTGAGCGACTTTACTTTCACTTTCCACTTTCATGCATTGGAGAAGGAAATGGCAACCCACTCCAGTGTTCTTGCCTGGAGAATCCCAGGGAAGGGGGAGCCTGGTGGGCTGCCGTCTATGGGGTCGCACAGAGTCAGACACAACTGAAGCAACTTAGCAGCAGCAGCATCCATTCAGTCATTTCAGTCTCTCAGTCGTGTCCAACTCTTTGTGATGCCATGGACTGCCTCACGCCAGGTGTCCCTGTCCATCGCCAACTCCCAGAGTTTACTCAAACTCATGTCCATTGAGTCAGTGATGCCATCCAACCATCTCATCCTCTGTCATCCCCTTCTCCTCCTGCCTTCAATCTTTCCCAGCATCAGGGTCTTTTCAAATGAGTCAGTTCCTCGCATCAGGTGTCCAAAGTATTGGAATTTCAGCTTCAACATCAGTCCTTACAATGAATATTTAGGACTGATTTCCTTTAAGATGGACTTGTTTGATCTCCTTGGAGCCCAAGGGACTCTCAAGAGTTTTCTCCAACACCACAGTTCAAAAGCAATGTCACCCCACTCCAGTACTCTTGCCTGGAAAATCCCATGGATGGAGGAGCCTGGTGGGCTGCAGTCCATGGGGTTGCTACAAGTCGGACACGACTGAGCAACTTCTCTTTCACTTTTCACTTACATGCATTGGAGGAGGAAATGGCAACCTACTCCAGAATTCTTGCCTGGAGAATCCCAGGGACGGGGGAGCCTGGTGGGCTGCTGTCTATGGAGTCGCACAGAGTCGGACACGACTGAAGCGACTTAGCAGCAGCAGCAGCAACAGTTCAAAAGCATCAATTCTTCGGCGCTCAGCTTTCTTTAGCGTCCAACTCTCACATCCATACATGACTACTGGGAAAACCATAGCTTTGATTAGATGGAACTTTGTTGGCAAAATAATGTCCCTGCTTTTTAATATGCTGTCTAGGTTGGTCATAGCTTTTCTTCCAAAGTGCAAGCATTTTTTAATTTCATGGCTGCAGTCACCATCTGCAGTGATTAGGGACCCCAGAAACATAAAGTCTGTCACTGTTTCCATTGTTTCCCCATCTATTTGCCATGAAGTAATGGGACCAGATGCCATGATCTTAGTTTTCTGAATGTTGAGCTTTTAAGCCAAATTTTTCACTCTCCTCTTTCACTTTTGTCAAGAAGCTCTTTAGTTCTTCTTTGCTTTCTGCCATAAGGGTGGTGTCATCTGCATATCTGAGGTTATTGATACTTCTCCCAGCAATCTTGATGCCAGCTTGTGCTTCCTCCAGCCCAGCGTTTCTCATGATGTACTCTGCATAGAAGTTAAATAAGCAGGGTGACAATATACAGCCTTGACGTACTTTTTCCCTATTTGGAACCAGACTGTTGTTCCATGCCCAGTTCTATCTGTTGCTTCCTGACCTGCATACAGATTTCTCAAGAGGCCAGTCAGGTGGTCTGGTATTCCCTTCTCTTTCAGAATTTGCTGGTTATTTGTGATCATATAGTCAAAGTCTTTGGCATAGTCAATAAAGCAGAAATAGATGTGTTTCTGGAACTCTCTTGCTTTTTTGATGATCCAGCAGATATTGGCAATTTGATCTCTGGTTCCTCTGCCTTTTATAAATCCAGTTTGAACATCTGGAAGTTCACAGTTCACGTATTGCTGAAGCCTGGCTTGGAGAATTTTGAGCATTACTTTACTAGTGTATGAGATGAGTGCAGTTGTTTGGCAGTTTGAGCATTTTTTGGCATTGCCTTTGCCTTTCTTAGGGATTATTACCTTTCCAAACTATGGTGGCAGTAATGAAGATAATGGAGACCTCCTTCAAAAGGTCCCATGCATCCACAGCTACACTCAGTGACTCCAGCCGTGCAGCAGGCCACCAGCAACCCAAGCCTTTGCTGGAGACTCCTGAACACTTACCGGCAAGTCTGGGTCAGTCTCTTGTGGGGTCACTGCTCCTTTCTCCTGGGTCCTGGTGCACACAAGGTTCTGTTTGTGCCCACCAACAGTTTGTTTCCCAGTTCTGTGTAAGTTCAGGCTACTATTAACATTGGCTAGCATCCATTAGTAATAATCATATTCCACATATTATAGTAAATATGTACTTTTCATGTGATCCTTGTAACAAATCTCAGGAGTGTATATATCATTAATATTGATTTGCAGATGAGAAAACCTAGGTTTAGAGAGACAATAGCATATACGTTAATTATGAATCAGCCAAGGTGTGAACCTTGAGCCCAGGCATCTGGTCACTGAGCTCTACCTCTTGATAAGGATGGTTAGATTGTTTTCACTCTGCTGCTAATACCAATGCTTCATTTCCAGCAATTTGTAGCACAAGTTTCATTCTATCTCTTTCTATAATCCAGAGTAATCATTAGGCTCTCCATTTGCATAGTGTTTTATTTTCTACTCAGCAGCTCATTATTATTATTTAAAATTTGTATTAACTTAGTAATACAATATTGAATCATTCCAGTTCTTTGTTTTGTAGACAGAATGAAGGATCACAAGAATTATGCTTAAATTAAAAACATTTTCCTTAGTTTTCAGTGTCTCATAGATGAGACCAAGAACAAAGAACCAGAACAAAGATATGGAGGGCTTTAGGTACTGCCTCGTATAACTTTGTTACTGAGATATTAGTTGTTTTAGTTCAAGTAGTTTTAGCAAATAACCATAAACTGGGTAGTTTATGCAACAAATTTTATTTTTTGAAGTTTGAGAGTCTAAGAAGTCCAGGATCAATGTGCCAGCAGATTTGGTGTCTTATGAGACCTGCTTCCTGAATTTTGACTAGATTGTATCCTCACACAGCAGAAGGAGGGTGAGCAAGCTCTCTGGGGTCTCTTTCATAGGGGCACTAATTCCATTCATCAGGGAACCACCCTTATGACTTAATTACTTCCCACCCCCTTATACTATCACTTTGGGAGTTCAGATTTCAGAATATGAATTTAGGGGAAGTTATAAATATTCAGTCATTAAAATTAGTTTTAGGGTTTCTTTAGAAAGATGGGCATTTTATTTGTAACAATGTGATATGAAAAAATCAGAGTTTCATTTTTGGTTCTTGATGTATTTCTTTCATCTGAAATCTTAATTTTTCCCTTGGCTTGAGTTACAGAGAAAGGTGAAAGTCACTCAGTTGTGTCCGACTCTTTGCAACCCCAGTGACTGTACAGTACATGGAATTCTCCAGGCTAGAATACTGGAGTGGGAAGCCTTTCCCTTCTCCAGGGGATCTTCTCAACCCTGGGATCAAACAAAGGTCTCCCACATCGCAGGTAGATTCCTTACCAGCTGAGCCACAAGAGAAGCCCAGGAATACTAGAGTGGGTAGCCTATCCCTTCTTCAGCAGATCTTCCCAACCCAGGAATCAACCTGGGCTCTCCTATATTGCAGGCAGATTCTTTACCAATTGAGCTATCAGGGAAGCCTGAGTTACACAGAGAGGCATAGTACTGAGGGCAAGAGGAGAAGAGGGTTGGGTGGCATCATTGACACAATGGACATGACTTTGAGAAAACTCAGAGAGTGACGGAGAGGGAAGCCTGGTGTGCTGCAGCCCATAGGGTTGCAAAAAGTCTGATACAATTTAGTGACTGTATAACAACAAATGCATATCATATATGAGAAGCAGCTAGCTGACTGAAAGAGTGAACAAATGCTGAGGCAGGGGATTGCTTAGGTTTGATGATCCCTCAGTTTTTAATGTTTGTGTCACCTGAAGGCTTCCCTGTGGAGAAGGCAATGGCACCCCACTCCAGTACTCTTGCCTGGAAAATCTCATGGATGGAGGAGCCTGGTAGGCTGCAGTCCATGGGGTTGCTAGGAGTCAGACACGACTGAGCGACTTCACTTTCATTTGTCACTTTCATGCATTGGAGAAGGAAATGGCACCCCACTCCAGTGTTCTTGCCTGGAGAATCCCAGGGACAGGGGAGCCTGGTGGGCTGCCGTCTCTGGGGTCACACAGTCAGACATGACTGAAGCAACTTAGCAGCAGCAGCAGCAGCAGAGCTTCCCTGATAGCTCAGTTGGCAAACAATCCTCCTGCAATGCAGGACACCCCAATTCAATTCCTGGGTCAGGAAGATCCACTGGAGAAGGGATAGGCTACCCACTCCAGTATTCTTGGACTTCCCTTGTGGCTCAGCTGGTAAAGAATCTGCCTGCAATGCAGGAGACCCCAGTTTGATTCCTGGGTTGGGAAGATCCCCTAGAGAAGTGAAAGGCTACCCACTCCAATATTCTGGCCTGGAAAATTCCTTAGACTGTTGGACATGACTGAGTGACATGTGCTTTCTCTTCACTTTCATCTTGGGCAAGTTTTTTAATGGCTTTGTATCTTTGAGTCATTCGTAAGACAGAAAAAATGATATTTAAAAACATGGATTGATGGAAAAACTAAATTATTTAATTGAGGCAGAACATTTGGACACTAAGTAATTGTGCAATAAATGCTACCTAGCCTGGAAAATCCCATGGGCAGAGGAGCCTGGTAGGCTGTGGTCCATGGGGTCGCTGAGGGTCGGACATGACAGCGATTTCACTTTCTCTCTTCACTTTCATGCATTGGAGAAGGAAATGGCACCCCACTCCAGTATTCTTGCCTGGAGAATCCCAGGGATGGGGGCTGCCATCTATGGGGTCGCACAGAGTCGGACACAACTGAAGCGACTTAGCAGCAGCAGCAGCAGCAGTACATGGAGAAAACTCTGTTGCCTGCCTCTCAATAAAAGTTAGCCTTCCTGCCCTCTGGAGGCTTCTTGAGGTCTTGCTTTAAAACAAGAGGGACTGATAGCCTTCCTGATGGCTTATATTTTACCATGTATCCTTATGTTTCTCTTATCCACTGATTTGCTTGGTAGGAATAATACTTATAATCCAGAGTTCTCAAAGTCTTGCCTGTAATTGTCTTGGACTGCATTACTGTCAGAGTATAGTGCCTTGGATTAAAACAGAAATCTTTCTAAGGCAAATTGAATCAAGAGAGTGCTAGGATTCAACGTACTCTCTCTCATGCTCTCACCTTGGCTTCTTCCTGCACATTCACATCTGCTTCATTCTTCCTCCTCTGCAGACTATCGTCCTCTGGATCTGAGGTCCCAGGACAGAGGGTAGATGGCTGCCAATGGTTGCTCAGTTTACTTGCCATATTCTGGACACATGGTCTAACTGTAATTCTGTCTCTTACATCAATTCCAAACCCTCAGAAGAGGCACTGACTGGCACTGCTCATTAAGGAGCGCAATCAACTGACTCAGCAGAGACTCACACTGCAAAAATAAACAAACGAATGGTCTTCCTTGGTGGAAAGATTCAATATTTTTTTGGAGTTCAAAGTGAAAGCAGATCTACATTATGCAGCACCATGACACTTTCTAAGTAATACAGAAGGGCAGGGACACTGCTTCTTAATCCATTTGAACCCATGGCATTTCTGTATAACACTATCAAACATCCATGCCCTGCTCTTTCCACTTTACCCTATGAAGCAGCTCAGCTCAGCTCAGTTCAGTTCAGTTCAGTCACTCAGTAGTGTCTGCCCTTTTGCGACCCCATGAATCGCAGCACACCAGGCCTCCCTGTCCATCACCAACTCCCGGAGTTCACTCAGACTCACGTTCATCGAGTCAGTGATGCCATCCAGCCACCTCATCCTCTGTCATCCCCTTCTCCTCCTGCCCCCAATCCCTCCCAGCCTTTTCCAATGAGTCAACTCTTCGCATGAGGTGGCCAAAGTACTGAAGTTTCAGCTTTAGCATCATTCCTTCCAAAGAACACCCAGGGCTGATCTCCTACAAAATGGACTGGTTGGATCTCCTTGCAGTCCAAGGGACTCTCGAGAGTCTTCTCCAACACCACAGTTCAAAGGCATCAATTCAAGCAGCTCAGGGGCAGCCCTATTTAATGCTGTTATGCTGAACAATGTTCGAGCAATGAGACATTCTCAACAGAGCTTTCTCCTTGTTCAATTCAGATTCACCAGGAGATACATTTTCAGGAGTCTCTTTTTTTTTTTCTAAAGTTATTTTTTTAATATAAATTTATTTATTTTAATTGGAGGTTAATTAACCAGGAGTGTCTTGGTGTTTATTGCTTTAGTTTATAATTGGATTATGATCTCCAGTTATGGACACATGATCACTTGAGGAATCATTTCAGGAGTCCCAGTTGAAGGTGGTTGGCTAAAATTCTCCAGGAATTATGAATGGCATAGTCTATTCTGTGTGTATGCACTCAGGCATGTCCCACTCTTTTTGACCCCATGGACTGTAGCCCGCCAATGGTTCCTCTGTCCATGGAATTTTCCAGGCTAGGATACTGGAGCAGGTTGCCAGTTCCTCCTCCAGGGTATCTTCCTGACCCAGGGATCAAACCCATGTCTCTTACATCTCCTGCATTGGCAGGCAGATTCTTTTCCCACTGTACCACCTGAGTAAGCCATGCTCTACCCAGTCTTCTGTTGTTTTGTTATTAATTGGCAGTCACTGACTTTTTATTGATAGGAGAAATTCATGCTGCATTCTGGCCTTGTTCTCTTTGGAAGAAAATGAACACTCTTCATCAATACCAAAGCTCAGATTTTCATGGTTTCAGTTTTCATTTCTGCTGGTCATATGAGTTGTCTGTTTGTTTCCTATGGCAGATATGTTTAGTAAATTAAGCACATATAAAGGAAAGAGTTAACCTGCAATATTTCTCATGGATTTACAAAATAATTAGGCTATTAAATATGAATTAAATCAACATTAAGATCCTATGTTGGTAAATTTTCAACAATATGAAAGACCATCATTTTTAAAACATGCCATACCAATTTCTAAAACATTTAAAACACTATATTTGCATTGTAATTTTTCCCTAAAAAGTCCATTGTAGTTATCTGTGACTTCTTCTCAATCCCATTCCTTTCCTTGTTTACCTAACACTGTTCATGGCCCACGTGAACACACTTTCATGAATGTCATGTTTTATAACTTTACCATTTAGGTAAATGATTTTATATTCACTGCTTTCTTCACAGGTTGTTTTTCTTTTATTGATTGTTTGTCAGCTCAACATTAAGCTTTTTTTTTCCTTCTACTTTTTTTATTATTTTATTTTATTTTTTAACTTTACAATATTGTATTGGTTTTGCCATATATCAAACTGAATCCACCACAGGTATACACATGTTCCCCATCCTGAACCCTCCTCCCTCCTCCCTCCCCATACCATCCCTCTGGGTCGTCCCAATGCACCAGCCCCAAGCATCCAGTATCGTGCATCAAACCTAGACTGGCGACTCGCTTCATATATGATATTATACATTTTTCAATGCCATTCTCCCTAATCATCCCACCCTCTCCCTCTCCCACAGAGTCCAAAAGACTGTTCTATATATCAGTGTCTCTTTTGCTGTCCCGTATACAGGGTTATTCTTACCATCTTTCTAAATTCCATATATATGCATTAGTATACTGTATTGGTGTTTTTCTTTCTGGCTTACTTCACTCTGTATAATAGGTTCCAGTTTCATCCACCTCATTAGAACTGATTCAAATGTATTATTTTTAATGGCTGAGTAATACTCCATTGTGTATATGTACCACAGCTTTCTTATCCATTCATCATTGAGCTTTTGAAATTAATATATGGTCATACATCTAGCTGCAGTTCAAGCATTTCGCTTGCTGTATAGTTTTCGATTATATCCTTGTATTACAATTTATCCATTCTCTAATTAATAGACCCTTAGTTTGTTTTCAGTCATTTCAAATCTTCCTTTAAAAAACTGAGTACAATCAATATAAAAGAAGCATGGACATTTGTAGACACCTGCTGCTGAGTCACTTCAGTCATGTCCGATTCTGTGCAACCCCATAGACGGCAGCCCACCAGGCTTCCCCGTCCCTGGGATTCTCCAGCCAAGAACACTGGAGTGGGGTGCCATTTCCTTCTCCAGTGCATGAAAGTGAAAAGTGAAAGTGAAGTCGCTCAGTCGTGTTCAGACTCTTCACGACCCCATGGACTGCAGCCTCCCAGGCTCCTCCATCCATAGGATTTTCCAAGCAAGAGTACTGGAGTGGGGTGCCATTGTCTTCTCCGTGTAGACACTTATGTAAGCATATTAAAAAGCAGAGATATTACTTTGCCAACAAAGGTCTGTCTAGTCAAGGCTATGGTTTTTCCAGTGGTCATGTATGGATGTGAGAGTTGGACTGTGAAGAAAGCTGAGCGCCGAAGAATTGATGCTTTTGAACTGTGGTGTTGAAGAAGACTCTTGAGAGTCCCTTGGACTGCAAGGAGATCCAACCAGTCCATCCTAAAGGAGAACAGTCCTGGGTGTTCATTGGAAAGTGAAAGTGAAGTCGCGTCCGACTCTGTGACCCTATGGACAGAAGGACTGATGCTAAAGCTCAAACTCCAATACTTTGGCCACCTCATGCGAAGAGTTGACTCATTGGAAAAGACTCTGATGCTGGTTGGAATTGGGGGCAGGAGGAGAAGGGGACGACAGAGGATGAGATGGCTGGATGGTATCACCAACTAGATGCACATGAGTTTGGGTGAACTCCGGGAGTTGGTGATGGATAGGGAGGCCTAGAGTGCTGCAATTCATGGGGTCGCAGAGTTGGACACAACTGAGCGACTGAACTGAACTGAACTGAACTGATGTAACCATCACTCAGATCAAGATGAAGAATATTTTTAACTCCCCAAAAGATCCTGTCATATTTTTTTTCTGGTCTGTACTCCCCACTCCCTCACTCACTCACCCAGAGCAACTACTTATTTCTATCAGTGTATTTTTATTTTCTTTTATTTTAAGAATTCATATAAGTGAATTATATTATAAGCAAATTATATTGTATATATTTTCTGGCTTCTTTTCCTATAAACGTTTTAAAGGTTTATCTGTTATCACGTGGTGTGAGTCCACCATACTTTCTACATGTCCATTGTCCTATTGATAGACATTGGATTTTTTTTTCAGTTTGGGGATACTGGTGCCATTTTTATTTGATTATTCATGGGTCTGTTTTGATTTATAGAAATATTGATATATTCTGGATCTAACTGCTTTGTCGTGCATATGTGCAGGGAATATTAATCCCACCATGAAGTTTCTATATATTTTCTAATATATATAATTTCTAAGAAATATATAGAAAATATACTTCTATATATTTTCTAATATATATATAATTTATAATTCTTGATAAGTGGATTTTTTTCATGAATTCAAATATTATATATATATATATACACACACACACACACACACTTCTGCTTAGCGCTTTTTGAGTTTGTTCCAAGAAGTCTTTATTTACATCAGCGTACTTTATTGCTAGAAAGCTTCATGTATTAGTAAAGTACTCATAAAGTAGAGTTTGTAGGAGTTGCAGTATTTTATTCCTTATATCAGTTACTTTCTTTTATTCTTAAATAAGTCCAACTATTGGTTTGTAAATTTTATTAATTTTAACAAAACCCTGACACTGCTTTCATTGACTCTTCTCTACTATTTGTCTATGTTGTGATTAACTAAATTCATTTCTAAAAGAGAATATATACTGTATGAATTTTAATATCTTGATAACTATTGACACATTTTTATAGCTGAATATATAGTTTACCTTTGTGAATGTTTATGAGCACTTGAAATACGCATTGTGCAGTTGGTTATGTGTAGTGATAAAGGGGCTTCCCCTGTGGTTCAGATGGTAAAAAAATTTGCCTGCAATGCAGGAGATACAGGTTCAATCCCTGGATCGGGATGATTCCTTGGAGAAGGAGATGGCAACCCAGTCCAGCATTCTTGCCTGGGAAATCCCATGAACAGAGGAGCCTGGTGGGCTACAGTCCATGGGATCACAAGATTTGGATATGACTTAGTGACTAAACCACCTCCACCATCAGTGATAAAGACAATTAGCTCTAGTGTTCTAGTTAATGATAGCATTGTCCAAATTATTATTTTTATTTAATGTGTATTTATTTTATTAATTACTGAAATATATGTGCTGAAATCTCTATAAATGTGAAGCTATCTACTTCTAAGTCTCTTAATGTTTGCTTTGTGTATATTAAGTTCTATTATGTGCATATGAGTTTCCCCAGTGGCTCAGATGGTAAAGAATCTGCCTGCAATGAAGGAGACCCAGGTTCCATCCTTCAGTCAGGAAGATCACCTGGAGAAGGGAATAGCTACCCACTCCAGTATTATTGCCTGGGGCATCCCATGAACAGAAAAGCCTGGCGGGCTACCATCCGTTGGGTAGCAAAGAGTAGGACATGACTCTATTTTTTATTTAGTTACATATACTTTTAGTTTCAACATATGTTCTAAATGAATTGATCCTTCTGCTATTAATAAAATGCACCTTTCTATGTCTATATATTTACCTTAAAGTCTGTTTTTTCTTATATAAATATATCTAAGCCAGTTTTCTTCCACTTACTCTATGTATTGTGTTTTTCTGCCTTCATCTTATCAACCTGTTAAGTCTATGGGCAAAGTATTATTTTAAAACACTTTCTAATCTAGTTTGATAGTCTTGGACTTTTAATTAAAATGTTTATTCATTTACATTTCATATAACTGATGTATCAGTTCAAGTTCACCAGCTTAGTATTGGTTGTATATTTATCCTGTTTGTTCTTTATTTTTCTGATATGCTTATTTTTGCTGTTCTATTCTGTATATTCTGCATTTTCTTGAATTTTTGAGTACTATTATACATGATTTTGTCTTCTGTATTGCTTTCTAAAAATTTCTCCTTGTATATGTTTTAAGATGTTCCTTATATCTTTAAGCTAAAGCTTGTGCTTTAACAGAGAAATTGCAAAAAAACTTTTTTGAAACTATGGGATATCTCTCCATGTGTTATAGCGAGATGCCAGGTTTTCCATTTGCTGGGACATTCTCTTGCTTTCCCACAGTGTTGCTTACTTTCTCCATGTCAGGGGTCTTTTTAGTACCATTGTTATTCCCTCTGCCTTGAGGAGTAGTGGCCCTGTAGTCTAGAAATACCCCAGATGCCTAACAGTGGTTTTCCTTGGTTCACTTCTCCTGTCCTCACTCCTTTGTAGTTAAAGAGCCTAGGATTTCTCAAGGTTTTTCTCTCAAGTAGTTTCTCATCAGTTCTTGAGGTCCTCTGGAGGAATTTCCTCTTAAAAAATTCTTGAGGAAATTCTATCAGTTCTTGAGGTCCAGCCTCTTCCACCCAGAAAAATTATTTTTAAGATATCCATAAATTACATATGTAAGTGTTTTTACATTTTACTTGTTGACTAGTATTCAGTTGTGCAGAAACACCAAAATGTGTTTATATATTCTTCTGTTGCTGGAAATTTGGCTTGTCTCCAGTTTTTGACTACCATAAATAAATCTCTGGACATTTGTATACATATCTTTTATATCTTTATGGAGACATGTTGTCATTTTCTCTAATGAATATATGTACACACACACTAGTGATGTTTAATGATGTTGAACACCTTTTCATGTGTGTGTTTGCTTGCCATTTCCTTGGTAATATATCTTTTAATCTTTTTATCATTATTCTCTGAATTTTATAATTACATTGGGTTTTATAAATTGTTATATACTCTGGAAAAAAGTAAGTTAACAGATATATGATTGGAAAATCTTTTCTTCAAATTTGTGTCTTGTCTTTTAATTCTCTTAAAAGTTTGTTGTTACAAAGAGGAATTCTTATTTTTTATTAAGATAAATTTTTCAATTTTTTCCTTTGATTATACTTTAGTTGTCATATATAATAAATTTTAGCTTGTCAAAAAACCACAATGATTTTCTCCAATATTTTCTTTCAGGAATGTTATAGTTTAGGTTATTACATTTAGTCCATGATTATTTTGAATTAACTTGTGTATCTGGTGTAAGATATAAAGTTTATATTTTTGCATTAAAGTGAAAATGAACATCACGTCATGTCCTACTCTTTGTGACCCCACGGACTGTATAGCCCGCCAGGCTCCTCTGACCATGGAATTCTCCAGGCGAGAATACTGGAGTGGGTTGCCATTTCCTTCTCCAGAGGATCTTCCCAACCCAGAGATAGAACCCAGGTTTCCTGCATTGCAGGCAGATTCTTTACCATCTGAGCCATCAGGGAAGCCATATTTTTGCATACTAATATCCAATATTCTTAGGGCTTCCCTTGTAGCTCAGCTGGTAAAGAATCTGCCTGCAATGCAGGAAACCCCAGTATGATTTCTGGGTCCGGAAGATCCACTGGAGAAGGGATAGGCTACCCAATCCAGTGTTCTTGATCACTTTACCTTTATAATAAGTCTTTCAACTCAGCTTTGTCTTTTGTGTTTTTATTCCCAAAATTATTTTGGCTATTTTGAGTCCTTTCCATATAAATTTTAAATTTCCATATAAAGTTAGAATTAGCTTCTCAATTTCTAGGGGAGAAACCCTCTAATGAAATGCTGACTGGGATTTCATTGTGTTCATAGATGTGAAGAACCGACATCTGAAAAATACTGCATATTCTTAGCCATGAATGCATTATACCACCCAGTTTCATTATTTCTTCTATAACTTCTCTTAGAAATGTTCTACAATTTTCACTGTACACATCTTTTATATTTTATAAGGTTTTTATTTGTTCAATGATTTTATTCTTTTGTAAATGGTAATATTTCCCACACTTTGTTCTTTAATTGTTCATTGTCAGCATGTAGAAATAAAATTGATTTTCATGTGTTGATTTGTATTCTCTCACATCACTAGTGGAGAAGGAAATGGCAACCCTCTCCAGTATTCTTGCCTGGAGAATCCTATGGACAGAGGAGCCTGGTGGGCTACAGTCCATGGGGTCGCAAGAGTCAGACATGACTGAAGCGACTTAGCAGTAGCAGCAGCAGCACATCACTAGATTTACTGATTATTTCTTATAACGTTTTGTAGATTCTATAGAGCCTTCTAAACACAATAATGTTGTAGTAAATTTTATTTTTACTTCTTCTTTTCAAGTTCAGTGGTTTTTATTGCTTTTTCTTTATTGGTTTAGTTAGGACCTTCTGTGCTGTGATACATAGAAGTAGTGAGAGTACACACTTTTGCCTGGTGCTGGACTTTAAGGAGAGGAATTCAGATATTCATCTCTAAGGGTGATATTAGCAATAAGTTTTTCATAATTGCTTTATGTCATGTTGAGGAAATTCTCTTTCACCCACAGTTTGCTAAAAGTTTTTTTTTTTTTTAATCATGAAATGACATTATCACAGGATTTTTTAGGCACATACTAAGGAAATCATGTGTCTTTTCCTTCTTCAGTCTATTGATGTTATAAATTACTACCTTGATCAATTTTCAGATGTTGAATCAACCTTTTATTCCTGGAATAAACCCTACTTTGTCATTAGATATCATATTTTTAGATGCTTTTGGATTCCATTTGTTATTATTGTTGAGAAATTTTGCATCTATTCAAGGTGTATATGATCTGTTGTTTACCTTTCTCTCAATGTCTTTTTCTGGTTTTAATATTAGGTTAATTGTGGCTACATTAAAAGTGTAGGGGAGTGTTTCGTGTTCCTTTCACTTCAGCATTGTCTACTCAGTTGTGTACAATTAGAATTGATTCGTCTTAAGGAATGGTTGGTAGTATTGGTCAATGAAGTTGTTTGTTCTGAAGATTTTATAGTTAAAGGTTTTACTTAGAAAGTCTATTTCTTTCCAGTTTATACATTATTCTGGATGCTTTTAAGATTTTAATTCATTTTAAGAATTTTTTCACTCATTACAAGAAATGTTTTTATGATGTTCTTGTGTGATTTCTTTCATATGTCTTATACTTGGAGTTTATCAAATTGCTTCAATACATATGTTTATTGTTTTCATCAAATTTGAAAAGCTTTATTAATACAAAGATTACTTCTCTCTCTACTCCTGCTGTTTCCTCATATGAGGACTTCAGTAACTCAAACTTTATGTCGCTTGAAAATTTATCCCATAGTACACTAATGAGCTGTTCATTTTGAAGTCTCTGTTTCATATTTGGAAAGTTTACTTAGCTATGTTTTCTGACATCAAGGAACTCTGAGAGATGGTGCTATTCTTCTTCACTAAGATGATGAAGATAAAGAACTTAGTGATTTGAGTTCCTAACTGCTTCAATCTCTTCAAGAGTGAATGACTATACATTTATTTTTGCTAGGCCCAGCACTATTAATTTATTTAAATTTAAGGTATTATGAAAAAGGTTATCATAGGAAGAACCCATTCATTCAACAATTATTTACTGAATATTTATTGTGTGTGAAACCTTTAGGACAGGTAATTTGTGATACACAATAAATATATAATGCATCATCCTTGCTTTTTAGGAACCTATATTTTAAAGGGGAAGATTAATATATGTTTCAGAAGAATAAATAGTACAGAATGCTAACATGTCTCTTCGGTATATGGGACAGGGTAAGATTTCCCAGCTCTTTGGTATATGTATCTTGTATAATGCATAGAATTGTTAAGTGAGTGCATTTTGCTCCATGGATTAGATTAGATTATATAGGGCTTCCCTGGTAGCTCAGAAGTTAAAGCATCTGCCTGCAATGCAGGAGACCTGGGTTCCATCCCTGGGTTGAGAAGATCCCCTGGAGAAGGAAATGGCAACCCACTCGAGTATTCTTGCCTGGAGAATCCCATGGATGGAGGAGCCTGGTGGGCTGCCGTCCATGGGGTCGCAAAGAGTTGGACACGACTGAGCGACTTAACTTACTATAGCACAATTTAAGATGAGGTAATTAGCCACGTAGACTTGATGTAATCACATGAACCCTTCAAAAGCAGATCGTTTCAGATAAGTCAGAGGTCAGAGATATTAGAAGAGTGTGATGGATGTAACATGGAGGAGATTGCTTTTGCTGAGATAAAAGGGGCTGTGGGATGAGAACGTGAGTGTAGCCTCTAGGATCTGAGAGTGTTCCTGGCTAACAGCCAGCAAGAAGATGAGGATTTGGGTACTAAATTGCTGGGAACTAAACTCTAGCAATAACAGAATGAACTTGGAAGTGGACCCTGAACTCCAGGCAACACCTGGACTGCAGCCTAAGCAGGGAACTCAGCCACACAGTACTGGACTCCTGACTTACAGAACTGTGACTTATGTGTGGGTGTTGTTTTGAGCTGCCAAAGTTGTGGTCATTTGTTATTCAGTAATAGGAAACTGTACAAGCAGTATATAGTGAATGCCATATGAAACTAAAACAACAACTGTACAATAGAGAGAGATTACATTTGGCTGGAGATAGTCAGGGAAGGCTTTACAGTATATATGAAAATGAGTGCATTTTGAGATTGGCAGGGGATTAGGAAACGAAAATAAAATCTAAGCAAAAGGACTACCATAGTAACAGAGTCAGAAAAATGAAAATACATTTTTGTTAGTTAGAGCAGACTTTTTTCCACAAAATTTAAAAATGAGAAGACTTGGAATTAAGTTTCTCAATGTCATCCAGGGCCAGTTTTGTTAAAATCACTAAAAATATTTGCTGAAGTATAAATTCCCATGATCTTTACCAGACCAATTTAATGAGAATCTCTGATTCTGAGTTTTTTTTTTTTAATCTCTCAAGGTAATTCTTACACCTACTAAAATTTGTTTTAGATCAATAACAAAAACTATCAGAGTGAAAATTTGGGAGAGGACCTTTTTGTTTGTCCAGACTTTCCTTGATTTCTTTTCCTCTTTTTATTTAAATGTAAAATTGATGTGGTCAAAAAGGTATTGTAAAAATTTTGAAGTTTGTAGTTAAGACAATCGGAAGAGGAAGACAATGAACAGGTGAAAATTATAGCCTTCTGTAATAGTAAAATTAAACTAATACAGTCTAAATGTAGTAGCAGTAGAAATGGAAAGAGTGAGATGCCTGTCAGCAAAATGTAAAAGAAATATAAATAAGATTTGATGGCTAATTTAATGTTTGCCTACTTTCTGAGAAGACAAAGTGAAGGAGGAAAAGCAAAATTCCTCAAGGATTTTTGTGCAGTTCAAGTTAGACTGTGGAGGAATAAGTGGGTGAGGATTTGTATTTGGTAAATAAGTTTTGTGGCAAGACTGGGATGCAAATTGATTTTTGCTGTTTTAGAAATGATAACTGAATTGACTGTCTTTTACTTAGTTCTTATTTTTGAGAGAATGCTCAGTCGGTAAATAATATGCCTGCAGTGCAGGAGACCTGGGTTCAATCCCTGGGTTGGGAAGATCCCCTGGAGAAGGAAATGGCAACCCACTCCAGTATCCTTGCCTGGAAAATCTCATGGACAGAGCAGCCTGGTGGGCTGCAGTCCACGGGGTCACAGAGTCGGGCACAACTGAGCAACTAACACTAACACTAACTGATCTTAGAAATGCTAATTCTGTGTTTCCATTGTATGTATATATGTGTGTGTGTGTTCATTGCCCCAGTAAGTATCCAAATTATTATTCATTCAGTATTTTCTTAGTGTTTACTTCAGAGTTGTAACTCACACTATAAATGTTGATTACATGACAAAAACACATATATGACTGGAATTATATGCGCATCAGTAATCATTTTCACATTAAGTTGTTTGAAAGAAATCTTTCTTAGCTTAAGGTCAATAATTAATCAATACTGTTTTACGTTGATAGAGTCCTAATGATAAAGTCTATATTTTAATTGCTTTAGTTAGGTAAATGAGAGGATAGATGAGAATTGTGAAAAAAAATTGAAGATACTCATTTGACATACTAATGTGTCATGTGCTATCACATGAATTAACCAAGATTTCATTATAATACATTTGTGCTTTTTAGTGTAATTTTCTAAATGATGAAAGTGAAAGTGTTGATCGCCCAGTCATGTCCGACTCTTTGTGACTCCATTGACTGTAGCCCGCCAGGCTCCTCTGTCCATGGGATTTCCCAGGCAAGAATACTGGAGTGAGTCGCCTGCCCTTCTTCAGGGGATCTCCCTGATCCAGAGATCAAATCCAGGTCTCCTGCACTGCAGGCAGATTCCTTACCATCTGAGCCACCAAGGAAGCCCTATTTTCTAAATGATAATACTATATCTTTAAGGTTCTCCTTCCTCATTCTGGTTAATAAATATATTTCATAATTCAAGCCCTTGCTGCTCAGCCACCACTGTGCTTTAATCTACATTATAAATCCCAGGAAACTGATCTAAACAAAGAGCTATACTTGCTTTTAAATGAGATGTGTGCATCAGCTGTTTATGGCAGATATACAGTTTATGAGAATTTAAGAAAGGAAGGTAGGGAAGGTAGGTGTGAAGGTAGAATAGGAATGGGAAAAACAAAGAAAAAAAAAGTGATTTCCCATGGGCAGGCTACTGCAGAAAGTATTTGTGAACCAGGTAAGAGGTCATGATGGCAACTACTAGCCTAGTGCTGGAGATTCAGTCTCTCTGTTTATAAGGCTAAGGTACTAGCCTAGTGCTGGAGATTCAGTCTCTCTGTTTATAAGGCTAAGGGCATGATCAGTAGCTAGGTAGTACAGAAGAAGCCTGTTTCTGTAAAATGCAAGAGCAAATTGTTTCAGGGGAGCATTTGCAGTGACATCAAATTGCCCTCCTAGTTAAATTTCTGTATCATTCAAGTATATACCTCTATATCTTTTTGAATCAATTTTAATATTAATAGTGTCTATGCAGAGCTCCATGGAGATAGTAATTAACAACACAATAAAGTGATGAATTCCAAAGTTCACACACATGCAAAATCTGGACTTACTGTACTTAACACTGAGGATATTCTATAAACCACTCTTTTACAAATCTCTAAGGTTACTTGATCTCTGGTTTCTCTGCCTTTTCTAAAACCAGCTTGAACATCTGAAAGTTCATGGTTCACGTATTGCTGAAGCCTGGCTTAGAGAATTTTGAGTATTACTTTACTAGCATATGAGATGAGTGCAATTGTGCAGTAGTTGAGCATTCTTTGGCATTGCCTTTCTTTGGGATTGGAATGAAAACTGACCTTTGCCAGTCCTGTGGCCACTGCTGGGTTTTCCAAATTTACTGGCATATTGACTGTAGCACTTTCACAGCATCATCTTTCAGGATTTGAAATAGCTCAACTGGAATTCCATCACTTCTACTAGCTTTGTTCATCATGATGCTTTCGAAGGCCCACTTGACTTCACATTCCAGGATGTCTGGCTCTAGGTCAGTGATCACATCATTGTGATTATCTGGGTCATGAAGATCTTTTTTATACAGTTCTTCTGTGTATTCTTGCCACCTCTTCTTAATATCTTCTGCTTCTCTTAGGTCCATACCATTTCTGTCCTTTATCGAGCCCATCTTTGCATGAAATGTTCCTTTGGTATTTCTAATTTTCTTGTAGAGATCTCTAGTCTTTCCCATTCTGTGTTTTCCTCTATTTCTTTGCATTGATCGCTGAGGAAGGCTTTCTTATCTCTCCTTGCTCTTCTTTGGAACTCTGCATTCAGATGCTTATATCTTTCCTTTTCTCATTTGCTTTTCACTTCTCTTCTTTTCACAGCTATTTGTAAGAGCTCCCCAGACAGCCATTTTGCTTTTTTGCATTTCTTTTCCATGGGGATGTTCTTGATCCCTGTCTCCTGTACAATGTCGCAAACCTCCTTCCATAGTTCATCAAGCACTCTGTCTATCAGATCTAGTCCTTTAAATCTATTTCTTACTTCCACTGTATAATCATAAGGGTTTTAGAAAAGGCAGAGGAACCAGAAATCAAATTGCCAATACCCACTGGATCATCGAAAAAGCAAGAGTTCCAGAAAAACATCTATTTCTGCTTTATTAACTATGCCAAAGCCTTTGACTGTGTGGATCACAATAAACTGTGGAAAATTCTGAAAGAGATGGGAATACCAGACCACCTGACCTGCCTCTTGAGAAACCTATATACACATCGGAAAGCAGTTAGAAGTGGACATGGAACAACAGACTGGTTCCAAATAGGAAAAGGAGTACGTCAAGGCAGTATATCGTCACCCTACTTATTTAATTTGTATGCAGAATACAACATAAGAATGCTGGGCTGGAAGAATCACAAGCTGGAATCAAGATTGCTGGGAGAAATATCAATAACCTCAGATATGCAGATAACACCACCCTTATGGCAGAAAGTGAAGAGGAACTCAAAAGCCTCTTGATGAAAGTGAAAGTGGAGAGTGAAAAAGTTGGCTTAAAGCTCAACATTCAGAAGACGAAGATCATCGCATCTGGTCCCATCAGTTCATGGGAAATAGATGAGGAAACAGTGGAAACAGTGTCAGACTTTATTTTTTGGGGCTCCAAAATCACTGCAGATGGTGATTGCTGCCATGAAATTAAAAGACGCTTACTCCTTAAAAGGAAAGTTATGACCAAGCTAGATATCATATTCAAAAGCAGAGACATTACTTTGCCAACAAAGGTCCATCTAGTCAAGGCTATGGTTTTTCCAGTGGTCATGTATGGATGCGAGAGTTGGACTGTGAAGAAAGCTGAGCGCCAAAGAATTGATGCTTTTGAACTGTGATGTTGGAGAAGACTCTTGAGAGTCCCTTGGACTGCAAGGAGATCCAGTCAGTCCATCCTAAAGGAGATCAGTCCTGGGTGTTCATTGGAAGGACTGATGCTGAAGCTGAAACTCCAATACTTTGACCACCTCATGAGAAGAGTTGACTTATTGGAAAAGACCCTGATGCTGGGAGGGATTGGGGGCAGGAGGAGAAGGGGTCGACAGAGGATGAGATGGCTGGATGGCATCACCGATCAATGGACGTGAGTTTGAGTGAACTCCACGAGTTGGTGATGGACAGGGAGGCCTGGCATGCTGTGACTCATGGGATCGCAAACAGTCGGACACGACTGAGCCACTGAACTAAACTGAAGTTTACTTGGTTACTTCTGTGATAACATATTGTTTATTTTATTCTTGAACACTGTATCAAAACCTATCATTTTTATAAAAATCCTTTTCATAGCCCCTTATCAAAACCATTCTCATGTTTTCTTATTTTTTTATGTAAATCTTTCTCCTTGATCTTGGTTACCATTATTCTTTACCTAGACTTCTCTCATAACTTCCAACACATACACTCTGATTTCCTGCTACCATTTTTCTATACCACAGAGTATATTCTTTGAAACAAAAGTCAAAGCACATCTCTCCTCTATTTCTGACTTTTTAATAATTTTCATTGCTCTTGAGATGAAAACAAAAAACATTGTATTTTCTTATGTTCTTCTATGCTAGTCATATCCCTGTTCATGTGTTTATAGTACTCCCTGTCTTTGAGTCTTATCACAATTTTTAATTACACATTTACTTGTCTGATTATTTGATTTTAACTGTTCATCAGCTCTACAGTATATTCCATGAAGATGAAAAGAATACCTGCTTTTCTCAGTGTTTAAATAGCAGCACATAGTAAAATGACAGATGAATAGATGAGTAATTAATTCTGGTCATGGGTTTCTTTTCAATAATGTAAACAAGATTTGAGTTAATAAAATAAAAATTATATGATTTTAAATCAAGGATAAATATGTATGTATAGATATAGATGCTATATTTTTGTCCTACATTTTAGTTCTTTTTGCATCTTTACCTATCAATCAAGTAATTCTTTGTGTACTTCCTCATTCCAAAATGAAATAGCTACATTTTTGTTCTAAATGTTTCTTACTTGTACCATATAGTTCACCGGATTTATTCAACTTTCTATAAGAAATGTGAGGCCATGAATTTTTCATTTTTTTGATGTAGCCTTAATACACTTGGGAGTAAATGTTCTGCAAAAAGATGAAGAAGAAAATGTAATTATGGAAATAGAAAAAATGAAAGAAAGAAAGAATCTACATCAGAAATGGTGGTCCCTGTTTCATTTCCTAGGAATATAGATGGTTGCAGCATTTAGGCAACCCAGAGCTAGACTGGAACAACTGTTTCTATTTTGCAGATGAAATTTTAGAGTAAGGGGCATGTTTACAGAGGGACCTAGTGCAGAAACTAACTTCCAGGCTGAATGCTTTTTTCACTCTACCAATTTAACAACCTGAATAAAGTCTGTGACAACACAAAAATAACAAAGACTTAATCTATTTATGAATTCCTCTATGGTAAAAAGCAATAATGAATTCCTGAGGATTTGCCAACTTTATACCTCATCATTGGAAAGGGCTTGGTTTAGTGAGTTATAACCATATCCAGGCTCCTCTGTCCATGGAATTCCCAGGCAAGAGTACTGAAGTGGGTTGCCATTTCCTCTCCAGAGTATCTTCCAACCCAGGGATCAAACCTGCGTCTCCCACATTGCAGGCAGATTCTTTTACCATCTGAGCCACCAGGGAAGCAGTATTATTTAATAGGAATCAATAATAGATAGAGTAGTAGTAGTATTAACAATAATAATTAGTTCATAATGAAGAGTTAATCATAGTATGTAGTTTCTTATGTGCTTTTAAGTAAGCCATTATATATTTATTGAACTTCATCTTTCTTTTCAAACACTTGGGGCTAATTAAACATACATAAGCTAATATTCTGTTCACTACTAATCTGATTTTTAAAAAACCTGAGGCATTCTCACCATACTATAAAGAGATGAAATGAGAATGGTTTGGTTAGAAATTAGCAGTGCCCTTCATGATTTGCTTTTAAATAAAGATTAAAGAAGAAGATGAACACACAATCTTCTCACTAAGACTGTTACAATTAGCAAGAAGTTATGCTCATGAGATGAGGGGAGGAATGTCAAGTCACTTCTCATTTAGGCACAAAACTTGACTTCAGCAATCAGATAAATTACTGCTCCTGAAAGAATGCTCTTCTATGGGGTTCAGGGCCATAATTCTAGATACACACTAGAAATTAAATATTTTCAGTTTTTCACATACATTCCTATTAGGGTGGAGACACAGCAAATAAGCCAAAAATACTAACAAGACTTTATAAAAACAAAAACTGGTCTGTGATACGTTGGGTTTTACGTGTTTTCAGCCACTAACATCTTTAGCTGGTTAAAATAAATTGGTGCCCAAGTATTCAAGGATACTTGGATAATGTAATACTTAAAACACAAATAAGATTACATGAGAGAAAGTCAGTAAAAGCAGCCAAATAATCAATCACTATAGAATACAGCTAAGTGTTAGCTGCCCAAATCAGCTTTAATTATTTTATTCTTTTAGTCAAAATGTAAGTTTATGTAATTAACTTTATTGAGATATGTTCTGAACTCTTAATAGTCTATGTACCTAGGTACTGAGATAATTATTTCTGGGGATTAAAATCTGCATTTTCTTTATTTGAATTAAATATGTCCAGAAAGATTGCTTTGCTATAGGTTATTTCTCTAGTAAAGTATTGTTTTCTAATGGGATATCTGTAGATATTTGTATTCTTACTACACTAGGAATTGCCCAGACTGTAGGCTCTGTTGAATATCAAGAAAAATATGAATAAGAACAAGGTAGTTTTGACCACACATATGTGCATTTAATATGGAAAATAATGAGCATGATTCAGTAAGTTCCGCCACTCGTCATGTCTGATTCTTTGCGACCCCATGTACTGCAGCATGCCAGGCTTCCCTGTCCATCACCAACTCTTGGAGTTTTCTCAAATTCATCTCCATTGAGTCGGAGATGCCATCCAACCATCTTATCCTCTGTCGTCCCCTTCTCCTCCTGCCTTCAATCTTTCCCAGCATCAGGGTCTTTTCCAGTGAGTCAGTTCCTCACATCAGGTGACAAAAGCATTGGAGCTTCAGCTTCAGCATCAGTCCTTCCAATGAATATTCAACTGATTTCCTTTAGGACTGACTGGTTGGATCTCCTTGCAGGCCAAGGGACACTCAAGAGTCTTCTCCAACACTAAATTTCAAAAGCATCAATTCTTCAGTGCTCAGTTTTCTTTACAGTCCAACTCTCACATCCATACATGACTACTGAAAAAACCATTGCTTTGACTAGACAGAACTTTGTTGGCAAAGTAATGTCTCTGCTTTTTAATATGCTTTCTAGGTTGGTCATAGCTTTTCTTTTAAGGGGCAAGCATCTTCTAATTTCATGGCTGCAATCACCATCTGCAGTGATTTTAGAGCCCAAGAATATAAAGTCTGTCACTGTTTCCATTGTTCCCATCTATTTGCCATGAAGTGATGGGACCAGATGCCATGATCTTAATTTTTGAATGTTGAGTTTTAAGCCAACTTTTTCACTCTCCTCGTTCACTTTCATCAAGAGGCTCTTCAGTTCCTCTAAGCTTTC
The DNA here is from genome assembly GCF_003369695.1 of Bos indicus x Bos taurus. Classification (NCBI taxonomy): domain Eukaryota; kingdom Metazoa; phylum Chordata; class Mammalia; order Artiodactyla; family Bovidae; genus Bos; species Bos indicus x Bos taurus. Next base: position 20,455,789 of record NC_040103.1, on the reverse strand, counting down.
TGCCATAAGTGTGGTGTCATCTACATATCTGAGGTTGTTGATATTTCTCCTGGCAATCTTGATTCCAGCTTGTGTTTCATCCAGCCTGGCATTTTGCATGATGTACTCTGCATATAAGTTAAATAACCAGGGTGACAGTAATACAGCCTTGTTGTACTCCTTTCCCAGTTTGGAACCAGTCCTTTGTTCCATATACGGTTCTAACTGTTGCTTCTTAACCTGCATACAGATTTCTCAGGAGCCAGGTAAGGTGGTCTGGTAGGAACATTATTAAGAATGTCTATTGAAATTTAAGATGAAAACGCCTTTAGTACTTTTAAAAACATCCTTTAATAATGTGAGTTATCATTTCCACATCATTTTAGCTGTTGGCATAAAATATATTTGGATTTGGAAGATTAGGATATTGAGTTAGCCGGGATGCAATGAAGTTTTCTATCCTATGAACAAACTTCTCTGAAGACCTTCTGAAATTCCATCTTGATTGCCTCAGGAGAGAAAGGCTTTTTTCATTATATCTCACCAATACCTTATTATCTGTCCTAAATATTTCATGTGTGAGCAAATGTGAAACATACTTTTTAAGGTTTCTAGCTTAAGAAAGAACACCAGGAAGCAAAGAAAAACAAACAAATGAAAATAAATTCCTAAGATCTATAAACAAAGCCTTGACTAGGTTAACAAGGTAGAATGTAAAATGGAATACAGAAAAGGCAGCTAAGGAATCTGTTAATGTAGATTTAGCATCTAGCCTTAGCTGTTTGGCTTCCCTGGTAGCTCAGCTGGTAAAGAATGTGCCTGTAAAGCAGGAGACCCTGGTTCAATTCCTGGGTCAAGAGAATGCTCTGGAGAAGGGATAGGCTACCACTCCAGTATTATTTGGCTTCCCTGGTGGCTCAGATGGTAATGAATACACCTGCAATGCAGGAGACCTGGGTTCAATTTCTGTGGTTTAAGATCCTCTCGAGAAGGGAATGGCTACCCACTCTAGTACTCTGGCCTGGAGAATTCCATGGACAGAGGAGCCAAGTGGGCTACAGTCCATGGGGTCCCAAAGAGTCAGACATGACTGAGTGACTTTCATTTCTGTTTTCTATTTCTCAACTGTTTAGTTGCCTGTCCTTCACAGAGCAAATAAACAACTCTTGTATATGTACTCTTCTATGAGCTTATGCTAGGAACTTCACTGAATTACTTAAAACAGACTCTAAAGTACATATGTCATAAGCATGCAAAGACTTAATTGATGATTTTGGGGTTAATGAGATTTATATAAAATCAAGTCTGAGAAAATAAGAGCAACTTTCCTAAATATTAATGGATTAACTTAACATCTTTGATATGTTTACAAATACTAACTTTTATTGAATACTTATTAGCATAGACTACATAAATCCCCCCATTAATACTCACCATAAGATTACATGGTCATACATAATTTTTTTCCACTTTATAATAAGGAAACTGTATAGATGACAAAATTGTCTGGTGGGTCTGGCTGTACTTGCCGCATCGTATAAACACTCTGCATATTGGCTGGAACTGTGAATATGATAAATTTTACCCCTGTGATTTGTTATATTATATGCAAACTGACTTTGTGAAAGGAAGATTAACTTCCTTCAACTATTGCTTTTATGGAAAAGGTTCTGTTCTAGTTACTTCGTAAGAATTTAGATGATTTTACCTCTATTCATGAAGAACCTAACAGGTGTTGGACATTGCCATATATAGAATAGGGTGAATACAAAAGGCTATTAACTACAGAGCTATGGATTTCAGTGGATTGTGACACTTAAGGCAAGTTAATACTCTAAAGTGTTGAGTCTCTCCAGGAAGCCCCAAATCACTTTCTTAATAGCTCAGTTTTTCCTTTCTGAACTTTGTTGTCCTTTCCTTTCCAGAAATTTCACAATTAGAGTAGAAATGTGTTAATGATTAAGTCTTTTGGTCTGATTGCTGCTTTTTACATCTTTTGATGGAGTATTATTCAATGATGGTTCAGTTCAGTTCAGTGCCTCAGTTGTGTCCAACTCTTTGTGACCCCATGGACTGCAGCATGCAAGGCTTCCTTGTCCATCACCAACTCCCAGAGTCTACTCAAACTCATGTCCATCGTGTCAGTGATGCCATCCAACCATCTCATCCTCTGTCATCCCTTTTTCTTCCTGCCCCCAATCCCTCCCAGCATCAGAGTCTTTTCCAGTGAGTCAGTTCTTCGCATCAGGTGGCCAAAGTACTGGAGTTTCAGCTTCAGCATCAGTCCTTACAGTATACAGAATACAGAATATTCAGGACTGATTTCCTCTAGGATGGAAATGGTTGGATCTCCTTGAGTCCAAGGAACACTCAAGAGTCTTCTCCAACACCACAGTTCAAAAGCATCAATTCTTCAGTGCTTAGCTTTCTTTATGGTCCAACTCTCACATCCATACATGACTGCTGGAAAAACTATAGCTTTGACTAGACGGACCTTTGTTGGCAAAGTAATGTCTCTGCTTTTTAATATGCTGCCTAGGTTGGTCATAGCTTTTCCTCCAAGGAACAAGGGTCTTTTGATTTCATGGCTGCAGTCACCATCTGCAGTGATTTTGGAGCCCCAAAAAATAAAGTCTGATACTGTTTCCATTGTTTCCCCATCTATTTGCCATGAAGTGATGGTACCAGATGCCATGATCTTAGTTTTCTGAATGTTGATGGTAAATAAGAATTATTTTCTAGAAAGCTGTACCAATATCAGTTTTAGATAGGACATAACATGAAATTACTTCATGAAATACACTCTTGCTCTATATTCTCCTGACGCCACTCCCAACAGAAAGTTTCCAGTCTACTCACTGTTTCTTGGTTGATGAGTCATTCATCCTTTAATTTGCTGATTGTCTTCCTTAGCGATTTTGGGGGACATTTTCCTCAGTCTAAAACATTCTACAGACTTTTTGTGATATCCTGTAGGTCACTGATCACATGATTTAATTATGCTTAAGTGGACAGTCCAGAGAAACATGTGCTTTATTCATTTTTGATAGAAGATTGATTTTCAAGGGGCATTTGATGTTTAAATGATTGATGAAATTATTGGAGAAGAATTGGTAATTCACATGACCACATGGATGTGAGAAATCTAAAGAGGACAAAATATTTGTATACCTATAAATGTTTCCTGTCAAAAGATGTGTGCGCTAGTCACTCAGTCATGTCTGACTCTTTACCACTCCATGACTGTAGCCCACCAAGCTTCTCTGCCCATGGGATTCCCCAGGCAAGCATACTGGAGTGGGTTGCCATTCCCACTTCCCAAACCAGGGATCTTCCCAAACCAGGGATCAAACCCAGCTCTCCTGCACTGCAGGCAGATTCTTTATCACTCCTGCCACCTGGGAAGCCCTGTCGAAAGATGAAGAGAACAAAATAAAATAGATGATAATAATTAAGAACATTCAAATTTTTACTCTATAAAAGGGAGAAATAGCCTGGCTTCCAAGTAGGGAGGTTCATGAACATAATGACAATATTAAAAAGAAGGATTCTTTTTATATCTTCTTTGCACAAGATCATGACGAAGAAAAATCTGTGTAATTAAAATATAATAAAAGCCTTGCCAACTGTCTATTGTAAGAAATAGGTTAAATAATAGTTGGAATATTTAAGCATATGCAAATTTAAAACACAAGCTAATCATAGGAGGAACACCATTTGTAGTTGCTTTTGAAAGACTATGCAGGATGAAGGAGCTACTAAAAACTTAAAGGGTGTGTCATTGAGTCCATAAAAGGTGTAAATGGAGGAAAATTATTTTTCTGCAAGTGATAATAAAATATAATTTATGAAAAGGGGCATTTAGAAATATAAGGCAAAACAAAACATTGTATAGGATTATTTAAAGAGTATACTAATTTTCTAGGTAAATCAAGTCTCAATTATTTTTAATTTTATTTATACTCAGGACACAATTTGTCTCATGATGTACTTGATAAATGAATCAAATTACAATGGGATTATCATATTGTCATAACAACGACTATGTGAATCACCTCTTTAATTTTCTAATTATTTAGCTCTTAGGTAAATTATTTAAAATATTTTAGTTTCCTGTGTTTATTTAAAAATTGTTTTCAACATTAAAAGACTACTATTGGAAAATTAATATCTTTGACACTTAGACCTTAGACAGTGACCCAGATGTGGTTTAGGACTTGAGTATTATTAAAATCCATTCTAGTCTACAGCAACTATACTCTTAAATTTTGAACCACAGTATGGATGCAACTGTTCTGCAGTTCTTATTACCTTTTGTTGTCTTTCTGAAGTCTTTTAGTATCATATCTATAACAATATTCAACTGAATTTGACAAATAAGTATAAAGATTTCAGCATTATAATAGAGAAAAAAGATGACTGTATATCCAACAAGAAAGAATTGAGATAATAAACTATATTGTAGTCAACTAAAGTCTGCAATAATTAAAAATAATTTTATAGGAAACTTGGAAATATATTAATAACCTATTGCTATAAGAAAAGAAGCATATTGTCAGGGAACGTTTAATTTTAAGGAATCCTATATGTTGTTTTCTGTTTCTCAAGGGCCTTCTGTTCCTTATCAGTTTCTGGAAAACAGGAACAAGCAGAGCTGCACGCAGTTCTCAGGACTGAGGTCATGAGACAGAATGCATACATGGATTCCTTTCAATAACCTTTTACTCTTCTGTAAAACTAGTCATGTTCCTATTTCCAATACATGGATTGTCTTCTGGCCCTGTGACAATTGTTATTCCCCTAGTTACTGTTGTTATGGCCCCATGCGGATTATTATTCCCTTGGTTACTGTTGTTATGCATTTGGTTTCGGTGTTTCTACTCAACTTTATTTTTCTGCCTAAAGCTTCCTTGTATAACAATATATAAGCACACGCCACCATGATTAAAGCACCCTTATTCCACTAGAGACTTGGGTCCCCCGCATCCTTTTCTTTGCCTTCTTTTCATCGACTCCTGTCTCCAGGTTCCAGTCTGTCAAGAAGACCAAAACAGCATATCACAATACAGACCACTGTATGTGCATATATAATTATAATTATGTATATGTTCTATTAAAGGCAATTCAAAAAAATCCAAGAAAGGCACATAAAAATGTTATAAAATCAATTTACAAGGTTAAAGAAATACATAGTAAAAGGAAATATGAAAGATTTTAGATAAAAAGTTGACTTTCATTTTGCATCTATTGTGATTAAGTCTATTTTAAATTCCTTTACCTTTTAATTCCAAATTTCCTAAGGTCTCTAAATAATTCATTCATTTTGAAAGTAAAATATGAGATAAATTTCTTGGAAATTATTAGTTTTCTACATAAAAAAGTATCTCATTTATTAAGGGAAGATGGGACCTTTATACAGGTCAAGAAGCAGCAGTTAGAACCAGACATGAACAACAGACTAGTTTAAAATTGGAAAAGGTGTGCATCAAGGCTGTATATTGTCACTCTGCTTATTTAACTTACCTGCAGAGTACATCATACAAAATGTCAGGCTGGATGAAGCACAAATTGGAATCAAGATTGCCAGGAGAGAGATCAATAACCTCAGATATGCAAATGACACCACCCTTATGGCAGAAAGTGAAGACGAACTGAAGAGCCTCTTGATGAAGGTGAAAGAGGAGAGTGAACAAGTTGGCTAAAAACTCAACATTCAAAAAATTAAGAACATGGCATCTGGTCTCATCACTTCATGGCAAATAGATGGGGAAACAATGGAAACACGGACAGACTTTATTTTCTTGGGCTCCAAAATCACTGCAGATGGTGATTGCAGCCATGAAATTAAAAGATGCTTGCTCCTTAGAAGAAAAGCTATGACTAACCTAGACAGTGTATTAAAAAGCAGAGATACCACTTTGCAGACAAAGGTCCATATAGTCAAAGTTATAGTTTTTCCAGTAGTCATGTTAGATGTGAGAGTTGGACCATAAAAAAGGCTGAGCACCGAAAAACTGATACTTTTGAACTGTGGTGTTGGAGAAGACTCTTGAGAGTCCCTTTGACTGCAAGGAGATCCAACCACTCCATCCTAAAGGAAATCAATCCTGAGTATTCATTGGAAGGACTGATGCTGAAGCTGAAACTCCAATACTTTGGCCACCTGATGCGAAGGACTGACTCATTGGAAAAGACCCTGAGCAGGGAAAGATTGAAGGCAGCGGGAGAAGGGAACGACAGAGGATGAGGTGACTGGATGGCATCACTGACTCAATGGAGATGAGTTTGAGGAAGCTCCAGGAGATGGTGAAGGACAGGGAAGCCTTGTATACTGCAGAGCATGGGGTTGCATAGAATCATACACAGTTGAGTGACTGAACAACAACAACAAATACATGATCAGTTAATAACATATTTTAAGGCCAGTGCCATCTTTCTTGACTGTAAATATTTAGTGATGTTTTATAAGTTTGCCCTAACTTTTGAGCTTGGGCTCAAGTTATCATTTACATAGAACTTTTCTGAAACCAACTGTAAGCCCCTCTAATATTTTCTCATGATACATTTTCAAAATTATAAATTTCCCCATTCTAGTGACTTAATTTACATGTAATGAAATTTCCCCTTTTTAGTATATGATCCTATGTAAATGTATACACAGTGCAGCCACAACACTATCAAGAACGATTTCCTCACTTTCCCAATTCCTCCTTATCCATTTCTAGTTAGCACCTTCCCCCATTCCCAGTATCTCTTTCAGTCACTGATCTTTTTTGTGTTCTTATCGTTTTGTCTTGTCTAGAATGTCATGTGAATAGAATTATAATGTATGTAGCACTTTGAGTTTTTTTTTTTTAAATAGGAATATAATTGCTTCACAATGTTGCGTTAGTTTCTGCTTTACAACAACATGAATCAGCTATATGTGTACATATACCCCTTCCCTCCTCCCACCATCCCACCCCTCTGATCATCATAGAGCACCAAACTGCCTCCTGTGCTACCCAGCAGCTTCCCACTAGCTAGCTATTTTACACATGGTAGTGTATATATGTCAGTGCTACTCTCAGTTCATCCCACCCTCCTCATCCCCTCCACATGCACAAGTCCATTCTCTGCATCTGTATCTCTATGTCTGCCCTGCAAATGTTTACCAGTATCAGTTTTCTAGATTCCATACATATGCATTAATATATGATATTTGTTTTTCTTTTTCTGACTTCCTTCACTATGTTTGACAAACTCTAGGTTTATCTACATCACTACAAATGACCCAATTTTGTTTCTTTTTATAGCTGATTAATATTCCATTGTATATATGTACCACATCTTCTTTATCCATTCACCTGCCATTGGACATTTAGTCTATCTTCTTTCATTAAATGTAATTTTTGAGGCCAATCTATGGTGTTGCCTATATCAGTATTTCATTCCTTTTTATTTCAGTAGTAGTTTTCCATTATATGGATTTCTAGTTTGTTTATTGAGTCTCAGATTGAAGGGCAGCTGAGTAGTTTCCAGTCTTTTGTAATTATGAATAAATCCATCATAAATATTTGTCTACAGGTGTGTGTAAACATAGGTTTTCATTTCACCAGTGTAAATATTCAGGATTGAGGGTGCTGAGTCATTGGTAAGGATATACTTAACTTTATAAAAAAATTCCAAACCATTTTTCAAAGTTGCTGTACTATTTTTATTTCTAGTTCTACCAATAGTACATGAGAATTCCAGTTGCTCTGAATCCTTGTCTGCTCTTGGTATTATCAGTTTATTCTTTTCCCTAACATAAGTCATTCTGATGGGTATGCAGTACTATATCATTGTCATTTTAATTTGTGCTACCCTAATGACTATAATGATGGGCTTCCAAGAATGACTCAGTGGTAAAGAATCTGCCTGCCAATGCAGACGATGCAAGTTCGATTTCTGGTTTGAGAAGATTCCTTGGAGAAGGAAATGGCAACCCACTCAAGTATTCTTGCCTGGGAAATCCTATGAACAAAAAAGGCTGGTGGGCTACAGTTCCTGGGGTCTCAAAAGAGTCGGACACAACTTAGCAACTAAATAATACCACCAACAAAAATGACTAATGATATTGGTTATGCAGTTGATATTTAAAGTCTAAATGAGAGAGAAGGGGGAGGGAACTGGAGGAGGAGGTTAGCCGAGGCAGCTACAGCGGCAGCGGCGCAGGGGTTGGTACGCGCTGGGCGGCGACAGCCTCATGGCGGAGGAAGAGAGCGACCAAGAGGCCGAACGCCTCGGAGAAGAGCTCGTGGCCATTGTGGAGTCCCCGCCAGGCCCAGCCGGGCTTAGAGCTGCGAGCGACGGCAGAGGCGGCGCTGGCGGCGGCAGCTGCGGTGGTGGCGGCGTCGGGATCAGCAGTCGGGATTACTGCCGACGCTTCTGTCAGGTGGTTGAAGATTATGCTGGAAGATGGCAGGTCCCTTTGCCACAGCTTCAGGTTCTTCAGACGGCACTTTGTTGTTTTACATCAGCCAGTGCATCATTCCCAGATGAATGTGAGCACGTACAATATGTTTTGAGTAGCCTTGCTTTGAGTTTCTTTGAGTTGCTGCTGTTCTTTGGAAGAGATGAATTTTATGAAGAGCCCTTAAAGGATATTCTTGGATCATTCCAGGATCAGTTATGTTCTTGCTGTGGTTGAGTCTCAAGTATCTTCTGTGAAACTGAAGTGAAATTTAAAAGAAAGGACAACCTCAAGGATGTATGGAAGTAAAATACTATATGGAGAGGAAACCACTAAATTAAAAGTGTAGTGAAGGCTATCAACAGCAGACTAGCTCTAAGAAAAACCAAACCAGTGAAGTAAATAATTTTTAAAAATTAATTTTCAATTCATGGTTACATACAGCCATATCTTATTACAGTCTTCGTTTTTAGGATTAAAAAAAACTCCTACAGATGCAGGACTCACATAGAAAAACTAGGGTTCTCATAAAGGAAAGAATAAAATCAGGTCTGCAGTGAACTTCTTCATTGTAACAAATGGCAGAACAAATAATATCCTGAGTTTTTAAAGGGAAAAAGTATTATTTAATAATACAGATGCCAAGCCCTGTAGTTTATGAGAGAGGGCAACAGAAATAAATAGTCCAGATACTTAGAAGACAAACCAGCTACCTATCTTTTATCAGGAAAATGAAAGAAAGAAACCAGCTGATTTAGAAGTGATCAAAGCAAAGAATTTACACAGAGTGGTTATGGGAAAAAAAAATAGGACTGATCTGAAGAAACAAGTAAAAGTAAGCACACTATTGTTAATATGTTGTTATGAAAATCCTATTAATATCAGAAATTATTCTGAAAAAAAGAAACTATAAATTTTGAATAAAAGTACACACACAATAATCAACAACTGAGATCTCAGATTATAGTACTGATTGGATGGAAGTAAGGAAAATAAAGAGGAATCCAGTATATTCTTGGGCATTTAAGCTGAAGTAACCATGTATGTGCTAAGTGACTTCAGTCCTGTCCAGCTCTTTGCAACACTATGGACCACAGCCCACCAGGCTTCTCTGTCCATGGGATTCTCCAGGCAAGAATAATGGACTGGGTTGCCGTTTCCTTCTTTCAAATAACCACGTAGAGTAGTGCTATTCACTAACTGAGCATTGATCATATGGGGAAGAGGAAGATCTAGAAAGAAGATAAGTTCCATTCTAGACGCAAGAGTTTTAAATATCTTTGGAATATCCAAGTACTAATGATGCCCAAAAGCAGAGACATTACTTTACCAACAAAGGTCCATATAGTCAAAGCTGTGGTTTTTCCAGTAGTCATATATGGATGTGAGAGTTGAACCATAAGGCTAGTGCCAAAGAATTGATACTTTTCAACTGGAGAAGACTCTTGAGTGTCCCTTGCACTGCAAGGAGATCAAACTAGTCAGTCCTAAAGGAAATAATAAGTCCTGAATATTCCTTGGAAGGACTGATGCTGAAGCTGAAGCTCCAATGCTTTGGCCAGCTGATGCCAAGAGCCAACTCATTGGAAAAGACCCTGATCCTGAGAAATAAGAAGGCAGGAGATGGTGACAACAGAGGATGAGATGGTGGGATGGCATCACCGACTCGATGGACATGAGTTTGAGCAAGCTCCGGAGTTCATGATGGACAGAGAAGCCTGGCATGCTGCAGTCCATGGGATTGTAAAGAGTTGGACACAACTGAAAATTGAACTGAACTGAACTGAATGATGCCCAATTAATGGTAGATTTATGCGTTTTTATGTATATCTCCCTAATTTGTTTCAAGTCAAGACCATGTATCATTTTATTAATCAAGAGAAAAATAAATGTTATATAGATTAAAAAAAAAATAAAGTCTAAATGAAAATATTTTGAACACATCATTGATTTTCATTTTAGATGTTAATTTTGTTCTGCATTTTCCTGTCTGTTTTCCCCAACCTAAGAGAATAGGTTTTATGCTGTATTACTTTAAGGAAAGTATTTGATTGGGTTGAAAGCAGTTTTGAAAATCTAATGACTTTCTTGCCCCAAACTTAAACTTCTTGAGAAGAATAGGATTTGAGAAAGAAAAGTACTTCTTCCACTTTAAAGAATTTCTCCGAAATAGGGAAAAGGGATTTGTGGCATCCTGAACAGTGGTGACTATACTGCTTCCCCAGGAAACACTCGGCTCAGCTTGAAAGAGGACTGTTTTTATGTTATGTAGAGAGTTGGTTCCATGAATACTAGGCTTCTTAATCTTGTAGAAGATCCCAGGCTTTATAGCTTGTTTCTGAGCTGCTGGATCTAAAAGGCACCAATAAAATTTGGACCAATATTTCTCTGTTGTACCCTGGTGATATGTGTGCATGGATGACTAAGGAAAAAATGGTTCCTTCTCAATGACTTGGTATTCTTTGAGATTCTAGATTCTTGACAAGACTTAGTGGGTATGAGTGTGGGTGTGCTTTATAAAAAAAACTGGTTGAATTTTCCACTGGCCTGGAGATATAAAAATAGAGAATTTATAGAAAATAGAGAAATGTTACATTTTTCTAACTTGATTTTCTATACTATAATTTATAACCCCAAATATATATCAGTAACTCACTTATTCTTATGTGACAACTGTCTCAATTTTTTTGTTACTCAAAGAGAAATTTACTGATAAACTGGTGAAGTGACAAATATATTCACAACAATGTGAGTCAGGCATCCATAAATTTTTTGAAGATTATGCTTAGCATTGGTTTATTGGGTATCATCTTAAAAATATCTTCTTTTCCCAGTGTCAGATTTGAAATTAGCAGAGAAATTCACAAGATGAAGTAAGAGCCAAAGACTTAAAATAGTAATTTCTAATACTTAGTATGCATCTAAGAAAAGCTGTCAATTACCAAAGCATGAATATTTTAGATCATGAAGGTAATCTATTGAAGTGTACACATGTTGAAAATAGTATAAGAAACCTTCCTGTTTTGACATTGTGTGTGCATGTGCATTCAGTCATGTCCAAGTCTTTGCAACCCCATGGACTGTAGCCCACCAGTCTCCTCTGTCCAAAGAATTCTCCTGCAGGTTGCCATCTCCTACTCCACAAGATCTTCCCAACCCAGGGATTGAATCTGCATCTCTGGCAGGTGGATTCTTTACCACTAGAGCCACCATAGTAAACATGTTTATCTCACTCATGTTTATTTATGAAACAGAAATCATGCTTCTTTTCTTAAAATATCTGTCTACAATATTATATTGATGTCAAATATCTTTAGCTAAGTATTCAACTTAAATTCAACTCAAATTAAATATTTGAATAATAAGGTCTTTTATTGAAATTTTCAGATTGCTAAGAATACTTTGCATCCTAGACTTTGGCTTTAGTATTTTATAAACTCTAATTTTAAATGAAAAAAGTTTTAATGAAAACTTTAATTTTACTGCAAACATAAAATTGCTTTTAAAAATATATATTTTTAAAAATGCTTTTTAAAATGTCTTTGATAAATATAGAAAGTGTTTCTAAATAGGAATTGGATCTTACTGATAACTCATCTTGTCAGTGCATGCTAATTGTTACATTGGTGCCTTTATATTATGATGCATGTGTAATATTTCCACATGTAATATTCTTTTCTAGTATAAAAGCATACAAAATTAAAGTTTTTACACTTATGGCAAGGTGAGTGTTCAAAGTAGATTTTCACATAGCATAAATATTACTTTGGCACAATAAGCAAACACTTACATAATACAATCTATGAATTTTGATATTTTTCTACTATAAGAGAAATATTTTATTGGAGTTTCCAACTGCCAGTTCATAAGCAGGTGTCAGAACAGTCACTCAAAACTTGCTAAAATGAAAGATTTCTGCTCCTAATACTTAGTGGCTGGGAGTTAGCAGCATTAGTGTTAAGGTAAATCCCATGGACAGAGGAGCCTGGTGGGCTGCTGTCTATGGGGTCGCACAGAGTCGGACACAACTGAGTGACTTCACTTTCACTTTTCACTTTCATGCATTGGAGAAGGAAATGGCACCCCACTCCAGTGTTCTTGCCTGGAGAATCCCAGGGACAGGGGAGCCTGGTGGGCTTCTGTCTGTGGGGTCACATAGAGTCGGACATGACTGAAGCAACTTAGCAGCAGCAGCAGCAAAAGGTAGATGTGGCCAGGCTGAGTGGCTACAGTGGTCTCCTGCTGATGTGTAGAGAAGGGATACCAGGAGAAAGACTGGGCCCTGATTAGGTGTGTTTTTATAGTGATATTATGGTAAATAATAAAGAAAAGACTCTTTAAAAATAAAATGAGAAGATAATAGATGAACACTATTTTGTGATTTGAGGGCTTCCCTTGTGGCTCAATGGTAAAGACCACCTACCAATACAGGAGATACAGGAGACTCAGGTTGGGTCCCTGGGTCAGGAAGATACCCTGGATTAGGAAACAGCAACCTGCTCCAGTATTCTTGGCTGGAAAATTCCATGAGCAGTGGAGCCTAGCAGGCTATAGTCCATGGGGTTGCAAAGAGTAGGAGACCATTGAGCATGCATGCAGTTTTTGGTTTGAAGCATATCTGTTTCAAAAGACAAGCAGGACTGTCTAAAATACTTTATTAATGTAACTTATTAACTTAGTATTTCTGCTGATTCCTTTAACTGAAAAAAGTCAATATGAGAGTTGCCCAAGGTGGTAGACCAGGTTTTTCTGTCGCTCCCTCCCCCATACATTTGCATTGGTATCTCTGCTTTCCATGGCACAGGAACAACTGGAGTTTGTAACACATAATCTCTGTCATCAGCACAGTATCTGCTTTGAAATTTCAGGGGGTCCTTGTTAGGGACTGAATGTTGTAGCCCCTCAATTTTATATGTTGAAACCCTATTCCTCAATGTGATGTTTGCATATGGTGTTTGGGGGAGGTATTAACAATTTGTGTTAGATGAGATCATGAGAGTGGAGCCATCACGGTGCAATAGATCCTTCATTAGAAGGGATGCTAGAGAACTTACTCTATAAGTGCAGGAGCTAAGAAAAAGCCATGTGAATCCAAAAACAAAAAACATAACAAAATAACAACAACCAAAAAACACACATCATCAGCAACAGCAAAAATCCATTTGCAATCCAGGAAGAGAGAATTTACATTACCAGAAACTTAGTGTTGCCAGACTTGATTCTGGACTTTACAGCCTCCAGGACTGTGTAAAAATAGTTATTTTGTTTAAGCCACCAGTATGGTATTTTGTTATGGCTCCCTGAGGGGACTGGGTGCACCATGGAATGTATTTTGGGAGCAACACCTATCAATCAAGTTGTATTCTTTTTATCAGTCTTTATGTAGGTAACTTGTAGTAGTAATCCCTGCCAAAGAATATAGTAAAATGGTTCTGCCCAGTCAACCAATAACTACAGTTTCAGAGAAGCATAACAGTCATGTTTTGTTGATTCCCTCATTATGTTTTTCCATTTGACTTTCACTTCATTTTTTATTTTTGTTATGTGGAAAGATCTAAGAATGATTAAGTGCCCCAAGAGTTGCCCTTTCTGTCCTCTTTATTTTTTTTTAAGTGATTTTGGAATGCATTCATCTTTTTTTAATTTTTATTTTATATTGGCATATAGTTGATTTACAATGTGTGTTAGTTCCAGGTGTACACCAAAGTGATTCAGTTATACATATACATGTATCTATTCTTTTTCAGATTCTTTTCCCATGTAGCTTATTACAGATTATTGAGTCGAGCTCCCTATGCTTTACAGTAGGTTCTTTTATATATAGGAGTGTATGTATGTTAATCCCCAAATCCTAACTGATTTCTCCCCCTCCTTTCCCCTTTGGTAACCATAAGTTTTTTTTTTTATGCGAGTCTCTGTTTCATAAATAAGTTAATCTGTATCAGTTCTTTTTAGATTCCACATATGAGTTATATATGGTATTTATCTTTCTCTGTCTGACTTACTTCACTTAGTATAATAATCTTTCAGATTCATCCATGTTGCTGTGAATGGCATTATTTCATTCTTTTTTATGACTGAGTAATGTTCCATTGTATGTATGTACCACACCATTTTTATCCATTCTTCTGCCAATGGACATGGTTGCTTCCATGTTTTGGCTATTTTAAGTAGTGCTGCAGAGAACATTGAGGTGAATGTATCTTTTTATGGTTTTATCTGGGTATATGCCCAGGAATGGAATCACTGGATCATATGGTAGTTCTGTTTTTTAGTTTTTTAAGGAACTCTTATATTTTTCATCCTCTTTAGACAAAGTCCTACAGAAGTATATTAAGACATTGAGAAAAAAAATTTATTGGGAAGGTAATTGCCAGGTATTGCCAGATTCTGCACTAGTGGTGAAGTGAAGTGAAGTGAAGTCGCTTAGTCATGTCCAATTCTTTGCAACCCCATGGACTGTAGCCTACTAGGCTCCTCCATCCATGGGATTTTCTAGGCAAGAGTACTGGAGTGGGTTGCCATTTCCTTCTCCAGGGGATCTTCCCAACTCAGGAATGGAAACCTGGTCTCCCGCGTTGCAGGTAAACGCTTTAACCTCTGAGCTACTAGGGAAGCCTAATGATAAATGGTAGAAAATGTCATCTTATACTGAAATATTTCACTCTTTGATCAAGAAATCCAATTTCAGGAAGTACTCAGAAGATGATAGTATAAATATGGAGTCAAATTTTATTGTGTGAAGAACTGGAAAGAAAATAATAATTATTTAAGTTAAGTAGAAATGAAATGAATCTAAAATATTTCTTTAAGACTAGAAATGCATCTTTAAAATGCTGCTCTCATTTTTATGTTGCTAAATTAGCCCCAAATTTACTACCTATTTTGGTATTTTAATGATATTTTAATAATACAATAATTGTTCTCCTTAACCATTTAAAACACAATTGAGCAATTATTTAATTCACTTCATATTTGCAGTTATTTTTGAAAAGATAATAGCAAGTTACAGAACGATTAAAGAACTCATGACAATATGCCTCAGGAAAGCCTAAAACATGGTATCTTGGACGGAAAAATGCAAAGGGAAGAAATCTTGTTGCTTTTATCATATTTCAGATATACATATTGCTGGAGTCATGGATTATTTTAATAATGGTTTTAGATTATTTATTTGCCTCCAGGCATTTTCAATCATTAGTCTACTGGCCTCCAACAGTGCTGCATTGAAAAATGTTTTATTTTTAAATATAGCTTGAGAGTGTTGGCTGAAAATAGTATCTGTTTGAGGAGAATCTATGAAAGTAAAGCAATACCACTTAGATTGTAAAAAATAATAATAAGACAACTGAATATTTTATTTTTTCCACATAAAACATCAAAAGTTACAAAATATTACTTATTCAAATAACATGTTATTTGACAAACCTTATTTAAAAGGCATGCTTGATGTTTATTTAATTTAGCTATTTTTATTTTTATATGTTAAAAGAAATGTATGCTCATAGATCTTAATGTTACAAATTCACTTCTGTAAGGAAAAGACTTATGGTTGAAAGGAGTACCTATCAGAAACATGGGTTTGGATTTGAACTAAAGATCTAATTTTGTCACACCACTCACTAGCTTGAGTCCCAGGGTAACTAATATAACCTCTCCAAGGCTCCTTATCCTTAAATGACACAGTATTGTAAGCACTTTATTGGGTAATGTATGAAAGCACTTAGCACACCATTTTACAAATAGCAAGCATTCCATTAGTTAACTGTTAGAATAGTTAGGTTTAGAGATAATTATGTTCTTACGACAAGAAAATTATCTATCTGGACAAAAAAAAAAAAAAAAGACTTTGGGCAGAAAATACACTTGAAATAGTGCTTTAAAAGCTTCCCTCAAAAGAAGTAGGATCATATGAAAAGTGAAGATGTAAAATCTGGGAAGGTGGGAAGAGTCGTGGTTCAGATCTTTCCTCTTTGTTTACCAGCTCCACTCAGCTCACCTTCTTTCTGTGTTCTATTACCATTGAAGTCTTTGGAAATCAGTACATCAAGAGCAGAAAGATGAGAGTTTGAACACATCCCTGGTGTATTTTTAAAGTATTTATTTATTTGTGTTAGGTCTTGGTGGTGGCACACAGGATCTTTAGTTGTGGCCTTTGAACTCTTAATTGTGGCATGTGGGAAATAATTCCCCAACCAGGGTTCGAACCCTGGTCTGATGTATTGGAAACATGGAGTCTTAGCCACTGGAATACCAGGGAAGTCCCCCTGGTGTATTTTTAAACTTATCAACTTAATACTATAGACATGACCATTTCTGCCCATTAGAAAAGATAAATTCAAGAACTTGTCCTAAGTCAGTGGCTGCCAAGTTAGCTCGTTTTCTAAAGGTTACAGGAGATAACTTGTTGTAGGAAATGGCAACCCACTCCAGTATTCTTGCCTGGAGCATTACAAGGACAGAGGAGCCTGGTGAGCTACAGTCCATGGTGTCACAGAGTCAAACATGATTAAGTGACTAACACACATGGGAGATAACTCATTCTAGGAACTCCACAAAGAAAAGTGAATATTCACATTTTCATAATATGTGCTAATAACCTTCTCCTTACTAAAGATGCTTGGGACAGTTAATTATTTGTAGTTCTGATCTAGTCTTTATCTTTTGATCCACAGGAATTTATTTCTTTTGTTCTCTGGGATTTTTTCACCCAAGAATTGATGTTTTTGACTAGTGAGGTTTAAAGCATTTTAATAATAATAAATTACATTTATTTCCAGTGTTAATTATAGCTATCATGCATTTAATTGCCCTTACAACCATATTTTCTTTTACTTTCAGTAAACATAATGATCTTGTCTAATCTCTGCTTATGACAGTTGTATGGCTCATGATGCAAGCAACTTGCTTCAGTATTTCAGTGATTCTTCTACTTCAGAAGTTTATTTTCATACAGAGACAGACTTGGTGTCATTTAATGAATTAATGAATTTATTCAACCATCAACATTTCTAATGATGGATTTTGCATAGCATCATATACCTGTCTGGAATGTTCTTTGTCAGATATATAATTTTACCTCAAAAGTGTGAATACTTACATGTTAGGTGCCTAATAACTTATGAAACAGAATTAGATGCTTCTCCTAACCTCTGTAAACTTCAGATTTTTCTCTTTGTAATAAAGGGCAAATTTTGCCTTGCATATAATGGATTTTACAAGCATTCACTGAGATAATGCATAGCATTTATAAATTTTTGCATAATACTTGACATATTGCAAACTCAGTAAGTACATTTAATTAATTACCATTATCTTAGTGTTCAGCACCCATATCCAGATGGCACTGAAAATTACAATGTCCAAAGAGGCTAAATCTTTAGGATCTTTAATGCTCGGTTCTAATATTTGGGTCATCCTGAAGTCTAGTTCCACTGACCACATTTTTCTCGAATGTGAGTCCCATTTTCCCATTTCTTTTCATGTCTAGCAATCTGATTGTACAATGGACATTGTGTATTCCATTGTAGGGAGTCTGGATTAGGTTATTCTGTAAGTAGTATTGAATTATATTTTGGCAGGTAGTAAATTTATTGACAGATCATCTTGTTCTTGCTATGTTTAGTTTTATCCTTTTTTTTTTTTTTTTTTTTAGTTCCTCGGTCCTGTCCAACTCTTCGCAACCCAATGGACTGCAGCATGCCAGGTTTAACTGTCCTTCACTGTCTCCCAGAGTTTGCTCAAACTCATCTCCATTGAGTCAATGCTGCCATTCAACCATCTCATCATCTGTTGCCCCCTTCTCCTCCTGCCCTCAATCTTTTCCAACATCAGGGTCTTTTCCAATGAGTTGGTTCTTCATATCAGGTGGCCAAAGTATTGGTGTCTCAGCTTCATCTTCAGTCCTTCCAATGAATATTCAGGACTGATTTCCTTTAGGATAGACTAGTTTGATCTCCTTGCAGTCCAAGGGACTCTCACAAGTCTTCTCCAGCACCACAGTTCAAAAGCATTAATTCTTTAGCACTCAGCTTTCTTTATGATCCAACTCTCACATCCATACAGCAGAAACCATAGCTTAGACTAGATGAATCTTTGTTAGCCTGTTCTTTGTTAAAGTAGGTGTATCTTTGTTTTGAATTTCTTAGAGTGTATCCCTCACCCTAGGGTTTCCCTGGTGGCTCAGTGGTGAAGAATCTGCCTGCCAAAACAGGAAACACACATTTGATCCTTGGGTTAGGAGGATCACCTGAAGAAGGAAATGGCAACCCCCTCCAGTATTCTTGCTTGGAAAATCCCATGGACAGAGGAGCCTCTTGGCAGGCTACAGTCCATAAGGTTCCCAAAAGTGTAGGACATGTCTTAGCAACTAAATAACAACAATCCATCACCATACAGCATGATCCCTACTCTTAAGACTTGGC
Organism: Bos indicus x Bos taurus; assembly: GCF_003369695.1. Taxonomy (NCBI): domain Eukaryota; kingdom Metazoa; phylum Chordata; class Mammalia; order Artiodactyla; family Bovidae; genus Bos; species Bos indicus x Bos taurus. The sequence goes on along the minus strand of NC_040103.1, from coordinate 20,436,952 downwards.
CTTTCTTGAATGCTTTTGGCACTTAGGTCTCTCAGCTCTGGCTGGGCTGGAAATCAAGTTGTCTCTCAGTAGTGAATTCTAGTGGTAGCTTTCAAACCTGTAATAGACTCCTCCTAAGCCTCAAGAAGGCTGGCTCTGGGATGCGCAAATCAGCTCTTGGCCAAGAACTCCTTGTTAACCCTCATCCACAAAACGCTAAAATAACTCCCACCCTGCCCCAGTGAGAAGTTTCCAGTTCTCAGTTACAACCCACCACACATTGCAGTTTCTAAAGCTGCTTGGAACTCTGATATCTACCTTCTCAGCTCAGTGAGACCACTGCTTCACTTTGGCTTCTACTCACTGCTCTCTAGAAATAAATGCTATTAGCAAAGATACCAGAATGATCTTGGGTGATCATGAAGCTCATCTTTTATATTGTCTTTTTCTTAAGATTGACAGTCATACCCTGCCTGCTTTTTGAAAGAATTAACTCAACTATTTTTTTTTTTTCCATTTATAGTTGCTTTAGGGGCAGAGACAATGTGGTGCCAGTTATTTAGTTTTGGTCAGAAGCAGAAATCACAATATATGCATAGCTTTAAATAAATCACACTATTGAAGCTGACATTATAGTTTATTTGAAAATTTATTCCATATACAAATATTAATTATCTCTCAAAGTGTCTTAGAACAGCTTGTTAAAGCCGCTATAACCACTCAAGGTCTTGTTCTTTTTTCTAAAACTCTAGTGAGGTATACCTTAGAGTTAGACTAAAGTTTATCATTCAATTTAGGACTCTTTTGAATGTGAAAGGGTGAAGTATTACAATTTATACCAGAGTTACCCTGAACAAACCATATGGTCATGTTGGTTAGCATCCAAAGCTTTAATATAAATTTTTTGACTATATACTTAAATCCAAAGTATGTATCTTTATCTTAAATATCTCTCCAGTAACAGATATGTTTATCCCAGAGGTTATAGAAAGTTATCCCTATTCTACCAGGAATCTAAAGATTTATACCACCAATCAAACTTTTCACTTACCTCACCCCTGTACTAGAATAAACTGTTACTATCTTTTCTCTTATTATTTCCTATTTCAGTTAATGAACCCACTGTTCATCCAGCCATCCAAGTTAACTTTTTAAATTTAATACTACATTACTTATTCCCTTATTCTCATACCTATATTTGGTATTCATGTTCTGTTAATTGAACACTCTTAATCTTTCTCTTCCCAAAGATGCTGTTATGGTCCTTAAATAAAGTCTATCACATCCAAGGTAAGAGAAACCCAAGTAAGACGGTAGGTGTTGTGAGAGGGCATCAGAGGGCAGACACACTGAAACCATAATCACAGAAAACTAGCCAATCTGATCACATGGACCACAGCCTTTTCTAACTCAATGAAACTAAGCCATGGCATGTGGGGCCACTAAAGACAGGCGGGTAATGGTGGAGAGTTCTGACAGAATGTGGTCCACTGGAGAAGGGAATGGCAAACCACTTCAGTATTCTTGCCTTGAGAACCCCATGAACAGTATGAAAAGGCAAAATGATAGGATACTGAAAAAGGAATGCCCCAGGTTGGTAAGTGCCCAATATGCTACTGGAGATCAGTGGAGAAATAATTCCAGCAAGAATGAAGGGATGGAGCCAAAGCAAAAACAATACCCAGTTGTGGATGTGACTGGTGATAGAAGCAAGGTCCAATGCTATAAAGAGCAAAATTGCATAGGAACCTGGAATGTCAGGTCCATGAATCAGGGCAAATTGGAAGTGGTCAAACAGGAGATGGCAAGAGTGAACATCAACATTCTAGGAATCAGCAAACTAAAATGGACTGGAATGGGTGAATTTAACTCAGATGACCATTATATCTACTACTGTGGGCAGGAATCCCTTAGAAGAAATGGAGTAGAAATCATGGTCAACAAGAGTCCAAAAAGCAGTACTTAGATACAATCTCAAAAATGACAGAATGATATCTTCTCATTTCCAAGGCAAACCATTCAATATTATAGTAATCCAAGCCTATGCCCCAACCAGTAATGCTAAAGAAGTTGAACTTGAACAGTTCTATGAAGACCTACAAGACCTTTTGGAACTAACACCCCAAAAAGATGTCCTTTTCATTATAGGGGACTGGAATGCAAACGTAGGAAGTCAAGAAACACCTGGAGTAACAGGCAAATTTGGCCTTGGAATACGGAATGAAGCAGGGCAAAGGCTAATAGACTTTGCCAAGAGAATGCACTGGTCATAGTAAACACCCTCTTCCAACAACACAAGAGAATATTTTACACATGGACATCACCAGATGGTCAACGCCGAAATCAGATTGATTATATTCTTTGCAGCCAAAGATGGAGAAGCTCTATACAGTCAGCAAAAACAAGACTGGGAGCTGACTGTGGCTCAGAACATGAACGCCTTATTGCCAAATTCAGACTGAAATTGAAGAAAGTAGGGATAACCACTAGACCATTCAGGTATGACCTAAATCAAATCCCTTATGATTATACAGCGGAAGTGAGAAACAGATTTAAGGGACTAGATCTGATAGACAGAGTGCTTGATGAACTACAGAAGGAGGTTCGCAACATTGTACAGGAGACAGGGATCAAGAACATCCCCATGGAAAAGAAATGCAAAAAAGCATAATGGCTGTCTGGAGAGGCCTTACAAATAGCTGTGAAAAGAAGGGAAGCAAAAAGCAAAGGAGAAAAGGAAAGATATAAGCATCGGAATGCAGAGTTCCAAAGAAGAGCAAGGAGAGATAAGAAAGCTTTCCTCAGTGATCAATGCAAAAAAATAGAGGAATACAACAGAATGGGAAAGACTAGAGATCTTGTCAAGAAAATTAGAGATAGCAAGAGAACAGCTCATGCAAAGATGGGCTCGATAAAGGACAGAAATGGTATGGCCCTAACAGAAGCAGAAGATATTAAGAAGAGATGGCAAGAATACACAGAACTGTACAACAAAGATCTTCACAACCAAGATAATCACGATGGTGTGATCACTTACCTAGAGCCAGACATCCTGGAATGTAAAGTCAAGTGGGCCTTAGAAAGCATGACTATGAGAAAAGTTAGTGGAGGTGATGGAATTCCAGTTGGGCTATTCAAATCCTGAAAAATGATGCTGTGAAAGTGCTACACTCAATATGCCAGCAAATTTGGAAAACCCAGCAGTGGCCACAGGACTGGAAAAGGTCAGTTTTCATTCCAATCCCAAAGAAAGGCAATGCCAAAGAATGCTCAAACTACTGCACAGTTGCACTCATCTCACATGCTAGTAAAGTAATGCTCAAAATTCTCCAAGCCAGTCTTCAGCAATACGTGAACCATGAACTTCCAGACGTTGAAACTGGTTTTAGAAAAGGCAGAGGAACCAGAGATCAAATTGCCAACATCTGATGGATCATGGAAAAAGCAGAGAGTTCCAGAAAAACATCTACTTCTACTTTATTGACTATGCCAAAGCCTTTGACTGTGTGGATCACAATAAACTGTGGAAATTTGTTCAAGAGATGGGGATCCCAGACCACCTGACCTGCCTCTTGAGAAACCTATATGCAGGTCAGGAAGCAACAGTTAGAACTGGACATGGAACAACAGACTGTTCCAAATAGGAAAAGGAGTACGTCAAGACTGTATATTGTCACCCTGCTTATTTAACTTCTATGCAGAGTACATCATGAGAAACACTGGACTGGAAGAAACACAAGCTGGAATCAAGATTGCCGGGAGAAATATCAGTAATCTCAGATATGCAGATGACACCACCCTTATGGCAGAAAGTGAAGAGGAACTCAAAAGCCTCTTGATGAAAGTGAAAGAGGAGAGTGAAAAAGTTGGCTTAAAGCTCAACATTCAGAAAATGAAGATCATGGCATCTGGTCCCATCACTTCATGGCAAATAGATGGGGAAACATTGGAAACAGTGTCAGACTTTATTTTTTTGGGCTCCAAAATCACTGCAGATGGTGATTGCAGCCATGAAACTAAAAGACATTTACTCCTTGGAAGGAAAGTTATGACCAACCTAGATAACATATTAAAAAGCAGAGACATTACTTTGCCAACAAAGGTCTGTCTAGTCAAGGCCATGGTTTTTCCAGTAGTCATGTATGGATGTGAGAGTTGGACTGTGAAGAAAGCTGAGCACTGAAGAACTGATGCTTTTGAACTGTGGTGTTGGAGAAGACTCTTGAGAGTCCCTTGGACTGCAAGGAGATCCAACCAGTCCATCCTAAAGGAGATCAGTCCTGGGTGTTCTTTGAAAGGACTGATGCTGAAGCTGAAACTCCAGTACTTTGGCCACCTCATGTGAAGAGCTGACTGATTGGAAAAGACCCTGATGCTGGGATGGATTGGGGGCAGGAGGAGAAGGGGAAGACAGAGGATGAGATGGCTGGATGGTATCACCGACTAGATGGACATGAGTTTGGGTAAACTCTGGGAGTTGGTGATGGACAGGGAGGTCTGGTGTGCTGTGATTCATAGGGTCGCAAAGAGTCAGACACGACTGAGCGAGTGAACTGAACTGAACTGATCTAAACTATTGATGTGATCCTTTAATTAATATTAGTGTTCATTTTATAATCTTTTCTTTTTTTTAGAGGAGTCTCTCTCAAACATTAGTTCTATGATTACATATCTTTAATGGCTTTGATTTATTTCCTAAGTGATATTCACATTTCTATCTTTGCAAAACAAGATTCTATTTGACTCTGCTCTCCTCTTCATCTTCAATTTTTCCCTGTGACCCCTCGAGTCCACCATGTCAGCTATAATAATATTTACTTTTTTCATTGTTTGCTGCCTTGGAATAGATGGTCTTATCCTCATTCCTCAAGTACCCTTCTACCTTGTATTTGTACGTCTAGTTCAAAGGATATCTTCTCCATGAAGTTTCTTGGATTCATTCTAATGCAGTCACCTCCCAAAGTTTATTGATAGCACTCCTTCCTTTTACAAAACTCCACAGCATGCAGACTCTATCATATTTCCTACATGTTATTTTAATGTTGTTTTTTTCTCTTACTAATCTTTAAGACCTCTAAGGATAGGGTCTATATGGTACTCATACTTGTAATGCCAAAAATCATCAATTTTATCTAGCATGTATTGACTTAACAGATTTGTTGAATGATGTTATATGCATGTTTAAAATGAAGAATAAGTTTCTGGATTTACTTCAAATATTCAGTTGAGATTTTGAGGGCTTACATTTATAATTTAGTAGGACTAAGACTATATATTTCACTTCATTAGTGGAACCAGCCATCATTCTGGGAAACCATTTATTTGTTCATCAAATATTTATTAAGAAATTACTATTTTATTTTGCAAGCACCATACTGTGTTTTGAGAATTTAAATTAAAAATTACATATTATTCATTCTTAATATGTTTCTAATATTAGAGACAAGTAACTTAATAATTCTATTTTATGTAATGCCATATGTGATAGAGTGAAGCATAGCGGGTTACATGTGTATATGAGCGGAAAATCCAAATCACCTTGGGTTGAATACTGAATTGAATTTTGAAAGAGTCAGATGAAAAACAGAAGATATTAATAGCTCAAAAATATCTTATGAACGCGTATGGAGGAAAATATACACCTACCAAGCCTATCAGCTGAGTATACCTATGGAGCTATATATTAAGAAAAAGCAAATGGCAGTTTCATATTACATTTCTAGCCCATATCATCTTATTGGAATTAATAGATTCCCACCTAACCAATGAAGTGTAAAGGAATATCAACTTAAAAATCACTGTCTATTTCACTTGTTGGACAATTTGCCTGAAGTAAATAACTTTTCAGTATAATCAGTTCTTCTCAGAATTGATTAGTATTTGCAGGAAAAAGGACCAGGAAAAGTAGTACATGGAACCAAATATGCCTACCACATAAAACAAAAGCAAAAAAGTCCACAGGTACTGAAGTATTATCCTTAGATTTTCCCTAACCTAGCATGCATGTGTGCTAAGTCGCTTCAGTTGTGTCTGACTCTATGCAACCCTGTGGACCATAGCCTGCCAGGCTGCTCTGTCTATGGGATTCTCCAGACAAGAATACTGGAGTGGGTTGCCATGCCCTCCTCACTGAAACTGAATATTAACATTTAACAGTGTGATAACTTTAGAAATCTGATTCTACCTCATCATCAGGGTTTTCTGTTATTTGTTGTTGTTTTTAATTGTAGGCTATCTCTATGCCAAGGATCTGCCTAAGGGATAAATTTCTCAAGCCTTTTCTGGGTTCTGTGCCTTTTTCTGGGCATATGGAATCACTTTCTAATATCTTTGTAAATGTGGTTGCTGTTCAGTGCAACAACAGTCTTTAAAGTCTACCTTCAGAGAGAAGAAAAAAAGAAAAAATTAAGGAGGAAAAAGAGGCACTAGCCCTTTAAAACTCCTGGAGGTCACTTCAACCAAAGTGAAATGGCTCTCAGTAATGGAGGGAGTTCCCAGAGTAATGACCTTCCAGCTTTTTTTCTGAACTTCTAAGATCAGAAGCCAAAATCACTGATTACAAAACAAACCTTTTATATTTTTCATATCTTTCTTCTCTTTTCCCACTTATTACAGAATATTGAGTGGAGTTCCCTATGCTATACAACAGGTCTTTGTTGATTATCAATTTTAAATACATTATACTAGTGTGTATATGTCAACTCCAAACTCCCATTTTATCCATCCCTGCCCTGAATGCTTCCTCTTTGGTAACCATAAGTTTGTTTTCTAAGTCTGTGAGTCTGTTTCCCTTTTGTAAATAAACTTATTAGTATCATGTTTTCTCATTGTTTTCTCTGGGTATAGGCCCAGGAGTGGGAAAGCTGGATCATATGGTAGATCTATTTCAGGTTTTAAAGGAATCTCCATACAGTCCTCCATAGTGGTTGTACCGATTCACATTCCCACCAGTAGTGTTGGAGGGTCCCTTTTTCTCCATACCCTCCCCAGCATTTACTATTTGTCCACTTTTTAGTGATGTCATTCTGGCTGGTGTGAGGTGATATTTCATTATCATTTTGATTTGCATTTCTCTAATAATTAGTGATGTTGAGCATCTTTTCATGTGCTTTTTGACAATCTGTATATCTTCGGGGAAATGTCTTTTTTGTTTTTTAGGTCTTCTGCCAATTTTTTGATTGGTTTGTTTCTGGGTGCTGGTGGCTTTTTTTTTTTTTTTAATATATTGAGCTGCATGAACTTTTTAAATAAATTTTAGAGATTACTCCCTTGTCATTCGCATAATTTACAAATATTTTCTCACATTCTGTGGGTTGGAAGCCATAAACAAAAGGAAACATGATCTTTGATATTTGGAGCTTAGGTTCCTTTTCGCCCATCTTGGCTGACACAAGCTGTGTCAAGCTGCTCCAAGAATGTGTGTATTGCAGCATGCTGTGGGTCTGGAGATGGAGGATGGGGAGCTGCTACTATGTTATAAACTGAATTTGATTGACTAAAAGTAATTTCAGTTTATCATCCAGGTCTTCCCCCTGGTAGATACAAGCCTTCAATAGATTCCAGAGTTCCATCAAAAAGTTCCATCAAAAAGTTTTTGTCAGTGTAATTGTCTAGGTGTGAAAACAGATTCCTAGTGCTTCCTACTCTACCTTCTTCACAGAATCCTCTCCATTTTATTGCTTTTTAAAATAAGAGGTTTATCTATAATACACTATACTTGCAATCATAAGGTATCACTGAAATAATGAGTAGATCTGTGTTTAGTTTCTTTGCTTTCCTTTTTAAAAAAGATTTCTGATCTCTTTTAATTATCCCAAATACACACTGATTGAAGTACATTTTTCAAACTGAAATATGCTGTAATGTCCAAAATAGAATGTTTTAGAAGGAACTTTGTAATCCTGATGGGTTTGCATAATTCATATACATGTAAATCTCTCAAGGTCGATTCTAGTAAGACACATTTTTCTTAAAAAAAAAAAAATTATTCATTTATTTTTGGCTGTACTGGGTCTTCATTGCCAGATTTCTTTCATTGTGGTGAGCAGGGTCTACTTTCTAGCTGTGGTGTGCAGGTTTCTCACTGTAGTTGTTTGACACCATCTTCTTTTTATCTAAATATCATCGATGCTGCACGCAGGGTTTTCCTAGTCTCAGTGAATGGGGGTTGCTCTTCATTCTGGTGCTCGGGCTTCTTCTTGTGGTGGCTTCTCTTGTTGCAGAGCTTGGGCTCTAGGTGTGTGGACTCAGTAGCTGTGGCTCACAAGCTTAGTTGCCCTGTGGCCTCTGGGATCTTCCTGAACCAGAGAATGACCCAGTGTCCCCTGCATTGGCAGGTGGATTCTTAACCACTGGACTACCAGGAAGTCCAACTCCATCTTTTTAAAAATAGACATATATTATTTTATTACACTGACAATTCAGTTTAGTGATTTTTCTGTTATACATTTATTCAAAATACATTTTAATATATGAAGAAGGTTCAGTATAAGTTGTAAGAGTGACACACGTGCCTGATACTTTTCTTTTGACTTTTCCAAAACTTTAAGCTTTATGAAGGTATAACTGACATATAATTTATAAGATATTTAGCGTACATCATGGTGATTCACATACACATTATGAAATCATCCCCTCATCTAGTTAACTAATGCATTCATCATCTTACATGGTTTCCCAGGTGGCTCAGTGGGAAAAGAATCCACCTGCCAATGCAGGAGATGCAGGTTCAATCCCTGGGTCAGGAAGATCCTCTGGAGGAGGAAATGGCAACCTGCTCCAGTATTCTTGCCTGGTGAATCCTGTGGGGAGAGGAGTTGGCGGGCTACAGCCCATAGCGTCATAAAGAGTCAAACATGACTGAGCACTCACACATGCATCCTATATACTTGCTTTTTAAAATTGTACTTGCTTAGCAAATTTCAATTATAAATACAATGTTATCAACTATAAATACTATGTTTTACATTAGATTTCCAGATCTTATTCATCACATAACTGAAGTTTATACTCATTTACCAAGCTCTCCCTATCCCTTCTACCTAATATTTTCTTATTTTTGATGTCTTCTAACAAACATTGGCCACATTTAATGGAGTTTTAAGTATTCAGAAACAAGCAGCCTGGAGTTTTTTTGTTCATTTACATATTTTGAATGAAGGTGGTTATTTTATGTGCATGAATAAGTTTTTTTTTTCTAGTATTCTTTACCAGTGAGATGCTCTAAATTTAAAAAATTTGGGCATAAATTTATATAATATTTGATTGACATCACACTGCTATCTTGAAGTTGAGCAGTAACCCTGAAAAATTCATTGGCTTTTCTTTCACATTACCAAGTTTTGTATCTTCTCTAATCTTGGGTATGGTAATTTTCTCTCAAGCAATAAAAGCAATTCTACTGTGGATATTTGAAATCAGCCCAAAAGAATTGATAGGTTCTAATATTCATTTCAGGAAATGTTTCCCAATAATAAAATACTTACAAGGTGAATTAAAAAAATATTGCTACCCCTTCTGTTGAATTACTACTATTGAGAAAATCAATATTAACTTATAATTTTGTAACAGAATCAAGACTGAATTTTCTGGTGCTTAAATGTAGAGATATTTCTTACCTAGACTTACAAATAGAAAGAAATGCCAGTGGAAGAAATTTATAGCAGATATAAATTGAAATATCTAATATGGCACAAATGAGCATATGGTACACGTGAGCATGTGTATACATGTGAGCATATGGTACTTATGATCACATGGTACTGAACACATGTATGTACAGTCTAACATTGGATGTTAGTACAAGTGCCTTTTATTTTGTTGGACTTTTTTGATCTGGCATTTAATTTTTTTTTTCGTTTTAGAAATCCTTCCAAAATTACTTTGAAAGGATTGTATTTGCTATTGCTACAAAATTGTGTGTGTATTGACTACAATTATTAAGGGATATTTAAGCATTTATTAAACAATAAGGAAGTGATGTTTTGATTTAGCAAAAGGTACTATAAATATTTTTCTTTTTCATATTATTTTCCAATTAGGCAAGTTTGTATGGGGCTTAATCCCAACATTTCTAAATTTTCTAGAGAAAGTGCAATACAATTTTATATATTGGGCATGAATAAGAGAGATAAATTTATGAGACTGAGGTTAGGACTTACATAAGCTCATGGAATTTTAGAACTAAGAGGTGTCAAATTCAGTCCCTTTATTTTAAAGAGAAAAAGTTCTGAGGCTTAGAGAGCTGAAGAGAATTGTTCTCTTATATTCAAGGTTAGACAGTTATTAAGGCTTAAGCTGGATCTAAGAGAGAGACAGGATTTAATAACATTGGATAAAAAAAGAATATTTCAGGACATGGAAGCCTATGAGGAAAGGATAATGAGTCTAATGTTTTTACTGGTGCCAATAGGGATACTGTAGTTAAAGGTTACAGGCAGAAAGACACTTTGAATATATGGGCACGAATTTATGTAATTATAGATGGGGAAGCCTGGTGGGCTGCCGTCTATGGGGTCGCACAGAGTCGGACACGACTGAAGTGACTTAGCAGCAGCAGAACATACAACAAACAGTTAAATGGGTATAGTGTGGATAACTACCGTGGTTTTTCTTTTCTCCAGAGACATAGATAAAATCCCCTTCAAATATTCTCCCACTTCTTTACTGCCACGTGGAAGTCCAGAGGCCTCAGAAAGATTTTTGCACATTCCTTGAAGGCTAAATTTCCTATTAGTCTCCTTGACTCTGGATTCTGGATTCCCTTTGAATTAATTTGGGTTGTGAGTTGTCTTGCCATATACAATATACAGTCTCTGTATATTGCTTTTTTCTCAGTTTCCACAAACCCATAAACACATATGTACATATAACTGTACTTTGAGAGCTTCAATTCTCTGCACTGCAAAGCTCTTTTCCAATGGAATCCATTGTGTCATTTTTCAGTGTTTCTTTAAGGACATTTTCCTATGTATATCAATTTTAAAAGAAAATATTCATTCATAAGGGGTCAGGTTCTCTACATAGTTCTGCATCTTATAATTTTCCTTTAATATCATACAATGAAGTATTTTGTTATCAGTATACACAAAGCCATTTACACATCACATCAGAATTGTGTGAAAAGACCAAATGTTTCACTGAAATAACTGTTCTAACTTCTAACTGTGGAAAGGGAAAGTTATGCATCATATGTGCAATTGTGCTAAGGGTGTGCAGTGGATTCTAGTAGAAATGTTGTTCCTTAAGAAAAAAATTCTGAGAATACTGAAATACCTGAGGGAATAGCAATTATTTTCAACTTCTCTGGATTTGTTTTCTTTCTTTATGTTGTTCTAGAAAGGAGAAATCTTAAATATATCAGTTTTCTTTTTTCCATGCTGGCCTTTTAAGATTATCTGCTTCCTTCTTTGTATTTTTTTTTTTATCATTATCGTCAGGGTAATGTCTAAATAGAAACAAAATAACCAAGCACAATGTGTAAAGTATCCATAGATTGTTTAATCACAGCCATTGTAACTAAATTCTGAGTGATTAATATTTGTCAGTGCCATCATATGTTCAGTGACTTGCCTATTTTTCATTCTTTAGTCTTCACAAAAATTCTGTAATGTACAGTTATTGATGTTTCTATGCCTTCCACATAAACTTGGATTAGCACGCTGGGACTTTGTCTGAGATAAGCAAAAATAGTCAATGGGAGAGTCATGATTTGACTTTAAGGCCATATGACTTACCTCAAACAAACAAAAATCAAAAGACTAGGAGAGTACTCTGGGGTAAAACATGAAAAATTAGCGACTGTCAAAGAATTAACACTCTTTTATCCCACTACATTTCATAGGTCTGAATCATGTGTTGACCTCAGCTGAAGAGTAGGTCATGAAATCCAAACACGTCCATCTGGTAAACCCGGGATGGCCTAGGGGCTTTAGGAGGAGAAACTGTATATGATTGCATGAGGCTGAGGGGATTTTTCTCCCAATTACCCAAGAACAAGTGCGAGTTTTTCTTGGGCCAAGCCTAGGGAAAGGAATAGGCTCTGACACTAATGAAATTTTGTGTGGGTGTAGGAGCAGATGGCAATCAGCTTGTGCATTGGAATTCTGAGAAAGCTCGGAGAGTGTATGAAAAAATGAGTCCTGCCAAAAGATTGATAAGCAGCTCCCAAAGGAGCAAAGCATATGTGTCTAAGGATGCTGATGGGTTATGTAGCTCAGGCTTCTGCCTCACTGTGCATTCTATACTCACTACATTTAATATTTGTGTTAATAATTATTTTAGGATCATCAAAATTTCTAAATATGATTTTATATATTTTTTCTGTAAATCAGATATTTAAATGAATATGCTCATTTGTAAGTGATGTGGTGGAAATGTACCACGTATAATCAATGCACAAAACCAACTACCTGAACAAATTCATGTCAGTAAGTGCATTCAGCCAAGTGTTATGTAACTCTTCATAAAAGTACTTCATTTTTGCCTCTACAGATGCTCTTAATCCCCATTTGAAATACAGAAATAACTAATTCATTTTAAAAGAGACTGCCTCCCTCTTCGGAGAAGGCAATGGCAACCCACTCCAGTACTCTTGCCTGGAAAATCCCATGGATGGAGGAGCCCGGTGGTCTGCAGTCCATGGGGTCGCTAAGAGTAGGACACGACTGGGCGACTTCACTTTCACTTTTCACTTTCATGCATTGGAGGAGGAAATGGCAACCCACTCCAGTATTCTTGCCTGGAGAATCCCAGAGACGGGGGAGCCTGGTGGGCTGCCGTCTGTGGGGTTGCACAGAGTCGGACATGACTGAAGCGACTTAGCAGCAGCAGCAGCAGCCTCCCTCTTAATGTGTTTGGCACTTGCTGGCTGCCTGTATTACGTATGCTTTTGGGAAAGCTTATGCCTTTCACCTTTGACACTGCATTAACCATGTTTCAAACTTCTGTAAATCTGTTTTAACATCTGCCATTCAGGCAGTTGCGGGACATTCCTTGTTCTGGCCAACCCAGTAACTGAATCACTTTGCCTTGGCCTCTTCCCTTCCTTATCACCACCCCAGACCACTCCCTTACTCCCACTCCCTTAGGAGGAATTCTTCTCTTGGAGGTGTGCTTTTCAAATACAAATCAAGCAACCCAGAGCCCCCCCACACACACACCAACCACTTCCTTATTGTACTCTCACTGGACCACTATCCAACCCTTGCTAATCACTCCAAGGCCAGTACCAGACAACCAGAGACAGTGTGATATCCCAGAGCCTACAATACAGGTTCTTGTTCAAGTCCCCTGCCCCTCCTGATGGACCTCATTTCTTGCTCACCTCCACTCCCCACCTGCCACACACCCTGGTGCAAGGTGCTCCCACTTCTTGGGTGCAACCATAAACTGTGTTTTCAATGGAAGTGTTTCTCATTCTGTTGTCTTTACTCTACATTAAATTTTCTATTAACATGGTGTATTTTAAAACAGCCATGTAGTAGTTTTTTCCTCTAGACACTCAGAGTTTTTTTTTTTTTTTTTACTTAGCTCTGTACTTTCTACCTTGTCAGCATTTTTTCCAACACACTGTAGTGAAAGGTAGAGTACGTGAATTTCATGTGGGGGGAAAACTCACATTTCTAGTTGACATTGACATTAGTTGTAGAGTCACATAAAGTTGTGAAGAATAATACAGAGAGATCCCTGAACTCATCATCCAGTTTTCTCCAGTGGTGCTGTTAGGGGAAGCACACTGATTGAAACCACCCACCCTGGCCAGGCACCATAGTAACCATTTGCATGAGCTGTTTAATGACAGGAGATCCTGATAAGGAATACAGAACTAATAAGCCACCACCAACCAGAAGAGTTCAGGAAAGGTTGAAAGGAGACACCGAGTGTCCGTCCACTTCCCAGAATCCCTCTCGCTAGCATCCATCTTGGCTGAGTGACGCGTGCACCACCAGGAAAGGCTCTGAATTAGAGTGATTGGCCAAAGACCACCTGGAAACTAATCCCATCACCATATAACCCGAGACTGTGTGCCACATGGCAGAGCTGTTCTCCTGGGTTCTCTTACCCTATTGCTCTCCACCCGGGTGCCCTTTCCCAATAAAATCTCTTGCTTTGTCAGCAGATGTGTCACCTCGGACAATTCATTTCCGAGTGTTAGACAAGAGCCCAGTTTCGGGTCCTGGAAGGGGTCCCCCTTCCTGCAACAATGCCATTTTGCAAAACTATAATACAAAAGCACAAACAGTATTGACATTGATTCAATTTTCTGATATTTTCACTTTGTAAAAACATATTCTTTGATCATTGCCCTAGATAAAAGATATCTCAATATGGATACTGAGATATGGCACTTCCTATAAAGAAAACAGCCACTCCCTGCCAACATTTTTGCAGCAGATGAGAAATATTTCTTTTTAGTATTTGTATGTTTAATGTCTCAGCCAAAATGCAATTCTGTAATTGTGGCTGACTCAGAGTTGTTACTATGATATCATTGACTCTTAGGATTAAATGGTCAGTATATGAATTGAACTACAATGTAGAAGAGCTAACATTTTGAAAACTATATTCAATATGGTTTCAATTTGTAACTGATATGATTGGGGACCAATTCCAATTTTAGGCATTTGTTCTCACTATCTCAATTTTTTTCATTTTCAGCAATGTGTTTTGAGACCTTGATGGCATATCTGATTGAATCTAAACTTACTGTTGCCATAGCATTACTTTTCCACATTGCCTATAAGTCCAAGAGGAGGGGAAGAAAACATTTAGTGAAAAAATAAAAGAAAACTCCATTTAGTACGTTTTTTCCAAACTATCCTTAGACTTCAATGCTAAAAACAACTTCCTCCCCACTTAGAGACGTTGTTTTCAGTATTGACCCTAATACTTTGCTGCTGCTTCCCCTTTTGGGTGACTCATTTTACAACTGGCATATTTGGTCTTGCAGGTTTAGGAAAATGAAAATTATCTTCATTTTAAATTGTTCTCCTTTTGGCTTGATGTAAGATATAGCAGTATAAGTAAAACTGTAAATTTACAAGCTGAAATTTCCACATATCGGTTTTCAAAGATTATCTGTTGAAATGAGTTTCTCTTTGGTTTATATGAACCTAGCACAGGACTCGGAGAAGGCAATGGCACCCCACTCCAGTACTCTTGCCTCATAAATCCCATGGATGGAGGAGCCTGGTAGGTTGCAGTCCATGGGGTCGCGAAGAGTCGGACAGGACTGAGCGACTTCCCTTTCACTTTTCACTTTCATGCATTGGAGAAGGAAATGGCAACCCACTCCAGTGTTCTTGCCTGGAGAATCCCAGGGATGGGGGAGCCTGGTGGGCTGCCGTCTATGGGGTCGCACAGAGTCGGACACGACTGAAGAGACTTAGCAGCAGTAGCAGCAGCACAGGACTATGAACACTAGTAGTGCTTTCCTTCCAAAAGCTGTGATAATTGCCTTTTCCTTTACACTGAATTACAAATGAAAATCTATATAATTTTTTCCATATGGATTTCTGAGCATCTACTTTCAAATGTACTGAAAGTATAAACCGAATATATATCATTTTGGTGAGTTGAAAATGAAAGTATGCATTTTGATAGTCTGATGTACTTATTCTACTCAAAGGCTAGATCAAAGGTTTCTTGTTTTTAGTTCTACCCTTTGAACAGAATTGGTTATTAACATTGTTTGATGTAAAAGAAACAGTATCTTTGGGAAAAACAAATAGCTAACATTATTTATCCTTCAAAGTAAATAAATATATTGGGAAATATTTTCTTTCTGGAAAGGTTTAACATGAGAAAGTCTGTGTTTTAGGTGGTTATGTGTTCTCAGATGATCAGTTGTGTCCGACTCTGTGACCCCATGGATCTTAGCCCACCAGGCTCCTCTGTCCATGGAATTTCCCAGGAAGGAATACTGGAGTAGGTCCACATTTCCTACTGCAGGGGATCTTCCCAACCCAGGGATCAAATGTGCGTCTCTTACATCTTCTGCCCTGGCAGGCAGTTTCTTTACCGTTAGCGCCACTTGGGAAGCCTCGTTTCAGGTGCGTGCGTGTGTGTGTGTTAGTCACTCAGTCATGTTCGATTCTTTGCGACACCCTGGTCTATAGCCCACCAGGCTCCTCTGTCCACGGAATTCTAGAGTGGGTTGCCATTCCCTATTCCAGGGGATCTTCCCAAAACTTAACTTCCTCTTATTTCATTTCCCTAGTTTTAACCTCTTTGGAGGATTGATAGAAAATAACATCTGTAGAACCTATACCTCCAAAGCTACACCTAGCTGTAATATGCCTCACAGAAATTACCCCTTTCTCAACAACACACTCCTACAAATCTGACTACTGTATGTTTAACACAATGCCTCTATCAATTTAACTGAATTGTTTTCTTAGAAACGTTTGTACAAGGGTTTAATATTACATCTATGTTATAACTTTACACAGTTCAGATCTTATTTATATACTATCTTTATGGTGATAAAATTACCTTCAATTATGTGCTTAGAATACTAAATATGTCCTATTCACTTTCATGTAAATTATATATATATATTAATATATATATATATATAATCTACTAACTACTCCAAAATTCCTTAGCTGCTACACTAGACTTCTATATCCTGGGCATATCTTTTGAAGTTAATGAGTTCCTACATATTAGCAGTTAGCTGAATTTTTTTTTTCATGGTTAGAATATTTTATGTAGCACTGAAAATGCCATTAAGCCATTTAGTGTTTTAAATGGAGTCATCTTAATGGATGCCTTTCAGAATATTAAAACAATTTCCCTGCTTTTATAAAAGCTCGGGTTGGGGAGCACAATTGAATTGAGTTGTTCAAGTCATCTTAAAAGTCATTGAACATGGATCATTTTGGCAGACAGGACAGCTTGAACTGATGCAAAATAAGTCCCTGTTACGTGAAGACAAGATGTTTGATAAGTATGAGAGAAATCTTTTGTCCTAAATAAAAAGAAAGCTATATCCACCACTGAAAGTATGCTCTTCATTTAGTTCCTTTCTAAAAGGGCTAAATGAATTTAAATAGCCCAAAGTATTGAATACTTTTCTAGAAGACTGCAGAGATCATGCTGATCTAATTAGCAAAATTGCAAGCTTTTTATATGCCATTTTCCTTTTTATTAGCCAATTGGAAATAATATACTACCAAAGGGAAACTCACTCTTCTTTTTTATGTAGTACTCTCGTTCTACGTTCACCAGCTCCGCTGCCACCGTTCTATAATAAGGTTTTTGAATATGGACAAGTCTCTTAATTCTTTGTTCCAGTTCACTTTCTGGGATAAAGGAGATAGCATCCCACCCTACTATTTAGTAAATTACTACTCTTAGAAACTGAATGTCACCCTAGAGCATTAAACCTCAAAGACTTAATGTACATTCAAAGAACTAACCAAGAGTTATTTGCACACTGGAACCTTCAGGCAAGCTGAGAAAAAGATAACTAATGAAAATGTCCATAAAACACTTATGTTGTAAAGTATCAGGATACTTTTATGCAACATTAAGTGATAACACACTTAGAATGCTTTGGGTAGTTTTACTTAAACAGAAAACTTTGAAGCAACTTTGAAGCACTTATCTAAGACTGTTCATTTTGACCCCTTGTTTTGGGAAACTGCTTAGCACCCTTGGTGAGCCATCTATACTGATCAGATTCAACTGCCCCCTGGTCCCTTTGCTATTTTTTTTTTTTTTTTTTTGTCTAAATAAATCCATTTCAAAATTTTCATGTGTGTGTGCTCAGTCGTGTCCGACCTCAAAGACTATAGCCCACCAGGTTCCTCTGTCCATTCGATTTCCTAGGCAAAAATACTGGAATGGGTTGCCATTTCCTTCTCCAGGGATTTTCCCAACCCAAGGATCGAATCCACATCTCCTGCATCTCCTACATTGGCAGGCAGATTCTTTACTTCTGAGCCACCAAGGAAGGTGCTAAAACTCCTACTCTCTTCCCAAATCACACTTATCAGAAAAGGAGCTCACTACTTACACTGCTGAGCTTAGAGGCATCTTTCAGGTACCCTCTCTTTTTTCATAAAACCATCCGCAAATCCATCCTTTCTTACTTTCTTCATCTCTTCTTTTAAAAAGCATCCTGCCTTCTTTTGAAGAATAACTCTCTTCTTGTCAGTGTCCCCTCTGGCCACTGGAGTATCCCCTCCAATATGCACTTTAAACAGACTTTGACACTCATTACAGTACCTCTCATGGATTTTTATCTTCTGCATATACAATTCTGACCAAACCATTCCTGAAAAACACTTCTTCATTCTGACTATCCTCCTCACTGCACTGTCAGAGTGACTGCCTTCACCATGTCTCCAGTAAACAGACAAACAACTGTAGTTAATACGGAAGTTGAGTATCAGGTTCTGGGGTGTATGTGCCATCTCAGTAATGACTTAGCCTGATCCATAAATGTCATTCTTGTCATTTAGATGACATAAAGCTAGGGTAATTTCCCACTGCTGAATCTTATTAACCAGGTGTTGGTGAATAGGTGAATGAATGAATGAAAAAAAAATAGGACATAGTTTCATGAGATTTGGTCTTGGGTTATGAACACACCAAGGGAGAAAGTTTTAGCAGATATTCAAAGCCAGAGGAAGCTAGTTCCAGAGAGTTATTTTTGTTTATTACATTTTGGTAAGTAACTTACTTATAAAGAGCAGAAAAAATTAGGTGGATTTATTTCTTTATCATTGCAAAAATTTCCAGTTATCAGTATAGAGGTCCCTTAAGAGAGCCTGTCTTTTTATAGGGTGCCACTCACAAATGTACTTGGGATCCTATATCTAGGAGGCTATATTTCAAGTCAGCTTCAAATCAACTGTTATTTTTAGACCAATTTTTGCCTCATATGCAGTCAGCCTCAGAAATTCTATCCTCTACTTCTGCTTAGTGTGGACTTATAGAGTTTTAAGGTGGGAAGGGGAATTTTAAGTCTCCTTCATTTTGGTAGGTTGATTGCAAAAATGTCCCCAAATCTTCAACTCTCCCTCTATCTAAACCCTTTCCAATGTGACTGCAAATTTTAACATCAAGAGGTAGACTCTATCGTGTGGACGCATGGCAGAAACCAGCACAATATTGTAAAGCAATTAGCCTCCAATTAAAAATAAATTTAAAAAAGAGGTATACTATCACTTCGGCCTATGAATTGGGTTGATTTGTTGACTCCTTTGACCAATACAGTCTGGTAGAAGTGGGATCATGCTAAGTCTAGAATACCCCTTTGCACTTCTTTGATCATTCTCTTAAAATCATGCCATTATCTTGTGAACCTCCCAGGTGGCCAGGACCATCCAAAATAAACCTATAGGCTGTGTTTTTGTTGGATGATTCTTCCCCTCAGTGAATATTTCTGAAGCTTCATTGTTTTACTCTCTGAAATTGTTGTAATAATAACCTTAAAGTATTTTCTGGTGATTAAAAAATTTTAAAAACATAAGCACTAGCCACCTAGCAGGCATTCAATGATAATTTATATTATGTTGCATTTTCCACCCATCTCTGAATATTTTATGTTCCAGTCCATTATTCAGTTCTGCTAGACTCAGCAAAACAGGTACTGAAGGTCATTGTCTGATTCTGGGTTGAGTTCTGAGATTCCAAAGATAAATTATACATGAAACTCACGCAAGAGAATCTTATAAGCGTTAAGCTTTAGTGAAACTATTAATTAGGTCTAGCTAATTAAACTAGCTACTTCACCAAGAGTATCTCAGTTTCTTTATATTGCCAACCTTCAGCCTCATTTCCTATATTGTCACAAAACTATATTATAAAAAGACAGAACTGACCCAAGTACTCCTCTATTAATAACAGTAAAATAACAAAATTGATGATACTTGTCTCTGATTTGCTTCATGTTTCTAAAGATTAGTTTTCAAATTTCTCACGACAAATAAGGTCTTCAGTCTTTTAAATATCCTCTATTTTCTCTAAACCTCAGTTACTTCATCAGTAAAATAGACATAAAATCTTCATACGTTTGATAATTAAATGTGGTCAAGCATTGAAATCATTTGGAATGTCTTATATAAGTACTCAATAAGAGGTTGGTACTTTTATTGTGTCTATTCTAGTATTATTCTGTTAATATTTATATTGTTACTTGTCTCACTATCACTGCTATTGCTACTACTTCAGCTGACTTTATTATTTGTTAATAAGGTCTTCCTTATTCTGTAAAAGTTAACTCTCAATAATTTTGATAAATGATACTTTTTAATTCTATCTTAAAATTTTTCACATGTTATTTCCTCGGAAAAGGCTTTCCAGCCCTTTCCCACCTCATGCGTCCTTACTCTTCTTCAAGAATCACTTCACCTGTTCCTGCCTTGGTGAAATGTTATCTCACTCCTTGAGGCAGAGCTAGACACTCTACCTTTTATATCCCCATAATTGTTTCATTCTTATCTCTCAAAGTCACTTACCAGACTGCACAGCAATTTCCTTATTTTCATATATATGTTTGTATATGTATTTAAGGGCATATCCTTTTTCTCAATAATTATATTTCCCTCTGGTCTGGGGCATAATATTTATTCAACAAATATTGTGATAATTAACATGCACACTTAAGGATTATTATTAAAAAATCATCAATATTCTTATAGCAAATTTTGCTTAGGTTTTATTTCCTAACTATAGATAGCAATTTCACATATTTCTCATTCCTGAGTCTCCTCTATTTAAGAAGAAACATGTGCATAAAATAAGTCCAAAATTATAAAATATTTCTGCTTTCTAATAGTCTAAACAAAAAATACACTCCATTAGAAATAATCCCTGTTTATGTTTTAAGACTGTAAGGCGACACATTCGATTTATTTCTTTAAAATATTTTTTGTGTTAATGGGCAAGTATTCTTTAAAGGGCTTCCCTTGTGGCTTAGCTGGTAAAGAATCCGCCTGCAATGCAGGAGACCTGGGTTCGATCCCTGGGTTGGGAAGATCCCCTGGAGAAGGGAAAGGTTACCCACTCCAGTATTCTGGCCTAGAGAATTCCATGGACTGTTATAGTCCATGGGGTCACAAAAAGTCAACACAACTGAGCGACTTTCACTTTCATGCATTTAAAACTTCCATATTTTTAATGTAAGGAATAACAAATATGATTTATATATATGACACATTCTATGATGATAAATATCTGGCTTGGTGTTTCAGTAGACATAGACCAAGATGGCTTTAATGTTCCCCTCAATTTGACTACACTTTAGACAAAAAGTGATTATCTTGATTGGAGGTTACCAAAGTCACTGACCTCCCTCTTCTGAGAATCCTTACCTTACAAAACAAAAAAACAAAAAAACTTGTCTTTCTTTGCCCCTTTCATATTTAAATCTTCCTCCAGTCTCTTGCCAGGATTATGACCCAAGAATGAATGTCTAATGGATCTGAGGACCATGTTTTTGCAATGCCATCAAGAGAGAGTTGCTATCTCTAACTACCTATGGGAGGGTAGAAAATTAACTTGAATAAAAGCCAATTAGCAAACACAGATGCCCCAATCACACTGGCCAACTTCCCCCACTACTTCTCCACTAGCTCAGCCCAGTGCTTACCAACTCTCCCAACTTTTTTTTCAGTGGGCTTGACTTTTATTTGTCCCTTATTACAACAGTCTTGACTACTATTGTAATAGTCTTGAATTGTCTGTTTTGTCATTGAATTTCCTTACCTGTTTAACGTCTCTGGTGCAATTTTACTTTGATAGCACTTTTAATGCATTATAAGAAAGGAAACTTTAGACTTCCATTTCAAAATGTGAATATATTAGTTTCCTCTTGTTGCTATAACAAATTACCACAAATTTATTGGCTTTAAATGAGACAAATTTATTCTCTTATAGTTCTGAAGATCAGACATCTGAAATCCATTTCCCCGGGCTAAAGTCAAGGTGTCAGCAAAGATGGTTCCTTCTAGAGGATCTGTGAAGAGGACCTTTTTCATTCCCTTTTCCAGCTTCTAGTATGGCTTTCCTGTATTTCTTGGCTCTGGCCCATTCTTCCATCTTTCAACACAGCAGCATAGACTCTGCAAGTCTCATTCAGCTTCTACCATTTCATGGCCTATCTTCTCTAATCTCCTTCCTGCATCCCTTTGAAACCCCAGCATAATCTTCCCATCTCAAGATCATTAACTCAGTGACACCTGTAAAGTGCCTTTGCCATATAAGCTAATATTCACAGGTTCAGAGACTAGGATGTGGATATCTAACTGTGGCCATTATTATTTAGCTTAGCACAGCAGATTAAAAAAATCTTTAATTAAAAAATTAAAACATAAAAAAAAACTTTAAACAAAAAAACCCTCAAATCTAGGACTAGTTTCAAGCTTAATTTTACCAAAAGAATAAAATTTATTTACATGTTTTTTGAATATTTCTGGAAAAAGCCATTATATAAGGAAGACCTATTATACCCACTATATATGTAATATTACAAAGTCAAACTTTCCTTTGCTTTGTATTTTGTTTGGACACTCACATCTGTGCATGGAAGACAAATGCACAGATGCAAGTCTCTTTTGTGTTAGGATTTTGTATTTAGAAAATAAGTTTCTGTGCTGTGTATCATTTGGATAGTAAGGGTTTTAGGATAAGATTATTCTCTTTTTTACATGATATTTTGGGGAAATATTGATAAGAAGGGTGATGAAACTGCAGGATTTTGGTTATATATATATTGTTTACAAAAAATTTTATATTAGAGTATAGTCAATTAACAATATCATGTTAGTTTCAAGTGGACAGCAAATAGATTCATCCATACACAGACATGGATCCATTCTCCCCTCAAACTCGCCTCCCATTCAAGCTGTCATATAACATTGAGTGCTATATAATATGTCCTTGTTGGTTATGTTTAAAATATAGCAGTGTATATGTTGATCTCAAACTCCCTAACTTCCTAACTTCCCCCTCTTCGTCCCCCCTGGCAAATATAAGTTCATTCTCTGAATCCAGAATTACAGTTATATTTTTAACTGTTCCATCTTAATACTTACTGAATACCTGAATGCTATTTTAATGGAATTTGGACTTGACAGAGCTCAGCATTTAAATTATAACCAACTTTACACTGTTTCATTTAGTTTTATACATGCCAACGTAAAATAATTTTTTTAAATTAAAAGGGATTTTTAAAGCAATGTTTTATAATATTGAGTGCAATAATGTGAGTTCTCTATTAATATGCTGCAGGAGAGCCCCATGAAACTCAGAAAACAAGTGAAGTGAAAGTAAGGTTGCACAGTCGTGTCCGACTCTGTGACCCCGTGGAATGTAGCCTACCAGGCTCCTCCGTCCATGGGCTTTTCCAGGCAAGAGAAGTGGGTTGCCATTTCCTTCTCCAGGGGAGCTTCCCAAACCAAGGATCGAACCCAGGTCTTCTGCATTGCAGGCAGACGCTTTACCCTCTGAGACACCAGGGAAGCTTGGAAACAAAATGCAAGGCAAAGTTCTAAAAAACGCTGTCTGACCTGTGCACTAGCTATCCCACACCCACAGTACTCTTGTTCTTCCCACATGCCAGGCATGTTCCTGCCTTGGGATATTTGTTCTTGCTCTCTCTACCAGAACACTTTCCCCAAAAAGCCTCCTGGCTCCCCAGTTCTTCCCTGTTAAGTCCTTGTCAAGAGTCACTTTTTTTTTTTTAATTGGAGTATAATTGCCTTACAATGTTGTGTTAGTTTCAGCCGTGCGACAAAGCAAGTCCGCTATGTTTATACATATATCCCCTCCCTCTGAGATCGCCCTCCCACCTACCTCCTTCCCATCCATCTAGATCATCAGGAATAGAGACAGTAGAGGTAGAGAACAGACATGTGGGCACAGTGTGAGAAGGGGAGGGTGGGATTAATTTGGAGATTAGGATTGACATACATATACTACCGTGTGTGTGTAAAATAGACAGCTAATGGGAAAAGTCTCTTTCTTAATGGGATCTTCCCTGATAGGATTGCATTACTTAAAATTACACATCACTCCCATGTTATTTAGGACTTCCCTGTAGCTCAAATGGTAAAGAACCTGTCTGCTATGCAGAGTTCGATCCCTGGGTTGGGAAGTTCCTCTGGAGACGGGAACAGCAATCCACTCCAGTATTCTTGCCCGGAGAATTCCATGGACAGAGAGGCCTGGCTAGCTACAATCTATGGGGCCACAAGGAGTCAGACATGACTGAGTGACTAACACACACTCATGTTATTTACTTAACATCTTTGTTTACTTAAATGAAGTGAAGATTCATCTTGTGAAATGCACAAATCTTAAATATTTCCCAGTGAAGACACAGAATATTTCCATCACCAAATATTTGCATTTCTGAATATCCTTGTTCCTCCCACCAATCAATTATATATGGTAGCATATATACCCTTACCTGCCCCATAGACAACCACTGTTTTCATTTCAATGACTGTTGTTTTTGAACATTATGAAATAGGACCTGCAGAATTTTCTTTTGTGTCTGTTTTGTTGTTGCTGTTCAACATATTTTTGAAGTATTTGCCAATGTAGTATCAGATATCTGTAGTTAGCTCCTATTTATTGCTGAGCAGTATTGCATTGCATAACTACATCACAGTTTATCCATTCTTATAGTTGACTGAGTTATGGATTATTTCCAGTTTAATGGAGTTATAGATTGTTTCCAGTTCAGATCAGTCACTCAGTCATGTCCGACTCTTTGCAACCCCATGAACCGCAGCATGCCAGGCCTCCTGTCCATCACCAACTCCTGGAGTCCACCCAAACCCATGTCCATTGTGTCAGTGATACCATCCAACTATCTCATCCTCTGCCATCCCCTTCTCCTCTGGCCCTCAATCTTTCCCAGCATCAGAGTCTTTTCCAATGAGTCAGCTCTTCACATGAGGTGGCCAAAGTATTGGAGTTTCAGCTTCAGCATCAGTCCCTCCAGTGAACACCCAGGACTGATCTCCTTTAGGATGGACTGGTTGGATCTCCTTGCAGTCCAAGGGACTCTCAAGAGTCTTCTCCAACACCATAGTTCAAAAGCATCAATTCTTCAGTGCTTAGCTTTCTTCACAGTCCAACTCTCACATCTATACATGACTACTGGAAAAATCATAGCCTTGACTAGACAGACCTTTGTTGGCAAAGTAATGTCTCTGCTTTTTAATATGCTGTCTAGGTTGGTCATAACTTTTCTTCCAAGGAGTAAGTGTCTTTTAATTTCATGGCTGCAATCACCTTCTGCAGTGATTTTGGAGCCCAGAAAAATAGTCAGCCACTGTTTCCACTGTTTCCCCATCTATTTTCCATGAAGTTTCTAGTTAGGGACTATTTTTAATAAAGCTGCAATAAGTGCTTTTGTGTAGTATCTTTGTAGACATTGGTTTTCATTTCTCTTGTGTAAATACCTATAGTAGTCAAAATTCTCCAGAGGGGAAAAAAACCCAACAAGTCATGTGTTTGTGTATAGAGAGAGGTTTGTTTTAAGGAATTCTCTCATATGATTATTGGAGGCTTGGAAAGTTCAAAATCAGATGAGGTAGGTTAATGAGCCAGAGACTCAGGAAGAGTTGCAGTTCAAGTTAAAAATCAGTCTGCTGGCAGAATTCTTTCCTGCTCCTGAAAGGTCAGCCTTTGTTCTATTATGGACTTCACCTGTCTGAAGAAAGCCCACCCACATTACAAAGAACAGTATACTTTATCAAAGTCCCCGAATTTAAATGGTATTCTCCTATACAATGAAATATTACTCTTCCATAAAAAGGAACAAAATTCACTCATTTGTAATGATGTGGATGGACCCAGAGTCTGTCATACAGGGTGAAGCATGTCAGAAAGAGAAAAATATATATCACATATCAATATGATATCTATTGGAATGGAATATGATATCTACGGAATCTAGAAAAGTGGTACTGATGAATTGGTCTGCAAGGAAGGAATAAAGATGCAATCATAGAGAATGGACTTTTGGACACAGGAGGGGAAAGAGATAGAGGGACAAACTGAGAGAGTAGCATAGACATATATGCTGCTGCTGCTGATGCTGCTAAGTCACTTCAGTCGTGTCCGACTCTGTGCGACCCCGTAGACGGCAGCCCACCAGACTCCCCCATCCCTGGGATTCTCCAGGCAAGAACACTGGAGTGGGTTGCCATTTCCTTTTCCAATGCATGAAAGTGAAAAGGCAAAGTGAAGTCGTTCAGTCATGTCTGACTCTTAGCGACCTCATGGACTACAGCCTACTAGGCTCCTCCGTCCATGGGATTTTCCAGGCAAGAACACTGGAGTGGGGTGCCATTGCCTTCTCCAATATATATGCTACCATATATAAATATTAATAGATAGATAGTGGGAAGTTGCTGTATAGCACAGGAGCACAACTCGGTGCTCTGTGAGGACCTGGAGGGGTGGGATTGGGGGGAGAGAGGGAGGCTCAAGAGGGAGATGTGTGTAATAGCTGATTCACTCTGTTGTACAGCAGAAACTAACACAACACTGTAAAGCAATTATACTCCAATTTAAAAATTAAAAAAAATTTTAAATGTCATTCTCACTCCCCTGCCTAAATAAACAGCTTCACAGAAATATGCCAAATAATATTTGACTAAATATGTGGATACCATGGCCCAGCCAAATTGAAAAATAAAAGTATCCATCACAAGATCACAAGTAGTTTTATTTATTTCCAAGATTTATCATTTGTATTTTATTTTATTTTTTTTACTTAATTGCATAGATGGGGCTATAAACCTAACATTGAATGAAAGAAGTAAGATCAGATATCCATGCTCCATTCTCTACCGTAGAGGGAAAATGATCAATATTTTGCCATTATGTATTACATTAGCAATAGGCTTTTCACAGATACTCTTTATCATATTGCAGATGTAATACTAATTTTCTGAGACTTTTAAAGAAAATAATCAGTGGATATTAAATTTTGCCAAATGCTTTTTTCCCCAATCTTATTGAGGTTATTATATAGTTTTCTTCTTTATTCTGTTAATGTAGTAAATTGCACTGATTGATTTTAAATGTTAAAATAACTTTGCATTTCTGTAATAGACTGTACTTGGACATAATATATTATTTTTTATACATTGCTGGACTTAATTTGTCAGCACTAATTTTGCCATTTATATTAAAGACATTGCTCTGCAATTTTGCTTTTGTTTTTTATAATGACTTTGAGTTAGATAATGTTTTCCCTTCCTGTATATTTTCAGGAAATGAGACCTTTGTGATCCGATGTACCTCTCAGAATCTTTGTTAAGGAATTGAACCAATGCAGAAAAATTGGATCTTCTCCCTAGGAATATGAAATTGGGCCCCAGAGAATAAAGAATATTGACGGGCTCCTCAGTAGGAACTAGGGACATGAAGAATCTGTTTTGTACCATTGGGGAACCCACCAATTAGAAATGCAGACAGAATTAGAAATGAATCATTCTTAACTGGAGAGGGAGAGGGAGAAATTGGATGCCTTATAGTTTCAAGGATAGGTTCCTCCTGAAGAATTAAACTTTTCCTCTTGGAGTTCATAAAATTCCCCTAAAGCTTATTTAAACTTTTCTAGGAGGTTAGAGGTGGAGGAATGCTCCCAAAATGACCTTTGGTTGCCACTTATGTATTTCTTTTTATGTGTTTTTAAAAATTGGGTTTACATTTGGAAAAGCAATGGAGAAAGGAAAGATATAAACATATGAATGCAGAGTTCCAAAGAAAAGCAAGAAGAGATAAGAAAGCCTTCCTCAGTGATCAAAGCAAAGAAATAGAGGAAAACAACAGAATGGAAAAGACTAGAGATCTCTTCAAGAATATTAGAGATACCAAGGGAACAGCTCATGCAAAGATGGGCTGAATAAAGGACAGAAATGGTATGGACCTAACAGAAGCAGAAGATACTAAGAAGAGGTGGCAAGAATACACAGAAGAACTGTACAAAAAAGATCTTCACGACCAAGATAATCACCATGGTATGATCACTCACCTAGAGCCAGACATTCTGGAAAGTGAAGTCAAATGGGCCTTAGAGAGCATCACTATGAACAAAGCTAGTGGAGGTGATGGAATTCCAGTTGAGCTATTCCAAATCCTGAAAGATGATGCTGTGAAAGTGCTGCACTCAATATGCCAGCACATATGGAAAACTCAGCAGTGGCCACAGGACTGGAAAAGGTCAGTTTTCATTCCAATCCCAAAGAAAGGCAATGCCAAAGAATGCTCAAACTACCGCACAATTGCACTCATCTCACACAGTAGTAAAGTAATGCTCAAAATTCTCCAGGCCAGGCTTCAGCAATACGTGAATCGTGAACTTCCAGATGTTCAAGCTGGTTTTAGAAAAGGCAGAGGAACCAGAGATGAAATTGCCAACATCCGCTGGATCATGGAAAAAGCAAGAGAGTTCCAGAAAAACATCTATTTCTGCTTTATTGACTATGTCAAAGCCTTTATCTATGTGGATCACAATAAACTATGGAAAATTCTGAAAGAGATGCGAATACCAGACCACCTGACCTGCCTCTTGAGAAACCTATATGCAGGTCAGGAAGCAACAGTTAGAACTGGACATGGAACAACAGCCTGGTTCCAAATAGGAAAAGGAGTACGTCAAGGCTATATATTGTCACCCTGCTTATTTAACTTATATGCAGAGTACATCATGAGGAACACTGGGCTGGAAGAAGCACAAGCTGGAATTAAGATTGCTGGGAGAAATATCAATAACCTCAGATATGTAGATGACACCACCCTTATGGCAGAAAGTGAAGAGGAACTAAAGAGCCTCTTGATGAAGATGAAAGAGGAGAGTGAACAAGTGGGCTTAAAGCTCAACATTCAGAAAACGAAGATCATGGCATCTGGTCCCATCACTTCATGGCACATAGATGGGGAAACAGTGAAAACAGTGTCAGACTTTATTTTTCTGGGCTCCAAAATCACTGCAGATGGTTACTGCAGCCATGAAATTAAAAGATGCTTACTCCTTGGAAGAAAAGTTATGACCAACCTAGATAGCATATCAGAGAAGGCAATGACACCCCACTCCAGTACTCTTGCCTGGAAAATCCCATGGGCAGAGGAGCCTGGTAGGCTGCAGTCCATGGGGTCGCTAAATTCAGGCACGACTGAGCGACTTCCCTTTCACTTTTCACTTTCATGCATTGGAGAAGGGAATGGCAACCCACTCCAGTATTCTTGCCTGGAGAATCTCAGAGACAGAGGAGCCTAGTGGACTGCTGTCTATGGGGTCGCATAGAGTTGGACACGATTGAAGCGACTTAGCAGCAGCAGCAGCAGATAGCATATTGAAAAGCAGAGATATTACTTTGTCAACAAAGATCCATCCTGTCAAGGCTATTGTTTTTCCAGTGGTCATGTATGGATGTGAGAGTTGGACTGTGAAGAAAGCTGAGTACTGAAGAATTGATGCTTTTGAACTGTGGTGTTGGAGAAGACTCTTGAGAGTCCCTTGGACTGCAAGGAGATCCAACCAGTCCATTCTGAAGGAGATCAGCCCTGGGATTTCTTTGGAAGGAATGATGCTAAAGCTGAAACTCCAGTACTTTGGCCACCTCATGCAAAGAGTTGACTCATTGGAAAAGACTCTAATGCTGGGAGGGATTGGGGGCAGGAGGAGAAGGGGACGACAGAGGATGAGATGGTCGATGGTGTCACTGACTGGATGGACGTGAGTCTGAGTGAACTCCGGGAGTTGGTGATGGACAGGGAGGCCTGGCGTGCTGTGATTCATGGGGTCGCAGAGTTGGACACAACTGAGCGACTGAACTGAACTGATTACATTTGCGGAAAAAAAAATTGGCTGAAACTAGAAATAGTGAGGCTGACAACCATTCTAGCTGCTTTCAGTAATTTATTAACCTTCCATTTCTTTAATCAAATAGCTGACTGACTTGAAATTAATAGAAAAGCATGGTGAGATTTTATTCACATCACTATTATGTGCAGAGTATACTTTATATATTATATATATAAATTCAAATGTAACCTTTGTGTTTCATAAATATATTTTTGTCCCTAATGGAATCTTGTAACAAAATTCTTAAGGAGCTCTGAGACTTCAGGGCACTCAAACAGCTTTAGGTTTAAATTAACTTAGGAATTGATTTCCACTTCAAATAGTGTTTTACTAAATGCAAAAGTATAGATTGGATCACTTCTTCAAGAAGGAATCTTCAATTTGATAGGTCTAAATTTTACCCCTGAACACTGTTTCAACTTACACTGTTTATACATGAAAAACCCCGTGACACCTAATTTAGTGGCAAATGCAATTACATAGCTCTTAAAGGGAAGTTCTTCACCAGCTAGCAGGCAAGTAGTGAAAACTGCCTCTTACTCTGGTGTCTGCTTTCTGCTCTCATCATCTAGCATGGGTAAGGATTTAATAAAAGAAAAAAAGATTTTCTTGTTTATATTCCAGAAGAGAACACTGAGAAAAGAATTTGGAAAAGCTGAATTAGGGGTATTTATATCTTTGAATCATGGTGAGTCTGTTCACTGTTTACTTTGATGTCATGGATAAATGACATCTCCGTTTAGCATTGTTTCATCAGAAAACTTATTCTAAGTCAACTCCCTTTATTGTTCTATACACAATTTGTAGATAATTTTATATTCTCCCATGGCATTAATACCCTCTGTAATTTTAAGAACTATTGAACTGATTGGTCTTGAATTAAATACACACACACACACATTTTATTTTGAGCTCTCTTTGGAAACTAATATATTTTTGTATCTAATATTTTCAAAAACTCCACATATTGGTATAAAAATATATAGAAAATAATTGTCAATCTTCTAAGATTTACTTTTTAGAAAAAAAAATGAATGGATAAAATGGTTGCCAACGGATATTCCCCAAGGGAATATTATTCAACCCATTTTTTACTATTGAATTTAGTCACACACTGAATATTATTTTAAGAAATCTTTTTTGGCTTTTCCTTAAAATTCTTTCTACTCCACATTTGAGTCCTTTCTTTGGAAGAGAAGCTGGTTACTGGATGTTTGGAATGAAGAACAGTGGTGTTTGGGAATTCCAATTCCTCTCGTCATTTCAAGTACAAGCAAAAAATTCACTCTATTATTTTTTATTTTCTTTAGAATGAAATCAGGAGCTAGAGGATTGTGTATACTCTTTGTTGAAGCTTCAGACACAAGAGTGGGTTTCATACCTACTAGAGAAAAGGCTCCACTCTATTGCCAATCAGAAGCTAAGCTGAGCTTAGGAATGTTTCTGGCTGTGGCGTCTCTGGGAAGCCTGGGCTCAAATGAGATACAGCTCCTCTGGGGGTTGATGGTACTAGGGAAGCACAATAGAACAGTCCCAGAGAGTTGAAATTACAGGAAGACCTAAGGTTCCTGCTTGAAGTCTGGTCCACTTTCCACCGAGAAGGAATTAAGACTCTGGCCAGGTTTCTATTTTATCCTCCACCATGAGATGAAAAAATATAATCTCTCTAAGAGGTCAGAAAATAAAGATATCATATATAGAAAATTTTAACTCCTTCATCAGACAATTTTATCCTTAAAATAAGACCAGGGAAATTTAATATTAAAAAAATAAAAATAGATTTCAGTTCTTCGCAGCCTATACAAATTTTCCATATCAGTTTGTCCTCCTTGGGGCTGGGGAGTGGGGGGTGGGGCTTTTATTTTGAACTAATTTTAAATTTACAGAAAAGCTGCAAACATTGCACAGAAATTTTTATTTACTAAGCATCTGGCATCCACTAATGTTCGCATCTTACACAATGTAATGTTGTCAAACTTGGAAATTAACATTAATTAAGACTTCCTGGTGGTTCAGACAGTAAAAGCATCTGCCAACAATGCAGGATACCTGGGTTCAATCCCTGAGTCAGGAAGATCCCCTGGAGAAGGAAATGGCAACCCACTCCAGTACGCTTGCCTGGAAAAATCCCATGTAACCTGGTAGGCTACAGTCCATGGGGTTGCAAAGAGTCAGACACGACTGAGCAACTTCACTCTCACTTTCAAATTTTACCAGTTTCTCCATTAACGTCTTTTTTTTTCTGTTCCAAGAGCCTAAGATACTGTGTTTTAAAAATATATATATATTAATAAAGTTTAGTTTTAAAATCAGTGGTAGGTTCACAGCAAAATTTTGTTGAGAGTACAGAGAGTTACGTATATCCCCTATTCCCACGCATGCACTGCTGCTGCTGCTGCTAAGTCGCTTCAGTCATGTCTGACTCTGTGCGACCCCAGAGACGACAGCCCACCAGGCTCCCCCGTCCCTGGGATTCTCCAGGCAAGAACACTGGAGTGGGTTGCCATTTCCTTCTCCACCACGCAGGCACAGCCTTCCCCATTATACAGATCCACATCAGAGTGCCCATTGGTTACGATCTATGAGCCTACAGGGACACATCATTATCACCCAAAGTCCATAGTTTACATTAGGGCCTACTCTTGGTGTTCTGAAGTTGAAGTTAGTCGCACAGTCATGTCTGACTCTTTGCGATTCCATGGACTGCAGCCTGGTCCTGCTCCTCTGTCCATGGAATTCTCCAGGCAAGAGTACTGAAGTGGGCTGCCATTCCCTTGGTGTTCTACATTCTATGAAAATTGGGACAAATGTGTGGTGACATGTTTTGTACAGAATAGCTTCCTTGCTACAAAATCCTCTAGGCTCTACCTGTTCATCTCTCTTCCCCACTACACTGCTGGCAACCACTAATCTTTTTGCTATCTCCATAACTTTGCCTTTTCCGTAATATCTTACTATTGGAATCCCAAATGATGTAACATTTTCAAATTGGCTTCTTTCAGTCAGTATTATGTATTTACATTTCTTCCATATCTCTTCATAGTTCGGCAGTTCTTTTTAGTGATGAACAACATTCCATCGTCTAGATATACAACAATTTATTAATCCATTCACCTATCGAAGGATATCTTGGTTACTTCCATGTTTTGGCAGCTATGCATCAGTGGTTATAAACCTTCACATGCAGGTTTTTATGTAAACATAAGTTTTCAGTTCATTTGAGTGAATACCAAGGAGTAAGATTGCTGGATCATATGATAAAAGTGTGTTGTTTTGCAAGAAATCACTATGCTGTCTTCCAAAGTGTCTGGACTATTTTGTATTCCCACCATCAGTGAATGAGGGCTCTTGTTGCACCACATCCTTGACTGCATTTAGTGTTATTAATGTTACACATTTTGACGGTTCTAGCAGGTGTGTGATGTTGCACAGAGTTTTTGTTTCTCCTTAATGCCCTCCAATCTTAGTAGTTCCTCAATCTTCCCTTTTTAATGATCGTAAAATCTTTGGCGAATTATTTTGTAGATGTCCCTCCAATTGAACTTAATCTAATGTTTTCTCATGACTGGAATGAGATGAATTTATGCTGTTTTAACCAGAACACCACAGAAAACTATCTGCAGCCTTTTCAGTGTGTTTATCAAAGAGCACATGAAGTCAATATAATGCCCTTATCACTTGAGATACTAAACAATCAATTGATGATGATGGTGTCTGCTGAGTTTCTCATAAATTACAAAATATTCAGAGTAAAGAAATGTATTTTAGGGGAAATACTTTGAAGCTATTCAAACCATGTGTCTCTGCAAACCTCACCTATATTTAGCATATCCAGGTGCAGTAGATCTATGAGTTAAGCCCCCAAATTCTCAGTATTTATCTTGTTGATCAAATTGTTCAAACTTTGGCCCATCATGAACTTCTTCAGGTTCACTCCTATGTACTTTAAACAAACTCCCATCATTTTTTTTTCTTTTTTTTTAAATTTTATTTTATTTTTGAAAACTTTACAATATTGTATTAGTTTTGCCAAATATCGAAATGGATCTGCCACAGGTATACATGCAGAATGACTGTACTGGTTATTCTTATTCCAGTCTTTCCCCTTTCCTTATGATAAAATTATGGAAGACAGACTATCTGAGGAATGATAAGTATGTTTCTGTCCTGAGCAGTTGTATGAATCTGAGGGGCCTTTATTTTTACTTATTCCTTTCATATTCTTTTTCCTGGAGGAGGTGTGAGTGTAAAAAAGATTCAGAATTAGGAATTCATTTTTGGACATTCAGTTCAGTTCAGTTCAGTCTCTCAGTCGTGTCCGACTCTTTGCGACCCCATGAATTGCAGCATGCCAGGCCTCCCTGTCCATCACCAACTCCCGGAGTTCACTGAGACTCACGTCCATCAAGTCAGTGATGCCATCCAGTCATCTCATCCTCTGTCGTCCCCTTCTCCTCCTGCCCCCAATTAGACAAGCTTAATTTTAACTGAGTATTGGACAGTCAAATACAGCTGTTAAACAGGAAGTACATTATTAATCAAATTCTCAGGAGATGGGGCTATAGATAAACCTTAGAATTATCAGCATATAAATCGTAGTAACTGTAGGGCTAGATAACATCACTTAGGGAAGGAGTGAAAGTGAAAGTGAAGTTGCTCAGTCCTGTCAAATCTTTGTGACCCCATGGACTGTATCCTACCAGGCTCCTCCGTCCATGGGATTTTCCAGGCAAGAGTACTGGAGCGGGTTGCCATTGCCTTCTCCAGAGGATCTTCCCGACCCAGGGATCCAACCTGGGTAATAGACAAAAGAAGTGCATTGTGGATTAGAAACATGGTAATCCAATGTTTAAGAACTAGGAGGAGTAAGAGAAGGAGACAGTAAAGGATGCTGAGAAGGAGTTACACATGAAGTGGGATTAAAATGAAGGATGTTTGGTATACCAGAGCCAAAGGAAGAAAGAATTTCAACACAGATTGGTTTACTTTGTAAAATGTGGTTAAATGTCCAGTAATTGAAAACCAAGACCAGAGTACTGGATTTAGCAAGATGGAATTCACATAACCAGGAAAATACACTGCAGAGTTGATTTCAACTTAACTTTTCTCTCTTTATGCTGCCACTCTGATGACCTGCTTCATGCTAAGATATGGCACTATATTTTTTTACTTTTAGCCCATTTCTAGTGGGGTCAGGAATTTGCTGATAAGAAAACTGCACCCTTACCTCCTGGGATGATAGTTTTTGTCCTTGTGGAAAGGAAGGTCTACTTTTGACAAATGTGTTTCCTGAAACCTTGCAAAGTCTGCTCTTGAACATCTCCATCAACCAGATCAATTTTCCTGCACTGGATAGCCTTTTAAAATAGATTTTGCTTTATGCTTGCTTAATCTCATCAGCTGAGTGCCTTAGAATTGATGCTTTTGAACTGTGG
This sequence comes from Bos indicus x Bos taurus, assembly GCF_003369695.1. NCBI lineage: Eukaryota > Metazoa > Chordata > Mammalia > Artiodactyla > Bovidae > Bos > Bos indicus x Bos taurus. The sequence goes on along the minus strand of NC_040103.1, from coordinate 20,401,693 downwards.
TGTTGGAGAAGACTCTTGAGAGTCCCTTGGACTGAAAGGAGATCCAACCAGTCCATTCTGAAGGAGATCAGCCCTGGGTGTTCTTTAGAAGGAATGATGTTAAAGCTGAAACTCCAGTACTTTGGCCACCTCATGTGAAGAGTTGACTCATTGGAAAAGACTCTGATGCTGGGAGGGATTGGGGGCAGGAGGAGAAGGGGACGACAGAGGATGAGATGGCTGGATGGCATCACTGACTCGATGGACGTGAATTTGAGTGAACTCCGGGAGATGATGATGGACAGGGAGGCCTGGTGTGCTGCAATTCATGGGCTCGCAGAGCAGGACACGACTGAGTGACTGAACTGACTGAACTGAATCTCATCAAAGATTCAATTTCCTTTTTTCTCTATTTTTTTAAAAAGTAGGTTTCAAAGAAAAAATAGTGGCAGAGACATCTTTTGTGTACTGTGTCTCTACCATATAAATTAATGTTAGATTACAATGAAGCTCTATATTGTTTTGTTCCTGATTATAATGAATTCCCTGAAATAGGACCTAGAACTTTGAAGTAGAACAATAAATATTTTTTTAAAGAAATTAAAGAATATTTTACTAAAAGTTCAGTTAATTTTAAATCATATGTAAAAATTCAGTGATCTCTATTTACTTTAAAAAAAAAAAAGGTTGATGTTCTTTCAAAGATAGGGCGTTAATTTTATTTTTTTAATTTTAAAATTCTATTTGCTCTATAAAATATTTTTCTCTAGTGTTGGTTTCTGTTTAATTTGTTACATTTCTTTCAAAGAAATTTTTTCCCAAATGTTTGGTGATTCAAGGCTATCTGTGAATCTTTACTTTTGAGTTGTCCCAATCATCTACCTTTGTTATTATATCCTATCTGGGGATAATGGGATAGATGAAGATATGCTATTTGGATGAATTTTCTGGTTGCTTTCTTCCTAGTATGTGTGTAGCCTTCTGTAATTCTTCCTTATCTCTTCAGTTACAAAGCCAGTATTTAATTATTTAATCTAAAGGCAAACACCTCCTTTTGCAGTTACTTAGGCAAAATGAGGAATATGGCAGGAGTCATCACTCCATACTGCTCTGATTTGTAGATAAATTAATCAGATTAATGAAGAACACCCTTTACTCTTAGCATTTCACTGAACTCCTCTTAATTTTCCATTCCATTTAAGTAGAATTCTATACTCATTTTGCTTTCTCTATCTTCCAGAGTGTTGGGATGCATTTTCTCAAAGGTGCTAATATCAAGAAGAAATGTTTCACAGCTAGTGACAAATGGTAGAAATGATAATGGTGATGTTGGAAATCTCTCACCTAATCCAGTGACTAAGAGCCCAGAATACATGTGGGAATTTCAGTGTTTGTGATCTTAGGCCCCTCCTATCTTTCTGGTCCACTCTGCCGCACTGCTCTTCTCAAGGTCCAGTGAGACAGTGGAAGGCCAACCATCATGCCTGCATTGCAGGCAGGAAGTGGGTAAGGGGGAGGGAAAAAAGAGCACTAGCAAATTGTCTTTTCCTCTCTTAAGGAACTTAAGTCTTATAATTTCCCTTATGCTTCACTGACTACATTTAGCTGTTCTTAAAAATTGAATAACCTACAGGCATGTTTTTTTTCTATTCTATTGTGGTATCTCAACTTCTCATTTCAATTTAGTCATCACCTGTAATTCATTGTAAAACAATCCCTATTCTGAAACATAGCCCTGCACTAAGTAAATGGGCTTGGACCTTATCAATTAGATAGACTTGAGCTCATACTCTCTTTCTTGAAGTGGATTTCAGGACTCAAAAAGCAATTATATACATAACTTCTAAAGATAAGAACCCGGTAAACATAGCCCACCGTGTTCCATGTGACATGCAATTAGTCCCTAATGTACTGAGGCCTAATTAAAGCATTAAAACAAAGCGAAACTCAAACGTTCAGGCCCTAAAAATGTGGACCTGCTATCACAATAAATAAATGGGTAATTTCACAATAGTATTGGAGAATATAGTGAACAAAGAGGTAATATCTGACAACATGAAATAGTCTTTCGATATCCCACATTTACTTTGTGACTTAAATGTGGGCTTCGGGATGGATATTTTTATAATGTAGCCTAAGGAATGATAAAGGAAGCAAAAGAAAATTACACATAAGGCCGTTTGATGTTATTCCCCATCTTACATTTTTTAATATACTACCTGATGTGTCAGGTCAGAGGACTTGCTAGTAACATATTACATTTCTAAAGGCTTTATAATATATTTTATTATTTTTAATCTAATTTTAATTTTATATTGGAGTATAGTTGATTTACAATGCTGTATTACTTTCAGGTATAGCACACAGTGATTCAGTTATACATATACACATGTCCGTTCTTTTTCAGATTCTTCTCCCATAAAGGATATTAGAGAATATTGAGTAGAGTTCCCTTGCTACTGCATAGCTTCTGTATACTTATTGGCTATCTATTTTATGTATAGTAGCTTGTGTATGTTAATCATGAACTCTTAATTTATCCCTCCCCCTACCACTCCCCTTTAGTAACCATAAATTTTGTTTTCAAAATCTGTGAGTCTCTGTTTTATTTATAAAATTCATGTGACTCAGTTTTTTAGATTCCGCATATAAGTGATATCATATTTGCCTTTCTGTGACTTACTTCACTTAGTATGATCATCTCAATGTCCATCCATGTTGCTGCAAAAGGCATTATTTTGTTCTTTTTATAGTTGACTAATATTCCATTGTATGTATGTATAACACCTTCTTTATCCAGTCTCCTGTCTATGGACATTTAGGTTGCTTCTATGTCTTGGCTACTGTAAACAGCACTCCAATAAACATTAGGGTTCATGAATCTTTTTGAGTTATGGTTTTCTCTGGATATGCTCGGGAGTGGGGTTGCAAAGTCATATGGTAGCTCTGTTTTTAGTTTTTTAAAGGAACCTCCATACTGTCCTCCAGAGTGGTTGTACCAATTTATATTCCCACCAACAATGTAGCAGGATTTCCTTTTCTCCACACCCTCTCCAGCATTTATTATTTACAGATTTTTTTTGATGATGGCCAATCTGATGGCCATTCTGATCATCTCCCAGTGTGAGGTGATACCTTATTGCAGTTTTGATTTGCATTTCTCTAATAATTAGTAACATTGAGCATCTTTTCAGGTGCTCTTTGGCCTATATGAGTTCTTTGGAGAAATGTCTGTTTAGATCTTCTGCCCGTGTTTTAATTGGGTTCTTTCTTTTTTTGATATTGAGCTGCATGAACTGTTTGTACATTTTGCAGATTAGTCCTTTATCAGTCGCTTCATTTGCAAATATTTTATACCGTTTTGTATGTTATCTTTTCATTTTGTTTATGGTTTCCTTTGCTGTCCAAAAGTTTTTGAGTTTAATTAGGTCCCATTTGTTTTTTTGTTTGTTTTATTATTTTATTTTATTTTTTAACTTTATAATATTGTATTGGTTTTGCCATATATCAACATGAATCTGCCACAGGTATACACGTGTTCCCCATCCTGAACCCTCCTCCCTCTTCCCTCCCCATACCATCCCTCTGGGTCATCCCAGTGCACCAGCCCCAAGCATCCAGTATCGTGCATCGAACCTGGACTGGTGACTAGTTTCATATATGATCTTATACATATTTCAATGCCATTCTCCCAAATCACCCCACCCTCTCCCTCTCCCACAGAGTCCAAAAGACTGTTCTATACATCAGTGTCTCTTTTGCTGTCTCGTATCCAGGGTTATTGTTACCATCTTTCTAAATTCCATATATATATTTTAGTTTTTATTTTCATGATTCTAGGAGGTTGATCCAAAAAGATCTTGCTGCTATTTATGTCAAAGGGTGTTCTGCCTATGTTCTCCTCTAAGAGTTTTAGAGTATCTGGTCTTACATTTAAATCTTTAATCCATTCTGAGTTTATTTTTTATAATGTTTTTTTAATATCTTATAGGGAAATAAACCTATATTCTCTTTTCTATTTTATTTTTCTTATATTTAGTTGATATATTTATTCTTCCATAAAAGTGTTAAAACTTTTCAGCTTCAAAGTAAAAGTTATTAGGATGTGTTGGGTTTTGATGAATAAATATCATTGTTATCGGGGAAAACATATGAAGCAGATAAAGTTTAAAATATCATTTTATTACAAAGTGAATGCTAGAAGGAAAGATATGGCTTAGATGCAAAAAAAAAAAATAATGGGTTTCCTAAATTTAGGTCCCAGATTTAGATTTACCTAGGCAGGAGAAATATCAATAACCTCAGATATGCAAATGACACCACCCTTATGGCAGAAAGTGAAGAGGAACTAAAAAGCCCCTTGATGAAAGTAAAAGAGGAGTGTGAAAAAGTTGGCTTAAAGCTCAACATTCAGAAAATGAAGATCATGGCATCTGGTCCCATCACTTCATGGCAAATAGATGGGGAAACAGTGGAAACAGTGTCAGACTTTATGTTTCTGGGCTCCAAAATCACTGTAGATGGTGACTGCAGCCTTGAAATTAAACGACGCTTACTCCTTGGAAGGAAAGTTATGACCAACCTAGATAGCATATTCAAAAGCAGAGATATTACTTTGCCAACAAAAGTCTGTCTAGTCAAGGCTATGGTTTTTCCTGTGGCCATGTATGGATGTGAGAGTTGGACTGTGAACAAAGCTGAGTGCTAAAGAATTGATGCTTTTGAACTGTGGTGTTGGAGAAGACTCTTTGAGAGTCCCTTGGACTGCAAAGAGGTCCAACCAGTCTATCCTAAAGGAGATCAGTCCTGGGTGTTCATTGGAAGTACTGATGCTAAAGCTGAAACTCCAGTACTTTGGCCACCTCATGCGAAGAGTTGACTCATTGGAAAAGACCCTGATGCTGGGAGAGATTGGGCGAAGGAGAAGGGAACAACAGAGGATGAGATGGCTGGATGGCATCACTGACTCAATGCACATGAGTTTGAGTGAACTCTGGGAGTTGGTGATGGACAGGGAGGCCTGGCATGCTGCGATTCATGGGGTCGCAAAGAGTCAGACACGACTGAGCGACTGAACTGAACTGAGGCAGTCCTAGATGGTGCTGGAATACTACAGGTGCCCCAAGGCATAGCAGAAATGTGCTGTTTTGTCTACAGCAGATAACATACCAGACAGGATGCTCTTTGGGCAGACAGATTCAAAGAAAGATAAAGGGAATATGTGGAGGCTATCCATACCCATTTCTTTAGCCTAAACCCACTCAGAAGAAAATGGACTCTTCTTTCCATGAATAAGTGAGGTGGTGAAATGATAGTAAGCATGTTAAGCTAATGGATATTCCCTCCATACTAGAGGACAGAGGAGTAGAAACTATGGTTTCTCTTTAATAGCTGGAATAAAAAATAGATATATATTGTATTTATATGTTAATTTGATATGATTTTAAGTATTTCTATCCTGTTTTTCTATCAAATGAAATTAAATCTGTTAATTTAGTTAAGTTCTGTGACCTTAAAAATGAGCTAGAACATGTTAAAGCATTTGGCCTACCATCTATTCTGAGTGTCATTTCTTGAGAAATCTTGACTCTTTTATGATTAATAACAGTTTAGACTTTCTTAATTTCTCTTGAATCATTTATAAGTAATGTTTTCCTAAACATTTTCATTCCATCCTGATAGTAAAATCTATTGGCATAGCATTGTACATAATGTTTTCCATAATTCCTTACTCTCTTCCACATCTAGATACTGTATACTTTATTCTATTTTGAATTCCCAGTGTTTAGACCCTGGCACATGGTAGGAACTTAATAAATATGTATTGATTATATTTGCTTTCAGAACTGTATTCCAGCATAGGAAATGACACAAATTTGATCTATATGCTTTGGCACTGGCAGAATTCTCATAAAGGAAACATGAGATTTCATAGTGATTATTTATCCTACATTGTATACCTGCCAAGTACTATTGTTAAAGGCAAAAATACTTTTAGGAACAGGGATATTATATGAGAAAATGGAATTTAATAATAAAATATTTATGAAACCAATACAATTGTGACAATACACATAATTTATTTTGCTGTCTACTCCGTATATTGGAGACAAGTATTGAAAACAGACCCTAGATGTGTTTGGAACATTTTTCTATCTTCCATTAAGAATGTAAAAATTAAAATCACCTAATATGTTATCTCAAATACACAAGTTGTTTTGTGAATCTGTAAACTATTTACTAGGTAGGAGAGCAATTTTTTTTCATCTTGCCCCTCCCCTTTTTTTTCTTTTTGAATGTTTATTTTACTATCTACTTCTTATATGTAATTTGGTATTCCAGGTGGTAGAAGATCAGGTTGGGAAGGGATGTATTTAAGATATTAGAGGGATAAAAAGTAGAAGGAAATGAAAAAGCAAAATTTAGTTTTTGGCAACCCACTCCAGTACTCTTGCCTGGAAAATCCCATGGATGGAGGAGCCTGGTGGGCTGTAGTCCATGGGGTCGCCAAGAGTCGGACACGACTGAGCGACTTCACTTTCACTTTTCACCTTCATGCACTGGAGAAGGAAATGGCAACCCACTCCAGTATTCTTGCCTAGAGAATCCCAGAGACTGGAGAGCCTGCTGGGCTGCCATCTATGGGGTCGCACAGAGTTGGACATGACTAAAGTGACTTAGCAGCAGCAGTTTTTAAAAAATTCCCAGATAACTCAAATTTAAGCACAAAGTTTCTCCCATAAACTGATCAGTATGAAGGGCTAATTACAAAGTGCAAAAGACCTAGGAGTGCAGATGATAATCCATTATTTTTTAACATGGCCTCATTATTAAGTTATTGTAATTCAGCTCCAAACTCACCATTTATTTTTGCTCTCTAAGGTTGGAGCTGGGGCTCTTCAATCCATATTTCTGCATTACTTGTTGGCTCTAAGTAAAGGCTCGACTATTAGGTTAGTCGGGCCACTACAATGTTGGCAGAAGGCAATGGGCCTTGCTTCTTCCTGTCTGTTTCCTGTGAGTTACTATTTGCCTGTGATTCCCTAGAATGTCACACATCAGCAGTGCTGCTTCAGTGCAGAAACATCCCCCTTGGCAGTAGGGGATGAAATTCAGGCTGAAATTTCTCCAACATTCTCAAAAGCAGCCTCCATGTTCCTCACTCCAAGAAACCTATACCAGCCAAGCAATGCTTTTTCTTCAGAGTGCTGAGTTTCAGCTGCATTGCCTACCCTCTCTACTCCACATATTAATAATGCTAATCTTTTCTCTTTGTTGCTGCTTCCTGCAGTGGCTACATCACTGACTCTTTGCATTCCTCTTTTTTTTTTTTTTAATTCAAGAATAATTGCAACAGTGTGTTGGTTTCTGCCACATATCAACATGGATCAACCACAGGCTGTCCCCTCCCTTGTAAGCCTCCCTCCAGCATTATTCTTTTACTTTTTACAAAGTAACAACTTTATATGTAGTTAATAATTATTTGTCTTGAGTTCACCCTGTTTATATGATTTGTGTGATTTCTATCTCTTAAAGCATCCTGACTGATAGAAACACTGATCCAGCTGTCAAGAGAATTTATCTATTTGTCTTTACCATATAATGAGATGTCCTGTCCTGAAGCATATGTGATTTCAAAGTCAGGTTAAGCAGAGTTCTAACTGGGTTCCATCACTTTCTTTTGACTGATTGGGGATTTGTGCCTTACAAGATTGGGGGAAAAGTTATTTTAATCTTTCTAAGTTTCAGTCTCTTCAACTAAAAGTAAACCTACTTGTAGGTTTGTAAGGATTAAATGAGATAATGTTTGAAAATGATGTAGGATGTGCTTAATAAAGGATACAGATGATGATTGTAATAAAAATGGTGATAAAACACATTGCTAAGTTTCAGTTCCTTAGCAGTGAAAGTTTTGTACTTAGCTTACCTGCCTTTTTTTAGGCCTAAAATTCTGAAATCTAGACGTATCAAGTGATACATCAAGGTTATAAAATCAGTGACAAGTAATAAACTATTGATTATAGCTGGAGTCTTGGAACATGCTCACCTTCTAGAATTTCCAAAATAATGTATCATTTCAAGATTATCATTCCAAAGTGAAGAACTAAAGAGCCTCTTGATGAAAGTGAAAGAAGAGAGTGAAAAAGTTGGCTTAAAACTCAACATTCAGAAAACTAAGATCATGGCATCTGGTCCCATCACTTCATGGCAAACAGAAGGGGAAACAGTGGAAACAGTGACAGGCTTTATTTTGGGAGGCTCCAAAATCACAGCAGATGGTGACTGCAGCCATGAAATTAAAAGATGCTTGCTCTTTAGAAGAAAAGCTATGGCCAACCTAGACAGTATGTTAAAAAGCAGAGACATTACTTTGCCAACAAAGGTCCATCTCGTCAAAGCTATGGTTTTTCCAGTAGTCATGTATGTATGTGAGAGAGCTGAGTGCTGAAGAACTGATGCTTTTGAACTGTGTGTTAGAGAAGACTCTTGAGAGTCCCTTGGACTGCAAGGAGATCCAACCAGTCCATCCTAAAGGAAATCAGTCCTGGGTGTTCATTGGAAGGACTGATGCTGAAGCTGAAACTCCAATATTTTGGCCACCTGATGCAAAGAACTGATGCATTGGAAAAGACCCTGATGCTGGGAAAGAATAAATGCAGGAGGAGAAGGGGATGACAGAGGATGAGATGGTTGGATGGCATCACCGACTCAATGGACATGAGCTTGAGTAAGCTCTGGGAGTTGGTGATGGACAGGGAAGCCTGACATGCTGCCATGGGTTGCAAAGAGTTGGACACGACTGAGCAACTGAACTGAACTATGAAGTTAAAACACCAACTGACATAATATCAAGGATTGTGATTTGAGTGGGAAAGTAACAGTCAGTGATGAAATGTATATATTAAAAAAGAACATTCTGCATTAACAATAAGAGAAGTTAGCCCAGAGGAAACTTACATCCATATGTAGCATGCAGATGCGTCTTTCTTCAGAGAAACAGTAGAGTATGTTGTGTAAATCATGGACTTGGCATCAGCTTGCCTGGGCTCAAAGCCGTATGATTTGGTAGTTATGTGAACTTTGACTATATACGTGATTTCATTGTGTCTCAGGTCCCTCATTTATAAATGAGGATAGTAATTCCTGACTCCTGGCTTTAAATGAGCTATTACAAATAAAGCACTTAGAATATTGTCTTTCATGTTAAAAAGTTTTGCATTTTATGAAATTTAATACTCACATAGTAATGTGTTACCAGAATGACTTCAAGTTCTTCCCCCATACTTTTTGTGCTATAAAAAAGTGTAGCTTTAGTTTATAGGAGTTTCAAGTAATTGCTTTGACTACACGCAATTTATAAAACACAAGGCTGCCACGTTAAAGGCCATTGCCACTTTGCTAACATGTCCTGGCATCACACTGTAATAATTCTGAATTATATGGGATTGTAATTACATGTGATGTTTTCATCAATAGATAAATTCTGTGGTGTAATTAAAACACATATTTAGGCTGAATTAGGGTGTGAGGAATTGGCTGGTCCATTAACTTGGCCGGGTGCAAATTATTTCTTATCCTTCCTATTTCTTACCTTTTTCTTGAGATTTTCTATATAATGTCCTTTAGCTAAAAAGTAATCTACTCTCATAAAGAGGATATTGATCACAGAAATGCTTCCACTGTGAAGAAAACAATACGAATGAAATACTTAGAGAATGGTGAGTTATAGCATAAGGAAAATACAACCAATTGATTTGGCCACCAAAAATGAATTGGAACTGAATACTCACTTCTCTTTGGGAAGGTAGTTGATCTTAGCTTAGTCACAAAAAGGAAGACAGTGATAAAAGATGGGGGAAAAAAGAGCTGAGATGAGTTTTTCCAAAGCACAGAAGTAGGTAAAGTTGATTGATAGCTTGTGTTACTCTCAGTGTAAGGCTCCATAAATATAATTAAATTAAAAGCGAAGAGCTGCTTTGGAATTTTCTCATCACTCCTCAAAATCATAAGGGAGTCTGTTAACAAAGCTGCTTTCTCACACACCAGAAAGTTCAAAGGAATTGAAACAAATAAGGCCAGAGTCATGAGACTGTCTTACTCTTTTGTCTTCATTATATTTCATCAAGTCTCTGGTACAAAGCATGTGAGTAACAATAGAAAGACCACACTGCATATGAGTAAGACTCTCACAGTCTTTATCTGAATTTGGATTTAACTTAAGAAATGTATATATCAGTTAGATATTAAACTCCCTGTATTTATGCAAAACAACACCAATTGAACTCTTACTATGTTCTAAGCTAGGTACTATGCATAGAAAATAAGACAATATGACTTCAGAATATTTATATATTTTTAAATGAAGCCAGTTGTAATTTCTTAGAATTATATGTATCTTTGCCCTTAGATATAATAAAACTATGTGTAGAAGAATAGAATATGGAAATAAATCAAAATGACAATATATGGGGGAAATGCACGGGTGTTCAGTGACTGCTCACTAGTGTCACTCAATGGTGTGGTGAAAACTTCAGAAAAGTACTGTGATTTTAGAATGAGTTAAAGTATGTAGAAATATGGATAACAGTCATCTCATTGTACACTCTGGGCTAAGAACACATCCACGTTATCCATCCAATTCTACATCTCTTACTTTAAGAAGAATCATGGCAGCATATAATGTATATAATTACAACAATAAACTCAGAAAAATTTAAGAAACTTGTGAATGGTAGAAATGTGCATTCTAATATTCTTGGCCTATATGGAAGAAGAATCAAGCTTTATTGGCTCTTGAGAGCAGATAAGGAACAATGCGGGGAAGTTATACATGGTAATGAATGTTAAGCTTAGACAGAGTTTCAGGATTGAGGCAACACTTCTGCTTCTGGGACAGATGATAGCTTGTAGATAATTTCCCTCCGCTAAAGAGAATCTCATCCAAGCACTTGTACCCTCCCTGAGTACAGTCCAGATCTAATGGATGATTGATGGGGGAGAGTAGAATTCCACCATCTTCCTCTGCTCAAGGCAGGGCAATTTAAAAGTGCCAGTTCCAGGCCTCCACTAGGGATCAACAGCAACTACGACTAAACTTAACTACCCCCCAGTTCCTTCATTTCCCCAGAAGCATGAATTTAACATCTTGCAATAATGGGAAATTCTCTACTAAATTGGTCTGGCACATCAAAATTCATCCACACAAGTACTCTCCATGTATTTACACATTTTAAATTATCAAAATCTTATAATTGTGAGTGGAAAGATCTTGGAGATCTATTCTTTCTAGGTTTGCTTATGTAAGTGATTTCTTGAGATATACTTGGACCATGAATTTGTTTCTAGTTATAGGACTTCACTTTCACTTTTCACTTTCATGCATTGGAGAAGGAAGTGGCAACCCACTAAAGTGTTCTTGCCTGGAGAATCCCAGGGATGGAGGAGCCTGATGGGCTGCCGTCTATGGGGTCACACAGAGTCGGACACGACTGAAGTGACTTAGCCGCATAGGTCAGGAGACAGCAAAAGGGGTTTGTGTAGAACTTGGAACAATTAGTTTTTCCATGGGGCTGTTTTCCACAGACATGTTGGCTGGTTCTTCCTGATATTTTAGATCAAAGTCTTGGGTTGATAAATCTGATTGGTGGTAGCTGGACCAAATGATCATACTCTCACTACAAAGGAGGTTGAAAAGGCAAGTATCCATCCTTTTTATCTTCAAAAGTAGGAATCAAGCCATGAGAAGGGGTTCAAAATCTGGGCAGCAAAAGTAAGCTGTTCAGATTACAACTGACTCAATGGTAGTCAGTGTTTGTGGTGGATCTGGTTGTTCTATGGTGTCTTATGCCAAATCACAGCAGTCATCTCTAGAAATGCAGAATGATGTCCCAGTCATATTCTTTTCCCTCAACTGTGGGGTGTTTTTTATTTATTTAATCTTATTTTTATATTGTTGTTGCTATTGCCCCATCAGAAAATGAAAACTTGACTATGCAACACAGTTCATTAGGCAACATGGACAAATTGTATTTGCCCCTCTAATGCCTAAATGTTAAAATTCCCAGACAGTTCCATTATCAGACACCATGGTCTTTAGGAGATGAAGCCGCTGAATGTCCTAAAGGCACAAGCAAGTTGCAACAAGTGGCTCATATGACTCAAGAACATATGACTCCTAACATATTTATATCTGATCCATATTCAAAGACTCGAGAGTTCTCTCTGAATATTTATCTGAGGGAAAGTGTTGAAACCTCATTTACACATAGGTCTACACAACATTTTGTCACCAGCCCTGGAAGACAGAAGGGAGGTAGTCAAGCCCCACACAGTGGTGACCCTGGAAAATTGTGGGAAAGGGAAATCCTTCTTGAGATCAGACCTTGAAATTGTGCTACCCTTTTAAAAAAAGATGTTTGGTCCAAATTATGGATCTATAATATTTTGTGACCAGTTATGAAAATGAAGAATAAAACATTTGTTTTGCCTTTCTTCTGCTTCAAGTTATACACATGTATTTAATTTCCTCTCATTCTTTATATTTCATGGGAGGTGTGTTTTCAGTTATAAAACTTATGACTCAAATAACACAGCCTATTTTTGAGAGATTATTATATTCTTGGGTGAATTCATGATATTACTGAGAGTTGCTGAATGTGGAGCTAGAGGCAACCACAGAATGGTTGTTGACCCTTTGGGGAAGGATAAGAGCATTTTTTTCTTTGCATTATGTGAAAAAGTTGAATCTTGCTACGTGGAAACTTTTTAAGTTCAAAGGTAGAAAGAATGGAGTACTGGGGAGTCAAAAGAGTATATTCTAGTGGAAATTCATTATTCCTTTTGGTTTTACAGCTCTAATCTCATTATTTGGAGCTATTCTCACTTTTTAGCATGTAGTCTGCTTTCTATCATATAAACTAATATGTCTTACATCTATTTTCCCAGCTAACCTTGCAATTAAAGACACAGGCAGTATAATCAAGTTTCTGACAATCATATCCACTCACCCAGATTCTACTTTGACAGGTAGTGAGGGGATAAAATCAGTTGTTTGTAGAACTCCTTTGGACAGAATTGATGGCAGAGATTGCAGCTACATTCAATTTGCTGGGTCTGCAGTAGCGTCATAGATTGTCACCAGGTCCTGTGTTCCTGTGATAGATTAGGACATATAGCCTGAAGTTTCTGATCACTAGTGAAGGTGGCAATCATGTCTCACTGGACTAGTTCTGTATTGAGGGTTGAGGCAATGTTTTTGCCCAAGCAGATTCCAAGCCTGTTTATTGGTCCCTCCTAAAAAATTTACATATATACAGTGGAAGTTTCCCAGAGTATGTTTCAATTGTTTGCTCTTTAGATTTCTCTAATATTCCACCAAATATTTGGAACAAACATATAGACATAATTGGAAGGTCATTGGTTAGCCTATATTATGATGAGTAAAGCAGCCTACTTGAAATATGAAAACTCTAACCCAGCAATTCTTCGATAAATCCAGGAACATACACTAAAGGATATTCTCTCCTATTCTTGCCTGGTTTATCTCTAAAACTAGTAGTTCTACAAGAAGACATGAGTTGCATACAAGTAAGTCCTGTTGTATATGCTGGTGAAGGAGAACAATACTGTGAGGGAAGAATCTCTTCAGTCCTTTCTCTGACTAGGTGAGGTCCCTTTTCCATCTACTTTCTTGGCACTACATTTCTCCTTATCTGATTGTGACCATATTTCGGTTTATTTTTAAAACTTTCTGTCTTCCCCCACCAGAATGTATAATGCATGAGGGCAGAAAGTTTATCTCTGGTATCTTCAGTGTCTAAAGCAAAGTTTTGCACAGAATAGGTATTAAATAAATACCTGCTGAGTAACTGAATAAATGAATCTATATTTGAAATAATGTATCTCTGCTAAAGGAAAATAAAAATATCAAGAGACAAAGATGAGGAAATTAGTTCAAAAATAATTGAAATTATTTTTCAATGGTGAAATTAGTTCAAAAATAAAGATGGTGAAATTAGCTGGATGGCATCACTGACTTGATGGACATGAGTCTGAGTGAACTCCAGGAGTTGGTGATGGACAGGGAGGCCTGGCGTGCTGCGATTCATGGAGTCGCAAAGAGTAGGACATGACTGAGCGACTGAACTGAACTGACTGAACTGAAATTAGTTCAAAAATAAAGATGAGAAAAAATATAATAGGGCATAAAAATTACTCTTAAAAGTATCAGATATTATGGGAGCTGATGCTATGGACCCTATATTCTCTATTTCAGCATCTGTCTGCCCTTGAAATAACTTCTAGTCTACCACTGAGTGTGTGTTTGTGTTTGTGTGTGTATGTGTGTGTGTGTATATATATATATATATATATATATATATATATAAAATAGTTGCACCGGTTGCTGCAAGAAATGAATTGTTTTCAGTTCTAATACTTAGAATGAAAAAAGATACAATGGACTTATGCAAAAATAGATATAAGTGGTTATGAAATGACATGTTACCTTGTAATTACTCCATCTTGTGGATGGCCTGAATATAAGAAATGTAATTGCAATGTGATAAAGAGAGTGATATCATTTCTTTCTTGTTCATCTTTGCCTTTGAAGATATGCATGAGCTGCTAATGAATGAGTGACTCTGGACCTGAACAATGAGAGCCACAGAATGAACAACATCCCCGAGCAAGTCATGCTACCAGGTACAGTTTTTCCGTTTTCTCTTGATCACTCTACTGTGTAATTAATGGATAAAGCTCCTAAAGCATGGAGCATAAACATGGAAAATATTTTATGTGTGTCCTAGCATTACATGATCTCTCCCTTTCCAGAAAAAAATCAAGATAAAACAAAACACCCCATGTAGACTTCCTAGCTTATTTAAAGCAGTAGAATTGATGTTTTTCAGAAAAATCACATTTTATATCGTAATAGGCTATGATATACGGCAAATGGCGAATGCCTTCACATTTCTCAGGTAATCATTAAAAATAGGACTGTGGCCATGCTAATTACTGTATAATGGAAGAGACAAACTCAAGAATGGTGATGGCAATGATAATTTCCAGGAATTTTCTTCCATCTCTTCATCCTGAATGCTTCTTGAGGATACACAGTCAAATCTAATACAAATATTTATAGAATACTTTCTATGTATTGGGTTGGCCAAAAGTTTAGTTTTGGTTTTTCTGTAAGCTATATGTGATATTTTCAAGCTCTGAAAATTTTATCTGCCACCCAACCCACTGCGTGATCCTAGTATTGCTGGTAAGTGCACAAGGCTGATCTTGCGTGAGACTTTTGAAGTTGGGAGAAGTCTTTCTCAAGTTTCTACATTCAGTGCCATATTTGAAATACCAAACTTCCAAATAACTATAGAGACAATTGGGGGAAAATTCACTAATATTTAAGATCATCAGTAGACAAATGCATTTAAAATTTTTTTAATTTAGAGAAAATAATATTTGTAAATTCTCAGAACAAAGTTTTTAAATTACTACTATAGTTTCTCCTGGACTTAGATAAGCAAAAGACCCTGTGCTTTTTGCTTGAATAGGCCAACTCTACAAGGAAGACTTGACAGTACTTTCTTTTCTTAGAGGCAGTGTTTATAGTATTATTTCTAGAGATGAAATCATATGTGTTAATTTCTATTTGGAGATATTCTTGAATTGCAAGTACAGAGAAGTAGAAGCTTCATTTTTTATTTCTCAAGGATAGGATGTTGAAATTTTCTCATTTAATTTCTGAAATTGAGTACATTTTGGATCAGTATGTATATTTAATGTGGCCGAAGTTGTTTCTCTCCAAAACTATTATTAGATCAATAAAGTATTTTATAATTGAGCATGTTTTAGAATCAAGGAAATGTGGTATATAGATAGCAGCCAAAAATGTACTTCATATAATTGGATGATTAACCTGAAATGTCCTTTCACTCATAAAACCACTTTTAGTTCTGGGTTACAAATCAGTACTTAACATGGAAGGCTTATAGGGAGTCAGAAAATCTCTGGGCATTTCACTTTCTATTCTGCTGTGGTTGAACCTGATAGGGGTCAGACTAGCACGTTAATGTTTGCAGCTTTTGTCCAAAACTGGACTGCACCCTCTTCCGTGCTCTATCTACATTGAATCATGGCTTTATTCTAATCTTCTTATGAACTGGTTCTTTTTCATGTTGCCTAAACTTATGACTTTGGAATATTAATATTGAACTGATATCTCTGATTTCAGAATTACTGATATTTGTGATCTCCCTAATATCTAGACATCAATTATTCAAAGCACTATCATTCGCATATCTGTAAACTTTTACAATCTGCAATTGTACTGAACAGGCATGTCTCCTGTCCAGATTCAATTTCTTACAATGTACTCTTCGTCTTGTTCTCTCAAGGTAAGCCCCAGTCCTCTTTGGGTTTACTGTGATGTAAGCATATACTTCGGAGAAGGCAATGGCACCCCACTCCAGTATTCTTGCCTGGAAAATCCCACAGACAGAGGAGCCTGGTAGGCTGCAGTCCATGGAGTCGCTAAGAGTCGGACATGACTGAGCGACTTCCCTTTCACTTTTCACTTTCATGCATTGGAGAAGGAAATGGCACCCCACTCCAGTGTTCTTGCCTGGAGAATCCCAGGGACGGGGGAGCCTGGTGGGCTGCCGTCTATGGGGTCGCAGAGAGTCGGACACGACTGAAGTGACTTAGCAGCAGTATCAGCAGCAAGCATATACTTAAATTAGAGTTTAATAAGGAATATCGAAAAGACCACTATTTTATTCCTCTACTAGGATCCTTTCAGAGAAGGCAATGGCACCCCACTCCAGTACTCTTGCCTGGAAAATCCCATGGATGGAGAAGTCTGGTGGGCTGCAGTCCATGGGGTCGCTAAGAGTCGGACACGACTGAGCAACTTCCCTTTCACTTTCATGCATTGGAGAAGGAAATGGCAACCCACTGCAGTGTTCTTGCCTGGAGAATCCTAGGGATGGCGGAGCCTGGTCGGCTGCCGTCTCTGGGGTCGCACAGAGTCGGACACGAAAGCGACTTAGCAGCAGTAGCAGCAGGATCCTTTGGGATCCAAAGGCTGGCAGCCAAATATATATATATACCTCCCTTTACTTTCCCCTCAAGCAGAAATTTGGGGAAATCCTTTGGAAACATTACCAATCCTTTAAAAAAGAATTAATGAGAGTAATGTTGGGGGTTTCTCAATGAGGTGGACCAGTCAGGTCCTGTTAGAGCAAAGATAGTAGGCATGAAAGGAGCCTATTCAAGCTGAAATATGAGTGAATATCCAGTGATTGCTGAATTGAGGAAAGCATTTACAATAAAAATCAGAAACACAAAGAGAAAAAGATCAACTAAAATTTGAGAGACTTTGGAGGAAGAGAAAAAATTTAAATATACCATCAGTAACAGAGTCAGAAAGATAAAGGATGATATTGACTCCATAACATTATAACAAGATGGTAGGAAAAAAGGATCATCCTAGAAATATAAAAGAGACTCTTGGAAATTAAATACATGACAGCAGAAAATAAAAGCTCTTATAGGGTTTAGAGAGAAAAGGAAAGATATATCTTAAGATAAAAAAATAATTAGCAACAGAAAACAGAAAAGATAAGAAAATTAGAGGACTTATATAATAGGCTTAACTTCTAAATAAGAATTCTAGAAAGAGTTGCATACAAAAATAATACAAATATTATCACATTATTTATTGAAATTTCTCAAGAAAGAATAATTTCTAAATTTATAGGGCCAATTTCAATATCCTATAAAAATAATTAATATATAACTACAACAAATTTATTCATGAAATTTTAAAACACTGCAGAAAGAAATGCCTAAATTTCTGTAAAGGGAAAATAAAAAGAACAAGAAAAAGCATAGAATCAATTCCTTAACAGCAGAACTGGAACCCAGAGGTCAATAAAAATGTTTTCAATTTTTTTTTCAGTTCCTCAGTCCCTGATTACATCTTTTTTTTTCCCCTTAAAGAGAATCTAATTTCTACTTAAAAGGCATAGCCTGGTCACTTTCTAAAAAGTCAAACATGAGATAGAATGAGACTGTTTCCAGCCATGGAAGATCTCAACAAATTTTATAATTTAATCTCAACTTCTAATACACCTTTTCCAGGAAGCAAATGAGAAACATTCCACATCAAAAGTTGGAACAACCCAGAGGGGCAGACTCAAGAAAGTAAGGAACAAGAATCCAATACTATTATTAGAAAGAGGTGAGGTGATGTTTACATAACCCAAGGTGAAATGCAAGGAACCTACCCCAGAAAAGCCTATTCAGATCGGAGTAAGTCAGAAACCACCATTTCACTAAAAAAGTAAAAAATAAAGTTGATTGAAGAGAATGAGTTTCATGATATTGAGAGTTTTATAATACTGCGTGGACATGGTTCAAATTGTTACTAAGTACATGGAGAAGAAAATAGAAGTATAAAACGAAAGTGTTATGTCTAGAAAACCCAGCATATGGAGGAAAAGAAAGCAATCATAATATAGTGCGTTACTCTGTGGTGTGGATGTGACTAGCATTGATGTCAACATATTACTATAAATATTATGACAGATTTGGGTTTGAAACCCAACTCTGGAAATTAACTTAGAGTTTGATCAGTGCTACACAAATGTGATAAAAGGACTGATGCTTATCTGTGTTTGGTTATCATAAGAACAAAAATTGAAGAGTAAGCACTTCAAAAAGTTGTCATTTCTAAAAAAAAGTTGTCATGTCTGTGAGATCACATCTGTAATCAGTGGATTTGTCTCACTGAACGGGGTGCAGTTGAATCCAAGTGTTACTAACGAAGCCCGTGCACCACAACCACTGAGCCTGCACTCCACAAGAGAAGCCACTGCAGTAAGAAGCCCACACACCACCGCAAACAGAGCCTCCACTCACTGCAACCAAAGTCCACACGCAGCAGCAGAGACCCACGGTAGCCAAAACATAGCATAAATAAACGAATCTCAGTAAAAAGGAAATGATGCATCTTTTATTTCAGTAGTAATACATCCAGCAGTAATGATAGAAGTTATTTCAAGGAAAGAAGAAGAAATTCTAAATCATACATGGTAAAAGAAGATTCACTGGACATTTTTTCTTTTGGCCAAGAAGTGACACCTCTTTTCTTTCAATAGTATATTAAACAATGATGAGGGAAGTGGCTTCAAAGAAATGAAGACCAAAAGAGGTCAAACTAGTATACTCAGAACTATTATCCCTCATACATTAAATTTATGTTGCAGCTATAATCAGTGATGAAGTGATTTAAAAAAAAAAAAGAGTGTGTTACTGCCCAGATGAATTAGCTACTGAAGCAATTAAACCATCAAAATGTAAGTGGCATTTATATACACAGCATAAAGAAATACATCTAAACCCACAAGAATCCTTTGAAAGAAAGAATATGAAATAAAAAGCTGACAGTAGCAGATGTTCAGAATTTCACACATAAACATTACTGTTTGGCAGGCTTTTTATAATTCAGTTTCCTAAGAATAAAAACACCACAATTACTGAGAAGTTAGTGAACAATTGTATCAAAGCACTTATCTGGAAATTTTCTATGGCAAAGGAGATGACTCAAGTACCTCTTTACAATGAAACTATAACTTTACATATTAAACAAATTGGCTGATGATATAAAATATCAACCTACAGAAAGAAATCTATCAAAGTACTTGATTATAACTTGATGAATTCATAGCATAACACGGTAATTCTTTAGAATTTATGCAATTTAAACATTACAGTAATATAATTGAATAACCTTTTTCAGATCATTTGCTGACAAACATAATGAGCCCTGAATTGTATAAAACAAAGACAGATCACATTTTGAACAAATGTGGTTTGCAGTTTGAATTGTTTGTAGGAGTATATTCCGTGAGGTAGTCTTCAGAATAAGAAGCTTGTACGAGGACTACTGATGAACTACTTTTTTCTCAGAGAAAATATTGCCAAAAACAAAAAACAAAAAAAGTCAGCTGTCAAAAATACTGTTGGTTTAGATGTGAATTATATAAAAGCTATGGTATATTTTAAAATATTCTTTTGATTATATGGTTCAGTTCAGTTCAGCGCAGTCCTGTCCAACTCTTTACGACCCCATGAATCACAGCACGCCAGGCCTCCCTGTCCATCACCAACTCCCGGAGTTTATGCAAACTCATGTCCATCAAGTCGGTGATGCCATCCAGCCATCTCATCCTCTGTCATCCCCCTCTTCTCCTGCCCCCAATCCCTCCCAGCATCAGAGTCTTTTCAATGAGTCAACTCTTCGCATGAGGTGGCCAAAGTATTGGAGTTTCAGCTTCAGCATCAGTCCTTCCAAAGAAATCCCAGGGCTGATCTCCTTCAGAATGGACTGGTTGGATCTCCTTGCAGTCCAAGGGACTCTCAAGAGTCTTCTCCAACACCACAGTTCAAAAGCATCAGTTCTTTGGTGCTCAGCCTTCTTCACAGTCCAACTCTCACATCCATACATGACCACAGGAAAAACCATAGCCTTGACTAGATGGACCCTTGTTGGCAAACTAATGTCTCCGCTTTTGAATATGCTATCTAGGTTGGTCATAACTTTCCTTCCAAGGAGTAAACGTCTTCTAATTTCATGGCTGCAGTCACCATCTGTAGTGATTTTGGAGCCCAGAAAAATAAAGTCTGACACTGTTTCCACTGTTTTCCCATCTATTTGCCATGAAGTGATGGGACCAGATGCCATGATCTTAGTTTTCTGAATGTTGAGCTTTAAGCCAACTTTTTCACTCTCCACTTTCACTTTCATCAAGAGGCTTTTTAGTTCCTCTTCACTTTCTGCCATAAGGATGGTGTCATCTGCATATCTGAGGTTATTGATATTTCTCCTGGCAATCTGGATTCCAGCTTGTGCTTCTTCCAGTCCAGCATTTCTCATATGTACTCTGCATAGAAGTTAAATAAGCAGGGTGACAATATACAGCTTTGACGTACTCCTTTTCCTATTTGGAACCAGTCTGTTGTTACATGTCCAGTTCTAAATGTTACTTCCTGACCTGTATATAGGTTTCTCAAGAGGCATGTCAGGTGGTCTGGTATTCCCAACTCTTTCAGAATTCTCCACAGTTTATAGTGATCCACACAGTCAAAGATTTTGGCATAGTCAATAAAGCAGAAATAGATGTTTTTCTGGAACTCTCTTGCTTTTTCCATGATACAGCAGATGTTGACAATTTGATCTGTTGTTCCTCTCCCTTTTCTAAATCTAGCTTGAACATCTGGAAGTTCGTGGTTCATGTATTGCTGAAGCCTGGCTTGGAGAATTTTGAGCATTACTTTACTAGTGTGTGAGATGAGTGCAATTGTGCGGTAGTTTGAGAATTCTTTGGCATTGCCTTTCTTTGGGATTGGCATGAAAACTGACCTTTTCCAGTCCTGTGGCCACTGCTGAGTTTTCCAGATGTGCTGGCATATTGAGTGCAGCACTTTCACAGCATCATCTTTCAGGATTTGAAATAGCTCAACTGGAATTCTATCACCTCCACTAGCCTTGTTCAGGGGTGGCAGCCAAGAGGAGCTACCCCACCTCTGAGGTCAGGGGTGGCAGCCGAAAGGAGATACCACACGCCTAAGGTCAGGGTGATTATATGGTGGTATGTTGTTAAATCATGTTCAACTCTTTGTGAACCCATAGACTGTGGCCCAAGAGGTTCCTCAGTCCCTGAGATTCTCCAGGCAAGAATTCTGGAGTGGGCTGCCATTTCTTTCTCCATGGTAGTATGTTGCTGCTGCTGCTGCTGCTGCTGCTAAGTCGCTTCAGTTGTGTTCGACTCTGTACAACCCCATAGAAAGCAGCCCACCTGGCTCCCCCATCCCTGGGATTCTCCAGGCAAGAATACTGGAGTGGGTTGCCATTTCCTTCTCCAATGCATGAAAGTGAAAAGTGAAAATGAAGTTGCTCAGTCGACTATTTGTGACTCCATGGACTGCAGCCTACCAGGCTCCTCTGCCCATGGGATTTTGAGTACTGGAGTAGGTTGCCATTGCCTTCTCCATGGTAGTATGTTAGATGATCATAAACAACTGATATTACATGTAGAAATAAGTTGGTTAATTGAGGAAAGTGTTATATTGTGAGTGTTTAAAATTTGGAACAAACTCTAAGTTATTCTTCATGACTATGCAGTTTTATCACAACTTTATAAGGAAGTAAATCAGATGGCCAGAGTTGCTTATCAGCCTATATATCTTGTATTTTAAATTATTTCGTACTTTCCTGAAATGAAGAAAACATGTTTTCAAAAACAGAAAAATCAAGAACACAAACAACAGTTAATATAAACTAGTATCTATAGATTGTTGTGCACATTTCATAATTTAACTATTAAAAATTAAGTGAAAGGACATTTGCAAATAGGTTGTCAATGAATATTTTAACCATTTGATATTCCATTTTGATTTTATTTTCCATCAAAAGGAAATCCATACATAGGAAATTCATGGATCCAGATATCATTTCTTTTATTTAAAGATTATTGTTTTTTTATTTGAAGTAAAATTAACTTACAATATTATGTTTCAAATGTAAAATATAATGATTTAATATTTTTATACATCACAAAGTGGGTACCATGATAAGTCAGGTTAAGAAAAGTCAGTGTACAAACAATGTACAAATACAGTGTATCAAAACAATGTATTTCGATATTACTAACTACATTCCTTATGTTGTACACAGAGTACCGCGACATTTATCTTATAGCCTGAAGTCCATACCTCTTAAGCCCCTTCACCTCTTTTAGCCATATCTCTACCTGCAGCCCCTTTGCTCACCACCAGCTGTTAGGTCTCCCAGAGGTAAGCACTGGTGTTCAAAGCCAGAGCTAGTGAAGGCTCGTCCTCCTAGTGCTCGTCCCCAGGCTGGAGCACCCAGCGTGGGGTCTGAACCCCTCACACTGTAGGCTGGATCTCTGCATTTATGCTGGATCTCTGGTTTACGGGTACATGTGCCAATGGTATGGGTTCTAATTAGACCTTGTGTCTGCTCCTCCTCCCCATCCTTATGAGTTTTTTCCTTCACATCCCTAGTTAGAAGACCTGTCTTGTGAGTCTTCAGGTCGTTGTCAGAGAGTGTTGTTCTATATGCAGTTGTAATAGTGATGTGTCTCTGAGAGGAGATAAGCTCAGAATCTTCCTACTCTACACTCCTGATTCTGCCCTTCCATTGAAAGATAATTTAAACTGAACTATGAGATGAATTTTATAAGATAAATGGATAAACTGGCTACTAATGAGAACTGAAGATACATTCTAAAAATATCACTTGTATCATTTTGGATAAAAGTTAAACATGAATATTCAGAGCTGAAATGTCTTCACCATTTCTATTAACCTAATTCTGTGAGACTGATTACTGAAGCATCATTGAAACTAAACATAGATACACTGAAATATATTAGCCTACACAAATAATGTTGTAATCAATTCAACCTAATAAATTAGCATGTAGAAATCCAGAAATCCATGTGATACTTTGTCACACCAAAAACTTAAAATATTGATATACACATTCTTCATGCAAAAATATGTATAGATATTTAATATGCAGAATTGCTTTTAACTCAAAATTTTTTGTCTACTTAAAACAGAGAAATAAAAATTGTAAATGTAACTGCAACTATATTAATCACCTATACATATATTTCTGATAAACAATATGTGCACTATTTTCTTTTCCCCTATGTGTTATTTATCCTGACTACATCTTTTAAACTGTAGTTTTATGAGTACTGAATCTGACTAAATGGAAAATATATTATTTATATTTTTATTTCATGTTCTTGGTAATTTTCATTATATTTTTATAAAATTTTGGTGCCTGATGAATTGAAAGTAAAAATAGCTGGGCACTTCACCATCAATAATTTGAAAACCACTGTGCTACATTAATAAACCTTTGTGAGCTTCCATTTTCCCATTTATATAGAGAATATAGCAATGCCTGTTTTTCAAGATGATAATTATGACAGCAGGAGGGAGATTCAGAGTAAACTAAAGAATTTTTAGGCTTTTCACAGTCTAATTCCTCTAATGCAGACACCCTTTTCATAACCCATCTTTATAGCTGATCAAATAGATTCTACTACTGATAGCTTACTGCCAGATTCATGATCTCCAAAGAAGATTTAGCTTCAGGACCAGGGACCAGGCTTGATCACTCAAGAGCTTCTGTGTAGCAGAGTTTTATTAAAGTGAGAAAGGGACAGAGAAAGCTTCTGACATAGACATCAGAAGGGGGACAGAGAGTTCCCCCATGCCCAGTGTTAGCAAGGGAGTTATATATGTTTTAAATTAGTTATTACAATATATCAAAAGAATGTCTCAAGGTTGTAAAGATCTTACTAGATCTTTTATATACCACTCCCATAATTTACATTTTAAGATAACAGGATTAGCCAAAAGGTTTTCAGGAAGGGGAAACTGTCCTCAAGCAGGATACATTGGTGTTATATAATCCTCTGTTCAGTTCAGTTCAGTTCAGTTGCTCAGTCATGTCCAACTCTTTGCAATCCCATGAATTGCAGCATGCCAGGCCTCCCTGTCCATCATCAACTCCCAGAGTTTACCCAAACTCATGTCCATCAAGTCAGTGATGCCATCCAGCCATCTCATCCTCTGTCGACACCTTCTCCTCCTGCCCCCAATCCC
This sequence comes from Bos indicus x Bos taurus, assembly GCF_003369695.1. NCBI lineage: Eukaryota > Metazoa > Chordata > Mammalia > Artiodactyla > Bovidae > Bos > Bos indicus x Bos taurus. Next base: position 20,377,000 of record NC_040103.1, on the reverse strand, counting down.
TCCCAGCATCAGGGTCTTTTCCAATGAGTCAACTCTTTGCATGAGGTGGCCAAAGTATTGGAGTTTCAGCTTCTGCATCAGTCCTTCCAATGAACACCCAGGACTGATCTCCTTTAGAATGAGCTGGTTGGATCTCCTTGCAGTCCAAGGGACTCTCAAGAGTCTTCTCCAACACCACAGTTCAAAAGCATCAATTCTTCAGTACTCAGCTTTCTTCACAGTCCAACTCTCACATCCATACATGACCACTGGAAAAACCATAGCCTCGACTAGACGGACCTTTGTTGGCAAAGTAATGTCTCTGCTTTTGAATATGCTATCTAGGTTGGTCATAACTTTCCTTCCAAGGAGCAAGCGTCTTTTAATTTCATGGCTGCAGTCACCATCTGCAGTGATTTTGGAGCCCCAAAAAATAAAGTCTGATACTGTTTCCACTGTTTCCCCATCTATTTGCCATGAAGTGATGGGACTGGATGCCATGATCTTCGTTTTCTGAATGTTGAGCTTTAAGCCAACTTTTCCACTCTCCTCTTTCACTTTCATCAAGAGACTCTTTAGTTCTTCTTTACTTTCTGCCATAAGGGTGGTGTCATCTGCATATCTGAGGTTATTGATATTTTTCCCGGCAATTTTGATTCCAGCTTGTGCTTCATCCAGCCCAGCATTTCTCATGATGTACTCTGCATATAAGTTAAATAGGCAGGGTGACAATATACAGCCTTATTTTACTCCTTTCGCTATTTGGAACCCAGACTGTTGTTCCATGTCCAGTTCTAACTGTTGCTTCTTGACCTGCATACAGATTTCACAGGAGACAGGTCAGGTGGTCTGGTATTCCCATCTCTTTAAGAATTTTCCACGTGATCCACACAGTCAAAGGCTTTGGCTTAGTCAGTAAAGTAGAAGTAGATGTTTTTCGGGAACTCTCTCACTTTTTGATGATCCAGTGGATGTTGGCAATTTGATCTCTGGTTCTTCTGCCTTTTCTAAATCCAGCTTGACCATCTGGAAGTTCACAGTTCACATACTGTTGAAGTATGTGATAAATAATTACTGTTGAAGACAGTTAATACATGATAAATACATACTGTTGAAGTATAGGGATAAATACAAATTACAAATAGAAAGCTTAATTTTCCCTGTTGAAAATAAGAGGATACTCCTCTCTCCCTATTCTTTTTTTTTTTTAATATTTAAAAAACCTTTATTGGAGTATAGTTGCTTTACAATGTTGTGTTAGTTTCTCTGTACAGCAAAATGAATCATCCATACATATACATGTATCCCCTCCTTCTTGGACTTCCTTCCCATTCAGGTCACCACAGTGCATTAAGTGGAGCTTCTTATGATATACAGTATGTTTTCATTAGTTATCTAATTTATATATAGTATCCATAGTGCTTAAAGCACTTCTTAAGGCATAGTAGCTCTATGTCCCCAAGAGGTGTCCCAAAGGAACTAATCTAGAACCACAATCAAAACAAATACAGATACAAATGCAAACCAAAGACTCATTTTTCTTCCTACAATCTATTTCTGAAAGTACTTACTGTAATGCTGTTTTGTCATTTAACTTTTCTAACCATTCCTGATCCTTTTATGCTTCTGATCCTTTACCTTATTTTCAAATACATGATCTTGATCTGACACCTGATTCTACTCCTGTAGTGTTGGCGTTTGCTTCCCTCATTGAATAGCAGTATTACTTGTTCTTTCGATTACATCTGTTTTCTACTGTCATGCTACCTACTGGCTGAGCAGAGATCTACTTTTAGCCCTAGAATGGGAGAACTCTTGCAAAATTTCCAAACAAGAATCAGAAGAGTATTTTTAATAATTATTATAATTGTTTACTAAGAAATAAGGAAATCTAGACATAAATCTAAAATCTCCCAGTTCTTCAGTTGCAAAACCATAGCTAGAAAGCAGGCTTTCACAAGTACAATCAATTCTTTAGTTTATTTGCTTTTCAGTTTTATCTGGAAGGCATAATATGGTTTGCAGAAGCAAATATTTAGATTATATGTATACCCTTCTAAATAGATCTTGGATCAGCTATTCCCTAATGTGTAGGCTGATTTATTTTATTTTGAAAAACCCTGAATTCTTAATAACAAAGCTTAAGAAAATAAAATCACCTCTAGACACAACAGAAAGTCAAAACAACAAAATAAATATTAAATGAAAATGCCTTGAGGTCACAAAGAGTCAGACACAACTTAACAACTGAATAACAACATTGTTTTTAGGAATAACTTGTATATTTGATACTTTAAATATTTCAATGATAAGAAAATGTATCATACTCATACCAAAGTGTCTAGAAAAATACATCCGATTTAAACTTAAATAAGCGATTTAAACTGTTTTTTCTAAATTTATAAACAGCATTGAAACATTTAAGAAAACATAATCAGCTTATTTATAACTTTAGTGACTATTATTTACTTTAGTGCTTTGGAAACTTAGTCTGGTAGTCAAATAATTAAAAAGAAATCAAATATATTAAATTTACAAATAATTGTATAATGTTAATTGGGTTTTGTTAAGTTTCACAATGAGACCAAACATTAATCCAACTTTGTGTACATGAGGCAGCACACACTGAGCTCATTCACAGCAGCTGTGGTACCACCTCATCTGGAACCAAGACACATTTGTTTGCTTACTCAATCTTTTCCATAGGAAATCTAGTCAAATTCAACAACCATTGATTTTTTTTTAAGCATAAATGGAGAGGTCGTATTGTCTACTATGCTATTATATTTTTCTAATTCTTCTGGCTTTAGTTTTCCTGGCTTTTATGGTTTTACACTCTGCCCTTTTTTACACATCATGCTGCTATAACACCTTCTTGCCATATATAGGAATGCTAAAACTAGCTTTGTGGTTTAAAATGACTAATAACTTACACCTGACAGTGAATACTTTTGCACTAGCATTACTTGTTTTGGCTCACTGCATGGATCACTAAGATGTTAGTAATTTGATAACTCAGAATATTTCATTCTATTTTGGGAGCACAGAGGCAGACATCTGAATTAATTGTACTTTTACTTCAAGACAAATTATCATCACTGTCCCATTCATAGTCCATTTTTATTTCATTTGTTAGTTTGGTTTTCTTTTCTTAATTTTGTGTCATTCCCATACTCTACTCTTTCCCCAATTCTAGCTATAAACAACTATTATATATTCTAATATATCTTGCACTCTTTGTATACTCTACTGCAAAATGTTTGTATACTCTACTGCAAAATTGCTGTTATGAACACATATATTATATACATATGTAAACACATATTACAATTTCTTACTATTATATCTCACTGTATATTGGAAGGTACTGTAATACATATGTGTATATTTGTATGTGTGTGTGTATACATTTTTCATTCATTGTCTTACATTATGTTGTTGTTCAGTCTCTCAGTCATCTCCGACTCTTTGTAACCCCATGGGCTGTGACACAACAGGCTTCCCTGTCCTTCACTAGCTCCCGGAGTTTGCTCAAATAGATGCCCACCGAGTCCATGATGCATCTAACCATGTGATCATCACCCGCCCCCTTCTCTTTTGCCTTCAATCTTTCCCAGCATCAGGGTGTTTTCCAATGAGTTGGCTCTTAACATCAGGTGGCCAAAGTATTGGAGCTACAGCAACAGTCCTCCAAATGAATATTCGGGGTTGATTTCCCTTAGGATTGACTGATTTGATCCCCTTGCTGTTCAAAGGACTCTCAAGAGTCTTCTCTAACACCACAGTTCAAAAGCATCAGTTCTTCGGTAGTCAGCCTTCTTTATGTTCCAACTGTAACATGTGTACATGACTACTGGAAAAACTGTACCTTTACTATCTGGACCTTTGTTGGCAAAGTGATATCTTTGCTTTTTAATATGCTGTCTAGGTTTAACATAGCTTTCCTTCGAAGGAGCAAAAATCTTTTAATTTCATGGCTGCAGTCACCATCCATAGTGAATTTGGGGCCCAGAAAATAAAATTTGTCACTGTTTCTAGTTTTTCCCCTTCTATTCATCATAAAGTGATGGGACTAGATGACATGATCTTAGTTTTATGAATGTTGACTTTTCAGCCAGCTTTTTCACTCTCCTCTTTCACCTTCATCAAGAGGCTCTTTAGTTTCTCTTCATTGTCTGCCATTAGAGTAGTATCATCTGGATATCTGAGGTTGTTGATATTTTCCTTGGCAATCATGATTCCAGTTTGTAATTCATCTAGTCCAGCATTTTGCATGATGTACTCTGCATATAACTTAAATAAACAGGTTGACAATATACAGCTTTTATGTACTCCTTTCCCAAATTTGAACCAGTCAGTTGTTCCATGTAAGGTTCTAACTGTTGCTTCCTGACCCACATACAGGTGTATCAGGAGACAGGTAAGGTAGTCTGGTACTCCCATTTTTTAAGAATTCTCTGCAGCTTGTTGTGATCCACACAGTCAAAGGCTTTAGCGTAGTCAGTGAAGCAGAAGTAGATGTTTTTCTGGAATTCCCTGGCTTTCTCTATGATCCAAAGAATGTTGGCAATTTGATCTGTTTCCTCTGCCTTTTCTAAATCCAGCTTATATGTCAAGATTATATATTGTCACCCTGTTTATTTAACTTATATGAAAAGTATATCATGTGAAATGCTGGGCTGGATGAAGAACAAGCTGGAATCAAGATTGCCAGGAGAAATAGCAATAACCTCAGATACGCAGATGACACTACCCTTATGGCAGAAAGTAAAGAAGAATTAAAGAGTCTCTTGATGAAAGTGAAAGAGGAGAGTGAAAAGGTTGGCTTATAACTCAATATTCAGAAAACTAAGATCATGGCATCCGGTCCCATCACTTCATGGGAAATAGATGGGCAAACAATGGAAACACTGACAGACTTTATTTTCTTGGGCTCCAAAATCACTGCAGATGGTGACTGCAAACTTGCTCCTTGGAAGAAAAGCTATGACCAACCTAGACAGCATATTAAAAAGCAGAGACATTACTTTGCCAACAAAGGTCCGTCTAGTCAAAGCTATGTTTTTTTCCAGTAGTCATGTATGGATGTGAGAATTGGACAATAAAAAAAGCTGAGCACTGAAGAATTGATGCTTTTGAACTGTGTGTTGGAGAAAACTCTTGAGAGTCCCTTGGACTGCAAGGAGATCAAACCAGTCAATCCTAAAGGAAATCAATCCTGAATATTCATTGGAAGGACTGATGTTGAAGCTGAAACTTCAATACTCTGGCCACCTGATGCGAAGAACTGACTCATTGGAAAAGACATTGATGCTGGGAAAGATTGAAGGTGGGAGGATAAGGGGACAACAGAGGATGAGATGATTGGATGGCATCACCAACTCAATGGACATGAGTTTGAGCAAACTCTGGGAGTTGGCGATGGACAAGGAAGCCTGGCATGCTGCAGTCCATGTGGTTGCAAAGAGTCGGACATGACCGAACAACTCAACTGAACTTATTCTAGATGGATGGTTGCTGATATAAAAAAATAAAATATAGGTTTTGCGTCTATCTTGCATCTTGCAAAATTATTTTAATATCTTATTTCATGAAAGTTTGCATTGTTTTATTGACTTTGCCAGGTAGATGATTCAATCACCTGCAAATAATGGCAGTTTTATATTCTTCTTTTTCTTCCTTTTTTCCTTTTCTTGTTGTATTGTCCACTCTCGACTATACTTATAGATATACAGATAGCACAGAACCGGTGGCTCCCATGGTAAAGTGTATGCCTGCAATACAGGAGACCCAGGCTCGATCCCTGAGTTGGGAAGATCCCCTGGAGAAGGAAATGGCAACCCACTCCAGTACTCTTGCCTGGAAAATTCCGTGGACAGAGGAGCCTTGTAGGCTATAGTCCATGGGGTCACAAAGAGTCAGACACGACTGAGTGACTTCACTTCACTTCATATTATACCTTGGCAAACTTTTATCTGGTCCCAATATTAAAAAGAATGCATTCGTGTTTCCAATCTGAGATGATGAATTTCATGCCAAAGTTTCTAGTGAAGGAGTACAGAAAACTCAAATGAATAAGTGATGCTCATGAAGTGGAAGTAGGGGCTGAAAGTGAGAAGTATCCTAAATTTCACATGAGGGAGAGTAGTTTTTGTGTTAATTTGGAAAAAAAAAAAAAAAACAATTATCTGGGACATTGATGGAACAACAACAAAAAAATGTTTATGATACTCCTATGGCTCCTTGACATGTGGAGTTAAAATGTTAGTATCATTTTAGTCCTCGAGCAGATAATTTGTGGGCTTGTATTACTCATTTTGTTGTTGTTGTTCAGTTGCTGAGTTGTGTCTGACTCATTGTGACCCCATGAACTGCAGCACGCCAGGCTTCCCCATTCTTCACTTTCTCCCTTAATTTGTTCAAATTGGAGTGCTACGGTCCATGGGGTTTCAAAGAGCCAGACACGACTGAGCAACTGAACTGAACTAGAAAGGTATTATTGTGCATGAAATTAATTGGGGGGCATTTTGAGGTGCCCTTATTACTCTATTTTCACCATATTTTATTGAAGTATAAATTTGCAAAATTGTGTTAGTTTTAGGTATACAGCAAAGTGATTCCTTTTTTTTTCTTTTGTTTAATTAATTTATTTTAATTAGAGGCTAATTACTTTACAATATTATATTGGTTTTTCCATACATCAACATGAATCATTTTTAAATATATATATATGTGTGTGTGCATATATATGTGTGTGTGTTTATGCTTAGTCACTCGGTCATGTCTGACTCTTTGTGACCCATGGACTGTAGCCTACCAGGCTCCTCTGTCCATGCGGATTCTCCAAGCAAGAATACTGCAGTAGGTTGCCATACCCTCCTCCAGGGGATCTTCCCAACCCTGGGACTGAACCCAGGTCTCTTGAATTGTAGGCAGATTCCTTACTGTCTGAGCCACCAGGGAAGCCCAAGAATACTGGAGTGGGTAGCGTATCCCTTCTCCAGGGAATCTTTCCAACCCAGGAATTGAACTGGGGTCTCCTGCATTGCAGGTGGATTGTTTACCAGCTGAGCTGTACATATATATTTACTCTTTTTTCAGATTACTTTACATCATAGGTTATTACAAGATATTTAATAAACTTCCCTCTGCATCTATTTCCATCAGCAATATTGGCCATAATTTTCTTGGCAATTATTATTGGCAAAAATTATTGGCAATAATTTTCTTTTTTGTGTGTGATATCTTTGTCTGGTTTTGGTATCAGGGTGATGGCACAATCATAGAATAAGTTTGGGAGTGTACCTTCATCTGCAACTTTTGGGAACAGTTTCAGAAGTATAGTTGTTAACCTCCTCTAAATGTTTGGTAGAATTCACCTGTGAAGTCGCTTGACCCTGGACTTTCGTCTGTTGGGAGTTTTTAAACTGTTATACTAATTCAACTTTCAGTAACAGTAATTGGTCTATTCATATTTTTTATTTCTTCCTGGGTCAGTCTTGGGAAATTGTACCTTTCTAAGAATTTATCCGCCTTCTCCAGGGTGTCCATTTTATTGGCATAGAGCCATTCATGGTAATATCATGATCCTTTGTGATTCTTTGGAGTCAGTTGCAACTTCTCCTTTTTCATTTCTAATTCTGTTGATTTGGGCCTTCTCCCTTTTTTTCTTTTCTGGCTAAAAGTATATCATTCTTTTTTCAGCTTTTCAAAGAACCAGCTTCTGTATCATTGATCTTTGCTATTGTTTTCTTAGCGTATGCCTCATTTATTTCTGCTCTGATTTTTATGATTTCTTGGCTCTACTAACTTTGGGTTTTGTTTTTCTTCTTTCTTGAGTTGCTTCAGTTATACAATTAACTTCTTTGATATGTTTCTTGTTTCCTGGGGTAAGCTTGTATTGCTATACACTTCCCCCTTCGAAATGCTTTTGCTGTGTCCCATAGGCTTTGGATTGGCATTGTCATTTGACATTTCATTGTCATTTGTCTCTAAGTTTTGTTTTTTTTTTCCCTCTATGATTTATTCAGTGATCCATTGGTTGGTTAGTGGCATATCATTTAGCCTCCATGTGGCAACATGGTAAAGAATCCACCTGCCAATGTAAAATTCACAGAAGATGCAGATTCAATCCCTGAGTCAGAAAGATCTTCTGGAGTAGGAAATGATAACCTACTTCAATATTCCTGCCTGGAAAATTCCATGGACAGAGGAGCCTGGTGGACTACAGTCCATGGAGATGGCAGTGTTGGATAGGACTGAACATGCACATTTGTGTTTTAGTTTTTCTGCATCTGGTCTTGCCCCCTGGGAGTGTTGCTGGTCTAGAGGCGTGTGAAGGCTTCCTGGTGAGAAGGAACGGTACCTGCCCACTTGTGGGTGGAAGTGGGTCTTGGTCCTCTGGTGGGCAAGGCCATGTTTAGGGCATGGTCTAGAGGTCCCTGTGGGCTCAGGAAGTCTTTAGGCAGTCTGCCTGCTGTTGGTGGGTCCGTGTCCCCACCCAGTTTGCTGTTTGACCTGAAGTGTCCACCAGCACTGAAGCCTGCAGGTTGTTCGGTGGGGCCAGGTCTTAGTGCTAAGATGTCAGCCTCCAGGAGAGCTCATGCAGATGAATGCCCACCCCCCACACTAATATGTCTGCCACCAGTGTTCATGTTGCCAGGGTGAGTCACAGCCACTCACTCCCACCTGCCTGGAGACCCGAAGACCAGCAGGTAGGTCTGGCCCAGGCTCCTGTCAAATTACTGCTTTGCCCTTGGTTCCTGCACACATGAGATTTTGTGTGCAACCTCTAAGAGTAAAGTCTCTCTTTTCCCAGTCCTACAGAGCTCCTGTCATCAAGCCCTGCTGGCCTTTCAAGCCAAATGCTCTGAGCACTCCTCTTCCCAGTGCCAGATCCCCAGGCTGAGGGGCCTGATGTGAAGTTTAGACACTCACTCCTTTAAGTCTTTAGTTTTAGAAGTTTCTTATCTGGTGGTTTCTAGTCTTTTTCATCAAAGGTTTTTCTGTAGTTATTTGTGATTTGAGTGTATTCATCAGAGGAAGTGAATTTAGGGTCCTTTTACTCTGCCGTCTTGGCCACTCTCTCTCATATTACTTATTTTCTTTACTAAATTGATGGCTTAGTAGTAGATAATTTGCTTTTAGATTATTTGATAGGTTTTAGCTTACTATTTCTCACATAGATTTTATAATTCTTACCGTGAATACCTGGACAACTTTCAATGACATAGTAAGAGCTATCTCATTTCCATTTTACAATTGAATTTCTAATTAAAAAGTTTTAGAAAGCTGTACTTAATATGAATAAACCGGTCTCTGTATGTTATCTCTTAAAAAATACATAAGTCCAAACCCAAGTTATTTATGTCTCTGTAAATGTTTGATGTTTATATTGTCTCCATTGAGTTGTGTTCATATATCCCATTATTCTCTATTTTTCTACTCTTCTGTACAGAAATTGGATGCATTTATTATCTTTCACTATCAGGTTTTCTAGAGAAGCATTTATAATCATTTGTGATTTTTAAAAAGGCAGCTATATATTATGATAAACAGTATTGGTAACATTCCCTTATGAAACATTGAAGATGAGATATGAGTAGCATTGTAAATTACTTTATAGTTTTCAAAACATTTACATATTTTAATAAATACTGTAAGCAACTATATATATTACAAATGTGAAATAAAATTATTTCAAATGCAAGTAACAAAATCTCAACTCATAAAAGCATAAATAAGAAAGGGCAATTATTGGAAAGATACTGAATTAGTTTCCAGAGGTGAAAAAAAAAAAAAAAATAAGCTTAGAAACAAAGACCTTTCTGGGGAATCACAGGACCCAAAACCAGACACTTAATGATTGTTAGAACTGTTCTCTCTATGAAAAGCCCTGTCTACAATTGTTATACATGTTTATATGGTTATTATAATTCAGATTTCTTTATTTGCTATATCTTCCTTCTCTTCTGATTGGTTTACAGTGTGTCTCTGATCATAGATGGAAAACTCAATGATTTTTAACTACAGCTGACCATCTAGTCTAGAACTTACCTTGTATATTCTTTAGTTTTGATTTTCCGATTATAAATTTCTTGTTATGTTAACGCTTCAAAATGTAGATTAAGAATTGTATAATCTTAGTTTTAATTACTCTAAACCTATAAACTGATTAATTGGTTGCCAGATTTTTTTTTAAAAGTTGATCAAGGTATTATAACTTGAAAGCATTTATATTGGTACCCAGGTACAGAATTAGAAGTGAGGCCAAGCATTTCTCTCCCTGAAGTCATCGTAGCAACCCTTGTAAAATCTCAGACCTGCTCTCTTTGTTGCCTTAGTACCTCTTTTTAAACATTTTCACAAAAGAATATTTATTAGCAAAACTCTATTTGGTTCATGATTATGTTCATTCAGTTCTACTCAATATTACATATTCATTATTACATTTGCTAAATTAAAACATTTTTTCACTTCATATTTATCACATTTTCTTTTCACAAATGAATTCTAGGCTTCTTATGGTGACAAATATGAGGAGTACTGGTAGTACAGGGGACTGTGTGTTTTGTTTACCCTGAGGAAGTTTCCAGAAAGTGAGGAGATATCATACATTGAATTATGATAAACTAGGTAACATGTTTATTTTGTATTTTTTTGCCTTTCCTTCATTTAGGGGAAAATTCTGAAATCTCATATCATTATACTAACAGGATAAAAATAAAAGAATTTTAAGAATTTGCCTTTAGGTTAAAGGGAAAAATGGGGAACCAAGTTTGTGGAGGGGTTATACAGTGTGGGGTGGTGAACATGGAAATCAATGTAAGAGAAATTCAAAGATAAGGGAGCAACTACAGGGATGTGAAACCATATGTAAAGCGGCTTATCACTCTCCGGTCTTTTTGATGAACACCTTCTTTGGTCTGGCTATCCCTGGTGGCTCAGAGGGTAAAGCGTCTGCCTGCAATGTAGGAGACCGGGGTTTGATCCCTGGGTCAGGAAGATCCCCCGGAGAAGGAAATGGCAACCCACTCCAGTATCCTTGCCTGAAGAATCCCATGGACAGAGGAGCCTGGTGGGCTACAGTCCACGGGATCGCAAAGAGTCGGACACGACTGAGCGACTTCACTTTCACTTTGTTTGGTCTAGACCATTTTTTATCTTTCCTAGCTGATTGACATGGCTACATTGATAGGTATTTGTGATTCTTAGGTATTTCATAATACTGATTTGTTATATTGACTCAAGGGCTTCTCCCTTCTCCGGTGGCTCAGTGGTAAAGAATCCACCTGCAGTGCAGGAAGCATAGGAGACATGGGTTCAGTCCCTGGGTTGCATCAATCACCTGCAGAAGGGAATGGCAACCAAATCCAGTATTCTTGCCTGGAGAATTCCTTGGACAAAGGAGCCTATAAGGCTACAGTCCATAGGGTCACAAAGAGTCAGACACGACAGAAGCAACTTAGCACACACACATATTGATTTATGACCATTTGCTATCTTTGTCCATCATATTTAACTTTGGTTAGCCATAGGTCTGTCAGGTCTTATAATTGGACAACTCTTTGACTTTTGAAGACTTTTAATATACTATTAAAATTCTCTGTGAATTATTATGTTGTTTATCTGGGAAGTGAGGACTGTGTAAGAAGATGGGCTTGTTAGCAGATATTTAGTCCTATCCAAAACATCCTTAAGATATTTGGTACAAACCAAAATGTCCTTGAAATCTGATTCTGTCAAAAATATCCATAAGACATTTAGTCCCTACCAGATGGTTTTGGACAGAACCAAATATCTCCAATACTTTGGCCGCCTGATACAAAGAGCTGACTCATTTGAAAAGACCCTGATGCTGGGAAAGATTAAGGGCAGGATGAGAAGGGGACCGCAGAAGATGAGATGGTTGGCTGGCATCACCGACTCAATGGACATGGGTTTGGGTGGACTCCAGGAGTTGGTGATGGACAGGGAGGCCTGGCATGCTGCAATCCGTGGGATCACAAAGAGTCAGACACGAATGAGCAACTGAACTGAACTGAACTTCTTTGATGAAAAGAAGAGTTTGGGCTTTTGAATTATACATAGATACATGTTATACGTATATATAATATTTGAGGGAGACTTTAGAGGTCTGCTAACCTTTAGAGGATCAGCTAAATAGATCCCTATTTTAGGGATGTTCATGCATCCTGCATGTATGTACAGATGACAAGCTTGAGGCTCAGAGTGGGTCAATATGTTTGTCAAAGATGATACAGTGAAGTAAAAAGACAGCCAGGATTATCCAAGATTAACTTCCAGAAATCTCAGTTTTCCATCCAGGGCTCTCCATTTCTCTCTCTCTCTTTGTCTCATTGTTAGTATTACAAGTAAGATCAGACCTGACGTATGGGAATTCGGTGTCTAGAGGCGGCAAGGAACTTGAGCACAGGTGTGTAGAACATGATAGGAATTTTGAGACAGATTTTCTTTTCTGAAATTACCCAAGAATTTTACTAAGTATTAATAGACTCTCAGTAGGATTCTTCCCAAAGACACACTATTAAAAGAGGAAGGAGCAGTGATGTTCAAATAACCTTTGCTCATTGCATGGTGAGTCAGTGACTTATCCCAAATTTAAGTTTTACATTCTTGTTGGGTATTTAAAAATGAGAGGAGACATTTGAAGATTATTGGAATAAACTGAATAGAGTTTATTACATTGTTATTTTTCTGATAATTGTCAAGCAGTCTACCTGTCCTATAGTCATTCTGAGTGTACTGGGAGAAAAAAGCAACCAAAAGATCATGCAAAAATCAATAGTTTCTTTTTGTGTGTCATCTTATTTATGAGCAAGGTACATATTAGAGGTCAACCAAAGCAGAATTAACATCAGTAGGTTTGCAAATTTTAATTGGGCCTTCTTTGACTACTGCTGAAAAATCCTGATGTCCAGTCCTTTTGAAGTCAAATGAATAAACTGCACATTTTTATGAGGTTAGTAACTTGTCTTCCTCAGGATTGATTTTTCCAAGCATTTTTTTTTAACCTATTGAGTTTAACAGTATGATTTGTAACTGGAGTAACTTTGTATGCATTTTTTTTGGTCATCATTTCTCTTTAGAAGGAAAAGAAATGGGCATATTCCTTCAAAAAGAATGGTTAATTAAATCTCACCAATATTTTCTTTTTTTTCTATATTTTGTGCTATTCCATATCAGTACTACTCTGTGGCTATAAATAGATTATTTTATTTGTTGAGATCCTGCCCTTTTGATCTTTAACCAAGTCCAGAATACTGATTTAGGAAGTATTTCAGAGGTTTTTGTTGGGAAATTCTAAAGATGAATAGAAACTAGAATTTTTTTTTAAAAAAAGCAACTCTACTGACCAAAATTCCCCTGGATTCTTTATATACATTATTTCAATTGATTTTGGTGGGCAAGGGGGACCTGCCTTAGAGCTATCTGACTTCATTTGAAGGTGTTTTACAAATGATGGGTCACCGGTAGTAAGAAGCTGTGCTGACATTCGAAGACACGTGTGTGATAACAAGGCCTACAACCTTTCCATTTTAGTAGACATATCCAAACTGTGTTATCTAATATATTAATGTTTAACATAAAAAATATGTTTCTATTATCCAATAGGGCTGGGTTGGAGTAATCAGTTATAACAGTCTCTTTACTGCTGGCCTTCTCAGAGCGTTTATTTACTTGTAGTCACAGCAAGTGTACCATCAGGGTCTAGGTGCGCACTATTTCATCTGACCCCTGGAACTTCAGCAGGGACTTTTTTTAGAAGCTGTCCTCCCTACTATACTTTGGAAAATATATTAGGGAAACTACCCAAGGAAACCTGCTGGCCCCATGATTATTGCTCCCCAGGCACGACAGATGTTTTCAATCGACACTGAAGCAATGCGAGTTTTTTGAATAGTTCCTTAGTACCCACCTGCAAATCTCATGTACTGTGTGACTAGGAGTAGAATCTGTCATGGAATAAGTCTAAAAGGCTTGCTTAGAAGCTATAAGAAAAAACACTAAACCTATTTGTTTGATTCTTAGATCTTATGAGCTATATTTAATAAACTGGCCAAAGAAGGAATAGTCCTGTGTTTCAGTAATAGTATTTCAATAGTAGTCCTGAAATTATCGACCGAGCTCTTGATGTTATAAACGAGGGCGTGTGCTTGTGCTAAGTCACTTCAGTCATTTCTGACTCTTTGTGAAGCTATGGACCATAGCCCACCAGGTTCCTCTGTCCGTGGGCTTCTCCAGGCCAAAACACTGGAGTGGGGTACTATGCTCTCCTCCATGGGATTTTCCAAACCCAGGGATGGGAAGTCTCTTATGCCTCCTGCATTGGCAGGCAGATTCTTTACCACTAGGGCTACCTAGGATTTCTCAGACTAGGATAATAAAGTCTAACCAAAAGTCATTGAACTTAGTAATATGTTGCTTAGGAAAAAAAACTATATAATTTTTAAATTATAAAGGTACCAAACCCAACAAGAAATAATCAGAAAAATATCTCCGTTTTTGGAGCCCCGTGGTGTTGCCTCACACATACTCAGAAATGTACCCGTCATGCTTTTCCACTAAAGCTGGCTTATCCCGTAACCACACGACACTGGGCACATGTATTCTTCTCCTCTGGCAGTTACCGATTCTCCCCACTTCCTCAGATTCCCTTACTGACCACCTCTCTGATAACTCTCAGATTAATACCGTGGTACAAGACAGCTGAATTCTAAACAACAGGTTGTCTAAATCATTTCCACATTTAAAAATCAGGACAAATCAAGCCCCAGAAAGGAAAGTATCCCATTTTGCTAGATTAATGTTGCCCCTAGTCCTCATTGTCTACCTTTATTGTCTTCTTCCCAGCATGATGGATTGTGAAAAACTTTTCATTTAAGATGTTCGATGTGGCTTGACTCTAGGAACTTGCAAAGGCAACAGAAGTAGACTAGTTTCTGGACTTCTCTAACATTCACGTTAGTCACGTGTAGGACATAAAGTGTGGTTCTAATAAGAAAACACCAATACCAATGCGAGGTAGTTTTGCTTTTTTAATGCTTTGTCTTCCATTATGAACATTATCAGTATTACTTTTCTGTAGTTTTAAAGGTGTCTGTTCTTAAACTCTTATGTGAAAAAGTTTTTTTTTTAAACTGCTTAAATAATAGCGCACACATATGGAAACAACTTTTCTAGAATTCCCTAAGAAGCAGCAATGTCATAGCCCAGGGACGTTTTACATTACATGCATGTGTGTGCTTGGTCATGTATGACTCTTTGTGACCCCAAGGACTGCAAACCCTCCAGGGTCCTCTGTGTGTGGAAATTTTCTAGCAAGAATACTGGAGCGGGTTGCCATTTCCTACTCCAGGGGATCTTCCTGTTCCAGGGATAGAACCTGTGTCTCCTGCACTGATAAGCAGATTCTTTACTGCTGCACCACCAGGGAAGCCCATCCTTCTTATTAAACAAAAACAAATTTTTAGGTTCCATTGACAGGGATTCTGATTTAGGAAGCAGGAGTGCTCTCTGGGAATCTGCATTTTGATGTATCACCAAGTAACTTTGGAACTGGAGATCAAGAAATTCAGTTGTAGAAAATGGAGAATTAAAGTCAATTACTCGAGTCCTGAATAGGAAGAGATGGGAATACCAGACCACCTGACCTGCCTCTTGAGAAATCTATATGTGGGTCAGGAAGCAACAGTTAGAACTGGACGTGGAACAACAGACTGGTTCCAAATAGGAAAAGGAGTATGTCAAGGCTGTATATTGTCACCCTGCTTATTTAACATATATGCAGAGTACATAATGAGAAAAGCTGGGCTGGAAGAAACACAAGCTTGAATCAAGATTGCCAGGAGAAATATCAATAACCTCAGATATGCAGATGACACCACCCTTATGGCAGAAAGTGAATAAGAACTAAAAAGCCTCTTGAAGAAAGTGAAAGAGGACAGTGAAAAAGTTGGCTTAAAGCTCAACATTCAGAAAACGAAGATCATGGCATCCAGTCCCATCACTTCATGGGAAATAGATGGGGAAACAGTGGAAACAGTGTCAGACTATTTTTTTGGGCTCCAAAATCACTGCTGATGGTGATTGCAGTCATGAAATTAAAAGACACTTACTCCTTGGAAGGAAAGTTATGACCAACCTAGATATCATATTCAAAAGCAGAGACATTACTTTGCCAACAAAGGTCCATCTAGTCAAGACTATGGTTTTTCCAGTGGTCATGTATGGATGTGAAAGTTAGACTATGAAGAAAGCTGAGTGCCAAAGAATTGAAGCTTTTGAACTGTGGTGTTGGAGAAGACTCTTGAGAGTCCCTTGGACTGCAAGGAGATCCAACCAGTCCATCCTAAAGGAAATCAGTCCTGGGTGTTCTTTGGAAGGACTGATAGTGAAGCTGAAACTGCAATACTCTGGCCACCTCATGGGAAGAGTTGACTCATTGGAAAAGACTCTGATGCTGGGAGGGATTGGGGGCAAGAGGAGAAGGGGACGACAGAGGATGAGATGGCTGGATGGCATCACGACTTGATGGACATGAGTGTGAGGGAACTCCAGGAGTTGGTGATGGACAGGAAGGCCTGGCATGCTGCAATTCATGGGGTTGCAAAGAGTCGGACACAACTGAGTGGCTGAACTGAACTGAATATGAAGTTTGTGTTTTTTCATATAGGACTATTTGGTACATTTTGAGACAGAGCTTAATTATGTAAAGTTTAAAAATAAAATAAAAAAAATAAAATTGCCAATACTGAAACTGAAAAAAATAAAAATAAAAAATAAAAAGATCTGGAAAAAAAAAAAGTAAAAGTAACAGTATTAAGGGGAACATGTAACTTTTTAATCTGAACCACTGCTATTTAGATGAGTTCCCTACATTTAGGCACTCTCCACAAACAATGGATGGATACTTGTTTTACAGTGCATCTGAAGTGCCTATATTTTGTTGCTTCTACAATTTTTCCATTTTCAAAAATTAATTAACTAAGGAAAAAAAGATTCTTCTCGAACAACAGAAAAAGCATTCTTAGAGAAACCAATACAATGTTATAATTAGACTATGTCTATGGTATCTTGGTTGCTATGCCAACTGCACTTCTCTTTGCCACCCAGTCAATACTAAACACATTGGTGCCAGGTTGCCCTCTCAGCCTCTTTTTTGAGTGAAGCAATGCCCCAACACTAAAAACACTCTTCACTGTAGTTTCTACTGGTATGTCTGTCCATGATTACTTCTCGTGTTTCTCTTGTATGAACAATTCACTTTAACCAAACTGTCCAGTTTTCCCTTTAACATTCACACACATTCCTATGTGTCTTTCCCTTTGCAATTTTCTGGTTGAAATACACTTCTTTGATTTAAGTCTAACTCTTAATTCAAAAGTCATTAAAATCTCAGTATTTTTGTTGAAATATCTTTCAGTTTATTTTTGTAAGATATCTTAGTGAAATTATTTTTATCAGCCATTTAGCATGTAGCTGATGTCCTTCTGGCATCATTTTATGTTGGCATTTATCCTATATAAATATAAGTATATATTATACATTCCAAATATATGTATTATCTTCATATTCAGTCTGTTTATTTGAGGGTAAAGTCATGCCAAACCTTTATTTCCTTTCCTTACTCATTTTGAATCCCAAGTACCATTGCATAGCGTGGAAAAACACTATGCATTGAACAAAACAGTTAGTGTATAATGCTTATATAAAGGAATATGTTTTCTCTTAAAGTTAATGCTTAGATAATATAACTATCTTTATGGAAAAATAACATATTTTTACTTGGGTGAAGCATGAATGATGATCATTCCTAAAATCAACATAATTGTCAGTGTCTTCACAGCCCAGTTGGGAAGATTTATAAAAGAACTATTTGTTTCAACAGCAAATGTTTTCCACTTGAGAAGTGTTAGCAGATCCTGAGGCATAAACATACACATTGGAGCATGAAAAGTTTTCTCTGTGGTTTGTGTGTTGCAGTTGTGGGAGTTGTTGTGGCAGATGACACTTTTGCTTAACAAAAGCTGTTAAAGTTGCTTGGACCCACTGCAAAATTTGGCTATGGATGAAGTTTGTATTTTTTCATATAGGGCTATTTGGTACATTTTGAGACAGAGCTTTTCTCTGTAAACCACTGTAACCCACACTGAGCCAGATGCACAAACTTTTAAAATTCTTTGGAATATTTCAAACTGATTTCATCTGATTGACTTTCAATGAGTTATAGCCATCCAAAGTGTTCTTTAGATCGGTATTAGGAAGAATATCAGCAGGGTTATTCAGAAAGCAAGTACAATGTGGCCAGAGGAGCACTGATGGTGAAATATAAAGCTTGCTTTCAGCAGAAAAAAGTAGGCTACACATAGATCTATCATAGACAAGAATTTGTTGTATGCTTCCAGGGGCAACAGAACAGTATTATTCTTTCAACGGTCTTGGGAGTTTATTAGCAATGTTGAGAAAAACGTATTTTATATATATAAGATATATTTTAAATGATTAGAGTATATGTGTATGACACTTAAAAATTATATGAAAATGAAAATTCTTTACTGTTTATTTTATGATGGAGTATAGTTGATTAACAATGTTGTATTAGTTTCTGGTGTACAGCAGTAATTCAACTATATATACACACACATACATACATACATGTATCGATTGTTTTTTGAATCCTTTTCCCATTTAGGTTGAATTTAAAAAGAGAACATCTTTCTAAATTCTGAAGAAATGATAAGAGATCAAAATGTAAGCCATTTGACTAATTTTTGAAGGCCAAGAAGTAGTAAGTGCAAGTAACAAATATGTGCAATATATATTAATACTTGCTATTTGAGTTTTACTCAGTTTCTTAAGTCCTTAAGACCTATTCAAATGAATATTTAAAAGTACAATACAGTACAGTGTCCCTTTAAGAAAAATTTTTTAAAAATCACACATTTGATTCTTTCCTTAGAAAAAGGAATTGCATTAAAGGAAAAGTGAAAGCAAATCTCTTGAACCTGAAAATACATCACAGTTTGTTCTTACATGATGCTATGTTTATTTTTGCTCCTAAGGAGCAGATGCGTGGAGTCCAGGACATTGCAGGGAGAAAAATTTGCCATCCTAAAATGTATCTCTTTGGCATGTGGATTATATTGAGCTGGAAATAATCAAGACTCAGGAAGAATCTTTGACCTTCCTGCTGACTGCTGAAATACTTTTAGATTAGAGAGCCTCTTCCCAGAATGGAGCTTCCCAGGTGGCGCTAGTGGTAGAGAACCCACCCACCAACGCCAGAGATGCAAGGGACGTGGGTTTGATCCCTGGGTCGGGAAGATCCCCTGCAGAAGGAAATGGCAACCCACTCCAGTATTTTTGCCTAGAGCATCCCATGGACAGAGGAGCCTGGCGGGCTACAGTCCATGGGGTCACAAAGAGTCTGATACGACTCAAGCGACTGAGCGCACACACACACACACACACACACACACACACACACTTCTCAGAATAGAGCTTGTACCAGAGATATGTGACAAGGGGCTAGATGTGGCATGATTTTTATGCTGGCATTTATCATATATAAACATAAGTATATATTATATATGATATGTGATAGGCTAGATGTGGTGGGGGAACTCAAGAGGGCCTGGAGCTTAGACGCTGTCCCACTATCTCCACCTAGCCCAGCAAAAACATTGCAATCATTTGCTTTTCTATCTCCATGTGAATTGTCTTCCCCCTTTGAAGTTCCAAACCACTACCCTGGCAACCTCTTTTGTTTTTAGCTGAAGGTGGTATTTAAGGTGATGGCTTTGGCCATTTTGGCGAGTTATACTCAGTTTTCCTAGGTCTCTTCCTTTTATATAAATGCTATTAAACTTTTGTTTAATTTTCTTCTATTAATTTGTGTCTTGGCAACTTAATTCTTAAGGCAGACAGAAGAACCTAGAAGAGTGGAGGGGGAAACAATGTTTAATCCTGACAGCATAGGTGACAGGGTTCAACATTACTGTCTGAACACTACCCATCCCAGGATGCTGCAGTTAAGACATCCTGGGAAACTGATTAAAGCTGGCAGAAAGTCAAAATTCTTACCCATTCGTCAGTCTCCTGTATCTTTGCCTGCAGGATCAGTTGGAAATAAGAATGGAAAGAGTCCCTTTTTCTATTTCTAAAATTATATTAACAGGAGAAAATATTTGTGGAGCTGGTTCATTAGACTCAGAAACTCTAGGGAAATTTAGTAGAGTACTCTAAGTTTGTTGATTCTTCTTCCTCCCACAGGTGGTAATTGTTTTTCTTTGTGTTCTTGATGTCATTTGTCACAAGGAGGAAAAATCATTGGTCTAATTAGGTTTTTCTTTGGTTGTGTTCTATGTCTTGAGAACACCCATGGCTGATTTATGTCAATGTATGGCAAAAACCACCACAATATTGTAAAGTAATTAGCCTCCAATTTAAATAAATTAATTAATTAAAAAAATCATCAAAATCAAAATCTGATTCTTTATTTTTTTTTATTTTAATTGGCGGCTAATTACTTTACAATATTGTATTGGTTTTGCCATACATCAACATGAATCCTCCACAGGTGTACACGTGTTCCCCATCCTGAACCCCCCTCCTACCTCTCTCCCCATATCATCCCTCTGGGTCATTCCAGTGCACCAGCCCCAAGCATGCTGTATCATGCATCGAACCTGGACTGGCGATTCGTTTCTTATATGATATTATACATGTTTCAATACCATTCTCCCAAATCATCCCACCCTCTCCCACAGAGTCCAAAATCTGATTCTTTAAAAAGTTCAGTAACTGAAAGCAACCTAAACGTCCATTAACAGAGGAATAGGTAAAGAAGATGTGGTACATGTTTTTAAAAAAATTTTTTAATTGGATGGTAATTGTTTTATAATTTTGTGTTAGCTTCTTCAGTATAACAATGTGAATCAGCTATAGGTATACATGTATCCCCTCCCTCCTGAACTTCCCTTCCCTCCCACCCTCTAGGTCATTACAGAGCACCAAACTGAGTACAGCGGCTCCCTGCTAGCCATCTATTTTACACATGGTAGTGTATGTCAATGCTGCTGTCTCAAATCGTCCCACCCTCCCCTTCCCCCTGTGTGTCCACAAGTCCCTTCTCTGCATCTGTATCTCTATTCCTGTCCTGCATAGCTTCATCAGTACCATTTTTCTAGATTCCATACATATGCATAAATACACAATATTTGTGTTTCTCCTTCTGACTTACTTTACTCTGTCTGACAGACTCTAGGTTTATCCACATCACTAAAATTGGCCTAATTTTGTTCCTTTTTATGGCTGAGTAATATTGCATTGAGTGCATGTACCACACCTTCTTTATTCATTCATCTGTTGATGGACATTTAGGTTGCCTTCATGCACTGGGATACATGTGTCTTTTTGAATTACGATTTTCTCTGAGTACATGCCCAGGCTTCCCAGGTGGCACTAGCAGTAAAGAACCTGCCTGCCAAGGCAGGAGACATAAGAGATGTGGATTTGATCCCTAAGTTGGGAAGATCCCCTGGAGGAGGACATGGCAACCCACTCCAGTATTCTTGCCTAGAGAACCCCATGGACAGAGGAGCCTGCTGGGCTACAGTCCATAGCATCTCACAGAGTTGGACATGACTGAAGTGACGCATGCACGCACACTGGGTATATGCCCAGTAGTGGGACTGCTGGGTCATATGGTAGTTTTATTTTTAGTTTTTTGTTGTTGTTGTTGTTTTAAGGAAACTCCATACTGTTCTCCATAGTGGTTATATCAATTTACATTCCCACCAACCATGCAAGAGGGTTCCCTTTTCTCCACACCTTCTCCAGCATTTATTGATTATAGATATTTTGATGATGGTCATTCTGACCACTGTGAGGTGATACCTCACTGTAGTTCTGGTTTGCATTTCTGTAATAATGACTGATGTGGAGAATCACTTCATGCATTTGTTGGTGAGAATTTAGCTTATTGACCAGTTATTTTCCGGTCTCAGCTGTCCGGAAGAGACACATAACAGTGTGCTCTGGGAAGCCATTCAGATAGACTGGGATTATGAACAGTTGCAACTGTGTATGTTTCTGACTGTCCTCTCTTTGTCAGACGGCCACAGCACTCAAGGGAGCTTATCATAAGGGGTCCCAATCCATGGGAGCTTTTCTCATCTCCACCTTTATTGCCTTGCTAATTCCCTTGTGCAAGAAAGGCCTTTACTTGTTCAGACTATCAGTGGGTATGAACTTTCTGGATCTTGTGAGGGACACATCCTTCTAATTCTCACGGGATGCCCAATTTCACCCATGGTTAAGCCATAAAAAAGTTTACTGGGTTAAGTCACTATTATGATCCTAACTGACTAATGGCCAGATGATGGAGCCTTTGAATTGCAAAAACTTCTAAACTGGAAAATTTTTAGAGAGCTGTTATCATAAGCAACTGATATGCTGCTGCTGCTGCTGCTGCTAGGTCGCTTCAGTTGTGTCCAACTCTGTGAGACCCCACGGATGGCAGCCCACCAGGCTCCCCCGTCCCTGGGATTCTCTAGGCAAGAACACTGGAGTGGGTTGCCATTTCCTTCTCCAATGCATGAAAGTGAAAACTGAAAGTGAAGTCGCTCAGTCGTGTCTGACTCTTAGCGACCCCATGGACTGCAGCCCACCAGGCTTCTCCATCCATGGGATTTTCCAGGCAAGAGTACTGGAGTGGGGTGCCATTGCCTTCTCCGACTGATATACTGGTACCTATTAAAAGACCACCGAAGAATTGATGCTTTTGAACTGTGGTGTTGGAGAAGACTCTTGAGAGTCCCTTGGACTGAAAGGAGATCCAACCAGTCCATTCTGAAGGAGATCAGCCCTGGGATTTCTTTGGAAGGAATGATGCTAAAGCTGAAACTCCAGTACTTTGGCCACCTCATGTGAAGAGTTGACTCATTGGAAAAGACTCTGATGCTGGGAGGGATTGGGGGCAAGAGGAGAAGGGGACGACAGAGAATGAGATGGCTGGATGGCATCACTGACTCGATGGACGTGAGTCTGAGTGAACTCCGGGAGTTGGTGATGGACAGGGAGGCCTGGCGTGCTGCGATTCATGGGGTCGCAAAGAGTCGGACACGACTGAGCGACTGATCTGATCTGATCTGATTAAAAGACCAAACTAAAAGGTAGAACTACGATATAACCCAGCAATTCCACTCCTGAGAAAACACAATTCAAAACAATACATGCACCCCAATGTTCACTGCAGCACTATTTATAATACCCAGGACGTGGAAGCAACCTCACTGTCCATCAACTATGGAATGGATAAAGAAGATGTGGTAAATCTACACAACAGAATATTAGCCATTGAAAATGAATGAAGTGATGCCATTCACAGCAACATGAATGGAACTAGAGATTGTCATACTGAGTGAAGTAAGTCAGACAGAGAAAGATAAATATTATATATTGCATGTATGTGGAATCTTAAAAGGCTACATATGAACTTATCTGCAAAACATAAATAGAATCACAGATGTAGAAAACAAACTGATGGTTACCAGGGGGAATGCACTGAGGGATTGGGATTGACATATATACATTACTATATATAAGGTAGATAGTCAATAGTGACCTACTGTATATCACAGGGAGCTCTATTCAGTATTGTGTAATAACTTATATGGGTAAAGAATCTGAAAAAGAGTGAATAAATGTATAACTGAATCACTTTGCTATATACTTGAAACTAAGATAACATTATAAAAATCAACTGTACTCTAATAACAGACTTTTTAAAAAAGAAGACAGTGTGAATCTGTACTAATAGTTCCATAGTGTCCAGAAGATTCTCTAAAACCAATCATTAATTATTATACATTTTAAGATGGCAAACACTGATCAGGGCACTGGAAATAATATTTGACACAACTGATGTCCCTTGTTCTCAGGGAGCTTATAACCTCCTGCTGCTGCTGCTAAGTCGCTTTAGTTGTGTCCAACTCTGTGCAACCCCATAGATGGCAGCCCACCAGGCTCCCCCGACCCTGGGATTCTCCAGGCAGGAGTACTGGAGTGGGTTGCCATTGCCTTCTCCTTATAACCTCCTGAGACTGACCAATATAAACAGACCTACACATAAGCATATATATAATCATAAACTGTGATGAACACTGTGAAGAAGAAAACACAGGGAGCCTACCACAAGGATGCCATTACCTGGAATGGGGTCTCAGGGGAGAATGTTCCTGAAGCAGAGTTAACATGTGTGGTGTGAGTGTGTCTGAGTGTATGTATTTGGTAAAGGATCCACCAGACAGAGGACAGCATATAGAAAGGTTCTGAAAGGGAAAAGTCTACAACCCATTCGAGGACAGACGTGCCAGCTGATGCAGGAAGATGGAGAGCCGGGAGGAGATGGATGGGGACTAGAGCATGGAAAGCCTACTGAGCCAGGTGGTGGATTTGAGTCTTTCTCTGCAGACGTGATTTTAGCAGGAAAGTCATATGACCAGATATGCATTTTTAAAACTCACTCAGGCTACAATATGGAGAACACAGACAGAAACAAGGCAGAAGGAAGAAAATCAGTTGTGACATGGTTGTAATAGTCCAGGCAGGTGAGGATGGCAGCTTGGACCATGATGTGCCGGTGTTGTTGGAGCAGTACGGGGGAGACTGAGAGACATTTAAGAAACTGTCACCACGTCTTGGTGGTTTAGGGATGGATTTGATGAAGGGGCTGAGAGAAAGATGGATCAGTGATGCTATCTAAACCAACTGTTTTGAGGGGGAGATGGGGAAGGGAATTCTTTTAACTGTTAAGTCTCTTTTATTCTATAACAGTCCCCCTTCCTTTTCTTTGCTGGAAAAATTTACCAACATTCCTTTTATGTTGATAAATCTGGGTCTTTGGGCCTTTAGAGTGTTGAGTATCTCATATTTGCATTTGATTTCTTCCTTGTGCTATTGATTACCTTTTTCCTATATCTACTGAGTTTCCCATAAAATGATAGCTCTGAGGGCTCCAGTGATTCTGGTTCATTTTTTTTTTCCTTTTGACTAGACTACTTCACAGGTTGCACTGGATACATCCTATTATATCACATCCTGATATAACAATGTACTAGTAAGAGCACCTGTAGTGATACTGGAATTCGGAGTGGAATGGGATCAGCGTGATCCTCTCAATATGAAGTTCCTCTTTCACCTTTTTAATGCTTCTAGCATCCATTGGGAGAAGGCAATGGCACCCCACTCCAGTACTCTTGCCTGGAAAATCCCATGGATGGAGAAGCCTGGTGGGCTGCAGTCCATGGGGTCGCTAAGAGTCAGACACGACTGAGCGACTTCACTTTCAGTTTTCACTTTCATGCATTGGAGAAGGAAATGGCAACCCACTCCAGTGTTCTTGCCTGGAGAATCCCAGGGACAGGGGAGCTTGGTGGGCTGCCATCTATGGGGTTGCACAGAGTCAGACACGACTGCAGCGACTTAGCAGCAGCAGCAGCATCCATTGATGGTGGTCACCTCAATCTCCTCAAAACTGACTTAGAATAGAATCACACAGAAATTTTAGCAAAACATGAGTTGGACTCCATTGCTCAAGCTTTTCTAATTTTCCTCCAGCTGTTTTGGGTACATCTTCTCAATGACTGCTTTAATTTTTCTGACTCAAAATGTAAATATCAAAGTCCTACCTTCTGTCCCTTTTCTTTTCTCTCTGGTAAATTATATCACTCCTTGAGAACACCTATCTATGCAAAAGTATCATACAGTCAGAACAGTAGCTTCATTCTGAGTGGCAAT
The DNA here is from genome assembly GCF_003369695.1 of Bos indicus x Bos taurus. Lineage (NCBI taxonomy): Eukaryota > Metazoa > Chordata > Mammalia > Artiodactyla > Bovidae > Bos > Bos indicus x Bos taurus. Next base: position 20,351,197 of record NC_040103.1, on the reverse strand, counting down.
TTTCAGTTGCCAACTGGTCCCTTATTCTGCCATAAATCATACATGTCACCTTAATTTCCAAACCACCTTTCAGACCCCTCGCTTTCTGCCACGGATATCATGATTCTCAATCAACATTGAAAACGACTCCTGCTTCCCCTCCCTCACTATCTACATCAATAAGTTGACAACTCTGTGCCATCTCCCTCCAACATATCATTCTCATTTTTCTCTTTCCAAATTGCTGCCACCCCTCTAGCACAGTTCATTATCTCTTGCCTAAACTATTGGAAATAGCTTTTTAATGGCTCTACCAGTTTCCAGGCTCTGCTGTGTGCAGTCCACCTTGAAAGTAGGACTGGAAAACACTCCTGCAAAAACATCTAGAGTCGTATAATTGCCCTGCTCAAACAGCTTCACTTGCTACCCACTAACCCCCAAAAGAAACAAAAGCTGTTCATGCCACATTCAACCTGTCTCGTCTGCCTCTACAGACATTGTTCCACCCATACATTACCCAGGCCTGCTCCTCTGGAAAGCGGGTCCCTGAGCCTCCTCCCAGGAGTCTTGCCTGTAGTCAGTCTTTCTTCCTGACGCCCAAGTCATCCTTGATTATCAGCAACCTACATATTCTTTTCCTCCTCACAAGTGACATATGTACTTTTATTGCCAGTTATTTGAATCACAAAGGTATTCTTCTTTAAACAAGTTCCCATCCCTTCTCTGACTTTACCACTCTATGGGAGTAACTTGTGCTTTCTTTCACAGCTGTTCTTTAGCCTACATAAAAATGGACTCACTTTTTTTCTCTCTCTTGCCACTCACCTGCTTGAGCTGGGACCTGGTCTTCTCCCGCCCTTGGAGTAGGATTTACACCATCAGTTACACTGGTTCTTGAGCCTTTGGGAGGGACTAGAATTATACCACTGATTTTCTTGGGCCTCTAGTTTGCAAATGGAAGATGCCATGATTCTCAGTATCCATAATTACTCATTTTGTCTGGGGACTTAAAAGCATTTTTTAATATGAAGAATTAGTCAACTGATTTAAAGAGAAAGCATTTGCTTACACGTAAATTTGATGTTTCTCATATTACCCGGTTTTCATTATTTTAGATTGTCTGAATCTGTAGAACCTAAGCATAATCATAGCTTTCTATTTTGGTTTCCATTGGTTAAATCTATTCTATTTTACCAGTGGAAATCAAAATGGAGCAAATTCTATTTCCATGCCTTTTAATTATTAGCATTTTTAAAGATATCCAGCCAGATTATTTATCATAAATTGAATGTCAAAGTTTCTATCCTGTTTTTATTAGACAATTAATGCATTATTGAACAACTAAAACTTAAAATACAAATGTGTGAAAATAAAACTAACTCCTTTTTATAGTTCATCCTTAAGTTACTAATTTCACAAATAGTTATTTGCATTTTCCTTAAATTTATAAAAACATGCAAAACTATAGAGGGCCCTACAGTTTTATTCTTCTATGCCTTTTTATGGACAAAATGGAGCTGGAATCACTTCAATAATGCCTTCTATCTACTGAACCTAAAAGGTATTTTTTGTTGAGCTATAATGATATAACATCTTATTAGACTCTGGTATACAACGTAATGAGTTATAAGGTAATCATTTATATACACTGCATAGTGACCACCATACAAGCCTAGTCAACATCTGTCATCATATACAACCGCAGGACTTTTTATTGTGATGAGAATTTTAAGATTTACTCTCTTGGCAACTTATAATATGCAATATAACTTAATATGAAATACAGTATTATTTTAAGATTTACTCTTAAGAATTTTAAGATTTACTCTCTTAGCAACTTAATATGCACTACAGTATTATTAATGGCAGTTGCAATGCTATATATTACATCCCCGTGACTTATTTATTTCATTAGAAGATATTATTTTTAATTATAGCACCATAATACTCCATAGTTCTGTAACACACTCAGCCATTATTAATAAATACTGGCTGTTTTGATTAATTTTATAATTATTTTCATGATTAAATATGCTTTTATATGTAAAATATATATATATGCACAAAGATATATGTTTGAAGAACAATTTGGTTTATAAACAGATGATATTATACATATAAAATATATATATATTATTCTGTAACTAGCTTTTCTCATATAATTCACATAGACTTCTTTCATCCCAATATAGAGAGATTTGCTTCATTCATATTAATAACAGCCTTAGATTCAGTATTATAAGCAATCCTTAATTTATTCTGTCAGTTTATTCCCTTTTTAACTATCACACACACACAGCTGAAATAAATGTCTTTGTATGTAAACCTTTATAACTTTATTTTTCAAATCCATTCTCAGAAATGGATTTCCAGACCAAATGGCACTTGCAATTTAAATTCTAATAGGAGACAGCTAGATTACTTTCCAAAAGTAATAATGTACTCTTATGCCAACAGTATACGGAGGGAAAGTATTTATTTCTCCACACCTTTTCTAACAACAATGTGTTAATTTTTTTTCATTTCTGTCAAATCATTACTTGAAAATTGATATCTCTGAAGTTCAGGATTACATGCCCATTCTCTAAGACCCCATCTGAAATGCCACATCCTTTATGAATCCTTTCTTCTCTCACCCTAGGCAGCCTCCCTTTGCTCTGAAACCTTTGTAGCACATGTTTTGTCTTTTTGTGGAACTTTTCATATTATACTTTATGCTGAATTGAGTTTTCTCATTTTAAATCTCGACCACATTGTAGTTCAAAAAGGAGAGGTCACATATCCTACGTCGTCTTCTAACTTCCTTAACATTAGCACAGGAGCACTGCATAGAAGTTGCTCCACTTTCTGCCTAATAGGATCCAGTTGATCAGTCAGAGAAATGGGAGCTTAAGGCTAGGAATAAAAGTGGATGACTCTGCATCCTCTTGGAGGAAATTGCAAGCATCTTGCTGCAGAATTCTATCACTGACAGAACAATTGAACCAAGCAGATAGACCATGTTTACTTATCAAATCTATTGCTTGAACATCTAGGGTAAGTGAAGCCAACGGACAAGAGTGTGACAGCATCACACAGTTTATTAAGCCAGAACTGTGGGCAGATCCAAAAGGAAGCACAACATAGTAAGAAAAGCACTTTAAAACAAAGTACCTTCCTTTTTTTTTTTAAGTGAACTCAGAAGGCTTACCAGCAGTGGGTAAAAGATTTTTTTAAAAGAAAGATTATAGCTCAGCATACAAATGAACAACAGAGCTAACATGAATTGACTAAGACTATGGACTAGCTGCCTTGCACACATTTTCCCATTACACACACACACACACACATCACTGTGCAGTAGATATTGTTATTATTATCCACATTTCGTATATGGGATTTCACTTTCCCAAGGTCATAGATTGCACACGTAAGGGAACTGAGTTGAAGACTCAGATACATTTGCGTCTAGGCTACCTATAATGCCACATCCATAGAGGTACTACCACAGAGACCAGATGATTCATTGTCAGTGCTGTAGAAACCATATTTTTATTAATGGCAGAGAATGGAAGGGTGACATCTAAATCTGTCCATAGAACTTATTATGCTAGTGCAGAAATCAGAATTTCCTGAGTCAAAAACCCACAAGAAAAAAGCAAGACAAACAAGCAGTGTTCTACTTACTATTACTTCAGAGGGACATAAAAAGGCACACTTCTGACAAAGGTTTACTTTTAAAGTACATAAACCATGCAATTATAGAAAGTTCCATTTCTAAATATTTTCTTGGCTGACTGTACCTAGTCTTCCGAACTTGGGCCACCAATCATGTAATACAAGTGCTAAATGCCTCATCAGCATGTCCTGCTTCTTGCTCGGAGCCTTAACAACTTCCTTTCAGTTCATCCAGCCTAGTTCTCCTGTCTTCCAAAGTTACTAATTTCTGCCACTCTCTTAAATATTGGCCTCTTTGTTGTTCAGTTGCTAAGTCATGTCCAAGTTTTTGAGACCCCATGGACTGCAGCATGCTAAGCTTTCCTATCCTTCACTATTTCCCAGAGTTTGCTCAAACTCATGTCCACTGAGTTGTTGATGCCTCATTTGTATGTTGGCCTCCTAGTTGTTTTTTTTTTTTCCTCACTTCCTTTTTGAGACAAGACACTGATAGACATCAACATTCAATCTCTTTTAGCTGGATTCAATCAGTGAAGGCTCTTCTGTGGGCAGATAGCTCCCATGAACTGTGCAGTCCGATCATGGTAGAAATTAAAATCTGTTGGATAAGGGACTATGATTCACAAAGATTCAAATGCAAATTCTCAAGCTTACTGCTGTAGTATCCTGAGTAACATATTTAATCAACTTGATCCTCAGTTTTCCCTGCCACATAGGGTTTTTGTGTGGTTTAAATTAGATGTTGCATGTACAATCTATAATTTCCAAATTAATTAAATGTAATTATTATTATAATTATTAGCAGAGTCAACTACTTTTAGACAGAACTAAAAAGAAAAGTAAACCCAAAATAAATATCTAAATACCATGAATATAAGTTTAAGAAACTATTAAAAAAGATTCCTTCATTATCTCTATGTCTAATTAAAGTTAGAATTCAGCCCAATTAGAACAAGGAATGAGGAAGTTGCTGATGGGCTCACATAAGTTCTGAATGAACTGCCTAAAAGGAAGCATCTGACAGCCTTGGAGAGACACTGGGATACTTAAAAAACAAGACGTTTTGTGTGTATGTATGTTCAAAAGACTAAAGTCTCTTTTCTAGGAAATGAGAGCAAGAGAGGCTATTTCAAGAGGAAAAATCATATTGTGGTGTGTATCATAGGTAGCCGGCAGAATTTTGTTGAAGGCATGTGCTGTGCTGTGCTTAGTCAGTCAGTCATGTCCAACTCTTTGCAACCCCATGGACTGTTGCCCTCCAGTCTCCTCTGACCATGGGGATTCTCCAGGCAAGAATACTGGAGCCGGTTGCCATGCCCTCCTCCAGGGGATCTTCCCTGGAGGGAAGGGATTGAATTCAGGTTTCCTGCATTGCAGGCAGATTCTTTACCATCTGAAGGCATATCGATAGCAAAATATGGAAGAAATCTCTAAATGGGAAACAGATAAACTCGTCCTCTTTTCCTTTCCACTCCATAGACTTTATGTACAGTAGTAGGATGTCCCCACTTTATCTATGTCGTGGTACCACCATAACAATGCACGTATATTATTAACTGGCACTTGTTGAAAGAGCTGATCAGTCATAAACTTCATCAAATCAGAACAGGTGAATCAGCCTCCAGCCTGAGGTCAGACAGGTGAGTGAACCAACAGACAGTAGTGGGCATTGGTCCCTAAAGAACAGGTGAGCCCCAAAGCAGTCTCTTAAAGAACTTGAGATAAACAGTATCAAAGTAAAGTGGCAAAAAGAAATTAGGAATCCCTCTAGTAGTTCTCAGGATGGGGAGGGGATAGTTTAAATTAGGAGACTGGGCAGCCATATGGATAGTTTGAGTAGAATTAACACAATTGGATGGACATAGAGGGTGCAAAATGAAAGTGATGGAATAATGAATTATTAAATTTTAGAGCACAAATCTGCTTCAGTTGGAAGTGGTTTTGACAGAGAAGACCAAAAATGATACTGTTGGTTTGATATGTTTTAACTCATTTAAAAAAGATCTTATACTACTGAATGGATGGATCACAATGCATCAAAACAAGTCAAATCTTTCTATGTCTAGTCTGTTATTCAATACCATATTTTTATTACCATTTTAATATAACTCCAGTTTGTTATAGTCTGATCTCTTCCAAGCTTTAATCTTCAATCCAGGCTACTCCACTATGTTGTTTCAAGGAAATAATTTAGAAGAGTCTCCAGGTAAATAACAGGCAGCACTTATCTGGTATTTGTACCTATGAAATCATACTGTTGGCATATTAATGTCTTTGATCTTATTTTTTTTAATGTCTTTGACCTTAAAAAATTAAATCAGCACACATCCTTTATGCCATATGTATAAGAACATTTTTGTTTTCTCTATTCTAACAAAACTTGACTCCATCAATGGAAAGCATAAGTCAGTGATTGGAAGCAAGCATGTTATTATATTTTAGTTCAATTAGTGTATCTTATAGAGTAGAAGGGGGTGTGGAGGAGGGAAGGAACACCATGATAAGCACTACATTATCAATAACTCCTCACAGGGATTCTAATAGGTAGTTATTAGGAGAAAGTGTCCATTCAGAGAGGTACCTGTCTGTTGTAGATCTTAAATTAATGTAAAAGTCAGGAAAAGGAATTAAGGAGATGTCTACTCAAGAAACACACCTATCAGCAGAGATCCCTTAGCTTTGGCTTTAGCTTAGAAAAAGCTCAGTGCAAGGAAACACCAAGGAAGTCAGAGCTAAGCAGAAAATAGAAATATCTGAAAACCACAAGGGGGTGAATCTCGAGTAGAAAAGAATAAACATGTGCAGAGAGAGTATGTGCATGCAAACTGGAAGCAGAAATCCAAGGGCTAAAAAAAGAAAGAGACACAGACAGTGTAGGTTCATATCTTACAAGCAGGAGAAGACAATCAGAACTCTAAAAGTCAAAGGTCTAAAATCATCCCAGACAAGAGGAATCTAAGGAGAATGACAAGTAGATGCAAAGTGGTTAGGATCTAAAAGAAGAAAAAGACATTAGGAAAAACTAAGGCATTCTGAGCAAAGTATGGACTTAAGTAAATAATAATGTATCAATACTGTTCATCAACTGTGACAAATGTACCAAATTAATGTAAGATGTTAATATTAGGGGAAACTGGATACAGGATATACGGGAACCCTGTGTACTAACCTCAATTTTTTTTTAAACACCAAAGTATTCTGAAATAAAATGTTTTTAAATGTTTATTTTTATAACAAAATGGTTGTTCTTTCCTTTTAAAAGTCAATGGTTCAAAAATAATTTTTTAATGATAATCTTGTCCCAAGGAAAATCCTAGAAGCATAGACTAAGACTCCCAACTCTACCCTCAGTAGGAATAAGGATCCTTAGGGACAAAACTCTAGTACAAGTCTTAACCCATTAGGTTTTGTTTTTTTTATTCCACATGTAAATAATTACCAATTAAGGTATTAAAACCACACCTTTAAAACAGGCATGCACATTTTCTTAATAGTTCAGTTCAGTCGCTCACTCGTGTCCGACTCTCTGCGACCCCATGAAACAGCACGCCAGGCCTCCCTGTCCATCACCAACTTCCAGAGTTCACTCAGACTCACATCCATCGACTCAGTGATGCCATCCAGCCATCTCATCCTCTGGCGTCCCCTTCTCCTCCTTCACCCAATCCCTCACAGCATCAGAGTCTTTTCCAATGAGTCAACTCTTCCCATGAGGTGGCCAAAGTACTGGAGTTTCAGCTTTAGCATCATTCCTTCCAAAGAAATCCCAGGGCTGATCTCCTTCAGAATGAACTGGTTGGATCTCCCTGCAGTCCAAGGGACTCTCAAGAGTCTTCTCCAACACCACAGTTCAAAAGCATCAATTCTTTGGCGCTCAGCCTTCTTAACAGTCCAACTCTCACATCCATACATGACCACAGGAAAAACCATAGCCTTGACTAGACGGACCTTTGTTGGCAAAGTAATGTCTCTGCTTTTGAATATGGTATCTAGGTTGGTCATAACTTTCCTTCCAAGGAGTAAGCATCTTTTAATTTCATGGCTGCAGTCAACATCTGTAGTGATTTTGGAGCCCAAGAAAATAAAGTCTGACACTGTTTCCACGGTTTCCCCATCTGTTTCCCATGAAGTGATGGGACCAGATGCCATGATCTTAGTTTTCTGAATGTTGAGCTTTAAGCCAACTTTTTCACTCTCCACTTTCACTTTCATCAAGAGGCTTTTGAGTTCCTCTTCACTATCTGCCATAAGGGTGGTGTCATCTGCATATCTGAGGTTACTGGTATTTCTCCAGGCAATCTTGATTCCAGCTTGTGCTTCTTCCAGTCCAGCGTTTCTCATGATGTACTCTGCATAGAAGTTAAATAAGCAGGGTGATAATATACAGCCTTGACGAACTCCTTTTCCTATTTGGAACCAGTCTGTTGTTCCATGTCCAGTTCTAACTGTTGCTTCCTGACCTGCATACAGATTTCTCAAGAGGCAGGTCAGGTGTTCGGGTATTCCCATCACTTTCAGAATTTTCCAAAGTTTATTGTGATCCAGTCAAAGGCCTTGGAATAGTCAATAAAGCAGAAATAGATGTTTTTCTGGAACTCTCTTGCTTTCTCCATGATCCATCGGATATTGGCAATTTGATCTCTGGTTCCTCTGCCTTTTCTAAAACCAGCTTGAACATCAGGAAGTTCACGGTTCATGTACTGTTGAAGCCTGGCTTGGAGAATTTTGAGCATTACTTTACTAGCATGTGAGATGAGTACAATTGTGCAGTAGTTTGAGCATTCTTTGGCATTGCCTTTCTTTGGGATTGGAATGAAAACTGACCTTTTCCAGTCTTGTGGCCACTGCTGAGTTTTCCAAATTTGCTGGCATATTGAGTGCAGCACTTTCACAGCATCATCTTTCAGGATTTGGAATAGGTCAACTGGAATTCCATCACCTCCACTAGCTTTGTTCATAGTGATGCTTTCTAAGGCCCACTTGACTTCACATTCCAGGATATCTGGCTCTAGGTCAGTGATCACACTATTGTGATTATCTGGGTCATGAAGATCTTTTTTGTACAGTTCTTCTGTGTATTCTTGCCACCTCTTCTTAATATCTTCTGCCTCTGTTAGGTCCATACCATTTCTGTCCTTTGTCAAGCCCATCTTTGCATGAAATGTCCCCTTGGTATCTTTAATTTTCTGGAAAAGATCTCTAGTCTTTCTCATTCTGTTGTTTTCCTCTATTTCTTTGCATTGATTGCTGAGGAAGGCTTTCTTATCTCTTCTTGCTATTCTTTGGAACTCTGCATTCAGATGTTTATATCTTTCCTTTTCTCCTTTGCTTTTCGCTTCTCTTCTTTTCACAGCTATTTGTAAGGCCTCCCCAGACAGCCATTTTGCTTTTTTGCATTTCTTTTCCATGGGGATGGTCTTGATCCCTGTCTCCTGTACAATGTCACAAACCTCATTCCATAGTTCATCAGGTACTCTATATATCAGATCTAGGCCTTTAAATCTATTTCTCACTTCCACTGTATAATGATAACTGATTTGATTTAGGTCATACCTGAATGGTCTAGTGGTTTTCCCTACTTTCTTCAATTTCAGTCTGAACTTGGTAAACAGGAATTCATGATCTGAGCCACAGTCAGCTCCTAGTCTTGTTTTTGTTGACTGTATAGAGCTTCTCCATCTTTGGCTGCAAAGAATATAATCAATCTAATATCAGTGTTGACCATCTGCTGATGTCCATGTATAGAGTCTTCTCTTGTGTTGTTGGAAGAGGGTGTTTACTATGACCAGTGCATTTTCTTGGCAAAACTCTATTAGTCTTTGCCCTGCTTCATTCCGTATTCCAAAGCCAAATTTGCCTGTTACTCCAGGTGTTTCTTGACTTCCTATTTTTGCATTCCATTCCCCTATAATGAAAAGAACATCTTTTTTGGGTGTTAGTTCTAAAAGGTCTTTTAGGTCTTCATAGAACCGTTCAGCTTCTTCAGCGTTACTGGTTGGGGCGTAGACTTGGATTACTGTGATATTGAGTGGTTTGCCTTGGAAACGAACAGAGATCATTCTGTTGTTTTTGAGATTGCATCCAAGTACTGCATTTCGGACTCTTTTGTTGACCATGATGACTACTCCATTTCTTCTGAGGGATTCCTGCTCACAGTAGTGGATATAATGATCATCTGAGTTAAATTCACCCATTCCAGTCCATTTTAGTTTGCTGACTCCTAGAATGTCGACATTCACTCTTGCCATCTCTTGTTTGACCACTTCCAATTTGCCTTGATTCATGGACCTGACATTCCAGGTTCCTATGCCATATTGCTCTTTACAGCATCGGACCTTGCTTCTATCACCAGTCACATCCACAGCTGGGTATTGTTTTTGCTTTGGCTCCATCCCTTCATTCTTTCTGGAGTTATTTCTCCACTGATCTCCAGAAGCATATTGGGCACCTACCAACCTGGGGAGTTTCTCTTTCAGTATCCTATCATTTTGCCTTTTCATACTGTTCATGGGGTTCTCAAGGCAAGAATACTGAAGTGGTTTGCCATTCCCTTCTCCAGTGGACCATATTCTGTCAGATCTCTCCACCATGACCCACCCGTCTTGGGTTGCCCCATGGGCATGGCTCATAGTTTCATTGAGTTAGACAAGGCTGTGGTCCTAGTGTGATTAGATTGACTAGTTTTCTGTGAGTATGGTTTCAGTGTGTCTGCCCTCTGATGCCCTCTTGCAACACCTACCATCTTACTTGGGTTTCTCTTACCTTGGGTGTGGGGTATCTCTTCACGGCTGCTCCAGCAAAGCACAGCCACTGCTCCTTACCTTGGACAAGGGGGATCTCCTCACCACCGCCCTTCCTGACCTTCAACGTGGGATAGCTCCTCTAGGCCCTCCTGCGCCCACGCAGCCACTGCTGGTCTTGGAGAGTCTCTCTGAGAAGCAGAGGGGCAGCTGCCTGGCTCTCCTTGGGGCCAGGGGCTCGTGGCAGCCATACTCGGGAGCATGTCCACCCAGGCATCAGTGCGGCCTTTCTTAATAGTAGCAAAAATTTTAAATTTAGCCTTGCTTAATGTTATGAAGGCAAGAAATCAAACAACCTTATGTTTATTTAAACAAATTACCTGGAAAATGCAGTCTTAATCAACTAAGACCAATTAAGTGTCTCCTTAAGCATACTAAAATTCTGGAGCTGGAGAAAGCCAAAAACATCAGACCGAAAGAAGCTAACTAGCACTTTATACTCTGTAGATGGATAACATTCCATCTAAAGAAACAGATAAAAGGAGTTCAGTGTGACTACTATTAATTTTATTTTTTTAAGTGTAATACCACTAAGCAGAAAAGGGTCCAGTGGTAACAGAATCAGTGTGCACATAGTCCAGTAACCAGTTACTAAAGAATTACCCAGGTTGCTTACCAAAGGGCCCTAAAATACAAGTATAAGGAGAGAACATCCCCACATTACATGGAATATCATCTTTAGCCTGCTCTTTCTTTCCACACCTGAACTGTACTTCTGTCTTTTTGCATCTCCCATCAGGCAGCTGAGCCTGAAATATTTTAAAGGGACCCAAGGCCTACTGTGCCACTTGAGTTCACGTAAAATCAGGACACTTTCAAAGGGATTCTATTGAATGTCAGGTTTGAGTCAAGGTTTTAATTTCACAGTAGATTTAACTGAAGAGATTTAATTTTACCAAATTAAAAACGCATGCTTTACAACAACCCCCAAGCCCTCCAGGAGTGAATTCAGACAGAAAGTTTGATCAGAGCTTCAACTAGAAAGAAAAAGGCAATGATGCCAGATGCCCTAGTTTAAAACCTTCCAGGCTCAGAATGGAGGAAAATGGGAGAATTAACGCTCTGTAAAAAGGATGCCCTTCTTGCTGACTGGAGTCAATTTTTTTAATCAAAGGGCATCCATCTGCCCTCAGCTCACTTCTCCACAGTCCACTTCTCTACACGAGTAACACATATTGCTCATGGAATGACAGATTGGTTCAAAATTGGGGAAGGAGTATGTCAAGGCTGTATATTGTCACCCTGCTTATTTAACTTATATGAAGAATCATTTCAGTTCAGTTGTTCATTCATGTCTGACTCTGTGACCCCATGGACTGCAGCATACCAGGTACATCATGTGAAATGCCAGGCTGGATAAATCACAAGATGGAAGATCACAATTACAAGATTGCTGGGAGAAATATCAATAACCATCAAGATATGTAGGTGCATGCATGCATGCTCAGTTGCTTCAGTCATATCCAACTCTTTGCAACCCTGGGCTGTAGCCTGCCAGGCTCCTCTGTCTATGGAATTCTCCAGGCAAGAATACTGGAGTGGGTTGCAGATGACACCACCATAATGGCAGAAAGTGAAGCAGAATTAAGAGCCTCTAGATGAAGGTGAAAGAAGAGAGTGAAAAAGTTGGCTTAACACTCAACATTCAAAAAACTAAGACCATGGCATCTGGTCCCATCACTTCATGGCAAATAGAAGGGAAAAAGTGGAAACAGTGACAGACTTCATTTTCTTGAGCTCCAAAATCACTGTGGTGGTGACTGCAGCCATGAAATTAAAAGATGCTTGCTCCTTGGGAGAAAAGCAATGACCAACCTAGACAGCATATTAAAAAGCAGAGAATTCACTTTGCCTATAAAGGTCTGTATAGTCAAAGCTATGGTTTTTCCAGTAGTCATGTTGGACTGAGTGCCAAAAAATTGATGCTTTCAAATGTGGTACTGGAGAAGACTCTTACAGTCCTCTGGACAGCAAGGAGATAAAACCAGTCAGTCTTAAAGGAAATCAAACCTGAACATTCATCGGAAGGACTGATGCTGAAGCTGAAGCTTCAATACTTTGACTACCTGATGCAAAGAGCTGACTCACTGGAAAAGATCCCAATGGTGGGAAAGATTGAAGGCAGGAGAAGGGGATGACAGAGGATGACATAGTTGGATGGCATCACCGATTCAGTGGACATGAGTTTGAGCTAATTCTGGGAGATGGTGAAGGACAGGAAAGCCTGGTGTGCTGCAGTCTATTGGGTTGCAAAGATTTGGACATGACTGAGTGACTGAACAACAAGAACGCATGTTGTGTCCAAGTAACTCTCAGTAATGGAGAGGAAGAGATTGGTGGGTCATACTGGTAATCAATAACATGCTAGTGTCTTCCATGACTGTAAACATGGGTGAGCTAGAAAGAGAATGCAAACCACCTGAGAAAATATAATCATGTAAAGGAAAGAAGAAGTGAGAGGAATAGATAAGCTGATGAGATAAATGCTGAGCTGAGAATAAAATGAGTTGTGACTAATATTAATACATCACTAGCACATGGCACATGCTGTGATGGATTGTTATAATGTATACATTAATTCATCCTCACAATAATCCTACATTATCAGATCATATCAGTCACTCAGTCGTGTCCAACTCTTTGCGACCCCATGAATCGCAGCACGCCAGGCCTCCCTGTCCATCACCAACTCCCAGAGTTCACTCAGACTCACGTCCATCGAGTCAGTGATGCCATCCAGCCATCTCATCCTCTGTCGTCCCCTTCTCCTCCTGCCCCCAATCCCTCCCAGCATCAGAGTCTTTTCCAATGAGTCAACTCTTCACATGAAGTGGCCAAAGTACTGGAGTTTCAGCTTTTAGCATCATTCCTTCCAAAGAAATCCCAGGGCTGATCTCCTTCAGAATGAACTGGTTGGATCTCCTTGCAGTCCAAGGGACTCTCAAGAGTCTTCTCCAACACCACAGTTCAAAAACATCAGTTCTTCAGCGCTCAGCCTTCTTCACAGTCCAACTCTCACATCCATACATGACCACAGGAAAAACCATAGCCTTGACTAGACGAACCTTTGTTGGCAAAATAATGTCTCTGCTTTTGAATATGCTATCTAGGTTGGTCATAACTTTCCTTCCAAGGAGTAAGCATCTTTTAATTTCATGGCTGCAGTCACCATCTGTAGTGATTTTGGAGCCCAGAAAAATAAAGTCTGACACTGTTTCCACTGTTTCCCCATCTATTTCCCATGAAGTGATGGGACCGAATGCCATGATCTTCGTTTTCTGAATGTTGAGCTTTAAGCCAACTTTTTTACTCTCCCCCTTCACTTTCATCAAGAGGCTTTTGAGTTCCTCTTCACTTTCTGCCATAAGGGTGGTGTCATCTGCATATCTGAGGTTATTGATATTTCTCCTGGGAATCTTGATTCCAGCTTGTGTTTCTTCCAGTCCAGAGTTTCTCATGATGTACTCTGCATATAAGTTAAATAAACAGGGTGACAATATACAGCCTTGATAGATACCATTAAATTGAAAAACTGAGAGTCACTGAAGTTTAAGTAGCTTGCCCTAGAAGCATTCTAAAATTCTAGGTGTAAAACAAAATGCAAGGTTCTCTGAGTGAGAGAAAATCGCTGTCGTGTATGACTCTTTGCGACCCCATGGACTATACAGTCCATGGAATTCTCCAGGCCCGAACACTGCAGTGGGTAGCCTTTTCCTTCTTCGTGGAATCTTCCCAACCCAGGGATCAAACCCAGGTGTCCCGCATTGCAGGCAAATTCTTCACCAGTTTTTTTCCACTTATTATTCTGCCTGTCTGCAGGAGAGAGTTAGCACCTGGGTAACATAATCCATAAGATAAAGTGAGTTTCCAAAGCTTCATATTCATGTATACATCTTAATTATCCATCTAGGTTATAAACCCCTTAAGACAAGGACCAATAAGTTCATGTGCTTTTAAGGCAAATAATATTTTACACTTATATAAAGTTGATGAATCAAGAAATACATTTCTGCAAAAATATGAGTTTGCAGGAGCTGAACTAAAGCATTCCATCAATAAAATAAAGCAAAATAATGGTACTCTGTTCCATAGTAAAAAGTTGATGTTAATTTTGATAGTACATTTTATTGTATATAAATTATAAATCAATTAAAAAAATAAATAGTAAGTAAAAAACTAGGCAATGAGTTCCACTTCTGATTATACTGGATGTAGCTCACCTAAACCCTTCTTTAAAACAACTAAGAATTAACCAATACTGGGAAATTGTTTAAAGAAAATTGGATTGCTACTGAGAAAATGAAACTTCAGAGGTCAAAATCCAGGAAAGAATAAAACTCAGAGAGATGCATCACATATTTTGTGTCCAGCTTCTCTCCTTGTGACATCTATATTTTCTTGGCTATGGGAAGAAGCTGAGAAACCAAGAAGAGGGTCAGATCAGATCAGATCAGTCACTCAGTCGTGTCCAACTCTTTGCAACCTCATGAATCGCAGCATGCCAGGCCTCACTGTCCATCACCAACTCCCGGACTTCACTCAGACTCACGTCCATCGAGTCAGTGACACCATCCAGCCATCTCATCCTCTGTCTTCCCCTTCTCCTCTTGCCCCCAATCCCTCCCAGCATCAGGGTCTTTTCCAATGAGTCAACTCTTCGCATGAGGTGGCCAAAGTACTAGAGTTTCAGCTTTAGCATCATTCCTTCCAAAGAAATCCCAGGGCTGATCTCCTTCAGAATGGACTGGTTGGATCTCCTTGCAGTCCAAGGGACTCTCAAGAGTCTTCTCCAATACCACAGTTCAAAAGCATCAATCCTTTGGCGCTCAGCCTTCTTCACAGTCCAACTCTCACATCCATACATGACCACAGGAAAAACCATAGCCTTGACTAGATGAACCTTTGTTGGCAAAGCAATGTCTCTGCTTTTGAATATGCTATCTAGGTTGGTCATAACTTTCCTTCCAAGGAGTAAGCGTCTTTTAATTTCATGGCTGCAGTCACCATCTGCAGTGATTTTGGAGAATTCAGGAGCTTTCGGAGCTGAGAAGATAAAAACTGCAGATGGGCCTGCTGAACCAGGCAGGACGGGAGGGACCAAGTTTTCCTAAAGAAGGAAGGTGCAAATAAATAAGACCAAAGAATGGTGTATTTTCCTTCAGTAGATCTGCTAAATGCTGAAGCTATCACAAGGCAAGAGGCTGGAAACTCAATAAGAAATAGCTGAAAAATAAGGAGAGCTCAACGTGGTGGAAAAAGAGAACACTGGGCTCATCTCCTTTCAGGCACACATCAAAACTGCAACCACATACAGAGCATCTCTTGCTGAAATTGAACAGCTGGGAACTAGAACAGCTTTTCTACACCCAAGAGACTGAACACTGCCTGGGGCTCTGGCTGGCTTGCCAGAACAACCCCAGTGCACCCCCCCATCCCACACCAAACTTCTGCTCCAGTGCCTCCGGCTCCTCTACACTGCTCACCAGTACGGTGGAGGCTGACAGTGTGCTGGGATCCCAGTCCAACATGGCCCCTGCCAGCACACTCTCTGGTGCACACACTTGAGGGAGCAAAGCTAGCTCCAAAGCAGAGACGACCAGTCCCTGGGCACACTGAGAAGGGGCAAAGCTAGATAGGGTGGGGCCAGAGAGCCGGTCTCTATGTGCACGTGGGAGGGGCTGGGGCCCCACCCCTTCAGAACAGACCCTCATACCAGGGTGTATGCACTGGAGGAAAACGTGAAACCAGGCATCCCAAGCCCCCAGGCTCTGCCATGTCCCAAATCACTGTGGAGATTGCCATCACACCCTGGAGACATCCAACTCCCTCAGGGCTCCGGCTCCAGCCCCTTAGCCTGCAACTCCACCCCTGATAGGTCAGTAACAGCCAATGAGCATAGGTGCAGCCTCAGCTCACACCTGGCTCTGGCTTTAACCCCTCCACCTCCATCCCACCTGCAACGAAGGCAATGACTGCCAGCAAACCCCAAGAGAAGATACAGCCCATGCTCACTGCAGACCAGCTCTCCCTCCAAAGCCACTGGCAGACTGCATCTGGGGACACACACACACACACACACACACACTCTTTCAAGACTAGGATCAGTAACTATTTCTCGTAATTACATTGAGACAGAGAAAGTTAAACAAAATTAGAAAACAGAGGACTATGTTTCAAACAAAAACAAGAAGAAAAACCCTAATGAAACAGAGGTAAATAATATATTTGAAAAAAAATTCAAAGCAACAGTGATAAGACTACTAACTGATCTTGGGGAAAGAGCAGATGAACACAGAATTTTAACAAAAAACTAGAAAATCAAAACCACAAGGAGATATCCCCTCACACCTGTCTGAATGGCTATCAGCAAAAAAGACAACAATAATAAATGTTGTTAAAGATATGGAGAAAAAGGAAACCCTGGTTCACTGTTGGTAGGAATGTAAGTTGGTATGCCACTATTGAAACAGTATGGAACGCCCTTAAAAAATGTGACTACTACACAGGTATACCTGTGGCGGATTCATTTCGATATTTGGCAAAACTAATACAATAAAGTTTAAAAATAAAATTTAAAAAAATAATTATGCTGGAAAAAAATAAAATAAAAAATAAAAAAATAAAAACTGTGACTACTATATGATCCAGCAATTCCCACTTCTGCGTATATATCCAAATAAAACAAAAACACTAATTTGAAAACAAATGCACATCAATGTTCACAGCATTAGCTACAATAGCCAAGACACATAAACAATTTAAATGCCTCTTAGATGACTGGATAAAGAAGATGTGATATATACAATGAAATACTATTCAGCCATAAAAAAATTTTTTAAAAAATGGCATTTGCAACAACATGGATGTAGCTGAAAGGTAGTATACTAAGTGAAGTAAATCAGATACTCTACTTAACCTTAGCCAAAAGGCCAAGAAGCAATATAAGTACTTATTTGAAGTAAATTTGTACTTTATTTGAAGCAAATCAAATAAAGACAAATACTGTATGTTTCAACTTATATTTGGAAACTAAAACTAAAGGAATGGATGTACAAAACTTCAGAAGCAGACTCAGATACAGAAAGGAAGGGAGAGGAGTAGTGGAGAGGTGCAAGATAGGGAAAAGGGATTAAAAAGTACAAAATATTAGATATAAAATAAATAAGGTACAAGGATATAATGTACTGAACAGGGACTATTATCAATACTGTATAATTTTAAGTGGAGTATAATCTATAAAAATGTCTAATTATGTTGTACACCTGAAACTAATATTACATTGTAAATTAACTAAAATTCAACCAAAAAGTTAATTTAAAATAAAGATACAAATTGTGAAAAACAGAGTAGGGTTTTGGCAGGCTTACGGTGCATACAGTTAGAAACTAGGCTCTAGCAGCCAAGTATGCAAATATGGTTTCATAAAGCAATACAATATAGCAATGAGAATTTGATCCATGCAATATTATGGATGAATCTTACAAACATAATGTTGATTCACATAAGATAGTTACCAAAAAAAGTACATACAACGTATTTTCATTTATATAAAATAATAGGCAGATTTCATCATGATACAAATGAAGATTGTTTTTCTTTGGTAGAGTATTGACTAAGAAAAGATAGAGGCAGGTGACTTTCAGGTGTTAGTAAATTTTAGTTCTTAATATGGGCATGTTCATTTGAGAACATTCAATGAACTATATACCTATGATTTATGTTCTTATTCTATTAATATTTTAAACAAATAAAATTTGCTTTAACACAAGAAATCTTATTTATCTACTATCCTTTGCCTGTTAACAGAAACTAAAAGATGACAAAATGAATGTGCATTGACTCTATAGATTACTCTGTATTCTTTAAGATAAATTAGCCAGAGTGAGTTTCCATTGCTTACAACCAAGAATGCTAATGAATTCTATAGTCTACCAATAAATTATAAGGCAAGGTCTATCTCATCCCTGCACTCCAAGGTCAATGCCTTCTCCAGCTCGCCAAGGAACAGCAGTCCATGTGTTCCAAAGAAATACTGCTACCATTTAATTAGATAAGTTAACAAAAGTTGGATATGCATGCAACTTAAAAAGTCAAAAAGAGAAATGATCGGCTTGAAGGAACTTCAAAAAAACTCTAATTGAGATTTTAATTTAATAACATCAGAGTTTTGTGTTAACTCTACTGTAGAAATCTTAGGTTTCCACAGATGATGATTTCGTTATTAAGTACCCTGAAATTTGCCAAAAATTGTGCAATGAAAATAACCTCAAATCTAAACCAAAAAATTCAATTAAACATTTTTAAGTTTAGTTTTCTAAATTAGCTGAATTTTTTTCCAAAAGTAATGTTTTGATCTTAAGCCTCCTGCTTCTGGTTATAAGCAAGGTGAAAAGACAGCCTTCAAAATGGGAGAAAGTAATAGCAAATGAAGCAACTGAAAAACAACTAATCTCAAAAATATACAAGCAACTCCTGCAGCTCAATTCCAGAAAAATAAACGACCCAATCAAAAAATGAGCCAAAGAACTAAATAGACATTTCTCCAAAGAAGACGTACAGATGGCTAACAAACATATGAAAAGATGCTCAACATCACTCATTATCAGAGAAATGCAAATCAAAAACACAATGAGGTACCATTTCACGCCAGTCAGAATGGCTGCGATCCAAAAGTCTACAAGCAATAAATGCTGGAGAGGGTGTGGAGAAAAGGGAACCCTCTTACACTGTTGGTGGGAATGCAAACTAGTACAGCCACTATGGAGAACAGTGTGGAGATTCCTTAAAAAACTGAACTGCTTTATGACCCAGCAATCCCACTGCTGGGCATACACACCGAGAAAACCAGAATTGAAAGAGACACGTGTACCCCAGTGTTCATCGCAGCACTGTTTACAATAGCCAGGACATGGAAGCAACCTAGATGTCCATCAGCAGATGAATGGATAAGAAAGCTGTGGTACATAAATACAATGGAGTATTACTCAGCCATTAAAAAGAATACATTTGAATCAGTTCTAATGAGGTGGATGAAACTGGAGCCTATTATACAGAGTGAAGTAAGCCAGAAAGAAAAACAGCAATACAGTATACTAATGCATATATATGGAACTTAGAAAGATGGTAATGATAACCCTGTATGCGAGACAGCAAAAGAGACACAGATGTATAGAACAGTCTTTTGGACTCTGTGGGAGAGGGAGAGGGTGGGATGATTTGGGAGAATGGCATTGAAACATGTATAATATCATATATGAAACAAATTGCTAGTCCAGGTTCAATGCATGATACTGGACGCTTGGGACTGGTGCACTGAGATGACCTAGAGGGATGGTATGGGGAGGGAGGAGGGAGGAGGACTCAGGATGGGGAACATGTGTATACCTGTGGCGGATTCATGTTGATGTATGGCAAAACCAATACAATATTGTAAAGTAATTAGCCTCCAATTAAAATAAATTTATATTTTAAAAAAAGAAAAAAAAAGTAATTGTTTTTTATTTGATTCAAAATGATGGCCTTACCTCACTTAAAACATTATTTTTCTCAAATCTGAAGGGAAATGCAAATTTTAGAGATAATGGAATTCAATTATTCAGAATGCAAAAGCAAAGAGCAGAAACACAATGTTAAGCACAAGAGGTAACAAGGAGTAAGTGAAGAAAGGATGGGTATTTTTTAAATAGGATAAAATATGCTAGTAAAACTAGTTTATGTCAAAAAAAATGTCAAATATTTTTAAAAAGAGGCAAGGTCTGAAAAAATAAAATCCTCAGTGGGAAGAAAGCTGACAACACTGTCAGATGTGGCTTGTTTGAGAAGAAGCTCAAATAGGGAAAGTTGAATTTAGTTTTTTGCTAAGAAAAACATGATCAAACAAAATATCCCAAGATACCAGCCCAACAGACCAATAAACACTGAAGAAATCTTTCATGACCTTCTTTGACGAGTCCTAGCGTTCAAAACTCTAAGAGAAGGTACTGTTAGTCTGAAACTACTTTTCTCCAGAGCAATGATTCAACAATGATTCATCGTATCTAAAACGACTTGTTGGGCTAGCTCAAACCATGAGCCAAGAAACCAAGCTGAAGATGACTGAAATAGTTCATCAAATGGCAGTCCTCACCTCAGCACCACCTGCACAAGAGACCCTGCAACTGCCAGGAGACCAAGGCTAATTCACCCAATATTGGCCAAATCCACACAGAACGTTGATCAGGCTTGGCTTGAACCATAAAGACAACACAGAGAAGATGCAAAGAGAATTCTGAAGTCTTGGTCCTTGTTTATTTCTACATTTTAAATCCTCTAGCCTGCCCAACCATGATAGTTCAGTCTTTCAAAGTATGAGAATGATCAAGAAACGCAGAAATTCCCACTCAGCCTCAAATATTCGTTTCTCTTTTCCTTACCTACACAGGACCATTCTCAAGTTATCATCTTATACTTCACTCCCAGGCATGCGTGCTCAGTCGTTAAGTCATGTACAACTCTTTGTGACCCCGTGGGCTGTAGCCTGCCAGGCTCCTCTGTCCATGGGATTTCCCAGGCAAGAATACTGGGATGGGTTGCCACTTCCTCCTCCAGGGGATCCTCCTGACCCAGGGATCAAACCCACGTCTCTTGCTTGTCAGGTGGATTCTTTACCACCAAGCCACCAGGGAATCCCCATACTTCCCTCCACATCAACCTATAACATTCCGTGTATCTAAGTGTCTCAGTGCCAAATAAAAGCATTACTCTGAGAAGAGTAGTCTGATATTATCTCAAAGGGATCATTAAAAAAAAAAAAAAAAGAAGCATGTCTTATACTTGGATTGTCACATTCTTGCCCAACAAATTTTGCTGAGTAGCTTAGCTTCACCCAATTCAATAATTGTTGAATAGATCCAAAGTAGGGAGACCCAAGTGGGAGGACTACAAACTTGAAAGAGTTAGAGAGGCCACATTTCACCAAACCAAAGGCAGGGTAGAGGAAGAAGAGAGGAGAGGGAGAGAATTTTTTGATATCTGAGACCAGACCACATATGTCTATGATCCCATGAAAGAGGGATTATCTCTACTCAGTCTCTGGAGAAAATATATATCATCCAAGTTCCTGGAGGAATAAGACTTTTGAGAGCACAGAACAAGATAGAGATTGCTCCTAATTCTAAATTACAAACAGATCAAAAACAATCATGTCAGAAGGAAGTCTATCTGATATGGACATTAAAATAGCCACATCCTCTCTTTCCATGCATAAAACCTTTAGAGTGAGATTAAAGTTTTTAATCACATTCCCTCGTATTCTTGGCTTCCCAGGTAGCTCAATGGTAAAGAATCCACCTGCCAACTCAGGAGATGCGAGAGACATAGGTTCGATCCCTAGGTGGGGAAGATCTCCTGGAGAAGGAAATGGCAACCCACTTCAGTATTCTTGCCTGGAAAATCCCATGGAAAGAGGAGCCTGGTGGGCTACTGTCCATGTGGTCACAAAGAGTCAGACATGAGTATTCTTGCTGAGTATCAATTCTCCTGTAAGTCAATGTGCAAAATTATCTGTCTATACAGACATTCTGCTTGTCCTGGTATATGGTGATATTAATTTTCATTCAGGTTCTGAGGTTACTAGGTTCCAAAAGGAGAATTACTAAGAGTAAATTTGGGATGGAAGTCACTCATGGAATTTAAAGTCAGAAGGTAGCCTTAAGATCTTCCCTAAACTGGATCCCACATTACCCAGGTAGGATGGCAGGCTCAGAAAAAAAGGATAGGAATTTGTTACAGGTGTATATATTCCAGGTGAAGCATGAAGGTATACATATTTAAAAGGACAGAGTCTTTGCAGGTGAGCCGTGCCTCAGAATTTGGGGGAAAGAAAGGACTTTTCTTAAAAGAGTTCCTTTCTCTTTCCTCCCTGACCCCAAAGGAGGGTAAAAAGATACCTATTAACCCAAAACATTTTCTCTGCTGCATTCACCTAGTTGGTGTTGTGGTCATAGAAAAACAAAAGCAAAACAAAATAAAACTTTTATGTGTCAGTGGCTGTCTCCCCTCAATAGAAAACCCATTCCTGCCAAGCAAAAGCTCAAGGATTATTCACCTTCATCATTTTCTCCAACCTCTCTGCAACCCTTTTTGATCATCTGTTATGGTTCATTGTCCTTACACTTAGGGAGCATCCTGCCAGCACAAGCTAAGAAGTCAGAGTAAAGTGATGCTGATTTTTACAAGCCCAATGCTATTCTCTGTCTCAAACTTAATGCTTCTTTGAGAACCTGTAATGCATTTAGCTCATTTCCAGGAATTTGAAAAGATTCAGTATTAGTATTATGCATCTGTCCCACGCAAGACTATAAACAATGTGAAGAAAGCTGCAAGATCCACACACACAAAAAATTAATAGAAGACTTTATACAAACTCTTAGAGTAAATAGTATAAGTTAGATAAGAATTTAGGAAAAATGTGCCAGTAAGGATTGCAGTTCTCAAGGAAGGATTTGTGAAGGAAGCACAATTTTTCAATTGTTTTTTTTTAACAAGCATCATTATGATCACAAGTGTAATACATACACTTTAAAGAATTTACACAATGCATACATATAAGAAAAGGTAAATTTCCTCCCCAAGATCATACTCCTCAAGAGATAATTACTGTTACTGATATGGTTTATACTCTCGTCTTTTTTCCCTTACTATATGTACACATATCAGAATTTACTTTTATTACAGTCCTTTTTGTATTTGTATGCCCTGATCATGTTTCCACACAGAACACATAACCATAGCTCATTTTTAAAATTTTCAACATGATATGTCATAGTATAGATATAGGAGGAAAAAAATGATCAGTTAAAATAGATGGGGAAAGGAGATGATATTTCAAGTGGAAGAGACAGAAAGAACAGAACTGAACATAGATTATTCTTGGAACAGTCAGAAAATGGCCATCAGACTAGAGGAATAGTAGATGTGAGGATGCAGAAGCTGTCAGATTGTAAAAGGAATTGAAAATCAGGCAAAAAACATTAGATTTGGCTGAAAATGTGAGCATTTTTAACTCTGGGAAAACTATGCTATTTTATTACACTCTGTTTCTGTGATAAAGTCAGAGGCTAAACTATTACCAGGGCTGGACAACTGGACTTTGCTCCACATACCAAAATATACAGAATCCATTTAGAGAGTGAGTAGACAATTTTAAAAACCTGTTGCATTTACATCACAGTAGTGCCTAGGTGGTGCTAGTGGTAAAGAACCCTTCTGCCAATGCAGGAGACATAAGAGATGTGAGCTCAATCCCTGGGTCAGGAAGATCCCCTGGAGGAGGGCATAGAAACCCACTGCAGTATTCTTGCATGGAGAATCCCGTAGACAGAGGAGCCCAATGGGCTAGAGTCTATAGGGTCAAAAAGAGTCGGACACCATTGAAACAACATACCATGCACGCACGCAAGTGCAATAAAAGCAACTGAACCTAGCAAGTGTAATTGATTAAAACCCATAGCCAAGCATTGAATGATAGGTCCTTCTGTGGACTCAAGAGGAAAGTTTATTCAAAGTGTGACACTAGCATTGATCCTAAAATGGCTTGTCACAGCCTTGTCTTGAGCGAGCTCCTTCCTCACAGCTCGTCTTTTGTGATTTTTCCTTTGCTGATGAATTGAAGTGACTCCCCAACATTTTTCATTTTAAGATCAATGAATTGGCTGACTTGGTGACTATGCTTTGGAAGACAAGAGATGGAAGCAGAACGCTCCCAGTTCCTGCTGTGGCTCAGTGCAGACACTGGAAACAGACCCACCTCAGCAACCTGCTCACCCCCCAGCAGAAGTAAGAGTGGCCCAGAAGTGTAAAAACCTTTATGATCTATTCTATATGGGTCTGTAGAATTCGAATTTTTTAAGTGTTAATAATTCTCATACTACATGTGTTATCGGAGAAGGCAATGGCACCCCACTCCAGTACTCTTGCCTGGAAAATCCCATGGATGGAGGAGCCTGGTGGGCTGCAGTCCATGGGGTCGCTAAGAGTCGACACAACTGAGCGACTTCACTTTCACTTTTCACTTTTATGCATTGGAGAAGGAAATGGCAACCCACTCCAGTGTTCTTGCCTGGAGAATCCCAGGGACAGGGGAGCCTGGTGGGCTGCCATCTATGGGGTTGCACAGAGTCGGACACGACTGAAGCGACTTAGCAGCATATATGTTATATAAGGCATTTAAAAATATTCAGAGAAATTTTGAAAAGCAAAGAATTCCTTCTCGTATCTCCTAGTCGAATTTTTCTCTGATTGTGAGTCCTGTCCCTTTTTCCTCAGCAGTATAATATCTACTTTATCAATTCCAGTTGAATGATTTGCACTGATGTGGGGGAGGGGGATGATGAATCATTTTTTAAGTTCTCATAATAGGTATTAAAGACAGAGGCTATGTGTTCACTGCAACTAAGTTATTAATTTAACTTGACCAGAAACTGAAAACAATAAAATTAATTTAATCTGTTTCCCTTTTATAGTTAAGTTATTTTTAGGCCTCTTATACTCGTTTCTAACCCATTCTCCTGCCTGACTCAATTAAGAAGTCCTCTTTGGTGACATCTACTTAATGTTATTTTAACTGCTTTGAAATCTACTCTGGGGAACTTATATGACTCCAGTATATGAGCCAGTGTCTAATATCTGGCTCTAACATTTGCCCAACTACAAATGATGAGGCAAGTTTGTCCAAATATATACAGCAAATATTTTCTCTAGATACCAGAAATACAATAAACAGAAAATACTCTGCCCTTCAAATAGTTTACATTCTAGCTGAAGATGAAAACCTTAATGTCCAAGAATTTTCTCCTCCAAACTAAAATCTTTTGCCCTGGACATGGAGTATATATTGCC
This sequence comes from Bos indicus x Bos taurus, assembly GCF_003369695.1. NCBI lineage: Eukaryota > Metazoa > Chordata > Mammalia > Artiodactyla > Bovidae > Bos > Bos indicus x Bos taurus. Next base: position 20,325,884 of record NC_040103.1, on the reverse strand, counting down.
TTTAAAAATGAGATGACAATTTCTCCAAAGCATAGATGTCAAAGGCTTTTGAATGAAAACAAAACAAAACAAAAAAAACCCTTCTTCCTGATGTCTTCCTAAGTAAGGACCTAGGTAAGGTAAGATTTCTACTCCAGTGTAGAAAATATAACCATGAGTTGTCTGTGATAAAAATCTTCAGTTGGCGGTCATTGCCAAAGTGATAAGACCTTTAGGATTGCTCTTGGTATTCTGACCAACCAGGTTGGCTTTCCCTGCTTGACTTAGATCTTCAGTTCATGATGAAGATATTGATGATTATCTGGTCTGAGAATAAGCCTTCTTGACTTACTCTTTCCTCTAAGGGCAAGATATCTTTTGTCATTAACAATCCAAAACTGCCTAATACTGAATGTGGACATTTTAGCTAGTTGAGAGGATAGAAAGATGTTTGAGGAAATAATATGAGCCCCTGCAGCTCAATTCCAGAAAAATAAACGACCCAATCAAAAATGGGCCAAAGAACTAAACAGACATTTCTCCAAAGACATACAGATAGCTAACAAACACATGAAAAGATGCTCAACATCACTCATTAATGCAAATCAAAACCACAATGAGGTACCATCTCACACCAGTCAGAATGGCTGCTATCAAAAAGTCTACAAACAATAAATGCTGGAGAGGGTGTGGAGAAAAGGGAACCCTCTTACACTGTTGGTGGGAATGCAAACTAGTACAGCCACTATGGAGAACAGTGTGGAGATTCCTTGAAAAACTGGAAATAGAACTGCCATATGATCCAGCAATCCCACTGCTGGGCATACACACTGAAACCAGAATTGAAAGAGACACATGTACCCCAGTGTTCATCACAGCACTGTTTACAGTAGCCAGGACATGGAAGCAACCTAGATGCCCAATGACAGATGAATGGATAAGGAAGCTGTGGTACATATACACAATGGAGTATTACTCAGCCATTAAAAAGAACACATTTAAATCAGTTCTAATGAGGTGGATGAAACTGGAGCCTATTATACAGACTGAAGCAAGCCAGAAAGAAAAACACCCATACAGTATACTAACACATATATATGGAATTTAGAAAGATGGTAACGAGGACCCTATATGAGAGACAGCAAAAGAGACACAGATGTAAAGAACAGTCTTTTGGACTCTGGGAGAAAGCGAGAGTGGGATGATTTGAGAGGGTAGCAATGAAACGTCTATATTATCATATGTGTAGGGGATCGCTGGTCCAGGTTTGATGCATGAGACAGGGTGCTCAAGGCTGGTGCACTGGGATGACCCTGGGGGATGGGATGGAGAGGAAGGTGGGAGGGAAGTTCTAGATGGGGAATACATCACATGTGTGCCTGTGGCTAATTCATGTTGATGTATGCCAAAAACCACTACAATATTGTAAAGTAATTAGCCTCCAATTAAAATAAATTAATTATTTTTAAAAAATAAATAAAAATTAAGAAATGGAAAAAAAAAAAATAATATCAGCCCTAATGTTTTTTTGTACCACTGGCCTCTGCACAATAGATGTTTACAGACTATAAGTCTATGTTTAATACTATGTGTTAATAAATGTTCCTCCTAATCCAGGACTTCCTTTATTACAGATCTAAGGAAAGTAAAGAAATAGTGTTATATCTCAGATAATCATTCAAATGGAATGGAAATAATACCACAACATCAGCCCCCTTAGGCATCAGGAATTACTACTGGCCGTTTAAATACACAAACACACACTTGCTCACCCCTGTGTCATTGATCTTTTTTCCCCAAGGTTGCTAAATTAAAAGTAAAAAGGAAAATCTCTCATTGACTTATTTTTTCTAGGATTCATGTGGAATCTTATGAGTATCTTGAGTATTATTGGCTTAACTATGCTGTCTTGGCCAAGAAAACAATGTGAAAACATCAGAATGTTCCTTTGGCAAAATTATATAAGCCAATACAGCATTATTTTTTATATGCAGTAAGTTAAAACTTTCTTACCATATGAACACTGACTATCAATAAGCTTCTAGTTTCTATTTTTTTCCAAAATAAAAACCTGCCTAAATTTAGAGTTAAGTTATTTGGGATTACTAAGAGAATTTAGAAAGTCAGTTAGATTCAAAATCAGTATTCCAAACCCATGCAAGTTCAATTACCAATAAAGAGATTTCCTAACAAACTGATCCTCCTGCAAATAATAGCTACAAATAAAAGGGGAAAAAATACAAAAACCAATCTGAAGCCTCTAATGACTGAAAAAAGTGTCAGACATTTTTGGAGGAGCAAAAAGCAGAGCAAGTGATTAGCATGGAGTGAGTTCTCATTTTGTGGTTTTTTCTTTAGAGTAGCTAAAACTTTAATAGAAAGCTTGCCATCTTTCTAACCAAAGGAACTGGGAAAAGAAGACTAGAACACCCAGGGCCACTAGAAGAGAGAGAGAGAGGAAACAGAAGAGAGAAATCCATAGAAAAGTAACCTCCAATTTTGTGTTTAAACTCTGCCCAAACCTCTGACTGACCCCTGAACCACTCATTCATGGAGGAAAAAGAAAGAATCTTACAGCTAAAGGCTTAAAGAACTGAATTAGATCTGAGCTACAACCAACCGTAGACATGACAATTTTTAGTTTCAATCTAGCTAAGTTAATTGCTTGTTGTAAATCAAATCCCTTATGATTATACAGTGGAAGTGAGAAATAGATTTAAGGGCCTAGATCTGATAGATAGAGTGCCTGATGAACTATGGAATGAGGTTCGTGACATTGTACAGGAGACAGGGATCAAGACCATTCCCATAGAAAAGAAATGCAAAAAAGCAAAATGGCTGTCTGGGGAGGCCTTACAAATAGCTGTGAAAAGAAGAGAAGAGAAAAGCAAAGGAGAAAAGGAAAGATATAAACATCTGAATGCAGAGTTCCAAAGAATAGCAAGAAGAGATAAGAAAGCCTTCCTCAGCAATCAATGCAAAGAAATAGAGGAAAACAACAGAATGGGAAAGACTAGGGATCTCTTCAAGAAAATCAGAGATACCAAAGGAACATTTCATGCAAAGATGGGCTCAATAAAGGACAGAAATGGTATGGACCTAACAGAGGCAGAAGATATTAAGAGACGGCAAGAATACACAGAAGAACTGTACAAAAAAGATCTTCACGACCCAGATAATCATGATGGTGTGATGACTGACCTAGAGCCAGACATCCTGGAATGTGAAGTCAAGTGGGCCTTAGAAAGCATCACTACGAACAAAGCTGGTGGAGGTGATGGAATTCCAGTTGAGCTATTCCAAATCCTGTAAGATGATGCTGTGAAACTGCTGCACTCAATATGCCAGCACATTTGGAAAACTCACCAGTGGCCACAGGACTGGAAAAGGTCAGTTTTCATTCCAATCCCAAAGAAAGGCAATGCCAAAGAATGCTCAAACTACTGCACAATTGCACTCATCTCACACGCTAGTAAAGTAATGCTCAAAATTCTCCAGGCCAGGCTTCAGCAATATGTGAACCGTGAACTTCCAGATGTTCAAGCTGGTTTTAGAAAAGGCAGAGGAACCAGAGATCAAATTGCCAACATCCACTGGATCACAGAAAAAGCAAGAGAGTTCCAGAAAAACATCTATTTCTGCTTTATTGACTATGCCAAAGCCTTTGACTGTGTGGATCACAATAAACTGTGGAAAATTCTGAAAGAGATGGGAATACCAGACCACCTGACCTGCCTCTTGAGAAATCTGTATGCAGGTCAGGAAGCAACAGAACTGGACATGGAAAAACAGACTGGTTCCAAATAGGAAAAGGAGTTCGTCAAAGCTGTATATTGTCACCCTGTTTATTTAACAGGGTGTTAAATAAACATGCAGAGTACATCATGAGAAATGCTGGACTGGAAGAAGCACAAGGTGGAATCAAGATTGCCGGGAGAAATATCAGTAACCTCAGATATGCAGATGACACCGCCCTTATGGCAGAAAGTGAAGAGGAACTCAAAAGCCTCTTGATGAAAGTGAAAGTGGAGAGTGAAAAAGTTGGCTTAAAGCTCAACATTCAGAAAACAAAAATCATGGCATCCGGTCCCACCACTTCATGGGAAATAGATGGGGAAACAGTGGAAACAGTGTCAGACTTTATTTTTCTGGGCTCCAAAATCATTGCAGATGCTGACTGCAGCCATGAAATTAGAAGACGCTTACTCCTTGGAAGGAAAGTTATGACCAACCTAGATAGCATATTCAAAAGCAGAGACATTACTTTGCCAACAAAGGTCCGTCTAGTCAAGGCTATGGTTTTTCCATTGGTCTTGTATGGCTGTGAGAGTTGGACTGTGAAGAAGGCTGAGCGCTGAAGAATTGATGCTTTTGAACTGTGGTGTTGGAGAAGACTCTTGAGAGTCCCTTGGACTGCAAGGAGATCCAACCAGTCCATTCTGAAGGAGATCAGCCCTGGAATTTCTTTGGAAGGAATGATGCTAAAGCTGAAACTCCAGTACTTTGGCCACCTCATGTGAAGAGTTGACTCATTGGAAAGGACTCTGACCCTGAGAGGGATTGGGGGCAGGAGGAGAAGGGGATGACAGAGGATGAGATGGCTGGATGGCATCACTGACTCGATGGACGTGAGTCTGAGTGAACTCTGGGAGTTGGTGATGGACAGGGATGCCTGGCATGCTGCGATTCATGGGGTCGCAAAGAGTTGGACATGACTGAGTGACTGATCTGATCTGATCTGATCTGTATTAGTTTGCTAGGGCTGCCATAACAAAGTGCTACAGGCTGGGTGCCTTAAATAACAGAAATTTATTTTCTCACAATTCTGGAGGCTAGAAGTCTAAGACTAAGGAAGTGGCATGGCTGGTTTCTCCTGTGGCCCGTCTCCCTGGCTCATAAATGGCCAGCTTCTCTCTCTGTCTTCACATGGTCTTCCCTACTATATGCATGTGTCCAGATTTCCTATTCTTATAAGGAAACATAATGAATTAGAGCTTACACTGAAGACCTTATTTTTAACTTAATTAAAACTTAGTTGGTTCTCTTTATCCACAGGTTTCACACAGATTCAGCCAACTATGGATCAAAAATATTTGGAGAAAAAATTCCAGCAAGTTCCAAAGAGCAAAGCTTGAATTTGCCATGCACTGGCAACTATTTACGTTGTATTTACAATGTTACGTAGCATTTTCATTGTATTAGCTATTATAAGTAATCTAGAGATGATTGAAACTATACAGCAGGATGCACGTTATATGTAAATACTATATCACTGTATCCAACGGACATGAGCATCCACGAATTTTGGTATCCATAGGGCCTGGAACCAATCCCCCACAGACACCAAGGGACAACTCTACTTTTTAAAAGACTATATCACCAGTGTATGCATCACATTCTCAGTTAATGAGAATTAGGACTGCAACATATGAATTTGAGGAGAACATAACTCAGACCACTGGCTAAAACACTGGTAGTCTTAGAACAATGTAACAAAATCCACAATCTCCACAAAATAAAATTCAAATGTCCACTTCACATACCAAAATTACTTGACATATGAAGATCCAGGAAAATAAAACCCAACCCCAGGAGAAAAATCAGATGCTAGTTCCAAGGTCAACCAGATGCTGAAGTTATCATCAGGTAGAGACTTTAAAGTAGAACTTATAACTGGGCACAGTGAGACAAAGAAAAATATACCTACAAGGAACTGGATATAAGATATCAACTGCAGTTATACCTACAGCAAATTGAAAATGAAAAGTATAAAGAGTATATTAATAAATATAACAGACCTAGGAGTAGGCTAACAAGACATGTATAAGAACTTAGAAAGTATCATGAAACTTTTTGAGAAAGATTTTTAAAAGGCCAGTAAATAAAATATCATGTTCCTGAATTAGAAGTTTCAATATTATAAGGTGGTCAAATGTTTCAAATTTGTTTACAGATTCACTACAGTAGCAATCAGAATCTCAGCAGGTTAGATTGTAGAACTTGATAAGCAGATTCTAAAATTTAGATGGAAGTGAAATAAACAAAAATAACTAAGACACATCTAAAAAGGAATGAAGGAGGTTAATTTGCCGTAAGTACTAGATATGATATATATTGTAGTGTTTTAATAAATATAATGATATAGAGAAACAATAAATATCTCAGATATTTTTCTTCATTAGTACTAGGTTGATAACAGTTGTCATTACAGTAAACTGGGATATGATTTTTTTGTTAAAAAATTGTAGATCTTTTTCTAACAGTACCCAAAAAAAAAAAAAAATCAATTTCATGCTCATTAACCACATAAATGAAAAAGTAGAAATTATAATTCTTTTAAGAAATATTATCGAAGAGTATTTTATGGCCCCAGCTTAAGAAAACTTTTCTAGGCAAAACACACACACACGCACATACACACCCACACACACACACACACAAGTCCCACTGTTCTTAAAGAAACAAGCAAATTGGAGCATGACATCAGCAAGATGGAGAAATAGGTGGTTCACAACTTCAGTCTTCCTCACATAAACAGCAGTTAATATCCATAGAAAGACACCTTTGTGAAAAACTCAGAAATCAAGGTTGAGGTTGAGGTGCATCTTAGATCATGCAAAGAAAGAAAAGACATATTTTAAGGAGTGATTTCCTTTTGACCTTGTTGCCCCTCCCCAAGGCCACATAGTCCCAGCCCTGGGCCTATAGTCCTGCGGTGGGAAAGAGGACACAGGTGGACACCTAGCTTCCCTAGCATTCTGGGTTGCTTTCTGGGAGGTCCTCTTAGTGCACCGCAGGGATAATGGTAGAGATCGGCTGGAGACAGAGAAGTGTTGAGGCTCATAGAAATTAGCATGCAGATCTTGGCAGACTGTTCCTACTGATCTCAGCGTTCATGCAGAGATCCCACACAGTGGTTCCATTCATTCAGAGCTGAGGAAGTGGCCCTGTGCGGCACAGCTACACAGTCAGAATTTCTACTGAGTTTGGGTCACAGGTCAGCAGGCCATCCTCACTGTGGAGCACATTCTAGATCAACACCTAGTCACTAGTCCTGCCCAATGGCTGAGCACACCCTTCAGCTCCTCTTGACCAGGACGTCTGGCCTACGATGCTAGGCAGCTGTACAACAAATCCTATGACCTAGCCAAGAAAGGCAGTAAGGCAGTAACACTGCACAGCTGCTGAGCAGGAAGCCTGTCCCAAGACACTGGACAGCCACACAGCACATCCTAAGTCCTGCTGGGAAAGGACAGTCAGCAGCCTGATCCAACAGCTAAAAATCACTAGAAAATAAAAGGAAACTATTTCTTCCAGTGTTAAGAGAGGAATGTGAGAATACAGGATGACAAAGAATCAGATAAATATGACACCAAAATGTCCAGCATTATCCTGATACTAGAGAATAAATTCACTACAAGGAAAGAAAAATACAGACCAATATCCATAATGAATATAATGTGAAAATTCTCAACAAAATAATAGTAAGCCAAATTCCATAGCACATTAAAAGTATTATATGCCATGATTGAGTAGGATATACCCCTCGGGTGCAGTGATGCATCAACATAGGCAAATCAACAAATGCTATACACCATATTAACAGGATGAAGAATTTAAATCATATGATCAAAACTCCTAGGAAAAAACATAGGCAGTATGCTTTTTGACATCAGTCTTAGAAATATTTTGGAGGGATATCTTTCCTCGGGTAAGAGAAGCAAAAGCAAAAATAAACAAGGGGGACTACATTAAATGGAAAAGTTTTTCATAGCAAAGGAAACTATCAGCAAATCAAAAAGACTACCTACTGAATGGGTGAAAATATTTGCAAATGATATTTTTGATAAGGGGTTAATATCCAAACTACACAAAGAACTCCTATAACTCAACACCAAAAAATAAACAATCTAATTAAAAAATGGACAGAAGACCTGAGTAAACATTTTTTCAAAGAAGACATACAGATACCAAGCAGGCATATGAAAATATGCTTAATATCACTAAGCATCAGGGAAATGCAAACCAAAGCCATAATGAGATATCACCTCACACCTGTTAAAATGGCTATCATCAAAAAGACAACAAATAACAAGTGTTGGCAAGAAGGTGGAGAAAAGGGAACCGTTATGCACATTGGTGAGAATATAAATTGCTGCATACTCTATAGAAAACAGCAATTCCTCAAAAATTAAACACAGAACTACTACATAATCCAGCAATTCTATTTCTAGGTGTTTTTCTGAAGAAAACAAAACCACTAATTCTAAAAGATAATATACCCTTATGCTTATTGTGGCATCTTTCTTAATAGTCAAGATATGTAAAAAACATAGCTGCCATCAGTAGGTAAATGAATAAAGAAGATATAGTGTGTGTGTGTATACACACACATGATGGAATACTGCTGAGTCATAAAAAAGAATAAAAGCTTGCCATTTGTGACAACATGGATGACTGAGGGGATATTATGCTAAGTGAAATGAGTTAGAGGGAGACAAATACCATATGATTTCATTTATACACGAATCTAAAATGAACAAAAGAAAACAAACATAACAAAACAGAAACAGAGTACAAACAGGCGGTTGCTGAGGAAGAGGGCTGGTGGGGAGGGAAAAGGTGAGGAAAATTAAGAGCACAAACTTTCCAGTACAAAATAAATAGAGGGATAAAATGTATAGCATAAGGAATATAGTCAATAATAATGCAATATCTTTGTACGGTTACATATGGTAACTAGACTTATCATGGTGATCACTCTGTAATGTAAGAAATATTGAACACTATATTGTGCACCAGAAACTAACATAATGTTGTAGGTCAATTATACTACAAGAAAAAATCAAACTCCTAGAAAAAGAGATGAGATTTGTGGTTACCAGAGGCAAAGGTGGGGGAATGGAAAATAAGATGAAGGTGTTTAAAAGGTATAAATTTCCAGTTACAAGATAAACAAGCACTAGAGATGTAATGTACAACATAATATAATTAACACTACTATGTGTTATGATGAAAGTTTTTAAGAGTAAACCCTAGAGTTTTCATCACAAAATATTTTCTTCTGTTTTGAATGTATAAGAGATTAGAGATGGTCATTAAACTTTAGTAATATCATTTTATGACCTATATAAGTCAAGTCATTATGCTGTGTCCCTTAAACTTGTACAGTGCTAAATATCAATTTATCCCAATAAAACTGGAGGAAAACAAATTAAAAAATGTAAATCATATGATCATCTTAATAGATACAGAAAGAGCATCTGACAAAATTCAATATCTTCCAAGAGGAAAACTCTCAACAAATTGGATATAGGAGGAAAATAACTGAACATAATAAAGGCCATGTATGATGACTCCATAGCTAGCATCATAGTCAACAGTGAAATAGCTTTCCCTCTAAGATCAAAAACCAGACAAGAGTGCCTACTCTCACCAGTCCTATTCAACATAGTACATACAAAATTCTTAGCCATAGCAATTAGGCCAGAAATAAAAGCCATCCAAATCAGAAAGGAAGAAGCAAACTGTCTCGTTACAGACAATTGCAGATGACAGGGACAATTTGCATATGATGGGACCTTATAGACAGACAATCCTGAAGACTACATCAAAAAACTGCTGGGATTAATGAGTAAATTATGTAATGTTTCACTGTTAGCATTCATTAAATTAACAAATACTTCACTAACAACATATTTAGCATTAGGCCCTAAATTCTGAGTGACAGAACATTATAACAAACATACCATGCTGTTGCTACATCTCTATTATTTTGCACATACTCTTTCTTCTACCTGAAAGGCGCTTTCCCCCTCTAGATTACCCAGTAAATACCTGTTCGTGTATTATTAATAAATCCCAGTTTAGATATTCCCTTTTCTGGTAAACATTCTAAGACTCAGCGTAGAATTAATTTGCTCATGTTTCCTTTATGCTTTGCACATTTGTCTCCTATTATATTTAACCACTCTATTTTAGTCATTTACTTATTGTAAGTCACCTCTTTTATTAGATTACAAGTTCCCTGAAATCAGATACTGTCTTTTGTGCATTGTCAAGTGTCTCATAATTGCAAAACCCTTAGCACAGAAGTGATGCCTAACAAATGTATTAGGTGAAGTGATCTATCTGGTTTTGAACTCACCCTTCCTTGATGAGCAGAGACAAGTATAATAAGTAATGATGGTCACATAGAAACATGGGAAGATTACAAGTTGTGGGTTACTCATTACTGCAGTTTCAGACCAAGGAAAGCATTTAAAGTTTAATTTTGGAGGCAATGTTATGACCAAAGCCAGGAATAGGATCCCCATAGGGTCCACGGTCAAACTGACCTTGATAATATGGGAACACAACAGAACAATAAAGAGTAGAATTCCAGAGAATTAATTCTAGATGAGGTAGTGGGTTAAACCTGGCTCTGACCCTCGCAGGTTGTATAACAGTGGGCAAGTTTCTTAATCTCTCTACTCCTCAGTCTCCTCACCTATAAAAGTGGGGAATAAATAGTGATATGATAGTTTTAAATATTATCTGCATATTATTTGACATTATTCCCATTAAAAGTTAAATCTAATCCCCCTCACTTGGTTTCTATTGAGCAGAATTGTGGTAGAAATGACCCAATATGACTTCACTATGGTTATTAAAGCTAGGTTATAAGTGATGACACAGTGATACAATTTCTCCTTGACTCTGTCTCTCTTGAGAATTGTGCCTATGAAGTCCTAAGCTGCCATGTAAAAAGTATATAAACATTAAATCTGCCATAGTGAAGAAACCAGATGAAGAGTCCACACGAGGAGAGAGAGATGTCTGGAGCTTCCCAGCTGTTCCAGCCCCTGATGGCTGAACCTGCCAATCTAGTGCCATACGTGTGAGTGAGTGAGCTTTCAGCTGACTTCAGCCCCAGCTTTCCAGCCACCCAAGCTGACACTGAGTATAGGAAAGTGTGTTACTCCACTAGGTTTTACCCAAATTGCAGATATGTGGGCAAAAATAAATTTTTTATTTTTACTTTAAATGACTGAGTTTTGGTTTCAAAAATGGAGTGCTGCTAAAATAAAATCTAAAATGAGAGGCTTTGGAACTAGAGGAAGAATCTGGAATAACTTAGACTGTTAGCCAAAGCATGGTGAACCAAGAGGCTGTTTAGGAGAATTTAAAAGAAGTTTTAAAAAATGCTATGAAAGTTGAAGGAAAATGTACAGTTGTTTTGTAGTCATAGGAAATTTAGCAACATTGTTGCCTACAGTAAATTGGAAAATAAAAGATGTGTACCTAACAAAGTAGATGATCAGCTAAGAGATTTGCAGGTGCTACCTGACTCTCTCTCTCTCTCTCTGTATGGGTGGGTGGGTGGGTGTGTGTGTGTGTGTGTATTTGTAGCCTTTAGTAAAGCATGGGAGGATAGAGGTAAAGCAATGAAGTAACTGTTAAATATATGTAAGGGAGCTAGGACTTTCTGTATTTGAAAATAAAATTGTTTTTTAGTCTCTCAGATGGCTGCTGCTGCTAAGTCACTTCAGTCGTCTCCGACTCTGTGCGACCCCATAGACGGCAGCCCACCAGGCTCCCCAGTCCCTGGGATTCTCCAGACAAGAACACTGGAGTGGGTTGCCATTTCCTTCTCCAATGCATGAAAGTGGTGGCAAATGATGCTAAAACTAAGAAATGACTTTCTAGAAATGATCAATTCCTGATGTTATAAAAAGTGATCTAAAGATGCAACCAAGTGTGACTCTAGAATCTTGGGAAATTTAAGATGGGTGCCTCACATAGGGAGAAGGCAATGGCACCCCACTCCAGTACTCTTGCCTGGAAAATTCCATGGACGGAGGAGCCTGGTGGGCTGCAGTCCATGGGGTCGAGAAGAGTCGGACACAACTGAGTGACTTCACTTTCACTTTTCACTTTCATGAAATGGCAACCCACTCCAGTGTTCTTGCCTGGAGAATCCCAGGGATGGTGGAGCCTGGTGGGCTGCTGTCTATGGGGTCGCACAGAGTCGGACACGACTGAAGTGACGCAGCAGCAGCAGCAGCCTCACATAAAGAAACATAGAGCCCCTCCAATTATCTTAAGAACATGCTTTGTGCATCCTCTTCATAAAATAATAGGGTTTCTAATAGTCTAAAGCACATTTTCCTATAGCTGCCTTATGGGAAGACCAAGGTGGACAATGCTTATGTCAGTAAGATTTGTGAATGTAACTTTTGTCCAATGGAGTGGCTCCAACAAGATTCCCATAAAGTTCTTAGAATAATGGCATAAACAGGCTAAGTAAACTGTTCAGCTGCAAACACCAGCCACTTCCTGAGGAGAAGGAAAAATGTGTCTGAGTACAGAACCAAGTTGTCGAGAGTCATTCCTAGGTACCAGGACTGAGTTCTGATCAAGGAACTGACAACATGATGTGAACAGGATTTTAGACCAGGAATTCTTGTGTGCTTCCCATTCTCCTTTTTTTGAACAGAAGGGTCTACAGAAGTTCTACCATGACTGTTCCACCAAAATACACTGAGTGTATGGAGGAAAGATAACTTGTCTCAAGGGCTCAGCTTTTCAGATGGAGAGGAACTCAACCCGAAAAGCTGATTTCAAGGATGTATAGAATTTAGTTTCATCTGTACCTGGATCTGATTTGGATGACCTTAATGTTGAACCTGAAACCACATTAAGTAAGATTTCTCGAAGGTCTTGGGCAGAGGTGAGTATATTTTGGTGTCAGAAGAATACAAATAATTTGTGACCAAAGAGCAGACTGTGGTGGTTTTAAGAGCTATCTGTAAATTCTCTGACATTCCCTTCATAAAATGATGGTTCCTAATCTCCTTTCTCTTGAATATAGACTGCTTTTAGTGACTTGCTTCTGAAAAACATTGAATGAAGCTAAAGTGACATTTTGTGATTTCCAAGGCCAAGTTAGACAAGTTAAAACAGCTTTCATCTGGCTTGCTGTCTCTCTTACTTCTGGCTCTGATATTGTCCACGAACACTTTTTTTTTTTTTTTAAGTACTTGGGAGTTGATAAATCTCTTGTAAAAATTGATAGAATCAGAAGAAACACACTACGTTGATTTTAAAAAGAGAGTAAAATATAAGAATAAAATCTTAATAAAGTCAATAGATAAATACTACTTTCATCTGAGAAAGGAAGTGCGTAAGGGGGAAAAAAATCTATTACCAATCTAGGAAGTCACAAAAGAGCAAAATCACGTTCACACAAAATGCTCAAAGGAGACAACTAACCTTTGTTCTAAATAAAACACAGGATCCTCACAGGCAGGCACATTAGAAAAGACCACTGATCAATTAAGTAGGACAAAACGCTGGAGCAAGTACACAAGTTCCCTAGGTGTACCTGAATTTCAAAAAATAAAAAGATGTTCTCAAGTTGAACTCTCAAAGTTATTTTTGAAGTTTTCATACTTTAGATAATAGCCCACTATGATTGGTAAGATGAAACAATGCTTTGAAACACATACCCTTCTCTTCTTTGAAACCTGCTTTGATAGTACATTGCTAGAAAAGATGCAATTGAAAATCAGGGGGAAGAGATGAGTCACCATTTGATGTCATTTTGTTAGCCTGTGAGGCAGGTCACATTCAGCTCCATAAGAATCAACTTTTTTCCTCCTATATCTGCCTTGCCCTTGACCTAATCTTATAAAGTCTAGGTAGTGCATTTTATTTTTATTCACATCATTCATAGTAATGATTACATTCTACCTTGAGACCCAGAATGTACACACATTCACATATACATAAAACTGAAATTAAAGTTTTATACTGGTTATGATTCCATAAATGGATTTTGTAAACTACTCTCAACAGAGAGTTGATCAACACTTTAGATACTACTGAACTAGGGAAATTGCCTAGTCCTTCTAAAGTTAACTTTGTTGATTCCCCTATGAATTGCTCAAATTTTCAGTCAATAAATCCATCTGATTTGAGATGTTATCTGTCTGGAGATTTGGATTTCTATTCATTTGTGCAATGGTCTTATTTGTGTCAAATATAACTTTCATATGTCATATATTCTAGGCATATAGGAATGAAGGATATAGTGGAAAACAAACACAGCACTACTTTCAAGGAGCTTAAGGTTTAAACAATATGAATTTTTAAATAACATCATGAATGTAAGGTAAAATAGTTTCTATAAAGAAAGTCTACAAGATTCACTGATAAAGAAAACTAATAACATAAGAGGCTAATAACATAAGAGACATATATAGTGATACAAGAAGGATTTGCTCTAAAGATGGTATCTCAACCATGCTAGACTATGCTAGACTATTATTTGCTCCTTAATAATTGGTCTTCTTCTTTTCCATTTAAACGTTGTCTTAATTAGGGCCATGTTTCCCCCAAGTAAATATTCTTTTTCTCAGCTTCCTTGGCAGCTAAGTATAACCAAGTGACTAAATCCTAGCCACTGTGATGTGAGCTGAAGCAATCTGTGCCATTTCTGAGTATTGTTCTATTTAAGAACCCAACAAAATTTTAGGTGCACAGTACAGTTGAACATATATCCTCTTCATCTTGTTTCCTGTCAACTGGTTGAAAGATGGAACACTCTGGGACTTAGAAACATAAGTCATGTGTGAAAATTGCAGAGTCACTTACCAAACCTGGATCACCAATTTGTCTCTGGGCTCTCATGTGAAAAATAAGTAAACTTTCATATTATTGTGTGTTAGTCACTCAGTCGTGTCCGACTCTGCAACCCCATGGACTGTAGCCCGCCAGGCTCCTCCGTCCATGGGATTTTCCAGGCAAGAATATTGGAGCAGATAGCCTTTCCCTTCTTGGGTGGGGAGTGGAGTGGGTTGCCATTTTCTTCTCCAAGGGATTTTCCTGACCAAGGGATTGAATCTGGGTCTCCTGCATTTCAGGCAGACTCTTTACTGAGTGAGCCACCAGGGAAGCCCCTAAAAGAAAAAGTGAAATTCACTCAGTCTTGTCTGGCTCTTTGCAACCCCATGGACTATACAGTCCCTGGAACTCTCCAGGCCAGAATACTGGAGTGGATAGCCTTTCCCTTCTTGAGGGGATCTTCCCAACCCAGGGATCAAACCCAGGTCTCCTGCATTGCAAGTGGATTCTTTACCAGCTGAGCCAGAAGGGAAGCCCTGAGCCACAGTGTTATAGACCCCCTTTGTTCTGTTTCCCAACATAAAAACAGTACAAGAACTTAATGATGAGAGGGACTAGCCACTTGAAAAATTAGGTTTATAGGTAATGGCTGAGGGGACAAGGGTACTAAAGGCAGAGGGAACAGTATATACAAAACCTCCAGGAAGGGAAGATTTTCTAGATTCCAGGGAAGAGACTGCTAAGTCACTTCAGTCGTGTCCGACTCTGTGCGACCCCATAGACGGCAGCCCACCAGGCTCTGCCATCCCTGGAATTCTCCAGGCAGGAGTACTGGAGTGGGTTACCATTTCCTTCTCCAGTGCATGAAAGTGAAAAGTGAAAGGGAAGTCGCTCAGTTGTATCTGACTCTTCGCGACCCCATGGACTGAAGCCTACCAGGCTCCTCCATCCATGGGCTTTTCCAGGCAAGAGTACTGGAGTGAGTTGCCATTGCCTTCTCCACCAGGGAAGAGAGGAAGCTGATATGCTTGGAGTATAGTAGATGAATAGAGAATGGAACAATGTAATATTGAATGAGATGAATGAAAACAAAGGTGACCACAGCAGTGTTTCGAATAGGTATGAGAACAATTCTGTCAATGTGAATAGAGAGAACTCCATGATGCCATGGATTAAACATCTTGAACTGTGCCTGGTATATATTAGATGCTTGATTCCTTTTCTTTCTCTCCCCTTTCTTTGATTTACTCTGAATCTCCAGACAATCTGCTGCTTCCTCCCTGTTTAACAACCTAGCAGGGAATTTCCACAGCAGTTCAAACTTTGTGTAAGGACCTGTTTATCTCTCAAATTGATTAAATTTTGGACTTCCAAAACCACATGGGACAGTACATGTCTTTGTCCTAGATGAAGCTTAGTATTTTGCCTGATTCTACGTAAAAGATAGATCCATAGAGATGCTGTGAATTTTATTTGAACTAATTTTTGTAAGAAGTCATATCATTGCTTCATTGACTGTTCAGGACAATGAATGTCAATGTTAATTTTTGACTGGACATGGACCAACAGACTGGTTCCAAATAGGAAAAGGAGTACATCAAAGCTGTATATTGTCACCCTGCTTATTTAACTTATATGCAGAGTACATCATGAGAAATGCTGGGCTGGAAGAAGCACAAGGTGGAATCAAGATTGCCAGGAGAAATATCAATAACCTCAGATATGCAGATGACACCACCCTTATGGCAGAAAGTGAAGAGGAACTAAAAAGCCTCTTGATGAAAGTGAAAGAGGAGAGTGAAAAAGTTGGCTTAAAGCTCAACATTCAGAAAACGAAGATCATGGCATCTGATCCCATCACTTCATGGCAAATAGATGGGGAAACAGTGGAAACAGTGTCAGACTTTATTTTTTGGGGCTCCAAAATCACTGTAGATGGTGACTGCAGCCATGAAATTAAAAGATGCTTACTCCTTGGAAGGAAAGTTATGACCAACCTAGACAGCATATTCAAAAGCAGAGACATTACCTTGCCAACAAAGGTCCATCTAGTCAAGGCTATGGTTTTTCCAGTGGTCATGTATGGATGTGAGAGTTGGACTCTGAAGAAACTGAGCACCGAAGAATTGATGCTTCTGAACTGCGGTGTTGGAGAAGACTCTTGGGAGTCCCATGGACTGCAAAGACATCCAACCAGTCCATTCTAAGGAGATCAGCCCTGGGTGTTCTTTGGAAGGAATGATGCTGAAGCTGAAACTCCAGTACTTTGGCCACCTCATGCGAAGAATTGACTCTTTGGAAAAGACTCTGATGCTGGAAGGGATTGGGGGAAGGAGGAAAAAGGGACGACAGTGGATGAGATGGATGGATGGCATCACCGACTCAATGAACATAAGTTTGAGTAAACTCCAGGAGTTGGTGATGGACAGGGATGCTGTGATTCATGGGGTCACAAGGAGTCGGACATGACTGAGCGACTGAACTGAACTGAACTGAATGTCAATGTTCATTTTTGTCTTATTGTTATGAAGTAAAATTAGTTCTACCCCAGTCAGCTCAAACCACAAACAATATAATCCAATTTGCTTTCACTTTCATAGCTTATCTTAGCTGTCTTTCATGCTAAACTTGTCAGTAAATCAACTTTAATACTTTATTTTAATATCTGCAAGCAAACTCTTCTGCTTTTATCTTAATGTCAGTATGTCCATCTTCAGTTCAGTTCAGTCGCTCAGTCGTGTCCAACTCTTTGTGACCCCGTGAATTGCAGCATGCCAGGCCTCCCTGTCCATCACCAACTCCCAGAGTTCACTCAAACTCACATCCATCGAGTCGGTGATGCCATCCAGCCATCTCATCCTCTGTCGTCCCCTTCTCCTCCTGCCCCCAATCCCTCCCAGCATCAGAGTCTTTTCCAATGAGTCAACTCTTCACATGACATGGCCAAAGTACTGGAGTTTCAGCTTTAGCATCATTCCTTCCAAAGAAATCCCAGGACTGATCTTTAGAATGGACTGGTTGGATCTCCTTGCAGTCCAAGAGACTCTCAAGAGTCTTCTCCAACACCACAGTTCAAAAGCATCAATTCTTCAGTGCTCAGCCTTCTTCACAGTCCAACTATCACATCCATACATGACTACTGGAGCTTACATAGGTCTTTAAAATTATTTGCAGCACATCCTACTGACATGCAGAGATTTAAAAATTTAATAATAATAAAATGAAATCTGTTTTCATTGATAGAAATTTCCAGCTGTTTTCTCAAAAAACTATCAAATGTAATGAAAGGGGTATGAAGAATTTAAACACAAAGATTGCCTAATTGGCTGGAAATATTTGAAATTATACCACCAGCTTTGTAGACATAAGAAAAAACAGGCTGCTATTTTCAACTAGGATGAAATTCTAGGAGCATTGTAACTTACCTTACAATTCATTTTAACCAGAGTTATATGAGAACTAACTGCAGGGTTCTAATTTATCAGCAATATAGAAAGAGGTTTTCACATTTTCTTTTAATATACTAATGAAAATATAGAGCAAATATATTTGGCTACACTAATAAATTCTTTGACACAAAAATTATTTAGGCAATTTGGATGGAACTTGATCCTTTAAGTTTAGATAATGAGTGTTATTCCACTAAACTTAAAAAAAAAAAAAAAAAAAAAACCACACAACACTATTTCTCTCTGACAAACCACTCAACTAAGCCATCCATTCTAAAGGTCTAACACAGCTCATAAACTTTATCAATAGATACAGTAGGAAAAAGCAGGGTGTAGCATTTTGGATGACTGGACCATTGATTAAGCCTCAAATTTAACCTTGTCACCTGAAAACAAAACAGTTCATGAAATTCCTCTCTAATATAGCAACAGAGATATTTTGTTATGGAAATAACTTCCAGTAGTAGGATTCCACCACCTGTAATTTTCCAGAAATGAATCATCCTAAATAATTGTGCTTTCCTAATGAGTTTATATGTAACACATTTGATTTTGAATTTTATGATCCCTCTTAAATAGAACGTATAGAGCAGAATTTACTCTTCACTGATGATTCAAGGCCATTGTTTTAAAAAACAAAAATTGTGCCCTGTTATGATACAGAGATATTCTCAAAGCCTATTCACCTTGATCCCACTGTAAATAATACTGGATGACCCTGAGTATTTTTATTTTTGAGTCCTTGTATACTATCTTTATATGTCTTTATTTGCCTGTTTTACTTGGTCCTGTTTTGTTTCTCTCAAAAAGAATGTTTCATGTGGTTTTAGAGTCCTATAAAACACATTTTGAATGTATGTCCTGTATCTTTAGTAGCAGTGGGACTTCAAACAACTTCCCCACTTTCCTGTGCTCAAGTTTTCTTGTATTGAAAATAGCATATAATACCCTTCATATGAAAAAATGAAATGAATACTCAGTATAGTTCTTGCTCTATAACTTATTTTCACATTTTTATACATAGCTTCCATTCAGAACTTTTTAGTAACTTGAGATAACCCATAATATCTCCCTGAATATTGTTATAACTGCAGCCAAAAGCAAAGAAATGTGTTTTAACTGGTCAAATTAGTATAACTGCATATAAAATTAAATTTTAATTTAATCTGTGAAATACAAGACTATGAGGGCCAGAGAAATTAAAAAGCTTCCTTAAAGTCATACTGCTAATGGCAGAATCTGCAGGTACTATGTCCTTCCAACTGAAGCACATTCTTTAAAACTGAGTTGACAGATCTGAGTTCTAGTCCTGGTTCTGCTGTTTACTCTCTGGGTGATCTAGGGCTGAGTGGTGAAATTTTCTAGGCTTTAATTTGCTCATCAGTCATAAATGGCAGCTGAATTAGATAAAAGGGTCCTTTTCATATTATTAAGTAATAAAAGAAAAGAAGTACTGACACATGTGAAAATCTTAGGTGAAATTAAAGAGATCAGTCACATCAAAGAACATCCAGTGTATGATTCCATTTATACTGAAATGTCTTGAAAAGGCAAATCTACTGAGATAGGAAGATTAGTGTTGGGCAGGAGCTGCAGGGAGGGAGGCAATGGGGAGTGACTGCTAAGAGTCTGGGATCTCTTTGAGGGAGAACAAAATGTTCTAAAATTAGATTGTGGTGATGGTTGTACACCGTCTCTGCAAACATACTAAATATCACTAAATTGTACACTTAAATGAGTGAATTGTATAGTATGTGAATTTTATATCAATAAAGTTATTTTTTAAAAAGGAAAAAAGTGGAGGGTGGGGTTTTCCAGCTCTGGCATCCTTTAATTTTACTGTCAGGATGCACACGCTAGGGGTCCTAAATTGCATCCCAATTTCCAAAATGCCTAGCTTATTCTCTAACAATGTCACGTGGTGAATTCCAATAATTAAATATGAATATTGCATGGAACACTTCTTTGTTTATTGCTTTCAGATGACATTTGGAAAGAGAATACAGAGGAGAGCGTATTATTGACCTAGATATTTATGCTAAGAAAGTTATAGGTAGGATCATATTGTCTACTTTTGGACCTATCAAGAAGCTTAATGTCTAAAACAAGCAAGATCTAGTACAATTGCATTATAAAGCAATAATTAAATCCTCATTTAACTACTGATATAACTGGAATATTCATATACTGTAATTAATGAGAAAAGTGAATAGTATATTTTGATGATCACCAAGTATGTTTGCCAGTATCAATGTTCATGCATTTCATTTTTTTAAATAGGAGTATTTGAGCAGAAATATGTGTTATGTATTTGAAAATGAAGACACATACACACAGCTATAACTTACTGGGTCTGTGTATATCAGGGACATGATCAACAACTGTTTTATATAAGTTCTCCTCAAAAGATATGTAAGTCACAAAATAAAGGACAATATATTTAGTTTTAGTCAACTAGGAAAGTAACAAAGACTATATAGACTGTTCTATACATCAGTGTCTCTTTTGCTATCTCGTATACAGGGTTATTGTTATCATCTTTCTAAATTCCATATATATGCGTTAGTATACTGTATTGGTGTTTTTCTTTCTGGCTTACTTCACTCTGTATAATAGGCTTCTTTTGGACTCTGTGGGAGAGGGAGAGAGTGGGATGATTTGGGAGAATGGCATTGAAATACGTATAATATCATATATGGAACGAGTCGCCAGTCCAGGTTTCATGCACGATACTGGATGCTTGGGGCTGGTGCACTGGGACGACCCAGAGGGATGGTACAGGGAGGGAGGAGGGAGGAGGGTTCAGGATGGGGAACACATGTATACCTGTGGCGGTTCATTTCGATGTTTGGCAAAACCAATACAATACTGTAAAGTTTAAAAATAAAATAAAATTAAAAAAAGAAAGTAAGTCAAAAAAAAAAAAAAGACTATATAGAAACAGTCAATGAGTGTTTTTTGTTTTTTTTTAACAAAAGAAATTGTTTTAGGGAATATGGACAAGATGGCAGAGTAGGAAGACCATGAGCTCACCTCCTCCCATATGTATACCAAAATTACAGCTATTTACAAAACAATTACCTATGAGAATGACCTGGAAATTAGAAGAAAAGATATTATACAACTAAAGACATAAAGGAACCACAATGAGGTGAGTAGGAAGAGTGGACATGTGTATAGTCAGGACACATACTCCCAGGTAGGAGACCCACAAACAGGGGTTAATCACAACTGCAGAGGTTCTTCCCAAAAAGGGAGGGACCCAAGCCCTACATCAAGCTTCCTAGCCTGTGGGTCCTGCACTGGGAAGATAAGTCCTCCATAATATTTGGTTTGGAAGGTCAGCTGGGCTGTGTACAGGGGAGCTCTTAAAAGGCACTCACAAAATCTCACTTGCTTGGAGTTCAAAACAGAGGCAGTAATTTTAGAGGCACAGTGGTCAGATCCACCTGCTGATCTTGGAGAGCCTCACAGACAGACAGGAGACAACTGGAACTCCACCTTGGGATACAGATTCTGTCAAGAACCATTTTAGAGTCCTCCCTCTAGCCTTTAGTACCAGGGGCTTATCTGCATACCAGATCCAAGAACTCTGCCCCAGGAGGAGCCATACAGGACCTAGCCTCCCCCACCAGCAGGTTGAAATCAGCCCCAAACCCTGAAGACTCCACAGCAAGCCATGCCAGAACGCAGCCCTGCCTATAAACAGACTGGAGCCACTGCATAAGGTGGGATCCGGAAGTCAACCAGGCCATGGAAAGGCCCTCGCAGCCTACACAGAGGGTAACCCTAGAGCATATAGTGCTGTCAACCAGAGGGGGCTGTACTACTGGGCCTCACAGGATGCCTCCAACAAAAGCCCACTTCTCCAAGATCGAGAAACATAACAAACTCACCTGATACATGGAAATAAAAATTAGGCAGACTGAGGAGACAGAGTTCCAAATGAAACATTTGGACATTGTCCAAATAAAACATTGGACAATAAGACAAACCCCAAAGAAGAACTGAGTGTAGTAGAGACAATCTACCCAGTAGAGTTCAATGTAATGATTATAAAGATGCTCAACCAACTTTGGAAAAGAATAGATGAACACAGGGAGAATTTCAACAGAGTTAGAAAATATTAAAAAGAACCAAACAGAGCTGAAAAATATAATAACTGAAATAAAAAATACACTCTAACGAATCAAGAGTAGATAGATGATACAGAGGAATAGGTCAGTGGACTGAAAGATAGAATGCTGGAAATTACCCAAGATAAACAGAAAAAAAAGAAATTGTAAAAAATGAGAGCAGTGTAAGAGACCTCTGGGACAACATCAAGCATACTAACATTCACATCATAGAGGTCTCAGAAGGAGAAGAGAGAGAAAAAAAGGCAGAGAACTTCTTTGAAAAAATGATAACTGAAAAATGCTCCAACCTGGGAAAGGAAACAGACGTACAGATCCAGGAAGCAAAGAGAGTCCCAAACAAGATGAATCTGAACAGGTCTACACCCAGACATTAAATGGCAAAAAATAAAGATAAAGAAAAATCTTAAAACCAGCAAGGGAAAAAGCAAACTAGTTACGTACAAGGGAACTCCTGTAAGTCTATAAGATGACTCCTCAGCAGAAACTTTGCAGGCCAGAAGGGAGAGCATAATATATTCAGAATGATAATAGGAAAAAACCTACAACCAAAATACTCTACAAAACAAAACTATCATTCAGATTTGAAGGAGAAATGGAGTTTTGTGAATTAGCAAAACTTAAAAGAGTTCAACACTCCTAAAGTAAGTTTACAAGAAATGTTAAAAGCACTTCTTTAAGTGGAAAAGAAAAGAACATAACTGATTACCAGTCAGGAAGTTGAATCAATAATTTTTTTAAAAAATTCAACAAACAAAAGTCCAGGACCAAATGACTTAAAATCATAGAAGAAAACATAGGCAGTATGCACTTTGGTATCAGTCTTAACAATAATGTTTTGGATATGTCTCCTCAGGTAAGGGAAACAAGAGCAAAAACAAACAAAAGCAACTACATCAAACTTAAAAAATTGCACAGCAAAAGAAACTCTGAATAAATGAAAAGACAACCTACTGAATGAAAGAAGACAGTTGCAAATGATATACCCAATAAAGAGTTAATATCTAAAATACACAAAGAATTCATACAACTCAACATCAAAAATAAAACTAACAACTTAAAACTGGGCAGAGGCCCAGAATAGACATTTTCCCTAAGAAGACATTACAGATGGCCAAAAGACACATGAAAAGATGCTCAACATCACTGATCATCAAGGAAATGCAAACCAAAACCACAACAAGATTCACTTCACACCTGTCAGAATGGCTATCGTCAAATAGTCAACAAATAATAAGTGTTGCTGAGGATGAGGAGAAAAGGGAACCCTATTAAATTGTTGGTGAATGTACATTGGTATAGCCACTATGAAATAGTAAAGATGTTCCTTAAAAAACTAAAAACTGAATTACCATATGATCCAGTAATTCCACTTCTGTATATGTAACCAAAGAAATGAAAACACTAATTCAAAAAGACATATGGATTCCAGTGTTCATTATTTATTATAGCCAAGATAGGGAAGCAACCTAGGTGTCCATCAACAGATGAATGGATAAGAAAGTATGCTATATATTGATATATACAATGGATTATTAATAATACATAAGAAAGAATAAAAGTTGCCATTTGCAACAACATGGATGAACCTTGAGGATATTCTGCTTACTGAAGTAAGTCAAAGATAAACACTGTATGTTTTCCTTTATATATGTGATCTAAAAAATAAACAAACATGATGAAAGAGAAATAGACTCACGGATAACAGAAAACAAATAGAATGTAAGTTGGGAGATGAGTGAAATAGGTTAGGGAGATTAAGAGATTAAAAACTTCTAGTTATAAAATAAATAAGCCATGGGGATGTAATGTACAGCATAAGAAATATGGCCAACAATATTGTAATTTTTTTATGGTAACAAGTGGTAACTAGGCTTATTGTGATGATTATTTTGCAATATATAAAAATGTCAAGTCACTATGTCCTAAATCTGAAATTAACATAATATTTTAAATCAATAAAAATTAAAAAATAAAGAAATTCTATTAAGCATAAAGTTATAAGTTTAACTACATTGTCACCTGTTTGAAAACATTCCCATAGGTTGTAGAACATCAGTCGCTGTATTTCTTCCCTCTTTTTGAAGTTATGCTTTTATAACTTTACCAGGGAAAGACAAGAAAGACAGTGGTCCATTTGCCTTTCTTGCACATTAATTTGATTCTATTTATATAGTTTTGTCAGAGAAGGCAATGGCACCCCACTCCAGTACTCTTGCCTGGAAAATCCCATGGGCGGAGGAGTCTGGTGGGCTGCAGTCCATCCGGTCGCTAAGAGTCGGACACGACTAAGCGACTTCACTTTCACTTTTCACTTTCCTGCATTGGAGAAGGAAATGGCACCCCACTCCAGTGTTCTTGCCTGGAGAATCCCAGGGACGGGGGAGCCTGGTGGGCTGCCGTCTATGGGGTCACAGAGAGTTGGACATGACTGAAGTGACTTAGCAGTAGCATGTAGTTTTGTGTTTAGCCATTTTACATGATGTTAGAAGATACCTGATTTATAGAATAAAGTTTTTGGAGTTGTTTTGGATTATAAGTGATGAATGCAAGGAAAATTCTGTTTTATTGAATTAAAGAATCTAATAATTGGGATCCACTTTTCAAAATATTAATTACTTCAACATCAGAAACATAAGAGACATGGGTCAGAAGGCCTTGAACTGCATTTTCATTGCAGTCATACCACTTATGGAGTAATTGGCATGAGTAAAGTTATTTATAGTTCATGTGCCTCTGTTTTTCCATCTATAAAATGAGGAGAATAATGCCTGCCTGATAGAACTACTGAGGAATTAAATACAAAATGTGCATAGCAAGATTTTAAAAGAGCCTTGCATGGTATAGTTAGTATATAAGTGTAAATTGTAGTTATTGTTGTTATTGAGGCCTTTTGTTTGCATAACCTGGCTCTCTAGTTAATACAAGCAATACAGCATAATGGTTAAAAGTATATTCCTTCTGTCTGTTTCTTAGGTTCAAATCTTTACCTGGCCACCTACTCACTGTGGAGAGTTGGTGAAATTCTTAGCCACTCTCTACTTCAATTCCCTCATCATCCAAATGTGGGTAATAATAATAGCATTTAGTGTCTAGTGCTATTGTAAGGATCAAATAGGTTTGCATTTCGCATACAGTAAACTTTCAGTAGGATTAGCTATTATAATTAATAATATTCTTTGTGGTAGTATAAGCAAAGTACATAAATATCTTTCTGAAATTTGTGGATTTTACTAGCATCTTGATATAAAAAATTATGTCCCATTACCCTCTTAAATGGCATGCCAGCTGCCACAATTTCCTGCTCAAAACATATGGGCACTGCATTTCTAGATATAGTCCCTGGGGAAATAGAGACTATCTTACTACAGTCACAATGTAATTGCCTAGACAATTACACTGGAACTCTCCAAAGAGGGGAAAAAAAAAAACCCATTGACAAGCCTGCTGGACCTTCCTTGCCAGAGGAAAATCAAGTTTGTCACTGAAATGCCAAGAGAATGTAATTTTTTTCACCATAGGTTTGTAATCTCCCCAACTTCACTTCTTAAGGCTATGGAACACCAACTTTTTAAAACACAGTTTGAACAGAAAACTTACCAGAGCTCTGGTGAAAAAATGATTGAAAGGCTAACTCTGTATCTCTGAGCTGTGCTTAGTCGCTCAGTAGTGTCTGACTCTCTGCGACCCGGTGGACTGTAGCCCTCCAGGGGAGGATGCCATCTTTTCATTAGGCTAATGAGAAACTGTAACACAACTTCAGCGATTAATCATCTGACACAGGGCACGTTTGATCCCTTAGAGGCCACAGAGTAACAAGACCCCAGATCCAGAGAGAGATTAACAAACAGAATTTGAGGCTCTTATTTCTTGATAAACTCTTATTTCTTGAGAGCTGCTGATGAATCTCAAGGTCTCATGTAGGTTTGGGGAATGCATCTGTTGTGAAGATAAAAATGTATCTGCTGCCTCTGAAGAAGATGGCAATAAATAATTAACTTTTTTTTTTTTTTACCTCTAATTCTGTTTGAAGACAAATTTAGCTATAGCACAATTAGATTTTGGGGATTCCAAGAATTTTCTCTGAGGATTGTTTGAGATCTCTTCCAGCTAAGAACAAATGTTGACTGTGTCTTCTTGATCTCACCTGCTGCTGTGGCAGGTTAGTTGAGGTTAGTTGTAACTGAAGGCATTTGACCTTTCTCTTAACCACACAGAGCTCTTAACCTGCTCTGCTAACCCACATTGAGACAGCAGGGCCTGATATGCTCACTTTTTTTTTTAATTTATTTTTTAATTGGTATAAAATTGCTTTTACAATTTTGTGTAGGTTTCTGCCATACGACAATGTAAATCAGTCATAATTTTACATATATCCCTTCCCTTCTGAGCCTCCTCCCCTCCCTGCACCCTACCATCTAGGCCATCACAGAGCGCTAGGCTGGGCTCCCTGTGTTATTTAGCAACTGCCCACTATCTACCTATTTTACACATAATGGTGTATACATGTCAGTTTCCTGAGACCAATATTTGGCAGCAGGTTTCCGACACCATCATCCCAGGGTCCAGAGTAAAATTAGTGAGCCTGACTTTATCTAATCCACACACACATTTTGCATCTGTCTGCATCTTTCTCAGCACACAATCAGAATGTAGTCTTAAAATTTAAAAATTAAATTCATTCTGCTAACATTTATTGAGCTCCTTCTGTAGACAAAGCACTTATTATAATAGAAACCAAAGTATGGTGCTTGCCATAGAGTAGATCAAGAGTAAGATGGAAATCTTTTAGGGAGAAGTTTTGCAGTCCTCACATTGGTTGTTAAGAAATGATCTCTTGATGACTTCCATGGCAGTTTAGAGGTTAAAACTTGTGCTTCCACTGCAGGGAGCACAGGTTCAATCCCTGGTCTGGGAACTAGGATTCCACACGTCAAGCTGCAACAGCCAAAAAGAGAAAAGAAATATTTGCCTAAGGACCAGAGAGGCTCAGAGAACATGTACAAGCTGCTTCAACATCAAATCCTTGTTCCACCAATTATTACACATCATGTGACCATGAAGAAGTTACTTAACCTTTCTGATCCCCAACTTCATTGCCTTAAGTATGAGGAAAACATTATATTCTCACAGGGTTACTATGATAATTTATTGCAATAATTAAAGAAAAGCACTGAGAACACATTATTATTATTATCAGTGTTAACATTACCTGGCCCAAAGCAAGGCAGACATGATTGTTCTAACTTAGTGATCAGCATGGATCAATCTCAGACTCCTACTATGCTTTAGTTTTCTCATCTGTCTGATGGGCTAAGGTTATTCACCAATTCTTTCTCTCTCAATTCCTGTTTCTCGCCCCTGTAATAACATTGGGGTTTTGAAAAACCTGACAAGTATTTAACATGAGAAGTGCTGTTTGCATCATTTCCTCAGGATGGAAACTGAGCAAATTAACTAAATTCATATCACTGAGTACCCTCAGCCACCTGCTTGTCAAACCATCCATGGTAACTTGAGAGAGAGAGGTAAGATCATTACTTTGGGGAACTTGGAATGTGCTTTTCATTAACCGGCTCATTACATTTGATTAGCAAATAGGCATTGCATTTCCCCCTTATTAATGGTTGGCTAAGGAAATGTGGTACCCCTGAAAGCTGCCTTTTACTATATACTCTTAACATCACTCAGAGTGTGATGAGAGGAGAGCAAGCAACAGCAGGCAGTAACAGTCTACCCAGGCTGTGAACCTAAACACACATGAGGAGTCATTTAGCTCTCATCAAATTTGGATGAAATCGAGCCCCTTGTATGTACAGAAACCACACATCCTGGACTGTCCCCAACATTCTTGATTTCAAATATTCTGTCCCATTTTTCCCATGAAGTCATTCATATTTGTCAGAGAACAGAACTGATTTTCAAATCAGAAAATATGGGAACTCTATTTCTAGACAACCTCATACACACAGAGCAACAGTTAGTCCTATTTCATCTGCAGCCTTGAATGCCAGTAATTTTCATTCACTGCTATACAGTTGATGTCAAAAAAAAAAAAAAACCACAAAGATTGAAATTTTAAAACCTGGCCAAGCATGGACATAGCAATGGAGCAGAAACCTTTGTTGCTGTGACCTTTGGAATAGATTAAATGCATTTTCCAAAAGCTTTCTAAAGTATCTAGTGAGAGAGAAAATCAAATAGATGAAAGCACCATGCAAGGGCTTCCGTGAAGTGGCCATTTGGGCTTCTTTTCTTGTGAACTGACTGGAGGAGAGAAAGTGACCCTTTGACTTCCTGTCAGTAGTCAGAATTTCAAGCCCATGTCTTCTCGTGGATAGTGATGACACCAAGAACCTGATCAGATGTAGCACTCTGAGTTGTTAACCTCTGGATAACTCATCAGAGAGCTGTTTCTTAAAGCTACCTAGAGGGATAGCTGGTCTTTTTCTGAGGCAGTGGGGTATATCCTGCTGAAACCTTGGCCACGACTGCATTCTTTGCATACTGACTCCAAAGACCTTGATTCATCAAACATGAAATCAATGACAGCCATGATTTAGAGCTGAGGAAATATATTTGTTCTTAAAGACAGAGAGCTGCCTGCCATTTAAACAGATGTGGTATGCCAAGTTACTATTTGGATTTGGAAGAAATGTCACCATACCCTAAGTAAGTAATTTTTGCAACTTTTTGCAGAAGCCTGCAAGTCAGGCTTCTCTGACCCACAAGTCCTTGATTTCAGATGATCACTAATGCT
The DNA here is from genome assembly GCF_003369695.1 of Bos indicus x Bos taurus. Taxonomy (NCBI): domain Eukaryota; kingdom Metazoa; phylum Chordata; class Mammalia; order Artiodactyla; family Bovidae; genus Bos; species Bos indicus x Bos taurus. Next base: position 20,296,953 of record NC_040103.1, on the reverse strand, counting down.
CATATTTATCCCAAACAGCACTACTTACTCATTTACAGAAAAATGAAGCTGTTCAATTTCATCAACTTCTTTTTTCCATTTTTGGGAGACAGTAGAAAAAAATACCCAGTTTAGAATGACAAGACATATGTTTCTGACTGCCTTAGAGTATATTTTAATATCTTTAAAATTGGGACATCACTGCTTAAGAAATCTCCTAAAAATGGAATAAGAATTTTAGTGTTCAGGCAACTTCTGGCTGCTGAGAAAATGAGGACTTGATGGTATTTGTGATATACATTTTTTAAATTATGTACTAAAAAGTTTGATTTTAAGTGACTTAAATGCTAAGGAACATTGAAAGGAAATGAGAGAAGATTTTTAAAGTGTAATCGAGATATTTCTAGCTTTGTTTTATATAATCCATGATGGGACTAATTGAAGAGCTCTCTATTTTCCTGTTTGGATTGAAGGAAAGAGGAAACTTAACTCGGAGGAAATTATTTGTGGACTATATAAAGAATGTCAATGATTTACAATTACGATTTTTGTGCAGACAGCTAGCTGTACTATAACCAAGGTAAGTTATTCTTTCCTTTAAAGATTCTAAGTCTGCTTTACTTTACTGAATCTATAGCTTCCAGATCATTCTGTTTAGGGATTAATAATATTTCTCATCTAGAGCAACTGGGGGATTTTCAATAGACAAGTAACTAAACTTCCATTGCATTTACTACTGGTCCAATTTTGACCGTGAAGTTGAGTTGCCACATTTGGACGCCTGTTTCCTTTCTTCTGTACCTAATAGAAGGGTCAGCAGTAGCCTGCTACAGGGTTAGGGCCAAAGACTGTAGAAGTGTATGCATGGGACCATTCGAAGGAGGTCACCATTATCTTCATTCAGTTCAGTTCAGTCCAGTCACTCAGTGGTGTCTGAGCATATGCAACCCATGGACTGCAGCATGCCAGATCTCCATGTCCATCACCAACTCCTCGAGTTTATTCAAACGTATGTTCATTGAGTCGGTGATGTCATACAACCATCTCATCTTCTGTCGTCCCCTTCTCCTCCCGCCTTCAATCTTTCCCAGGATCAGGGTCTTCTCCAATGAGTCAGTTCTTCGCATCAGGTGGCCAAAGTATTGGACCTTCAGCTTCAGCGTCAGTCCTTCCAATGAATATTCAGGACTGATCTCCTTTAGAATTGACAGCTTGTATCTCCTTGCAGTCCATGGGACTCTCAAGAGTCTTCTCCAACACTGCAATTCAAAAGCATCAATTCTTCAGCACTCAGCTTTCTTTATAGTCCAACTCTCACATCCATACATAACTACTCAAAAACCACAGGCTTTATTACACAGACCTCTATTGGCAAAGTAATGTCTCCATTTTTTAATATACTGTCTAGGATGGTCATAACTTTTCTTCCAAGGAGCAAGAGTCTTTTAATTTCATGGCTGCAGTCATCATCTGCAGTGATTTTGGAGAAATAAAGTCTGACACTGTTTCCACTGTTTCCCCATCTATTTGTCATGAGTGATGGGACCAGATGCTATGATCTTAGTTTTCTGAATGTTGAGCTTTAAGCCGATTTTTTCACTCTCTTCTTTCACTTTCATCAAGAGGCTCTTTAGTTTCTTCATTTTCTGCCATAAGAGTGGTGTCATTAAAATATCTGAGGTTATTGATTTTTCTCTTGGCAATCATGATTCCAGTCTGTGCTTCATCCAGCCCAGTATTTCTCATGATGTACTCTGTATATAAGTTAAATAAGTAGGGTGATAATATACAGCCTTGACATATTTCTTTCCCTATTTAAAACCAGTCTGTTGTTTCATGTCCAGTTCTAACTGTTGCTTCCTGACCTGCATACAGATTTCTCAGGACGCAGGTAAGATGGTCTGATATTCCCATCTCTTGAAGAATTTTCCAGAGTTTGTTGTGGTCCACAGAGTCAAAGGCTTTGGCATAGTCAACAAAACAGAAATACATGTTTTTCTGGAACTCTCTTGCTTTTTCCATGATCCAGCGGATGTTGGCAATTTGATCTCTGGTTCCTCTGCCTTTTCTAAAACCAGCTTGAACATCAGGAAGTTCACAGTTCACATATTGCTGAAGCCTGGCTTGGAGAATTTTGAGCATTTCTTTGCTAGTGTGTGAGATGAGTGCAATTGTGCGGTAGTTTGAGCATCCTTTGGCATTGCCTTCCTTTGTGATTGGAATGAAAACTGACCTTTTCCAGTCCTGTGGCCACTGCTGCATTTTTCAAATTTGCTGGCATATTGAGTGAAGCACTTTCACAGCATCATTTTTTAGAATTTGGAATAGCTCAACTGGAATTCCATCACCTCCACTGGCTTTTTTTCGTAGTGATTCTTCCTAAGGCCCACTTGACTTCACATTCCAGGATGTTTGGCTCTAGGTGAGTGTTCACACCATCGTGATTATCTGGATAGTGAAGATCTTTTTTGTATAGTTCTTCTGTGTATTCTTGCCACCTGTTCTTAATATCTTCTGCTTCTATTAGGTCCATATCATTTCTGTCCTTTATTGAGCCCATCTTTGCATGAAATGTTCTCTTGGTATCACTAATTTTCTTAAAGACATCTCTAATATGTCCCATTCTATTGTTTTCCTCTATTTCTTTGCACTGATCACTGAAGAAGGCTTTCTTATCTCTCCTTGCTATTCTCTGGAACTCTGCATTGAAATGGGTATATTTTTGCTTTCTCCTTTGCTTTTCCCTTCTCTTCTTTTCACAACTATTTGTAATACCTCCTCAGGCAGACATTTTGCTTTTTTGCATTTCTTCTTCTTGGGGATGGTCTTGATCCCTGTCTCCTGTACAATGTCACGATCCTCCGTCTATAGTTCTTCATGCACTCTATCAGATCTAATCCCTTAAATCTATTTCTCACTTCCACTGTATAATGATAACAGATTTGATTTAGGTCATACCTGAATGGTCTAGAGATTTTCCCTACTTTCTTCAATTTAAGTCTGGATTTGGCAATAAGGAGTTCATGACCTGAGCCTGGTCTTGTTTTTGCTGCCTTTTTAGAGCTTCTCCATCTTTGGCTGCAAAGAATATAATCAATCTGATTTCAGTATTGACCATTTGATGATGTCCATATATAGAGTCTTCTCTTGTGTTGTTGGAAGAGGGTGTTTGCTATGACCAGTGCTATGACCTTTCCAAGGAGGTTGCCATTATCTTCATTATCTCCACCATAGTTTGGCTCCAGGTAAATAACAAGTAAATAATAGCGGGCGGCTGTGACTGCGCACAAGCACAGCTGAGAGGAGCTACCCCACATCTGAGGTCAGGGGCAGCAGCCAGGAAGAGCTACCCCACGTCCGAGGTCAGGGGCGGCAGCCGAGAGGAGCTACCCCACATCCTAGGTCAGGGGCGGCAGCTGGGAAGAGCTACCCCACGTCCAAGGTCAGGGGCAGCAGCCGAGAGTGCCTGGCTGTGACAGCACAGGGGCAGCCGAGAGGAGTTACCCTGCCACCCGAAGCCAGGGGCGGCAGCCGAGAGGAGCAACCCCACATCCAAGGAGCAGTGGCTGCATGGGGGCAGGAGGGCCTAGAGGAGCTACTCCAAGTTCAAAGTCAGGAGGGGCTGCGGTGAGGAGATACCCCTCATCCAAGGTAAGAAGCAACAGCTACACTTTGCTGCATCAGCCATGAAGAGATACCCCACGTCCAAGGTAAGAGAAACCCAAGTAAGAAGGTAGGTGTTGCAAGAGGGCATCAGAGGGCAGACACACTGAAACCATAATCACAGAAAACTAGTCAATCTAATCACACTAGGACCACAGCCTTGTCTAACTCAATGAAACTATGAGCCATGCCATGTAGGGCCACACAAGATGGATGGGTCATAGTGGAGAGTTTTGACAAAATGTGGTCCACTGGAGAAGGGAATGGCAAACCACTTCAGTATTCTTGCCTTGAGAACCCCATGAACAGTATGAAAAGGCAAAATGATAGGATACTGAAAGATGAACTCCCCAGGTTGGTAGGTGCACAATATGCTACTGGAGATCAGTGGAGAAATAACTCCAGAAAGAATGAAGAGATGGACCCAAAGCAAAAATAACACCCAGTTGTGGATGTGACTGGTGATGGAAGTAAAGTCCGATGCTTAAAGTATAGTATTGCATAAGAACCTGGAATGTTAGGTCCATGAAACAAGGCAAATTGGAAGTGGTCAAACAGGAGATGGCAAGAGTGAACATTGACATTTTAGGAATCATAAAACTAAAATGGACTGGAATGGGTGAATTTAACTCAGATGACCATTATATCTACTACTGTGGGCAAGAATCCCTTAGAAGAAATGGAGTAGCCATCATGGTCAATGAAAGAGTCTGAAATGCAGTACTTGGATGCAATCTCGAAAACTACAGAATGATCTCTGTTTGTTTCCAAGGCAAACCATTCAATATCACAGTAGTCCAAGTCTATGCCCCAACTCGTAATGCTGAAGAAGCTGAAGTTGAACGATTCTATGAAGACCTACAAGACCTTTTAGAACTAACACCAAAAAAAGATGTCCTTTTCATTATAGGGGACTGGAATGCAAAAGTAGGAAGTCAAGAAATACCTGGAGTAACAGGCAAATTTGGCCTTGGAGTACAGAATGAAGCAGAGCAAAGGCTAATAGAGTTTTGCCAAGAGAATGCACTGGTTATAGCAAATACCCTCTTCCAACAACACAAGAGAAGACTCTATACATGGACATCACCAGATGGTCAATATTGAAATCAGACTGATTATATTATTTGCATCCAAAGATGGAGAAGCTCTATACAGTCAGCAAAAATAAGATCAGGAGCTATCTGTGGCTCAGACCATGAATTCCTTATTTCCAAATCCAGACTTAAATAGAAGAAAGTAGAGGAAAACCCCTAGACCATTCAGGTATGACCTAAATCAAATCCCTTATGATTATATAGTGGAAGTGAGAAATAGATTTAAGGGACTAGAACTGATAGAGAGAGTGCCTGATGAACTATGGACGGAGGTTCATGACATTGTACAGGAGGCAGGGATCAAGACCATTCCCAAGCAAAAGAAATGCAAAAAGGCCAAATGGTTGTCTGAGGAGGCCTGACAAATAGCTGTGAATAGAAGAGAATGCAAGGCAAAGGAGTAAAGGAAAGATACACCCATCTGAATGCGGAGTTCCAAAGAATAGCAAGGAGAGATAAGAAAGCCTTCCTCAGTGATCAGTGCAAAGAAATAGAGGAAAACAATAGAATGGGACAGATTAGAGATCTCTTCAAGAAAATCAGAGATACCAAAGGAACATTTCATGAAAAGATGGGCTCAAAAAGGACAGAAATGGTATGGACCTAACAGAAGCAGAAGATATTAAGAAGAGGTGGCAAGAAAATGCAGGGTAGTGTGTTCATCACTCAGTCATGTCCCACTTTTTGCACTGCATGGAGTGTAGCCAACCAGGCTCCTCTGTCCATGGGATTCTCCAGGCAAGAATACTGCAGTGGATTGCTGTGCCCGTCTCCAGAATATGCAGAAGAACTATACAAAAAAAGATCTTCATGACCCAGATAATCACAATGGTGTGTTCACTCACGAAGAGCCAGACATCCTGGAATGCAAAGTCAAGTGGTCTTTAGGAAGCATCACTACGAACAAAGCTAGTGGAGGTGATGGAATTCCAGTTGAGCTATTGCAAATCCTAAAAGATTATGCTGTGAAAGTGCTGCACTCAAAATGACAACAAATGAGGAAAATGCAGCAGTGGCCACAGGACTGGAAAAGGTCAGTTTTCATTCCAATCCCAAAGAAAGGCAATGCCAAAGAATGTTCAAACTACCACACAACTGCACTCATCTTACATGCTAGCAAAGTAATGTTCAAAATTCTCCAAGCCAGGCTTCAGTAATATGTGAACCGTGAACTTCCAGATGTTCAAGCTGGATTTAGAAGGTAGAGGAACCAGAGATCAAATTGTGAGCATTTGTTGGATCATCGAAAAAGCAAGAGAGTTCCAGAAAAACACCTAATTCTGCTTTATTGACTATGCCAAAGCCTTTGACTGTGTGGACCACAACAAACTCTGGAAAATTCTTCAAGAGATGGGAATACCAGAGCCCCTGACCTGATTCCTGAGAAATCTGTGTGCAGGTCAGGAAGCAACAGTTAGAACTGGACATGGAACAACAGACTGGTTCCAAATAGGGAAACAAGTGCATTAAGGCTGTATATTGTCACCCTGCTTATTTAACATATGCAGAGGACATTATAAGAAATGCTAGGCTGGATGGAACACAGGCTGGAATCAAGATTGCCCAGAGAAATATCAATAACCTCATATATGTAGATGACACCACCCTTATGGCAGAAAGTGAAGATGAACTGAAGAATCTCTTGATGAAAGTGAAAGAGGAGAGTGAAAAAGTTGGCTTGAAACTCAACATTTTGAAAACTAAGATCATGACATCTGGTCCCATCACTTCATGGCAAATAGATGAAGAAACAGAGGACTTCATTTCTCCAAAATCACTGCAAATGGTGACTGCAGCCATGAAATTAAAAGACACTTCCTCCTTGGAAGAAAAGTTATTACTGACCTAGACAGCATATTAAAAAGCAGAGATATTACTTTGCCAACAAAGGTCCATCTAGTCAAGGCTATGGTTTTTCCAGTAGTCATGTATGCATGTGAGAGTTGAACTATAAAGAAAGCTGAGCACCAAAGAATTGATGCTTTTGAACTGTGGTGTTGAAGACTCTTGAGAGTCCCTTGGACTGCAAGGAGATCCAACAAATCAATCCTCAAGGAAATAAGTCCTGAATATTCATTGGCAGGACTGATGCTGAAGCTGAAACTCCAATACTTTGGCCACCTAATGCGAAGAACTGACTCACTGGAAAAGACCCTGATGCTGGGAAAGATTGAAGGCGGGAGGAGAAGGGGATGACAGAGGATGAGATGGTTGTATGGCATCACCGACTCAATGAACATGAGTTTGAATAAACTCTGGGTCTTGGTAATGGACAGGGAGGCCTGGTGTGCTACAGTCCATGGGGTTACAATGCGTTGAGTACAACTGACGACTGAATTGAACTGAAGTTATGACTTCATCCCTTATCTGGACCCTTGTTTTTCTAAGCTAAGATTCAGTCCTGCTTTTAACAATATCATTGGTTTACTAGTGGATCAGAAATATTTGCCTAAGTCCCAACCACTTCAGTACCTATGGATATGAATCCATTTGGGATTAGTGTCTTTGTAAAGATAATTAAAGATCTCAAGATGAGACAATTCTGGATTTAGGGTAGGGCCTAAATCCAATGAGTGGTGTCCTTGTAAGAAAAAGGAGTGGGATATTTGAAACACACAGAGACACAGGAGAAGCACAAAGAGAAAGGTTATGTGAAGACAGAGGCAGAGATTGGAATGATGTGCCTATAAGCCAAGGCATGCATGTCAAGGACCGCCAGTGCCAACCAGAGGCTAGGAGAGTGTCATGGAGCAGACTTTTCCTCAGAGCCTCCAAAAGGAAGCAATCCTACTGACACCTTCATTTCAGACTTCTGGCCTCCAGAACAATGAAGTTTCTATTGTTGTAAGCCACCATGCAGTAGTCATCTGTTATGGCAGCCCTAGGAAATTAATATAACCCATCACAAGGGGGACACAAGTCTTCCGTGAACTCTTCACTTTGTAATTGGGACATGGCACGTTATGCCAAGAGCTGCTTAATATTAACCACATTGACATGTGTCTCTTCATATTTCCTGCTCACACACTTGGCCTGCTTATCTCCACTACACCTAACTGCTAGCCCATTTTGGGCCTCATTGACAACAATATATCCTCTGGGCATCCTGTTCTGACAGACAGCCAAGATTCCTACTGAGTCCATTGCCCAGTGGCTCAGTCCCACTGGGGGGATAGTTTGGCCTCAAGGAAGAAAAACAGAACTATTTTATCTGAAATACAGAATATGGTTGGCTTACTTTATGATACTTTTCCTTCCCCAGTTTGGCCACTGGGGACCAGGAAAATGACGTCAAAATGACTGCTCATTAATGGGATCTATGGGAGCAAAAACTTCAGAAGGAAGTGTGGAAAATGAAAAGAAATTATTAACATAGAAAATAATTGACATCTCTACTACCTTCTCCCTGGTTAATGTGTTGGTACTTGACTGACTCTTTTCACTAACAATGTTCTAATTAGGAAAATAATATCTGCACTAGTCCTGAAATATGTCATTTGTTTCATGTGAAAAGATGACTGTCCTTTGCTAATTTCCCTTTTGCCATGGAGTTTACAATGTAGTGGAAATGGCATTCATCTCTCACACACACACATATATGTAATCACAAGTTTAATTTCAACATGGAAAGTTCAGAGTCTGAGGGAGGCATATACAGGACAAAGCTAGCTTAGAGAGATTCAGAATGTGCCAAACTCAGATAAAAGAAAGAGTAGAACATGCTTGAGGAAAAGAAAGAAGACCAATATTTCTGGTCTACCTTAGTAGTGGGGCTAAATCACTCCTAGAAAAAAGGTGATACTAGATCTTTCCTTATGGAACTCAAAATAAGCCTGAAAAGGACCACAAGTAACCTAACTGCCTAACAGAACAAAACAAAATCTAGATACTCAACAACATAAAAGTCACAATGGACAGCACGCAATCAACAAATGCAAAGATGTTGGAAAATAATACAAACAGACTAAAAAATAATAAAGATAATAAAATTGGCAGACAAGGATGTGAAACACCTATTAGAAAAATGTTCAAGTATTTAAAGAAAAAATGTGAACATAGTGAGGAAGAAATGGAAGATACTTCTAGAACCAAATGGAATATCTAGAGAAATGAAAACCCTGGTGATGAAAGGAGACTCATATAGCAGGACCACGGAGCACATGAGGAAGAGTTGTGCTGCATAAGGCTGGAGAGTTAGTTATACATGTAATTTCTGGAAGAACCTGAAAGCCACGGTATAGTTTGGAAATTAGCACAGGTTTTGCGGAAGCCATGGATATTAAGGGGGAAAATAGGGATGGGGGACTGCTATCGTGGTGAGTTGAAAATGCAGCTCTTTCTCAGCTGGCTTTTCAGGAGTCCTAGACAGAAAAGAAAACGGAGCTATTTCTGCTTCTTATTTATAAATCAACGAACTGGCCCCATGTAGGAGGATGAACTCAGAAAGACTTCATTGACAACTGGCACTTCCACAGTACTCTGGAGTGGAAACTAACAGGCACTCTCATAGTTGATATTCATTCAACATTTATTCAGTGTCTCATACAAGCCAGACATTGATCTTGAACTGGAATAGAACTTTGAACAAAAACATCTAAGGACTCTATCCTCATGGAGGTTATACTCATAACAGAAAAGAGGATGTTCACAGCTATTTTCTTGGTAAGAACTGTCTCAAAAGAAGATAGCATTTCCAGCTCAGGGTACAACAGCTTATAGAGGCTATGAAGTGATGGAGCATCATTTACTTTCTTAAATATTTAGAAAACTGGGGGGAGGAGCCAAGATGGCGGAGGAGTAGGACGGGGAGAACACTTTCTCCCCCACAAATTCATCAAAAGAGCACTTAAACGTGGAGTAAATTCCACAAAACAAATACTGATTGCTGGCAGAGGACATCAGGCACCCAGAAAAACAACCCAACTCTTAGAAAGGAGGTAGGAAAAAATATAAAAGACAAAAAAAGAGACAAAAGAGGGAGGGACGGAGCTCCGTCCTGGGAAGGGAGTCTTAAAAAGAGAGAAGTTTCCAAACACCAGGAAACCTTCTCACTGCCGAATCTGTGTCGAGCTTTGGAAGCACAGAGGGCAACATAACAGGGAGGAAAAATAAATAAACAATTAAAACCCGCAGATTGCAAGCCCTACGGTAACTCCCCCAGCGGAGAAGCAGTGCAGACGCCTGCACACGCCATTAGCAAGCAGGGGCTGGGCAGGGAGGCGTGGCGCGGGCTGCATCGCTGAGAGTAAGAATCTGGCCTGAATACCCTGAGCGCTATGTGAGCGAAATAATTTGGGCTAGCAAACCAGACTGTGGGATATCTACCACGTGAAAAGCCAGCCCTAACCTAAGACACCACCAGGCCCGCGCACGGAACAAAGGACTGAACAAATAGCCGGCTGCAGACCTTCCCCCTCCGGTGACAGGCAGCCAGAGCCGGAAGGGGGCAATCGCAGCCCCAGAGAGACATTATCTATAAAACTGTAAGCAGGCTTCTTTGCTAACTAAAACTTCTTGGGGGTCTGGACGGTCAACATTTGCCTGAGAAGGTGTGCCAGTTTTACACCCAGATAACCGAGTGGTGGGGAGGCGATAAGTCGCAGCATTGGCGCTCACCAAACACCTCATCACCTGAGCTGCTCGGACCTAGGAAGAGCACAAAATGCAGGCCCAACTGAATCTGCGCCTCTGAGGACTACGCGAGTGCCTGAACCTGAGCAGCTTGGACCTGGGAGGTGCATGCAGCCCAGGGCCAGCCGCGGATTGTTCCCGGCTGAAAAACCTAGAGCCCGAGCAGTGTGGGCAGGGAGGCTACATGCGCCGTGAGCGGGGGCAGACCCAGTGTGGCTGAGGCACTGCGAGCGCACGCCAGTGTTATTTGTTTGCAGCATCCCTTCCCCCCTCTCCACAGCGCGACTGAACAAGTGAGCCTAAAAAAAAAAAAGTTTCCCCCACCGTCCCCTTTGTGTCAGGGCAGTAACCAGACACTGAAGAGACCAGCAAACAGAAGAAGTTATAACAGAGGGAAACGCCTTGGAAGCTACAGGCAATAGATAAAAACCCCGTGGTTACTACAGACTACATAGGAAGGGGCCTATACTTGAGAAATATAAGTCGGACCAAGAAACTAGCCAAAAATGAACTGAACCCACAATACTCACAACAAAACCAGAAAAAGTCCTAGATATATTTTTATGATCATTCTTTCTTTCTCTTTTTTTTTTTAATTTTTAGAAAAAAAAATTTTTTAAGTCCTCTATTGTTCCTTTAATTTTCACTTTTATAACCTATTACTTTGCAAAAACAAAAGAGACCCTATTTTTTTCTTCTTCAGCAAACTTCATATATATATTTTATAATTCTTTGACCTTGTTTTTTTCTTTTTTTTCCTTCTTTTCTTCTTTTCTTTAACATTGTATTTTTGAAATTCCAAACTCTACTCTAGTTTTTTTAATTTTAGCTTTTTGGTATATGTTGTCAATTTTGTACCTATAGTTTTTTTTTATAATTTCTGTGACTTTTTTTTTTTCTGTTTCTTTCTCTTCTTCTTTTATATAACATTGTATATCTGAAATTCCAAACTCTACTCTAGATTTTTAATTTATGCTTTTTGGTATTTGATATTAACTTTGTACCTGTATTTTCTTTATAATTTTTGCCACATTGTTTGTTTGTTTGTTTGTTTTCTCTCTTTATGTCTCTTCTCCCTTTTGTTTTTTAATATTGTATTTTTTAAATTCCAAACTCTACTCTAGATTTTTAATTTTTGTTTTTTGGTATTAGTTATCAATTTTGTACCTGTATTTTCTTTATAATTTTCGCGACCTTGTTTCTTTTTCTTTGTTCATTTTTTCTCTCTTTCTTTTCCTTCTTCTTTTCTTTAACATCGTATTTTTGAAATTCCAAACTCTACTCTAGATTTTTAATTTTTGCTTTTATGTATTTGTTACCAATTTTGTACCTTTAAGAACCCAGTCCTCAGGACCCATTTTTCACTAGGGAGCGAGATTACTGGCTTGACTGCTCTCCCTCCCTTTGGACTCTCCTTTTTCTCCACCAGGTCGCCTGTGTCTCCTCCCTAACCCCTCTCTACTCTACCCAACTCTGTGAGTTTCTGTGTGTTCCAGACGGTGGAGAACACTTAGAGAACTGATTACTGGCTGGATCTGTCTCCCTCCTTTTCATTCCCCCCTTTTATCCTTCTGGCCACCTCTGTCTCCTTCCTCCTTCTTCTCTTCTCTGTATAACTCCGTGAACATCTCTGAGCGGTCCAGTTGTGGAGTGCACATAAGGAAGTGACTACTGGCTACCCGACTCTCTCCACTATTGATTCCACCTCATCTCATTTGGGTCACCTCTAACTCCCTCCTCCCTCTTCTTTTCTCCATGTAATGCTGTGAACCTCTCTGAGTGACCCTCACAGTAGAGACACTTTTCATCTTTAACGTAGATGTTTTATCAATGGTGCTATATAGAAGGAGAAGTTTTGAAACTACTGTAAAAATAATACCAATAACTGGAAGCAGGAGGCTTAAGTCCAAATCCTGACTCCAGGAAACTCCTGACTCCAAGGAACATTAATAGACAGGAGCTCATCAAACACCTCCATACCGACACTGAAACCAAGCACCACACAAGGGCCAACAAGTTCCAGGGCAAGACATACCAAGCAAATTTTCCAGCAACAAAGGAACACAGCCCTGAGCTTCAAGATACAGGCTGCCCAAAGTCACCCCCAAACCATAGACATCTCATAACTCATTACTGGACATTTCATTGCACTCCAGAGAGAAGAAATACAGCTCCACCCACCAGAACACCGACACAAGCTTCCCTAACCAGGAAACCTTGACAAGCCACCTGTACAAACCCACACACAGTGAGGAAAAGCCACGATAAAGAGAACTCCACAAACTGCCAGAATACAGAAAGGACACCCCAAACTCAGCAATTTAAACAAGATGAAGAGACAGAGGAATACCCAGCAGATAAAGGAACAGGATAAATGCCCACAAAACCAAACAAAAGAGGAAGAGATAGGGAATCTACCTGATAAAGAATTCCGAATAATGATAGTGAAAATGATCCAAAATCTCGAAATTAAAATGGAATCACAGATAAATAGCCTGGAGACAAGGATTGAGAAGATGCAAGAAAGGTTTAACAAGGACCTAGAGGAAATAAAAAAGGGTCAATATATAATGAATAATGCAATAAATGAAATTAAAAGCACTCTGGAGGCAACAAATAGTAGAATAACAGAGGCAGAAGATAGGATTAGTGAATTAGAAGATAGAATGGTAGAAATAAATGAATCAGAGAGGATAAAAGAAAAACGAATTAAAAGAAATGAGGACAATCTCAGAGACCTCCAGGACAATATTAAATGCTACAACATTCGAATCATAGGGGTTCCAGAAGAAGAAGACAAAAAGAAAGACCATGAGAAAATACTTGAGGAGATAATAGTGGAAAACTTCCCTAAAATGGGGAAGGAAATAATCACCCAAGTACAAGAAACCCAGAGAGTCCCAAACAGGATAAACCCAAGGGGAAACACCCCAAGACACATATTAATCAAATTAACAAAGATCAAACACAAAGAAAAAATATTAAAAGCAGCAAGGGAAAAACAACAAATAACACACAAGGGAATTCCCATAAGGATAACAGCTGATCTTTCAATAGAAACTCTTCAAGCCAGGAGGGAATGGCAAGACATACTTAAAATGATGAAAGAAAATAACCTATAGCCCAGATTATTGTACCCAGCAAGGATTTCATTCAAGTATGAAGGAGAAATCAAAAGCTTTTCAGACAAACAAAAGCTGAAAGAATTCTGCACCTCCAAACCAGCTCTCCAACAAATACTAAAGGATATTCTCTAGACAGGAAACACAAAAACGGTGTATAAATTTGAACCCAAAACAATAGAGTAAATGGCAACAGGATCATACTTATCAGTAATTACCTTAAACGTAAATGGGTTGAATGCCCCAACCAAAAGACAAAGACTGGCTGAATGGATACAAAAACAAGACCCCTACATATGTTGTCTACAAGAGACCCACCTCAAAACAAGGGACACATACAGACTGAAAGTCAAGGGCTGGAAAAAGATTTTCCATGCAAATAGGGACCAAAAGAAAGCAGGAGTAGCAATACTCATATCAGATAAAATAGACTTTAAAACAAAGGCTGTGAAAAGAGACAAAGAAGGTCACTACATAATGATCAAAGGATCAATCCAAGAAGAAGATATAATAATTATAAATATATATGCACCCAACACGGGAGCACCGCAATATGTAAGACAAATGTTAACAAGTATGAAAGGAGAAATTAACAACAACACAATAATAGTGGGAGACTTTAATACCCCACTCACACCTATGGATAGATCAACTAAACAGAAAATTAACAAGGAAACACAAACTTTAAATGATACAACAGACCAGTTAGACCTAATTGATATCTATAGGACATTTCATCCCAAAACAATGAATTTCACCTTTTTCTCAAGCGCACATGGAACCTTCTCCAAGATAGATCACATCCTGGGCCATAAAGCTAGCCTTGGTAAATTCAAAAAAATAGAAATCATTCCAAGCATCTTTTCTGACCACAATGCAGTAAGATTAGATCTCAATTACAGGAGAAAAACTATTAAAAATTCCAACATATGGAGGCTGAACAACACGCTGCTGAATAACCAACAAATCACAGAAGAAATCAAAAAAGAAATCAAAATTTGCATAGAAACGAATGAAAATGAAAACACAACAACCCAAAACCTGTGGGACACGGTAAAAGCAGTACTAAGGGGAAAGTTCATAGCAATACAGGCACACCTCAAGAAACAAGAAAAAAGTCAAATAAATAACCTAACTCTACACCTAAAGCAACTAGAAAAGGAAGAAATGAAGAACCCCAGGGTTAGTAGAAGGAAAGAAATCTTAAAAATTAGAGCAGAAATAAATGCAAAAGAAACAAAAGAGACCATAGCAAAAATCAACAAAACCAAAAGCTGGTTCTTTGAAAGGATAAATAAAATTGACAAACCATTAGCCAGACTCATCAAGAAACAAAGGGAGAAAAATCAAATCAATAACATTAGAAATGAAAATGGAGAGATCACAACAGACAACACAGAAATACAAAGCATCATAAGAGACTACTATCAACAATTATATGCCAATAAAATGGCAGAAGGGAAAGAGACACGTGTACCCCAATGTTCATCGCAGCACTGTTTATAATAGCCAGGACATGGAAGCAACCTAGATGTCCATCAGCAGATGAATGGATAAGAAAGCTATGGTACATATACACAATGGAGTGTTACTAAGCCATTAAAAAGAATACATTTGAATCAGTTCTAATGAGGTGGATGAAACTGGAGCCTATTATACAGAGTGAAGTAAGCCAGAAAGAAAAATACCAATACAGTATACTAACGCATATATATGGAATTTAGAAAGAGGGTAACAATAACCCTGTGTACGAGACAGCAAAAGAGACACAGATGTATAGAACAGTTTTATGGACTCTGTGGGAGAGGGAGAGGGTGGGAAGACTTGGGAGAATGGCATTGAAACATGTAAAATATCATGTATGAAACGAGATGCCAGTCCAGGTTCGATGCACGATACTGGATGCTTGGGGCTAGTGCACTGGGATGACCCAGAGGGATGGTATGGGGAGGGAGGAGGGAGGAGGGTTCAGGATGGGGAACACATGTATACCTGTGGCGGATTCATTTTGATATTTGGCAAAACTAATACACTTATGTAAATTTTAAAAATAAAATAAAATTTAAAAAAAGGAAAACTGGTTGGTTGCATTTAAATGGAATTTTAAAGCTTTGAGATTAGTCTTATCTTCTGAACTTGATAAACCATAACACCATGTCTAAGTCACCATTTAAGAGTTTCAATTTTTTAAATGCACAAAAGATTCAGTTCAGTTCAGTCGCTCAGTTGTGTCCAACTCTTTGTGACCCCATGAATCGCAGCATGCCAGGCCTCCCTGTCCATCACCAACTCCCAGAGTTCACCCAGACTCACGTCCATCAAGTCAGTGATGCCATCCAGCCATCTCATCCTCTGTCGTCCCCTTCTCCTCCTGCCCCCAAATCCTCCCAGTATCAGAGTCTTTTCCAATGAGTCAACTCTTCGCATGAAGTGGCCAAAGTACTGGAATTTCAGCTTTAGCATCATTCCTTCCAAAGAAATCCCAGGGCTGATCTCCTTCAGAATGGACTGGTTGGATCTCCTTGCAGTCCAAGGGACTCTCAAAAGTCTTCTCCAACACCACAGTTCAAAAGCATCAATTCTTCAATTAGATGACTTCAATTTCATTCAAGCCAAGTAAGTCACCCCTCCCCCACAAATGAAGTATCATTTTCAATGGATCTTTGCTTTGCTTAGGCTTTTAGCTGACAGACAGTCCCCTTTGTTTCAAGATACTGATTTTGATACTATTAAGTGACTGCAAGTATATTGTCAATAGTTTATGGTGAGGGAGGGGGATAGATGTTTAAAATCTGTATGTTTCATTTATAGATTTCTTGAATCAGACAAATCAAGATTAAATACAAATTTAGCTATAAGATTTTTCTAAAAGAAGCCATTTTGAAAACTTGCTTGTCTGTGAATCTTTTGTTTTAAAAGTATCCTTGTTTAGAGTCTTATCTGATCAATCTCAATAAAGAGTTTGCAAAGTTATCCAAATTAGTTAAATTCTTTCCAAACCCTTCAAATTCGTGACAGTATCTTGGAAAGGGAAGACTTATCCATCTCTTAACTATGCAAGCTAATGGTGGCCTGCAGTGTTTGAAAAGTGATAAGACATTCAGGCCAAGTTCAATAACATCAGGCTGTATGTCAAGAGCCAGAAGTCATGACTAAGAATACCACTGATTAAAGACAGGAGCTAAAAAAAAAAAAAAAAAAAAAAACAAGACAGGAGCTGAGACACCAGTGACCATCATAAGTGAGCCAATTTCTTATTCCCTGGGCCAGCACTGATTATTCTCTATTGGTTAAAAAAAATAAAAGAATGATCTTTGAAATAAAAGCTTCTCTTTTATTTTAAGCTCCTTTCTTCAGTTCAATTCAGTTCAGTTCAGTCTCTCAGTTGTGTCTGACTCTTTGCAATCCCATGACTGCAGCATATCACGCTTCCCTGTTCATCACCAACTCCTGGAGTCTACTCAAATTCATGTCTACCAAGTCAGTGATGCTATCCGATGATCTCATCCTCTGTCTTCCCCTTCTCCTCCTGCCTTCAACCTTTCCCAACATCAGTGTCATTTCCAATGAATCAGTCCTTCACATCAGGTGGCCAAAATATTGGAGTTTCAGCTTCAACATCAGTCCTTCCAATGAATATTCAGGACTGATTTCCTTTAGAATTGACTGGTTAGATCTCCTTGAAGTCCAAGTGACTCTCAAGGGTCTTCTCCAACACCACAGTTCAAAAGCATCAATTCTTTGGTGCTCAGCTTTCTTTAGAGTCCAACTCTCAAATCCATACATGACCACTGGAAAAACCATAGCTTTGACTAGACAGACATTTGTTGGCAAAGTAATGCCTCTGATTTTTAATATGCTGTCTAGGTTGGTCATAGATTTTCTTCCAAGGAGCAAGTGTCTTTTAATTTCATGGCTGCAGTCACCATCTGCAGTGATTTTGAAACGGAAAGAAATAGTCTGTTACTATTTCCATTGTTTCCCCATCTATTTGCCAAGAAGTAATAAGACCAGATGCCGTGATCTTAGTTTTCTGAATGTTGAGTTTTAAGCCAATTTTTTCACTCTCCTCTTACATTTTCATCAAGAGACTCTTTAGTTCTTTGCTTTCTGCCATAAGGGTGGTATCATATACATATATGAGGTTATTGATATTTCTCCTGGCAATCTTGATTTCAGCTTGTGCTTCATCCAGCCCAGCATTTCACATGATGTATTCTGCATATAAGTTAAATAAGCAGGGTGACAATATACAGCCTTCACGTATTCCTTTCCCAAATGGTACCAGTTCATTGTTCCATGTCTGGTTCTTACTGTTGTTTCCTGACCTGTATACAGATTTCTCAGGAGGCAGGTAAGGTGGTCTGGTATTCCCATCTCTTGAAGAATTTTCCATAGTTTGTTGTGATCCACACAGTCAAAGTCTTTGACAGAGACAATAAACAGTAGATGTTTTTCTGGTGATCACTGGCTCTAGGTGATCATTCACCTAGAACCAGACATCCTGGAATGTGAAGTCAAGTGGGCCTTACGAAGCATCACTATGAACAAAGCCAGTGGAGGTGATGGAATCCCAGTTGAGCTATTTCAAATCCTAAATGATGATGCTGTGAAAGTGCTGCATTCAATATGCTAGTGAATTTGGAAAACTCAGCAGTGGCCACAGGACTGGAAAAGGTCAGTTTTCATTCCAATTCCAAAGAAAAGTAATGCCAAAGAACATTCAAACTCCCGTACAATTGCACTCATCTCACACAGGTGGCTCAGAGGTTAAAGCGTCTGCCTAGAATGTGGGAGACCTGGGTTCGATCCCTGGGTTGGGAAAATCCCCTGGAGAAGGAAATGGCAACCCACTCCAGTACTCTTGCCTAGAGAATCCCATGCAGGGAGGAGCCTGGTAGGCTACAGTCCATGGGGTCGCAAAGAGTCGGACAGGACTGAGCGACTTCACTTTCACACATTAGCAAAGTAATGCTCAAAATTCTCCAAGCCATGCTTCAACAGTACAAGAACTGTGAACTTCCAGACGTTCAACTGGATTTAGTAAAGGCAGAGGAACCAGAGATCAAAAGCCCCTTTCTTAGAAAACACCAAAGTTTCTATGATATTTTTGCTCTATGCTTTGTCGACCAGGGAACCTCAAATTATCTGAGAATTTAAATTTAAGGGAGTTTGTGTTGTGACCTGTGTGCCAGCAAAGGATAAACTAATACTTTAATAATTGGAATACATTCCATTGTATTGTTCTATTCATTTTAATACTAATTTACTCTAACACTGCTTAATCTAACCAGTTCATGTTGGGAAAAATATCTAAAAAGGCATCAAGCTTCAGAGCTTGGTAAATAAATTGAGGCACAAAAGTTACTGCTAGAAACATGGTAAAAGAACCCACATTTTATCTTTGGAATGTTCCACATATTCCACCAAGGAAATCCTAAGCGAGGCCAGGAAGTGTGGTGATATTATCACAAAATCATCTAGTCTTAATATTCAACATTTGCCCACAGACAAATAGCATCTGTCATCACCTGGGAGCTTATTAGAAATGCAGAGAAACTCAGGCCATGACCCAGACCTACTCAATCAGAATCTGCAGTTTAACAAGATCCCTAGGTGATTATTTGCACACTAGAACTGATACAGCACTGATCTACAGCAGATCTCTCAACCCTGGATGCACAATAGAAACACCTGAGGAAAGTTAAAAAAAAAAAAAATGCCAAGACAAGGTTCCTACTCTAGGGATTCCAGCCTGATGGATCAAATACTCACTAGATTTTTTTAACTTGTATAACTGGGTGGATGAAATTTCCAATCACCAAATAGAAAAGAAACAAGAAAAATATGCTATGTGAAGGGTTTGGTTTTCACATGTTAGTTTATGATGCTATGGTACATACAAAAAGCTATGGTAGATGAATAAATGAATAGATGTATACATATAGATGGATGAATGGAATATTGATAAGAAAAGTTTCAGTAATGAACTCTTCAGTTTCAATAAACATCTATAGAGGTCTATAATGTAAGAGAGAGAGGTCAAGGAAAGACATACATATATGTAGAAATTTTGGAACTACTGAATGTAGAGGTGATGATGAAGGCATGGGAACAGATAAGAATAACTATCGTTTAGTGCACTATTAGGAGGAGAAAAGTAAAGATCAAGAATAGAATCTCAGGAACTTCCCTGATGATCCAGTGATTAAGACTCTGAGCTTCCACTACAGGGGACACGGGTTTGACTCTGGGTCAGGAAACTAAGATCCCACATGCTGTAGCACAGCAAAAAAAAGAATAGGATCTCCTGCATCATTATCCTTTTTTTTTTTTTTTGCATCAACTTTTAAAGCATAGGCCAAGTAAGTGTAGCTCAATAATGAGATTAAACTAGGGCGTCTAGAAAAGAAGAGTAATCAAGAGGAAAGAGAAGAATACACACCAAGGTTAAGAAACAGTTTCCAAAGAACATATGATGTCAGATACTGCAGGACATCAGAAATTCAACAGGTCCATTGCCTTTACCATCTAAGAATTAACATATAAACTCGGCAAGACAGTGAATGTGTTGAAAGCCAGATTGTAATTCACTGAGGAAGGAATGGAAAATGAGGCAGTGGAAAGACATAGTTTCCATTTTTCTTTCCAGAAGGTTGGCAGTAAAGGGGAAATATTATATACGGTAGTAGCTAGAAGAAGGTGTAGGATTTATAACACTCAGCTGCTTTTAGGGAACTCAAAACTTTTCAGAGACTTGGATGTTGGATCTAATTGCAGTGTTTCGAGAATAAACACATATGCCTCATAAGCATATGTATTTTTCATTATAAATGTTTATGTGTCTGGTATATTATTGGAGAACAGAATTGCCTATTCAAACATGTTAGACACTGCTTTTATTAGACACAGCTATTATAACATCACACACCAGAGATTTGTACAATTCTGTGGTCCCACATTTCTCAGTTCCTTTTAAATTTGTTTGGCCAATTAAATATTTAGATGAAAAGAAACATGATTCTCAGATGATACCTCTATATAAACAGTGTGGTTTAGTCATAACTTTTTACTACTTACAGCTGTGGGACTTAGAAAACTCTTATTACTTTGGTACAGCCTCCTCAATTGTAGTAGAAAAAATTTAGAAAATGAAAGGCAATAGGAAATTATTTTAAAATCAATATTAATAAATAATTATCTCTAATTAGTGAGCTGGATTTGCATATTAATTTTTTACTAATTAGGTTTACTGATTAATAGTTTATTAATCAGTCTCCTGATTTCAAATGGTTTAAGAATCCAAGTAACATAAACAGAAGAAGTATTATCGCCCAATTTTGTGAGTTCGGAAACTGAAGAAAAGGATGACAAGGCCTAGAACACAGGTAACAACTTGAAGAATACTGAAAGGTCACTTCTTTCTGACTTTTAAAGGAGGATCAAACATACATGTCCTTTCAAACTCTCGGAATCAGTTCAATGGTCAATAAAATAATATACACTGGGGAGTAGGGACTTAGTGTTTAATAGGGACAGAGTTTCAGTTCAGGAAATGATAAGATTTGGGACATAAACTATGGTGAGACTTGCACAACAATGTGAATGTATTTAGTGCCATCGAAATGTACAGTTAAACATGGTTAAAAGTGTTTTATATGATGTGACTTTTACCACAATAATAGTTTTTAAAAATAAGACAAAATAATGTGCATTAATGCATGATAAACTGTAAAATATTATATGAATTTAAATCCAAGCAACATGAGTCATATTTTTAGCACCTAAATCAGTGCCTGACACACACCTAAACCAAGTCCTCTGGAAATTAAATAGAGCCTTATAATATTTTGTAATGGTGGTCATTACAAAGAGTCAGAGATGTGTCCTAATCATTCCCTAGATTCCCCCCAACAGTCTATTATCCCTTCTTTTTTGTTTTTGATATGAAGAAATTTAGGGCAACTCTCAGTTTTCAGTTGCCTAGGCAAAGCCTCTTCCTAGATTAGGTTGTTTAGACAACCTTGCCTAGAAAAGACCTTTCAATTTCCAGATAGATCGAGACAATTTTCTGTATAGTTGTTTTTGGGACAAGGAACCTCAGGGAATCATGTTCAGTTCTGGGTTTAGATCTTATGCTCCAATATCCTAGATTCTCTTCCAATGAACGAGAAACTGTCCATTGGAAAGAACATATTGAGATGCTACTATGCTACTCCTTTTTTCTGAGACTGAGACCACTTATCCTCTACCAGCCTCATGAGTCCCAAACCGCCAAACTGACTTGGCTCCATAGGCATAAGAACTATGAACCACCACTGAAGGTTATTATCCCAGAGTCTCCCTTGTCTCAGGCCACAATCTCTTAGACTACTCTAAAAATGATACCTTATTTTCATTTAGAATCTTAAAATTAAGTAATGCTCCTAGGTCTCACCGTCATCAGAAATCTCTACCATCTGTTAATATATTTGCTTCCTTTCTTCTTCTACTAAGCTACTTCTTCCCAGACTTATCAATATGTATTATATGGAACTACATTAAGAGCTTTAACTTTAAAGTCAGATAGAACTGGATTTGAATCCAGCCTCTAATCCTAACTGTGACCTTGGGAAGCTTATTTAAACTCTCTGAGTCTCAGTTTACCCATCTGAAAAACAAAAGTAATGACATTGACTTCTTGCTATTTGGTGATGATTAAATGATACAATGCGTATAGATCACTTAGCACTGTGCCCAGAACATACAGCCTCAGAGTCCTTTTAAACATGCCATGTGGGCATGTATCAGCCTCCCTCCTTATACCTCAGTTTCAGCTATTCTGGAGGCCATCAATTTTTGAAGTGCCACCCAGGACTCCTAAAATGAATTTTGTGTCTGTTCTATAGGTTGTCTTTAAAATTGGACCACGTTTAACATCTTTGTGTTTTCACAAGAGGAAGTAATAGCCTTAAACTTATTTTTATTCATTTGGATTCTCATAAACTATCTTTGGCTACTGCAGGGACCCCCTACAGACTGATTCAGCATCACTGTAGTACTAAATTCTTTATCTCTGCATCATGGCAAAAAATTGTTAAAAGTACAAACACTAAAACCAGACTGTCTGGGCTGAAATACCATTTCTGCCTTTACCTGTCTGTGCAAATTGGAGCAAGTTACTTGACCTTTCTATGCTTCAGTTTCATCGATGGGATGATAGTAATAGTGCCTACTTTGCAGCATTTTTGTGAATCTAATACAGGTTAATACATGTAAAGTACTTAGAATAGGATCTGGCACATAGTTAACATTTTATGGCTGAGTGCTCACTTTTACTAACTACTTACAAAGTAGGATGAAATTAATTCTACAAACGCTTGGTAATTGGTTACATGCCAAAACTATACCCAAGGCTAAAAGATGATGAGGTCCTGACCACAAGGACCTTCAATAAAAAAGGATATTATATATACATATTTATAAAACACACGCATGCATGCATGCTAAGTCACTTCAGTTCTGTCTGACTCTCTGCAACCCTATGGACTGTAGCCCACCAGGTTCTTCTGTCTGTGAGATTCTCCAGGCAAGAATACTAGAGTGGGTTGCCGTGCTTTCCTTCAGGGGATCTTTCTGACCTAGGGATTGAACCTCTGTCTCTTATGTCTCTTGCATTGGCAGGTGGGTTCTTTGCCACTAGCACCAGCTGGGAAGCCCCATATATAACACACACACATATACAATGTATAATCTGGTACACATACAGACACATAGTGCACAATGCACACACATATCACAAATTCTAGGCTATAACAGTACCTGACATTGTATAATCTGAGATTACCAATCTGTTCTCTTTGGCTTCTTTTTTTTTTTTAGTCTCAAATCAAGAGTTTTTATTGTCTCTTTAAAATATCACAACTGAGTCCATAGAACCATCTGCTATCTTGTTTCTGCAGCAGGATCACTGAGATCTTATTCATCATCCTGCTGAACTGTTCCTTTTTCAGAAACATAGATACCACCCCAAAATTTTCTGATATCCTTGTTTTTAACTGTGGTAACTTGCTGAATCAAAGCAGCCAAATTTGACACAAGTTCAATGTCATTTCCTTCAAGAATCCACTCATCTTTCTGGGCTTGAGATACTGAACAGGCAACCCCTGGCCTCATTCGAACACTGCATATGTATTTTTCACCCAGAAAGTTTCAGATTTCCACAAGAGAACCATTCTCCTGAATAACAACGTTGATGGGGAAGTGGGCATACACCGACCTCATCTTGTAACGGAAGCCCAGTGTAATACCCTTGATCATGTTCTGTACGTGACTACAGATTGTGCGAACAGTGGCCTGTTCCTTTGTTTCCCCACCATTTGTCAACACAGAGCCTCTTCTTTTTCTTTTCAAAGAGACTGAGTTCTACACTGATGTGATTGAAGTTCCTCCGCAGGGTGCCTTTGGGGCCCTTCACAATAACTGTCCGTCCCTTCAAGGTAATGTCGACATTTTCTGGGATGTCGGCAGTGTGACTGGCTTCTAACATTTTTTACCTTTAATCAGTGATGAAAGTGGATTTATATCTGGGCTAACCACTTGGACCAGCCTTCTATATGATGGCTGCAAAGAAGAGTTTTGACTTTACACACCCCCGATTAATTGTTACCAAGGACCCTATATCAAATCACGTTTTTACTCATCAGATCAGTGTCTGAAAGCCAATGATTATGAAAGCTAGAAAACTTAAATCAATTCCTAAATCTGTAAATGAAGACCTGGAGAAGTATCCTCAATTTGAGTAAATAAAGAATAAAACTATGACTGATTTGGAACGATTTCTAATTTATAGAACACAATGAAAACAATATTGTAAATATAAATCTCCTTCCTGCGAACCAGATAACAACTTTATGGACAAACCTGGTGTCCATGTGTGAGATGGAAGAAAATTCTCCTTACATGGCATCTGCCTTCTCTCTAAGCAGGTGGCTAAATCCCCACTCCTCACAATGAGCCGTGCCTTCCACTTTCTCTCCACTATTAATCCTTCTCAGTGGGCTGGCCTTGAGGTTTAAGTTGTTCTTCAGCACTGCAAGGGTGAGGTCTTTTGCAGACCATGAGCGACAGCTGCCTGGTAAAGCTTTGCCTGTGAAGTAGCTGGCACCCACTGATAATAGTTGGCTCCTGTTGCTCAGCCCTGCTGTTTGCAGAATCGAAGGCAGCTTCTGTAAACCCCATTAGCCTGTCTCTCCCACAATTTTCTATTCTTTCTTGTCAGCAAGTGTTACCACAACGGTCAAACACTGAACTTTCCCTGAGGCCACCAACTCCATCCTTGTGTTCTCCACTCCACAGCTGAGTTGAAGGAATCACATAAGTAAATGACACATAGACGTTAAGTGGCTGCTCAGACAGACTCAATGTGAAACACTTTCCAGAGGCCTTTCAATCAGAGCTAGTCCTTTCTAGGACTGGCCATAGGTTGTGAGATGGTAACTATTTGGATACTATTGCTAGTCTTTATTCAGCACCTACTACATTTCAAACACTTGTCTTATTTATTATATTTTATCCATGAACAATCCTAAAATTTAGGGATCTTTACCCCAATTTTAAAGATGAGGAAACAGATTCACAGTATCTTTTCAACTGAAAACTATCACACAATGTACCTTCCTCCTCCCTGAATGATAGAGCTTTCTTTTGCTCCTCAATCATACCAGTATCAGTGGCTTCCAACTTACCCATTAGGTAAGACTGATCCTACCAACAACCGTAATGAACCAAGCAAAGATATCTTCACTCCAAGTCAGAATTTTTGATCTATAAAGCCAGCATGCAAAGGAGTCAATAGCCTGAGTTGTCCCATGTTTCATAGCATTTATAAAGGGAAAGAAGAAACGCCAATTACAGTGCTAAATAGAAAATGACCCACAAGGCTGCACCATCGAAGTTGCTCTTACTCTGATCTCTATGGTGACGTTTAAATCAGCAAACTGGTCATCCCTTGACAATGGAATCTTTTAAAATTAATTGATTTGACAAAATAACTACAAATTAACCACCAGTCAGTTGTGTTGCTTTAAAAAAAAAAAAAATCTAACAAATGACCAAAGTTACATGCTCTTTTGCCATCCTAGTTTAACTTATTAAGCAGACAGCAGGAATCCTAATCAGTCAAGACGATGCATAATACAGGTGGCATCAAGTTTACACGACTAATTTGAGTACTAATGGAATCTGGTTTCCTTTACTTGCCTGCATTGTGTCTTGATATATTCTGGCAAAGTGTCTCATTTTGTTTTGGAATCATGAATATAGAGTTCTCTGCTAAGAAAGGATTCTCCTTCTCTGTGGACACATTCCAAGTCACTTCTCTGAAGAAAGCTATTCCCAAATAACTGTTTAAGGACCTGCATCATTAGCTGAGGGCTTCCCTGATGGCTTAAGCGATAAACAATCTGTGTGCAATGCAGGTGATGTGGGTTCAATCCCTGTGATGAGAAGATCCCCTAGAGGAGGGACTGGCAACCCACTCCAGTATTCTTGCCTGGAAAATCCCATGAACAGAGGAGCCTGGTGGGCCACAGTCCATGGGGTGGGTCAGAAAAGAGCTGGATATGACTGAGCATGCACACATGTGATCATTAGTTGAATACTGATGAAAACATAAATGCACTGGGTTCTGTGGGTTTATGTGAAACTTGTTATAAAGGACTGTCTCGTATGATCATGGAGGCTGAGAATTCCCTCTATCGATTGTCTGAAAACTGTAGACCAAGGAAAGTTGGTGATATAAATTTCAACCCAAATCTGAAGGTCTGAGAACCAGGAGCACTTTATGGCATTAAGTCTCAGTCCTGGAGCAGATCAGTGTCCTGCTCAAACAGATGGAGAGAGTAAATTCAACCCTCCTCTACCTATTTGTCCAAGTCAGGCTCTCAACAGATTGGATAATGCCTGTTTACACTGAGGAGGGCAAGCTGTGTCACTCAGTCCACCAATTCAAATGCTATTCCATTCTGGAATGTCTTCCAGAAACATTCTTACAGATATTTCCAGAAATAATGTTTAAGCAGATATCTGGGCAGTCAAGTTGACACGTGAAATTAATCATCAGAAATATAATTTCACATGCTATAAAATGTTTAATGCAAAACAGCAGTGGACACGTTCTATGAGAGTCTAGAGACCAACATATCTGTGCTCATATCTGTGCTACAGAGTTCAGAGAGTGTCTGAAAAGAATATTGGTTCTTCTTGAGAGGGTCCTTTGGTTTCTGCGATGCAAAGGCTGGGCATGACTGGGGCAGAGGCCTTCTTTTCACCTGTTCTGTCCTAAGCTTTGATGTCTTTTAAGGTATATAGGTCTGATGATAGCCACATTCCTGGTTCTTGCCAGGAAGTATGATCTCAAGTCCACGGCCACTTAGTACTTATCGAAACTTTATGGAGAGAAAAAACACTTAGCACAATTTTATAGAGACTATATAGAGAAAGGGTTCTCTATATAGTCTAAGATAGGTTACTAAATCAGGGTAGGGTAATATTCTGCACCCTTATGGCAGAAAGTGAAGAAGAACTAATGAGCCTCTTGATGAAAGTGAAAGAGGAGAGTGATAAAATTGGCTTAAAACTCAACATTCAGAAAACTAAAATCATGGCATCCAGTTCCATCACTTCATGGCAAATAGATGGGGAAACAATGGAAATTGTGAGAGACTTTATTTTTGGGGTGGGGGGAGGCTCCAAACTCACTGCAGACAGTGACTGCAGCCATGAAATTAAAATGTGCTTGCTCCTTGGAAGAAAAGTTATGACCAACCTAAACAGCATACTAAAAAGTAGAGACATTATTTTACCAACAAAGATCTGTCTAGTCAAAGCTATGGTTTTTCCAGTAGTCATGAATGGATGTGAGAGTTGGACTCTAAAGAAAGCTGAGCACCAAAGAATTGATGCTTTTGAACTGTGGTGTTGAAGAAGACTCTTGAGAGTCCCTTGAACTGCAAGGAGATCCAACCAGTCAATCCTAAAGGAAATCCTAAAGGAAATCAGTCCCGAATATTCACTGGAAGGACTGATGTTGAAGCTGAAACTCCAATGCTTTGGCCACCTGATGCAAAGAAATGACTCATTGGAAAAGACTCTGATGCTGGGAAAGATTGAAGGCGGGAGGAAAAGGGGAAGACAGAGGATGAGATGGTTGGATGGCATCACTGACTTGATGGACATGAGTTTGAGTAGGCTCCGGGAGTTGGTGACAGACAAGGAAGCCTGGCGTGCTGCAGTCCATGGTGTCACAAAAAGTCATACACAAATGAGCAACTGAACTGAACTGAACTGAATACTTTAAAGACCATAAGTATTGAGAAGATTATGGTACCTCCTCTTGCCATATGCAATTTTAAATATATCATTTTCAAAGTTACATAAAATATGAATAAATGTGTAAAATAATTTATCTCGATTTTCTGATTAAATAAATTCTTTAGAAATTGCCTTTTCTCTTTTAACATACATATAATTTGTTGGTGTCTTAAATACTAGCTTAGTCTGCTGCATGGGGTAACCTAGTACTCTTTAAGAATTAAGCCCAAGTAGCAGAGAGAAAGGTACCTAGACTGAATTATACTGGCCCTCACCATCCACCATTACTGCCAGTAAAACTAATTCTCATGAATTTTTTCTTGGCAGGAAACCACTGAATTCTACCAAGGGATCATTTTGAAGAAAAGCTTATCATACATATATCACTAGAATGTTGTCCAGACACTTTCATGGAGGTTTCTGTATTTTGTATATTATTGATTTTATGGATCAAGCAACCACCCAAATCTCTCTCTTCACCTCAATGGCTAGAACGCTGAGATCCAAATACATGGCTACCCAAGGCTAGCACTTAGGTCATCATGGTAGATGTTCTCTGCCTTCTGCACCTGATGATTCCACCTAATTTTTCTCCTAAACACTCATTCTACTTACTATCTTATGTTTTTATGTAACCTTCTAACAATCTAAATCCTCTATAAGGTACTTATAGATAAATAGGTTTACTTCTGGTAGTTTCTTCACATAGTATATTTGTATTCATATACATGGTTTCCTCTCCTATACAAGCAGGAAACGTGATTTTAATGTGAATTAATTTTAAATATATTTTATAACTTTCATTTACTATAAGTGGTGATACTATGGGTAATTTTTTATTACTTCTTTATAAGTTTCCAAATTTTCAAAAATTTCTCTAGTAAGTATATTTCAACTTTATAATCTGTAAAAAAAAATTTTAGAAAAATCATTCACAATAGGTCTCATTTGGATTTTGGAGAGATTAAAATAAATCAAGTGTGACATTTAAATTTCAATATGTGTTTATCCAGTGTATTCAATATATCATACTCTCCAATGATTCAATATAAATAATAAACAATTAAAAAATTGTTCCTGAGGTTCTACATCTTGATATTAATAGATTAAAACTTAGCTAACATTATCCTACAAACTTCCAGTTTTTATAAGCATGTTTTATGTCCTAGATATTGTTTTATGAATACTATTGATACAAATGGCTCAGTGGTAAAGAATCCACCTGCCAATGTAGGAGACTCGGGAGACATGGGTTCGATCCCTGGGTCAGGAAGATCCCCTGGAGGAGGAAATGGCAACCCACTCCAGTTTTCTTGCCTGGAGAATCCTATGGACAGAGGACCCTGGTGGGCTGCAGCCCAGGGGGTCACAAAGAGTCAGACACAACTGAACGTGCACACACTTACACTTACTTACACTACTTATTGATACACTTTTCTATGGAAAAAAAATCCAAAGTCCAAGTGGGCTGTGAGTACGACACAGAGGAGCACCTTTAGCAGAGATTAGATGGAAAGATCTCTGACCCCAGCTGAGTTCCATAATCAGTCTGGAAGATGTCAAGACACTCAGTAAATAGAAAAATGTAAAATAAATATCTTTAGAAGTTCCAAAGATTGTGATCTAAATGTTTTCAAGACAGAAAAAATCACACTTCAAGACAGAAAAATAAACTTTAGTTTTCTGTCTTCTATAGTAAAATTTTTAAACTGATACCATGTATAAGATAGATACAATGGTATCGTCAGTCACCCAGAGTCAGACAATCTGGAATGCAAAGTCAAGTGAGCCTTAGGAATCACTGCTGTTAATAAAGCTAGTGGATGCAATGGAATTCCAGTAGAGCCATTTAAAATCCTAAAGAATGATGCCATCAAAGTTTTGCATTCAATATGTCAGCGAATTTGGAATACCCAGAAGTGGTCTCAGGACTGAAAAAGGTCAATCCTCATCCCAATTCTCAAGAATGGTAGTACCAAAGAATGTACTAACCATTGGAAAATTACATTAATCGCCTATTCTAGTAAGGTCATGCTTAAAATCTTGCATGCTAGGCTTCAGCATTATGTGAATGAAGAACTTTCAGATGTCCAAGCTGAGTTTAGAAAAAGAAGAAGAACCAGAGATCAAATTGCCAACACTTGTTGGATCATAGAGAAAGCAAGGGAATTCCAGAAAAACATCTACCTCTGTTTCATCAACTATGCTATAAACTTTGACTATGTGGATTGTAACAAACTGTGGAAAGCTCTTAAAGAGATGGGAAGACCAGACCATCTTACCTGTCTCCTGAGAAACCTGTACGCAGGTTAAGAAGCAACAGTTAGAATCCTGTATGGAACAACTGATTGGCTCAAGATTGAGAAAGGAGAACAACAGGGCTGAATGCTGTCACCCTGTTTGTTTAATCTATAACTGAGCACATCATGAGGAATGCTGGGCTGGATGAGTTACAAGCTGGAATCAAGATTGGGGTGGGGGGTGGACATCATCAACCTCAGATATGCAGATGATACCACTCTAATGGCAGAAAGTGAAGGGGAACTCAAGAGCCTCTTGATGAGGGTGAAGGAAGAGAGTGAAAAAGCTGGCCTAAAACTAAATATTAAAAAACTAAGATCTTGGCATCTGGCCCCATTACTTCATGGCAAATAGAAGGGGAAAAGGTGAAAGCAGTGACAGATTTCCTCTTCTTGGGCTCGAAAATCACTGCAGATGGTGACTGCAACCATGAAATCAGAAGGCAACTGCTTCTTGACAGGAAAGCTATGACAAACCTAGACAGGGTGTTGAAAAGCAGAGACATTACTTTGCCAACAAAGGTCCGTATAGTCAAGGCTATGGTCTTCCCAGTGATCATGTACGATTGTGAGAGCAGAACCATAAAAAAGGCAGGATGCCAAAGAATTGATTCCTTCGAACTGTGGTGCTGGAGAAGATTCCTGAAAGTCCCTTGGACAGCAAGGAGATCAAACCAGTCAGTCTTAAAGGAAATCAACCCTGAATACTCTTTTCAAGGACTGATGCTGAAGCTCCAGTATTTTGGTTATCTGATGCAAACATAAAACTATGAAGCAAAAAAAAAGAAGAAGAAGAAATTCCAGCCCACCCAATGAATGCTTCAGTTGGGGTGCATTCATATGAATTAGCAGTCAGATAACTGACCTAGAAAGGATCCAGGTTGAATGTCAGTCTTAATATTATAAATGCCAAATCAATGTCAGTAACCAATTAGGTTCTGAATTTCAACTATGAATCTGTCCTAAAAGAAGAGGCTATTGACCATCTTGAGAAACAACCTGAAGAAAAGAATACTGGAAGGGAGTCAGAAGACCATGCTTTATGGCTCGTCCAAGTGTTTTTACCGTAGGAGATTTGAAAAGACTAGAAAAGAAGACTTCCTTTTCTACACTAAGAAGAGATTGGATTATATGATTTCTAAGGATTTTTCCATAGCTGCAGTTCAACGAATTTTTGATTGAAACACTGTTCTGCCTCTCCCAGGCTTTTTCCAGTAGCCAGGTCATTAACTCTGGTTACCAGTCATTGTGCCTGTACATGGAAAATTGACTTCACTGTTGTCCCCTTGGATTTGAAGTTGCTGGTGATAAACTCTCTAGAAGTAATTATTCCTGCTACCCTGGTGTGTAGCTCCAATTTATGGCAATTACATACGATTAGCCACAGCTTCCTTATCCTTTGACTTTTTAGATCTTAACATTCAAGAAAGGGCAGTCGTTTCAGACAGTCAGTATGTATCAGAATAAATATATCCAGGTTTTCAACAGAGAATATCTTTCCATTTTCCCTTATAATAGAGGGAAAAGGATGGGCCTTTATTTTCTACATCATTTGTAAAATTGCCCACTACTCAGGCCAGCAGATTTTTGCCAAAAAGAGAAATAAATTGAAAGAAAATTCTAAGGGGCCATGAGGTTAACTTTATGTACTTTATTTTTAAATTATCACTAATAAATATTTCTGGGTTTTGTGGTTTCAGCTGTTATCCTAGGCTTGTCTTTCTGTTTTCATTTCAGAAGATAATTGCCTGCCTCAGGATATTGTTCTTTTTATGGAAGAAAAAAATTTTTTTCTCATATCAGATTTTAAGTACTTCTTTAAATTAACTCTTGGGTTTCCCACTCTGGCACAGTTAGGAATCATTCTCCAGTGAAGGCCTGTGTGGGGGATGCTACAGGTCTCTCCTCTTTTGCCCTTTCACCAAATATGAAGATTCATAGTTAGTTCTTGATGATCCTGCTGAGTTTATTGGAAAAATAAAGCTCCATGCACAAAATTGACACAAGCCATTTAGGTCACTGCTGCTAAGTCACTTCAGTCGTGTCTGACTCTGTGTGACCCCAAAGACGGCAGCCCACTAGGCTCCCCCATCCCTGGGATTCTCCAGGCAAGAACACTGGAGTGGGTTGCCATTTCCTTCTCCAATTCATGAAAAGTGAAAAGTGAAATTGAAGTCACTCAGTCGTGTCTGACTCTTAGCGACCCCGTGGACTGCAGCCTACCAGGCTCCTCGGTCCATGGGATTTTCCAGGCAAGAGTACTGGAGTGGGGTGCAGACATTCTAAATACCATTTTTCTTCCATGTGTAGTAGCAAGTCACAGCACAGTTGTGAAAGAATGGGCACTACCTGAAAACTTATTGATGGATACATGAATGAATAAATACAGGAAAGCATTTTCATTGGCATCTTTTAAGTGATGGTACAAAACACTCACCACACGTGGGGCTATTTGGTGGGTCAATAAAACAAACACATTTAGCTTTAACTGTGAATATCCCTGCTCAGATTATTAGAGTGTTGGATTAGACATAAATTTATTAAGCTATCTAGAGCTTTTCAGGTTAGATATCTAAACCTTTAGAAGGTTTTGATAGAGGAAAGTAGTAAAGAGCATTTCAACTAGCAGAAATAAAAAAGTGATTCTGTTGCTGAAAGAGATGGTAGAGATAATTTTAATCCAGGAGTCTCTAATTCACTGTCCACTGGCCAATATAGTCCAGACATACCTTTGTGTTTTCCGAATGTGGTTTTTCATTAAACTTTTTATTTTGTCAATACAAAATGGTAGATTAACGATGTTGTGATAATTTCCGGTGGACAGCAAAGGGACTCAGCCATACATCTACATGTATTCATTCTCCCCCAAAATGTGATCTGAAAGCCTCTAGTCAGAGCTGGTAATTTCAATTCTCCATGAGCCTCAGTACCTGTTGTCTTTCACAAGCTGATTCCATATGCCACGTTGCTGCCTTGCCTGTCGTCATTTGCATTTGTGGCTTCTGATATAGGATAGCACCTTTAAGGCTGTGACCACTGAGGCCTGAAGGGCACCAAGGTAGAGGGAGGATTAGAGCAGAGCCCCAGGGTTTGGACTCTAGTCCAAACATCGCTTATTTCAAATAGGCAATAATAGTTTGCTTTTCAAATAGCTAGAGAAGAGCTAAAAACCTGTGAATCTCCCTCTCACTTTGTCCACATAAGGTATGTATATACTAGAGTCAGAAAGTGAAAGAAAGTGAAGGTGCTCAGTCGTGTCAGATTCTTTGCGACTCCATGGACTGTAACCTACCAGGCTCCTCAGTCCAGGCAAGAGTACTGGAATTTTCCAGGCAAGAGTACTGGAGTGGGTTGCCATTTCTTTCTCCAGGGGATCTTCCCAACCCAGGGATCAAACCCGGGTCTCCGGCATTGCAGGCAGACGCTTTACCGTCTAAGCCACCAGGGAAGAGTCAGAAAACAGAATTTATTTGTGACTTCCCTGGTGGCCCAGTGGTTAAGAATTCGCCCACCAATGCAGGGGACACGTGTTCAATCCCTGGCCTAGGAAGATCCCACATGCTGTGGAACAACTAAGTGCGTGAGCCACAACTGCTGAGGCCTGCGTGCCCTGGAGCCTGTGCCCCCCCGCCACCCCCCACCACGAGAAGCCACCTCAATGAGCAACCTGAGCACCACGATGAAGAGCAAACCCCCAACTAGGGAAAGCCTGTGCATGCAGCAACAAAGACCCAGCTCAGCCATAAATCAATAAATACATTTTTACAAAGGAATAGGGGTTACTTGGCTGCAAAGGAAATTAAGCCCAGAGTGCCTATGATTTGCTTAGAATCACACAGCCACCAAGGCTGAACTGTCATCACAGGGGCTAACCCAACAAGCATAACTGGCATTGCCCTAAGGCTGTGGTTCTCAACTGAAAATGATTTCGCCCTCCCAGGGGACATTTTACAATTTCTGGACATATTTTTGGTCATCACAACTGCAGGGGTTACTAGTGTCTAGTGGGTGATGGCCAGGGATGTTCCTGATCGTCCAATGATACACAAGACGGCGCCCCACCCCCACCCCATCAAGAAAGCATCAGGCTCAAAATGTCAACAGTGCAAGGCTGAGAAACCCCATTCTAGAAATTCAGGCTAGAAGGAACATCAAAAATTATTTTTGGAAGGATTGAAAGGGCCCTTTAGTTCAGTTAAGTCACTCAGTCGTGTCCGACTCTTTGTGACCCCATGAATCGCAGCACGCCAGGACTCCCTGTCCATCACCAACTCCCAGAATTCACTCAAACTCACATCCATCGAGTGGGTGATGCCATCCAGCCATCTCATCCTCTGTCGTCCCCTTTTCCTCCTGCCCCCAATCCCTCCCAGCATCTGAGTCTTTTCCAAGGAAAGGGCTGTAGGGTGTGATAAATGAGCCTATAAACGTCTTAATCCATTCCAGTCACTTGATCTCTAACACATGACTTTCTATTATTCTACACTCAGCAAGTGTGTAAAGCAAAATTAATGCAAGAGAATTCATATTTGGGGGACAATCAGGCAAGAGCATGGTAGAAAAGACACGGATTCTGGAGCCCAATTCCTTAGGTGTAAATTCTGTCTCTATGTGCTAACTTGAGCAAATCACTTACCCTTACTCATCTCAGAGCTTCCCCTCACTTTTTTCATTTATCTGTAAAATAAGGGTAAAAATATTGCCTTCCTCACAGGAGGATTAAATGACCTACCCCATGCTAAGCACATGGCATGCACGCAGCACTTAGCTACAGTGACTCTCCACCTTCATCTCCCGTATCTTCCTAGGAAAGAGCTAGTATCCTAGTTTGATAGATGACATAAAGGAAGGTCAGAGAAGGTTTTGCAGCACTGGCAGCAGCAACAATCTCAGAGTAGACTGGGGGCGCTGTAGGGAGTGGGCATATCACAACCACCCCTCCCCAGCGCACCACGATGGCACTCTCCCTCCCACTCTCTCTCTCCTTCCCTCTCCCTCCCTCTTCCTCCTTCTTCCCTTTCATATACCCACACACCTCACACGCAGAAGCCTCTGATTACAGCAAGAAAACTCTAAGACAAGCTGCTCATTATCTGTATTTTAATTTTTTGTTTCCCTTTTAATAACAAAGATCTTTAACACTTCCACTGTTTCTGAAAATTAAATTTTCTTTCATAATTTATGTCACTTATGGCATGTATTCAATGTTTCACATCTTATCAAATTTTAGATAATAATACTTTCCTACAACTACATGATTAATTACAAATGGACACATATTTAACTTTACCATGAAGAAACCTGGTGCACATCCCCTTAACCAAGTGAGCCAAGTCAACATACCAACTTTGGGACAAACACCATTTGCCTCCTAACATACACTGAGGAGATATTTTCCCTTAAATTATACTCCTACCAAGCAAAGCATACTTAACAGGCAAACTGAAACTGGCTTATGCTCTTCAGAAATATCAAGGTCATAAAGACAAAGAATCCAAGAGGAACTAGTCCATTAAAAAAAAAAAAAAAAAAAACTAATGAGACATGGCAACAAAATATAATGTGTAAGCCTGGATTGGATCCTGGGTTGGGATGGACAATAGCTATAAAGGACTTTATTGGAACCATTGATGAAAGTTAATATAGACTTGGATTATATAATGACATTATATCAGAAAATAATAAATTTTCTTATATTGGTCTTTTTTCCGTGGTTGGGTAAGATAATGTCCTTATTCTTAGAGGCAAGAAATATTAGAGGCAAAGGCTGCTATAATGCAGGTAAATGAGGTTTCTGGAGAAAAAATAAAATAAAATCCATGATTTGTAGTGTTCGCTTATTTCTGTGGTATAAATGCTCCCACCATGGCCAATTTCAGGCTACAAAAGGGAATTCACTGAATGCAGAATTTGGAAGACATATACTATATATGTGTGTGTACACACACACACACACACACACACACACACACACATATATAGGCTTCCCTGGTGGTTCAGATGGTAAAGAATCTGCTTGCAATGCAAGAGACCCCGGTTCAGACCCAAGCTTCGATCCTTGAGTCAGGAAGATCCCCTGGAGAAGGGAATGGCTACCGCCTCCAGCATTCTTGCCTGGAAAATCCCATGGACAGAGAAGCCTGGAGGGCTACAGTCCATGGGGGTCACAAAGAGTCAGACACAACTGATTGACTTAGCATACACATACATATACATGTAATCTATATATGTATCAAATAAGAGAGAGAGAAAGCAAATAAGGAAAAATATTAATGAGAACCTACGTAAAGGGATAAATGAGAAATATTTGTATTATACTTGAAATTTTTCTATAAATTTAAAATTACACCACAATATTAAAGTTTAAAACCATCTAGATGGTTACAAAAAATATATATATACTTCTCCATCCAGTCCAAGGAATGTTTTGCAGTGTTCAGGGAGGATTATAACCTGATTATGACCTGTAAGAAGAGCATTTTCATGCTAAGCTTCAGAGACATTGAGTTAACCACTTAAAATCACTGACATTTCATCTTATCCAGGGGATTAAATGTTAGTCTCAAAACTAACATGTTGAGTCTTAAATAGATTCAAAAACACCCTTAGGGGTTCTAAATTCATCCATTAAGACAATATAGTACTGGCCTTCATTGAGTCCAACCAGCCAGTTTTTCCTCCAGCCCTAAAGCTCTTTGGACTTGTCTGCATGCTCAGTTCCTTTCTGACTCTTTGTGATCCCATGGACTATAGCCTGCCAGGCTCCTCTGTCCATGGAATTTTCCAGGCAAGAATATTGGAGCGAGTTTCCATTTCCTTCTCCAGGATCTTCCTAATCCAGGGATCGAACCCACGTCTCTGTATCGCCTGCATTGGCAGGCAGGTTCTTTACCAGCTGAGCCATCAGGGAAGCCCCAGAGCTGTTTGCTGTTCCTTTAATAGAACTTCAGATGGAGAAGTTTAGGGACTACATTTTAATTGGGAAAAAAAAAAAAAGGAAATTCTTCCTGAACATTTAAACACTGAGACCATAAGAGCACTGAGCAATGGATGCTCACAGTGTGAGCGATGACTGGGCACACATCCAACTAAAAGGATAACAGATTGATTGCTTCAGGAGAAATGGTGAATGGAAGAGGGTCACTATTTAAATCCCTCTCCCTTCTCTCTTGCTCTCTCACTTTCCCCTTCCCTGCAATTACACATTTCAGAGTCAGTATTATTATTTTTTATATGCATTCACTTTAGTTTTTTTCAACCTGAGCATTTTTATTTATTTTGAATTAATTTTTATTGGAGTTCAGTTGCTTAACAATGCTGTGTTAGTTTCTACTGTACAGCAAAGTGAATCAGCCATACATATTCTACATCCCCTCCTTTTTTGGACTTACTTCCCATTCAGGTCACACAGTTTATACAGAGCCAAGTAAGTCAGAAAGAGAAAACCAAACATCATTATTAATGCATATATGTGGAATCTAGGAAAATGGTACAGATGATCTTATTTGCAAAGTAGAAACAGAGACACAGATGTAGAGAACAAATGTGTGGGTACTAAGGATGAAAGAAGGGGGTGGGAGGAATTGGGAGACTGGGATTGAAACATATGCACTATTGATACTGTGTATAAAATAGGGTCAGAATTACTTGAACTCTAGCTGGAGGCCTTGTCTCTTCTATTACCTCACATCTGTCTCCAGTAGATGCCAGAGTTGAGGACCACCTTAGGGAGACTCTACACCTGAGGGCTGGACAAGGAGACAGAGCAATGATGGGAAAAGACTGCAGGAGACTGAGATTTGTCCAACTGGTGGGAGCTAGAAAGGCAGAACATTTGAGAAAATGGTAATGAACAGTACCAAATAGGAAAATATAGACTGGAAAAGAGCATAGGGTTGAACAACTAGGTACTCATTTGGTCTATCAAGAAAGACATTTAAATAAAACAATAGGAACAAAAGCCAGATTTATGTGATGAATTGATGCTGAGGAAAAAGACAGAGTATCAACGTTTATTTAAGGACAATATAGAATAAAAAAAATAGAGAATGGCTAAAGACTGAAGGAAGAGCCATGTGATCATTTTCAGGTGATTTTTTTTTTTTTTTTTGGTTCTTTAAGTTCAACATTCACATCACCAAAAAGAAAAACAGTAGTATTTATATTCACCTGGGCAGTAATGCTGCTAAAATATTCTTTTTTTTTTTTTTTAAACTTTACAAAATTGTATTAGTTTTTGGGTTCAACTGTAGTATGAAGCTGTGCTTCCATGACTTGTGACTTTGGGGAGGAATAACTTAGAAGAAATCCAGTGGTCTGTGCAAATACTTGTATATTTACAGAATTAAAGACTTAAATGTATTCCTTGCGGGTTGCCTATTGTAGTCTCTAACTGGATAAGGATACAGCTGTCAGGACCAAGTTGGCCCATCAGATCATATCAAAGTAAAACACTTCCCCCTCCACTCAGCAGAGTTTACTCTCATTGCCACATGGCACTTCTGTTTATGTTCATGGGGCTGCCTTTTCTACATTCAGCACTGAGAGTTGTTCATAAAGCATGAGGTTATTGTCTGCACACAGTAGATAGCCTTCAACCTTCTGTAGGCACTTCAAAAATTTACCTGATCAACAGCTTGAGAAAAACCACCCCTACCCTCAACACCATATTTATATAATCACAATAATTTCATTACTAAATTACTTGTTAGTACACTTAAGATTCAGAAGCACAGTCAACAGAAGGCATTTATTGCTCTGGCTTTTAAAGCTT
This sequence comes from Bos indicus x Bos taurus, assembly GCF_003369695.1. Taxonomy (NCBI): domain Eukaryota; kingdom Metazoa; phylum Chordata; class Mammalia; order Artiodactyla; family Bovidae; genus Bos; species Bos indicus x Bos taurus. The sequence continues at coordinate 20,258,039 of NC_040103.1, read as the reverse complement.
TCAAACAAGCAAACAATAAAAAAAAAAAATAGCAATACCTTTAGCAGGTAAAAATTACAATAATATTACAGAATATATACATTTCCATTTTGGTAACTAAAACACAAAGCTAATGGTTTTAAGCACTAAATGGTTGCTTTTAGGAAAATCCTGTGAAGTGAAGTGAAGTTGCTCAGTCATGTCCAACTCTGTGCGACACCATGGACTGTAGCCTACCAGGCTTCTCTGTCTATGAGATTTTTCAGGCAAGAGTACTGGAGTGGGTTGCCATTTCCTTCTCCAGGGAATCTTCCCAACCCAGGGATCGATCCCAAGTCTCTTGCATTGTAGGCAGACGCTTTACCCTCTGAGCCACCAGGGAAGTCCCTCTAAAACTGCCTCTAAAACTATACTGATGGCCCATATCCCCTCCCTCTGACAATCACCATGCTCGTGATTTTTCTCCTCCACTGTGTCTCACTACTTTGTTTCCTCCTTCAACAGAAAATTTCCTTCCTATTGTGGAAAGTATGACCAGATTTTTGGTTCAGAAAAATAATATCAAAATATTTGCATGCAAGCAAGCTGGTTATCAAACATCAGAACATTGTAAACTGTCCATCAATTTCACTCGTTTTTGCAAGCCTACATCTTACTGAAGTTTTCAATATTCTCCTTAAAACATTATCCAATATAATACTTATTTAAATGCTGAGGCCATTTTTCCAAAGTAGCTTTCCCTTTCTCTCTCTCTGTCTTCTAAGCATCATTCTAGAAATGCTATTAAGTATAACATTTGAAAAACTGATTATGTAGATTTGGCAATACATGGATTCTTGGTAGTCATGCTAATTTTTCTTCCCCTTTTCTTTCTGGTAATGTATTTGGGTTTTGTTTCAGTTTCCTAAAACTGCCATAATAAACTACCACCAATGGGACAGCTTTAAACAAGAGAAACATTTTCTCACAGTTCTGAAGGCTGCTGCTGCTAAGTCACTTCAGTCGTGTCCGACTCTGTGAGACCCCATAGACGGCAGCCCACCAGGCTCCCCCGTTCCTGGGATTCTCCAGGCAAGAACACTGGAGTGGGTTGCCATTTCCTTCTCCAATGCATGAAAGTGAAAAGTAAAAGTGAAGTCACTCAGTCCTGTCTGACCCTCAGCGACCCCATGGACTGCAGCCTTCCAGGCTCCTCCATCCATGGGATTTTCCAGGCAAGAGTACTGGAGTGGGGTGCCATTGCCTTCTCTGTCTGAAGGCTAGACATCTACAATCAAGATGTACACTGGGCCACTCTCTCACACAGGCTCTAGTGGGGAATCTATTCTGTGCCTTTCTGTTGTCACCTGTAATTTTTGGTGTTCTTGGCTTACAGCTACAGAACTCCAATCTCTGCCTCTGTCATCATATAGAGTTCTCCCTTTGTGTCTTTCTCTGGGTCCAAATTTCTCTCTTCTTATAAGGACACCAGTCACATCACTCTAATGACCTCATTTTAACTTGACTACATCTGCCAAGTCCTGATATCCAAATAAGGTAACATTCACATGTAAATTAGAACTTCTATATATCTTTTTCAGAGACACAATTCAATCTGTAACAGATTCATTCATCATAATACAGTTTATTATCCTCACTAGTATGCTCACATCAATATTTCCCAGTTGAAAGTTCAACTCCTAGAGAAATCAGGCTTATCTTTTTTTAATTATTGAAGAATAATTGCTCTACAATGTTTCTGCTGTAAAAGAGTGAATCAGCTACATGCATACGTATATCCCCTCCTTCTAGAATCTCCCTCCCACTCCCCATGTCCTCTTTTTACACTACATGATGTCTTTGGATGGTGGATATCATGTTGTGTGCAGCCACTATCTGGCTATCTCAGCTATATGGAGTTAAGCCTCCAGACATCTGGAAATACCTAGAGTCATATGCATTAATTCCATTTTTGGTCATTATGCAGACCTAACCTGTTTTACTTGAAAATACTTGTAAGACTCAAAGTCACATGAGTTCATAGAAGACTGATAATGTGTGAAACAAAGCTATGACTGGGTCCTTTTATGTAGCTTCAGCTGCTCACCTGTTCGTTTTACTTATTACTTCAAAAGGAATACATATTCATTGCAATAGATCAAACAATATAGAAATGTATAAAATGTTATATTACTACTCTCATTCTCCCATCTTTAATCCCAAGTCCATGAGGTAAGCAACATAATCTTTCCACATCTTTTCAATGCTCATAAATAAACATAGACAAGGATGTACAGCTATACCAGGATTTTTCTCATTTTTACCAATAAAAAGACTGTGCTATACATATTAAATTTCAGTTTTTTTTCACTTAACATTAACAAGTAAACATTAAATTATTAATAATTTATTGGATTCTTTTTAATATCAAGATAATAATTCTAATTCCTAGTAAGCTGGACATTCTTCTCAGATATTTCCTACAACAAACATTCTTGTCCTTACCTACTATTACTGTTGTAAAATAACTTTTTAAAAATTGAACTCCTGGGTCAAAAGCTATATGCATTTTAAATATTTAAAAGATTATAACAATTCTCATTCTTACCTATATGGCCTTCTCCCCACATCCTCACCAGTACTGGAGTGACCAATATCCTTTCCTATTCTTGTATTTTATTTTTTCCTTAGAGCCTTTGATGCTTGGTTCCAAAAAAGACAATGTATGCCACACAGTGAAAATACAAACTTTCCCCATCAGAGGTCTCTGTGGTCTCTAGGGAGAGACAAGTATTCTCTCTTATCTTCCCCCTACACATCTCCTAAACATTCTATTGCCCTAAACAGTCAACACTGGCTCCAAGCTAATGTTGCTCACTTGGCTAAAGAAATCCTCAGTTCAAACAACCATCCCTCAGAATGCAGACCCAGAAAACGACCAGGAACCCTGGTTTCAGGCCTTTTGGGGGATCTCATTTTATACCCTTAGTAATTGCTCAAAATACTTATCCCCATATCAAAACAATTTATTTTCTCTATTTTATTATATATATACTGATTATTACCCTGCCTTGATTCAAAAGGTTTAATAAAATTTTTAAAAACACTGTTGATAAGAATCCTGATAAAATGTTTGAAAATGTTTCTGTTGGTCTTCATAAAAAATAAAATTATCCTTAAAAATTGATACTTTTTATGGCTTTCTATGTCTTATTCAGCAATATAAATATGCTCTGGTATATTTCTTGAAAATGATCTTAATGATACAGTTTAAAATTTTTAACTAAAACTTCTAAATTTCCTAAACAATTTTTGATCTGAAAAATGTTACTTAAACATTTGCTTTTGGTGTTTAAGTCAAATACAAAATAGATGTATAAGTAGACATATTTGATATAAATAATGCCAGTTGAAAATTTTTTTAATTTTCAAAAAGCATACTAAAAAGTGTGGATTTATGAGGTTGCTTAGAAATTAAATGGGGCTTCCCTTGTGGCTCAGCTGGTAAAGAATCCGCCTGCAGTGAGGGAGACCTAGGTTCGATCCCTGGGTTGGGAAGATCCTCTGGAGAAAAGAAAAGCTACCCACTCCAGTATTCTGGCCTGGAGAATTCTATGTACTTTGTAGTCCATGGGGTCGCAAAGAGGGACATGACTGAGTGACTTTCACTTTCGAAATTAAATGAGATATTTAAAAATATAAGTGAACTTATTAGTGTCTTTTATGTATATGACTACAATTTCAAAGTAACTTTGTAAAGCAACAAAGAAATATATAATTGTTTTCCAAATAATAAGTTCTAAAAAATCTAATGGAAACATAATTGAAATGTAAAGTTTGCACCTAAATCTGGATTTCATATTTCAAAGCTTATAAATATGTTGTAGAAAAGAAAAGTGTTGTTTGTTTCCATTTGTAACTGCCTATAAATTTATAAAATCCATGAAAGAACTGAATAGAGATGTTTCAAAATTGGTTTAACAAGTTACTAATTTCCAGGTCATTTCTAGCATAATAGGATACACTAGAATTATTAAAGGGACTGGGCTTCCCTGGTGGCTCAGACAGTAAAGAATCTGCCTGCAATGCAAGAGATTAAATCCCTGAATTCAACTCAGATTCAATCCCTGGGTTGGGAAGATCCCCTAGAGAAGGGAATGGCAGTATTCTTGCCTAGAGAATTCCAGTATTCTTGCCTAGAGAATTCCAGGGACAGGAGTCGGATGGGCTACAGTCCATGGGGTCACAAAGAGTTGGACATAACTGAGCAACTTTGACTTTCAGACTTTATAAAGGTATAAGGTGTAATCAGACAGGAGTGAAAGATTTTATTATTTAGTGTTTCTATAAGAATATAGAGCCCAAGAATTATAAATAACCAAAGACACCATTCCTTTTATTGTGAAGTCCGTCTGGTCCATATGTAGCTTGATTTTACAATGATGGTCTTTCCAAATAGTTTGATTTGTCATGCAATATATAGAGACAATACTTAAGGGGAAATCTATTTTCTCCTTTCAACCATTGATTTGTGTTTTAAGGCAAAGACTTGAGTATTTAGCTTCCTCACAAGTCATATGAAAAGGGTAAATTTGATGCTCTAGTGAATAATTTGTGAGGATTAATTAGAGAATATGGCCATGCCTTTTAGAATCAAGTCTTACATAAAGTAGAGTCAAATGTATTAAGCTTTTAAAACTGCACTGCCTCCTTAAAAATGAACAGTGAGTTTATTCAGAAGCTAGTTTGGGACAGTGAAAGTAACAGCACCCAAAATAACAAAGAGCAAGTTTAGTTCCATTGCAGACCACGTTACTAGGGTAGGCTGGTAAGCTTTACAAAAGAAATGTTATGCCCTGCTCTCAGCTCTCGGGTCTTCTCTGAATCAGCTTTATCCACATGGTTGGCTCCCATCCAGGGAGCAGTTTGAAGCCTGACGTGATCAGACCACAGCCGACACAGAAAGAGCAAGCATCTCTCACAGACAGATGAGATAAGGAAGCTCCTTTCTGGAATTCCCAGCAACTATTTTCTTGCAACCTGATTTGGGTCTCTTCACCTCATTGTGGCTAGGAGATAGGACATACCCAGTAGCTTGCGCTGGCCAGGCCCCACCCCTGGAATTGGTCTTAAAGGCGATTCTATCCAAACTGCAAGGTTAAGATCAGGATAGCACTGACCAATTTGTGACCAAACTATGATTTCTGAGCTCAATACTAAATTAAACAGATATTGTCTCTGGCCAGTTTTAAAATATATGTATAGTGAAAGTTAGTCAGTCATGTCCAACTCCCAGCAACCCCAAGGACTATGCAGTCCATGGAATTTTCTAGGCCAGAATACTGGAGTGGGTAGCCTTTCCCTTCTGCAGGGGATCTTCCCAACCCAGGGATCAAACCCAGGTCTCCCACATTGCAGGCGGATTCCTTACCAGCTGAGCCATAAGGGAAGCCCAAGAATTCTGGAGTGGGTAGCCTATCCCTTCTCCAGTGGATCTTTCCGACCCAGGTATCAAACCAGGGTCTCCTGCATTGCAGGTGGATTTTTTACCAACTGATCTATCAGGGAAGCTAAAAATAAGCTTTCTTATCTATGTATATTTACTTCTATTATTCACTTTGTTCTTTGATTGTCTTTTTTCTCTAAAATCAACACCCTATTTGGTTAATTCTCATATTTCCTATTTCTGAACTTTATTTTACCTTGGATGAGTTTTCATGGAGGGCAGAAGTCTAAGATTAAAATATGGTGCTATACTCCATACTCAGTAGCTAAGTCTTGTCCGAATCTTTGTGATCCTATGGACTATAGCCTGCCAGGCTCTTACATCCATGGGATTTCCTAGGCAAGAATACTAGAGTGGGTAGCCATTTAATTCTCCAGGGAGTCTTCACCACCCAGGGATTGAAATCGTGTCTCCTGCTTGGCAAGCAGATCCTTTACCATTGAGCCAGCAAGGAAGCATGCTATATAGTCTCCCTCAAATCCGTATGTTGGTTTTAAGGTGATGATATTAAGAGCTGAAATCCAGGGGAGGTGATTAGGTCATGAGGGTGACGCTCTCGTGAATGGAAATATTGCTCTTATAAAATATGCTCCAGAGAGATCCCTAGCCCCTTCTAACCATATGAGCACACAGGGTGAAGGCATGGCTCTGAACCAGGAAGACATTCCTGCCCAGAAAATGATCATTTCAATGCCTTGATATTTAACATCCCAGACTCCAGAAAGGCACAGTACAATGGACTGGTTCAAAATTGGGAAGGAGTATGTCAAGGCTGTATATTGTCACCCTGCTTATGTAACCTATATGTAGAGTACATTATGCGAAATGCTGGGCTGGATGAAGCACAAGCTGGAATCAAGATTGTCAGGAGAAATATCAATAACCTCAGATATGCAGATGATACCACCATTATGGCAGAAGGGGAAGAGGAGCTACAGAGCTTCTTGATGAAGGTGAAAGAGGAGAGTGAAAAAGCTGGCTTAAAACTCAACATTCAAAAAACAAAGATCTTGACATCTGGTCCCATCACTTTATGGCAAATAGATGGGGAAACAATGGAAACAGTGAGAAACTTTATTTTCTTGGGTTCCAAAATCACTGCAGATGGTGACTGCAGATGAAATTAAAAGATGCTTGTTCCTTGGAAGAAAAGTTATGATAAACCTAGACAGCATATTAAAAAGCAGAGATATCACTTTGCCTACAAAGTGCCATATAGTCAAAGCTATGGTTTTTGCAGTAGTCATGTATGGATGTGAGAGCTGGACCATAAAGAAGGCTGAGCACAGAAAAACTAATGCTTTTGAACTGTGGTGTTGGAGACGACTCTTGAGAGTCCCATGGATTACAAGGGATCAAACCAGTCGATCCTAAGGGAAATCAGTTCTGAATATTCATTGGAAGGACTGATGCTGAAGCTGCAATACTTTGACCACCTGATGCGAAGAGCCAGCTCATTGGAAAAGACCCTGATGCTGGGAAAGATTGAAGGCAGGAGGAGAAGGTGATGACAGAGGATGAGATGGTTGGATGGCATCACTGACCCAATGGACATGAGTTTGAGTAAACTCTGGGAGATAATGAAGGACAGGGAAGCCTGGTATGCTGCAGTCCATGGGGTTGCAAAGAGTCAGACACAACTGAATGACTGAACAATAACAGACTCCAGAACTGTAAGAAATAAATTTCTGTTGCTTATAAGCTCCTCAGTCTGTGGTATTTTGTTATAGCAGCCCAAGAGGACTAAGGTAGTATTAAAAAAACTTTCCAAGTCAAGAAACTCACCAAGGAGTCTCAGGGTTTGGGCACAAAAGAAAATAGTCTTTTTTTTTTTTTTTTAAACTTTACAATATTGAACTGGTTTTGCCAAATATCGAAATGAATCCACCATAGGAAAACAAAAATTAAATTTTGTTTTGCAAGATTTAACATCATATCACTGATTATATGCCTGTGTGCCCCCACCAAGGGACATAAATTTGGCCCCATAACTGAAAAGAAATGTGTTCATATACTTTTTCTAGTTTCTTTTAATTTTGTTTCTGTGAGAGTTTTTGCTGGGAGGAGTAGTCAATTTAAAGCATCTCAACAGTTGTCGAAAACTCATTTTTATTTTTCCAAACTTAGTCCTGCTTTCTTTCTGAAAAGCTTTTGACCACTATCTGCACTAGGGCCCCAACAGCGCCTCTTGCAATGTTACATAGCAGCGAAGACAGAGGTTTGTGCAGCACACAGTTGGCTACAATAGTGAAAAACGGCAGTCCCTATCCAGTCCATTAAAAAATCTCAAACATTTACACCCACATAAGACTTAATGTCTATCATGTTCATCCCACCTCTTCCCTGCCATAGCCCTGCAGTGATTTATTGCCACACAGGAAGCCTGGTCCTTTATTTACAACTTTGCATCTGCAGCTTTATTCCTGCAGCAACCTTGCTCATTGGGATGTCACCGCTGTGCTGGAGGTGCATGCTGACGATAAGGATGAGGATACCTTTGTGACTCTTCACTTGCTTACAGCCAGTCGGGGAAGGTTGGGTTATGGGCTGGTCCCAAGACCCAGGATCATCTTCCACAAGGATCATAAATCCCACTCTTATTTCTCAGGTGTTCATTCTTATCAACAACAAAAATAATGCTGGTCATAAATAGCACTAAACAAGCAGTAATGCAAGACCCAGGGTGGATCCATCTAGTAACTTATTTGTTCTCATTTAATCATCTACCCACTTAACATATGCAGGAAAATTTAATCATTTCCAGCCTGTGGCTGTTAGCAGCAATGCAGACAGCAGGAGAGTATTGAAAGCTGTGAAGCCAGTATAAATTTAATGGGTCAAGACAAATTTCTCAGCACCTGTTGGTCTTTAAAGGCTCTTAGCAATCCATCCCTTTTCTTCCCAGGGGACTTTAAGACAGCCGTTCCTGGATTATTTGGATTTTTCATGGTCTTTTAGCCACCATTCAAGAAGTATAATAAAACAGCACATCCATTTATTCTAATAGTAATAAAAATCACGGATCAGTGCCTTGTGAGACTAGAATTCCAAACAGAAATGTTTTGTAGAAATTCAATACTCATAAAGCTGATTTCTACATATTGATTTTATATGAACTTCAAAGGGCATAAAAAATTACAACATAGAATTTTAAAGAAGATACCCACAAGGTGGTATGAAGCAATTCCAAAAGATTTAAAAGTAGCTTGCTGTTCTTGTTTTGCTTATTTTGTTTTGTTTTCCCGCTATGGGAAGAAGGGAAGTTTCTACAATGCAGGAACTACTTTTGCCCCATTCCAGGACCACCCATGAGATATGTGAGTGGAACTGGACTTGAAGGACCAGGGAAAGGAAAAATGTCTTACTAAGTCGCAGGAATAGGTTTCTTCCCTTTTGGCCCAGAGTTTTTTTCTTATCCTGTTAATAACAGTAGCATTACTAATGATGTTAATAGTAGCTAAAGCATATTGGGCACTGAGGTTCATGCTGGGCATCTTGCCAGCATATATATCACCTTTATGTCTACCTTCTGTCTTCCATCTCATCTCAACCCTATGATGCAGTTATGTCCACGATCCTCACTTTACAGAGGAGGTGATTTAGGCAAGGAGAGGTTAAATAACTTCAGGTTCACGGGGCTGGTAAATGTCAGGACTAGGATTTGGATCCAAGTCCTTCCCACCACCTTTACTCCAGAGCTCATTTTTGTCCGCTGGCAATTACCACCTTATACTAATATTTCTGCGTCTTTCCCTGAGGATGAAGTCAGCATCAGGGTTATCTCCTGATAAGGAAAGACTTTATTTGGGAAGCAACTGTTATTACTGCAAGGTCTCATTATTTTTGGTTTTCCCAATGGGTCTTTTTTAAAAAAACTCCCCCAGAATATATTTTTAAGCCTATATTTAAGGACTTTCTGTTATATTGTATATATTATAATGGTAAGAGTGTTTAAAGATATTCCTTTGGCATTCTTCTTGTTTTCATCTTAAGACCATCTAAAATCATTTCTAAATAAGAACAATGAGGAAATGATTGATACTGAGCTTGCCTTTCTACTCATATTAGATGGCAGGTTTAGTGGCTTAATTCTGTGTCTGATTCTTGATAGTAAAATGTTGTTCTAGAGAAATGGAGAAGGGACACACTGCTCACTTAATGCTCCCAGTACCTTTTCCTACTCCTGGAGATGGATTCCAAAGCTTTGAATACGGTAGAGAGAGAACAGTGGTCACAGACAGTGTCTGCTGAAAAGTAAGTGAGAATATGTTCTCAGGTTAAGCCCTTTCCTTTACTTTAGGATTGACAATTTTGAATGAGAAATTTTAGGCATGTGGACATGTTTTGCCCAGAAATAGAATGTACAGGTACTCTTGGTACAACTGGATTTTTTTGAGTCTTTTTTTTTTTTTCAACATAAATTTAGACTAATGTCCCAAACACTACAGTCTTTAAGACTGAATGATTCAGGTTCTTGAGAATGTGCTGCAAAACACAGGACACCCTACCCTAAAGGCAGTGATAAGTATGCTTCCAAATAATGTACAAGTTTCTGTTCTAGTGCATTCCAAGAAACAGGAGCCCAGACTCCAAGCAGCAGTGGGACATGATCAAAGTGTCTCCCATATGAGAAAGAGAAGTCAGACCTTTCTGATAAGCCAGAGTTTAGGATAAAGATGGCTAATAGAGTATCTATAAAGGGTCATGGCAAATACACCTTTGGAAGAAGTGAATTTCATATTTTCTTATTTCAATTGCTTTATGTGATTCTCAAATCTTGCAATTAAGAAATGCTGATTTTGCTTTAGATTATTTTTAAAAAACACTGTTTACAAGCTTAGGAAAAGTAGAGAGAATCCTAGAAAAGCTGGAAGTCAGAACAGCATAGGGCAGTTTTCAGGGACCAGAGATGGCAAGCAACAGCAAGTTGAAGGAAAGTAGATCATCCCCAGAAACTGTCTAGGGAAACTGTTCCTGTATGTCACAGGGCTCTCATATTCCAAGCTGAATATTTGTGAAGATTCTTGAGAAAACTGGGCAGGGTTGGAAGCTGTGTCTTCCAAATGGCTTGCCTCACTCTGGGAAAGGAAATATATTGTCATTTGCTCTAAATTATCTTCCTTGTTTTATATTGTATTTTATTTTTTAACTTTACAATATTGTATTGGTTTTGCCATATATCAACATGAATTATCTTCCTTGTGACAACAAAATCTAAAGCTGTCTGGAGGAGAGGTCATGAAAGGGAAAGTGAAAGCATGGTATGGTCCTTTCCAGATCTTTGAGGCTCTCCTTCTACCGATCTTAAAGGGAAAAACAAGAATTCATCAATGAGTATGTATAACACCTCAAATTATTAAACTATAAATTGCTTAAAACTAGCATTTGTTTGGACTTAGTACTTTCAGTTACTGTATTAAGTGCTTTACACAAATTATTTAAACTCCACAGCAACTTCATGAGGTAGATACCATCATTATCCCCACCTTACAGATGGGGAAACAGGCTCAGAGATGTTAACTAATGTGACCAAGGTCACACAGCCAAGAAGCAATGGAATCAGTTTGACTCCGGAGTATGAACTCATTCTCACTATACTACACTGCCTCTTGCTTCCCAAAGCACTTGCCAACCTAGAAAATGTGCTTAATTCTCAACCCAGGCCTATAAGGTGAATAAGAAAGGTATTGTCATTCTCCACCTTTCATGAAACAACACTGATGTTCAGAAGAGTTCTATAACTTATCCCAACTTGCTTATTGAGTTGTTGACAGAGAAGAGACCAGAACCCTATTCTCTTGACCCTTGTTTCTATATTTTTGCCACTCATTCACAACTAAAGGCAGCAATATTAATTAGGTACTTATGTAACTGTAATCATTCTGCTGGTTTATATATGAAGTAGAAGTGTTAGTCACTCAGTCATGTCTGATTCTTTGCAACCCCATGGATTGTAGCCCACCAGGCTCCTCTGTCCATGGAATTCTCTAAGCAAGAGTGGAGTGTGTAGCTATTCCCTTCTCCAGGTTCTTGGAGAACCTTTCCAACCCAGGAATTGAACCCGGGTCTCCTGCATTGCAGGCAGATTCTTTACCATCTGAGCCACCAAAAACATGGTCTTGACCCATATGAAACTTAATAATCTCACCAAGATATGAAATCATCTCTAACTTTTCTCACAAATGTTTATGAATAGCCTAATCACACCAGACACTATTCTAGGTGCTGTGAATAACTAATGATAAAAGGCAGCTGCTTCCCTTTCAGAATTCACAGCGCAGAGAAGGAGGTGAGCATAAGAATAATTTCAATACCATGGAATAGGATTGTAAGGAGACATAAGTTCTTTCCTCTGCCTTGCAAGTGTAGGGTGTATCTGGGAAATCTTCAGAGGAGAAGGAACACAAGACATATATTCAGATAGGTAACTAGGAATTTTCCAATTAAGAAAGACGAGGAGGACATCCCATAATTGGAAAGGCATCTGTGAAGGCCCAGAAGAAGGTGAGAACCAGCACAGCCTATTTGGAGAATGAATCAATACTAGTGAAATATGACCTGCTTAGGATCAAATGGAAAGAGATAGGGCTGGAAAAGGTGGTCAAAGACCAGGCTGTGAAAAGCCTTCATTAATCTGTTACAAAGATCAATGAAGAGTAGATGGCTGCCAAGAGAAAACAATGCGAGTTCCAGAAAGGATGAAGTGTGTGGCGTCTGTAAGAAAGACACCTTTTTTAATATCCAGAGTCATCTTCCATTCCCAAATTACAAAGTTTATAATTTTATAAAAATTTATAAAAGTCACAAGGCAAATCATTGCACTCTGACCAGAAGCAACTGACCAATGGGTCTGGGTCATTAGGATTGCCATAATCCACATTTGTGAATGTTTTCCAGGATTATATTGTGATGGCTACATTTGAACCAACTTGCTTTACTTCACCATCTGTTTAAAAATGACCCACCCAGGTGACTGGCTGCCAGTCAGACGCCTCTCATTATTTTAAAGGAAATAATAATTTTAAAGGGAAAAAAAAGCTCTTAAGAGTGTATATGTCTGGGTGTTTGTATATGGAAGTGAAAAGAATTATTCAAAAATAACAAGGTGAAATACATTTATTAGTACGTGTGGAATGATACAGCAGTACACTGGCAGTGGAGGGATGAGCAGGGGAAGGAGGTTGCAAGAATGATTGCAATTAAGAAGGAACAGGTAACATAGCATTCTCTATTCTGATTGATACAAATGCCTTCTCTTGCCTCATTTTCTACCTCGGAAGAGCACTTAGGTACCTAGCTATTAGTCAACATTGTATTTTATTTATGTCTTTTCTATGATACGAAGAAATCAAGATATAGAAGTCCGGTCGGCCATCATCAGAAAGTCCACAGATGCTAGAGAGGGTGTGGGGAAAAGGGAACACTCCTACACTGTTGGTAGGGATGTAAGTTGGTGCGGCCACTGTGGAAAACAGTATGGAAGCTCCTCAGAAAGCTAAAAATAGAATTACCATATGATCCAGCAATCCCACTCCCAGGCCTCTCTCTCTCTCTCTCTCAAAGTCACTCGGTTGTGTCCGACTCTTTGCGACCTCATGGACTATAGCCCATCTGGCTCCTCTGTCCATGGCATTCTCCTGGCAAGACTACTGGAGTAGGTTGTCATTCCCTTCTCCAGAGGATCTTCCCAACCCACGGATCAAACTCAGGTCTCCTGCACTGCAGGCAGATTGTTTACTATCTGAGTCATCAGGGAAGCCCTACTCTTAGGCATATATCTGGACAAATCTATAATTCAAAAAGATACATGCACCCCTATGTTCATAGCAGCACTCTTCACAATAGCCAAGACATGCAAACAACTCAGATGTCCATGAACAGATGAACGAATAAAGAAGATGTGGTACATATATACAGTGGAATATTACTCAGCTATAAAAAGAACGAGGTAATGCCATTGAGCAACATGGATGCAACTAGAGATTATCACACTAAATGAAGTAAGTCAGAAAGAGAAAGAAAAACACCAGATGATATCACTTACTGCAGAATCTATAATATGATACAGATGAACCTATCTATGAAATAAAAACAGAAATACAGACATAGAGAACAGATGGGAGGTTTCCAAGGGGGAATGAGTTAGGTAAGGGATAAAGTAAGAGTTTACAGTTATTAGATGTAAGCTTTTATATACAGAATGGATAAACAATAAGTTCATACTGTTTAGCACAGGGAACTATATTCAATATTCTGTGATAAACCATAATGAAAAGAATATTTTTAAAGGGATATATATATATGTATAAGCAATTTGCTGTATCCTAGTAATTAACACAACACTGTAAATCAACTATACAAATAAATAAATGCCTCATTATAATTAAAATGAAAAGTGCTGGCCTGAAAATTCTGTTGATCAACAGATTTTTGTAGAATTTTTCTGCCAACCACACAAGCTAAAGACTGTTTATAACAAAATGCTCTGTTCCACAGAAAAGGAAAGGGGATAGCAACTTAACACTTATTTATTCCAGTAATTCTCCCTTATCTGAGATCTTGATTTCCATGGTTTCAGTTCCTTGAGGTCAACAGTGGTCTGAATATACTAAATGAATTCCAAAAATAAGCACTTCCTAAGTTTAAAATGTTGTGCCATTCTGAATAGCGTAATGAAATCTCATGCACTCCATCCCATCCCTTAGTCGAGCAGATCCCACCCATTAGTCACTTAGAAATCATCTAGGTTATCAACTGTCATGGCATCACAGTGCTTGTTCAAGTAACACTTATTTTACTTAAGAATGGCCCCAAAGCTCAAGAATAGTGATTCTGGCAATTTGGATATGCCAAAGAAATGCGGTAAAGTGCTTCCTTTAAGTAAAAGGTTAACAGCTCCCCATTTAATAGGAAAGAAAAAAAAAAAATCAGATGCTGAGGTTTCTAAGAGATAAGGTAATTGTGAAGAAGGAAAAAGAAATTTGTGCTCCTTTTGCTGTCCCACTTCAAACTGCAAAAGTTATGGCCACTGTCTTTAATTCAGATGGAAATCCATCAAATTTGTATGATAAAATATTTTGGAAAAGAGCACATTCATAACTTTTATTACACTAAAATATAATATAATAATATTTTATTATATTACATTTTCAAAGTGAAAAGTGAAAGTCACTCAGTCATGTCCGACTCTTTGTGACCCCATGGACTATAGAGTCCATGGAATTCTCCAGGCTAGGATACTGGAGTGGGTAGCCTTTTCCTTCTCCAGGTGATCTTCCCAACCCATGGATCAAACCTAGGTCTCCCGAATTACAGGTGAATTCTTTACCAGCTGAGCCACAAGGGAAGCCCAAGAATACTGGAGTGGGTAGCCTGTCCCTTCTCTAGGGACTGGGGTCTCTGGCATTGCAGGCAGATTCTTAGTATTCACTATTGTTATTAATCTTTCATTATGCCTAATTAATAAATTAATTTTTATCATAAGTGGGTATGCGTAGGGAAAAACAGTGTGTGTGTGTGTGTGTGTGTGTGTGTGTGTGTGTGTGTATGGTCAGTATTACCCACAGTTTCAGGCAACCACCAGGGAAATGTTATCCATGGAGAAGGGAGACTGCTGTATACATAATGATTGGTGAGGAGGGGGAAAAAGAAGGTCAGTGAAGAAATCTTAATTGGCAAAGTGAAGTAGAGGAATGAGACTTGATTATTTCTGGAATGTGAACCTGGGAGAAGAGACCCTATTTCCTGATTTAGGGTTTTTCGTGGTCAGCCTCCCACTGAGACCTCATGGACAATAAATGACTTTTGTTTTCTTCAGGAAAAAGTAAGTAGGTGATTGATTTAGAGGCTGCTAGACTGGCTCAATTTTCAGAACAAGTGATTTATTGTCAATCTTTCAGAATTGCTCTTTTAATAAGTACTGTTTTGTTTTTAAGGAAAAGCAACGATAACTGGGATTCCCGACCCTTTGACCAAGTGGATAAAGGTTATCAAAGGACAAGCAATGCCGGCTTTCTTTGTCTCATTTTTTCCCAGGAGAAAAAGTTTCAGATCATGCTGAAATCTAACAAGGACACAGAGCTGCATTGTTATTTGTTCCTGTTGAAGGTCAGTCTGCAACAAGCTTGGCACCCAGGAAGCAATTCAATTCTGTTTAGGGATTGTATCTAGTAATTATACTCTCCTTAAATCTATGCCTGAGTTGTAAATCGAGAAGAAAACCTTCCAGCAGCCGCCCCATGAACCTTTTTAAAAGGCAATTTCAAAAAGTTCAAGAACCTTCAAGGTGCCAGCAATTCTTTGATATTTAGGAGGATCGTGATTAAAAGTCATTAGATTTAATTATGTGGAAATAAAGATGCATCCTTTGGAAAAAAAAAAAAAAAACTAAGTAAAATAATTCATCATGCACACTTTATCGTGAATATATTTCTGAATATGTATAAAACAGGGTGGCTGTACCAAATGATTTCCCCCCTACAGACTGCTTTTTACTATCTTTATGAAATAAAATGAAACCAAGTGGTTTTTAGGGATAAGTGGAGAATCCCAGGGATGGGGGAGCCTGGTGGGCTTCTGTCTATGGGGTCACACAGAGTTGGACATGACTGAAGCGACTTAGCAGCAGCAAATGTACTTTGAAAATGTTTACCCAGGGGTTTGGAAATTAAATGAGTAAATTTTATTTCAACCTCCCCAAATTCTTAGCAATTGTTGAAAATACTAAGGAGAGATACATTTAAATAGTACAGAAAATAACAAAATCCAACTGTACAGTCTCAATGAATGTTGCTCTTTCAGAACGTTTTCTCCCTGGTACTAAAACTGCTAACATGGTACCATGTACCAAGTATAATAAATACCTTCATGCATAAAACCTCTCCCCACTACCTCACTCATGCAAATATAGTTAATCAGGCACAATATTCATTTATGGTCAGTCTAGACATTACTTCTATTGTAGTAAAAAGGAAAAAATAAAGAGGAATGAGTTTTAGGTTTTTTCCCCTTTCCTGAGAACACGGAAGATAAAGAGAACAGTGAGCAGGCTTGAACATTTCTAGTTTGGGGGGGGGGGGGTTGTTTGTTTTTTCACTTTAACTGCTCCTAATTCTGAATGTCTGTAAGTTTGTTTTTCTGCCCCCTAACTCTGCCGGAGCTATCCTTCACACCTATTTTACTTTGTGTGTGTGCTAAGTCGCTTCAGTTGTGTCCAACTCTTTGCAACCCTATGGACTTGTAGCCTGCCAGGCTCATCTGTCCATGGGATTCTCCCGTACTGGAATAGGTTGCCATTCCCTTCTCCAGGAGATCTTCCTGATCCAAGGATCAAACCCGCTCTCTTAGGTCTCCTGCGTTGGCAGGCAGGTTCTTTACCACTAGAGCCACCTGGGAAGCCTGTGCTAAATCCATCTTACATCTGATGGTTACCCTTACAACACTCTTCCCCTTATTGTTACAAATCAGAAAGAAGGCCGCAGAGTCACCAAACTGCCAGACTCAGTTACTGAGTTACCAAGTAATTGAATAGACTGCCAATGGCCAGTCTATGACAGTCTTTGAAACGATGCAAGAGAAAGTAATCAAAATCCCAACGCCTCTGTTCCTCATCACAGACTCCTGACTGCGAGCCTTCACCGTATGAAAGTACCCAGACTCCTCATCAAGGTAGGGCACAGTTCTTGAGGCATGAGCCTACTGTGTTCCCCTCTCCACCAGCTAAGAATTAAAGCCACCTTTCTATTTCCTCCAAACTCTGTCTCCGTAATTTATATTTGGCTTCGGTGGGCAGAGAAAGCCAAGATTTTGGCCAGCAACAATTTCACACTCTCAACACAGTATGTCATACTAACACTACCAAGTCATTGAGGCTAGAACTTGTGATAAAGTAAATTTGCCTCTCTGTACCAGGCCCTGCATGAACTTGAAAGTCATTTCCTCTACTGCAAGTGAATGTATATAAGTTGTAGAAACTAAAGGAAGACCTGAGAGTATTCATTTTGACGGTAAAATAGACCTTGAGGTTGAGCAGCAGAATGGCTATTTTTCTGTAGGTAGTAAGCATGTCTCTCTTCTTCAATTCTGTTTCATCTAGTATAAGCCCCTTACTTCTTTAGCCACTTCCGTATCCTCCCTCTGGCCTCTCTTTATTCCACGTGCTTCCTCATTAATTGTTTTTCAGAAGGATTGAAATTCCAAGTTCTGCCATTCCTTGGAAATACGAGTGGCCCCAGAACAAAACTGAGCAAATTAGGAAAATCAGAAAAATACCACAATTCTGTGGCCCATATTTTGTCATCATTAGCCAGATGAAATTTAAAATGAAAAAATATCTCACATTTGCATAACATAAAAGCTTAACTAGAACTATTTTGTATATTTGTTGAAGTTGATAATGTCATAACATGATTTAGGGACTTATACTTGTGTACAAGGCAGGGGCACGTATCCCATAACATTATTTCCAATATATTTTCCAATAGACATCTTTTAACACTTTGAAGATGGCAACACCTCTTCCAGTCAAACAGCAGGTATCTGAAAAATCGAGTTTCATACATACGGTATCTTTAGCTATGTAAGGGCTTCCTTGGTAGCTCAATGGTAAAGAATCCACTTGCCAATGCAGGACACGTGGGTTTGATCCTTGGGTTGGGAAGATCCCCTGGAGAAGGAAATGGCAACCCACTCTAGTATTCTTGCCCGGAGAATCCCACAGAGGAGTCTGGAGGGCTACAGTTCATGGGGTTGCAAGAGTCGGACATGACTTAGCGACTAGACAACAGGCTATGGAAAGGAAAGTAGCCTTCACAGGTGCATTTATGTATTATACTGATTATCTGGTAAATTCAGCACAAAGCCTCTATCTTGAAAATCTTAAGAGGTTTTGCTTCTTCAAGTTTATATAAGAAGAAATGGT
Source organism: Bos indicus x Bos taurus (assembly GCF_003369695.1). Lineage (NCBI taxonomy): Eukaryota > Metazoa > Chordata > Mammalia > Artiodactyla > Bovidae > Bos > Bos indicus x Bos taurus. Next base: position 20,239,656 of record NC_040103.1, on the reverse strand, counting down.
TAGTTTCTCCACAAGAAGTTAAAGAATCCTGTGTGTGCTCCCTTGATTGCATTGCATGAGACAATGAGAAAAGAGAAATAGAATTTTGGCCAAAAAACATTTAGTCTCTAAAGAATGTCTAGGATATAACCAAGAAGTTGAGCTTGTTTCATTGTTTTCCCATTATTTATGTTGAAGCACAAGGGCTTTTGTTAGAGAGCTGCATTTTTCTTCATCTGAAGACTCCTGTTTGCCTGGTCTTTAAAAGTACTGTTATCATTTGCATCCATAATAATTCAAAAGTTTATGCATAACCCTAGAAATATTACATGAAATACTCTTTAAGCCATTTTTTTTCTTAAAATTGCGCTTAAATTATTTAAAAGTAAACCACCTATTTTGGCACTTACAACACACACACAAAAAGCACTCCTTCAAGGCCAAAGGGCAACATGGAGCAATTATTCTTGACCAGAGACGAGAAGAAACACTACTGATGCAAATAGTACTTTGCCTTCAGGCTGTAGGCCAGGAATGGTGAATGATAATAAGCTATTAGTTATCCCCAAAAGAAGAAATGCTGAAGTGGTCACTGAAAATTTTTCCCTGAAACAGAATTTGAGACAAAGTTAAGTCCTTATGTTGTAACTGGGTATAGCTTTGAAAGATCCAGTAAGATAACAATGTTTGCTAATAGGTGGACTGCTGATATGATTAAGTAGTTGGCTTTTAATTTTATTTGTCTCCTTGGTTCCAGTAACCAAGAAATGTTTAGTGAGTTAGGGGAAAAGTGCTAAGATAAAAGGGACATTTTTCTTGCTGTCAAACAGTTCGCAGACTTCTAAATACCATTTGTAACTATATCAAGGTAAATCTCAGAATGTTCATTTACAGATAATTTTGGAATCATAGAAAATGACAAAGAAACAGATAAAATTTATTTTTCAGGCATAGATGTTTACGCATTTCAGAAATTGTTCTATAATGGGAAATACATTTTAAATAAATTTAATATGCACTGTTTTTGTTTTAACCATTGAATAAAGTTAAGAGACTTGTTTAATTTTACTACAACAAATACTGCCTTTCACTAAGGCTGAAAAATCAAAATCATTTAATTTCTTTCCTATATACAGTAGTCCAAATTATTTTTGCTTGGGACTATGTTAATAATTTGGCACAAATAAATGGAAAGATATCATGTGTTCATGGACTGGAAGACTTAACATATTTATAATGTCAATAGTACACAAAGCAATCTACAGATTTAATGCAATCCCTATCAAAATCCAAGCAGCGGTTTTGGCAGAAATAGAAAACTTCATCTAAAATTTAAATGGGAGCTCAAGGGATCCAAAATAACCAAAAGAAGCTCAAAAAAAGGGAAAAGATTTAGAAACATCACACTTTCTGATTCCAAAACTTATTTTAAAACTACAATAATCAAAACAATGTGATACCACCACAAAGAGAGAGAGAGAAACCAATGGAATAAAATAGAGATCCTCAAAATAAACCCTATCAGATATGCACAAGTGATCTTCAAAAAGGGTGCCAAGATCATTCAGTGGGGGAAAGAAGAGTCTCTTCAACAAACAATGCTGGTAAAATTAAATACACACATGTGAAAGAGTGAAGTTGACCTCATACCTTACACCATATACAAAAATTAACTGTAAATTGAACAAAGACCTAGATGTAAGAGATCAAACTATAAAATGCTTAGAAGAAAACAGGGGAAAGGCTTTATGGCACTGAATTTGGCAATAATGTATTGGATATGACACCAAAAGCAGTGACAACAAAAATAAAAACAGATAAATTATATCAAAATTAAAAACTTGTGTCCAAAGAATCAAGAGCAAATAAAAAAAAGAATGGGAGAAAAAATATTTGTGAATCATATACTTGATAAGGGGTTAATATCCAGACTATATAAAGAATCTCTGCCGTTCAACAACAACACAAAACAATAGGCAAAGATCTTGAACAGATTTTTCTCCAAAGAAGAAATGCAAATGACTAACAAAACAAACATAATAATGCTCAACATCACTGTTAGGAAAATGCAAATTAAAACCATAATGTGATACCACTTCACACCCACCATGGTGGCTACTATCGGGGTGGGGAAGAAAAAAGGGAAGAAAAAAGAGAGAGATGAAGAAGTAGGGATGGAGGGAGGAAGGAAGAAAGAAAGTGAAGATATAGAAAAACTGAAACCCCTGGTGGAAATGTAAAATGGTTCAGCGGCTATGAAAAACGATATGGCAATCGTTCAAAAAACTAAAAATATAGCTACCGTACAGTCTAGCAATCCTACTTCTGGGCACATATCCAAAAGAACTGAAAGCAGGATATCAAAGAGATATTTATACATCCATTTACAATAGTCAAAAGGTGAAAGCATGTTCACTGACAGATGAATCAGTTCAGTTCGGTTCAGTCGCTCAGTCGTGTCTGAAACTTTGCAACCCCATGGACTGCAGCATGCCAGGCTTCCCTGTCCATTACCAACTCCTGAGCTTACTCAAATTCATGTCCATCAAGTCAGTGATGCCGTCCAGCCATTTCATCCTCTGTTATCCCCTTTTCCTCCCACCTTCAAACTTTGCCAGCATCAGGGTCTATTCTAGTGAGTTATTTCCTTACATCAGGTGGCCAAAGTATTGGAGTTTCAGCCCAGCATCAGTCCTTCCAATGAATATTCAGGACTGATTTCCTTTAGAACGAACTGGTTGGATCTCCTTGCTGTCCAAAGGACTCTCAAGAGTCTTCAACATCAATTCTTCGATGCTCAGCTTTCTTTATAGTCCAACTCTCACATCCATACATGACTACTGGAAAAAACATAGCTTTGACTTGACGGATCTTTCTTGGCAAAGTAATGTCTCTGCTTTTCAATATGCTGTCTAGGTTGGTCATAACTTTTCTTCCAAGGAGCAAGCATCTTTTAATTTCAGATGAATAGATAAACAAAATGTGGTGTATACATATTTGTATGGAATGTGTATGGAATATTATTCAGCCTTAAAAAGGAAAGAAATTCTGATTGTGCTACACCATGGACAAACCTTGAAGACATTATGCACAAACCTTGAAGACAGTATGCAAAGGGAAATGAGCCAGTTATGGGACAAATACTGTATGATTCTACTTATATAAGTTATATAGTCACATTCATAGAGATAAAAAGTAGAAGGCTTTGGGAGAGTGGAGAATGGGGAATGCTTGTTTAATGAATACAGAGTTTCAGTTTTGCAAGATGAAAAGAGTTCTGGAAATTGGCTGCCCAAAATGTAGATATATATAAATGTACACTTAAAATGATGGAAAAATAGTAAATTTTATGTTAGATGTATTTTATAACTTAAAAAAAAGTATTAATTTGAGGGCTTCCCTGGTGGCTAAGTGGTAAAGAGTCCACCTCCCAATGCAGGAAACTCAGGTTCGATCCCTGGTCCAGGAGGATCCCACATGCCTTGGAGAAACTAAACCCATGCGCCACAACTGTTGAGCCTGTGCTCCAGAGTACTGGAGCTGCAACTGTTGCACCCATGCACTGCAATTACTGAAGCCCATGTGCCCTAGAGCCCATGCTCAGCAAGAGAAGCCACCACAGTTACAAACCCGTGCACCACGACTAGAGAGCAGCCCCTGCCGGCTGCAATAGAGAAAAGCCCTCACAGCAACAAAGACCCTACAGAGCCAAGAAGTAAATACATAAATATTACAAATAATAATTTGATAATTTGCTTCACAGTTAAGAATTGGATAGGAGGGTTACAGGCAAAGGATTTTTTTTTCCCTATCTTTTAATATGTGTTCCATCTAAGACTATATTTCCTAAGTGAGTGAAGTGAAAGTCACTCAATCGTGTCCAACTCTTTGCGACCCCATGGACTGCATAGTCCATGGAATTCTCCACACCAGAATACTGGAGTAGGGGGTAGCCTTTCCCTGGAGAAGGGAAAGAGATCAAACCCAGGTCTCCTGCATTGCAGGTGGATTCTTTACCAGCTGAGCCACATGGGAAGCCCCATGGACTGCATAGTCCATGGAATTCTCCAGACCAGAATACTGGAGTAGGGGGTAGCCTTTCCCTGGAGAAGGGAAAGAGATCAAACCCAGGTCTCCTGCATTGCAGGTGGATTCTTTACCAGCTGAGCCACATGGGAAGCCCCATGGACTGCATAGTCCATGGAATTCTCCAGACCAGAATACTGGAGTAGGGGGTAGCCTTTCCCTGGAGAAGGGAAAGAGATCAAACCCAGGTCTCCTGCATTGCAGGTGGATTCTTTACCAGCTGAGCCACAAGGGAAGCCCCATGGACTGCATAGGCCATAGAATTCTCCAGACCAGAATACTGGAGTGGGTAGCCTATCCCTTCTCCAGAGGATCTTCCTGACCCAGGAATCGAACTGGGGTCTCCTGCATCACAGACGGATTCTTTACCAACTGAGCTATGAGGGAAGCCCTAAGGTAACCTGCAAAAAGCAGGGTATTCATCCTGTTTTCTAGCCTCTGTTAAAGTCAAAAATGTATTCCATAATATAAACCAAAATTAATTCCTCTTTTAATTGAGAATTTAGGCTATAAATCTTCCTCCATCCTTCCTATAGAGGTGATTGGAATGAGACAATGAAGGAGAAAAGAGAAATGTAATTAATGTTAAAATGAAAATAAATTTAGAAAAGTGAAGATCTCACTTCAGCACAAAATTATATACTTACATAACAGAAGTGATGATCACATGAAGACGGGCCAGATAATAAGCACTGATTGTACAGAATAATTTATTTCATACAGGGAGGAAAAATAAATCAGCAGCGACATCTGAGAACATCTTTGCCGTTGCTAGCCTTTTCCTATAATTGCGTATTCTATGCTAATATTTTACATACAGTGTCAGTGTGTAATACCTGACATTGTCATACACACTTCAACCCTCTACCCACCAGTCATTGAACCTACTCGTGAAGCTGAACTCAGAAATGCTAGGTGCACTGCAGGTGGAAATGTAAACTGGTACAGCCACTATGGAAAACCATATAAAAAATATAAATATTTATCCCTTAAAAAAATAAAAATAGAGCTATCATATGATCCAACAATCCTACCTACCCCTAGGTATATATCTGGAAAAGATGAAAATTCTAATTTGAAAAGATACTTGCCAGCATAGAAGCAACCCAAGTGCCCATCAACAGGCAACTGGCTTAGAAAATGTAGTATATGCATACAATGGCATATTACTCAGCCATTAAAAAAAAGAATGAAATATTGCCATTTGCAGCAACATGAATGGACCTCAGGAATTTTATGCTTAAAATAAGTCAGACAGAGCAACACAAATATTATATGACATCACATGTGGAATCTAAAAAATAATACAAATGAATCTATATACAAAACAGAAAGAGTCTCATAGACATAGGAGAGAAACTTATGATTACCAAAGGGGAAAGGAAAGGGAAGATAAATTAGAAATATGAGATTAACCATTATAACTCCAATATAAACTACTATACATAAAACAGATAAGCAATAAACAGCAAGGATTTATTGCAGAGCATAGGAAACTATATTCAAATCTTATAATAACCTATAATGGAAAACAATCTGAAAATATATTAATATGTGCATGCTCAGTACTACTCAGTCATGCTCGGTCATGTTCAACTCTTCACAACTCCATGGACTGTAGACTACCAGGCCTGTCCATGGAATTTTCCAGGCAAGAATACTATAGCAGGCTGCCATTTCCTACTCCAGATGATCTTCCCAGTCCAGGGACTGAACTTGCATCTCTTTTACCTCCTGCATTGGCAGGTGGATTTTTTACTACTGCACCACCTGGGAAGGCCATATACATGTGTGTGTATACACACACACACACACACACACACACACACACAGTCACTTTGTTGTATACCTAAACTAACACAATATTGTAAATCAACCATACTTCAATTTAAAAACTAAAAGAAATGGTAGGTGGATGTTTGAATGGAACAGAGAGGAGGATGGCACATCAGAGTTAACTGAAGCAGAACTGAGAAATTCTGCTCCCTGCTCAGACAGATAATAAAATCTCACAGGCACTGGACATTAGCAGACAGCTATGTTTCATCCTGTGCCCAAAGAGTTGCTCCCCGTGTAGCTCATGAAGGTGATGGAAACGTAGCCAATTTCTAACTCTATGCTGAGAAATAGAAAACAGAGTCAAAATGGAAAATGTACTTCTGATTCTAATCTTTTTTCAGAGCTGGATCAACAGAAGAAAATGTTCTATACAAATCAAAGACCATCTTTGATGTCAATGCATGTCTTACCTTGGGGGGCTGCATATCATTTACCTCTAACTATGACTTACAAGTGTATGTTTAGGGCATTTTCAGTGGTCAGTCCCTGACAGACCTATTATACAACAAGCAATTTCATTCAGCTTGAAAATTGTACTTTGTAATTACACTATCCTTCAGTAGTCACCCTGACAAGAACGTAAATAATCCAGGGAATTATATGGCTTAACATACTTATACATTTAAAATACAGTTGGCTGAGAAATTTAAAGCAAGGGATATAGACTGATTCCCATGCCCTTCTTCTCTATAATTCTCAAAGCCCATATCCAAGCATTTCAATTACTTTGCTATATATAATCTTCTAAATTCACAGTGTTTACTAGCTTTTTCTTTTCAAAGTAACATTGGTTCAGAAAGAATTCTATTTTGGTGTGGCTCTTCAGACCCTCACTAGATAATAAAGAGACATTCTTTTTTACTCAGTAAATAAATGTTACTTGGGTTTGATTTTAGGTTGCTTTCCAGCATCTAATACTGAGCACTTAACTACTTAAAGCCTTAGATATTTATATTCATTTGTCAAATGAGGGCACACATTCAATACCTATCTTGTAGGCTTGCTGTAAGAGTTGGCAATGATACATAAAGATATGGAGTCAGAACTCTACACTTTTACCTGAATAGCCTGGATAAGTAGACTGGACCCTTCTATGACTTGGTTTTCGTACTTGTTAAAAAAAAAAAAAGGATATTATATCTTACAGCACAGAGTTTCATGAGAACTAGGAGAAATTATATATGTAACATCTCAGCAAATGCTTAGTAAATGTTACCATTAATGATGACGTGGTGATGATGATGATGATAATCCTACACATAGTAGTTGCTCAATAAATTATAGCTAGTGTTTTCTTTTTTTTAATTCTATTTTATTTTTAAACTTTACAATATTGTATTGGTTTTGCCATATATCAAAATGAATCCGCCACAGGTATACATGTGTTCCCCATCCTAAACCCTCCTCCCTCCTCCCTCCCCATACCATCCCTCTGGGTCGTCCCAGTGCACCAGCCCCAAGCATCCAGTATCGTGCATCGAACCTGGACTGGTGACTCGTTTCATTTCAATGCTATTGAATTTAAAGAAGATTGGGTAGATTCTATGTCATATGTATTCAGAACAGGAAAACTGGACCATGTGGTTTTTGCATCGACACGAAAACAATCCAGGTTTATAATTTGATGAGGACCTGAATCCATTATTTACAAAAAGGAGCAGAATAAAAGGACCAGTTTTCAGTGACTTTATTCAGCAATTCTTAGTCCTGGTTGTGCATTAGAATTACCTCTAAATTTCTTCTAAAATAGTAGTCACACTGCCAACACACCTTCCCAACCCCCCAATAAGTGTCAGGTGTAACAGCTATGCAGGTGGCCTTGACATGCAGAAGAACTTCAGAACCACATAGTTAGCCATTTGCATTGTGTGCCAAAGCTATAGATCTAATCAGCATAGAGGCTTCAGCAAGGAAGAACAATTAGCAGATTCAAAATTCATATATCTTTCTATGCTTTGCTTGTAAAATTTCTATTAACTCAAGACCCTATAATTTGATTTTAGGAAGTGGAATTGGCTGAATCTGGGTCTCTGAATAAAATGCTAGCTAAGGAGATTAAAATATTCACAGGCATATTCAAACTGCTAACTATTTATGGATACTAGTCACTTTTAAATTCATATATTTTAATTAAAATAAAGGATTAGGCTTAAGATAAAAGTATGTATTATGCTTTGGCCTAAGGCGTAGTCATCAGTCAGAGCTGTAAGAATTTTTTAGGAGTCAGGATTTGAACCTTGGTCTGTCTAACTTGACAGTCCATGGTTTTTTTGTATGTATCCCATATTCCAATGGACCATCCTGACTCAGGAGAATAAGCCCAGAGTATAAGAGATGCTAAGATGACCCGCCAAAGTTTGCACTCCCTATTCAACCCAAGTAAGCCCTAATATTGTTGATTTTACATTTTGGCCTCCTTTAAGGAAAAGCCAAATAGTGAAAAAGAGTTTCAGAAATCCTAAATAACTAGTTTGTTCATTCTCCCTATTATAGATAGCCAGAATTCTTACCAGTTTGTATTACAAGACAAAATGGTGATTCTGCAATTATCCAATTAATTTGAATCATGCTGATAATGTTTCTGAGTAAAGAGGGCCAAACAAAAATGTTAATAATAAAAAGTGCTGAAATAATCTGGTTTCACCTGCGTAGATCAAGTGAACTAGGTAATTGCCAAAACCTCACTTAGTTAAAAAGTGTATAAACACAGAAAGAGCATGAGGTTTCACAATATTTGATTTCGCCTTCACTATAGAACACCAAATCCTCTACTAAGAATTCCAGTAAAACAGTCATGACAGTGGAGAATTGAAGGTTCAACCTCTCCTTCTGGGGAGAGGGAGAGGGTCTGGGTAGGGCTGCATACCAAACATTTACTAGCTTTGAAAAAAGGGTTGATAGAAAATTGCTCCTGAGAGAAGATCAAAGGTTGGGGCTTTGTGGAGAAAAGAACAGGATGGTTTTATAAATCAGTTTTTAAATCATAGTGCTTTGTCAGTCAGCTCAGCACAAAGCATCAAGGCCTCTGCAGGATAGAGAACAATTTTGACATACAGAATGAAACAGGAAAACAAGATGAAAGAGGGAAATTTAATGAACAATTTTGTGTAGATTTTTAAAAATTGGATTAGGTTCGCTTTTTTTAAAGAAAACCTTCAAAATAAAGGCTAGCCAATGATGTCAAAGGAAAAAGCAATGGCAGTCAGGCCATCCAGATGTGACTGGCACATTGCGCATTGGAAGAAACAGGCTGACAAGTCAGACAGACAGGTTCAAAGCCTGACTCTACCACTGACTAGCCTTGCCAAGCTACTTTCTTGAAAAGTTTGCTTCCTCATCTGTAAAAGTAGTATGAGGAGTAATTCCAATCACCAATAGGTATCAATTTCCTTGTTGGAAACATAGGAATTTTAAATTTTGAATTGTTCAAATTGTATGCAAGGAAGTTTTTCAAAATTTCATTTTCTTTTCTATATCCATGAGTTGACTCAAAAAACTCAAAAAATTTCATTAACCTATTTTTAGAAAGCTGAAGCACAGCTACCACCCAAAAAAAGCATCATGTCTAATAAAAAGGGGCTTTCCAGGTGGCGCTAGAGCTAAAGAACCTGCCTGCCAATACAGGAGACATAAGAGACTCAGGTTCAATCCCTAGGTCAGGAAGATCCAACCTTCCCAGGGAAGATGGAGGGCATCTTCCTGGAGGGCATGGCAACTGACCCCAGTATTCTGGCCTGGAAAGTCTCAGGGACAGAGGAGCCTGGTGGGGTACAGTCCATAGGGTCGCAAAAAGTGGGATACAACTGAAATGACTTAGCATGCACTAATTAAAAAAAAAAAATCTTCCTTGCAGGGGGTTAGTATTCTGAATTTTATGTTTAGAGGAGACCTTGGTATTCTCATTTTTCAGATCAGTGAATCCGAGGTAACATTTGAGGAACTGAACCTGGGAAAGGAGATGACCCCTCTGCCTGGACTAAGTAGATACAGCACAGAGGAGTAGTGGAGAGAGCAGGGTCTTGAATAAGAAAATTCTGAGTCCTCATGCAGGCCCTGCAATGGGCTAGTTGTGTGATTCTGGATGTGATACATATTTTTTCAAATCTTAGTATCCACTTGATAAAATGAGGAATCACAAACCTCACTGGATTATTGTGTAAATTATATGAGTAAATATATGTAAAGTATCTGGTATAATACCAACAGGTAGTAAGGGCTCAATAAATCACGACGGTTAGTATCATTATTCGAGTGCACTAACTAAAGGCCTTTGGTTATAGATACAAATCATACCTCCAGCCATTGAATCCAGGTGTTTCATTCTCAAGTATTCTACTGGGGCAGGGGGCTTTCTGGGTGGCTCTGTGGTAAAGAATCCACCTGCCAATGCAGGAGATGCAGGTTTGACCGCTGAGTCAGGAAGATCCCCTGGAGAAGGAAATGGCTACCCACTTCAGTACTCTTGCCTGGGAAATCCCATGGACAAAGAAGCCTGGAGAGCTACAGTCCATAGAATCGCAAAAGAGCTGGACATGAATTAGTGACTAAACAAGTCTACTGAGAAGCTGGGTATATGAGCTGTGACAAATATCCCACTGCAATGTCTAGATTAAAAGTTATAGCACCTTACTTTTTGAGCACTTATTCTGTTCCAAGTACTCCTGTAAAAGATTTACATATATTTTATCTTTTACTGTCCACAACGGTCATATGTGTGGTATTATTATCCCTATTTTACAAAATCGTAGTCTGAAGCAGAGAGAAGAGCCTTGCTCAAGATCACACAGCAAAGTGGCTCTGGTGGGCAGATATCACTCTTTTTATTATCTCTATGCCCAGTAACTTAAACTTAGGAGAAGTTTGAAGAGAGATCTTGTCATGAACATTGAATGGCGGGATGATTAAATTTATACATCAACTTGGCTAGGCTATGATGCCCAACTGCTCAATCACACACTTTTCTAGATGTCACTTTGAAGGTATTTTTTAGATATAATTGACATTTAATCAGTGGACTTCAAGTAAAGCAGATTACTCTCCGCATTTTAAGTGAACTTCATCAATCAGTTGGAGGCCTGAAGAGCAAAGGCAAATTTCCCTGAGAAGGATTTCAGCTTCACAACTGCTGCATAGAAACTCTGACTGAGTTTCCAGGCCACCTGCCCTGCCCTGTGGAATTCAGATTCAAGACTGCCACATCAACTCTTAACTGAATTTCCAGGCTTCCAGTCTGCCCTAAAAATTTTAGACTTTTCAGCATCCACAATCACTTGAGCAATCCTCAATAAAATAAAATAGTATCATATTGGTTTGTTTCTTTGCAGAGCCCTAAAACAAACGGGGACATAAATTTTCTCTGCCATCCTTTGAGACTCAAGAGCATCAATCACAAATATGGACCAAGATTTGAGAAACTACTCATAGTAGCACTGACATCAAGATTGTGCTGGTGGCGAATATCCGGTGGCAGTGGTACCAGTGGCAGCTTCCTCTTAGGGTTGTGCCTTGGGTTTGACTTTGGCTGACTTCCCACTGCCTAGCCTCCCTTGGTTTTCTGCCTGTCCTCTGAAACTCATTTTCCACTTTTAACATAGGTTCTGTTATTCATTTTCCTTCACGCAACGTCCTTTGATGCTTAAGGAAGCCCAGGATGTTGCTTACAACCAGAGAACTCTGACTATCTGGTAGTGGAGTTGTGATATGAATCCTGGTGTCTAATTGCATCGCCTTCCCTTTCAGCCTTCTTCCTACCACATCAGAACTTCTGATTTGGAAAAGGCCTTAGCAATCAAGTCTAATTTTATAGATAAAAAAACTAAGACACTAACAATTGGTTAAAAACAAGGACTCTAAAACTCAATGTGAATGATGATTGGAAAATGATTCCAGGTTACAAAGGATTATAAACAAAGAAAGGATTCTACAAAGAAGTATACATGTGACCTGCAAATCCCAGTGTATCTAAACTATTTAGGAATTGAAGATGCAAAGAGACAAACTAAGAATGAATTAAAGATCCAAAAGAGACATTGCTTCCTTATGTTTCAGGAATAGGAGAATTTTACACATTCCACACACGTCAGCAGAAGACAGAAGGTATCGTGTGAAAATAAATCAAATCAGAGAAGCTCTGTAGCATCAGCTAAGGGACACTGGCTACAAAGAAAGAGGAGAGTGAAGAGCTGCACTAGAAACAAAGGGGATTGCCTGAGCAACTCTAAACCAAACCCTGAGCCCACCCAACACCCAACCACAGCTACTTTCTCCCAGCTCAGGTTTCTTGAAAACCATGGCAGACAAATGTAAAATGTTCAGGCAAGAAATTGGAGAATTCCTCTTCATGGATGCCTATGATCCAAGGGAAATAACTACAGATGATGGCACCTAAGAGTATCCTGATAAAACAACAAAGCTTCTGCCCAGTCCTAATGATATTATTAGGTTCATCAACTAACAAGCCATCCTTATGTGCACAGTACTCCCAAGCAGTATCTCAATTCCTGGTTCTTAAATATAAATCAAAAGCCAAGGATCTCCAGATATTTAGGAAAGGTCTATACCATAAAAACAATAATAATCCAAATCAAATTTAATTCAAATAATCAATAATCCAAAAGGAAACTCCTTCATAACATACATAGAATATTTTAACCCCAGTGACTTCTGATGAAAAAACCCAGGAAATATTGAAATAAGTCATATCACTAACATGATGATGCCATTTGAAAGAATTGAGGGAGAGAATTATATAGAATGATTTTATTTACTTGGAGGTAATTAACCCAAAACTGGTCATTTAGTAACATAACCTGAATGAATTTCTGCCTGAGCTTTCCCTTGAAAGAGCAAAGGAAGGCCACTTTAGAAACCTGAACGCTTGCCCAGAAATTGACATTCATAAGAGCAGGTATTGGAAATAGAATTTGTTTCTGAGGTCCAACAGTTTAGTCCAAAAATTAAATAGGCTAGGCATCCTACTCAAATTAAAAAAAAAAAAAAAAAAGCGTTTGAAAACTGAAGCTTGAAGGACACACTCAAAAAACAGGAATACAAGACCTCCTGCCAAAAGGGTGGCCTGCAAGTTAATTCCCAGAAGGTTAGCCCCTTTCAAGTTTTAGGGTATGAATTCCTCAGACTGGTAACAAAAGCTATCAAAAAAGTGTTTTTACAGTAGATCTATCAATCCAGGCAATTTAGGCTAGGGAAATTGGTTCTGACTTAGAACGGAGGGAATGGACAAATATCTGTTCAGTCCCCCTGGGACTCAACCTATTGATGCAATTTGAACAGAGAATGGTCATAGACTATGTGTTGTAAAGCGCATTATAATAACCTGTCTAATGAAATATTTTAAAACTTATCTTTTTATTTGGCCCACTAACTTAAAAAAAAATCTCAAATGTCTCTCTTGCTTTCTTTTTTTAAAATATGACAACGGTATGATAGTTATATTATTCTAAAAGACTATTTTTTGAGCAGTTTTAGGTTTACAATAAAATTGAGAGGCAGATACAAAAATGTCCCATAGAGTCCATATGCCCACACATGCATAGCCTCATCCATTATCAACACCACTCAGCAGCATGGTACGTTATTTGATCAAGGATGAGCCTACATTGATATATCATAATCCCTACAAATCATAATTTACTTTAGGGTTCATTCTTGGTGTTGTACATTCTATGGATTTGGACAAATGTATAATGACATGTATCCATCATTATAATGGATGGATTGATTTTTACTGCCCCCTCAATCCTCTATGATCTGAGTATTCAACTCCCCTGACCACACTCTCACTCCTGAAGACTACTGATCTTTTATACTGTCTTCATAGTTTTGCTTTTTCCTTGGAATCGTACAATATGTAGTCTTCCCATATTGGCTTTTTTCAGTTAGTAACATGCATGTAGGTTTCCTCCATGTTTTTCATGGCTTTATAGCTCATTTATTTTTAGTACTGAATAATATTGCATTGTATGGTTGTACCATAGTTTATTCATCCACTCACCTACTAAAGAGCATCTTGGTTGCTTCCAAGTTCTTGACAATTATAAATAAAGCTACTATAAGCATCCATGTGCAGATTTTACTGTGGACATAAGTTTTCATCTCCTTTGGGTAAATACCAAGGTATATGCTTACTGAGTCATATGGAAAGAGTATATTTAGTTTTGTCTTCTTTTCTTTAGCTTCTCCATTTTTTTTTGTTGTTAGAGGGGCATGATATCTTTGATGATGACTTTAGATAGTTCCAAAGAACAAATCTATAACATTACTAAAGTAAAAGTAAATTTAATATAATTTTCCCTAGTACTTACTTTTCAGTTTTAAGGGCAACAACAAAATATCAGCAATTGAAATATATAATAAGCATTGGTTTAGATTCGAAAATAAAAAGAATGAACCAGTACTTCCACTTTTCTCCATATCATCTCTTTTCACTCATATCACTGCTCAACCCTGGCCAAAAGTCTAAACTTTTCCAAGAACCCAAGGTGTCTACTGTAACCAGTGTTATTAAGGAAATGGAAAAGGGAAGAAGATGGCTGTTTACAACTCTTTGAAATTGTGCAATTGGGAGGATCCAAAGTTCTGTCTCCCTACTTTAAGAACCATGGGACTAAGTAACAGATTGCTCATTGCTATTGCCTCGAAACAGGGCAAATAAGGTATAGGGTAAGCACTCTAACTTTGGATTTATAGTCATTCTTCACTTTCTAAATTAATTCACTGACATGAGTTTAGGTGAAATGGCCCATTAGCAGAGGTCAGGAATAGGAATTGAACAGAACTGAAAAGATCTTGGAGTTCCTGAGCATGATCCATGAATGGGAATTCAGAGGGCTGAGGCAGATGAGAAGAATGTGGAAGACAAGACCTCAACTAAAGCAAAGGGAGAAACCAGGAGAAATTTACTTGTTGGGGGTATTAAAAAGCATTTTAAAATCTGAGTGCCTGAGGTTTTCCTTTGAAGTTACTCTTCCCTGCCTCACAAACACCACTTTGATGAGCACCACCACACCTGTGCTAAAGCTCTCTCCACGAGTAGGTGGGTGTGCATGTGTGTGAGCGAATGTGTGTGATGAAGTAGGGGCCAAGTTTGACATCTGGGAATACACCAGATGGACAGATGCAGACAATGGAGAAGTAAAAGCCTGGAATTAGAGGAGACATGGGGATATAAGTAGCTAGGCAGCTCACTAATTCTTGGAGAGCACTGTGAACTTTGAAAAGAAGATCAGAGAGATTCATAGACAGCTCTGACCCCAAAAAAATGTCATTTAATGAAACAGATTAAATGCAATTTCCAGCTTGACATACTGAGCTTTTATCATTCCAAAGCCCCAGACTCTTTTTCATTTTTGGAGGAAATTGGATGGAGCAGGGAACTGTTATAGAACTAGGTGGCTTTTATTGTTCACCTTTTGGCCCACCTGAA
The DNA here is from genome assembly GCF_003369695.1 of Bos indicus x Bos taurus. NCBI lineage: Eukaryota > Metazoa > Chordata > Mammalia > Artiodactyla > Bovidae > Bos > Bos indicus x Bos taurus. Next base: position 20,224,310 of record NC_040103.1, on the reverse strand, counting down.
GCACAATTACTTCCTTTCCTTAAAAATTCAGCATCTTTAGGAAACATTTTTGTTTCAACTGGGTATTTTGGAGGAGGTACTTAATATAACTTAAGAAAAATTTAGTTAAACCTGTCTTATACATTTTGTTCATATTCTCCTCATATTCTCATTTGTTCATATTCTCCTGTATTTGAAAAAAAATTTTTAAATAATTTAAGTATTCACTGCTGCTTTGGTACATTCATGCAGATAATTCTTTTTTCCTTGGAAATGCTTTACTTCTTTCCTGTATCTGAATGGAGCTGAAGTTCCATCTTTACTCTCTTTTGATTTTAGGAAGTTTGTCTTTAAAAAATAGATTACTGTTTCCCCAGAACAGAAGGGAAAAAAATAGTTCTTTTCATTAGGTTATTATTCACCCTTTATGTTTGCCTTTTCTTCTCTCCTGTCAGTACATTCCATTAAAAAAAATCTTGTTCAATAACTAGCTGGCTGAGTTCATTTTCTCATAAATTTATTCATATCACAGTAGCTACTTGGCAAAGAATTCTACAAAATCCACTGACCTTAAAAACCAGATAGGTGTGAGGGATGCTCTTAACTCTATATACCAAATAAGAGGAATATTTACAACATGATGGTTTTTAGATACTGGAGGTTTCAGTCTGAAAACCAGTACCATAACTCTATATACCAAATAAGAGGAATATTTACAACATGATGGTTTTTAGATACTGGAGGTTTCAGTCTGAAAACCAGTACCATAACTGTTTATAAAGAGCACCAACTTTATTCCGCTTTGGACCATGAACTTATTATTTTGATGACAACACGCCAGTACTCATTTGCTGTAAGACTGGTGTGTGTTGCCCAGTGATATGGGCAGAGGTTCCTGAACAGATTGCCTTGATCATTATGATCCATATGGCCAAGCGCGAGTGAATGGGTGAGGAGGGAGGGCATCTTACTCCATGTCACAGAGTCACTCACCCTGTCCAAGTGAAAGAGACAGGAGAGAGTTGCATCATGTGACTCTTTAAGAACATTCCCATTTTTGCCATCTGATGATTCACTGAATATCACCTCCTCAAATCTCTTCTAAGCACTTATCCTGGGGAGTACACGTCTAATCTTCAAGATGATTTTAAAGAAAAGAAACATATACTTTACAGGAAGAAAGTGAAGGAGATTCAGAAATCTTGTGGTCAGGACAATTGATGAATCCAATACAAAAGACACAATACTGTCTTTATCACTTCTGTGCTTTTCACAGAAGCTGCCGTTACAATAAGAAAACAGTATAGCATCACGACTCAATAGACATGACTTTGAACAAACTCCAGGAGATAGTGGAGGACAGAGGAGCCTGGCATGCTGCAGTCCACGGGGTCACAAAGAGTCAGACATGACTTAGAGACTGAACAACAACCACCACCCTTTATCACACAGAAATGCAAAAGGAAAAAGTTAACCTGAAATTCTATGACCCTGCAATAATCACTATTACCATTTTAGTGACTATCTTTATATATATATATATATCCATGGTACACATCCATAATTTTGATATAACATGCCAACAAAGTGTCCTTATAATGTATAACTAGCCTTTCTTGTCTCTTTCTCTCTCACACGCGTCTTTCATCCAACAATCTGTTTGTGTTTTTCTCCATGTACACATGTGCACATACAACATACATGTACATGACCCAGTTCAGTGAACATGGTGAAGAGAAATGACAAGTTTAATGTGAGCCAGCATTCACATTTATCCTTGTCCTATACCCTCTCCCCACTGATTCACATTGAGATTCTTGGGAGGAAGAGATACAATTAAAATCTTGAAGAGGTGCTTTCATAAAAACAGTACCAAACCCAGGGCTCAGACAGTGCTACATTAGCAAACCAGCAGCAGTATGGGGGCTTTCTCCTGCTGCACCTCAGACCACAGGGCAGCTCTGGGCAAGTCAAAGCCACAGTGCCCCGTGGGAGACGCCAGAGGAAGAAGAGTATGTGCAGTGCTGCCTGGAGAAGTCAGTCAAAAGGCTGTGGGGTGGGAAAGGGTGGGAGGTGGGAGGGAGGTTCAAGAGCAAGGGGGACATATGAACACATGTGGCTAATTCACGTTGATGCATGGCAGAAATCAAACCAATAGAGTAAAGCAATTATCCTTCAATTAAAAATAAATAAATCTTAAAAAATAAACAAAGGCTAACAGGAAAAAAAAATAGGATATAAAAAGCTCCAAGAAAGGAAAGGTCCTTAACTAGAAAGAGAGACAAGAGAGACAAGAGGCAATTGATAAAATGGGTAAAAACACCAATATTAGAGTCACGGTGCATGACTTTGAATCACTTGCCCAGGTGGTTAGCCCTTATTCCTCTGTGCCTTGCTTTCTTCATCTGCAAAATGAGAACAATTAATAGTACCTCCCTCCCAGAATGTATTACTTTCCGAGGGCTGCCATCACAAAGTACCAAAAACTGGATGCTTAAACAATAGAAATGTGTTGTCTCACAATTCTGGAGGCTGGAGTCCAAAACCAAGGTATTGACAGCGTCGGTTCCTTCGGGGAACTGCGAGGGAGGACCTGTTCTATGGTCCTTCTTTGGCTGACCTTCTTTGGCTTGTAAACGTGTCACTCCAACCTCTGCCTTTGTCTTCACACAGTGTAGCCACTGTGTGTGTCCACATCATCTTCCCTCTGTGCATGTCTGTTCCGTGGCCAAACTTCCCCTCGATATAAGGACATCAGTCATTCTGGATGAGAGCCCCTTCTAATGACCTCATTTTAAATTGTTTGCTTCTGTAAAAACCCTATTTCCAAATGAGGTCACATTCTGAGGTACTTAGTACATCACCATACTTTTTGGGGAAGACACAATTCAATCCACAGCATAGTTTTTGTGATAAGTGAGTAACTTGATGTGCATAAGTGATTAACATATGGCTTGGAATATAATTACTACACAACCAGTAGCATTAATAATGGCAATATGTTCTGTATAAATTAAGAGCTAGTAAGTATATTTAGTGAATGGGGGCTTCCCAGGTGGCTCAGTGGTAAAGAATTTGCATGTCAATGCAAGAGACACAGGAGACATGGGTTCAGTCCATGAGCAGGAAAGATCCTCTAGAGGAGGAAATGGCAATCAACTCCAGTACTCTTGCATGGGAAATCCCATGAACAGAGTGGTGGGCTACAGTTCATGGGGTCACAAAGAGTCAGACATGACTAAGGGACTGAGCATGATATTTACTGAATGTACCTGACAGGAGAAGCAGCTCTGGTTTATGCCATGTTGTAAGTGGATAATAAATTTACTGGGGATAGCTACAAATTTCCTAAAGTCTTGGAGGAAGGAGAACAGGAGGACTAAAATCCTGAGTGAACAAGAGGAAGCAAAGGTCAGTGGAGGTCGGTCTAAGGAAATTCATGTGACACACACACAAAATATGGACTATTTCAAAACCCCTGAACTGACCTTTACTTGCGCAAGAAATCGATTCAGTATCTAGTCTAGTGTTTTTTCCACCAGGCGCACCCTAGGAATCTAGGTAGAGGCTCCTGGCTTTCTCCCAAATCACGTCTTACCCTAGAAGGTCAAGGATTGGCAGGAAATCAAGAATGTGAAATCAGGAATGTCCAGGGAACTGGTAATATATATAAAGTAGAAAGTCAATGTATTCATTTGAAATTAGGATCCTATGCATTGGTGAGGCAAACATTTACATTGTCTCCTTGAAATCAAGACATATGGGAAGCGACGTTGTCTGAAGGTTTCATTAACACTTGTAATGATAAGGGCATAACAAGGAGAGTCAGTTCTGTGGTTTAAGTGGTCAATAGCAGCAGGTTCAGAGAGGATGTTGCCTCTGTCTCTATAATAAAGATATAACTGTTCAGAGATCAGGAGATGCGTCCCGTGGGAGTCCTTCAGAGCACTGTCTTTGTCCTCTGCAGTCCCTCCACAGTCAATGCAGACACCTCCCCGCCATTCCCACAACATCCTCCTACCAACCCACTGACACATCCTTTATACAAAAGGCAAAATTGCATTTTGAAGTATTAGTGTGTGAATTTTTCCCCAACATTCTCTGGTATCCCTTAAAACTTCTCTCATTCAGGAACTTAAGGTATTCCATACTCGGTGCCTCTGGGGATGGGATGATGGAGCAGAAAGACAAAGGAAAGGAGTTTTCCTGGTTTTGGAGTTTCAGTAGTTTAGTCTCTGTGGGGAGAAGGAAGAATCCTGCCAAGATGATAGATTGGGAAGAATATAATGCTGTAAGAGCAGGACTTCCTGTCCCAGACACTAGATAAGTTGCCTTGTCTGGGGGTAATAGAGAAGCCAGAGTTATTAATCCACAAGATATTAGATGCTGGTCTGGCCCCCAACAAGCCATCAGGGGGCCTGTTCTCCCTGGCTAAAGAGAGGGACATAGATACCTGAACACACTGTAATTAAATTTCTACCAGTTGTGAGAAATGGGAGCACAAGCTAGAAGGCAAATAGACTTACAGGAAAACAGTGCCTTGTATTAGAGGCAAACACAAGCTCATAAACAGTTTCTCACTACACATTAATACTGTCAATCAAAAAGTAATCTAGTGTCCCTCTATCCAGAAGCCACTGCTTCCCTGGAAGGGAACTGCCACTCTCCGCTCTGATCCATCAGTTTTTATTTGCAGTTCAAAGCTCTGAAAACAAATTTATTTCCCCTATTTTCTTCTTCTTTTCCTAATTTCAAATTGACCACAATGTTGTCTATGTCACAATCTAATAAATATACCTATTGGAACAACTAAACAGAATAGCTGAAATTGGAACAATGTCAGAAAAAATATTATTTCTCATATTCTACAGGGGCTTCCCTTTTGGTTCAGACAGTAAAGAATCCGCCTACAATGAGGGAAACCTGGGTTCGATTCCTGGGTTGGGAGGATCCCTGCCTGGCAGGCTACAGCCCATGGGGCCGCAAAAAGTCAGACACAACTGAGTGACTAACACTTTCACCTTCATACTCCATATAAATACAAAGCATGATAGAACAACTTACTTGAATGTAACCATTTTTAAGTTCAAAAATTCAATCATAGTGTTTTGTGTATCAATTAACAAACATGCATCTGTAGACCGTTATCCAACTTTTTCTTGTGATTCTAAATTAACAACCATAATATGTATTCTCAGAAGTTTGACATTTAGATATTTCTAACGTGGCTTCAATTAGACATTCCATTCTAGGGGGAAAAAAGACTCCTAGACTCCTATGCAATGCACTTTCTGGCAGAATGCTCTCAAAATGTAAGGAGAATATTTAACACTTATATTCAGTCTCAATTTTGAAATCATTTGATGAATTTTTAATTATTGGTTTAAGTACAAGGTCACTTATTTTTTAATAGATCTCCACCTCTTGAAATTTTTAAATGGTTCACTCAATCATCCTCAATAACCTGAAAATAATTGAGAGAGAAATGCATATAACTTCCCAGCTGTTACTCCCCACCCTTAACCACACACACACACACACACATGCATACAGACACCAATTAAGTATGCACAACACAGGAATAAGTCAAGACTGAAAGGTTAAGAAATGTGCTATTGATCACCAAGTCAGAATTTTTTAGCTGAGAAGAAATTTTCAAAATGTGACAGAAGACTCTAAAAATAGGAAATGTATTTCACAAGCTAAGCTGTAGCACAGGCCCACGGTACATGGAGTTCTCAAGTACACTCATGAAGTTACCGGAAAAGTCTCAAACTGCCACCTAAGAAGTAAGAACTTATGCCTCATGGCTGAGCAGTGGGATCCAAGGATTTGACATCATGGCAAAAATTCTCCTGGTATACAGGGGTTTTGTATTTGGAAAAGACTACAATACTGGCTTCCCTACTGCTGCAATGTGAGAAATATATTTCTTTAAACAGAGAAGGTAGAAGCCTGGACTTAAGGATACAGGAGTATTTGTTGTTTAAGGAAAAATCCCTGTTAAGTTCAAAGAGAAGCTGCGACCAAAAACAGAAAAAAAAGGAGGAGGTCAGAAAAGCAGAGGGAAAATAACATCTTTCTATTCTTTCTAATGCATTATTCTCCCTTGAGGGAGATTTTTTTTTTCCTTTAAAAATCAGATTTTTCTTCACTTTGCCAGGAGATAGAATTGGTTTGTGAACACTTTGTGCAGTAAAACTTTGCCTGGAGCTGAGTTTCTGTACTACAGTAGGGTCATGACAAATCTAGATACAAAGAGAATAAAAAAACGAAAAAGAAGAAATCATGTGTCTAGTGCTGATGAAACCACAAACATAGTTTCCCATTTGAATGGGGTATCAGTTAAATGGTTGAATTCTAAAACTAGCATAACCCTTCCAAACCGGAGGTCTTGGAGAATTTTAATAAATATTATATAGGCACCCTCCCCCCATCTAAACAATACATTCATTTTCTGTAGAACACACAAGAAAATATTCTACCTTCAGTTAAGCTGCTCTGACAGGCTTTTCCAAATGCATCTTAAAAAATATCAACAGTTTTAACTATCTAGTGCTCACTTGCACTGATTATTTTCCATTCTTTCTCCATTTAGAGTAACCAAAATGATCCCTAAACCAAGATTAAAAAGTTATAACATATGCTTGAGAAAGTTTCCAAAAAGAAAAATCTTAGTCTTTGTTCTAGTAAGATTGAAATAATAACAGCTCACATTTCAATCATCTCATTTGCTCCTCACAGTGAGCCTGTAAGCTAAGGAGAACAGATGGTGGGTGGGGGGGGGGGGGGGGCGGTGGGGGGGGGGGGCGGTTGGGGGGGGTGCGGTGGGGGGGGAGAGGAGTGGACTGTGCCACACAGCATGAAGATCTTAGTTCGCTGATCACGGATCAAATCCATGCCCTCTGCTGTGGAAGCATGGAGTGCTAGCCACCGGACCACCAGGGAAGCCCTAAGAAAACAGATATTTGCAGCAGGAAGGAACCTTGATATTAACCTAGGACTGATTCCCCACTAGGACCTCATTCTCATCATTATTTTGTATAGGACCAGATCATTCTTTTTATGTATTAAGTATATAAGGGTCACTTGAGTCTCCAAACAGATAGTTTTTGATTGACAAGAATTTGGGCTCTTTAGCAACTGGGTTTAAAATTGTACAACCACAATGAAAAAGGTCTAGAAGGTTCTTATAAAACTAAATTAAACTGGCCCAACAATTTCCTTCCTGGTTATTTACCCAAGAAAACAAGAACATATGTCCACAAAAGCACCTGTACAAAAATGTTCATATCAATTACAGTCATATAATCAAAATGTGGAAACAGCCTAGGTGTCTACTTACTGAAGAATAAACAAGTAAATGCGATAATTCACGTGATGGAATACTACTAAGCAGTAAAAAAAAAAAAAAAAAAACACTACTGCAGATGCAAGAATATGACAAACTCAAAAACACACTAAGAGGAGGAAATCTTACACAAAGGAGTTCATAATATAGCTCCATTTATGTGAAGTTTTAGAAGAAACAAAGAGTCAAAACAATGGTTACTTGGGGGAGGAGGGAGGGTTTACTGGGAAGGAATGAATGAAACTTGCTGGAATGATGGTTATATGCCGGGGACCAGCCCCGGCTGAACCAGGGTATTCGAAGGAGAGACGGCGTAGGCGAAGATCAGGAAACAATTGCTTAATTAAATGTTAATTAAGGATATAAAGAGTAATAGAATGAGGATAGCTCAGTAGGAAAATTCAGTGAAGAAAAGAGGCTGAAATAAGGATAGCTCAGTGAGGAAATTCAGTGGAGAAAAGAGGCTGAATAATTCAGCCAGAAGGTAAGAGAAAGAACGACATGGTGAGACCAAGTTTTGGTGAACAAGGCCCGCACTTTATTTTTCAAAGTAGTTTTTATACCTTAAGTTATGCACAGAGGATAATGGGGGAAGGGGTAGAGTCTTGCAGCAAACCAGGCTTTCTTCCTGCAAACTTATCATATGCAAAAGCTTAGGTGATTTGCATCATCTTCTGGCCCGGAGGCCTGTTAACATTTTAAGACCTTTTCTTCAGAAAACTTATTTTTCTCTAAAGGTGATTGGTCAGGAGCCACCCTCCAAAAGCATTAGATAAAGTTGCATCGTACAGCGCAAAGGTGTGGTGGGCTACAAAAAGAATTAACTCAAGGGTCCCAGGTTACAAACATTAAAGCTACTATTTACACCAATTATATTAACCAATACACTGCCAGGGACACAGCAGGTAAGGGATATGGAAACTTAGCAGCAAACATTGGCCCAACAAGTGAAAATCCCTTCACCAATACAATTTCTAATCAATCTTTTAACTACTCAAAAGAATCTGTGTTTAGACAGTTTAGAACATCTCCTGCCTCTCACAGTTGGGAGGCTCTGAACAATCACATGTGGCCGGAAAAACCTATTCAGGCAGGCTAGAGGATTTCCAAAGGAGTTTGTAGGTTAAACACTGTCACACCCAGGAATTATTAACTGGAGCTGTAAGCTAACTTTTTTCAGAGAGGTAGTGGGGGACAGCCCCCCGTAAAGTCAGAGGTGTAGGTGAAAGCACAAAGCAGAAAGTAGGCAGACTCTGGTTTTGGGGGTATATGCTCGAGAATTTCCAGGGGGACTCCTGAAGCTCGATCCCGCCTTTGCGTATGCCGAGCCTCCTTCCTCATGACCTTTGTCATGGGCGGAGTTCCTCACGCTGGCTACCGGCAGTGATAGAATTTCCAGTTGAGCTATTCCAGATCCTGAAAAGTGCTGCACTCAATATGCAATATGCACTCAATATGCAATATGCCGGCTCCCGGCATCTCCCCCTTTTTTATTTCTTAAAACAGCCAGATGCAGCTCAGTCGCGAGCTTTTGAATGTTCTGCCGAAGAATCCTGACAATACAAGGAAGAATGATTATGAGAAGCACAACTAGAACTAAAGATATTAGACAGAATGTTTTTTCCAGAAGTAAAGTTAGAGAAGGTGTGAAATAAGTCATTAGCTGCTCCAGCGGTGGTAAAATCCAGTCGAGAGTGTTCCAGGGTCTGTATTTGATTATGAAATTTCCCTAAGTCCAGGCCAATGTCAGAGCTGTTCCAAACACCTGAGATACGATTTTTGATTTTTTCCCATTCATAATTTGTCTCGTTTACCTTTAAAGATGTCACGCATATCCACCGTTAATCAGCGTGGCAAGACAGAGCCATTTTCACTTTTAAAGCCTGTAACTCAGTCCCAATATGCATTATTGCCTCTTCTAAGGCGTCTACTCTCATCTCCAATTTTCTATCTATAACTTCCTGTGTTGCTAGAGTTAAAGAAACATTTTTAGACATGGTATCAACATATTGGGCAGTATGCACTTGTTGAGTCAATGATATTGCTGCCGCAGTAACAGAAGTAATTGCTGCTATTAAAGCTGATATTCCTAAAATAAGTAAAGCCCACAAATCGTCGTGATCACATTAAATCTTGTAGTTGTTGTAACATAGCAAGACTATAGTTATATCAATAAGTGGTTACATCATAAGATAAGGTGGACATTGTAACACTACCAAAGAGCAAACATTATATTGAGGGTTTAAACAAAATGAGAGCATGCATTGTTCACAAGTCACTACATTGGGTCCACCAGTGAAAGTCACATGTACATTAAGTTTTCCAGAACCATTGGTAAAGAGAAAAACATAAGGAGAGGGTAGACAAGCCAAAACAGAATAAGTAGAATTATTTTCTGGTTGGAGTTCGCGCTGCAGCAGCCCCATCGGTCGTGCCAGGATCTCAATGTTTATATTGCCTCCCCTTCTGGCGGGCTTCTCTTTTGTGATCGAAGCAATGGGGGAACTGGATGTCTGGGGGTCTGCAACATGGCGAATCAACTTGTCTTGGATCTAAATTGGAGAATCTGCATCCTGTGGAAAAATACAAGCACATCCTCGACCGCTAGTTAATAATGGGTCAGGACCCTTCCATTGTCCTGAGAGGAGGTCCTTCCATTTGACTAATGGTTTTGCATTTAATTGCTCCAGGCATCAATGACGAAGCGTTGCAGTAGTTCCAGCCAGATCAGTATTTAGAATATTTATTACGAAAAGAGCATGTTGCAAGATTTGATGGGGAGAACTATACTTAAACTCCCCTTCTTTTAGTTTTTGAATTTGGATTTTTAATGTTTGATGCGCTCTTTCAACAATGGTCTGTCCCTGGGGATTATAAGGGATGACAGTATTATGTTTAATTTGAAACTTTATACAAAATTCTTGAAAAGACTTAGACGCAGGAGCATTGTCAGTTTTCAGAGCTTTTAGCAGGCTCAAATATGAAAAACAAGTAAAGAGATGTTGTATTACATCTTTAATTGCTTCCCCTGTATGAGCAGTTGCAATAATAACATGAGAAAAGGTGTCTACAGTTAAAGAACAAAGGACAGTTTTCCAAATGAAGAGACATGAGTTACATCCATTTGCCAGAGTACGTTAGGTTTGAGACCGCGAGTATTAACTCCCATAGGCAGACTATTATAAACAGTGGGGCAATATAAGCAAGAACACACAATCTCTTGAGCAGCCTCTCTGGGAATTTGGAATTGATATCTTAAGGCAGTAGCATATTGTGACGATAAAGTAAGTGAGAGGCTCTGGCCTCCTCAATCACAGTAGCCACTGTATTTCAGGTTAATAAGTCAGCCAAATCATTAAAGGCATTTTAAGGGCTGGGCAATCTGGAATGAGCCCGAATGTGTCCAATGAAAAATATTTTATTTCTTTTCCGAATTTGTTGCTGTAATTTAGTTAACAAATGAAATATGGTAGTTTTATTTTCAGGCAAAACCGCAGTTTCAATGTGTGGAAACAACCTGACAATATACTGAGAATCAGAATAAAGGTTAAATTCCTCATCTGCAAACATAGCAAAAGCCTCTATGACTGCTGTTATTTCAGCTCTTTGAGCTGAAGTTTCCTGTGTTTTTAAAACCTTTTGGTGATTTTTAGTAACTATGGAGGCTTTACCGTTTGCTGACCCATCAGTAAAAACTATTTGAGCATTTGGAATAGGAGATTGTTTACATCTGACAGAAAAAGTAACTGGATGTCTGGATATAAAATTCAGCAAAACATGTGAGGGTAAATGATGCAAAATTTTGACCAAAATGGTTTCCTATAGCAATCTGCCAATTTTTATCAAACATTAGAAGAGCAACAAGTTGTTCCTTATTATATGGAATTACAATTTCTGATGGCTCTTTACCAAATAATTTAATGTTCCGCTTTTTTCCTTTAATATCAAAGTAGCTATCAATCCCGGATAAGAAGCCACTACCTTTTTAGTTTGAGCGGGAAGATGGACCCACTCTAGGGGGCTGTTTTGCTATAAAACCAATTTTTTGTCTGGCCACCCCAATTACACCTATGGGGGTTTTATTGCAAAGGAATTATCAAGCAGTTGTCAATTTAATTTTTAAAATTTTTTAAAATTTACATTTTAACAACATAAATTTAGAGATATGTTAATTTAGGTCTAATGTTTAGTTTAGGTCTCTATAAATTTAAATAAATGTATAACCTCCTTATCTCATTTTGGTATACAGATATACCTAAATGCAAAATGTATTTATATATGGCAACAAGTATAAACTTATTGACATACAATATATATAAATCAATATACTTGAATTAATCTTATAATTAATATATCAATTCATACATTTACAGCAATACAACACACACACAGCCAATACCAACCAACACAAACCAATGCACTGTAATAATACATGTCACACATATATAATTATACAGCATACAGAACATATATCATCACAGCACATCAATCCATACCAATTAATATCAGCCACACACATTATATTACTGCAATATACATTTAATTATACAGTATATATATAATACATATATTGATTTATATACAAATTAAGTAAGTATAGATCTATAAATAGAATTAGGTATACCTTTATTATATTTTATTTATACCCATATCTAATTAGGCAAACTGTAATTAGGCAAATATATTTATATTATGTATTTATAACAATATATAAAGTATTGTTAATTGTACCACCTGTTGATAACTAAGAAATTGAGAAAACCCTTCTCTGAGTATCTCCTATTTGAGACAGCACGTCCCTCCCCCATAGGGTAAAGGGGAGCGTAGGAACTACATACGGTTGGAAAGTTCCACAGGTATCTTCAAACTGCCAATCTAACATTTTTGAACTTTTAACTACTGTGGGGGCTTGAGGGCAAATGAAACAAAATTTGACCCCTGAAATCTATCAGGGCAACTTGCCAATTATCACTATTTTATAAAAGACTTGCAGTTGATCCTTATTGAGTGAAATTATTATATTTGCTACTTCTTTTCTAAAAAGTTCCACACTTCTTTTTTCCTCCTTTTATAATTAATTGTGCCACCAAGCTGGGATAAGATAAAACTATTTTTCTTGGGATCAGTGGTAGATGGAACCAATGGGCCTTTTTGTCACAATCACCCTGTAGGTGTATGTTTTATGGCAAGAATAATTTAATTTCATCTTTTGGTAATATTAATCCTAATTAACTGATCATTTAAAGTCTCATCTACTTTAACAAGAGCCGTCTGTCTTATTAGTCAACTTTCTCTTAGAACTGGAATTAGGATCGCTTTTTAAGCAATTAAACAAAGGCTTTAAATCTGCAGTAGTCAGTTTTAAATGTGGGCATATCCAATTAATGTCCCCTAATAATTTTTGGAAATCATTTAAAGTTAGTAAACAATCTCTCCGCAGCTTCAAAGGGGCATTATCAGTTTTTTAAAACTTTTGGCCGACCTAAATATGAGAAGTAAGTAAAGAGGTGTTGCACAACATGTTTATAAGCTTTTCCAGTTATCGTTTTGTAACCTAAATCTGATCTATAGCTTTTTAGATGACAAGCAACCATCTAATCTTTGCTTGAATACTTCCAACAACAGGAAACTCACTACTCTTCAAGGTTTTAAACTCTCCCTCACCTTTTTCTCTACAGCATTCCCACCCCGCATACCAGTTTTTCTAATCTCAACTCATTTTCAGTAGTATGTGTTGGCCAGGAGCTGGGTCAGTCTTTCCCAGCAATGTTAAGAGACGTCTGTTCCTGTGTCTAATAGCCCTGACATTTTATTTTCTTGAATTAAAAGATTTTTTAAAGGCCTTGGAGCTGTACTTTCCTGCACCCAAAAGGCTAGATCACTAGATCTAAATACTCTGTGGCTCTTAGCTTGAGAAGTCAAGTTTTTCTTGTCTGATACTAAGGTAAAAGCAAAAACTGTGTTATTCTTTGACCTTTATTAATTTGCACAGTTTTGGTAGGCAGCGAGATCAAAACTTTAATTTCTCCAATATAATCAGAATCTGCTACACCATACACCACCCAAATTCCTTGAAAAGAAAGCGAGCTACACCCTAGCACAAGTCCTACAATGCCCTCAGGCAGGGGGCCAGCCACTCCCATTGGAATCGTATCAGGGGTTAATATTGTTGCTAAATCCCTTTACTGTCCGCTTTTTTCTTAGCCTGGGTGAGACCCCCCTGAGGTAGGGTTTTCTCCAAGGAGCACGCTCTGCATATTGTGCACGCAGTCTGTTTTAAAATCTCCACTGTTCAAAAAACTTATCTTCCTCAGGCTTAGGCAACACTGAGAGGCTTTGGGGGCAAAGTGGGGAACTCTTGGGCCCTGAAAGGCGCAAACGGAGGCGGCGGCGATCGCCTTAAATCAGAAAGTGGTGGATACTTTTTTTTTTTTTTAAGATTTGCGCAGGGGGGTGGGGGGGGAGGGGGAGCTCGCCAGGGCACCTGGTCACAGCGTCTCTTACAGTCTCTCTCTTCCTCTCTTCCTGCTTTTCTCACTTTTCTCTCCCCCTTCCTTTTTCGCTACCCTTCTCTTTCCTTCGTTTCTTTCCCTTTACCCTCTTCTCTTCCCTAATTTTTTTTTTTTTTTATCTTTTTCTCTGTATCTCCTTTTTCAACTTCCTTTCTCTATCTTGCTGCGTTCCCTGATTCCTTCCTTCTCCGTTCTTCTCCTTTTCACTCTTTAGCTCTTTCTCTATCTTTAGATCTTTCTCTATTTTCTTTCCTTTTTTGTTTTTCACTTTTTTTGTTTGTTTGTTTGTTTTTCTTTTTTTTTGCTTGGGTGAGGCCCCCCTGAGGGGGTTTTCTGCAAGGAGCAGGCTCTGTATATTGTGTATTTTTTTTAAAAAAGCTCCTTTGTTTGAAAGAAATCTTTTGTATCTTTTTCAGCCTTATGCAATGCTCTGGGAGACTTTGGATGTAAACTGGGGAATTTTTAGGCCCTGGGAGGTGCAAGCGGAGGTGGAGTAGTCGCCTTAAATCAGAAATTGTTGGATAATTTTTAAAGGTTTGTGTAGAGGGGGAGGGAGCTCTCCAGGGCGCCCGGCCGCAGCGTCCTGTAAGCCCTCTCCTTCCTCCGGAGGTAGAGCACAGTCTCCCTCCTTTTCTTCGTCAATGGCAGAAAATATGATCTGCGCAGAAGGTGGAGACCCACTACCATCCACCGCTATAGCCTCTCCCATAGACTATCCCACAGCCTCATGACGAGGGTCCAGAACATTTTTAATCATATTTATAGGATAAGCTTTTAGTTGTTTTTTACCTTCACCCAAGTATCTAAATTAACAGTAGCCTCTTTAACAGTTTCAAGATTACTTGTATAAAGAGTTGCCATTCTTAGTTTCAGTGTTACCCATGTCAGAAAATTAAGTATAATAGAAGATAAAGCTTTTAGCTTTTAAAAGATCAGGCTCTTCTTTGGCCTTTTAACTTCAGAAAACCGTTTTCTTTCTCTAAGTCTAACTCTTTAACACTTTCAACACTTCCCACTCCTCTCGCCCTGTCTATCCTACAGGGGGGTCCGCGGCACCCTTGAGTGGGGTCCTAGCCGTCCCGAACACTGGAAGAACAATAGGGCTGGTGACCCAGATTGTTCCGGGGGAGGAACAGTAGGCTGATGGCCCAAACTGTTCCAAGGGAGGAGCAGTAGGGCTGGTCACCCAAACTGCTCCGTGGGGGAACAAGAGGGCTGGTCACCCAGTTGTTCCGAGAATGGGGAGCAATAGGGCTGATGGCTCTGATTGCTTTGGGGAGCTTACCTTCGAAAGTCCCTGTTTCGGGCGCCACCTGCCGGGGACCAGCCCCGGCTGAACCAGGGTATTCGAAGGAGAGACGGCGTAGGCGAAGATCAGGAAACAATTGCTTAATTAAATGTTAATTAAGGATATAAAGAGTAATAGAATGAGGATAGCTCAGTAGGAAAATTCAGTGAAGAAAAGAGGCTGAAATAAGGATAGCTCAGTGAGGAAATTCAGTGGAGAAAAGAGGCTGAATAATTCAGCCAGAAGGTAAGAGAAAGAACGACATGGTGAGACCAAGTTTTGGTGAACAAGGCCCGCACTTTATTTTTCAAAGTAGTTTTTATACCTTAAGTTATGCACAGAGGATAATGGGGGAAGGGGTAGAGTCTTGCAGCAAACCAGGCTTTCTTCCTGCAAACTTATCATATGCAAAAGCTTAGGTGATTTGCATCATCTTCTGGCCCGGAGGCCTGTTAACATTTTAAGACCTTTTCTTCAGAAAACTTATTTTTCTCTAAAGGTGATTGGTCAGGAGCCACCCTCCAAAAGCATTAGATAAAGTTGCATCGTACAGCGCAAAGGTGTGGTGGGCTACAAAAAGAATTAACTCAAGGGTCCCAGGTTACAAACATTAAAGCTACTATTTACACCAATTATATTAACCAATACACTGCCAGGGACACAGCAGGTAAGGGATATGGAAACTTAGCAGCAAACATTGGCCCAACAAGTGAAAATCCCTTCACCAATACAATTTCTAATCAATCTTTTAACTACTCAAAAGAATCTGTGTTTAGACAGTTTAGAACATCTCCTGCCTCTCACAGTTGGGAGGCTCTGAACAATCACATGTGGCCGGAAAAACCTATTCAGGCAGGCTAGAGGATTTCCAAAGGAGTTTGTAGGTTAAACACTGTCACACCCAGGAATTATTAACTGGAGCTGTAAGCTAACTTTTTTCAGAGAGGTAGTGGGGGACAGCCCCCCGTAAAGTCAGAGGTGTAGGTGAAAGCACAAAGCAGAAAGTAGGCAGACTCTGGTTTTGGGGGTATATGCTCGAGAATTTCCAGGGGGACTCCTGAAGCTCGATCCCGCCTTTGCGTATGCCGAGCCTCCTTCCTCATGACCTTTGTCATGGGCGGAGTTCCTCACGCTGGCTACCGGCAGTGATAGAATTTCCAGTTGAGCTATTCCAGATCCTGAAAAGTGCTGCACTCAATATGCAATATGCACTCAATATGCAATATGCCGGCTCCCGGCAGTTATACATTCTCTATTTCCACTGGGGTTGAGATTGTACAAATTAAGCATTTCTTGGAATTCATGGGAAAAAAAATGAACATTTGTTCAATTCATTGTGTGTTAATTTTACCTGAAAAGAAAAAAGAATCATCAAGAAATATAAAGTCTTATTGATGATAAGCATGCCAAGTATTAGGAGCGGAAATACATATTTCAAATATATAAAAGGTTTAAAAAGATGGATGGATGGTGCACTGGTTTCTTATTGCTGCTATAAGAAGTGCAGTGGTTTAAAACAACACAAATTTATTATCTTACTGGTGATCAGAAGTCTGAAATGAATTTTACTGGGGTAAAAGTCACGTTGTAGGCAGGGCTGTGCTCCTTCTGGGCACAGAGGCTCTGGGAGAGAATCCTTTCTCTTGCCTTCTCCAGCTTCTAAATGCTGCCCACATCCCTTGACTCATGCCCCCTTCATCTTCAGAATTCTGACTCTGCTTTCACTGTCTCTTTGGCTTCTCTACTCTTAAAAGAATCCTTGCGATGACAATGAACTCAACTGGGTAATAAAAGATAATTTCCCATCTCAAGTTCCTTAACAAAATCGTATCTGTAAAATCTCTTTTGCTAACATACTCACAGGTTTCAATGACTAGACCATGACATCTTTGAGCTGACCAATATTCTGCCTACCATGGAGGGATAGAGAAATGGATAAATATTTGACAGAACAAGTATAGTAAAATGTCAGTTATATAATCTTAGGATAAGGACATGAGCGCTCAGTGTAAAATCCTTTATATTATTTTTGCTTGTTAAAAATTTTCCATAATAAAACACTGGAGGAAAAAGCTAAAGCTTAGGTTCTAACCATGAACAGTACCTTGGCAAAAGCTCTGTGACCACAGAAGGTGTCAAGAGAGTGAGTGAATCCAAATGGACCTCACGGTCAAGATGAGAAGAAAGAGGGCCCAGAATGCCAGTGTGAACTAAGAATTAGAGCTGAGGCAGACCAAGGCTATGGAAATCTAACTGAGAGTTGTCTGAATACCAGCAACCAAGGGCACGTAGAATGAGCTACCTCCTCACCGAAGCCAGCAGCTGCACTCTCCCCTCTACTCGACAGAATGCCAAAGTGCATGTAAACACATCTACCCCACCATCAATCCTGGGAAGAAGAGGAGCCCTAAAACTCTAAATTCATTATTTATATGTATAAGCAATGACAGATGCAATACTAAAGTACTCAAGTGGCAGGATTACATTTTCTCAACCAAGTGGTATTGGACCTTGAAAGGGCAAGTGATTTTTTAATAGAAAAACAAAATGATCATCTATGCAAATCTGAATCTATGGTCTAGAAATTCCTATCTGAAACATTCATACCCATTCAAAAATGGAAGAAAGAGGCCCAGAGAAACAAGCTTTCTCTTTTTAAGTTCAGGGTCCTTCTCACTGGAAAGAAACAAAGACAGCTGGCAAAAAGGAGTAGAAGGGAGGTTGAGAATAAAGAGAGAGGTGTTTAATGATAAACCAAAATAAACCAACCTGGTCTGCCTAAGAAAAAAGTACTCTGAGAAATTTTCCAATTTATTGTTTTCAGTGTGAGATTTTACGTTTTCTCTGAAAATCAACAAATCATGGCTGCCCTAAATCTTCTATTAATACATTGCCATTAGGAGTAAATTTCCTGAAATAAAAACATGACTGCCTTATATTAACAGTGGCCCAAGAGCCTTTGACTCTATACCTTTCCTGATACAGGGAAAAATGATACAGTCAGGGATGATACTCAAAATATGCAATGTTCACTATGGCAGGAGAACACACCAATCAAAACAGATCCAACTATGAATAATCCACACAACCATGCAAGTGCAAGCCAGCCAAATCTTGGTCCTACAACCAGATTATTTCATATTCCACCATTAGGAGCCAGGTACATAAACCGATTCTTAATCAGTGGGAAAACATTCAAAACAATAAGACAATACATAAAATAATTAGAAATTAATCATAATACTCAAATCATTTGATCTAATCTTCCACTTAAGCACTCTCCTAAACCAATCTTAAGACAATCTGCAAAGAAAGGATATTTTTTGGTAAATTATATGTTGGTATAAAATATCTTTGTTTTAATGCTATATTGTACTTAGCTGCAATCAGGAGTTCTATAAACAGGTATTCAATAAATACTGTAGAATGAATGGAAAATAATGAATGAACCAAAATATCAATTTGTTTCTACTGCCTCAAGAGAATTCATTAATTCACTAAATACTGTCACCTTGAGAAAAACTTTTCATTGCAGCAAGGTTGCATCTTTCATATAGGTAGGTAGGAAACATAGTTTTTCCTATGGAATAAGCTTAAAATGTAAGAAGATTAAGTTCATTCATGCAAAAAAAGTTGATTAGCCTTCTGAGACTGCTTAAAATCTCTCTAGCATGAAAAAGGAAAACTTAATAAAAATAAGAAGTTAACCATACTCGAATATTTTCTGAAATGGGATGGTTAGGGGATAATCACAGGTTTGCAGCCTGGGAGAAAGAACAGCTATGCCATGACTTATAAAGCTAAGTAGGATTTTGATGTTTTTGTATTTAATACTTAACAAAACACAACAGCTGCCAAACATACTAATCCACTTCATTAGGTGTTAAGTTAATGAAGTTATAAAGTCAAATGACCTTGACACAATGTCAAGGTTCCTAGTACCTAATATAATAAATACCCAGGCTTATCTTAGGTTTCAAAAGAAAAGCTTCCTGCCTATTATCATCCTCTCAATTGCTTATTTTTTTAATTTAAATTTATTTATTTTAATTGGAGGCTATTTCTCAAGCATAGATGTATAAATTGCTTATTTTTTGAAAGTTTTTTTTTTAAAAAGAGTGAAATAAAACCTATGGTCTTGCATCACTTCTCCGCACTTTTAATATAGGATGGGACAGGATTTGTACCAGTGTTATACAATGAAGAGTTTTCATTCAGATTTTTTCAGTGCAAAAGAATCAGGTTATGATTTTTTTTTTAAAGAATCCAATTTATATCTTGCACACTCACACTAGTATTTTGAATTCTTTAACACTTAGGTGAAAATTATTCTGATTGATATGGCAGAGGTGGGGAAGATTTTTAGTTTTCTTAGAATTTTTTGTTTTCATTTCCTTCACTTTATTTTTAAAATGTAGACATAAGACATACACATATTTCAAGATTCAATCAATACCTTGACATTTCCTACCCAAGTTTCCTTTGGTTTTCAATATGTCAGGTTTTAGCTGCTACTGAGCCTTTGACTCTTTCTGGTAAACACACCTCAAGAGCACTTGACCAGCCTGTGAAGAGCAAGTTATAAAACTGGGATCCAAGAAAGGTTTCAATGTCACCAGATTTTGTCCAGGGCATTCCAAACACATTTTCAACACTCTGGTAGGAGGTGGGAGCAAATATACAAGTAATATATTCGAACTATAAGAAAGGAAGCTCTCCCTAGGCAACAGATACTTGAATCATTTGTATTTACAGTATAGTTTTTCAACTGTGCTTCCCAAGACATTAGAGATTTCACAAAGCCCTTTAGGAGTCACTGCAAGAACAGAAAGGTAAGGGGTTTGGGTAAGTGGGGCTGTCAGACCTTCACTGGAACAGAGGGTGCATCGTTAACAAAAAAAAATAGAGGTAGCCTGGGAGTTCGGAGAAGGCGATGGCACCCCACTCCAGTACTCTTGCCTGGAAAATCCCATGGACGTAGGAACCTGATGGGCTGCAGTCCCTGGGGTCGCAAAGAGTCGGACACCACTGAGTGACTTCACTTTCACTTTTCACTTTCATGAATTGGAGAAGGAAATGGCAACCCACTCCATTGTTCTTGCCTGGAGAATCCCAGGGACGGGGGAGCCTGGTGGGCTGCCGTCTATGGGGTTGTACAGAGTCGAACACGACTGAAGCGACTTAGCAGCAGCAGCCTGGGAGTTAAATAAAAATAAGTTTGAAAACCGCAGTGGCAGAAGAAGAAGATGATCAAGGAAAAAAGTGGGAATCTTGATTACATAAAGACTTCTTTAGGTAGGTAGACCAAATAAAGAATGCAGAATGTCCTTGTATGGGCTCCCCTGGTGGTTCAGAGAGTAAAGAATCTGCCTGCAATGCACGAGACCTGCGTTCGACCCCAGGGTCGGGAAGATCCCCTGGAGAAGGGAATGGCAACCCACTCCAGTATTCTTGCCTGGGAAATCCCATGGACAAAGGAGCCTGACAGACTACAGTCCATGGGGTTGCAAAGAGTCAGACACGTACCAAAGTGGTAGTCACTCAGTTGGTGTGTCATAATAAGATATATATTTGGTCTCTGCCCGCGGTTCCTGACACAAAGCTAGATAACTTGGAATTTCCTAGGTAAAAGGAGTATTTTTTATTCTGATGAGAAAACTCTTGGTGGATTCCTGGATACCTTCAAGATTGGGGCTGGTCACCAGAAAAACTAAGCCATGATGAGAAACTCGGAACTTAAGCCCCACCCAATCCCATCCTCTAGGGAGGAAAGATTGCCTGGAGACTGAGTTAATAATCAACCATGCCTCCATGAGGAAATCTCCATGAAAAATTCTAAACTATGGGGTTCAGCGAGCTTCCAGGTTGGTGAACACACGCCCATGCTGGGAGGGCAGTGCATTCCCACTACACAGACCAGGTGGACTTACCCTAGGCATCCTTCACCTGGCTATTCATCTGTACCCTTTGTCACATCTGTTATAATAAACTGGTTAACATAAGTGTTTCCCTGAATTCTGTGAGTCATTATAGCAAATTACTGAAGCTGAGGAGGGAGATGTGGAAACCCCCAATCTGTAGCCAAGTCAGACAAAAGTGTAGGTAATCTGGGACCCACTACTTGTGGTTGGTGACACTAACTACACGTGGTTAGTGTCAGAATTGAATAAAATTGCAGGACACTCAGTTGGTGGCTGAAGAACCTTCGAAATTTTCTTGGTGTGGAAAACCCACACATTTGGTGTCATAAGTGTTGCAAGTAGAAGAACAATTCTCCTTTATTTGTTCTGCTAATATTACTGTTATCAAATGGTTGAGCCACTGCCTGGCTTTAAATAGGTCTTACATCTGAAGATCATGCACAAAAAGACATAGATATTGACTGGGACCTCTTTACATGACATGATCCAATTAATACTCTTATTCTGAGAGTATAACATCTGGACTCTGGCTTCTTCTTTTTTCTTAACTGGAATCAGATTCTCTCCACCCCCTGGTGAGACTATTTATGATCAACTGGGTGCCCCAGATTCTCTTCAAAGAAGTTCATTATGTGTTGATCAACTGGCTGAGTATCAGTTCATGAAATGCTACATAGAAGATTCAAGTAACATCTTATTGACCATTTTCTTACTTAGAAAAATAGAGGCGTCTGAGCAGTTGCTTATTAAAGTTTCTCACTCACCTCACAGTTTCAGTTTTCAATTTAAGTTCTCTACTTTATGCATTAGGTGAAGTTCTAAAATTACTGCACTCAGCCTAACCAAAGGCATCTGAGTTTGTATTTACTGGTGTAAATAGCAATTTAGCAGGGTGATGGTATTTGTTACACACAAGTAATTTGAATTCAGTCAATTTTCTTTGCAAAATTCAGATTACAGTTGGTATTAAATTCTCCACAAGAAATCAAACAAACAGAAGCAATATGTGCTATGAAATGAAAGAAACCCAAACAAGCTCAGAGGCGGTTTGGCTCTGCCAGATGAGGTTATTGAATTTGGCACTCTGAGAAAAGGGTTCAAAGAATACAGCCATCCAGCACTATTGGATTTCAACCAAGTGAAGTTGGAAGGATTAAGGGATCTAGCCAAGGAGACACAGAAGGGCAGCCCACAGGCATTTGCCAGCATAAGGAGTAAGTGCTATTCCCAGCAGGCTATAAAGGGCCCCCTGAGTAAAACTTCTTTGGGTTGGAATTTCTCTAAAAGGGACATGAATTTTTAGATGGATTCACCAAAGGGAGTTTATTCAAAGACTGGGCAGAATACTATGCCAGCTAAACATGGAAGTAAAGTAGGGGAAGAGAGAGGGAGATGGGGGAGTTACAGTGAGGCAACAGGCAGGTAGCCTAGGACTTAATACATTCTGGGAAGCCAGGCAAGGAAATGTGTGCTCTTATAGGTTCTTACAGATGTACCAGGGAGATGGGGAAACAAACACCAGATGGGAGTAGGAAGATCACTAAATGAGGGAAAAGGTGAGGAAATTATCCAAATGAATCAAATGCTAAAACTGGCCTTTTTCCTGAGTTTTCTGTATCCTATGCCTACTGATCTCCCATCGGTTCCTGAATATGACAAAGTTTCTCAGCGTGTGGCTGAGCTTTTACTGTTTTCTCAGCCTACAGAATTCTCCCATTCCTACTTATGAGACCAGCTACTATTACATTCTCATTCGCTGGATTTAGGTTTCAATATCATATCCTCCAGAAAGCATTTCTGGATCCTCAAGCCCCCATTATCCAACAATACTTTCATTTTGACACACATAACACATTAGTAAATGGCTGGGTTTTCTGAGAGAAAAACCTATGAGCATAAGGACCATGTCTACCTTACTGACCACGATGACCTCAGTACCTAGAAGGTACCTGGAATGGTGTTTCATATTTTCTGAATGACTGTACGGAAGAGTTCATTTGACACTTGTAGTATACTCAGGTATATGGTAGCTAGACTCACAGCAAGTCACTATAGTTCTCTCTCTGCTACGCATTGCTTCACCCCACTGCTTCACTCCAACATGTGGTTTAATTAACTAAGGGTCTACCTTTGCAGTCATTGTTCAGTTCAGTTCAGTTCAGTCGCTCAGTCGTGTCCGACTCTTTGCGACCCCATGAATCGCAGCACACCAGGCCTCCCTGTCCATCACCAACTCCCGGAGTTCACCCAAACTCACATCCATCGAGTCAGTGATGCTATCCAGCCATCTCATCCTCTGTCGTTCCCTTCTCCTCCTGCCCCCTATCCCTCCCAGCACCAGAGTCTTTCCAATGAGTTAACTCTTCACATGAGGTGGCCAAAGTACTGGAGTTTCAGCTTTAGCATCATTCCTTCCAAAGAAATCCCAGGGCTGATCTCCTTTATAATGGACTGGTTGGATCTCCTTGCAGTCCAAGGGACTCTCAAGAGTCTTCTCCAACACCACAGTTCAAAAGCATCAATTCTTCAGCATTCAGCCTTCTTCACAGTCCAACTCTCACATCCATACATGAACACAGGAAAAACCATAGCCTTGACTAGACGAACCTTTGTTGGCAAAGTAATGTCTCTGCTTTTGAATATGCTATCTAGGTTGGTCATAACTTTCCTTCCAAGGAGTAAGCGTCTCTTAATTTCATGGCTGCAGTCACCATCTGCAGTGATTTGGAGCCCAAAAAAATAAAGTCTGACACTGTTTCCACTGTTTCCCCATCTATTTCCCATGAAGTGATGGGACCAGATGCCATGATCTTAGTTTTCTGAATGTTGAGCTTTAAGCCAACTTTTTCACTCTCCACTTTCACTTTCATCAAGAGGCTTTTGAGTTCCTCTTCACTATCTGCCATAAGGGTGGTGTCATCTGCATATCTGAGGTTACTGATACTTCTCCCGGCAATCTTGATTCCAGCTTGTGCTTCTTCCAGCCCAGCGTTTGTCATGAGGTACTCTGCATAGAAGTTAAATAAGCAGGGTGACAGTATACAGCCTTGACGTACTCCTTTTCCTATTTGGAACCAGTCGTTGTTCCATGTCCAGTTCTAACTGTTGCTTCCTGACCTGCATATAGGTTTCTCAAGAGGCAGATCAGGTGGTCTGGTATTTCCATCTCTTTCAGAATTTCCCACCTCTTTCAGAATTTTCCACAGTTTATTGTGATCCACACAGTCAAAGGCTTTGGCATAGTCAATAAAGCAGAAATAGATGTTTTTCTGGAACTCTCTTGCTTTTTCCATGACCCAGTGGATGTTGGCAATTTGATCTCTGGTTCCTCTGCCTTTTCTAAGGGTAACTCATATATTACCTATTTCCAAACCTTTTTTACTTTCCCTTGCTTTCTGTATTAGGGCAGTTAGGTTATGCTTTGATAACAAATAACCTCAAATTTCCATGATTTAAATAGAAGGCTTTATTTCCCACCTATGCAATTATGCTACACAATCAAGCAGCTCTCGAGGGCTCAAGCAATGGTTCAGTGAGGCAGAGCTGCTTCAGTCTTGTGGCAACATCATAGTAACAAGCGTCTTTGTGCTTGCTGTGATACAGAAGGAAGCATAAAGACTCACATTATAGCTCCTGAATGCTTTGGCCTGAAAATGACACCACCTGTTGTATATGCCATGGGGAAAACTACCTACATGACCACACTCAACTTCACAGGTAGGGAAGTGATCCTGGAGATAGAGGAGAACTGGATAACAGGAGACATTGGTGACATCTACAACATCTTCTACCCTAGAGGCTGGAAAGCTAGACATTCATTTCTCCACCTCTCTTGCAGTTATGTGTAGCCATGTGACATAGAGGAAATTTTTTTTTCTTTACAGCTCACTTTCAAAAGTTCTAGAGGACTTTTTCTAACCTGATTTGGACCAATTACTGTGGCCCTTCAGTTGATCTGCTTGAATCAGGTACATTATTTCAGCTTCATGTAACAGAAAAACTATTACCAGCTTAAATTTAGGAATGAATCATAAAATGTTTTGCTTGGCCACATAGAGTTACTTGGTCAGCTTTAGCATTGTCTATAGCTATAGTTCTTGTCATGTGAGACAAATAAGCCTCTAGATTCATTTAAGCCACTTCTTCCATATGGAAAGTTGAGAGGATATGAGCTCAGGATTTACTGGCAAATACAGTGCCAGTCTTTCCCATTCTGTTGTTTTCCTCTATTTCTTTGCATTGATTGCTGAGGAAGGCTTTCTTATCTCTCCTTGCTATTCTTTGGAACTCTGCATTCAGATGCTTTTATCTTTCCTTTTCTCTTTTGCTTTTTGCTTCTCTTCTTTTCACAGCTATTTGTAAGGCCTCCCCAGACAGCCATTTTGCTTTTTTGCATTTCTTTTCCATGGGGATGGTCTTGATCCCTGTCTCCTGTACAATGTCATGAACCTCTGTCCGTAGTTCATCAGGCACTCTGTCTATCAGATCTAGTCCCTTAAATCTATTTCTCACTTCCACTGTATAATCATAAGGGATTTGATTTAGATCATACCTGAATGGTCCAGTGGTTTTCCCTACTTTCTTCAATTTAAGTCTGTATTTGGCAATAAGGAGTTCATGATCTGAGCCACAGTCAGCTCCTGGTCTTGTTTTTGCTGACTGTATAGAGTTTCTCCATCTTTGGCTGCAAAGAATATAATCAATCTGATTTCAGTGTTGACCATCTGGTGATGTCCATGTGTAGAGACTTCTCTTGTGTTGTTGGAAGAGGATGTTTGCTATGACCAGTGTGTTCTCTTGGCAAAAGTCTATTAGCCTTTGCCCTGCTTCATTCTATATCCCAAGGCCAAATTTGCCTGTTACTCCAGGTGTTTCTTGACTTCCTACTTTTGCATTCCAGTCCCCTATAATGAAAAGGACATCTTTTTTGGGTGTTAGTTCTAAAAGGTCTTGTAGGTCTTCACAGAACCATTCAACTTCAGCTTCTTCAGCATTACTGGTTGGTGTATAGGCTTGGATTACTGTGATATTGAATGGTTTGCCTTGGAAAAGAACAGAGGTCATACTGTCATTTTTGAGATTGCATCCAAGTACTGCATTTCAGACTCTTTTGTTGACCATGATGGCTACTTCATTTCTTCTAAGGGATTCCTGCCCACAGTAGTAGATATAATGGTCATCTGAGTTAAATTCACCCATTCCAGTCCATTTTAGTTCGCTGATTCCTAGAATGCCAATGTTCATTCTTGCCGTCTCCTTTTTGACCACTTCCAATTTGCCTTGATTCATGGACCTAACATTCCAGGTTCCTATGAAATATTGCTCTTTACAGTATTGGAAAACAACAGAATGGGAATGACTAGGGATCTCTTCAAGAAAATTAGAGATACCAAGGGAACATGTCATGCAAAGATGGGCTTGATAAAGGACAGAAATGGTATGGACCTAACAGAAGCAGAAGATATTAAGAAGAGGTGGCAAGAATACACAGAAGAACTGTACAAAAAAGATCTTCATGACCCAGATAATCACGATGGTATGATCACTCACCTGGAGCCAGACATCCTGGAAGGTGAAGTCAAGTGGGCCTTAGAAAGCATCACTATGAAAAAAGCTAGTGGGGTGATAGAATTCCAGTTGAGCTATTTCAAATCCTGAATGATGATGCTGTGAAAGTGCTGCACTCAATATGCCAGCAAATTTGGAAAACTCAGCAGTGGCCACAGGACTGGAAAAGGTCAGTTTTCATTCCAATCCCAAAGAAAGGCAATGCCAAAGAATGCTCAAACTACCACACAATTGCACTCATCTCACACGCTAGTAAAGTAATGCTCAAAATTCTCCAAGCCAGGCTTCAGCAATATGTGAACCGTGAACTTCCAGATGTTCAAGCTGGTTTTAGAAAAGGCAGAGGAACCAGAGATCAAATTGCCAACATCTGCTGGATCACCAAAAAAGCAAGAGAGTTCCAGAAAAACATCTATTTCTGCTTTATTGACTATGCCAAAGCCTTTGACTGTGAGGATCACAATAAACTGGAAAATTCTGAAAGAGATGGAAATACCAGACCACCTGATCTGCCTCTTGAGAAACATATATGCAGGTCAGGAAGCAACAGTTAGAACTGGACATGGAACAACAGACTGGTTCCAAATAGGAAAAGGAGTACATCAAGGCTGTATATTGTCACCCTGCTTATTTAACTTCTATGCAGAGTTTATCATGAAAAACGCTGGGCTGGAAGAAGCACAAGCTGGAGTCGAGATTTCCGGGAGAAATATCAATACCCTTAGATATGCAGATCTAAGGGTATGATATGCACACCACCCTTATGGCAGAAAGTGAAGAGGAACTAAAAAGCCTCTTGATGAAAGCGAAAGGGAGAGTGAAAATGTTGGCTTTAAGCTCAACATTCAGAAAACTAAGATCATGGCATCCAGTCCCATCACTTCATGGGAAATAGATGGGGAAACAGTAGAAACAGTGTCAGACTTTATTTTTGGGGGCTCCAAAATCACTGAAGATGGTGATTGCAGCCATGAAGTTAAAAGATGCTTACTCCTTGGAAGGAAAGTTATGAGCAAACTAGATAGCATATTCAAAAGCAGAGACAGTACTTTGCCAATAAAGGTCCATTTAGTCAAGGCTATGGTGTTTCCAGTGGTCATGTATGGATGTGAGAGTTGGACTTTGAAGAAAGGTGAGTGCTGAAGAATTGATGCTTTTGAACTGTGGTGTTGGAGAAGACTCTTGAGAGTCCCTTGGACTGCAAGGAGATCCAACCAGTCCATTCTAAAGTTAGTCAGTCCTGGGTGTTTATTGGAAGGACTGATGCTAAAGCTGAAACTCCAGGACTTTGGCCACCTCATGCGAAGGGTTAACTCATTGGAAAGACTCTGATGCTGGGAGGGATTGGGGGCAGGAGGAGAAGGGGACAATAGAGGATGAGATGGCTGGATGGCATCACCGACTTGATAGACATGAGTTTGAGTGAACTCTGAGAGTTGGTGATGGACAGGGAGGCCTGGCATGCAGTGATTCATGTGGTCACAAAGAGTCAGACACGACTGAGCAACTGAACTGAACTGAACTGCCAGTGCCGGTCTCAGTGACATAACTAGTTCCAAAGGAATGAAAAGCCCACAGAGAGAAGCAAAATTCTAATGATAGAGAGGAAAAAGACAGAAAGAGACCTGAGAGCTTTCAATCTCAGGGATCTTAATGATATTGCATAGCACACAACACCCTTCAAATAACTTTCCTAGCCGTTGTCTGATTTCAAACAATAATTTCAATGGAACAGGCAGGGCAAATTCCATGAGTAGAGTAAGTAGAGCATATGGAGACCTAGAAACACAAGGGCCAGAGCCAAATTTGTCAGCCATTCATTGCTCAGGCTAAAGCATGTCCATAAAATAAGGAGTTTGAACTACATTGATGTGGTAAATGTGAATCCAGTCTTTTGACCACAGAAATGACTTGTAAATCCTAGCTCATCCATTCATAAGCTGTATAACTTCTGGTAAACTTAATTAAACCACTAGGTTTCCATTACTTCATTCAAAAAACTAGGATGATAACATGTTCTGCACTTTAACAATTAAACAAAATAATTGAGAAGAAAGTATCTATCGCAATGCTTGACCCACAGTAGATCCTCAATAAATATTTTTTCCCTACCAGTACATTTTCTTCTCCCAAAGTTTCCTTTCTACCAAGAAATAACATTCCCATTTTACAAATAATTTTATTGAGTCACCAATGGGTTGAGGACCATTCAAATCAATCCAGCTAGCCAAGGTTTAAAATGGGGCACAGTTCTGAAATGAAATCAGAATCTCTGCTTCTAGACTAACAGTCTGGCATCATTTCTATAATGCCCAAATCCCACAATTGTGCAATTCATATAGCATTTATCAAGCACGTACTTTGCAAAAGCAGATTGCTCACCATCCCTTAAGGCACAATGATCCTCCCATTGCCATAATCTCCCCATAGACATGGGATGTTTATAGTATCATATAATTTGAGGGTTGGAAGAGACCTTAATGGTAATTTGCTTTAACTTCCTACTCAGAGCTGGAATTCCCTTTATAGCTCCCCTGACCTATGGCCAAGCTTCTGTTAGAACATTCCAACACAGATGCCACTGAGGATGAAAATGCAGTGGCTCTGGTGGCATGGTTTTAGAAGTTAGTCCTCTTTTGATTGCTGGTATCAGAAATTTCACTCAAACTGCCCATGCCAAACAAACATATTTTTTCATCTACTTTGTGGGTTTGGACCAGGCTTCAGCCATTTCTCAATTAAGGGGCTTGACTACTGCCATCAGAATCTGATCTCATTGTTTCTTGTCTGATCTCTGTACCAGCCACAATGTCACTGGGATGCAAACCTCTGACTTGCCAAGCCCAAGATTCATATCCAATCCTGTTATCAGAGGTAGGGGCAATGCCACTAAACCCCCAGGTCTGAGGTGAGGGAGAAGCAGCTTCTCGGGAGAAATCAGGAAGAAGGAGAAATGGAAATTGAGCACACAAAAACAACACATCTCACCACAATGCCATCGTAGTCCATACCCTGAGCTAGAAAAGAAGTCAAGGATGTTTTTCTCTAAAACATTAACAGTTAAAATAAAGTCAACAGTTGAAACATGACTTGCATTACACTGTCTGTTAGGAATTCTTTTGACCACAAATATCAAATAAGCAAATACTGGCTTAATAGAAGATTCATTTTTCTTACAGAGAAGCTAAGAAATTTTTAGCCTTTTTGGCCTTGATTCAGATGTTTAGCAGTGTCAGGTTTATGGATTGATGACTTCCGGGTTCTCTTGGTATCTGCTGATGGCAGCAAGAGACACTAAGTCTTACCAACTCTAAGTAACATAGCTTAGAGGCAGGAAGCAGGAGGCAGTGTAGAGCAATCCATGTACCTCTTTTTGATCTAGAAGAAAACCCTCCTTCCCAGAAACCTTAAAAAAAAAAAAAAACACTTCTCTTTACCTCTTATTGTCCAGGACTAGGTCACACATCCATGTCCATCAGCAGGCTGTTGGTGTTGTTCAGTTGCTCAGTCATGTCTGACGCTTTGTGACCCCATGGACTGCAGCACGTCAAGCATCCCTGTCCTTCACAATCTCCCAGAGTTTGCTCAAATTCATGTCTACTGAATGGTGATGCCATCCAGCCATCTTGTCCTCTTTCATCCCCTTCTCCTCCTCCCTTCAAACTTTCCCAGTATCAGGGTCTTTTCTAATGAATCAGCTCTACGAAGCAGGTGGCCAAAGTACTGGAGCTTCAACTTCAGCATCAGTCCTTCCAGTGAATATTTAGGACTGATTTCCTTTAGGATTGATTGCTTTGATCTCCTTGTAGTCCAAAGGACTCTCAAGAGTCTTCTCCAACACCACAGTTCAAAAACACTCTTTATGTGCTTTAAGATCAATTCTTTGGCAGTCAATCTTCTTTATGGTTCAACTTTCACATCCATACTTGACTACCAGAAAAACCATAGCTTTGACTATATGGAACTTTGTTGGCAAAGTAATGTGTCTGCTTTTTTACATGCTATCTAGATTTGTCATAGCTTTTCTTCCAAGGAGCAAGCGTCTTTTAATTTCATGGCTGCCATCACCATCTGCAGTGATTTTGGAGCCCAAGAAAATAAAGTCTGTCACTCTTTCCATCAGCAGGAGGCAATGACATCTGCTTCTCCAGGCTATAGATTGGGAGGAAGACAAAAAGGGGGTCATGGCTTTGAGTATCAAGACTTTCTACTAAAACTTTCTTGGCAAGTGTGTTTTTAATCCCTCTTCCTTCCACCCAAACCATATAAGGCAATCTGACTATTTTGAAGACAACAGTTCTTGATCCCATAATCTCAGGACCTCCAAGAGAGTCATTAGACCTTTTCAAAATAGCAGTTGAATTATAAACTCTACAAGAGGAGAAATCAAAGTTTATGTCTAAATTCTATAGAAACTATCAAACTGCCTGGCCAATTACAGGCAACAATTATTTTAAAATAAATCAAAATGTCCTGCTCAGAAATAGTGATTTTTCTTTAGTAGTCTTGTGTGTGTGTGTGTATTGTATATGTGTGTGTGTGTATATATATATATATATATATATGTATGTATGTATTGGCTGTGCTGTCTTAGTTGAGGCATGTGGCATCGAGTTCCCCAACCAGGGATTGAATCCAGGTCCCCTGCATTGGGAGCACAGAGTCTTAAACACTGGACCCCCAGGGAAGTTCCTACTGTTGTTCAATCACTGTTGTGTCTGACTCTTTGAGACACCGTGGACTACAGCATTCCAGGCTTCTTTGTCCTCCAGGCTCCTGTGTCCATGGAACCTTCCAGGCAAGAATACTGCAGTGGGTAAGCCATTCCCTTCTCCAAGAGATCTTCCTGACTTAGGGATCGAACCCAGGTCTCCTGCATGACAGACAGATTCTTGACCATCTGAGCCAACAGAGAAGCCCAGGGAAGTTCCTAGTAGTCTATATTAATCACAGATCAAGATGTATCTATTTTCTCTGTTTGTACCTTCCCTTTCAGTAGTACCTAGTTAGTTCACATACAGGGGACCATTTTACTGGATTTTGATATATTGGTTTGTTTTTTGTTTCTCTACTCATTAGTAAAGCAGTCTTTCAGCAGAACAAATTTCATTAGCCACATGCTCTACTCCAGTGGTTCCCAAACTTTCCATGGAGACACTATATCAAAATCACCCAGGAAGCTTCCATGTACAGATTCTAAACCACCAGCCTCAGAATCTCAAATGCCAGGGATTCCAGATGAGGCCAAGGTAACTTCATTTTTAAAAAGCTTCTGGTTTCAGCTGAATTTGGAGCCACTGGTCAAAGCAACCAAACTAATCAGACCAAACAGACAAAAAGTTTTCTTTTCAGTTGCACTTTGTAGCCCAGTAGACATTCTGTTGGAGAAGGCAATGGCACCCCACTCCAGTACTCTTGCCTGGAAAATCCCATGGATGGAGGAGCCTGGTGGGCTGCTGTCTTTGGGATCGCATAGAGTCAGACACGACTGAGCGATTTCACTTTCACTTTTCATTTTTCATGCATTGGAGAAAGAAATGGCAACCCACTCCACTGTTCTTGCCTGGAGAATCCCAGGGACGGGGGAGCCTGTTGGGCTGCCGTCTATGAGGTCACACAGAGTCGGACACGACTGAAGCAACTTAGCAACAGCAGCAGCAGCAGCAGGCATTCTGTTGTCCAGCATGTGCCCAACAATCCAGGGAAGACTTTAGCTATTAAGAGACCTCACACAGTTGAAATTTATCTAAAAAGATAAGGAATGCCTTAATACTGGGGCCTTCTTGAGAAGGTAATTTTTATGCTTTCCCTGTACACATTAAAACTTGCCTAATTTTGTGTCTTCCCAGAAACCAGTCCAAAGACAATTTTCAAACCAAAATCAATTGATTCTGCCTCCCCAGCAGGAATCTCTCATCCCCATTCCCTAAGACACATGGTCCATATCAACGATGGGCACTAAAACATCATCTTGTCTCTATTTATGCTGTCAGATACATGAAAATTCCTTTTTGTTCTGACCCACTTAGATTTAATGTTTTACCCAGTTTTTCTAGCTCAATGGTCTGCAAAATCTTGGAATTATCATCTGTCATGATGCTTTGTGGGTTCCCAGGTAGTGCTAGTGGGAAAGAACCTGCCTGCCAATGCAGGAGACATAAGAAACATGGGTTCAATCCCTGGGTCAGGAAAATCCCCTGGAGGAGGGCTTGGCAACCCAGTACAGTATTCTTGCCTGGAGAATCCCATGGACAGAGAAGCCTGGTAGGTTACAGTCCACAGGGTTGCAAAGAGTTGAACACAACTGAAGTGACTTAGCATACACACATCCACACATGATGCTTTACCCCACTTTAAATTGGAGGCCTATGAAGCGACTCAGCAGCAGCAGCAGTGACTCAGAATGTTAAAGTGAGTCCAGGATCACAATTTCATTCATTAAGCCAGCTAACAGATGATCTGCCTCAGGGTGCATTATTTTTCCACCTAATCCAGTGAACACAACAATGTACCACAAAAAAAAAAAAAAAAAAGCAAATGTTTACTACAACCTACCTCTAAACCCCTGTGCATTAAAACACAACATTTTTTGTCTTGTCCATTTGAGTAAGGTTGTTTTAATCACAGCAGAATTGTCTATATCTAACATCTATCTCGGCACCCCACTCCAGTACTCTTGCCTGGAAAATCCCATGGACGGAGGAGCCTGGTAGGCTGCAGTCCATGAGGTCGCTAAGAGTCAGACATGACTGAGTGACTTCCCTTTCACTTTTCACTTTCATGCATTGGAGAAGGAAATGGCAACCCACTCCAGTATTCTTGCCTGGAGAATCCCAGGGATGGGGGAGCCTGGTGGGCTGCCATCTATGGGGTTGCACAGAGTCGGACACGACTGAAGGGACTTGGCAGCAACATCTATCTCACTGAAAAAAGTCAGTATGTGGCTCTATCTTTCTATGAAACACACAAGGAATCTCCAAAGAGGAGCATCACCCAAGCAAGACAGGCAAATCTCCATGTTGTCAGAGTAATAGTGTTTTCAGCCTTTGTTACTTCCTCTTGAATGGGGAACAAAAAGCAGACTGATTTCCCCATTGAACAAATGATAGGTCTTCTTCGAGGGGCCCCTAGGCCCGGGGAGAGAGCAATTGTCAATAAGGAGGTAAATTCTGGCTATAGAATGCTCTGTTCACTTGTTCTCCCCTGTTCCTCCCACTTTCAGTAACAGGAACATCACAAAAATAATAATGATGCAGCAACGCAGTATGGTTAGCAAAATCTAATGGAAATACTTATCAGTCTCAGAGCAAGAAAATAATGTCCCCTGTATTTAATATTCCTCACATCTTCCTGGATATTCCTTTGGGCTACTCATTGAAATAATAAAGGAATCTAGAGGTAAATGAATGGAACAATTAAGGATCAGGATCTATTGTGGAAAATAGTCTCATAGTTCCATGGTTTGAACAACCTGGGAAGCTGGGGAGGTGAGGGAGGGTAACAAAATAACACTTTCTACATATGTGAAAAGCTGGTGATGGTGATGGACAAGGAAGCCTGGCATGCTGCAGTCCATGGGGTCACAAAGAGTCGGACACGACTGAGCAACGGAACTGATTGAACTGATCAAAGTGATATACATGGAGTTCTGAGCACAAGAAATAAGCTGGGTTATAATAATAGATATGGGAATTATACATTAGGAAAAATACTATAATATTAATTACTGCTAGATATTGAGCACAATTACAGTTATCTGAGAAAACAGGCTCAAAGACTTGCCCACGTTCTCATGTAATAAAGTCAGGATTTGAGCCCTGGGCTGGCAGACACCAATGCACAGATCTTATACATAATTTCTTCTTGGAAGGCTGGGTTTATTTGCAGAGAGACATAGAAAGACATAGTAACAAAACAACAACAAAAAAATGACCTCAGTTCATTCTCATTGGTGAAATTGACACTGTGATTTTATTTTAGATCCCACACTCCCCCAGTCAGGACGGCCATGACTTTGCCACTATTTATACCAATTAGGCTTCCCTGGTGACTCAGTCAGTAAAGAATCCACCTGCAATGAGGAAGACCTAGGTTCGATCCCTGAGTTGGGAGGATCCCCTGGAGAAGGGAATGGCAAGCCACACCAGTACTCTTGCCTGGAGAATCCCCAAGGATACAGGGTCCTGGGAGGCTGCAGTCCATCATGTCACAAAGAGTCGGGCATCACTGAGTGACTAAGACAGCACACAGCACAGGATGGAATATCTATGTTTTGGCCAGGCACTAGGAACATGGAACAGATAATATCATTGTGGAAAAAATATTTGCTTCTGCCCCTGAGGTCTGCCTCTTTGCATGAAGACCAGGTATCTTACTCCATTGACATTAGGTTTGTTCTGTAACTTGTATTACACTTTCTTAAAGGTTTGTACACACCCATCCTGTTGAATTCAGGAGTTTCAATGTGAATTTCTCTGACCAGTGAAACATGGGAAAAAATAATGCACATCAATTCCAAGTAAGAATTTTTAGGGTTAGCTCATGTTTACTATGTCCCGTTTCCTTTTGCCACCAGCCTGTCGATGATCAAATACAAGCTACTCTGTCAGCCTGAGCACAGAAATGATGACAACATCAAGTGGAATTAGAGACAAACATGATGGACATTCAGTGCAAGCACAGAGTAAACCTTTGTTGTTTGTTGTTGTAGCTACTAAGATATCACAGTCACTTGTTGCTCCACCATAATTTCATGACCTTACTAATAAGAAAATCTGATCCTGATTTCTGTATTCCAAGGCCTCTGAGAGACAGTCCAGAGACCAATGTGCCATACAGGATTGATGGCTACTTCATCATGACTTCACCCAAACCCCTTGCTCTAAACTACTTCATCCAAATCCATCCCTCCCAGTCTCACAAAATGGAGTCAGGAATGAAAAACACAATTTTTTAGTCTACATACATAACGTTTCCATAGATTCTGTTAAAAAAAAGAAAGAAAGAAAGAGCTAATGAAAATGCTGCCTAGAATCAGACACAGTCCTTAAAAGCAAGCCCCTTTCAGCCAATCAGGCATGAATTCTAATCTACTGGTTACCAGATTTGAAATGTGAGGCATAATATTTCCTGTCTCATATTATTTTCTATCTCTTAAACCATGGTTTACTTATTAGTAAAACAAGGACAACAACAGTATTGTGAGGAGAGGTATTGGAGCAACATCACTCAGAATTAGAGAAATGCAAATCAAAACAATGAGATACACCTCACACTGCTAGGATGTCTACTACCAAAAGACAAGTAATAACAAGTATTGGTGAGGTTGTAGAGAAAGGAGAATCCTTATATACTGTTGATAGGAAGGTAAACGGGTACAGCCTCTAGGGAAAACAGTATGGAGTTTCCTCAAAAAATTTAAAAGAGAACTACCATACGATTCAGCAATTTCACTTCTGGGTAATTAGGCAAGGAAAACTATTTCTAAGAGACATCTGCATAACAGCCAAGACATGGAAATAACTGAAGTGCCCACTGATGGATGAACAGATAAAGATAATGTGATATAAATGACATATATGCACAATTGGATATTATTTAGCTTCCCTGGTGGCTCAGACAGTAAAGCGTCTGTCTACAATGTGGGAGACCTGGGTTCAATCCCTGGGTCTGGAAGATCCCCTGGAGAAGGAAATGGCAATCCACTCCAGTACTATTGCCTGGAAAATCCCATGGACAGAGGAACCTGGTAGGCTACAGTTCACGGGGTTGCAAAGAGTCGGACACAACTGAGTGACTTCACTTTCACTAGCCATAAAAAAGAAGGAAATCCTGCCATTTACAACACAGATGGAACCTGAGAGCATTATGCTAAGTGAAATAAGTCAGATATAGACAAATACTGTATGATCCCATTTATATGTGGTATCCAAAAAAACTGAAATGGAAACAGAGAACAGATTTATAGTTGCCATTGGCGCGGGGGGTGGGGGGGGGGGTGCTGCGGAATGAATCAAGAGGGTCAAAGACACAAACTTTGTTTTTAAGATAAAAAAGTTCTGGGAATTTAATGTACAGCATAGTGACTATAGTTAACAATACTGAAATAAATAGTACTTGAAAGTTGCTAAGGGAGTAGATCTTAAAAGTCTTCATTATAAGAAATAAAGCTTTATAACTATGTGAGGTGGTGGATATTATCTAAACTTATGGTGATAAATAGACTTCCCAGGTGGCACTAATGGTAGAGAATCTGCCTGCAAATGCAGGAGATGCAAGAGATGCAGGTTTGATCCCTGGGTCAGGAAGATTATCTAGAGTAGGAAATCACAACCAGCTCCAGTATTCTTGCCTGAAAATTCCATGGACAGAGGAGCCTGGAGGGCTAGAGTTCATGGGACTGCAGAGAGTAGGACATGACTAACAACGACTAACACACACAGACACACACGGACACACACATTGTGATAAATATATCACAATATATCAAATCATTATGTTGTATACCTTAAACTTACATACTGTGGCATGTTGATGATACCTCAATAAAAATGGAAAAAAAAAATTTTAAAGCTTTAAAATGAAATGAATAGGGGGCGGTCCTAAGATGGCAGAGGAATAGGACGAGGAGACCACTTTCTCCCTCACAAATTCATCAAAAGAACATTTGAACCCTGAGTAAATTCCACAAAACAACTTTTGAATGCTGGCAGAGAACATCAGGTACCCAGAAAAGCAGCCCATTGTCTTCAAAAGGAAGTAGGAAAAAATATAAAAGACAAAAAGAGAGACAAAAGAGGTAGGGACAGAGGTCCATCCCGGGAAGGGAGTCTTAACTGAGTCTGGGAGGACTGGGAGGAAAAATAAATAAATAATTAAAACCCACAGATTATGTGCCCAACGGAAACTCCCCCAGTGGAGAAGCAGCGCAGACACCTGCATCTGCCACTAGCAAGCGGAGGCTGGGCAGGGAGGCGCAGGCTGCATTGCTTAGAATAAGGATCAGGCGTGAATGCCCCGAGGGCAATCTGAGGGACCTAACTTGGGCTAGCAAACCAGACTGTGGGATAGCTACCACACAAAAAGCCCTAACCTAAGACACCGCCACACCCACTCACAGAACAAAAGACTGAGCAGATAGCCGGCTGCACCATCCCCCTCCGGTGACAGGCAGCCAGAGCCAGAAGGGGGCAATCGCGGCCCCAGAGAGGCATTATCTACCAAACTGCAAGCAGGCTTTGTTGCTAACCAAGACTTCTTGGGATTCTGGACAGTCAACATACGCCTGAAAAGGTGCACCAGTTGTACACCCAGACAACCGAGTGGCAGGGAAGGGGAAGGCGATAAGTCGCAGTGACCACGCTAGCCAAACACCTGGTCACCTGAGCTGCTCAGACCTGGGAAGGGCATAAAATGCAGGCCCAACCAAGTCTGCACCTCTGAGGATGACCCAAGTACCTGAAACTGAGCAGCTTAGGCCTGGGAAGTGCATACAACCCAGGGCCGGCCTCAGACAGTTCCTGGCAGAGCAACTTAGAGCCTAAGCAATGTAGACAGGGAAAGCACACATGCCATGAGCGGGGGCAACCCCAGTGTGGCCCAGACATTGTGAGCGCACACCAGTGTTATTTGTTTGCAGCGTCCCTCCCTCCCCACTGCACGACTGAACAAGTGAGCCTAAAAAAGTGTCCACCACCAGCCCCTTGTGTCAGGGTGGAAATTAGACACTGAAGAGACCAGCAAACAGAAGAAGCTAAAACAGAGGGAACCTCCTTGGAAGTGACAGGTGCAATAGATTAAAACCCTGTAGTTAGTACCGCTACATAGGAAGGGGCCTATAGATCTTGAGAAATATAAGCCAGATCAAGGAACTATCTGAAAATGAACTGACCCCACACTACCGACATCAACACTAGAGAAAGTCCTAGATATATTTTTACTATTTTTAGTATCATTCTTTAATTTGTTTTATTTTTAAGTCCTTTATTACTCCTTTTTCATTTTTATACTCTATTACTTTGCAAAAAGAAAAGAGAGACCCTATTTTTTAAAGCAAACTATATATATATTATAATTTTTGTGACTTTGTGTGTTTTTTTTTTAATATTGTATTTTTGAAAATCCAACCTCTACTCTAGATTTTTAACCTCTGATTTTTGGTATTTGTTATCAATTTTGTACCTTTAAGAAACCAATCTTCAGTACCCATTTTTACTTGGGAGCAATATTACTGGCTTGACTGCTCTCTCCCCCTTTGGACTCTCCTTTTTCTCCACCAGGTCGCCTCTATCTCCTCCCTCCCCCTTCTCTTCTCTACCCAACTCTTTGAATCTCTTTATGTGTTCCAGACGGTGGAGAACACTTAGGGAACTGATTACTGGCTGGATCTATCTCTGTCCTTTGGATTCCCCCCTTTATCCTCCTGGCCACCTCTGTCTCCTTCCTTTCTCTTCTCTTCTCTTCTCTTGATTCTACTTCATCTCATCCTGGTCACCTCTATCCCCCTCCTCCCTCTTCTCTTCTGCATGTAACTCTGTGAACCTCTCTGGGTGTCCCTCACTGTGGAGAAACTTTTCATCTTTAATCTAGATGTTTTATCAGTGGTGCTGTATAGATGGAGAAGTCTTGAGGCTACTGTAAAAATAAGACTGAAAACCAAAAGCAGAAGGCTTAAGGCAAAATCCTGAGAACACCAAAAAACTCCTGATTTCAGGGAACATTAATCAACAGGAGCTCATCAAACGCCTTCATACCTACACTGAAACCAAGCACCACCCAAGGGCCAACAAGTTCCAGAGCAAGATATACCATGCAAATTCTCCAGCAACACAGCAACACAGCCCTGAGCTTCAATACACAGGCTGCCCAAAGTCACTCCAAACCCATTGACATCTCATAACTCATTACTGGACACTTCATTGCACTTCAGAGAGAAGAAATCAAGCTCCACCCACCAGAACACCCACACAAGCTTCCCTAACCAGGAAACCTTGACAAGCCACCCATACAACCCCACCCACAGTGAGGAAACTCCACAATAAAGAGAACTCCACAAACTGCCAGAATACAGAAAGGCCACCCCAAACTCAGCAATATAAACAAGATGAAGAGACAGAGGAATATCCAGCAGGTAAAGGAACAGGATAAATGCCCACAAAACCAAACAAAAGAGGACGAGATAGTGAATCTACCTGATAAAGAATTCTGAATAATGATAGTGAAAATGATCCAAAATCTTGAAAACAAAATGGAATCACAGATAAATAGCCTTGAAACAAGGATTGAGAAGATGCAAGAAAGGTTTAACAAGGACCTAGAAGAAATAAAAAAGTCGATATATAATGAATAACGCAATAAATGATATCAAAAACACTCTGGAGGGAACCAACAGTAGAATAACGGAGGCAGAAGACAGGATTAGTTAAATAGAAGACAGAATGGTAGAAATAAATGAATCAGAGAGGAAAAAAGAAAAACAAATTAAAAGAAATGAGGACAACCTCAGAGACCTCTGGGACAATGTTAAATGCCCCAATATTCGAATCATAGAAGTCCCAGAAGAAGAAGACAAAAAGAAAGAACATGAGAAAATACTTGAGGAGATAATAGTTGAAATCTTCCCTAAAATGGGGTAGGAAATAATCACCCAAGTTCAAGAAACCCAGAGAGTCCCAAACAGAACAAACCCAAGGTGAAACACCCCAAGACACATATTAATCAAATTAACAAAGATCAAACACAAAGGACAAATATTAAAAGCAGGAAGGGAAAAACAACAAATAACACACAAGAGGATTCCCATAAGGATAAAAGTTGATCTTTCAATAGAAACTCTTCAGGCCAGGAAGGAACGGCAGGACATACTTAAAGTAATGAAAGAAAATAATCTGCAGCCCAGATTACTGTACCCAGCAAGGATCTCATTCAAGTATGAAGGAGAAATCAAAAGCTTTACAGAGAAGCAAAAGCTGAGAGAATTCAGCACTACCAAACCAGTTCTCCAACAAATACTAAAGGATCTTATCTAGACAGGAAACACAAAAAGGGTGTATAAACCCGAATCCAAAACAATAAAGTAAATGGCAATGGGATCATACTTATCAATAATTACCTTAAACGTAAATGGGTTGAATGCCCCAACCAAAAGACAAAGACTGGCTGAATGGATACAAAAACGAGATCCCTATATATGTTGTCTACAAGAGACCCACCTCAAAACAAGGGACACATACAGACTGAAAGTCAAGGGCTGGAAAAAGATTTTCCATGCAAATAGAGACCAAAAGAAAGCAGGAGTAGCAATACTCATATCAGATAAAATAGACTTTAAGACAAAGGCTGTGAAAAGAGACAAAGAAGGTCACTACATAATGATCAAAGGATCAATCCAAGAAGAAGATATAACAATTATAAATATATACTCAACCAACATAGGAGCACCACAATATGTAAGATAAATGCTAACAAGTATGAAAGGGGAAACTAACAATAACACAATAATAGTGGGAGACTTTAATACCCCACTCACACCTACGGATAGATCAACTAAACAGAAAATTAACAAGGAAACACAAACTTTAAACAATACAATAGACCAGTTAGACCTAATTGATATCTATAGGACATTTCACCCAAAAACAATGAATTTCACCTTTTTCTCAAGCGCACATAGAACCTTCTCCAGGATAGATCACATCCTGGGCCATAAATCTAGCCTTGGGAAATTCAAAAAAATTCAAATCATTCCAAGCATCTTTTCTGACAATGCAGTAAGATTAGATCTCAATTACAGGAGAAAAACTATTAAAAATTCCAACATATGGAGGCTGAAAAACATGCTGCTGAATAACCAACAAATCACAGAAGAAATCAAAAAAGAAATCAAAATATGCATAGAAGTGAATGAAAATGAAAACACAACAACCCAAAACCTGTGGGACACTGTAAAAGCAGTGCTAAGGGGAAGAGTTCATCGCAATACAGGCATACCTCAAGAAACAAGAAAAAAGTCAAATAAATAACCTACCTCTACACCTAAAGCAACTAGAAAAGGAAGAAATGAAGAAACCTAGGGCTAGTAGAAGGAAAGAAATCTTAAAAATTAGGGCAGAAAAATGCAAAAGAAACAAAAGAGACCATAGCAAAAATCAACAAAGCCAAAACCTGGTTCTTTGAGAGGATAAATAAAATTGACAAAGCATTAGCCAGACTCACCAAGAAACAAAGGGAGAAAAATCAAATCAATAAAATTAGAAATGAAAATGGAGAGATCATAACAGACAACACAGAAATACAAAGGATCATAAGAGACTACTATCAGCAATTATATGCCAATAAAATGGACAACTTGGAAGAAATGGACAAATTCTTAGAAAAGTACAACTTTCCAAAACTGAACCAGAAAGAAACAGAAAATCATAACAGACCCATAATAAGCATGGTAATTGAAACTGTTATCAAAAATCTTCCAGCAAACAAAAGCCCAGGTCCAGACGGCTTCACAGCTGAACTCTACCAAAAATTCAAAGAAGAGCTAACACCTATCCTGCTCAAACTCTTCCAGAAAATTGCAGAGGAAGGTAAACTTCCAAACTCATTCTATGAGGCCACCATCACCCTAATACCAAAACCTGACAAAGATCCCACAAAAAAAGAAAACTACAAGCCAATATCACTGATGAACATAGATGCAAAAATCCTTAACAAAATTCAAGCAATCAGAGTCCAACAACACATTGAAAAGATCATACATCATGACCAAGTGGGCTTTATCCCAGGGATGCAAGGATTCTTCAATATCCACAAATCAATCAATGTAATACACCACATTAACAAATTGAAAAATAAAAACCATATGATTATCTCAATAGATGCAGAGAAAGCTTTTGACAAAATTCAACATCCATTTATGATAAAAACTCTCCAAAAAGCAGGAATAGAAGGAACATACCTCAACATAATAAAAGCTATATATGACAAACCCACAGCAAACATTATCCTCAATGGTGAAAAATGAAAGCATTTCCCCTAAAGTCAGGTACAAAACAAGGGTGCCCACTCTCACCACTACTATTCAACATATTTTTGGAAGTTTTGGGCACAACAATCAGAGCAGAAAAACAAATAAAGGAATCCAAATAGGGAAAGAAGAAGTAAAACTCTCCCTGTTTGCAGATGACATGATCCTCTACATAGAAAACCCTAAAGACTCCACCAGAAAATTACCAGAGCTAATCAATGGATATAGTAAAGTTGCAGGATATAAAATCAACACACAGAAATCCCTTGCATTCCTATACACTAACAATGAGAAAATAGAAAGAGAAATTAAGGAAACAATTCCATTCACCATTGCAACGAAAAGAATAAATACTTAGGAATATATCTACCTAAAGAAACAAAAGACATATATATAGAAAACTATAAAACACTGGTGAAAGAAAGCAAAGAGGACACTAATAGATGGAGAAATATACTGTGTTCATGGATCAGAAGAATCAATATAGTGAAAATGAGTATTCTACCCAAAGCAATCTATGGATTCAATGCAATCCCTATCAAGCTACCAATGGTATTTTTCACAGAGCTAGAACAAACACTTTTACAATTTGTATGGAAATACAAAAAACCTCGAATAGCCAAAGCAATCTTGAGAAAGAAGAATGGAACTGGAGGAATCAACCTGCCTGACTTCAGTCTCTACTACAAAGCCACAGTCATCAAGACAGTATGGTACTGGCACAAAGACAGAAATATAGATCAATGGAACAAAATAGAAAGCCCAGAGATAAATCGATGCACCTATGGACACCTCATCTTTGACAAAGGAGGTAAGACTATACAATGGAAAAAAGACAATCTCTTTAACAAGTGGTGC
The DNA here is from genome assembly GCF_003369695.1 of Bos indicus x Bos taurus. Lineage (NCBI taxonomy): Eukaryota > Metazoa > Chordata > Mammalia > Artiodactyla > Bovidae > Bos > Bos indicus x Bos taurus. The sequence goes on along the minus strand of NC_040103.1, from coordinate 20,180,815 downwards.
TGGTAAACTTGTCAACCACTTGTAAAAGAATGAAACTAGAACACTTTCTAACACCACACACAAAAATAAACTCAAAATGGATTAAAGATCTAAACATAAGACCAGAAACTATACAACTCCTAGAGGAGAACATAGGCAAAACACTCTCCAACATAAATCACAGCAGGCTCCTCTATGACCCACCTCCCAGAATATTGGAAATAAAAGCAAAAATAAATAAATGGGACCTAATAAAAATTAAAAAGCTTCTGCACAACAAAGGAACCTATAAGCAAGGTGAAAAGACAGCCTTCAGAATGGGAGAAAATAATAGTAAATGAAGCAACTGACAAAGAATTAATCTCAAAAATATACAAGCAACTCCTGCAGCTCAATTCCAGAAAACTAAATGACCCAATCAAAAAATGGGCCAAAGAACTAAACAAACATTTCTCCAAAGAAAACATACAGATGGCTAACAAACACATGAAAAGATACTCTACATCACTCATTATCAGAGAAATGCAAATCAAAACCACAATGAGGTACCATTTCATGCCAGTGAATGGCTGCTATTCAAAAGTGTACAAGCAATAAATGCTGGAGAGGGTGTGGAGAAAAGGGAACCCTCTTACACTGTTGGTGGGAATGCAAACTAGTATAGCCACTATGGAGAACAGTGTGGAGATTCCTTAAAAAACTGGAAATAGAACTGCCATACGACCCAGCAATCCCACTGCTGGGTGTACACACTGAGGAAACCAGAATTGAAAGAGACACATGTACCCCAATGTTCATCACAGCACTGTTTATAATAGCCAGGACATGGAAACAACCTAGATGTCCATCAGCAGATGAATGGATAAGAAAGCCGTGGTACATATACACAATGGAGTATTACTCAGCCATTAAAAAGAACACATTTGAGTCAGTTCTAATGAGGTGAATGAAACTGGAGCCGATTATACAGAGTCAAGTAAGCCAGAAAGAAAAACGCCAATACAGTATACTAATGCATATATATGGAATTTAGAAAGATGGTAACGATAACCCTGTATGTGAGACAGCAAAAGAGACACAGATGTATAGAACAGTCTTTTGGACTCGTGGGAGAAGGTAAGGGTGGGATGATTTGGGAGAATGGCATTGAAACATGTATATTATCATATGTGAAATGAATCTCCAGTCCAGGTTCGATGCATGATACAGGACACTCGGGGCTGGTGCACTGGGATGACCCAGAGGGATGGTATGGGGAGGGAGGTGGGAGGGGCGGTTCAGGATTGGGAACACGTGTACACCCTTGGTGGATTCGTGTTGATGTATGGCAAAACCAATGCAATATTGTAAAGCAATTAGCCTCCAATTAAAATAAATAAATTTATATTAAAATTTATTTAAAAATAAAATAAAATGGATATCCAATGAGAAAAAAAATAAAATTAAATGAATAAAACATGGATATTGTGGGAATAAAATGAGACAAAGTTCCTAAAAGCTGTGGCCATTACTGTCACACAGTAAAAGCCCTCAACAATTGTTTGTTACTTTTATGAACTAGGCACTGTGAGAGATAAAATGATCACCATCTAACAGGGATGATGAAATATCAGCATAAATAACAATCTTGAAGGAAAAATGTTATAAATGCTTTAAATGCATGACAGATAAAGTGCTATAAAAGAATAAAGGATCAAAGAGAAAATAATTATAACTGGAAATGGAGGGGAAAAAATCAGAGAAGACTTCATGGAAAAGGTAGTGTTTGAATTGGGCCACTTATTACAGATCCTTTAAATATAGATCAACATTCTAAAAGTATTGTCTTCCCATAAGGGAAGCCCAAGAATACTGGAGTGGGTAGTCTATACCTTCTCCAGCAGAACCTCCTGATCCAGGAATCAAACCGGGGTCTCCTGTATTGCAGGTGGATTCTTTACCAACTGAGCTATCAGGGAAGCCTTGATACTCCATACTCAGGAAGTATGGAACAACACTCTATAAATGTCATAGATTTCACTGCAAGAAAATTTTTAATCCTTCAGCAGGAAGTGGGGACTTCCCTGGCTGTCCAGTGGTTAAAAATCCACCTGCCAATGCAAGAGACATGGGTTCAAACACTGGTCCAGGAAGATCCCACAACTAAACCAGTGCATCAAAACTATTAAGCCGGTGCTCTAGAGCCCAGGAACCACAACTACTGAGCCCATGTGCCACTGCTACTGAAGCCTGCATGCCCTAGAGCCCATGCTCCACAACAAAAAAAAAGTCACCACAATGAGAAGCCCATGCATGACAACTAGAGAGTAGACTTCACTCGCCACAGCTAGAGAAAGCCAGTGCACAGCAACAAAGACCCAGAGCAGCAGGTAAAGAAAAGAAAAAGCAGTGAAGTGCAACCTGTCATACTTCCTTCTTTGCATTTAAATATTAGAAAGACTTGAACAAATATATTTGATTTGAGAAATCATCTCAGGCTTTATTCTCCCTTCTCTCCTTTAAGGCTTCTGATTTTCCTCTTGATCATTTTTTACTACATTTTGTGCAAATCTTATATGCTTCTGGTATACGTTTTAAATAAATAAAGTATATCATTTACTTTCCTCCTAATATTTCTTTTGGTGAAGGAAATGGCAACCCACTCCAGTATTCTTGCCTGGAGAATCCCATGGACAGAGGATCCTGGCAGGCTACAGTCCATGGGGTCTCAAAGAATTGGACACAGCTAAGCAACTACCCAACCAGTCCATTCTGAAGGAGATCAGCCCTGGGATTTCTTTGGAGGGAATGATGCTGAAGCTGAAACTCCAGTACTTTGGCCACCTCATGCGAAGAGTTGACTCATTGGAAAAGACTCTGATGCTGGGAGGGATTGGGGGCAGGAGGAGAAGGGGACGACAAAGGATGAGATGGCTGGATGGCATCACTGGCTCGATGGACATGAGTCACCATCTCTGGGAGTTGGTGATGGACAGGGAGGCCTGACGTGCTGCGATTCATGGGGTCCCAAAGAGTCGGACACAACTGAGTGACTGAACTGAACTGAACTGAAGCAACTAACACATACACACACACACACACACACACACACAATCTTTCTTTAATCTTTTATTTTGGTAACTTGTAGCAGGATTGAGAAAGAGATTATTCATTATCGTGTGGCTGACACAGAACTTGATAGAATTGGCAGTAAGAATGATCAAATCAGGTTGGTACCATACACGATGATGTCAGAAATTAGAGTACTAAGTGCTGATTTTCAGCTTAGATTCAATTAGCATAATTTCTCACCTCTACAAAAAAGAAAATCAGTGTAACTGAAAGGCATGTCACTCGTACTCAGCTAAACAGCAGTTTTAAGTTAAATGGCATGTTTTTAGGTTGGGGGAAGTACCTGTAGGAACACCATCTTAGTTCTCTAAAAGGACAGCTATTTTTTTCCAAGTTAAACTAATGAAATAATCTCACATAGTTCAACAACAAAAGAACTTGATCCCTTTAAATAAGAGAAAACTCCAGTTTTCTTTTCTATAGAAAAGTAAGAGAGAAATCAAGAACTTAGAGAAGACTGTGTATAAGAGTAAGTGAAAACTCAAATGTTTTGCATTAACACATCCAGAACAAACACCCATTTCAGAATTCTTCTAAGGGGCATAATTAAATTGATTTTACATCATCTAAGTAAAATAAGCAATACTGTAACATATAGATAGTAAAGCACCACGAGCATTTTTGTCAGTTGATTGAAAAGCAGTTCACATAAAAACATATTATCAGCAAAACAAGAACCCAACAAACTGATTTGTATGAATTGGCCATTTGAAGCTCTGAATTATTAATGTCATTGTGGTCATTGATGCAATGCACTTTCATAAAACCTAAAGAAGGCTAAAGGACATCTAAGAGGCTTTTTAAATCTAAAACAGCCAACCTGCTAATCATATATATAAGTAATTCTTAACAGAGTGCCAAAATAATACATCCTTACCAAAATTTATCAAAATTAAACTGTCATTCAAAATAAGAAAGAATTGCACAGAAAGCTTCCTGTTCATTAAAACACAGTGTGTTTTCTGTATAACAAGAAACTGTTCTCTTGTAAAAAGAAATTGGACAGCAGTGCACTGATGACTTGTGGCTCATTTTTTCAGAAATTTTAATAGAAAATGGTACATTTTTCTTATATAACTTAAGATTTGCAGTAATATAATACCATGTCCATTTCATAATTCACCTTTGCTAATACTTGTTTATATAGACAAATAGAAAATAAAAAGGGAAGTGAAATACATAAAGAAGGAAATCATGAATATGCCTATCTCCCAAAGAAAACTGTTTTGATCTTTGGTTTATTTTCCCTGATTTATTAGTATCATCATACATACTGTTTTATAAGCTACTTAAACCATGTTCACTAAAATGTATTTTATGAGCTGTTTCCATATCATTACATCATCATTTTCCTCTACTATATGGAAATCTATTATTTAAATTTAACATAATATAGTCAATGAATCTTTTAAAAATATATCTTGGACACTTCACTGGCTTCTCTGACTATCATAGCACAATTATTTTTCCATATGTAACTGCTTCCTTCTGATAATTTCCTCTAAGTGGAATTTTCTCCATCAAAGAGAAAGCACCTATTTAAGGCTTTGACACAATTTACCAATTGGCCTAAAAAGGCTATACCAATTTACACCTTACTAGCAATAAAAGAAAGCATTGTCCTTCCTTTGTGCTGTCTAGCACTGGATATTATTATTATTCCTTTTTAAATCTTGGATCTTATAACACTTGGGTTTTAATTTATGAGTAAGTCTTTCTCACCTAAAGCTTAGGTGGATCTGTACATGAAGTTTATCCAAGAACTCTCTCCAACCTAGTAGCTTACAGTGCAAAAAGTATTTTTCACGAGTGAGAATGCAAGTACCAGTCAATGCCTTTCATCATAAGCTTACTGACTTGACATTACTGCTAAGTTGCCTAACTCATTCCTGGGATATCTGAATACACAGCATATTCCCTATAGTTTGAATAGATTACTAGCCAAATTTCTGTTCTTCCAGGCCCCTAGGGTAAATTGCTGCTTCACAGAACTAAACGATACCCAAGTATCTATAACTTACTTAGCAGTATCCTGATGTCAGAAGGTTAAAGCACTCCACAATAAAGTGCTGTAAATGAAGAATCTTATTCACTCCTGTGATTTGGAAGAGAAGAACTTAACCTTTATGTTTAAGTACTTCTGATGCATAAATTAAAATGAAACCGGTTACAATTATAAATGAGCACTATTGAATATAAATTGTGAATGTCAGGGCTGAAAACCATTTAAATCAACTATGAATATTTCCATCCTTCTAAAGGTATTAACTAAACCCTTTCTTTACCATGATTAGAGGTCATCAAGCAAGCAGATCTAGCTTGATTCTATAATTCTACAACAACAAAAAGCCCCACTAGATTTTTTGTGACAACGAAGATAGGAAATGGGAAGTATGCCCTTTAAATACCAACTCCTAATTGCAAAGATGTGAATATGCAGATCTAATGACATACATTTAAAGATTAGGTATTAATTGAGTCTGCCTGATATAAATTGCACAATCAATTCTTTTATTAGAAGTGATCATCACTTTCCATTTTGGCACTTGGTAATAACTGACAAAATACCACAGGTTCTCCCTTGCTCTGAGATTTCCCAAGATGACATTACAGCTTGCACAGATTAAATATCTTTGTCCTGCACTCTACAGCCATCAGATTATGTGCTAATACTTTACTTGAAAGAAATGAAAAAGTGATCAAATTAATCTGACCTCTTAATCACTGGGCTTTTAAATAGACCCAGGGATACACATCCGAAATGACTAACAGGCAGTAAGAAATGATCAGATGGCAGAACAGGCTCTTTCATATATAAATTACAGATTTTTTTTTTTTTGGAGACTTGCACATCTTTGTTTCTGCTTCACTGATACCATACACAAGCATCTGAGAATTCTTGGCATCCTTCTACACTCTCCAATACCTGTTCTTACAGTGAATTTTGGATACCAACTGTGATGGTTAATTCTATATGTCAACTTGACAGGGCTAAGCAATGCTGGTAAATGCTGGTAAAACATTATTTCTGGGTGAGTCTGTAAAAGTGGTTCTGAAAGAGATAAGCACTTTAATTGGTGAACTGAGGAGAGCAGAGAGCCCACTCCAAAGTAGATGGGCAGCATCCACTCTATCAAGGGCCCAAAGAGGACAAACAGGAGGAGGGGGAACAAATTCATCTTCTCTCTGACTCTCTCCTGCCCTCCAACATTGGCAATCCTGATTCTTGGTCCTTGGGACTTAGATTTAATTATGCCAATAGTTTGCCTGCTTATCCAGCTTGCAAACAGCAGACTATAGATCTTCTTAGCTTCCATAGTCATATGAGCCAATTCCTAAAGTAATTATCTCTCTAGGATAGATGGATACATGCATACATAGATACATAGAAAGACATAGAGAGAGATCCTATTGAGATGTTGATATATCACATAGAGAGAGAGAGGACAGAAACAGACATAGACATAGATCCTATCGATTCTGTTTCTCTGGAAAATCCTATCCTAACATACAGACTTATTCTCAGTTCAGCATAATATACTCTACCTTACAAGGAGGAAAGAACATTCATTATAGATAGTCATTCTGTGGGGCAAGGTGCAGTAGAAGATGCAAAAATGCACAAGAACATCTGGAACTTGACAGATCTGAATTTTAATTTTGGCTCTGAAATCTATTAGCGGTAATTCCAGAAAGCTACCTCACCCCCTCAAACCTCATGTTCTGGTCTGTGAAGTCAGAAAGCAAGCACACCACATGATGGAATGACTAAATGAGATAGTTTATGTAAAACATTTCAGGCACAGAAAGGGTGTGCTAGTGACACCTCCACCTTTGTGGTCCTCAAGGAGCTTCGATCTGAGGCGGGGGGGGGGGGATGCTGGAGAGAAAAGCTGGGAAATAAGACACGTTCTTAAGTAAATATGGCTGTAATTGAGCTCAAATTACACTCAGATGAGCAAAGAACAAAGAATCTTTGTTTTCTCTGATGATCCCCACAAGTCTCCTACCCATCAGGGTAACAAGGAAAAAAGGGAAATGAAAGCTAAACTTGATCATTTACAGTGTGCCAATCCCTTCAGGCTTAATTTGTGTCTTTGAATGACTTGGTCTCTTTAAAACAGATACTTCCCTTTTACCTGCCATTCTTCTCCTCACCATGACATGAGAGTCGGGTCCACATGACTTCATGGTGGTGGAGGGGAGGTGGTTGCCTCAGAGCCTTCCCAGGTCCTTCAGATCTTTGCTAGTCTCTGCTTCAGAGTACTGGTCTACACTGCCTCCTGGATCACTAAGACATGATCAGACCCTTATGGTCATTTGAGCACTTTAGTGGCATCCACTCACCTTTAGAGTCCTTATTGCTATCATTTGACTCAGTCACGAAGTGTCCTTATCAGTAGCCTCTTGTTCTGACTCCAGACCTCAACTGGTTCAGCATTTCTTGGTCCACAAGTTTCCTCAATGGAATGTATGGACTTTCTGTCCATTTGCACCCTCTTCACATGTCATCACCTATAATGAAAAGGAGATCTTTTTTGGGTGTTAGTTCTAGAAGGCCTTATAGGTCTTCATAGAACCGTTCAACTTAAGTTTCTTCAGCATTACTGGTCAGACTTGGATTACCGTGATACTGAATGTTTTGCCTTGAAAACGAACAGAGAACATTCTGTTGTTTTTGAGATTACATCCAAGTACAGAATTTCAGACTCTTTTGTTGACTATGATAGCTACTCCATTTCTTCCAAGGGATTCTTGCCCACAGTAGTAGATATAATGGTCATCTGAGTAAAATTCCCCTATTCCAGTCCATTTTAGTTCGCTGATTCCTAAAATGTCAGTGTTCACTCTTGCCATCTCCTGTTTGACCACTTCCAATTTGCCTTGATTCATGGACCTAGCATTACAGGTTCCTATGCAATATTTCTCTTTACAGCATTAGACTTTACTTCCAGTCACATCCACAACCGTGTGTTGTTTTTGCTTTGGCTCCATCTCTTCATTCTTTCTGGAGTTATTTCTCCACTGATCAGTAGTATATTAGGCAGCTACCAACCTGGGGAGTTCATCTTTCACCGTGCTATCTTTTTGCCTTTCCATACTGTCCTTTTTTATTATAGGGGCTGCTGCTGCTGCTGCTGCTAAGTCGCTTCAGTTGTGTCCGACTCTGTGCGACTCTGTGGACTGCAGCCTACCAGGCTTCTCCATCCATGGGATTCTCCAGGCAAGAACACTGGAGTGGGTTGCCATTTCCTTCTCCAATGCATGAAAGTGGAAAGTGAAAGTGAAGTTGCTCAGTTATGTCTGACTCTTAGCGACCCGTTGGACTGCAGCCTACCAGGCTCCTCCATCCGTGGGATTTTACAGGCAACAGTACTGGAGTGTGCAGGAATGCAAAAGTAGGAAGACAAGAAATACCTGGAGTAACAGGCAAATTTGGCATTGGAGTAGAAAATGAAGCAGGGTAAAGGCTAATAGAGTTTCTCCAAGAGAATGCACTTGTCATAGCAAACACCCTCTGACCATTACACAACAGAAGACTCTACACATGGATATCACAAGATGGTCAATATAGAAATCAGACTGACTATATTCTTTGCAGCCAAAGGTGGAGAAGCTCTATACAGTCAGAAAAAATAAGATCAGGAGCTGTCTGTGGCTCAGATCATGAACTGTTTATTGCCAAATTCAGACTTAAATTGAAGAAAGTAGGGAAACCACTAGAGCACTCATTTCAGTTCAGTTCAGTCGCTCAGTCGTGTCCAACTCTTTGCAACCCCATGAATCGCAGCACGCCAGGCCTCCCTGTCCATCACCAACTTCACTCAAACTCACATCCATCGAGTTGGTGATGCCATCCAGCCATCTCATCCTCTGTCATCCCCTTCTCCTCCTGACCCCAATCCCTCCTGGCATCAGAGTCTTTTCCAATGAGTCAACTCTTCGCATGAGGTAGCCAAAGTATTGGAGTTTCAGCTTCAGCATCAGTCCTTCCAATGAACACCCAGGACTGATCTCCTTTAGGATGGACTGGTTGGATCTCCTTGAAGTCCAAGGGACTCTCAGGAATCTTCTCCAACACCACAGTTCAAAAGCATCAATTCTTCGGCGCTCAGCCTTCTTCACAGTCCAACTCTCACATCCATACATGACCACTGGAAAAACCATAGCCTTGACTAGACAGACCTTTGTTGGCAAAGTAACGTCTCTACTTTTGAATATGTTATCTAGGTTGGTCATAACTTTCCTTCCAAGGAGTAAGCGTCTTTTGATTTCATGGCTGCAATCACCATCTGCAGTGATTTTGGAGCCCCCCAAAAAATAAATTCTGACACTGTTTCCACTGTTTCCCCATCTATTTCCTATGAAGTGATGGGACCAGATGCCATGACCACTCAGGTATGACCTAAATCAAATCCCTTACAATTATACAGTGGAAGTGACAAATAGAGTCAAGGGATTAGATGTGATAGACAGAGTGCTTGAAGAACTATGGACGGTGGTTCGTGACATTGTACAGGAGGCAGCTACCAAGATCGTGCCCAAGAAAAAGAAAGGCAAAATGGTTGTCTGAGGAGGCCTTAGAAATAGCTGTGCAAAGAAGAGAAGCAAAAGGCAAAGGAGAAAGGAAAGATATACCCATTTGAATGCAGAGTTCCAAAGAATAGCAAGGAGAGATAAGAAAGCCTTCCTCAGCGATCAATGCAAAGAAATAAAGGAAAACAATAGAATGGGAAAAACTATAGATCTCTTCAAGAAAATTAGAGATACCAAGGGAACATTTCATGCAAAGATGGGCACAATAAAGTACAGAAATGGTATGGACCTAACAGAAGCAGAAGATATTAAGAAGAGGTGGCAAGAATACACAGAAGAACTATACAAAGAAGACCTTCATGACCCAGATAATCATGATGGTGTGATCACTGACCTAGAGCCAGACATCCTGGAATGTGAAGTCAAGTGGGCCTTAGAAAGCATCACTACGAACAAAGCTAGTGGAGGTGATGAAATTCCAGTTGAGCTCTTGCAAATCCTAAAGATGATGCTGGGAAAGTGCTACACTCAATGTGCTAGCAAATTTGAAAAGCTCAGCAATGGCCACAGGACTGAAAAAAGTCAGTTTTTATTCCAATCCGAAAGAAAGGCAATGCCAAAGAATGCTCAAACTACTGCACAATTGCACTCATCTCACACGCTAGCAAAGTAATGTTCAAAATTCTCCAAGTGAGGCTTCAACAGTATGTGAACCATGAGCTTCCAGATGTTCAAGCTGGATTTAGAAAAGGCAAAGGAACAAGAGATCAAATTGCCAACATCCATTGGATCATCAAAAAAGCAAGAGAGTCCCAGAAAAACATCTACTTCTGCTTTATTGACTATGCCAAAACCTTTGGCTGTGTGGATCACAACAAACTGTGGAAAATTCTGAAAGAGGTGGGACTACCAGACCACCTGACCTGCCTCTTGAGAAATCTGTATGCAGGTCAGAAAGCAACAGAACTGGACATGGAACAACATACTGGTTCCAAATAGGGAAAGGAGTACGTCAAGGCTGTATATTGTCTCCGTGCTTATTTAACTTATATGCAGAGTACATCATGAGAAACGCTGGTCTGGATGAAGCACAAGCTGGAATCAAGATTGCCGGGAGAAATGTCAATAACCTCAGATATGCAGATGACACCACCCTTACAGCAGAAAGCAAAGAATAACTAAAGAGCCTCTTGATGAAAGTGAAAGAGGAGCGTGAAAAGGTTGGTTTAAAACTCAACATTCAGAAAACTAAGATCATGGCATCTGGACCCATCATTTCATGGCAAATAGACGGGGAAACAATGAAAACAGCGACAGACTTTATTTTGGGGGCTCCAAAATCACTGCCAATGGTGACTGCAGCCATGAAATTAAAAGATGCTTGCTCCTTGGAAGAAAAGTTATGACCAACCTGATAGTATATTAAAAAGTAGAGACATTATTTTGCCAACAAAAGTCCACCCAGTCAAAGCTATGGTTTTTCCAGTGGTCATGTATGGATGTGAGAGTTGGACTATAAAGAAAGCTGAGTGCCAAAGAACTGATGCTTTTGAACTGTGGTGTTGGAGAAGACTCTTGAGAGTCCCTCAGACTGCAAGGAGATCCAACCAGTCCATCCTAAAGGAAATCAGTCCTGAATGTTCATTGGAAGGACAGATGCAGAAGCTGAAATTCCAATATTTTGGCCACTTGATGCGAAGAACTGACTCATTGGAAAAGATCCTGATGCTGGGAAAGATTGAAGGCAGGAGGAGAAGGGGACGACAGAGGATGAGGTGGTTGGATTGCATCACTGACTCATGGACATGAGTTTGAGTAACCTCTGGGAATTGGTGATGGACAGGGAAGCCTGGAGTGCTATAGTCCATGGGGTCGCAAAGAGTTGGAGACGACTGAGCAACTGAACTGGACTGAACTGAACACATGTCATGGGGATCCAGTAGCCTCAGCTCAGGCTTATCTGCATAGCTCACTCCCTCTGCCAGTGTGTTCTGCCCTCTGAAAGGCATGAAGTACATGGCCAGTAGGAGGCTTCCCCTTGGAGTTGGGAAGGAATGCCAACAGTCCATTCCTGCCCAGTGACTCAGCATCCATAATGTTCTCAGGAATCTTCATAAACTCCTTTGGATGTTATTACCCTCTCTCTGTACCCCTTACCCTCCTAGGATTCTAGCCTGAGAAGGAGAAGACAAGGTGACCCAAGTCTGACCTCAGTGTGCTACCTCTAATCTCTCTCTCTTCTCTTTCCAAAATCAGGATAGAGGAATCCGGCTTTTCTTGCATCATCCTGTTTGGTAGGATCTCTTTTACATCAGGAGAAGGGGACGAGAGAGGATGTGATGGTTGGATGATATCACTAACTTGATGGACATGAGTTTGATCAAGCTCCAGCAGTTAGTGATGGACAGGGATGCCTGGTGTGCTGCTGTCCATGGGGTTGCAAAGAATTGGACTCGACAGAGCAACTGAACTGAACTAAACTTCCTTCTTCCCTTTCTTTGGGAACTTAATAGTAGATAGGATAAAGGGAGAGAAGCTGATCTGCCAATAAGGGAATGTAAGCCAGAAGCTATTTAGAAAATAGTTTCATGTTGGAGTAGTAATAATAATAAAAAGTATAATGTGATAAGTGTGGTATGATAAACATAAATCTAGAGTTCAGAAATCAGCAGTAATTTTTGGCACATTACAAACTGCAAATATTATATCACAGGTAACCAGACACATAGAGTCTATCTCTGTCCATCTTCGAAAATATGTCCCATTCAGAAAGCCCCAAGCTCTAGATACTCATTTTGCACACCTTTAAGCCCAAATACGCCCTGGCCCAGATCCACTTCTGGTTGTGTGGTTTAACTGTGGTTACCAAATAGTGATTTCTTACAAACTGAAGGTTTGTAGCAACTGTGTCCAGCAAGTCTATAGGCACCATTTTTCCAACAATATAATTTTTTCATTAAGACATATACCTTGTTTTTTTTAGACATAATGCTATTACATACTTAACAGACTACAGTATAGTGTAGAAATAACTTTTATATGCATTGGGAAACCCAAAAATTGTGTGACTCACTCTATTGCAATACTCACTTTATTGCAGTGGTCTGAAACCAAACCTGCAGTATCTCTGAGGTGTGACTGCATTGTGAAGAATCACATTTGTCCTAATCTGCTTCTACCTCTGGTCACGGTCTCTATTTTCTAGAATCACCATGCAATTCCAATTCAGGAAAGAGTAGCTCTTGTCTGCAAACTCAGATCCTACAGTAACCCAGTAACTAGCCACAGCGATGAATAGCTTTTTTCCTGTCCATAAGATTCTTGACTCTGTTCACTTTTCCCTTTACCCAGCTATCTTCAGCCTCCAGTAGTTGCCTGTGTTCCTCTTTACATCTAATAAGCCTGAATTTGTAATAATTCTCTCTATAATTAGATGAAGGTTGATACTGTTTTGACAAGAGAAATTCAACAACAGCTACAATATTTCACCATTCATCCCTTCATTCAACAAATATTTATTAAGAGACTACTCTAGGCCAGGCACTGTTTTGGGTGGTTAATAATATCCTAACCTTTCTGGGCTTATTCTCTTGTAGGCAGAAGAGTAACTTATTTCTATGCTTATCCAAATAAAACCTTTTAAGTAGGAATGTTATGCTAGAAACTAGGTGGTGTTTTTTGTTTTTTATCTATACAATTTAATTGTGACAAGTAACCACATTTCAGAATTCTGATTTTTCTCTTTACTGTATTTAAGTATTTAATTATACAGTAAGAATACTGACTTATGTATCACTTTCTGCTTAAATTAAGGTCTCTGGGGTAACTTAGTAGAAAACATTTATTGAAAACAGGATGAAGGTATCAGTTCAGTTCAGTCACTCAGTCGAGTCCGACTCTTTGCAACCCCATGAATCGCAGCATGCCAGGCTTCCCTGTCGATCACCAAATCCCAGAGTTCACTGAGACTCACGTCCATCAAGTCAGTGATGCCCTCCAGCCATCTCATCCTCTGTCGTCCCCTTCTCCTCCTGCCCCCAATCCCTCCCAGCATCAGAGCCTTTTCCAATGAGTTAACTCTTCACATGAGGTGGCCAAAGTACTGGAGTTTCAGCTTTAGCATCATTCCTTCCAAAGAAATCCCAGGGCTGATCTCCTTCAGAATGGACTGGTTGGATCTCCCTGCGGTCCAAGGAACTCTCAAGAGTCTTCTCCAACAACACAATTCAAAAGCATCAATTCTTCGGCACTCAGCCTTCTTCACAGTCCAACTCTCACATCCATACATGACCACTGGAAAAACCATAGCCTTGACTAGATGGACCTTTGTTGGCAAAGTAATGTCTCTGCTTTTGAATATGCTATCTAGGTTGGTCATAACTTTCCTCCCAAGCAGTAAGCGTCTTTTAATTTCATGGCTGCAGTCATCATCTGCAGTGATTTTGGAGCCCAGAAAAATAAAGTCTGACACTGTTTCCACTGTTTCCCCATCTATTTCCCATGAAGTGATGGAACTGGATGCCATGATCTTCCTTTTCTGAATGTTGAGCTTTAAGCCAACTTTTTCACTCTCTACTTTCACTTTCCTCAAGAGGCTTTTTAGTTCTTCTCCACTTTTTGCCATAAGGGTGGTGTCATCTGCATATCTGAGGTTATTGACATTTCTTCCGGCAATCTTGATTCCAGCTTGTGTTTCTTCCAGTCCAGCGCTTCTCATGATGTACTCTGCATATAAGTTAAATAAGCACAGTGACAATACACAGCCTTGGTGGATTCCTTTCCTGATTTGCAACCAGTCTGTTGTTTCATGTCCAGTTCTAACTGTTGCTTCCTGACCTGCATACAGATTTCTCAAGAGGCAGGTCAGGTGGTCTGGTATTCCCATCTCTTTCAGAATTTCCCACAGTTTCTTGTGATCCACACAGTCAAAGGCTTTGGCATAGTCAATAAAGCAGAAATAGATGTTTTTCTGGGACTCTTGCTTTTTCCATGATCCAGCGGATGTTGGCAATTTGATCTCTGGTTCCTCTGCCTTTTCTAAAACCAGCTTGAACATCAGGAAGTTCACAGTTCACGTGTTGCTGAAGCCTGGCTTGGAGAATTTTGAGCATTACTTTACTAGCGTGTGAGATGAGTGCAATTGTGTAGTAGTTTGAGCATTCTTTGGCATTGCCTTTCTTTGGGATTGGAATGAAAACTGACCTTTTCCAGTCCTGTGGCCACTGCTGAGTTTTCCAAATGTGCTGGCATACTGAGTGCAGCACTTTTACAGCATCATCTTTCAGGATTTGAAATAGCTCAACTGGAATTCCATCACCTCCACTAGCTTTGTTTGTAGTGATGCTTTCTAAGGCCCACTTGACTTCACATTCCAGGATGTCTGGCTCTAGGTCAGTGATCACACCATCATGATTATCTGGGTCATGAAGATCTTTGTTGTACGATTCTTCTGTGTATTATTGCCACCTCTTCTTGATATCTTCTGCTTCTGTTAGGTCCATACAATTTCTGTCCTTTATCGAGCCCATCTTTGCATGACATGTTCCCTTGGTATCTCTAATTTTCTTGAAGAGATCCCTAGTCTTTCCCATTCTGGTGTTTTCCTCTATTTCTTTGCATTGATCGCTGAGGAAGGCTTTCTTATCTCTTCTTGCTATTCTTTGAAACTCTGCATTCAGATGCTTATATCTTTCCTTTTCTCCTTTGCTTTTCACTTCTCTTATTTTCACAGCTATTTGTAAGGCCTCCCCAGACAGCCATTTTGTTTTTTTGCATTTCTTTTCCATGGGGATGGTCTTGATCCCTGTCTCCTGTACAATGTCACAAACCTCATTCCATAGTTCATCAGGCACTCTATCTATCAGATCTAGGCCCTTAAATCTATTTCTCACTGTATAATCATAAGGGATTTGATTTAGGTCATACCTGAATGGTTTAGTGGTTTTCCCTAATTTCTTCAATTTAAGTCTGAATTTGGTAATAATGAAGGTATAATTATGCCTATATTCTATAGGCAATCAAAGACTAAGAGGGAGACCAGTATTTACTTTTATTTTCAACTGTTTAAAATTCTTGACAGAAAAAAAATGGAAACTTTCCTCCAAACATCAGTATTAAAGTAAGCATGCTCTCTTTCACCACTAGTATTCAATATTTTCCTGGAAATTCTAGCCAGAGAAATTAGATTAAAAAAAAATAAAAGAAGAATTGAAAAAGAAGAAATAAAACCATCTCTATTCACAGATGACTTGATCCTCTTGATCCTACATAGACAGACCCCTGAAGAATGCACAAGAAGCTATCTGTACTAATGAACAAAGTCAGCAAAATTACAAGGTATAAGATCAATACACAAAAATCCATTGTGTTTCTATACATCTGAACAATTTGAAAGAACTGAAGGAGGCAATTCTATTTATAGTAGGAATAAATCCTTCCTGGTTTCCCTGGTGGCTCAGAGGTTAAAGCGTCTGCCTGCAATGCTGGAGACCTGGGCTCGATCCCTTGGTTGGAAAGATCCCCTGGAGAAGGAAATGGCACTCCAGTATTCTTACCTGGAAAATCCCATGGATAGAGAAGCCTGGTGGGCTGCAGTCCATGGGGTTGCAAAGAGTCGGACACAACTGAACAATGTCACTTCTTCACTTCAACCTTTCTGGAGCGTACTTTCTAGTACAAACAATAAATAAGCAGATAAATGATTGACTGGTTGATAGATGATTAGGCAGCTCTCAGTGCCATAATGGAAAATAAGGAGAAAGACTGACAGGGTCAGGATGGAGGTGTTACTTTGTTCTGGACAGGATAGTCTTGGAAGACCTTTATGATAAGGGACATTGAGCAGAGGCTTTAAAAGATAAGAGAACAAGTCAAGTGATTATCTTGGGGAACAACACACTGGCAAAGCAGGAACAGTTGCCAAGAGTTTGAGGAGGAAAAGCTTTGGTATGTTCTAGAAATGGAAAGAGTATCAATATATCTAGAGCAGGAGGAAGAAGCAGGAAGAGAGGAAGGACATACAGTCAGAGAGGTAATGAGGGGGAGACCACGTCAGTTCTCAAAGGCTGTGGTAAGGATATTATTCCAAGTTACCTGTCCATTTGGAAAGTTTTGAGAGGATTTGACTTATATGTTTTTAAAAAATTAGTTTCTGAGCTGAAAATAGACAATCAAGAGGCTAAGAGTGTAAACAAAAAGGCAATTAAGAGGCAGGACTGGAACTGTCCAGGCAAGATACGTTGGGTGGGACTTGGGCAGAAGTAGAGGACAGAGGCAAAGTATTTGTTGACCTGGAATGTGATCAAAAGAGAGAAATCAAAAGTGACTTCTGGGTTTTCAGCCTGAGCAACTAGAGGAGTGAATTGTCATTTACCAAGAGGGAAAGCTAGAGAGAAGTTGGTTGGGAAATTCACTTTTTAAGATATTTTAATTTATGATATTAAAAAATGGAGACATTACTTTGCTGACAAAAGTCTGTATAATTAAAGTTATGGTTTTTCCAGTAGTCATGTATGAATGTGAGAGCTGGACCATAAAGAAGGCTGAGCCTCAAAGAATTGATGCTTTCGAACTGCGGTGCTGGAGAAGACTCTTGAGAGTCCCTTGGACTGCAAGGAGATCAAACCAGTCAATCTTAAAGGAAATCAATCCTGAATATTCATTGGAAGGACTGATGCTGAAGCTGAAGCTCCAATACTTTGGCCACCTGATGTGAAGAGCCAACTCATTAGAAAAGACCCCGCTTCTGGGAAAGATTGAAGGCAGGAGGAGAAAGGGACGACAGAGGATGAGATGGTTGGATGGCATCACTGACTCATGGACATGAGTTTGAGTAAGCTCTGGGAGTTGGTGATGGACAGGAAAGCCTGATATGCTGCAGTCCATGGGGTGGCAAAGAGTCGGACACAACTGAGCAAACTGAACAACAACTGCTCTCCCTGGTGGCTCAGATGGTAAAGAATCCACCTTCAGTGCAGGAGACCTGGGTTTGATCCCTAGGTCGGGAAGATCCCCTAGGGAAGGAAATGGCTACCCACTCCAGTATTCTTGCCCAGAGAATCCCATGGACAGAGGAGCCTGGTGGGCTACAGTCCATGGGGTTCCAAAGAGCCAGTCATGACTGAGCAACTAAGCACGCACGCACCACTCTCCAAGGCACTACTATTGAATAGATATACTATGAGTCCTTCCTTCTAACATTTACATCTGTGTAATCCCCCTCTCCTTGATTATGGACTGGACCTAGTGATATGCTTATAATAAATAAAATATTACAAAAGAAATTCTGAGGTTAAGTTATAAAAGACAGATTTTTATCTTGCTAACCTTCTCTCTCTAGTGCTCCTTACATGCTTCCCTTGATGAAGAGGGTCACTTGGCAAAGAACTGAAAGTGACCTCTAGCCAACCAGTCAATGAAGAACTAAGACTCTCAGTCCAGCCGTCCTTGAGTAAACAATTCATTCAATAACTGTTTGAGTTAACTTGAAAGCAGATCCTTCCCCAGTCGAATTTTCAGGTAAGACCATAAATCTGAGATCCACACTTTGATTGCAGTTTCTGAGAGACTATGAACCAGAGGACCCAATGAAGCCATAACTAGATTCCTGATCCATAGAAACTATGAAATGCTGTGTGTGTGTGTGTGTGTGTGTGTGTGTTTTAAGCCACTAAATTTTGGGTCATTTGTTACTCAGAAATAGATGGCAAACACATTAGGAAAATAAGATAATACAGAAATCATCATAGTACAAATCACCATTTACTGAGGTTCCCTTCTTCTCCCCCTGTTTTGGGAGTCTATGAAAAGCACTTAGCATGAATTATATTGTCCTTGAGTTAACTTTCCTCTGGGATAGCTACAGTTTGAGTCTTATCTAAAATTAAAGAAAGAAAACAATTAGTGAACAAGTCAGAAAAAATTTTTTGGATAAAAAGACTCTCCTGTCACCTCTGAATTAACACTGCAGAAGATAGCCAAAGATTCTGGTCCTGGTTTAAGTACTTTAAATCATCTCATTTGTTTTGAAACTCCTCTTTTCTCTCCTGCTGACTTTTTAGCAATTCTATCCCCACCTTAGTGACATAACTCTAATTTAAACTTCTTTCAAAACCCATTATGATTTCTGCTTCACTGCCCTTGAATGCTGTTGAATTAAGACACCAGCATAATTAATGGACCGCCTTACTAACACTATTTCTTCTTCACATCACTGAGGATGTGATGTCCAGTCACATTTCCTTTGGAAATTAAGACTGCTATCAGAATTCACTGTCATTTATAAATTAGTTAAGAAATAACAAACAGACAGACATACAGAAATAGTTAAAAATATTTGTTCACATAATAGGCTTTAAATAGTTTCCTTTAAAAAATATTTAAATGGGCTGTGATGATTAACTTTATGTGTCAACTTGACTGGGCTAAGGGGTGACCAAATAGCTGGTATTTCTGGGTGTGTCTGAGAGGGTATTTCCAGAAGAGATTAACTACAACAAATAACCAAAAACTTGGTAGCTTAAAACATCAGAAATTTATTTTCTCACAATTCTGAAGGCCAGAAGTCTGTAATCAAGGTGTCAGCAGGGTAACACTGTACTCCTGTAGGAAGTTTTAGGGGAGAATCTGTTCTCTGCTTCCTTCCACTTCTGATGACTACAGATTTCCCTTAGCTTACAGACACATCACTCCAGTCTCTGCCTCCATCTTTACCCTACCTTCTCCTCTGTGTGCCTAAGGCTTCTTTAATGTCATTCTCCAATCTCCCTCTTCTTCTCTCTTATAAAAACATCATTCAGTAAAGCCTACCCAGTACCTAAGGTGATCATCTCATCTCAAGATCCTTAACCACATCTGCAAAGACATTTTTTTCCAAAATAAGATAATATTTACAGGTTCCAGGGATTAGGATGTATGCGTGTACATACATCCTAGGATGTATGTGTGTACATACATATATACATATATATATACACATACATCCTGGGGCCATTATTCAGCCCACATACTGTGGTCTTAATCTACCTGAGCTGGACCTGGAAAAACAACTCTACTTAAAGTAAGGATCCCTATAGCATGACCCAATCTGACCAAAAAAACAAAAAAGCAGGAGGGTAGATTAGAAAAAGAGCACCCAGGGGCCAAAAAGTGACAAGAAAGTTTACTGTCTACTCCAGGCTATTGGCAGGGAAAAAATAAAAGCTTCCTAAGAGAAATATGAAAAATAGAAATGCCAGGGGTATATACCACATGTGGGTGTGATATACAAATGTATGCTTAGCAGATGGATGAATTTCAAGCCTGGAAGTTGACACAATTCTTTCAGAACCCATGAAAACCCTAGGTCACTACAGAAGCAAGTGTAAAATCACTTTCTAAGGGCACATCCACAAGACAGGGAACACGGAAATTGTTTTACTTTAAGGAAACTGGAAGACCTAGGTTCTAGTAGGAAATATATACCTGATCTGAGATATTTCTAAGCAGTGTGGGTCCTGGTTCCCATCTTTTATAGCAGACGGTCTACCATTCCCCCAGGAAAGGCACTTCAGGAATACCATGAAAAATCAGAAGGCTATGATCATTTACAGATATACAAATAAATATACATAATGCATAAAATAAACAAATATCCCTACACATTTTTTTTTTGTCCAACACATACAACTGAAAAAAAGTTGAAACCTTCTTCTGAATAACTTATCTAGTTTGGATACATCCAGACAAGATTTTTCTGTGCCATAGGAAGCAAGGACAGAAATATAAATGTGAGCATTTGTCACCTTTAAACATGGAATGAAAAATTTTTTAATATTTAGAAACTCACTGACATTCTGCCTAGAAAGTCATCTCAAAATACCCTTTAAAAAGTGAATGTGTAATGGAAATTTTGAGTTTCCTATTCACTGCCTCATGCCACCATGTTTCCTTACTTTTGAAAAATCAATAGAGGCTATTAATCATTTCTCTCAAATACCCAGGAACTTCAGATGCTTTAAAGGTGAACTGCAAAAGTTTAGGAGGGGTATTCAAGGAAGAATGCGACTGGCATTGTTAAAAAAAAAAAAAAAACTACCCCATGAGTTACAGATAATCCCAGGCATTGTTAGTTATTAAGTGATTATGGTCATGTTTCCTGGGGCTCCAGGTAGAAACCTCAGCCTCAGAAGTGTCACAGTAAACCAGTATAACCCCCAAATAAGAGGCAATGAAATAATTGCAAGCTAAGCTCTTTAAATAAGGATGTTGCCTCTGAATCATGGCTCAGGGTGTATTGCTTCTGAATATTTTAGGGTTTATTGCTCCTACCCTTAATGTTTTTCTCCTTTTTGTTTTGTCTAAATCTTTATAGGTACGGTGGCACTGTCGTCATCAGGAAGCAAGGACAGTGCCAGCAACAGAAGAGTGCTGAGTCATGAGAAGCGTTCTGACTGGGGTGTCCTCTTTTCCCAGAGTGGGGGGGTCAGGAAGAGCATTCAAGAGAACCTCTGCAAGACAGTATCCACTTCATTTTAGAGAGGTCCCTGTCTCATACACATGCTGCTAAGTCACTTCAGTCGTGTCCAACTCTGTGCGACCCCATAGACGGCAGCCCACCAGGCTCCCCCGTCCCTGGGATTCTCCAGGCAAGAACACTGGAATGGGTTGCCATTTCCTTCTCCAATGCATGAAAGTAAAAAGTGAAAGTGAAGTCACTCAGTCGCGTCCGACTTAGCGACCCCATGGACTGCAGCCCACAAGGCTCCTCCATCCATGGAAGTTTCCAGGCAAGTTTCCACCCACTGGGGTGGGTCACCAGTGCCTTCTCTGTTCAACGTATTTAGAAGCATCAAACACAGAAAAGTCTACTGCAGCTGATGAATTTAGTTTTAGAAAAGTGATTCTCAAACTTTAGCTTCCATCAGAATCCTCTGGAAGACTAGATAAAACACAGATTGCTGGACCCAGGCCCAGAGTCTCTGATTCAGTCTGCCTGGGGCAGGGCTTAACTCAGTAAGTCTGGGGTAGGGTAACAATTTACATTTCTTTCAAGTTCCCAGGTGGTGCTGATGCTGTAAATACAAGGACCACACTTTGAGAACCACTGGTTTAAAACAACAAACTTTTGACTAATTATCAAAATTATTTAGAACAAATATTTCATTTATTCTGCTGTTCTCAATAAAACCACCATTTGAATAAAGACTTCAGTAGGGCTCAAGTACCCAAATAGTGAAGAATAAATGTAGGCAAGGATTATAAAGACAATAATAGTGAGAAGATCAGTCCTGGGTGTTCGTTGGAGGGCCTGATGTTGAAGCTGAAACTCCAATACTTTGGCCACCTGATGCAGAGAGCTGACTCATTTGAAAAGACCTTGATGCTGGGAAAGATTGAGGGCAGGAGGAGAAGGGGATAACAGAGGATGAGATGGCTGGATGGCATCACCAACTCAATCGACATGGGTTTGGTGGACTCCGGGAGTTGGTGATTGACAGGGAGGCCTGGCGTGCTGCGGTTCATGGGATTGCAAAGAGTCAGACAGGACTGAGCAACTGAATTGAACACTTATCACAAATTATGCATTTTCTCTAATCCTCACAGCAACACTTTGAAGTTTATATTATCTACCCCCTTTTTCAGATAAAGAAACTAAAGCTCAGATTTTTCTGAGCACACACTTGTATTTTTTCTATTCCACTTGACTGGTAAGAAATAACAAGATCATGGCCAATGGCCCTAGCTCAACATTTTAAAAGTCAAGTTTGCTACTGACAAGATACTGTTGGTTTCCCCTAAAATAGCACAAAAAGGAATACCAGTATACGATACTTAATATTGACTGTTGGCAGGCTAAAATAGTTTGGTACCCCTGTCTAAGATCAGATCAGATCAGTCGCTCAGTCATGTCCAACTCTTTGCGACCCCATGAATCGCAGCACGCCAGGCCTCCCTGTCCATCACCAACTCCTGGAGTTCACTGAGACTCACATCCATGGAGTCAGTGATGCCATCCAGCCATTTCATCCTCTGTCGCCCCCTTCTCCTCCTGCCCCCAATCCCTCCCAGCATCAGAGTCTCTTCCAATGAGTCAACTCTTTGCATGAGGTGGCCAAAGTACTGGAGTTTCAGCTTTAGCATCATTCCTTCCAAAGAACACCCAAGGCTGATCTCCTTCAGAATATACTGGTTGGATCTCTTTGCAGTCCAAGGGACTCTCAAGAGTCTTCTCCAACACCACAGTTCAAAAGCATCAATTCTTTGGTGCTCAGCCTTCTTCACAGTCCAACTCTCACATCCATACATGACCACAGGAAAAACCATAGCCTTGACTAGACGAACCTTTGTTGGCAAAGTAATGTCTCTGCTTTTGAATATGTTATCTAGGTTGGTCATAACTTTCCTTCCAAGGAGTAAGCGTCCTTTAATTTCATGGCTGCAGTCACCATCTGCAGTGATTTTGGAGCCCAAAAAAATAAAGTCTGACACTGTTTCCACTGTTTCTCCATCTATTTCCCATGAAGTGGTGGGACCGGATGCCATGATCTTCGTTTTCTGAATGTTGAGCTTTAAGCCAACTTTTTCACTCTCCACTTTCACTTTCATCAAGAGGCTTTTGAGTTCCTCTTCACTTTCTGCCATAAGGGTAGTGTCATCTGCATATCTGAGGTTATTGATATTTCTCCCGGCAATCTTGATTCCAGCTTGTGCTTCTTCCAGCCCAGCGTTTCTCATGATGTACTCTGCATATAAGTTAAATAAGCAGGGTGACAATATACAGCCTTGATGTACTCCTTTTCCTATTTGGAACCAGTCTATTGTTCCATGTCCAGTTCTAACTGTTGCTTCCTGACCTGCATACAGATTTCTCAAGAGGCAGGTCAGGTGGTCTGGTATTCCCATCTCTTTCAGAATTTCCCACAGTTTCTTGTGATCCACACAGTCAAAGGCTTTGGCATAGTCAATAAAGCAGAAATACATGTTTTTCTGGGACTCTCTTGCTTTTTCCATGATCCAGCAGATGTTGGCAATGTGATCTCTGGTTCCTCTGCCTTTTCGAAAACCAGCTTGAACATCAGGAAGTTCATGGTTCACATATTGCTGAAGCCTGGCTTGGAGAATTTTGAGCTTTGCTTTACTAGTGTGTGAGATGAGTGCAGTTGTGCAGTAGTTTGAGCATTCTTTGGCATTGCCTTTCTTTGGGATTGGAATGAAAACTGACCTTTTCCAGTCCTGTGGCCACTGCTGAGTTTTCCAAATTTGCTGGCATATTGAGTGCAGCACTTTCACAGCATCATCTTTCAGGATTTGAAAGAGCTCAACTGGAATTCCATTACCTCCTCTAGCTTTGTTCGTAGTGATGCTTTCTAAGGCCCATTTGACTTCACATTCCAGGATGTCTGGCTATAGGTCCATGATCACACCATCGTGATTATCTGGGTCGTGAAGATCTTTGTTGTACAATTCTTCTGTGTATTCTTGCCACCTCTTCCTGGTATCTTCTGCTTCTGTTAGGTCCATACCATTTCTGTCCTTTATCGAGCCCATCTTTGCATGAAATGTTCCCTTGGTATCTCTGATTTTCTTGAAGAGATCCCTAGTCTTTCCCATTCTGTTGTTTTCCTCTATTTCTTTGCATTGATCGCTGAGGAAGGCTTTCTTATCTCTTCTTCCTATTCTTTGGAACTCTGCATTCAGATGTTTATATCTTTCGTTTTCTCCTTTGCTTTTTGCTTCTCTTCTTTTCACAGCTATTTCTAAGGCCTCCCCAGACAGCCATTTTGCTTTTTTGCATTTCTTTTCTATGGGAATGGTCTTGATCCCTGTCTCCTGTACAATGTCACGAACCTCATTGCATAGTTAAGGTACTCTATCTATCAGATCTAGGCCCTTAAATCTATTTCTCACTTCCACTGTATAATCATAAGGGATTTGATTTAGGTCATACCTGAATGGTCTAGTGGTTTTCCCTACTTTCTTCAATTTAAGTCTGAATTTGGCAATAAGGAGTTCATGGTCTGAGCCACAGTCAGCTCCTGGTCTTGTTTTTGCTGACTGTATAGAGTTTCTCCATCTTTGGCTGCAAAGAATATAATCAATCTGATTTTGGTGTTGACCATCTGGTGATGTCCATGTATAGAGTCTTCTCTTGTGTTGTTGGAAGAGGGTATTTGTTATGACCAGTGCATTTTCTTGGCAAAACTCTATTAGTCTTTGCCCTGCTTCATTCTGTATTCCAAGGCCAAATTTGCCTGTTACTCCAGGTGTTTCTTGACTTCCTACTTTTGCATTCCATTCCCCTATAATGAAAAGGACATCTTTTTTGGGTGTTAGTTCTAAAAGGTCTTGTAGGTCTTCATAGAACCGTTCAACTTAGCTTCTTCAGTGTTACTGGTTGGGGCATAGACTTGGATTACTGTGATATTGAATGAGTTACCCCCAATATGCTGTCTCTTTTTTTTTTTCCCCCTTTTCTAATCTTTTTAGTTTTTAAATTCTAAAATTCCAAGCTAAAGAAGTCTCTGGAAAGTGCTAAAGACCTAAACAATATCGCAGGCTCAGTCTGGGAGGCCGTGTGAAGGATTACCTTTGTTGGGGTAGACCCAATAATTAGGTCTTTATAAAAATCTGTGTTCTACAGTACTTAGTTCTATCTGAGTCAGTTATAAAAACCACGCTTGTCTCTACTGAAAGCAGCGTCTGCAGATTCAGGAAATGAAGTGAAGTCAGCTCTAACTAAAGCGTAAAGCTTTTTCTTTCTTCTCATTTATGCTCATGGGCAGAAGCAATCAGAATTACTGAACTTGAGCCAGTTGACTCGAGTTGACTAAAGACAGCTGTCTTTCTCCAGTGCTAATCAGTAGAGATAAACGCATGGTCAGCCCAGGATCGGATGGGGCAGCTGGACACAGTCTGAAGAAAATGCTTTGGCACAAGTTCCACACAGCACAGTGTGGGGAAGGAAAGGAGGACTACAGGGCAAGTGCAGAAGCCACAGGTAATAGAAGTCCTGTTGGATTGGAATCTCTTATGAGCCTGGGTTTTTGAGGGAAACTCTTAAGAAGTATCAAGTGCTGTAATGAAGAGCCATTTTTTGGTAGATGAAGGAAAACAAGAGGAGAGCAGAAATAGACTCTCCAGTGTGAATTAATTTATTCAACTGAGAGGAAATATCACCTCCAACTAGGGCAACTTCCAGTTGTAATTAAGAGTAACTCTCCATGCTGGAGGCTGAGTGACATCTGGTGCCTGTCCTGGAATCCAAACAAGTCATCAGTAAGACACTTTAATCAGCGCACAGACTCCACTCTCTGATGGCATTGCCGGATACCAGAATAGGGCAAGAGGCCAGATTTTGATGCTCACCCCCTTTCTCAAACTTAAAGAGCATGCTACTCCTCCTCCTCCAAAAAAAAGTTGTAGTATTCCCTTTTTCTCTTTGGGTACCATGCCAGATAAAAGCTTTCACATTTCAAATAGTTATTGATCCAACTGATTTCTGAATAAAAGGAGACAGAGGCAAATTATTAGATGGGTTTTGCTCCTGCTGGTTATTATTTGATTTGAAAATGCTTTTGCAGCTTAACCAAAGCAGTTCAAGCCTGCCCTCTAGAGTAGGGACCAGTTTTGCAGAAGACAATTTTTCCACAGACTCGGGAGGGGAGGGATGGTTTTGGGATGATTCAAATGCATTACATTTATTGCGCACTGTATTTCTATTATTATTACATCAGCTCTATCTCAGATCATCAGGCATTAGATCCTGGAGGTTGGGGACCCCTATTCTAGAGCCAGTCTTTTCCTCCATTAAAGAGAAAACCCACCAGTTCCCTCTGAGCCCCATCACACTAGAGCTCTAGTCAGAAAGTGGACACGCTGCTCCCTGGGCCATCCCCAAGTGAAAAAATCAAGGACAAAGTGACACATTTTACATGCAGCTGAGTCTCATTTCTAGGAAAGTTTTCAGATTTAAGACTGAAGAGATACCATTAACCTGTTGAGGAAAATTGCATAGGCTAGGAGTCAAGGCACTTGGGCTATAAGGGGAAGCTCCACCACTCACTATTTACTGTAAACTAATATATACCAAGCCTGATTTGAAAAGGATCTGAGGCAGCAGACAGTAATTCACTAAATGTGTGTCTTGGACAGTGCTTTTCAGGCCTCAGGTTCTTTATCAGTCCATGTGACCAGTTGGAACATGCTACAAGGCAGCATGATAAGAGATTAAGAAATGATACAGAGAAAGTGGTCTGGGTGGACAGAAGAGGGAGGTACAACATTAAATCTCTATGATCACTGATCAGCATCACCAATGATGATATGTAGGCTTAGCAATTTGGAATTTAACTTTCACACACACCATCCCTCTGATATGACCCTTAGAACTATCTTAGGTGGCAACCAGAACAGATGAGAAAAGAGATTGTCAAAAATGTCAATAACAAGCTATTATTATTTGTTCTGGACCAAAATATTTTAGTGTCTCTTCCAGGTTTACCACTGTATGAATTTGCAAAACATCTCATCTATCACTTAATGCCCTGATCCTTCCCAAACTTTAGGCCTTGGTCATTATAGTTCTCTGGGCATAATCTGCTCTTTCCTTGGCTCTACTTGTAAAAACTTCCCATGGTGAAGTCTCAGCTCAAATCTCTTCTGCACTAGGAAACCTTTCATTAACTGTCATCTACCACTCTTTGTTTATAAAGGTTGATACCTCCCTCTTCTGTCCACCCAAACCACTTTCTCTGTATCATTTCTTAATCTCTTATCACCTGCTGCCCACACTATCATCATTTGAGGACCTGCCATGTCATTTTTCACTAGATTTGATGATGTAAGTGCTGATGTTTGCATTTTCCTTGGGGTCTTGGACTGGGCCTTACATGTCCATGTTAATAAACATGTGCTGAGTTAGGCTATCCTTTATTAGATATCCTTATTTCTACATGATGAGCCTTATTTTTTTCTCATATTAATAACAAGTACTTGAAGAAATGAGCAACATTTTTCAAAAATAGAGACGAGTTGGGTGTTCTTCTCATTTTACTAGGTCTTGCCTGGAAACTATTTTTATGAATGGCTGTGAAGGGAGCACTGATAAAAATGCCCAGCACCTAAATATGATACATTTTCTAGGCCAACCTCTAACATAGTAGACAGATTTCATTTCATCATCCCTTTATATTGCTGATGACGGGATACACTGCTTTAGGCTGCTACTTTAGAAAGTGAAACTCTAAGTGACCTGAACAGTTTTCCTTCACTGGAGGCAAAGGCTAAAAGTGGCTCCTCTCTGAACAGTTAGCCTGAGAATAATTTATGGCAGTTAATTAAACCCAAGCCTGGTATTTCCTATTTTCAAAGGGGCAACCAATTATTTACTCATTCATTTCTCTTGATGTGCTTCGGAGCAGTTTCAAGTACGTCGTCAAATGTCAAACAGAGGTGAGTGGCAACCTGGAATTAAAGCAGCCACCAATCTGTGCCTTGGGCTCTGCTTCTCTTGGTCCACCGAGCACTATGACTTAGAAATGAAACTGTTACGCTCTAATGCTCTGCACTTTTTTCAGACTTCATTTTAATAACTTTATTGACATGTCAAGGTAGACAAAGTTGTCAAAGGTGGTATCAAATGGCCAAATAAATCAAAGCTTGATCTATCCTCATATCCCATTACTTTACTGTCTCTATCTAACACAATCAGAGTGCGTTCACAAATCTCTGATGCTTTGCAAATGTCAGACGGACTTTCACTTTCTCCTTGAAGATTCTATCAAGTTATGGAACAGACATCTCTGTTATTTTCTATCTGGAAATCTGACTGGTCTTTAAACACTAGTTTGTACTGAAATTCATTAAATAGTTTGACTTAGTTTCTTATGCAGTTGTGCGTGGAAATGTTTAAAGTTTGAAAATGTGGGTGACCGCTTTCTACTCCTACCATCATGGCAGACATTGCTAACTAATCACAACCTTTGATTTGTCAGTGTTCTCCAGAGAAATGGGGTCTTCCCAGGTAGCTCAACTTGTAAAGAACCCACCTGCTATGTGGGAGACCTTGGTTCGATCCCCTGGATTGGGTTGGGAAGATCCCCTGGAGGGTCACAGATAGTCAAACATGACTGAGCAAGTAAGCACAGCACAGCACTCCAGAGAAACAGAACTAATAGGAAATAGGTATGTACAACGAGATGTATTATAAGGAATTGGCTCACACAATTATGGAGGCGAGAAGTCCCAGTGTGACAGAGTGAGACCCAGAGGAGCCAATGGTTTAGTCTCAATATGACTTAAAATGCCTGAGAATCAGGAGAGGTGATGGTATAGTTCCAGTACTAATCTCTGAACTCAAGAAGAGCCAATATTTTATTCATGTCCAAAAGCAGGAAAAAAGCTAATGTCCCAGTTCCAAGGCACTCAGGCAGGAGGAATCTTCTCTACTCAGGGGATGGTCAGCCTTTCTGTTCTACTCAGGCCTTCAACTAATTGAATGTGACCCACTCACAATAGGGAGGACAATCCACGTTACTCAGTCTGCAAATTTAAGTGTTAATCTCATCCAAAAACACCCTCGCAAAACACTAGGAATAATGTTTGCCCAAATATCCAGACAGCCCACTGCCCAGTCAAGTTGACACATAAAATTACCATCACAGTCCTCTCTCCCAGTGAACCCAAACAGGCTTCAGCATTCATTAGGATCATGCCCCGGGTCAGTCACTCCCAATCAACCAGCGTAGGAACAAGAGCTGAAACCTATTTGCTACGTCAAAGTCTAGTAAAAAGTCATACTGGGTCACGGTAAAGAATCATAAGAGTGCTAGAGCTGGTTGGATCTATGGTTCATTAAGCTCAATATCCTATTATAGCAGCAACTACAAAGGAAGAACTGAGGGAGGGATCCGTGTCCTCTTTGACATCTCTTCCCTTAGTACATCTAATGGACCTACAGGTCATAAAATTTACCCAAGGCCACTTTGAATTCTAGTTTTGCAAATGAGCAATAACTAAGCCAGCAAATGTCTTTAGACATGGGGAAGGGCAGGGCTGGCTCTTGGCAACTGATTGACAGACATTTCATTGAGACTTCTTAACACTCTCAGTGGCACAGGTTTGAGACAATTGGTGATTTCATTTGGTTGGCTTAAGACTTTTACTTACAAAGCTATTCTTTCTGTATTCATAATTCCCCTTGCAGAGCCTACGAATACATCATGGTTTTGTTCCTTCATAATTAACGAACAGTTATTCGGTACCTGCCTGGAATAATATATGCTATTTCATTTGTGACTCCCCTATACACACCGCACTAACACAAAACACATGAGGAATCTCATTCTATCTCAGGACAGCCTTGTGACTCCTGTCTCAGTTACTCTGGTCCTTAGTCTTCACTAAATTACCTCTTTCAAGGGAGGACTCTTGAGTCACCATGACTAAAAGTACAAATTATCCTTCCCATCCCTAATGATTTTTTTTCTTTCCTGCTTTATCTTTCTCTTCAACACCATCTAATATGGTCTCTATTCTACCTATTTTTCTTATTTATTGTTTTTATCCACCACTGCAATGTAAGAGGGTAGGGATTTTTGTCTGCTTTGCTCATTGCTGCATTTCTAGCACTTAAAACAACATCTAACATGTGGTAGGTATTTAGCATATTTGTGGAATAAATGGATGGATAATCACTCTTAGAGAAGCATAATTACTACCATTTTATTGAAAAAGACAGGCAGTTCAGTTCTGTTGCTCAGTCATGTCCGACTCTTTGTGACCCCCTGGACTGCAGCACGCCAGACCTCTCTGTCCATCACCAACTCCCACACTTTACTCAAACTTATGTCAACTGAGTCAGTGATGCCATCCAACCATTTCATCCTCTGTCGTCCCATCTCCTCCCGCCTTCAATCTTTCCAGCATCAGGGTCTGTTCAAATGGGTCAGTTCTTCGCATCAGGTAGCCAAAGTATTTGAGTTTCAGCTTCAGCATCAGTCCTTCCAATGAACATTCAGGACTGATTTCCTTTCGGATGGACTGGTTGGATCTCCTTGCAGTCCAAGGGACTCTCAAGAGTCTTCTCCAACACCACAGTTCAAAAGCATCAATTCTTTGGTGCTCAGCTTTCTTTATAGTCCAACTCTCACATCCATACATGACTCCTGGAAAAACCATAGCCTTGACTAGACAGACCTTTGTTGGCAAAGTAATGTCTCTGCTTTTTAATACGCTGTCTAGGTTGGTCGTAACTTTCCTTCCAAAAAAGCAAGCACCTTTTAATTTCATGGCTGCAGTCACCATCTGCAATGATTTTGGAGCCCAAAAAAAATAAAGTCTGCCGCTGTTTCCATTGTTTCCCCATCTATTTGCCATGAAGTGAGGGGTCCAGATGCCATGATCTTAGTTTTCTGAATATTGAGTTTTAAACCAACTTTTTCACTCTACTCTTTTGCCTTCATCAAGAGGTTCTTTAGTTCCTCTTCACTTTCTACCATAAGGGTGGTGTCATCTGTACATCTGAGGTTATTGATATTTTGCCCGGCAATCTTGATTCCAGCTTGTGCTTCTTCCAGCCCAGCATTTCTCATGATGTACTCTGCATATAAGTTAAATAAGCAGGGTGACAATATACAGCCTTGATGTACTCCTTTCCTGATTTGGAACCAGTCTGTTGTTTCATGTCCAGTTCTAACTGTTGCTTCCTGACCTGCATACAAATTTCTCAAGAGGCAGGTCAGGTGGTCTGGTAGTCCCATCTCTTTCTGAATTTTCCACAGATTATTGTGATCCACACAGTCAAAGGTTTTGGCATAGTCAATAAAGCAGAAGTAGATGTTTTTCTGGAACTCTCTTGCTTTTTCCATGATCCAATGGATGTTGGAAACCAGCTTGAACATCTGAAAGTTCACGGTTCATGTACTGTTGAAGCCTGGCTTGAAGAATTTTGAACATTTCTTTGCTAGTGTGTGAGATGAGTGCAATTGTGTGGTAGTTTGAGAATTCTTTGGCATTGCCTTTCTTTGGGATTGGAATGAAAACTAACCTTTTCCAATCCTGTGGTCATGGCTGAGTTTTCCAAATTTGCTGGCATATTGAGTGCAGCACTTTCACAACATCATCTCTCAGGATTTGAAATAGCTCAACTGGAATTCCATCACCTCTACTAGCTTTGTTGGTAGTGATGCCTCCTAAGGCCCACTTGACAGGCAAGTGCATGGGACTTCCCTGGTGGTCCACTGGTTAAAAATCTGCCTTTCATTGCAGGGGACATGGGTTCAATCCCTGGCCAGGGAACTAAGATCCCTCATGCCAAGGAGCAACTAAGCCCATGAGCCACAACTAATGAGCCCACACACTCTGGGGCCTGCATGCCACAACTAGAGAGAAGCCCACACACCAGAATGAAAAGCCCATATGATGCAACCAAGACCTGATGCAGCCAATAAACCAATAAATAATGACAAGCAAATACAGAGAAGTCAAGTAACTTGCCCAAGGTCATAAACACTTCCCCTCAAAAATGAAATGACAGAAAAAGAGAAAAAATTACCCTCAAAATAGTTGTATTGATTTGGACACCGCTTCAGTTAGTGAACCATACATGCCTGTACTATTCTTGCATGTAACAAGCTGCAGAATCTCTGTCCCTGTGTTTAGCAATGTGTTCCTGGGTCTGTGTTAAATCTTTAGTCACTAGCAGTGCATCTCCAAGAGTCTATCTCTAACACTGTGCCTGAACAAAAAGGCAGGAGCAAATATATTCCAGGCAAGTAAAATCATCTAATTTCATTCAATTCTATAACAATGACTTGCATTTGTAGAACTCTTAATTCTTTTTTCATTGAGCTTTCATACAGATTTCATTTAACATCACTCTTGTGAAGTGAACTGGACTGGTAGTATTATCTCCATTTTCAATAGAGAAAATGAAAAATCAGAACAGCCATGTGATTGGCTCAAGATCACACATCAAATGACAGATAGCACTGAAGTTGGAATTGGGCAAAGCAGGGACTTGAATCAGACAGGCCTGGCATCAAACCCTTATCTTGTCTTTTCTAGCTGGGTGACTGAGGGAAGTTACTTAAAGTCTCTGAATCTCTGTCTCTTTATCTACAAAACGAGGACCCTTACCCATCACAAGGTGGTTGTGGGAAGTAAATGATGTAATGTGTATAATGCAGGGAGCCCAATGGCAGGGACATAAAAGGAACACTCACACTCATCCCTGCTCTCCTTCCTGCCTCCTAGCCCAGTGCTCGTCCAACCAGAACAATTAGATAACTTTGGATGGAGATGCATTTTTTATGGACTTATTTTAAAGGCTGGTGCACATTTCAGTGAATTTATTAGTAACTCAGTCATAGAATTCAAAACCCAGTAGGGTATTTCACAGTCTAAATGCCAGATGTACTTACAGGAGACCAAAGCATGTGTGAATAGGATTGGGAGCAGCTCCTGACTTTCTCAATAAAACCTAAGATACTGTGGTTTTGCTGAAGGCCTCCTGTGAGAAGTATTTTTCCCTATAAAAATGCAGTGCTTTGGTAGCAGGTTATCATAGTGTGCTCCAAAAGAACTGTCACTGAACAGATTCATTTAAATATTAATTGACATTTTCTCATCTTTCCCATACAGTATTTATATGCACAGCATACCCTTCAATAAAGCATGCCTAAAAACAGAGATCTGATACCACAGCGTTAGTGACAATATTTAGTTAAAAGCATGGAGTCTCTGAACTCCCTGGTAGTCTGGTGGCCAAAACTCTGAGCTCCCAACACAGGGGGCCCAGGTTCAATCCCTGGTCAAGGAACTAGATCCCATGTGCCACAACTAAGAGTTTGCAATGCCACAACTAAGACCCATTGCAGTCAAATAAATAAATAAAAATAAATACTTTTTTAAAGGCCTGGAATTTTCCATAAGCACACAACATTATCGGGTGGTGAAAACTGAGAGCATTTCGAGAAACTAAAAGACTCCCCTGATGGTTTCCAAACTCCAATTCCACTGCTGAATTCCAGGGAATGCCTTCTCTTCTCACTATGCAAACCACTAGATATACACAGTGTAACTTGACACCTACTGACAGCATTCAAAGGGACTTCGCTGTCATCGGTAAAGTTGTGGTCAACAGACATGATCGACAAACTAGTATTCTTACTGTTCTAGTCAATCACTCTTAATACGGCAACATATAAAACCCCAAAGGGAACAATTATATTAAGAAAGGAAACATAAGCCATCAATTGCTTTACAGTTAAACCTTAACTTTTGCTTATGAACAGTGACAAGGCTAATGAAGCCTTGCACTTGACATGACTTTAAGCTGGTTTGCCCGTCACAGGCAGCCAGGCCCAGAACTCCCTCTCTGTCACTCCTGTGCTCCATCTCAGACACACCACACCCCATGTGCCTGAGCACAGTATTGCCATGACTTGCCCTCTGTTGAGCAGTGTGTTGAGCTTTAAGAGCCCCTGGCAGTGTTTAGCATTGGCCCCTTCCTCTTCTCCTGGTCACCTTCTCCCCTCCCTTTTGTCTCTGCATACTGAGGCTTACTCAGCTACCCTTTCCTGGAGTTCATCTGGCTGGGCCATTGAGTATCTTCTTATTGCAATACACCCCTTAGTAAAGGTTTTTCTTATTAATGTCCAGACTGCTTTTTTTCTCTCTTTGAAAACAGTAGTACCTGACTAGAGTCTCCAACCCTGACTGAAGATCTCAGCTTCCTAGAATACACAGTACAGAGTGAGCAGGAGGCACTCGCAATCCTGCCTGAAGATCTCAGCTTCCTAGAATACATAGTACAGAGTGAGCAGGAGGCACTCACAACCCTGACTGAAGATCTCAGCTTCCTAGAATACACAGTACAGAGTGAGCAGGAGGCACTCGTTGCTCTGCTGTTAGGCTTTACATCTTGGATTCACCACCAGCCTCTAAGCTACCTGAGAGCAGAAGCCAGAGCTGATTTTCTTCATCATCTTACCACAGCACCTAGCATAGTGCCAACACAGGGCAGATATTCAATTTGTGCCTGTTGGATGAATTGGCAAATTCTTTTCAATCGATAATATTCATGTGCTGTGTGTCATGTACTATTGTTTTTTGTGTTTGAGATACATCATAGACCAAAGAAGCAAAAATGCCTGTCCTAGTGGAATTCACACTGTAACACAGATAAAAAAATAAAATCTTGTGGTATGTTAAATGACACATAGTATGGGAGGGGGGAGAAAACAGAATGAGAAGAATCAGGAATTGGGGCATGGGAAAGGCATGAGTTGCCATTTTTTTTATTGGAGTATAGTTGCTTTGCCTTTCTTTGGGATTGGAATGAAAACTGACTTTTCCAGTCCTATGGCCACTGCTGAGTTTTCCAAATTTGCTGGCATATTGAGTGTAGCACTTTCACAGCATCATCTTTCAGGATTTGGAATAGCTCAACTGGAATTCTATCACCTCCACTAGCTTTGTTCATAGTGATGCTTTCTAAGGCCCACTTGACTTCAGCGCCAAAGAATTGATGCTTTTGAATTGTGGTATTGGAGAAGACTCTTGAGAGTCCCTTGGACTGCAGGGAGATCCAACCAGTCCATTCTGAAGGAGATCAGCCCTGGGATTTCTTTGGAAGGAATGATGCTAAAGCTGAAACTCTAGTACTTTGGCCACCTCATGCGAAGAGTTGACTCATTGGAAAAGACTCTGATGCTGGGAGGGATTGGGGGCAGGAGAAGGGGGCAACAGAGGATGAGATGGCTGGATGGTATCACTGACTCAATGGACGTGAGTCTGAGTGAACTCCGGGAGTTGGTGATGGACAGGGAGGCCTGGCGTGCTGCGATTCATGGGGTCGCAAAGAGTCGGACACAACTGAGCGACTGATCTGATCTGATCTGATCGCTGCTTTACAAGGTTGCATTATTTTCTGCTGTACAGAAAAGTGAATCAGCCATAAGTATACCTATATCCCCTCTTTTTTTGGATTTCCTTCTCATTTAGGTCACCATCCAGCGTTAAGTAGAGTTCCTTGTGCTATACAGTAGGTTCTCACTAGTTATCTATTTTATATATAGTATCAGTAGTATATATATGTCAAACTCAATCTCCCAATTCATCTCACTCCCACCTCAACTAGAAACAGAAATGTATATCATTTTTAATAGGGTAATTTGGAGGAAAAAGTTTAAATTAAACAAAGACTGGAAGAAGATGAGGAAATCAGCTGCCCAAATATCTAGTGGAAAACTGCTCCACAGTAGAGGGACTCTGATACAAAAGCCCTGAGGCGAGAGTGTCCCCAAGGTATTTGAAGAACTGGAAGAAGACTGACTGGCATGGATGAAGCAGAGTTTGGAGAGAGTGGTAGGAGGCAAGACATAACAAAAGGGTGGATCCCAGAAGGCCTCTGAACTCATCATAAGATGACAGTTTTTCCTCAGAATGAAATAGGGAGCTAGTGTAGTTCTTGTGCAGAGGAATGATGTGATCTAACTTCTGTTTTCAAAGGACCACCGTGGCTGATGTTGAGAATGAACTGGAGGTAAAAAATAAAAAGAGGGGGAGGGTTGAGGGGGAGAGAAGCACCAGGAAGTCTACCGCAGAGGCTTCTGTAATAACCCAAGTGAGGTATGGTGTGGCTCTGGCCAAGGTGACAGCTGCAGAGGTGGAGATACATGGTGAGATTCTAGAAAGGGTTTGAAGACAGAACCAGTTTATTTTTGGATGCATGCACTCAGTACTTATTAACTGGTTAATACTTATTGATACTTATATTAACTTATTAATATTTATATTGATACTAATATGTATAGATTCATGATTATCACTGTAGTAACATGCTTTTTCATCATATTCCAACTTGAAAAGAAAAAGGGACAGCATTAATTGGAAACTGCCATAAAATTATGGCTATGCCTATAAGAATGTGCTGAGCATATAAATATCCAAGATGCACATCAAGGTGGGAAGAAAACCTTCATAAAGGTTGAGAATGTCGCTACTGAACAGTGCACTAAAGGTTCTAAGCATTTGGGCTGAGCTCAGCTTGTGTTCTAGCAGCTAAATTATTTGAGTTCCCTCAGGTCATTTCTCCCTTTGGATTGCGGTCTTGGCAGTATCCACAAGTTTACCTCATCAGAAGCTTAACTGTTCCTCCTTTGTCTCTTACTTGGGGCTCATCAGTATACTCTGAGCATTTATAATGCCTTATTTGGGATTCACATTTGGCTTCATTTTCAGTATCCTATACTGAGGGAGCCCCTCTATGAAAAATCCAGCCACACATATTTTAATTTACTAAATATCACAGGAAACTGGAAATATATTTGGTGTAGGAGGGGAGAGTAGGAGGTTAGTATAGTAAGAAAAATGCCTTCTCTTTGATATCTCTTCAAAAGGCCCCTGCAACTGGGCTGCTCTGTGTTAGGCTCTACTTCCATCCATGCCTGGACATTTCTGGGCTGGGAGGGCTACTGGAGAATGACTTCATGTAATCAATGAATTCAGAGTCTCTTCTTTAAGAAATGAGCCAACAGAAGATTTCCAGTTCTGAGATTTATGCTGGTGGGAAATAGTAATGCATTTCAATGAGGAATGATATATCCCAAAACATCACTTTTTTCATTACACTGAGGTACAAAGTTACTGTATTTATTAGATCTTTTAAAAGTCATAAACCATTTAGAGCCATTATCTTACAGACAGATTTAGAAATGTCATACAAGGCTTTCATAGGTATAAATTAATACTCAATCTTCACTTCAAATGAAACTTTTAGGCTCCCCAGTGAGAACAAAAGTCGTATTTTAACAGAACACTACATAGATTTCAAAGTGTCTTCGTTTTTGCTCACTGGAATTGCAATTTTTCACCCAGAATAAAACATAATTCTTTGACAACAGAGGGACAACAAGCTTAGTCTCTCTTTATACTCTTTTATATTGTACGTATGCAGTATGGCCATTTGGAATAAAAATAAAATTGTATGTGTGCTCAGTTGTGTCCGACTCTTCAAGACCCCATTAACTGTAGCCTGCCAGGCTCCTCTTTTTCCAGGCGAGAATACTGGAGTGGGTTGCCATTTCCTTCTTCAATAAAACTGTATAAACTACAATATATTTATACAATTTTATGGTTGACAAAATATTTTCACTTGTAATGTTTCACATAATCTTTGCAACAACTCTGTCATGTAGATATGAGTACTTCCATTTTACAGGTAAAGAAACTGAGGCTGAGAAAACTTGTGACTTGCTGAAGAGTCCATAAGAGATAGTAAGGCACTCTGGAGAGCCAGAGTAGAACCCAGGTCTGTCAGACTCTAAACCAGAGTCATCCAGTTCTGTAAGGTAGTTCAGGACTCAATGCATTTATTTTTGTAATAAACATCTTATAATACATCACATAAAATACCTCAACACATCTACTATGGCTACACTTGGAGCTGAGAGCCTCTAAGAGAGGGAGAAGGGTGTCTTCTATCTGTCTCTCCAGATTACTCTCCACCCTTTTCCACTCTGCTCTGAGTCCTGAGACACTGACCTGTGTAGACTGAATCCCCAGGCTCCCTTGCTCTCTAGCTTTCTGCTGAGTCTGACCAGTGCGGAACACAAGAAACCAGAGGGAGGAAAGAAGATGTAGCTGGGTGATCTGCTCCCTTCAGCTCCTTCCCTGCAGAGTTGCCACAGGTGGTCTTTGCCCTTCAAATGGAGGTGACAGCTCCTGACAGGAAGCTCTCACAGTCTCTAGATGCTAATAAGCTCTTGCACGGATCACCTCTTCAAGGTTAGACTGGGAACAGTATTGACAGTTGCTGGTCCTAGGGTTCTGTATTACCCCTAGTAGATTCTCTACATTCTGGCCCCACTTTTTCTAAATCATTCCTTTATTACACTCTCCATAAATTATCCAATTTGAGTGAGCCATCTGTTGCCTGCTGAGACCCTAACTGACACAGGGGGCCTTCTTAGTGATTTTGCTATCATAAAAGGAATCAGTGGCTAAATTCCTCTGGAAAATAATTCCTAAGCAAATGCTCCATTAATGAGAAAATCAAGCTGGTGTTAATGCAGAGGAAATGAAGACAAATGGAGAGCAGTGATATGAGCTTCACATGTGGCGCATCCTTCCAGAGTGAGACTGATGAGGCATGGTAGTCATCTATGAGACAACCAACTTTTAAGAAAAGCAGAGTGAGTGAAGTCGCTCAGTCATGTCCAACTCTTTGTGACCCCATGGACTGTAGCCTACCAGGCTTCTCTGTTCACGGGATTCTCCAGGCAAAAATACTGGAGTGGGTTACCATTTCCTTCTCCAGGGCCTCTTCCTGACCCAGGGATTGAACCCGGGTCTCCCACATTGGAGGCAGACGCTTTAACCTCTGAGCCACTAGGGAAGCCCTTGGTGGAATAAAAGCAGGGAAGAAAAGCAGTGTGATCCATAAATCCATATCTGCCTCTCAGGCTGGCCTCACCCACATGCCTGGGACAGCTGGTCAATATCTCCGATTAGGAGGCAGAAAATCTCAGCATAATAATATGTATATGAATAATAATGACAGTAGTCCTCTCATGTACCTCATAACTAGCATAATTTATAGATAGCAAGTTTGAGTATCAGAGAGGTTAAGTAATTCAATCATAGTCACACAGCTAGCAAGTAGAAGAGCCAGAGTGTGAGGCCCTACCATGAAGTTTATTACTAATAGATTGCTGACTGAGCCCTAATGTACCCCAGAACTCTGGTTTCACAGCTCAGTTCCTATTTAGTGCTGGTTTCTGACACTGCTTCCCACTCTTGGCTGGGTTCCTGGCCCGTATTTGCTAATTCCATTCCCCTAAACTCACAGCGTGGCTTCAATCTCTCCCTATTTCCACCATTAGATCAATGATTAATCCATTAATTCATCATTGGATACACTCCTCTCACTCAGTTCAGTTCTACAATGGCTTTGAGATACACTATCTGCTCCCTACAGGTTTTGTTGGGGGTTTGTTTGGTTTTTTCCCTAAGTCCACATTGTTGAAACCAAATTCCTTTCAGGCTAACATCACATTCTTTGAAAATTCATTTTCTTTTCAGAAATTGTCCAGGAATTATACCAAGAAGGAGTCATACATAACAAATAGCTCTAAATACCAAAGGCTGAAGCATTAAGAAGCCCAATTTTGTGGCCAGAATTTAGTTGAGCTCCTTAAAAACCACCAGCCCAGAAAGTGATCTGCAATTGCTAAGTCGCAGAATGAACAGAGCCCTGAAGATTCAGGGAAGGGTTCCTATAAAAAAAAAAAAAAAAAAAAAAAACAAGGAAATTCCATACTACTCAGCCTGGAAAAAAGAACAAAATAATGCCATTTGCAGCAACATGGATGCAATTAGAGATTATCATGTTAAGTGAAGTCAGAAAAAGAAAGACAAATACCACACGATATTGCTTATATGTGGAATCTAAAATAAGACACAAATGAACCTATCTACAAAAGAGAAGCAGATTCATGGACAAAGAGAACAGATCTGTGGTTGCCAAGGGGGAGGAGGCTGGAGAAGGAATAGAGCGGGAGGTGAGGTTAGCTGATATAAGCTAACATAGACTGGATAAACAAGATCCTACTGTATAGTAAGAGGACTATATTCAACATCCTGTGATAAACTATGATAGAAAAAATATTTTCAAAAAA
Organism: Bos indicus x Bos taurus; assembly: GCF_003369695.1. Lineage (NCBI taxonomy): Eukaryota > Metazoa > Chordata > Mammalia > Artiodactyla > Bovidae > Bos > Bos indicus x Bos taurus. The sequence continues at coordinate 20,140,529 of NC_040103.1, read as the reverse complement.
GGATATTTGCATATATTTAGTTGAGCTCCTTAAAAACCATTCAGCTGACACAGAATCACTTTGCTGCACAAATTTTAACAAAATTTGTTAGCAAAAATTAACATTATAAATCAACTATACTTCAGTGAAATTTTTTCTTAAAAAATACTTCAAAATCATCTAAATGCAAATTATCACCTTCTCACTAGTCTGCTTATATACAAAGTACACCATGCAAAACGTCAGGCTGGATGAATCACAAGCTGGAATCAAGATTGCCAGAAGAAATACAATAACCTCAGATACACATATGATACCACCCTAAAGGCAGAAAGCTAAGAGGGACTAAAGAGCCACTTGATGAAGATGAAAGAGGAGAGTGAAAAACCTGACTTATAACTCAACATTCAAAAAACAAAGATCATGGCATCCAGTTCCATCACTTCATGGCAGATAGATGGGGAAACAATGGAAATAGTGACAGACTTTATTTTTCTTAGGCTCCAAAATCACCGTGGATGGTGACTGCAGCCATGAAATTAAGAGACGCTTGCTCCTTAGAAGAAAGGCTATGACAAACCTAAATAGCCTATTAAAAAGCAGAGACATCACTTTGCTGACAAAGGTACTCATAGTCAGAGCTATGGTTTTTCCAGCAGTCATGTATGGATGTGAGAGTTGGACAATAAAGAGGGCTGAGTGCCAAAAAATTGTGCTGGAGAAGACTCCTGGGAGTCCCTTGGACTGCAAGATCAAACCAGTCAATCCTAAAGAATCAATTCTGAATATTCATTGGAAGGACTGATGCTGAAGCTGAAGCTCCAATATTTTGGCCACCTGATGCAAAGAACTGATTCATTGGGAAAGACCCTGATGCTAGGAAAGATTGAGGGCAGGAGGAGAAGAGGGCGACAGAGGATGAGATGGCTGGGTGGCATATTCGACTCAAAGGACACAAGTCTGAACAAACTGGTAGATAGTGAAGGACTGTGAAGCCAAGTGTGCTGCAGTTTATGGGGTCGAAAAGAGTTGCACACGACTGAGAAACTTAACAACACTAGCCTGCTCATCTCTGAAAAAGTACCACTGCTGTTTTCTTTTCTTTACTATTTACTAATTTATTTATAGTTTATTGATGTAAAATCTTAAGTGTATGGATCTGCAAATGACATCAAATTTTTTACTATATAACAGACCACCATTACTCATCTTATTTTTTAGTGTAATGCCTCAGTTCAGCTCCTACAGAGTCAATTTTTTATGGAAGTATATTTTTCAACTCATCTAATTTATATAAGTATAAAATATTATTTTCCCTAGAATCACATGATTCTTTTCTTAAAGAGTTTACAACCTAAGTGGATAATTAAGGTTTATACACAAACATGTAGAGAAGGAAATGGCAACCCACTGCAGGATTCTTGCCTGGAGAATCCTATGGACAGAGGAGCCTGGCAGGCTACAGTCCACGGGGTCACAAGAGTCGGACATGACTTACTGACTAAACCACCTCCACCCACACAAACATGAGGTTTTTAGAACTCACTCTTTCTTATGAATTACATTACCCAGGTGCTAACTTTCTTCCTTGGGCAAAGGATAATATAGTTGAAAAACCAAAGGCTCAAAGAGAGTTAAGTAAGTCTTAGATTTTGTCTTATGCCTAACATCTTATTAACAAAATATTTCTAGGGCAAGCCACTTAAACCCCCGTGGCCCTCTGCTTTTCCATTTTGTATATAATGGTCTATCACAGTGTCTGCCATGTGTCACAACCCATTTTGTTCTCTACTCAGCATTTTTCTCACCAGCTGATATCTATTTTCTTGCTTCCTCCCTCTTCATTTGTGTGTGTATGTGTGTGTGTGTGGTTTTGTATTCACTTTTAAAGAACTTTCAAATAACCACTAAAACTTCCAAAGCTGGCAAACAATTTTCTGACATTTGTCAAATTGCAAGCTCCTTATAGAACCTAGAATCACTAGGACTAGAAATTAGTATGTGAATAATAAATCCCAAGCTCTGGGATAAATCACTGCAAAGCACACTGTCATTCTCTATCTGACTTATTTCACTTAGCAAATGCCCTCAAGATCCAAAGAGCACAGATGCAGTTCCCAGGGGATGGGGAGCCTGGGAAATGGGGAGAAGTTGGTAAAAGAGCACAAACGTCCAGCTACAAGATGAATAAGATCTAAGGCTCTAATGTATAAAATGGTGACTGCAGTTGATAACACTATATTGCATAACTGAAATTTGCTAAGAAAATAAAACTTAAACATTCTTACCAAAATAAAAGGACAAATATGCGAGGTGATGACTGTACTAATTAGCTAGATATGAAGAATCGATTCATAATGTAGATATATACCAAATCATGATGTACACTTTAAATATCTTACAGTTTTATTTTTCAATTACACCTCAATAAAACTAAATAAAGAAAGACACTGTCTGCCTCAAAGACTGCATCCCTGCACTAGAATGAGAGTGGGACATTAACAATGAAAAGGGAAAATAGTCCTTGGGAGCTTTATACAAGAATTGCATTTTCTTCTTTTGATGCTCATGTAAACATACACAGACACACACACATATTTCCAGACTCCACTCCAGGCCCTTAATCAGAGTCCTTCACAGACTGCTGCAATCTCATGTCTGTAACAATAGAGACATGACCACCTGAAGGCAAGGTGGTCATTCTCCCCAGTGATCTTCTATAACCCTTTTTACTGAGAATTCTCACAGCTTTGTTTGGCAAATCAAGTCCTAGAAGACAGACACAAAGCATTACACCTTGCTCCACCCAGTGTCTGAAAGAAACTGTATAGTCAAGAAGTCACTACTCTTCCTGCCAATGCAGGGGACACAGGTTCAATCTGTGGTCCAGGAAGATTTCACATGCCACAGGGCAACCAAGCCCATTTGCCACAAGTACTGAGCCTGCACACCCCAGAGCCTGTGCTCCCCAAGAGTAGCCACCACAATCAAAGGCCTGCGTACTGCAGCCAGAGAGTAGCCCTCACTCGCTGCAGCCAGATAAACCCCATGTGCAGCAATGAAGACCCAGTACAACCAAAACTAAATACATTGTGGATTCATGTTGATGTATGGCAAAACCAATACAATATTGTAATTAGCCTCCAATTAAAATAAATAAATTTAAGTTTTTAAAAATCGTTTCTTTAAAACTGCATTAAAAAAAAAGAAGATACTGTCATTACTAACAGCAGTATTTTGTGTCTACCTCCAGCTTTAACCTTTTCATAGCTCTTGCATTCCTGTTTTCTCACCTGATCCTCACAGTAACCCTGGCTACCTGGGAGACATTAACACAGCAGTTTTCTCTTTGGGGATTAGATGCTAAAGCCTCAGGAAAAGACAAAAGCCACCCAGGGTCAAAATTACCCTGGAAGGCATACTGAAAGAAGACACTTTGTTAAAGAGCAGCATACCATCTTTCAGTAAGTGTGACACAACCTCATGCTAAGTGAGAACGTGAGTGGAAGCAACCACACTATATAATTCTGTCTTCCTCGTTCCTCCTCCCTCATCTCTGCAAAGTTATAATGAATATGTGACACAACTCCACTCTGCTTCCACTGTATTATTAACGCCAAGTATTTAGCAGCTGACCTCTTACTGCCGTTGGTACCAGGACCACTGCTTCACTGATCTGGAAAAGGAGAAAACTTAGCATGGCAGAGCATTCCTACGTGCCAGGCACCTTGATGGATTAATACGCTATTTCCGGCTCATAGTAGCCATGTGAGAACAGTGTTATCACCACCATTTCAGAGAGAAGAGAAACGAGGGCATAGAAGCATGACTAGTAGAACCAGGAGTGGAGTCCTTGTCTCTCTGAGCTCCTCTGCCATGGCTGTGAATTGCTCAGCCAGAAGGGCCTCCTAGAAACGTACAATAGTGTATCTAACATCTAGGCCACTGCCTGTCAAGGGTGAAGATCGTTCTAGAACCGTCATTGGGCAGCTTGGAAGAGTCTCACCACTCTTGACTGATGGATACAAGTCCCTCACTAAATGCTGGGAGATCCCTAGCCCAACACTAGGCACCCACTCTATAGTCACCCCTATTGTTTGGGGACTTTAAAAATCATGCTCCAGTCCTTCCACCTATAAGAAAAGAAATGTTAAATTGCCTAACCCTGTACCTCATTTTGAGGCATTTCCATAGACATGCACTCACTGAAGTTCATAAACAAACACATAAGTAAAGCAGACAGTTTTACATCAAGTGCGGGGTCCCTACTACACAACTCATAAATGGCATTTTGACAAAGTGCCAACTTCCCAGTGCTTCTCATTTTATTCTGGTGACAAAACCAAGCCACGCTCAGTTCCCTCTGATGTATTATTCCCATGAATAAAAGATGTTCCCTGACACTAATTCACCCTGCTCCTCTGACTGCCCACTGTGCCCTCTGCATTTGTCTGGAGAATGGCTGAGTTTCAGAGGAGCCATGGTGTCTCACCCCTGAACTCTCTGTTGATCACACTGTACAGGGGCACCTCATTAAGTGGTTGGTGTTGCCTGCTAATGCAGCATCCCAGGTTTCAGTTAATGGCTGTAGACTTTTTCTTTTCTTTTCTTTTTTTTTTCTTTTTGAGAGTTTGGCAGCAGGGAATCCTGGCTCTCCCTCAAGTGCAAAGCACCAAAATAGAGTCTCCAAGAACATTTATGCTCCTAAATAAAAACTACCCATGTGAGTGAGAGAAATCCACGATTCCTTGTAAGAAGGTGATTTCCCAAAACTTGCTAATGAACCAATGAACTAAGGAAAGCTGTCATCGACTTGATTGTCTTGCTTGCTCTCCCAAGGATGAAAGTTCAAAGAAAAAGTACAAAAAGAACTGGACTGAGAGTCAAGACATCCGGATTTCTGCTAAGAGCTCCCCTTTGAGATCTATGTCTGGAACAAGAAACTTCAAGTCTCTGGTCCTCAGTTTCCCATTTATAAAAATAGGGTCATTGTAAGTAATCACACAATTCTATGACCTATGTACTCCCCTGGGCTTCATCGTTACGCTGTCCTTAAAGTATGCTTGTTCAGTTGATGGAGACAAATGATACTATATCAAAATATCTTTGTTTCAAGACACATTATCTGTTCAGTGGTATATATTTCAAGTTGTTTAATTTCCAGCTGCATTTAAATTCACTAAAAAGGCTTTCCCATCACTACTCTGTCAAGCTGTGGTCACCATTTGGGTATTGATAGTTAGTAACAGCAATAGAACTGATTGGATGAGAAATGGCTAAATACACAGAATTTTGCTAACCATCTTAACCTGTTTTATAACTGGAACACTGCTGTTTTTTATTCATTGCCCTGAAAATAGTCTTGAGAATAGAGTAAGAAATCTGTGGCATCATCACATTGGGAGGATATTTTCCTTCAAAAGGTGGCTCTCTATTTCCTCCCATGCATCTTCTTCATCTCATATTTCCCTTCTGCACATTTCTCCCAATTTATAGCCAATTCACAAGAAAAATCACTGACGAGATATTTTTTTCAAAATGGCAGAGCCCTCAAATCACATAAGCAAGACATAAAATGGGCTGGCATAGCAATTTGTCCCATGCTGAGCCAAGAACGTACAGTCAATAAATACTGATTGGTTGACTGATTGATCTAGTGCTGGGAGCCTGCCTTTCATTCCCTATCCCACTGTGCTGAGAAGCCACGGACTTGATGCTCCCATTCAAATGGTCTCCATCCCCCCAGTACAGGTGCCAGCATCTGCCTCTAACACACTCACCAGAAATTAGCAGGAATTGATGGGTTCATGTCTATGAACCATTCTGAGCTTCTCAGAAAAAGCCAGGCCACCCACAGAAGGCTCTGTGATCAGGAAGTGTTTACACATGCAACAGTGGGCAGCAGTTCCCAGGGACAATCTTAGGAAATTGGAGCACCAAACACACACATGAGCAAGAGTGCACCAGAGGAGGTTCATACATTATGGATTTCTGACCAGCCATGAATAATACATTGCTCAAATTTTAAAATGCAATAAGTAAACTATGAGATGCCATTAGTATTATGTACATACATATTTTAGAAGATCCATGTAAATATCCCATAGTTACTTCAGTTAATTGTGATCAAAGGAATATCTGTTGTTAAATCTACTCTAACCCAGTGGAGGTTTGGGGAAACACAGGGCTGAATGAATTGAAGAATAATTATAAGGCATATTTGGAGTATCTCAGATCGATTGAACCACTCTAATTTAGCACCGATTTGAATGACTGCAAAAGATTGTGTGTGTATGTGTGTCTGTGTGTGCCTGTGTGTTGTCACTAAGTCATACCTGACTCTTTGCGACCCCATGGACTGCAGCCCACTAGGCTCCTCTGTCCGTGGGATTTCCCAGGCAAGAATAATGGAGTGGGTTGCCATTTCCTTCTGCAGGGGATCTTCCCATCGCAGCGATCGAACTTGCATTTCCTGCATTGCAGGTGGACTCTTTACTGAGCCACCAGGGAAGACTCCAGACAAGACCCTGCTGCTGCTGCTGCTAAGTCGCTTCAGTCGTGTCCAACTCTGTGTGACCCCATGGACTGCAGCCCACCAGGCTCCCCTGTCCCTGGGATTCTCTCACCCACTGAAGTGGGTTGCCATTTCCTTCTCCAATGCATGGAAGTGAAAAGTGAAAGTGAAGTTGCTCAGTCGTGTCCGACTTAGCGACCCCATGGACTGCAGCATACCAGGCTCCTCTGTCCATGGGGTTTTCCAGGCAAGAGTACTGGAGTGGGGTGCCATTGCCTTCTCCAGACAAGACCCTGGCTATATTTAAATATTTTCAAAAGGAAGGAGAGAGTTTTTTTTTTTTTTTTAATGAAAGGGCTAAACATATCAATTCAGACTCTTAGGTTGGTCTAAAAAAATTAAGCAAGTAGGTAAAAATGTAGCTGTAGACCATTAAACAGAAAGGTCCAGCAATTCCCACAAGTAGCCATCCAGAGAATGCCAGGGGACACCTCCTCCATGGGTCACCAAGGAGAGGCACTGGATTGATGAATTAATCTCAGGCCTTTGTCTTAACTCTCAACGTCATGTTCAATAATTTAGTTGTTAGTGTTCAAGGTTACCAACTCAGGCTAACAAATCTCCCAAGAAACTATTAAACACAATCAGGATGGCAACTTTCAGTTTTATGATAAGAAATATACCTATCAAGCAGATTGAACATTTGTGTTGGCCTAACCAGTACACTCTACCCTTGTATAAAAAGTTGAAATATTAGAAAGTTGCTTGATGATATAGACAGGGATTGGAGAACTTTCTGTAAAGAGCCAGGGAGTAAATATTTTAGTGTTTGTGGGCTGTGACAGTCTGTGTCACAGTTACTTAACTGCAAGCCAGATTTAGCCTGCAGGCAGGAGTGGGCAGACACTTATCTAAAATAAGGGAAGTTGATGATATGATTTAATGTTAAAGAACAGTAGACTTGAATAGTTCTCTATGGGGATATTACTACCTGGTACTCTCACTCTTGGGCCCTGAGATAGTTTTGTGTTGCTTTCTGCTTAGAGATATACATGGCTAGCAACTTCCTTTGGGGGATGTTCTATTCTTTCTTTAGAAGCCTTAATCTCTCTCATGTTGAAGTTAAATAAGGAACATACATTTTTAATCTTATAAACAAAATTTTAAAACAAAGAAACAAATAAGAAATAGTTGTGACTTACAGTTGTGATGGTATGGTACCTGGAGCTTATGTAACGCCATGCATAGGAACATATCAAAGGCCCCAAAAACCTACAAACAGGAAGTGCTGGAGAGGGTATGGAGAAAAGGGAACCCTCCTACACTGTTGATGGGAATGTAAACTGAAATAGCCACTATGGAGAACAGTATGGATCTTCCTTAAAAACCTAAAATAAGAGCTACCATAAAATCCTGCAATCCCACTGCTGGGTGTATATCCAGATAAAACCATAATTCAAAATGCTACATGCATCCTAATGTTCGCTGGAGTACTATTTCCATAGCCAAGACATGAAGGCAACCTACATCCCCACTGACAGAGTGTGGATAAAGAAGGTGTGCATACATATATATGCATAATGGAATATTACTCAGCCATAAAAAGGAATGAAATAATGCCATTTGCTGTGACAAAGATGGGCCTAGAAGTTGTCATACTGAGTGACCTAAGTCAGATAAAGATAAATATCACGTGATATCACTTACATGTGGAATCTAAAAAACTGGTACAAAGGGAACTTATTTACAAAACAGAAATACAGTCACAAATGCAGAAAACAAAACAGTTATTGGGAAGAAGCAGGGCAGGGATAAATTGGGAGACTGGGATTGACATATATATTCTACTATATATAAAACAGATAACTTATAAAGATCTGCTGTACCTATACTATTCTATACAGCACAGGGAATTCTACTCAGTACTCTATAATGACCTACATGGGAAAAGAATCTGAAAAAGAGTGGATGTATGTATATGTATAATTGATTCACTTTGACGTACAGCAGAAACTAACACTACATTGTAAATCAACTACACGCCAATAAAAATTAATTCAGAACAATCAAGGTCCGGTTATAGTCCAGGAGGTATTCATCTGAGGCTGTACCCAGCTTCACTAGGGCTCAGAAAACTCATTACCTCGCCTTTCACTCTGGCCCTAGTGCCAGGGAAACTCCACCATGGTTTTTCTTCCCCTAAGTGTCACACCAGTACATCTATGGTTGCAAAAAAGGAACTTGGTGAATGACAAGTTACAGCAGTCTTTTATTTTGGTTTGGTTTTGGTTGTAGAAATGGGGCCACCGTTCGATCATGTCTGTCCAGATTTCCTGGGTTTCAGGTTCCCCAGAACTCATGGTCCCTGGCACTGCACTGCCTCTTGGGTCTTCAGAGCTGCCAATGTGCTTTAACCCCTATTTCTCCACTGCTTCAGCATCTGTCTTTGCTGAGGCACTCCATCTGCTCTCTGCGCTCTGTCCAGGCCAAATGGAAGGAAGCTTTCCCTCTTTTGACATGACACTGCTCTCAGTCTGGGACTCTATAAATGCACTGTGGCTGCCCAGAAATTCTATACCAGATTTCATTTATGTAGATGCAAAGATTTTGTTTATGTAGATGCAATACAGGAGACCTAGGTTCAATCCTTGGGTAGGGAAGGTACCCTGGAGAAGGGAATGGCTACCACTCCAATATTCTTGCCTGGAGAAAATCCCATTGGCAGAGGAGCTTAGTAGGCTACAGTCCATGGGGTCTCAGAGTCTGACTGAGCAGCTAAACAAGAGATGCAAAAGTGCATTTTTCTCAGGAAAAGGTAAGCAGTTTTCCACAAATTATCAGAGGGATAAATGACCTCCCCAAACTTGAAACAATGACCACATTGTAATTGATTAAAGTGGAAATGCATCAAATACAGATTTACTTGTGCCAGTTCTACCACCTTGACTTAGCAGGAAGAGAGAGAAACCACACTCTACGTAATCCAGGTACTCCTCCACCTTTGTACTTAGCACATACCTAAGAGGTGAGCCTGAGATGCTGACCTAAATCTGCAGTCCTCAGTCTGGAATAAGTGCTTAACAAAACTGCTTTCTAAGAACTATAAGAAGTACACTAAAGAACATTATTCAAGAAATGTTTTCTCTGAGTCGATGGTGAGGACACACCTGGAAAGAGGAAAATAATATACACTTTCTCCCAGAAAAGTTAGTATTCTTTCTTTCCCCTCCCTAGCCTATTCTTTCTCACTGCCAGGCCAACATCCCCCCCTTTCACCACTCCGTTAGAAATACTAACTCTGCAATTCCTTAGAAAGCATCGATCACATCACCCCTGGCTGGAAAATATGCAGGGTTTCTACTTTTTCTGGACTCAATATTAATTTACAAACTACAACTAGCAAGCTGGACAGGGGACAAGAAAGCATAAGAAGAGGAGTAGCCTACACTTGAATGCCGGCTCAAGTTCTCCATCCATCTACCTCATACCCTTACAGAATCACCAGCCCTGCTCCACACAATGGACCCTTTCACAGAACACAAAGCATCCATGTAGGCAAAACCTAAGCTCCGGCAACCCACTCAGAAACAGCAGCGTTCCGGGGACTAGCAATAGTGAATCACCAGAGGGAATAACTACTTTGGAATGTCTCTTCCCAAGAGTCATGTCAAGGTTTTTAAATAAAAGTCAATTATATTGTGACAGTTTTCATTTAACATAGCCTAGAATCTTATTTGGGCTTCCCTGGTGGGTTGACAGGTTCTTTAACACTGAGCTTCTGTTGGCCCAGTGATAAAGAACCTGCCTGTCAATGTAGGAGACACGGGTTCGATCCCTGGATCACGAATATCCCCTGGAGAAGGAAATGACAACCCATGCCAGTATTCTTGCCTAGGAAATCCCATGAACAGAGGAGCTTGGCAGGTTACAGTCCATGGAGTTGTAAAAAGAGCCAGACACAACTTAGCGACCACACAAGAATCTTGTTTACAAAGCGGAAATAGAGACTCAGATGTAGAGCACAAAAGTATGGACAGCAAGGAGGGTGGGGTGGGATGAACTGGGAGATTGGGATTGACATATACACACTACTGATATTGTACATAAAATAGAGAACTAATGAGAACCCGCACAGGGAACTCTACTCAATACTCTGTGATGACCTGGATGGGAAGGAAATCCAAAAAAAGAGGGGATATATGTATATCTGATTCATATATGTATATGTATAGCTGATTCACTGTGCTGTACAGCAGAAACTAGTACAACCCTGTAAAACAACTATACTCCAATACAAATTAATATATATATGAAAAAATAAAAAATATTTTAAATGCAAAAAAGTTAAATAGCCTAAAATCCAAACTGTCTCATCCTCAAAGCCAAATCTAAGTCTCTTCTCTTCCATGTAGCCCTTAGCACAGACTATTTTTTTCTATTCTCTGAGCTCTACCAGCAGAGAAAATTGGAAGTGCACAGAAGTACAGCTCTCTAAAGGAAAGAAAAATTAAATGGCACTAGCTAAGGATAAGCCAGTGGGTTCCCAAGGCAAAGTGATGTCCTCTAAAGCCAAATTCTTCTGTGATCCTCAAGCCTCACCTCCTGACCTGGGAAATGGAGAATTGAATAAAAGGTCAGCTGGCAAAGAAACAGAGCCCCTGTCAGCTGGTCTGCTTGATAAAACACACTAATAATATTCCAGAGCAAAAACAAAAAAAAAAGAGCATAGACATAAATTTTTAATTTATAAAATTTTAATATATAATTTATATTTATATATACATATAATGTAATAAAAGCCTAAAAGTGAGAAGATAATGGATGTGGAGGAAGGATAACAGAGGTGATAAGTGACCAGGGGATATCCTGTTTCCCTCAAGGGTGAGGAATAAACTGGGCAGTACCAGGCAAAGGGAAGGAGATGCTACAAAGGACCCAGCTCTATAGCACGAGGCAGGCCTAGCCACCCACGCTAGTAACGGAACTCCGAAACAATTGATAGCAGCAATGAGAGCCCCTGCCAGAGCAGCGAGTAGGCCTCACCAGAGGACCTCAGCTGCCCAGTGAAAGAAGCAGTGGCATGGCCAGGCTGCCAAGGTGCATGGACCCCAGAGCCTTGGCTGCAGGGGGCAACATGAGCAAGGTTATGAAGGTGAGAACTGAGTGCTAGTCTCACCCCCCAGACGTGGCCAGCGGAGCTCCAGGCAGAGACTTGTATCTCCAAAACCAAGCACGGTGTCTGCTTTACAGCAAGTGCTTAGTAAATATTCGAGAAAGGGAGTGAAGGAGAGAAGGAGTTTGGCCAGTGGGGCTCAAAATCAAACAATTTGAGTGGTCACGATAGTTACCACTTCTTTGCCCTTCCCATGATGGTGTGTGTGTAAAAGCCGCTCAGTCATGTCAAACTCTTTGTGACCCCATGGACTATACAGTCCATGAAACTGTCCAAGGCAGAATACTGGAGTGGGTGGTTCCCTTCTCCAGGGAATCTTCCCAACCCAGGGATCAAACCCAGGTCTCCTGCATTGCAGGCAGATTCTTTACCAGTTGAGCCCCCAAGGAAGCCCTTCCCATGATTGTTTCAGACCAAAAATTGCCTATTATACTTCCATAGGATCATAGGACTAAAAGAATTACATCTGGAGAAATAAATAGCAAATGATAATTAAATATCTATGTGCAGTCATTAGAGAAAGTTAACTATGTACAGTTCAACCTGACATGGAAAACACGGATATAATGAATAGCAAAAGGAAACTGAGGATCTTTGAATCAGCCCATGAGGACTCACTGGGTCATCACGGGCTGAGGAAATGTTTTGGGGAAAGATTTATCTCCATCCAGGAGATAGTGTCAGCCTGTTTCTAAGTTCATAGACTAGGAAGACTAGGAAGGGAAGCAAGGAAGCATGGCTCAAAATGTTACATGAGTCATCTGAGGTTTTCTATTTTTTTTAGTGTGAGGTTTTCAAATGATAAAACCAATCTATAGTGTTTATAAGGTAATACCACACAAAGATCTATAAAGAGCTAATCACATCCCCAGCAAACCCATGCGGCTCTCACCCCTTTCCCAAAGAGCATAGTATTAATGCTGGTATACATCTTTCTAGACCTTTATCTTCATCTAAATGCATCTAAGTTATATATGTAGTTTTTTAGTCATTTAATTTTCCCTAGGGATTCATATTCTTAACATGCAATCTGATTTTTTCATCAAATAGTTGATCTTAATGTTTTTATCTTTTAATTCTTTATATATGTCACACACAGAGACACAATTTTACATTATTGGCAGTGGTATACAATCTTTTCTCATTTTGTTCTTTTTTTAACCCTTGCCTCTTCCCTCTGCCCTCTTCTCCCTCGCTCTGCCATCATTCAGGAAGACATTTCCTGCTCTCCCATGGCTCAGGGAGGAATACGTTGAGGGTGGAAATGTACTTTCATGTCCAGATCACCTCTTTCATGTCAAACCTGGAGCTAGAGGCCAAGTCAAAAGGCCAGTGCCCCTGGCCTTCTCAGACAGAGACAAAGTCAGATGAGCTCTCTGATCCTGTGAGCAGTGAAGATTCTGGTCACTGCCTGCATCCGGGGGAACACAGCTGTGCACAAAGTACTCAAGGGCTAGGTCAAGTGCAGCACACTCGTCCACCATTAGCTTTAGGACACACTGAAGTTCTGAAGGAAGCTGGAAGCCACCCGCATGTATAAGCAATAAGGTATTATCAAAAGAAAAGGAGCTCCATGGGAGGGGTGTGGTCTCCAATAATAGAGAAGACTATTAGCCTAAAATCATGAAAATCTGTTTAAAAACCAATATATCACTGAGGTTCCCAGGCCACACCCTCTTTTACCACTTTTGGCCACCAAAATGAGATGAGAAATGATAAATTAATGCCAGTGTGTGAAAGTGTTATTTGCTCAGTCATGTCCAACTCTTTTTGAGACCCCATGGACTGTGCCCACAAGGCTCCTCTGTCCATGGAATTCTGTAAGCAAGAATACTGGAGTAGGTATTCAGTCTAGGCATTTCCTCCTCCAGGGGCATCTTCCTGACCCTGGGATTGAACCTGATCTCCTGCACTGCAGGGAGATTCTTTACTGTCTGAGCCATGTTAGGATAAAAGTTAATGCCAACTATAGTTCAAAATGAAGATCCAATTTATTTATTACTCACTGTACTCAGTTAAGGAGAAGGCAATGGCACCCCACTCCAGTACTCTTGCCTGGAAAATCCCATGGATGGAGGAGCCTGGTAGGCTGCAGTCCATGGGGTCGCTAAGAGTCGGACATGACTGAGCAACTTCACTTTCACTTTTTCACTTTCATGCATTGGAGAAGGAAATGGCAACCCACTCCAGTGTTATTGCTTGGAGAATCTCAGGGACAGGGGAGCCTGGTGGCCTGCCGTCTCTGGGGTCACACAGAGTCGGACATGACTGAAGCTACTTAGCAGTAGCAGCAGCAGTAGCAGTACTCAGTCAATCATTTGTCATTAGTTACCTCAAAACGTCATTTGAAATGCACAGAAGGTATTTCCCAAGACTCTGCTGCCACCCACAGTTTGAGGTAGAAACAATGGGACAAAATCCTTGGCAGCATGCATGAAAATTATGCTCTAAATTGACCTATATAAGATTGTTGTACTATATTTGTATAGTTTTTAATGTATGCATATTTATCCTTACATACACACACGCATACACACACAGCCATTGGTTGATGATGAATAAACAGGGTAACACTTGAATTCAATTAAACTCACTCCAGGTTTGGCACTTTTCCCACAGCAAGTAAATCAGTATTGTCAAAATTGGACTTGTCGTTTAATTAAGCCTGGGCATTAATAGTCCCATGGCCTTCAGAGACATCTTTGTGTCTCAGTAAACCAGTTTGGATTGTCAGGGTAAACAGAGTACTTAAGAGGATGGAGATGTTGCAAATGAGATTCAATTACAAAGGCTTCTATCTAGAATGAAAATGTTGCAATATGCTTCTAATTGTGGGTGAAGATTCTTTTCAGTTGAAGATCAGACTAAAATTGAATACTCCCAATAATCCATGAGGGAGATATTATTACCACCACTTCATAAGTAGGAAATAAAGTTACAAGAAATTAATTACTCATTTTTCTAAACACTTCCCTCAACTAGCATCAACAAGCAATCATTCAGAGCTTTACAACTAAGGTCTATTTTTAAATAACAATAATCATGCTGTAAATTTTGTCAAATGATAATACCAGGGAATGATTCCTCTTAGTGGATGTATTTTTCTATAGAAAAACTTTTTCACGGCAGGAATCTTCTTAAATCTAAGTTCTTTAACTCTCTGATAGCAGATTTCATGCACACTAAGTCGTAGCAATTCCTATAATGATAAATTCCAACTCAGAGACTAAGCAAGGTCAGCCCAGCCGCCTTATCAGTTCATTTCTGCCACTCTCAAATCACTCCAGTTTAAGAAGACTTGTGGGCCCTGTATGTCCGTGCTTAGTCCAACTCTTTGTGATCCTCTGGACTGTAGTCCATCAGGCTCCTCGGTCCACCGGACTTTCCAGGCAAGAATATTGGAGTGGGTTGCGATTTCCTTCTCCAGGAGGGAAATAAACAGTGTCAACCTTATATCAATAGAAAACATTCTGGGATCCCAGTCTCTAAATTAGCAGTAAGTTCAATTCTTCCCTCTGGTCCTTCCACCCCTGGTAAATTCAGCA
This sequence comes from Bos indicus x Bos taurus, assembly GCF_003369695.1. Lineage (NCBI taxonomy): Eukaryota > Metazoa > Chordata > Mammalia > Artiodactyla > Bovidae > Bos > Bos indicus x Bos taurus. Next base: position 20,125,318 of record NC_040103.1, on the reverse strand, counting down.
ATGCCTAGGGATGTTTCAGAGAAGGCAATGGCACCCCACTCCAGCACTCTTGCCTGGAAAACCCCATGGACGGAGAAGCCTGGTGGGCCGCAGTCCATGGGGTCACTAAGAGTCGGACACGACTGAGCGACTTCACTTTCACTTTTCACTTTCATGCACTGGAGAAGGAAATGGCAACCCACTCCAGTGTTCTTGCCTGGAGAATCCCAGGGATGGGGGAGCCTTGTGGGCTGCCATCTATGGGGTCGCACAGAGTCAGACATGACTGAAGCGACTTAGCAGCAGCAGCAGCAGCAGCAGGGATGTTTACTGATATTCCAGACCCAGTTCTGATTGTCCTTCCTACTTCCAGCGGAACAGGAACTCAACAAAGAAGACTCGACCATGACCATGACCACTTGAGCCCCAGACACGGGCAGCCACGAGGCTGCCATTGCCACTTCCCTCCTGCTGTGCCTGTGGAGAAGGGGCTTTCTGCCAGGGACCACAGCTATTGCCATCACTTTGGCCTCAAGGAAGAAGACAATCCTGTCTCCTGCTTATTTCACCCCAGATATAGCTCAGGTCTGACCTACTAGTGACCAGCAACACAAAGATAAAAATGCACACAGGAAGTATTTTACAATTACATTGCAAGTGCAGACTCATTCTGGAATCCCTCACTATACTTTCCTAAAGGCAGCTCAATCATTAACCTCAGAAATGCTCTTGGAGATTTTTTTTTTTTTTCCTACTTATCCCTGTTGAAAGACCCTCTCCTTGGGCAGCTTAACACTGAGGATTTCCACTCTTTCAGGTCAAGTCCCACCTCCACCGTGGTGTATGAGGAGCACAACAACAATAAGATGCCCAGGAGACAACCACACAGCAGTCTGACATCAGTTCTTCCCCAAAGACTGAGTTACCTGGTCTTAAACAGCATCCTGTATGCGATACTTACATCCCAGGCAGGAAGAGAATACACAAAACTCAGGCCAGGCATTTGGCAGCCTGCTATCATCAAGGTGTCAAAAACATGCGCAGTCCAGACTGACCCAGACCACTAGGCTACATTACATGTCCTGAGCAAGAGAAAATAATTGGATGATACTGTGAGAGGTTCAACACGGAGACTCCAGAGCCAGTCCACCTGGGTCCAAACACTGGCTCTGCCACCTTTCTAGTCTTCGACTTTAGGCAAATTACTTAAACCTCTCTGTGACTCAGCTAACCCAGTTGCTGAGTGGAGAAAATAATACCTATCTTTTAGGATAATTCTAATAAATGTTTTAGAGCCACACCCAACACATGGTAGGCAATCTATAGATGTTAGTTATTGTTATTCAAACATAGTAAAATAATTTTAAAATCAGCTCGACCCAAAGCAACCTACAGATTCAATGCATCCATATCAAATTACCAATGGCATTTTTCACAGAACTAGAACAAAAATTTTTTTTAATTTGTATGGAAACAGAAAAGACCCCAAATAGCCAAAGCAATCTTGAGAAAGAAAAACAGAGCTGAAGGACTCAGGCACCCTGACTTCAGACTCTGCTACAAAGCTAGAGTCATCAAGACAGTATGGTACTGGCACAAAAACAGAAATACAGGTCAATGGAACAGGATAGAAAGTCAGAGATAGTTGACCATAGGTGCATGGTTTAATCTATGACAAAGGAGGCAAGAATGCACAATGGAGAAAACACTGCCTCTATCAATAAGCGGTGCTAAGAAAACTGGACAGCTACATGTCAAAGAATGAAACTAGAACACTTCCTAACACCATACACAAAAATAAGCTCAAAATGGATTAAAGACCTAATGCAAGGCCAGACACTATAAAACTCTCAGAGGAAAACATAGGCAGAATACTCTTTGACATAAATCACAGCCAGATCCTTTTTAACCCATCTCCTAGAGTAATGAAAATAAAAACAAAAATAAACAAATGGAACCTAAGTAAATGTAAAAGCTTTTGCACAGCAAAGGAAACTATAAACAAGACAAAAAGATAACCCTCAGAATGGGAGAAAATATTTGCAAATGAAGCAACTGACAAAGGATTAATCTCCAAAATATGCAAGCAGCTCACATGACTCAGTATCAAAAAACAATCAATCAACAATTGGGTGGAAGAGCTAAACAGACATTTCTTCAAAGACATGTAGATGGTCAACAAATACATGAGAAGATGCTCAACATCACATTAGAGAAATGCAAATCAAAGCTACAATGAGGTACCACCTCACACTGGTCTGAATGGCCATCATCAAAACATCAACACATAATAAATGCTGGAGAGGAAAAGAGAATCTTCTTGCACTGTTGGTGGGAATGTAAACTTGATAAAACAACTATGGCAAACAGTACGGGGGTTCCTTAAAACACTAAAAATAAGATTACCATACGACCCAGCAATCTTACGCCTGCATATATACCCTAAGAAAACGATAACTCAAAAAGACACAAGCACCCCAGTGTTTACGGAAGCACTACTTAAAATAGCCAGGATGTGGAAGCGACCTAAATGTCCATTGATGGCTATTTTAAGTAGTGCTTCAGTGAGCACTGGGGTGCTTGTGTCTTTTTGAGTTATCGTTTCCTTAGGGTATATATGCAGGAGTAAGATTGCTGGGTCGTATGGTAATCTTATTTTTAGTGTTTTAAGGAACCCCCATACTGTTTATATATATATATATATATATATATATATATATGGAATCTAGAAAAATGGTACAGATGAACTTATTTGCAGGACAGGACTAGAGATGCAGAAGTAGAGAATGGACTGTGGACACAGAGGGGGAAAGAGGGGGTGGGATGAATTGGGAGAGTAGCACTGACATATACACACTGCCATGTGTGAAATAGACTGCTAGTGGGAAGCTTCTGTGTAGCACAGGGAGCTCAGCTGGATGCTCTGTGATGACCTAGATGGTGGGATGTGGGGTGGGATGGGAGGGAGGGGATATATGTATACATATACCTGATGAAGTGAAGTGAAGTCGCTCAATCGTGTCTGACTCTTTGCAACCCCATGGACTGTAGCCTACAAGGCTCCTCTGTCCATGGGATTTTCCAGGCACGAGTACTGGAGTGGGTTGCCATTTCCTTCTCCAGGGGATCTTCCCGACCCAGGGATCAAACCCAGGTCTCCTGCATTGCAGGCAGATGCTTTACTGTCTGAGCCAGCTGATTCACTTTGTTATACAGCAGAAACTAACACAACATTGTAAAGCAAATTTTTTTAAAAAGGCCCTAAAACTAAGCTTAGGAAATTCAGTGAGAGGAAAGCCCACAGTATGAAACTGGCTGAAATAATTTTTTGCCTTACAATAATGGAATCCTTTTGCATTATCAAGGTTACAAGCAGGGCATGCTGAAAACAGTTCCGCAGGAAATCAGTGCCTGCAGAAGTTGTGAAAATTAGTTCTGGCCCTGAGAAACTAAGCTTGCTGCATTCCAAGCATTGAGATTCATTGCCATTTTTTTTTTCCTTTAAGCTAAAATTTTAAACTGGCCCATGTCATATTAACCTAAGTCAGAACCTCTATTTTAAAGTTCAGGATTCAATTAGCAGGGACAAGTAATTACTTTTACTTCACCAGCAGGTAATACACTTCAGAGAGAGGAAGTTCATACTTCACCTCTGGCAATGGTTCTATGATCTGTTGCTGGTCAGATGGACAGACTGAGCCTTGGCTGGACCCCAGGTAATGCCACCTAAGTGCCATCTCTTTGGGAAATAGAAACCCAGATCTGTTATCTTCAGCTCTGGAAAGATTCCCCCTTTGAAAGCTGGCTAGCAAGATGTACAGAATGTCTTGGTAAGAACCTCTCTGTAGTGATCACCCACTAAACATTCACATCAGTAAACCTGAAGGGATGTGCATGTGTGTGTGGATGATTGTGTTTGACAGCTGAACCCTGGGGCTGTGGCAAGTGCATCAGACGTGGAGTCAGGGGTCATAAGTGGGACTCTGTCACTCACTAACAACACAACCTGGACTTATTCACTCCATTTGTGGGAACCTTGATTTCCCCAAGGTGTAAATGCTGCTCCTTCCTGGATGTGTTCATTGATTAGATGAGATCATATATGAGAACACTTGGGGAAGTATAATGCTTGCTATTTCTCTATAGGGTCCATTCCAAACAAATATTTAAAAGAATAATTTTTTAGACTCTGCTTATTCCCCCCAAACACATACCATATTTCAAACTATTTGATAGCAAGGAGTGCCTTTCATTCCCACATGTCCAAATCTAGCACAGTGATTGAGACTAGTAAGAGTTTGATACAAGTTTACTGAATGAATGAAAAAGCAAACGATTGATTGGAGACAAGTCCAGTCTAAGAGGGATATCAGCAATTACATACAGCTTGTCCCAAGATCTTGATTTGGCATCAACCAAGACCTCAACCTGAAAGCACAGACAGGATGTGTCTGAGTGGAGAAATTAAGAAAAAACAAGAAGCCACAGAAACCCACAATATCGAGTAAGGGGTTCATATTTAAATCACATTTTAGCATAGAATACCTAAAGGCAGTGGACAATGAAAAAGAGAATGTCTTGTTTTTATTTAATATGGATCTTAAGTATTTTAGAGACTTGCTTGCTTCCCAACCTAAGACCACCTCCATTAAAGGATAGAAACTACGAGGCTAAGAGAGGTAAACTGTTTATCCAGTGCACCCAACCAGATGTCCATGCAGATATCAGGCAGGTCTACCAGACATCAGGACTTTGGACTCTGTGCCAATGCTCTGGGGAGCCCCATGACCATGAAAGGATTCTCAGATTTCAGGTGGCACACAGCAGTAGCTATTCATTCTGGCTTCTCAGCCCAGTTGGAGACACTAATTCCCTGGAGTCAGAGGCCCTCCATCTCAGGCTACTGAGAACAGAGCCTGTAGTAATGGAGGGTCCCCAGCTCCACCTGCAGAGACAGTGTGGAATTCATCTACACTCTGAAGCCCAGATGAGCCAAGGAATGCGGCAGCCGCTGGTCATGGAGCTGTATTCCTCCTCACCCCACCACTGACACTCACCATCTTGGCTTTTGCTCCAGCTCCCAGAAATGTGGTCCTGGTCAGCCCCATCTCCCCAAGAGACTGGACCAGCTGTCCTCAGACTGCAGAGAGGACCAGAGATGCCATGTTCTTCCCAGCCTCCAAATCCTGGCAGCCATAGGAGCCCAGCTCTATCTGGCATGCTCCTGTGTGGCCCAGACTTCAGGTGTCCTGTTTCTTGTTAGTGACTTTCCCACAATTCAGTGCAAGCATGGCTGCCCAGTGGAATCACCTGGAAAGTATTAAAACCATCTGACACCTGATTCCTATTCCCACAGATTCTGATTTAATCTAGGGTGTAGCCAGCGCATCAGAAGTTTCTCCCTGGGTTATTCTATACCCAGGGATGTAAATGATTGTTTTAGTGCCTAACACAATCACCTCTAGCACTTGTTTAAAATGTAGGTTTCTGTGCTTGCTTCAGCAGCACATATACTAAAATGTAGCTTCCTCAAGCCCCAGATAGTATGTTTCTCTAAGCTTTGGCTGCGGCTGGGGAAAGTATGTATTTTTGACAAGCAGAGGCTTCTGATGTAGGCATCAGGTACATACAAACTACTCAAACTACTTAAAGACCCTGTTAAACCAAGGGGCAGAGAATGAATTATTTTTAATACTATCTTCATAGAGAAAAGGAAAATCTAGGTCAGTCCATGAGCTGAAGAAAACTGCCTGCAGAAAAATTCATTTGTGTAAGGCCCCACAGGCTCTCTACCTGCTTCCTAAATTAAATATTAAGTTACCTTTGTTTAAAAGCTAAATGTTTTGAGTAGCTTTTTAAATATGACCACAGCAAGTCAGTACTTAAACCTTTCTAATGCTGTCACTCGGCCTCCTGCTGAAACACCCCATCTTGGCCGCACTGCGTTCAGATTCCCAAGGAGAAGGCAGTCGCTCTGCAGCAGCATCATTCTCAGTTCACTTGCTCTACCTGCTGCAGAAAGCAGATAGGCCTCTGCGCCTCCTCTTGGAAGGCAGTGCTGAAGTTAAGGGGAAAATCTCAATTTCAAAGTAAGGCAGGGGTGGGGGGTGGAATCCTCTTGGCGCAGAATCTGTTCAAGAGAGATCTTCGAAAAGAAGCTGAATGTCCCCAGTTAAGAAGGGACATCATTTGGTGTAAAGCAATTGGTGAAATCCGTCTCTGTATTTCCCAGTAATGTGATAAATGTAAGGAGAAGCGAATTTGTCTTGGTATTCCACAATGTGATAAATGACAGGAAACGTAATTGTGTAATGCCAATGGCACCAGAAAATTGCAAATCTCCAAATGAAATGTTCCTTTCAATCACATAATCAAGTGACTGACGGGGCATTTGAGATATTACCTAAATTATAGCTAATTTTCTGTAGCGGCTTTTCTGCACCTTGCTCTGCTGCACTGCTGAAAAGGTAGGCGGAAATGAAAGTCATTAATTGCATAAAAAGGAACCTCAACGGCCTGGTTTCTTTCCTTCTGCTTCCCCACAGCATTAATTCAGCATACTGCACACGTCTGCGGCCATGGATGCTGTCTGGCCCCCACCAGGCAGATGTTATTGGGGACTCCTGGTCACCATGGAGACCGAGGCTGAGTTTGGGATGATTGTTACCTTGAGAGAGAATAAGAAGAGACAGTGGCATAGCTAGAAATCCTGGGCTTCTGATCGAAACTGTCAGAAAAAGACCACCATTCCTTATTATTTTACAATACAAAGATCTTCTCCTTTGAGGTGGAAGAGCATTTGGGCTATACTTAAACCTATGGGAAAAAAATCATTACATTCAAAAATGCATCACAAAACCCCTTAATGCTTTGATTGAGGGAAGCAAAAATCTAACTTGAGTTGGCTGAGACATAAAATGAGAGTTTATTAAGAGGATACAAGAATGTTTAAGATCCCCTAGAGGCAAAGATGCAGCAGGGTCTTAAAAACCCAGCGAGCAATTGTGCATCAGTTTTACTCTCTGATTCTTTTTACACATCTATTTCTTCCTTCTTTCTGAGAAGACCAACACTTTCTGCTACTCAGTTGTTTATGTGGCTGGGAGAAGATGGTTGCCCTTACATCTTGGGTTCCCAAATTGCTCTCTCAGACAACAAAGACTGACTCTTTCCTATTCTCCTTCAAATTCCCAAGGCAGTGGTTCTGAGTGGTCCAGCTTGGGTTAAATGGTTATTGTTGATCCAGTTCCTTATTTTCAAGTAGGTGTTGTTGTTTATTAGCTAAGTCATGCCCAACTCTTTTGGAACCCTAGGAACTATACGTAGCCTGCTAGGCTCCTCTGTCCATGGGATTCTCCAGGCAAGAATAGTGGAGTGGGTTACCATGCTCTCCTCCAGGGGATCTTCCCAGTCCAGGGACTGAAACTGCATCTCTTACATCTTCTGCATTGGCAGGTGAGTTCTTTACCACTAGCACCATCTAGGAAGCCAAGACCCTTCAGACTGCCACATAACACAACTCTAGGGACATCATTCACATTTGAATCTTGGGAATGGCTCCTCCTAGAGTAAAAGTGCATGACTGCACCCTAACCCCCCATTTTTCACAGCCAAACTCACTTGTTCCTTCCACGTGCCCCTTAGTAGATGGTTAATTTCTAGAGTCCAAAATATAACTGAAATAGAAATTGTAATTTTAACATTTTCCAGAACCTGGGAGGTATCTAACACTAAGAATCTGTGTCTCAGTCTGTTCAGGCTGCTATAACAAAATACCACAGACCAGGTGGTTTATAAACAACAGAAATGTATTCCCCACAGGTCTGGAGGCTTGGAAGTCCAAAATCAAGTTGCCAGCATGATCACATTCTAATGAAGGCCCTCTTCCCGGTTCATAGCAGCGCCTTCTTGCTGTGTCCTCACAAGGTAGGAGGTGCTTGGGATCTCTCTGGAGCCTCTTTTATAAGCCACAAATCCCATTCCACCCTCATGACCTCATCACCTCCCAAAGTCCCCACCTCCTTATACCACCATGTTTGGGGATTTCAACATATAAATTTGTGAGGGACACAAACATTCGGGGGACACAAACATTCCGACCATAGCAATTCCTCACTGAAGTAGCTGCATTTCTAAAAGGAAGAATAACCTACAATAAAGGGGTGCAAAGTGAAGAAGAACTAAAGAGCCTCTTGATGAAAGTGAAAGAGGAGAGTGGAAAAAGTTGGATTAAAACTCAATATTCAGAAAACTAAGATCATGGCATCTGGTCCCATCACTTCATGGCAAATAGACTGAAAAACAGTGGAAACAGTGGCTGACTTTATTTTGGGGGGGCTCCAAAACCACTGTCAATGGTGACTGCAGCCATGAAATTAAAAGATGCTTACTCCTTGGAAGGAATGTTATGACCAAACTAGACAGCATATTAAAAAGCAGAGACATTACTTTGCCAACAAAGGTCCATCAAGTCCATCATGGTTTTTCCAGTAGTCATGTATGCATGTGAGAGTTGGACTATAAAGAAAGCTGAGCACTAAAGAATTGATGCTTTTGAACTATGGTGTTGGAGAAGACTCTTGAGAGTCCCTTGGATTGCAAGGAGATCCAACCAGTCAGTCCTAAAGGAGATCAGTCCTGAGTGTTCGTTGGAAGGACTGATGTTGAAGCTGAAACTTGAATACTTTGCCACCTGATGTGAAGAGCTGACTCATTTGAAAAGACCCTGATGCTGGGAAAGACTGAAGGTGGGAAGAGAAGGGGATGACAGAGGATGAGATGGTTGGATGGCATCACCGACTCAATGGACATGAGTTTTGGTAAACTCCAGCAGGGAGGCCTGGTGTGCTGCAGTCCACGAGGTCATAAAGAGTCGGACACAACTGAGCGACTGAACTGAACTGAAAAGGGTGTGAGTCTCAGTTGTAACCCCTAGATTGAGTCTGGGAAGCTCCAACATCTTGGTGACACTTGCAGTCTTCCAGAGCTGCCTGGATAGCAACTAGTCCTATGAGGAGGAAATCATTAGGGTTGACTGGGAAAGCTAGCTTAGGGTTGTGGAAAGGGTGGAAAATTAGAATTATCAGAGGATTATGTACAGATCCAGGAGCTAAAGAAACCAGACTCAGAGCAAGGAGGAGGGCATGAGAGCAATAAAAGGCAAGAATGCAGCTGAAAACTGCTCCATAGGGCAGGCCTGGGCAGAGGGTATGGACTGCACTGAGAGGCAAGTGGGGAAAGAGGGCAGAAAAAGACTCTACTTTTGACTCCTTCTAGCCGTGTCTCATGATCTGACGGCTGATGTTTCAGTCTAATGTAAAACAGATGGGCCCCTGTGTTAACACTACCTTCTCCAATTCCGCTTCCTCATTTTCTTAATAACCATCCTATAAGTATGTTATCTTAGTGAAAATTTCCCAAAGAGCACTGCTTTTACATAAGAAACTTCGTAGAGCATTTTTCCAAGTATGTCCCCAACCATATGACTACCCGAACAGATACTAACTAATCAAAACTAACAAATTATTTCCAAGGTTGCAAGGGATTAACTGGCCTTTTCTACTCTGTTGAAAATTAAGGCTACAATTTGCACCTGCTCCACATACAGCCCACACTAACCAACACCCACACTGAAGTATCAAGGCAGGGAAAGGTCTCCTTGAGATTATATTTGAATTTGATATCAGGCATGCCTGCAGAGACCCAAGGAGGAACTGCTTTCGTCAAGCATAGTAAAACAGTAAACCTCTCCTATATTTTTCCCATGAAAAAGTAAAACTGCAGGCACTTAACTCAAGCCCCAAAGTGCACAGTTAAGGAACACCTGGCACCATGAATAAATTGCAAAATGTATCTGTCTTTCCTCAAAAAATTTTTCATTAGATGGTGCACTTCCGAATGTACTGCTCGTAGCGACTGCCTTGCTAAAGACCAACAGCGCTCATTACCAGGCAGTGTGAGAGCCCAAGGGAAGAGACTGAATTGGTTTTTCAAACCATTGACAGTCTCTAGAAAGTCTGCAATGTTTGCTACTTTAAAATTAAACATCTGGTTGAAAGATCTGTTATTTTATGATTTTTATAACAATTCAAAAGTCATGTTTAAATTCATTCTTTCTCTGTCAGAGTTTCAAGTAACTTTACTTTTGATCACCCCATAAACCTTGGGTTCAGAAAGAAAAAGAAAAAAAAAAATTCCCCCCTAGAATATTCATGGTCAGTTCAGCCCTTCCCTTACAAGATTCCTCCTAGGAAGCAAAACAAACCAGTTATATGGTTTTTCTTCCTACAGTCTGTGGTAGTTGAGCATGACTGTGGGTTTATAGTGCCTCCAAAGATTAAAAACAATCCCACTTAAAATGTTCAAATCAAATTCACAAGCAACCTAATGAGCTGTGAATGTAAATGTGAATGCTTTACTAAGTGAGGACCCATAAAAGAATTATGTGCCCTAAGTAATAACATGCAGATGCCAACTCTCAGGAGTTCAGTTTGGGACATTCCATAGCAATGGGGTGTCTTATGTTTATCTCTTAATGTCAGATCCAATACTAAGAGGAGGCAACTATTTTATAGAGAGGAGCATAAGCTGAAAGCTATTTAATGGGTGAACCCTTTCACATCTCTGGTTCCCAAAAGGGCCCCTGCTTTCATTAGCCCATTCAGGACTCTTCCAGAGAGAAAGTAGTTCATAAGGGCATGCAAGGTTTAATCTCAGAGCACAGATCCCACGAGTTGGACAGAATTGAAAATAGAGACCATCTACTGTTCGAATATCACACAATGATGATGGGAAGTTGTGTTCACAACAGGAAACCTGTGACGTCATCGGAGTAAGCTGCTTCAGACTTCAAACTCAATTCCCATGATGCCCCATTGGCATCCCCTCTGCTCAACTGCCAGATAGCCAGCCCTTTGCTCTCTTACCAAGCAAGCAAGGATCTTCCATTTCTCTATAAGGAAACCAGAACTGAAAAACATGTACCCCAGTGTTCACTGCAGCACCAGTTACAATAGCTAAGATATGGAAGCAACCGAGATGTCCATCAGCAGATGAATGGATAAGAAGTGGTGGTACATATACACAATGGAATATTATTCAACTGTAAAAAGGAATACATTTGAGTCAGTTCTAATGAGGTGGATGAACCTCGAGCCTATTACAGAGTGAAGTAAGCCAGAAAGAGAAAGACAAATATCATATATTAACTCATGTATATGGAATCGAGAAAGATGGTACCAACAACCCTACATGCAGGGCAGCCAAGGAGACACAGACTTAAAAGAACAACTTTAGGACTCAGTGGGAGGAGAGGGTAGGATGATTTGAGAAAACAGCACTGAAAGATATATATACATTACCATATGTAAAATAGGCAGCCATTGGGAGTTTGATGTATGACACAGGGCATCCAAAGCTGGTGCTCTGGGACAACCTGAAGGCATGGGGTGGGGAGGGAGGCAGGAAACAAATGTATGCCTATGGCCAGTTCATAATGATGTATGGCAAAAACCATCACAATATTGTAAAGTAATTATCCTCTAATTAAAATAAATTAATTAAAAAAGAAAACTTTGACGAAAACTCCTTCTCCTTAGCCATGTCTCCTAGACACTAGGCTTCTCCTTGTACCTTAGGTCAGTCTGCTTTCACGGTCCGAAAGGTTAATAAGCCTTGGACCATCTGGGACTGGGTCAGAAACTATGTTGGTCTGCCATTTTACAGGGGATTCTCCGACTTTTCCAAGCCTAATGAAATCCTACTCACAAGTACAGAAAACCTATTTCCTAGCTACTAAGTCAATCAGACTTACCCAAGTCTGATTGGCTTTTTCCCTGGAGAAAGGCATGGCAATCCATTCCAATATTCTTGCCTGGAGCATCCCATGGATCGAGGATCCTGGCAGACTACAGTCCGTAGGATTGCACAGAGTTGGACACAACTGAAGCAACTTAGCATGCACGTTCCCACTGGCTTTTTATATTGTTCCTGCCAACAGACTTCCCAAACCTGTCCATTAACTCTAATTTCTCCCCACCAATATCTTTACTCCAATTATTTCAGACACAACCACCTCTGTTCATCAGAGCAATCACTGAGATATTCATTTGGTACAGAATTCAGATAATTTCTTCATGACAAGGATTTTTATCTGTCCCTTGGATTATGATGCTTTGGAAGCTTCATGTGGTTACTTCAGTTGGTACATAAACACACACACACAAACACACACACAAAACCTAGCCAGAAGTTCTCGATTTCAGCCTCCCCGACCAGAATTGTGATCATAATCATAGTGGGAAAATCCCTATCATGCCCCACTATTAGCTCATTTTTCTGAAGGGAATTAGGATGTTGCTATTCTTCCTCCCCAGGAGAAGTGAAAAGTGTCTGTGTGATCATTTTAGCTACCAGAATGGTAAATTAACACTAAGGACTTCTAAAAATTGGTATTCAAATTCTTAAAACAGCTCTATTTCAATTTTTTTTTTTTTTTGCCATTGACAAACAGCCAATTTGTCTACTCAAAAACCTTTAGTAGTCCCTTCTTATGACATGCAAATAATATCCAAACCCTTAAACTTGTAGCCAAGGTGTGATAAAATCTAACTCCTATCTAATCTACCTTTTCAATACTCCCTATTTTCATATCCCCCCAAAAAAACTCCATCTGTCTAATGACTGATTTATGTCCCACAGTGGCATCTTTTCCATTTCTTCATTAAACAAAAATATATTCCTACCTTTGTTTACATCTTCCCTTCCATTAGGTCTTCCCCCAAACCGTTCTACCTTGATTCAAAACACAGTACCCCACCAAAAAAAAATAGCCAAAATCTCACTTCCTTTCTGGAGCTTTCTTAAACATACCAGTCTATGATGCTCATTCTACTAATTAAGTCAGTGTGCAACATTAAACTAAGAATTAGAAAACAGAGAGCCAAACTCAGTCACTTGCCAACTATGTGAACCAGGGTAACTCACTTATCTTCTCTAAGCCTAAGTTCTCTTCATCTAAACTAAAGGGCTTGGAACTGTCTCAAAGATCCATCCATTCCAGTCTTAATAAAAAATCTTTGAGCTTCATCAAAAACTTCCAGTTACCCACCCCTGAATAAATTGCCAGATTTTACCAAGTAATAATCCAGAACCCCCGACATGCCCTATGCAATATTTGGGACATGCTTATAATTTTAAAAATTATTTGCTGTTTATCTTGGTATCTTGTATTTTATCCGGCAGTTCTGTGCAGAAGTCCATGTTGAATAATCACCAATTAATTTAAGCTATCTGGAGACAGGGGTTTGTTTTACATGTACCCCAATGTTTCTGGCACAGTATCATATACAGAGAATGCTCACAAAGGCTTTATGATAAATAAGTACCAAGTCTCTCAAACTAAAGCTACTCAATGAGCAAAAGCTCATAAAAATTAAGTGCTTTACCCACTTCTCAATTAAATTTCTTTAAGAAGAGCCTAAACTAAGCTGTACCTTTGCAACTGACTTAGCCCTACCTGATACTGCCTCACCTTACACAGATGCCCTGTAAAACAAGCTTGTAAAGAAGCTCCGTGACCAATTCACATAAATTCCTTACTGCTTACCTGTCCCTCCAGCCATATACACAAAGAGAGCAAAAGCAGTTTCTTTATTACCTGTGCTCAGTTTGTTTATGAGACTCTATATATCTGGCAACTGTAAAAGAGTACCCGTCCCCATTCCCACACTCTTCTCTCCACTTAGTCCAATAGCATATCCTATTTCTGCTTCCCATAAAAATTAGCCCATCTCTCCTTCAGCGTGGAAGGAAGTATATCATTGTTGTGTTCTATTAGGAGGGAGACCCTCTTGTGTCTTAAAATTAAGTCCTGTCGGGTCATTGTCTACATTAAATCAAAAGAGGACATCAGCAACACGTCAGAAGGATAGCAGGTGCTGGGTGGCAAACAGAAGCTGGACCAAAAAGGGACCCATAGTAGGAGTGCAGGATGGGACTTGGCCTTGGCTCTGCCACTATTTCAGTACCTCAGTTTCCTCTTCTGAGAATAAGAAAGCCCAGAGTAAAAATCTAAGTCCCTTTCAGCTTCAGTGTTCTATGGCTTTAAGCAAGACGTACATGGATGCCAACTGAGGATTTAAACTCGACTAGAGGAAATGAGATAAAGACACCATTTACAGCAAATTGCTCTGATACGTAATGAATGCAGCTTCCTCTCCAAGTATAATGGGAAAGTACTGCAGACTCACCCGAATCACTTATTTACCTCAGCAACAGCCCTGCGCAAAGGAGCAGAGGCTCTCAGTGTGTGTTTATTTCTCTCTTGTTTTGATCCCAGGCTGAGGTATAGCAAATAAAAAGACACAGACAGAAATAAAAGAAAGAGACTGAGAAAGAAAAGAGAGGAATAGTTGTAGCTTCAACTATTTACCTTGAATGCTCCATTTCATGGTGTTAATTGGCTTCCTAGACAAGCCAACAGCAAAATTTATTAGGATCTGCCCTGATTCCCAAGATGTAGCTGCCACAGGAAAGCAGTCCCAGACCAAGAGGTGAACACGCTTTGACAAGTGCCAATCCAGCTTATCAAAAACCTCTCTGAATCTATTTGCAGGGTAAGAATAGAGATGTGGATGTACAGAATGAACTTGCGGACACAGAGTGGAAAGGAACGGGTGGGATGAATTGAGAGAATAGCACTGACATATACACAATGTCATGTGCAAAAGAGATGGCTAGTGGGAAGCTGCTGTAGCACAGGGAGCTCAGCTCGTGCTCTGTGATGACCTAGAAGGGTGGGAGGGGGGTTGGAGGGAGGCTCAAGAGGGAGGGGATATATGGATACTTATAACTGATTCATGGTGTTGTACAGCAGAAACAACATTAGGAAGCAATTAATATCCAATTAAAAATTTTTTAATTTTTCTCTGGTTTTAGTAAGGAAGAGAATTTTTAAAGAATTAGATGGACGACACTGTCTTGTTTCAAAAAGCAACAGCAAACAATCTGTGTGCACCTTTAAAGAGAAGGATGCAAATCGCCAAAATGCTGGATAAATGGTGAAAAATTCAACCTACTATCTAATTAAATACCTAATCAACTCAAATGTCTAAATATTTGGGGACATATAGATGTAGGCCAAATTTTTCCACTTTTCACTTGGGTGCTCTGGGAGAAGAAACCACATTAATGGAAAAGCATTTGGAAAACTCTTACAGATATTATGAGTTTTCAAATAAGCATTTTATGAAGTGAGAATCAATAGGTTCTCACAGCTCTCCAGAGGAGCTGTATGTCATCATCAGCTAAATATCTATTGTTATTGTTTTCCCCACTGAGCATTTGGTAAACTACATTCAATTCTCTTGCAGTTATAATGCCATCATTAAGTGGCAGACGGGGACCTCTGGGAGCCATACAGTCCAACCCATTGCCCCCAGGCAAGTTCACATGAAGCTATTTGCAAAAACAGTTATGTCAAACCCTAGCCTAAAAGATCCCTCAGTCAAGAGACACAAATTCTCAGAAATATCCCCATGAAAGTACTACATGGACTCTAGAGTCGTTTGCATGGATACATTTCTTGGTGAAAGGTACTCAGGTATATTCTGAAGTTCCTTTATAGCCAAAGGCTCCCTAGAATTGCATTTCCAAAAACGTGGTCCCTATGTGTTAGTAGGTGTCCAGTCCAAGAACAGTGCTATGGACAAACAGGTTTGGGAAACACTGGTTAAAGCAAAATCAAATACATTTCTCTTGCTGTTGTAACTTCTCAGAATCCTTAAAGGATTGATGTTTCCCTTACATAACCATGGATACGCTTTTATTTGGGGCTTTCCAGGTGGCACAGTGGTACCACTTTCCAGGTGGCAGGCAGTGATCTGCCTGCCAATCGATGCAGGAGATGCAGGAGGCACAAGAGGCACGGGTTCGATCCCTGGGTTGGGAAGATCCCCTGGAGTAGGAAATGGCAACCCACTCTAGTATTCTTGGCTGGAGAATCCCATGGAGAAAGGAGCCTGGTGGACTCTGGCCCATGGGGTCACAAAGAGTAGGCCATGACTGAGTGCAATGCACAACGCACACCGTTTTATCTGCAGCACCACTGACATGCTGAAGTGCTTCTAGCCCACTAGCCTCCACCGTCCTTACCACCACCCCCTCTTTCCCCACCTTCCCCAGATATCCTACTCGGATTTCAGATCTCAGAGCAAACACTTCTCCTCCAGGAAAGGCTTCCCTAACCCCTAGAGGAAGAGTCGACACATCCTTTTTGCCCATGAGCCAAATGCAGTCCACTGCCTATTTTGTGTAACCCACAAGCTAAGAATAGTTTTCACATGTTTAAGAGGTTCAAAACCATCAAATGTAAAATAGTATTTTGTGACATTCAAAAACCACATGAGATTCAAATTTCAGCATTCCTAAAATTGTACTGGGACACGGCCATGCTCATTTATGTGTTGTCTGTGACTGCTTTTGTCACAGCAGAATTTGTCACAGCAACAGCAGAATTTCCTAGCTGGATTAAAGACCATTTGGCCCACAGAAGCAAAAAGATTTCCTATCTGGCTCCTTAAAGAAAAACCAGTGCCAACCTGTACCATCGACTATATGCTCTCACAGCACTTTTCATGTATGAAACTTACCTCCTGAAAATTTCACACAGAGTTGTCTGATCACTTTATTAACAGCTGTCTCCTCGTTAAATGGTAAGCTCCACAAGAAGGGGGCCCATGACTTTTTTGACCCTTTTATTGGCAGTGGTTAGCACAGAACCCAGCACATGGTAAATGTTAATTATGTGCTGAAGACTGAATAAGTAAATACATCCTAAAACTGATATTCCACAAAACACAACTTGGGAAACACTATTCTAAGCATACAGCCTCCAGGCAGTAGACAGAGTAAAGGGACACAGACTTTGCTTGCAGATTATTTCAGCAAAATCATGTTATGAAAGTGGACAAAACCAGCCAAACAAAGGCTTTTTGTCTTGAGGCTGCTCCACCCTAAACAATCTGAAAATTGTGTGAAAGCGTTAGTCACTCAGTCTTGTCCAACTCTTTGCAACCTCTTGGACTGTAGCCAGCCAGGCTCCTCTGTCCATGGAATTCTCCAGGCAAAAATACTGGATTGGGCAGTCATTGTCTTCTCCAGGAGATCTTCCAGACCTAGGGATCAGACCCAGGTCTCCCGCACTGCAGGCAGATTCTCTACCCTCTGAGCCACCAGGGAAGCCCAAAGGAACTATAGAAGACCTGAGTGGGTCCTCCAGAATCAAGTGAAGAGACATATTCAGAATCTCAAAGGCCTTGGAACTAGTCAGGAAAGAGCTGGGCCCCTCAGGGGACAGCTGGTGAATAGAAAATATATGAGAGTAGAAAGCATGTACGAAGAAAAGACAAAGGGGAAATGAGTCAGATGAGACCCCCAGAAATCCATCTGAGACACAATTTATAAGGACTAAAAGTCAGTGAGAAAAACAGAGGCTGTCTCTGGACACCACAGGTATTTGTTGCTGGGCCAACAGGGACGTTGCTCTGTGTGGCCACAGGCTGCATTGCAGCCTGTCTAGACACAGCCGTCCTAAAGAAAGAGCCATGTAATTTCCTTCACATTCCAGAAGCTGCCCCCTGCCTCCTTTCCTGTTTGATCCAAATCCCTGCTTGTCTCATCAGATACTATTTATGAGGTTTAATGCATGGACTTGAGCATTTCCAAGAACTTAGAGACATGTGTCAGCAAGATGTTGTTTCCCTCCGTTTCAGACCAGCTTCATTTGATAGTTATCTGCTGGCCTGTCTCCCTGGTTATCAATGAGAAGACAGGCCTTCCAAGGAAGTATGGAGGAAAACCAACAGGCCCTTCCCGGTTTCAGAAGAATCAGGTCCTTCTCTGTTTCCTCACCAACAAAGAACATCTCTCTTCACTGATTCACTACTGAACAAAGCTTTACTGAGTACCTACTGTGTACCAGACACCACTGAGCAAAATCATCCTGAGCCAGTCAAGCTCACAGGATAATGGAGAAAGCAGACTGTAACCAATCAGACAAATCAATGACTATTTCCAAACTGTGATAAGAACCATGAAGGCACCCTGATCATGTATAACTGGGAGGTCAGCGAGGGCTCCCAAAAGATGTGAAAGTAAATCTGAGAGCTAAAGAAATCATTTTCTCGAGGATCTGCAAAAAAAAAAAAAAAAATCTTGGGCCTGAAACCCCATGGGATTTCCACCTAGAAAACGTCAATCATTGACAAATTTCAAAGCGACTAAAGCAGAAGTGAAGGTAAAACCCTAAGGAAGACTGCCAGCAATGCTCCGTGTTGCTAATGCTGAGAACTAGGCCCTCCCATATTATGCCACAGCCAGAGTGATTGGTAGAAATTGGCCCCGTCTTCTCACAAACTTACCCAGGATCATTATGGTTCTCATTTTATAGATGAAAACGTCAACAAAGAGCTCAGGATTCAGTAAAGGCTGTAATGAAATTCCTCTTTCTGAAAAGATCACGGAGATGGGCTATTTATTCCAGAGCCATTTTAGTTGGCCCCTGAATCTGGAGGAAATAGATTCGTGGATTAGGTACTTCATCATGCAAGATATTAGCAAGCCAAGAGGCATTCACTTGGCTTATCTGGAGCTCCCTCTGTGCACAGAGGCCTTCTCCAAGCATGAAGGGAGCAGAAAGTGTACGTTTTAAGAAATTCCCCTTTCTTTAAAGTCAACAGAATAGGACAGAAAGGAAACTTCCAAGTGATCAGGAAGTTACCAAGGACTATGTGCTTGATGATGGATTGTGCCTTCTTTGAAGATCAAAAGTAAAAGCAGACTTACAGGGAATTTCACCTATCTGAGAAAATACAGAGGGCATGTGCGGGCACACACACACACACTGATCAATACAGCCACGATGTGAATGAGAGAGAAATCATAAATGCTGTAAGAGAGCACAGGAAGGTACTAAAGTGGTCAGAAAAGGCTTTGGAATAGCGTTAACTTATTGGGTATTTCGTGTGCACAAACCAATAACCACAAACCTCTACTAAGCACTAACTCCTGTTTTAGACACTGTGCTAAGTGCCTAAACACACTATCTCACAGAGAGAATGAGGGAGGTATGGCTGAAAGATGAAGGAGCTAAGGCTTGAAAAGCCAAGTAATTTGGTCTACATTTCTCAGTAATTGTGTGGCAGAGCTCAGCGTAGAACTTGAGATCCATTCTTAACCCATCAAAGATCCACCATATCTGCAGAACTGAGTCAAAGAGACTCGTGTGCATGGTTTTAATGCCTCTCAGGATAGCAAGCCTCCATCTCACTTATCACCATTGTAACCATTATCAACAAAGATATTTCTCAGGGCAAAGCTTGGATTCAATCTGAACTGATTTCATGACCTGTGGTTTTAAGTTTCATATTATTCTGTCTTCACAAGAAGCAGTTCAGTTGCTCAGTCATGTCCAACTCTTTGTGACCCCATGGACTGCAGCACATCAGGCTTCCCTGTCCATCACCAACTCCCAGAGTTTACTCAAACTCAAATCCATTGAGTCAGTGATGCCATCCAACCATCTAATCCTCTGTCATCCCCTTCTCCTCCTGCCTTCAATCTTTCCCAGCATCAGGGTCTTTTCCAATGAGTCAGTTCTTCGCGTCTGGTGGCCCAAGTATTGGAGAAGAAGCAAAGAGAACAATTAATACTTAGGTGGATGAACAAAAGGAAGACATTCTCTTATGTATCCATTCATTCAGCAGATCCTCTGTGCCAAGAACTGTTCTCAGTGCTGAAGACACACTGTGAACAAGTCTACTATAGTTTATTCTCTTCCAGAGCTTATATTCCATTGAGAAAAACAGAAAACAAATATAAATATATAATTACATTACACAGATAAAAGACACCTCAGTGCATGATACATGCTAGAAGATGAATGAAGCTGGACAAGGGAAAAATAAGTGTCAGGTGAGGGCATGATCATGCCATTTTGAATACTGTAGAAATTAAAACAAAATATAGACAGAAGCCTCACTAATAAGTGAGGTCAACTGCATAGTATACTAAAGGAAGTCATGAAGTCATGTGAATATCAAGAGGTCGCTCCAGGCAGAAGGACTATCTCTGGCTGCTGCCGCTAAGTCGCTTCAGTCGTGTCCGACTCTGTGGGACCCCAGAGACAGCAGCCCACCAGGCTCCCCCGTCCCTGGGATTCTCCAGGCAAGAACACTGGAGTGGGTTGCCATTTCCTTCTCCGATGCGTGAAAATGAAAAGTGAAAGTGAAGTCGCTCAGTCGTATCCGACTCTTAGTGACCCCATGGACTGCAGCCTACCAGGCTCCTCCATCCATGGGATTTTCCAGGCAAGAGTACTGGAGTGGGGTGCCATTGCCTTCTCTGGTTATCTCTGGCATTTTGATACAATTATTCACTTTATTGGAAATCTAAGGATGATCTTTCTCCATCCCTTGAAACTGGACAGGTCTTCAGCTGAATGCCCTGGGATGTTCCTTATGAAGAGATGCATGTCTTTGTGACTCTGGGATAATTGGATTGTCACTATTCTTTAGATTTGCCAGGACGAATTCCCTACTTGTTCCAGATCTCCAAAGCAGCCTTCAGAATTCTTTTAGCATTCTTCCCCACAGTCACTTCAATGCATCTGGGGAGTTCTTTCACATGACCTCCTTGCAGAGCATCCTTTGAGAATCTTTTAAAAGCTATAGATTCTCTTCCCATACCTTGAAAATCATGTAGCCTGGAAATTATGCATAATGCTACAGAAGGTAATTCTTTTCACCTACCTGTGGATGCCTCCTGGGGTCTATAGACTTTACGTTAAGGACCTCTATCACTGAACTTCTTTGGTGATGGGGTGGGGGGTCACTCAGCTACTCTCTTTTAAATTACTTATTTGTGTATTATTTTTGGCTGCACTGGGTCTTCATTGCTATGTGCAGGTTTTCTCTAGATGCAATGAGTGGGGGCTTTGCTAGTTGCAGTGCTCGGGCTTCTCATTGTGGTGGTTTCTCTCGTTACAGAGGATAGGCTCTAGGGCGCGTGGACTTCAGTAGTCGTGGCCCATGGGCTTAGTTGCCCCATAGCATGAGGAATCTTCACGGACCAGGGATCAAACCCATGTACCCTTCATTGGTAGGCAGATTTCTTAGCCACTGGACCACCAAGGAAGTCCCTCACTCACCTACTCTTACTCCCAGATAGAAAGTCCTGTGCTACCTGCAAAATCTTCATCATTTATGAAAATGTCTCATAGCCATAGGAAATTCCAGGTGACATGGGAACAAAGCAAAATAAATGCTAGCTGATATTCCTTATAGTCATACTCAGACACCAGACAACTCTGTAATCATCAAAGTAGGAGTCCAGAGGTGGTGATCAGAGTAGAAGAGTGGTTTTCATGGTACAACTCATTGTCCAGGACATACTTTTGTTACTGAAATTGTGACTACTTATGATATTTATGCTTCTGCCTTCTCCATAAAAGGGGATTCCTTGAGGACAAGTGCCAGCAGGAGGATAAAAGCCAGCTCAAATTAGTGAAACACAAAAGGAAACAACGATATGTTCACATGTGCAATCTAAAGACATTTATGAGTAGGATTGGACTTAGGAACTATCAGAATCAGGGGACTTTAATATTTCCTTCTTTTATCATCTCTCTGTCTTTACACTCGCACTCTCTCTCTCTCTCTCTCTCTCTCTCTCTCTCTCTCTCACACACACACACACACACACACATACACACATCACACCCATATTTGGGTTTTTCCCCCTACTTTTTGACTTTTCTTAGATCACCTGTCCCCAAGAGGAAAAAATGCAGCCACAGACAGCTCTGGGTTTATATCTCAACAACTTTATATCCAGAGGGGGGGGAAAGGGAGCTTTGCTTTTTTTTTTAAATTTGAAAAATGTTAGGAAATGCTAGGAAAGGCTTTTAATAAACCAGTTTAAGTCACATGTCCATCTGCAGCCCCAGCTCTACAGCCAGGGAAACGGGTCAATATGATTAGCCAGTACCCAATAACACTTTATGGGAAAGGGAAAAAATTCTTGCTTAAGGTACAGATACTATTACTAGAAGGAGGAGGATAATGGATGGATGCTGAGCAGACAAAAGCAATAGCTTTCACAAATAAAAATAGTATTAATAAAACCTAATTATTTCCTACCATATGCTAGATATTGTGCTTAAGGGTGATCTGTGGATTACCTCATTCATCACTCTGCAAATAGTTGTTTACCGGGTAGCATCATGCCAGATTACAAGCAATCTCGAAATCCAGGCAAAGGAATTCATAACATATGGTAAGAAGTAGAGAGCAAATAAGGATTTTGAGGGAGAGAGTTACATAACAAAAACCGCATTTAAGGGTGTTGATGCAGTAGTTTTCCGTCTCTGTCACCAGCTCCCAGTGGATTGAATTGAGTGTTCGGGAGTCAGTGAGCAAAAGCCCTGAGAATTTAAACTCTGAATAGGATCTGAGAGTCTTCTTACCAAACACCTTACTTTAAGCCCAAATTCCCCAAGTCTTCATTTTCCTGGCCATTAATCCCTAGCAAGGAATGGGACTAATGATACTGTTGAACTGAGCAGTATTTGCAGAAACATCACCTGTTAATTCCAGGGATCACCTACCAGCTCAGGGGAAAGACAAATATTTCCTTCTGGCAGATAAATGTAAGCTTCAAAGTAGATGTGAAAACAGTGAGAACATTCTGTTATTTTCCTTCTTAACAAGGCTTGATGAAAGCAATCTCCACAGAGGCTGCCTAATTGGGCAGAGAGCTCATCTCTGAGCAGCACTGGCAGAAGGAACCAAGGATGGGTAGCTCCTTCTATCTGAAGGCTACCCTTTTTTCCCAAAGCGGGGGAGCTGCTTCGCCTGCAGTGCACCCCCAACCCCACGCACCTCCAGGGCCCTTCAGGGGACACCTATCAAGTGGCTGTTCTGAATGTGTTATGAACAACTGGCTCCCTACTTCCCTATTTCACAGCACAAACTCTTTGGTTGTCTAATTATCCTACAGGGGAATAGTACTGTTTACTTACTGCTCCTGAAAACAAGCAAGGCTCGCTTCCTGCTGATAAAATGCCCTGAGAAGCCAGTGTTAGTAACTGTAGCCCTTCTGGGCCAACTGAGGGAGGCTCAGAGGCCAGCTGCATCCTCTGCCTCCTACCAGGAGCACTTTTGCAGATAGGGACTGAGGAGCCAAATGAACTGTCCTCAGTTCATGGATTCAACCTCAGCCAGGCAACTCACCACACTCCATTCCCCATAGCCACAGACCCCTCTGCTGCCCTCCTCAGTGCCTTGAGATAACCCATGTCCTCCTGAGGCAGGAGGTAGATGGGCCCCAGACTGAGCAGCTGGAATCTATCTGCTGTGGACAAAGATAATGGCAGGAGCAAAGAGGAACTGAGTACTGCGTGGATAAGACATAAAGAGACCACAGATTCCTCATTCTTGAGGTCAAGGAGACCTCCCAAAACACACAAACATAGTAAAGTTCCTTGATGGTCAAAAGTGGTGCAGGGAAGGGGGTGGTGCACCCCATAATGGGTGTTGTCAACCTCCCCATAGGCCTCTGCGCTGGAATCCATCTGGGCTAAAGATGTGGATGCATGTTGGGAGGGATCTAGGAAAGGTCAGTTCAGTTCAGTTGCTCAGTCATGTCTGACTCCTTGCGACCCCATGGACTGTAGCACGCCAGGCCTCCCTGTCCATCACCAACTCCCAGAGTTTACTCAAACTCATGTCCATTGAGTTGGTGATGCCATCCAACCATCTCATCCTCTGTCATCCCCTTCTCCTCCTGCCTTCAGTCTTTCCCAGCATCAGGGTCTTTTCAAATGAGTCAGCTCTTTGCATCAGGTAGCCAACGTATTGGAGTTTCAGCTTCAGCATCAGTCCTTCCAACTAATATTCAGGACTGATTTCCTTTAGGATGGACTGGTTGGAACTCCTTGCAGTCCAAGGGACTCTCAAGAACCTTCAACACCACAGTTCAAAAGCATCAATTCTTCAGTGCTCAGCTTTCTTTATAATCCAACTCTCATATTTATACATGACTACTGGAAAAACCATAGCTTTGACTAGACGGACCTTTGTTGGCAAAGTAATGTCTCTGCTTTTTAATATGCTGTCTAGGTTGGTTATAACTTTTCTTACAAGGAGCATGCATCTTTTAATTTCATGGCTACAATGACCATCTGCAGTGATTTTGAAGCCCAAAAAAGTAAAGTCTTTCACTGTTTCCCCATCTACTTGCCATGAAGTGATGGGGCCGGATGCTATGACATTAGTTTTCTGAATGTTGAGGTTTAAGCCAACTTTTTCACTCTCCTCTTTCACTTTCATCAAGAGGCTCTTTAAATTTGTCTTTGCTTTCTGCCATAAGTGTGGTGTCATCTGCATATCTGAGGTTATTGATATTTCTCCCAGCAATCTTGATTCCAGCTTGTGCTTCATCCAGCCCAGCGTTTCTCATGATGTACTCTGTATATAAGTTAAATAAGCAGGGCAACAATATACAGCCTTGACATACTTCTTTCCCAATTTGGAACCAGTCCATGTCCAGTTCTAACTGTTGCTTCCTGACCTGCATACAGATTTCTCAAGAGGCAGGTCAGGTGGTCTGGTATTCCCATCTCTTTCAGAATTTTCCATAGTTTGTTGCGATCCACACAGTCAAAGGCTTTGGCATAGTCAATAAAGCAGAAGTAGATGTTTTTCTGGAACTCCCTTGCTTTTTCGATGATTCAACAGATATTGGCAATTTGATCTCTGGTTCCTCTGCCTTTTCTAAATCCCACTTGAACATCTGGAAGTTCACAGTTCACGTACTGTAGAAGCCTGGCTTGAGATGAGTGAGATGAGTGCAATTGTGCAGTAGTTTGAGCATTCTTTGCTCAAAGACAGGTCAGGAGTGGAAAAAAGTAAGATAACTGGCCAAAGGTAAACAAAGACCTGGAAGAACTGCCCTATATAAGTGATTTCATCACCTCTCTGGGGCACTCCTCCTCATTAGTGAGGACGCTCACACCCTTTCTCTCTTGGTGTGTATCTCTGCCTTGCTTCTATCATAACTAAACCAATGGTTTCTCTGTATTTTCTCCAATATGTTTTTCTGTGTCTCTGGTAATAAAATTTCTGGCTGTTTTTACAGTTTTTGCCTCCTTGAAACATTCTTGCTCTCAAATGGGACAAGAGCCAAAGGAACTTTGCTTCTAGCCTCTAGCCTTTGCTAAAGCTAGGAGTCCTAGGAGCTCTCCCAGTAGCTAGGAGTCCTGGTTTTCATCCAGGCTCCCCAGGTCCCATTCCTAGGCAAGGAACTAAGATCTTGCTTCAAGCCACCACTGGCTGCTCTCTCCATGAGATCACTTCCAAACCTGACTGACTACTACATCAACCAGAGACTTCACCAGAGGAACAAAAGGAATAATAATGCTGATATGTGCAAGACATTTTTTTTTTGCCAGATACTTTATATGCATTCTCTAATTTTATTCCCACAATAACTCTACAATGTTCCCCATTGTAGAGATGAGGACCTGAGGCTTAGAGGGTGTAGGAAATTTTACCCAAAGTTAACACAGCTAATAAGGATCATAGCTACTGTCTCTCTGATGGGAAGGAAGGTAGTATATGCCTTCAAACCCTCCACTACACTGCAGCCCATGGAGGTAAGTTTGTCATTGAGAAGAGGGGCGGCAGCTCCACTGTTCTTTCAATCAGTTGATCACTGTGTACTGAGCACTATCATGATGCAAACACTCTGTTGAACCAATATTTTTCATGCTCCCTTGGGCTTCCCCTGTGGCTCATCTGGTAAAGAATCCGCCTGCAATGTGGGAGACCTGGGTTTGACCCCTGGGTTGGGAAGATCCCCTGGAGAAGGGAAAGGCTACCCACTCCAGTATTCAGGCCTAGAGAATTTCATGGACTGTATAGTCCATGGGGTCACAAAGAGTCAGACACGACTGGGCGACTTTCACTTCACTCTGTTCATAAACTTCTAATTTGGGTAGGAGACAAGATGTACACACATGACAATTTAATAAAAATACACCAAACAGCAATATAGGATAGGTCATCAAGCATTCGGACAGCAAGGAGATCAAACCAATCAATCTTAAGGGAAATCAACCCTGAACACTTGTTGGAAGGACAGATGCTGAAGCTGAAATTTCAGTATTTTGGTCATCTGATGAGACTCATTGGCAAAGTCCCTAATGCTGGGAAAGACTGAGGGGAGAAGGAGAAGAAGGCATCAGAGGATGAGATCGCTGGATGGTATCACCTACGCAAAGAACATGAACTTGGGCAAACTTCAGGAGATGGTGAGAGACAAGGAGGCCTGGTGTGCTGCAGCCCATGGGGTCGCAAAGATTCGGACACAACTGGGTGACTGAACATCAAGCAAGAATTCTTACCTTGGGGATTCATATGAACAAGAGGACAAACTTCCTCATTTGATCAATGAACAGATGAACCAAGCATAGTGGATATAAGCAGACACACAGAGTAAGGAAGCAGTTGTCCTTCGCTTATTATTCCTATGCCCTGTGTCCACAAAACTGGATTCTAGGCAACTGAAATGTGGTGCTATGGAGAGTTCATAAGCCTGGGAGTCAATGTAAATGGCTCTCCCATTAATGAACTCTGGGGATTGAACCCCAGCTTCTTCTTCTATCGAATGCTGGGCTGGGCTTCCATGGTGGCTCAGCAGTAAAGAATTCACCTGCCAGTGAAGGAGACATGGATCTGATCCCTGATCTGCGAAGATCCCACAAGCCATGGAGCAACTAAGCCCATAACTATTGAGCCTGTGCTCTAGAGCCTGGAAGTCGCAACTACTGGGCCCACACGCCCTAGAGCCTATGCTCCGCAACAAGAGGAGCCACGGTAATGAGAAGCCCAGGCACTGGAACTGAGAGTAGCCCCCACTTGGCACAACTAGAGAAAAGCCCACACAACAGTGAAGAACCAGCACAGCCAAAAATAAATAAATGAATAAAATTATTTTTAAAAATCCAGGACTTAGAGTGTGATTTAAGCTAGATGGTAAAGAATCTGCCTGCAATGCAGGAGACCTGGGTTCGATCCCTGAGTCAGGAAGATCCCCTGAAGAAGGAATGGCAACCCACTTCAGTATTCTTGCCTGGAGAATCCCATGGACAGACCAAGTGGTTGCAAAGAGTCAGACACAGCTGAGCGACTAACACTTTCACTTTCACCAGAGAAACAGAACCAGTAGAAGATAGATATTGAGATCCACAGCAAGTTATTCACATATAAGACTGTGGGGCCTAGCTACAAGTCTGAACTCTGTAGAGAAAGTGAGTTGAAACTCTCAGGCACAATCTGAAGCTGCAGCCCATGGGAGGAATTTCCTCTTCTTAGAACTCTCTTAAAGCCTTTCAACTGATTAAATCAAACACACCAGATTATCCAGGATAATCTCCTTTACTTCAAGCCAACTGATTACAAACATTAATCATATCTACAAAATACCTTCACAGCAACCCCTTGGGTGGTGTTCAAGTAACTGGGGACTGTAGCCTAGCCAAGCTGACACATAAAACTGACCATCACAGACCCCATGGTGTCTCCCTTTCTTTGTATTTTTTAGAACCTGTGATTCTAGTAGTAACCAAACTGTGCAACAATGTGTCATTTTAAGGGCTAGATCCAGGCACAGATACACCAAAAGAAGCTCCTCCTGAGTAGTTGGTTCAGAGGTCACCAGCTTACAAGGATGCCAACCTAAGAGGCAAGATGCAAAGACATGCATGTTGCTGCAGCCAGGGCCTCCCTCCCTGACAATCAAGGTTGGGAGGAAATGCTGCTAAACAGGAGTTTTTCTTCCAGAATGCCATTGGCAAACTATCTGTCCACCATGATTCAACCCTAAGCAAGGACTTTTAATAAGCCAATTATTTGCTCAAGCAAATCGGGGGGCGGGGGGGGGGGGGGGCGGGTGTGGTGGGGAGGAGGGGGACTCAAACTTAGTGCAGAGACCATTGTGATTCATGGCATTTATCCAGGACTTAGAATCACAGAAATTTCAGGCTGGAAGGATCTTAGAGATAACTTTGTCCTACCCACTCATGTCAAAGATAATGGGATTGAGAAGCAGAGAGAATCTTCTACTGTAACCTCAAGAAGCTACTGAGAGTCATAGTCAGGACAAAGGGTCCTTCCTGATTCCCAGCCAAAGCTCTTTCTGCCACATCTCCCTCCAGCAAGTCAAAGAAATGTATACAGACTTAAAATGCAAGCCTTCCGTTTTCCCAGCAAAGCCTGCAGTCCAGCTCTTTACCGCTGGCATTTACTCTGACAGGTATCAGTAACTACAAAGGTGTACTACAAAGGTGTACTACAAAGTACACCATTAACACCAGATGACAAACTCTAAAATTGTCTTGTTTTCACAACTGTCACTTTTTAAGAGGTGAATGACCTTTCTCTGGTTTTTTAAAAACCTCTGGATTTCAGCTAGTTCAACACCTCCACACTGCCTCCCACAATCACTTGCTATGAAAATGTCATTATTCTATTTTGAAGAGGCTATGGTAGTTGTGCTTCTTTGGTAATAACTATGTTTTCTGAAAAAAGGGAAGCAAAAGTCATGAAAACCAGAGATGGAGAAGCTTTCCTGGGTCAATCATGCTCCTACTGTGCACCAGGGGAAAAGACAGCAGAAAATACAATGTTAAATCCTTGGGCAAAGATGGCATCCCCCTAGCTCTGTGGCTTTATTTTGATCCAGGACTGAGAGAAATATCTTGCTACCCATTTCCAAAGACTGCATCCAACAGCCCTTCACCTGATGAACCACCTAATTTAAGAGACAGGAATGGTTTCCCCTCTCCAATACCCAGCTCCAAATTCTCTTTCCCAAATCCTATTAGTTAGGAATCTTTCAATTCGGTTCAGTCACTCAGCTGTGTCTGACTCTTGCAATCCCATGGACTGCAGCACACCAGGCCTCCCTGTCCATCACCAACTCCCTGAGTATACTCAAACTCATGTCCATTGAGTCAGTGATGCCATCCAACCATCTCATCCTCTGTCATCCCCTTCTCCTCCTGCCTTCAATCTTTTCCAGCATCAGAGTCTTTTCAAATGAGTCAGCTCTTCACATCAGGTGGCCAAAGTATTCGAGTTTCAGCATCAGTCATTCCAACAATTATTCAGGACTGATTTCCTTTAGGAGGGACTGGTTGGATTTCCTTGCAACCCAAGGGACTCTCAAGAGTCTTCTTCAACACCACAGTTCAAAAGCATCAATTCTTCGGTGCTCAGCTTTCTTTATAGTCCAACTCTCACATCCATACATGACTACTGGAAAAGCCATAGCCTTGACTAGATGGACCTTTGTTGGCAAAGTAATATCTCTGCTTTTTAATATACTGTCTAGGTTGGTCATAACTTTCCTTCCAAGGAGTAAGTGCCTTTTAATTTCATGGCTGTAGTCACCATCTGCAGTGATTTTGGAACCCAAAAAAATAGTCTGCCACTGTTTCCACTGTTTCCTCATCTATTTGCCATGAAGTGATGGGGCCAGATGCCATGATCTTAGTTTTCTGAATGTTGAGCTTTAAGCCAACTTTTTCACTCTCCTCTTTCACTTTCATCAAGTGGCTCCTTAGTTCTTCTCCACTTTCTGCCATAAGGAATCTTCAGTAGCAAGAAATAAAAGTGTGTGGTGAGATTAAGCAAACAAGGAGATAATATGCTGGGTTTAAATTTCAAAAATCCTAAATAAGGTGACCATGTATTAAATCTCTGTGACAGTTTTGCCCTAAGGACAAACCAATTATGAATGGTATTTTATTTTTCCCTAGGAAATGACCCTAAGAAGAAAGAGAGAAGGAAAGAGTTTCTTTCCCCCTGTTCCTGGCTTGTGTGTGTGTGCTCAGTCACTCAGTAGTGTGCAATTTGCGACCCCATGGACTGGAAGTCGCCAGGCTCCTCTGTCCATAGAATTTTCCAGGCAAGAATACTGGAGTGGGTTGCCATTTCCTTCTCCAGAGGATCTTCCCAACCCAGGTTCTTGGCTTATGTAAAGGTAAAGAAACCCACACAGGATGTGGCCAGTCCAAGTAACTTCAAAGCAATAAAAGGCCTCTTTAGCTAGGCATATTTCCTTTATAAGGAGTATGGCAAATTTATTAATAAGACTCACAGATGGCAAAGACAATCAGCAACTGCATCTGCCGTTGGTGATAAGAAGTACTTCTCTGGTTGCAGTGCCTGGCACCACGTAGCTTGCACTATCCACGGCCTGTTTAACAGGGGTAGAAGCAAGGTAATCATTCTACCACAGATAAAGAAAGATCAGCTGGTTTTTCTTTTTCATAACTTAATGTTTGTACAGTCTCTTTCATTTAAATGTTGCACAGCCTATCCTCTAGTTGGTAAGTCAATTGTCTTGAGATGGTGCAGAGTGAAGCAACTGTACACAGGATCTCCACACAGGCTGTGGGATTGCTGTGTTTCTCCCCAGAAGCTGTGACACGTCCCGGCAGCTCTCAGTAGGGATGCGTATGGAGCAGTAGCTCAGAGCACAATATCCAGTGTCTATAGCAATACTATGTGAGTCTATGTCCAGTTCCAAACTCAATCAAGTGTGTGGCTCATATGAATTACTTGACTTCTGGACTCCTTGTTCTTCTTATCCATGAAATAGGAGTAGTAAAAGAACCCGTGTCACAGAGCTCTTGTGAAATTTAAATAAGATAAAGAATACAAAGTGCACAGTAAACATTCAATGAATATTAATGATTATTCTGGGTCAGAGCCTCCCTAACCTTCTTCATATCATGACAGGCATTTTGGGGGAAAAAATGTTGTTTGTATGGTGAGCTGGGAAATGATGAGATCTCCCCCCAACCCCACCAACTCCAGGGACTGAAGGACTCTGTTTTTACCACATCTGCAACCCACTCACCACTGGCCAGTTGAGAAACTCTCCTCCCACATGGGATGTTTACTTTGTTTTACAGATAGCATGTCTCTCCGGACACTGTATCCACCCCTAACCTAAACACTCTACATTTGCACCCAACACTCTTTTCTTCCTAGGCAGTTACAAGAAATCATGTTTTTCACTAGCATAAATAGAATTCTCCTTTAAATTGTCCAACCCATACAATGTGTCTACACAACATATTATCATCATCATCAACTATTAGAGTCAGGAAGATGAGGGAAAATTCTGGCTTAGAACTTCTATTCCAAACCCCTCCTTACCATTTTTAAATATACACACTGGCCAAGGAGGAGGCAGAACCCAGTAAAGCCTGAGGCTCAAGCACACCCATCAGACCTCCAAGCTACCTTCATTCTGCCCAGGCACTGCATCATCTATCTTCAGGCTGGCTGTCTTATCTGTTGGTCACAAGGCAAATATGGCTGAATTTCCATCTTCAAGTTCACATTATAACATTGCAAACTTTCTCTTGATTCCAGCTCCAAATTTCTGGAGAGAAAACTTGGTTGGACCAGCTGAACTCAGTTGCTCACCTAGTATAATCTGTGTAACCAAGGAAGCAGACAAATCCAGCAGAGCTCAGCAGCCAGGCCCATTCCCAGGACACAGGGCAGACGTTTGGGAGAAAGGTCAGTTCACAGGGAAAGAGAGGGTCACAGACCCGAGGGACGAGTCCATTACTTTGTCCATTGCGCTGGCTATTCTGTCATCAGAAATTCCCATCACAAGTCATTCCTTTAATACTCTAAAGTTCCTTGTTAAAAGTGTATTGGTTTTCTAGCATTATAATATTCAAGATATTTTCAGTCATTCTTGACATGGAATAGAAATGTTTTGTCCAAGGTGGGGGCCAGAATGTTTGCAGAGTAAAAGGCAGTGTATAGGGAGAAGTTCTCCAGTGCAGAGTATCCTGAGAAGTTGGAAAGCTCTCTAGATACATGTAAGGAAGCTGGGAGTTAGAAAATAAAAAGAAGAAAGGGGTGGCAAGGAAAATGATCATGTAAACCTCTCTGATAAGTCTGTCTGCACTAGAGCTGTTCAAGGGCCATGTAACTAAAAGGTGTTTTAAAACCAGCATTAACTAGTGACTCCAGTTCTGTCCCCAAAACTGGCTGAAGTGACAAGTCAGAGCTTGGTGGAGGTTAGAATTGTTCAAGTTCTATAGAATGGCAAATTTAGCTACAGGATCATAATTCCCAAGTGAAAAACTAGAACACATAGTCAGACAAATAATTTTTGTGCAATTTCAGAGTGATGAATGAGGCAGTCTGAAGAATGTACTTTGAACTCAAATATTCCAAATGCTCAAACATTCAAAGTTTCTAGGTATTTCGATGGTCTATGGGAAAATAGGGCTTCCCTGGTAGCTCAGCTGGTAAAGAATCCACCCACAATGCAGAAGACCTGGGTTCGATCCCTGGGTTGGGAATATTCCCAGAGGAGGGCATGGCAACCCACTCCAGTATTCTTGCCTGGAGAATCCCATGGTCAGAGGAACCTGGCTGGCTACAGTCCATGGGGTTGCAAAGAGTTGGGCACGACTGAGTGACTAAGCACATGGAAAGATAAATAAATTAGATGTATGCAAAAGGTAGAGACAATTTAAGAAAGGGAATATTGAATCTGTTCTCAATTTTAAGGAATAATATAAAAAAAACAGCAATATATTAAAGAAGAAAAAAATTTCAAGGGACTGATTGAGGTTATGGTCTTTGGAACTGGAATTCACCTCAGACTATTAGTTAATGAGCTGATATTAATTAAGAGGTTATAGAGTGCTTTCCAGTGAGGTTTTTCTTTCCACTGCACTCAGACAATATTAATTTGACTTATGATGAATTAAATGAGTTGTTTTTAACCTTGAAAACAACTTAGTTTCTAGTATCTTCCAACATAATATGAAGCAAGAGATGCCTTCCATCTCCCAACAACCCCCTTCAAAAACAACAAACACAGGGCTTCCCTGGTGGCTCGGTAGTGAGGAATCCACCTGCCAATGCAGGAGACACATGTTCTGTCCCTGATCCGGGAAGATCCCACATGCCGCACAGCAACTAGCCTGTGTGCCACAGCTACTGAGCCTGTGCTCTAGAGCCTGGAAGCCACAGCTACCAAAGCCCACACACCCTAGAGCCCACGTTCATGACAAGAGAAGCCACTGAAATGAGAAGCCCATGCACTGAAACTAGAGAGTCGGCCCTAGTCTCCACAACCAGAGAAAAGCCTATGCAGCAACGAAGACCCAGCACGGACACAAGTAAATAAAAATTTTTTTTTGAAACCCACAAAAACCGTCATTGTCATTTCACATGCAGCACCTAAATAAAAATATTCATGTAACTTTTGCAGAGAATTCACAGTACTCACTTTATCAGTGAAGATTTGGATGCAAGTAACAGAAGACAATTTCCACTTACTTAAGGTGGAAACAGGAAGGCAATAAGAGGCCACTGGGCTTCCTCAGAGGAGCCAATGACAGGTGCTTCCATCCGCTACCATAAACCAGAAAACCAGAAAGCGGAAAGGAATAATTGTCTCTCACCATGTCTTGCGTCATTTGCCTCTTTCAACAACTAGGTTTTCCCGACCACAGGTAGAAGATGGTCACTCTACAGCTTTTATGCTTACACTCAAAAGATATGCTAGTACTGAACTAAAATATCTCAGTCTTATTTCCAAATTTCCAGGAGAGGAAACCTAATTAACTTGTATTGACCCAACTCTGGTCCAGTCATCCATATCCATCTCTCAGTTTTCCCTACTACCTCCACAGCAATCTTATCTTCTGTTTATATTTTGAGTTGTAATTTCCTCAGGTTTCCTTTCTCCATCTAGCTGACATCTCTCAATCTTTCAGAATTATCTCACAAGTTTCTGTCCCACTGATAGTATTCTTCCTTGTTATCCATTGTGTTCTTGGAAGTATCTCCTTTATATCATTTCAAAGGAATTCTGTTCCAGTGAAGTGAGTTTGGATAACCTGTCTTCCCCCTTAACATAATCATCCTATTTTTCCCATCTATTCCCCTTCATTGTAACACTTCCTTTCAGTCAGTCAGTCAGTTCAGTTCAGTCGCTCAGTCGTGTCCATCTCTTTGCGACCCCATGGACTGCAGCACGCCAGGCCTCCCTGTCCATCCCCAACTCCTGGAGTTTACTCAAACTCATGACCATTGAGTCGGTGATGCCATCCAACCATCTCATCCTCTGTCCTCCCCTTCTCCTCCCGCCTTCAATCTTTCCCAGCATCAGGGTCTTTTCAAATGAGTCACTTCCTTTAATCTAATACTACATCAAAGCATAACTTCATGGATGTCACTTCCCAGATCAAGTCTTCAAAGACTTCCAATGGCTGAGAGTACAAATTCCCTATCCTAAAATTTAAGATAATTCATGATTTGGTGCAAATGACTCTTTCTGGAAAACTATGACTATTTGTCTTATTGAACCCAATTCTCCCTTTTAGACAAAGTCCCCATTTCCTACTCTTCCCCTAAATAGCCACCATATTCAAGCTTTTCTGCTTCTGTAATTTTGCTTGTCTCCTCTGTGCCTTATTGCTCATGTCAGTTCTAAGCCCAATGATCCTAATCCTACTGACTTTACAACACTCTGAAAAAAAAAAAAAACTGACATCCTCTTGAACCCCTCTTACCCTCTCAGGTCAATGTCATATCTCCTTTCTGATAAACCCATAGAACACTGAACAAATCTTTCTTTTGAAATTTATCTCCTCATACTTTTTTCCTTTTTGTGACTGATTAACATGTTATCTCTTTCTCATAAAATTGTAAGCAAATTTTAGGGAATTTCTTATTCATCTTTTGCATCATTTGGTAAAGAATCTGCCTGGAATGCAGGAAACTTAGGTTCAATCCCTGAGTGGGTAAGATCCCCTAGAGAAGGAAATGGCAACCCACTCCAGTATTCTTACCTGGAAAAATCCCATTGGCAGAGGAGCCTGGTGGGTTATAGTCCATGGGGTCTCAAAGAATCAGACACAACTGAATATTTACCCAAATAGAATTAAAGAAACATGGAAGACAGAAATTAAGCCTTTGTTTAGTCTTAACTCCTTTCTTACATTCTTTCAATACTTCTATTACATTGCTTTGCCGTATAACTTTATAATAAGCTATACTTCACCAAAGGCTTCCCCCGTGGCTCAGTGGTAAAGAATCGCCTGCACTGCAGGAGACATGGGTTTAGTCCCTGGGTTGAGAAGATCCCCTGGAGGAGGGCATGGCAATCCACTCCAGTATTCTTGCCTGGAGAATCTCATGGACAGAGGAGCCTAGTGGGCTACAGTCCATAGGGTTGCAAAGAGTCAGACACGACTGAAGTGACTTAGCACATGCACACCCATACTTCACTAAACTTGTTTTACATATTGGAATCCTTATTTTAACCAAGGATAATAAAACCAAGATCCAGGTGTTTCGCTTCTAGAATAGTTGCTTATCCAAAGAAAAATAATTCAGTAACTAAAAATAATTTCAATCCCAAATCCTTAATTGCTCTCTCATAAAGCACAAATATACAGTCCACAGCACCATAAAAAATATAAAAATTACTTTTCTCTTTCATCCATTTCCATCAAACCTCACAGCTACTCCGGAACATCTCTATAGTCCCCACATCCTCTTCAAGCGGTTTCACTGTTCAGTTCAAAACTGCTTTGCTTCCCTTAACATCCTCTATCCTGAGCCAGAGTTGGGTCAAGAGGTGTTAATCAGATTCCCTCTCCTAAAAATTTAGAAGTAACACAGAGATATTTTAGTTCAATACGAGCAGATCTTTTTTTTTTTTTTTTTAAGTAACATACTTGCATTTTATTTTTTTTAATTTATTTATTTTAATTAGAGGCTAATTACTTTACAATATTGTATTGGTTTTGCCATTCTTTTGAATGCAAATACATTTCACTTGTCATGGGAGAAGCCTATTTGACAAAAGAGAACTCTCCTCCAGTAAGAAAGAACACTTCTTCAGAAGGTAAGAAAGAAGTGGGCAGGGGCATGGATTAATAATTACAAAATTCTCTTAGCCAAGGAAGCCTTTTTATATAAATGAAAAAAAACAAAAAACAAAAAAGACCAGGAAGCCTTTCAAGTGAGTTCAACTGGCTCACCTGAAAAAAGTTCTCCCCAGGGAAGACTGGACTTTGTTTTTTTTTTTTTTAATATCCCAGGGTGTCTCATTGCCTTAGTCCAAAAGCTCTGGCGTTACAGGCAAAAGCCTGAGGTGCTATGATAAACGGCAGGGCACTGAGGCAGCCCCATTGCTCCCACCCCTGTGTCAGGGCACCCCCTTCACTGGGCTCGCCCCTGCAGGAAGCCAGCCTCTCAGCCCTTGTGTGCTCTTACACAATTGACCCTTTTTAGCTCACCCAGTTGTCTAATGCACATTTTTTTTTTAATTTGAATTATTCCCCTCAAAAGCTTTCTATTCTTATACTTTTTTACTTTTAGCATGTTAGTTATTTCCTGTGCTTAATTTTTAATCTCATCTACTTTCATACTTTTAACTTTTCAGCCAATTCCCTCTATCTTAATCTTTTATCTCTTTTACTTTCATGAGTTTAACCTTTTTCCTCATTGGCCTATAGCCTTTTCTCATTTATTTTAAATCTCACCTACTTTATCTTTTTATTATTTTTTTAATGTTTAACCTTTAATCTTTATTTGGCATTTCATTCTTTCATACTTTTAACTTCTATTTCCTCTGTCTTCATTTTCTTATTTCCCTGATCTTACTCCCAATTTATGTCTTCTAAATATCTATGCTTCTTCATAAAATAATGACAGTTCCCTTTTCTTCCTGTTCTACCTTTCAATTTTAAATTTTTTTTTCTTTTCACAATGACTGGTAAGAGGTAAAGCCAAAGGACTGTCGTCACCATGACAGGGAAGATCAGAGACTTTCTACTTATTCAACTCCAGATGTCCCTCCAACCTGCTCCCCAACCCCACCTGAACCCCACGAACTTCCTAGTTCTATTTACAATGAGTCCCAGAAAATCTCACCTGAAAAAATAGAAAAGCCAATGAGGTAACACTTCCTAGGGCTCTAATTTCCACCCAGTCGGTCCACTTAACTTTCTAGAACTATGTAGGTCCTTGCCCCTTGATCTATCTGGGTTATATATGAGGCTCTGTAATCATTACTGCTGTTGTTTGGTGGGTGTAAAAGAGGTGCACTGAGAGGCTCATCTGATGTCCTTTCTAAGATAAGAGGAGGGCTTAACATGGGGATAACTCATTTGAGGCCAGTACCCTGCCTCCACCCTCCAGCCAGTAAAACATTTTGTTTGTTTGTCTTTAAATTCATGAAGATGTGCAGAAAGCCAAAATAGAGATATATGGGGGAAAAAATGATGGGCAGAAAGGGTGAGTGGGGCAAGAAACTGGGAGAGGGAAAAATGGCTTTATTAAATTTAAGGCAAAACATGTCACGAGTATGCCATGAGTGCGTAGATAATGGTAAGCAAGAATCTCTGTAGGAAGAACTCACCATATGATGCCCTGAACTACTTCAGTGAAGCCTGGGGCCTCCAAGCTATGGAGCCTCCTAACCAACCAACACATTCAGGAGGAGACCTACTGGGAGGACTGGCCGGAGGGTGGAGAGGGGCGGGTACTGGCCTCAAATGAGTTATCCCCATGTTAAGCGCACCTCTTATCTTAGCAAGGACATCCGATGAGCCTCTCAGTGCACCTCCCAGGCTTCCGCTTTTTCACTTTTCTTATTAGGAAAAAGTTAGTCTTATCTGACATCTTTACAAACAGGGATATTTTGTAGAAACATTCAACTGTTGTTAATTTGCTAGGACCTATATTGAGAAATGGAGAAGGCAAAGGCAACCCACTCCAGTACTCTTGCCTGGAAAATCCCATGGACAGAGGAGCCTGGTATGCTGCAGTCCATGGGGTTGCTAAGAGTCAGACATGACTGAGTGACCTCACTTTCACTTTTCACATTCATGCATTGGAGAAGGAAATGGCAACCCACTCCAGTGTTCTTGCCTGGAGAATCCCAGGGATGGGGGAGCCTGGTGGGCTGCCGTCTATGGGGTCGCACAGAGTCAGACACGACTGAAGTGTCTTAGCAGTAGCAGCATCAATATTGAGAAAACAGACCATCCCAGAAAATCAAAATCTATGAGAAAAGTGAGGCCCAGTTACTCCCAGATTGTGGGCCTAGTATCTTCCTCGAGAGCAACTGTGAGGGAACAAGGATATATCTGCCATTGGACTTCAGGACTCCTCTCTCTGCTTCTTCAAGGGAGAACAGGATGCAATTCTAGAAATGATTTAACTCAATAGTTGTCTTAGCAATAATGGCAATATTCTTGATTTCATGTATTTCTTTTCTATCAGAATTCTTGCCTTGTACCTACTACTGAGGGGCAATTTTCCCATCAGTGGGCCCTACTTTACTGATACAGTGAAGTGGGCCCTATATTCATTGATACAAAACCTGATTGATTATACTGTAATTTCTAACCAGCCTCATGCATTCACATTCCTAGACTTTTCCAGAAAAACTAGACCCTCTAGTGACACTCACCAGCTGCTTGATATCATTCTCCATAGTCTTTGAAAGTGCTTGATTGGCTGCCTCCTTAGTAAAAAGTCTCAATTCAGAAAACAAACAGATAACATCTTTCCAGAACCCATTCAGGTATATTCTGCCTTGGCCAAGACTATCTTGGCTGTCAGAGAAGAAATTTTCAGTGGTAGCATTCAGCACACACTGAGATGTATTTCCTTACATCTGCAGTATAATAACTAAAATTCTCTTCCTGATATTGGAATCCCAAGAGTAGAAACAGTAATATGTTGACACTTTTGATATTTTAATATTATTTCCCTATAAAATATATGAATTTCAAAGCATTTATATCCCCACATACACTGCTTTCCAAGTTTTATCTTTTCATGCAAAGCACACAAAGTACAATTTCAGGTCACTCGTTGAGTCCACTAATTCAGAGGATCATAAATTCTTCTTTTCAACCTGAATTTGCTTTCCTGTCTTGAGGTTCACTGTGAAATTGGGTGTTTCTTTGATTAACTTTCTGATATCTACTTGACCCACCTGGGGGGATGAAAAATATCAATACTTGAAGGAAGTCCAATGCAACCCTACCAGAAGCATCAGAAAATAGATTGGTTTCTTTTGAACTTCCTTTTTGGAACAGTTATAATCAACTTAAATAGAAAACTCCTGACCAAATATATCAATGAACAGAACCTGGGGGTGCTGAATAGTGACACATGGGTGAAAATTCACCCATCTTTACCTTAGAAATAAGTATCACATATTGTATCAGAGTTGGTCATCTTTTCTGTTACCATTCTTACGAATGATGCTACAACCTGAGTGTCAATTCTTATCGTAAACATCTGCATTTAGGCAGCAAATATACAGGGATTTGTTCCCATCTGCCTTCATGTACTTTTTTCATATGATCACTTTCCTCTGTATTCCTTTTTTTAAGCTATGCATTTAGTACTTAGTTTTCTATTATTAATTTTTATTGGGGCTTCCCTAGTGGCTCAGAGGTTAAAGGGTCTGTGAGCTGTAAGGTTATTATATAAGGCCTTTACTATGTTGAGGTAGGTTCCTTCTATGCCCATTTTTTAAAGAGTTTTAATCATAAATGGGTGCTGAATTTTGTCAAAGGCTTTTTCTGCATCTATTGAGATGATCATATGGTTTTTACCTTCCAATTTGTTAATACGGTGTATCACATTGATTGACTTAAGTATATTGAAGAATCCTTGCATTCCTGGAATAAATACAACTTGATCATGGTATATGAGCTTTTTGATGTGTTGCTGAATTCTGCTTGCTAAAATTTTGTTGAGAGTTTTTGCATCTATGTTCGTAAGTGATATTGACCTGTAGTTTTCTTTTTTTGTGTTGTCTTTGTCTGGTTTTGGTATCAGGGTGCTGGTGGCCTCGTAGAATGAGTTTGCAAGTGTTCTTCCTCTGCAATTTTTTGAAAGATTTTTAAAAGGACAGTCATTAGCTCTTCTCTAAATGTTTGATAGAATTCTTCTGTGAGGCCGTCTGGTCCTGGGCTTTTGTTTTTGGGGAGATTTTTGATCACAGCTTCAATTTCAGTGCTTGTGATTGGGTTGTTCATAATTTCTATTTCTTCCTGGTTCAGTCTTGGAAGATTGAAATTTTCTAAGAATCTGTACGTTTTGTCCAGGTTATCCATTTTACTGTGATATGGCTGTTCGTAATAGTTTCTTATAATCCTTTGTATTTCTGCATTATCTGTTGTAACCTCTCCTTTTTCATTTCTAATTTTGTTGATTTGATTCTTCTCTCTTTTTCTCTTGATGAGTCTGGCTAAAAGTTTGTCAATTTTGTTCTTATCTTCTCAAAGAACCAGGTTTTAGTTTTATTAATCTTTACCAGTGTTTCTTTCATTTCTTTTTCATTTATTTCTACTTGGATCTTTAGTTTCTTTCCTTCTACTAATTTTGGGGGCTTTTTGTTCTTCTTTCTCCAGTTGTCTTAAGTGTAAAGTTAGGTTGTGTATTCGATGTTTTTCTTATTTCTTGAGGTAGGGTTGTATTGCTATCAACTTCCCTCTTAGAACTGCTTTTGCCGCATCGCACAGGTTTTGAGTTGTTGTGTTTTCATTGTCATTTGCTTCTAGAAAGTTTTTATTTCCCTTTTGATTTCTTCAGTAACCTGTTGGTTATTTAGAAATGTGTTGTTTTATCTCTATGTGTTTGTGTTACTTACAATTTTTTCCTTGTAATTGATATCTAGTCTCATAGCGGTGTGGTTGGAGAAGATGCATGATACGATTCCAATTTTCTTAAATCTACTGAGGTTTGATTTGTGACCCAAGATGTGGTCTATCCTGCAGAATGTTCCATGTGACCTTGAGAGGAAGGTGTATTCTTCTGCATTTGGATGGAATGTCCTGAAGA
The DNA here is from genome assembly GCF_003369695.1 of Bos indicus x Bos taurus. Classification (NCBI taxonomy): domain Eukaryota; kingdom Metazoa; phylum Chordata; class Mammalia; order Artiodactyla; family Bovidae; genus Bos; species Bos indicus x Bos taurus. The sequence continues at coordinate 20,084,354 of NC_040103.1, read as the reverse complement.
TATCAATGAGATCCATCTTATCTAATGTATCATTCAAGACTTGTGTTTCCTTACTAATTTTCTGTTTTGATGTTCTGTCCATTGGTGTGAGTGGGATGTTAAAATCTCCTACTATGGTTGTGTTACTGTCAATTTCTCCTTCTATGTCTGTTAGTGTTTGCCTTATATATTGAGATGCTTCTATGCTGGGTGCATAGATATTTACAATTGTTATGTCTTCCTCTTGGATTGATCTCTTGATCATTATGTAATGTCCTTCTTTTTCTCTTGTAATCTTCTTTATTTTAAGGTCTATTTTGTCTGATATGAGGACTGCTACTCCAACATTATTTGCTTCCTATTTGCATGGAATATATTTTTCCATCCTCTCTTTCAGTCTATATGTGTCTTTAGTTCGGAGAAGGCAATGGCAACCCCCTCCAGTACTCTTGCCTGGAAAACCCCATGGATGGAGGAGCCTGGTAGGCTGTAGTCCATGGGGTCACTAAGAGTTGGGACACGACTGAGCGACTTCACTTTCACTTTTCACTTTCACGCATTGGAGAAGGAAATGGCAACCCACTCCAGTGTTCTTGCCTGGAGAATCCCAGGGACAGAGAAGCCTGGTGGGCTGCCGTCTATGGGGTCACACAGAGTTGGACACGACTGAAGCGACTTAGCAGCAGCAGCAGCAGGTCTGAAGTGGGTTTCTTGTAGACAGCATATATATGGGTCTTGTTTTTGTATCCATTCAGCCAGTCTGTGCCTTTTGGTTGAAGCAGTTAATCTATTTACATTTAAAGTAATTATTGATGTATATGTTCTTATTGCAATTTTCTTAATTGTTTGAGGTTGATTTTGTAGATCTTTTTCCTTCTCTTGTATTTCTTGACTATATATGTCCATTTAACATTTGATGTAAAGCTGGTTTGGTGGTACTGAATCCTCCTAATTTTTGCTTGTCTGAAAAGCTTTTTATTTCTCCACCAATTTTGAATGGATCCTTGCCAGGTAGAGTAATCTTGGTTGTAGATTTTTTCGCTTTCACTACTTTAAATATATCCTGCCATTCCCTTCCGGCCTGCAGAGTTTCTGCTGAAAGATCAGCTGTTAAATATATGGGGTTCCCCTTGAATGTTCCTTGTTGCTTTTACCTCGATATTTTTGACATTCTTTCTTTGTGCTTAGTCTTTGTTAGTTTGATTAGTTTGTGTCTTCGCACGTTTCTCCTTGGGTTTATCCTGTATGGGACTCTTTGCGCCTCTTGGACTTGATTGACTATTTCCTTTTCTGTGCTGGGGAAATTTTCAACTATACTCTCTTCAAAAATTTTCTCATACCCTTTATTTTTGTCTTCTTCTTCTGGAACCCTATAATATGAATGTTGGTGTGTTTGATATTGTCCCAAAGGTCTCTGAGACTACCCTCAGTTCTTTTTATTCTTTTTACTTTATTCTGCTCTTCAGAAGTTATTTCCATCATTTTATCTTCCAGCTCACTGATTCATTCTTCTGCTTCAGATATTCTGCTACTGATTCCTTCCAGAGTATTTTTAATTTCAGTAATTGTGTTTTTTGCCTCTGTATGTTTATTCTTTAATTCTCCTAGGTCCTTGTTAATTCTTGCATTTTCTCTATTTTGTTTTCAAGGGTTTTGATCATCTTTACTATAATTATTCTGAATTCTTTTTCAGGTAGTTTGCCTATTTCCTCTTCATTTATTTGGACTTCTGTGTTTCTAATTTTTTCCTTCATTTGTGTAGTATTTCTCTGTCTTTTCATCATATACATATTTTTTATTTAACTTACTGTGTTTGAGGTCTCTTTTCCCCAGGATTCAAGGTTGAATTATTTCTTCCTTTTGGTTTCTGTCCTCCTAAGTTTGGTCCAGTGGTTTGTGTAAGCTTCATATAGGCTGAGATTTGTGCTGGGTTTTTGTTTGTTTGTTTTTCCTCTGATAGGCAAGGCTGAGTGAGGTGGTAATCCTGCCTGCTGATGCTTGGGTTTGTATTTTTGTTTTGTTTGTTGTTTAGATGAGGCGTCCTGCACAGGGTGCTACTGGTGGTTGGGTGGTGCCGGGTCTTGTATTCAAGTGGTTTCCTCTGTGTGAGTTCTCACTATTTGATACTCCCTAGGGTTAGTTGTCTGGTAGTCTAGGGTCTTGGAGTCAGTGCTCCCACTCCAAAGGCTCAGGGCTTGATCTTGCTACTAAATCCAACCACACTGTCCTTTTAGGCCCTTTTTAGGAAAAGCAATCGGTCCAGTTGTTCATCTATTTTGTGTGGCAACACTGTGCAACCACCAAGCGATGCCTGGATGGTGAGTTGTACCTCACAGGCTGACTCTCCAGATTAATTTACCCAGGAAGACCTGTTGTTTCTTAATCTGCAAAATAGGAGCAGCTATACTTACATCATATGGTCTTCCTAAGGATTAAATCAGATGATATATGTAAGCTGCTTAGCATAGTGGCTTTCATGTAGTAAATGTTAAATAAATGTTAATTATTATTTGACTACAGATAAAGGAAAGTAATGAGTGAAAGATAGCTTCTAGGATTTGAGCCAGGGTGACTGAGGAAATGATGGTGTCAAATTAGATAGATATTCTGAGAACGAAGAAATTAGTATCTTATTGAGATAGAATTAGCATATCCCTGGATGCTATGGGCATAAATTTTAAAATAAAATAAAAGGGAGACATTGCATAATACCTCCTGTATCATAACCATTTCCAACCATTTTCCCCAGGGTCTCCACCCGTTTCATCTGAACATTACTCTTAGATATGCTTTCCATTTGCCTTCATTTAAAAGTTACGTAAAGTTCATTTTCATTGGCATCAGCTCACTTAGGTGCATCTGCTTTTTTATTTGCATGCTGTTTAATTCCTTTCCCACTTTATTAATGAAAATGTTAACCAAACTCATCCCTTGGGGCTTACCACCAAACACATTTTCCCAAAAGGGGGATATGCTATAATTTATCATCAACCTTTTTTTTTCCTCTTCTCAAGTGAGTTTCCAGAATCACAATTGACTTTTTAAACAAAACAATTGAAACTAATTCATGGAGTACATTGTAATCACATCTGCTATGTCTATAAGTGGAAACTGATGTGCAGTAGCTATAAATCCCCAAATCAGAAAGACCAAGAGGGAATAAGATGGTCAAAAAAGAATTTACAGCAAAAAGCCTATAATATTCTATACCTTTCAAAGAATGGAATAATGTCTGAATCATTCATCTAATCCTGAAACAAAATAGTCTTTATTTTATTTTTTTTTTCAATTTTAATTAAAAAAAATTATACATGTGTTCCCCATCCTGAACCCTCCTCCCTCCCCATACCATCCCTCTGGGTCGTCCCAGTGCACCAGCCCCAAGCATCCAGACTCATGACATACTGTAGATCTTTACTTTTATATATCAAATGTCTTATTTCCTTTGTTTTTAGTTTTATGAAGCTTTTGTTAAAGGTTTTTATTATTTTTCTTACTTCCAATAGCTTGTGCAAGTTGAAGATATTTGCTTAAACTAGATATCATCAAGTAACATCCAGGATTTGTGGATCAACATATGCTCCCCTCCAAAGAGAATATATACAATCACAGAGGCCTTCCCCAGATTGGGGAGGAAAAGTGTGTGTTAGTCAGTCCTGCCCAACTCTTTGCGACCCTATGGCTTGTAGCCCTCTGTCCATAGGATTTGCCAGGCAAGAATACTAGAGTGGGTTGCCAAGAGAGGTAACACTAATATCATAAATAGGAAAGATAATTTTAGAAAGAAAAAGCAGGGAGTCAAATTACAAGCTTGCAGTTTCTCAGCTTTTACCTGCCCCTAAGGATAGTTCAGATCAGATCGGTTCAGTCGCTCAGTCATGTCTGACTCTTTGAGAACCCATGAATCGCAGCACGCCAGGCCTCCCTGTCCATCACCAACTCCCGGAGTTCACTCAGACTCACGTCCATTGAGTCAGCGATGCCATCCAGCCATCTCATCCTCTGTCGCCCCCTTCTCCTCCTGCCCCCAATCCCTCCCAGCATCAGGGTCTTTTCCAATGAGTCAACTCTTCGCATGAGGTGGCCAAAGTACTGGAGGTTCAGCTTTAGCATCATTTCTTCCAAAGAAATCCCAGGGCTGATCTCCTTCAGAATGGACTGGTTGGATCTTGCAGCCTCATAATTTCAGATCAACTTGAATAGCTAAGGTGAGAATAAATGGTCATTTTATTCCTCCTCCAGATATAGGTATCCTCTGATGGGCACCCTTATGGCCATCATCAGCTTGGACTGTCCAAATCTTGTCCTCTTCTCAGATTCACAGGGTTCTACAGCTTTATCTTACTCATAGTCATCACTGGAAGGTAGTCAAGTGTCAAGAACAGGGTTCTGTATCTGATCTCTATTGCTTACTGGCTCTCTGAGCCTCAACCTCCACATCTGTAAAATGGAAGTAATGTCTGCCTGGCAATAATGTTGAAAGGATCTACAAACAATAAATGCTGGAGAGGGTGTGGAGAAAGGGAGTCCTGTTGCACTGTTGGTCGGAATGTAAATTGGTACAGCCACTATGAAGAACAATATAGATATTCCTTTAAAAACTAAAAATATAGCTACCATGTTATCCGACAATTCCATTACCAAAAGAAAACCATAATTCAAAATGACAAATGCACTCCAATGTTCACTGCAGCACCACTTACAATAGCCAGGACATGGAAACAACCTAAACATACACCAACAGAGGAATGAATAAAGATGTGGATAAAGAAGATACATACATACGATGGAAAATTATTAAGCATGGTTCAGTTCAGTCACTCAGTCATGTCCAACTCTTTGCGACCCCATGGACTGCAGCATGCCAGGCTTCCCTGTCCATCACCAACTCCCAGAGCTTACTCAAACTCATATCCATCAAGTTGTTGATGCCATCCACCATCTCATCCTCTGTTGTCCCCTTCTCCTCCCGCCTTCAATTTTTCCCAGCATTGGGGTCTTTTCAAATGAGTCAGTTCTTTACATCGGTAGCCAAAGTGTTCGAGTTTCAGCTTCAGCATCAGTCCTTTGAGATTGACTGGTTGGATTTCCCTGCAGTCCAAGGGACTTTTAAGAGTCTTTTCCAACACCACAGCTCAAAAGCATCAATTATTCAGTGCTCAGCTTTCTTTATAGTCCAACTCTCACATCCATACATGACTACTGCAAAAACCATAGCTTTGACTAGATGGAACTTTGTCGGCAAAGTAATGTCTCTGCTTTTTTAATATGCTGTTTAGGTTGGCCATAGCTTTTCTTTCAAGGAGCAAGCATCTTTTAATTTCATGGCTGCAGTCACCATCTACAGTGATTTTGGAGTCCCCAGAAATAAAGTGTGTCACTGTTTCCATTGTTTCCCTATCTATTTGCCGTGAAGTGATGGGACCAGATGTGCCATGATCTTAGTTTTCTGAATGTTGAGTTTTAAGCCAACTTTTTCATTCTCCTCTTTCACTTTCATCAAGAGGCTATTTAGTTCCTCTTCACTTTCTCCCATAAGGGTGGTGTCATCTGCATATCTGAGGTTATTGATATTTCTCCTAGCAATCTTGATTGTAGCTTGTGCTTCACCCAGCCCGGCATTTCGCATGATGTGTTCTTGAAATTGAGTCATTTGTAGTAATATAGATGGACCTGTCTGTCATACAGAGTGAAGTAATTCAGAAAGACAAAAACAAATATATATTAATGACATATACGGAATCTGAAAAAACTTGTATAGACAATCTTATTTACAAAGCAGAAATAGAGACACAGACATAGAGAACAAACCAAGGGGGAAAACAGGAGAGGGGATCAATTGGGGATTTGGGGATTGACGTATATACACTGTTGATACTTTGTATAAAATAGATAACTAAGAACCTACTGTATAGCACAAGGAATTCTAGTCAATGCTATACAGTGATCTAAATGGAAAAGAAATCCAAAAAAGAGGGGATGTGTGTATACATACAGCTGATTCACATTACGTTACAGTGGAAACTAACAGTGTTGTAAAGCAACTATATTCCAATAAAAAATTTTTTTTAAAAGCAAGGATTCAGTAAGTCAGCTGGCATATGGCATGCCCCAAGACAAAATTCTTGAGAAGGAAATGGCAACCCACTCCAGTATTCTTGCCTGGAGAATCCCACGGACGGAGGAGCCTTGCAGCCGAAGTCCATGGGGACACAAAAAGGCGGACACAACTGAGCAATTAACACACAAAAAACAAAATTCCCAGGTGGCAAAGTGATAAGAAGCCACCTGCCAATGCAGGAGATGCAAAAGACATGAGTTTGATCCATGGGTTCAAAAGACCCCCTCAAGAAGGAAAGGGCAACCCGCTCCAGTATCCTAGCCTGGAAAATTCCATGGACAGAGGAACCTGGCACACTACAGTTCATGGGGTCACAAAGAGTCAGACACAACTAAGAGGCTGAGCACACACACAAACACACACGAAAGTAAAGAGGTTGGTAATTGGCTCATACCAGGAATTTTCTAAAGATAAGCACCTTAACTTTTTTAAGTCATAAATTTTGATATCTACTATTTCAGAGCTACCTGTCACAAGAAAGCCTGCAATTTAGGCAGTAAGTGAAAGAGAACTGGTAAAATTTAAAAATGAGTCATGGGCTCCATAACCGGTGTTATCTGCCTTCACATTAGTCTAATGAGTACCTAATGATTCTCTGTAACTCAACCAGGGAGAAAGAAAGGAAGGCAAGCATTTCTCACACCATCAAACCTAGGTTTCAAAGGTAAAATGGAAACTTCAAATGAAACAGATATTTCTTTCCAGGACCATCGAACAATCACGTAGTTCAGCGTCTTTTTCAGAGGAAGGCAATTGAGTTGAACTTCCTTGAGGACATTCTGCTGCAGAAAAAAAAGACATCTATGAAACTTTATGCAATGAGGTCTATCAGTCAACTTGAGGCGTGGAGTTAGCAAAACAAGTTGCAGGAAACTAAACACATTCAAAATCAGGCTCAGCTCTGCATACGTTCCCCTAAATCTTGGTCCATCTCTCACTGTAGCCCAGCTCTTTTCTTGCAAGGCATCTGCAAGAGGCAGAAAACTAAACAGAGTTTATTAGTCTTTGTACTTCAGATGAAGCTCACTTAAGTTTCTATGTCCCATCTGTTACATATTCAACATTTCCCTTAACTTCCCTTGAAGCAATTCTGATGCTACTGTATTGCAAAAGTGACCTTCCATGAACAGGAAAATAATCTCTGATTTAGTAATCACCTGTTACAGTATCTCTAAAATAGCCATGAGGACTTTATAGATTAAGAAAAGATACACTTCCTCCCTTCTACCCACTATCCCACCCCTCTAGATCATCACAGGGCACTGACTCGAGCTCCCTGTTCTATACAGCAGTTTCCCACTGGCTATCTATTTTACACCTGGTAACATATATATGTCAATCCTAAGTGGAGAGGAGATACACACACACATACACACATATAACTGATTTACTTCATTGTACAACAGAAACTAATGGCAATTATACTCCAATTTAAAAATATAATACAAATAAATAATAATTTTTTAAAAATAAAAGATATGTTTCCCACCCCATTAAAGTTGCCGATAATACAAAAAGTGATTATGCTCCCAGTGAAAGAGGTATTACAAAGATTTGACCCATTCCTGACTCCTCCAGGGTAAGAAATTACCACTTATCAACAGGGGAGGTTTAAGGAGCACTATAACTGGGCCCTTTTCTCTGCTTCTCATAGAATACACTGAAGCAAAAATAAACCTGGGAGGGGCAGGTCCAGCTGACAGGCAAAGATCTCTCTGACATGTGAAGAAAGAATTCTCCTCACAGGATGAAGCTACAGAGTAGATCAAATCATAGTCTCAGTTCTAGCTCTAACAGCATAAAAACCATTACAATAAATCATTTCTCCATGGAAGAATCTCTTGTATCAATATATATGAAGCTGTCAGGAGCCTCCCTTATACACATAAAGGGTACTACATTATACACCAAAAAGGAGTACTATAAAACTAACTCAAGAATGGGAATGACAAATAACAACTACCACAGAGGTTGGGCAATTCCTAAACAGCAAAGGTCCGGAAAAATTCCTAGAGTAGGATGTTGATTTATTTCTATTCTCTTCCTGGGTCCCAGGAACACCCATTAATAAATGTCTACTGGTGTTTTATGAGCAGCTCACTTTTGTTGATTTCAGTTTCCATCAGTTCCTAAGACAGAATACTGACTTGTCACAGCTCCATATAATGGAATCATGGAGTACTTTTTGCTTTGGTGCTGCTTACTGTGTATCTACTTACTTAGTTTCAGTGTTCCAAAGTTGCTACTATTAAATAGCTCCTCCTTCCTGATTGGTATATTCAATTTCTGTCCTGCTTCCGACCATCTCACTTCATAAACCTGTAATTAAAGAAACCGCTGGGAAATGTGGCAACCCCAAAGTTGAGGTGTTTTTTGACAGGGTCATATGTCTGCTCTTTTTGCCAAATGATATTGAAATATTCATGTCAAATTAGCATAAGGCACATTCTGTTTTATGAGGAAATGTTGCAGAACAACATCCATAACTGATGCATAAAACACAAGTTTTCTATTTTTACACACAAGAACAGATTCACATATATCACGGGTTTATTACTTGAGGTTCCTCAAGTCACTGAAACTTTCCCTGTGGTATTTAGAACACAACAAACTTAAGTCAGTGTTCTGCAATTTGAATAGTTTAGGTCTTAAAATTTGTATACAATATACCTTAAAAATCTTTTTGTCATTATATAATTTTGGAAGATAGGACATTTAAAAGGAGATGCTGGGGACTTTCCTAATAGTGGTCCAGTGGCTGAGACACTCCCAATGAAGGGAGCCCGAGTTCGATCCCTTGCCAGGGAACTAGATCCCACATGCCACAACTGAGGGTTCACATGCAGCAACTAAGAAATGGTGCAGACAAATAAAAATTTTTTTTTAAGAAGAAGATGCTGTATAGAACAGTCTTTTGGACTCTGTGGGAGTAGGAGAGGGTGGGATGATTTGGGAGAATGGCATTGAAACATGTATAATATCATATATGAAACGAATCGCCAGTCCAAGTTCAATGCATGATACTGGTTGCTTGGGGCTGGTGCACTGGGACGACCCAGAGGGATGGTACGGGGAGGGGAGAGGCAGGGGGGTTCAGGATGGGGAACATGTGTATACCTGTGGAGGATTCATGTTAATGTATGGCAAAACCAATACAATATTGTAAAGTAATTAACCTCCAATTAAAATAAATAAATTTATATTTTTTTAAAAAAGGAGAAGATGCTAAAGTAACCTACAGTGTTTTTTCTTCCCTCGGTATTGACCAGGATAGAGGGTAGGGTCACAGGTGGCAGAATTATGCAAATTGCTTGAGGTTTAGACAGCATATTTTGGCATACTACCTATCACAAATATAAATATAAATGGTATTATGATTTATAATACGAAATAAATATTTGGTCTTTGTCTCAGTAGCTGGCACAAAGCTGCTAAAAGTTGAGATTTCTTAAGCATGAGCTCAGTTAAGGTTTCTATTGTTACGTTAATGAGGTGACCCACAAATGACTCTAAAGATGGGGGCTGAAGAACCAACCTTGTTGGATTACAGGGTTGAAATTTCAGCTAAGCTCCCTGACCTCCTGGGAGGGGAGCAGGCTGAATCAATCACCAATGGCCAATGATTTAATCGATCATGCCTTTGCAATGAAGCCTCCATAAAAACACAAACTACAGGGCTCACAGAGCTTCCAAAGAGGCAGACTAGAACATAACCATGTGCACTGGCCAACTGTACACATCCCTTCCCAACTCCAAGTTTGGCAGCTGTGCAGCAGGGGTAAGAGCATTTACATAATAAAAATCATCAAATACTACAAATCTTCCTTCCTCCCTCTCTCCCCTCTATCCCGCCCCGCCAGCTGCTGAACACTTAGTGACACATTATCAATTGGAGGTGACTATGAATGGTCTCATTCTAAGTCCCAGAATGGGGCTGCTATGTAGGGTTTGCATTTATCCTATTAGTATGATACCCTTGGCACAACTCTACCATCAGCTCCCAGATCCAAATTGATATAAGAAGTTGCACAGCCATGATAGGAGCCATTGCCTCATCTCTGTCATACGCAGGGCAATTAAACACCCATTTCCATGTGTATGTCTGTTTCCAGGCTGATTTAGAATTTATTCCAGAGTTTTCATCTTATAACAAAAGTGTTCTCCTTAACAGTTGTATTTTTTGAAAGGTGAAATGGAACGTACAGATTTCTACTCTGTGCTTCTAGCTTCTGCCATGGATCAGTCTAGTGTGTAAGACACACGTGCATTGAGCAGGGTTCTCGCTCTCTAACAGGTGTGCAATCTGAATGATCATTTAATAGACAAGACAAAAACAAAAATCCATAAGTACTTTAATCTTTGGTTAAATCTGAAAGATAAGCAGTGACAACTCAACTACTTTTCAGACCCTTTGTAGACAACCCAGTTCCAGGGTACAGGGAGAGTACCCCCTGATAAAACAAGGTGTGCTCTGCCACTAACATCCAAGGACTGGAACCTCCTTCTAGCCAAGGTGTCAGGAGAAGCATCATCTCGTGCTGCTGCTGGCAATGGTCAGTCAGTGGGTGGACAACTCCCACAACCTATGCTGAAGTCTGCAAGATACATGAAGCTGCCAGGCCTTGAAAGGGAGGGTTCAATGGCAAATATGAGAAATTAAAGCTTAGATGTGTGAGAAATCAATGTGAAAAATTGAGTCTAAGCAGTCTTGCTACTGAGTGCACGCAGTTTCTTCCAAGATTAGCAGTACTCTTAACAGTTGAAAAGTGGATTCAACAAATACAGTTGCAGAAAGTACATTTCTATATCACTAGGTAAAGCATGACTTTTCAAAATCAAAAATTATTTAAATTGTTTCTCCACTTTCTGTTTCAAATATTCTTGTGCATATAAAAAAATAAGTAATAGCTGTCAATATGTTGGCTCCATTAGCAGAAGAAAAGCTCTGCACACAGATGACACTAGCTTTAGATCAGAATTATTAGGTGCTTCAAATAGAAAATCAATCAACTTAATTCCATAAGAGTTCTCTTTTTTTCCATCTAGTTCACAGTATCAAAGTAAAGTTTTGGGAAGTTTCTTCTGTTGAAAGTAAAACATCAGACATTTTTTTCATATATTACTATAAACTCAGCTGAAAAGTTCATTTGAGAGGGAAAAAAAAGTATTTTTGCAGGGATAATATAAGCACAAATTTTGGTGTAGCACAGCATGGCAAAAACAATGTTTTTACTAAATTAAGAAACCTTTGGAGCAGAGATGTTCTTGGAATTAGTTATGTTGCACAAGTAATTCATAATTGCCTCCAAATAATGGGATAGTTCTACCCATCAAAATAGAAGCTATAGTTTCTCTTTTATATACAAAGAATAACTGAAGTACAGAATTTTGTAATTAAACTAATGTCGAATGAAAACAAACTTCAGCATGTCAATACAGTTTTTGCAGCTCACCATCGTTTGGATTTTAGAAAGCCTTGAGCTTTTATAAAACCACTTTATAATTCAAACTATGTATACTACCATGATACTGATCATTGTAAACATGTCCTTTATATTGTATATGTATTTTGTCAAAATCAGTTTAAATGTTTTAATTAAAAAAACTTAAAAAACACTGTATATCAATTGTATTTCAATTGTATTTCAGTTAAAAAACTTACTAGAGCTTTTACAAATTGCAATAATCAAAGTCAGAGCTTGAACACAGGAAGAAATTAAAATGTTTTTCCTTCAAAGGTAAGGAAGAAATCTAGGAAAGCTCAAAGGGAATTGATGTTTTAATTTTAAAATTCTAAAGTTGGCTTTATAACATGCCATCTTCATAAGTGAAAAATACTTTGATGGCGTATTTACTCCCAAATTGATTAATTTTTATTCTGCAAAATATTAGAAAGAAATTGATAAGGTATATGATTTTGTCATGTTTAAGTTTGGTGAAACAACAAAAACCATTTTTTAAAAAACTTATTTATGAGGCTTCGAACTTGGAAAAATATTTGTTAAATAAGTGAGCTCTGAATAGATTCCCCCCCAAAAAAGTACCTGTCAAAATATTTATACTAAACTTTACACATTTAAATGCAATAAAATTGAAGGAAAAAAATGAGAATGCTGATCATTTAGCTGAATTCTCTCTTGGTCCAGGTATCTCAGCATCTGTAGAGCAATCATTTTATTTTATTATACTCATTGATAAAAAATATTACAGCCTATCACTAAAAGCCCACTGAATATGACAACAATTTCAATTTTATGAATCATAAATGCAACTTTGAAGAATATTGCAGGCAATTTATGAAAAACATTTTTAATAATAAGACTGTATTCAAAAAAAAAATAGATTCAAGGGATTAGATCTGATAGAGTCCATGAAGAACAATGGGCAAAGGTTCATAATACTCTACAGGAGGCAGTGACCAAAAGCATCCCAAAGAATAAGAAATGCAAAAAGGCAAAATGGTTTTCTGAGGAAGCGTTACAAATACATGAGAAAAGAAGAGAAGTGGAAGGCAAAGGAGAAAGGGAAACATATACCCAACTGAATGTAGAGTTTCACAGAACAGCAAGGACAGACAAGAAAGCCTTCTTGAATGAACAATGCAAAGAAACAGAGGAAAACAACAGAATGGCAAAGACTAGGGATCTCTTTAAGAAAATTAGAGATACCAGGGAACATGTCATGCAAAGATGGGCACAATAAAGGACAGAAACAGTAAAGACCTAACAGAAGCAGAAGAAATTAAGAAGAGGTGGCAAGAATACACAGAACTGTACAAAAATGGTTTTAATGACCCGCATAACCATGATGGTGTGGTCACTCACCTAGACCCAGACATTCTGGAGTATGAAGTTGTGGGCTTTAGGAAGCATTACTATGAATAGAGCTAGTGGTGATGATGGAATTCCAGCTGAACCATTTTAAATTCTAAAAGATGATGCTGCACTCCATATACTAGCAAATTTGGAAAACTCAACAGTGGCCACAGGACTGGAAAAAGTCAGTTTTCATGCCAATCCCAAAGAAGGGCAATGCCAAAGAATGCTCAAACTACCATATAATTGCACTCATTTCACATGTCAGCTCAAAATCCTTCAAGCTAGGCTTCAGCAGTACATGAACCAAGAACTTTCAGATGTTGAAGCTGGATTTAGAAAAGGCAAAGGAACAACAGATCAAATTGCCAACATCCACTTGATCATACAAAAAGCAAAGGAATTTCAGAAAAACATCTACTTCTGCTTCATTGACTATGTGAAAACCTTTGACTGTGTGGATCACAACAAACTGTGGAAAATTCTTTAGGAGATGAGAATATCAGACCACCTTACCTGCCTCCTGAGAAATCTGTATGCAGGTCAGGAAGCAACAGTCAGAACCGGACATGGAACAACAAACTGGTTCAAAATTGGGAAAGGAGTACGTCATGGCTGTATATTGTCACCCTGCTTATTTAACTTATATGCAGAGTACATCATGTGAAATGCTGGGCTGAATGAAGCACAAGCTGGAATCAAGATTGCTGGGAGAAATATCAATAACCGCAGATATGCAGATGACACCACCCTTATGGCAGAAATCACAGAGGAACTAAAGAGCCTCTTGATGAAAGTAAAAGAAGAGAGTGAAAAAGCTGGCTTAAAACTCAACATTCAAAAAACTAAGATCATGGTATCTGGTCCCATCACTTTTTGGCAAATAGAAGGGGAAACAGTGGAAAGAGTGACAGACCTTATTTTCGTGGGCTCCAAAGTCACAGTGGAGGGTGACTGCAGCCATGAAATACAAAGATGCTTGCTCCTTAGAAGAAAAGCTATTACAAACCTAGACAGTGTATTAAAAAGCAGAGACACCACTTTGCCAACAAAGGTCAAAGCTATGGTTTTTCCAGTAGTCATGTACAGATGAGAGAGTTGGACCATAAAGAAGACTGAGTATTGAAGAATAGATGCTTTCAAACTGTGATGCTGGAGAAGACTCTTGAGAGTCCCTTAGACAGCAAGCAGATCAAGTCAGTCAATCCTAAAGGAAATCAACCCTGAATATTCACTGAAAGGATTGATGCTGAAGCTGAAGCTCCAGTACGTTGGCCATCTGATATGAAGAGCTGATTCATTGGAAAAGACCTTGATGCTGGGAAAGACTGAGGGCAGGAAGAAAAGGGGGTGACAGGGGATGAGATAGTTGGATGGAATCACTGATTCAGTGGACATGAGTTTGAGCAAACTCATGTGAAGGGTTTAGTGAAGGGAGATAGTGAAGGACAGGGAAGCCTGGCATGCTGCAGTCCATGGGGTCACAAAGAGTCGGACATGACTGAGAGACTAAACAACAACAACAGTTAAAAAAAATACATTCTTGAGAAAGATTATAGTGACACAACATTAGAGGTAGATACTGCTAGGAAACTGATCAAGATACATGCCTATCAGGAATAATTAGACTGCTTATATTATTTTCAAATATTTATATTCAGATATTTAATTTAATTAAGCTTTTATTTATTTTTTCTTCTATTTATTTATTTATTTTGGGAGGCTAATTACTTTACAATATTGTATTGGTTTTTCCATACATTGACATGAATCCGCCACGGGTGTACATGTGTTCCCCATCCTGAACCCCCCTCCCACCTCCCACCCCATCCTATCCCTCAGGGTCATCCCAGTGCATCACCCCTGAGCACCCTGTCTCATGCACCGAACCTGGACTGGCGATCCGTTTCACATATGGTAATATACATGTTTCAATGCCATTTTCCCAAACCATCCCCCCCTCGCCCTCTCCCACAGAGTCCAAAAGACTGTTCTATACATCTGTGTCTCTTTTGCTGTCTCGCATACAGGGTTATCGTTACCATCTTTCTAAATTCCATATATATGCGTTAGTATACTGTATTGGTGTTTTTCTTTCTGGCTTACTTCGCTTTGTATAATTTATTTTAATTGGAGGATAATTACTTTACAATAATGTTGTGGTTTTTGCCATACATCAACATGAATCAGCCATGGGTGTACATGTGTCCCACCACCCTGAAAACCCCTCCCATCTCCCTCCCCACCCCACCCTTCTGGGTTGTCCTAGAGCACCAGCTTTGAGTGTACTGCTTCATGCACCAAACTTGCACTGGTCATCTATTTTACATATGATAATAAACATGTTTCAATGCTATTCTCTCATATTGTCCCATCCTTGCCTTCTCTCACATAGTCCAAAAGTCTGTTCTTTATATCTGTGTCTCTTTTACCTTATTATTCACATATAAATTTTTTTAAAATAGATTTTGACTACTGTATAGCTCAGGAAACCCTACTCCATGCTCTGTAGTGACCTAAATGGGAAGGAACTCCAAAAAATGGGGGCCATATGTATACATGTATATGATTCACTTTGCTATACAGTAGAAACTAACACAACATATTCCAATACATACAACATAAGCAACTATACTCCAATAAAAACTAATTTTGAAATTTTTAAAAAATAGATTTTGAAAATAGACTTTGAATAATTCTATTCTATATATTCAACAATAAAAATAGAATGATTTGATGATCAGCAAATATTTTGAAACAATACAATTTTAATGACTTCTTAGCGTACCTTTCACTCTTGAAAACTTCAGTCTTTATGATAAATTATATGATCACTCTAGCCATATCCCATTCTAAAAAAAACTAAATAAATGGAATTTCCTATTCTGGGTCAAAGAGTAGGGTAATAGAGAACTCAGACACTAGCATCATTTCCATCTTTTCTTTTTAGTGCATGGTCATATTCAGAGGATTTATTTTTCTTTTAAGCATCCAATGTTTTGAGATTTGAATGTGGTTGAGACTGTGGTGGGCTGGGAGAAGTGGAACACTCTGAAAGTAAATTACCAAGGTTATCCATACTAACCACTTAGCAATAGAATCAGGTGTATTTATTGTATCAGTCCTTCTTAAAGCCTTACGTTTACCCCCTTTTTAAAATTGTTGATTTTGTATTGGACTATAGTTGATCAACAAACAATGGGATGGTTTCAGGTGAACAGCAAAGGAGCTCAGCCATACATACGCCTGTATTCTCCCCCAAACTCCCCTCCCATCCAGGCTGCCACATAACATTGAGCAGAGTTCCTTGTGCCATACAGTAGGTCCTTGTTGGTTATCCACTTTAAATACAGCAGTGTGCACATGTCTATCCCACACTATCACTTCCCCCTGCCCTTCCCCTTAGCAACCATAAGTTCTTTCTCTAAGTCTGTGACTCTGCTTCTATTTTGTAAGTTCGTTTGTAACATTTCTTTTTAGATTCCACATATAAGGTCTGTCATATGATATTTCTCCTCTGTCTGACTGACTTCACTCAGTATCAGTTCAGTTCGTCACTCAGTCGTGTCCGACTGTTTGCGACCCCATGAATCGCAGAATGCCATGTTGCTGCAAATGGCATTATTTCATTCTTTTTAATGGCTGAGTAATATTCTGGGGGGTGTGTGTGTGTGTGTGTGCCATATCTTCTTTATCTATTCCTCTGTTAATGGACATTTAGGGTGCTTCCATGTCTTGGCTATTGTAAACAGTGCCACAATGAACATTGGGGTATATGTATCCTTTCGAATCATGTTTTTCTCTGGATATATGCCCAGGATTGGGACTGCAGGAACATATAGCAGCTCTATTTTATGTTTTTAAAGGAACCTCCATGTCATTTTATTTTCCTTGGAAAGAGACAAAACAGTTGGCTGATCACAAAGTTTTCCTTTCCAAATTCCTACCCTCACATCTGGTATGATTAAGTATGGTGAATGACAAAACAGCCAGGGTTTTATTTACTCCATCAAATAACTGCTTAATTCAGTGACAAACAAAAGAGGGTAAATGAGTCAGGGTAATTTTCTGCCTTAGTATTGCCAAAACAACCCGTGAAAGAGTGGGTTCCTTGGAAAAGGTGGGAGTTCTGAGTTTCAGTTCAAAGCTTGGGCAAGCTCTCAGTTACAGATTAATCCTTGTTATATTATGCTGAAATCCTAAATCCTGATCCTCGGAATGTGATCTTATTTTGAAATAGGGTCTTTGTGGATGTAATTAGCTAAGTTAGGAGGTCTTACTAAAGTAGGGTCGACCCTTAATCCAATACGCGTGTGTGCATGCTAAGTCTCTTCAGTCCTGTCTGATTCTTTGCGATGCTATGGACTGTAGCCTGCCATGTTCCTCTGACTGTGGGATTCTCCAGGCAAGAATACTGGAGTGGGTTGCCATACCCTCTTCTAGGGGATCTTCCCAATCCAGGGATCAAACTCTTGTGTCTTGTATCTCCTGCATTGACAGGTGGATTCTTTACCACTAGCGCCACCTGAGAAACCTAATCCATTCCAACCAGGGTCCTTTGAAGAAGAGGAAAATTTGGACACAGATACAAGTACAGGGGAGGCCTTGTGAAGACACAGGCAGAAACTGGAATGATGCAGCTACAAGTCAAGGAAGCCAAGGATTTCTGGTTATTCCAAGAAGCTAGGGAAGAAGCATGGACCAGATTTCCCCTCAGAGCCCCTAAAATAAACTCTGATGACACTTTGATTTCAGGCTTCTAGCTGTGAGATAATAAATTTCTGTTGTTTTAAGCCACTGAGTTTGCGGTGCTTTGCTCAGCATCCCTAGAGACACATATACTATATATTCCCTCTACACCCCAGTTCCCTCTTGCATATAATGGGAACACTAGTAAATATCCACTCTTAAGTTTGTAGTGAAAATTAAAGTAGTTAATGCTTAGGGAAAGCAGTCTGTGTACTATAGAGCATTAAACCCATGACTCTGACACTCTTGAAGTTAGAGAGCAGTCTTCCAATTGCCATCCTCTGAGATCATTCAAGGTACATGCACAGCTGACCCAAGGAGGTCGATCAGATCCCTCCTGGGAATTCAGAAGCTCTGGTCATTCTCAGCTGGGCACCTGACCTGAGTCACCTTTTTTCCTGTACACTGACAGAAGAGAAAGGCATCTGCAGAAAGGGAAGGAAAAGCAGAACAGAAGCCCCTGGGAGACAGAGACATGAGGTCTCTCCAGAGGGAGACTGAAAAGATGCCTGCCAGCTTTCTCATTCTTGCTTCACATCCTTTCCTCTGAGCTGTGAGCAGTTCATGCCTGCCTTACTTCCTGTGCTCCTTCTCTGTTGCTCTGAAGACAGTATCAAGGAAAAATATAAATACCTATACTGGCACTGCAATGGTAGAATGTAAGAGATCATGATGAGAGATGAGAGAGACACAAACAGAGAGAAAGACTCATAATTGTTTTTAATAGTTTGATGTAAGCAAGCTGTACAAACTCTGGGCTCTATCCCATTGGAACATTACCAAAGCTATAGTTATTGTCAATTAGTTATATCACTCTTATTCATCTTGAAAATAAAATATTTATATGACCTTTAGTCACAGTATTTAATTTTTTGAGCTCTTAATTTCATTGTCTATTAAATGGCTGAACAAACTCATATCAGTGGTCCATAAAATTGGAGGTCTGGAGGTAGAGGAGTCTTTGATATGTTAGGTATTTTGAAATAGTTAATAAAACTTTCTAATGTATTCGTCACCAAACCCTACAAGCAAACTAGAACACAAAGTTGCTTTGTGTTTAGCTACTCCTCAGCTTGATAATAAGTTAGAATGGCAACTCTATGCCTTCAGTTACTTATTCTAATTAATTTTTGACAGATTTAAATATTACAAACCATAGAATTCTTAGAAATACAATGGGTACTTCTAATAAGGAAAAAGCTGGAAAACAGGAGATTTCTAAGCTATTAATACGTTTTGGCTTTAATATCCCAAGAGTTTAAATTTCTAAAATATGCAGGAATAAGTCACTTAAGAAAAAACAGTAAGACATAAGTGCTCAAATAGCACAAAGATGGCAAGGGAAAGATCAAGGAAGTCCATTTCAACTTCTAACTTCTAATAGAAAGGTGACTATTGCAAAAACAAAAAATAGTCTCTTCTTGAACCAGGAGTATTTGAGTAAATTTCACCATTCAAAAAATAAAACAACTGAATTCACTGGTTTTATTTGATCAGGGAAAACCAGATAAATAAAATCTCTCTCAGGTAATGTCTTCTTATTTGTTTTGTTTTTACCCTAGAATAACTAGTCAGCAAAACCTGATGCATGTTGCCAAGGATCGCCCAGATCTCAAGAAATCAATTCTCTGTGAACCCCTCACAAATCATGTTGCTCTCAAAACAGAAATGAGGACATTAAATTGAAAACACTAAGAAGAAAATTATGGAAGTATATGTTTGTTAAAAACCCTTTACACATGAGCCACATAAACCTTAGGAAATGCTGGTGGAGAAGCAGGAAGGCTAAATGGCTAGTCTCATCAAAAGGAAAATTAAAACCATAAAATCTATAAGTTGATAAGAAATTCTAGAGTCAATACACATGGAGGAATGCTAGAGATGTGCAAGGTTATGGGCAGTGCCACTCAAATGCCTGCAACCCAGAGCTGAAATAAAAGATTCATAATAAATACAAGGTGATTATCACCAAGGAATTACACCCACTGAGAGCTTCTCAGAAACAACACTTTGCCTCAATGAATTTTGTATTCTCCTGGGAGCCTAGTGCACCATTAGAGACAGAGCATAGCTTAATGATCCCTATAAAATCAAAGGGAATTTTTACATGGAATGTAGGCTACTTGACTTATGTAACATTCAGTGGTTGATATTAGAACCTATAGAAAACCAAGTAAATTTAGTAAAATCCAATCTGGGCCTGTATTTCTGGTCTCCAATCCTTCCCAAGGAAACCAAGGGAGCAGACTTGGAGTAGATAGGAACAGCATCCAGTCTGAAGTCGCATTCACAAAGCTCCTGAATTTTAGACATTGATAGAATCCTCAAATGAGATTAGACATAGCCACTAGATACTCTGGGCTTCCCTCGTGGCTCAGACAGTAAAGAATCATCTACAATGCAGGAGACCTAGGCTCGATTCCTGGGTCAGGAAGATTGCCTGGAAAAGTGAATGGCAACCCACTCCAGTATTCTTGCCTAGGAAATTCCATGGACAGAGAAGCCTGGCAGGCTATAGTCCACGGGCTTGCAAAGAATCAGACACAACTGAGTGACTAACACTTTCACATTCACCAGCCACTCTGACAGGGTAGAATAAAGAAGACAGTCAAAGGACTTCCCTGATGGTCCAATGGCTAAGACTCTCCGCTCTCAGTGCATGGGGCCCAGGTTTGATGCCTAATCAGGGAACCATAGCCCACATGCTGTAACTAAAAGATCTTGCATGCTGCAACTAAGACCCAGTGCAGCCAAATAAATTAATTAATTCAATAAATATATGTTTAAAAGATAGTCATCATATAACTTATAAGCCTGTGTTTCTTTGCTAGATTGCCTAATGAGTAATTTAGGAATAGTCAAAAGGGTTAAAAGCAATTACATATAAGCATTTCTGTTGCAATATCTGTAATCTTCTACAGTTGTCTATTAAATTTTTTTTTTAAATATACCAGTAGCCTCTGAAACTAGTGATGGCTCTATAAGGAGCTTCTCAAAGCCAGGAGAACCGTGAAAATCAAATCTGCCCAAGCCAGAGATTTCTCCATTTTATGAGCCAAGCACTTAGCACATCTACACAAAGAATGTACTGAAGAGGAACAATAGTGTTTTCTCTGAACCCCAAAGGCTTGGCACAGTGCAGGTCATGCAGCCACTCTGAAAACCAGGCACGTCCTCATGTCCACAGCCACCTTCTGAGAAAAGCAGCCATGGGAGATAATTTCTGCATAGGACATCTGTCCTTCTTGAGACCAGATCATGGCCACAGCTGATTGGCCCAGGGGTCAGTCCTGCAAGGCCAACAGAAGTCCACGGAGTAGCAGAACCTGGCCAGAGGGATGCTCTGTACCAGACAGTGAACAATTAAGCCAGTGGGATTCTCAGGGAGTTTGAATATTGACCAAAGACTCTAGCAGGCAAGATAAAATCTCTATAGAAACTAAGGAAAGATAAACTAATTCAGGAATCTGGCTGAGTCTGAGGGACCAAGAGTAAGAGTGACTGTTAAACACTGTTGGTGTTTGACTTTTGTTACCTACAAATCCCTATGTGCAAATCCTAACCCTCAGTATCTTGGAATGTGACCTTGTTTAGATACAGGGTCCCTAAAGAGGCTGCTGCTGCTGCTGCTAAGTCGCTTCAGTCGTGTCCGACTCTGTGCGACCCCATAGACAGCAGCCCACCAGGCTTCCCTGTCCCTGGGATTCTCCAGGCAAGAACACTGGAGTGGGTTGCCATTTCCTTCTCCAATGCGTGAAAGTGAAGTCGCTCAGTCGTGTCTGACTCCTAGTGACCCCATGGACTGCAGCCTACCAGGCTCCTCCGTCCATGGGATTTTCCAAGCAAAAGTACTGGAGTGGGTTGCCATTGTCTTCTCCACCCTAAAGAGGCAATCAAGTGCAAATCAAGTCATTAGTGTGGGTATTCATTCAATATGACTGGTCTCCTACAAAAAGGGGAAATACGGAAACAGACACATGCACAGGGAGAAGACCAAATGAGGATAAAGAAGAGACTGGGGTGAAGTGTCTATATGACAAAGATTGCCAGCAAAGCATCAAAACCTAGGGGTGAGACGTGGAACAGAGTTTCTCTCATGGTCCTCATAGGAAGCAACTCTGCCAATACATTGATTTCAGATATCTAGCCTGCAGAAATGTGAAATAATACATTTCTATTGCTTAAGCCACCCAGACTATGAAGTTTGTTGAGGCAGCCTTAGCAAACGAACACAGAAACCTAGTGTGCATGTGTGCTAGGTCACTTCAATCATGTCTGACTCTGTGACCCCATGGACTGTATAGTCCATCAGGCTCCTCTGTCCATGGGATTCTCCAGGCAAGAATATTGGAGCAGGTTGCCATTTCCTTCTCCAAGGAATCTTCCTGACTCAGGGATCACACCTGTGTCTCCTGCGGCTCTTGCATTGCAGGTAGAATCTTTACCACTGAGCCACTGGGGAAGGCCCCATAGGCATGTATGTAGCTGCTGCTGCTAAGTTGCTTCAGTTGTGTCCGACTCTGTGAGACCCCAGAGACAGCAGCCCACCAGGCTCCCCTGTCCCTGGGATTCTCCAGGCAAGAACACTGGAGTGGGTTGCCATTTCCTTCTCCAATGCATGAAAGTGAAAAGTGAAAGTGAAGTCGCTCAGTCACGTCTGACTCTTAGCGACCCCATGGACTGCAGCCTACCGGGCTCCTCCATCCATGGGATTTTCCAGGCAAGAGTACTGGAGTGGGGTGCCATTGCCTTCTCCGAGGTATGTATGTAGAGCTACTGTTAAAACAGAAACATCTGCTCAGCTCCTTGAGGCAAACTACTTGGCTCCTAAGCAGACTTTCCATCTTCTCTCTTGCTCATGCCTCCCAACAATAATGCCACTGTGGGTAACCTGAGCTTCTCTGTTCTCTGAAACCTGAATGAATTTAGCTAACTTGGTGAGAGTTCAGCAGTGTTTAGGAGTGAGAAAATGTAGCAGTTGGAAACAAGGAAGCTGCTGTTTGGGGGTCTTCAGATCAGAGGATCAGGAAATTTGCAACAACTTTGAAAAAGAGCTTCAAGAGTGTCATTCAGCCAGCAACCTCACCACTTGGCCCAGCTGGAGGGTAGCAGGTAGTCAGGAATCCTACATCTTGACAAGCTTGCTGCTGGGTGGAGAGATCTGATCTCCCAGCCACTGGTTGTTCTCATCCAAGCCCCTCTAATAGAACAGCTCCTGAAGAAAATAACAGAGACCAACTCCTACTATTCAGGGTCTACAAAGCAATAAATACTCAGGAAGTCACCATTATCTCTGAGGGGAGGCCCTTTGATTACCCAAAACAGTTGCTCTTAATGGTGGCCCAGGAACCATATCATGCAAGTACTTTCTGAGTCCTTTCAGCCTTTGCTCGTCTCCTGAAGCTCTTCTCCTACAGCCCGGATTCACTTGATGCCTGGCATGAGGAAAGAACTGGCACATGTCCTGAGTCAGCCATCTGTGCCTCCTCTCCCCACCAAAGTGAGGATGCATTCAAAATACATTATTCTGAAAGCACATTCTCTCCATTGAAGTTCCATTTCAAGATCTGACAATAAAGAGCACGTCCAGGATTTTCAAGCTTGGCAGCAGCTGAATGAAGACTGCTGAACAATGCTCTCAGTGCTTGCCAGAGGAAAGGAAGACTTGGGATGAAAACAGGTGAAAGCTCTTGCAAGCTTTTGAGAGAGACAGGGCCCCATGCCTACTCTGCCTTCTAGGTGGTCCAACTGCATTGATCATTGGTTGCAGTGAATAGGGCGATTCCAACCCAGCCCCAGACAAGGTAGCAAGTGAAGGTGTGACTTTAATTGCTGCTGATTCAATGTCTAAATTACAATTTTTATTCAATCCAGTTTTAATTTATGTTCTACACCTTTACAGTAAACAGGCTCACCAGAGGACTATTAAGAGAAACAAATAATTTTGAGATACTTTCCTGCTAGACAACATAATGGGCTCACAAGTTTATCTCATGCTGTCTTCCTAAATTCCTATGAGGTTAAGACTTATCTTAGGAGTAAACCAGCTCAGGAAGGTTAGGTAACTCAGCTAGAGTCACACAGATAGACAAAAAGAACAAGATTTAAACCTAGGCTTTAACCTTCAGACTCTCCCACTGATAGAGGGGAGTACACTTAGTCAATATAGGACTTCTTATATTCTAAGTGTTGTACCCCAGGTCAGGTGGAGGGGTAGAGGAGACTACACAGTGTCAAGGTTTTGAGGTGTCTGTTCTGTGAGTGTCCCTGAGATGTGACACATGCCCTTAGTCCCAAGATGTCACCACCCTTCCAGGCTGCACCCACTGAGGCTGCCATCTATGTTGCTACCAGGCCTCTCCATGCTGCCTACTTTAGAATTCCAGTCCTATTTCCCTTATCCCAGCCTTGAAGACTCCAAGGGCCCACTGGTTTCCCACAGCTCTCCTGTGTCTCTCTCAAGGTCAGAGCCAAAAATTGGCCTTCCGTGCCTTTTCTCCCACTATTGCTCTGCCCTGGGTTCCAAAATTATAAAACTCAAGAGCAAAAAATTATCTTTTTCTTTTTCCTTTTCATCATCCTTTCTGCAACCTCCTTTCCTTAAAGCACAGAAGACACGCATCTGTGAAAATACACAGGGAGACTGAGCAACTAACCCTTTCACTTCTTTCTCTTTACTTGAAGACATTGTCAGGCGACATTTTTCTCTGCAGGGGCTAAGGCAATCACAACTGGCTTAGTGCCACATTAAAACTTCTTCCACCTGAGCCTTCACCTCTTACATTAATCACTCCCCATGACTGACATAATTTGTAACCCCCCCAAAAAACAAAATTACGGAAGATGTCCAAGAAGAGTGTATGAGCTCTGCAGTAAAAATGATTGCAAAATAGGTATACCAGTTCCCCTCACTATAGACGAGAATGAGATTCATATAGATGTAAATTGAGATCCATGTGTGTAGTTAAGGTGTGAAAAGGCACAGAATAATAAGTACTCTGCAATTTATTTAAATTGCAGCTTCAGTCACCTGGCTTAATTGGTCTCTAAAAGTTCCGTGCACCTCATATTCTTCCTCCATTGGTTCAGCATGGCCTAAAAGAGTCATCATCATAATAAAAGCCAGTCACTGCTTCAGGAAGACTCCCAGCTAAATGAGATCAAATCCAAATATCAGGAATTCCCTCATGGTCCAGTGATGGAGAATCTGCTTGCCAATGCAGGAGACATGGGTTTGATATCTGGTCCAGGAAGTTTCCAAATGGCACGGGGCAGCTAAGCCTGTGTGCCACAAGTACTGAGCCCACGCCCTAGAGCCCACGCTCCAACAAGAGAAGCCACCACAATGAGAAGCCTGTTCGTCACAAATAGAGAAAGCCTGAGTGCAGCAACAAAGACCCAGCACAGCCATAAAATACATAAATAAATCTTCCTGTTTTTTTTTTTTTTTTTTAAATATCCAAATGTCTGAAGACCTTTCAGGTCACAGGCTATAAAAGCAGAGTCAAATAACCTCAAGAACACAAAGTTTCTGTCTAGTCTCTAGTCCCTCTGTGCCAAGCCCTCACCTCTACACAAGAAATAAATATCACAAGTGCTGAAAGGCCAGTCATCCTTGCCCACCACAATCACCATGCACTGCCCACTGTAATGATGAGGCTCCTCAAGAAAGAAAGCTCCCCTGCACCAGCCTGCTACAAGTTCCAAAATTCTTGCCATTAATCTCCTTTTGGCTAGAGCACTGCATGTCACTATATTTTAAACAAATGTATAATCTCAAAGTTGTATTATTATACAAGTCATTACCAAGCTATGAAAATCCCTGGTGAAATTAAGCTGTCTAAGTAGCTGCAATAAAAATGAAACCCTTAAATAGGAGAGAAAGAGAGGGAGTAGATCATGAAAGGTAGCAAATTAGGAACTACCCCAGCAGGCAAGGTGGGAGCACATAATTGGGAGGGAGCAGAAAAAGAGGTGCAATACTGAGCAGGAGTAGAGTGGAGAGATGAAGGAAAGGTAACATAATATGAGAATTAAACGGTCAGAAAGAAATGTGGCCTGGCTCTCTTAAACAGAAAATTAAGCAACATAACTGGCTTTTCAGATCAGGCCTAGAGGAAGCATCTCACTTAAGAAAAGAAGGAAGTTCCCCCAAATTGAAATTTATCATCAGAGTCATCAACTACAAAATGATAAGCAGTTTGGATGATGTTACAAATCTGTCTTCCTGCCAATTCATTTTATCCATTGCTAAGAGAGAAGCTCAAACCTTCAGTGAAATGATAAAAAGGTGATTGCAAAGGTACCTGAACATAATATTTCAAGAGCATTCGTTCCTTGATCTGAACACTGCACTCTGATTAATGTAGCCGTCTTAATCCATTCAGGCTCTAATAACAAAATGCCATGGGCTGAGTGGCTTATAAACACAAATTTGTTTGTCACAGTTCTGGAGGCTGGGAAGTCCAAGATCAAAGTGCCAGCATGTTTGATATCCGGTGAGGGTCCACTTCCTGTCCTCACATGATAGAAGGGCTTCCCAGGTGACACTAGCAGTAAAGAATCTGCCTGCCAATGCAGGAGCCACAGGAGACTCAGATTCGATCCCTGGGTCAGGAAGATTTCCTGGAGGAGGGCATGGCAACCCACTCCAGCATTCTTGCCAGAAGAATCCCATGGACAGAGGAGCCTGGAGGGCTGTAGCCCATAGAGTCACAAAGAGTTAGACATGACTGAAGCATCTTAGCACGCACATGACAGAAAGGTCAAGGGCACTCTCTAGGGTCTTTGTAATGAGGGTACTAACTCCATTCATGAGGACTCCATCTTCATGATTTAATCACCTCCAAATACATCACCTTAGGGATTCATTTTCAACGTATGAATTTGGGGAAAGACATGAACACTCAGCCTGTGGCAGTCGGCTAAGGTTGTATTTGCTAAGAAAAGCCTCAAGCCAGCATCTCAGACTCAACTTCTGATCAACAAAACCCTCAAGACCTTTACACACCTATTCAGGTATCTCCCACCCTGTAGGTAGGCACTTTTACGTTTATCTGTTTGACCTTTAATTTGAACATAATTCTATATACTTGCTTCCACTGTCTGCAGCCTTAGCAGTTTTATTTCGAACCTGAATTCTGTCAGTTCTATATTTCTTAATCTTCCTACATCACCCTGATGTACCACCCTAAACTGGCCAATGCTGCCTTCCTTTCACCTAAACAGGATAAAGCAGAGGACAGAGCCTGGTGGTACAACATCAAGAATTCAGACTGAAAATAATCAAAATTAACAAGTTAATGATAGTTCTACCTGCATTATCATCAACTGTCCTCAACCATGACAAGAATAAAAGCAATGATGGAGAATTCCCTGGTTTTCCAGTGGTCCAGTGGTTAAGAATCCACCTTCCAATCCAGGGAATGAAGGTTTATTCCCTGGTCAGGGAACAGATCCCACAGGCCATGGGGCAACTAATCCAGTGCACCACAACTGAGCCGACGCACTATGGAGCTCGTGCTCTGCAACGAGAGAAAGGCGAGTGTCGCAACTAGAGAAAGCCCGTGCACCACGACAAAGACCCGGCACAGCCAGAAATTAATTTTTTAAATAAATAAAAATAAAAGCAATGATGATGATGATGGTAATGATAGATGATGACAATCCCTAACATTTATTGATCAGCATACGTGAAGCCCTGTGCCAACTGCTTTAAATGTAATATCTCATTTAATTCCATAACAATAATATTAGGTAGTTTTAAATATTAGCCCCAGTTTACAGTTGAGGAAATGGAAACAGCTGTAAAGAAGTCATATTGCTTGCCAAAGGTTATCCAGTTAGTGAGTGATGAAGTTGGAATTTTAAAAACCAGGCCATCTGCCTCTAGAGAAGGAAATGGCAACCCAGTCCAGTATTCTTGCCTGGAAAATCCCATGGACAGAGGAGCCTGGCAGGCTACAGTCTATAGGGTCTCAAAGAGTCGGACACGACTGAAGTGACTTGGCACTGCCTCTAGAGCCTGACTCTTAACCATGCCATTTTGCTGTTCCCATGAGACAGGAGGTTTTATGGGAGCCCTTCTAAAACCAAACTATAAAGGCTGAGAGGCCAATGGTCATATGTAAAAAACAAATGATCTAGAAGAAAGATCCTTGCCCTCCAGTAACATACAATCCTGTCATGCCCTCCAGTAACGTACAATCCTGTCAGAAGGACAAGACTTAGAAAATTTATTTAGAAAAAAGTTTACTGTCTTGCTAGAAAATGTGAATCAGACCTAAGCACTCCTTTCCAGCTCAGTTCTCTCCAAATTTAAGGTTACAATCTAGAAATTTATAAACTCATACAAAAAAAGGATGAAGGAAATAATTAATAGGCCACCCCCTATGAGGATTCAGTATCTGAGGCCTTCTGGCCTCAGACACCCTGGCCGTGGGCTGCTGTGCCCTGTGGAACCGTGAGGGGCATAAGTCTTCAGACGTAAGGGACTGAAGTCTTTGGCATCCCTCTTACTGACAGTTCACACACTGCTTGAGGATGGAGTTTCTCTCAGAAAAGTCCTGCAGTGCCAGAGTAGTTGGGTTTTCTTTAACTAATATCTGAGGTACCAGGGGCTGCAATGCCCAGTCAAGGAGCCTTAAAAGACCTGATCAAGCAAAAGAGATTCCCACTGAAGTGAGTGGCCTGAATTCTTCAAGTCAGATGCAGCAACCCCAGAATTAAATTTCATCAAGTTCAAAAATCTCATTAGCAACCAGATTTATCAATTATTATCTCAATGCCCAAAGATAACAAGTTATTCATGGTCTGTCATCCAAATTGTTTTCAGCCATTAAATGAGAGAAAGCAGCTTCAGAAAGATCCATCTCTATCTCTAATTATGTGACCTGGGGCAGTCACCAGGCCATCTCCAAACAATTGTAATGGTCACATGAGATAATGAATGGGAATTATCTTGCAACCTGGGAGGTATATAACCAGTTATTACCCTCATTAGATGTTCAGGAACAAATTATTACCTATATTAGAAATAACCCCATACAATGTGTAAACTGCTCCATAATCAAACCACCCACTTCATGGGCCTCAGGGCTTCCTTACACCATCTCATCCCCATCTGGCCTAAACCCAACACTCCATATCCACACACCACACTCCTCCTCCCCAGGGTATCCAGTATTTTTTTTTATGCCTCTGTCCCCTTGTATTAGCAAAGACATGCTACTAAAGAGGCCAAATACTCTTAAAGAAATTTAATATTAAAACACACAGGAAACTTTTGATTCCTATTCATTTCTTATTATCTGACTTTATCCCCTCCAGGCAGAATATCTTAATAACCAAACATTTGCATAATGCCTTGCTTTTTTATGTCCTTGATTCCAACCAATTGCTTTAGAATATCTCCCCATCCCTCTAATAGTATCAAAGTCAATTAACTGATATGTTAATTTTAGGTAACTTGGGATATTCAGAGCACTTTGCTGAACTATTATAAATCATAAGTTAGCAAAGAGAACAGGGCCTCTGGACAAGAAAACAGCAGACATTTTCTCCTCCTGCTCCTTTCATTAGGAGAGTTATTATAGCAATGGGAGGAGTTGTTTTGATAAAATAATCATTTAGGGGTTTGGGAAATATTTATGAAACTTTTTAAATCAGGTTTAGCAGTTTTGTCAATATCCTTGGTCTCGCAAATGTCATGTGTTCAATAAAATCTCCCAATTCTTTGAGCCAGAGATTCTTGACATCTTTTATCCCAGATTCCAAAAAGTTTCATGACAATTTAAAAGGGCCCTATACCAGCACATCCTGTCTCTACTGCCTGCAAAGCCTGCTACCTGGGAGCTCCCATTCTCCTTTGAAGACGCAGCTGAACCATGACACCCTCAAGATCTCTCATGACACAGCATCATGCAGACAAAGCTTGGGTTTCAGCGACACCACAACAATTAGAATACTTATCTATTTTTTGTTCAGTTGTGTCCTACTCTTTGTGACCCCACGGACTGCAGTACACCGGGCTTCCCTGTCTTTCACTGTCTTCTGGAGTTTGCTCAAACTCATGTCCATTGAGTCAGTGATGCCATTCAACCATCTCATCCTCTGTTGCTTCCTTTTCCTCTTGCCCTCAATCTTTCCCAGCATTGAGATCTTTTCCAATGAGTTGTCTGTTTTACAGAATTTATAAAATTGTAACTATTTGTATAAATGAAATTTTCACAAAAGTTTGGATCTTGTTTACTCATCTTTCAGCCCAAAGCTTCCAGCACAGTGCCTGGCAGCTAACAGATCCAAAAAAAATATTTGTTCACATGTCAGAAAGAATGTTTACTAGGCTCTTGAATAAGGATTATCCTGAGAGATATCTCTTTGATTCCAAAGACCATACAAGCTTGAAAATTTTTAAATGGAAGACTAATTAGTGTTTCAATATGCCATACCCTTTTCATGGTAAAATTCCCAGAAGCCCTGAAGGCATGGGAAGATTCCCAAACCCTATGTTTTATCACCTACCTGTGTTTTCCTCTGCATATTGTGATGGCTTGGTGGATATGAAATTGATGAAGAGAAAAAGAGGTAATTGACTGAATAAAATTACCACTAAAAAGTCAGCCCTGAGGATACGCTGCAGCACAGCTCTTATTCATTGTAAGAGTAAATTAATCATCTCAAGCTGTTTACAGGTTCCAAACATTTCCCTGAAATGACCAGTTCTCTATTTTTATCACTCATAATTGACCTGTGTAAACAGGTCAATTGAGTTTCAGTAATATATTTTATATATATTTTTTCACCCCTCCCCAGGAGAATCCTTCTTGTCCTCCTCCCACTAACACATATCTTTAGCACAGGAATATTTAATAAATTATACTCATCAGCTCTTAAAGCTGACAGACTCACAAAGCCGTTCACATACTGTTATTATTCGTTTGCCTCTCAATTGTTTGTCCCCTAGACTGGGGACTCTTCAAAGGCAAAAACTGGTGGCATTAATCTTTATATCCTTTCCAAGCACTTTGGTCTGTGGGGTAGCTAAGAGTCGGACACGACTGAGCGACTTCACTTCACTAAGCACTTAGAAAATGTACTTGAATAAATCTGAAAGTATCTGTGGTCAATTTTAATAAAAATCACTAACTTTATTAACAGTTATTTGTTCTGAGATGCAATTTCATTCAATTCTCACAATCATCCTCTGAAGTGGTTACTATGATTGCCTCCATTGTAGAGGTGAAGAAACTGACACCTAAAAAGAGTTAAGTAATTGACCCAAAGCTGCACAGCTACATAACAGAGATGGGACTAGACTTTACTTCAAGACGTCTTCTGTTTTCTAAGCTCAGGCATGTGTTAAACCTCTCTCTTATAATACCTCTATACATTTCTAAAGAGAGTCAATTCCATATTGTTGTTTGGGTGTTTAGAAACTATAAAGGCCAGGCTAAAATAACTACTGTAGCAAACAACAGCCATATTCCAATGGCTTTCATGGTATAGGTTTCTCTCTTATCTAATGTCTGAGGCTCTCGGAGAGGGCAGAGCCACAGGATGGAAGGAGCCTTGGAGTTCTCTGCCTGACCTCCTGTATCCAGTCTGCTGACAGAGAAAGAGAATGGGGCCATGCATGAGAAGTTAGGACCCTTCACACCAAGAGTAATGGGCATCACTATAAGTCACATCCGACTGCCTGGAATTCAGTCATATAACCATGTCAACTTGTAGGGCAGGCTAGGAGACATGCTCCAGCCATGAGCCCAGGCAGAAAAGAAGAAGGCAGATATTGGAAAATATTAATAGCCTCTACCCAAGAAAACAACAGGACTCAAAATTTAAGCCTAGAATCAAAGCAGTAGAGACCTTTCTCTTCAAGTATCCTGCAAGCTTTCCTTTTTCCATTCCTTCCTCTAAACCAGCAGTTCCCAAACTTTTTGGCACCAGAGACCAGTTTTGTGGAAGACAATTTTTCCATGGACTGGGGCAAAGGAAGGATGGTTTGGGGATGATTCAAGTGCATTATGTTTATTGTGCAGTTTACTTCTATTATTATTACATCAGCTCCACCTCAGATCATCAGAAATTAGATCCCAGAGGTTGGAGACCCTTGCTCTAAACCATTCTGACCCTTCACCAACTATAGGTTCTCCTACTTCCCTATTCTGATATTACCTTATATATATATATATATATATATATATATATATATATATATATATATATATATTTGCATCTC
This sequence comes from Bos indicus x Bos taurus, assembly GCF_003369695.1. Lineage (NCBI taxonomy): Eukaryota > Metazoa > Chordata > Mammalia > Artiodactyla > Bovidae > Bos > Bos indicus x Bos taurus. The sequence continues at coordinate 20,052,451 of NC_040103.1, read as the reverse complement.
TAAAATACAAGTGTATGTCAGTCATATTTTGAGAAAAAATATTTAAAACTTATTTCTTGTCCTATAGACATATTAAGACATATCATTCCCACAGCATAAAGCTGCTTCCCTTCTGGAAGAATTCATTGCCAGATAATTCTTAACAGTAAATTCTCTGAACACACTTAAAATTAAAAAAAAAATAATAACATTTTATTTACTAAAATTGTATTCACGATAAATTAATACAGCAGAGTTAATCTATGGTGTATTGAATGCCAAATACAAGCTAAAACTCATTCACTCATTCATTCAATAAATACAGACTAAACATCTAGTATACTTTGTTTCATCCTGAACCCAAGGACCAAAGGCCCAGCCTCCAAGATACAATACAATTACATGTGATGAAAAGATGAGATGAGATTCCATAAGACAACCTGCAGTCAAAAATTTGTACCTGTATTCCTCCCCAGAAAATGTCCTCAGACCTCAGCAAATCTGGAAGAATATGTTCAAGTTGCCTTAAGTTCCGTCTGTCAGATGTGGACAGAGGGCCATTTGCTATCACCACAAGGCCTCGGAATAACACAACTGTAAGACATAGTAACACAACTCTGAAACTGACTCATTATCTAAACCTCTTGCAGTCTGCAATTGCCCCCACCAGAGCTGAGGACTGGTTCTTAGTTCTATAAGATCCTCAAGACCAGCAATCACAATTCAAGGGCATCAAGATTGCCTACAATGTCTTTTCTCTTTCCATAAGTCATGAACTTTTTTTTGGCTATACCAGGTCTTTGTTGCAGCATGTGGGCTCTTTGTTGTAGCATCTGGGCTTTCTCTAGTTGAGGCACACAGGTTTTATTTGCCCTGTGGCATGTGGGATCTTTGGGCCCCAAACAGGGATCGAACCTATGTCCCCTATGTTGGAAGGTGAATTCTTAAACATTGGACCAACAAATAAGTCCTGAGTTATGGATTTTAGAGTCTGCTGGAGTCTAACTGCCTGTTCAAATCCCAGCGCCTACCACTTATTCACACTTGTCACAGTTTTGAGACAACTGAGAGATTTGAGTATAGATTATTAAAGAATTATTTATCATTTTGTTAGACATAATAATAGCATGACATTTACTTTTTTACATGTTCTTATCCATTAGAGAAGAAATGTTGATGTTTGGGATTTGCTATAAAATATTCTTATTTTCTTTTTTAATTAGGGGAGGAGAGGAAAGCAGGTAAAACAAGACCAATGGCATGGTAATAATTTTCAAGCAGGGTGACAGATACATCCCAGGTTACATGGTTGTTTCTACTGGTTTCTCTACCTTTGAGAAAGTTTGGAAATTCCCAAAATAAAAATAATTTTTAAAAAATGTAGGGACTTTCCTGGTGGTCCAGTAGTTAAGACTCTGTGCTTCCACTTCAGGGGACATGGGTTTGATCTCTGGTCAGGGAACTAAAATCCTGAATACTGAGTAGTGTAACCAAAAAAAAATTAAAGATTACCTATAATGATTTCATTCTTAATGTCACTCTATAAATCCCACTCTTTTCCATGTAAACATAAGCTCTTGAGAACATCATTCTAGTGACTTCTAAGCATTGCTGACCATCAAAAACATCTGGAAATTTATATTTATAGAAATTCCTAGCCCATATTTCAGATCTATTGAATCAGAATCTCTTAGACTGAGGTCTTGGCATCATGGTCTTAAAAATATCTCCCAGTTAATTTTCATGATTATGCCCAAGATTTAAGAAGCACTGCATCTTTTAAACTTGCCCAATGCTGTTTGAATCTGCATTAGGTCCTGATACCCAAGACTTCATATCCTTGACAATCACCCAGCTCTTCAACAATAGCTACCCTTTTCCCCAATTCCAACCTTTTCAAAACTATTTTTCCCTTTACAAAAGTTTTACCGTGGAGCTGTTCCCTGGTAATTCCAAACCAGAGGCAAGCAGCACTCATTACTGTAATCACTTCATCAGTCTACATTTTAATGGAAGCATATTCCCAAATCCTTCTCAAAAACTGAACCAGAAAGTAGATGTTAAAACAAACAAGTTAGTGCTACTTTAAAACCCATTTCCAGTCATTCTCACATCCTTAGTACAAATCCGTTAAAACTTCAGAAATCGTTAAGGAGTGGCCCTGAAGGTTTTTTGATTGTCAGGAAGTGTTATTGAGATGGATTTGCTGAAGAGATGCTTTATACCATTTCACACTCATGTCAAAGTTTTATGAGATTTCTAAACCGAAGATAAATACTTTATTTTTAACCATAACAATCTGAAGCTCTAACAGGGAAACGAGAAAGTCAAATTGTTCTAAACCTTCACAGAGAAGATGGAATTGCACACTTTCAAGTTAACTGGCTGTGATTCAAATGAAGGACCTCTGAAATAATGAATTAACAGCCTCAACCAAAATCATGACAATTATATATGCAAAAGGAGCTAACTTTCCCCACTGATTGCTTGATTTAATTTCCTAATTTTGTACAGCTCCATCTCATTCATTCTGTTTAAAAAAAATCAAACACCTTCACTTATTAACTCCTCTAACATAATCACAAACCTTGACAGGGAAGCTACTTAGAAAAGTGTGTAAACTCTCCAAACTGGAAAGGGATTATCAAGTCCAAACTTCTGACACAAGAATCCTTTCTCTGATGTCATTGACAAAGAGACACTCACAGATTCTGCCTCAAAGTTTTCAAGGAAATAATGAAGACTGACATTTATGTGGCACTTTGTAGATAACAAAGCACCTTCAATCGACTGACTTCACCTAAATTATATTGCAGATGATGACATGGAGATTTTGAGAGATTAAATGACTTGCTAGGATGACACAGCTAACAAATGGCTGAGCCAAGACTTTAATTAAGTCCTTAGACTTCAAATCTGTATTTCTTTTCCCTGTTGTCTTCCTGGCAAGGGTCAAGTGAGGTTCTGTTCTTTGCAAAGTATTCCACTACTTCACTGGACAGCTGTGATTATTTAAAAATTCTTGAAGAGGCAAAGTCTATTTCCCTATAACTTTAAAAATTTTTACAGAACCTTAAATAATGCTTACAACATGAAAGACACTATTTGAAGAACCTTAGTAATTCATAGTAACTCATTTAACTCTCAACAATCACATGAAACAAACACTATTATTATCACCACTTTACAGATAAGAAAACTAGAGCTACAAGTAAATGGCAGAGATGGAATCTAAGCCAAATTAAATTAATCCGTTTCCAGAGTTCCATTTCTATCCTGCCTCTAACTTCTCTCATGATGACATCATTCTAGTCTCTGAATCAACACAGAAGAAAACAACTTTTTTTAGTTACATAGTAGCCATGCAGACACTTGGTAGCTCTCAAATGCCCTCCCCTAGACCTGTATCAGTCAGAATTCTATCAGAGAAACTAAATGATTTATAGAACAAGAATTTATTAAAAGTGGATAGCTTTCCACAACTGTGGGAAATGGTCTCTGTAATTAGTCTAAACAGTGTCTGTAATTCTCTTGTACTTATGCCTGATGCTTGCAGATATACACTCAAGAGTTGAGATTTGATTAAATTAATAGTCTTTTCTGTCTTATCAAGAGAGTTCTTAAGTAAAACTGGCTTTTTTAAAAATCAAAAATTGCATGGCAGTGAAAAATACAGTCACCACAAGCAGAATTGGATGCCATTCCTTTGATTTGTGCTAAGGAGCCAGAAGTTTACCCACTACCGCTTTTGAGCTATCAATATAATGCAAATATCAACACAGTGAAAAAGGAAAATAGCAGCTTAGTATTACTATTATTATGAAAATAGCCTTGAACTTGCAGATTCCCTGAAATGGATTTAGGCACCCAAGGGATTCATGGACAATACTTTAAGGACTCATGGTCTCTAGTATATCAAGTAAGTTCTGACATTCTCAAATTAATTTAGAGTAGGCTACCCTGAGAACCAACTGGAAGCAAACCAACCAACCAACACACACACACACACACACACACGCACAAGCACACGCAATCTGTCTCAAGGCTAAAAAATACCCATTGCCCACATTTAATTCAATTGGGCTAGCACAAAGAATCCCAGTTTCAAAGCAAAAGGAACTACAAGCATAGCTCTAAGTTACCTATTATATATTTCCCTAGTGTAGACACAAAGGTATTTTTTAGGTAAAAGTGTATCACACCATGTGAAGGAAAAGTTATTACAAGTTTAGCAACCTCTATTCCCATTAGAGAACAAAATCATGGCATAGGTCCGTTGAGAAGTCTTTTCCAATATCCTCACTATATTCTTGTTGGTTTCAGTCTACATTTCAAGTATCAAGACCATTTTTATCTCCCAAGGCAACAGAAATAAAAATAATAAGTGGGACCTAATCAAGCTTACAAGCTTTTGCTAAGCAAAGGAAACCATAAACAAAAAGACAGCCTACAGAACGGAGAAAATATTTGCAAATGATGTGACCAACAAGGGCTTAATTTCCAAAATACACAAAGAGTTCATACAACTTAAAAACAAATGCTATCCAAAAATGGGCAGAAAACCTAAATAGAAATTTCTCTAAAGAAAACATCAGATGGCCAATATGCACATGAAAGATGCTCAAAATCGCTATTCAGTTCAGTTTAGTTCAGTCGCTCAGTTGTGTCCCACTCTTTGTGACCCCATGAACTGCAACACGCCAGGTCTCCCTGTCCTTCACCAACTCTCAGGGTTCACCCAAACTCTTGTCCATTGAGTCAGTGATGCCATCCAGCCATCTCATCCTCTGTCGTCCCCTTCTCCTCTTGCCCCCAATCCCTCCCAGCATCAGAGTCTTTTCCAATGAGTCAACTCTTCGCATGAGGTGGCCAAAGTACTGCAGTTTCAGCTTTAGCATCATTCCTTCCAAAGAAATCCCAGGGCTGATCTCCTTCAGAATGGACTGGTTGGATCTACTTGCAGTCCAAGGGACTCTCAAGAGTCTTCTCCAACACCACAGTTCAAAAGCATCAATTCTTCGGCACTCAGCCTTCTTCACAGTTCAACTCTCACATCCATACATGACCACAGGAAAAACTATAGCCTTGACTAAACGTACCTTTGTTGGCAAAGTAATGTCTCTGCTTTTCAATATGCTATCTAGGTTGGTCATAACTTTCCTTCCAAGGAGTAAGCATCTTTTAATTTCATGGCTGCAATCACCATCTGCAGTGGTTTTGGAGCCCCCAAAAATAAAGTCTGACACTGTTTCCACTGTTTCCCCATCTATTTCCCATCAAGTGATGGGACCAGATGCCATGATCTTAGTTTTCTGAATGTTGAGTTTTAAGCCAACTTTTTCACTCTCCTCTTTCACTTTCATCAAGAGGCTTTTTAGTTCCTCTTCACTTTCTGCCATAAGGGTGGTGTCATCTGCATATCTGAGGTTATTGATATTTCTCCCAGCAATCTTGATTCCAGCTTGTGTTTCTTCCAGTCCAACGTTTCTCATGATGTACTCTGCATATAAGTTAAATAAACAGGGTGACAATATACAGCCTTGACGTACTCCTTTTCCTATTTGGAACCAGTCTGTTTTTCCATGTCCAGTTCTAATTGTTGCTTCCTGACCTGCATATAGGTTTCTCAAGAGGCAGGTCAGGTGGTCTGATATTCCCATCCCTTTCAGAATTTTCCACAGTTTATTGTGATCCACACAGTCAAAGGCTTTGGCATAGTCAATAAAGCAGAAATAGATGTTTTTCTGGAACTCTCTTGCTTTTTCCATGATCCAGCAGATGTTGGCAATTTGACAAATGCAAATCAAAATTACAGTGAGGTATAACTTCACACCAATCAGAATGGCCATCATCAAAAAATCTACAGATAATTAATGCTGGAGAGGACATGCAGAAAAGGGAAACCTCCTATACCGTTGGTGGAAATGTAAATTGGTGTAGTCACTGTGGAATACAGTATGGAGGTTTCTCAGAAAACTAAAACTAGAATTTCCATATGATTCAGCAGTTCAACTCCTGGGCATATACTCAGACAAAACTTTATAATTCAAAAAGATGCATCCACCCCTATGTTCATGGCAGCATTGTTCACAATAGCCAAGGCATGGAAACAACCTAAATGTCCACTGACAGATGAATGGATAAAGAAGATGTGGTACACATATACAAGGGAATACTACTCAACCATAAAAAAGAACAAAGTAATGCCATTTTCAGCAACATGAACACAACTAGAGATTATCATACTAAGTGAAGTAAGTCAGAAAGAGAAAGACAAACATCATACATAGATATCACATATGTGGAAATAGACATAGACATAGGAAACAGACTGGTGGTTGCTGTGGGGCAGGGGGTTGGGGAGATAGATAGGTAGATATAGACTGTTAGACTTTAACTTCTTTGAGTATAGGGGTAATCTATATTTTTCACTCTTGGTAAGCTCTCTACACCATATAGATAGATAAACAGACAGACAGATAGATAGATAGATAGATAGATTATTATAAGAGTTTGGTAGAGAGAGCTTACCAAGATTGAAAAATATAGGTTATCCCCACACTCAAAAGAGGTTAAAAATCTAACAGTCAAGTATATATACTAAGAAAAAGAGAGAGATGACAATTGCTATAATGACAGTCCAAAAATCTGCTGAAGGACAGTGATTCTCAACCAGGAGTGACATTACCTTCCAAGGAATATTGGAAATATTTGGAAACACTGTCAGTTGTCACAGCTGTGGAGGTGCTGCTGACAGCTAGTAGCTAGAAGCCACAAATGCTGCTAAACACTCTACAATGCACAGAACAGCCCCCTCTCTCCCCACCCCCTCCACAGCAACAAAGAATTATCTGGCACAAAATGTCAATAATGCCAAGGTTAAGAAGCCCTCCTCTAGGAATAGAGAGGAGAAAGTTAACTTTAGTGGAGGGATCTGGGCAGCTTCTTAAAGACAGGGATATTTGAGTGAGACCATGAAGAGAGAAGTAGAATTTTGACAGACAGGGATTCAGAGAGCAAGGAACTACTCCTGATGTCCTGGCTCGGGCTCTACAGTAAAGCACACGTAGGCAGAGAAGGCCATTCTGTCAAATTGACAGGTAGTAGGTAGCCCATTTCCAGTTCCGAATCCTGACATGGTTTTCATTTCAGTTGATTCTGAGTGCTTTAATGTCCTAATGTGTCACTCAACAAAGCCAAAATTAATTGGGGGAACTGAGGTGCATGACATGATGTTAGAGTTTATGAAGGATACTGTTATTCGTAATGAGACACAGTTCATGTCCTCAAAGTGTTAACAATAAAAGAGACATATCTATTCACAAATACGTACAGCAAACTTAACTTTATTGAAATAAATAAATTTGTATGACTCTATACTGTTCATTAACACCAATCAATCACCTTAAGGAAATTCTTAAGGGTACTTCAACATGCATGAGATGTGCAGGCAAACTCCTACATGCCTTCCAATGTGTGCGCGCGTGTGTGTGTGTGTGTGTGTGCTCAGTCGCTAAGTCTTATCTGCCTCTGCGACCCTATGGACTGCAGGACACCAGGCCTCGCTGTCCCTCACCATCTCCCAGAGTTTGCCCAAGTTCATTTTCATTGAATCGGTGATGCCATCCAACCATCCCAACCTCTGCCATACTCTTCTCCTTTTGCCTTTACTCTTTCCCAGCATCAGGGAAAGAACAGGAGGAGGAGGGAATGGCAAACTACTCCAGTATAAGATCTTGCCTCGAGAACCCCATGAACAGTATTTTTTAAAAGGCATGCATTCCAATATAATTCATTAATTTGGTGTACTTCTCTCTCTTTAGATGCTCCGTAGTCTGTCTCACAAGGTGGTCACAGGAACTTAGCCCTCCCCCAGTTGAGATCATTCATGAGCTTCCTGTGCTCTGTGGTAGCTTTCATTACCCACAGGCTTTATTATTACTTTTGCACACCCCTGGTGATCAAGAACATAGTACCATTGTTAAATCCAGATAGGAAAAATACAAAAAAGAAAAAGAAAAACACAGTCTCATCCTTGGCACTGAATGTTTGTCAGAGCCATTACTGGGGGAGAAATGAATTCTGTTGCTAACAGCATTTTCATTCTGGATAGCCCTAAACATGAGCAGCTGGGCTGAGATTGCCTTTTCAGAGTTCATGAGGGACTTTTACAGCTGTCACATCTAAGCAAGTCTTAAAAACCGTTTCTCGAAGCCAGACTTATTTGAGGCACGCATCTGGTGACAAATGTTGAAAGAATAACAAAACCCTCTGTACTCTGGGTTTCTTGACCTTCATGTTTATTCATGTTTGTCTTCTTCCCATACTCCAATCTCAAAACCATACCAATGGGCTCCACTTCATGTACGCGGCTGGAGACAAACAACACAGGAGGGGCTATGCTTATCTGCCTGACAAAAATCAACCTATTAGAAAGTTAATATGTCAATTGACCAAAGAATGCAGCGAGCAGATTTGTTCAGCTCTCAGCTGGACAGTGGGTACTTTTTAATTGAACCAAACCTCAAGCACTATTCATTAAATCCCTTTATAATTAACCCTCTATCAGCCAAGTAAATTATTTTTCATAAACTTAGAAAAGTTCAGAACTTACTTTACAGAAAACGAAGATTTCTTTTACAATCCCAATTTGTTCTCCAGAGCTGCCTAGAAAGAAAACCAGAAGGTTCCCAGAATTTGTGAAAACTCTCTGCTCATGGCCTGGATAGAATTGGCTGGTCAGTGATTCTGTATTATTTCAATGATTCAGTTCAGTTCAGTTCAGTCGCTCAGTCATGCCCGACTCTTTGTGACCCCATGGACTGCAGCATGCCAGGCTTTCCTGTCCATCACCAACTCCCAGAGCTTGCTCAAACTTATGTCCATCGCGTCAGTGATGCCATCCAACCATCTCATCCTCTGTCGGTCCCCTTCTCCTCCCACCTTCAATCTTTCCCAGTATCACGGTCTTTTCAAATGAGTCAGTTCTTCGCATCAGGTGGCCAAAGTATTGGAGTTTCAGCTTTAGCATCAGTCCTTCCAAAGAATACCCAGGACTGATTTCCTTTAGGGTGGACTGGTTGGATCTCCCTGTAGTCCAAGGGACTCTCAAGAGTCTTCTCCAGCACCACAGTTCAAAAGCATCAACTCTTTGGCACTCAACTTTCCTTATAGCCCAACTCTCACATCCACACATGACTACTGGAAAAACCATAGCCTTCATTAGACAGACCTTTGTTGTCAAAGTAATGTCTCTGCTTGTTAATATGCTGTCTAGGTTGGTCATAACTTTTCTTCCAAGGAACAAGCATCTTTTAATTTCATGGCTACAGCCACCATTTGCAGTGATTTTGGAGCCAAAAAAAAAAAAAAAAAAGTCTATCACTGTTTACATTGTTTCCCCATCTATTTGCCATGAAGTGATAGGACCAGCCCTATCTCTTCCCCAGTGGGGGAACTCAGGCTCATGCAGCCTGGATGCAGAGCCTGGATTCAGGTCACGTGGGTAGCAGGTGACAGGCTGAGACTGGAGGCTTGGGGACTTCATGTGTCAGAGTCTCATTCAGAGCAGTTTTCATTCATGATCTTAGTTTTCTGAATGATTAACTTCACTATAAACAGTAGCCAAAAGGAACTGACCAAGTGCTGAGAGGAGGAGGCAAAGAGAACAGAAATAGGAAGCTCCTTTGAAATCCGCCTTATTTATACAGAATTCTAAGATTTCTATTCATTATGTAGGATCAGTCCATTTAGGAAATGATCCTCAGTGTTCTCCAGATTAACTCAACAAATAAGGGAAGGATTACTACCCTTTGTAATACACCTAAAGGGCAGGAAACCCTCAGGTGCTAAACCAAGCTTATTTATTAAGGATGCAGAGCAAAGAAAAGAAGTAGCACTGACTGTCTATCCATCCAGTAGATGACCCTTTGTCCCAAGATAGTATCATCTTGTGGACTGTGCTGAGGCAGATGTAACCAGCAATATTAAAGAGCCCTTTTGACCCCTGACTTGACCCCAGCTAGGCTCTCTATTAGCATCTACACAAAGGAAGTTGAAAAAGAAAAATGAATGTCCCCTTGATTCTGGCTTGTACCTCAGACTACAGCCTTTTATCTGACACCTGTTAAAGGCAGAGTTCTGCCCCTCACTCATCCATCCACTATGTGCAACCACTGCCCACTCCACAACACACACACACACACACACACACACAAAGGCACACACTCTCAGGTTACTACATAAAAAACAGGGAATTATTCCTGATGGTTTCAACTACTTTGTTTTACTTAATATTTTTTAAAAGTAACTTTTTTAAGTAAGGAAAAAGGAAAGGGGAGAGGGAGGAGAAGAAAGAGAAGGCAAATGGAGGAGAAGAGGAAAAAATAGAAGGAAGAGGAGGAGAAAAAGAAGAAAGCATTGCTGATGAGTGGAAGATTTTCTCTAATTCCAGCCTATGCTATTTTCTTCATTCAACAAATATTTATAGAGCACCTCTTGTTTCAAGGATGGCTCAAAGGCACTTGAGATAAAGCCAACAAAAAAGTCCCCACCCTCAGGGAACTTCTGTTCTTTTAAGGGAAGATAATTAAATAATTTTTTAAGTCAAGCTATAATCTAATATCAGGAAGTGATAAGTTTTATAAAAATACAAAGCAGAGTAAAAATATGTGATATGAGTCTTGGGTTCAGAAAGGGTATTGCTTTACCCAGGATGATGAGAAGGGGCCTCTCTGAAGAAGCAACATTGCAGCAGAGTCATGAATGAGGTTCAGGAAACTATAGGGGAACAGCATTCCAGGCCCAGAGCCTGGGGAAGGGGCTGTCTTGGGGTGATCCTGAGGAGCAGCAGGTTAAAGGGCAGTAATGAAGAGAGTGGTATGAAATGAGGTCGGAGGGATTAAGACTTCATTCCCAATGCAAGGAGGGCAGGTTCATAGATTCCACACGCTGCAACTAAAGATCACACATGTCACAACTAAAGATCCCACATCCCACAACTAAGACCCAGCAGAGTCAAATAAATAATTTTTTTAAGAAAGAAATGAAGTTAGAAAAGTAAACAGGAACTAAATAAGGAAGGACTTTACAGCACATGATCAACAGAAATGTATTCCAGGTATTGTGGGAAGCCACCTGAAAAGTTTGGGCAGGGGAGAGCCAAGATCAAACTTAATGCATTAGAGGAATTATTTGGACTGCTGTGTAGACAAGTTCTGTGGGCTGGTAACTTAAAAGGAGGGAGAATAATGAGGAGGTTATTGTAGTAGTGCAGGAGTGGGCAAGGGTGGGCAAGAACCAGGGTTAACAAGAGTAGCCACAATGAAAATGATAAAACGTCAAATCTAAAAATGACTCTAGGGAGGCGGTCCTAAGATGGCAGAGGAATAGGATGGGGAGACTACTTTCTCCCCCACAAATTCATGGAAAGAACATTTGAGCGCCAAGCAAATTCCACAGAACAACTTCTGAATGCTGGCAGAGGACATCAGGCACCCAGAAAAGCAGCCTATTGTCTTTGAAAGGAGGTAGGACAAAATATAAAAGATAAAAAGAGACACAAAAGAGGTAGGGATGGAGATCCATCCCAGGAAGGAAGTCTTAAAAAAGAGAAGTTTCCAAACACCAGGAAACACTCTCTCTGGCGGGTCTGAGGCAAGCCTTGGAATCTCAGAGGGCAAAATAACCGGGAGGGAAAATAAATAAATAATTAAAACTCACAGATTAGGTGCCTAACAGCAACACCCAGCGGTGCAACAGCCCAGACGCTCACATCCCCCACTAGCAAGCAGGAGAGGGACAGGGAGGAGCAGGCAGCATTGCTTAGAATAAGAACCTGGCCTGAATGCTCTGAGGGCAATCTGAGGGAACTAGCTTGAGATAGCAACCCAGACTGTGGGATAGCTATCCTGCAATCCCTCGAAAAACCCTAACCACCACCAGGAAGGCTCACAGAACAAAGGACTGAGCAGAGCTAGCCAGCTGCGCGAACTGGCCCATCCCCTGCCAGAAACAGGCAGGTGAAGGCAGCCAGAGCCGGAAGGGGGCAATCGTGGCCCCAGAGAGGCATCCTATACCAAACTGTAAGCAGATTTCATTGCTAACCAAGACTTCTTGGGATTCTGGATGGTCAACATCTGCTGGGAGGGCCGCAGCCAGAGATAAGCTTCCCAGAAGAGACACAAGGTGCACCCGTTGTACACCCAGAAAACTGAGCAGCTGGGATGGGGGAGGGGATAAGTCGCAGCCTTCAACTGGGGGTGACTACGTGTGCCAAGGAACTGGTCACCTGAACTGCTTGGACCTGGGGCGGGTGCAAAACATAGGCCCAACCAAGTCTGCGCCTTTGTGGAGTACCCGAAAACGTGAACCTGAACGGCTTAGACCTGGGAAGTGCATGCAAACCAGGGCCTGCATCAGACAGTTCCCAGCAGAGCAACCTAGAGTCTGAGCAGTGTATACTGGGAAAGCACACACGCCATGAGTGGGGGCAAACCCAGTTTGGCTGAATCATGTGAACACATGCCAGTGATATTTGTTTGCAGTGTTCCCCCCTCCCCAAAGCATGAATGAACAAGCAAGCCTAAAAAAAATTGACCACCACTGTGCCCTTTGTGTCAGGGCAGAAATTAGACACTGAAGAGACCAGCAAACAGAAGAAGCTAAAATAAGCAGAGGGGACAACTTTGGAAGTGACAGGTGCAATAGACTAAAACCCTGAAGTTAGCGCCGACTACAGAGGAAGGGGCCTATAGACCGTGAGAAGTACAAGCAGGACCAAGGAACTATCTGAAAATGAACTGACCCCACCCTATCCGCAACACCTCCAGAGAAAGTCTTAGATATATTTTTACTATTATCATTTTTTAATTAAATTTTAAAAATTTATTTTATTTTTTGTTATTTTTAAGTCCCCATTACTCCTTTAATTTTCATTGTTATAACCTACTATTACCTTGAAAAAAAAAAAAAAACAAGAAAGACCCTATTTTTAAAGCAAACTTCATATATAATATATTTTATAATTTCTGTGATTTGTGTTTTTTTATTTGTTTTTTGGGTTTTGTTTTTTTGTTTGTTTTGGTTTTTTGGTGTTTTTTTTTTTAATATTGTAATTTTGAGAATCTAACCTCTACTCAAGATTTTTTAATCTTTGCTTTTTGGTATTTGTTATCCACTTTGTACCTTTAAGAACCCAATCTTCAGTACCCGTTTTTACATGGGAGCGAGATCACTGGCCTGATTGCTCTCTCCCCCTTTTGACTCTCCTTTTTCTCCACCAGGTCGCCTCTATCTCCCCCCTCCCCCTTTTCTTCTCTACCCAACTCAGTGAATCTCTTTGTGTGTTCTGGGCTGTGGAGAACACTTAGGGAACTGATTACTGGCTGAATCTGTTGTGCTGCTTTTGATTCCCCCTTTTATCCTCCTGGCCACCTCTGTCTCCTTCCTCCCTCTTCTCTTCTGTGTATAACTCCATAAACATCTCTGAGGCATCCAGTCTGTGGAGAGCACATAGGGAAGTGATTACTGGCTAGCTTGCTCTCTCCCCTTTTGACTCCCCCTATTCTCCTCCTGGTCACCTCTATCTCTCTCCTCCTTCTCCTCTTCTCCATGTAACTCTGTGTACCTCTCTGGGTGTCCCTCATGTGGAGAAACTTTTCATCTTTAACCTAGATGTTTTATCATCAGTGCTGTATAGATGGGGAAGTCTTGAGGCTACTGTAAGAATAAGACTGAAAACCAGAGGCAGGAGGCTTAAGTCCAAATCCTGAGAATACCAGAGAACTCCTGAATTCAGGGAACATTAATCAATAGGAGCTCATCAAACACCTCCATACCTACACTGAAACCAAGCATCACGCAAGGGCCAACAAGACATACCACGCAAATTATCCAGCAACAGAGGAACATGATGCTGAGCCTCAATACACAGGCTGACCAAAGTCACACCAAACCCACTGACATCTCAAAACTTATTACTGGATACTTCATTGCACTCCAGAAAGAATAAATCTGGTCCAACCCACCAGAACACCCACACAAGCTTCCCTAACCAGAAAACCTTGACAAGCCACCCGTCCAACCCCACCCACAGTGTGGAACCTCCACAATAAAGAGGAACCACAAACTGCCAGAATACAGAAAGGCCACCACAAACACAGCAATATAAACAAGATGAAAGGCAGAGAATACTCAGCAGGTAAAGGAACAGGATAAATGCCCACCAAACCAAATTAAAGATGAAGAGATAGGGAATCTACCTGATAAAGAAGCCAGGACATGGAAGCAACCTAGATGTCCATCAGCGGATGAATGGATAAGAAAGCTGTGGTACATATACACAATGAAGTATTACTCAGCCATTAAAAAGAATACATTTGAATCAGTTCTAATGAGGTGGATGAAACTGGAGCCTATTATACAGAGTGAAGTAAGCCAGAAAGAAAAACACCAATACAGTATACTAACGCATATATATGGAATTTAGAAAGATGCTAACAATAACCCTGTGTAAGAGACAGCAAAAGAGACACTGATGTATAAAACAGTCTTATGGACTCTGTTGCAGAGGGAAAGGGTGGGAAGATTTGGGAGAATGGCATTGAAACATGTATACTATCATGTATGAAATGAGTTGCCAGTCCAGGTTCGATGCATGATACTGGATGCTTGGGGCTAGTGCACTGGGACGACCCAGAGGGATGGTATGGGGAGGGAGGAGGGAGGAGGGTTCAGGATGGGGAACACATGTATACCTGTGGCGGATTCATTTTGATATTTGGCAAAACTAATACAATTTGTAAAGTTTAAAAATAAAATAAAATTTTAAAAAAAAGAATTACAAAACAAAAACAAACAAACAAAAAAAGAAATCTAAATAATTATAGTGAAAATGATCCAATATCTTGAAAACAAATTGCAGTTACAGATAAATAGCCTGGAGGCAAGGATCCAGAAGATGCAAGAGAGGTTTAACAAGGACCTAAAAGAAATAAAAAAAGAGTCAATATATAATGAGTAATGCAATAAATGGGATCAAAAACACTCTGGAGGGAAGCAACAGTAGAATAATGGAGGCAGAAGATAGGATAAGTGAGATAGAAGATAGAATGGTAGAAATAAATGAAACAGAGAGGAAAAAATAAAAATGAATTAAAAGAAATGAGGACAACCTCAGAGACCTCTGGGACAATGTTAAATGCCCCAACATTCGAATCATAGGTGTCCCAGAAGAAGAAGACAAAAAGAAAGACCATGAGAAAATACTTGAGGAAATAATAGTTGAAAACTTCCCTAAAATGAGGAGGGAAATAAGCACCCAGGTCCAAGAAACCCAGAGAGTCCCAAACAGGATAAACCCAAGGTGAAACACCTCAAGACACATATTAATCAAATTAACAAAATCAAACACAAAGAACAAATGTTAAAAGCAGCAAGGGAAAAACAACAAATAACACACAAGGGAATTCCCATAAGGATAACAGCTGATCTTTCAATAGAAACTCTTTAGGCCAGAAGGGAAGGGCAGGACATACTTAAAGTGATAAAAGAAAATAACCTAAGCCCAGATTACTGTACCCAGCAAGGATCTCATTCAAATATGAAGGAGAAATCAAAAGCTTTACAGACAAGCAAAAGCTGAGAGAATTCAGTACCACCAAATCAACTCTCCAACAAATGCTAAAGGATCTTCTTTAGACAGGAAACACAGAAAGGGTGTATAAACTCGAACCCAAAACAATAAAATAAATGGCAACGGGATCATACTTATCAATAATTACCTTAAACGTAAATGGGTTGAATGCCCAACCAAAAGACAAAGACTGGCTGAATGGATACAAAAACAAGACCCCTATGTATGTTGTCAACAAGAGACCCACCTCGAAACAAGGGACACATATAGACTGAAAGTGAAGGGATGGAAAAAGATATTCCATGCAAATAGAGACCAAAAGAAAGCAGGAGTAGCAATACTCATATCAGATAAAATAGACTTTAAAACAAAGGCTGTGAAAAGAGACAAAGATGGACACTACATAATGATCAAAGGATCAATCCAAGAAGATATAACAGTTATAAATATATATGCACCAAACATAGGAGCACCGCAATATGTAAGACAAATGCTGACAAGTATGAAAGGGGAAATTAACGATAACACAATAATAGTGGGAGACTTTATTACCCCCCACTCACATGTATGGGTAGATCAACTAAACAGAAAATTAACAAGGAAACACAGACTTTAAATGATACAATAGACCAGTTAGACCTAATTGATATCTATAGGACATTTCACCCCAAAACAATGAATTTCACCTTTTTCTCAAGCACACATGGAACCTTCTCCAGGATAGATCACATCCTGGGCCATAAATTTAGCCTTGGGAAATTCAAAAAAATTCAAATCATTCCAAGCATCTTTTCTGACCACAACGCAGTAAGATTAGATGTCAATTACAGGAGAAAAACTATTAACAATCCCAGCATGTGGAGGCTGAAAAACACGCTGCTGGATAACCAACAAACCACAGAAGAAATGAAAAAAGAAATCAAAATATGCATAGAAATGAATGAAAATGAAGATACAACAAACCAAAACCTATGGGACACTGTAAAAGCAGTACTAAGGGGAAGGTTCATAGCAATACAGGCTTACCTCAAGAAACAAGAAAAAAGTCAAATAAATAACCTAATTCTATCTTGCCTGGAAAATCCCATGGATGGAGGAGCCTGGTGGGCTACAGTCCATGGGGTTGCTAAGGGTCGGACACAACTGAGTGACTGCACTTTCATTTTTCACTCTCATGCATTGGAGAAGGAAATGGCAACCCACTCCAGTGTTCTTGCCTGGAGAATCCCAGGGACGGGGGAGCCTGGTGGGCTGCCGTCTATGGGGTCGCAGAGTCGGACACAACTGAAGTGACTTAGTAGCAGCATACCTAAAGCAACTTGGAAAGGAAGAAATTATGAACCCCAGGGTTAGTAGAAGGAAAGAAATATTAAAAAGTGGGGCAGAAATAAATGCAAAACAAACAAAAGAGACCATAGCAAAAACAACAAAACTAAAAGCTGGTTCTTTGAGAAGATAAATAAAATTGACAAACCATTAGCCAGACTTATCAAGAAACAAAGGGAGAAAAATCAAATCAACAAAATTAGAAAGGAAAATGGAGAGATCACAACAGACAACACAGAAATACAAAGGATCATAAGAGACTATTACCAGCAACTATATGCAAATAAAATGAACAACTTGGAAGAAATGGACAAATTCTTAGAAAAGTACAACTTTCCAAAATTGAACCAGGAAGGAATAGAAAATCTTAACAGACCCATCACAAGCACGGAAATTGAAACTGTAATCAGAAATCTTCCAACAAACAAAAGCCCAGGTCCAGATGGCTTCACAGCTGAATTCTACCAAAAATTTAGAGAACTCCTATCCTACTCAAACTCTTCCAGAAAATTTCAGAGGAAGGTAAACTTCCAAACTCATTCTATGAGGCCACCATCACCGTAATACCAAAACCTGACAGAGATGCCACAAAAAAAGAAAACTACAGGCCAATATCATTGATGAACATAGATGCAAAAATCCTTAACAAAATTCTAGCAAACAGAATCCAGCAACATATTAAAAAGATCATACATCATGACCAAGTGGGCTTTATCCCAGGGATGCAAGGATTCTTCAATATCTGCAAATCAATCAATGTAATACACCACATTAACAAATTGAAAAATAAAAACCATATGATTATCTCAATAGATGCAGAGAAAGCCTTTGACAAAATCCAACATCCATTTATGATAAAAAAAAAAAAAAACCCTCCAGAAAGCAGGCATAGAAGGAACATACCTTAACATAATAAAAGCTGTATATGACAAACCCTCAGCAAACATTATCCTCAATGGTGAAAAATTGAAAGCATTTCCCCTAAAGTCAGGAAAAACAAAAGGGTGCCCACTCTCACCAATACTATTCAACATAGTTTTGGAAGTTTTGGCTACAGCAATCAGAGCAGAAAGAGAAATAAAAGGAATCCAGGTTGGAAAAGAAGTAAAACTCTCACTGTTTGCAGATGACATGATCCTCTACATAGAAAACCCTAAAGACTCCATCAGAAAATTACTAGAGCTAATCAATGAATATAATAAAGTTGCAGGATATAAAATTAACACACAAAAATCCCTTGCATTCCTATACACTAACAATGAGAAAACAGAAAGAGAAATTAAGGAAGCAATTTCATTCACCATTGCAATGAAAAGAATAAAATACTTAGGAATATATCTACCTAAAGAAACAAAAGACCTATATATAGAAAACTATAAAACACTGGTGAAAGAAATCAAAGAGGAAACAAATAGATGGAAAAATATACCGTGCTCATGGATCAGAAGAATCAGTATAGTGAAAATGAATATAGTACCCAAAGCAATCTATAGATTCAATGCAATCCCTATCAAGCTACCAATGGTATTTTTCAGAGAACTAGAATAAATAATTTCACAATTTGTATGGAAATACAAAAAACCTTGAATAGCCAAAGCAATCTTGAGAAAGAAGAATGGAACTGGAGGAATCAACCTGCCTGACCAGTCTCTACCACAAAGCCACAGTCATCAAGACAGTATGGTACTGGCACAAAGACTGAAATACAGATCAATGGAACAAAATAGAAAGCCCAGAGATAAATCCACACACCTATGGCCACTATATCTTTGACAAAAGAGGAAAGAATATACAATGGAGAAAAAACAAACTCTTTAACAACTGGTGGTGGGAAAACTGGTCAACCACTTGTAAAAGAATGAAACTAGAACACTTTCTAACACCATACACAAAAATAAACTCAAAATGGATTAAAGATCTAAACATAAGACCAGAAACTATAAAACTCTTAGAGGAGAACATAGGCAAAACACTCTCCGACATACATCACAACAGGATCCTCCTTGACCCACCTCCCAGAATATTGGAAATAAAAGCAAAAATAAACAAATGGGACCTAATTAAAATTAAAAGTATCTGCACAACAAAGGAACCTATAAGCAAGGTGAAAAGACAGCCTTCAGAATGGGAGAAAATAATAGCAAATGAAGCAATGGACAAAGAATTAATCTCAAAAATATACAAGCAACTCCTGCATCTCAATTCCAGAAAAGTAAAAGACCCAATCAAAAAGCAGGCCAAAGAACTAAACAGGCATTTCTCCAAAGACATACAGATGGCTAACAAACACATGAAAAGATGCTCAACATCACTCATTATCAGAGAAATGCAAATCAAAACAACAATGAGGTACCATTTTATGCCAGTCAGAATGGCTACTATTCAAAAGTCTACAAGCAATAAATCTGGAGAGGGTGTGGAAAAAAGGGAACAATCTTACACTGTTGGTGGGAATGCAAACTAGTACAGCCACTATGGAGAACAGTGTGGCTGCTGCTGCTGCTGCTAAGTCGCTTCAGTTGCGTCGACTCTGTGCGACCCCATAGATGGCAGCCCACCAGGCTCCCCCATCCCTGGGATTCTTCAGGCAAGAACACTGGAGTGGGTTGCCATTTCCTTCTCCAATGAATGAAAGTGAAAAGTGAAAGGGAAGTCGCTCAGTCGTGTCCGACTCTTAGCGACCCCATGGACTGCAGCCTATCAGGCTCCTCCGTCCATGGGATTTTCCAGGCAAGAGTGCTGGAGTGGGGTGCCATTGCCTTCTCCAGAACAGTGTGGAGATTCCTTAAAAAACTGGAAATAGAACTGCCATATGACCCAGCAATCCCACTGCCGGGCATACACACCGAGGAAACCAGAATCAAAAGAGACACGTGTACCCCAATGTTCATCACAGCACTGTTTACAATAGCCAGGACGTGGAAGCAACCTAGACATCCATCAGTAGATGGAATATTAATCAGCCATTAAAAAGAATACATTTGAATCAGTTCTAATGAGGTGGATGAAACTGGAGCCTATTATACACAGTGAAGTAAGCAGAAAGAAAAACACCAATATAGTATACTAATGGATATATATGGAATTTAGAAAGAAGGTAACAATAACCCTGTATGCAAGACAGCAATAGAGACATAGATGTATTGAACAGTCTTTTGGACTCTGTGGGAGAGGGTGAGGGTGGGATGATATGGGAAAATGGCATTGAAATATGTAAAATATCATATGTGAAACGAATCGCCAGTCCAGGTTTGATGCATGATATAGGGTGCTCGTGGCTGGTGCACTGGGATGACCCAGAGGGATGGGATGTGGAGGGAGATGGGAGGGAGGTTCAGGATGGGGAACACATGTACACTCATGGTGGATTCAAATCAATGTACGGCAAAACCAATACAATATTGTAAAGTAAAAAAATTAATTAAATTTAAACATAAATAAATAAAAATAAAAATGACTCTAAATTATTTGACCTGGTAAATGGTTCTGCCATTGACTACTAGAGAGTGAATAAAGAGAGCAAGTTTGGATGGAAAAAATATGAATTCTTTCTGGAACATGTTAGGCTTGAAATGCCCATTGAATTTTAAGAGATGTACAGGTAAGAGTTGGGTATACCAATCTAGAGGTGAAGAGTGACATGGGGGCTCTAAATATAAATCTGAGTCATCTAAGAAACAGGATTTAGGAGCATGGGTCCAGAATACAGGTAGAGAGAGAAGAGTGTCAACTACAAATTGGCACTTGCCATGGGCACTTGCCATCTACCTCCACAAGGATTAAAGCACGTACTACTGCAGCTGCTGCAGCAAAAGTCCAAGAATGAAGCCTGGATGTTCCATTACTTAGAGCAAGATGAAAAGGAGCCAAGAAAGCAGACAGAGAGGCCACAGTCAGTAAATGTGTTCTAGAAGCAAGTGAAGAAGAGATTTCCTCAAAGAGGATGTGATTAAGTGAGTCAATGCCACTAAAAAGAAAAGTACAGGACTGGGAATTGGCCCTTGTGTTTAGCTATAGAGTAGTCACTGAGTCGGGTCTTGACTTGTGTTTTTTCAATGGAGTGGTGATACATACAAGCCTGTTGTGACAGTTTGAGACAGAATGAGAAAAAAGTAAACAATTAGTAAGGACAATTCTTCTGAGATTTCCTGTAAACAAGACCAAAGATATTGAATCATAATTAGATTGGAAGGTAGAGTCAAGGAAGCTTTTTCCTTATGGAAATTACACTGTATTTGTGCTGATACAATGATCCAGTAGAGAGAGAAATGGTGCTGATATAGAAAAAAGAGGATAAATTTAAGAAACAAAGCTCTTAGAAAGCTAAAGAGATTAGGTGTCCAGTGTACAGGTAGTAGGGCTGATTTTAGCCAGTAGTCCACTGAGCATCCAGAGATGGAAGGGAGCCAGAGTATCTGGGCACAAATCCAGGTAGGTTAGAAGACTCCATATGGAAAGATGAGCTGTTTTTTTTCTCAGTGAAAGAAAATGTGTAGGCTGAGGTAAGAGGATTGATGGTTTGAAGAGAGGAGCGGTTTGAAATGGCAAATGAGTTGATTAGGGAAATCTAGTGGGATTGACTGCTGACCAGCCTACTAGAACTGTGTGAGCACAAATGAACCCAAACAATACAGACTCAAATTCCATCACCTGCATGATTCTCCTCCTAAGGTGAGATAATAATTTTCTAAAATTACATTTGGGGGGAAAAAAGATTCTTATTCTCAAAATTTATGACAATTTCTAAAGCACTGATGGATGATGACTAAACCCAAATTCTAAATTAAGGATGTTATATACTGAATTATTTTTTAAAAGTATATATTTATGAGATCAGAAATTTTTACTTTGTTGTATTCCTAGTGCTCTGTTGTTCAGTCACTAAGTCGTGTCCAGCTCTTTGGGACCCCATGGACTGCAGCACACCAGGCTCCTCTGTCTTCCACTATCTCCCAGAGTATGCTCAAATTCACGTCCATTGAGTCCCAGTGCATGCTGCTGCTGCTGCTGCTAAGTCACTTCAGTCATGTCTGACTCTGTGCGACGCCATAGACGGCAGCCCACCAGGCTCCCCCGTCCCTGGGATTCTCCAGGCAAGAACACTAGAGTGGGCTGCCATTTCCTTCTCCAATGCATGAAAGTGAAAAGTGAAAGTGAAGTCGCTCAGTCGTGTCCAACTCTTAGTGACCCCATGGACTGCAGCCTACCAGGCTCCACCATCCATGGGATTTTCCAGGCAAGAGTACTGGAGTGGGGTGCCACTGCCTTCTCCAAACACACACAGAAAACACAGCCATTGAATAAATGAACTATTATAGCACATACCCTGTATGAATACTTTATAGTGATCCATGTGTACTATACAGCTATCTAATGGTCTACAATAACAGAGTGTCCCAAAATTCTTAATAGTGTTTTAAGCTTTAATAACTTTAGAAGTGTAAACACTATAAGCCAACAAAAGCATAATTTGAAAGATAAATTATTTACATTTTATATATTCATATAGCTTTGTGAATTTTAAAAAATCTTTTATTTTACCATTTTGTTTCAATGTCTGTCACCTTGATAGAGGCTGAAAAAATTAAATTTACCATTTCTTAGTTGTATATATATTTATACCCATTTATTATTAAAACTCATAAATCTCAACAAGACAATATAAGAAATAACTTTCAAATGGTATTTTTGTAATTTCATAGCATTTACACATTTAAAGTTCTTAAAGCTTAAAAGCCACACTAAGATTTTTGGAACACCCTGTACAAGAGCCATAGAGAGTGTATCAGTCCCCAGTTCTTCTGGGAGGACATGAGAGAAGACTCTATTTGGTCCAGCAAGGAGATCGAACCAGTCCATTCTGAAAGAGATCAGACCTGGGATTTCTTTGGAAGGAATGATGCTAAAGCTGAAACTCCAGTACTTTGGCCATCTCATGCGAAGAGTTGACTCATTGGAAAAGACTCTGATGCTGGGAGGGATTTGGAGCAGGAGGAGAAGGGGGCGACAGAGGATGAGATGGCTGGATGGCATCACTGACTCGATGGACGTGAGTCTGAGTGAAGTCCGGGAGTTGGTGATGGACAGGGAGGCCTGGCATGCTGTGATTCATGGGGTCGCAAAGAGTCGGACACGACTGAGCGACTGAACTGAACTGAACTGAGACCCTCTCCTCCAGGTCCTATGCAGGAGAAGCCTCCTTCTTACCTCCTATTATTAGTCAGATATACTGCTTGGCCTTTACCTGCATCTCTCCAGTCTTTGAGACCTTAGCATTGAAGGCTGAATTGGAGGCTCTACTCAGGCTTCTCTGTATGGTGGGCTGCCAACTCAGTGGTGTTACCATTTTCTCTCTCTGCCCTTAGTAGAGGGCTGAGGCTCTCTGAAGGCTGCATTCAGCATAGGCTATGGGAAAGCATACACACCCACCCCAATGCCACTTTGGTTGATGGGTCTCTCCTCCTGAAGCAGCATAGGAATGCAAAGTAATGACACTTTCTTTGTAACAGCTGCAGGGCAACAACAGATCAGGAGAGAACAGTGTTTCTCCAGTGCCTATACATTCATGTATAGGTTTTGAATGAAAATACAATTCACTAATTAAGTTCCTCTGTAGTAACAACAGAGAATTCTGCCCACAGCTTATTAGGAACAAAAGCTTATAATTTAGCATTTTTATTGGAAAGTTTTATTGCTCCTTCTTCCACTTTCCACCAGGAAAACCCAGAGAACGGAGAGGAGGAGAGCAAAGAGAAAACAAGAAGAGAGCTGGACAGAGGAAACATTGTCTGTGTTAGCACAGTTGTGGGTCTGGCACTGGGGAGGGTCAGGCCACCTGTAACCTCCACCGTGAGGGTTCCAGCTGATCCATCTGGGCCACGGGCCCCCAACCCATTTTTCCTGTATTCTAGGCTCCCTACCCCTATGGATGATTCTCACCTAGTACTTCAGAGTAAATTTGTACAAAGTGCTTAGAACAACGTTCACCACACATTAATACCAATATAAACCTCTTTTGCTGCTTTGCAAAGAGTTTCGTTGATTTATATCTTGTCCCTTTTAAAATTGAGGATTTCACATAAAAATGAGGATTCCTCAACTTTAAAAAATAATCATTTCTACATTTTAGCTATTGTGAATAATGCTGCAGAGAACATGGGAATGCAAATATCTGAGATCCTGATTTCAACTCCTTTAGATAAATACTCCAAAATAAGGTTACTGGATCATACAGTAGTTCAATTTTTAATTTCCTGAGTATCTTCCATACTTTTCCCCATACCATTTCCATAAAATGATAGCTGCACCATTTACATTCCCTCCAACAGTGGTAGTTACCTTTCCTTCACAGCTTCACCAACACTTTTTTTTAAGTGGGTAATAGCCATTCTAACAGATGTAAAGTGATATCTCATTATGGTTTTGATTTGCATTTCCCTGATTAGTGATTTTGAGCACCTTTTCTGTATCCTTGCTGACCCTTTGTATTTCATATCCCTATGTGTTCTTTGGAGAAATGTCTACTCAAGCCCTTTATCCATTTTTTAACCTAAATGCTAAATGAAGGATAAAGAAAATGTAGTATACACTTAAAATGGAATATTATTCAGCCTTCTAAAAAATGGTTTTTGCCATATGCAACAACATGGATGGACCCAAGGGATACTAAATGAAGTCAGCCAGACACAAACACCGCATGATCTCACAGGCAGAATCTAAAACAGTCAAACATACAGAAGTAGCTTGCATAGGGGTTCTCATTTCATATGAGATATAATGTCTTTCTTTAATTCAGGTCCTTTGCAGGACATGAACAAGGAAAAAGCATCAGGACTACTTCCCACTGAGGTCCCTGCTGCAGCAGCTGAGACTGGTGTTGGCACAGGAAATGGGAACATTTGACCAGTCTCCTCAGAGAGTCTGAACATTCCCAAGAGTCACCATTCATTTACACCAGTCAAATTTGGTGTAAACCAAGGAAGAGAGAGATTGGGTATTACACAGGACTTGAAATTCCTTCAAAGTTGTGAATTCATACAAATAATTATTACACACTCACATATGTCATTTTATTAACTGTTCACATGCTATTTTTCCAACTAAATTTTAAGCCCTGGTAGTAAGAAAGCAGAGTTATGTCATTTTATTTTTACTCCCCCTGGATCCTTAAATAATTGTAGGCACCCATCAGCTCACTAACCTGGGATTCCCTCATAACTCAGTTGGTAAAGAATCTGCCTTCCAAACAGGCAGACCTGGGTTCATTTCCTGTGTCAGGAGATCTCCTGGAGAAGGAAATGGCAACCCACTCCAGTATTCTTGCCTGGGAAATCCCATGGACAGAGGAGTCTGCAGGCTACAGTCCAAGGGATCGCAAGAGTCGGACACAACTTAGTGACTAAACCACCACCATAAGCTCACCAAAGCTTGTTAGAATATTTAAAGTTACTAACGCAACGGCTAACCACAAAGCCATGTTCAGTTCAGTTCTGTTCAGTCGCTCAGTCATGTCCAACTCTTTACGACCCCATGAATCGCAGCACACCAGGCCTCCCTGTCCATCACCAACTCCCGGAGTTCACTCAGACTCATGTCCATCGAGTCAGTGATGCCATCCAGCCATCTCATCCTCTGTCGTCCCCTTCTCCTCCCGCTCCCAATCCCTTCCAGCATCAGAGTCTTTTCCAATGAGTCAACTCTTCACATGAGGTGGCCAAAGTACTGCAGTTTCAGCTTTAGCATCATTCCTTCCAAAGAAATCCCAGGGCTGATCTCCTTCAGAATGGACTGGTTGGATCTCCTTGCAGTCCAAGGGACTCTCAAGAGTCTTCTCCAACACCACAGTTCAAAAGCATCAATTCTTCAGCACTCAGCTTTCTTCACAGTCCAACTCTCACATCCATACATGACCACTGGAAAAACCATAGCCTTGACTAGATGGACCTTTGTTGGCAAAGTAATGTCTCTGCTTTTGAATATGCTATCTAGGTTGGTCATAACTTTCCTTCCAAGGAGTAAGCGTCTTTTAATTTCATGGCTGCAGTCACCATTAGTCAGTGCTAAGTGGAAGAAGGTGGCTTTGAGTTATGTTGACAACTAGTTTACCTAGAGCACCACTGTGTGACATAAGGTTTCTATAGGATGTCTAGGGAGGAGGGTGGTGGCTCTGGAAATTTCTTGAGAGGTAGAATAATTAAAAGAAAATACATATATGTGTTTAAATGGGGAGAAGAGGGCTAATTAGAAGGTGGTATTACTTATGTTCACATATCTGAAGGACCTTGTCTTTAAAAGCTCTGTGCTAAACCACTCAAGCTATCCAAGAATGGGACAGCCTCACAAAGTCACAGTGGTACTCACTGCACTGGTGCGAGCAGAGTCTGGAGAACCCTCTGCCAGAGGGTGTTGGGAGTCAGGATGGGCACCCTCTAAGGACACATTCAAAGTGGACAAGCTCAGCATGCTCTCTACACTACACTCTCCTCAGAATGAAGACCCCAGGAAATGAGCCACAGGGAAAGCACATACGACAGCGAAAGTATAACTCGCCCAACTAAATAGCGTGAATAGAGTCACACTTACATGGGAGAGAACCAGCCTCTTATCTCAGTCAACATTCTTTGCCCAAACTAAGGACACACACACTCCGGCCACAACCAGATTAGGCAGTTTCACACCTGACTCGAACACACCCAGCTCATGCCTAAAGAGAAAGACCCCTCCTCTTGTCTCACCTCAGGGAACATGCCTCCCAGGCACTCCTGGGACTCCTTCCAAGTCTCCCTGTGCTTCGATTCCCAAGGGATCTGGTTCACGCCCTGCCATCCCTGTCAGCCTCTCATCTTACTTCTAGTAACATTTCCTGAATTGGAAACCTTTCCAGGGTCTACCAAAGGCATTAGGTATCTAAATATATTCATTTGCAATTGCTACATGAAAATGCAAATCAAAACTAGAATGAGGTATCACCTCGTACTCGTCAGAACAGCCTTCATCCGAAAGTCCACAAACAATAAATACTGGAGAGGGTATGGAGAGAAGAGAACCTTCCTACACTGTTGGTAGAAATGTAAACTGGTATAATCACTATGGAGAACAGCTTGGAGGTTCCCTTAAAAACTAAAAATAGAACTACCATATGATCCAGCAATCCAAATCCAGGGTATATCCAGAGAAAACCACACTTCAAAAAGATATATGCATTTCAATGTTCATTGCAGAACTATTTACAAGACATTGAAGCAATCTAAAAGTCCAGCAACAGGGGAATGGATAAAGACGTGGCACATATATACAACAGAATACAACTCAGGCATAAAAAGAACTAAATGATGCCATTTGCAGCAATGGATGGACCTAGAGACTATTATACTAAGTAAAGTAAGTCAGAAAAAGACAAACACCATATGATAGCACATGTGGAATCTAAAAAGATGATACAGATGAACTTATTTACAAAACAGAAAGACTCACGGACTTCAAAAAATAAATTTATAGTTACCAAAAGTGAAAGGTGAGGTGGAGGAGAGGGATAATTTGTATTTCAGGACTAACATATACACACTACTATAATTTCATGGACAGAGGAGCCTGGCGGGCTATAGTACAAGGGGTCGCAAAGAGTCAGACAGAACTGAGCAACTAACACATACAAAAAATAGTCAACAATATAGCACTGGAATAGAATACTCAACACTCTGATTAACTTATGTGAGAAACCTAATATTCAATAACCTATATGAGAGAAGAATCTGAAAAAGAATGGATATATACTGTATACTTGAAACGAACACAACATTTTAAATCAACTACCCCAATATAAAATTAAAAACTTTAAAAATGTTTTTAACAATTCTAATTACCACCACAAACCTGGTAGCTTAAATAATTATCATTTATTCATTTTTATTATGATTTACTTTCATAGTTACTATTGTGTAGTTTCCACAGGTCAGAAGCCCGGGGACAGTGGAGCCGAGCTCTCCGCTCAGGCTCTCACAAGGCTGAAATCATGGTGTGGGCTAGGGCTCCTGTCTTATCTGGGACTCTGAATCCTGTCTGGCTCATTCAGATTTTTGGCTGAACTCTATTCCTTGCAGTTGCAGGACTAAGGTCACATTTTCTGGCTGAAAGTCAGCCGAGGGCTGCCCTCACGTCCTCACCTCCCAGCCCCTCTAGAGGTGGTCCACAACAAAGTTTCTCGCTTTACTCCAGGCCGGAAGGAGAGTCTGGTGTGGCTTCCCCTCACTTTTAAGAAAGGACTCACTTGATTAGGGCAGGCCGACCCAGGATAAGGGCTTCCCAGATGGCCCAGGGGTAAAGAATCCACTGCCAGTGCAGGAGCCGCAGGAGATACGAATTCAATCCCTGGGTCAGGAAGACCCCATGGAAGAGGCAATGGCAATCCACTCCAGTATTCTTGCCTGGAAAATCCCATGGACAGAGAAGCCTGGTGGGCTACAGTCTATAGGGTCACAAAGAGTCAGACATGAAGGAACATGCACACAGCCACCCCAGATAATGGGATCATCTCTCCTTTGCCATAAAGGGGAGCATAATCATACTCTGAGAGTCATATGCACACCATAGTCTCAGGCCTTTTCAAGAGGAGGGGGTGACACAGGGATCTACATCAATGGGTGGGAATCTTGGGGTGTCTTAGAACCCTATCTATCACAGTGAAAATATCTAAAATGCACTCCCTGCTTTATCTTCTTTAAACATTTTCTCATATGTTTGCTCATTTTAACAAGTAAAAATAAACAATGGAACTGTAAATCTCACTTAAGGGAGAAGGAAAGGGGTATAGTTCCAGAAGCTCCCATTTGCACTCCCTCCCTCCTTTCCATCAAGGACAACTGCAGCTTTTTGCTGCAGATAAACGCACTGAACAGAATGTCATCCAGTATTTCTGTTTATTATTCAGTTGGCATTGCAGAGTTAAACTGGTAACTTCATCCATGAAATGATACCCTAAATCTGGAGCAGGTTGATAGCCCAGGGACAGAACAGTTCAGCTCTTGGAGGTCACCCCCAGCCAGGGCTGACCTGGCCTCTCAGCTGGCAATTCCCCACTCTGCTCACTGTGGAGGGCCAGCTGCACCTCTGGGTGCAAACAGTCTTCCCAAACCCCATGCCCAGTCTTTTAGAGATTATTTCCACTTCAAGTTAACTCAGGCTGTTCTAGCATTTCCTGAATATGGGAATATACAGGATGCACTTCTCTGTCCAGAGTTTCTTCCATTCAGCATCAAGATTTTGTGATTCCTCCATGCTACTACTACCTGTTAACAGATCCATTCCCAATAGCTGAGTGGTGTGAATACAAAGCTTGTTTTCTGTTCTCTTACGGATGAAATATTTCTGAGGTTTGCCTACTTTCAATAAAGCTTCTGTGAATATGCTAGTACAACAAATCTTTTTATGTACTTAAGTTTTCATTTCTCTTGAGCAAATGTTTAGGAATAAAATGGTTGGCTCAGGGTAGTTTCTCATCCAGTTTTATGAGAAACTGCATAAACTTTTCTCAAAGTGGTTGTACATTTTATGCTCTTAACTCAGGTTTAGTAGAGTTCCAGCTGCTCCGTATCTGCTGACATTTAAAGCTGTCAGGCTTTTCAAACTCTAGCCATCCTGACGGGTGTGTAATGGCATCTCACAGTGGTTTTTTCCTTTTCCTGATGACTAATGATGTTGAGCACTTTTTATGTGATTATTGGACACTGGTGAATCATCCTCATAAAAGGACTGTTCAAATGTTTTGTCCATATTTTATTGAGTGGCTTAGCATTCTGTTATTGAGTTGTAGGACCTCATATATTCCACACACTAGACCTTTGTTAGCTATATGCTTTGCAAGTATTTTCCCAGTCTGTGTCTTGCTATTCACTTCCTGAGTTGTGTCTTTTGATGAGAAGAAGTTGAAAGCCTACCCTCTCTCTTTTAATGTTATTTTCAAACATAAGGCTTTTAATTTCAAAGCACATTTCTCCATATTTTATCATTTTTAATCTTGAGAAATCCTTCATGCCCCAAGAATGTAAATAGCATCTCCTAAATTTTTTTAATTATCCTAATTTTGTTTTTACTATTTAGTGTCTTAAATCTATCTAAAATCTTTGAGATGGGTTGAGGTTAAGATTTTAATGTGCTCAGTCTCTTCAGTCATGTTTCTTTGCAACTCTGTGGACTGTAGCCTGCCACGCTCCTCTGTCGATGGGATTCTCCAGGCAAGCATAGTGGAGTGGGTTGCCGTGCCCTTCTCCAGGGGATCTTCCCCCCCAGGTATCGAACACAGGTCTCCTGCATCTTCTGCATTGCAGGCGGATTCTTTACTGCTGAACCACTGGGGAAGCCCTAAGATCTCAGCATTTCCCCCAAATACACAACCAAGATCTTAACTACATGAGCTGAGGAGTCTTTTTATCCTCCTACTTTCCCTTTGTTTTTTCCTTCAGCCTTCTGTTTCCATGGGGCCGCCAATTACCAACTATACAACGATGAGGCCATAATCTTTCTCTAGGCCAGGATGCAACTCCATGCCCTCCTCTCCCTCACCTACACACACATATATCAACCAACTTAATGGTAAATATTTCTAAATATGCACAAGTCTACTTCTTCCTCTCCATCACGATCACTGTGTCCAAGCCATCATGACACCTGATTTGGACTATGGACTTAGCCTCTTGACTGGTCTTCCTGTTTCTACAATCATGCCAGCAACCAAAACAATTCTGTTAAAACTTGTCAGATCATGTCATCCTTTGCTCTAAATGCTCCAAACACTTAGGAGAGCCTGCAAGGCCCTCCATAGCCCAGGAGCCCCTTTTCTCTCCATCCTCCTCTCTTCACATTCTCCCACTTCTGGATCCCATTCCTGATCTACTAGATTACTTTCTGCTCCTGAGAACACTGGGCATCCTTCCTCTGGACTTTGTAGCACCTGGTCCCATGATCTGGAACGCTTTCCCCTTGGATCTGCGTAGCTCACTCAATTGCCCAAATCTTACCTTCCCGGTAAGGCTTGCTTTGTTCCCTCTTCTAAAAATAACACTTATGCTTCTCTCTATTGTAATCTCAATCCTGATATACTGCTGTAATCTCCTTAGCACTTGCTATTGGCTAACCTGTCTGATAATTTACTCATATCTATTATTATTTCTTCCCCTCCCACTAGACTATAGCCTCTACAAAAGTAGGGATTTTTGCCCATTTTGAAATTGATGCTCCCACCTAGAGTAGGAATGTCCCAGGTTCTCAATAAATGTGTTAAATTGATAGAGTGAATGAATTGCCTTTTGGATATCTGGATTTTTCACAGGAAACTATTAAAAATGAACTTACATGGTTTTTGCCAAAACTGCTTCTGTCAACCTTACCCACAAAAGATGGCTAAAATTCAGCTGGTCTTGCTGCAGTTACCTCTATCACCTCCCTGTTCTGTTACTTCCTCACTTTCCCCTCTACCAGCTGAGAGCTTTACTATCTCGCCTTTGCCTGTGCACGCATGCATGCTCAGTCACAGACTCTTTGAGACCCCATGGGCTGTAGGCCACCAGGCTCCTCTGTCCATGGGCTTTTTTGGGCAAGAAAATTGGAGTGGGTTGCCATTTCCTACTCCATGTCTTTGCCTGGGTCACTGCAAAGATTCCTGTAAGTTTCTTTGCCTCTGCTCTGG
The DNA here is from genome assembly GCF_003369695.1 of Bos indicus x Bos taurus. NCBI lineage: Eukaryota > Metazoa > Chordata > Mammalia > Artiodactyla > Bovidae > Bos > Bos indicus x Bos taurus. The sequence goes on along the minus strand of NC_040103.1, from coordinate 20,020,832 downwards.
CTCCCATTTAACTTTTCCTTCTCACACAACCACAGGGATGTTTCTAAAGTCTACACATAATCTTTTTATTTTTTTCCTTTTGGCCATGCCATGTGGCATGTGAAGTCTTAGTTCCCCCAACCAGGAATCAAGCCATACCCCCCGCATTGAGAGAACGGAGTCCTCGCCACTGGACCACTAGGGAAGTGTCTGCCTATAATCCTGTCCCTTATTTGCTCACAATCCTTTCATGACTGTGCTTCCTTCCGAGATAACAGACAAATGGCTCATCATGGTATGTAAGTTTGTCCATTATCTGTCCCTCCTGAATCCTACAGCAGTGTGTCCCACCCCTGGATTCAGTAACCAGCCACACAGGACTCCTGCCTGGTGCCCCAGTGATTCATGAGCTCACTTTATTCATCGGCTTTTAAAATACTATTTCCTTGAATTGAAAATAACCTTTCTCCACCTAGCTATTTCCTCTTTTCTCTTTAAGGAGAAACTCAGATTTTTTTCTACTCCAGACTTAGCTTTATGTTCTTTTACCTGCTCCGATTACCCTAGCACTCACCCTTCCAATTATAATTTTTGGTCTATTTATCTGTCTTCCCCACTGAATTGTAAACTCCTCTGGGGAAATATACCTCTTTTAACTCTCTATCACGAGGGTCTAGCACAGATCTGGTGTAAAGTCATAGCTGAATAAATGCCTAATAAAATAATATGGATATTTCTAGGGAAAGTGCTTGTACTTTTCTTCTCCCATAATAAGTTAGGTTCTCCTGTTGTGAATGCCTTAGAAAAGACTGCATTGTCAGCAATTAAGTCTAGTGGAGACAGCAGGACTCCAAAGTCAGCCAGATTTGGGGAAAAAGGTAATTCTTGCAATTTGATATTTTCGTGGTACAGGCAAGAACCAAACTTGTTATTTTCACAAATAGGCCCTATCCAGTTACTCCTCTGAAAAGACATGTTCTGATTTTTTAAACAGTATAACAACTGTAATATGCAATATGTTTATAGTTTCAATCATTACAGAGCAGGTGGAAGTTCTTCCAGCCTTTACTCCCACAGGTCCACGAGCCTAGATGCCAAGTCCATCCTCTCTGGTTAGTGTTCACCCCAAATTAAAAGAAAACATACCAAAAATATATATTGAATAAATATATATTTTAAAAAATAATTTTAAATGACTAAAATTAAAATGTGGTTTCTGAATACACATCAGCAATAGTCTTGCCTACAGCAAGGTTAGATAGTAGGACAGAAGCCCAGAGAGAGGAGGCAGGGGGCAGACACCTGTCTGTGTCTCTGTCCTCTGGATTATACTTGTTCTCCTGGTTACACTTGAAGCACAGAGACTAGCTATTATACTAGTTAATAGTTTATCCGTTATACTAAAAGCACAGAGACTACAGATGTCAACATCTGAAGTCATCAAATATGGGAACATCCACTCCCTATTCACTGGGCTACAGAAAATTCTGCACAGTTGAGTTTGGCCAAACATATCAGCATTCATACACACCAACTCTTCCTCCAAAGTTGAGTCAAGGAGCAAAGACACATGAGCAGGGGTTGAATTAGCAAGAACAAGGCTTTTATATATATACTCAGGGGCCAGAAAGATAAGGGCCCATTGAGGCAACAAGTAAGGAGACAGGGGCAGCTGTAGGCAGGAGAAGGGCATCCTGCCTATTCCAAAATGAGACAGAAATTGACCTGGAACTTGGATTAACTAGGATAATGGTCAAAGGCAGGAAGGGGTTAGTTGATATATACAGAGCTCTCTTCAACTCTCAACAGTGGGACTTATCAGGTCCTGACTGTTGACTTTTGACCAGCTTTATCTGTCCTGACACACACACGTACCCTGAGGTATGGGACTTTGGGCTTGCAGTAGGAAGACAGAGAAAAGTGAAGTTTGTTTGACACAACTACAAGGAGCTGAGACTCTTCACAGCACAGCAAGTCCCGTCCATAGAAGCTTTTGCTTCTCAATTGCTGAGATCTGCATCTTCCACTAAGAGAAATAAAGGCTTGGTGGTCCTATACTTCTGCTTCCACAAGTAACAAAGATGCCCCAAAGGTAAAGCCAAAGTTTGCTGTGGCCACATCAGAGCTGAAAACTACTCTGACCAAAGGCAGGAACGAAAGTGCCTCCAAACACAGATGTTTTCTCTGTAGTGCTGCCACCAGAAGTCAAGGAGGGTACCATGGCTGGGTGACCAGGTATTCTCACTGGAGGCAAAAGTAGAAATGTCTCCCTGAAAGTCTACGAGGGCATCGTCCCTCTGACTGTACTAAAAGTGCTTTGACCATGAGCACCCCAGGAGCTCAGAATGATGGTGGGAAGGTCCCCAAGCACAAGTCTGGTGATGTCTTCTTCCATTGTACCATACAGATCCTAGGTGCTCTGACTGTAGGCAGTAGCATAAGGGCCTACAAGCACAGAAATGGCACTGGCCGCCGCAGTGTCTAGGGTGAACTCTGGCCAGCTGTGCCTCCGGTTCTCTGCACCTCCAGCCACAAGGGTGCTGCTGATCCTCCAGGCATATGTACTGTGGCCAGAGGGACCCTAAGGAACTCCGCCAGAGGCAGTAAGAGGAGCACTGCCCAACCAAAGCACGGTGCTCGTTCCTTTCACTACAACAGATGTGCTTTGGCATGAAGGATGCCAGCTGATCTGATCGCTAAGAGGAACAACTGTGTTACCCGGCATTCATTTCTTCTCAGTGGTGCTGACTCTTCCAATAGTCAGAGAAGTGCCTTTGCCAGGCCAGCCCCATGTGCTCTGATGATAGGCAGGAAGGAAAGTGTCTGCCAGGGCAGATTTGCTCTCTGTAGAAGTGGACTCTCCATTCAGCAAGTGGAGTCCTATAAGGAAGTAGAACACTGCTGCTCAGGTCTAAGTGTCCCCAACTTAGAGGACTAATTTCCGCTTGGTCCTGCACCAAAGCTGAGTGCTCCAGAACGGAGCTGGGGCCGGGGCATCCACACTCATCCCAAAGCTGCTACTTCTGCCCATAGGGCTGCAGATCCCAGAAAAGCAAATGGGTCTTCAATAGTGTTAGCAAACAGTGAGCTGCTGTTCTTGGTGCTGGCCATGCTGGGATCAGCTCTAAAGCCAAAGGTAGTGGCTGTGCCAGTGGGGATAACGCCAGGGGTGTCTCTAAAGGCAGGTTGGGTACAGACAGGGATGCCAAAGGTGGAAAATGCAGATGTCAAACCCAGAAACCTGGCTGAGTTGTGCCACCACTGGCTGGGGTGTGTCAGGGGTTAAATTAGTAGCTTGTACTGGGGCTGCCTGGTTTTCAAGAGCTGCCACTGGCGGCCGCAGGCTGTAGTCCACTTGGGATGGAACTCCCAATGAGGGCTGAAGGGTGGTTCCTGGAAAGTTGCATGTGGGCTGTTGACCAACTATGCAGGCAAGCTGGTGGAAACTGGGCCTAAGGCAATGTTATCACTAGGTGGCATGCTTTCAGAACCAAGGAGCTCCATGGAAAATGGGAAGATGTTGTCGCTGGAGACAGGAGACTAGAGATGACCGCCTGGGGAGGGGGCGCAGTAACCATATCAATTTCTTCAGAGTCAAAGGCAGGTCTCAATGCAGTGTGCAGAGGTGCTGATCAAGGAGTGGAGACAGCTCTAGAGACAGTGATGGCTGGCAAATAACAACCAAGAACTGGTGGAGGTGACTGGAGGAGGGGTCAGTATTAAAAAAGGAGAAGAATCTATACACATAGGTGTAGGTGACTCCATTCTATAGGACACAGATTGAAGGAGAGGACTGAGGTGTTAGGTGAGGGAGGTCAAACTAGAAGATGCTATGACTGAGTGATGCGAATGCAAGGGCCTTCATTCTCTACTTACTAAGTGAAAACACCCAAAATGAGCCTGACCCTAAAAGGAGAGTCAGCATGAACAGCATAAGAAGAATTAGGAACTGCACATCTCATTTCATAATCAATCTCTGGTGTGAGAGAAGGCAGAGGGGCACACAGGATTGGGGACCTGGCAGGTAAGCCAGTTCAAGAACTGGTAATGTTTTAGTAACCTGGATCTGCAAGGTGAAAGTAGATAAGGACAAAATGAGGGGTTTCAGTTCTATCCTTTGAAGCCTTATCAAACCACTGGCGCTCAGCTGTCTTCTCCAAACCCAGGTCTTCAGCAATAACTCTACAAGGAAGCTGGGGAGTGAAGGGCAACCCTCTTCCATCCTACACCAGGAGCCGGAGCACAGCGGTGGCACTGGAATGTCCCATTTGCAGAGTTTACAACTGGTAGATATGGCAGAGAAATCCTGCTTGACAGGTCTGAAAGCGTCTGTCCCTGTGGGCTTCTTGGACATCAGTGAAATGGAGAACTGAGCCTAGGCCTTCATCAAACACTGCCTTTGACAGTTTCTTGGGAAGCAGCAGTAGAAAGAAGTTGGACCACAAAGCCCTCCTCCACCAGCTCACTCCTCCAAGGGGTGGGACACCTCCAGCACCTCCAGCAGAGGGCGCTGTGAGCAGCTCATGGCACGGGCCTTGGCTGAAGCCGCTCTTAGAGGACAAGAGGTTTTTCTTTATCTCCCGGGGCTTGGACTGGAGGTTTCCCTTCAGAAACCCTGGACCGCACCTTAAGGAACTGACACTCCAGTGGCTTCCAGAGGCATAGATACTGACGGTATACTCTCACTGTGTTCAGCCTCTTCGCTGAACATCCTGCCTTTGATCACCAGTTGTCCATTCTCCTTCCTGGGCCTTCTTTGCGCTCTCCTGGGGCCCCTCAGCTCAGTCTCCTTTGGGCAAGTATCCGGAGGATGACTGCATGGCACTGGCCTCATAAAGATAATTAACAGTTCTTGTGGCCAATGGCAGTGGGTCTATTTGCTCCCTGGAGGAGGGCCATTTACCGTTCCCAGGTGACCCCTACCTGGAGAATTTGGGCCTTCTTTGCGCTCTCCTGGGGCCCCTCAGCTCAGTCTCCTTTGGGCAAGTATCCGGAGGATGACTGCATGGCACTGGCCTCATAAAGATAATTAACAGTTCTTGTGGCCAATGGCAGTGGGTCTATTTGCTCCCTGGAGGAGGGCCATTTACCGTTCCCAGGTGACCCCTACCTGGAGAATTCTCAGAGATGCGAGCAGACAGTATTAGCTTCTTATGAGTGGTCACACGTGAGTGGTCCTCTTTGAGGACACAGAGAGGAGCCTGGGGGGCAAGTACTGAGCCTGTATGATGGGCCACCATCTCTTCTGGGAGCTCTAACTGTACAACCAAATGGGTAGAAGCATAGGATCCACACGGAACTGCCCAAGAGGAAGAGGGGAGATGTGGCCCGCGAAGTGATCTTGTAGCGAGCGATGGAGCGCACAGAGGCGGGATGAACTCATGGGCGATGCGCAAGCAGAGGCAAGGTTCTCCGAGGCCGTTGCCAGAGAAGAGCAGTTTGTGTGCCCCTTGGAGTGGAGCCTAAGCCGGGACAGGTCTCCTGGCTACGGACTCCTCGAGTCGAGGCAGGCGATCCCACGCGCAATATGCTCGAAACGGTCCGTTCGAACCTGAGTCAGAGAAAGGGCAGTCAGCCAAGGGAGCCAACGGGCAAAGGGCAGCCCAACCGCCATCTGCTCCGTCATGGAACTTTGACGCAGGTGTGTGGGCCCCTGCACTCCGGGAAACATATCAAGACTTTAGAGACCCACAGGCCACCCAGCCGGCCCTGCGCAGACGCCTGCAGGCCCCAGCGGCGGCTTTGGAAATCAATGCCTGTGCATCCTCCAGCCCTTTCCTCCAGGTCCCTGGGAGCCAGGGTGCTGGAACAACCCATCTCCTGTGAGGGTGGGGGCCGACTTGAGGGATGGTCAAGTCCCAGGGATGCCCAGAACCATGCAATGACCAGAGAAAGCTGGTGGCCAGGGCTGGCTGCAGACTGGCAAGTGCTAAGGTGGGGACAGACCCCTGAGCAGCACAGACACAAGTGCCCCAGGGTCTTCCTTGAGAACAACTACCACAGACGATGCTCCACCTCCAGGCCTCACGCTTAAGTCAGGGCTCTAGACACTGCCTTCTCCAGGGAGCTCTCCAGCCTGGGGAGCCAGGCATGCCTCTGCTTGCAGCCCTGCAAAGGCAAGACCCAAGGTCCTCAACTGGGCTGCAAGAGTCACGTGTTAGACAATACTATGATAATCTTCAGGTCCATCCATATTGCTGCAAATGGTTTTATTTTATTCTTCTTAATGGATGAGTAATATTCCATTGTATATATGTACAACTTCTTTATCCATTCCTCTGTTGATGGACATTTAGGTTGCTTCCATGTTTTGGCTATTGTAAATAGTGCTCTATGAACATAGGGGTTCATGTACCTTTTCCAATTATGGTTTTCTCCAGATAAATGCCCATCTTTGGGATTGCTGGATCATACAGTGGTTCTTTACTAAGTGGAGTCAGTCAGTCAGAGATAGACAAATATCATATGATATCATACATGTGAAATCTAATTTTTTTAAAAAGATAAAAATGAACTTCTGTATAAAACAGAAGCAGACTTTACAGACATTGAAAACAGACTTATGGTTACCCAAGGGGAAACGTGAGTGTGGAGGGAGGGATAAATCAGGAGCTTGGAATGAACATACACACACTACTATATATGAGAGATGACCAACAGAGACCTACTGTACAGCACAAGAAATTCTACCCAATATTCTGGGATAATCTACATGAGAAAAGAATCTTAGAAAGAATGAATATATGTGTGTGTGTAACTGAATCACTTTGCTGTACACCTGAAACTAACACAACATTGTAAAGCAACTCTACTCCAATAAAATTAAGATTTTTTAAAAAAAGAAAATACTACAGTTTCTTACATATTTAGCATGTATATTGCATCCTTGATAAATTCACCTCTTACTTCTGGTAGTTTCTTCATAAATGGCTTAGAATTTTCTACATACACAATCCATGTTTTCCATAAATAATGACAGTTTGACTTCCTCCTTTGTAACCTGTATGCCTTTTCTTTTTCTTACTTTCCGCATTTGCTAAAAGCTCCAGCAAAGTGCGGAATACAAGTGGAGACTAATGGATATCCTTTTACTGTTCCCTATCTTAGGGGAAGAGCATTCAGCTATGCTGTTAGCTGAAGAATTTTTAGAAGCTCTTCATCATGTGAAGGAGATTCCCACCCATTCCTAATTCACAGAGAGATCTTTTGAAAAGGATGGTGTGAGAGTGGACTGGGTGAATATGTCAAAGAGGAGGGGAGCTTCTGTATCTTTAAGCTGTACTGTGGATTCATGGGTGGTGGGTTGGTTTTGGCTGTTCAGCAACTGGGATCTTAGTTCCATGACCAGGGATCAAACTTGCATCCACTGCATTGGAAACACAGAGTCTTAACCACTGGACTGCCAGGGAAATGCCTCATCTTTCTATTATTTTTTTATAAACTGTACATATATGTGATACATTCTTTCTGGTTTTTTATGTATATTTTACAATAAAAGCACTTTTAAAGTAGTAAGATATAGTTGATGTGCAAGGATATTCTTATTTTGAAGTAACAAATATGCAATATTTCACTTAGACCCTAATAATTAAACATCAGGCTTTTATAGAAACCCAAGAATACACTGTTTTAATAGGGAAATGAGATTTTAAATTTAAATAAATCTATATAGTAAGTTGATACACACACATATGCTCTAATTCCTGAGAAATCTAAAGGTAAGATCAAAGTATTACTTAGCAAATAGGAAAACATTTCTGATCAATTAAAGTTCCCTGAAATGTAAATTAATTCTATCCTACAATCACTTGGGAGAAAAAAAAAAAAAAAACTAGAAAATGGAGAAAAGAAATTATGTATACAGCAATATGTGAACCGTGAACTTCCTGATGTTCAAGCTGGTTTTAGAAAAGGCAGAGGAACCAGAGATCAAATTGCCAACATCCGCTGGATCATGGAAAAAGCACGAGAGTTCCAGAAAAACATCTATTTCTGCTTTATTGACTATGCCAAAGCCTTTGACTGTGTGGATCACAATAAACTGTGGACAATTCTGAAAGAGATGGGAATATCAGACCACCTGACCTGCCTCTTGAGAAATTTGTATGCAGGTCAGGAAGCAACAGTTAGAACTGGACATGGAACAACAGACTGGTTCCAAATAGGAAAAGGAGTACGTCAAGGCTGTATATTGTTACCCTGTTTATTTAACTTATATGCAGAGTACATCATGAGAAATGCTGGACTGGAAGAAGCACAAGCTGGAATCAAGATTGCTGGGAGAAATATCAATAACCTCAGATATGCAGATGACACCACCCTTATGGCAGAAAGTGAAGAGGAACTAAAAAGCCTCTTGATGAAAGTGAAAGAGGAGAGTGAAAAAGTTGACTTAAAGCTCAACATTCAGAAAATGAAGATCATGGCATTCAGTCCCATCACTTGATGGGAAATAGATGGGGAAACAGTGGAAACAGTGTCAGACTTTATTTTTCTGGGCTCCAAAATCACTGCAGATGGTGACTGCAGCCATGAAATTAAAAGACGCTTACTCCTTGGAAGGAAAGTTATGACCAACCTAGATAGCATATTCAAAAGCAGAGACATTACTTTGCCAACAAAGGTTCGTCTAGTCAAGACTATGGTTTTTCCTGTGGTCATGTATGGATGTGAGATTTGGACTGTGAAGAAGGCTGAGCACCAAAGAATTGATGCTTTTGAACTGTGGTGTTGGAGAAGACTCTTGAGAGTCCCTTGGACTGCAAGGAGATCCAACCAGTCCATTCTGAAGGAGATTAGCCCCGGGATTTCTTTGGAAGGAAAGATGCTAAAGCTGAAACTCCAGTACTTTGGCCACCTCATGCGAAGAGTTGACTCATTGGAAAAGACTCTGATGCTGGGAGGGATTGGGGGCAAGAGGAGAAGGGGATGGCAGAGGATGAGATGGCTGGATGGCATCGCTGACTTGATGGACGTGAGTCTCAGTGAACTCCGGGAGTTGGTGATGGGACAGGAAGGCCTGGCGTGCTGCGATTCATGGGGTTGCAAAGAGTAGGACACGACTGAGCGACTGATCTGATCTGATCTGATCTGATAGATTCCAGGGAAAGAAAGACATGCTCCCCTCCAGAAAATCTACCAAGTTTTAAAGGTCAATTTCTTTAAAGGCTGTGTACAATATTTACAGTAGCTAGGACATGGAAGCAGCTTAGATGTTCATCAACAGATGAACAGATAAAGGAGCTGTGGTACATTGACACAGTGGAATATTACTCAGCCATAAGAAGGAACTAATTTGAGTCAGTTATACTGAGGTGGATGAAACTAGAGTCTCTTATATAGAGTGAATCAGAAAGAAAAAACATATATCATATATTAACACATATATATGTGGAATCTAGAAAAATGGTACTGATGTATCTGGTAGAGAACAGACTTGTAGACACAGTGGGGGAAAGTAAGGGTGGGACGAGTTGAGAAAGTAGCATTGACATATATATACATACACTATCATTTGTAAAACAGTGGGAAGTTGCTAAGTAACACAGGGAGCCCAGCCTGGTGCTCTGTGATGACCTAGAGGGTTGGGACAGTGGAGGGCAGGGAGATTCACAAGGGAAGGGATATCTATATAGATAGATAGATAGATAATTATGACTGATTCACGTCGTTGTATGGCAAAAACCAGCACAAAATTTTAAAGCAATTTTCCAGTGATTAAAAACTAAGATTTTTTAAAGGCTGTGTAAAATATTTTTTAATCTCTTTGTTTGAAGGAGTCAAGCACTACCAGGGTAGCCAAAACTTAAAGAGTCTAAGACCTCTTTGAGAAAGGGCAACTGCTAAGAAATGAGTCTCATGTTAGGCACACTTTTCCCCTTGCTGCATTTGCTGACCCATCAACAGTATATGAGAAGCTAAGCAGGAAGCCATGGCTAACAGACAGAGGAGTTGGGCAGAGCTTTCAGCATCATCAGTGAAGAGAAAAGTCAACAATTTCTCAGGGCCTGCTAAAGAAGAGGGTTCTTGGAAAACACTGAAGCTTTCATTTGGGATTTCTGAAGGCTAATATCCCAGGAGTACAATGTCTTGGTTTAGGCTACTGTGACGTATTGCCATTTACTATGTGAAATAAACAACAAGCATCTATTTCTCTTAGTTCTGGAGGCTGGAAGTCCAAGATCAGGGTGCCAGCAAGGACAGCTTCTCGCTGAAGATTCTGTCCCCTGGCAGAGAGAGAGTTAGCTAGCTCTATGGCTTCTCCTTATAAGGGCATTAATTTCATTTATTAGGGTTCCACCTACATGACCAAATTACCTCCCAAAGGCCCCACCTCCAAACACTATGACATTGGGGTCAGGATTTCAACATATTAATTTTGGAGGGATACATACAGTCTTCTGCATAAGGGTAACAGGAGACACCTAACCATCAAGATGAATGAAGCTCAGATCTGGTTTAGATCAATGCCAAATCAGAATAAGATAAGCTTCCCTATCCTAACTACATGCTAGTAGCAAAGTAAAACCTTTCTGGAGGATTTATAGTATCACCAATGAATATCAAATACCCAGGAATAAATCTACTGAATATGTGCAAAACTACAGGAGAACTGTAGTGAAAGGTTAGACAATAAAGCTTCTAGTAGATACCATTGAAAATCTATATGATACTGGCAGTATTCTAAAACATATGTATCCAAATGTTCATAACACTATTATTTCTAATATTGAAAAACTAAGAGCAACTCAAATGTCCATTAACAATGGAATGGATAAAGTATGGCATATTCATTCAATGGGATATTGTACTGCAACATGAATGCAATAAACTACTGCTAAGTACAACAGCCTGGATAGATTTTATAGACACAGTTTGAAGGAAACAATTCAGGCACAAAAGAATATACACTGTATGATTCCATTTATATAAAGTTTAAAAATAGGCAAAACTTAGCTAAGGTGTTAAAAGTTTAGAGGCAGAATAACTAGCAGTATGAAGCCACTTTCTATGGTGCCAGCAATGTTTTATTTCTTAACCAAGGTAATGGTTACAAATAGCTGTGAAAAGAAGAGAAGCCAAAGGCAAAGGAGAAAAGGAAAGATATACCCATTTGAATGCAGAGTTCCAAAGAATAGCAAAGAGAGATAAGAAAGACTTCCTCAGTGATCAATGCAAAGAAATAAGAGGAAAACAATAGAATGGGAAAGACTAGAGATCTCTTCAAGAAAATTAGAGATAGATAGAAAATTAGAGATAGATAGATAGATATAGAAAATTTCATGCAAAGATGGGCACAAGAAAGGACAGAAATGGCATGGACCTAACAGAAGCAGAAGATATTAAGAAGAGGTGGCAAGAATACACAGAAGAACCATACAAAAAAGATCTTCATGACCCATACAACCACAATGGTGTGATCACTCACCTAGAGCCAGACATCCAGGAAAGCAAAGTCAAGTGGGCCCTAAGAAGCATCACTGACCAAAGCTAGGGGAGGTGATGGCGTTCCAGTTGAGCTATTTCAAATCCTAAAAGATGATGCTGGGAAAGTGCTGCACTCAATATGCCAGAAAATTTGGAAAACTCAGCAGTGGCCACAGGACTGGAAAAGGTCAGTTTTCATTCCAATCCCAGAGAAAAGTAATGCCAAAGAATGCTCATCACTGCACAATTGCACTCATCTCAAATGCTACTAATACTCAAAATTCTCCAAGCCAGGCTTCAACAGTACATGAACCATGAACTTCCAGATGTTCAAGCTGGATTTAGAAAAGGCAGAGGAACCAGAGATCAAATTGCCAACATCCACTGGATCATCAAAAAAGCAAGGGAGTTCCAGAAAAACATTTACTTCTGCTTCATTGACTATGTGAAAACCTTTGACTGTGTGGATCACAACAAACTGTGGAAAATTCTTAAAGAGATGGAAATACGAGATCACCTGGTATTTTATATTCACCTCTTGAGAAATCTGTATGCAGGTCAGGAAGCAACAATTAGAACTGGACATGGAACAACAGACTGGTTCAAAATCTGGAAAGGAGTGCATCAAGGCTGTATATTGTCACCCTGTTTATTTAACTTCTATGCAGAGCACATCGTGAGAAATGCTGGGCTGGATGAAGCACAAGCTGGAATCAAGATTGCTAGGAGAAATATAATAACCTTAGATATGCAGATGACACCACCCTTATGGCAGAAAGTGAAGAAGAATTAAAGAGCATCTTGATCAAAATGAAAGAAGAGAGTGAAAAAGTTGGCTTAAAACTCAACATTCAGAAAACTAAGATGATGGTCTCTGGTTCCATAACTTCATGGCAAATAGATGGAGAAACAGTGGAAACAGTGGCTGACTTTATTTTGGGGGGATCCAAAATCCCTGCAGATGGTAACTGTAGCCATAAAATTAAAAGACACTTACTCCTTGGAAGGAAAGTTATGACCAACCTAGATAGCATATTAAAAAGCAGAGACATTACTTTGTCAATAAAGGTTCATCTAGTCAAGACTATGGTTTTTCCAGTAGTCATGTATGGATGTGAGAGTTGGACTATAAAGAAAGTTGAGTGCAGAAGAACTGATGCTTTTGAACTGTGGTGTTGGAAAAGACTCTTTAGAGTCCCTTGGACTGCAAGGAGATCCAACCAGTCCATCCTAAAGGAGATCAGGCCTGGGTGTTCATTGGAAGGACTGATGTTGAGGCTGAAACGCCAATACTTTGGCCACCTGATGGGAAGAACTGACTAATGTGAAAAGACCCTGATGCTGGGAAAGATTGAAGGCAGGAGGAGAAAGGGACGACAGAGGATGAGATGGTTGGATGGCATCACCAACTCAATGAACATGAGTTTGAATAAACTCTTGGAGTTGATGATGGACAGGGAGGCCTGGAGTGCTGTAGTCCATGGTGTCACAAAGAGTCAGACACCAGTTAGCAACTGAACTGAACTGAACTGAAGGTAATGGTTGCATATGTTTGCTCCTATGAAAATTCAGAATTCTACTTATTGCTTTTATACTTCTCTCTTTGTTATATTTAAACTGTATTAGAAGATAACTGAGAGAGAGAGAGGTGAAATATACCTCTTTGAATAGGATAGGACTCTATGTTACCCTAGCAAGAAAAATCTAACTCAAATTGACTAGAAAACTGAAGTCCAAAAAAGGTATACAAGTAGCCAAGAAGGCTCATGAGAAGTGCTCAACCTCCTTAGTCATTGCTGCTGCTAAGTCGCTTCAGTCGTGTCCAACTCTGTGAGACCCCATAGAGGGAAGCCCACCAGGCTCCCCCGTCCCTGGGATTCTCCAGGCAAGAACACTGGAGTGAGTTGCCATTTCCTTCTCCAATGCATGAAAGTGAAAAGTGAAAGTGAAGTCGCTCAGCCATGTCCGACTCCTAGCAACCCCATGGACTGCAGCCCACCAGGCTCCTCCATCCATGGGATTTTCCATGCAAGAGTACTGGAGTGGGGTGCCATTGCCTTCTCCGGCTTTAGTCATTAGGGGAATGCAAATCAAACCACAGTGAGACACCACATCACACTCACTAGGATGATGATTCTCAAAAGTCAGACAATAATATGGCAAGGAAATGGGAAAACTAGAACACTCTCGCTGATAATGAGAATGTAAAATGATGCAGCCACTTTGGAAAAGATAATGGAAGTTTCTTAAAATGGTAAATCTAGGGTTACTATATGATCCAGCCATTTCAGTCCAAGATATATATACTAGAGAAATGAAAACTTAATCTAAAACAAAAACTTATGCGCTAACATTCAAGCATCATTATTCATTAATAACAAAAAGCAGAAACTATCCAAATGTATCTCAACATGTAGATAAGTGAAGTATGGTATATCCATACAATGGAATATTACTGAACAATATAAAGGAGCAAAGTTGGACTTCCCTGGTGGTGCAGTGGATAAGAATTCGCCTGCCAATGCAGGAGACACAGGATCAATCTCTGGTCCAGGAAGATTCCACATGCCAAGAACAGCTAAGGCTGTGCACCACAACTACAGAAGTCTGCACACCTGGAGCCCGTGCTCTGCAACATGAAAAGCCACTGCAATGAGTAGCCCTGTTCACCAAAGTAAGAGAAAGCCCGCTCGCAGCAAGGAACACCTGGTGCAGCCAAACATAAATAAATAAAAAGGAGCAAGTCATGATACATACTACAACATGGATGAACCCTGAAAATATTACATTCTATAAAAGAAGCCAGTTGCAAAAGACAACATATTCATATTTATATGGAATGTCTAGAACAGGTAAAGGTACCAAGACAAAGTATTTTAGTGGTTGTGGTGGCCTAGGTCTGGGAGGCAGCAGGGTGGGGGATTCAGAAGGGAAACTGAGGGAGAATGGAGAATAACTGTTATATCAAATGGAGTTTGTTTCTGAAGTGATGAAAATATCCTAAAATTGATTGTGGTAAAAGTTGTACAACTCTGTGAACATACCACAAACCATTGCATTGTATAGCATTTTAGAAAAATTTAACTGCTTAAATTATTTTTTAAACATTTAAAGATAAATTTTATGATATGTAAATTAAATCAATAAAGCATCTTTAAAACCTAATGAGAATTTAGTGCCTTATGTAATTGAAATGAGTTGAATTTCCCAAGATAAGTAGCTTTGATCCAGCAGGCAAAATATCATCACCAATACCTGATTCCATTCTCTTGTGTATGCTTTCTGTAGTGTTGGTTTAACCCTCAGACTCTACCATGTCAGTACCCTAGCAACTCATCTTGTCAGGAAAGAAGAACCATTCAAGACCTCATAACCTCTTCTCGCACGACCCAGAGCAGGATAATGATTTCTCTTAGAAGCCCCAGAAAATGTCTGCTTATGTTTTAACAGTGTCTCATAGATTCTGCTTGAATTATACTTCTGCTCTATGGTGGAGAAAGGAAGCAAATGGTAGCCTTTACGTCAGTCTGATGCCAGCTCCCCAGAGGACATCCCTACCCAAACTGCATGACTCAAGGTTGTATGAGGACAGCTTCTGAAGGGAAATACGGGGCTTTGCTACCAGAAATCATGGAAACTAAAGTTGAGAAGTTAACATAAACCCCAGTAACACAGACCCAGAAAAAAAAAAAAAGGAGTCAGAGTTGTTGTGGAATAAAGAATACAATAAACATTTATTTACTACATGATTTCTCTCATTCGATTCAAGATGGAGATACTCATGTTCATATATGTAGCTGCTGCTGCTGCTGCTAAGTCCCTTCAGTTGTGTCCAACTCTGTGTGACCCCATAGACAGCAGCCACCAGGCTCCTCCATCCCTGGGATTCTCCAGGCAAGAACACTGGAGTGGGTTGCCATTTCCTCTCCAACACATGCATGCACACTAAGTTGCTTCAGTCATGTTCAACTCTATGTGACCCTATGGACAGCAGCCCACCAGCCTCCTCTGGCCACAGGATTCTCTAGGCAAGAATACTGGAGTGGGTTGCCATTTCCTTCTCCACATAAATGTAGCACCTAACACATAACTGGGCCCATAACAGGTTGTCAATCAATTCTAAATGAATAAATGAACAAAAGAGCCAACAACAAATGAGTAAGCAAATCCCACCTATAGCAACCAAAAAAAAAAAGACAGAGAGAGATCCCACATGCCGTAATGAAGATCAAAGATCCAGCGTGTTTCAACTAAGACCCAGTGCAGTCAAATAAAAAAAAAAAAAAAAAGAATGAATAATTGACTCTCTTAGAAAAGAGCCCAGACTCTTTGGATTCCATTTTCTTCTATCTCCCACTGCCCTCTCCTTGGTCAGTCTCCATTAGTCAGGTAAAGCATTCAAGAGATAGAACTGGGGAAAGGAGGACAGAGTTGCAAATCCCCATATGTTGGTCCTAAAAGAGCCTTGGTGATACAAAAAAAAAAAAAAAATCACAATTGAAGACTTCTGTATCATTGGCTACAGAAAGGTTTGAAGAATTTTAGTTGGTTTCAAACTCCAGGTTAACATAAGAGAGATGTTAACACTCTGTCAAAGCCATCTCACTTTCAAAACCAGTATAAACACCAGTTTCAGAGGTTCCTGATTTCCGCATTATCCCACCTACTTCCTAAGGGAAAGTGTTCGTTGCTCAGTTGTGTCTGACTCTTTGGGACCCCATGGATTGTAGCCCATCAGGCTCCTCTTTCCATAGGATTTTCCAGGCCAGAATAGAGGAGTGGGTGGCCATTCCCTTCTCCAAGGGATCTTTCTGACCATGGATCCAAGCCAGATCTCCTGTACTGCAGGCAATTCTCAACCACCACCAGGGAAGCACCATAAGCCAATCCTTAATTAGTTTCTGACCTAGTCAGTAATTTGTAAGTATAGCCAAATACCACCCTAAGAACCAAGTGTATATTCAGTTCAGTTCAGTTCAGTCACTCAGTCGTCTCTGACTCTTTGAGACCCCATGAACTGCAGCACACCAGGCCTCCCTGTCCATCACCAACTCCCGGAGTTCACTCAAATTCACGTCCATCGAGTCGGTGATGCCATCTCATCCTCTGTCATCCCCTTCTCCTCCTGCCCCCAATCCCTCCCAGCATCAGAGTCTTTTCCAATGAGTCAACTCTTCACATGAGGTGGCCAAAGTACTGGAGTTTCAGCTTTAGCATCATTCCTTCCAAAGAAATCCCAGGGCTGATCTCCTTTAGAATGGACTGGTTGGATCTCCTTGCAGTCCAAGGGACTCTCAAGAGTCTTCTCCAACACCACAGTTCAAAAGCATCAATTCTTCCGTGCTCAGCTTTCTTCATAGTCCAACTCTCACATCTGTACATGACTACTGGAAAAACCATAGCCTTGATTAGACAGACCTTTGTTGGCAAAGTAGTGTCTCTGCTTTTCAATATGCTATCTAGGTTGGTCATAACTTTCCTTCCAAAGAGTAAGCATCTTTTAATTTCATGGCTGCAATCACCATCTGCAGTGATTTTGGAGCCCCCAGAAATAAAGTCTGACACTGTTTCCACTGTTTCCCCATCTATTTCCCATCAAGTGATGGGACTGAATGCCATGATCTTCATTTTCTGAATGTTGAGCTTTAAGTCAACTTTTTCACTCTCCTCTTTCACTTTCATCAAGAGGCTTTTTAGTTCCTCTTCATTTTCTGCCATAAGGGTGGTGTCATCTGCATATCTGAGGTTATTGATAGTGTATATTAAACAACATGAAAGACAGATAAAACCGTGTCTATCACCGGGATTCTAATCAAGAGTCTGTATACTTTCAATTTCCATGTTGACCTTCACCTCAAAGATGGAAGATAAATTGGACAGGTATTATTAACCCTGTTTTACAGATTAGGAAATGTAGGCCTAGGAAGTTTTCACCCTATTTTTTTAAATTTGTGACAAAGCAGGGACCAGAGTGACTGCCTTCTGATCCCTTTAAATACGAGATGTTACTGCTAAACAACCACCCCACATGATGAGCTTTGAGATGTTTGCCCTAAACTCACAGTTGCAGTTACAAAAGACCCATCCACACTTTTGCTTCATTAATAACTAAAAATTACTTTGTAAAAATCACGTCAAATATTTCTGTGAGAGAATATTAGACATTCAGTAATTACTGATGGATTCGTTCAATTCAGAAGCAACTCTAAGGTCATGAAACAGACAAAGCCAATTAGTTCCTATCTAACATTCAAATCCACGTCCATGGACCCTGTAACACCTTAATTTAGCCATCCGAGCTAATCCATGGTCTTGGCAGTAAAAAGACACTGAAACATTTATAAATCTACAGGTACACTTTGAGTGAATGTCAAACATTGTATATGATAGATTGGTTTTTTATTCAAGTACTGAGCAAACTTTGTACTTTTTTAAAAAACTATGTTACTAATAATGGAAAATGGATTTACTTAGCTGGGTAGCTTTAATTAGTTTGCTGGTACTCCAAAGACTTTGGGGCAAATGGGATTTTTTTCTAATACCCGTAATGCATACAAGCGTTAAATCAAAGCTGACTCCAGCAAAATCTAATTCTAAAAGCCCTAGAGTAAAATCAAGATAAAATAATTGACACCAAAACCACTACATCAAAATAGAAAGAAGTCTGTGAATAGCCCAATAGCTGTCACCACTATGATTTTCCCAAGAAAGAAAACCAGAGTTTAAGATTTTTCTAACAAATGCCACATTCATTACATTTCCGTTGCGTTTAGCTTGTCCAAAAGGGTTCTCATTTCTAAAGCACATCAACTTACCAATTGTATCATAATAAAGACTAGTGAGAAGGACTTCCTTTGTGGCCCAATGGTTAAGAACCTGCCAGCCAACGCAAGGGACAATGGGTTCAATTCCTGGTACGAGCAGATCCCACATGCCATGGAGCAATGAAGCCCGTGTGCCACAACCAGTGAACGTACACACGTAAAGTCTGTGCTTCACAACAAGAGAAATCACTGCAATTAGAAGCCCGTCTGCTGCAACTAGACAGCAACCCCCGCTCACCACTAGAGAAAGCCCCCTCACAGCAACGAAGCCCTAGAGCAAACAAAAATTAATAATAAGTAAAATAGACCAGTGAGAAACATACAAAAATTGAGACAAATCCTTGATAAAGGAATGACAGATTTTTTTTTTCCTTTGATTGCTATTTAATAAATAAAAAACAAGAACAACTACCAGGCTTAGGAGGAGCAGTGTCTCCACCCTGCAGTAGTACTGGCTACGGACTGAGGACCATTGCCTTGCACTGTCAGCCCCCCACTTACTTGTTTTTTGACTCAGGAGGGTTCTCTCCATTTCACTGGGCCTGAACATCTCTAGCAATAAAATAGATGACAAAGAAAATTATCTACCCTACTTCATATAACAGAAGAACATAGAAAGGATTAAAACAAACATGCAGGTATCAAATTCAGTGAAAGAGAGTTTGGCAAGTTGGACTTTGCCTTTGAAAGCATAAGTAGGCAAAAGTGAGAAGGGAAGAGGGGTTGAACAAATTCCATCAGCCTAGTCAGGCACACTCCTGGGATACCAATAGTGGGCAACACCCAGAGGTGCAAATATTGATGCCCCTTCACCGCTCCCCTGCAGAGACGCAAATACAGAAACACGTCAAATGCCAAGTGGTATTTATAACAGACAAATGACAGTTACATAAAAGCCAAAATTAAGCTTTTAGAGACTAGAGTCGGAATACCTTAGTTCCAGCCCCACTGCCAATTCTAGCCCTCAACTGTGCAGAACTGACCAGTCTCTCAGATACCTGATCTGAAAATTAAGTATTAGTGTTACTAGCACTCCCTCCCCGAGTGGTCTGCATGTCCCTTAGGATCCAGCATGGCCTGGAGAAGGCAGAGGTAGTACTGATTCATAGGATGCCAAGGAAATGTGCTAAATTCTGCTCCAAACATCACATAGAAAGGAAAACTGTCCCAAAGATGCTGTATGTCTCAATTTTATTTTATCTTCTCAAGTCTGTATACTTATCTCCTTATCCTATAATCGTAACCAAGCCATGTTCCAAAGTTAAGAGAACAGAAGAATAGAGGGTGAGCTTTCCTGGGCCTCATCTCCTCGACAATCCATAAACCCAAACAAGAGGTCACTGTATCTAACCATTCCTTGTGTCCCGTAGCCTCAAAATATTTGAAATTCTTATGTATTCTCCCAGGGTTTAGCATCAAACATTCTAAACTTCAGATCCAGGAATATTGGGTCCCTTTCAAAAGGGCCATCAAAATACAGAATGCAGAAGACATTTTAAATCGCTTAAAGAGTCTCCATCAAAGAACATTCAAGGCTGAGGTTCATGTTGAGTTTTGGATGGAAGCAAAGAAAGCAGGAGAGAAAAATTTTTTAAACCTTTAATCCTCCAGTGTGAATATAAAATCTCTTTATGAGACCTTCTTATTAACAATAACCTTAATTTTACATATTTCATACGATTGTGAGGATCAAATTAGATAATGGAGGTAAAAAAGTCCCCTGAACACTATAAAAAATTTTAAACTATTGATTTACATTAATTAGAGAACATAAAAAGCACAGGATATAAGTCACTGAGCATCTTTTTTAGCTGACAAGGAATAAAGTAATGATTCTGTAATTACAGAATTGCTTCTATAATTTCTATCCAGGTACAAACATGCAAATCCTACACTCTGGCTCCAGTAGAAAATAAAGTTCTTCCAGAGAAGATAAGCTGTAAATACATATAGTGAGTTTTTCATCCACAATGATACTATATTACTTATATTCAAACAGAATGATGTCTGATCAACTTGTCAGTGTAAATACGACCACAGACAAAAGATTTAATCCATTTAAGAGAAAAAAAATGGTATTCAAACCTTTGCAGAAGCTCAGATAAAGTATAAAAATTATTTTTACAAAAATATTTCATCAATTCCGTACTGCAAATCATTAAAGTATCCAATGCAAATCCACAGACATATAAGAAGACTGCTATGTGGCCAAATTTGATTTATTCCAGGATTGCAATGTCACTCACCATATTAACAGAATAAAGAAGAAAAACCAGTGATTCTCTCATTAGAAATGTAGAAAACACATTTGATAAAAGTCAATATCCTTAATGGTAAAAAGGAAAAAATTTTTTTAGCAAATTAGAAATAAACTTTCTTAATCAGATACAAGGTATCTGTGGAAGGAAGGGAGGTGGGAATAGAGAGGGGAAGGAAGGGAGGATGGGAAGTAAGGAAGGAAAATGAAATAAACAGGTACTTTGTAAATGAGGACATCTGAATTGCCAACAACATTAGTAAAAGTGTCCAACTTCATTGCTCATCAGGGAAATGCAAATTAATAACTGCTTCCCCCATGGGTCAGTGAGTAAAGAATCAGCCTCCAATGCAGGAGATGCCCGTTCGATCCCTGGGTCAGGAAGATCCCCTGGAGGAGGATGGTAACTTACTCCAGTATTCTTGCCTGAGAATTCCTTGAAGTAACAAAAAGTCAGACATGACAGAGTGACTAACACTTTCACTTTCAGTCATCAAAATCAGACACACTGTAACACAGGTTATTAATTTTCTGGAAATCTTGCAATCTTAAGGAATCATTCAAATATGAGGACAACATCCTCTGGTTCACCAGTTCCTCTAAAAGCTTATTCTAACCTTTCATAGCCCAGGCTTCTCAGAGTTGTTTCACCTTTAACAAAGCTAAGAAATCTGGCACCTGTGGAAGTCTGAATGTCTTTTTACTCAGATTTTCCTCCAGACCTTTAGCAGAAGAGGAGAGAAGACACTGAAAGACCATTAGATCTCAGCATGGGAAGGGACCCCAGAAGTCATTAGTCTAACCTTATTCTGCACACAGGAGGCATCCTGCAGCATCGCAGCAGGAAGTCACTTAGCCTCTGCTTAAAACCTCTTCAAGGTCAGGAAGCTTAAGCAGTCTATTCCAAGAATGAAGAGTCTTCCATGTCTGCAAGTCTGTTTATAAGAAGCTCCCAATCTGCCTCTCTTTAACGCAAACACTTTGTACACGAAAGAACAAACCCTCTCTAAAATAACACTTATTCAAATGTAAGAAGCAGATTATCCTGTCCTGCAGATCATTTCTCTTCTCTACACTAAACATCTCCAGTTCCTCCTGTTCTTCTAACACTAAATTAGACATTGTCATATTGAGAGAATAAAGTTTCTTCTTATTCCTTGAAGCACTCTGGAATCAATTTGATTCAGCTTGTCAGAGATCCAGGTAAAGAAAAAAATCCAGCTATGGAAGATGATCACAGCCAATTATGTGCATAGGCATAGCAGGTTGTTGCTTATTCTGCATGATTTGCAAGGCAGAGATATTTTCTGTGAATAAAACATTTTCCCCATTTGCCTGCCTTGAAACCTGAAGTTCTCATGTAAGTCACAATTTTGCAGTAGACTATGCAGAGTCTAATGAGAGTACTATGAAAAAAAATATATATATGATGGCAAGACCAAATGTGAACATCAATCAAGAAACTAGTTCTTGAGATTAGATAGAAGGCTGGGGAAACAGATCATTAGGTGGGTGCATTAGAGGAGAGTGAGAAAGGCTGAAAGTACCTGTGGAACGAGACAAGCTAAGAGGACAAAGGCCATTGGGATAGGGTGGTCTAGGACAAAGGCCTGAGTGCTGGGGCACCTAGGAACTTGGACTAGTGAAAGTACACACACCTAAAATGAAAATAAAACTGAAAATTGGAAAAGACATGAACAATTTAAACTCTTCTCACAGACCCAGACAATGATACTCCTCCCATCAGAAACTCCATGAACTAGTGGGTGATTCAGAACACCCACCAGGAGCATCTCTCTCTTTCTCTCTCCCCTCCACCATTCCCCTTCATTTCTTATCTGTCCCTGTGTAGGTGACCTACCATGAA
The DNA here is from genome assembly GCF_003369695.1 of Bos indicus x Bos taurus. Classification (NCBI taxonomy): domain Eukaryota; kingdom Metazoa; phylum Chordata; class Mammalia; order Artiodactyla; family Bovidae; genus Bos; species Bos indicus x Bos taurus. The sequence goes on along the minus strand of NC_040103.1, from coordinate 19,998,478 downwards.
CTGTCCCTGATCATGGAAGAAGCCAATGACTGAGAAAGTCACACCAGCCCTAGTCTACATCAGCTGCCCCGAATTCCAAGAGAGCTCGGAGGGGTACTAGGAAACCCCATTTGAGCCTCTGGTCTAAGTTCATCAAACACAGTAAAGTTAAACACATCAGGATCACTGGGGGAAACAGGGCACTGTTAAGCAATTAGTAAAGCTGCGTTTTGATTCCATATGATTCTGATTGTTCTTAACTGGCTATTACTCAAATACACAGCAAAGATGGGTAACTGGTACCCTTAACTTCCAACAACAGAATCAATACATTGATACTTAAGATTAGTTCCTTTACAAGCTACTCCGACCATAAACATCAAAGCAAAAGCTTTCTAGGGACAAACTGTGAATTCAGAGAAGAGACTTTATAAGGCTTCATGGAATTGACTTCACAGGTCATATATATAGATGCATACATGCTCAACGAAGATCATGGCATCCGGTCCCATCACTTCATGGGAAATAGATGGGGAAACAGTGGAAACAGTGTCAGACTTTATTTTGGAGGGCTCCAAAATCACTGCAGATGGTGACTGCAGCCATGAAATTAAAAGACGCTTACTCCTTAGAAGGAAAGTTATGTCCAACCTAGATAGCATATTCAAAAGCAGAGACACTACTTTGCCAACAAAGGTTCGTCTAGTCAAGGCTATGGTTTTTCCAGTGGTCATGTATGGATGTGAGAGTTGGACTGTGAAGAAAGCTGAGCATGGAAGAATTGATGCTTTTGAACTGTGGTGTTGGAGAAGACTCTTGAGAGTCCCTTGGACTGCAAGGAGATCCAACCAGTCCATTCTGAAGGAGATCAGCCCTGGGATTTCTTTGGAAGGAATGATGCTAAAGCTGAAACTCCAGTACTTTGGCCACCTCATGCGAAGAGTTGACTCATTGGAAAAGACTCTGATGCTGGGAGGGATTGGGGGCAGGAGGAGAAGGGGATGACAGAGGATGAGATGGCTGGATGGCATCACCAACTCGATGGATGTGAGTTTGAGTGAAGTTGGTGATGGACAGGGAGGCCTGGCGTGCTGCAATTCATGGGGTCGTAAAGAGTCGGACACGACTGAGCAACTGAACTGAACTGAACTGAACATGCTCAGTCCTTCAGCTGTGTCTGACTCTTTGTGACCTCATGGACTATAACCCATCAGCCTCTTCTGTCCATGGGACTCTCTAGGCAAGAATAGTGGAGTAAGTTGCCATTTCTTCCTCCAGGGGATCTTCCCAACCCAGTGACCAAACTCTGGTCTCCTGAATCTCCTGTGTTGGCAGACAGATTCTTTACCACTGTGCCACCTGAAAAGCCCAAATATAGAGAATGCCTAAAATATTTCTCATGAGGTACGGATATGAGCTATTTCATTTCCTAATAGTTGAGCTATTTCAAATCCTAAAAGATGATGCCGTGAAAGTAATGCACTCAACAAGCCAGCAAATTTGGAATACTCAGCAGTGGCCACAGGACTGGAAAAGGTCAGTTTTCATTCCAATCCCAAAGAAAGGCAATGCCAAAGAATGCTCAAAACTGCACTCATCACATGCTAGTAAAGTAATGCTCAAAATTCTCCAAGCCAGGCTTCAACAGTATGTGAACCGTGAACTTCCAGATGTACGAACTGGATTTAGAAAAGGCAGAGGAACTGGAGATTAAATTGCCAAGCAAGGGAGTTCCAGAAAAACATCTATTTCTGCTTTATTGACTCTGCCAAAGCCTTTGACTGTGGAAAGGCTTTCCACAACAAACTGTGGAAAGTTCTGAAAGAGATGGGAATACCAGACCATCTGACCTGCCTCTTGAAAAATCTGTGTGCAGGTGAGGAAGCAACAGTCAGAACTGGACATGGAACTACAGACTGGTTCCAATTCTGGAAAGGACTGTGTCAAGGATGTTTATTGTCACCCTACTTATTTAACTTATACGCAGAATACATCATGAGACGCTGGGTTAGATGAAGCACAAGCTAGAATCAAGATTTCTGGGAGAAATATCAATAACCTTAGATATGCATATGACACCACCCTTATGGCAGAAAGAGAAGAAGAATTAAAGAGCATCTTGATCAAAATGAAAGAAGAGAGTGAAAATGTTGGCTTAAAACAACACACAGAAAACTAAGATCATGGCATCTGGTCCCATCACTTCATGGTAAATAGATGGGGAAAGAATGGAAACAGTGACACACTTTATTTTAGGGGCTCCAAAACCAATGCAGATGGTGACTGCAGCCATGAGATTAAAAGATGCTTACTCCTTGGAAGGAAAGTTATGACCAACCTAGATAGCATATTAAAAAGCAGAGACATTACTTTGCCAACAAAGGTCAGTCTAGTCAAATCTATGGTTTTTCCAGTAGTCATGTATGAATGTGAGAGTTGGACTATAAAGAAGGGCCAAAAAACTGATGCTTTTGAATTGTGGTGCTGGAGAAGACTCTTGAGAGTCCCTTGGACTACAAGGAGATCCAACCAGTCCATCCTGAAGGAAATCAGTCCTGAATATTCATTGGAAGGACGGATGCTGAAGCTGAAACTCCAATACTTTGGCCACCTGATGGGAATAACTGACTCATGTGAAAAGACTCTGATGCTGGGAAGGATTGACGGCGGGAGGAAAAGGGGACGACAGAGGATGAGATGGCTGGATGGCATCACCGACTCAATGGACATGAGTTTGAGTAAACTCCAGGAGTTGGTGATGGACAGGGAGGCCTGGCGTGCTGCAGCCTATGGGGTTGCAAAGAGTCAGACACCACTGAGTGACTGAATTGAACTGAACTGAACTGATGGATATGAGCCTTGCCATGTGCTCCGTCCTGCCTTACATGCCAATAGGACTAGGTTTCCCATCCCTACCTCTGGTGGAAGTAATGTGTGCTTCAGGGCACTGAATAGTATTTTGTAAGAAACTATACTTTCTAATCTGTTTACATATAAATACATGTAGTTAAAAAAATCTAGTTCTGTTCATCCAACAAATACTTTGATTTGTCACACCCATACCTGGGACCACATGCAACAAATTAAATTAAAAGCAACTATTGATTTAATGTTTGGTTTGGAATCTTCTTCAATCAATGAAGGATTTCTTTAGACATTTCTGTTCTTAAACAGATAATTACACTTCACAATGGGAGACCAATAACCATATCCCTGGGTAATGGATTTTAAATTTTGCAAGATTTATGATTATGTCTTCCTACTTAAAGACATTCAGCTCGGAAGACTGCAAAATTAAGTGTAAATAACAATTATCCATCTTTCATTTCATTGAAAGACATTCAAACCTGAAAAGTAATTGAAAAAGTTTTTCTTTTTTTAAAAAACAATAAAATTGGACCACAAAGGCCATAGAAATTCAAAACTTTCTATATAAGACATTCAAAATCATTTTGTCACAACCCAGAGGACAGTGACCAGATCACAATAAGTACTTATTATGTATTTTACATATTTTTTTAAATTTCTCTTTACAACCTTATATTCTCTAAATGAAAAAAATAAAGACTCAAAGAGGTTATATAACTCTCCATACAACACACCGAGAGTAAGTGAGACGTCAAGATTCAAACTCAGATCTGTCTTATTCCAGAGCTTGCATAACTCCAAGGCATCTTATTCCATTCCTCCCTAACCTAAAGACCTCAGCTACTCACTATCATATCATCCTTACTTTATGGAACTTCTGATCACCCGTAACTATCTCCCTTGTTATCTCATTTGTATTCTGTATTCTCTCAATAGAATAAAACTCTATGAGGGAAGGGATTTTTTTTTAAATCAGGGTCACTCTTCCTCCCCAGTCCCAGCATTTAATATTCACTCAATCAAATGTTTGTTGATTTAATAAATATTCTTGCTCAAAAAAGTAGTCAGGATAGGAAAGATAACCAGAAGCTATTGGTTCCAAGATCAATGCTTATTCTATGGGCATAGTTCCCCATTCACCTGAGACTGGAGAGTTTCCAAAACACTTTTTAAAGCCAGTGGTATCAACATGCTGCTTCAGACCATGCCTTCATAACAACATTCCAACTCTGGCTAAACATGCTCGGTGTACACAAAAACTTTGTATATCTGCTCCCAGAAAGAGCAAATATATAAAGTAGTACAGACTCTGGTCCCCAATCCCAAGAAGTTCACAGTCAAGCTAAAGTTGTGTCCAACTCTTTGTAACCCTATGGACTGTAGCCTGCCAGGCTCCTGTGTCCATGGGATTCTCCAGGCAAGAATACTGGAGTGGGTTGTCATGCTCTCCTCCAGGGCATCTTCCTGACCCAGGGATCCAACCCATCTTATATTTCTCCTGCATTGGCAGACAGGTTCTTTACCATTAGGACCACCTGGGAAGCCTAGAGGGACAGGAAATATGACTTTTAAAAGTAATTCCCACTGCCAAGCAGTCTATTCTAAGTATCCTGTGAGCTGCTGTTTGTGACCAAGTTTCCCTTTCTGTAGCAATTTCAGCTCCAGGGAAACCTAAAGCATGGCTAACGTGAGAAGCAGGGAAGACTCTAATTTGCCAGCTCTGGTATCTCTAGCACCTGCTGTTAATCACACACCTGGAGTCAGGCATGATTGAGTGGCTCGATCATTGACCATTTCAATTGCTGTCTTAGCAGATCACCGTCCCAGTTGAATATCTAGGGACCACACTCATCAAAAGCATAATTTGGGCAGAACATGGCTGTTTTTCCAAAGCTGGAGGGATAGCATCAGCAAGAAAAATCAGTAGCATTTTTTAAAAGGAACTTGGTTGACTCTGAGGATAATGGATAATGATTTTTATTTTTATCATTAAAAAGAAATTATCAGTTCCTCAGGTGTGATTTCAAAGTACTGGGATATATATACTATACTGGGATATAAGTATATTACTATCTGAAAGTGAAAGTGTTAGTCACTCAGTTGTGTCCAGCTCTTTGCAACCCCATGGGCTGTAGTCCACCAAGCTCCTCTGTCCATGAAATTCTCCAGGCAAGAATACTGGAGTGTGTAGCCATTCCCCTGTCCAGGGGATCTTCCTGACCCAGGGGTCAAACCTAGGTCTCCCACACTGCAGGCAGATTCTTTACCGTCTGAGCCACCAGGGAAGCCCTCTACTACTATTTATAAAATAGATAAACAACAAGGGTCTACTGTACAGCACAGGGAATTATATTCAATATCTTAATAAACTATAATGGAAAAGAATCTGAAATATATATACATTATATATATATATATATGAATCACTTTGCTATATATCTGAAAATAACACAACAATGCAAAATCAATATATTTCAATTTTTTTTTTAAAGTACTGAGTAGGGATTTCCCTGGCAGTCCAGTGGTTAGGACTCTGTGCTTTCACTGCTGAGGGCCCCGTTCAATCCCTGGTCAAAGAACTAAGATCCCACGAGGCATTCAGCATGGCGGGAAAAAAAAAAGAAATTTTTTTAAAAGGTACTAGGTATTTAATTTTGACCACCATTAAAAAAAAGAAAGAAACAAGGCACTAACCAAGAATTCATCAACTACCACTCCAGTACGATAAGAGCATTCCCAAACCATCCTTTTCTAGATCACTGAGTCATTTGCTGCTGCTAAGTCACGGCAGTCATGTCCAACTCTGTGTGACCCCATAGACGGCAGCCCACCAGGCTCTCCCGTCCCTGGGATTCTCCAGGCAAGAACACTGGAGTGCGTTGCCATTTCCTTCTCCAATGCATGAAAGTGAAAAGTGAAAGTGAAGTCGCTCAGTCGTGTCCGACTCTTAGCGACCCCACGGACCCCAAGAGTACTGGAGTGGGGTGCCATTGCATTTAAGTGATGTCAATTCCACCCCTCAGCCTCAATGACAGACTCAGGCTAAGCTAATCAGAGCCCTCTACCAGTACATTTCTCCTGGAGCAAAGGGGAAGAACCCTCCTTCTTGCTTGGACTGTGAGGTGCAGTATGTGGCCCAGAGGTTCCTGTAACCATGAGGATGAGTCTGACCAAATGAAGCCAACAAACAGAGAGTGTCTGGAATAGGAGATGGGGAGTCAACTCCCCAGTCCCATTCACAGAAGTTTCCAGTGCCACCTCTCTCTGTAGTTCTTATGTGAGTGACCCAAGATCCTTCCAACAATTCCTTCCTCCCCTCCTCACTTTTTTTCTTTTAGTTACACTTGAGTTTATGTCACTAGCAATATAAAGATTACTAATTACTACAGAAATGAATATCAAATGTAGCCTGGGCTTAGTAGGACACAACTTCAGCTTGACTGTGAATTCCTTGGGACTGGGGATCAGAGTCTATACTTCTTTGTATACTTGCTTTTTCTGGGACAGTTTTGTGTACTTAGTTGATAAGAGGTAGAGGAAGTGAGAATCACACCACTCCCTTGCTGGAAAGACAGGAACTCTTCTTACATGAAAGCAAAGTAGATACTAATTATTATCTGCTATATATTGACAGACAGACAATGATATTTTGGTGGCTTGGTAGAAAAGCACCAATAAGATTCAGCCATAAAAATGAATGAAATTTTGCCATTTGCAACAACATGGACAGACCTGGAGGGTACTGCGCTTTAGTGAAATAAGTTTGGTAGAGAAAGACAAATACCATATGATATCACTTATATGTGGAATCTAAAAAATGAATGAATATAACAAAACAGAAACAGACTCACAGATATACAGAACAAACTAGTGGTTACTAGTGAGGAAGAGGGCAAGATAGGGGTAGGGGATTAAGAGGTACACACTACCATATGTATAAAATAAATGACTAACAAGCATATATGTTACAGCACAGGGAATGGAGCCAGCATTTTATAATAACCTCAAATGGATAAAATCTATAAACTAAAATTCCTAATTTTTTAATGTAAAAAAATTTATATCTATAAAATATTGAATCACTATTATATATACCTTAAACTAATATAATATTATAAATCAACATAAATGAAGTATACTTCAATTTAAAAAACTTTCAAATTAGAATGTATCCATAGAATATTGTCAGGAGGTTAAGAGATGTAACAGTGACTTCATTTATATTTGTACCAGAAAAAGGACTGATAAAACAATTAGTTTAATAAATGAAAGGGAAAAAAAGAAAGAAACAAGAGCACACTGAATATTTCTTATGGCCTTTGGTAAGGTCCCTTAAAAGGAAAATAAGCCTTAATCCAAGCTGACATTTCTTAAAATGGATAGGAAATAAAAAGATAGCTATATAGCGTTGTTAAAACAGAGGCCCTTTCTGCATGTAGCTACTGATCCAAAGCTTCTAAAGATCTGAAATCCATGCTGCCTGCAAAACTGTTAGAGATGAATTTTCTATCTTATGGTGAAGTGATTTCACCAAGGAGAAGGGATACCCAGGAGCAACCTAGAAATGGGAAAAGCCTGACCACCCATTCTGCTGTGCACTTGCCCCTAAGAAAGAGTAGCAATTTTTCCCATCATAAAGTGAAAATGATTGGGAAGCAACCAGGGACCAGAAGGCAGTCAAGCTTTATTTACCATTTCAGCCTAAAGCTTCAGTTGCCCTGAGGCAGGGGCTAAGGGAGAAGTTATTAAACAGAGGCCACTGGAGGATTGTCAAAGTCCTACAGGTGTGTTTCTAGAAGACATAAATTTCAAAGGTGGAGTCTAGAGCCAAATATTAGGACTCAACAAGATTTCTGGTTAGTTATAAACTAACAGAGTCCATCAGAGTGAACTCAATGTTGATAGCCAACTAGCTTATTTAAATGGTACTTTTCTATAAGTATTCTTAAATTAGAAACCTGCAATGCTCCATCTCTAAGGAAATTCCTGGGTCTTCCTATATTAATGATTGCAACTGGGCTTTTGTAAGAATATAGACTTGCATGAGCTGTCCTCTTGTCTACTGTGGCCATGAAGGGAAATGACCAAGGCAAAGCTTCCTGAGAACAGAATGCCAAGCACCTAACAGTAGCCAAGAGTCTGAGTCAAAATGCATATGCCTAATTATCCTCCAATTTAAAATAAAATTAAATTTTAAAAATGGATATGTCTTACAGCAGCAAAGGAAACAACAAACAAAATGAAATGACAACCCATAGATCGGGAAAAAATATTTGCAAATAATGTGACCAGTAAGAGATTAGTCTCCAAAATTTACAAACAGCCCATGACATTTAACATCATCAAAACAAACAACCCACTCAAAAAATGGGCAAAGACCTAAATATACATTTCTCCAAAGAAGATATACAGATGGCCAAAAGGCACAGGAAACGATGTTCAACTGCTAATTATTAGAGAAATGCAAATCAAGACTACAATGAGAGTTCACCTCACACCAACCAGAATGGCTATTATCAAAAAATCCACAAACAATAAATGCTGTAGAGGGTGTGGAGAGAAGTGAACCCTCCTACACTGTTGATGGGGTGTATATTGATACAGCCACTACAGAGAACAGTATCAGTTCAGTTCAGTTCAGTCGCTCAGTTGTGTCCGACTCTTTGCGACCCCCTGTCCATCACCAACTCCCAGAGTTCACTCAGACTCATGTCCATCAAGTCAGTGATGCCATCCAACCATCTCATCCTCTGTCGTCCCCTTCTCCTCTTGCCCCCAGTCCCTCCCAGCATCAGAATCTTTTCCAATGAGTCAACTCTTTGCATGAGGTGGCCAAAGTACTGGAGTTTCAGCTTTAGCATCATTCCTTCCAAAGAAATCCCAGGGCTGATCTCCTTCAGAATGGACTGGTTGGATCTCCTTGCAGTCCAAGGGACTCTCAAGAGTCTTCTTCAACACCACAGTTCAAAAGAATCAATTCTTTGGCGCTCAGCTTTCTTCACAATCCAACTCTCACATCTATACATGACTACTGGAAAAACCATAGCCTTGACTAGATGGAGAACAGTATGGAGGTTCCTTAAAAAACTAAAAACAGAGCTAACATATGATGCTGCAGTCCCACTCCTAGGCAAATTCCAAAGAAAAACATGATCCAAAAGGATACATGCACCCCCAGTGTTCACTGAAGCACTTTTAACAATAGCCGAGACATGGAAGCAACCTCAATGTCCATGGACGAAAGAATGGATAAAAAAGGATATGGTACATACGTACAATGTAATATTACTGAGCCATTAAAAAGGAATGAAATAATGCCATTTGCAGCAACATGGATGGACCTTAAGAGTGTCATACTGAGTGAAGTCAAACAGAGAGGGAAATACATAACATGACATCCCTTATCAGCTGAATCTAAAAAGAAATGATACAAATGAACTTTCCTACAAAACAAAGAGACTCACAGACTTAGAAAATGAACTTAAGGTTGCCTGGGGGGAAGGATGTGGGGATGGCATAGTTAGGGAGTGTGGGATCACCTATACACATTGCTATATTTAAAACAGACAACCAACAAGTTCCATATGGCACAGGGAAGTCTGCTCAATGTTATGTGGCATGGGAGGGGAGTTTGGGGGAGAATGGATACATGTTTACGTTTGGCTGAATTCCTTTGCTGTTCACCTGAAGCTATCACAACATTGTTTATTAATTGGCCAATACAAAATAAAACGCTTTTTACAAAAATGTATATGCCTCACCAGTCCTCTAGAATGGAGTCTGGCATACCCTCTGCAGATGTGCCACGTGTGTTGCTTATGTTTCTCCCTCATTTCCAAACCCGAATTCTTATTGTGGCTACTTTTTCCCGCACTATCTTAGATGGGTCAGAAATGGTTAAATTAGGCCCAGTACCCAGGGTTCAGAATCTTGAGGTGCCATGTCTCCCAAATATCCTGAGCTTATTAGTAAATGCAGTAGTTGGTGATACTTTTAAATACCTCTCTGAAAGAGTTGGTGTGGGGAATATATTTGGGGTTATATGTGAATTTGCTGCTTTATACAGCAGTAATAGTGGAATTTCATATACAGAAAGACGAGTGTTGTGGATGTATATACAGTAGACAGCCACAGGAAAAATGCTAAGGGGTCAATCACAAACACAACATTCCCAACCACAGAAACTGATCCAAGATGGAACCCAAGTCGGATCCACCAAAGTTATTGGCTAGGTTCTTTCTTTTTTTTTAATATAAATTTATTTATTTTAATTGGAGGCTAATTGCTTTTACCAATTGGTTTTACCACACATCGACATGAATCCACCACGAGTGTACACATGTTTCCCATCCTGAACCCCCCTCCCATCTCCCTCTCCGTACTATCCCTCTGGGTCATCCCAGTGCACCAGCCCTGAGCATCCTGTATCATGCATCGAACCTGGACTGGCGATTCATTTCACATATGATAATATACATGTTTCAATGCCATTCTCCCAAATCATCCCACCCTCGCCCTCTCCCACAGAGTCCAAAAGACTGTTCAATACATCTGTGCCTCTCTTGCTATCTTGCATACAAGGTTATCGTTACCATCTTTCTAAATTCCATATATATGTGTTATTATACTGTATTGGTGTTTTTCTTTCTGGCTTACTTCACTCTGTATAATAAGCTCCAGTTTCATCCACTTCATTAGAACTGATTCAAATGTATTTTTTTTAATGGCTGAGTAATACTCCATTGTGTATATGTACCACAGCTTTCTTATCCATTTGTCTGCTGATGGACATCTAGGTTGCTTCCATGTCCTGGCTATTATAAACAGTGCAGTGATGAACATTGGGGTACACGTGTCTCTTTCAATTCTGGTTTCCTCAGTGTGTATGCCCAGCAGTGGGATTGCTGGGTCATATGGCAGTTCTATTTCCAGTTTTTTAAGGAATCTCCACACTGTTCTCCATAGTGGCTGTACTAGTTTGCATTCCCACCAACAGTGTAAGAGGGTTCCCTTTTCTCCACACCCTCTCCAGCATTTATTGCTTGTAGACTTTTGGATCGCAGCCATTCTGACTGGCGTGAAATGGTACCTCATTGTGGTTTTGATTTGCATTTCTCTGATAATGAGTGATGTTGAACATCTTTTCATGTGTTTGTTAGCCATCTGTATGTCTTCTTTGGAGAAATGTCTGTTTAGTTCTTTGGTAGGTTCTTTCTATTATGGGAAATGTTTTTCTTTTTTCTTTGGTTATATTCAAGAAGAGCATGATCTCAAAGCTACCAGAAGACAAGGTCCCCAGTACCCACTAAGCACCTTTGGGCAAGAAAGACAAATGTTCATTTCAGTTCAGTGGCTCAGTCGTGTCTGACTCTTTGCGACCCCATGGACTACAACACGCCAGGCTTCCCTCTCCATCACCAACTTTCAGAGCTTGCTCAATCTCATGTCCATCAAGTCGGTGATGCCATCCAACCATCTCATCCTCTGTCATCCCCTTCTCCTCCTGCCTTCATTCTTTCCCAATATCAGGGTCTTTCCCAGTGAGTCAGTTCTTCACATCAGGTGGCCAAAGTATTGGAGTTTAAGCTTCAGAATCAGTCCTTCCAATGAATACTCAGGACTGATTTCTTTTAGGTGACTGGTTGGATCTCCTTGCAGTCCAAGGGACTTTCAAGAGTCTTCTCCAACACTACAATTCAAAAGCACCAATTTTTGGTGGTCAGCTTTCTTTATAGTCCAACTCTCACAGCCATACATGATCATAGAAAAGCTATGGAAAAACCATAGCTTTGACCAGACAGATCTTTGTCAGCAAAGTAATGCCTCTGTTTTTTAATATTCCATCTAGATTGGTCATAGCTTTTCTTACAAGGAGCAAGCATCTTTTAATTTCATGGCTGCAGTGACCATCTGCAGTGATTTGGGAGCCAAAAAAACAAAGTCTGTCACTGTTTCCATTGTTTCCCCATCTATTTGCCATGAAGTGATGGGACCAGATGCCATGATCTTAGTTTTCTAGTTTTCTGAATGTTGAGTTTTAAGCCAACTTTTTCACTCTCCTCTTTCATTTTCATCGAGAGGCGCTTTAGTTCTTCTTTGCTTTCTGCCATAAGGGTGGTGTCATCTGCATATTTGAGGTTATTGATATTTCTCCTGGCAATCTTGATTTCAGCTTCTGCTTCATCCAGCCCAGCATTTTGCATGATGTATTCTGCATATAAGTTAAATAATCAGGGTAACAATATACAGCTTTGATGTACTCCTTTTCTGATTTGGAAACAGTCTGTTGTTCCATGTCCAGTTCTAACTGTTGCTTCCTCACCTGCATACAGATTTCTCCAGAGGCAGGTCAGGTGGTCTGGTATTCCCATGTCTTTCAGAATTTTCCATTGTTTGTTGTGATCCACACAGTCAAGGGCTTTGGGATAGTCAATAAAACAGAAGTAGATGTTTTTCTGGAACTCTCTTGCTTTTTCAGTGATCCAACGGATGTTGGCAATTTGATCTCTGGTTCCTCTGAGAACCAGAGAAATGTACCTCCTCCTCCCTCAAATCATTTTCTTGACTCTCATTAGAAAAGACACTTGACTGCCATCTGCTGGAAATCTGCCATAATAAAACATACCAATCTGATTTCTAAGGCATGATTACTGACCCTTAGATGGAACACAATTGTACACTGCACACAATACATGGCAGCCCTACTGACAGCCATGTCCTCAGCTCCAAACTCTTTGTAATATATTCCTTTTCTCTTATGCTAGTAGCTACTTCAAACTCATTTTTTATTCCTTACAACCAGGAGAGTCCTAGAAAACATACCCGGTTTCACTCATTATCTAGCCACACGCACTCACTTAACTAAGTCATTTGGCCTCTGTGAGCCCAAGATTCTTCAGCTATAAGCTGGGCAATGATTGAAAGAGAAGCATGTGAGATAAGCACGTGCGAAAGGGCTTAGAAAGCACAATATGCCAAAAGAGTATTGAAAATAAGAAAATGAGGGACTTTCCTAGCCGTCGGTTAGGACTCTGTGCTTCCACTGCAGGGAGTACAGGCTCAGTCCCTGGCCCAGGAACTAAGACCCCACGTGCCACGTGGCCAAAGAAAGAAAGAAAACAAGTCAATGATGCTGACAATTCGGACAGAGCAAAAGAAGATGCAAAATCTACTCCCATTACTTTTCTGCTTCCCTATCTTTCTTCACAGCATAGCGGAGAATCTTTTTAAATGCAGAAAGAAAGAAAAAGACACAGAGTAGAACTTCACTAATTGAAGATGGAATCAATAGGCACAGCTGAAGCATTGATTTGTGACCCTCTGAACTAGAGCTCAGGAGTCCATCCTGCCTTCTTCCAACAGAAAGAATTAAAGGCAGATCATTGTGGCACACGTACGGTCTGTAGCCAGGAAAATTAGTCCCCACCCCAAATCAATAAATTAAAAGACAAACCCTGAGACATCTTGTTTCCATCCTCATAGTGAGTTTAATCAGCTAATTACTACAGGAGGTCCTGGGCATCTCAACAAGTTGATGCAAAACACCAATCACTCTCAAAAACAAAAGATAAATACAATTAGCCGTTGTTACTAACCCAGTCCAAAGTCTATGCTCAACAAAGACTTTTAGTGAAGACAAAAACCATCAGCTATCAGGTTGAAAATACAGAGCTCAATACAGGGTATAATCTACTAATTTTCTGATTAATGGACATAAGCAGGAACCAGTATGTCACTGTATTTTGAAACACCGGACTATACTCTTTCATCAGAATGACTCAATATATTTCATCCTGACCTTTTCCTTATTTTTTCCATATCTTACCTAATTCATTTGAGCTTGGCAGGTCAATTTATTTGCTGGCATTTCTTCACTGAGTCTCCATATTTACAAAGCACTGCACTAGACAATTTAGATCCTATAAACACGAATAAAGACATGGCCTCTGCCTTCACAAAATTTGAAGCCTAAATTGGGGGAAAAAAACAGGCACATATGCAAGTCAAATCTGGTTAATTCATTCACTCATTTAATCATTCAACAGATACTCATTCAAACATAGGTGCAGAAGAAAAAATAAGACAAACATGGTCCCTACCTAACAGAGGTTACAGTCTTCACTGGAAGAGAAACAGTAAATACATTTAATCCCAGCCTATAATAAGGGCTCTAAAGGAAAACCACAGGTTGCCTAGAGTACACATTTTTTTCCTGAGAAAGTCACATTTAAGATAAAGACCTGAAGGATAAGTGCCAGTTGTCCAGGTGAGGAGAAGGCAGTAGAATGAGTCAGCTAAATGGGAAAGCACATATGAAAAAAAACTACAGTGGAAGAGAACTTAGAACACGAGAACTCACTGAAAGGATACCAAAGTGGTGAGAGCACAGTGACAGAGAGAACAGGTCACAGGCAACTGCAGAGCTGGACAAGGGCCAGGTCATGCTATTTGCCACGTTAAGGATCTTATGCTAATAGCAGTGAGAAGCCATTCAAGGATTTTAAGAAGAGGACTATTTTAATCATACTTGCATTTCTTAAGATCAGTCTGACTGCTTATGTCAAAAGTGAATTAAACATCTGTATGTCTTCTTTGGAGAAATGTCTGCTTAGGTCTTTTTCCCACTTTTTGATTGGGTTGTTTGTTTTTCTGGTATTGAGTTGTATGAGCTGCTTGTATATTTTGGAAATTAATCCTTTGTCAGTTGTTTCATTTGCTATTATTTTCTCCCATTATGAGGGATGTCTTTTCACCTTGCTTATAGTTTCCTTTGCTATGCAAAAGCTTTTAAGTTTAATCAAGTCCCATTTGTTTACTTTTGTTCTTATTTCCCTTACTCTAGCAGGTGGGTCATAGAGGATCTTGCTTTGATCTATGTCATCAAGTGTTCTGCCTATGTTTTCCTCTAAGAGTTTTATAGTTTCTGGTCTTACATTTAGGTCTTTAATCCATTTTAAGTTTATCTTTGTGTATAGTGTCCAAAGAAAACATACAGATGGCTAACAAACACATGAAAAGATGCTCAACATCGCTCATTATTAAAGAAATGCAAATCAAAACCACTATGGGATATCACCTCACACCGGTCAGAATGGCCATCATCAAAAAGTCTACAAACAATAAATGCTGGAGAGGGTGTGGAGAAAAGGGAACACTCATGCACTGTTGGTAGGAATGTAAATTGATACAGCCACTATGGAAGACGGTATGAAGATTCCTTAAAAAACTAGGAATAAAACCACCATATGACCCAACAATCCCACTCCTAGGCATATACCCTGAGGAAACCAAAATTGAAAGAGATACATGTATCCCATTGTTCATTGCAGTGTTATTTACAATAGCTAGAACATGGAAGCAACCTAGATGTCCATCAACAGATGAATGGATAAAGAAGTTGTGGTATATATACACAATTACTCAGCCATAAAAAGGAACACATTTGAGTCAGTTCTAATGAGGTGGATGAACTTAGAACCTATTATACAAATTAAAGTGAGTCAGAAAGAGAAAGATAAATATCATTGCTGCTGCTGCTAAGTCACTTCAGTCGTGTCCGACTCTGTGCGACCCCATGGACTGCAGCCCACCAGGCTCCTCCGTCCATGGGATTCTCAAGGCAAGAACACTGGAGTGGGCTGCCATTTCCTTCTCCAATGCATGAAAGTGAAAAGTGAAAGTGAAGTCGCTCAGTCGTGTCCGACTCTTCGAGACCCCATGGACTGCAGCCTACCAGGCTCCTCCATCCATGGGATTTTCCAGGCAAGAGTACTGGAGTGGGGTGCCATTGCCTTCTCCTGATAAATACCATATTCTAACACATATATACAGAATCTAGAAAAATGGTACTGAAGAATTCATTTACAAGGCAACAGTGGAGAATCAGACATAGAGAATAGACTTATGGACATGGGGAGAGGGGAGGAGAGGGTGAGACATATGGAAAGAGTAACATGGAAATTTACATTGCCATGTGTAAAATAGATAGCCAATGGGAATTTGTTGTATGACTCAGGAAACTCAAACAGGGCTCTGTATCAACCTAGAGGGGTGGGATGGGGAGGGAGATGGGAGGGAGTTCCAAAAGGGAGTGGATATATGTATACCTATGGCTGACTCATGTTGAGGTTTGATGGAAAACAGCAAAATTCTGTAAAGCAATTATCCTTCAATAGAAAATAAATTTTTAAAAAGTGAATTAGAGGATGACAAGAGTGGCAGAGCTATTTCAAATCCTAAAAGATAATGCTGTTAAAGTACTGCACTCAGTATGCCAGCAAATTTGGAAAATTCAACAGTGGCCACAGAACTGGAAAAGGTCAGTTTTCATTTCAATCCCAAAGAAAGGCAATGCCAAAGAATGTTCAAATTGCCATACAACTGCACTCATTTCACATGCTAGCGAGATTATGCTCAAAATCCTTCAAGTTAGGCTTCAGCAGTATGTGAACTGAGAAATTCCAAATGTACAAGCTGGATTTAGAAAAGGCAGAGGAACCAGAGATCAAATTGCTAACATATGCTAGATCATATAAAAAGCAAGAAAATTCCAAAAAAACTATTTCTGCTTCATTGGCTATGCTAAAACCTTTGACTGTGTGGATCACAACAAACTGTAGAAAATTCTTCAAGAGATGAGAATACCAGAACACCTTATCTGCCTCCTGAGAAACTTGCATGCAGGATAAGAAGAAACAGTTAGAACTGGACACAGAACAACAGACTGGTTCAAAACTGGGAAAGAAGTACATCAAGGCTGTATATTATCACCCTGTTTATTTAATTTATATGCAGAGTACATCACACAAAATGGTGGCCTGGATGACTCACAAGCTAGAATCAAGATTGCCAGGAGAAATATCAACAACCTCAGATATGCAGATGATATCACTTTAATGGTAGAAAGTGAAGAGGAACTAAAGAGGGTCTTGAGGAAAGTGAAAGAGGAGAGTGAAAAAGCTGGCTTAAAACTCAGCATTCAAGAATCGAAGATGGCATTTGGTCCCATCACTTCATGGCAAATAGATGGGGAAAAAGTGGAAACAGAATCAGATTTCATTTTCTTGGGCTCCAAAATCACTGCAGATGGTGACTGCAGCCATGAAATTAAAAGACGTTTGCTCCTTGGAAAAATAGCTATGAGAAACCTAGACAGTGTATTAAAAAGCAGAGACATTATTTTGCTGACAAAGGTCCATACAGCCAAAGTTATGGTTTTCCCAGTAGTCATGTTTGGATGTGAGAGTTGGACTATAAAGAAGTCTGAGTGTTGCAGAATTGATGCTTTCGAACTGTGGTGCTAGAGAAGACTCGAGAGCATCTTGGACAGCAAGGAGATCAGACCAGTCAATCCTAAAGGAAATCAACCCTGAATATTCATTGGAAGGACTGATACTGAAGCTCCAATACTTTGGCCACCTGATGTGAAGAGTCAACTCAATGGAAAAGACTCTGATGCTGGAAAAGACTGAGGGCAAGGGGAGAAGCGGGCGACAGAGGATGAGACGGTTGGATGGCATCACTGATTCAATGGACATGAGTTGGAGTAAACTCAGGGAGATAGTGAAGGAACTTGGAAGCCTGGCATGCTACAGTTCATGGGATCGCAAAGAGTTGGACTCAACTTAGCAACTGAACAGCAAAAACAAGAGTTGCTTTAGGAAACCAGTGGATAGCAGTGTGCCAAACTATAAATACACAGCTGTAGTTGGCCAGGTCACATAAGCAGCCACCATCTCATGGTCAGCACTTATCACTCCACATCCTCAACCCCTTAGGTTAGAGGGAAAAGCCCTTTAAGCATCCTACAATGAAACTCAGCACACACTTTCCCATAGAAACAATGCTATAAAGGGCAGTTGGGCTTCATGGTTTAACGAATACTTTTTTCATGGTGACTTTGCTTTTCTTCTTGAGTAGTTTTATAATTAGAAGGGACCTAGAGACTTCAAAAGATTCCTTGAAAAAGGCTATGAAGATAATGAAAGGTTTTGAACATTAGTTTTGTGGTACTCTTGCCTAAGAGAAGCTAAATTATCTTCAGAAAATAAATATATATAGGAAGTACAGGTTCATTTTTGAAATGTCAAACTCTTATCCATGCTTGGGAAGTCACTGAAGCTACAAGGTGCTGGAAGAGACAGGAAGGGGTGGGATCCAGCGTGTGGATGGAGATGTCAGCCTTAGGGTGAGCTGCTGTTACCCTGGACAGCACCTTAATCCAAAGCAGACTCCGATTGGGTACACACCGTGACTCACGGTACTAGAGGATACGTGACTCACGGTACTCATGACTAGAGGATAGGCGAGACTTTGTTCTCCAAGTCTCCTTGTCTGGGCCTTCTTAGGGAGTGAACAATCCATACAAAATGCAACATTCTTGGCCTTGGAAAGAAGGCAAAATGGCATGTTCTATGAGATGAAGAAGAAGCAAAAGATGAGCAGTCTATGGCCCAGCGGCTCAGAGCAGGGCTGGAGAACCACTGCGTGGTTTTGAATCCTGGTTCACTAGCTGTGTAACTGTGGCTAAGTTCCTTGATCTATCTGTTCCTTGATTTTATCATCTAGAAAATGGAGGAAATAATCATACCTACCTCCAAGATTTCTTCTAAGAATTGACAATATTTGGTACACAGTAACAACCGTTTCAAAAAACTAAGATCATGGCATCTGGTCCCATTACTTCATGAGAAATAGAAGGGGAAAAAGTAGAAGCAGTGACAGATTTTCTTTCCTTGGACTTCAAAATCACTGCAAATGGTGACTGCAGCCATGAAATTAAAAGACACTTGCTCCTCAGAAGGAAAGCTATGACAAACCTGAACAGCTTATTAAAAAGCAAAGACATCACTTTGCCAACAAAGGTTCGTCTAGTCAAAGCTATGGTTTTTCCAGTGGTCATGTATGGACGTGAGAGCTGGACCATAAAGAAGGCTGAGTGCTAAAGAATTGATGCTTCAAATTGTGGTGCTGGAGAGCATTCTTGAGAGCCTCTTGACAGCAAGGAAATCAAACCAGCCAATCCTAAAGGAAATCAACCCTGAATATTCATTGGAAGGACTGATGCTAAAGCAGAAGCTACAACATTTTGGCCACCTGATGTGAAGACCCAACTCATTGGAAAAGACCCTGATGCTGGGAAAGATTGAAGGCAAAAGAAGAGGGCGACAGAGGATGAGATGATTCGATAGCATCACTGACTCAATGAACAAGAACTTGAGGAAACTCCGGGAGATAGTGGAGGACAGGGAGGCCTGGTGTGCTGAAGTCCATGGGGTCGCAAAGAGTTGGACAGGACTGAGTGACTGAACAACAACAACAATAACCATTTACATGAGGCTTAACTGAATGAAATAAAATTCATAAAGAGAATGGAGATGTTTTCTGTATATAAAGCAAGGCCATTTGCTACAAAGCAACCAAGCACTGAAGAAAACTTCCACAGAAAACTAAAAATGGTTACAGGACCATCTTGGAAAGGATGATGGTGTTAGTACAAAAACTGGCACCACCTCTAATTACTCCTTGTCTGAAAGACATAAAAGGTATTCTTCACTTTCCATGATGTTCTGCCTATTACGCTATTGTTTGCTCAGAAGTATCTCCAGCTGCCGTTGCTACAAGGAAAGCTGAATTCAGTAGGCAGCCAAATTTATAGCAAATTCACTGTTCCCCCTCTCCTGAACTCACCTGAATTCATGCTGAACACAGAAGAATAATTCTTGCCTCCCCAGATGGCAAACAGATTCATGCTCTTTTTAAAATGCTCATCGTACTCAAATATGTTTCTCAGCAGGAAGTGTTCTACCTGCTGCTGGAATACTCAGAGGATTAAAGAAGATTGTAGGCATACACTAATGGCTACATTTACTCAACAGTTATGGGAGAAATGAATATTTCAACACAAAACAACACTTCCACTTTCTCATTACCAATTCAATTATTTCCACACCAAACTACATTCCCCACTAGGAAATATGACTACATTATCCTCACTGATCTATGTCAACAATTAAGAAAGGGCTAGGCAACAGGCAAACACACATACCCATCCTTATTTAAGCCACCCTCATCTGCCTTTTAGCACCAGTGTGTTCATCACTCAATCATGTCTGACTCTTTGCAACCCCATGGACTGCAGGCCACCAGGCTCTTCAGTCCATGGAATTCTCCAGGCAAGAATACTGGAGTGGGTTGCCATTTCCTTCTCCAGGGAATCTTCCCATTGGATTCTTTACCATCTGAGCCACCAGGGAAGCCCATGCTCATCTGCCTTTTAGCACAAAGGCAGCTAAAAAACTAAAGCCCTGGCTGCCAATACAATCTGCAATGACCTAAACCCTCCACAAGACACTGCTGATGTTCATACCAGCAAACACATGGTCCAGTAAAAACTAATCACTGAGCCCGACTCAAGCCAATGACACAGTCTGTGGTACTTAGTTTGCATACTTGCATTGTCTTCCCTACAAACAGGGCCCTTATTTTTCATCTCCACATTCATGTCAAACTTACGATTCAGATTCTAGGAGTAGAAATAGGTTCAGGAGTGAAGTTTAATACAAACCACTTGAAGGATCTAATAGTCAAGTTTCCACAGAGAAAGTATAAAGCACTGTAGGTATTTTGAGTACAAAGGGATTTAATGCAGGGAATTCAAAGTTTATAGAACTGATGGAAGGGCTAAGGAAGGAGGTTCTAAGATGGGCCTTCAGAAATGACTCTCAGAACAATATAAAATTGATCCACCACTGAGGCTGCCACTGGAGAGAGACATACAAAATCACATCCCTGTGCCTGGAACCCTAGAATCAAGGAGCAGAATAAAGAATCCATTGAAACCATCACTGCCTCTTGATATCAAGACTAGACACTGGAAAGCTTGTGTCTGCACAAGCTGCTGCTGCTCATATTTCCCCTTCCTTGCTTGCCAGAGAAACAGACAAAAGGACCAAGAGAATGGTCTCCACCATCCTCCCACCTTCCATATTTTTGTCCATCCAGTTGGAAAAATCTATTTCACATCCAGAGCCATAATTGTTAAAAGCTATTGAAAATCCACTATTTTTAGCCTTCTAGTATCTCCACAAAGGAAGGTTAACTAAAAATGGAGGTTGCATAACTCCATCAACTGAATCTACCAAATGACTGCTACAAACTTCCCAAGATAAAAGACTTCCCTGGTGGTCCAGTGGTTAAGAATCCACCTTGCTATGCAGGGGACTCAGGTTTGATCCTCGGTCAGAGAACTAAGACCCCACATACTGCAAAGCAACTAGGCCCACATGCCACAACTACTGAGCCTGTACACCACAATGAAAGATCTCACATGAAGCAACAAAGATCCTTTGTGTTGCAATTAAGTCCCAATCCAGCCAAATAAATAGATGAATATATATTCTTTTAAACTTCCCCAGGTATGTTCACTGCTCTAGTGCTAAAATACATGGAGAACTATAATTAGAGAATATTCCTCCAGATTAAGCCTTAACCTCAGTTCAATTCAGTTCAGTCGCTCAGTCGTGTCCGACTCTTTGCGACCCCATGAATTGCAGCACACGAGGCCTCCCTGTCCATCACCAACTCCCGGAGTTCACTCAGAGTCACGTCCATCGAGTCAGTGATGCCATCCAGCCATCTCATCCTCTGTCGTCCCCTTCTCCTCCTGACCCCAATCCCTCCCAGCATCAGAGTCTTTTCCAATGAGTCAACTCTTTGCATGAGGTGCCCAAAGTACTGGAGTTTCAGCTTCAGCATCATTCCCTCCAAAGAAATCCCAGGGCTGATCTCCTTCAGAATGGACTGGTTGGATCTCCTTGCAGTCCAAGGGACTCTCAAGAGTCTTCTCCAACACCACAGTTCAAAAGCATCAATTCTTCAGCATTCAGCCTTCTTCACAGTCCAACTCTCACATCCATACATGACCACAGGAAAAACCATAGCCTTGACCAGACGGACCTTTGTTGGCAAAGTAATGTCTCTGGTTTTGAATATGCTGTCTAGGTTGGACATAACTTTCCTTCCAAGGAGTAAGCGTCTTTTAATTTCATGGCCGCAGTCACCATCTGCAGTGATTTTGGAGCCCCAAAAAATAAAGTCTGACACTGTTTCCACTGTTTCCCCATCTATTTCCCATGAAGTGATGGGACCGGATGCCATGGTCTTCGGTTTCTAAATGTTGAGCTTTAAGCCAACTTTTTCACTCTCCACTTTCACTTTTATCAAGAGGCTTTTTAGTTCCTCTTCACTTTCTGCCATAAGGGTGGTGTCATCTGCATATCTGAGGTTATTGATATTTCTCCCGGCAATCTTGATTCCAGCTTGTGCTTCCTCCAGCCCAGCATTTCTCATGATGTACTCTGCATATAAGTTAAATAAGCAGGGTGATAATATACAGCCTTGACATACTCCTTTTCCTATTTAAGCCAAAGGAACAATTCCTGAAACAAGTACAACTTTAAGCCTTTAACACTCAAATGTGCATTAGTGTATTAATTACTTACTAGAGTCCAGAGATACCAAGCCAGCAGTCTTTACACAGGGGAAGAAAAGAAACCTGGAAACAGAAAAGAATAAATGCAGGTATAGGGAGGGGACAGACATTGGTTGCTAAACATGTGGTTATCTTTTTTTGCAATTGAGCCACTAGACCAGTGTGGTAAGAAATGTACTCTCTCACATAGTCACTAGGGATTTATCAGGCTCAGGAACAAGAGAAGAAAATCCACGCACCCTCATCATGCGACACTCCCTCCCCAAATCTGAACCACAGTTACCTGATCCATACCCACACCCTAAGATATACCCAGGCAACATTCCCACAAAAACATGGAGTGGGTCCCAAAATGACAATCAATATCACCAGTTCCCAACTGTAGACCCACAGGACAGACCTACCCTCTGGTATATTTTGTTTGTCCAAGCCAGGATTTGTTTTGAAATAGTGCTTTGAATGTCTTTAGATAGGACATGCACTCTCCACTTCAAAGTGTGTCATTGCTGTTCAGTTGCTCAGTCATGTCCAACTCTTTAGCAACCCCATGGACTGTAGCCCACCATGCTCCTCTGTCCATGGAATTCTTCAAGCAAGAATACCAAGTGGGTTGCCAATCCCTTCTCCAGGGGATCTTCCTGACTCAGGGATGAAATCCACATCTGCTGCATTGGCAAGTGAATTGTTTACCACTGAGCCACCAGGGAAGCCCACTTCAAAGTATGTCCTCACCTTCTTTTTCTATCATTTTTTTAATCCAGCACTGGCACATTGACATTACCTTCCTAGCCACCCCTGGCCTGTTTTTCCCCCCTCCTTAAAGGACAATTGAAGAGTCCAGATCTGATGAAAATAAATGAAATCATCAATCCTAGTGTGTATGGGATCATAAACGAGAGACAGAGTAAGGGAGAGAAATGAAAAGGAAAGGACAGGAACAGGAGGCTACACTCTGACTGGCACAAACACCATTCACTCTTTGCTACTGGGACTAGAGGGGCATGGTGCCTGTGCATCACTATGGTTAAGAGACAAATTGCATAAGCTCACCTCCGTTGTGGGAGAGCATTCCCACATCAGGAAAGGCTTCCAGAGTCCAGGCCACTGCCACGTAAGACCACTCAGTTTGTCTCTTACTTCCAAAGAAGTAAGGGAGGAGCCCACTTTGGCATCTGCTTAGGAGCCTGGGAATCTGTCCGGCCTCACGGTGGAGCAGCACAGGCCTGACAACATCACTACTGGCTATTAAGTTGTCTGTGAGGCTGCAGTAAACCCCCAGGCAAACCACGGTAATTATCCAGACTAGCTGTTCTCTGCTTGGGTTCCTCTCAGAGGCTCATTCTAGTCCCAGGGAACTATAAACCAGTTAACAACTCAACTCTAATTAATAAGCTCCTTAATGGAGATACAAATGTCCACATTTTTATCCTTTACGATGTACTTTGGGCTCTTTTTCCCTTAAATAACTGAATGGATGTCTCTGCTTCCTCCTTTTTCAATTCCTGCTTTCACATTGGTTTCTGGTCTCTAAATAACAGTAATTGTCTGTCTTCACTCTTTAAATCCACCACATCCCATGCCCCCTGCTCTCTGTTTATTGTCTGTCAGGGTATTTTCTGTGTTCCTTGGAAGCCCCATTGCCCAACTGTGAGGAACAGGCAAACCTGCTTAAGTTTTCAAAGAGAAAGGGCAGAGACTAAAGAGAAAGGGTGTGGCTATCTACACACATGGAAACCAGTAATGCCATGATATTTGAAAAAGGCAAATACAGTCACCATCATCTAGAGAAGACACAAATCACTGTTCTCCACTGAGAGCAAAATTCTAGCTGCAGCAGTTAGACTAAGGGCAGAGAGTGTCAGGAAGATCAGACATAAATATCTGGAATTTCTCTTTGTCAAACCTCAAAAGCTTCTTTCAACCTGAAACATAACTGTATATTCATTCATGAATCTTTTTTATATTACACAAAACTTCAAACATATAAAAAAGTAAAGAGAATAACATCATGACCTCCATGAACCATTTCCTAGCTTCACTAAGACTCAATATGTGACCACATTTATTTCATCCATTTACCAACTCACTTTTCCCTAACACCCAATTAGCATGATAATATCAGATATATTATCATTCATTACTTCTTTTTTAATGATTTTTATTACAATAAGTCACATAATATAAAACATGCTATTTTAACCATATTTAATTGTGAAGTTCAGTGGCACTAAGGACATTAACATTGTTGTGTAGCTCAAACACCATCACCCATCTACCAAAATTTTCACTTTCCTAAATTGAAACTCTGTCCCATAAAACACTAAGTCTCCATGCCCCCTTCCCACCTCCTCCCTCCCATCCACTATCTAGCCCCTGGCATCTGTCAATGTACTTCCTGAATCTATGAATTTGACTATTCTAGGTACCTTGTATCGGAGAAGGCAACGGCACCCCACTCCAGTTCTCTTGCCTGGAATATCCCATGGATGGAGGAGCCTGGTGGGCTGCAGTCCATGGGGTCACCGGGAGTCAGATATGACTGAGCGACTTCACTTTTACTTTTCACTTTCATGCATTGGAGAAGGAAATGGCAACCCACTCCAGTGTTCTTGCCTGCAGAATCCCAGGGACGGGGGAGCCTGGTGGGCTGCCGTCTACAGGGACTCACAGAGTCGGACACGACTGAAGCGACTTAGCAGCAGCAGCAGCAGGTACGTCATATAAGTGGAAGCTGTTAGTACACACATCACTTCTTAATAAAAATTCTTATAAGGTCCAAGGCCTTGCACTAACAGTTTCCAAGCGATGGCCTTAGCGCACGGTCTCCAGTGTTAGACACACTGAGATCAGTCTATCAACTATACCATTTAGTAGCTATGTGACTTTGGAAAGTTCCTTAACTTCTCTGAGTCTTGGCTCTTCATCTGTAAGATGAAGTACATCTAATAGTGCTTTACTTTTTAAAGTAAGGCTAATAGTGCCACCTCTTTGTGAGGAAAACTAAGAGTGCAAGGGAACTGCCTGGCCCAGAGTAAGTGCTCAGATTCACTTATGTGACTTTTACTGTCATAGCAGAATTTCAAGAGAAAGGACTATTTCATCTTCCAGGAAAGACCCACGTCCTAACAGAGGATTTTTTTAACAAGGTCATAGATCATCCTGTTCTTTAATGTTCTGACGCCAATTGGACAAAGCAGAGCATCTCCCCTTTCTTTAGAACCTTGGGTGACTCATCTCTGATACTTTCATCTCTGACTCTGGGTGTGGTTAAAACTCACACTATTGATTTCTCATTGTACTGAATGTCAACCAAGTCAAAAGTCAGATTTGACTGAGATCTGTGTTTAATCTGTTTCATTTTCATGTTCTCCCACTGAGACACGGGAGTAACTACAGTTCCAGGTCATAGTTTATTTGTTGTAGCTAAAGCGCCTTGGCTTTTACTAATTCGTTTTGTGACATTTGTTTGGATTTTGTGTTATCAGACATTTAGAAGGTGTATTTCAGCTTTTCAAGGGTGCATTCCATTGTGTTTTCGAAACTGTGAGAGAGATATCCAGATGACCACCAAGCGTGGCTACTCTTTCTGGATAAACTGGTGGGTGGACTGCATTTCCCAGCCTTCCCTGCATTTAACTGGAGCCATGTGACAAGTTCTCAACATAATGTTTAAGGACACTGGGTTTTGCAAAGCAGGCAGAATGCAAAGATGTTGTAACAGGTCTGCTGGAATATACCACTTATAACCAGCTGTCCATCCTCAGATATTCAGATATTCCAGATATTCTGGAACTGCTGTGTGCTACATCTCTGATATGTCATCAGATCTGGAAAATGAGCACAGTTTGATATTAGCATTTTACAGATTTCTGGGAAGGCCATGGTGATATGCAGGAGGTTTTATAAACTTAAGACAGAAAAGGCCAAGATGAAAAGTCCCACTATTAGAGAGTTTATATTATTTTGAAAGCAGGATTTTGCTTGCAAAAGGTGCATCTAGTCCGATGACAGGGTCATCCCTGACTTTGGGTAAAGCTAGATTCTGTGGGCTTAGCATCAAGAGAGACTTGCAATGACTAAGCAGCCTCTACCATGGTGCCCTCTTAGGCAGGATACTTGGTGTTATCAAACATTTAGAAAGTTCATTTCAGCTGGTGGTTGGAGAACATACATACTCTCTAAAGGCAGTCACTGGAAGCAAAACAAACCCTCCTCCTAGAGAGCATCCAGCCACTCTAAGAAAGGACACTTCGTGAAGCAAATTCTGTAGCTGGAAACTCACATGGAGATCT
Source organism: Bos indicus x Bos taurus (assembly GCF_003369695.1). Lineage (NCBI taxonomy): Eukaryota > Metazoa > Chordata > Mammalia > Artiodactyla > Bovidae > Bos > Bos indicus x Bos taurus. The sequence goes on along the minus strand of NC_040103.1, from coordinate 19,971,847 downwards.
TGAAGGTCACAGGGAAGATCCTAAAAAAGTTGTTAATCATCTTGCCTATCATATCAATCTACATCATTATCTTTCTGAATAGTAATTTTTTTTTCAATCTCCTCAAAGACCCATTACTAAAAAGGCATCCATTGCCTTTTTTTTCCTTTTGACTGTGCCACATGGCTTGTGGGATCTTAGTTCCTGGACCAGGGAACAAACATATGCCCCCTGCAGTGGAAGTGCAGAATCCTAACCACTAAACCGCCAGGTAAGTTTCCATCTATGCCTTTACATTAGAGAAAGAGCAGTGGGAGAAGGTGGGCTGTGAGCTGGGACAGATATAACAGGTGGATATGGCTTTAGTGGTGATGGGGATTAGGTAACAGTTCAAGGTCAGTATAGGCTATGGGTTATTCTAGAGAGTGAGACAACTCTGCATGTCTGCACCTTAAGGGAGAAGCCAGAATTAGGAAGGTGAAGGCATTTCAAGTCTCATAATTGGTGAGTAGAGGTCCTGAAGTGCTTCCCATTCACAATGATGCCCTTGAATCACGTATGAAAGTGATGGTCAAAAAAGCACCAGAGGCACAGAGGAAGTTCTTACTCCTTACTGAGACAAAATCTGCTGTTAAATCACATTAGTTATCTGTGGTAGACAGAATGTATAATCTCCTCCCCTTCACTGTAGACATAAATATAATAGGACTTTACTCCCATGATTAAGCTACATTACATGGCAAATGTCTCCCACTCCAATGAAAATGTCTTACAAGATTTTCTGTTTCACTTTAATTCCTACAACTTCCGACCTCAAATCACAAGCCACTTTGGGGATTTCGTCATTGACTAAACTACCTAAGAATTGATGAGTGTGTATTCTCTCAGCACCTTCCTCCAGGAAGCTGTCTCTTTTTCTCTGAGCTTGGGTCAAGCACTCAACTATACAAAATACACAGCATGTATTCATTTATTTACCTTATGTGTGTTTGTGTGATCAGTCATATCCAACTCTTTGTGATCTAATGGATTATAGCCCACCAAGTTCCTCTGTCCATGGAATTTTCCAGGCAAGAATACTGGAGTGGGTTGCCATTTCCTTCTCCAGGGGATCTTCCTGACCCAGGGATCAAACCCACATCCCTTGTGTCTCTTGCACTGGTAAGCAGATTCTTTACCACTGCGCCACCAGGGAAGCCCTTACCTTGACTTCGCCCTATTCTAAAAGTGCATAACATATCTTTCAAAAGTATTACAGGATTTTTTAATGAATAAGTGAGGAATCTAAAGGAGGGAAAAATAAATTAAGGAAAAGGAAACTCAGAGTACAGGTCAACAGACAAAGCACCTGCCACAAAATCTTTCTAGAAGTGAACCACAAAATCAGGCTCTCAGCTTGCCAGCTATCAGAGCAAAGAGAGAGACACTATCAACTAAGTATTAATAAATCATAGTGGCTATACGTCTGGTTGCTTGCTTTTAAAAACATCTATTCCTGGGAATTTCTTGGTGGTTTAGTGATTGGGACTCTATGCTTCCACTGCAGAGGTCCCGGGTTAGATCCCTGGTGGGAAAACTAAGATCCCACATGCCACAAGGCTTAGACCAAAGGAAAAAAGAAAAAGGCAGGAATAAAGAGAACTAGTTAGAAAACACACACACCTATTCCTGATAATGTCATCTGAGGAATTTTTCCCTCTGGTCGTCACTGAAACAAGCCATGCAGGCTTTAATCAGTAGCTTAGAGGGAAGGATCTGGTTTAAACATTCGCAAAATGTTTACCTGTTTACTTCATTTACTAGCACAACAGGTTCATGGTTTAGGGATGAAGAAACTGGGAGTGGAGACCAGAGAACATCAGACAGAAAAAGAATCACTCATACAGAAACGGTCAGTGAGGCCAAGTAATTGGAACCCACAAAGGTAGAAAGAAAGAACAACAGCTGGCAGTAAAGTCCCTAACCTTGGAGAAAGAGAAGACTGTGGAAAGGGCAGAGAAGTTCTTCAAGCCATAGGCAGACATTAAGAAGAAAAAGATACAGTGCCAGGAAACAAAACACAGAAATATTCCCACTAGAGAGAGGCCTTAGGGATGTCAAATTCCTTATGACACCAGCCTCCTGTAAAGATAAGGGAACTCAGATCCAGACAGCGTGTCTGCCCCTGAAGCCACACAGCTGATACAAAGCTGACACCCTATGACTCTGTTTAACATTTGGTAATGGGAAATGGACAGGCAGGAAGGCCTTCCTGAAACTATGAAACTACTTAATGGCTGACTTGAGTCTAGAGCCAGAAATACAAGGTGGATGAGGAAGAAAGTTACTTAGATAAAGTCATGCTACTTCATCATTTATTCAGACCTCAACAAGTACTGTGACATATCTGACATATACCATATATAGGAGAGTTACTAGAAGTATGGGACTGCTTACTATGTACGAGACAGTCCACTAAACACCCTCCTTGAAAAATCCCATTGAATCCCTGCCAACAATCCTAGTGGGTAAAATCTGTTATTTACATTTCAGTCTAGAAAACAGGCTCAGAAGGTTAAACAGTCTCCTCACTGTCACACAGCTAGTGGTTGGTGGACACAAGATTTGAACACAATTTGACTCCAAATTGTGTGCTCATTCTCTAGCCTAGAAAAATATTTCACCTTGCATTGAGCAAAGAGGATGTGTGTGTATTCCAAGCACCAGAATTGAGTCATTCAGCTCAGGACCTCCCCGTAGAATGGATAAGGCTTAACCAGCCTGCATGAGACAAAGGACCCAACAGCAAATACATTCAGGGTCATGCCTAATGATTCAAGTTCATGGTGCTCTATAATAGAGGAATATATCCATCTATATACATACAGTAAAATAAATAAGCATACTCATGAAATCTGACCCCTTCCTGGGATCCTGTCCATGGCACGAGGTCACTTTTGTGAAGCTGCCCAGACCTCTGAACCAGCACTCTGTGTCCTGAGTGAAATCAGCTCGAGTGGTAAATGCCCTTGTCTTGGGCCAGTGTCTTGCTATAGTTTCTCTGCTTAATGCTTTGGCTCTGCCCTGAGGGCAGTTCTTATTGGACCCTGATGCAGTTTCTATCTCACAAATCAGAGTTTAAACCTTCACAACAGACTATTGATTTGTGCTGTCAAAGCAGCGAGATTCCAGAGCTGGGAAGGTGAGGAAGTCTTCCCCCTTTAATCAATATTTTCTTATTCATTAAGGCAGATGTCTGATTCAAATTTTTATTTTAAGCCAAACTCAGAAACTGAGAATCAGTGTTCTGATGGTTCAGTCTTGGCTTGTCAACAAAAATGTGCCCCATGTTTCAGCATCCCTGGATCTCTCTGTCCCTCTCCCTCTCTTCTTCTGTCTTTCCCAAACTTGATGTTTAGATTCAAGCCCAGCAGACACCTATTTTTTACCACTGTTCCTTCAGAGAGATCCACAAGGCAACCTTCAACCCAGGGCCAGGGCTAGACAACTGCCAGCATTCTACTGCTCTGGGAATGAATGCATCATTCCAGCAGATACGTTCTGCCTTAATAGTCTGCTCTGTTCATCCTATTCCAACTGGAGCCTCTTAAGATCTAAACATTTGAGCAGCTAAAGAACAGCAAAGAGGCTCAACAAACTTGTCAAAGAATAATTCATAAAAGTCACAGCCCAAAAGCTCTCCTGGAAATGATTTTAATCCAACACTCCTCTTAGACCTCCTACAGCCCTGCCCGGTGCAAAGGGCACAGGATTTACAGATTTTCAGACCTCATTTGGATCTCCAGTTCAGCTCTCTCATTAGAAGGGAGACTTTGGTGAAAAACTGAGCTCTGGGCTCATTTTCCTCATTTGTAAAACACTGAATGTGACCACTATTTCATAAAATTGATACAGAAATTAGACAGCATATAGTGCTTCTCAGAATCACATAATCATAATCTCATACTCACAATCTCATCATCATTGGCACATAATAGGTTCTCAATAAATGTTCATTTCTCCATCTTTCTCTCAAACCCAATTTCTCTCTCCCAGCAACCCCACTCGGCCTTTTCCTTCCCATTTCTCCATTTTCTGCCTTCTTTCCATTGATCTACCTTATGCTCTTCTCCTTCTCGCCACGCCCTTTAATTGAACCCCAAACCATAAACTCTCAGCACCAGGAGGATCTAAAGGAGTGTTGTCAATCTGAGATGAGTCACAGCTACTCACCAGCATGGCCATGGGCAGCAATCAACACTTCTGTCCCCCACGGTCTCTCCTAGCCTCTCTCTCTCTCTTTCAGAGTCGATATTATTGAAAGTGGCAGATTCTTGGCAATTTCAGGAAATTTTCCAGAGAACGACTTGAAAGAACTGCAAAAAAAAGAAATTACAAGGATATGTCTGAAAAAAAAAACAAAAACTTGTTTCACTGGTAAAAGAAGAAAAATAACATGTTTCTCACTTACAGCTCTGATATAATGGTATACTCATTTCAGGTAAGCGATTTCAAATCTGATGCATATTTTCATAAATCTGAGCCATGGGGTGTCTCTCCCATCAATGGTTACTGGTGTGTGAAAGTCCATCCATGCTGCTCCTGGAAGCCAATTTTTAGCCCCTCTTTCCAATTCTGCATTCAGTGATACCAAAAGGTAAGTTGAAATTGAAATGGTGGGAGTGCCAATACCACAGACATTGGCAACCACTACAAACAGTACCATGGTCGGTTCTAACTGTTGGTCAAGAAGCAACAGTTAGAATTGGACATGGAACAATGGGCTGGTTCCAAATTGGGAAAGGAGTACGTCAAGGCTATATATTGTCACCCTGCTTATTTAACTTATATGCAGAGTATATCATGTAAAATGCCAGACTGTATGAAGCACAAGCTGGAATTAAGATTGCCGGGAGAAATATCAATAACCTCAGATGTGCACATGACACCACCCTTATGGCAGAAAGCAAAGAACTAAAGAGCCTCTTGATGATAGTGAAAGAGGAGAGTGAAAAAGTTGGCTTAAAGCTCAACATTCAGAAAACGAAGATCATGGCATCTGGTGCCATCACTTCATGGGAAATAGATGGGGAAACAATGGAAACACTGACACCGTGAAATTAAAAGATGCTTCCTCCTGGGAAGAAAAGCTATGACAAACCAAGACAGCATATTAAAAAGCAGAGACATTACTTTGCCAACAAAGGTCCATCTAGTCAAGGCTATGGTTTTTCCAGTAGTCATGTATGGATGTGAGAGTTGGACTATAAAGCTGAGTGCCAAGGAATTGATGCTTTTGAATTGTGGTGTTCCAGAAGACTCTTAAGAGTCCCTTGGACTACAAGGAGATCCAACCAGTCCATCCTAAAGGAAATCAGTCCTGAATATTTCATTGGAAGGACGGATGCTGAAGCTGAAGCTCCAATACTTTGGCCACCTGATGTGAAGAACTGACTCAATGGAAAAGACCCTGATGTTGGGAAAGATTGAAGACAGGAGGAGAAGGGGACAACAGAGGATGAGATGGTTGGATGGCATTGCCAACTTGATGGACATGACTTTGAGCAAGCTCGGGGTGTTGGTGATGGACAGGGAAGTCTGGCGTGCTGTAGTCCATGGAGTGGCAAAGAGTGGACACAACTGAGCAAGTGAACTGAACCAAAAATAGATTTTTTTTTTTCAGAGAAAAAATTGTTAAATATTTACCAGCACAAGATTGGATATGTTCTCATGACTTTGGCATTGATTCCTAGGCAGCCCCCTTCTGCTTGAAGGATCTTTTTAGTTTATTTTTGCAACAATGATTTCCTACAGGAATTCTACAAGCTTCCCTCATCATAATGAGTTTGCTACTGCTGCTGCTAAGTTGTTTAAGTCGTGTCCGACTCTGTGCAACCCCATAGATGGCAGCCCACCAGGCTCCCCCATCCCTGGGATTCTCCAGGCAAGAACACTGGAGTGGGTTGTCATTTCCTTCTCTAATGTATTAAAGTGAAAAGTGAAAATGAACTCACTCAGTCATGTCCGACTCTTAGTGACCCCATGGACTGAAGCCTACCAGGCTCTTCTGTCCATGGGAGTCTCCAGGCAAGAGTACTGGAGTGGGGTGCCATTGCCTTCTCCCATAATGAGTTTAGGCCTACAGAAACCTCTGTTTCTTTAAAACACAGATACTTCAGTTTATCTGTTGGTCATAACAGAGGCTCTGCTGCTGCTGCTAAGTCACTTCAGTCATGTCCGACTCTGTGCGACCCCAGAGACAGCAGCCCACGAGGCTCTGCCGTCCCTGGGATTCTCCAGGCAAGAACACTGGAGTGGGTTGCCATTTCCTTCTCCAATGTATGAAAGTGAAAAGTGAAAGTGAAGTCGCTCAGTCGTGTCTGACTCTTAGCAACCCCACGGACTGCAGCCTACCAGGCTCCTCCATCCATGGGATTTTCCAGGCAAGAGTACTGGAGTGAAGTGCCACTGCCTTCTCCGAACAGAGGCTCTACTAGTACTCAATCATGCAAATTCACTCTGCCTTAGCTCTGTAAGGATGAATGTGCCTGCTGGGCCACTGGTACATCTGTGTTCATTTTGTCCTATGTATTTAAATAGAGAATGTGAGATCATGAGGATTTCACTCCTTGAAAACCTCTGTGAGCTGCTATTGGCATCATTGAGCATTTCATTGCTCATACCCATATTCAAATAGAGTTCATTTTCTCCAAATATTATCCTGTGCTACTAACCAAGAGGCTACACAATGGGCTCTGGAGCCAGACTGCCTGGGGTTGAATCCCAGCTCCCCGACTTTCCAGCAAGTTCCTTCACCTCAGTGGGCTTTAGTTGTAAAATGAGGGTAATAAGAGGACCCACCTCCATGAGTTGTTATGAGGATTGAGTGAGTAATACATAGCAAACGCTTAGAGCAGTAACTGGCATACAGTAAGTGCTTAAAAAAAATGCTAACAATTAGGAAAAAGTAGAAATAGAATGTTTAATGAAAGGCAGGAAGTTCGAGCACCAGGTTTTAGCTGGGGAAGTGAGGACGAGACTGGGAAAGCCCTTAGAGGAAAGGTTTAGAATATTGCTGCTAGAAGCCTACATTAGTTATGGAAGACATCCCAGAAACTGTGTGCAGAGGCTCCCCTGTCCTCACTGTAAAAGTAAGAGACCTTCTAAACAGCAGCATCTGGAGAGAACAACTGAGTCTCATCTCCTTATTCAAGGCAAGAGTTCACCACCTCGGACCTCAGGGTGACGTCATATACAGACGCCACAGTGGGCTGTGGGCTGTAGGGTAGAGACAATTCCTGACTGTAAGGCTCACCTCCCCACTCTTATGACCCTTACAGAATGTAAAGGAGGGAGATTCACGGTAGTAGGGATCAACCTCTATGGTAACCATCGGCCTATTCCCCAAAAGTCTAATTCTTCTCCTTCTAAGCACATGGTGGGCTTATACTTCCCTTCAGTCTTCTAGTTAAGCAAGTCTATATGTTTTACTTGGAGCAATAAAACGTAAACAGAAGTAATATGTGTCTCCTCCAAACTTCAAGGGCCAGTGAGGGATTTGTCCACCTCCTTCCTGCCTGCCACACTGACTAGAACACTCCATATGATAAGTTTTCATCAGTTTTCATCCCTGAATGTGAATATTCTAGAGCAAAATGTAAAGATTACCCACAATAGACACACAGTAAAAACAAAATGAAACTTCATTGTTTTAAGCAAATGAGACTTTGGGATTGTTTGTTACTGCACAAAACCTATCCTGTACTGACCGATACAACCTTAATTCCACTCTAATGTATATTTTAAAATATGAATAAAGTCTTTTAAAACATCTTGTCTGTATTACTGGTAGCAAATTACTTGTCACAGCTGATCTCATAAAATAACTAATAAAGTTTAAAATCACAAATTTACAGAAATGTAATTTATTACATACAAGATTCATGTTAAAGTTTTTCTATAAATTCCATTCATTTAGCAAGTTCTTTAGTCTTTGTTTTCTTTATCCTTTATAGGACAAGGTGATCCATTTAATCTTAAAATTTCTATATTTTGATTCCATTAAAGATTCGTGCCTGAAAGAAATCAAACAAAAATCCTACAAAGGCTAAACAAAGTAGACTTCTAGAAAGGAAATTCAGTGGCAGAATTGTTGTCACCTTCTGCCTAAAATTTTCCCTCCCCTTGCATTACCCTAATTTCTTAAAGATTTTTTTATGTGGTCCATTTTTATATTGTTTCTGTTTTCCGTTTTTGTATTTTGACTGCAAACCATGTGGGAGCTTAGCTCCCTGGTCATCACAGTCATGCTCAGTTGCTCAGTCATGTCCGACTCTTTGTGACCCCGTGGACTGCAGCCCACCATGCTCCTTGGCCCATGGGATTCTCCAGGCAAGAATACTGGTGTAGGCTGTCATTTCCTTCAGGGGATCTTCTCTACCCAGGGATCAAACTCGTGTCTTCTGAGACTCCTGCAATGGCAGGTGGATTCTTTACCACCAAACCACCTAGGAAGCCCTTAGCTCCCTGACCAGGGATCAAGCCCACACCCCTGCATTGGAAGGTGAAGCATTAACCACTCAACCACCAGGGAAATTCTGCAGTACCGTCATTTTTATCCCAATAAAAACACTCCAGTCCCTAAGGGATCTGCTACTGCTGCTACTAAGTTGCTTCAGTTGTGTCCAACTCTGTGTGGCCCCATAGACGGCAGCCCACCAGGCTCCCCCATCCATGGGACTTTCCAGGCAAGAGTACTGGAGTGGGTTGCCATTTCCTTCTCCAATGCATGAAAGTGAAAAGTGAAAGTGAAAGTGAAGTCGTGTCTGACTCTTAGCGACCCCATGGACTGCAGCCCACCAGGCTCCTGCATCCATGGGATTTTCCAGGCAGGAGTACTGGAGTTGGGTGCCATTGCCTTCTCCGCCCTAAGGGATCAATCCTTCCCAAATGGGTTCTTCTTTGGCCCAAACTTTCATTCTCACTGGAACTACTACAAATTGACATTTTCAAAATAATTTTTATTGAAGGAAGACAGAAAAAGTAAGTGAAAATAAACAGTATAATATAAAAAGAATATAATTAACTCAGATTTTTCAAAAGCTGATCAAAGGGGCATCATCATGATTAGCTTTGTCTCTAATTTGGCTGGTAGTGTTCACAGGCACCTTGCCTAAACTTCTTCACTTCTACATTCTGGTCTTCACATACTGGGACCACCTTGTCTCTTACCACATGCTGCTGCTGCTGCTGCTAAGTCGCTTCAGTCGTGTCCGACTCTGTGCAACCCCATAGACGGCAGCCCACCAGGCTCCACCATCCCAGGGATTCTCCAGGCAAGAACACTGGAGTGGGCTGCCATTTCCTTCTCCAATGCATGAAAGTGAAAAGTGAAAGTGAAGTCGCTCAGTCGTGTCCGACTCTTCGAGACCCCATGGACTGCAGCCTACCAGGCTCCTCTGTCCAGGGGATTTTCCAGGCAAGAGTACTGGAGTGGGGTGCCATTGCCTTCTCCATCTTACCACATGACCACAGTCTAACTAAATATCTTCCTACCATCAACAACAAATGCCAGAACCACTTTAGGTGAATCTGATGTTCCCCCCCCACCCCAACAGTCTCCCCTTCAGACTTGATTTTTCTGATTCAGAGATACCACATTTATAATCCATTCTCATAATAGTAGGAAGAGGCATCCTTAGTCCCCACTGATGGGTCTTATCCTTCCCAACTCAGGTTAATAGCTTTGCATATTTTTATAACTTTGTCATCAGCACATTGTGATAAGAACACACATACCCATGCATACTACATACACATATAATGTTAAGAAAAAGTATCCAGTCTAATCAATATAATCTTACAGTATTGAATGAACATCCATATTTACGGTGACTATGTTTATATGAAGTACACCAGTTAACAAAATGAGCTTTGAACAAGTATACATGGGTTTAAGTCTCACCTCCAGCACTTCATGGCTAGAGATCCTAAGGCAAATTATTTCATCACTCTAAGCATCTGCTCCCTTGAGTGTAAGCTAAGAAAAATAGTGGTGTCTACTTCAGATGACTGATGTAAGCTAATTAACATAAAGTAAGAGAATGCATATGAAGCTGTTAATACAGTGCCTAGAACACAGGAAGTAAGAGTAACTGAGCAGGTAGTGGTACTGGCAGCAGTGGTGGTAATGGTAGCAATATTACTATCATAAGTAAAATGAGAATCACTGTCTTATATTCCATTATCCACACATTTCTATTGTAGCTTCCATAAATCTTCAGCCTTTTTCTAATTAATGCCCGAGAGTGATTTTAAGTTCTTAAGAAATTCAAAGCACTGTAGTAATTATCACTGATTCTGCCATATTACCCACATCATAGGAAAGACAGTACCCATGCCCCAGTGCTCTGGAATTATTCAGATTTGCCGATCTGAAAATGATGCTATCCTCGTATCTTCAAAGAGTAAACGCTTTCCTTATTTCCTGCCAAGCCACATCATCCACTTGCTTGAAACTCATCCAGATTCAGTCCTGCATTAGGAAACACATAAGTGTCCCCAAGAGAATTCAAACACTTAACAAAGCACTGAGCAATTAAACTTTGGTGCACTATTTTAAAAACAGCAAACAGAAAGGAGTCATAGAGAGGGAAAGAAAGAAAAGGGAGGCAAATTTCAGTGGCTCAGCTTTGAGAGAGAGAAGACTGTGTCAACTCATTATGTGCTTCCATTTGGAAGGAAGTCAAATGTTTTCACTGAAAAGCAAGCAGAAAACTTTCATGATTTAGTACCCAGGCAAACTCATAAATTAAGGCCAAGAAGCCCCCAATGTAAATAGGTGCCATCACTCCTTACATAGCTCAACTGTCAAAAATCTAGTCTGGTCTGATTGCAAGAGACAGGCAAGGTGACAACTTTGGGGGCTTTCTGGACTAAAAGTACTAATTAGTAGATCATGTCTCTTATCTGGCCCTGTTTCAATACTCTTACCTAACACAGAAGCCTTTGAACAGTGGGTTAGACTGAGCTTTCTCTTTGATGACTGGTTCATCATTGAGGATTCCTACCTCTGGCTCAGAAGCAGCGGCCCTGAAACATAGCCCTGGTCTTCTCTGCTGCACCTGGCCGCAGGTCATAATCCAAACCAAACACAGTTTTCTGAGGCAACGCATACCTATTGAGTGAGCAGTCATACTGGCACTGTAGGAAATACATGGTCTGTAAAATTACAGCCTTTGCCTTCCAGAGGCTCACAGTCTAGCCACTCAAGGGGAGGAAATTCTCTACCTCATGTTCTCGGGGTTGTCCCAGGATGCTATCCAAGACCAGTCCATTCTAACCTGCACTGATTCACGTCTCCTTCTCGGAAACCAGAAAAGAACCTTCCAATTTCATTAAACACTAGCAAATCCCATGGATGGAGGAGCCTGGTATGCTGTAGTCCATGGGGTCGTGAAGAGTTGGACACGACTGAGTGACTTCACTTTCACTTTTCACTTTCATGCATTGGAGAAGGAAATGGCAACCCACTCCAGTGTTCTTGCCTGGAGAATCCCAGGGACGGGGGAGCCTGGTGAGCTGCCGTCTATGAGGTCGCGCAGAGTCGGACACAACAGAATCGACTTAGCAACAGCAGCAGCAGGGTGAAAGAGAACAAACCTAGTTCTATCCTGGAGATGAGCCAACCAATCAATCAAAGGCTTCAAAGGAGATAAGTTCAGTACCAAGATAGAACCCCAAGCTCAACAGGTCAAAACAGCAAAAACTGTTTGCTGAGAATAGTACCCATAATGGTAGTCCCTTTTCTCATCAAGGTACGGTGTGCTTAGCAGAATAATGAGCTTACTTAGGGACCTCCCTGGTGGTCCACTGCTTAAGACTCCGTGTTTCCAATGCAGGGGCTGAAGGTTCAATCCCTGATCAGGGAAATAAGATCCCACATGCCATGTGGCACAGCCAAAAAAAAAATTTCTTTTTTTTTGTAAAGCCCAGCTTGAAGCTGGTAGGGTACAGATAAGATAGGTATGCTGCTAAGCCATGGGACTTCCATCACTACTCTTCAGAAAGATTCTTGCATGCCCCTGTGGGCTAAGCAAGAGGATGGCCAATGGAATTGAATCCCTTTAACTCAGATTTTTGAAAGACATCAAAGAGTCACTTTTTTTTAAAACTTTTGACAAAGGTCAATTTCCATACTAATTCTTTTTTTTTTTTTTTGACTGAAGTATAGCTGATTTCAAAAAGTCATTTTTTAAAATCTGCCCCAAAAATTCACCCAAAGAGTCATCTACAACTCTATATGTTTACATCTTACAGACCTGAGACTTTGGTGCCATTTGAAGATGGCTTTTATTATACTACAGAACACTTTTCCTTTTCTGCATTGGTATCCTTCTCATGTACAGAGGGGATCTTCAGAGTTCTGATGAAAACTGAGACTTCCAGGAAAATCCACAGATGAGGTTTGGAATTATCTTATGAATCAGCTGGATCTCTGCTTGTCAACCATTATCTATTATGAGCTTAACTAACTAGAAAACTAATCAGAAGTGACCCAAACAATGCATATCTAAAACAACATCTTAGTATTTGGGTTTGTGCTAAAATTCTTCATGATTACTAACAAGAAGAACTAATATTAATTGAATATTTACCATATGCCAGGAGTACAAAGAGGCAAAGTGAGATTAAGCAATTTATTATTAGAAACACAGCTAGTATGTTTGAACAAGGATTTAACCTGGCTGGAAAATGGACCAAGCAGAAAGATCCAGCCACCAAACTTCCACACTGCACCACATGCTCCAGTCTACACCCTTATGCACTGAATGACCAACATTAAATGACATCTTGGGCTTCCCTGGTGGCACAGCAGTAAAGAATCTGCCTGCTATGCAGGAGCCACAGAAGACACAGGTTCAATCCCTCAATAGGTAAGATCCCCTGGAGGAGGGCATGGCAACCCACTCCAGTATTCTTGCCTGGAGAATCCCATGGACAGAGAAGTGGTGGCAGGCTACAGTCCATAGGGTCACAAAGAGTCAGACGTGACTGAAATAACTTAGCATGCACACAAATGCCATGTTATACTTCTATCAACCATATTCTTCAATTCTGAGAGGATCCACTGCAATCCAGTTAAACATTAAATCTTACTTGTCAAGCCACATTGATGATATTTTTTTCCTTTTTAAATGTTTATGAAGATTTGGCAATAAACCATGAGAATCTAGTTCAGTTATTCCATTTCCATAGAACATTGGTAACCAACCCTTTTTATGCATCAAAGTCACTTAAAAGTGTTTAAAATAAATGATTTATTAAATTTTAAAAAATTTAAATTTAAATTAAATTTTTTAAAAATTTAAAAAAAAAAAAAAAAAGGTTTATTTCCAGAAAATGAGCTCAGAGATTCTGACTAAATGAGTCTGGGCTGAGTCCTATGAATCAGGACTCAGCATTTTTAAGCATTCCATTTTTAAGCATTTGTACAGAGAAGAAAAATGTGCAGCCAGAATTGAGGACCACCTCACAGGACAGGATGGGAAAACCTATGTTGCTCTGAAGAGAGATTATCAATCCCTTTCCTTCTGATAATAACCTCTTAGATCTTCTCTTTCCAGTCAGTTCAACAGCCTGCTGCCAGATGGATCTGCTCACATTACATCATTCCTCTACTCCAAAATCATCCATAACATCCCTTTTGCATGAGGAGTTATATTCCGAATCCTCAGCCAGGTAAAAGGCTCTCTACATAGTAGGCCAAGCCCACCAGTCAGCCTCATATCTGTCTTCCCTTGGGGGTCCTCCCACTCCAGCTAAATCCATCTGCCCACTCGCCAAAACCCCTGCCTCTTCTGATTTCCTGATGTAGAGCAACTCTGCTTTTATTTTCCCTCTTCTTCAATCTCACTATCAGGTCCACCTTTATACATCAGGGGGCTTCGACTAGTCATTCCTCCTTCCTATCTTTAACCAGGATCCCCTCTCCTCTAGGGCCCTTGATTTGCCCAGAAGCCTACTGTAGTCATTTTTTCTTTTGGCTCAGAAACTCCTCCAGATCTTGCCTTCCTTACAGACCCTTGGACCCCTCACTCACTGTCTAGCCTTTGGCCTGAATCCCTTGACTTTGCACCCCAGCATTCTCTTCTAGTTCAGTGCCTGTTTGGATTCAGAGGATGGACCTTGGACTACTCACTGTAGCTTTCACCCATTCTTCCTGGGCTCCAAGCAGAGCTGTTTGGGGCAAGAGGGACTACAACCCTACCCCTCACCCATGAGGAATGGATCCATGTGGGCAGCGGTCTTTGTTCATTGTGTTTATTAGGTGACCCAAGAGCCTAAAAGAGTGCCTAGTATGTAGAAGGCACATAGTAAATATTTGTTGAATGAATGCGTGAACGAGTAAATCCATGGGCACATCATCATCACCTAACCTGGTGATGATAAATTATTTCTACTCTGTAAAGCAAATCCACTTGTGTTGAGGGGAAGATCCCTTATTCTCACTGAAAACTATCTATCATGTGATGGATTATTTAACACGGTCATAATAACCAAAACCCTGATAAATGCTACCCAGCATTTGTATTACCCTTTGTACTTTTCAATGCATTGTCCCATTTATTATCTCCGCCTACCCTGGTAAAAATCTCATTTCTCTACTACAGATGAGAAATGAGGCAGAAAGGTAGCAGGACTTGATCAAAGTCACACAGCTGGTTGAAATCAGAGTCAGGACTGAAATCAGGGCCTGGTCTGCTCATCCCAGGCTCTCCCCTTGCTGCTGCTACATCAGTGCTGGTACCCACTTCACCAAACGCCACTGTACACACATCACCATAAACCTCCTCACAATCCCGCTGTGTAAGTCAGGGTCCTCCAGAGAAAAGAACCAATAAGACAGATAGAGAAACACAGGAAGAGATTTATTATTATGAGGGTTTGGCGCAGATGAGAAGTCCAATGATCTGCCTTTTGCAAGCTGGAGGCCCAGGAAAGCAAGGAATTTAGTTCCAGTCCAAATCCAAGACCCACGAGAGCAAGTAGGACAAGTCTCAGTTCAAATCTGAAGGCCTCAGAACCAAGAGAACTGGTATTTGAGAGCAGGTGATGGATGTCCTAGCTCAAGCACAGAAAACAAATTCCCTCTCTCTCTGCCTTTTTGTCTACTAAGGCCCTTGGTGGATTGGCTGATGCCCACACACATTGATGAGAACATCTCTATTCAGACCACCTCTTTAAATACTAATCTCACCCTCATTGACACACCCAGAAAAATGCTTTAATAGCTCTCTGGGAACCCTGTGACCCAGTCAAGTTTAGGCATAAAATTAACCATCACACCCACTTATTTTGTTAGAAGGAATGGTGCAAAATTTGATGAGTTTCAATCAGAGAACAAATGTGGAAACTCAGGTAACAGGTGCTTTGTCTCCCCACATTTGGGGTGGTCACAAACAAATTTCTATTGAATCATGATAAGGGAAACAAGCTATTATTTAAAATCACAATGGTATGGACACCAAGAGGGAAAAGGAGGATTGAGATGAATTGGAAGATTGGGACTGACACTATACACTCAACAAACAAAAACAACATAAGATAGATGACTAATGAGAACCTACTGTATAGCTTAGGGAACTCTACAGAATGTTCTGTGGTGACTTAAATGGGAAAGAAATCCAAAACAGAGAGGATATATGTATATGTATAGCTGATTCATTTCATTGTACAGTAGAAACTATCACAACACTAGAAGGCAACTATTATCCAACAAAAATTAACATGTAGGCCTATGACCAATTCATGTTGATGTATGGCAAAAACCATCACAATATTGTAAAGTAATCATCCTACAATTAAAATAAATAGATTATTTTTTTTTATTTTAAAATCACAACGGCCCTTAAGACAAGGGGATCCTGGTGAAAGAAAGAAAGGAGAGGTTAATAGTCAAAGCCATTTCTTTACAAAGATGGACCCAGTGGTGATTTGAGAAGGGCTGTGGCGAGCTGAATTGTGAATTGCTTTGTCAGGAATGTAAAAGCTTAGCTGAGTGGTTCTGGCTCAAGGAATCTCATATGACTGTGGTCAAACTATCAGAGGGGGCTTCAGTCATCTCTGGGCCCAACTGGAGCTGAGGAATCCACTTCCAAGCTCACTCTCTTCATTTTGCCAGGCCTCAGTTCCTCAGTGGCTACTAAGCTGAGGCCAATGCTTCCAGCTACACAGTCGTATTCACACATATGGCGACCAATTTCCCCCACAACCCAGAGATCTGAGACAGAAGAGCGGTGGGGGACAGGGACTAGAGTGAGGCAAAAGACAAGGCCAGGTGAGAACTGTAGGGGGCGCTCATGAGAACTTGCCTAGAGTGGGGCCTGAGTGAAAGTGCCTAAGATAGAAACTGTAGTCATCTTTTATAACCTCTTCTTAAAAAGGGTATATGTCCTAGTATGCTTGACCACCATCTCAAAATACTATCTTATTGTTGTTGCTTTTGTTCAGTTTCTCAGTTGTGTCCACCTCTTTGTGATCCTATGGACCGCAGCAGACCAGGCTTCCATGTGCTTCACTAACTCCCGGAGTTTGCTCAAACTCATGTCCATTGAGTCGGTGATGCCATACAACCATCTCATCCTCTGTTGCCCCCTTCTCCTCTTGTCCTCAATCTTTCCCAGCATCAGAGTCTTTTCCAGTAAGTTGGCACTTCACATCAGATGGCCAATTATTGGAGCTTCATAATCAGTTCTTCCAATGAATATTCAGGACTGATTTCCTTTAGGATTGACTGGTCTGATCTCCTTGTTGTCCGAGGGATTCTCAAGAGTCTTCTCCAGCACCACAATTTGAAGCATCAATTCTTTAGCACTCAGCCTTCTTTATGGTCCAGCTCTCACATCCATACATGACTACTGGAAAAACCATAGCTTCGACTATATGGACCTTTGTCGGCAAAGTGATGTCTTCACTTTTTAATACACTGTCTAGATATGTCATCAGAGAAGGCAATGGCACCCCACTCCAGTACTCTTGCCTGGAAAATCCCATGGACGGAGGAGCCTATTAGGCTGCAGTCCATGGGGTCGCGAAGAGTTGGACACGACTGAGCGGCTTCACTTTCACTTTTCACTTTCATGCATTGGAGAAGGAAATGGCAACCCACTCCAGTGTTCTTGCCTGGAGAATCCCAGGGGCGGTGGAGCCTGGTGGGCTGCCGTCTATGGGGTCGCACAGAGTCGGACATGACTGAAGTGACTTAGCATAGCATAGATATGTCATTGCTTTTCTTCTAAGGACCAAGCATCTTTTAATTTCATGGCTGCTGTCATCTTATTATACTGCCATAGTATTGTCCATACAGACCTGGTACAGCTCGGGTGAGGGGACTACACAGAGTGGATGTGAATTCCAGGACACAGAGGTCTCTGGGGACATGTTGGAGGCTGGCTACCAAAGAAGTTATTCAGTCTTCAGACTGTGGGTAGGCAGATTTTCATGGATATTATATTCATTTCCAAAATACCATCACTACACCAGACAGGTGTAGGTGACCAGGAGTACACGTAAGTGGGCTCTGTCTATATAACAGACTTATTTACTTAACACAATCCTCTTACATGTCTGTGATCATGCACCTCCTTAACTGTTATAAGAGGCAGATATATTAAGGAGTTACATTAAGGGGGTATTAAGAAAAGGCAGCAAGAATACACAGAAGAACTATACAAAAAAGATCTTAATAACCCAGATAACCAAGATGCTGTGACCACTCACCTAGAGCCAGACATCCTGGAGTGTGAAGTCAAGTGGGCCTTAGGAAGCACCACTATGAACAAAGCTAGTGAAGGTGATGGAATTCCAGCTGAGCTATTTCAAATCCTAAAAGATGATGCTGTGAAAGTGCTGCACTCAACATGCCAGTAAATTTGGAAAACTCAGCAGTAGCCACAGGACTGCAAAAGACCAGTTTTCATTCCAATCCCAGAGAAGGACAATACCAAAGAATGTTAAAACTACTGCACAATTATACTCATCTCGCAAAGTAATGCTCAAAATTCTCCAAGCCAAGCTTCAACAGTACATGAACCGAGACTTCCAGATGTTTGAGCTGGATTTAGAAAAGGCAGAGGAACCAGAGATCAAATTGCCAACATATACTGGATCATAGAAAAAGCAAGAGAATTCCAGAAAAATATCTACTTCTGCTTCATTGACCATGCTAAAGCTTTTGACTGTGTGGATCACAACAAACTGTAGAAAATTCTTAAAGAGATGGGGATACAAGACCACCTTACCTGCCTCCTAAGAAACCTGTATGCAGGTCAAGAAGCAACAGTTAGAACCAGACATAGAACAACAGAATGGCTCAAAATTGGGAAAGGAGCACATCAAAGCTGTACACTGTCACCAAGCTTATTTAACTTACATGCATAGTACATCATGCGAAATGCCAGACTAGATGAAGCACAAGCTGGAATCAAGATTGCCAGGAGAAATATCAATAACTTCAGATATGAAGATGATGCCACTCTACTGGCAGAAAAAGAAAAGGAACTACAGGGCCTCTTGATAAGGGTGAAAGAGGAGCGTGAAAAAGTTGGCTTAAAACCCAACATTCAAAAAACTAAGATCATGGCATCCAGTCCCATTACTTCATGACAAATAGATGGGGATACAATGTTAACAGTGACAGACTTTATTTTCTTGGGCTCCAAAATCACTGCATAGTGACTGCAGTCACGAAATTAAAAGATTCTCCTTTGGAAGAAAAGCTATGACAAATCTAGACAGCATATTAGAAAGCAGAGACATTACTTTGCCAACAAAGGTCTATCTAGTCAAAGCTATGGTTTTCCCAGTAGTCATGTATGGATGTGAGAGCTGAACCATAAAGAAGGCTGAGCACCAAAGAACTGATATTTTTGAACTGTGGTGTTGGAGAAGACTCTTGAGAGTCGCTTGGACTGCAAGGAAATCAAACCAGTCAATCCTAAAGGAAATCAGTCCTGAATATTCATTAGAAGGACTGATGCTAAAGCTGAAGCTCCAATACTTTGGCTTTCTCAAGTAAAGAGCTGACTCACTAAAAAAGACCCTGATGCTTGGAAAGATTATAGTCAGGAGGAGAAGAGGACAACAGAGGATGAGATGGTTGGATGGCATCACTGACTCAATGGACATGAGCTTTTTTAGCAAGTTCTAGGAGATAATGAAAGACAGGGAAGCCTGGCATGCTGCAGTCCATGGGGTTGCAAAGAGTCAGACACAATTGAGTGACTGAAGAACAATTAAGGTGATCCATTGGGTTATATTAAGGAGTCATATCAAAGAGTTATAGGCTTTGAAATCAACATTTGCATTTGAGTCCTGGTTTTGCTGATTCCTAGCCATGCTAGCTCGGGCAAGTCATTTTTCTTCTCCAAGCTTTGCTTTTCACATCGAGAAGAAAACAGTTACTGGCTCTTTAAGGTACCATTAGACTTGCATGACAGAGTTCATTCATCCTTTGACAAGCATTTTCAAGTACATGGTTGTCATCAGTGCTGAATTAAATCCTTGTTAAGCCCCAGTCTTCCTTAAATCTCACAGGATATTAAGAATAAGAACTGCAAAAGTTTTGCATGCTCTATAAAATATTTTTTTCTAATTCTATCACTTCCTTTTAGTCAAATCACTTAACTGTCCAAGCATCAGTTTTCTCGCCCATAAACTGTAAATAATTAACTATAAGTGAAGTTAAAAATGTAGCTCATTGAGGAACAAGTTAGGAGGATGTAGTGGAAGAGGGAATTTTAAAATGATAAATACTTCTAGGCATTTGCTGTTTTGTTGCTGCTCCTCTTTTGTTCTATACAGTTGTGATACTACAATTTGTTACAGTAACCACCCAAGATTGTGAATGAGCATGAACATTTAAGGAGCAAATACTCTCCTATCTCTGCCAGAATAGTGCATATGATCATAGGAAAATAAGAACAGAATAATTGCTTTTTGATTTATTATGAAAGACTTTCATTGTTGGTTCTCTTCCCACCAAAACCAAGGGGACATATAAGACTCCTTCATCTTGTGACCTGTAGTCCTGCAGCTGTGGCCAAACTACCGACATATGATCAAGAAACACTTGGCAGACATACACTTCCAAGCCCCACCCCTTCCAGTTCCAGCACCTCCCTTTCTGCAGTGTACGGAATCCAGGAGGAAAAGATGTCTAGAGCAAGAAAAACACAAAGGATGGAGACATCGTTATTTTAACTTCTGATGTAGGGCAGTCGAAGACTGAATAAGCCATTACTGTCTACGGTCAGGATATGAATTCTGATACAAAAAAAGAAACCAGTTCAGTGTGTCCAGTGTGGACCAGCAAGTGACAGGAACTGACACAGCGTGATCATCGTGTTAGGTGACTTGTGGGTTGGGGCTGCCATGTGGTGAAAAAGGAGAAGGATGGAAAAAAAGAGAGGTTGGTAATGAGGCAGGGCACCCAGGACTGAAGACACAGGCAACCAGAGAGAGATTCCCAGCCAAAAGAATGCCCAAGGGATGTTAGAAATCAGTGATGTTAATATTCAGTTTAAAGCATTCTCTCATCTTCCTGGGGCCGTGCTTCTTTTCCATTATTTCCAAACCATCAAAAGAAAAAAAGCTACAATTCACAATGCAAATAGGATTGCATTAATTTTGCTTTTAAGAATTACAGAGTGGGGAGTAGTGTCCTGCCTGGAGAAAAGCAAACAGGGAAGTGACCCTGAGGTCTAGGAGCACTGACTGGAGACCGTGACCACAGAGAAGCAGGTCCCAGTGGGAACTGACTCGAGAAATAACAAGCTCTGCCACAGGAATCCCCAGGGATATCAAGGAGAAGATCCCCACAGTACTTGAGATGAAGTATATTTAAGTTGCTTAAACCATTCTATCACAAGAAAGAGTATTTCCATAGGCCAGATGATTCCTGAATATTTTGTTTACATATATGTATGTGTATACATGGGCTTATATATATAAATATATGCATGTATGTATGATGTACAGAGTTAATATATGTGTGTATATGCTTGAATTACATCTTTATAACTGCATGGAGTACATAATATAATGTATATAAAATGCTTAGCACAGCGCCTGGCACACAAAGTCAATTGATAAATATTGCTTAAGCAGGAAGACGACAAAAGGTATCTTAGTACCTGGTCCTAGAATTCCTTTCAGGGGCAAGAAGAGGTTTTGTGTAGAACAAGGCATTGAGGTGTAATATGAAACTGGGGGGTATGGGCTATGGTTCTAGACGGGGTAGATTTCCTAGAGACATATTAAGGGGAAGGGGGGTGGCAGGCAGTGTTACTGGCATCTGGTGAATAAAAGTCAGGAATACTACTAAACATCCAGCAAAGAATAGAGTTGTTCTCTGGAACAAAGAATTAGCATGGTCCCTCCTTATCCACAGTTTTACTTTCCACATTTCAATTACCTGCAATCAACCGTGGTTCAAAAATGTTAAATAGAAAATTTCAGAAATAAATAATCTCTAGGTTTTCAATTTCTCGCTATTCAGAGCAGCATGATGAAGTTCCATGCTATCCTTCTCCGTTCTGCCCTCGCTGTGACTCATCCATTTGCCCAGTGTATTCTGCCCACTACTCAGTTAGTAGCCCTCTGGGTTTTCAAATCCACTGTCTCCATCCATACCACAGTGCATGTGTTTGAGTAACTCTCATGTTACTTAACAACAGCCCCAAAGCACAAGAGCAGAAATGGTGGCAATTTGCCTGTGCCAAAGAGAAGTCGTAAAGCGCTTCTTTTAAGTGAAAAGGTGAAAGTTCTCTACTCAAGAAGGATAAAAATCACATGTGGAGATTGCTACAATCTATAGTAAGAAAGGAAGTGTATCCATGAAATTGTGAGGAAGAGAAAGGAAATTTGTTGCTAACTTTGCTATTACACCTCAAACTAGAAAAGTTACAGCCACAGTGCATGGTAAGTGCTTAGTTAAGATGGAAAATGCATTAAATTTGTACAATAAGATATTAGAAGACAGAGAAAGATCACATTCACATAACTTTTATTACAGTATATTATAGTTGCTCTATTTGATTATGGTATTACTATTAATCTCCTACTACACTTAACTTATATCAGAAGTATGTATGCATAGGAAAAACAGAGTATATATAGGGTTCAGTACTGTCCATGATTTCAGGCATCCACTGGGGATCTTGGAACATATTCCCAGCAGATGTGGGGGAACTACTGTGTGTGTGTGTGTGTGTGTGTGTGTGTGTGTGTGTGTGTGTGTGGTGTACATGTGTACATATGCACGCTCAGTCATGTCCAACTCTTTGTGACCCCATGGACTGTAGCCCACCAGGCTCCTCTGTCCAAAGGATTTCCCAGGCAAGAGTACTGGAAGCGGTTGCCATTTCCTCCTCCAGGGGAGCTGCCCGACCCAGGGATCAAACCCACATCTCTTATGTCTCCTGCACTGGCAGGCAGATTCTTTACCAACTACTCTATCCAGCCCCAAATTCCAATACTGCAGAGGTTAGCTGAGAAGATAAAGGAGCGAACATTACCAATAAGCTGTTCTGCACTAGAAGTCAACAGGAACCAGCAAAAAGAGAAGGAAAAAGAGAGATGGATTAGCAAGCTAGAAGAGAAGAATGACTCAATATCATGCCAAAGATGCTAGAGGACTTTTAAGAACTAAATGTTCTTTGCTTCCTCAGTGGTCCAGTGGCTAAGACTCCAGGTTCCCAAAGCAGGGGTCCTGGATTCGATTCCTGGTCAGGGAACTAGATCCCACATGCTGCAACTAAAAGATCCTGCGTGCCACAACCAATGCCCGGAGCAGTCAAACAAATTCAAAAAAATAGTAATAAGAGGAAACGGAGGAGTTGGATATACAAGAGTTTCTTTTTTAAGGTGCTAAATGTCTAAAAATGTCTAATTCACAGTTTGAATTTGTTTTCATTGTTATCATCCAAATCCACTCATCTCCCCAAACTTTCAGGAAAGGCTGCCACATGCAAAGACCCTAGGTGAGTGGATTGTACAGATGATGGTGTCTGTGTGTGTAAAGTAAGGAAATCACCTGAATTCCACATCGAGGTCAGAGGGAAAAGACTGCATCAGACCCAAAGAAGAGAACAGGAATTCTGAGGGGACAGAAAGCCAGAAACAAAGTGCCTGTGATAATAAAATAATCTAGGAATTGGAAAAAGGGTAAATAGTATTGAATCAAACTTTATCTGATTTTAAGGGACAAGAATTTCTTCACTCCCATATGGATTACAGCTTTTATTTTTTTAAATCAGTTCACTACATAAAGTCATTCTCTTTTAGTTTTTGTAAAAGTTCAAATCTGAAAGAACTCTTCACACGTTTTTAAAGAGAGGTACTCAACCTGAGAGATCCTAGCTTGCACGGTTAAGTGTCTGGGCCCAGAGAAAGATGACCAAATACAGCACCCCTTTCAGCACCTTATTGGGAATGTCACAATTTAGAACCATTTCATATAATGAAAATACATGAAGCACTCTTTGAAAAGATAACAGCATTATAGAAATGAGGAGTCCTCCTCACTAACAGGCAAAGAGATGAAGCAACATTTCCTTTTGCGCAGTGCTATAAATTCAAATATGGTCTATGAAAAAATAGGTGATAAGCATTGCTATACATAAAAATAACCAAAAAAGTAAAGTAAAAGCACTTTTAAAGCCACAATGGAGGAATTCCCTGGCTGTCCAGTGGTTAGGACTCTGTATTTCCACTGCAGGGGACATCGATCCCTGGTTGGAGAACTAAGTTACCACAAGCCATAGGGCCAAAAAAAAAAAAAAAGGTTGCATTGGACAGTTACAGAACCTCTCCTAGGGAAAGAAAAACACTAACTTATGAGGAACAAGAAGGTTTGGGGCCAAAGATCAGTTGGCTAACAACTAGGAGAGCACAATAAAACCTTGAAATGCTGTGCCCTGAGAATTATAACCAATGTGAGATGGAATCTAGCAATAAGCAATAGATATAAAACAATAAGAGCCTTCCATTTTCTGCAGTATGAAATTCCTGGCAGCTCATCTAACCCCTTGGTGTCCAGATCTCTGAAGTTACTTAATGAAACAGCAGTTGTCCAAGACCAGAAACACTCTGTAATAACAGTTTCCCTGTGAACCATGAATCAAAAGAAATAGATCCAACCTGACACCCAGCCTCTTCTCCAAAAAAAGTCTTTTAAAAACACCATGAAAGCCAATTCTTCCTCCACAGGGGTCATGCCCATTATCTGGACAGGAATCACAAGCCATATTCTGGTTTTTGAGCGAACTGAGATCCAATCAACAGAAGTCTCATTTGAGCTCCTGACAGTTTAATTTAGCTTAACAATTATATTTGCAATTTGATAACCTCTCTATCTTGATGGCCAGTAAAATAATGCTTCCTTGAGAGACAGAAACTTAACATGATTAAGAGAAACGGAAAAAAAAGAATTTAAGTTCTTTGAATCAACCCAACTCTGCCTTCAACATTTATATTAGTTATCCATTCCAGTCTTTATCATTCCTCTTTGCTGCAACAGGCTGACTGCTATTGGTTATCATTGACAATACACAGAGAAAGCAGCTGAGTTCTCTCTGAACTCATCCACAGGGCAGTGGAAGAAGGGTCTCCAACGTGTTCCTGTTCTGTGGGGTCACCATAGCAATCCACACCAGTCAGGACAGCTAACAGTGGCAGCTTCCAGATTCCACTTCTATAAGGACTCCACGGACCACCCCCTCCCTTTGGAAAAATGACTAGGCAACTAGGAGCCATAAAGAAAAAGATAACAAAAACAGCTTTCCCTGGAGCACCATCTGAGTGCTGTATTTGTTCTCTGCTCCTTATTGTAACAAATTACCACAAATGAAGTGGCTGAAAAAAAAAAAAAAAAACACTCGCTTATTTCATAGAAATTCCAGCACAGGGTGGCTCAGCTGATTCTCTGCTTTCACTACACCAAAATCATGGTATCTGCCGGGCTGAGTTCCTTCTGGAGGTCCTAGGGATGAATCCACTTCCAAGCTCATTGAAGTTGCTGCCTGATTGTCCTTAAGGTTGTAGGACTGAGGTCTCTGTTTCTTGCTGGAGGTCATTCTCAGGTTCTAAAGGCTGCTCATGTTCCTAATTCACAGCCACTCACCTCCCTCCTCAAAGCCAGCAACAATGGGTCAAGTCTGGCTCATACTTAACAATCCTTCTGATGATTCCATCTGCCTCATCTTCCCAACCACCTTCATCTTCTGCCACATTTATTTGGCTCTAACCAAGGACATTTCTCTACCTTTAAGAGTTCATTTGATCAGACTAAGCTCACCTGGATAAATGAAACTATTCTCCCTATCATAATCTTAACACATTTGCAAAATCCCTTCCCAGAAATTTTTAGATTAGCATTTGATTGAATAATCACGGACAGGAATCTGAGGAGATGTGTTTAGAATTCTGACTACAACAGTTGCCCAACATCACAACCACTGGAACCTCCTTCCTCAGACCCAAGAAGGGCTTCCTTTTGGTATCTCTTTTTATTTTTGGCCACACTGCACAGCATGTTGGATCTTGGCTCCCTGACCAGGGATTGAACCCGCATCTCTTGCAGTGGAAGTGCATAGTCTTAGCCACCAGACTGCCAAGGCAGTCCCAAGAATCTCTTATTTTACAGTTAAGCACTTGTACAATAAAAGCTCGTCTATAAAGTCCAAAACTGGGCCAAACTCACACTGCATAAGTCACTCTATTCAAAGAGTTCTGTCACTGATCAACCGCATGGAAAACAGACCCATCCCTCCATTTTGCCAGCTCACATTTTCTGTCACCATCACATCCCTTAGTCTTCTTAGCAAACACTCATTTCTCAACTAAGTGAATCTCCCTTAATTCTTGCCCCAAAGACAGACAATAAAATTGCTATTGCAGGAGCACCATTTTTCAGCATACATATGTTGGATACCCATTAATAAATATATAACATAAATATGAAATGAATGCACTCATCTTTAGGCTATTGTCTCGGCTCCGAATTTGTCTTTATTTGTTCTGCCTTTTGCTGTTGAGGTTGGGACTCTGAAAACTACATTTCTCCTTTGGCAGCTGGTACCATGTTAGTTTCTGCTCACATGGGCCCTAAAAGGAGCCTGAAGGATGAACAAAAAGGAATGTCTGCCATTATGAGCACTGTCACCCCATCAGTGACCCTTCACTTCCTTCTCCCAGCACAGCAGTTAGTACCAGCCTCCACCTACTTTTGGCACTTCCAGAACAGACTCATCATTCCCCCTCAGAGGTGCTAGGGCCCCTCCTCAGAAGTCTAAGTCCCAGATCTGTGAGGCCCCTCCTCTGGGCCCAAAGGTAACAGGCGAACAGAATGCCTTCTTTAGATACCTGAGCCCCAGGACTGAGGGGCTCCTCTTCCCCACTTCCAGGTTCTGGCAACCCCAACACCTTTCCTTTGTTAGCACATTTGTGGCAGCTGCTTCCCACAGTTATCAACGCTGGATTACCTAAGGGTTCTCTGCTTACTATCTCAGACCACCAGCAACAGTGTGCCCGATTCCCATATTAAACTCCCTCTGTTGAAATACCTAGTACAGTTTCTGTTTCCTGACTAGATCCTAAATAATATATCCTAAGTTAGACATATAGAAGTCAGATGAGTAAGAATGGGATCCAAAAGTATAGGATATCCAGACACAGAAGGGCCTTGGAGATCACCTAGTTCAACTCTAACATTTTATCAGTGGGGAAACTGAAATGCAAGAGAGGCTGACTCACTCGAGGTCAAGTTGGTAGTAACTGGCCCAGCACTGGAGTCTGAGCTTCCTGACCCCCAGTCCAGCACTCTTTGTGACACATCTATTGTACAAAGTGCACATGCTTGCTCCTGAGCTCAGAGGCATCAGAAGGCTATATTCTGAACAAATTCTCAGTTCCATGTCATTGATCTGTTCTGTCCAACATGTCTTTCTTACCAAGCAATTTATCTGTCTACAAAGAAAGAATGCTTAGGTAATAAGAAACCCAAA
This sequence comes from Bos indicus x Bos taurus, assembly GCF_003369695.1. Taxonomy (NCBI): domain Eukaryota; kingdom Metazoa; phylum Chordata; class Mammalia; order Artiodactyla; family Bovidae; genus Bos; species Bos indicus x Bos taurus. Next base: position 19,944,824 of record NC_040103.1, on the reverse strand, counting down.
ATGCTATCCTTTGTCATCCTTACTGGAGGATTCAAGAGAGTTAACCAATAAAGCAAAAGTTGGCCAAAGGAGAATCTATTAGGTCTAGTAGCCTGTCCTTGAGAAAAAGAATCTATCTAGCATTTATTCTTAATATCTTTTATCCACTATTAGGAAAGTGATCTAGCCCTGAAAAATGGAGAGGGAGAGAAACAGAGATCAGGAAAGAAAGGAGAAAGATAACATTCTCCCAGACATTTCAAAATATCTAATTTGCCTAGATTCATTTTATTCACTCATCTGCCATGTGTTTAACACCATGCGAGGTACTGTGGTAAATTCTAAAGAAAGAGACATTGCTTTATACTCAATAACTGTCTCTTGACTGAAAAAATAAATAAATAAAGCACAACCTAAAAGGTAAAAATTGTGTTTTTTCTTTGGTGGGCAAAACTGAGGACTTAAGTCCAGGACACAGCCATCTCAGCTAATTTTGTGATATTGCTGTGAACAAACAAGAGGAAGAGCTAGAATATATAGGAGCTTTTGCAACAAAGACCACGTGGTCAGAACATCAGAAGATTACTGTTAATCAAAATACACATAATAATGTGCTAAATTGTGTAACTTGCAAAACAGGATATTGCAAGTTACACAATTCAGCGCATTACTATGTGTATCCGGAGATGCAAGAGTCTGGGCTCTTTGAAATCATTCCTTTGATATGCACCTCAGCTATCCAGGGCTGGAATCCTGTGCTTTCTCATCCTGAGTCTCTTCAGGTGCAGTGTAGGAGGTGGCTGCAGTTGCTGCTCATTAGATGGTGGGCATCCTGTTTCCATTCTGAGTCCCCTCAAGGTTCATCACTGGGGAGGCCCCAGTGTGATGGCTTGATGGCTGCAACATCCTCCACTTACTGATAGGGCAGACTTTTCATTCACAGTCTGTTTCTAGAGACATCACTATATATAAATATAATCAGAAATACTAAAAGACAGCAGATAAGTACATTAGGAAATTGGGTGGCATCAGTGGAAAGCACTTTAGAGCAACAATCCCCAATCTTTTTGACACCAGGGACCAGTTTCATGGAAGACAATTTTTCCACAGATGGGGGTGGGGGGAGGGTTGGAGATGGTTTTGGGATGATTCAAGTGCATTACATTTATTGTGCACTTTATTTCATTATTATTACATCAGCTTCACCTCAGATCATCAGACATTAGATCCTGGAGGTTGAAGACCCCTGCTTTCAAGGAGCACGTAGAGTAAGAACCAAGTGTGCAGAGTGGAGCTTGAGTTCAGGGTGAAGGATGTCTCCAATTCATCCAGGTTAAAGGCCTCCTGAACCAAGAGAACAAAGACCTGAAGGAGCCTTTGAGAGGCGAGAAGGGGAGGATGAGTCAATAAAGAACTCAAGCTTCTGAATGAAAAATTGATCTTTGATACACAAATCAACAGAGGGGATAGTATAAAGAATGCTGTCCTGAAAGCAGTTTCAGAAAATGTAACCTTTCATTGGGTACTAACTTCTAAGCACTGCCGTAAATTTGGTGGCATTGAAAAACAGAAGTGCATTCTTATTCAGTGTGGAGACCGGAAGTCCTAAATCAAGCTGTCAGCATGGCCACACTTCCTCCGAAGGCTCGAGGGGAGAATCCTTCCTTGTCTCATCTTACTTATGGAAGCTCCAGGCTTTCCCTTTGCTTGAGGCTGCATAACTCCAATCTCTGTCTCACTTTAGATGGCTTTCCCCTCTGTATGTCTAATCTCCTGCTACTTTTCTCTTGTAAGGACACCTGACATTAGATTTCAGGCTCACCAGGATTGTTCAAGATGATCTCATCTCAAGAACCTTAACTTAATTACATATGCAAAACCCATTTTTCAAAAAAAAAAAAAAAAAACAGGTCACATTTACAAGTTAGGGGTGGGGATAGGACGTGGATATATCTTTTGAAGAACTCTATTCAAACTACTACAACTAGTATTATCTGAAGCTGTTTGGATACATTTTCTCTTCCCCAGGTCAGGAAGAACCCCTGGAGAAGGGAATGGCTACAGACTCTAGTATTCTTGCCTGGAGAATTCCATGGACAGAGGACCCTGGCAGGCTATAGTCCATGGGGTCAAAAAGAGTCGGACACAACTGAGTGACTAACACTTTTACTATCAAGCCAGAATTAAACAGTAGAAAAACAAACCTCAGGAACTTGCCTGGTGGTCCAGCATCTAAAACACTGTGCTTCCAATGCAGGGGGCCCAGTTTCCATCCCCAATTAAGGAACTAGATCCCATATGCCCACAACTAAGAGTTCACATGCTGCAACTAGACATCCTGTCTGCCGCAGCTAAGACCTAGCACCGCCAAATAAATAAGTATAAACACCAGTGGATTCCTTTCCCCTCTCTCCAACCGTTAGAGAAAATTCTTCCCCTGTAACAAGTGACAGTAATTAGCATTTATTGCCTTTTTACCACGTGTAGGGCACACTGTAAGCATTTTGATATATTCTATGTGATGATTAAATTAAATCTTCATTAAAAAACCCCATGAGGCAGGTACCATCTTATCCTCATTTTACAGATGAAGAAATAAGCAGAGAAATGTTAAGAAAATTTGCCCCAGGTCCCACAGCTGAAGCAAATTGAACCAGAATTTGAACCCAGTCAGCCTAGACCTTTTCTTGACAGATTTATTGAAATATAATTCATATAATACACAATTCACCCACTTAAAATATATAAAAGCCTATGGTTTTAGTATATTCAGAGTCATGCAACCATCACCACAATCAATTTTAGGATGTTTTCATCACTCCAACAAGAAACCTCACATGCCCTTAGCTGTCACCTCCCAATCTCCCCATCTCCAGCCCCAGGCAACTACTAATCTACTTTGTGTCCCAATAGATTTACCTATTCTGGACATTTCATTTACATAAATAGAATCATACACTGTGGTCTTTTGTGACTGGCGTCTTTCACTTAAGTGAAAAAAGTGGAAGTGTTAGTAACTCAGTCATGTCCGACTCTTTGCAACGCTATGGACTAGAGCCTGCCAGGCTTCTCTATCCATGGAATTCTCCAGGCAAGACATACTCGAGTGGGTAGCCATTCCCTTCTCCAGGGGATCTCCCCAGGCCATAGATCGAATCCGTGTCTCCTGCACTGCAGGTAGATTCTCCACCATCTGAGCCACCAGGGAAGACTTCTTTCACTTAACCCAACTAGTATTAACCAAGTATTAACCCACTTAACCCAATGTTTTCTAGGTTTTATCCATGTTTTAGCATGTATTGGTACCTCACTCCTTTTATAGCCAAATAATATTCCATCATATTTCACATTCTATATACAGCTCATCAGCTGATGGACTTTTGGGTCATGTCCACTTTTGCCTGCCTGCACTTTTAACTTGCACACTGTAACTACTTGCATAATCATAAATAATACTCTCTGCAGAAGGACCCATCATCATGAGCCAAGAAGCTAAAATTACTCCAAAGAAAACTTTCTGGCATATAGTCTCTCAGAGGTTTTTATCTAGAATAAACGAAAATTAGTAGTGAAGGGTAACTCTCTTGTCTTGCAATCCTTCTTCAACATGTTTCCACAGTCTCACCTGTACTAACCTGTACTCACCTGTCCTAACTCATCCTTGCCCTCACCAGTAGTCATGAATGCCACAAAATTTGTGTACCCGCTATTTCTTAGGAGTGATGACAAGCAGAGAACCTAAGTGACTTCCTCAAGTCCCACAGCTCATGAGGAACAGAATTGGTCCAAGACTTCTCATCCTTGTGACCACCGCCACTTTTCTTTGCACCATGGGCTCTCCATTTTATCTGACTCTGCAATCCAGCAACCTTCATATCTTCAAAAGAATGCTTGAGCTGGCACATTTCTTTAAATTTTTAAGTATACACAATTTTAATATATATAAGAATAGAGGGATGTCACAAGCCCATAATTCCTTTCTCTCCACTTCAAGGCAATCATTAACTCGTGAAGGATCTTGTTTCATTCAAACATGTCCCACTTCTCCAGTGGTGTGGTGGTGGATGCTTAACAACCATCTCTCCCATGACTTGTATGTTTGGGGATTTCTCTGACTTATTTCAATTTACCAGCATAATGGTTCTGAGTGTGAGTTAGGAAGAGACAAGCAGAGACAGAAGGTTATATAGTATCCCCACCATATAGATACAATAAATGGAATCATTTCAAGAGCATAGCTAATAGTAACCATAATAAAATATAACTAGGAAGAAGTAAGTTTTGAGTGCTTATTATCTCTATAACAATATATTTTATTTAATCACAGGTTTATAGAATTAAATTTTCAATAATGACTATGGGCTTCCCTGGTGGCTCAGATGGTAAAGTATCTGCCTGCAATGCAGGAGACATGGGTTCAATCTCTGGGTCAGGAAGATCCACTGATGAAGAAAACGACAACCCACTCAAGTATTCTTGCCTAGGAAATCCATGGACAGAGGAGTCTGACTGACTACAGTCTATGGGATTGCAAAGAGTCAGACACAACTGAGCAACTAACACACACAACCAACTAGTTCAAAAAATTCCTGAATTCTAACAGCCTGCTCTTGCCAGTGAGCTAGAGCGAGCCCACCACTACACTCTTCCTTTCCCAGACTACTTTTTTTAAATCCCAGACATTATATCACATTTTCCATAATCATTTCAACATGCATCTCTAAAAAATAAAAATGCTTAGAAAACAAATCCACAATATCATCATCACATACAGCATTTAATAATAATTCCTCAATACTCTCTAAAAGTTCTTATATTTCATGGATTGATATGTGTTGCAAGACTCTTTCCATACAATGGAATATTACTCAGCCATAAAATGGAACAAAATGGGGTCACGTGTGAAGATGTGGATGAACCTAGAGTCTGTCCTATAGAGTGCACTCAGTAAGAAAGATTAAAAACAAATAACATATTAACACATAAATATGGAATCCTGAAAAATGGTACTGATGAACCAGGACAGGAATAAAGACACAGACGTAGAGTGGATTCATGGACACAGAGCAGGAAGGAGAGTGGGATGAAATGAGACAGTAGCACTTACACATATTCACTACCATGTATAAGTTAGCTAGTGGGAAGCTGCTGCATAGCACAGGGAGCTCAGCTCAACGCTCTGTGATGACGCAGAAGGATGGGAGGCAGGTGCTGGGAGGCTTAAGAAGGAGAGGATGCATATACACAGACAGCTGATTCACATGATTGTGCAGCAGAAATTAACACAACATTTTAAAGCAACTGTATTTCAATTCAATTTTTTTAATTAAAAAAGAAGACACTTTTCATCTATAATCTGCCCCCCTATACAACTTATTTGGTTATTGATTGAAGAAATGAAGAGTGTATTGCCCTTTCAGTTCCCTTCACTAGAAAAAGATCTCACCAGGCAAGAGCACAGGACATCTATGAAGTACAAGACACCAGCTCTGGGAGCTCCTTTTCTATGGGCTCTTTGGACTTAGCTCCTCAGAATGGGCCTCTGCTGTTCACAACCAATAAAACCTATGAGAATTCTAGTCCTATAATAACAAGATGGGGAATATTTTTTTAATACTGAAATAAAATAAACCGAAGGAAAAAAAAAAAGTGTTTGGATGGTTCAGATAAAGGTGGCAGCACCCACGTCCCCACTACCTGATGTGGAAGAAAAAACCCACCACCAAGACCTTGTCACCTTCGTCACATCCCATGAACAGGCAGCGGAAGCAGGGTTGTGAGTTAAAAGAGGGGGTGACAAGTTTGAGGGATAGTCGGCAGGTGATGATAGAAAGCTCAGTCTCGGAGAGCTCATTGGAAAACATCCACCTTGAAACTTCAGCTTTCTCCTTTCCCAAGGATTCTGTGTGGGCTGCTGGGGTTTCAGCTCCAGTTGTCACTGCAAATGCTGCTTGGCAGGAGCAAGAAGCTCAAGAGTCCCTGATGTGTTTCTGAAGGCTTTCAAAGATGAACTAGCTCTTCTGCATTTTTCTTTCTTTTTTTTCTTCCTAAATATAGTGCCGGGAATGAAAACCTTGCTCAACCTATTTCCCAAACCTGGCAGTTCTGACAGTTTTATTGCAGTGCCTTATTAAAGCATAGCCATGGATTTACATAATTAAATCCAGGTCTGCTTTTCTCTCCCCTGCATCCACATCTGTCACTCACTGTAGTATAGCATGGTATTTCCATCACTCTGTGTTAAGTGAGAACCTGGAGGCTCGGGTAGCATCGTCCCCTGATATCAGTGAATATTCTCTAATGGAAATGAAGATGATAAGTTTCGATGATAAGTGGAGATAAACGGCTCCCTGCCTTTCAGCAAGAAGTCACTGGCCTTTCTATCATCACCTGCATCCTACAGCTGGAAGGGACCTTTAAAAAATCATCTGAGCCGTCCCAGTGCACCAGCCCCAAGTAAAGTTTAAAAATAAAATAAAATTAGAGGAAAAAAAAAAAAAAAAAAAAATAAAGGTAAAGAAGAAGGATAAAAAAAAAAAAAAAAAAAAATCATCTGATACAGGGGTGGCAAACTGCAGCTTAGGCCTGATTTGGCCCCCAATTTTTTTTTTTTTTTTTTTGGCCACGCCATGTAGCATGCAGAATCTTTGTTCTCCAATCAGGGACTGAACCCATGCCGCCTGCATTGGGAGTGCAGAGTCTTAACTATTGGACCACCAGGGAAGTCCCTGGCCCACATATTTTTAATATGATCCTTTTTTTTAATTTGGACTTAATTCCAAATTATTTGGACGTAATTCTTTTAATTATGTATGTATGTATATTCTTTTAATATGATCCTTGTTTGCTTTTAATCGGAATTAGTTATCAATACTTAAAATTGGGAGATTCATGTAAAAAGCCAAAATGAGGGCTTTTCTCAAAAAAGTAAAATTATAAGTACTGACCACTTTGGACCTCTCCCACCTACCAATTTTATCAGCTAGACATGAAAGGCTGCTGCCCTTCTCAGGTGGGGTGTGGATCTGCAGTTACTCCCCACTCCCCTTTCTCATTCAGTTGCTGCTGCTGTTCAATCACTAAGTCATGTCCAAACTCTCTACAACCCCATGGACGGTAGTATGCCTGGCTCCTCTGTCCTCCATTATCTCCCAGAGTTTGTTCAAATTCATGTCCACTGAGTTGATGTTATCTAACCATCTCACGCTCTGCCTCCCCTTTCTCCTTTTGCCTTCATTCTTTCCCAGCATCAGGGTCCTTTCCAATGAGTCAGCTTTTTGCATCAGGTGGCCAAAATATTGGAGCTTCAGCATCAGTTCTACCAATGAATAGGCAGGGTTGATTTCATTTAGGATTGATTGGTTTGATCTTGCTGTCCAAGGGACTCTCAAGAGTCTTCTCTGGGACCACAATTCAAAAGCATCAATTCTTTGGCACTCAGCCTTCTTTATGGTCTCTCAGATATGTACATGACTACCGGAAAAACCATGGCTTTGACTATATGGACCTTTGTTGGCAAAGTGATATCTGTGCTTTTTAATACACTGTCTAGGTTTGTCATAGCTTTCTTTCCAAGGAGCAAACGTCTTTTAATTTCAGGGCTGCAGTCACCATCAGCAGTGGTTTTGGAGCCCAAGAAAATAAAATCTGTCATTGCTTTCACCTTTTCCCCTTCTATTTGCCATGAAGTGATGGAACCTGATGCCACGATCTTAGTTTTCTGAAGGTTGAACTTCAAGCCAGCTGTTTCACTCTCCTCTTTCACTCCCATCAAGAAGCTCTTTAGTTCCTCTTCACTTTCTGCCATTAGAGTGGTATCATCTGCATATCTGACGTTGTCATTTCTCCTGGAAATCTTGATTCCAGCTTGTGAGTCACCCAGCCCAGCATTTCACATGATGTACTCAGCATATAAGTTAAATAAGCAGGGTGACAATGTATAGCCTTGATGTAGTCCTTTCTCAATTTGGAATCAGAAAGCTGTTCCATGCCTGGTTCTAACTGTTGCTTCTTGACCCACAGACAGGTTTCTCAGGAGACAGATAAGGTGGTCTGGTATTCCCATCTGTTGAAGAATTTTCCACAGTTTGATGTTATCCACACAGTCAAAGGCTTAAGCATAGTCAATAAAGCAGAAGTAGATGTTTCTCCAGAATCCCCTTGCTTTCCCCATGATTCAACGAATGTTGGCAATTAAATCTCTGGTTCCTCTACCTTTTCTAAATCCAGCTTATACATCTGGAATTTCTGAGGTCACATACTGCTGAAGCTTGGCTTGAAGGATTTTGAGCTTAACCTTGCTAACGTGAAATGAGCGCAAATGTACAGTAGTTTGAACATTCCTTGGCATTGCCCTTCTTTAAGATTGGAATGAAAAGAGATCTTTTCCAGTCCTGTGGCCACCACTGAGTTTTCCAAATTTGCTCACATACTAGGTGCAGCACTTTAACAGCATTGTCTTTTAGGCTCTGAAATAGCTCAGCTGGAATCCCATCACCTTGACTAGCTTTGTTTGTAGCAATACTTCTTATGTCCCACTTGACTTCACATTCCAGGATGTCCAATTCTAGTTGAGTAACCACACCATCATGGTTATCTGGGTCATTAAGACCTTTTCTATATGGTTCTTCTGTGTATTCTTACCACCTCTACTTAATCTTTTTGGTTTCTGTTAGGTCCTTACCATTTCTGTCCTTTATCATGCCTATCCTTGCATGAAGTGTTCCCTTGATATCTCCAATTTTCTTGAAGAGATCTCTAGTCTTTCCCATTCTATTGTTTTCCCTCCATTTCATTGCATTGTTCATTTAAGAAGGCCTTCTTCTCAGGAAACACGGTACCTACCTAGAGGGGTGTGATGAGGAGGGAGATAGGAGGGAGGTTCAGAAGTGGGGGATATATGTATACCTATGGCTGATTCATGTTGAGGTTTGACAGAAAACAACAAAATTCTTTAAAGCAATTATCCTTCAATTAGAAAATAATTTTTTTTTTTTTTAAAGAGGTCTTCTTATCTCTCCTTGCTATTTTCTGGAACTCGGCATTCAGATGGGTGTTTCTTTCCCTTTCTCCCTTGCCTTTAGCTTCTCTTTTTTCACCAACTATTTGAAAAGCCTCCTCAGACAATCACTGTACCTTCTTGCATTTCTTTTTCTTTAGGATGATTTTGGTCACTGTCTCCTATACAGTGTTATGAACCTCTGTCCATAGTTCTTCAGGCACTCTGTCTACCAGACTTAATCCTTACTCAGCCTGCTGCACAAATGCATGTGACCTTCTCAGACCCTGGCTAAGTTTGAGTTTATAACACCCTTCACATTACAGGTGAGAAATTCCAAGAAACCTTAAGAGTGAGTTAATCACTGATCTCTGGTTTCCTAACCCAAAAGCAGTTGAAAAAACAACTTATTTGTTGGAGGTGTCCAAAGACCTGAATTCTTTTTATTTTACTGAAGTATAGTTGATTTATAATGTTGTGTTAATTTCTGCTGTACAGCAAAATTCTTCAGTATTCTTCTCCATTATGCTTTATCACAGGATACTGAATATTGTTCCCTGGGCTATGTAGTAGGACCTTGCTGTTTATCCATCCCAGACATAAAAGTTTGCATCTGCTAAGCCCAAACTCCCACTCGATCAGTCCTTCACCTGCGTTCCTCTTTGGCAAACACAGAGTCTCGTTGTGTCCTGTGTCCAAAGGCCTGAATGCTGACTTGAGCGCCATCACTCATATAAGACGCACCAGACTGGACCTCTAAGGCACACGTTTCCTCCTCTGTAAAACTGTACAATTGTACAACTGCTTATTCTAACATGCTGTCCACCTCACAGAGTTTATGGGGACTGATGTGCTGAGACAGGTCAAAAAGTCTATACAATTTTATGCTTATTAATATTATTATTGTTATTTTCATGATAACATTTTGCTTGAAATTTTAAGTTCACTAATTTATTATCACAAAATATTAAGCACACTCATCAATTCATCTCAATGAGTATTTCTTGACCCCCTACCATGAACATGTTCATTGTGATGCAAAGTAACATACATGGGGAGATGAGAGGTTAAGAACAAAATAAACACGTGTCAAAGGAAATATATGGCATATAGTACATAGTACAAAGGATGATCGATATGCTGCTCAGATAGCATAAGATGGCTTCCACAATTACATTCCCACTTTCAAAATGCTGCCAATCCCCTTAGAAGCCTGAGATAAGAATCTCTGAACTCTCTGCACTAGCATCTCAAAGCAGCTGCCAAAGCAATACCAATGCTTATACACCCAGAATGCACCAAGCACTGACTCCAGCATTTTACATGAACTATACCATTTAATCTCTCAAAAGTCCCATGGGGTAGGTACTCTGCATTCCTGCTTTTCCAGATAAGGAGTTGAGACACACCAAGGTCAGGTGACTTGTCTGGGGTCACACAGCAAGTAAGCGACAGAGCGGGAAATCCAACTCAAGCGTGCACCCTCTTCCTGTGCCAGTGTCATGCCTCCCACACTCCTTGCTCTGAGCCAAATTCACATCACAACGTCTTTCAGTTCTGCACATACACTCCCACCCACATCCAACTCCATGTGTCTTACACTCATTTGTTTGATACTTCTTGACCCCACAAGCCCTTTCATTCCCTCTGCCAGCTTCTGCCTTTCCATATCCTGTCACAGTCAAGCAAGCCCAGTCAGGAATATTTTCCCTCCTGCCTGGATCAAATTGTTATCATTATGAAGATGACTGTTTACTCATTGACATCATCACACTAATGCTTATTAAACTCATATTACTGCTGAAAGGCAAGTGTGACTTGATCTTCACAGTGAGTCATTAAGTGCAACCAACACTCAAAGAAATGGTAAATTGATGGTTGTGATAAGCCTCCTAATCATCAGATTCTTTTTGATGACCTCCTTGTTATCAGCAAGTATGCTGATAGGACCTTAATAGTCCCTTTACCGGCAAGTCACCACTAGCCTCCTTGAGAATCCAAAATGCACCATGTATGTGAATGTGTATACGCAAGTGGGTTTACATGTATACACATAATTATTTACGTTATTGACATCCTGCCTTGTTTCCGATTATGGTCACGTAAATTACAAGATGCCACAAAATAAAAGCAGGTAAAAAAATAGAAAAACAAAGAGGATCATAAAGTGGGGACAGGAGTAAAGCTAAAAATGCATAGCACTTATCCTCCCCAGTGACCACAGATTTGGCCCTGAAACCTTCAAGGAACCTGAAGTGAAAAGAAAATCTTGATCCATTTCTTTGTCACAGAGCACTTATCCTCCCCAATGACCATAGATTTGGCCCTGAAACCTTCAAGGAACCTAAAGTGAAAAGAAAATCTTGATCCATTTCTTTGTCACAGAGTCTATGAAAAATCAAAATGACTGCTATAGGAATTACAACTAATATCAATAAGCCCACAAGAGAATTTTAGCTGAGGAATCCTCAAAGTAGGGATATTATAGAATATAAATAAGCAATGGTGTCAACAGTATCCTTACAACACTCATAAGTTTCAACTATTTTCACCTACCTTCATTGTGATTGATAGTAACATAGCCAAGCACAACTCAGAAAAGGTAATTCTTGGAGGCAGGTGGGTAGGAAGTAAGATGCACAAAGGATCAAATGTATATTAATATATGTAAGTACATCATATATATATATATATATATATATATATATAGTATGTGTGTTAATATATTATTCTTAAATTTCTTACCAAAATATGCTGATCAAAAAAAAAAAAAAAAAACTATATTCAGTATCTGCAAATGTAGTGAAAATCCTAGTCAGCGACCAGGAGTCCTGCAACTGGTATATACATCACAACTGATAAGTCTGTTTTCTGACTCTGTTAAAATTATGGTTAATGTAAAATCACTACTAGTAATAACCTAAAATCATTATCAGCTGCAGTGTGTATGCACTGACTCTTATCTCCCTAGAGCTCACAATTTTCACTGTGAATAGACAGTGTGGGATTACATGCCTCGGCTCTGCAGCCTGACGGCTTAGTTTTGAGTCTTTACTACCTTTATGGCTTTGAATGAGATGTTTAACCTTTTTATGCCAATTTTCCTCACCTGTGAAATGGAGGCTCCTAATCACCCCTACTTCAAAGGATTGTTGTGAATATTAAAATGTTAACACTTGTGAGGCCCATAGGACATGGTGTGGGCACACAGTATCTGGCACACAGTCAGTACTCAATGAAAGTTAGTCATTGTTGCTGTTGTTGCTATTATTATTATTCCATGAAACCATCTTCAATGATTTCTCTGTATTTTCTTCTCACTAAACAATAGCCATTAATTAGGAAGACCATGGGGGGCTCTCATCCATATAGCACCTGAGAATACAATCATTAACCTCTGTTTATTCATGGTTTGTCTCCCAGTTAGACTGCAAATCTTACTACATCATAGTCACCACCTCGTTTTATATTTGCTGCAAAAACAATTTCAATACAGTTAAATCAGGTCTCCAAGGTTAAACAGCTGGTGAGTCACAAAACAATTCAAGAAGGGAGGTTATTTGACTTCTAATCTAGTCCTTGTGCCATCAGAGCCTCTTGTCTCCCCACCAAACCCACAGCCTTTGACTAGCAATTACTGCCTTGTAAAATGATGACTCTCAAATGCTCCCCTCCTTGGACTTCTCTGGTGATCCTGTGGCAAAGATTCCATGCTGCCAATCCAGGGGACCTGGAATTTGATATCTGGTCAGGAAACTATATCCCACATTCCACAACTTAAGATCCCATATGCTGCATTGAAGATTGAAGATCCTTCATGCTGCAACTAAGACCCGGTGCAGCCAAATAAAGAAACTTAAAAAAAAAAATCCTCCTCTTCTGCCTGCACACTTCTCCAGTGTCTCTCAGCCAATGTTCTACATTACACTGTCAACTGGTTATCCCATAGGCACATATGACTGAAGTAAACCAGGGCTAATAGTGGGGATATTGACAAGTAAGAGCATAATACCCTCTGTATGCACTACTATGTATAAAACAGATAACCAGTTAGAACCCGCTCTATAGCACAGGAGGAAAAAAGGGACAAACTGTTTGTAGGACATACATTAAGTTAACCTTAAAAATGCATTTCAATATACATTAGATCGGAGAAGGCAATGGCAACCCACTCCAGTACTCTTGCCTGGAAAATCCCATGGACAGAGGGGCCTGGTAGGCTGCAGTCCATGGGGTCGCTAGGAGTCGGACACGACTGAGCGACTTCACTTTCACTTTTCACTTTCATGCATTGGAGAAGGAAATGGCAACCCACTCCAGTGTTCTTGCCTGGAGAATCCCAGGGACGGTGGGGCCTGGTGGGCTGCAGTCCATGGGGTCGCACAGAGTCGGACATGACTGAAGCGACAGCAGCAGCAGCAGCAGCATACATTAGATAGACAAATGTACTATTTGATTTCATCTATGAGATACCTAGAATAGTCAAATTCATAGAGTCAGAAAGTACACTGGTAGATGCTGAGAGCCAGGGGATGGCAGGGGATGGGAAGGGGGAGTGGGGAGCTAGTGTTTAATGGGGACAGTTTCAGTTTAGGAAAGTGAAAAATTCAGGAGGTGGATGATGGTGAGAGTTCCACAATGAAGTGACTGTACTTAGTGTCATTGAATTATGCAGTTCAGTTCAGTTGCTCAATCATGTCCAACTCTTTGCAACTCCATGGACTGCAGCACACCAGGCTTTCCTGTCCATCACCAACTCCCGGAGCTTGCTCAAACTCACGTCCATCACATCAGTGATGCCATCCAAGCATCTCATCCTCTGTCATCCCCTTCTCCCATCTTCAATCTTTCCCAGCATCAGGGTCTTTTCCAGTGAGTCAGTTCTTCACATCAGGTGGCCAAATTATTGGAGCTTCAGCTTCAGCATCAGTCCTGCCAATGAATATTCAGGACTGATTTCCTTTAGGATGGGCTGGTTGGATCTCCTTGCAGTCCAAGGAACTCTCAAGAGTCTTTTCCAACACCACAGTTTAAAAGCATCAATTCTTCAGTGTTCAGCTTTCTTTATAGTCCAACTCTCACATCCATACATGACTACTGGAAAAACCACAGCTTTGACTAGACGAATCTTTGTTGGCAAAGTAATATCTCTGCTTTTTAATATGCTGTCTAGGTTGGTCGTATCTTTTCTTCCAAGGAGCAAGCATCTTGTAATTTCATGGCTGCAGCCACCATCTGCAGTGATTTTGGAGCCCAAGAAAATAAAGTCTGTGACTGTTTCCATTGTTTCCCCATTGATTTGCCATGAAGTGATGGGACCAGATGCCATGATCTTAGTTTTCTGAATGTTGAGTTTTAAGCCAGCTTTTTCACTCTCCTCTTTCACTTTCATCAAGAGGCTTTTTAGCTCTTCACTTTCTGCCATAAGGGTGGTGACATCTGCATATCTGAGGTTATTGATATTTCTCCCAGCAATCTTGATTCCAGCTTCTGCTTCATCCAGCCCAGCATTTTGCATGATGTACTCTGCATGTAAGTTAAATAAGCAGGGTGACAATATACAGCCTTGACGTACTCCTTTCCCAATTTGGAACCAGTCTGTTGTTCCAAGTCCAAGTTGTTCTAACTGTTGCTTCCTGACCTGCATACAGATTTCTCAGGAGGCAGGTTAGGTGGTCTGGTATTTACATCTCTTTAAGAATTTTCCACAGTTTGTTGTGATCCACACATTCAAAGGCTTTGGTGTAGTCAATAAAGCAAAAGTAGATGTTTTTCTGGAACTCTCTTACATATGGTTAAAATAATATGTCATATATTATACTTTTCACTATGATAAAAAAAAATTGAAAAACAAATGAGTGTGTGGAAAGAAGGGAAACTGCCTATACTGTTGGTGGAAATGTAAATTGGTACAGCCATTATGGAGAACAGTATGGAATTCCTTAAAAAACTGAAAATAGAACTAACATATGACCCTTCCATCCCAGTCCTGGGCATATATCCAGAGGAAAACATGATACGAAAGGATACATTCACCCCAGTGTTCACTGCAGCACTGTTTACAATAGCCAAGACATGGAAGCAACCTAAATGTCCACTAACAGAGGAATGGATAAAGAAGACATGGTACATATATACAATAGAATATTGCTTGGCCATTAAAGACAATGAAATGCCATTTGCAGCAACATGGATGGACCTAGAGATTTTCACATTGAGTGAAGTCAGACAGAGAAGGAGAAATATCATTAAAAAGGTGATACAAATGACCTTACAAAACTAGAAAGATACTCACAGACTTAGAGTCTATGGTTGCCCAGGGGAAGGATGAGGGGAGGGCATAGTTGGGGAGTTTGGGATCATCATGTACAAATTGCTATATTTAAAATGGATAACCAACAAGTTCTATATAGCACATGGAACTCTGCTCAATGTTATGCGGCAGCCTGGATGGGAAGGGAGTTTGGGGGAGAATGTATACATGTATAAGTATGACTGAATCCCTCAGCTATTCATCTGAAACTATTACAACATCGTTAATCAGCTGCACTCCAATATGAAATAAAAAGTTTAAAGAAAAAAACGAGCATAATGCCCTCTCTAAAAGGACCTTCAATGTCTAAAACGAAAAAAGGCACTGCAGTTAATGTAGAAGTATATGACTGATGACTTGAGACAGTCTTACTGTGGTCACTCAATCATGAAATGAAGACATTTGTATCTAAGAAAGAAGGTATCCCTGTCCTCCAGTGCAGATGAGCAGTCAACTGCCTTTATCTATTAAGGGGAAACAGCAGTGGAGCTTAGGGATTTAAAAGTTTCCATCACAAAGTGCCAGATGAAATACATGTGCAATCCTTGTCCTGCCAGCACTCACAGGAAGCACAGGTATCCCTCACTTTTTTTAAATATAAATTTATTTATTTTAATTGGAGGCTAACTACTTTACAATATTATATTGGTTTTGCCATACATCAATATGAATCTGCTACGGGTGTACATGTGTTCCCCATTCTGAACCCCCCTCCCACCTCCCTCCCCATCCCATCCCTCTGGGTCATCCCAGTGCACCAGCCCTGAGCATCCTGTATCATGCATCGAACCTGGATTGGCAATTCATTTCACATATGATAATATACATGTTTCAATGCCATTCTCCCAAATCATCCCACCTCACCCTCTTCCACAGAGTCCAAAAGACTGTTCTATACATCTGTGTCTCTTTTGCTGTCTCACATACAGGGTAATCATTACCATCTTTCTAAATTCCATATATATGTGTTATTATACTGTATTGGTGTTTTTCTTTCTGGCTTACTTCACTCTGTCTAACAGGCTCCAGTTTCATCCACCTCATTAGAACTGACTCAAATATATTCTTTTTAATGGCTGAGTAATACTCCATTGTGTATATGTACCACAGCTTTCTTATCCATTCGTCTGCTGATGGACATCTAGGTTGCTTCCATGTCCTGGCTATTATAAACAGTGCAGAGATGAACATTGGGGTACATGTGTCTCTTTCAATTCTGGTTTCCTCGGTGTGTATGCCCAGCAGTGGGATTGCTGGGTCATATGGCAGTTCTATTTCCACTCTTTTAAGGAATCTCCACACTGTTCTCTATAGTGGCTGAACTAGTTTGCATTCCCACCAACAGCATAAGAGGGTTCCCTTTTCTCCACACCCTCTCCAGTATTTATTGCTTGTAGACTTTTGGATAGCAGCCATTCTGACTGGCGTGAAATGGTACCTCATAGTGGTTTTGATTTGCATTTCTCTGATAATGAGTGATGTTGAGCATCTTTTCATGTGTTTGTTAGCCATCTGAATGTCTTCTTTGGAGAAATGTCTGTTTAGTTCTTTGGCCCATTTTTTGATTGGGTTGTTTAGTTTTCTGGAATTGAGCTGCAGGAGTTGCTTATATATTTTTGAGATTAATTCTTTGTGAGTTGCTTCATTTTCTATTATTTTCTCCCATTCTGAAGGCTGTCTTTTCACCTTGCTTATAGTTTCCTTTGTTGTGCAGAAGCTTTTAATTTTAATTAGGTCCCATTTGTTTATTTTTGCTTTTATTTCCAATATTCTGGGAGATGGGTCATAGAGGATCCTGCTGTGATTTATGTCAGAGAGTGTTTTGCCTATTGTCTCCTTTAGGAGTTTTATAGTTTCTGGTTTTACGTTTAGATCTTTAATCCATTTTGAGTTTATTTTTGTGTATGGTGTTAAAAAGTGTTCTAGTTTCATTATTTTACAAGAGGTTGACCAGTTTTCCCAGCACCACTTGTTAAAGAGATTGTCTTTGGGATACAAAAACAAGACCCCTATATATGTTGTCTACAAGAGACCCACCTCGAAACAAGGGACACATAGAGACTGAAAGTGAAGGGCTAGAAAAAGGTATTCCATGCAAATACAGACCAAAAGAAAGCAGGAGTAGAAATACTCATATCAGACAAAATAGACTTTAAAACAAAGGCTGTGAAAAGAGACAAAGAAGGGCACTACATAATGATCAAAGGATCAATCCAAGAAGAAGATATAACAATTATAAATATATATGTACCCAACATAGGAGGACTGCAATATGTAAGACAAATGCTAACAAGTATGAAAGGGGAAATTAACAATAACACAATAATAGTGGGAGACTTTAATACCCCACTCACACCTATGGATAGATCAACTAAACAGAAAATAAACAAGGAAACGCAAACTTTAAACAATACAATAGACCAGTTAGACCTAATTGATATTTATAGGACATTTCACCCCAAAACAATGAATTTCACCTTTTTCTCAAGCACATGTGGAACCTTCTCCAGGATAGATCACATCCTGGGTCATAAATCTACCTTTGGTAAATTCAAAAAAATTGAAATCATTTCAAGCATGTTTTCTGACCACAATGCAGTAAGATTAGATCTCAATTATAGGAGAAAAACTATTAAAAATTCCAACATATGGAGGCTGAACAACACTCTGCTGAATAACTAACAAATCACAGAAGAAATTAAAAAAGAAATCAAAATATGCATAGAAATGAATGAAAATGAAAACACAACAACCCAAAACCTGTGGGACGCTGTAAAATCAGTGCTAAGGGGAAGGTTCATAGCAATACAGGTATACCTCAAGAAACAAGAAAAAAGTCAAACAAATAACCTAACTCTACACCTAAAGCAACTAGAAAAGGAAGAAATGAATAACTCTAGGGTTAGAAGGAAATAATCTTAAAAATTAGGACAGAAATAAATGCAAAAGAAAGAAAAGAGGCCATAGCAAAAATCAACAAAACCAAAAGCTGGATCTTTGAAAGGATAAATAAAATTGACAAACCATTAGCCAGACTCATCAAGAAACAAAGGGAGAAAAATCAAATCAATAAAATTAGAAAGGAAAATGGAGAGATCACAACAGACAACACAGAAATACAAAGGATCATAAGAGACTACTATCAGCAACTATATGCCAATAAAATGGACAACGTGGAAGAAATGGACAAATTCTTAGAAAAGTACAACTTTCCAAAACTGAACCAGGAAGAAATAGAAAATCTTAACAGACCCATCACAAGCACGGAAATTGAAACTGTAATCAGAAATCTTCCAGAAAACAAAAGCCCAGGCCCAGACGGCTTCACAGCTGAACTCTAGCAAAAATTCAGAGAAGAGCTAACACCTATCCTACTCAAACTCTTCCAGAAAATTTCAGAGGAAGGTAAACTTCCAAACTCATTCTATGAGGCCACCATCACCCTAATACCAAAACCTGACAAAGATGCCACACAAAAAAAGAAAATTACAGGCCAATATCACTGATGAACATAGATGCAAAAATCCTTAACAAAATTCTAGCAAACAGAATCCAGCAACACATTAAAAAGATCATACATCATGACCAAGTGGGCTTTATCCCAGGGATGCAAGGATTCTTCAATATCTGCAAATCAATCAATGTAATACACCACACTAACAAATTGAAAAATAAAAACCATATGATTATCTCAATAGATGCAGAGAAAGCCTTTGACAAAATTCAACATCTTTATGATAAAAAACCCTCCAGAAAGCAGGCATAGAAGGAACATACCTCAACATAATAAAAGCTATATATGACAAAACCACAGCAAACATTATCTTCAATAGTGAAAAATTGAAAGCATTTCCCCTAAAGTCAGGAACAAGACAAGGGTGCCCACTCTCACCAATACTATTCAACATAGTTTTGGAAGTTTTACCCACAGCAATCAGAGCAGAAAAAGAAATAAAAGGAATACAAATTGGAAAAGAAGAAGTAAAACTCTCCCTGTTTGCAGATGACATGATCCTCTACATAGAAAACCCTAAAGAGTCCACCAGAAAATTACTAGAGCTAATCAATGAATATAGTAAAGTGGCAGGATATAAAATCAACACACAGAAATCCCTTGCATTCCTATACACTAATAATGAGAAAATAGAAAGAGAAATTAAGGAAACAATCCCATTCACTATTGCAACGAAAAGAATAAAATACTTAGGAATATATCTACCTAAAGAAACAAAAGACCTATATATAGAAAACTATAAAACATTGGTGAAAGAAATCGAAGAGGACACTATTAGATGGAGAAATATACTGTGTTCTTGGATGGGAAGAATCAATATAGTGAAAATGAGTATATTACCCAAAGCAATCTATGGATTCAATGCAATCCCTATCAAGCTACCAACGGTATTTTTCACAGAGCTAGAACAAATAATTTCACAATTTGTATGGAAATACAAAAAACCTCGAATAGCAAAGCAATTTTGAGAAAGAAGAATGGAACTGGAGGAATCGACCTGCCTGACTTCAGGCCCTACTACAAAGCCACAGTCATCAAGACAGTATCCCCCACTTTTGAAAAGTTCCCTTTACACCATCTGGCTTTCTACAAGAGACCTACCTATTTTCACTAACCAAAAGAAACCCAGTGGACTTCAACATTTACAATGTAAGAAGGTAAAAGCAAAACAGTGCTCAGTGCTTGTTTTGCAAACAAAGTGGTGCACCCAGCAGTGAGAGTGGTACCACCAAACTCCTTCCCTGGGAACTACATTCAGCGTCTCAGCATCCAGCCGCCATAGCATTGAACTGTGTCTGTGAGCACCTATGCTTCATCTGCGCATCCGTGAGCAAGTCATGTTCCAAGGTAACTGCTTCTTCCTGTGACGCCATTTCTGATTACAAAAGATTTCATACTAATGCTCTACTTTCGGATAGTGGAGGAAAATGTCTATACTAATTCTAGAAGGGCAAAGTGATAGAGTGGAATGAGCCTAGATTCTGGTAACCCTACAGTCCTGACGAGGATATATCCACTGGGTAATCTTGGATAAATTAGCCTTTGGGCTTCAGTTTACTTATAATACCTACCTTACAAGATAATGGTGAGGATTAAATGAGATTGTGCTTGAAAATGTTAGCAAAATGCCTAACTTTCATAGCCAAGTTCTTGGCCTTCTGGCTAAGATTGAGTGTAGTACAAGGGCTTCCCAAGTGGCACACAAAGAACGAGCCTGCCAATGTATTAGATGCAAGAGACACGTGTTCAATCCCTGGGCTGGGAAAATCCCGTGGAGGAGGAGACGGCAGCCCATCCTGCCTGAGAAATGCCATGGATGGAGGAGCCTGGCGGGCTACAGTCCGTAGGGTCACAGAGAGTCTGACACAACTGACTGTCGTGTCACAGAGAGTCTGACACAACAGAGCAGCTGAGCACAAGGTTATTGTCGGTTCTGAGTACATGGTAGGTAGGAATAGCTTCTCTTAGCCTAAGCCCAGGGACTACTGAGCCAAGCTTTTTCACAAACAGCTCAGAGAAAGGACCCTGGATACACCCTGCAGGTCTTATCCTATGAATCTAATCAGGCCACCTCCAATCAGAGGTCCACTGAGAGTAGAGGATAAAATTATGAGGGAGGTGGTAAGACATGAAAGTAAGTCTTGAATATACTTGTGCTGTCCTGTTTGGAATTTATTCAGGGTCTTAAATGTTGAAAAGGCTTTGCACCCTGGGTTTTCATCTCAGAAATTATAAAAAGTTTCATTTTGAGGTTGACAAACCCCCTTGTCCATTCCAGGACCAATAACCTGGAAATCAGGGGCCTATACCCAGGAATCTATTGTTCTCAGCTTCCCAATAAAAGTCAGACTTGAAGGGACTGTATTTTCTGACTGTCCAATACTCATCTCACACCCCATCACCTACTTGCTCCCCACATTCATTTTTACTACATAATAATCATTACAGACATCCCTTCCATACCATTTTAAACTGCTTAAGAATGGGGAGGACCACAGCTTGTCCTTCTATGACATCACACACTTTGATGCAGTGGTGTAGGTAAAACAGAGAGCTATGAATGCTCAGCTAAAGAGTGTGACTATTACCATAGAAAGAAGAGAAAAGCCAATGATGGTTTTGGAGTAGAAAGTAATGGCATGATAGAAGCAGTATTTTAGGAAATTTTCTCTGGCAGCACATACTTGAAACATCGGAAAGAAGCAAAATAAGAGAATAAAGAAATTTAGAAGATCAGTAAAGAGATAATTATAATCAATAGACTCTGAGATAGAAAGGACTTAAATTACAGTTGTAGCAAAAGACAGAAAGAGGAAAGGATATTCCTAGAACACATTCTGAAGACAGTGAATGCCAGTGTCCTCTGGGATACGAACCATGGCTGAGTCATATTTGCGACCACATATACCCAGGGCTGATACGCATCAGCATCCACTAGTGCAGCTGGATCAGCTATTAATACACTGAGGCACTTTCATACTTGGGAGTCAAAAATAGATCCTTACTGAAACCACCACGCATTTATCCCCGTGTCTACCCACCATCCCAGCCTGGAATTTTCCAAAACTACACCCCTCCCCAGTCGGCAATCAAACAGCTTATGCCTGACACAGGAGAAGGCTTTGAGAACCTTGTTCCTATGTCAAAGCTGATATTCTTTCTGACTGGCCAGTCCTCTTGCCAATCGTTACAGGTATTTAATATCATGCCTTCAAATGCACAGTCAGTTCCTAGCACATAGTAAGTGATGGAAGAAAGAAGAAAGCCCGGAGGAAGGAGAGAAGAAAAGGAGAAAGAGAACTGATTGGAGAATAAACAAAGGAGTCTTACACAGCTACAGTCATACAGACTGATGTGCCTATACAATTATAGTTTTCTTTCAGAAAAAGAGAAGCAGAAAGGAGAGTTACTTTGGGAGCAAGATGAATACACTCTCTTAAAAATAAACTGCATTTGAACAAAAGCTCAGCTGAGAGAAATACAATTTACGAAGGACTGGTTGAGAGCTGTTCAGTTTATTCAATCCATTCTGTACTTGAAAATCTACCCCTTGGAGAGTCCAGCCAGCAGAGGGTTATGAATTTCATGGACAGCCTTCAAGAAACTCCTTTAGACTCTTAGGAGCCAGTGTTTGTGCTCCTCCAGAGAAGCTGACTTGCTTTTATCATATGAACTGTGTAACCAGTAGGGTTTCCTATTTAGTCTTGTAAAGCCAAATCTGTGGTCTGCCTACAGCATGTGTGGCTCATAGGGCCTCCATACTATGACCCTACCCTTGTTTTTCTTATTTTGTCCTGCATGCGTGTGTGCTCAGTTGCTTCAATCGTGTCTGACTCTTTTGCAACCTCACGGACTGAGCCCACCAGGCTCCTCTGTCCATGGGATTCTCCAGGTAAGAATACTGGAGGGGGTTGCCATTTCTTCCTCCAGAGGATCTTCCCGACCCAGCAATCAAATCCACATCTCCTGCATTGCAGGTGGATTCTTTACCACTGAGCCACTAGAGAAGCCCTTATATTGTCATATCTTTCTCTAATTTATTTTCTTGCCATGTAACATCCACATAAGGAGACTTAAATCCTTTTGAGAACAAAGAGGGGACTATATTAACTCACAATGATCTTAAACTAAATGTGGAATATTCCTGGAGAAATATCCAATGGATAAAATTATTTTAAATCAACTGTTCATTGGGCTCCAGTCCATGAAAGACACTGTGAAAGTTGTACAGACACAGAAGACATGAACTCATGAGGCTTACAGTCCTCAGGAGCAGAAAGACAGGCAAATATCAGAAGACATACACAACTCCTCCTTGCATGGATTTGATCAATTTCAGGGTGAATGGTATCACTACCGATTACTTAAAGGAGAGAGAAAAATCCACATTAGTCACTCCCAATGTTTCACACATTAAAATGCCCCTTGGTGCTGCTATGGAGAGAAAGATGGGCCTTCCGAGCCTTGGAATTCAGAGTTATTCAGTATGTTAGCACCTTGTAGTGGGATTCTCTCAAAACCTGTCACCCTTATTTGTTTTGGGTTTTCGTTTTGCTTATACAGATACCTCGCTGATATGACTCCCTGGCTATTCATTCTCAAGGGGAAGACAACAGGATGGGAAGGCAAAGGAAATCTAAACAGTGGGCCCAAAGAAAAGACAAGAATGGATTTATTACCAAAACACACCAATTATTTGAAGCAGCCACATGTCATCAGCACAAATTATCAGCAAACTAATTAGAGATGGACACCATGATGAAAAAAGATTTAAAAAGCCTCTGTGTGTGTTAGTTGCTCAGCTGTGTCACTCTCTGCGACTCCATGGACTGTAGCCTGCCAGGCTCCTCTGTCCATGAAATTCACCAAGTAAGAATACTGGAGTGGGTTGCCATTTCCTTCTCCAAAGAAAATCTCTATCTGTCTTTAAACAGTGATCACCTGTCTAGTCCTCATTGCCTTATTTGTGAAAAGGAAGAGCAAATCCTTGCCACATACTCACTGAAGTTAGATGGAATTAGTAACTGCCAAATAGGCAGCATCATGTCAGAAGTCAGGATTATAGAAGGAAAAGACATGGTCCCAGTCCCCTGGGGCTGTGTGGGTCCCCTGAAAGAATTCTCTAAAAACACTTGGAAAAAGTACCAAAAGCAACACATGTCCAAGGATTTACTATTCAGATGGAAACAAACAGGTCCTTTACCTTCAATAATCTGAGGCAACTTCAGATCAGGAGAGGAAAATAATTTTGAAGCCCACGCCTTTTCTGAATGCTCAGAACTAGAAATCATCTTAGAAGCCTACACAAATGTCTAGCTCCCCAAGAATAGATGAAGAGACAC
Organism: Bos indicus x Bos taurus; assembly: GCF_003369695.1. NCBI lineage: Eukaryota > Metazoa > Chordata > Mammalia > Artiodactyla > Bovidae > Bos > Bos indicus x Bos taurus. The sequence goes on along the minus strand of NC_040103.1, from coordinate 19,920,678 downwards.
CATTCAACTAAAAAAACCATTTAGTTCACCAGGTCATGCCTGAATTCCAGGATTGCCCCTCTCTCTAAGCAAAAATGTGCCAAGGCCTCTAGTCTATTCTAGACTCATACATACTTTGTTTCCCACACCCAGAGAGCTCTTGTACCTCATGTACCTATGTCCTCAACAAGCCCTAAAGGGATGCCAACAAGTGGTCCACTCAAAAACAGTCACCTAGAGAGGGGTATAGTGCTGTGCTTGGCACTGTGAACACAGAGCTGAAACAAAGCTTGATTGTCCAGACCTTGAACATCATTGAGGCCTCAGCTAGCAAACAAGAAGACTCAAAACTGGAGGTGGGCACTCTGAGAGGGTATATAAGGGTGAGAACTACAGCCTCAACTAGCCATTCATTTATCCTCCAACCACCATTACTCAAGGCAAAACCCAGAGTCATCCTTACCTCCTTTCCTTCACACCTTGCATCCAATCCATGGTTAAAATCTGCCACCTCTCCCTTTAGAATATACCCAGAATTCAGCCATTTCTTATAACTTTCAGGGCAACAACCCTAGTCCAAGCCACCATCCTGTCTCCCCAAATTACCTCAAAAGCCTCCTAACTGGTCACCTTCACTCTACCCTCACCCACCCCAGAGCTTTTTCTACACAGCAGCCAGAGAATGCCTTTCAAATAAGAGTCTGATCATGTTGCTCCTCTGCTCCAAACCCTCCAGGATCTCCCCCCATTGTAAGGCCTCAGGAGCACTGAGGGCGACAGAGTGGCCTAGAATCGGGGGCAGCAGCCTTGGCCATGACAGTCAGAAACCAACCCGTCCGAGGGTTCAGACCAGTTGTGTGGCCTCTGTCACTTGTATGTGAGGGACTGTACCACCTTGAAAACCACACTGAGCACACAAAGCCCTGAGGTCCTCAAGGAAGATCTGATCATTTCCTGTGGAAAAAAAAGACTGAGCAGATGCCGCAGAGAAGGCTCATCTGTGTCATCAACAGCAAAGCTGTCCTCAGCAAGGTCCAAGGAGTCTCCCCTTTGACTGCAGCCCACATTGTGTGATGGTTATGACTCACCTACCCCAATGTGTCAATGAATCAATATCCCTGTTTTAGGTGCTCCCCTGCCTGCAGAGCTCAAAAATAAAAAATAAAAGGAAAGACACAAAAAGATCATTTAACATTATAAATATAAGGGAAAAAAGTCTAATTTTCCGAATCTTCTAGGTGCCTCCTTCTGATTCACCAGGAATGACCAGGACAGACCAATCAGATCCACCTCTAACAAAAAAGAACCCATGGAAACTAGAGAGAAACTAAAGAGAAAAATATGGGGAATTTTAGGTCAAATTGAAACTGAAATTCTTTTCGAGTCTGGTATAAAAATTCATTGTTGGGACTTCCCTGGTGGTCCAGTGGCTAAGATTCCATGCTCCCACAGGGGAGCAAGAGGCCCAAGTTTGATCCCTGGTCAGAGAACTAGATCCCATCTGCCACAACTAAGAGTTTGTATGCCACAGCTAAAGATCTTGTATGCTGCAACAAAGACCGGGCACAGGTAGGTAGGTGGATAGGTAGGTAGGTAGATAGATACTCATTGTTTTTAAATGCCATCCAGCAGTTAATTAAGAAGTAGAACTAGTTGTAAACTTCGTATTACTAGGTGTTGGGGATAGAAAGACAAATAAGACATGGCCCTTGCTTTCACAGAGATGACAGGTAAGATAATTAGAAAATCATCACAGTAGAGTGTGACAAGTACTAATAATGGGAAAATATACAAGATGCTATGAAAATGGAAAGCATAATTAACTTGGGCAGAGATAAAGGGCAAAGAGGGAAGTGGGCAAATCATAGCAAATGCCTAGAGCAGTTGGCTATTTCACTTGATAAACTAATTATAGGCAAATGGCCTATACATGAATGTTTATAGCAGTATTACTCATATTTCAAAAACTGGAAACAACCCAAATGCCCATTGACTAATGAATGGATAAATAAAACCTGATACATCCATACAATGAAATACTATTCAGCCATAAAAAATAATACATGGTATGGCAGGAATGAACCTTGAAAATGTTATTGATATACTAACTAAAAGAAGCCAGACACAAAATATTACATATTGCATGACACTGTTTACATGAAATCTTCCAAAAAAGGCAAATTTACAGAGAAAATAGATTAATAGTTGCCTAGGGCTGAAGTTTTGAGGGAAATAAGCATGCTTTGTTTTGAGGGTTCTGTTATATTTGTTTTTTTTTTAGAGTAATGAAAATGTTCTAAAATTCATTGTGACGATCAGTGCGCAACTCTGTGAATATACAGACCATTGAATTGTACCTTTTAAGAGGGTGACTGATACTGTATATAAATTCAGTTCAGTTCAGTTCAGTCGCTCAGTCGTGTCCGACTCTTTGCGACCCCATGAATCGCAGCACGCCAGGCCTCCCTGTCCATTACCAACTCCCGGAGTTCACTCAGACTCACGTCCATCGAGTCAGTGATGCCATCCAGCCATCTCATCCTCTGTCGTCACCTTCTCCTCCTGCCCCCAATCCCTCCCAGCATCAGAGTCTTTTCCAATGAGTCAACTCTTCGCATGAGGTGGCCAGAGTACTGGAGTTTCAGCTTTAGCATCATTCCTTCCAAAGAAATCCCAGGACTGATCTCCTTTAGGATGGACTGGTTGGATCTCCTTGCAGTCCAAGGGACTCTCAAGAGTCTTCTCCAACACCACAGTTCAAAAGCATCAATTCAAAAAATTTAAGGGCAAATGCCCTTTCATGCCTGAATTATTAGATGATATATGCCTCAGTACAGGGACTTTCAAAGCCTTACCTCAAAGGTCTCAGAAATATAGGTACTTGCAATGGGCAGGTGAAGCAAATAAAACATTTTGGTCACCAGGGTCTCCTGCTTTGCCCATGCCAGGAGTCTGCCAGCACAGCCCTGGGCCTGATCAGGCTACCTTTATCCTCACCATCATCCTTCTGTTCCTATGACAGTTTTTATTAACATTATTTTGAGGCCCTCAGAGACATCCTTTTGTGAGAAATGCATTAGTCATGTGGAACAGCAGGCTGGAAATATTAAACTTCTCATTACTGCATGGAAAAATGATCTCAGACTAATTCATAACCGAACATTTGATTCAATATGAGCCTGATATAATCTTTCCTCTTTTTGACAATGATTCCAATATGCTGCCATCTGCAGAATACCTCCTTCTCTCTAAAAACAAGTTCCTGCCTAGATAATACAGTGAATGAAAAACCAGGAGAGCCATATGTCACAATAAATGCATACTGCATTCCATGCTCCCTCCCCACTGTTATTTTTCATGCCAGTCACTAGCTATGAGTGCTTGTTGCTCCAGATTATTTCCTATGAAGATAATACTGGATTCAAATTCAATCAGAAGGGGAGAGGAAGAACACAGAAAATAGCTTTCTCCTTTGCATCCAGCTCAGTGGAGATCTAGATTCCAAACATGGCCCAGGAGGTCCTTAACCTAGATCCATAACCATAGTTCCCCTCTCCTGCTACTTGAAAGGAATGGACTAAAATTGCAGAACCCTGGAGAATTCTGTTTGGCCCCTAGGAGTCAAAGCTTTAGGTTGAATCCTCCAAGTTCATACAATAGACAGTCCAGTTAATTTTCCTATCTAACCCTCACTCTTTCCCAGAATATCTTAACACTCACTCTTCCCCAGAATATCTTTCCTATAGTCTTTCTTAAGTGACCAGGAACCCACACAAGACCACCTTTTGACACACATTATTGGAACAGAGGAAATGCCTGAACCAATGAAAATCTCTCTCCCAGTAATACGAAATTGGGAAAAAGAGATAGTGTATACTGAGTTGAATTTGGATGTGAAAGCTTGAAGGTCACATTTGATAGGAAGGAGGCGGAAGAGTTGGGCCAATCATTTCCTAACTTGTCCAAGAAGCAGCAAAGAAATCCATTTGCAGAGGAGAGAACAAAGCCAAGAGAATAAAGAGGCTGAGAAAAGAAAAAAGCAGTGATCTTCCTAACTCTAGGTTTCTCAGCCGCAGAACCAATGACATTGGGGCCAGGTAATTCTTTGTTGTGGGCGGATGTCCTATGCATTGTAAGGGGTTCAGCAGCATCCCTGGGTTTTGCCTAATAGATTTCTTTAACACATACTCTTCACCCCAGATGTGACAAAACTATGTCTATACATTGCCAAATGTCCTGTGGGAAGTAAAATTGCCTGGGTTGAGAACTACTGCCCTAACTAGACAGATGTTTATTTATACTTCAAACACCACTCATCAGGCCAAAACCCAGAGCCATTCTTAATTCCTTTCTTTCATACCTTGAATCCAATCCATGATTAAGATCTGCCATCTCTGCCTTCAAAATATTCAGAGAATCCAACCATCTCTCATGACCTCCCCTGCAATAACTCTAATCCAAACCACCCTCATCTCTACCCGAATCACAACAAAAGCCTCCTAACTGGCCACCTTCACTCTACCCTCACCCCCTTCAGAACTTTTTCTCTGCAGCAGCAGAAGAGAGTCTCTTAAAGTCTGATCGTGTCACTCTTCCACTCCAAACCCTTCAAGGCCCCCCGTCATCATAAGGATCAGTCAGAACCTTCTTTCCAATGGCAAGAGGACACTTCAAGCCTTTCCCCAGTCCCCACTCAGACTTCAGCTCTTACTCATCCCTCACTCATTCCTCTCCAGTCTCATTAACTTCCACGCTGTCCCTCAAGCACGCCAAGCACAGTCTTCCTCCAGGCTAGTGCACATTCTGTTCCCTCTGCCAGAAATGCCCTCCCCCAGATATGTGTCCAGCTCGCTCCCTTGTATCATTTAGATCTCAGCTCAAATGTCACCGTGTCAGAAAGTCTTCCTGTGACTGCCCTATCTCTATAGACAACCTATTCTCTCTCTCTCTCTTTTCAGTTCAGTTCAGTTCAGTCACTCAGTCGTGTCCAATTCTTTGAGACCCCATGAATCACAGCAGGCCTCCCTGTCCATCACCAACTCCCGGAGTTCACTCAAACTCATGTCCATCGAGTCAGTGATGCCATCCAGCCATCTCATCCTCTGTCGTCACCTTCTCCTCCTGCCCCCAATCCCTCCCAGCATCAGAGTCTTTTCCAATGAGTAAACTCTTCCCATGAGGTGGCCAAAGTATTGGAGTTTCAGCCTCAGCATCAGTCCTTCCAATGAACACCCAGGACTGATCTCCTTTAGGATGGACTGGTTGGATCTCCTTGAAGTCCAAGGGACTCTCAAGAGTCTTCTCCAACACCACAGTTCAAAAGCATCAATTCTTTGGTGCTCAGCTTTCTTCACAGTCCAACTCTCACATCCATACATGACCACTGGAAAAACCATAGCTTTGACTAGACGAACCTTTGTTGGCAAAGTAATGTCTGCTTTTGAATATGCTATCTAGGTTAGTCATAACTTTCCTTCCAAGGAGTAAGTGTCTTTTAATGTCATGGCCGCAGTCACCATCTGCAGTGATTTTGGAGCCCAAAAAAATAAAGTCTGACACTGTTTCCCCATATATTTCCCATGAAGTGATGGGACCAGATGCCATGATCTTCGTTTTCTGAATGTTGAGCTTTAAGCCAACTTTTTCACTCTCCACTTTCACTTTCATCAAGAGGCTTTTTAGTTCCTCTTCACTTTCTGCCATAAGGGTGGTGTCATCTGCATATCTGAGGTTATTGATATTTCTCCCAGCAATCTTGATTCCAGCTTGTGTTTCTTCCAGCCCAGCGTTTCTCATGATGTATTCTGCATATAAGTTAAATAAGCAGGGCTCTTTTACCTTACTTTAAACTTAGGCTTTTGATGTTTTTTAAGTTAATATGAAATCTTTCAGTGACCCTAATATATTATCTAACTTTCAAATAAATACTTATGGAAACAAGATTGAAATGAAAACAATGAAACTCTGAAAACTGGGCTATATACCAACCTGTTAGCAGAATCTGGAAATTTTTCTCATTAACAACAAAGACAATTAAACCGGGCAGTCTTGTATCTCCCATAAACATAGTGAGTCTGTACAGTTGAAAGTGTTAGGTAGTTAGAATAGGAAACAGGAGTCCAGAATGGCGGTGGCTAAAAGATGAGGAAGGGAAAAGCCCACGAAAATAGAACAAAGGAAGGTCCAAGGACCGGAGTAAGGGCCTCAGGTAGAACAAACAACACTCCTGGCTAACCCAATTTACATAGGGCAGGCCCAAGGGGAGAAAAAACTTATAAAAAGAGGAGCCAAAGGGCTGGGGGTCTCTCTGTCTCCCATGCGCTGGGGCACTCTTCTCTTTGTGTCTTTGGGTCGATATGCTCTCACGCCACGCCGAGGGCTTTAATGTCCGTCACTCCAAATCTTTGTTGTGACGAGACACAGGAGTTGAACCAAGGAGAATACACTCGCCTGACAAAAGTAAGTAGATGGTCCTGCTATCTTTCCCCACATTCTGCTCCCTGATTTAATTAAGAGTTTACTGTGTAAATATCAAATACTGAAAACTGTCCAAAATGCCTTAGAACTAGGAATATATCCCAGACTTCAGGAATAGTCACCATAGCACCATAGATGGCACCCTGAAATTGAATGCTTCCAATTCTGAAGCACATTCCCACACAGGATCTCACATCACCCTCTCAGTTACACTAAGACAAGTGAAGGAAGATCTGCTTCCCTGTTTAGGCGGAGACTAAAATAAAAACAGAGATTTCCTCCAGGTATTCAACTTGAAAAGACTTTCCTAGGGGATTATTTACTGAGATGCACAGAGATCAAGCTAGATTTGATTACAGAGCTTCCACAGGACTGGAGAAACAGACTCTCAGAGAACACAAACAAAACTTTGTGCACACCAGAATCCAGGAGAAAGGAGCAGTGACCCCAAGAAGAGCTGACCCAGACTTGCCTGTGAGTGTCCAGGAGTCTCCGGTGGAGGCGTGGGTCAGCGATGGCCTGATGCAGGGTTAGGGACACTATGTGCAGTAGTGTGTGCACAGGACTTTTGGAAGGAGGTCAACATTACCTCCACCATAGTTTGGTCTCAGGCCAAACAACAGGAAGGGAACACAGCCCCACCCATCAACAGAAAATTGGATTAAAGATTTACTGAGCTATGGCCCCGCCCAACAGAAAAAGACCCAATTTCCCCCACAGTCAGTTTCTCCCATCAGGAAGCTTCCATAAGCCTCTTATCCTTATCCTTCAGAGTGCAGAAAGAATGAAAACCACAATCACAGAAAACTAATCAGACTGAAGGAGATCAGTCCTGGGTGTTCATTAGAAGGACTGATGTTGAAGCTGAAACTCCAATACTTTGGCCACCTGATGCAAAGAGCTGACTCATTGGAAAAGACCCTGATGCTGGGAAAGATTGAGGACAAGAGGAGAAAGGGATGACAGAGGATGAGACAGTTGGATGGCATCACCGACTTAATGGACATGGGTTTGGGTGGACTCCGGGAGTTGGTAATGGACAGGGAGGCCTGACGTGCTGTGGTTCATGGGGTTGCAAAGAGTCAGACACGACTGAGCGACTGAACTGAACCGAATCAAACTGATTACATGGATCACAGCCTTGTCTAACTTAATGAAACTATGAGCCATGCCATGTAGGGCCACTCAAGACTGATGGGTCATGGTGGAGAGTTCTGACAAAACATGGTCCACTGAAGGAGGAAATGGCAAACCACTTCAGTACTGTTGCCTTGAGGACCCCATGAACAGTATGAAAAAGCAAAAAGATAGGACACTGAAAGATGAACTCCCCAGGTCGGTAGATACCCAATATGCTACTGGAGAAGAGTGGAGAAAAAACTCCAGAAAGAATGAAGAGATGGAGTCAAAGCAAAAACAATACCCAGTTGTGGATGTAAGTAGTGATAGAAGTAAAGTCTGGTGCTATAAAGAGCAAATTCATAGGAACCTATGAATGTTAGACTGATGTTAGAATGTTAGGTCTATGAATCAAGGTAAAATAGACATGGTCAAGCAAGAGATGGCAAGAGTAAACACAGACATTTTAGGAATCAGTGAACTAAAATGGACTGGAATGGGCAAATTTAATTCAGATGACCATTATATCTTCTACTGTGGGCTAAAATCCCATAGAAGAAAAGCAGTAACCCTGACAGTCAACAAGAAAGTCTGAAATGCAGTACTTCAGTGCAATCTCAAAAATGACAGAATGATCTCTGCTCATTTCCAAGGCAAACCATTCAATACCAAAGTAATCCAAGTCTATACCCCAACCAGTAATGCTGAAGAAGCTGAAGTTGAACAGTTCTATAAAGACCTACAAGACCTTCTAGAACTAACACCCCAAAAAGATATCCTTTTAATTATAGGGGACTGGAATGCAAAAGTAGGAAGTCAAGAGATACCTGGAGTAACAGGCAAATCTGGCCTTGGAGTACAAAATGAAGCAGGGCAAAGTCTGACAGAGTTTTGCCAAGAGAACACACTGCTCATAGCAAACACCCTCTTCCAACAACACAAGAGAAGACTCCACACATGGACATCACCAGATGGTCAATACAGAAATCAGATTGATTATATTCTTTGCAGCCAAAGATAGAGAAGCACTATAAAGTCAGCAAAAACAAGACGAGGAGCTGATTGTGACTCAGATAATGAACTGTTTATTGCCAAATTCAGACTTAAATTGAAGAAAGTAGGGAAAACCACTAGACCATTCAGATATGCCCTAAATTAAATCCCTTACAATTATACAGTGGAAGTGACAAATAGATTCAAGGGATTAGATCTGATAGACAGAGTGCCTGAAGAACTATGGACAGAGGTTAATGACACAGTTAATGACACAGGCAGTGATCAAGACCATCCCAAAGAAAAAGAAATGCAAAAAGGCAAAATGATTATCTGAGGATGCCTTACAAATAGCTGAGAAAAGAAGAAAAGTGAAAGGCAAAGGAAAAAAGGAAAGATATACCCATCTGAATGCAGAGTTCCAAAGAATAACAAGGAGAGATAGGAAGGCCTTCCTCAGTGATCAATGCAAAAAAATAGAGGAAAACAATAGAATGGGAAAGACTAGAGATCTCTCCAAGAAAATTAGAGATACCAAGGGAACATTTCATGCAAAGATAGGCCCAATAAGGACAGAAATGATATGGACCTAACCGAAGCAGAAGATATTAAGAAGAGGTGGCAAGAACACATAGAAGAACTATACAAAAAACATCTTCATGACCCAGATAACCAAGATGCTGTGATCACTCACCTAGAGCCAGACATGCTGGAATGTGAAGTCAAGTGGGCCTTAGGAAGCATCACTATGAACAAAGCTACTGGAGGTGATGGAATTCTAGCTAAGCTATTTCAAATCCTAAAAGATGATGCTGTAAAAGTTCAATTCAATTCATTATGCCAGCAAATTTGGAAAGTTCAGCAGTGGCCACAGGAGGGCAATGCCAAAAAAGCATTTAAACTACCGCACAATTGCACTCATCTCACATGCTAGCAAAATAATGCTCAAAATTCTCCAAGCCAGGTTTCAACAGTACATGAACTGTGAACTTTCAGATGTTCAAGCTGGATTTAAAAGGCAGAGGAACCAGAGATCAAATTGCCAACATCCGCTAGATCACTGAAAAAGCAAGCAAGTTCCAGGAAAACACCTACTTCTGCTCTATTGACTACACCAAAGCCTTCCCTTGTGCTTTCCCTTGTGGCTCAGCTGGTCTTGTGGCTCAATCAGTAAAAAATGTGCCTGCAATGTGGGAGAACTGGGTTTGATTCCTGGGTTGGGAAGATCCCCTGGAGAAGGGAACAGCTAATCACTCCAGTATTCTGGCCTGGAGAATTTCATGGACTCTATAGTCCATGGGGTCACAAAGAGTTGGACACAACTGAGCAAGTTTCACTTTCAAAGCCTTTGACTGTGTCGATCACAACAAACTGTGGAAAGTCCTTAAAGAGATGTAAATACCAGACCACCTGACCTGCCTCTTGAGAAATCTGTATGCAGGTCAGGAAGCAACAGTTAGAATTGGACATGGAACAACAGACTGGTTCCAAATTGGGAAAGGAGTACGTCAAGGCTGTATATTGTCACCCTGCTTTTTAACTTATATGCAGAGTACATCATGCAAAATGCCAGGCTGGATGAAGCACAAGTTGGAATCAAGATTGCTGGGAGAAATATCAATAATCTCAGATACACAGATGATACCACTCTTATGGCAAAAACTGAAGAGTAACTAAAGAGCCTCTTAATGAAAGTGAAAGAGGAGAGTGAAAAAGCTGGCTTAAAAGTCAACATTCAAAAAACTAAGATCATGGCATATAATCCCATCACTTCATGAGAAATAAATGGGGAAACAATGGAAACAGTCACAGATTTTATTTTCTTGGGCTCAAGTATCACTGCAGATGATGACTGCAGCCATGAAGTTAAAAGACGCTTGCTCCATGGAAGAAAAGCTTTGACCAAACTAGACAGCATATTAAAATGCAGAGATATTACTTGGCCAACAGAGGTCCGTCTAGTCAAAGCTATGGTTTTTCCAGTAGTCATGTATGGATAAGAGAATTGGATTACATAAAGAAAGCTAAGTGCCGAAGATTTGATGCGTTTGAACTGTGGTGTTGGAGAAGATTCTTGAGAGTCCCTTGGACTCAAGGAGATCAAACCAGTCAATCTTAAAGGAAATCAGTCCTGAATATTCTTTGGAAGGATTGATGCTGAAGCTGAAACTCCAATACTTTGGCCACCTGATGTGAAGAACTGACTCCCTGGAAAAGACCCTGATATTGGGAAAGAATAAAGGCAGGAGGAGAAGGGGATGACAGAGGATGAGATGGTTGGATGGCATTACCAACTCGATGGACATGAGATTGAGCAAGCCCCACGAGTTGGTGATGGACTGGGAAGCCTGGCGTGCCGCAGTCCATGGGGTCACAAAGAGTTGAACACGACTGAGCCACTGAAGTGAAGAGAGATCAAGGAAACACCAAGAGTGAATGAAGTATCCAGCAACTACCAACAGGGGCGGCCATCACTGGCTCTTGGCTGAAAGATGCAAAGGGAGCTATGTGAGAGCCTCAGATGTGCAGAAGTGGCTGCACAGAGGAGTCAAGGAAGATGGAAGCCATCCATGTAGCCATGGCAACCAACCAGGCAGGGAAGGGACTGCCACAGGCTGAACTGGCAGGCAGTCAACTGGCGAGGAAACCCAAGTGACGCAGTTTACTGAACTCAGCCTCCTAGGGCCCAGAGCGGGATGGAAAAATGGATCCAGAAGAGCAAAAGGCCCCAGAAAAGTTGCAGACTTACCTAAGCTTCTAAAGCTAGCCAGCCTCACGCCATTACCAAGAAAAGATCTCAAATGCACAACCCTAGCAAAGGACTGAGCAATTCTGGAGGACTTAGCACCATCACAAGGCAGGATGGTAGACTCCAGGCACTGAGGGAAGAATAGACAACAGTCCTGTTTGATCATGTACCCATTCAGAGCAAAACATGTGAATTCACAATTGAAACGGTTTTCCCAGAAATACAGGCAAAAATTGAAAACTGAGAGTCTTGCTAGGAAAGATTCATGTCTAAGAAGAGTTGATCAATATCTTTTCTCAGAACACCACTCCAGGCTTGTAGTGTAAGCCCTAACATTTGGCTTTTTTTTCTTTTTCTTTTTTGAATGCAACTGACTGACAAGCTTTAACTGCCAAGGCATCCCGTTCAACGAGGCATCCACTTCAAAGTAGGCTATCTCAAATAAACACTTTGCTAGCCACAGGATGTAAGAGCCAGGCCCAGCTCCCTGCATGGAAGTTCTTTTTTTTAGAGACCTTGGTTGATTTCAATACCTGACCATTTGGGCTACTTGGTTTATTTCTCTTTCTGTACTTTAAATTTCTGCTGTTAGGTTTTAAATTCACCAATAAAAAGTGAGCACTTCAAACTCTACCCTTGACCCCAATAGAAACAGGATCCCAGGCCCATTCTCCTTGTGTGCACATGATGCTGAAGTGAAACTCCAATACTTTAGCCACCTGATGCAAAGAATTGACTCATTAGAAAAGATCCTGTTGCTGGGAAAAATGGAAGGCAGGAGGAAAGGGGGATGACACAGGATGAGATGGTTGGATGGCATCACTGACTCAGTGGACATGAGTTTAAGCAAGCTCTAGGAATTGGTGATGGACAGGGAAGCCTGGCGTGCTGCAGTTCATGGGGTCTCAAAGAGTCGGACACAACTGAGTGACTGAGCTGAGGCCCATTCTCTCTCTTTCTCTCTCTCCATGTCTCCCTGTCTCTCCCTCTCTTCATGACCTCATAGTGTGGCCCTGGGTGTGCTCTGTAATTTTCAGATCTTCAAAGTAATAAACTTTTATTTTTTCAAACTTCCATGATGGTTATTAAGAAGGGCATCTTTCAATCATAATAAAAACCACAAAGGCCAATCCAACCATATCACTGATTATTGAGAGCCTCAGATAGCATATTAAAAAGCAGAGATATTACTTTGCCAACAAAGGTCCATCTAGTCAAGGCTATGGTTTTTCCAGTGGTCATGTATGGATGTGAGAGTTGGACTGTGAAAAAAGCTGAGTGCCGAAGAATTGATGCTTTTGAACTGTGGTGTTGGAGAAGACTCTTGAGAGTCCCTTGGACTGCAAGGAGATCCAACTAGTTCATCCTAAAGGAGATCAATCCTGGGTGTTCATTGGAAGGACTGATGCTGAGGCTGAAACTCCAATACTTTGGCTACCTCATGTGAAGAGTTGACTCGTTGGAAAAGACCCTGATGCTGGGAGGGATTGGGGGCAGGAGCAAAAGGGGACGACAGTGGATGAGATGGCTGGATGGCATCACTGACTCGACGGACATGAGTTTGGGTGAACTCTGGGAGTTGGTGATGGACAGCGAGGCCTGGCATGCTGCGATTCATGAGGTTACAAAGAATTGGACATGACTGAGTGACTGAACTGAACTCAACTGAGACTAGTACAAAACAATTGGTGTAGTTGGCAGGACTGCATGATTGCCCTTGCAATTAACAGAAGGGAAGGTGCTTTGCCTGCAACTTGTGTACCTACCACCTAACTCCAGTACCAACACCACCTACCTGTTGAGGATCTGTTGGACTGTTATACACTATCTCAGATTATCTCTGTTGTGTGTTGCCTATGGCATCCAACCCAAAATGTCACAGCTGCTATAATAATCCAATGATCTATCCAGAGAAGCATAATCAAGAACATATGATCTGAGGAGATGATAAGACCACTAAGTATAAAGACCTTAATTGACCATTAATGTACATAAGAGTCCTCCATGCCTCAAGGCAAAAGAGAACTAAGGAGGGTGAACTGGATCACAAGGCTACTGTCACCATCCAAGTAGAATTGTTATTGTCATTGAGTTGCTAAGTCCTGCCCAATTTTTTGCAACCCCATGGACTGTAGCCCACCAGGAGCCTCTGTCCATGGGATTTCCCAGGCAAGAATACTGGAATGGGTTGCCATTTCCTTCTCCAGGGGATCTTCCTGACCCAGGGATCGAACCTGCATCTTTCATTCTGCAGGTGGATTCTTTACCACTGAGCCACCAGGGAAGATGCAAGGAGAAGCTCTGGGCTAAAAGGAATGAGAAATATGTTCCAATAGGTGAGAAGGATGGGAGACCTCTACCTACAATTACAGAGACAGTGGGCCATGCACAGACAACATGTCCTAACCCAGAATAGTGAAGTAGCCTTGCAACCAGAAGCCCATGACACCAGAGGAGGGAAAATATAACACAGGCCTATAGTCTCTGTGTTACCACTTCACTCACTACTGTTGCTCTTCATCTCCTGACCCAATGGGATATTTTGGGTCTAATCCTGACATGATGTTACTTTCTTTAAAAAGTGATGAGTAAATATAAATGTCTTGATTATGTGTTACCAGCACCTCCTAGAAAACTCTAGGGAAGTACCCTGATCCTTGGTTAAGGCAAAACCCCATAGATATCTCCTGGGTGTTATTCAATGTCATATATATCAAGATTCTAAGACTCTGGTATTATTCTTCAGAGGCCAAGGGGTTTCTGTCAAAGACATATTCGATAATGGAGACAGAACCAATTCCAGGGAGGTCTCCTGGGACACCCTGGGAAGTTGCCATCTATGAAGGGGCTCACAGTGACATCATCCAAATTTTTCTGATAAAAACACATAAGATTAAGGTAACATGGAAAAAAAAAAAAACAAGCAGCAACTAAGATCAAAAAACCATACCTTAACTGAAATTCAAACATTTCTTAAACATTGTATGCAGCAGGAAGGAGTGAGGTGAACTAATTGGCTATTGTTTGTTTGTTTGTAATATTTTCTGAATTGTTACAGCTGCCAAAATGCATCAACTGACTGGTGTCTCTAAAGATTTTAAAATCCTTAAAGATGCATCCGGACAATATGCTTGTTTCACTAAGGTACCACAGATCCTGAGCTCCCGCAGTTTTCCCCTGAAAGAGGCAGAACTAGCAAACATACCTCGTGAGTCCTCCCTGTCACCAAGTGAAAAGCTGGCAGGGTTTTTAAGGCCTCTGGTGAGAAGAGAGAAAGAAATGGGCAAGCAAAGGCCTCTAGTTATTGTTGAGTCAATCAGTTGTGTCCGACTCTTTGCAACCCCATGACGCAGCATGCCAGGCTTCCTGTCCTTCACCATCTCCTGGAGTTTGCTCAAACTCATGTCCATTAAGTCAGTGATGCCATCCAACCATCTTGTCCTCTATCATCCCTTTCTCCTCCTGCCTTTAATCTTTCCCAGCATCAGGGTCTTTTCTAATGAGTTGGCTCTTCGCATCATGTGGCCAAAGTATTGGAGCTTCAGCTTCAGCATTAGTCCTTCCAATGAATATTCAGGGTTGATTTCCTTTAGGATTGATTGGTCTGATCTCCTGTAGTCCAAAGGACTCTCAAGAGTCTTCTCCAACACCACAGTTCAAAAGCATCAATTCTTTGGGGCTCAGCTTTATTTATAGTCCAACTCTCACAGCCATATATGACTACTGGAAAAATCATAGCTTTGACTAGACGGATCTTTGTCTGCAAAGTAATGTCTCTGCTTTTTAATACACTGTCTAGTTTGTCATAGCTTTTCTTCCAAGGAGCAAGTATCTTGTAATTTCATGGCTGCAGTCACCACCTGCACCATATACAGTGATTTCAGAGCCCAAGAAAATTAAGTCTGCCACTGCCTCCAATGTTTCCCCATCGATTTGCCATGAAGTGATAGGACTAGATGCCATGATCTTAGCTTTTTGAATGTTGAGTTTTAAGCCAACTTTTTCACTCTCCTCTTTCACCTTCATCCAGAGGCTCTTTAGTTTCTCTTCACTTTCTGCCATTAGGGTGGCATCATCTGCATATCTGCAGTTATTGATATTGCTCTGGCATCATCTGCATATCTGCAGTTATTGATATTGCTCCTGGGAATCTTGATTCCAACTTGTGCTTCATCCAACCCAGCATTTCACATGATGTACTCTGCATATATGTTAAATATATAGCTGTGACATACTCCTTTCCCCATTTTGAACTAGTCCGTTGTTCCATGTCCAGTTCTAACTGCTGCTTCTCGACCTGCATACAGGTTTCACAGGAGTCAGGTAAGATGGTCTGGTATTCCTATCTCTAAGAATTTTCCACAGTTTATTGTGATCCACAGTCAAAGGCTTTAGTGTAGTCAATGAAGCAGAAGTACATGTTTTTCTGGAAATCTCTTGCTTTTTCTATGAGCCAATGGATGTCGGCAGTTTGATGTCTGCCTTTTCTAAATCCAGCTTGAACATCTGGGAATTCTCGGTTTATATACTGTTGAAGTCTCACTTGGAGAATTTTGAGCATTATTTTGCTAGCATGTGAAATAAGTACAATTGTGCAGTATTTTGAGCATTCTTTGGCATTGTCCTTCTTTGGGACGGGAATGAAAACTGATCTTTTCCAGTCCTGTGGTCACTGCTGAGTTTTCCAAATTTGCTGGCATACTGAGTACAGCACTTTCACAGCATCATCTTTTAGGATTTGAAATAGCTCAACTGGAATTCCATCACCTCCACTAGCTTTGTTTGTAGTGATGCTTCTTAAGGCCCACTTGATTTTGTACTCCAAGATGTCTGGCTCTAGGTAAGTGATCATAGCATCTTGGTTATCTGGGTCATGAAGATCTCTTTCGTATAGTTCTTCTGTGTATTCTTGCCACCTCTTCTTAATATCTTCTGCTTCTTTTAGGTAAGAAAATGAAAAAAAAAAAAAAGGGCCTTTAGAGCCCCTGACATTTGTAACACCGTCTCCTCATTTGGGTATTTATTGCCTGACATCATACTCATTCTTCCATCATAGGGATCACTGCCAAGGCTCACACTGAAAAGAAAACATTGGGATAAAGTCCATCTCCTTGCTGTGCAAAACTAGGTAAACTAGGTTTATCACTTCCATGACCATGGTGACCCAAATGACTTCTCCTTCATTTCCAATAGTGAAGAGGCCCCATTTGACCCTAGGTCCAGAAAATTATTTTTCACAGGGTATTCCCCCTACTTAGGCTTCCCAGGTGGCCCTAGCAGTAAAGAACCGGTCTGCCAATGCTGGAGACATAAGAGACATGGGTTCAATACCTAGGTCAGGAAGGCCCCCTGGAGGAGGACATGGAAAGCCATTCCAGTATTCCTGCCTGGAGAATCCAATGGACTGAGGAGCGTGGCAGACTACCGTTCATAGGGGCACACAGAGTCTGACACAACTAAGTGACTTAGCACCCCGCACACCCCCTACTTACAGGTTGGTTCTATTACATTTTAATTGGGACTGCCAAAACCATCCAAAAAGCACAGAAAGTCCCAGGAGAAAACTTACATTTTCTTTCTTTGCCGCATAAAAAACATAAATCTTACTATGTCTTTGAAATATAAATACCGGAGGAGGTAACTAAAACTCTTGAGACTAAAGGGAAAAAAGTGGAAAGAACCCTTTTTAAATGCAAACTGCTAAAAGAGCTCTTTGCCCAAACTCTTAATAACCTCCTTAAGACTGCTTCTCAAGAACAAACTCAAATCTTAAGAGTCTTACTCACAAATAGTAAATTAGCCATCTGAGCTAAAAAAACTCACTCCAACTATTATGCATAAAGCAGTGAATTTTATATTATAATAACTGATTCACAACTAAAATTTTTTTAAATAAAGAAATCTCACTGGCAAATAAATAATAAAGGCAGTGGATCAACCACTTTAAAAGCTAGTATGAAGGTTAGAAAACAAAAGACAAAAAATCAATTATAGCTACAATAGAGAGTTAAAGGATACACATAAAGATGTAAAATATGGAACAAAAACATAAAACATAGGGGAAGAAATGAAAATGTAGAAATTTTAGAATGAGTTTAAATTAAATGACTACCAGTTTAAAACAAATATATATAGGTTAATATATATGAACCTCATGGTAAACAAAAGCCAAAAGCCTACAATAGATATACAAACAACAAAAGGAAAGAAACTCTTTAGTGTTTCATAACACTAGAGAAAAAACATTAAACTACAAGGGAAGAGACTAAAAGAAGAAGAGAGAAGATCCTCAAAACAACCAGAAAACAAAAACAAAATGGCACTAAATACATGCCTATCAATAATTCTTTTAAATATAATTGGACTAAATGTTACAAACAAAAGACACAGATTAGCTGAAAGGATTTTTTTTTAAAGACTGACCTATATACCGCCTACCAACTCTCACTTCATAGCTAAAGACACACAGAGACTGAAAGAGAGGGGATGGAAAAAGATATTGCATGCAAATGGAACTCAAAAGGAAGCTGGGGCAGCAGTAGTCATAGACTTTAAAACAGAATCTTTGACAAAAGACAAAGAAGAGCAACCCATGGATGTATGGCAAAACCAATACAATACTGTAAAGTAATTAGCCTCCAATTAAAATAAATACATATACTTTTTTTTAAAATTTTTAAATGATAAAGGGAAATTCAAAAAGAGGATATAACAGTTGTAAACTTGCCAACATCTAACACAGGAACACCTAACTGCAGCAAATATTAATATTAATAGACATAAAGGAAGAAATTGACAGCAATACAATAATAGTAGTGGACATTAAGACTCCAAGTCACTGATCTAGACAGATAATATAGAGAATCAGTGATCATAAATGAAAAGAGAGAAAGAAAAAAGAGGAAATCTTGTGTGGTCAACTTGGCTAAAAGTTGAATTTTTATTAGAAGAGATTTTTTTAATTGAGCTTTAATACCAATAGTCTGAGGCTTCCCAGGTGGCACTAGTGGGAAAGAACCCACCTGCCAATGCAGGAGACATAAGAGACATGACTTCTATCCCTGAGTTGGGACGATCTCCTGGAGTAGGAAGTGGCAACCCACTCCAGTATTCTTGCCTGGAGAATCCCATGGACAGAGGAGCCTGAAGGGCTACAGTCCACAGGGTTGCACAGAGTCAGACACAACTGAATGACTTAGCACATACACACACCAACAGTCTCCTTATGTAAAACTAAACATTTTCTTCATCTGCTGAAAGAAAAAAGTTTTATTGGATTACTGGTCTGCTCTTGATAAGCAATTACGAAAGTTTTATTTTACCCTTTCTTTCTCTTGGGTAATCGATTTGAAAAGCAAAGATTTTTTGTATCTGTTAAAAATAACTTACTGTGCTTCATGTTATCTTCATCAGGTCTTTACTGAAATCAACCTGGCCTTCTCAAGACTAAGAGCTAAATTTTGTCCAGAACTATGTAATCTTCTGTAGTTGCCTTTAAGATCTTTGTCAAAATGGTTAAATGGATAACTAAATATTGTTTCAGAGTAACCTATAATCCTATTTGACTGGTAATTTTAAAAACCTCTTTGATGTTTTTGACAAACTTTACAATATCAAAATCTAAAATGAAGTCCTTTTTTTTTTTTACCTCAAACTAACTGAAATTTTTCAGAGGGCCCTTGGAACACTTCAAAAGATCTGTTCTCTCTCCTTATAAAAAAGAGAGATATTATACTAATTGGTGCTGCTGCTGCTGCTAAGTCGCTTCAGTCGTGTCCGACTCTGTGCGACCCCATAGACAGCAGCCCACCAGGCTCCCCCGTCCCTGGGATTCTCCAGGCAAGAGTACTGGAGTAGGGTGCCATTGCCTCTAATTAGGCTTGTTTAAATCACTGCAGATGGTGATTGCAGCCATGAAATTAAAAGACACTTACTCCTTGGAAGGAAAGTTATGTCCAACCTAGACAGCATATTAAAAAGCAGAGACATTACTTTGCCAACAAAGGTCCATCTAGTCAAGGCTATGGTTTTTCCAGTGGTCATGTATGGATGTGAGAGTTGGACTGTGAAGAAAGCTGAGTGCCAAAGAATTGATGCTTTTGAACTGTGGTGTTGGAGAAGACTCTTGCGAGTCCCTTGGACTGCAAGGAGATTCAACCAGTCCATCCTAAAGGAGATCAGTCCTGGGTGTTCATTGGAAGGACTGATGCTGAGGCTGAAACTCCAGTACTTTGGCCGCCTCATGTGAAGAGTTGATGCATTGGAAAAGACCCTGATGCTGGGAGGGATTGGGGACAGGAGGAGAAGGGGATGACAGAGGATAAGATGGCTGGATAGCATCACTGACTCGATGGACATGAGTTTGGGTGAACTCCGGGAGTTGGTGATGGACAGGGAGGCCTGGCATGCTGGGATTCATGGGGTGGCAAAGAGTCGGACATGACTGAGTGACTGAACTAAACTGATGTACTAAATCACATGGGAAGCATTGTCAAATAAGAATACAAAGCCTTCTTTATGTTGTGTTTTGTAGGTATATGTATTAAATGTTTCAGGAATTATGTGAAATTCCTAGAAATCAGTATATCCTAATATAATGTTATCAGCCATAATTCCATTTATTACCTTAAAATGTTATCACAATAACCAAATTTTCTTGTCAATCCCAGTACAATGAATAACAATAACCATTTTTTTCTGTCTTTTGTCATTTAGAGACAGTTATGATTTTACAAAAGTGTTTCTACAAAAATGCTTTACCTTCAAGAAGATTCTCAGCAAAGACTCTAGGAAACAGGTTTCTGATAAATTTAAGATTATAAAACTGAAAGAGGTAAAAACTTCCAAAACTAATGTGGAAAACAGCTAGATTCAAGGGGAACAAGTATTAATTACATGGGACTGAATGAACAGAAGAGAATGATTATAATTTTTATGACTTTTTAAGGAACTAAGATTGACTTTAAGGAGCCGATAAAGTCCCTTGGAAGAACAGCCTGGCACCTAACCTTCAGGGTTCCATGCAGCCTTACCAGGTGAAAAAGGAAGTTACTTCCTGGCATGTACAGGAATCTCACAGTACTTGGGGGACCTTGAGAAGGAGTTCACCCAAATCTATAGATATTGCAGGTGAGTCTGATGGCACATAGTTGGTTTGGCTTGGCTTCCTTTCCTTGAGAGGCATTTAAAAGTTCAATCTGAGATACCTTATGGAAAGTTCCAGAAAAGCCAATTTAAAAGAGTCTGTATGATCAATCACTATTCTTGCTGCACTTACATAAATAACCAGCCACATTTAAGGAAACAGAACTCATTTTACAAACAAATTAGTCTTACTTTGGTTATCTCTGATAGAAATTTGGGCAACTGTAGAAAGAAAAATTCTGTCTCATTAGAAACTATAATACACCTTTGTGGATATAAAAATCTAGTGCTGTTAATTGTCTCTGAGTTTCCATCTCCAAACCAGACTAGATCCTGAACTATTCTACTTTCCTCCAATATTTGACTACAACCCTCCATACTAACATTTCCAATTTTTCTCCCATGCTCCTGAGCTGGAATCATTGAGAACTACAATAGCCCTTTTTCTGAAGCCATGCAAGCTGAAAGTTGGAAACTTGATATAAACTTCAAAGAAATCAAATACAATAGCCCATGTACGGACAATTTTGTGCCTATTGCTGTGTGGACCAATCAGAAAGATCACCAGAGACACTTAAATTACAAACCATGAAAATCTATCAAATTGTCATGGCCTGCCCTCACTTCATCTACAAATGCTTCAGCCAGACATCTAAAAATCTTCTTAATTGGCTGCCATCAGAACTTATAAACTGTGATTATGGTTTGCTCCAATCATTAATCATTTTCTTCTGTTTCCATAGAAATGCCTCTTATTAAATGCTGGCATACTTCCACCACATAGGTCTACCTTTGAGAGCCCACCTGCATCCTGCCTCCTGAAATGAGATACAGCCTTTAACTGAACTAACCTAGTCTGATCCTGGGAGGGATTGGGGGCAGGAAGAAAAGGGGACGACAGAGGATGAGATGGCTGGATGGCATCACCGACTCGATGGATATGAGTTTGAGTGAACTCTGGGAGTTGGTGATGGACAGGGAGGCCTGGCGTGCTGCGGTTCATGGGGTTGCAAAGAGTCGGACACGACTGAGCGACTGAACTGAACTAACTGAACCTAGTCTTAGGACTAAGAGACTGGTTCGAGATGTATGAAGCAATCCGCCAACACAAAACAGGTTCAAACCTACTTAGTTCCCAGATGGCCCACGATGATAAATTTTTCCACAGTATTACCTAAATCTTTGAACAGACTCCTAGGTTGCTGTTATTGCTGTTCAGTCGTTCAGTCATGCCCAACTCTTTTGGACCCCATGGATTGTAGCATGCCAGGCTTCCTGTCCTTCACTATCTCCCAGAGTTCGCTCAAACTCATGTCCATGGAGTCAATGATCCCATTCAGCCATCTCATTCTCTGTCGACCCCTTCTCCTCCTGCCTTCAATCTTTCCCAGCATCAGGGTCTTTTCACATGAGTCGGCTTTTCGCATTAGGTGGCCAAAGTATTGGAGCTTCAGCTTCAGCATCAATCCTTCCAGTGACTATTTAGGGTTGCTTTCCTTTAGGATTGACTCATTTGATCTCCTTGCTGTCCAAAGGGCTCTCAAGAATCTTCTCCAGCACCACAGTTCAAAAGCATCATTTTTTTGGCGCTCACCCTTTTCTATTGTCCAGTTCTCATATCCATATATGACTACTGGAAAAACCATAGCTTTGACTAGATGGATCTTTCTCTGCAAATTAATGTCTCTGCTTTTTAATATGCTGTCTAGGTTTGTCATAGCTTTTCTTCCAAGGAGCAAGCATCTTGTAATTTCATGGCTGCAGTCACCATCTGTAGCAATTTTGAAGCCCAAGAAAATAAAGTCTGTCACTGTTTCCATTGTTTCCCCATCTATTTACCATGAAGTGGGACCAGATGCCATGATCTTAGTTTTCTGAATGTTGAGTTTTAAGCCAGCTTTTTCACTCTCCTCTTGTACCTTCATCAAGAGGCTCTTTAGTTTCTCTTCACTTTCTGCCATTAGGGTAGTGTCATCTGCATATCTGAGGTTATTGATATTTCTCTCAGCAATTTTGATTTCAGTTTCTGAGTCATCCAGCCCAGCATTTTGCATGATGTACTCTGCATATAAGTTAAAAAGTAGGGTGACAATATACAGTCTTGACGTACTCCTTTCCCAGTTTCAACTAGTCCGTTGTTCCATGTCTACTTCTAACTGTTGCTTCTTGATCTGCATACAGATTTCTCAGGAGGCAGGTAAGATGATCTGGTATTCCCATCTCTTTCAGAATTTTCCACAGTTTGTTGTGATCTACACAGTCAAAGGGTTTAGGGTAGTCAATGAAGCAGAAGAAGATGTTTATTTGGAATTCTCTTGCTTTTTCTATGGTCCAGTTGATGTTGTCAATTTGATCTCTGGTTCCTCTGCCTTTTCTAAATCCAGCTTGTATATCTGGAAGTTTCAGTTCACATACTGTAGTCTAGATTGGAGGATTTTGAGCATTACCTTGGTAGCATGTGAGATGAGTGAAATTGTGTGGTAGTTTGAACATTCTTTAGCATTGCCCTTCTTTTAGATTAGAATGAAAACTGACCTTTTCCAGTTCTAGGTACCTGAGATGACTGACTTAAGTTTCAGGGCTGGACCTTTTCAAGTTTGTGACAATGGGTACAAACTAGATTTCAAACTAAAAGTGAAAGTCTCTCAGTTGTGTCCAACTCTTTGCAACCCCATAGACTATACAGTTCGTGGGAATTCTCCAGATCAGAATACTGGAGTGGGTAGCCGTTCCTTTCTCCAGGGATCTTCCCAACCAAGAGATTGAACCCAGGTCTCCCACATTGCAGGCCAATTCTTCACCAGCTAAGCCACCAGGGAAGCCCAAGGATTCTAGAGTGGGTAGCCTATCCCTTCTCTAGTGGATCTTCCTGACCCAGGAATCGAACCAGCATCTCCTGCATTGCCAGCGGATTCTTTACCAGCTGAACTACCATGGAACTCCAGATTTCAAACTATTGCTGGTATAATTATTATAGAATTTGCAAGTATACTCTTATGTAGATGTGTACTTTCAGGCTCACAACATGCCCTACTCCTGACTTTCAGCATATCAGCTACCCAGGTATTTCATGTCCTCATCATTGACTCTGATGCCTCAGCACCACAGGGTGGATTGTAGTGTAAATCCTGATTTTTTTTTTTTTTTTTTGTAATTTAAACCCCTGATAAATTTTGATTGCCAAGACATCCATTTCAAAGAGGCATCCACTTCAAAGACAGCTATCTCAAATAAATACACTGCTAGCCACAGGACAGATGAAGATCCTCCCTGTACTTAAGAGATCTCACCTTCTTTGTCTTAGAGATCTCTGTTGCTTTCGTTAACAGACCATTTAGGCTACTGTTTCTTTTTTTTTCTTTCTCTCTTCCCATGCTTTAAATTTCTACTCTTTATGTTTTAAATTCACAAAAAGAGTGAGCCTGAGAAACCCTAGGCCCCTGTCTTTGACGCCAATAAAAGCAGAACCAAGGCCCAGGCACTCTCCCTCTGCCCATAACCACACTGTGTGGCCCAGGTACACGCGTAATTTCCAGGTCTTGTAAGTAATAAACCTCTATTTTTTTTTTTTCAATGCTCCCTGATGGTTATAGCTGAAGGGCATCTTGCAATCATAGTAAGAACCACAAGCGCTGATCCAAACACAACATTGGTTATTGATAGGCTGAGACCAGTATAAAACAAGGCTCATACTTAAAAGGATTCTTATTTCTAAGAAGCTTTGCCTTCACATTCTAAATACAGAAAAACAACCTGAAGTGATGATCTTCCATTTCCTAACTCTCATCCTTAATGTGAAATAAAACATCCTTTTTGCAAGATAGAGATCCCTGCTAATCATGCTGTGTTTTGCTCTGATTAACCTTTGAAATAAGCATTTCTTTTCCTTTTTTCTTTTTGTTTTTCTTATCTTTTGGTTGGTTGTTTGAAGTCAAGCCCTTCCTTAAAGGTCAGTGAGCATCAAACCTAATCTGACTTCTAATTACTTTTGTAAACATTTCAGAATGAATAAATGTCAATGTAATTAACCACCTAGCATATTATCTTCTACTCCCTTTACTAATAGGGCAAATAGCCAGCAAAGCAGCTCTCCAGGTTCCTCTTAACACTTGTATTTGTGATGTGGGAATTATTTAATTGGATTCTATTCAAATCAGAGTTTCCCAAGCTTGATTGTCTAGCCACTCCCAGAATCACACTTGAGTATTATAATTAAAATACAGATCTTGAAACCCGGGTCCTAGCAGTCTTTTCTTTTTTGCAGTGAAGCCTAGAATCTGCATTTGTTTTTCTTTTTATAACTTTTCCAAGTAATTCTGATGTAATTCTGATTTTGATCATTTTTCCCTTTGCATACAGTCGTCACAGTGAGTTATCTCTACGCTCCTCCCTTAGTGAAAGGGAAAGAGTAAAGGGACAAAGTAGGTAATTAAATAATTAATTTCAGTAGGGGATTTTAAGTAGAGAAAAAAGCACAGGTTAATAATTACTCACAAAAGTAGGTTTACTTCACCACAAAACCAAGCAAGCTTGCTTAGCAACAAGACCATGCAACAGAAGCATGAGACATGCTCCCAAACAAGAAAACAACAGCGGAATGAAACAAACAGCCTGCCCGGTGAACTCAGTAAGTTAGTGATTCCTAAGACACACTCCTCTGCACATACTAACAAGAAAAATATAAAGAAAAGGCAACATTAACCTGAAACCTGAGATGATTACCATTTTTAGCATATGTTACTGCCTTTTTGCCTATTTCCGCTGTGCCATGACAGTCCAGCTTGACGATGTAGGGACAAAAAAACTTCCCTGCCCAACATGGAGCAGGAACTGATGATGGAAGATATCTGATTAAGAATGAGGAAGAAGATGGTCTTTTTCCCCTCCCCACTTTTCTCTTGATTACAAAATGGCAGCCCACTAAGTTCTCGGGGCAAGGCACCCTCTCTCCCATATGCCTGTAAGCCTCCCAAACGTCCTATTCTAATAAATCACTTCTTACATATTGCTTTGCCTCTCAGTGAATTCTTTCTGCACTGAGACATAAAGAACCAGAGCTCCTCAGAGTTCCCCTGAAAAACACCTCATGGTTTCACTAGTCCAACACCCCTTATCAGCATTAACATTTCTTCCTTTCGCAATATTGCTTCTTGCATCAAACTGATGCACACAGTCATCTCTCAGTATACACAGGGACTGGTTTCAGAATCACTATTAAAATTCACAGATGCTTAAGTCCTTATGTAAAATGGTATATTATTTACATATAACCTACATGTGAATGTGTGTGTGTCCAATTATTTGCTACCTTATGGACTATAAGCTACCAGGCTCCTCTGTCCATGGGATTTCCCAAGCAAGAATACTGGAGTGGTTGCCATTTCCTCCTCCAAAGGATCTTCCAGATCCAGGGATTGAACCTGCATCTCTTGCATCTCCTGAATTAGCAGGCAGATTCTTTACCACTTAGCCAGCTGGGAAGCCCTTAACTTACACACATCCTCCCATATACTTTTAAATCATCTTCAAATTACTTATATCTAATACAATGCAAATGCTATGGAAATCATTACCAGTGCTTCTTGGAACTTTCTGAAATCTTTTTCTCAAATATTTACAATATGGAGTTGGTTAAGTATGATGTGGAACCCAAGGTTATGGACAAAGGTCTAGATGACTGTTTTTAAGTCCCTTCCAGCTTTGACTTCCTAGAAGTTTATGATTCACTGACAGAAACAGCAGAGTGAAAATTCAAGCTTTGAGTCTGTGTCAATGCTCTTCCATGTTCCATTGGTCAACAGTCACTGGGCTAGCACTTGCACTCCTACGACTGGAGGCTTCTGCAGACCTGGGGCCAATGTGGAAGGCTGGAGGGAGAAGCTGAAGCAAGGATGCAGGCGAGCTTGCAGGACCCAGACTAGAGGCTGTGGACCACAGGGCAGGCCAGTCAGCTTTTCAGACACTTCACTATCTCTCTGGGAGTAAGGAAGTAGGTGCAGAGAGAGAAGGAAACCCACAGTGCAGTGACTCTACCTCTGCTGTTTCTCACATTGTTCCCAAAGCCTGTGCCAATCCTCAAAGTCCTGCTCAGAAGCCCCTTCCTCTCCTCCTTCCTTAGGCTTCCAACTCCCTTCATTTGCTACAGTTTCCATCTAAGCTACAGCATCTCCCACAGGGCACTTAGAAAAGCAAAGGGGTGGGCGTTTTTGGTCGTTACAGTGGGAACGTACTTGAACTTGGCTGGAGGGAGCAGGGAGAGAGGAGAAATGCCAAAAATCACACAGTGGGCAAGACAGTTCTTCACGGCAAAAAGACCGTCCCACCCAAAATGCCATTAGCACACACACTGTGAAATGAGAATCACTTACAGTCTGAACCACACAATTTAGCCCTTAATTATGGCTCTTTGTCAGGAGAATTTATTGCAGCATTGTTCAGGTAGCAAAAGCCTGGAAACAACCTAAAAGACCATTGATAAGGGGCTATTAAATAAAATGTGGTACATTCATACAAAGGAATTCCATTAGAGAGAATGAGGGAGATCAATATGTACTGATAAGCACAGTATCTGAGATCTATTATGAATTTTAAAAAGCAAACTGCAGAACAGCATTATAGTAGGTCTCATTTGATAAAAGGGAAGCTGCTGCATGTACCTATATGTTTGTGTACAGAAGAAAAAAAAAAAATCTCTCCAGAAAGTATGAAGAAACTGATTACAGGGAAAGACAACCACAGTGAGAAAGGCATGAGTGGAAGGCACACTTACTTTTCACTATACATCCTTCAGCAAATTTTCACTGTGTGAGGGAGTTATTTCTGTTCATCAATGCCATCTAGTTTAGTACCATTGTGCACATACATTTTCTTTGCCTCTGCAACTACATTTTAAATTCCTTAGAGACAGAGATAATCCCCAGAGCACCTAGCATAGGTTGTTGTTCTTATTGTTTAGTCACTCAGTCATGTCCAACTCTTGCAATCCCAAAGACTGTATCCTGCCAGGCTCCTCTGCCCATGAGATTCCCCAGGCAAGAATACTGGAGTGGGTTACCACTTCCTTCTCCAGGGGATCTTCCTGACCCAGGGATCAAACCCACGTCTTCTGCATTAGCAGGCAGATTCTTAACCACTGAGCCATCAGGGAAGCCCATGCAGATACTTAATATATTCTTCTTGGTTTATAGACTAATGGATTTCTGAAAGAACTCAAGGAAGGAAATAATTCCCTTAACAACCAAAACAGCTAACCAGAAGAAAGAACCCACTGGGAGCCTTCTCCAACCTGGGCTTTCAGGCCTGACCCTGGTGAAAATGGTTTTCAAGGATGGTGGACAGAGTGAGGCTGGGGGTTTTACCACCACAGGTCACCTCTTTTACGTGAGCTACTCCACAACTTAGAAACTCAGAGGCTCAGGAATGACAACTGAAATGTCCCACCTAAGCTGTGCCAAGCAAGATGCTGAGTACTTCAGTACAGTAACTCATTTGCCTCTTAACAATCCCCCTAGGTAAATGCTCTCACCTTCAGTTTTAGCTCAGGAAACTGAGACTCAAAGGTTGTGACTTGCCCAAGACCATACAGAATTTTAAAGTGGGTCTTCTAAGGTTCAGCACTCTTTCCTACACAAAGCTGTCAAATAGAAACCATCTGGCCTTTCTTTAAAATGACAGGCTGGCAGAGGTACATGTGGCTGGGTCAGGACCTCCACTCACAAACTTGGGGCCTGGAGCTAAATACGTGGCCTCCCTGAACTCCCTTCCCTACCAGCAAAAAAAAAGCTTACCTGAAAAGACAACTGGGGATAGAATGAAATGATATACTATATATAAGGCATAATGATTCATGTCAGACTCATGGTAGCTCAAGAAATGTTATTTTCCTTTATCTCTTCCTCCTTCCACACTACTAGAGTTACCCTTTCAAAATCTAATTTAACAGAATGACATGCTCTATTCTAATGTGTTTATTTTGAAAGTGTCCAATACTATTTCTTGCACTGCAAAATTTAAGATATCAATGGACCCTCTTCGTTCTTTAAAAGGTTATTGCAATTCAAACAGATTCTGTTCAGCTCTCATAAGGATTTTGACAGGGACATTCATCTGCACCAGTGGTTGGCCTAACAAGACAGGTCTGACTTGCCCCCTCCAGGGTGGAAAACAAATAGACAATTAACTGCTTTTGATCATGATACTGATAATGATGACAACAGTAATGAAACAAAAGTTTCTTCCTAGACCTTAACCATTTTAATTTTTCTAAGTGGGAAGTACAATTTTGGCATGAAATGTTCATGTTATTACTCGTGTCATTACCTCTGTTTACTAAATTTAAATGAACAGAATGTTTCTAGTTGTACTAAAGCTCCAGACATTACTAGAACAAATGCGTGTCTCTTTTTATCACATCCACAACAGATGAATTTCATCACAAAATCCTAAAATGGGAATGATTCTAATAAGGACATGTAGTTCAGCCATTCTTCAGCTTTCAAGAAAAACTAAACAGAAATTATTTCAGGCCCACGGATTTTTAAAAACAACAACAACAAAATTGAGTACTTTGCCCATAGAAGGTCCTTTAGAAGTAGAAAAGTCAAAATCTACTCCCTCAATCATTCAGTTCAAAAATTCTCAGTTCAGGCTTCTCAAATGCCCAGGGCCATGTCCTGTCTCTCAGATATCCTGATTTAATTGGTTGTAGGTAGGACACTGAGAATCTGTATTTTTTAGCCTCAAGTGATTGTAACAGGCAGACAGAGTCAAGAATCACTGATCTATCCCTAATAGTTTTAATATCTTTATTGAGATAAAATCCACACACCATAAAATTCACGCATTTAACATGAATGCTTTAAAGTGAATGCCGCAATGGTATTCAGTGTATTCACAGTTGAAAAACAATCACCACAATCTAATTTTAGAATATGTTCACAAACTGGAAAAAAAACAAAAGAGAATATGTTCACCACTCACAAAAGACAACCGTATCCATCAGCAGTCACTCCCAATTCCCCACGCCCAGCCATAGGCAACCATTGTCCTATTTTCTGTCTCTATAAGTTTGACTATTCTAAGTACATCATATAAGTGGAATCATCCAATATTTGTCCTTCTGTGTCTGGTTTATTTCCCTTAGCATAATATTTTCAAGCTTCATTCAGTTACATACAGCATGTGTCAGTATTTCATTCTTTTTATGACAGAATAATATCCCATTATGTGGCTACACCAGATTTTGTTTACCCATTCATTAGCTGATAGACACTTGGATTATTTCTACTTCTTAGCTATTATGAGTATCCCTAATATTTAAAAACACTTGTAAAATATCTATGTTTAAAGTAATATAAAGCATGTATGCAGCAGTCTGAATGCATTTCTTGGGAAGAGGACACCATTCCCATCCGGGGCTTCTTTTAACCACACCAGTCTTCTTTTTCAGATAGCAGCACCAAACATTTACTAGACTTGTTGGAACTTAAATTTTTGATTATTTTCCTCAGCCTTCCATTCATGACACTTATATCAACGAACCAAACACATTCTTTTTTAAAACTAGAGTATGGCTTCACCTAGTTGGCTGATTATTTTCTCCTGACTCTAAGCAGAATTTCTCCATTCAACACTTTAGCACACATTTTAACAGTTTTAAGACTTTCAAGTTGTTCATTTCAGCAGCACCACCACCACTTCCAAGAACTCTCCAACTGCGTTGTGAATCCAAATCCATGTTGTCTCCCCCCAGCAAATTGCATATGAAGATTTCTCCATAAAAGTGAAAAGAACTGTCACATTTGAGTGCTTAGTTTTAAGCTCTGCACTTTAGGCTTCCCTGGTAACTGTCGGTAAAGAGTCTGCCTGCAATGCAGGAGACCTGGGTTCAATTCCTGGGTCAGGAAGATCCCCTGGAGAAGGAAATGGCAACCCACTTCAGTATTCTTGCCTGGAGAATTCCCTTGACAGAGGAGCCTGGTGGGCTACAGTCCATGGGGTCAAAAAGAGTTGGATACCACTGAGTGATTAACTTTCACTTCCTTTCACACTTTACATAGATGACCACCTTGTGAAATAGGCATTATTTTCCCTGCTTTACAGATGAGAAAACTGGAATTTGGAGAGCTTACGCAATGTATTCAAGCACACACAGTAGGTAAATGACAAACACAAGGTGGGTGGTGGTAGTGGTCCAGTTGCTAAGTCTTGTCCGACTCTCAGGAGCCCATGAACTGTGGCCTATCAGGTTCCTCTGTCCATGAGATTTCCCAGGCAAGAATCCTGGAGTGGGTGGCCATTTCCTTCTCCAAGGGGATCTTCCCAACCCAGAGATGGAGCCCCAGTCTCCTCATTGCAGGTAGATTCTTTACCAATGGAGTTTTCAGGGAAGCCCTTGACAGACACAGGTTTCCACCAAAACCAATCTCCATCTTTTTATTATACTTCCTCTTCTGTTTATATAATCATGAATTAATAAATAATTGTGCCATAGCTGTGGTAGGAGCTAACCTAGGCCTGTAGAAAAGAGAATGAGGCAAAACAAGACTATGCCTGCCTTCATGAGATTTACCATCTAGTAGAGGATGTTGCTGTGCTTCAGTCGCTGAGTCATGTCTGACTCTTGGCGACCCCATGGACTGCAGCACGCCAGGCTTCCCGGGCTAGAGGAGAGAGATGCTAACACAGTTATATAATTATATATTGTGAAAAGCACCAAGAAATAAGTCTGCACTGTGGGAGAAGGGGGAGAGGGAGAATGCTGGGGAAATGACCTCCACAAGGAAGCAACAGTTGCATTTTGTGAAAAGTTTTGTCTTCCGTAGCAGAACTCTGGAGCAGTAGGGGAGGAGTATTCTCTGAGGAAGAGGTTTACCTGGCTGAGGTGCACCTCGGCAAGCATGCTGGGCGGGTGGGCATCCACTCTGTCACCCTGCCTTCTCTGCCTCTCTTTTGCCCCGCTTGCCTGCCTACCCAGTGTCTCCTGCTCTCGTCCTCATTTCACCTCATGCCATGTGCTTGGCTATTTCTTCAACTTACCAGACCAGGTCCAGACCATCTTCTCAATGATCCGCCGCGGCAGAAACCCGCTGAAACCAACACCCGTTCCAAAGGGAGGCTCAAATGATTGGGAAACACGTTATACTCTATTTGGCAGATTTGGTTCCAAAAGGCTTAGAGAATATTATTTCCGGTGGGGCTGGCGGGTGTTAAAAACAAGGCTGCTATAATGCAGGCACCAAATTACTGCAATATTAGAGCTGCTCTGAAGTGAAGGTGAAAAACTGGGCGGCTTCCACTCAACGAACCTTGGTTTTGCTACCACCTGCAGGTCTTTTGCAGGAAGTGCACTTAGACAAACCAAGGCCTCTTTACAGACCCTGAGGCAAGAGCGAAGCATGGTTCAGTTTCAGTTCATACGGGTACCTATATATAGGATAGCGTCAGTCCTGGTCTGAGCCGGCTGTTCCCTCTGGGAGGTGATTGGGCAGCTGGAACTGGGGTCCGCTTACTTTGAGAAGCCAGATTCCTTGTTTTAGAGAGAGGGAAGATGCACTGATTGAGTGACAGAAGAGAACTGCTGGATCGGATCGGGTGTTTTTACTCATCTTGGAGACCTACCTAAATGCTCTCTTCTGAAGTAAACACATCCACTCTACCCTGGGATCAAATCCACTCCTGCCTTAACTTGACCCTGGCTTGGAACGTCTCCAACGCACCTCCAGTACTCCATTCCAACCACACTGTGAATCGTATCATTGTCCCACCCACTTCTTCCTAGCCCGGCCCCGCCGCCCCCCCCCCCCCACCCCGGCCCCGCCAGCCTTTGCACAAGATGTTCCCAAGGCCTGAAATGACTTATAATGCCTGCTCATCCTCAGGACTTGCTTGGTGGTCCAATAGCCAAGACTCCTTGCTCCCAATGCAGGGGGCCTGGGTTCAATGCTTAGTCAGGGAACTAGATTCCAACATGCCTCAACTAAGATCCTGCATGCACAACTACGCAGTGAAGATCCTGCAGAGGGTACCTAAGACCCAGTGCAGCCAAATAAGTACATTTTAGATAAAAATGCTTGCCCATCCTCTTCTCCTGACTTACTCTTAGTCTATATGGACTTCAGTTTAAAGGTTATATGCCCTGGATAGCCTCCAACCCCTCCTGCCCATTCTATGTACAATAGAAACCAAGACCCATATAAACATGGCAAGTTGATTTTTAACAAAAAGCAAAGGCAATTTAATGAAGAGAGGACAGTTTCTTCAACAAATGATGCTGAAACAACTGGATATCCACATGGCCAAAAAAAGGGGGCTTCCCTGGTAGGTCAGATGGTAAAGAATCTGCCTGCAATGCAGGAGACCCGAGTTCAATTCCTGGGTCAGAAAGATAACCTGGATAAGGGATAGCTACCCATTCCAGTATTCATGGGCTTCCCTGGTGGCACAGATGGTAAAGAATCCACCCGCAGTGCAGGAGATCTGGGTTCGATCCCTGGATTGGGAAGATCCCCTGGAGGAGGGCATGACCACCCACTCCAATACTCTTGCCTGAGAAATTCCATGGACTGAAAAAAAAAAAGGAGAGAGAGAGAGAGTTTCAACCCATACCATGAACTATAGACAAGAAGTAACTCAAAATGGATAACAGACCTAAATATAAAACCTAAAACTATAAAACTTATAGAAGAAAATATAGGGGAAAAAAAACTTCATAATCTTAAGTTAGACAGTGAGTTGTTAGATGACAGTTGATAAAAGTGCAATTAATAAAAGAAAAATTGATAAATTAGAGTTTATCAAAATTTTACATGTTTACTCTGAGATGGACACAGAAAAAGAAAAGATAAGCCATAAACTGGGGAGAAAATAAGTATGAATTATGTATTAAACAAAGGACTTGTATGCAGAATATGTAAACAACCATCAAAACTCAACAACAAGTAAGAAGTCCAGAATATTTTAATGGTGAAGATTTCAAAAGATATCTCACCAAGCAGAAACATATGTGGCAAATAAGCTGATGAAAAGATGTTCACATGATTAATCATTAGCGGAATGCAAGTTAAAACCACAATATGACACCACTACACAACTATTAAAACAGCTAAATTAAAAAAAAAAAAAAGCTAACAATGGCATATGCTGACAAGGATGCAGAGTAATGGAACTCTCACACATCGCTGGTAGGGATACAAACTGATACAGTCATTATGAAGCTTTCACCTTAGTTTCATCCCTAACTAGTTTCTTATGAAGCTAAATATATACCTAACATGAAACCCAGCAATCCTATTTCTAGCTAATTACTGAAAGGAAATAGAAGCCTATGTTCACACAAAAAAAACAATATGCAAATATTTATAACAGCTTTATGCATAACAGCCAAACAGAATATCCCTCAGCATAGGAGTGGATAAGCAAACTGTGGCATACCCATTCACTGAAATATTACTTAGCAATAAAAAGAAACAATCAATACATGCAACAACACAGATAATTCTCAAACGCATTGTGCTGAGTGAAAGAAGCCAGGCTGAAAAGGTTACATTCTGTATGATTTCCATTCTGGAAAAGACAAACTATAGGCCCAGAGAACACGTCAGTGGTTGCTAGTGGCTGCGGATGAGACAACTCTCATCTCCAGTCCCTGGAAACCACTGATCTGTTGAGGGAATTTTTTTAGAGGTATTATGGAACTGTTGGGTACCATGATTGTGGAGGCGGTTATAAGACTCCATGAATTTTCCAAAACTCATAAAACTGTATACCAAAAGGATTTAATTGTATGTGAATCTTAAAATAAGTTTAAAAGTAGAAAAAAAATTTTAATTACACTCAAGACAGAAGACACTGGCCACGTGGCACCTTGGAAGGATTTGCAAAAAGGCATTGCAAATTTCCATGGTTTATTCACATTTCCAAGCACTCCTTGAGCAGAGACTAGAGGCTGGACTTTAGCTCCACTCGCCTCCATTTTCTCCCCTGCAGCTCACACAGTGCACACACTGCTCAGACTTTCCTAGTCACCTGCACCTTTCTCAGTCACTTCAGTTGTGTCCAACTCTTTGCAACCCCATGGAGTGTAGCCTGCCAGGCTCCTCTGTCTACGGTATTCTCCACGCAAGAACACTGGAGTAGGTTGCCATGCCCTCCTTCCGGGGATTTTCCCCACCCAGGGATCAAACCCATGTCTCCTGTGTCTCCTGCATTGCAGGCAGACTTTTTTTTTTAACTGCTGAGGCACCAGGGAAGCCCTCCCAGTCACCTAGGCTTGGATTATAATGGGCTGTTTATTTATCTGCTGTGAGTTTTTTCAAAGAGCTTTTCTAACCCATCACCTTAGCCACAGCAAGCTGCTCAAAAGCTGGCAACAAATATTTGTTGAATGGATAAATGAATGATTCCCTGCCCCCTCTCCCAGAGCCCATCTCTGAACAGCCAATTCATGGAGCTCTTTCCTTTCTATGAAGTTCTAAAGGACTCATCTGTCTCTCTCATTTGTCACAACTAACAATAGAAGCAATGACTATTGACATAGCCATGGATAGGCAGGTTTCTTCTCAGATAAATTGTAAGCTCTTTTATAGAGGGGAAAATATTCACAAACCTGTATTCCCCCGCAGAGCCTTCACTAGAGCCACACACATAAAAAGACTTTAATAAATTCAAGTCGGAGAAGCACAAATTTTTCTTAAAAATATATGGAGAGGAAAAATCAGGCTAAGATACGGATAAAGACATTTAGTTAAAAACATTTAGACAACCAACTCATTTTTATAACTGAAAAGGTTTTAATTTTCTTTCTTTAGCTAACGTGGGTATGCAGTTTTCAGTAAAGAATCTAAATGAACCCAAGGATTCATGCGAGGTAGAAAAACGCAGTGCTGATAAAAGTGGATATTCAAAATGTTTTCTTCTGTGTTTCCATAAATATGGCTTCTGTATTTCTATATATTCTTATATCTCTGGAGAGAAACATGAACTATGAAAGGAGGCTGTTGCATGGAGGCACGGTTCAGCTCCCTCTGTGTTCCTAAGGTCATTCATCTCATAAATGGGGATCAACTATAACACCAAGCTTGTATCTTTCAGAGGGAGGAACACATGCAAAGTATTTCAGGATCCTCAGGGAAAGGGGGAAATAGCTATTGACAGCATTTTTAGGATGGATGTTGGTAATACATGTAGAGCCTTCTGAGCGTTCGAGACAGGTGAGCCGAACGTGACTGCAGCCTCCATCACCACACCAATCACCAGAACTGGGCCATCCACTGCAACCCTGTGCTGCAATCAAGGTGTCACAGGCTTTATGGTTGCTATTAAATACATGTAGTTGAATAAAGTACAGTTAGCAATAGCCATATGGCCAAACAAAGGACTAGAAGCAGGGGGCTGACTTCAGGATTTCATTCCAAAACTGCAGGGCCTGCTTCCCACCCACATAACTCTCCCCCACAGACACAGCCAGGGAGCAGAAATGCTGTCGTTCCTTTAGGTCTGGGACACTTAGGGCTTTGAGAAGCTCCCTTCAAATTTCCCTTGTAGTCTGAATCTCGTCTGCTCTGGAGAGAGATGCACAGGAGCCTGCGATTTTGGAGTCTTAGCTAAGGCTACGCACCCGTCCCCACACCTCTCCCTCTGCCTCCAAGAATGATCACTCTGATGCTCAGCCCTCTGATGTTCCCATGTACACTGACGAAGGAGGAGTCTGCCCAAGAGAGTGGGTGAGAGCAAAGCGCCAAATGGAGTAATACAGACCAGACCTCTGTCACTTACTTTCTGTGTGATCATGGGGAAGTTACTTAACCGCTCTGAGTCTCAGTTTCTTCATCTGCAAAAGAGAAATAATAATACTTACCTCACCATGTTGTGTGAGAACTAAATGAAACAGTGTACAAAAACAGCTCACTACAGGGCCATATACACAGTAAACATATAACCCATAAACAACAATGTTTTTAACATTCTTAATCTTCCTAAAGGCAACCTGGGGAAAGGAGAGAGAATACGACCTCAATTCTGCTATCTGTGTTCTCCAAAGGAAAACTTGAGCCTTCACCCTGGTGACTCCCTGTAAGAAATTCACAGTAGAGACATCTCCACCAAGCCTGACTCCAAGGTCTCCCAGCTCATGTGTCATGTATGACCTTCCTCTGACGTCAGCTGGAAACCAAAGCTGCCCTCACTCAAAGACACAATAGGCCAGCAATTGCCAATTCTATCCCTAGAGCCGATCTGCATGTGCTTACTGCTTTGAACAGACCACTAGGTTGACTGCTTTCCAAGAAAGTTACTATTAAACAAAAAAGTCTGAATGCATGCAGTGGTGTCATAGGTACGTGTATGCATGCGTGCTAAGTCACTTCTGCCGTGTCCAACTCTTTGCTGACTCCATGGACCACAGCCCGCCAGGCTCCTTTGTCCACGGATTCTCCAGGCTAGAATACTGGGCTGGGTGTCCTTGCCCTCCTCCAAGGGATCTTCCCAACCCAGGAATCAAATCTATGTCTCCTTTATCTCCTGCATTGAGAGGTTGGTTCTTTACCACTAGTGCCACCTGGGAACCCTGATGGTGTCATATGCTGCTGCTGCTGCTGCTGCTGCTAAGTCCTTTAGTCGTGTCTAACTCTGTGCAACCCCATAGACAGCAGCCCACCAGGCTCCCCCGTCCCTGGGATTCTCCAGGCAAGAACACTGGAGTGGGTTGCCATTTCCTCCTCCAATGCATGAAAGTGAAAAGTGAAAGGGAAATCGCTCAGTCGTGTCCGACTCTCAGCGACGCCATGGACTGCAGCCTACCAGGCTCCTCCATCCATGGGATTTTCCAGGCAAGAGTACTGGAGTGGGGTGCCATTGCCTTCTCCATGGTGTCATATACCCACTGTTAAACCGAGTCCCAAGTCACAGGTGGAGCTGGCCCCTAATAGCAGTAGTCAGGGGCCACTGTGCTTGCTTCCCACACACACCTTGATTCTCTTCAGAACTTTTTGACCCTCTCCAGGACAGCTGGAGAGCCTTAGAAACCCTTCAGACAGCCTAAGGCTCATGGCCTTAGCAACACTCCCCAGAGACACAGATTCTCTGACCCACCTCAGGGCTCCTACCAGAGAGTTTTGCAGGTGTTTTTCAACCTAGTCCTTGAGGCAATATTAAAAATTCAAGCTCTGCACTTCATAGTAAGACTATTTACAATAGCTAGGACATGGAAGCAACCTAAATGTCCACTGACAGAGGAATGGATAAAGAAGATATGGTACATTTATACAATGGAATATTACTCAGCCATAAAAAGAATGAAATAATGTCATTTGCGATGACATGGATGGACCTGGAGATTGTCACACTGAGTGAAGTAAGTCAGACAGAGAAATACAAATATCATATGATATTGCTTACGTGTGGAATCTTAAAAAATGGTACGAACGAACTTATTTACGTAATAGAAATAAAGTCACAGATGTTGAAAACAAACTTACGGTTACCCAGGGAGAAAGGGATAAATTGGGAGATTGGGATTGACGCATATACACTACCATATATTAAATAGATAACTAATAAAGACCTATTGCATAATACAGGGAACTCGGCTCAATACTTTGTAATGGCCTATATGGGAAAGGAATCTAAAACAGAGTGGAAAAAAAAATAATAAGAAAAAAATAAATAAAACAGAGTGGTATATGTATACATATAACTGAATCACTTTCTGGTACAGCCGAAAATAACACGACATTGTAAATCAACTATACTCCAATAAAAATTAATTTAAAAAATAATTCAAGCTCTAATCTGACTGATACTGGTCAAGTAGTTCACTATTTAAATAACAGAATAACAGAACCTAGCTGGGAGAGTTGAATGAGACTTCTAAAACACTTGAATTTGATGGCATATGGCAGGTAAGTGCCGAAAACAGAAAGGTTGGCTCATGAGGTGGAATGAATGCCATGACCCTGTTACGAAGGGTAAGAGCTATTCAGGCACGGGGCACAAGGGGAAAGACGGTTTCCCAAGGAGCAAGGTTGCTGCCCTGGGAGCTCTTTATTCCCTAACAACAAATCCTAGCTCCAGGGTAGTCATAAATGCAGCAGCTCCTTCCTCGCTAAGATATCAATATTCCAAACACTGGACTCTTGCCAGTGTTGCAAAGGCCTTTTAAGAACTAAGAGGCAAGGAAGAGCTTTCTCAGCAGCTTCCAGTCAATTCTGAAGAAATGCCTCTCATTTTTTTTCTACCAGAAAGCAATTTTCAAAGGACCTGAAGCCAGGAGGGGAACTCAAAGGTGGAGGTTTATTGCCATCTAGAGGACACAGCGTCACAGTGCAAGACGAGTGTGACCCAGGAGATGTTCTGAAGGGTTTTTCCCTCTAGGACACCACAGCCTCCCATGGGGCAGGAAGCCTGTGAGCCATCCAAGGAGGAAAGAGGTATTATGTAGACAACTTTCACTTTAAAAAGCAAAATACCATCCCAATCTTTGCATCCACTGTTTTGAAATGCTTGGTTTTTTGTTTTTTTTTTTTTCTTTTTCCAAGTTTTTTTCCCCTCTTAGTTTCTTGGAGATTTTTCTACCAGAGATTCTCACAGATCCTTCTCTAAGGGAGGCTCAGCCACAGTCTCCCTGGTGCTGAAGGGCTGTGCTAAACCCAGCGTTATATAGAGGCTTACCATCACAGATGCTCTCCCATGGTGGGTATGATGTGGAGGGAGGCAGGGTTTGATATGTGAGCCATTTGAAAGTGACAGAATGCACTCTGTGCTTCTTCCTCTTCAATCCACACTTTTATCCACTGTGTCCTGACACCCACCCCCATTATTTCCCTGAAACTGATCCTACCAGTGCCCCCACCCCATGTTCTTGTTCAACCTTCCCTTAACGGGCCTATACACCTGCGTGAGACTTCCTCCCCTAACTTTCTGACTGCTGCTTCTTACCTTCCTTTCAGGGCTCATCTTTCTCTGCCTGCGTCTTATGTGTTAATGCATCCTCTGACTTCTGTCCCTGTTTTTTTTTATGTTTGTTTTGTCCCACTTCTAAACAGAGGTCCTCAAACTTTCTTGGACATAGCATCAACAGGAGAATTTTCAAAACTAAATACGGCCAGACCCCTACAGATTCTCCTTTAGGGACAACTGTGTTTTTTAAGTTCCTCGTGTGATTCTGATGTGCACCAAAAGTTGAGAAATACTGCATTGCTCCCAGAAAATGTCACTCATCATCATTGGTTGCCGACTCTAGAATCACACACATTGTGAAGTTCCAAATCTTCCCATAACCAGTGTCCCACTGGCTCTTACCCATTCCTGAAAATGCATATTTGAAGCCTCCAGCAAAAGTGTCACCAAGTACTTTTGGAGTTCCCCAGGGTGACTCACATGTTCACAGACACACCCAGCCCATAGTTTCTATCTTAATTTCTATCTTAATTTCCACTGTCACCTCCTGATCCTCTACCCTCTTGGCTGGGTGTTACTCCATCCATTAGGCACCCTGCTGTTTCTGCTGGGCACCACAGTCTCTTCCCTCAGTCAAGGCTGGTGGGAGGCAACCAAGCTGACAATGTTCTGCTGAACAGTACGCATAGCAGGTCATCTTGGGCGGGTGCGGGGGGCAGGGGGGATGTTCCCCCAGAAGCAGAGCCTGAGGCAAGGATTTGGGTGCAGGTGATTTATCTTGGAGGTGTTCCTGGAATCGAGAGTGAAAGAATGCAAGGGTGAGATGGAAGGAAGAAAAGGTAGTTCAAGGATAAGCTATTCAGGTCACCAATGTGAGAAACAGGGTCTGGTTCAATCATAGAGGATGTCTCCAAAGCCGTCCTCCTGAAGGAGGGATGGCTGTTCCCAGTGCCCCTTGAGTGAGAGAAAACAATGACTCCCCTGCATTTCTAGGCAATTGCATGCAGGCCAAGAGGACTCCGGCAGAATCGGAGAAGGCCCCCCCAGAGCAGATGTCAGAAAATGACGAAGTACATCTGAGTTCCCCAGGAGGGTTCACCACAGCTACAACGGAAAGTAGGGGTAGGCAGGAGGGAGGGGATGTGGGGCCAAGGCCTCTGCCATACTCTCCTCCTTTTATGCCACGCTCTGTAGGAAGGGCCTCAAAGACCCAGTATGGTTTTCAGACAGTCAGTCTTTACAGTTTTTCTTTATAGCCTCCAATAGACACTAACCCCTGGTTAGAGGTTGAATTCAGGGCATCACCCCACCCCTCCTTGTGAGCCAAAGCCTGAGCATCTGAGCCACAGGGCCCTGCTCACGCATCTGCTGCACTCAAGAGTCTATACAAGCTCCTAGAAGGCAAGAGCAGATAAAAAGCCTTATTCTTCTCTACAGAGATCCTCCAGCCCCAACAAGCTTCCCCATATGTCCACATATGTCTGAACACTTGTGTGCTACTGGCTTTCTATGTATGTCCACATCAGATCTTCCCTGAGCACCTTAAATCCAAATGCCTACCAGCTGCCTCTCCCAGGCAACTCAAACTCAACACAAACAAACCTCAGTTCACCATCTGCCTTCCGTCTCCACCATGAACCCTCCTTCCATTTCTTAATTTCCATCGTCATGAATGACACCTCTAATGCCTGGTAGCCCATAATAGAAATCTGAAAATCAGTCCAGACTTGACCTCTTCTTTTTCCATCTATATCCAATTAATAACAAATCCCTTTCCATAAACAGTGAAATTTGCCTGAAGTGAATTTGCCCAAAATGTGTTAACTTGAAACCTACTTGCCTAATGACTAACTTCCTAATGTTTTTTTTTTTTTTTTTGCCAAAATTCTGAATTAGGGTTTATAAATTAAGATTTTTATAACCAATTTGCCCAAAGATATTTTGAACCTAATTTTGTATTTTTACATTAATTATACCTAGTTTTATAGCATAGCTTTACCACTAGTATGATTATTTTGGACACTTTTGAATGCCCTTTTTGTGTTTTGGGGCTTCTCTGGTGGCTCAGATGGTAAAGAGGCTGCCTGCAATGCAGGAGACCCAGATTAAATCCATGGGTCAGGAAGAGTCCCTGGAGAAAGGATTTGGGACATTTTTAAATGCCCTTTTTCTATTTTACATACTTTTCTACATTTCAAGTATTTTTTGAAATGTGCTATTTCTGGCAATAAATTCTTGTAAAATCTGCAGTATTTCAAAAAGAATTTATCAAATTCATCCATTTATATTTTTTATTTCATCTTTTGTGTGTTTTAAGATGTAGTTTATGTATGCATTAACCAAATAGCATATTTGACATCCACTGGCATCTGGTAGCAAAAAATCAAAAACTATGTAAAGCTGTTTGGAAAGACATGTCCACAGAAAGACCGGAACCCAAATGTTCATTGCAGCATTATTCATAATGCTGTCTGGCACCAAACTGTAAATAACCCAAATGCCCATCAGTTAATAAGTGGAATACAACTTAGCAATAAAAAAGAATGAAATACTAATATAGACAATAATATAGATGAATTTCAAAAACATGAGCAAAAGAAGTCAAAATAAAAGACTATGCATTACGATACTATATATATGAAATTCTAGGAGACTATAATGAGAGAAAACAGATCAGTGGTTGCCTG
Organism: Bos indicus x Bos taurus; assembly: GCF_003369695.1. Lineage (NCBI taxonomy): Eukaryota > Metazoa > Chordata > Mammalia > Artiodactyla > Bovidae > Bos > Bos indicus x Bos taurus. The sequence goes on along the minus strand of NC_040103.1, from coordinate 19,878,636 downwards.
GGGCCAGGGGTCAAAAGAGGGATCAATGGCAAAGGGTCACCATGGAGAAACTAAGGTGCCAGGAGCTTAAGTTGCTTGTCATTCCCACCAGAAAGTAAGCTGGTTCAAACTCAGGTTCTGTTTTCACAACTCATGCTGCATCATTGATCACAAGTTTCCTAACATCTGTCTCATTCTGGTTCATGTCCTAAGACACATCAACTTTCTTGGATCCAGAACAGTGTTTCTAGTTTTTTTTTTTTTTTTTTTTTACTATTATTGTTCCCATAAGGACCCTTTTTAGATTCTTTTTTCCTAATTGCCTCTCCCATGATATTATGTACCTGTTTATATACTGCAGCCCTTTGGAAGGCCACAGAACTTTGTAATAGCTAAAGGTTTTGCCTCCTCAAATCAATCTGTAACCCCTCAAAGGCAGGCAGTATTTTCTAGATTATACCTTCTCAGTAAATAAGGAAACCTTAGTGACCTCCTATTTGTATGGCAGAGGTGGTAACAGCCAATCAGTAAAGAACAGTGCTAAAAAGGGCCAATCACATACTACCATAGCTTCATAGAGACTTAAAAGCCTTTAGCTCCTCAAGCCCTGATGCAGCTATTCTGCCTGTAACTATGGGTCTGTTTTGGTACCTGACACTGACTGAAGGATGCTTCCCAAATCTCCAGAGATAGGCAACCTGAGTTCATAACAGGTGTGTAGCTGATTCAGTTAAGCTCAATCAAATAGACAAATCTCCTTGGCAACAGAGCACCTGGCTTTATATTACCACCTGAAATATATGTGCATGACACAGTCACACTTTCAATGCGTGCCCATGTTAGTTGAAATCCAATCAGTTTCTATCTTTCAGCTTTAGAAATTTAGCTAAGATTATATACTGACACATGGATCTAATGTGAATGAAAATAGAATCCTAAAAATAGGTGATATAATCTGCCCTATTTCAAGCTACTCAATCAACAAATATTTATTCAGAGCTATATAACACAAAGAAATATCAGCTACTAACTCTGCCCTTAAGAGAATGTACATCTAGCTGTGGAAATAAGATGTATGTACAATTAATGTGGGCTTTCCAGGTGGCACAGTGATGAAGAATCCTCCTGCCAATGCAGGAGACATGGGTTTCATCTCTGGGTTGGGAAGATCCCCTGAAGAAGGAAATGCCAATCCACTCCAGTATTATTGCCTGGGAAATCCCATGGACAGAGGAACCTAGCGGGCTACAGTCATTGGGGGTCTCAAGAGTCAGACACAACTTAGCGACTAAGCAACAATAACAGTTAATGTGGCTGTTTTCTGTTGAACATCAAAGTAGTGGGCTAACCTCAGAGAAGATGAGGGTAACAATAATGGCTACTACTTGCTGAGTACATTTAGGCAAAAAAGAGCACTAATTATTTCACACACATTATCCCACTGAATCTTCATCACATCATTAACAGGTTGGTACTACTATCTCCTACTTATTAATGAACTCATCTCCATTCCCCCAAAACAGTTTCTTTCTTATTATTCTGAGAATCCTCTGAAGGCAGCTCAAGTGTGATCTCTTAACTAGTTCTATTAACTATTCCATGGGGTTTGATATTTTCCTCCTTTTCTATTCCAGCTTTAGGGCACTATCTCTTGCAATGCAAATAGCCACTGTGCCTTCATCTGTTGCTGTATAACAAACCACCCAAATTTTCATGGCTTAAAACATCAAGAATATATTACTTCCATTGAATCCATGGGTTGATCAAGTTGTTTTTTGCTTCACTGGTGTCATTTGGGACTCTGGGATGGCCTGATCCAAAATGACTTCATCATGGCTGGGAAGTGGTGCTGGTTGTCAGCCAGGAGCCTCACCCTTCTTGTCATGTGGCTGCTTGGGCTTTCTCACAGCATGGGGAGTGAATTCCCAGATGGAGTATTCCAAGCAGCACAATTAGATGTTGAAGATATCTGGAAGCCCACCCTCTGAAGTTACAAAGCCACGTTAGCAAGTGAAGAGGAACTAAAGAGCCTCTTGATAAATGTGAAAGAGGAGAGTGAACAAGCTGGCTTAAAACTCAACATTCAAAATCTAACATCATGGCATCTGGCCCCATTACTTCATGGCAAATAGATAGGGAAAAGGGGGGAAACAGACAAACAGTTTATTTTCTTGGGCTCCAAAATCACTGCAGATGGTGACTGCAGCAATGAAATTAAAAGACACTTGCTCCTTGGAAGAAAAGTTATGACAACTCTAGACAGCATAATAAAAAGAAGGGACATTATTTTGCCAACAAAAATCAATATACTCAGAGCTATGGTTTTTCCAGTAGTCACGTATGGATGTGAGAGTTGGACCATAAAGAAGGCTGACCACTAAAGAATAGATGCTTTTGAAATGTGGTGCTGGAGAAGACTCTTGAGAGTCCCTTGGACTGCAAGGAAATCAAATCAGTCAATCCTAAAGGAAATCAACCCTGAATATTCATTGGAAGGACTGATGCGGAAGGTGAAGCTCCAATACTTTGGCCACCTGATGCAAAATGCCAACTCATTGGAAAAGACACTGATGATGGGAAAGATTCAGGGCAGGAGGAGAAAGGGGTGACAGAGGATAAGACGGTTGAATGGCATAACCAGCTCAATGGACAGGAGTTTGAGCAAACTCCAGAAGATAGTGAAGGACAAGAAAGCCTGTTGTGCTGCAGTCCATGGGGTCACAAAGAGTAAGACACAATTTAGCTACTGAACAGTAACACATTGGTCAAGGCAAGTCACAGGACCAATGCAGACCAATGTAGATTCAAGGGAAAGAGAAGTAAATTTCACCTCTTAATGAGATGGGTGGCATAAGTTCGAGGTTATATTTAATGCCCTGTTGCCACCAAAACCACCACTACCAAAGCTTAACAAAAGACACCACTACTGCTGCAGTTGCGTAGTGTCATTTGGTCCAAAGCACACAATGCCGTGTGTCAACAGTGCCAATGTCTGCATGCTAATACCAACAATGTTATTACTTATTACTAGAAAATTACCAGTCCAGTACTCTTGCCTGGAAAATCCCATGGACAGAGGAGCCTGGTAGGCTGCAGTCCATGGGGTCGCGAAGAGTCGGACACAACTGAGCGACTTCACTTTCACTTTTCACTTTCATGCATTGGAGAAGGAAATGGCAACCCACTCCAGTATTCTTGCCTAGAGAATCCCAAGGATGGGGGAGCCTGGTGGGCTTCTGTCTATGGGGTCACACAGAGTCGGACACAACTGAAGCGACTTAGCAGCAGCAGCAGCAGCAGAAAATTACCATAAAGTTACAGGAGCCATTCCTCATTACTGTCAATATTACAAAAATCAGTGGTACCCAAAACCTGTTTCCTCATTATCCAAACAAGATTTTAATGAAACTGCTTTGGGAATTTTACACTGGGTTGCCCAAAAGTTTTGTTCAGGTATTTCTGTAACATCTTGCATCCAAACAAACGTTTTGGCCAATCCAATGTGTAGACCCCAGCGATAGTGATCTCAGGCCTCAGGTCTGTAGGCAGTGAACCAGGATCAGAGGGTGTTACATAGCACAGCATCAGGCCTGGGGCTACCATCTCATTTCCTAGAAATGACTGACTGTAACATGTACTGTATCTAAACCCAAGTTCAGACCCTTGCTTCATACAGAGGTAGAGGGAGGTCAGTGACTTGAAACTATACTAAAATGTCAATAACAATTCAAAATCCTTCCCCAGAGCAATGAACACCAGATATTTTTCATTGTCATTAACAAATGGAACCAGAAAGGAAAGTCCATTAGGAGGGCTGCCTGAGAAGGGTGAGCTCATGCCACATGCCAGGCCTTGATGTTGCCAAATATTTGGAACATGCCACCTAATGTAATCCTAAACTACAAGTTGTATGATGATGCTCCCATTTCACAGGTGAGCTCTTTTTTTTTTAGCTGCACCGAGTCTTAGTTGCAGCATGTAAGACCTTCATTGCCGCATGCAGGATCTTTTAGTTGCAACATGTGGGATCTAGTTCCCCGACCAGGGATGAAAGCCAGGCCCCCTGCTTTGAAGTCTTAACCAGTGGACCTCGAGGGGAGTCCCAGCTGAGCTCAATGAGACTTAACAGCTTAAGTCAGCTGCCTGAAGCTGCACATGCATTGGACGCTGAGCCAGGATTCCCTCCCAGGTCTCCCTGACTCCCAAGCAAAGCCTCTTTCCTGTAGCGCTAACACTGTCTCCCTAGGATGCCTTGAACATTTTGCATCCCTATCATCTGGCTCCACAACCTTCACCTCATCCACGCAGACTCGATATTTGCTGGTAAGAGAAGAAGAATTTTCCCATTACACTGAAGACAGCCTGGATAACAGTCCATCACAATCGCATCCTCTACAGACGCAGCCAGTACCAACAGTGAACCTCCCTGGCTTTTAAAAGGCTTTTTTTTCATTGAGAGAAATTGAATCTTGCTGCTTTTTCTTTTTAGCTGGAAACTTTAGGAAAGCTAAAAAGACATCATGTTAACTGACAAAATTCTGACTCCCTATGGTGGTAAAATACACAGTATTCTTTAGCTGGAATGTCATTGTCAATTTATCTATCCATTTGTCAGCCAAAATTATGAACCCACCAAGTAAAATTGCTTTCTCAAAAAGTCAGATTTCCCCCTTGCTCACAGAAATGATCAAAGAGAGAAAAGAACAACACTAATGTCTGATTCCCATGACCGAACTTGGTTCATGGCTTACCCTGAACTCATGCTTCAAGTTGTTTCCAGCATCTAATTGGTTCTAACAGGCACAGAGAATAAAGGATTTTCTGGGGGAAAATTATGTGCCCTCTAAATGACTATAATTTGGCAAAAAAAAAAAAAGGGCTTCCCTGGTGGCTCAGACAGTAAAGGGTCTGGCTGCAATGCAGGAGACCGGAGTTCGATTCCTGGGTCAGGAAGATCCCTGGAGAAGGAAATGGCAACCCACTCCAGTATTCTTGCCTGGAGAATCCCATGGACAAAGGAGCCTGGTGGGCTACACCCCATGGGGTTGCAGAGTCAGACACAATGGAGTGACTAACACACAATCCTTGAAATATGAATCCTTGAAATATTTCAGTGAGAACTACAAGAAGATATGTGGGGCTTCTCTGGTGGTTCAGTGGTAAAGAATCTGTCTGCCAATGCAGAAGACTCAGTTCCATCCCTGACCTGGGCAGATCCCACGCGCTGCAGAGCAACTAAGCCTGAGAGCTACAACTACTGAGCCCACGCTCTAGAGCCTGTACTCCGAAGCAAGAGAAGCCACCACCACAATAGAAACCTGTGCACCACAGCAAGAGAAGAGCCCTGCTTGCCACAACTAGAGAAAAGCCTGTGCAACAATTAAGACCCAGCACAGCCAAAAATAAATAATTAAAAAAAAAAAAAGATATGTATGAGAGAAACGCCATGAATCACATTTTACAGGCAGTAAACAAGATCCAGAGAGAAACTGAGTGATTTATATAATATCACAAAGAGAACCTGAAATTTAAACTCAAACGTGTCACCCTCCAACTTTGTGATTACTTCCTTGAAAATTATGCTTCTCACAAACCAGCATCCTACCAGGATCCTAAATTCAGTGTTGCCAGGATGTCTGAATAGAATGAACCATTTGTATCCATTCAGAAGTTTAAATGCAAGTGTTCTGCTGTCAGAATATTAACCCTAGCATGATTCATCTACTCTCTATCAAGTGTAGTACCAATTTCTGTCTTGTTTCCGGCTTTAATACATCACGACTGTCACCTAAAGCATTTTTTTTAAAGCACAGGTACTTCAAGTTGAAGAGTTTCACTAACGAATATAACCCTTTATCTAATATTTTAGCTAAGCTTGCAGACATAGACCAGAAAAACCATTTAATTCTCAGGAGAGATGGAATCTAATCTTAATTCCATTAAGATAAGGACAAATGAGCTAGCTATTTTGCCCTGTCAATGAGCTATTTTGCTTGAAAATTCTACAGGAGTAAGCTGTCATGCCAGAAGGCCACAGTAGATGGATGAACTTCCTGAGCACTTTTTTCGGTGATCCAGACTCTGCTAAAATTTCACCTTATCAGCAAACAGCATGTAAAAGAAAACCTGTGCAACCACGTGGCATGCAATTGTTTTCTCCTTTCCAGCAGCACACTAAACACAGAGGCAAGAATCTACACTTTTTTCAGGCACCATGGAGGTGTCACACAGACAATGACTAGGTCTCCCTCGTGTCCAGATACCATTCAGGCACCACATGGTCAGTCGCCAAGCAGCTATCAGGGTGAGAGACCCCACTCCCTTGTCTCCACTTAGCACATGAGATCAATGTCCTGCCCAAATTCAATGCTTGAAACAGATCTAGTAGGGAGCAATGGGAATGTAGCCACTGTAAGGAAAGAACAATATTGACAGCCCCAAATGGTGAATTGTTACAAATCCAAATCTCCAATTTTCAATGTAGGGGGAAGATGAGACAGAGAGAGGGAAAATAACTTGAAAATATAGGAAGATGTAATGAATACTCTCCTAACATCTGATTTAGCAGCTCTAGTTTCTCTGTCATTCTCTCAACAGAGCAATCAAAATGTGATATGAAAAAGATGTTTCCTTTTATGCATGAGCACTCACTACGTGCCTGATGTTACATAAACACTTTATAAATACAATTTCTTTGTCATCTTCATAGTCCAGTAGATTCTAGGGTTATGCCCCATTTTACTGGTGGGAAAAACAGAAGTTCAGGGAAGTTAACTGACTTATCCAAAGTCACACAGGTGGTAAGCTGCAAGCTAAATTACACAATAAAAGAAACAGTTTTTTTTTACCATCCAAGATAATGGTTCCTGACCCTAGTCACTTTCAAAATAACTGGGTAGTCTTTAGCCTAAGATACCAGTGCCTGGGTCTCCCTCTACAAATTTTTATTTAATTAATCTAGGTGGGGTCCAGGAAATGTTGTTTTAGTTTGTTTTAGGTTTCCTTAGGGGATTTTAACATGTAGCCATGGGAGAAGGGGATAACAGAGCATAAGATAGTTGGATGGCATCACCAACTCGATGGACATGAGTTTGAGCAAGCTCCAGGAGTTGGTGATAGACGGGGAAGCCTGGCGTGCTGCAGTCCACAGGGTCGCAAAGACTCAGACACAACTGAGCGACTGAACTGAACCGAGGGTTAAGAACCACTGGAATATGTCTAATAGAATGTGTTAGTGGTTCTCAAACTTTAGCATGCATCAAACTCAAGAATCATCCAGAGTTTCTGATTCTGTAGGTCTGGGGGCGACCTAAGAATCTGCACTTCTAACAAGTCTTCAAGTGCTGCTGCTGCTGTGTTGACACTTTGAAAATTGCTATCATATAGAAAGATTAAATATGGCTGAAACTGGCTAGATGTTCACCACACCTGTTTTCTCTTCTTGGATACACAGGTAAACTACATTTCCCAGCCTCCTTAGCATCTAGATGGGATCACATGACTAATTCTCACCAATGGCATATGAGTGGAAATGATTTATCACTTTGGGTCTGAGGCACTGGAGAGAAAGTGAACCTTTTTCATGCTGTCTCTCTCTTTTCTTGTTTGTTAGCTGAAATGCAGAGGAGCCAGTTTCTGAGACCCTATAAGATAGAAACACTGAGTCTCTAAATGACTGCATGGAACACACAAATCCCATTCCCAAGGACCCACATAGACTATCATCCATTCCCAAGGACCCACATAGACTATCATATAATTAAACAATAAACCTTATTGTTTCTTATAAACCACTAAGATTTATAAGGTTTTTTTTTTTTTTCAGCAGTTAGCCCTGACCAGATGAAAACACTGCACTAGTAAAACTATGACTTTGCCTGCAAGCCATGAGACTGACTGCTCTGAGCCTCAGTTTAATCATATATGGATGAGAAATTGACTAAAATAAGCTCAAAGATCTCTTTCATCCCCAACACTTTATGACTCTATGAAAATAGTAATAATTCCTAAGCGGAAACACTATTAAACACAAAAAGAAATAAGAATTTCTGCTTTATTCAGCATTGTTTAAGGTACCACAGGGATACAGAAGAGCATAGGAGACTTCCCTGGTGGAACACTGGGTAAGAATCCACCTGCCAATACAGGAGACACGGGTTCGATTTTTGGTCCGAGAAGATTTCACATGCCGTGGAGCAAGTAAGCTTATGTGCCACAACTACTGAAGCCCACGTGCCTAGAGAAGCCCACAACAACTGAAGCCACAGCAATAAGAAGCCCAGACACCACAACCAGAGAAAGCCCAAGCAAAGCAATGAAGACCCAGCACAGTCAAAAATAAATAAATAAAAATTATTTTCAAAACAATTTTTAAAAGAGCATAGGGCTATTCCTTACACACCTAAACATCAAGCTAAAAAAATAAAATTAAAGCCTGTAATGCCACAGAAAGCAATACAGGAAAATGATAAGCCTACCTTCTGCCTGAAGTCAAAATATGATAAAAGCAAAGATTCTAATAAATTCTTGGTATGTGCTAATGACAACCCAATCTCTCTGGAGATAAAACAAGTAATGGAAACAGAGTCCTGGACTTAAATCAGACCAACAAATATAGACTAGACAATGAGAGCTATTCCAGACTTACTTCTGAACAACAAGAACTGGTTCTTGGTCTGAAGAGGGGTGTAGTTTTGAAAGAAAGCAATCAAGATCAAAATAAAGGAAGAAAATCATGAGTGTAGTATCCTTAATCATGGGGAAAAGTTTTCATTAGCTAGCCACAATAAGATTTTCTAGACTTTTAAATGAATATAAATGTTATTAATCACAGCTGCCAATGCAAACCAAAAAGCAACAACAGATACAAAAAAAAAGATAAAGCAACCCAAACACAACACTAAAGATGGTCATCAAACCACAAAAGAACAAAAGAGAAAGGGAAGAAAAAAGATCTACAAAAACAAACCCAAAACAATTAAGAAAATAGTAATAGGAACATACATACCGATAATCACATTAATCACAGCTTCCTTTGCATCTAGACAGCTCCCACATGTTTTTTAAGGGATAAGCACGTAGATAGAATATGATAGGTGATATGACATGATATACAAAAAAAAGAATCTATCATTGTGCTCATGTAAGTAATAAATGCCATTTTAACAAATTTTCATATCAAATCCTTCCCCTTGCCATGTTAGCATCTAATTTGTCATTAAAACCATACTGAATGGCTGAATATACAAATAAATTGCTTATGGGAATAACTGACAGAGAAAAACGGAAATTTACTTTTAAGACGGCAAGTTATAGCTAACGTTTTTTTCCTCTCAAAACTGATACCAAAACAGTGTAGATCCTATGGTAGAATTAATCAGAATTGCAAAGAACAGTGATCACAGATAATTTACTAAAATGCCTCACGGCTTAGGCTGACAGCTCGGTATGAGAAAAGCAATTGATTTTAGGCTAATGTACATACATAAACAGATTAAAAATGATAAAATATATTTCTACAGAGACAACAATAATTACATATTCTTGGCAAACATGTGTTGACTAGCTACCACTGTGCTAGGGAAGCAGGGTCAGTAAAACTGAGTCCTGGCCTTCAGGTTGTTCAGAATCTCCCAGGATAGACAGAGTTGGTATAATGAACTACCATTAAGGCCATCATCACTGCTTGTCGAGGTGACTGCAATAAGCACATGCTGCCTACTTTGCTCCCTTCCAATTCATTCTACCCTGCAACAAGAATAATGTTGCTAGGACAGGAAACTCTACCCAGTGCTCTGTGGTGACCTAAAGGGGAAGGAAATCCAAAAAAGAGGGGATTATATGTGTATATATAACTGACTCACTTTGCTGTACAGCAGAAACTAACACAATATAAAGCAGCTATACTCCAATAAAAATTAATTTAAAAAAATAAAAATTTTTTAAAAAGAGTTATCTTTCTAGAGATGTCTGTTCCTTCTTGGTGCAGAGACTGCTTAGTCCTGGGCCTTGCAGGCTGATTTTTCTCTCCTTCTAGACTCAAGGCCTCTGTCACAACCATGCTCTGCCAACTCATGAAGGCAAGAAGCATGCTAGCGTGATCCCCCTCTTCATCATATTTATTGGAGCAGGAGGTACTGGAGCAGCACTGTATGCCTTGTGCCTGGCAAGACATTGCTCAATCCAGATGTCAGTTGGGACAGAAAGAATAACCAAGAATCCTGGAACAAACTAGGTCCCAATGATCAATACAAGTTCTACTCAGTGAATGCAGCTGACAGTAAACTGAAGAAAGAGGGTCCAGACGTCTAAATGAGATGTTTTGCTATAAAACTGCTTAGAATAAAGGTCTTCCAGAAGCCACTGCACAATTTCCCATGTAACCAGGAAATCTCTCCCCTAGAAATACATAAAATCATGTTGGGATTTGCACAGACTAATAAATAATCTGAGACTCTAAAACAAAGAGAATTTTTTTCTAAAATCTGTCACTCATCAGTTAAAAACTGTCTATAGCTTCCCACTGACTCCTGAGAGCAACATCCAAAAGGCTTTACCTAGCAGATAAAACCCTTCATCATCTGGTCCTCTTAACCCACTCCATCCCCATTTCTACTCTTCGGCATAAAACCTATTAATCTCTTGTTAGGTCAGGCTCTCTGGGAAGCAGATCCAAGATGGGAATAGATGTGCAAGAGACTTATTGGGGAAAATGCCTGTGAAGGATAACAGTGGAGGAGCAGGAGTAGGCAGGGAGAGATTTCGGATTTCAATGCAGGTCTGACACCTATTAGCTTCCCAGATGGCACAGTGGTAAAGAATCTGCCTGCCAATGCAGGAGACACAGGTTTGATCCCTGGGTCAGGAAGATCCTCTAGAGAAGGGAATGGCAACGCATTCTAGTATTCTTGCCTGGGAAATCCCATGAACAGAGGAGCCTATCAGGCTACAATCCATGGGGTTGCAAAAAGTGGAATATGACTCAGCACGCGCACACACACACTGACACCTATGAAAGGATAAGAAAGAGGGTGACTAGGTGGGAAGTTTTAGACTGCAGGCAACTCTAAGAAAGTCTCAGCAATGCTGCCAGGGGGTTCTCAAGGCCAAGTTGGCCAGTAGAGGAGCCCCACATCACACAGGGATAATTGCTTATTTTGTTTGTCCTCCTATCAGATAAGAGAAAGAGGGAGGGAGGAAAGAGGAGAGGAGGGGAGGGGAGGGAAGGGAAAGAGAAGGAGGGGAATGGCAGGGGAAAAGAAGGGAGGGCAGGGAGGGGAAGGTAAGGGAGACAAGGGGAAAGGAGAGAGAGCAGGGAGGCATGGGGCAAGAGGAAAGAGGAAAAAGAGAGAGAGACTGCGTCTTTCTTGTTCACCATGGCACACCCAATGACTCTCTCAGTATGACGTACAATTAAAACTTAGTAAATATATACTAAATGAATGCTGGACTAAGCTTGATGGAGGCACAGAGGAAGGAGCCATTCATTGTGTCTTGGGGGAAAATGGGAGTAAGTATGCACCAAGATGCTTGAAATATTAAAACTGAGTTATGACTACTGGAAGGCTCTAAATCACACAATGTGACTTCCAATCTGGTCTTCTCTGACTTCTATCAACAATGGCAGATACAAAAATAGAACAAATAGAAGGAGGACAGGTCCACTTCCTTTTCTGAGTTCATTTCAGTTCAGTCGCTCAGTCATGTCCAACTCTTTGCGGCCCCAAGGACTGTGGTACACCAGGCTTCCCTGTCCATCACCAACTCCTGGAGTTTGTTCAAACTCATATCCATTGAGTCAGTGATGCCATTCAACCATCTCATCCTCTGTTGTCTCCTTCTCCTCCCGTTTTCAAACTTATCCAGAATCCAGGTCTTTTCCATTGAGTCAGTTCTTCCCTTCAGGTGGCCAGAGTATTAAAGTTTCAGCTTCAGCATCAGTCCTTCCAATGAATATTCAGGATTGATTTCTTTTAGGATTGACTGGTTGGATCTCCTTGCAGTCCAAGGGACTCTCAAGAGTCTTCTCCAGCACCACAGTTCAAAAGCATCAATTCTTTGGCACTCAGCTTTCTTTATAGTCCAACTCTCACATCCATACATGACTATTGGAAAAACCATGGCTTTGACTAGATGGACCTTTGTCAGCAAAGTAATGCCTCTGTTTTTCAATACACTGTCTAGGTTTGTCATAGCTTTTCTTCCAAGGAGCAAGCATCTTTTAATTTCATGGCTGCAGTCACCATCTGCAGTGATTTGGGGGCCCAAGAAAATAAAGTCTGCCACTGTTTCCATTGTTTCCCCATCTATTTGTCATGAAGTGATGGGACCGGATGCCATGATCTTAGTTTTCTGAATGTTGAGTTTTAAGCCAGCTTTTTCACTCTCCTCTTTCACTTTCATCAAGAGGCTCTTTAGTTCTTCTATTTCTGCCATAAGGGTGGTGTCATCTGCGTATCTGAGGTTATCGATATTTCTCCCAGGAATCTTGATTCCAGCTTGTGCTTCATCCAGTCTGGCATTTCACATGATTTACTCTGCATATAAGTTAAAAAGCAGGGTGACAATATACAGCCTTGACATATACCTTTCCCAATTTGGAACCAGTCCATTGTTCCATATCGAGTTCTAACTGTTGCTTCTTGACCAGCATACAGATTTCTCAGGAGGCAGGTAAGGTGGTCTGATATTCCCATCTCTTAATTTTCCATAGTTTGTTTTGATCCACACAGTCAAAGGCTTTGGCATATTCAATAAATCAGAAGTAGATGTTTTTCTGGAACTCTCTTGCTTTTTCTATGATCCAACAGATGTTGGCAATTTGATCTCTGGTTCCTCTGCCTTTTCCAAATCCAGCTTGAACATCTGGAAGTTCTCGGTTTACATACTGTTAAAGCTTGGCTTGGAGAATTTTCAGCATTAATTTGCTAGCATGTGATATGAGTGCAATTGTGAGATAGTTTGAACATTCTTTGGCATTGCCTTTTCTAAAGAAGTAGAAATTTCTTCATATTGGAGCATAATAGCTTTACAATGTTGTGTTGGTTTCTGCTGTACAGTGAAGTGAAGCAGGTATGTGTGTACATATATCCCCTCTCTCTTGGTCCTTGTTCCCACCCACTCCTTGCCTCATCCCACCTACCCCCTGCCTCATCTCCCTCCTCTAGGTCATCACAGAGCACCAAGCTAAGCTCCCTGTGCTATATGGCAGGTTCCCACTAGCTATCTATTTTACACATGGTCCTGTATATACGTCAGTCCTAATCTCCCAGTTCATCCCACCCCTCTTCCCCCACTGAGCCCACACGTCTGTTCTCTAGGACTGCATCTCAATTCCTGCCCTGAAACTAGGTTCATCTGTACCATTTTTCTAGATTCTGATCAAGTGGAAAATTTTAAAGCCTTCGATTCTGAGAAGCAAATCACAATTTTAGAAGTGATGCATTTGAATTTCCAAGAACTCAGAGACAATAAGGGGAAGAAGCATGGAGAAAACTAACAAAGAGAATGTGAAGTGCATCTAGGAGAACTTTTTGTACTTTCTTTTCATACACATTCAGTAAATGAATGATTCTGGCCAGGGGAGTTATTATTGCTTCCCATTTACCCTATTGAGAGTTCCTTCTCCATTAAAATAATCAGCAGCAATAAAATGATAAAAGCCAGTGTCTAATCTTTTCAAAGTTAGATTTATGGATTGTATCATGATCATTAGAGACACTACTTATCTGATCAAAACAGGAAACAAATACACTTTCCAGGGACTTGTGACACCAATAAGGTATGGTCTACAGCATTATAGTTAAGAAGTCATTACAAATGCCAAGTTGCTTCCTGATTTATCAATGTATATATCACAGCAGCAATTCCCTCTGATTCCAGCCTTGCCTAGACTCCTAAAATCAATTGCTTTAGTCCCCAATCCCACTCCACATCTGCTTTATTGTGAGGAAAATAAATGCATTCATAGCAACCCTTGAGTCAAAGAGTTCTAGAAATAAATACCGAGATGAAGATCACATAACTCCACCTCTCTGCTATCGTCCCTAATTACCCCTCTCCCATTCCAAGCCTCCCCAGACTACAACTGCCTGCTTGCCTACAAGTCAGACATGTCACAGGAGATGGCCCCAGAAACCCAGGTCAAAGCAGCCTCAGGCATAAGTGAAACGGACTGTCATATGCACCATGGAGGACCCAGAGAAGAGCCTTCAAAAATTCTTTCCCGCTTGCATTTGTACTAAGGCTGAAATTTCCTTACTTCAATTTTTCTTCTAAAGGAGGAAGGCATTATCAGAAATCAAGACCTTGGATAGCAGTAGAACTCACCTGTAGTCACTCCCCCTTACCTCCAGATAAACTTCCCTAATGTATATATTCCATGGGCAGAGGAGCCTAGCAAGCTACACTCCGTGGGGTCACAAAGAGTTGGACACAACTGGGTGACTGAACAACAAACAGTAGATACTTCCTCCTGAGATATGATGGTCACTCACCTTCAGAAAAGAAACAGAGTTTACCTGAACCACAAAGTTGGGGGAAGGAGGCCATTTCTAGATCAGTGTCTCTTGGACAGCAGAGCTTCCTGCCTGAGCGGTAGGTGTTACTATCTCCTTTATACAGATTGAAGAAACAGAGCCAACCACAAACCAGTGTAGAAATGCCCCCAACTGTTAAATACCTCACTCAGACTACCTCTGAGGGGTTGCATTTCACATCCAGCTAGCAAATCAAGTTATTCCACCTGGGAAGCTCACACCCCTCTTCTCATGTAGCCAGCTCCTTCCCCTCCTTCAGACCTTAGCTTAACTGCTGCATTCTCAGAGTAGCCTTTCCTGGCCACTCAATCTAAAGTTGGTCATCTCTATTTTCTCTCACATTATTATTTTTCTTCATCACATTTATTACTCCTTTGTTTGCTTCCATCATCTGGTTTTTGCAGTAGACTGTAAGCTCCACGAGGGCAGAGATCATCCCTCTACTCAGCACATAGCAGAATAGCCTTGTACATAATACACGCTCAATAAACATTGTCTAAATGAATAATGGGTGGAGTTGCATTTCTAATCCAAATGGCATAATTGTTACCACTATGTATGCTCCTTCCCAGTAAAGACGAGGAAAAAATCCATTTGAAATCTGAAGCCTCTCATTCAGTAAGACTTCTTCCATTGGAGCTGAACTGATTGTACAAAATTCTCCCATAGCCCTCAAGAGGAAACTGCTCATTGCCATTATCCTCCCCAATCCCTGAGATCAGGCTTGGCAACCTCCTTGCGGCTTTCTCCAAGTTGTTCTTATTTGTATTTCAAAACCTCCACTGCCGCCCTTGAAGCTCAAACCATCTGATTCTAGCACCTGATAAGTTTTTGGTATCTATATTTGTTCACATTATCCTGAAAGTATACACGAGTTTTCTGGAGCAGAGTTATTATATTACTTATAGCAATAACCACATCAGTTCTCCTCTGTCTCAATTCTTCTCACTGGGGCTATGTATTGAGAACCAGATATCAGCATACCTGTACTAGGATCAATATGATAGGCAAGGAACCCAAAACATGAATCTGCGAGTTTACCTAGGATAAGAGCAGCTGTCCCCTTCCCCTCATGAGAGAGAAAAAATGTTTCTCCCTAATATAGACTGAGTGACAGAAGAGAATGAGTCCTGAGTTCTGGTCCTTTGAAATATAAATAAATGTCTACAGGAAGAAGTCATGCATGTGTGCTAAGTCACTGCAGTCATGTCCAACTCTTTGTGACCCTATGGACTACAGCCCAACAGGCTCCTCTGTCCATGGAATTCTCCAGGCAAGAATATTGGAGTGGGTTGCCATTCCCTTCTCCAGGGAATCTTCCTGACCCAGGGATCAAACCCACATCTCTTGCATCTCCTACATCAGCAGGCAGGTTCTTTACCACTAATGCCACCTGAGAAGATCCAGGAAGAAGTTAAGCATCTACGAATTAACAATCTCTGGAATATCTCCATGATACTAGGTTTCATTCCTCTTCTGAAATGTAAATATTTACCTTGGGAGGTAAATTTCTCAGGCTGGTCTCTTACTATCTAGCGAAGTGAAATGTTAGTCATTCAGTCGTATCCAACTCTTTGTAACCCCTGGAACTGTAGCCTATCAGGCTTCTCTGTCTGTGGTATTCTGCAGGCAAGAATACTGGAGTGGGTAGCTATTCTCTTCTCCAGGGGATCTTTCTGACCCAGGGATTGAACCCAGGTCTCCTACATTGCAGGCAGATTCTTTACCATCTAAGCCACAAGATACAAGACTTGTCCTGTGACCCAGATCGCGGGTTTCTTTGCTCAGAACGTCCTAACCCTTTTCTGTAGCCCCACACCACCTTCTGGTTTTCCTCAAGTTGCCATTTCCCAATTTCTTATTCATGCAACTTTATGTATTAGCTCTTGAACTTCTTCTAAGTTCTGCCATCATCCTGGAGAATTCCAACAACCTCTGTGGCCAAATGTTAGGGAATTGAGGAAATCTGATATTCCAATAAAGTTGAGGTAACCAGCATGAAAAGCATGTCAATCAAGATCAAGGCTAGAAAACAGTAGCCACTCTACATACTCCAAGCATGGAGGGTTTAACACAAGGAGTCAGAGGTGAAAGAGCTGAGGAAGTGCAACTTAGGAAATTCACTGCTAAAAAGCCATGCTTATAGCACAGACTCAGAGAAGGCAATGGCGACCCACTCCAGTACTCTTGCCTGGAAAATCCCATGGGTGGAGGAGCCTGGTAGGCTGCAGTCCATGCATGGGGTTGCTAAGAGTCAGACATGACTGAGTGACTTCACTTTCACTTTTCACTTTCATGCATTCATGCATTGGAGAAGGCAACCCACTTCAGTGTTCTTGCCTGCAGAATCCCAGGGATGGGGGAGCCTGGTGGGTTGCTGTCTATGGGGTCACACAGAATCGGACACGACTGAAGTGATTAGCAGCAGCAGCATAGCACAGACTTGAACATCTTACAAGAGGTCCCCAAAAGGCTGCTTCAAATGTCATGTCTTTATTTCCCCCTAAGCACCTCCTTAGAGAGTAAATAATGGCCCCACCTCTTCTTTCTGATCTGTCCTCATTGGTGAACTCTAACCCAGCTTCAGGGTTAGAAGAGAGAAGAGGATTCAGGGAAATCCAGCTTTCTGCCCTAAAAAAAAAAAAAAAGACATCATACAACTGATTCCAAGTTGAAAATAGATAATCCAGGACAAAAAAAGAAAAAAAAGGAAATCAACCCTGAATATTCATTGGAAGGACTGATGCTGAAGCTCCAATACTCTGGTCACCTGGTGCAAAGAGCTGACTCATTAGAAAAGACCCTGATGCTAGGAAAGACTGAGGGCAGGAGGAGAAGGGGGTGACAGAGAATGTAATGTATAGATGGCATCATCGACTCAATGGACATGGATTTGAGCAAACTCCAGGAGATAGTGAAGGACCAGGAAGCCTTGGCTTGCTGCAGTCCATGGGGTTGCAAAGAGTCGGACATGACTGAGCAACTGAACTGATACTGATACCTCCTATAGCTTTTGTTTTTTGTCTTCTCAAGTGGCCTCTGAGAGCCATTTGCTGAAAAGAATTGCTTTCATTATATACTTCGTCAACCCAACCAGGAAGTCCTCAGATTTCTTTTTAGCAAAGATAAACATTGAGAGATGATGATACCCCTAAAATCTCTTAAATATTAAATTAAAATGATGAATATAAATCTGCAAATGGAATGTAGCAGCTTCTTGAATACATGCAGAGTGGTTCCACTGCTACATTTTTAAGCAGCTCATTCTGAACCATTTTCATTAGGGAACAATGTCTTCTAAAATCATGAAATTCAAACCATGAACATCAAATGTCCTTTGATGTCTCAGGTTTCCAAGATTGAAAGAGTCTGTGTTTTTCTGCTACATTAAGTAAAAATGGAAAAGTAAAACTGTTGAATGAATGGTGGCATGAAATTTCTTTTAACTCAGCATGAACCCACAGAAACCCAGAAATATGAAAAGTTCACTGATATAAAAAAGGGATTGAACTCATTAATGAAAAACTAAAAAAGTCTATCCAACTTGAAGTTAACCTTCTCGCTCTTGCAAGATGGAATTACACCTATATGGTCTGCTCTAAAAACTTAGTATTAACTACATGGGATGTTTTTAAAAATCAAAATATTCTGTAGAAACATGGGTGGTAACTTACTGTTGTGTGTTTACTGAATAATTTGCTGAGTAAAAAGCCAGGTAAGAATTAAGAATGGTCACCAGTCCAGGTTCGATGCATGATACTGGATGCTTAGGGCTGGTGCACTGGGACGACCCAGAGGGATGGTACAGGGAGGGAGGAGGAATGGTTCAGGATGGGGAACACGTGTATACCTGTGGCGGATTCATGTTGATATATGGCAAAACCAATACAATATTGTAAAGTTAAAAAGTAAAATAAAATATATTAAAAAAAATAAAATAACATTCTCTTGAAAAAAAAAAAAAAAGAATTAAGAATGTGCCTTGAAGGCAGGGGATAGAGAGTAGAAGTATAGTTGTAACACAGAACACAAAAATAGACCAATAATCAACTACCAGATGAGCTGATGTCATTGGAAACTGAAAGTAAAGAGTCTGATCTGCAGAAAGTCCTCTGCATGTGCATAGTTTCTCATGCATATATACATACATAGGGTGGTAGTGGTTTAGTCGCTAAGTCATGTCCCAACTCTTCCAACCCCATGGACTGTAATCTGCCAGGTTCCTCTGTCCATGGGATTCTCCAGGCAAGAATACTAGAGTGAGTTGCCATTTCCTTCTTGAGGGAATCTTCTCAACCCAGGAATCGAACCTGGGTCTCCTGCATTGCAGAAAGTTTCTTTACCAACTGAGCT
The DNA here is from genome assembly GCF_003369695.1 of Bos indicus x Bos taurus. Lineage (NCBI taxonomy): Eukaryota > Metazoa > Chordata > Mammalia > Artiodactyla > Bovidae > Bos > Bos indicus x Bos taurus. The sequence continues at coordinate 19,859,767 of NC_040103.1, read as the reverse complement.
ACAAGGGAAACCCATACATATTTATATAGTTGGTCACAAAAAAAAAAAAAAAAGTGGGGGGGGGACTTCAGAAGGAATTACTCCTGTATGAATTTTATCTTCTCACTGTCCCAATTTTATTTTCTCACTGCCACTCCTGTCTCAGAACAATATTCAGAACTCTTTCCTGGGCTTCTCTGCCTCTGTCTGGTTCTCCTCATTTTCTGAATAGAACTCTTACTGACAGAAACACACAGTAGACATATCTTATACTACGTCCTATGCTGCTGCTGCTGCTAAGTCACTTCAGTTGTGTCCGACTCTGTGTAACCCCATAGACGGCAGCCCACCAGGCTCCCCCATCCCTGGGATTCTCCAGGCAAGAACACTGGAGTGGGTTGCCATTTCCTTCTCCAATGCATGAAAGTGAAAAGTGAAAGTGAAGCCACTCAGTCGTGTCTGACTCTTAGAGACCTCATGGACTGCAGCCCACCAGGCTCCTCCATCCATGGGATTTTCCAGGCAAGAGTACTAGAGTGGGGTGCCATTGCCTTCTCCGAGGTCCTATGCTAGCTTTGGGAATTCCAAGGTGGCTCACTGGTCAAGAATCCACCTGCCAACACAGGAGACTCTGGTTTGATCCCTGGGCTGGGAAGATCCCTAAAGAAGGAAATGGCAACCCACTCTAGTATTCCTACCTGGAGAATCCTATGGACAGAGGAGCCTGGCAGACTATAGACTATGGAGTTGTAAAGAGTCACACATGACTTAGCAATTAAACAATAACAATGCTAGCTTTGAGGGGTACAAGTCAAACAAAATGCAGTCTTATTTCACAGAGCAAAAGAAAATAGAGAATCCAAATTATTGCCTATTCAGAATCTTGCCCTTCTTCTGGGAACAGTAACCTCCCACCAAGGTACAAGGAAACTACCTTGGGCAAAAAAAAATCACGCTATGTGCTGACACTGAGGAACTTGGGTTTGAAATCATCATTCAGCAAAATGAGACTATCAGTGACCTTCTACATATCTTAACATGGTATAATACTCCCCATATCAGTTCAGTTCAGTTCAGTTCAGTTGCCCAGTCCTGTCCGACTCTTTGCGACCCCATGAATCACAGCATGCCAGGCCTCCCTGTCCATCACCAACTCCCGGACTTCACTCAGACTCACATCCATCGAGTCAGTGATGCCATCCAGCCATCTCATCCTCTGTTGTCCCCTTCTCCTCCTGCCCCCAATCCCTCCCAGCATCAGAGTCTTTTCCAATGAGTCAACTCTTTGCATGAGGTGACCAAAGTACTGGAGTTTCAGCTTCAGCATCATTCCTTCCAAAGAAATCCTAGGGCTGATCTCCTTCAGAATGGACTGGTAGTTAATTGCATTTATTGAATGTCACAATCATTTTTCAGTATCATGTTCTCCTCTCAAGAGGTTTACAAATTTATTTTCCTTGTACAAAATATGCTTGTCAAGAATACTTTTTAAATTAGTTTATGTTTTGTATACAAAGAGGGAGAGAAGATGTTTTGAAAAATACAGAACCCAGTTAACAGTTAACACTCTGGAGGGTGAAATTAGAAGATACTCTCACTTTTCATTTTGTACACTTTAGTTTTAATGTCTTGTTTTAATTAGTACTTGGGTATTTTTTTAAAATAATCTCAAAGAAAAACAGAGAGTTCTAACCTGAAAGAAAAAGATTAACTGGTCCTATATTCAAGCTTAAAAGCCTTTATGACTTTATGACTCAGACTGGAAACTTTCTCCTTCCCATGTCTAAAGATGGCTTAAGAGATGGAGGATCTCTCTCCATTAGAAATTACATTCATCTTTGACACGGCTGTTCTCAGATGTTAAAAAAATAAAATAAAAGGAAAGAAAAAGGCATTTCCTAATTCCCTAGCTGATGTGGTGGCACCAGGATGCCATTAGTATTTCAGCTTCCAATTTTTCTCTCTACTATCCTTAGCACATGTATTCTAAGCCCAAGATTCACCAAATTTACCACTTTTATTTTTGGCCACACTGCCAGGATCTTAGTTCCCCAGTCAGTGACTGAACTCAGTCCCTGGCATTGCAAGAGCAGAGTCCTAACCACTGGACCACTAGGGAATTCCATACAACTCTATTTCAGACAGGAAGGGGAAGGGCAAAAGAAGCTTGCAGACTGCATTAGCCCCCTTTTGAAAGTACTTTCCATGAAGCCCCCACTCAGTAACTTCCCCTATACCCATTGGCTAGAATTAGTCACATGTCCACCCCTAACTGCAGAGGATACTTGGTAATGCAGTTTTCCATTGATGTACTGCCACTCTGATCAAAGAGAAGGTTCTGTTTATTAAGGATATAAGGGAGACTAGTATTGAGTAGGCCACTAACAGTCTGAACCTTTAGATGAAAACTTTCTGAGTAAACTGTTTATAAATTATTTATCTTATCCTGTAACTAAATTGGCATTTCTCAGATTTCCTATTCCTGCTCTGGGTTTTACAGCCTTATTGCCATCATGATCCTTCCAGACTGGAAATATATCAGAAGGTCTCAGTACCCCAAGCCCTAGCTCCAACTGTTTCTCTCACCTTGCCAGCTCCCTCCTCCTGCTCATAAGCAGGAGAGTTGCCCTCTGGCTCAAGTGCACCTTGGCTCAGCTTCCTGGCTCTTACCCAGGGATGTACAGCAAAAACTCCTACTCCTGCTTTGCTACCTGGTTTTCCTCCTCCTTATTCTCCCAACTCCCAGGTATGTCTTTTTAAAATTGTCTCCATTGAGAGTAATTACAAATTTATATGAATGCTGACTGAGGCTTATACAAAATGTGAACTGAAAGCCTTACAGTTTTAGGACAAGTTTTTGGAAATAAATCCACATATGCAAATGTTTCACAAGAGGAATATTACTGTAAATGCAAGACAAAGATTCAAACAGATGGAGACAAAATACAGAAAGAAATAGGCAGAGAAAGAAAAAGAAACAGAATCTGTCCCTCTCTTTAAGTATTCCTGAAAAATCCTTATCTGCCTCATACAATCTAGATAATTTGGGGAGAAAAAGTAGACACAAGATGCTCTTGAGGATATTTTTCTTCCTGTTAGAACTTTGGTGTCTTAAGGAGAACAACCATGCTACTTGTATATTTCATCAAGGACCTTGAATTCTGGTGGAAATTTGATAAGTCCTAAGTGATGATCCTTTACAATATATATAGTATACTATGTTGAAAACAGTGACGTGTGAGTTGGACAACATACTCAGTATCATAAACAAAGCTAACCCTTTCTTCTGGGCTGGTGACAGAATACAGCATAGGAATTTATAGGAGGAAAAAACTGGAACTGAATAGACTCAGAAATAGACACACATAAATATAGTCAACTCATCTTTGACAAAGGAGCAAAAATAGTCTTTTCAACAAATGGTGCTGAATATCCACATACCAAAAAGAAAAAATCTAGATAAAGATTTTACATGCTTCATAAAGATTAACTCAAAATGGATCACAGACCTACATGTAAAATGCAGAACTATAAAACTCCTAGAAGATAACATAGGAGAAAGCCCAGAAAGACTTGGGTATGTCAATGACATTTTAGATACAATACCAAAGGCATGGTCTATGAAATAAATAATTGATAAGCTGAACTTCATTAAAATTGAAATTAAAACTTCTGCTTTGTGAAAGACACAGTCAAGAAAATAAGAAGACAAGCCACAGACTGGGAGAAAATATTTGCAAAAGACAAATCTGATAAAGGACTATTATCCAAAATACACAAAGGTTTTTTTAAAGACAATAATAATAATTTTTACAAATGGACCAAAGACCTTAACAAACGCCTCACCAAAGAAGATACACAGATGACAAATAAGCATATGTAAAGATGCTCCATATTATATATCATCAGGGAAATGCAAATTAGAACAACTATAAGAAACCACTATATGCTATGCTATGCTATGCTAAGTCACTTCAGTCGTGTCCGACTCTGTGCGACCCCATAGACGGCAGCCCACCAGGCTCCCCCGTCCCTGGGATTCTCCAGGCAAGAACACTGGAGTGGGTTGCCATTTCCTTCTCCAATGCATGAAAGTGAAAAGTGAAAGTGAAGTCGCTCAGTCATGTCCAACTCTTAGCAACCCCATGGATTGCAGCCTAATAGGCTCCTCCGTCCATGGGATTTTCCAAGCAAGAGTACTGGAGTGGGGTGCCATTGCCTTCTCCGAACCACTATATACCTATTTAAAATGGCCAAAAGTCATAACACTGACAACACCAAAGCTGATGAGGGTGTGAAGCAATAGGAATTCCCCTTCATTGCTAGTGAGAATACAAAATGGTATAGACAGTTTGTCAGGTAGTTTGGCAGTTTCTTACAAAACTAGATATACTCTTACCATATAATCCAGCAATTTCACTCCTTGGTATTTACCTCCAAAAAGCTGAAGACTTATGTCCACACAAAAACCTGCACAGAGATGTTTATAGGATTTTTGTTCATAAGTGCTAAACTTGGAAGCAACCAAATTGTCTTCAGTAGGGTAACTGATACATAAACGGTGCTAAGCTCAGGAAAGGGACTATTATTCAACACTAAGAGGAGCTACCCTACGCCCGAGGTCAGGGGCGGCTGAGAGGAGCTACCCCACGTCCAAGGAGCGGTGGCTGCGCGGGCGCAGGGGAGGGAGAGGAGCTACTCCACATTCAAGGTCAGGAGGGGCAGCCGTGAGAGATACCCCTTGTCCAAGGTAAGAAGCAGCGGCTGCACTTTGTTGGAGAAGCCGTGAAGAGATACCCCACATCCAAGGTAAGAGAAATCCAAGTAAGACGGTAGGTGTTGCAAGAGGGCATCAGAGGGCAGACACACTGAAACCATACTCACAGAAAACTAGTCAATCTGATCACACGGACCATAGCCTTGTCTAACTCAGTGAAACTAAGCCATGCCATGTGGGACCACCCAAGGCGGGCAGGTCATGGGGGAGAGGTCTGACAGAATGTGATCCACTGGAGAAGGGAATGGCAAACCACTTTAGTATTCTTGCCTTGAGAATCCCATGAACAGTATGAAAAGGCAAAATAATAGGATACTGAAAGAGGAACTCCCCAGGTCGGTAAGTGACCAATATGCTACTGGAGATCAGTGGAGAAATAACTCCAGAAAGAATGAAGGGATGGAGCCAAAGCAAAAACAATACCCAGTTGTGGATGTAACTGGTGATAGAAGCAAGGTCCGATGCTGTAAAAAGCAATATTGCTTAGGAACCTGGAACGTTAAGTCCATGAATCAAGGCAAACTGAAAGTGGTCAAACAGGAGATGGCAAGAGTGAATGTCGACATTCTAGGAATCAGCAAACTAAAATGGACTGGAATGGGTGAATTTAATTCAGATGACCATTATATCTATTACTATGGGCAGGAATCTCTTAGAAGAAATGGAGTAGCCATCATGGTCAACAAAAGAGTCCCAATGCACTACTTGTATGCAATCTCAAAAATGACAGAATGATTTCTGTTCGTTTCCAAGGCAAACAATTCAATATCACGGTAATCCAAGTCTATGCCCCAACCAGTAACGCTGAAGAAGCTGAAGTTGAACAGTTCTATGAAGCCCTACAAGACCTTTTAGAACTAACACCCAAAAAAAGATGTCCTTTTCATTATAGGGGACTGGAATGCAAAAGTAAGAAGTCAAGAAACACCTGGAGTAACAGGCAAATTTGGCCTTGGAATACGGAATGAAGCAGGGCAAAAGCTAACAGAGTTTTGCCAAGAGAATGCACTGGTCATAGCGAACACCCTCTTCCAACAACACAAGAGAAGACTCTACACATGGACATCACCAGATGGTCAATACCAAAATCAAATTGATTATATTCTTTGCAGCCAAAGATGGAGAAGCCCTATACAGCCAGCAAAAACACCAGAAGACCAAAGACCAGAAGCTGACTGTGGCTCAGACCATGAACTCCTTATTGCCAAATTCAGACTGAAATTGAAAAAAGTAGGGAAAACCACTAGAACATTCAGGTATGACCTAAATCAAATCCCTTATGATTATACAGTGGAAGTGAGAAATACATTTAAGGGACTAGATCTGATAGAGTGCCTGATGAACTATGGACAGAGGTTCGTTACATTGTATAGGAGACAGGGATCAAGACCATCCCCATGGAAAAGAAATGCAAAAGAGCAAAATGGCTGTCTGGGGAGGCCTTACAAATAGCTGTGAAAAGAAGAGAAGCAAAAAGCAAAGGAGAAAAGGAAATACATAAGCATCTGAATGCAGAGTTCCAAAGAATAGCAAGGAGAGATAAGAAAGCCTTCCTTAGTGATCAATGCAAAGAAATAGAGGAAAACAACAGAATGGGAAAGACTAGAGATCTCTTCAAGAAAATCAGAGATACCAAGGGAACATTTCATGCATAGATGGGCTTGAAAAAGGACAGAAATGGTATGGACCTAACAGAAGCAGAAGATATTAAGAAGTGGCAAGAATACATAGAAGAATTGTACAAATAGATCTTCACGACCAAGATAATCAAGATGGTGTGATCACTCACCTAAAGCCAGACATCCTGGAATGTGAAGTCAAGTGGGCCTTAGAAAGCATCACTACGAACAAAGCTAGTGGAGGTGATGGCATTCCAGTTGAGCTATTTCAAATCCTGAAAGATGATGCTGTGAAAGTGCTGCACTCAATATGCCAGAAAATTTGGAAAACTCAGCAGTGGCCACAGGACTGGAAAAGATCAGTTTTGATTCCAATCCCAAAGAAAGGCAATGCCAAAGAATGCTCAAACTACCGCACAACTGCACTCATCTCACACTCTAGTAAAGTAATGCTCAAAATTCTACAAGCCAGGCTTCAGCAATACGTGAACCATGAACTTCCAAATGTTCAAGCTGGTTTTAGAAAAGGCAGAGGAACCAGAGATCAAATTGCCAACATCTGCTGGATCATGGAAAAAGCAAGAGAGTTCCAGAAAAACATCTATTCCTGCTTTATTGACTACGCCAAAGCCTTTGACTGTGTGGGTCACAATCAACTGTGGAAAATTCTGAAAGAGATGGGAATACCAGACCACCTGATGTGCCTCTTGAGAAATCTGTATGCAGGTCAGGAAGCAACAGTTAGAACTGGACATGGAAAAACAGACTGGTTCCAAATAGGAAAAGGAGTACATCAAGGCTGTATATTGTCACCCTGCTTATTTAACTTATATGCAGAGTACATCATGAGAAACGCTGGGCTGGAAGAAGCACAAGCTGGAATCAAGATTGCCAGGAGAAATATCAGTAACCTCAGATATGCAGATGACACCACCCTTATGGCAGAAAGTGAAGAGGAACTCAAAAGCCTCTTGATGAAAGTGAAAGAGGAGAGTGGAAAAGTTGGCTTAAAGCTCAACATTCAGAAAATGAAGATCATGGCATCCAGTCCCATCACTTCATGGGAAATAGATGGGGAAACAGTGGAAACAGTGTCAGACTTTATTTTTGGGGGCTCCAAAATCACTGTAGATGGTGACTGCAGCCATGAAATTAAAAGACACTTACTCCTTGGAAGGAAAGTTATGACCAACCTAGATAGCATATTCAAAAGCAGAGATATTACTTTGCCAACAAAGATCCGTCTAGTCAAGGCTATGGTTTTTCCTGTGGTCATGTATGGATGTGACAGTTGGACTGTGAAGAAAGCTGAGCACCGAAGAATTGATGCTTTTGAACTGTGGTATTGGAGAAGACTCTTCAGAGTCCCTTGGACTGCAAGGAGATCCAACCAGTCCATTCTGAAGGAGATCAGCCCTGGGATTTCTTTGGAAGGAATGATGCTAAAGCTGAAACTCCAATACTTTGGCCACCTCATGCGAAGAGTTGACTCATTGGAAAAGACTCTGATGCTGGGAGGGATTGGGGGCAGGAGGAGAAGGGGACGACAGAGGATGAGATGGCTGGATGGCATCACTGACTCGATGAATGTGAGTCTGAGTGAACTCCGGGAGTTGGTGATGGACAGAGAGGCCTGGCGTGCTGGGATTCATGGGGTCTCAAAGAGTCGGACACGACTGAGCGACTGATCTGATCTGATCTGATCTGATCTTCCTGATATCACAGTGGCCTCTGAGATGACTTACTGTATTAAACAGCAATTCATCTGTAACAAAGATGCAATTAGGAGTGCATATTTTTTTTTCTAAGTCCAGAGTAAGAAAGCCCAAGGCTACAAAGTTAGCAGAATAAAAGAAATAACAAAAATCAGAGTAGAAATAAATGCAGGCCAGAAAAACAACAGAAAAGATGAAAGAGATTTTTTGAAAAACTTAACAAAATTGACAAACCTTTAGAAAGAAACTAACACGAATAGAGAGAAGATTTAAAAAAAAAAAATCAGAAAGTAAAGAGGAAACATTACAACTGATAACAGAAATACAAAGGATCAGGATCATAAGACACTACTATGAACAATTATACACCAAAAATTGGATAAACTAGAAGAGATAGATAGACTTCCCTGAAATATACAACCTACCAAGAATGAATAAATCATAATCAATAGAAAATCTAAACATACTATTAGTGAGTACAAAATGGAATACAAAATGAAGCAGCACAAAGGCTAACAGAGCTTTGCCAAGAGAACACACTGGTCATAACAAACACCCTATTCCAAAAACACAAGAGACGACTCTACACAAGGACAGTACCAGATGGTCAATACTGAAGTCAGACCGATTTCATTCTCTGCAGCCGAAGGAGAAGCTCTATACAGTCAGAAAAAATAAGACCTGGAGCTGACTGTGACTCAAATCATCAGCTCCTTATTGCAAAATTCAGGCTTAAACAGAAGAAAGTAGGAAAAACTAATAGATCATACAGCTATTATACAGTGGAGGTTACCAACAGATTGAAGGAATTAGATCTGGTAGAGAGAAGAACTATGGACAGAGGTTCATAACACTGTACAGGAGGTGGTGACCAAAACCATCCCCATGAAAAGGAAATGCAGGAAGGCAAAGTGGTTGTCTGAGGAGGCTTTACAAATAGCTGAGAAAAGAAGACAACCAGAAGGCAAAGGAGAAAGGGAAAGAGTTACCTAACTGAATGCAGAGTTCCAGAGAATAGCAAGGAGAGAGGAGAAAGCATTCTTAAGTGAAAAATGCAAAGAAATAGAGGAAAGCAATAGAATGGGATACTTTGGCCACCTGATGTGAAGACCCTGATGCTGGGAAAGATTGAAGGCAGGAGGAGAAGGGGACAACAGAGATTGAGATGGTTGGATGGCATCACTGACTCAATGGACAAGAGTTTGAATAAACTCTAGGAGTCGGTGATGGACAGGGAGGCCCTAGCATGCTGCAGTCCATGGGGTCGCAAAGAGTCAGACACGACTGAGCAACTGAACTGAGCTGAATAGAATGAGAAAGACTAGAGATCTTGTCAAGAAAATCGGAGATACCAAGGAAGCATTTCATGCAAAGATGGACACAATAAAGGACAGAAATGGTAAGGACCTAACAGAAGCAGAAAAGATTAAGAAAAGATAGCAAGAATACACAGAACTGTATAAAAAAGGTCTTAATGACCCAGATAACCACAATGGTGTGATCACTCACATAGAGCCACACATCCTGGAGTGTGAAGTCAAGTGGGCCTTAGGAAGCATTACTAAGAGCAAAACTAGTGGAGGTGATGGAATTTCAGCTGAGCTATTTCAAATCCTAAAAGATGATGCTGGGAAAGTGCTGCACTCAATATGCCAACAAATTTGGAAAACTCACCAGTGACCACAGGACTATAAGAATGTTCAAACTACCATATAATAGCTATCATTTCCCATGCTAGCAAGATTATGCTCAAAATCCTTTATGGTAGGCTTCAACAGTACATATACCAAGAACTTTCAGATGTACAAGATGGATTTAGAAAAGGCAGATAAACCAGAGATCAAATTACCAATGACCCCTGGATCAAGGGGATTCAAAAACACATCTGCTTCATTAACTACACTAAAGCCATTGACTGTGTGGATCACAACAAACTGTGGAAAATTCTTAAAGCGATGGGAATACCAGACCACCTTACCTATCTCCTGAGAAACCTGTATGCAAGTCAAGAAGCAACAATTAGAACTGGACATGGAACAATTGATTGGTTCAAAATTGGGAAATGATTATTTCAAGGCTGTATATTGTCACTCTGCTTATTTAACTTATATGCAGAGTACATCATGCTAAATGCCAGGCTGGATGACTCACTCAGGCTGGAATCAAGATTGCTGGGAGAAATATCAACAACCTCAGGTATCAACAGCCTCAGATGATAGCACTTTACTGGCACACAATGAAGAGGGACTAAAGAGCCTCTGGATGATAGTGAAAGAGAAGAGTGAAAAACCTGGCTTAAAATTCAACATTCCAAAAACTAAGATCATGGCATCCAGCCCCATCAGATCAGATCAGATCCGTCACTCAGTCGTGTCCGACTCTTTGCGACCCCATGAATCACTTCGTGGCAAATAGGTAGGGAAAAAGTGGAAAGTAACAGGTTTTATTTTCTTTGCTTCAAAATCACTGCAGATGGTGACTGCAGCCACAAAATGAAAAGATGCTTGCTCTTTGGAAGAAAAACTATGACAAACTTAGACAGTGTATTAAAATGCGGAGACATCACTTCGCCAACAAAGGTCTATATTGTCAAAGCTATGGTTTTCCCAGTAGTCACGTATGAATGTAAGAGTTGGGCCAAAAGAAGCCTGAGTGCCAAAGAATTGATGTTTTCCAATTGTGGTGCTAGAAAAGACTCTTGAGAGTCCCTTGGACTGCAAGGAGATCAAACGAGTCAATCCTAAGGGAAATCAACCCTGAATATTCATTGGAAGAACTAATGCTGAGCCTCCAATACTTTGGCCACCTGATGCAAAGAACCGACTCATCGGCAAAGACCCTGATGGCAGAAAAGATTGAGGGCAAGAGGAGAAAGGGGCGACAGAGGATGAGATGGTTGGCTGGCATTACTGACTCAGTGGACATGAGTTTGAGCAAACTCCGGAAGGTAGTGAAGGACAGGGAAGCCTGGCGTCCTGCAGGTCATGGGTTCACAAAGAGTTGAACACGACTTAGGACTGAACAACAATAATTAGCAAGTAAGATTGAGGAGGCTTTCCTGGTAGCTGAGTGGTAAAGAATCCGCCTGCTAATGCAAGAGACACAGGTTCAATCCCTGATCTGGAAGATCCCACATGCTGTGGAACAACTAAACTCATGGGCCACCACTATTGAGCCTGTGCTCTAGAGCCCAGGAGCCACAACTACTGAAGCCTGAGCACTCGAAAGCCCAAGTTCCTCAACAAGAGAAGCCACCACAGTGTGAAGCCACACACTGCAACTAGAGGGTAGCCCCTGCTTACTGCAACTAGAGAAAGGCCACACAGCAATGAAGACCCAGCACAGTCAAAAAATAAATAAAATTATTTTTTTTTAAGTTTAAAAGAAAAGTAAGATTGAGTCAGTAATCAAAAATTTCCCAACAGGGAGACTTCCCTGGTGGTCCAGTGGCTAAGACCCCATAACCCAATGCAGTGGGCTTGGGTTCAATCTTTGGTTGGGGAACTAGATCCCACATGTCGAAACTAAGAAGACCGCATGCTGCAACTAAGACCCGGGGCAACCAAAATAAATAACTAAAAAAAAAAAATTTTAATATCTTGCAACAAAGAAAAGCCCAGAATCAGATGATCTCCCCAATGAATTCTACTCAACATTAAAGAATGAATATCAATCCTTTTCAAACTCTTTCAAAGGACTGAAGTAGAGGAAACACTTGCAAATACATTTTATGAAGCCAGCATTCCCCTGATACCAAAGCCAGATAAGGATACCAAAAGAAAAGAGAACCAAATGGTGGTCACCAGGGCCTGGAGTGTGGGGGAAATGGGGAGACGTTGATCAAAGGGTACAATGTTCCAGATGTAAGATGAGTAAGTTCTGAGGATCTAAGGTACAGCATGGTGATTATAAATAACAGTATTGTACTAGACACTTGAAAGTTACTAACAGAGTAGATCTTAAATGTCCTCACCACAAAAAAGAAATGGTAATTAGGTAAAGTGACAGAAGGATTAACTAACACTATTGTGGTAATCATTTTGCAATATACGTGTAGTAGCAAGTCAATGTATTGCATACATTGAACTTTCACAATGTTATATGTCAAGTATATCTCAATAAAGCGGGAAAAAATAAAACCATTTTCCATGATGACAACAACAAAACAGATGCTGAGAGCTAGTATGGCAGTTCCCTAGTGGGTAATGGACATTATAGACAATAATAAAAATAACATAATAAATAACAATTATTTAGCCCACGATACATGTGCCAGGGACTGTTTTCAACACTTTACCTACAAATTTTATCTTAGTTAATTCTCTACCACCCCTCTGAGGTAGTTGTTGTTATTATTATTGTTATTTCCACTTTACAGATGTGAAAACTGAGGGGTAGAAAGGTTTAAAAACTTACCGGCAAAGAGGTTATGTTACTAAAAGGTGAGGGGTCCAGCTGCTTGCTGCTCAAAAGCAAATAAACAGGCCAGGTTGGTGGAAAGGAAATTTGCTTTATTTCTAATGTCCGTTACTGGGACAGGGGGGTGTATGGCCAAAGGCCAGCTCCCCCTGACTGTCAATCAGTGTGCCAAGAGCTTTTAAAGGCTGAGGGCAGGGCTTATGTGCAGAAACAGTACAGACAGCTCTGACAGTCATCTTCAAATTGGCCACTGGTGGTCTGACTAGCATCTTACTCTTCAGTTCCAGGGTCAGCTTGTTTCCATTTCTTTGAAGCCAGTACTCCAAACTGTGGCAGCTTATGTTGTGGCTACAGTCTGGTCATCATGTAGTTAACTTTTTCCACCTGGTGTCTCAGTATATATTAAGATAAGACAGCTCACAGGATATGGCTCAGAATATTATCTATGGCCCCTGCTGCTCCTGCTAAGTTGCTTCAGTCATGTCCGACTCTGTGCGACCCCATAGACGGCAGGCCACCAGGCTCCCCAGTCCCCAGAATTCTCCAGACAAGAATACTGGAGTGGGTTGCCATTTCCTTCTTCAATGCATGAAACTGAAAAGTGAAAGTGAAGTTGCTCAGTCGTGTCCAACTCCTAGCGACCCCATGGACTGCAGCCTACCAGACTCCTCCATCCATGGGACTTTCCAGACAAGAGTACTGGAGTGGCCCCTGAGAAGGAACTAAAGGCCCTTGACTGTGCATAATGATTACATGATTATTATTTAGTGTCCTTTGACTGTATTCCTTTGTGTCTGCCTGTTCATTTCTCTGATAAAACATTCTTTAACTAAAGACAGACTGAAGACTTGGGAGCTGGGGAGCAAGGATCATAGCGTCCTGCTCCATTTCAGTAATAGAGTCAGGATTCAAACCCAGACACACTCTTTTTTTAAGATTTTCTTACTGTGGACCATTTTTAAAGTCTTTATTCAACTTGTTACAATACTGCTTCTATTTTTTTATGTTTTGGTTTTTGGGCACAAAGCATGTGGAATCTTAGCTCCCCGACCAGGGATTGAACTCTCATCCCCTGCACTGGAAGGCAGTCTTAACCACCAGACCACCAGGGAAGGCCAAAACCCAGACCAAGCTCTTAACCCATATATACTTCTTCTACAGCAAATTATTTGCCTTGAGATACTTATGAAAGACTCCTCTTCTCTTTCTACCATCAGTCACAGTCAATATTTTTTTATGTTTAAACAGCCCCCTAATATTGTCAAGAGCAGCCCATTCAAGCTGACTTGAATATCTTTTCACATACACACCCACTAGTCATTGAGTTTTCCCTTACTTTTTGCCCAACAAGATATCTCAATTGATCTTATGTTTTCCCTGCTCCCCAACTGCTCTCAAATTCTTCAGAGAGCCCTAAAGAATCAATATTTTTAAATTCCCACCCAAAAATATATATATATTTTAAAATGTCCCCAAGCAACCCATGGGCTTCCCTGGTGGTGCTAGTGGTAAAGACTCTGCTTGCCAATGCAGGAGACTCGGGTTTGAACTCTGGGTCAGGAAGATCCCCTTGATAAGGGCATAGCAACCAGCTCCAGTATTCTTGCCTGGGAAATCCCATGAACAGAGGAGCCTGGTGGGCCACAGTCCACAGAGTGGCAAAGAGTCAGACACAACTGAGGCAACTTTGCACACACACATGCACACCTGTGAACAACTCATACCAACTTATATTTTTAACAGGCTAGAGTAAAATAATTTGCCAGTTCATTAATTAGAGTCCTGGTTGAATTTATTGTCAAGAATAAGTGTTTAAAGTAATAGAATTTGTCTTCATTAAAGTAATGATTCCTTAAGGAGTCAAAGAAATGATGGATGAGTAAAGCCAGGACTTCAGGATTTGATCTTCACTGTGGAGAGGCAGGATGAGTTAAACACTCCATTGGCAATGAAGGCACAAAGTCTTATTAATCTGCCAAAGAGTCCTTTTCCCAGAAGGCACATAAATGAAATTTAATCTATTAAATTGCTGATTGCTCTATGTTGTCATCACCGTGAAATCACATCAAATTAATCACAGCAGCATTCCTAAATCCTAAAAGAACTTGGCTCTAACCCTACTCTGTGCCCAAAATATGGGTACTATAAAAATGAAGCCAGTCCTACGAAACAGAAATTTCCCCTTTGACCCCAGAGAAAATAAAGTTTCCAGAAATTCCAAGAAATTTCTCAGAAGACGATATCTACTATGCTCCTCTAAAGACTATTTCACCTGACACCTTAGAAACAAGCTCTATTTTTTCATTTACTTAGAAAGTTACAAATATGTGAATAAACCAAATGACTTTAGAGCATACTTAGTAAGTAAATGAATTTTGGTATCACATCAAATGCAGGTTCGAACTGTAGCTCTAAGTCTTATAAAATCTGTGACCCTGAGTGTGCTATTAACTTTCTCTATGTCTCAGTCTCATCTGTTAAGTAAGTTATTGTGGGAGTCGAAAAAGATAATTCATTCAAAATATATGGGACAAGTGCTGGAGAGTAAATGCTTAATAAGGGCTAGCTATTGCTATTATTGGGGCTTCCCAGGTGATTCAGTGGGTAAAGAATCCACCTGCCAATAAAAGAGACCCAGAAGTTGTGGGTTTGATCCCTGGGCCTGGAAGATCCCCTGGAGTAGTGCATGACAAACCACTCCAATATTCTTGCCTGGTGAATACCATGGACAGGGCAGCCTGGTGGGCTACAGTCCATAGGATCGCAAAAAGTTGACATGACTGAAGCAACTGAGCATGTATGCATGCAATGCTATCATTGACTTTCTTTTATCTCCAATGACTGCAATTCCCAATGCCACCTGTACTAGTCAGAATAAGTCAAGTGATTCTCATGACAAATTCAGTGACAAATTAATCCAAAATCTCATTGGCTTAAAAAAATTTTGCATTCAAGCAAAGATCACAGTAATAGGTCCTGGTAACACTCTGGGACAGCTGACTCCATGAGGTGACTCAACAATTCAAGTGCTAAATTTAGGTTCTCTGCCATCCAGCAGCCAAGCACCCACCTGTACCTCAATCCTCTACCTCCAGACTAGCCTCTCTGCCTTATACCGGTAGCAGATGGGAAAGCCTAAGCTTAAGGAAGAAATCAGGCCTCACTGGAGACATTCAAGCAAAAGTTAACTGCTTATCTACAACAGATAGGAAACTCATGCATCAGAATTAGTGACTGATAAACATACCAAAAGAATATAGCTGCACGGGGCTTCCCTGATGATCCAGTAGTAGAGAATCTACCCATCAATGTAGGGGACGTGGGTTCAATCCCTGCTCCGGAAAGATCCCACATGCTGTGGCAACTAAGCCCATGTGCCACAACTACTGAAGCTCGTGTGTCCTAGAGCCTGTGCTCCTCAACAAGAGAAGTCACTGCAATAAGTCTGAGCACCACGACTAGAGAGTAGCCCCTGCTCTCCACAACTAAAAAATGCCCTCGAACAGCATCGAAGACCCAGCACAGCCAATAATCAATAAATAAATCTTTAAAAGTAAAATATATATAGCTCTAAGAATACCAGAATCTGATCAGATAAAACAGTTCAAAGAATTTCTCAGAACCTACTCTCAAAGAAACAAGGTTATTGGACTATGTTAAAAGACTTCACAGGAAGAGAAGTAAAACTTGATGAGATCACCTGTTCAGAACATTGCTTATAGAAGTATTTTTAAGTAATGCAAAGAATATCCATTAAATTTCAGGAATATCTTATTCAGCAGAATGAAGCCCTGGCAGCCAAAGCAACTCTTGACCAACCACCATAGAAAAGTCCCGATGAATGGACGTTCAGTGAAGGATTACCAACAGCTGTTGCACTGGAAATGCAGCTTCATCTGACAGAATCTCCCAAGAGCAGTAGCTACCAGTTTAAACTATTTTCATGCATGTGTGTGTGCTTAGTCACTCCATCATGTCCATCTCTTTGCAACCCTTTAGACTATAGCCCACCAGGCTCCTCTGTCCATGGGATTTTTCAGGCAAAAATACAAAAAAAAAAAAAAATTGTTTTTGTATGGAATGGGTTGCCATTTCCTTCTTTAGGGGATCTTCCCGATTTTCTCCAGGGGATCCAACCTGGTCTCCTGCATTGCAGGTGGATTCTTTACTAGCTGAACCATTGGGGAGTTCCCTATTTGACAACTAGAAAGTACTGAGAAACAAAGTTACAATTTACCAGTAATAATCAAAATAGAAGGTCCTGCTGTTTAGTTAAAATAATAAGGTGCAACATTTGTCATGGTCTTAAGATTCAGCAGGTTGGTCACTTGATTAGAAAAATAAACCATTATTCATTCAATTGTGACTACTAATTTTAAAGCAAAATATTTTTTCAATCACGTATAAGAAAAAATTTTTATTACTAAAGGTGAAATAAACAGAAATATCTCTGAGTAGTTTATACCACATAGTACCATAGTATTCTGACCAGTCTGTAAACACCATGAAATGTTTTTCAATAGGAATTATCCTCCAAATATTCCTGTTCATTTACATCTGCCTCAAACTGATGGTAAATGCATATTACTTGCTTTAAAAGAAAAATAATTCAGCCTGTTTTCACATTGTAGTTCTCTCACCATGTGGCCTCCTTTACAACAGCTAAGACAAGAGAAAAGAATGGAAGGATTGTGTTTGCTCTTCATCACCACACATCGCTCGCATTCATATTTACTTGGCCAGAGCTGTCACACAGCTCTGCTTAGGTGCAAATTTAGCAAACTGCAAAGTTTTACCCTGTATTCCCAGGAAGGAAAGGAGAACTTGATATAGATTTGCTATAATACAAATAGTATTTGAGCATAAATACAAAACTACTAACTTGTATTTTCTAAGTACTGAGGTTATTAATACAAACAACCTAAATATATGGAATATTTAATCAGTATATTGTATAGGTTGATCTCATACAGAAAATGAAGACAAATAAAAAAATTTAATTGCAATAGTAATAAAATTAACAGTTTTCAAGCTTATGGAAGAAGCTTTAAAAAAAGGGAATTAAAAAAAAAAGAAAACTTCCAACAGGCTATATTGTTTTCGTGAGAAAGAGCTCATTACTCTTTTACAAATGCTGCAGTATTTCAAAAAAAATACCCTAGATCTCAATTACACTGTGATTAAAATCCTTATGTACTTTCAATTTTCAGATTAACTCTAACATATTTCCACCATCAGGGAGAAATATGTATCCTGATGCAATAAGAAGTTTAAAGAAGTAGATAATGAATGATAATTTTAGAATCACAGAACTAAAAGGAACTTCAAGAGATGTGGCTATTATCAAACCTTTACTGATCCATTTCTGCATGTTGGCAATACATACATATCACCTTGTAATGGGTGATAGTTCAGGAAATACAAAAATGAATAAGTCACAGTGTCCCTGCCCAAGAAGCTTACAATATATAGGGGAAACAGATATTAAAATATTCTGTGAAATCGTAGAAGAATAAATACTTCTTGAGGAACATACATCAGAGAAAGATAAATGGAAGAAGCTTCAAATCTGGACTTTGAAAAGAGAAATGATGGGGCAAAGGATGGGCATTCTAGTGTAATGAAACACGAATAAACAAAGGAAAGCAGGGACTTCCCTGTTGGTCCAGTGGTTAAGACTTTGCCTTCCAATGAAAGGGGTGGGTGCAGATTAGACCCCTGGTAGGGAATCTAAGATCCCACATGCCTCGTGGCCAAAAAAACAAAACATAAAATAGAAGTAATATCATAACAAATTCAATTATGACTTTGAAAATTATCCACATAAAAAAAAATCTTAAAAAAAAAAAAAGGAAAGCAGATCCATTCTGAAAACCACATCCATTCTGTCCTCTAAGCAAGCAGTCAAGGAGTCAATGTGTTTCTCTGATGAGTGCAAGGAAAAAGTAAGCTAGTTTTTCTCAACCAAGAGAACTAATGTTCCAGTGTTACAATTAGGAGAAGCTTTAAACCACACCCTTAATAAATTTGGATGTAAATGTACGTGATATGATCAAAGAAATAATGAAAATGACTGGTAAGTGTTGTAGCTGATACAACAGTTGGGACTCAGTCATGGAGAGTATTCAATGTCAGAGTAAGGACTTTATTCCATAAGCAAGGAAGTTCAGTTCAGTCCAGTCACTCAATCGTGTCCGACTCTTTGCAACCCCATGAACCACAGCATGCCAGGCCTCCCTGTCCATCACCAACTCCTGGAGTCCACCCAAACTCATGTCCATTGAGTCGGTGATGCCGACTTCTCTCATCCCCTTCTCCTCCTGCCCTCAATCTTTCCCAGCATCAGGGTCTTTGCCAATGAGTCAGCTCTTCACATCAGATGGCCAAAGTATTGGAGTTTCAGCTTCAACATCAGTCCTTCCAATGAACACCCAGGACTGATCTCCTTTAGGATGGACTGGTTGGATCTCCTTGCAGTCCAAGGGACTCGCAAGAGTCTTCTCCAACACCACAGTTCAAAAGCATCAATTCTTCGATGCTCAGCTTTCTTTATAGTCCAACTCTCACATCCACACATGACCACTGGAAAAACCTTGGCCTTGACTAGACAGACCTTTGCTGACAAACTAATGTCTCTGCTTTTGAATATGCTATCTAAGTTGGTCATAACTTTCTCTCCAAGGAGTAAGCGTCTTTTAATTTCATGGCTGCAGTCACCATCTGCAGTGATTTTGGAGCCCAAAAATATAAAGTCAGCCACTGTTTCCACTGTTTCCCCCAGCTATTTGCCATGAAGTGATGGGACCCGATGACATGATCTTACTTTTCTGAATGTTGAGCTTTAAGCCAACTTTTTCACTCTCCACTTTCACTTTCATCAAGAAGCTCTTTAGTTCTTCTTCACTTTCTGCCATAAGGCTGGAGTCATCTGCATATCTGAGGTTATTGATACTTCTCCCAGCAATCTTGATTCTAGCTTGTGCTTCCTCCAGCCCAGTGTTTCTCATGATGTACTCTGCATATAAGTTAAATAAGCAGGGTGACAATATACAGCTTTGATGTACTCCTTTTCCTATTTGGAACCAGTCTGTTGTTTCATGTCCAGTTCTAACTGTTGCTTCCTGACCTGCATACAGGTTTCTCAAAAGGCAGATCAGGTGGTATGGTATTCCCATCTCTTTCAGAATTTTCCACAGTTGATTGTGATCCACATAGTCAAAGGCTTTGGCATAGTCAATAAAGCTGAAATAGATGTTTTTCTGGAACTCTCTTGCTTTTTCCATGATCCAGCGGATGTTGGCAATTTGATCTCTGGTTCCTCTGCCTTTTCTAAAACCAGCTTAGACATCTGGAAGCTCACAGTTAACGTATTGCTAAAGCCTGGTTTGGAGAATTTCTAGCATTACTTTACTAGCATGTGAGAGGAGTGCAATTGTGTGGTAGTTTGAGCATTCTTTGGCATTGTCTTTCTTTGGGATTGGAATGAAAACTGACCTTTTCCAGTCCTGTGGCCACTGCTGAGTTTTCCAAATTTTCTGGCATATTGAGTGCAGCACTTTCACAGCATCATCTTTCAGGATTTGAAATAGCTCAACTGGAATTTCATCACCTCCACCTGCTTTGTTCGTAGTGATGCTTTCTAAGGCCCACTTGACTTCACATTCCAGGATGTCTGGCTCTAGGTGAGTGTGGGTGATCACAGCATTGTGACTATTTGGGTTTTGAAGATCTTTTTTGAACAGTTCTTCTGTGTATTCTTGCCACCTCTTCTTAATGTCTTCTGCTTCTGTTAAGTTCTTGAGATTGGCAGGAAGTGACTAGATTTCTGTTACACGAAGGAAAGTAAGGTTGCAGAAAGAACAATCAAGAGGAAAAATTTAAAGGCAGGTCATTGGGAATTCCCAGACAGTTCAGTGGTAGGACCCTTGGTTCCACAGCAGGAAGCATGAGTTTGGGGAACTAAGATCTTGCATGGTGCATAGCGTGGCCAAAAACATTAAAAATAATAATAATAAAAGCAAGTCATTTTATTAGTTGGTTATAGATGGGAAGTCATGAAGATGTGCAGTAGAGACAAAGCAATGACGGGAATATTGGTTGGCGAAAAGAAAAGATGAATTGTGTTAAATTCTTGGAAACTGATTAGTTGCAAATATAAGGATATGAGATAACTCCATTCTACTAATAGTTAATGGATTCTATCATTATAAGGAACACAGCAAGAGGAACTGTGTAAGAGAGAAACTGATCAATCTATTAGTACATGTGGAATTTTGAACCCTAGCAGTGTTGAGTCCTAGATCTACCATATACTAATTGCTTGATGTTGAACAAGTTACTTATTAAGCTAATGAGAGAGTTTGGTACAATACCTGGATCACAGCAAGAGATCAACAGTGTTAGCTATTTTTAACTATGATTATTATTATCACCCTTATCATCACTATCATCCATGTGGAGATGCCTGAAAAACCATTGGGAATCAATGTTCAGGCTTCCCTGGTGTCTCAGCAGTAAAGAATCCACCTGCAGTGCAGGAGACATGGGTTCAATACCTGGGTCAGGAAGATCCCCTTGAAGAGGAAATGGCAACACACCCCAGTATTCTTGCCAGGAAAATCCCATGGACAGAGGAGCCTGGTGGCCTACAGTCCATGGGGTCGCAAAGAGTAGGACACGACTGAGCAGCAGCAGCAATCAGTGCTCATGAGAAAGATGAGGATGTGAAATGGGGATTTATACTCACATAGAGATTAGGACTGAGTATAACAAGAGAGGAGAACCTGGCCAGAAGATGGGTGTAGTTTGAGGAGACGGCCGAGATCAGAGCTTTCACTTAAGGGATGAGTGGAGCAATCGTTGATGAGGTTCTCTGGGAGACCGGAGCCTTTTATCCCTCAGCCCATGATCACTACATGACTGTACCAGACACATCCAGGTACAAGGTGGCAACATCACTGGATGCAGATCTACTCTACAAGGTTAAATGTCCCAACGGTTAAGCCCAATGTCGTTTATCTCACATTACAAGTGTTTAAGACTCAGGATTGTTCTTCATGAATCACAACATCACAGGAAACCTCTCAATCATCTCATCTAATCATTTTTGTTTTTTTCAGGAGAAGAAACTGAGCCCTCAAGTGATTTGCACAGGTCAAATTTCAGTTAATGACAAAGTCTAGATTTAGGTTGTCAAACATAATGCCACAAAGCCTATGGGGAGTGTATCATTGACCTAATTGTTTAAGAATATGGTAATACCTTAAAGGGCTCTCTTCATCTTCTCCAGGAACACTTGCATTACTCAGGGTTTCTCAATCTCAGCCCCATTATTAACATTTTTGGCTGAACAACTCTTTGCTGTGGGGATCTGTCATCCTATTGTACAATGTATAGAGCATCCTTTCTACTCACTAGATGCAAGTAGCATTCCCTTTAACTCAGTTGTGACAATCAAAAAACATCTACAAACATTGCCACATGACCTTTGGAGGATAAAATTGCCCCAGGTTGAGAATCACTGTTCTAGCTGACATATGCTCATTTTTTTTTCCATTAAGAAGTGATAAATTCACTCAAAGTCCAAAAATTTTTTTAATTTATTTTATTTTTTAACTTTACAATATTGTATTGGTTTTGCCATGTATCAACATGAATCCGCCACAGGTGTACAAGTGTTCCCCATCCTGAACCCTCCTCCCTCCCCGTACCATCCCTCTGGGTCGTCCCAGTGCACCAGCCCCAAGCATCCAGTATCATGCATTGAACCTGGACTGGCGACTCGTTTCATATATGATATTATACATGTTTCAATGCCATTCTCCCAAATCATCCCACCCTCTCCCTCTCCCACAGAGTCCAAAAGACTGTTCTGTACATCAGTGTCTCTTTTGCTGTCTCATATACAGGGTTACGTGTTTAGAGTAATAAAATTGGACCTTGTTTCCTTTGGGCTAGTGATCTTTGAAAGAATTTATCTGTCTCCCTCAGGAAAGGTAGAATTAGTGTTTTAGTGTTTGAAATCATAATAGCCATTGAATCAAATACTCACTACAATGGCCCAAATAAGGTCTCAGTAAAATACTCCAAATCATTATCAAAAATAATCATATTATTAAAGATGAAATACTGTTTTAGGAAAAAAGAGAATAAAGTAAAAATTCATCTGTTAGCAATCTACCAAATAAATGTTTAAATATCTAAATTTCTAATTCCTCTACACCTGCTTTTTCCCAAATACATTTTACAAAATTCTAGTTCCAAGAGATATCAATAGGCATTTTGCAGGAAAAGGATTTTCGGAGAAGACGATGGCACCCCACTCCAGTACTCCTGCCTGGAAAATCCCAGGGACGAAGGAGCCTGGTAGGCTGCAGTCCATGGGGTTGCTTAAGAGTCCGGCATGACTGAGCGACTTCACTTTGTTTTTTTTTTGTTTGGTTTTTTTTTTGCGACTTCACTTCGACTTTTCACTTTCATGCATTGGAGAAGGAAATGGCAACCCACTCCAGTGCTCTTGCCTGGAGAATCCCAGGGATGGGGGAGCCTGGTGAGTTGCCATCTATGCTGTCGCACAGAGTCGGACACGACTGAAGTGACTTAGCAGCAGCAGCAGGAAAAGGATTTTATATTTAAACAAGCTTAGGAAATGCTGGGTTAGACAAAAGGTTAACACTTTCCTTTCCCATGTAACTCAGAGATTTACATAAATCTCCATAAAACACTTACAAGGTAAGTTGTTTCTCTATTTATTTAGCTACACAACGTTTCTGTTTGCATTTTCTCAAGGGAGTAGTACAGTATTTCTTAGAACACACTGAGAAACACGGCACTGGCCCCATTGCCTCACTAGCTTCTCTGGTCTCACTGACTGAGCTTCAGAGCTGCAAAGACCACATAATGCAGAACTTCAAGGTGATATAATGCCAACCAGGCTTGCAGATAAGCTACTGACAATTTAGAGCCATTGTACCATAGAATTTCTTTCTCTCATGCATACACTCAATTTAATTTCTAATCCAGAAATTGCTGTTAGACCTGAACATGTTAGTTGGGTTTTTGTTTGTTTTCTTATGGTAAACCATGGGAATTGATCTTGCCATATTAAACAAGAAAAAGGGGCTTATTAAAAATATTAATGCTAACTAATGCTAATATTAATGTAATTAATATTAATGCTAACTGGGGTAGTCAGCATTATGAAAGAAGCACTGAACACCACAGCCACCAGAAAGACAGGAATCGGGGAAACTCCCAGGGACCTGAGGAACAGTAATTCAGTGACAGAAGCCTTGGCTCCAGCCATCAGATGACCCAATCCCAATCCACTTTCTAGCTGATATCACCTCTAATGAGCCAAACTTCCAGAAGAAGACTTTGATTGGCTTAGCTTGAGTCATGTGCCTACTACCAAAGCCCCACCCCCTAGTATCATGGGTGAGGTTTCACGATCTATATCCCACCAGGACAACAGAATGCAGGAGGAGCAACCCCCCATAACATGAATGCTGGACAGAGAAATGAGATGTCCTTTACATTCACTGGGCAGAAAAAGTAGGCGTACACTTTATTTTGTTCCACTATTCCTGTACCTTCTAGTCACTTCTTCACATTTCTTGCACACAGCACTGAAGCACTCTGAAAGGCCAGTCTTTCTTCTTCAATCACCTTCAGCAGACATGAGAACTTGTCTTTCAGAAAATCCCGAAAAGTCCTTTTGGGTTGAGTCCTTCTACCACAAAACCTGGTACTGTTAATGAATGACTCCCAAGGAAGAATCATTTAGTCTAATGATCAACTAAGCTCAATCATTCTTAACGGCCACCTAAAACAAGGACAGAAAATTTCAAGCAGGTGAGAAGGAAGGAGAATTTAGCAACAAAAGTAACAAACTGATTCTTCCCAACCCAAAATGACCCCAGTAAAGGCACTGAGCATATGCCCTTTTCTCATACTGAGACCACTGGCCATTGTTGTTGTTGTTCCGTCGCTCAAAGTGTCTGAGACCCAACCCCATGGACTGTGGCAGACCAGGCTTCCCTGTCCTTCGCTACTTCTAAAATTCTTTTGGTAATCATCCACTTCTGTGAGAACAGAAGGGACTCTGTTTTATGATAATGCTTTTTGATCTCAAATTAAGACTATGCTCCTGCCTCTGGGGAAATTCCTTCTATCTGAGAAAATTTTTCTTCGGGCCACAGTTTTTTAAGTACTTATCATCAGTACACTTTATCTTGCTAAATAGAAAATGCAACACAAATGTTAGATTGTTAGTCAATTTTTATTTTTATTGTTTAAAAAATATTTTCTTGGGCAAGTTCTCATTTGGATTTAATTATTTGCATCTTGCCTTTGCTGTAGCAAGAGTCTCAATTAATTTTATGGGAAAGAAGAAAAGTATGATTTCCAATCAAGATTCAAAACTGCATTCATATTTATGAAATGTGGCCTTTTAGTCACCTGTTATCTAGGGTGAAAGGAAGTTTTACACGATCTTTATTTCTACCTTTTTATTATGTGGAAGATAGAAATTCAAATAAGAAATCACAATGCTTGAGAAAGAACAACAAGATGAGAAAAATGGCATTCAACATATCTCATAGTCACTCCTTCCAAAGAAGACATTTTAATACTCAAACTCCACAGAAAACGTCAAGTAGAACAGAACAATCACTCAGTGTTTGAAAGAAACACACCCCGAATGTTTCTCCTTTACCCCCACAATACTACCAAACACAACACTTCTGACCCCACAGGTGTGGGTTTTCCACACATCAAGCAATTCCATAACATCAGCTGGGTACCCTACAATTCAATTCTGACCTTAATCAGGGTTAGCACAGACCCGCATGTCAAGGACTCAGTCTCATAAGATTGTCCTCCACATCAAATACGGATCACAAGTACTAAGTCTCAAGGCCACCCACAACTTCTATCTGGCTTGGCTTCAAATCAGAAGCTCCCATGACCTCCCTGCTTGGATCTGATCATTTGCTGGAATAACTCACAAAAATCAAGGTAACACTTACGTTTACCAATTTACTATGTAATAAAGGATGTCATAAAAAATAAACAGCTGGGTAAGAGGTACATGGTGGCTCAGTAATAAAGAACCTGCCTGCCAACACCAGAGATAAGAGAGACACAGATTCAATTGCTGGGTTGGGAAAATTCCCTGGAGGAAGAAATGGCAACCCAATCCAGTATTCTTGCTGAGAAAATCCCATGGACAGAGGAGCCTTGCAGACTACAGTCTGTGGGTCACAAAGAGTTGGACACGACTGAGCACACACATACGCGAGAGGTATATAGGCTGAGGACTGAAAGGGTACTGAGCACAGGAGCTTCTTCCTTTGTGAAGTTGAGGTGCCCCACATTCCCAGTTCATGAAAGTGTTCCACAACCTGAAAGCTAGCCAAACCCCATACTATTGGGATATTTTTTTTTTGGTCATGCCACACAGCATTCAGGATCTTAGTTCCCCCATCAGGCATCAAACCCATGCCTCCTACAGTGGAAGCCCAGAGTCTTACCACCAGGGAAGTCCACCACTGGAATTTTTATAGAGGATTCATCACATTAGGCATGATCAATTATTAGCTCCACTTCCAGCCACACTCCCCTTTCTTGCAAATTGAGGTTGGGTCAAAGATTCAGAGCTTCTAATTATGGCTTCATCTTTCTGGTAACCAGTCCCCATACAGGAGCCAACAAGAGTGAGTTCATTAGAACAAAAGACACTACTATCTCCTAGGAAATTTCAAGGGATTTTGGAGCTCTGTATCAGTAACTAAGGTCAAAGACTAAATATTAGAATAAAAGAGTCTCCTAGCACCTCTATTTGCAAGGGTTTTAGGAGGTCTGTCAGTCCTAAAGGAAATCAATCCTGAAGCTGAGGCTGAAGTTCCCATACTTTGGCCACCTGATGCGAAGAGCCAACTCACTGGGAAAGACCCTGATGCTGGGAAGGATTGAGGGCAAGAGGAGAAGTGGGTGAGAGAGGATGAGATGTTTGGATGGCATCACCAACTCAATGAACATGAGTGTCAGCAAGCTCCAGGAGATGGTAAAGGACAGGGAAGCGTGGCATGCTGCAGTCCAAGGGGCCACAAAGAGTCAGATACTACTGAGCGACTGAACAACTAGGAGGTCTATGTCAGAAATTTGGAAATACATATATTTCTTATGATTGCATACATGTGCAATTATAAACCATTTTAAAGGATGCTGTTATTTTGGTTTTCCCTTACTTCTCCCCCCTGAAAAGAAGGAGCTACACTTTTCAAAAGGGGGTTCTGTGGAGAGAACATTCACCTTCTCTGTGTCCAGTCCTGGGAAAGGAGAGAGATTCTAACTACTAATCCATCCACCCCCATTTACTCAAAATGTTGGGAGAGGGAGAAGAGAATATAACATAGAAATGAAAACTCTACCCACCCCCAAGCATCACCAACAATGCCTCAGGCACATATGAATCTACTGAGTAGTACATATCTGATGACAAGATTTGTAGGAGGCATTTATCTTTGAAATAGATTTGAAGAGATTTGTTTTTTAATCTACTTTAAAATTCCTACTGGGTAAATCTTAAGTGGCAAAATTTCAGAGTAGAAAGAGAGGTCATTTACATTCAAAGAGAAAGATTTGGTTTATTAGAACTAAAAAATTATAGCTCTACTGGGTACGAATTTTAATTTGGCCTTCTGTCTAGGGCATTGTTATTCTATACAATTACGGAATGAACCTGAATAAAGGAAGTCATCATCCATGGAGGGTTTTCCTGTAGGTTGAAAGTCCGTTATGAAAAATCTTCCTTTTCACCCTGTGACTGTCTTAACAGCAAAACAAGTTAAAGAGAAAGGTTTTTTTGGTACTTAGGAAGCATCATGTGAGTTTGGCAATGGTGAAATCCACAGTAATTGGGTAAAATAGTTGGATCTGCCAGTAGAGGGAGTGCAAGTCAAATTAGCAATAGAAATCTTCAGAAATAGGAGGTTATGGGAGGATTCTAGGAAGTTGCTTGCTAATTAGGGCTATAACAAAACACAGAGTTAAGGCAGATTTTTCATGATAAGGCTTCTGCTGGTGCAAATGCCTGGGCCCAAATGCCTGGAATAAAACATTAGTAGCCTATGGGAGTGGCTTAGAAGCCAATGGGAGTGGCAATTGACTGTGGGGCACAACAGATTTCATGTGTAACATAATTTATTTAACCCTATATTTGCATCTCCTCCCCACTTCTTGTTTAGTTTTCTGTACATATGGTTGTTTGTTTTGTTAGCACACATTATGCCAGGATGTCTGTCCAAAATAAGGATTTTAGTTGACAAGTAGCCTACCCATTTTTCCCATAGGAAATACATAAATAAATATATAAATCCTAGAAGTCTTTGGCCTATAACCTCTCCCTCACTTCACCGTACTATCATAGCTGATTAACCCTTGTAGATCTTGATAAATTCCGTTACCCAAATTGTCTAAGTCTCACTTTAAGTAATATTCTTGCAATATTTACTCTAATTCACCAAGAATAGTTTCCTGGAGATACACTCCAACTTCAGCTTCATTTAAAACAAACAAACAAAAAACTTTGCCCTCTCTCTCCACAAGATTATAGATCCATCTATTTGCAAGAGAGCTCTTCAAATTCTATAAAAGCTTTCTGCCAGTAAACAAGTCCTGGTATCTTAAAATAGTATTGTACATGAGGGAAGATGAGAATTATGCCAAATGCTACTTTTGAAAACACTGTCTTTTTCAAGCTGAGAAAACTCTTAAGAAAAAAAATTGAGCCTTTTTGAAGTGTTGCAGTATTTCTTCATCTTTTGTCAAGCCATAGAACCCTTTCAGAAGCTATGACTTGGAGCCTCCAACAGTCCGAGGTTCAAACCTTAGTTTTGAATTTACTGTTTAGGTGACTTTAGGGAAATTATTCTAACTGGCTTAGTCTGTTTCTTTATAAAATGGAATAATAGTAATTACTCCTCAAAGTTGTTTGAAAGAGATAATATATATGTTATGTCTCTGGCAAACAGACAACACTCTATAAATGATTGCTATTCTTAATAAAGTGGAAAATGTTAGTCACTCAGTCATGTCCTGCTCTTTGAGACCCCATGGACTGTAGCTGGCCAGGCTCCTCTGTCCATGGGACTGTCCACACAAGAATACTGGGGTGAGTAGCCATTCCCTTCTCCAGAGGATCTTCCTAACCCAGGGACTGAACCCAGGTCTCCTGCTTTACAGGCAGATTCTTTACCACCTGAACCACCAGGAAAGCCCTTCTTAATAAAATGATGGCTAAATGTTAGGATCTTCATAGATAAAGATCCCCAATTCCTCTAAGACAAGGAGTCTAGGCTAACATTTTTCCATCGTAAAACAGATAATAGGTCTTCTCTATGAAGAGTCAGGCTGCCAGAAAAGTCAGAATTAGAAGTTGGACCACTTTTTCCTGAGTATATAGAGGACTGGCTTGAATAATGTCACCCTATTAGAGACCTGAACAACTGTTTTCTAAAGGCAACAAGCAATTAGGCTGAGGCAAGTGTGTTATATTGGTGCTGAGGCTGGATAAATGAGAAAGACTAAGATGAACGAAGAGAAGAACCAATCCCAACAGAGAGAAAGAAGTAATACAAGGAAAGGACTTTTTTTAATGCTTATGGGTATACACAGAGAAATGAGAAAGGACACACACAGGCTTCTGTGAAGAAAGAGCAATCAGAAACAAATCCAAAAGAGGAATGCAGCTTACTCAATTCCATTAAGAATGTACCTGATCTTATGTTTTCCAATTTCTCCATCTCTTCTTTTCTTTTTGATGTTCTTTCTCAAGCCTTTATCAAGCAAAGTAGAAACACTTTTGTATACATATACATAAATAGTATGTATAATATATATATTTCAGAAAACTTATGAATTTTTGCCTAACCAAAAAATTTATGACATTTTGATTCTACTTCTTTAACTTAGTATGAATAGAATGCTAGATTTCTAATTTTAAAAAATAAATATGCAATAAGCAAAAAAGGTTTACTGTACAGCACAGGGAACTATAGTCAATATCTTGTAATAACCTATGTATATGAATAACTGAATCACCAAAAAAATTAATTCTACTTTTTGAAATTTAGTAATGTTTATCTTTTTGCCAGTTTTTCTAAATGTCCTATGGAAATCTAATAACATATGAGATACAAAATTTTAAATATATTCGTGTAGGATATAAGATTAACATAAATCTATTATATTTAAATTATTAATGACATCAGGATCTTCTATTCTTATTTTCTCTGCACTTCATAAAATATTCTCAGAGAAATGTTAAAATGTCTCATTATAATTATATATTTTTTCCTTTTCCCTTATATTTCTTCTGATTTTTGCTTTGTGTATCTTTGTTTCTTTATTGCTAGGTGTCTAAAGGTTTATGATGTCTATCTTTTTTGTGAATAGTACCTTTTATCATTAAAAATATTCATCTTTGTTTCATTTGTCAGGGGAGTTTGTAATTTCCTCGGTTGTTTCTTGTCGCAACAAAAATTTGAAGTGACGGACAGACCAGCATTATAGCCCTCGGACAGACCAGCGTTACAGCTCTCAGATAGACCAGTGTTACAGCTTCATGTTACAGCTCAGTTTTATTTAGAAAGTAAAGGAAAACACATCCTCAAGGAATGAGGGAATGCCGACCCAAAAGATGTGAAGAGAAAAGAGGCCCCCGGTCCAATTTTAGCTCCTCTTTTTATGTTTTTCTCCTCCCCCTGGGCCTGCCCTAGTAAACTGGACTAACTAGGAGTGCTGTTGGTTTTACCTGGGTCCTCACTCCAGTCCTCAGACCTTCCTTTGTTCTATTTTCACGGGCTTTTCCCTTCTGTGTCTTTTAGCCACCGCCATTCTGGACTCCTTTTTCCTATTCTAACTACCTAACATTTAAAAATTTTAAAAATGAATGAATGAGTAAAAGAAGAATGTAACTGATCTGTGACTTCCCTCGTGGTCCAGTTGCGAAGACTCTGTGCTCCTAATGGAGGGGCCTAGGTTCAATCCTTGGTCAGGGAACTAGATCTCGCATGCCAGAACTAAGAGTTAGCATGCCACACTAAAGATCCTGCCTGACACAAAAAAGATCGAAGGTCCCACAAACCACAGCTAAGATCTGGTACAGCCAGATAAAGTAAATAAATAAAAAAAATTTTTTAAAGAATGTACCTGGTCTGAAAGACAGTCAGGGCTATTTCCCCCAAAACAGAGCAAAAATACAAAATAAAAACCCTTATTACAAAGAGGAGCAATTTGAGTAACAAAAGTTACAGAATCAGAGAACGTGAGCCCATAGAGGCTGGACTCCAGGAAGGCTCTAGTGTTAGGATTGAAAGGACCCGCCAAGAGCCATACAGGCTTAACAGAAAAAGACCCACACCCAGATACTCCAAACATTCAAGTACTAAAGACTTAATAATTTTAGAGGCTTCCTTGGAGGTTTACCTTCAAAAGAACAAGAATTTCATTGACATCAGACTTCTTATCAGCATCACTGGATGTTAGAAGACAATGACAAATGTTTTTGAAGTTCTAAGAAAAACTGTTGAAACTTGAATTCCTTACTAAGCCAAACTATCAATCAAATGTAAGAGCATGATAAAGACATTTTCAGACATAAAAGAACTCAGAAAGTTTACTTCCTCTGAACCCATTCAAAACACATCCATGTGAGGACACACTACAACAAATCATTAAAGGAATCTAAAAGTGAGAAGAAACACTAACTCAAAGAGCTAACTCAAGGGAATACTGAAGGAATACTGCGCGTCAGGGAGGATATGAATTGTTCCAGATTAGAACAGGAGGTCAGTTCTGTGAAGAATGTCATTAAGCTGAAGAAGAATTCCATTACACAAATGTATGATTAAGAATCAGAAATTCCTTAGAGATAAAATGAAAGCATTACATCTCTTTTATAAAAACAAAAACAAAAAGAAAAGCAATTCAAAATACCAGTAAAAAAACTAAAAAGAAAGCCATTGTGCAAACATGATGCAAACTAAAATCTGACATATTTTAAGCGTCAATTGGCTGTTAAAAAGGAAAAGAAAGAAAGAAAAATAAATAAATCCATTTGCCCTTAGCACACTGGCCTTTTGAGTGCCTTTCCTAGTTTTGCAGAAAGCATTTACTCCCAATACTTACATACTCATAAGTGTTGTTCCATGGCTTTAAAATTTTAGAGTCAATCTATAGTCAAAGAATGAAAAGCAAGTATGCTTACAGAACAGAATATAAATATTATTAGCCCCCATAAGATCAAAAGGAATGAAATAGCTGACAGAGGTCAAAAGTAAAGAGAAGTGTGTCACTAAGTATCTCATCTTATATCGTCTTTTATAGTGGAGTCAAGAGATAATGTTTATAAAGCAAAGATCTAAGTACATATTAAACATCTAAGGTAATGAGAGGGTAACAGGGGTGTCCAAAAGGAGGAAATAGGCTGCAAGTGTCAGACATTTTTTCTCTCTCTATTAAGCGGCAGGAGGAAACAAACTACTAGTGTTATATTCTTTCCCCTTCTCTATACAAATTTAAAAAGAGGTTTCTTAAAATTAGTGTTGCCATGACGACACCTGGTTCCACCTGAACTTAACTTTTCTCAAACCTTGAGCTAAGCAAAGCGTTTTTCTTATGGAAATGTTTTTCTTAAGCTATGTTAATGAACTACGTATTTACCCTAGCCTCTGTCTTCAGGTCGGTTCCACCTAAGACTCAGAACCCACTTGACAAACCAGTATGTTTTACTCAGACATTGCTCTGCTAATCTATGTTAATGAAACCTGCCTTTCTTCAAGATTCATGTCAATCGTTTTATGGCCCAGGACGACTCACCTGGTGCCAATGTTATCTCAAAATGCATGTTGTGGGTGAGGGGCCTGGTGCCAATCTGAGTTTGAGACATCTCCTTTCTTTAATGAACAGCTTGCTAGTAGCTATATAACATCCTGCTAAAGACTAGCAGGAGGGCACTCTTCCTGCCCCCTTCTGATGCCTGTGTCAGAACCTTTCTCTATCTCTTTTATACTTCAATAAAACTTTATTACACAAAAGCTCTGAGTGATCAAGCCTCGTCACTGGCCCCGGATTGAATTCTTCTCCTCCGGAGGCCAAGAATTCTGGTGTCTTTCGTGGTTCAGCAACAACCTTTCAGTAACCAAGAGAGGAATTAAAAATAATTATGTAACTAACACATTTGGGAAGTAAAAGAGTCATGAAAGTGGGAGTTAAACAAAAATCTCTGACAAATTTGCAAATTAAAGTATACTATTTATAGTTATTTAACACAGCTTTAAACACTAGGAAGAAAAAAATGAAACCCTTAACACTGATTATCTATGAGGATTGAGCCTGGGTACAGGACATGAGGAAGAATTTTACTCTTCATTTAAAATCTTCTGCAGTGGGTTTTTTGGTGGTGGTGTTGTTGTTGTTATTGTTGTTGTTGTTGTTGTTTTAGCACTTATATAATAAGATTCCTATTTAAGAGAAGAAAATGAAAAGACTGTGTGGTTGCCATGCTCCAGGATGGTCCCCAATAATCCCACGTTACAGTATTTATACCCTTGTATGGTCTCCCTCCCTCGTTGTACCAAGGCTGTGTGTCCAAGAGTATAGGACAGAAATGATGGTAGGTCAATTTAAAGTTTAATAAAAAACTATGGTTTCTGTCTTGGGTGCTCTCTTTCTCTATAAATCTTTTTCTCAGGTCACTCGCTCTGTAGGAAGCCACAATAAAAAGCTCTATAACCCAGCAATCCCACTACTGGGTATATAACCTGACAAAATCATAATTCAAAAAGACACATGTATCCCAGTGTTCATCACAGCACTGTTTACAAAAGCCATGACATGGAAGCAACCTAAATATCCATCAACAGAGGAATGGATAAAGAAGATGTGGTAAATACATACAATGGAATATTACTCAGCCGTAAAAAGGAACAAAATGGGGTCATTTGCAGAGACATGGATGGACCTAGAGTCTGTCATACAGAGTGAAGTGAGCCAGAAAGAGAAAAAAGAGCATCAGATATTAATGCATATATTTGGAATCTAGAAAAATGGTACCGATGAACCTATTTGCAGGGCAGGAATAGAAACTCAGATATAGAGAATGGACATGTGGACACAGGGAAGGGAATGGAGGATAGGACAAACTGGGAGAACACGACTGACATATACACATGACCACGTGTCAAACAGGTGCTTTCACAGTGGCTCAGTGGTTAAAGAATCTGCCTGGAATGCAGGAGACATAGGAGATGCAGGTTCCATCCCTGGGTCAAGAAGATCCCCTGGAGAAGGAAATGGCAACCCACTCCAGTATGAGTGGGTTGGAGAATCCCATGGACTGAGGAGTGAGCGGGCTACCAGTCCATAGGGTCACAAAGAGTTGGACACAACTGAAGCAACTGAGCACACACACAAGTGTACACATTACATGTGTACACTTCATTGTGCAGCAGAAACTAACACAACACTGTAAAGCAATTATACTCCAAAACACTCTTTATGGTGAGGCCCCCACGGTCAGAAACTAAAGTCTCTGATAACAGCAACACGAATGAGATGGAAGCAGACCACCCCCAACCCTAATCAACTTTCCATACACAGCAATGCCAGCCGACAATTGACTGCAGCCTCATGAGTGACCCTGAACTAGCTAAGTCACACCCAAATTTCTGACTTTCAGGAACTGCACAAGATCATAAGTGTTTGTTGTTTTAAACTTCCAAGTTTTTGAGTAATTTTTCGTGCGGCAGTAGACAACTAATACAGACTACTCGCCCTGAAGAAATAAAAGCAACTGAAGAAATCATCATCACACGGATCCAAAGCGAAGACCAGGAGCTAAGAAACCTGGATTCTAACTTCAGGAAAACCCTGGCGAGCAATAATACTGAGATATTAACTGAGCGTTCTGTGGTCAGAGTTGCATCCACTGCTTCAGACTCAGAGTAGCCCAAACTGACCGCATCAGCTTGCCCTTCATTCACGGTTTCCTATTCTTCTTCACAAGCCCGCCATCCTTTCATGCATCCAAACCTAACATGTCTTACCTGGCTTATCCCAACAGGAGGGCCAGAGACAATGGCTAACATTCAAGTAGTCTGTTTGGTAGTGGGATCCCAGAGTCAGAAGTGAGGGACGGGGGAGTCAAACAAGAAAGGAAAAAGGACCAGTTCAAAGATGTGATACTGAGTTGGCCAACACTACCAGCTTCTAGGTGTTCAGTCACCTTATCAAATGGGCTCCTCATAAAGAAAAGGGTAAAGAAGTGTGTGTCAAGTGTTGGTCAACGCTTGCCCAACAGGGCTTTTTAACTCCCCAATACTCCTCTGTTTTGAATACTGAGTGCCAAGCAGGTTCTCAAGAGCACAGAATCCCCAGGGCAGGAAGCAAGAAATGTGGTTCTAGCCTCAGAGTGTTGTCAAGTTCAAAATGCATAAAGCTGCTCAAAACCTAAGAGGAGCTGATTGCCACTGCTCTTGTTGGAATAAGGTGAAATAAGGTTGGAATAAGCCTTTTGCAAAAGCTACCCAACTAGAGTTTTCTAAGGATAGACACTTCTAATGGAGTGACTACCAATGTTACTTCTCTTGCATCAAACAATCCCAATCGTGGGCCAAGCAGAGCTCTTGCGTCAGAAAGTAACAATTAGCTCTACCTCCCAGCTCACCCCTGTAAAATGACCCAGAGATGGGATGGACTGGCCACCCAGGGGCCACGAGAAGAAGAATGATTCCCTGCGGGACCAGCTTGTCAGGCATCTGTACAGAATTCCAGCCAGGAATCAAGGAATGTTTTCTACTTCCTGTGTGGTGATGGAGATGAAGCTGTTACACACTCTGAAGTCAAAGAGGAGGCTACAGAGAATTCAGGTAAACTGGAAAATGACTTCCAATATTATTAACTATGACTTTCAAAAGCATTTCATTTCAAAAGCATTTCCAAAAAATAATCTATTCCATAACCTCACATTGGCTCCTATGCACACTGTACCTTGCTTGGGGAAATTCATGCCCTTACATACTTTATAAATTAAAATAGGCAACTATGATGTAACTTTTTTAAAAGCTGAAGACAGATTATGAAAAAAAATTTCCTTGCAGACTTCTTGACTTGATTCCTGTTTATATCACAAACATGTTCACTGAATCTGAGGAAACTCGATTCTATTTTCAGATAGTTGTTCTGGATGGCTAATAAACACATGAAAAGATTCTCAACATTGCTCATTATTAGAGGAATGTAAATAAAAACTACAATGAGGTATCATCTCACACTTATCAGAACAGCTATCATCAAAAAGAATCTACAAACAATAAATGCTGGAGAGGGTGTGAAGGAAAAGGAACCCTCTTGCACTCTTGGTGAGAATGTAAAATGATACAGCCACTATGGAGAACAGTATGGAGATTACTTTAAAAAGTACAACTAGAACTACAATAAGACCCAACAATCCCATTATTGGGCTACACCCTGAGAAAACCATAACTGAAAGATCTGCTGCTGCTAAGTTGCTTCAGTCGTGTCCAACTCTGTGCGACCCCATAGACGGCAGCCCCCCGGCTCCCCTGTCCCTGGGATTCTCCAGGCAAGAACACTGGAGTGGGCTGCCATCTCCTTCTCCAATGCATGAAAGTGAAAACTGAAAGTGAAGTCGCTCAGCCGTGTCTGACTCTTAGTGACCCCATGGACTGCAGCCCACCAGGCTCCTCCATCCATGGGATTTTCCAGGCAAGAGTACTGGAGTGGGGTGCCATTGGCATGTACCCTAATGTTCGCTGCAGCACTATTTACAATAACTGGGACACGGAAGATAGTGAAGGATAGGGAAGCCCTGCGTGCTGCAGTTCATGGGGTCACAAAGAGTTGGACACAACTTAGCAACTGAACAACAAGGGTATGGAAGCAACCTAGATTTATCAACAGATGAATGGATAAAGAAGTTGTGGTACATATATACCATGGTCAGCCATAAAAAGAAAACATTTGAGTCAGTCCTAATGAGGTGGATGAACCTAGAGCCTGTTCTACAGAGTGAAGTAGACAGAAAGAGAAAAAATAATATTATATATTAACACATATATATGGAATCTAGAAATAAGGTACTGATGAACCTATTCGCAGGGCAGCAATAGAGATGAAGACATAGAGAACAGACTTGTGGACCCAGTAGGGGAAGGAGAGAGTGGGACAACTTGAGAGAGTAGCATGGAAACATATACATTACCATATGTAAAATAGATAGCAAGTGGAAATTTGCTGTATGATGCAAGGAGTTCAGATCAGGTGCTCTGTGACAACCTAGAGGGGTGGGATGGGGTGGGGGTGGGAGGGAAGTTCAAGAGGGAGGGGACATGTGTATACCTATGGCTGATTCATGCTGATATATGTCAGAGAGCAACACAAAACTGTAAAGCAATTATCCTCCAATTAAAAATAAATAATTTTTAAGAAGATAGCTGTTTTGCATATACTACAAGTCTAGTGTACCTTAATTACTTGCAATTATTTGCATTGTAAACTCAAATCTGCTTAATTAGCTTCATCATAAACAAAACAGTTGATGGGTAGAGGCTGTCTTGTTACACTGATGGAGAATCCCTGGAATGAATAACTAGTTCTTCCAACAACAAATTAACTTGGACTCCAAGCTGTCATTAACACTTATGTCACCCGCTTCCTGAAGGGCTTCCCTGGTAACTCAGCTGGTAAAGAATTTGCCTGCAATGCAGGAGACCACAGTCCGATTCCTGGGTCGGGAAGATCCACTGGAGAGGAGATAGGCTTCCCACTCCAGTATTCTTGGCTTTCCCTTGTGGCTCAGCTGGTAAAGAATCCACCTGCAATGTGGGAGACCTGGGTTTGATCCCTGGGTTGGGAAGACCCCCTGGAGAAGGGAACAGCAACCCACTCCAGTATTTTGACCTGGAGAATTCCATGAACTATATAGTCCATGGGGTTGCAAAGAGTCAGATACGACTGAGTGACTTTCACTTCACTTCACTTCCTGAAAGAAGCCTGAGATTAAGATAACATAGAATCATAAAAAGATGACTTCAAAATACTAAAATAATAGTAATGTGGTAGGTATGTCTGTCTTTATACAACTTCTTCCTTAAGGGGTGTGTGTCTATGTGTGTGAATGTGTATGTATGTGAATGTGTATGTATGTATGTATAAACATCTAGTCACATATACACATATATACCCACACGTGTACACACATGAGATATATACACACATTTTACATATTTTATTTACTCTAGCCATTATCTTCATGGAAACCCAACTCCAACAGAACACAAAAGTTTACTTGCACATTTAATAAAGAGTTATTCAGGGACAGCTTGAACCACCAGAGGCGTTTTTCCCATAACCTTGTGAAGAACAGAATTTTTTCCTTTCTGAGAATAAGCTTCCTTAGAGACACAGACTTCCTTTCTGGGTAAATTTTGGCCACTAAAAGTCCATAGAGGGAAAGCTTACATTATCAAGTTAAGTGGAAAATGCAGGGTACAAAACTGGATCAACAGCACAAGCTCAACTATATAAACATATTGAAAAAAAAAAAATGGAAAGAAATGTATCACAATGATAACAGTGCTCGTTTCTGGGTGAGTTTTTCTTTCTGCATTTACAGTTTCCAAATCCTTATATAACAATCTTGTACTAATTTTATAGTTGTAAAAACTCAACTAAAAAAAAATCCATGGAAATCTTGATTATAGAGAAACTCACTAAAAAGCCACATTGACAAGGCAGCAATGCCAAGGTTATGGCAAGGAACTATTTTTTACCTCGGGATGGAAAATTGAAAATTTTTTGTAATACTTTGGGAAACTTTAGCAGTAGAATCTGAAGCCTTATTTGAAAGATAAACAGAAAGAACAAGTGGGCTTTGAGCTACTGCAAAAGGTACTTTTCAGCAGTGATGATGTTATTTCACATTGGTGAAAGTCTTTATAAACATAAAGAGGTTTCATAGCATAAGGTACTGTAATGAGCCTTGGTTTGAGACCCAGAAAACCCTAGCATAAGCCTAGTCTCTGTCAATGAGAGGCTTTAATAGATTGAAAGGCATTTCGTAAACTGGAAAATGCTCTAAAAATGTCATTGTAAGCGATACTGCAGTATACGCATAGAAGAGGCTCTTATTTTATTTACTGAATGAGTGAAACAGGCATACAGAAATCACTGTCATTGCTAGCATTAATTGTAGTAGGAAAAAAAAAAACTTGTAACAGCCTAAATATCCATCATCAGGAGAATGAATAAGCTATGAAAATGATATGAACTAGCGCTACACAGACGAACAAGTATGAACCTCACAATCATAATTTTGAAGCAAAAAATGTTACAGAATGAAATGCACAAAGTATGGTATCATATTTTAAAACATCCAAACAATATTTTCTTCTCTACTGCCTATTCTGCCATCCCCACAGGAAGGGTTTGGGACATAGGAGGGACCTCATGAAGACTTACTAGGTAAAGAATGTTAAGTCTCCAGGCAGGAATAGAGACACAGACATAGAGAACAAACTTGTGGACACAGTGGGGGAAGGAGAGGGTGGGACAAATTGAAAGAATAGCACTGATATAAATAAGCTACCATGTGTAAAACAGATAGCTAGTGGGGAGCTGTTGTACAGCACAGGGAGCTCAGTTTGGTGCTCTGTGACGACCTAGAGAGGTGTGTGAGGTTGAGGGCAGGTTCAAGATGGAGGATTTATGTATATATACAGCTGATGCTGGGAGGGATTGGGGGCAGGAGGAGAAGGGGACGACAGAGGATGAGATGGCTGGATGGCATCACTGACTCAATGGACGTGAGTCTGAGTGAACTCCGGGAGTTGGTGATGGACAGGGAGGCCTGGCATGCTGCGATTCATGGGGTCGCAAAGAGTCGGACACGACTGAGCGATTGAACTGAACTGAACTGACAGCTGATTCACTTCATTGTACACCAGAAACACAACATTGTAAAGCAATTATATTCCAATTTAAACAGAAAGAAAATAATTTTAAAAGCTCCTATAAATAAAAATATTGTTAAGTCTTTGCTTAGAAGGATTTAATCTTTTATTAAGTCTTTGCTTTGGATGGCGTGACTGTAACAACAAAAATATCAACTCCGGATATTTCAAATAAAGAAAGATGAATGAAAGGACTAGTCATAGAGGTGAAGGCAGAGGTTAGGAAACAGAGTTGTTAAAGCACCAGAGGTTATCAATGGTGAAGGACCTATTACCTCCCATGAGACCTAGGAGAGCTGAAGCAGTTACAGAGAAGGGGCCCGGCAGGAGCTGTTATTGTGGAGGAATCCAGTTGCTGCCTGTGATACAATGTAGAAACAGGGAAGAAACAGAAAAAGAATTCCCCCCACCTCTTTTTCCTGACCAGCTGGTGCTTTCTGTTGGCGAAACCCACCTGAAGGCTGCCAGCTGGTGAACAAAGGAGACGCAATCTGAGAAGGTCAGCCTCCTGGGCATGAGGGCAGAGAGTGAGTGGAGCAGCAAATGGAAAGCAACCTATCCAGTGAGAGTTCCAGTCCTTTTACATCGGCTTAGAGCCTTAATACCAGCCAGCGGTTATCCACATCATAGGTAACACCCTTCTCCTTCCAGTAGGAATAAAGGGAATCCTCTCATTAATAACACAGAGAATTTCCACCAAAGCACTTATTTCCTATGTCTACTGTGAATTATTCATGCTCCAACCTATCTTATCTTAACCTATCTTAAGACTATAAATTGAATAATGCTTTGGACTTGAAATAAAATATCTATTTTCTTCCATATTTTAATTTCACCAATTCTAATAAAAGCAGCCCCTTCCAATTGGTTTGCAATATTTGAACCATATTTGGTTTGCAATATTATTCACAAAAAGGTGAATATTTGTGAAATTATGAGTCTTTGGCTGTTACACTAAAGTCCTACCAAAGGCTCACATGTTTTCAGTTCAATACCACAAATATTTATTGAGCAGTCTACTACCTGTAAGGCATCACAGGGAATTCCAAAATGAATTACACATGGTCTCCATCCCTCCTCCTAAAGGAGAGTATATCCAGCATCTGAGGGCGTACATTATACATGTTCTCATAAAGATTATTTCTCTATGACAAATGGTCTCAGAAAGATTAATTCTGGCAGGACTTGGAGATGCCCTCAAGGAAGCAGAACTTATTAGACTCTGGAAAGATAAGCAGAACTTTGACCAGTGGAGTTCAGGAAGAATAAGGGCTTGGAGGGCTACTTCAAGTGGAAAGAAATCACTTTAGTTGAGCTACTTTCTCAGATCAAAGACAGGTATAACTACTAGTTTTAACTAGTTAAGACTCTGATAGAAAATAATAATAGTAACGGCAAGTATGAACCTCTGACAAATTTGAAATACAATATCTGGGTTAAATTAATAAATAAACATCTCCCCCATCAGAACCACAGCTACACCTCAGATTCAGAGTCTTTCATCTAAAACTTTCTCAATGCCAGAGGCCTCTATTTAAGAAACAGTTTTGAACTGGTTTGAAACTTCTAAAAATTCTTCAGAAAAACCTTCTGCGACTTGAGCAAAAGGAGGAAACTGAATTTCATTTCAACTCTGCTCCAGAGGGCAAAACTAGGAAGACGGAGAGTGAGTATTGAATTTTCCTTGATGACTGTCAATCCTGTCATAAGTATTTATGGGAGAGTGAAAATCATTAAAGTCAAAGGGGCCTACGATGAGGATGGAGTCTCTCTTGATTTCATTTGAAAGTTACATTTTAAAGACAATCCCAAATGGGTGCTAAATGCAATAGCAGTGAACATGTAATTTTTTTTAAATGTCACTTGAGTCCTCAATATTATGATTCTATGACTTAACCCCAGAAACCTGGCATTATTCAGGTACAACCCTCACCTGCATGGTAATAATTATTTTAATAATTCAAATAGCACTTACTATGAGCCACTGTTCTAAGTGCTTTACATTTAACAACCCATTTAATCACCCATTTAACAGAGGAGCAAACTGAGACACACAGAAGTAACTTGCCTTAAGTCACAAGGCTACTAGGGATGCCAGATAAAGTACAGGATTCCCTGCTGAAATTGAATTTCAGGCAAACAACAAATAATGTTTATTTGTTGCCCCTGCAATATTTGGGGCATACTTATACTAAGAAGTATTCATTGTTTATCTGAAATTCAAATTTAACTGGATGTTCTGTATCTGTACAGGGTATCCTGTGTTTTGCTAAATCTTGCAATTCCTATTAATAATGGAAGAACTCAAAGAATAATTAAATAATATTGCATCAAGAAGCTTCCAAGCCCAAGAACTACCAGTATATTTGTGGCATTGATTCCTTCTTGCCTAGAATAAAGACACTAAATTTACTGTTTTCTTAATGCTCTATTATAATCACTTAACATAGATGATCTCATTTAATCCTCACAAGGATTCCACTATTGTGTGTGTGTGTGTGTGTGTGTGTGTGTGTGTAGCAGAGTTTTATTCAAGTGAAAAAAGGACAGAGGGTTTCTGTCATAGACATCAGAAGGGGGCAGAGGCTGCCCCACTCACCAATCTTAACAAGGCTTTATATACTTTTTCAGTTGGTTACTAACAATAGAAGGGTCTTACCAGACCCACTCTCATAACATACATCTTAGGAAAGCAGGATTAGTTAGACGGTTCTTGTTAAGAAAGAGAAACATGTCCTCAAGCAAGATACATTGTTGTTATATAATCATTAGTATAGCGTTCAAGGAAAAACATACCCTTGAGCAAGAAAAATTCCACTATTATTAAACTCATTTTATAGGTGAGAAGTGCAGAGAGACTGAACAACATACCTAGCTTCATGAAATGAGTAAGTGATGGAGCCTAACTCAAACTGGAGTGTGTGAGGTGCACAGCCCAAGAGGGAAGCACAATTTCACGCTGCTCCCAGTGCAAACCCATCTGCTCTGCTGATGCTCATCTGTGCTGTCGGAATCATGACATGTCCAACAATTTCTCTCTCAGAGTTTCCAAAAGCAAACTAGGATGGGGGAAACACATGGGCACCCGTGGCTGATTCATGTCGATGTATGGCAAAAACCACCACAATATTGTAAAGTAATTAGCCTCCAATTAAAATAAATTAATTTAGAAATGAAAAAAAAAAAGGTGGGGGGAGCTAAATGTTTACCCTTAGCCCTCTTCAGTTCTAAAACAGAAGCTTCTACTAAAAGGACTCCTTGAAACCAGAGAACTCATGCTCGTTCTCTGTACTCCCAAAGGGCCTGGCATTGATCTCAGAATACAATTGGAGTGCGGAGCACGTAAGTGTAACTAAACATTACCTTTCGCAGCATGCATAATGCATCATAGTGTCTAAGTTTTATTTTTGGTCAATGACTTTCAAGGTCCAAATGACCTTCTCTGTGCGGCTCTTAGGGATAGAGAATTGGAAATAGCAATACAAATGGTCTGGAATATCCTTCCAACAGTCCTCATTTAGTTACCACCTTGCTGAGTTAATTGAACTTGAGTAGCAGTCTAGGTTGCATCCTATAGATGCTATGCAACTTCAACCCTGAAATCACTTACAGTACAAGCGCTTCTTCTCAGTTACTAAATATACCTTTGTAATGGACTTTGTTATATCTTTGTTATTTTGTGTCCTCGTCCCAAAATCCATATGTTGAAGCCTTAAGCCCCAGTGTGATGGTATCTGGAGATGGGACATTTGGGAGGCAATTAGATTTAGATGAAGTCATGAGACCTTATATGAAGAGGAAAAGACCAGAGCTCGCTCTGTCCACCACATAAGGATGCAGGGAGAAGAAAGGTCACCTGCAAGCCAGGAAGAGGACTCTCACCAAGAACCAAATCTGCCAGCACCTGGACCTCAGACTTCTCAGTCAGTCTCCAGAGTGTAAGAAATAAATGTGTGCTGTTTAAATCAGCCTTTCAATAGGGT
This sequence comes from Bos indicus x Bos taurus, assembly GCF_003369695.1. NCBI lineage: Eukaryota > Metazoa > Chordata > Mammalia > Artiodactyla > Bovidae > Bos > Bos indicus x Bos taurus. The sequence goes on along the minus strand of NC_040103.1, from coordinate 19,816,240 downwards.
ATTTTGTTATAGAAGCTCAAGCTAATCAAAACACCTTCCACAGAAAGGTCCTTAGCATGTATTAGGTGTTTAACTCAAAGAGGAATGTATAACTTAATCTACTCTGTTTTTAAGTCTGACACTTAGAAAAGCTTTGGCTATTATCCTGCTTCCATTATTTGGCTCTTCAAAGAGGAGCTGGAGAAGTAAATGTTCAGGAAAAAGACAATCAGAGGAGCTGACGTAGAAAAGTAGAGATTATTGAAGACGAGAGAGAAGAGAAAGTGAAGTTATCCCAACCCTAACCCTAACGCACACTAGATTACGAGTTCATTTGCTAGAGTAATGTCTGCTGTGGCCATGTAGTGTCCAGTGTCAGGCCTTCATCTGATTCCAACCCCAGACACAAGCCTTCAGAAATGAGATGCGAAGAACAGACCCACCTCATCATGTCCATCGTAGAACTTGGGCATAGACCTCAGAGTCAGACTTACTGGGTTCAAGTCCCAGCACTGATATTACTGTGTGTGTGTGTGTCTGTCTCTCTGTCTGTCTGTGTGTTAGTCACTCGGTAGTATCTGACTCTTTGCAACGCCAAGGATTACAGCCCGCCAGGCTTCTCTGTCCATGGACTTCCCCAGGCAAGAATACTGGAGTGGGTAGCCCTCTCTTCTACAGGGGATCTTCCTGACTCAGGGATCATATCTGGGTCTCCTGCATTGCAGGCAGATTCTTTACCAACTGAGCCACTATGTATAGCAGTAGGCAAGTCACTTAACCTTCCAACAGGTCAGTTTCCTAATGAGTAAATAGTGCTCATAATAGCACCTCTTTTAGGGAGTTATTGAGAATATTTCATGATACTTTATTTATGTAAAGGTTATTTATTTACTTAATTTATGTAAGGCACTTATAACAGTGCCTGAGCATACAGCAAACCCTCAATAAGTTCTAATACTTATTTTACCACTTTATTTCTATCATTATTATCCAGATTCTATGGTCTGCCCTCTACTAGGGCTTCCCCGGTGGCACAGGGTACAGAATCTGCCTGCAATGCAGGAGACTCAGGTTTGATCCCTGGGTCGGGAAGATCCCCTGCAGAAGGGCATGACAACCCACTCCAGTATTCTTGCCTGGAGAATACCATGGACAGAGGAGGACAGAGGAGCCTGGTGGGCTACAGTCCAATGGGGTCTCAAAGAGTCAGACCCAACTGAAGCGACTAAGCATGCACGCATTTGTCAGAAAAGACTAAGAATTTGTGTTAGTTTCCTATTGTGCTGTTACAAATTACCACAAACTTTGCAGCTTAAAATAAGTCAAATTTATTATCATATAGTTATTGAAGTCAGAATTCCTAAAATCAAGATGTAAGCTGGGCTGTATTCTTTCTGGAGGTTCTATGGGAGAGTCTGTTTCCTTGCCTTTTCCAGCTTCTAGATATCACCCACATTCCTGGGCTGGTGGCCCCTTCCTTCATCTTCAAAGCCAGCAGCACAGCATCTTCAAATTATCCTCTCTCTCCCTCCCGCCCCTTTTCTTTGCCTTCTGCTTCCATTGTCACATTTCCTCTTCTAACACTGATCTCCTGCCTCTCTCTTATAAAGATTATACTGTACCCACGCAGATAACTCAGGAGAACATCCCCTTCTCAAGATCCTTAACTTTATTGCATTGACAAAATCCTTGTGTCATGTAATATAACATATTCCCAGTTTCTAGAGACTAGAATAAAGACATCTTTGGGGAAGGAGGGCAGGATATATCTACCACAGATTTCTAATAGGAATCTTACTTTCCCCTTCCTTACATTATCATATCACTTTTTGTTTTTTTATCTTCCTAGCACCAGACTAAACATTTCCTCTCTTCTCCTGGAAGTTAGCCCCTCTACTTATTCACTAGATTCCGTATAATCTCCCCTTCTCCGAGACCTCCAATTACCTCCTTTTCTAAGCTGTCCCTTTATAAGGATCCCATCTCTCCTGCTTTGGAACACACATTTCTCTCCACCTTAAGCCTATGTATTTGATGCTGCTTCCCTTTGTTACTCTTGGGTTGCTCCTCCTTTTGCTATCTAACTCTTCAGTTAGAGTCAACACTGTTTTTCCTGAGAACTTCCTCCCACCCACAAGCTGGACCCCTTCATCCTCATTTTTGTGTTAAGACCCTTTGGCCCTGGCCACAGCTTATTAGATGATGGGTGTCCATAATCACATCTGAACTCCTGACTTGAACTGAGGATACTCAAATCCAGGAGCTTTGGTTACGCACATACTGGAGTACTTAAAGAAATACTGTGGAGAGAACAAAGAATGAAGCTGACCATTGGCTGTCAAGTTCCTGCCCCAGACTCTCATACAGCCTGGTTGCAGAACCTAACCCCAGGTTCCATGCAATATTCCTCCATGCTGTCAATACATTTCCCTTTTATCAGCAATAACTAGATAAGACTGTGGTTTAAATCAGTTTCCTCTAGGGACTTCTCTGGAGGTCTAGTAGCTAAGACTCTATGCTCCCAATGCAGGAGACCTGGCTTTGATCCCTGATCAAGGAACTAGATCCTACATGCCTCAATAAAAAGATGCCACATGCCACAACTAAGACACAGGACAACCAAATAAATAATTTTTTTAAAAAATCACTTTCCTTTCATTCATATCTACCCTTTTCTCATAGGGCAGTTTCTGTCCTACTAAAGTTCCTCTCCCCCACACAAGTAGGTGAATCCCTACCCCAGGTCCTGTCTTTTCTCAGTCTGCTATTCTTCATTCTCCACAAGTACGAATAGAATCTGACTACCCAACCTTCTTCACACTGTCCTCTGTTGGTTTCCACGACACTGTTCTTTCTAGATTCAGCCTCTTCCTATGTCTTCTCCCAGCCCCTTCTCTCTCCTCAGTGTCCAGTTCTTGATTGATCTTTGGCTCAGTCCCTGGGCTTCTACTCTTCTTTGTATGCATGCATGCTAAGTCACTTCAGACATGTCCAACTCTTTGTGATACTATGGGCTGTAGCCCACCAGGCTCCTCTGTCCATGGGATTCTCCAGGCAAGAATACTGGAGTGGGTTGCCATGCCCTCCTCCAGGAGATCTTCCCAACCCAGGGACTGAACCAGCGCCTCTTCTGTCTCCTGCACTGGCAGGCAGGTTCCTCACCACTAGTGCCACCTAGTTTTCTATTAATTCCTTCTCTGAATGACCCTACCAATACCTTGGTGGGTTTCTGCTTGTTTGTTTTGCCACACGGTGCAACATGTGAGATCTTCGTTCCCCAATCAGGGATTGAACTCCCATCCCCTGTTTTGGAAGGCAGAGTCTTTCTTGACCACTGGTCCACCAAGGGAGTCCTTACCTATGATTTTTAACTCTATTCTCCAGCTCGTACTTGTATGTGAACCCTCTCATATTCAACACGTACAAAGCAAAACTATCTGCATCCAAATTTTCCTCAGTTATCTGTCACTTTTTTTGTTCTGTAAACAAAAGACCTCAGGACTTATTTCTGAGTCTACTTTTTATCCCTTGAATGGAATCTGTAGTATTACCTTGCAGATTTTCTCTTCCAGGTGGCCCTAAGATTGGTGTCATCCTCCTCACTCCCAGTGCCATTACCTTTGCCCTGGCATGAATTACCTCCCCAGACTTTTAGCTGGTCTCCTGTTTTCCACATTCTCTTAATCCTATTCATTCTGTACATTGCCGCAAAATCTCTCTTGCCTCCCTTGCATTGGACATGTAAATCCCCTACTCAGAACTAACAGTGGATTCATCATCACTACTATCCATAAATATTTATTACATTCTCATTATGGATGCTTGACGTACAGATGCAAAGCACTTTCCAGTAGCATATAATACAATTATGGAAATTATGTAGGACCTAAGTTTTCAAAAGATGTAAAACCAAAGTAATATCAGGTATCAAATTAATGGTGCAAATAACAATGCCAAAAAATTCTATAGAGGATATAATTACAAGGTTGGAGGAGTTAGAAGAAGGGGAGACAGGACAGAGAGGCATGGAGAAAAGTATTCTATAGAGAAAGCAGCTTGAGCAAAGATCAGAAACTCTCATGGCATTTTTAGGAAACATGAGGAGGCCAAGCAGGTGAAGACTGAGGGGGGAAGATATGCCACATGGACAAATTATAAGAGTCAAGGAGGCAGGAAGTTAACTAATTGGTTGGAGAAGAGGGACAGATAGTCTCATTAGTCAAGAATGTGGGACTGGGACTCCCCTGCTGGTCCGGTGGTTAAGAATCTACCTGCCAATGCAAGAGACACGGGTTCCATCCCGGGTCCAGGAACTAAGATCCCACATGCTGCTGGGCAGCTAAGCCTGTGCACCACAAGTACTGAAGCCTGTGTACCCTAGAGCCCATGCTCCAAAACAACAGAAGCCACCACGATGAGAAGCCCATGCACCGCAGCTAGAGAATAGCCCCTGCTCACTGCAACTGGAGAGAGCCAGCTCGAAGCAACCGTCTGTGTGAGGCACCAAAGACCTAGCGCAGCCATAAATAAATAAAATCCAATGTGGAACATTCTGTCTAGTGTGAAAATGTTTGGTAATATAAAGAGTGCCAGAGGACAGCACTGGGGATTTTGACGGAGAATCCAGAGTTTATTGGGAGCCGCCGAAGGCTTTAAAAGAACCAAAGGAAGCCATCAAAGAGGTTTTTCAGGACTCTGAGGACAAGGACCAGAGCCAGCGTGCTAACATAGTGCTGAGCACATCTGAGATACTGAATATTCAGTGATTCCTGTCAATGAGAAGTGATCCTTAGGGGGAGTGCTAACATGGTGATAAAAAGGATCCTGATAGAAACCAAAGACTAAATAAGAAATGGCACTGGCAAAAAAAAAAAAAAAAAAAGAGAGAGAGCTATGTTGGACCATATTCCTTATTTATAACTCATGACCATCCTTCAAGAAGTATAACAATGAGAGCACAAGTCTGTGGGCAGGAATATGTATAGTCATCATCATGTCCACTAGTTTTTAAATAATAACAGGAACCACCATAACTTACAAGTACTTAATGCTTACTGGATACCAGACGCTGTGCTAAGTGCTTTTTTCCAGGCTGAAACGCTAGCTATTAAAATATTAAAAGGGCTTCCCTGAAGGTCTAGGGGTTAAGACTTCCCCTTCCAGAATAAGAGGGTGCGGGTTAGATCCTTGGTCGGGGAGCTAACATCCCACATGCCTCAGGGCCAAAAAACCAAAACATAAAACAGAAGCAGTGCTATAACAAACTTAATAAAGACTTTTAAGATATCCACATCAAAAACTCTTATTTAAATGAATATTAAAATACTATCTCATCCATTACCAAGCAGCCATTACACGGAGTACCCTTAAGAGGCCCCCATTGTCCTGATTATCTGAGCTCCCCTTGCTAGGACTTCCCTTGTCCCCTTTCTTCAAGAACTAAAAACATAAAAGGATGCTTCTAGGACCCTCTTCAGCACTGTGACCTGTGCCTCGTCCGACTGGCCAATGCCCCCATTCAATAGTTCGAAAATCAGTGCTGTATTCCATGCATTAGCCAATTTAACTCTTGTATCAGTCTTGTACTCTGGGAGAGGAAACTAAGGCTCAGAGATGCAGGAGACTCAACAAGGTCACAGCTCATAATGACTGAGCACAGATCCTGACTCCAGTCTGAACTCTTGGTCCTCCTAGAAAGGCAGGTTTTATGCTGGAGATTTTGGGACCTCAGGCTGAAAAGACCAGCCACACCAAGTACATCAACAGAGGAAATATCATTTCCAGAAACTTCCTGTTGTAATAGGAATCACCAAACTCTGTTAAGCACATCAGGCCCTTCAGTCTACAATCCACACTAAATTTTGTTAAGCCTGCTGGGTGAAGCCAGCACTGCTAAGTGTATGCAGAGGGTAACATTTCCTTCGGTGGTGACATTTAGAGCGAACTGTTACATCTTCATCTTGTAGAAAGACCCAAATTCTTTTCTTCCATTCTTAAATTTAACTGATCTCATCCCAGATGCTATGGTTATTTGCCTTGAGCTTCCAAAACACAAGTAAATGGCAATCCCATCTGTTATAGCCGGCTATGTGAAAAGGTCACCAGCCTTTCCCATTGTCTCTCTACTCCAAGTTAAAGAGTTATCAAAACAGAGAGATGTTTATTTAGTGTGAACTCTTGAGTTTCCTCCGGTGGTTAAAGGAGGGTCAGAAAACAGGACTCAACTTAGGTTGCCATAATGTATGACTCAGAAGTTAGAAAAAGAACAACAAAAGCCTAAGGAAAACAAGAGGGACTTACAATAGGAAAAAAGCAGAAATTAAGGAATTAGAAAATCAGACTGATATGCCAGTCCTTCTGTAAGAAGCCCAGTAGCTTCTACAGGAAAAAAATATACAGATCAATAAATATGTAGACAAACACTGTTTTTCATTGTTTTAAGGAGTCCATATAGAAAATGCTCAATATATCATACCAGCATTTCAAAGGGCTCCAGAAGGCGCTGGAGGAAATGCAGCCTTCATTCTTGCATTTTTAGACAGGTAACAATATATATGCACAGAGAAATGCCCAGAAGGATATCCAGAAGGATATTTGTCAAAATGTTAACAGTATTTATCTCTGGGTGACAGATTTGGAGGCCATTTTTCTTTCTTCTTTATACTTTCCCATACTTCTTGAATCGTTTACAGTGAGCCTTTATCATTTTTATAGTCAGAATAAAACTTCTAAAGCCATTTTGATTTTTCTAACTGTCCCAAACATGATTCAATGTGAAATATAATACGCTAGAAAAGCTACATCAAATGCAAAACCAATCATAGTCGTATTTGCTTTGTGACAAAATAAGAAATCACACATTTTGTATGACAATGGAGAGTCAAAACACAGATCTCATGAAATTACCTACTACTCTTCTGTCAGATTACACCCCAACACATGGGGGCAGTGGGATACCAATGAATGAGTGAGTCCAGCGACCTCAGAAAGCCATCCAGAAGTTGACCTAGCCTCAGCTCTTAAATTTAGAAGCTGAGCTGGTAGAGCTCATACGCAGCCTTCATTTTAATTCACTATGTGTGCATGCTAAGTTGTTTCAGTCAAGTGTGACTCTTTGAGACCCTGTGGACTGTAGGCTAGCAGGCTCCTCTGTCCATGGGATTCTCCAGGTAAGAATACCGGAGTGTATTGCCATGCCCTCCTCCAGGGGATCTTCCTGACCCAGGAATCGAACCCAAGTCTCTTGCATCTCCTGCATTGGCAGGTGGGTTATTTACCACTCGCGCTACCTGGGAAGCCTTAATGTCACTATGCTGGCACCTAAAACAATGCCTAATGACCACTATTAATTTTATATAAAACATCTCCAATAGAATTGAAGACTAGTGGGTGAAGTTAAGGTAGTCTAAACAACCTGTAAATTAATAAGCGGGTGGTAAGTGGTTAAGACTCCATGCTCACAATGCAGGGGGCCTGAGTTCAATCCCTGGTCCAGGAACTAAACCCAACAGGACACAACTAAGAGTTTGCACGCCACAAACAAAGATTGAAGATCCTACCCTCGAGCTGCTAGGACCAGTTGCAGTCAAATAAATGGATTTTTTTTAATTAATAAGCAGACTAGGGAAAAACACTCCCTCTCAAATTTTTAAATGCATCTTTTTAGTCATGAATGGAAAGTGCAGGCATATATATATTTGCATACATATATCCCTTCTTTATGTGGGGGTCACAGGAAGGAGCATGCAACCCAAAACTGGCAAGTTGTCACATTCATTGTGGGGACTGGTCTAAGAGGCAGGCACATAACCAATAGGACCAGTGAGTATCCCACCATTAAACTAGACACAGGGAGACTCTGAGAGTCTTTAAGGATTATGCTAGCCAGCAGCTGCAGGGGCAGAGTAGGGGCGTCACCTCATCACCACTTGGAGATGTACCTGAAAATAAATCCAAGGGAAAGCAAGCAGAGTTGATAAACACAGAAAGACAATGTGGAGCAGTGTTTCAAGCACTACTCCAACCACTTAATGTGGATGAACTCACGAATTTTGGCAAACCTATTTCCATATTACCTACGATAAAAAAGGCACAGAGAATTGAATAATCACACAGCTAGTAAATAGCCCAGCCAGGATTAAGATGCAGGTCCCAGCCACAGTGCTGCAGTTGCCTCTCCAGCACTGGCTTACACTCAGCCAGATCCACACTGACAGTTCTTGTCAGCTTTATGGCATGTGACTTCTGGTCTGCACGGTGGCACTGTTGGGTTATCCATCTGAGAAGAGCCTGTTTGTCCTCTGCCAGGCTTTAAGCAGCCGTCTCTACAGGGTTGGTAAGAGGTGCTCCCTGGGCGAGGTGGAACCCAGAGTATCTGTGGCTGATGATCACAGCTGTGGAGACCCAGGCACCGCCATCCTTGCACACCTGACCTCACAGCTGAAACACAGCAGCCTACCTGATGCTCAACATGCTGTAAACCTCACACAGACAACAAAAGAAAAAATAAACTGGACTTCAGCCAAATCAAAAACTTTTGTACAAAGGACACTATCAAGAGAGTGAAAGGACAGCCTGTAGAATGAGAAAATATTTGTAAATAGTTACATCTGATAAGGGATTACTATCAAGAATGCTTGAAGAACTCCTATAACTCAACAACAAAAATATAAGCAACCTGATCCAGAACAATGGGCAAAGGATTGAAGGGAACACTTCTCCAAAAAAGATATAAAATGGCCAACAAACACATGAAAAGATCTGAACATCACTATAGGGAAACGCATATTAAAACCACAATGAGATACCATTCCATGCCCATTAGGATGGCTAGTTATCAAAAAAAAAAAAAAAAAAAAGGAAAGGAAAATAACAAGTGTAGGTGAGGATATGGAGAAATCAGAATCCCTGTTTACTGCTGTTAGGAATATAAAATAGTGTAGTGGTGGAAAACAGTTTGGTGTTTAACTCAAAAAGTTAAAACAGAATTATCATATGACCCAACAATTTCACTTCTAGGTACATACACAAAAGAATCAAAAGCTGGGACTCAAAGAGACACCTGTAGCCAATGTTCCTGTGTGTGCTCAGTCGCTCAGTTGTGTCCGACACTCTGTGACTCCATGGACTGTAGCCCGCCAGGCTCCTCTGTCCATGGAATTTTTCAGGCAAGAATACTGGAGTGGGTTGCCATTCCTTACTTCTGGGGATCTGCCCGGCCCAGGGATCAAACCCTCTACTCCCGTGTCTCCTGCATTGGCAAGTGGATTCTTTACCATGGCACCACCTGGGGATATATAGACAAATATATACACATACCAGAGAAGGCAATGGCACCCCACTTCAGTACTCTTGCCTGGAAAATCCCATGGACAGAGGAGCCTGGTAGGCTGCAGTCCATGGGGTCGCTAGGAGTTGGACACAACTGAGCGACTTCACTTTCACTTTTCACTTTCATGCATTGGAGAAGGAAATGGCAACCCACTCCAGTGTTCTTGCCTGGAGAATCCCAGGGACGGGGGAGCCTGGTGGGCTGCTGTCTATGGGGTCGCACAGAGTCGGACACGACTGAAGCGACTTAGCAGCAGCATATACACATACACACAAAATAAAGTACTAAGTAGCCTTAAAAAAAAGAATAAAATTCTGAAATAGGCTACAATACACATGAACCTTAAAAATATCATGCTAAACAGAAAGAGACTTATAGACATATAAAACAAACTTTCGGTTATGGAAAAGGAAAGTGAGGAGAGGGGGAGAATAAAGTAGGAGTATGGGATTAACAGATACAAACTACTATATAAAATAGATGAACAAGGATTCACTGTATCACACAGGGAACTATATTCAATATTTTGTAATAACCTGTAAAAGAAAAAGAATCTGAAGCTATATACCTGAAACTAACACAATATTGTAAATCAACAATAGTTTAATAAAAGACATTGTGCTGGCAGAAATAAAGAGAACAAATATATGGATACCAAGAAGGAAAGGGGAGATTAGGATTGACAGATACACACTATTGATACTATGTATAAAATAGACAACTAATGAGAACACACTGTATAGCACAGGGAACTCTACTTAATTCACTGTGTTGACCTGAATGGAAAAGAAGTCCAAAATGGAGGGGATACATGTATATGTATGGCTGATTCATTGTGCTGCACAGCAGAAACTAACAACATTGTAAAGCAACTCTACTCCAATAAAATTAATTTTAAAAGAAAAAAAGAATTGTGTTAAGAGAAATAAGCCAATCACAAAAGGACAAATATTGTATGACTCCACTGAGATGAGGTGCCTAGACTAGTCAAATTCATGGATCCAGAAAGTAAAATAGAAGTTACCAAGGACTGAGGGGAGAGAAGAATGGGAAATTGTTATTTAATGGGCACACAATTTCTGTGTGGGATGACGAAAAAGTTCTGAAGATGATTAACCATTACAAGCTGCACAACATTGCATAAACTGAGAATGTACTTAACGCCACTGAATTGTACACTTTAAAATAGGTAAAATGTTAAATTTTGTCTCTGTTTTACCACAATTAAAAATGAATTAATCCATAGAGAAAATCTCTGCCCATTCAAAATTAAATAGCAAAGTCTGAAAAGGGTCAGAGGACTATCTAGAATAAAATCTATTCATTTAGCCAAAAGGATAGAAGAAAAAAAGTTAGGCAACAAATGGTCAGCAAAAATTGGTAAATCTTCAGGAGACACAAACAAAGCTTTATAAAATAAAAAAAAGCAAAGAGCTTAAAAAAACTTTCAGAAAGAACTAAATACAATAATGTTTGTCAACTAGATATATGTTCACAGAGATATGTGCCAGGATAATCAAATAAATGTTTAAATTTTTAACTACCAAAATAGTGGGATAATGAAGCTAAAACACCCTGGTTTCACATGGATCTCAATGCAGAATAGAGTCTGAAAATTTTAATTACAGCCAAAGCCTATCCAAGGAAACTGCATTGACCTTGGGAAATTTCCCTCCTTTCCAAAGGTGTAACACAAAAATTTTAAAATGTAAGTCTGCCATAAAACTATCCATTAGAGACTAGCATATTTTAAATAAAATGAGCTGCACACCCTGCAATTGCAAAGCAAGGTCAGGGGATTGCAAATTATTCTGCAATTCTCTGTGTCTTCAATTGGAGCATTTTGGATTCTCCCAAACCTTTACCACATTAGGTAAATGGGGGCTGGGGAGTCATAACACTACTGGAATATTGGTTTATTTAAGAGGAGACTAGATTCAACCCCGGGATGTGCCATTAAGTTACTGGGTGACATTGGGCAAGTTACTTAGTGTCTCTAAGCACCAATTTTCTTTGTATAAAATAGAGACTGGACAAAATAACCTCTGAAGGCTCTTTAGCACACTATGAGTCACAGTTTTTCAGAATAAAGTTTTTTATTCAATTTATTTAAACTAAAAAAAAGACAAAAAAATAATGAGTCATATTTTGTTCCATCTTTTCTCTTGATGACATCTTTTCTCTTTTCCAAGTACATCAGCATCCAAATTAAAAGCTGCAGTGTTTCATAAACCTCTCATAAAAATGTTATTCATTCAATCCCTCTAAATGTACTCTTTTTATCTCCCAAAGATGACTAGAGAAACCTCTCTTCATTTTATTTATTTGTACACATCACTTCAGTCTGTAAAGGATTTGCAACTATCTAATTTCATTTGCTTCTAAAATATTTCAAAATTCTCTTGTATGAATACTGTGCATAATCTTAAGACTAAATCTTTTCCCCCTCAAAAAAATGCATGCTTAAAAGTGTTTACTTGTTTTACTTTTTCGATTGAAACAGGAAAGTGACATATGGATAAAGAAGGATGCTAAATGAATGCAGATTTCATACGGATGATTTCCAGCCAACTGCTGCCCTTTCTCTCCTGGCTTGATGGCTAATCACCAAAATACATTTGAGAGCTGTTCTCTTTTCTCATATATTTCATTTGAGCATGAGTTCATTTGTGTTTCAAGTTGTCCCATTTGGGAAAACCTAGATCCTGTCAACAACAGCTTGAGAACAGAATAAGGAGTAGAAAGGCAAGAAAGAAGTCTTAAAAATTAAAATAATCTTTCTTCAGTCTGCATACAGAAAGAAACTGACTCTCACTGTGCAGTCAGTCTATGTAAGGAAGATTCTATTCTTCTTTTGTATTAAGTAATCTAATCACTTAATAACATTAATTAGTCTTCAGTCAGGGATGCAACATCAAAACTCCACAGTTGACCTCCTTCTACCGGTTCAACCACAAACAGTGGCTAAGTTGTTAGTACTGTCCTGGTCTGACATGAGCCTAGCAGACCTTCCACATCTGGCCTTTTCTCAAAATAGGTAGAAATAGGGTTTTGCAAAATGTTAAAAACAGAAGACCCCAGCTTTTAATTATATAGGCATCTATATTTATATCAGCATCTATATTTTTTATGAAATTTCTTAAATTACTATTACAATACCATTTTCAATAATGAAGGCTGCAAAGCTAGATCTATGGAAATGCTATACGTGAACCAATCTGGGCTCGAACCAAAGCGGAACTCAAGTGCCAAAATAAATCCCACTAATTTGATTCATTCATTTATTCATCAAACACAGATTGAGCAACATCTTTTTGCAACTATTCTAGGCATTGTGGGGGATCTATAAAGCTTACAGAAACACATCCCATGGCAGAGTATAAAAAGCGCTTTTGGGGAGGCGTAAAGACAGTGTCCTGCTCCCCCTGAGAAAGTGAAAGTGTTAGTCACTTAGTCGTGTCTGACTCTTTGCGATCCCATGGACTGTAGCCCACCAGACTCCTCTGTCCATGGGATTCTCCAGGCAAGAATACTGGAGTGGGCTGCCATTCCCTTCTCCAGGAGATTTTCCTGACCCAAGGATTGAACACAGGTCTCCTGCATTGCAGGCAGATTCTTTACCATCTGAGGCTGAGAAGCCCATTACAAAAACTCTGATAACCTGAGAAACAGAGGTGAGGTCACAGCTTCCTTCAGACTCTAACAAGCCTGGGCATAGCAGACCTTCTGATACCTTTGACCCCAAGATGGACAACTGAGGACTTTGGCATTCTCCCAGAGTGCCGTCAATGTGGTTATATGGCTGGAGGGGAAAGCTGAGCTGACCTGGGACAGACAGAAACTCGGTATAGAGCTGTTCAGCCCTGGCCTCCCCTGGAATCCCAGAAGCTGAGAGAAATGAGATGTCTCAGGGAAGACATTACAAGAATACAAAAGAATAGAAAGGCAAGAAAGAAGCCCTCCAAATTAAATGTATCATTCCTCAGCCTAAATCAAGACAGGATAATCTGGCTCTCGAGAGCTCATTCCACCCAAAAAGCATAGAGAAGATGAAACACAAATTAACTCTGAACTAAAAGAAAGAGGAGTAAGACTCTCAGGGGTGGGAAAAGAGGAAGGAATATCAAAATGAGTCCAGAAAATCCTGGTTTGAACTGTGGGAAGATATACACATCAAAGGAAAAACAGAACAGCCCAAGCTGCTGCTGAGTGACCAAGAGATTAAATAGCCTAAGGAACTGATGACAGCAAGCGCAGCAGTGATGTCATTGAGCACACAGGATCACTCATTCCCAAAGACGAGAAAAAACTCAACTCAGTCTGAAGCCAAGTTTTTACTTTAGAACTCACAAGTTGCTCTCATAAAAAAAATTCTTCCCTAGTGTTTCTTCTCCAGCCAGATCACATGTGTGCCTCACAGACACAGGAGGAGAAAGGAGTCAACAAGTACGGAGTGGCTTGAAAATCTAGCTTTTAGAACTCCTAAGTATAGAAGTCTCACACTCAAGAGAGGAAGATTAAAAGAAGTTGGGAGAAAAAGGGCTTGCCAATTGTCTATCTAGGTTGGGAATAGAAAGAATACTGAAGTGCTGGAAGAGCACAGAGAAGCCAGAAGCAGAAGTCTCAATGTTGGGCAGAATTAACATTGGCAATGGAAGGCAGGGGCTTTCCAGGTGGCTCAGTGGTAAAGAATTCGCCTGCTAATGCAGGAGATAAAGGAGACACAGGTTTGATCCCTGGGTTGGGAAGATCCCCTGGAGGAGGACATGGGAACCCATTCCAGTATTCTTGCTTGAAAAATCCCATAGACAGAGAGGAGCCTGGCAAGCCACAATCCATGGGGTCACAAAGAGTTGCACACGATTGAGCACACACACATGCAACTACACAATGGAAGGAAAGGCTTTGAAATACCCTAAGACATAGTCTTAAAGTGAAAGGAGTCAGATGCCTCCCCCTCAACCCCCAAAATCTGCATTGCTCAGCTAGACACAGCAAATGGATCTGCGATCATCTTGTCTGGGAAAGCCATAATGGCAGTCTTCACAGGACATAATCACCTTACTGATGCTAGCTTTTTTGACTTTGCCACGTGGCATATGGGACCTTAGTTCCCTGACCAGGAATCAAACTTATATCCCCTTATATTGAAAGCGTGGGGTCTTCACCACTGAACCACCAGGAAGTCCCTACTGAAGCTAGCTTTGACCCAATTCCGTCGTCCCCTGGATTTCCAGTAAAATCATCTGAAACACTTGTCAAAACATAATTTTCAAAAAGCTAAAAACATGATTCTCATCCAAATATCAGATGAATGTGTGTCAAAGAGGTTATTCAATTTGTTAAATAATTAGGGAACCATTAAGATGGTAAAGCTCACTCAAAGACCATTTTCAGGATCTAGATTTTCGTAAGTATTTGGAACATTAGAACAAGATCACTAGGTTAAATACAAAACTGGCTAATGACCTAGAAGAGCAAAAAGTAATAATCTTTGTGGCTATCTTTTCTATTGGACAGAAATTATTTGCCAAATCTACATGTTAACATGAGACTTCAATGAATAATAATGGTTAGGATGAACAGAGTATATTTTTCTGCCTAAATACTCCTTGAGTAGATCTGCTAAACTATGTCCCTAGATGATGCTAAAATGACATATTATCCATCTTTTTGTCTTATTTCCAATTTTTAAGTAAGTTTTACTCAATGCTTCATTTTGTAGTAGAGAGTAGGTAAATCTCATTTACCACAGAAACTAGAGAAGCCTCCTCTCATCAATTTTTTCAAAGTGGAGTGTCCATAAAAAATATTGACCTTGGCCTTGACTGACTGGCAAGAGGAATGATGTGTGAGGAAAGAGAAGAAATTCCTGATATAAAACGTCACTCAGATGGCAGTGGGGAAGAACTAATCCCTGCTAACCTTAGCCATCTGCCAGCCTGCCAGACCTCACTGATTATGCAACATGTAAATCTGGAATTCAGAAGGGGAAGGTGTTTACCTTTCTCTCTAGGCTGATGAACCACTGAGTACAGTTCCCTTAAGATGGAACTACTACAGTTAGAAGTTCAAAGGCATCCTCTGCAGAAGCAGCACTTCTTGGGTTGATAAAAAATGAAGTAATCCCATTTGCAGTAACATAGAGGGACCTAGAGAGCAACATACTGAATGAAGTAAGTCAGACAGAGAAGGAGAAATATATAACATCCCTTATATATGGAATCTGAAAAGAAATGATACAAACAAACCTACTTACAAAACAGAAAGAGACTTACAGACTTAGAAAATTACCTGTGTTTGCCAGGGGGAAGGAATAGTTAGGGATTTTTGGAAGGTCGTGTACACAGTTCAGTTCAGTTGCTCAGCCACGTCCGACTCTGCGACCCCATGGACTGCAGAACGCCAGGCTTCCCTGTCCATCACCAACTCCCAGAGCTTATTCAAACTCATTATGTCCATTGAGTTGGTGATGCCATCCAACCTTCTCATCCTCTGTCATCCCCTTCTCCTCTCACCTTCAATCTTTCCCAGCATCAGGGTCTTTTCAAATGACTCAGTTGTTCGACTCAGGGGGCCAAAATATTGGAGTTTCAGCTTCAGCGTCAGTCACCAACGAATATTCAGGACTGATTTCCTTTAGGATTGACTGCTTGGATCTCCTTGCAGTCCAAGGAACTCTCAAGAGTCTTTTCCAACACCACAGTTCAAAAGCATCAATTCTTCAGCACTCAGCTTTCTTTATAGTCCAATTCTCACATCTATACATGACTACTGGAAAAACCATAGCTGTGACTAGACGGATCTTTGTTGGCAAAGTAATGTCTCTGCTTTTTAATATGCTGTCTAGGTTGGTCACAGCTTTTCTTCCAAGGAGCAAGCATCTTTTAATTTCATGGCTGTAATCACCATCTGCAGCGATTTTGGAGCCCACAAAAATAAAGTCTGTCACTGTTTCCATTGTTTCCCCATCTATTTGCCATGTAGTGATGGACCAAATTCCATGATCTTAGTTTTCTGAATGTTGAGTTTTAAGCCAACCTTTTCTCTACTCTTTCACTTTCAACAACAGGCTCTTTAGTTCTTCTTCACTTTCTGCCATAAAGGTTTTGTCCTCTGCATATCTGAGACCATTGATATTTCTCCCAGTGATCTTGATTCCAGCTTGTGCTTCATCCAGCCCAGTATTTCACATGATGTATTATGCATATATGTTAAATAAACAGGATGACAATACACAGCCTTGACGTACTCCTTTCCCAATTTGGAACCAGTCTGTTGCTCCATGTCCAGTTCTAACTGTTGTTTCTTGACCTGCATACAGATTTCTCAGGAGGCAGGTCAGGTGGTCTGATAGTCCCATCTCTTTAAGAATTTTCCACAGTTTGTTGTGATCCACACAGTCAAAGGCTTAGGCATAGTCAATAAAGCAGATGTTTTTCTGGAACTCTCTTGCTTTTTCGATGATCCAGCAGATATTGGCAATTTGATCTCTGGTTTCTCTGGCTTTTCTAAATCCAGCGTGAACGTATGGAAGTTCACGGTTCAGGTATTGTTGAAGCCTGGCTTGGGGAATTTTAAGCATTACTTTGCTAGTGTGTAAGATGAGTGAAATTGTGCAGTAGTTTGAACATTCTTTGGCATTGCCTTTCTTTGGGATTGGAATGAAAACTGACTTTTTCCAGTCTTGTGGCCACTGATGAGTTTTCCAAATTTGCTGGCATATGGAATACAGCACTTTCACAGCATCATCTTTCAGGATTTGAAATAGCTCAACTAGAATTCCATCACCTCTGCTAGCTTTGTTCATAGTGATGCTTCCTAAGGCCCACTTGACTTCACATTCCAGCAGGTCTGGCTCTAGGTGAGTGATCACACCATCATGGTTATCTGAGTCATGAAGATAGTTTTTGTATAGTTCTTCTGTGTATTCTTGCCACCTCTTCTTAATATCTTCTGCTTCTGTTAGGTCCATACCATTTCTGTCCTTTATTGAGCCCATCTTTGCATGAAATGTCCTCTTGGTATCTCTAATTTTCTTGAAGAGATCTCTAGTCTTTCCCATGTACACACTGCTATATTTAAAATGGATAATCAACAAAGACCTACTGTATAGCCAATGGAACTCTGCTCAATATTATGTGCCAGCCTGTATGGAAGGGAGTTTGGGGGGAAATGGATACATGCATATGTGCGGTTGAGTTCCTTCACTGTTCACCTTAAACCACCACAACATTGTTAATCAGCTATACCGCAAAACAAAATGCTTTTAATGTTAAACAAAATTAAAATTAAGGGAAAAAAAAACAAAAGAGGCCACCACAACTAGAGGTTAGCCCCTCAACACAAGTAGAAGAGAGCCCACGAAGCAGTGAATATCCAGCATAGGCAAGAACAAATAGATACACGAATTTTTTTTAATTATTTGAAAAATAAAAAGCTTCAAGTATCCCTGTAAGAGACCAAATGTTTGAAACAGTTGTATCTCCAGAAGATGTCTATCCAAGAAGATGCTCTCAACTCTCAATTCCACATAGAACCAGGAGTAATTAAACATCTCACCTAGAATGTACCCCAGAGAAAAGAATTCAGTATATTTCAGTGAATGTTCGCCAAAACCAAAACATTTCCCTCCTTGACTGTTGGCTTTCATACCCTCTTCTGCATATGACTTTTAAAGTATTTTCTGTTAAGGACAAACAAAGGGTCAGTAAAAGACATTTTCACAGAAAGGCATGGAGCTGTACCCTAGGAACAAGATTGAGACAGGCATGAAACTAAGTGGCCAGGGATACAGAACAGATTGATGATTCAAATTAATTTTATCAAAGGACTTGCCTTTCAAATTAATTTTACCAAAGGACTTGCCTGGTATCTATTCATTCCTGTACTGGGTTGCAGTGGTAGGATCTTGTGATCTCCTAAAAGTAAGAATCAAAACCACAGTGAGATACTACTTCATATCTACTAAGAGGGTTATACTCAAAAAAATAAAAAGCAACAAGCATGAAGAGAATGTAGAGAAATTGGAATCCTCATACATTGTTAGTGGGCATGTAAAATGGTGCAGTGGTGGAAAATAGGCGGTTTCTCAAAAAGTTAAACACAGAATAACCATAGCAATTCCACTCCTAGATATACACCCAAAAAGACGGAAAACAGGTATTCAAATACTTGTACACATATGTTCACAGTAGCATTGTTCACAATAGCTAAAAGATAGAAACAAGTATCTATCAGCTAATGAATGGATAGACAAATCATTGTACATACATACAATGAAAAGGAGTAGTATTCAGCCATAAAAAGGGACGCAGTATTGATACATGCTATGATGCTGATGAACTTCAAAAACATTTTGCCAAGTGAAAGAAGTCAGTCACAAAAGGTTACATGTATGATTCCATTTATATGCAATATCCATAAAATGTAAACCCATAGAGATAGAGAGCAGACTGATGGCTTCCAGGGACTAAGGGGAGGAAAGAACAGACAGTAACTACTCCATGGATGTAGGGTTTTATTTTCGGGCAAGGAAAATGTTTTGGAACTAGATAAAGGTATTGTTTGCAAAACATTATGAATGTGCTAAATACCACTGAACTATACAGCTGAAAATGATTAATTTTATGTTATTTGAATTTCACCTCAATTTTAAAAGGAGACAGGAAATATCAGCAATTATAATAATAGCACAGATTTCAAACAGTAAGGAAGTAAGGTTACACAATGGTCTTCAAAATGTGAAAATATCCAGAGTAAATTAGAGTTTGGACAGAAGAGGGAGCAAGAAACACACAGACATATAGAATTTACTTTTTTTATCATAATTTTTTTTAAATTCTGAAAATACATTGATTTTTTTTTCTAGTATCATGTCACTACTCTTCTCCTTGAATTGCAATATCTTCTAAAATTAGTAGAGAATTTTAAAAATGAATAAATACTTTAATACCGAGAAAGAAATATTGAGGACTCACATAATTTTCAGCATGAGGGGTTGACCTGAGAGATCATCCAGTCCAACTGCCCTTGTTTTACAAATGGGAAACACAGACTCAGAGAGACAACCTGCATGCCCCGCCCAAGGTCACACCACAGAGCTGGAGCTAGCAGCAGCCTGGGGTTGTTTGGGGACTGTGCTTTCCAGGATAGAAGCTCCAACTGTGTTCTCTGTGGTTTTATTTTTTTCTCTTGAATCACATATCTAAAATGTTTCCAGGCCTGTAGCAAATCACTGTCAGACACCCCTTCCTCAGCTTTTCAGCATTCACATCCAAGGAAAATTGGGTTAAAATTAACATCTCTAGCACAGCTTTACATGGTAAAGTCCCAAACATTCAGCCCAGCATGTGTCAGATGTTAGCAGAGCAAGCCAGCGTGCTGCGGCCTCACTCCCAGGAAGGGGAAGTGGGGGTTAAGAGACTGTATGTATGTGCCACCTACCTGTCAGCTATGGTCAACACATCTTTTGAGAATCAGTCCAAAGGGCCTGAACTCCTCTCCCAGATGCTGCCATCCAGACCATTCTTCCAGCCCTCGCCTTCCACACTAGAGGGCTGATTAAGCAGTTTCCCCAAACAAAGACCATTCTCTCCCAAGCCCAGCTGTCTAAATAAATTTTTGCATTTTTTTTTAACCCAACTGCATGCATGTCTTAGGATTTCTTTTGAACTTGCTGGTGTATTCCCTTCCTCCCCTTCCTACCCCAGTTACCAGGATGAGACACTTCCTTAATGGCCTCCACAAAAGCAGAATCTGCAGTGAACACCCAACATATATTCTGACTCAAGGTTATAATGCAGATAAGGAACAGTCACAGCAGGAACTAAACTTGAAAGCTCCCTACCCCGAGAGGGCAACCCCAAACTGGATACCAGCACCTCAAACATTACTATTTAATTTTGCTAACAGCGGCCATTTGTGTTCATTAAATTTTCAAATGTTTTGGGATTAAGAGTGGGCTCTGGAGTTATCCACGTGGTCTTAGTTAACTGTATATAACCTCCTTTGACTTCAGTTGGTTCATCTCTAAAATGACATAACAATGAGCATCTACCTCTTAAAGCAACTTTGAGAAGATAGAATGTTTGCAGTGCATCTATGAGTGCCTGGCTCATTCTAAGTGTTCAATAAATGTTATCTACTAATATCCTTCCCCAGAGAAGGCATGTTAATTACTCTTCAATCATGGAGAAGAGCCTATCCACAGCTAGGGGTAGACTATTGCTAATATTTAGGGCAACATATCTTCAGGAACGGCTCAAAGAAGAATCCAGGAGTCCCCAACATGTGATCTAATGCCTGATGATCTGAGGTGGAGCTGATATAGTAATAATAGAAATAAAGTGCACAATAAATATAATGCATTTAAATCATTCCAGAAACCATCCTCCCTCCCCTGGCCATGGAAAAATTGTCTTCCACAAAACTGGTCTCTGGTGCCCAAAAGGCTGGGGACTGGTGCATGAACCTGTCTATTCTGAACTTCCACAGGCTCTGAAAGGATTCCTGAGTTGGAGGGCCTGATCTATAGCCCTCTCCAGATCTTATTCCCTCTCCAACATGCCAGAACCCCTCTGCTTGTATACGTCTAGCAATAGGAAACTCCCCTCTTCGCCAGGCAGTTCATGCCTTTTTTGGCTCCTTACTGTTTCTATTTCTGTCCCCTGGGTCCATGCAGCAGAAAGTGCTTAGTCCTTCAAACATGTAAAATTATCATGTTTCTGAAAATCCCCATGTTCCTAAAGTGTTACCCCAGGGCCTGACTGATAGCCCCTCCACAGGAACTCCTGCTTGTCAATACACTTCAGAACCACCCAGATTCTAGAAGGGAGGCTGCCCAGCTCTAAGGCAGCCAGGCTGGAAAGAGGATTGTAAAGAAAGCAAGGGGAACAGGTCCTCTTTACCCTTCTACCCATGAAATAAGTGATGAAGTAATATATGAAAAATATTCAGCATGCAGTTTGACACATAATAGTCACTGAACACTCTGTTTCCTTTCTCCTCCCTTCCTAAAGTCATATGGAAAGCATAAATAAATAAGTTAGGTTCTGGGCTTCCCTTGTGGCTCAGCTGGTGAAGAATCTGTCCGCAATGTGGGAGACCTGGGTTTGATCCCTGGGTTGGGAAGAGCCCCTGGAGAAGTGAAAGGCTACCCACTCCAGTATTCTGGCCTAGAGAATTCCATGGACTATACCCATGGGGTCGCAAAGAGTCAGACACAATGGAGCAACTTTCACTTTCACTTCAAGTTGGGTTCTAACTACATTGCTGGAGACTCAGGAAGATCTAGTAGCTTGCCCTCAATTACAGAGCGGTTGAGCAAGGATATGAACTCAGGCCACCTGATGTAAAGTCCCTTGTGTTTTCCTCCGCACCAGACACGTCTTCCACAGCTCATCATAACATGCTTAAGGACTCAGCTGCAACACGAACTATTCACTCACATTGAGCCTGTAGTCGTTGACTTTGGGCTTCACCAAGCTACCATAGTCAATAAAAATATCCCTCTAGACCAGGGCTCCACAAAGTGTAACCTGTGGGCCAAATTTCACCACTGCTTGTTTTTGTAAATGTAGATTTTTTGGAAGATAGCCATGCCTATTTACTTTCATATAATGGCTGTTTTCACACTGCAATGGCAGAGTTGAATAGAAACTGTATGGTCTCCAAAATCTAAAATATTTATGAGGTAGCCCACTACAAAAAAAAAAGTTTGTCAACCCGTCTCTAGACCCACATTGTATTGGCAATAGCTCATTGTCCCATAGATAATCCTAAGACCATGAGTGAGAGGAACAATGAAATCACAATGCTTTGAAATAGTATTTCTCTCAGTGGATATTTCTTAAATACATGTCTACGTGTTGGCACTTTTTCCACATTAACCATAATCCACTTTTCTAGGATTGGCTATACAATCACAGAACTACTGTAACACCTGTTTCAATCTCTGTTTCATGTGACAATTTCTCAAGTTGCTGTAAGAGTAGCTTTGTGGATAGCAGTTTCCATTTTTCCAACTACCAGGCAGGTTGCCTCTTCCCCCGTGTGCGGTTTTGGTAGGACTTTCAATCAAGGTGCCCTACCCTCCTCTAACCAAAGATGGGCTTGAGACCCAAATGGCCCATTAGGACTCCTTTCCCAGAATTTCACACCTGTGATATCACAACTCATGGCCAGAAATTTAGTGAGAACTGATTTGTACCTGCAGCAGTGTTCTTCCAAGATTCCTGATTCCTGCTGCTCTGCAAATTGTCCTTTTCAAGCCTGGTGCTTCAGATGTAAGCTCCACTTTAAGCTAAGTTGACCAGATCAGTGTGTCACTTGTAACCAGTCCCAGGTGATATAATCAGTTCATAAAAACCTGCAGGGTAGGAGAATTTGTCTCTAAGGAATCATATTCCTTCTAAACAAAATAGAACTAGAGGAGAAAGGTCTTGGTTGAACCTATAAAACCTTAGAAGAGATTTTTAATTCAATTTTTGAATGCAGAAACATAATAAGGAGATTATGATCATCATGTCAGATTTTAAGTTAGTACTAATAGTCATCATATAGTGAATTCCTGATGCCCATGTAATCTTACTTCTCCAGGAGTAGTAGCTGATTTCTTTGTGACAACATGGTACCTTTAGTATTGAGCCTCAACAGTTACCTCCCCAAAGCGTCCACTTGGGGACATTTGCCAGTTTGTGATGATAAAATCTTGGGTGAGGATTTTTATTGTCTTTAACATGTAACTGACAAAATAACAAAACACAACTCACCACCTCTGATTCCTGACATTCACACCAGAGGGTGTTGGGGGATGCTAGGAACTAGGATGACCCAGGAGATCAGTGCAAACTGATCAATGCAGGGGTACCCACAGCCTCGGTCTCAACACCAAAAAGTCTGCCAGGCAGTGAGAAAGCAGTGGGTATCCAAAGGACAGAAAAATGAAAATTTCCTCTGGAAATTCAATTCCTGCATGAATTGAACTGTAGAAGGAGTCTGAAGATCATTTTGTTGTCGTTCAGTTGCTAAGTCGTGTCTGACTCTTTGCAACCCCGTGGACTACAACATGCCAGGCTTCCCTGTCTTCGCTATCTCCCAAAGTTTGCTGAAACTCATGTCCATTGAGATGGTGATGCCATCCAACCATCTATTCCTCTGTCACCCCCTTCTCCTTCTGCCCTCAATCTTTCCCAGCATCAGGGTCTTTTCCAATAAGTCAGCTTAAGACCATTTAATCCACTGACTATCTGAGGAAGGAATTCCCTTTCAAAAAAAAAATCCTGAAAATTGGGTGTCACTAGAGCTGTGGCACCCCACTCCACTTTCTTGCCTGGAAAATCCCATGGACGGAGGAGCCTGGAAGGCTGCAGTCCATGGGGTCGCTGAGGGTTGTATACAACTGAGGGACTTCACTTTCACTTTTCACTTTCACACATTGGAGAAGGAAATGGCAACCCACTCCAGTGTTCTTGCCTGGAGAATCCCAGGGATGGGGGAGCCTGGTGGGCTGCCGTCTATGGGGTCATACAGAGTCGGACACGACTGAAGTGACTTAGCAGCAGCAGTAGAGCTGTCCAGACTGCAAGGAGATCCAACCAGTCCATTCTGAAGGAGATCAGCCCTGGGATTCCTTTGGAAGGAATGATGCTAAAGCTGAAACTCCAGTACTTTGGCCACCTCATTCGAAGAGTTGGAAAAGACTCTGATGCTGGGAGGGATTGGGGGCAAGAGGAGAAGGGGGCGACAGAGGATGAGATGGCTGGATGTCATCACTGACTCAATGGACGTGAGTCTGAGTGAACTCCGGGAGTTGGTGATGGACAGGGAGGCCTGGCGTGCTGCGATTCATGGGGTCACAAAGAGTCGGACACGACTGATCGACTGAACTGAACTGAACTGAATGACGGTGAACTCATTGCCTGTAAGGCAGCTCACTTCATTTTTAGACAGCACAAATTGTTAGCAACTTCTAACAACTCTGATTTGAATAAAATCATAAAAAAACTACTCCTCCCTTTTTTCTGTGGTCATCCTTCATACCTACATTGATCATAGTTTTCATTGCCCAGTATACCTTCTCAACTCCTAACCCAGTACCACAAATGGTCCAAATCATTTTTCATGTGCCACGGATTAAGTTTTTACTTTCCTGCCTGTAGAGGTCAACCAGGCCCTGGCAGGAAAGATATGGCACACCCAAATTTAGTAACGTGTGGACAGATTAATGAAAGGACCATTTACAAAAGTGGGAGCAGAGGGTAGGGAAAGTGAAAGAGATTGTACAATACCCCAGGGTACTGAGGAAACACGGAAAACAGTTAACAGAACCTGGGTACGGAGCAAGCAAAGTAAAGAGGATTGCCTAGCAGGACCTGTGACCTTCAGCTTCAGATGCTAGCCTCACAGGAATGAGTTGGTAAAATAAACACTCTTCCCTACCTCTTCTCCTTGACTCTGGTCTCCTGCCAGAGCATTCCATTGGCCAAACATAATTGGAAACGAGGAAAAGGGAGTCCATCAGTGCACTTTATACGAGGTTAGACCCTTGGAACATAGAGCAGAGCAGTGAGAAGATCTGAGGAGCAAATGGAAAATATCACAGGACATCTCATGTCATGTCTACTCAGCATTTGTGTGTGTGTGTGTGTGTGTGTGTGTTAGTAGCTCAGTTGTGTCTGATTCTTTGCAACCCCATGGACTGTAGCCCACCAGGCTCCTCTGTCTATGGAATCCTCCAGGCAAAAATACTGGAGTGAGTAGCCATCCCCTTCTCCAGGGGATCTTCCTGACCCAGGGATGAAACCTGGGTCTCCTGCATTGTAGGTGGACTCTACCGTCTGGGCTACCAGGGAAGCCCACTCAGCATGTATACACTTTTTTAAAAAATATTTATGTATTTATTTGGCTTCATTGAGTCTTGGTTGTGGCACATGAGATCTTCATTGCCTCGTGTGGCATCTTTCATTGCAGGGCACAGACTCTCCAGTTGTAGCACGAAGGCATAGTTGCTCTGAGGCATGGGGGGTCCTAGTTCTCCCACCAGGAATCAAACCCATGTCCTCTGCATTGCAAGGCAGACTTTTAACCACTGAACCACCAGAGAAGTCCCATGCATTCACTTTTATTCTGGTAACAGCACCTCAGTTTTCTTCTGGGAACCCCTTCCCTCCCATTCTCCTGTCACATGATTTAAGCCCGTTTGATAGCATCTCTACCAGCAGGGGAGGTCCTGTAACTCAGGCCTGACCAGTCAGCACCACACCCCTCTAACCATGGTAACTGGCTCAGAAATAAACATGGAACTCATTTAAGGACAATGCAAAGCAAACTGCTGTTTTTCTGCAGGAGAGGCATGTTCTCCTTCCCCTTATATTGGAAGATATTAGCCTGGAAGCTGGGCCAGGTGTCCTTTGATCTCCCACAGCCAGGCGAGGCGCTGGTGGAGAAGCCGTTCAGTGAGGCCACAGCCCAGCTCATAGACGAGGAGGTGCGGCGGCTCATTGGCTCCGTGCAGGAGCGCACCCTAGACCTGCTCACGCGCTGCCGTGAGCAGGTGGACAAGGTGGGCAGGCGCCTGCTGGGGAAGGAAGTGCTGGAGTGGGCCAACATGGTGGAGCTGCTCAGGCCGCGACCGTTCATGGAGAATATCACCTACGAGGAGCTCGTGGAGGGCACGGGTGGCCTGGAGGAAGACACGGCCCTTCCTGAGGGTCTGCAGGGCTGGCGTGGGGGGCCCGCTGAAGGAGAGCCCAGCCTAGCGCCTCCGCCTGGAGAGCAGCCTCCGGGACCCCCAGGAAGCAAATTAAAGCACATGTAACCCGAAGCAATGGCACCCCACTCCAGTACTCTTGCCTGGAAAATCCCACGGACAGAGGAGCCTGCTGGGCGGCAGTCCATGGGGTCGCTAAGAGTCGGACACGACTGAGCGACTTCACTTTCACTTTTCACTTTCACACATTGGAGAAGGAAATGGCAACCCACTCCAGTGTTCTTGCCTGGAGAATTCCAGGGATGGGGGAGCCTGGTGGGCTGCCGTCTATGGGGTCACACAGAGTTGGACACGACTAGAGTCAGACGCTAGAGTCAGAAGCGACTTAGCAGCAGCAGCCTGGAGCTACTGGAAGCCACACGGCCCCCAAAGGGAAGAACCTGGATAAAGAGAAAGTCAACTCAGAGGAAGGCAGAGCCAAGAGAGAGAAAGACTCGTTCCTAACAATATTGTTTTGAGTTCTATATTCAATTGTGCCTGAATCTACCCTGTCTGCTGCTGCCGCTGCTAAGTCGTTTCAGTCGTGTCCGACTCTGTGCGACCCCATAGACGGCAGCCCACCAGGCTCCCCCATCCCTGGGATTCTCCAGGCAAGAACCCTGTCTATTCCATTCCGAAATTTAAATGATATTGAAGGGAGTCTCCTGGTGGTCCTGTGGTTAGGAATCTGTCTTGTAATGCAGGGGATGTGAGTTCAGTCCCTAGTTTGGGAATGGAGATCCCATGTGTGCAGAGCAACTGGGCCCATGGGCCACACTGGAGAGTCTGCATTCCCCAGCACAAGACCTCACATGGTGCACCAACGATCCCGCATGCCACAAATGGGACCCAAGGTAGCCAAATAAATAAATAGACAAATATTAAATATAATAATAATAAATTATATTGAAAAGACAAGATCCTGTAGTCTAAAGAAGGTGGTTCCATTACCTTCTAGCTAGGCAACATTGGCAAAACACTTCACTTTGTGATCTTCAAGTTCCTTGACTTTATTTTTTTTTAATTTTATTTTTAAACTTTACAATATTGTATTGGTTTTGCCAAATATCGAAATGAATCCGCCACAGGTATACACGTGTCCCCCATCCTGAACCTTCCTCCCTCTTCCCTCCCCATACCATCCCTCTGGGTCGTCCCAGTACACCAGCCCCAAGCATCCAGTATCGTGCATCGAACCTGGACTGGCGACTCATTTCATATATGATATTATACATATTTCAATGCCATTCTCCCAAATCATCCCACCCTCTCCCTCTCCCACAGAGTCCAAAAGACTGTTCTATACATCAGTGTCTCTTCTGCTGTCTCGTATACAGGGTTATTGTTACCATCTTTCTAAATTCCAAGGTTCCTTGACTTTAAAACAGGAAATTATAATGCCCTGCCACCCTCTTAGGCTTATTATGAGTACCAAACAAGATCACAGATGTAAAGGTCCCTTGTGAACTGCAAGGCATTGTGTAAATATCACAGATTCTCGTCCAGGTCATCCCCACCTTCAGATGCACCACCCTCGGGACATTGGTAACGCAGTGTTCCAGTCAGGGGCACACAACATTCTAAAATTACTTCCCAGGCTGAGTAATGACATATTGGAAAGCAGCTGTTAAGAGCAATGGCAATCTCTACATTGCCAAATGGAAAAAAAGAAAGAAAGAAAGAAATTGACAAAATTGGCTTTATTTTAAAGAGACAGACTGGAATCAGCAACTAAGAAACAGAATCATGAGAAAAATTCTACTGAATTAAAAACTATGTCTGAAACAATGTCAGAACAGAAGAAGACAGAAACAGGCAAAAGTGAAGAAAAATGGTCCATGCTCTGGGGCACTGTGATTCAAACTGCAACAGTCACAGCTGGGAAGCAACAGAGTCAAAATCAAAAACCACAGAACAGACAAGACAGAGTGCTTCCCTGAGGACAGAGAACTGTTGAAAGGGAAAGCCCATAGGTGACCACCATAAAATACTGGGAAAGAATAAAGGCAGAGGCCAGCCAGTGGGGCAGTAAACCCAAGCTCAGAAAAACAGAAAGATATCAAAGGTCTCACGGCTGAAGCCAGCATGATGGTGAGCATAGAATCTGAGGGCTCTTCACCCAGTGGCTAAACCCCATGTGGAAATTTCAAAACTGGAATGGGAAAAACTTGAAGCACAGCTAGGAAAATGTCTTACCGCAGAGGTTAAAGAAAAAAACACATCTGCAAAATGTTTCAGTGTGCTCCTCAGTAGCTCACCTCACAAACACCAGGCTTGGATAAAGTGCTTGGCTGCGTGCTGGTCCAGCAATTTGATTCTATTGCAGACTAAAATTAAAGAGCAGAGGAAAAACTGATCATCAACATGCCAAGCGCACCATAGTTTACCAATGGACTGAAAACTGAAAGAGGGGCTAAGTCCAAATGAAAGTAAAATCTCTCTCGTCCAACTGAAGAAACAAAGTGCTCCAAAGAAGTGTATTTCAAAAATGACTTTTAGCATCAAGCCAAGGACTGTGTTAAGTTTTATGTGGGTTTTCCAGGTGGCGCTATTGGTAAAGAATCTGCCGCCTAGTGCAGGAGACATAAAAGATGTAGGTTTGATCCCTAGGTTGGGAAGATCCCCTTGAAAAGGGAACGGTAACCCACTGCCGTATTCTTGCCTGGAGAATTCCATGGACAGAGGAGACAGAAGCAACATATCCTTCCCCTATCCTCAACGCACCCCCAGTCAAATAACAATCCCATTGAGAAGGAAAATCTCACTAGACCAAGACAGAACATAGGATGGAATACAGCAGCTGGAACAAACCAGACTTATGTAGCTGTAAAGCAGGTGTCTGCTCAATGAAAGTCCCCTCCCCACCACCCCCACCAAAAAAAAAAAAACAGACTCACATCACCATTTTCTTCCCTCGTTTAGGAGGAAATGAATAAATCAACTGGAAAAGATTTGTTGGTACTTTCCTCCCTGTCCCAATCATCCCTCCCCAAACCCAGCATCATCCTGCCCCTTCCACATCCACACTGTACTTCGAATCCTTCTTTCCTTGATTCCTGTTACTACTACCCTTGTCTTGGCCGCTGTCTTCTCTTGCCTGGACTGCCCAGATTATCTGCTTATTCCCATTCTCTCTGCCTTATAATCAGTCTTCTGCTCATGTAAACTAGATCAAAACCCTTCCATGGCTGCCAAGACTACAATGAAATATCAACTCTTCCAAGACCCTGTACCTTCCAGCTTCTGACCACTCCTTTAGCTCATTTCATGGGACTCTCCACCTCACTCCATCCAGCCTCAATGACTGCTCCATTCTGTGAATGCGCCACACTTTTTGCCACCAAAATATTTTAGTATATACTTTTCTCTGTGATGCTGTTTGTTCCCTCCCACTCTTTACCTAACACTTCTTCACCATGAAGTCTCAATTTAAAAGTTTTTCCTGGGAATTCCCCGGCAGTCCAGTGGCTAAGATTCCACACTTTCACTGCACAGGGCCCAAGTTCAATCCCTTGTCAGGGAACTAAGATCCCCAAAGTTGCATGCTGTGGGCAAAAATCAAACAAGTTCCTTCCCTCAGAGAAGTCCTTCTAAGCTCCCACCAAAAATTAGGCCTCAGAGCACCCTGTACTTTTCTTTACCATAGTTGGTAATTACACATATTTATTCTGTCTCTGACTCCTCACAATACTAAAGAGCTGGGAACTTCTCTGCTTGCTCCCTACTGTACACCCAGCTCCTAGATTAGATCCTGGCGCCCAGAAGGGGATCAGAAAATACTTGCTGAATGAAAAAATATCCTCTGCACTAACATGGTGTACAAAAGTAGAAATTATGTCCTCTTTATTCAAAGTGCATCCAATCTAAAATACACAAAACAAAAAAAATAAATAAAATACACAAAACAAACAGAAGCAGAATAAAATAGAAGAAAATCACATGTAGGACAGACTATATGGAAAGTGCCATAGAGGTACATAGGCAGTCCACATAAGTTACAAAACAGAAAACATTAAGAAATTTCTATCTTCAGGGGAACCCCCCGCCATGGAGTCACTAGTAATCACTACTTGCTACAAAGGCAGAACCAAAAATAAAATAAATTAATTAAAAAAATAAAATAAAATCCACCTACCTGTCCATAAACAGAAACCAAAGAATCTCTGCTTAATAACCTAGGATTGCAACCAGGGAAAAGTGAAAATGTTAGTTGCTCAGTCATGTTCAGCTCTTTGTGACCCAATGGACTTTAGCCCACCAGGCTCCTGCATCCATGGGATTTCCCAGGCCAGAATACTAGAGTGGGTTGCCATGCCCTTCTCCAGAAGATCTTCCCCACCCGGGGATCGAACCTGCGTCTCTTGCATTGCAGGCAGATTCTTTACTGTCTGAGGCACCAGGAAACCAACCGATAGCTAACTGCATCAGCAGCACCAAAACTATGCTGACTGCCTGTGTAGTCCCCAAATTCGCATCATTGGAGAAGTACAGAAATACAGAAGAAAAAACTAACCCCAAAACTGGTTCCACTTGAAGACATAGTGTTGGAAAGCATCACACCTACACTTAAAAAAGGAACAAGCTAAAGAAACTGCAAATTAACAATTTTTCATGAAATCAGAAAACTGAGGTCACAGAGCCAATAACCAACACAGAATCTGAAGAAAGACAGACATCCACAAGGAAGAAACAGGACCCAGGCCTTTAACTAGGACAAACACGTGACACCTCAGAAGCCACTGAAAAGAATTTAGTTAGAAATGTTTAACAAATTACTGAAGGCCAAACATAGGCTCACTAAGGGCTGCAGTAATAGAAGTTGGGTGAAGGGTGTATGGGAGCTTCCTGTACTATCTTTGCAACTCTTCTTTAAGTCCAAAACTATTTACAACAAAAATAACTGGGGACTCATGAGTACTACTGAACGTGGACAGAGGCAAACTGAAAACATGTTTCCTGGGACGTCTCCCACCCCAGGCATGCATGGAACTCTTCAAAAGAAACAATGTCCATGAAGATGACCTCACTCACCAAGAATATGGAGAAGAAAAAAAAAAAAACAGAACTCTAATGACAAACTCAGTCCACAGACCCAACAAACAGAAGTTTTCACCCCTGAAAAAGTATGTACACATTTATTTTGCATTTCTAGAAATTAGAATTGAGGTTCCCTTCACATTAATGAAAATAAATGCAGACAGAAGGTATGGGATGCATGGACACAAAAAAACAGAAAACCCATTGGTAAATTTAAGCAAGAATTGACTATAAAAATAATGAGGATGGGGGCACAAGGTATATGAGAACTCCAAGTACTTTCCACTCAATTTTGCCATGAACTTAAAACTGCTTTTTAAAAAAGTTTACTTTTTAAAAAATAAATACATGATGATAACTTTTTTGTATGGAAAACAAAACGGAATTAAAATACTAGATAAAAATAGCACAGAAGATGGAAAAGCTACTCAAAGCAGACCATGGAAGAAATATTTACAGGAAGTTAAAGAATTCTAAAATCATTAATCTTATTCAGGAGGAAAACAGAAATATTAATTTACTTTCAGTTCAGTTCAGTCCCTCAGTCGTGTCTGACTCTTTGCGACCCCATGAATCGCAGCACGCCAGGCCTCCCTGTCCATCACCAACTCCCAGAGTTCACTCAGAGTCATGTCCATCGAGTCAGTGATGCCATCCAGCCATCTCATCCTCTGTCGTCCCCTTCTCCTCCTGCCCTCAATCCCTCCCAGCATCAGAGTCTTTTCCAATGAATCAAATCTTCGCATGAGGTGGCCAAAGTACTGGAATTTCAGCTTTAGCATCATTCCTTCCAAAGAAATCCCAGGGCTGATCTCCTTCAGAATGGACTGGTTAGATCTCTTTGCAGTCCAAGGGACTCTCAAGAGTCTTCTCCAACACCACAGTTCAAAAGCATCAATTCTTCAGCACTCAGCGTTCTTCACAGTCCAACTCTCACATCCATCCATGACCACAGGAAAAACCATAGCCTTGACTAGACGAACCTTTATTGGCAAAGTAATGTCTCTGCTTTTCAATATGCTATCTAGGTTGGTCATAACTTTTCTTCCAAGGAGTAAGCGTCTTTTAATTTCATGGCTGCAATCACCATCTGCAGTGATTTTGGAGCCCAAAAATTTACTTTAGACATTGTTAAAAAATAAATATGTGACTAACTGCTTCCTTTTAAAAATCAGCTTCAAGATGACAACACACACACTGATACAAATGGAAGAATTTCCGCTGGAAAAAACCTTAAAACGGAGCAACTTTTATACATGGGGCAAAGCAGAAGTCCACAGGAAGCAGGTGGGAAAGGTTGGGACACAGCCCCACTCCCCTCCCCGCATCC
This sequence comes from Bos indicus x Bos taurus, assembly GCF_003369695.1. NCBI lineage: Eukaryota > Metazoa > Chordata > Mammalia > Artiodactyla > Bovidae > Bos > Bos indicus x Bos taurus. Next base: position 19,783,813 of record NC_040103.1, on the reverse strand, counting down.
CGCATTCGGCAGGAGACCCTCAGTCAGAAGGAAACAGCACCCAGAACACCTATGAGGAGTAAAGGATTTGAACGAACCCCACACAAGGTACCCCAACCTTTAAGAACTGCAGCTGAAAGATGAACCCCCAAAATGTCTAGCTTTGAAAATCAATTGGGGCTCACATGCCAAAGACCCAGAAGACTGCAGGGACCTGAACAAACCAGGGTTTCCCCGACCCTGGCCCCAGCGCGAAGCACCCAGGGGCACCCAGACTTTGTGTGGAGGAGGCTCCTCTGCTTGTCCCGGAACCTCAGCCTGAGGGGCAGGCCTCTGATTTGACATACATTCGGGTCTTACTGGAGTGCTCTCTGCCAGGGGAGACTGGCGGCCAGATCTCGGTACCTGCTCTCCGCCTCGCCTCAGCCGGGCACCGTGTTAGCGCCTCAGGATGTCCGCCGTCTCCCGGAAGCGAGCTCTTCACGCCTCCAGCTGTCCGGGTCGGTCTTCACAGCTGCCGCCAAATGAAATCCGTTGATCACCTGGCTCTGTGGGCAATTGCCCGCTGGCCAAAAGCGCCAAAGCTTAGGAAGGTTGGAAACATGCCATCTCTCAGAGTTCGTAATGGTGGACTCTGAAGAAAACTTAAGATTCCAGAACTCAGGTTTCCAGAAGTAAATGCTGTCTTCTTGTATTCGTCAGTTTGAGTGAAAAGCCTTGAAATGGGCATTTTCTTTAAGTCTGCAATTCCTATCTTGGAGTGACTCATTTACCTCAAGAGAATAATCTCAGGCATTTACAAATATTTAGCTACGAAACAGTCCTGACAGTTTAGAAGCAGGATTAAAGATGATTTTTTTCTCAGCTTTTGCTGATCCACATGTTCTATAAAAAGATAAATTACTTTGGTTTTTTTTTTATATTTATTTTTATTTATTTGGCTGCAAGGGGTCTTAGTTATAGCATGTGGATCTAGTTCCCTGACCAGTAATTGAACTCCAGCCCCCTGCACTGTAAGTACAGACTGTTAGCCACTGGACCACCAAGGAAGTCCCATTTTCATATTTTAAAAAGAGGTTTTTAATATTGGAAAGGAACTTAAGATGTTTAATATCCTTTCATGGTCTAGCATCATGTGACTTTATGGTAGGCAAATACTGGATTTTAAGGTACATTAAGTCTCAAGCTCAAGAAGTCTGTTTACAAGCCTGTTGAAAACATTAGAGATTAACATTTTTAAAGCTATTAGATTTTATAGTCATGATTATCCTGTCTTGTCTGTGTTGATGACAAAAACACAGACAAATTGCTGATGATGTTCCATCCTACCCCCAGCCTGTTTTTTGCTTTGCAAACTTTCCTTCATCTTTCAAGTTCCACTCCCTGGTCCCCTGGTCTGGACTTCCACAAAACAGGAGGCACATCTGAATCTTAACCTTAAATCTTAAAGTAACCTAATATGTTACTTTACCTGATTCCCAATTAAACTAAAAGATCCTTGAGGGCAGAGGCTAGTTCTATTTTTTTCCTCTTTTTTTTATTGATGTATAGTACACATTTCAGGTGTGCTGCTGCTAAGTCATTTCAGTTGTGTCCGACTCTGTGCGACCCCATAGACGGCAGCCCACCAGGCTCCGCCGTCCCTGGGATTCTCCAGGCAAGAACACTGGAGTGGGTTGCCATTTCCTTCTCCAATGCATGAAAAAGAAAAGTGAAAGTGAAGTCGCTCAGCTGTGTCCGACTCTTAGCGACCCCACGGACTGCAGCCAATCAGGCTCCTCCGTCCATGGATTTTCCAGGCAAGAGTACTGGAGTGGGATGCCATTGCCTTCTCCGATTTCAGGTGTACAATATAATAATTCACTATTTTTAAAGATTATAATTCATATATTGTTATGGGAAAATATTGGCTATATTCTCTGTGCTGTACCATATATCCTCATAGTTTGTAACTCTTAATCCTCTACCCCTAACTTATCCTTATCTGGGAATCTGTTTCATTTTTTAAATTCCACACATAAGTGATATTATACAGTTATTTGTCTTTCACTGTCCAACTTATTTCACTAAGCAAATTACCCTCCAAGTCCATCTGTGTTGTTGCAAATGGCAAAATTGCATTCTTTTTATAGCTAACTAGTATTCCATTGTATATATGTATCACATCTTCCTTATCCACTCATCTGTTAATGGACATTTAGGCTGCTCCCTATCTTGGCTATTGTAAATAATGCTTCTATGAACATTAGGAAGCATGTATCATTTCAAATTAATGTTTTTGTTTTCTTCAGATATATAACCGGGGATGGAATTGCTGGATCATATGGTAGTTCTGGGCTCCCCAGGTGGCTCAATGGTAAAGAATCTACCTGCCACTGCAAGAGACACCAGAGACTTGAGTTCAATCCCTGGGTGGGAAAGATCACCTGGAGGAGGAAATGGCAAGCCACTCCAGTATTCTTGCTGGGAAAATCCCCTGGACAGAAGAGCCCGAAGGGCTACAGTCCGTGGAGTTGCAAAAGAGTCAGACATGACAGCATGCACACGAGCACACACAGTACTTCTATTTTTAGTTTTTTGAGACACTGCCATACTGTTTCCACAGTGGCTGCACCAATTTACATTCCCACCAACTGTGTACAAGAATTTCCATCTCTCCACATCCTCTCCAGCATTTGTTATTTGTGTTCTTTTTGATGATAGCCATTCTGATAAGTGTGAGGTGATACCTCATTTTCGTTTTGATTTGCATTTAGCAATTTTGAGCATCTTTTCATGTGCCCGTTAGCCATCTGTATGTCTTTAGAAAAATGGATATTCAGTCTTCTGCCCATTTCTTAGTTGGGTTGTTTGTTTTTTGATGTTGAGTTGTATGAGTGGTTTATGTATTTTGAAGATTAACCACTTATTGGTTGTATCACTTGCAAATATTTTCTTGCATTCAATAGGTTGCCTTCTCATTTTGATGATGGTTTCTTTTGCTGTGCAAAGGCTTTTAAGGGTTAACTAGACCCCATTTGTTAATTTTTGCTTTTGTTTCCTTTGCTTTAGGAGACAGATCCAAAGAAAACAGTACTACAATTTATGCAGAGGGTAAGTCTTAATAGACTTTTTATTCCCAGGCACTAGCACAGCTTGAGAAGGCAATGGCACCCACTCCAGTACTCTTGCCTGGAAAATCCCATGGATGGAGGAGCCTGGTGGGCTACAGTCCATGGGGTCGCTAAGAGTCGGACACGACTGAGCGACTTCACTTTCACTTTTCACTTTCACGCATTGGAGAAGGAAATGGCAACCCACTCCAGTGTTCTTGCCTGGAGAATCCCAGGGACGGGGGAGCCTGGTGGGCTGCCGTCTATGGGGTCGCACAGAGTCGGACACGACTGAAGCAACTTAGCAGCGGCAGCACAGCTTGTTTGTGAATGAAAAGGAATTAGACACTCATTATGAATCAACAGAAGGTAACTCTGTTTCTTAATAAGACCTGGCACCCCATGTCAGTGTGGATTTTTTCCCCACACCAAGCAGCTCCCCAGCACCAGCTGGGTGTCCTACAGTTTAATGCAATCCTAACACTAGCTACTGGGAGATAACATCAGATTCCTCATATTAAGTGCTCAGTCCTACAAGACTGCCACCACCACCACCCTACTTTAGATGCAAGTTCAGATTGTCGCCTGTGCTTCTGACCAGCTGGCTATCATCTGGATATTCCAGTAACCCCCTAAGTTCAGTTAATTTGCTAGAACAGCTCACAGAATTCAGAGAAATGTTTTACTTACTAGATTACCAATTTATTATAAAGGGGGGACTAGCCAGATGGAAGAGATACATAGATGGGGCAAGGTGCATGGGAAGGACACGGAGCTTCCATGCCCTCTCCAACCAAGCACATGGTTCTCCCCAGAGCTCCCCATGTTCACCAACTCAAAAGCACACCAAACTCCACTCTTTTGGGGGTTTCCCCAAAGCTCCCCATGTTCACCAACTCAAAAGCACACCAAACTCCACTCTTTTGGGGGTTTTTGGTGGCTTCATTACATCTTCATGATTGATTAAGTCATTGAAAATTGATGACTGAACTCAATCTCCAGACCCTTTCTCCTCTCAGGAGAAAGTCATGTCTGACTCTTTTCGACGCCACGGAGTGCAGCATGCCAGGCTTCCCTGTCCATCACCAACTCCCTTAGCTTTCTCAAACTCATGTCCATGTCCACGAGTTAAATAAGCAGGGTGACAATATACAGGCTTGACGTACTCCTTTCCCAGTTTGGAACCAGTCCATTGTTCCATGTCCAGTTCTAATTGTTGCTTCTTGACCTGCATACGGATTTCTCAGGAGGCAAGTAAAGTGGTCGCATATGCCCATCTCTCTAAGAATTTTCCACAATTTCTCATGATCCACACAGTCAAAGGCTTTGGCATAGTCAATAAAGCAGAAATAAATGTTTTTCTGGAACTCTGTTGCTTTTTTGATGATCCAGAGGATGTTGGCAATTTGATCTCTGGTTCCTCTGCCTTTTCTAAAACCAGCTTGAACATCTGGAAGTTCACGATTCAGGTACTATTGAAACTTGGCTTGAAGAATTTTGAGCCTTACTTTGCTAGTGTGTGAGATGAGTGCAGTGGTGCAGTAGTTTGAACATTCTTTGGCATTGCCTTTCTTTGGGATTGGAACAAAAACTGACCTTTTCCAGTCCTGTGGCCACTGCTGAGTTTTCCAAATTTGCTGGCATATGGACTGCAGCACTTTCACAGCATCATCTTTTAGGATTTGATATAGCTCAACTGGGATTCCATTATCTCCACTAGCTTTGTTCATAGTGATGCTTCCTAAGGCCCACTTGACTTCGCATTCCAGAATGTCTGGCTCTAGGTGGGTGATCACACCATCATGATTATCTGGGTCATGAAGATCGTTTTTGTACAGTTCTTCTGTGTATCCTTACCACCTCTTCTTAATACCTTCTGCTTCTGTTAGGTCCATACCGTTTCTGTTCTTAATTGTGCCCATCTTTGCATGAAATGTTCCCTTGGTATCTCTAATTTTCTTGAAGAGATCTCTAGTCTTTCCCATTCTATTGTTTTCCTCTATTTCTTTGCATCAATCACTGAGGAAGGCCTTCCTATCTCTCCTTGCTATTCTTTGGAACTTTGCATTCAGATGCTTATATCTTTCCTTTTCTCCTTTGCCCTTCACTTCTCTTCTTTTCACAGCTATTTGTAAGGCCTCCCCAGACAGCCATTTTGCCTTTTTGCATTTCTTTTTCTTGGGGATGGTCTTGATTACTGCCTCCTGTACAATGTCACAAACCTCCATCCATAGTTCTTCAGGCACTCTATCAGATCTAATCCCTTGAATCTATTTGTCACTTCCATTGTATAATTGTAAGGGATTTTATTTAGGTAAAACCTGAATGGCCTAGTGGTTTTCCCTACTTTGTTCAGTCTAAGTATGAATTTGGCAATAAGCAGTTCATTATCTGAGCCACAGTCAGCTCCCGGTCTTTTTTTTGCTGACTGTATAGAGCTTCTCCATCTTTGGCTGCAAAGAATATAATCAATCTGACTTCAGTATTGACCACCTGGTGATGTCCATGTGTAGAGTCTTCTCCTGTGTTGTTGGAAGAGGGTGTTTGCTATAACCAGTGTGTTCTCTTTGCACAACTCTGTTAGCCTTTACCCTGCTTCATTTTGTACTCCAAGGCCAAATTTGCCTGTTACTCCACATATCGCTTGACTTCCTACTTTTGCATTCCAGTACCCTATGTTGAAAAGGACATCTTTTTTGGATGTTAGTTCTAGAAGATCTTGTAGGTCTTCATAGAACTGTTCAACCTCAGCTTCTTCAGAATTAGTGGTTGGGGCATAGACTTGGTTTACTGTGATATTGATTGGTTTGCCTTAGAAACAACAGAGATCATTCTGTTGTTTTTGAGATTACACCCAAGTACTGCATTTGGGACTCTTTTGCTGACTATGAGGGCTACTCCATTTCTTCTAAGGGATTCTTGCCCACAGTAGTAGATATAATGGTCACTAATACAACAAAAAAGACACCTCACTAACACAACAAAAGACACCTTTATTGCTCTCTGCACAGGAAATTCCAAGGGTTTTAAGATTCCTGTGCCAGGTTTCCCTGGTGGCTCATTGGTAAAGAATCCGCCTGCCAAGCAGGAGATGTGGGTTTGATCCCTGGGTCAGGAAGATCCCCTGGGTAAGGAAATGGCAACCCACTCCAGTACTCTTGCCTAGGAAATCCCATGGACAGACAAGACTGGCGGGAAACAGTCCATGCAAAAGAGTCAGACTTGACTTAGCAACTAAACAAGTGTCAGGTTTGGGACATGACTAAATAAATATCTATTATAAATAACATTATCACAGTAGTCAGTCAGTTCAGTCGCTCAGTCGTGTCTGATTCTTTGTGACCCGATGAACCGCAGCACACCAGGCCTCCCTGTCCATCACCAATTCCCAGAGTTTACCCAAACTCATGTCCATTGAGTCAGGGATGCCATCCAGCCATCTCATCCTCTGTCATCTCCTTCTCCTCCTGCCCTCAATCTTTCCCATCATAAGGGTCTTCTGAAATGAGTCAGCTCTTCACATTAGGTGGCCAAAGTATTGGAGTTTCAGCTTCAACATCAGTCCTTCCAGTGAACACCCAGGACAGATCTCCTTTAGGATGGACTGGTTGGATCTCCTTGCAGCCCAAGGGACTCTCAAGACTCCTCCAACACCACAGTTCAAAAGCATCAATTCTTTGGGGCTCAGCTTTCTTTATAGTCCAACTCTCACATCCATACATAACCACTAGAAAAACCATAGCCTGACTAGACAGACCTTTGTTGACAAAGTAATGTCTCTGCTTTTTAATATGCTATCTAGTTTGGTCATAACTTTCCTTCCAAGGAGTAAGCGTCTTTTAATTTCATGGCTGCAATCATCATCTGCAGTGATTTTGGAGCCCCAAAAAATAAAGTCAGCCACTGTTTCCACTGTTTCCCCAGCAATTTGCCATGAAGTGATGGGATCAGATGCCATGATCTTCGTTTTCTGAATGTTGAGCTTTAAGCCAACTTTTTCACTCTCCTGTTTCACTTTCATCAAGAAGTGATGAAAGAACTAAAGAACAAGCTCTTTAGTTCTTCTTCACTTTCTGCCATAAAGGTTTTGTCCTCTGCATATCTGAGGTTATTGATATTTCTCCCAGCAATCTTGATTCCAGCTTGTGCTTCTTCCAGCCCAGCGTTTCTCATGATGTACTCTGCATATAAGTTAAATAAGCAGGGTGATAATATACAGCCTTGACATACCCCTTTTCCTATTTGGAACCAGTGTGTTGTTCCATGTCCAGTTCTAACTGTTGCTTCCTGACCTGCATACAGATTTCTCAAGAGGCAGGTCAGGTGGTCTGGTATTCCCATCTCTTTCAGAATTTTCCACAGTTTGTCATGATCCACACAGTCAAAGGCTTTGGCATAGTCAATAAAGCAGAAATAGATGTTTTTCTGGAACTCTCTTGCTTTTTCCATGATCCAGCGGATGTTGACAATTTGATCTCTGGTTCCTCTGCCTTTTCTAAAACCAGCTTGAACATCTGGAAGCTCACAGTTCACGTATTGCTGAAGCCTGGCTTGGAGAATTTTGAGCATTACTTTACTAGCGTGTGACATGAATGCAGTTGTGCAGTAGTTTGAGCATTCTTTGGCATTGCCTTTCTTTGGGGTTGGAATGAAAACTGACCTTTTCCAGTCCTGTGGCCACTGCTGAGTTTTCCAGATTTGCTAGCATATTGAGTGCAGCACTTTCACAGCATCATCTTTCAGGATTTGAAATAGCTCAACTGGAATTCCATCACCTCCACTAGCTTTGTTCATAGTGATGTTTCCTAAGGACCACTTGACTTCACATTCCAAGATGTCTGGCTCTAGGTAAATGATCACACCATCATGATTATCTGGTTCATAAAGATCTTTTTTGTACAGTTCTTCTGTGTATACTTGCCACCTCTTCTTAATATCTTCTGCTTCTGTTAGGTCCATACCATTTCTGTCCTTTATTGAGCCCATCTTTGCATGAAATGTTCCCTTGGTATCTCTAATTTTCTTGAAGAGATCTCTAGTCTTTCCCATTCTATTGTTTTCCTCTATTTCTCTGCATTGATTGCTGAGGAAAGCTTTCTTATCTCTCCTTGCTCTTCTTTGGAACTCTGCATTCAAATGGGTATATCTTGCCTTTTCTCCTTTGCTTTTCACTTCTCTTCTTTTCACAGCTATTTGTAAGGCCTCCTAAGCCAGACATTTTGCTTTTTTGCATTTCTTTTTTCTTGGGGATGCTCTTGATCCCTGTTTCCTGTACAGTGTCACGAACCTCTGTCCATAGTTCATCAGGCACTCTGTCTATCAGATCTAGTCCCTTAAATCTATTTCTCACTTCCACTGTATAATTATAAGGGATTTGATTTAAGTCATACCTGAATGGTCTAGTGGTTTTCCCCACTTTCTTCAATTTAAGTCTGAATTTAGCAATAAGGAGTTCATGATCTGAGCCACAGTCAGCTCCCGGTCTTGTTTTTGCTGACTGTATAGAGCTTTTCCACCTTTGGCTGTAAAGAATATAATCAATCTGATTTTGGTATTGACCATCTGGTGATGTCCATGTGTAGAGTCTTCTCCTGTGTTGTTGGAAGAGGATGTTTGCTATGACCAGTGCATTCTCTTGGCAAAACTCTATTAGCCTTTGCTCTGCTTCATTTTGTACTCCAAGGCCAAATTTGCCTGTTACTCACGGTGTTTCTTGACTTCCTACTTTTGCATTCCAGTCCCCTATAATGAAAAGGACATCTTTTTTGGGTGTTAGTTCTAAAAGGGCTTGTAGGTCTTCATGGAACCGTTCAACTTCCGCTTTTTCAGCGTTACTGGTCGGGCATAGACTTGGATTCCCGTGATATTGAATGGTTTGCCTTGGAAACGAACAGAGATCATTCTGTCATTTTTGAGATTGCATCCAAGTACTGCATTTCAGACTCTTGTTGACTATGATGGCTACTCCATTTCTTCTAAGGGATTCCTGCCCACAGTAGTAGATATAATGGTCATCTGAGTTAAATTCACCCATTCCAGTCCATTTTAGTTCGCCGATTCCTAGAATGTTGATGTTCACTCTTGCCATCTCCTATTTGACCACTTCCAATTTGCCTTGATTCATGGACCTAACATTCCAGGTTCCTATACAATATTGCACTTTACAGCATCAGACCTTGCTTCTATCACCAGTCACATTCACAACTGGGTGTTGTTTTTGCTTTGGTTCTGTCCCTTCATTCTTTCTGGAGTTATTTCTCCACTGATCTCTAGTAGCATATTGGGCACCTACCAACCTGGGGAGTTTATCTTTCATTGTCCTATCTTTCTGCCTTTTCATACTGTTCATGGGGTTCTCAAGGCAAGAATACTGGAGACAGTGGACCACATTCTGTCAGACCTCTCCTCCATGACCAGTCCATCTTGGGTGGCCCCACATGGCATGACTTAGTTTCATTGAGTTAGACAAGCTGTGGTCCATGTGATCAGATTGGCTAATTGTCTGTCATTGTGGTTTTAGTCTGTCTGCCCTCTGATGCCCTCTCTCAGTGCCTACCGTCTTACTTGGGTTTCTCTTACCTTGAACATAGAGTTAAATATATTCACAGCCTAGAAGTTGAGAATTATATTTTATTCAGCTTGAATTTTTTGGACTTCAACCCTGGGAGGCAGCATCTCAAGTGACTCTTAGAGAACTGCTCAGAGAAGGCAAGGAGAGCTGGAAAGGGAAAGTGAAAGTCGCTCACTTGTGTCTAACTCTTTGCGACTCCATGGACTATACAGTCCATGGAATTCTCCAGGCCAGAATACTGGAGTGGGTAGCCTTTCCCTTCTCCAGGGGATCTTCCCAACCCAGAGATAGAACCCAGGTCTCCCACATTGCAGGCGGATTCTTTACTAGCTGAGCCACAAGGGAAGCACAAGAATACTGGAGTGGGTAACCTATCCCTTCTCCAGTGGACCTTCCAACCCAGAAATCAAACTGGGGTCTCCTCCATTGCCGGCAGATTCTTTACTATGGAGGGGTGGTGCCAGGTTATATAGAAGTTTTGCAACAAAAGGCAGGTAGTCTGAATGTCAGAAGATTATTGTGATTTAAATGAAAACCAGACAGCTCAAGTTAAACAATTTAGCACTTTTCTATTATGGGAAGACGCAAGATTCTGGGCTCACTGAAATCATTCCTTTGATGTGCACCTCAGCTCCCTGGGGCCAATATCCTGTGTTTTCACATCCTGAGTTTCGTCAGTGCTCACTGGCTCACACTAGAGGTCTGCAATCTCTGATGACTGTGAATCCTTTGTTTACTGATACAGCAGGAAATATTCCATTTCTCACACTTAATAATTACCATTCCCACAAACAAGATAAATGTTCTTAAATCTTCACGGTCAAATGTTTTAAGCTGTTGTGAATTTCAGATCCTTTCTACATGAATTTCTTTTAAGTTCAAGGATAGGTTATTGACATTTCCTGAGCATACTGCAAATTCTAAGAACGTGTGCAGCCACCATGGGTTTTTACCTAACTATAATATGGCTTAATGTTGTTTTGAAAAATGTATCTGTATGTGTCCTAGTTGCATTCATTGTGCTAACAGAAATACCCTACATGAATTCTCTGTTTCCAAAGTTAATTTGGCAAACATCTGCTACAAGAAAATGGTCCAGATGGTTTTTGACATGTAGTGATAATAAATAAGTGGTCCTTTTCACATATTGCATGGATTTGCTGCAGTTTTCTATTAAAGGGATGTGGTTTATAAAAGGGGGGGAGGGAGTTAATTTCATGGCCACCCAAGGCACATGGAAACATATGTGAGTCATGTGTCTAAATGCCAGACTACTCTTTATAGATTCAAATGGGGTCACATTGCCAGAAATATCTCATATGTTACTGACCATGTCTCTTTCTGATATTTGAACATCACTTGCCACAAGCTTTACATATATTAACCTTAATCTTTTCAACGGCCCTATAGAGCATCACCGACTCGATGGATGTGAGTCTTAGTGAACTCCGGGAGTTGGTGATGGACAGGGAGGCCTGGAGTGCTGCGATTCATGGGGTCGCAAAGAGTCGGACACGACTGAGCGACTGATCTGATCTGATAGAGTATCATCTCTATTTCTAGACATAGAAGTAGCCCATAATTATTAGTAAGTGGTAGAGCATTTAACACCAAAGTCCATGTTCCTAGTACCCATACATTTTCCACATCAATCGTTTCTCCACTGCCAGGTCTCATTCCCAGTGGACAAGACCTTCTCTGTGAGCAAACTTGCTTGAGGGCACCTTTTCATCCCCTCTGAAGCCCATTGTCAGTCTCCTCCCATCAGACAGAGTGGCACACCTGTACCCACCCTACAAGCTCTCAGGCACAGGAGAACCATCCTGAAGTGCAGAGACTGCCTCTTTCACCCAATCCAGTGTCCTTCTTAAATATCCAAATAGCAGTTCACCTCAATATCTCACAGAACATCTGAAACACCTCATCTCTGCCCATGATCCTTCTCTCCCTGTGCTGAACCAGAGGACTCAATTCAAGACAGATACTGCAGTTTGCCTCCCTACAGAGCAAAGGCTTTTAACCAAAAACTGATATCAGTTGATCAATGAGCTGGGTTAAGAGGCAGGCAAGCACTAAGTTATCATAGGAAATGAACCAGACAGAGAATGCTGTATTTATCAAAATTCCTTCTGTGAAGAATGTGATATGTGGTTGAGAGGAATACATTCAAAAGTCACTTGGAATAGTAAGGTCCCACAGGAGTGTGTAAAGGTGGCTGTTAAATACCCAGTAATGTTGCGTGGGGTGGTCTGTGAGTTAGACTTGAGTTAGACTTGTTGGGGGAAGTAAGCAAGTTTGGAGCTAGAGGGGAAGTATTCTTAATAAGGAGCAAGAGCTGAGGGAGCTATCTCTGCCTTTCCCACAAGGAGCGCTTAACCTTTCCACAACTGAACAAACACTTATTAAGGAAAGGGAATTTGAAGAGGCACCAAACTGACAGCCTGAGAATGCCATACAAGCTTGCCCTTGTTTCCAGGAGTAGTTATGGTCTGGGCTGCTACGATGATTCCTACCTTCCATATAACTGTTTCTAGAAAATTTTAACTTTCTTAAATGTAGTATTTAACTTTCAATATCTATGGCACCTGCTTTAAACAGAGCACTAGGCTATTATTTCAAGAACACAAGAGAAACATTAGACACTAGGAAGCTTTAAATGAAGGAACAAAACTATTTCATACAAAACACAAATAGCGTAAGTGCTTAACCTAAGTAACATTAAATAACTTAAATAACACTTATGAGCATTTAGTACATCTGATACTGTGCCGAGTGCTTTATATGCACTGTGTGTGCTGTGCTAAGTCACTTCGGTAATGTCTGACTCTTTGCGACCCTTTAGACTGCAGCCTGCCAGGCTCCTCTGTCCATGGGAATTCTCCAGGCAAGAATACTGGAGTAGGTTGCCATGCCCTCCTCCAGGGGACCTTCCTGACCCAGGGATCAAACCAGCATCTCTCATGTCTCCTGCATTGGCACTCGGGATCCTTACCACCAGCGCCACCTGAAAAGCCTCATATATGCTTTATCTCATTTAATGCACACACATACACACAATACCATGAGGCAGATACTAGTATTATCTCCATCTAACAGGTGAGAAATCTAAGACAATGAGATATTAAATGATTTGCCCAAGGTCGTCCAGCTGACAAAAGGCAGAACCACTGTAAGTCAGCATGTGAAGGCGATCCACCAAAAGGCTTGGGCAGAACTCAGTAGAAGATCTGTTGTAAAGGGTCAAAGGGTGAAAGAAAGGCAGGAGGACAAGACATGCAGTGGAAACAGATTGAATGAAGGTGCAGATGTCAGAAGAAAGCTCCAGAATCTAATCTATGACCTGCAGGACAAATCCAGCCTACCATCTGTTTTTTTGCATCTTAGTTTTACAAATTAAATGGCTTTTTTTTGCCTTAAATTTAAGAGGTTAGAAGAGGGGGAGGATCAAAACAAGAATAATATTTGTGGCCCAAAGAATCATATAAAATTCAAAACATTTGTGTCCACAAATTTTAGTGTCCAAAAGTTTTATAACACATAGCCACACCCATTCATTTATATATTGTTCGCTACTGCTTAGTGCTACAATGGTAGTGTTGAGTAGGTGTGACAGCGAATGTGGTCCCCAAAGCCAAAGATATTTATTTTATCACACTTCTGGAAAAAATTGGTTGACCCATAGACTAGAGCAGAGGTCATTCTCAAATACCAGAAGTTTTACTAGTTTGAAGGAGAATATAAAAAATAAGTGCAATGAAGTAGATTTTCACAAAGTGAAACTTACTCAATTTAAGAAGAATCCTTTATCCTGAGGTGACATCCTTCCTACTTTTTTTGTTGGAGTGATGTCTTTTCTGTTATTCAGTGACAATGAATGATGGTTTGGTTCTGTTTAATCTCTTTATCTACCCTGGTTAATGGGGATAGAAGAAGCAAAGTCTTCTCTCCTCTTTCTTGCTCTTCCTTAGCTTCTTTTGGCATCTATCTACTCCACCCACTCACTCTCATTCTTCCCAGCTCCAACACCCTGCCTCTTCTGCAAAGGCAGTGACCTCAAAAAGAATTCACATGCCACAGAAACAGCAAAGGAGAGATATTATAGGTTTTCTGCCATCTGTGTTTCAAGGTAAATGTCTAGTTTTGTGCCTTATAAGACAGTTTCTCTTCTTGCCCAAAGAAGCAGCTCCTCTATTTTATCATTAGAACAGGGAGCTCATACCTATTCGATGTCACAAGCACTCAAGAAATGTCTGTGCTGAGTTTTTAGGAGTCAATTCTAAACGTATATGCCACAGGCTACAGAGTGATCCTGATGGACATTTCCATCAAAGCAGACAGAAAGATTTCCTCCCAAAATCAAGCCAGAAATACATTACTGGGCAAAATGATCACTCTTAAGTACACCTAATAAGTAGTAGTTTAAAAGAAAAACTTATTGGAGTCTAATACACAGATAAGTACACAGATAATAAAAGAACAGCTCTACAAATTTTCACAAATTGAACACATCCTTATAACCAATATTCTGGATATTTCCAGCCTGTAGAATCCCTTTCTGCTCCATTTCAGGCACTGCCCCCAAAGAGATAAAAAACTATCCTGACTGCTAGCAGCACAGATCAGTTTTGCCTGTTTTTTTGTATATAGTATATACTGTTTTATGATGGACTTCTTTCACTCCAGTGATGGGACAACTGTGGGAGAAGGTGAGGAAAGAAATGGTCTACCTCAACAGGAAGGAGTATCTTATAATTTAAAATGCTTTGAATGACAGCACATGGTGATAATAAAAAAGAAAAACTGACTTTTAGTCAGTTTTATTATTGTTTTTAAATTGTCTACACACAATCCACATCCTCACTTTCCTATACCTGGGGTGAATCGCTTCCACCGCCCACTTGTGCCAGTACACTTACAAACACAGTAAGTAGTGTTCCACTTACCATTATATAAGATTCCTTTGTGTGGCTGCCCATAGATGCAGATCATTCATTTGCATCACTGTATAAGACATCATTGAGGGACTATACCAAGAGTTTGCTTATTCATCTATTTTTGATGGGCATTTAGGTAATTTCTAGTCTGGGGCTACTATGCACAGTACTGCTCTGAACATATTCATCTGTGTCTTCTGATGAACATATGGATGTATTATTTCTGTTCCATAAATACTGAGGAGTAAATTTTCTGGGGTCATAGGTATCCATGTGTTTGGGTTATTTTTTTTTTCTTGTGTTTTATTCTTTGTGTGTGCATGTGTTTAGCTTTAATATGTTGCCGAAGAGTTTGCCAAGTAACTGTACCAATTTGCACTCCCCCCACCAATGTGTGAGCACTCCTGCTGCACCGTATCCTTGCCAACACTTGGTTATTTCTGTCTTTTCATTTTGGCCATTCTAGAAATTGTGTTGCATATACTCACAATTATGAAATATTGGTGAATACCTGAAAGAACAGAGATATCAATTTCTTCAGAAGGATCCACAAGGGGAAGGAAAATATCAAATTCAGTCAGGCATACAAAAACCTAAAAGATCAGTTCTATGTTAAGGGAATATAACCATCAGAAAGAGGGATACCTATAGACATAAGTGATGTTAATTTAACAAATACTTATTGAAGACATGTTGTTAGGGACTAACTTGTGTCCCCCACCGCACCCCACCAAAATGTATGTGCTGAAGCCCAAACTCCCAGTGTGATTATTCAGAGATAGGGCCTTTAAAGAAGGCAACTGCGGGACTTCCCTGGTGGTCCAGTGGTTAAGCCTCCATGCTCCCTGGGCAGGCACACAGACTCAATCCCCGGTCAAGGAACTAAGATCCCACATGCTGCCTGGTCCGGCTGGGGAAAAAAAAAAAAGGCAATAAGGGATAAATAAGGTCAGAATTCAGTAGGATTTGATGTCCTTATAAGAAAGAGGCACTTGAGCTGTCTCTCTCCATACACACACAAAGGAAAGCGCATGTGAGGGCATAGCAAAAGGCAGCCGTCTACAAGCTAGCAAAAGAGGCTTCACCAAAAACAAACCTTGCTGGCACCTTGACCTTGGACTTCTAGCCTCCAAAACTATAAGAAAATAAATTTCTTTTGTTTAAGCCATCTGGTCTATGGTATCTATTATGGCCACCTAAACAAACACATGCTTTGCGCCAAGCAGTAGACTAGGAACTGGGGTATTCATGGTGAGAATTACGCTCCTAAATTCAAGAAGCTTAGGTTGGCCATGATGCCACTGGGACATGTAAAAGTAGCAACATTTGGAACAGTGTGTCTTGGACTTCTGATGTTGACAAAGAATAGATGGAGGGGGACTTCCCTGGTGGTCCAGTGGCTAAGACTCCCCACTTCCAGTGCAGGGGCCCAGGTTAATCTCAGGTCAGGGAACTAGATCCCACATGCCACAACTAAAGATCCCACATGCCACAACTAAAGATCAAAGATCCTACACGCCAGAACTACGAGCAGCCACATAAATAAATGAGTAAACAATTTTTTTAAAAAGAGAGTAGATAGAGGACTCCCTTCCATAATTTGCTTCCAATCAGTGCTCTTTATTTTTTTCCAAGATAGTTTTGGAAGCCTACAAGCTTAATGCTAAGACACGTTCATCTGTTCTTCCCCAAGTAGTAATTGTGTTTCATTGTTTCCATGATGTTTATTTTTCATATTATATCATCACTGAAATTGAGATATAGTTGTTATTGATGGAGTCTTATCAATTAATGTCAGTCTGGATGGAAGTCAAGTTTTTCTAGAAAGGATTTGAGTTTGTCTTTGCTAGTCATATGGGTCGATACAAAACTGAGACCACTTTAAATTCTCTCCTTGAAATTTTTGACCCATATTGGTAGAGTAAATTTAGACCACAAATCAAAATAAGAACCCGTTTGTGGTTCCCATTTTCAGGGGAAATTTAGTTTTCCACCTTCCACCCAGCACCAGGTTTAAATATTTAAGGTTTCTGCCTGATCTCTTCTTGCATGCCTACGTGCTCAGTCACTCCATCATGTCTGACTCTTTGTGACCCCATGGACTATAGCCCACCAAGTTCCTCTGTCCATAGAATTTCCCAGGCAAGAATACTGGAATGGGTTGCCATACCCTTCTCCAGGGGATCTTCCCAACCCAGGGATCAAACCCATGTCTCCTTTGTCTCCTGCATTGGCAGGCAGATCCTTTATCCCTGAGCCACCTAGGAAGCCCTTTTCCATGAGAATGTAGCCTTTTGGATTTTCTGACTTTTGCTCCTGAAGGGGCTGAACTCCTTCCCTTACAGATTCTCCATCTTGGGTTTTTTCTCTTTCTTGAGAGTACATAAATCAGTGCCTTTCACAACAGAGGGGATTCCCTGGTAATAAAACAGGGCACTTACTCTGTTCTCCATTTTATCCAGTGCTGCCTTATGCTGTGTACATTACATTACCAACCTGTAACTTACCTGTCCCAACCACTAGCCTCTAAGCCTGTGAAGGTGAAAATGAAACTGAAAACATCTGACTCGGCTCTGTACACCCAGATTCTAGCAATGTTCTTAGAACAAACTGGCAACTTAAAATGTGCACTGAAGAAATGAATCAGTATATGAATAACACATAGATCAATCCTCTCCATAAGTCTTCAATGCAACTGAGAAAATGCTGCTATTTTTAAATCTATAGATATTAAAATTTGCATTTAAAAATGTGTTTTATAAACATACTTTGTTGATATATTAAATATTCACAATGTACTTCTAGATCAAAACAGTAGATATTATATTACTTTAAAATGATTTCTATATAAATAATATATCAAAATATTAATAGTTAATTGTAAAACAGATTTCTAGATACGTTTCATCTTCTACTTTCCCAGACGTTCTAAAATTCCTTCAGTGACTATGTAATAACACACATTACACATAATACATGTTTGTTTTCTAAAAAAATAAGTCTGAAAATTTGAGATAGGAATTGTGTGTTGTTTCCAACCTCTAAAAGGAAAATTGTTACTTTCCTTAATACAATAGAACTTGGATCCCCCAACACTGGCAATGGAAAGAGACCCTCAATGTGGGAAGAAACAGCTAGACTGTGTTCCCAGATAGTCATTCTCAAGTAAGAAGAAGCGAAAATGTGTCTGAATCTCCAGACTGGTGAGTATAATTTGAAAGTTTATTTCATATCATAGTGTAATATTATATTAGGCAGGGGAGGGCAGTGTGGGAGAACACACAATCTGTTTTCATAATAGAAACAACAGAAAATAAAGATCAACCACATCTTATCTGATGGAGCTATAATTTTATTTTTTTTTTTTTTTGAGCTATAATTTTAAAAGGTTAAGAAAGACAACACTAGTTTCCCAAGATTCACCTTCCCCTTGGAGTTGTTGTTGTTCAGTTGCTAAGTCATGTCCAACTTGTTGTGACCCCATGGACTGTAGCCCGCCAGGCTCCTCTGTCCATGGGATTTCCCAGGCAAGAATTCTGGAGTAGGTTGCCATTTCCTTCTCCAGGGGACCTTCCTGGATCAGGGATCAAACCCGTGTCTTTTGCATTGGCAGGAAGATACTGTACCAATGAGCCACCAGGGAAGTCCACTCCCCTTGGATATCTTCAGTAATTATTGCAGTTACTACCAACCTGTCCTGAGCTACTCCTTAAACACTTTAGCCCAAACATGGACGCATGTCACTTTCGTGAGCATCAACAAGCCTGGCCCACTGAAACAAAACTTTACTAATGACGAAAGGGTGAAAAAATGGAATTCTCCATGGAGCTTAATTAAAGCTTTATAGTCAGCTTATAAAATAAGCTTTACTTTCTATAAATCACAGATCCCATCTCATCCTCATGAGAGTAGAAAGAGAGTAGATGTTTTATTCAGAAGTATAGCCGTGCCTCAAAATGTGTCCACAAACCAAAGTTCCAAAGCCACGAAAAATATGCAAAGAAAGATAGCCAAAACTTCTGTAATCCAAATGTAAATGGAATCCAAAACAAACTAATATTTGAGTCTCACAAAATTTGAAAATAAGTATATTTAGTAATTGAATATGGAATACATTTCACCTTATGAAGCAAGAATTTGTAAGGCAAAAACCAAAACAGAAAAAGCAAAGAGAAAGTAAGACAGAGTCCATTTAAAATCTTAGAAGTGAAAATAGAATCATTGAAATTAAAAATGCAATAATCAGGAAAATACTAGTCCAGACACACTGAACAATTAGTGAATTAGAAGATACCAGTGAAAAACTTATCCAGAATGCAGCACACAGAGACATTAAAATTATGAACTTTATTTAGTTAAGAGCAATGAGAGATGAGCTGAAGGACTTGGACATATACAAGATATGATCTTCACTAGGAAAAATTGGAGATAATTTAAGAGAAGCAGAAGAAAAAACCAGGAGTGAGAAATCTGGCAGCATCCAGTAACTAGGTAAATGGTGCACATGCTTCAAGCTGGCAAGACCTGTATACTACTTTTAAGTATAAATACTATAGTATTCGGGCTTCCCAGGTGGCTCCCAGGTGGTAAAGGATCTGCCTGCCAAGCAGGAGACACAGGGTCGATCCCTGGGTCAGGAAGATCCCCTGCAGAAGCAAATGGCAGCTCACTCCAGTAGTGTTGCCTGAGAAATTCCATAGACAGAGGAGCCTGGCGGGCTACAGTCCATGGGGTCGCAAAAGAGTAGGACATGACTCTGTGACTAAACAACAACAATTATAGTATATAGGAGGCAAGTAGAAAGATTATAATTGCAGGAATAACAAAAGGAAAGAAAATCACTTAAATGTCCAGTAAAGGGAATTTTAAAATAAAATATATTATATGCATGCAAGAAATATTGTAAAGGGGTTAAAGGGAAAATTAGAATTTCAGGTATCAACATGGATAAATCTCAGAAAACATGTTGAGCAGTGTGACAGAATGATGTTTATGTTAAAATACCACTTCTACAAAGCTTGAAAAAATACCTACTGTATATCCTTTATGGATTCATACATATATGGTAATAAATGTTGAAATCTTAACGGTCAATGCAATGCTATTAAGAGGTGGGGCCTTTGAGAGGTGATTCGATCATGAAGGCAGAGCCCTCATGAATGAGCTTAGCCTTGTAAAAGGGGACAAGAGCTCCTTTGTCCCTTTCTGCTATATGAAGATAAGAAGTCTGCGACCCTGAAGCTGGCCTTCATTTGACCATGCTTAGCACTTTGATCTCAGTCTTCCAGCTTCCAGTAACAAATTTCTGTTTTAAAAAGTCACACAGTCTGTAGTATTTTGTTATATTAATAGCATCCTGAATGGACTAAGACAAGTATTAAACACCTATGGTGTTGAAAAACATAAACTTCATAATGATGATTACCATTTAGGTAGGCAGAGCTCAACTCTGGTGCTCTGTGATGACCTAAAGGGGCGGGGTTTGGGGTCCAAGAGGAAGGGGATATATGTACACATATAAGTGATTGACTTCATCGTACAGCAGAAACTAATGCAATAATGTAAAGCAATTATACTCTAATTAGAAAAACTAAAAAAGCTTGATGACGGGTCTAGTAAGCAGCCATCAATCAAGATGACTCCAGTATCACTGGTGACTACCTCCCATTATTCTCACCTTCTTGGAGTCCCCTGCCACCGGGAACTGAGGCTGGATTGTGTGGCCAGTAACATCTGGTACAAGTTAAAGTTACTTCTGAGATTAGGAAGACTGTGGCTTCCCTCACTCTTCCTCACTCCCACCCTCCCATCCCCTCCCTGCCACCATCCCACTTCTGAGTCCAGGAGAAGCAAGTCCTATGAGGGTTCCACTTGTAGGGCATTCCTGGTGGCTCAGTGGTAAAGAATCTGCCTACTGATGCAGGAGACACGGGTTTGATCTCTAGTCTGGGAAGATCCCATATGTCTCAGAGCAACTAAGCCCGTGGGCAGTAAAAAAAAAAAAAAGTTCTAGTTGTAGAACTGAGACTCTAGCAAACAGCCAGCCAGAAACAGAAACCGCCAACGTGAGTGAGTGATCTTGAAGCAGATTTTCCAGCCCCAAGTGAGCCTGGAAATCTCAAGTGGGTTGAGATTACTGCAACCCCAGCACACAGCTTACCTGTACTTCTAAGAGACCCTGAGCCTGAGCTATCCAGTTAAGCCAGTCCCTGACTCCCGACCCACATAAACTCTGTAAGAAAACAGATGTTTGCTGTTTAAGCTGCTGCATTTTGAGGCAACTTGTTACATAGCAATAGACCTTTTAATACACTGGGTTTGTAAATTTTTATTCTTTATGTCCTTCTGAGTGTCTGAAACATTTCATAACAATTTAAATATAAGTCATGAAGATTTTTCCCATGTTTAGCATCTTGAAGCTAAAGTAAAGAAATCTTTTAGGGCTGAGCACATTCAAACTATTTAGACACAGTTACTAACTTGGATGAAAATTCTTACGGTCCCCGGAGAGCATCCTCATAAAATAAACCATGCTTTGGAAGTAAGAAATGAAATGAGTTACTCTGAAATCAAATTATTAAAATAGGCCACAGAATCAATGGCTGATGGTCTTTACCATCAATCAAACAGTGCCACCTGGGAGTGCAGGTTAATCGCGATCTAGATCCATCAATGAAGGAAGCTGCCAACAGAAGAGGAACAAAAAGGCACCATTGCTGCAGTGCTCCTTCCTGACACTAGATGGCAATAAGGTCTTATCATGCCGTTATACTGCAATTACACTGTTCAACCAGGGTAAACTTTTAATGTGCAGAACCCAAAAAAAGGGAAATTATTTCTTAATTATTATCCAGTTAGTTCTATTTTTGAATTTTTATTTCCAAGTGGGAATTAAAAGAGTTAATTGTGTTGATTTCTGGCCTAAACCCATTTTTGAAAGGAGGAGTTTAAATAAATGTATTTATTATTCACCTTAGAAAAATAATAGCTTAATAATACTAATAATGGTAATATTAGCATTCATTCAGCTCTTCCTCAGCGTACCTGAAATTTTGGATAATATATGCAGAATTTAGGCAGAATGGAATCATAGTTTACTTTTGAAAGACTGGTGCTTATAAATCAAACTAGGAAAGTACTCCAGTAATGAACACAATAATACATTTCCCATTTCTTTCCTTCAAATTATTCTCTATTTTAAGAGACTGGGTACCACAGTAATTAAGAGCACTAACCTTGGAACTAGACTGTGTAGGTTTAAATTTATCTCTATTTTGGATTGTTTCTCAGTATCTATCTCATAAATAAATAACAAATGAACTAGTACATGCAAAGCACTAGAAATAATACTTGGTGATTAGAAATGCTACTTAAATATTAACTATTATTATTAAACCACATAAGTCCCTGTATCTGAGGTACAAAGTGCTATGGGAATATATAGTAAAAACTGGAACATGAAGTCTATCTAGGTCAATTTCCCAATGCTACACAATCAACAGAATCAAAGTCCACAGATAAACTAGACAAACAGTTGGAATTGCACTTACTGTTGACATAGAAGTTATGCTTCCAAAGAAATGGAAAAACTAGGACTTAGAACATAAACCTTCTAAATCTTGAGCCAATGAACTTTTCACAGCACGATGACAAATAACTCTTATTTATGGACTGAAGAAACTCCTAAAAGACAAGTATTTGGCAATATTGACTGCCAGCAAAATGACAGATGAAATTCTGAAATATTAACAGATACTTTGATCCATCTACACTATTGTAATTATCACCATTCTCCATTTCATGAGATGTTCTGCCTTCATTGTCTCAGAGAATGACACAGCAGAATCCAGAAAATTTTATAAGCTTAAGAAACCTGACATGTTAGGACAAAGCCTCCTGTGTTGCCAGTTCTCAAAAAGATTTGTCTGATGGGGAAGAGTATGGAGATTTGAAAGAAAAACCAAGACACTAGTGTGCCCCTGAGATGAGCCCTGCATCTGATCCTGTGTGTGTGTCACGTAGCTTCAATGGTGCCCAACTCTTTGCAACTCTATGGATTGTAGCCCACCATGTCTATGGGATTTCCCAGACAAGCATACTGGAGTGGGTTACCATGCCCTCCTCCAGAGGATCTTCCCAAGCTAGGGATCGAACCTGTGTCTCTTACGTTTCCCACATTGGCAGGGGGGTTCTTTACCACCAGCACCACCTGGAAAGCCCAAGTCTGATCTACTCCCATCCTAATCTGAGCCCACTGCTTGAGGTCAGAAGGAGGACAAATAAAATGCCTAACTTTGCTTAAGAATTCTAGAGCAGAAGACTCTGCCCCTTCTGCAGATGAAACCTGAGAGCTGTGTTCAGCACGTATAGGAGTAGGTGGAAAAGCTGCACGCTATGTCTTAGCTCATGGTCCCCTCAGAGTCCCGCTGAGTTCCCAAAGCCACAAAGTGGTGTTGTCGCAGTAGAATGAATGCATAAATGTAAGACAAGCCGAGAAACAGAGCTTCTCATAATATAGCAGGTAAGGAAGCATTAGCATGTTAGCAGCACACAGAGACCTACGTGAGCCAGGTTCAGTTCATTTCAGTTACTCAATCATGTCCCAACTCTTTGCAACCCCATGGACTGCAGCACCCCAGGCCTCCCTGTCCATCACCAACTCCCGGAGCTTACTCAAACTCATGTCCATCGAGTCAGTGATGCCATCCAACCATCTCATCCTCTGTCGTCCCCTTCTCCTCCTGCCCTCAATCTTTCCCAGCATCAGGGTCTTTTCAAAGAGTCAGTTCTTCACATCAGGTGGCCAAAGTAATGGAGTTTCAGCTTCAGTATCAGTCTTTCCAATGAATATTCAGGACTGATTTCCTTTAGGATGGACTGGTTGGATCTCCTTGCAGTCCAAGGGACTCTCAAGAATCTTCTCCAACACCACAGTTCAAAAACATCAATTCTGTAGATAAGTGGTGGTCTCTGTCACGGTTAGTAGCTCATGAAAGCTAGGGGGGATTTATACAGAGGGCAAGATTATGCACCCTCCAATGCCACGATGCTACGTAAACCCCTTGAATCTTAGATGCAACCCTCGGCAGGTCAGGGAGGCCTGAAATTTAACAAAATTTAGTTGCTCCCACTTGATGGAATAGAGACATGAAACAGAAATTAAATTCAGCTATTGAAAAAAACAAAGTTACTTTTCTATACACTTTAGTTTATGGATTGACATAACAGCTACTTCAATATGCTTGGAAAATGTAAAGCTGTAGTTCTTTACAAAAGCTTGAGAACTTTTGATTTTGCAATTATTGTGGTATTATAACAATAACAATGAAAACATTGTTATATGTTTTTAAATTTTCACTATTCAAAATAATTGTACCAAATTTATTTATTCATTTTGCCTCCAAAATCCTATGCAATTTATTTCCAAACTCCTTCCCACAGATGGATAAAACAGGTGTCGGCACACAATCAAGAGTAGTCATCTGCAGACTGGACAGTGCGTTTCATATGACTTTAAACAAAGACAATGATGATAAATAAGCCAGTCAGATCATTCCTTTTGTGTATCTGAGCCATAAATAGACTGGAGAGAGTATGATAAGTCTAGTTATAGAAGCAAAGAGGTCACAGTCAGGCTATGAGCCAGCAGCAAAGGTCTCAAGGCACCGTGAGGTAAATAGATGTGTGATGTGAAATAGAAATCACCATCAGTACTTGGGCTGCAGATTCACAAAACAATGCCATGTGTCTAGTTCTGGCCAGTGAAAGGTGGGCGGAAGTATCAGGTACCACTTCCAGGTCAAGATTAATTGGTGAGACCCAGGAGGATGCCTCCTGTTTTTCCATCCCTTATGCAGTGACTTTGGAAGCCACATGTTAATATAGCAGCACCACAAGATGATGGGCCTGGGGCCTCCGGGTGGAAGGAAATCCCTGCTGACTGCATCACTTCGTGTTTACAAGAAAGACACTTTTTGTTGTGTAAAGCCCCTGAGACTTCAGAGTTGGTCTATTGTGGCAGCTAGTGGTTAGTTATCCAGACTAGCACAGCCGCCAAATGTTACAGTGCTTCCCTATACTATAATTATCCTAGCAATAATAATTACACAGTTGCAACTTGTTGTTAAAAAGAACCAGTAAGTCTGGGACAGTTGTTTACAGCTGGTGTTTCTCCTAAGCATGGCAGAGTTCATTCTGATTACACTTGCGCCATCTCATTGGGTAAATATTTCACATGTTACTCTGCTTTTAGATAGAAATCCTATTTACTTGTGTCCTTCAATTTACTAAAAGTGAAAGCTTCAAACTACAAAATACATTTGTAAATTATGTCAGAAGCTATAAATTAATGGATCAAATCCAAGAGATCTACTGTATACATTAGACAAAAAGATAAAAGGCTTCAATACAAGGTAAGAAACTGGTACAAACTCTAGATGAGAAAAAAATGAAGTTCTTATGTTAATAGGTTACTAAGATCAAGGAAAAAAACTGAAAAGAGAATTATTATCTATCCACGAATAAGGAAATGCCTTTATATTTAGGTGCCACTTCAGTTATTTTACTTAGTAAGGTTATGGCATTTCAAGAAAAATCATTTTGTCTTGTTTCCCAATAAATTACTTTGTTCAAATGTTACTTGCATAGTAGTTGAATAATTGAATGTATTTCAAATACATTCTTCAAATTCAAATTTGCATTTCTTATACAATGAAAATAGCAAAAAAGTTAATTTAGCCACTTAAGTGAATGTTCTAAGGGATTAAATCCCATTTGCATTTGATTCTCTCTCTCTCAGGATAAAAAAACTATGCCTAACTTTAACATGAAGAGAACAAAACTTCTCTCATTTACTTCTCTTTAGCAGACTTATTATTGCAATTGTTACAGTTTTATAGAACACACACACACACAGACACAGAAGTCGATCAGTCGTGTCCGACTCTTTGCGACCCCATGGAATGTAGCCCACCAGGCTCCTCGGTCCATGGGATTTTCCAGGCATGAATACTGGAGTGGGTTGCCATTTCCTTCTCCAAAGGAAACCTATGTGTTTATAGAACACATAGGTTCTATGTGTTTATAGAACACATAGGTATCCAAATGACAGAAAACTAAAAAGCATATTACCTTTACAATACAAATCTTAACATATTCAATTATATACTAAAATGATATGCTCATTTATTAATAATATGCTAATAATAACAACACACAAGTCTACCATTATTACAGAGGCAAATTACAATTCTGAAGTTTGAATATGTCTTCCATTACACAGAATATTTTCCACAAAAACATGAAGTCAATTTTTTTTAACATGGAAGTAGACATTAGAAATTATTTTTAACAAATAAAAAAAAAAACAGAACCATTAACTCCCAGGTCAAAAATTGATTGGCAGCCTGAATATGGGTAAAGTTATTTTCCTGAATCTTATCCTCCAGTGTAACTTTTCTATATTTAAAAGATATGATTGAACAACCTAAAGTTCTATCATTCAGATCTATAGTATTTTCTGTAGCTTACAATATACTTTAAATGCACAGATTCTCTGAACAGCTTGTGACATGGAGACTACAGAAATTCTTATCTTCTCAAAGTCCATGAACCTGGCAAACTGACCCTCTTCAAGCTGAATTTACTCCACAGTCCTATTAGTCTATTTTGTGAGACCCACAAGATTTTTTTAAATTAGTTGCCAATATTTAAAAGTTTAGAAGTTTCATATCAAAATAAAGAACCGGCTGCCTGAGTGGTTCACAATCCCAAGTGGCAATCATTGGTTTGAGGTGAGTTAGGATGAGGCTAATGCAAGAGACGTGGGTTCAATTCCTGGATTGGGAATATCCCCAGGAGAATGGAAAGACAACCCACTCTCATATTCTTACCTGGAAAATTCCATGGACAGAGGAGCCTGGTGGTCTACAGCCCAGTTTAGTTCAGTCACTCACTCATGTCCAACTCTTTGCGACCCCATGGACTGCAGAATGCCAGGCTTCCGTGTCCATCACCAACTCCCAGAGTTTACTCAAACCCATGTCCACTGAGTCAGTGATACCATCCAGCCATCTCATCCTGTGTCGTCCACTTCTCCTCCCACCTTCAATCTTTCCTAGCATCAGAGTCTTTTCAAATGAGTCAGTTCTTCGCATCAGGTGGCCAAAGTATTGGAGTTTCAGCTTCAGCATCAGTCCTTCCAATGAACATTCAGGACTGATTTCCTTTAGGATGGACTGGTTGGATCTCCTTGCAGTCCAAGGGATTCTCAAGTCTTCTCCAACACCACAATTCAAAAGCATCAATTCTTTAGGGCTCAGCTTTCTTTATACTCCAACTCTCCCATCCATACATGTCTACTGGAAAAACCATAGCTTTGACTAGATAGACCTTTGTTGGCAAAGTAATGTCTCTGCTTTTTAATATGCTGTCTAGGTTGGTCAGCTTTCCAAGGAGTAAGCATCTTTTAATTTCATGGCTGCAGTCACCATCTGCAGTGATTTTGGAGCCCAAAAAAAGAAAGTCTGTCACTGTTTCCACTGTTTCCCCCTCTATTTGCCATGAAGTGACAGGACTGGATGCCATGATCTTAGTTTTCTGAATGTTGAGTTTTAAGCCAACTTTTTCACTCTTCTCTTTCACTTTCATCAAGAAGTTCTTTAGTTCTTCTTCGCTTTCTGCCATAAGGGTGGTGTCATCTGCATATCTGAAGTTATTGATATTTCTCCCAGCAATCTTGATTCCAGCTTGTGCTTCATCCAGCCCAGCATTTCGCATGATGTACTCTACATATAAGTTAAATAAGCAGGGTAACAATATACAGTCTTGATGTATTCCTTTCCCAATTTGGAACCAGTGTGTTGTTCCATGTCCAGTTCTAACTGTTGCTTCCTGACCTGCATACAGATTTCTCAAGAGGCAGGTCAGGTGGTCTGGTATTCCCATCTCTTTCAGAATTTTCCACAGTTTGTCATGATCCACACAGTCAAAGGCTTTGGCATAGTCAATAAAGCAGAAATAGATGTTTTTCTGGAACTCTCTTGCTTTTTCCATGATCCAGTGGATCCTGGCAATTTGATCTCTGGTTCCTCTGCCTTTTCTAAATCCAGCTTGAACATCTGCAAGTTCACAGTTCATGTACTGTTGAAGCCTGGCTCAGAGAATTTTGAGCATTACTTTACTAGCGTGTGAGATGAGAGCAATCATGCAGTAGTTTAGCATTCTTTGGCTTTGCCTTTCTTTGGGATTGAAATGAAAACTGACTTTTTCCAGTCCTGTGGCCACCAATGAGTTTTCCAAATTTGCTGACATACTGAATACAGCACTTTCACAGCATCATCTTTTAGGATTTGAAATGCTCAACTGGAATTCCATCCCTTTCACTAGCTTTGTTCGTAGTGATGCTTCCTAAGGCCCACTTGACTTCGCATTCCAGGATGTCTGGCTCTAGCTGAGTGATCACACCATCGTGAAGATCTGAGTCATGAAGATCTTTTTTGTACAGTTCTTCTGTGTATTCTTGCCACCTCTTCTTAATATCTTCTGCTTCTGTTAGGTCCATAACATTTCTGTCCTTTATCGAGCCCATCTTTGCATGAAATGTTCCCTTGGTGTCTCTAACTTTTTTGAAGAGATCTCTAGTCTTTCCCATTCTTTTGTTTTCCTCTATTTCTTTGCATTGATCACTGAGGAAGGCTTTCTTATCTGTCCTTGCTCTTCTTTGGAACTCTGCATTCAAATGGGTATATCTTGCCTTTTCACCTTTACTTTTCGCTTCTCTTCTTTTCACAGCTATTTGTAAGGCCTCCTCAGACAGCCATTTTGCTTTTTTGCATTTCTTTTTCTTGGGGATGGTCTTGATCCCTGTCTCCTGTACAATGTCACAAACCTCTGTAGTTCTTCAGGCACTCTATCAGATCTAATCCCTTGAATCTATTTCTCACTTCCACTGTATAATCGTAAGGGATTTGATTTAGGTTGTACCTGAATGGTCTAGTGGTTTTCCCTACTTTCTTCTATTTAAGTCTGAATTTGGCAATAAGCAGTACATGATCTGAGCCACAGTCAGCTTCCGGTCTTATTTTTTCTGACTATAGAGCTTCTCTTCATCTTTGGCTGCAAAGAATATAATCAATCTGATTTCAGTATTGACCATCTGGTGATGTCCATGTATAGAGTCTTCTCTTGTGTTGTTGGAAGAGGGTGTTCGCTATGACCACTGTGTTCTCTTGGCAAAACTCTATTAGCCTTTGCCGTGCGTTCATTCATGGGCTATAGCCCCTGGGTCACAAAGAGTTGGACACAACTGAACGATTAACACTTTTTCTTTTCAGTCCTTTTTGAAGGGTCTTTCTCTTCAATTCACGACAACCCCCATCACTATCTATTACTCCCTAAAACTGAGAGACAAGTCAGTTGCCATTTATCAGGTTCTATTGGGCCTTTCTCTTATAATATGACATTCCTGGTTCCTAGATCCAAGGAAAAAGGAGCCTGGTCACCTCAGTCACCCAAGCACCAGTGACGATGCATTACTCTTAGCTGAGGCTTGGGGCATTTGTTGGAAATCCAGGCGGCAGAATTTGGAGATAACTTGAGGGACATGAGTTTGGGTGAACTCCGGGAGTTGGTGATCGACAGGGAGGCCTGGCGTGCTTCAATTCATGGGGTTTCAAAGTGTCAGACACTACTGAGCGACTGAACTGAACTGACCTGAACTAGAAGGTTCAGTATGAAAAAGACCTTTCCAGATCATCTCCAAATCTTCATTATACAGAAGAGGAAACTGAAGTCCCAGGTGGCTAGGTGACTTGTTACACAATGAACTTGCAGAAAACCCTAACTCTGAGCCAGCATCTCTTAACTCCAGGCTCCTTTCACTGGAAGGGGGGGGGTGGGGGGGGGGATTAAACAACTACCAAAGAGAGAAGGGGAGAGTAGAGACAAGATCTCCCTTCCTCCTCCCCCAGGCTGTGGCAAGCAGCCAAATGCAGCTTACTGCATATTTAATTTAAACCTTTGTCTGCCCTGGCAAGGACAAAGTACAATCTGTTTTATGTAAAAAGTCTTCCCTGAGGAAAGCCTGGGCCTCCAGCTGCGAAACTGATTGATGTTCTTAAAACCCCCAGGAACCTCTGCTGGGATCCGAGGTTGCGGTTTCTAAAAAAAGAGTTTGTAAAAGGGAAGCTCTGAAAAACAAAAAAATTTTCCCCTTTACTGTGTCTCTCACAATCTGGGAGAATTAGACAGAAACTGAGAGGGGAACAGGCAAATAAAGACTCTGTTCTAACGGCGTATTTCAGAGCTCCACAGAGGAGGGGAGGAGTTTAGGAGCTTAGGAAGGCAGTGGGCTGTGGGAGGACCAGCAGCTGATTTGCATAGCAAGACCGCCCATTCTGATTACTAAAGATACAGACACATTCTAGAGATGATTTAGATACACTTGGCAAAAGACTGAAATCGTGGAGGTTTTTCTTTGGAGTGTTTGTGAAATATTCTGATAGAGATCAAAATCCATCTTATTTTGAGAATGTTGTGATATTCCTGACTTCACTTTAGGAGACCCTGAGCTGAAGTGACACTTCTTGTGGAAACAAGGCCAGTTGTGAAGTCCAGTTTTTGAGCTGCCTTCTGAATGTTCCAAGGTTAGGATAATGTGCTGCCAACTTTTGCTCCATCCCTTGTGATCTCTACCCACTCTTGGGGCCCAATGCACAGGCAGCACCACAGAAGTGTACACTGAGACCACTTCAGAGGGGGCGAAAGCACTATATAAAAGTTCTTAGACTGACCATGTTTAACCTCAAAGGCCTGGCCCTTTCCTCTGGCCCCCAAGCCCGCCCAGAGCAGGCTGTATGTCCGGCCGGGAGAAGGGCATGGTTTAGGGAGCAAAGGCCTGCCTTCACCTTCTGGCTCAGGGGTCGGAACCACAGTTTGGAGACAGAACAAAGCCACAGCCAGGTCAGGGCTAAGGAGCTTGGGCTGGTCTTGGGATGGAGCCAGGACCCAGAAACCACTGCCGTGAGCCACCAGCTGGCTCTGGTCCTGGGAACATGAGCAGCTGTCATGCAGGCCAGACCAGACCTGCAGTCTGTCACCATGCCAACAGCTCCATTAGTCCTCCCAGTCTCTGCTCCCGGCAGGCTCACACCCAGTGGCCTGTGTACTTTGGCATCAGCCTACCTTTAGGTGTGTCCTGAGGTGACTGAATAAACTTTCAGAAAAGCCACATCACCTGCTGGGTCTTATCGTTCTGGACGGTACATTGTTGTTCTAGAAACCCATAGAGGTCGAAGTGTATAACTACAAACCTTTAAAGTGTGTTGACCTGATGAAAATGAAAGGGCCAATGATTTTCCTTCACTCTGTATGGTCTAATTTAAGTGCCTGTCATTGGTACTTTAACTGGAACAACCCAGGCTCCATGACTGTGGAAACAGAAAGCCCTACCCCTGTATGTCCAAGTGGTGGGGGCAAATCAGTGAATGGCCACATTCACAGCTGTTTGGAGTATATCCTGATACCTTGGGATTAAGTTTCAGTAATAACGTTAACATCAACACAATCATATCAAGAAAAGGTCAGAGAAAGGGAAATCTTAATTTTTAAAAACTATTGTACTGTTCCTGGGGACATCCCTGGTGGTCTGGTGGCTAAGACTCTCACTCTGGATGCAGGGGACCTGGGTTTGATGCCTGGTCAGGGAACTAGATCCCACATGCTGCAGCTAAAGATTCCTATGTTGCAACTAAAGGTCCAGCGCAGTCAAAGGGATAATTACTTAAAAAAAAAATTATTACAGTGTTCCTTTTCTACACTAGATCATCTTATCTTCTTCTGTGTCAATGGCTATTCTCCCAGGTCCCACTGACCATGTGAGAAGTTTTTCTGAAAGATTAAGCTTCATCTCTTCCTAATTTTGTCCCCTTCCAAACTTGTTTAGCCCTCTTCAGGCTTGGTTACAAATTCCAACATTTTAACAGGCTGCACCTCGTCCATCTTTAGATTCTCTTATCACCAGGGAGAGGCCTGTACAACTTAGTAAACTTTAGCCATAAGGCAGCTCCCTAATGAGAATAAAGGGCAGAATAAAAGGAGAATAAAAGGCAGTATCCCACAGTGGGGCCAGCAGGATCCATCCCATGGACAGAAGCCCAGTAGGGCTTAAGCTATAAGAACAAATAAGAACAAACTCTTGGTGCTCAGGAAACTCATAATCTAGGGGAGGCCACTGCTATGTTGCTTAACAAGGTGATAAGCTACAGTGTGCGCCGAATGCTGTGGGAACGCGAAGGCAGCGATGATTAATTATGCTGGGTATGTGGATTAAAGATCTGGGAATGTTTCCCAGAGAGAGGAGTAGTTGAGCTGAAACTTTAAAGGATGAGCAAGCTTTGATGAGGAGGAAATTTAGTGGGCAGACTGCACAGCAATATGCATTCCAGGAAGAGGCATAGCGCACAAGTCTTCCCGGCACAGAGAAGCGAGGAGACAGGAAACGTTAGGAGTGAAGAAGGTCGTCTGGTACACTTGGAGTTTATGATATAATGTGAAAGTGACAAAAGAAAGACGGAAGGACTTCTCTGGTGGTCCAGTGGTTAAGAATCCGCCTGCCAATGCTGGGGACATGGGTTGCATACCGGGTACAGGAAGATCCCGTGGGCCACAGGACAACTAAGACCACGAACCACAACTGCTGAGACCATGTGCTAGGCAATGAGAAACCCATGCACTGCAGCTAGAGAAAGCCTGAGCAGCAACAAGGACCCAGCATAGCCAAAAATAAATTTAAAAAAAGACTGAAGAGTTAGGTTAGGCCAGATGGTGACTGTCTTGGAAAACAAACTCGTTGGACTTTACCCTGAACTGACTGGTGAAGCATGTGAAGGATTTTAAATGACTGGCCAGGTCAGGAGTTAAGGTTAGTATGTGTGACAAGCAAAATTGTCTAGAAATAACTCTGGAAGGTTACTTTAGGCAGCCTAACTACAGCAGGGGCCTCCTCCTTCTCCCACGGGATGGACTGCCCCGAACTCACAGGACTGATGGCTTCTTCCCCATCCCTAGTCAGGTAAACTACAGGCCTCCATCAGGGCTCAAAGATCCAGAGCTGCAAAATTGGCTTTCCTGGACAGCTGAAAATATTCAACACCTAACTCAGGTTGCTTAGTGTCCCTGAATCTGTTTGTACCCCCACTGATAAGTCATTCTCTCACTCTATCTGGAAAGCAATATGGAAGTAGGGCTCTGGGTCGAGAACATAAACCTTCCACATCCCAGCTGATGGATGAGAGGCTGAGATCACAGACTTCTGCTCTCCCTGTGGACACTTCCTCAGCAAACCTCCATAGAAAGTCTTTCTAAATCACACCACTGGATGTTATGAAATGCTTTCTGACCATGGTGACCCATAAAGGCATCCACATTACATCAGAATGGGACTTCCTAGGAATGGAATAAGACATCTCCCCCTTCATTGTTAGTTAGGACTCAAGTGGTAGCAGAAAATCTAACTGAAATTGGCTTTAAAAGTTAAGGGGATTTTTGATTCAAATGACTGTTGGAGTAGACACAGAGTAGTTAAGCCAGTGTTTCAATGTGTTATCAGTGGCCTATTTCTGTCTGTCTCTGCTCTGCCTTCTCTAGTGTCAGCCTCATTGCAAGACTGACTCCCTAACAGTTGTGGGAAGGCTACCAGTCACTGTCAACTCATGAGCATTCACATCCAGTGGTGAGAGGGGCTTGCAGTTGAGCATTCCAACCCAGTGTCCTGAAATTCATCTTAACTGGATAAATTCATGTCATATATCTATGCTCACATCAATGCATATGTTCATTTAATAAATGTTGAGTACCTACTACTCACTAGCCACTCTTCTAGATTCTAGGACATGGAAATAATATTGAATAATTGATTGACTTAGGCCAATTGGTACCCACCACTAGAGCTAACAGTATGTCCTTCTTTCCCTACACACACGCACAGTATAGGGGTGGACCTGAATACTTGGATAAAGACCTCTGAGCCACTAGGAAAATGAGAGGAGAGAATGGGTATTACTTAGGCAGCCAAAATACCCTTGCTACTGCAAATGTGGTCCACAGACCGGAATCACCTGGGAGCTGACTCTAAATGCAGAATCTCAGGTAGTACCCCAGTTCTGCTGCATCAGAATCTGCGCTTTAACTAAACTCCCAGGTGATCATATGAACATAAAACTTTGAGAAGCACTCATCTACAGGACAGATTTAAAAAAAAAAACAAAAAACATTGTTATGACTGGGGCTGTAGGGGAAAGAAGTAGGAGAAAAAACCATATGGTCTCTGTAGCAGACACAAGTTGGGATGACTGCCAGCTCATAACAGTTCTCCCAATGAGAATTATGCAGCTTGCTCCTCTGTCAGAGATGATTCATCCAAGGGGAGATACACCTACCAAGGTGGGCCAATTAATGGATTATTCTTCTGGGCATGTCAAACATGAACAATGAGAACAGGGTACAGAAGGCTGTTGGAGCAGAGCTGCAAGTTGACAGAGCCCTAGCACATCCAGAAGTAACTTGCCTGAGGACCCCCAAAGTGCTCTGAGGCTTGGTTATATGGCAGCTCCTTTGATTCAGCCATCATCTAGAATTTCCTCTTTTTTAGCTTAAGTTAGCCAAAAGGGATTACTTTTGCTTCTCGTTGAAACAACTTTAACTTATACTGCTTTGACTTTATCAGTATAGTTTTCTGCCAAGGGTGAGCTTTTGGTCTTCCTTGAGGAAAAGACCAAAGTTGGTTCATTTCAGTCTATGGTATCTGAGATGCATCAGTTGCTTTTCTCTTTCACTTTCAAAATTGACTCCCAACATAAGATACAAATACTAAATTTCATTCACAATTGACATAAGCATAAAAAGCCCTTTTTAAAATTCTACACATTCTGGAAATGCTCATGGATTCTACAACAAATGTGCCATTTTCGGTTTACTTTCTGTATATAAATTAATGTATCTTTCTGGAAAGATCAATCCATTGTCCTCTGTCATCTGACCATCTACTGTTAACTTTTTTCAGATGCAGCTGCCTTGTATAAATACATCTACCAAATAATTGAAGCGATGTTATACCAATTTTCCTTCTTTTGCATGCAAAATGTTTTTAATCAAATGTTGGCGAATAGCTAGGCTGTTTGGAAATTAACAGTCCTAATAGATGGGAACAACAATATAGACATTTAAAGCTTAATTACTCCTTCAGGCTCATCGTGAGAAAATCAAGGCTTTCTTTATTTGTCTGATTCAGTATTCCTTGGAGTATTTCATCTTATTCTACAATATTCTCATTTTCTTCTATTAAAAAAAAAATGCTAACCCTAATACAACAAAACAAAGAGGAGGTCAAATCTTACAAGGAACAAACATGACATCACATAGGGAAGTGAGTCACTGTGCATCAGACTGGGAACTGAATCAGGACTAAACTGACTCACATCTCTCTGGGCCAAGAACCAATTCTAGTTATATCATGTTGGAAAATGACTCATTTATTACCTTTATTAGCTCCCCTCAACATCAAATCAACTGCAGATTGGAGTTGATCTTATGAAACTCAAGTGGCCCTGTTTGAACCACTGCTCTCTGCTGATACACAGAGGGGTTTTGTGTGTGAAACTAACTTGTCGTTTGGCCATAAGGACTCATAAGCCTAGCCTCATCAACAGCGTGCTGCCCTTCTCCGAGCTGACCACATCTGAACATAACCTTTGTGGACATGTTTTGTATCATTTGTTGGTTGGTTGAAAATCTGTTATCACTCATGTATTTTTTTAAAGGTTTGCTGTAGAACATAACCTAGAAAGTCAAAGTTCAGCAATAACTAGCAGCATTCTTTCCTGTTTTGTAGTACCTCTGCAACTAAACTGAATACAACAGAAAGTGGCGCTGATAAAGTATTCCAGTTAAAATTGCAAAGGAAGCCAGAGGCAGTTAGAGCTCCAAAATCATGAGACAATTGCCAAAGCAATCTTAGAAAGGTAACTTATGAACACCTGGAAGTCTACAATGAGCTCTTTTTTTGATGTAGGCATTGTTTTTGGCAGAATCCTCTAACTGGCTAATATAACCACAAACATGGCTATAGAAATTTCACATACATATTCAGAAATTCTGACAATACTGCCGCCACTCTTCCACTTGACAACTGGCCAGGACAGAACATCAGCTGCCCACATTAGAGTCGTCACTTAAAAATCTCCAGTAATCCCCACTTCTTGGTGTGTCCAGTGGATAAAACTCTGAGCTCCCAACGCAGGAAGCATGGGTTCAATCCCTGGTCAGGGAACTAGATCCCACATGCTGCAACTAAGACCTGGCATAGCCCAATAAATAACTAAATACTAAAAAATAATCACCACTTCCACAATCCCCACTATTCTCTTTTGTCTTAAACAGGTTCAATTCTCATTACTTACTTGATCTGTGATAGGAATTTGAGTTTTCAATCCTTGATAACTAGATTTCTAACATTTTTTCTTAAAACTAAACAATACAAAGAAATAAAAAACTTTAAATAGTGTAAACATTAAAAGCTTATTCACATTGCAGATTGGCCAATCTTAGTTTTGATTTTTCAATCAGATCTTTCTTTATTAAACATGTATTGAGCATCTTATTTCTGCAAGACAATGTGCTAGACGCTATACATAAAAGATATTGCAAGATATTGGCCTTGCCCTCAAATTGCTTGTGATGTAATTTGACAAGTTATAGAAGCATGCTCTTTATACTTAAACTTTTATCTTTAAAAGCCTTAACATGAGGCTTAAAGATTATGTAACTTAACCAAAACAGCAGACAGTAGAGCTTATCTTTCCCCATCTAGGGACCGTCACCTTTCAATCAAAAACATTGCAAAACCTAATATTTGAGTAGCACCATGTTATGAGATGTAAAATTCTACAGGACAAAGTTTTTTCCTCAAGAAATCTAGGGAATTCCCTGGAGGTTGGGACTGTACGCTCTCACTGCCGGGTACCAGGTTTGA
Organism: Bos indicus x Bos taurus; assembly: GCF_003369695.1. Classification (NCBI taxonomy): domain Eukaryota; kingdom Metazoa; phylum Chordata; class Mammalia; order Artiodactyla; family Bovidae; genus Bos; species Bos indicus x Bos taurus. The sequence continues at coordinate 19,747,210 of NC_040103.1, read as the reverse complement.
TCTCTGACTGGGGAAATAAGAGCCCACAAGTCACATGGTACAGCCAAAAAAGAAAGAAAGAAAGAAAGAAATCTATATTTAGATTTGCAAAGACATGAACCAAATAATTCAAATATTTGGCAACATGTGGTGACACATGGAACAAAAACCTACCATAGCAGTCAGGGATCATTTCCTGTGCAGATGTTCAAAGGCCTGATCCCACCTCTGAAACTTGAGCAACTCTTCTGCAGACACTACCCTTAACTTAATTATTCTAACCCCAAACCAAAACTGTCAGCCAGCTGAAGAAGAGTTGAGGTTTTCCCCAGAAAACCTATATAATTCTGACTAGTGACCACAGGGAAAGTTTAAGCAAGGAAGTAGTGGTGGGTGTGGGAGGGAAGAGAAAGATAAATAGAAAGTCCCAAAGAAGAAGGGAGCTTAAGTAGGTTCTCCAAGAATCACAGACAGGCTCTAGATAACTTTCAGATTCTGTGATCCCTGCCCCCTTGGATTCGTAAACCTTCATGAAGGTTTTTTTTTTTTCCCACTATTGAGGTTCAAGAGAATTCAGTTAGGGTCAGATGGTGACCCCCAAGAGGGAGTCCTGAGATTATTCACTATATGATGCTTTCTCCTCTCCCTTCCCTGTGTTACCCAGCCTCTATCCTACTCTGATCTGTATTGCAAGCAAAGAGGGGTTTATCTCCACAGTTTGCTTTCCCTGAGCTCCAGTGTTACTGGCTGCCCTTAGCGACTGGCTAGTGGGAGGTACTGGCATGAGATCATGGAGGAGATGGGGAGTAGGGGAAACCCGAGGCCACAGCTCCCCTAACTTGGACAACTTCTCAAGTGACTGATGGGTCTCCTCTCTGGCTTCAGCTCTTGCTGGACAGGGCTCTCATGGTTCCAGCCTCTGCTAGGTGACCCTGGTTTCTCAGGCATACCTATAACTCAGCCTCCTTCACTTCTGTCTCGTTAATAAACTCAGCCTCATTCACTTCTGTCTCATTAATAAACCTGTTTTGCTCCAAGTTTCTCCCGTGTAAACAATTTCTGTATTGAATTTCTTCTCTTTAAATACTTAGAAGTGGTTTCTGATTTCCTTGCTAGATCCTGATGGATGCATATATAAGTAAAGGATTGATACTTAAAGTGGTAACTTGCCAAGAAATATAGCTACAATTTTCAAGAGTAGAACACAGTTACTAAGACTTCCCTGCCCCCCTCCCCAATATGTAGGAATTGCATAAATGACTGACTGTTCAAAGAGAAGGTCTATCTCACTGAGTTCCCGGAAAAACTGGGCCGCCAGATGAGTAGGGACAATTTCGTATGAATCCATCACCCTTACAGTATATTATGAGCACCAAGTACTCCACAGTTCATTGGCTCATCATCCATGAGAAACGAAGGGTATGTAATGGGCAAGCCATTCAGCCCACAAACTTGGCTGTGCCAAGAGTTCTTGCAATTCTCGAGTTCATTTAAATTAACAGAAGATTTAAAGAGGTAGTGAGAGAAGATAAAAGCAGAAATGTTTCTATTTTTTTCTAAAAAAAAAAGAGGAAGATATACATGAAAGTCAGAAAGAGAAGGGGTGAAAGGAGCTAGCTGGTGAGGTCTTGTGGTCTGAACAGCAATGCACTCAGTCCCCTTCATGGAACAAAGGGACAGAAAAGAAATGAAAAAGTGACCAAATGAGGAAGCAGGAAAAGCGATTGTTCCTCCTTAATTAGGTCACCCTCCTGGCTTCACAGTATAGGCAATATGCTCACATTTTGAAAAAAAGAGATATCCTCAGACAAATAAAAATTCAAGAATGCATTTGATAGTAAATAAAAATGAGTCACTGTTTGACATCCTTTTTATAAGTCAAAATGTAAGTAGGTTCTCTCCTTTAATATATATAGTAAAGGATGGTTTACATATTAAATTTCTTCTATCTCTTAAGATTATAACTTAAGAAAAATTATACAAATTATGCAAATACATAATTATGCATGTATTAAGTATATTTATATGTACAAAAATTATACAAATTATTCAACTATACAATTTCTAAGTAATCAAATCTTTTATGCCCCATCTTCCAGAGCCTGTTGTTTTTCAGAATTCATACACAAACCCTCCAAAGATATTTTTAAACAAATTCAATTTATTAATAGAAATCGGGCTGAGATTTTTATATTCCATATTCACCTGCATTGTTCCATTAAAAATGTAATAAAAATGCAGGCACATGCTGCACATACTAAATTAGAAAAACAGCTGTGCTTTTTACATTGTCCTGCCCTAGAAAAAAGGCACCCCAGACAATCTGAGCAGCTGGCATCTCCTATATGGTGTGCTCATCACCACGAGTAAATAAAGTCAGTAAATTACTGGCAGAGCACAGGGGGCCACGATGAGCCTAGGAAATAACCCTTTCATCAAACTCTCTGCACATTGTATATTGCCCAGGCAAAAAGGAAATAATGAGGATCAATGGAGAATTAATATTTGAGTCGAAGAGAAATGGAGATGAATGCATACTATAAATTATTAACCAGCACTTGTACTCTGTCTGCTTGGCACAGCATGAGCAAGGTTGCTAAAGAAACGGGACACATCTTGTGCTTCCCTGGCAATAGTGTCTTCAACCAATGAAGACTATTCATAAAGATGCACATTGCAGAGATATTCAAGAGGGAAATTTATACTTCAATTTCTCTACCTTTCTGTAACAGAATGTAAGCAAAACACAAATATTTCTTTTTATATAAACATGTATGTGTGTTATGTTAAATGTCTGTAAATATTACTGTGCTATAGCAGGGAAACAAGTCTCGGGCTGAGAAGCAAGACCCATCTGCTCTAGCTTTCTCTTGGCTATGACCAGCAGGATCACCTTAACCTCTCTGCTGGAAGAGGGCCTGGGCCTCAGTTTTCACAACTGTACAGTAAGGGGTTAGATCACAGATGACCTAAAGGGACCTTTTATCTTTACAGTTCTGATAACAGCTTCAAAATAAACAAATAGTAGGAAAAACTAGGAGACAGTTGCAACCAGAGCTCCAGCATAAAAATTTTAAATAAATAAAAGAATTGTTCCCCTCTTTAATCCAATAAAAAATATATGCTGGCACAGGAGAAAATATATATGTATATATAAAATCATATGCACACATAAGTTGCTATTCTTTAATGAAAAAAAACAGTATAGGCTAGTCAACCAATAATTGTACACTTTCGTGAAGGAATTCTGTACTTGCATATTAGTAGGCAATGGCACCCCACTTCAGTACTCTTGCCTGGAAAATCCCATGGATGGAGGAGCCTGGTAGGCCGCAGTCCATGGGGTCGAGAAGAGTCGGACACGACTGAGAAACTTCACTTTCACTTTTCACTTTCATGCATTGGAGAAGGAAATGGCAACCCACTCCAGTGTTCTTGCCTGGAGAATCCCAGGGACGGGGGAGCCTGGTAGACTGCCGTCTATGGGGTCGCACAGAGTCGGACATGACTGAAGTGACTTAGCAGCAGCAGCAGCAGCAGCTTATCATGAAAGTTATACAAGAAATTATTACATAACTAGCATTCAAATTTTGAGAGGAATAATACTTAGAATATTGAGCAATACTTAGAATATTGAAGAATATCTAAGAATAATACTAAGAATATTGAAGCTTCCTGGATATGTAATTCTACTAAACAAAAGACCAGGCAGTATAGGATTTCCCTAGTGGTCCCGGGGCTAAGACTCCAGCCTCCCAATTCAGGGACCCTGGGTTTAATCCCTGGTCAAGGAACTAGATCCCACATGCCTCAGCTAAGACCCAGTGCAGCCAAATAAATACTTAGACAAGGTAGCATTTGCTATGTGCTATGCTGCTGCTGCTGCTAAGTCGTTTCAGTGGTGTCCGATTCTGTGCGACCCCAGAGACGGCAGCCCACCAGGCTCCCCCGTCCCTGGGATTCTCCAGGCTAGAACACTGGAGTGGGTTGCCATTTCCTTCTCCAATGCATGAAAGTGAAAAGTGAAAGTGAAGTCACTCAGTTGTGTCCGACTCCTAGTGACCCCATGGACTACAGCTTACCAGGCTCCTCTGTCCAGGGGATTTGCCAGGCAAGAGGACTGGAGTGGGATGCCATTGCCTTCTCCGACTATGTGCTATAGGAGACCCTATAATGAATGACTTGGAATCTGTTTGCAAAGAGTCCACCACAGAAGAGAGGAGGGAGAACATAATACAAGTACAATAATACAGATCAAGCCTGGATTAGGTTCTTTATAGGAAGATGTTCATAAGCTAAAGGGAACCCAGAACCAGGGGAGAGGGAAACCATGAGGAGAAAGATCATTCTGGTCATTTAGGATTTTTTTCAGCAATTAAGGAGAAGCCTCCCAATCACTGTTGTGACAGAGGAAAAATAAATGTCAGAGCTTAGAGAAATTTGGAGACCATCTATTCCTATCCTCCCATTTCATAGGCATAGAAGTTAAGGGCAGAAAGGGTCTGTCTCTTGCCCTGTGCTAAGTATTTGGCAGAGCTAGACTAGATGTGAAGCCTCCTAACTTGCAGTCTGGTCTGCTTTTCCTCACTGCTTCCCTTTTCTCTGTGTGGGTCCAAAACAAATTCTTCCCTGACTGACTTATGGCAAATGGTCCTCCTGGGATGAATAGAATATACTGTTACCTCTCCTCCCTGAGAAGTTCCTCCCAAGTCATAAAGTTTTTCCCAAGCTGACTAATGCTTTGCTTGGTCAGAATTGTTTTGAAGCCATCATTCCAAATATCATCTCCCAGCTGAGCGATCTGGGAACCAAGTTATTCGTATCCACTGACTTTACCGTGCTGCTCCCAGAGTGGAAGAGCCAGCATGGCCTGTGTGATGTAGGTCAGTGACTCACTGACAAAGCATCGCACAAGGGAATAGGATCTCTCTGAAGATCCTGTTTGATGTTGGATGGACTATAAATCTCTGTGTCTCAGTTTTCTTATCTGTTACATAGGGGCAAATATTCATTTAAGTTTCTGAGACTGTGAAGATAAAAAATAATTGGTAATATTTTTTTAAACATTTGTTTTCATAGATCTATATATGATTGTTCAAACAGGAAGCAGATCTTTAAAATTATCTAGTTTATCTCCCCATTCCATAAGAGAAAAAAAAAAAGGATCAGAAATTTGATTTGATTTGATTTGTTCAGCATCACTCAGCTAGATGGTTCTAGAGTTAGGCTAAAAACAACCTTTTGACATGCAATTCAGTGCTTCGGGCTCCATGTCATATAGTTCAAAGTGCTTTATAAATGTGAAGATAGAACATGTGAAATAATCTACTCATCATGAGTCTTGTTAGGACACAAGATGGCAATCTCTTACAATGTCAAAACAGACTTACTCCCTGTTCTCCAAGTTAATTGTGTATCTTATAAATTATGTGGTAGGCCTTACCATATAATTTTGTATACAAAGACGGATTGGGAGTCATCCTCTACAACCTAGCAATTTTGAGATGATCAAGCTGGGTCATGATGAGAGAGGAAGCAAGCGGAGGAGGGGCTGACTGTACTAAAATAGTACTTTATGAGGCTGGAGGTTCACAGACCATGGTGAGAGCATTAGTCCTTCCCCTCCCTTGCCCCCTACAACAAAGGCAGTTAGGAGACCCAGCCACACATACTAAACTTCAGGTTACTTTTGTTGATTTAATTCAGGCTCCTAACCTTGGGACAGAACCTGGATGAAAATGACAGGGGTGGAGAAATAGATCCAAACCTTCAAGGTTCTAAGTCTCCACTAGGACTGGTCATTATTTGGAACCTACTTGCAGGCTGCTCCTCTCTCAATCTCTCAGCTAAACTATTCTCCTGAGGAATAAGTGCCACTCTACTAGTCCCCACTGTGCTTTGCAGAAAAATGATTTCAAAGCATATAACCAGAAGACTTCCCTAGTGGGAAGCATGGACTCTTCCAATGCAGGAGACACAGGTTCGATCCCTGATCAAGGAACTAAGATCTCACATGCTGTGTGGGGTGGCCAAAAGAAAAAAAAATTAAAATAGTGTAACTGGAATGGACTCTGGGAGAAACCTCACTTGGAGCTCTGCTATTAGAGGAGGAGGATGGAGAAAGAAGAAGGAGGGCAGGACAGTGGCTAGCTATCAATGGAGTTTCTGGAAAGACTAGGCAAGTATGGGAATCAAAGCATCTTGGAGGAATCAAACTATTTCCTTGTGTTAGACTGGGCTTAGAGGCCAGAGCCGCCTTTTAGACCACACTTCTGTGGACAAAACAACAGCAACACTTTAAAATAAGAAAAGAAGGATTCTTCTCAAAGAGAGGAGTCATTTCACAGACTTGAAATCAGACTGCACTGAAGCTCTGTCTGCAAAAATAATGGTTTTTCCTGACATTTTAAACAGCACAATTTAATGGTTCAATGTTGCATTTGACATTTAAGAAGTCATCCATCTCCAAGAAGCTTATTGGCAAATCTTCTCAGTTCCCAGAATTAGCAAATGTGATGTGCACGTGAACACAGTCTACAAGAGCCCAAACGACTCTTGAAAAAAGGAAGCCCAGGACACTGAGAACTAGGTGTAACCTGTGCTGAGCAGACCGGCCCCTAACCTCAGGGCCTGCCAGTCCATCTTCTGTAAACCACTGGTTTCTGTTAATCAGCCTCCTCTTGAGCAGAAGGAAGAAAAATCATAGTCTCAGCTCAGTAAACCGTTGTAGTTAAGAAGATGGCTGTACTAGATAAAGAGAAAGGTTTAAATCACTCAGTGCACACAGCACAGAAGCAGGTATTCAGGAGTGACACTGCCTTGGTTGGAGTTGTGTCTGTTCTACAGGTTATAAACCTGGGGACACATGACTTAACATCTCTATGACTTGGTGCTCTCATTTCTAAAATGAGGATAGTAATTATCTCATGGGTTGTTAAGATGATTAAATGGGTTAATGTTTGTAATGTTCTTGGAACAGCTTGGCAGAGTAAATGCTGTGTAATTGTTTGTTAGAAAACAATAGGGGACATGTTTATATCAACTTTTTTCAGATCATTTGTATACTGATTCTTACTGTATGTGAGCTAAGCCAAGAAATGTATCACACTCCTCTTGGCCTCTGTGATTGCTACATGGCACGTGGTCCCCATCAGCCAATAGGTTATGAGTCCATTTCTGGGATTCCTGGTTCTTTCCTATTGAACTTGAATCTCAGCAGATATAGAGTCTGGAGCTGCTGCCACCATCGTTCAAATTTAAAGGCAGCCTCTGTTTGAGACTAACAGTGAAGCAGATCCATAATAGAGAAAATGGGTTCTGTTGACATTATTTGAGCTTGTAGATCATGCCATGCCTGAAATCAAACCTCCCCCATGCCTCTTAAATATACGAACCAATAATGTTTCCCATTTTCTTAAATTAGTTAAGGTTTGGTTTTTCTGTTGTTGTTTTGTTTAAATCACTTACAACTGAGATTAAATCATACTGGTGCGATTACAATATATCTCATGGTGCAAAGTAGATATCATGGAAAAAAGAAAGATGTAGCCTCATAAGCATTTAAAATGTCAAGTTCCATCTTTGTGAGTTTTACCAGGTCGCTTAACTTTTCCTGGCCTGTTTTTTCATCTAAAAATCAAGAAATTAAACCAAATCATCTTTCATCTCCCAATTCTAAAATTTTATGACCATGCCTTAAATTAAAGTCTTCTTGGCTACCTTCAAGACTGCTTTTAGATTTACTTTTTCCATTCACTACAAGGCCAAGAAGAATCGCTCCCCAAAAATGGTTTATTTGTTCTTTGGTTTGGGGTATTTTTAAGGCAGAGAGTGGAAGCCAGTGGAGGAGAGTCAATCTAGTGATGATTTACATGAGTTTTTAATAGCTCTGCCTTAATTCACACAACACAATTGGAATTTGAATTATGTACCTACTTTCACACAGGTTAGGTTAAAAAAACCTTTAAGGAACCATGTAGGTTCAGAAGCTAGCAGAAAGTTATCCAAGTTCTCCATTATTAGTAATAGATAGGGGCGTGCAGAGGAAACTGTCCAGCCATCATTTGCCACGATATCCGTTCCTCTCCCCCTTTGCCCCACAAATTCTATGCTCTCCCTGAATGATTGCTACTTCATATATACATTCGTATAAATGGGGAGGGAAAAGTAAAGAATGGTGATACTCAGTGTAAAATATATTTACAGAATGAAAGCTGTTATGATAAATCCTATTAACTAGAGAACATTTAGCAACTATTCAGGACATAATTGATTGGAAAAGGAGGGAAAGGGACCATTTCTGAGCAAGTTAGATGGATGTTTCTTCATCCAAGAACTAATGATCACATGCATGATTCATAAGAAAGATCTTCAAATCATCCAACTTAATTTTAGATGTAATTCTAATAAGTTGATATCCTCATGTCTCAGGCCACCACAAAATAGAAACATTCACTTAATAAGGGAGGGAGGTAGTAGAAATGAACTCAACCGGCAGCCAACAGAAAGAGAGAAGGCCGAGAAACCATAAAACACCAACATAATTTAAAGTGAGAACCACAGCAGTCCAAGGCGATTTACATACACCTCAATCACACTTTCTGGAGTATATTTTTGCTAAACAAACACAGAAGTATTGCTTAGTACATGACAGGCACTGTTCTAACTGTTCTATACATATTACCTCATCTAATCATTATAATAAACCAATAGAGTACAAGGAAGTAAAATAACTTCCCAAGGCCACACAATTTGTTACTGGCAGAACCAAGATTCAACCCAGGCAGTTTAGCTGCTAACCACCACACCACACTGCCACACCTGCCACTACCAGACACTTCATTACTATTCACAACAGCCACCATCAATAAAAGTAGAATAGTTAACTAACATACCCTGTGAAGTAAAGCTAAAAAGTGAAAAATTCAGTGTAAAATATTTTCTTCCAAAGTAATATACCAAAACTACTAATCATAAAATTTAAATAATATTATTTGCCCTTTAAAAATGAAACCTTGAGATATCTGCAAAGTCCATTAATCTGAATGTCTTCATTCCCTGTTAGTGCCAGATAAGCAAAATAGCAATGTTATATTTCAAATTCTTTACATTTAAGCAACAAACATGATCTTGAACTTCTATGTAGTAAAATTGGCTTACCTGGAGAAGGCAATGGCACCCCACTCCAGTACTCTACCTGGAGGATCCCATGGACGGAGGAGCCTGGAGGGCTGTAGTCCATGGGGTCACTGAGGGTCAGACACGACTGAGCGACTTCACTTTCACTTTTCACTTTCATGCATTGGAGAAGGAAATGGCAACCCACTCCAGTGTTCTTGCCTGGGGAATCCCAGGGATGGGGGAGCTTGGTGGGCTGCCATCTATGGGGTCGCACAGAGTCGGACACAACTGAAGCGACTTAGCTAGCTAGCTAGCTAGGAAGCCTCTAAACACAAAGACAAAAACCTACTGCCAAAAGAAAGATACTAAGTTGCAATTACAGAAAAAGTTGCTGGGAGCTTAAAATTCAGTCTCTACCTGGTAATGGGGTTTATGATCATCAGGAATTTTTTTCTAGATAAAATATTAAACATAGATAGTGAAAGTTAAGTGAGTCAAAGTCGCTCAGTCGTGTCTGACTCTTTGCAACCCTATGGACTATACGGTCCATGGAATTCTCCAGGCCAGAATACTGGAGTGGGTAGCCTTTCCCTTCTCCAGGGGATCTTCCCAAGCCAGGGACGGAACCTAGGTCTCTCACATTACGGGTGGAGTCTTTACCAGCTGAGCTACAAGAATTAACTTAAATACTTAAATTTAGGCTATGAGAATAGAGATAAGATACAGAATAAGAAAAAAGTTTTGGTCTTAGTCATCCCTTTCTTTATGAAACAAATAACTTATTGGAAGTCTCTGGAACATTTTTGTTCACCTCGTCATGTTTACCACCTCTTTAACCCTTGTATTAAATTTCACTCCTAAGCCACTAACTGTAGGGTTGGCTTTCGTCATTGTGTGTGTGTGTGTGTGTGTGTGTGTGAAAGCAAGACAGAGAGAGTGAGCTTACATTGCGTGTGGTCAAAGCAAGAACTACTTACTTCTTTAGAAGAAATATCAATAATGTGCATGCCAAGACGGCAGCCAAAGGAAGAGGAAGCCCAGTACTGGCTATAGAAGCAAGCCAGAGAAAGTAAAGCCAAAAATAGCTCTGGCTGAAAGAAGGAAAGAGGACAAACACAATGATGTTGGAGGAATGTCCAATGCTGAGAACATCTAACCTTTCATAATCATTGCGTATGGATTTCCTGTAAATTCTTCAAGACTCAAACTCAACCTGCATTCACATATGTCAGTTGAGGACCTGATTATAAAAGTCCTGATTCTTTCCTTAAATTCACCTCTCCTTTATCAATAATTTTAATTTACATGAGAAGGTTTATACTTCCTGTATTTGTTAAATTTATATTTCATACTATTTTCAGTATTTTTCAGTTCAGTTCAGTCGATCAGTCATGTCCGACTCTTTGCGACCCCATGAATTGCAGCACACCAGGCCTTTTTAGTGTTTACTTTTATAAGCTCATAGTATTTCTTGAGAAAGTGACTATGCTACAACTTTCAAATTTTAATCTCAAGTGCACAGGATTGAGTTAATTATATCTTTTATTTCATGGTTCCCTAGAAACATTGGTCCATGCAGGATCCTTCTTTCCACCACCACCACACTCTTTCTTCCTTGATCTCCATGCCCAATTCCAGCCCTCACTGCAGCACCTTGATGTATTTAATATGCATATTTGAATATCCACTTATCTTTGTCAAAAACTTACTGTTATTATGTGTTAAAAATACGTGTTTTAATTTCCATAAATGGTATTATTCTACAGAACTGATCATTCTTATATTTTTTTCACTCTATAATATATTTTCAGATCTATCTGCATTGCAATATATACATATAGTTTGGCGCTTATAATAGTACCATCCCATGGTAATTATGCAACACAAATTACTTATTCATTCTCCCGATATGTTTCCCTAAGTTACTTCCAATTCCTCCCCACCCTATGAATAATGCTGAAATAAACATTCTCATGTATCAGTCCTCTGTTTAAAAAAAAAATCAGACTGTTTCAGAGTTCTAACATTTTCATTTCGTAGCCAAGAACACTACATTGAAAGAGGCTAAGAGTGTCATAGCCTGTATCCAAAGGAAAGAATTCAAGTTACAGAAAAGTAGTTGGTTACAAGGGCAGTAACAAGACTAGTTTACCTCTCAGACAGCATGCTCCGGTACACTTAACACACCGCTGTCCCCCACATCCTACTGGGATGCATTCCAAGATCCCCGGTGAATGCCTGAAACCGCAGGTAGTACCAAATCCTAGATACACCGTGTTTTTTTCCTACAGAGTATATATGTACCTATGACAAAGTTTACTTTAAAAATTAGGCACAGTAAGAGATTAACAACACGAACAAATAATAAAATAGAAAATTATATCAACATACTACAAAAAAAGTTATGTGAATGTGGTCTCTCAAAATATCTTATTGTACTACACTCACCCTTCTTGTGATCATGTGAGATGATAAAACACCTCTGTGATGAGATGCAGTAAAGTTAATGACGTAGGCATTGTGACATAGCATTAGGCTACTACTGACCTTCTGATGCTACAGCAAGAGGATGATCTGGTGATCCTGGGTCCTTGGGCCATGATTATGCCGACGGCTGGATGTCAGGACCAAACAGTGAAGATCCCAGGCTGTACAAGGCAAGACCATAGGAGATTTCATCACACGACTCAGTATAGCATACAACTCAAAACTTTGCATTGTTTATTTTTGAAATTTTCCACGTAATATTTTCTGACCACAGTTTATGGGGGTGACTGAAACCATGGAAAGCAAAGCTGTAAACAAAGGAGGACTATAATATTTACGCTGTGGCTCAAAAGGTAAAAAATCTGCCTGCAATGTAGGAGATCTGGGTTCGATCCCTAAATCAGGAAAACCCCTTGGCTGAAGTCCAAGCTGAAGTCTGGCTTCCCACTCCAGTATTCTTGCCTGGAGAATCCTACGGACGGAGGAGCCTGGTGGGATTGCAAATAGCTGGACATGGACACGACTGAGTGACTAACATTTTCACCTCACTTTTCACTGTACTTAACAGGTGTATAAGATACACTCTTTTAAAATTAAATATCTTTCATCCCACAGGTATTGAAAATGGGTGTTGAAGTGGCTTATTGTTAAACATGTAGTAAACTATATCCTAGAAACCATTAAGTTGTGAATATGTTAATATATTCTACTAACTGATAGAATAAAATCATAAGATAAGAAGAAATATGTTGACACCGGCACTCACTGGTACATCACAGGCTACAGTTATATAATGTATTTCAAACTACAGTGTTGAGAAATAACCCAAACTCTATTTCTGACCAGTTGTGTGGTCTGTTATTTTTGTTAAGAAAACTTCCAAAAGGATGTGAGTCTAGTATCTTTGGGGAAATGTTCTGTGCTTCTGAGCTCCATCATCCGGAAGTGGCCTCATTTATCACTTTGCATTTTATGTACCAGCCCCCTACAGAGCATTTCAACAGACTTATTTTTGGAATCATTGGGGAAAGGTTGGGGTGATAGAATGCAGATAGCTACCTCTCCCTATAAGCCTCTGTTTCCTCATCTAAAAACAAAGCAGAGCCTGGCATGAAACAGACAATGAATAAAAGGTATCATTTTTCTTTATCCTATTTTTAGCTGAGTTCCATGCATTCCACTACACATAACGAATGTGCTTTCAGTCTGTTGTTATGACATAAAAGTGAAATATAGATGCCTTTATTGTCTGTGCTGTACTGCTTCTTACTTTGTTGATCACTCTTAAAATTAGTGTAGTAATGTGCATGGTATTGTGCAGAAGAGGCTTTACCATGCAGCTGATGAAGCTACCAATGTTAGAGGTTGTAGAGTGTCCAAGTGGGGAAGGGAAGGAAATTACCATGTGTATTTCTGGTAAATTGCCTAAAGAGATTTTAGGAGAAAGGGATTGGAATCTCTAAATCTTCATTAAGTTATTGTGATATATTTTCTATTTTGAATATGCGATTTTATATTCATAATTAATTTTATACTTAATTTTATATTCTGTGTCCTTGCCTAAAAGTGCGAACTCCCAATTGAATTACTTTAGACTCCACAGAACCTGGATTTGTCCTTGAATATATATAGAACATTGTAATTTAAAAATATGAGAAAAGCAGATAGATAAATCTCAATTCACATAAAAAGGTTTTCTGGAGCAGAAAGGATCCCCTGAGTTCAGTCTTTGGCCACATTGCTATTGTTCTGTCTAGACTTGGCTTTCTTGTCCTAAAACATAGAGATTTAACTGATCCAAAAATTGCTTCCAACCTAGAAAATCCTGACTTCACACCTGTCTTACTATACGTTCAATGATATTTTCCAATAAATAATATTTTAAAGGAAGTCCATAGTGAAACCTCATTTTTAAGCAAGTCTTCAGTACTGTGAATAATTATATCCACCCACTATTTGTTTTGTAAATGTAAATGAATGAATAAAGCTCTTAAAATAAAGCACACTAGTTATAGCACATCACCATAAAATTAAGTTGCTTTATAAGGGCGGGAAAGTTTCTTCTTCTGGCTGTAGTTCAAACTGACCAAGATCAAATTACATGCCAATCTTCATTTATATCACTACTCGAAATAACCCATTCTGAAAGAGGAAGAGGCATTTTTACAGTCTCAGTGAGGCCAACTAAAATCTCCATGTAAACCAAGTTGTTTTAAAAAGTATGAACAAAATAGATGTGACATTTATGAGAAATCAACGAGGGTTGTTTCTCTTCTTAGCTCAGATAGTTGACAAGCTTTGAAAGACTTTAAAGGGAAAAAAAAATTACAAACTAGTCCTCAAACACAAGGACACAAAAAGTAACAGGTTGGAGACATTCTTTTCCAGTGGTAAATTCCATAACACACTGCTGCTTATTGGGCACGAGGGCTAGGTTGTTGCAAATATGGCAAGACAGGTATGATAAAGTCAGGAGTTCCTGAGTTGGAAGGAACCTTAGGGAGCGAGTCAGATTTACATGTTTTAAGATGAAAAAGTTGAGGCCCAGACAGAGTGTGACCTACCCAAAGCCACACGCCCAGATAAGGCAAAACAGAGGCCAGACGCTGTGACCACAAATCTTGCACGGTTTCTCCCTTACCAACCTGAGAATGCAGAATCCCTTGAGTGCTTTCATGCTTCAATGCCCAATTAGAAGCTTATGGTACAAAGCCTAAAGCAGTGTTTGCTCTCCCCGGTATTAATTTTTATGATAAAGTTACAGTAATTAAGAGAGTAGGTATTGGGGTAAAATTAGACAGAGACCTGTGGGACACGTTGGGGTGCCTAGAATTAAACCCATTGATATATAGAATCTTGATGCATGGAAGTGGTAGATCTGTGGTTTAGAGGGTAACAATGGCTCGAACAAATGGTTATCCACATGGAAAAAAAACTGGATCACTAATTCTTTTTTATAAGTATTTTTTGTTTAGAAATGAGCAATTTAAAAAATTGAAGTATGGTTGATTTACAAACTACTTCAAACTATGTACACAAACACAGACACATAGAGAAAACATGTCCATGAAATGTAAACAAAAATAAAACTTTAATATGTTTAAAAGAAAAATAAGAGAATGGGTTATGACATTGGGTTAGAGAAGGATTTCTTAAATCACAAACCATAAAGGAAAAGATTTATTAACTTGACATTTTAAAATATATCAAAATGCATAATATATTTATATGTACGTGCATGCTAAGTCACTTCAGTTGTGTCCCACTCTTTGCAATCCCATGGACTGTAGCCCGCCAGGCTCCTCTGTCCTTGGGATTCTCCAGGCAAGGATACTGGAGTGGGTTGCCATTTCCTCCTCCAGGGGATCTTCCCCACCCAGGAATCAAACCTGCATCTCTTATGTCTCATGCATTGGCCAGCAGATTCTTTACTACTAGCACCACCTGGAAAGCCCATATATTTATGTTTGTAAAAATTTAATGAAGTATGTCTTTAAGGTTTGTGCACTTTGTGTCTATTATAATTTAATATTTTTAAATTTAACAAAAAAGAACACTATAATAAAAGACAAAAGGAAGGCTATACTGTGGGCAAAGATATTTTCAATGTTTATAGTCAAAGGATTATTATTCAGAATACATAAGTTACTTCCTCAAATCCAAAGGAAAAGATGAATAAGCAAATAGAATAATGTGCCAAAAGCCTGGCCAGGCAAATCGTAGAGTAGTAATTTTGAATGGACATGAGAGAATGTTCAGCTTCAGCAGTTACGTGCAAATGCAAATGAAGATAATAATTAGAAATCATTTTGCTATATTTAATTATTAATAACAAACTTTAATAAGTCTGCTAGAACCAAGTATTAGTGAGAATGTAGAGTACCAGAAACTTATATATTGCTGGTAGGAGTAAAAATTTGTGAAAATTACTTAGGAAACTTTTGAAATATTCAAGTTATGCACAAACACTATAATCTAGCAATCTTTCTCTAAGCAAATGCCAAAGAGAAACTCTTGTATACATTTATAGAGAGACGTGTGCAAAAAATTATCATAGAAGCATTGTTTGTAACAACAAAAAGTAAACAGGTGAAAAGTCCAGACAAAATACCAAATAAATAAGTTAAAGTACAATAAAGCAGTAGACTACTATATGACTGTGAAAATAAATGGACTAGACCAACGTGTATCAACATAAATAAATTTCACAAAGACGATGTGGAATGGAAAAGGGGAATTTACAGAAGGATGCTTATAGTATGATTCTGCGTCCATAGTCTGGATTTATTGTCACTGAGATGTTATCAAAGCTCTTTGGGTAGACAGCAGGTCAGACCTTGAGTCCTGAGAACTACTGGGCTCACCACAGTTGGGATATTTGGCAGGGCACAGTATGGGCCAGGTACTGGACCTCAGGGGGGAGTATGCTGCTTCTAATCTTACTTTGGCTAAACTTCAGCTCATAGGAACAGGTGCAAGTGGAACCTATATATGGGGTAAACAAATGTCCCCAGTTGACCCAAGCGGGAATAGAAGAGGTAGCATTTCCTCTATATGTGACCCAAGAAAGCCAAGTACAGATAAGCACAGGACCAGGCTCACCAGTCATTTTTAAGTTGAATAAATAATGACAGATACGCCCCTGAGTCACACAACTCTGGTATGGACTTTAAGCTCGATATACAGTTGTCATCCTGGGAACTCCCTTCACCATCACCCTGGGGAGTCCCTTCACCATTCCCCTGAGTTGCATATCTTGTATCTTCCTCTTTTTCCTCATTTGTTTTGTGTGCAACATAACATCCCACAACTTCCTAAGAAATTCTCTGGGGAGATAAATGCTCTGAGTCTGAAAACGTCTTGCCATGGCATTTGATTAATACTGGAGTGAGTAGCTATCTCTTCTCCAGGGGATCTTCCTGACCCAGGGATCAACTCCAGGTCTCCTACATTGAAGACAGACTCCTTACCATCTGAGCCACCAGGAAAGTTCTGATTGGGAGTTCTGAGTATATGGATGAAGCTTCCCTGTAAGTGGAGAGGGGGCTTATTTCCCTAAACATGCAGTTATTCTGTTTAGTATTTTTCCTACGGATAACATTCAAATCATTTCAATTTCTTACAGCTTCCTCCAATCACATCATAATCAAGAGAATCTAAACTTACACATTGCTTAAAACAATCAACCAGATATTTTTATGTTTAAAAAAAAATCTGTTCTTAAATAAGTCACAAAATAGGAAAATCTTAGTTTTTCATGGTTGGTTCATTCAGACTAGCTCAGGCCTTTTCTTTCACGCTATCACTTAACTAATGAGATACATCTAGCAGATAGAGTTTGCCAAGAAAAGCCTGAGTTTTTCACTTGGTTTGGGCTACTGGTGTCACATGTTTTCACTGTTCCTACAGGTGCCTGCAAGTTTATACTCAGACTTACATTCTCACGGGTGATGTTTCACTATCTTCTCTGTTTTTCCACATCACCATGGAAACACACCATCTTAAGCATTCAGGAAGCCCACACCCCAAAAGAGATTCAATTGTGAAAGTTCATTACATTTAAGCAATGTTACTTCCCTGTCTTTTTCTTTTGCAAACTTATGTGCACAATAGCGTATAAAGTAACTACACGCTCATTGTAACATGTCAAGAATTGAGAACTGATCCAGATTTTTCAAATCAAAGAAAATAAAATCAGGTTTTATATCCCAGAGTTTTTAAATTCTACTACTATAGGCTTTCGTGGTGGTCCAATGGTTAAGACTCTGCGTTCCTAATGTAGAGGGCTTGGGTTCGATCCCTGGTCAGAGAACTAGATCCTCCACGCGGCAATGAAGACCCCACATGCTGCACTGAGACCCCATGCAGCCAAATTTAAAAAAATAAAATTCTGCCAATAAATTCTATTCAAAATGCCTAGTAAATGCTGAGTTACTGGGAAAGTATTTCTGAATAAATGAATCTTCCAGATTATTTTCTTATTATCCTTTTTTTCCACAGAAAATTTTAAAAATTCACTTCCTTTCACTTCAAGAATCTAAGCAGAATTTGTAAACGTACAAGTAAAAAGGAAATAGGGTAAGCATTTTAAAACTTAGCAGTAACACTGTCTGCAAACATACACCATTCTCTATTGATTGTGTTGATGGGATCTTAAATATTGGAAAGTTTGAATTTAAACACTAGACTCTGAAACCAGAATACAAATGATTCACAGATCCTTGATTTGTGATTTTAAATGTGAGCATGAGATAATATTTGGTGGGGGCTTTTTTTTTAACCTGTGCCTGGTGTGGTCCAGAACGTTCCTGCTGCAGCGAAGAGAGGAGGATAAATGGTTGGAAAGCAACTGCTTGCCATTAAATTTATCTGCTTTGCAAAACCATTAGAAACAGCTGAGAATTCAGCCTTGTGCCTTCTCTTAGTTCAGTCTCTCAGATTCAACCCAATATCCCCAGCCTTCATCTTTCTCCTAGGAAAGGAGAAGAATATTCCTTTCATGAGAGCCTTATGTACATTTTGAGGAAAAACAAAAACCAGGGGGAAAAAATACATGTGTATCTACAGAGAGTGGCTCTTGGCCTGTGTTTTTGCTCCTCTGGATCTCCATACTCTTGTAGGGGGTTAAGCCAGAAATAATAGCTAATCATTATGAAGTATTTTCAATATCTTGGGCTCTTTACATATGCTGTCTTGTTTAATCTTTGCACACACCACAACATAGAGATCATCGTTATCCCTATTTTATTCATGAAAAAAATTGATGCTTTGAGAAATTAACTCTCCCAACGTCACTCAGCAGATATTGAGCTAGAATCAAATCCTTGCAGCTTAACTCCTGAGTCATCACACTTATACCGTGTTTGACAGGGAAGGAGTCGCCCCGGTAGCAATTGCTAGAGACGATTCCCCCAGTATCAGTGGCCTGTGTGCACGCATGGGTGCACACTCAGTTATTCAGTTGTATCCAACTGTGCAGACACTACGGACTGTAGCGTGCCAGGCTCCTCAGTCCATGGGATTCTCCAGGCAAGAATACTGGAATGGGTTGCCATGCCCTCTTCCAGGGGATCTTCCTGACCCAGGGATCAAACCTGCATCTCCTGTGTCTCTGGCATTGCAGGCAGATTCCTTACCACTGAACCACTGGGGAAGCCATCAGTGGCCTACTTTTCATTAAACTATAGAAGTTTCCACTATTTTACTGCTGGGTACCATGCTGAGGCAAATCTGGATCCTCTATGAAAAAGTTTTCTTGTGAAAAGTAACTTTAGTGTATAAATCATAAAGATAAGAGTATTTTTCTTTTCAATCCACTTGATTGATGTATTAATTTTTATATAATAATATGTACCATGTTCTATGCATTGGCTGATGATTTTCAACAAAAGTATGTACCCATGTATACTCACCCCAGTCAAACTGTACAGTATTTTCATTATCTCAAAAAGTTCCCTAGGCTTCCCTGGTGGCACAATGGCTAAGAATCTTCCTGCCAATGCAGGGGACACAGGTTCCATTCCTGATTCAGGAAGATCCCACGTGCCAAGGAGCAACTAAGCCCATGCACCACAGCTATTGAGCTTGTCCTCTAGAACCCCCAGGAGCCACAGCTAATGACCCCATGTTCTGCAACTACTGAAGCCTACATGCCCTAGAGCCCACGCACCATAAAAAAGAGTAGCACCGCTCTCACCACAACTAGAGAAAGCCCACATGCAGCAACAAAAACCCAGGGCAGTCCAAAATAAATAAATAAATAAATTTATTAAAAAAAATTTTTTTTCTTTTACCCTTTTGCAGTCAATTCCTCCCAGAACCCCCACAAGTCAGCCGTAAGAAACCATTTATCTGCTTTTTACCATTATATATTAGTTTTGATGGTAATTGTTATTTGCAAATGGAATCACACACTATGTATTCTTTTGTGTCTTACTAGTTTGGCATGTTTTTGAGATCCATCTGTTTTCTTGGTATGTATCAGTAGTTAATTCCTTTTTATTGCTCAATAGATTCCATTGAATGACAATATACAAAAATGTTCCATCCATTTACTGACTGATAAACATCTGGATGTTTATATTTGGGCCATCATGAATAAAGCTGATAGGGATATTCAGGTATAAGTCCTGGACTGGAATTTCCTGGGTCGTATGATGAGTATATGAGTGTTTCAATTGCTCCAAATCCTTACCAACACTTGGTATTACATCTTTTCCATTTTAGCCATTCTACTGGGTGACAATGGCACCCCACTCCAGTACTCTTGCCTGGAAAATCCCATGGATGGAGGAGCCTGGTGGGCTGCAGTCCATGGGGTCGCTAAGAGTCAGACACGACTGAGCGACTTCATTTTCACTTTTCACTTTCATGCATTGGAGAAGGAAATGGCAGCCCACTCCAGTGTTCTTGCCTGGAGAATTCCAGGGATGGGGGAGCCTGGTGGGCTGCCGTCTATGGGGTCGCACAGAGTCGGACACAACTGAAGTGACTTAGCATAGCATAGCATAGTGATATTTTGTTTACGTTTTCCTGATGACTAGTAATAATAATAGCACTGGGCATCTTTTCTCATGCTTATTGGCCAAACATATATCTGTTTTGTTTTGTTTTTTTAAGTAGAGTGCAGAGGTAGCAAACACCAGTAATATTTCCTTTACAAGTTAAAGAAAACAGAAGGAATGTTACTCCTGCACTTTATGTCTCTCTCTGGAACAGGTTGCATATGATTTCTTCAGTTGTAACCTGCTTTGTGAGGTGCAGGGCTTTTCTTCTAGATGTGGGCAATAGCTGTTGCTTTCTGTCTCTGAAGCCCTGGTGCTCCATCATAGAGTGGATAGCCCCAAACTCTTTGAGTTGAAATGAATTGTATTGAAGTAACTGTGCCCAAATTTTAGATGGAGTAGAAGAAATTGCATTGATTGTGGGAAGGATGGGATTCTTTTTTACCAAAATTTATTTACAATTATCCATTCTGATAAAAGCATCATTTTCTATGTGTTGCACTGTCCCTCATTTCATCATCAACTATTTAAAGTTCTTACACACCATGACAACACAGACTAATAGACTATATTTGCTTCAAAATAAAGTCAGTTACAATCTATCAGCTTCTGTCATTTTCTGTTTTGCTTTTTACTGAGGTAACACTGGCTTGGGCTTCCCAGGTGATGCTATTGGTAAAGAACCTGCCTGCCAGTGCAGGAGACCCAAGAGATGCAGGTTCAGTCCTTGGGTTGGGAAGATCTTAAGGGAGATCAGCCCTGAGTATTCACTGGAAGGACTGATGCTGAAGCTGAAGTTCCAGTATTTTGGTCATCTGATGTGAACAGATGACTCACTGAAAAAGTCCCCAGTGCTGGGAAAGATCAAGGGCAGAAAGAGACGAGGTCATCAGAGGATGAGACAGCTGGATGGTATCACTGATGCAATGAACATGAACTTTTGCAAACTCTGGGAGATGGTGAGGGATAGGGAGACCTGGTGTGCTGCAGTCTGCGGGGTTGCAAAGGGTCAGACACAACTGGGTGACTGAACAATAACGACAACACTGGTTTGGGCTTCCCAGGGGGTGCTATTGGTAAAGAGTCTGCCTGCCAATGCAGGAGATACAAGAGATGCAGATTCAGTCCCTGGGTTGGGAAGATCCCCTGGAGTAGGAAATGGCACCCACTCCAGTATTCTTGCCTGGAGATTCCATGGACAGAGGAGCTTGGTGGGCTACAGTCCATGGAGCCAGGAAGAGTAGGACACGACTTAGCGACTGAACACAACACTGGTTTATTGCATTATATAAGTTTCGTGTGTACAACATTAAAATTTGACTTCTGTAGACATAGCACGCTCATCACCACAAGTTTAGTTTCCATCTGTCACCACACAGTTGACCCCTTCTTCCTATTTCACCTTCCCACTTCCACCTTCACCTCTGGTGACCACTAATCTCTTCTCTGTGTATATGTGTTTGTTTTGCTTTGTTTCTTAAAATATTTCACACATGAGTAGAATCATACAGTCTTTATCTTTCTCCATCTTACTTATTTCACTTAGCATAATACCCTCAACTCTTGAGAGTCCCTTGGACTGCAAGGAGATCCAACCAGTCCATCCTAAAGGAGATCAGTCCTGGGTGTTCACTGGAAGGACTGATGTTGAAGCTGAAACTCCAATACTTTGGCCACCTGATGCAAAGAGCTGACTCATTTGAAAAGACCCTGATGCTGGGAAAGATTGAGGGCAGGAGGAGAAGGGGATGACAGAAGATAAGATGGTTGGATGGCATCACTGACTCGATGGACATGGGTTTGGGTGGACTCCGGGAGTTGGTGATGGACAGGGAAGCCTGGTGTACTGCAGTTCATGGGGTCACAAATAGTCGGACATGACTGAGTGACTGAACTGAACTGAAGACCCTCAAGGTCCATCCATATTTTCACAATTGGCAAGATTTTATTAATATCTTTTTATGGCTGAGAAGTATTACACTGAGTAGTATTGCAATATTACTCACTGTATATAAACAGTGCAATATATATGTATTACATCTTTAAGCATCATGTATTGATGGACAGCTTGTTTTCATATCTTGGCTATTGTGAATAATGCTATGATGAACATAAAGATACATGTATCCTTTTGAATTCAGTGTTTTCATATTCTTTGGATAAGTTTCTGTTAGGTAAAAATATTCTACTTAAATTTTTCATGCCAGCTTCTGCTGGGCTCAATTTACAAATCGTTTGACCTTCTGTGAATAAGCAGAATGGCCTAAAGTAGGAGTGTTTGTCAGTGGCTTATTAGTTTTCCTCAGCCTTCTCAACTCCCAGATACTCAGTGAATCATGCTGCTTCTAGCCTCTTGACTAGACCTCATTTCTAACTAACCCCCTTAACCACAAAGCCCATACAGAAGATAAAATTAAATGGGATAGATTAATTCAAAAATCTTAACTGTCTAATATCCATCATGCCTACTGGATAACATCTGGTCTGGTTTTCTTTTAATGGTAATAATAGATCTTTTATCTCAAAGGAGTAGATTGAAGTTCACAGGCCCAGTGGTAGAGGAAGATGATGGGTAGGAAAGTTATTGACTTGAGTCATCTTTTTCCATGTTTCAAATATAACATGGCTGCCCCATGATACAGGCTTCCCTTGTGGCTCAGCTGGTAAAGAATCCACCTGCAATCTGGGAGACCTGGGTTCAATCCCTGGGTTGGGAAGATGCCCTGGAGAAGGGAAAGGCTACCCACTCCAGTATTCTGGCCTGGAGCATTCCATGAACTGTATAGTCCACAGGGTTGCAAAGAGTCAGATACGACTGAGCAATATGCCATGTTCAAACTTTCCATGTAGCTCCTTGTTTTTAGAAAACAAAGATCAACCTCAGGGAAGATACAAACTTTGGTTTATTCCATATGAATATTTTAATAACTTGCAAACAGCTGTGAAGGACAAACCTTCAGAAGTATTTTACACATCTGCCATGGTGGGCCCGTCATGCTGCCAAAACTTAACATTGCATAGAATTCATCTAACTGCAATTTTTCAAAAAATAAAACCAAAATTCATTTGAAATTGTTAGAGAAAACCTATATAAATTTTGGCCAAGAATAAAACATAATCTATAAATAATGTTATAAACAATGCTTCTTTTAAATATCTATTTTTATGTTATAAAAGCATGTTTTTACTGCAATAGCATCTACTACAAAGGATACTAGGTTAAGAACCAAAAAATCCAGAGCCTTTGCGTTTAACTTTGTCACTAACTTTGCAACTCTGGACAAAGTATTCATTCTCCACATGCAAGACTGGGATTATAATAAATGTTTCTCCTTCCTAAGAATAATAGGAAGATAAATATCTGCAACAGTGCCTTGAATTGCAATGTAAACCTAAGGTATTAATATTTTAGGAAAGAAAGCCTAGAAATAAGTACCATATTGTCCTAACATTTTTATGATTTTAATTTGTTGAGATTATATGGTTTTTGTGGGACTTTTATTTGGTGCTATGCAAGAGATAGGCAAAAAAGAAAAAAACCCATGTGAAAATGCAGAAATAAGAGGAAACAAATGAGACAACTTTGACTAACGTATTATGCTAAAAATTACGGTGAGAAATGAAAGGGCTATTTCTAAAATCAGATAACTACAAGACATGAAATCCCCTTCCTGAGCTATTTCAAGCCAGAGCCCTGTGAGAGAGAATGAAGCTAAACAAAGAACATGTGTCATTAGAAAAATGAAGTAACAGAAAGCTCAAATAGCCAAACGGTCTCCACAATTAGAAATAAAGAAGGCATATTATCCGGGAAGAGGAACCCATTGTTGAGAAAGAGCATATCAGATCAGATCAGATCAGTCGCTCAGTCGTGTCCGACTCTTTGCGACCCCATGAATCGCAGCACGCCAGGCCTCCCTGTCCATCACCAACTCCCGGAGTTCACTCAGACTCATGTCCATCGAGTCAGTGATGCCATCCAGCCATCTCATCCTCTGTCGTCCCCTTCTCCTCCTGCCCCCAATCCCTCCCAGCATCAGAGTCTTTTCCAATGAGTCAACTCTTCGCATGAGGTGGCCAAAGTTTCAGCTTTAGCATCATTCCTTCCAAAGAAATCCCAGGGCTGATCTCCTTCAGAATGGACTGGTTGGATCTCCTTGCAGTCCAAGGGACTCTCAAGAGTCTTCTCCAACACCACAGTTCAAAACCATCAATTCTTCAGCACTCAGCCTTCTTCACAGTCCAACTCTTACATCCGTACATGACCACAGGAAAAACCATAGCCTTGACTAGACGAACCTTTATTGGCAAAGTAATGTCTCTGCTTTTGAATATGCTATCTAGGTTGGTCATAACTTTCCTTCCAAGGAGTAAGCATCTTTTAATTTCATGGCTGCAGTCACCATCTGCAGTGATTTTGGAGCCCAAAAAAAAAATAAAGTCTGACACTGTTTCCACTGTTTCCCCATCTATTTCCCATGAAGTGATGGGACCAGATGCCATGATCTTTATTTTCTGAATGTTGAGCTTTAAGCCAACTTTTCCACTCTCCACTTTCACCTTCATCAAGAGGCTTTTTAGTTCCTCTTCACTCTCTGCCATAAGGGTGGTGTCATCTGCATATCTGAGGTTATTGATATTTCTCCTGGCAATCTTGATTCCAGCTTGTGCTTCTTCCAGTCCAGCGTTTCTCATGATGTACTCTGCATATAAGTTAAATAAGCAGGGTGACAATATACAGCCTTGACGAACTCCTTTTCCTATTTGAAACCAGTCTGTTGTTCCATGTCCAGTTCTAACTGTTGCTTCCTGACCTGCATACAAATTTCTCAAGAGGCAAATCAGATGGTCTGGTATTCCCATCTCTTTCAGAATTTTCCACAGTTTATTGTGATTCACACAGTCAAAGGCTTTGGCATAGTCAATAAAGCAGAAATAGATGTTTTTCTGGAACTCTCTTGCTTTTTCCATGATCCAGCGGATGTTGGCAATCTCTATGAAGACCTACAAGACCTTTTAGAACTAACACCCAAAAAAGATGTCCTTTTCATTATAGGGGACTGGAATGCAAAAGTAGGAAGTCAAGAAACACCTGGAGTAATAGGCAAATTTGGCCTTGGAATACAGAATGAAGCAGGGCAAAGACTAATAGAGTTTTGCCAAGAAAATGCACTGGTCATAACAAACACCCTCTTCCAATAACACAAGAGAAGACTCTATACATGGACATCACCAGATGGTCAACACCAAAATCAGATTGATTATATTCTTTGCAGCCAAAGATGGAGAAGCCCTATACAGCCAGCAAAAACAAGACCAGGAGCTGACTGTGGCTCAGACCATGAACTCCTTATTGCCAAATTCAGACTTAAATTGAAAGAGCATATGCTGCTGCTGCTAAGTCGCTTCAGTCGTGTCTGACTCTGTGCGACCCGATGGACCGCAGCCCACCAGGCTTCCCCGTCCATGGGACTCTCCAGGCAAGAACACCGGAGTGGGTTGCCATTTCCCTCTCCAAGGCATGAAAGTGGAAAGTGAAAGTGAAGTCACTCAGTCGTGTCCGACTCTTAGTGACCCCATGGACTGCAGCCCACCAGGCTCCTCCATCCATGGGATTTTCCAGGCAACAGTACTGGAGTGGGGTGCCATTGCCTTCTCCGAAAGAGCATATAGCTGTCCCCAGTTGTCAGGATGTTCTCCCCTGATTCTTTTCCAAAGATAAAGGCTAAGCATCAGAAGTTTCTGGTCCTTGATCTGAATCTGAAGATCCCTGGGGACTGGTCCTGCAGATATTTACCCTGAGCTTCCCTGATAGCTCAGTTGGTAAAGAATCCACCTGCAATTCAGGAGACCCCGGTTCAATCCCTGGGTCGGGAAGGTCCACTGAAGAAGGGCTACCCACTCCAGTATTCTTGGGCTTCCCTTGTGGCTCAGCCGGTAAAGAATCTGCCTGTAATGTGGGAGACCTGGGTTTGATCTCTGGATTGGGAAGATCCCCTGGAGAAGGGAAAGGCTACCCACTCCAGTATTCTGGCCTGGAGAATTCCATGGACTGTATAGTCCATGGGGTTGCAAAGAGTCAGATGCGATTTTCACTTTAACTGCTGAAAGGCTTCCCTTGTGGCTCAGACTGTAAAGAATCTATCTGCAGTGCAGGAGAAAGGAATGGCTACCCCCTCCAGTAATCTTGCCTGGAGAATTCCATGGACAGAGGAACCTGGTGGACTACAGCCCATGGGATTACAAAAGAGACAGATGGGACTAACACTTTAAATTTTCACTTGAACCTGAATCTCGACAGCAGTTTCATCTTCTCTCACTGAGGACAACTGCCTCCAAAGGCAACATGAATCTTTAGATTTCATATCTAGTCCGTGAAAACCCACTTAGCACATTTTAAGAGTATCAGCAGCAGCTATTGTTTATTTTTATATTTTTAATATTAGAAGATTCAGAACCTTTAGTCTGAAAGAAGTAAATGCCAAAATGACACAAAAGTTAATGAATGGTATGGATAAAATTAACTTTGTCCTTAACTTGATAGGATAAGAGATTCTCTGTTGAAATGGGCGATGTGCACTTAGGGCAAACAAAGAGGATTTCTGCTTTGATCCGTTGGATCCACAGGCAGAAGGTACCATACCTCTTACCACACAAATACAATTTTCTGATTGCTTGTCAAAATTATCAGTTTCTTGAGGGCTTGGTCTTAGTCACTGTCGTGTCCCTAGCAACTTGGCACAGTGTCCAGGCACAAGGAAGGTGCTTAACAAATCTTGAAAAGTGAAAATGAAAGTGGCTCAGTCATGTCAGACTCTTTTGATCCCATGGAATAGTCCATGGAATTCTCCAGGCCAGAATACTGGAGTGGGTTGCCATGCCCTTCTCCAGGGGATCTTCCCAACCCAGGGATCATACCAGGTCTCCTGCATTGCAGGTGGATTCTTTACCAGCTGAGCTGCCAGGGAAGCCTGAGAATAGTGGAGTGATTAGCCTATCCCTTTTCCAGTGGACCTTCCTAACTCAGGAATTGAACCAAGGTCTCCTGAATTGCAGGTGAATTCTTTACCAGCTGTGCTTAAAGAGTCTTTAGTCTGTGATCCAGATACTAAGATTTCTTCTAGCATAGGGAGATTGGGCAATTACTTTCAAGTTCCAAGGATATCTGGAGGAAAGGAGAGGAACAAGTAAGTAGCACATATTTCAGGCACTTCTGCTGTATTTGTTTTCTGTTTCCATAACAACAGTATTTGATCTCTCACTCTTTATGATATAGAGAACCTAGAAAATAGCGGGATGCAATGTGCAATTTTGAGTGGCACATCAAACATTATTTTCTTAATTTCTGAAGACAATGAAAGTTGGTCATTAGTTTATGTTATTTAATAAAAAATGATAACTATAAAACCACTCTTACCCAAAATAATTACCCCAAATACTTTTCATATTAGAGATACTGTTTGTAATGTCAACCCAATGGTACAATATCACAAAGACTTAAATAATTTTGGGAAAACCTGAGACAGTTTAAAATATCATAAAAAATAGATCTACACCCACAGAAAAGAGCTCAAATATATATTATGTGTAGACACAAATATATATACATGCACACACACATATATAAACAATTCATAATCTAAATTGTGGTTAAAATGCCATAGACAGATAAACAAAACCAACTCTAGTAGTAGCGATAGTTAATGACTCCTAAGTCAGCAATTCTCAAAGAATGGTCACTGGACCAGCAGCATCACAATTACCTGAGAACTTGCTAGAAATGCACATTCACAGACTCCACCCCAGACCTACTGATTCAAATATTTGTGGGCTGGAAACCAACAATCTGTGCTTTAATAAGCCCTCCAATTATCAAATCAACACATTGTATGCCTTAAACTTGCACATCATCATATATCAATTACCTCTCTATTAAAAAAACAAAAAGGAGTCCTCCAAGTGATTCTGATGCACTATAGTTTGGGAAAAACTGCCCTAATCTATACATATTCCTTATACTTATTTAATCTATGAGGGAACATGGGCTCATGCATAATTCAACTAGTGGAGCCTGGGACAAGAAGCTTGTATCTCTGAGTCATTTGTGCAGTGTTAGAAGAAAATAAATCAACTTAAGAGTCAGAAAAATCTCTGATTCCTAAAATGAATGCTTTTTCAGGTGAGACAGAAAAAAATTGGTTAAAACTTCTTAAGCGTTCAGGTACTTCATGTGTGATACAACAGT
Organism: Bos indicus x Bos taurus; assembly: GCF_003369695.1. Taxonomy (NCBI): domain Eukaryota; kingdom Metazoa; phylum Chordata; class Mammalia; order Artiodactyla; family Bovidae; genus Bos; species Bos indicus x Bos taurus. The sequence continues at coordinate 19,718,875 of NC_040103.1, read as the reverse complement.
AATAATAATAATAATGTACTAATCAAGGCTATGGTTTTTCCTGTGGTCATGTATGGATGTGACAGTTGGACTGTGAAGAAGACTGAGTGCCGAAGAACCAATGCTTTTGAAGTGTGGTGTTGGAGAAGACTCCTGAGAGTCCCTTGGACTGCAAGGAGATCCAACCAGTCCATCCTAAAGGAGATCAGTCCTGGGTGTTCATTGGAGGGACTGATGCTGAAGCTGAAACTCCAATATTTTGGCCACCTCATGTGAAGAGTTGACTAATTAGAAAAGACCCTGATGCTGGGAAGGATTGGGGGCAGGAGGAGAAGGGGACGACAGAGGATGAGATGGCTGGATGGCATCATCAACTCGATGGACATGAGTTTGAGTGAACTCCAGGAGTTGGTGATGGACAGGGAGGCTTGGTGGGATTCATGGGGTCGCAAAGAGTCAGACACGACTGAGCAACTGAACTGAACTGAATCTCAAAGAGATTTTGGTGAGAAATAAATTAGATAATATATGGAACCCTCATTTTAGAAAGTAAGAGTCATGACATTTGCTCATAATTATTTTCTACAGCCTTTTGATTTTATGAGGAAAGATATTCTCTGTTGATATTCCACATTTATAGCTACAGGATATACATGAACTTTTAAATATAGGCTACTTGTAATTTTGGTTTCTTCTATGATATGTTTTTCCTCCAAGTTATGAAATTACATGAGCTACCACTCTACTCAAGACAAAATTACTATGACCCATATTTTTGTATAAAGAAAAGAGATAGTACTGTGGAATTTTTCTAGGAAAGAATCAGGTGATTGCAATTTTACAAAAAAAAAAAACTTTATCTAAAATTAGACTGATATATATCTTATGTTTTTTAGGTCACAGAAGTAGCTTTCCCTTATAAATTACTGTTCTACATCTATTTTATACAGCTGGCATTTTTGATGTATTACTTATTACAACCCAAGGGGCTTTATATAATAACTTCATAAACTACATATGTGTCCACTTTTAAAAAATAATTTTAGTTTTGTTATATTATAATAGTATTATAAGTAACTCTGAAATTACAAAAACCATATTTAAAAGAGGAAAAAAATTAAAACCTATATTCCTACTAATCAGCAATAGATGCTATTATATGCACCAGAATTTTTATGTGCACACAACACACTCATACATATTCTAGCAAATAGGAGAATTTGATTTAAACACTTATAAGTATATTGTGAAATTATTTCCAGGTGCTCATTTCTACTTCATCAGTTCACAGAACTAAACTGTATTTCATTTGATGGATGGATTAGATGGATGAATTAGGGATCAACCAATAACTTACTATTAGACATTTCGATTTCTCTGGTTATTTCATTTTTATAACCAATGATTCAGTGAACACTGCATACTTATGTAATTATCCTCTCAGAATATATTCTTAGAAGCAGAGTTCCTGGGATCAATGAGAAGCACATTTTCAAGACTTTTGATCCATATCCCAAACGGCCCTCACAGTAATATGATAGTAACTTTTACCCTCACCAGTAGCCTGTGAATGCCAGCTTTCTAATGGCCTCTGCTTTGAGGAAAATAAAAATCTTTTTATTCTAATATATCAAAAAATCTTTTTATTCTAATATATCAAAAATATATATCTAATATATCTAATATATCAAAATATATGTGTCAAAATAGAGTTTTATTGTTATTTTAATTTGCATGTATTTGATTATTAGTGAAACTGATCTCCTTTTATTACAAGTAGCAGACACTGAGGCCCTCCCACATCTCTCAGGATCTGCTTCTACAGCCTCTGGTTGCTTACACCACCACTGAGAGTGTTGCTTTGGTTGCATAGCAGTGGAAAGCTGTGCAGGGCAAGTTGAAAGTGCCAGAGAGTTAATACCCCCAGGAGCAACCTCAACCAACTTGAGGGACAAACACCTCAGTTGCATCTCTTAGGTGGGAGAACTCAGGAGAATGTTCCCCATTCCTTCCCAGAGTTCCCCAGTGGGACGGAGCCCCAGTTACCCACAGAAGAAATTGCTTCGTGACTTACATTTTATGGCATCTTTCCCTTTCCAGTCTCACTTCTCCTCTTCCTCTCAGTGTTTTCTAGGATCATCTCCTGAATTAACTGCTTGAACTTGAATCTTCATCTCAGGGTCTTCTTCTGGACTGGGGAACCCAACCCAGACAATATGAGCCTTTTCTTCTCTGATTTAGTCAATGATCTGATCATCCATGCATTTTCCCCATTTTGATATTGGAGTTAGAATTGTCTATTCTAAATATTAAGAAGGAGGGATATTTACAAAGGGCAACCCTGAGAGATCACAATGCAGGAGCTTAATAAATAATTACAGTTACCACCAGATTATCTTAATAAACATGTTAAGGTTTAAAGCATTACAGGTTATTAGCAATAACTATTATGTTCAAAGCAATTATCCTGTCTTTATATGAAGCTAAAGATTTTCTTGGTGATATAAGTGAATTAAAACATAGGAAAAGGGAAAAAACTAGCAAACTATGATAAAGGGAATATTTTAGCCAAGATGAACTAAATATGTTGATTGATTTGTATAAGAAAAACTACATTGAACAATGTAAATGAAGTGAAGTCGCTCAGTCATGTCCCACTCTTTGAGATCCCATGGACTGTAGCCTATGATGCTCCTCCATCCATGGGATTTTCCAGGCAAGAATACTGGAGTGGGTTGCCATTTCCTTCTTCAGAGGATCTTCCCAACCCAGGGATCAAACCTGGGCCTCCCTCATTGTAGTCAGATGCTTTACCATCTGAGCCACAATGTAAATATGCCCAAAATATATCGGCATCATTTTTAGGGAGAGACTAGGATTTAGCAAGAAGTCTGCTGAGGAGGTTTAGAATGGAGAAACATTTTGGGTCAAATGACATTTTCTAGTATCTAAAATCAATATGTTGTTAATTAAAATACCAATCTCCCAAGAAAACTCTGACAGTAAACAATATTAAACTCAACTGAATCAGAGCCCAGAATTTCAGCCAGACTAGGAGTGCATACAACTAGGCCAGAAACAAAAAACAAAAACAAAAAAACCAAACCAAACAAAAACCTTTAAAAACAACTAACCATTTGGAATGGGGAAGGGCTAGAGAAAATGAAAGAAAATGGCCAGTTTTTGCATCCTGCTCTGGGGCCAAGATTGCAAGGAGATCCAACCAGTCCATCCTAAAGGAAATCAGTCCTGAATATTCATTGGAAGGACTGATGCTGAAGCTGAAACTCCAACACTTTGGCCACCTGATGCAAAGAATGGACCCATTTGAAAAGACCCTGATGCAGGGAAAGACTGAAGGTGGGAAGAAAAGGGGACGACAGAGGATGAGATGGTTGGATGGCATCACCAACATCATGGACATGAGTTTGAGTAGGCTTGAGGAGTTGGTGATGGACAGGGAAGCCTGGCGTGCTGCAGTCCATGGGGTCGCAAAGAGTCGGACATGACTGAGCAACTGAACTGGGGCCAAGAATCAGAATCACTACAGCAGAATCTGTGTAGAGGCCATTCTTTTAAGTACACGACTAAAGTGTTTGCAAAGGTAAAACAAGGATTCTAGACAACCTAATGTGCTTTATATGGACAATGAAAGTTTTTATAGAGGACGCATAGAATACAAATCCACTGCACAAATTTACATGCCTCTTCAGAACTGTGACTACCTCTGTATTTCATGCTACCTTCAGTTTGAAGAAGGAAATAACAACCCACTCCAGTACCCTTGCCTGGAAAATCCCATGGACAGAGAAGCCTGGTAGGCTACAGTCCATGGGGTTGCAAAGAGTTGGACACAACTGAGCGACTTCACTTTCTTTCTTTCTTTTCTTTCTTTCTTTCTTCCAGTAGAGTGAAATTTTAAAATGTGTGACTCAGTCATTTTAATGTATTTTATTGGGACAAATTGTAATGTTTTTCTGAACTTATAAAATACATTAAGGTTCTGCATCTACATAATAGCAAAGACCCAGAAGAAATGTAGAAAACTCTGTTCAGATTAAAGTCAGTGCAAATGAGCTTCGTATTTGAATGCTTGAAATACAGTAAAAAATAAATGCTACAAAAAAAGAAAAAAGATAAAATGCTTGGAAATTCCCTCTTGGTCAAGGGCTTAGGGGTAGGAGTCAGCACTTTTACTGCCATGGGCCCAGGTTTGATTCTTGGTAGGGGAAATGAGATTTTCCAAGCTGTTGCATGGTATGGCCAAAAAAAAAAAAGATTAATGATAAATAATTCATCAGCTCTGTACCAGTGAGATTCGAAGAGCTGAGGAAATTCCCCTGAATATTTCTATCTCAAACTAAAGATTTATTTACTTAACCATATTTATTAGGTGCTCATCGAACCATTATCACAAAATAAAGACAACTTATTACATTGCCAGCCTCCGTATGTGTTTAATTCTCTAATGTAGTCAGCAGCTGTCAGCTAAGTAAGCAAGCACAGAGGTGGCCTTGGGCAAACTCTGTTCCAGCACAACATAGCTTCAAATTAGTCAGAATTAGTCAGAACAGATTTGTTTTCTCTGTGATAACAAACCACCCCCAAATCTCAGCGGATTAACCCAATACAAGTTTATTTCTTGCTCATAACTCATACTCCATATGAATCAAAAGCTCTGCGCCACATAGTCCCTGAAGGACTTGAGCAGATGAAAACTCCACCAGCTTATAGCTGCACTATCTGAAATGTGACCAGAAAGAAGTGGTGGAAGCAGTGGGAGAGACTGAAGACTCCCACATATGTTATTAACACTTCTGCTCCTATTTCATTAGCCAGAATTAATCCCATGGCTCCTTCTATCCACAAGGAACTTGAGAAATGCTGTGTCAGTTGTGCCTGGGAAAGAGTTTTACCCCACACCTAAATAATCTGAACTTTGGGTGATTTCCTTGCACAATGTAAGGACCGAAATAACATTGAAAGGCAAAGCTAAGGACACGTAACAAAAGGCATGAGTCCTGGTTCAGAGACCTTAAGCCAAGGTCAAGAGTCAGCAAGGTAGGAGATTCAGAGTTATAAGGAAAGGAGGCAGCAAACATCAAAATCCTGAGAACATCATAAATCTATTTTAGTAGATTTTGTTTTGACACAAAGTAACATTTTTCCCAGGGTATCTTAAATATGTCACTTGATATCTAACATCACCCCATCTACATTTCTCAAAGTATGGTCCTTGGATCATTAGGAACAGTTAAACCTGAAGGGTGTCATGGAAATATAGATTCCTAAGGCCTACCCAAAACCTTATGCATTAAAATTCTGAAGCTATTAGGTTCAGGAATCTGCTTTAAACAAGTGTCCACAAGGTAATTCTAATGCATTCTAAACTTTGGGAATCTCTGTTTTAGATTTTTGCCAGGATCCAGCGCAGGTCTGAGATTTGGGTTAGGTTTGAGCCCTGGGAAAGAGGAGAGTGAAAAATTTGGCTTAAATCTCAACATTCAGAAAACTAAGATTATGGCAACTGGTCCCATCACTTCATGGCAAATAGATGGGGAAACAGTGGAAACAGTGTCAGACTTTATTTTTCTGGGCTCCAAAATCACTGCAGATGGTGATTGCAGCCATGAAATTAAAAGACGCTTACTCCTTGGAAGGAAAGTTTTGACCAACCTAGATAGCACATTCAAAAGCAGAGACATTACTTTGCCAACAAAGGCCCATCTAGTCAAGGCTATGGTTTTTCCAGCGGTCATGTATGGATGCGAGAGTTGGACTGTGAAGAAAGCTGAGCGCCGAAGAATTGATGCTTTTGAACTGTGGTGTTGGAGAAGACTCTTGAGAGTCCCTTGGACTGCAAGGAGATCCAACCAGTCCATTCTGAAGAAGATCAGCCCTGGGATTTCTTTGGAAGGAATGATGCTAAAGCTGAAACGCCAGTACTTTGGCCAACTTGTCCTAAGAGTTGACTCATTGGAAAAGACTCTGATGCTGGGAGGGATTGGGGACAGGAAGAGAAGGGTACGACAGAGGTTGAGATGGCTGGATGGCATCACCGACTCAATGGACGTGAGTTTGAGTAAACTCTGGGAGTTGGTGATGGACAGGGAGGCCTGGCGTGCTGCGATTCATGGCGTCACAAAGAATCGGACACGACTGAGCGACTGAACTGAACTGAACTGAGCCCTGGGAGAATGCCTCTTCTTGTTGAAGTTACTCTAATTACTCTACTAGGGTGAAGTGTGCCCTAGAACCAGAAGGTTTTTGGTAAGGTCAAGACTGTGCATTCAAGCTAAATGGCAACCTTCATGGGTAAGGAAAATTGAGGAGCATGGAAAATAGATTGATTTTGAGTTGCTGATGAATTTGGTTAGAGAAAGACTGGTTCAACACAGAGCAGTTTCAAGGACAAAAGAACTTGTAGGTAGGTTTGCCAACAGATTGACGATGGTGGGAATGGTGAAGAACCCAGAGATTCTGTTCTTAAGGTTTTGTAATGGTAGGTGAAACAGATGACAGCCTTGGGATTTCCAAGCACATGCTACAAGACCTGTTCTTTAAACAGTCTGTGCTGAACAGGCGATGGAGAGCTGATGAATCCTGAACCCTGTTTGCTAAGAATGGAGGAGTAGATGCAAGATGCTGTTATAGATGCAAGATGCTGTTATTAGAAACTGTGAGATGATAGAAAAAAAAAAAAAAATATATATATATATATATCTGTTCCTGATTACTGACACAGGAACCTAAAACTCTTGTAATTTCCTAAGTGACAAAAGCACTAGGAGTCTCTTTTGTTCAAATATTTGATCTGTGACCCTGGTTCCTAACACAAAATTCCTATATCCCTTGAAATTTCCTGGTGGACAGCAGTGTCTTTTGTTCTAAAAAGGCAATTCTTGGCAGGCTCCTGAGTAGAGACTAATCACCAGAAAGACCAAGCCATGATTAGAAGCTTTGAATTTTCAACCCAACTCCCCATTCACAAGAAAGGGGAGAGGGAGAGAAAATGGAGTTAATGATCCATCATGCCTACATGAAGAAACCTTCATAAAAATCCCCAAAGTACAGGGTTTGGACAGCTGGTGAACACAGGAAGATGCTGGAAGAATGGTGTACCTGGAGTGAGCATAAAAACTCCGAGACCCTTCCTGCTCACCTTGCCCTATGCATTTCTTACTTCTGGGTGTTCATCTGTATCCTTTATCAAATCCTTTTATAATAAACTGGGTTAATTGTTTTCCTGAATTCTGTGAGCTCTGTAGCAAATCAGTTAAAGCCAACAAAGAGGTTGTGGGAATCTCCGACTTAGAGCCAATTGGTTAGAAGCACAGGTAACAACCAAAACAAACTAGCATTTCAGGTGTAGGGAAAGTGTGAGTTGCTCAGTGGTGTCCAGCCCTTTGTGACCCCATGGACGGCAGCCCGCCAGGCTCTTCAGTCCATGGGAGTTCTCAGGCAAGAATACTCGAGTGGGTTGCCATTCCCTTCTGGGGGCAATTAAGGACTGAACCCTGAACCAGTAGGATCTGACACTATCTTCATGTAGATGGTGTTAAAATTGAGTTCAATTGTAGGACACCTAGCTGATTTGGTGCTTTGTGTTAATAGCATTGTTTGGTGTGGGGGAGAAAACCCCGCACATCTGGTGTCAGAAGTGGTGTGAGTATGGTTAGCATTGTGAGAGTAAAGGAGAAGCACAGAAGACGTGGGTTTTTCCTAACACAGAAACTTTCCCTAAAGAGAAAAATCCACACCTGGTAATTATAAAATAGAGCTACTTACACACTTCATGAGAGGGATAATTGCAAGCAAAATGAACACACTGGAAAACTTCAAAACTTCCACAACCTAAAATTAATAGTAAATCATGGGGTTAAAATTCACTGCTCTGAAATACAGAGAGGAAATTCTAGTATCCGAGAGCACAGTGGCTCTTGGTAAAGAAGAGAACGGTGTACCAAATGTCAACATACAATGTTTCTCAAGGTAATCAGTATTAGAAGCTAATGATATGCACCTCTCCCAAGTCTCAGTGGCTTAGTAATAAAATTTTCTATTTTTTTCAATTCTAATACTATCTACCTGAAGATAGTGTCAGATCTTACTGGTTCAGGGCTCAGTCTTCAATTGCCCCCAGAAGGGAACATACTTTGATTGAAGTACAATTGACAAAATTGTAAGATATTTAAAGCGTATGTCATGGTGATTTGACATACCATCCTTCACATTGTGAAAGTATTCCCACTATCTATAATAGTTAAAAAATTTCTTTCTTACATCCCTGCCCAGTACAATACAGATTGGGCAGCTCTCCTTGGAGGCTGTCTTCCAGACAGGGACTCAAAACCTAGGATGCTTCTGCATTTTGGCCCTGCTGTTTCCTAGTGCCTCCGTGGACTCCTCTCCTGGACCATCCACTCAACCATTAAGTAAAGAGAGAAAGCAAGGAGAGTCAACCAGGATGTTTTAAAGATAAGTCTGGAAGAACTGTATGTTTGCTTTCCTTCACTTTCCATTGGCCAGGATCTAGTCAAAAAAAAACCAACTCAACTGCAAGCAGAACTGGGGCATGAGTCTTCTTATTTATCCAGGAAGGGGAAAGGAGGCTGGTGAGCATCCGGCCGATTTCTGCCACTCAACAACTACTAATCCAGAATCTGCCTCTATCTTAATTAAAATCATGCAACTTCCTAAAGTTTTTAAAGCATGTCTTACAGTGTAGTTCCTAAGATATTTTATTTAAAACCGCAGTAAATGCTTGAATGTTCTTATTGGAATAGCTAAGATTCTCAGTAAAACTTTTTTTGAAATACAGGGCTCTCTGGTAGTGTGTGAATTAAAAAATAAATATTCAAAGTTCAGGTTGGCTAAGTTAACCATTTGACCCTAGAGTTTGGAGGGTAGCTAAGCCCTCGTTCTTATGATATGACTTGTGTGCGTCTATTTTTGAAAAAGCTATATGATAGAGAACAATATGAAGAATGTTTGGGCTTTAAATTCCAAATATTATTTATGAACTTCTGACATTTATAATCCCAGGTCCATTCTAACACTGTATGTCTCCACACATTTATGGCAGACCCAGTAGAAAATCTATTAACAGCTGGTTTTGAACATTTCTGAGGTATCCCCTCCACATACATATACATTCTCATTGTGCTTTTTCTTCACATTCTAATTTTCAATCCGAGAATCATTTGCATCTTGTTTAGCTGCCAACATTTCCTGTATATATTCCAGAGCGAGAAATTTCAACCCAAGATTCATCATTAATTTTTGTGAGTTGTGAATGTTTCAAAACTTTCTGGTAAATCCATTTTGTTTTCAAATCTCTCCCTCCCTTTTCCTCCTCCCTTCTGTAGACTATGTAACAGCCCTGTTCTATAATTACCCAGCAAGTAGTCTTCTCTTTATTAAAAAAAATTTTCCAATAGTTATGACAGCATTTTAAAGATTATATTACAGGAGGCAATCTAAATATGAAACAGATGAATAAGTATATCTTGGGCAAAATAACTTACAGATATGAGAAAGAAAATTAGAGGATGCATATGTTTGTGGTTGAGAAAGCATGTCTGTCCAAATGTATGGGAGAGGTTGGTATGAAGAAAGAATGGCTATACAAAAGGGTTTTGTCTGGTTGTTACATAAGCAACTGAGAATTCTGGGATGACCCTCAACCTCTTCGGCTGACAAATTATCCCTGACTAGATGATTGGAACTGGAAACAATTGATGCCAGGTGGGTGAAAGAGAAAGTTGATTTCATTTATTTTACCACCTCATTTATTTAGGGCAGGAGGCAAGAGAGACCAAAAAAAAAAAGGATCAGCATCGAATGAACATCATTTTTCATGTGTTTGCAAAGCTGTATGTGGATATTGGCATTGAAAACATCTCAACATATAAGAACCAGCAGCCTTTACACACAAAATTAATGTTAACCACAGATTAGAACCACTGTAGAACGCATTCATATTGTTATATTTCAAATAACAAGCAGAAAAAACAACTGCATGTAGAAAAAAATGGTTATGGAGGACACCAATCATAAGGTCTTATATTACAGTGAAAAACAGTTGTTAATTATAAAGCTGTAACAGTCTTTCAAATAACATAACAGTCTTTCATATAAAGCATCTTTTCTTTCCCTCTGGTATTTCATTTTACATTTTCATCTAACTCATTGTACTAATAATTATTTAAAATCAGATTTTTCTCCTAAAATAGGCTCCCTTTACACATCATCTTTTTGCAGTGGCAGAGCCTTCCTAGGCTAGAAGGGCTGCCAACGAGTCATAATGTGGACCTTGACATCTGACCACTTTTGGAGGGTAACCAAATCAAGACAGAAAATCTAATCTTACCAAAGACCACATAGGAATTTCTTGGCAAAGTCAGATGAGAAAACAGGGTTCATGAACTCTAAGGGCTGACATTTTTAACCACTGTCTTTACTTCTTGTTTTGGGAACCTCTTTTGAGTTAAAAAAGAAATGTAGAAAATTCTGGAATTGTTCTTGATTTTTCCATGATCAGAGTAATGGAGTGGTGGAAAGAGATCTGTGCTAGAGTCAGAGACTCAAGACTCTCAAAAAAGGAAAACTTTATATAATTGGACATTTACATGAATCCTTTTACCCAATCACTCAGCTTCAAGAATCTTTAAATCATAACCTATCTTATTTCAACTACATCCCACTGAATTCCTTCCTTCCATATAATTTTGAAGCAAATTTCAGACATCATACCATTTCATCTATAAATATTTCAGTATGTATCTCTAAAAGATGTGTCTTTTAAAAAAACATAACTGAAATAACATTATCACACTTAACACATGCATACATACTCACTCAGTCATGTCCGATTCTTTGTGACCCTATGGACTGTAGCCTGCCAAGCTCCTCTGACCTTGGGATTCTCCAGGCAAGAATATTGGAGTAGATTGCCATTTCCTTCTCTAATACTGGAAGCATTTGATGATAATTATTTAATACTATCAAATATACAGTGTTCAACATTCCAACTGCTCATAATAATTTTCAATAGTTTGTTTGAATCAAGATCCATATAGATTTCACTCATTATAATTCACCACATGTTTCTTAGGTCTTTTAAATTTTTTTTCTAGGCTTTCCCTCTATCTCCTTTGTCTCCCATTGGTTTATAATTTATTTGTTGAAGAAACCAAGTCATTTGTCCTGTAGACACAGATTGAATTTTGTTTATTGTAACCCTATGGTGTTGTTTAAAATGTTCTTCCATTCTCTGTTTATAAATTGATAGTTGAATCTAAAGTGAAGTGAAGTTGCTCAGTTGTGTGTGACTCTTTGCGACCCCAAGGACTGTAGCATACTACGCTCCTCCGTCCATGGGACTTTCCAGACAAGAGTACTGGAGTGGGTTGCCATTTCCTTCTCCAGAGGATCTTCCTGACCCAGGGATCGAACCCAGGTCTCCCACACTGTAGGCAGACACTTTACCGTCTGAGCCACCAGGGAAGTTGAGTCTAACAGGTTTAAAAATTATTCAGATTAGACTGCCTTTGGCAAGGGGTTTTGATGAATGGGATGTGTTTCCCTTAGGAGACACTAAATGTCTGTTTATCTCTTGTTTTATCATGCAAGTAGATATTGGTGATCAATAAGTAGATTCATTGAATCATTAAGGATTGAATAATGATAATATAATTCTATTGGTCCTTCATTTATTAGCCAACATAAAAAAGTTTCCCTCATTTACTATATAGATTCCCAGAGGCACAGTTCGTAAAGCAGAGGCAGGACAAATGCTTAATTTTTTCTTTCTATTACTGGTTTTTAAAATAATGAATTGGTTGCTAGTATTAGTTGTTATAGGGGCTTGCCAGGTGGTGCTAGTGGTAAAGAACCTGCCTGCTAATGCAGGAGACTTAAGAGCTCAGAAAAACCTTGTCTGTTTGGATAGGTAAATTTAAGATTCACCACCATATAGCACTGAAGTCCTGCTAATGGGATGAGGTAACTGAAGAAGGGCAGAATAAGAAGAAACGTGGCACTAAGATGAATCTACCACGGTATTCCTGCAAAGAAAGTGAAATCTACAAGGGACACTGAGAAGGAACAGAGAAGTATGAAATAACATGAAACCAACTGATGAGAGAGTTGCTGAATACACAGAGAGGTCCAGGAAAATATCAACTAAAAAATAGCCAACCTCCACCCCCAATCCCGCCTCCAAGTTGACCCAGAGCACCAGCTTTGGGTGCCCTGCTTCACGCATTGAACTTGCACTGGTCATCTATTTTATATATGGTAATGTATGTGTGTCATTGCTATTCTCTCCAATTCCACCCTCGCCTTCTCCCACTGAGTCTGTTCTTTACATTTGTGTCTCCTTTGCTGCCCTGCACGTAGGATCTTCGGTACTGTCTTTATAAATTCCATGCTATGCTATGCTATGCTAAGTCACTTCAGTTGTGTCCGACTCTGTGTGACCCCAGAGATGGCAGCCCACCAGGTTCCCCCATGCCTGGGATTCTCCAGGCAAGAACACTGGAGTGGGTTGCCATTTCCTTCTCCAGTGCTTGAAAGTGAAAAGTGAAAGTGAAGTCGTTCAGTCGTGTCCGACTCTTTGCGACCCCATGGACTGCAGCCTATCCAGGCTCCTCCGTCCATGGAATTTTCCAGGCAAGAGTACTGGAGTGGGGTGCTATTGCCTTCTCTGATAAATTCCATATACAGTATTTGTATTTTTCTTTCTAACTTACTCCACTATGTATAATAGGCTCCAGGTTCATCCATCTCATTAGAACTGACTCAAATGCATTCTTTTTTTTTTACAGCTGAGTAATATTCCATTTGTGTGTATGTACCACAACTTCCTTATCCATTCATCTGCGAATGGGCATCTGGGTTACTTCCATGTCCTAGCTACTGTAAATAGTGCTACAATGAATATTGGGGGTACATGCATCTCTGTCAATTCTGGTTTCCTTGGGGTGTATGCCCAGCAATGGGATTGCTGGGTCATATGGCAGTTCTATTCCCAGTTTTTTAAGGAATCTCCACATTGTTCTCCATAGTAGCTGTACCAGTTTGCATTTCCACCAACAGTGTAAGAGGGTTTCCTTTTCTCCACACCTGCTCCAACATGTATTCTTTGTAGACTTTTTGATGATGGTCATTCTGACTGGTGTGAGATGATACCTATTGTGGTTTTGATTTGCATTTCTCTGATAATGAGTGATGTTGAACATCTTCTCATGTGTTTATTAGCCATCTGTATGTCTTCTTTGGAGAAATGTCTGTTTAGGTCTTTTGCCCACGTTTTGAATGGGTTGTTCACTTTTCTGGTGTTGAGCTGCATGAGATACTTGTGTACCTTGAAGAATAATTCTTTGTCATTGTTTCATTTGCTATTATTTTCTCCCATTCTGAGGGCTGTCTTTTCACCCTGCTTACACATGTATACCTATGGCCAATTCGTGTTGATGTATGGCAAAAACCATCACAATATTGTAAAGTAATTATCCTCCAATTAAAATAATTAATTTTTTAAAAAGTAGCCACTGGGATTTTCAACTAGGCAGTCACTAGGGATCTTATCAAAGTCTTTTTCAGTGGATTGGTGAGGATAGGAACTACCTTTCAGTGGATGTAGAGTGAATAACAGGTGGGAAAATTAAGACAGAAAACTACTCTTTTCAAAAAGTTTGCTAGGGTCTGTAAGCAGGAAAACTCATTATTATAATAAATTATGTCTCGTATGTAACATAAAATTAACCAACCAATAAATATTAATTGTGGACTTATTATGCATATGCCATTGTGCCAAAAACTACTAGGGTAAAAAAGACATTCGTGACATAGTCCTTGCTTTGAAGGATACGACTGCCAAAAAGAAAGTATGCAAATTTATAAAAGCATGTTTAAAAAGCAAGCTCTTCAGAAACACTAAGAAATCAGATTAAATAAGAATTTAAAAAATATATTGGCCTTTGTTATCCCTTTAAAATTGTACAGAAGATCCTCGTGCATGATTCTAAAAAACAAGAAAAATATATGTTGTTTAAAAAATAAATATAAAATACATCTGATGCATGAAACAAAAACAATTCTCTGAGTCAATATACTTAGATTTCCTTTGAATAGAAGTACAGCAAAAGATTCTTGTATCTATTCATTAAAAGATCAGGTTCAGTTCCCCTGAATATAGAAAAGATAATCACATTATCTCACCTGCCACAAGCAGGCTAATACATGTATATGAATTCAGTACAGTGTCTGTGAAGTATTATAATAAGCAAATTCATTATTAGCAGTCAAACAAAATCAGCAGTGGCTGTCGTCATTACAACTTTCAATGAGAAGACCACCTCCTCAGCCTTTTTTCCCCCTTCCACTGACCTTCAATGAAGACTTTTCACATTTAAAAAATACCCTTGTAGTTCCAGAAGTGGTTTTTCACCATCCTGCTTTTGATTAGCTTTCTAATCAGAGCTTACTTCAGATTCAAGTGGAGAAAAAAACTGACCATGAAAAAGACCACTGGATTACAGGAGCGCTCCCCCTCAGCAGGACCCTGAACTGCAGAAGAAATCTTTTTGCTGCCTCTCATGGGAACACTTTGAAATCCAGGAGCCATGTCTCAATACAGGCACATAAGAATGAAATGATGGGCAGCACAGAGCCTATATATATACATACATATACATATATACACACACACACATAATATATGGAGAGGAGCATGGCAACCCACTCCAGTCTTCTCGCCTGGAGAATTCCACCAACTGAGGAGCCTGGCGGGCTATAGTCCATGGAGTCACAAAGAGTCAGACACAACTGAGCGACTAAGCACAGCACAGCACATCAATATAGGAAGAGTCAGAACTGGGTGGCATCGCCTCCTTCTTTAAGAAGGGGATTTTTTTTTTTTAAGATTTTCATTAATTAATTATTAATTTTATCTTCGACTGTGCTGGGTCTTCGTTGCTGGATATGGGCTTTCTCTAGTTGCTGAGAGTGGGAGCTACTCTTTGCTGCAGTGTGTGGGCTCTAGGCTTGCAGGCCTCAGTAGCTGAAGCACGCAGCCTCAGTAGTTGTGGTACACAGGCTTAGTTGCCCCTTGGCATGTGGAATCTTCCCAGAGCAGGAATCGAACCTGCATCCCTTTCATTGGCAGGTTGATTCTTAGCCACTGGACCACCAGTGAAGTCCAAGGAGGTGATGTTTTGATTTACATTTAACTCAGGAATCCACAGTAAGGTTGCAAATAAGAGGTCAAGGATGAAGAGCAGCAGCAGGACTTACGCAACACTGGTTACACCTGTCTCTTCCTTTCCTTCCTAAGACTCCATCCTGGCCTTGAATTTTATAGGGTGGATATAATGGATACTGCCCCATGCTTGAGTGCTGTGGCTCCCACTGAGAGGGTTCTCTATGTGTTCTGGCAGGTGGTTCACGGTTGAAGGAGGATTAGAGAAGCCTTTTCCTTGTTTCCCACTCCTTAGGGAAAAAAAAGAGGCCTCAGTGGATGGTTCTGAGATTGGCCTCTACCAGTGGCCCAGGGCCAGTGGCTCTGCACACAGAGAGTGGGTCAACTTGGGCAGCAAGGTAGGGCCTAAATAAGCCTTTCAAATGTATTGGTGCAAAGAATTGCAGATTCATCTGTGCATTATATAATAACCTTCTTTCCTACAGTGCTTGAGACCAGATGGCTATGTAAATAAATAAATTACAACCAAAACTGTTCCAATGTTATGACTGTAGAATTTGAGATAATTCCTTTAATCAGCCATCCAAAGAGTTGAGTCTCCTTTGCGTCCTGATCTAGAACTAGCTATCTTTCATCATGACTTTCAGAGTCCTTTGGTGATAAGAGATTTTCAGTATCAGTGAATATAAATTTAAGTGTTATTACTGAATTTTCTGGAGAGAAGTTAACAAAAACCTCTGTGTCCCATTTATTTCACTGTGGAAATAAACGCTGACATTTAAGAATTGTTGAAGAATCTGGGAGAAAAATATAAAGTTATATTATTGTTTTAGTTTTAAAATAGAGATTTCAAAATAAGACAGCTTATTAGAATTCAAAAGGGAACTTCAAAACTCAAATCCCAAATCCACAACTTCTTTTTTTCAAACAGCCAAATGTTCATCTTCCTTTCACCTTATAATATATCAAGTACTTAGATAGGGAGCAGTTCTACTTCTATAATTATTAAGGATTCAAAGATGAATATAGCCATTAAAAACTATAACGACTAACTTAAGATTGCTGATGAAAAACTTCTGTGAGTTCAAATGATACTATTAGAATAAGGAAATATTATTTTTGAATTAACAATTGATTGTCCATTAAACCATTGTATTACTGAATTAGCTGGCTCTTGACAAAGCAGTTGAGCAATGATCAGATACTGTAGTGCAGCAAACAATGATTTATTCTAGATCAGCAGTTGTAAATTCCAGCTATACATTAAAATCATGGAGAAGGGGGCATTTAAAAAATATTGACACTGAGGCCCTACCCCAGAGATTCTGATATAATTGGTCTATTGAGGCTCTAAGGTCATGTTTTTTTCAAAAGTATTCCTACCCCTCATTCCATATCCAGGTATTTCCAGTATGCAATCAGGTTAAAAACTCCTGATCTAGGTTACTTATCTAGATGTATGATACTGCACTATTTATAATTGATATGAGCAATAAAGAGTGATGGGTACATTTGTAAAATATTTCCTTTATGATGATTTATTCTAAATTACTATTCTCTGAAATTATTGGTTTAGAAAATTACAATTACTTAGCAAAGGTAAAATAACATCGGCATAGTGTTACAACAAGTAAGAAATATATGTATTTGTATGGATGAGATATAACAGAGCCACACGTTGACCTTTTTATTTTTCACTGAAGGTGTTTGTAAATGCCTTGGAATGAAATAGAATTTTTCTATCCAGATACCTCATTAAGAATCAAAGTTAGGTGACTTTTCAAGGCTCATCCCATTTAGGATATGTGTGTGCTTCTTGCTCAATCGTATCCAACTCTTTGCAGCCCCATGGACTGTAGCCCCTTTGAACGTTCACGATAGTGCTGGTTACAACACATGTCCCTAGATTCTCATCCTAATGTTCTTCCTGATATTTCCGTGATTTATTTTTTAGGAAGTAAACATTACTTTTCAGTTCAGTTCAGTTCAGTCGCTCAGTCTTTTGGGGGCTAATAAAATAAACCACAACTAATTACCAAAAATGTAAATAAACATTAGAGGGAGTTTATAGAATATTTTTGAAGACTGTGAACTCCTAAATCAGATAAACCACAGCCTAAGCCTGACTTTAACATTCACCAGCCAAGAGACCTAAACATTTCTGCACCTCAGCTTCCTTATCAGGAAATTATAGACATTATAATATAATAGCACGAGGTAGAAAACGAGTCAAGGCAAATTTCTCTCCTGCTCACATGGAATTACTTGTTTTCCAACACTACGACTTAAGAAAAGGAGGGTAAATCCATACTTTTTTGTTAAATGTGTTAACAAAAGTCAAACCATATACATGTCTAATGATATATATGGAATTTATATAATGGCAAAAGAAAATCCAGTTGAAAAATGGGCATAGGACCTGAGTGGACACTTTTTTAGATACGACAGGCAAATGCCTAACAGGTACATGAAAAAGTGCTCAGTATCACTAATCATGAGGGAAATGAAAATTAAAACCATAATAAAATATCACCTCACATCTGTCAGAATGGCTATTGTCAAAAAGACAAAGAGGTAATGAATACTAAAGAGAATGTGGAGAAAAGGAAACCCTGGTGCATGCAGGAATGCAAACTGGTGCAGCCACTGTGGAAAACAGCATGAAAGTTCCTAAAAAAATAAAAAATAGAAATATCATTTGATTCAACGATCTTTCTTTTGGGTGTATGTCCAAATAAGATGAAATTATTATCTCAAAAAGATATCTACGCTCATGTGTTAATTGCAACAGTATTTACAACAACCAAGACATGGAAACAACCTATGTGATGGATGAATGGATAAAGAAAATGTGATCTGTGTAGACAATGGGATATTGTGTTTAGTCACTCAGTCGTGTCTGACTCTTTGTGACCCCCACAGACTGTGGCCCTCTAACTCCGCTATCCATGGGGATTCTCCAGGCAAGAAAACTGGAGTGAATTGCCATTTCCTTCTCCAGTGGGATATTATTCAGCTATAAAAAAGAAGACAATCCTGCCATTTGCGACAACACAGATGGAACTTGAGGGCACTACACAACCTGAAACAAGTCAGAAAAAGACAAGTACTGTATGATCTCACTTACACGTGGATTCAAAGCATCAAACTCAAAAACAGAGTAGACTGGTGGTTCCCCAAGGCTGACGGTTGGGGAAAATAGGGAAATGTTCGTCAAAGGGTGAAACTTCATGTTTGAACAATTTCCAGGGATCTGATGTATAGAATGACTATAGTTAAAAATATGTGCCATATATTTGAAAACTGCTTTGAGAGTAGAACTTTGATGTTCTCACCATAGTTCTATATAGTTCTCACATATAGAACTATATAGGTCTATATCAGTTCAGTTCAGTTCAGTTCAGTCGCTCAGTCGTGTCCGACTCTTTGCAAACCCATGAATCACAGCATGCTAGGCCTCCCTGTCCATCACCAACTCCCGGAGTTCACCCAGACTCACGTCCATCGAGTCAGTGATGCCATCCAGCCATCTCATCCTCTGTCGTCCCCTTCTTTTCCTGCCCCCAATCCCTCCCAGCATCAGAGTCTTTTCCAATGAGTCAACTCTTCGCATGAGGTGGCCAAAGTACTGGAGTTTCAGCTTTAGCATCATTCCTTCCAAAGAAATCCCAGGGCTGATCTCCTTCAGAATGGACTGGTTGGATCTCCTTGCAGTCCAAGGGACTCTCAAGAGTCTTCTCCAACACCACACTTCAAAAGCATCAGTTCTTTGGTGCTCAGCCTTCTTCACAGTCCAAGTCTCACATCCATGCATGACCACAGGAAAAACCATAGCCTTGACTAGATAGGTCTCACTATAGAACTATAGTTCTCACTATAACTACAGCAAGATGTTTGTGAGATAAAGGATGGGTTAACTAACCTTACTGTGATAAACATTTCCCAATATATATGTGTATTTTACTCATCACTTTAAGCTAACACAATGTTTTAGGTCAATTATATTGCAATAAGGCTAGGGAAAAAACAATGGAGATGGCAATGGCACCCCACTCCAGTACTCTTGCCTGGAAAATCCCATGGATGGAGGAGCCTGGTAGGCTGCAGTCCATGAGGTCGCTGAGGGTCAGACACGACTGAGAAACTTCACTTTGACTTTTCACTTTCATGCATTGGAGAAGGAAATGGCAACCCACTCCAGTATTCTTGCCTGGAGAATCCCAGGGATGGGGGAGCCTGGTGGGCTACCGTCTGTGGGGTCGCGCAGAGTCGGACACGACTGAAGCAACTTAGCAGCAGCAGCAGGGAAAAAACAAACAGCAAAGTTCTATATAATGGCCCATTCTCTACATTTGATCTTTCACATGCATTTCAAGGCTAGCATGCTATAATAGTGTATTATATAAGATAATATATGTGAATCATATGGAGCAATGCCTAGCATATGTTATGTACTTAACATAGAGTACTAGTTGCAACGATTACACATTATTTAATGTCGCTCAGTGAAGCAGATGGAATGAATGTTTTTTGCTTGGAGAGGAATTGTTAGTTGTATTTGGATCCTAAATAGTTTGTATTATGTGGAACACTCTTCCATGGAGTTCAAACCACTTCATGTGGATAATGAGTAATATATATATACTGGCCATGAGGCATGTGGAATCTTAGTTCTCGACCAAGGATGGAGCCCATGCCCCATGCAGTGGAAGCTTGGAGTCTTAACCACTGGACCACCAGGGAAGGCCACATAATTATTAATATTATAAATCAATCAGGCAGTCAGCATGTATGTGTGCAACATTGCCATGGAAGAAGACAACATCTTAAGCCTCAAAAAATTTATAACTTAGGGAAGAGGAAGGGAAAGATGAGCCCTGTCAGTCAACGAATGTACCAAGCTGATCAACTCATTGAATTTGTATTTGACATTTGTCTCCTCCATGTTACCCACTCTATTTTTCAGAGATGAACTAGGCAGCATTTGAAGAATTCAGAGAAATCGTATCTACAGGTGTATTTGACGTATCAGCTCCATTTTTACTGTATCTCTGCAGAAGGGAAATTGATTTAACCAAGAAAAAGAAATATTTTGATACTCTTACCCATCAAATAAACTGAATTTCTGCCAAATGAGTGTGCTCATGGGCCAAGGGTGAGCATTACAATCAGGAAATCAGCAAAGGACAAAACACCAGGCTTATTTTATAGGCTTTGTGTTTGATTAATTAGCATGGTCAGAGATTTAAAGAATTTTAAAAATTGGATTAAAATGATGTCATCTACTTATAGAAAAAGTTACACTAAAACATAGCTGGAGTAATATCAAGGTTACAGATGACAAAAGAGATATTCCAACCTAAAAAAGAAAATTCATCATATTAATCTTTCATAATTACCTTACTTTAGTGATCAAAGTTTGAAGCTATTCTATTTCATGTTTGTGACATTTTTCTGCAAGTGATTATAACCGCCTACAACTTCATTTGAGGCAGATGAAACTTTAAAATAAAACAGTGACTTTTGGGGACTTCCCTGGTGTTTGATCCCTGGCCATGGAGCGCCGCAAAATAGAGAAGGCTGCATGCCACATGGATGACCCAGCACAGCAAAAAAAAAAAAAGTAACTTTGCTGCTGCTAAGTCACTTCAGTCGTGTCCAACTCTGTGAGACCCCATAAACGGCAGCCCACCAGGCTCTGCCGTCCCTGGGATTCTCCAGGCAAGAACACTGGAGTGGGTTGCCATTTCCTTCTCCAATGCATGAAAGTGAAAAGTCAAAGTGAAGTTGCTCAGTCATGTCCGACTCTTCACGACCCCATGGACTGCAGCCAACCAGGCTCCTCCGTCCATGGGATTTTCCAGGCAAGAGTACTGGAGTGGGGTGCCATTGCCGTCTCCGAAAAGTAACTTTACTGTGTTCATTAATTCATTTAACAAATATTGATTGTAAGCCTACTATAAGCTGCACTATGCTATGAAAAGCAATACAGGGTCTTTGCCCTCACAGACCTCCCAATCCAGTAGGGGGAAAGGGACAATAAACAAGTCAAAAACCTAATAAAAACAGATTATTAATGAAGTACAGCAAAGAAAGTACTTATGGACTGTGAGAGGGAATAATGGGGGGATCTTCTGCAGGTGGGGGAATTGGGGAAGTACCTTTTGAAAATGTAATACCTGAACTGAAACCCAAGGGATGAACAGCAAATCTCACTGAAACTCAGGAAAAGATTTATGCAGACAGAACTATACACGCAAAGATCCTAATGCAGAATAAAGCTCTAGGAACTGACAGAAGGGCAGATGAATAGCATGAAGACGTAAGGGAGACGATGGCATGAGAGTGAGGAACGGTGGAGGTCATGGCACTTCTAGAGCTGTTGGCCGTGGAAGGCCTGTGAATTTTTTTTTCTGATGACAGATGAGAGGTGTTTAGCAGAAGATGACACTTTCTGTGGTATGTTTATTGTGTGCATTTATATACTTGATTTCGTATTTTTTAAGAAAAAAATGTATATTTTTTACTGTGCCTAGTCTCAGTTGCAGCATAAGGGATCTTGTTCCCTGACCAGGGATCAAACCCAGGCCGCCTGCATTGACAGCTCAGAGTCTTAGCCACTGGACCACCAGGGAAGTCCCATTGATTCCATCTTTTACTAAGAAAAATCTAGGTTTCCTACAATAAGTGTAAGATATCAGAGCATTATCAACATTAGTATGAATCACATGTAAATAAGATTTCTTTCTTCGCTTGATTTAGTCCGTAACAGCATGTGGAATCCCAAAGTCAGGCAGATGCTGTGCTACTGAAAGAGAATAGAGATGTAGCACAGACGTTTCCACTAGATCGATCTAAGAAAAAGGCATTTGGACCTAGGTCTTTTCCAGACTGCCCTGGAAATGAACATGTAGACTGAGGTGACATCATTAAAGCATGTTGCCATATCGGAAAGCCACGCCATGGCTCCAGACCTTATGAAGTCACTCTTCCAAAGATCTTTCATTACTGGCATAGAAGGCTGTAGAGTCACAGAAACATATTATCTGAGAGTTAGAAAGAAACCTAGAACGGTGTTTTTCAAACAAAGATCACCCTGAGATCTTGTTAAAATGAAGATTTTGATTAAAGTGGGGCATGAAAGTTTGCATTTCCAATAAGCCCTCAAATAGACCTTTACACTCTGAGTAGAAAATCAAGTTAGTGTGTTCAGCTTCTCTTTATCCCATCCCCTTTATCGTCCAACCTGGAGTCCTCTAAGTTAAGCTGGATCTCCTTGGGGATCTCACCAGGGAATACCCCACTGTATCAAACATATTGAGCATGTAGTGGGTGCTTAATACGTTTTTTGATGAATAGGTCAATGAACAGGTGAGAAGATTATGAACATGTATTAAGAAACACTGTATCAGCCGCTGATGAAAACCTTCCACTCTCAGGATTATCAACCAACAAAGCATTTTTTGGACAGTTTTGACCATTACAAATTCCTTATCTATATGGAATCAGCATCTATCTCTCTATGATTGAAATTTTTAATTCTAGATTTGGCCCCTGGCGAAACACACAGCAGCCTTCTGTTTTTGACACAATTGGGACTGGTAGTTGCATTCAGTTCAGTTCAGTTCAGTCGCTCAGTCGTGTCCGACTCTTTGCGACCCCATAAATTGCAGCACGCCAGGCCTCCCTGTCCATCACCAACTCCCGGAGTTCACTCAAACTCACATCCATCGAGTCAGTGATGCCATCCAGCCATCTCATCCTCTGTAGTTAACAAAAAAATCATTTGGGGACTTCCCTGGTGGTCCAGTGGTTAAGACTGGATTCAGGTTCAATCCCTAGTGGGGGAACTAAGATTCAACATGTTGTACAGCATGATCAAAGAAATCAATAAAAAAAGTCATTTGAAGCAAGAGGTCAAGTTTTGAAAAGATACATACATTAAGCATTTTAACTTAAAACATATGCATTGACATTCATCAACCAATCTTCTGAGCAAATGCAAGGCTGGGGACATGGATCCTTTGATGATCTTTACCAGTATATGTTGTCTGTCAGCATAAACCACACCTGTGATAAACACACCATACACATGTGAAACCGTGCTGGAATGAGCGGAAAGCACACTAAGGGGGAGAAGTAAAAAGCTGGCTTGGACTAGTCTGCAATGACATGGCTCACTCCTAAGAGAAGTAATGTGTTGGATGAGGTAGAGCAAAAGCTGCAGAGAGCAAAAAACACCTGGAAGAGTGGCCGCCCAGTCCTGGGGCAGAGCTCTCTTTTTACATGTGTTAAGTCAAGGTGGTTTGTTGCCTGCATTGCTGAGGAAAACACTGACAGTGTTCAGACTGTCCTACCCAAGTCATGAGTCCTAAATAATCAAAATACAAACATAATGTCAAAGCTCCTAAAAATCAGATACGGTTGTCACTTTTCCTTTCATCTAATAAGACATTTCAAGATGTACCAATTCACATAATGCCCAGACACTTCTTAATTTCCATTTTGAGACTCAAGATTCTTTATGTTCTCTAATAAATTAATCTGTCCTAAGAGGCCTCTTTTCCTTGAATTTTTGATTATGCTTTCCTTTTTCCTTTTCATTTTTTCATTTGAGTATAATTGCTTTAAATGTGTTAGTTTCTGCCGTACAATGAAGTGAATCAGCTGTATGGATACATATATGTCCTCCCTCTGGGACACTGCCCACCCCCATTTTCCTTATATAATTCTTCAAAAAGAGGTCACCTATCTAACCACTCAACCTAAAATTTAAAGACTGAAAAAACATTTTCCAGAATGTATTTGTTTTTTTTAAATACAGTGATATATTTTATTTAACAGGCAGCACCTACCCCAAAATACTTATCCTCACATGAAGAGTTCAATGACGGCTTATATTTGCACAGTACGCTCTGCTTTCACAGTCCTTAGTTAGCTTAAGTCTCAGAGCAACTGTGGGAGCTGGTGGTATCATTTCCGCTTTGAAAAGACAAAATGAAACTCAGAGGTGGTCAGTGTGTTGTAATATATATATAGGGCACCCAGTGGGAAAGCAGCAGAAGCTTGCCTAGGGCTGGCAGAAACCTAGTCTTCTGAGTCTTTGGGCCTTCTTTTAAATCTCCCAGTTGAATCAACCAAGGCCAAAAAGCAATAAACAGGGCTCCTGCCCTTTCACCTCATGGCTCTGTGATGCCCAAATTTTTTTTACAAGTTCCAATAGTGTTATTATAATATTTACTTGAGTAAATACTCTCTTGGGACTTCCTTGGTGGTCCAGTGGTTAAGAATCTGCCTGCCAATGCAGGGAACATGGGTTCAATTCCTGGTCCAGGAACTAAGATCCCACATGCATGGGGCATCTAAGGTCATGCACCACAACTATTGAAGCCCTCTCGCTCTAGCTCACACGCTGCAACAAGAGAAGCCACCGAAATGAGAAGTCTGTGCACTGCAGCTAAAGAATAGCCCCACTCAAAAACTAAAGAAAGCCCACATGTGGCAATGAAGATCCAGCACAACCAAAAAAAAATTTTTTAAGTGTATTAAAGAGCTCCAAGATTAAAGTAAAGTTGAATTACTTGAGAAGTCTTTTTTTTTTGTTTTAGAATTTTCAAATATATCTGGAAGTAGTTCTAGATAATATTCACAGTGTTTTAAACTAGGATGGAAGATCTCTGAAGTCGATTTAGCTTTGGGCATCATTGGCATCACTGAAGCATGGCATCATTATGGGTTTATGGTAAATAATCATCCCTTCATTTTGTAATAGCAGAATACACACTGAATTTAAAGGAGAGTTTAAAAGTAAAAGTTTAAAATTTAAAGGAGAGTTTAAAAGTAAACTATACTATACATCTTACTTAGATCAATGGATAAATAAGGACTACAAACAGAAAAAAAAAATTATTTCTAGCAACCCTGAATCATGCTCTGATTTGGTAAGTCTTTGGTAACAACTTTAATGGCCTTTCTTAACACTCACACAGGAAAATTCAAAATTTGGAAGGAAAAATGTAAGAGCATTCCAATGACTCATTTAGTGTAAGTTTGGTTTACATTTATTCCACCCAAGGGAAGTTTCATTATTAATATGGTCAAAAGAGCTGGTCCTAGCTTCAGGCTTTTTCTGTTTATAAATAACTTTCCTCATATTTTTAGTTATAAGAAAACTATAACCTCTAATTGTATTTATAATCCGTGAAGAGATAATTCAACCATCAATATCTTCTTTGAACTCTAAATAAAGAGTGAGATAAGAAAGGCCTGAGAAATTCATATTTCACCAGAAGCTTTTAGGTTCCTCTCTCAGTTACTATGAGGTTTCCCAGGCTCATAGTGGTAACGAACCTAGTGGTAAAGAGGCTAATGTTAAAGAACCCTCCTGCCAACATAGGAGACATAGGAAACACAGGTTTGATCTCTGAGTTGGGAAGATTCCCTGGAGGAGGACATGGCAACCCACTCCAGTATTCTTGGAGAATCCCAAGGACAGAAGAGCCTGGTGGGCTGCAGTTCTTCAGCTCCCACAGAGCTGGACATGACTGAAGTGACTTAGCAGCAGCAGCAGCAGCAGCAGCAGCAGTTCAGTTACTATACATGTTATTTTCTCTGTAATGAATTTTTCATGACTCATGTGACTGTCTTCTTGGTCAAGATGACCCTCTGACCCTGCAGCCCCCAAAACAATAAGCATAAAGTCACATGCCCTTGAATCTTTTTCTTTAAAGAACACATGTTTATGTTTGACGTAAGGTCTAGATTTACCATCATTTTCATGTGGTTTTTTTATTTGTCATACACACTCAGAGCTGTCTTTCTGTTTTTTATTTAAAATGTTACAGATTGACTCCCACCCTGACTCACATGGCTCACTCTACCAGTGGTTTCTATCCCCTGGGGATTAAGGCTTAGTTTGTTTAAAAGGTTAATGCCCTGCAAAACATATCCATACATGAGTTCTCACCAAACCCCACAATAAAAAACTAAGATGGATGTTGTAATGTGTAAACTATAATTAAACCTACTTCAGTGCTCCAAGATCACTGGTTTGCCTTACAGTGATCCTAACTAAACAGAATGAGACTATATGCCCCTTTCCAAGTCTAAGTGAGAGTACAAGGAAAAAGATGATGTAGATATTGGTGGTACATCTTTCAGAGCTCTATGGTTAAAACTGGGAAGGAGGCAGGCTCTCTCTGATCTCAGACATCAGTTGCTCAGTGACATGGTGTTTGACTGACGGCTTCCTAGCATACCACACTATTGGGAGAGTGGAAAATGGAAAGAAGAAGACCCCAAGAGTGAGAATGAGGTCCCCAGTTAGAATACTCATGTTTCGTTCCGGTAGAAATGACTTTGTTTAGAGTTGTAGTGCTCATGGTGATGATGGTGGTGGAGATGGAAAAGAGTGGAAGAATTTGAGATCGATTTTGGAGAAGAACTCATAAAATGTACTGAAGAATGGGATTTAGGCATGGAGGAAAAGGAGGATTCAAGGACATTCTTCAGGTTATTTGCCTGACCTGCTGAGTGGATGGTGATGGTGGGGTAGCATTTATTAAAAGGAGAATAATAGGATTTTAGTATTAGAGGGGTGGAAATTATGAGCTCGGTTTCAGACATGACATATTCAAGATACCTATTTGCCTTCTGACTGGAGATTAGAGTTGGAATTTGGGTCTGGGGAGTCAAATATTCTGAGCATGTAGTCGTCTCAGCACCCACTCAATGCTTTTGACGTAAGAGGTACCAGTGGTAAGATGGCTCTAGCAGAGTTGAGCCATCAGATAGGAGAGAACCTTTTCTCTTACATGAGTGCTTGAGTAGAGACACCACAGTTGATATTTCCCTTTGCTGGCTGAGCCTACATGCCTTTAAATCATACAAGTTTTAACAGTTGGCTTGGAATTCTGAGGGTGGATCAGCTCCATTTTAGAGGGTGGAGACGGCAACCAGATGAGTCATTCGTGTGTGCCTGGGGTGCGTGCTCAGTCACTCAAACTCTGTTGTGACCCCCTGGACTACAGCCCACCAGGCTCCTCTGTCCATGAATTTTTCAGGCTAGAATACTGGAATTGGTTGCCATTTCCTACTCAGGGATCAAACCCTCGTCTCTTGCGTCTCCTACGTTGACCACCTGGGAAGCCCCCGATGGATCATTCAGCTCTCACTGACTGAAACTCTCAGTGTAAAGAGCCTTGGAGGATTTGGATTTTCCATGTCAAATCTCTTTGAACTATCATGGCATTTCTCTTCCTCTGGAGAAAGGTGAAGAGCACTGTCAAACCTCTCTCACTGCCCATGTTTGATTTATGACAATGTAAATGACTGGAATTCACACATCAGCCAGCAACTTCTCCAAGATCATCTCTAATGAGCCTCGCCTCCTTGAATTTACGTCTTTGGGTAGTTTCCTCCCACACTGAATCAGGGCTGAGGGCTGATCCACGTTACCAGTAGGCAAAGATGAGTGATTTCTAGAGCTGGGTCATGATGGCATTGAAGCTTCCACCCTGTTCTCTTGGTTTCTCACTCTGGGGGAGCCAGTTGTCATACTCTGAGAACATTTAAGTGACCCTGGAGAGTTTACCGGGAAAGGAAGTGAGGTCTCCCACCAACAACAAGCACCACTTTACCAGCCATTTGGAAGTGGGTCCTGCATCCTCAGTCAAGCCTTCTCAAGACTTCAGCTGACATCCCACTACAACCTCTTGAGAGAGACGGCAGGCCAGAACCACACGCCCAAACCGTTTAAGAGTCCCTGACCTAGAGCAACTGTGAAAGACAACACACAACTATTGTTTTAAGGTTTGGAGTGACTTGTTATGCAGTAATAGATAACATGTATTTTGTCCTTTAAAAAGATAGAGTTGTTATTGTTGTTATGAGCACCCTTATGACTAGAACTTCCTATTTTGTGATGTTAAAAACATGGAAAATTAATTCACCTGTAACTTTTCCAGAAGAGAAAAAAACAATCAACTCACAAACTCTTAACTTCCAAGCTCCAAGCTAAGAATGAATACAAGAGAAATTGTGATTGTTCATGGATAAAGAATAACCTAAATTTGTTTAATTGTGGTGTTTTAGGAACTCAGCCTGCATAACACAACAAAGCATAAAAATATTTTGGATCTTTTGTTTTTATGTCACAAAGAGTTCCAAAGTTAAGAGGAAGGAACTTTGGTGTTTCCTTTACACCAAAGCAAACCAAGCTGCGCTTTTATTTATCTGAGAATAGGAAGTTTTGCGATTCTGAATTCTGAATATTGATCAGAATTATTCACAGCAAATACCTCCTAGGATGTCCCTTCTAATTAAAACCTGCCAGAAAGTGGTTTTGCTTTTATTTTTCCTGGAGACTTGTCCAGCTTTAACAGGAATCTGAACCAGCAAAATTTATTAAATCATAAACTCATTTTCCGTGCAAACATACCCCAAACTTAAAATGTTACACTCTGCTGTGCTGCCCTGGCTCTGCTGTTAATAGCTGGACGCCCCTTCTTACCCCCAACATAGTGTTTAAATGGCTAAACACTGACACTCCTGTACCATTTTAATCAGTTTCTAGTTTCTTTTTCATCCATTATCTTATTTGAATCTTTAAACCACTCAGTTTTAAGTGCGCAGCTTATTGCATTTAACAGATAAGAAAACTGAGGCCCAGAGAGGTTATTTACTAGCTCATTTCCTTGAACTATTTACCAAATTACTTTACCTCTCTGAGAAATGAGTGGGTCAGACTGCTTTCTGAAGCCTCTTCCAGTTCTAAAATTACTTTATCCCCAGCAACTTTGGCATGACCAAGTCAGTATGTGAGATGCAGAAAGCACAGACATGGAGTTAGATGATCTGGATTTTTGTTCTATGATTTGCTGGCCTTGAATACTTGAAAGAATCACTTAAATTTCTGAATCTCAGTGGCCTAGTATATAAGCACGATGCTGAGTGGGGCTCTGTGGGGACCCCGGGCATGGTGGCATCTTTTGTCTGTCATTTCTTGTACGCAAGACTCTGGCCTCCATGATCTTCCCTGACTTCCAAAGAGCAGATTGGAACAGTTGCTAATCAAGGTTAGAATAACCTGAGAGAAGATTAAAGGTACCAGAGAAGCTGGTCAAAATTAGGAGACTGGCGACTTCCTGGTGATCCGGCAGCTAAGACTCTGCTCTCAATTCATGGCGGGGCGAGGTTTGATCCTTGGTCAGGGAAGTAGATCCCACATGGCACAACTAAATATCCCATATGCCTACAACTAAGACCTGATGCAGCCACATAAATAAATAATAAAAAATAAAAAAGAGTAGGAGACAGACCACCTGAGACCCTGAACACACCTAATCTTGTCAGCAACCCCATCCTTTTGAAATTGTCAAGAAAGAAGAATGTAGAATTGTTACTGCCTTGATCCTTATCACATAGCCTGCCTGACTACACACTGCTGTTTTTGTTCAGTCACTGAGTGGTGTCCAACTCTGCAGCCCATTGACTGTAGCACACCAGGCTTCCCTGTCCTTCACCATCTCCAGGAGTTTGCTCAAACTCATGTCCATTGAGTCTGTGATGCCATCCAACCATCTCATCCTCTGTCGTCCCCTTCTCCTCCTGCCTTCAATCTTTCCCAGCATCAGGGTCTTTTCCAGTGAGTGAGTCCTTCATATCAGGTGGCCAAAATATTGGAGTTTCAGCTTCAGCATCAGTCCTTCCAAAGAATATTTAGGACTGATTTCCTTTAGGATTGACTGGTTTGATGTCCTTGGAGTCCAAGGGACTCTGAAGAGCCTTCTCTAACCCTCAGTTCAAAAGCATCAATTTTTCAGTGTTCAGCTTTCTTTATGGTCCAACTCTCATATCCATACCTAACTACTGGAAAAACCGTAGCTTTGACCACACGGATCTTTGTTGGCAAAGTAATATCTCTGCTTTTTAATAGGCTGTCTAGGTTGATCATAGCTTTTCTTCCAAGGAGCAAGCATCTTTTAATTTCCTGGGTGCACTTACTGTCTATACACATTTTGGCGGCCAAAGAAATAAAACCTGTCACTGCTTCCACTGTACCCCCCTTCTATTTGCCATGAAGTGATGGAACCGCATGTCATGATTTTAGTTTTTTGAATGTTGAGTTTTAAGCCAGCTTTTTCATTCTCCTCCACCACCCTCATCAAGAAGCTCTTTAGTTCTTCTTCACTTCCTGCCATTAGAGTGGTATCATCTGCATATCTGAGGTTGTGGATATTTCTCCCAGCAATCTTGATTCCAGCTTCTGCTTCATCCAGCACAGCGTTTCACATAATGTACTCTTCATAGACGTTAAATAAACATGGTGACAGTATACAGCCTTGTTGCGCTCCTTTCCCAGTTTGGAACTAGTCCTTTGCTCCATGTCTAGTTCTAACTGTTGCTTCTTGACCTGCATACAGATTTCTCAGGAGGCAGGTAAGGTGGTTTGGTATTCCCATCACTTTAAGAATTTTCCAGTTTTTGTGATCTGCAGAGTCAAAGGCTTTAGCGTAGTCAGTGAAGAAGAAGTAGATGTTTTTCTGGAATTCCCTTGCTTTCTCTATGATCCAATGAATACTGGTAATTTGATCTCTGGTTGCTCTGCCTTTTCTAAATCCAGCTTGTACATCTGGAAGTTCTTGGTTCATCTGGAACCTTATGAACAGTGTAAGAACACATGACTACATATCCTCTCCCTATTCCCCAGGGGTGGGCTTCCCAGGTGGCCCAGTAGTAAAGGCATCACCTGCAATGCAGGAGACACAGACTTGATCCCTGGGTTGGGGAGAGCCCCTGGAAAAGGGATTGGCAACCCACTCCAATATTCTTGCCTGGAGAATCCCTGGACAGAGGAGCCTCATGAGCCAAAGTCCATGGGGTCGCAAAGAGTCAGATGCAACTGAGTGTGTGCGTGGATGTGCACGTGTGCGCACACACATACGCACACTCCCCAGGAGTTGGGCAGGGGGCATAGTTCCTGAGGCTCTAGCCTACTGTGTTCCCCCTTTGCCTGGCGAAGAAATAAAGTCAGTCTTTCCTCCTTCTCCATAACTCTGTCTCCATATTTTTGTTTGGCACTGGTGCACAGAGAGCCAGCAAAAGGGAGGTTAACAAGATATACCTGATAGAATCATTTTGCAGGCCAAATAAAATATGTCAGTTACTCACTGGGCTTTCTTTGTGACTCAGATGGTAAAGAATCTGCCTATAATGCAGGAGACGGGGGTTTGATTTCTGAGTCAGGAAGATCCCTGGAGAAGAAAATGGCAACCCACCCCAGTATTCTTGCTGGAACTCAACCAGCAAGATACTGGAATTCAACTCACTCAGTATCATGGAGAATTCCATGGACAGCGGAGCCTGGTGGGCTACTGTACACGGTGTCACAAAAAGCTGGACGTGCCTGAGCCATGAACACAGCAAGTTACTCACTGGCTCTGAGAACTTGATCTTCTTATGCTCCCAGTGTCCCAGGTTCCCATGCATGAAATATGGAGAAGGGGCAGGAAGCAGGTTCACTTTTGGTAAAATACAGTGGATGCCCTGATGATTCCCCAAGCCCCGCTTCAGGGCTGCAGCACTCATTCTCCAGCTGCCTGGGGCTCGTTGGCTAACAGTTCTCATCTTAGTCCCTCTAGAGAATTGCTTGTAGCTAAAAGCAGCTGCCCTACCCAAGGTCACATCCTCTTCCCAGGAAGCAGCTCATATGCAATGACTGTAATTTCAGGACTGTAAAGGACAGGCCCTCTTGCCTCAATTTGGTAAAAATATGAAGTGTTATCCCAACTCCAGAGCTCTGTGTGAGACTGGCCAAGCCCTCTGTTCCACGCATCACAGTCCAACCTCTTTATCTGCCCAGTTTTGTTTCCTTCAATCCCCTGCGGATGCTGTTCCTGAGAGCCCTCGCCCCCAGAAACTTCCTGCATGTAAATTTCTGTCTCAGAGTCTGTTTTCTGGGAACCCAACCATCCTGTTGTAACATGACGGTAATGCGATAACAGATAAGAAAGTGCTTTGAAAACTGTGTAGTTATCAGCAATATTGGATAACATTTACCATAGCATAATGAGGATTATCTAGAACATGCTGAACTGATGTGTATTTTTTTTTTAATTCCTACCATAAATTGTGTTCCTTTGCAGCCAATCCACCATTGTGGCCCCAGGGAAGAGAAAGGGCAAAGGTTACCTTGCACAGAACTAAAACGAGATGTAAGAGCAGAGCCCTCCAGTCCAAAAGGGAAGTTTAGGGAAAGCTTCAGTTTAGGGAGGGGAGATGAAAGGAGGGATTAGGAGAAGGAAGTTGGATGCAGGTGCCCACACTTCACCCCTTTTGGGGTGGAGTCTGTGTGAGGAGATGATAGAAACATCCAGATAGATTCAGGCTAGACTGAGAACAGTGGGGTTTGTGGCTGCCTCCTCTGGGAATAGGCAGCAAGAAGTGTAAGACTTCTACACTAAGAGAAAACTAAGGTGGAACTCCATTAGATTTGTATGGCTTAGAAGCTTTAGCAGAAAGAGCCCCATCCCTCAAGGCCTGCCTGTGGCTGGTGGTAAACAGGCAGCACAGAAGCTCAAGCATGCCCCCTGACTCCCCCACCACTTCATCCATAGGAGGACAGGCCCCTGAGAATAGAAACAGGCTAGCAGAGGCCCTGAGTTGGGCAGAGGAAGAAGGAACTCAAGAGCCTGCTCAATGTTTCTTAAGGAGAAATCTTTTTTGTTTGTTTTCTTCATTTTAAACAAGAAGCTTATTTAAACAACAAGACACTTGACTTGGATGGAAAACTATCTAGGATTAATTTCTTTTAGAGTAATTTAAGTGAAAGTTGCTCAGCCGTGTCCAACTCTTTGCAACCCCAGGGACCATATAGTCGATGGAATTCTCCAGGCCAGAATACTGGAGAGGGTAGCCTTTCCCTTCTCCAGGGGATCTTCCCAACCGAGGAATCGATCCCAGGTCTCCCGCATAGCAGGTGGATTCTTTACCAGCCTGGTCACAAGGGAAGCCATTTATCCCTACTTAAAGATAGATCAGCCTACATGTAACAGCTACATACAAAAAGTACAAAAAAGTAACAGCTACATACAAAAAAAGTTATAAAATTGTCCTTGGTTTTACAATGATAAATAAAAAACATTAAAATTGGCCAATCGAACAAAATATGCAAGAATTTTTATGTTGTTCTTTTTTTTGTTAAACAGTGAGAGCAAAATAACTTACTGGAATATAAAAATAACAGCTGATGAGCATGCCACTAATGGAGAAAAAAGGGTATTTTCACAGAATCAGTAATTTTCCCCAACCCGTCTGCATTTGATGTCAATCAAAACATACCACTGGCGATTTAGTTTTTTAAAAAATGCAATATGTTTGTGCACATACACCAGTTACTTTATGTACAATAAAGGAATGGGGAAGGGGAAAAGGAAGGAATAGAGAAACTATACTGTAGTAGTCAGCATGTGGTGGAACCAAATTGTAGTTTTCTATTTGAGAATGTCTTCTTGGTCTGGAGGAGCAGAGTTCTGGAGTAAAGTAGCAGGTTCCCTTTTTAGTAGACACATCCTGTCTGCTGCTGGAATACATCAATCGTATCTTCATCTTCCTTCTCCAACTGCAGGTGTGTCTTTCTCATTGATTGGCTGCCGGTCAAATCGGAATCTGATCTGCCTCATTGACAAATCCTGTCTTTCACACTAGGCCTTCATTAGTTTACTGAAAAGGAGAAGGCGATGGCACCCCACTCCAGTGTTCTTGCCTGGAAAATCCCATGGACGGAGAAGCCTGGTAGGCTGCAGTCCATGGGGTCGCGAAGAGTCAGACACGACTGAGCGACTTCACTTTCACTTTTCACTTTCAAGCACTGGAGAAGGAAATGGCAACCCACTCCAGTGTTCTTGCCTGGAGAATCCCAGGGACGGGGGAGCCTGGTGAGCTGCCGTCTATGGGGTCGCACAGAGTCGGACACGACTGAAGCTACTTAGCAGCAGCAGCAGCAACAGTTTACTGAGAGGTGTATGCCTCTTAAACTGCACCACAGAACCATCCTGCCCCACCACCTTCAAATTAATACGTAGTTCTCAGTCTTGACTCCTTCCTTTTCGTCCGCCACGGTGAGCGCTGGAGTCTCCTCAGCAGCCGCTTCACAAAGGCGGCACCAGGTCCGCAGGGAACCTCCAAGCCGCGCCAGGAGCGGCAGAAGGAGGTGGCAGCAAGGAGAAATCTTGATGTGATAATGCCAGTCAGGAAAAGGGTTTGAAGAGTGCACCGTATTCAGGGAGGCAGAAAAAAAGAATCACTGCCTGACACAGTGTAGAAATAAATGTTTTCTTTATAAAAATAATTATCAAAACATAGATTTATAAATAAATGTAAAGTGACATGTTTTGGTTTGTGATCTGCTTATGTTTTATATTTTAGAGACATTTGTTTCACATCCTATTCCCTTTTTAATAGCATTAATGCTTTGGCCTTGCTGTGTTCCAGTATATAATGCGTTGCTTATTTATAGCTCTGATAGCTTTAGTTTTCTGGAAACTCTGTCTGTTGTATATTGCCATCTGTGGTATTTGATGGGAAACAGTATAATATCTGTGATGTTATATCTCAAGTTACGACTTTGGTGATATCTAAGTTATGACTTGCTGACACTTCCATTGTAAACTCTAATTTTGAATTGTTTCTGCATAATTATGGTTAACCTGACATTAAGCTGAAAGATGATAGAATTTTAGGTAGCCTTTGTGAATGCTGACTTAGATTCATTATGTACATCAGAACTCTGTTTCTAAGAGCAGGGGAAAAATTTTAATCTGCTTTTGTAACTAAAAAAACTTGATTTTTAAGTATAAATGAGCTGGTAGTTAATATGAATCAGATTATGTTTTGTTTTAATATACTTTTGAAAACTTAGATTTTAAAAATGATTACTTACAGTTTGAGTCATTTGAATATAATTGTAATGTTAGTTGAGAATGTTATGCTTTGCTTTCTATAATTTATACCCTTAAATTGAAGGCTTAAGAAAATAATACCATGTGTGAAATGAAACATGGCCAACATACAGATTTTTTTTTCTAATTGAATGAAGTAAAATAATCTAATGCTTATCTAATGAACCATGAGTGGTTCTCTAACAAATCATTAGACAAGAGATGTCTTTCATTTATAAATATATTAATATGTTCTCAAGGAACAAAGACTTCAGTCGTTAAATAAAGACTAAATAGTTAAATGTCCCAGTATTCAAAATTATAACTACACTTTTCTAAGATCACTTTTGTGCGATGTTATTTGCATTCTAAAAGCTTTATACAGTTGAAGTGATGGTTTAAAATAAGTTTTAGAAAAGTTAGGATGGTGTTGTTTCTGTTGCTCTAATAAACCTCATACAAGGGTTTTCATACTAATATGGATTCAATTTGATTTCATAGTTTCTTAAACTTTAGACTTTTAAAATTTAAATAAATTACACAAGCATTCACTATTTAGTAGCTTTTTGTGTGTGTGGATATGCTGATGCAGTTTTAATAAAGCTTAATGATTTTTAAAGATTAACTTTCTCTGCTATTGCTTTCAAGATCTAGGCTTGACCGAGATTTTTTTTTAAAACACATAGCACTTTAATCAACTGCTATGGACAGTCCATACTTGACAGGTTAGGAAAAAACAGTAATTTGTGATGCTAATATACCAATTTATTGATAAAAAAGTTAAAGTGTTATATTGGTATTTATAGAATCATAAAGGGCTTCACAGGTGGCTCAGTGGTAAAGAATCCACCTGCCAAGGAGGAAACAGAAGTTCGATCCCTGGGTCATGAAGGTCCCCTGGAGGAGGGAATGACAATCTGTTCCCTTATTCTTGTCTGAAAAATCCCATGGACAGAGGAGCCTGGTGGGCTACAGTCCATGGGATGGCAAAGCGTCGGACATGACTGAGAGAATGAGCACACACACAGAATCATAAAATACTTTTTTGTTAAGTCCTTAATATAGGGCAACTTTTGTATAAAGTTTTAGGCCATGATGTGGAAAGCAGCAAATTGCCTTAAATTATCTTTCTCAGTGTAGTAGAACAAATGTTAATAGTTAGTTGCATTATGATTTTTAGATTAATCTATTTATTATTTATTATTAAGCTATTTTATTCAAAACAAAGCAGGAAAATATATTGAAAAGAAGGTATGTTTACAGAGAGTTTTTTTCCCCAGAGGGCTTTTTTAAAGTGCTCTATTTCTGAAATGTAAACATACATTTTCAAAGCACACTTAAGTAACAGGACAATAAAACAAAGAAATGAAAAATTGCCATAAAGTTGAACAATTTGAGTGGTCTTGACATATATTTTTGATTGAATATAAACTTCAACATAGTAATTATTGAAGTATAACTTTATTTAATATATGCCTGATAATTTAAAAAATGCATATATATACAAAGATAAAACATGGCCAGACAGTACTCCAAAATGTTAACAGAAGTTTTCTCCTTAAAGGTAATTGATTTTTACTTCCTTTTTTAGACTTTTATTATTTTCCAAAATCAGTGTTTTAATTTTTGAGTCAGAAAAAAACCCCCAATAAATGCTAATGAAAGCTTGATAGGACTGACTGTCTATTCTTTTGGTAAAATTGTCTTTAATAAGAATACTGATAAACAGGCCAGGGGATACAGTGGAACCTGACATGCCATGGTATAAACTGGGGAGAGCTGATGAAAGATGTGGATCTGGAAGATGAGTCCAGGTACTGCATGGAGAATGAATTAGAAGGGAAGAAGTGACAGGCGCAAAGTCTACACAGTGGGCAGTTACAAAAAAATGCTGAAGTCTTTGCTTATATTAAGACACAAACCTTGTGTTCCTTCTCAAATCCTTTGTCTCTTCTCTCTATCTGATAAGAGCCTCATCTGTGCCAAGTTGCTGCTCTACTTTTGAAACTGGATGAAGTATCACACCTTGGGCGTGGGATCTGCCCTCCTACAAGCCACCATGTGGTCAGATGATACAGCCCAGAAACTGGGGGGCAGTTAGTTCTCTGAGAAGTAAACATTCACTAATGGCAAATGGAGCCAGGAGACATGGCAGCATGTACACTCCCCTCCTCCCTCTCTCTCTCTCTCTCTCTCTCTCTCTCTCTCTCTCTCTCATGGAGAAGTCCCATGCCTGCTGAGTCATTTTTGGTGGTTACAACAGTAACCTCAGCCCTTCTTCCCCCTCACTCCACCGTGCAGGGCTGGTGCCTCCTTGCTAGAATACCTTATGCTCTGCTTTCTACAGTAGCTGGGCTTAGCTGGGCTCTACCAACATCATGACAGGGGGACTGAATAGAGAGGTGAACAAAAATTCAGCCGGGCTTTACCAACATCATGACAGGGGGAGTGAATAGACAGGTGAACAAAAATTTAAGAGATATTTAGAGGGTACTATTGACACAAGTTTGGTGGCTGATCTAATATGTTGGGAGCAAGGGTCAGGAGTGTATTTAAGTTAACTCTTAGATTTCTAACTTGGATAATCAAGTGGCCAGCCCTAGTACAATTCCTAGTATGTGTTAAGCCTTCAGTCACTATTTATTGAAGGAATGAATATATGAATGATGGTACTATAACTAAGGTATAGACTACAGGAGGCATGTTTATTAATGTATCATATGTAATCTCAAGGAGATTTTAACAAACATTGGCAGGAGGGGTTTCCAGTCCATCTTTTTCAAAAATAATACTTAGTTATTTGTTTGGCTGTTCCTGGTCTTAGTTATGACACTCATGATCTTCGGTCTTCCTTGAAACATGCAGGATATATATATGTATGTAATTATATATATAATTATATGGATAGTATGTATATATATATATATATATATATATATTTTTTTTTAGTTGTAGCATTCGAACTTTAGTTGCAGCACGTAGGATAAAGTTTCCTAAGGAGGGATGAAATCTGGGCCCCCTGCATTGGGAGTGTTGAGTCTTAGCCACTGGACCACCAGGGAAGTCCCCAGTTCTTTCTTAAGAGGCCTTGATGCAGATCTGTGTGAATGAGGCCTTGGAAAGAGTGGTAAAATGTTGAGCCTGAAAAGGTACTGACATACTGTCTTCAATTCAAACAGATTTTGTTCTTGTTGAATCTGAATATGAATCTAGTCTGTTCCAAATAATACAGTAGAGTTTAAACCATCTCTGTTGTCCATGATTCACAAAGCAACCAGGCACAGTTAACATAGTGCTAAGTCCTAAACCTCTCATTTCTGCGCTATTTTCATGAAAACCACAGAAAAACAGAGCTAAAAAGCCTTCTAGAGATTATCTGGCCCGGTTTCCCTGGTTCAGGGGTGACTTGGCACACACATTTAGGAAAAGCACTGGTATTTGTTTTTCTGTAGAGTTGACTGACACTCAATTCCCAAATAACAATATTATGTTATAGAAAAGATGGCCAAGAAAAGCTTAAAAAACTAAAAAGTAAGGAACATCTTTTATTCAACTATAATAGGATGAGTGACTCCCTGAAGGTACAATTTCTTTTTTGCAAAGTTTGGGATATTTAGGCCTAATTGGAATTTATAGCTAAGCATAAATGCTAGCGTAGAAATGGCTGTAAAATAATTACTGTGTTTGGTGCTAAAATGAAAATTACTGGCCTAAAACCATAATGAAAATTCCAGTACTAATCAGAGTAGAGCAATACCTTATGTTGTAAAGGTATTGAGAAATTAGAAAATCAAGTACAAACATTTGACATGTTTTCTTAAAAAATATTCATATATAGCTAACTAGATTCCAAGCACTGCTCTAAGAATTTACAAATACTATTTATTTAATTCCTATAACAATCCTATTCAGGAGGCAGTATCACTGGCCTTTTTCACAGATGAGGAAACTGAGGCACCAAAAGGGTGAGTGATTTGCCCAAGGCCACACACTACTGTGGAGAAGGCAATGGCACCCCACTCCAGTACTCTTGCCTGGAAAATTCCATGGACGGAGGAGCCTGGTAGGCTGCAGTCCATGGGGTCACTGAGGGTCGGACACGACTGAGCGACTTCACTTTCACATTTCACTTTCATGCATTGGAGAAGGAAATGGCAACCCACTCCAGTGTTCTAGCCTGGAGAATCCCAGGGACGGGGGAGCCTGGTGGGCTGCCGTCTCTGGAATGGCACAGAGTCGGACACGACTGAAGCGACTTAGCAGCAGCACACGCTACTGTGGTGGATTCAAACTCTTTTCCCAACTGCCTTGCATTTGAGGGCCATACATTTCAGACAATCAGCTTATCTTTAAATATCTAAAAAGTGAAAGTGGCTCAGTAGTGTCCAACTCTTTGCGACATGGACTGTACAGTTCATGGAATTCTCCAGGCCAGAATACTGTGCCTTTCTCTTCTCCAGGGGATCTTCCCAACCCAGGGATTGAACCCAGGTCTCCTGCATTACAGGTGGATTCTTTACCAGCTGAGCCACAAGGGAAGCCCAAGAATACTGGAGTGGGTAGCCTATCCCTTCTCCAGAGGATCTTCCGGATCCAGGAATAGGATAGGGGTCTCCTGCATTGCTGGTAGATTCTTTACCAACTGAGCTATCAGGGAAGCCCTTAAATATCTAGCACGGCACATTGATCATATGATGAAGAGCACAGAGGAACTGAGAGTACAGATTCATGTCTTCCATTTCATGCTTATTTCAGTACATGCACTTGCTGAGTTAAATGGTAAACAGAATTAACCACACTATTTACATTGTTTTTTTTTTTTTTTTTCTCTTTCTCCATCCCTCCTCCACCGGGTGAGTATAGTTTGATTCACATATTTATATACATATAGGTTTAACGTCCACTTAGTTAGGTTTCATCCTAGAGCAGGAGCCACTGAGGAATAAAGTCATGAAGTTAGGGAAGCATGAAATTTTTTAGGCTTATACTAATTGAGGGACACTTGATTGCCTCCCTGCTGTTCCAGGTATGAGACTCTTTTTATCTATCCATTTAACAAGTGTTTTATTAGGTGCCTTTTATAAGATATACTCTTTTAGATTGGAGATTATCTGACTGCATTATGAACAGCATCAACCAAGTCCCTATCTGCATGCATCATACACCCTAGAGATAACACAAACAATAATCAAGTAAACAGGCAAATATTTATGAGATTTGGTAAGAGATATGAAGGAAAATAAACCCGGGAAATTGGTTAGAGAAGAATTATGACTATGTTGCATCTACACTAGATGGGATAATCAAGAGGTCTTTTCTTAGGTGACATTTGAGCAGACATCTGAATGAGGTAAGGAGAAAAACCATGCTAAGATTTGGGTTTGAAGACAATGGAAACAGTAAATGAAAAGATCTTGAAGCAGAAGCAGGTTTGACATTTTTTGATGAACAGTGAGAAGACTGATGTGACTGGAGAGGGAATGAACAAAAAGTGACAGAGGATGAGGTAAGAGAATCAGACAGGAGCCAAATCACATGGGCCATTGCTAGGTGTGTGGTTTTATTCCAAGTGTGATGGGAGACAATTAGGAGATTTTGAGCAGGAGGAGAGTAAGCATATTTCATTTTTACTTTAAAAGGATTGATTCCTGTGTGAAAAATGAAATGTAGGGTGAAGCAGTGGAAGTGGGGAGAGTAGTTAAGCGCTTACTGCAGTAGGTTTGCCAAGAAATAAGATCTGGACTGTTGCTAGTGTAGCAGGTAGTAAGAAGGTATGGGGTTTGTGATATATCCACATCTATAAATTAGGGCTGACAGGAGTGGCCGACAGATGGATGTGGAGTGTGAGAGAGAGGAATCTAGGGCGACGAGAAGGGAGAAGAGCTGCATTATTATTTGGAAAATATTTCTCAAGGAAGTTGACAGAAAACTGCATGGGAGACATTTTGAGGGAAAGTGGGATTAGAGCCCTGACCACAAGGGCCACCATCCTCCTCCTCTCTTGGGGGACGTCCATGGTAACGTAAGAGGAGACCCACAAGAGGGCACACTTCTCTCATCCAGTTAGATTCATGGTCACCTGTTCCAGTTCCGTCCTCTGTTGAAAAGTCAGGTCAGTCACGGTCAGAGAAAGAAAAAGGTTGTGGAAAAACTAACTGAAGGAGCAATCCAACTGCCATTGCCTAACTCTTATTTTATTGATAAACAGAGCCTATTTTCATTAACACTAATAATAACAGTTACGATGAAGTTTTTCCTACGCGTTGCGCTTTGTGTTAAGCACTTGATCTGCACTATCTCATTAACCCTAAATCTTTACACCACCTCTATACTATAGGTACAGGTGACATTTTAGGAATGGAGAAACTGAGGCACCAGGCACCACGAGGTAGTGTGCATGGGTAATTAAGTCACTTTAGTTGTGTCTGACTCTTTGCGACCCTATGGACTGTAGCCCGGGTTGTTCAAGTAGGAATATTGGAGGGGGTTGCCATTTCCTCCTCTCGGCTATCTTCCTCACACAGGGTTGAACGCCTGTCTCCTGTATTACAGGATTCTTTACCCGCTGAGCCATCAGGGAAGCCCATGAGGGAGAGTAACTTGCCACAAAACAATGGAAGAGCACTGTACCCTAAACACTTAATATTTTGTATGCTTTTGTTTATTCTCAGTCAGCAATTCTTGAGAAAGGAAACGCTAGAACTGTTTCAGCTGGTGACTAAGGTAGGACCAGAAGACCTGTTTTCGTACTTTGCTCGAAATAGGGGGAGGGAGATTTGCCTCAGGTTGAAGGCTGCGAATGGACATATTATTTTGGTAGAGACTACGTGATGACTGAGGATGACAGGTGGAAAAGGACCAACATCTTTTAAAATCATTTTCCTGTAGGTAGTGATTTTTTTTTTTTTTTTTCCCTTTAGGATATTTCCTCCTCTGGTTTTAAAAATTGTCACAAAACATTTACGCAACGACCTGGGGTGTTATGACACCCTTAGATCAAAGTGTAAGGACAACCTGGATGAAGGACAATTTTTAAAAAAGAACACGGCCTGCCCTCGCCTTGGTTAAATAAATCAATGGAAACGATTTGTTCAAACTGGAGCATCCAACAGACCCAAGCTCTCTGAAACAGCCAGGACTCCTTGGCAAACACCGTTGCTTAGCGAGACGTCAAAACTCCTGCGTGCAAACAAACGCAAGAGGGGCTCAGCCGCCGGCATGCAGCAGACTACTCCTAATCTGGTTTTGGAAAAACTCTAGAGAAGGACGTGTAGCTCCTCCCTCTCCTGGTTAGGGGTCGGTGAGGGGAGAGGGGAAGAGGAGCGATCTTCCTGGCTAGGCTCACCGGCGATGATGCCTTTCTCCGACCCGGGAGGGTGCAGGGGAAGTAGAGGCTAGTCGCTCTGCAGGAGAAAACGCCTGTCTTAGAGTTTGCCTGGACCTGAGGCATGGAGGGGGAACCCCGCCCTCAGTCCCCAGCACAGTCAGCGCGCCCCTCCCCCCAGGAAACGCGCCCGCCGGCCCCTCCCTCCTCCACCGCCTCCTGGGGACTTGGGTTGTAAAATCCCACGCAGTGGGGCCGACTCGGTGACGGGGCGGGGCGAGGCACTGGCGCGGCCCCAATTCCTCCCCCACCTCCCCGCGCACTGGCCATTCTCCGCGTCCCAACTCCAACCTGCCTCTATCGTACCAACACCCCTCCCCCAACCCCTCAGCGTGGCTCCTGTACCGTGAGCCCAGCCTGCGGCCTTAGCCACCCCACCAAACTCCAACCTCCGAGGCCCGCCCTGCTTTCCCCTGCCCGGGGCGTCTCCTGAGTCTGGACCCCAGTTGTCTGGGCTACAGGGAGGAGCTGCAGCCGCGGTAGCCCCGCCTTTTGGGCTTTTGGACTACCCCAGCTCCTTGAACATCTGGGTGCTGGAGTTAACGTTCCAGATGTGGCTTCTGGGCGGCCAAATGTGCGCACTCGCCCACCGCGGGCAGCTCGGGCCTGGCGGCCGGCGAGTCTGGGCGGACGCGTGGGAGGGGCTGGGAATTTTCCCTCGGAGCTGACTTAAAAGCCGTCGGAACCGCAGCCCCCTGGGCTCCCCGCCTAGGCCTCCAAACTCTCCCGAAAAGTACTGCCAAAAGGAAAAGTTTCCAACCCAGCCCCGGCCCCTCGGCCGTGCAGCCTTCGGAGCTTCTCAAACTGGCAGGGAATATAGAGCAGTTCTATGGGATTCCCCCCGTGGACAGAGGAGCCTGGTGGGCTGCAGTCTATAGGGTCGCACAGAGTCGGACACGACTGAAGCGACTTAGCAGCAGCAGCATGGGATTCCCCAAAGAAAAACCCTGATGTGTTGACCACGCGATCCTGGTCTGGCCATGGGACGCCAGGTGCACAGCCAGCGAACTCCAGGTGCGGAAGAAGTTAACAGTAGGCTTGCATTTGGGGGTTGCCCTGAAGCGCTCTTTGACCGGTTATGGATTCCATTTCCGAAGTTGGATGTCGTATTCCACCTGGTACAAGCAGTTCAGAGCAGAAGAAAAGCCAAGTGAACCCTGTGACTCAACTCCCTTGGAATGTGCCTGGAATAATAAGGGGGACTTGAAAGGTTTTTATGGCCGCGGGTAAAGCTGGTGGAGACTAGGCTCCTGCGTCCTCAGTTGGCGGACGGCCGAGGGGGGCAGTGTTGCCTTCTGCAGTGCTGCAACGCCTGCAAACCGGACAAAAATAGTCGGAGTATCTGGTTTAAATCAACCAAAGAGCATTTCTATCATCTTAACCCACCGGCAGAACAGAACGAGCCAGATATAATCCCGGGACTCTTTTTAACAGTCCAGTGAGAGCTAAACCCAATCACATTTTACCTTTGGGATTTCTTAAGTGTCCTAATGTAAAACTGTCGTTATTTTATAGATGTTGCAAATTAAACTTCCTTTTCTGAGGTTATGTGTGGGCATGTGCTCAAGCATTTACGTTTACTAGCAACACTCTGAATGTGTGGCCTTTTTTGGGGGGTGGTGGTAATTGATGTTGTTGAACCGTGCAGCCCTGGAATAGTAAAAAGTATTCGAGGCCAACATACGGGTTGCTTACACTACTAAATATTGATATAGAGTCGCATTTTCGTCCCTTCACGTCCTACTCAGAATTCCAAAGGCAAGTTGGAACAAAAGGAAAACGTGTCTGAGTTGAAAGAGAGGACTTGTGCCAAGAATTACAGTCACAGGGTAAATAACCTTGTTTTCTCCTTCATCAGTGGCTGCTACCAAACCCCGCTCTTGGAATGTGGCCAACAGTCTGTCTGGTGGAGGGCGCTGCTAATTAGAGAGAGACCATAAACCTCTCTGTCAAAGAGGGCATATGACCTTCCCTTCAAGTCTAAACAATAAAGCTGGCGAACTGCAGACTGCACTCTCTCGCGGGCTGCCCTGCGGATTCCCTAAATAGGAACAGGATGAAGGCCAGGCTTAAGAGGTTACCATAGCTCTGCTCTCACACTTTGAGGAATCGGTCACTCCACTTCCCAGTATAACTTGTTTCAATTACTCTCGACAATCTATTTAGAGGAGAGCAGCTTGCAGAGAGAACTCATTGTCTAATCTAAATGAGGAAGCAATTATTACTTGCTGCAGTCTA
Source organism: Bos indicus x Bos taurus (assembly GCF_003369695.1). Classification (NCBI taxonomy): domain Eukaryota; kingdom Metazoa; phylum Chordata; class Mammalia; order Artiodactyla; family Bovidae; genus Bos; species Bos indicus x Bos taurus. The sequence continues at coordinate 19,674,132 of NC_040103.1, read as the reverse complement.
ATGTGCTTTGAGACTGTCAGGTCAAATATCAACCAGATTTCATATAACCTTACTTTGCACTTGGGAAGATATATATCCTTTTAAAGACAATTATGTATGCTTGTTTTCTGAATCCCCCCCCCCTTTTATTCTAATAAGTTTACAAAATTAAGGTTCCCCCCTCTTCAATAGTCTTTTCTAATTTTAGGATTTATTCTAAGGTAAACAACCACAGCCTCTTCCCTACGTTGCTTAATGTTAAATTACACTTTAAAAACTTTGGCTTTTTAAATGGGTTATCTTCTCAGTTCAGTTCAGTCGCTCAGTCCTGTCCGACTCTTCGCAACCCCTTCTCAGAATAAACAAAATAAAGAGTTCCCCGAATCTTCCTTTGTCTAATTTCCCTCCCTGGGAGTCCCCTGCAAGCTTTACTTTTATACAAGGTGTTGTAAACTAAAAATACTCAGTTCCACTTTCCTAGAACATAGGGAAACGGTTGCCTGCTGTATATCCCACTGTACTTGCTTTTACTGAAAACACTGAAGTTCATCTCCTGTGTAAAAAGTTATTTGGCCCTTTTCTGTTTTATTAGTTAAAACCTAGTATGGATCAACACGAAAATTCTTGTTGTGAACAGAGCACATAAAAGGCTTTACAAGGTGTGGTTTGAAGAGAGAAAGTGGTGGAGCAAATGCTGGTGGGAAGGTGAGGAAGGAAAGCACTTCCTGAGTGGATACTCCTCCTGGCTGAGCCACATCCTCTCTTCAGATCACTTCCTGTTTGTCTCAGCCAATAATTGATAGTAAATGTGGTCTTTTTCCTATTCAATTCAAAAGCATCCTTTCTCTCCTTACCAGTTACCCTAAGAGTCAAATCTACTATTAACTACATGTTACTCAAAAACTTCAATCCATTTTAATCTTTTGATAATGTGAGATTTTTATCTAATGCAGAAATGGTAAGAACCATTTCTACCTTAGCTGTTTAAGTATTCTGTGATAGCCAGGATAACCAAGTATAATGGAATTAACAACACAAGAATCTGGAGCTACAATTATTGTGCTTGGGTTAGATCACTGTTGAGTCTTGGTTTCCCTATCTGTAAAACAGACATACTTCCCAAAGTGTGGAAACAAATGATATATAAATCTTATTTATCACAATCTAATACACAGGGCATCACAAGCCTCATGAGGCAAAATTTCCCTCTTTCAAATAAAGCATGTGCTGCAACATTCCCTTTCTTTGTAAGATAAACTAACAAAATGCAAGATTCGGGAGTTTTATATGTTGAATCGGACAAACAACTTTATATTTTAGGGTAAATAGAGTTTCCTTTGGAACTTAATTTTAAGGATACTATGATGATTAATTTTATGTGTCAATGGATACATCACTGCACTCGGACATTTGCTCAAGGATTGGTCTAGATGTTCCTGTGAAGGTATTTTTTAGATGAGATTAACACTTAAATCAGTAGACCTCAAGTAAAGCATATTATCCTTCATAGTGTTGGTGGCCCTCATCCAGCTAGCTGAAGGCCTTCAGAGAGAATTCTACCTGCAGAATGCCTTTGGACTGGAGTTGCAACATCAACTCTTTCCTTGGTTTCTAGTCAGCCATCCTGCCCTGCAGATTTTGAACTTGCCAACTTCCACAGTTACATGAACCAATCCCTTAAAATCTCTCTCTCTATATATATGTATTTGGGTTGGCCAAAAAATTAATTTGGGTTTTTCCATAAGATCTTTCAGGAAAACCCAAAGGAACTTTTTGGCCAGCCCAATGCATATAGATATGCACACACATATTACTGTTACTGAAAGAGTTTGTGGGGTCTGGTTGCTTGCTGCCTGAAAGCCAGGAAACAGGCCAGGCTGGTAGAAAGGAAAGGTCGCTTTATTTCAGATGTGGGCAGCTGGGTGGGTGGTGGGCATTTGTCCAGAGGCCCACTTTTGCCCCCAACCCCTCCCTGACAAGCAGGGGATGAGAGCTGTTATAGAGGGGGGTGGTAGTGGGGTGGTGGTGGTGGTGGGTGGGTGGGGAGAGCTACATGCAGAAACAGCACAGTCTTCTCTAACAGTCATCTTCAGATTGGTCATCGTTGGTCTGACCAGCATCATCTTGGTTGTTTTAGGCAGTTAATCTTCAGTTCCAGGGTCCATTTGTTCGCATTTCTTTGTGGCCAGTTCTTGGAACTGTGGCAGCTCATGTCCTGGGTACAGTCTAGTCATCATGTAGTTAACGTATCTCACCTGGGGTTTCAGTGTCTCTAAGACAGCTCACAGGATATGGCTCAGAATATTATCTATAGCCCTTGAGAAAGAACTAAATGTCCTTGGCCATGCTTAGTGACTACATTCTTACTATTTAGTCTCCTTTGACTGTTTTCCTTTGTTTCCACATTTCTCACTTCTCTGATTAAACTTATTCTTTGACTAAAGTTGCCCACAGACAAAAGGCAGGCAGAGGATGTGGTGGGGGTGCAAAGACCATAGGCTCCTGCTCCGGTTCACTACTGGTTTCATTTCTCGGAGAACTCTGATCAATAGATACCAACTGTTGACTCCTGGCACCACCAGGATCTGTTACAGCACTCAAATTTAAAGTAACAAGTAAGTCTAACATTTTTGAGGAAGAAAAAAATCCCCACATTTATTCCAAACTCTTTCATAATACATTGAGATAGCACTGTCAAATGCATTATAAATCAGTCAGATACTCTAACCTGACTTCATTGACTCTTCTCACTCACCTTTTCTAAATTTCAGCATTAAACAATGCTTAGAAGAGAAAAACTTCTCTTTCAAGGCTGATGTGCAAAACTATCTGTTCCTGCTCTTTACCTTCCTTCTCTCTTCACAAACTTCTCTGTAATTCTCAAAGATACAGTTGAAAAGATAAGACACTGTGACAGTTCTATGGAACTCAAGGTTAAAAGTCACCTTGAAAAATCTGCAAGGCTACATACAAAAAATGTAGTAAAGTTTCAAGAAATGCTGCCTTAAATAAAAGTTATGCCTTGAGTACTCCAGGTGAGAGATGATGATGACTTAAACTAGGGAAAATTAAGGGGAGGTGAGTTTAATGGTCACATTCAATATATACTTTGGAGACAGTCAAAATAACTTACTAATGTATCAGATGTAAGAGGTAAGGGAAAGAAGAGAACCAAGAATTTAAAAAACAAAAACTAAACACCAAAACCTGCTTTGAGAGAAACCAAAGTACTCAATAGTCTAAGATAAATTAAAGCATAAATAATACTCAATCCAAACATTTGGTAACAGTGAATTTGTTATTTTTAAAGCAAGAATTATTGTCCTTAAATTAACTGTTATGCTATCCTACTTGGATAGAGGCATTGTGCAGAAACACAACAGAGCTACCATTCACAACAGACACTCAAGGAATATTTATGAATGAAAAAAACTATGCTAATTTGATTTGCATATAGTGCCAAAATACCATATATATATTTTTTTATTCTTTCCCCTTGTCCTTAACTGGGATTGCCAGGTAAAGTAAGAGTAAATAGGATACTTTTCCTGTTTTTTTGGACACAGTATCTATCCTACACTTATGGACCGTTATCAATCTTGTGCTTTAAAATTTCAATTCAAAGCATCATCTTATAAAAAGCAATTTAAAAAACACTACCAAAAACAGACCATAAGGAGAGTGTTTCAAGGATAAAATATTGATGGGTAGTTAAAAGGGCAGAATGTTTTTCAGAGAACAATGAATCAGTCTGACATGATTTTTGTTCCATGAATCTCTTTTTCAAGAACAGTGAACTACTAAAAAGGAGAATAAAACACTGACAAAAATGCTGCAATTTATATAGTCATTGTGTTCTTTGAATTTTTATTTAAATTTCTGACTTCTTTGGATCATCACAAGATATATATTCTAATAAAAACGAAAATATAACTCCATTTGGAAATACTTGAACACATCATATATCATAATGAAGTAACACAAAGAAACTTTCTTAAACACAGGCTTTCTCTCTAAAGCTTAAATGTGAGGCAGACAGACATCTGATTTTAAAACAGATGGAACCCTAGAACATGTCCAGGATACATAAAATTGAATTTTGTGTTATATTTTGTGTCTGAGACAGCTAACAATATAAATCGATGACTAGGGTTTCTGTACGAGTTGTTTTTTCCCATCTTCTTTTTCTAACATCCAAATTTTAGTTATTTCTTTTGTAATTCTATGGATGAACATTCTAGAATGTATGATTTTTTTCAGTTAGACACACATATATAGTTTTATTTTCTACTGTAAGTGATTACAAGATATTGAATACAGCTCCCTGTACCATACAGTAAGTTCTTCTGCTTCTCTATTTTATGCACAGTAGTTTGTATCTGTTAATCCCATATTCCTAATTTGCATCCCACCTTTCCCCTTTGGGAACCATAAATTTGTTTTCTAGGTCTGTGAGTCTGCTTCTGTTTTGAATATAGACTCACTTGTATTACTTTTTGGATTCTGCCTATGAGTGATATCATACAATATTCAGCTTTCCCTGACCTAGTATGATATTCTCTAGATCCATCCATATTGTTGCAAATGGCAATATTTCAAAGAATGTATATGATTTGCATAATTTGCTCTATGATTTGTAATCTTAAGTGTGTGCATATATTGTCTTATTTAATCAAGACATACTCAGTAATAAATAATATCATTTCATGCAACCTAACATATACACTTGACAGACACAGAAAAAAAATACAAGTTATCACTATCACTAGTAAAATGAGTTTATTTTATATTAAAGTTTTCAAAAAACACATTTGTAAAATTATCCTCATACTGGGCCTTATAGATAGCTTTTACAAAGAGATTAAAACTTGCAAAACTGCTTTCTCTTAACTATTGAAGTACATAGATTTAAAAGGTGTTATAAAAGAAAATGTTAATTCATGGTCAATGTTTAAAGGGTTAATATACATTAAATCTGTAGGAAACTACCAAAATAATCTTAAAAACATTAAGAGAGTAAAAGTTGTACTTTCCTTTCAGAAAGCTTTATTCTTAAGTGATGTTTACTAAGAAACACACACTAGATACCACAATAACCTTTTCAAAATTTACCAAATTGCTTTGTAAATGAATCAACTTACACAGAAGAAAACATAGGAAATTGCTTTTCAGTACATATTAACTTATTTTCCTGATAAAAGAAAATCAAAATAAAAATTTAGCCCATTCCAATTAAAAATACAAATTACTAATATTTAAGATAGTGTTGTATTATTTTTAATAACACAAAAGTTCAAGCATTCCAGAGTACAAACTGTGTTATTCCAAAAAAAAAGAGAAAAACTCTTTATCTAACCAATGTTTACAGAAATTTGGAATATTTACATACCTTATAACACTGTAGAAATCTTTGGTGGTGACATATGGATTAAGTTCCCTGAAAACACTTTAATAATTTTATTCCATCCATCTGTATAGTCAAGTATTTAAAACTGGTAATGCTGGCAACATCATTTTCTATCCAAATCCACATACATATAGTGAAGTGTGTGGAGGGAATCTTATGCAGGGATTATGTGGGTTTATATAATTACTTAGCAATAAGGCTTATTTCTGGCTCATTTTTACACCAGAAAAAAAAAATATAGTAAACTAAAGAACAGATCAATTCTTCCTTCTAAACAAACCCTGGAAATAGTTAATATTCATGAACAAGTTGAATGACAATAAACTGAGACACCAGGTACAGTTTCTGGATAAACTTTTATAGCTACCAAAATAGTGCCCTAAAGGCTTGTGCAGCATCTAATGCCCATTTACCAAATGGTGGTGGTGGGGTGCAAGGCACTGTGGTCTAGGGATAAACACACCTCTTTTATAAGCATTAGATTTAAAAGCAGAGAAACAAAAAAATGACCTGTTCCACCTTAAAAGAAAAAAAAAGTACAAGTTTATTATACAAAATTCAAATGAAAGCATGCTAAAACACACAGAAAAGAAGCAAAATATAAGAAATGAAAGGACAGAAAGGAAATGACAGAACAGCGAAACGACATTGACTGTATGTAAGGTTATAACAAACGTATGAGAGGAAGCCTTGAGATATGATTAAATAGAAGGATTTGCATCATCTCTTTGAAACTAGTGTTGCTCTTGGTTAAACGTTTTGACTCTAGAAGTGTAGAGGGATAAATAATTCCTCCAATTTAGGACAGTATTTGTGAGTTTACGATAATTAAAGCATAGGTGTAATACTGCAAAGTGAAAGTGAAAGTGAAGTCGCTTAGTTGTGTCTGACGCCGTGGACTGTATCCCACCAGGCTCCTCCGTCCATGGGATTTTCCAGGCAAGAGTACTGGAGTGGGTTGCCATTCCCTTCTCCAGGGGATCTTCCCAACCCAGGGATCGAACCCGGGTCTCCTGCACTGCAGACAGATTGAAATTAGACTTAAATAAAATAAAGTGGTGCAAATCGGCCCCCAAAAGTAATGTTTTTGATACAAAGTCACTTACATGACCTTGTTAGGCAATTTGAGATGACACTGCCCTAGTGTAGGAAAGGTAAGCAAGGCACACGTAGCATTTATATTGGGAAGTCAAGTGTTCTAGGCAATCTACGTTAAACTCTCTTCCAGAGTTTATAACCAGAATTCATAGGAATTTTGAATTAGTCAAGGTTAAAATAGATGAAGATACTCAGAATTAAACTTTGGGGGAAAATAAATTTAATGAAGTTTTACATGGTATTACTTATTGAGAATGTGAGATAATCTGGAAGACATTTTAAGACTTGCATGAAGAGAAATGTATGAATTATGGTAAGGTACTCCTGAGTAAACATTCTGTTCTTTACCAACACTCAGAGTGGGTCCTGAATATACACTCCCAGCTGGCTTCATTTCTTGAAAGGCAGAAAGGTCAAAGATCTCACAAATCTCTCTCATTGTTTTTTTTTTTTTTTCTTTTGGGTACACAGAATAATCAACTAAATTATATGAAAGAGTATAATCATACAGATTTGTATAATGATACAATTTTGATTACTGGTTACTAAAACCATCATCAGAAATATACTGACTTGGGGTTCATAATGCATAGTTATCTATGCCTAAAAAGCTTCAAAGTTTGGTAACTCAAAATCTCTTGGATTAAAAACATGATATTTTTCTAAAATCTATTCTAATAACTTCTAATATGTAAGATTAACAACATTTGTATTTTGCATTGGAATGGATCTTCAGGAAATTATCTCAGCCAGAAGTGAAATGATTCAAATGGGTAAAGTCAATGCCAGATTTAATAAATCAGCAGCCCGTGTCAGTGCCAAGCTTGTTAATAGATTGGCTGTTGGTTAATTTCATGAATTAGAAGATATCTACGTGCTATACTGGTCTCTGATTCCATTTCGCAAAAGCTACCATTTTTAAAAGCTGAAAATGAAACCACTGTTAACAAAAACATGCTAAGTTCAGCTACAATGTAGAACTAAATATGGGAAGCTGGTAAATTTTAAAGAACTTATCTGTATGAAAGATATGTAGAAATAGTTGAAAATGAACAATGAGCTCTATTTTTTATTATTAAAATTAAATGAATATAACTAATGAAACCCATAGGAAAAGAGATGATATAATTCAAGGCATAAATTTGACAAGTCAGAATATGACAAATAACAGTCAAGACAGTCAAGACAGTGTTAATAAAGACAAGACAGTCAAGACAGTGTTAATAAAACTTAAATGTATAGTTGTAAAATAAGTAAACAATTTTCAAGTGTGCAAAACTAGTCAGGAATGAAAGTGCTGTGTAGATACCTGGTTTTCAAATAGTTGTCTTGAAAACTTTCAGTTGATGGTGGGAAAAGTAGAAGTATTAACAAAGTAAAAATTTGAGGAGTATATAAAACATATTTTATCTTATATTATACCCTCGTTCTGTCACTGCTGGATCAGAGGCCTATTAAATACTATCCTCATGTGATAGTTACAACAGAAATGGAGGTAAACACAAGACAAGATCACAAAGGCTGATGCTGCTTGAACCATCTTTCAAGTACACTGTGAATCTGGGTTTCACCTTGTATCCCAGGCACTTAGTGTTTTGAAGAATCTGACAACAGATAACACAATTTTCTTTATTTCTGATATATCTATCTATCTACTTTTGCATAACTACCTTTAGTAGTCAAGATTTGGAAGTAGTTGTTAAAGAAAAACTATTTAAATTGACGAAAGTAAACCCTATCACCACCACAATTTAAAGCATGGTTTTAATGGATAAATCCTGAATATATGATGTTAGAAAAACAAGTTGATGTATCAGCATAATTTGACTTGGGATACTTGATATGTACATGGCTAAAAATACACTTGTGGTCTCTTCTTTACTTTGTATTTTAGTGACCCATACCGCACCTGAAAAGAGAAATGTGTTATCATTATGAGTCAGATTTTGAAATTAGATAGGACTTCATAATCATCATAGTAATAATTTTTAAACTTTTCTGACGTAAAGAATCAACTGTCCTCTAAGCGTGCACTCAAAAGACAGCACTATCTATATATTCCAAAATGTAATTGGTATTGTGTTAAATATGTGCACAGATTATTAACACTAGTGATAAATAAAAACATAAACTGTTATTATTTATACTTTATTTGGTACATGTCCATGAACGCTGCCCACAGTGATCTGAGGCCTTCATTGAAATCCTCCACTGCTTTCTGGGCACAAAGACAATATATTATTATGAATAAACTTTTACCGTTTAAACGCTATATAGATTTGGTTTAAAACAAAACTATGTACTTGATAGTGTTAGCTGCGTTCTTTATATATATGTGAGGGCTGGTACTGGGTACTCCCATCAATTGTCTGATTTTGTTTCGTGAGAATACTGTTTTCCACTTATAGCGGAAGACTAGGAATTTATTATCATTTTCTAAATTGCCAGAGATCTTAATCCATCTGACCGGAATAAACAATTTTAAATATAACCCATGCTGTATCATCCCAATCCTTCATTTAGGGATCATTAATATCCTAAATGAGCACGCAGCAGGGAAATCTCTTAATGCCAATCATTAGGAAAACAGCTCTGCGCTCCACTCACCTCTTTTCGGCCTTTCACGGTTTTCACAGATTTCATGCTTTGTGATCTTCGCAGCCCTTTGTGTGTTAGCATCTCGTCATCTGAATATGGCCCCTCTGCTTCTTCGTCTGTTTTCTCATCCCCGTCTCTCAGTGGAATTCCGTAACCTAGATGAGTTGTGAAAATCAGCATGTTTTGGTAAAAGGATACCAGTCAGCACCGCCTCTTCACCCCGTCTGTCCGCAGTTCCCTGCAGTCTGCGTTTGTCGGCTTACTCCTTCCTTTTTTTCATCTGGAATGAGTTCCCTGCCCTTTGCTGTTGATCTTCACCCCTTGCACTAGTCTAGATGAGGCTCATTTCTTCCAGGAAGTTCCCCCTGGCAATTCCTATTTTTACTATGCATTTTTCAGAATAATTAAAAATATTTTTGAGTAGGTTAACAGTTATCTTGCTCAAAAATCAAAGAATATAAATAGATACATAGTGAAAAGTCTCTTCCTGCCCTTTCTCCTTCTTGTGAATTCTAAACTACCTAAGCAATAATGTGTTTTGGTCTGTCATTTGTACCTTTGACTTTAATTAGGAACTTAGGGTCCTTTTGTCAAGTCCAGACATGGTAGAGTGCACTTAAGGAGTCATATAAGACCCAAAGGGAATAGAACTTTGGGCAAGATAAACTCACTGGGGGCAGGTGATAGAGAAGTTAAACCAACACTGTTGCAGCTGCTAAGATAAAATCCAGCCAGTCAGGCTACAGTAATTAGAAACACCACAGGCTATGATGACTGATGTTAGTTCAAAGAAAACAGCCAGCACCAGGAAGGTCAGTGAGAGATCATGTGGGTGTGCTAACAGGATGCTGTGTGTAGCGACGAGGACTTAACTTTGACCAGCAGGCAAATAACCAGGCAGCCAAGCTGGTTGTTGTCAGGAACTCTGAGAGCACCCTGAGAATGCGATGCAGGGACAAGAATACTCCCTCCCATGCCTGAAGCAGTGGTTCTCAAAGCTTATTAGAATTTCAATAAATTTATGCTAAAGCACAAACTTACCAGCACATATTAGAGTCACCTGGAGAACCCACTGATACACACATTGCTGGGCCTGGGGTTGGGCTGAGAAATTACATTTCTAACAAGTTCCTGGGTGATGCTGACGGTACTAGTTCGGGGCCTACGCTTTGAGAACCACTGCTTGGATGGAGCAAGAGAGGGGCCTAAATCTAAGGCAACTGGGGAATAGTAAGTAGATTATAAAGACTGGGGTGAGGAAATTCCTTAGTGGTTCAATGGTTAGGATTCTGGGCTTTCACTGCCAAGGGCCCGGGTTCCACCCCTGGTCAGAGAACTAAGATCCCATAAGCCACAGGATGAGGTCAAAAAACAAGAAAAAAAGGACAGGAGTGAGTTTACAAGGCCCCATTATGTTTCAAATTCTACTTTAATAAAGGTAAGGAGCATAGCTACCTTCTTTGGGTGGTATCAGGCTCAGGAGGGGGCCAAGATGGACTTCTTGTGTGTGAAGCAAAGCACACTGAATGAATTGTTTATTCATCTGCTCTCACAGTACATGAGTAACTTGAGCATCACTGAGCAGACTATGAAGAGTTGTGATTAAGCTTCCGGGTCTCATAATAAGATAAACATCTTTAATTATATATTAAGAGCAGACCACCAGGCTCCTCTGTCCCTGGGATTCTCTAGGCAAGAACACTGGAGTGGGTTGCCATTTCCTTCTCCATAATTATATATTAAGGAAGTCCAATTTTATGGTGCCAGACTTCTAGTCTAGAAATCAGGAGGGATTTGAAAGCAGAATCAGTCATTACATAGGCCAAGATCCTTTGCTTTCCTGCAGCAGTTGCAGGAAGTGTGTGCTAGGCAGAAGTGATAGCACATGCAAAGGCCCAGGGTCATGGGGAGGCATAACTTTGTGCAAGAGCTGTGAGGAGGCCAGTGTGGCCAGGAGAGGAAGTAGGGTCAGCAGTCCTGGGAAAACCCCCCTGGTACAGTATTAAGTGGAAAAAATGTAAATGTAGAAACAAAGGAAGGAAAAACAAAAATGAAACCATAATATCTGTTGAAAGTGAGCTTTTAAGCGATTTTAAATTTCTTCATTTTTCTTTCTTAAAAAAATTGCCAAATTTTTATTTTAAAAATTTTATTACTTCAATATAAACCAGAAAAAAATTGTTTTAGATTGCCATTTCTAGATTCTTCTCTATTGCTGTTGCTTATATAATATTCCCAATCCCAATATAATAAAACTAAGGTAAAACACAGATGAAGGAATCAAGGAAAGAATCAGTAAACGACTGCGAACAAAAAGTTCTCTAAGGTAAAAGATGAGGCAAACATGGCCCTTGCGATTTTAATTACCTCTCATTTTATATAATTAGGAATTGGAATTTCACTCAAAATGATAATTTTATATATATTATATATATATATATATACACACACACACACACACACATCTTATTGTTTCCTAATTTCAACTAAAAATATCTTAGTTTTCTAATTATTGTTTCAGGAAAAGTGATAGATTGATTCATTATTGCACAAGTTTTAAAACTAATTTTTAAATTTAGATTTGTTTGTTTTTGGCTGCGCTGGGTCTTCGCTGCTTTCTCTGACTGCAGCAGAGTGGGGGCTCCTCTCTAGCTGTGGTGCACGGGCTTCTCACTGCAGCGGCTTCTCTTGCTGTGGCACATGAGCTTGGTTGACCCATGGCTTGTGGAATCTTCCCACAGCAAGGGTCAAACCCATGTCCCCTGCACTGGCAGGCAGATTCTTAGCTAACAGACCCCCAGGGACGTCCCCACAAGTATTTTTAAAATACTACTATGTGTGAGGCAGTATACTAAGTTATGGGGGATACAATGTTAAAAAGACATAACTGTCCTTTTCTATCCTGAGAAATACACAGTCCAGTAGAGGAGACAGAGTCGACTGTAATGAATGCTATAAATAGAAGACAAGGACAAGGTGCTACGGGAGCACACAGCAGAGGGAAGTGGGTTGTGAGAGAAGACTTCTCGTAGGAGGTGGTGGCCAAGCTGCATTCTGAAAGGCTCGTGATTCTATACACCCAGCACAGGAAGCAGTGGGATGCCAAGGCTGGGGAGCTAATACACCACATGCTGCTGAGTTAGGACTTCATCAGAGAACAAAGGGGAGAGGGCATTGAAGCATTTTAAGCAGGAGGGTGACATGATTAGGTTTTGGTTCTTTGTAAGAGTCTTCTTGCACTTTAGAGAATGAATCATAAGTGGATACTGGAAACAGGGTGGTTACTGCAGTACAACAAGTCAGAAATGATGGAGTCCAAGGATTGAGCAGGAAGTAGCCAAGCTTGGGATTTGTTAGGAGGTGAAGTTGACCAACTTAATTTAGCAAGTTATTAAGACTAAACTGCATCAAAAAAAAAAAGGAGTCAAATCAAATATCTTCACTAAAACATGCATTTTCTATTCTACTTAAAAGCCTGAAAATAAGCATTATGAAAATTCTGATGTGCATGGTGGAAATAGTATTAATCAGAGTTGTCCAAGAATTTTAAAGTCTTTGGGAGAGGAGAAGACCCGAGATTATGAGAAAAGCCCAAATCTAGATGCCCTATCTGAACAGGAACCCAGCGAGCTGGCTGAGCAGGTCTGCCAAGCCCAGGCAAGGTGAAGCTGGTGGGTGCCGCTGGTAAACAAAGGTGATGCTAGGGTCAGCCGTTTTCCATCATCAATCTAGACTGGACAAGGTCCTCAGAATGGTGCTGTCTATGCACATTCCTGAGGGGCAGTGACTAAGAACCTAAGAACGAGAAGTCTGTGTTGTCAGGGGCCCTGAGGCCTGAGGCTGCAGCTGTTTGGCCAGCTTCAACCCAGTGCTCTGTTGCCATTTTAGGAAACGAGCAAATGCTTATGCAGACTGACCAGGTTTTATTCATAGCTTGAACATCTTAGAATTGGTATATTTTAAGTCTCTCCTCCCTCCCACCCCTTTATAATAATAATAGCCAATACTGATCCAGCACTTAGCAAAGACCAGGCATGTTTGAAGCAGTTTCCACGTATTAATGTGAGTGCAGAAGCATGGAAGGTCTGACTTGGGAGAAGAAAGCCTTAGCTATCGTGTTGGAAGAAGCCCTGGATCCATGAGAGGAGAAATGAGTGAGCACCTTGCTACCTATTACTGTAGGAACTTGAGTGAGTCTTGCCTCTCTGGGCCTGTTTTTGTATCCGGTAAGGTGTTGAAGCAGGTGGGAGATGAACAGGTTACTATTAATACATGAATGCCAACCCTGAGCCAGTAGAGCTGTCTGGGTGCTATGCTGAGTGCGATTCTGAGCCAGCATGGGAAGTGCTGCAATCCATTAGCAACATCTGCCATGGGCACGAAGGGATGTCATCTACTGGCCTTCTTTGACTAAAGCACTTCTAAGGTCCCCTCCTGCTAAATTGTTTGAAGTTCTTGTTCCAGCCCAAGTGTCTCACTAAGTGCAGTCTCTTTATAAAGTAAAAAGACAGAGGATTAGATGAAAAACCTTGGATACTTCATTTCTGTCATTGAGTACCTGGTATTTGACAAGTAATTTAATCTCCTTAGGTCTCAGTTTATTCATCTACAAAATAAGGATAAAAATATTTAACCCGCATAGTCATCTTCAGGGTTAAATAAATATGTAAAGCATTGAAAACAAGACAAAACTCCCTTTATGTGCTTGTATATTGAAAATGAATACTGAAGCACTTTTAACTAATATGAGAGCAGCAGCTTCTTTGCAGAAAAAATATTTCCACTTATGAGAACGTGGTGTTCTTTCTAAGGAAGTGAACATCATGTTCAAGGTGTCTATTTTCTTACAAAAAAGCATTTGGAGGTAGCTCTTTTTCCCATAGTGACAACATGTGAACCAGAATAACTTCATCAAAGCAAGACTTCTCTTGATCAGCCAACCTCAAACTGCTCAGAGCAAGCCATTTAGCTTTTAAGAGGGAACTACTTTTTCAAATAGTTGAATTTGCTTGTGTTCTGAGATAAATGTATTGATTACATGAACTAGTAAACAGACTTATGTAAATATAATTGTAAATGTAATTCCCACACTGAAAAACTTACCAACTTGCTTTCTTTCTTGGGGAATTTTAGAAGTAAATAAAATAGAAAAAAATTCAAGATATAAGAAAATGAATACCTTAATTAAAGGAGATGAAGAGTTGTTTTATTTCTGATTTTAAGAATAATGGGTTAATTAAAAAAAAGTCACTAGAAGCCCACAACTCAGAGCTAAATGCTTTAACATTTTCATAATACCTTTTCAGACTGTCTTCTACATACATAAATCTTAAAAATAAATTTACATATATTAATCCATTTCATCCATCTGTCTATTGTGCCTCTATGGTACAGGATCATAACAAACACACTATTTCATTATTGTTGTTTTTCCCTCTCAATCTGGATATGTTTTCATGTCAGTAAGTATCAATATAAACTGACATTATAATTTTTCACTGCTAATAGCCGCCCTTTTGCTTAACCATTCTCTTAGGAGTTTGGTTTGTTCCAATATTTTGTTACTATAAACATCAATAAAATGAACATTCATATATCTTTGTACCTATGTCTTTGAACACTTGCCTGATTATTTCTTTATGACTATTCCTAGAAGTTTCTTGCTGAGTTAGAGAATACATTTTGAAAACTGTTACTAGACTGTCATCCAAAAAGATTGTTATACATTAAACATTCATAAAAAGTGTATGAGAATGTTTGTTTCCCAACTTTCTGGTTATTTTAATTCACGGTTTAAAATTTAACAGAAGAGCTACTTAGCACCTTGTTATCTTAAAATATTTTAGTCACAGCATTTTAAATTTAATAGATGGATCCCATAAAAATGGTGTCATGGATTTTCAAGTTTATAATCCTGTTTTCATTTAAATAATTGGAATATAGTTCTTAACCAATTTTAAGGTATAATTATGAATCAACTACTGATAAACGACTCAAATTACTGGTCCAAATCAGCAAAATATATATAGCAGATCCCATATTCAAAGTCAGTACACCTAATTTTTTAAATGCCTATTAAGAAAATGCCTTATAATAGGAGCTACTTTTACATTATTAAAGTATTAAGGATGATGATTCAAGGTTCAAAGTTTACTCATTCTTAAAGGCATTAGTACCTTACTCAATGGCCAGTACTTAATTATTACTTCTTAGATAATAGCCACCAATTTTTGTAAGTTATTCTAGGGAGAACTTAGAAGAAATTTCATTATTCTTTCTTTATAAGAAGGAACTATTCTTTTCAAGTTGGTTTTAATTATAAAGAATGATTTTCATGTACTTCAAAACTTCTACTTGGAAAAAAAACAAAAAACAAAAAGATCCAATAGCCCTGTACTTTATGGACCTAATAAGACACTAATAAGAAATGTCCTGAAGATCTTAGTTCTCAGTTGAGCCTTGAACTATAATTTTCTTTCATGTGAAAAAAAAAAAAAAAAAAAAGACTACAAGAACCATGTCTTTTTGTTTGTGTGCATGTTTCTAAGACCACAATTTATTAAAGTTTTAGAACATATCAACCATGACATGCTTATAATTTATATTAGAACAAGTGGGTTTTTGGTCTATAATTCATAATTTCAAGACATTTTTCCATTGGAGTAATCTTATTTTCAAACTGCTCTTTTGTCACTGCTTAAAACTTTTCATCTTATGGTTCAATATCCTTATTTGTTCACAGCACTTACAATAAAGAGGGTTTAAACTCTTCAGTGTCGCTACACAGTTTGAGTAACCAGAGTGGAGAGCGCAGGTCAGGACTAGTGCTGGTGGTAGATGGCCACATTCACTGTCTAGAAATTCATGGCAGCACATGGGGCTATTGCTACTTTCTTAGTGGGATTCTCTCCAGAGTCAACAAAAGGCAAGCACTAGCCTTATTTAGAGAACAAAAACAAAAGCTTAAAGATAAATTTTAGTTCAGTTCAGTCGCTCAGTCGTGTCTTACTCTTTGTGACCCCATGGACTGCAGCACGCCAGGCTTCCCTGTCCATCACCAACTCCCGGAGCTTACTCAAACTCATGTCCATTGAGTCGGTGATGCCAAACTAAAGATAAATGTAGTTTACCCAAATTCAGACAGCTGGTACCCATCTTGACTCTGCTGCTAAGTCACTTCAGTCGTGTCTGACTCTGTGTGACCCCATAGACGGCAGCCCACCAGGCTTCCCCGTCTCTGGGATTCTCCAGGCAAGAACACTGGAGTGGGTTGCCATTTCCTTCTCCAATCATCTTGACTCAAGATCCCAATTATGACAGAACAATATGAAAACAAAACAAGCACACCTGCTGCTTCACCGGAGCCTGGTTTACTTTTCTTTTTTGTTTCTGGGAGAGGTTGGTACGATCTTTGTCCCACAGGCTCATCACCTTGAATGGCTGTTAGGTCATGCATACTGAAACTTCGCAAACGTTCAGTTATTGCTCCTTGGCTCTGTTTAACAGAGAAGCGATAGATCCAAGAAAAAAGGTGCATTTAAAATACTTAATATGTTTGCATTTAACTTACCCCCAACATTTGATCATGAAGCTGATTCATTTCATAATGAAACCTTCAGAGAAGTTGAAAGACTTCTACAGTGGATACCCATATATCATTTATATTTTGCTGGATCTTGTTCATCACTAATTTACCATCTACCTAACCATCAATCACTTTTTAATGCATTTCAAAGCAAGTTGTAGACATCAGTACATTTCACTCCCAAACATTTCTGCTTTAACTTGAAAATGTAAAAAAAAAAAAAAAGGTATCATGAGCTTATCCTGACTATAAACATCATCCATAATATTGCTCTCTCCTAGAACTAGCACTTTGAGGCTTATATTTATGATTCATAAGAACTTTTTTAAAGTAAAAGAGATGCTGTTTCAAAGCTAAGTCAAGTTAGGAATGGTAATGGCTCTACCTAGAACACCACACAAAAAAATTTAAGAGCCCCAATCTTGAGTATGAAATGATATTCAGTTAATGAATTCACCATCTGGCAAAGCATATCTACTACTACAAAATATGACTTAAAGCTTTAACAATATGGCACTTAACACTAGGCACAAGTGGGTATTTAAAGTTAACTAAAATTGAGAGAAAGAAGAAATTCAGCTCCTTAATTGCACGAGCTACATTTCAATTGCTCACTAGCCACATGTGGCTAGTGACCGTGAGGTAGAGAGTATCTCCATCACTGCAGAATACTCAATGCTTTTCATCATTGCACAGCTTTGAAAGGAACATTTCTGAACTTTTCAGACATAACTACATTTCCTCCCGAAGTATAAAGCTTTGTAAAGAGAAAAAAATAATTTCTAAATTTACCCACTTTGAAAATTTGCATAGCATACAGATGACTCATTTCTTATTTATAGATGGATTAAAAATATTCTTCTAAAGGTTTTTTTACACTTATTATTTCTTCTTCCCACACATATGAATTTATGATTGCCTCTACTTATAATGGTACTGTAGAAACTCATCCATAATGGTTCATCTTTAAATTTCAAAGCCTAAGGCATTACAAACATCCCAATGTTACTGCTAATGTGTATTTTACATTGAAGAAAATTGTCTTGATTCATGAGTCTTGGATTAGCTACTCCTAGTGATATCCTATTATGTCAAACCTGAACACCATTTCCATACCCCATTTAAGCTTCGTAATTTCTACCATAGTCTCTGAATTATGAAAAAGCATAATTAAAGGGTCTAGTGAAAACTGAAAGTGTTAGTCGCTCAGTCGTGTCCGACCCTGCGACCATAGACTGTAGCCTGCCAGGCTCCTCTGTCCATGGAATTCATCAGGCAAGAATACTGGCGTGGGCTGCCATTCCTTTCTCCAGGGGATCTTCCCCACCCAGGGATCGAACCAGGGTCTCCTAATTGCAGATGGATTCTTTACTGTCTGAGCCACCAAAAGGATCTATATTTTCAATAAAAGTAGTTGGATTCCACATATCTTTAAACATTCTTGACAAGGTTTAATTTATTATACTCTCTTTTTATCAGACATCATTTATTTATTAAGTAGAGGATGACAAAAGACTCAGACACACGCTAAAAGGAAGTGACCAGCGCTCGTCTGAAACAGATGCCTTGTTTTTGCAGAACTGTCATTTTCTCTGTTCCAATCTTTGTAGTTCTGTGCCCTCTCAGCAATTCTTGACTTTTTTTGCCATTGCCAAACAGATGGTAATACACATCCATAATATCCTATATTCTTAACCCCCAAACCCTCCCACTCAAGAAAGTATATCTCAGCATGCAAATAAGTCAACGTGCTGTTGAATCAGTCTAGCTTTACATCATCCACAGACTTCAGAATCTTTAATGATTATCATCAACTAATTACTTAGGGTGTATCTCACAAATGAACTCACATTAATGTTAGTTCTGTGGCTGTGCTTTATATATTTTGCCTTCGGGGTAAGATTTTAAGAAGAGAGGGACAAATCTTAGGCTTCTTCCGTTCTCTGAGTTTACCTGGTATGGGGCTGATACTGAATATGTAATAAGTAAACTATTCTTTTTAAGCCTTTTTTTTTTTCATTACTCATGACTGCTACAGAGTTCTCTATAGATAGCAGCATGTTTGAACGTAAACACTGGAGTTTATATGGAGAGGTTCAGTACCAAACCACAAGTATGGTCATGGGTATCTACAGGGCTAGATTACACCATTCACTAGGAGGTCGCTTCAGGTTTACATGAAAGGTGAGCAAGGACCGACACCGAGATGTGTGTGATCTGTATACAGTCAGGATTTTAATGCAGTTCTTGAGTAATCAGCCCTCTAGCCCTGGTATTATCAATCCTCAGAAAAAAAAAAAAAAGGCCAGCAACCATATAGGGAAAAGCAAAAAGAGGCTGTGTACTTTCCTTGAGGACTCACAGCACTTCAACAGCCATTATCACGTTGAAAAATCATTTCTTTTCACTGTATGTTTTCTAATAACCCCAGAATAGAAATAACATGGGGGGGGAAACTATTATACAACTGTGAACTTCAAAAATACTACATAAATTATAAGTATCGAATGTGACCACTTTAAAAGGAGAGGTGTCACTATAAAATAACTGCATTTAAAGGCAGAGCTATTCCCTCTAATTTTTATATATTCTGCACAAAAAGTCCATTAATAAGGGAATTATGTTTGCAATAAAATGTTAGGAGAAAATGCCTCCCCTCCACCTCAGAATTCTAAATCATGCAAAATATGGGTGCAAGTGTGCAGTATGGTTATAGTTAGACAGGGATAAATATTAAAAAAATTAAAACAGTATAATGTTTAGGCAGATGAGTGATTTCTATTTTTTTCAAAAATTTCTTTATATTACAAAATTAGTCATAGATGGTATAATGAAGTGTTTTTTTTTAATTGGAGGGTAATTGCTTTACAGTGTGTTGATTTCTGCTGTACAACAATGTGAATCAGCTATAAGTATACATATATCCCTCCATCTTGAACCTCCCTTCTACCACCCCCCCATCCCAGAAGTCATCACAGAGGGTATAATGAAGTTTTAATTGTTAACATAATATACTATATGAATTTCTGACCTATTTCTTCATCATCTTTCCAGTATCTAAATCCCTTACTCCCATCATTAAAAGAAAAACTGTTTCTACATTTTGAGGGCACAAGCAGGAAATTATAGCCACTTATCAAAAACAATACTAAAAGGTATTTATATTTTGTTTAAATTAATAATGCTTGATTTATTTTCTTGCATTTGGTTTATACACTATTAAGCTAAAAAGTATAAGAAAAATGAAGACAGGTTCTAGTCTGTGGAGGAAAATATGTGTGGAAACAGCAGTCTTAGTAAGTTGGAAGGGAGTTACTAACCACAAGGTAATTCTATATCCTGCATTTAGATCCTATTCGCTACAGAACTGTATATACACTGTGTATGTTAAATTTAGTCCTAAAAATCAAAGAGAAAATAACGAAAGGTTATGATGAGAAAACAAAAGTCAAAGTAATTAAAAAGTATTCTGTAGAACATTTTACATCATTAGACGAAGTGTTCCTGTCTTCAGGGAGCTCAGAGGCCTCAGGGTTTGAATTTAGATGAGCCCAGAACATCTATTTAAGAAACTAAGAATGTGGTAAGGTTGGCTGGGTGGGAGGGCTGGGTCCAAGCTCTGGAAAGAATGCTTTAGCCAAGAAGCAGCTTTCCCAGCTGGCCCCACACAGAAGCTCACTGATACCTGAAAATTTGCATGTCTACTCAAGTATCCAGGTCTATGGATGGCATCTGTAAAAACGGACCATGATGTATGACTAATTCTAACCTCTTTATACCCAACCATTCTGCTTTGTTTAAATATTTTGTTTCCTGGTTAAACATTATACTAATATTACTATGTTGTTGTTTAGCCATTCAGTTGTGTCCATGGACTTTTGCAACCCTATGGACGATAGCCTGCTAGGCCCCTCTGTCCATGGGATTTCCCAAGCAAGTATACTAGAGTAGGTTGCCATTTCCTACTCCAGGGGATCTTCCTGACCCAGGGATTGAACCCGCGTCTCCAGTATTGCAGGTGGATTCTTTACCGCTGAGCCACCAGGGCCATATTGTGTGTTAAATAAGAGGAATTTACTGTGCTTATCATCACCTTTGTATAAAATCTTCAACCTATCCTCAGAATTTTTAAATTAAGAATTAAAAAATATAATCAGCAATGCTTTGTAATCTTATAAGCATACCAGCAATTCCTTATGGAATAATTTTTAGGACACTGTTCAATAATGAGTAGTCATTAAGCTCTATTTCTTATTGATCCTTGACATACTACATTATAACTGAGAATAAGGGTAGTCTGCAGTTTTTAGGGAAATGCCTTGTCCTTATAGATAGTTAACACAATCTGATCAAGCCAAGAATGGAACTGACTGCATTTGCATTGAGTACTATATTTTCATGGTTTTAAGATTAAAGCAATATATATTTATTGAAGAATGTTTGTAACAGAGAAAAATGTAAAAGAGGATGATCTATAACCTAACACCCAAATTACCTGTACATATTTACACATCCTTTAAGCCTTTTCTGACTTACCATACTTTCACAGCAGGGCTTCTCAACCTCAGCATTAGTGCGATTTTGGTCTAATTTTTTTTGTGTTGGGAAGCCGTTCTGTAAGCAGCATACTTGTCCTCTCCCTAAGATGCCAGTAGCAGCGCCTCTGCCTCAGCTGTGACAACCCAAAATCTCTCCAGACATTACCAAAATTGCCCCCAGATGAGAACCGTCATTTTCGAGTAGGAGTTTTAGAAGTCAGTTTTTACCCCTTCATTTTATATGTAAGAACACGGATACTTGGAGAGATCAGTGCAGATGACTGCCCTAAATCTCATGGCTAATTAGGACAGAAGCAGGGCTAAAAAATGCTGACAACTCAACTGCTACAGAATTCAACTTTCATTATAACATTGTGCTTAGATTGCAAAGAAAAAAAAATATGATCTTTCTTCTCCATTGTCTAAAGAAGGGCTCTCTTTTTTTATACAGATGATACTAAGCAGCTGAATCTCCTCAAATTCTTTCACAAACAGAAAGCCATTAAAACAGACAGCAAGATGTCAGGATTTCTGACCTAACTGTCGTTATTTACAGTCAATAAGATTTCAGAAATTTTAACTGTAAGGCTCTCATTTCTGTGATAATTGATTTCTTTAAAAAATAATATCTGCTAAAGAATTCACCAAGAAAAGGCTGCTAGAGAAAATCCTAAGAGGCGCTTAATACGACTAACAGTTCTCTTCTTCCTCTGTCCTTCATTCAGCAGGAGTGTTGCTTGTCTGTACAAAAGCCGCCGGCATTTCCCATGTGAAAGCTATGGGACGCTGAACATCCTCAGCAAAATCCTTGAAGCTCCTTCATATGTTTGTGCTTTGCTCAGCCAAAATAAACTTGTACACTGACCTTGTGAACAGATGCCGGGTAATGAGGTCACAGAGCTGAGTAACATTTTCAGAAAATTGCTTTACGGTGTAATAAATGTTCTGATTAGATTCCTAGTTTCATCTTTAACATGCTCAGGTGGTTCAGCTTGGGAAGCCTAGCCGGGGGTATTGCCAGTCTTTAAAGGTCACACTGAGAGTTCAGTATTTTTAGTCTGAAAGATATTTTTAACAAACCATATATTGTAAAAAAAAAAAAAAAAGTTTAATAATTCTCAAGTCTTACTATTAGCTTTCCTGCAGTTTCTCCTTAAAAACTTGACCTATTTCCTATTTCGGTTTCAATTTATTCTTCAGTAGGAAATGTCTGGTTCAGTGATTCTTCCATCACAGTCAGTGCCTTTCCTTGACATCTCTAGAGATGAAACTAATTTCCCCTACCTTAAAGCAGGCACAGTAAAACTTGAGGCAAATAGTGTTAACATTATGCTGTGTTCAGCATATTTAATGACCATCTCTAATGAATAAAATCCAGTATGGTTGATGCCAACATTCCTCTGCTCATTGGGAGAATGATGAGGGTTGCCTCACCGTATCAAGTTCACTATACACAGTGAACTTGATAACAAAAGGATCACAAGATCACAAGCGAAAAGAGAGAATTCCAAAGTGAATTCAAGTTACAGTGGGTTTGTTTTGCAGTGGTAACTTAGATAATTTTTATGCTGTTTCTTGCCTTTGAAGTGGGGAAGTGGTTTTAATTTGTTAAATATATAAATAAAGACAAGCAATATATCACAAAGAAGCTAAAGAAATATAGGTATGGGATCACTTTTATAGTCTTTCTACAAAAAGGTGTTTCAGTAAGATAATGCTTATTTCACCTTTTATTTATTTTTTTGGTCTGCAACCTGAGGCTTTGGGATCTTAGTTCCCTGACCAGGGACTGAACCCTGGCCCTTGCAGTGAAAGCACGGAATCCTCACCACTGGACCACCAGGGAATTACTAGATAATGCTTTTTGTAATAGTGGAGGGCAAGGGGTAGGCTCTAAGCAACCAAATAGGAGATAAAATTTTCAGTTAGTAGATACAGATATTCAGCTTGACAGTAGTGGCCTGAAAGGGTAGGGACTGTATCTGTTTTGTTAATTGCTGCATCCCAAGCACCTACCATACAGTAGGCATTAGATACAAACCTAGATGGTCAGTACACTAAATATCTTTAAATAAACATATAGGATGTTAAATACCAATGGCAGCAAAGTATGTATAAAATAAAAATAAATGAAGGAATGAGGAAAGATAATCCGGTTGGGGTTTCTGGTTCCTCATGTAGAGGTTGGAAGTAGTAAGTCAAAATAAAATAAATATCCCACAAAACAGTTACGAGTCTCACAGAGTAGGTAGGATTATAAACCATATTTAAGTGTTGAAGTGAACAGGGCAAATGAGATTTGTGTGCGTCTATGTTTCCTAACGGAGAAGGTGATGGCACCCCACTCCAGTACTCTTGCCTGGAAAATCCCATGGATGGAGGAGCCTGGTAGGCTGCAGTCCAGGGGGTTGCTAAGAGTCGGACACAACTGAGCGAGTTCACTTTGACTTTTCACTTTCATGCATTGGAGAAGGAAATGGCAACCCACTCCAGTGTTCTTCCCTGGAGAATCCCAGGGATGGGGGAGCCTGGTGGGCTGCCGTCTATGGGGTCGCACAGAGTTGGACACAACTGAAGTGACTTAGCAGCAGCATGTTTCCTAAAACAGTGCTCTAAAATGTCTAAAAACTAAGTTTCAGCATCAAAAATTGTTTGGGAATATAGACACATAAAATGTCTATATTCCTAAACAACTTTTGATGCTGAAACTTAGTTTTTAGTTTTTCGCCACAGAATCCAGTTGAATGTTGCTTTTAAGTATGGAAAATTCAGAAAGCATCTTCTTGGGGGTGTAAATAAATAACTTGTACTTGATTTGTGATGCTAAATAATGCTAAATTTTATAACAAAGAAAGCAAGAAACCTTTGGTCCATCCCCCTGCAGGCAACCACTTTAAAACCTCTACTTTCTTACGCAGCAGACCAGGACTTGAGTTCTGCTCTGCCTCATTTTCTCCTCCCTGCCATCCTCCCAAAGCAGAAGTTAAGTAAAAGGCTGATGTTATTTGGAAAGTCACACTCAGAACTTTCTGAAGCTGAAACCTATTTTCTTTCCACATACTACACACCAAACCCAATAATGCCATGGGATTTAAAATCAACCACACTAATTACTACATGCAAAGAAATCCAAAAGCCATACTGCGAATTTTCACATAAGGCATTCCTTTGATAATTTGGCTTGCAAAACACAACACATGACATTAGTAATTGGCTAAGTAAAATCTTAAGTTTTAAGAGCAGAAATTTTTCATGCCTTATTTTGAATAATCAGTTACCTCAAATTGGTTGAAGTATGGGTGCAGAAGTAAGCCAGAAATCCTACCAAGATAGTGCCATGGAGAGATAGAGGGGAAAAAACACCAAAGACAAAGAAAGAATGGTCATCTTTACTAAAGGTTATTTACTCAAAACTATTTTAAGGTTATAAAGTAGGAAGATTACGGCAAAATGACATTTTCCCAGTATGTTTTATTTACTATCTCTCATTCTGTCATCAATTAAGAGTTCAAAATATCTAACAATTATAGAAGACGTGTTAAAATATCTTTAAAACAGTCTACTTGTTGTTTTCTAACATTAAAAAAATAAACAGAAGGTAAGTTTGTGCCAAAATTTATAATGATCTGAAATAAAAAGCCACCCTACTTTGTTCACTGGCAATTTGACACTGGATTAAAAACAAAGGTAAATAGAAAATTACCTTCACTGCTGCAGTGACGGCAGCGGTAGCTGCTAAATTTAAACCTTGCCGCCCAAAGTTTACCATAGTTTCATAGCCTCGTTCTTTTGCTTGGACAATATAATCATCAATTTCCTGGAAAAAAAAATCAAGTTTGTAGAATATTAATTTTATTTAAAAAGAATGTCAAGAAGCTGAAAACTAGGACTTTCTCCCCTAATATAATAGTTTCACTCATTTTATAGCATGCAACATGTGATGATGAAACGCATTTCTAACAAATGATTTGTGGAAATAATTTATACATCTTACCCTTTCCTTTGAAGAAAGTAGTGGATGAAGGAATTTTCTGTATATTAAACTTGCTCCTCTGGTATAAGGAGAGAGTAGCCATATGACAAAAGCAATCTTAAGCTCATAGTAGAGGGGGAACCTGACAAGAAAATATTTGAAAAGGATGCTGGTGAAAATAAAACTACAGACAATGAGGAAATCATACACAAAATTTTTTTAAAGTTCAGTCACTGTGTTACGCTTTCACAGGTAAGAAGTTGTGATCAGGAAAACAACTATGTTTGAACTGACAAATTAATCTCACTAATTATATAGATCAGAGCAGCCTATCCCCTCGCAGAGATTCTAGTTCAAAGTTGTTCCATTCATGTACATTTTTTTTTTAAAAACTGTTTACTTTTTGGCTGCACCCTCCGCGGATGTTGGATCTTAGACCAGGGATCAAACCTGCACCCTTTGCATTGGAAGGGAGAGTCTTAACCACTGGACAGCCAAGGAAGTTCCAAGACTGCTCTCTATAGACAAAGTCAGACAAGCTGCCAAACTAACTGGAGCAGTTCAGAGAGGTCATTCAGTTCAGGTTCAGTTCAGTTCAGTCGCTCAGTCACGTCCGACTCTTTGCGACCCCATGGACTACAGCACGCCAGGCCTCCCTGTCCATCACCAACTCCCGGAGTTCACTCAAACTCATGCTCATTGAGTCAGTGATGCCATCCAACCATCTCATCCTCTGTTTTCTCCTTTTCTTCCCGCCTTGAATCTTTCCGAGCATCAGGGTCTTTTCAAATGAGTCAGTTCTTTGCATCAGGTGGCCAAAGTATTGGAGTTTCAGCTTCAGCATCAGTCTTTCCAATGAATATTTAGGACTGATTTCCTTTAGGATGGACTGGTTGGATGTCCTTGCAGTCCAAGAGTCTTCTTCAACACCACAGTTCAAAAGCATCAATTCTTCGGCACTCAGCTTTCTTTATAGTCCAACTCCCACATCCATACGTGACCACTGGAAAAACCATAGCCTTGACTAGACGGACCTTTGTTGGCAGAGTTCATTAAAAGCATCTAACCAGGACAGTAAGGTGCACCCACCCTGTCTGCAGAGCCTAGCTGCCATGGCATAGCAGGACATACCTCCCAAGTGTTAGGTGTGTTTTTAAGCATTTATAAGCTCCAAGTGTGCAATGTTACCCCATATGCACATCTCCTTCTCTTAGAGCTCCCAGAAAATGTCCCCTCCAATTTCATTTGGCCAGAAGTGCAGCACTTGACAGACCTAAATCGTTCACTTGGAAGGAGAAAGGAATTGCCATTGTGGGAACCTGGAAATTAGGCTTATATACCCGTGCCCCTTCCCACTGGGGTTTTTCAGCATCTTCTCCCATAGGCTGACTACACTTCCTCAAGCAAGGACCGTGGGTTTAGTCATGTGACCTGCTCTGGGCAACAGAATGTGAGTGCAACATATGTTAAATGCAAAGAAAAGCTTTAAATGTCACTTGACTCCCTCACTTCAACACCCCCCAACCTCTTGCTTTCAAATTCTGCTTTCTGTCGTGAGGGTATCTGCTTCTTCAGGCTTGGTCCATGAACAAGAAGACACTTAAAACTGAGCTGAGCCCAGCAACGCTGGCAGCTGACCATTTGTCTTCATGTACCCTGAGCAAGAAATGAATGTTTGTTTTTTAACCCATTGTGCTTAGGGTGGTTTGTTGCCATAGCAAAAGTTAAGTAACACAGCACAAGGGAACAAGCATCCTGTGGTCTATGCGCTACTAAGGTACGTGATAAAAAATCTGGGCTCTTCTGATGAGACAGGTGGGCAGGGGGCAGTGAGGACTGACTACTGTATAGACGATGAAGGGTTTCTGCACAGTGCAGCTACAGAGGAGTCTCTGGACTTCCGTTGCTCATGACAAGTTTTTTCTACCTTATTTACTTTTTAATAGTGCATATATGTACATTTGCAACCGGAAAAACAGAGATGCATTTAAAGAGAGAACATGGAAACTTCAAGACACCTAGCTTGGTTTAGAATCTGTTCTGCCACTTAAAAACAAACAAACAAACAAAAAACCCTTCCAAACCCCTTTACCAAAACATAACAGATAAATGAACTGTGGGACAGAAGGAGGAAGAGAAAGATGGATGCAGATACAGAGAAGTTGATACATAAGGGCTGGTTGTGAAGAACATTTAAGTCTCATGACTTCTATTTTTTCTGAGCCATCCAATGTGACCTAGTGTGCTATGAGAATATGATGAGACTTACAAAGTCAGAAAGACAGTTAAAGCAGAGAACAGTAAAGATTTGAAACAGAAACAGGAGGGAATGGAAGAAGCCAATGACCAAAAGCAAGTAAAAGGAATGGTGACTTTCAAATTGATATCTATATGAGCAACTGATTGATGTCTTTTCAGCTCAGTTGGTAGCCTGGGTAAAGAAGAGAAGAGGAGTGTGGTTGGGCTGATCTAAGTTGGGGGTTTGTGCAGCAAGGGTGGTTGAAGATAGTGGCAAGGTAGTAAATGTTTAGACTTTGGAAAAAACGACTTCTCCAAGTGATGGCAAGGTATAGTTGGAAATATACTCCTGAAATATAGCACAATGAGACTCAGGTTGTTCCACTAAGTATGACTTCTCAGTAAAATGTTTGATCCTTGAGGATAGAAACATGTTTCAATTCTGCCTCATGCTGTTTGGAATAGGGCAGTCCAGGAGCTGGTGTTGGGAGCGGGTGGTAGCCATGTGGACTTGATGTCATCCAGTTCGAATGTTTGTGGATGAGAATTTTAAGGATGGGAGGGAAGTGCTAAAATCAGAAGCTGTGGGCTTCAAAAGGGGAGTTTGCTTAGGAAATACTAATAAAGCAAAAATAGTGTGAAGTCATCAGTGTGTGGAAAAAAGATAATGACAACCAAGTTTTCTCTGTTCCGAGATCCTGGGACATGTGTGGGAGAAGGGTGGGAGGAAGCGGCATGTGGGCAGGAGGATGAACTGCCTTTATATGGGGGATTCCATAAGGAAGGTAATGTCCTTGTGGGGAAACCAGCTAAAGGAAATGATGCAATGGATAATTAGGTAGACTGATGAAATTCATTTAGTTAGGGATGGATTTCCTTGGTGGTCCAGTGGTTAAGAATCCTCCTTGCACTGCAGGGGACACGAGTTTGATCCCTGTTTGGGGAACTAAGATCCCACATGCCACAGAGCAACTAAGCCCACGTGTCACAAGGAAAGATCCCCCACGATGCAACAAAGATCTCACGCGCTGCAACTAAGACATGACATAGACAAATAAACAAAAATTTTAAACATTTATTTTAAAAAAATCTCTTAGTTAACAGCAAGAGCAGGATAAGAACACAGAACGCCAGATAAGAGTCTACATTATGGACATTTCTCAATGCTAGAACTTACCAAGCGACTGTTTGATCTGCTACTGTTTCAATTACAGTATACAGGGCAAAGACAATCCAGTACATCATCCATCGAACCTGCAAATAATAAAAATACTTATGAAATAATGGACCAAAATTATTTGAGACTCTGAAGAGTCGTATATATCATACATAGTATGTTGGATTAAATGAAGAAGGCGATGGTTTAATTCTCAACAGGTTTTATGTCTGACTTCCTCACGTCACCACATCAGTTGTCCTGGGATACAAGAATTGAAGGATAACAAACCTCTAGGCTTAATACAGTATAATGTAGGAACCTAAATGAAAAATAGGACATATTTTTCTTAACCGGAGGAAAATTCTTTAAAAGATCTTATTACATGCTTCTTTATGAAGACTGCTGCTGCTGCTAAGTCACTTCAGTCGTGTCCGACTCTGTGTGACCCCATAGACGTCAGCCCACCAGGCTCTCCTGCCCCTGGGATTCTCCAGGCAAGAACACTGGAGTGGGTTGCCATTTCCTTCTCCAATGCATGAAAGTGAAAAAGTGAAAGTGAAGTCGCTCAGTTGTGTCCGACTCTTAGCGACCCCATGGACTGTAACTGTTTAATTATTATAGAAACTATATAGTATGATATGACCATAATTAATCTTTATTAGTCTTTTAAATATCGGAGAAGGCAATGGCACCCCACTCCAGTACTAATGGACTAAGAGTAATTCAGGATATTTTTACCTCTTGTACGGACTAGAGCATCCTATAAGGTCCCTGAGACTCTGTGTCTCTGCAGCAATCCTTCTCACAGAATGGTGAGAAGGACATTCATTTTTCTTGAACTCATTCTCACAAATTTATTCCTTTCTACCTCCCTAAGTACACAGACTCTTATCACTCACATAGGTTGGATTTTCGTTAAGGGTTAAAATCTCTGCTTTCTCACCAACACAAAAAATCATCCGACTATAGGCCAGAGACTGTGCTAAGAGCATCACATATATTAATTCACTTATCCCCCACAATAGCATTATGAAATATACTACATAAGTATATAATTATAAGGAACTGGCGGCACAGAGAGGTATTCAAGTTCATTTAGCCAGAATTTGAATCCCGGCTGCCTGACTCTCGAATTGGTGCTGTTATCCAGTTTTACCCATGTACAGAAAGGAATGTGAGGAATTGCTGAATGTGAGGTCCAAGAATAACCACTACTTCCCTATTCTCATCACAATAAGATGACAGAAAAAAAATTAGGTCTCTATAATTAGTTAAAAAATTGACCTATTTAGTTTTAATACAGATGCTTCTTTGGGTATTTTATAAATATGAAACTGTAACTCAGGTAGCTTTAACAGTTTTCTGTTTGGAAAAATCAATTAATAACAGCCAGGAATAACTTTTGAAACAATGTGTTGTGACATATGAAGAGTAATTTACCTTGTGTGTGTGTGTGTGTGTGTGTGTGTGTATCTGACTCGTGACCCCACAGAATATAGCCCACCAGGCTCCTCTGTTCATGGGATTTCTCAGAAAAGAATACTGGAGTGGGTTCCCATTTCCTTCTTTAGGGGATCTTCCCAACCCAGGGATTGAACCCGTGTCTCCTGCACTGCAGGCAGATACTTTACCATTGAGCCACCTGGGAAGCCCAATTTACTTCACTTAAGAGCTTAAAAAACTGCCTGAAGCAAATAGCACATTGCTGCTGCTGCTAAGTCGCTTCAGTCGTGTCCGACTCTGTGCGACCCCATAGACGGCAGCCCACCAGGCTCTCCCGTCCCCAGGATTCTCCAGGCAAGAACACTGGAGTGGGTTGCCATTTCCTTCTCCAGTGCATAAAAGTGAAAAGTGAAAGTAAAGTCACTCAGTCGTGCCCGACTCTTCGCGACCCCATGGACTGCAGCCTACCAGGCTCCTCCATCCATGGGATTTTCCAGGCAAGAGTACTGGAGTGGGGTGCCATTTCCTTCTCCCAAATGGCACATTATCTACATTTAAAATACAATGAAACCGATTTATGATTATCATCTCAAATTAACAAAAAAGTTAGACTAAATATTCTCTTCAGTTTTTCACTTTTCATGAGTTACTTTACTCCCTCACTGCCGCCAATTCCAAGCTTTTTGTCCCAGTATGGAGATTTTTTTCCAGGGTTAAAATCCTATGTGTTTTCTCTTGCTGCCCTCTTTTAAAAGCAAAGTGAGGCTCTCACACAAATTCATTCATTTAGCCTTTCCAAATCAAACATTAATTTAGTACTTTTACCTTTTAACTGTATTCACAAGGTTATCCTCTCAAAAAGAAATGAAAGGGAAAAACCTGGAAACAAAACAGTGCACTTTTATAAGGCTAGAAGGGACCCTGGAGGTGATCAAGTTTTTTTGAACTAAACAAGCCTTTATTGAAAACCACTGTGAAACAATTACAAAAAAACACACACCCTGCTCTTGTTGGCCCTTCCATTCTACTCACTGTAGGACTCTTGAGGAGACTCTAAGAAATCCCAGTGCTCCATGGGGCAGAGTTCAAAAATAAATAACACGGCAAACTCCTCTCCTTTTACTGAGGGCCAAAATAAGTAAGTTGTGCAAGAGGCTGAGCTGGGAAATGGGCACAGGGCCATAGTCTACAATGAAGCCTGAAAAAGGCAGATTTTCAAACAAGAGGTTGCTGTCAGGTCAATCTTTTCATTTCTCTCTCTCTCCCTCCTGCACTCAGCACAAGGATTTCAGTGTAAACCTTAGCACCTTCTTTCCTGGGAGAGTGGCAGCGTAAGTTAACTGGTCTCTCCCATAGGAACTTTAGGAAACTTTCAGAAAAATAAATGATTTAAGTTAGTTATTTTTTCACTATTTTGTATTTTCATCATTTTACTATTTCACAACCCTCATTATGGCTGTGATCTTCCAAATGGATAAGAACGAAAAACAACACTCCACAAATAGTCATGATTTACCCAATAGAGTTGAACAGTATGGGTAGTTAATGTTTGGTGATACTCTGTGAAATACTAGTTCTCAAATAGACTTGAGCTGCTAGAGTCCCATACATTCAAAAAGCACTTTGACTTCAGTAAAGTCAAGTACTTACCCAGTTTTCAAATTCATTTTATTTGTTTTTGTTAATTTTTGGCTGTGCCGGGTATTAGTTGTGCCACGTGAGCTCTTGGTTGCAGCGTGTGGGATCTAGTTCCTTGACCAGGGATAGAACCTGTGCCCCCTGCATTGACAGCACAGAGTCTTAGCCACTGGATCATCAGAGAAGTTCCTCAAATTCATTTAAAACCCACCAAATATATAAGTGCTTTCACATATATAATGTTTAACTCTAAAAAAAAAAAAAAAAAAGACTATTTATTTAGGTTGTGAGAATATTAAATAATGCCAAAAATTTAAAAAGGAGAAAAGAAGAGAAAGAAGGTTCTTTTTAGTTAAAAAACAACAAACTATACAATTAATAGTGTATTCCTGGTCATTTTCCTGTGGTATTGGCTCAATTTTATATAAGCAAAACTCCATGGTTCTCATTTATCTTTAACGAATATATTCTTTGACAATCTGCTCTCATAAATGTCTGTATTTTTTTGTTTTCCTTATTAGAAATACGGACCTTAACAATAATTGAATTAATAATTAAATGAATGCAGGGAGTGTGTGTTATTCATGTGAGCAAGTATGAAGAAAGTTAACCTTGAAAAGATATTGCTTTCTTTTTCCTATTAATGGATTTGGTTGGGATTTTACACCAAATGATTACTCAGCAAACCTTTTATTAAAACTATACCTCAAGGCTGCTCAGCCTACTCTTTAAGGTCTAGCCCAAAGAAAATAACAGAATGACGTCAATGTCAAAAAGAAGGGAAGAAAGAAAAGAGCAATACACAAAATGATAATTAAAAATGTTAAGGTAAAATATTCTTTAGATGGACAGAAAACATCAATAACAAAATGTAGTACTAAAACCAAAAAACTGGTAGGAAAACAATGCAAACTGATAATCTCATGATTGTATATAACCAAATCTAATAGAAATAAATGCTATTAAAATGTTATGCAAATAAAAGTAACTTAACAGGCAGCTGTAATATATCATAATCCACCTTTAAAGTTACAGGAAAAAAAATTTATGTTAAGAAAGTGGGAACAAATTCTATTACTTTCCAGTTCAGAAACAATTGGTAAAATCAACAAACCAATGTTTAGATATTTTCATGAGAACAATGAATAAGAAAGCTGCTCAAAAAGTCCACAAACAAATGGTGGAGAAGGTGTGGCGAGAAGGGAACCCTCCTACACTGTTGGTGGGAATGTTAACTGGTACAGCCACTATGGAGAACAGTATGGAGGTTTCTTAAAAAACTAAAAATAGAGGTACCATATGACCCCGCAATCCCACTCCTGGCATATATCCAGAGAAAAATATGATCCGAAAGGATACATGCCCTCCAGTGTTCACTGCTGCACTGTTTACAATAGCAAAGACATGGAAGCGACCGAAATGTCCATCGACAGAGGGACGGATAAAGAAGACGAGATACAAACATACTCAGCCGTTACAAAGAGTGGAATAATGCCATTTGCAGCAACATGGAAGGACCTAGAGAGTGTCACACTGAGTGAAGTTAAGTCCGACAGAGAAGGAGAGATATCGTATGACATCCCTTATATGTGGACTCTAGAAAGAAATGATATGAATGAACCTATTTATAATACAGAAAGAGACTCACAGACTTAGAAAACGAACTTATGGTTGCCGAGGGTGGGGGGAAAGGGATAATTAGGGAGTTTGGGAAGGTCATGTACACATTGCTATATTTAAAATGGATAACCAACAAGAACATATTGTATTAAAAAAAAAAGAACAAGAAGAAAGTTTTTTCTTTACTCAACTCAAAAAGCTTTACTCAACTTTTTCTTAAAAGTCTTTTTGACCCCAGGGAATTGAATTATCCAACAAGGTGGAGCTTATGAGCACTAAGATGGGTACATACACACACACATATCCTACTTTTGGTTCATCTTTCAAATAAAACATAATTTAGACAATTCCTAAGGACTCAGGTGGGATCATTACATAGAATACTCATTGATATAGCTGTAATAAGCTCTACCTACTTCACGTCATGGGACTAGAAACAGGAACATAACAGCTTCTGTCCTCAAGGATTTAACATTTTACTGGAGAGAAAAACAAGTAAATAACAGTGATAAACAAAATGTTCTGCTGTTTTTACTGCATTAAACACCTAGTTCCCAGTATGAGTCAAGAGTACAAGAGTTTGAGGAAAGCTTATTAAAGGGACTATTTATACAGTTGTGGGTGAAGTTCAAGAAAACCAATAAAGAATAGTGGTCACCCTTGAGCTAGCGACAGCAGGAACCGGCATTACTCGCCTGGTGTGAAGAAGGGTGGACGGGGACAGGTTTACTGGAATCCAGACAAGGTAACCATCAATGTGTGGCCTCAGGGGGACACTCACAGCAACCCCTGGTGGCAGGGAGGAAGCCGGGAGAACCGTAATCTGACCTCACGCTCAGCCAGCCTTCTGATTTTCTGCAGGAGTCTCTCATGAGCCAAACCCAAAGGGAAGTCAGAAATGACGCAACCTGTATGGATCAGCCTCCTGGGCCCTAAGCAAGGCAAAGAAAGGTGGGACGTGGAGGAGAAACTCCACTGAGGGGCAGGTGGTAGGTCCCAGCACTATGCAGCCTCTCAACTCTTGGAAATATATCAGCAATCAAAATCATTCCTCGCCACTTCCACAGACACCTCACCAGTCCAGACGACGATCATCTCCTGTCCGGATTATTCTCACTGTGTCCTAAGTGATCATTCTGCTTTTCTGGGTCTTTTTGCGTACGTCACTCAGAGTGTCTCCTTCGAGAGCAGGTCACTGTTGTTATTGTTCAGTCACTAAATCCTGTTCAACTCTTTGTGAACCCATGACCTGCAGCATGCCAGGCTTCCCTGTCCGTTACCACCTCCTGGAGTTTGTTCAAATTCACGACCATTGAGTTGATGATGCCATCCAACCATTTCATCCTCTGTCGCCCCCTTCTCCTCCTGTCCTCAATCTTCCCCAGCTTCAGGGTCTTTTCTAATGAACTGGCTTGTCACACCAGGCGGCCAAAGCATTGGAACTTCAGCTTCAGCATCCATCCTTCCCATGAATAGTCAGGACTGATTTCCTTTAGGATTGACTGATTTGATCTCGTTGTCCAAGGGACTCTCAAGAGTCTTCTCCAACACCACAGTTCAAAAGCATCAATTCTTAGGCGCTCAGCCTTCTTCACGGCCCAGCTCTCACATCTGGACATGACTACTGGACTACATGGTCATTCCTCTGCTGAAACTCCTCTGTTGGCCCCCATCAGAATTCTTACATTGGCCTACCAGGACCTGCGGTTCTGGCTGCAGCTGCCTCTCTGGCCTCATCTGCTCTGTCCCTCCTCCCCCTGTTCTGCTCCAGGCACATCAGGCCCTTCTGCTGTCCTTCCTGGGTGCAGATATGTTTCTGCCTCAGGGCCTTAGTACTTGCTGTTTCATGGTCTGAAATGCTCTTCCCTCAGTTATCCATGTAGATAGCTTTCTCACTTCCCTCATGTCTCTGCTCAAATATTTATCTGAGAGCACTTTCTTCACTACCCTGTTTAAAATAACAATGTCCTTCTAACTCCCTTATCATGACTTATTTTTCTCTTTAGCACATATCACAGACACATCTAACAAATACTAAAATGCTTTCCTTGCCTTTCCTTACTAAAATGTTAATTCCAAGAGGACAAAGGTTTTATTTTGTTCTGCTCAACCCTCTGTATCTGCAGAGGAGCTCAGTAAATATATGAATTGTTGAATGAATACGGAACCACACAGAGCTTAGCGTGCTCCTTTTTGTAAAGACTGCAAAAAGCTTAGACAAGAAGTAAAGACATGACAATTGAATATAAAGGAGTCTTTCGAGGCCTGGTTTAAAAAGAAAAATGGGGGGAATAAAAAATAGCATGAGGCTAAATAAAAGCATGCTTATAGCCTCAAGGATTGAACATTTTACTGGAGAGATAATGAGATTCAAATTACGAGGAAGCAGGAATACTTAATGGGAGCAAGAACTTGTATGAGATAGACAAGAATAAGATGAGAAAGAAGAGTGAGATTAAGAAGCTGGGGTGCATCTTCCTCTGAAATAGAATCAAAAGGACAGTGGCCATATTGGGAAGAGGCTGAAGTGGTTCATAGGTGAGGACCTCTGTCTTTACTCTGCAGTAGGAGGGCAGGTCATCTTTAACGCTGGGGATGGGTGGGAAGGAGAGTGGATTTCAAAAGAGTAGTAAAGATTTATGAAATTTGTTTATACCGATGGAATAGGGGTCTGCCTAGGGTAGAGATGGAATAGATTATGTGACCAACCATGCCCTCTGCTTCTCTGGGTGTCAGAGAGAGGTGGCTGCAATGAAAGGTCTAGGATGGTGAAACAGGACGGGGTGGAGGTGACAGCTTGCTATTCATAAAAAGGCAAATAACAGAGGCTGGCTGGGGAGTCACCCAGCCAGAGCCAGCGCTTCTCAGTCCATTTCTGAAAGAGGTAGGGCCATGTGTCCAGTTCTCGCCAATAGAATATTAGCTGAGGCTTTTGGGAAGTGAGTGTGTCTCCCCACAGGCTCTTCTCTTGTCCTGTGGCTGGGAAGGCAGGGAGCAGAGTAACCTTGGAATCTACATATTACAGATGGGCAGAGCCCTATTTCTTACACGGTTGCTTGAGAAACATTTCTTGATGAAGTCAACACTGACCTGGACTGTTATGCTAAAGACAAATGTTTTTATATTCCCTCTGCCATTGCATTTTTGTTTCAGCTTAAGAATCTTCCTTCAATGCAGGAGATGCAAGAGATGTAGGTTTGATCCTTGGGTTGGGAAGATCCCCTGGAGTAGGAAATGGCAACCCACTCCAATATTCTTGCATGGGAAATTCCATGGACAGAGGAGCCTGCCGGGCTACAGTCCGAGGGTTGTAAAGAGTCAGACATCACTGAGTGAGCAACTTTCCTGCTTATTTATAATTACAGCAGCTTAGCCTACCCTAATATAAAAGGTTATCCTCTAACCTCTGTGGGGACTGCAAGAGCCATGGTTCCAGAATTAGGTGGACATCAGTCAAAATGCTGTTGGCTGCCACCTGTGACACCACTAATGCCCTGGTTGGCACTGATGGATGCTACTACCATGATGACCTGGAAACGGAGAAGAGGAGTATCATTTTAAGAAACGCTGCCTGAGATATCCCCAGGGGACTCTCAGAAATATTGGGGGGATTCTCCTGGTGGTCCAGTGGCTAAGACTCTAAGCTCCT
This sequence comes from Bos indicus x Bos taurus, assembly GCF_003369695.1. Classification (NCBI taxonomy): domain Eukaryota; kingdom Metazoa; phylum Chordata; class Mammalia; order Artiodactyla; family Bovidae; genus Bos; species Bos indicus x Bos taurus. The sequence goes on along the minus strand of NC_040103.1, from coordinate 19,637,207 downwards.
AATGCAGGGGGCTCAGGTTCGATCCCTGCACAGAGAACTAGACCCCACATACTACAATTAAGACCTGGGCATCCAAAAAAAAAAAGTATTTGAGAAGAAACTGGAAGATAGGCAAGATTGATGTTCTCATGCAGTAGACTGGGGCAAAGCCAGAGAAATATTTTTTTTAATTACTTTCATTATCCTTTGGCTAGTGTGGCCTCTACCTGTATAAATTTGTTATTGTCTGTAATGTCAGTACATATGACTTACAGAAATCCCTTGGTATTTTCAGTAGGTCAAGAAATCAGATACAGACGCTCATTAGAAATATGCATAAAGTTTAAAACAATTATATTCTGAGTGGTAAGCCAAAATATTCAGAGAGTAAAATGCATAAAAATCAGTGGGCAGACTACATGAAAAACAGTTGTTCAATGGCCTATTTTGCCGACTTTGGTTTTGTTTTCCCAAGAGTATACCTAATGATTATTATAGTACTTGGCAGAAAATAAATGTTAAGAAATATTTATTAAATTATTAGAGACCTGGGCTAACTTATGAACAATAATATAATTTCCCTCTTTTTCCTAATTATTTTGTAATAAAGTTCTTTTGAAGTGGTCACAATAAAATGGCAATCATTTATCAATCTTGGGACACACTTTCCCTACCATATTTTTCATAACTAGAGAAATGTGATGAATGTTTTTTAAAAATAAAATATTTGCAAATAAAAATTACCCAAATGAAATGTTAAAATCATTTAAATATCAAAATAAATTTATTTTTGTAAGAAAATATACTCTTATAGTTAGGCAAGTTCTTTCGAAAACAGTCATCTGTGATATAAAACCACAGTATCTAAAATTACATTCTGGTTTATACAGTGCATGGATTAGATTATCCTACTTAACAAGCCAGTACTTGCTTTATTACTCAAAATCCAGAAGGCTTTTGTAAGACTTAGCATTTCACAAACCCAGACAGTCATGTGATAGTGTTCTTGCTTTACTCTCTCAAAGGAATTAGGATATTTTAAGCCTGAGTGAATACTGTAAAATGAATGTACTCATAGGCTAAATTTACTATCAAAAGACCATGCTCCATTTAATAGGTATGCATTTACCTATTCCTGATGCCAAAAGAAAAGTAGGCCTCATTTCATGGTTTTTAAACATTTTTCAACAAAACAAGTTTTTATGATTCAATATTCTGAGACAGAATTTGCAATGCAATTGATTTAGATCCCAGGACAAACAAATAAGGCAAATAAAAAGTAAACTATAACTGTAAAATAATCCTCCTGATTTCCATCACAGAAGTTGAGAGCAATGCACTGGTATATTTATATTGAGGAATATCCTGTTCTGATGTGAGGCACATTGCTGTACATTCACAAGAGTTATGGAGAACTGTGGTGAGGGCATAGTAATTCAAAGGCGTCTTTCTCAAATTGTATCTTTACATAACTTATTCTTGCTATGCTACAAGCATTGTGGTATTATGATAACAATGACATTAACAATGCTGCTGCTGCTAAGTCACTTCAGTCGTGTCCGACTCTGTGCGACCCCATAGACGGCAGCCCACCAGGCTCCCCGTCCCTGGGATTCTCCATGCAGAAACACTGGAGTGGGTTGCCATTTCCTTCTCCAGTGCATGAAAGTGAAAAGTGAAAGTGAAGTCGTTCAGTCGAGTCTGACTCTTTGCGACCCCATGGACTGCAGCCTACCAGGCTCCTCTGTCCATGGGATTTTTCAGGCAAGAGTACTGGAGTGGGGTGCCATCGCCTTCTCCAGACATTAACAATAATGTATGTTAAATGACATTTGTTGTTCAGTCACCTGGTCATGTCTGACTCTGAGACCCCATGGACTGCAGCAGGTCAGGCCTCCCTGTCCCTCACCATCTCCTGGAGTTTGCCCAAGTTCATGTCCATTGCTTCGGTGATACCATCCAGCCATCTCATCCTCTGTCGTCCCCTTCTCCTTCTGCCTTCAATCTTTCTCAGCATCAGGTCTTTTCCAGTGAGTCAGCTGTTCCCATCAGGTGACCAAATTATTGGAGCCCCAGTTTCAGCATCAGTCCTTCCAATGAGTATTCAGGGTTGATTTCCTTTAAGACTGACTGGTTTGATCTCCTTGCACCACAGTTCAAAAGCATCAATTCTTTGGTGCTCTGCTCTGTTTAAGGTCCAGCTCTCACAACCGTACGTGACCACTGGGAAGACCAAAGCATTGACTATACAGGATCTTTGCCAGCAAAGTGATGTTTTTGCTTTTTAACACACTGTCTAGGTTTGTCATAGCTTTCCTGCCAAGAAGCAATTATCTTCGAATCTCATGACTGCAGTCACCGTCTGCAAGGATTTTAGAGCCCAAGAAGCGGAAATCTGTCACTGCTTCCACCTTTTCCCTTCTATTTGCCATGAACTGATGGGTCCAGACGCTATGATCTTAGTTTTTTTAATATTGAGTGTAAGCGAGCCTTTTCGCTCTCCTTCTTCACCCTCATCAAGAGGTTCTTTACTTCCTCTAGTTCTTTTTCGCTTTCTGCCATTAGAGTGGTATCATCCACATATCTGAAGTTGTTGATGTTTCTCCCACCAATCTTGATTCCAGCTTGTGATTCATCCAGACTGGCATTTTTCATGATGTGCTCAGCGTATTAGTTAAATAAACAGGGTGACAATAAGCAGCCTTGTGGTTTAGTTGTACTTGTGCAGGTATGACTGAATTGTACATGCACAATGACAAAAAAGCTATGTTAACTTGACACATATTACTCCGGGGCTATTACAAACAAAAGGCTTCGACATGACATAGTCATAAACCTGGATGTCAAGGCATTCCTATGCAGAAGAAGCTTTCATGGGAGGGATGAGTAAAAGAAGACATATAAATGGATAATAAGTGATTACCAGCACAATGTTTGATCCAGCATACAACTAGTAATATTTTAATATACTATATATTATTCATTTGCCTTGTATGAATGACATTTTTTCGTATCTAAAGGAAAGCCTTCCTAACTGCCTCCACCCCCTCCAAAAGTCATATATAATCTTTGTGCATATATAATCTACTTTCCTTTACAGTGTATCTGTGTAAAGGTTTGTATAACATCTGCCTCTGCCTTTTGACTATTACAACCAGTGTTGTTGATGTTCAGTTGCTAAGTCATGTCCGACTCTTTGCCACCCCATGGACTGCAGCACGCCAGGCTCCCCTGTCCTTCTTTATCTCCCAGAGTTGGCTCAAACTTGTGTCGATTGAGTCGATGATGCTATCCAACCATCTCATCCTCTGTCATCCCCTTCTCCTCCTGCCTTCAATCTTCCCCAGCATCAGGGTCTTTTCCAATGAGTTGGCTCATCACATCAGGCAGCCAAAGTATTGGAGCTTCAGCTTCAGCATGCAACCTTCCAGTGAATATTCAGGACTGATTTCCTTTAAGGTTGATTGCTTTGATCTCCTTGCTGTCCAAGGGACTCTTGAGTCTTCTTAACCAATAGGGACTGAAACTGTCTTGTTCATCATCGTGTTCCTAGGACCTGGCCATCCCTGTGCCTAATAAACCAAATATACAGGAAGGCTTTTACTGAACTTTCTTAATGTTAAGGTCTGAACAATTTAAACAAATAACTCTAGACTGCAAAGAGGAATTCATAACATATAACATAATCTATTTTATCAAAGTTGTTTTCAAAGTTATCAGATATTAAACAACTTTCCAGTGTCTCTTAATTTAAGATTATTTGAATTATAGGCAATTAATGCTGGTTTTTCAGAAGAAATGAAAAATTACATATGCCTAATGATTTCAATTATAACCACACTAAGTAAATCCAGAGCATAAAATGCTAAAATATGCTTCACTGGAAAAAAAAAAAAAAAAATCCTTGCTGAGTCTGAAAAGAAACAAACACTGCTGAATTTCAGACCACCCAAAGAGAATTTTATTTTCTGACCATTAGTTATTCCCTCAAGTCAGCTCACCCAAAAGATTCATTCTACACCACATTTCAGAGACAACAGAGAGAACTTCTAATAGAGATTTCTTTAGAAACAGGATCGAGTTGAAAAGGTTTCTCTTGTTTCAGTAACATTATGCAATAATTTGGTTATTTCATAATGATTTTTCCCCATTAAAAACAAAGAGGAACAAAATGTGAGAAATCAAATAGAAAAACGCCCTTTTTTATCCAACCCAGATGGCTCGATTATGGGATTTTTCCCAGAGCTGTGCCAAGTTAGAAGCATGCTTGAAAATAAGCTAGTTGAAGTTCAATCCACAGTGAATAGAGACATTGGTTGAAAATACTTTTTTCTTAAAAAAGAGGGGGCATGCCTTGGGGTAGGTATGTTAGACTAGGATTGATTTGCGTTCCCCTGGCTTTGGGGTGCTTCCTCCCTCACAGCCCTACTGCCTTAACTTTCTGTAGCTTGCCAGGAACTAGGATGTTTGGGAGTCAGTTATATTAATACTTTCAGATGCTGAACTTGCATCATGGTTTACCTGCAGTTTCCAGACATCACTGCCAAAGACCTCACAGAATACCCTGTTGTTTCGAGGAGGAAAGACTCATATTATACAGACATATTTGGTGTTAAAATGAATTAAAATGGGGCAGACTGCAACTAGAAATGGATACTCTTTCACAAGATTACCTTGGTTTTTCCTCAATGCTCTTGAGTCACAGAAGCCCCATGTATCTCATCCCTGATCCCATGTAAGTTTGAGGAACTTGAGAGAAGGAAAAAACACAAAAATGTTCAAAAGCTAGATGATAATTAATTTAAAAGAAGTGTTGAAAAGAATATAAAAAAGCGGGAACTGCTTATGGGAATTGTGCCCAGGAGCAGAATTTAGGAAGGAATGACCTCTTAATACAAAATAACTCTTTGCATCCACACTGGCTGATAATTCGCACTTCACTTTTTCTATTATTTGAAGTCCTATTGATTCATTTGTAATAATAAATATTTGTTAGAGACACAGTTCACTTTTAATAGAACCGCACAGAATTTCTCGTGGATTTTAGCATGGGACAGAGCCTATGAAGGCAGAAAGGAGTAATCGGGGTTAAACGGCCATCCTAACTGTCATGCTTCCACACTAAACTGTCGTCCTACCTTCTTTACTCCCTTAGTGTTCCCAAAGTCTTGGGCCACCGCACTTCCAACTTGAGGCATTCCCAACGGCTGGCACCACTTCTTAGGCACCTAGGTCCCCAAGTTTGTCATGAATCTTTACACGGTCAATTCCACCTTGCTCTTTCCACACGTGAACTAATATAGCCACTGAAAGGTATACTCTTTTTTTCCAGATGACTGGCAAGATTATGACTAACACAGTAGATGAAAACTTTCCTTCTTCAAGTAAAAGATACCACTTTCTTTATACAAGTTGTAGCTTTATAGGCTCAATAGCATATGTCATGGAGAAGGCAATGGCACCCCACTCCAGTACATTTGCCTGGAAAATCCCATGGATGGAGGAGCCTGGTGGCCTGCAGTCCATGGGGTCACTAAGAGTCGGACACGACTGAGCGACTTCACTTTCACTTCTCACTTTCATGCATTGGAGAAGGAAATGGCAACCCACTCCAGTGTTCTTGCCTGGAGAATCCTGGGGATGGGGGAGCCTGGTGGGCTGCCGTCTATGGGGTCGCACAGAGTCGGACACGACTGAAGCGACTTAGCAGCAGCAGCAGCATATGTCAAACATACAATAATCATCCAAACAGTAAGAAGCAGCCTAAAGACTACACGGGAAAACAGCATCTTGTCAAGAAGCAAAGACTGGAAGAAAAAAAAAAAAACCTCTAGAAGAATACATCTGTCATGACTGACAAGTGAATCTGTGCTATCAAATTATTTTCCTTCAAAAGCATGTGCAGTCAGCCTCACATAGAGAACTGAGATTCACATTTGAGTGGAGAGAGAGAGAGGCAAGTTACAGGGCATGGGATACCTGGGGTATGGAGCGGATGGCTGTGTACAGTGGGCAGGACAGTATGAGCACCGTGAGTAAGCACAGTGAGGGGAACAAAAAGGTGGGAGGAACGGCATAGGCAGAAAGGAGGACGATTCCAAAGGGAAACTTCATTGATGTAGAAATGTTGTGTATGGAAACTAGGAGAACACCCAACTCAATACCCTTACCCCACGATAGTATAATATGCTTAACTTTATTAAAACATTATTTTTTGGGACTTTCCAGTGGTTAAGTGGTCCAGTGGTTAAGACTCTGAGCTTCCACTGCAGGGGGCGCAGATTTGCTCCCTGGTCGAACTAAGATCCCACGTGCCACACGGAGTGACCAGAAATTTTCTTTTAATTTTTTAAATAATATATTCCAAGTTTTAGGTCCATTTACATACAGATGTTTCTAAAACAATCTGTTATTTTGTGCCCATCTGCCTACATAAACTTATACTAAAAAAAAGCACAAGGTGGTAATTATTCACTTTTCAGAATATAGTAAGATACCTCTCTTAGTCAATGCTTTTCAGTTTGGCTGTGGATAAGAATTACTTGGGAATTAAAAGCAATTATGTAGATTCCGAGGCTCCATCATCTCAGGGGAAGAGAGAGGGCAGCAAGGTGTTCAGAAGCCAAGCTCTATGAATTTGTAATGTGTAAGCAGAGTTGAGAACATGCACAAAATTCTTGCTACCTGAACTGTGGTGTGCAGACCAGCAGCACTGGCAGCATCTGGGCACCTGCTGGAAATGCAGAATCTCAAGCCCAGGCCAGAACTACTTAATTAGAATCTGCATTTTAAACAAGATCCCAGGGAGATTCCAGTGTTCCTCAAAGAGCGACAAGGACTGCAGTGGGAGGTACCCGGTGTTTTTTCTGAAAATACCAGTTAGAAGGAGGTGGTATCTATCATTCATGAAGAAAATGTAAAAAGAGCCTTTCGGTTTGGAAGCAAGATGAACTCAGTTTGATAATTTGTTCGCTATAAACAATTAAAATAAGCCCTTGTTTTCATAACACTGATTAGGCACATCATCTTTTTTTTAAAAAAGAACCTCAAAGAATAGCAGGAACTGAGCCTTTAGCCCACTTCTCAGAGGCACTGTTTATGGCTATCAGTTGAAAAGACAAAAGCTTTGAGTAAAGTAGCCAGGGTAGGGCAGCCTATAGGCTCTTCTGCCCACAAGTCCCACGCAGGGTGTCCCATCCTAGAGTCCAGAACTATCTGGACACAGACCACTGGATGGAAAGCCTCTCCCTGCCCAAGGTGGAAGTGCCCTTAGAGTTTTCTCCCTAAGAGTACGTCTAAATCTGCTTCCTAAAGAGGAAGTAAGAAAACTGATGGGCAGGTTGAAATTATATTCAAACATCATGTCATTGGCAAAAACGTTTCCAGTTGGCTCTAATAATTTATTCTGACAATCTTTTAAAGAAGAATATAATACAATAACATTGAAGTGTTAAACCTATATTTAAAAGATGTTGTTGGAAACCTTTGAAAGTTAATATAATATTCTCAAAATTACTTAACTCCATCTATTTCTGTGACTTTTCAAGACCTTTTGATGAATTTTTCAAATTTACCTGCAGTCTGAATCTGTGGTTTAAGAAAAGTGATCCATCTATATAATTCTATATATTTTAAATTTTTATAGTTATTCAAAATATCTTCAATCTTGTCACAATCTATTATATTTCTGAAGTAACATACCACTCGTGAGCTTTTAAAATTACATGAGGTTTTCTGACAGATTTTATTTTTCTTACTTAGCTAAAGTCTTCAGGAACAGCTCTAGCTTTTATATTTTTAGGAGGACCTTTCACAGCGTGATGGCAATCTGGCTGACAATATGATGATTATAGCTGTAGCTGGTGAAGCACTATATTACTGAAGTTACATAATGGAAAGATGATGTACATATGTGAACACTCCAAAGGTAGATCCTGCTATTGTGTAAAAGCTATTCTCTGCTTAAATAATGTAAACTGTAGCTAAAAAGGAAAAGGAAAGATTAGGGCTTCCCTGGTGGCTCAAGGGTAAATCATCTGCTTGTAACGCAGGACATCTGGGTTCAGTCCCTGGGTTGGGAAGATCCCCTTGGAGGAGGGAATGGCAACCCACTCCACTATTCCTCCCTGGAGAATTCCGTGGACAGAGAGGAGCCTGGCAGGCTACACTCCATGGGGTTGCAAAGAGTTGGACACGATTGAGCTATTAACACTTTTTTTCACTTTTTCAGGTATGTCTTACATTGTTAGAAAACATTCCATCTTTAAATTAAAAAAAATTTACTCTATTTTTTATGAACTATGTTAGGCATTCATTTACAGCCCCCCATTATTTAATTTTCTGTCACTTAAACCTTGTCCTATTTATCAGTTTTTTTTTTCCTACTCTCCTCTGTACCTTTTGTTAGATTTACTCAAGGAAACAACTCAGAAATATTGTAATTCTCTTGATTTTGTTTTTATTTTACTTCTGCATTTTTATTTACCCTACTTTCTTTATAGATTCCTTTAATTCTGATATTTTTGTTACTTTGTGAATTGAATGTTTCATTTTTCTTCCTGCTTGTTCAAATTAAAGGTGTTTACACTATTGCATTTGAAACTGTTAATATTCAAGAATATAAATTGTAATAAATATATTACTGTCATTTTTATTTTTGAATTTGCCTAGTACTGCACTTTTGAATTTCTCATGTACTCAATTATTATTTCTCCCTTTCGGAACTTATTGGGGGGTTTTCTTCAAAGTAGTGAGGCTATGGTTTGTGAACAGGTATGGGGGAGGCAGAATTGGCTGCTTCTGAACATGGTTTTCCTGCAGCACGGAGGATGGTGGCAGCTGAGTTTTTTGGTGTTTTTGGTTGCTGTATTAAGCTGTTCCATCAGTAGGGATTAGGGTGGAGGTGGCTAGGCCTCCTTCCAATTTACTATTTAACAACATTTCCTTTAATGGAAACAACAGTTTCTGTCCCTGATTTTTAAAATCTATTTCCATTGGCACTACAGTTGGTAGAATTCTTCCTAGATATTAGCAAAAGCCTGACTTAGCCTCTTAGGTTTAAATGTTACTGGGAGAAATTTTTTTCTTTGTGTATGTTTTATGAAGCATTCGCATTGGACAGCTGTGGTTGCTAGCTCCATCTCAGCGTGAAAATTGTGGGAATGCTTTCATTTTACTTTGTAAAGGTCAAGAAGTGCTCTAATTCACATTATTAAATTTTAGCTACCTTTTTTTTTTTGGCCTATCAAGGACTGTGCCCAGACCCCTGCAGTGGAAGCCCAGAGTCCTAACCACTGGACCTCCAGGGAATTATCTACATTTTTAAAGTTTAGAAGGAATTGTGTTAGGCTTTTATTTAAACCCAATAATATAAATCTTAATTTAAATTTAACATTTGTTTCCTAAAGAGGATACACTGTAATGATCCTGAAGAAATTATTTTCAGAAGACATAGGAAGAGTATGTCACTTGATGATTACAACAGGATCAATTACTTCAGGCAGTGAAATTACATACTAACATGAATTATATATAAAATAAGTAATCCCAATACAAAATATTAAGTTTACAAAGCATACTCATCACCTACTTTAAGTAAATGTAAGTGGATTTACTTCGTTAAAGAATAATGACCAACACAATATTGTAAAGCAATTATCCTCCAATTAAAAAAATTAATTTACATTAAAAAAGGTAAATGGTAGAATATTAAAATGCATAGCCAAACAGCTGAAATAAAAAATATAAATAAATATTTAAAAAATAATGAACTATCCCAAGTGATTCTTCTTAACTGTCCCAAACAGAAACTGATTTTATCACAACTTGATCTGTGAACAACTCTTACTCAAGACAAGATACATGTGTATTCATTGCATGTCAGCTAAAATTAAATTTTAAAATTGTTAAGGATTGAAAAAAATAATATGTATTACTACTTCAAACCTATCTCCTATGTGAACACATTTTAAAAACCAATGTTAACGGTAAAACAAGTATTATCTGATATGACAATATAAATCAGCCACAAGTATCCCACTCATAAAGTTAATTTGGAACTATGGGTAAATATAGTAGAATGAATGTGTGTGTGCTTAGTCACTCAGTTGTGTCCAACTCTTTGCGATCCCAGAACACACACATTTAATTGTATCCCCACTACAAATCTCATTAAAATAACAGTAAAGTGATTTTTCAGAAAGACTTAAGTCAGGAAGAATATAGAAGAGAGCATCAATGTTTTTGGATCCAGGAAAGAAATGGATGAGTAGTAACTGACCCAGAAGAGCTGAGAAAACTGAAGAGTAAGTGGACGGTGGGAAAAGTTGAGAAGCAACCCAAGTTTACACTGAAGAGCTTCCAAAAGGTTCAAAAATTGGTAACACAATTCTTGGCCAAAAAAGGACAAATGGAGGATGGCTGTAGGGATACTGTGAGGAGCAGGTAGATCCTTGGATGGCCTCCCACTCTAGCGGTCTGGTGACACCCCTCACTCCCCGAGGCTTATTCTCTGGAAAGAGCGATTGTTGGATTTGCAAATCTCTGGCGCAGTTGAGTAGGGCCAACAGGGATTAAGTAACAGATAATAAATTGAGTATTTGAGGGCCCCAATCCTTGTTTTCCCACCAGAATGCCAGCAACCAAGTGCCTTTCAGAATGGAAGAGTCTTCTCTGAACAATCTGCCCTGCACAAAAGAAAACACCTGAAGATATAGACACTGATAATTTTCTGAGGAAATGACTGTGATGGGTTAAGATGTGTCCCCCAGAAAGATATGCTGAAGTCTGTTACAGACTGTGTTCCCCTAAAATTTGCATGCTGAAGTGCTAACTAACCCCCAGAGTAATGGTATTTGGAGACAGAAACTTTAAGGAGGTGATGAAGATTAACAAGGTCATAAGGAGGAGGCCCCACTTCAAAGGATGGGGCTCCATTTCAATAGATGGGTCCCCACTTCATAAGAAGAGTAAGAGACCCCAGGAAATCTCTCTCCCTGCATGCAGAGAGAAAAGGTCATATGAGGACACAGATAGAATGTCTGTAAGCTACAAAGAGGCCTCCCCCAAACCCAACCCTGATGGCACCTTCATCTTGAACTTGCAGCCTACAGAACTGTGAGAAATAACTTTACGTGGCCTAAGCTAGTCATTGTGTGGCATTCTGTTAACAGTAGTCTGGCAAGAGTACTGCAAAGTTCTAACCCTCAGAATGTGACCCCACTTGGAAACAGGGTCACTGAAGATATAATTAGCTAGGATGAGGTCATCTTGGGGTATGGTGAGCCCTTAATCCAATGTGACTAGTGTCTTGAAAAGAAGAAAAAAAAGAGACTCAGAGACAAAGACACATGAGGGAGAACATCATGGGATAACAGAGGCAGAGACTGAAGTGCTGCCCCTGCAAGGCAAGAATCACCAAGGACTGCTTCCTGCCAACCACTGCAAGGACTGCTTCCTGCCAACCATTGCAAGGACTGCTTCCTGCCAACCACTGGAAGCTAGGAACAGGCAAGAAAGGATTCCCGTCAACAGGTTTCAGAGGGAAAGTGGCCCTGCCCATATCTCGGCCCCAGAAGAGCGAGGCAATAAAATTCTATTGTTTTAAGGCACTCAGTTTGTGGTACTTCCTTATGGCAGTCCTAGGAACAAATAAAATGCCTGGTTAAATCACCTTGTTAAGTGAAGATCACAGTCAGCAAGCCTCTGCAGGGGTTCAGGACTTTGAATCAGCTTTTCATTATAATATGCAAATATGAGTAGAGAACTGAGGATCACCTAACTTTTGAGAAAAATCACACACGAAAAACAGAGACTGAAATGTAGAAAGAACATGTCTAAAGAGCTATCATTCATATCCTCAGATGAAAGGGAAACTATTTTAAACAAAGTAGGAATAGGAGGCTATCGAAAAAGGGACGTTCAGAGAATAAAAGAAGCCCTTGGAAATTAAACACAGAAGAGAAGATAAAATTGAGGAACTCTATCATAAAATACAGCCAAAAAAAAAAAAGAGTTGGGAAAGAGAAGAAAAAAGATCAGAAAATTAGAGAACCAGTCCAAGTGGCTTTCTAACTGAACAAAAGGAACCCCAGATAAAACAATTAGTGAAAATGAAGTAGAGAAAATCCTTAAAGAAGTTAAAAGACAAAATTCTGAAGGAAAATACTTTCAGCCTACTTTCATCTCCAAAAAAAAAAAAAAAAAAGCCTTCTTGGGAAGAAAGGCATCCATCAAAATGAGGAAGTAAAAGAAGAAAGAGGAAAACAGGAGATTAAGAAACCTGAGGATCTAAGAGTCAGTCTGGAATATCTAATGGATGAGAATGCACTGAGAGGAAATTCACACATCTGTCACAGAGTTTGGGTCTAAATAAGCAAAAAGAACAGAGAATAAAATAAATAAATAAAATAAGCGAACAAAACAAAACAGAAAAACAAGATGACGAATCACAAATAACTGAAGAAAAAGAATGGTCATGGCAGGATACTGTAGACATCAGATGCAAATGGTGTTTCCATGCTGAAAAAGCTTATATAATAGGTGCTGATTTAAATGCTTTGTTGCATTAACTCACATAATCCTCACAACCACCTGTGGAGGCAAGTACTACTACAGTGCTTTTTTCCCAGATCAGGAAAGTGAGGCAAAGAATAACCCGTTCAAAGATACAGCTAGTAAGGCACAGGGCCAAGGTGATAAGCCAAGCAGCCTAGTTCTTTATCTCTAGACTCTATTGCTTTTTGCTAATTTAGCCTCAACAATGCAAACACTGAATACTGATCCAACTCCAATTACATTCTAATGATACTGGAAGGCCATAGGGAAATTATGCAAGTAAATACTGACATTGGGTAACTAACAAATCATCTTTAACAGAAGGAAGTCAACTGATGAGATACATCTGAAAAATTAAGAAACAGCAATACAAGCATGTATTTAGATGTATAAATAAATACTAACGGATTTGGATAAAAGAACTGTAAGCAGTTTCCTCGAAAGTTAGAGATGAGGAAGGTGGGGAACTGTTGTTTTACATAATAAGCCTTGGACAACTGTTTGATTTTAAAATTATAAATAAGTAAAGCTTTGATAAAAACAAAGAGTAATTAAAAGTAGATCAGAATAAAAAATAAACAGGAATGCAGCCTGACAAAACTAATTTTCAAAAAATAAAAAAAAATCCCCCTTTTTGAGGCATTGCAGAAACCAACACAATATTTTAAAGCAATTATCCTTCAATTAAACATAGATAAAATTTTAAAAAATCCCTTTAATTCATTAAATTTTCATACTTCTCAAATTATTAAAACCCTTCAATCAAATGAGTGTTTTTAATCCAAAATATGAAAAGATGCCTAGGGAACACGTTTGACAACAAAGTTTCTTTATTACATTTTTCCCCTTTATAACTGGTAGACAAATTTCTAACAGACAAAACTAGTAGACAATTTAAGATTTTACCAAATGACAAGCATGTGGCATATTTGTTCAGCTTCATATCACCCAAATATTCAGTCAAAAATTAGGTCACTTTCAAAAACTAAGTCAACAAGGTTTTGGAGGGCCTTTCAGAAAGTAATCTCCCAGAGTCTTCCCTGTTCTTTGTTCTTGCTCACAGTAAATCTCAGGACCAAATGTCTGTGATTTCTAACTACTGCTACCCAGTCTTTTCATTGCCACTTTCCCCAACATTCTTAGAATAAGAACACTGGTTTCCTAGAAAAGCTACAGCAATTATACACAACTTGGAAGTAAACACTCTATTTTCAAGTCGTGAGACGGTCTAGGCTTAAAAAAAATTGCAAAACCATACTAATTCTTCAGTAAGTTTACATTTCAATTACTGCAAGACTGCAAGACTTTAAGTAGGCCATAGCTGCCACACTATGCAGGAAATTATATCCTAGGAAAGCTCCGTTTTAAAAATAGGCAAAGGAAGAAAGGAAGGTTGCCAAAATACACAGCACTTTCCATTTGTTTTGATTTGAATACAGCATCTGTTTGATCAGGTGCAATCTACAATGTTTGCAGGCTTAAAGACAATGGTAGCAGTTAGGGTGGGAAGAAGTAAATTAACCAAAAATGTTTGCTTTCTGAGAATAATTTTGAAGTAGATATCAGTAGAATTTAGGTATTAACCAAACATCACAGAATAACTGGACTTAGGGATAAGTCAGACTGGTCTGTGTACTCCTTAACAAGCAGAATCAAAGCTGAGAAACTAGACCCATCCACTGAAGAAAGGGACATGTTCTTGTAAGTACCATTTAATATTTGTTATATACTTAGAAGTCAACTCTTCTTCCTTCTTTACTCATTAAAAAATATTGAGTACCTACTATGTAACATGTACTGTTCTAGGTATAGAAATATAGCAATTAACAAAACAACAAAACTCTCTTTGGAGCTTATCTGGTGGGGAAAATAAACACAAATATATACAAAAAATATAGTACAGATAGTATAAAAGGCTATTAAGAATATAACAGGGAAATTTTAAGAAAGTTACTTTTATTAAGAAACTACCAGATAAAAAACAAATTTGGATGGGATTACAAGAAAACTTTGTGAGAACAGAGTTTTGATAAAATTGCTATAAACCAGGGGTAAAATCGGATGACTTAAGTTTAGGTGAGGCTCACTAAGAAAATGATACTCAAAATTTTTATCACAAATAAAATTATGCTAGAAATATTTAAAGAACTGCCAAGACCATACAGAACTTTCAAAAACTTCTCATTTTATCTTTAATCATCTTACAGTTGGTTTAGATGTTTATGGGTCCTGCCCTTGTACTGGTTAAGCTATTTCACTTAGAAAATATCCATATAACTGGGGTCTCAGAAGATCCACCTTGGAATTAATCACAGGCATATTCGCTGGTTGGTGGTGAAAGCTGTTTCAACTCTTTTGCTTTTCAAGCGAGAAAAATCCTCATTTATTTTCTAATCTGATACCTTTCCTGCCTTAATGATTCATGTGATCCTGCTGCTAAATCGCTTCAGTCGTGTCCGACTCTGTGCAACCCCATAGACGGCAGCCCACCAGGCTCCCCCATCCCTGGGATTCTCCAGGCAAGAACACTGGAGTGGGTTGCCATTTCCTTCTCCAATGCATGAAAGTGAAAAGTGAAAGTGAAGTTGCTCAGTCATGTCTGACTCTTAGCGACCCCATGGACTGCAGGCCACCAGGCTCCTCCATCCATGGGATTTTCCAGGCAAGAGTACTGGAGTGGGGTGCCATTGCCTTCTCCATGTGACCCTGGGCAAGTTAATTCACTTCACTGAGCCTGTAATAGTCCAATATTCCTTACTACTTTATGGAATTGGAGTGAGGGCCACTGAGATATTGTATTAGGCAGAAGAATAATGTCTCCCTCCTCCAAAGATGGCCCTGTCTTAATCCCTGGAACCTGTGAATACATCAGGTTGAGTGTTAGAGGAGAAATCAGGCTGCACATGGAATTCAGGTGGCTAATCAGCAGACCCTCAGATGGGGCAAGGAGCCTGGATTACTCAGGTGAGTCCAATGTAGTCACGAGAGTCTTTATTAGGGGAAGAGGACTTCAGAACCTTCTTTTATCTCAGGAGAACTAGAGAGATAGCAGCTTGAGGAGGTCTCAGTCCAATGTTTCTGGCTTTGAAGCTGGAGGAATACAGCCGTAAGCCAAGGAGTGTGGGCCACCTGTAGAAGCTAGCAAAGGTAAGGAAACTGATTTTCCCCTAGAGTTTTCCAAATGAATGAGGCCTGTGGATCCATTTCAGATTTCTGACTTCTGAGACTGGAAAAGAAACATTTGCTTTGGTTTAAGCCAGTAAATGTGTGGCAACTGTTGTAGTAGCAACTGGAAATAATAATACACAGAAGTATTTTGAAATTGGTAGAAATTACGTAAACGTTAAGATGCTATTTTTCTAGTATGATATCTCTGCTTAGTCTCTTCAGCAGACTTGATGGCAGACAGTTCGGTCCCCAGGAGGTCTCAGAGTAGCATCATACTTCTGTGTCAAAAGCAGATTCCTGCCTTTCTTGTTTCAGTGCCTGACTGTTTTTCCGTTTCACTCTAGCTCTTGCTTAATTTGTGAAGCAGATTTGATTACCATGTAATTATCAAAACTCCAGCCACCTGCCTTTTTGCTTCCCCAGTTTCCCTTCGATCACTCATGATTCTGATATTCCCAAAGGGATGGTTAAATACACTTGCTCCAGAGTCATAATACTGTAGCAAAATTATGTACAGATAATTCTTTGTTTTATGAGTTAATCTCTAAAAAGATGTGCAAGGCAATATGTGAAGTATATATCAAATATGTATGCATGCAGTAGGTATGTGTGTATATATAAATATATAAGCACATGTCAAGTCTTAAAGTTTTTCCAACAGTTTGAATAAGAATGTTAATGGATTCTCTTCCATAGGTTAAATTACTTTAACTTATGAAGCAGAACTAAAATTTGAGGATTAGACCATTCTTACTAACACCAAATTTATAGAATAATGCAGTAGTAAAATTTTGAGTGTTGTATTAAGGGAATAAAACACAAATCTATGTTTTTAAGTCCTTAAAAACATTAACAAAATTAAATTGATACATAGTAAGAAATGTAGTAATACTGTCATAATGGTTCTTAGGTCAATCCCTGAATAATACTGTTTTTCCTGCTCTTCTATCATTAATTTACACATGAAGGGCCTCTCTTCATTGTAATTTGTTATACTTTTATGGGTTTCCTTAGTAGCTCAGATGGTAAAGAATCCACCTGCAATGCAGTTGGATTGAATCCACCTGGGTTCAATCTCTGGGTTGGGAACATCCCCTGGAGAAGGAAGCGGCAACTCACTCCAGTATTCTCGCCTGGAGAATTCCATGGACAGAAGAGCCTGGTGGGCTACAGTCTGTGGGGTCGCAAAGAGTTGGACACAACTGAGCGACTAACACATACATACTTTTATATTTCCTTTTGCTATATTCTTATCTTTTATTTAGGAGATGGCATTTGCGTGCCACCCTGCTGACAAGGTCCTCATTAGAACTTCATTTTCAGTTTGTAATTTTTTCCCAACAAAAACGTTGTACATTTGGGAGGGGAATGAGAATACTTCACAGATACGTACACAGAGACACTCAGATATACCAGTTGTTGTTTATTCTAGGTTTATAATACTTCACAGGTAGGAGCTGAGGAATATATCACCCTGTACTTCAAATATACAATAAAGTAGAATCAGAAAAAAAAAAAATCTCATGTAGTCACACTATCATAAATTTTTCAAATGAGGGTTGTATTGGCCAGTACAATTAATTAGTAGCAAGTTGTATACTCCTAGCTTATATTTTTGTGGTGTTTAGAAATGAAGAGCAAGTCTTGTTTTTATTTTTCAAAACAGAATTCCAATTAAAATATGACACCATAAGGCAGAGTGTTGTGTGTGGACTAGTGCAAGGTTGTGGAGTGTTACTGTTTTGCTTTAAATATAAAATTGACAATAATTTCAGATCGACTACATCTAATAATACAAGTTTGGGTAGTATTTTGTATGTTCTTGGAATTTGACTTCATTTTTCTAGTGACTATTTTTAAAATTTATTTTAAAAAGTATTGGTCTATGACATAATGGAAATTATTTAAAAACAAAACAAAACCCAAAGTAGTCCTGTATCACAAGTAGCTTGAGAAGCACTGTTAACTGAAGAAAAGTGCTTGTATCTAAAATCTAAAGTATGCCAGTACCATAAAACAACATTTGAAGAATTTATTATCATAAACATTTAAAAATTAGTGAAAGTAAAAAAAATAAATAAATAAAACAACAGCTAAGAGACGGGGAAGAGGAAAGTGAAAGAGAAAAGAAAGATTGATGACTGAAGAGGAAGTCATTATAATATACTATGATTCAAGAAGAAAAAAAAGACTGTAATTGTCAGTAGTCGTAAGGTATCTATATATTTAATCAATTAGAAGATGACAAAAGCCTATGAAGGAAGGAAAAGATTTTGGGACCAAAGAGATATTCCAGGTAAACCTATACATTTATAAGACTAAAAAACAGACAGTTTCCCAACCTCTTATTTTACTGGAGGTTGAATAGAGATGCAATGACTCATTTGGGAATCATACTTGTTTAAATGCCAACTGACAGCAAACTATTTTTGAAACTCCACTTTGGAATTATATTCAAAATTAGTTTTAAAAAAAGACGAACTTCATTACATTTATATAACATTTTTAACCCAAAACATTATTCCAGCTGTTTCTAAAATAATGTTTTTCTAGTATTGTATACAGTGGAAACATTCAACTAGAACTGATCACTCACAAAACTATACTTACATATTCCTTCACGTTTTTCGTTTTCACAGCTTTGTATGAATAATATGCAGGATAAAGCATTCCAAACACCAACCTAAAAGCAAAAAGTGCAAGAAGACGAATCAAACATAACAATGGTTTTAATAGCTCATGAAAATTTCACCTGATAGAAAAGTAGATAGTACATGGAGACCACACGACAGTGTAAATGTGTACAAAAACTTGCTGTATAAACTAAATCCACTCAGAAAAGCAAAGGAAAAAAATGTTTTTTGAAAACAAAAAGGATAGTTTCAATATTTTACACAGGTTTATAGGAACAAAAGATTAATTTTAAAAATGGCCGTTTAAAAATCTTTTATTTGACAAAAAATATTCTGTGGATCCCTGAACATTTTGGAAAACATACAAAATTGCAGAAAGTAAAATAAAAATTGTCCTCAGCCTATGAGTCAGAAATTACCACAGGCAACACTTTATGCAAATCCCATTTTTTATCCATGGGATGCAAACCTAAAACAGACATAATGTTTGCATACACACACACAATTTGTGATAATGGAAAAAGTGGTCCTTCACTCTGATTTCTAATTATGACAATGCTGTGAAACAATACTTGATATATTTATTATAAGATATATTAAAATAACTCAAAGCACTTATAAAATGACAATTACTAACAGGATTTAATTCGAACAGATAGCATTAAATTATTTCACCAAATTCCAGATCCAAGGAATATGTGTGTGTTTGTGTGTATATATATAGAGAGAGAGAGAGAGAGAGAGAGAGAGAGACAGAAATGACATGACACAGTACACATTGGCATTTTCACATAATATATCATGGAATTTTTCTCTTCAAATATTAGTCCACAGTATTGATATCTTCACTACATTCCACAGTGATATTTGTATGGTTTATTTAAACAGTCCTGTATAGGCTTTTGGTTAATTTCCAGATTTCTGCTATTGTGCTGTACTTAGTCACTCAGTCATGTCCGACTGTTTGCGACCCCATAGACTGTAGCCTGCCAGGCTCCTCTGTCCACGGGGATTCTCCAGGCAAGGCTACTGGAGTGAGTTGCCAGCCCTCCTCCAGGGAATCTTCCCAACCTAGGGATTGAACCAGTGTCTACTATGTCTCCTGCACTGGCAGGCAAATTCATTATCCCTAGTGCCATCTGGGAAGCCTTTCTTAAGGGACAGGAGGAGTTATTTTCTCAGGGCAAGAATTCTAAAAAGGAATTTTCTTCAAACTTTCTCTGGAGTCTAAAGTATATTGTGACCACACTGTCAAAAATCATATTTTTCTGTGGTCATAGTTTCATAGCCAAAATTTAGACCAGATAGTGCTCAAATTGGCCCTGATAACAAGGGCAGATTGGTCCCAGCAGGGATTGTCCCTGAGGGGAAGTAGCGGTCTTAGTTTGATCAGCCCCAGGATGTTGATTATAGGAGAAAGTCTTGGACATAAGGGAACTTCAGTCCACT
Source organism: Bos indicus x Bos taurus (assembly GCF_003369695.1). Classification (NCBI taxonomy): domain Eukaryota; kingdom Metazoa; phylum Chordata; class Mammalia; order Artiodactyla; family Bovidae; genus Bos; species Bos indicus x Bos taurus. Next base: position 19,617,423 of record NC_040103.1, on the reverse strand, counting down.
TTCCTATCCTATGTCAATAAAGAGCTAATATTTTTAGCCCATTTTTCTTATCCTTGGATCACAGGTTGACCAGTCATTAAAAATTTTTTTCCAAGAAGTTCCCAGGTTGGGTGTGAAAACTTAAGAGGAAGTGCTTCCCATATTAGCTTGAGCAGCTTGTACCAGATGTCTTTGCACTACTGCACATAATAAAAAAAAAAATTTCTGTGCACACTGATATTCACTTCTTGGTTGTGATGTTGCTGCTTCAAAGAGTATAGACATTTTTGCCTATTACCAAATATGCACTGCAGAGAAGGAGTTCTATTTTACATTCCTGTACATTGCCAATCGTGTGTATCTTGATTTTTTAAAAAAGTTTGCCAGCTAAATAAGAGATACATAATCATCTCATATGTTTTAATAGTTAAAGTATGAGTTTTTTCCCGTGTTCACTGGTTTTCTGATACATGAAGTGTATGAAATTCTGTTGTCTACTTTCCTTTTGGTTTATTTTTAAAAAGAGTTTTAGAATAGTTTTATTTTTACAGAAAAGTTGAGAAGATAGTACAGATAGTTCCCAATAGCCTACACTTAGTCCTATTACTACTACCTTGTATCAGAGTATGGTATATTTGTCATAATTAATAAATAATTTAAACTATATTATTAATTAAAGTTCAGGCTTCCCTGGTGGCTCAGATGGTAAAGAATCTGCTGCAATGTGGGAGACCTGGGTTTGATCCCTGGGTTGGGAAGATCCCCTGGAGAAGGGCATGGCAACCCACTCCAGTACTCTTGCCTGGAGAATTTCATGGACAGAGGAGTCTGTCCATGGGCTACAGTCCATTGTGTTGCAAAGAGTCGGACATGACTGAATGACTTTCACAAAGTCCATACTTTATTCAGATTTCTTACAGTTTTTACCTAGCATCCTTTTTCTGTCCCAGGATCCCATTAAAGATAGCATATTTATAGTTAGTTGTCTTCCCTCCTTAGGACTCTTGGCTGTAACAATTTCTCAGACTCCTTGGGAAATGATCTGGACAGTTTTGAGGAATACAGATCAACTACACTGCAGGAATACCAGACCACCTGACCTGCTTCTTGAGAAATCTGTATGCAGGTCAGGAAGCAAGTTAGAACTGGACATGGAACAACAGACTGGTTCCAAATAGGAAAAGGAGTACGTCAAGGCTGTATATTGTCACCCTGCTTATTTAACTTACATGCGGAGTACATCATGCAAAATGCTGGACTGGATGAAGCACAAGCTGGAATCAAGATTGCCCGTAGAAATATCAATAACCTCAGATATGCAGATGACTCCAGCCTTATGGCAGAAAGTGAAGAAGAACTAAAGAGCCTCTTGATGAAAGTGAAAGTGGAGAGTAAAAAAGTTGGCTTAAAGCTCAACATTCAGAAAACTAAGATCACGGCATCCAGTCCCATCACTTCACGGCAAATAGATTGGGGAAACAGTGGAAACAGTGGCAGACTTTATTTTTGGGGGGTTCCAAAACCACTGCAGATGGTGATTGCAGCCATGAAATGAAAAGATGCTTACTTCTTGGAAGGAAAGTTATGACCAACCTAGACAGCATATTCAAAAGCAGAGATACAACTTTGCCAACAAAGTAGTCAAGGCTATGGTTTTTCATGTATGAATGTGAGTGCTGGACTAGAAAGAAAGCTGAGCTCCAAAAATTGATGCTTTTGAACTGTGATGTTGGAGAAGACTCTTGAGAGTCCCTTGGACGGCAGGGAGATCCAACCAGTCCATCCTGAAGGAAATCAATCCTGAATATTCACTGGAAGGACTGATGTTGAAGCTGAAACGCCAATACTTTGATGTACTCTGATGGAAGAGCTGACTCATTGTAAAAGACCCTGATGCTGGGAGGGATTGGGGGCAGGAGGAGAAGGGGACGACAGAGGATGAGATGGTTGGATGGCATCACTGACTCGATGGACATGAGTCTGGGTGAACTCCGGGAGTTGGTGATGGACAGGGAGGCCCGGCGTGCTGCAGTTCGTGGGGTCGCAAAGAGTCGGACATGAACTGAACACTGTAGGAAACTGCTCGACAGGCATTTGTCTGATGTTTTTCTCATGATTAGAGACTGTATGGGTTTTGGTGAGGAAAATCACAGAAGCACAGTTCTATCACATCATATTATATTAAGGGCACATACTATTAGTATGACTTATCACTGTTTTGTCAACCCTGAACACCAGGCTGAAGTGGTGCCTGTTCGATTCGCCATTGTAAGGTTACTCCCTGCCCTACCTTGCTTTCCATGGTGTAGTCTTGGGAAGGAAGTCACTATGCACAGGCCACGTTGAGTGAGGAGTTGACCTCTACCTCCTTGAGGGTGGAGTAGCTATATAAATTATTTGGAATTCTTCTGCATGGGAGACTTGTCTATTATCCCCCAGCCATTTATTCAATAATTTATTTACATCAATATGTACTTGTATGTTTATTTTATACTTTTTAGGTTTTAATCTATTTGTTACTCAAAAGCTCTGAACATTGGGAAATCTTTCAGTTAGTTCCTGTGTCCCTTTGTACCTCTATAATCGGGAGGGACTTTTTTTTTTTAAGCAATTACTAATTACTTTCTGGCACTATAAAATGGACCTGGCTCATGCCATGTAATAATTCCTGTTGCATTCCTAGAATCAGCCACTTCTCCATGGAGCCTTGGTTTCCTTTATTGGACAGTGAGTGGTATTTAAGACTGTCTGGTATTTAAGATCTGAGTGCTAAGTGTGCTCATTGTTACTGGAGTGTAGGTGATTCAAGGCCCTTGTGTGTTTTGTATGTTAGCCCATATCTTTCTAGGTTATTATCTTTTGATTTTGTTTATGAAGTTTGCTCAAATACATAATGTATTATGTTTGCCAGGGCTGCCATAACAAAATAGCACAAACTGGATGGTTAAAACTACAGCTGTTTATTGTCTCATAGTTCTGATGGCTGGAAGTCCAAGATCAAGGTGTGGGCTAGTTTACTTTTTTCCTGAGGTCTTTCTCTGTGGATTGCAGGTGGTCACATTCTCACTGTGTCCTCATACCTTGTGTGTGTGTCCTAATCTTTTTTTCTTGTAAGAATACCAGTCATATTGGATTACGGCCCATTCTGAATACCTCATTTTAGCTTACTTGCCTCTTTAAAGATCTTATCTCCAAATACAGTCACATTCTGAGATATTGCAGGTTAAGACTTCAACATACAAGTTTTGGGAGAGGGACACCATTCAGCCCGTAACACTAATTTAAGGACTTTCAAATAAGTGTTTCCATTTAAATATGCGTTCTTAGACTGAGAGCAAGTGAATATATCTTTATATGAGAGATATAGAGAAAGAAAGAGAGATTTTTAGTTCATTTATAGTTTATCTGAGGGAGGGGGGATGGGCTATAAATCCCTGGTGACTTATCCTTCAGAAAGCTGAACCACGTGTTCGCGGCTCATGTCACCAGGTCTGAGGAACAACAAGTCTTCTCCTGCTCGGGATTTTATCCTCACCGACCGAAAGCCTCATCATTAATACTCTCCGTTATCTAATACTACTACCCTGTGAATGCTACCTCACCAGAAGCCAATTCCCAGACTCTGGCTATGAGACTTTTAGCTGTGCCACAGAGCCTAGGGCGTTTCAGTTTAACACGGGCACCTTACAAGGCACAGAGGCTTTCCAGCTTAGTGGTTTCTAAATCAGTTGACTTAGCACCTGAGGTGTAAACGAGAACACTGCTCTCAGGTCTGCTCTGTGTTCATCCTCACTGCCAACCTAAGGTATAACCCCACTGTCAGCCACTGCAGATAAAGTTTACATATTCAAGTTAATCATTTCAGTCTACTCTGTATTTCCTTTTACAATTGGGACACAATCAACATATTATCTTCCATATTCTCATACAACCTAGTACTTAGTAGCTGGATTTAATTCAACATGAACCTCTCCATCACCATCAGTGTTTGAGTCTTCTTCTCCTTCCCCTGCTGTATCACGCATTCAGTCTGTAACTCAGCTTTCTCCTCGGGAGCACCCATGCCTCCATCCTCTTTTATTTATATACCAGTGGCCAGCGATACATTTGGGCTTGTGCCATCTCATCTGACTTACTCAATGGTTTTCCCAACACAGCTTCTGGCTCCACTGTAGAGCAGTCTTCCTAACACACCTGCTGTCCTGCCCTGCTTAAAGACTGTAGTAGCTGGCCTCTTCACCTGCTTGCCAAACGGCCCATGTGGGGACTCATCAGAACGTCATTTGGAAAACCACTGCCTTATATAAACCACCTGTTCTAACATGGTTTCCTCAATATGCCTCTTGTATTTCACTTCAGTCCTGGAGTGTGTGCTTCCTGCCTGCATGTCTCCTTTCCTCCTTATCCTCCCCTCCCTCCTCTCCTTTCTTTCTTCTATTTCCCCCCCCAACACCGGCTTAATTAACTTTTTCCCATCAAGATCCCACCCTCTTCCAGAGACTTCTAAATTACTTTTATTGTGAATTTTAGAATTTGTTAGCATTAGTCATTTTTCCTTTAGCATACTCTATTTTAGATTGTTTGAATTCTTAATGTATACATAACTGACTTCGAAAATAATTTTCTTACACATAGTAAGATTTGGTGCTAGTTGGTGCTATGTATACAGGTGTTTTGCCTTTATTTTTTAACCTCTGTATTGAATAGAACCAGTGAAATGAACAAATATTATGTCCCTAACACCGAAATGTTGTAAAGAGTAGAAACTAATAATGTATTTCATTTGGAACATGGGAAAGATTAAACGTCTTAGTGAATAGTGGGACAATTTTTAAAGACCACCACTGTTCATATGATAATTTATTGCTCCAATGAGAATATACTGGATAATTTATTACTAACACTGTAATATTTTCTCAGTGATTTTTTGGGTTCATTTTCTTTAATATTGGGCTCTACTGTAGATGTTTGCAACCTGGGAGGTCAGGCATAAAGCCAAAGCATGAGCACATAGTGTACAAAAGCAAATAAAGTTTATTTTAGAAGGCCACCTACAAGAGAAACTTGCAGTTTATAAAGGGAGTATTTACTACAAATAAAGTTGACCTATAAATATGAATATCATTTCAGTTACAGAGGCAGGAAGAAATAGTTGCTAATTTCCTCTTAATTTTATTTTTGCCTAAAGAGGTGAGAACTTTGCCAAAATACTCATAACACCCTTTCCCCCCGTTAAGGTAAAGTTGCCTATATGAACACTGGCTATGCTGAAAAACACTGTTTAAAAAAGGAAATAAAATTTATGGGAATGCAGTAGTGAGGACGGTTCTTGTATCATTTTTCATATATGAAAAATACTTGAAATAGCTATCTTCTGGACAGATGTTAAGACACAATCCAACTTCCACCAAAATTGTTTGAAAATTACATAGTCAAAGGGCAATCTAAGAAGCAATGAATAAGGGTGCACTCAATACTAGAATTAATGTCATCAAAGCATAAAAGTTAAGCATCAATTCATAAAAAAATTGGTTAAATACTTTTCTGATTAAGATTCTAAAAAAGAACTTATTGCAGAATTTTTGGAAGATATACAAAAGCATTAAAAAGACAATAAAAATCAAGAAATTCCATGACTGAATAAACCATCTTTCTTTTATAAATTTATTTGTTACGATTTTTACTAAACTTTTCACAAGCCTAATATATCATTCAAAGTCTTTCAAACTTTTAAAAATGCATCAATAACATTTTAATAACAAACTGATCAATTTAACATTTAAATTACAAAGAACTAATTCCAAAGATTTAAACTTCCTTTTTTATTACTCTTGTCATTCTTTTAAAAACACTGAAAGGGCTTCCTTGGTGGCTCAGCGGTAAAGAATCTGCCTGCCAATGCAGCAGACACGGGTTTGATCCCTGAATCCAGGAAGATCCACATGCTGCAGAGCAACTAAGCCCGTGTGCCGCAACTGCTAAAGCCTGTGCTCTACAGCCCAGGAACCACGTGTCAGAACTGCTGAAGCCCGCATGCCCTAGAGTCCAGGCTCCGCACCAAGGGAAGCCATCACAATGAGAAGCCCGGGCACTGCAATGAAGAGTAGCCCCTGCATGCTGCAACTAGAGAAAAGACCTAGCAACAAAGAACCAGCACAGCCAAAAATAAATAATTTAAAAAATGAAAAATAAAGCCACACACAAATAGAAGAGTCTTAATAAAACAAATCCCTCTATCAGCTAGTTTTTTTTAATTGAAGTATAGTTGATTTACAATGTTGTAATTGCTGTAGTATAGCAAAATGACTCAGTTACACAGATACATGTATTCTTTTTCATATTCTTTTTCATTATGGTTTATCCAAGGATACTGCATACAGTTTACTGTGCTCTAAAGTAGGATTTTGTTTATCCATTCTATATATAATAGTTGGCATCTGCTAACCTATAACTCCCAATCCATCCTTCCTCCACCCCTACCTCCTGGCAGCCACAAGTTTGTTCTCTATGCGTCTGTTTCTGTTTCCTGGATGGGTTCATTTGTGTTATGTTTTAAATTCCACATATAAGTGATATCATATAGTATTTGTCTTTCTCTTTCTGACTGACTTCACTTAGTATGATACTCTCCAGTTGCATCCGTGTTGTTGCAAATGATGCTGTTTTGTTCTTTGTTATGGTTGAGTAGTATTCCATTGTATATACGCACTACATCTTTATCCATTCATCTGTTGATGCACATGTAGATTGTTTCCATGTCTTGGCTATTGTGAATACTGCTGCTATGAACATAGGGGTGCATGTATCTTTTTGAATTATAGTTCTGTCTGGGTATATGCCCAGGAGTGGGACTGCTGGATCATATGATAATTCTATTTTTAGTTTTCTGAGGAATCTCCATACTGTTTTACATCATGGCTGCATCAACTTACATTGCCACCAGCATTGTAGGAGGATGGTTCCCTGTTCTCCACACCCTTTCCAGCACTTATTTGTAGAATTTTTAATGATGGACATTCTGACAGGTGTGTAATTTTGATTTTCATTTCTCTAATAATTAGTGATGTTGAGAATCTTTTCATGTGCCTATTGGCCACCTGTATGTCTTCTGTGGAGGAATGTTTATTTAGGTCTTCTGCCCATTTTTTTGATTGGGTTGTTTTTTTGTTGTTCTTGAGTTATATGAGCTGTTTTTATATTTTGGAGATTAAGCCCTTGTCTGTTGCACTGTTTGCAGATATTTTCTCTGTCTGTAGGTTGTCTTTTCATTTTGTTTATGGTTTCCTTTGCTGTGCAAAAGTTTATAAGCTTGATTAGGTCCCATTTGTTTATTTTTGTTTTTATTTCTAGTGCCTTGGGAGACTGACCTAAGAAAACATTGGAATGATTTATGTCAGAGAATGTATCATGTAGCTTTAAAAATTATTAACAGTGATCCAGTCTTAACATTTTGGCATTATCTTTTCAAGTTTTTCTACAATCTTACAACATTATCTTAACATTTTAAAGACCAATATTAAAAAAAGTTCTAATTATGTTATAAAATATCATAATTTAAACATAATTGACATCTTAGAGCACATAGATTTTTATCCTTAAGTCTTTCTATAATTACTAATAATAGCAATTATTTATCAACATTTTATATTAGGCAGGATGTTAAACACTTTTGATATATCATTTCAACTTAGTTCTCATACTAACACCTAGAGATAGGTGATATTTTCATACCTATTTTATAAATGAAAAACTGAGCCTTAGAGAAGTTCAAAAAAAAATCCATTGTCAAATATCTTGTAAGTTTATTGGCTACATTCAAAGTCAGGCACTCTCACTGCAAAATCCACGCTTAAAAATCACTGTTTATTTCCTAATGACATATCGTAGAAGTGGAATAGCTAAGTCAAAGGGGCTGAGATTTTGAAGATCTCTGATAATATATTGCCAAATTGCTCTTTGGCAAAGTAACATAATTTATATTCTTATAAGGAATGTATAAAATACCCATTTAAGGACTATGTAATAACACAAAAGTCAAACAAGTAAAATACAGTAGGAGAGTCAGTAGGCTTTTTTTCCAGTGGATGAACTGTGTTTTTTAGATAATATGTGGATTAGAACAATCACATGGTGCATAAATTGATACTTAAAAGAGGAAAACACCCCCAAATATTATAGTTAATGATGCTAACATTTAATTTCAGAACTATCTTAATTTCCTCTGAATTGTGTTTGTATTACAAGTTACTGCTCTAATAATAGAATTGTAACTGTAGTTTGTTAAAAGTAAGCATAACAAATAGCTTATTGCTGATAATAAACCATATTACACCAATACATAATATGACCAAACTCACTGGCACCTGGGGTTGCTCAGTTGGCAAATTCTCCTTATTCCACTGCTTTCAGAATCATGCTCCCAAACAAACAAAAAACGTTAATTATAGTGTTCTATTACATTAAAGGAGAAACTCAATGAAAAGAGAGATTAACTAAAATGGAATAGCTAATATTAAAGAAACAAAAGATAGGATCAAAAATCAGGATGATGAAAGACATGTACCAGGTTACAGCGAGTCAGTCATAATTAACAAGATACCATGTACAGTCTTAAAGAGCAATGCAAAATAAAACATTCCGGGCCCTCATCACAGAGTATAAACAAACCCCATCTGTCTGTAATTCACTTTACACTAAAGACTGAGACCAGTGAAATGCACATAAAATAGCCTGGCCTAAGGACAGTAAACATGCAGAGGTCTCCCAGCTGTTCATTCCTGTGACCAAGAGAGAAACTGCTACTCATTCACTGCACTCTTTTCTGCCGACCCTGGTCTCGGAAACTTGTCAACACAGCACCAACATGAGTTCACAACAAAGGACAGACACTAAGTGGATTTAACTTGCCCCTTTTTTTTGTTTTTGGCCATCCTTGTTCTAAACCTTTATTTCTCTAGGTGGTGTCATCCTAAATTTGGATCAAGCTCGACTACCAGGTTATGTTCTTAAGCATCACACGTCTCTTCTTTGAGGGAAAATCACTTTAACGGAATTATTATTACTTTTTAATACATTCTTGTTTCTTCTTGAAGTACAGTATAAGAAACTGCCATATGAAACCCATGACTATAAATAACAGGGGAAGAGTATTAAGAGCATTGTGTACTATATTGGTATTCCTGTATATTAAATCTCATATGTGAGATTTACCTTGGAATTCAGTACTTAAGTTTTCTTTGAGAAAATGATGCCCTACCTTCTATCTGATAAGAATTATATTGCTCCTTTTTTCCCTACCGACTAGTTGCCAGGAAGCCGATAGGCAAAATTTGTTGTTCAACCATGATGGGCCTTAGGATTGGTATATTTATACAGTACTTGTATTCACAGGTTTTTATTTTCTATTTTGATTGCTATTTTTTCCTAGTCTTAATTCTCTTAATTTTTCTTTATTTTCTAACATATACATTTGGCAAACGATTTCTCAGATAATTTGAAAAAACACAGCAGAGCATAAACAAATAGTCAAAATGACGGCTAAGCACAGGATTCAGCTCTATGGTACCAGAGAACCAAAAAGGACTTTTTAGTTTGGGTAGCCGAGTTTGGGAACCATGGGTGGTTCCCCAACTTAGCCACATGTTAAAATATTTTGGAAGGCTTCTTTTTAAATACTGTTTTTGTTATTGTTTAAAATGTATAGGTAATCTAAAAAATAAAGTAGAAAATGTAAAAATCTCCCATTTTGAAACACTCTATTTTACCAAAGAAGCATGGAAACAATTTCTAGAATAGCTTATGGTCAACTAATTGAATATAGAAAACACATGAGTAGTCAAACAGTAAATACTCAAACTCCTCATTTCCTAATTATCTTATTGGATTTTGCTATGCTCTTGAGGTTATTTATGCCTATTCTATGTGTATAGTGGAAATACTAAGTACTGTGGCTGTCTCGGCCCAGCTCCACATTCGGTGACATCACACTGGTAGCGTGAAACAGGCTACTATTGTTGGGAGTATTTACATCATGGAAATTGGTAAATGACATGAATCAGTCCCTTTGCTTCCATTGTTAAGCATTCCCAGCACTTCACTGCCTATATGTCTTTTAGCCAAGTGAAACAACAGTGTGCTTCTATCAGGAGGACAATGAAATACTATATGTAGAAAGAATTCACAGAATTTAGTGAAAACAAAAAGGCAGGCTATTCTGGCAACCAAGTTTATATTTATAAAAGGCTTCATGTAGGATAAAGAGGGCAAATGTATTTTGTCCTTTATCATAGTTCGATTCTGTTTGAAGATTAGGTCTCTAACATTAACACAGACTCTGAGTTTTTAAAATAAAATCAATTTTAAACACGAGGGAATTTTAGAAACAATCTATTTTATAACAGTAGTTTTCTGAATTTTTTCAAAGTAGTATTTTTCCCCTCAGAGGAAATCTTTCTTGGGATCATCAAAAAATAAGAGATGAATGCAAATAAATGAGACAAATGTGTTAAGTTGTCCTAGAGAATTTAATTTAGTTTCACTGATTGTAGAATCCTCTGAGGAATCCTAAACCCTTAAACTATTTGAAAAGCTCTCTATAAATGGTTTAGAAGCTCCCAAATCTGTCCGGATACAAGGATCAACTGGGAATGAGAATCTTTGGAAGTGGGGCTGAAGAATCTGAATTTCTGAATTCTGCATCTTCAAGAAACTAAGGTGTGACGACCTTAGGTTACTTTAGTTTTGGATTAAAGCTGATTATGATTAAGCAATATGCAGTCCATATGCTAAGGTCAAAGTGTATTTTTTAAAAGTAATGTGAAAATGACTAGTCTCTCTCAACTTTGGCCAAACTCCGTCCTTACCTAAACACTAAAATAAATGTTAAGAGATTATAAGGAAAAAGAGTTATATAAAGTGGTAAAAATTAGTAAATCCTTGAAAATAATAAATTTGTGCCTGTTTATGGCCAAATGATTACAGCTAGTACAGGGTTCAGTGATAACCCATGTATCTGTGTATATCCTTGCTAAATGAGTCATTATGCTACTGTTTAAGCAGCCATCAGGTAGCAGAAGTTCATGCATGATTACTGCAAAATAATACGTAACTTTGAATTATACAAATTTCAAGAAAAGATCTGTTGCTAAGAATTCTCTAGTAGAGAATTCCCACTTAGTAAAACACGTGGTCTTAAAGAAAGTATGAAAATTACAATCAGGAAAAAAAGCCCAATGAGAAAACCCCAAACCCTGAATTCTTTAATCAATGATACAAGTTTAAAACTGCCAAGGAGAAAAAAAAAAACACAGTTAAAAAAATTCTTTTGTAAGACTTTATACATGTTTTAATTATAGTCATCAAGAGCTATGAAGCTTGGAATTTTCATGTCGTCAGAGCTAAACTTCTAACTTTACTTTAGAGCTCTAATTTCTACTCTAAAAGGAAACCTAAAGATAACACTAAAGGGAAGAAATCAATCCACAGCAGATCAGACTAGTATTTCATCATCTTCTTACTCTCTCCCCTGGCCATCACCTCACCCTCCAACTACCAGGCCTACTGTGTGGTATACCCAGACTAAAGAAAAATATTTAAAAATAATGCTGAACTCAATACAGAATATCCTAGAGAATTGGGCTTCCTGTGGACGCTGTATAGAATGCCATACAGAACTAAAAGAAGACAACATTTCCTAAAATCAACAGCATTCCCCAGTTTACCAGGTCCAATTTTTCCATTCTAATTGTCACTACAAATAAGAAACTCATACATAAGATAGGTATTATTGTTCTATCTCTATAGATGATAAGGCTCAGAAAGTAATGATATGAATAAAGTACCCACCAAGCATCGAAGCCGAAGCAAAATATAGAACTTCCAATTTTAAAACCTGTGTTCTTTGCTCTATACCAAAAAACTCTGTAATTCATACAATGTGTAACTCATAGCAAATACCTTCAACATCAGTAGTTGAATAAAAATCAATGTTCACAAGTTATCTAAGTAATTGTGAATTGTGACGCACTAATGCATTACTGTCACATATAACAAGATATCTGAGACCCATTTTCTAACATTTTTATTAAAGTATAGTTGATTTATAGTGTGCTAGTTTCTGCTGTACAACAAAGTGATTCAGTTTTTTATATCCATACATACATGTGTATAATTCTTTTTCATACTATTTTCCATTATGGTTTACTGTAGGATAGTTAGTTACCTGTTCTATATAGTAGGACCTTATTTATGTATTATATTTTATGAACAGTACTTTGTATTTGCTAATTCCAAATTCCTAATTTATCCCCCTCCCTTTTCCCTTTGGTAACCATTGGTCTGGGCGCCGGTTTCTGTTTTGTAAGTAAGTTCACCTGTATCATATTTTAGATTTCACATGTAAGTGATATAATATTTGTCTTTAACTGTCTGACTCATTTCACTCAGTATGATAATCTGTTGGTTCATCCATGTTGCTGCAACTCTTATTACTTCATTCTTTTTTATGGCTGAGTAGTATTTCATTGTATGTATTTGCCACATCTTCGTTATCCATTCATCTGTCCATGGACATTTAGGTTGCTTCCGTGTCTTGGCTAGTGTAAATACTGCTGTCATGAACAAAGGGGTGCCTGTATCTTTTTGGATTATAGTTTTTTTCTGGATACATGACCAGGAGTGAGACTGCCAGATCATATGGTAATTCTGTTTCTAGATTTCTAAGGAAACTTCACACTGTTCTCCACAAATAGTAACTGTATGATTTTACATTCCAACCAATGGTGTAGGAGGGTTCCCTTTTCTCCACACCCTCTCGCCAGCATTTGTTATTCGTAGATATTTTAATGATGGCCATTCTGACCAGTGTGAGGTAATACCTCAGGGTGGTTTTGATTTGCATTTCTCTAATAATTAGGGACATTGAGCATCTTTTCATGTTCCTGTTGGGCATCTGTATGTCTTCTTTGGAGGAATGAGACCCATTTTTTGACTGTGTACAAAGTCTACATAAGGAATATTGACATGTTTAATCAACATTCACATGCTCTACATTCCTATCAAACTGGTTAAGTGGCTATACTTGATGGAGTTAAGAATTACGCACATCATCTGACCAACCCCTGACTCCTGAATAACTCGCAGCTCAGAGAAACTATTTCTTTATTTAGCCCCTTAAACACAGGATCTGTTAAAACCCAAACTCAGCATTAGCCCCATCAACATTAAAGATAAGGAGAGTTCGCTGTAATCTAAAGTTTAAAAAAGGCTTCTGGTGAAGAAAAATTCACATAAACCACTTCTGAATATGTTGAGAAAACTTCCTCTCTTAAAGTAATGCCTCTACACAAATAAAAAGGAGATGAGTAAGAAAAGCCACAAACATGGGTTCTATCCTGACCTCCAAGTGAACTTCCCTGAACTGAACTCAGATTTAAAATTGCTGCCAAGTCCTCCCACTGTGCATTCATACCTACTGTGCAATCCAGACTGTAGTCATCTATAGTCCCCTCACAAACAAGCATAGCAACTCTCTACTGGGCTCCAACCAGTCTAAAGTGAACTGAATATTTTGCTTTCAAATAATCTGTTAATTTCTCTCCATTATAAAAAAAACAGATCGCTCCGATGGCATACTTTGTGACAGGCACTGTATATTCTAGAAGTAAGGATACCACTGTGAAGTCCCCATTGCTTTTTAATTAAAACTAAACTTGTGATGATTTGGGAATCAAAACAGTCTATTTTCATATTTCTTAAACCACTTCCTTCATGTCACTTGTTCACATCTAATAGGCCTGTTATTTCCAGTTCAATAATTTTTTTTTCTCATGCCACTCCTTAGAGCTAGAACCTTTCTGTTTATGTTGAGAACTCTCCCTCTTTTCATAGGCACCCTGCATGTTACTCTTTGATTCATGAGGTTTAAAGAAGGTTTGGTCTCCTTATTTTGTTTAGCAAATAATCAATAACAGAAATTATAAAAATCGAACCACCAGACATAAAAATTAAACATTGTGAAAGCATCTAAAGATAATCTCTCTGTTCTCTTGGAGGTGGTCAGCTGATAAGAGGATCTCTAGGTACTTTCTTTGTACAAGCAAATCAGAGAGGAGGGAACTTTATCCTATCCTGGGCAACTCATCAACAAAAAAAAGAAAGCAAACATGTGCCAGAAGAACTATACCACCACCTCGTTTAACTCTGACATCACTCATTACAGCAGGAAGCCAGCCTGACAGCAACACCAGCGTGCTGGCACCAACACGCACTCTGGCTCTTAGAAAATACCACTGTTTCAGGACAGCCCTTTTGGATGATCCTACTCCCACTCTTGAGAAACGGTGCAGAATCCACCAATTCTGACTGTATGGCTTTTTGCTCCCTAAAAAAAATTACAAAAGTGATTAAACAAAGGACAGCTGATATGTCCATTGAAAAGAAAGGGTTGTTAAAATTCCTTGTCATGAGAGAACTGTTTTATGTTAAGGAGACAGAGAAAAAAAATGCCAGTTAAATGCAATGTGTAATCCCTGATTGAAATCTGTTGTTATTTTTGTTCTGGTTGTTCTTTGTAAAACAGTGCAGCTACATAAGGTATTGTTAGAATAACTTGGACAATTTGAATACAAACTGTACTTTAGATGTTAACATCTTATCAGTTATTTTCTTAGCTGATATTAATTTTGTGGCTATGCAAAAGAATGCGCTTGTTTAGGAGACACAGTGATCAGGACTAAAATGTCATAATGTCTTCAATTTACTTTTTTTAAAATAAAAATTTAGTTTTAGTATAAATTTACAAAAAATTATAATGATAGAACAGACAGTTCTCATGTACCATACACCCAGTTTCCCCTCTTATTAAAAATCTTAGAGTAGTATGGTACATTTGCATAGTTAATGAACTATTAACAATACATTATATTTAAAGTTCATATTTTACTCAGATTTGCTTCGTTTCTGAAATCCTATGGACAGAAGAGCCTGATGGGCAACAGTCCATGGGACTGCAAAGAGTCAGACACGACTTAGCAACTAAACAACAAATTTTAGGATACCATCTGGAATCCCGCTCCATTTGTGACGTTACATTTAATCACCTGTCACCCCAAGCAACCCAAAAAGTTTCCCAAACCTTATTTTTTATGATTTGATGGTTCTGAAGATTGCTGGTCAAGTAATTTTCATAAGTCCCTCAATTGTGCTTGTCTTACGTTTTGTCAAGGTTGGACCAGGATGGGGGTTTTGGGGAGGAACACCACAAAGATACTGTGTCATTTTCATGACGTATCAAGGGTACATATGATCAACCCTTATCACTGATGACAACCTGGCTCATGTGGCTGTAGAAGAAATTATCAGGTAAACTTACTAAATACTCCCTGCCAAAACACTGCCCCACTTCCCATACCATACCTTTTGGAAGGAAATGACTCTATACAGCCTATATACTTAAGGAGTGAAGAATTATGCTCCACCTCTATGAGGGCAGAATATTTACATAAATTATTTGTGATTCTTCTGCGTGGGAAATTTTTCTATTCTCTTCTGTTTATTGATTAAACCATCATTTATATCAGTATGAACTCATGGATATTTATTATACATTTTGGGCTCTAACACAATAGTACTTTATTTTGTTGCTCAAATTGTTCTAGATTTGGTCACTGGGATCTCTTTTAGTTGACTTTTATGTCCCTTTGATATACCCCCATCATTGTTTTTATCTTTTTTGAGCACTTTGTTATTGCGTGATACTAAAAGATGGTCAAGGTTCATCTTATATATTTCTTGTCCCATTCCTAGAATTAGCTGTTTCTCCAAGGAGTGCTCCAATTAGCTATTTCTCCAAGAATACATTTCTTTTACTAGAGAAATATATCTGAAACCAAGATATAGGTGCTGGGTGTGCTTATTACAACTGGAGTATTGTTGGTTCTAGGCCTTTTTTGGGTCTATTTTACATCTTAACTAATACTGATTTTGTTGATGAATTCTGCTAATATGAATATGTTATATGTTTGTGAACTTTTGTATTAAATGTCTGCATTTATATTAGATAAGCCTTTCTTATGCTGAGAGCAAGTAAATATTTGTATCTCTCTATATATTTAGTTCATATGGAATTTATTTTATTGGCAGGGGGGGTTTGGGGGGATGGGCTGTAAATCCCCGGTGACTTTCTTACCCTTCATAAAGCTGAACCATTGGTTTGGGACTCATGTCACCAGGTCAGAGGAATAACAAGTCTTCTGCTGGGGATTTTATCTTCACCACCAGGAAGCCTCATTCTTAACAGTCTCTGCCTTACCTAACAATACTATACCCTGAGAATGTTACTTCACCAGAAGCCAGTCCCCAGACTCCGGCTATGGGATTTTTAGCTGTGCCACAGAGCCTAGGGATTTTCAATTTAACACAGGCATCCTACAAGGCACAGAGGCTTTCCAGCTTAGTGGTTTCTAAGGAATCAGCTGACCTTAGGACCTGAAGTGTAAACGAGAACACAGCTCTCAGGTCTGCTGTGTTCATCCTCACTGCCAACCTAAGGTATAATCCCACCGTCAGTCACCGCAGATAAACTTTACATATTCAAGTTAATCGCTTCAGTCCACTTTGCATTTCCATCTAGAATGTGGACTCAACATATTTTCCATATTCCCATATAATCTAGTACCACTGGATTTAAATTCAATATGAGGTTCTTTTTTTTAATGCTTTAAAAGTATCCTTTTGGGGACTTTCCCAGCGGTCCAGCAGTTAAGACTCTGCTTCCCACTGCAAGGGGTGTGGGTTCAATCCCTGGTCAGGGAACTAAGATCGTGCATGCCAAATAAATGAATAAATAAAATACTTTAAAAATACCCATTTTATTCATAAATTATAATTATGATGAAGATCTTTTGTAAAACTGAAGACTCTACAAGACCTTTCATACTGAGTTGCCAATGAAGAAGTCCTGTTATGTTGCCTGGACTGGCTCACCTCTCTTCATCTGTCCATATGTGGCAGCAAGACAGTATTTCTTTTCTTTCCTTTTTTTTTAAAAAAAAAACTTAATTCTTTCCCTTTATTTCTAACTGATGAGTAAATGATATTCCATCCATGGGGTCATGAAGAGTTGGATGTGACTTTGTGACTGAACAATAACATAAATGACATTTAACATAGTAATCTCAAATGCACGACATGACTTGCTATTTGCATATACTGGAAATGGTCACCACAATAAGTCTAGTTAATATCCGTCACCATACACAGTTACAAGAATTCTCTGTAAGAACATTTAAAACCTACTCTCTTAACAATTTTCAAATATGCAATACAGTATTATAAACTATATCACCATGCTATGCATTACATCCTAGGATTTACTTATAACTGTACGTTCTGTACCTTGCAACCCTCCTTACCCGTTACTATCAGTGAATGGATCTTTGACTCCTCCTTCCCCTCCTACAACATCTATCTCATTTGTAACCCAGTCATGTTGGTTTTCCCTTGGTGAGCATACACACATTCATCCTCTGCTTTTATTTTCAAACCAGTGGCTGAAGATACATTTACGGTCATGTCATCTCAACCTACCTACAGAATGGTTTCCCTACACAGCCTCTGGCTCCACTGTCAGATCAATCTTCCTAATTGTATTTCCTAATTGTACTTCCTGGTACAACCACACTTCCCTGGTGGCTCAGACGGTAAAGCGTCTTTTTGCAATGCGGGAGACCTGGGTTCGATTCCTCGGTAGGGAAGATGCCCTGGAGAAGGAAATGGCAGTCCACTCCAGCACTCTTGCCTGGAAAATCCCATGGATGGAGGAGCCTGATAGGCTACAGTCCATGGGGCCTCAAAGAGTCGGACACGACTGAGCGACTTCACTTCACACTCACTGTACTGAATTGCTTAAAGACTTCAATAGCTGGCCTCCTTCCCCTTTTGTGAACCAGCCCACGTGGGAGCTCAAGAGAGCATAACTTGAAAACCACTGCCTTATATAAACCATCTGCTTCAACATGGTGTCCTCAACATGCCTCTTGTATTTCTACTTTTCCTGGAGTGTGTGCTTCTTGCTTGCAATGCCTCCCTCATCTTTCTTCTTTGCTATGTGGATCATGTAGCTTGTTTATCTGTAGCTGCCATTCCAACAGTGAGAAAAATTTAATGTTCGACTCCAGTATACGCGTATAGTGATTTCAGAACTGTTAACCCACACCTTCATGGGATGCAACTTAATCAAGTACAGTGGTAAATGCAGTTTTTTTACTTTAGCCTTATAGCTAGCTCCCAGTAATTTCCAAAGTTGCTTAAATCCTCACCCTTTTCCTTCACTCCCTTCAACAAAGTTGTTTAATGTGTTTGTAACATAGTTCTGTCATATTCTGCATTTCATCCTGTGTCCCTCAATCTCCAAAATGCTTTTAAAAATTTTGCATATATTAAGATTCACTCTTGGTGCTGTAAAGTTGTATGGGTTCTGAGAGTGCAACTCACCCGGCTCCTTCGTCCATGAAATTTTCCAGGCAAGAATACTGGAGTGGGTAGCCATTCCCTTCTCCAAGGGATCTTCCCTTCCCCAAGGATTGAACCTGAGTCTTCTATATTGCAGGCAGATTCTTTACCGTATAAGCCACCAGGGAAGCCTAATGTCATAAATCCACCATTATAGAATCATAAGGAATAGTTCTATTACCCTATAAAAACCCTTGTGATTTGACTATTTAACACCCCCAAACCCTGGCAACCATTGCAGTTTAAAATCTCTATAATTTTGGGACCTTCCTGGTCGTCCAATGGTTAAGACTCTGTGCTTCCACTGCTGTTACTATTGCATAATATATGTATGTGTGTGTGCACATGTATGTATATGTGTGTGCACATGTATGTGTGTGTGTGTGTATATATATAAATCAACCATTACAAACTGTTAACAACAGGTGATTCTAGGTCAAGGGTATTAGAGATGTTTATTATATTCTTAAATTTTCTGTAGCATTCACATTATTCAATGAAAAACAGTGAAATACATTTACAAAAGAAGGTAAGAAAGAATGAAAGCCATATTAACAGTATTTTCATTAAGTATTTTTCCCTCAAAAGATTAAGTATGTATGTTTTTGCTTAAATACATCCCTTTGAAAATATGTAACTAGATTTGTTCTGTTATGCTACCTATAATCTGTCTTTAATTAGAACTGCTAGTCCACTAATGTTTATTGTAATTCTGATGCATTTAGGTTTAAATCTTATTCTGTACTTTATATTTGTCCTACCTGTGCCTTTTTTTTTTTTTTTCCCCTTCTTCTTTGGAATGAATGTGGCCCAGTTCTTTTTAGTTCTTTGGTTTCTTGCTTTATGCTATTTTACTGCTCATATTGGATGAATCCTTGGTAGTGTTTGCTGTCCCAACATGCCCCATGAGAACAGGAAAACCAAAACAAGGTCATCGGGTTTCAGGAAATGCCTGTGAGTGAAAGGTAGCTTTAGTGTTCCCTTTACCTTGCTGGGCTTTTGGCCTCTGAATAACGTACTTCCTAGTCAGTTTGGTGGTGTATTTTTAAAACAACAGAAGGCATTTATTTTGATTTGTAGAGGAGACCACGATTAAACATTGCATTTCCCAGCCATTACATATAACAATACCATTTTCTTTACATAATACTGAATGGTTATAAAGTTTTTGATTATGTTGCCAACCGGTGTTTTATTTTCATTTTATTTATAAGAATATTCAGAGTCCTAATAGCTTTCATCAATAGTATATTTTGAAATGTTATTAAATATTTTATCTAGCATTTTTTCATGTTCTTAGTGGGAGTGCCCACCACCAGATCACCGAAAATTAAACTCTAAATTGCTCTTTAAATTTTCAGAGGCTTTGTTCTAAAATGGACAGTCAGAACAGTCTATAAGAAGAAAGGAAATCAGTCTCTTAGGAGGCATTTCTGGGGCCAGAGGACATAAGTTGAGATATGGGAGTTGCCTATATGTGATGTGAATTCTGTAAATCAGCCACCTAAACTACTGATTATACATGAGAGTTCCTAACATTATTTTGATGCTTATGGTAAAAGAGCTTTTCTTAAAATTAGTCTTATATTCAGAAATAGATTTTTCCCCTTGAAATGTACAGCCATTCAAATTTTAGGCCAAATTTGAATGACGTCCATTTCTATTCAATCTTAAAAATTTAATAGTATAAAATAAAACATTAGGAAGCTTTAATTCTTCTTCCCAAAGATATATATAAAGAGGATGGGAATGTGGTTCAGCATTACATAATGTTGCCACCCACTCCAGAAAGAGAAATGAGTGCCTAGCAACAGGAAAGGGTCATCTCAGGAGAGTGCTGACTGCTCACTGGAGCATTCGAAACACAGATGCTTTTCTATCCTTATCACTTCCAGTCCCTGCTAAACACATGCTGGTTACCTTGGATCCCAGTGCCATCTGATGAGAACCTTCCTCTTATGACAAGCAATAACTGCCACACAGGGTAGCCTCTACCTTTAGGTTGTATCTTAAAAAACAACTTGAAACATTAAAATATGCTTTTTGTGTGCATTTTCTTCCCCCGTAATCGTGTTTCTTTCATGATAGGTTAGTGTCCTGGTCTGCATTTTTCTGACTGCCCCCTCTTATACCTGTAAGTTCTAGCAGGAAGGCTGAAGCATCTAATTCTTAAAAAAGAGGTTGCATGAGAGCTTTCCTCAAAATAGTAATAGTAATAGTAATCTCACTTTCAGGAATTTGTCCATATTTTTCTTAGACATATAGCCAATCAAATTTTAGATTAAAGTTTGAACACTCTCAATTCCTATTCAATCCTAAAGATCTACTGGCACAAAAGTAGTACAAATGAAGATCCAGGAAGCTCTAGTTCTTTTTACAAAGATACACAAGGGGACAGAAACAGCGGTTCTGCATCACATCACGTTGCCACCATTCCAGAAAGAGAAGTCAGAGCATCTTTCCCTAGGTTTCTTGGCTGTTCGCATGTGTCTCCCTCCCTGTTTTTGGTGTGAAGTCTTTTGTCCATTTTTCTTTGTACATCTGAATATGAACCAACGTTCACTTCCATATGTTATGAATGTTTTTCTCCCATTTTGCCTTTTTTTAAACTCTCTTAATGATATCTTTTGATTAAAAAAAGTATTTTAGTCTGTTTCAGTTTATCATTATTAGATATCTTTATGACTAACACTTTTTGTGCTTTGTTTGAGTTTCCTTATTACAAAGTCACAAAGATATTTTTCTAAACTATGTTCTAGAAATCTTACTGTTTTACTTTTTCTGTAATCAGGTTGGAATTAATATTTTTGTGATGGTCTGAGTTAGTGGCTATGTTTGTATAGGTATATGGATATCCAGTTGGCATGGAAACACCACAGTACTGTAGATAACAACCTTTCCTCATTGCTCTGTAAGTACTACCTTTTGTCATAAAACAAGTATCCATAACAGATGTAAAGGACTATTTTTAGACCCTAAGCTCTTTCACTGGCCTATGTGTCCATCCTTGCTCTAATACCACCTTGTCTTAAATGCTATACGTTTATAAACTTTATCTGTTCAACTCATCCTACTATTAATACCTGATTAAATGTGTCATTCCACTTGGTTCTTCTATTCTTTGCTCTTCTGTTTGAGGACTGTCTACCCTTTGCATTTTCACATACATTTTAGGAATAATCTGTCAACTTTCTTCTCTTCTCTAGATATACTCAATCCCTAGGTAGACTCATCCAGTTTCATCAGTTTGAATATCCACACTCTGTCAAACAAACCTCTGCATTTAACAATCTTCAAAACAAACCCAGAATCTGATGATTATTACCAACCTGGTCCCATGCACAGGTTTATTAACAGCCTCCTAACTGGTCTCCAAGCTTCCATTTTTGCCCCTCTAGTAGATGCTCCATGATAGAGGGATCTTTTAAAATAAAATCTTGCTCCTCTGGTCAGAACTCATCTCATTCAAGAGTAAATTCCGGTTTTGTTGACAATGGTCTACATAACTGGCCGCACTGTTGCTCTGGCCCAGCCACACTGGCCTCCCGGCACTGGGCAGAGCCCCAGTCTGACCAGCTACACTGACCTCCAGGCGCTGGGCAGAGCCCCAGTCTGGAGCTTGCACCTGGTCAACTCCCTTCCTGGGAAGCTCTTCCCCAGTTTCTGCGGGGCTAATACCTTCACCTCCTTCAAGTCCTTGCTCAAATGCCAACTTCTCACAGAGGCCTTCCCTAACTGCTGCTGCCGCTGCTAAGTCGCTTCAGTCGTGTCCGACTCTGTGCAACCCCATAAGATGGCAGCCCACCAGGCTCCCCTGTCCCTGGGATTCTCCAGGCAAGAACACTGGAGGGGGTTGCCATTTCCTTCTCCAATGCATGAAAGTGAAAAGTGAAAGGGAAGTCACTCAGTCGTGTCCGACTCTTCTCGAACCCATGGACTGCAGCCTACCAGGCTCCTCCGTCCATGGGATTTTCCAGGGGAGAGTACTGGAGTGGGTGCCATTGCCTTCTCCATTATGTACTCCACATTTAAGTTAAATAAGCAGGGTGACAATATACAGCCTTGACGAACCCCTTTTTCTCTTTGGAACCAGTCTGTTGTTCCACGTCCAGTTCTAACTGTTGCTTCCTGACCTGCATACAGGTTTCTCAAGAGGCAGGTCAGGTGGTCTGGTATGCCTATCTCTTTCAGAATTTTCTACCTTCATGGCCTTAAAAAACTGCAGTGGCCATTTAGGATTAGAAAATTATAACAGCAGTAGCATTTTCTTTTGGTAGACTGAACGTCATCATCACTGAGGTAAACATTCATCAGCAATTTAAATTCTCCATTTGACACACAAAGTTATCTTTTAATCATAGTTTATTAAATCATAAAGTCAAAAAAGCAGTAACAAGTCTTCCTTCAGTAGCGGAAGTCTTAATGTCAAAATACATGCAAAATGGCCTTATTTCCCAAAGTCATATTCATTTGGATTGGTGGTTGTTTTCCTCATGTTTGCTTCATCTCAGTTTTGTGGAGAGCATCTTCTCTCAACATACTTAAAATGTATTTGCTTCATTAAATTTTTCTTTTCATGGAATGTTTTTCTTATTGGTTGATCGCCTAAGATTTACCTTTTATGTTTTTCCTCTAATGTTTTTTTTAGATTCCAGAGCAACATACTGAACTGTACTTTAAATACTACCGAGCTTTCCTCAGGGAAGAGGCACAAAAGAGGAGCTGGACAAATTTGAGTATTTTTTAAAAAACACACATACATATCAGCCACAGAAAAACAAGATTCACAAAATGAAACCCTTCCAAATATTGTTTGCTAGATATAGACAGCATCACAACAAATTGTGTGGCCATATTTGTCACTCAGAGAAAATCACTTCTAGAAAACACATTCTCTTCTCCACGCAAATGTTTAAACTTGGTTAAGTAAAATCGTTTCTTGAGAAATTTAATCCTTAACAATCAAGACAACCTTTTCAGTAAACTGAAAGTTAGCTACTTTTACTAGGATGAGTCACTATCACCTAAAAACTGACAAATAGCCTATTCTCCTCTTAACTTAGAATCAATTTTACTTTCTTACTGACCAAAGTGAGTCAACTTAATCAAATCATCCTAGAACCTGAGTCAGTTTAAGAGAAAAGGAGAAAAATAAAGTATGATTTGCATACAAGGAAAAAAGCTGTCAGTTAAATACTTAAAGATGACACCTGCAAACTTTTTTATTCCACCACTAACACTGAAGACTTTAGGTCTACTAGTACTGGAAAAAAAAATTTGCAATGCATCAAAAAGCTTCTAAGGCATGAAACCTCTTAAAACATTGTTGCAAATAAAAGAAGCTTGCCATGTCATCTTAACTTCAGAAAGGTTAAGGAAAGCCTATGTTCTTTTTTGTGTAGAACAAAATTGAGACAGAAAACGTTTTTTGTTCTTAAAGCCACTAAGTTTTGGGGGTGGTCTGTTTGCAGCAATAGATAACTGGAAGCCGCAAGCAACTCCAGGTAGCCGTGGTGGCAGTGAGCACAGACTGGAAGTGAAGGGAGAATCATTTCTGCCTGGTGCATGGCTGTGGGGCGCTGGTGGGCCTCATAAGACACAGAGGAAGGCAGCATCAGCTGGAGCAAGAGGATTGCAGGGTTGCAGTTAGTGGTTCTGACTGTAAGTGTAGCATCCTGTGCCCTTGAATGTGCCCAGAGAGATGGAAGTAAGGAGCTGAGGTCTTCCTAAAGGAGATGGGTTAGGTTAGTAATCTGTTAGAC
The DNA here is from genome assembly GCF_003369695.1 of Bos indicus x Bos taurus. NCBI lineage: Eukaryota > Metazoa > Chordata > Mammalia > Artiodactyla > Bovidae > Bos > Bos indicus x Bos taurus. The sequence goes on along the minus strand of NC_040103.1, from coordinate 19,593,172 downwards.
TTGGGGATCAAACTGTTAAAGCAACCTTACTTTAGGTCCACAAGTTGGTGGACAGCCTTATTTACAACAGCCAAGATACAGAATAAATGTTTATGAGCCATAACAAAAGATCAAATCTTGCCATATGTGACAACATAGATGGATCTTAAAGGCATTATGCTAAGTAATGACAAAGGCAAACACCATATGATTTCACTCATGTCAAATATGAAAAACAAAAAACCAAAATAAACAAACGAAACAAAAAAATAACGTAGATACAGAGCACAGTGCAGAGGTTACCAGAGGCGAAGAAAGGGGAGGGTGAAATGGCTAAAACAGGTCAACCATATGATGGAAATTAAATTTCTGGTGGTGAGCATGTTGTAGTATAGACAGAAGAAGAAATATAATGATGGAAACATGAAACATGAAAGGTTGTGAATCAACGCTACTTCAATTAAAAAACTGTTTTTAGTAGAAATAATTTATATTAATTATACAAACAGTACTAAAAAGAACAAAGTAGAAATCTAAAACTCAGCCCCAGATCCACTGACCACAAATAATTAGTGATAATGTCTGATAATCCAAACATCTTTCTGTACTATTAGTAGAGAAAGAGTGACAGGAAACGTATACAAAAATGAAATTTTAAAATACATGAAATTTAATGTAAAAACCCTAAATTACATTTTGCTTAAAATTAACAGACAATAAAACTGAAGGAACGAATACAATTTTAACTTAGAAATGTTGGGGCCTACACTAATCCTTTAGGAACAGGATTAGGAAAGGCTAGCATTTCAACCCTATGAAAGGTTGCTATGAAAGATTAAATCTGCCCGAATGCTTCCTTCTCAACCTCTCCAGATTTTCATTACCTATTTTTCTTTTTTAAAAAAAGAGTCCATCGGGTCACAGAGAGTCGGACACGACTGAGCGACTGAGCATGCATACCTTTTTTTAAAAACCAAGATGTATACCATATTCTAATATATGATATTAAGGTTGTGGAGACTTTTAAAGGCATGGAATGATTTTGATATGAGTTTCACTAAAAATAAAGCTCCATACTGACAAATCTTACAAATGATCTTTTTAAGGCAGCATAGATGTGCATGCTGAGGCAAATGTGCAATTTAGTTAAGCTGACAAATGTGATATTTTGCTGTTTGGTAGACTTCATTCACATACTAACTGGAAATATGAAATGCATTTCCAAGTTGAATTTCTTGAAGCACGACAGACAATGCTGTAATAAAATCCAGATATTCCTGCCACTGCATTCCTTTCCTCTAATACTTCTGTAACTCAATCTGAAAAGACCAGCTTTGGAAAGATTACTTCTTTATAGGCCACTAATGTTGCTTATTGCTTAGCTGCAGATATTTTCTAGGTACTCAGATTGTCAAAATCATCAAATCATTGAAAACTAAACTAAGGATATTTTACAATTTTTGTTTCCTTGTTCTAAAATGGCAATGGTATTCCAGTAGCTCAATTCTGTGTTTCCTGACACTATTTCTCAAAAAAAATCACAATTAGGTTTTCTATCTCATAACCTCTACTATAATGGTTTTTGAACCTGGCTGCACATTCCAATCACTTAGGGAGCTTTAAGAAAATAAGGATATCCAACCCCACCCCAGATCCATTATTACAGTGTTTGTGACTGGGCTCTGGGAAAGGTGTTTTAAAACTACTATAGTGCTTGGTGAGCTCTTATTTTAACTGAAGAATCTAAATCATCTATATGAAAACAGATACTCAGTTTATCATGTGTTCAGTTACAGTGAAAATAAATTTTTAAATATTTTAATTTTATTGAAGTATAGTTGATTTAAAATGTTGTTAGTTTCAGGTGTACAGCAAAGTGATTCACTTATACATATATTCATCTTTTATGTCAATAGGTTCTTTTCTCATATCTTATTACATCATATCTCATATCATTTGACAGAATATTGGGTAGGGTTCCCTGTGCTATACAGTATGTCCTTGTTGGTTATCTGTCTTACATATAGTAGTATGCGTGTATTAGTGAAAATCATTTTATTAAGATTTTAAGAGGTGAGTTATCACTATCAACCATGTTTCTCAATTTTAATGATGTCATCAATTCTCAACATTTGTAAATCTGTTGAGTTGCTTTTCCGGTTCAAAGCTGTAATTTTAAAATACCCCATCATACAAAACTCCTTTTTAAAGAGTGAGTCATGTTAGGAAATTTTGTCCCTTTATTGAAGGATTAAATGCTAGCAAAACTTAAGACTCTGACTAACAAAATAATAATAGAACAAGAGTCTGGTTAGGAGTAAAAGGAATAAATGGTCACTTACTTACGAGCCCAATTGTAGACTAACATGCTTTTTTTTTTTTTTTAATCTCAGTTTCCAAACCTTTTCTTGTTTCTATTTGAAGTTCCATTTTATCTCATGAATTCCAGTCTTTTAAAAATGAATTATCTTATTGAAGTGTAATTGATTTGTAATCTGTTAAATTCTACTGTACAGCAAAGTGATTCACTTAAACAAGTAATTCTTTGTCATAGTCTCTTCCCTTAGGGTTTATCACAGGACACTGAATCCAGTTCCCTGTGCCATACAGCAGAACCTTGCTGCTTTCCAGTCGTCTTTAACAAGAAACATTCCAAACTTACCCACTTCCTTTATTCCACCAGAATGCACTTGGGCTTTGGGCGGTACTCCTTTTCTTGTACAAGCTGATGGATGATTCATTTTCTAATTTCCCCTTCTTAAACCATTCTTATGAAATCCTCCAAGATTCCTCAAAGTGGCTAACATTCTTCACATTTAAAAAAAGTGTTAAACTAGCTGGCAATCCTATTGATGTTTCTGGGTGACTACTGGGGTAGTGCAAGAATATGGATAATTTCTACAGTTACATCTAGTAGATGTATTTACTTTGCATTTTCAAACTAGAAATCTCCATATAACCTGCATATCTACAAGCTAATGTCTAATTGTGTTCCTGAGGTGCTGTGTGGCTCTGAATGTCCTCCTCTATTGACCAAGTGAGCACAGCACACGGAATGACAAAGGAGCAAGGGGACAGCCTAACAAGCCAGATAAATCCTGGCCATCAGTGGGTGACAGATGTTTCAGCCAGATCACCACCAGAGCAATGCTGACCACATGGAAAACATACAACTCTAATATTTTCCATTTCCCTCTCTTCTATAAATAATGCTCAGGATGCATAAGGAATCAGAGCTACACAATGATAAAAAATGTTAATATTACATGTTAGCTCCCATAGATAAGTTCAAACCCACTCCAGATTCTAGGACTATTGTCTCTGCTGGGTAGTAGTGGAGAACGACTCTAAAACACGTAACCAAAAGCTGTATTGTTCTCCTGTAGGGATTAGGGAACTTCAAGCAATGCAACATTTTTTGACCAGATAAACTATCAAAACAGAGAAGTAACATAATTAAGAACACAAAGCAGCAGCTGTTAAGAAAACTATTCTACATTTCGACATCAATACTCTTAGGTCTATCTTAATCTGGAAGTAGTTATATGAAGCCATATTGACTGGCACTTTTTTTTTTTTAGACACCAAATTACTTTTCATGGCCATATACCAAGTGGACAGACAAGAAAAATACTTTTATCTGAAAATAGTGCGGGGGTGGGGGGGATCCTCTTAACTGGCCATCTATGCACTACTTTTAGAAGCTCAAAAATCCTTTGAATATATAAGGAACTTGACATGTTCATTGGACTCATACCAGTTTTGAGGGGGGAAAAAAAAAGGACTAGAGACAGCCTGTCTGGCGATTTCACAGAGGTTCTGGCCTTTTGTTCACATATTCTTCATGACAGGTGCAGCTCCTTCCCTCCCTCCATCTGGGGCCTGGCTTAGCACTAAAACTGGCCTCAGCACCAGCCAGAAGCATAGGGGCTGGGACAGGGGCAGTATCTCCTTTCTGTTGGTATCTGCTCTGCATTGTCTTTATCTACAGGAGTTACTGTAGATACCTTGGTCCTGACGCACTGTAAGTACCATGCTATTTTTTTTTGGCTGTGTCACGCAGCTTGCAGGATCTTACTTCCTGGACCAGGAACTGAACTTGAGTCCTCGGCAGTGAAAGGGTGGAGTCCTAACCACTGGACCACCAGGGAATTCCCTTAAGCATTTTAAAAAATGTAATAGTTGTTATACAGACAATATATGACGTATAGTTCTAAGTTAGGAGCATAATGAAGTGAGTCAGTCATTCAGCTTCAAAGTAGAACACCACCAACACAGTTGTCCCAGAGTCCCTTTCTCTCCAGTTACTGAGTTAACCCTTATCCTAAAATTTGTGTTCATTATTCTCTTTTTTGAAAAACAGATTTGCCATATATGTATACATCTCTATACATTGTTTAGTTTGGGCTTCCAGGCGGCACTAGTGGTAAAGAACCCGCCTGCCAATGCAGAGATGCTGGTTAGACCCTTGGGTTGGGAAGATTCCCTGGAGGAGGACATGGCAACCCACTCCAGTGTTCCCGCCTGGAAAATCCCCAAGAACGAAGGAGCCTGGCGGGCTACAGTCCATAGCGTCGCAAAGAGTCAGACATGATTGAAGTGACTGAGCACAGCACATGCTAGACACTTTAAAATGGTATCACACTAAAAGCAATCATATCTGGCTTCCCACCCCCCAAAAAAACACACTTTAGTTTTCCAAATATTCATCCATATTGATGCTTGGAATATGTATCTCATTCACTTTTATTGCTGAGTAATATGCCATTATGTAAACGGACCAAGATTTATTTACCCGTTCTCATGTCCATGTAAATTAGTATTCTTGGTAGGTTTTTAAAAAACTGTATTTATTTGGTTCACCAGGTCTTAGCTGTGATACGATTAACACAAGATATTTTAGTTGCGGCACACAAACTCTTAGTTGTAGCATTTGGAACCAAGTTTCCAGACCAGGAATTAAACCTGGGTCCCCTGCACTGGGAGCTTGGAATCTTGGCCCCTGGACCACCAGGGAAGTCCCTTTGGTAGATTTTTGCTTTAAGAACTTTCCTATAAATATCCTTGCAAATGTCTCCTGGTTTCCATGCCAAACACTACCTAGTTGTGGAACTTCTGGTTATAGGGTATGATTAATACTATGAGTTAGGGCCAAACTGTTTTCCAAAACAGTTGGAGCATCTTACTTTCTTACTGGCATCGCGAATATAAGATCCCGTTGCTCTACCCATCCTTGCCAACACCTGGTATTTTCAGACTTCTTAATTTTTGCAAGCTAGAAACCATGAAATGGAATTCCAATGTGGTCTTAATTTACATTTCTTTGAAAACTAATGCGTTTTGTATGTTGCTTTCCCTGTTTTGTTGCTACTGGTTCAATTGTACATCTTTCTTTTAGACTATTTTCTTATTGATTTTAAAGAATTCCTATTCCATCCCAATATCATACTTTGTGAGTTACACATATTATGAAACTGTCTGCAATTTTTGCCCATGTTGGGCCATAATTCTAGTACGGGCTTCTTCCATCACATCTTCCTTCCCTGGCCTCAAGCTATTGAGAAATTAAAAAAGAGCAATATTAGTTTCTAAACTGAGTTTTTAAAATTCTATATCCTGAGAAGTTTATTGAATATAATTAGGTGGTTTTATTTCCACATAGATTGGCAAAGACAAATTTATTGCCAATGCAGTGAAAATTCAGCTACCATTGCTGAGAATATAAAATCAGTCTTTGCATTGGTGGTAGGGGAGGTGATGCAAGAGTAAATTATTTGACAAAAGTCACTGAAATTATTATACGTAAATTCTATCCCAATGCTGATGTGAAATTTTAAAAATAACAGATGGAATTTATATTTCAGGGAGGTGGGATAGCATGTTGGTTAAGTCTGGTTCTAGAGCCAGACTGCCACTTAGCTCTGCCTCTTAGTATGTTATCACCTTGGGCAAGTTATCTCATGTCCTTAACCCTCACATTTCTCAAAGGCAAAATGAGGGTAAGAGCAGCACCTCTATTGTTATGTCATAAATGTTTTACTTTTCACATCTCAGCAAGTAATCCGCTGATAATTTATTTTTGAGTTTGCTGTGAAGTAAGGCTGTAGTCTTACTTGTACAGGAGGCAGTGATCAAGACCATCCCTATGAAAAAGAAATGCAAAAAGGCAAAATGGTTGTCTGAGGAGGCCTTATAAATAGCTGTGAAAAAAGAGAAACTAAAGGCAAAGGAGAAAAGAAAAGATATACCCATCTGAATGCAGTTTCAAAGAACAGCAAGGAGAGATAAGAAAGCCTTCCTCAGTGATCAATGCAAAGAAATAGAGGAAAACAGTAGAATGGGACAGACTAGAAACCTCTTCAAGAAAATTAGAGATACTAAGGGAATATTTCATGCAAAGATGGGCTCAATAAAGGACAGAAATGGTATGGACCTAACAGAATCAGAAGATATTAAGAAGATGTGGCAAGAATACACAGAAGAACTGTACAAAAAAGAGCTTCACGACCCAGGTAACATGATAGTATGATCACTCACCTAGAGCCAGACATCCAGGAATGCAAAGTCAAGTGGGCCTTAAGCATCACCAAGAACAGAGCTAGTGGAGGTGACAGAATTCCAGTTGAGCTATTTCAAATCCTAAAAGATGATGCTGTGATAGTGCTGCACTCAATATGCCAGCAAATTTGGAAAACTCATCAGTGACCACAGGACTGGAAAAGGTCAGTTTTCACTCCAATCCCAAAGAAAGGCAATATCAAAGAATGCTCAAACTACCGCACAACTGCACTCATCTCATACACTAGCAAACTAATGCTCAAAATTCTCCAAGCCAGGCTTTAACAGTATGTGAACTGTGAACTTCCAGATATTCAAGCTGGATTTACAAAAGAGGAACCAGAGATCAAATGGCCAACATTTGTTGGATCATTGAAAAAGCAAAAGAGTTCCAGAAAAACATCTACTTCTGCTTTATTGACTATGCCAAAACCTTTGACTCTGTGGATCACAACAGACCATGGAAAATTCTTAAAGAGATGGGAATACCAGACCACCTGACCTGCCTCCTGAGAAATCTGTATGCAGGTCAAGAAGCAACAGTTAGAACTGGACATGGAACAACACACTGGTTCCAAATCGGGAAAGGAATACATCAAGACTGTATATTGTCACCTGCTTATTTAACATATTCAGAGTAATCATGCGAAACGCCGGGCTGGATGAAGCACAAGCTGGAATCAAGATTTCTGGGAGAAATATCAATAACCACACATATGCAGATGAAACCATCCTTATGGCAGAAAGTGAAGAGGAACTGAAGAGACTCTTGATGAAAGTCAAAGAGGACAGTGAAAAAGCTGGCTTAAAACTCAACTTTCAGAAAACTAAGATCATGGCATCTGGTCCCATCACTTCATGGCAAACAGATGGGGAAACAATGGAAACTGTAACAGACTTTATTTTCTTGGGCTCCAAAGTCACTGCAGCCATGAAATTAAAAGACGCTTGCTCCTTGGAAGAAAAGTTGACAAACCTAGACAGCATATTAAGAAGCAGACATATTACTTTGCCAACAAAGGTCTGGATAGTCAAAGCTATGGTTTTTCCAGTAGTCATGTATGATGTGAGAGTTGGATTATAAAGAAAGCTGAGGGTCGAAGAATTGATGCTTTTGAACTGTGGTGTTGGAGAAGACTCCTGAGAGTCCCTTGGACAGCAAGGAGATCCAACCAGTCCATCCTAAAGGAAATCAGTCCTGAAAATTCATTGGAAGGACGGATGCTGAAGCTGAAACTCCAATACTTTGGTCACCTGATGCGAAGAGCTGACTCATTTGTAAAGACCCTGATGCTGGGCAAGATTGAAGGCAGGAGGAGAAGGGTACAACAGAGGATGAGATGGTTGGATGGCATCACCAACTCAATGGACATGAGTTTGAGTAAGCTCTGGGAGTTGGTGATGGACAGGGAGGCCTGTGGTGCTACAGTCCATGGGGTCGCAGAGAGTTGGACACATCTGAGCGACTGAACTGAAGGCTGTAGTCACATTCCTCTTTTTCCTGAGATATCCAAGTTGTCACAACACTAATTATCCTTCCTTGCCCACTGATTTTGACTACTACTACTGTCATATCAGATTTCCTTATATGCCTAGGTCAGTTTGTGGGTTCTTGCTTGCATCTCCTTTTCTGTCAAGCACTGCACCAATACTACAGTGTCCCAATTACTACAACATTATAATAAATATTGAAATGTAATAAAACAAATTTTCCTTCCTTGTTTTTTGTTGCTGTCTTACTGATTCCTGAGCTTCTGTTCTTCCCCCATGAACTATGGATTAGTCTATCAAGTTCCATGAAAGCAAAACCAGCAAATTCTTCCTGGAATTCCAGGGAATTCTATTTTGGAAGAATTAATAACCATCAACTAATATTGATTCATTAATAAGAGCTATCCATTTATTTAGATCCTTTATCTTTCAACCACATTTTATAACTTCATAGGTCTTTTCCATTGTTACTGTCTCTTTTAACAAAAAAATAGAATCTTTTTACATTTATTATCTTTATCTATATATTTGAACCCATTTCTACTATCTTTTTGTTGTCCATGTGTCTCTCACCCCCTGTCCTTTTCATTTTGGTCTTTTATAATCCTCTAACCTCCTCCTTTCTCTGTTGGTTTGGAGACTATAGATATTTATAGGCTTGTGATGGCACCCCACTCCAGTACTCTCGCCTGGAAAATCCCATGGATGGAGGAGCCTGGTAGGCTGCAGCCCATGGGGTTGTGAAGAGTCGGACATGACTGAGCGACTTCCCCTTCACTTTTCACTTTCATGCACTGGAGAAGGAAATGGCAACCCACTCCAGTGTTCTTGCCTGGAGAATCCCAGGGACGGGGGAGCCTGGTGGGCTCCCGTCTATGGAGTCACACAGAGTCGGACACGACTGAAGTGACTTAGCAGCAGCAGCAGCACATGACAGAGATCATTCCATTTTCTCCTTACCACTATCGAGAGAGAAGGGAAAAGGATTACAACCAGACAAAAAGGTGAGAAAAATATAAAAGTGAGGACAAGGGAAGTGATGACGTACTTTGAAGTTGGGGAGCCAAACTGAATTCTTCAAAGGAAGAAACTGAATGCTGTCCTTCCCCAAAGAGTTCCTCCTCTCCCCACAGTTTAGATTTGTTGTTGTTGTTGAGTCTCTACGTCATGTCTGACTCTTTGTGACCCCATGGACTGCAGTAAACCAGGGCCTCTGTCCTCCACTATCTCCCCAGAGCTTGCTCAAATTCATGTCCATTGAGTCAGTGATGCTATTTAACCATCTCATCCTCTGCCGCCCTCTTCTCCTTCACATATTTAAATAGGCAGAGTCAATTCTAGCTTATAGGTTGTATCATGTTCAGCCTTTTCTTTGTACTTCTCATTTAAGGTAAGCAAGGTCTCTTTTTATTACAACTATTTACTCTTAGAATGGCTTACCACCTATGTTTAAGTGATCTTTGTTTCAGATGAGTTATTGCAGTTTAAAGCACAGTAAGATTTGTCACCAGCAAGCATTTAAGGTAATTGGGTACAGAGTTACTAGAAATCAGTACATTTCATTTCTTTAAAAACGATTATTTATTTTTGAGATATAGTTGATGGAATATATTATGCAAGTTTCAGGTGTACAACATAATGGTTCACAGTTTTTAAAGGTTATACTACATTTATAGTTATTATAAAATGTTGATTATATTCTCTGTGTTGTTCAATATATTCTTGTAGCTTATACATAACAGTTTGTATCTCTTAATCCCCTATGCCTAGATAGCGCCTTTCTTAAACTCAGGAGATCAACTGAAATAAAGTAGAATTTGTATCATATTTATTTACCATATAAAACAATACAAGAGGTGGAATTTATAAGTTCCTAAAATATTTAATCATAATGACAGTGCGTAAACTTTATGGGGGAAAAAAGTTTAATTCGTACATCTGAAACTTTTACTCGGCAAGGAAAAGACCAGATAGCCTGTCAGAAATATCTTTACACAGAGCTTTCAGACTACTTTTCTCATACTTTTATTTAACACTTTACTATTTTCAGATTGTTTAAGATTTACACACTAGCAAAGCTCTTCTATATGGACCAAGAGGTATATCTTTAGAGAAAAGTTTGTCCTATACATTTACAATCTATTAAACACCTTAAAACCATTATCATTTATATTGGCAAAATTAGCCTAGGTATACAAAGTAAAAGCTGAAAGGCCCATATTTCAGAAAATCAGAAACAGAAACTAAGCTTGATGAAAATGAATGATTAAAAAATACAATGTAAATAAACAAACATCAAATGGACAACTGGAAAGTTTGTTCAGCAATAGTGAGGTGGGTCAGTGTTCCCATAGGAAGCAAAGACCAAGGCATAAGGCAGTGGAAGAACTGATCTCGGCTGTAATGATAACCATTAGTCAAATACCCCTAAGTTTGTTCTCTTCTATTCCTGTGTTCTTTAAGTGAACACTTAAGGAAACCTAGATATAGGTTGATTGTTTCTGTGGGCCTCCCAAATGTTAAAGGAAAAAAATCAGTTTATCCACTTATCAATGTTTTATAGTTCTCAGTGTATAAGTCTTCCACCTCCTTGGTCAGGTTTATTCCTAAGTATTTTATTTTTTCGGTGCATTCCTAAAGTTTTTTTTTTTTTTTTTTTAACATTCCCTTTCCGATATTTCATTGTTAGTGTAAAGAAAAGCAAACCAACTTCTGAATGTTAATCTTGTATCCTGCTGTTTTGCTGAATTCATTTACCTAGTAGGTTTTGTGTGGAATCCTTCAAATATATAGTATCATGTCATCTGCATATAGTGACAGTTTTACTTCATCCCTTCCAATTTGGACATCTTTCAATGTCTTTTCTTTGTCTAATTGCTTTGGCTAGGACTACCAATAATTTGCTGAATAGAAATGATGAGAGTGTGCATCCTTGTGGGATTTTAATGGGAAGGCTTTCATCTTTTCATCACTGAATATTACATTGACTTTGGGTTTGTCATAAATGGCTTTTATCATGTTGAGATATGTTCCCTCTTTACCCACTTTGGTAAGAGTTTTTGTTTTTTGTATCATGAATGGATGTTGAACTTTGTCAAATATTTTTTCTGCATGTATTGAGATGATCCTGTGGTTTTTGACTGCTGTTAATTTGCCAACATCTGCTGGATCATGGAAAAAGCAAGAGAGTTCCAGAAAAACATCGATTTCTGCTTTATTGACTATGCCAAAGCCTTTGACTGTGTGGATTACAATAAACTGTGGAAAATTCTGAAAGAGATGGGAATACCAGACCACCTGACCTGCCTCTTGAGAAATCTGTATGCAGGTCAGGAAGCAACAGTTAGAACTGGACATGGAACAACGGACTGGTTCCAAATAGGAAAAGGAGTTCGTCAAGGCTGTATATTATCACCCTGCTTATTTAACTTATATCCAGAGTACATCATGAGAAACGCTGGGCTGGATGAAGCACAAGCTGGAATCAAGATTGCCAGGAGAAATATCAATAACCTCAGATATGCAGATGACATCAGCCTTATGGCAGAAAGTGAAGAGGAACTAAAAAGCCTCTTGATGAAAGTGAAAGAGGAGAGTGAAAAAGTTGGCTTAAAGCTCAACAATTCAGAAAACAAAGATCATGGCATCTGGTGCCATCACTTCATGGGAAATAGATGGGGAAACAGTGGAAACAGTGTCAGACTTTATTTTTTTGGGCTCCAAAATCACTGCAGATGCTGACTGCAGCCATGAAATTAAAAGACACTTACTCCTTGGAAGGAAAGTTATTACCAACCTAGACACCATATTCAAAAGGAGAGACATTACTTTGCCAACAAAGGTCTGTCTAGTCAAGGCTATGGTTTTTCCTGTGGTCATGTATGGATGTGAGAGTTGGACTGTGAAGAAAGCTGAGCGCCGAAGAATTGATGCTTTTGAACTGTGGTGTTAGAGAAGACTCTTGAGAGTCCCTTGGACTGCAAGGAGGTCCAACCAGTCCATCCTAAAGGAGATCAGTCCTGGGTGTTCATTGGAAGGACTGATGCTGAAGCTGAAACTCCAATACTCTGGCCACCTCATGTGAAGAGTTGACTCACTGGAAAAGACTCTGATGCTGGGAGGGATTGCGGGCAGGAGGAGAAGGGGACGACAGAAGATGAGATGGCTGGATGGCATCACTGACTCGATGGACAAAAGTTTGAGTAAACTCCGGGAGTTGGTGATGGACAGGGAGGCCTGGCGTGCTGTGATTCATGGGGTCGCAAAGAGTAGGACACGACTGAGTGACTGAACTGAATGTGGTGTATTACACTGATTTGCATATACTGAACCATCCTTATGAATTTGGGATGGATCCCACTTGGTCATAGTGTATGATCTTTTTTATGTACTGTTGGATTCAGTTTGCTAATATTTTGTTGAGAACTTTTGAATCTATATTCATCAAGCATATTGGTTTGTCATTTTCTTTTTTCTTTTTGGTGTTTTGGGTTTGGTACCAGCATGATGGTGTCTCTAGAAACTAAAGTCAGTTTTTCCACTTTACAGTTTTGGTTGGGAGCCCTTAAGATTGGTGATTACAGTTTGACAATGAAAAAGTGTCATGTTAGCAGAAGCTTAGCAGGTAACTTGTTCAGTGCTGTATATAATCACTCTGTTTTGTAAGTGAGAAACAATGCTGCTTTTTAATTCTTTATATTGTTGTAATACAAGGTTAAGGTGTGTGTACGCTTAGTCGCTCAGTCGTGTTCGACTCTTTGCGACCGCATGGACTACAGTCCATGGAATTCTCTAGGCCAAAATGCTGGAGTGGGTAGCCTTTCCCTCCACCAGGGGATCTTCCCAACCCAGGGATCGAACGCATGTCTCCTGCATTATAGGCGCATTCTTTACCAGCTGAGCCATCAGGGAAGCACAATATAATGTTAATATGTTCATTTAAATATCTAAGTAGTTTTATTAAATACAAAATGCTTCACAGTAATTTATCTATGATTCTCTGTAGGAAGCATACAAGTAATACAATCAAGATCCGTAACTAGCTTTCTACTCTTCCTTTCATGCTTCCAGTGATGGAGAAAATCATACTGTTCTCTTGAGACTGTCAGTCTCAATGCTGAACAACACCAGGTGTCAGAATTTTCCCTTACACTGAATAAAATTATCTTCCCTATAACATCAACCTATTGCTCTAGCCTTGCATTTTACAGTTAAAATAGAAAAATCAGTATTCCCTCTCTCATGTGACAACTCAAATTATGTATAGACAGCTATTTTGTTAGATTTTTTCCCCCTACTTTTCTAATCCAATCCCTCAAATTATTCCTTGCCATATACTAGTTTTCCTGTTTTTATAAAAGAGATTATTAACAGGTTGAATTGTGTCCCCCGTAAAAGATATGGTGACTTTATCTGGAGACAGGGTCTTTGCAGAGGTAATCTAGTTAAAATGAGGTAATTAGGGTGGGCTCTAATCCTATATGACTTGTATCCTTATAAAAATGGGAAATTTGGACACAGAAACAGGCACGAAAGGAGAATGCCAGGTGAAGATGAAAGCAGAGATCAGGGTGGAAGTTAGGAGAGAGACATGCAACGAATTCTCTCTCAGCCTGCAGCAGGAAGAACCCTGTTGACACAATGATGTTCTGTTGTTTAAGCTATCCAGTTTGGTGGTACTTTGCTGTAAAAGTCCTAGCAAACTATATATACTACATTACTTAGAAATGTGACATAAAAGGTTAAGGAAATTTCCACAACCGAATGCTTGGGTTTATATATGGGTGAGAATAATTCTTTCAAAAAATGGTAAAATGGGCATATTATTACTTGAAAATATTAATGCTCTCTGTAATGAAATATTTGAATACATTCTGAAATTAAATTCTGAATTACTGGCCAGCACAAGTCTATTGGGTTTAGATTTTTCTTATGACTTTTGTTTTCATGATTTTTCTTTTTTTATGTAGCTCTGCTTTTGCAGAGTTGATGAGACTGTTAATAGTAAAGAAAGCAACATGCTAGTAACCCTTGACTCTGCATTCAAATCCTAATATGCCAACAACTTTGAGGCCAGGAAAACTGGAATTTGTAAACCACATTTCATTTATAAATTTAGAAAATAAGAACTATGAGAGTTGGTATGCAGAATAAGAGATTACAGAAATTATTTTCAAAGTGCTGCACCAACAATTGTCATCAATTTGGGGAAATTCTCCATACATTCTGAAATAGAAATTAATTTTGAAATAGTATTAAAAATATGAGAATGATCAGCAACAGTACTTTATCTAGAAAATTCTTAAAAGATATCCCGAGATGCTTTATGAATTTCCATATCGTTATGGCTTATAATTTCTCCCAGAGAAGCAGGAAATAGTAAACAAAGCCATTTTCAGATGGGGATGCTGAGGGCATTGTATCTTGTACAGCATCACTCCAATAGAACCAGGCAACATCTGGAGATATTTCTGGCTGTTGTATCTGTGGGAGGTGCCACTGGCATCTTGCGAATAGGGGCCAGGGATGCTGCTAAACCTTCTACAATGCACAGGACAGCCCCCTCCAAGAAAGAACTATCCAGTCCAAAATTTCAATAGTGCCAGCTTAAGAAACTCTGACCTATTTAAAGGATCTTCCAGTGAAATATGGAGAAGGAAATGGCAACCCACTCCAGTTTTCTTGCCTGGAGAATCCCACGGACTGAGAAGCCTGGTAGGCTACAGTCCATGGGGTCGCAAGAGTGGAGCATGATGGAGCGACTTCACTTTCACTTTCCAATGAAATAAAAAATACTTTGAATATCAATATAAAGAGCTGTATATTTTAACATTAGCTAGTCTGATCTTTACTTAAAATAATCTCTAGCCATTGTTAAATAATTCCATTCCAATTGCAACCCTTGTCTCTGACCACTGTATCTTAGTAGGACATTTCACCTGAATTTTAGTTATAGTGGCTTTTGTTAATTTCAACAGGCCGGAAGCTGGTAAATTTGCTTCAGTAATAGGGATAACTATGCTTAAACTATTAACAGACAGTTTTGTAAACATAAAGACACTTATAACCATTTTTATCTTTAACTTGTCATTTAACTTGAACCAAAGTGGCAGTTTAAAGCAAATGCATGACCAATGACAGAAATAAGCTCACGTTCCTCTAACAAAGACTCAGCAGTAATCTTCTCCATGTGATGACCAAAACAGTAATATCATATTTAAGATATTTAAGTTACCCATTTATACTATTATTATTGTAATATACTGTTTATTTGGGCTTCCCTGGTGGCTCAGATGGTAAAGAATCTGCCTGCAATGTGGGAGATCTGGGTTCAGTTCCCGGGTTGGGAAGATCTTCTGGAAGAGGGCATGGCAACCCATTCCAGTATTCTTGCCTCGAGAATCCCCATGGACGGAGGAGCCTGGCAGGCTCTAGTTCACGAGGTCACAAAGAGTCGGACATGACTGAACGACTAAGCACACATACTGTTTATTTAAACATTTAAATCTATACTGAAAAAAGAGAATATAAAAATCTCTGTGCTAAAATTATTTAAAAAAAAAATACACGGAGGTCCAGTGGTTAAGACACCGTGTTTCCAACGCAGGTGGCACAGATTCAATCCCTGGTTGGGGGACTAAGATCCCGAATGCCATGGGGCAGGGACAAATTTAAAAAAACTCCAGTGGAAAAAGAAATAGCTAATACAGCAGCAGTGACAAAAAGTGGACAAAAGCCAATTGTTTCTGAAATGAAGGCTGACAAAGGAATCTTGTTGGAAGTTTTGGCCTGTGCGATGAAAACAAGACCCAAACGTTTAGGATGTGTTTTCTGTCTTAATTAAGGAAGACAGCAAAAATGACCTGTTGCAGGACATTCACAGAAAATTACATGTTTAAGATAGTTAACTTTTCAAATTTCTTTGAAAATATCATTGCTCCTATTTTCCTTATTTCAAATTACCTAAAAGCAGTAAGTATCCTATTCTTTTAGACATCACTCAGGAACATTTAAGCGATTTACATGATGAACTCATCAAAACTGATAAATAAAGTTATTATTAAAATCTACCTTAACTTAATTGAAAGAAATTATTTTAGCCATTGGAATTCCCTGGTTGCTGCTGCTGCTGCTAAGTCGCTTCAGTCGTGTCCGACTCTGTGTGACCCCATAGACGGCAGCCCACCAGGCTCCTCTGTCCCTGGGATTCTCCAGGCAAGAAAGAACACTGGAGTGGGTTGCCATTTCCTTCTCCAGTGCGTGAAAGTGAAAAGTGAAAGTGAAGTCGCTCAGTCGTGTCCGACTCCTAGCGACCCCATGGACTGCAGCCTACCAGGCTCCTCCATACATGGGATTTTCCAGGCAAGTGTACGGGAGTGGGGTACCATTGCCTTCTCCGGGAATTCCCTGGTAGCTCAGTGGTAAAGAAGCTGCCTGTAATGCAGGACATGTGGGTCAGGAAGATCACCTAGAGAAGGAAATGGCAACCTACTCCAGCATTCTTACCTGGGAAATCCCATGGACAAGGAGTCCAGCGGGCTACGGTCCATAGGGTCACAAAAGAGTTGTACACGACTTACAAATAAACAACAGTCATTTTAGCTATTATTGAGATTTTACCAAAAGGAAGAAAAATCACTAGTAAATTGTGACTTCCCTTAAAAGTTCCCAATGATTTAAAAATTAATCAAGATGTTTTTCACTAATTCTGTCATAATCTTAACAAATATACATACATACAAAGGGTAGAAGCTGGTTGCTTTTATAATAATACATTTCAGGAATGAAACGGGCTTGGACTAGAGTAATGTTAAGTAAAGGTGATGAGAATGCTGCATAGATCTTGAAGGAGTCAACGAGATTTACCGTAGTATTCAATGTAGAGAACAATAGAAAAAGAAAAATCAAGGATGATGCCAAGTTTTTTTAGCCTGAACTACTGAAGCATTGAGTTGTCAATAATTGAGCTAGGCAGGCTGCCAAAGTCAGATCAAAAGGGCAATTCAGGGGTTCAGTTTTGGATAGCTTAAGTTCCAGGTGACTTCTACTGGGTTGGTCAAAAAGTTTGTTTGGGTTTTTCTGTAATGTTTCACAGAACAAACTTTTTGGCCAACCTGACAGATGTTTCCATGCAGACTCAAGTAGTTAAAAATACATATGATCATGAGTTTAGCAGACGTCTGGGTTGAAGGTGTAAATTAATGAGAGCCCTCAAAGGAGTGTGGATAGAAAAGAAAAAGGCTGAGCCTCTGGAGACATGAATTTTAATAATTCAGGGCATGTGGAGGAATGTGGCAAGGGAGATTAAGTAGGGAGTGGCCAGTGAGTGTAAGAAGAAAACAATGCAAGCAAGGTTTCTGGGAATCCAAGTGAAGGAAGTATTTCAAGGAGAGAAAGAGCAATTGTATCAAAAGCTGCTGATAAGTCAGAAGAGGACCGACCCTTTTGGCCATGTGGAGGCCACTGCCAACCTATGGAAGGGTAATTTTAGTGGAGGAGTTGATGGCAGAGCCTAATTGGTATGGGTTCAAGAGTGACCCAAAGGATGAGTGGTGAAGGTGTATGTAGACTGCTCTTTTGAGTTTTTTGCTTTAATGAGAGGAAGAGAAATAGGTAAATGAGATGGAAAGTAGAGAAGATTGAGAGAGAGGTTTTTATTTATTTTTTAAGATGGGAGCAATAATAGCATGTTTTCATGCTGACAAGAAAGATAAAGTGGAGAGGGAAAACGGATGATGTTGGGAACACCCGCTGGATATGGTTTTTAAGGTATGTAATTTAGACTCTAAAGATACTCACTAAATACAATGGAAGAGGACCAATTAAAGAAAGAGAACTGAGGTTTTACTACCACTGCCAGATAATAAAATTATAGTAAAAGGAAAACTAAAATGTGTTAAGATGTAAAAAGGGAAATGCAGATTTATGGACTTTAAAGGGAAGTTTCTAAATTTATCTAAAAATTCTATATGAGAAAATAGTACTAATTAAATATTTGGAGTAAATATTTTATATTTAGAAGTGAAAAAAGTCACAAAATAAAAAATGAACAAGTTGAACTCTAAACTGCATTAAAACTATGAACTCTCTGGATAATTTAAAATATCTAAAGAGAAGTATAGTTAGATTTAGAAACACACTTGCATCAAATAGGACTTAAGGTTAATTTATTAGGTAATGAAGAGTGAAAGAGGAGAGTGAAAAAGTTGGCTTAAAGCTCAACATTCAGAAAACGAAGATCATGGCATCCGGTCCCATCACTTCATGGGAAATAGATGGGGAAAGTGTCAGACTTTATTTTTTGGGGCTCCAAAATCACTGCAGATTGTGACTGCAGTCATGAAATTAAAAGACGCTTACTCCTTGGAAGGAAAGTTATGACCAACCTAGATAGCATGTTAAAAAGCAGAGACATTACTTTGCCAACAAAGGTCTGTCTAGTCAAGGCTATGGTTTTTCCAGTAGTCATGTATGGATGTGAGAGTTGGACTATGAAGAAAGCTGAGTGCCGAAGAATTGATGCTTTTGAACTGTGGTGTTGGAGAAGACTCTTGAGAGTCCTCCTGGACTGCAAGGAGATCCAACCAGTTCATTCTAAAGATCAGTCCTGGGTGTTCTTTGGAAGGACTGATGCTAAAGCTGAAACTCCAGTACTTTGGCCACCTCATGCAAAGAGTTGACTCATTGGAAAAGACTCTGATGCTGGGAGGGATTGAGGGTAGGAGGAAAAGGGGACGGCGGAGGATGAGATGGCTGGACGGCATCACTGACCCAATGGATGTGAGTTTGAGTGAACTCTGTGGGTTGGTGGTGGACAGGGAGGCCTGGCGTGATGCAATTCATGGGGTCACAGAGAGTCGGACACGACTGAGCGAATGAACTGAAACTGAACTGAAGGAGTTCCGACAAACAAGTAAATTATTAAGTAGCCAAGAGACTAATGGGTGAAGTGCATAGATTATTTGTATATGACATAATTAATAAATATTAGGACAAATATTAATTCTAATAAGAAAAATGCAGAGGAAAACAATGGTATATTCATTAGGAAAACATAAAAAAAATTAAACCTTCCCAATCTGGCTACACTGTGATAGAGACAGTACTCATACCTTGCTGGTGGTAGTGTAAAATATTAATATTTTTTTGGATACTAATTTGGAAATTGACATCAAAGGTCACAAAAATATTTATAACCTTTGAGTCAGAAATACTCCTCTTGGATATTTATCCTAAGGAAACACTTAAAAAGTATATATAAATGATGTCCAATTCAGCATTATAATTACATTATAGCATTACCTATGATAATGAAATACTAGAAATGATCTAAAAGGAAAATTAAAAGATCAAAGAATGGCTATGAAAATTATGAATAGTGGCCTGAGCAAATGGAAGATATAAAATAAGATTTCAGGGCAATGTAGGAGATACTTATCATATAACAATAAACGGCAGTGTAAACATTACTTTTACTATACTGTTAATTACCACTATGTAACCTACACAGAAAGACAAAGAAAAATGTAAACTGAAAACAGTTTAAATGTTCAGTATGCTGAGACTGTAGGTGAATATGTTCTTCCTTGTTCTGATAATAACTACTAACATTACTGAATACTTACTATCTACCTGATGGAGGAGAATGAACATTATATATGTGAACACATTTAATCCAATGGGATAGACAGCAGCCAATACTAAATGGCACAGCTGATATTTGAATTCAGACAATCTGTGTTCGGTCCTGATCATAACGACCAGCTATGCTGTAGACACAAATCAGAAAAATGGGATTTCCCTCAACCTCTAAGAATCATGTTTTAGAAGGTTATGGGTATCACGTATTATATTACATATAATATCATTTGGTAGTCTCAGATTACTATCAATAATTGCTAACTAACCTTTCAATTTTGCCTGTAAAAATAAAGCAAGCTAATTTTAAACAGACTGGAAAAAAATGAAAATCCTTACAGCGTCACAGAATGCTACAGCTGTACAAAACAGTTTGGAGATTACCAGATCCTTCTACCTCTACAGAGTAAGAAACAGAGGTCTATAATCAGTGAGACCTGACTAAAGATCATGTATCTGGTTAATACAACCAAAGCTAGTTCTAAATTCCAGGTTTCCAATGATAATATTAATGATGATGACAGTCCAGTGATATTTCTTGCTACACCATCTAACTTCTCTCCCTCATAAAAACAAAAAACCTATCTATATACTAAGTTCAAGTGCATAACAAATGTCAGGCACAGTTGGTGTTTTAGTTAAACTAAATATTGACAAGCTTTAAGTAGTAAATATTATAATCATTTTTAAGATGATGAAGCACAGATTTAGTATGTTGCCCGGGTCCATTAACTGGCATCCAGGGCTGATTACCAAGTCAGCGCTCTTCCTAGTAAGGGTCTGCCACTGGGCTAGGGAGAAAGTGCTCACGCACTCAGGGAGCTCAGGTTAAAGAGGGTCCTTGTGCTCCTTGTTCATATCGCCCAAGGTTCATATGGAAAGAACTGTCTGATCTTTCTTTAGGCTCAGGACTAGTTGGCTGTTCCAGAGGATTAGAAGAATGCAGTAAATCCTATCTGCAAGTGTGAAAAGGTTTCCAAGTTTGTATAAACCCTGGGGTTGATCCTTCATGTTCTTACTCTTATGTGTGATCAAGGGAGTAGAAAACGTTCAGTGCTTAGAGAAAGAGAAACTGAGGAGCAGAGGGACAAAATATAATGATGCTTATATTCCCTGGCAAGTGTGCTTTTTAATATGTTAATAGTTCAAGGGCTCAAGAGAGAAACTTCCTGACACTTGATAAAAACATTCTCATGACCTTTTCTCCCTCACTATTATCTTCCTTTCCTTTGCCTTGCACTTTTAATTCTGTACATTCTAGCACTGCAGGCTTTAATCCTCTCTCCAGTTAGGGAACTCCTTAAGGGGTCTCCCATCTTCAGAGTCGCACCATTCACAACCATCTCACCTAAGGCACAGAATCTTCTAAAGCAAATCCATGGCTGCCTAATAATAGCTATCACTTCTCTGTGAATATTCCTTGAAAACAGGCTCCTGCCTACCTTTCCAGCTTTCTCTCTCCCCTGTCTCTAAGTCCTCAGTAACTAATCTGGGCTTTCCCTTCTCGATTCTTTGGCTCACAGTGACCAGTTTATCTGGGATCCTCTCCTTTTTCATCTTCGGCTGTCTAAAGTCAGTCCGTCTTTGAAGGCCCATCTCAAATGTAATCTCCCTTGCTTCTTCTGATTCTCCAACCAGATACAATCCTTTCCTTGTCTAAACCCTATAGCTCTGGGTGTAACTCTTAGAAGATGTCACCCTGTACTGCAGGTATCTGGTATTGCAACCATCAGTTCCATTAAGATTGGTCATACATTATCAACCCTTGTGTTCTAGATAGCACACAGAAGACATTCATACTCATAATCAATGATCAAAAAAAAAAAATCTGACTTTGATGAATGCAAATTAAATGAGTGCTTCACAATTTTCTCTCAAAGAACTGGTTAAAGGAACCCCGAGAATCAAAAAAATACAAACAAAACAACGTGACAATATCTTAACTGGATACTTGATTTTCCAGGCACTGACACAATTGATAGACACCTACTAGGTCAGGAAAGTTATGTCTGTGTCATGAAAACGTAGACTCAAAAGAAGGCCCCAAAAGGCAAAAAAAAAAAAAAAAAAAAAAAACCTCTAAAAAACAAAACTTTAAGACATCTGTGGTATTATTTCTTGATTTTTAGTTTTGTACAGATGAACATGGGACCCTCTGAAGCTTTAAAACTAAAAAATATACCGAGGAAGAAGAAAACTGCATTCAGACAATCAAATAACACATCTTGAATGCTATTGTAAATCAAGTTAAACAGGGCTACTAAGCGATTGATTCACTCTCAAAGAAAAAACAAAACAAACCCAAAACAAAACACAAAACAACAGAAAAATTAGCTAATTCTGATTGAGAAATAAATGAGCAATCTGGCAACGTTCTTTCTTCCACATTATAAAGCTAATCGGAGAAGCCTGCCACCTGAAAACATTTCAGAAAGGTACAGAGATAATACTCCTACAGAGATCATGATTAATGAATCCATGGGCCCCTGGCTATAACTACGTCACTGTTGTTTACTTCGTGACTTTCGTGTTCCAGGTGGGGGTTAAATCAAGAAGGATTGGAGGAAATCAGTTTAAATGGTAGTCCAACCTTTACAGAGTAATCCCAACTCAACTAATTGTTTTCTTATGGGCCTGTAACACTTAGTGGTAAAAGCACAACGAAATGAATGGATATTCTGAACAAAGGCAAGAGGCACCTGCAACCTCTCAATCCCTTTGCAAATATTTCCACCACGACAGGGCCAAATTCTGGGATCCGTTCGAGCAGGCGAGTGTCACCATTCAATAATGAGCTCCTTTCTCGATAAGCTGTAAATCTCGGGGCAACTGAGACCCTTCCTAGGGATCTGAGCTGGGAGCGGTCTCAGATTTTTAGACAAATCTCTCCTCCTACCACACGTGACCGAGAGGCAATCAGCGGCCCTGGGAGACCCGCAACGCACGATACAAAGGCTCGGCGCTGCCACGAAATCCTCAGGAGGATCGCCGAGCCTCCCGCGCTTAGCTTCTGCGGAGCCTGCGCAGGGCGCCGCCGCGAGGCGCGCCGCTCCCGGGCCCGCAGGGCGGTGCCGCGCACCGCGGGGAGAGGGAGCAGGGAGCGCGCGCCGCCTGCCCTGCGCGCCTGCCCACCCAGCGCCGCGGGAGCAGGGCCGACGAGCCGCACGCAGTCCGGCCGCACCGCAGCAGCCGGGCCTTCGGCCGACGCAGGGAGCCCCGCAGCGACGTGGACTAGGGTGAGGAGGCCGAGGGCTCCCAGACCCCGGGCAGGCCCGAGGCCGGGCCAGCCCACCCCGCCCAGGCCCGGGCCTTCCCTTCTCCTCCCGGCCCTTGCCGCCACCCCCGGCCTCCAGGGCCTCGCGTGGGGGCGGAGGGGCGCCGTGAGCGACACTTACACCACAGCTCTGGAGATGATCCAGGACACCATCTTCCCGGGGGCTTGGACCCCACCTCGGGGGCGGGTGGGTGCCGAGGGTGGCGGACCAGGCGGCCAACGGCAGGCCGCGCGCCCTCCGGCTCCTCGCACTCCCCGGGGCCGCGCTGGCGCCCTCGGGAGCCGGGCCCGGTGTCTGCGCGCGGCGGCCGGAGCTGCGCGGCGGTCGGTCCCCCCCACCCTTCCCCGCCCGCCTGCGGAGCCGCCGCGGAGCCAGCCAGCCCCGCCCCTACGCTCCGCTGATAGGCGGCGGCGGCGCGTTGGCCGAGGCCAAGTCTGGGCTGCCCGGCTCCGGGGGCTGGGCTGCCGGGACCCCTGCCCGCGCCGGACGGCCTTGGGGCCTGGATCCTTGGCTCTAACCTCCCTGCTCTGGCTCCTTTGGTCCAGCGCGTCCACCAGGCGTAGAGGGGAGAGGGTAGTGAGAGGCTGAGGAAGGGGACTTGGGGGTGAGGGTTGTTAAGATCTGTGTGAAAAGCAAAATAGTAGTCGTGGAAACTCTCTCTCTGACAGAATCCTTTTGGACCAGGCCCTAGATTCTGGAGAGGAGAAATTTTGAGACGTGTTTAGCTACATCGGTGTTCTCACTGTTGACTGAGGCCCTGGACATCATCAAAGTACCGCATTTTCAGGCAGAGGTCGGGAGAATCGTTGCACAGGCCTGTCAGGAGTCTCCTGGTTTGTGGTGCAATGCAGGGAGGGGCAGAGGAGGAAAGCCTTGATTTCAAGTTTGCAGTAGTGAGTGTGTAGATAGCACTGTTCTGGGCCTCTGACGACATCTTCCCATCACAACATCCGCAAAGCCTGTATTACAAACACACCTCTGACCTGCCAGATATTCAGAGTAAAAGTTGGGCTTAGGATTTCTGACCTGTCTTGCTATTTATAGCTGTTTTTTGGGAAGTTGGGTTACTGCTCGCACCTTGCAGGTCCCGCAGGTGTCTTAATTTCAGGAGGCAGAATTTAAACTCTGATATTTTTGGTGGCAATACCGAATCGAGGAAGTGATCTTGAAATTTAATTCGCATCTTTTTTTTTTTCCTGCTAAGACGGTAAGAAGAGATAATTCTAGTATTCAGATGGTACGAAGAATAAAGGATGAAACGTGGGCTTCAAGCCTTTAATTAAAAGTTCTAGGAAATATAATAGTTTGTTTTGTGACCATACTGTAATTTTTTCTTTTTGTTCCTCAGTTTCCCTGTAGTAAAAAGAGGTCAGTAATACTGCAGTTTATCTCTTGCCTTCCAGGGGTGACATGAAGTATGCGAAATACATTTTATAAAATTCTGCCACTTGTTTGAGAGAAAATAAAAAACGAATAGGAGATAATCTTGAGTTCTTTTAAGGTCCCAGGTTCGGTACATTAGTAATGTTTTTGTTATGCAAGGAATGAAATCGGAAACTCCTTTTTACTTTTGGGTAGGCTTTTTACTCTTGGGTCGCAAAGAGTTGGACAAGACTGAGGGACTGAACTGAACTGAGGCTCTTTTTGCTTATTTATGCATTTTAAGAACCTATATATTAATTTCAGGGATCTCATTAATGAAAATTTGCATTTGTCTGGAATCATTTTTGGCCATTATTCAGCATTATTTGAAAATCAGATGTGCCACATAAATACCAGTTTTCTAAAAAGTTCTCTTGCCCAATAAAACTCAAAAGTATTTGAATGGCATTCAGATTCCTCCACAAACTGACCCTAAATGTTTTTACAGTGTTAATTTTTCCTGCCCTTCCAGTCTCTAACGTATTTTTTCCTTTACCTTTCTTCTCTGAACCAAGCTATATTTTCATGCTCTGTGCCTATGCCTGGACTTGATGTCCTGATTTTCATAGTTATTCATTTTCTCCAGGCCCCTATAATTAATTACTTGAATTTCTATTTAATGCCTGTCATTCTGCTTTATATTGTGTTTTACCTAGGTCTGACCTACTGAATGGCAAAATGTTTAGGGACAGGTGTGGTAAATTAGTTATTTGTGTTTTCCTATTCTCTAGGATAGAGTAAATTACCCAGTAAAAATTCAAATAATGTTTTTTAGAACTTTTACAACTCAGAGCCTAGGTAATGTTTATTCCTGTCTAGTACACTGGAAACTGAGGTTTAGAGAACTCACTGCCAATGACCACATAACTTACAGGTGATAGAACTGGAACTCTAATGCATATTTCCCAAGTGTTCTTTACATTATACTGTGATAGTCGAATTGTGTTTAAGACAGTAGGTCCTGATGGAGGTTCCCTCTAGGGGGAGGTTTGGAGGTATTTTTTGGGGGTTGTTGGAATGATTGCAGCTAACCACTAGCGTTTGATGGGTGAGAGCCAGGGATGCTGTATACTCTTTCTAGGTGCACACACTGTCCTGAACAAAGAATGTTCCCATGTTTTGCAAGGTTTAAGAACACACTGCCTAAACACACACACACACACACACACACACACACACACACAGCCTGACATTTGTGTAATATTTGTACTTATCTGAATGTAGAACCTCTGTTTTATGTATAAAGCATGGTTTTAACCGCTACTGAATTTTCCAGTGTCTATTTCTATATGCAACTTGTGAAAGAAATATTTGTTTTGTTCACAGTTTGATCAGGAGTTGTTTACAGTTTTGGAAAATTGTGTCACAAAGTACTTTGTATTCATAGCTTTCATGGTTAGCTGGTAATTACTCTTGTATGTTTTCTAGTTCCGTTTTGTTTCAAGATTAACATGCTGAAATACATACCTTATTTTAAATGATTTTCATTTCACCTTTCCATCCATATTTTATTTAAGATAGATAACATGGGTTTGTTTGAAGTCTGTAGGGAGATTGTTTTTAATTGCATTTCTGGGTGATAAAGCAGAAGCTGGAAAATATTTTATGAAAGGGGAACATCAAGCCTGATTTGGTTGAGAATTCTTAGTCTAAACAGACTGTAATTTCATCTGAGGAGTTGCCTTATGTGAAGAACCCGGAGTTTAGTAGTGGGTGTACTGGGCTGTGCCTTGATAGTTGAGATCTCCTAGTAGATGGCCTTTAGATTAGTGCTTCGTGGTGTAAGGCAAGGCTCGGAGAGGGGGGAGGAAAGGGAATACATGACCTGCTGCCTTTTAACGGGTGGTCTCTTTTGGCATACTTGAGACCATTTCTTGTTTAGAAGATGGAAAATTGTTTCTTTAAATACTAAACTTAATTGCTTTTTAAAAAGCATATTGCTAATATTCATTTGAGTGCTTCCTTCACTGTGTTCTGCAAAGACTCTTTTCTTTGGGTGTTGTGTTTAATCATGGTGGGATGCAGCATATTTAGGGCAAAGGACATTCTATCAGGAGACCTTTTTCTAATTGCCATTCATGTGATGTTTGGCAAGTGTATCTATGTTTCCTGTTAAATGAGGATAATATTATGATAATCAAATGCAAGGGGTTTTAAAGAGTAAGGGTAATTAGGCTATTAAAAAGAATTGATTTTTCTTCTGCATTTTCACTTTTAGAGTTCCTGGGAGTTATGTGGAATATGTGTCTCCTACATGTTAAAGGAGCTGATTTATTAGAAAAAAAGAGTGGGAAGGTACCTCGGAGAGCAGGTAGTAAGAGAATTACAGAGTACAGAGATAGTATCTAATCTATATAATTAATGAGTATACTAATGAAACTGAATACTAGGTCACCTTCCCATTTCTGTTGGTGGAGTATTTTCAAGTGCTTGAAAATATTTTTATGTATAGAAGAGCTAAAATCACTAGCTTTTATAGTTTATTAAAAGTATAGTCTACCTTTAATAGTCGTTTAGAAAATGACATGAAGATCTTAAAGAGAATAACTTAAAAGACAAAATCTGTTGTTTTTCCATCTGCGGCTAGATGAATGCTTTTTACGTGTTAGCTAGTTTGCTTTATGGTATTATGGTTACAACAGGCCAGTTTTGGCATCTGAATCAAATTATAAAGAATGTTGAAAATACCGTAATTGAATTGCATTAGAACAGAAAGATTAGATTCTGAATTAAGTATTTGATAGTTACTAGCGAACATTTGATGAAGAAAGCAAAATGCATCTGCCGGTGGCTGGGTCTAGGGAATGTCTGGGTCTAGGGAATGCACGTATCTAAGGCTGTTACACATTTGAGGTAGTAGCTTTGGTTGCAATGATGAAGGATTTAGACATATTTCAGGTACTTTAGCTGTTCATTTAAATCATAGTTCCCAGGTTTGAAATCAAGGTAGATCTATGATTTCAGGTATTGCTCAGGTACATACTGGGTTGTTATGATGTAATTTACAGAGAACTGAAATATTTGGTAATTCTATTATGTCCACTAAGCAGAACCTTAAACAATTTTTGTTGATAGTTTTGAGTGGTAGTTCAAAGCACATGGAATAAAATTCGAAAGGGTGAACAATGTAAAGTGAGTCTTCTTTTATCACTTGTCTCCAGCTGTCCACTTCCTTACAAGGCCTATCTCTGTTGCTGGGTTTTTGTTTTTGTTTGTTGAGTCAAGTCTTGAATAAGAGTTGTATATAGGTATTTAAGATAAAAGTAGAATTTTACATCAGTTGGGACATGATGTAAAATTTAGTAAATGATTTTGTGACAGCCAGCTAGCCATTTAATAAAATCTGAAGAAAAAGTAATTCTTGATGGATAAGAACTGTAAATGTAAAATCTAAAAGTACCATGAAAGTATAAAAAGAGAACACATGTGAAGGCAGTGTAACCTTGATAATGAAAAGGCCTGTCAATGCGTGCTGTAAAATCAGAAACCAAAGGGGCAAATTTCATAAGATTTGATTGCGTAAGAATTTAAAACTCCTATGTCATCAGAAACAATATAAACAAAATTTCAAGACAAATGACAAATTGGTGAAAAACATTCGTAAAACCAAGGGTTAACATTCTTAATATACAAAGCACTTGTTAAAAAACCATTAATTAAAAACATATCGCAAAACTCAGAACATCTTGTTTCCAGTCTGGCATGTAAGAAGGAGCTTTAGGAGTTGCCACTCTGTTCTAACAACAAGTAAAAAGCTGGACAAACTAAAACAATTAACAGCTCTTTTTAGATGCTTCAGAGAAATGAGGTCATAAACATCCTCCCAAACTGGGGAGGGAGGCAGTACAGAGAATTAAAACTCACCAGAGTGGAAACCTCTGCAAGGATCAGTGCTAGGGTAGGAAAGCCTAAACCATAATTGAATCTGGAGACCCAGTGTGGACAGCTCTGAGAGTTAAAAGCTGCAGGAGAATCCGATCGTCACAGTTAATGTGGGAGAAAAGTTCCTCCCTGCTGGAAGTCGGCAGGGGAAGGAAAAAGAAACCATTTTGAAATACACCAAATACTCTTTGAAATACTCTTTTTAACAAGTTATGCCCTCAGGAGAAACTATTTCACCGGAACCTGACCTAACAGGGGAAAGGGAAATACTCAACAGCAGGCTAGCTCTAGCCTTCCACCAGGGCTCGCCTCCCTCCCTCTGCTTACCTTACCTTGAAACTCCTTTATGTAATTACCACCGTCCTTTAAAAAAAAAAAATTATTCCTGGTTCTAAGAAAGCATGTACTCCTTGCTAAAAATCACTTGAAGAAGCTCTTCATCTTTCCTTTCCTTCCAGATCCTCTGCGCTCTTTCTTCTTCTTCCCTTCCCTAACACTTTCCTCCCTTACTGTATCCTGTTTTTGAGACTTACCTATTGTTACTTGTGACTGTAGTTCATAGATTTCCGCCACTATGTAATATCCATCCTGGGTAGTATATACAGTATATTTTTCATTCCAAATAAGGTTATTTTGGATGTTTAAATTTTTTTTTGCTTCAACTGCTTATGTGAAGGTTTACCTGAGGTGTGTAATACATATAGCATCACGTTTAAAGCATATAAGCATCATATTTTAAAAATTGTAGATATTTTTATGGTTGTCATCCTTCCTAGTAAGCGTCTCGAAAGCAGGAATTGATGTCTTCCACATCTCGTCCTGCATTACCAGCCTTACATATAAGAATAAATGTTTGATTCATTAAATTGAATTTTGTTCTTTACTGTTCATGCAGCACCCTCTTGAAAACTCAATATTCTATAAGCCTCAAATTTCAAAAGAGAGAACTATTGGGAACCAAA
Organism: Bos indicus x Bos taurus; assembly: GCF_003369695.1. Classification (NCBI taxonomy): domain Eukaryota; kingdom Metazoa; phylum Chordata; class Mammalia; order Artiodactyla; family Bovidae; genus Bos; species Bos indicus x Bos taurus. Next base: position 19,563,966 of record NC_040103.1, on the reverse strand, counting down.
ATACTTGGCCATGTTATAACATGTGAAAAAATTGCATTGAAAAATTTCAACAACTTGATCAAAATACATACGAATTAGCAGGTTAACAAATGTCTAGAATTCTTATCTGACAGTTTTAAATTGGAACATTCTTAAAATATTAAGCTATTACTTTAGTTTTCTCTTTCTAGTGACTGAAGTAATAACGCCTAGTTAGTTGTGTAATATTTAACTAGTGTTTACAAGAAACTTTTATTTCAGAGGTCTAGACTAGTAGGAATAATGTAGTTAAAAACTCTAAAAGAGAAAACTGGTTATATTTTAAACATTAGGGAATGTTTAGCTTTATGTTATAATTTTATTATAGGACTTAGACTTTAAAAAATTTTTATTTTATATTGGAGCACAGTTGGTTAACAATGTTGTGATAGTTTCATGTGTACAGCAAAGGACTTGTACTACTGTATTTTAAAAAAAAAGCTGTTGCTCATAGGGTCATATTGGTACCATGTTGAATAGTTTCTTTTTTTTAATATAAATGTATTTATTTTAATTGGAGGCTAATTATTTTACAATATTGTAGTGGTTTTGCCATACATTGACATGAATCCGCCATGGGTTTACATGTGTTCCCCATCCTGAACCCCCCTCCTTCCCCATCCCATCCCTCTGGGTCATCCCAGTGCACCAGCTCTGAGCACCCTGTCTCATGCATTGAACCTGGACTGGCGATTCATTTCACATATGATAATATACATGTTTCAATGCCATTCTCCCAAATCATCCCACCCTTGCCTTCTCCCACAGAGTCCAAAAGACTGTTCTATACATCTGTGTCTCTTTTGCTGTCTTGCATATAGGGTTATTGTTACCATCTTTCTAAATTCCATATATATGTGTTAGTATACTGTATTGGTGTTTTTCTTTCTGGCTTACTTCACTCTGTGTGATAGGCTCCAGTTTCATCCACCTTGATAAAGAAGCACTCTCATGCTTTTTATGTACCTATCCTGGGCCTGGTACATTGGTTTTAGTTCAAAATAAGTGTTGCACCAAGGAGCCTGGATTTTATAATCCCAGCTCTAGCTTGTTAAACTGACTTGCTCAGGTCTAATCATTTATATCACTGGATTTCTGTTCCCTCATCTACAAAACAGGTAAAGCTTTAGACTGCTTATTTTTATAGGGTTATTAAGGTAATCCTTTAGACTGCTTGTCTTCGTAAGGTTATTAAGAGACTTAAACAAGGACAGGTAAGAAATCCCTTTGTAAACTGAACTCTATAATCAGGATATGAGATATTATTTTTAGTTTAGAAAAATTCAGAAATACTCAAGACCACTTTTTGCAGTAGGGGGAACACTGAATTTGGGGAAAAATAAACTGTCATGTATGGGAAAAGGAATATGTGCAGATAATCACAGCCCAGGATAATGTGCCAGGCAAAAATCTTTACTGATTTTGAAGTTCATAGGCAAGGAAGACATTGGTCTGTCTGGAGGAAAGGACACTGATGCTTTGGAAGATGATAGGCTTCCCTTGTGGCTCAGCTGGTAAAGAATCTGCCTGCAATGTGGGAGACCTAGGTTTGATCCCTGGGTTGGGAAGATCCCCTGGAGAAGGGAAAGGCTATCCGCTGCAGTATTCTGGCTTGGAGAATTCCATGGACTGTATAGTCCATGGGGTCGCAAAGAGTTGGACATGACTGAGCGACTTTCACACACCCACACTTGAGTAGAATCATGTACGAGTAGAAAAGAGAACACAGCAGAAAGTCTTGAAAGTTCAGTGTAATGCTGGGAAACTCGTTGAAGTACTGTTTAGAGAAACAGAGCCTGGAGAGTGCATCTGTCAATGCCATACAGTCCTATAGGCCGCGAGGAACCCTTCCAGGGATTTTAAGCAGGGGAGTATTGTTTTAAGATGAACCTTTGTGATCCTTCATCAGGGTGAAGGATAGATTTGATGAAATATTGGAGGCAGGGTGATCCATCCCAAGGCTATTATATTAACCTGGAGAGAAAATGATCAGGGGTTTAACCAAAGCCTCTTAATTTGAGGTTCACAAATTAGGTTTCTGAATAGAGTTCAGGAGGCAATGAATTTAGAAGGTGAAAAATAACTTTTTCTCTACTAATGTTTTCCTGAAAGTTAGCATAAACTTCAGCTATAAATGTACTGATATGAAACAAACTACAGTATTATTTGTACCACTTTTAACTTTTCGTGGATAGAAATCACAGGCATTTGCATATCACATTAAATTTTTGGAGGTGTCTTGAAATGTTACTTATACCACACATCATTGCTTTGAAACTATGGTAGATCTGCTGAACTATGTTCAGTTCAGTTCAGTCTCTCCATTGTGTCCAACTCTTTGAGACCCCGTGGACTGCAGCACGCCAGGCCTCCCTGTCCATTACCAGATCCCAGAGTTTACTCAAACTCATGTCCATTGAGTCGGTGATGCCATCCAACACATCTCATCCTCTGTCATCCCCTTCTCCTCCTGCCTTCAATCTTTCCCAGCATCAGGGTCTTTTCAAATGAGTCAGCTCTTTGCATCAGGTGGCCCAAGTATTGGGAGTTTCAGCTTCAGCATCAGTCCTTCCAATGAATATTCAGTCCTTTAGGATGGACTGGTTGGGTCTCCTTGCTGTCCAAGGGACTCTCAAGAGTCTTCTCCAACACCACAGTTCAAAAGTATCAATTCTTTAGTGCTCAGCTTTATTTATACTCCAACTCTCATATACATGACTACTGGAAAAACTGTAACTTTGACTAGATGGACCTTTGTTGGCAAAGTAATGTCTCTGCTTTTTAATTTGCTATCCAGGTTGGTCATCACCTTCTTCCAAGGAGCAAGCATCTTTTAATTTCACGGCTGCTGTCACCATCTGCAGTGATTTTGGAGCCCCCAGAAATAAAGTCTGTCACTGTATCCACTGTTTCCACTTATTATTTACTGAGTTGATTTAAAAAGCACATATAGTGTTATCAAATCACATTTTTTGTACTGTTTTGATAACTATATTTTAATACAATTGGTTTCCTTTAATCCCAGTGGTAATGAAAAGCAGCTGGTAGGTTGTGAGTGTGAGATTTGAAAGGAGGAAGACACTGGAGTGAGGGTGGAGTAGACATATTTCTGGGGTAGAAGCATTGGTTAGGCAAAGAATCAGATGTTGTTAGATCCACCGTAGATCATTGAGGTCATTTAGTCCATCGTCTCCCCAAATTTTCACACAAGAGATCGCTTAAATTGTTTTTCCGTTATGAATCCCATATTATAAAAATATTTTTCCTCAAAAATCTTTGTTAATGGTTTGCTGCCCCCCTCGCCTGATTTTTAACCAGGCGGGCAGCTTCTTGCTGTGACTCTTGGGACTTCCTCGGGACCTCAGCTCTGACACTCTTTACTCCTTATTTTGTCTCTTGTAGATTTGTTGTCTTCTACTTTATCCCAACCCTGCCGGCCTGGTCTCTGCCACTTCTTAGAAGCAGAACCTCCTGTTTCCTCGGGTTTGTTTTTTTTTTAAGCCTCCCCAGCAAGTTGGGAATTTCAAGACTGACTGATGCCTTTCAGCACCTTATTCTTTTGTCCCCAAACTCGGTCTTGAGCCTTATGGTCAAGTGGGAAGGTTGAGGCCTGGCGGGCTTGGGCTGCAGCAGGAAGGTGGTGGGCTCTGGTCTCTGGAGACCCTGGGAGTTGGGAGAGGAGAGCGAGGGTAGGGAGGCCAAGGTGGAGATGGGAAAATCTCTCACCTGTTCCGCGTTTGGCACTATCGTCTTAGACTGTTACCGTTTGCTAAATTGCAGGATGCAACTCTGCTGAAATAGTCTCCTTTTCCATTATCTTTGCAAAGGAGTGATTGAGGGCAAGAGGAGAAGGGGGCGACAGAGGATGAGATGGTTGGATGGCATCACCGCTTAGTGGACATGACTTTGAACGAACTCCGAGAGAGAGTGAAGGACAGTGAAGCCTACTGTGCCGCAGTCCATGGGGTCGCAGGGAGTGGGACATGACTTAGTGACTGAACAATAGCAAAGGAGCCAATTGAAATTTAGGCAGTTAGGATAGTTTTTTTTTGTTTCAGTATTTCCAGACCCTGCAGATGTGAGTTAAAAATGTGGAAGTGCTTAAAAAAAAATAAAACAGGAGGATAATGTTAATTATATGACTTTAGAAAAAGGAAAGTAAGGCTGGAATAAGTTGATTATGTTAAAGTATATGTCTAAAGACAGATGATCTTCCCTGGTGGCTCAGAAGGTAAAGAATTTGCCCTCAGAGCGGGAGACTTGGGTTCGATCCCTGGGTCAGGAAGATGCCGTAGAGAAGGGAATGGCAACCCATTCCAGTATTCTTGCCTGGAGAATTCCTTGGACAGAGGAGCCTGGTTAGCTATAGTCCATGGGATCGCAGAGAGTTGGATACGACTGAGCGACTAACACACACTCACTTTACTTGATATGTTGTACAAAAAACTTCAATAATTATTAGCTATTATTCTACTTTTATAATTGTTACTTCTGCTTAGAGCTATGCAGCTCATATTCCTGGAATATTATATTGTAGATTTTGGATTCAGAGTTTGATCCCCAGGTATTGATTCTCTCTCCTTTAACCACAAGAAAGATGAATTGAGAAAACAATTTATTATATTCGCAGTTGTGGGTGGAGGGAGATTAAAGACCTAGCTTTTTTTAAAAATCTCTAGCCTATTCATAAAAATAGCTGTTGAATATTCACTGAGTACAGAGTGAGGGGAAACCAAGCTTCAGCTTCAATAGTAAGTGGATAATGAGCTGCTGGTGATGTTTTAGAGGTCATTTTATGTCAAGTAAGGAGATAGAAGGTAAAATACTCCCAAATTGGCAAAATTTGTAAAAATGATTCTCACCTTAAGTGTTTTCCATGCTTTCCATTTTATTGCAACACATTTCATAATTGGAATCTGTGCAAATGAATGTTCATAAAGTATATTTCCTTGGTAACCATTGGCATGTTATTTTAACATGGGAAGAAAACCATTTCCTTAGAAGTTGTATTTTAGTTTTACTTACTCATATTAAAAAAATTATTAAATGGCCAATTTGGCTAGATTTTAAATACTAAAATTGTGATACTTTTTTTTTAACCATGTAAAGAATCTTAGATTTAGTACCTTTTAAGAGTAAGTATAAGGAGAAAGAGCTGAATGTGATATATGGTTTTTTAACTTAAAAATCAAAGCACAGTTAACATCGGTCTTTAGTCAGTTTTGCCTGTAAATTTTAGAAAAGTTAAGTTCTGTTATCTGATTTTTGTGGATTAAAGCTTAAAAGTTAATAATTTAAGACTTTTAAAGAATTTAAATAATACTGTGTCTCTCTGTTTTACTCAGGTAATAGGTTGGTAACTCCTTTTTCCAGGAGTGTGTTGTTGTGTGGGGGTTTTTTTGTGTTTATCACTTTATTGCTCATAGTTATATGCACTTAATACTTTCTATTTTAATGTGAATCCTATTAAGAAATCATATTGTGCTAATGCTTCATTTTTGAACTAAAACAATTACAGGTTTTGAATAATTGTCAATATATGATACATTTCTTGTTTCTTAGGATCTCTAATGAATGATTTGAAGTTATCTAGCTCTATACTGTTAACTAGGGATTTTCTTTGATATGCTTAATCTTTATTTTAATGAATCAGTGACTCACCTTTTTTATATAAAATGTCTATTTTGTTATAAGGCATTATTAATTAATCAAAGAATTGAAACATCCTTGTTTATAATAATTTAAAATTTTTAGCCAGGGAGGATGTGAAAATTGTGAGGCGCAGACAAAGTGTTCAAATAAACGTAGCAGTTTGTTTGTTGAGTCAGGCAGTGCCACGCTCTTAACTTCAATAACACCCCAGGACATTGCCCTGTGTTTATGGTGATGACCTTCACTAATTAAGGACAGGCAAAACAGAAATTTACATTATTTAGGAGTGCTGAAAAATGTTAAGTATTTTGTAAGCAGAAGTCTTGGCAGTAAAAGGTTTCTTTTGCTATTGGTTGAAATAAAACTAATTTTAATGCTTATCAGATAAGGGAATTGTTTCAAATACTTGAAGCTCTCTAAAGCCCCCTGCTTCTTGTGGATGAGAGATTAAGGGTGTATGGTCATGACTGTGATGCTGATAAGCCAGCTCTTACACAGACATGGTTGGGCCCATTTGCAAACTACTGCTCTGTCTCCTTTCTTTCTATTTGTATTAGATTAGTGACTTGATACATTTTCAGAGTCATTTCATTTACTTATTTGAGGTATAACTGCCAGTATCGGACTCTGCTGAATTCCACTGCTTCTGTAGTATGTGGTTGGGATGTTTTCATCACGAAGACCGTATCACTCATTCATTTCTGTCTCTCTCTCTTCACAATGTGCTTTCTTTTTTTAAAGAGGTATTATATGTGTTAAAAACATTTGTTTGCTTGGCTATTCTGGCTCTCAGTTTTGGCATTCGGGATCTAGTCCTTGACCTGGGATTGAACCCAGGCCCCCTGTAGAGGGAGCCCAGAGTCTTAGCCACTGGACCACCAGAGAAGTCCCCACAGTGTGCCTTCTAATCCCAATGTTGATAATGTATTTTTAAAGGTCATTAAGCAGTGTAGCTAAATGATTAAAAGTGAGGATTTTATGCTGAATGATGCGGCTTGGATTCTGACCTCATCAGCTTGACTGTGTGTGATCTTTGGTCAGATACTTTGCTGTCTAGACAAGCCCTCTCCTATGGGCTTGTCAGAAATTAAATCAGCTAGTGTTTATGTAATATGCTTAGTATGGGCCTGGTACAAAACAGTTATGTTTTTGTTTTAAATTATTGTCAGACTGCGTGACAACACCATTACTTGATTGTCCAGTTTCCTGGACTAGTTGGTAAAGTTGTTGAGAAAAGGAAGTAGGTGTGGTTGTTTTGTGTGTGTATCTGTCACTCTTCCTATCCTCATGCTTTGTATGCAGAGATGTCATTCTTGTATTATTTGTTTCAGTTGTTTGAGACCTTGAAGGCCCAGGAGCTAGTAATTTTTATAATTATGTTTAGGCACAAAATTAGGAGCCTTATGTGTAGGAGTGAGTCACTCACTTCTTGGATATGACCACTTTACTCAGAAGATGTGATGACTTTCTGCTTTTCTTCCCAACAATCGCCTAACTTTGTTATGGTTACTTTACTTCATTGTATAGGCAAAATTAGGTGCCACCATTTTATTTCCAAATTTGAGGATTTGCAAATGACGGAGAGAGAACCTTTATGTATCTTAACGGCCCACTGTGCTCAGTGACTATTTATTGACTGATTTATGTTTTTCCAAAGTGAAAAACAATTTGACTGTACCTGTGTAGAGAACATTTCATAGTAATTAGTTGCTTTGACCTTGAACAAAGGTTTCTGGGTTACTTTGTTTTCTGAAGGCTTGTTTTTTTAAATATCCATATCATCTGAAAGTTACACTTAGAATCAATTAAAAATCTTTTTTACTCCAAGCTTGTATCCTGAATGTTTTCTGATGTATGCTATTTATGTACTCTTTTCTAGGTATTTAGGGCTTTTTACCGGAGAAGGCGATGGCACCCTACTCCAGTACTCCTGCCTGGAAAATCCCATGGACGGAGGAGCCTGGTAGGCTGCAGTCCATGGGGTCGAGAAGAGTCGTACACGACTGAGCGACTTCCCTTTCACTTTTCACTTTCATGCGTTGGAGAAGGAAATGGCAACCCACTCCAGTGTTCTTGCCTGGAGAATCCCAGGGATCAGGGAGCCTGGTGGGCTGCCATCTGTGGGGTCGCACAGAGTCAGACATGACTGAAGTGACTTAGCAGCAGCAGGGCTTTTTACTCAGGTTGTTACTCCAATATGTGCTCCTGGTTTGCAAAGTAAACTTGTACAGCTTTAGAGCAGAAAATTGACTTGTTTCATTTATAGTGATAGAACTTTTTAAAAACATCCACTTACAGACTTTTAAAAATAACAGCCTTAAAATTCACATTGCTTGTAACTTATATTAAAGCTTGTACAGTTCTGTCATTTTTAGCATATGTACAGAGCTATCCACCTTTTACAATTAGTTTTAAATCACCCTAATCATTCCCCTTTTCAGGGGAACTCTTTGCAGAGTTCCAAAGAATAGCAAGAAGAGATAGGAAAGCCTTCCTCAGTGATCATTGCAAAGAAATAGAGGAAAACAACAGAATGGGAAGGACTAGAGATCTCTTCAAGAAAATTAGAGATACCAAGGGAACATTTCATGCAAAGATGGGCTCAATAAAGGACAGAAATGGTATGGACCTAACAGAAGCAGAAGATATTAAGAAAAGGTGGCAAGAACACACAGAAGAACTGTACAAAAAAGACCTTCACGACCCAGATATCACGATGGTGTGATCACTTATCTAGAGCCAGTCATCCTGGAATGTGAAGTCAAGTGGGCCTTAGAAAGCATCACTACGAACAAAGCTAGTGGAGGTGATGGAATTCCAGTTGAGCTATTCCAAATCCTGAAAGATGATGCTGTGAAAGTGCTGCACTCAACATGCCAGCAAATTTGGAAAACTCAGCAGTGGCCACAGGACTGGAAAAGGTCAGTTTTCATTCCAATCCCAAAGAAAGGCAATGCCAAAGAATGCTCAAACTACCGCACAATTGCACTCATCTCACATGCTAGGAAAGTAATTCTCAAAATTCTCCAAGCCAGGCTTCAGCAATATGTGAACCGTGAACTTCCTGATGTTCAAGCTGGTTTTAGAAAAGGCAGAGGAACCAGAGATCAAATTGCCAACATCCGCTGGATCATTGAAAAAACCAGAGAGTTCCAGAAAAACATCTATTTCTTCTTTATTGACTATGCCAAAGCCTTTGACTGTGTGGATCACAATAAACTGTGGAAAATACTGAAAGAGATGGGAATACCAGACCACCTGACCTGCCTCTTGAGAAATCTGTATGCAGGTCAGGAAGCAACAGTTAGAACTGGACATGGAACAACAGACTGGTTCCAAATAGGAAAAGGAGTCTGTCAAGGCTGTATATTGTCACCCTGCTTACTTAACTTATATGCAGAGTACATCATGAGAAACGCTGGGCTGGAAGAAGCACAAGCTGGAATCAAGATTGCCAGGAGAAATATCAATAACCTCAGATATGCAGATGATACCACCCTTATGGCAGAAAGTGAAGAGGAACTCAGAAGCCTCTTGATGAAAGTGAAAGTGGAGAGTGAAAAAGTTAGCTTAAAGCTCAACATTCAGAAAATGAAGATCATGGCATCCTGTCCTATCACTTCATGGGAAATAGGTGGGGAAACAGTAGAAACAGTGTCAGACTTTATTTTTTTGGGCTCCAAAATCACTGCAGATAGTGATTGCAGTCATGAAATTAAAAGACGCTTACTCCTTGGAAGGAAAGTTATGACCAACCTAGATAGCATATTCAAAATCAGAGACATTACTTTGCTAACAAAGGTCCGTCTAGTCAAGGCTATGGTTTTTCCAGTAGTCATGTATGGATGTGAGAGTTGGACTGTGAAGAAGGCTGAGTGCCGAAGAATTGATGCCTTTGAACGGTGGTGTTGGAGAAGACTCTTGAGAGTCCCTTGGACTGCAAGGAGATCCAACCAGTCCATTCTGACGGAGATCAGCCCTGGGATTTCTTTGGAAGGACTGATGCTAAAGCTGAAACTCCAGTACTTTGGCCACCTTGTGCGAAGAGTTGACTCATTGGAAAAGACTCTGATGCTGGGAGGGATTGGGGGCAGGAGGAGAAGGGGACGACAGAGGATGAGATGGTAGGATGGCATCACTCACTCAGTGGACGTGAGTCTGAGTGAACTCCGGGAGTTGGTGATGGACAGGGAGGCCTGGCTCGATTCATGGGGTCGCAAAGAGTTGGACACGACTGAGCGACTGAAGTGAACTGAATCATTCCCCAAAAATACTCCATACATCTACATAAATGGAATCATATAATATATGGTCTTTTTGACTGACTTTTTTGACTTAGCACAATGTTTTAACTATCTGTAGCATGCATCCATACTTAATTCATTTTTATTGCTGAATACAATTCTATTGTATGGATAGACAGCATTTTATTTAATCCATTCATCAGTTAATGGACATTTGGATTGTTTCTGCTTTTGGGACATTCTGAATAATGCTGCTGTAAACATAAAACATGTACAAGTTTTTGTGTGGAATTATGTTTTCATTTCTCTTGAGATTTTTTTTTTTAATGAACTAAGGTCTAAAGAAAAAGAAGTTGCGGACTACTTTTAGAAAAATCTTTTGTAGATATTTGAAAATCCTGTCTATCTCTTTTATTACCAAGTATTAGGTTTTGCTAGGTTTCCTGTACTGCTGCAACTGCTAAGTCGCCTCAGTCGTGTCCGACTCTGTGAGACCCCATAGACGGCAGCCCACCAGGCTTCCCCGTCCCTGGGATTCTCCAGGCAAGAATACTGGAGTGGGTTGCCATTTCCTTCTCCAATGCAGGAAAGTGAAAAGTGAAAGTGAAGTCGCTCAGTGGTGTTTGACTCTTAGCAACCCCATGGACTGCGGCCCACCAGACTCCTCCATCCAATGGGATTTTCCAGGCAAGAGTACTAGAGTGGGGTGCCATTGCCTTCTCCGTCGCTGCACTAACAACTAACTTTAAAATCTCAGTAGTTCACAGCAGTATGGGTTTGTTTCTTGTTCAGGTTATGGAGAAGGCAATGGCACCCCACTCCAGTACTCTTGCCTGGAAAATCCCATGGATGGAGGAGCCTGGTGGACTGCAGTCCATGGGGTCGCTAAGAGTCAAACACCACTGAGCGACTTCACTTTCACTTTCATGCATTGGAGAAGGAAACGGCAACCCACTCCAGTGTTCTTGCCTGGAGAATCCCAGGGATCGGGGAGCCTGGTGGGAGGCCGTCTATGGCGTCGCACAGAGTCAGACATGACTGAAGCGACTTAGCAGCAGCAGCAGCAGCAGCAGCAGCAGGTTATGTTAGTTGCACCTGGTTGGGGATCTTCTTCCGTCATCGTCTCATTTCCAGGATTCAGGCTGAAGGAATAAACTCTTCTTTGGGACATGCTTTTCTTCTGACTAAAGGAAAAAGAAACAGAACTGGTAGAAACATGCAGTAAAAGCATTTGCTCAGACTTGGCATACATTTCATTTCCACTCACGTTATATTGGCTTAGTTGGGCGAGTCATATGGCAAACGTGAAAATCAATCAGGGAAGTATAACCCAACTGTTGTAGGCAATGCAAGTCATATGGCACTGGGTGGGGATAAAAAGCCATCTTGCATGGAAGGAGGCACAGATGATTTGAAACAGAAATTCAGGTCGTCGCAACTCAGAAGGAAATAATGAAACATATGGAGGAGAGATGAGAAAAATGGAGGTGAAGCTGGTGTAGCCCTATGTCTTTTCAATTCAAGGAAATATCTCAGGACTTCACAAATAAAGAGACGTTTTAGCACTAAGGTCAGGGGATGGCCAGCTTCAAGCAATAGTATGTGAAAGTGAGCCAGAGACCCTTGCAAGTGGATGAGAGTAGGGTTGAAGCAGAGATCCCATCATGAGTGTTACAGAATAAATTACTAGAAGGTAACAGAAGATTCCTTCTTCTGTGTAGTCTTTTGGCCAGTCCCATCCCCTCATGACAGCCCCTTATAAAGGTCCAAATTTGTTGAAGAAATTAGGTTGTTTATCCTGTACAGTTTCCCTCAGTCTTGATTTGACTAGTTGCATACCTGTGATATCATTTAACTTGTTCCTGTGCCCCTGCATTTCCTACAGACCGGTGGTTCGATTTAGAGGTTTGAGTTTTTTGGCTTGGCTACCTCATAAATTGTGTTGCATATTTCCATTAAGGGGCGCATAATGTCTGTTGGTGGCCATTGATGGCTATTGTATAGATTTGTTAATTCATTAGGAATTGCAAAATGGTGATACTCTTTTTTTAATTAAATCTTTCTCATATTTAATGATTAAAATATTTTTGAGTAGAGAAATTTTCCTTGTCAACTATTTGTTACCCCAAAATGAAGTTAAAAAAGGAAGGATAAAATGTTCAATTTTTTTCCCCTTGTTTATCAGTTTTCAAGCTAATGAGTTGGTTCCTTAGGATCCTTCAATGATGATGAGTAAGTTAATTTTAGTATCCTTTGATGAATTTGTGGATTTACAAATATTTAATGTTTTAGCTCATTGCTCTCTACCAGATCCTCAGATTGGCTGGTGAAAGACTCTTCAAGTTGGCTCTTAGGTTTTCTTGACATGACCTTAGTTGTCCTTGATTGCTTCTTTGCTTTTTGGAATGATAAGATACTCCAGAATCATGTAAATGTCCTGATCCAGACCTGGAATCAGGCATTTGTTTGAAGAAACTTGGTATTTGGAGACTACAGTCTGAGTGCTTGGTACTCACTGCTACTTGGTTTTTTAGTGAACAGTTCCAGGAAATGAGTTTCTGTTTTTGTTCTTTAATACCTAGGCATTTAGATAAACAGATATAAAACATAGTCCCTGCTTTGTAAATAATTAAAGCATGGTGTTCAGTTCAGTTGCTCAATTGTGTCTGACTCTTTGCGTCCCCATGGACTGCAGGACACCAGGCCTCCCTGTCCATCACCAACTCCCGGAGTTTACTCAAACTCATGTCCATTGAGTTGGTGATGCCATCCAACCATCTCATCCTCTGTCATCCCCTTCTCCTGCCTTCGTTCTTTCCCAGCATCAGGGTCTTTTCCAGTGAGTCAGTTCTTCGCATAAAGTGGCCAAAGTATTGGTGTTTCAGCTTCAACATCAGTCCTTTCAATGAATAGTCAGGACTGATTTCCTTTAGGATGTTATAAGTACTAAAATATGTTGGGCTTTTAGTATAAAAGTTCATAGGAGGTCACTTCACATAGAAGGAAGATGGGTCTCTAGGAAATCTTCCTCAGGGCGATGACATTTGATCTCTGCTTTGAGGAATAAAGTAAAGTGAAGGTATTATACTTTTGGAAACTGTTTAGAATATATATGTGGTATGCCTTTATCTTTACACCAGTATGAGCCTCTGTTTCTTCATCTATAAATTTATAACACATCAGTATATATTTTGCTTCTTAAGATTTTCTCTGTCAATAACATTACTACAGGAAGCATTAGTGTGTGTTTACTCTTGTGCGTTTGACCATGTATTTTAATAGGACAAAATTCCTAGAAGGGAAATGGCCATGTTTAAGAATGTGTGTATGTTAGTCTTTCAGTCATGTCCGACTCATCTCCAGACTCACGGACTGTAGCTTGCCAGGCTCCTCTGACTGTGGAGTTTTCCAGGCAAGAAATACTGGAGTGGGTAGCCATTCCCTCTCCTGGGGATCTTTCTGACTCAGGGATCAAATCTGTATCTCCTGTATTGCAGGCAGATTCTTTACCATCTGAGCCACCAGGGAAGCCCTGTGTTTAAGAGTGCTGTTGCTGCTGAGTCACTTCAGTCGTGTCCGACTCTGTACGACCCCATAGATCAGCCCACCAGGCTCCCCCATCCCTGGAATTCTCCAGGCAAGAGTACTGGAGTGGGTTGCCATTTCCTTCTCCAGTGTTTAAGAGTAGATATATGTTAAACGTTGTTGTAGGTACTGCCAAATTGTCATCAGAAAAGTTGATAGCAATTCACAGCTTTTACCAGTGGTAGGCTAGTGACAGTTTCTTCACACCCACAATAGTGTGTCTTTTAAAACTAAATTATTTTAATTTATTTTAGTATCATTGTGTTGATTCTTGCCCAGAATATCAGGAAGTTAATCTAAATACGTTTCCTTCTCCAGGGGATCTTCCCGACCCAGGAATCAAACCCGGGTCTCCCGCATTGCAGGCAGACACTTTACTGTCTGAGCCGCCAGGGAAGCCCAATCTAAATACGTTTACCTCTTGAAAGTATGGAGTTAAAATGTGACATTTAAAATTTAATACATTTTCCCTTTTGGAACCTAGAAATTTATTTTATAATGGAGCTTTGTAGTTCTTTACTTTGGATTAGTAATTATCTGTATTTTGAAAAGTAATCGAAAGTCAGACTACCAAGAAATCATATACCCTGCTTCTGATCACTTGCAGAAAGAAAAAACTTTCTGATGTCACATTTCTCTCTCTTTTCTTTTTTTGAAATGTGATTTGGAAATGTGGGTTAGAAAAAGAACATTTCTAAAGTAGTTTGGGAGATTTCTAATTCTATCAGACTTTTTCTACTCTTGTTTAACATTATTACCTCCATTTATGGTAGCCACTTGTGTGATCCATGAAAATGTGATTGTTCACTCCTTCAGACCCCATCGGAGAAGGCAATGGCACCCCACTCCAGTACTCCTGCCTGGAAAATCCCGTGGATGGAGGAGCCTGGAAGGCTGCAGTCCATGGGGTCGCTGAGGGTCGGACACGACTGAGCGACTTCACTTTCACTTTTCACTTTCATGCATTGGAGAAGGAAATGGCAACCCACTCCAGTGTTCTTGCCTGGAGAATCCCAGGGATGGGGGAGCCTGGTGGCTCCCTGGTGGGCTGCCATCTATGGGGTCACATAGAGTCGGACATGACTGAAGTGACTTAGCAGTCAGACCCCATGGACTGCAGCGCCTCAGGCTTCCCTGTCCTTCTTATCTCCCAGTTCAGTTCTGTTCAGTTTCTCAGTCGAGTTCGACTCTTTGCGACCCCATGAACTGCAGCACACCAGGCCTCCTTGTCCATCACCAACTCCTGGAGTTTACCCCAACTCATGTCCATTGAGTCGGTGATGCCATCCAACCATCTCATCCTCTGTTGTCCCCTTCTCCTCCTGTCCTCAATCTTTCCCAACATCGGGGTCTTTTCAAATGAGTCAGCTCTTCACATCAGGTGGCCAAAATATTTGGAGTTTCAGCTTCAACATCAGTCTTTCCAGTGAACACCCAGGACTGATCTCCTTTAGGATGGACTGGTTACAGAGATTGCTCAAATTCATGTCCATTGAGTCAGTATGCTATCTAACCATCTCATCCTCTGCCACCCTCTTCTTTTGCCTTCAGTTTTTCTCAGCATCATGGTCTTTTCCAATGGGTGACCTCTTCGCATCAGGTGGCCAAAGTATTGATCGATAAACCACAAATCAATTTATGTGTGAAGGCAGAACATTTATGCTTTTTCCTTTTAGGTACTGTTGAATGTATTATTTTAATTTAAATAATTTGTACTTTCTGAAATTATGTTTTGTTCTTTTCTACTTAAAAACAGTCTGTGAGTCTTACATAGATATCAGTCTAGATTTTAATATTATTTAAATTTTCCTATTATAAATGTATAATTTTCTCAGGTTACCATACTCAGTGAACTTTCTTAAATTATCAATGGTGTTAACAAAAGAAGATAAGGAAAAGAATAAGTAAAGAAAAGAAAGAGAAATTCAAAGAGAAATCCATACAATTTTAATTCATGGTCCCTTTTTCCTCCTTTAAATAAGAAAGCTAATACTTTTATCTGACACTGCTCTCGAAGATGCAGCTGTTTTCTAGACTTACATTTTAGTTAGAATCACACAGTTTTAAAGTGAAGATTTTAATATTAGGGTTATTTGGGCAGTACTGTGGTGAGTTACTTGTCTGAGTTATTTTTAATTATTTAGGTCCTCCCACCCCCGGATTAATCACTTCGAGCTTGGTGTATAAAAGTGTAATTTGTTTTGCTTTTTCTTACATTTTAAATGCTTATTTTTATTTACTAATTAGTGTTAAAAATGATCTTTTAACTTGTTGTTGTAGATGAAAACCTCCCTTCTTGATTAACGTCATCAGACTTGGTATTAGAAGCAACCTTTTTATTTGGAAATTAAGCTTGCCTTTCAAAGAAAAAGTAATGATTACTTCACGTATTTTAAAAATCAAATCTCTATTAGGGCAAGGAATTTATGCTAAGTTGGATTTTTTTTTTTTCTTTTTTAGTTTAGAATGAATTCTCTTTTGTGGTGACAAATAGCTGTTTCTGAAGTTGGCAAGAAAACTTCCTCTGGGGACTCTCAAAGGGAGTGTTGTGGCAGCTCTCTGATTCAGCTGCTTAGAAAGCTCTCCGAAAGTTGCCTTATTTGTCTGGAAAGAGTCTGGAGCCCAGACCTGTTTTTCCCACCGAGGAGGATTGCAGCTCTAAGCTGCTGTGGAAAACAACTGTGGAAGATTCTGTGATGATAGTGTGAAATACAGCAATACCAAGGCATCAATTTAAATTGTGTACTGCAAAGCAAATTTTCAGACCCAGTTTAAAAAAAAAGCGGAGGGGAGGGGAGGGAGGGAAGCCTTTCCAGTATGGATAGGCTTTGCTGCTAAGTCGCTTCAGTCTTGTCCGATTCTGCGACCCCATAGAGGGCAGCCCACCAGGCTCCCGTGTCCCTGGGATTCTCCAGGCAAGAACACTGGAGTGGGTTGCCATTTCCTTCTCCAATGCATGAAAGTGAAAAGTGAAGTCGCTCACTTGTGTCCGACTCTTAGCAACCCCATGGACTGCAGCCCACCAGGCTCCTCCGTCAATGGGATTTTCTAGGCAAGAATACTGGAGTGGGGTGCCATTGCCTTCTTTGGCAGTATTTATATTGGTATCCAGGTGGTGCTAGTGGTAAAGAACCCGCCTGCCAGTATAGGAGATATAAGAGATGAAGGTTTGGGAAGAGATGCTTGGGTTGGGAAGACCCCCTGGAGGAGGACATGGCAACCCACTCCAGGATTCTTGCCTGGAGAATCCCATGGACATGGGAACCTGGCAGGCTACAGTCCATGGGGCCACAAAGAGTCAGACACGACTGAAGTGACTTAGCACACACACATATTGATATCCACCTTCCTCAGAGACCTAGAAAAAGAAAAGGAAACAAGGGAGCCTCTCCTTTTCTTACTAGACAGTCCACAACCAAGTTGAGTACAATGTGAGAGTCACTATACAAGAAAAGGGAGGGTCAAGAGTATTGGTACAGATTCCTTCTTATTAAAAAATGAAGTTTCAGGTCTTTGTATAATGTGTTAAGTGAATACTAATTATCTCATATTAAAAGATTACATATAAATATTGAAGTGCAGTATGAAACTATTTTGAATCAGATTAAGTGAAATGGAGGAAAGAGTCATTAATTAAAAATAGTTGTAGAACTTCTGGTGGTCCAGTGGTTAAGACTTCCCACTTCAAATGCAGGGGACAGGGACACGGGTTTGATCCCTGATGGGGGAACTAAGATCCCGCATGCTGTGTGGTCTGACCTACCCCCCCCCCCCAAAGAAGTGACTGAACTATTAAAAGAAAAATTTGGGGGAAAAGAGGAGCAGTAATAGTAAAACAGATGAGAAAGGTAATAGAAAAAATGGACATGGAGAAGTTAAGGAAAGGAGTAATTCCAACTTTCTCTACCTAGGGACTCAGTTCCCTGCTAACACATCCACCCTCAGCTCTCACCACTTCATTTCCTCTCTGTCCCCAAATACCCCAGTGCCATTAGTGTTCTGAGCTTCAGTCATACTGCACTGAATTTCTCTCACGTTTTCAAATGTGACAAGTTCTCCCAAGCTTTCCATTTTTTATATTTACTTGAAGCCACTGGTACTATTTGGCTTCACAAGTGAGTCAGTGGTAAAGAATTCGCCTTCCAGTGCAGCAGACACAAGTTCCATTCCTGGGTTGGGAAAATCCTCTGGAGAAGGAAATGGCAACCTGCTGCAGTACTCTTGCCTGGAAAATTCCATGGACAGAGGAGCCTGGCAAGCTACAGTCCATGGGGCCACAGAGAGTCAGACATGTTGGAGCGCGTGCGTGCACACACACACACACACAGGACTTAATACTCTGTTGAATAGAAGTGGTGAGAGGGTATCTTTGTCTTATTGCAGATTTTGGTGGGAAGGCTTTCAGCTTCTTACTGTTGAGTATTATGTTGACTGTGGGTTTGTCGTGAATAGCTTTTATTATGTTGAGACATGTTCCTTCTACACCCACTTTGGTAAGAGTTTTTCTCATGAATGGATGTTGAATTTATCAACTGCTTTTTCTACATCTATTGTGATGATCAAGTGGCTTTTATCTTTTCTTTTGTTGATGTGGTGTATCACATTAATTAATTTGTGTATGTTGAATCAGCCTTGTGACCCTGGAATGAATCCAGCTTGGTCACGGTATCTAATCTTTTTTATGTGTTGTTGGGTTTGGTGTGCTAATATTTTGTTGAAGATTTTTGCATCTATATTCATCAAAGATATTGGCCTGTAATTTTCTTATTTGATAGTGTCTTTGGTTTTCATTTGAAGGTGATGGAGGCTTCCTAGAATGCCTTTGGTGGCTTCATAGAATGTGTTCTCTCTTCAATCGTTAGAAAGAGTTTGGAAAGTATCAGTATAAGTTCTTTGTATATATTGTAGAATTCCTCTGGGAAGCATTTTAAACTGTTCCAGAAACACTCACTCACTCTGGCGTTCTAGAGGGAGTTAATTATACTGCTTGATAACACTTGCCGTGTTATGCTTATTACATGTATCATGTACATTTCTGCTTTTCTTTTTAGTTACGTGAGGTATAGATACCCTGTGATTTGGAATCACAGGATGATTTTTAACTGTCAGAGGGTAATTGTAGGGAAGCAGCTTTTCTCACCTATGACTTTCTCTATTGCTTGAGTGCATTTTAAAAAGCAGAGACATTTCTTTGCTGACAAAGGTCTGTATAGTCAAGCTATGGTTTTTCCAGTTGTCACGTATGGATGTGAAAGTTGGACCGTAAAGAAAGCTGAGCACCAAAGAATTGATGCTTTTGAACTGTGGTGTTGGAGAAGACTCTTGACAGTCCCTTGGACTGCGAGGAGATCCAACCAGTCCATCCTAAAGATCAGTCCTAAATATTCATTGGTAAGACTGGTGCTGAAGCTGAGACTCCAATACTTTGGCCACCTGATATGAAGAATTGACTGATTAGAAAGACCCTGATGCTGGGAAAGATTGAGGGCTGGAGGAGAAGGGGATGACAGAGGATGAGATGGTTGGATGGCATCACTGACTTGATAGACACGAGTTTGAGCAAGCTCTGGGAGATTGTGATGGATAGGGAAGCCTGGCGTGCTACAGTCCATGGGGTTGCAGAGAGTAGGACATGACTGAGCGACTGAACTGATTTTTTTTATTATGTTGCCTTTATAATTAATTCTTCAATCTACAGTATACCTAGAGTATTCATGTGGATTCTGTATGTACTGTCTGCCTTTTGTAGCCACAGGTTCTGCATCCATGGATTCAACCAACCTAGGATCAAAAATACTCAGGAAAAAAAATTCCAGAAAGTTCCCCAAAGCAAAATTTGAATATGCTTCAGTGGCAACTGTTTTTATAGCATTTGCATTGTATTAGGCGTTATAAGTAATCTAGACATGACTTAAAGTATATTCGAGGATGCATATAGGTTATATTCAAATATGATGACACTTTCTATGAGGGATTTGACTTGAGTATTTTTGGAGTTTGGTATCTGTGGGGTTCTGGAATCAGTCCTCTATGGAAAAAGGGGTGGCTGTATACCCATGCTTTATACCAAAGATAGGCAGAAAGTTCTGAAGAAGTCTTTAGGGGAGTGAGGAGGAATGTCGTTCTGAATTTTAAAAAAATTCTAAGGCACCTTTCCTGCAAAGTTTTACTTCGGTTTTCCTGTTGTTCCCTGCACTGCTGTCATTGTTCAAATCGTCAGTTTGTGAAAGTGGCCTTGTTTTTGTTAAAATTACTCCGTACATTTTTTCAGTGTTAATAGTTCACAGTACTTCAGAAAACTGTTAGCATTCAGGAGTGGGTCCACAGAATTCTGAATGTACTAGCACTATGTTTATTTCTATAGAATTGAGCAAGATAACACAACTTAGAAGTTAGTGCGAAAGACAAAAAGAAATTGATAATAAAAATAGATAGCATAGCTTTGGAAGGTGCTAGATCACCAGTTCATTTTCTGAGAAATTGTTAATGGAAAGAATCAAGAATTTATATTGTTTTTCCTGTGTAAACTGAGTTTCATGGTAACCACATAGTTATTTAAGGAAACTCCTTATTAGAATTCCAGATAATAAATGCAAATGGAATAAAATGATAGTATTAGCATATCACCTTTGGACAA
This sequence comes from Bos indicus x Bos taurus, assembly GCF_003369695.1. Classification (NCBI taxonomy): domain Eukaryota; kingdom Metazoa; phylum Chordata; class Mammalia; order Artiodactyla; family Bovidae; genus Bos; species Bos indicus x Bos taurus. The sequence continues at coordinate 19,543,830 of NC_040103.1, read as the reverse complement.
CCCCTAAATAAATAATGGAGAATGGTCACTGGGTAAATGAGGCTGGCAACACTTGAGTATAATAATCAATTTGAATATCACTTTATAGGTGGGACAACCAGATTTTATGTGTGTGCTAATGTGATATATTAGGCAAGTGCATGTATCACCTATAGTGTTCTTGCCAAATATTTGAAAATGAATCACGTCTCTAGATATCACCACAGTTTACAGGAAATATGGGGAAATGGCTGCTGCTGCTGCTAGGTCGCTTCAGTCGCGTCCGACTCTGTGTTACCCCATAGATGGCAGCCCACCAGGCTCCCCCATCCTGAAGAACACTAGAGGCAAGAACATTGGAGTGGGTTGCCATTTCCTCCTCCAATGCATGAAAGTGAAAAGTGAAAGTGAAGTCGCTCAGTCGTGTCTGATTCTTCTCGACCCCATGGACTGCAGCCCACCAGGCTCCTCCATCCATGGGATTTTCCAGGCAAGAGTACTGGAGTGGGGCGCCATTGCCTGCTCCGTGGGGAAATGGAGGAATACTTTAATGCCATAAGGAAATAGTCACCTAAGTTTAGAATATGAGAAATTCTACAGGACAAATGTCTTGTTACAGATTAAATGAGATTTGAAGAAATGTATCAGTCAGTTACAGTGTGTGGTTCTTGTTTCTTTCCTGGTTTAGACAAACAAGTAGTTAGCAAAAGTTCCACTTGAAAGAGGATTGAAATTTGAACCTGAACTATGTATTAGATAATACTGAGAAATTATTGCTAATTTTGTCAGATGAGTTAATGGAAATATAGTGTCAGACTTTAAAGAAAAGTCTTTAACTGATGGTGATATATTCTTTACTATGTATAAGTGAAAAGATACGGTATCTGCGATTTGCTCTAAAGTCCTCCAAGCCCCTCCACCCCCAAAGAAAAAGAAATGGGAGGAAAGAGATATGCAGTATTGTTAACTTGCATGACCATTCATTCTACAGTTATCTCCTTACTTATATGTCTGGAAATTTTCAGAACCAAAGGTTGAAAAGAATTAACCTAAAATTTGTGTAGCATAAAGATTTCTAGCAGCCAACATAGAAAACTAGGTCAGTAACATAATTAATAGCACCTCTTAGAGAAGGAAATTGCAACCCACTCCAGTATTCTTGTCTGGAGAATCCCATGGACAGAGGAGCCTGGCAGGCTACAGTCCATGGGGTCACAAGAATCTGATACTACTTAGCAACTAAACCACCACCACCATACAGTAAAAAGGGCTTCCCTGGTGGCTCAGTTGGTAAAGAATCTGCCTGCAGTGTAGGAGACTCAGGTTCAATCCCTCGGTCAGGAAGATCTCCTGGAAAAGGAAATGGCAGCCCACTCCAGTATTCTTGCCTGGGAATTCCCACGGACAAGGCAGCCTGGCAGGCTACTGTCCATGAGGTCATAAGGAGTCAGACACGACTTAGTGACCAAACCACCGCCACCATACAGTAAAAACAAAGCAACTGCTGGGAAAAAGCACAACTCTTCCTAATATTTATTAAGAACACAAATTTTTCCTTGACAGTGTTCTTCAGGACACTATGTAATGTAGTGTGAAAAGCATTTTAAACCACATCACTTCAAGAAATGAAATCAGTTTTTTATAGCATTCCACAAAATGGCCAGTGGAATCCCATCCATGATTAATTCCAGTGAAATCAGCTTTATGGGGAGCCAATATGATAAATTCTAAGAACCTCACTCCCCAGTAGAATTCATTAGAGATCTTCCCATCTTGATCCTTCCTCCCCTCCATTTCTGTAATGACTTCTTCCTCTAACCTTCTGTTGCAGATTGGTTAGTATAACAGATAAAAGAGAAATTTCCTTATAGCTGTTACTGTTGGCCAAAAGAATTTGACTGAATTCTGTTTTCTATGGTTTGTTTCCAAAATAAGTATTTCTTAAAATGTCAAAATGTCTTAAATGTTTAAAATACCATAGTCATCTATTTCCTTAGAGATTTTGATAATAACCCCCATCTCCCAAGTTTTAGAGTAACTAATGGATTATATGAAGCATCTGCAGGTAGTTCTCCATAAAAACGCTGTTTTGTGTGAAAGCTTCCCCAAGTATTGAGCAGCAGTGAATTGAGATTTTATTTGCTGACAACTCACTGAAATATAGATCCTCTGTGTTACGGATTAAATCTGAACCATTGTGCAGTGAAGCTTGTGTTAAGGTTCACATTCTTTTGTGAAAATTGATGCTTAACAAGAATAGGACATTTCCTCTAGTTCAAGATGAGCCATGGTTAAAGCCAAGATTCTTCAGAAAAGAATTTTAATTACTGGATTGCTTTTCTGTTAGTGTGTGTTGCTTGCTCAGTAGTGTCTAACTCTCTTAATTCCATGGACTGTAGCCTTTTGGACTCTGTCCATGGAATTCTCCAGGCAAGAAAACTGGTGTGGGTAGCTATTCCCTTCTCCAGGGGATCTTCCAGACCCAGGGATTGAACCTGGGTCTCCAGAGAAGCCCACTTTTCTATTGCTGTATAATAAATTGCCACAGCTGCTTAAAATGACAGATACATTATCACCAGTTTCCATGATCAGGAGTCTGGATAAAGTTTAAGCCAAGTTCTCTGCTCAGGGACTGACGAGGCTGCAAATCAGAAGGGTTGACTTGGGCTAAGATATCATTGAGGCTCTGGATGTTCTTCCAAGTCCACGTGTTCATTGGCTGAATTCATTTCCTTCCACCTGTAGAACACAGGTCTGGACCCTCTTTTAAAGGGCTTACCTTATCAGGTAGGCCAACCTGGGAAAAATCTCTCTTTTGATTAAAGCCACCAATTAGGGACCTTAATTACATCTGCAAAGTATTTTCACCTTTGCCATTTACAACAACATAATTGTGGGAGTGATATTCCGTCACCTTTGCTATATTTCATTGGTTAAAAATAAGTTGCGAGTTCTACCCACACTCAGGGGAGAGATGATTGTACACGAACATGAGTCATTGAGGGTCATAGTAGAATTTTGCCTACCAGTATTACACTGTCACCTACAATAAAAAATTTAAGAAGCTTATTTACTATTACGCAGACAATATGAATAGAGCTTGAAGCACAACAGTATAGTCACCCATAATCCTGCCAGCCAATGAGTCAACATGTTTCCCTTTGGCTGTGTGCAGACATTAATTTTATAAGGAACTTATAGAGCAGAGAAATAATTTTCTCTTGCTTTCCATTTAGGAAAAATATTTATTATTTACATAATATTTATTATCTGCCACTTTTAAAGAATGGAATTGTCTTAGGTGACTGTAGTACTGATTGTCTCAGGTTAATCAAGGTACAATTCACAAACAGTGAAAAATCATTGTTCTCTGTGTATAGTTCTAAGAATTTTGGTAAGCACTTGTATATGTGTAACCACCATCACAATAAAGATGAAAAATGTTATCTTGTGCCATTAATAAGACCAGCCTTCCCCCCACATCCTAGACCTTGACAATTACTGGTCTGTTTCCTGTCCCTGTAGTTTTGCATTTTCAAGAACGTTGTATAAATGGACTCCTACACTTCAGAGCCTTTTGGGTTTGGTTGTTTTCCATAAGTATAATGCATCTGAGGTTGTATAGTAAAGGAATAGCATTCCTGAGGCATAATAAAAATACATGTTTTGTCTTTGTCCCTGGTTCCTGGTCTAGAATTCCTAAAAACTCCTGAAATGAACATATTCATAATACGCTTTTTTTAACCATGCCTGACTTTATGCACTCTTGGGCCCCTGATAGCTTCAGGTTGGGGGCTGGTTGTCAGAGTAACCAACAATGTGATTAGAGGTTAGAACTTTGACTTCATCCTTGGACCTCCAAGGATTGGGGAGAGGGTTTGGAGTTTGAGTTCAGTTATGAGTGGCCCATGATTTCATGAATCACTTCTACTAGTTAATAGTAGAGCCTACATAAAGACCTTTAAACTGTGCGGTTCAGAGGGCATCAGATTTGAGAAACCTGTTCACTTGCTAATAGGGCAGCACACTCAGACTGTGGGGACGGAAGCTCCTGTGCTCAGGACCCGCTGGACCTTGTCCTCTGTGCCTTTTTACCTGACTAATTGCTTGTATCCTTTATAATAAACTGTTAAGTAAGTATTGTTTTCTCTGCAATTTTGTGGCCCCTTCTAACAATTTAATGCACCTGAATGGGGGTAGAGTTTATGGGAGCCCCCTTGACCTTGTAGCCAAGCTGAACAGAAATATGGGTAACCTGGGGACCCAAAACTTGGAACTGGCATTTGAAGTGAGGGCTGTCTTGGGAGACTGAGCCGCAAAGCCTGGGGGAGTCTAATGCTGACTTGAGTAGTTAATGTCAGAACTGAAATGAATTCTAGGACACCTAATTGGTATCTGGGGAGTTGGAGAATTAGTTGGTGTGAGGAAAAAAACTTACAGATTTGATGTCAGAAGTATTTTGAGTAAAAATAGCTCACTTGTACCCAAAGCTGCCTAGGGGTTGACCTTGGCCAGCTCCTGGGAGGTAACCTTTAAGCCCTGGAATGTCTGCTTAATAAGGGTGTCTTTGTTTACTGGGGGGCCTTTGACCACCGTAGGTTGCTTATCCTGACAGTGTGGCTGTGTGTGGTATCAGCTTGACCTGTAGAGGAGCTGGAGACTAAAGTTAGCCATGCAGATAGTTAGCCCTACCTATGTGTCAGACCTCAGATAAAAATGCTAGACATTGAACCTCAGGTGAACTTACCTGATTGCTTGTATTCATACATATTATTATAAGCTCTTGGGAGAAATAAGCGCTGTGAACCCAACTCCACTGGGTGGGGACAGCTGAAAGCTTGGTGTCTCCTGGACTCTGCCTTATGCCCCTCTTGGCTTTAATGATTTTAATTTGTATCCGTTTGCTGTATTAAACTATGACCCTGAGTTAAATGTCTTGTTTGAGTTTTGTAACTCTCAGTTCAGTTCAGATCAGTTGCTCGGTCACATCCAACTCTTTACGACCCCATGGACTACAGCACGCCAGGCCTCCCTGTCCATCACCGACTCCCAGAGTTTACTCAAACTCATCTCCATTGAGTCGGTGATACCATCGAACCATCTCATCCTCTGTCGTCCCCTTCTCCTCCCGCTTCATTCTTGCCCAGCATCAGGGTCTTTTCCAGTGAGTCAGTTCTTCTCATCAGGTGGCCAATGTATTGGCGTTTCAGCTTTAGCATCAGTCCTTCCAATGAATATTCAGGACTGATTTCCTTTAGGATGGACTGGTTGGATTTCCTTGCAGTCCAAGGGACTCTCAAGAGTCTTCTCCAACACCACAGTTCAAAAGCATCAATTCTTCAGCACTCAGCTTTCTTTATAGTCCAACTCTAATATTCATACATGACCACTGGAAAAAACATAGCTTTCACCAGACGGACCTTTGTTGGCAAAGTAATGTCTCTGCTTTTTAATATTCTGTCTACGTAGGTTGGTCATAACTTTTCTTCCAAGGACCAAGTGTCTTTTAATTTCATGGCTGCAGTCACCATCTGCAGTGATTTTGGAGCCCCCCAAAATAGTCTGTCACTATTTCCACTGTTTCCCCATCTATTTGCCATGAAGTGATGGGACCAGATGCCACGATCTTAATTTTCTGAATGTTGAGGTTAAGCCAGCTTTTTTTCACTCTCCTTTTTCACTTTCATCAAGAGGCTTTTTAGTTCTTCTTTGCTTTCTGCCATAACAGTGGTGTCATCTGCATATCTGAGATTATTCATATCTCTCCCAGCAACCTTGATTCCAGCTTGTGCTTCATCCAGTCCAGCATTTCTCATGATGTACTCTGCATATAAGTTAAATAAGCAGGGTGACAATATATAGCCTTGATGTATTCCTTTCCTGATTTAGAACCAGACTGTTCCATGTCTACTCCTGACTGTTGTTTCTTGACCTGCGTATAGATTTCTCAGGAGGCAGGTCAGGTGGTCTGGTATTCCCATCTCTTGAAGAATTTTCCATGGTTTGTTGTGATCCACAGAGTCAAAGGTTTTGGCGTAGTCAATAAAGCAGAAGCAGATGTTTTTCTGGAACTCTCTTGCTTTTTCGATGATCCAAAGGATGTTGGCAGTTTGATCTTTGATTCTTCGACCTTTTCTAAATCCAGCGTGAACATCTGGAAGTTCACGGTTCACCTACTGTTGAAGCCTGGCTTGGAGAATTTTGAGCATTACTTTCCTAGCCTGTGATATGAGTGAAACTGTGCCATCATTTGAGCATTCTTTGGCATTGCCTTTCTTTGGGATTGGAATGAAAACTGACCTTTTCCAGTCCTGTGGTCACTGCTGAGTTTTCCAAATTTGCTGGCATATTGAGTGCAGCACTTTCACAGCATCATCTTTCAGGATTTGAAATAGCTCAGCTGGATTTCCATCATCTCCACTAGCTTTGTTTGTACTGATGCTTCCTAAAGCTCACTTGATTTCACATTCCAGGATGTCTGACTCTATGTGAGTGGTCACACCATCATTATTATCTGGGTCATGAAGATCTTTTTTGTACAGTTCTTCTGTGTATTCTTGCCACCTCTTCTTAATATTTTCTGCTTCTGTTAGATCCATACCATTTCTGTTCTTTATTGTGCCCAGCTTTGCATGAAATGTTCCCTTGGTATCTATTTTTCTTTAAGAGATCGCTAGTCTTTCCCATTCTATTGTTTTCCTCTATTTCTTTGCACTGATCATTGAGGAAGGCTTTCTTAGCTCTCCTTTCTAGTCTTTGGAACTCTGCATTCAAATGGGTATATCTTTCCTTTTGTCCTTTGCCTTTCCCTGCTTCCCTGATAGCCCAGCTGGTAACGAATCCGCCTGCAATACGGGAGACCTGGGTTCGATCTCTGGGCTGGGACGATCCCCTGGAGAAGGGAAAGGCTACCCACTCCAGTATTCTGGCCTGGAGAATTACATGGACTGTGTAGTCTACAGGGTCGTAAAGAGTCAGACATGACTGAGAGACTTTCACTTCACTCACTCTGTTCTTTTCATAGCTGTTTGTAAGGCCTCCTCAGACAACCGTTTTGCTTTTTTGCATTTCTTTTTCTTGATCACTGCCTCTTGTACAGTGTCACGAACCTCTGTCCATAGTTTTTCAGGCACTCTATCAGATCTGATCCCTTGAATCTCTTTGTCACTTCCTCTGTATAGTCGTAAGGGATTTGATTTAGGTCATACTTGAGTGGTCTAGTGGCTTTCCCTACTTTCTTCAATTTAAGTCTGAATTTGGCAGTAGGAGTTCATGATCTGAGCCACAGTCAGCTCCTGGTCTTGTTTTTACTGACTGTATAGAGCTTCTCCATCTTTGGCTGTAAAGAATATAATCAATCTGATTTCAGTATTGACCATCTGGTGATGTCCATGTGCAGAGTCTTCTTTGTTTTTTCTTTTGGTTATCAAATAATCCTTTATTTTTCGGTTTCCTTTGCCATTCTTACCTAACTAGGCACTTCACCGCACCACTGTTGATGTCATCTATGATGTCATGAGGGTGGCAGCCATCAGCATTGCAGCCTACAGACTGGGAGGTCCCCAGGATCTCTTTAATGGTTCCAGAAAGTTCTCTAGCTAGAGACCCATGCCGCATCTGCCAGGCAGTGTTGAGAATCTCATCAAAAGTGATGTTTCCACTGTGCTTAATGTTTTTCTGCTTCTTTCTGTCTCTTGGTGGTTCCCTGAGGGCTTTGATGATCAGGGCAGAGGCAGAAGGTAACCCCTAAGTCTAGGCCTGTCTGTTCTGAACGGTCAGTTTCACTGTAATCCTCAGACCCTTCCAATCACCAGTTGCCTTGGTGGTGTCATCACCGACCTTTTTTAGAGACAGACCCAGGGGGCCCATCTTGGGGGCCAGGGCAGACGTGGCACTGACTTCCCCACCGGTGCACTTCAGGTAGGTGACTTTGATCTCCTTGGGGTCGAGTTAATTGGTTGTCAAAGGTAAAAAAGTAGTTCAATGGAGAAAGGACATTATTCCTCCCAGCTACTATTGGATGAAAGTTCTAATTGCTCCTCATCTTCCTCAATATTTGGTATTGTCAGTTTTCATTTTCTTTTAATTTTAACCATCTTAATAGATGTGTAATAGTATGTCTTTATAGTTTTTATTTACATTTCCCTAAAACTAGTGATATTGGGTGTCTTCATGTACTTATTTGCCAGTTGTATTATTATTATTTGTATTATTATTATTTGTATATCTTACTTGATAAAGTGTCTCTTCAAATTTTTTGCTCAGTAAGTTTTGTTTTTTAATTAAATTTTGAGAGTTCTCTAAATTTTCTGGATACCAATCATTTATCAGATGTGTGGCTTGTAGATAATTTCCCCTAGTCTATGACCTTAGGAATTTTTTATTTCACTAATGTTTAATTTTGAATCTTATGGATTTTAAGAAATCTTAGCCTAAATCAGTGTGAAAATTGTTTTTTTCTTAAAGATTTTTAGCTTTTCAGATATTTTAGGTTTATAGTTCATTTTGAATTAATTTTATTAATTTTAATATATGGTGTGATGGATGAACTTTTTTTTTTTTTAGTATGAACGTCTAATTATTCTAACCCTGTTTGTTAAAGGGATTGTCCTTTCTCCAAACTACTTTTTTACCTTTGACAACCAATTAACTATGTACATATGAGTCTGTTTTTGGACTCTCCATTTTGTTCAGTTAATTTGTTTACTCTTTTGCTCATGTCATGCTGAGTTTATTAATGGAGTTTTATAGAATAGTCCTGAGGTAAGATACTTTGAATCTTATTTTTTCCTTTCAAAACTGTTTTGAAAAAAAAATTGCTTTGGTGGTTCTAATTCCTTACCTTATTGATTTTACTATCAACTCATTGATTCTCAAAATCAAAATACTTGGTGATATTTTCATTGTGATTACTTTGAATTTACAGATCAACTTGGGGAGAATTGAGTCTTCTAATAAATGTGCATGGTATATCATTTCACTTATTGAGGTCTTCTTTCATTCATCAATACTTTGTAGTTTTCAGCATGAAGAGGTTGTACCTATTTTATTACATTTATATGCGTTTTAATCTTTTTAGGTGTTATTCTAAATAGTACTGGTAGACAATCATGCCATTTGCAAACAGAGGCAGGCTTATTTCTTCCCTTTCAATCTGTATGCCTTTTATTTCTTTTTTTCTTGTCTTATTGTACTTTCTAGGTCTTTAAGTATGTTGTATTGAATAGGAGTGGTGACAGCAGATTTCCTTTCCTTTTTCTGACTCTTTGGAAGAAACCAGGTAGTCTTTTACTCTTAAATATGATGTTAGCAATAATTTTATAGTAGATGCATTTTATCAGGTTGTGTAAGTACCCTTCTACCTCTGATTGGCTGAGAAGTTTTTCAGGAAGGAGAGTTGGGTTTTCTCAAATGCATGTTTTTTGCATTTGTTGATGCTATCATATTTTTCTTCTTTAGTCTGTTGACTGGTGAATTATGCTGATTGATCTAATGCTGAGTCCAGTTGCATTCTTGGGATAAACCTGTATTTATCTCTGGTTGTGGTGTGTTATCCTTTTTATTAGTTACTGAATTTGATTAGCTAATATTTTGTTGAGGATTTTTGCATATATGAGGGATAGTGAGTTTTCTTTTCTTGTAATTTCTTTGTCAGATTTCGGTTTGCAGGACCTTATGTTCATAAAATGAATTTGAAACTTTCCCTCCTATTTGTGTAGATTTTTTTCTCCCACTCTTTTTTTTTAATTCCTGGTTAGTTTTAACATTGGTAATTTCTTGTGACCTATCTTCAAGGTTATTGATTCTTTTCTCAGCTCTGTTAAGTCTGAACCTACCAAAGACTTTAAAATTATTTTTAGTGCAGTTCTTGTTTTGAGCATTTCAGTTTGACTCTTAGCATTTCTGTTCAACTCTTGTACTTTCTGTCTCTGACTTGCCATCTATTATGCATATTGTTTTTCTGCTCCATTTGAGCCTTTGTCATTATTCATAATTATTTTTAATTCCTTGGCTGATAGTTCCAACATATGACTTACATGATTTGCTTGCTCTTCAGATTTTGTGTAATGTGGAATTTTTTTCGAAGGAGGGTAAGAAATTACTTTATTTAAAGGAATAGTACAAATGAAAGAACTTGGATGGATGGATTTGTATAAATTATAAAAAAGGTAATGATAACCCAGCATGCATGCATTACCTTGGTGACCAAGGAAACCACCCCCATGGCTAGGCCTACACTTTTTGAACAAATGCCGGCTATCATTTGCATGATGATAGAGACTGAAGTATATAGTATTTATGCCAAGAAGTAGGCAAGACTCTTGTTCTGTTACATTGTTAGTATGGGGAGTTGAATCAGTCTTGTCTGAAGTTGATGATTTATGGGGTTTTTTTGTTGCTTTGGTTACCTTCAGTGTATTGTCAACTGTAAATACTTTTGTCATCACTTCATCCTTAAGGTGAGAGTTGATTTGCTGAAAAGTTTAACTCAATGTTTTTACTCCACCTTCATCCTTAAGCCTTACTGGTACATCTGAGAGTCAGAGAGGTTCTCTCTGTACTCTTCGGTTCCTCTCTCTAGTAGAGTGGTGGTTCCTCTCTGTTATTACGTGTGCCTGGGAGCTTGTTTGCCTTGTGGTAGGCTTGAGGCCCTGGGAACTATTCAGCCTTGTGGTGGTGGGCAACAGAACTTATTTTTCATCCTAGACCAATGTTACTTTTAGACAGGCTCTGTGTTTTTCTCTTCTCAGTAATCCTGCTTTTCCCCTGAGTTGTTTGGGGCCAGGATGATTTCCTTTCCTTCCCTCAGGGGTAGATGCGACCTTCTAATTTGAGGGAATTATAAAAGTTTGAATCATAAAAACACCAGAAGAAAGTACTGAAGAATACTTACGTATTTTCTAAGGATGGCTTAAGGTTGAAACAAAGATTTTGGCTTATTTGTATAAACATTTTGAACTAGTGAATATCAAAAAGTGCAAGTGGGGAAAGAAAGATCCATGCACATTTAGCTGTAAAAGTAAATGAAACTTTTACATTTGTAAAAGTAAATGATTTTCAGATAATTTTTGTAATTAGAATAATTGAAAAATGGATTTTTAGCTATTGTAAACAAAGAAGAATATAAAGGCATGCAAAGTAAAGTTTTCTTTGTATATATATTTTATATTTTTTCAAATATAAAGGTTATTTGTAATGCAGAATGTCTCAAAAATTTCTCCATTTGAAGTTAGTTCTGCTAGATTATTTTAATATGATAGTTTTAAGGGCAAATTTGGAGAGAAGAGGAAGGAAGCATTTCTACAAGGGTTTAAAACTGTTTATTTGGGAAATTCTTTAGTCTGTATTATTAATTTGCATGTATTAATGATTAATATGTGTGTCTTCTGTGAGATCTTTGAGAGAGAAACTTTCAGGCTAAACACATTTGTTTTCCTAAGCAAGATTATTGCGTTCTATCAATCCTTTAAGGGCTTCCCAGATTGCACTAGTGGTAAAGAACCCATCTGCCAATGCAGAAAACAAAAGAGACGCACGTTCAGTCCCTGGGTTGGGAAGATCTCTTGGAGAACAAAATGGCAACCCACTCCAGTATTCTTGGCTGGAGAATCACACGGACAGAGGAGCCTGGCAGGCTACAGTCGATAGGGTTGCAAAGAGTCAGACGTGACTGAAGCAACTTAGCACATTGGTCCTTTAATATTTGTCAGTTCTGAACCTACCATGTATCAGGAGAGTGTACATGGCTGCTTACTGGATTATTCAGAAGCCTTAGAAGCAAATTCTTAGAAACTTAGTTGATGATGTTCGCCTCTCCTTTTTCTGTACAGTTCCTAGAAAAGCAGAGGGGTTTGCCCCAAGTAGTTAGCAATAGTAGTAACATAGACTCCTGGGCATTTGCTCCTTCATTACACTACCTATGTGACTGCTTCCCTGGTGGCTCAGTGGCAACGAATCCACCTGCCAATGCAGGAGATGCAGGAGATATGGGTTCAATCCCTGGCTCGAGAAAATCCCCTGGAGTAGGAAATGGCAGCCCACTGCAGTATTCTTGCCTGGAAAATCCCATGGACAGAGGACCCTGGCGGGTTACAGTCCATGGTGTCACAAAGAGTCTGACACAACTGAGCACACATGTGTGTGACTACTAATTTCGTATTTGTACATTTGATGCGCAAAATATCCATTTGTAAATGGCTCTGTGGCATGGGGATTGACCAGTTTTAACCTTAGTGTTTGCATACTTTGTGAAAAGTTGGTTAGCTTTCTGAATATTTCTTTTGGCCATTTAATCATCGGTAATATCAAAATGTGCCCTGGAGTAGCAGAATGTTTTGGGGATGTTGATTTGAATTTTAAGTCTGTAGTTAAAGTTTTTTTGAGGTCTCTTTTTTATGTGTGTCAGTTGTGATTTATAAAGAAAATGATCTAGGGGCCCCCAAATACTGAGCTTCTGTGAACATCGGCCTTAGAATTGGAGCACTATTTTATACACTCTTTAATTGAATAAGTAAATTATTTGTAATAGTGAAGCGCACATGGAGGGAGAAGGCAATGCTTTCCTTTATATAGAGTAATTTATTTTTATCGCATGTTTATGTTATGTAGCATTACATATAAATCCCATTATATGTAGTCATGTGGCTTTTTCTAGAATATGCCAAAGAAAGAAATGACTACAAATTTCCCATATTTACTGCTAGGCCTTGTTTGTTTTGGTTTTGTTTCTTTGAAGCCAAATGCCATTAATTTAAGAAATGTGCCTCAAAACTGTGTGTTCTTGATCATAAACTTTCATCTGGGAAGGAACATCAGTGGAATATAGTTAGCATGCTGAGATTTTGAGTCATTATTACTTTTTAGCTTAGGTTTTACTTTGAGTTTTCCTCATTTATAGCTTCAAATCCAAGTGTAGACAGTTTTACGTAACTAAGCTTCATGGATGTGAACAGCCATTCTTTGGGACTTTCATTTCGCTACTGCTTACTTGTGGCGTAGTGAAGGCTTGTGAGGACAGATACATAACCCTTTAGGAATGTAACCTGCTAAGAAGTTAGTGTCAAGTTGAAGACGCAGAGTACAAACTGCCATCTAGCATATTTAATGGTAGTTAATAGTGGACACATTTATGAGAGGGGTGATGAACACACAAGACAGTGCTGTGGGATACCCTGGGAAGACTTGCTGTGTGCTCAGTGGCAGCTTTTCATTTATTTTTTTCTTATAGTTTCTCATTCAGCAGATTAGGATATTTTCAGTGCTATTATGTTCATTCTTTCTAAATTAAAAATTATCATTAAAAATCAGATTTAGTCTTATTTTTAATAGAAAAATATTGAAAAGAAGTGGTAGGTCCTGTGCATCCAGAATATAAATTAGAAACTAACAAATGTGGAGGCCCAGTAGAGATTTGTTTTCTCCTTCTTTCGTATCTTCTTACCTTCATTTCTTCTCTCTCCCTCTTGTTCCTTCCACATAGCATCAAGAAGACAAAGTTATATTGGTATGTTCTTAGCATCAAGAGGCTAAAGTTATATCGATATGTTGGCTCTGTCAAAGACATTATTTGAGACTGTTCTCTTTGGAATACTAAGAATAGGCTGGTGTTTTGCATATATATTGCTTATAGGATCATTTTGGGATTTGCATTAAATTGGTACTTTAGTAACAGTGTGAGCTTTTCCGGTGGATTCTAACTCTTTTCTCTGTGTCTCTTCTTTAGAAATTATCCCTAGGAACCACCTTGCTTTTCTGGTGAAGCTCAAGTTTTAGGAAGGCTTTGCATTGTACCTCCATGATGAAATGAGATAATGTATGTAAGACATTGTTAGAAAGGTGATGAATAACCCTATAGAAAAAACATGAACTCTTATTTATGAATATGGCCCTCAATTTAGAGACTGTAAGTTCTCTTAGATGGGTTGGATTTATTAATAGAAAAAGGTATATAGTATATATATATATATATATATATTTTTTTTTTTTTTTGCTATTCGTTAATTCAGTAACATGTAATGAGCATTTAATATGCACAAGTCTTGGATGCTGGGAGTATTGTTATGAACAAGATAAATTGTCCTTGCTTTTATGGAACTTATGGTTTGCCAGGGGAGACAAACATAAAACAACCATTTACACAATAAATGTTATATATACAGTTGTGATGAGTGCTAAGACAAATGGGAAAAGTTTTGAAAATCCATATTTGGTGGTTTGATAATCTTGGGATCAGATGGCTTCCTTGAGGAAGTGACATTTGAATTACTTTATTATTATTGTAATTGTGATTGAAGAATTCAGTTTAAATAAGTGCTTAAGGAAATACTGAAATAAGCAGTTTGGGGCATTTTTGGTGGTTCAGTAGTTAAGACTCTGCTTCCAGTGCAGAAGGCATGGGTTTCCATCCCTGGTCAGGGAACTAAGCTCCAGCATGTTGCATGATATGGCAAAAAAAAAAAAAATTAAGATTTACTAATAAACATGGTAACATAATTTTTTTAACATAAATTTATGTTCGATTCTGTTCTTGGTATTCCATTTGCAGAATTCACTTGAAATTGTTGACTTTCTTCATTGGCTTCCACAGTTCTATACTTGTATGAGTCTAAGACTTCATAACCCACTCCAGTCTTAACATTTGACAATAACTAAAAAATTCCAAGTTATAATGGATTTGAAATTTTTTGTTAAAATGCACTAAACTTACCTTGTATGCCATTCCAGTAATACTTCCTTAAATATTAAACCAACCAAGGCATTTCTATTGTACATCTTTCTTAGACTGAACTTCTTAAAGGATAGAAGCCCTATCTCCAGAACCTTGCAGGATGTGAGACACATAATAAGTGTAAAATAAGCAAATCTATTATGGATAATCTGGGTTAAATAAGGATGAAATAGTTTGGTAACTGACTCTCCTGTTTCTTTTAACTTACTGTTTAGCATAATACAGGGGCTTGGACTTAACAAAGTCTGGTTTTGAACACCAGTTCCTTAATGTGTAATCTTAGGCAAATAAAGTTCTGTAAACCACATCTTCTTCATCTTAAAATCATTGGACTTCCCTAGTGGTCCAGTGGTTAAGATTCCGTACTTTCACCGCTGGTAGCTGGGGAACTAATATCCCATATGCCTTGAGGTGAGGCTAAAAAAAAAAAATGAGCTGAAAAATAAAATGAGATTTCTTGTATAAAGTGCTTGGCACAGTGTCTAACATATCATAACTGTTCCAAAAATGGTGGCTAATATTATTACAAGATACAGATTTTCTTCCTCTTACAATGGGGTAACTTCTAGATGAACCCATCAGAAGTTGAAAATATCCTAAGTTGAAGATACATTTAAAACACCTGATGTACTGAACATCCTAGCTTAAGTTTACCTACATTCAACATGCTTAGAATACTTTCATAAGCCTGGGCAAAGTCATCTAACACATAGCATATTTTATAATAAGGTGTTGCATATCTCATGTAATTTATTGAATCCTGTACTGAAAGTGGAAAGCAGAATGGTTGTATGAGTATAGAAAGGTTTTAAATGTATATTACCTGTTAACCTTTGTGTTTCTTGCCTGGCTTGGCTAGAAGCTGCAGCTTCCTGCCAAGGCCCAGCATCAGGAGGGAGTATTGTACTGCTCTTAGCCTGGGAAAAGATTAAAATTCAGAATTCAAAATAAGATTTCTACTGAATACATATTGTTTTCACACTGTCCTAAAGTTAAAAAATCTTAGGTCGAACCATTCTTGAGTTGAGGACCATCTGTGTATGCACTGAACTTTTTTATCTGTTTTACCTATGATGTTTAAAACAGACACATGTAGTGACCCAGGATACTGGTATATGTTAGAGCAGCTAATTGGCCCTTTCTATAATTAAACTGAGTCAAAAAGTAAGAAGTTAATAACTAGTTGGCTGTTTTAAAATGGAACTTGATGAACTATTAATTATTGATAAGTGGGTAATTGTGGTCCATATTGTAATGAAGCCATTATCTTCCTTTATAAGTCAGTTTTTTAAAAATAATAAACCAGTAAATTTTTGTGGCTTTTTAAAAAACCAAATAATCCTACAATGCATTTGGATGTAGGAAATTTGCCTGAATTGATACATATGTGTGTATGGATATATTATAAACATATTTGGATTTTGGAATGGAAAGAGTAGAAGCTGTAGTCTATATTTCTAAATTTTCAGCTTCTGTAAACTTATTTTAAATACTTCTCTGTCACTGTCTTTGACTATATAATGAAGTTCAGTTCAGTTCAGTCACTCAGTCGTGTCCCACTCTTTGTGACCCCATGAACCACAGCACGCCAGGCCTCCCTGTCCATCACCAATTCCCGGAGTCCACCCAAATCGATGTCCATTGAGTTGGTGATGCCATCCGACCATCTCATCCTCTGTCATCCCCTTCTCCTTCTGCCCTCAATCTTTGCCAGCATCAGGGTCTTTTCAACTGAGTCAGCTCTTCATATCAGGTGGCCAAAGTATTGGAGTTTCAGCTTCAACATCAGTCCTTCCAAAGAACGCCCAGGATTGATATAATGAAGTACTATAACTTATAATTTTAGTACTATTAATATAACTCTTTACATTTACCAATATTGACATTTTCTGACTATTTTTATGAAAGTAAAGGATGTAAGGGCATTTAATTGAACAAATAAATATTTTTATTCCATGTTACACTTTATAAACTTTTGATTATGTTTACACTTATGATTTGCTGGCAAAAATTATGTAAATACAGTTGAATTTCTTTTTAACAACTTGGGTGTTAGGGATGCTGACCCTCAGTACAGTAGAAGATCTGGAGTATTTTGCATTTGGCCCTTGGTGTCAGAGGTTCTGCATTTGTGGATTCAACTGGGTGGTGTAGTACTATAGTACTTACTGAAAAAACCTGTGTGTAAGTCACTCCACAGTTCAGTTTCATTTTGTTCAAGGGTCAGCTGTACTGCCCGAAACAAAGCAAAAGATGCCAGCAACAACAAAATCCATTAAGGCCTTTTTATTTTACATTTAAAAAAATGAATTTCAAGTTTTTCCATAAGCAAAATATCCACAAATTAGTGGTTTATTGTTTTTGTTGTTGTTAAACCCTAGGTACTAATTGTACTCAGACGATTCATAGACTAGTATCTGGAATATGGTTGTAAGTACATAAGATGTTTGGATTGAAAATGTTAATGAAGATATATTATATGACCATCTGAAAAATTTTGTTTCTGCATTTGAAACATTTTGACTTGGATTTGCATGCTTTTCAGAACACTTAAAAGGACAGCATTCTACATGTCTAGGGGGTTCCTCTGAGAAGGCAATGGCACCCTACTCCAGTACTCTTGCCTGGACAATCCCATGAATGGAGGAGCCTGGTAGGCTGCGGTCCATGGGGTCGCTAAGAGTCGGACAGGCCTGAGCGACTTCACTTTCACGCATTGGAGAAGGAAATGGCAACCCACTCCAATGTTTTTGCCTGGAGAATCCCAGGGACGCGGGAGCCTGGTGGGCTGCCGTCTATGGGGTTGCACAGAGTCGGACAGGACTGAAATGACTTAGCAGCAGCAGCAGCAGCAGGGGGTTCCTAGGGATCCATTTACAGGAGTTTGCCTACAAAATTAAAGTCAGCTGGCACCTTTATGTAAGGTAACCTGACAATCTCTCCTTCTAAAAGTGAGTGATATTTATGTGATAATAGTGTTATTTGCAGCTTTTCTCAAACGACTTTATTTATATTTTCTCACTTGCTCCTAGAATATCACTGAGATTAGGAAGCAGGCAGTTTCAGTTAAGCATCTGTGTCATGCCAAAGATCACAAAGCAAGTCATTGATAATTTGGTATCTGAATGTCAATCTTCTTCTTTTTTCCCCTCTTTCCACATGTTAGATTATTTTCACCAGGTTATTTTACTGGTTCCTTAATCCAATTTGAGATTTTAGAAATCTTAGCCTGTAAGGTGATTTGCTAAGTAATATACAGTAGGTACTGAAAGAGTGGACTTGGAAGTTAAAGATTGCATAATAAAATTAAATTTTTCTCTCATCTTGCAAGTATGCATTTCTAGACATGGTTTTCCTTTGTATATTTATTACATGTCTACATTTGGCCTTTAGATTAGCAGAATTAGACCATGATGATTAAAATCTGGAAAGAACTTTTCCTTTAATTTAGGGTTTCAACCTATTAACAGGGGCCATGTATTTTCCATTTCAAAAACAGCTTAGGTGTTGTAAGAAAGTGGATAAAAGCCTTACGTCTATTTAAAATATTCAGATTTCTAAATTCCTTTATTTTTTTTAATTTAATTTTTTAACTTTACAATATTGTATTGGTTTTGCCATATATCGAAATGAATCCGCCACAGGTAACGTAACTTTTCGTGGAGGTTTAGAAAAATCTTTAAGAAACTGAAATATAGAATAGATTTTTATTGTGCTAGAATAATTTGGGGAGCTGATGTAATCATTAGTGGCCCTGGAAATAAAACCCACAACAGGAATTTTAAAAATTATCTTTAATAAAAGTATGTCAGATTTCTCACTGACATCGGTATGGATGCTTGATTTAGAACTCAACGGTGAGATCAAAGGAGTTAATTGTTCCAAGTGGGAGATGTGTGCTGGATGGGTTACAGCGTCCTGTTGTGATTGGACGGGAAGTATACATAATTTATTTTCCTGAACTATGATTGGCTAAAACCCTTTTCTTTCCACGGTATTTTTCTAACAACTTTGAATCCGGGGCCTTTCCAAACCGTTTTTATTGTCAGACCAACGAGTTTGGGGTATGTACTAGTATTGAAAGTACTCAAATGTATGGAGAAACTGTTCTTGAATTTTAAGAATGTTGACAAAAGCCCTCAACCGAGTGTTTGGCTTTCTTAAAACAAAGCAGTAGCGAGGTGTAAATCTCTGAATAGCCCAAACCGGTATTGAGTGTTAGGGCTTCCCTTGTGGCTCAGCTGGTAAGGAATCCGCCTGCAATGTGGGAAACCTGGGTTCGATCCTTGGGTTGGGAAGATCTTGTGGAGAAGGGAGAGGCTACCCATTCCAGGATTCTGGCCTGGAGAATTCCATTGTATAGCCCATAGGGTCGCAGAGTTGGACACCATTGAACGTGTAGTGAGTGTCGCCCCAAACAGGAAATATGAAAGGATGACAGTGTTTTCTTCATTTTCATTTAAAGACGTGTACTTTGTTTCTGCACTGACTGAGTTCTGTGGGCTTAGTTTTCAGTTGAAAAGTGTTGCTCTGCGTTGCTGCTGGGACTGCGGGACTGCTAATTCAGGCAGAATTCGGGCTAACTCAGACTGCAGGGCGCCATTTGTTCTGGGGGGGGGGGGGAATCACTCTAGAGATGCGGCTGTTAATCTGGAGTTTGTTTTGCGACCCAGAGTGGAACCAGCACACTTCACTTTCACCTCACTCAATCCCCCACCCCAACCCCCCACTTCTCAGGGAGCGACGAGTAGAGAGTTGGACCCCAAACACTACATTTCTGAAGGACTACATTCCCTTCTCCCGCCCCTCCTTTTTTTTTTTTAAATCTAGTCTGGTCCCGCAGCCGCCGCGTCGGGCACTACTTTCCGTCTGCGGTGGTTCCTCCGACCCTCTCCCGCGGCTCCCTCCCCCAGCCCGCGCCGGCGGAAGGAGACGCGCGGCGCGCTCGCAACTACGCTAGTGGATGGGGAGGCGGAGTAGTACTGGCCGCGGCGCGGTGGCGGCAGCGGCCGGAGCTGCATCGGGGTCTCAGACGGCGTGTGGAAATTTGTTAATTTCTTTCTTTCATTTGTGGAACCGTAGCTAGAGGCTGCAGGTCGGAGTGTCCAGGGCAGTGTTGAGGACTGAGTGACTGAGGTCGCTGTGCCCTTCTGGGCAGAGCGTCCGGTGCGCCCCCGAGTCTGCGCTCGCTCGCGGGGCCGCCGCCTTTCCCGGGTCCGCTGTCTTCAGCATGGACAGCCGGTAGGAGCGGAGTTTCGTTGATTCCCTGGCAGCCGAGGAGGCGACGGCTGCTTTGGCAGTGACGGCTATGGCGGTGGAGACGCGGCCGGAGCTGGTGGGGAAGCGGTTCCTTTGCCTGGCGCTCGGCGAAGAGGCGCGGCTGGAGCGCGGGGAGAGCGGACGCTGCTGGCGGGGCTGGCGAGCGGGGGTTATCCGAGCGGTGTCACACAGGGACAGCCGCAATCCCGACCTGGCGGTAAGAGCGCGAACACCCCTCAGTCTCCAGCCCCCGGCCGCACCCCCACTCGTGGTCCCGCCGCCGCACAGTGTGGGGTTACTTCTGGCACCTGGTTCAGCCGGGCCAACTGGCGGTCACGCCCCTCTCCTGCGCTCTTGGGCGGGTTTGCCCACATACCCTGCCGGGGTCGCTACCTCCCCACGAGTAGCTTCTTCCGTGGAGGCGGTGATCAGGCTGGACTTACCGGCGCCCGCCAGGGCCGTTCGGCCACTGTCCGGGTGGGGTTCGGCCGCGGCTTCCCCTGCGGTACCCCGGCGGCCGCGGAGACCTCACGGAAAGGCGGGGCTGCGAGCCCGGCGCCGCGCGTGCAGGTGGGGGTGGGGGCGGGTCGCTCGTGGCGGTGAGGGGCCAGCTTCACCATCGTCTGTTTGCAAAACTCTTAATAGTGCAAAGGGTTTGGAGATTTAAAACTTGAAGGGGAGGGAGGAAAGAAAAGAGGTATTTGGTTTTGCAGCCTGTCTTGAGATTCGTACGTATTTTCGAGGCAAAGGCCTTGGCAGTGGCAGGTGTCCTGATTAAACCTTTTTTATACAGTAGATGCTTGGTTTTCTAATCGGAAACGAAGAAAGTGGAAAATTTCGATTTGGATGGTCGTGGAAATTAGTATCTCCCTCCCTCCCTCCCTTCTTTCCTTGGGATTTTTTTTCCCCCATAGTTTTTGTTGTTGTTAGAAGGGAATAGTTCTTTAAAGTCATCCGTTCCTGGGTTTTATATGACTTTAAGTGAAACGAGATATTGTAAATTAAAACGTGTAACACCCCGCGAAACCTTAAAGTGGCTTTTTCTTTGCTTGCTTTTCCTTACATGTGACACTGCCAATAGTTTCTTTCAGTAGTGTAGGAATGTGCAAGATTCTGTGACGGGATACGCTGTTAGTGTTCCAGTAACATTTTCACTAGGGGACGGGTTGGAGTTAAGGAGCCAAGTACAGGCAGGACATTGATAGGTTTTGAAAGATTGATTTATGAATACATAATCCAGAATTTATTGGTAATACCCTGGGGTATTTTTCACTGAATATTTAAAATTGGGGAACTTTTATCTTTTTGTTATGTGCAGGTTTACAATTCCCAAATTTCTTTAGTATCTATACGTGTACATACCTAATATTTTTGTTGGAGGTTTTGAGTCTGTTTTCCTTAAGCCCAGTTTCATGAATGTAGTCAGTGATATGGTTTCTTGCTGCCTGTATTAATGTCGGCTTGATATTGCAAAGCATGTTTGCAGAATAGAGGTAATTTTGGAGATTCTGGTTGGTTAGTTTCATTGAAAAAAAAAAAAAATCAGCTTTTTTAAAAAAACAACCCAAACATTTCTTAACGGTGCTGCAGAGTGGCAGTTCAGTGTATTTGCGTAAAAAGCGTGTGTTGATTTTATTTTTCTTCCTTTTACTCTGACATGTAATTGTCTTGATTTTATGTGGAAGATAGATTATGGGTTAGCATTTTTAAATGGTTTCAAAACAAACATGAAATGATATTTTGTTTTCCACAAATTTTTAGTTACATGAGAATTGGGAGATATGGTTTTAAGTTATGAGTATCACTGGTGACAGCCAATTTATCAAAGTTAAATTATTAAAAATGTATGTGAGAATTTAAATGATATAAAGAGGGGAGTTTTCAAATACTGTTTGAAAAGGCAAGGTTAATTAGGTATTTAAAAATGAAAAGTGTATGTGGATGGAGGAAATCGGCTGGAAAGAGCAGGAAAGAGTTTTCTCAGATGATGGAAATGTTTTGCATCTTAATTGTTGATTACATGTGTGCATACATATATTAAAACTCATTGAATTGTGCACTTAATAATTGTGCATTTCATTTGTGAAAATTTTCCCTCAGAAATGTGTTTTGAACTATACTGTAACTGTGTGAACCTTTGACAGTTTTCCTTTAACCGTCTTAAAAAATGTACAGTATAATCTGAGTTTTTAGCCTGGAACCTACAGATTTAGAGTTATTTTCAAACTTTATTGTATTCATATCTCTTTCCATTCATGTTACCTAAGTTAAATGAAACTTGAGACAGTTTAGCATCACCAAAATGTAATTCGGATGGTATATTTTTGTGGCTGCAGAATGAATCAAGGCCAAAGGAGCTTGATCAGTTATATGAAAAATACTATTAAATAGGCCATTTTAATTTTTTGTTATTGCATGTCTATGTAATTTAAAACTTAACAGGGTTGTTAGTCTCAGCGGTGCATGTGTTTATGGCACATGATTTGAGAGGATAATTAGTTTAGGGGATGATTATGATTTAGTCACTAAGTTGTGCCCAACTCTTCTGACTCCATGGACTGTAGACCACCAGGCTCCTCTGTCTGTGGGATTAACCAGGCAAGAATATTGGGGTGGGCTGCCATTTCCTTCAGGAGATCTTCTCGACCCAGGAATTGAAACCAGGTCCCCTGCATTGCAGGCAGGTTCTTTACCAACTGAGCCATAAGAAAAGTCCAATATTTATTCATTTGGCTGCACTGGGTCTTAGTTGTGTCGCTCAGGATCTTTGATCTTTGCTAGGGCCAAAAAAAAAAAAAAAAAGATCTTCACGACCAAGATAATCACAATAGTGTGATCACTCACTTAAGAGTCAGACATCTATATCAAGGCTGTATATTGTCACCCTGCTTATTTAACTTATATGCAGAGTACATCATGAGAAATGCTGGGCTGGAAGAAGCACAAGCTGGAATCAAGATGGCCAGGAGAAGTATCAATAACCTCAGATATGCAGATGACACCACCCTTATGGCAGAAAGTGAAGAGGAACTAAAAAGCCTCTTGATGAAAGTGAAAGAGGAGAGTGAAAAAGTTGGCTTAAAGCTCAACATTCAGAAAACAAAGATCATGGCATCTGGTGCCATCACTTCATGGGAAATAGATGGGGAAACAGTGTCAGACTTTATTTTTTGGGCTTCAAAATCACTGCAGATGGTGATTGCAGCCAGGAAATTAAAAGACGCTTACTCCTTGGAAGGAAAGTTATGACCAACCTAGATAGCATATTCAAAAGCAGAGACATTACTTTGCCAACAAAGGTTTGTCTAGTCAAGGCTATGGTTTTTCCAGTGGTCATGTATGGATGTGAAAGTTGGACTGTGAAGAAAGCTGAGCGCTGAAGAATTGATGCTTTTGAATTCTGGTGTTGGAGAAGGCTCTTGAGAGTCCCTTGGACTGCAAGGAGATCCAACCAGTCCATCCTAAAGGAGATCAGTCCCAGGTGTTCTTTGGAAGGACTGATGCTAAAGCTGAAATTCCAATACTTTGGCCACCTCATGCAAAGAGTTGACTCACTGGAAAAGACTCTGATGCTGGGAGGGATTGGGGACAGGAGGAGAAGGGGACGACAGAGGATGAGATGGCTGGATGGCATCACCGACTCGATGGACATTGAGTTTATGTGAACTCCGGGAGTTGGTGATGGACAGGGAGGCCTGGTGTGCTGCGATTCATGGGGTCGCAAAGAGTCGGACATGACTGAGCGACTGAACTGAACTGAGGGCATGTAAGTTCTTTAGTTTCAGAGTGTAGGATCTGGTTCCCTGTTGCTGCTAAGTCACTTCAGTCATGTCCGACTCTGTATGACCCAATGGATGGCAGCCCACCAGGCTCCCCCGTCCCTGGGATTCCCTGACCAGGGGTCAAATCCAGGCTTCCTGCCTTGGGAGCACAGAGTTTTAGCCACTGGACCACCAGGGAAGTTTAGGGGATACTATGTTTCAAAAGTTAGTCCATTTCTCTTATTTTGGGTCTTGATATGAAGAATTTCCATGTGCATTAGTTTCCTGTGGAGCTTCCTCTGTGGCTCAAATGGTAAAGAATCCACCTGCAGTGCGAGAGACCTGGGTTCGATCCCTGGGTTGGGAAGATCCCCTGGAGAAGGGAACAGCTCCCCACTCCAGTATTTTGGCCTGGAGAATTCCATGGACTGTATAGTCCATGGGGTCCCAAAGAGTCAGACACTGCTGAGCAACTTTCGCTTTAATTTCGTGTACTACTGTTAACTGTCACAACATGGGTGATTTAAACCACTAGTCTTCAGCCTTTTTTGGCACCAGAGACTGGTTTTGTAGAAATGTTTCCATGGGAGTGAGGTGGGGGTGGTTTGGGGATGACTCAAGCACATTACATTCATTGTGCACTTTATTTCTATTTTGTGCCAATCTCAGGATATTCTGTATTGACTTTAGGGTTAAGGTCTGTGCTCCTATGAGAATCTAATGCTGCTGCTGATCTGACAGGAGGTGGAACTCAGAGGTTATTCCTAGTGATGGGGAGCAGCTGTAAATGCAGATGAAGCTTCATGCTGGCCAGCCTGCTATGCCTCCTGGTTCCTAACAGGGTTGAGACCCCTGCCTGATTTAAGCAATATAAATGAATTATATTTTAATGATTCTGGAGATGACAAGTCTAACTTGCGGGTTTCCATAGGCCAAAATCAGTGTGTGATTAGAACTTGCTCTTTTCTGGAGGCTCTAAGGGAGATGATTTCTTTTCCTTTTCTAGTTTGTAGAAGCAGCCCACATTCCTTGGCTCGTGGTCCTCTTCGTCTTTAAAAGCCAGCAATTTATCTTTCTGTTTTTCTCTAGTTCCATCACCCTCTTGACTCTCCTGTTTCCCTTTAAATACTTTGAAGTACCCTTGTGATCATATTGGGCCTACCCAGATAGTCCAGGATAATCTCCACATCTGCTAATTAACAACCTTAATTCCATTTCTATTCTCTTTTGCCATGGAAGTTTAACATGGTTACAGGTTTCATGTATTAGGACGTGAATATTTTGGGGGTGGCATTCTGCCCAACACACCATGGTAGCAAAAAAAAACCTCTTACATTATGAACATATGATTTGATACAAATCCATTGAGGCTAAAATATTTATGCTATAAGTTTTAATGATATCACTATCTGATCTCTTAAGTAAATGAGTAAATTTGTAGAAGTTTTACACAGTTGTGCTTGGATAATTTCACATATTCTGTTGATTACATTTAAGAAATATTTTGAAAAATCTGGGATATTTTGCAATTATATTAACCAACAAAAGACTTTATCTGAACTCTCTTTATTCAGGAGGGCCAAGTTATTGATGAAGTAAAATAGATTTTGAGCCCTCAGCATGTTTTTTTTTTTAGCTCCATTGTTTAGAAAGTTTCTTGTTTTGTTATACATGTTGAACATTTATGACTGCCAAATGTGTCAGGTTTTTTCCAGTACACAGAAGGAACCAAAAATCATAGCATTGTGTTTTGCAGACCAAACATTTAAGTTTGTACGTAGGGGAATTGTCTCATGGTCACTTAGTGAGGAGTAGGTAACTTTGAAACACTGATTTTAAACTATTCTAAACTGTGTACTGGGCTTCCCACGTGGCCCAGTGGTGAAGAATCTGCCTGTCAGTGCACAAGACACGGGTTCAATTCATGGGTGGAGAGGATATGCTGGAGAAGGAAATGGCAACCCATCCAGTATTCTTGCCTCGGAAATTCCATGGAGAGAGGAGCCTGGTGGGCTACAGTCCATGGGATCGTGAAAGAGTGGGACACAACAGTGACTAAAAAACAACAAATGGTGTGAATCGTGTTTTGTGTAAAATTAAAGAAACTCTTGTTTCCGCCCTTTTCACCTGTGATACAACATTCTGGCACATATTTTGATGCTGTTAATTTAAAACAGAATGTTATCATTCAGTTCACTCGCTCAGTCGTTTCTGACTCTTTGCAACCCATTGGGATGTAGCACACCAGGCTTCCCTGTCCTTCACCGACTCCCGGAGCTTGCTAAAACTCATGTGCATCGATTCAGTCACGCCATCTCATACTCCAACCATCTCATACTCTGTCGTCCCCTTCTCCTCCTGCCTTCGATCTTTCCCAGCATCAGGGTCTTTTCTAATGACTCAGTTCTTCGCTTCAGGTGGTCAAAGTATTGGAGTTTCAGCTTCAACATCAGTCCTTCCAGTGAATATTCAGGACTGATCTCCTTTAGGATGAACTGGTTGGATCTCCTTGCTGTCCAAGGGACTCTCAAGAGTGTTCTCCAACATTACAGTTCAAAAGCATCAATTCTTTGACGTTCAGCTTTCTTTATAGTCCAACTCTCACATCTATACATGACTACTGGAAAAACCATAGCTTTGTCTAGATGGACCTTTGTTGGCAAAGTAATGTCTCAGCTTTTCAATATGCTGTCTAGGTTGGTCATAGCTTTTCTTCCAAGGAGCAAGCGTCTTTTTATTCATGGCTGCAGTCTTGGTATGCAGTAATTTTGGAGCCCAAGAAAATAAAGTCTTGTCACTGTTTCCATCTATTTCCATCTATTGCCACTGTTTCCCCATCTATTTGCCATGAAGTGATGGGACCAGATTCCATGGTCTTAGTTTTTGGAATGTTGAGTTTTATGCCAGCTTTTCACTCTCCTCTTTCACTTTCATCAAAAGGCTTTTTAGTTCTTCTTCACTTTTTGCCACAAGGGTGGTGTCATCTGCATATCTGAGGTTATTGATGTATCTCCCGGCAGTCTTGATTCCAGCTTGTGCTTCATCTAGCCCAGCGTTTCTCATGATGTACTCTGCATAGAAGTTAAATAAGCAGGGTGACAAGATACAGCCTTGACGTACTCCTTTGCCAATTTGGAACCAGCCTGTTGTTCTGTGTCCGGTTCTAACTCTTGTTTCTTAATCTGCATACACATTTCTCAGGAAGCAGGTAAGCTGGTCTGGTATTCCCATCTCTTTTAAGAATTTACCACAGTTTGTTGTGATCCACTCTGTCAAAGGCTTTGGCGTAGTCAATAAAGCAGATGTTTTTCTGGAACTCTCTTGCTTTTTCTATGACCCAAGGGATGTTGGCAATTTGATTTCTGGTTCCTCTGCCTTTTCTAAATCCAGCTTGAACATCTGGAAGTTCTCACTTCATGTACTGTTGAAGTCTCGTTTGGAGAATTTTGAGCATTACTTTGCTAGCGTATGAGATGAGTGCAATTGTGAGGTAGTTTGAGCATTCTTTGGCATTGCCTTTCTTTGGGATTGGAATGAAATCTGACCTTTTCCAGTCCTGTGGCCACTGCTGAGTTTTCCAAATTTGCTGACGTATTGAGTGCAGCACTTTAACATCATCATCTTTTAGGACTTGTAGCTCAGCTGGAATTCCATCACCTCCACTAGCTTTGTTTGTAGTGATGCTTCCTAATGCCCACTTGACTTCAGACTCCAGGATGTCTGGCTCTGAGTGAGTGATCACACCATTGGTGTTATCTGGGTCATGAAGATCTTTTTTGTTTAGTTCTTCTGTGTATTCTTGCCACCTCTTCTTAGTATTTTCTGCTTCTGTTAGGTCTGTACCATTTCTGTCCTTTATTGTGCCCATCTTTGCATGAAATGTTCGCTTGGTATCTCTAATTTTCTTGAAGAGATCTCCAGTCTTTCTCTTAGCTTCATATAGGGAGGATACTGCATTTGAAAGTAAAAGTATCTAGATTTTTCAACATAATTGAAAGTATATAGGCCATTTTCCAAAGTTTGTAGGTTAAATGTATTACTTTTTGGCAGTTGTAAGTTATGTGTGAAGAATATCTTCATCTTTGAAACTCATATTTTCTTTCTACTTTACAGTACAGTCGAAGTGTTTAGTAAATGTTCTGCTGCTAAGTTGCTGCTGAGTCACTTCAGTCGTGTCCGACTCTGTGCGGCCCCATGGACAGCAGCCCACCAGGCTCCCCATCCCTGGGATTCTCCAGGCAAGAACACTGGAGTGGGTTGCCATTTCCTTCTCCAGTGCATGAAAGTGAAAAGTGAAAGTGAAGTCACTCAGTCGTGTCCAACCCTCAGCGACCCCATGGACTGCAGCCCACCAGGCTCCTCTGTCCATGGGATAATTTTCTACTGAATGGCAAATAAATTGAGTATCATAAATTTCTTGTTCTTACCAACGATCTCAGTTGTCAATTATTATTTCCTCTTAATTTTCAATCTCCTTTTTTATTGTGTGAAACTGTGTACCTAAGTGGTTACTTTCCCTGTTCATTATCCTGTGGTTTGACTAAAGAGTAGGCGATGGTATTCCTAAACCAATCAGGGAATAAACTCCTCTGGTTACATTGATGGGTGTATAAACCTTAAATAAGCCCCATCAGAATGAAGCCAAGGAGTACTGTGTAGGTGTTAGTCTGGAATTGCCACAGCTGTTTTCCTATTTTAAGGTGAGCCAGTTTGAGGATAAAGTTGAAATATAGAGGCTAACAGTATTGAAAAGGCACCAAAAAAATATGACTGATCACATTGTTTTTCTGAAACCTCAATATCATTATTGAGTTTTTCACTTAGAAAACTTTTTTCATTACGAAGAATGACTTTATTTCTGTTTTTTTTGTTGTTGTTTCTTTTCTTTGGTACCAAAAGCACCATAACTGATACACGTGGTAGTATTTCTTTGCCTCTTTTATTTTGTTTTGAAAGCATTTGAAATATAGCCTTTTTTTCATCCTCATGTGTTATTTAAGGTTGAGACATTAGATTTTTGTTATATGACTTTGAATAATTTTAGGTGTTTTTCAAGAAGGGCGATATGTTCTACTCTGTTGTGTCCAGATGTATCCCAGAGCTTTAAAAAAATTAATGTATATAAAAGATAAATACCTAGTTTTCTTAGTAATTTAAAATAAGAAATACCTAAAATTTTATGTCAGGAAATGTGCCATTATTAAAGAGAAATCTCAGCAAGAGGTAGTAGTAATATTTTAGAAATTAAAAAGAAATAGCAACCTTTACTTTTTAGGCTATATACCATAAATGTTGTATTTTTCGACTCTGTCATTGTTAGCCAGGTTTTTTAATGGTGGCAATTTGGTGGTACCAAACACTGCTGATTTCATGTTTCAAGATTTGACACTAATTAATCTCTGCCTAATAACTCTGGTAAACATTTTTTTCAATGTGGACTTTTAATAAATATGTTTTGTTTGATATAAAATTATTAATCTGACAAATTGGTATGGATTGTATACTTTATCCTTTAAGATTATTGCTTATTAAATATTGAAGTGTTTAAGATGTTGAAAGATTCTCTGAAATTATCTAATTGGATAGAATCTTTTCATGTAGAATTTGTAGTCATTTTGTATTTTAGCTATTTTATGAAATTACATTAGTAAACTCAAAATGTTTTTTTCTCTTTTTATATAGAACCTATTGATCTGATTATAGGATACTTGGTTAATTAAGAGAAAGCAGTTTATTATTCATTTACTGTTTGGTTGGACTTGGTGCTAAAATTATAAGGTTGCAGCATGGTCTAGACCTGTTTCCTGGATGCCGCCAGTTGAAGCTCTGAGTCCTATAGAATTTGAGGAGGGTAGATAAGTGCTCACATCTTTGAATAAAAGGTGTGAGTACAGTTATTTCTGCCTTTTGGGGTTTATTGGCTAGTAGGCTTCTTTGGAATTAATAAAAAGTTTGGATTACGGATTTCACGTGTAGTATTTCATCTGTATTTGTTCAAGTCAGCCAAACAAAATAGGTCTTAGGAGAACATATTTTGAAATTCATTTGAATAAATAGGAATTAAATGTATAAGTATACATAATAATACATAACTGATGACAAAGAAAGATTGCTTAAAATGTTTAAGCACTTAATTTATAATTTGGGCCTCAGTTTTCTCGTTTATTCCATTTAGTGAATGAAATTGGTCTAGAGTTCACAGTTTTTCCTATTCTGTAGTTCTAGAATTGTGATGTTGATATAGTTTCTGTTTAAATCCTGTACTGTCTTGGAATAAAGTGTCTATTAAGCAGAAATAAATTTTAGGTCCGTCCCAATAGCTTTATTTACAAGTTAGTGAAGCATTTCATAATAACATCTATTGTGTTACCTTATTACAGAGACCCACAATTGTATGTAAATAATGTAATTTCTGTGCAGTGTTTCTTCTGGATAATAAAAAATGAAGTCATAGGATTTGGATTTTTATGATCAAATAAATTGAAGTAGAATAAAGAAATATCTAAAGGCTAAAGTATTGGAACTTAAAATAATTTGGTATATTTCTTCATGTACCTGGGTGTTTTGATCATCTACATGTAATTCTTTGTGAAGATATCCTGTAGTTCAAATTTATTAAAAGAAGTAAAAAAAATTCTTTCAATGAACATAGTACTTCACACTTCGAAAGCTTAAAAAGGAAAACGCGCCCTTCCAGTGCTATGGTAAATAGCCTCCCTAAACCTTTGCTTTCTTGATTTTCGCAGTCCCGTGCTTCAGATCCTTTTGGGAGGTTCTTTTTTTTAGTCACTTAGTGACTTTAGTTATTTTAGTTCCTCCCATCTTCTTAATTTAGCATTAGAGGGTCAGTCCTTTGCTGCCTGTTTATTTTTGTGTTTCAGATCTTAATCCCTTTATTATTTATATGGAATTATTTATATTGGTATCGCTCAGTTGGTAAAGAATCTGCTTGCAATGCAGGAGACCCCGGTTTGATACCTGAGTTGGGAGCATCCGCTGGAGAAGGGATAGGCTACCCACTCCAGTATTCTTTTTTTTTTTTTTTAATTTAACTTTACAGTATTGTATTGGTTTTGCCATATATCAAAATGAATCTGCCACAGCCACTCCAGTATTCTTGAGTTTCCCTTGTGGCTCAGCTGGTAAAGAATCCGCCTGCAATGCAGAGGACCTGGGTTTGATCCCTGGGTTGGGAAGATCCCCTGGAGAAGGGAACAGCTACCCACTCCAGTATTTTGGCCTAGAGAATTCCATGGACCGTATGGTCTATTGAGTCGCAAATAATCGGACATGACAGAGTGACTTTCACATGGCAGATATTTGAATTTTAAATTTAATTTAGCATCTTCATTTCAGATGTCTTCTAGTATTTGCTATATTTAAAAAGTGTATGGTAAATTTAGAAGATTTCCTGTCTCATGCCAAAGAAGGTAGAAACAGTAGAACATGAAGTAGAAACTAAGTTAGCATTTGTAGAATAGAGTTTAGAATTTTTCAAGGCTAGGGGAGGTATGAAAATGACTATCACTTGTTGTTCAGTCCCTTAGTCCTGTCTGACTCTTTGCGTCCCCACGGACTGTAGCATACCAGGCTTCCCTGTCCTGCACTATCTCCCACTGTCTCAAACTCATGTCCATTGAGTCAGTGATGCCATCCAATCATCTCATCCTTTGTCACCCCCTTCTCCTCCTGCCCTCAATCTTTCCCAGAATCTAAGGAGCTGAAAAATCTGATTCATCTGTCAAAATTAGTGAGTTTAAGATTCAGAAAACATCTTTAGACACAGAGGAATATTGAAAAGGGACTGTATGTTTATGTTAATTTATGGATAAAGTTATATGCATTGCTATTTAGTGCAAAATGGCTTTATGTATATACCTTACACTGAATCTTAGGATCAAGTCAGTACAGAAAGATAGGGTATTGAAACTCTGAAACAATTAAAATTGGTAAACTTTTCCAATGTTTTGAATAGCACCATATTATTTTGGTCTGTCTTTACCTTTAAAACTACATTGATCAAACTATGTGTGTGTGTGTGTGTTTTGCCTGTTCCCTTTATTGTTGATGTTGTTCAGTCCCAAGTCATGTCTGACTCTTTGCGATCCCGTGAACTACAGCACATCAGGCTTCCCTGTCCTTCACTGTCTCCCTTCAGTTCAGTTCAGTTACTCAGTTGTGTCCAACTCTTTGCGACTCCATGAATCGCAGCATGCCAGGCCTACCTGTCCATCACCAACTCCTGGAGTTAATTCAGACTCACATCCATCGAATCAGTGATGCCATCCAGCCATCTCATCCTCTGTCATCCCCTTCTCCTCTTGCCCCCAATCCCTCCCAGCATCAGAGTCTTTTCCAATGAGTCAACTCTTCGCATGAGGTGGCCAAAGTACTGGAGTTTCAGCTTTAGCGTCATTCCTTCCAAAGAAATCCCAGGGCTGATCTCCTTCAGAATGGACTGGTTGGATCTCCTTGCAGTCCAAGGGA
Source organism: Bos indicus x Bos taurus (assembly GCF_003369695.1). Lineage (NCBI taxonomy): Eukaryota > Metazoa > Chordata > Mammalia > Artiodactyla > Bovidae > Bos > Bos indicus x Bos taurus. Next base: position 19,511,616 of record NC_040103.1, on the reverse strand, counting down.
CTCTCAAGAGTCTTTTCCAACACCACAGTTCAAAAACATCAGTTCTTTGGCGCTCAGCTTTCTTCACAGTCCAACTCTCTCAAACTCATGTCCATTAAGTCAGTGTAGCTAGCCAACCATCTCATCCTCTGTCGCCCCCTTCTTCTTTTGCCCTCAGGCTTCCCAGCATCAGGGTCTTTTCCAGTAAGTCAGCTCTTCACATCAGGTGGCCAAAGTATTGGAGCTTCAGCATTAGACCTTCCAATGAATATTCAATACTGATTTCCTTTAGGATTGATTGGTTGGATCTCCTTGCTGTCTAAGGGACTCTCAAGAGTCTTCTCCAACACCACAGTTCAAAAGCGTCCATTTTTTGGGACTCAGTCTTTATGGTCCAGCTGACATATCCATACACGACTACTGTAAAAACCATAGCTTTGACTGTACAAACCTTTGTTGGCAAAGTGATGTCTCTGCTTTTTAATACACTGTTTAGGTTTGTCATAGCTTTTCTTCCAAGGAGCAAGAGTCGTAATTTCATGGCTACAGTCATGATCTGCAATGATTTTGGAGCCCAAGAAAATGAAATCTGACATTGTTTCCACATATTCCCCATCTATTTGCCATGAGTGATGGGCCTGGATGCCATGATCTTCATTTTTTGAATGTCAAATTTTAAACCAGCTTTTTCCATCTCCTCACTTTCATCAAGAGGCTCTTTAGTTCCTCTTCACTTTTTGCCATTAAATTGTTAACATTTGAGGTTGTCAGTATTTCTCATGGCAGTCTTGATTCCAGCTTGTGATTCATCCAGCCCAGCATTTTGCATGATATATTCTGCATGTAAGTTAAATAAGCAGGGTGACAGTATAGCTTTGACATACTCCTTTCCCAATTTTGAACCCCTCCATTGTTCTGTGTCCAGTTCTAACTGTTGCTTCTTGACTTGACTACAGGTTTCTCAGGAGAAAGGTAAGGTCATCTGGTATTCCCATCTCTTGAAGAATTTTCCATAGTTTGTTGTAATCCACACAAAGGCTTTAGCTTAGTCAGTGATGCAGAAGTAGATTTTTTTTGGAATCCCCTTGCTTTTTCTGTGATGCAAGGGATGTTGTCAATTTGATCTCTGTTCCTCTGCCTTTTCTAAATTCAGCTTGTACATTTGGAAGGTCTGAGTGACTAAGCACAGCACAGAAGCTTTAGGAGAAAAGAAGGAAATCCTAGGGTACCGAGTCTTCATACTGTTCATTTAGAACAGCTTTGATCTTACCAGTTTTGTTTGATAATGATTTCTCAGGTCAAAAAATTAGGTTATGTAATTCTTTTCTTCAGGGAGAAACTTCCTGACAAAAAAATTCTATAATTGATGGTTTGTACATTGAAAATTAAGTAGTGTACAATTGTTGTTAAAGAAAATGATTATTATAACAAATAAGAGCTTTCTTAGTAATTAAAGATTAAAGATGTAATTATAAAGTGACTCCTGATGAGGATATTCCTATAAAAGATTAAACTAATTTGGTCCAGGTATGTAAGTTTTATTGATCATGATGCAGAAAAATCTGAGATATTTTGCTAAAGCCAGTGATTCTCAATCTTTTTTGTATTGTATTCATTGCAGTCTGACAATGGATACAGTTAAGCTTTAATGTATGTGAAAATGGTGGAGCGAGCTTCATATTTTAAATGCTGTTTTTTATACATCATATGTAAATATTTTGATCTGCATTTTACTAAAATCTCCATTTTATTAAAATTATTTTTAATAGGTGCCAAAGCAACATAAAAATATATATCTAGAATAATTATACTCCCACCCTGTATCCATCATCTCAGTTACCCTCCCACTCTTTTATATAGCCTTTTTTTTATTAATTCAAGTGTCTTTCCAGAGTTAACTTACAAAGATAGGAGTAAGTGTATATCATTTCATTCCTCGCACTCATACATGATCAACTTGAGCATCACTAAAAGGAAAACACACGTAAGTCTACTGATAAGATACAGTAGGAAGTATACAGCCCAACCGATGAAATATTTATACTAAAAATTGCTGAATTTGAATATATTCAAACCTCTACATCCAATAAGCTAATTTACAGGACATATGAGAGTAGAGGAGCGTGTTATACCACACTACGAGCGAGGATGGAGTTAGCTAGGCCCAGGATGTGAAGAGCAGAGCTACGCTGTTGAATATTGTGGCCACTTACTTTGTGTGACAGATTAAGTTGATTAAAGTTGAATAAAATAGAAAATCAGTTCCTCATTCACTGTAGCCAATTTCCTGTTCTCAGTTGTCACATCTTACTGGTGGCTATGATTTTAGACAGCACAACTAAGAAAATTTCCATCATTGCAGAAAGATCTATTGGATACACTATTCTAGAGTAAGCATTAAAAGAATAGACAACTTATTATTCAGACTAGTAGAAGGGAAAAAGTTGGAATGATAAAAATAAAAGAAGGCAATAAGAGAGACAAACATAAGAAAGGCAAGACGAAGCACAAAATACAAGGTTTAATGTAAACACAGATGTATCAGTAATTACATTAAGTATAATTGAATGTTTCTATTAAGTATAATTGACTGAATGTTTCTATTAAAAAATGATGTTTCCAGGTTATCAAACCTGGAGGTGAGAACCCACAAAACACACTTATTTGCTGTCTATAAAAAAATCCATCTAGAGCATAAGAATACTTAAGTGAAACTCTTTCAGTTGTGTCTGACTCTCTGCGACCCCATGGAGTCCATGGAATTCTGCAGGCTAGAATACTGGAATGGGTAGGTAGCCTTTTTCTTCTCCAGGAAATCCTCCCAGGATCGAACCCAGGTCTCCCACATTGCAGGCGGATTCTTGACTAGCTGAGCCACAAGGGAAGCCCAGGAATACTGAAGTGGGTAGCATATCACTTCTCCAGAGGATCTTCCCGACCGACCCAGGAATCGAGCCAGGGTTTCCTGCATTGCATGTGGATTCTTTACCATCTGGGCTATCAGGGAAGCCGAAGAATACCTAAAGGTGGTTGTAAAAAGATGGGGGAAAAGAAACTTCCATGTAGATACTAATTAAAGATAGTTGATGTGGCTTTCCAGGTGGAGCTAGTAGTAAAGAACGCTCCTGCCACTGCAGGAGATGTTAGTGATGCAAGTTCATCCCTGTTCTGGAAGATCCCCTGGAGAAGGAAATGGCAACCCACTCTAGGATTCTTGCCTGGAGAATCCCATGGACAGAGGAGCCTGGTGGGCTATAGTCCATAGGGTTGCAAAGAGTCAGACTTCACTGAAGTGACTTAGCGTGCATGCATGATTTAATGACAGTGTTTAAGAAAAGAAGCATTATTTGGGATGAAGAGGCTTTCTTTACCATGACAAGAGTTTTATTCAGCAAGAAGATATAATATTAGTTTTCTAAGTACCTGTGACATGACTTCAAGTACATAAAGCTGAAATAGAACTGTTAGAGAAAATACACAAATTTATAATCATAGTGGGAAATTAAATAGCTGATAGAACTAGCAGTAAAATGTCAGTAATAAATAGAAGATTTAGAATAATAATTACTTGCTTTAACCATTTCACAAGGTTGTTGTGTGAATGAGATAGTATATTCAATAAATACACTGTCATTCAATATGAGCAAATATTTAATATGAATATGTACTGAAATATTTTTATTCAAAAAATATTTGAGCACCTTCTAATGACAGGTAGTGTTTTTAAGACATGTGTTTTGTAAGGTATAGAGCCTTAATCACATGTAAATATTGTTGGGCATGATTGCCAATTTTAAGTGCTTAATGAATTATAGGCAGTTTTTATCTGGGTGGATCCATAGAAGTGATACAAATTTGAAGGATGCATTTATTGAGGAAACAAGATATTTTGGTCCCTGAAGAGTGACTGGCATAATATAGTAGAATAGGTATAAAATGATTTTGGTAGAAAGAAGGGCATGAGGAGGAACTTTGCTGGCAGTCTAGTGGTTAAGACCTTGCTCTTCCCCTACAGGGGTCATGGGGTGGATCCCTGGCAGGTGCACCAAGATCCTGCATGCCCCACGGCATGACCCCCTTGCCCCCCAAAAACGAATGATATGAGGAAAAGGACTTGGTTTCAGAGAGGGTTCATATCGAAATAACAATAATAAAAATAATTGGAGAATTAGGGCCAAATTGTAATAGCAGACTGTGCTTAGAGATTGGTTGGTGGTTGGCTGAAATGAATATTTTACTACTTGTGCCATTTCCCTAGGTATCTTGGGGGCTTGGTTCTAGGGCCCCCTCAGATAACAAAATCCAAGGGTGCTCAAGACATTTTCTTAAAATGGCATAATTCATTTGGCCCTTCATATTTGAACATGTAGGGCCATAACTATATTTTGAAGGTAGATTGAAGAGCCTTTAATTTTGATAGCTGAAAAAGCATACTAATTTCCATACAGACCTGTTTACAGCTGCAGTTTGTGGGAACACTGCTTTTCCCACACTCATCACTATTGACTACTGTCAGTCATAATTTTTGCCTAATTTGCCCAAAGAATTGTACCTTACTTTGATTCCCATTTATGTGTTTTTGAATTTCATGTATTTATTTGCCGTATTTTAAAAAATATATAAATAGCTTGGTCATATTTTGGCCCCTTTTGTGATTTGTTTTTCTGATTTATAGGTAGTCTTTTTATATTTAAAGTAAATGTTCGTTTTTTACATGTGATGTAATTTTTTTCCTCATTGTTATTTTTAATATGTTTTTAATTAAAACATTTTTAATTATGTTTTAACATTTTTAATATGTTTCTCCTATGACTTTGCTTATCATTTATAGGATGAATAAGTTTTTTTTACTAACTTCATAATACTGTGTCTTAAAAAGTACTCTAACCCCAGATTATATTTTAAAACATTAACTACCCCCCACTCCACACTTATATGAAATGTCTCCTTTCTCTTTGCTGTATTTTGATATTTAGGAATCTTTATGAACCTTTTTCTGTATTCCATTTATCTGTTTTTTTGTAGTGCAGGATTAGAGTATTTTAATAATTGCTCTTTTATAGAATCTTAAAAATAGGGAAGGCAGACTTCTTTAACTTTCAAAAATATATTGGGAATTCTTGCATGTAAATTTTTTTCTCTTTTTTATTGTGATAAAATATGCCCTGCAGAAAACTTACCATTTAAACCATTTTTGAGTACAGTTTAATGGTACAAAGTTCTTCACATTCTTATGCAGTCACCACTGTCCACTGTCATAACTAATAGATCAAATCAGATCAGTCGCTCAGTCGTGTCCGAATCGCAGCACGCCAGGCCTCCCTGTCCATCACCAACTCCCGGAGTTCATTGAGACTCGCGTCCATCGAGTCAGTGATGCCATCCAGCCATCTCATCCTCTGTCGTCCCCTTCTCCTGCCCCCAATCCCTCCCAGCATCAGAGTCTTTTCCAATGAGTCAACTCTTCACATGAGGTGGCCATAGTACTGGAGTTTCAGCTTTAGCATCATTCCTTCCAAAGAAATCCCAGGGCTGATCTCCTTCAGAATGGACTGGTTGGATCTCCCTGCAGTCCAAGGGACACTCAAGAGTCTTCTCCAACACCACAGTTCAAAAGCATCAATTCTTCGGCGCTCAGCCTTCTTCACAGTCCAACTCTCACATCCATACATGACCACAGGAAAAACCATAGACTTGACTAGACGAACCTTTGTTGGCAAAGTAATGTCTCTGATTTTGAATATGCTATCTAGGTTGGTCATAACTTTCCTTCCAAGGAGTAAGCGTCTTTTCGTTTCATGGCTGCATTCACCATCTGTAGTGATTTTGGAACCCAGAAAAATAAAGTCTGACACTGTTTCCACTGTTTCCCCATCTATTTGCCATGAAGTGATGGGACCAGATGCCATGATCTTCGTTTTCTGAATGTTGAGCTTTAAGCCAACTTTTTCACTCGCCACTCTCAGTTCCCTCCTACACTAGCTCCTCATTACCTCTAACCTATTGTTTGTTTCTGAATTTGCTTGATTTCATATAAGTGGAGTCATACAATATGTGAATTTTATTCTTATTTAAGTTACTGTAGTGTTTTTTAAGATTCATCCATCTTGTGGCAAAAATCAGAACTTTATTTTTCTGCCCAAATAACATTCTCTTGCATGTACATACTATGAAAGATTATATTGAATCTATAAGTCTGTTTGAGTAGAATTGCTACCCTAACAGTATTAAGTTTTACAGTCTGTGAACACAGTATTTCTTTTATTTGTGTCTTTAGTTTTTTCCAGCAGCATTTTGTATTTTTTAGTGTACAAGTTTTTGCCTCCTTGGTTACATTAATTGCTTAGGTATTGTATTATTTTTGTATTTAGTAAATACACACACACACACACACATATATAGTGAATGGAATTTTCTTAATTTCCTTTTCAGATTGCTTATTGTTAGTGTATGGAAGTATAACTGATTTTTACATGTTGATTTTGTATTCTGCCACTGCTAACTTTTTTTTTCTCTAACAGTTATTTTCTTCTGTGTTTCTGAAATTTTTAGTTTTTTCCATATAATGTCATGTCATCTGCAAACATAGTATTTCTTCTTTCCAGTTTGAATGTCTTTTTAATTTCTTGTCTGATTTTCTATTTAGAACTTCCAACACCATATTTAATAGATGTGCTAAGAGCAAGCATATTTGTCTTAAACTTTAGTAGTTTTTTTACTGTCAAGTATGATTTTGACTGTGGAATTTTCATGTATGGCCTTTATTAATTATGTTGAGGTAGTTTCATTTTATTCCTAGTTTGTTGTGCACTTTTTATCATGAAAGGGTATTGTATTTTGTCAAATGTGTTTTCTCTATCAACAGAGATGATCATTTTTACTCCTTTCATTTTTATAATGTGATCTATTGCATTGATTTTTTTTTTTTTGTATATTGAACCATCTTTGCATTCCAGGAGTAAATTCAACTTGGTTATGTGTATAATACTTTGTGTATTTAATTAAAAATTAATTTTGTAACTCCTTTCAATTTTCTTTCTCACAAATATTCTAGTATATTTGCTTGAGATTGTATACAGATTTATAGACAAATTCAAGAGGAAAGAATATCTTTCCATTATTGTGTCTGAATTTCAAATAGCATGCTGATGCTGCTAAGTCGCTTCAGTCGTGTCTGACTCTGTGCGACCCTATAGAAGGCAGTCCACCAGACTCCCCCGTCCCGGGGATTCTCCAGGCAAGAGCACTGGAGTGGGTTGCCGTTTCCTTCTCCAATGCATGAAAGTGAAAAGTGAAAGTGAAGTCGCTCAGTCGTGTCTGACCCTCAGCAACCTCAGGGACTGCAGCCTTCCAGGCTCCTCTGTCCATGGGATTTTCCAGGCAAGAGTACTGGAGTGGGGTGCCATTGCCTTCTCCACAAATAGCATGCAGTATCCAGCTATTAAGGTTTTTTTTTTTTTTAAGTTCTGCAATAATTTTCTTCTATGCAGGTCTCATCGTTTTTTTAGGTTCATTTTTAAACACTTTGTATTTTGATTTTAAATGCATGTGGGTATACCTGAATCATTAATACATACCTTTATAAGTCACTGATTTGTCTCCCCCAAAATGATTTTTGTATTAAAAATAATGTTCCCTTTCTTTCCCCCTGTGTATATTTTTAGCTCATGTAATTACTTATTAGTTCTTTTCATTAATGGGCTTAACAAAGTTATAGTAAAGCTTATCTATAAGATGACTCTCACAAAGAAAAGGTGAAATGATAATGTTACTAAGCATGTTAAATCTTTTGCTTAAATTTTCAGTAGTCTGTTGACTGTTTTGTTTCCTTAACCTGTTTTTCATTTTATAATTGTAATCAGTGGAAATCTAAATTTTATTTTATAGAGCTTTACTTTCAGGTTATATATGTAGCAGTTTATTTTCAAGTAAAATTGTAACATTTCTGTGTTCACAAACACAGGTAAAAAATTTGGTGAGTAATTATTTACTGTTCAAAGAGGTACCTATCAGAGTTCTTAATATTAAGGTATATTTAAGTTATTTCCTAAGTTATCAATCCTTTTTAATACTATTCTTTTTCAAAATGTTATATTTATGACATAAAATTACAGTCTACTAATGTGTATGTATATTTATATACATATATATATGTATATACACGCACACATATACACATTCTCTATAGGGGTTTTATTTTTAATAAAATAAAAATCTTTAACAAAATAAAAGTCTTCTGCAGTAGACTCCATTCTCAATTGATTTCTCACCTATATTACGTTTTAGAGAACTGTTGTATTTTTACTTCTTAAGAGTACTACTATAGTGAAGATTGAAACTTGGAGAATAGGAAACTGACTTTATGTACACTATTTTTTTAATGTTTTTTTCCCAACTTTTTGATGTTTTGAACCTTGGTGGGGTTTAGGAAATAGTAGATCAAAATTTCCATTTTAAACAAAAAATGGCTGTATTTTTGTACGTCTTGACTTAGACAATTACCTGCGAAATTAAAAAATGTATGAGAAAAACGTCCAGCATTATTAATTTCAAAAATGCAAAGAATTCAAGTGATGGTAGGTGCGTTAGGTACTAATTTTTTGCCTAGTCTTTTTTTGTTGCTGTTTTTTACATAAGAGAGAAAATAATCCAGATTTTTGCAAAAATTTTTCTTAAACTTTGTTCTGAGGAAGTTTTTCTTTTTTTAAAGCAGTTTTGACTGGCAAAATGAATAATTAATGGACAGTCAATTTAAAAATTCTGAACTCGTTGTTGTTGTTCAGTTATTGTGTCTGATTCTTTGCGACCCCATGGACTGTAGCACGCCAGACTCCTCTATCCTCCACTATCTCCTGAAATTTGTTCAAATTCATGTCTATTGAGTCGGTGATGCTACCTAACCGTTGCATCTTCTGCTGCTCCCTTCTTTTGCCTTCAGTCGTTCCAGCATCAGTCTTTTCCAGTTTGTGGGTCATTTACATCAAGTGGCCAAAGTATTGGAGCTTCAGCATCAGTCTTTGCAGTGAATATTCAGGGTTGATTTCCTTTAAGATTGGTTTGATCTCCTTGCTGTCCGAGAGACTCAATAGCCTTTTCCAGTCCCACAGTACAAAAGCATCATTTTTGGCACTCAGCGTTCTTTATGACCCAACTCTCACATCTGTACCTGACTACTAGAAAAACCATAGCTTCGACTAAACAGACCTTTTTTGGCAAAGTAATGTCTCTGCTTTTTAATATGCTATCTAGGTTTGTCATAGCTTTTCTTCCAAGGAGCTAAGTGTCTTAATTTCATGGCTGCAGTCACTGTCTACAGTGATTTTGGAGCCTGAGATCTTTTATCTTAGTATCTTCTAAATGGAAATGATATTTTTTTCTATTGTAATAAAACATTAAACCCAGGTTTCTTTAGATTTCTATTTTTCTTTTCCACCTTCTCCCATACTTCAGAATTATGGACAGTGTACTTAACACTGCTGATTGTTTTTAGTTATAATATTAATGTCACAGAGTTACAGAAAGAAAGACTTGATCTCTTCAGAGCATAAGCTATTACCTTTGTTATTTCTGTCTTTTTAAATAACGTGGAATGTTATGATTCATGTTAGAGTGCCCTTTTATGTTAGAAGGAAAATGAAGGCTCAGTGAAGTTTGCTCACTTAGTGCAACGGAAATGAAAGAGTTTGGAAATATGTTGATTTTGATTATAGGACAAAAGGGGCAATGTAATCTAAATCCAGTACTATTTTCTACCCTTTAAAACTTATTTTTTCTTCCTCTGTTCTTCAGTCTTCAATATATACCCTAGGCTGTTTTCTGTTGGAAAAGGGGTTTCTGAGAAGCTCTGCAGAAATAATAAGGAAACATGAGGAAAAACTGAGTTGAGGTCCCGGAAGCTATAAACCTTTGAGTGCTTTTGTGATGTGCTATGCTCTGTGGGAGCCTCTGAAAAAGGTCAAGCTTGAGAAACTTGCTTCTGAAGAATGTGTCTATTAACATTTCATGTACCCTGATTTTGTTGAGTCTATTGAAGATTTTTTTTGAAAGTTGATTGTATCTTGTGTTTCTCCTTTTATAAAACGGTTACATTTTGTATCTAAAAGTAAAAGAAACTACTTGCTCAGCGTGTCTGACTCTTTGCAACCCCATGGACTGTAGCCCGCCAGGCTCCTCTGTCCATGGAATTCTCCAGGCAGGAATACTGGAGTGGGACCTTTCTGACCAGGGACTGAACATGCAGGGTCTCCTGTGTTGAATGGGTTTCTTTACCATCTGACCTACCAGAGAAGTTATACCAATTCCATACAAAGAACTGAAGTGTTAACAACAACATAGAAACTGTGTTGCAAATGAAGAAATTTATTGGTGATTAGAAGGAAATTGGAATCCCTGCTTTGCGAAATAGTCTGTTTTGTATCTTTTACCCCATGACTTACAAGGCTTTTGATACTATCCTTAGTTTGAGGATAATATCCTCAGTGGTACTATCTCTTGAATCCACTGTAGCAGATTTTTAATCTCAGTATTCCAGGGAAACTGCTATGATCAAAGTCACCAGTGACTTGCTCTTTTCTAAATTAAATGTCATTTTTCATGCCTCATCTTACTTGACCTATTTCTAGTATTTAACATGACTAATCATCCTCTTTTTCATTATATTTTGTTCACTTTGTTTTTAGGATATTATACTCGTCTGATTTTTCTCTTGCTTCACTTGCCTCTCCTTTGAGGTCTCTTGTGCTAATTTTCCTTGTTTCTACTGCAGTCAGTTCTTGGACCTCTTTTCTACCTAAACTTTTGTCCTTGGGAGATAGACCATCTGCATGCTGATGGTTCCCACATTCATATCCTAGTTTGGACCTTTCCTCCAAACCCCAGACTCACACTGAAACACTCCCTTCATTGTTTCCCTTCAGTATCTAATGGGTGTCTCAAAAGTAACATGTCCACAGTTGAGCTCCTGTTTCTGGCCCCTTACACCTGGATTGCTGTGAGTTTGCACCATCCAGTGAACGGCAACTCCATCTTTATAATTCAGTTCCTTGGAAGTCATCCTTGACAGCCTTCTCCCACATCCCATAACCAAAGTCTCAGCAGAATATTTTTGGTGCTGCCTTTAGAATACATCCAGAATTCCAATACATCTCACCTTTTCCATTATTGTCACTCTAGGTCCCGGCCATCATCATCTTTTGCCTAGATTTTCCAGTAGTTTGTAACATCTTATTAATAATTGCTACTTGTTTGTATGTGTCCGTGAAAAATGATCTGACTTTTTTCTTGGCTTTCTGAGATATGTAAGAAATAGTTTACTTCAGTGTTACAGGAATTAAGTTATATAAAGCACTTATTTTAGTGCCTTTTATCTTCCTTTTACTAAATCTGATTATTCAAGTAACTGTTAGACTTCAGTGTAGTAAAGGATGATAATTTAAGAAAGATACCTGAAATCAAAAGATCCAGGAATAGAATGATAAAAATCTGGTGGTACTTAGAGTTAGTTGTTCACTGGGTTTCTAAATGGTAGTCTGTACCAAACTGTGTGAAAGCTGCATCTATTATTACTTGGTGGGTACTTTGAAAATGCATTTTAATTTTAATAATAAAGTAGAAACTTCTACAAAAAAATGTAAGTTGAATCATATGAGGTATTACAAAGGCAAATGTGAATTCTTGGATGATTATTTGTAATTGTCTGCTTATACTTTCTTACTGCTTTAAATAACATTGCCTTAATTGGCTGTAGATACCTTTAAGATCTCATCAATAAATTCTGACTTTTTTTCTAATCTGTCCACATTTCTTTGTCTGTACTGTGTTGATTAATATTGCTTTCATATTTCATTGTGAAACCACTGCATTTTATTCCCTTCCTTTCCTTATGTGTAGATGGAAATAGTACCATCATCCTTGTGGTTTTAAAAAATAAATTTATTTATTTTTAATTTGGCTACTTCTTAAGTATCAAGTATTTTTAATGCTTTTTAACATTTCTCCCCCATTTTATCTCTGAAAGCCTGACATTTTAGTTGTACATTGAGGTTGCTTTTTTTTTTTTTTATCTTTTTTCATATTGAAGTATTGTTGATTTACAGTCTTGTTAGTTTTACGATTATATTCCATTATAGGTTATTACAGTCTGTTGGGTATAATTCTCTGTGCTATTCAGTAAGTCCTTCTTGCTTATCTACTCTCATGTGTAGCAGTTTGTATCTGTTTATCCCATAATCCTAATGTAGTCCTTACTCCCCTCACTCCCTCCCTCGCCTTTGGTAACCATAATTTTATTTTCCCTGTCTGTGAATCTGTTTCTGTTTTGTATATAGGCTCATTTTTATTATTTTTAGATTGTATATGTAAGTGATATCATGAAATATTTATCTTTGTGTGCATTGCACTAAGCTTAATATTCTCTAGGTCCATCCATGTTGCTAAAGTGCCAATATTGCATTTTTTTTTATGCTGAATAATGTTGTGTGTGTGTGAGTGTGTTATACACACACATGTACATACCAGATCTTAGGCCGATCATTTGGATGAGCAGTTGGGTTGTTGCCATGTCTTGGTTGTTGTACACAGTGCTGCTGTGAAAATCGTAGTGCATGTATCTTTGCGAATTATCGTTTTTCATTTTTCCTATATACACACGCATACACCCAGGAGTTGAATGTTAATTGTATTTTTAGTGTTTTGAGGGACCTCCATACTGCTTGCTATAGTGACCTTACCAATTTGCATTCTCACCAAGAGTATAACATCTTTTCATGTGCTTGTTAGCCATTTGTGTGTCTTTGAAAAAATGTCTGTTTAGGTCTTCTGCCCACTTATTTTTTTATTGTCCATTTTCTTTCCATACTGAGTTGCATGAGCCTCTTTCTGTATTTTGGATATTAACACCTTGTCCATCACATTGTTAGCAAATATTTTCTCCTGTTCTATGGTTTGTTTTTTTTTTCATTTTGTTGATGGCCTCCTTTGCTGTGCAAAAGCTTTTAAGTTTGATAGGTCCCATTTGTTTATTTTTGCTTTTATTTCTTTCCTTTGAAGACTGATGTAAGAAAATAATGCTATAATTTATGTCACAGAATGTTTTGTGTGTGTTCTTTCATGGGAGTTTTTGGTGTCATGTCTTAGATCTTTAAACCATTTTATTTTTGTGTATGGTGTGAGGGAATACTCTTAATTTCACTGTCTTAACATGTAGCTGTCCAGCTTTTTTAATATCTTGTTGAAGAGACTGTCTTTTCACCATTGTGTATTCTTGCCTCCTTTGTCAAAAATTGTCTGTAGGCGTGCAGGTTTGTTTCTGGCTGCTCTGTTCTGTTCCATTGATATGTGTCTGCTTTCTGTACTGATACCATGCTGTTTTGATTACTATAACTTTTTAGTGTAGTCCAGAGTCTGGAAGGTTTTCCCTCTAACTTTGTTCTTTTTTCTCAAAATTGCTCTCACAATTTTGGGTCTTTTTGTGGTTCCATATAAAACTAATGAAGACTAATTGTAGTTCTGTGAGAAATGTCTTGAGTAGTTTGATTGGGGTTGCATTAAATCTGTAGATTGCTTTGGGTAGTATGGCCATTTAAACAATATTAATTCTTCCAGTCAAGAGCTTAGGATATCTTTGCATTTCTTTGAATCATCTTTAGTTTCCTTTATCAGTGTTTTATTGTTATTAGACTATATGTCTTTCACCTCCTTGGTTAAGTTTATTCCTAGCTTTTTAAATGTAATTTTATTTTTTATTATTATTATTTTTTGACTACACTTGTGGTGTCTTAGTTCTCTGGCCAGAGATTGAACCCATGCCTTCGTGCAGTGGAAGCATGGAGGTACAACCACTGGATCACCAGGGAATTCCCTGATGTGATTTTAACCTTGACTTCTTCCTGTTGTTTTTTACTGTTTGTATCTAACATTTCATTACTGATGTGTAGAAATGCAGTAATTTCTATATATTAATCTTGTATTTTGATATCTTGCTAAAATTATTTATGCTGCTATTTTTTTGTGCAGAGACATTAGGGTTTTCAGTGTAGAGGACCGTGTCTATTGCAAATAGTGACAGCTTTACCTCTTCAATTCCAATTTGGATACCTTTTATTTCTTTTCCTTGTCTGATTGCTGTGAATCATAATATACCAATACTATGTTAAATAGAAGTGGTGAGAATGGGCATCCTTGTCATCTATGGCTTTTAGTGTGCTGCGGTGTCTCCCCCCTACACCACTTGAAGTGAAGTAAAAGTCACTCAGTTGTGTCCAACTCTTTGCGACCCTGTGGACTTAGATGAGAGTTTTTATCATGAATGGATGTTGAATTCTGTCAAAAGCTTTTTTTTGTTTGTTTGATTTTTATGGATGATTTTTTTTGTCATATATTAATGTGCTGTATTACCTTGATTTGCCTATGTTGAACCATCTTTGTGATTTGTCCATTGACATTTAAAGTAATTATTGATAGGCATACATTTATTGACATTCTTATCTTTATTTTACTGTTTTTTGGGGGTAGTTCTTCGTTCATTTCTTTTTTGTTTGGTTTGATATTCTTTTGTAGTGTGTTTAAATTCCTTTCTTTTTGGTTTCTGCAAATCTATTGTATTTGATTTGTGGTTCCCTTGGACTTCTGTATAATGACCCATAACTGTATCTACTTTAAACTGATAGTCTATGTTATAACTGCCTTATTTAACTCATGTCCAAACCATAATGTACATTTGTCTTTCCTGTTGTGGTTTTTTATCTTTCCTATATATTCTTACCTCTTATCACTGTGGAATTACATGAGAGATGAATATCAAAAGATACTTGAAAATAACTCACATATTTTCAAGTGCAGTGTGGCATTTACTAAAGGAGATCTTTGACTCATTCACTGAAAGCCTCAATAAAGTTGGAAGCCTGAAAAAGCACAGGGGGTGATTGTAGAGAAGAAAGCATTTAAATTGAGAAATCAGTATCAAAATGAGAAATTATTAGTGATATCAAAGATACTTTAAAAATCCCATGTATTTGGAAATTAAATATCCACATTTAAATGATGGATGCATCTAAGAAGCCATAACAAGGAAATTTAGAAAATATTTGTAATAGATTAAAAATGAAAAGAATTTTTCAAATTTGTTGAATGCAGCTGAGGCCGCTCAATGCAATTGAATACAATGTGGAATCTTGAATAAGATGTGGAAACAAATAAGGGACACTAGCATAAAATTTTGTGAAATTTAAGCAAAATCTGTACTTTAGTTAATAATACATATTTCCCCTTAAATTGTTCAATTCTTAGACACGCAAATGTTTCATATGCTGCTTTCCCCCATCTTAGTATGAATAAAAATATGAATAAAAAACATTGTTTTGTGTTGTCTTAACTGCATTTGCCATTCAAAAGCAGAGACATTACTTTGCCAACAAAGGTCTGTCTAGTCAAGGCTATGGTTTTTCCAGTGGTCATGTGTGGATGTGAGAGTTGGACTGTGAAGAAAGCTGAGTGCTGAAGAATTGATGCTTTTGAACTGTGGTGTTGGAGAAGACTCTTGAGAGTCCCTTGGACTGCAAGGAGATCCAACCAGTCCATTCTAAAGGAGATCGGTCCTGGGTGTTTTTTGGAAGGAATGATGCTAAAGCTGAAACTCCAGTACTTTGGCCACCTCATGCGAAGAGTTGACTCATTTGAAAAGACTCTGATGCTGGGAGGGATTGGGAGCAGGAGGAGAAGGGGACGACAGAGGATGAGATGGCTGGATGGCATCACCAACTCGGTGGACGTGAGTCTCAGTGAACTCCGGGAGTTGGTGATGGACAGGGAGGCCTGGCGTGCTGCGATTCATGGGGTTGCAAAGAGTCGGACACGACTGAGTGACTGAACTGAACTGCATTTGAATTGGATGAGCATTTGTTTTTCAGTTCTTTAGGTTTACCTTTTTCCATCCCTTTTCCTACTATTAATAATCCTCTATAAGAGACAATTAAGAAATTTACTCTGGAAAAAAAGATGAACAGTTTTTTGTTTGTGATTTTTTAAATCTAAGAATGCTTAACAACTTTGCTGAGCTGTAATGGAGTAAACTGTAAATATTTTAATGACACATATAAAAATACATGATTCCAAGATAAAACTAACATAATCAAGAAAATAAACACATCTTCTTGTGTTTTATATACATTTGTGCACACACACAGGATATTATTCAGCTTAAAAAAACAAATGAAATTTTGCCCTTTACAGCAATGTGGATGGACCTAGAGAATATTATGCTTAGTGAAATATGTCAGAGAAAGAGTTATACTATATATCATTATATGTGGAATCTAAAAACTAAAGCAAAGGGATATATAGCACAACAGAAATAGGCTCACAGATATATAGAGAACAGACTGGATTAAAAGTAGGGAGAGAGAGGCAGACATGTGATATGCTTATGGAATTTAAAGGTACTAACTTGTGTGTTTAAAATTGATCAATAACAAGGATATACTATATATAGCACAGGGAGTTATAGCCATTATCTTGTAATAACTTTTAATGGAGTATAATCTGTAAAAATATTGAATCACTATGCTGCACACCCAAAACTATTATAATATTGTATGTTAACTCTATACTTTAGTTAAGAAAAAAGAAGGTAAACACCTCATAATCCCCAAAATTGCTTTGCAATCTCTTTGTAAATCCCTATGCTCACCCCCTAATACTAGGAACTATTCACTGCTTTTTCTCACTATAGACAGGTTTGCATTTTCTGGAATTTTGCTCGAATATAATCATAAAGTAAATGTTCTTTTTTGTCTGGCTTCTTTTCCTCAGCATAATTATTTTGTGATACATCTATATTGTTAACATGGATCAATAGTTCATTTAAAGTTACTGTGGAAATATTTCATTTCTCTTAGGGGAAATAAAAAATACCTAGCATTAGAGTGTCTGGGTCATATGATGTTTAATGTGTTTGAGACAATACCAGACTTCTCAACGTACCAACACAATTGGTACCAGCAGTGCATAAGAATTCTAGTTGTTCTGTAGACTCACCAACATTTGACAGAGCTTTTTAAAATTTTAGACATTCTTATTGGTTGCGTTGAGGTATGTCATTGTGATGTTATTTTAAAGACCTTTTGTAGTAGTGAAATACACATAGCATAAAATCTGTCAATCACTATTTTTAAGTGTACAGTTTAGTGCCATTAAATATTTAACATTTATTATGTGTATCGCCATAATAATCATCCATCTGCATAACTCTTCATTTTGTAAAACTGAGGTTCTGTGACTATTACAGAGTAACTCCTCATACTTCCTTTCTCTCCAACCCCCTGAAAACCATCAGTCAAACATTATATGTATATGTCACATTTTGCTATTCATTCTTCTGTCAGTGGACACTCGGGTTGCTTCCATGTTTCAGCTATTGTGAATAATGCTGCTATGAATATGGGTGTATATATCTCTTTTTGAGACCATGATTTCCATTCTTTTGGGTATATACTCCAAAATGTGGCTCATAGAATTCTGTTTTTACTGATTTGAGGATCACCCCAGCTGATCACCCCTGCTACATGTTTAACACTGTAAACATGGCTGTACTGTTTTACATTCCTAAGTGTGCAAGGTTTCTGATTTTTTCACATTCTCACCAGTGATTTCATGTTTGCTGTTTTTTAGATATTAGTCATTGTAATGGGTGTGAATTAGTATGTCCTTGTGCTTTTGATTTGTGTTTCCCTAATGAATAGTGATATTGAGCATCTTTTCATGTGTTTATTGGCATTTGTACATCTTTTTTGGATAAAATGTCTATTTCGTCCATTGCACATTTTTTTTTAAAAGAAGTTGATGTATTTATTTTTGGCTGTGCTGGTTCTTCATTGCTACACAGGCTTTTCTCTAGTTGCAATAAGCAGGGGCTGCTCTCTTGTGGTACACGGGCTTCTCATTGAGGTGGCTTTTCTTGACGCGGAGCATAGGCTCTAGGGCATGAGAGCTTCAGTAGTTGCGGCACGGGGGCTCAGAAGTTGCAGCTCTTGGGCTGTAGAGCACAGGCGCAGTAACTGTGATGCACGGGCTTAGTTGCTCCACGACATATGGTAGCTTCCTGGATTAGGATCGAACCTATGTCTCATGCATTGGTAGGTGGATTCCTTACCACTGGGCCACCAGAGAAGCCCCATTGCTCATTTTTGAATTCAGTTGTTTGTTTTCTGCTGCTATGGGTCTTCATTGCTGTGCACAAGCTCTAATTGTGGCAAGTGGGGGCTACTCTTGGTTGCTGTGTGCAGCAGCCTTCTGATTGTAATTGCTTCTCTTGTTGCAGAGCACCAGGTCTAGGTGTGCGGGCTCAGTAGTTGCGATGCATGGGCTTACTTGCGCCACAACATATGGGATCTTCCCAGACCTGGAATCGAACCTATATCCCCTGCATTGTCAAGTGGTTTCTTAAGTACTGAACCACCAGGGAAGCCCATGTTGATTTTATAATGTTGAGTTTTAGGAGTTTACTGTATATTCTGGAAGTTAACCCCGTATCAGATATGTGATATAAAAACATTTTCTTTCATTTGGTGGTTTACATTTTTACTTTTATCAGTAGTCTCTTTTGATGCACAAAATTTTGCAATTTTTCCTAAGTCCAATTTGTATTTTATTTTTCTTACTTTTGCCGTAGTAATCACATCCAAGAAATTGTCCAAGCTGACGCCATGAAGCTTTTGTCTTATGTTTTCTTCAAGGAGTTTATTGTTCTTAGATCTTGCGTGTGAGTCCTTGATCCATTTTAAATTACTATTTGTAAAATATGTAAGAGTCAAGTCTATTATTTTGCATGTGACTATCCAGTTTCTCAAGCATCATTTGTTTAAAAAAAAAAAAAAAAAGACCATCTTTTCTCCCTTGAATGTTATTGACACCATTTTAAAACTTCTTTTACCATATATGCAAGGTTTTACTTCTGAGCTCTCTATTGCATTAGTCTTCATGTCTTTCTTTATGGCAGTGTCACACCATTTTGATTACTGTAGCTTTGTAGTGAGTTTTGAAATTAGGAAGTTTAAGTCTTACAACTTTCTCTTTCAAGATTAGTTTGGCTTCTGAGGATCCCTTGAGGTACTCTATGAATTTTTAGGATTGCTTTTTTTCTATTTCTGTGAGAGAGTGTATTTGAGATTTTTTGAATAGAGATTGCATTGAATATGCACTTTGGATGGTATTTATATCTTTACAATATTAAGTTTTCTAACTGTGAACATCGGATGTATTTCCTCTTATTGCTGTTTTTTTTAATTTCTTTTAACATTGTTTTATAGTTTTTATTGTGAAAGTCTGTCTCCTTTTGGTTACATTAATTCATAAGTACTCTTTTTTTTTTTTTTTGCTGTTGCAAATAAAATACCTCCTTTGAAGTGCCTATTTCTGATCTTTGAGAACAAGCTTTTAGCCTTTCATCACTGAATATGCTGTTCACTGAGTTTTTTATATATGGATTTTGTTATGCTGAGGTAGTTTGTATTTATTCCTGTTTTATTGAGTATTTTTATTGTGAAAGGATGTTGAAGTTTTGAGATATTGCAACAGTCACCTGCATTAACCAAGGTGATCCGTGGGACCTTTTCCTTCCATTCTATTAATGTGGTAGTTTATTACATCAACCAGTTTTTGTATGTTGAACCATCCTTGGATTCTTTGAATAAACCTCACTTCGTGTATGATCCTTTAATGTATTGTTGAATTCAGTTTGGTGGTTGGTTGTTGAGGATTTTTTTTCTATCTTCGTTCATGAGGGATATTGGTCTATAGTTTTCTTATAGTGTCTTGATTTGGCTTTAATGTCTGAGTAATGCTGGCCTGGTTAAAATAAGCTCAGAGATTGTCCTTTCTCTTCAGTTTTTGGGGAAAGTTTGAGAAGGATTCGTTTTAGTCCTTAAAATACTTAGAATTCACCAGTGAAGCCATCAGGTCCAGAACTTTTTGTTGAGAGATTTTTGACTGTTCATTCAGTCCTCCTTACTTAGAGGTCTGTTTGTATTTTCTTTTTTTTCCCCTCTTGATTTAGTTTTGATAGGTTTTGTGTTGTCTGTTTTATTTAGGTTATCTCATTTGTTGAATTACAGTTGTTCTGTAGAATGCTCTCATAATTCTTCTGTCTCTGAAGAGTTGGCAGTGGTGTTCTGTTCCCATTTCTCATTTTAGTAATGTGAGTCTTCTCTTTTTCTTAAAATTTCTAGCTGAAGGTTTGTCAATTTTGTTGATCTTTGTGGAAAACCACCTTTTGGTTTCGTTGATTTTTCACTGTCTTTCTACTATCACTTGTTGTTGTTCAGTTGCTAAGTTGTGTCCAACTCTTTGTGACCCCGTTAACTGCAGCATGCCAGGCTCTCTGTCCTCAGCTATCTCCTGGAATTTGCTCAAATGCATGTCCATTGAGTCCATGGTGCTATCTAACTATCTCATCTCTCCCTGCCACCTTCTCCTTTTGCTTTCAATCTTTCCTGGCATCAGGGTCTTTTCCAATGAGTCTTAGGTTGTCCAGTCTCCTAATTTTGAGCATCTGTGGTCCCTTTAATCTTGATTTAGATGGTTTCCTAGCTGCTCTTCTTTTGATTAGTAAGTGTTCTGCTCTTTGGAAATTAGAAGTCATAAAGGGTGGAGTCTTGCCTACAAGGAATGGGGGACAAAAAGCCTTCCCCACAGACCCTGCTTGAACTCACTTCTATCCTCTTTTGAAATTCACCTAATTTACATCATGTGCCTTGCCTTCTGAGATGTGTTTCAGTTATCTTCATCATTGCTATGAAGCTAGAAAATGATAGTTACTATTGTTATTTTTATGAATGATATAACTGAATTATTAGTAAATACCATCTGTTACAGTCAAGCCCCTAGTGGCTTAGTTGGTAAAGAATCCGTCTGCAATGAGTCGCTAAGTTGTGTCCAACTCTTTGTGGCCCCATGGACTGTAGCCCACTAGGCTCCTCAGTCCATGGTATTTTTCAGGAAAGAATACTGGAGTGGGTTGTCATTTCTTTCTACAGGGGATCTTCCCCACCTAGAGATCGACCCTGGGTCTCCTGCATTGAAGGTGGATTCTTTACCAACTCAGCCACCAGGGAATCCCCCATGACATTGTATCACCGAGAAGGATGGGGAGTTTAGGAAAGGCTGTTGCTTTCCTCAACAAAGGCAGTGTTCTTATAGTAAGAAAACAGGGTTAGATAGATATTGGATATACAATTTAAAGTTCATGCTTCAGAAACTACCATGTTTTGGGAACCTCTTACAACTATAGTGTGGGCCTTTTTTTTTTTTTTTTTTTTAATAAAAAGTGAAAGAGTCAGTCATTCAGTCATGTCTGACTCTTTGCCATCCCGTGGAATGTAGCCTACCAGGCTTTTCTGTCCATGGAATTCTCCAGCCAAGAATACTGCAGTGGGTTGCCCTTAAGTCATATGCTACAATGTGTCATTCATAGGTGTTTTAGTGCATTAATCCTACCTTTATTCTTAATCCCTGTTTTTTATTCTTAACTTTCTCAATTAATATTTGATCTTTTAAAAATGAGATACAGTGATAATCCTTTTGAAATGCTTTGTGGAAGGGTTGAGAAGTGATTGACGTTTTGTCAATCAGCATTTGATTTATCTAACTAAAATCGTTTTTTCATTCATGTTCTGTCATGAAGCTAATAGGTATATTTGATTTTTAAAGCGTAATTCCTGAATTTGTTTGCTCTCTGTTACTATACACATTAGTTTTGTTGTCATTTGATTACTGTAGGCTTTATGGCATTTCAAAATAAGAGTATACCTATTTTAAAAACAGTAATGGCTTTGTTTTGATATAGTACAAATAACATTTCTTCTAAGGGATTCTTCCCCACAGTAGTAGATATAATAGTCATTTGAAATAAATTCTCCCATTCTTGTCCATTTTAGTTCACTAATTCCTAAGATATTGATGCTCAGTCTTTTCATTCCTGCTTGATCACTTCCAATTTACCTTGATTTGTGGACCTATCATTCCAGGTTCCTGTGCAATATTGTTCTTTATAGTATCGGACTTTTCTTTCAGCACCGGACACATCCACAACTGAGCATTGTTTTTGCTTTGGCCCAGCCTCTTCATTTTTTCTGGAGCTATTTCTTTGCTATTCCCCAGTTGCATTCTGGACACCTTCTGACCTAGGGGGCTCATCTTCTGGTGTCATATCTTTTTGCCTTTTCATACTCTTCATGGAGCTCTTGAAGCAAGAATACTGGGTTGGTTTGCCATTCCCTCCTCCAGTCGACAAAAGTGATAGTTAACAAAAGAGTCTGAAATGCGGTAATTGGGTGCAATCTCAAAAATGACACAACGGTCTCAGCTTACTTCTGAGGCAAACCATTTAACATCATGATAATCCAAGTCTTTGCCCCAGCCATTATGCTGAAGAAGCTGAAGTTGAATGGTTCTATGAAGATCTATGAGACCTTCAAGAACTAACATCAAAAAAAGATGTGCTCTTCATCATGCTGCTGCTAAGTCGCTTCAGTCGTGTCCGACTCTGTGTGACCCCATAGACGGCAGCCAACCAGGCTCCGCCGTCCCTGGGATTCTCCAGACAAGAACACTGGAGTGGGTTGCCATGTCCTTCTCCAGTGCATGAAAGTGAAAAGTGAAAGTGAAAGGAAGTTGCTCAGTCGTGTCCGACTCTTCGAGACCCCATGGACTGCAGCCTGCCAGGCTCCTCCGTCCATGGGATTTTCCAGGCAAGAGTACTGGAGTGGGGTGCCATTGCCTTCTCCACCTCTTCATCATAGGGGACTGGAATGCAAAAGTAGGAAGTCAATAGATACCTGGAGTAACAGGCAAGTTTGGCCTTGGAGTACAAAATCAAGCAGGGCAAAGGCTAACAGTTTTGCCAGGAGAACGCATTGGTCATAGCAGATACCCTCTTCCGACAACACAAGAGCTGACTCTACACATGGACATCACTAGATGGTCAATACTGACATTCCAGATTGATTATATTCTTTACAGCTGTAGATGGAGAAGCTCTGTACAGTCAGCACAAACAAGACCTGGAACTGACTGTGGCTCAGATCGTGAGTTCCTTACTGCAAAATTCAGGCTTAAATTGAAAAATAGGGAAAACCACTAGGGCATTCAGGTATGACCTAAATCAAATCCCTTAGGTTTATACAGTGGCTGCTGCTGCTGCTAAGTCACTTCAGTCGTGTCCGACTCTGTGCGACCCCACAGACGGCAGCCCACCAGACTCTGCCGTCCCTGGGATTCTCCAGACAAGAACACTGGAGTGGGTTGCCATTTCCTTCTCCAATGCATGAAAGTGAAAAGTGAAAGTGAAGTCACTCAGTCGTATCCGACTTGTAGGTACCCCATGGACTGCTGCCTGCCAGGCTCCTCTGTCCAGGTGATTTTCCATGCAAGAGCACTGGAGTGGGGTGCCATTGCCTTCTCCGTTACACAGTGGAGGTGATGAATAGATTCAAGGGATTGGATCTGGTACACAGAGTGCCTGAAGAACTATGGACAGAAGTTCATAACACTGTACTGGAGGTGATGGCTGAAACCATCCTGAAGAAAAAGAAATGTAAGGCAAATGGTTGGCTAACAAGGCTTTACAAATAACTGAGAGAAGAAGAGAAGCTAAAAGCAAGGGAGAAAGAGGAAGATACACCCAACTGATTGAGAGTTCCAGAGAATACTAAGGAGAGATAAAAAAGCCTTCTTAAGTGAACAGTGCAAAGAAATAGAGGAAAACAATAGAATGGAAAGACTAGAGATTTCTACAAGAAAATTGGAGATATCGAGGGAATGTTTCATATAAGGATGGACAGGATAAAGGACAGAAATTATAAGGACCTAACAGATGCAGAAGAGATTAAGAAGCAGTGGCAAGAATACACAGAAAAACTATATAAAAAAGGCCTTAATGACGCAGATAACCCTGATAGTGTGGTCACTCACCTAGAATCAGACATCCTGGAGTGTGAAGTCAAGTGGGCCTTAGGAAGCATTGCTTTCACAGAACTAATGGAGGTGATGGAATTCCAGCTGAGCTATTTAAAATCCTGAAAGATGATGTTGTTAATGTGCTGCACTCAGTATGTCAACAAATTTGGGAAACTGAGCAATGGCAACAAGACAGGAAAAGGTCAGTTTTCATCCTGGTCCCAAAGAAAGGCAATGCCAGTGAATGTTCAAACTATCCTACAATTGCACTCATTTTACATGCTAGCAAGGTAATGCTCAAAATCCTTCCGGCTAGGCTTCAGCAGTACATGAACTGAGAACTTCCAGATATAAACTGGATTTAGAAAAAACAGAAGAACTAGAGACCAAATTGCCAACATCTGTTGGATCATAGAGAAAGCAAGCGAGTTTCAGAAAAACATCTACTTCTGCTTCATTGACTACACTAAAGCCTTTGATTGTGTGGATCATGACAAACTCTGGAAAATTCTTAAAGAGATGGGAATACCAGACCCCCTTCCCCTTACCTGTCTGCTGAGAAACCTGTATGCTGGTCAAGAAGCAACAGAATTAGCATAGAACTACTTAGTTCCAAATTGGGAAAGGAGTACAACAAGGCTGTATATTAGCACCTGCTTGTTTAACTTATATGCAGAGTACATCATGCGAAATTTGAACTGGATGAATCATAAGCTGAGATTAAGATTGCCGGGAGAAACATCAGCAACCTCAGATATGCAGATGACACCACCCTTATGGCAGAAAGCAAAGAGGTACTAAAGAGCCTCTTGATGAAGATGAAAGAGGAGAGTAAAAAAGCTGGCTTAAAACTCATCACTCAAAAAAGTAAGATCATAGCAACTGGTCCCATCCCTTCATGGCAAAAATAAGGGGAAAAAGTGGACACAGTGACAGATTGTATTTTCTTGAGCTCCAAAATGACTGGGGATGGTGACTGCAGCTATGAATTTAAAAGGCACTTGCTACTTGGAAAGAAAACTATGAAAAACCTATACAGCACATTGAAAAGCAGAGACATCATTTTGCTGATGAAGGTCCATATAGTCAAAGCTATGATTTTTCCAATAATCATGTATCTATGTTAGAATTAGACCATAAGGGAGATTGATTGCTGATGAACTGATGCCTTTGAATTGTTCAGTTCAGTCGCTCAGTCATGTCCAGCTGTTTGCGACCCCATGGACTGCAGCACCCCAGGCTTCCCTGTCCATCACCAACTCCTGGAGCTTACTTGAACTCAGGTCCATCAAGTCGGTGATGCCATCCAACCATCTCATCCTCAGTTGTCCGCTTCTCTTCAAGCTTTCAATCTTTTCACAGCATCAGAGTCTTTTCCAGTGAATCAGTTCTTTGCATCAGGTGGCCAAAGTATTGCAGTTTCAGCTTCAGCATCAGTCCTGCCAGTGAATATTCAGGACTGATTTCCTTTAGGATGGACTGGCTGGGTCTCCTTGCAATGCCAAGGGACTCTCAAGAGTCTTCTCCAACACCACAGTTCAAAAGCATCCATTCTTCAGTGCTCAGCTTTCTTCACAGTCCAACTCTCACATCCATACATGACTACTGGAAAAACCTTAGCTTTGATTAGACTTTGTTGGCAAAGTAATGTCTCTGCTTTTAAATATGCTGTCTAGGTTTGTCAAAACATTTTCCCAAAGAGCAAGCATTTTTTAATTGCATAGCTGCAGTCACCATCTGCAGTGATTTTGGAGCCCCCCAAAATAAAGTTTGTCACTGTTTCCATTGTTTCCCCATCTATTTGCCATGAAGTGATGGGACTGGATGCCATGATCTTAGTTTTCTGAATATTGAGCTTTAAGCCAACTTTTTCACTCTCCTCTTTCACTTTCATCAAGAGGCTCTTTAGTTCTTCTTCACTTTTTGCCATAAGGGTAGTGTCATCTGCATATCTGAGGTTATTGATATTTCTCCCGGTAATCTTGATTCCAGCCTGTGCTTCATCTAGTCCATCATTTCTCATGATGTACTCTGCATGTAAGTTAAATAAGCAGGGTGGTAATATACAGCCTTGACATATTTCTTTCCCAATTTGGAACCAGTGTGTTGTTCCATGTCCAGTTGTAACTGTTGCTTCTTGACCTGCATACAGATTTCTCAGGAGGCAGGTCAGGTGGTCTGGTATTCCCCTCTCTTTAAGAATTTTCCACAGTTTGTTGTGATCCACACAGTCAAAGGCTTTGGCATAGTCAATAAAGCAGAAGTAGGCAATGGCACCCCACTCCAGTACTCTTGCTTGGAAAATCCCACGGAGGGAGGAGCCTGGTAGGCTGCAGTCCATGGGGTTGCTAAGAGTCAGACATGACTGAGAGACTTCACTTTCACTTTTCACTTCCATGCATTGGAGAAGGACATGGCAACCCACTCCAGTGTTCATGCTTGGAGAATCCCAGGGATGGGGGAGCCTGGTGGGCTGCCTTCTATGGGGTCGCATAGACTCGGACACGACTGAAGCAACTTAGCAGCAGCAGAGGGAGAAGGAAATGGCAACCCACTCCAATATTCTTGCCTGGAGAATCCCAGGGATGGTGGAGCCTGGTGGGATGCCGTCTATGGGATCACACAGAGTCGGGCACGACTGAAGTGACGTAGCAGTAGCAACAGCAGATGTTTCTCTGGAACTCGCTCTCTTTTTCAGTGATCCAACGGATGTTGGCAATTTGATCTTTGGTTCCTCTGCCTTTTCTAAATCTAGCTTGAAAATCTGAAAGTTCACGGTTCACATACTGTTGAAGCCTGGCTTGGAGAATTTTGAGCATTACTTGCCTAGCGTGTGAGATGAGTGCAACTGTGTGGTGGTTTGGGCATTCTTTGGCATTGCCTTTCTTTGGGATTGGAATGAAAACTGACCTTTTCCAGTTGTGGCCACTGCTGAGTTTTCTAAATTTGCTAACATATTGAGTGCAGCACTGTGACAGCATCATCTTGTAGGATTTGAAATAGCTCAACTGGACTTCCATCACCTCCACTAGCTTGGTTTGTAGTGAGGCTTTGTAAGGCCCACTTGATTCTGCATTCTGGGATGTCTGGCTCTACGTGAGTGATGACACCATCGGCATTATCTGGGTCATGACGATCTTTTTTGTTTAGTTCTTGCATGTGTTTTTGCCACCTGTTCTTAGTATCTTCTCCTTCTGTTAGGTCTATACCATTTCTGTCCTTTAGTGCGCCAATCTTTGCATGATCTGTTCCATTGCTATCGTATCTCTGATTTTCTTGCAGAGGTGTCTAGTCTTTCCCTGTCTCTTGTTTCCCTCATTTCTTTGCATTGATCAATGAGGAAGGTTTTCTTATCTCTCCTTGCTATTCTTTGGAACTCTGCCTTCAAATGGGTGTATCTTTCCTTCTCCTTTGTCTTTCCAATCTTTTCTTTTCTCAACTATTTGTAAGGCCTCCTCGGACAGCCATTTTGCCTTTTTACATTTCTTTTTCTTGGGGATGGTCTTGTTAACTGCCTCCTGTACAGTGTCACGAACCTCTGTCCATAGTTCTTCAGGCACTCTGTCTATCAGATCTATCCCCTTGAATCTGTTTGTCACTTTCACTGTATAATCGTAAGAGATTTGATTTAGGTGATATTTGAATGGTCTAGGGGTTTCCCTACTTTCTTCGATTTAAGTCTGAATTTGGCTATAAGGAGTTCATGATGTGAGCCACAGTCACTCAAGGCTTTTAAACTGTGGTGCAGGAGAAAACTTGTGAGTCCCTTGGATTACCCAGAGATCAAACCAGTCAATCCTTAAGGAAATCAAGCCTGAATATTCATTAGAAAGACTGATGCTGAGACTCTAGTACTTTGTTCCTCTGAAGGGAAGAGCTGACTCACCGAGAAAAGACCCTGAATGTGGGAAAGATTGAGGGCAGAAGGGAGGGACAGAAGATGAGATGGTTGGATGGCATCACGGACTCAATGGACATGAGTTTGAGCAAGCTCCAGGAGATAGTGAAGGACAGGGAGTCCTTTTGCACTGTAGTCCGTGGAGTTGCAGAGTTGCACACAACTTAGCCACTAAACAAAAACAACACCACATACCATAAAATTCACTCCTTTAAAGTACATAATTCTTTGGTATTTTAGTGTCAAGTTTGGGCAACAGTGAACCCAAGCTATTTTTATCACCCACAAAGGAAACTCTAGACCCATTTAGCAACCATTTCTCATTACCTCCTATCTCCCCCTGAACCCCCAACCTGTTGTAACCAGTCATGTACTTATTATCTGTATGGATATCTGTTCTAGACATTTCATATACGCAAAAGCAAATGATACTTGGCCTTTTTCATATGTTATCTTTCATTTAGCAGAATATTTTCAAGAGTGTGACATCTTTTAGCATTTTGATAGTACAAATTCCTTATCAAAGAATGACTATAAATGCATTCTCCTATTCTGGAGCTTTTCAATTTGTTGTAATGTCCTCTGAAGCAGGAAGTTCTTTTAGTTTTGGTGAGTCTTACCTATTTTTATTGTTCTTACTGTACTTTTGGTGTTTTGTCTCAGAAACCATTGCCTAATCCAGGGTCACAAAGATTTTTCTCTTAAGAATTGTATAGTTTTATGTCATATTTAAATCTCTAAATTATTTTCAGTGAACTTTTGTATGTAGTGTAAGGTCAGTTCAGTTCAGTTGCTCAGTCATGTCTGAATCCTTGTGACCCCATGAACCGCAGCACGCCAGTCCTCCCTGTCCATCATCAACTCCCGGAGTCCACCCAAACCCATGTCCATTGAGTCGGTGATGCCATCCAATCATCTCATCCTCTGTCGTCCCCTTCTCCTCCTGCCCTCAATCTTTCCCAGCATCAGGGTCTTTTCCAATGAGTCAGCTCTTCGCATCACATAGCCAAAGTAGTGGAGTTTCAGCTTCAACAACAGTCCTTGCAATGAACACCCAGGACTGATCTCCTTTAGGATGGACTGGTTGGATCGATCTCCTTGCAGTCCAAGAGACTCTCAAGTCTTTTCCAACACCACAGTTCAAAAGCATCAATTCTTCTGTAAGAATACAACTTTATTCTTTTTCTATTTGGAAATACATTTTCCCCCTCTCTGTTTGTTGAACCAAATATTCACTCCCCAGTTAAATTGTTCTGATACCCCAACTTTTTTCAAAACTACTTTGTAAGTAGTTATTCATGAAGAAACATTTTTATTCTTAATCTTGACTCTGGATATTTAGAAATGGGATTAAGTTTTTAATTCTGAGATGAAGTAATATTTATCTGTTTTCAAAGACTAGTAAGTAACTCCTAATAGAAATCTGAGTATGTTTGTGAATGTGTATATGACCTCACTGAGAAGAAATTGAGAATGGGTGAATTTATATACTGTTTAGGAAGTCACAGCTGGAGGTATTAGAGTCATAGATATTAGTCTTAATTTTACAAATTCAGTGCTGTAATAATTAAGAGGCCCAGTGATGAAACACACACTGTTGTGTGTGTGTGTTTATTTGTAATTGTATTGAGTCATCATATTAATTTGAAATACCAGGGTCCTGTTTTCTCAACTGGTGGACATTCTAGAACAAGATAGGCTCTGGCTCATAATGAGTTCCTGGGAGACAACTTTGAGTTTTGTCTTCAAACTAAATGCCTTTGTCTTTGCTTGTTAATACTACTCACCAAATATATTTTGTACTACAAGCCACAGAATAAGATTGCTTTTCCTTGTCCCCTTGTGTTACTTGGGACTATGTGACTAATTCTGACCAATAAATGCATTGTTACAAAAAGTGGTGTATGAAAGAAAACAAGTATATTCTTTTCTAAGTCTATGATGATTATTTTTTATTGAAATATAGTTACTTTATTATGGTAGTTTTAGGTGTACAACATGTTTGTTTTCTTTTCTTATTGCAGATTATATTGCATTATAGGTTATTAAGATATTGGGTATTATGTTCTGTGCTATATAGTAAATCCTTGTTGCTTATGTCTATTACGTGTAGTGGTTTATGTCTGTTAATCCCTTACTGCTAATTTGTTCCTCCCCCTTATCTCTCCCCCCTTTGGTAATTTTCTCTTTTGTGATTCTGTTTTGTATATGGATTTCTTGGCATTATTTTTTAGATTCTACATGTAAGTGGTATCACATAGTATTAATATTTGTTTTTCTTTTACGATTTAAAAAGGCATAATAGTCTCCATGTTCATGCTTGTTGCTGCATTATGGCAATATTTCATTTACTTTTATTGATGAATAATAGTTCATTGTGTATATGTGTGTGTATGCACACATACACACGCATATATATCCCACGTTTTTAAGCTAATTCTGTCTTGATTGACACTTGACAGGTTTCTGTGTTTCGGCTGTTGTAATTGTGCTGCTTATAAACACTGGTGTGCATGTATCTTTTTGAACTAGCCTTCTCACTTTTTTCTGGGTGTATACCCCGTAGTGGGACTGTTGGATCACGTGGTAGCTCTGTTTTTAGTTTGTAAGACACCCCCAGAGTGTTTTCTACAGTGACTGCACCAGTTTCCAACACCATCAACAGTGTACCTGGTTCCCTTTTCTCCATAACCTTAAGCTGCAGAGGTTTTGTGGGTTTTTGTTACAGTTCTATCACCTAGCTTATTCTGACAAAGACTGTTCTTTTCCTTTTTAGACTTTGAGGTTTGCATTAACAGTTATGTTAAAATAATTTTAAGTACTAAAGTACCGTAGTACTTTATTAAAATAAAAGCCAAGGATAAGAAAAAGTTAAAATGTATTTTAGTCACCAGTTGTTTTTTTTTTTGAGTTTTAGTTTATTAACCTTCTTGTTTCCCTTTCTTTTTTTGCATTGTTCTCAATTTTCTTTCTTGTTTTGTTTCCAGAGTATCTGGTGAGGTGTGTGGTTTAAAAAACCACAGTGACAACTACATCAACTATGATCAGTTGTAACCTTAGAGAAGAGTTTTATTCCAACACTTATCTTTGCTTACAGTCAAGGCAGAATTTTTTGTCTATTCCCAAACCTTGCCTTTGTATAGGAAAAATTTGGTTCTTCATTATGGAGTAAATTCTAAATACTAGAGCTTTAAAAATACTCAGTTGTTTTTTTTTTTTTTTTATGACACGCTGTTCTTACTTTTCAGTGCGTGGTGAATACTTCGAAATGAAATAATCTTCTTCAATCTGTTTGAAATCATTTATAAGATTTATCTATTTTTCTAATTAGTTTTGATGCACATTAACTTAGGGAATAAAACTTCCGTTATGCTACTAGAGTTTTGTAATCATTGAAATCACAGTTAGAGCTACGAGTTGAACATTTTCTCACTACTCCTTTCCCTCTCTCTCCTGGTAACCATTAGTTTCTTCTCTATATCTATGAGTCTGTTTTGTTTTTTTTATATTCACCAGTTTGTTTCATTTTTAAAATTTCACATAGAAGTGATAACATCTAGTATTTGTATTTCTGTCTTATTTCACTTAGCGTAATACTCTCCAAGTTTGTAGAAGTTACAGACAGCAAAATTGTCATTCTTTTTATTGACTGAGTAGTTTTCCAGTGTGTGTGTGTAGATATCTATAAACTATGCAGTTATCTGTTGATGGGCCCTTTGATTACTTCTTATCTTGGCAATTGTAAGTAATTCTGCTGTGAACATTGGTATTTTTTTCAAATATTATATATATATCCAAGAGGGGAATTGCTGGGTCATTTGGTAGTTCCGTTTAGTTTTTTTGAGAAACCTGCATTTTGATTTCCACGGTGGCTATGCCAATTTGCATTCCCACCAGCACTGTACAGGGTTCCTTTTGCTCCACATCCTCACTGGGTTTGTTACTGCGGTCTTTGGATTATAGCCAATCTGGAAGGTGAGGTGATATCTCATTATGGTTTAAATTTGCACTTCTATGATGAATAACAAAATGGAACATCTTTATATGTGCCTGTCGTTCATGTGTTTGTCTTCTTTGTAAAAATATTTATTCAGGTCTTCTGCTCAATTTTTAATCAGGTTGTTTATTTTTTGATTTTGAGTTTATGAGCTTTTAATATATATTTTCAGTATAAAGCCTTACCAGTCATACAACTAACAAATATTTTCTCCCATCCAGTAAATTATCTTTTAGTTTTGTCCATAGTTTCCTTTGCTGTGTGAAAGTTTTTAAGTCTGATTAGATCTCATTTGTTTATTTTTGCTTTTATTTTCTTTGCTTGAGATTGAAAAAAAATATTGCTACAGTTCATGTCAGTGTTTTACTTATTTTCTTCTAGGAGTTTTATGGTTTCTGGTCTTGTATTTAGATCTTTTAATTCATTCTGAGTTAATTTTTGTGAATGATGTGAGAAAATATTCTGAAGGGAGCTGTCCAGTTTTTCCAGCACCACTTATTGAAGAGACTGTATTCTCCATGGTATATGCTTGCCTCCTTTGTTGACTGTAATTGACTGTAAGTGTGTGAGTTTATTTCTGGGCTCTCTGTTTTCTTACGTTGATATACGTATCTGCTTTTGTGCTGGTATTGCACTGTTTTGATTACTGAGTCTTTGTGGTATAGTCTGAAGTCTGGCAGCATGATTCCCCCACTCATGGTCTTCTTTCTCAAGATCGTTTTGGCTATTCAGAGTTTTTGTATTTCCATACAGATTTTAATATTTGATATAGCTTTGTGAAAAAAATGCTACTGTTACTTCGATAGGGACTGTGTTGAATTGTAGGTTTCCCTGCCTTATGTGGTCATTTTAACAGTTCTATTCCAAGAACATAGTAATCACATCTTTTTGTATCATCTTTAATTTCTTTTATCATTGTGTTACAGTTTTTCTAGTATAGGTCTTTTGCATTCTTTGATAGGTTTATTCCTACATATCCTTTTTGATGCATTGGTAAATGGGATTATTTCTATGATTTATCTCTAATTTATTGTTATTATAATTATTCATTGTTTTTCATAGAAATGCAACATATTTCTGCATATTAACCTTGTATCCTGCAGCATAATGAATTCTTTGATGTACCTAATAGTTTTCTAGCAATGTCTTTAGGATTTTCTGTGTGTAGTATCTTAATACTACAGTTCTTAATAGTTTGCACTCCTTTTATTTCTTTTTGATTGCTCTTGCTATGGCTTTAATACTACATTAAATAAAAGTTTTGAGAGTAGGTATCCTTATCTCAGTCTGGAACTTAGAGGAGATGCTTTCAGCTTTTCCCTGTTGAGTATATTAGTTCTGGGCTCGTCATATGTGACATTTATTATGTTGAGGTTTGTTCCCTCTGTGCCTTCTTTCTGGAGAGTTTTTCTCATAAATGGGTGTTGAATTTTGACCAAAGTTTTTTCTGCATCTATCGAGATGATCAGATGATAATTGTTCTTTATTAATGTGATATATTGCATTGATTTGTGGCTATTAAAAAATCCTTGCATCCCTGGGATCCCACTTGATGATGGTGTAGGATCCTTTTAGTGTGTTGTTGGATTTGCTTTCCTTTACCAGGTTAAGGAAGTTTTAGGTTTTTAGTTTTTCAAACATGCTTCAACCCCTTTCTCTCGTTTCCTTTTGGGACCCCTATAACAAGAATATTAGTGAACTAGATATTGTCCTAGAGGTCTCTTAATCTGTCCTCTTTTCTTTTCATTCTTTGTTCTTTCTTGTTCAGAAGCAGTGATTTTCACAACTCTGACTTTTAGCTTGCTGATAGGTTCCTCTCTATTATTTGCAGAGGTCCCCACCATCTAGGATCTAATGATCTCTGATGATCTGAGGTGGGGCTGATGTAATAATAGTAGAAATAAAGTACACTGTAAATGTAATGCACTTGAATTATCCCAAAACCACCCCCCCCCAATCCTTGGAAAAATTGTCTTCCACAAACCAGTCCCTGGTGTCGAGGTTGATGACCCCTGGAGTCTAGTGTATTTCTCATTTCAGTTACTGTATTCTTCATCTTTGGTTGTCCTGTACATTTTCTGTCCCTTTGTTAAAATTTTCTAGCTTCTTGCTTTGTGCAGTCAATCTTCACTTGAATTCTTTGTTCATTTTTATGGTCACTGTCTTGAACTTAATTCTTCTGGGACTTTTCTTTATCTTTTGCCTGGAACATGTTCATCTGTTGTATCATTTTGCCTGATACAAAATTCTTTTAAAATTTTAAATGTATCTGTTAGATTATTTTTTGGGCCTGGGAGAAGTAGCCTCATCTATATATGTACACTGAGAATGCTTCTTGTGATACTATTATTCTTTGGTAACCTGTTGTGCTTTGTTACTTGTTTAAATGGATCAAGTCATAAAGTAAAGAATGTATTCAAGATGACTTGGGTCAAAAATGTTTTTCAAAGTAGTTGACATCAGTCTCTGATCATATAAAATCAGAATGTTTCTGTGACAAATTTGGTTTTAATGATACATCTTCTTGTAAACTCAGTTGTCCCTTAATGTGAATTACTTGCAAAATGAATCACTCAATTAAGTTGCTACTATTAAAATTTTCATACTCATAAAAAATCATTGCTATAAGTATTTTTCCTATGTTAAAATTATTCCTGAAATTTCATTTGGACATTCGGCCCTTCTGTGGAGTGTGAAATTAAAAAGTCAGTTACAAATTTTTAACTAAATTGTAGAGTTTTATGTACAAAATTTATGATTTTAAATGTATGAATTCTGTGAGGAGAAAGGGGATAGACTTTGCTACAAGTTATTAATTACAAAGCTAAGGTTCTGTTTCTCTTCTTATGTAAAATAGTGTTCTTTGTTTAGCTTCTTACAGTGCTAGGAGAATTGCGTAGTTCTATTGATTGGTTCCATGCATTAGAAATCTGACCTTTAACAGATGTTTGAGAAATTGCCAGCACAGACAGCATTAGCCAACTAGACATGTTCCCCTTGTTACTTGACAGGCCTTTAGTGGTTTAGTAACGTACCAAAGAAATTTAAACATTTTTTTTAATAATACCAAAATCTTTCTAAAATATTAAAAGCACTTTGGAAAATATTGATAAAATGAGATATGTCATTTTTCCCAAATCAAGGACTACAGTTAAGGTAGTTTTAAAATGTGATTGTTTATTTTATAAAACAACAACAAAACAAGAAAATCCTGTATGTTGAATGAATAGTATTTTACTTTATTGAAAAATTTGCTTATGAAATTGTCATTCAGGATTAAAGCGTGTTTTTTATTGCCTTGGTCTTTTTTTTCTCTTGTGCAGTGTAAACAATTTTAGTGTTCTTATTTGATTGTAAATACTGTTCAAAAGTATAGAATTTTTACATAGAGATTATGTATCACTGAACACTAACCATATCTGGAACTCATAACTAGGAGCAGGATGCTGCATAAATGTATGTTAAAGCTTGTTTTCTGAAGGACAGTCTCTCTTTAGAGGATGTAAGAGATTCAGCTGTGTAGTTGAGGGTGTTCAGCATGAACACTCTAAGCTCTGTTTCCTTTAATCACATCCTTTGAATGTGTAGGAAGGAGGAAAAGGAGTACCATAATGTTTGAGAATCAAGTGTTAATTTTATAGTACTACCAGTTGCCAGACTAGATCTTTTCCTTTCAGGTGTTGCTATTCCATAGAATATTATATTTGCTTTTCATTGTGTCAGATGTAGGTAAAAGATTTTATTTTAAGGAAAATTTAAGAAATATAATGTTATATTTAGTTCTACTTCTGGCTTTGTAACAACTATGTATGCCTTAAGATTATATACTGAGCTAGTTCTTTAAAGGATTACAGTTGATAATGAGTTG
The DNA here is from genome assembly GCF_003369695.1 of Bos indicus x Bos taurus. NCBI lineage: Eukaryota > Metazoa > Chordata > Mammalia > Artiodactyla > Bovidae > Bos > Bos indicus x Bos taurus. The sequence continues at coordinate 19,475,928 of NC_040103.1, read as the reverse complement.
GTATAGCTTATATGTCACCTTAAAAAAATTAAAGGTTTTTTAGAGGTATCAGGTAGTCTAAGAGTAACTACGTTAAACTAAAACTTTAAAAAATCTTGACATCTATGCTATAGTTTTGTTGAGTCCATATGAACCAAACTTAATGGCCTGTATCAGTTACACTGCAGGAAAAGCCAGTTTTATACATTTGTACATAAAAGCCTTAAAGAAAACTATGGGTAATTATTTCTTCAGTAATGTTATCAAATTACAGTAACTTTTTAATTACTGTGTCTCCTGATACAGTAATTAGTAAATTAGTAAATCAGTGTCTCCTGATAAAAGTCACATATGAGATTTTTTAGGTTGAAAAAGTTATTAATAAGCTGGGACTTTTAAAAAATATGTATATGGATAGGACACTAAAATTTATAGGTAAAATTCAAAGCTCTCAGCTTTTCAGGCCATGAGCCACCCATCTTGCAATACACCTTTCTGTGCTGCTGCTGCAAAGGTAAACAATTACAGGTAAAATTCTAATGAAGTTTATCTGCACTGTGCCTGTCATATTACATATACTAAAGTAAATAACCATATTTTTATTATTCAGCCCACGCTGCTACATTCACTCATTTTCTTTTTTTTTAATTTCTTCATTCATTTTTGACTGCTGGGGCTCCGTTGCTGTGTGAGCTTCTAGCTGGGGTGAGCAGGGGCTGCTCTCTAGCTGGGGTGCACGAGCTTCTCATTGCGGTGGTTTTCCTTGTTGCAGAGCGTGGGCTCAAGAGCACAGGTTCAGTAGTTGCAGCACACGGGCTTAGTTGCCCTGCAACATGTGGGTTCTTCCTGGATCAGGGATTGAACCTGTGTCTCCTGCATTGGCAGGTGGATTCTCCTCCACTGAGCCACCAGGGAAGCTCTACTCATTTTCAAAACCAGTAAAATGGAGTTGGATCTTAAAAAGAGGGCATTAGATTGTAGAAAAGGCATCTGATCAAATTCACTCCTAAAGCCTTTTGGGGAAAACTAAGCTGTTGTTTTTCAATTTATCCAACGTAGCTTGCTTGCTTTCTTTCAGTGTCAGAATAATTCTTTTTTTATTCAATAAAGTGTTTTTCTGCATTTCTATCTTTCTTTTACCTCAGAATACTAGCATCACAATCTTATTTTGGTGAGGGTGCTTATGAGAGCTGTGAAGAAACTGTGAGAATGGTTTGAGCACCTTCCCTTTTGTGATCTGGTTAAATTTGATCTTTAAATTGGAATTTGTAAATCAGAAAATACAGCACATAGAGTCATGTGCTTCTTAAAACAAAACTCAATAAGAAAGTTAAGTAGATAAGGTTTTCTCAATAATCAGTAATTTTAGAAGAACATAGAATATTCAGCTAACATTGTAAGAAGTCTAAATACCTTTGTAGAAGTGTGAGCCTTTCAGTCTTTATTGTTCACTGTTTACTCAGGTTCTCTCTCCATTGATTTGGTTAGAATCAATCTTAATTTTTCCCCTATTGATCTGGGATTTATCAGTGTTTGTCATTTTTTTTTTTTCTTTTCCTTCTCAACCCAGGGATCGAACCCACATTACATGTCGGATTCTTTACCAGCTGAGCCACCAGGGAAGCCCAAGATGTCGTTTTTAAATTCGCTAATTTTCATCACAAAATATTTGTGACTTTCTTGCATTCAGCCTTTAATCTGACTAGAAGGAGAAAAGTTTAGTTACTTGGCAAAAGTTAAAAGAATTTATTTAGATGTCTTAGCATTTATCGCTCTCTCGCATGGGTGCACACACATACAGCACATATGCACAGCCTCTGCCGTTGTCTTACCTCCTGATTTCTTTATCTCCTATCAAAAGAGAGAAATTTTTTTTCAACATAAGGCAGCTGTGAAGGGCATTTTTCCCACCAGAAAGGAGTTTAACCAACTGTTTTACTAAATTAATCTTAAGATTTTCTCCTTTCCAGTAGTTGCCACTATTTCATAAAATTTTCCTACAGTATGAAATTGTGTCTATTTTGTTACTCTCAGGATACCATTCTTATAAATCTATACATATATATAGCATGTCATTTTTTAAAGATGTTATTGTTATATAAGCAGAAGTAAGTTTATTTCATCACTCATATATATAAAAGGCAAAATACAAGTAAATAATCTGTTTTGGTATTTAGCTCCAGACTTCTTAAAGTTCAAACAATTGTATGTGAAAATGAAAGTCGCTCAGTTGTGTCCGACTGTTTGCGACCCCATGGACTGTACAGTCCATGGAATTCTCCAGGCCAGAATACTGGAGTGGGTGGCCTTTCCCTTCTCCAGGGGATCTTCCCAACTCAGGGATTGGACCCAGGTCTCCCACATTGCAGGTGGATTCTTTACCGGCTGAGCCACAAGGGAAGCCCAAGAATACTATAGTGGGTAGCCTGTCCCTTCTCCAGGGGATCTCCCTGACCCAGAAATGGAACTGGGGTCTCCTGCATTGCAGGCAGATTCTTTACCAACTGAGCTATCTATGAATCAGCTATTGAAGAGTGCTTGTCTTTGACCTATTTTCTCATTATCTTTTGAAGATAAAGATACATATTGAAAAATAATATTAACTATTTGAAAATGATATTTCTTTTACTCTGTCTGATTAAATGACTTAGGTTTTAAGATAGCTGACCTATTTTCTCATTATCTTTCGCAGATAAAGCCATATATTGAAAAATGATATTAACTATCTGAAAATCATATTTCTTTTAGTCTGTCTGATTAAATGACTTAGGTTTTAAGATAACTCTGAACTAGTCATTTTTCAATGATATTTTATTTAGCAACTATTTTATGATTGTTTTGATGTATATGTTGTGTTGTGGTCTTGCCGTTATTTCTTTTATTTAAACCATATCATAGTCAAAGAATATATTCTGTTCTTCTTCCTGAACCCAGTTTGGGTCTTTTCACCAGTGCTCAGCATGCCAGTGTACTGACAGCAGGTCGTGGTAAAGGAAACTTTAGTGTTTATTTCAGGGCACCAAGCAAGGAGAAACAAGCAGCTTATGCGCAAAACACCTGAACTTACCAGTGGTTTTCAAGTAAGGTGTTTTTTTTTAATTATTTTTTTGGCTGTATTGGGTCTTAGTTGCCACATGTGGGATCCTTGTTGTGTTATGCAGGATCATCTGCAGTGCGTGGACTCTCTCGGTGTGGTGTGCAGCCTCAGTGATTGTGGCTCATGGGCACCAGAGCAGGCTGGCTTCAGTAGCTGCAGCACGCAGGCCCTCTAGCTGTGGCCTGTGGAGTCTGGAGTGCACAGGCTCAGTAGTTGCGGCACATGGGCTCTCTAATTGTGTCACACAGGCTGCAGTGTGTGTGGCCTTTCAGAAGTTGCAGTGCATGAGCTCTTTAGTTCTGTCACGTGTTCTCTGGAGTCTGCGGGCTCAGTAGTTGTGGCCGATGGGTAGTTAGCACAGCAAATGTAGTAGTTAGCACAGTAGTTAGCACAGCTCTAAACTTACCTTCAGATGAAGTCACAGAGTAAGTATTTGTACTTTATTGTCTTAACCTGTTAGAGAAAGTGATTCTGAAGTGTATATATATACACGCCACTTGTAGGACTTCAAATTAAATGGCTGTATTTATTGTATCAGTGCAATTGTCAACATATTTTTATCTTACGTAGTAAGATACTGGCTTATTTAACTCATTATCTTTTGCTTTGGCTCCTAGAAAGCTCTAGTCCCTCTGACAACTGTGAATGCCATTAGGTAACCAACATTTGTATGTGCTCAGTTATACCTCTGGCTAATTTGGAAAACTCAGCAGTGGCCACAGGACTGGAAAAGGTCAGTTTTCATTCCAATCCCAAAGAAAGGCAATGCCAAACAGTGTTCAAACTACCGCACAATTGGACTCATCTCGTAGCTAACAAAGTAATGCTCAAAATTCTCCAAGTGAATCTTCAACAGTACATGAACTGTGAACTTGCAGATGTTCAAGCTGCATTTAGAAAAGGCAGAGGAATCAGAGATCAAATTGCCAACACCCCATAGAAAAAGCAAGAGAGTTCCAGAAAAACATCTGCTTGTCCTTCATTGACTATGCTGAAACCTTTGACTGTGTAGATCACAACAAACTGTGGAAAATTCTTAAAAGAGATGAGAATACCAGACCACCTTACTTGCCTCCTGAGAAATCTGTATGCAAGTCAAGAAGCAACAGTTAGAACCGGACATGGAACCACGGACTGGTTCCATATTGGGAAAGGAGTATGTCAAGGCTGTATATTGTCACCCTGCTTATTTAACTTATATACAGAGTACATCGTGCAAAATGCCAGACTGGATGAAGCACAAGCTGGAATCAAGATTGCCGGGAGAAATATCAATCACCTCAGATATGCAGATGGCACCACCCTTATGGCAGAAAGTGAAGAGGAATTAAAGAACCTCCTGATAAAAGTGAAAGAGGAGAGTGAAAAGCTGGCTTAGAACTCAACATTCAAAAAACTAAGATCATGGCATCCCATCCCATCACTTCATGGCAAATAGATCAGAAAACAGTGGAAACTGACAGATTTTATTATCTTGGTCTCCACAATCACTGCAGATGGTGACTGCAGCCATGAAATTAAAAGATGCTTGCTCCTTGGAAGAAAAGTTATGACCAACCTAGACAGCATATTGAAAAGCAGAGACATTACTTTGCCAACAAAGGTCCGGATAGTCAAAAATCTATGGTTTTCCAGTAGTCATGGTGAGAGTTGGACCATAAGGAAAGCTGAGCGCCAAAGAATTGATGCATTTGAATTGTAGTGTTGGAGAAGACTCTTGAGAGTCCCATGGACTGCAAGGTGATCCAATCAGTCCATCCTAAAGGAAATCAGTCCTGAATATTCATTGGAAGGACCGATGCTGAAGCTCTAATACTTTGGCCACCTGACGGCGAAGAACGGACTCTTTAGAAAAGACCCTGATGCTGGGAAAGATTGATGGCGGGAGGAGAAGGGGGCGACAGAGGATGAGAAGGTTGGATGGCAGCACCAACTCAATGGACAGGAGTTTGAGCAAGCTTCAGGAGTTGGTGATGGATAGGGAATCCTGACATGCTGCAGTCCGTGGGGTCACAAAGAGTTGGACAGGACTGAGCAAATGAACTGAACTGAACTGAATTGTGAGGGAGCAGAGGCAGGAGAAAAAAGGAAATAAAGTTTTGGATAGAGAAGTTAATCACAAACTCAGCAGGGTAACTCAATTTTTTGAAGACTCAGTGTTATTCTTTGATCTTTAAAGAAAAATACATTTTTTATCTATTCATGTAACTACTATCAAGATCAAAATACAAAGTACCCTTTGCTGATGCCAGTGCTGAATTGAATCTCAGAGAAAGGCTTTTAAGTGAAATAGAAAAGAGCTTTATTGCTTTGCCAAGCTAAGGGAGTGTCATAGTGGGCTAATGCTCGAAAAACTGTGTGTTCCAACCTGGGGGATTTGGTGAGGAGTTTTGTACCAGTGGCTCAAGGGCAGATAAGGATAAAGGTATTGGAAGGGCCTTCATTCCTTTAATCTAGCCTCAGGTGGTCTCCTGGGATGAATTGCTATGCCACTCAAGTTTATCACATTGTCACCTTCTCTGGAATGAAAAATGCTTCATTCTCCTCTGGTTCTGGCAAGTTCTAGTTCTCCAGGCCAATGCTCTGGCCACCTGATGCGAATAGCCGAGTCACTGGAAAAGACCTTGATGCTGGGAAAGATTGAAGGCAGGAGAAAAGGGTGAGATGGTTGGATGGCATCACTGATGCAATGGACATGAACTTGGGCAAACTCCAGGAGGTGGTGAGGGACAGGGCAGCGTGGCATGGAGTGGTGAGGAATTGGACACCACTTGGTGACTGAACAGCAACAACTTCTACGAGTGACACTGTGGTAAAGAACCCATCTCCAGTGCAGGTTAGAGTTGAGAGACTCAGGCGCTTTCCCTGAGTTAGGAAGGTCCCCTGGAGGAGCGCGTGGCAACCCACTGTACTGTTCTTGCCTGGAGAATCCCATGGACAGAGGAGCCTGGTGGGCTACAGTCCATAGTGTTGCAGAGAGTTGGACACGATTGGAGCGACTTAGCACGCGTGTACAGTCTACAGAAGACCTCAAAGGTCCTACTGTGTGTACACCTTGAGGTGGATCCAGGACCCTGCCCCCGGACTGCACCATTGTTTCTTGACTGTTTGTCCCTTGTCTCTGCATCTTTTGCAACTATTTGAAGCTGCTCTTGGGAACTCAGGAAGGATCATGGAGGTTAAAACCTAGTCTCTACAAACGTGACATGGGAGAAACAGAACTTCTATGCTCAGGAGCCCCACAGGGTCCTGTGTGGTTTCACTCCCGGTTTTATTGCTTTCTCTATTTCATTAATGTGATTTGTTACAAAAGATAGTGTTTTGATATAGTAATGTAGCCCTAGGGAACTAATAAATTCATTAATGTTATTGGATCTACCAGAAATTTATTCTTTATTGGCATAAAATATTTCATTGTACAAATATATCTCAATTGAGCTCTTTTCCAAATTGCACGTAGCTGGGTTGTTTCCAAATTTTTTGGCTTTTGAATAAAGTTGTATTCACTTGGAAATTTTGCCTATTTTCAGATATGTGTAATAGTATTTTTCTTTAATTTTAATTTACATTTCATTGAATAATTTGTTGAGTACTTTTTCATATGCTTATTGGCTGTATGGATATATATCTTTTTTGGGGTCCCTGACCAAGGCTTATGTAATTGGATTGCTTGCTTACTCTTTTTGATTGGTAGGAGGTTCCTTTATGTATTCTGTATATATGTGATTAATAACAGGATTTGGGACTAGAGTGAGGCAAGGGCGGTACTCATTCCAAATTTAAAGAAACACCTCTCTTGGGGTTGAGTTCCCCTCTGCTGCTGGGTTGCTTTTCCCCAAAGCATTCCTGTGCTTCACTTTCTAATTCAAGATTCTGTTTAAATTCAAGATCCTATTCATTTGAAAGATCATATCTAGAATATCACCCCAGTCTTCTGTCATTATATTACCCTAAATACCTGTTTTTCTTCATAACACTTATTACCAACTGACGTATACTTAACATGTATAGGTTATTTTTGGTTTATTGCTCTCTGAAACAAATTATGCTCTGTAAGAGTTGGGGCTTTTCTTTTTGTCCCCGCATACCAACTTACTAGAACAGTGTTCGGCATGTAACAAAGTCGCAATAGGTATTTATTAAATATTCATAAAATAATGAAATTGAGAAGAGCTAGTCTCTGAAAAGTGAGTTCCATTTTAGACATGCTAAATATGTATATGTGATTGATACAGATAAGAGATTGAGCTAGTCAGGGATTGGCAAATACTTCCTTTAAAGGACCAAATAGTAAACATTTTATGCTTTGTGGGCCTTATGGACTATGTCCCTGGACTATGTCCCAACCAACTCTGATACCAGAGTGAGAAAGCATCTATGAACAGTGCATACATTAGTGAGGGTAGCTGTGTTTCAATAAAAATTTACGTACAAAAGTAGGTAACTGGTTTGTAGGACCTGTTTGCTGACCCTTAGAAGATGTAATGGAGAGCTATAAATATGAAATGTAGAAGCTTGATCTTGATTCAGAATGTAGTCATGTATATTTTGCATTATTAAAGTGAGATGATGAAAGGAACTGTACTAAGAAAGATAATCTGGTGGTATTAGGTTAGCTGGAGAGAAATTGTGACTGGAGGTATTACTCACCTCAGGTTCAACTGCTAACTGGTCAGAAGCCAATACTGGAGAGACAGGCCTTGGTTGCAAATGAAAGGTCACTTTATCCAGGAGGCCAGCAACCTAGGGAGATGGCAGCTGCTGCTGCTGCTAAGTCGCTTCAGTTGTGTCCGACTCTGTGCGACCGCATAGACGGCATCCTACCAGGCTCCTCTGTCCCTGGGATTCTCCAGGCAAGAACACTGGAGTGGGTTGCCATTTCCTTCTCCAAGGCATGAAAGTGAAAAGCGAAAGTGAAGTCACTCAGTCGTGTCTGACTCTTAGCGACCTCATGGACTGCAGCCTACCAGGCTCCTCCATCCATGGGATTTTCCAGGCAAGAGTACTGGAATGGGGTGCCATTGCCTTCTCCAGGGAGATGGCAGACTCTAGTCCAAAAACCGGCTCTGAAGATTCTGCTCAACAATGCAAGTTTTTGAAGCAGGAGTTACTGGGATGGGAGGGCGGGAGGTGGAATCAGAGTCTCAGATATCTTCCACTGCTTGATTGGTAGTGTGGTGACAGGGTGGTGTTCCTGGCATCTTGTGCTCAGTTTGAAATTACTGTCCTCCACCTGGGTTGGGACCTTGTTTCTGCAGAAGAACCCTAAGGCATTATGATGTATATTCCTTGAGGAATCAGGACCCTGCTTTACTGCTGCACTTGCTTCTTGATTGCTCCTCCTTTGTTTCTGGGCTTCTCTCATAGCTCAGTTGGTAAAGAATCCACCTGCAATGCAGGAGACCCCAGTTTGATTCCTGGGTTGGGGAGATCTGCTGGAGAAGGGATAGGCTACCCACTCCCGTATTCTTGAACTTCCCTTGTGGCTCAGCTGGTAAAAAATCCTCCTGCAGTGCGGGAGACCTGGGTTCAATCCCTGGATTGGGAAGATCCCCTGGAGAAGGGAAAGGCTACCCACTCTAGTATTCTGGCCTGGAGAATTCCATGGACTGTATAGGGGGTCATTGGGGTCACAAAGAGTTGGACACAACTGAGCAGCTTTTCACAATACCTTCCCTGATGAGCAGTTGTTTGAATCTGCCGTTTGGAACTCAGGGAAAGTGAAGGAGTCTGAATGAAGCTATTTCCTACAAACTGGAAACAAAGACATGGGTGGGATTTGTATCTAGAAGGGCCCCACAGGCTCTTGCTCAGTAAAAACAGTTACGAAACAGACTTTATATAAAGCTTACTCTATGTGAGGCACTGCACTTCCTTTGCCCCTCTCTTTTTCTCAGATTATGTTCCTGAATTCTGTGTCTTGGCTTATTCTTTGTCTTGGCTTAGTCTGTGTATCCTCCAGTAATGTCTCTGAAAAGGGCTGCCTGTTTGGACATATTTTAATGGCTAGTTCATCTGAAAGTATCTGTATTCTACCCTCAAACTTGACTCATGTCTGACTGGATATAAAATTCTGAATTAAAGATGGGACATTCTTCCTTAGAGTTTTGAAAGCACTGACATATCTTCCAGATTCTGATGTTGCTTTTGAAAAGTCATACTATTCTGCTTTTTGATTCTTTTATAAGATATAAGCATTTGGGATCTTCTCTTTTGTTTGTGCTTAGAAATGTCACCACAACATTTCTATATGTACATCTCTTTTCATCTATGTGCTTGGCTCTCTAGGAGTTGCTTTTCAGTATGGGATCTTGGAGTTTCAATTCCAGGAAAATTTCTTGAATTGTTTTAATTCTGTCTTTTCTGAATTCTTTTCTTTTTCTCTTTTCTGGAAATTTTGTACTGGGATATGGGACCATACTGGTCCTCTTCATACCATATCTTTAGTAAATAGTAAAGACTATTCTCTTTTTGTTCCAGGTAGTAGGAAAAGTTTTCAACTACATATTCTAACTTTTTTTTGCTTTTCATCTCTGTTCTTTATTTCCTTAAACTTTTCTGTTCCCTGAATGGTTATTTTTAAATTCTTTTATAATCCTCTTTCTGTGTTTTTTATGTTGTTTCTATTATATTACTGAGACTATTAATATTAGCTTTTGTGTGTTTTTTGCTTGTTTTCTTCTCCCTTCAGAGTCTTATTTTTTTGCTTTTTTTTCCTCTGTGTAATCCAGTGTCTGGGTTTTATATTTCATGTTTTCTCCACATAAAATATTTGATGTTCCTTTTTGACTGCTCATACTTAATAACATAAATCTTAAAAAGCACTTTGGGAGCTTTTAGCATGTGGGCAGGATTTGTTGACTGTAGTCTTACCTGCTTGGAGATCAGCCCATGTCCTTGGGGAACACCTGATGTCTGTATATTTGAATGTCTTTTATCTTAAACTGGTCAGGTTTCCCAGAGAAACAAATTAGTGTTTTCCCTGGCTCTCAAAAGTTGAACCCTTTGAGGTAAAAAGACTGTGTGGGAGGGAAGGGATTGGTTCTCAACATCTCACTATGTATAGCTTCACTTTGTCATCCTATTTCAGTAATGACTTCAGCTCTGATTGAGAGACCCTCTGATAATCTATTTCTAGGGGGGAAAACTCTTTTTCTGCCAAAGTGGGAGAGGAGGCAGTTGCTAGGCTAGTGCCAGGGAGAGATCAGTGGTCTGGCTGTTGCTTAAATAGACTAATTCTTTCGATTAGGCCTACTTTACCCTCAACCAGTTTTTGACTTTGAGGGCTTCTCTGCTGTAAGCTGGAGTGTTTATCACCTTTCCCAGATTCTTACTTTAGCTTAATCTTTCATTTCATGAAAGTCTGCTACCATTGCTATTGCTGTTATTTTAGTATTAGTTGATTCTATTTTCCAGTTGAGTTTTTTTTGAAACTTAGCATCCAACATATTATTTTTCTTAAATTTGAATCCTGTGGAGTCATCTGAGTATCTTGATTAAAGTATGAAGATAGGGCCCCGTGGATTACTTTTGAAGACATTCAGTTTTACTTTAGTTCTTGGTTAGTATTGTAAATTATGTGTGTTTATACAGTTATGAGTACCTGGTTGTACTTATTATTAATGATCCTATATTTTAAAATTTTATTCTTAAAGATTTTCAGTATCTTTCCCTACAATATTTTAATTAAAAACATCTAGTGTTACCCTAGTCTACCTGAAAAGAAAAAATATACTGATAAATAAGTTTAGGATAACTTGTGGTGGAAAAGAAATATGTTCCAGGAATAGCCTTTTAATTTTTTTAGTGCTTATAAGCCATCTTCAAACAAAAGTTTTTGTGTTTTGGATACAGATCATTAATGGATTGTCAAAAATCTTTTAAACTCAAAGGGTATATGTTTTTGTGTTTTTTAACATAATTTTCTTAAAATTTTTCTTCTTTTCAAAATCAGTGTTAGAAATTGTTTTCTTACGTTGTTTTACAGGCTATACACATTAGAGGTGCAGCCTAATTCAGGGTCTGTAGAGAAGACATAATTTTAAAAGTGGATAGGTATTCTCTCACTGTCTTCTTTTCTCATTTCAACTTCATTTACTTTTTAACTATGTTTCTTCTACCTTTTCCAGTTTTCTACTCAATTCTCCTTGGTGGAGAAGATGGATGCAAAAGAGAAGGTGTGAGTAGTTCTTTATTCTCTCTGCATCTGTTAACATTACATCATCTTTTCCATGCAATATTCTTGTTTCTTCCTAGTTCATCTCTTATGCAGCCAGTGGACTCGTTTGGTTTTCTTTTGTATCATTTATAAAATTTAGCTTATTCTGATGTACTATTCTTAGGAAGTTGGTGTTAATTTTATGAACATTTTTAGTTACATTTCCCTCCTTCCATTATTTATATATGTCCTTTTAAAATCTGGTATCTGAAAATTATATGTAGTCATACTGTTTCACTCACTCATCACCTTCATTAATTCAATCCACTAAAATTATTTAAGTTCCTAAAGTGTATCAGGCCCTGGGAAATAAAATATTGGTAAAATAGTACTTTTCTTAGTAGAGTTCATATTTTCATAGGGAATATCGTCTCCCATTTCTCATTAGAATTATCCACATCTGTATAATTAACAACTAACTTTTGCTCTTTGGTCTCTCATTCACATTGTGAATAGTATTTCGTTTTGGAACTGTGTGTACTATTATAATAGTAGCGCTCATGTTTGAGTTCTGGCTCTACCAAATGTTGACTGTGTAATGTTGGATAACTCATACAACCTTTCTGTCTTAAAGTTTTCATTTATAAAATGCACTTAATATCTACTTTATAGAGTTGAATTGAGAGAATTTAGATGTTAAAAAAGAATTGAGAAATGTACGTACATGTATTATGTGAACTTAAATTTGAAATGCTTTATAATGGTGTTTTTAATACGGATTGCTATCTAAATATTTATTGCAGTCCTTTTGAAATATGATTGTAAATCTCCTTGAGAGCAAGAATTATGTTGTATAGACTTTTACCTGTTGAAGATGGTAAATAGCAGTGACTTACAGTTTCAAATTGAATTGCCTAAATTTGTTGATTTTTTCTTTTCACCATTTTCATTATTGATAATAATCAATACCCATATGTTTTAACATTAAGAAAACATTATTAAAAAAAATTCTCCATATGGCCAATTTCCATTATATACTTGTAAATATTATTGCCTCTGATTGTTCTCCTTCCCAAATTTCCATAATGTCACCCTTCAGTTCAGTTCAGTCACTCAGTCGTGTCCGACTTTGTGACCCCATGGACCGCAGCACATCATGCTTCCCTATCCATCACCAACTCTGAGAGCTTGCTGAAATTCATGTCCATCGAGTTGGTGATGCCATCCAGCCATCTCATCCTCTGTCGTCCCCCTTCTCCTCCTTCCTTCAGTCTTTCCCACCTCCAATACTTTGACCACCTGATACGAAGAACTGAATCATTGGAAAAGCCCCTGATGCTGGGAAAGGAAAGATGTCACCCTTAGGTTTGTGGATTTCTGGTGTCTCTGCTACTCAGTAATCCTCCTTCTTTGCCTGTTTTTGAAAGATAAAGACATGTTGCTGTTTTCTGATAACGAATTTCCTTTTATATATGAAGAGAATTTTACTTTTTATGTTAAAATACTAAATACAGGTTAAATATTAATGTGATTTAACCATTGTATAATTAAAAAATCATTAAAAATATTAGTGTGTCTGTGTCTTCTCCCCTCCCCTTTCCCACTCTTATTTTTAAGTGAAACTGGCCTATTTCTCTGGAGGAGGCAATGGCACCCCACTCCAGTACTCTTGCCTGGAAAATCCCATGGATGGAGGAGCCTGGTAGGCTGCAGTCCATGGGGTCGCTGAGTTGGATACGACTGAGTGACTTCACTTTCACTTTTCACTTTCATGCATTGGAGAAGGAAATGGCAACCCACTCCAGTGTTCTTGCCTGGAGAATCCCAGGGACGGGGGAGCCTGGTGGGCTGCCGTCTGTGGGGGTCGCACAGAGTCGGACACGACTGAAGTGACTTAGCAGCAGCAGGCCTATTTCTCTGATGGTTCTTCTTAACATTAAATTCATCTTAATTTTCCTGAATAACTATTTTATGGATCATGTCTAACATTTCAGTGCAATTAAGTCTTGATCATGGTGATAAATCTCTAGCCAAACATTTTCTTTTTAGTCTTTATGAAGTACATCATGCTTCAAGGACAAAAAGAGAAGCCAACACGTGTCAGCTACTTTGAATCCTTTTCTTGCAATATCATGTTTAATCTTTACCAGAACCCTCTATAATATCCATTATTACTTCTATCTTGCTGATTTGAAAACTGAGGCTCAATGAATTTTTGCCAAAGTCTCAGTGTTCTTGATTCCAAAGAATATTCTGTGTACACTGTAATACGTGACCTGGAAAGTAGTGATGCAGAACATTGAACATCACTCCATATCTTCCATGAAATCACTTCATCATCTGAATTTAAGATCTCCATTTTTCCATTGTTGATCTTGGTAAATTAAATTTTATTTACCTAGAATATATTTTGGATGCATATTTCTAAGGTTTTAAAAGGTTCATGCAACTTGGATAGAAAATAGGGATTTGGGAGCAGTAGGTAAAACTTGTTTTACCCTGGGCCAGTCTGTTCAGTTTCCTAGTGACACTTTTATTTCCACCTCTTTGACATTGACCTTTTTTTCCTTTAAATCTTCCTAATAGCTCAGCTGGTAGAGAGAGAATCCACCTGTAATGCAGGAGACCCCAGTTCAATTCCTGGGTAGGCAAGATCCGCTGGAGAAGTGATAGCCTACCCACTCCAGTATTCTGGTCTTCCAGGGTGGCTCAGCTGATCAAAAATCCGCCTGCAATGAGGAGACCTGGGTTCCATCTCTGAGTTAGGAAGATCCCCTGGAGAAGGGAAAGGCTACCCACTCCAGTATTCTGGCATGGAGAATTCCATGGACTGAGCAACTTTCATTTTTGCTTTCACTTATAGAAGCAAATAAACAGTATCTTCTGTGTCATGGTAGCTAGTATCAGTTCAGTTCAGTCGCTCAAGTCATGTCTGACTCTTTGCGACCCCATGGACCACAGCACGCCAGGCCTCCCTGTCTATCACCAACTCCCAGAGTCCACCCAAATCCATGTCCATTGAGTCAGTGATGCCATCCAACCATCTCATCCTCTGTCGCCCCTTTCTCCTCCCGCCTTCAATCTTTCCCAACCTCACCGTCTTTTCAAATGAGTCAGCTAATCCACATCAGGTGGCCAAAGTATTGGAGTTTCAGCTTCAACATCAGTCCTTCCAGTGAACACCCAGGACTGATCTCCTTTAGGATGGACTGGTTGGAATTCCTTGCAGTCCAAGAGACTCTCAAGAGTCTTCTCCAGTACCACAGTTCAAAAGCATCAATTCTTTGGGGCTCAACTTTCTTTATAGTCCAGCTCTCACATCCATACATGACCACTGTAAAAACCATAGCCTTGACTGGACAGACCTTTGTTGACAAAGTAATGTCTCTGCTTTTTAATATGCTATCTACGTTGGTCATAACTTTCCTTCCAAGGAGTGTCTTTTAATTTCATGGCTGCAATCACCATCTGCAGTGATTTTTGAGCCCCCCAAAATAAAGTCTGTCACTGTTTCCATCTATTTACCATGAAGTGATGGGCCCAGATGCCATGATCTTAGTTTTCTGAATGTTGAGTTTTAAGCCAACTTTTTCACTCTCCTCTTTCACCTTCATCAAGAGGCTCTTTAGTTCTTTGCTTCTGTCATTAGTATGGTGTCATCTGCGTATCTGAGGTTATTGATATTTCTCCCGGCAATCTTGATTCCAGCTTGTGCTTCGTCCAGCCCAGTGTTTCTGGTGATGTACTCTGCATATAAGTTAAATAAACAGGGTGACAATATGCAGCCTTGACGAACTCCTTTCCCAATTTGGAATCAGTCTGTGTTCCGTGTCCAGTTCAAACTGTTGCTTCCTGACCTGCATACAGATTTCTCAAGAGTCAGGTCATGTGGTTTGGCATTCCCCCCTCTTGAAGAATTTTCCACAGTTTGTTGTGATCCACACAGTCAAAGGCTTTGGTATAGTCAATGAATCAAGGCAAATTGGAAGTGGTCAAACAGGCGATGGCAAGAGTGAACATTGACATTCTAGGAATCGGTGAACTAAAATGGACTGAAATGGGTGAATTTAACTCAGATGACTGTTATATTTACCACTGTGGGCAAGAATCCCTTAGAAGAAATGGAATAGCCATCATAGTCAACAAAAGAGTCCTAAATGAAGTACTTGGATGCAATCTCAAAAATGACAAATGGTTTCTGTTCGTTTCCAAGGTAAATCATTCAATATCACAATAACCCAAGCCTGTGCCCTGACCAGTAATGCTGAAGAAGCTGAAGTAGAACGGTTCTTTGAAGACCTACAAGACCTTCTAGAACTAACACCCAAAAAAGATGTCCTTTTCATTAGAGGGCCAGTATACATAGTATGGAATAACAGTAAGATATAGAGAAATTTATAAAGTGTTGTTATTTATCTACTCTGTATTCATAGTTTATGTGCATTTCTGCTTTTAGTTTTTTAACTTAGGAATTAACCATAAACTGTCCAATCATAGGGAACAAGGACATAAGGAGTATTTATAGGGTTCTGTGAACATGTTTGTTTTGTAGATATGACTTTTGAAACTATGTAAATGTTTTACATTATTTTAAAACAAGTTTGAATCATTAAAAAAAGAAAGATCCTAAAAATGAAAACAAAATGAAGCAGAGATGTTTTCATTAAGTAGTGTTGGTATTATCCCTAGATTGTTATATATGTATCCTGCAGTCAAGCAAATGAATTTATGTTGATGTCTTTGTATAACAGGATCTTCAATATGGGAGAAATGAGTTAGGAATAAGAGTCATGCCGTTTACAAACAGATGTAGAATCTTATATAGGAGTATCAATATAAAGATATCCTAACTCTGACTAGTATACTTGACGAGTTCAGGAGTAATGAGAACTCCTAGAACCCAGACTGTTGTCTCTGAATGCCATTTCCTGCTGAAGTTTTAGGGTTCCTTGGGTATATGATTGATTTCAGGTCTGAGGTAGGAGTTGGACAAGTTAATGCCCTTGTGTAGAAGCAAGGAAGCTATCTAAGACTACTATGGTTATATCTAGAAGATTCAGAAACTAATTGAAGAGGCTGTCACTGCCTAAAGATGAGAAATTTGAAAGCAATAGAAGTAATAGCTGCAGTGATTGGAAGCATTGCTACATTTGTTTAAATCCAGGAGTTTTAAGTGATGATTCCTCCCCTAAAAAACAAACTCTCATTTAACATTATGCGGGATTAGGCTACTGACTCATTACAGTCTGTTTTCCATGACCTTCCATGTCTGAGTGTTCTATATCCTTGGATTCATCCAACGAAGAATTGAAAATACTTGGGGTGGGCAATGAGGGGAATTTTAGAAAGCTCCAAAAATGAATCTTGAATTGCCTATCGCTGATAACTTTACATAGCACTTACATTGTATTTACAACTATTTGTATAACATTTATACTGTATTAGACTTTATACATAACTTAGAGATGATTTAAAGATAATGGGGAGGTGCATAGCTTGTATGCAAATACTGTACCATTTTATATTTTTTAATTAATTATTTTGCTGCTCCAGGTCTTGAGGCACCTGGGGTCTTTTAGTTGTGACATGAGAACTCTTCCCTAATGGCTAAGTGGTGAAGAGTCTGCCTGCTGTGCAGGAGACTGGGATCTGATCCTTGGGTCAGGAAGATTCCCTGGAGAAGGAATTGACAATCCAGTCCAGTAGTCTTGCCTGGGAAATCCCATAGATAGAGGAGCCTGGCAGGCTACAGTCCGTGGGTTCACAAAGAGTTGGACATGACTTACGGCTCAGACGGTAAAGCGTCTGCCTGCAATGCAGGAGACCCGGGTTCAATCCCTGGGTTGGGAAGATCCTCTGGAAGAGGAAATGGCAGCCCACTCCAGTATTCTTGCCTGGAAAATTCCATGGACTAAGGATCCTGGTAGGCTACAGTCCATGGGGTCGCAAAGAGTTGGATACGACTGAGCGACTTCACTTTTACCGACTAAACAACAGAAACAACAGTGCGAGCCCTTGGTTGCAGCATGTGGGATCTAGTATTCTGACCAGGGGACACAAGTTCTATCCCTGGTTCTGGAATATCCTACATGCCACAGGGCAGCTAAGCCTGTGTGTCACGCTTACTAAAGCCCTAGTGCCCTAGAGTCTGTGCTCTGCAGCAAGAAGCCACCGCAAGGAGAAGTTCGAGCCCTGCAACTAGAGTAGCCTCTGCTTAACTAGAGAAAGCCTGTGTGCAGTAATGAAGACCCAGCGCAGCCAAAAATAAGTAATCAAATAAGAGAGGAAAACAATTTTTGTTAATAGGATTTTATAGGAAGAAAAATTCATTCCATGAGTTTGTTGAAAATTGCAGACATTGAAATCCAGTTTTGTGAAATTTTTCAGCTGAAAAAAATGGAAATGCAGTAAGTATACCACTTGTTGGGTTCCTCTTTTGGCTGAACATAGGGAAGTCCTTAGGTATATCTCAAGGCATCCCGAATACTCTGTGCTCCGGTGCCCCCTTGTGCCTATGATAAAAAGCTATCACTTGTTTTCCCAAAAATTTGGGGTAACCCTTTCTAAGAGCTCCTGGAAACAAAACGTTTGCAAGTTTATAAATACGTTTGCCTATCTTAAGCTTTCTGGGACCTGAAATTTATGTCCTTTTAAATTTTAGGGCATGCTCTTGTCTTTCTGTGCAAGTTGTTACATTACCAGTTTTATGGCATTTATATTACCAGTTACATGTGTTTGATTTCAGTGTGTTAGCGTTTCCATAGCTCTGTCATTTCCCTCTCCCTCCCCCCACCCCCATTTCCACATTTGCCTTTTCAAAGCAAAATAATGGGAATGGTAGAGGTAGGTATGTCAGAGGACTTACATTCTTTCTCTTTCTCAAGGAAAAAGCATCCTGGGGTCAACTTGTACCATGATAATGTATAATTGCAGACATTTCTGGCCCATTAGGATATTTGATTGCCATCTCATTCTTCTGTTCTGTACCCCAAAAGGCATATGAAGCTTTGTACTATAATACCAGTCAGAATATTTCTATAACATCATTCCTTTGGGAGAAGGTGGCCTTCCCTAGTGACTCAAATGGTAAGGAATCTGCCTGCAGTGCAGGAGACCCAGGTTTGATTCCTGGGTTGGGAAGATTCCCCTGAAGAAGGAAATGGCAACCCACTCCAGTATTCTTGACTGGAGAATCCCATGGACAGAGGAGCCTGGTGGGCTGCAGTGCATGAGATCCAAAAGAGTGGGACACAACTGAGGGACTAACACTTTTACTTTCACTTTGGGAGAAGAGAGTGACATGGTCGTCCATCTTGCTCCTTCCTTCTTTACTGTTTTAGCTAAATTTTCTTCTTATATTTTTTTTTGTTTTAAGTTTACGGTTTTTGGTAAAACAGTTGTTTGAATTAGGACAAGGTGTGGTAGGGTAACTGTTGAACAGTGTAATTACTGTCCCACAGAATTTCCTTTTGTTACCACTCCTTTGTAGTTAAATCTTCAAATCCTCCACCCTGTTTAACCCTGGACAACTAATAATCAATTCTCAGTCCTTGTTTTGTGTCTCCCCCCGCTGCCCCGATGTTCTGTGAATAGAACCATACAATATGTAGCCTTTTGAGTCAGGTTTCTTTCAGTTATCCTAATGCATTTGAGATTTATCCATATTTTTGCAGGTTTGGTTTTTCATTCCCTATTTGTGTTGTTTAGCTTTTGTCTATTAAAAATAAAACTGCTCTAAACATTTATATACAGGTTTCTGTGGAAGTACAAGTTTTATTCCACAAGACTGAAATTTTAGTTCTTCTGTTAGGTATGTAATGGTATCTCATTGCGTTTTTTATTTGGTTTCTCCAGTGATTGATGATTTTGAGTATCTTTTCATTTAGCTTATTTGTCATTTGTATCTTGTCTTTTGTGAAGTATTGGTTCAAGTCTTTGCCACAAAGACTTTGTTTTTTGTTTTTTTCCAGAAAGTTTTAGGTTTATATTTGTAGCCTGTTTTGGCTTAAGTTTTATATGTACTGTGGGATATGGATTGAAGGGTTTTTGAGGAGGGGTTGGTTTTGTTTTGTTTGCATGTGAGTGACCAGTTACCCCAGCATAGTTTTGTTAAAAAGACTATCTCCTTTGATTGTGTTTGTCCATTTATTCAAAAATCAGTTGTCAGTTCTGTATGGCTCTGTTTCTGGACTTTTTTTTCTTTTTTTTTTTTTTTAATATAAATTTATTTATTTTAATTGGAGGCTAATTACTTTACAATATTGTATTGGTTTTGCCATACATCAACATGAATCTGCCACAGGTGTACACATGTTCCCCATCCTGAGCCCCGCTCCCACCTCTCTCCCCATACCATCCCTCTTTCTTACACTGACTTGTGTATATGTCTTTTGGTAATACCACACTGTCTTGTTTACTATAGCTTTATAGTGAGTCTTAAAACCAAGCAGTGTGAGTCATCCAGCTTTTTTCTTTTTAGAAATTGTTTCATTTGTTTTACATTTTTTGCCTCTCATAAAAACGTAAGAGTCTGCAAAAGTCCTGATTAAAAAACCCGCAGATAATCATGATGGTGTGATCACTCACCTAGAGCCAGACATCCTGGAATGTGAAGTCAAATGGGCCTTAAGAAGCATCACTACAAAGAGAGCTAGTGGAGGTGACAGAATTCCAGTTGAGCTATTTCAAATCCTAAAAGATGATGCTGTGAAACTGCTTCACTCAATATGCCAGCAGATGTGGAAAACTCAACAGTGGCCACAGGACTGTAAAAGGTCAGTTTTCATTTCAATCCCAAAGAAAGGCAATGCCAAAGAATGCTCAAACTACCGCACAATTGCACTCATCTCACATGCTAGGAAAGTAATGTTCAAAATTCTCCGAGCCAGGCTTCAGCAATACGTGAACCGTGAATGTCCAGATATTCAAGCTGGATTAGAAAAGGCAGAGGAACCAAAGATCCAATTGCCAACATATGTTGGATTATCAGAAAAGCAAGAGAGTTCCAGAAAAATGTTTACTTCTGCTTTATTGACTACACTAAAGCCTTTGACTGTGTGGATCACAGCAAACTGTGAAAAATTCTGAATTAGATGGGACTACCAGACCACCTGACCTGCCTCCTGAGAAACCTGTATGCAGGTTTCAGGAAGCAACAGTTAGAACTGGACATGGAACAACAGACTGATTTCAAATCGGGAAAGGAGTTCGTCAAGGCTGTATATTGTCACCCTGCTTATTTAACTTATATGCAGAGTACATCATGAGAAATGCTGGACTGGATGAAGCACAAGCTGGAATCAAGATTGCCGGGAGAAATATCAATAACCTCAGATATGCAGATGACACCACACTTATGGCAGAAAATAAAGAATAACTAAAGAGCCTTTTGATGAAAGTGCAAGGGGAGAGTGAAAAAGTTGGCTTAAAGCTCAACATTCAGAAAACGAAGATCATGGCATCTGGTCCCATCACTTCATGGGAAATAGATGGGCAAACAGTGGAAACAGTAACAGATTTTATTTCGGGGGGCTCCGAAATCATTGCAGATGGTGACTGCAGCCATGAAATTAAAAGATGCTTACTCCTTGGAAGAAAAGTTATGACCAACCTAGACAGCATATTAAAAAGCAGAGACATTATTTTGCTAACAAAGGTCCGTCTAGTCAAATCTGTGGTTTGTCAAGTAGTCATGTATGGATGTGAAAGTCGGACTGTTAAAGAAAGCTGAACGCCGAAGAATTGATGCTTTTGAATTGTGGTGTTGGAGAAGACTCTTGAGAGTCCCTTGGACTGCAAGGAGATCTAACCAGTCCATCCTAAAGGAAATCAGTCCTGAATATTCATTGGAAGGACTGATGCTTAAGCTGAAATTGCAATACTCCGGCCATCTGATGCGAAGAACTGACTCATTTGAAAAGACCGTGATCCTGGGAAAGTTTGAAGGTGGGAGGAGAAGGGGACGAGAGAGGATGAGGTGGTTGAATGGTATCACTGACTCGATGGACATGAGTTTGAGTAAGCTCCGGGAGTTGGTGATGGACAAGGAAGCCTGGCATAGTGTAGTCCATGGGGTCGCAAAGAGTCGGACATGACTGAACAACTGAACTGACTGAAATGGGAGCCATAGCTCTTTGGATTATTATGAAGATTGAATTAATATACATCAGTGAATAATATTGTGAATAGGACTTCCCTTGCGGCTCAGACAGTAAAGAATCTGCTCACAATGCAGGAGACCTGGGTCTTATCCGTGGGTCAAGATGATCCCCTGGAGAAGGAAATGGCAGTCCACTCCAGTACTGTTGTCTGGAGAATCCATGGACAGAGAAGCCTGGCGGGCTACGTTCATGGGGTTGCAAAGAGGTGGACACGACTGAGCGACCAACACTTTTCAGTCAGGGATATAGGTATTTTTAGTCAGAATGTGCATACAGTCTCAAAGGTGCAGATTGCTTGTTTTGTGAGAAGAGGGATTCCTCATGTATTTTTTTCTCATAAATTTTATAATTCATCTTTTATCTGCCAGCTGGAACTATCCTTTATAACTGAATTAAGGTAAAGTCTTAATGGTAATTGTGTTTTTTAGATGTGACTCAGTAAATTCATAGTAAAACATATTGATAGCCACAGTATCCTTAAGGGGAAAAGAAAAGTATAATTATATTTATTGCAAAAAATTAATTGTGGGGAGTTCCAAAAGTACAACAGATTGGCTTTACATGTTTATGTGTGTGTGTGCACACACATGTGCACACTCAGTTGCTCAGTCGTTTCCGACTCTTTGCAGAAGATCCACTAGTAGATTTTCTAGCCCTATTAGGTAGATGTCCTAAGAGATGTTCTAGGTCTCTGGAAATAAGCAAAGGTATAGTCCGTATTTTGATCTTTGCTTGGTAGGTTATCTTCTTTATTTTTACAGAAAATACCGCACATAGCTCTATTCTCGAAAACACATTTGGCAGCCCAGGAAATTTAAATGGTTTCAGAATCAATTTAATATCAAAGGAACTGAGGCCCAAGGAAGTCCAAATGATCTCCATAACCTAAGTGTCTGTCAAGAATCTGTGATGATAATTGTGTTGGTATACGGCATCTATAGGTGAAACAACCTAATAATGATTTTGCAGTGAACCTTTGTAATGACACCTGCTGTGCTTTAATACAGGTATCAGCCAATGATAGGAATGAAACATAACTAGGTCATTCTCCTATGCTAGAGTAATTCTTTTATCCAAAATGTTTTACAAGGATAGTAGGCCCTAGCTTTCAGTTAAAAAATAAAAAGACTTGGAATCTTACAGTTTTCTTTCTGCAGTAGAAAAAATAAACATCTACCTCAAAATGAGTGCACAATTTAGTATGAGTGTACTTATTCTGATAGTGAATATTCTGGTACCATTATTTTAAAATTCTGTTAGTTTTAATTATAATTTTTGATGACTTAACTGCTTATGGGCCATTGATGTCTCAAAAGCTAGGTGGCTGAAATTTCTTTCCCCAGTGCTCTTCAGAGCACTCTACATTGGCACTGTCTTTTAGGTTGATAGGAAAAGCCTTGTATAATTATTCATATAAAATTTTTGATACTGAATATTGTGTTAGTTGACTGGAAGTATAGAAGTATTAAAGAAGGACTGAATAACGTTTAGTAATACACTAGTAGTGAATTTTAACAGAGATTAAAAGCAGTTTTTCATTCTGATGGTCTTTTTTTTTATTGTTGAATTTTTTTTTTTTTGGTATGAATGCACCACAACTCATTTATCTGTTCACCTATTGAAAGACAGTTTGGTTGATTACTTCGAAATTTTGGCAATTATGAATAAAGCTGGTATACAGATGTTATAGAATTTAAGTGTTAAATGCATTAACCATTTCCATGAGAGTTTTCTAAAATGTATTTTTGCATGATCTTAGACTATTCTGAATATAAATTTAGACATTTCCTGTGTCACTCATTAAATAGATATTACAAACTAGTAGTAGAGGGGACAAGAATTAAATATACACATTTTATTTGTGTCACATGGTATACAAAGTATACAGTAAATGATAAAGATTTTTTAAGTGCTTTGCATGTATTTTTCAATTAAATGTCTAATATTGAATTGTAATACCGTAATACTATTTTTTGACCAATTACGAGTCCAGGTGTGTTTTCTAAAGTCTTTATGAAACTTTTTACGGTTTTTAGAATGCTGTGAAAGCATGTCTTCAAGGACTCTGCTTGTTTTGCCTTAATCATCTGCTTTGGACTTGGAAACTAGATAATACAGTTTATTATTATCTGTACACTAGGGTCAGTAAGCTTTGACCTACGATGAGAGAGTTTACCTTTGGGTCAAGTGCATTTACTTTTAGGGAATGGAATTTGTAACATCTTTCTTGGCTCAGTACGAGCCTTTTAGCTCATTTTTTAGTTCTTTTGTATTTCAGATGGATAGCAATACTACTGCCCTACAGGAAAATAATATATTTAGGACACTGTACATTTTCACTCAAATATATTTGTTCTGCCTTTCAGGACACACTTTTTTCTATTCTTGTTTTTCTTCATTGATCAAATAAGTGTCATGTTTCTTTATCATAATTAGTTAAATATTTTATTAACAAACATGAACGGTTAGATTGAGAAACAGAAGCATATTTTAATTTTACAAACTGTTACTAGTGCCCCAGTGCTGAGTTCTTTATAAATAGTGTAAAAAAGGACATTCATCACTACCTTACATTGTTATAACAAGTCTATATTTCTATAGTAACTTTCTTAAAAATCTGTTTCAGAAGGTAAATGGAGGAAACTAACGATACCAAAAGAGTGAAAGCAGAGGTGGCTCTCAGGACTGTGAAGAGAAGGAATAGAAGCACTTCGGTTTTTTCATTCAAAGTGTCAAAGAGATGTGTTTTACCTCTGGCCAGCTCTTTGAGAAGCTACTTACCTGGAAAGACAAATGTCTAAGAAAGAATATTAGTGATGATTTTGAGTTACCTCAGCAATCTGATGGACTAATTGCCTATTACATTGTCATCTGGGGCGCAGTTAATGAAAGTCCACGTGGTTATAGACAGGAACATAGTATAGTCCCTGTTATAGACTAGGAGAAAAGACCCAGTTTTTTACTATATTACAAGAAGAAGGAACAAACCATCTTTCAGGTGGAACAGAAAGCTCTGAAAGGAGTCACTGGATTTGGAGTTGGTAGCAATAATCAGTTCACTTCAGTCGCTCAGTTGTGTCCGACTCTTTGTGACTCCATGGACCGCAGCTGCCAGGCCTCCCTGTCCAACTCCTGGAGCTTACCCAAACTCATGTCCATTGAGCCGGTGATGCCATCCAACCATTTCATCCTCTGTTTTCCCCTTTCTCCTCCCACCTTCAATCTTTCCCAGCCTCGGGGTCTTTTCAAATGAGTCAGCTAATCCACATCAGATGGCCAAAGTATTGGAGTTTCAGCTTCAACATCAATCCTTCCAATGAACACTCAGGACTGATTTTTAGGATGGACTGGTTGGATCTCCTTGCAGTCCAAGGGACTCTCAAGAGTCTTCTCCAACACCACAGTTCAAAAGCATCGATTGTTTGATGCTCAGTAGTGACAGAAACATTTTGAGAATAGCTTGCCACTTAGGTGATAGAAATTAGAAAACTGCCAGCATAAATTTTCAAAAGATAAATCTCTAGGAGTTTTGTGGAGCTCTAGGATTGAGTTTAAGAGTCTAATAATCAAATACCAAGGGAAAAAAAATCAAAAGCTATCATACTTAGAAATGATTGATATTTATGTTATCTCATAAGATTTCCAACCTACTTTAAAAGGTACTCCTAGAATTGAAGTGGTATGGGAGCTTCTGCATACATTTGACTTCTTTTCTATAAAACATTATATTTAATATAATTTCTAATTATATCTCAAAAGACTAAAACCAGAATTTGAGTCTTTTTCTAAACAAATTATGTTGTGAATTTATTAATACACCTTTGTGTGGTATTCAGGACTTTGCATTTAACTTGGATTTTTATTCATTGTATTTTTATTTGTTATCCTTCTCCTTTAAACTCTTGGGTTACGTACTCATGGATTCAGTTTTGTAAACTACTCCCAGAAATTCCTTTTCTCTTAACCCATCTAAGAGCTGTCTACCTTAATTCATTCCTATGCTTTAAAAGCAATCGCAGAATTTGTGTTCCTGGAAAGCTTCCCCCCACCTTGTTTAGTAAAGCTCCTGGTTCTTACTCATCTTTTGTATTGTCTAGAAATTACTGTGGTGTCTAGAATGCCTCCATATGCTAAAAAAGAACTGCTCTGATGGTTTTCCTTCTTCTTAGCCATTCAGTACTTTAAAAGAGAGCTCTAAGCTTAGCCATTTTCAATTGTGTATCATTTGAATAATTGTCCAAAAGCTATAAGTTGCTTAAGTTCTCTGTTTCCTTTTTTGTAAAACCTTACCCAGCGCATGATAAGCACTCAGATTTTAGCTGCTGCTGTCTTTCCTAATGTTATGGATTCAGTGTTTCTATCCTCCGCAAATTCATATGTCCTAACCCTCAGTGTGAAGGTATTTGGAGATGATGGTCTTTGGGAGACAGTTGGGGCTAGGTGAAGTCATGAGGCTGGGACCCTCATGATTGGATTAGTTGCCTCCTAAGAAGAGACTGTCTGTGCTCCCACAAAGAAGAGGTCATGTGAGCACACACTGAGAAAGCAGCCTGTCTGCAATCAAGGGAAGGTCCTTCTCTTAAGTAAACCTTGCTGTATTCAGTCTTCTAGCCTCTGGAACTGTGAGAAAATAAGTTTCTCTTATTTTTGGTATTTTGTTAAGGCAGCACGTGCAGATTAAGACAGTCATCATCATCAATGATACTGTATTAAATACTCTACCTAATCTTTCCAACCCACCCCTCTTCCCTGATAGTTCAGTTGGTAAAGAATCCGCCTGCAATGCTGGAGACCCCGGTTTGATTCCTGGGTCAGGAAGATCCCCTGGCGAAGGGATAGGCTACCCACTCCTCTATTCTTGGCCTTCTGTGGTGGCTCAGCTGGTAAAGAATCCGCCCACAATGCGGGAGACCTGGGTTCGATCCCTGAGTTGGGAAGATCCCCTGGAGAAGGGAAAGGCTACCCACTCCAGTACTCTTGCCTGGAGAATTCCAAGGACTGTATAGTCCTTGGGATCTCAAAGAGTGGGACATGACAGGGCGACTTTCACTTCACTTCACTTCAATCTTTCCAAAAGATAGTAGTATTTATGCCTCCTGCATTGGCAGGCAGGTTCTTTACCACTAGAGCCACCTGAGAAGCCAAGTAGTATACATACCGAATTTTATAATAAGGAACTTAGATGACACGATAGGAATATAGTTCTTTTTTATTGAATGTAGAGAAAAGTAATTGAAACTTAAGCATCTTTGGATACTTTGCAATTCTTGATGCATTTTGTTCACCAAGTAGTAACATTATTTCGGTAACTTAATTCATAGAGGAATAAGCAATATAAATACTGAAAGCAAGCTTAGTCTCACTTTATTAAATACTATAGATTTTGAAAGCAAGCTTGGTCTCTTATTTTACTGTTTGCTATCTTTTTTGACCCTTTTTCTTATTTTGCTCCATAGGGCTCCAACTTGTAGACTTAATATGGAAAGTCTTAAGGCCATTTGAAGTGTTTGGTTCTTCTACTTTTATGCCACAAAGGAGTCAGCTACATGGACAGCTGTCTCTAATCAGTGATTTTATCACATGCTGTGTGGATCAGCTTGTAAGGACTATCCCTGTGCTGCTATATGACTTAAACCTCTTATAAGATATTTTACTGTTTTCATTGACTCCATTAACTAACTGCTTGACATTAGGCAAATAATTTCTCTGGATCTGTTCCCACTTTTGAAAAAGTCGGTCACAGTAGTGCCTACTTACAGGGTATATGTAACGATCAAATGGCTTAGTATACGCACGTGCTGCTGCTGTTTAGTTGGTGAGTCTTGTCCCTTTGGGACCCCATGGACTGTAGCCTGCCAGGCCCTTCTTTCCATGGGATTTCCCAGGCAAAAATACTAGAGTGGGTAGCCATTTCCTTCTCCAGGGCATCCTTCTGACCCAGGGATTGAACCCCTGTCTCCTGCTTGGCAGGTGGATTCTTTACCACTGAGCCACCTGCGGAGCCCCCTAATATATGCACATAGTAGGCCCTGTTCAAGTGCTAGCTGTTTTTCTGTTGTTACTGATATTGCCATTACTTCCATTATCAATAATACTTGTTAAATGTGATAGAGATTTGAATACCCCTTTGGAGATGAATGATTATCTGCGGTCCCCAGACTATTTCAGAATTTTCAGAACCTAGATTCATATAGCACAATGCATATTTAATTTTACTTGTTATGATTGTCATTCTAGTAAGATACTATTTTGGTGTGAATTTGTATTCTACTCCTCTATAGAATTGTCCTTACAATTTTAATTTTAGTTGACCTTAGCAAATTTAATGTAACTACACAGAATATAATACTTATTTGTTAAAAAGTTGGGTGGCTCAGATGGTAAAGTGTCTGTCCGGTAGACCCCGATTCAATCCCTGGGTCAGGAAGATCCCCTGGAGAAGGAAATGGCAACCCACTCCAGTACTCTTGCCTGGAAAATCCCACGGATGGAGAAGCCTGGTAGGCTACAGTCTATGGGGTCGCAAAGAGTCGGACACGACTGAGCGACTTCACTTCACTTCACTTCACAATAATGACTAAAATAAAAGAGAAAATAGCAGAAACCTCTTACGTTATTTCAAACCAGCTATTCCTTGGATTATGCGAGACTATTTTTCATGTCTAATTCCAAATTCAGTTAATTTTTTTTAAGATCAACTTGTTTCTTTAAAATAATTCTTATATGTGTTGATTATTCCTCAACATATTCTGTTTGTTTAAGCTTGGCCTAGTTCATGTGAATGCCTATTAATTTTGACCCTTAGTGTTAATAACTTTGGAAGGAACCTAAAATTATGGTTATATTGTTTACTTTTTTATGAAGTGAAATTTAAAAGAGATCTAATTTCCTTATTGTATATAATTTATGTGTAATTATTTTCTTTAATATCTTTTTTGTCTTAATAATAAATGAATTTCCCAAATGATTGTACTTTTGTTTTCACAATTTCTTCCAATAATCTAGAAAACTTATTTTAAATACAACTCTATACCAGCAGTAATAAAAACATTATTTAACTCTGATTTCTCAAATTCTTCTATTTGATTACTTCCTTATATATAAAGTGTATATATGAAGCCTATATGTAAAACGTATACATGAAACCATTTGTGGTTTATCACAGGATAGTCAATGTAGTTCCCTGTGCTGTATGGTGGGGCCTTGTTGTTTATCCGTTCTTTGTATAATAGTTTGCATCTGCTAATCTCCCTCCTTTCTTACACATTGATTTCTTATTACCAAAATATTTATATAGATTTGTAAATAGGTAAATCTTGTGGAAAAAACTAGTCTGTTTACCCCCTACTGCTAGTTTATAGAAAAATATCTATTAGGTATCCCATGAGAGAAGATTTTATGGACAAAGAAATTGGGAAAATTTCTCAGTATAAACTCTCCCATTAATAATGTATAGGAAATACTAGCATGTTAAAAGCCTGGAAGACCTGTGGTAAAATTAGACATGTATTACTCGATGGACGTGAGTCTGAGTGAACTCCGGGAGTTAGCGATGGACAGGGAGGCCTGGCATGCTGTGATTAATGGAGTCACAAAGAGTCAGACACGACTGAGCAACTGAACTGAACTTTACCTTATTAGTTAATGAACTTTGTGCATGACTTACTTGGCTTCTCTAATGCTTATTTATTAATATATACAAAGAAATGATTCTTGGTGTAGTCTGTGCTTTTATTTTTAATGTTAAAATTTCTTAGAGTGTAAGTGGTTTTAGCCTGTGTTGCTGGTTAGTTTTGACAGAATCAAGTCTGGGAACTCTTAGTTCTTACATGACATTATGTAAATCCTCACCCTTCGTTTGGAGTAAATAAAAAGATGAGGCTATATTGCACTAATCTGTGAAATGCTGAGCTTGATGAAGGAGAAGCTGGAATCAGAATTGCCAGGAGAAACCTCAGATATGTAGATGACACCACCCTCATGGCAGAAAGCAAAGAGGAACTAAAGAGCCTCTTGATGAAAGTGAAAGACGAGAGTGAAAAAGCTGGCTTAAAACTCAACATTCAGAAAAACTTAAGATCATGGCTTCCGGTCCCATCAATTCATGACAAATAGATTTGGAAACAGTGGAGACAGTGGCAGACTTTTATTTTCCTGGGCTCCAAAATCACTGCGTATTATGACTTCAGCCATGAAATTTAAAAATGCTTGCTCCTTGGATGTAAACCTATGACCAACCTAGACAGCATATTAAAAAGCAGAGATATTACTTGGCCAGCAAAGGTCTGGATAGTCAAAGCTATGGTTTCTCCAGTAGTCATGTATTGATGTGAGAGTTGTACCATAAAGAAGGCTGAGCGCCAAAGAATTGATGCTTTTGAACTGTGGTGTTGGAGAAGACTCTTGAGAGTCCCATGGACTGCAAGGAGATCACATCAGTCAATCCTAAATGGAATTGACCCTGAATATTCATTGGGAGGACTGAAGCTGAAACTCTAATACTTTGGCCCCCTGATGTGAAGAAATGACTCATTAGAAAAGACCCTAATGCTTGGAAAGTTTGTAGACAGGAGGAGAATAGGATGACAGAGGACGAGATGGCTGGATCACATCACCGACTCGATGGACATGAGCTTGAGCAAACGCCAGGAATTGATGATGGACAGGGAAGCCTGGTGTGCTGCATTCCATAGGTTCACAAAGAGTCAGACATGACTGAGCGACTAAACTGAACTGATAATTGCACTAAATTCATGTGATAGCAACTTACTGTTATTGAAACCATGGTAAAAATAACTCAATTTGTCTTATATCATTTGATTTTGCAGAAGAAACAGTTGTGGTTTTCTTTATAAATGTCATTAAATAGAGAGTATATTGTTGAAGAATGGGGCTTTTCTCAGTTTATGGTCATTGTTTTATTTTGTAGTTGTAGAAAAATTAGATTCATGTAAGCTGCCTACATGTCTTGAAATCAGGTGAGCAGAATCCACTTGCTAATTTAAAGCAATCAAGCCATATAGTAGAAAAGAGACATTCTGTATATAAACAGTAACTGTGTTTGAAGAGTTCAAAGGTTAGGTTAATTTTAATGGGCAAAATAGCAGAAACTGAATTGCATGATTGCTGTTTATGTTTTTTTTTCTTGCCAATGATTGCTTTAACAGTTTGACAGCTTTTCTTTTAGGGATTTCCTATTAAACATATGTAAAACTGAGAATCTTGGCGTATTGATATCTGTTGTAGAAAGCACATATTAAAAACATTACAGTTTTTTAACTTTCCAGTGAGCAATTCTTAGAATTCACTGTTATAGTATCTTGAGCTAATAACATATTTGTTGTTGTTCATTCGTTACCACGTCCAACTGGCGTCAGTGGTTGGGGCATAGACTTGGATTACTGTAATGATAAACGGTTTGCCTCATAAATGAACTGAAATCTTTCTGTCTTTTTTGAGGTTGCACTTTTGTTGATTATGAGGGCTACTCCATTTCTTCTAAGAGATTCTTGCCAATAGTCATAGATACAATTGTCTTCTGAGTTACATTTGCCCGTTTCCATCCATATTAGTTCACTGATTCCTAAGATGTCCATGTTTACTCTTGCCATCTCCTGCTTGACCACATCCAATTTACCCTGATTCATGGACCTAATGTTTCAGGTTCCTATGCAATACTCTTCTTTATGACACTGAACTTTACTTTCCCCACCAGACACGTACACAACCGAGTGTTATTTCCCCTTTGGCCCAGCCGCTTCATTCTTTCTAGAGCTATTAGTAATTGCCCCCAACTCTTCCCCAGGAAGACATCTTCCAACTTGGGTCGGGTGCGGGGGTCTCATCTTCTAGTGTCACATCTTTTTGCCTTTTTATACTCTTCAAGGGGTTCTCATGGGAAGAATACTGGCGTGGATTCCCGTTTCTAACTCCAGTGGATCACATTTTGTCAGAACTCTTCACTATGACCATTCCATCTTGGGTGACCTTGCGTGACATGGCTCATAGCGTCATTAAGTTACACAAGCCCCTTATCATATATGAGGGGGAATAAAGTATTTTCTACATATTTACTATCACATACTGATTTTTTTTATACTGATTATTTTTGATAATTATTTGTTTAGCCTTTTTCTCTCATCATATTCACTACATGGTAAATTGTTGCTATGTATGCATGGCTGTTAACTCTTGATGTATATCTCTAATTTCTGAAGTTCCAGTGTTCATCTTGATTGGCTCTAATATGAAATCTGGTATTTACTGTGTGAAATCTTCATCCTTTTCTTTTATCTACAGAATTATGAAACCAGTGACTAATCAGTAAATAGATCAATTCTATTCATCTTGCCTTTAGTACCTTTTTTCTTTAGTGTTGTGGTGCTTTTTCCCCAAATTTGTCATTTATTTGTGTTTATAATATGTTTTGCACTGTGGTGGATATTCAAAAAATTTAACAAGGACCTTACTTTGCTAGGCACTAGAGATGCAAAAAAAGATGAAGGTATACTAATCCTTGCCCTCAAAGATCTTGTATTTTAACTGGTAAGACAGGGAACTAAGTGTATAGAAGGATCTAATATAGATGAGGAGGGAGTTAATACAAAGTAATGTGATAATTATTAAGTATTTACTAAGCACAGCACAATGTGTTAACTTACAGTGTTTTAGATAGGTTTACAGATTGAAAGAAATTATGCCTCTCTAAGCCTCTTGCCATTTACATACCCATATTTTGTAAGGCTAATAAGTTTGTTACTGATCAAGTTAGCAAGGTACAAAATCTTACCTGTGTTGGTATGTAGGTAATCTAACATTTGCATTGTGTATCCCTTGCTATGTATACCAAGAAAGCAAAACCCTGACTGCTCTTTATCTGGGCCATTTCTCAGGGTTGTATTTGCAGTGAGTGGCAAGGAGGGATGAGGCAAAGACTTTACCAACCAAACATGCTTGCTTCCACTTAAAATAAAAGTGGAAGACTATTCCATGGTCATTGTTCTTCTTTCTGTGTATATAGGTGTTCATCCTGGGCCCTTCACTTCCTTCCCATGGGAGTTGGGAGGCATGAGGAACCAACATAAGTAGCATGCTGATACTCTGTTTTAAGTAATAAGTAGCTTTTGCTCTAAGTAATGAAGTCTTAGGGGTCTTGTGTCCTTTGCCAGACTCCATGAACAGTAGTAAGGTAGCTTGTTAGCATGCACGTGCACACACACACACACACACACACACACACACACAACTGTCTACCTGTTTACCTACCTATCTGTCTACAGTAAACTGTCAAGTCCTTCACTCTTGTAGATATTATGGAGGTAAATTGGCTTTACAGCAAAGAAGCAGAATGCCTGGTTTCAGTTTCCTTCTGTCCCCAGGTGCTAGCAGATTCCTAAAATAGCCCATAACACTGTCTATGCAAGGTAAGTATGAGTTTAGAAAGTTCACTTCTAGATGAAACTTTTAATTTTACATCAAGGACTTTGCATTTGGAAGAATTTACGTTGAGTATATGTCCTTTCAGATTAAAAATACACCATCGATCTTTAGGTTCTTGACTGAAATATTTTGTTCAGTTCAGTTCAGTCGCTCAGTTGTGTCTGACTCTTTGCGACCCCATGAATCGCAGCACGCCAGGCCTCCCTGTCCTTCACCAACTCCCAGAGTTCACTCAGACTTGTGTCCATCAACTCGGTGATGCCATCCAGCCATCTCATCCTCTGTCATCCTCTTCTCCTCCTGCCCCCAATCCCTCCCAGCATCAGGGTCTTTTACAATGAGTCAGCTCTTCGCATAAGGTGGCCAAAGTATTGGAGTTTCAGCTTCAACATCAGTCCTTCCAGTGAACACCCAGGACTTATTTCCTTTAGAATGGACTGGTTGGATCTCCTTGCAGTCCAAGGGACTCTGAAGAGTCTTCTCCAACACCACAGTTCAAAAGCATCAATTCTTTCCCATTCAGCTTTCTTCACAGTCCAACTCTCATATCCATACCTGACCACTGGAAAAACCATAGCCTTGACTAGACGGACCTTTGCTGGCAAAGTAATATCTCTGCTTTTGAATATGCTGTCTAGGTTGGTCATAACTTTCCTTCCAAGGAGTAAGCGTCTTTTAATTTCATGGATGCAGTCACTATCTGCAGTGATTTTGGAGCCCCCAAAAATAAAGTCTGACACTGTTTCCACTGTTTCCCCATCTATTTGCCTTGAAGTGATGGGACCAGATGCCGTGATCTTAATTTTCTGAATGTTGAGCTTTAAGCCAACTTTTTCATTCTCCTCTTTCACTTTCATCAAGAGGCTTTTTAGTTCCTCTTCACTTTCTGCCATAAGGGTGGTGTCATCTGCATATCTGAGGTTATTGATATTTCTCCTGGTAATCTGATTCCAGCTTGTGCTTCTTCCAGCCCAGGGTTTCTCATGATGTACTCTGCATATAAGTTAAATAAGCAGGGTGACAATATACAGCCTTGACGGACTCCTTTTCCTATTTGGAACCAGTCCGTTGTTCCATGTCCAATTCTAACTGTTGCATCCTGACCTGCGTACAGGTTTCTCAAGAGGCAGATCAGGTGGTCTGGTATTCCCATCTCTTTTAAGAATTTACCACAGTTTCTTGTGATCCACACAGTCAAAGGCTTTGGCATAGTCAATAAAGCAGAAGTGGATGTTTTTCTGGAACTCTCTTGCTTTTTCGATGATTCAGCGGATGTTGGCAATTTGATCTCTGGTTCCTCTGTCTTTTCTAAAACCAGCTTGAACATTTGGAAGCTCACAATTCACGTATTGCTGAAGCCTGGCTTGGAGAATTTTGAGCATTGCTTTACTAGCATGTGAGATAAGTGCAATTGTGCGGTAGTTTGAGCATTCTTTGGCATTGTCTTTCTTTGGGATTGGAATGAAAACTGACCTTTTCCAGTCCTGTGGCCACTGCTGAGTTTTCCAAATTTGCTGGCATACTGAGTGCAGCACTTTCACAGCATCATCTTTCAGGATTTGAAATAGCTCAACTGGAATTCCTTCACCTCCACTAGCTTTGTTCGTAGTGATGCTTTCTAAGGCCCACTTGACTTCACATTCCAGGATGTCTGGCTCTAGGTGAGTGTTCACACCATTGTGATTATCTGGGTCATGAAGCTCTTTTTTGTATAGTTCTTCTGTGTGTTCTTGCCACCTCTTGTTAATATCTTCTGCTTCTGTTAGGTCCATACCATTTCTGTCCTTTATTGAGCCCATCTTTGCATGAAATGTTCCCTTGGTATCTCTGATTTTCTTGAAGAGATCTCTAGTCTTTCCCATTCTGTTGTTTTCCTCTATTTCTTTGCATTGACCACTGAGGAAGGCTTTCTTACCTCTCCTTGCTATTCTTTGGAACTCTGCATTCAGATGCTTATATCTTTCCTTTTCTCCTTTGCTTTTTGCTTGTCTTCTTTTCACGACTATTTGTAAGGCCTCCCCAGACAGCCATTTTCCTTTTTTGCATTTCTTTTCTATGGGAATGGTCCTGATCCCTGTCTCCTGTACAATGTCACGAACCTCTGTCCATAGTTCATCAGACAATCTGTCTATCAGATCTAATCCCTTAAATCTATTTCTTACTTCGACTGTATAATCATAAGGGATTTGATTTAGGTCATACCTGAATGGTCTAGTAGTTTTCCCTACTTTCTTCAATTTAAGTCTGAAATTGGCAATAAGGAGTTCATGATCTGAGCCACAGTCAGCTCCTGGTCTTGTTTTTGTTGACTGTATAGAGCTTCTCCATCTTTGGCTGCAAACAATATAATCAGTCTGATTTCAGTGTTGACCATCTGATGATGTCCATGTATAGAGTCTTCTCTTGTGTTGTTGGAAGAGGGTGTATGCTATGACCAGTGCATTCACTTGGCAAAACTCTTACTAGCCTTTGCCCTACTTCATTCCATACTCCAAGGCCAAATTTGTCTGTTATTCTAGGTGTTTCTTGACTTCCTACTTTTGCATTCCAGTCCCCTATAATGAAAAGGACATAATTTTGGGGTTTTAGTTCTAAAAGGTCTTGTAGGTCTTCATAGAACCGTTCAACTTCAGCTTCTTCAGTGTTACTGGTTGGGGCATAGGCTTGGATTACCGTGATATTGAATGAATTGTCTTGGAAATGAACAGAGATCATTCTGTCATTTTTTAAATTGCATCTAAGTACTGCATTTCGGACTCTTTGTTGACCATGATGGCTACTCCATTTCTTCTAAGGGATTCTTGCCCACAGTAGTAGATATAATGGTCATCTAAGTTAAATTCACCCATCCCAGTCCATTTTAGTTCACCGATTCCTAGAATGTCGACGTTCACTCTTGCCATCTCCTGTTTGACCACTTCCAATTTGCCTTGATTCATGGACCTGGCATTCCAGGTTCCTATGCAATATTGCTCTTCACAGCATCGGACTTTGCTTCTATCACCAGTCACATCCACAACTGGGTATACCATATTTTTATCCGTGTGTGTATGTATTGTTGATAAGGGGAAAGCAAAAATAGTGATAATGTTTTCCTGAACCTGGTCTCAACTTCAGTTTACTGGTGTTACCCAAAACCCTTTTATGCAGAATTGAGTAACTGAGAACCTTGAAAGATTTAAAGTAGTGGAGAAAGTAGTATCATTTGAAATATTTGCAGAATATCAGATGGCCTCAGTGTAACCTCTAAGGATACATTTGTAGAAGACAGCAGAGCTTCTGCTATGAGTTTGTCTGGGTAACCATGAACAGAGATTATATACTTAAACAATGTATTTCTCTCTTTCCTAATTCTAATACATAAACATAGCTAAGTAGCTTAGTAATGGGCAGGGGCAGAGATATCTCAAGTCAAACATATGTTTTACCAGTTTACCTCCATGTTTAAAATTCCATGATTGCAAGAGTATGAGATTTGTAATATTTGTTAAGTACTTTGTATGTATGCAGCAATGATGTGTTCCCTGAAACAGTTCTACCCTCAGTGCATTTGTACCCATTATTTGATTATATACTGATAAAACTGTATGAAAAACAACTGCTTGTAGATGTTCACAGTTAAGTTTGAATAGAGGTGGGGGGTATAAACATCCTCCAAGAAGTTGAGCAAGGCCAGAAGAACAAACAGAATTTAAGTAAGTGGAAACAAACACATCAGGTGTAAGGGAGCAAAAGATGGCTAGAAGAAAAACATAAGAATAAGATTGCCTCCAGCATAACTAATAATCTTGTAGGGAAGACAGCTCCATGATACAGATGTATGAATGAAAAAGAATGAGGGTGGGAAAAGAAGAGTTGAATGATTGCATGACTTAGAATAAAATAGCTTCAGTTTCCCAAATATAACATCCTTGTCTTGTTCCTGTTTTGGTGGAAAAGCTTTCCAGTCTTTCAGCATTAAGTATGATTCAGCTGTGGGGTTTTCATTTTCATTATTATTTTCATTAAGTTGAGAGTTTCCCTCTAGTCCTGGTTGAGTATTTTTGTAATGACAGAGTGATCAGTTTGTCAAGTGCTTTTTCTTTGTCAGTTAAAATGATCCTGTCGTTCTCTTCATTCTCTTAATCTGTTATGTTACATTAATTGATTTTTCATATGTTGACCATCTTTATAGTGCCTTCTGTCTTTGTACTGAACAGTTTTGTTGGAAAAAAGCCAAACTCATTTGTTTACATTCTATGTCTATGTCTATTTTGATACTAGAAAGTCAGAGATACGTAGTTAAGTCATATCATCTGCCAAGCCTAAAATAATTACTGTTTGGTCCTTAGAAAGCATTTCCTGACTTCTGCTTCTAGAATCATCAGTATCAACATAGTTCATTAGTAGATACTCACCAATCTGTACTGAACAATATTACTTGAATTGCTTTTCTTAGTAAACTTACTGTTTATCTTCCTGTATACAATAAGTGTTATAATTTTTTAAAGAGAGATAAATAATGATTTTTAAGAGAACTGTTAATTTGAATAATGAATTTGTTAATGGGTTTTGTAATTTAATTTCATGGCCTAAATTTTAAAATATCACAATCTCCATTGCTTATGAGTTTTATTTTCTTTTCCTAGGTGTATGTGGAATTTGATGATCTTGAGTGGGATAAACGAGAGTGGGTTAAAGTTTATGAAGATTTTTCAACCTTCTTGGTGGAATACCACTTAATCTGGGCCAGAAGGATCAACCCTAGCCAGACTCAGGGATCAAAGAGCAAACAGATTCAGTGGCCTGCATTGGTAAGATCTATATTCCTTATGTCATTAATAATTTTCAGTTGTTTGTTTTAAAAGAATTAAGAGCTAAATATAAGTTTTTGAGTTTTCTTAGTGACTAAAGATTAATATTTCTGAGTAGTGGCTTCTCCCCACCAATGCAAGAAACATGGAGAAACCTCGATTGAGGAGAAACCTCGATCCCTAGGTTGAGAAGATGCCCTGGAGAAGGAAATGCCAAGCCACTCCAATATTCTTGCCTGGAAAATCCATGGACAGAAGAGCCTGGCAGGCTGCAGTCCATGGCATCACAAAAAGTTGGACACAACTTAGCCACTAGACAAAAATAACAAAGCTCTGAAGTAGCTGGCAGATATTTCAAAATACTACTTCCATTTTCTCAAACAATTTTATGTCTTTTTGTTAATACTCTTTGAGCATATTTCGTCCACAAATAGTTCATTCTGTTTTTTAGGGGAAACATGAATTGAATTGATGACTGCTTAGGGATAGTTGACTGATTTGTATGCAATGTGAAAGAATTTTTCTGAATGACACTTTGTGGGTTACTTTTTATAAATCATTAAGTAGCATATGGTTTTCTTTGTTAAATTTTGTCAAAATTGAGTGAATCATTGTGGATAATATCTGATATTTATGGAAGAATTACATTTGATCCTTGAACAACATGGATTTAAACTGTGTGAGTCAATTTGTATGTGGATTTTTTTCTAATAAATATGTACTCGTATGCTACACTGTTTGCAGTTGGTTGACTCTACAAATGGGGGACCACAGACATGGAGAATGAATTGAAAAGTTATATACACATACTTTAAACTGGTTTGTGGGTTGAGTTGTAACCCCCATGTTGTTTAAGGGTCAATTGTGGATTTTAAGGTAGTAAGAAAACATTACTTCATATCAGGAGATACTCCATTTAAGAAAACAATAGATTGCAGTGAATTCTCATCATTAATTCTGTGGGGGAAAAGTCACATCTCTTTAACCATTATTATCCCTGTTTTCTGGAAGAGTATTCAGCATTTAATAATTATTCAGTTTGAATAAAATAATTTTCTTATATTAATATCAAAGAAATATGTTAAAGGCATTGAAACATCAATTTAGGTGTTTGGTATTTATATATTATCAAGATACTTTTAGAAATTTTTCAACATAAATTAACTACATAGAAGGATAGTTTAATTTGTTGGCAATTGGAGTGCTTTAAATTTTCTGTTTTAGTTAACCCTTTAAAAGTGTAAGGAGGTAAGTGGATAAAAAACAAAGATTGGGAGGGAAGGAGAGAGAGAATAAAATGAATTAAAGGCATTTTAAAAAGAGAATATAATATGGAAGGATGAAAGGTAATATTTATGAACTATAGTTTTGATAGGATAGTTTGAATATTCTAGGAAAATAAAGAAGACAATATTATTCAGTAAGATAGATTTTTAAAAAATATTTGTTGCAGGAGTGTTTTATTGTTTAGTCGCTAAGTCGTGACTGACTCTTTGCAGCCCTGTGGACTGCAGTGCGCCAGGCTTCCCTGTCCTTCACTATCACTTAGAGTTTTCTCAGACTCATGTCCATTGAGTTGATGATGTCATCCAACTGTCTTATCCTTTGTCTTTTGGATTGTTAATATAAAGTTTTTTAAACCGTCACTAGTATGCTTTATAATTTTATAAACAACTCAAAAATTGGATGAAATCTGTAATTATCACATATAAGTGAATTTTGAATGAAAAGTTTCAAAAGCAGTAATATTAATAATACCAGAAAGTATTCCCTGGGAACATAGTTAAAGAATAGACAGAACTTTAGAAAAATCTTTGCCCTTTCTTAGAGACAGTTAAAATTAAGGTGAATTCCTAATGTATATTTATAAATTACTCATTTTGGAGAAAGTTTCTATTAGGAAATACTATTTAATAATAATTTTATCATATTCTACAAATTTGTTTCTGTTAAATCTTTTAACCCCACAAAACTACTTAAATAAACACCAAACTTTAAAAAATTCAACTTATTTTTTAAATAAAAAAAAAGTACTGGAGAAGGAAATGGCAACCCACTCTAGTGTTCTTGCCTGGAGAATCCCGTGGACAGAGGAGCCCGAAGGGCCACAGTCCATGGTCACAAAGAGTCGGACACAACAGAGTGACTAACACTTTCACTTTCACACATTGTAAAAAACTTGGAAAGTGCTAAATAGTGTAAACTAGAAAATCATAATCATTCTATTTCTGCCTCCAAGGAATATTTCTAACTTAATTCTTTGACATATTTTCTTAAAAAGTATACATCTCTGCTTTCTTTTTTTTCAAGCATAGAATTAAATGGTTTTTTGGAATTGTGGTATAATATGCTTAACATAGAATTTTCCATTTTACTAATTTTTAAGTGTAAAGTTCAGTGGTATTAACTACATTCTCACTGTATTTCAGTGTACAGAAATTATTCCATCTTACAAAACTGAAACTCTATATCCATTAAACATTAGCCCCCATTCCCTCCTTTTCTCAGACCCTAGGAACCATCATTTTGCTTTGTGTCTTCATGATTTTGACTCTGCTGTACCTTACATAAGTGGAATCTTACAGCAGTTGTCTTTTTGTGACTGACTTATTTCACTTAGCATGTCTGCAGTGTTCATCTGTGTTGTAACCTGTGTTAGAATTTCCTTCCTTTGTGTTACAAGGCTGAATGGTATTCCACTGTATGTATATATTATATCATGTTCAGTGATTTGTCTGTTGGTGTATACTTGTATTGCTTCCACCGCTTGGCTGTTGTGAAGAATGCTGCTGTGCTCTTAGGGTTATGTATATCTCTTGGAGACCATGCTTTCACTTCTTTGGGGTAAATATTCAGAAGTGTAAGTGCTGGATTACATGGTAATTCTGTCTTCTAATTTATTTTGCAGCTACTGTCAGAGCAGCCGTATTACTTTACATTCTAGCCACCTCTTGCTCCCCTCAAGTTTTTGATAATAGTCATCCTAATGAGTTTGAGGTGATAATGTCCTTGTTGTTTTGATTTGCATTTCCCTAATGATTAGTGATGTTGAACATCTTTTCATATGCTTATTGGGCATTTGTATATCTGCTGAAAAATGATTCTTCAAATTTTTTGCCCATTTTTGAATTGGATTGTTTCTGTATTACTGAATTTTAGGGGTTCTCTGTAGTATTCTGGATTTTGATTTCTTACTAGATTTGATCTGCAACATATTTTCTACCATTCTGTGGGTTGTCTTTTTACATGGGTGATAGTATCTTTCCATGCAGAGAATTTTAAAATTTTCAGTAAGTTAAATTTTTCCACTGTTTGTTTTCTTATCTTTGCCTTTGGTGTTATATCCAAGAAATCACTGCCAATTTCATTGTCATCAAGTTTTTGTCATATGTTTTTTAAGAATTTGAATGTTTTAAGTCTTATATGTAGTCTGTTGATCCATCTTGAGTTAATTTTTGTATGTGCATTAGATAAGGCTCACTACCATTCCTCTGTTAGTGAATATTCCATTTCCCGCCATCGTTTGTTAAAAACACTGTCCTTTCTCCATTGAATATTCTTGACACTATTATCAAAACTTTTTTTGCCATATACATAAGATTTTATGTCTGGTCTTTATTCAGTTTCTTTGTTATGTGTATCTCTCTTTATGCCAATACCACAGTGCTCAGTGTTAGTTTATAGAGAGTTTTGAAATCAGGAAGTGTAAGTCCCTCAACTTTGTTTATTTTGAAGAGTGTTTTGGCTGTTTGGTGTCCCTGGGGATTCCATTTCAGATTCAGGATGGGTCTATTTCTATAAGAAATGTGGGGCTTTTCATGGGAATTGCATTGAATGTGTGGATCACTTTGGACAGTATTGATCTCTTAATAAGCCTTCCAGTCCACGAACACATATCTTTCCATTTATTTTCTGTGTCTTTTCAATTCTGTTAGCAGTGTTTTATGGGCTTCCCTGGTAGTCAGATGGTAAAGAATCTGCCTGCAATGAGGAGACCTAGGAGATGTGGGTTCTGTCCCTGGGTCCAGAGATCCCCTGGAGAAGGAAATGGCCACCCACTCCAGTACTCTTGCCTGGAGAATTCATGGACAAAGGAGCCTGGTGGGCTACAGTCCATGGGTTGCAAAGAGTCGGACACAACTGAGCGACTAACACACTGCAGTGTTTTGTAGTTTTCAGTGTACCAGTGTTTTCCCTCTATGGTTATTCCTACGTAATTCAGCTTTTTCAATGCTATTGTAAATGGAATTGTTTTGTTAATTTTATTTTCATATTTTTCATTACTAGAGTATAGAAATGTAGTTGACTTTCATGTGCTGATTTTATATCTTTCTTCTTAGCTAACAGATTAATTGTGAAAACCTGGAAACTTTTCCAGACCAAGACAAGGATGATGCCAATGCAGGAGACATGGGTCAAAAAAAAAAAAAAAAAAAAAAAGACAAGGATGATACTTAGACAACGGGGAAAAAAGGATCTAAGTTTGGAAAATAAGTAGTAAAAGTTTTGTTTGGCAACGGTATGACTTTGTGTGGTCATACCATGCACAAACGTGAAAGCTAGTAAATGAGGGACTTCCCGCACTGTCCAGTGGTTAACTCTTCGCCTTCCAGTACAAAGGGTGTGGGTTAAATTCCTGGTCAGGGAGCTAAGATCCTGCATGCCTACGGCCAAAAATAAACCAAAACGCAAAGCAATATTGTAACAGATTCAATAAAAACTTGAAAAATGGTCCACATAAAAACTTAAAAAAAGAAAAAACTAATGCATTCAGCAGAGCAGCAGGATACAAAATCAAGGCTTTCTTTTAATCATTAGTTTTAGCTGAGGCTTCATTAAAATTGTAGATCCTGAAAAAAAAAAAAAGTAGGTCCTGGGTTTTCTATTAGTTAATGTTTCAATGTGTTTATTTCTCCTCAGTTTTTAATGGCTGCCTAATATTGTATGATAATCCATTTACCTAGTGTTTGGTAATTTCAGTTTAGTTCAGTCTCTCAGTCCTGTCTGACTCTTTGCAACCCCATGAATCGCAGCACGCCAGGCCTCCCTGTCCATCACCAACTCCTGGAGTTCACTCAAACTCATGTCCATCAAGTCGGTGATGCTATCCAGCCATCTCATCCTCTGTCGTCCCCTTCTTCTCCTGCCCTCAATCTTTCCCAGCATCAGGGTCTTTTCAGATGAGTCAGTTCTTTGCATCAGGTGGCCAAAGTATTGGTGTTTTCAGCTTCAGCATCAGTCCTTCCAGTGAATATTCAGGACTGATTTCCTTTATGATGGACTGGTTGGATCTCCTTGCAGTCCAAGGGACTCTCAAGAGTCTTCTCCAACACCACAGTTCAAAAGCATCAATTCTTCGGCGCTCAGCTTTCTTTATAGTCCAGCTCTCACATCCATACATGACTACTGGAACAACCATAGCTTTGATTAGATGGACCTTTGTCTGCAAAGTAATGTGTCTGCCTTTTAATATGCTGTCTAGGTTGGTCTTAGCTTTTCTTCCAAGGAGCAAGTGTCTTTTAACTTCATGGATGCAATCACCATCTGGAGTGATTTTGAAGCCCCCCAAAATAAAGTCTGTCAGTGTTTCCATTGTTTCCCCATCTATTTGCCATGAAGTGACGGGACTGGATGCCATGATCTTAGTTTTCTGAATGTTGAGCTTTTAGCCAACTTTTTTCACTCTGCTCTTTCACTTCCATCAAGAGGCTTTTTAGTTCTTCTTCACTTTCTGCCATAAGGGTGGTAAGGGTGGTGTCATCTGTGTATTTGAGGTTATTGATATTTCTCCCAGCAATCTTGATTCAAGTTTGTGCTTCTTCCAGCTCAGCATTTCGCATGATGTAGTCTGCGTATTAGTTAAATAAGCAGGGTGACAATATACAGCCTTGACGTACTCCTTTTCCTATTTGGAACCAGTCTTGTTCCATGTGCAGTTCTAACTGTTGCTTCCTGACCTGCATCCAGGTTTCTCAGGAGGCAGGTCAGGTGGTCTGGCATGCCCATCTCTTGAAGAATTTTACACAGCTTGTTGTGATCTCCACAGTCAAAGGCTTTGGCATAGTCAATAAAGCCAAAATAGATATTTTTCTGGAGCTCTCTTGCTTTTTCGATGATCCAAAGGATGTTGGCAATTTGATCTCTGGTTCCTCTGCTGTTTTTAAAATCAGCTTGAACATCTGGACATTCACGGTTCACGTATTGCTGAAGCCTGGCTTGGAGAATTTTGAGAATTACTTTCCTAGCGTGTGAGATGAGTGCAATTGTGCGGTAGTTTGAGCATTCTTTGGCATTGCCTTTCTTTGGGATTGGAATGAAAACTGACCTTTTCCAGTCCTGTGGCCACTGCTGAGTTTTCCAAATTTACTGGCATATTGAGTGCAGCACTTTCACAGCATCATCTTTCAGGATTTGGAATAGCTCAACTGGAATTCCATCACCTCGACTAGCTTTGTTCGTAGTGATGCTTTCTAAGGCCCACTTGACTTCACATTCCAGGAATTCTGGCTCTAGGTGAGTGATCATACCATCGTGATTATCTGGGTCATGAAGCTCTTTTTTGTACAGTTCTTCTGTGTATTCTTGCCACCTCTTATTTATATCTTCAGCTACTGTTAGGTCCATACCATTTCTGTCCTTTATCGAGCCCATCTTTGCATGAAATGTTCCCTTGGTATCTCTAATTTTCTTGAAGAGATCTCTAGTCTTTCCCATTCTGTTGTTTTCCTCTATTTCTTTGCATTGACCGCTGAGGAAGGCTTTCTTATCTCCTTGCTGTTCCTTGCAACTCTGCATTCGGATGTTTATATCTTTCCTTTTCTCCTTTGCTTTTCACTTCTCTTCTTTTCACAGCTATTTGGTAATTAGTTTGGTGATTTAGTTTTTTCTGAATTTTTGTTATTAGAAAAAGTGTAATCAGTGTCCTTGTTATAAATATATAAATCTTTGTCTGAATCTGATTATTTTTAAAATTTAGGTTCACAGTGATAGAATCTAAAGGGTATGAACCTGAAAACAACAAAATCTAAAACATGATACTCTACACAAATTAT
Source organism: Bos indicus x Bos taurus (assembly GCF_003369695.1). Lineage (NCBI taxonomy): Eukaryota > Metazoa > Chordata > Mammalia > Artiodactyla > Bovidae > Bos > Bos indicus x Bos taurus. Next base: position 19,431,250 of record NC_040103.1, on the reverse strand, counting down.
TTAAAAGTTATACTTAACTTCCATTGTCCCCAGTAAATGATTATTCTCATCCCTCCCTGACTCTTAAGCCTCCAACTCCTTCCCCATAAGCATTGATTACTTGTTTTCAGAACATCTTGTTTTAAAACCCAAACAAACATTTTAAAAGGGGGGATTTTTACAATTCAGGAACAAATTGTGTTGTTTTTTTGATTCTTCTAATTTGGTATTTTAAAATACGATTTTATTGTTTTAGTTTGCATTTCTTTAATAGGATGAATTTTTTTTTTTCATATTTATCAAGCCACTTGTAGTTTTGTGAACTGTATTTTCAATTACGTGTTAGAGTTTTGTGTTTTTCTAATATGTTTTGTGTTTTTTTAATATGACATTTAAAATATTATTACAGTTATATTTGTTTTGTTGTTTGCTCAGGTCCTTTTAGGAGAGAAAGTCTTTTTGAATTGTATGTTTATTATATTTAAAGAAAATCTGTCTAATGTAATGTCATTCTTAATTCAGATAGGAAGTGTCTTCCTTTCTGTTTCCTTTATTTGTTCCAGGAAGCTGTAAAAATTAATAGAACAAATAATAAAAATGAGAATGGATGGTATAGCCTAGAAAATAATCATTTTAACTTTAAGACATTGTAAACATTCAGTTATGTGTAATATAGGTGACTAAAATTCTGTTGTTTGTTTATTTGTTCACTAAAATGAAACTTATTTAAGGAGATCTACAACCAGTAGTTACGAATTTCTGAATTTGAGAATTCATATAGTGTAGTAAAATACTGTGCATGCAAATTGGAGTTATTTTAGGGAAATGTGAGGGCACAATAGGATAAACATAGTGGAGCGTTAGTCTTGTTTCTGATTCTCTGCAGATTTAATGTTTGTAACTGTTGGCATAAGATCATTGCTTTCTTGTTCTTCTGTACCTAAACATGTTTGTGTTATCTTCTTTCCAGTTGTTTTCACACCTCGTGTGGTACCTGTTAAATATTACATATTGGTTGTATTATCTGGTTTACTCCTTATTCTAAGAAATCAATAGAAACCAGCAAATATACCGGCTGGTTTTTGGAATCATGACTTAAAAGAAAAATCCTGTTATCTCATTAACCTATTCTAAAGTTTACATTAAAATTTTTAAAGTAAAACTTCAAAAGTGGTATAGTATAATAATACCCAAGTTACTTGTCTGAAAGTGTCTCTTGTCTCTTTCATCTTTCTTCCCAAGATCTCAATAGCATAACATGTATTGAAGCACCGCATATATAACACACCGAAATGGTGTCTGTCTTTCTGCTTGGTCCTGTATGATCAGGGTACCACCTGAGGCCATTCTGATGATGGAGGCCAGGGTAACTTACATTTTTATGTAAGTTACTTAATATGTTGTTAAATTTATTTTTTAATGAAATAAAATACTCATGAAATCCCATTTATCTGCACCAGGGAACGAAAGTGTTGCATTCATAATTGAAATCAACGAGTTGCCTACCTAACTGGGTTAGGGCCCTGGCTCCATCTCCTTTAGGAAAACCTTCTGTGGGGAGTGGGGCTTTGACCCTAACCTAGCTGGGCTGTAACACTGCTGCATTTTCTAAGGGGCTGAGTTTTCTGCTACTTTCTGCTGGCCCAGTCTTCCAGACTTCCCCATCCAGAATTAATTTCACTATCTTGTGCTCCTTTAGAACATGGTTTTTGTAACTCTGTTTTAACACCTGGCACGTTCTACTTTGTATAATACTTATTTGTTTACATGTCTGTCTTTCTCTAATAGATTGTAAGTTCTTTGAGGACAGGATCATGTCATGGTCATCTTTGTATCATCCTAGGACTCTAGCAGGGTACCTTACCCATATTAAGACAGTGAGTAAACGCTTAAAGTGATGAATTTACTCTATCCCAACTACTGAAAAAGAACCCCAATAGGAGTTACAGCAAATTTCCTGCCTGTTACTTTATGCTAAGATCAAAGTATAAGAGAGCATCATCAGCCAGTTATGGTAATGTCAGTTACAAGTGTTGAACATGGCAAGTAGTTAAAAATAAACAGCAAAAATGTTTAGAATAAATACCCTTGTTCTAATCAAATCCGAATGTGATTCCTTAAGTTATCATAGGGGGAAATGGAATATCTTCACTGTCAACTAAATTTTCCAATCTAAAATGATTATCTGAATTTTTGGAATGAGTTTTAAGAAGCTCTGACTTCTCTTTTTTTCCAGTGCAGCTTTTCCTTCACTAAATAGATTATTGTGGATTGGTTTGACCAGGAGTTGTGATCAGATCATAAGCACGTAAACCTTCATCGGTATATTTCCTTTTGGTTATTTGCCTAATGAAAATGCTTTTTACTTGCTTTCTATTTTGAAAGAAACCCTCTCAAGGTAGAATAGAATTCACCTCTCTTTGGGACACACTTGGCATTTATGTTCAGCTCTTATGTTGCCAGACTTGGTTAGATTATGACTTTAACCAAATTTTATTGAAATGTGAAGATACGCCATATTCTGTGAATTGAGCTTTGACATAAATTCGTTTCGAGAGTTTTTACATATTGATCGTTGTGTTTTAGAATTAGAATTCTTAGTTTTACAGTTCTTTGTACTTAGTAAACAATGAAATAATATACCTTTAGGATTATTATTTCTCAGGAAGATAAAGCATTTTATGAGATTAAATTATATATAGTAAAGGATTAAAATTTTTAAATGAAAAAGTCTAATACTAAGAAGGATTCCAATGAGTAAACATGTCTTTCATTTCTTGTGTGTCATCAAATGACATTATTTGGGGGGAAAGTATTAAGTTGCAAGAACCATAAAAAAGTTTCTACTCTTTGATTAATTAATTCTTCTCTTAGGAAATTATCCTTATAAAATAATTATTAAAAAGTAAAAATTTTTTTAATAAGTAAAAATAATTTTAGTTCCTCCATTGTTTATCAGATACCTAGGATAAGTTAGACAGGCATGCAGATAGAAAAATTAAAGACATAATGTTACGTGCAGAAAGTTGTTCATTAAGTCCTATTAGAGAAGAAAAAAGGAAACAAATGTCTGAAAATTTGTGAGTGGTGTTGAATTAATATTCTGAGAGATTAGTTAGTTCAGTCATTCTGTTGTGTCCAACTCTTTGCGAACCCAGAGCTTGCTCAAACTCAAGTCCATCAAGTCGGTGATGCCATCCAGCCATCTCATTCTCTGTCGTCACCTTCTCCTCTGGCCTTCAGTCTTTCCCAACTACACAGTCTTTTCCAATGAGTCAGTTCTTCGCATCAGGTGGCTGAAGTATTGGTGTTTCAGCTTCAATATCAGTCCTTCCAGTGAACACCCAGGACTGATCTCCTTGGTTGGATCTCCTTGCAGTCCAAGGGACTCTCGAGTCTTCTCCAACACTATAATTCAAAAGCATCAGTTCTTCGGCACTCAGCTTTCTTCATAGTCCAGCTCTCACATCCATACATTACTACTGGAAAAACCATAGCTTTGACTAGATGGACCTTTGTCTGCAAAGTAATGTGTCTGCTTTTTAATATACTGTCTAGGTTGGACATAACTTTTCTTCCAAGGAGTAAGCATCTTTTAATTTACTTCATGGCTGCGATTACCAACTGCAGTGATTTTTGGAGTCCCCCAAAATAAAGTCTGTCACTGTTTCCATTGTTTCCCCATCTATTTGCCATGAAGTGACAGGACCAGATGCCATGATTTTGGTTTTCTGAATGAGCTTTAAGCCATCTTTTTCACTCTGCTCTTTCACTTTCATCAAGAGGTTCTTTAGTTCTTCACTTTTTCTGCCGTAAGGGTGCTGTCATCTGTGTATCTGAGGTTATTGATATTTCCCCTGGCAATCTTGATTCAAGCTTGTGCTTCTTCCAGCCCAGCGTTTCGCATGATGTAGTCTGCATATAAGTTAAATAAGCAGGTGGACAATATACAGCCTTGACGTTCTCCTTTTCCTATTTGGAACCAGTCTGTTGTTCCATATCAAGTTCTAACTGTTGTTTCTTGACCTGCATACAGATTTCTCAGGAGGCAGGTCAGGTGGTCTGGTATTCCCATCTCTTGAAGAATTTTCCACAGCTTGTTGTGATCTACACAGTCAAAGGCTTTGGTATAATCCATAAAGCAGAAGTAGATGTCTTCCTGGAATTCTTGCTTTTTCGATGATCCGAAGGATGTTGGCAATTTGATCTCTGGTTCCTCTGCCTTTTCTAAATCCAGCTTGGATATCTGGAAGTTCATGGTTCACATACTGTTGAAGCCTGGCTTAGAGAATTTTGAGAATTAACTTTGCTAGTGTGTGAAATTAGTGCAATTGTGCAGTAGTTTGAACATTCTTTGGCATTGCCCTTCTTTAGGATTGGAAGATAATCTGAAAGATTATGCAGCTTTAAGATTATAAATATGAATAGAGAAACATGAACAAATAAAATTTAAGTAGAAACATCTTGATTATAGTGGTGTTAAAATTATCAATATGTATTAAAGTATTATAGAGTAATTAAAATCATCCTTCAAAATGGAGGGTTAATGCCTAATGATAATTTCTTTTTAATGAAAACAACTGTTGTTTCCCAAGAAAGTAGAAATTCTAATGTAATCAGTTTATCTGGAAGTTTTATTTTGGAAATAGTTTTATTCAAATGAGTTAGTTTATTAGTTTGTTTTAAGTTTCTATTGATATATTTTGATATCTACTTTTTATATTAATGCAGCATTTAACATTAATATTAATATCTGTTTTTAACAGTTCAAAGAATTAAGATTTTCTGATAAAATTAACGATTGAAACAATGACCAAGTAAAATATAATAAGTATTGTTTAAGATTTGTTTTTAATTCTGTCTGAATTACTATTTGCCCAGAAGTTTACATAGCATGATATGACCTTAGGGATCTTCTAAAATAGATTTCGAGAATGCAGTTGGCTGAAAAAGCCAACAGGAGCCTAGCAGCCATGTAGGAAGGCAGTGTATTAAAGAACATAAGCCTTGATGTTGGACTTCTGTTTCAAACCTCTGTTGTGCCCTTTATTCTTAGTATCTGGATGAACTTAATTTATTCTCCTTATGTCTCACTACCTTCATAATAATAGTACTTACTATGTAGAGTTGTAAAGGTTAAGCAACAAAATTTATAGATAAAAACCTCAGAGCAACAAGGTTCTACTTTATAGCACATGGAATTATATTTACCTTATACTTTACAGTGTGGTAAGGTGTAACAGAGCATTTTATACAAACACACACATGTATACGCACACACACACATATTTATATATGAAAGTGTTAGTTGATCAGTAGTGTTCGACTCTGATCAGTCTGTATTGCAGAGGAATTTGCTATGCTGCTAACAGAATTGACTCTTGTGCAATATATCAGATACTGTTATGAACAGGCTTAGTTACAATTGGCCCTTCCTCATTTTATTGGAATTCTTAAGTCAGTTTGAAACAGTCACTCTGTGTCACTCAGTTCACAAGCTTGTACTGAGACTATTTATCATTGTGTGGGATTGGATATTATCGATAGTAAGGCTCACTTCTCTCTTATAGGCAGTACACAAGGAGTAATGAGAATTATAGTAATTACATTAATATTAGATGTATATTTTAAGATATGTCTTATTGTGATCAGTCGTAGGGCAAGGGCAGTCATAGTGCATTGGCATAAATTGCAAGTGCCCCAGAGGAAACTTGAGTGGGTTTAGAGGTCTGTAGGGAGCCCATGGGTGTGCGGTTAAGATGGAGGGGCATTTTCCCAAGGCTCTTTTGACTTCAGTCTCTCAGAAGGCCCTTTTGAGTCAGTACAAATTCTTTCCCACTCCTGGTGCCTAACTGGCATTATTTATTGAGTCTGCCTGACCCATTTCATTAAAAGCTCATTTTTATAGGCTGGTTGCCATCCCTTGCTTTCCTCGTGGAAGGGGAGAGAGACCCTCTAATCTGCTTATTCTAGTTAGTAAATTTTTTCTTCCCTAGCTTGACCAGGTGTCAGGCTTAATGTTTCTTTTTCTTTCTTTTTAGCTATTACAGTTAATAATAGTCAAGGAATTGTATAGTTAGCTCATTTAAAAAATTGTACATTTCTTTATGTATTCAGTGTGCCAGATCTCTACGAGTTAGATTCACCCTTCCTAAATTCCACTGATAACTTTTAGCTCTACTAACTGATCATTGTCTGGTTACAGTTGTATACCATGAATGGTCCTTTGTCACCCATGAATTAAAAGGTTTATCATCCCCTACCCTCTCATTCTTTTTCTTCCAGACCACACAGTTTAGGTAGTTAGCATTTGTAATGCAAATCCCACTTCTGACATCAACTGCACTAAGCTCAGTTAACTGTACAGTTTTGAACAAACAGTCTTTACAAGACTGCTCTTACTTCTGACACCACTGCAAATCCAAGGGTTTTTGAAAACTATCCTCAGGTTCAGTAATTTGCTGGGGGGGACTCAGAAATTACTGGAAACCGTTATGCACCAGCCCATAGTTTGTTGCAGAGAAAAGGTATAAATGAAAATCTGTCAAAGGTACAGAATCCCATGGAGCTCCTGATCATCTCTCTATGGAATCATGAATAGCATTATTTCTTCTTGACCACAGTGTATAAAAATATGCATGGATAGTTGTAAAACAGGAAAAGCTAAGGCAAGCCTTTGGTTTTGATAGTTTTTACTGGGACTTGATAACAAACTGTTCGCATGGCTGACTTAGTCTGTAGCCCCTCTCAGAGGGTCAGACTAATACTTTTTTAATTATCACTTCCTTTGGAGGTCACACTGATAATGTGTGGCTCAGAGTCCCATCATAGGTCATAGTGAAGTATCCTCTGGATAAAATGTATTTTTCAGTTGCTCAATTATGTCCTACTCTTTGCCACCCCATGATCTGTAGAATGCCAGGCTTCCCTGTTCTTCACTGTCTCCCTGAGTTTGCTCAAACACGTCCATTGAGTCCATGATGCCATCCAACCATCTCATCCTCTGTCGTCCCCTTCTCCTCCTGCTCTTAATCTTTCCCAGCATCAGGGTCTTTTCCAGTGAGTCAGCTCTTCACCATCAGGTGGCCAGAGTATTGGAGGAGCTTTCAGCATTAGTCCTTCCGGGTAATAATCAGGGTTGATTTCCTGTAGGATTGACTGGTTTGATCTCCTTACTGTCCAAGGGACTCTGCATTCAGTTGAGTGTGTCTTTCCCTTTTTCTTTTGCCTTTCACTTCTCTTCTTTTCTAAGCTATTTGTAAGACCTCCTCAGGCAACCACCTTGCCTTTTTGCAATTCTTTTTCTTGCAGATGGTTTGGGTCACCACCACCTGTACAGTGATACGAATCTCCATCAACAGTTCTTCAGGTACTCTTGTCTATCAGATCTAATCCCTTGAATCTATTCATCACCTCCCCTGTATAATCATAAGGGATTTGATTTAGGTCATACCTTTATTGGAGAAGGCAATGGCAACCCACTGCAGTACTCTTGCCTGGAAAATCCCATGGACAGCAGAGCCTGGTGGGCTGCTGTCTATGGGGTCCCAAAGAGTCAGACATGACTGAAGCGACTTAGCAATAGCAGCATACCTTTATGGTCTAGTGGTTTTTCCTGCTTTCTTCAGTTTAAGCCTGAATTTTGCAGTGAGTTCTTGATCTGAGCCACAGTCACTTCCACGTCTTGTTTTTTGTTGACTGTATAGAGCTTCTCTATCTTCTTCTGTAAATAATATAATCAATCTGACTTCAGTATTGACCATCTAGTGATGTCCATATGTAGAGTCATCTCTTGTGTTGTTGAAAGAGGATGTTTTGGTATGACCAGTGCATTCTCTGGCAAAACTCTGTTAGCCTTTGCCCTGCTTCATTTTGTACTCTAAAGCCAAACTTTTGTATTAATCCAGGTATCTCTTGACTTCCTACTTTTGCATTCAAGTCCCCTATGATTAAAAGGACATCTGGGTTTTTTGTTGTTGTTGTTAGTTCTGGAAGGTGTTATAGATCTTCACAGAACCAGTCAGCATCAGTTTCTTCAGCATCAGTGATTGGTGCGTAGATTTAGATTACTGTGATGTTGAATGTTTAATAATTTATTAAAAACCTTTATATCCTAAAATTATTTTGGAATCATTTTCTTGATAATTTCACCTTCACTTTATAAATATTTGCCCATATCTGTTTGTCTTTTTTGTAACAGTTGGAATTGCTTGGGATTTTTATTTTATTGCTATATAATTTAAAGCAGCCAAAAGCAAGTAGCCATATAAAATATAGATAGATATTGTTGATTATATTTTCTTCTTGTCCAGAAATATGATTGTCTGTTTACTGTGTGTTCTCATTTGAGAAATTATTTTCAGCTCTTGAATGGAAAAACTCTACTTTGGTGTTGAGTTTTAGATGTTTGCCTCTTTACAAAAGGAGCTTCCCTTTCACTGTATATTTTCTTAGTTTATAAATGGTCACAAGTAACTTAAAATGCAGCAGCATTATATATATGTTACATGATAATTTCATTCATTCAACATATATTTTAAAGTTTGCTACATGCTAAGCATGATGTAAGTACTGTAAATCAGTCCTTGCTGTCCGACACATAATTATTTAAATGCACCTGTGAAGAGTTGTATGAAAAATGCAGATTTCTCTTGATACTGTTTTAAAGTATATTTATTTTACTTACTATTTAAAAACATATCATGTAAGTTTTACTTTTTTACATGTAATAGTATAAGTAATAATAACATCGTTTGATTTTTGAGGTCTTAACGAACTTCCAGGAATTTTGTCAGTGTTTTTACATTATCTTTTTGAGGTAGATATGTTTATTATCCCTATTTTATAGATAAATAAACTTGAGACATGGTATGGTTAACTGTGGAAAGAAGTAACTGTCTATTGAAAAGTTCAAATAATTATGTAGAAGTGATAATCTTTTCTCATTCACTTTCATATATTTCCCATAGGTATCTCTGGTTAACAGATTGTCCTTTCAGAATTCCCCAGTTTTCTTCCTCCCTTCTTGGTAAATGGGCTCCAAAAGTCTTATTTTCAAATTAAATAGATAACTTACTGTGCATGTACTGCTTTATGAATTAAGTGTGATTTTGATATCTTAAGGTCATTAAGTTGAAATAGTTAATGTGAACTATGAAAGATTGGCAAGCCATTGTGACATCTAAACTGGATAAGCCCAAAGATAGTTGTGATAATCTTGGGGCTCCCCTGTGGATTTCAAAGAAAGTAAGATGATTTTTAATTTTCAGGAGAATTTGAAGGTAAGGCATATCAAAATAATTCACTTTCACAGTGAAGAAAAGGGAGACTGACCTTTTTGGGTGGAGAAATAATTATAGATTTAGAATTTTTTTTGTGTATGTGTAATTTTGAAAATTGTCTCCTACGTTTGATTTAGTAATGCCAGAAAGTCTCTGGTATACACTCCTCCACCTGGTATTATGGCATATGGTGTGTGTGCAGACAAATCTTATCTTTTATAATCTCTGAGGTAGAGTCAGTAATGTATATGTAGTAGTGGTACATATGGGTTTGGATAAAGTCTTTTGCAGTCCTTATTATGATGCAGCACTGTAATGTACAGATACATGGTATAGCCCTAATACTATTATAATTTTAAGTTTAAAATAAATGCTATTTATGGTTTGTTTTTTTCTCTCATTGGAGTATGTGGAGTCCATTTAAACATAGCGTATCTGAAGAACATTAATTTTGGAACACCAGATGAATTTTGTTTTCGAAGAGCAGTGATGCATATAGTCTTCTATTTCAGCTAAATTATGGTGTTACTGGGCTTTAAGTCAGCTTGCTTTAAAATTTCATCACTGTGTAGTACAAATAAAGCTGAGCCTGCTCTACTCCTAACTTGGTATGTAATTCACTCAGCGTCTTTGTGACACCATAGACTGTAGCTGGCCAGGGTCCTCTGTCCATGGAATTCTCCATGCGAGGATATAGAACGGGTTGCTATTTCCTTCTCCAGGGGATCTTCCCAACCCAGGGATAGAACCTGGGTTTCCTGCATTGCAGGCAGATTCTTTTTTTTTTTTTTTTTAGTTTTATTTTATTTTTAAACTTTACAATATTGTATTAGTTTTGCCAAATATCGAAATGAATCCGCCACAGGTATACATGTGTTCCCCATCCTGAACCCTCCTCCTTCCTCCCTCCCCATACCCTCCCTCTGGGTCGTCCCAGTGCACCAGCCCCAAGCATCCAGTATTGTGCATGGAACCTGGACTGGCATCTCGTTTCATACATGATATTATACATGTTTCAATGCCATTCTCCCAAATCTTCCCACCCTCTCCCTCTCCAACAGAGTCCATAACATAAGACTGTTCTATACATCAGTGTCTCTTTTGCTGTCTCATACACAGGGTTATTGTTACCATCTTTCTAAATTCCATATATATGCATTAGTATACTGTATTGGTGTTTTTCTTTCTGGCTTACTTCACTCTGTATAATAGGCTCTAGTTTCATCTACCTCATTAGAACCGATTCAAAAGTATTCTTTTTAATGGCTGAGTAATACTCCATTGTGTATATGTACCACTGCTTTCTTATCCATTCATCTGCTGATGGACATCTAGGTTGCTTCCATGTCCTGGCTATTGTAAACAGGGCTGCGATGAACATTGGGGTACACATGTCTCTTTCCCTTCTGGTTTCCTCAGTGTGTATGCCCAGCAGTGGGATACAGGCAGGCAGATTCTTTACCATCTGAGCCACCACACCAGGGAAGCCCAGTAACTTGGTATCCCTCTCATCATTACGTATTATCAAAAGTTAATGCACATCAGCATACACTGTCTTTTTTGAGTAAGTAGCTAGAGAAGAAATCACAAAACAGAACGAAGCTTCAACAGAATCTTTGTGTCTTTGTCTTAAACCAAGAGTTACTCTCATACAACTGTCCCTCAAAAAAAATTTTTGCCTGCTGCTCAACCTTTGACCTTTCTTCATCCACAGATTGCCTGAATCTTTCTCTTCCAAACGGAGCTTTATACCCTTTTGCTGTTTCAAGGTTTTTATAAACTGTGTGAAAGCACTAGGGATCTTTTTGGTAATGGAACAGTTCTATATAATGGTTGTGGTGGTGGTTACATGATTCTGAACATAGGATAAAATTGAATAAAATATATGAATCTGAACATAGGATAAAATTGAATAGATTGCATGCGTATACACACACACAGGTATGAGTACATGTAAATCTGGAGAAATAGTCCTGGTTTTGACGTTATGTTATTGTTCTATCAGATGTTACTTGTTATAAGAAAGTAGATGACTTTTGTTTTAGGCAGTTTCCTATGAAGCTATAATTATTTCAAAATAAAAAGACAAAAAAGTGGGTCACAACACATGTGAGAGAAATTTGAGAAACACTTTCATGCTTTTTATTTTTTAAACTAAATTTCCCTTCTCAGCAAAGTTCCATAAGGCGTTTGTTTTTTTAATTAAAGTAGATTAAATTTTTGAAAATTAATATAAAAGTACTAACAAATTGCTAAAAGATTAGGAAATGATAAAAATTGTAGAATAAACTAAAGAAATTGAAAATTCAAATAGAATATACTCTGAACAATAAAGGTAGTCGAAAGTAAATGTAAAAGTTAACTAAAATAGTAAACTTATTTTTAGAAATAGAGGAAAGTGAAATATATGAGTTTATATAAAAGTCCCTGTCCATCATGTTCATCTCAATTATAATACATAAAATAACAGCATAACATTATTAATTTCAGAGGTCTAAAAATCAAAGGTATCTGGTGACAGCGTTTCTCTTTTCTCTCACTTAGTAAAAGAGGGAAGTTCACTACTGGGACAGTGAATTCATAATGACCTTCTTTACATCATTTATTGTACTTGTGATTAACTTGTACTTAATGTTTACAGTTAAGTACATCATTACTATAAAAACATTATTTTGATAATGGTTTTAGAAAGAATTCCCAGCATTCTTTGGTTCTCAGAAAAAGTCAGTTACAAATATATTTTCCAAATGAAAATCTAGTTTTCACCTGCTTTCCTTAGAAGTCTTAAGTGTCTTCTAATCTTAAATAAAAGAGCAAACATCCATTTAGTAAACATGCAAGATTTTGCATGATCTTGCCCTTCTCACCACACATCTCCATCCCCTGTTGCCCCATTCTTCTTCTTAGCTCATCCATGTAATTTTCTTTGAATTCCTAAAAAACAGCATATTTTCTCCTGCCTTGGCATTTTGGCTTATCTCAGCTTTAGAACACATTCCCAAATAATTTGATTTATACCTCAGATATTACTTCATTTCTTAATGGAAGGGCTCTATACGCATGGTCTAAATTAAAAGTACTTAGTAAATTTTTGTAATGTTTTTTATCAGTCACAGTTACAATTTTTACATTTTAATTGTATATATTTCATGTGATTATGTGATGAATGTCAGTCTGCTGCTAGAATATGTAACTCGTGGGGGCAGGGCTATGCTTTCTTGCTCAACGTTGCCATCCCTCTCCTGTTAGTGAAACAGTGAATTAGACTTAAAGTACAATTGATCACACTCTCCTTTTCATTTATTTGTTACTGTTTTATTGATTTGTCTCTGTGCTGTATTTCCTCTGACGTGTCTTGTACTTTGCTTACTCTTTTCCGTGATATTTAATAACCTTTCAACCATCCATTGCTCTTATCAGAAATTTTCAACTAAGGGGACTTCTTGGTGGTCCAGTGGTTATGATGCCTTGCTTCCAGTGCAGGGATGCAGGGGACCGTGGGTTTGAACCCTGGTTGGGGAACTGAGCTCCCACGTGCGTATAGTGCAGCCAGAAAACAAATAATTAAAAAAAATTTTTTTTCAACTAGTCTCTTTTCTTGTACCTAGAAGTTCTAACTGATTGTTTTCTAATTCTGCTTGCCTTTCTTGTAAATAGCAAAAAAAAATTCTGTTTTCTGCACATTTCAAGCTTTTTATTTTTTTAAACATTCACAACTTCTAATTATTCTATGTTAAACTATCTGTTAATTCTCATGTCTTAAAGTTTTTCCTGTTTGCTGTCCATGATACCTTTTGCTTAGTTAATTTTTAACTCTCCACACCCCCTTTCCAGGCTAAGATGGTTGGGGGATTTTGTGAGAATATTGTGAGGCCTAGAATGAAGGTAGAGAGGATTTGCTGTTCAGTCTGCCACATACCTGGAGTAGCACCGTAGTAATGGTCTTCAATCACTTTAAAGACAATGGGGTCATGTTGGAGAGTTCTGACACAGCGTGGTCCACTGGAGGAGGGAATGACAAACCACTTTAGCATTCTTTCCTTGAGAACTCCGTGAACAGTACGAAAAGGCAAAAAGAATACTGAAAGATGAACTTCCCAGGTCGGTAGGTGCCCAATATGCTACTGGAGATCAGTGGAGAAATAACTCCAGAAAGAAAGAAGAGACTGAGCCAAAGCAAAAACAATACCCAGTTGTGGATGTGACTAGTGATGGAAGTAAAGTCCAATGCTATAAAGAGCATTATTGCATAGGAACCTGGAATGTTAGGTGCATGAATCAAGGCAAATTGGAAGTGGTCCAAAATTTCTGCAGATGGTGACTGCAACCATGAAATTAAAAGACGCTTACTCCTTGGAAGGAAAGTTATGACCAACCTAGATAGCATATTAAAAAAGCAGAGACATTACTGTGCCAACAAAGATCCATCTAGTCAAGGCTATGATTTTTCCAGTGGTCATGTATGGATATGAGAGTTGGATTATAAAGAAAGCTGAGTGCCAAAGAATTGATGCCTTTGAACTGTGGTGTTGGAGAAGACTCTTGAGAGTCCCTTGGACTGCAAGGAGATCCAACCAGTCCATCCTGGAAGAGATCAATCCTGGGTGTTCATTGGAAGGACTGATGTTGAAGCTGAAACTCCAATATTTTGGCCACCTGATGCGAAGAGCTGACTCATCGGAAAAGACCATGATGATGGGAAGGGCTGAAGGCAGGAGGAGAAGGGGACAACTGGATCCAGGAGATGGCTGGATGGCATCACTGACTCAATGGACATTGGTTTGGGTGGACTCCAGGAGTTGGTGATGGACAGGGATGCCTGGTGTGCTGCGGTTCATGGGGTTGCAAAGAGTTGGACACTACTGAGTGACTGAACTGAACTGAAACAGGAGATGGCAATAGTGAACATCGACATTTTAGGAATCAGGGAACTAAAATGGACTGGATGGCTGAATTTAACTCAGATAGCCATTATGTCTACTACTCCAGGCAAGAATCCCATAGAAGAAATGGAGTAGCCATCATGGTTAACAAAAGAGTCCGAAATGCAGTACCTGGGTACAATTTCCAAAACGACAGAATGATCTCTGTTTGTATCCAAGGCAAGCCATTCAATATCACGGTAATCTAAGTATGTGCCGCGACCAGTAATACTGAAGAAGCTGAAGTTGAACGGTTCTATGAACACCTGCAAGACCTTCTAGAACTAACACCCCAAAAAGATGTCCTTTTCACTATAGGAGTCTGGAATGCAAAATTAGGGAGTCAAATACCAGGAGTAACAGGCGAATTTGGCCCTGGAGTACAGAATGAAGCAGGGCAAAGGCTTATAGAGTTCTGCCAAGAGAACGCACTGGTCATAGCAAACACCCTCTTCCAACAACACAAGAGAAGACTCTATACATGGACATCGCCAGATAGTCAGTACTGAAATCAGATTGATTATATTCTTTGCAGCCAAACCTGGAAAAGCTCTGTACAGTCAGCAAAAACAAGACTGGGAGCAGACTGTGGCTCAGATCATGAACTCCTTATTGCCAAATTCAGACTTAAATTGAAGAAAGTAGGGAAAACCACGAGACTATTCAGGTATGACCTAAATCAAATCCCTTATGATTATACAGTGGAAGTGACAAATAGATTAAAGTTATTAGATCTGATAGAGTGCCTGAAGAATGATGGATGGAGGTTCGTGACATTGTAAAGGAGGCAGTGTTCAAGACCATCCCCAAGAAAAACAAATGCAAAAGGCAAAATGGTTGTCTGAGGAGGTCTTACAAATAGCTTTGAAAAGAATGAAAAGGCAAAGGAGAAAAGGAACGATATACCCATTTGAATTCAGAGTTCCAAAGAATAGCAGGGAGAGATAAGAAAAGCTTCCTCAGTGATCAGTGCAAAGAAATAGAGGAAAACAATAGAATGGAAGAGACTAGAGATCTATTCAAGAAAGTTAGTGATACCAAGGGAACATTTCATGCAAAGATGGGCACAATAAAGGACAGAAACGGTATGGATGTAACAGAAGCAGAAGATATTAAGACGATGTGGCAGGAATACACAGAGGAACTATACAAAAAAGATCTTCATGACCCAGCTAATAACAATGGTGTGATCACTCACCTAGAGCCAGACATCCTGGAATGTGAAGTCAAATCGGCCTTAGGAAGAATCCCTAGGAACAAAGCTAGTGGAGGTGATGGAATTCCAGCTGAGCTATTTCAAATCTTAAAAGATGATGTTGTGAAAGTGCTTCACTCAGTATGCCAGCAAATTTGGAAAACTCAGCAGTGGCCACAAGACTGGAAAATGTCAGTTTTCATTCCAGTCCCAAAGAAAGGCAATGCCAAAGAATGCTCAAACGACGGCACAATTGCATTCATCTCATACGCTAGTAAAGTAATGCTCAAAATTCTCCAAGCCAGGCTTCAACAGTATGTGAACCATGACCTTCCAGATGTTCAAGCTGGTTTTAGAAAAGGCAGAGGAACCAGAGATCAAATTGCCAACCTCCTTTGTATCATGGAAAAAGCAAGAGTTCCAGAAAAACATCTAATTCTGCTTTATTGACTATGTCAAAGCCTTTGACTGTGTGGATCACAACAAACTGTGGAAAATTCTTCAAGAGATGGGAATACCTGACCTGCCTCCTGAGAAATCTGTATGCAGGTCAAAGAAGAACAGTTAGAACTTGACATGGAACAACAGACTGTTTCCAAATTGGAAAGGAGTATATCAAGACTGTATATTGTCACCCTGCTTATTTAACTTGTATGCAGAGTACATCATGAAACACACTGGATGAAGCACAAGCTGGAATCAAGATTACTGTGAGAAATAACAATAACCACAGGTATACAGATGATACCACAATTATGGCAGAAAGCAAAGAACTAAAGCCTCTTGATGAAAGTGAAAAAGAAGAGTGAAAAAGTTGGCTTAAAACTCAGCATTCAGAAAACTAAGATCATGGCATCTGGTCCCATCACTTCATAACAAATAGATGAGGAAACAATGGAAGCAGTGCCAGACTTTTTTTGGGGGGGGCTCCAAAATCACTGCAGATGGTGACTTCAGCCATGAAATTAAAAGATGCTTTCTTCTTGAAAGAAAAGTTATGACCAACCTAGACAGCATATTTAAAAGCAGACACATTGCTTTGCCGACAAAGGTCCATCTTGTCAAAGCTTTGGTTTTTCCCATAGTCATGTTTGGATGTGAGAGTTGGAGTGTAAAGAAAGCTGAGGGCCGAAGAATTGATGCTTTTGAACTGTGGTGTTGGAGAAAATTGTTGAGAGTCCCTTCAACAGTGTTTTCAGCTGAGAGTCCCTCAGCTGATGCTGAGACTGCAATCCTTTGGCCACCTGATGCAAAGAACTGACTCATTTGAAAAGACCCTGATCCTGGGAAAGATTGAAGGCAGGAGGAGAAGGGGACGACAGAGGATGAGATGGTTGATGTCATCACTGACTCAATGGACGTGAATTTGAGTAAGCTCCGGGAGTTGGTGATGGACAGGGAAACCTGGAGTGTTGCAGTCCATGGGATTGCAAAGAGTCAGACATGACTGAGAAACTGAACTGAACTGATGATGGTCTTAGATCACTTTAAATTTAAGCTTAAAGATTTTTTTTGTATTACTAAGTTAATGTGAATAAGTCCATGTGAGGGCTGATTCATGGTTACAACTTCAAAGAAATTGTTTTTAAGTTATGTTTGCTCGCTACCAACTCAGCTTTCTTTGTAGACCCATGAAGGTAGAAAGAGTAGGGTAGTTTTACTCTTATGTCAAGGTTTGGTTTGTTAGCCTGCTTTGTGGTTCCAGGTTTGTGCTGGTAAGTCTCTTGATAGCCTTTTATCTTTGAGCAGACTGTGGCTTTTGCATTGTTATTACTTCCAGAATCTCTGTAAACTTCAGCTCAGGTTGCACCCATTCAGCTAGTGCCCTCAGAGTAAGTCTATATGCATGTCCTTTTTTTAATATGAAGATGTGGAAGCAGGTGAAATTAATATTTTTTTTAGGAAATGCAAACCTAAAATTAATTTTTTACTGATTTAATACATGCTTTCAAATTACTCATATGCAGATCATAATTGATTGTGAGTTTTACAGTCCTTTACTCATATAGATCTCAATTCATGTCATATGTTGGTGTTGCTACTGTACTGACCTTAATATGACATTGAAAATGAAGAACAGTTGTTTTAAACAATTGTTGACATATTAATCACAAGTAACATGGTAGAATGATTTTCAAGTTAATAGTAAGGTTTTAAAGTACATGAAAAAGAAACATAAGAAAGCACTTAGTATGTACTTTTCAAAATAACAGGAAAGATTGAAGTGTGCATTTGTGAAATAACTTTCAAACAAGTGGGGAGTTCTTTTCAGATAAATAGTTTAAAATAATTTTATTCCTGTTGCATTCAACATTTCTGTAAGTCCTTGCAGTCTAATTATTTGTATATATGCTTGCTTTCCATATTTTTCTATCAGCATTTTGACAATGATAGTTAAAGATGTTTTGTTTGTATTTTTAATTTCTCTTTCCCTAAGAGATTCCCTTAGAGATATCTCTATCCCCAAGATACTAGAAGATAATATCTTTTACATCAATGACATACAGTATGTGACAGCACAGCATTATTGAGAACTTTTTACTTTGTGTGTGTGTGTGTGTGTGTGTGTTAGTTACTCAGTAGTGTTTGCCTCTCTGTGACCCCATGGACTGTAGCCTGCCAGACTCCTCTGTCAATGGAACTCTCCAGGCAGGAATACTGGAGTGGGTTGCCGTTCCCTTCTCCAGGGGATCTTCCTGACCCAGGGATCCGACCCAGGTCTTCTGCATTGCAGGCAGATTCTTTACCACCTGAACCACCAAGGAAGTCCTTTTACTTCATACGAGGTACTTTTTATAAAGTATCATCTAATTAAATCGTTAACAGCTTTTTATCATCTACACTTTGCAGATGAGATAACTGAAGCTATAGATGTAAGCAGCTTGTCTGTGGACCTGCAGCTTGTGATCGACAGACATGGGACTAAAGCATAGCCTTATAAGACCCTACACTCAGGGTCCTTATATTTTACCTAGTAAACTATTTGTAGAAATGAATCATACTTATGGATTATATAGAGCATCTTATTAGTCATGTTGTTAACTCTGGACTAGTCTTAGTTTAAATAACTAGTACATCTCTGTAGTCTCCATGGTGTGAGATGATGACATAAATTCTCATTGCTGACCCATTGACACCTGCTTTAGTCTGTCTCTTGGTGGAAAAAGCATCACTTTTTTTGGTACTTTGATGACACTTGAATATTTTCTTAACATTATCATTGGTTAGCAATCTTTCGGGTTGCTTTGCTTTAAAAATGGATAATACTTAGTATTAGGTCTTAATTTTCTTTTTTATAGACTTTTAAATATATGTTTTTACTATGGTGATTTCATGATAAATGCTTTGGGCTCGTAGTAACATATAGTTTTCTTATGAAAGATTTTTTTCTGCACAGAAAAATATATATTTTGAAGGTAACAAGAGTCCAGGCCACAGTTTGTTTCTATCCCCTCTTTGAATTTGGAAGCAGAAAAAAATTGCATGGTACAGTTTCTGGGTTTTCAGTGTTCCTGCAACTTTCATCGGAGAAGGCAATGGCACCCCACTCCAGTACTCTTGCCTGGAAAATCCATGAATGGAGGAGCCTGAAAGGCTCCAGTCCATGGGGTCGCTAAGAGTCGGGCACAACTGAGCGACTTCCCTTTCACTTTTCACTTTCATGCATTGGAGAAGGAAATGGCAACCCACTCCAGTATTCTTGCCTGGAGAATCCCAGGGACAGAGGAGCCTAGTGGGCTGCCCTCTATGGGGTCGCACAGAATCGGACACGACTGAGGCGACTTAGCAGTAGCAGCAGCAGCAACTTTTATGCTGCTTTATACCAGGAGGAAATGAGAAAGTGTTAGTTATAGTATTGCCCATTTATGAAATGTATATTCTTTATTCAGTTTTATGTTTTTAGCCACTTCACCTAAATAGCTACAGGGCTGAAAATGGAGGTTCTTGACTTTAATTAGGTAACTTGTTTATTCACGTATTAATTGTGGTCTGGTTTAAGCTTAAGCCTTGGAGTTGCCATACTTTTTACAGAGGCCATTTGAGATCTCACTGAGGTTAATGTTTTACTGAAGATAGGTAAGCAACCTCTGCTAACTCCCAGAAAATCTCATTTCTCATTTACAGTCATATAAATCATTAACATTTTCTTTATATGGTTTTACATCAGTACTGCTGACAAACCTAAATATGTGAGTGTGTGTATAACATTTAAATGAGGCCTTTTATTTAGCCTTATATTTGTTTTTATCATTAGTAGTTTAAATGTAATGATAATTAAAAATAACTTCATATTATTAAGTGAAAGCAAGTTGTACTGTTCTACATATAGCTTTATATTATTTTTTTCAAAGTAAGTATAAGATATGGGAGAGAAGTCAATACGTATGTTTGTGTCTACTGATACACTCGTAGAGGAACTCCACAAGGGTGCATAAGAAATCAGTAATTCCGGTTACCCTCATGATACGGTATGTTTCAAACGGGTCTGTTTGTTTGAAGAATGAATATATAGATATAGGAAAGGAGGGGCAAAGGGATGGAATTTCCTCTGCATATTGTTTTATGTATTTTGAGAACC
This sequence comes from Bos indicus x Bos taurus, assembly GCF_003369695.1. Lineage (NCBI taxonomy): Eukaryota > Metazoa > Chordata > Mammalia > Artiodactyla > Bovidae > Bos > Bos indicus x Bos taurus. The sequence goes on along the minus strand of NC_040103.1, from coordinate 19,411,294 downwards.
ATTGGAATATATGGTCTATTAAATTTTTTTTTTCAATCATCTATTTACACTCATTGACCTCTATGCCTTTTTGTAACTGAAGTTAAGGAAACTCGTTTCCTTTGTTTCTGATTGAATGTTCGTATATGGGAGGGGGGAACCCTTGAATCAAAGATTAGATTATATATATGTATATACACACACAAACATTGTATAAAAATTTGTTTTTCATTTTTTACCTTTTTGCATACTGTGGAGTCATAAAAGTTTATTGAAAATGTCACCCTTCAGGGGCCAACTTTACTTTTGGTATGAAAATACAGTTGGAATGCCATATCATATAGGAGCACCTAAATCCAGACATTTTTAAACTTTCTTTTCCCCAAAACTGAAGTTCTCATTAGCCAATGAATTTTGAACTAGTTTTTAAAATAATATTTTAATAGAGCTAAATTATGGTGTGAAGGAGAAGAGGTAGTTTACTGTGACACTAATTTTCTAAGGTAATTTAAAATAGTAGCAAAATAGGAGGAAGTATGGGTTTCCATGGTGTCTCAGATGGTAAAGCGTCCGCCTGCAGTGTGGGAGGCCTGGGTCCGATCCCTGGGTTGGGAAGTTCCCTGGAGGAGGGCATGGCGGCTCACTCCAGTATTCCTGCCTGGAGAATCCCCATGAACAGAGAAGCCTGGTGGGGTACAGTCCATGGGGTAACAAAGAGTCAGACACGACTGAAGTGACTTAACACCAGCAGCTGTATCAGACCATTCCTGTTCGAGGTTACTTATCAGACCAGTGCAAAAGTTGATTTCAGACATGGTAGTCACCTTAAATATAAGGTCATAGAAAAGTATCTGGGAGCTCAGAAAATACTGTATTCTTGAACTATTTAGTTGATATCCCATGTAATACAAACAAAAAATGTAGTGTATTTCTTTTAAAGATTTAAGATATGGAAACATGAATTACATTTGATAATCTGCCTGTAAGATATATGGGAGGCCCCAAAATGTCACATACGTTTATATTATTTTTTAACTGTGCTGAAAATTACCTTCTTTATTGAAGATAACAGTTTTTCTGAAAACTGCCTTTTTCCCTTCAGTATCAGAAAACCTAAATGCTTTCTTTTGTATTGCAGCATCCTTCTTTCTCCTAGTCTTTGATGATCAGATCAAGGATGGACACCTAGCCTGTATAGTGCTAAACTTGGAGTAATGTGAGTGGTCCTCTTTGAATAGGTACACATATAACTTTTAGTTTTTCTCTCGTATGAAGCTTCAAACTTCAAAAAAGAAGCAACAGTGAGAGATGAAGAGAACTGTTATGGTTAACAACTTCCTAGATATATAGTCTGTGAGACCCACATCTTTTGTTCCTTTTTGGATTCTGAGATATCTGTGTAATCTTATAATTATTTTATCCTCAACTTATTTTTCTGCTATTTGTGATGAGACGTACTCTTTGTTGTTTACATTTCAAAATTTGTGATTTTGTAAGCATTTCTACTACGTAGACACATTCCCATTTCACAAGTGACTAGCCTGAAGAAACAAACTGGTTTTTAGGCCATCTGAATCAAATACAAATAAAGTCACAATACTTCAAAATGAAGGTGACTGATTATAGTCTCTTAAGTTTATAAGATCAACAGAGAACTGAACAAATTTTAAAATAGCCCATTTTTTAAAGACTCAAAGTTATCTCCTATCCAGGTTAAGTCAGGTCTCCTTACTTAGCACCTCAGTTGCCAGTATTAATCTCTTTAATATTGCAGTTATCTAAGGGTATGGAAATTATTTTTTCTGTAGCTTCTTCAAGAAATAACCATAACTAAGCTGTATGTGTAATGCACAGCAAGCTTTTTTTCTAAAACAAAACCTTTTTTCCCACCTTTTATACTTGTAGATTTGCTTTCTATGCCTAGACCCTACTTGTAAAAATTTTATCTTTTAAAAACAGTCCCAACCTGATCCCTAGTACAGTCTTCACATCTTTCAGCCTCCAGTCCTCATGTATTCTCTTCTTTTCCTTTATATTTACTCTGCCTTTTTCACTTAAAATCATCCTATCCTTTATGTAGGTGGTCAAGGAAAGACTGAGAAGTTGATGAGTCCCAAATTGTTAGGAAGGAGGTGAAAATGGTGTAGAAGTTAGTTACTGGAGAACCATTGTGCATTAACTTCCCCCCTTCTCATTTCACTGTTGTATGCAAAGTAGACATCATCATTATTGTCCTGTGAGTCTGGCACAGTGTATGTATTTTTAGATCAACTCTTTGCCCATTTTAAGAAAATATTTTAAAATATTAAAAACTCAGGTTTTAATAATTTAGAGTGAAAAAAGCTGTGTGTTAGTACAAAGTAGAGTTTTACCTTATACTTGTCACCCAGTTTTCCTCATTGTTAAAAATTTGCATGACCATGATATAATTGTCAAAACCAAGAAATGACATTACTGTTGAGACCTTAGAGTTCATCAGTGTTTACATCAGTGTCCTCTTTGTGTTTTAGGATCAGTCCAAGCTACCACATTGCATTTGGCTGTCAAGTTTCTCTAGTTTCCTTTAGTTTGTGACCATTTCTCAGTGCTATGGACTGAACGCTAGCATCTCCCCAAGTTCATATTTTGTAATACCTGCAGAGTGATGATAGGAGGTGAAGCCTTTGGGAGTAGATGAGGCTAAACTCTGCCCTCATGAATGGGATTAGTGCCCTTGTAAAAGGAGCCCTAGAAAGCTCCTTTTCCCTTTTACTACTTAAGGATATAGTGAAAAGACACCATCTATGAGCTGGAAAGCAGGCCCTCACCAGACATTGATCTGCTCAAACCTTAATGTGCTCAAACCTTGATCGTGGATTCCCCAACCTCCTAAACTGTGAGAAATATTTTTTTTTTTTTTAAGCTCCCAAGTTATGGTATGTCTGTTATATCATACTGAATAAACTAAGGCACTTCTGCCCAAATCTAGGTCATAGAGGTTTTCTTTTAAAAGATTTATGCTTTTTAATTTTATATTTAGGTCTACAATAGAAGGTGGTTTTTGTTCATGGTACAAGGGAAAGGTAGAAATTCTTTTGTTCTTGGGAAATGAATATCCAATTGTACCAACACCATTTGTTGAAAAGACTTATTTTTCCATTGAATTGCTTTGGCATCTCTATTGAAAATCACTTGACATATGTGTTGCTTTATTTTTGACTTCTAGTTCTATTTCATTAATAGTAAATGTCTTGATTTGAAGCAATAGTATGAACTCTTTGTTCTATTCAATAATCTTAGATACACTGGCTTACCACATTTCCCTTTTTGTTCCATTATCACCTCACAGATCTAACTCATTTCTGTCTAATTACCTTTTACTCTCCATATTAACTACATCCTGCCTAGTCAGAATGGCCATCATCAAAAAGTCTACAAACAGTACATGCTGTAGAGGGTATGGAGAAAAAGGAGCCCTCCTGCATTGCTGTACATGAGTGCTCAGTCACGTCCGACTGTTTGCAACCCCGTGGATTATAACCTGAAAGGCTCCTCTGCCCATGGAATTTTCCAGGCAGAAACTCGGGTGGGTTGCCATTTCCTACGCCAGACAATCTTCCTGACCTGTACTGCTGGTGGGAATATAAATTGATACAGCTACTATGGAGAATGTGTGGAGATTGCATAAAAAAGTAAAAACAGAACTACCATATGATCCAGCAGTCCTGCTGCTGCTGCTAAGTCGCTTCAGTTGTGTCTGACTCTGTGCAGCCCCATAGACAGCAGCCCACCAGGTTCCCCCGTCCCTGGGATTCTCCAGGCAAGAACACTGGAGTGGGTTGTCATTTCCTTCTCCAGTGCATGAAAGTGAAGTCGCTCAGTTGTGTCCGACTCTTAGCGACCCCATGGACTGCAGCCTCCCAGGCTCCTCCATCCATGGGACTTTTCAGGCAAAAGTACTGAAGTGGGGTGCCATTGCCTTCTCCATATGATCCATATGATACAGCAGTCCTACTCCTGAGCATTTTCTCTGGATATATCCAGAGAAAACCATAATTTGAAAAGATACATGCATGTCAATGTTCATTGTAACACTACTTAAAATAGCCAAAAATGGAAGCAACCAAAATGTCCATTGACAGAGGAATGGATAAGAAGATGTGGTGTATATATATGTGTGTGTGTACGCACACATGATGGAATATTATTCAGCCATAAAAAATAAAAAATGCAAATAAACTATCAGATCAGATCAGATCAGTCGCTCAGTCGTGTCCGACTCTCTGCAACCCCATGAATCGCAGCACGCCAGGCCTCCCTGTTCATCACCAACTCTCGGAGTTCACTGAGACTCACATCTGTCGAGTCACTGATGCCATCCAGCCATCTCATCCTCTGTTGTCCCTTTCTCCTCTTGCCCCCAGTCCCTCCCAGCATCAGAGTCTTTTCCAATGAATCAACCCTTCGCATGAGGTGGCCAAAGTACTGGAGTTTCAGCTTTAGGATCATTCCTTCCAAAGAAATCCCAGGGCTGATCTCCTTCAGAATGGACTGGTTGGATCTCCTTGCAGTCCAAAGGACTCTCAAGAGTCTTCTCCAGTACCACAGTTCAAAAGCATCAATTCTTCGGCGCTCAGCCTTCTTCACAGTCCAACTCTCACATCCATACATGACCACAGGAAAAACCATAGACTTGACTAGACGAACCTTTGTTGGCAAAGTAATGTCTCTGCTTTTGAATATGCTATCTAGGTTGGTCATAGCTTTCCTTACAAGGAGTAAGCGTCTTTTAATTTCATGGCTGCAGTCACCATCTGTAGTGATTTTGGAGCCCAGAAAAATAAAGTCTGACACTGTTTCCACTGTTTCCCCATCTATTTCCCATGAAGTGATGGGACCAGATGCCATGATCTTCGTTTTCTGAATGTTGAGCTTTAAGCCAACTTTTTCACTCTCCACTTTCACTTTCATCGAGAGGCTTTTTAGTTCCTCTTCACTTTCTGCCACTATACTTCAATATAAAACAACAGTTAAATTTTAAAATAAAGTAATGCTATATTCAGCAACGTGGATGGACCTAGAGATTATCATACTAAGTGCCGTAAGTCAGACAGAGAAGACAGTATTGTATGATATCACTTATAATTGAAATCTAAAAAAATGATACAAATGAGTTTACTTAAAAAGGAGAAACAGACTCACAGGTTTAGAAAACAAACTTATGATAACCATCCCAAAGAAAAATGCAGAAAGGCAAAATGGTTGTCTGAGAAGGCTTTACAGATAGCTGAAATAAAGAAGAGAAGTGAAAGGCAAGGGAGAAAGGGAAAGTTATACCCAACTGAATGCAGAATTCCAGAGAATAGAAACACGAGATAAAAAAGCCTTCTTAAGTGAACAAAGCAAAGAAATAGAGGAAAACAATAGAATGGGGAAGTCTAGCGATTTCTACTAGAAAATTGGAGATACCAAGGGAACATTTCATGCAAAGGTGGGCTCAATAAAGGACAGAAATGGCAAGGAGCTAACAGAAGCAGAAGAGATTAAGAAGAGGTGGCAAGAATACACAGAAGAATTGTACAGAAAAAGTCTTAATGACCCAGATAACCATAAGGGTGTGATCATTCACCTAGAGCCAGACATCCTGGAGTGTGAAGTTAAGTGGGCCATAGGAAGCATTACTACAAATAAAGCTAGTAGAGGTGTTGAAATTCCAGCTGAGCTATTTCAAATCCTGAAAGATAATGCTGTTAGCGTGCTGCACTCAGTATGTCAGCAAATTTGGAAAATTCAGCAGTGGCCATAGGACTGGAAAAGGTCAGTTTTCATTCCAATCCCAAAGAATGGCAATGCCAAAGAATGTTCAAACTACCACACAGTTGCACTCATTTCACATGCTAGCAAGGTAGTGCTCAAAATCCTTCAACCTAGGCTTCAGCAGTACATGAACCGAAAACTTCCAGATGTACAAGCTGGATTGAGAAAAGGCAGATGAACCAGAGATCAAATTGCCAGCATCCGTTGGATCATAGAAAAAGGAAGAGAATTTAAGAAAAGCATCTACTCTGCTTCATTGCTATGCCAAAACATTTAACTGTTTGGGTCCCAACAAACTGTGTGAAATTCTTCAAGATCTAGATCAGAATACCAGACCACTTTGCTTGCCTCCTGAGAACCTGTGTGCAGGTCAAGAAGCACCAGTTAGAACCAGACATGGAACACTGACTGTTGAGAATTTGGAAAGGAGCACTTCAAGGCTGTATATTGTCCCTGCTCATGAATAAGTGGTCTTTGGGGCCACATGATTGCTCTTCTGTCTCTGAGCTCTCTGGCATTCATCTGGGCACAGAGACTGGGTGTCCTGAATTTGTTGCATTTCTGCCTTTCTTTTCAATGGAGTCCCTGTAGTACATCTGCAGTCTATGGATGAGTTTATACTTTCTAGGCTAGAAGAAACTAGTGGAATTAGAATCCACCTACAAACAGGACCTGAGGCTCAGAGAGGGAAAGAGACTTACCCTGGGAAACATAGAAAGAAACCTAGTTTCTCCTAATAGTATGACATCTTATTCAGCAATAGCATAATTCAGTATTATTGCTGAATAGTGCTGAATTAGTGACGAACAGTGAGGAAATAACAGTTGTGTATTCAGACTTCACCAGTTTTTAACGTACTCTGTGTATGTGTGTGTTGCATCCAGTTCCATAACGGTTTAGATTTATGTGACCACCACCACAGTCAAGGTACGGAATAGTTCCATCACATGGATCCCTCAGGAGATACACTTTTGTAGTACCCAGTCCCTGAAAACCACGAATCTTTTTCTATCTCTATAATTTTGTTATTTCAAAAATTTTATCTTAGTGGAATCATACTGTATCCATCTAAAAAGGGATGGAATTTTTCACTAAGCACAATTTCCTTATTTTTGTGTGCATCAGTAAGTTTCTTTTTATTGCTGAGTAGCATTTCCAAGGTATAGACGTACCAGTTTGTTTCATCTTCACCTGTTGAAGGACATTAGCATTATTTCCAGTTTTTGCTATTAGGAATAAAGATGCTATGAACGTTCGTCAACAGTTTTCTGTTTTGACGTTAGTTTGTTTTCTTTTTTTCTGGGATAAATGCCACCTGAAAGTTTATTTTACTGGGTCATGTGGCAAATACATGTTTAGTTTATAAAAAAGTGCCATTTTCTTTTCCATAGTGAGCATACCATTTTACGTTTTCATCAGTAATATATGAATGATCCAGTTTCTTTGTGTCCTTGCCAGCATTTGGTGTCATCACTATTATTGTATATTAGTCATTCAGTTATTTGTGAAATAATACCTTGCTGTAGTTTTAGTCTGTAATTCTCTAATGGCTAATGGTGTTGATCTCATGTGCTTATTTGCCATCTGTATTTCCTCTTCAGTTAAATATCTGACCATGGCTGTTGTCCATTTTACAGTTTGATTATGTTTGGTAGTTTTTTCATTCATTTTGTTTTTAGCTGCCATACACTCGTTTTTGTTTTTTTCCTCTTTGTTCCACCTAAAATTGACTGTATATGCTGTGAGGTAGTTGTTAAATGTTTACTTCCTTACTTTATTTGTGTAACCAGTTGCCTCAGGAAAGACTCGGTCCTGTTTCCATCAGTCTTTAATGCCTGCTTTTGTCATTTGTCTCCATGTATGTTTAGCTTATTTGAAGGATTTATCTTTTCTATCCTCCCCTCTCCACATTCCTATTCTAGTAACACATAGTGTAATTAGTATTTCTTTATTTATTTGAGGACTTTTTGTTGTTGTTGTTGTCTTCTTTTTCGGGTTTTTGGTTTCCTTTTTTTTTTTTTAATTAAAAAATCTTTTTTTCTTGTGTGTTTGTTAGAATGGCTTGAAATCTGGTGGGGCAAGCCAAGCCAACCATGTCATTGTTCTTCGGGAGTATAGTGCTGCTGCTTGTCCTTTTGTTCTCCCATATATATTTAGAACCTTGTCAGGTAGAGAAGGTAATCTGAATCAGCTCTACTATTGAGAGTCACTGGAAAAGCTGAATAAAAATTAAATAATCTTTAGGACATCATATAGTGTCTGAAGCTGCGAAAAATTACAGGGTTAAAGCTCTAGGGGGAAAAGAAAACTAGTATATTGAGACTGACACTTGGGCTTTCTTTATCCCCTAAGGTCAGCAGATTCTAGAAAAGACCACCAAGAGGCTGAGAAGTTAGGTAGTTAATCTTGTCACACTTACTGGACTAGGAAGATAAAAGTTTGAGTTCATGACCCCTAAGAAGAAAACTTTTTCCTTAAATCTCTTAGATTTTATGTTAAAACCTGAAGAAACTATACTCTAAATCAATGTTTCTCAATTTCAGCACTGTTAACACTGTGGATGAGACAATCCTTTGTTGTGGGAAACTGTCTTGTACATTGAAAGATGTTTAGCTACATCCCTCTCTCTATTCAGTAGATACCTGTACCAGCCCCTTCTTGTATTTTCATTGTGATGATGGAAAATGTTTCCATATATTGCCAAATGTGAACAAGTCTCCCTCTTTTAAGAAGCACTAAATAGTAACTGAAATAGACCAGCTTTATAGGAATTAAAGCCCAGTGTTCAGTCATCTCCATCACTGGTTTACAATGATCTGAGCTTTACTAGTATCCTTTGCTTTAAGCTGCCTGTTAAAAAGAAATGTTATTCTATCCCTGGAAAGATAATATTACCAAAAGCTTCAAATTATCTTTATTTTCTCTATATAGTATCTGAGAAAAGCAGTTAGAAGATCTCTGTCTAGCCTAAAGGGATACAGGGATGAAAAACCAAATAAAACCAGTGTACAGTAGAAACAGATGAATAGAATATCCACATAATGGTGTAATGAAGACTCAAACTGTAAAGTAAAGACATATGCAAGAAAATTAAAAATGAAAGTGAATCAAGAGGACATTGTAGAACTCAGATACCACAGTTAGTAGCAAATTAACTGGTCAGATTGCACAATAATGACTGGATATTTTTTATTGCAATTACATCAATTTAGGAAGTACTAACATCTTTATTGACATTTCATTCTGTACTGTTTTCTGCATGTATTTATGTATTTTTTAATATGTTTCAGTGATTTTTAAATTTAGAAAAATATTTTTTGTCTTTAATTCATTGGACTGTCACTGAAGTGGTAAATAGATGTGATTTCAGACTTAAAATATATCCATATTATGTTTGTCTCTGCTGGTTAAGGAAGTTTTCGTATTTTGTCTGATTCTTTTTTGTTATGAATAGATAACAAATTTTATGGAATACTGCATCTGATGATCATATTTTTCTCTACTATCTCACTATATTGAAAAACAATTTTTTATATACTACAAAGATGTTTCATACAGTACTAAGATTTTTCTTGCATTGTTCTCACTCCTAGATCAACCCCAGTTTTGGATTCTGTATTCAGGTTGGTTGTGTTACAGATTTTATTATCAAGGTCAGAGCTACTTAGAATGACAGTTTCTGATAGCAATATTCAGAGGCGCTTTGTCAGACTGCCCTGTCTGACCTTATCCTCTGTGAGGTAGTGTCTCCATTTTTCTAGGTCAGTTCTTCCTGTGAAGAACCAGAACTTCCTAGCTAGGAAACAAATTAAAAAACAAAAGAAATCACAATTTAAAACAAAATTGCCTGAATGTACTCATAGGACATGTAATTACAGATTATATTAACTTATGTTCATTACTATTTTAATTCAAAGAACATGGAATTGATAAAATTTGATTATTGATGTATTAAAGTGAAGGCCAAATTAGATGTATTTTTGTAAATCTAAAAAAAATTAAGTTTCAATTAAAAAAACCACAGACTTGTTTGAACACAAATTTATATTGGGAAAGAATAGCAAAGATCATGTTGTTGTGTTTCTTCTTTATTAATCAGAACTTTTTATGACAATAAATCAGATTTAATAGTGCTGAAAAAGTGTTACGTGCCAAAGGATAATAGAATATGTCTGTTACCACCTGTGAGTTAGCATTTAATGTATTCTGTGACAGTAGTTGCCACCCCCTGCCCTGGAGTTTAGTCGGTACAGTGTTTGAAGGTCATTTAAGGGTGCCATGTATCATTCAAGTTCCTTCTTTGCTTTTTAGCAGCACTCAGAATAATCTTGGATTTTAGTACATTTTATTTCTTTAGTTTTGGCATTTGATTTAAGGAAATATGTTTATACTTAGAAGTAAATTTTGTTGAAAAAAGTTTTAAGTGTTTAAATATCCAGAATTTAACTGAGAAATGAGATCAAGGTGAAATGAGCCTTGTACTTCATTTGCAGGCACTGAAAAAAATCTTAAGACAAAATAGCAAGTGTTCATATGAAGAGATTGTTAAAAGACATTTCCTTATTTTTGTAGCAGGATAACTGTGTGGTTATTGCTTTTAGGTTTCTACCTCATAATTCCCTGTGGATCATAACTATTTAAATAGGTGGGAAAATTTTGCAGGGCAGTAGTGATGGTGGTAGCATTTTTACTCAAATTTTTTCTTTGAGACAAATTTCTAGTAGCAGTATTTTACCTTCCTCATATGCAAGGAAGGGAGTATTCATGTTATGTCTTACATTTAAATAATCTGTCTCATTTAAAAGAAATTAATATCTTACCTTTTAAGGTTAATGGTTTTCATCATCTATAGATAGAATAGATGGAAGGAAATCTATGGATGTAATAGATGGTCATAACTCAAGGAAAGTTATGACCAACCTAGACAGCATATTATGGAGAAGGAAATGGCAACCCACTCCGATATTCTTGCCTGGAGAATTCCATGGACAGAGAGCCTGGTGGGCTGCTATCCATGGGGTCCCACAGAGTCGAACACGACTGAAGCAATTTAGTATAACATAGATAGAATATGCTAAGAATCCTACATCTTGTGAAATAGAATTAAAATATAATGGTTTCTACATAATTGCCTATTTAAATTTCTTAAATATAACCAAAACCAGTGCCTCAGATTGAGTAAAGTCTTCCTTTTAGCAGAGGTAAAATACATAAGCTATATTAAACTTTTTGATACGACTATCTATTAGACATTAAGATTGTGTTAGATGCTAGCACATGTTATGTACTTGGAATAGAAAGATGCAAAGTTATTTATCAGTGTTCTCAAGAAATACACTGTCTGGGAAGGAAAACACTTAATTTTAAATAAAAATTATTCCCATATTTGTGCATTTATATATATGTATGTTGACTTTCAATTTTGTTAACAAAATCATATGTAATATAAATCAGCTATGACATTAAGCCCTTACTGGTACAACTTTGGAAATAAACCCAACACTTCACACTTGTCCACAAATATAATATTATTTTATTTACTTATGAAAATATCTATATATCTATTTATAATAATTTAGGGGGCTAGAATCTTTCTTTCCTGAAAATATTTTGTCTTTTTTGGGAATGGGGGCATCCTGAGCAGCTTGTGGGATCTTAGTTTCCCTACCAGGGATTGAGCCTGGGCCCTAAGCAGTGAAAGCACAGAGTCCTGGACCACCAGGGAATTCTTGGAATATTTTGTTCTTTTATCATGAAAAATTTCAAATACACACAAATTCGAGAGTTATCAGTGTACTGCCAATTTTTTCCCAATACTCTCAGATCATTCTGTTGGTTAGTGTTTCAACATTTTAAACTTTCTCTGATTATTGAGTAATCACTGCATATAAATTTAATCAAAGAAAGTTTAAAATCCTGAAAATCTCTCTTCTTTTTAAAATGCGCTTAACCACCATCTGACTTTTTCTTGCCATTTCCTTTCCACTCATGCACATACATATTAGGACTGTGATCTCCATAGGCAGGAATTTTGTTGATATACTGAGGTATCTATCTCCTTTGCTAATACCGGTGCCTAGCACATATCAGGGTCTCCGGAAACATTTGTTCAATGAATGAGTGTGTCTAAATAAGAACCTTCTTTTCCATTGGGCTTCTCTGTTTATATCTTGTAGTCAATCTAAAATAATTTTATGGTGTTTTGTGTGTATTAATCTGGTCTCCATCACTACTGGAAGCTCCTTAGATTGTGGGCCATATTTTTTGCTACTACCTCCCTTAAAGAGTCTTAGCATGCTCTTCATTGAGATAAGACATGAGTTTGAGTTATGGGCTCAGCCATTTACTTGGTTTTGTGAAATTTGATTATTTTTCTGAACCTTGATTTCTCAAGCTATTACATATTAAAATGGTATTTGTTATAAGGATAAACTAGATAGTGTTGAGTGCATTCAAGATAAATTATTTAAAAATTGAGAGAATGCATAACGTGGTCCGTGGTGTGCAATAAGCTTAATAAAATTTAGCTATTGTCATTGTTTAGATGACGAAAGTATTGATTAATTTTTATTTGTTTTATTGTTATTTACAGTTATTTTCAAGAAGAGAAAAAGCCAGGTCTCTTGTACCTGTCGTCTCATTTTATATCACATTTAAGTATACTAAGAATACATGAGAGTTGGTTCTTAGTTTTCTGTTACCTTTCTTGCACTCAGTGTAATTCCTGTTTTCTGAATGAATAGCCATTATTTACCAATTTGCACTTCCAGACACATTAGTGTTCTCTCTAGGCTCAATTAGTTTATTGTAGCCATTAAGCTTTCCCTGTATTTTTGACTAGGCACTTACTTTCATGACTCTGAATGAAATGTTTCTTGACTTTCTTACTTAATGTCTCAGCCTGGCCCTGCTTGGCTTTTGGCTAGGTAACCGTTTATGTCCTATGCTCTCCTCTCTCTATTCTTTGCCCAGTGGTGTCTAATTTTCATTTATATGGGAATTTTTCATACATCAGTTTTTTAAAAAAAATAGGAATATAATTGTTTTACAGTGTTGAGTGTGTAAATCAGTTATGGAGTGAAAAAGAAAGTGAAAGTTGCTCTGTCATGTGTGGCTCTTTGTGACCCCATGGACTATACAGTCTGTGGAATTCTCCAGGCCAGAATACTGGAGTGGTAGCCTTTCCCTTCTCCAGGGGATCTTCCCAATCTAGAGATCCAACCCAGGTCTCCCACCTTGCAGGCGGATTCTTTACCAGCTGAGCTATCAGGGAAGCCCTATGTGAATCAGTTATATATATACATATATCCCCTCCCTCTTGAGACTGTCCCACCCAACCCCCCTTCCCAACCTTGTGGGTCATTACAGAGCACCAAGCTGAGCTCCCTGTGCTAAACAGCATCTTCCAACTAGCTATCTGTTTTAAACATGGTGGTGTATATATGTCAGTGCTGCTCTCTAAATTCAGCACACCCTCTCCTTCCTACCATTTCCACAAGTCCGTTCTCTATGTTTACATCTCTGTTCCTGCCCTGTGAATAGAGTCATCAGTACCATTTTCCTAGATTCCATATATATGTATTAATATACAATATTTGTTTTTCTCTTTCTGACTTACTTCACTCGGTGTGTCAGACTCTTAGGTTTATCCACATCACTACAAATGACCCACTGTCATTCCTTTTTATGACTGAGTAACGTTCCACTGTATATATGTACTACATCTTCTTTATCTGTTGCTGGACTTTTAGATTGCTTCCATGTCCTGGCTATTGTAAATAGTGCTGCAATGAGCATTGGGGTACATGTGTCTTTTTGAGCTATGATTTTCTAGGGTATATGCCCAGCAGTTAGATTGCTGGGTCATATGGATAGTTTTATTTTTAGTTTTTTAAGGAACCTCCATACTGTTGTGCCTAGTGGTTGTATCAATTTACATATCTACCAATAGTGCAAGTGGATTTCCTTTTCTCCATACCCTCTGTAACATTTATAGTTTGTAGGCCTTTTTTGATGGTGGCCATTCTGACCTGTGTTAGGTGATAATTCATTGTAGTTTTTATTTGCAGTTCTCTAATAATAAGTGAGCTTGAGCATCTTTTCATGTATCATCATGTTGTTGGCTGTCTGTATGTCTTCTGTGGATAAATGTTGGTTTGCCCATTTTTTGATTGCGTTGTTTATTTGATACTGATCTGCATGAGCTGCTTGTATATTTTGGAAAGTTATCCTGTGTCATTTGCTCCGTTTGCAGATATTTTGTCCCATTCTGAGACTTGTCTGTTTAGCCTTACATTTAGGTCTTTAATCCATTTTGAGTTTACTTTTGTGTATGGTGTTAGGAAGTGTTCTAATTTCACTCTTTTACATGTAGCTGTCCAGCTTTTCCCATCACCACTTACTGAAGAGGCTGTCTTTCTTCATTGCATATTCTTGCCTCCTTTGTCAAAGACACAGTGACCATAGGTCTATGGGTTTCTCTGTGGGCTTTCTATTCCGTTGATCTATGTTTCTTTTTTGTGCTAGAACCCTACTGTCTTCTTTAGTGTAGCTTTGTAGTATAGTCTATAGTCAGGGAGCCTGATTCCTCCAGCTCCATTTTTCTTTCTCAGGATTGCTTTGGCTATTCAAGGTACGTTGTGTTTCCATACAAATTGTAAAATTTTTTGTTCTAGTTATGTGAAAAATGGCCTTGGTAATTTGATAGGCATTGCATTGACTCTGTGAATCCAGAGTTCTGCAGTACAGTCATTTTCACATTATTGATTCTCCCAACCTAAGAACACGATATATCTCTCCATCTGTTTGTGTCCTCTTTCATCAGTATCTTATGGTTTTCTGCATACAGGTCTTTTTCTTCTTAGGTAGGTTGTTAATTCCTATGTATTTTATTGTTTCTGTTGCAGTGGTAAGTGGAGTTGTTTCCTTAATTTTTCTTTCTCATTTTCTGTTGTTTCTGTTTTCTGCTGCTAAATCGTGTCAGTCGTGTCCAACTCTGTGTGACCCCATAGACAGCAGCCCACCAGGCTCCTCTGTCCCTGGGATTCTCCAGGCAAGAATACTGGAGTGGGTTGCCATTTTTTTGTTGTTAGTGGATAGAAACGGAAAAGGCAATGGCACCCCACTCCTGTACTCTTGCCTGGAAAATCCCATGGGCGGAGGAGCCTGGTAGGCTGCAGTCCATGGGGTTGCTAAGAGTTGGACATGACTGAGTGACTTCACTTTGACTTTTCACTTTCATGCATTGGAGAAGGAAATGGCAACCCACTCCAGTGTTCTTGCCTGGAGAATCCCGGGGATGGGGGAGCCTGGTGGGCTGCCGTCTGGGGTCGCACAGAGTCGAACACGACTGAAGTAACTTAGCAGTAGCAGTAGCAGTGGATAGGAATACAAGAGATTTCTGTGTATTAATTTTGTACCTGGAAACTTTACTAAATTAATTGATTAGCTAGTTTTTTGGTGGTATATTTTGGATTTTCTGTGTGTAGTATCATGTCATCTGCAAACACTGACAGTTTTACTACTTCTTTTCCAACTTGGATTTCTTTTATTTCTTTTTGTTCTTGATTGCCATGGCTAGGATTTCCAAAACTATATTGAATTAATAGTGACAAGAGTGGGCACCCATGTCTTCTTCCTGATCTTAAAGAAAATGCTTTCATTTTTTTCACCATTGAGAATAATGTCTGCTGTTGGTTTGTCATATATGGGCTTTGTTTTGTTGAGGTGTGCGTGTTAGTCACTCAGTCATGTCCAGCTCTTTGTGACCACGTGGACTGTAGCCTGCCAGGTTCCTCTGTCTATGGAATTCTGCAGGCAAGAGGACTAGAGTGAGTAGCCATTCCTTTCTTCATGGGATCTTCCTGACCCAGGGATCAAACTCAGGTCTTCCGCATTGCAGGCAGACTCTTGACTGTCTGAGCCACCAGGGAAGCCCCTATGTTGAGGTAAGTTTCTTCTGTGCCCACTTTCTGAAAAGTTTTTATCATAAAGGGATATTGAATTTTGTTGAATGCTTTTTCTGCATCTATTGAGATTATTGTCATATGGTTTTTATCCTTCAGTTTGTTTGTATGGTATATCGAACTGATTGATTGGTGTTTATTGAGGAATGCTTTCATCCCTGGGATCAATCCCACTTGATTATAGTGTGTGATCCTTTTAATGTGTTGTTTGATTGCATGCTAATCATATTTTGAGGATTTTTACTACTGTTCCTCAGTGATACTGGTGTTAATTTTATTTTCTTATTCTATCTTGTCTGGTTTTAGTATCAGGGTGATGGTGGTCTTGAGTTTGGGAGTATTCCTCCTTCTGCAGTGTTTTGGAAGAGTTTGAGAAGGATAGGTGTTCAGTTCAGTTCAGTTCAGTTGCTCAGTCGTGTCTGACTCTTTGCGACCCCGTGGACTGCAGCACGCCAGGCTTCCCTGTCCATCACCAACTCCCTGAGCTTGCTAAAACTCTTGTCCATCAAATTGGTGATCCCATCCAACCATTTCATCGTCTGTCGTCGCCTTTTCCTCCTGCCTTCAATCTTGCCCAGAATTAGGGTCTTTTCCAATGAGTTAGTTCTTTGTATCAGATGGCCAAAGTACTGAAGCTTCAGCTTCAGCATCAGTCCTTCCAATGAATATTCAGGACTGATTTCCTTTAGGATGGACTGGTTGGATCTCCTTGCTTTCTAAGGGACTGTCAAGAGGCTTCTTCAAAACCACAGTTCAAAAGCATCAATTTTTCAGCACTCAGCTTTCTTTATAGTCCAACTCTCACATCCATACGTGACTACTGGAAAAACCATAGCTTTGACTACACGGACCTTTGTCGGCAAAGTAACATGTCTGCTTTTTAATATGCTTTTTAATATGGTGGTAGCTTTTTGTCCAAGGAGCAAGCGTCTTTTAATTTCATGGTTGCAGTCACCATCCACAGTGATTTTGGAATCCAAGAAAATAAAGTCTGTCACTGTTTCCATTGTTTCCCCATCTATTTGCCTTGAAGTGTTGGGACCGGATGCCATAATCTTTGTTTTTTGAATGTTGAGTTTTAAGCCAACTTTTTCACTCTCCTCTTTCACTTTCATGAATTTGCTTGTGAAGCAATCAGTCCCTGGGCTCTTGTTTGTTGGGAAATTTTTAATCATAGTTTCAATGTAAGTGCTTGTGATTGGTCTGTACATATCTTCTATTTCTTCATGGGTCGGTCATGGAAAGTTGTACTGTTCTGAGAATTTGTCCATTTCTTCCAGGTTGTTCCTTTTATTGTCATATAGTTGCTTGTAGTACTCTCTCATGATGATTTGTATTTCTGTGGTGTCAGTTGCAACTTCTTTTTCATTTCTAGTTTTATTGATATGAATCTTCTTTTTTTGTTGATGAGTCTTGTTATTGGTTTGTTTGTTTATCTTTTCAAAGAACCAGAATTTAGTTTTATTGATCTTTGCCTTTGTTTTAATTCTTTTTCATTTAGTTCTGCTCTGATCTTTATGATTTCTTTCCTTCTAGTAACATTTTCTTTCCTTCTAGTAACATTGAGAGTTTTTTGTTCTCTCTTTAATTGCTCTAGGAATAATGTTAGGTTATTGTTTTGTAATTTTTTGTTTGTTTCTTGAGGTAGAATTGTATACTATAAGAACATACATTGAGTGTGGTTTTCTTCTGGTGCCTGAAACTTTTTACCTTAGATATTTTCTGCCTCAGTATTCTAAGCCCAGTAGGGCCGACAGAGACTATGATCTGGCCTTCTTCCATATACTTTGCTTGAGTGAGTTTTCCTAGAAGAAAATGAGGGCACAGGCCAAAGCAGTAAGACATTCCACAGAAAAGAAAAATAATGTACTGATTACAGATTTCATTTTTAATGGAAATACAAAAATAGACAAACAGAGACTATGGAATTATTATGAAACATATGTACACATGCTTAAAAATTTCAAGAAAGATATTAACAGTGCAAAACAAAAAATTCAAAAGAAAATAATTCAGTTTAAACAGCTAGAATTGAATACAAAAATAAGATAAATAATAGAATGATCTGTTAGAAGAATGAAATAGTTAATTGGAAGATTACAGTGAAATGATCTCACAGAAAAAAAGCAGGAAAGGTTATGAATATAGAATATGTAAGAAAAGATTGAGAGATATTGAAAAAAAATAAGGGTACTAATTTTCAGATGAAAAGAATCTCAGGAAAGGAAAAAAAAAGTGGAGGAGAATATATTTGAAGGAATAAAGAGGAGGGGCTTTCCCGAATTAGAGACAGGGAGGAATGGTGGGATGAGTATTTTTAGATTAAAAAAGTTTCATAGAAGAGTCAAAGGAGAGACTAGTAAAAACCCACAACAAAAGATTAAATGTAAAACTGTCAAACAGAAATAAAGATCTAAAACTTCTCAAAAGATGGGAGAGAAGTCCCATTAAATGAAGAATTAGATAACATCACATTTTAACAGCAGTTCTGAATATGAATAGGAAATGCCTTCATATTTACAAAAGTTTGAAAAGAACTTGAAATTTTTTATCCAGTTAAACTGCCATTGAAATATAAAGGCAAAATAAAAAATGTTAGTATGCATGTTAAGTCTCTAAAGGTCTACTATATAAATTTTCACTTTAAAAATAGCTTTAGGGCTTCCCTGATGGCTCAGTGGTAAAGAGTCTGCCTGGCATTGTAGGAGACACATGTTCGACCCTGATCCGGGAAAATCTCACATTTTGTGGGGCAAAAAAGCTGAGGCACCTCAACCATTGAGCCTGTGCTCTAGACTCCAGGAACTGCAACTGTTGAGTCCACTTGCCACAGCTGCTGAAGTCTGCACACCATAGAGCCAATGCTCTGTGACAAGAGAAGTCACCTCAATGAGAAGCCTGCGCACTGCAACAAAGACAGCCCTTGCTCTCTGTAACTAGAGAAAAACCCTTGCACAGCCAAAGATAAATACATGAATAATTTTTTAAAATAATAAAAATAGATTTAGATGAAGCATTGAAATGAAATAATACTTCAGTTACTTTTTTTTTCCCCCTAAACAAATGTAGCTGAGACCAAAGAATAGAGAAAATACGAATTCAGAATTAAAAGTCTACATCAGTACTTTTCAAACTGTGTTGAAGGAACTCTTATTGTTTTAAGTTTTAGTTTTTCAGACCTAACTTTCATACATTTAAAAAAATCATAAACATTGATGTCTTAGCAAAGTCACACTGGTATAAAAATTTTTTACACATGTATTCTCATCTCCTGTACTTTGTAGACAAGAAATACATATTTCCAAAAGGCAAACTGTTGATAGGAAGGAAAATTGCACAAAAGACTTGAAAATCTACTATAAATGCAGTCAGTATATGCAAGAATTTATGCAAAACATGAACATGGCAGAAATATAAGATATAAAAACCCAAGTGAACATTTAGTGATGAAAAAAAGTCCAGTTACTGAAATGAAAAATTGCCTGGATGGGCTTAACAGGATATTAGATGCAGCAAAAGAAAAGATCAGTGATCTTAAGGTAATAATAGTAACTATTCCAAATGAGGGACAAAGCCAACTGGTGGGGAAGGACACAATAAAGTCTTGGTGGCCTATTGGATTATATCAGACATTCTAACATATCCATGATTAATGTTCCAGCAAAGAGGCAGCTAACAAAAATATTTGATGAAATGATATCCAAAAACTTTTGATATTGGGAAGAACATTATAAATTGGCAGACTCAGAGTAACATAAACAAAACAAACACACCAAAAAGGAAAACAGTTACATACCAAGGTATGTCATAATCCAATCCCTGAGAAAGAGAAAATGCTTAAAGTAGCGGGTGAATATATGGCTTCCCTGGTAGCACAGCTGGTAAAGAATCCGCCTGCAATGCATGAGACCCCAGTTCAATTCCTAGGTTGGGAAGATCCCCAAGAGGAAGGATAGGCCACTACATCCAGTATTCTTGGGCTTCCCTAGTGGCTGAGATGGTAAAGAGTCCACCTGCAGTGCAGGAGACCTGGGTTCGATACCTGGATAGGGAAGATCCTCTGGAGGAGGACATGGCAACTTTGCCTGGAGAATCTCCATGAACAGAGGAGACCAGAAGGATACAGTCCATGGGATTGCAAAGTGTTGGACATGACTGAGGACCTAAGCACAGCACTGCAAGTGAATAAAGACAAGTTACCGTCAGGTGAACAAATGGACTACTTGCCAGACAGTTTTCAGTCCACAAGAATAGTGGAATGGCATCTTTAAAGTGCTGAAAGAAAACACTAAACCTACAATTATTTGTGCAGAAAACAAAAACTTCTGAATAAAGAGAAATGAAAAGACTTATCAAACAGATGCTAAGTGAATTTGTTACTAGCAAACATGAAGTTCAAGAAGTGTTAAGGGCCTTTTGGCAGAAGAACAATGATATTGTGTGAAAACTTGAATCTGCAGAGGAACAATGATACCGTATGAAAACTTGAATCTACACAAGAGGACTGAAGCCTGAAATAAATTATTAATTTTTCAAAACACAGATTTTTTTGTTTTAAAGCTTTTCATGTGTGTGGTTTTTGGGTATTTTGGAGAGTTTTTTAGTTTCTTTAAATGGCCATTGACTTATTTGTTCACTAAATTTAGTTTAAAAATCATAAAACATTTCTTATAAAAGAGTGCATTGCTTTCTGTACACTTCTCTGAATAGATGCCAGGAATATATGGATTATTCCCATTTAGGTTATTAGATGTCTAAGCTGGATTTAGAAAAGGAAGAGAAAAAAAAAAAGAAAAGGAAGAGGAACCAGAGATCAAATTGCCAACATTCACTGGATTATAGAGAAGACAAAGGAATTCCAGAAAAACATCTATTTATGTTTCATCGACTATGCTAAAGCCATTGACTCTGGATTGTAACAAACTGTGGAAAGCTCTTAAAGAGATGGAAATACCAGACCATCTTACCTGTCTCCTAAGAAACCTATATGTGTGTCAGGAAGCAACAGAACCCTGTATGGAACAACTGATTGGTTCAGTATTGAGAAAGGAATACAGCCTGGCTGTCTGCTGTCACCCTGTTTGTTTAATCTATAGGCTGAGCACATCATGAGAAAGACCGGACTGGATGAAAAACAAGTTGGACTCAAGATAGGCGGGAGTAACATCAACAACCTCAGGTACAGGGGTGATCCACTCTAATGGCAATAAGTGAAGAGGAACTAAAGAGCCTCTTGATGAGGGTGAAGGAGGAGAGTGAAAAAGTCAGCTTAAAACAATATTAAAAAAAAAAAACAACACTAAGATCATGGCATCCAGCTTCATTACATCATGGCAGATAGAAGGGAAAAAGGTGGACGTAGTGACAGATTGCCTCTTCTTGGGCTCTAAAATCACTATGGACGGTGACTGCAGCCAATAAATCAGAAGACAGTTGCTTCTTGTCAGGAAAGCAAGGAGAAACCTAGACAGTGTCTTGAAAAGCAGAGACATTACTCTGCCGACAAAGGTCATATGGTTGTGAGAGCTGGACTGTAAAGAGGGCAGAAGGCCAAAGAATTCATACCTTCTATCTCTGATGGTGGAGAAGATTCTAGACAGTCTCTTGGACAGCAGGGAAATCAAATTAGTCAATCTTAAGGGAAATCAACCCTGAATATTTATGGGAAGGTCTGATGCTGAAGCTGTAATACTTTGGCCACCTGTTATAACCAGTTTACCCTTTGGAAAAGTCCCTGATGCTGGGAAAGATTGAGGGCAGAAAGAGAAGAGGGTGTCAGAGGATGAGATGGCTGGATGGCATCACTGATGCAACGGACATGAACTTGGGCAAACTTCAGGAGACGATGAGGGACAGGGACAGTGTGCTGCACTCCATGGGGCTGCAAAGAGTCAGACACGACTGGGTAAGTGAACAACAACAACTAGGTTATTAGAGTATATTGAGTAGAATTCCCTGTGCTATATATGTAATAGGTCCAGCCACTGACTGATGAAAGCAAAAATCTGTCAGTTTGCTAACAGGTAAAATTAAGATATATCATGACATTAGTATAAAGAACAGGAGGGAGGAATAAAAGTGTACTGTTGAAAGAATTCTGCTTTATAAATGAAATGATACATTATTTGAATGTAGACTATAATAAGTTAATGATGCTTATTGTAAACCCTAGAGCAGTCATTGGAAACAATGAAGAGATACAGTAAATATGTCATTAGTAAAAATAAAAATATAAACTAAAATAATCCCAAGAGGGGAAAAAGACAATAAATGGACAAATACAAATCAAATTGCCAGATGGTAGATTTAAAACTAGACAAATCAGTATTTAAAAGAACTGTAAATTTCCCAAGCACCCCAATTAAATGCCAAAGACTATTAAATGGGAGCCAAAGCAAATCCCAGCTATATACCATCTAGGAGTAAAGCACATTAAATATAAAATAAAACACACTCATATATTAAGAAGTAAAAGTATGGAGATGAAAAGGCTCTTCAAGCACCAGTTAAAACAGAAGTGAACTGGCTATGTTAATATCAGATAAAATGCACTTGAGAACAGGGAATAGGTACACTATAAACTTAAAATTTTTCTGCCTAGAAATTAGGGGTCAGTAACAGTTACCTGGAAAATGTGGCAATTTATAGAGATTTAATGCACTACTAAGTGAGTCAAAAAGCAAAGTCACAAGGAAATTAAGAAAATATTTTCAGTTGAGTAAAAATGAAAACAATAACATTCGTGAGATGCAGCTAAAATGTTGTGCTTAACAGAAAACTTATACCTTGAAATCCTTATATGAGAAAGGAAGAAAGGATCAAAATCAGTGATTGAAGAAACTAGAACTTGAGAGTGTGAAAAAAGAAGAGAAAAGTAAATTCACAGTAGGAAAGGAAATAGAGAAATTGGTGAAATAAAACAGTATCAGTGAAATCATGAGCTGATTCTTTGAAAAGATTAATAAAGTTGATAAGCCTCAAGCCTGATCAAGAAGGTAGAATATATACATTACTATGTATAAGAAATGCAAAGAGATTATCACTACAGATCTACATCATTAGAAGGATAAAGAGACTATAATGGAAAACTTAAATGTGATTATTTTCTTGAAATGAGCAAATTCCTTGAGACACAAACTCCAAAGCTTACTGAGAAAGAAAGGGATTACTTGAATTATCTCTCCATGTATTAAAAAAATTTAATTTATAATGAGGTACTTTTGGAAAAAGTAAACTGTTTGCACTAATCAATCTCAATGATGAATTGTATCAGACATATTTAAAGAAGAAATAATACCAGACCTACACATAAACAATAAAATGATGTCAGTTCTGCATTATATTCATTTATAGATATAATGCAAATTTGGTCATAAACATGGTGGAGTTCTTTTTGAAGTTGATAAAGTAAATTTTATTTGGAAAAATGACTAAAAATAATGTACGTTTTGAAAGAAGATCCAGCTGTAAGTGGTCATTTTTTTCTATGAATTAAGAGGATGTCTGTGAAGCTCCAGCAGTTAAAACAGTGTGACATTTGACATCAGAATAGACAAATTGACCAATGCAGTAAAATATCTGCCTGCAAAACATAACTGAGCATGATTTGAAATTTTGATTTGTGACAGAGATAAAGCATCAGAAAAGGAGGGACTTTACTATGTATACAGCTAGGGGAAAATGGTAGCCTGTGGAAAAAGATGAAATTGAATCTTTCCCAAATATATATATAGATACACACACACAGAGTCATTGAATGGGTTCACAAGGACCTGATGAGTACACTTTTCAGTATCAAACAATCAGGTAATTGAGTATATTAAGTAATATCTATAAATTAATAGCACACAACATGAATGAGGGATGAGGAAAAAGGGCAGATAAATTAACACATTACATAGAAATGATTTCTTAAAGGAAAGCAGCCCTGAATATTCATTGGGACGACTGATGCTGAAGCTGAAACTCCAATACTTTGGCCACCTGATGCAAAGAACTGACTCATTTTCTGATGCTAAGTAAGATTGAAGGCAGGAGGAGATGGGGACAACAGAGGATGAGATGGTTGAATGGTATCACCAACTCGATGGATATGAGTTTGAGCAAGCTCCAGGAGTTGGTGATGGACAGAGAAGCCTGGCGTACTGCAGTCCATGGGGTCGTAAAGAGTTGGACACAACTGAGCAACTGAACTGAACTGACTGACATGGAAATGGAAATACTGCATGATTAATAACCACAGGACTGGAAAATAACCAGTTTTTGTTCTAGTCCCAAAGAAGGGCAATGTCAAATATTCAGACTACTGCACAATTGCACTCATTTCAAATGCTAGCAAAGAAAAGCTCAAAATTCTCCAAGCTAGGCTTCAGTAGTACATGAACTGAGAAACTCCAGATGTTCAAGCTGGATTTAGAAAAGGCAGAGGAACCAGAGATCAAATTGCTACCATCCATTGGATCATTAAAAAAAAAAAAAAGAATTCCAGAAAAACATCTGCTTCATTGACTATGCTAAAGGCTTAGACTATATGGATCACAACAAACTGTGGACAGTTCTTCAAGAGATGGGAACACCAGAGCACCTGACCTGCCTCCTGAAAAAACTATACAGGTCAAGAAGCAACAGTTAGGACTAGGCATGGAACAACAGACTGGTTCCAAATTGGGAAAGGAATATGTCAAGGCTGTATATGGTTACCCTGCTTGTTTAACTTATACGCAGAGTACATTGTGTGAAAAGCCAGGTTGGATGAAGCACAAGCTGGAATCAAGATTGCTGGGAGAAATATCAATAACCTCAGATGTGCAGATGACACCACCTTTATGGCAGAAAGTGAAGAGGAACTAAAGAGCCTCTTGAAAGTGAAAGAGGAAAGTGAAAAAGCTCGCTTAAAAACTCAGCATTCAAAAAACTAAGATCATGGCATCCAGTCCCATCACTTCATCTCAAATAGATGGGGAAACTATGGAAACAGTGACAGACTTTAGTTTCTTGGACTCCAGAATCATTGCCGATCACAACTGCAGCGATGAAATTAAAAGATGCTTGCTCCTTGGACGAAAAGCTATGACAAACCTAGACAGCATATTAAAAAGCTGAGACTTTACTTTGCTAACAAAGGTCCATGTGGTCAAAGCTATGGTTTTTTCAGAGTCATGTATTTATGTGAGAGTTGGACCATAAAGAAGGCTGAGCACCAAAGAATTGATGCTTTTGAACTGAGTTGGAGAAGACTCTTGAGTCCCTTGGACTGCAGGGAGATCAAGTCAGTCAGTTCTAAAGTCCTGAATATTTATTGGAAGGACTGATGCGGGCCACCTGATGCGAAAAGAGCAGACTCATTAGAAAAGACTGATGCTGTGAAAGATAGAAGCCAGGAGGAAAAAGGGATAAAAGCGGAAGAAATGGTTGGGTGGCATCACTGACTTAGTGGACAGGAGTGTGAGCATGCTCCGGGAGATGGTGAAGGATAGGGAAGCCTGGTGTGCTGCAGTTCCATGGGTTTGCAAAGAGTCAGACATGCCTGAGTGACTGAAAAACAACAGCAATAATCACATCATCCTCAGAGAGAAGGAAGATGTATTTTTTTTTGGCTGCATCCAGTCTCTGTTTTGCCGTACAGATCTTCACTGCAGTGTGTGTGCCTCTCTTACTTGTGGAGTGTGGGCTTAGCTGCCCAGTAGCGTGTGGTGCTTTAGTTGTCTGACCAGGAATCCAACCCATGTCCCCTGCATTGCAGGACATGTTGTTAACCACTGGACCACCAGGAAAGTCCCAGAAATATTTTAAACGTGACATTTACAGGTGTTTGGAAGAGTCCACATAGTTGGGATATCTAACTTTCCTGGTGGGTATGTAGAATGATGGAATGCTGCTACCGCTGCTAAGTCGCTTCAGTCGTGTCCGACTCTGTGCGACCCCATAGACGGCAGCCCACCAGGCTCCCCCGTCCCTGGGATTCTCCAGGCAAGAACACTGGAGTGGGTTGCCATTTCCTTCTCCAATGCGTGAAAGTGAAAAGTGAAAGGGAAGTCGCTCAGTCCTGTCCGACTCTTAGCGACCCCATGGACTGCAGCCTACCAGGCTCCTCCATCCATGGGATTTTCCAGGCAAGAGTACAGGAGTGGGGTGCCATTGCCTTCTCCAGAATGATGGAATAATTTGATAAAATTGCTTGGTATTCTAAAATTACTCATATAGCTTTTGTGAATCAGTCCTTGTGTTTATTATATTAAAAATAAAATAACGTGGGCTTCACTGGTAGTCCAGTGGTTAAGAATCCACCTTGTAATGCAAGGGATACCTGTTCAATCCCTGGTCCAGGATATCCTATTCACTGTGGAATAACTAAGCCCGTGAACCACAATTACTGGGCCAGTGCTCTAGAGTGCAAGAACTGCAACTGCTGAGTCCTTTGTGCCTAGAATCCGTGGTTAGCAAAAAGAGAAGCTACTGCAATGAGAAGTCCGTGAGCCACAACCATAGAAAGCCTGCTCACAGCAATGAAGACCCACTGTAGCCAAAAAATAAAATAACAATAAGATAACAATAAATATTTATAGTTTAGCTTTATGTGCCAGAGAAAAGGCGCATTATCAGAATCTGATTTTTGTGTTTAGTTTGCAGCCATGAAATGAAAAGACTCTTGCTTTCTAGAAGAAAAGCTATGAGAAACCTAGACATTTATTAAAAAGCAGAGGCATTACTTTGCTGATAGAGGTCCGTATAGTCAAAGCTGTGATCTTTCCAGTAGTCGTATATGGATGTGAGAGCTGTCATAAAGAAGGCTAAGTGCTGAAGAATTGATGTTTTCAGTTGTGGTGTTGGAGAAGAGTCTTGGGAGTCCCTTGGATTGCATGGAGATCAAACGAGTCCACCATGAAGGAAATCAACCATGAATATTCATTGGGAGGACTGATGCTGAAACTGAAGCTTCAGTACTTTGGCCACCTGATATGAAGAGCCAGTTCACTGGAAAAGACCCTGATGCTGGGAAAGATATAAGGCAGGAGAAGGAGATGACAGAGGATGTAGTGGTTGGATGGCATCACTGACTGAATGGACAAGAGTTTGAGCAAGCTCTGAGAGATGGTGAAAAACAGGGAAGCCTGGTGTGCTGCACTCCATGGAGTCGCAAAGAATCGGACACGACTGAATGACTGTACAACAACGATAGTTGTCAAAAAAGCTCATTTCCAGAAGCAAACCTAATCCCACACACACTCCCCAACCTGATGGCCCTAGAGAATTTTTTAAAATACATTTCATTCATTGATTCATTCATTCATTTGGCTGCTTAGGGCCTTAGTGAGACATGCAGGATCTTTATTGCAGCATCCAGGATCTTTTGTGCAGAACGCAGGCTCTTCGTCATGGTGCACAAATTTCCCTGTAGTCGTGGCAGGCAGGCTCCAGGGTGTGGGCTCAGTGCTTGTGGCACACAGGTTCTTTACTTGTGTTGAGTGGTCTCTCGAATGTGAGGGCTCAGTA
This sequence comes from Bos indicus x Bos taurus, assembly GCF_003369695.1. Classification (NCBI taxonomy): domain Eukaryota; kingdom Metazoa; phylum Chordata; class Mammalia; order Artiodactyla; family Bovidae; genus Bos; species Bos indicus x Bos taurus. The sequence continues at coordinate 19,384,061 of NC_040103.1, read as the reverse complement.
GTTGCAGTGCACAGGCGTAGTTGCCCGGTGGCATATTGAATCTTAGATCCCTGATAAGGAACCAAATCCACATTCCCTGCATTGGAAGACGGGTTCTTAACCACTGGACCATCAGGACCGTCTTTCTGAAGAATTTTATATTCATTTTTTCCTTAACCTCTTTATCATTGTTATGTTTCTTTTATAAATGCATTGTGCTCAGAGGCCTTAAGTACCTTTTCTCTTTGCCATGTCCTGAACAAGTAGTAAAATTGGCAGTTCAAACACCATGTCAGTTTTAATACCAGAAGTTTATTTGTACTCATTGCAGCTTCCAAACTAAGAGTATGCTTATGCTAACAGCATGAGAGAAAGAACTGGATTTAAAAGCAATTAGAAAACATCATCTTCATTATACTCAATTTAGTAGAAAGTATTCTTGGCTTTCCTTTCTGAAGTCTTGAGTTTTCTTGGGTTTTGATTTTTTAAGTCATTCTGAAATGTTATGAGGTAGAAAAGATGGTGTGCAAGAAGTGTTGCCTTAAGATTTTTTTAAAAACATCACTGACATGGCTAAGTACACTTAGGACAAAAGCCATGTAAAGTCTAGCTGCCTTGATAACAGTAGTTAAGGAATAACTATAGTCCCCAGAGACACTGTAAAGAACTATTGTCAGTTGCAATTGAATCAAGAAATTTGGGGGCTATAAACATTCCACAGCCAATTCAGAGAAGATTGCAATTCATGTGAGGTAATGATGACAGTGATATTGATGACAATGACAGGTAACATCAAGTATTCCAAGTATTGTTCTAAGTGTTTTCATTCATTCAACAGATACTCATTCAATACTACTACTTAGGTGTAAGGCACTGTTCTATATTTTGAGGATTCACTGTGAAAGAAAAACAAAAGCTTTCATCCTAAGGGAAAGGCAGATAACCTGCATACTGGTAGATATACAACTTGTCAAATTGTCTAAAGTGCTATGAACAAAAGGAAAAGAAAGGAAACTAATGTGTCAAGTGGAATTTTTGTTGTTTGTTTTTATTTTATTTGTTCATTAGATAGCTTCAGGAAAGAAGTTAACAATTGACAGATACCCTAAGAATCCTAAATTTGGTTTGGTGCTCTATTTTTGTTTTTGTGGTTTTTACGAAAATTACTCAATTTATTTAAAATAAAAGATAAAAGCAAAAATAATTCACCTTTCTGTTTTCTGTATCTGTGCAGTGAACATAGGGTAGTACATATCTTTTCAAATTAGTACCCAGAAGTGGAATTGCTACATTATGTGGTAGTTCTATATTTGGTTTTTTGAGGACCGTCCATACTTTTTTTCCATAAGAACTGCACTAATTACTTTCCCCAACAGTGCAGAAGGGATCCCTTTTTCCACATTCTCACCATTACTTGTTATTTCACGTACCTGTTGGCCATCTGTATGTCTTCTTTGGGAGAATCTTTACTTAAATCCTCTGCTCCTTTATCTTTGGTTTTTTTTGGTTTTTTGCTACGAAGTTGTATGAGTTCTTTATATAGTTTGCATACCAGCCCTTTACAACATATATAACTTGCAGTTATTTTCTTCCATTCACTAGTTTGCTTTTTTCATTTTATTATCAGTTTCCTTTGCTGTGAAAAAGCTTTTATAAAAAATATATTTATTTTGAATTGGAGGATAATTGCTTTACAAGGTAGTGTTTTCTGCCATATCAATCAGCCATAGGTATACCTATGTTTCCTCCCTCTTGAACCTCCCACCCCATGTGAAGAAGCTTTTTAGTTTGATGTAGTCCCGCTTGTTTAATTTTACTTTTGTTATTTTTGGTATCAAATTTAGAAAATCATCACCAAGACCTGCATGAAGGAGGTTACTGCCACCTACGTTTTTTTCTAGGAGCTTTATGGTTTCACATCTTACATTCACATCTTTTAATCCATTGCAAGGTGTTTTGTTTTGTTTTTAATGGTAAAAGTTAGTGTTCCAATTTCTTTCATCATTTTGCATGTGCTTGTCCACTTTTTCCAACTCTGTTTATTGAAGAGACTTCCCTTTTCTCTTTGTATTTTGGCTACTTTGTTATAAATGAATTGACCATGTACACAGGAGTTTTATTTCTTGGCTTTTTATTATATCCCACTGATCCATTTGTCTGCTTTTTTAATACCAATACCATACTGTTTTAATTGTTGCAGCTTTGTTCTTCAAGGTTGCTTTGGGTATACAGGGTCTTTTCCGATTCTGTAGAAATTTTAGGATTATTTTTTCTATTTTGTGAAAAATAGGATTGGAATTCTGATAGGAATTGAATGTGTATATTGCTTTAGGTAATGTGTACATTTTTAACAGTGTTAATTCTTACAACCCAGAAGCACAGAATATGTTACATTTGTGTGTTTTTTCAGTTTCTTTTGTTTATGTTTTGTAGTTTACAGTATAGATTTTACACTTCCTTAAATTTATTCTTAGGTATTGTGTTCTTTTTGATTCAGTTGTAAATAAGATTGTTTTTCTTATAGTTCATTATTAGTGTAAAGGAACACAACAGATTTTTGTGTCTTGATCTTGTATCTTCCAGCTTTACTGAATTCATTTATTAGTCCTAACAATTTTCTGATGGAGACCCTAGGTAAGAATTATATAATACCATGTCATGTGCAAGTTGTCATAGTTTTACTTCCTCTTTTCCAATTTGGATGCCTTTTCTTTTTCTTGCCTAATTGCTCTAGCTAGGACCTTTAATACTATGTTGAGTAAAAGTGGCATGCATTGGCATCTTTGTCTTATTCCTAATCTTTGAAGAAAAGCTTTCACAGATTTTATCCCTTGAGTATTATGTTGGCTATCAACTTATCACATATGGTGTTTATTGTGTTGACATATATTCTCTTTATACCTGCTTAGTTGAGCGTTTTTAATCATAAATGTATGTTTAATTTCATCAAATGCTTTTATTGCATCTTGAGATAATCATATAGTTTCTGTCCTTAATTTTTAACATGGTATGTCACATTGGCAGATTTGTAGATATTTAATCATCTTTGCATCCCTTGAGTAAATTCCACTTGATAGTGAGGTATGATCCTTTTAATGTATTAATGAATTTAGTTTGTTAATATTTTGTTGAGGATTTTTACATCTGTGGTCATTGGGGTTATTGGTGTGTAACTGTGTGTGTGTGTGTGTGTGTGTGTGTGTGTGAAGGAGATCCATGTCTGTTTTCAGTATCAAGGTAATGCTGGCCCTCTATAATGAGTTTGGAAGAGTTCTCCTCTGTTCTGTTTTATGGAAGAGTTTGAGAAGGATTACTATTAATTTCCTTTAAATGCTTGGTAGAATTCACCAGAGAACCCCTCTGGTCCTGGATTTTAGTTTGAGGGGGCGATTTTTTAAAGGAAGTGACTATAGCAGAAGAATTAAATCTAAGGAGGGTGAGAGAAAAGAGAAAATCCAGGAATTTAGAGTATTATGACATATCATACAAGGCATTTATAAAACTCTTAATGGTAAACTTTCTACTTTACATTTCCACTTCTTAAAACTTTTAAAATATATTATCTCATAAACTTTGGGGTTTTTTTTTTTTTTTTCTTCTTTTTAAAATCTTATACTTCTTATGTACCTATTTCAGTTAATAGAAGACATTTTTATTTAGCTTTTTTCAGTTTTTTTCTGTAAAGAATCCTTTGGCTCAGATTAGATTAACTCTTCACATTTCTTAGAGTTTTAATATTATCAGACACAGAAATAAATAGTTTAATGTTTAGATTACCTGGAGTAAATCAATGAGAGATTGGAAATATTCATTATTATGAGCAATTGTGCTTGCTTTTTATCTTGCTAAAAATTAAACTTAACATGGTTTTTAATAGATGTATGGCTTAATAGTTACATTTTTTAAAGCAGCAAGAAAAATGATGTATTAAAAGCAAAGTAAATGAGAATAGCCTAATGTTCCCCTGTGTTCATGCTGTGCAGCATTATCTTAACACTTTGCAGGCCTTTGATGTTTGAAAGTAAAGTGCTCCTTCTATAAAGTTGCAAGTGAAAGTTGCTCAGTTATATCTGACTCTTTTTGATCCCACGGACTATAGCTTGCCAGGCTCTTCTGTCCATGGAATTCTCCAGGTCAGAATACTGGAGTGGGTAGCTGTTCCCTTCTCCAGGGGCTCTTCCCAACCCGGGTTTCCTGCATTGAAGGTGAATTCTTTACCAACTGAGCCACCAGGGAAGCCCTCGTATACCTCTCCTTATGTAGCTTTTCTCACTCTCCCTAGGCAATAGCTCCCTAAATTTGTAGTTTCTTGTTCTCGTATGTGCTACTATATTGTTATTTTGCATATAGGCATCCATAAACCATATGTGGTTTTGTTCTGTATGTTTTAAACTTGATATTCTGTATATATAATCTGCTTTTTTAAAACTTTATTAAATGAATGTGATTTGGTTTTGTGAAATGAGTGTAGTATGCTTTTTTCATTTTAATTTTTTTGTGGTTTAGTAGTTTTAGTTCATTTATTTTAACTTATGTATAGTATTCAGTTATATTTTTGTCAAATATATTATCCATACTTCTATTAATAACTTTTAGGTTGTTTCTTTTCTTGTTGTTGTTAAAAACAATAGTTTTTGTTTTTAACCATGCAAAATGTGGGAATCTTAGTTCCCCCAGGGATCTAACCCACTCACCCTGCATTGGAAGCACGGGGTCTTAACCACTCGACTGTCAGGGAAGTTAGAAACAGTGCTGTAGTCATGTTTTTGTACATATGTCCATGGTGTACAGTGACACCTTTTTGAAGGTGTATTTTTGGAACTAGAAATACTGCATTTAGGGCACACTTACTTACTTTATTAGGTATTGCCCAGTTGCTCTCCAGGACCATTGTCTCCATGTATTTTCTCATCAGCTTTATGTTTTTTTCACGTCTTCATCAATATTTAGTATGTGTCTTTGTAATTGCAGCTAATGGTATAAAGTAGTATCTCACTGTTGTTTTCATTTGTTCTTTGATAACCCACATCTTCTCATATATCTGTTGACCGTTTAGACTTTTTCTTTTTTCAGTCACTTGTTCAGTATGTGCGCTGTTTCCCACCTCATGGCTCAGATGGTAAAGAACCTGCCTGCAGTGCGGGAAACCCAAGTTTAATCTCTGGGTTGCGAAGATCTCCTGGAGAAGGGAATGGCTACCTACTCCAGTATTGTTTCCTGGAGAATTCCATGGATGGAGGAGCCTGGCAGGCTACAGTCCATGGGGTCGCAAAGAGTTGGACATGACTTCAAAGTCTGTTTTTCAATAGAAGCTTGTTTCTTTTAAAAGACTGCTTTGTAGGATTTCTTTGTATTTCTAGATACTAATCCTTTAATGGTTTTATATTACATATGTCATCTTCAGCAGCTCATTTTTTCACATTTTTTCAATTCATAATGAGTAAAAATGTTATAGTTTAGAGCAGTCAAGCATTTTGAAGTTAATGCAATTTATATTTAGGGTTCCTGTCGCCTTACTTCTTGTTCACCTGTCCCAGAAGCCATTTAAATCATGAACAAGTTTACTACCCTTTTACTTGTTAGAAGCATTGTAATTGAAAATCTCTGCTCTAGTGTTTTACTAATAAGTGATATTAGCTCTGAATTTTGCATAGATACCATTTATTAGTTAATGGATTTCTTGTTTTATATATTGCTTAAAGAATGTTTTTTCTTGTTCATAAATGATTATTAAATTTCATCAGATTCTATTTCTGCATCTCATGAGATACTTATATTTTTTTCCTCTTATAATATATCCTTTTTTACCCTATAATATGTTAATATGGTGAATTACATTCATAAAACAGTCTTGGAAGAAGCCTAGTTTGAACGTTTCTAGATTAACAGAGAAGTTTGTGTTTTTTTTTTTAATCTGACTTATATTGTTGCTAGCTCAGGAAATACAAACCTATTCTTAAAATTATGAAATATACTATGAAAATCATATATAAAATGTGTTGACATAAAATTTTATTTGTGTGAATTTACATAAGAAAATGACTTACTCTTTAAGCTGCCATTCAAGTGAAAAAGTGGAACATTATCAGTATTCATCCGTGTTCCCCTTCCCAGTTATCTTTCCTCCTCACCTATCCCAAAACATTTAACTAGTGAGATGACTTTTATCATTCCTTTGCTTTTATTTATAGTTTCATAACCAAAGTATGTATCCATAAACAGTTACTGTTTACTTTCAAAAACTGTGTAACAAAAACAGACTTAACTCTGTATGTATGGAGAATGTGTTATTGCCACTGTTTGATGAAGGCTTCCAGTAGAAAATATTAGAACAGTTTCTAGGTCACTGTGAGGCTTCAGAGTTTCTTCAGGGGAAGGTCATAAAGACTCACTCATAAAGTGAGTAGTGATGAGTCATGATGAATCCTCTTTACTGCCATTAGGCATGTAGCAGACCTTTATTATACACTAGTTACAAGGTGCCTCACTAGAGTATAGTCAGAGAGAATGGGCACTGTCTTCCTTCAAAATTCTGAATTCACTGTGGTTTACCTCTAATTCTCAGGAGTAAGTTGAAACATGAAATACATGTTCTCAGTTAATGTATATGAATCACAGAAGAAAACACGAGCTTCATTATCACATGGTCAAAGCCAGCCAGTTATATATATAGACTTCAACTTGGGTTCAGTCCTCAAGCTACAAAAGAAGTTACAGAAGCAAAGAGCTTATTGATAATAGATCTCAGTATACCTATTTTTTGAATCACAGTGTCACATTATAGATTGGTTACCATTTAGGTCTGTTGTGTGTGTGTGCTCAGTCGCATCTGACTCTTGGCGACCACATGGACTATAGCTTTGGAAGAAAAGTTATGACCAACCTAGACAGCATATTAAAAAGCAGAGACATTATTTTGCCAACAAAGATCCATCTAGTCAAGGCTGTGGTTTTTCCAGTAGTCATGTATGAATGTGAGAGTTGGACTATGAAGAAAGCTGAGCACCGAAGAATTGATGCTTTTGAACTGTGATGTTGGAAAAGAGTCTTGAGAGTCCCTTGGACTGCAAGGAGATCCAACCAGTCCATCCTAAAGGAAATCAGTCTTGAATATTCATTGCAAGGACTGATGTTGAAGCTGAAACTCCAATACTTTGGCCACCTGATGTGAAGAACTGACTCATTGGAAAAGACCCTGATGCTGGGAAAGATTAAAGCAGGAAGAGAAGGGACGACAGAGGATGAGACGGTTGGATGGCACCACCAATTCACTGGACATGAATTTGGGTAAACTCCGGGAGTTGCTGATGGACAGGGAGGCCTGGTGTGCTGCAGTCCATAGGGTCGCAAAGAGTCAAACACGACTGAGCAACTGAACTAAACTGGACTATAGCCTGCCATGCTCCTGTGTCCATGGAATTTTCCAGGCAAGAATACTGGAGTGGGTTGCATTTCCCACTCCAGGGACTCTTCCCAACCCAAGGATCAAACGCGGCTCTCTTGGGTCTCTTGCATTGGCAGACTGATTCTTTACCACTAGCACCACCTGGGAAGCCAGGTCTGTTACACAGCTGTAACCTTGGACTCTATACCTTTACTATATTTATAGAGGGCACTTTCTTCCCTGTTACGTGTTGGCTCATTTCTTTCTTTTATCCTTGTCTTTCTTCACTCTGTCAATCACGTCATCATGGTACCTTTTGGTGGAGTACATCATGAATACCTCCTTGAGATAGAGTGCTTGAAAGATATGTTTCTTTGGTTCCTTGGTAATAGTTTAGACATTTAATTCTAGCTTAGAGATTTTTATTTCACTATTTTGAAAATGCAGCATTACATTTAAAAGCTTTCAAGGTAGTTGTTGAGAAGCCTTGAGGACCAACTGTTTCCTGGATCCGTTATATGTCACCATTTTTTTTCCTGGAACCTTGTAGAATCTTCACCTTATCCCCAAAGTTTCTGAAATTTTATTGTGATGTTTCTGTATATGCGTCTGTTTTCATCCTTTGGGTTTAAGGCCCTTTTAATATGACAGTTTACTTCCTCAGCCCAAAGATTTTCTTAGTTTTATTTATTTTTGTTTTTCCCCCTTTGATTAAAACTTTCCCTCCATTTTTTCTGTTCTCTCCTAAAATGGATGCTGGTTCTTCATTTTTCTTCTGATTCTCTAATTTTCTGTCCTGTTTTCTATTTCTCTGTGTATTTTTGTTCTATTATCAGTTTCTAATTTTCTAGAAAGTAAATTGCCTCAACTTTGCTTTTAAGGTTTTTACTATTTTTTTTTAATAGCATCTTGTTTGGGTTCCATGGATGAAATATCTTATTCTGAGAATGTAAATTTTGGTCATTAATGTTTTGTTAGCTCTTCATAGTCTCTTTTTCCTACAGATAACTCTTTTCTATTTGTCTATTTATTTATAGAGTCTATTTTTTAAGTTAGAGGCTTTCTACAGATACCAAGTAATTGCTGGCTGACTGCTCATGGTAGAGGAGTAAATTATTGTCAGGTGTTGACTGGAAGTTCCAAGGGCATGGATGGGATTTGTCTGTTTTGAACTTTGCTGAATGATGATCTGGAAAAGTAATCGTGGGTCAGATGCAGTAGTAGGATTTTGACTTGTCACTTCTCAAATTGGTTACTTTCCCCAGGAAAGACATGAGTCTCCTACCTGTCAGGTAACTGTCTATAATGATTCTGGGTACCAAACAGGGAAGAGGCTGAAGTCTCTGCCTTTAAATTATTAGTGTGTGTGTATATGTATATACATACATATATTGAATATACATACTCACATACATATATGTGTAGTCACTTAATTTTTCTATTTTCATTTGTTTATGATGATGAAACCTTCTTCGCGTTTTACTCCTAACCTTCTGAAGTATTTCATTCTAAAGAATTTCTCTGATTTATTTTTTAGTAGAATTTCAGGATGGACTAAAATGCTTGTATATACTTTGCCAACTAAACCCAAGAAACCTTAACCTGCTTTCTAATGGTCCTACTTACTTTTACATGTATGTTATTTATGATGCAACATTGAAATATCCTGAAATATGTGATATCTAGGTGTTCCATGCATGCTTATTTAAGTAAATCATTGAGTAAAAAGTATTAACTATTTTTGTGAATGTCAACATTCATGTGTCTTTTTTGAAGTAAAGGAACTAGGTGAAAAGAAAGGAGATATAAGGAAAATTCAAGTGAATTTGCCAAATTATTTACTGTGGTGGCAACCACTATAAAATACTGAAATAAAGAAATTTTGTATGTAATACCTTCTTTTCAGATATAAGCACTAAGAAGCATCAGGGAAATCTATTTTAATCAAATTGCTTATACTGGTATAAGGTTTGAATTAAAGTATAGAAGTATGCCTTTGAGAAAGACTTTATAAGTTTAGTTAACTCAGGGATATGTAAGACAAAAAGAAGAAAAAGAAAATGACTGACCAGACTGAACTAGGAGTCTGAAAAAATATGTTGGAAAGTAGCTGTGTTTCTTATGGTAGTAAAACCACCCCCACAATTTACCTGTTTACTGTGGCGTTTACTTGACTGTTTGGAAAACAAAAAAGTCTTTCTTTGATCTTGATGATAAATCTGGTGTTACTATTAGGTTATAGATGGTTAAAATTCTTCTACAGCTCAATGGTGGTGCTACTTGAAGTCATGGCATTTGAATACATACTTTCTAAATATTTTGAACTCTGATGACTTAGAAAAATCACAGAGTAAGTAAGTCAGGGTATACTTTTTAAAAGAATATTCTAGTTTCCTCTTACATACTGCTAGTCCTTTCAAAGTTTGGGGATTTAAAATGCAGAAAAAAATCCAAAAAAATATTCTGAAAGTCAAGGCAGAAATTCATCATTAATGCGTTAGTGTATTTTTTTTTAGTATGTATTTTACTATTTACTGTTAAGAGACATCTAACAGTTTTTATTTACAACTCTATTGTTATTATCTCTTGATTTAAACTTATAGCAAATGTTAAGTATCCATCACCTGAAAACGTGTTGCTTTGCATATCAAAATTCAACCACTCAGACAGCCTTAGTCTAGTTTCAGAAAAATAAAGGCCAATAAGCAAATTATTATCTGACCAAGTCCTTTTTTCTTTGAACCACATAACTTTTTACCCCTAAAGCCCTATTTGAGTGGAGGCAAGAAGTGTTTAGTGTGAATTTTACTCAGGATATGATGACTCAATCTGAGATTTTGCTCAGAAGACAAACTTGTGTGGTGGTAACATGCTTTGCTCACTTTTTTCTTTTTCAATATAGTTTCCCTGCAGTTTCTCTAGAACTTTTTTTGTGAAGTATGTTAAATGATGAAACACCTGCTGTATTAGTTTGCTACAGCTGCCATAACAAACTACCAGAGACTGAGTGACTTAAGCAATAGAAATTAATTTTCTCATGGTTCTGGAGGCTAGAAATCAAAGATAAGGTGTCACCAGAGTTGGTTTCTTCTGAGGCCTATGAGAGAAGTACCTGTCCTCAGTCTCCTTGCCTTATAGATAGCTGCCTTCTTCTGTGTCTTTATATTATCTCTCCTCTTCATTCATGTTCTCTTAACGATCACCAGTCATACTAGATCATGTCCCACCCTAATGACTTCATTTTTAATTTGATTACCTCTGTAAAAATCCTTTCTCCAAATATGGTCTCATTCAGAAGTACTGGAAATTAGGACTTAACATTTTAGATGGGCTACAGTTCAGCCCACACACATGCTATTACAGAAATTTGTCTTTTTTAAAGTAGAGGATTTATCTGCCCAAGATATGAAATCACTTATTAAAATGTGTACTTATAAACAATGAGAGCTTTGTTTCCCTATTATCAGAAACATAACTTTGAAAAGGAAGCAGTAGTGAAATCTCAGCACTAGTTCTGGAAGAGCTAACTAATCATCCAGTTAGAGGCAGATTGAGGTTCACACTTACAAACCCAAACCATAAAATAGATTTCACTTTTAGTCCAGTTCAGTCGCTCAGTCGTGTCCGACTCTTTGCAACCCCATGAATCGCAGCACGCCAGGCCTCCCTGTCCATCACCAACTCCCGGAGTTCACCCAAACGCACGTCCATCAAGTCGGTGATGCCATCCAGCCATCTCATCCTCTGTCGTCCCCTTCTCCTCCTGCCCCCAATCCCTCCCAGCATCAGGGTCTTTTCGAATGAGTCAACTCTTCGCATGAGGTGGCCAAAGTATTGGAGTTTCAGCTTTAGCATCAGTCCTTCCGAAGAACACCCAGGACTGATCTCCTTCAGAATGGACTGGTTGGATCTCCTTGCATTCAGTCCAAGGGACTCTCAAGAGTCTTCTCCAACACCACAGTTCAAAAGCGTCAATTCTTCTGCGCTCAAATTTCACTTTACAAATGCTTAAATAGATGATGTTTATACTTAGTGTGCCCAGTCATGTTTGACTCTTTGCAACCCCATGGATTGTAGCCCATCAGGCTCCTTGGTCCATGGAATTCTCCAGGCAGGAATACTGGAGTGGGTTGCCATTTCCTACTCCAGGGGATCTTCTTGACCCAGGTATTAAACCTGCATCTCTTGTGTCTCCTGCATTGACAGACAGGTATTTTTACCACTGCATCACCTCTGCTTAACTTTACCTGGATCCCTTTGTCTGTAGGTAACCCTAGTCATTCTTAGTTAGGTGTGCTAAGTAGCTAATGTTAATTTATTAATTGGAGTATAGCAAAAGCTATACTTAATGTGTTTGAATCTTAGCTTTGGCTATAGTTTAACTTTTTAAAACATTTCTGTTTTTTGCCTGTTTTAAGTGAATAGCTGCTGCTGCTGCTGCTAAGTCGCTTCAGTCATGTCTGACTCTGTGTGAACCCATAGATGGCAGCCCACCAGGCTCCCCCGTCCCTAGGATTCTCCAGGCAAGAACACTGGAGTGGGTTGCCATTTCCTTCTCCAATGCATGAAAATGAAAAGTGAAAGTGAAGTCACTCAGTCGTGTCCGACTCTTAGCGACCCCATGGACTGCAGCCTACCAGGCTCCTGGGCAAGAGTACTGGAGTGGGGTGCCATTGCCTTCTCCATAGGTCAATATAAAAATGTTTTAAAAGGGGACTTCCCTGGTGGTCCAGTGATTAAGATACTGTGCCTCCAAGTGTAGGGAATAGGGTTCCATCCCTGGTCTGGGAATTAAGATGCCATGTGCCCTGTGTTGCAACCAAAAGGTAAATTTTTTTTAAGTCTTAAAAGACATCAATTTGAAAATAAAATGTTATTTCTATTTACCTATTATATATATTTCACAATGGAGTACACTGTCAAGTCTGTTTGAAGAGCCTCTGCCAATCAACCTTTTATACAGATGAAAAGTGAATAAAAGAACTGATGTCTGTGATCTGAGTTTTTCTAATTTAACCCAGTCTAGGGCTCAGTGTTTTTACTATACAGACTTTATCATAGTTGGTATTCTTATGGCAGATGCTACCAATAATAAATGTTGCTTTTGCAGTGTAGACAAAACAATCTTAGAATTATTCCTGCCAACCTAAAAAGAGTTTACTTGTTAACATGGATGTTCGCGTAAAGCATGATACTTTTATTTATACTTGAGTACTTTTCCATTTTGAAGTTTAACAGGCAGCTGGGTGGTTGTTTTTGTGTTTTAAATTCCTGGCTCTGAATCCTAAGTCCTCATTCCCTCAGAGGTAGCCCAGCAATCTGGGGATGCCTGTGTCTGAAAAGAGACAGCCTTATGCCCAAACTTCTGTTATGAACTCCTTCGGATATCCAATATGAGTTATTTTGATTGCATTCCTGATAATAACTGAATAGTTCATGGGGTTGCAAAGAGTCGGACACGACTGACTGACTTTCACTTTCATATGAAGGCTATTCTAACAGACGCTGCTAGGAATACAAAGATGAGAAAGGCAAATTTCTTGCTCTGACAAGCACACTGAAAGAAAGTGAAAGTCGCTCAGTCGTGTCCGACTCTTGGTGACCCCATGGACTGTACATGGTTCATGGGATTCTCCAGGCCAGAATACTGGATTGGGTAGCCTTTCCCTTCCCCAGGGGATCTTCCTAACCCTGGGATCGAAACCAGGTCTCCCACATAGCAGGCGGATTCTTTACCAGCTGAGCCAGAAGGGAAACCTGACAAGCACGGTAATTACTATAATTCAAGATAGAGTAAAATTTATGCCATAAGAATGTATTGTTTTATCAGTTATAAGAGAAAGTGGCTTCTCAGAGGTATCCTAGCTCTTCCCTCTGAAAGTGTTTTGTTGATATCAGAAAAAGTCTCAGTAAAAAATCAGAATATTTTATAATATAATCTAATAATAAATAGAACCTTTGTAATTTTTGGCTCAATAAAGTCAGATAACAGGTTCTTGTTGACTGCTTTATTTGGACACAGCACTGTTTTCTACTCTGCTAAATCATGAAGAAAGAGTAAACATGCAGTTATAATATGTTGTGTAGATTGCTTTTCACTTTTTCTCCAGTCTTAGCTGTCTGTGAAGATAACATACAACTTGCTGGCTTTTTAAAAAGGTTCTCCTGCAAGAGAAAGCTATAATGGGACATCATTTTTCAAATACTGAGTTAACAAAGATCAATATTGTTGATAACATTTTTTTTTAAAAGGTTGTGGGGAAGCTGCCAGTCTTTCACTGATAGTATATTTTGGTATAAACTTGATGGCATAGAGTATAAACTTGATGGCATAGAGTTCTAATTATATACTAACTCAGATATTTTTCTTTTAGAAATTTATCCTACAGTCTACATGCATTTTTGGGAAATGACTTTAACTACAAGGCTTATCCTTGTGTGTAATAGCATGGAAACAGCATAAATAGCTATTAAGTCAAGTATGATACATACATCCAGTAGAGTAGGATGTAGCTAACCATTAAAAAGAATGATATCGCTCTGTATATAGAGACAGGGAGTGGATTCATTTCAGAATATAGCAGGGTTTTTTTTTTTTTTTTTTTTAAATGAAGAACAATGTATAGAATTCTGGGGGAAAAATGTGTTTTGTCCATGGCCTATATATTATGTGTACATATATGCATGCTTAAATATACATACATTATCTCTGGAAAAAAATAAGAATTTGTTAAAATTTATTTGGGCTAAGAAATCAGATGTGCTTACAGGGATAAAATGGTAACTAGTATTTCCCTGAATATATTTTAATTTTGTACTTTGTGTTTCTGAGAGACAGTGATTCTCAAGCATTTTCCCTTAGTGCCTTTCCTGTAGTATATACTTCAGTAGGTATTGAGGAAATCTGCTGAGGCCTTTAAATTGAATATAAAGTGTTTATTATAGTTTTCTTAATGATTTTTCTCTTGAGTCTCAACTTTCACTGTGAAAGCAATGATAATTTCTTTTAGATGATCTGCCTTTAAGTTTCAGAGGAGGAAATAGTTACCAAAGATATTTATTCATGTAAAAAAGATGGTGTTATAAAACTATCTTTCTTTGACAGATCCTTTTTTTTTTTAGCTCCTCCAAATGGTAGTATTTCCTGAAGTAGTAAATTTGAAAGATGGGCAAATTTTTTTTTTTATCTAGACACAGATAGCCTTCCTTTCCTTTTGGTACAAATACATGATTGGTAGTTTTATTGTTCTTCTTATAACTATGCTGACTTATTATTTTAGAGGGTAGTTTGTGGCCCTGAAACCAAACATGTAATGCTCTACGTGAGATAGAGTCCCTAACCTTGGCTTCATGAGAACTATAATTAACAGAGCTCTCTGACCAGACTGAATTATGAATTAACATGCTACCTTAGATACTTGGTTGTATGTTATATTCACTGAAGTGTGATAATTGCCTAGTGGAATAGCCATTTAAGTAATACGTTTGTTTTAAATGTATTATACTTCTGCGTTTCTTTAGAAAATGCAGATTATCAGCAATTCTAATTAAATATACCCATTAACTCAGACATTCCACTTCTAAGTATTTAACAGTCCACATGTATTTGTTAGGAATGACTTAAAGGATCATCATTGTTACTGTAAATGAGATAATTTGAAGACTTAATCATCTACTGAAAACAGAAAATTCAAAAAGACTGAGTTCTATGAGAAGGTGTCTCTTTGTTTCTTATAGAGATGACTTTTGCTGACAGTCTTGAAATTTGAAAATAGGACAAGGAGGAATTCCCTGGTTAGAACTCTGCACTTTCACTACCAAGGACCAGGATGTTCAGTTCCTGGTTGGGGAACTCTAAGATCCTGCAAGCTGCACAGTGTGGCCAAAAAAAGAAAAAAGAAAATAGGATAAGGGCATTCATGTAGAGCTTCTTGGAATTCATATGAGTTGATAATTTGTTTTATGATTATGATTTTGCTGAAGGGAAGATTATAAATTAATGTTATTGTACAAAAACTATGGGCAGCAATAATACAGTGGATATTTGTTTATAGGGCATTTGAAACAGGTGAACTTTTTTCTCTTGAAAAATATCCATTGTAAAATGGACTTTCTAATATGCTATAGTAGGAAATCCAGTTTTACTATTTAAATATGTAATAATTCAAATATCATCTTGATTTCTAAATGTTTTCGTAGTACATACTTTCTCGAGTGGTTCTTAGAACTATAAACTTTATAGTGTTTATTCATATGTAAATTATTAATAATTTTAAGACATTACGATAATTCTGTCTTTTAAGTGCTGTGGTAAGTACACTCCAAATATATAAATGTTTGGAAGTAATATGCTTTGGGTTAAAATGTGTTCTCCCAAAAAATATTCTGAAGCCCTGACATCTTGATACCTGTGAATGTGACCTAGTTGAACACAGCATCTTTGTAGACACAATCAAATTAAGATGAGGTTATTAGATAGCAGGCTGTAATCCAGTAAGACTAGTGTTATTATAAGAATAGAGAAAATGGACACAGATTGAGAGATGGTGGAGACTGATTGGAGTGATGCACAAAAATTGCCAGAAAACCAACAGAAGCTAGAAGGAGGCAAGGAAAAACTCAGAGTTTTCAGAGATAATATGGCCCATAAACAACTTCTTTTCAGACTTCTCATTTCCAGAACTATGAAACAGCAAATTTCTATTGCTTAAAGCCACTTCATTACAGCAGCTGTAGGGAAATGGATAAAACACAAATTAATTTTTTTTTTTAGTTTATGTTTTTGTAATTTATATCACATATTCTAGTTAGTCTTATTTTTAACCTTTTCTCACCTTTTCCTATTTCCATTTTTCCTTTGTCTATTTCTTCCTACAATCTCATTCTTTTCTCTAGCTGAGGCTGTAGAAGTCCTTCCATCTACACTTACCTGTCAAGTGTATAAAATGAACCCTTAATTCTTCAGAATGTCTAGTCTGTAATATGTGGGCATGATGAAACACTGAATCATGCACCAAAGATATAGCTGAACTTGTCATCATGATTCCTAATGGTCCTTGGGGGCTGAGGGAAACAGCTGTAGTTTTAGAGAAATATAATGGACTTTAAAAAGTCATCTTGTCCATGATGGGAGGTTAAAGAGGGAGGGAGTATATGTATACATATGATTCACATTGCTGTACTCCAGAAACCAACACAACATTGAAAAGCAGTTATCCTTCAATTAAAAATAAATTTTAAAAAAATCATCTTGTCTAACCTTTCCGTTTTGCAGATAGAAAATTTTAACTGTCTCAATCTCTTCCCTTTTTTTAATGACTTTATTTATTTTTTATTTAATATTTGGTAATTAATCTTTGGCTGCACTGGGTCTTCGTTTTGCTGTGCACGGGGTCTGCACAGGCTTTCTCTAGTTACAGTGAGGGCTGCTGTTCATTGCGGTGTGTGGGCTTCTCGTTGCAGAGCTCTAGCTTAGTAGTTGTGGCTCACAGGCTCTAGAGGGCTTGTGCTCTGTAGTTGTGACACACGAATTAGTTGCCCCATGGCATGTAGAATCTTCCCAGACCAAGGATAGAACCCCGTGTCCCCTGTATTGGCAGGCAGATTCTTAACCACTGTACCACCAGGGACATCCAAAAGTCAACTTTTTTTTCTTTGGTGCAGGAGCTTAGTTGCTCTGAGGCATGTCAAATCTTCCTGAATCAAGACTCTTGAATCTGTATCTCCTGCATTGCCAGGCTGATTCTTTACCACTGAGTTACCAGGGAAGCCCAAGCTTTTTTTTTTTTTTTTCCTTTTTTTAATTTCGAAGCATTTTTGTTTGTTTTTAAATTTTTTAGCCACACTGTACAGCACATGGAATCTTAGTTCCCCAACCAGGGGTTGAACCCATAACCCCTGCGTTGGGAGTGCAGAGTCTTACCACTGAACCACTGGGGAAGTCCCTCATCTCTTCCTTTTAGAATGCTCTCATTCTCTGAAACAATCTGGTTGAGTTTTCATATCCATCTTTGCAGTGGGCTTTGGAAAATCAAAATATGAATGAAGAAACAGGTGTCTTAAAAGTTGACATTATTTTTTGTATGTTAAAGTGTACTTTTTTCACATAATATATACTTTTTTTTTTTCAAAATTACTAATATGGCTTTAACTTTTCTGAGCGGATAACTTCGTGCCATATTCATAGCTAAAGTTCTAGTTCTAATCAACCAAACTGTTTTTCCCATTACATTCAGGAATGACTTAAAAACACAGTGCTACTTAAGTTTTTGTATCAGAGGCGATCTTTCAGAAATGAGACAGTTGGGTAAGCTTCATTCAGGTTTGAGTTACAGTGCTATTGGCTTTGATTTCAATGTTAAAGAATCAACAGTATACTTAGATAAAATGTCTTAAAGCAGAAGCACACATCAGAGGTTATATATTGATAGGTTGATGAAAATGTTGTTACCTGAGGATCCAGGAATCTACCTCTCTATTTCCATTAGGGGTTCTGACTCAGTATTTGGTCATTTGTAGAGACTGTATAGAACATAACTACTGAAAATAACAACTCTATTTACAACTGTATTATTTGACTGAAATATTTAAAATTTGTCCTCTGACATATTGGAAGTAAATTGTAGGTATTTTTGCATGTAAAGAAGCTCTTGCTTGTGAAATTTTCAAAATTAAGTTTATGATTTATGACAGCTACCTCTTTCTTGATCAGAAGGCCAACTAGTGAACCTATATGGAATCCAAGCAAGAAAGGAACCCATGAGGAAAGAACTCATGAGCTTGAAGCACTTAAATTCTTATTCACATTTTCAATTTATAATATTTATAGCTTCTCTCAGAATTTTTCTAAATACTACACTTTTGAAAGATTTCTTCCTCTTCAAGGGAGAATCCCTAAAGTGAATTTCCCCTTTCAACTTGGTGACCTCAAGATGGTTTGTTACAGTGTCTTATATAGTAACTGCATACTGGCTTTACCAGTTTAGTTCTGCATTTTCAATAGCACCTTTTAAAAATGATTTTCTAAGATCTGCTGGAAAGTGTTTTCCCTAACAACTGTCGATTTTTAAATGTTCTTTACAAATATTTCATGATGGTATTTGTTGCACAAATTCTTTGTTAGATACTGTGGAAAATACAGAGATGAATATGAAGAGATCTTTGACCTAGAGCTCAAAGTTTTGTGGAGATAAATACATGCATAAATACATTATCGATTAGGGACTTTCCTGGCAGTCCCTTGGTTAAGATTCTGTGCTTCTGGTGTAAGGGACACGGGTTCGATCCCTGGTCAGAGAACAAAGATCCCACATACCAGGCAGTGCAGCCAGTAAATAAATAAGCAATTAAAGCTATTTTGTTGTGTTACAGTAGAAGTCTAAATAAACATCAATGATTATGAGGTAGGAAGACATTAATTTTGACTGGCAGTATCTGAAAGGTCATAGAAAAATCTATGTTTGAACTATGCCTGGAAAGGATTGAGTGAATTTTAATGTGGATATGGGGAAATATCTTAAGCCAACAGAGGCAAATAAATGAGAAAGAACAGAGGCTGTTTCAGGATATAAGATATGCATAATTAGGGAAAGGCACTAGTGGAAAATGAGGCAAAAAAAAAATCTGAATGAAGAAGAAGATTGGACACCTTTCTGTAATACAAAGTGATTTGAATAAGGGAATGATTCAGTCAAATTTGTTGTAGGATCATTTGCAAGAGATTATGTTGGATTGTAAAACTGGGATGACTTGAAAATTTTATACTGAGGCCCTATTTTAATGACAGGGAGTGCATTGATATTGTAAAGTGTTTTCCAAAAGCAAGACAAAAATATGTTAACTATTGTCATCTGTGTTATAGCACCCAAGAGAGTGGTAACAGTGGCCATCAGTGATAACAAAACAAGAGAGATCTTCACTTTAGAATATGGCTAGAAAAGTAATGATTATTGTTTTTCCACCCCACTAAACTGAAAATTCTGTGAGAGCAGATGTTTGATTCTACACAGTGCTTATTCTCCAGGTACTTGTTGGTTGATTTGATGGCTAGGTGGATGAATATAATAGAGTGGCCAAGTTTTATTTTAGTTAAGGTTTGATGGCAAGGAGAGCATTTCAGTAAAAGGTCAAGAGTGTCCTTCTTTGGGGTTGGTTCTGAAATAACAATAGCTGAATTGATTATTCTTGTTAGGAGGATTGGACTGTGTAATCATACTAGAAAAAATAGTTGGCTAGCTTGGAGGTGGGTTATGGCCCACCTCCAATTAAAGATTAAGAATAGTAAGTTAAGACATTAAGAATAGTAGGTGGTCTTATATCATGTTAATAATGATGGGCTATGAAGTGGATTTGGCATTAGAATGTTTGTAGAATATTAGTATGATCTAATGACATTTGTCCTGTCTTAATTACTCCCCATAGACTTAAATAGATCCTAGTGGTCATTTAGTCTGTGGGAATGACCACTGGAATGCCTTTAAAACAATTTTTTTTTTTTTTAAAAAAAACAAGCTTGTGGGAATGGAATTAAAATATAGAATGGAAATATAAATATTTTATGTCTGTATATATCTCTCTTCTATCCCACTCTCCCTCCCCCACAAAAATAGAAAAAAGAAACCGAAATGTTAGGTTAAAAGATTATCTTTGTAATAGAGAAAAGGGTAGCAAAAGTACTGTACTGATGAGGTTTTTCTTACTGAGTAACATAGAGCATTTGCAAGTGGTCCCACAGGTTAATAACTAACAATGTAGGATTCTTTCTCAACATCAGTTATCTCCCCTCAAAAAGAAAACTTCGCATTGATTCTCTTACCTCGTCAAAACTATTTTCATGAGTTCATTAATTAAATTCCCTTAACCGACCTCATTTATTCATTTTTGTCTTTTTATTGCAAAATGAATTTCAATATAAATAATTTTCTACTAAGCAAAATTGCCAGCATTTTGTAACATTGCATATGTTAATCTTTTTCCATAAGTATCTCTGAGGAATCATAAACATTAGAGATGGACAGATTCTACTGGTCTTGCCCTATAGTATTACCCCAGGAGCTTTTTCTCAACCCACTTTACATATTTTCCAGTGTTTTTAGCAATTTCAGAAAAACTTTGTATTTCCAAGTTCCCCAGGAGACAAATTTGTGCCTTTAGACCTTTCTTTAAGGATATTTTCCTATTTAGGGCCTAGAAGTTGCTTTCACTGTTTTCTAGAACATTCATGTGTAATTTATGTATTTTCAAAGTGTTATCCTGTTTATCATCTCTTTATTTGAAAAAGTCTCCATTGTACATATTGGAGCTTTTTTTCAGGGAGGGTGGGTAATCTTTCCTTTTAGGTATTTATCTGTGATTTAAATAATTTATTAAATTCTTTACATTTTGTAAGTAAAAGTCATCTTAGAATTTTTGTTCTGTAATCAGGTTTTTGAATAATGAATTAATTTTCTAAAAATGACATAATCTTAAAATATCTGTGATATCTGCATTTATATACATACATAAAATACCTTGTAATAAATACAATTGTAGTGAAAATGTATTTTTTAAAAAGAGTCCACCAGTAACCCACTAACTTTAATATTGACTGCCATAATACTCAGAAAGGAATTTATGCAGTCCCTTGGAGCTTAATTGCAATGGGATTTAACTTAAAATATATACAAATAAACTATAAATATGTAAATACCATCCATCAAATAGTACTAGTCACTTCATGAAAACAAGTCACTGCTCATTGTCTTAATTTATAAGACTGCAGATTACTGCTGCAATTGCAAAAAAGAGAAAAGAAATATTCCCAGTGCTTTTTACTATCAATCAGTCATTTGTGGGGGGCTTCCCAGGTGGCTCAGAGGTAAAGAATCCACCTTCCAATGCGGAAGACTCAGGTTTGATCCCTGTAAAAGGGAATCACAAAGCACTCCAGTACTCTTGCCTGGAAAATCCCATTTACAGAGGAACCTGGTGGGTTATACTCCATGCGATCACAGAGTCAGATAGGACTAAGCGATTGAGCATACATACATGGATACACACACACATTTTTTCTAGTTTAATTAATATTTCCAGTCATGTATTTACATTCATGCTTTTTTTTTTACTTCAGATCTTAAATCATTTTTATCATGTGCCTAGCAAAATGAATAATTGTAAATTAAATTACCAGTTTTCCAAGACAGAAAAATTTCAGTTTCTCTTAGAAAATTCTTACAGGAATAAATCATAGGAAAACCTTTTTCTAATACTACCAAAAAATTTGGGCTTCAGTTTCCTGAGAAGTACAGTGATTTAAACTTCACTAGTTCTGAATTTTTGATAAGTGAGCTGAAGTTTACTGGTGCTGTATGAGAAATTACCCTGATAAAGTTGTACTTTCTTTTGTGCTAATTGGAAGACTAAAGTTTCCCAGAGTCTGTGCAATAGAAAGACCAACAGATTATATTAAATACAGAGATAACAAAGGCATTAAATCAATTTAAATATACATAGCAAAAATAAGGAGATTAAAAGAATGAGCAGACCATAGACTAGGAGAAAGGTATTTGCAAAAGACATGTCTGACAAAAGACTGTGCTGTTGAACCCAAGTTCATATGTCCTACGCACAGTGAGGCCAAACAAACCAAAATGTCAGAGTTTGGAGCAGAGGAAGATTTATTGCAGGGCAAAACAAGGAGAACAGGCTGTTCATGCTCAGAAGGACCAGATGAACTCTCCTGTGGCTTTCATGGAAGAGTTTTTAAAGACAGCATTTGGGCTGAGGGCTCAGGGTGCATGACTTTTTGATTGATTGCTAGTAAGGTAACAGGGTGGTGTTTCAGGGATCTTAGTCATCAGCCTTCTTGTTGTAACCAGTCTGGGGTCTACATGATTGCTGTCAACTTGTAGTCACATCCTCCACCTGGGCAGGGATCTTATATCCTACAGAACTACTTAAAGATATGCATCAGATGGTTAGGTATATCCCTTGAGGAGGAACTGGGACTCTGTTTTGTTGCTGAACCATTGTTTCTTAAATGCTTTTTTTGTTTGTTTCTGCATTCTCTCACTTCCCTAATTATTAACTGCTTTAATCTGTTCTTCAGAACTCAGAAAGGTCTGGGGGCCTAAAGACTTACTCTGGAAACAAAAAGGGAGAACACAGAAAGGCTTTTATACCCAGAAGGGCCTCACAGGGTCCTGCTAGGTTTCAGTACCACCCTTTTAATTGATACTATTCAATCCAGAGGGGAACAGGTGTGGGGCAAGAAAGGCAGTGAAGTTTTGGATAGAGAGGTTAATCATAAGCTGTTCAGAGGAATTCGGTTTTAGGGGTACTCGGTTTCAATTTCTGTCCAAAATATACAAAGAACTCCTGAAACTCAACAATAAGAAAACTGGTTAAGAAATGAGTAAAAGAAGCTCATCAAAGAAGATTTACAGATGGGCAAATATGCATGTGAAAATATGTTGAACATCAGGTGTCATTCAGTTCAAGTCAGTCGCTCAGTCATGTCCAACTCTTTGCAACCCCATGAATCTCAGCACGCCAGGCCTTCCTGTCCATCACCAACTCCCAGAGTTCTCCCAGACTCATGTGCATCGAGTCAGTGATGCCATCCAGCCATCTCATCCTCAGTTGTCCCCTTCTCCTCCTGCCCCCAATCCCTCCCAGCATCAGAGTCTTTTCCAATGAGTCAACTCTTCGCATGAGGTGGCCAAAGTATTGGAGTTTCAGCTTTAGCATCAGTCCTTCCGAAGAACACCCAGGACTGATCTCCTTTAGAATGGACTGGTTGGATCTCCTTGCAGTACAAAGGATTCTCAAGAGTCTTCTCCAACACCACAGTTCAAAAGCATCAATTCTTCGGCACTCAGCGTACTTCGCAGTCCAACTCTCACATCCATACATGACCACAGGAAAAACCATAGCCTTGACTAGACGGACCTTTGTTGGCAAAGTAATGTCTCCTCTTTTGAATATGCTATCTAGATTGGTCATAACTTTCCTTCCAAGGAGTAAGCGTCATTTAATTTCATGGCTGCAGTCACCATCTGCAGTGATTTTGGAGCCCAAAAAAATAAAGTCTGACACTGTTTCCACTGTTTCCCCATCTATTTCCCATGAAGTGATGGGACCAAATGCCATGAACTTTGTTTTCTGAATGTTGAGCTTTAAGCCAACTTTTTCACTCTCCTCTTTCACCTTCATCAAGAGGCTCTTTAGTTCCTCTTCAGTTTCTGCCATAAGGGTGGTGTCATCTGCATATTTGAGGTTATTGATATTTCTCCCGGCCATCTTGATTCCAGCCTGTGCTTCTTCCAGCCCAGCGCTTCTCGTAATGTACTCTGCATATAAGTTAAATAAGCAGGGTGACAATATACAGCCTTGACATACTCCTTTTCCTATTTGGAACCAGTCTGTTGTTCCATGTCCAGTTCTAACTGTTGCTTCCTGACCTTCATACAGGTTTCTCAAGAGGCAGGTCAGGTGGTCTGGTATTCCCATCTCTTTAAGAATTTTCCACAGTTTCTTGTGATCCACACAGTCAAAGGCTTTGGCATAGTCAGTAAAGCAGAAGTAGATGTTTTTCTGAAACTCTCTTGCTTTTTCCATGATCCCAGTGGATGTTGGCAATTTGATCTTTGGTTCCTCTGCCTTTTCTAAAACCAGCTTGAATATCTGGAAGTTCACTGTTCACGTATTGCTGAAGCCTGGCTTGGAGAATTTTGAGCATTAGTTTCCTAGCGTGTGAGATGAGTGCAGTTGTGCAGTAGTTTGAGCATTCTTTGGCATTTCTTTGGGATTGGAATGAAAACTCATCTTTTCCAGTCCTGTGGCCACTGCTGAGTTTTCCAAATGTGCTGGCATATTGAGTGTAGCACTTGCACAGCATCATCTTTCAAGATTTGAAATAGCTCAGCTGGAATTCCGTCACCTCCACTAGCTTTGTTTGTAGTGATGCTTTCTAAGGCCCACTTGACTTCACATTCCAGGATGTCTGGCTCTAGGTGAGTGATCACACCATCGTGATTATCTTGGTCATGAAGATCTTTTTTGTACAGTTCTTCTGTGTATTCTTGCCACCTCTACTTAATATCTTCTGCTTGTGTTAGGTCCATACTGTTTCTGTCCTTTATCGAGCCCATCTTTGCGTGAAATGTTCCCTTGGTATATCTGATTTTCTCGAAGAGATCTCTAGTCTTTCCCATTCTGTTTTTTTCCTCTATTTCTTTGCATTGATCACTGAGGAAGGCTGTCTTATCTCTCCTTGCTGTTCTTTGGAACTCTGCATTCAGATGCTTCTTATATCTTTCCTTTTCTCCTTTGCCTTTTGCATCTTTTCTTTTCTCAGCCATTTGTATGGTCTCCTCAGACAACCATTTTGCCTTTTTGCATTTCTTTTTTAGGGGGATGGTCTTGATCCCTGCCTCCTTTACAATGTCAGGAACCTCAGTCCATTGTTCTTCAGGCACTCTTATCAGATCTAATCCCTTGAATCTATTTGTCACTTCCACTGCGTAGTAATTGTAAGGGATTTGATTTATGTCATACCTGAATGGACTAGTGGTTTTCCCCACTTTCTTCAATTTAAGTCTGAATTTGGCAATAAGGATTTCATGATCTGAGCCACAGTCAGCTCCTGGTCTTGTTTTTGCCAACTGTTTAGAGCTTCTCCATCTTTGGCTGCAAAGAATATAATCAATCAGATTTCAGTATTGAACATATGGTGATGTCCATATGTAGAATCTTCTCTTGTGGTGGTGGTCTTTTTTTTTTTCATCTTTTACGTTTTTGGCAGAAGACAAAAACGTATCTGATAGGTATCACCAATGATAAGTATCACCAGTGAATGCCCAGTTTAAAGGTGACATAGCTATCAATATGTAGATGAGATAATCTGAGCTCAGTGAATATTTAGATTCCTTGGTGTTTCCTTGTCTTCAGTTTCTCTGAATCCCCTTTATGTTCTCCCAGTGTCCAATATGCCATGCACAATTCTTGCACCCTGTTGTAATTGTATCTTAGGAACTCGTACATCCCATTTTTTCCTGTTGTCTAGAAGAGAATTAGCTATTATACAGACAAATACTACATACACACATTTATAGCGATTTATTATGCCATATACACCCTACCCATAAATTAAATCTTAAGTAACAATGATTTTAGCAGGTGATACTCTTTTGATAAACACTGAAAACTCTTGCTCTTCTTTAATATTTAAAATTTTGAAATATCTTTCACAATAAGAGCTCTTTCATATTTTGAAGTGTGTCCACAACCTTTTACGTTGTAGTGTCCTATATAAATGAATACCTTCTGCATGGAGGAATGCTTTGTTTCTGAGATATTACTACTTCATAAGGTAGCTCATCTCATCCTGCTTAGCTACAGTTGTTACAAAGCTTTTCCTGACATTGAACCAGCTAGATGTAACTTACATATATTGAACCTACTTTATCTTCTGGGCACTGTTTCTTAAAGTGTTTTGGGTCAGGGACTCCTTTGAAAATCTGAAAGACTGTATCAAAAACTCTTTTCCCAGGGGGAAAATTTTCTCACATTCAAAAATTTTTAACAATTTGAAGGATTTTGGGGACCCTTGAAGGATTTTAAAAAAAAACACAAAACAGGTTTAGATCCTCAGCTATAGAACAAGATAATGTCACTTTTTTCTTGTATATTAAAGCATAATAAAGACCTTAGGCTAAACATTTCTGGTTCCTTTAACCAGCCCTAACATACCTTGATTTTAGACAGACCTTTGCTATCCATGTCACCTACTGTTATCTTTTTTAATATCGATATCTTTCTGAATGGGATGACTTTAATCTTCATTTGAAATGATCTCAATCACTGGAACTGTAATTCGTATATTTAGAACACTGTAATAGCAATTTTAGCATTCACATCACAGAACATTCTTGCCTTATACAAAGTTTCTGTTTATCTTCACCTTTGCATCATCCACAAATCTCTGAGACAGTGCTTAACACATTGTTGATATTCCAGTGACTATTTGTGGAATGAATAAAACTTCTAATCCTTTTTTGCATCAAAAGGGGCCAAACAAGTTTTACTGCATAGTATAGTAATGTATGCCTGTGAGGGATGGGATGGGAGTGTGTGTTGCATCATACTTAAGTAGTGGCTTTTTGGAACCTAAACTGTGGATTTAACGTTTACTCTTGTTAAATTTCGTTGTACAAGAGGAGTTAGTTCCTTTACTATCTAGATTAGAGGTCAAGGAAAACAAACAAACAAAATTCTTACTTCCGGTATATGATGTGCGCAGTAGGTGTATAGCACGTTACGGGGGCTGTACACACATGTTTGATAACTGGATGAATAATTAATGGTCATGCATTTATATTAATAACAACTAAAGCATGTAATTTGAGAGCTTGATTGACTATTTGTAAATGCTCCATGTTTTTTCTAATTGAAGTGTAATTGATTCACAATGTTGTGTTAATTTCTGCTGCACAGCAAAGCGCTTTAGCCGTATATATGCATTCTGTTCTGTATTCTTCTCCATTATGGTTCATCACAGGACACTGAATATAGTTACGTGCTCTACAGTAGGACCTTGCTGTGCATTCATTTTGTTTACGCCACAGGTCCTTCTCTGTGTCTATGAATCTGTTTTGTAGATAGGTTCATTTGTGTCGTATTTAGGTTCCACGTATAACTGTTACCATTCTAAAGATGAGTACCTGAAAATGTAACTTCACGTTTATTTTCTAGATGTCAGGATAAAACACTTAACCTTAATGTGCCCCATCTCTCCCCATCCCCCAAATCGCTATAATTGATCAAACATGATAGAAGATTGTGAAGTAATTTGGGGGCATCACCTCTGTGGACTGAAAAAAATACATTTCATTTCACACCTCCTTGGGTCACAATCTTAAGCCAACTAATTCCTGGTTCATAGTTCTTGTTACCTGGGAAATTATTTTGCTCCTTCACAGGCAGTTTTAATCAGCTTGGAAATCTTTTTTGTTGAATGATTAACTGTACTTTTGGCTCTTTGTATCTGCCCTTGAACTTCCTCTGTTTCTGCTATTGAGTAGAAAGTAAGGAACAGCAATGATTGGATTACTTGTATTTTTTAAGCATCAAGAAAAAGCCACTATTGTGGTTACATTGTTTACTCTTTGGGCTCCCTTCTTTCTTTTCCTTTATTCTAGGGATGTAGCATTGCCACTTTCTGAGCCTGCTTCTTTGACTGCTGTGCTATCTTTAGGAATCCAAGGCATCTTTAAACAGGTTTCTCTGCATAATACAAAAGAGCTTATCCCCCATTAGCCCTCTCTCTCTCTCTCTTTAGTTGCTAAGTTGTGTTTGACTCTTGGGACCCCATGGACTGTAGCCTGCCAGGCTCCTCTGTGCATGAGATTCTCCAGGCAAGAATACTGGAGTGGACTGCCATTTCCTTCTAGTTGATTTGAATTTGAGAACCTGGTGTGTGAAATTGATCTCTACATGATTCTCATATCACCAAACTGATAATGAACAGCTTTCCAATGTAAAGCTATTGAAAAGCTATTTAAAGACCCTGTGCTTTCTGAGAGAGTAGAAGGTTGAGTTATTGAAGTGATAATAAGACTGGTCTGTCAAGAGACTCTCTAAGCCCTGAACTGGGGCACTTCATCCTGAGATATGATCACTCTAGGCTAGGTGTTCTCAACCAACATTCATGGATCCATGAAGCAATGGTTCTCAAAGCTGACTGAACCTCAGATTTAACTCAAATAGCATTTTAAAACTGAGGATGCCTAGGCCTGTTCTGTGTTCTTTTATTTGAGGTATAGCCACAAGAGGAGACACATGAAAACAAAGTTTGTTTTATTCAGAGGTCCTGGAGAGATAAAGTCACTGTGCCACAAGGGAGAAAGCTCAAGCAGCATATGGGGCACCAAAGAGAGCACAAGGGCCTGTAGGCTAGTGTCCTTCTTGGGGGTGTGCAGGGAGGTCAGGTGGATTACCCAAGTAGAAGAGCCAAGAAGATTTCCTTGGTGCCTTTGAATGTTACTAGGTCATGGTCAGAGGAAGGCAGGAAAGGGAAATTGTGGGAGAAGCCAGCCTTATCATCCAGGTATACCTGCTCACCTGGGCAGGGTGCTTACAGCCTGTTTGTGGATATGTGGAGGCAGTGGGAGAAAGGTTTTAAAAATGAAGTTTTTAAAATATTTACAATAAAGTGCCACATCCTCAGAGTTTTTAATTGAGTATATGATTAGGGTTAAAGCTTACAAATGCATTTTCTTAGAAGAGTCTCAGACGATCTTGGAAATCCCTGAAATTATGATGCAAAATTCTGTGTTGTCGTGTTTCTTTGGACCTATAGCTTTCATCAGACTCAGAGAGTACACTGACCCCAAAGAGGTTACATTAAGAGCTCTTCCTTGATCCAGTGGTCCTCAGACTTTAAGGTGCTCCAGAGTTACCCAAGCATTTGTTAAAAACAGGTTGCTAGGCTGTCCAGCCAGGAATTCTGATCCTGGTAGTGGTGGAGCCTGAGAATCTTCATTTTAAACTAGATGCTTGGTACTGTCCATGTATCTAGATGGTGGAGGGTGGTCCTTTGAGAACCACTGTTTCAGGACTTGGCTAACACCACTCTGTGCCTTCAGCATTTAGCTCTGGAAGTAAAGCATATTCTTCAGGATTCTTCACCAGTTAATATAGTAATAAGCTTAACGAAGCATACTGAAGCTCAGTCTAGCTCACTAATATAAGAGAGTGGTAAAGAAAGCTCCTTCCTTTCTGACAAAGCAAGTGGCAGTGGAAAGTATGTAGGTGTCTTTAGTTGTTGTTCAGTCACCCAGTCGTGTCCGATTCTTTGTGACCCCACAGACTGCAGCACACCAGACTGCCCTGTCCTTTCCCATGTCCCGGAGTTTGCCCAAGTTCATCTTCATTGCATAGGTGGTGCTGTCCAGCCATCTCAATCTCTGACACCCTCTTCTCCTTCTGCCCTCGATCTTTCCCAGCATCCAAGTTTTCCAATGAGTTGTCTGCTTGCATCAGATGACCTTTTTGGAACTTCAGCTTCAGCATCAGTCCTTCCAGTGAATACTCAGAGTTGATCTCCCTTAAGATTGACTGGTTTGATATCCTTGCTTTCCAAGGGACTTTCAGGAGTCTTCTCCAGCACCACAGTTCGAAGGAATCAGTTCTTTGGCCTTCTGCCTTCTTTACGGTCCAGCTCTTACAACCGTACATGACCACTTGGAAGACCACAGCCTTTACTACAGGGACCTTTGTCTGTAGAGTAATGTCTCTGCTTTTCAGCAGCTGTCTAGGTTTGTCATCGCTTTCCTGTCGAGAAGCAATTGTCTTCTGATTTCATGGCTGCAGTCACCATATGCAGTGATTTTGGAGCCTTAATATTTAGTCTTTAAGCCAGCTCTTCACTCTCCTCCTTCATCCTCATCAAGAAACTCTTTAGTTCTTCTTCGCTTTCTGTCATTAGAGTGGTATCATATGCATATCTGAGGTGGTTGTTGTTTCTCCCCTCTATGTTGATTCTGGCTTGTAACTCATCCAGCCCTGGCATTTCTCATGATGTGCTCAGCATGTAGGTTAAACAAACAGGGTGACAGCAGATAGCCCTATCATACTCCTTTCTCTATCTTGAACCAATCAGTTCTTCCATACAGGGTTTTAACTGTTGCTTCTTGACCCCCATACAGGTTTCTTAGGAGACAGATAAGGATGGTCTGGTATTCCCATCTCTTTTAAGAGATTTGCTTTATATCAGTCAGTTCAGTTCAGTTGCTCAGTGGTCTTTGTGACTTCATGGACTGAGGCACACCAGGCTTCCCTTGTCCATCAACAACTCCCAGAGCTTATTCAAACTCACATCTACCGGGTCAGTGACGCCATCCAACCATCTCATCCTCTGTCATCCCCTTCTCCGCCTGCCTTCAGTTTTTCCCAGCATCAGGGTCTTTTCCAATGAGTCAGTTCTTTGAATCAGATGGCCAAAGTACTGGGAGTTTCAGCTTTAGCATCAGTCCTTCCAGTGAATATTCAGGACTGATTTCCTTTAGGATTGACATATATATTGCTTTATATTTTATAGTATAAAATCAGCTACTTAATCCCCTCCCCCCTTTCATTTCCCAACCAGTAACCATTAACTTTTTCTCTTTATATGTGGGTCTGCTTTTTTTTTTTTTCCCCTAGTCACTGTGCTAAGTTGCTTCAGTTGTGTCTGACCCTGTGCCACCCCATGGACTGCAGCCTGCCAGGCTCCTCTGTCCGTGGGATTCTCCAGGCAAGACTACTGGAGTGGCTTGCCATTTCCTTCTCCATTGTATTCACTAGTTTGTTGTTATTTTAGCACTTGCTTCCTTATGTAGTGTTTCTTCCCATTAGAGTAGAAAAATTCATAGTTCCATAACCATTTAAATGGTTTAACTTTTTTTTAACTACATAATATAACTTGATAAGTGTGCGCATGTTATCCAAGGCCAAGGTAGAATACACTCAAAGTTAAAATATAAAATATAGTTTGATGTAAATGTGCTGGGAAATAGGAAAGATGATCCTAAGGATTCCTGAAATTAGGAAAACTTGTTCCACTTTAAAAAACTCCTAAAAGCAAGTGGTAAGTAGTCAATGCAGAGAAGCTATCCCTGAGGAGAAAGCAACTTCTCAGGGAGTTTGGAAAGTGGTAAAACACCACTAAATCCATGGGAGTCCCAAAGAAGTTTATTTGCACAGACTACTTACAGGCTGCTGAAACTTTGAAGGAAACTAAGATCCTGTAAGGAATCTTTATTATCTATGAAGAGTCTAATTGTGATAATTTCCTCTCTGTATAGAGATAAACTTAAGCAAAAAGCTTCTGTGCACCACTAATGGGTCTTACCTTTTTCCCTTCCCACTTAGCCTTGGGACTTTGGTTGCCTCTTAGAGAGAGAGATGTTCTCAATGGAATAGGAACTGACCTAAATTAAGAAAACAGAGCTTTAGAGGGGAAGGAGTTTGTTTAAAGGAGGTGTAGCAAAATTATATATTAATCCGAAATTAGATAATGGGTATTCCTTTTCTCTGGGGGGTTTTTGTTTTGTTTTTGTGGGGTTTTTTGCTATATAACTTTCAGTTGTCCTGTAATATATTGGAAGGGAAGGGAAGTTCATTTTGAATGACTCATAATTTGATAGTAATTCAAAGAAAATACTTAAATGCCAAAGTCTTTAAGTTCTCTGTTCTGTTGTAGTCTTTTTACTTGGCATTGTAGTTAGTATTTTGTTATTTCAGGGCTGTCAAAATGTTAGCATAAGTTATCAATACTAAATTAAATATGCTTGAAATTTTGATAGCTTAATATTACCATATTTTGAATCTAAATACTGTTTAGCATATGTGATAATTATCACCTAGAATGTATTTTTAAAATAACCAAAATAGTTAATGTATTATACTTAATGGAGATTGTGAATTCACCTTGTTATTTGAAAAATTCAGCTTCCAGATTGTTGCTAACTAACATCAAGGTTTTTAACAAACAAGAATATAATGGAGAAATAATTGAGGACTTGGGCTGCACAAGTAACAGATGTTTGCCATACAGAAGTTATCAAAACCAAGTAGATATCATATTAAAGTTTCCAAGAGTACAAGCAGTGAACTGATTAAGAAAAATCAGAAAAAATATTTTTAAATGTTTCTTTAGCTTAACTTTGAATTTCTTCTTTGATTTTCTGGTTATTAACATTTTAACACATGTTTTGCATTTATGGTTGAGTTGACTTAATTTTGTAATATTTTTTATTCTCACAAAATTACATTTACTTTTTCATCATAAGAGATAAAAGGATCTGTGGAGTACAGAAATTTCTGTGTCAGGAAAGTCTCCCACATAGTTTTATTTCTACCAAGCAGAGCAAGTCTTGGTTAATTTAGTCTGAAATGGGAGATCTTACTTTTTACTTTTCGTTTTGCCACCTTAGGTCAATAAGGTGAACATGAACATTCAGCAGTACTCTTTTTATGCTTTTTTATATGCAAAAGTAGCAGTAGCAGTGTTTATGAAAAGTTTGGTTTAGTTTTGTTTATCTTCAAATTGCTGTTAAACATTAAGCTACTTAAAGAATACAGTATTAGAATCTTAGAATTTGAAAATGTCTTTGATATTTCATGAACAACCCTTTGCCAAAGCCAGAAATGGAATCCATCAGTGACAAGCTTGTCAAGTTAGTTTTCATCCAGATTCTTGATTGTTTCTAGTTATTGGAAGTTCACTACTTCGTAAGTCAGTCTATGTTGGTTTGGTAGTGTTTAATTATTAAAAATTTGTACATTCTTTGTGTTGAGCTAGAATTGGCTTCCTGGAAATTTTGCTTATAAGCTTCTTTCTTTTCAAATTACCCAACCCTTTAAATAATTGTATATAATTAAATATTATTTGTTCATTCTTTCAAATGATTCTAATAATCCATGATTTTAAAGTGTCGAACATCTTAGTTTGTAATCGTTCCTCTTTAATGTCCCAAATTGAACAAGAGATTCCACCATAGTATGACCAATGTAAAGTCTAAAGGGACTAGTGGTACCTCCCTTGGTGTAGGTACTTTGTGTCAAAATTTGATTTACCCCCAACTCTGTCCTTTCTTTTTTAAAAATACATAACTTCTGTTGGCTTAGTGTCTTGAAATTCTCCAGGATTCTTTTCACATGAATTTCTAGGAATCTGGATCTCTCTTACATTCTACCTGTGTAGTTGATTTTTTTTCTTTGAAGTTAAAAATAGAAGCTAAATTTTTGACTATTTAATTTGAGAGGAACCTTATTCCACTTTTCTTGATGATTTTAAAATCTAGGTCTTAATTGCATTTTTTGTAAGATTTATTTTGGAATAATTCTGTCATATATTAATTTGTAAATAAAGGTAGCCTTCAAGTGATAGTGTGTAAGATGAAAGATGACGGGATTGTATGTTATATGTTAAAAGTAATACTATTATTCAGTACTGTTTAACTAGATGTAAATGTACCAAGAACCGTCATGTAGCCCATATTTCATTGATTTACCTATGGTAGAGTTTCTTCATAAAAGTAACCTTTGTTTTTTCTAAAAGACAAATTACTCTCAGTGAATCTTTTTGGCTCTTAGTAATCACTGTGTGGGTTTGATGTTTTTTTTTTTTTCTCTTCGTTGGTTCTAATTGTCCATCTTGGAGTTTTGCTGAAGTTCATTTGCTAGCATGTATTTTTTTTCTGAATAGCTCCTTTATTTCCAAATATTAATAATATAAATAGATAACTTATCTCTAGTAGCTTGATGTTATTTTTTTCTCCAAAGATTGCCAGTAATGGCTCTGTGTTAGTATCTGTCAATTTAATATTCTAACATGTAATTTATTTGAACCCATATAAACTTGGAATTTTGGTTGTTTAACAAAAGAAGGATGATTTTCCTCTGATTTTTGTAATAGTGGAAAAGTGAAGACCTAAATCTCCAACACTGAGAAAAGATGTAATGAAAACTTAATGTTCATTTGCTTAAGTATTTATTAGTTAGATATTTTAAATGATGACAATGTAATAGCATGAAAAGAGTGCTAAGTGGAAAATTGCCTGGCAATCTAGTGGTTAGGACTCCCTGTGCTTTCACTGCAGGGGCCTGGGTTCAGTCCCTGGTTGGGGAACTGTCATCCCAAAAGCTGTGTTGCCACCAAAAAAGAAAGAGAAAAAGAGTACTAAGAGAAATGAGCAACTTATAAAGCATATGTTCCTTAAAACTTGGTAGCAAATATAACATACTGGTGAAAAAAAGGCCAAAAGGGCACATGCTTAACTGAGTTCATGCTTAGAACTATGAGATCCTTTTCTACACTCAATGCTTTTGTTTTCCAAATTATTCTCTAATCTCAACAAACCGGGGAAAATTCTGAAAGAGATGGGAATACCAGATCACCTGACCTGCCTCCTGAGAAAACTGTGCAGGTCAGGAAGCAACAATAGAACTGGACATGGAACCACAGACTGGTTCCAAATTGGGAAAGGAGTACATCAAGGCTATATATTGTCACCCTGCTTATTTAACTTATATGCAGAGTACATCATGAGAAACGATGGGCTGGAGGAAGCACAAGCCAGAATCAAGATTGCCGGGGAAAATATCAATAACCTCAGATGTGCAGATGACATCACCCTTAGGGCAGAAAGTGAGGAGGAACTAAAGAACCTCTTGATGAAAGTGAAAGAGGAAGTGAAAGAGGACATTGAAAAAGCTGGCTTAAAACTCAACATTCAGAAAACTAAGATCATGGCATCCGGTCCCATCACTTCATGGTAAATAGATGGGGAAACAATGGAAACAGTGACAGACTTTATTTTCTTGGGCTCCAAAATCACTGCAGATAGTGACTGCAGCCATGAAATTAAAAGATGCTTGCTCCTTGGAAGAAAAGCTGCTGCTGCTGCTGCTAAGTCACTTCAGTCGTGTCCGACTCTGTGTGACCCCATAAATGGCAGCCCACCAGACTCCCCCATCCCTGGGATTCTCCAGGCAAGAACACTGGAGTGGGTTTCCATTTCCTTCTCCAATGCATGAAAGTGAAAAGCTACGACCAGTCTAAACAGCATATTAAAAAGCCGAGACATTACCTTGCCGACAAAGGTCCATCTAGTCTAAGCTGATTTTTTTCAGTAGTCATGTGTGGATATGAGAGTTGGACTATAAACAAAGCTGAGCGCCAAAGAATTGATGCTTTTGAACTGTGTTATTAGAGAAGACTCTTGAGAGTCCCTTGGGCTACAAGGAGATCAAACCAGTGAATCCTAGAGGAAATCAACCCTGCATGTTCATTGGAAGGACTATTGCTGAAGCTGAAGCTTCAATACTTTGGCCACCTGATACAGAGAACTGACTTCATTGGAAAACACCCTGATGCTGGGAAAGATTGAAGCCAGAAGGAGAAGGTGACGACAGAGGATGAGATAGTTGGATGGCATCACTGACTCGATGGACATGAGTTTTAGCAAGCTCTGGGAGTTGCTGATGGAGAGGGAGGACTGGTGCGCTGCAGTCAGTGGGGTCACAGAGAGTCGGACACAACTGAGCGACTGAACTGAAAATAATTACTTATTTATAAGGAAGACTAATTTTTTCTAGAAACAGGATCCAATATGTGTTTTGTATGGTTTAGTTTATTTTTAATCCCTAGTTTATACTTTCTACATTTAAATATTTTTTTCTTGACAGAAATTCTAGTGACAAAATAAGAATTAAACTGAAAAACTATTAATATCAGTGTTTTCTCATTGTCTGAAATGCTGTTTTTCAGAAAGAAGGTGAAAGTGAAGTCGCTCATTCGTATCTGAGTCTTTGCAACCCCATGAACTGTAGCCTACCAGGCTCCTCTGTCCATGGGATTTTCCAGGCAGTAGTACTGGAGTGGATTGCCATTTCCTTCTCCAGGGAATCTTCCCGACCCAGGGATCGAACCCGGGTCTCCCACATTGTAGACACACGCTTTACATCTGAGCCACCTGTTTTTCAGAAGTTATCTTTAAAAGCTCCTTTATGTTGAATTGTTTACCTAGTTCTTTTTGACAGGTGCTTGTTCTTTTTGATAATTGAAATAAGTATCTTTGGTTTCCTCCATTTTACGTTCAAAGTTTAAAGCTTTATTCAGCAGATAGCAAGACACTTTGCTCTCTGCTACCTCATGTCAACAAGCATGAAGAAAACATGGTTCTTTCACACCATATTACATAGTAAAAGTCATTCATTCAGATATGAATTAAGAAATCTTGTCTCTAGTTGCAGGATTTCTACAAGTGTTTTGACAGAAGTCACTCAATCTCCCTGAATGTCCATTTCTTCATCTGTAAAAATGAGAACCTTAGTCACTAAAGTTCCATTTCTGTTTTAACAGCTGTTTTTCTTGTATTTAATTTCCTGATTTTCATTTTACCCCCTCTGATTTGAAAATCCACCTTTATTTTACCCTAAATCCCCATACCTACTTCAAACTATTTTGGGACTTTTTAAACAATCCATTGATTATTATTTATGTGTGTTGTGTTCCAGTTTCACCTTGTTGTATTAATTAAAGCATTAAAAATATGTTGTATCTTTTATGGCTAGTTCCATATCATTGATCTGTATTTATTTTTTTCTCTCTTTCTGGAACTTGTCTGATTATATTTTCCGTAAATTTGATGTGTTTGCTTCCAAAATGTTCTTGATTTTTTTATTAGTCATATTAAAATTATGGAATAGTTTTTTTTTTTTTTAATTATTGACAGAGGTTTAAAGGGAAAATATCAGGTATTCAGAATATAATAATATGAGTAAGGGAACCAAAGTAAATCATCAAACATCACTGTATTAATGAATTTTGAGGTAACTATTTCTAAAATTGTAGTGAGAATATTTCTAGTGGTTTTGAAAGCAGCGTGAAAACTTAGCATTTAATTCTAGTTATTTTTGGTTTTATGTGGTTACAGGGTATATCTGTGTCCTCCAGTAGTAAAGCTATAAAATACAGGTTAGAGTAAGATGAAAATTTAGGTCTAAAAATCTATTACTATAATTTTTAAATTTATTTCTGGCTGCACTGGATCTTCATTGCTTCACACAGGCTTACTTTAGTTGTGCCAAGTGGCAGCTGCTCTAATGGTGATGTGCCACGTGCTTCTCATTGCTGGTGGCTTCTCTTGGCCTAGGGTGCTTGGGCTTCGGTGGTTGCAGTGCTCGGTAGTTGTGGTCCATGGGCTTAGTTGTCCCATGGCACGTGGAATCTTCCCAGACCAGGGACTGAGTCCATGTCACCTGCATTTGACAGGTGGATTCTTGACCATTTGACCCTCAGGGAAGTCCTGGAATTATTTATTAATGGCAATAAAAACTAGTTATCTTAATGGCGTACACCCATGAAGTTGTAGAGGAGGAAAAGGACAGTCAGACCTCCCTACTTGTGTGTTCTGCATATGAGGAGTCAATCAACCATAAATGAAAAATTTCAGAAGAAAAAATACCAAAAGATTCTCAAAAGCAAAACTTGAATTTTCCTTGTGCTTATCAACAATTTGGGGGACTTTCCTGGTGGTTCAGGACACTAAAGAATCTGCCTGCAATATAGGAGACCCCAGTTCGATCCCTGGATTGGGAAGATCCCCTGGAGAAAGGAATGGCAGCCCACTCCAGTATTCTTGGCCTGGAGAATTACTTGGACAGAGGAGACTGGCAGGCTTACTAGTCTATTTGGTCACAAAGAGTTGAACATGACTGGGCCACTAAAACTGTCAACTATTTACATAGTATTTATGTTTTATTAGATATTATAAGTAATCTAGAGATGACTTAAAGTATATGGGAGGGTTATATGCAAATACTATTCTATTTCATGTAAGGAACTTGAGCCTTGAAAGATTTTGATATACTCCTAGACCCTGAAACCAATTCCTTGCCATTACAGAGGAATGATTGTAAGTGAAACCTCATGATATTGGGAAGTAAAATGATTGAGCAGTGAGATTCTTAAAGAGAAGCCATAGATACGACAAACTGATAAAACCACTACCCCAGTTAAAGTATGCTTTATTAGTGCTCAGAAGGACTAGAAGAAAAAGAAAAGGACACTGAGTTCAGCCATGATGCTTATTGAAACACAGAGACTGTTTGCATAGTGCTTTAGTGTTCTCAGCAGTGATTTTTCTTAGTCAACTACATGTCATAAAAATTATGATAAATATTTACAGAGTTAAATGAACACATTCTGTTGTTGCATAACTTTCCTCTTATGACTGGGGCAGTTTACCCAGGATATAGTGAAGAAAGGAGGGAAAGGTGCACTAATTCAAGACATCCCACACATATTGGTTGATTGAATGTCCTGCTTGCTTAGGGGAGAAAAGAGAGTTTAAAAATCAGTGTTAGGTCTGTATCATCTGGAAATCCTGGAACTTCATGGTCTGTTGAAGTGTACCATGCTACACCATCTTTGCAGCGCCTGGAATATCTACATAGATATATTAATGTGAAGATGTTAATCATTAGGGTAATAACCATGATGCAAGAGTTACACATTTGATTATATATTTTATAGATTAATAGGACATAATGAAAAGTATTTTCCTCAATCTAATCAGCTTCAGATAAGGCCATATCAAGTTCAAATCATTTTTAAATTACTATTGTTTCTCTTATTTTCCTATTCTTGTGTCTGAAAAAGTACTTAAAATGCTAAAGCACTGAAACTTAGAGGTTTTGGTGTTTTGTACAGCCTGTATACTTGGAGAAATCCACTTGTTTGTTTAGATTTCCGTATCTGTAAAGATGAGGGATTTCTTTCATGGTTCAAAATAAATGGGACCAAAATGCTAGTTTAACTCTTAATTATATGTATAAAGGTTCTACAATTATTGGAAGGAACAGATTTTCTTCAGATAGCCATACAGTATTGCCTGCCTTTTTAGCCTCTGTTTACTTTCTCACCTCTGTTGATTTATTCAGCTTGTAACCTAGAAACCAGCTAAAAAGGAAGGAAGTCAGAGATGTGTATTTCTGGGCAGTAACTGGAGTAGTTTCCTCTTCCTCTAGCCTGGTTTAGCTGCCAGAAAAGACCTTTTACCCAACCGAAAAAAAAAAGAAAAAAAAAATTTAACTCTTCAACTTCCTTCCTTAATGCATTAAGGAAGGTATAAGTCGTAAGAAGAACCAGTTTAAAGAATTAAAATGCTGCTCTCCTCAAATTTGTGCTTTTTGCCATCTGAAAGGTGATGTTTAATACCATCCCTTACAAGTTGTAAGAACAAGAGATAATTTAAGTAGACATGTTGTAAAAGCTAAGCAACTTACGCTTGCTACCAAATGCTTTCTCAGCATTGTTACTTCAATATTTTTGTTAGAAATTTGTCAGTGTACCAGACCAAACATACATTTATATATTTATAAAAATATTTGGGTTAGTTGCTCAACCGTGTCCAACTCTTTGCGACCCTATGGACTGTAGCCTACTAGACTCCTCTGCCAGTGAGATTTCCGAAGCAGGAATACTATAGTTGGTTGCAGTTCCCTTCTCCAGGGGATCTTCCTGGCCCAGGGATTGAACTCTGGTCTCTTGCATTGCGGGCGGATTCTTTACCTTCTGAGCCACCAAGGAAGCCCTATAAAAATATTTATCAAGTCCAATGTAAATAAGATACTTAAGGGTTACAACCTTTATTT
Organism: Bos indicus x Bos taurus; assembly: GCF_003369695.1. Lineage (NCBI taxonomy): Eukaryota > Metazoa > Chordata > Mammalia > Artiodactyla > Bovidae > Bos > Bos indicus x Bos taurus. Next base: position 19,344,517 of record NC_040103.1, on the reverse strand, counting down.
ATTTCCATTAAAGAGTCAACTATGTTGCAAAGAGTCAGACAGGACTTAGCAACTAAACACAAAAATGTTGTATTTCTGGTAATGGAAAAGTATCTAATGTAACCGTGATGCAGTATGAAATAAAAACGAGTGGTTTTTCAGTACTGACGTTAATTATTTTAATTTTATAAAATTATTAAATTGTGTATCACTAGCAATATATAAATACTGTGGCAGTTGTTAAGTATAGTTCTTAAGGCTACTTGATTTTGTAGGGGACATAGTACTTGAGGAACAAACATGTTTTTAAGTTAATAACAACATAGTCAAATCTGAATTTATATGAGATTGTAAAATGCATCTTGTGAAATATTTAACTCATTCTCTAATACAGTAAACTGTAGAAAAGTAGTATGACATGTTTTAAAATTTGATAGTTTATAATATAATGTAATAACCTGAATCAAATAGTTGCTGTTTGTTTTGGGCTCAGAATAAGCCTGCCATATTACTCCAGTTGTTTTTTTTTTTTTTGGTAACTTATATTACACTGAATTCTTTTAATTCCATGCATGTTTTATGATCACATCTTAAGTAATTATGAAATGAAATACTGGTATGCTATATGTGATTCACTTGACTCATTATTAAAAAGTACTTTGTTCTAAAGTTACATTTCATTTCTATCACTGTTCTAAAACTGAATTTTACTAATATTTTTAGAATAATCACTATTGCTCTCTTTCATCTTTAAAACAAAAAAGGATTGAGATTTTCATTAGTACAATGCATAATAGACTAAATTTAAAATATCTTTTTTTCTAGTAGTTAACAATGTTTTTTAATGAAATGAAGCTGATACATCTGGAATAGATTTAAAGGGACAGGGCATTGGCTGGGAATTGGAAGTTTTTCTCTTAACACGATTTGATAAATTGGTTGTGTGGTATTAAAATCAGTGTAAATTTTTAGATTTATTGAAATTGCAATACCTAACATTGGGACAAATTTAAAATAAAAGGCCATTCACACACATCATTAAAAATAGGTGAATGTTTTCTTGTACTTGGAGATATCTGACATTCTTTCTTCATATTCAGTGTGTTTATTATACATACAGCACAGATCTCAGTTCAGACTAATCACGTCAGGTGCTGAATAGCCATCTGTAGCTATTAAAGGTTTTTATAACTATGAACGATTTAAATTGTTCTTAAAAATAATAAAAAATGTTTCAGGAATATTTTTTAATCTGCCAAAATAAATATTACCAGTTAGTTGTTCTTTTGAGTAAAGTGTGTGGTTGTTGGTGTGGTTGTTGGTTATGTCATTTGATTTCACTTAGATTATTACCCCAGAAATGTTTTAAACTGTTTTTGCTCCCTGTGTTTTTATAAATATCAGTGTTATTTCCAATGAAAAATGAGTAAAAGTAAATTCTTTACTTGAAAACACACTAGAAAGTATTCTTAATAGGTTTAAAGTTACATTTTATTTTTGCCCAGTTGAGAGATATTTACATATGACTTGTTTTTTGCACTTTCTCACCTTGGTAAATCTGTAAGGCAGAAACTTTGTATTTGCATTTGCCTTGTGAAGGAGACAGTAAACTTGAGCTCTCAGTCTCGCCACTAGTCTGTCTTTGTCTGTTGTTAAAATTATGAGCCAGTCTCTATGGCGCAGCCAAATGAGTAATCACCAGTAATGTGACTCGTGCTGGAAGTGACTCCATCAGCACCTGTGACGGAGGATTAGTTACAGTTTACAGAGCACCGCCTCTTCCCTTCTCTCAGTGTGCCCTAAGCCAAGTAGTCGTTCTCATTTGGGTGTCTGCGCTGTTGGAAGCTACTGCAGTGTTTCCACACAGACAGAGTACAGTGGGAAAAGGCTTTCTCTAGCTGATGGATGGCTGTTCTCTCTATTTGGAGTATCTTACTGGTTATGTAAGCGACCTCGGGAGAAATTATCCTGACCCAGATCGGAGGATGCAGTAGTGCTTCAGCTGCAGGATTTCTTGGTCGTTAACACCACAGTGCTGATGACAAAGAGCAAGTTGTAATCCTCATCACTGCCAGGACTGAGCCAGAGCAGACAGAAAATCGTCATTTGCTCGTCGGAGACTTGTTAGGTTACAGCCTCTGCTTCGTTCTGTGGTCTTGGCTTTTCTTACTATACAATGACGACGCTGCAAGTGAGCTCAGAAATGCTTGGTTTGAGAGCCATTTGCCTGTGATTTTTGAAGACTTAAGAATTATTGAGGCTAGATTTAAAAAAAAAATACTGCTCAAGAACAAAATGGAAATGTCAGCTATACTTCTTGACCTTTAAAGCCTTGTCGCTGATATCGGAGATTTAAAGATACTTTAAAATTCTCAAGAACAAAGTACGGTTTGTATTTTTCTGCTTCCTTTTTCTTTTGTCTTAATTTACATTTGGTTTTGCTTCTCGATTTTAGGAATTAAGGTCACTGTCTTTTTCAGATCCAGCTTTCGTGGTCTTAGTTTTTTAGAATTTTTAATGATTTCATTTGTTTAGAGAGAAATTTATTGTGTTGGTAGTAATTTCATAACACGGTACGATAAAAAAAACAAGCTCAGTTGTTTAAAGTATTATAGCAGAAATGTTTTGGATTAGGGTTTAGAATATAATGTCTTAAGGGAAGTAGGGGTGTTTGTTTTGTGAGGGTTTTTTCTGTCTGGTGTGTGCTTGTCCCCACCCCCAACTTGTTTTCTAACAGTATCGTGTTTTTCAATAGACCTGCTTGGGTGGGAATTTGGACTTTGTTCTTTCGAGTCACTCCGATCTTTTTTTTTTTTTTTTTTTTTAAGACTAAACCTTGACTTCTAAAATGTATCTTAGATTGTTTTCTGCTTTAGTATTTCGAGATTTATATCAGATTTCTGTAGTTTATGAGCCTAATTTTTTTCACTTGGAAAAGAAATTGTTAAATGTTAACTGGAGATTGTTAGAAACTTGGACTGTAGACATAAACCTTGTGAATTTCCAGTCAAATGTTAAATGGTGAGCTTTAACATGGTTTGTTTGAGCAGCTGAGTTATGTTTGAGAACTGTAGCTGATTTATTTTAAAAATGTTTTTCGAGGAGGGCTCATCTGTTCGCCTCTTCCTCATGTGAATGGAATGTGGTGCAGCATGGAGCCCCAAACAGGATACAGTTGTTCTAAGCATTCTTCCTATAGCGTGGTAGGCCCTAGTAGAAATGCAGGCTCTCTACTAAGTATTTATTTGACTTTATACTATTTTTAAAGTGCAGTTAACAAAGACGAAAGACCTTAAACGAACTCTCAGTCCATTAATGAAATTGAAAAGGTGTTTTGTTTAGTTGGCAATTTTAATTTGGATTTTCAAAGACTTTTTTCAGCGTTAGAATGAAGTCATTTTGTGATTAGGGTCACATTCTACTGTGACTTTCATCTGATGGTAGCTTGTAGCTTCCCCTTAGGCTGTGGAAGTTCCTCATAGAATGGTGTATCTTTAGAGTCTTGAATTACTTAGCTATGCATGAGTTCTAGTTTCTTTGCATTCCAGTGCACCTAGACCCATGAAATACTCACTACAGATTCGTCCAAAATCTGTAGGATTCACTCACTTTTATTTAAATATTTGTTTTTATTTTTAAGCTAATGTCTTTAAAGTGGATGTTTTTGACTTGCATACAAAAATTACTAATGGTTACATCGTTGATTTGCCACTTTAGGGAATTAGGATGTATTTTAACTCTTAGTTTTATATGTTGTTTGTCTTTATAATTTTTCAGTAAAGTAGGAACAGTCGCACATTTTTAGGGTTGCTTGTTTAATACATATTGAAACATTTCTTTAACAAGTACTATAAAAGTATTTATCGGCACTTGGGAACATATTTGTAGTTTAAGATTAATTGCACGTTTTAAAATTTGCAAGTCTTTGTCCTGTTTGCTATTTAAGAAGCATGGTGTACTTTTGACTTACATTTGAACATGGTTATTATAAATACTCATGTATCAGAAACAGACCATTATAAACCAGTCTTTTAACATTTCTGATAGCTAGATTCTACCAGTGGCTTTCGGTTAGATACCCTAAAATGAGAATTTATTTTGGCCTGGAAACTAAATTTTTTTTCTCAGTAATTTAAATTATGATAAATTGGCCTATTGAAATTTACCCTTAGATCTCTGACTTACCTTAAAAAGCAGAGTTCTGAAAGGTTCTCTTCACAGGAATGTTTTTCATATTATAAAATGACTAGGTCTCATAGGAAATGCAAACCACCTGTATTATTTGCGTAAGAAAGAGGCATTCGGAGTGGAGAAGTTTACTTTTTTTTCCAGTCCTCCTTAATTGAATCGGTACAATATCTTTAGGCATTTAGGTAGTACCTTTTGTGAGCCTTTTTTTAACCTTCCCAAGTTGACCTGATTTGGTACTGTTTAGAAAGAAATAAGAGCTTCGATATAAAGTTCAGGGATTTAAAGTTCTCTTGAGAAGCTGCCAGTGTTTTCTAATTTTTTTGCTAAAAATTAAACACATTTAATTTGAGAATATTACATATTTCACGTAAAGAATTTAGTTATGGTAAATGGAAAGTGTCAGATGGCCACAGAAGCAGGAGATAGCTAAATAATAGGGAAATACCTGTTCTGAAAATGTAACTTCTCACACAAAAAAATACTTTTGATACATAAAAGGTTAGCCCTAGAACATGGGAAGGAGGATATTACTGTGATTAGGTTCTCTAATCATAAATACTGAAAATAAATTGGAAATGTAAGATAATTTTTTTATGTTCATTTATGAACAAATATTTATTAGTTCATGAAGTGAATAGTATAGGAATAAGGCATTTTTAAAATGCTTATTTATTCTCTTGTGTTTTCAGCTTTTTCAAAACATAGGCTCCTGATGAAAACTTTAAAGATAATATCTTAAATAGAGAAGTTAACTGTTTAAGAGCCATTCTGAATTAAAAATCTTGAAAGGTTTTTCAGCAGAGTATTTAGTTGTGATTAGCAAGATGTTAAATTTTTTGAAGATATAAATAAGAGAAGAGGGAATTACAACGGCTTCGTATCTCCTGGAGATTTCTACTGTCTGCAGAAATCTTTGGTTTACATCCAAATGGTCGCACAAGTTGCTTGTAGCAAGAAAGATTTCCCTTGGTGATACAAGAACTTTAGGAACTGAGTTGCTTTTTTATTTCATTTTCCAAACTTAGATTCTTTAATAGTAAAGTCACTATGTTTTTAAAACAGTAGAATATTGTTTTCATTTGTAAGTTTTAAAACACTATCATGAATATAATATCCTTGGCTTTTATTCACATTGCTTCTACTTTGAAAATAATTAGGATAGTCATAAAAAGTGCATACCTATACCTTTATTTCCTTCCTTCCTCTTCCTGTCTTGCCTCCCTCACTCCCACCTCCTACCCAAAATACGAGTAAATTCATTTATGTAAAAGTTGTCTTCAAATAACTATGGATTTGCTCAGTTCACCCCTCCACCACCACCACCGCGTGCCCCCTTGTTTTGTTTAGTTTTCTAATAGTGGAAATCTGGAGAGAGTTTACTGGAAGGTGATTGTGAGCTTTGTGTAATACTTTTTACCTCCCTCTTCTTTTCCTGCGCCCTTCCCCCAGTGCTGCTGTTACTGAAGCAGCTGGATTTTTATTTGTGCTTGGGGCAGGGGCGGGGGTAAGTAGTACATGGGGTGGAGTTAAAAGACCAGATGCATCCTGATCATTTAAAATCCTTGATGTGAATGAGCTAGGAAATAAACTACACATGTAAATCATAACTACTCTGTTTTATAAAGAATAATACTTAAGAATATTTTAAAAGAGTTGGGATAATAACCTCTCCTACCCAGTTTGCTTTTTTGGAAACAGTTTCTCTTTCTTTATGTTAGGAATTTTTATACATATGTATATTTGATTATATCCTTTTAAACAACTGGGAGTTATTAATAGACTGGGATTTTTTTTCAAATTATTGATTAAAATTTACTTAATTTCTTTTTAATAATAGAAAATACTCCAGATAAAAGCATCACTTTAGATTATGAAAACTGGTATTAATTGGTAGCCTAAAATCATTATAATAATGACTTTAATACATTGTGTTTATATATACCTGTTCACATTTTGAGGATAAAACCCAGAAAATAACCATTAGAATTTTTTTTTCCCCCCTCTTACCAGACTTTCAAACCCCTGGTTGAAAAAAGTGTACCCAGTTCAATCACTGCAGTAGAATTCCTTGTAGATAAACAACTGGATTTTTTAACTGAAGATAGTGCCTTTCAGCCCTACCAGGTAAGAAATTTCAAGTCGCTTTAAAAAATTACCTATTCATTAAGCTTCGTTGATATTCAGATATTCTTTTGAATATTTAAGTCTAGCTTTCTAGCTAACATCAAGGTATATAAGAAACTTAATGCATTTGATAAAGTTTGATTATAGGGTAAATGATTGATTTATCCAATCAGTATACACAGAGAACTTACTGTGAGCCAGGCAGCATCTTGTGGCTGTGCTTGCACAAGTGAGCAAAATAAAAGTCCCTGCCATTCAAATGATGTTCATTGTTAGATAATAACTGGGTAGATATTAGTATAAATTATCTTTGTCTCCAGCTCTAAAGGTTAAGATTTGGGTCAATTCATGTAATTAAATGAGATTAGTATTTACTATATACAGGCATATCAGTTTAGCATAATAGTAGTTCATTTTCTTTTTAAGTGGTAATTTTCCTTTTAGATTGTCATAAGTCGAATTGTTCAGTTTCTAGATTTTAATTCCCAGTTGTTGCAATTTAAATACAAAACTTAATTGGAAAAACATTTTCTAGCTGGTTTTTAGATTTAAATCATGTAAAGAAACTCATCAAAAGTAGTAAGCTAAATGTTTTTAAAATCTAGTTATGTTTTATCAGTTAATTTTTTAAAGGTAAAGGTTAAAATGCACAGCAGTTTGTTTTCTTTGTATATTTGAATTTTAGATTGAATTATATCAGTATTTTATAGGTTTCTTTTCCTTAAATGTTTAAGATAACATAGTACATACATTGAAAGAAAGTATAACTGGACTAGTTTGACTTGTTTTTTAAAATGAAGCTGAAAGTCCATATTCCTGTTTCATTTCAGAATAGTTACTGATTTCAAAAGTAAAGTATAGAGGCATTGTTTCCATGGAAAGAACAAGAGCTTGAGTTAATGAGCAGTGGTTTGTTATATGTGAGGTTATAATGCTTAGGGAATTAGTAGTTAGGTTCTTCTTTTATTAGATCTACCAAAAGTAGATGATAATTCCCTTAGTTAAATGTTATTTTTTTTCTTTGAAGTCTGCATGGATCTGCTTTTGTCTTTACACATTATTTTTCATAGTTCATTAAATGGCCTCATTTTTGTACTGTTATTTGATTATGGTATTTTCAGCTAAAAATTTATAACAAGTTATAGTTTAATATTGGAGGTGTTAGAGCTTTTCCCTCGGGTTTTATTTTGTTTTGGTTTTAGTTGTGATTGCCATTTTGCTTGCTTATAGCCTTACTGTAATTTGTCTCATTTCTAACAGTCTTTTAGTGGGAATTACACTAGGTGAAATCAAAGGAACCTTCCAACTTAGCATTTTAATTCTGTGGTTTCTGATTAGCACTATAGAAGTTACAGCTTGGGTTTGATTTAGAGAACTGAAATCATTATGTAGAAATTACTTTTAAAAATAAACTCTTGCCAGGTGGCCTAAAACTCTACAACATGTTTATTAAAATTGTAATGATTAAAAGAATGTACTAACATATTACACAGGGGTTTTCGTACACATTTAAAACTGTTTTAGATTCTGACAATTTTATTATTTTTATTAGAAATAAAAGCATAAGAGCTAAAGTCTTACTTGATTTGGTGATTTGTATGATTATCTTTGTTAGCTATATATATTCCCCTTGCTAGTATAGGTAAGTTGCTCTCTGGCCTAGAAGGATATAATATCTTCCTAAGGTGCTGTTATTCACTTGACATTTTAACCGTTTGTGTTTCATAAATAATGTGAATTTTAATTTTAAGAAATTACACTAAGAGCACTTGATTTAGGATCCAGCATACCTTAATTTTAGTGTTTCTTAAGTGTTTTTGAAGGAATAAATGATACACAATAAGGCTTATTGTAGCATTTTAATTTCTGTATTTCATGTTTTTAAAACAGGTTTAAAATTAAAAATACATACTCCAGTATGTAAATTATAGTCACCTACTGTAATATTTTGAATGAAAATTTACTCCAGAGACTGAAGAAGTCTCAGTCTAGGTTTTCAAAGTTATTTATTTAAATGAATTTATAAAATATAGATATAGTCCACATAAGGAAAGACTTTTAGAGTTCATATAATTAGAGTGGCTTTATCCCAGAATGCTCTTCTCTAACCAGTTGTCCAAACAGTACATTAAATTCCTTGGCATGTTAAACATGGCAGCTGTTCCTGGCATAGATTTTGTAAATAGTGCCTTGACATATCTTAACCTTAGAGTAACCTTATGTAAGTCAAAGGGCGTTAGGGGGAAATTAAGTTTTTAAAATGGTCTCCCTGTTTTTTCTCACTTATTTAAATTTCAAGAGTCAGTTTCTTCTGAATCCGGGTATTAACTATCCATTGTAGAGTTCTTAAATAGGGCAGGTTAAAAAGTCTTTGGAAATGGCTTTTCTGTATTAGGTGATGAGTATGCTTAAGTTCTGTATGAAAAATTCCAAATGATGCTTCACTGTGAATCTATTTAAATAGTTTTATAGTGGGAATTCCTATTCACCATCTTTTTCCTTGACTTCTCATCTCAGCATTTTATTCTGTGGTAGAATGCTCCCGTAAGTTAACTTTTAGTTGTACAGCCGTATTTAATATATCACAATAATATATATTGTAAGATAATGATTAGAAAACTGATGACTCAAAATTAATACAGATTTTTTCAGATGACTCACTTTTAGGTTATTGGTTTGAATCCTACATTTATCTCTCTGAATTATTTCAGTGTATTGAGTATCAGATGACATGTATTAGTTGATTGTGTCATTTTTTAAAGTGACTTGTGGTTGGTTAATCAGGGTGCAACCATCATTGATCATAGTTTTCAATATTTTGGAAAGAATACTGAATGAGGAGAGAAATCAACATCTTACATACAGTATAATGAAGGCATGTTAATACATCGTTGAAGCAGTGTACTATGGTATTGTTAATTCTGTTTTTTCCTTCCTTTTGCATAGAAATGAGTTTCTGCTTCCTCCTTTGAGACTTCCTGATCAGGCTTGCTGCAGTTAACTTTCTTTGAAGTAAAGGGGGAAGGGAAAAAGAGAGGAAGTAGGAGGAAACTCTTGAGATTCTACTATGTCTTTCAGCTGGCTGGGAAAGAGGAGGGAAAAATTATTTGTTTTTAAAGATACTTTCTATAGTTTTGGTTGTTTTTTTTTTTTTAATTACTATGATTTCTATGTATGATTGCCTTTGGAGGATGAGTAGAGAAGTTTTTAAAACTTTCCACTAAAATTTGAAGTTTTGATCAAACAAATGTAAAAAACAGTTTGATAATGAAATATGAACATTGAACTTTTAGCATGATTTTGAAATCATCTTGTCCTGGATTTTAGCTTCTGGCCATGCACACACCTGCAATAAAGGAATAATAATACAAAGGGCATTCAAGATTTGAAGCAGAATGTGCTTGCTTTTAATTAACCCCTACGTCTATCTTTATATATTAAAATTCATTGTAGTAATGAGGTATTTTCCCTAGAATAAAGTAGAATCATCCTAGACCTGAAGGAATAATCCTATTTGAAGTACTTGGTCATTCTAATCTGCTAAAAGTTCAGAGATAAGACTCCTAATACTTTATTTTCTATTATCACAAAACACAGGCATTGAACACTTTATTAAGTATTTGATATGGTACTATTGGGCTGTGAATTGCTGGTTGAAGGGAATGCGTGGAGCAAACCTAAGTATTTTCTTCGTTCTTAGACTAAAGATTGATTAAAGACTTGAGCAAAGTTTTAAAATACTCTGTTAATGAAAGTGTCTGAACTGTGTCAGCTCTGTTTATCATTACTGTAGTCCTTCAGTGAGAAAGTTATTTTTCGTCACAGTCTGTTTTGAACCACAATTTTTCCGTTATTGATATATAAATTCATTGTCCACAGTTTCAGAATGTCCCTAAGTTAGTTGTTGCTCAACACATCTGGTTTACTAAAAATAGCTTGAATGATTGCCCAGGACAAGTTACCAGTAGTTTAAAGAGTGGAGTGTACCAGACACATGTATTTTTCCTTCTTAATATTTTTGTTATTTGGAATTGAGATGAATTTGAGGGAAGTGAAATTTAGCCTCCAGACAGCCTAGGGGAACAATAAGCTAGTTCTTTGGTTGTCACCAACCAAATGTTATATTTTGTTAAGTATTTGACATAAGTGAGCCACTGACAACTTTGAAAATCTTGGTGGTGCTAATTTGACTTATATGCAGATTTATTTCCCAGGGTACTATGATGATATTGCTAATAGTTTAGAGAAGGAAGTAAACAGAACTTTATTGTTAATATTGCTTTGGTGGGTGGAGAAAAGTCTTAACTTTTCACACTTTTCTTTACTCTCATTTCAATTTGTTGTATAAATATATTACTTCAGAGCATTTTTAAACTAACATTCCTGTAGAGGAAATGAGAATTTGACCTAGTACACGCTTTATTCCTAGTCCCAGAATTCCTCTCAGATTTATTCTTTCTGGTGTCAAATTACTGCTCCCTCATAATTTTACTAAAAGAAAAAAAAAAAAAAAAAAAACAGACTTTCAGAAACTGCCTAGCAAACTATTGTTTTATTTTTATGATAGAAAATAGTGGGAGTTTTGTTATTGTTTTTATAGTGATAACTGAACTTTTTATTGAGAAATAGATATTCGTAAGAAACAGCTATTAGGATAAGGGAGTGGCGTGCACTCACATCCCCGCCTTCAAGAATGAGCCTCTGCCCTTGAGTTGAGATGGGCAGAAACAGGCCCAGAGCAGGAGAGAGGGCCTGGAGTTCTTTGTGTCCTACTTAACTGTTAGCTCACCTGATGTGTTTTTGTGTTGTTTTTCCCAGAAAGGAGTCTTTAAATGGCAGTTTTATGCTCAGACTCTATTTCCCTTTGACTTACCCTTAAAAAATTTTAATGTCTAGCTTTAGAAATATCCCAACTGACTTCATTCATTCAGTAGTTATTTAAATTATGTGGTTTCCCTATTCACAGCATCCTGCTTTGGTGCTTGATGGTTTTTAGAAGTTGCTGAAGGGACTTCTTTGGCAATCCAGTGATTAAAGCTTTTATTGCTTCCACTGCAGGAGGCACAGGTTCAGTCCCTTATAGGGAACTAAGATGCCGCATGCCACACAGTGTAGCCAACAACAAAAAAAAAAGGTTGATGTAAGTGTTATAGTCCTTATTAAGACCTTTGTAAGTCATGATGAGAACTTAGATTTTTAAAAAATTTCCTTGAAATAGATTTGATTTATTCAAATCAAAGGAACCAAAAAAATACATAGCGAAGACTTCAGGAATACAGAAGAAAGGAGAAGTCAGCAGAAACTGAAATGGTACAAAGACATCTCGTGAAGAGGGTGAAACTTGAGGATTCATTTGAATGGAGAGGGAAGTGAAAACTCAGGAGAGTGAGGCAGACATTTGGTGGAAAGAATTGCATGATGAATGATGAGTTAGGTTTAGGGGTCAGTAGAATATCAGTCGAAGAAGGCAATGGCACCCCACTCCAGTACTCTTGGCAAATCCCATGGACAGAGGAGCCTGGAAGGCTGCAGTCATGGGGTCGCTGAGGGTCGGACACGACTGAGTGCCTTCACTTTCACTTTTCACTTTCATGCATTGGAGAAGGAAATGGCAACCCACTCCAGTGTTCTGGCCTGGAGAATCCCAGGGATCGGGGAGCCTGTTGGGCTGCCGTCTATGGGGTTGCACAGAGTCGGACACGACTGAAGCGACTTAGCAGCAGCAGTAGCAGCAGAATATCAGTCTAGCTAGAGAAGAGAGTTTGGTTTTAAATATAGACATCATACCAGAGAAATAAGTATTGTAGGGTCAGATAAAAGAGGAAAAGGACTGCTAAGTACAGTTCCTAAGTGACTTTTATCTTGTAGGCCCTATGAATCATTGGAAGCTTTGAAGCAAGAGAATAACAAAACCAAAATTTTCTACAGCCAAATGTTATATTTTGTCGAATTAAGTATTAACAACGACATCTGGTTATTGTACTATATCAGAAGGAGCTAACTGATTGGATCTTTTGTTTTAGAGAATCAGCCTAGCTATGAATTTTGAAGTCGATTCATACAGATATTGTGTCAAATCCTGGCTTTGCCATTTGCTAGCATGTGACATTGGAAAAGCCTAAAGCATGCTATATACTTGGTTTCCTCATCTATAATATACTGTCTACCTCAGATTAAATGAATGACACAGTTAAGAGCTTATTACTATATAGAAACCATTCAATAGAAGGTCGCTGCTATTTAGATATGCCCTAAATTTCCCTTTCTGTAGATGGTGTCTTAAACCTTTGTGGTAGATATTTGAAACTCCTTTCTCTTCTTAGCATATGCAACCATTGGACATTTCTCTGCCACCATCTGCGCCTCTTTCTTGTAACGGTCTGTTTTCTTTGTCTTCTCTGGAACTCTCAACCATTCTTCCTGCAGCTGGTGTTAGATAACTCTTTTGGTGTTGGTACAAGCCATGGCCACTGCATAACAGAACATGTCTTTGTAGTAGTGTTTCTTTTTCCCTCTCTCTATTTTAAAAGTGCATTTAGGTAAGATTCCCCAGTGAATTTTACTGGGGAATTCCTATTAAACTCCTATTTTAAGAAAATGATATTAGAAAAGATGCAGAAATTGTGGTATTACTCTCCACAACAAACACATCCTTATATTTTTTCCCTAGGGAAGATCATAAGCTCTACTTGCTGCTAATAGATACTTTTAATTTCAAAAAATATGAAGTGATATTCAGAAAGTTAAAGAGTTCTTTTTCTTTGCTTGACTGTGAACAAACATTTGTGACCAACATTGACCTAATCAAACTAATCTCTGGCTAATGGATTTTAGTCTCAGGGATAAGAAGCATTCAACCTAAATCTAGGTTTATCTCAAAAGAGAGAAAACTAGTAAACCAGGCAATACCAGATGCAAATCAAAATTATACAAAATGGGAATAACAGGACTGTTTGAATTAGTTTCAGTTATTCTGAGCGCTTTCTATTCTTTATTTTTCTATATCAGTTTCTGAATTATATTTTGACAGAATTGAGCATGTTCTCCATTAGGCCATAAGTTTGTGTATGCATTTCCCTTTTCCATTTCACTTTGCCTTCATATTATCATTTGGTTGAAATTTAGAGGTGCCTGACATTGTTGCCATAATGTCAGTAAAATGAGAACTGTGAGATTGTAGGATATACAGTGTGCCGAGACTATAAAAAATACAGGGTCATAGCCATAACTGTGGACTGATTGCGGGTGTAATAATGGCTTGGTAGAATCAGCATCTGTGGGCAGGCGTTGGCCTGGGGGTGGTCTAGGAGATGAGGCCAGAGCAGGAAGCTGCTATTGTGTAGTACTTGGCTTTATTCCATTTCTAGTCAAAAGTGACAGCTTGCAATAGCAGAGCCAAGCTGAAGCCTAGAAAGTAGAATGGACAATAAGAAAAGCGGAACCAGAAGCTAAAACAGAATCATTGTACTTCCTTTTTAAGCAAGCTTTTTAAAAATTTTAAATTGGTACATCATGTTTTAATATTCAGTAATTTTGCTCTTCATTCTGTGTAAGTGCTGCTTTTATCTCCCACTTGCCTGATTTTATATTGCCATAATTGTGAAACATTAGGTCCCATGAATCAGGTATGCCAATATGTATTGTCTGCTGCTATTAAAAGAGAGTTCTTCATTTTTAAAAATTAGTTGCAAAACTTGGTGTGTTGAAAATGTATTCATGAAGTTCAGGAACATGTTATTTTGACTGAAATTTGGCCCGCATATGAGCTGTTCTGCAATATTCAGATTAAAAACATTTATAAGTCACGGTCTGCAAAAGTTCTCTCCTGGTCCCAAATCTGCTATGATCATATGCTGAAAAATCTGCCAGTCTCTTTTTAATTTTTTGTGACTGCTGTTATGAATTTAAAGTATGTGAAATTATGCTTGTAGACATCAGATTCCAAAGCTTCTAAGCCATCAATCAGTTAGTTATCATTGAGAAGAATTTTTGCCAGTCAAAATAGGTAGATACTGTTTGTTTATTCCTTTTGCCCAACCCCAGATTCTTAGTAAAGCACAGCCACTTTATTTATTTAAAATATCAATTAAAATTTAATTTCTCAGTGTGCTGTTAATATATTTATAAGGTTCAACATTTTCCAAAATATTTACATGTGCACTGTTTTATTCATTCTTACATTCACCTTACGAGGAGTACAGATTGTATTATTTTATTATATATAATGCTTTCAGGGTACATATATTAATTTAATCCACATAACTCTTTGAGAAGTACCTATTAACTTACAGTGAATAGGCAGCAGAAATGGAAAACCATATAAACTAGTTTTATTTTTGAAGGGATGGGGCTATTAAAAAGATACGACAGGAAATATCTTGAATATCCATTGCAGAAAAGTACAGCTGAACCTTATTTGGAATGGAATTAGGAACTAGAAGGTCAGAAACTCAAGTCACATATTCCTTCTTCCCCCATGCCTCAGTCTTCTTTCTGCAGACAGGTTTCTTCTGCTTAATCGTAGGTTTTGCTTCTCATAATACTAGTTTCCACGTGACTTTTGTGTGTGAGTGTCGATTCTCCCACACCCCCTCCTTTGCAGGACTTTTTAAATCTAATATTTGTGTTTCTTGGTAAAATTGAGGGTAGGGCTGTAGGAGAATAAACAGCTGAAGAGAGAAAAAGGAAGAAAGATGAGGAAGGGAGAGAATCTAGGATAGCAGTTTTTATAGGCGAAGAAACTGAGGTTTAGGGAAGTTGTGATTTGGCATCTAGGTTCACATAGCTAGTGGTAGCCTAAACAGAACTTGAACCAAAAACTTGAGATCCAAGACATTATTTCTGTTGTGCCACCCTGCCTTTGTGAGCCGTCACATGGGAAACATCTCTTATCTGCACATCATTCTTTTGTTTGGCACTTTGCTGTTTTTCTTAGGATTGCCGTCTTTCCTATATATAAGATTAAAGTTGTCCTTAATTGTATTACCTGCACAATCTCCTTAGACTTTGGAAATACTGGCATCAAGCTATACCGCAAATCTGTGCATCGTTTTCAGATTCCCTTGTTGCCCAGGCTAGAATCCAAACAGATACAATGTTTTGCCCTCACCCAGTTTTCTCAGCTGCCTAGTTTTCTGTTTGGCTCAGAGATTTGTTCAGAGTTAAAATTAAAAACAATACTTTCAAACAAAGCCCTTTTAGCCTCTTGTTAAAAGGATTATCTCTAAAAATCCAAGTCTTTCTAGGCTTCAGACTCAAGGCAAAAACGATACTAGCCCTTAGTCAATAAATAATGATTCGAGGCTTTTTATTCATATGTTTGAGGACCTTCTGTGTTGTATTCAAGAATACAAATACGCTGCCTTCATGCATCTTACAATCTAATGGGGGAAGTGCATAGAAAAATACAAATGTAAATATAGACAAAATACAGAAAAAGTAGCAGACACCAGAGAGGTATAAGGAATCTACCCTGGTTGTGGGAGGAAAAAAAAGAGAGGATACTGCTATTCTTAGATTAGGTGACCCCCTAAATTGTCTCAGGATGAATTTAAATTAGCTAAGCCACTAAGACAGCAGGTCTGATTAAATGCTTGAAATATAGTGAATAAGCATAATGTGTGTTGGATGGTCCACTTGTATTAACTCTAATCATACGTTTCCCATGAAGGTGGAATGGTTGACTAGTCAGAAATTTTTTAACCATTTTTTAGTTGGGTCAGCCACCTGATTGGCTGCAACCTCATTGCCCTTTTGGAGCAGAGGGATAACAGGCATTTGTTTTAAAAAAGGTAACAGTAAAACTTAGCATTTTAAACATTTAAGTGTGCAATTCAGTGGAATCGAATATATTCACAGTATTATGCAACCATCACCACAATGCGCATTCTGAACTTTATCAACATCCCAAATAGAAACTCTTCATTCATTAAACAATAACTCCCTACTTCCAAGTAGCCTGCTCATCCCAGCCCTTGGTTACCTCTTGGTTCTCTTTTTTGGGTCAGTGTTGTTATTATTATTATTTTGCCTTTTCTAGATATCTCATATAAGTGTATTCATACAGTTTGTCCTTTTGTGACTGGCTTATTTCACTTAATGTAATGTCTTCAGAATTCACCTATGTATCATGTGTCAGCATTTCATTGCTTTTCATAGATGAATAATATTCCATAGTATGTATTTACCACATTTTGGCTATCCATTCGTATGTTGATGGACTTTTGGGTTGTTTCTACCTTTTTACTATTACGAATAATGCTGCTGTGAACATTGGTGTACAAATATTTGAGTTCCACCTTTCACTTCTTGTGGGTATATACCTAAGAATGGGATTGCTAGAGCATATGAAAGTTTATGTTTTACTTTTTTGAGAAACAAACTGTTTTCCACAGTTCAGTTCAGTTCAGTCGCTCAGTCGTGTCCGACTCTTTGTGACCCCATGGACAGCAGCACGCCCAAACTCCCTGTCCATCACCAACTCCCGGAGTTTACCCAGACTCATATTCATTGAGTCAGTGATGCCATCCAACCATCTCATCCTCTATCATCCCCTTCTCCTCCCGCCTTCAATCTTTCTTAGCATCAGGGTCTTTTCAAATGAGTCAGCTCTTCGCATCAGGTGGCCAAAGTATTGGAGTTTCAACTTCAACATCAGCCCTTCCAGTAAACACCCAAGACTGATCTCCTTTAGGATGGACTGGTTGGATCTCCTTGCCATCCAAGGGACTCGCAGGACTCTTCTCCAACACCACAGTTCAAAAGTTTTCCATAGGCTCTGCACTATTTTACATTCTCACCAACGGATCCAATTTCTCTGTGAGACCATTTGTTATTTTTCGTTTTCTAAATAATAGCTATTCAAATAAATAAATAATACCTATTCATTGCCTGTGCTTTCAGTATCGTATTTGAGAAATTGTTACCAACGCCAACATCATGAAAAATGGCCTTTAAGAGTTTTGTAGTTTTAGCTCTTATATATAAGTCATTGATTCATTTTAAAATAAATTTTTAGATAGTATAAGGGAAAAATCCAATTTAGTTCTTGTGGATATCCAGATTTCCAAGGCTCATTTGTCCTGTTCCCATTGAATAGTCTTGTCACCCTTATTGGAAATCTGTTGACCATTTATTCTAAAATTTATTTCTGAGCTCTATTCTATTGCTTTGTTATATATGTCTGTATTGATTACTTGAGATAATCTTTTTTTCCCCTACTTTTCTACAACTGCATAATTTGGCTAAATGATTGTTAACCCTAAAGATAAATTATTTTAAAGTATACTGTTTTGTGTTGTAACTATTGACATTTTCTGAAGCATCTGTCGGTGTTAGGGGTATGATTCCTGTCATTAAATTATTAGGCATAGACATGCCTTTTAGATAAGCTATGTTTTTAAGATGCAAGGGGAAAAGATCCAGTGATTGTTGAATTGTAACAATCAGTCATTCATTTATTGCTTTGTGCCAGTTTCTTTGCTAGCTACTGAGATTTAAAGACAGATAAAATACTTGGTTCTCTTTCAGGCCAGGAGGAGAGACTTACATATAATTACAGAAATGTGCTATAAGTTCTCGGAGAAGGCAATGGCACCCCACTCCTGTACTCTTGCCTGGAGAATCCCATGGATGGAGGAGCCTGGTGGGCTACAGTCCATGGGGTCGCTAAGAGTCGGACATGACTGAGCGACTTCACTTTCACTTTTCACTTTCATGCATTGGAGAAGGAAATGGCAACCCACTCCAGTGTTCTTGCCTGGAGAATCCCAGGGACGGGGGAGCCTGGTGGGCTGCCGTCTATGGGGTCGCACAGAGTCGAACACGACTGAAGCGACGCAGCAGCAGCAGCAGCTATAAGTTCTAAAGTAGAGGTATGTTTATAGTGTTCTGTACTATAGAATCACCTGATGTAGTAATATCAGTTATTTGCCTGTTTCTCTTTTTTTGGTTTTACTTTTTCTCAGAAAGCAAGGGTTTAGAAGATGGGAAAGAGATAAGGAAAGTTAATAGTATTTCATAGTTGTTGTTATTGTTGTTCAGTCACAAAATCATGTCCGACTCATTGGAACCCCATGGACTGCAGCATGCCAGGCTTTCCTTTCCTTCACTGTCTCCCAGAGTTTGCTCAAACTCACGTCCATTGAGTCGATGATACTATCAGCCATCTCATCATCTGGCGCCACCTTCTCTTCCTGCCCTCAATCTTTCCCAGCATCAGGGTCTTTTCCAATGAGTCAGCTATTTGCATCAGGTGGCCAAGGTATTATAGCTTCAGCATCAGTCCTTCCAGTGAATATTCAGGACTGATTTCCTTTAGGATGGACTGGTTGGATCTCCTTGTAATCCAGGGACTCTCAAGAGTCTTCTCCAACACCACGTTGAGAAGCATCAATTCTTTGGTGCTCAGCCTTCTTATGGTCCAACTCTCACATCGATACATGGCTACTGGAAAAACCATAGCTTTGACTGTACAGGGGTACGTTAGGATTCCCCAGGGAGACAACACCATAGAGTGTGGGGGTGTATACAAGTGTGTGTAGAGAGAAAAGGAGTAGAAGAAGTTTTAAGGAAATTGATTCACCCTCTTGTTGGGACTGGGAACTCTGAAATATACAGGACATGCCAACAGTGGAAATTCTAGCAGGAGTTGATGCTGATTGTAAAGGCAGTCTGAAGGCACAGGCTTTTTCCTCTTTGGAGGACCTCATTCTTTATTCTTAAGGCCTTCAACTAATAGAAAGAACCCCTGCCACATTATGGAGGTTAGTCTGCTTTACTCAGTCTTCTGATTGAAAAATACCTTCATAGCAACATCTAGACTGGTGTTTGACCAAACAGCTGGGCACCATAGTCTACCCAAGTTGATATGTATAATTAACAGCCACTGGTACTATTGATATTTGGCTCTTTGTTTTATAGTGAATTTTAGGATGGTAGGTATCCCTGGGTTTTCAACCGTTAAATGTCTTTACCACCTCTTTCTAGTTATTATGTTAATAGAAAAGAAACTATCCCCACGAATTACCAGTGCCCTTTCCCACTTTATTTAGAGCTCTTGGACTGTAAATTAAGACAACTAGAAAAGTAGAGGCCTTCCAAGTAATCTTTTCAAGGCACTTAGAAATGCTTAGCAAACATTGGCCTGCTATATTCTCTAAGCACCCTAATAATGAGAAAGTATCATTTCTTTCTCAATGTTTGCCTTCTCTTGAGTTTCAATACTGTGCCATTTTTGCCCTGGATATTCATAATGCCATAACAATTCAGTCTCATGCCAGACCAAATTCCTGTATCACTCACACATTCTCTTGAGATCTCTAGATCTCTCCTAATAATTTCATAAATGTTATTAATTATAAATGGTTAATATCTTTCCATCACATTTGTACTTAAATGGGGATACCTGTATATCACAAATTTGTCGGTATGTAAAATAATAAGGCATTTAAAAACTAATGTTTTTAATAGCCAGTGCTTCTCTATATGTTCTTTACCTTTACATAGAAATGACATGTTATTGTTTCCCATTTATAGCCCTTCTCCCCTCTGCCATGTATAGGGTAGACATTTTTGGAAATAGAAAATTCTGTGTATGAGTAAGGCCTGGATATATATGACCTCCTCATGTAAAATCTTCAAGCTTGAAGGCCCTTAGGATGTTACAGGCATTCCAGAATGCAATACCTGAAACATTCAGAAGGATGAGGCTTAATGTTGTTCCTCCCACATTCACTCTTACTTTGAAGAAATTAAGTTCCATCGTATGATAACAATTCCTTCCAATGCTTAGCAAAGCCCATTGTTGAGAAATTTTCTTACAAGTTAGATACATATAGATCATACAGATATATAGGTCATATATCTATATGATCTGCATATGACAGTACATACAGATCAGTTAGGCACACTTATCAATTGGAAGCGTCTGACTGGCATGTTTTTAAAATTGCAAAGGACTGTGAAGCTCCTCTCTGGCTGTGGTATGTGCTTAATGATGGTCCCTCCCACCACTGTAAGGAGCAGGCTGAACTACTGCTTAGGTTTTATTTGTCTTGATCAGTCCAAGGTATCTCTTCTCCATTCTGTCTTGTTCCATGATAGATAAAAATACACATTTGTACTTAAATTTTTTATGAGTTCAGTTTGAATGATGACACAACTTGGGAGCTCTGCCTTTTGCTCCAGACTCTACTCTGTAAGGACTTAAGAGTGGCTGATTTAGTGCCAATATTACTAAAAATCAAAGATAATTGACAGATTAATCAAATGAAAAGATGTATAAAGAAGAGTAAAAATCAGCACACAACAGTTTAAAAAATAAATTGCTAAATTTATTAAGGTTATATTTTAGGATATCTAATAATATATCTAGTAATACATACAAACATATATCCAGTAATATATACAAATAGCTGTGAAAAGAAGAGAAACAAAAAGCAAAGGAGAAAAGGAAAGATATAACCATTTGAATGCAGATTTGCAAAGAATACCAAGGACAGATAAGAAAACCTTCCTCAGTGATCAATGCAAAGAAATAGAGGAAAACAATAGAATGGAAGAGACTAGAGATGACTTCAAGAACATTAGCGATACCAAGGGAACATTTCACGCAAAGATGGGCTCAATTAAGGACAGAAATGGTATGGACCTAACAGAAGCAGAAGATATTAAGAAGAGGTGGCAAGAATACACAGAAGAACTGTACGAAAAAGAGCTTCACGACCCAGATAATCACGATGGTGTGATCACTCACCTAGAGCCAGACATCCTGGAATGTGAAGTCAAGTGGGCCTTAGAAAGCATCACTACGAACAAAGCTAGTGGAGGTGATGGAATTCCAGTTGAGCTATTTCAAACCCTGAAAGATGATGCTATGAAAGTGCTGCACTCAATATACCAGCACATTTGAAAAACTCAGCAGTGGCCACAGGACTGGAAAAGGTCAGTTTTCATTCCTATACCAAAGAAAGGCAATGCCAAAGAATGCTCAAACTACAGCACAATTGAACTCATCTCACACGCTAGGAAAGTAATGCTCAAAATTCTCCAAGCCAGGCTTCAACAATACGTGAACCGTGAACTTCCAGATGTTCAAGCTGGATTTAGAAAAGCCAGAGGAACCAGAGATCAAATTGCCAACATCCACTGGATCATGGAAAAAGCAAGAGAGTTCCAGAAAAACATCTACTTCTGCTTTATTGACTACGCCAAAGCCTTTGATTGTGTGGATCACCACAAACTGTGGAAAAATTCTTAAAGAGATGGGAATACTAGACCACCTGACCTCCCTCCTGAGAAACCTGTATGCAGGTCAAGAAGCAATAGTTAATAGGGAGGGAGGAGGGTTCAGGATGGGGAACACATGTATACCTGTGGCAGATTCATTTTGATATATGGCAAAACCAATACAATAGTGTAAAGTTAAATAAAATAAAATAAAAAAAAAAAAAGAAGCAACAGTTAGAACTGGGCATAGAACAACAGACTGGTTCCAAATAGGAAAAGGAGTACGTCAAGGCTGTATATTGTCACCCTGCTTATTTAACTTATATGCAGAGTACATCATGAGAAACGCTGGGCTGGATGAAGCACAAGCTTGAATCAAGATTGCTGGGAGAAATATCAATAACCTCAGATGTGCAGATGACACCACCCTTATGGCAGAAAGCAAAGAAGAACTAAAGAGCCTCTTGATGAAAGTGAAAGAGGAGAGTGAAAAAGTTGGCTTAAAGCTCAACATTCAGAAAAGTAAGATCATGGCATCTGGTCCCATCACTTCATGGAAAATAGATGGGGCAACAGTGGAAACAGTGGCTGACTTTTGGTGGGGGGGGGGGCTCCAAAATCACTGCAGATGGTGACTGCAGCCATGAAATTAAAAGATACTTACTCCTGGAAGAAAAACTATGACCAACCTAGACAGCATATTAAAAAGCAGACATGTTACTTTGCCAACAAAGGTCCGTCTAGTCAAGGCTATGGCTTTTCCAGTGGTCATGTATGGATGTGAGAGCTGGACTATAAAGAAAGCTGAGCGCCGAAGAATTGATGCTTTTGAACTGTGGTGTTGGAGAAGACTCTTGACAGTCTCTTGGACTGCAAGAAGATCCAACCAGTCCATCCTAAAGGAAATCAGTCCTGAATATTCATTGGAAGGACTGATGCTGAAGCTGATGCTCCAATACTTTGACCACCTGATGTGAAGAACTGACTCATTGGAAAAGACCCTGATGCTAGGAAAGATTGAGGGCAGGAGGAGAAGGGGACAACAAGGGTGAGATGGTTGGACGGCATCACTGACTCAATGGACATGAGTTTGGTTAAACTCTGGGAGTTGGTGATGGACAGGGAAGCTTGGCATGCTGCAATCCATGGGATCCCAAAGAGTCGCAAAGGGCTACTGAACTGAACTGAGTAACACATCTAAGTACATGTATATAAAGTTTATAATTTTAGGGAATTTTGACTCTTCCTATGGAAACAAAAGTTTCTATCTGTTAAAATATCAGAATGTGGTGGTAGAACAAGGCTAACTTTTTGACTCATATCCCAACTCTGCTGTTTAATCTGAAATTTTAGGCAAAGTGTATAACCACTTAACAGCCTTTCATTTTTCATCTTTAGAATTAGCTCTATAGTACCCGTTTCATCATAGTATTGTTATTGTCTGTAAGATATGTATAAGAAAAAAGTTTTTACCCTATAAAAATTTTTGTGATAAAGTAAATATGGTAGTTCAGAAAATAAATAGGTCTGGTTGGGTAAATCTTGGTTCATGATGCATAACATTTACCTTCAAGAAGCCGTTCAAAGTAATTATTTTTTAAACCCTGAGCACAAAATAGATGTCATTCACATAACAACCTTTCCAGTGGTCACATAATTGGCAGTGGTCAGCCTAATTGGTGAATTTCCTACATTCTCTAAGTTTTCTCTTTATTTCCAGCCAAAATCTCTCTCGTGTGACATATTATTTCAGTCATTCTTAACCACCTCAGTTGTCTAATGCCTTTGTGTTTCTGTCACATCTACCTTTTAATTTCTTATTTTGGAGTAGTATTTTTATTTTCTCCACTTTTATCCCAATGAAAATATCCTGTCCATTATTGGTAGCCACTAGTCACATGTGGCTATTTAAATTTAAATGAAGCAAATTTATTATTATTATTTTTTTAATTTTAATTAATTTATCTATTGGCTGCTCCATGTGGATTCTTAGTTCCCTGACCAGGGATCGCACCCATGGCCCCTGCATTGGGAACATGAAGTCTTAACCACTGGACTGCTAGGGAAATGTCAAGCAAAAGTAAATTTAATACTCATTTCCTCAGTCATGCTAGCCCCATTTCAAGTGTTCAGATAGCCACAAGGACAGTGCAGGTATATACGTTTATATCAACGCAGAAATCTCTTCTTGAAAGCCTCGCCCTGAATGTTTACCATGGAAGGAGAAAATTATACCAGTGTATTTTGGTGTCATTGTGTTGTCTCCAGTCTCAGCTGAGCTTCTGGTGCCATTTGGCAGCCTTTTCTATGCCCCCTTTGAGCTTCGTTTCCTAAAGCAGTTATTCCAAGGTGTCACTACTCTATTCAGCTTCTTCCTTTTTCCCTTAGTAGATGACCTTGCTCCTGCAGCACAGATGAATTTGAGGCTATAAGCAGGAACCCCCTTAACTTCCTGTCCTTAAACCTATTTATGTACCTTTGCTTACCTCGTTTTCTCTTATCTCAAGAGATGTGTCCCTTTGTTCCATGACTAATTCAAGTTTACAAATACTTTGGGGGCATCTGCTATGTTGTAGGCACATTTCTAGGTACTTAAGGTATAGCCAGAGAAGGCAATGGCAACCCACTCCAGTACTCTTGCCTGGAAAATTCATGGATGGAGGAGCCTGGTGGGCTGCAGTCCATGGGGCCGCAAAGAGTCGTACACAACTGCTGCTGCTGCTACTGCTACGTCACTTCAGTCGTGTCCGACTCTGTGCGACCCCATAGATGGCAGCCCACCAGGCTCCTCCGTCCATGGGATTTTCCAGGCAAGCGTACTGGAATGGGGTGCCATTGCCTTCTCTGTGGACAGAACTGAGCAACTTCATTTTCTACTTTCTTTTCTAAGGTATAGCCATGAACAAAAACTAAAAATAAATTCCCTTCCTTCAGGGAGCTTAACTTAGTCAGCAGAGACAACAAACAAAGTAACTATTTGAGTATATTAGAAAACATAAATGCTATGGAGAAATATAAAACCTGGTAAGAAGTATTAGCTGGAACAGCAAAAATAGAAAGGCCCTAAAATGAAAGCATTCCAAGAACATCAAGAAACAACTGTCTAGAGGTTAGTAGAGAATGCGGTCTTCCCTCTTGCTCAGTCAGTAAAGAATCTGCCTGCAATGCAGGAGACCAGGGTTCTGTTCCTGGGTCCAGAAGATCCTCTAGAGAAAGAAATGGCAACCCACTCCAGTATTCTTGGCTGGAAAGTCCCATGGACAGAGGAGCCTGGGGGGCTGTAGTCCACGGGTTGCAAGAGTCAGACACGACTTAGTGACTAAACCACCACTACTAGAGGATGAAGTAAGAAAGATAATAAAAGTAGATTTAAGTGGGGCTTTTGGGGGCTTTTAAAAAGACTATTTTTTGTTCTGATTAAAATTGGAGTAGAAACCTTGAGAGGATTTTGGTTTAGAACACAGAAGTAGAATAGTAAGATGGATTCCCATATACCTGTCTTCCAGGTGTAACAGTTACTAATTCATGGCCAGTATTGTTTGTGTTACGGTTCCTCGTGTATAATCCCATGTATTAGTATTCATCACCAAATGTTTCTCTTTATGTTTATGTGTGTCTATACATAAATAAATTTAAAAGTGTCTGTAATTAATTCTAACTATTTACATTAGTCATATTCTAAAAAGTTACAAGTTCCCAACATTAGAAATGATAGAATGTCACATGTTTATTCACTTGCTTTCTTGTACATTGTGCAGCTTACCACCCTCAAAGCACTGACATTACCACCAACAGTATAATTACTGAAAGCAGTCTAAATGTTTTGTTGCCGTTCTTTTTATCTTTAGGATATATCCCACTAGGGATGTACTCATTTCTTTTTCATGTGTATTATTGTCTTGAAATTTTTCCTCTCTATGCCTTGTGTTTTAAAAGGCATATACCCCTGTCCTTGTGTTCTGAAATCCATCTTCACATACGCATTGTGTTCATTTACCGTATCTTAAACCTATTCCTCTTTTTTTTCTCATCATATAAATAAATTCAGTTATCTGCATCCTAATATAAAATATAAAGGTTCTCTGATCACATCCATTCTTAACTCCTTTAGCTACATAGCTGGACTTAAAATCTTTTTATATTTTCTAACCTCCCAATAGCATCTCCAGTTATTGCAGCCTGACTTCTAGTTCCACTTCCACAAAACTAATGTTACTGTTAAGATCACTAATAATCTCTTTATAAAAAAATAGATTATTTCAGTCCTCATTCCTCTCCTACTGGACCTTTGCATTTAGCACTGTGAATCACTGTCTTGTGTATACTTTTATTAACTGCTTCAAAGATTTCTGTAGTTTTAATGTAGGGTCATTTTCCACGGTCTTGCTTTTTGGTGTCGTCTTTCACTACTCAATCTAAGCAGTGTCATATTTCCAGTTGCTTTCACTATCGTTTTAAAACTCTTATCTTCTGAATCTGTACCTCTAGTCCAGACCTCCTTGCTATACTGTCATTCATTTAACATTTATGTTTTTAGCTTCTTCTAAGTGTCCAGCGTTGTTTAAACATAATTTTAAACATTGTTTAAACATAAATTCCTGTCCCTTTGGAGCTTAAATTCCAGAAAGGGCACAGTAGAAAATAAAAATAATAATAAGTAAGTAGTACAGTGTGATGGTAAAGCATCTGTCTACAATGCAGGAGACCCGGCTTCGATCCCTGGGTCGGGAAGATCCCTTGGAGAAGGAAATGGCACCCCACTCCTGTATTATTGCCTGGAAAATCCCATGGAAGGAGGAGCCTGGTAGGCTACAGTCCATGGGGTTGCAAAAAGTTGGACACGACTTAGCAACTTCACTTCACTTCACAATGTGATAGTTTAATTATTGCCACGATAAAAGAAGTAAAGCAAAGTAAGAGCTATTGAGAATGAAGAAGGGGGAGGCAGGCTAGCGTGTTGTGGTCACGGTAGATGTCATTGAGAAGGTGAAACCTGTATTTGCTGCTGCCTACTACAGTGGTAAAGTTTCAGCACTCAAACCTTGTCTTTCCTAATAATTTTGTATCCTGGCTAAAGGCGTAACAGTATCTACCCCATTTTGTCAAATCAACATCTGAGAATGTTTTAGGTTCCTCTCTTGCCCTTACTTATTGGCTCCAAAAATTGCTGATGCTGCTTTAACATTGTATTTGTCCACAACATCCTCCGCATCTCTGTTGTAAAGCATCCATCCTCATTTGGCTGGACTATTACGGAGCTCTCTAAATAGGGTCCTTCAGTCTTCCTGCTCGCTTACGCCATTGTCCGCACTCAGTCCATCTCATTGTATTTTGAGTTCTCCATATGGGCCATGCTGTTGCATCTATGTCTGTGTCTGCACATGCCTTTCACATGTCCTAAGAGCCCTTCTTTTCTACTCTACCATATCCTGATAGGTGCCATTATGTTTTTGAAGTTTCAACTCAAGAATCTAGGTATTCATGCTTTTCTCAAGTCCCAACTCAAATGCCTCCTTTTCTGGGGTATCTTTCCTGATATACGTATCAGGACTGTCTTTCCCCACCATCTTGGTCTCACCTCTGTGTTATATGTAAAACCGTTTAATCTGTTTTGCAGTGGTGTGTCTATTAGTCTCTGTTCCTCCAGGCTGTAATATCATTCTACAGGCTGTAGGATTCACAGGGGCAGAACTTTGGTATTCAGAAGTCTTGTTGAATGAAATGTATTTCTAATATGTTTTACTCACTCTCCAGCACTTAGTGTTTCAAACATAATTCCAACAAATTATCTAATCTGATTTCCTCTACCATAGCATATGAAATATCAAAAACAAAGTTTTAGAAAGTATGATGATGGTAGATTGGGAGCGTGATAACACAAAAGGTTACAGAAGAAATTGTACTGACAACTCAAATTTTGTCTTTGTAGAACAGTTTGGTATAGAAGCAACAATACTTTATATCAGTCAATAATTAGACTATATCATAACAGTTAATCAATAATGATGATAATTGCATTATTGAAAAGCTGAAATTTTATTTAGTATGTTATTAAACGAAGGAACTCTAGAAATATTTGCAGAATTAGTGGGATTTTGATAAATTTTCTTATTTCTGTAATGTTTAAAAACTGCCCTTCTTTTTATAATCATTTAACATGCCTCACTCATTTTCTGTTCTCTTTTTTCCTGATAAGATTTTCTAAGTACATTAAACTTACCCTTCCGAATAGCAAAACAATGACCTGGTAATTGTGATAAGGTACAGGTATGCATACTACCTTGCTTAGCAGTCATAGGTAATTAAGATGTTCTTTTATTATGAGACTTTGGAGTTGTAATTTTAACTCCCTCCTTTTTTCTGAATAACTTGACACATTTGTCATGTATTTGTATTTTCATCATATTTGCATAGACTTAATGAGGAAACAGATACTTAACTTGGGGTCATATGATAAAAGTCTAATTAAGTCACTTGGCAGATCCAACAAGACCGTCAAGTCACAGGACTTGTTGATTATTTCAGTTTGGACTAGATATATTGTTATATTCATCCTAAGAGAAGTATTATATAATCTTAAATGTATAGGTTTGTCATTTCCATAACAGTATATTGGAAATAGTGAAAATCAGCCCTGGAATGTGTGGTATGGTGTTAATTTTGAAATTAAATCTTCTCTGGCTTTTCTCTAGTGTCGAAGTGGGAGCTACTGTCCAGTTGCGGTGCGGTGGCTTCTCTTGTTGAAGAGAACAGGCTTGAGTAGTTGCTGCACGAGAGTTCATTGGGTGCGGTTCCGGGCTCTGTAGAGCACAGTCTCAGTAGCTGTGGCACACAGGCTTAGTTGCTACACAGCATGTGGGATGTTCCCAGACAGGAGATGCAGTGCATGTCTCCTGCACTGGCACATGAATTCTTTTACCACTGAGCCACCAGAGAAGCCCCGCGATTTATATTTTAAAAATAAATGTTCACTCTGTATGATCAGAATAGTCATTGACTAGGAATTACTTTTAGTGGATCACTTTCCAAAAAACTATACAAGCGTATAAGTTTATTTCCTCCTCAGGTTGAGCTCCCTCTCTCCCTCTTCACAAGATACAGTGAGACTGCCATCGGTGGAGGGCTCATCAAGAGGAAGAGAGTTGCCTTTTTTTGTTTTATTTTCTTAAACATAGGCTGTTCTGAAGGAATATTTTCAGTTACTATTTTGGAAAACATTAAACAGTTCCCAGGCCTTCCTGAGTTTGTTCAGTTGTAAGTTTGAGGAAACTGCAGTTAGTAAATTGTGGTTGGCAGATGCTGTAAGCAGGTGACTCAATAGGTTGAACTCAGGATGACTCAACTGTGTAAAAACCATGCTGATAAATAACTTGAAAGAAAAATTGCCTTCCAGACTTTGGAACCGCCATAAAAAGTTCAAAACTATTATAAAAGGTACCACAAAGAATATTAACATGTGGTTTAGAAGGAAACACATTTTCCTTCAAGTGGTTTTAAAAGTTTTACTTAATTGTTCTGATTTTTGCTCTGTGGTAATTCTGAGAGGAGAGGACACTTAGCAAGTTGTAGTTGAAAATGCAGAAATATTATAAGTCTTAATCACGTTTACTCAAGAGAACACTTTTTAAAAGGTCAGTTTCATTCAGTTCAGAGATGAGCAGAGAAACCCAAATGGTAGTTGTTTTAAATTAATTATAATAATAAAATATATAATTATAAATTAATATAATTAATAAAATAATCTAATTGGCTTTTTCTTTAACTTTGATATAACTGAACAAATAAAAATAAAGCAAGTAGGTGCTTTGTGAAGAATTGATGCAAGAGGGGACTTCCGTCCAGTGGCTAAGACTCCAGACACCCAATGGAGGGGACCCAGGTTTGATCCCTAGGCAGGGAACTAGATATCAAATGCTTCAACTAAGACCCAGCACAGCCATATAAATACATTTTAAACAAAAACAAAAAACCCTAAGAATTGTGTAATAGGACATGTATATTAATATAGTATATCCCATTCTAAAATCCCATCTGAGATCTGATAAGTTACTTATACCTGATAAATGAGAGTTTATTGTTTTTGATAACTATTCCAAATTTTGGAATACTATATTCCTGTGAACCGACTTTAGCAAACATCATTTTCTGTGTATAACAAAATAATTTGGTTAATTGGATTTCTTTTTACTTCTGTCATCATGACACTAATACCATAAGGAAGATACTGAAAACCCAGCAGAGAGTATTCACATTCTTTATTCTGCCAGTTCATGGTTTGGACAATGGCTTTGTGGAAAGGGCTTTGACATTATGCAGATTCTTGCTAATGTGCCTTCTAGCCATGTGATTTGGGGTAAATTACTTAATGCTTGAATTTGTTTCATCTGTAAAATGGAGAGAATAATACCAGACTACCAAGGAATTTGTTAGGATTAAATGATGTTAATATTTGTGAAGTATTAATCTCATCTGTCAATCAAAATTTAAGATTTTTTAAAAATTGCTTATACTGTTAAGTGAACATGCTTATTAAATAGATACTTTTTAAAGGCTGAGAAAAAATTCGTCCCATTAATCATATACAGTCAGTTTAGGATATGCTGCTGCTGCTGCTGCTGCTAAGTCGCTTCAGTCGTTTCCAACTCTGTGCGACTGCATAGACGGCAGCCCACCAGGCTCCTCCGTCCCTGGGATTCTCCAGGCAAGGACACTGGAGTGGGTGGCCATTTCCTTCTCCAATGCATTCAAGCATGCTAAGTCACTTCAGTCGTGTCCAGCTCTGTCCATGGGATTCTCTAGGCAAGAATACTGGAGTGGGTTGCCATTTCTTTTTCCTAATTTAGGATATATTTAAGCTGTATTGAAACTGTAGGATACCACTCATCTAAATTAACCAAAATCAACCAGGGATTATAAAATTATATATAGACAGGACTTAATTATCTATTGTTTAAATTATATACAAAATTATATGATTGTCTTTAAAAATTATGTGGTGAAGTTTTTAAATGAATTTTTTTCTATCATTAGCTTCCTTCTGTGTCACTCAGTTTGAGTTTATAATTATATAATTTATATGAGTATATGATCAACTGAAAAAAAAAACTTTTCTGTTTTAAAATACCTAGACTCTCCATATACATGCATTAATTTGATTTGTTATTCATTTATTTCCTTAGATTACTAAAAAGCTAAATGTTGGGTAGAAGAGTATGTAGTTGAAGATACTAAAACTATGGAAAACCATGTTGTACAGTGATGAAGATTTTGAGAAATAGCATGGGAGTATGTTGTTCAAAGCTTATGTAAATTTTTTAAGAGAGTACTAGCACATAGAATAATAATCATATAAAAATAGTAGACTTTAAAATGACAAATTTCTAATTAAGTTAGGCAAATACAGTACTTTAGGGGTAAGAGGAAGTTTGCTTGATATTAAGATTGTATAAGGAAGACTTGAGATTGCTGGATTATGGAGTTGAAAGCAGACTAAAAGAAGATACAGTTCAGTTCAGTTACTCAGTCGTGTCCAAGTCTTCAAGACCCCATGGACTGCAGCCCTCTAGGCTTCCCTGTCCATTACCAACATCACCTGGAGCTTGCTCAAACTCATGTCCATTGAGTCGGTGATGCCATCCAACCATCTCATCCCCTGTCGTCCCCTTTTCCTGCCTTCAGTCTTTCCCAGCATCAGGGTCTTTTCCAGCGAGTCAGTTCTTTGCATCAGGTGGCCAAAGTATTGGAGTTTCAGCATCAGTCCTTGAAATGAAAATTCAGGACTGATTTCCTTTTGGATAGACTGGTTGGATATCCTTGCAGTCCAAGATACTCTCAAGAGTCTTCTCCAACACCACAGTTCAAAAGCATCAATTCTTCAGCGCTCAGCTTTCTTTACAGTCCAACTCTCACATCCATACCTGACTACTGGAAGAACCATAGCTTTGACTAGATGGACCTTTGTTGGCAACGTAATGTCTCTGCTTTTTAATATGCCGTCAGGTTTGGTATAGCTTTTCTTCCAAGGAGTAAGGGTCTTTTAATTTCATGGCCACAGTCACCATCTGCAGTGATTTTGGAGCCCCCAAAAATAAAATCAATCACTGTTTCCATTGTTGCCCCATCTATTTGCCATGAAGTGATGGGACCAGATGCTATGATTTTAGTTTTCTGAATGTTGCGTTTTAAGCCAATTTTTTCCCTCTCCTCTTTTACTTTCATCAAGAGGCCCTTTAGTTCTTCATTGCTTTCTACCATAAGGGTGGTGTCATCTGCACATCTGAGGTTATTGGTATTTCTCCCAGCAATCTTGATTTCAGCTTGTGCTTCATCCAGCCTGGCATTTCGCATGATGTACTCTATATATAAGTTAAATAAGCAGGGTAACAATATACAGCCTTGATGTACTCCTTTCCCAATTTGACACCAGTTGTTGTTCCATCTCCAGTTGTAACTGTTGCTTCTTGACCTGCATACAGATTTCTCAGGAGGCAGGTCAGGTGGTCTGGTATTCCCATCTCTTTCAGAATTTTCCACAGTTTGTGGTGATTCACAGAGTCAAAGGCTTTGGCATAGTCAATAAAGGAGAAATAGATGTTTTTCTGGAACTCAGTTGCTTTTTCGATGATCCAGAGGATGTTGACAATTTGATCTCTGGTTCCTCTGCCTTTCCTAAATCCAGCTTGAACATCTGGAATTTCATGGTTCACATACTGTTGAAGCCTAGCTTGGAGAATTTTGAGCATTACTTTGCTAGCATGTGAGATGAGTGCAGTTGTGCAGTTTGAGCATTCTTTGGCATTGCCTTTCTTTGGGATTGGAATGAAAACTGACTTTTTCCAGTCCTGTGGCTACTGCTGAGTTTTCCAAATTTGCTGGCATATTGAGTGCAGCACTTTCACAGCATCATCTTTTAGGATTTGAAATAGCTCAACTCAAGGAATGAACATTACCTCTTTGTCATACTGACATCATTAACTTATTTTCCCACAATTTCTTGTGAGCTGAAATGAATTGCAGAAACATTCATTATTTCAGATAGGATGTGTAGTCCAAATGCCTTTCAGAAAAAGTTTTCTCTCCCATGAATGGTGTCATAAACTTTTTACATTTTCCAATCTGATTGACAGAAGAACTGGAATACATTTAAATTTGGTAATTCTTGAATGATGGTAAGCGAGAATTTTGTCTTCCAGAGGTTTTATGTAGTGTATATAAGTAATGAGTCCAGTGCTCTTGACTCTAAAAATATTGATGTGTGGTTTATATGCAGTGAATCATATAGATCCTAAATAAACTATAACAATTTAAATTTTGCCTAAAACTTAAACTTTTAACAGTGATTAAGAATCTGGAAATTTTTAGGTTTTATCATATATGTTGTAAAGAAGTCACCAAAATTGGCAATACAAGATTTAGAATTATGTTAGAAAGATTTGGGGCTTTGCTTGTGGTTCAGCTGGTGAAGAATCCACCTGCAGTGTGTGAGACCTGGGTTTAGTTCCTGGGTTGGGGAGATCCCCTGGAGAGGGAAAGACTACCCACTCCAGTATTGTGGCTTAGAGAATTCCATGGACTATATATGTATAGTCCATGGGGTGCCAAAGAGTCAGACATTTTAGAAACAGTTTAGCGTTCACCTTATGTAATAGAAAATATCAGGTAAAATATTTGAAATATGTTGGTCATTGCTCCCAGTAGTATTTTGAGATAATTTTGTGACAGCGTGTGGTGATGTGTTTTCTTCCTCTTAACCCTAATCACTTTCTTTTCAGAGTTGTCACATGGTCAGCCCTTGGAGGAAGTAGAGAAGCAAAGAAATTAAGATTTCTTTGTCTCCCTGTTTGTTTCTTCCTCTCCCCTGTTTTTTGTTTGTTTGTTTTGAATGAGTATCTGTGTTCCTTAGGAGACAGTATAAATGAGATTATATTAAATTATCTTATGGAGAAAACACTCATTTTGCAGTCTTAAGATATATGAACCATAGGATAAATTTTGGGAAATTTCTTCTTTTTTAATACATGTTCCTATTTTTACCCTACTCTGGAGTCCAGAGAAGTGCATAGTACTGACCTCTGTATATAATTCTTATTGACCCAAAGGATTGAATCTTATCTTTCAAAATGGATAACTTTTCTACACTGAAATCAAGTACACTATTATATTCAGAGAGTGCAGGAATGTACCCGGGAAATTGTTTTACTTGTGAAAGCCTTAAAAAAATGACTTGTCTTAAAATATTCTTTCTTTAATAATGAAAAGATTTTGGTAATTGGTTTGTTTTTCTATCCTGATGAATATGCAGACATTTATGGAAACAGTTTGCAGTCTGTTTGCCATTGAACTGCATTGCCTTGATGAGAAGTTTTAAATTTTGGTTTATACTAGTAGTTTATGTGTTCTTTTAAATCATGGGTAGGCAGAGTGACCGCAGGTCAAATCAAACCTCCTTCCTGTTTTTTTATAAGGCCTTTCACATTTCTAAATAGTTGGGAAAAGACTCAAAAGAATGTCATGACACTGATCAATCTGTGAAATTCTAATTTCATATAATGCCAGTAAATAAACCTTATTGAAATGCAGCCATGCCCATTCAGTTACATATTGTTTATGGTATTGTTTGGCTGCTCTGGGCCCTATAGTAGCAGAGTTGAGTCGTTGAGACAGGGATGGTATAATCTGCAAAGCCTAATGTGTTTACTCTTGGCCCTTTAGGGGAAAAGTTTGCCAACTCTTGCTTTAGATCAGGAAGATATATGGAAGCCCTCAGTGGTAGCTGCATTTAATTAAATTGCAGATGATTAGACAGTTGTGCTTTCTGAAGACCTCTGTAGTAACTCTCAGACTTAACAGATTTCCAATTTCAGTAGAGCCTTATTAACAAATTGGTTCTTTTATAAGTTATACAGGAACTGGCAATAATAGCAGTTGATGTCACTCTTGATCTATATGAACCTATCATTCATGTTATTCATTGTTGGCTAGCAACCTCAGGGATCTAAGGACAAGCATTTGTAGTTTTGCTGAAGCATGAATTTAAATTATGACTGTGGCAAAGTGATGTTGCAAAGCATGTTCAATCACCCAATCTGACATTCAAGATACAGTTTCTTTTATGATAACTCTTATAAAATACAGTCAGGTATGATTTTTATAGGGGAATTTACGTAATATAATTGGATTTAAGATGTCATCACAAAGGTCAGGGACTTTATTGCAAGAGGAAAAAAAATTCTGTTACTAAGGCACACTCAGTATAAGTTTGAAAGCAGGCCTTAGGTCATTCTCCATTGAAAATTGTCCAAAGGGAGAGAAGCTGCTCCAGTTTTATATTTCTTATTTTTCAATTTGTAGATATGGTGTATAACAGTGATTGATTTGCAGATATTGAAAAATCCTTGCATCCCTGGGATGAATCCCACTAGATCAATGGTGTATGAGCTTTTTAATGTAGTGTTGAATACAATTTGCCAGTGTTTTGTTGAGGATTTTTGCATCTATGTTCATCACTGATATTGGCCTGTAGTTTTCTTTTGTGTGTGTTATCTTTTTCTGGTTTTGGTATCAGGGCAATGGGAGCCTCATAAAATGAGGAAGTTTTCCTTCCTCTCCAATTTTTTGGAACAGTTTCAGAAGAATAGGTTTTAACTCTTCTCTAAATGTTTGATACAAATTTGCTAGTTAAGCTATCAGGTCCTGAACTTTTGTTTGTTGGGAGATTTTTAATCACAGTTTCAATTTCAGTGCTTGTGATTGGTGTATTTATATTTTCTCTTTCTTCCAGGTTCAATCTTGAAAGACTATACCTTTCTAAGAACTGTCCCTGTATTTCTTGTATCCTAAAATGAACGTCATCAGTTAAGACTTTAGAGCAAATCTCTTAAAATTGTTAAGCCAGTCAACTCAGTCATATTGATAGAAACTTAGAACTGGTGTACTGTTACCTATTTCATGGCTCTGCTGGCTCTTTGGTCAGTATTTAAATCTAGAGGATGTGTAACATAAGGGAAATATTTGTTGAAATAGTAGGGAGCACTGTTATGGTATGACAAACTGTTTCTTTATTATCTTAGAAAATGTGTTATATATCCTTTGAGCACTGTCGTGTTATTGCTGTTTTGTAAACCTAGCCAGGCATATATGAAAATTTTAGTGCTGTGATCTTAGTTTTCCCATTAGTAAAATATTTATTGTTTCCCTTTGAACTGGGATGAAGCAGAGAATTGCACAAAAATTAGGTTAGTGCAGTAGTCTTACTGTCAGAGTAGATATTCCAACCTGATTTTAGCTTTTATTTTTTTTTATTTTTTATTTTTTTGATTTTAGCTTTTAAAATGATGCTTTTTAATGTCATCATATTCTTCTGTATTCATGAGGAATACATGTGTGTTTTGATCATCTCATTGTAATTCAGGGTAATGTTTACCTAAAAATACAGCATTTGAGAATTTGTAGATCATGATTATGTCACATTGCCAAAGTGATTGTCTTCTCTTTCTTTTATCCTTTCTTGTTACAAGATGGCATGAATTTAACATCCTAAGTCTTTTCTGTTTGATGAGTGTTAGACTGTTTCTATATGCAGAAATTCACATGGCCAATATAAGGTTGTATAGAAAGATAACTTCCACCTAATGTTGAATTCTTTGTTTTTAACCCATTGTGACTTAATATCTTAATATCTTTCCTCTATTCCATTCCTCTCTTCCATATAATGAAAGAAATGTGTCAGATTTTGAATGGCAGTGACAGTAAATAGTCTATTATTTATGCCTTTTTGTTATACTAGTTCATGAGAAAACAGAATAAGTGAAGAGGCTGGGGTTTAGAGTCACAGAATTAGATTCAAGCTCTCTCCATCACATCCTGACTGTAACCATGGACCTCTCTGTGTATAACATGTAAAGGGGCATAATAATCTCAGCTCTACAAAAATTCATAGGTTTGGAAAGCATCCATAGTATCTGCCATGGTAAATGCACAATCTTGTTAGCTATTTTTCTTTTTTATTATTTACATTAAGGTGTCACTAATACTCAATTAAATCTAACTTCTGTCTTTTCAAAAGGAGGAAAGTAACAGCACACAAGTGAGCAATAAATAAATAGTCCAGAACTTCACTTAAGGCATTATTTAGAACTTTCCCATATTTTCTATATAAATTTCTAGTACAACAGATCTTGTTGCACTGATTTTTTGTTTTCCCATTAGTCGTTTGCTGGAGGTTGTAACTTGTGTAATTAATACACTGGATGGAGTTTATGAAGAAGATTCACAGAGAGTGCTATTCCTTCATTATCTGGGGAGAGGAGATTAATGAATACATGTTACTTTAGTTATATAATATGAAATTGTTGGGGGGTAATTGCAGTTAATGAAAAGCTCAAGGCAGAGCTGAATTTGTTAGTTCCATTCTGTCAAAGATAGTGAATATTTATTAGTAATCTATGATTATGGTGCCCTTCTCTGTGAGTCTGCATTATAGCCTTGTATCTCATTTTTTCTTTTTATACTCTCACAACATTAGGTCAATAAATGGGGGGAGAAACTTCATTTGGCAACCTGCTAAAACTCTTAACAAGATTTGATCTTTTGTTCTTTTGTGAGCCTCTTTAAAATGGTAATGATGACTACAGTTCTACAGAAGTGCCTCTTTTTGGGGTGGGGGAAGATTTCAGTTTCTCACTCTTAGCATCAAGACTGACTGCCTCCCACTGTCATAGGGATTTCCCTGGTGGCTCAGATGGTAAAGCGTCTGTCTACAATGCGGGAGACCTGGGTTCGATCTCTGGGTCGGGAAGATTCTCTGGAGAAGGAAATGGCAACCCACTCCAGTACTCTTGCCTAGAAAATCCCTTGGACAGAGCCTGGTGTCCATGGGGTTGAAAAGAGTTGGACAGGACTGAACGACTTCACTTTCACTTTCAAGCACAATAGAGAACATACAGAAAACACTGTCCCTGCTCTGTAGGAGCTTACATTCAGTTCAGTCACTCAGTCGTGTCCAACTCTTTGCCCCATGGACTACAGCATGCCAGGCTTCCCTGTCCATCACCAACTCCTGGAGCTTGCTCAGACTCCTATCGAGTCGGTGATGCCATCCAACCATCTCATCCTCTGTTGTCCCCTTCTCCTCCTGCCTTCAATCTTTCCCAGCACATGGTGTTTTCCAATGAGTCAGTTCTTCACATCAGGTGGCAAGCTTTGGGTATAATTTAGCCCCATCATTATTTAAAGAGAGGAAGGGAAAGGATTTTAAAGGCAAAGACAATGACATACCATTCAGGATAGGTAGAGTACATAGGGAGATAAACATAATCTCATCAACTCCAGAGAGAGTTGGTGCAGTGAATAGGAGAAGGGAAGTCGTCTGTGGGATGCAAGTAAAGGAAGCAGGATGTCCTTAGGCATTGAGTGGAGTAAGAAAGATCATGTGGCCTTTTCCCCAGATATATTCGCATCAAGTGGGAATGGTTGGTGACAAGACAGAAGGCTAAAAAAAATGTAATCATGTGCATCTGAGGATCAAAACTGAAACCAGGCTATAAGAATTTGAAGAACAATGAAAATGCCTCTAACTTACAAAGCACTATATGTAGAGAAAGATTCCAGCAGCAATATGACTATCATAGTCAGGCGTGTATTGGGATAATTTTCATGGGTTTTAATTAATTTCATAATTAACTCATAAATATGTAAATGGCATGTCAGTACCATGGTTAAATTAGAATTGAATGTGTTAAGACTAATTTCTGAAAATTTTTTAAATTATTGTAAAAACATACTCGTTAATAGGAAAAGAGATATTAGTAACCCTGCTTAAAATGCTGAGGAAATTGATACATAGAAATTTGAACTTACATAAGGTTATGTGAGTAAGTAGACTGATGCTGCTGCTGCTAAGTCGCTTCAGTCGTGTCCGACTCTGCGCAACCCCAGAGACGGCAGCTCACTAGGCTCTCCAGTCCCCAGGATTCTCTAGGCAAGAACACTGCAGTGGGTTGCCATTTCCTTCTCCAGTGCATGAAAGTGAAAAGTGAAAGTGAAGTCGCTCAGTCGTGTCCAACTCTTAGCGACCCCATGGACGGTAGCCCACCAGGCTCCTCCGTCCATGGGATTTTCCAGGCAAGAGTACTGGAGTGGGGTGCCATTGCCTTCTCCAGACTGATACTATCAACTTTTAATAGTATACTTTTTTTTCCCTAGAAATGAATGGGTCGTTATTGAGACGATAACTGCTGTCTAATGATTTTGGAAACGTAGCTCTTTTTTTCAGTCTGTTGAATTAAAAAAAAAAAGGTTTAGTCACTAAGTTGTGACCGACACTTTTGCAACCCCGTGGACTGTAGCCCACCAAGGCTCCTCTGTCCAAGGGATTTTCCAGGCAAGAATACTGCAGTGAGTTGCCATTTCCTCCTCCAGGACATCCAGCATGAGTCTTCTGCATTGTCAGATGGATTCTTTACAGCTGAGCCACCAGGGAAGCCTAACCTGTTGAATAAATAAAACATAAATATTGAGCAAAACTTACGTGTCAGTAGTTTTAATTTTAAAAATTTCTGTATAGGAAACTGATTTTATAAATCCTACCTGTACTTGTCTACAAAACATTGGCAGTGCTGCTTTAATAGCAATTTATACCATTCTCCTCCCCAAAATAGAAAGGCTTGGCAGCAGAACCCTAAACGTAAATTTCATGTAAGTCAGCTGTGATACCCATGTAATTGTGTGAATTTTCTATGTACTCATCGTTTTCATGCCAGTTAAATGTCTAGAATAAGAGTAAGAAGAACGATTATGATAAAGATAGGCATTGAAACAAAACTCAAGCTGTGGAAACATAAAACCATAACTCAAACACTTGAAGGACCATCATTTAGGAAAATGATTAGTGTTTGACTCCAAGGAGTTAAGTTTGGATCTGTGTATGGAAGATAAAGTGAGAAATAACTTGGTATCTGTCGGAACTGTCTGGAAATGGTCATTGTTTTCCTTGGGAAACAGAAAGTTTCCTGTGTTTTATCTGTCATGGACTTCACTGTCACCTCGTGTGCATCAAGAGGGTTAGCGTCTACACTCCCCATGATACTTTCTGTTACTCAGGTAATGAGATTCACACAGTGCGCAGTGTATTATTAAAGTGGAGTGGAGAAAAGGGAGTGTTAGGAAGTTTCTTTACAAAAGGGAAGACAGGTCATGGGCTGGGCTTCCCCCATCGCCCCCATGACAGATTTTACCTACTTTTTTGTGTGACATCTCTCCACTCCAGTATTTGCTTCTCCTGTGAAGCAGCATTTTTGTATATTTTCCAAGGAGAGCAACGGTGATAAGTGTAAAGGTCTTACAGTTTTGTTTGTTGGTGTGCACTGGGTATAAACAAAATATCAGTGTTTACCACAGTATCATTCGAGAAATGCAGAGTGGTCCCTTAAAGCAGTGATGAGGTGAGAAGAAAAGTGCTCTACGTGGATGAGCGTTAAAGCATGAAGTATGACCTGCCTCATTAGGGATTCTCTGTACTCTTCAGCCCCTTTTTGGCTTTTCCAAACAGCTGAATTATTTTTATCACCAGATAGAATTTTCCTCTTGTAGCACCTTTCTGTTCACTGGTTCCCATGATCTGCTCGTCCACTTTGAAAAGGGCCGCCAGATTGACAGTGCTGCTCTGTTCTTCCAGCTCTACTCTAGGGCCCCTGCCACTGGTCTCACATGCAGGAGCAGCAGAAGTGCTTTGAGAGAGAACAGAATGTCAGAGAGTCCATCGGGAGGCCAGCAGATTGTGGGAAACCATGTGACTGTGTGATTCACTACAAGGAGAGAGCCGGTTGTTTCTGTGTCTAGATCCACCCTGTTATGAGGATAATATCATCAATAATGTAATTTAAATTGCCTGGATGCTTTGACACTGGCTTGAAAAAATAAAACTTTCATCGGTGAAGTTACTGGTCAGATGAGTTGGAGTAGAACTGAATTTGATGGTGTTTA
This sequence comes from Bos indicus x Bos taurus, assembly GCF_003369695.1. Lineage (NCBI taxonomy): Eukaryota > Metazoa > Chordata > Mammalia > Artiodactyla > Bovidae > Bos > Bos indicus x Bos taurus. Next base: position 19,304,014 of record NC_040103.1, on the reverse strand, counting down.
AATCAAGACAGTGGTTGTCTTGTCAAATAATGACTTGTTTGAACCTAATGTTTTAGGTATAGTGGGGAGAGGACAACTCATCTATGTATGTATGTATTGCTTCCCAAAATACTCAGTTTGATTTGTTTGCTACCAACCTTAGATGACCTGAACCTATTTGGTTTGTATATTGCTTCTAACAGTGAAACCCTTAAAAAGGTGACTTATATAAGGCTTACAGTTAGAGAACACATTAGTACATTTCAAATTTTTCCTTAAGACATTCTTGTCAAAGATCAAATCTTACCATGGATTTATTTCTTAGGCTCTGTTGTTATGTTACTGCTAATGAACTATAACTTATGAATTTGCATTTTTGCATACATTTAGATAAAGGAATTTTCTTCAGTCCTTAGAACACATAGGAGGGAAGGTTGGTAACATTAATGTTAGGACAGCGTAACATGGACCTTTCTCTTAATCTATAATTCTAGGACGACATAGACAGCCTAAACCCAGTTCTCAGGGACAACCCGCAACTTCAGGAAGAAGTGAAAGTCTGGGTAAAGGAACAAAAGGTTCAGGAGATTTTTATGCAAGGTAACTGTTTTGAGTTATGCATTAATTTTTTTGTTTTTTGAACTGGGCAATTTCTTGTTTGCTTTTGGTTGTTTAGTTACATGCAGTATAAATAGAAGACCCAGTCTAATATTTTCAATTATATACAGGCCCCAGAAAATAATAGCAAAATCAGAATAATTTCAATAGGAAGTTGATAACTTTGCTAGTTTACTAATTTGAGCTAAATGCCTGGAATAAAATTCTGACCACACAGGTGTTTTGTTGATAGGAAAATTTCCGTATTACGGACGCTGTAGGTGTGTCCTTCCTGGAGAAGGAAGCATTGTTTTCTGTGGAGGATTGCCCAGAGCCACAGTTGATTTCCTTTGAAGAATGCTGTTGGTATCTGATAAAAATGGCTTATTTCAGTTTGCCTTCCTCAGCAATGACCACAATACTAGTCTTAGTTTTATTTCCTTTTTTTAGTAAGATATAAGCTTGTCCTCAGTTGAGATTTTATGATTCTAAATGATTTCTTTTCCTGTCAGTAAAACTATGTATTGAAAACATAAGCTTTTTGTGAAATTGAACTGAAACTGGAACAATACGACATGCAGTATCAGTGTTTGGTTGATTGTTTTTAAAAGGTAATCTTGTTAAATTCCCATGTTTATCTCAGCCTCAGCTTCCATGCCATTTAATTTAAGCATTAATAGAGATAATCTCAGAGTTGTGGCTTCCTTTCGTTGAATGTTTTTTTTAATAGCGAATCATCTACTTATACATTCTTCTTAGGCTAAATATTTTTTAAACTTTTAATACGGAGAATTTGAAACATATACAGAAATAGGCACATAAAAGTTGACTGAAATATCCTCTCTCAGCCCCAACGACTATAAAATAAAATCTTGATAGATTGTGCCCCATCTATACTGTTATTTCCATCAATTTTAAGACATTGCTGGGTTCTATTTTTAAACAGATGCCATACTATTATTGTGCTGAAAATTAATAGTTCCTCAAATAATGATTACTCAGGTTCAAGTTTCCATTTGTCTCATAAATGTCTTCATTGATTTTTCACAGACTTGATTTTTATTTATTTTTAATCCGGGACCCAAAAAAGGTCCACAAATTGACTGGTTGATATGACCTCTCTCTTTTTTTCTTCTTTCTTTCTTTGCACTTTATGGAAGACGCCAGGCTACTATTTTTTTAAGTAACCCTTTTTCCTTGTCATATTCTTAGAGATGAAATGATGAAAGCAATAGTCCATTCCATCCTAAGCAGAATTATTTGAGGCTGACTCCAGATTGTGTTTGGTGGTAGAACAAGACCGTTAAGGTAGTGTCCTGATGGGAGTTGCAAATTGGCGTATTTGGAGTTTTCTGTAAGCTTTTTCAGTATTCCATTCAGAAAAACTAATTTGGAGTCTATTTCTTCCATAGTTAGAAATTCTAAGCCTATATTTTGTAAAACTGATTATAGGTATGAATATGTTTAATTTACAAGTAATATGGAATACTTTCTACAGATCTGTTAATTTGATATATTTAGACTGTTGCTGGCATAGTCTTTTAAAAACTGGCAAACATTAAACCATTCATTGATGTGCTAAATGTCTTAATTCTAGAAGAAAAGGCATCAACCTAGGAATCAGAAAAATAAATTCAGTCCTAGTTCTTTCACTTAAAAATTTATTTAACCTATCAACCTCACTTTCTTAATGTTTATAAACAGGAAAACACCTCAGAGTTGGAGAAGATTAAATGAGAATTTATAAATCGTGAAAGCATTTTGTAAATTGTTAATGTATAATACTATCATTAATAAAGTATACCAGTTTTCCTCCCTCACAATTCTTTTTAAACTTTCAAATATTTGATATCATTTTAGTACCTGTGAATTGAAGACATTTTTATCTCCATTGTGTTGACATATTTAAATATATACAGATATATGCATATATCTTTTATTATTTAATCATTGCCTATTTTCTGAAAGATACCTGCATATACATACAGATATTGTTGTCTTACAATGTGAATTTAATCCAGAAGTACACCAGTATGGCATTTTACTGTCATAAATTCAGTTAACAGTTTCTGCATGTTTTAAGACTTTGGCAGCTTTCCAAACTGTTGCAGGAATCAAAACTTGTAATTGCTTATGGTAAAAGTTTTAGCAGCTAAAAGGCTCGTACATCAAGTTCCACATTACCTTTTCGTTTCATCCATGAAGTCGTGTTTGATGTGTGGTTTTGTGTTTTTTAAGGTCCTTACTCCTTGAATGGATACAGAGTGAGAGTATATAGACAAGACTCTGCCACCCAGTGGTTCACTGGCATAATTACTCATCATGATCTCTTCACTCGCACCATGATCGTTATGAATGATCAGGTAAATAGTCCAGATGTGGAAAAGAAACTGTTTACAATTCACATACTCCATTCCTCCCCACCCCCAGTGGATCAACAGATTGGTACTATTTTCCATCTCTAGGTTTTTTGCGGTCATATAATCCTAAAAAGTTCACATTTATATGATGTTACATAGAGTTCACTTGAAGTTACAGCAAGATAGTGATGCCAAATTTATTTCAGCACTGAGAAAATCAGTCCCTAAAATGGAGGCATCAGACTTTCTTGTTTAGTCTTTTTTTTGGTTCATCCTTAAGTCAGGTAAAACTTTCTTAAAGTCTTAGCTTTTCTGTCTCTCCAGTAATAAAAGATATTTCCCAAATGGTTTCTTTTCACAAATGAAAATTTAAATGTCCTCTAAAGTTCTTTTTACATTCAATTTCAGAGTTGTTTTACTCCTTTAAGTTTTATAGTGAATATGGAGAATGTTAAGGATATGAATCATAGGGAGTTTTAAGCAACAGTCTGAAATTAAATTCTTAATTTCAAATCTTTTAAAGCTGTACTGTATTTACCCCCCAGAAAATAGATTATTTGCATTTTCCCTGACTGGATGGATTGTGGAGGGTATCTGAATAAATAAGAACTCCCTGTATAAACAATGCAGATGCTTTGGTTAAAATTTTCATCAAAATCCTAAATAAATTGTATAATTTATTTCCTTAAAAGCTAACAAACTTTGACCTCACTGAAGCACAAAATTGCCTTTAGTTTTTAAAATAGTTTTTTCTTTAACCTCAAGATTACTATTCATTTAAACAGTTTTGGTCCTTTTCTGCTTCCCATGCTCTATTTTCTCTTTTGGCCACGCTGCGAAGCTTGCAGGATCTAGTTCTCCAACCAGGGGTTGAGCTGGCAGTAAAAGCATGGAGTCCTAACCATTAGCGTGTCAGGGAATTCCCATCATGCTTTACCTTCCTGTTTTATTTTACAGCTGTTTTCTGAAAATTATTTTTTATTTTTGAAATACATATTATGACTTGGCAATATATTCTTGAATACCTCTAATTCTTGTTTTTCAAGGTATACCTGCAATAGATGTGTTTGCTTTTTAAGTTTTGGTTAGAACATGAAACAGTTACCTTCATAACATTTGGGAGATAATTTTATCTTTAATGATTAAAGGTGATTTATTGTAGTCTGACAGTGTCTTACAAATTAGGTATCTCAAACTGATTTCTAAACACCTTTATTCAGTAAAGAAATTGTACCTATCATTATATTGGCTAGCTGATTGGATTTAATTTTGTTCTTGTTTTGTGTCATGGATTAGGTACTAGAACCACAGAATGTCGATCCTTCTATGGTTCAAATGACCTTTCTAGATGATGTTGTTCACTCTTTGTTAAAAGGTGAAAATATTGGCATTACATCACGGCGAAGGTCTCGTGCCAGTCAAAATAGCAACACTGTTCACGTATGTATGTTGTTAGTGATGGATTATGGTAAAATATTTTCCCTTAAATTACTTAGGATCAGGTAGTAAATAGTCATTATCAATTATTTTTAGGGTCATTATACACGTGCCCAAGCAAATAGTCCCAGACCAGCAATGAACTCCCAAACTGCTGTACCAAAACAGAATTCACACCAGCAACAAAGAAATATTCGTCCAAATAAGAGGAAGGGCTCAGATAGCAGTATACCAGATGAAGAGAAGATGAAGGAGGAAAAATATGATTATATAGCACGAGGAGGTAGGACCCACCAACTTTTAAAGGCATGGGAACAAATAATTCATTTAAAATATGCTTATTTAATATTGATATGAAAGGTAAAACTGTTTTTTTTTTTTTTTTAATCTCCTAGAAAATCCTAAAGGTAAAAAACAGGTGATGAACAAAAGAAGGAAAGCTGAGGAGGATGAAAAGAAACTAAATATGAAAAGACTGCGAACCGACAATGTTTCAGACTTTTCTGAGAGTAGTGACTCAGAAAATTCAAATAAGAGAATAATAAATAATTCCTCAGAGCAGAAGCCAGAGAATGAGTTGAAAAATAAAAACACTTCAAAGATAAACGGAGAAGAAGGAAAATCTCAGAATAATGAGAAGGCAGAAGAGACACTAATAGATAGCCAGCATCCCTGGGATCAAATACAGGAAGATAAAAAACATGAAGAAACAGAGAAACAGAAATCTGTTGACTTTCAGCGTCAAGAAAAAATGATTATCCATTCATCAGAACAGGCCACACTTTCTGATCATAATTCTAGTGATTTACTTCTTCAGGAACGTAATACAGAGAAGACACACACAATGGAATTATTACCAAAGGAGAAGTTTGTATCCAGACCGCCCACTCCGAAATGTGTTATTGATATTACAAATGACACTAACACAGAAAAGGTGGCTCAGGAAACCTCAAGTAGTACCTTTGGCCTTCAAACACTTCAGAAAATGGATCCTAATGTTAGTGATTCAAAACATTCAATTGCAAATACAAAATACTTGGAAACAGGAAACCAAGATTCTGACCAGAACTGGGTCAGTGATGTAGTTAAAGTAGATTTAACCCAATCAAATGTAAGGAATGCTTCTTCAGGAAATGAAAACTTGAGTATGGAAAAAGAGAAAAATCAGTATGTCTCTTACTTATCTTCTCTAAGTGCTGTTTCTGTCACAGAAGATAAGCTGCATAAGCGAAGTCCACCTCCAGAAACTATAAAATCTAAACTTAATACTTCAGTAGATGCTCCCAAGACAAAATCCAATCCCTCGCCTGAAGTTGTTAAGCCTAAAGTCAACCATTCCCCTGATTCTGTAAAGTCTAAAGCCACTTATGCGAACAGCCAAGCTGCTGGTGAAAGAAGACCAGCAAATAAGATAGAACATGAGTTATCAAGATGCAGTTTTCACCCGGTTCCTACTAGAGGCAGTACATTAGAAACTACAAAAAGCCCTCTAATCATTGATAAAAATGAACATTTTACAGTTTACAGAGATCCTGCACTTATTGGGTCAGATACAGGAGCTAACCACATTTCACCTTTCTTAAGCCAGCATCCTTTTCCTCTTCATTCTTCATCCCATAGAACATGTTTAAATCCAGGTACCCATCATCCTGCCTTAACTCCTGCACCCCACTTACTGGCTGGATCATCCAGTCAAACTCCATTACCTACCATTAACACTCACCCTCTGACTAGTGGTCCACACCATTCTGTTCATCACCCTCATTTACTTCCTACTGTGTTACCCGGAGTGCCTACTGCCTCCTTACTTGGTGGCCACCCACGACTAGAGACTGCTCATGCCAGCAGCTTGAGCCACTTAGCATTAGCACACCAGCAACAGCAACAGTTGTTACAGCACCAGTCACCTCATCTCCTTGGACAAGCCCATCCATCTGCTTCATATAATCAGCTTGGACTTTATCCAATTATTTGGCAATATCCAAATGGAACACATGCATACTCAGGACTTGGTCTGCCTTCTAAGTGGGTTCACCCAGAAAATGCGGTTAATGCTGAACCTTCATTAAGGAGGGTAAGTTAAGCTGTGGCTTACCATATGTCTCATATTTATTAATCAACATATTTACAGGTGCTTTTTTTCAGTATCGCATTATTTTTTTTTAGATTTCTTACTATAAAAATGTGCTAGGATTTTATATATATATAATTCTACTTATTTATTTATGGCTGTACTGGGTCTTCGTTGCTGCATGGCCTTTTGTGGAGAGCAGGGGCTACTTTGTAGGTGCAGTGTGCGGGCTTCTCATTCCAGGGGCTTCTCCTGGTGAAGCACAGGCTCTACGGGTGCTCAGGCTTCAGTAGTTGTGGCTCCCTGACTCTACAGCACAGGCTCAGTAGTTGTGGTGAAAATAAGAGTGACTCAGTCGTGTCCAACTCTTTGCGACCATATGGACTATACAGTTCATGGAATTCTCCAGGCCAGAATACTGGAGTGGGAAGCCTTTCCCTTCTCCAGGGGGTCTTCCCAACCTAGAGATGGAAACCAGGTCTCCCGCGTTGCAGGCTGATTCTCACCAGCTGAGCCACCAGGGAAGCCCAATAGTTGTGGTTCATGGGCTTAATTGCTCCTTAGCATGTGGGATCTTCCTGGACCAGGGATCAAACCCCTGTCTCCTGCATTGGCAGGTGAATTCTTTACCACTGAGTCATCAGAGAAACCCATGCTAGAATTTTTTAAACAGTTATTTTTCTAATGATTATGGAAGTTTTGATGCTTAGTAACTTTGGAGCTGTAAAGCTGAAATCTCAGAAAATCCTGTTTTATTTTTTTTTAAAGCCAATTGAAAGAAGGAAACTTGTTTTTAAAATTCCTATTATGAAAAATGAGTGTCTTCATAACTGATTATGGTATATACTGATAGTTATTTTGCTCAGGTAAATTCCTAGAAGTGAAACTTCTGATATAAAATTTATATAAAATTATAAGGCTTTTGGTATGTATAACCAAGTAATTCTTAAAAGAAAAATTGTTGTATTTCCCAGCTGGTATGTCACTGATGTATACTATAAGCTATGCCTGTCTAAGCCCCTTGTTCTCTTAAGGCTGCTAACGTTGGAGATTCCTGATATTTGGGTGTGAAGCTGGGGCTGATATTCTCTCTGCCTGACAGAGTATTTCTGAAGATGGTGGTGCAGGGCTCTTATTCCTTCATGGGCTGTGTGGTTTTTGTAACCAAATTAATTTTCATGCTAAGAAATGGTTGTTGAGGGCATTACCAACCCCACTCTAAAAAATGGGAGATTGGGGATTGCTGCTAAACTCCAAGAGACAACTTAATCCTTTGTGTGGACCAGGATGCACTTCAAGTATCCTCTAGAATCTTCTAAAGCACATTTTTAAAATTTATTTTTATTGTGATAAAAGCCACACATTAAATTTATTTAACCATTTTAAAGTGTACGGTTTAGTAGTGTTAAGTATATTCCCATTGCTATACAACAGATCTCTGGAACTTTTTCATCTTGCAAAACTGAAACTCTGCCCATGAAACATTGATTCCCTTTCCCCCTAGTTCTTAACACCCACCTTTACTTTCTGTTTCTATGATTGTCTGTTTTGTATACTTCATATAAAGTGAACTCATACAGTATTTCATGTAGCATAATGTTGTCAAAGTTCATCCTTGTAGCATGTAATAAGATTTCCTTTTTAAGCTGTGCAGTATTCTTTTTTATGTATACCAATAACTCTTGTTATCTGTATAACTTCAGATTTCTGGATCTTGTAGAATTGAAACCTTTTACACATATATTTGAATGATCATGTGTGTGTGTATATATATATATATATATACACACTTTTTCTTCTTATATGAGGTTTATGGTGTATATTTTTAGTCTAAGAAATTTTATAGCAGCGTATCTTTGGTATGATATATTTTCACATTCTCATTTTGAGATGTCAAATTTATTCACTTTGTTAAAACCAAAGGATTATATTTTCCCAATATCAGACTCAATACAGTATAACTCAACAAAGCATGTTCTGGAAGAGTTTCAGTGAGTCATAGTATAGAAGCAGTCTTGAAACATGTAATTAGATAGTTGTAAGTCTCAACATAGACATCAGTGTCACCAGATACTCACTACGAGAAAGGCTGCGTGTTAATATTAAAAATGAATTTTGTTGTACCTCCACACCTCCAAGTTTAATGCCTACAGTGAAATGGAGTATAAATGGGCCTTGAAAATATAATTTTTGTGCCCAGTCTAAATGAATTACGACATTGGAAAAACTACTTTTGACAACAAAAATTGGCAAATAAACCTGATGAAATCTGGTGAAATGTATTTTAGCAACATGTTTTCTTTTTCTACTAGTCACAATATGGTCTTTTGGTGTTATAACATTAGGAAATCATAAAAGCTAGCTTCTCTGTACGTCATTTGTAAGGGAAAGGCAGTGGCTTCAAGATCCGCAGTCCGTAAATAACAACAAATTTCTGGAAATAATTTTTTTTGCCGGCACCTCTTGGCATGTGAGATAGATATTAGTTTCCCAACCAAGGATCAAACCCATCCCCCCTGCAATGGAAGCATAGATAACCACTGGACCACCAGGGAATCCCCTGGACCAAACCGTTTTAATGCTGATTAACTTTCATCACCATATGAAAAAATCCATATAACTATGGTAGTTGTCTCAATATTTCTCATAAAATATATTTACTGAAAGTCACATACTTCATGAATATACTATAAAGGCCTACTGTGATATTGTGTTTAGCTTTTTCTAGTAACTGAAGGATTTTTTTTTTTAATAGAATTCTCCCAGTCCTTGGTTACATCAGCCTACCCCTGTGACCTCAGCAGATGGTATTGGATTACTTAGTCACATTCCTGTCAGACCTTCCAGTGCAGAACCTCATCGGCCTCTTAAAATCGCAGCACATTCCAGTCCGCCACTGACAAAATGTTTAGTAGATCACCATAAAGAGTAAGTTACCAGTGCTTAAAACATATCTTTTATAGTTTTTCTTAATTGTTTATAAATAGGTATTTTAAACAAATGTCTTAAAACTAGGCTTAATAATTATTATTATTCTGGTTTTATATCCCTTCTAATTTTCTTAATATTACAGCACTTGCAAAGTCATGTTTCACTCTTACGATACAATAGTAATGCATAGAAGCTATACTTGTATCATACAAGAAAAAGTGTTTACAGAAACCTTCATGTATTTTCTTTACAGAGAATTGGAGAGGAAAGCTTTCATTGAACCACTGCGTTCTGTTGCATCCACATCAGCCAAAAATGACCTGGATCTAAACAGGTCACAGACTGGAAAAGATGGTCACTTGCATAGGCATTTTGTGGATCCTGTATTGAATCAATTACAGAGACCACCCCAGGAAACTGGAGAGAGATTAAACAAATATAAGGAGGAACACCGTCGAATTCTTCAAGAAAGTATTGATGTTGCTCCCTTTACGACTAAAATCAAGGGTCTTGAGTGTGATAGAGATAATTATTCCAGAGTAGCATCGTCATCTTCTAGCCCTAAGAGCCATGTCATCAAACAAGACAAGGATATAGAAACAGATCTTTATAAAATGAAGCACTCAGTGCCTCACAGTTTGCCTCAAAGTAACTATTTCACTACATTGTCTAATAGTGTAGTCAATGAACCACCAAGGTCATACCCATCCAAAGAGATTTCAAATATTTACACTGAAAAACAGAGTAATACCCTTGCAACAGCAGCTAATCCTCAAACTCTGACTTCATTTATATCATCTCTTTCAAAGCCTCCACCTTTGATAAAACATCAGCCAGAAAGTGAAGGTTTAGTAGGCAAGGTACCAGAACATCTTTCCCATCAATTTGCTTCTCACTCAGTAACAACTTTCAGAAATGACTGTAGGAGTCCTACTCATTTGACAGTTTCTTCTACAAATACACTCCGGAGTATGCCTGCTTTACATAGAGCACCAGTATTTCACCCGCCAATCCATCATAGCCTGGAAAGAAAGGAAAGCAGCTATAGTAGCCTTTCCCCTCCAACGTTAACTCCAGTGATGCCTGTAAATGCTGGTGGGAAAGTTCAGGAATCACAAAAGCCTCCCACACTGATTCCTGAGCCAAAAGATACTCAGGCAAGTTTTAAGAGTTCTTCTGAACAGAGTTTGACAGAAATGTGGAAATCTAATAATAACCTTAGCAAAGAGAAAGCTGAATGGCGTGTAGAGAAAAGCAGCGGAAAGTCCCAGGCTGCCATGGCGTCTGTCATCGTGCGTCCACCTTCAAGTACGAAACTCGACAGCGTGCCAGCAGTACAGTTAGCTTCCAAAGAGCGAGTTAGTGAAAGATCTTCACTTGGGGCAAATCAAACAGATTGCCTCAAACCAGCAGAAGCTGGAGAGAGTGGAAGAGTCATTCTGCCAAGTGTGAATTCAGACAGTGCTCACATAAAATCCGAAAAAAACTTTCAGGCTGTCTCACAGGGCAGTGTTCCCAGTTCAGTCACGTCTGCTGTAAGTACAGTGTGTAATACCAAAACGGATACATTCACATCTGCTGCCACTGCCCCCGGTGTTTCCAGCTGGGGTGGTTCAGAAATAATTTACTCATTATCAAATACCATTTTGGCCTCTAAATCCTTAGAATGTACCTCTTCAAAAAGCGTCAGTCATTCAGTGGCTCAAACACAAGAATGCACGGTCAGCATCACAGCTCCAGTTACACCAGCCAGCAGTAAGACAGGAAGTGCTGTTCAGCCCAGCTCTGGGTTTTCAGGCACAACTGATTTTATTCATTTAAAGAAGCACAAGGCAGCGTTGGCCGCAGCTCAATATAAAAGTAGTAATGTCAGTGAGACTGAGCCTAATGCTGCGAAAAGTCAGACGTCTTCAGCCTCCCATCTCTTAGATAGCACTGTAGTCTGTAGTACAATAAACAAAGCAGACTCTGTAGGAAATGGGCAAGCATCCCAGACAAGTCAACCAAACTACCATACTAAACTGAAAAAAGCCTGGCTTACGAGACATTCAGAAGAAGATAAAAATACTAATAAAATGGAAAATTCAGGGAGTTCTGTATCAGAAATTATTAAGCCATGTTCTGTCAATTTAATAGCCTCTACATCTAATGATCTACAAAATAGTGTAGATAGTAAGATCATAGTTGATAAATATGTAAAAGATGATAAAGTAAATAGAAGAAAAGCCAAACGAACTTATGAATCTGGCTCCGAAAGTGGAGATTCGGACGAAAGTGAGAGCAAATCAGAGCAAAGGACTAAAAGGCAACCTAAGCCAACTTACAAAAAGAAGCAAAATGATCTTCAAAAGAGAAAAGGTGAAATGGAAGAAGATTTAAAACCCAATGGGATTCTCAGCAGGAGTGCCAAAGAAAAAAGTAAATTGAAGTTGCAGAGCAACAATAATAGTGGTAAGTAAATTACTATTTATCTCAAGTAAAATGGGCTGTATGTTCTTGCAGTGTTGTCTAAGAATTAGAGCGCTTAAAGGCATCTTCGGTTTCATTCCTTTGCCCTAGAGTAATGTGCTCACTGACTGCATTTCTGCATTTCACAAGTACCCTGTAAGAGGAAATGAGAAGGTCTGTTTCTTTTTCAAGAGGCTTGTGGAAAAATGTTTTTACATAGCACTCATGTTGGCAAAAACCCATGTGTACTTCAGTAGTTGTTCAGAAGTTTGACCATTTCTCTACACTAAAACTGGATTTCTAATACATGCATACCCTGTTTTACTGTGCTTTGCAGATACTGTCTTTTTTTTTTTTTTTTAAACAAATTGAAGGTTTGTGGTAACTCTGTATAAGGAGAGTGTTGGCACCATTTTTCCAACATTTGCTCACGTCATGTCTGTCATATTTTGGTAATTCACACTTTTCCATTGTTATTATACTTGTTTTGGTGATCTGAAGAAGTGGTCTTTGAAGTTACTATTGTAAAAAGATTATAACTCACTGAAGGCTGAGATGATGGTTACCCTATTTTTTTAAGCAGTAAACTATTTTTAAATTAAGGTATGTGTATTGTTTTTTAGACATAATGCTGTTGCACACTCTAGACTTTCTTATAGTGTAAATGTAACTTTTATATGCACTGGGAAAGGGGAAAATTTGTGTACTTTACTTTTTGGTGGTGGCCTGAAACTGAACCCACAGTATCTCCAAGATACGACTGTATTAGATATTTGCCTGTAACAAGATAATAGTTGAAAAAAGAATTCCTTTTCGCAGAAACTTCCTTTAAGTCTCGCTGTTAGAAGAGAACTACAGAATAGTGTGGATATGGCCCATATCTCACCCTTCTGTCATCTGGAGACAAAATTGAAAACCTAATGAAAATTAACTTCTATTTAACTAATAATGTTACTCACTCAAGTAGTCCGAAACAGTGGGTAGAAGTTAAAGAAAAGCAGGGGTTTTGTGGTTTTGTGTGTACATTTCTATAATTCAAGAAGAATTTCCATAATTAGTAAAAGTTTCAAAACTTGTTTGTGGTTCCAAGGAAGAATAAATGATACTTGCCACTATAAAATGTCTATATGTTTTTAACTCTAGAAGTAGATTTTCTCAGTTTGCTTATTTTTTTAGGTATGTTGCACAATGCAGACAGAGGTTCATAGTTCCACTAGCTGTGTATTCATCCACATGCAATGTATGACATATCTGTGACAATGTGGACATTCCGGAAGTACTTTCATAAACATTTGGATGCTCAAAGGCTCTTCTTTGGGCCTTTTCTCTGAATGAGGTCTTTCCTGTATGCCTGTATGGGAACCAGAGGCAAAGTGAAGGAGAGAAAAGCAGGAGGATGGAACCATAGAAAAGGACAGTCAGAAGTGAAAGAACGAAGGAAACCAAGCTCAGCTAGAGACAGAGAGGCTGCCAGACTGAAATGCTGGTATAAGAAGAGAGAGAGAGAGGGAGGTTGACAAAAGAGGGTACAGGATACGTGCCATTCATTTGAGAATTGCAACGTACACCCTGTTGCTTTTCTCTCTACTGTGTTCTGCTTGCTTCCCTAATGAATTCAAGAGGCTTAGTGTGGTCAGTAAGTGTGATTCCTATTTTGTTTCACAAAACATTTCTTTTGGTGTTGAGTAAGGCAATGGCACCCCACTCCAGTACTCTTGCCTGGAAAATCCCTTGGATGGAGGAACCTGGTAGGCTGCAGTCCATGGGGTCGCTAAGAGTCAGATACAACTGAGCAACTTCACTTTCACTTTTCACTTTCATGCATTGGAGAAGGAAATGGCAACCCACTCCAGTGTTCTTGCCTGGAGAATCCCAGGGACGGGGGAGCCTGGTGGGCTGCCGTCTCTGAGGTCGCACAGACACGACTGAAGCGACTTAGCAACAGCAGCAGCATTCAAATACTGTAGTTAAACTTACAGAAAACAGAGATGGAAATCTTCAAGCTTTTAATGCTTACAATATTGTTCTAAACTTAAATTTATAAAATTAGCTTTTAATGAAGTATATATTCTGTTTTCATTTGGAGACGGTGACTACATGTTTCCAAAGTAAGTTTTAAGACAGACTGGAATCAACACTTCCCCCTCCAAGTTGTAAGGCTTAGTTAAATCTCCCCTTCATAGTAAATAACATTTAGCGTAACACAGACTACTCTAAGTCCCGTTTATTCCCAAGTCCAAAATAATATTAAGTGACTATTAAACACCATCTGTTAATTATGGGCAGAGTTGATTTGATTCTGTTCTGGGCTTTGTAGAGAAGTTCTTTAAATTGGGAGTTCATAAATTCTAAACCTGAGTGGGTTATCTCCCTTGTGGATTAAATCTTTGTCCTTTTGATGTTCATTGGGGTTGTCATCAATCATAGTCAACTGAAAAAAGAATGAGGTCTGTACACAGTGTAATATGATTGCATGGATTATTATACATGCATAGTCATTACACAGATAAACATAGTGTGGTTTTTTCGTACATTCTAAAGCCAAGTATAATAGAATTTGCTTTATCTGCTGTTTTGAAATATCTTCATATCTGCTGCCTTTTGTTACTGATAATTAAAAGTTGTCTGCTTTTCCTTGACTAATTTTTTAGACAATTTTATTTTGTGTACTGAAATTACCCATCAAATTTACATTTAAGTTAAGTCCTGTGATACACAAAAACAATGGTTTACCTGTTACCCGAGTTCATTTCTGTACCTCAAAAAATATTTTGTGGGTGATGGCATGTATCACAGATTAAAGGTTAGTGTGTATTTTTCTTATTTTCTTCCCCCTTAGTTTTCTGTTGCTAGAGCAGTTGCTTTAAGGATTTGCTGAAAATTAGAAAACTAAGCTTGAATCTGGTATAAAGGAAGAATAAATATCCATTGAGTTAGATATTTTTTTGTTGACCAAGTGTCTCAGTCTCAAACTTTTAGATTTTAGATGGCACCAATAAATTATATACATAGAATTGAAAATGGAGTTTTGTTTTATTTGCTATTCAAATAACATTAGAGTAAAATATATAAACGGATTTCAGCATAGTCACATTTGGCCTAGGCTAGAAGCAAAAAATATCAAAAACAGACTCTATATGACCTTATAAATTATCTTTATAATTTATTCATTTACTTTAAAAAACGGTCTAAGTGTTCATTTCTGTCACAGAATTGAAAGTTGCTTTTAAATGAATGTCTCATTCTTTCTTATAATACCGTATTTAAATTGTTCACAGTAGTATGGTTATCCATACTTCGAATGGATGTTCCATTGTCTGGAATGTAAAAGTATATTGGTTAATAGTCCTTTTTCAGTTTAAGTAGAAAGATTTCACTTAGTTTATTCTGATATAATAAAGTAGTAAATAAGTGCAGAGAAGGAAATGGCAACCCTCTCCAGTACTCTTGCCTGGAGAATCCCTTGGACAGAGGAGCCTGGTGGGCTGCCATCTGTGGGTTGCACAGAGTCGGACACAACTGAAGCGACTTAGCAGCAGCAGTAAATAAATGATTGGAAGTAGTGTAACAAAAAGTATCAGCAGTGTACTATTTATTCTATTGTTCATTCTGACTTCTAGAAGCTCTAAATTTTTTTATATAGTTCATCAGAGAAATCTGTCTTATACACAATGGAAGAAATAACCAGCCTTTTACACAAGCCTTCTGGAAACATTTTTTATTCTATAAGTGATATTTGTGTGCCCACGTATGTGTTTCTCTAGTGGATTAAGCCAAATGGCTCCTTGCCTTTTGTTAGTGACAGAACATGTAATTGTAAAGAACTGGGAGCAGTCATAAAAGGGCTTGATACTGGAGCCTGTTTGAAATGGGCCACCCTGGAGTTTAAACCCCGAACTTCCTATGTTAAGATGTATGTGATCTTGCTGTAACTGTACTGTGCCATGCTATCAACAGGTGATAGTGAGCACTCAGGACAACAGTTCTGCTGTATGCTTCTGCAGAAAGTATATAATCTCAGGAGAATACTTGAACTGCCTCTGATCCACAAAATGGGCATGAGTAGTAAACACGATGGTAGGACATACAATTTATTCTTTCACCATGATAGAAATAACAAACTGTAAATCTCAAGTCTAGCATATAACTGGATTAATATGGGTAGTATGAGTATGCTTATAGGAGTCAACAAATATTTGTTTGTCCCAAAATGTAAAGCTTTTAAGTGAATATATTTTTAAAAATTGAATAGGCTGCATTTAATTTAGGTATGATGTTATGAGCTCTTGCTGCTCTATCAGTTCAATTGAGTCACTCAGTTGTGTCCAACTCTTTGCGACCCCATGAATCACAGCACACCAGGCCTCCCTATCACCAACTCCTGGAGTTTACTGAGACTCATGTCCATCGGGTCGGTGATGCCACCCAGCCATCTCATTCTCTGTCGTCCCCTTCTCCTCCTGCCCCCAATCCCTCCCAGCATCATGGTCTACTAAGCTTGAGCATCAGTCCTTCCAATGAACACCCAGGACTGATCTCCTTTAGGATGGACTGGTCGTATCTCCTTGTAGTCCAAGGGACTCTCAAGAGTCTTCTCCAACACCACAGTTCAAAAGCATCAGTTCTTTGGCACTCAGCTTTCTTTACAGTCCAACTCTCACATCCATACATGACCACTGGAAAAACCATAGCCTTGACTAGACGGACCTTTGTTGGCAAAGTAATGTCTCTGCTTTTGAATATGCTATCTAGGTTGTTCATAACTTTGCTTCCAAGGAGTAAGCGTCTTTTAATTTCATGGCTGCAATCACCATCTGCAGTGATCTTGGAGCCCCCAAAAACAAAATCTGACACTGTTTCCACTGTTTCCCCATCTGTTACCCATGAAGTGATGGGACCAGATGCCATGATCTTCGTTTTCTGAATGTTGAGCTTAAAAAGCTAACTTTTTCACTCTCCACTTCCACTTTCATCAAGAGGCTTTTGAGTTCCTCTTCACTTTCTGCCATAAGGGTGGTGTCATCTGCATATCTGAGGTTATTGACATTTTTCCCAGCAATCTTGATTCCAGTTTGTGCTTCTTCCAGCCCAGCATTTCTCATGATGTACTCTACATATAAGTTAAATAAGCAGGATGACAATATACAGCCTTGACATACTCCTTTTCCTATTTGGAACCAGTCTATTGTTCCATGTCCAGTTCTAACTGTTGCTTCCTGACCTGCATATAGGTTTCTCAAGAGGTAGGTCAGGTGGTCTGGTATTCCCATCTCTTTCAGAATTTTCCACAGTTTATTGTGATTGTTGCTCCATAGACGACTGATTACTTGAGCCAGTGTTATAACAACAGTTAAGTTCAAGTTAATAAATGTGATTGAGTAGTGATGCAGAGTACAGTAAATAATTTTTTCCCTGTAAATATTAAATGGTATAGTGCATTTGAGTTTTGTTTTTCTTTAGACTTCTCTGATGCCTTCTTTTCTTTATACCATCAATAAAAACAGCCAGTTTAATACTGGTTTTTTTCTTTCACATCCCTCAAACCCTTTTATTTTTCTAAAAGATACTGCTTCTATCACTATATTGATATCAAATGGAGGGCATTATAATAAGGGAGAGATATTAGGAGAAGAATCTTAGCCCTCTTCCCACAAATAATATTATGATAAAATCAACATTTGTCTTGGTTCACACTTAACTTGCAGAATCAGATTATTTCAAAACTATTTAAATACATTGAAACTAGCCTATAGTTTCCAGAAGTATTAACTTTTGGTTTTTAGGTTCTTCATGTGCATTTTGAAAGAGACTCTTCTTACATATACCAAATTTATGTGTAGAACTATATTTTTAGCTTTAGGTTACCATTGAAAATGAACGATTCTCATATTTGCCACTAAAAAGATACAAATATTGAACCTAGGAAGATTTCAGTCAGCTGGAAATTTCACTTAGGTCTGCATTTCAATCATACTGACAGTTAAGAGTTCATTCGATTAGTAGAATAATAAAAATGCTGCTATGGATTTTTTAGTTATAATGAGTACCTAGGACTGTAATCTTTTACAATCTTAATACATGGTCATAATTGTATGATTGGCATGAAATTTTTTTTTTCGCCTTCATTCCAAGTGATCTTTCTACTTGACTTGAATATTATCTTAAGGAGTTTACCTTTGTGAAAAGGTACAGTCTTGCTAATACTTTCCTACTGGTTTTACAGCTGGCATCCCTCGTTCAGTATTGAAAGATTGGCGTAAAGTCAAGAAGCTGAAGCAAACTGGGGAATCCTTTTTACAGGATGACTCCTGCTGTGAGATAGGGCCTAATTTGCAAAAGTGCCGAGAATGTAGACTTATTCGGAGTAAAAAGGGAGAAGAACCAACTCACTCACCAGTGTTTTGTAGATTTTACTACTTTAGACGGTAAGTTGAAAATTTGTGATGGGAGGAAAATATGTTAATAGATATTGGAAGTTATACTGTCATTCTGAGGGTCTTTTGGAGATGGGAATGAGGCTTTGAGCCTGTGTTTCTGAAGCATTATAAAAGCATTGTAAAAAGATACTAAATTTAGTGTTGTGTGCCAATTTAACAATAGTTAAATGTTAGACTAAACTCATATTCTCACTGCTAGTGTTCATAGGGCCTTCCTCTTCTGAGAGATTTATTCTTCCTTAAGGAGAAAGTGTTAGTAGTTTTTTTCTAAATGAAAGGAAACAGCAATTTATTTGTATAAAACAAAATAATGTCACATTTGTATTTGCATTAGCCACAATAGCAGATAGTCCATAAATCTATGTACTACAAGCATTATAAAATGACTAGAAAGATTTGTTAGTAGCATGCCACATTTCACAGGTTGCGGTAAATATAAAAGCAACTTAATAGTTAGTAACATATTCTACTGTAATATTAGTATTACTAAATCATACTTTAATACCAAAAGTTTATAAATTTGTAAGAGTTTAATGAACAGCTGGGTAATCCCGCCAGTAGAGACTAGTTGATGTCTCAGATTCCAGAATCAATCATTCCTGGATTTCAGTTCCAGCTCCATCCCTGAGTTCCTGTATGACTTTATTAACTGTAGTAGGATTATAGCTAAGCCTGTCTCATCTGCATAATAAGAATGATAGTGGTACCTGCCTCCGAGATTTCATGAAAGTGGAATGAGATAAAGTATACAGAGTCCTTAGCATAGTCCCAAGCTTGTATGAAGTGCTCCTCTGATGTTATCTGCAATTATTTTTCCAAATCATCATCATCATCTTCCTAAGAAGTTAAAAAGCACTTTGCTCTGGCAAATAAAGGTACTGTGGCCCAGTGGAGATCCCAAAAATATGTGTTGGTAGGAACTGAATATTTCTTCATGGTTTTTCTAGACAACAGTCCCCAAAGGACAAACAACTTCAGAGAATTGTTATAGAAGGTAGTCCACATGGAATTGCAGAGAAGATGGGAAAGAAATCAGGAGAGTAGGTTTGAAGAGATAAGAAAACCTTTTTGAAGGGCTCCCCTGGTGGCTAGAAATCAGGAGAGTAGGTTTGAAGAGATGATGAAACCTTTGTGAAGGGCTCCCCTGGTGGCTCAGTGGTAAAGAATCTCCCTGCCAATGCAAGAGGCACGGGTTTGATCCCCGATCTGGGAAGATCCCACATGCTGCAGAGCAGCTAAGCTGGTTCACCACAGCTATTGAACCTGTGCTGTAGAGCCCAGGAGTCCTAAAGCCCATGCTTCACAAGGAAGCCGCCACAGACGAAGCCCACACACCACAACTGAAGAGTAGCCCCACTTGTCACAACTACAGAGAAGTCCACGCAGCATGGAACACCCAGCACAGCCAAAATAAATACATGGCCAAAAAACCTTTGGGAAAGTTTTAAGGAAAGATAAATGTAACACAAGCTGAAATAATATGAATTGTAATGAAAGGAGAAAGTTACTTTTTTAAGAAAAAGAGGGAAAGGTAATAAAAGGATAGGAAAAAGTAGTAAAGGAATGTTGCTGGTATTGTCCATTTGAAAAATAGAGTGATATGTAATGTATTACTGATACCCTCTCTCAGAGAGTTGAGTGAGAACAAAAATAACTGAAAAATAACCATCAGCCTGTAGGAAAATGGCAGTTTTGCCTCCCATTTACCCTAAATGGAATCTGAATTGAGTGGGCTGTATAAATTGGATGGCAGAAGCTAAGAGAAGGAAGTACTAATGGATTTCCTAATACACTGTTTCAGTCTTGTTCCTCCAAATCACTTTAATAAAGTGTCATTTTAATTAATGAAGAAAATGTACTTTTTAATTTAGCATTTTAAAAAAGTCTCAGTCTTAAGGTAATTTAGAGCATTTTCAACTGTAGAGGTTGCTGCTTTAGATGATGTATAAAGTAATTGTATTGCTCAAGGCAGCTTTTGGCCAGCATTTTAACTCTTGTCATCATGAACCACTTGGATAGTTTTCATTTGATTAGAGTTAAGTAGTTGACTTAAGTGATAGGGAAGATCTTATTTCTTGAAACAACCCGACATGAATACCACCTATTGCCATTTGTAAGCACTATGGGAGTCAGAAGCTGGTTAAATTTGTTAGTAAAGTTTGTCTATGTAAAGAACCACCCTGTTTTCATGTTTTTTAATTGTAAATGTAATTTATGTTTTTATAATATAAAAATATAAATTCACTGTATAACTTTTTAAGCCTGGACTTGTTTCTTGTTAGTTAATGCTTTTATGTTTTAATGTTTCAGATTGTCATTTAGTAAAAATGGAGTGGTTAGAATAGATGGTTTCTCTTCTCCTGACCAGTATGATGATGAAGCTATGAGTTTATGGACACATGAAAATTATGAAGATGATGAACTAGACATAGAAACATCAAAATACATCTTGGACATAATAGGTGATAAGTTCTGTCAGTTGGTAACATCTGAAAAAACAGCTTTGTCCTGGGTGAAAAAGGATGGTAAGAAAGTTAAATACTTAGAACATGCAACTATGCACATTTCGTTTTAAGAATTTCTCTTTGGGGTATGTTTTATCTATGGGAGAAGTCCTTAATCTTACCTTACCTATGCTTGTTTACTTTTAATTTGATAATGACACTTTTTTATGTGCAAATACACCTAAATGTATTTAGTTAATGTATTTTCCACTTGAGGTTGAATTGAATGATTAGCAGTTTGTGAAATGACAATAACATTTTGGTAATAATTGAGGCACAATAAAGACTCTTTGAATGTGAGATTGGGAAATTTCAGCATTTGCCATATAAAGACATACTCCATCCCAGTTATTTAAGCTTTTTATTCATCACAGTCTTTGCAGTTAGATAAATCTATATTTGAATCTCAACTGGGTTCCTTGTTTAACTGTATGAATGTGAATGGGAATGAGAACTACCTCATTGATTTGTTTATAAAGTAATTTTATTTACTAAGGAAAGCACCTAACATACTAGGTACTCTAAACATGAGCTTCTTTTTCGCGTCCCTTAAGTCAATAGTTCATCCCCCAGGGGACATCTAGCATCTGAAAGGTGCCAAACTGAATGAAATAAATGCGCCTTTCTTTGCTAACTGAAAAGTGTTGGGGGTGTAGAGAATTAGCATCTTAAGAGGTGGAAGCCATAGATGATACTCACCATCCTACTCTGCACAAGTTAGTCCCCGACAAAAGAGAATTATTCATGCAAATGTCAAGGGTGCCAAGATTGAGAAACCCTCCTTCTGAAGAGAATTACTAATTACATCAAGAAAAGAAATCTGCTCTGGATCGTTAATAAATCCTTTGAAATCCTTGGTTTAATGTTTTTTGTGCATTTCAGTGAAAATTGTATGGAAAAGAGCATGTTTGCCTTTAAATTTTTATTTCTCTGTATTTCAGCCAAAATTGCCTGGAAAAGAGCAGTGAGGGGAGTCCGGGAGATGTGTGATGCATGTGAAGCAACATTGTTCAACATTCACTGGGTCTGCCAAAAATGTGGATTTGTGGTCTGCTTAGATTGTTACAAGGCAAAGGAAAGGAAGAGTTCTAGAGGTTAGTTACAGCTTCATCTAAATTGAAATTTTTTTATTAAGATAGTTTTCTTTAGGACCACTGATCTGGAAAATTAGATGAATTAGAGGCTTTTTTCCCTGCCTTCCTTAATTACAAATATAATAGGAAATTTTGTGAAGTCTATTTTTTAAAAAAAAGTTAGCCACAGCTTGTTGAAACAGCCAGATTTTCTAAAATAAAACTAATCTATACCTTTTTAGTTTGATTAGTAGATCCACTCTCTCAGGTAGATATTTTCTTAATGTAGCCCAAATTTAGGTCAGGCTTTGTTGCATTCAGAGTCCACTGTGTCAGAGCCTGAATTCCCTTAGAGGACCTATTAATTACATAGTCGAGCAATGAAGTCACAATTGAATACTTGCTAGAGTGAATTGATTTTTCTAAAAGTTGGTCCATAAAGCTTAAATCAAAATGTTCAAGAATATGCTGCCACTAGCACTGTTTATCCCTGGTTAGAAAGCGAAAAAGTCTTTATTATAATGGTACAAAAACAGTGTTCTTCCTGCTGGAAGATATTAGAAAGTTTAAAAAGAAAGCAACTAATTTTACCTTTTTCTCCTGCTGTACAAGTGTTTTAGAAAAAGTTAATCCAAGACAATTAAGGAAGTAGCTACTTAAATACTAGTAACCTGAAGGTTTGGGGGGGGTCTAGTCTTAATGAGAGGATTCAAATTGTGCAAGTATTAGAAGTAAAATCACATTTAATGGTAGACTATTTACTATCTAAAAGCAGTGAATGTCATTTTCGTTGCAGGCAGCTCTTTTTCAAAGTGGTGTGTCAGATGAACTGTGATGTAGCCATCAGTGGCTTTGCGAGTGATAGGGCTACTAAAGCCTCACCCCTTTTTCTTACATGCCCAGCACTTACCAAAGAACCCTAAGCAAGTGGGAGAGCTCCACAGCTAGTTGTTTCTGTGATCTGTATCTTACACCTGTGTAAAGCTATAATAAGGAATGCATTGTAGGCCATTAAGTATCTTCAGAACCTTAAGAACCTATTTGGATATTTTCGGTTGAGAGAAGAACTAGCTGCACTGTTGTAAAACTCCATTCCTTTTTACTGGTCCCATGTTACTTTCATTTTCCTTTTGCCAAATTAAAAAGAAATTAATGTATTTTTTATATTGTATGCATATGTAAGCATGACTCCTTTCTTAAACAAGATAAGGTGTGTATATATAATAAACCTAAGTTGTGTTGCTGTCAGATACCATGGTGCTATTAATTTTGAAAGTATAGTCTGTTAGTCAACCATAGATTTTTAAAGTATAATCTATTTGCCTTGAGTTGTATTGTGTCTTATGAATATATGAATATATATTTGTTTTATTTATATATCTCCTTATTTCACTGATAAATACTGCAGTAAGCTTACACTGACCAGGTTATAGCTATATAGTGGTAACTAACCTAAGTATCTAAAATATAAGTAGAGAACATTTAAAGTTACTATGTAGGGTTTGTAGGGAAAGTCAACACTTTTAAAATCAGTTTTTGTCTGGATTTAAATTTTATTTCTGAAACTTTCTGTGAAATAGTTCTAGATTTTTTTATGTTGAATGTAATGAGCTTTTTAACATTTGTTGAAGCTCTTACAGCCATGTCATAAGTAGTTATCTATGCCATTAGTTTTATAGAGAAGATCTTGAGATCAGGGTGCTGAACTTTTCCTGTGTATAATATGCCTCATGCTATGTGTGAACACTGACTACTCCAGATATGGAGCCTTGTTGCAGTAATAAATACTGTCTGTCAAGTTGAAGCTTTTTACATGTCTTCTGACAGTTTATGTCTTTGACGCATTAAAAAAAATGAGTTGGCAATAGCCTCAAACTTACAAGTTTAAGGTACCAAGATCAAGCCTAAAGCCTGTTTGCCACAAATAGCTAAGAGTAAAAAATTAGCTACAGGAAATATTGAGGTGACTAATACATTAATGAGACTAAAGAACAGTCATTTTAGAAAAGGCTAGTAACATTTCATATGTTTTATATCTTATTGCTATAAAATTCTCAGAATAGTAGAAATGTTTGGTTATTTTTCCTTTAAGAAGCAAACATATGAAGCCTACCATTGACATTTTATATAATTGTTAAGCTTTTTATATATACCATCAATTTTATAATTATAAAACCATGATTGATATAAAAGTACACATGTTATAATCTTACAGATAAAGAATTGTATGCTTGGATGAAGTGTGTGAAGGGACAGCCTCATGATCACAAACATTTGATGCCAACTCAAATTATTCCTGGTTCTGGTAAGTATAAATATACATTAATGACTTAGTGTAACAGCTCTTCATTGTTCCCAGATTACTTAGAAGTAGGTAGTAGTAGTAGAATGAAGAAATAAGGTTTATCTAATCTTGAATTGTTCTTTTTCTGTTCTTAGAATCCTCTGTGTACTAGTTAGCAGGATAAGCCCAAACCCAGTGATGAAGAAAGCCATAGAGGAACTATTTTAGATGGAGAAAACTAGGAGTTCTCTGGTTGTCCACTGGTTAGGGCTCCATGCTTCCACTGCATGGGAGCTCGAGTTTGATCCCTGGTTGGGGAACTAAGATCCTGCAAGCTGTGCAGCTTGGCTGAGAAAGTGGGGTTGAGGGGAACTAGAATGTAATGAAAAAGAGTATATTCGATTTATTTATTACAGGTTATTCTGCCTTTTTTTTTTTTTTTTTTTGAGCATACTGATTTTTCATTGTAGAGGTAAAAGAGGAAAGAATAGAGAACATGAATTCGGTTGAATGATCTAACCTGAAATAGAAGGGATGAAGGAAAAATGGAAGAAAAGTGAAAAGACACAAGAAAAACAAAAAATTGTTATAATCTTAACAACTAATGATAACCTTTTAATTAACCATTATATTTTGTAGTTTTGACAGATCTTTTGGATGCGATGCACACTCTTAGAGAAAAATATGGTATTAAATCCCATTGTCATTGTACTAACAAACAGAATATACAAGTTGGAAATTTTTCTCCTATGAATGGTGTGTCTCAAGTGAGTGAAAATTCTCTATTCAAGTAAACTGCATGGTTAAAGGAATCAACTTTGATATTCGAAATCCACTTCAGGATTTAATGTTTTGTAAATTATATTTCCTATGTTACTGTATAAATGTAACCTCTACTTTTAACTTTGAATAATTGAAGAGATAGTATTTTTAAAATTCAACTGTTCTACCTTTGTAGGTTTTACAGAATGTTCTTAATCACAGTAATAAAATTTCTCTGTGCATGCCTGAGTCTCAGCAGCAAAGTACCCCTCAGAAGCCCGAAAGTAATGGCAGCAGCAGTCCAGGGAGTGATGTGAGCACAGACAGCAAGTTAACTCCTCCAGAATCCCAGTCACCCCTGCACTGGTTAGCAGATCTTGCAGAGCAAAAGGCCAGAGAGGAAAAAAAAGGTAAATCTAGTTTATCGTCTGATAGAAGATATGTAATCAACAGTGTACTATTATACATTAATGTACTACTGTCCACTTAGAACACTTTAGTTTTGTCTTTTGCTTGCATTGTGGCTTAGGGTCAGTAAAACATGTTTCTTACTAGGAACTCAACTTCCTATGATCATATCAAAGCTAGGTACAGAATCATCTGTAGATGAGCACATCAGTAAAGCCACCAGGGCAATAGATTTGTAACTTATCTCACTTTGTCCCTGTCTTAGCTATAGCATTTTCATTTGTGACAGGTGCAAACTCACTTCATGTCTAAAACACTGAGGAAGGCCTTCTCATTTTCAAACCATTTGACTCCTGAAGGATCTAACCCGTCCTCTTGTCTTTGCCCAGGTGCTTAAATCACTGGTGCTTCATCTGTCGCTGTAAAATGTAGACTCCCTTTGTCTGTACTTTAATAGCATGTTTAATTTTATTTGCATTTTAAAAAATGTTTTATTTTAGAAAACAAAGAATTTGCCCTTGAAAAGCAAATAAAAGAAGAGAGAGAACAAGATGATCCTGATTCTCCAAATAGTAGAACATCACCTCCTGTATCCCAAAATAATGAGCAAGGTTCAACATTACGAGATTTGCTGACCACAACCGCTGGCAAGCTACGCGTGGGGTCTACAGATGCTGGCATTGCCTTTGCACCGGTTTATTCAATGGGAACCCCCGTGAGTGAGAAGCTAGATTTTTGTATTTCATATGGGCCTTAAATTTAGATTTGGGGTCTTTGCTGTGAACTACACAATAAATAGATGCAGATGCAATCAAATATACCAAATTACTGTGCATGTTCCTATTTGCGTTATAATTCCAGTAACTTAAAATCCAGAGATTTTCTTTTCCAGGTTAAAAGAGTTGAGGGAGGGACATTTTGATTCCAAAATCGCCCTAAGATACTCCTTCAAAATTTGAAAACCATGTATCTAGTTGGGGGTGAGGGGGAGGGATGGATGCGAATGCAAGTTTTCTTACTTAAAATGTTTAGACATCAATTTTTGCTTTTTCACCAGAAAGAAAATAAAAACAGAATAATTGCATAGGTAGACACAAATTTTTAGCAGCTTTTAAAAGTTGGGAGAGTCTTCCTAATCTCTCTTCCCTCTACCCTGATCCTAAAATGTTACAAAAGTAAGAAAGACCACACTTCAAGTTCCTGCAGATCCCACAGTTTTTCACATGGAGACCACCCAACTTCTGCTTCCCATTGTCAGGAGCAGTGTAGGTAGGCACTAGAGATCCAAATCCATTTGCTGGATTCTTGAAGCCAGATATATTGTTTGTGGTGGTGTTTGCTATGTTAATGGAACATTAAAGCAGAGGTTTCCAAATGTAATCATTTCTGCTTAAAATATTTATTTTTTCTTATTAGAGTGGTAAAAGTGGAAGGACTATGCCAAACATTCTTGATGACATAATTGCTTCAGTTGTTGAAAACAAAATTCCACCAAATAAAGCCTCTAAGATAAATGTAAAATCAGAGTTCAAAGAAGAACCCAAAGAAAGCAGAAAATCTGCCATGGATGAAAACAATAAATTGTACAGTGATATACCACATTCTTGGATCTGTGAGAAGCATATTCTGTGGCTTAAAGATTATAAAAATACTAATAATTGGAAGCTTTTCAAAGAGTGTTGGAAATATGGACAAGTGAGTATTTTAAGCTCATTTAGTATGCTCTGGGTGGAACTGAAGCTGGTTGAATAGGACAAATGGCTTTCTCCTTAGGACTAAAGAGAAAAGGGAAAGATAATCTTGACACATTTGGGTTGGAAGATATCAGAAAAGTTATCAGAATGATTATTTCTGAATTTTTATTTTTTGGCCTGATTTTTATTAATTAATAGGGAAGCACTGATTATTTGATGTTACAGTTTCAGTCTGCTAGTGAGCAGACTTCTAATAAAGTCATATATTTACAAAGTTTAGTATCGCCTTCCTTTCTTTCCATTGTATTTTAGTCCAGTTAACAGATTGATATCTGCTATTATAATGTTAATACTGAAGGCATTTTTCTTGAACTGATAAGTGTAGATGTTTTTGCCTTTGACTGTAGGACATTTATTTATAAGTTAGTTCATCAAATCTTAAATGAGAAACTCCATTATTTAATTCTGCTCAAATAAAAGTGATTTTCTCTTTGACCAGTTTTGACATAATAATGTTTGATACACATTTCAGGTGGTAATTTACTACATTAGTGCACAAATTAGGAGTTTGTATGACTTAGTGTTCTGTTCAGTTTTTTCCTTGCATTCTGGAAAACATGATTGCTATTTTACTTCATTGTTTTCATTCAGTAGATAGTTATTGAGCACCTAGTAAAATCTAGTCTTTGTGCTGGCCAATAAGAGTATAAAAATGAATAAGTTATGTAAAAATGAGTAAGAACCATTTTAGTACAGTGATTCTTAATCTTTTTAGGTCACTAGTCCTTTGCAAAATCTGATGATAGCTTGGTCCCTCACCCCAGAAAAAATATATACACAGTATTTAATACATATTTTTTTGGTTGGCTCTGCCTTGAATCCCTGATGCCATTGCTAGGTTGCAATTTAGACAACTTAAGTTTGTGTAGGCTTAAACAGCCTCATAAATAAATACTTGTAAAAATATGTTAAATGTGCTAAGAATTTTGTTTCAGGTACTATGGAAACTTAAAAGAGTGAATGGCTAAGCTGGAGTACTAATTCAAAAGGGCTGGTAGTCTAAATTGATGTTGTCTCAGGAATTTTCTAGATGGATGGGAGGTTGGAAATAAAAAGGATCAGGTGTTAGAGGAACTGTTCAGTAGCTTTGATTACCTGATGTAAGAGTTTTGTGGGGTAATGATGGGGAAATGAGGTGTTTAGTTATAATTATATCATGCTAAAGAGTTGAACTTTATCCTATAGATGACAGTTTTAATTGAAGAATCAAAGTAATCAGGTTGACTTTTTAAAAATTGGAATATAGTTGATGTACAATGTTATATGTCATAGGTGTACGATACAGTGATTCACATTTTTTTAAAGGTTATACTCCATTTGTGATTGTTATAAAATATTGGCTGTATTTCATGTGTAGTACAGATCAACATTGATTAACACAGCAAAGCAGATTAGAAGTTGAATTGGAATAAGACTAGAGGCAAGGGGTCAAATTACAAAGGCTTTCAGTATTTCAGGAAGATGATGATGATAGTAGCCTAAGAATTCTGCTTGAGAATATTCTAATATATTTTTAAAATTTTACTTTTCCCAAGCTGCTGGTTACTGTAATAAGCAATGTTACAAGGCTGGATAGAAGTATTACTGAATAGACATAGTATGGTCTGGAAATTAATATGTGAATGATCAGCCATAGTTAATTATCTAATAGTTGACCTGTTTTAATAGTTGGATATATTAGCCCATTAAAAGGAATTTTAATGTTGCAGTTACCCAAGTTGTTACCTTCTTATTCTTAGTGTAGTGTTTGTTTTATGGTTTTGACATACCTTTTGTGATAACAACCTTAGCTTGAGGTTATTCTGCACTTATGGCTCCTCAGACTTATTTTATGTGTTTTAAGAGTATGTAAAAATATCTGTCACAAGAGACTCTTTAAGTCACAACTTTCTGTTTTCTTTTTACTTCATTTATTATAAAGGATTAAAAAAAAAAAAAAAAAAACACCTAAGAATAATGCATCAGATTGCCTTAGAGGTCTTTTTTTGACATCGGCATTGGAGTTTTAAAACCTCAAATCTTCAATTGTTGGTTTCTGGGTTAGAGAGTCTGGAGGAAATTGGAATTCATGTGATTTCAAAGAACCAATTGACTTTGAGGGAATCAATCATAGATTTTAAATTTATTGTTGTTGTGCTTGGTGGTTAATATTTTTACTTGTCATGATCTTTGTAGAGGTAAAGAATGGGTGTGTATTCTAAGTGATATAAAATCAAAATGGATATAATTTGTTTTAATCCAAAAGACTATATATTTAGAAATCTTATTACATATGTACAAGGTATGTTTTGTCTATAGAAATGAATCGTAAAGAAAACATGAAAACATTAAATTGCTTAAAAATGGAAATTTTAATGTAGCTTTTCAGACTCTTTCCTGAAAAATACTACATATTATAATTATTGTTTTCAAAAATGACAGTGTACTCTGCTAGTACATGGCATTCTCTTATCACTTTTTCTCTTTGAAAATATATTGTGAACATCTTTCCAGGTCAGAAACTATTTTTAAAAGCTGCTTTAATTCTCACAATTTGTCATTAATTAGTCCATAAATTCAACACATTAACTATTTTCTGTATGTTGTGTATAAAATCAAATTTTTGAAGTGTCCATGTATATCTTTTAATTTTTAATTATCTATCGTTTATAAGCCTGCAGTGGTTTCTGGCGTGCATAAGAAAATGAACATTAGCTTGTGGAAGGCGGACTCAATTAGTCTTGATTTTGGAGACCACCAAGCTGATCTCCTCAACTGCAAAGACAGCATTATTTCAAATGCCAATGTTAAGGAATTCTGGGATGGTTTTGAGGAAGTTTCAAGTATGTTGGTTTTTTTTGTTGTTTGTTTTACTATTTTCTTAAACCTGTCTTCCCAAAATGATAAATTGGAAATATGACTTAACATTGTTTAAATCTTTGAAACATTTGTATTACTTTGTTTTCTGGTCAAAAGAAACAAGTACTTGGAATCAAAAGACTGGGTCCTATTCCTGTCTCTGTCCCTCATTTCCTTTGTTGATAAAGAGAAGTCATTTAGAAATAGCCTGGTGAGCCAGTGGTTAGTTCTCAGGCTTTCACTGCGATGGTCCAGGTTCCATCCCTGGTGGGTGAACTAAGATTACACAAATCGGGATGCAGTGACCGCCCCCGCCAAAAAACGTCCTTCTGTTTCTTACTGCCATATTCAGTATATTAATATTCCTGGGGAATTTTTTTGGCAACCACTCCCAAAAACTTTTGAAACTTGGATTAAATACTTTGTGTAAAACATTTTGAAAAATTAAAAATAAAAATGTAATAAGATTATAATTTTAACCTTAGTAACAGTTGTAAACAGGTTTTTTTTAAAGAATTTTTTAATGTTGCAAATATCTACATAAGGAATAAACATCTTTATACTATATGAATACATAAATAAAAGCAGTCTTTGAAGTAACTACTGTATGACAATAGAGGTGCTCATTCAGTTTACGTTTTTTCTTTCCTCTTCAAACATTAATAAGAATAAAAAGGCAAAAATTATCTTTTTAATAATCAATTGCATTCTTATAGAACGGCAAAAAACAAAAAGTGGAGAAACAGTTGTTTTAAAATTGAAAGACTGCCCTTCAGGAGAAGACTTCAAGACTATGATGCCAGCAAGGTATATTTTTTTATACTTGGCTATTTTGACTCTTGACTTTTGAGGTTGAGCTGAGATTATCCAAGGAGTGAGATAATAAACTACAAATGTGAGCTTTAAGTAGTGTCTTCCTCAATTTAAAGGAAGTAAGAAAAAAAATTACAGAACTGAATCTCCGTGGTCTCGGCAGGGGAATGTGAATGTCTTGGCTGGGTCAGTAAAGAAGAGAGGGCTCTGTCAAAGGACAGGAGGCCCTGCTGCTACCTCCCTTCTCCTGCTGCTCTCAGTTTGCTGTGTTTAGGGAAGCAGAATTGCAGTTTTAGTCAGAATCACTTCTATTCTTTGCTTATTGTATATTATGCATTCATTTAAAGTTTGAATGAAGCCAAGCAAAGTTTTTTAACTGTTAGAGGCCTTATGGAAAGTGTAACAACTTGAACATTATATATTTGAAAATACTTAAGAATGTAAATCTTTATTTAAAAAAAAGTCAATGTTGTTATTCAGATATGAAGATCTTTTAAAAAGCCTGCCGTTGCCAGAATATTGTAATCCAGAAGGAAAGTTCAACCTGGCCTCTCACTTACCGGGATTTTTTGTGCGCCCTGATCTAGGACCCAGGTTGTGCAGCGCTTATGGTAAGTATATATTTGCATTTCTATCAGCTTGGAGTATGTGGAATTCTAAATAACTTCTGACCAACAAGATAAATTGTCTAATCATTTTTAGATTCTACTAAATCTGTTCCATTAATAATTCTTTGAAATATTTTTTGAAGCAGACCAGTGGTATATTAGGTATTAATAGCCAATAGCATAAAAATATAGTTACATTTTCTATTAACTTTTATGGTGTATTTCATGGATATTTGATATTTTGTGGGCAGGTGTTAGAATAAGGAGACTAAAGCTCAAATTATAACTAACAGACTTTCCTCATAGAGTTGATTTTGGAAGGAATATGTAGGGTATATAAAGTATTATGTTAAATAAAATTTTATTTTATACACAGGTGTAGCTGCTGCTAAAGATCATGATATAGGAACAACAAATCTACATGTTGAAGTTTCTGATGTTGTAAATATTCTAGTCTATGTTGGCATAGCAAAAGGAAATGGCATTCTCTCAAAAGCAGGTAAAGAAACTTTAAGAATAGTGGTGTTTTGGAAAAACAGTTGAATAACCACAATGAGGCTAAAGCTGAAACTCCAGTACTTTGGCCACCTCATGCGAAGAGTTGACTCATTGGAAAAGACTCTGATGCTGGGAGGGATTGGGGGCAGGAGGAGAACGGGACGACAGAGGATGAGATGGCTGGATGGCATCACCGACTCGATGGACATGAGTTTGAGTGAACTCCGGGAGATGGTGATGGACAGGGAGGCCTGGCGTGCTGCGATTCATGGAGTCGCAAGGAGTCGGACACAACTGAGCGACTGAACTGAACTGAACTGAACCACATCCAGTAATACTATCCAGAATGTCAGCCTCTGAGTTAACATCAAAGATTCCCCCCAAAATTGCAGTGTATTTAGGGATATTTAATACTCATTTTGAGGTATGATTATTTTACCTGGCTTTTTTTTTTTTTACACAAAGGATTTTCAATTTTAAAAGTGAGTTAAATTTACTTTTAGGACTTCCCTGGTGGCTCAGTTGGTAAAGAATCTACCTGCAATGCAGGAGACGTGGGTTTGATCCCTAGATCAGGAAGATCCCCTGGAGAAGGAAACGGCAACCTACTCCAGTACTCTTGCCTGGGAAATCCCTTGGGCAGAGGAGACTGTCAGGCTACAGTCATAAGAGTCGGATATGACTCAACAACTGTACCACCACCACCAAAAAAAGAATTAGATTTATTTTTGGCTGTGCTGGGCTTTGTGACTGTCAGGCGCGTCTGTGGCGTGGTGCACACGCTTCTCGTTATGATGGCATCTCTTGTGGAGCGCACTAGGGCTCAGGCTCAGTAGTTGTGCTGCATGGGCTTAGCTGCCCTGTAACGTGTGGAGTCTTCCTGGAGCAGGGGTCAAACCTGCGGCCCCTACACTGACAGGTGGACTCAACCACTGGACCACCAGGGAAGTCTTAAAAGTGAATATTTTTTATTTACTCCTTTCATATTATTATTGAGTGTATGAAAATAAAATGGTAAGCTCACTTAAAAACATTTAGTAAAGAAGAGAAACTAGGTTTTTGTTCTGAAGATGATGAAGACACGTTCGTATCTCAAGCATGCTTTTTTTCCCTTCTGATACCAAAGAGAAGGGGCCTTTCTCCTAAGTAGAAATAAATTTTCTATCCAGTGTATAGATTTTAGATCCTGCCCTCTGGGTGTCTTTCTGAAACCTTGTTCCATCTACCCATCTGTCATTCCCTTCATTATAGACATTGGTCCTTAAACTTTTCTTTTTACACTGGCTTCTTTTCTGAGGGTAGGAGCAAACTTTAGACTTTTCCACCTTTCTCACAAAGCCTTCTTCAAATCTTGTCTTCTGGCCACTCTCCTGTTACTCCTGCCCTCATGAGGCATTCTCCACTGTGTCTGTCACCTCCCTTTCCTGTTGCAGCTCAGTGCGGGTTGGCCCCTGCCCGCTGCCCCACTAAGATTACTGTTGCTATGGCTCTCACGGACAGTCATAGTTCAGTACAGTGGTTTTTTCCTGGTCCTTTTATTATTTAAACCATCTGTAATAAATGACACTGTTAATCACTGCCTCTTCTTCAAATACTGACTGTGGCTTCAGTAACACTACACCTTTCATTCTTCGTATAATGGAATCACAGACTTTTCTAGAGTTATAGACTTTATTCCCATTCTGGTTTATGTGCACTTCCTGGGAAAGTCTATACATGATTTCCAGCCACGACTTAGTTCAACAGTTTTTTCTGGAACCCAGAATGTATCTGCAGCTTAGTGGCTAGGTGCTCAGGACCTGGAAGTTTTTTACAGTCTTCACTCTGATCATGCATATTTAACAGCCTCTGTGATACACAAGGTGGCTCAGTGGAAAGCATCTGCTTGCCAGTGCAGAACTCGGGTTCAATCCCTGAGTCAGGAAGATCCCCTGGAGAAGGAAATGGCAACCCACCCCAGTATTCTTGCCTGGAGAATCACATGGACAGAGGAGCCTGATGAGCTACAGTCCATGGGGTCAAAAAGCATGGAACACAACTTAGCAACTGAGTACACACACATAATACACAAGCTAAATTCCTCCAAAACTATAGAAACTCATAGTTGCTCAGCTAATTTAACTGTTAGAATCAGTAAAAACTCTTACCTCCCCCACTCCCAAGGATTTGAAAGTCAAGCACACATGAGTTATAGTCTGAGCTCTAGCACAGAAATGTGTGTCCTTGGTGCCAGCTTACTTACCTTTTCAAAGCCTGTAGTGCCATAGAGTTAGTTACCCCTTTGAATCTGCGGGTTCCACACGTGTGGATTCAACCAACCAAGGATGGACAATAATTGAGGAAAGAGAAAATTCTAGTAAGTTTCAAAAAGCAAAACTTGAATTTGGCTAACACAACATTGTACCCCAACAAAAAAATAAAAACATGCTGTACTCCAAAAGTTTCTAATTCTGCCACCCAAAAAATGAAAAAGGAATTTGCTGTGTCCAGCAACTGTTTGCATGTTTTTCATATTGTATTTATAATTATTTGCTGTCGTGTCTGACTCTGTGCGACCCCATAGACGGCAGCCCACCAGGCTCCCCCGTCCCTGGGATTCTCCAGGCAAGAACACTGGAGTGGGTTGCCATTTCCTTCTCCAATGCGTGAAAGTGAAGTCGCTCAGTCGTGTCCGACTCCTAGCAACCCCATGGACTGCAGCCTTCCAGGCTCCTCCGTCCATGGGATTTTCCAGGCAAGAGTACTAAAGTGGGGTGCCATTGCCTTCTCCATATGTATAGTTATTTACATAGCATTTATACTGTATTAGGTATTATACATGGTCTAAAAGTATACAGGGTGAGGGAGGGTAAAAATACTTAACCAATTTGAACATCTGTGGAATTTGGTATCTGCCGTGGGTGGGGGTGGAGGGTCCTGGGACCAGTCCCTTGCAGATACTAAGGTAAATCATTTGCAACTTATTGTACTTCGTTCAAATTATCCCCTGTAGCACTTGGTCTACAATACAGAGGTGGTTGTTGGTTATACAGTCTGCTTTTCTCCTCTGCTTTTCTTTCATGTCCTTAAATGCTAGAACTCTTTCATCTTCCTAATTTATTTCCCATCCCTCTTTTTCATACCATAATATTTGATCTTTTGAGAAAAGTTCATTAGCACTTTAATTTTTGGACTTTTTTAATTTGCCAGTTTTTATAGTTGGTCACCATAAAAAGAAATGTTTGGTACCTACTTAAGCACATGCTTTCTCCTCCACCTATGATGGCTCCCCAACTTCTGTGTCTCCCTAGCAAATTCCTGTATTCATTCAAATTCCTCAAAACAGATCAGATCAAGGTCTTTATTAAAGTGTAAACCTTCTCTGCTCCAACAATCCTCTTTGTCCTTGTGATTTCACTATCATAAAGTAGGAAATGTGATGTATTCTTTGTAGTAGCTTTTAAAAATTCACAGAGCAGTAACAGTTTTCTTTATCTTTTTCGTTTAAAGATAACATTTGACAGGGGACTTCCCTGGTGGTCCAGTGGTTAAGACTTCACGCTTCGAATTCAGGGAACGTTGGTTCACTTTCTAGTCGGGGAAGTAAGGTCCCACATGTCTGCTATACAGTGAGGCCAAAAATAAAAACTAAGAACAAAACTTGAGGACTGAACTAGTCTTTGTGCATCCTTTTAACTTGTATCATTGCCCTTGTGATAGTCTTGTTTACCTACACTTATTAATAGCCTCTTTTATTCCAGGAAGTCTTAACTAATCCCCAACATTCTAGGATAGTATTTTGTATATTGTAAACATCTAATGTTTGACTTCAAAAAATCTTCGCAACTAACTTTAAAAAAGATTTCACTATCATTAGTAAACATTTGATATATTCTTTGTGTTAAGCAATAGATTCCTTTTTCTGTTAAAACATTTCTTTAAAATGTTCATTGTAGTGAAATCAGCAGTTTGAAAATGATGACATTGCTGTACTTCACTCATAGATAACTTCAGTTAACATTTGTTTATACATTCATATATATATGTGTACAGTTTTTAATCTGTCAACATATTAGAATGGTCTGATACCTCAATTATTAGTGTTTGATTATAGATTAATCAGTAATAATAAATGAGACATTTTGCTCTGCCGTTCATTAGTCATGGTAATGAACAAATCCTTTCTCCCCACTGAACCTTTTGCTCAGCTGTAAAATAGAGATTATGATCCTTGCCTAATAGTGGTCAGGAAAGTCCTTTGTAAACTATGAAATGCTGTGAGTATAAAATTGTTATGATCATAGTTTGGGACAAGAAGAAAAAAGGTGGTCAAGTTTGAGTAAAGGTCCTTGGTTTTTTATCTCCTGTTCCTTGGTTTACAGAAAGAAATGAACTGGGGAACGTTATCGTCCCCAGGTCAGTGTTCTCTGCTCTTGTGGTTATCACAGTGTTCATGTATAACTGGGTTTATCTCCTCTTTAAGAGTCCAGTCTAGTCAGGCACTGTGCTTCTCTGAGAGGTCAATTTTAGGCCACTTGATTTCTGGTAGTCTTTATTGACCAGTATGAAAATATTCTGCGTTTTAGGAATACTCAAGAAATTTGAGGAAGAAGATTTGGATGACATTTTAAGAAAACGATTGAAGGACTCAAGTGAAATACCCGGTGCTCTGTGGCATATTTATGCTGGGAAAGATGTTGACAAGATACGGGAATTTCTTCAG
The DNA here is from genome assembly GCF_003369695.1 of Bos indicus x Bos taurus. Taxonomy (NCBI): domain Eukaryota; kingdom Metazoa; phylum Chordata; class Mammalia; order Artiodactyla; family Bovidae; genus Bos; species Bos indicus x Bos taurus. The sequence continues at coordinate 19,267,510 of NC_040103.1, read as the reverse complement.
AAGGTATAATTTTAGGTTCCATACGTAGTTTTATCTCTTCACCTTGAAGGAAGACTTAATTTTTAATGTAAACTCATTGGCATTCAGCAGTATAAGATGATTAAATAATTTTAAGATGATTAAATAAGTTTTACTTAGGAGGATGGAATTTTTCATTTGAAAATCAAAAGCTCCTTTCTCTTGAGGAATTTGAATGGCAGTTTCTTCTCAGTTACTAGTTATTGTTTATCCCCGTAAAGAACCTGTTAATGAGTCATGTGTTACCCTTGGTGAAAAGTAGTCACTGGAATTATAGAATATAAAATTTAATATGTCATAGAAGTATGTAAAGAAAGCAGATTTTTTTTTAATGTTGTTGATATTTTTGGCTGTTGACCTAAGGAGTCATATCTGGTTGAACAGGTTGACATTTTGAGTAATTGTAAATTTAATTTACTTGTTAAAAAGTGACATGTTGATCTGAAATTAGTTCAAACCATTTTCTCAATATTTTCTGAATTTTGTAATGATAAGGATTTCTTTTAAGGGACCATAATTGCTGGTTTTCGTATTCTTCTTTCTGAATGAACTTAACGTTTGTCTTTGGTCCGTATAAAAGTGAAGGAGCTATGGCCCTGTAACTATAATCTTATCCCAGAACCACCTACCAGTCTTAATTTATTATAAAGTATGCTTTTTAAAGCAGAAGATTTCACTTGTTAGTCAAAAGGTTCCTTGAAATTCATTTCTCAAGGGTTAGAAGGTTAGCAATATAAGGTATTTATCTTTGTACCTACCTTAAAAAAAGAAGAGCATCAAAAAATATCTGTGAAGTTCATATATACAAATGGTTTGGCTTTTGGAAGAAAGCTACTAAACTAACCTTTCCCCCATCTTTGTGCTATACCTTAAAATTACTGGAAGGAACCAAATGGATGAAACCTCATTATCATCGAATTCCCTGCCAGTTCAGTGGTTAGGGCTCTGTGCTTCCACTGCAGGGGCATGAGTCCAGTTCCCCTGGTCAGAGAACTAAGATCCCTGCACACTTTGTGGTGTAGCCAAAAAAACTGGGAAAAAATGATCATTATTACTATTTTTAAAAAAGAGAAAACTTCATAGTGAAAGGAGATGAGAAAGGAGTACAATTTACTTTTTTAACATTACATCAGTCTGCATCAGTTTCATATCCTTTTGCTTTTCCAGTTGTAGAACATGATTTTCTTTAACTTAAGCTTAATCATCATTCCAGAAGATTCTGAGAATAAAAGACTTATTGTAAAGAAAATTGAAATGTAGCTGAACAGGATTCACCATTTCCTTTATTTAAATTGGGGTATATATTTTCATTGTAATCCATATTTCAGATTTCAAAAGAACAAGGCCTTGAAGTTCTACCAGAACATGATCCAATACGTGACCAGAGTTGGTATGTGAACAAAAAGCTTCGTCAAAGACTGCTTGAGGAATATGGAGTCAAAACCTGCACTCTGGTTCAGTTCCTCGGTGATGCCATTGTCTTACCAGCAGGAGCACTTCATCAGGTAATAGTTACTTGTAGCGCATCATTACTGAACCAGAAAGAACTTGTCCCGAGTTAAATACAGATCAAAGAAGACATGAGAAGGAGAATGACCTACACTAGTATGCCTTCATTAAGAAAGCAGCTTTTCAGTGCTTGATGAGATCTGATATAATTAAGTGCTTTGAGACTGTAAATTGTATTAATATGAACCAGATTCCCATTGTCGTGTTGTTCCTGATTTAGTGGACTGAAGTCTAATTTTAAAGACTTTTTAGGGAAAAAAAGAAAGTTACTATATGTATTCAGTTCTCAATAGTTGAGAGTTAACAGCAGAAGGGGAGAGTATCAGGTCTTAGAGATGATGTATTTTCTAAGACACCAGATATGAATAGAATGAATTATTGGATAGACCATTCCATAATTCAGGCTTTCAATGTGCTTCCTTCCTATTTTTTGCCAACGTGACTTCCTTCCTTTAGTTTGCTAATGTAACAGTAGCATGTCCAAAGAAAGATGGTACATAATTTTTATAGCTATTGATTCACAAAACTTAAAACTAAACACCTAATTTTTGTTTCTGGGGCTTGACCGGCAGAATGACATAGAATAGACAGTGATGTGGAAGGTTTGGATTAAAAGCGTGTATTGGGGTTTCTATAAATAGACTGAAGCTACCGAGAGCAGTTTAGCCCTCATAGTAACAAGAGGCAAAGGCAGCCTGGGAATCCAGAAAGCTGGCTTGTCTCAGAGTTGGTTAAAGGTGGCAGAGATGTATTGAGATGTATTTGATGTGTGTCTTTTGACCAAGGAAAGCTTCCTACATTTTATATACCAATACATAGTTACAGCCTGCATAATATTTATGACACTGTTTAATAGCCACAAATACTCCTTGAGTGATAAGGAGTATTTAAGATGTCAAGTTTAGGGTTAGATTTATCATTCTTAAATAACATTTATGGTAGTAAAATACAATCATCATTATATCTTTTTCTCTATAGTGACATCCTAGCGAAAAAATTATACTTATATGTTTTTTTCTCTAGGATGTTAAAGTTGTTTTTATTTTCCCATGGACTTAATAGAATAATTTCAAAGATGTGTCATTTATGATTCATGTTTAATTGGGATGCACCCCACGTATCATTCTTGGCCTTCTAACCTCTTACCAGAAAATAGATAGTAAAGTGAACGTCGCCCAGTCATGTGACCCCATGGACTGTAGCCTGCCAAGCTCCTCTGTCAGTGGGATTCTCCAGGCCAGAATCCTGGAGTGGGTAGCCATTTCCCTCCTCCAGGAGATCTTCCCAACCCAGGGATTGAACTCACATCTGTTGCATTGCAGGTGGATTATTTACTATCTGGCATCAGGGAAGCCCAGAAAACAGCTAGCCTTTATCCAAATGTAAAATGCCCTGAAAGGAGCAGTCTGTTTAAGAGAATAGTACAGTAAATATTTTGCAACTATAAGTAATTATCTGACAACACAAAACAGGTTCTCTTGAAAATCCTTATTCACATACTCAGTTTATCCAAAATTCATTTTCTTTAAAATCAAACTGGACAGTGCATTTTTTAAGATATAATTTATATATAGTATATGTACTCTTTTTTACTATACAGTTTTGGGAATTTTCACAAATGTGTAATTAGGTAATAAAGAACATTGCCATCGCTTCAATAAATTCTCTCCGCCTACGTCCTCCCCAAATTTTTAAAAGTTTTTTATTGGAGTGTAGTTGATTTATAATGTTAATTTCAGGTAAACGGCAAAGTGAATCAGTTATATATATCCACTCTTTTTTACATTCTTTTCTCATGTGGGTCATTGTATTGAGTAGAGTTTCCTGTGCTATACAGTAGATCCTTACTACCTGTTTCATATGTAGTAGTGTGTATGTGGAGAAGGCGACCCGCTCCAGTACTCTTGCCTGGAAAATCCCATGGATGGAGGAGCCTAGTGGGTTGCAGTCCATGGGGTCGCGAAGAGTCAGACACGACTGAGCGACTTCACTTTCACTTTTCACTTTCATGCATTGGAGAAGGAGATGGCAACCCGCTCCAGTGTTCTTGCCTGGAGAATCCCAGGGACGGGGGAGCCTGGTGGGCTGCTGTCTATGGGGTCACACAGAGTCGGACACGACTGAAGCGACTTAGCAGCAGCAGCGGCAGCAGTGTTCCAGTACATGCGTGCCGCATCTTTACCCATTCCTCTGTCAGTGGACATCTAGGTGGTTGCCATGTCCTGGCTGTTGTAGATTGTGCTGCAGTGAACACTGGGGTGCATGTCTCTCTTCAGATCATGGTTTTCTTTGGATATATGCACAGGAGTGGGATTGCTGGGTCACACGATAGTTCTATTTTCAGTTTTTTAAGGAATGTCCATACTGGCCCAGTTTACATTCCCATCAACAGTATAAGAGTGTTCCTTTTCTCCACATCCTCTCTAGCCTTTGCTTGTAGATTTTTTTGATTGTGGCCATCCTGACCAGTGTGAGGTGGTACCTCATTGCATTTTTGATTGCATTTCTCTAGTAATCAGTGATGTTGAGCATTTTTTCATGTGCCTTTTGGCCATCTGTATATCTTTGGATAAATGTCTGTTTACGTCAATCCCCAAATGGTGATTGGCCATTTTTTTTTTCATTATTGGGCTGCGTGAACTGTTTGTGTATTTTGGAGATTAATCCCTTGTCAGTCGCTTTGTTTGCAAATATTTTCTCCAGTCCTCAGGGTTCTCTTTTTGTTTTGTTGATGATTTCCTTTGCTGTGCAAAAGCTTTTAAGTTTAATGAGGTCCCATTTATTTTTATTTTCATTACTGTAGGAGGTAAATAGAAGATCTTGCTGTGATTTATGTCAGAGAGTGGTCTGCCTAAGTTTTCCTCTAATAGTTTTATAGTATCCAGCCTTACATTTAGGTCTTTAATCCATTTTGTGTGTAATTTTGTGTATGGTGTCAGGGAGGGTTCTGGTTTCATTCGTTTACGTATAACTGTCCAGTTTTCCCAGTACCACTCGTTGAATGCTTGCCTTTGTCACAGATGAGACCACAGGGGTGTGGGTTTATCTCTGGACTTTCTATCATGTTCCACTTATCTCTCCCTCACTTTTAGTCACTCTTCTCCTACCTGACATTCCTATAACCACTTACCTATTTTCTTTCCCTGTAGCCCTGCCTTTATAAGAATGTCATATGATTGGAATCATGTAATATGTAGCCTTTGAAAGTGTGACTTTTCTTAGTCAATATAATGCCTTGGAGTTTCATCCATGTTGTTGTATCAGTTCAGTTCAGTCACTCAGTCGTGTCCGACTCTTTGAGACCCCATGAATCGCAGCACGCCAGGCCTCCCTGTCCATCACCAACTCCCAGAGTTCACTCAGACTCAAGTCCATCGAGTCAGTGATGCCATCCAGCCATCTCATCCTCTGTCATCCCCTTCTCCTCCTGCCCCCAATCCCTCCCAGCGTCAGAGTCTTTTCCAGGGAGTCAACTCTTTGCGTGAGGTGACCAAAGTACTGGAGTTTCAGCTTTAGCATCAGTCCTTCCAAAGAACACCCAGGGCTGATCTCCTTCAGAATGGACTGGTTGGATCTCCTTGCAGTCCAAGGGACTCTCAAGAGTCTTCTCCAACACCACAGTTCAAAAGCATCAATTCTTTGGCGCTCAGCCTTCTTCACAGTCTGACTCTCACATCCATACATGACCACAGGAAAAACCATAGCCTTGAGTAGACAAACCTTTGTTGGCAAAGTAATGTCTCTGCTTTTGAATATGCTATCTAGGTTGGTCATAACTTTCCTTCCAAGGAGTAAGCGTCTTTTAATTTCATGGCTGCAGTCACCATCTGCAGTGATTTTGGAACCCAGAAAAATAAAGTCTAACACTGTTTCCGCATTTATTTCCCATGAAGTGATGGGACCAGATGCCATGATCTTCGTTTTCTGACTGTTGAGCTTTAAGCCAACTTTTTCACTCTCCTCTTTCACTTTCATCAAGAGGCTTTTGAGTTCCTGCTCACTGTCTGCCATAAGGGTGGTGTCATCTGCATATCTGAGGTTATTGATATTTCTCCTGGCAATCTTGATTCCAGCTTGTGTTTCCTCCAGCCCAGCGTTTCTCATGATGTACTCTGCATATAAGTTAAATAAGCAGGGTGACAATATACAGCCTTGATGTACTCCTTTTCCTATTTGGAACCAGTCTGTATCAGTAGTTGCTTCTTTTTATTACTGGGTAGTTTTTCATTGCTTACATGTGTCACTTGGTTTTGTAATCAGTTCACCAATTGAACATTTGTGTTATTTTCAGTTTGGATTAGTAACAAAGGCACTATAAGCCACATTCACCTAAGGGTTTTTTGTATGAACATAGATTTTCATTTCAGTTGGGTAAATACCAACCTGGTCACAGGATGAGTGTCTGATTTACTTGATATAAGATACTGTGAATCTGGTGGTTATACCATTTTCCATTCCCCAAAGCAGTACATGTGAGTTCCATTTCCTCTGTTTACTGGCAGTTTTGTTTTTAAGCATCTGAATGTACGCATTGTTATCTCATTATGGCTTTCATTTACATTTTCTTAATATCTAAATAAGTTGAACATCTTTTTATGTGCTTACTTGCCATCTGTAAATATGTTCTGGTAAATGTGTGTTTAAATATTTGTCCATTTTTTTCAAAATGCATAAACTGGAATATATTAAAAGTTTCTGTTCATTAAAAAGCACTATTAAGAGAGTGAAAATGTAATCCAAAGAGTAGGAGAAGTGTTTGCAATGCGTTTATATATACAGTTTTGTAATTGGGTTCTTTTTCCTTACTGTGTTGGGGGTGTCTACCTGCTCTGCTTAAGAGTCCTATATCTGATATGTGCTTTTTAGTTTTTACATATCTTCTCCCAATCTGTGGCTTACTTATCCTTCCATTTTCTTAATAGTGTCTTCCAAAGAGTGCTTTTTGATGAAGTTCAATTGATCAACTTTTTTCTTTATTTATACTTTTGTTGTATCTGCAGAATTTTTGGCTAGGTCAAGGTCAAAAAAACTGTCTCTTAAATTTTCTTCTAGAAGTTTTATAGTTGTTAGTCTTATGTTTAGGTCTGTTATCTACTTTTTAGTTAATATTTGTGCATAGAGCTCGTGAACTGAGGTTGTTTTTTCATGTGGACATTCAGTTCAGTACTGTTTAGGAAAAAGTGAAAGTTGCTCAGTCGTGTCCAACTCTTTGCGACCCCATGGACTTAGTCCATGGAATTCTCCAGGCCAGAATATTGGAGTGAGTAGCCTTTCCCTTCTCCAGGGGGGGATCTTCCCAACCCAGGGATCGAACCCAGGTCTCCCGCATTGCAGGCGGATTCTTTACCAGCTGAGCCACAGGGAAGCCCAAGAATACTGGAGTGGGAAGCCTATCCCTTCTCCAGCAGATCTTCCCTACCCAGGAATCAAACTGGGATCTTCTGCATCGCAGGTGGATTCTTTACCAACTGAGCTAGGGAAGCCCAGCTATTTTTAAATCTTTTTTCTTTTGAAAATGTAATACATCCATCCAATTTTAAAAAATTCAAACAGTACACAAGGGTTGATGGTGAAAATTAAGTCTTTTTCTCACCTTTGCCCTCAGTTCCTCTACCCTAGAGGCACTCACTATTAGCAGAGAACCATAGAGAGTCCATGAGTGTAAATGTCTCTCTACTGCTTGTACTTTCTTGCGGGGGAGAGAGGGAAGAGAATAGTCTTTTTTTCCTCAAAATAGTGGGCAAAATAATCCTGTTTAAAGTTCAGAAGTCACTGTGCTTTAGCATCTCTGTGCACTTGTATCTGATCTGTATATACACACACACTCCTATTTAAGATGCTATGCTTAAATAGACTGAAGCAGCATCTGTGACCTAAACTGGCAAATTCTATTTTGAGCTCTGCCACTAAATTGTTGAGTGTTCCAAAATAAAAACTTATCTACTGCATAAATGGGCCATAAAATTGCAGGCATTTCCACCTCCCTTCCTTTACAGGGTGTGATAATGGCAGTGCGGTTATTTGCACTCTGTTGAAAGGGTGTTGGCCGTGACTCACAAGTGGTGGTAATGTGGTTTTTACAGAGAATGAAAAGGAAGTACAAGCTCCATTCACAGTGTAACCTGGACTTAAGATGCATGATTATTTACAATTTATGTAGTCCTTAGAACTGAGTCCTGAAAACTTTTCATTGATGGCTTCAACACTTCCACCAAACCACAGATAGCCCTTAAAAATAATCCCAGAGCTTAAGTCAGTGCTTCTCACACTATAGCATACACCAGAATTCCTGGAGCGCTTGATATAACACATAATGCTAGACCTTAAGCCCAGAGTGGGTCTGAGGAAGAACCTGAAATTCTACGTTTCTAACAAGTTCCCAGGTGACTCTGGTATTATTGTCCGGGAACCATGCTTTAAGAACTGCACAAATAGAAAGCCCTGGCAAAGCCAAGGCATCTATCAGTCAGGAAACTTTGAACCAAATGATAGCACATGAACTGACAGTCCAGCAGTGCTAGGGAAGAATCCACATACTTTTCTTTGTCAGCAGTGAACACTTTGAAGACCTGGGGCTAGGGGAGGGAGGGCCGCAGGTGACTCAGCAGGGGCATTCAGATGTATATCTTGGCAAGCTGAGGGAAAGTGTCATAGCAGCCCTCCTTATATTCTAAAAACTACTCTAGAATTGCAGGCTTAAAAATCTTCTGTTGGCAAACATGGCTGAGTCTGTGAAACCCCTGTGTTTGTATATCCTTGGACAAAGCAGATAGATGGTGACCTCCAGGATTTACTTTGTCTCAGCTCTAGTATCCTGAGGTTTAGAGTAGCTTTTAGTTCTAAACAGCAACAGTTTTTTTGTTTTCTAAATTAACACAGAATCTTTACTGGTAATGTTTTCCTTAATTGCTTAATTGATTTGTGTTTGGTCATTCACAGTAAGTTAATAATATTCCTAAATTGTAAATTGTCTGCATTCTTATGACTAAAAGGACTTAGACAAAAGTCAGTGTTAAGATAATAACCTTCCTACCATGAAAACAAAAGTTACATTTTCTAAACATTACCTACTTATGATTACAACTGATCCTTGAAGGCAAGTATGAATTAAGACAATCAACTAAGGAAGTGAAATGTAAAATGACTCACAAGATGGCCCAGAAAGGGATAAGTGGAATGGGAAGTTCACATATGTTCTGCTTTAAAACTAAACCTTGCCTCTTCGAACTAACCCTGAAGTCTTTAAGCAATTTATAAATATCAATTTGAGGTCATCAGGAAACAGTCATCATCTAAGAGTGCTTTTAAAACAACCATAAACTGGCTAAGACCGACAGAACCAACTTTTTCAGAGCTCTAGAATCTACTTCAAAACTTAACATTGGCCAGGGGCCTGCTTAATGAAGAAAGGGGTATGTGGTTTTTGTTCTTTAAGGAAATCTCTAACACCTTCGATAACCTAACACAGACATCAATGACCAGACCCAAAAACAACAGTCTTTGCAAAAGCAGTTTGGAAAGATCATAAAACAAATAGATGACTACAACCCATGTCAGTCAACAGCATCACTCTCCGGCAGGGGTAGAATCTGATTGTAGCTACTGCATTATAATGTCTAGATGCCCAGTTTTCAACCAGAATTCCCGAGCCTACACAGAAACAGCAAAGGATGGCCCCTTCCCAGGGGAAACGAGCTCAGCAGAGGAAGGCCAGACATCAGGCTGACTTGTCATAGACCTCAAGTCTGTTATCTTAAATATGCTCGAAGGGCTAAAGGACTATGGGGGCTGGGGACGGCAAATGATGTATGAACAAAATTAGAATACTGATAAAGAGAAGTTATTATTTTTTTTTTTTAAGATTCACATGCTAAAAGTTAAAGGCTTGAACTTCAGAAAAACTGTACTCCCGACAGCTTGTTCAGGTGAATGTAAGATGGGACAGGGCATTTGGAGACTGTGTATGTTGGCATGACTGAGTTACTGCAGGACTGTAAAGCATCTCTGCTGCACAAGAGATCACGGGAGCTGGGTTCCTGTTGACTGGCCATTTAGTGGCTGATTTGTCTTGGAACAGGCGCTGATCTCTTGTCCTTACTTTGCTGCTCTGTGAAATAGAGCATCTGTTCTACAGACACATAATGAGGACCCACTGGGGCTGCACAGCGATGCTGACAGTGTGAGGCATCCACTGTGTGCGTCTCCAGAGGGACCAACAACCTACTGCTCACCTGAAGACATGTTTAACAATACGTGCTGTCAGGTTACCAGTGGAGGCACGGTGCTTGAGTTACAGAATAAAGACATCTGCAGCTGTTCAGGTGGTCATTACGCCCAGAGGAGAAATGCCAGCCCCTTCGGAATTTCATCACTTTTATCAGATTTTTTCCACAGTCTCTCTTTCCCACTTCCTATCTCCCCCTTCACAGTTCTCTCAATTAAATTTATTTTCGTATTTTTAAAAATGAGAATAAATGTAAATGCTTAGTTTTTCAGTTATTTCTCCTTTCCCAGGAATTTTGTGATATCTTTTAACATCACTGGAGTTACAGCATAGAAATAATCCAGATTGGATAAGCTTGATCCTTTCTCTGTCGAGCGGTTCTAAAGAAATTGTAAAGTGCAGTCAGTTTGTACATGCTGAACAAATAACAGATGATATTGACTGGCTTCTTGGGAATCCATTTAGTCAAGAGAAAAAGAACTAGTAGAAAAACGGTTGTATCGATAACACAAGAGACTGAAGGGTATCTTTAATTGGTTGATTTGAAAGAAAGGCACAAAAAAAATCCTAGGAGAGTTCTAAAACTGTGTGGTCAGAAGATCTTTCTGGAACTAGTTTTCATCACAGTTCAGTTCCGTTGCTCAGTCGTGTCCGACTCTCTGCGACCCTATGAATCGCAGCACGCCAGGCCTCCCTGTCCATCACCAACTCCCGGAGTTCACTCAGACTCACGTCCATCAAGTCAGTGATGCCATCCAGCCATCTCATCCTCTATCGTCCTTCTCCTCCTGCCCCCAATCCCTCCCAGCATCAGAGTCTTTTCCAATGAGTCAGCTCTTCGCATGAGGTGGCCAAAGTACTGGAGTTTCAGCTTCAGCATCATTCCTTCCAAAGAAATCCCAGGGCTGATCTCCTTCAGAATGGACTGGTTGGATCTCCTTGCAGTCCAGGGGACTCTCAAGAGTCTTCTTCACACCACAGTTCAAAAGCATCAATTCTTCGGCGCTCAGCCTTCTTCACAGTCCAGCTCTCACATCCATACATGACCACAGGAAAAACCATAGCCTTGACTAGCCAGACCTTTGTTGGCAAAGTAATGTCTCTGTTTTCAATATGCTATCTAGGTTGGTCATAACTTTGCTTAAATAATCAAACATAAGTTTTACACCAGAGAGTAGATTAAAGGAAACTAAACTTAACAGTGAAATGACCAAATGCTGAAAGTCAAAGGAGCAACATCAGACATCCAGATTGACTGCACTGATTGGGAAAACATACCTTTCATACAGTGGGTTTGTTTTTAAGTTCCAATAAAACTTTATGGACAGTGAAATTCAAATTTCATATAATTTTCATGTCACAATTTTTTTTTCCCCCAATCATTTAAAAGTGTAAAAACCATTCTCAGCTTACTTGCCATACACCAGGTGGTGGACCAGATTTGGCCTGCTGGACATAGTTTGCCTGTCTCTGATCTAAATAATCTCATTTGTTATTATTACTACTTCTATATTAACAGTAATAGTGTAGGAGTACTTACATATAACTTAGCTACACTCTTCAACTAAGGATAACTGTAAAATGATTATTGCTTTCCTAGTTAGCATGCAGTTATCATACTTTCAAAAACGATTTTCCCAAGAAAATATTTAAACATTTATCTAATAAAAGATTAGATATATATGATAAAATTATAAAATATATTTAGTAGGCTTATTTAAATTTTAATTTGATAATTCCCCATTTATAGGACTCTGTTAGTCGCTCAGTCACGTCTGACTCTCTGCGACCCCATGGACTACAGCCCGCCAGGCACCTCTGCCCATGGGATTCTCCAGCAAGAATACTGGAGTGGGTTGCCATGCCCTTCTCCACAGCAGTTTGTTTTTGTTGTTCTTAATTAACACACGAAAATCTACCTTGACAAAATTGATAATTAGGATCCAGTTATCAGCCTTGCTGAAGGATTCCTGGAAAAGTTCTTTTTCTTGCATCATTTAAAAATATTCTATTTACATGAAGTCATGTTACATGAAACTTCTCAGTGATAAACTTTCTCATAAAGTGTGGTGTTCCACTTTGAAGTGCATTTGACGTTTTGGAGAAAATAAGTTCTTTGGTGAATTGTCTCTTGTTGAGACCACTTTGCCCACCTCCTAAAACTCCTGTTTTACTCTGTTGGGGAACAGGTACAGAATTTTCACAGCTGTATTCAGGTAACCGAAGACTTTGTGTCTCCAGAACATCTCGTACAGTCATTTCATTTAACACAGGAACTGAGACTTTTGAAGGAAGAAATCAATTATGATGATAAACTACAGGTAAGAGATGAGTTTTCTAACTACTTCCTATTCTGCAGGCTTTTTATATTCAGAATTATGATACATGCATAACAGCTTAGGCTGTCATTGCCTGGTTTGTCACAGTACAGTACCAACCAAACCAGTATTTAATTGTGTGACTCATTTTAACTTTGGCTTAAGTTTGTTGTAAACTCTTGTCGCAATTTTCATTTGTTAATTTATCTCCTGCTGAAGTGACTAGAAATACGACATCTCTTTCAGGTTAAAAATATCTTGTATCATGCAGTCAAGGAAATGGTGAGAGCTTTGAAGATACATGAAGATGAAGTAGAGGCTATGGAAGAAAATTAGATGTGGTCCAGTTTAATGTTTTTAGACCATTGAGCTGGAATTCCTTACTCTTAGACTATGATATGTATGTACACTGACTTAAGTTTCATGAAACCATCAGTGCCAAGAAATTCTCTATGTAGTAATTACTTGTTACTGACACCACAGCAGTATAGCGTAAGTCACAGCTCCTGTGATTCAATATGAAAACAAGCTAAATCTTAAAAGCAGCAGTTCGTAGCTGTTTTTGTATTATAGTGTATATGATGTTTGTGAAAATGCCAGATTTAAAATGATGTATTTATTTTTGGAAAAAAAATACAAAATTCTATGCTATATTGTTGATCAAGTGTAAATGTGACCTTGTACAGTTTACTAAAATAACTGATATTTTTCACTACATTGAGACAGTTACTGTGAGAATAGGACACAAACACCAGCTATTGCCTGCATTTGGGAAATTGCTGAATCGCACAGCATACATGTCATAATCAGAAAATTACTGCCAAATAATTGTAAAATTTGTAAAATATAAAGTATATAAAGTAGATACTACAGACACTTCAATATTTTGTTGAAGCTATTGACTGTACAATTAAACATTTTCAAAAGGTGTAATTTATTTAAAATTGTCTCATTTTGGTAAAATTTATGTGAACTTTTAAAGCTAAATATTAAACTTAATATGCTATGTAAATATATACATATATACATTTAATGATGTATTTTTTTAAAACATTGGCTTGCTTTTATTTGTTAAAGTGCAAGTGTTACATATGGCTTTGTAAAGTTGAGAGGGGTTTTACATTTTCCATTAAAAGGACTTTATCAAAAATGGGCTAGTGTAAGTGTTCTCCCTCCTGCTATCTGTATTCTGGGGGCTTCATCATCAAGGCAACTTACTTACCAGCATTTTCTTGCGGTACAGTGTCCTCTCCCGGAACACTGCCCTCTTTTAAGCTTGTTTTAGGCCATCACAGGTAAGTGCCTCGAGTTTCTTGTCCTGTGGCCCAGCTGATGAATACAGAAAACTCCAACATGTTATTTGTGAACAAATTTATTTCACAGAGGAACTCATAGGTTTTATAAGTCATAATTATGAGATTATACAATTTCAAGTAAGTGTGTTTCACTGCAGAGATACTTGCTAATATACAGTTGGGGTGTGAGGAGACAGGGAGGCAGGCAGGGAAGAGCCTGAAGTCACTCAACCTGGATTAAATATGAGTTCGGTTACTTATTATGCAACCTTGGTAGCTGCCTTAATTTGGAGTCTTGGCTTTAATAGCTGATGACTGTTATCAGTTGGTTGCTTGAAGCTCATAATCCTAACCTTCTGAGTTTTACTGAAAAAAATGCAGCCCTCCACTGACACCTGCAGGATGTTGAAGGCATGACCTTTTCTTAGCTGAAAGCACATCATTTAAAATGAAAAAAAACAGTAACCTAAGTATCGACCTTGTAGATAAGTTGCTAGTTTTTATTCTGTTGCTCATGTCCACCGTTTTAGGCTGTGTCACCCTCTGCTCCAGGAAAGTTTCAGCCAGGATGTGAGCAGTTATATTCCACATTAATACTCTACCTGGCACAGGGGTTAGTGGCATGGATGACAACTGCAGGGCAGTGGTTTAAAGATGGGGATAAAGGAGCTGATGACTACAGCCTTTATAAGTTTATTATATTTTAATGCCATTTTTCAAAAAGTGCCTCAACTCCTTAAATGGTATCTTTTGCTTAATGTTTTCATGTATTCCATCAGATTTAATTTAGATGTGAAATTAATTTCAAGCCCAAGATACTAATTCTGGAGTAGACTATTCCTGCTGGCCCCCTAAAGTCAGCTGGGAGCCCAGTCTTTGGTGAGTTTCTTCCAAAAGGTCTTTGCTTCTCTTGCTGTTGCTTGAGCCACTTGTAAACCAAACTAAAACCCCTACACAAAAGCTGAGCCTGATCAAGCCTGGCAGTGAAGTCAGGGACATACTAACTTGCCTTCTAGCCCCTTTCCTGGACACATTAGCTGAGACATCAAACATACTTTCAACAATGACTTAAAAAATCAGTAAACTCATCTTCTAAAGGAGCAGAGGGGTTGGAGCTGCTTCTAGGACTGCCATTTTAAGAGGTGAATATCACAAATCCCCATGGAAGATAGAGTTCAATAGACACCTTCCAGGGTGCGTCACAGGCAAGGGAGAGTAGTCTCCTCCCCTATTCTGTGGTTAACACCTGGAGACACTGATCCCGTGAGGTGCTTTTCTTAATCAGCTGAAACTTCAGCCAGCCTAAGATGTCCAGTGGTTCCTTTGGAAATTAGTAACCGTATATAGCATATATGGGAACTTTTCACCAAAATTTTCTAATAAATGTAACATTATTTCAGAAACAAATGTTGAACAAAACTTTGTTAGCAAACTTTTTCCAGATGGAAAGGGAAAAAGCCAGCCTACAACATTTCCACCTTATAACCTTTTACTAAAGGAGACAGAATCCCATTATAGCCAATTCCAAAATCAGCACCGTGCAAAAAGTCCCATAAAAACCATGGGACTGACAGGGGTGGGGGGAATAGAATGTGGGCATAACATTCACCACCTTTATCAGCACTACATTTTTAAAAGGCAGTACTGGTCTTACCTGTGTTAAGTGTTTAAGAGACAGATTAACACTGCAGGTATGGCACTCTACCTTGAAGGCCGGAGGCTGGCTTTGGAAGCGGGCATCAGAAGCGTTGCAGCTCGTGATGGATGCTGTCAAGTGGTAGGAGGAGGTTAGCTGAAACTAGAGGAGACGTTTTAGCGCCAGATGGAGACAGGCGTGGCTCAATGCCATGGTGAGAGTTCAGGTGCCACCCTCTTCAGTATGGTTTTCCTGCAGTCAGAATTCCCACTTAAGCAAACATTATGCTCAAATTGTTCCCTATATATTAATCATGCTTGGGTAAATCTGCATTTTTGAAACAGCTGAAGTGACTGTACAACAAAAGATGATTCGAATCAAAGCTTTCAAAATCCAGTGAAGCTACAGAATTTCAGAAACAAATTCTAGGACTAATATTAAAAAAGCTGAAACATCTGTTAATGGGTTATCATGTGACTTGGTCCCCCTGTCACACACCCTCCCTGAGGAGAGATTAAAGTTGCAATGTTAAGCCCACTTAATTGAGCCTGGTGACATATGGTTATGTGTTCTAAAAAAAAGATGTACAAGCTCCAGAAATTACAACCTAGAGTCAGGGATCCATCCTGGTTAGTGGATCTCTGAGGCACTATGTAGGATCACGTATGGCACTTGAGTTAGGGAGTCCACATTTTGGTCTTGGCATTCCATTCACATCTTTTCAACCAATTATCAGTTCCATTACTGTCTAAACTCTGGCGGAAAGGGTTTAATTAAAAGGTAAGACAGGGATGAACACTAAGTCATCCTGAAATTACTCGATTTTTAAAACCACAGGAATTAAAAAGTTGCATCATCTGTGTTTTCCTGACTTACCAAGATACTCGAGTACCAACCAGTATAAAGGACTGAGGGTAGAAGGGGATGACCACTGTTGGTTCACTTCCCACAAGTCTTTCTTTTGTATTATTCTGCTTCACAGAGCATAGATCATGTGTTATATAAAAACTGGTATTATGTTAGTTGGGAAAAACCAAACAGTATGTAATCCTAAATATTTCTAGTAGCTTTATAAGCCCACAAATAGATTTACTGCTTACTATATTTTACTATTACTGAGCTGTGTTCCCTGATGACTCAGTGGGCAAAGATTCTACCTGGTGACTGGTTCGAGTCCTAGGTCTGGGAAATCCCCTGGAGAGCATGGCAGCCCACTCTAGTTTCCTTGCCTGGAGAATCCCCATGGACAGAGGAGCTCGGTGTGCTGTGGTCCAAAGGGTAGCAAAGTCAGACACAACCATGCAACCGAACACAACCATGGAAAGGCACTGCTGTTTTTGAGCTGGGCTGAAAAATTACTCCAAAGTCCAAGTCCCTGTCTTGAACTGTGATCCTATTCATTCTTTTGCCAGTTTTGCACCAAATGAGTCTATGTTTAAAAATTTTTTTAATTCAAGTACTATATTCAACCTGAAAGACCAAAGCAAATGTCCTTCTAGAATTTACCACAAGACTCAAAGTATTGGTTATTTAAATAAAGTTGGTCTATGACCCTATTACTGCCTCTACACAACTTTTAGTTTTTATTCACCCTGAAACTAAAGAATTTCACAGCAGTGATTAGCATTATTTCAGATACCTGGGCCCTTCCCCAAACACAGGCATTTTCTCTTAAGAACAGGGAAATAATATGATCTGAAGCTAATAAAAAACCTGTTGGTAGCAACGGAGGCCCTGGGACTTGGTAATACTCTCAGTACCAAGACTTATTTGGAGAATCAACTTCCCAGAATATAGGCCTGAAAGTCATCTGGCTCCTCAAATCTCTACAGCCTCCCTTTCCTAACCTCTGTCAAAACTGTCATTTACCTCTGGAAACCCCTGATGAGGTCATTAAGTATCTAAACTGTCCTGTATCCTTTTTTTCCCTGGACTTGTTGGCCTTCAAGACAATCTCATTTGTATCTTGAGTCCACCTCTCATCCTTCTGCCATACTGAGAAAACACCACCTGTTTTTACCCCCAATTTAGTGTCTACCACACAAAGGACCTTAACAACTGGCCCCAGCTTACCAGGACCCTTTTGGCTACCGAGCAAATCCTAGCCTTGAAAACATAACCCAAGTATTTTCCATTCCTCAAGACCAGGACCTGACCCTAGCCCCTCACTCCTAGGAAATGGGCGAGGACAATCCGTATGAGCTGCCCAGTATATCCTCATGTCTTGCATGACCTCATTCTGACCAAGATTACTCAGTTCCTCCTCTCCATTTCTTACTGTATGCCTTTGTTCTTGACCTAGGAAGCCATCTCATCTCCTGACCACATCACTACTTTCATGAAGGCAATATTTATAATTCTATAGTACTAGTGGACGGTGGTATTCACTAAATATCTGCTGCCTGTATTCATATCGCACACCTTTAACTTTTTTTGGCTTATTCATAAATGCAAAACCATTCTTCACAAAATGATTTCCTAGACACCAACTAATGATTTTGTGTTCATCTGCAACCCACCACACACTCCCAAGGGAACAAGAATCAAAGTTTCTCACCATCCACTAGATGGCACCGTTGGTCAGTGGTGCTTAGGACAGGCTTCCAGCTGGGACAAGATGGACAAATCCTGAGAGACACTTGCCAGTCATTCTGGCAGAGATCTTCAATTAGGATACACTAGGATTATGACAAAACACGATAAAGATTACTGTGTAGAATGATTCAGTAAATAATAATAGATGCTATTATCATCACAGGTCACATCTTTTCAAATAGGTTGTAAATACACCCTGTAGCAGACTGCCTCACTCTGGTGTGTGTTCATCTTTTGAAACAACAAAACTTTAATCACAACTCCTCAAAGACAAAAAAGGAAACCACAGAAAGTGGACATTACGATTTCTACAAGTGATTTTAAGGAGGAGCTCACCTTTCAGTGGGTGGTCTCCAACTTCTTGGAGAACAGTAGCTGGGGTGCAGTGGGGGAGTATACGCCTGAGAGAAACCTGAATGGCCAGGCCGCTGGGCCATGGTAGGAAAATTACAACCACCCGAGCGCGGCCCAGGAAAAGCGGCACAGGACTGCTAGTCTAGACTCTTCTCTTGGCTCTGCTGCCAATCTGGTATACAAGTCTACGTAACTCCTTCAGGGCCTCAATTTCTTTTAGAAAATAGGTCTTAAAGATTCTAAAAATTTTAACATCACATAAAAAATGGTTCCAGCCAAAGCATTCTTAAGAAAAAGAACAAAGCCAAAAGGTATCATGCTCCCTGACTTCTGAACTACACTGCAAAACTACAGTAATTGAAATGGTAGCGTACTGCACAAAAACAGAAATGCAACAAAATAGCCCAGAAACCAACTCTTAAACACACACGGCCAACCAAGCTCCTCAGTAGTGCTGCTGGGAAAACTGGACAGTTCACTGTAAAAGGATGAAATTAGAACATTCCCTAACATAAACGTAAACTCAAAAGGGATCAGATCAGATCAATCGCTCAGTCGTGTCCAACTCTTTGCAACCCCATGAGTTACAGCATGCCAGGCCTCCCTGTCCATTACCAACTCCCGGAGTTCACTCAGACCCACGTCCATCGAGTCAGTGATCAAGTCAGGATGAGATGGCCATCCAGCCATCTCATCCTCTGTCGTCCCCTTCTCCTCTTGCCCCCAATCCCTCCCAGCATCAGTCTTTTCCAATGAGTCAACTCTTCACATGAGGTGGCCAAAGTACTAGAGTTTCAGCTTTAGCATCATTCCTTCCAAAGAAATCCCAGGGCTGATCTCCTTCAGAATGGACTGATTGGATCTCCTTGCAGTCCAGGGGACTCTCAAGAGTCTTCTCCAACACCACAGTTCAAAAGCATCAATTCTTTGGCGCTCAGCCTTCTTCACAGTCCAACTCTCACATCCATACATGACCACAGGAAAAACCATAGCCTTGACTAGACGAACCTTTGTTGGCAAAGTAATGTCTCTCCTTTTGAATATGCTATCTAGGTTGGTCATAACTTTCCTTCCAAGGAGTAAGCGTCTTTTAATTTCATGGCTGCAGTCACCATCTGCAGTGATTTTGGAGCCCAGAAAAATAAAGTCTGACACTGTTTCCACTGTTTCCCCATCTATTTCCCATGAAGTGATGGGACCAGATGCCATGATCTTCATTTTCTGAATGTTGAGCTTTAAGCCAACTTTTTCACTCTCCACTTTCACTTTCATCAAGAGGCTTTTTAGTTCCTCTTCACTTTCTGCCATAAGGGTGGTGTCATCTGCATATCTGAGGTGATTGATATTTCTCCCGGCAATCTTGATTCCAGCTTGTGTTTCTTCCAGTCCAGCGTTTCTCATGATGTACTCTGCATATAAGTTAAATAAACAGGGTGACAATATACAGCCTTGACGAACTCCTTTTCCTATTTGGAACCAGTCTGTTGTTCCATGTCCAGTTCTAACTGTTGCTTCCTGACCTGCATACAAATTTCTCAAGAGGCAGATCAGGTGGTCTGGTGCTCCCATCTCTTTCAGAATTTTCCACAGTTGATTGTGATCCACAGAGTCAAAGGCTTTGGCACAGTCAATAAAGCAGAAATAGATGTTTTTCTGGAACTCTCTTGCTTTTTCCATGATCCAGCAGATGTTGGCAATTTGATTTCTGGTTCCTCTGCCTTTTCTAAAACCAGCTTGAACACCAGGAAGTTCACGGTTCACACATTGCTGAATCCTGGCTTGGAGAATTTTGAGCATTACTTTACTAGCGTGTGAGATGAGTGCAATTGTGCGGTAGTTTGAGCATTCTTTGGCATTGCCTTTCTTTGGGATTGGAATGAAAACTGACCTTTTCCAGTCCTGTGGCCACTGCTGAGTTTTCCAAATTTGCTGGCATATTGGGTGCAGCACTTTGACAGCATCATCTTTCAGGATTTGGAATAGCTCAACTGGAATTCCATCACCTCCACTAGCTTTGTTCGTAGTGATGCTTTCCAAGGCCCACTTGACTTCACATTCCAGGATATCTGGCTTTAGGTCAGTGATCAAACCATCGTGACTATCTGGGTCGTGAAGATCTTTTTTTGTACAGTTCTTCTGTGTATTCTTGCCATCTCTTCTTAGTATCTTCTGCTTCTGTTAGGTCCATACCATTTCTGTCCTTTATCGAGCCCATCTTTGCATGAAATATTTCCTTGGTATCTCTAATTTTCTTGAAGAGATCTCTAGTCTTTCCCATTCTGTTGTTTTCCTCTATTTCTTTGCATTGATCGCTGAAGAAGGCTTTCTTATCTCTTCTTGCTGTTCTTTGGAACTCTGCATTCAGATGTTTATATCTTTCCTTTTTTCCTTTGCTTTTCTCTTCTCTTCTTTCCACAGCTATTTGTAAGGCCTCCCCAGACAGCCATTTTGCTCTTTTGCATTTCTTTTCCATGGGGATGGTCTTGATCCCTGTTTTCTGTACAATGTCACAAACCTCAGTCCATAGTTCATCAGGCACTCTATCAATCAGATCTAGTCCCTTGATAAAAGACCTTAATGTTTAGACCAGAAATCGTAAAACTTTTAGAAGAAAACAGGCAGAACACTCTTCAGTATAAATCACTTTTTTTTTTAAATCTGTCTCCTCAGGAAAAGGAAACAAAGGCAAAAGTAAACAAATGAGACCAAATTAAACAAAAGTTCTTGTCCAGCAAAGGAAACCACTGACACACAAACCTACTGAATAGAAAATACTTGTGTTATGACTAATATAGGTTAGTATCTGAACTATATAAACAGCTCATTAATTAAACATGGACAGTAAATTTAAAAAGACATTTTTCCAAAGAAGACAGATGGCCAACAGACACATGAAAAGATGCTCAACATTGCTAGTCAGAGAAATGCAAATCAAAACCACGAGATATGACCTCAGACCTGTCAGTATGGCTGTAAAATGTAATATTACTTGGCCAGAAGAAAGAATAAAAATTCTTCCATTTGCATTAATACGGATGGACCAGTAGGGTATTATGCTTAGTGAAATACATCAGAAGGACAAATCCTGTATATTATCACCTTAAAAGATGATTATAACAAAAAGGGACTCACAGATAATAGAAGACAAACTACTTACTGGGACATGGAAGTGTGGAGGGCCAAGACTGGGATTCGGGGTTAAGAGGTACAAAGTACTGTGAATAAATAAGCTGCAAGGATATATTCAACAGGGAATACAGCTGAAATTTTAATTTTACATGAAGTAAAATTTATAAAAATAACAAATCACTGAAAACTAATACTGTAAAACCCAACTACAATTTTTGTTTCAGATAGCATTTATTTAATACCTAATGCATGCATCATACTATTTTTTTTGTAGATTTAAAAAAATTTTTATTTTATTTTTAAACTTTACAATATTGTATTAGTTTTGCCAAATATCGAAATGAATCTGCCACAGGCATACACGTGTTCCCCATCCTGAACCCTTCACCCTCCTCCCTCCCCTCCCCTCCCTCTGGGTTGTCACAGTGCACCAGCCCCAAGCATCCAGTATTGTGCATCGAACCTGGACTGGCGACTCGTTTCATACATGATATTATACATGTTTCAATGCTATTTTCCCAAATCTCCCCACCCTCTCCCTCTCCCACAGAGTCCATAAGACTGATCTATACATCGCAGAGTGAAGTAAGCCAGAAAGAAAAACACCAATACAGTATACTAACACATATATATGGAATTTAGAAAGATGGAAACAATAACCCTGTGTACGAGACAGCAAAAGAGACACCAACTACAATTTTTTAAAAAGTGTTAAAAGCAGAAAGCGCTTTAATGTTTTGAATTAACTTATCTAGAGACAAAATATTTTCATTATTTCAATAACCTTCTGTTAAGACACTAGGGATAGACAATGGCTTCAAGAATGATTTTGAAAGTATCTTATTTCCTCATAAGCATGGTTTCTGAATTCAGTATGGATTTACCTGTGGTTACCATGACATTATACCAAGACTGTTACTACATACTCACTTTCTGAAAGAAATGTTTTTGTTGACATTCTGTGAAAAGCTAAGAGTAAGAATTTAGGACTGCTTTCTAATGCCCAGATAGTTATCTGGGTTCAAAAGCAGAGGCCACCACTGAGTAAGGAAGGACAAGTCTACTCCACTTCCAGTACATGCATAATTCAGTTTCATTTAGTGGAAGAAAGCTTTCCTTAAATCCCTTTAAGGGCCTTAAGCTACACAGAGAGAAGAGAGCACCTACAAACCCCGGCTAGGAGATGGGCCACGTGCCTTGTGGAATAGTGTTTTAAGCACCCACTCTGATAGCTCAGTTGGTAAAGAATCTGCCTGCAATGCAGGAGACCCTGGTTTGATTCCTGGGTTGGGAAGATCTCCTGGAGAAAGGAAAGGCTACCCACTCCAGTATTCTGGCCTGGAGAATTCCATGGACTGTGTAGTCCATGGGGTAGCAAAGAGTCAAACACCACTGGGCGACTTTCACTCACTCCATGGAGACACTGTTAGGTTGCTACGAATATACCAAGTCATCTGGTCAAAAGGCATATACTGGGTTGGCCAAAAAATTCCTTTGGTTTTTAAGTATAAAGACACGTTTTTTGTTTTCACCAAGAACTTTATTGAACAGGGTTAATCACCATTTTGTTCCACTACTTCTGCCAATTTTCAGGCAAGTTCATAATCCCATCTTCCCAATACTTTATCCTTTTAAGCGAAGCAAACTGTTCCAGGTACCTTAACAGTCTTCCAGGGAATTGACATTTTTTTCCATTAAGAGAATTTTGTAAAGACGCAAATACTGGAAATCCGAAGGTGCAGTGTCTGGTGAGTACAGCGGATGAATCGGAACTTCCCAGTCAAGCTGTCACAGTTTTGCCTGATCATCAAAGAAACGTGATCTTGCACTATCCTGATGGCAGATGATGCACTGTCTGTTGAGTGATTCCAGCACTATTTGTCGAGTGCTACTTTCCTTTGGTCTAACTGGGAGCAGTATGCGTGTTGGAATTGTTTGGTTTTCCAGAGGAGCTCATAATAGAGGACTCCCTTCCAATCCCACCATATCTACATCACCACTTCTTTAGATGAAGACTGGCCTGAATTAAGTGTGGTTGGTGGTGGTTCATTTCACTTGCCCCATGATCTCTTCTGTTTTACCTCATGGTACAGTATCCACTTTTCATCACCTGTCACATTGCCCATTTCTGTTCTAAAAATGAATGTTTTCATTACATTTAAGTAGAGAATCGTGAGAAGTACGGTCAAGGTTTTTTTTGCTTAACTTATGTAGAACTCAAACATCAAAGGGAATAACGTAATCAAACTGGTGCAGCTGATTTTCAAATTTGAGTTGGGTATTTTGAAATATGTTGGCTATTTCCTGCATGGTATAATGGTGATTGTTCTCAATGTCTCGATTTGATCGCTATCAACTTCAACTGGTCTATCCGACTGTGGAGAATCGTTCAGCAAGAAATCGCCGACTTCACAAACCTCTTTTGACACATTCCATCAGTCAGAACACCTCCATACACTGCACAAATCTTTTTCTGTATTTCAGTTGCATTTTTCTCTCTTTTGAAATAAAGCATAATACGTTGAAAATATTTTCTTCCATTCTCAATATTAAAATTGCTACATAAAAATTCACCAATTTTGACAACTTTTTAAAAATGCACACTGATGTACAGTTGTCACAATACAATCTAACAAAACTGTTCTGAGTGAAGTTAAAGATAACTAAGTGCTACCAGAACCAGCTTATGGAAAAAATGAATGAACCTTTTGGCCAACCCAATACATTCTACGGATAGACTCAAATACAAAACCTAAAAACAAGATGAAACAGGAGTACTAAAACGTGAATAAATGCTTCAAAGACAATGGAAAAGTAACGTTCGTCTATTTAACATGTATGCTAGTGGAAATGCACAGAACAGGGTCTTGTGGAATACATGTCAAACTGCTGACCAGGGAAGGGAGATGGTAGAGGAAGAAAGGGAGGGTGTCTTACGAAGTGTTCACGTCAAAACATAACATCTCATTTTTAAAAGTAAAATAGATAGGCTATAACAGTGTCATTATTGGCACAATCTTTCAAATCTCAACTTTTATAAGGATGGTTAGGCAGGCAAAGTATTCCGAGTCTAGGATACTACAACACTGAGATGGACAACCAACAGAGAATAGAACTCTTTTCCTATTTTAAGAAGCTAAGTTTATTTTTGGTTTCATCTGCACCCAGATGAGACACAGGAAAAAGGGACTTCTGCATGGTCACTTCATCTCCTCGGCCTTCTGCTGGTGTCATCACTAGACATGTGAGCCCAACCCTATCCCCTCAGCCCAGTTGTCCCCATTCCCTCAGGAGATGCCGTTCATCCGTATTTTTGCCTCTCTCCCAAGATTAACCAAGTGTATGCCTTAAACACACCCGGTGGCTTATACCCTCATGTTTCACTTACACCTTCCTCTTCTCCCCACTCCTGGAACATCACTGGACTCTGCAGAGAGGAGAGGATCCAAGCAGCACTTCGCTACCTCTGCTCTGCGCTGGAGCACGGCTGCCTCCAGCCTGAACACCGTCCCTGCGTGCCAGCCCACGAAGGCTGGGTACATACAGGCTCAGCGACTTCCTTGTTCTCTTCCACCATAGCTGTAGAGGTAGCTGACTACAAAACATGAAGAAAATCTCTAACGTACCAAAGTAATTGTTTGACAGAATGTCTTCAAATTCATGTTCAAAATTTCCAACACAGAAGCTGAACAAAACTTGCTTTTAACAAAGGTATAAAATACAATTACTTTATTGATTTATTACAATCAAATACTGCCGACTAGCATTACTTCCACTCGTGCATCATTAAAAACAAAAGGATATTTCCTTGATATTTTCAAATGATGCATTACACAATAAACAAAAAAAGTTAGAACTTAAAATGCACCCTGATTAATAATGTAAACTGGTAATTAAAAAAAAAAAAAAAAGCATAACTAATAATTTGGTTCCTTTCTTCATAAATGGAAATTTAAATATTTCTCCTGATAGTCTTGAGGTTATCATTATGTTACGAGTAGTGCAAAGTGTGGCACACAGTTTCTTCTAGAAAGGTGTGTCTTACACACCTCATTAGACAAAGGAAATGTGCATAACGATGCATACAGTCAATGCATGATAGAAAGCACGTTTCAAATACAAGGCAGCCCCTCAGGCAACCATATTATTTAGGTTTTGCATTATCATTTATGGCATTACAGATTAATTACACATAACATACTTTTATAAATTTTAACCCTGAAGATAAAAATAATTGTTGCTTGAAAAAAATTATTCCAGGTAGCCATTTGGTTTCTATCAGGAGAGAATGAACCTCCAACAGTTTCGTATCTGCCAAGTCTGGAATCATTAACTGGAGTCAGTACATCAGACGCGCGACATGCTCCGCAGTGGCCGTGCCAAGTCCTGTCAATGCCTCTTCTCTGCAGTGTGCCTGGCGCAGCACCTCCGGGACTACCCTTGCACGCGGCTTTCCCTTTTTCATTTTTGCTGGATTATCTGTATTACCATATTATTTCCTCTCTTTACCTCTTCTATGGCCTTTCATTTTAATTATTCATAAATCCTTTCAGAAAATCCTCAGAGAGCTCCATGAGGGGAAGTTCTGGAGATGGGAAATCCAAGGGAGGAAGATTGGGTATTGGAATGTCCTTGGCTTTCCCAGTGTTTGAGGCAAACTTCTGCCAGGTTGAAGAGGCTGCTGCAGTTTCCGAATGTGGTGGCAAGCTCCATAACTCTGACTTTTCTACAAAATCAGCATCTACATCGAGCTCCTTTTCTGTTGGGCCTTTTAGAAGTCTGGCCTTTTCCGCCTTTAGCTGTTTATTCTCTCTCCGTAATCTTTCATTCTCAGCCACGAGGAATTCCACATGCCTCTTCAAATCTGCAATTTTGGTGGCCTGCTCCTCTATAATTGTTTTATCATCCTTTGGGGCTTTGCTTCCAATGCATGGCTCTGTTGGCTCCCTCTTCTGCTGAAGTAAAAATAGTAGTGTGTCTGGATCCCTGTCAAAGACCCCCTGAATTTCAGGCAAGTGTTTCTCTGTGGAAGGGCTGTACTTCTGAGACAGCAGGGGACTCTGGCTGTCTGCATCCTCAGCAGAGGGTCTGTGAGATGCCTGAAGTTGGGCAGCTGCATCCTTGTCTGTGCTCTGCTGGGCTTTCAGTCTCTCCTCCCGCTTTGCCCTCTTCCATCTCTCCTGGATGAGGAGGAGCTGTTTCATGTGGCTATCCCTTTGCAGTTCCAGTGATAAGTGAGCCTATTACACAGAAAGAAAAGTATAATTTAACATTTTTTTAAAGTCTCTTTAGTAATATCCAGTAAATGGTATTCTAGTATTTTCCTTTCTGAATAAGCCAGTATCACCTGAATTTTCAAAATTTTTAAAATTTATACTATGTTTGCAATAGAACGCCAAACATTTTCCAAAATAATAAATAGTCTTTCTAGGTAAGCTACCATCTTTATTCATAAGCAAAACACTGTTCAAGAAGTCAGAGTAAGTCCTATTCCAATTCCAAATCAACACACTGAATCGTACCTTTTTTGAACGTGCCTCAGCCCTCTGCAATGATATTTGTACTCAGCTTAAAATCAGAAAATTTCCAGTTTGGACTCCTATTCTACAAATAAAGTCTTTCTATCAACAAGGGTTCAATGCACTGTCTGTATTACACTGTTAACACAAGCAGTTCTGGACAGTCAAAAGGAAGTACACAGAATGGATCACAGCTTCTACAGAATTGCTATTTTTCCCCTGTCACTGAGATCCCCTCAGATCTCCTTAAGTCAATTAAAGATTTACCAAGTAACTCCTCTGTATCTGCCACTTTTATTATCAGGAAATCACCTTTGGTTGAAGATTCAGCTTTTATAAAGGCATTTTAAAACCCTAGGCAGGCCCTCCACAAACACAAAAGACAATGTAAAGCCCCTGGTGAAATAAAAGCGCCAGAAGCGCTTTGGAGTTCAGGAAAAGACAGGTTTGGATTTAAATGATCTTTGACAAGCAAAGGAAAGGCCAACTGGTTTCCCCTTGGCTAGGCCAGCTTGCTTACTGTGAGCTAAATATCAGAAAAGGCATTAAGTGGGGTCTCTAAAAGACACACATGGCAATCCAAAGTCTATGAGAAAACCCTAGGAAAAAAAGGACAAGCAGTTTCTGCATGCCATCAGCAGCAATTTAGTTTTAATTTTTATTTCATATTGGAGTATAGTTGACTTACAAAGTTGTATTAGTCTCAGGTGTACAGTACAGTGAATCATTACAAATATACATCTACCTACTCTTCTAGATTCTTTTCCCAGACGGGTCATTATAATAGAGTATTGAGTAGAGGTCCCTGTGCTGTGAAGTAGGTCTTTGTTGATTATGTATTTTATATATAGTAGTGTGTGTATGTCAATTCATTTAGTTTTAATTTCCTCTCTGAAAAACTAATCTCTTCCCCAATTTATGTATTTTTGACTGTAGTGTTTGGGGAGGAGCCATGTTTCCCTTCAAGAACTTTATTTTATACACAATTCAAGTCTCCACAAGAAAACCTTTCTAACCCTTGTTGGAAATATTAAAAGTGTCTTACCTGCTCAGACTGTGTTAGCTTCATGGCTTCAGAAAGATATGCTGGTTTAAAAAAAAAAAAAAAAAAAGGCACATTAATATATGTCATCATTTTGTTATTAAAAGATCAAAGTACGAGTTTTAATACTCTTCCTTTGACAAAGAGAACTGGTTTTAGAAGCAATTCTGCTACACAGTTATCCTATTCCTGAAAAGGATTTTTAAAAAAAGGATTCTTAACTTCCCCAAAAAGGAGATCAGTGGTAATCAAATGGAGATATCCCATACTTCACCTGGAGGAGCTGGTTCTTTTAAATCACTGTAGATTTCACAGTTAAGGAAGTAAAGATGACATAATCAGAAAAACAATTAAGGAAGATTAAAATTATATAAAAACCTATCAAAATCCTATTATGCTCATAGAAATATCAAGATACTGACTATCAATTACTTTTTACCCACGTGAATACCTAGACCATCATTTTTGCCTCCTACAAAACCATTTTATTGAATTGTTTCTAAGTTATATCATCAGCCTACCATGAATTTGGTAGTTAAAAGTCCGAAGAACTCACTGATCTTTATAATAAATAAGCAGCTGCAGGCAGTATTATGAAGTTTATGAAAACAAGCTAACTGCTGGAAACCATGGAGCCATGTTTCCCTTCAAGAGCTCATGATGCATTTGGGAACTAGACTCCCAGCCCTTTCCCATTTTATTTTTCTGTGGAGTTTATATTTTGTTGTATTCCTCTGAAAGCCCTGTTATAGCTTGTCTGGAACAAGATGGAGTATAAATGACAAGTAT
Organism: Bos indicus x Bos taurus; assembly: GCF_003369695.1. NCBI lineage: Eukaryota > Metazoa > Chordata > Mammalia > Artiodactyla > Bovidae > Bos > Bos indicus x Bos taurus. The sequence continues at coordinate 19,239,082 of NC_040103.1, read as the reverse complement.
TACTAGCAATAGTAAAAACAACAAGTAGTAACGGGCTTCCCTCGTGGCTCAGAGGTTAAAGCGTCTACCTGGAATGAGGGAGATCTGGGTTCGATCCCTGGGTCTGGAAGATTCCCTGGAGAAGGAAATGGCAACCCACTCCAGTACTCTTGCCTGGAGGGAGGAGCCTGGCAGGCTACAGTCCATGGGGTCGCAAAGAGTCAGACACGAGTGAGCAACTTCACTTTCACTTTTAGTATTAGTAACAAGTTGTGTCCAATTAATCCTCATTTTTTATCTCTTCCTCACTATAAACTTTTTGGCATCTCTCACACATTAAGCTCCTTCTTGCCTTTTTGCTGACACTACAGGCACTGCTTTCTGTCTACTCTTAATCCAAATATTTTAATGATTTTCTAAGTTCGTGACTTGGAACTACTGTCTGCCAGGCTGTATCAGTCTTTAAGGCAGCCTAACTGGGTGCTCCCTCTCCACCAGAAAACACAGTTGGTTATACAGCCTTTGTTCCACCCATATTAAATTTTTTTTCCTCAACCTTCTTTTACTCCTATATTAAGTCCGTTAACTGCATACAGACCATTTCTTTTCCTTTTCTTCATGTTTAAGTCTGTTGAGACATTCTATTTCTTACTGTGAAAGTGTGGATAAATTTCCCTAGACATCCCTCCCATTCCCTCTGCATACATCTGTCTCCCTGTATGAACTACAGTTTGCTTCACATTCAGTTTCTTAAAAAATGAAAGTTTCACAAAACTATGCTTAACCCAAATGGAATACCTCCTTCTGTAGACTCCTGAAACTATAACATGACAGAAGACACCCAAGGACACTGAGTTCCCAAAGAGCAGAGAACTCAACAAGACTCACACTGTCATTTAAAAGATTTACCCAATGTCATTTTAAAATCTGAGCCTTTAAAAGTTACTTTAAAAGAAAAAAAAATTATTAAAAAAACTTAATTTAATTGGAGGATAATGACAACATTGTGGTGGTGGTTTTTAATCTGTTTGCATGGTAGTGAATTTGCTCCACAGCCACAACAGGAACGAGTGCCCACCATGACAAAAATGTCAGTAGAGAATACTCATCTCAGAAAATCTAACAATGCGGTTAAACTCCTTCCTTCAATCATGATACAAGGCTAATATTTAAATACTAAGTAGATGATGAGGAAAAGGAATTAAGAATATCTGAAGAATTACTTTTTAATAATATCTACTACTATTCTATCATGAATCTGTTGAGCTGCCACAGCCTATCTGCACACACACAGCACTGACTCTGCACACACACAGCACAGCACTGAATGCACACACACACAATACTGATTCTGCACACAGAGCACTGACTCTGCACACACACAGCACTGACTCTGCACACATAGCACAGCACTGACTCTAAACAACAAAGACTGACATGCTCCGAATCATTTTTGTGACACCACAGTCGCAGAAGGTTCAGGTCAAGATGTATTTTCAAGTACATATAAACACACACACTCAATTCTGTTCATCTTCCGAAAAGTTCACTTTGACTTCTAAACATTGTTAATGGCTGTTACTAACTTCCCATTTAAGCTTTTGCCCTTTTTGCTGTCTGTGAAAGAAAAGAAATCCACTTAGAGACTGGACTGCATAAGACTGACGAGAGAGAGTTACAGCAACCCAGTTACAGCTGCTAATCAAGGATTAAAGCAAGAGAGTCCTCTAACAGTGGTGAATTATTGGTAGTTTACAGCTTAACTTTTTTTTCAATATAGGGTGGTAAAAATAAGTACACCTCCTCTTCCCTACCCCCTGTCAGATTGAAGGTGGCTTTTTCTTTCTGAGTTTGGTATGTCAGCTGATCAAGTAACCTCTACACACCCACAAGGCACGATCAGAACACTACCATGCAGAGGATCTGAGTCCTTAGCGCTGTAGTCTCAGGGTCTCCTCTGCTCTTCAAATGAGGCCCCTTCTTCTGCTAGTGAATTCTCTCACTTCAGGCTTTTGTTTCCAACATTCCTCAGATGACGACCTTCCCCTGTTGTGTCTCTAACATGATTTCCAAACACTCAGCTGCTTACTCTCAGGATATATTTACATCCACACCTCCCAAAACAGCTCTGTTCAAGCCTAGATGTTAAGTCAATTTAGAAAACACTGAGTTCATTCTATCCACATTAATTCTCAAACTAGCATTACATTCACAACTCTAACTCTGAAACACAACACAAGGCTATTTTCAAACAAGTCTAAACTCCAAATCAAATCGGCTGGCTGGGATTAAGTAACCACACTTAAAGTTGTACCTCCAAAATTAGAGCTAATGAAATCCAACAAACTGCTTTTATCCTTCCACCCCTGACAAAGTCACAGAATTTAGATAAAGAGAAAGGGGGAGAGGTGTTTAAAGCCCAGCATTAATTTTAAGTCTTCCAATGAAGACAGGAATATAGACTAGGAATGAAAGAAACTTCCCTCCCAAGCAGGAAGGGAAGATCCCACGTGCTGCTGAGCACCTAAGCCTGCAAGCCACAACGACTGAGCCCAGGTTGAGCACGCAGCTACTGAAGCCCGTGTGCCTTCGACCCCGTGCTCTGCGACAGGAGAAGCTGCCACCATGAGAAGCTGGGGCACTGCAACAAGGACCCAGGACAGCCAAAAATAAAATTAATAAATAAACCTTAAAAAAAACACTTTTATACCTTTTATATACTCAGAATATCCTACCAATCAGAGACACTGCTTTGGGAAAGCAAGTGTTCTCCTTTCTTGATGCAAGTAATAAATCCTTTGTTCTCTGGGGGAAAAAAAGAATATTCTACCAATCAACACACAATCCATGCTGTGAGGCATGGCCAAGTAGTGATAATAATAAATTAAAAACCACAAAGATTTATGGGATACATACAATGTGCTCAGCCCTACAGCTGAAGGATACACTTCAGTGGCAAAACTAACTCTTCAAAAGTAAGGCTTGAAATTTTGTCTCAAAATTACTGACTTGTAGGCAAAAATCACTGACATAGAAGGACTTTTCTAAACCAGTCTCCACTGTACTGTCTATATTTCAGCAGTGAGGCAACATAGGAGAAGATTCTGCTGGGAAAAAACAGGATACTGATTATGTCACTGACCTCAGGGAAAGGAGTGCCTTTCTCCAGCAGGAAGACTACAGGGCCCGCTCAAAGAACGGTGGCCACGCGGATTCTGGATGTACCACTCCCACTCCTAAGCTTTTAGGCTTGTTACTCGGCTAACAGAAACCAGTCTGTACAAAACAGACCCTGGAGAGCTATTTCTGAGTTCAACATACACTAACTTTTATGACTGGGATAAAATAAGGTGTTTGAAAGGAATCCAGTAATTCTAAATGTCACACCTAAAAGGTCATCAGCGGCATGATACTATAGGCATGAATGTATAGATGAAACATTCAGAAGGGAAGCTAAAGAAAAACCACAGGAAAGGGTTTTGATGTGTTTTCCATTATCAGCACCTTAGGAAACAGAAACTCAGTGAAAATTAATTGGCTGGAATTAAATTAGTTATTAATTCCAGAACCCAAAATGGCTAAATATTTGAAATCCAAACTCCTCTATAACAACTAAGATGAACCAACAGACACTTACTGCAATCACTTCTGTCTCTGGGGAATCTTCCGGCTCAGAAAGTCGTGTCCAGGAATCATTTACCAATAAGGCATATCCAATTTCCATGACTTAGAAAGACCAGGCTAAGAGGAGCTGGAAAATCTAACACACTCACTTGAAAAATATTCCAAGCTGTGTTACAGTGGGTCGGGAGTCAGTGTGCTACATATGCAGGGCAATAACACATCACTACTCCTGTGACTTTCATCCTAAATACTGTGTTGAGAGAGAACTGGAAAAAAGAAACTGCCCAGCAGTTTCAGACTCGGTACTACTTAAAAAGAATACTCACCTGCAGCCTTTTTGTGACAAGAAATAGCCTCTTCGTATTTCCCTGCAGCTAACAAACGATCTGCTCGTCTGCTCTGTTGATGGGCCTAGAAGACAAACATTCCTGAGTTCTTTACTTTTAAAAAAAAAACAACTTTTAAGACAGTGATGCTGTTTGTTGCCACATGTGCCAAACCATTACAACTCTATCTGAAACTGGGGAAATCTAATGTGTAGTATCTGAAAGGCCTGGTAACTTCTTTCAACTCTACTAATAAACTATCAAGGTTAATACCAGGCACTAACTCCTTCAAGGTGCTCACATTCATCAGAGATTAACCAAGAGTTAAAATCAGATTGTTACTCAAAACGTATACTTTCTTGTTTTTTAACTCATTCTTCCTTTTCAACATTAAAGTTACTATTTACATTTTAAAGATAAAAAATTCATACATTATACAGTTGAGGAATTAATGATACCAATATTCAATGTTATGGTGGCTATTTTTTCAGGTACAACTCACCTAAACAACAAACTCAGAAGTACTGAACGCATATGGTTTAACTAAGTAGTCACTTGTCTCCTTTCATCTGTGTTACATTTAAGAATTATTACAATTCTGTGAAATGTGTTTCATCTCTTACAAAAGGAGCTCCCTAGACTCATAGCAGTCACATATCTTACATTAAGTTATATAGTTAGCAGGCAAGGAGAAAGAAATGGAAGTCTTCCAACTAGGCTAATGTCTTCCTCACTAACAAACTCACAGATAATTTAACAAAGCTAGTCAAAGTGAAAAAAGCACTATACACGTATGTTCATAGCAGCATTATTCACAGTAGTCAAAAAGAGGAAGTAACCTAAGCACCAATAGAAAAATGAACAAAATGTGGTATATATGTACAGTGTGAAATCAGCCTGAAGAGAGTGGAAGCTGACACATGCTGTAACATGGATGAACTTTAAGGACTTTAAGCTAATAATGAAATATAACATGAGCCACTTAAAAGAAAAATACTGTATGATCCCACTTATGAGGTATCTGTGCTCAGTCTTTCAGTCATGTCTTGACTCTTTGGGACCCCATGGACTGTAGCCCACCAGGCTCCTCTGTCCATGGGATTCTCCAGGCAAGAGTACTGGAGTGGGCTGCCATGCCCTTCTCCAGGGATCCTCCGGCCCAGGGATTGAACCCTCATTTCCTGTGTCGCCAGGCTGATTCTTTACCACTGAGATATCTCAGAAGCCCAGAGACATATCTAAAGTAGTCAAATTCATAAAACCTGAAAGTAGAATGGTGGATGCCAGAGACCGGGGGAAAGAAAGGTGGGACGTTCTCATTCAATGGGTGTAGTTTCATTTTTACAAGATGAAAAAGTTCTGGACATCTGCTGCACAAAAATGTGAATATTCTTAACACTACTTAACTACATTTAAAAATTATAGATGGCAAATATGGGAGATCCCTGATGGTCTAGTGGTTAGGAATAAATGCTTTCACTCCCATGGCCCAGGTTCAATCCCTGGTCAGGGAACTGAGATCCCAAAAGCCACACAGTATAGTCAAAAATTTTTGTAATTAAAAAAAAAAAATCAAGAGATGGAAAATTGTATGTTCTCTGTGCTTTACCTTAGTGTTTTTAACAGCAAAAATCAAATCTGTGTTAGGTGTAAAATGATTCACCTTGAATGCTTTTCAAAAAATGTGCCACTGATGCCTCATAAAAACATTTCAGAGGATCACTTTTGTAACTGAGATTAGAAATATTCTGAGCATGCTTACAAATCATGCTCAGTGGAAAACAGGTGAAGACAAAAGCAGGGCACAGCACACTTCTAGCAATGCATGCTGTCTACATTTCTCCTGTTTCTATTTTAGTAAGGAAGAAGTAACACTTAGAAACAAGATTATTCATCCAATTTTTTCAGAGGCTTCTTACTCTTCAAACAGTAAACAAACTTTTTCTCTAAGTTTTAATTCTTTCCTAAAAAAGGCGGGTGGGGGTGGGGTGGGGGGGGACAAGAAATGACTAGGGGCTGAAAATAATTTCAACCATGCAGGCTTGGACTGAAGAAAAAACACATGTTCTGAACACAGGAATATTAGATAGTATCCAGAAATGACAGAGATCTTTGGGAAGAGAACGTACATGATGAAGAAAACTAAGTTACAACATGATTTCTCCAAGAAATGTATTCTGAGTATAGCTAAAACAAGTGACACTCCGGTTCTAGGTAGGGGGAAATGAAAGAATCAGTACATGCCTTTACCTTTGTAGGCTTTGAAAGAAGCCCTCTAGAAGAGACAGTGTCCTCTGAAATCCAAAAGTACTTTCTCATCAGGATGGCACAGTGTAGGCAAAGCCCTACCAAGACCCTGAGGCACTGGCCCAAGTCCTCACGCTCCCATTAAAACCAGCCAAATTATCTGGGCTTTCAGGGTCTGCTTCCTCACTTGTAAAATGATGGAGTTAGACCACATCTGTGCTTCTCAAGTTTTAACTGAATCTGAATCCCTTGTGGAATACATGTAGACTCTTCTTCAGTAGGGCCTCAGATTCCACCAGTAAAGCTAGACCCACAGGTTCCCAGACGCACTTGAGAAGCAGGGATGAGATGCTCTCTGGGGTTACCTCATTCTAACGCTGTGTCATTCATTAGTTTCTGTCCAATGACATCAATCCCTTTCTACCTTGGACCATATTTATGAAGCTCCCTAGTTAAACTTCAAGTTTCACAATAAGAGAATATTTTTTCTTTCTCATATCCTTTTTCATTATGGTTTATTGCAGGATACTGAATACTTCCCTGTGTTATACAGTTGGTCCTTGTTGGTTATCTTCTTTATATACTAGAGGCCATGTCTGCTAATCCCAAGTTGCCCCCACCCCATTTCCCCTTTGCTAACCATAAGTTTTCTGTGAGACTGTTTCCGTTTCACAGAAAAGTTTGTTTGTGTCATATTTTTTAATACCACATATAAGTGACCTCTTATGGTATTTCTCTTTCTCTAACTTACTTCACTTGTTATGATAACCTCCAGGCCCATCCATATTGCTACAAATGGCATTATTTCATTTGTTTGTGGCTGAGTAATATTCCATGTGTATATATGACAACACCTTTATCCACTCACCTCTCCATGAACCTGTTTCCATGTGTGGGGTACTGTAACAGTGCTGCTATGAAAACAGGTGTGCATGTATCTTTTTAAATTGGAGTTGTGTCTGGATACACGCACAGGAGTGAGACCGCTGGATCATATGTATAGCTATTTTTAGTTTAAGGAACTCCAACACTGTTTTTCACAGCAGCTGTACCAACTTACATTCCCACCAACAGTGTAGAATTCCTTTTCCCACACTCTCTCCAGTATTTTTAATTTGTAGAATTTTTTTTAATGATGGTCATTCTGACTGATGTGAGGTGGTATCTCATTGTAGTTTTGATTTGAATTTCTCTAATAATTAGTAATGTTGAACATCTTTTCATGTGCCTACTGGCCATCTGTATATCTTCTTTGAAGAAATGTCTATTTGGGTCTTCTGCCTATTTTTAATTGAGTTGTTTGGTTTTTTGTTATGAGCTATTAGAATATTTTGGAAATTAAGCCCTTGTCAGTCACATAGCTTGCAAATATTTTCTCCCATTCTGTAGGCTTTTTGTTTATGGCTTCCTTTCCAATGCAAAGCTTGTAAATTTGATTAGGTCCCATTTGTTTATTTCTGCTTTTATTTCTATTGCCTTGGGAGACTACCCTAGGAAAACACTGCCATGATTTATGTCAGAGAATGTTTTGCCTATGTTCTTTTCTAGGAGTTTAATGTTGTCATGTCAAGTGTTCAAGCCATTTTGAGTTTATTTCTGTCTATGGTATGAAATAAACTTTTTTTTTCATTTCAAAACCAGAGAAACCAAAAGTTCTCAAGTTGTAAGACCAGGACCTCATGGCTCTTCCAACTCCCCTAAAACTTCTCCATGTAAAATGCAATCTCTGATCACTCTGCCAATTCAGGAGTTACATCTCATTTTAAAACGCACACCTACTCTAGTTATCTGGCCCATGAGCAATCAAATTCCCTATTAAAATACAGGTCCTACACCAAATTCGTGTTAGACACTCAGCAAATGCTGACTGTTGAGGTTTTCAAATCTCAGCTTGAGCATTTATTAGACACTGGAACTTGGCTTTCTTAACTTCCTGCCCAAGTTTTCTCATCTTTAAGATGAGAATGTTGTGAAAATTAAACGAGTTAAAAGACAACAAAAGGGACTTGCCTGGTGGTCCATGGTTTAAAATTTGCCTTCCAATGCAGGGGACGAGGGTTCCATCCCTAGTCAGGGAACCAAGATTCCACATGCCATGGGGCAACTAAGCCCACCCACTGCAACTTACTTACCCACACTCTACAGCCCATATATCACAACTAGAGAGCCCACCCTCTGCAAGTACCAAGCCCGCGTGCCACAACTAGAGAGCAGCTGGCATGCTGCCACAGAGAGTCCATGCGCCCCGATGAAGAGCCTGCGTGCCACAACTAAGACCCAACACAGTCAAATAAATATTGTTTTTAAAAAGAAGAATTTAAAAGCATCAGAGCTATCTACCACCATAAAATGTATAATGTGGTGGAAGAGACTAAACTGCATTCTCTTCAACTAAAGATACTGTACAAAACTTATTTTCATGTAGTTCTTATTTTTAAAACAATTTGTAAAGATCCTTCTTAAAGCAAAGATTATATGGTCATTTATTTATATCTGTTTTGTTATATACAGAACATTCTATCCGAAAGCAACAAAATACACATTCTTCAAGTGCTTAAAGAACATCCTCCAGGATAGATAATAGTGTTAGACCACAAAACAAGTCTTAATAAACCTAAAAAAGACTGAAAGCATTTCAAGGCATCTTTTCCAGCCACCACAGAAACTAATTACAAGAAGAAATAAATTACAAGAAGAAAACTGGAAAAACTGTGACTATGTGAAGATTAAATAGCATGCCACTGAACAATGACTAGGTCAAAGGAGAAATCAAAAGAGAAATAAAAAATACTTTGAGACAAATGAGAATGGAAATAAAACATACCAAAACTTATGAGATGCAGCAAAAGCAATTCTAAGAGGGAAGTTCATATGGATAAAAGCCTACCTTGCAGAACCAGAAAAATCTCCAATAATCTAACTTTACACCTCAAGGAACTAGGAGAAAAAAAAGAAAAAATGATGCCCAAGGTTAGTAGAAGAAAGGAAATAACGAAGATCAGAGCAGAAACAGACGAAATAAGAGATTAAAAAAAAAAAAAAAACCCAGAAAAGATCAGTAAAACCAAGAGCTAGTTCTTTGAAAAGATTAACAAAATTGACAAACCTATAGCTATACTCAACAAGAATACTGAAGTGAAGAGCCGACTCATCGGAAAAGGCCCTGGTGCTGGCAAAGACTGAAGGCAGGAGGAGAAGGGGACGACAGAGGATGAGATGGTTGGATGGTACCACTGACTCAACGGACATGAGTTTGAGCAAACTCTGGGAGATGGTGAAGGACAGGAAAACCTGGCATGCTGCTGTCCATGGAGTCACGAAGAGTTGGACATGACTGAACAATAATACTCAATGAAGAAAAACGAGAAGATTCAAATAATATTTTAAAATGAGGGAATTTCCTGGTGGTCCAGTGGTAAGGACTCCCTGCTTTCACTGCTGTGGCCTGGATTCAATTCCTAGTTGGGGAACTAAGATCCCACAAGCCATATAATGTGGCCAACTCCCCCACCCCCGCTTCCCCAAACAAACAAAAAACAAAAATGAAAGATGTTACAACAGATAACACAGAAATACAAAGGATCATAAGAGACTATTATGAACAATTATCAATGTATGCCAACAAACTGGGCAACCTAGAAAAAATGGATGAATTCCTAGGGAAAAAAACTTTGAAAAAAAACCAGAAAACCTGAACAGACCAGTAACAGGCATACCTCTAAGATATTTCAAGTTCAGTTCCAGGCCACTGCAATAAAGCAAATGCTGGAGTAAAACAAGTCACACAAATTTTTTGGTTTCCCAATGCATGTAAAAGTTATGTTTACACTACATGTGCGATAGCATTATGTCTTTAAAAAAAAAAAAAGCTTATTTCCTTAATTTAAATATAATACATTTAGAATAACAATGCCAATAAGACACAGGGTAGCCACAAACCTTCAACTTTTTTTTTTTTTTAAATCAGCAACATCTACAAGTGCCATAAAGTGAAGCACAGTAAAATGAGGTAACCACAAACCTCACACAAAAAAACTCCAGGACCAGATGCCTTCACTGGTGAAGTCTACCAAAAATTCAAACAAGAATTAATACCAATCCTTTTCAAACTCTTCCAAAAAAAATAGAAGAGTAGGGAATACTTCCATACTTATCTTACAAGCTAGCATTACCCTGATACCAAAACAGACACGGACACCAAAAGAAAAAAAAAAGCTAGAGGCCAACATCCCTGATGAACAGATACAAAAATCCTTGGCAGAATGCTAGCAAATCAAGTGGGATTTATTCCAGGGATACAAGGATAGTTCAACAAATCAAATTTACCCCAAAATCAATGTGATGACACCTTAACAAAAGGAAGACTGAACATGATATGAGCATTTCAACAGGATAAAAAGCATCTGACAAAAATCAACACCCACTCATGATAAAAACTCTTAACAAAATGAATATAGAGAAAATATATCTCAACATTATAAAAACCATATATGACAGGCCCACGGCTAACATAATACTCAGCACTGAAAAGCTCAAAGCTTTTCCTCTAAGATCAGAAACAAGACGAAGATGTCCACTCTAGCTGCTTTTAGTCAGCATAGTATTGGAAGTCCCTTCTAGCCACAGCAATTAGAGAGTAAGACATCCAAATCAGGAAGAAGTAAAACTGTTCACTATTTAAGGATAACAAGATATTATATACCAAAAGCTCTAAAGATTCCACCCAAAAACTCAGAATCAATGAATGTAGTACAAAGTTGTAAGATAAAAAATCAATATACAGGAACTTCCCTAGTAGGCCAGTGGCTAAGACTCCACACTCCCGATGCAGGGGGCCCAGGATGGAGCCCTGGTCAGGGAACTAGATCCCACACGCCGTGACTAAGAGTTCTCAGGCTGCAACCAAGATTCCGCATGCCGTAACTGAAGATCGAAAATCCCACATACCACAACTAAGACCTGGCACAATCAAATATTTCACAAAATCAATACACATATTTCTGTTGCATTTCTATACTCTAAAAACATATAAGAGAAATTAAGAAAACAATCCCATTTACAACTGCATCAAAAGCAGTAAGTACGTAGGAGTAAATTTAACCAAAGAGGTTAAAGATCTGTACCCAAAAACTATTAAGCCACTGATGAAATGGATTTAAAGAATAGTTAAAATGTCCATACTACAATACACAGATTCAGTGCAACCTGTCAAAATTCCAAGGGTACTTTTCACAGAAATCAAACAATCCTAACAGTTGCACAGAAATACAAAAACTCCCAAATACCCAAAGCAATACAAAGAACAAAGCTGCAGGAATCAGGCTCTTTGATTTCAAACTATCTTACAAAGCTATGTGTGTGCTTAGTCGCTCAGTCATGTCCGACTGTTTACGACCTCGGGGACTGTAGCCCACCAGACTCCTCTGTCTATGGGGATTCTCCAGGCAAGAACACTGGAGTGAGTTGCCATGCCCTCCTCCAAGGGATCTTCCCAATCCAAGGACTGAACCCAGGTCTCCCACAATAAGGGTGGATTCTTTACCGTCTGAGCCAGCAGGAAAGCCCTACAAAGCTACAAGAGTCAAAACAGTATGGTAGCAGAAGACGACACAAAGACCACTGGAACAGGATAGCCTAGAAATAAATCCATGAATAAGTGTTCAATTAACAAATGTCAAATGAGCCAAGAATATACAACAGGGAAAGGACAGTTTCTTCAATATGATGTTGGGAAAACAGGATAGCCATGTGCTAAAGAATGCAATTGGACCACAATCTTACACAACACACACAAGTTAACTTAAAATGGATTACAAAAAACATAAGACCTGAAACCATAAAACTCCTCAAAGAAAACATAGGCAGAAAGCTCTTTGACATAATTATTGGTGGTGATAATTTATTAACTGACAGCAAAAGCAACAAAAGCCAAGAGTGGGACTACATCAAAGTAAAAAGCTTATGCACAGCAGAGGAAATCAAAATGAAAAGGCAACCTACCAAATGGGAGAAAATATTTGCAAATCACATATCTGATGAGGGGTTAGTATCCAAAATAACAAAGAATTCATACAATATAAAAATAAAAAGCAAAACAATCTGATTAAACCACAGCAATTTTCTCTTCGAGAAAATCAGAGATACCAAGGGAACATTTCATGCCAAGATGGGCACAACAAAGAAAAGAAATGGTATGGACCTAACAGAAGCAGAAGCTATTAAGAAGAGGTGGCAAGAATACACAGAAGAACTTTACAAAAAAGATCATAATGACTCAGATAACCACAATGGTGTGATCACTGACCTACAGCCAGACATCCTGGAATGTGAAGTCAAGTGGGCCTTAGGAAGCATTTGTATGAATAAAGCTAGTGGAGGTGATGGAATTCCAGTTGAGCTCTTTCAAATCCTAAAAGATGCTGCTGTTTGATGATGCTAGCACTCAAAATGCCAGCAAATTTGGAAAACTCAGCAGTGGCCACAGGACTGGAAAAGGTCAGGTTTCATTCCAATTCCAAAGAAAGGCAACGCCAAAGGATGTTCAAACTACCACACAATTGCACTCATCTCACATGCTAGCAAAGTAACGCTCAAAATTCTCCAAGCCAGGCTTCAACAGTAAGTGAACTGTGAACTTTCAGATGTTCAAGGTGGATTTAGAAAAGGCATAGTAACTAGAGATCAAATTGCCAACATCCACTGGATCATCGGAAAAGCAAGAGAATTCCAGAAAAACATCTACTTCTCCTTTATTGATTATGCTTAAGTCTTTGACTGTGTGGATCACAACAACCTGTGGAAAATTCTTCAAAAGTAGGGAATGACAGAACAACTTACCTGCCTGAGAAATCTGTATGCAGGTCAAGAAGCAACAGATAGAACTGGACCATGGAACAACAGACTGGTTCCAAATCGGGAAAGGAGTACATCAGGGCTGTATATTGTCACCCTGCTTATTTAACTTATATGCAGAGTACATCATGAGAAATGCTGGGCTGTATGAAGCACAAGCTGGAATCAAGGTTGCCGGGAGAAATACCAATAACCTCAGATATGCAAATGATACCACCATTACAGCAGAAAGTGAAGAACTAAAGAGCCTCTTGATGAAAGTGAAAGAGGAGAATGAAAAAGTTGGCTTCAAACTCCACATTCGGAAAACTAAGATCATGGCATCTGGTCCCATCAATTCATGGCAAAAAGATGGGGAAAACAGTGACAGACTTTATTTTGGGGGGCTCCAAAATCACTGCAGATGGTGACTGCAGCCATGAAATTAAAAGACCCTTGCTCTTTGGAAGAAAAGCTATGACCAACCTAGACAGCATATCAAAAAGTAGACACGTTACTTTGCCAACAAAGGTCCGTCTAGTCAAAGCTACGGTTTTTCCAGTGGTCATGTATGGATGTAAGAGTGGGACTATAAAGAAAGCTGAGCACCAAAGAATTGATGCTTTTGAACTGTGGTGTTGGAGAAGACTCTTCTCTTATTGGAGAAGATCCAACCAGTCCATCCTAAGGGAAACCAGTCCTGAATATTCATTGGAAGGACTCATGCTGAAGCTGAAACTCCAATACTTTGGCCACTAATGCAAAGAACTCACTCCTTGGTAAGACCCTGATGCTAGGCAAGATTGAAGGTGGGAGAAGGGGATGACAAAGGATGATACCGTTGGATGGCATCACAGACTCGATGGACATGAGTTTGAGTAAGCTCCGGGAGTTGGTGATGGACAGGGAACCCTGCCGTGCTGCAGTCCATGGGGTTGCAAAAGTCAGACACAACTGAGCTACTGAACTGAAACCACAGGCAGAGAATCTCAGTAGACATTTTTGTTTTTTGTTTTTTGTTTTTCAGAAAAATACCCAGAAATGGAACTGCAAGATAGTATGGTAATTCTACTTTCAATTGTTCAAGGGACCTTTTTCCACAGTGGCTGCACCAATGTATGAATACAGTCCCACCAACAGTGCACACGGGTTCCCTTTTCTCCAATTCTGGCCAACACTTGTTACTTCCTATCTTTTAGAGAGTCACCTTTCCAACAGGGAGGATTTCCCCTATGGCTCAGACAGTAAAAAATCTTGCAATGCGCAAGACCTGGGTTCAGTCCCTGGTTTGGGAAGATCCACTGGAGAAGGGAACAGCTACCCAATCCAGTATTCTGGCCTAGAGAATTCCATGGACAGAGGAGCCTGGTAGGCTACAGTCCATGGCGTCGCAAGACTCAAGACATGACTTGGCAACTAAACCACGACCATCCTAACAGGTGAGAGACGATATCTTGTTGCGGTTTTGATTTATTTGCATTTCCCTTATTAGTGATGTTGAACATCTTTTCGTGTACCAGTTGGCCATTCGTATGTCTTCTTTGGAAAAATGTCTATTCAAATCCTCTGCCTGTTGTTTAATCAGATTTTTTTTTTTTTTTTTTTTTTTTTGCTATTTTGGATACTAACTCCTTATCATATATAATTTGCAAATATTTTCTCTCATTTGGTAGGTTGCCTTTTCATTTTGCTACTGTGCGTAAGTTTTTTAGTTTGATGTAGCCCCAAAGGATTATACTTTCTTGATACTCTTTGTTGCTTCAGTTCTTATTTTCTTCGCTTTTCTATCAGCAAGTGTGGTAAGCTGCTTATATGGCTCCCAATGACTCCTTTCTCCTGGGATTCCCAACCTTATATAATCTTCCCTCCTCAAATGTGGGTTGGATCTAGTGATTTACATCTCAGAAACAGAATACAATCAAGGTGATGGAGGGTCACTTCCATGGTTAGGTAACAAAAGATCGTCACTTACATCTTGGTAGCACTTTCTCCCTTGCTTACTTTAGTGCAGCCAACAATCCTGCTGTTCACTGCCCCAAGGAAACACTCACCTGGAAGGGCATGAGGTGGTCTGCCAACAGCCAGCAAGGAACTGAAGTCCTCAATCCAAAACCCCTCAAGGAATGAAATCTTGCCCTCAACCCTGTGAGTGAACTTAGCAGCAGTTCAGGAGAGCCTTCAAATGATACCGCACCCCTAGCTAACCCTCACCTTGACTGTAGCCTTGTAAAAGACCCTGAAGCAAAGAACCCAGCTAAGTCATGCCTTTATCCCCGACACACAGAAACTGTGGGGAAACAAATGTGTGTTAAGCTGCTAAATTTCAGGATAACTTATCTCAGTAGGTAACTGTGGCTCAACTGGTAAAGAATCCGCCTGCAATGCAGGAGACCTGTGTTCAATCCCTAGGTTGGGAAGATCTCCTGGAGAAGGGAAAGGCTACCCACTCCAGAATCCTGGAGAATTCCACGGACTCTATAGTCCATGGGGTCACAAAGAGTCGGAAACGACAGTGACTTTCACTTAAGTATTCATTTAAGGTAACTAATATTTTAATAGTATGGTATCTGTCTTTTGTAAGCTGCCTCAAACTTTATTTGGAAATAGATGTTTAAATATGGAAAGCAGTGACTAGCCAATACCTACATGGCTGGGATATTCTGTCACTGAATATTGGGAGTATTAGCTTTGTGATACCACAATCTCATATTAAAATACTTTCTGGCACTTAGGGTTTACAATACACTGATTTAATTTTGAGAATCCTGTGGAAATTCTCATGGAAATTTGTACCTCTGATCCAGATAGGATGGAATAGCTGGCATTGGTTTACCCTCCAATTGTAAACAACTACAAAACTGGGTGAAGTATAAGGAAACAACAGTTTACAGATGGCGGAGAAAAAAAGTAACAGGATACATTTTCAAGAAATGGGAAATGTACAAGGTGAAACCTGCATTCCCCTTGGGATTCTGAGTGCATTTTCCAAAAGAGAGTACAGGAAAATAAAGCCCAAGAAGGCAGTATCTCATTGGCCAAAGTTCAGTCACTCAGTTGTGTCCAACTCTGTGACCCCTTGAACAGCAGCATGCCAGGATTCCCTGTCCTTCACTATCTCCACGAGTTTGCTCAAACTCATGTGCACTGAGTCGGTGATACCATCCAACCATCTCCTCCTCTGTTGCCCTTGATCCTGCCCTTGATCTCTCCCAGCATCAGGGTCTTTTCCAATGAGTAGGCTCTTCACTTCAATGAGTAGGCTCTTCACATCGGGTGGCTGAAGTACTGGAGCTTCAGCCTCAGCACCAGTCCTTCCGACGAATATTCAGGGTTGATTTCCTTTAGGATTTTGATCTCCTTGCTCTCCAAGGGACTCTTAAGAGTCTTCTCAAGCACCACAATTCGAAGCCATCAATTCCTCGGCGCTCAGCCTTCTATAATATGGTTCAACTCTCACATCCATATGTGACTACTGGAAAAACGATAGCTTTGACTATCTGACCTTTGTTGGCAAAGTGATATCTCTACTTTTTAATATGCTGTCTAGATTTGTCATAGCTTTTCTTCCAAGGAGCATGCGTCTTTTAATTTTCATGGCTGCAGTCACTACCTGCAGTGATTTTGGAGCCCAAGAAAATGAAATCTGACACTGTTTCCACTTTTCCCCATCTATTTGCCATGAAGTGATGGGACCAGATGCCATGATCTTTGTTTTTTGAATGTTGAGTTTTAAGCCAGCTTTTTCACTCTCTCTCACTTTCATCAAGAGGCTCTTTAGTTCCTCTTTGTTTTCTGCCATAATGGTGGTGTCATCTGCAAATCTGAGGTTATTGATATTTCTCCCAGCAATCTTGATTCCAGCTTGTGCTTCAACCCAGTGCAGCATTTCGCATGATGTACTCTGCATATAATTCAAATAAGCAGGTGACAATATACAGCCTTGATGTACTCCTTTCCCAATTTGTAACCAGTTGGTTGTTCCATGTCTAGTTCTAACTGTTGCTTCCTGCCTGCATGAAGGTGTCTCAGGAGGCAGGTAAGGTGGTCTGGTATTCCCATCTTTTCCACAGTTCGTTGTGACCCACACAGTCAAAGGCTTTAGCATAATCAATGAAGCAGAAGTAGATGTTTTCTGGAATTCCCTTGCTTTTTCTATGGTCCAACGGATGTTGGCAATTTGATTTCTGGTTCCTCAGCCTTTTCTAAATCTAGCTTGTATATCTGTAAGTTCTCAGTTCACCTACTGTTGAAGCCAAGCTTGAAGGATTAAGGAGACAGAAACTGGAAGGAAAAGCTAGATTTTGAGGAGTGCAGGGTTAGAGGGAAGTGCAATGAAGACACCCTACAAGTATACATCAAAGACTCTCTCAGATGCTTAGCTAACATCCAAGCTGTACGTGAACAGGACCCAACTCCAGGAAGCTGAGCAGAAATTCTTAGCAAAGAATTCAGAAGCCACACAATGTTGGGGAGATAGGTTGCAGTTTGGGTCGAGAGAAAGTATTACCTTTGGTGAACACTTGGGACTCTGAGTTGAGACCTCAAAAGTCCAGCCCTGTGAGTAAGGACCACACTTTAGGCATCATGGGTAAAACTGAAACAGACCCACAGTGGTAAAGCCTAAAATCAAGCCTGGACTGAATCAAGATGATCCACTAGCATTTTAATTGTCAGCCAGAAGAACAAGCTATTAACAACATTCTTTGGAGGAAAATAACAAATTCAGAATCTCCATAACACATCATCCATAATGTGTAATATACAATAAAGTTACCAGCACATCAAGCAGGAAAATGGCACTAACAATAAACAGAAGACAAGAGAAACAGAACCAGAGATTACCCAGGTATTGGAATAGCAAGGAACTCTATGCTTAAGATGCTAAAGAAAACAGCCAAAGAGAACACAACAGACGAAAACTACAGAATGGGATCAAAGTTCTGTAAGAACAGGGACTTTGTCAAATCTTTGATGTCCAGATTACCTGATAAGACAGTGACTGCTCACGTGTTTGATGGGTCAATGAACAGTTAGTCGGATGGAAGGACGAGAGAGGTTATGTTGAGGGTTGGTGACAAAACCAAAGATTCTGAAATGCCAAGCAAGCATTAATGTATTTCATAGAAAATACCAAAATAAAACTTTGCATCAAAATCTAAAATAAACAACTATACATATGTATATACACCTATACTGAGCACAAGAAAACCAGGCAGTGGTGCATTTACTTCATTCACTATTTCATCCATCCAATCTTGAGGACATTTTAACCAGCAGTTTCCTACTCCCTCCTGGGTAAAAATGAAAGCACAATATCACAAAATGTTCTAAAGCCTTTATAAAAAGTAAAACAGCTTTAGATGTAGTAACGTCTTACTACACGCATGTGTGCTCGGTCGTGTCCAATGCTTTTGTGACCCCATGGAGCCCACCTACTTTTGCCACCCCACCTAGCCCACCAGGTTCCTCTGTCCATGGGATTATCCTCACAGGAATACTAGAGTGGGTTGCTATTTCCTGTTTCAGAGGATCTTCCCAACTCAGGGATCGAACTCACATCTCCGATGGCTCCTGCACTGGTAGGCAGGTTCTTTACCACTGAGCCACCCGGAAAGCCCCCTTATTCCATGTGCCCTGTACCAATTCCTCCCACCCCCACCCTGTGAACTGTTCTTCCTATACAATCAATATGATCCCCATGGAACTTGCTGTATTTATAAATTACCTCGTCCCCTAGACATCGAAAGAAACCATTCCAGCGTACTTTCAAACTTAGGACCAGAGGGTACATCAAGAAAGTTTTAATTGGTTATAACTAGCCAGGTGGAAAATGCAGATTTGGAATCTGGAGAGAGAAGTAAAGCAATAAAGTCTGATGAGGCAGAGTAGAAAAACCTGATTATCTTAAGAGTCCCTGGTCCTGTAAGTTCTTAGACTCACCTGCATTGTAGTCTTGCCCTTCCTGCACCTTTCTCCTGCAGGTTTCTCTTTTTTTGGAAGGGGAGAGGGGAGGCATGCCGCATGGCATGCAGGATTTTAGTTCCCCAACCAGGTACTGAATCCGTGCACTATCCAGTGGAAGCTGTCTTAACACCTAGACCTTCAGGTGCCTTAAACCCACCTTTTGATTTCAATAAATTATCCCTTTTGATTTAAGCTAATTTGAAATGGATTTCCATCACCTGTGACCAACAAAAATCCTAACTACAGCTAGATTACCAAGTGACTGCCCTCACCAAGAACTACATGCTAACTGCCTTAAAACTACAGGTTCATACTGTGTTCTTTCCCAAAGGAAAAAAAAAGTATCACTTTCTATTAAACTTCCATTTATTTATTTGTGTCCTTTGGGAAAACTGTATATAAATATGAAAAGAAAAGGAATACCATTACCAAACACAATAAACTGGCAGAGGAAAATCTAATGTACTCTTGAACCTTGCGGTAGTGTCCTCAATGGACAGCAAAGGAGAAAAGTCATTGACTCTCCATTTCCAAATCAATTTACTATGAGTCTACTGTGATGCTTCTGAAGTAGCATCCCCTAACTGTAAGGACTACACCGACTGTGTAACTAATATAATGAACTGTACTTAGGATAACCGCTCAACTGTTAGAGAGGTCCAGGAAGACCTTTTTGATTTTAAGTCAATTTCTCCCACAGGCAGTCTGCTGCATCTCTTTGCTTCCTCAAGATTTCAGTTTACCTTGCCCCCCACGCCCACCCCTTTTTTAATAACTGCCATCATCTGCTGTGAAGACAAATTACAGGATGAAAACCAACAGTGGGTCCTGGAATCAATCTGTGGGTCACAACCAGCATTTAAAAGACTCTAATAGTAAATATTAGAGTGCATCATATGTAACACTATACAGACTCAGCTGGTAAAGAATCCGCCTGCAACGCAGGAGACCTCAGTTCGATTCCTGGGTCAGGAAGATCCCCTGGAAAAGGGGATAGGCTACCCATTCCAGTATTCTTGGACTTACCTGGTAGCTCAGACAATAAAAGAATCCGCCTGCAATGCAGAAGACCTGGGTTTAATCCCTGGGCTGGGAAGATCCCCTGAAGGAGGGCATGGCAACACACTCCAGTACTCTTGCCTGGAGAATCCCCACTGACAGAAGAGCCTAGAGGGCTACAGTCCATGGGGTTGCAACGAGTTGGACACAACTGAGACTAGAACAACAGAGTATATAATATACAATACTATATACACATACACAGCATTGTTTGTTTTTTACATTTTTGTCTTACTTGGGGTTAAATTTATGAATATCCCTGCACTTTGCACAATTCTAAGAGACACATCCATAAGGAACCAAGCTCCAAAGTAATATACACCTAGGGATGCGTGTACTGTCATTAAGTAAAAATTTCTTATTGTGGATCACAGTTAAAACAAATGGGCAAACATGATCTAATAGAAAGATGAGATCCTTTACTTAGAATCTTGCTTTCAAATCCAACTATCACCACTTACTCTGCAGTTCCAAGATTTCATCTGTAAAAATGTTAAATATCTCATACAGCCACTGAGAAAACAAAATAATAGTATTTGTAAGTGCCTGCTGCCAACCCCAGGCCTCTGTAATTACTGGCTAAGTCTTAGTGCTCTACTGCCATCCCTCAGAGTGCTTCCACCAAGCTTAGCCTAGCCTGTGCCAAGATGAAATTTTCCTTGATATTTTTCAGGGCCAAATTTTATTTTTATTGTCAATATAATTAACATGGAGTAGTTACAAAGACCCCACACGTACAAGGCCATCCTTTGGACCATCAGATCAGATCAGTTCAGTCGCTCAGTCGTGTCCGACTCTTTGCGACCCCATGAATCACAGCACGCCAGGCCTCCCTGTCCATCACCACCTCCCGGAGTTCACTGAGACTCACGTCCATCGAGTCAGTGATGCCATCCAGCCATCTCATCCTCTGTCGTCCCCTTCTCCTCTTGCCCCCAATCCCTCCCAGCATCAGAGTCTTTTCCAATGAGTCAACTCTTCGCATGAGGTGGCCAAAGTACTGGAGTTTCAGCTTCAGTTAAATGATATTTGTTGGTCAGTCGCCTGGTCATGTCTGACTCTGAGACCCCATGGACTGCAGCACGCCAGGCCTCCCTGTCCATCACCAACTCCCAGAGTTTACCCAAACTCATGTCCATCGAGTCAGTGATGCCATCCAGCCATCTCATCCTCTGTTGTCCCCTTCTCCTCCTGCCCCCAATCCCTCCCAGCATCACAGTCTTTTCCAATGAGTCAACTCTTCACATGAGGTGGCCAAAGTACTGGAGTTTCAGCTTTAGCATCATTCCTTCCAAAGAAATCCCAGGGCTGATCTCCTTCAGAATGGACTGGTTGGATCTCCTTGCAGTCCAGGGGACTCTCAAGAGTCTTCTCCAACATCACAGTTCAAAAGCATCAATTCTTCAGCGCTCAGCCTTCTTCACAGTCCAACTCTCACATCCATACATGACCACAGGAAAAACCATAGCCTTGACTAGAGGGACCTTTGTTGGCAAGGTAATGTCTCTCTTTATTTAGATGAGAAGAGTTGAGTACTCTAAAGAGCAGTTCAGCTTCTCAACAAACATATTCTCAGCACTCTTAAAAGGGCCAAACACAAAGAACACAATTGTGGTCACAGAGTCACATGGACTTTGTCCTTAGAGTTTGCAGAGTAGGTAAGCAAAGCATGAGCAACACAGCCATATGTAAATTAAAGTCTGACATCATTCCCAAATAGACCGAAAACAAAGAACTAGCAATTATCTCACCTAAGTTTTGACATTTGCTACTAGCACTTGCATCACCAAAATTAAGTGTAAGGAAAGAAATGCCTAAATATACACTAAGTAATTTTATAAGTTACAATTTTCCATATTGAAAATTGATGGAAAAAAAAAACTTATTCAGAGCCCAAAGACTAGTTATTCCCCCCTACCAAGGTAAATACAATTCATCCTATTTTCCTTCTGACCAACTTCAAACACCAGAACATTAGAACACAGTATTCGTACTATATATTAAAATGACGATTTCAAGCTGGTCTCTTCCATATCTTAAAAATCACTGTGAGGAAATAAGTACAAATTCAGACTGCAAATCTAACATAAAAGAAGAAATACTAAAACAGAGGAGGGCTTCCCAGGTGGCACCAGAGGTAAAGAACCCGCTTGCCAATGTAGGAGACATAAAGACCTGGGATTGATCCCTGGGTTGGGAAAGTCCCATAGAGAAGGGCATGGCAACCTACTCCAGTATTCTTCCTGCCTAGAGAATCCCAGGGACAGCGGAGCTCGGTGGTCCATAGCGTCAGACACGACTAAAGCGACTTAGCACCATGCACTAGAGCAAAGCCACTAGATACTGACAAAGAATCCGTAATTCAATATAGATAAGGGCCATATTGAAATGAATGTTTTAAGTATATTAAGACAGAAAAATTACTAGAAAGAAGTCATGATATCAACATAAGGTAGCTCCATAATGTACTTGAGTCACTAATCTACTTAATTTGTCTAGGCTTATTTATCTGTAAAGCTGGGAAGCAATTCTTACTTAATTTCAAGGATGCTCTGAGGACATATGATTATAAATCTAGGTACTGTAATAAGTCCTTATGCAATCAACTTGGAACACACTATGATGTCATTAGAAAAAGCTTGTATAGACTAATGGGATGCTCAAAGGCACTCAAAATTATAGCATTGACAAGTATTTCTCATGTTGAGTCTGCTGGATACTAGAATGAATATTGGCTGGCATAAAAGAATGTGATTGTCTTAAAAAAAAAAATTCAGACTTCTAATGAAAATACTAATTTGAAAAGATACATGCAACCCAATGCTCAGAGCAGCATTATTTACAATTGCCAAGATACAGAAGCCACCAACATACCCATCAACAAATGAATAGGAAAGGGTGCGATGTATGTGTATATGTATATATAGATATGTATAACAACACATACACACCACACACACACAGACACAAATAATGGAATACTACTCAGCCATAAAAAAGAATGAGATGTTGCCATTTGCAACAACATGGACGGACTTGGAGGTATAAGTGAAATGAGTCAGGTAGAGAAAGACAAACACTGTATGACATCACTTACATGTGAAATCTAAAGGAAAAAAATGAATGTATGAATATATTCAATAACAAAAACACAGACTTGGATACAGAAGACAAACTAGTGGTTACCTGTAGGGAGAAGGAAGGAGGATAGGGCAAGACAGGATAGGGAACTAAGGGGTACAAACTACACATAAAACATATAAGCTACAAGGATATAGTACAACAGAAAATGAAAAAAATCTGTCTTTTAAAACTGAGTGACAACAAATTCAGAGGCCAGACACTAATACTTAGCACAGTTAAAATGATTCAAGTAAATGTTAATTTGTTCTATTGTTCTCTTCCATTAAACAGCTAGACCTAAAACTTAAATCTTTCAAATCTCAAATGGCTTAAGAATTCAAGATGCCAAATTTCTGATACTTGTCCACATAAATTGTATGGTTGGATTATGGATTTATGCTAGACTCCTAAGACTACCCAAAATTGTCTTCTATAAAAAGGTAATACCACTGGCAAGTCAACTAATTTTTCCTAAACTGGTGATTCTGCTGCTCCATCTAAACTGTCATCCAGTTTCAGTCTTTTCATAAGCTACCACACACTAGTGGGGCATTTGGCTGGGGTTATGCTGAAGCAAGCAGCCAAATAAAGTGAAGTTAACTGGAACTGAACCAATGGTCATTTTGCAAGGACACGTGAACTTTGAAGCACTTTGTGAACTGCTGGTTATTTCTAATAATAATTAGAAATAATTATTCTGTGAAGTTTCAGTACTGAGCCATCCATTATATTTCACTGCCAAGTATATGTCACCTTAAAACCAAGAAGAGTGCAAGACATTTCCCTGGTTTTAAAAAAAAAAAAAATCACAAATCTAGTCTGGTTCTTTTAAAGTGTAAACAACTCTTGCCAATGGGGGCAGGGCTCAACAATCAAACTGGAAAGCACTTCTCATAGCAGCTAACCTAGCACCAGCCATCTGGGAACCATAGCTTTAGGTCCTAGAATCTTAAACTTTTTAAGCTCAAATCCAAGTGAGATTTTTAAATTAAGAGTTTTGGTCTGATTATTGTAATAACTAACTCTTACACTTCATTACATACCAGGTACTGTTCTAGGCTCCTCACTTCTATTTACTCTCTTAATCCTCATAACAAACCACAAAGAGTGAGATCAACTAATTTGCCCAAGGTCATACAGTTATTAAGCAACAGAGTCAGAATTCAAATCCAAGCAGTTTAGGTCCAGAATCTATACTCTTAATCCACCAGGCTGTACTGCTTCTCTACAGAATGGTTTGATTCCAGCCCAGAGCTCTCCCACCACACGTGTTCTCAGGGTTCCAACGTGAGAAACTAATAATTTTCCATACGTTCTTTTTTCCAAACCCACTATCATAGCTGAATTGAAAAAAGTTACCTTGTCTGTTTACAACTTTAAGTAATCTAACTTTTGTATCCAAAATAGACACCCTCTCTGGAAAACCAAAGGATACAGTGGCCAGGCGGAAAAAAACTCGTGTTTCTTGTTTTAAAATCGCTACACCTGAGGTGCATAAAAACATAATAATGAGCTATTAATGCTTTTTCTGAGAAAGGTAAACATCTACCATACTTTCATGATACCTAGTGATGAAACTAAGCTAAAAACAGGCACAGCCCTGTCTTTTCTCTCCAGCTGTCTCTAATTTAGTTGAGAAAGGAAAGTCTCAGTTTATGCATGTGAACACAGGTGAGAAATGGGTGAAGGGAAACGGGGGTGAGAGGTTATGATTTCTCCACAGTGGGGACGCTCAGACTTCAGACCCTGTGTTGGAAGTTAGAACCAGTATTATACACCATTTCTGCCCCAGCCGGCTTCAGTGTCTCTCCAGGCTGCAAAGAGGTGGTTACGTGGCGCTTGGAGGCATTTCCTCCGGTCTGGAGAGGTGGCAGCCCTCGTTGGTGGGAGCCCCTCATCCAGGGCCCTGGGGTAGGGGGCGCCTGAAGGCGGCGGGAACAGGAGGCAGGAGCTTCCCGCGGATCCCCGAGGGGCCCTCTGCGGTTGCTTGGCTGGAGCCGCTGTAGGGCCGAGCCTGTCTGCGCCCCCCAGATTTTAGGATCACCCGCGCCACACCAGCTTCCCGGCCTCCAGTCAGCTGCACGCCGAGACGGGGTCCTGAGGCAAAGGTGCCCGAGAGCCGACGCAACCCTCTGTGGGGCACTCACCAGGTTGAGGGGTCCTTCCATTACTTCCATAGACCCCGGGGTAAGCGGCGGCCTGAGGAAGGGGAGCGACGGAGCCCGGGCACATGGAGAGGAACAGCTGGAGAGCGCGAACGCAGCGGCGGCGACTGTGGCCCCACTCCGCGCCCCCAGAGCCAGCAGCGGGCGCAGAAGGAGCAACAACCCCACCACTTCCTCCTCCGGCGCCGCGTCGCGGGCCCGCCTCCTACGCCACGGCCACGCACGCGTCAAGACGTCACACGCAGCTGGTTCAAGGTGGGAGTGAGGACAGGGAGTGGGTGGGGCTCAAGGAAGGCGGGGCACGGACAGACTTTCTCGCGGTCCGTCTTTACTCTCGCGAGAAGCATAGCTTCTGCTGCTTGAAGCCTCAAACGTCACCTGCAGAGGTACAGCCGTGTAGGATTTTAAGTGGCCCACTTCTGCTATCGGTCTCTCCTACGTCCTTCCAGCGTAACTTCTCACAAATTTATTCAGTATTGCCAGATCCTCCCTTGCTCTCAGGCTCCGGGCTTTGTTGTTGCACCTGATTTTTTTCCCCCCACAGAAATGAGATTTGAGCAATGGTGGCTCAGCGGTAAAGTATTTGCCTGCACTGCAGGAGCCACCAGACCAGGGACAGAACACGGGTTTGATCCCTGGGTCGTGAAGATCTCCTGGAGAAAGGCATGCAACCCACTCCAGTATTCTTGCCTGGAAAGTCCCATGGACAGAGGAGCCCTGTGGGCTACAGTCCATGGGGTCGCAAGAGTCGGACACGACTTAGCCACTTAGCACGCACTGGCTTAGACTCTGTTGGAGGAAGACAAACGATTCAGGGTTGTGCCCTCAAGTTGCTAACAAATCAATAAGAAAATAATATGGGTCTCGAGTAACCATATACCATATATCCCATAACCATATACCATTCATTCAACAATTATGTGTCAGACCACTACAGTGAGTTCTTTCTGTTCAGAAATTCACTGGTAAAATAATGTGATTTATGCTGTAAAGGAAACCGTTGTGATAGAGGCACCATGAATTCTGCCACTTAAATCCTTTCAAAAGCCTTCTGAGCTTGGGGATTAACCTGGTGGTCCAGTAGTTAGGACTCCAGGCTTTCCCTGTGGAGGGCACAGGTTCTGTCCCTGGTCTTTTAGCTAAGATCTTACAACCTCATGGCAAAAAAAAAAAAAAAAAAAAAAGCCCTTGTGAGCTTGGGAGAGGACATCAGCTTGGCCTATAGGTTGATCGCAGCCTTATGATATCTTGAGCAGAGGACCCATCAAAGCTGTTTCTGAATTCCTGATCCATGGAATTTATGAGGTAATAAATATGTGTTGCTTTAAGCCACCAAGTTTGTGGTAATTTATTATAAGGCCAGGAAAACTATTAAGACCCCTGAATGCTTGCTAAGTCACTTCAGTCATATCCAACTCTTTGCAACCCTGTGGATCATAGCCTGCCAGGCTCCTCTATACATGGGATTCTCTAGGCAAGAACACTGGAGTGGGTTGCCAGTGCCCTCCTCCAGGAGATCTTCCAGACCCACAGATTGAACCTGCATCTCTTGTGTCGCCTGCAGTGGCAGGTGTTTTTTATTTTTTTTTTTACCACTAGCACCACCTGGGAAGCCCATTAAGACCCCTGCTGCTGCTGCTGCTAAGTCCCTTCAGTCGTGTCCGACTCTGTGTGACCCCATAGACGGCAGCCCGCTACACGGTGGTAAAATCCACAGGCAGAGCTTTCTTGTTTTTATTTTTGTTTTTCTGGCCATGCCATCCGGCCTGTAGGGGCAGGGGGTGGTCCCTGGAGAAAGTGAACCAGGCTTCATTTTCTTGACCCGAGAGAAACCATTTTTGGCTGGAACCAGGAGCCTGCCCCAGGACTGCTCTATTGTTTCTTGGCTTCTCCTTTTTTCCTACATTCCCTCCCTTTCCTGTTCATCGGCCTGTTAGAATGTGCCCTTTGGAACCCAGGGAAGGTTGAGGAGGCTGAAAGAAGCTTATTTCCTGCAAACAAGAAACACGGAAAGGATTTGTACCCAGCAGGTACAAACAGGGTCCTGCTCTGTTTATACAAGAGTAGTGAGAAAGTGTAAAAATATATCTTTTCCTACACATAAGATAAAAATTTAAGTAAAACAATGGCTAAACTTCAGAGAAAGCCAGTTTGCTGGCACAGTTACCACATAAGTGGATAACACTCCTGTACTAATTAGGTATAAGGACTCATCTTCTTCCTTTGTCATTCCTTGATATGAAAGGAACTGCCAAATCATTCCCCCATTTCCAACTGTGTCATAAGCAAAGGGGGAAGACTGCCTTTAAGTGGAAACAACCTGTAGTTTTAAAACTGACCATGCTATGCAATGGGAGAAGGAAATGGCAACCCACTCCAGTATTCTTGCCTGGAGAATTTCATGGACAGAGGAGCCTGGCGGGCTACAGTCCATGGGGTCACAAAGAGTTGGACAAGATGAAGTGACTAACGCTACACTATGGTATGGAACAGAGGGTAGGTTGATTCATCTGCTTCTTGAAGGTTTAAATTTTTCTTAAAACTTTATCCCCATTTCCCAATAGCAATGGTTTAACCTTGTTAAACACTGGTTTAACACTGCAGGTTTCCAAGCATTTATATGTATAGGTGGGCACTCATTCAGTTCCAACTGATTCAAATTAGCGGCTTACCCAATGTCATAAAATTAGTAAATAGCCAAGTTCGTTTTTGAATCTAGGTCTGTCTGGCCATAAGCCCAGTACTCTTTCCACTACGAGCAGCTAAATATCTTCTGGAGTGACATCCTGAGTTGGTAATGGCAGAAATAGACTCTTAGGGTAACCCACTGTAATTACATAGGTTATTTTAGGTTTTCCTAAGTTCACAGTCCTGAGTACCAAGAGATTCGAGCTAAAAAGAGAGTTGCTATTGTTAGTGGCTCTATTCTCTGGGGCAGTTGCCAGGAACTATTCACCAACCAGACTGGGCAGGAACAGCCCATGTGAGGGAGAGGCAGGGTGGCCACGAGATTGCAGTTTCTAACCCCCTGGACTCTGAGCCAAGCTGTCCAGTTGCTTCAGCCTGAGCCAAGATGAAGAGAGCCAAGTTAGGCAGGAGTCAGGCATTCTATTCAACAAAGTTCGACAGAGGGAAGGCCAAGGAAAGTAGAATTTCAGTGCAGGTTTCTTACCAGTAAGCTGATACTAGGGAAAAGTCTGTCGAATAAAGGCAGAAAAGCAATGATTTAACCAGTTCTGCATTAGACGTTTCTCAAATAAGGGAGCAGAAGAGAATTCTCCAGAATGCCCAATGTCCTTGAACCATGCATCTGCTGGTACACCAGTAGGACTGCCTTAATTCTATCTGTAAAAAATAATTCACCTGTTGATCTGTGCTGGGTCAGACACAAAAGAAACAGTTTTCATATATATTTTATTCTCAGATTTGTCAGAACACTGAGGCCTCTATAATCAAAGCTCTTGAGACATTATATTCACCATCTCCGATTACAGAGACCTCAAATTTCCAGCTCTACCCCCTTGCTTTGATGCTCAGATGCAAAATCCTGGTCTATCTGGATTTTGTTTCAAACAGAATAGCCACATACTGAGAAAGAGTCAAAAGAATCGTGAGCTATTAGAAGATGGAGTTTGATTACTTTTTAAATAAATGTTGATAAGACTTAGAAACTGAGTGGTAGGAAAGAAATGAATGAAGTCATAGGCAGAAGTTCAAAGATTGTTTTTCCTTAAGTTTTCTAGGAGAAATTTGCCTCTAGCTTCCTTTAAAAACATTTTCTAGGACTTCCCTGGTTCAGTGGTTAGGAATCTGTTTGCCAATGCAAGGAACACAGGTTTGATCCTTGGTTCAGGAAGATTCCACATGTCCCAGGGCAGCTAAGCCCATGCACCACAGCTACTGAACCTGTACTCTAGAGCCCCTGCTCTGCAACAAGAAAAGCCACCGCACTGAGAAGCCTGCACACCTCAACTGGAGAGTGACCCCCACTCACTACAGTTAGAGAAAGCCCGTGTTCCATGCTCCCTACTGCCATTCCACCTAAGCAACAGGAGCACAGGAGACCTCTTGACTGACCATCCAGGCTGAAGACCTGTGAGGGCTTCAGGGAAGAAAGGGTTCATAGCAAAGCAGCACAGAAAAATACTAGTCAACATTCTACCACTAACTGAATTTTTTACCTCTTTGGCTGTATTACTTCTGCAATGGTCTTTTTCACAAGTCTTTATACTCTTTCTACCCTTCAGGAAACTGAAAAACCCTTGGGCAAAATCTGTCTTGAAACTGTGTACGCCTGAATTTCCAAAACAAACAAAAGAAAGAAGGGTGGGAAGAAGCTGGGGAGGGGAGAAGGAGGAGAGAGGGAGGGAGAAAATGAGGGGGGAGGGTGAGAGTGAGAAGGAAAGGAGGAAAAAGAGAAAAAGGAAGTGAGGGAGGGAGGAAGAAAGGGAGAAAAGAGAGAGAAAGAAAGGAGAGAAAATCTGAAGACACTTTCTACGTTTTATCCTGACCTGTTTACATCATATGCTGTCGACATTCAGTCCAGAAGCAACTGTGGGAAAAATGATGCAACCTCAGATGTTTAGGACGTCAGGACTGCAGCCAGAGAATTTTCACAGCATACATGGAGGCTAGCCAGACTTCAGCTTTGGCCAGACACTTAGAGATTATTCCACGCTGAATTCTCTCTTGCCAGTACTAGAATCCACAGGACTCTGATTGACTCTTCCACAGTTTGACTGCCATGTTCATCACACTCTTCCAGTTTACATTTTGAGGGAAAGGGG
This sequence comes from Bos indicus x Bos taurus, assembly GCF_003369695.1. Taxonomy (NCBI): domain Eukaryota; kingdom Metazoa; phylum Chordata; class Mammalia; order Artiodactyla; family Bovidae; genus Bos; species Bos indicus x Bos taurus. The sequence goes on along the minus strand of NC_040103.1, from coordinate 19,208,977 downwards.
AAAAGTAATTAGAGAAATAGACCAATTAGATAATTTGAGGCCACAATATTGAAATAAAGAATTTTCTTGAGTTCACTGCACCATCTGGGAAGCCCAATTACTTTAGTATTCTTCTCTAAAAAAATTAGAACATTTTTCTCTGCTATAATACCTTAACTGTACATTACACAATTAACATTCATTCCTTAACATCCACCTATACAGTAGTCAAACTTTCCCAATTATTTTCAAAAAGTAAAATTGTAGCAAGTCAAGACCCAATTAAAGTGCACAACTTACATGTAACTGCTATGTCTATTAGTTTTTTAATTGCTTATCTTGATTACAATAACTCCTGATTCTCCATTTTATTTCATGACATTTACCTCTGGGAGAAACTTGGTCAGTTGTCCACACTTCTAGTTGATATTTGATCATTGATTATTCTGTATTTTAAAATCATTGATAAGATAAAATATTATGTATACTCTGGTCAATATTTATTTACAACAAGGCTTAGAGTAAGTAAAATAAGGAATATCAAATTTTGAGTTAAAACCATGAATCCTGTGCCATTCCCTGGTAGCTCAGATGATAAAGAATCTGCCTGCAATGCAGGAGACTTCAGTTCAGTTCCTGGGTCAGAAAGATTCCCTGGAGAAGGGAAAGCTACCCACTCCAGTATTCTTGGGCTTCCCTGGTAGCTCAGACGGTAAATGGCAAAGAATCTGCCCACAATGCGGGAGATCTGGGTTCAATCCCTGGGTTGGGAAGATCCCCTGGAGGAGGGCATGGCAGCCCACTCCAGTATTCTTGCCTGGTGAACCCTCATGGACAGAGGAGCCTGGTGGGCTATGGTCCACAGCGTCGAAAAGATTCAGACATGACTAAGCACAGCACTTTTTGTTGCAAATAGCAGAAATCAGTCTTGACTAGATTAAATGGGCAATTTAATTGACATTTGTAGAAGTCTGTAAAAGAAGTCTAGAGGAGGGCAGTCCAGGTCTGGCATGGCAGATTCACAGCAGGGACCCACAGTCTCTCTCCACTGCAGTGCAGTTCTGTGGTTTTCATCTCAAGGTTGCAATCAAGTTACACTCCCATCTTGCCATCCAATCCCATCATTTCACGGCAAATAAAAGAAGAAAAAGTGGAAAGAGTGACAGCTTTTATTTTCTTGAGCTCCAAAAACACTGCAGATGGCGACTACAGCCATAAAATTCAAAGACAATTGCTCCTTGGAAGGAAAACTATGACAAATCTACACAGCATATTAAAAAGCAGAGACATCACTTTGCCAACAAAGGACCATCTAGTCTAAGCTATGGTTTTTCAAACCAGCAGCTGTGACTACTGGATTTTCCAGTAGTCATACACAAGTGTGAGAGCTTGATCAGAAAGAAGGCTGTTGTTCAGTTGCTAAGTTGTGTCCAACTCTTTGTGACCCCATGGACTAGACCATTACAGGCTTCCCCTGTCATTCACTATCTCCTGGAGTTTGTTCAAACTCATGTCCATTGAGTTGGTGATGCAATCCAACCATCTTACCCTCTGTCAGCCTCTTCTCCTCTTGCCCTCAATCTTTTCCCAGCATCAGTGTCTTTTCCAATAAGTTGGCTCTTAGCATCATGTGACTGAAGTATTGGAGCTTCAGTGTCAGCATCAGACCTTCCAATGAATGTTCAGGTTTTATTTCCTTTAGGATTGACTGGTTTATCTCTTTGCAGTCCAAGGCACTCTCAAGAGTCTTTTCCAGCACCGCAATTCAAAAGCATCAATTCTTCTGTGCTCAGCTTTCTTTTAAGTCCAGCTTTCACATCCGTACATGACGACAGGAAAAACCATAACTTTGACTGTAAGGATCTTTGTCAGCAAAGTGATGTCTCTGCTTTTTAATACGCTGTCAAGATTTGTCATAGCTTTTCTTCCAAGGAGCAAGTGTCTTTTAATTTCGTGGCTGCAGTCACAGTCTGCAGTCACAGTCTGCAGTGATTTTGGAACACAAGAAAATAAAATCTGTCACTGTCTCCACTTTTTCCCCATAAATTTGCCATGAAGTGATGGGAGCAGATGTCATGATCTTCGTTTTTTGAATGTTGAGTTTTAGGCCAGCTTTTTTACTCTCCTCTTTCACCCTCATCAAGAGGCCCTTTAGTTCCTCCTCATTTTCTGCCTTTAGAGTGGTATCATCTGCATATTTGATCAGGGAGATCAAACCAGTCAATCTTAAGGAAAATTAACCTTGAACACATGTTGGAAGGACTGATGCTGAAGCCAAAACTCCAGTATTTTGGTCATCTGATGTGAACAGCTGACTGATTGGAAAAGTCCCTGAGGCCTGGAAAGACTGAGGGCAGAAGGAGAAGAGGGTGTCAGAGGATAAGATGGCTGGATGGCATTACTGATGCAATGAACATAAACTTGGGCAAATTTGGGGATATGGTGAAGGACAGAGAGATTTGGTGTGCTACAGTCTGTGCATTTGCAAACGGTCGGACATGACAGGGCCACTGAACAAAAACAACAACATCTGCATATTTGAGGTTGTTGATATTTCTCTCAGCATTCTTGATTCCAGCTTGTGTTTCATCCGGCCCAGCATTTCACATGATGTACTCTGCCTATAAGTTAAATAAGCAAGGTGACAATATACAGCCTTGATGTACTCCTTTCCTGATTTGGAACCAGTCTGTTGTTTCATGTCCAGTTCTAACTGTTGCTTCTTGACCTGCATACAGGTTTCTCAGGACCAGGTAAGGTGGTCTGGTATTCCCATCTCTTGAAGAATTTTCCACAGTTTGTTGTGATCCACACAAAGGTTTTAGTGTAGTCAATGAAGCAGATGTTTTTCTGGAATTCACTTGCTTTTTCTATAACCCAACAGATATTGGCAATCTGATCTCTGGTTCCTCTGCCTCTTTGAAATCCAGCTTGTACATCTGAAAGATCTTGGCTCATGTACTGTTGAAGCTTGAAGGATTTTGAAGATTACCTTGATACATGTGATATGAGTGCCACTGTACAGTAGTTTGAACATTCTTTGGAGCAGTCTTTCTTTGAGATTAGAAAGAAAACTGATCTTTTCCAGTCTGTGGCTATTGCCGAATTTCCCAAATTTGCTGGCATATTGAGTGCAGCACTTTAACAGCATCTTCTTTTAGGATTTGAAATAGCTCAGCTGGAATTTTATCATCTCCACTCATTTATTTGTAGTGGTGCTTCCCTAGGCCCACTTGACTTCATACTCCAGGATATCTGGCTCTAGATGAGTGACCATCTAGGTTATCCTATGACCATTGTGGTGTCTGGGTCATTACGACCTTTTTTGCATAGTTCTGTGTATTCTTGCCACCCCTTCTTAATATTTTCTGTTTCTGTTAGGTCCTTGCCATTTCTGTTCTTTACTGTGCCCATCTTTGCATGAAAATTTCCCTTGCTATCTCCAATTTTCTTGAACAGATCTCTACCTAGTGTTGCCCATTCTATTGTTTTCCTATTTCTTTGCATTGTTCACTTAAGAAGGCTTTCTTGTCTCTCCTTGCAATTCTCTGGAACTCTGCTTTCAATTGAGTGTATTTCCCCCTTATTCCTTTGCCTTTCACTTTTCTTCAGCTGTTTGTAAGGGTTTCTCAGACAACCATTTTGCCTTTGTGCATTTTTTTCCCTTTAGGATGGTTTTGATCACCGCCTCCTATACAATGTTAAGAACCTCCATCCATACTTCTTCAGGCACTCTGTCTATCAGATCTAATGCCTTGAATAGTCATCACTTCCACTGTATAATTGTAAGGGATTTTATTTAGGTCATATTTGAATGGCAGAGACATTACTTTGCCAACAAAGGTTCGTCTAGTCAAGGCTATGGTTTTTCCAGTGGTCATGTATGGATGTGAGAGTTGGACTGTGAAGAAGGCTGAGTGCCGAAGAATTGATGCTTTTTTTTTTAATTTTATTTTTAAACTTTACAATATTGTATTGGTTTTGCCAAATATCAAAATGAATCCGCCACAGGTATACATGTGTTCCCCATCCTGAACCCTCCTCCCTCCTCCCTCCCCATACCATCCCTCTGGGTCGTCCTATGATGCTTTTGAACTGTAGTGTTGGAGAGGACTCTTGAGAGTCCCTTGGACTGCAAGGAGATCCAACCAGTCCATTCTGAAGGAGATCAGCCCTGGGATTTCTTTGGAAGGAATGATGCTAAAGCTGAAACTCCAGTACTTTGGCCACCTCATGTGAAGAGTTGACTCATTGGAAAAGACTCTGATGCTGGGAGGGATTGGGGGCAGGAGGAGAAGGGGACGACAGAGGATGAGATGGCTGGATGGCATCACTGACTTGATGGACGTGAGTCTGAGTGAACTCCGGGAGTTGGTGATGGACAGGGAGGCGTGGCATGCTGCAATTCATGGGGTCACAAAGAGTCGCAAAGAATCAGACACGACTGAGCGACTGAACTGAACTGAACTGAATGGCCTAGTGGTTTTCCCTACTTTCTTCAATTTAAGTCTGAATTTTGCAATAAGGAGTTCATGATCTGAGCCACAGTCAGCTCTAGGTCTTGTTTTTGCTGGCAGTATAAAGCTGCTTCTTTGACTGCAAAGAATATACTCAATCTGATTTTGGTATTGATTTTTGTATTGATGATATTGATCTGGTGATGTCCATGAGTAGTCATCTCTTATGTTGTTGGAAGAGGGTGTTTGCTATGGCCAGTATGTTCTCTTGGCAAAACTCTGTTAGCCTTTGCCCTGTTTTTTTGTACTCTAAGCCCAAACATGCCTGTTACTCCATGTATCTCCTGACTTCCTACTTTTGCATTCCAGTCCCCTATGATGAAAAGGACATCTGTTTTCTGGTGTTAGTTCTAGAAGATGTTGTAGGTCTTCATAGAACCAGTCAACTTAAGCTTCTTCAGCATTAGTTGTTGGGGCATAGACTTGAATTACTGTGATGTTGAATGGTTTGCCTTGGAAACAAACTGAGATTCTTCTGTCATTTTTGAGATTGCACTGAAGTACTGCATTTTGAATTCTTTTGTTGACTAAGCTTACCTACTGTCCTCATCCATCAGAGGGCAGACAGGAGAAGCAAGAACTACAATCCCACAATCACTAGAATGAAATCCACAATCACAGAAAGCTAACCAAAATGATCACATGGATCACAGCCTTGGGTAACTCAATGAAGCTCTGAGCCATGCAGTGCAGGGAACCCAAGATGGATAGGTCGTGGTGGAGAGTTGTGACTAAATGTGGTCCACTGGTGAAAGGAATGGCAATCCACTTCTGTATCTTTGCCTGGAGAACCCTATGAACAGTATGCAAAGGCAAAAAGATGACACTGGAAGATGAGCCCCCCAGGCTGGTAGATATCCATATGCTACTGGAGAAGAGTGGAGAAACATAGTTCCAGAAAGAATGAGGAGGCTGGGCCAAAGTGGAAACGATGCTTGGTTGTGGATGTGTCTGGTGGAGAAAGTAAAGTCTGATGCCATAAAGAACAATATTTCATAGAAAGCTGGACTGGTAGGTCCACAGTTCAAGGTAAATTGGACATTGTCAGGAAGGAAATGGCAAGAGTGAACATCGACATCTTAGGAATCAGTGAACTAAAATGGACAGGAATGGGTAAATTTAATTCAGATGACCATTATATCTACTACTGTTGGCAAGAATCCCCTGAAAGAAGTGAAGTAGCCCTCCTACTCAACAAAGAAGCCTGAGAGCCAAAGAATTGATACTTTCAAATTGTAGTGTTGACCCAAAGCAATTTATAGATTCAATGCAATCCCTATCAAGCTACCAACGGTATTCTTCACAGAGCTAGAACAAATAATTTCACAATTTGTAAATTAAAAAAAAAAGAAAAGAAAAAAAAAAAAAATCCTCGAATAGCCAAAGCTATCTTGAGAAAGAAGAATGGAACTGGAGGAATCAATCTACCTGACTTCAGACTCTATTACAAAGCCACAGTCATCAAGACAGTATGGTACTGGCACAAAGACAGAAATATTGATCAATGGAACAAAATAGAAAGCCCTGAGATAAATCCACACACATATGGACACCTTATCTTTGACAAAGGAGGCAAGAATATACAATGGATTAAAGACAATCTCTTTAACAAGTGGTGCTGGGAAAACTGGTCAACCACTTGTAAAAGGATGAAACTAGAACACTTTCTAACACCTTACACAAAAATAAACTCAAAATGGATTAAAGATCTAAACGTAAGACCAGAAACTATAAAACTCCTAGAGGAGAACATAGGCAAAACACTCTCCGACATACATCACAGCAGGATCCTCTATGACCCACCTCCCAGAATATTGGAAATAAAAGCAAAAATAAACAAATGGGACCTAATTAAACTTAAAAGTTTCTGCACAACAAAGGAAACTATTAACAAGGTGAAAAGGCAGCCTTCAGTATGGGAGAAAATAATAGCAAATGAAGCAACCGACAAACAACTAATCTCAAAAATATACAAGCAACTCCTACAGCTCAACTCCAGAAAAATAAATGACCCAATCAAAAAATGGGCCAAAGAACTAAATAGACATTTCTCCAAAGAAGACATACAGATGGCTAACAAACACATGAAAAGATGCTCAACATCACTCATTATCAGAGAAATGCAAATCAAAACCACTATGAGGTACCATTTCACGCCAGTCAGAATGGCTGCAATCCAAAAGTCTACAAGCAATAAATGCTGGAGAGGGTGTGGAGAAAAGGGAACTCTCTTACACTGTTGGTGGGAATGCAAACTAGTACAGCCACTATGGAGAACAGTGTGGAGATTCCTTAAAAAACTGGAAATAGAACTGCCTTATGATCCAGCAATCCCACTGCTGGGCATACACACTGAGGAAACCAGAAGGGAAAGAGACACGTGTACCCCAATGTTCATCGCAACACTGTTTATAATAGCCAGGACATGGAAGCAACCTAGATGCCCATCAGCAGATGAATGGATAAGAAAGCTTTGGTACATATACACAATGGAGTATTACTCAGCCATTAAAAAGAATACATTTGAATCAGTTCTAATGAGATGGATGAAACTGGAGCCTATTATACAGAGTGAAGTAAGCCAGAAGGAAAAACAGCAATACAGTATACTAATGCATATATATGGAATTTAGAAAGATGGTAACAATAACCCAGTGTACAAGACAGCAAAAGAGACACCAATGTATAGATCAGTCTTATGGACTCTGTGGGAGAGGGAGAGGGTGGGGAGATTTGGGAGAATAGCATTGAAACATGTATAATATCATGTATGAAACGAGTCGCCAGTCCAGGTTCGATGTACGGTACTGGATGCATGGGGCTGGTGCACTGGGATGACCCAGAGGGAGGGTAGGGGAGGGAGGAGGGAGGAGGGTTCAGGATGGGGAACGCGGGTATACCTGTGGCGGATTCATTTCGATATTTGGCAAGACTAATACAATATTGTAAAGTTTAAAAATAAAATAAAATTAAAAAAAAAAAGAGTACTGAGGACAGATAAAAAGGAAAAAAAAATTGTAGTGTTGGGAAGACTCTTGAGAGTCCCTGGGAGTGCAAAGAAATCAAACCAGTCAATCCTAAAGGAAATCAAACCTGAATATTCAATATAAGGACTGATGCTCCAATACTTTGGCCACCTGATGCAAAGAGCCGACTCATTGGAAAATACAGTGATGCTGGGAAAGATTGAGAGCAGGAGGAGAAGGGGGCAACAGAGGATAAGATGATTAGAGAGCATCACTGACTCAATGGACATGAATTTGAGCAACTCTGAGAGATAGTAGAGGATAGAGAAGCCTGGCGTGCTACCTCTCTATGGGGTCACACAGAGTCAGACACAACTTAGTGACTGAACAACAGCAACAACAAAGTCCTGCTCATACCCTAATCTTGACAGAGACCCCACCTCTGAACCATTGTTTCAAAAACCTCATCAAATTCTTCTGAGTTGAGACACACAGTTTCTTGAGGCAGAACCCTTTGTGTCTCCCTTTGCCTGGCAAGGTAATAAAGCTATCCTTTTCTACTTCACCTAAAACTCTACAAGATTTGATTCTGCACTGGTGTACAGAGAGGGTGAGCTGAGTAGTACATCCTTAGGGACCATTCTCATGAACCATTTAACTTTTCCCCTTTCTTATGGACCTCAGTACACAGATCTGAAATAATTACAATCCTTGGTTCATGTCCAACTGCCAACAACAGTCCATGTAGGCAATTTTTATTTATTTGTAACTTTTTATAATATAATCCATGAACCTACCAGAACTCCAAAACAAAGCTTACATGAACATTCTTGTGCATGCTTTCTGGAGCACATTATGCATTCATTTCTGCTGAACACATTTCTAGAGCCAGAATTGCTGGGTCATGTGTTATGCACATAAGCAACTTTAGTAGATATTGCCGGTTTTCCAAAATGCTTAAACTAATTTGCACTACCACCAGCACTGAATGGAAGTGTGACTTGCTCTAATTGCCAATACTCTCTATTTGTTGTGTTTTTAATTTTAACAATCCTATGGGTACATAGATTATCTTATTCTTTAACTCCTTAAAAGTTGTCTTGTGCTCTCATTACTTTATACTAGCAAAGGATGTGCTCTTGAAAATATCACCAGCAATTTCTTTCTCTTTCTTTGGCTGCATTGCACAGCTTGTAGGATCTTCGTTCCCCCACCATGGATTGAACCCAGGCTCTCAGAAGTGAGAGTGAGGGTTCTTAACTATTGGGCCACAGGGGAATTTGAGATGTCCCTATTAACTTCTTGATCACCAACTCTAATGACCTTACTTCAAACCTTGCCCTTCATCTCTTAGTAACATCTGACACCACTGACCACCACTTTCTTCTTGAAACTATATTCCTTTGATTTCCATGATATTGCATTATCGTAGAAGATATGTATTTATCCACAATATCCAAATCCAGTATACCCTGTAAGAAACAAAGGTTTTATTCTATCCATTTGGTGGTAAAAACCCACCCTGAACTATTATGAGACTAATCACGGTTCTTCTTTATCTCACTTAATGTCAAATTCACATAATTCACTAAAGACATATTAGTACGTGTATTTATTATGAGACACTTGGGCTTTCCAGGTGGCGATAGTGGTAAAGAACCTGCCTGCTAATGCAGGAGACATAAGACACTTGGGTTCGATCCCAGGGTCAGGAAGATCCTCTGGAGGAGGAAATGGCAACCCACTCTAATATTCTTGCCTGGAGAATCCCTTGGACAGAGCATCCTGGCAGGCTACAGTCCTTAGGGTTGCAAAGAGCTGGAGACAACTGCAACAACTTAGCATGCGGCACACACTGAAACAGGAGGGAAGGGGGCAGGGCAGAACCTTTGAAAGAATTACCTTGCCTGGGGACAGGACATAAACTGATTAGAACCAAATGGGTCCAAAATGGCAGATCAGTCGACTTCCACTAGAGCTTGAGCCTCAGTATACACTCATTGTAACACAATGGTAAGCTAAGTGGCACACCTCCAGGCACCATGACAGTTCCAAAGCCAACCATCAAAGACCACAAAGTTGATGGCAGCCCAATTCCTGGAAATCTCCACCTCTTCCCTAAAATAGTTGGAATAATCCTCCCACTCATTGCATGCATGTATGCTAAGTTGCTTCAGTAGTGTCCAACTCTTTGCAACTCTATGGACCACATAACCCTCCAGGCTCCTCTGTCCACGGGATTCTCCAGGCAAGAATACTGGAATGGGTAGCCATTCCCTTCTACAGGGGATCTTCCTGATCCAGGGATCAAACCCAGATCTCCCACATTGCAGGTAGATTCTTTATCATCTGAGCCACCAGGGAAGCCCGTCTGGCTCTCAGAGGTTTGGGTAAAAATTTGAGGGCTATAGTAGAAAAGGCATAGCCCTTGTAGTCAGATAAACTTGGGTGTGAAAAAATAATTTATTCAACCTCTTGAAACTTCAGAGTTTTCCCCGCCTTCCCATCTCTTCTATAAAACATGAATTGAAATAACTAGCTGATAAGGCTGTGAGTATCTTTACTTTTATAAGTAACCCACCTAAAACTCAATATATTGAAAACTGAGCTCACTATCCTCCCCTCTCCCTGAACATCTGCTTCTCTGTTTCCTATCTCTGGCATGGCACTAACTTCCCACCCATTTGCTCAACTCAGAAACTTAAGCATTATCCTTGGTTTTTTCCTCCTTTCCCAGTCCAATAGCAAGTCCTCTCAATCCTATATCCTGAGACTTTCTCAATTCTTTATACTTCTCTCCATTCCCACTACCATCTTGTCTATTTGATTTTAATAGCCCCCACACTATCTCCAGTCCTCTCTAACATCCATATGAGAAAAGGAAGAAACACCAGGTGTGCACACACAGAGAAAAAGACATGTGAGGACACAGTGAAAATGCAGCCATTTGCAAGAGAGGCTTGCAAATGGCTGCAAAAAAAGAGAGGCCTCAGGAGAATACAATTCTGCCAACCTTGATCTTGAACTCCCAATCTCTAGAACTGTGAGAAAGTACATTTTTGTTGATAAGTTCTGTATGTAGTATTCTGTTATGGCAGTCCTAGTGAAATAATATATAATCCTTCCTCTATCTTCTCACATCATGCTATAATTCTTCCATTACAATCTTCATCATGTTACATTGTAAAAATCTACTTTATTCTCCATATCTTCGTCTAGAGTAAAGTACCCCCAAGAGCAGGGGTTTGTTTTCTTCATTACTGCAGCCCTAGCTCCTCACAAAGTAGCTAGAACATCACAGGCACTCGATCACTATTTTTTTTTTTTTAGTATTTATTTATTTGGCTGTCCCAGATATTATTTTCAGCATGTGAGGTCTTTGACCTTGGTTTCAGCCTAGGGGATCCTTAGTTGTGACATGTGGGATCTAGTTCCCTGACCAGGGATCAAACCTGGGCCCCCTGCACTGGGAATTCAGAGTCTCAGCCACTGGACCACCGTAGAAGTCCCCAAATAAATATTTTTGAATGAACAAATTAATAAAATGACATATGTAAATGTTCTTGCATGGTTAACAACAGATACTAACGGTCAACAATTGTGATTTATATGTTTTCATTTCTTCTGTTAATTGCTTCTCCCTATCACAGGCTCCTTTAGTTGTTGTTGATGTTTAGTCACTAAGTTGTGTCTGATTCTTTTGCGACCCCATGGACTGTAGACCACCAGGCTCCTCTGTCCATGGGATTTCCCAGGTGGGAATACTGGAGTGGGTTGCCATTTCCCAGGGATCAAACCCACATCTCCTACATTGGCAGGCGAATTCTTTACTACTGAGCCATCAGAGATGCCCTAAGCTCCTTTTCCCATTCAGTAAATGTAACTGCAGGTTGATACTACTCTTTAAATTTAGACATGCCCAAGCACACCTAAGATCTTATAGGACAGACTCACCACTTCTGTGTTTGAGGGGCTATGTGGTCTCCTGGAAATCTAGTCAAGATACATTTGACTTTGAAGTAACAAGCTTTTGTGGTCTGTGCAAAGAAGTGACCCAAAGTGTGGTGAAGCATCTGTTACTAGGAGAGTCTACCAACCTATATTACATTCTAATATAAGCTAGCTCCAAAAAGGGAGTGTATTAATTTGCTAGGGCGCTCATAATGAAGTACTATAGACTCAGTGACTTAAACCAGCAGACACTTATTTTCTTTGGATTCTAGAGGCCAGAAATCCAAAATCAAGGTGTTGGCAAGACTGGTTTCTTCTGAGGCCTAGCTCCTTGACTTCACATTGTCAGCTATAAATTAGCACTTGGCCAAGAGCCAGCAACTGAACAACAACAGCTAGAGCATTTGTCCTCTGCCTGTGCTGCTGCAGCTGCTGACCTCTGACACACCCTGGAGGGAATTGACGGTGGAGACTTAGGCATTCTGTGCTCCAGGGAAACTGGTAGAACAGATCTTTAGATAGTTTGATATTTTCAGTAACTGATTTGGGTCAGGAAGCAACAGTTAGAACTGGACATGGAACAACAGACTGGTTCCAAATAGGAAAAGGAGTATGTCAAGGCTGTATATTGTCACCCTGTTTACTTAACTTATATGCAGAGTACATCATGAGAAACGCTGGACTGGAAAAAGCACAAGCTGGAATCAAGATTGCCGAGAGAAATATCAATCACCTCAGATATGCAGATGACACCACCCTTACGGCAGAAAGTGAAGAGGAACTAAAAAGCCTCTTGATGAAAGTGAAAGTAGAGAGTGAAAAAGTTGGCTTAAAGCTCAACATTCAGAGAACGAAGATCATGGCATCTGGTCCCATCACTTCATGGGAAATAGATGGGGAAACAGTGGAAACGGTGTCAGACTTTATTTTCCTGGGCTCCAAAATCACTGCAGATGGTGACTGCAGCCATGAAATTAAAAGATGCTTACTCTTTGGAAGGAAAGTTATGACCAACCTAGATAGCATATTCAAAAGCAGAGACATTACTTTGCCAACAAAGGTCCATCTAGTCAAGGCTATGGTTTTTCCAGTGGTCATGTATGGATGTGAGAGTTGGACTGTGAAGAAGGCTGAGTGCTGAAGAATTGATGCTTTTTTTTAAATTTTATTTTTAAACTTTACAATATTGTATTGGTTTTGCCAAATATCAAAATGAATCTGCCACAGGTATACATGTGTTCCCCATCCTGAACCCTCCTCCCTCCTCCCTCCCCATACTCTCCCTCTGGGTTGTCCCATGATGCTTTTGAACTGTGGTGTTGGAGAGGACTCTTGCGAGTCCCTTGGACTGCAAGGAGACCCAACCAGTCCATTCTGAAGGAGATCAGCCCTGGGATTTCTTTGGAAGGAATGATGCTAAAGCTGAAACTCCAGTACTTTGGCCACCTCACGTGAAGAGTTGACTCATTGGAAAAGACTTTGATGCTGGGAGGGATTGGGGGCAAGAGGAGAAGGGGACGACAGAGGATGAGATGGCTGGATGGCATCACTGACTCGATGGACGTGAGTCTCAGTGAACTCTGGGAGTTGGTGATGGACAGGAAGGCCTGGCGTGCTGAGATTCATGGGGTCGCAAAGAGTCGGACATGACTGAGCGACTGATCTGATCTGATCTGATCTGATTTCTTGATCTCTATCCTTGTATCTCCTCATATCTAGAAAACAATAGTGGTATCAGTTCCTCATGACTAGCAAAAAAACCTTTTGTAAAGTAAGCGCTTGATTCCCTGAACACCCACTTCACCAAAATCTTATATATTGACCTTCCCCCACTGTCTCTTTGGAGCAGTCTCTGAGACCTATCTGAGGTGCTGTTTCCTGGGCTGCAGTCCTCATTTTGCCCCCAAATAAAACGTAACTTGCAACTCTCACATTGTGCATCACTTTTTAGTTGACAACATGGTCTTACTTTTGTATATATCTCTGTTCTGAATTTCCTCTTAAAAGGACAAGAGTCATATTGGATTAGGGTCTACCCATAGGACTTCATTTTACCTTAATTATCTCTTTAAAGACCCCCTATCCTCTTATCCTTATCAATCAGAGGGCAGACAGAATGAAAACCACAATCACAGAAAACTAACCAAACTGATCACATGGATCACAGCTCTGTATAACTCAATAAAACTATGAGCCATGCTGTGTAGAGCCACTAAAGATGGACAGGTCATGGTGGAGATTTCTGACAAAATGTGGTCCATTGGAGAAGGGAATGGCAAACCACTTTAGCATTCTTGCCTTGAGAACCCATGAATAGTAGGAAAAGGCAAAAGATATGACACTGAAAGATGAACCCCCGAGGTTGGTAGGTATGCAATATGCTACTGGAGAAGAGCAGAGAAATAGAACCAGAAGAAATGAAGAGTTTGAGCCAAAGAAGAAACAATGCCCAGTTGTGAGTGTGTCTGGTGAAAGTAAAGTCCAATGCTGTAAAGAATATTGCATAGAAATCTGGAATGTTAGGCCCACGAATCAAGGTAAATTGGAAGTGGTCAAACAGGACATGGCAATGTTAGAGGAAGCACACTGATTGAAACCACCCACCCTGGCCAGGCACCATAGTAACCATTTGCATGAGTTGTTTTATGACAGGAGATCCTGATAAGGAATAGGGAACTAATAAGCCACCACCAACCAGAAGAGTTCCGGAAAGGTCAAAAGGAGACACCGTATGTCCATCCACTTCCCAGAATCCCTCTCGCTAGCATCCACCCTGGCTGAGTGATGAATGCGCCACCAGGAAAGACACTGAATTAGAGTGATTGGCCAAAGACCACCCGGAAACTAATCCGATCACCATAAAACCCAACACTGCGAGCCATGCAGCAGAGCAGTTCTGGGTTCCCTTACCCTACTGCTCTCCACCCGGGTGCCCTTTCCCAATAAAACCTCTTGCTTTGTTAGCACATGTGTCTCCTCGGACAATTCATTTCTGAGTGTTAGACAAGAGCCCAGTTTCGGGCCCTGGAAGGAGTCCGCCTTCCTGCAACAGCAAGAATGAACATCAGCATTTTAGGCATCAGTGAACTAAAAAATGGACAGGAATGGGAGAATTTATTTCAGATAACTGTTATATCTATTACTGTGGGAAAGAATCCCTTAGAAGAGATGAAGTAGCCCTCAGAGTCAACAAAAGAGTCTGAAACACAGTATTTGGGTGCAATCTCAAAAACGACAGAGGATCTTGGTTCATTTCCAAGGAAAACCATTCTATCACAATAATCCAAGTCTATGCCCCAACCACTAATGCCAAAGAAGCTGAAGTTGAAACACTGTGAAGACCTACAAGACCTTCTAGAGCTAACACCAAAAAAGAGATGTCCTTTTCATCACAGGGGACTAGCATGTAAAAGTAGGAAGTCAAAAGATACTTGGAGTAACAGGCAGTTTGACCTCAGTGTACAAAATGAAGAAGGGCAAAGGCTAACAGCTTTGCCAACAGAACACACTCATCATAGCAAACATCCTCTTCTAATAACATATAAGACGACTCTACATATGGACATCACCAGATGGTCAATACCAAAATCAGACTGATTATATTCTTTCCAACCGAAGACTGAGAAGCTCTATACAGCCAGCAAGAACAAGACCAGGAGCTGATTGTGGGTCAGATCATGAACTCCTTACTGCAAAATTCAGACTTAAATTGAAGAAAATAGGGAAAACCACTGGCCATTCAAGTATGACCTAAATCAAATCCCTTATGATTATACAGTGGAAATGATGGATATTCAAGGCATTAGATCTGATAGTGCCTGAAGAACTATGGACAGAGGTTTGTAACACTGTATAGGAGGCGGTGCTCAAAACCATCCCTAAGAAAGAGAAATGCACACAGGCAAAATGGTTGTCTGAGGAGGCCTTACAAATAGCTGAGAAAAGAAGAGAAGCAAAAGGCAAAGGAGAAAAGGAAAGATACATCCATCTGAATGCAGAGTTCCAAAGAATAGCAAGGAGAGATAAGAAAGTCTTCCTCAGTGATCAATGCAAAGAAATAGAGGAAAACAACAGAATGGGAAAGACTAGAGATCTCTTCAAGAAAATTAGAGATATCAAGGGAACATTTCATGCAAAGATGGGCTCGATAAAGGACAGAAATGGTATGGACCTAACAGAAGCAGAAGATATTAAGAAGAGGTGGCAACAATACACAGAAGAACTATACAAAAAAGACTGTAATGACCCAGATAATCACGATGGTCTGATCACTCACCTAGAGCCAGACATCCTGGAGTGTGAAGTCAAACAGACCTTAGGAAAGATCACTATGAACAAAGCTAGTGCAAGTGATGGAATTCAGCTGAGCTATTTCAAATCCTAAAGGAAGATGCTGTTAAAATGCTGCATTCAATATGCCAGCAAATTTGGAAAACTTAGCACTGGCTACAGGACTGACTGGAAAAGGTCAGTTTTCATTCCAATCCCAAAGAAAGGCAATGCCAAAGAATGTTCCAACAAGCACGCAATTGCACTCTTTTCACATGCTAGCAAAGTAATGCTCAAAATTCTCCAATCTAGGTTTCAATAGTATGTGAACCGAGAACTTCCATATGTTCAAGCTGGATTTAGAAAAGACAAAGGAACCAGAGATCAAACTGTCAATATCTGTTGAATTATAGAAAAAGCAAGAGAATTACAGAGAAACATCTACTTCTGCTTCATTGACTACGCTAAGGCCTTTGACCGTGTGGATCACAGCAAACTGGAAATTTCATTGAGAGATGGGAATACCAGACCACCTTACCTGCTTCCTGAGAAACCTGTATGAAGGTCAAGAAGCAAGTTAGAACTGAACATGGAACAACAGACTGGTTCAAAATTGGGAAAGGAGTACGTAAAGGCTGTATATTGTCATTCTGCTTATTTAACATATGTGCAGAATATACATGAGAAATGCCACACTGGATGAAGCACAAACCAGAATCAAGATTGTCGGGAGAAATAACAATAATCTCAGATATGCAGATGACACCACCCTTATGGCAGAAAGCAAAGAGGAACTAAAGAGCCTCTTAATGAAGGTGAAAGAGGAGAGTGAAAAAGCTGGCTTAAAACTCAGCATTCAAAAAATGAAGATCATGGCATCCAGCCACATCACTTCATGTCAAATAGATGGGGAAACAATGGAAACAGTGACAGGCTTTCTTTTCTTGTGTTCCAAAATCACTGCAGATGCATGAAATTGAAAGATGACTGCAGCCGTGAAATTAAAAGATGCTTGCTCCTAGGAAGAAATGCTATGAGAAACCTAGATAGTGTATTAAAAAGCAAAGACATTACTTTGCCAACCAGGCATTACTCTGTTAGTTAAAGCTATAGTTTTTCCAGTAGTCATGTATGGATGTGAGAGATGGACCATCAGGAAGGCTGAATGCTGAAGAATTGACACTTTTGAACTGTGGTATTGGAGAAGACTTGAGAGTCCCTTGGACTGCAAGGAGATCAAACCAATCAATTGTAAAGTAAATGAATCCTGACTATTCACTGGAAGCACTGATGCTGAATACTTTGGCCACCTGATGCAAAGAGCCACCTCATTAGAAAAGACCCCAGTGCTGGGAAAGATTGAAGGCAGGAGAAGAAGGGAACAACAGAGGACGAGATGGTTGGATGGCATACCAACTCAATGGACGTGTTTGAGCAAGCTCTGGGAGATGATGAAAGACAAGGAAGCCTGGTCATGCTGCAGTCCACGGGGTCACAAAGAGTCAGACACAACTGAGTGACTGAACAACAACAACAGGAAACTAAGATCCTGCATGGCATGGCTTAAAAAAAAAAAAGTTCTACTTAAAATTATTCCTTTATCCTCAACCTACTTCCTGACCTGGATATTCATTCCATTTGTACTCCTGACACAAAAGAATTGACCAGTCCTAGCTCCTGGCTTTCCTAGTTCAGCTCATGACTTCACCATTCTTTCATCTTTGACCCTCCCTTTTCCTCACTTCCAAAATCCAAAAAAAGCACCTATTATGAAGATTTTGCCTTTATAATTTTTTTCAAGGATGGCTTCCTTTATTCATGATTCCTCACCTACAAAATGGCTCCCCAATTTGTCTTGACATTCCAACTAATTCCTCATATTTTTGTTGTTAGTTAATAATCATTATGATATAAATGATGATGATGATTATGATGACCTGGCTTTGGCCACAATTAGCCCCACTCCCTCAGCTTCAATAAAACAAACAGCTTTAATAATGACTGAGCTCACAGAGGGGCTTCCCAGGTAGCCCTAACAGTAAAGAACCCACCTCCAATGTAGGCAGACATTAAAAAACGTGGATTTGATCCCTGGGTCAGGAAGATCCCCTGGAGAAGGTATCAGCAACCCATTCCAGTATTCTTGCCTGGAGAATCCCATGGAGAGAAGAGCCTGGCAGGCTACAGTCCATGGGGTCACAAAAAGTCAGACATGACTGAAGTGACTTAGCATGCAGGCACAGGAGCTCACAGCAGGACCTGAGAAAGACTGATGAATACTGGGACAGTCAGGCAGTGAGGTACTATATAGTGATGGAAAATGAATAGCAGCCATACATGTTATCATGCATGAATTTCAACTAAGCTTTAGTAAAAAAAAAAAAAAAACAAGCAAGTCACGGAAGAGCATGTGTGACATAGTTCCACTTATCGACCACATCATAAACAAGAACAAACAATGTGTTTTTAGGGCAGTGGTCCCTAACCTTTTTGGCACCAGGGACCAGTTTCATGGAAGACAATTTTGCCATGAACTGGGGGGTACAGGGAATGGTTTCAGGGTGAAACTATTACATTTACCGTGCACTTTATTTCTATTATTACTACATTGTGCAATGCACCATAATGCAGAATCAGTGGGCACCCTGAGCGTGTTTTCCTGCAACTAGATGGTCCCATCTGGGGGTGATGGGAGGCCAGGACACCAGAAGTGTGTTGCTTATGGCCACTCTACTTCATAATCTTGTTTTTGTTGCTGTCACTGCAGAAGATCCTTCTTCACAAAGATAGGATGTTGGAGATAGAAGCAGGCTTTTCAGTGCTTTTGTGGCAATCTTGGGATACTCCGCCTTGACTTTAATCCAAAATGTATGGAGATTTGAAGTTGTCTGAAACATACTTTTAAGGCCACTGTCATTTGTGATCTCAAGCAGTTGATCTTCTAGCACAGACAAAACTGATTCACCTCGTTTACTCACCAATGGATCTCAGAGCCATTCCTCACCAGTTTGAGGGTCTTTTGTGGTTGGAAAGTAATGCTCAAACTCTTGAAAGCTGAAGTAGGTGATCATGCATCAGCTGGGATAAAGAAGACTCTAGATAAGTTTCTTTCAAAATCTCTGCTAATGTCTGAAACATGTCAAAAATCCCAATGTTCACTCATTGCCCCCATAATTTCAGTTTGGCTTTGAATGCAGCCACTTTTTCTGCCAACTTGAAAACAGTTGTTCTTCCCTGCAGTAACAGATTGAGTCTGTCGAGCAGGTTGACTATGTCACACAAGTAAGCACGTTTTATGATCCATTCTGTGTCACTGAAATGTGCTGCCAGTGGTAACTGCTTTGCTAAAAGAAATCTTTGGAGCAGCTCTCCTAACTCAGAAACTCTGGCCAGTGATCTACCATCTGGTAGATCTACCATCTGATACGCAGAGTGAAAGCCATTTCATTTCTGCATATAAGAGAGGATGTGTGTAGGACTTCCCTTGTGGTCCAGTTGTTGAGAATCCACTTGCTAATGCAGGGGACATGGGTCTGATCCCTTGCTGGAGAAGACTCCACATGCTGAGGAGCCTGTACACCGCAACTACTGAAACCCGCGCTCTAGAGCCTTGCTCCACAACAAGGGAAGCCGCCGTAATGAGAAGCACATGTACTGCAAACAAGAACAGCCCCATGAGCAACAAAGACCCAGCGCAGCCAACAATACTAATTTTAAGAAAGAGAGAAGATGTGTGTGCTGTATCCATCTCCTCACAGACCTGGTCGAACAGACACGAGTTAAGGGCACGTACTTTAAATGTGGTTGATAATCTTAATCAACATTCTGCAAAATATTAAGTTCAGGAGACATTTTTCAGCTAGCCAGCATTTTTCTATGAATGACACACTGCGTAGACTCACATTTAGAAGCGACCCCTTTGACCCAAGTAGTAAAACCAGAAAATCGCCCAGGCATAGAAACCACTCCAGCCATGCATATACTGAAACAAATAACCAGTTTAGTCCTCCTAATATGCAATCATTCAAAGACTTGAATAGTTCTGTATCTGTGGTGTTGGTTGGCAACAACAGTGCATATAACATATCCTCCTGAAAAATACATCACACAAAAGCAAGCATTGTTGCCTTGTTGTCAACATCAGTAGAGTCGCCAACCTGGACTGCATACTACAGTGACTCCTTAATCCTCTCTAACAATAATACCTCAATATCCTCTGCCATTTCATCAGTTCATCTAGTTATGGCACCAGCTGCAAGAGGAGCCTTTTAAATTGCAGCTTCTCCTAAAAGTGCATGACAAATGTCCTTAGCAGCAGGCAGGATCAACTCTTCACCAACAGTAAAGGGTTTCTTCACTTTAACAATGTGGTAAGCCACTAAGAATGATGCTCTCAGTGAAGACACATTTGATAAAGTGATGGCCTTCAAGAATTGCTTCTGTTCTCTGTGTTCATGCTTCTGTCTTTTGAAAAATTCCAAAGGCTTATCTTTTAAAGCAGGGTGTCCATGTGACACTGAAGTTTTGAAGGTTTCATGGCTTCGTTGGATAGCTGGTCTCCATATACTGTACAAAGCAGGCTGGATGTGAATCACCTGTTGAAATGAATGCATAATTTAAGTAGGACTTTTGATATTTTCTTTCAAATTCAGCTTTCTTTTTCTTGACAGTCTTAGAGTCTTATGCTGTCTCATCATTGGGTCCTTTCCTCTTTTCAAAGAAGCTCTCCAGTAATGTCTGTTGTTTTACTCATTTTGGTGAGGGTTAGCTTGTGGGCTTACAAAAACTGTGACTGAGACAATTGCACAGTGTGGGAAAGAGGCACAGATGGAAGTGGGAAATATGACAATGGGTGGGCCACATGCAGACTAGAATAAGTGTCAAATTCAGACTCAAAGCCTGTCACCAGATGCAGCTTGATTGTCACCTGCCACTCACTGGCAGGGTTTGGGTATGAGTCTATAAGCGATTAAATATAGATGAAGCTTCGCCTGCTTGCCTTTGCCTGCTGTGCTGCCCAGTTCCTAACAGGCTAGGGACCAGGCCTGGGGGTCCCTGATTTAGGGTACATTTTTGGTAAAACAGAAGAGGAAACAAAGGAGTGATAAACTCAAAGTTTAGAACAAGGACTGTTTCTAAGGTGGGAAGGAGGGAGAGTGACAGGGGGTCATGACAATGTGGGCAACTGTTCTCTGTCCAAGCAGGGTGGTGGACCTGGGTGCTTACTGTTGTACTGTCTCCCATTTTACCATCTGTGAAGTCAGGTGATCGTAGAATCACTGTCAGCCAAGTGGCAGTTGTGATAACGTTGTATTACTTTAGAACTACTTTAACAGGTATGAGGACTCATCATCCTGCTGGGTCATTCCTTGTCCTGAATAGGAATGCAAAACTCGCCCCCAACCTCCTTTCTTTCCCTCCTTTTTTTTGGACCACCTGTGCAGCATGTGGGATTTCAGTTCTCTGACCAGGGATTTCATTAATCATGTACGGATGTGAGAGTTGGACTATAAAGAAAGCTGAGCACTGAAGAATTGATGCTTTTGAACTGTGGTGTTGGAGAAGACTCTTGAGAGTCCCTTGGACTGCAAGGAGATCCTACCAGTCCATCCTAAAGGAAATCAGTCCTGAATATTCATTGGAAGGACTTCAACATTCATTGATGTTGAAGCTGAAACTCCAATACTTTGGCCACCTGATGCGAAGAACTGACTCATTAGAAAAGACCTTGATGCTGGGAAAGATTGAAGACAGGAGAAGAAGGGGATGACACAGGATGAGATGGCTAGATGGCATCACCAACTCAATGAACATGAGTTTGGGTAAACTCTGGGAGTTAGTGATGGACAGGGAGGCCTGGCATGCTGCAGTCCATGGGGTCACAAAGAGTCGGAAACGACTGAGTGACTGAACTGAACTGACCAGGGATTTAACCTGTGCCCCACGAAGTGGAAGCATAGAGTCCTAACCACTGGACTGCTAGGGAAGTCCCTCTTATTTTCAACTTTATAATGTATAAAAGGTAGGACTGCCTTTAATTTTAAAGAGAAACTGCAGAGTACATTATGCAACCTGGGCTGGATGACTCATAAGCTGGAATAAAGACTGCCAGGAGAAATATCAACAACCTCAGATATGCAGGTGATAGCACTCTAATGGCAGAAAGCAAAGAAGAACTGAAGAGTTTCTTGGTGAGGGTGAAAGAGGAGAGTGAAAAAGCTGGCTTAAAACTCAACATTCAAAAAACTAAGATCATGGCATCCAGTGCCATCGCTTCTTGCAAATAGATGGGGAAAAAGTGGAAACCGTGGCAGATTTTATTTTGGGGGCTCCAATATCATTGCAGATGATGAGTACAGCTATAAAATTAAAATATGCTTGCTCCTTGGAAGGAAAGCTATGACAAACTTAGACAATGTGTTAAAAAGCAGAGACATCACTTTGCCAACAAAGGTCCGGATAGTCAAAGCTATGGTTTTTCCAGTAGTCATGTATGGATGTGAGAGTTGGATCATAAAGAAGGCTATGTGCTGAAGAATTGATGCTTTGAACTGCAGTGCTGGAGAAGACTCTTAAGAGTCCCTTGGACAGCAAGGAGATCAAACCAGTCAATCCTAAAGGAAATCAATCCTGAGTATGCATTGAAAGGACTGATGGTGAAGCTGAAGCTCCAATACTTTGGCCACCTGATGTGAAGAGCCCACTCATTGAAAAAGACCCTGTTGCTAGGAAAGATTGAAGGCAGGGGGAGAAGCGAGCAACAGAGGATGAGATGGTTGGATGGCATCACCAACTCACTGGACATGAATTTGAGCAAACTCTGGGAGATAGTGAAGGACAGGGAAGCCTGTGCTGTGATCCATGGGGTTGCAAAGAGTTGAGCACAACTTAGCAACTGAAAAACAACAACAACCATAGATTTAGTTGTTTAAGACTGAGCATGGTGTTGAGTGGACTATGTGGTTCAACTGCAGAAACTGTGACCCTAGATGCTGTTTTAACTACCTCTATTATTCCCCATAGTGGCCCACCTAATACCTTGTATGCAGTGGTTAAGACTCTAAGACCCCAGTGCAGGGGCCCCAGCTTTGACCCTGGTCAGGCAACTAGATCCCACGTGCCACCACTAAGAGCATGAATGCTGCAACTAAAGATCTCATGTGCCACAACTAAGACCTGGCACAACCAGATAACTTTTTTTAAAAATAAATTCTTAGAAAAATGCATAAATTTTAATATAGCAATGATGTCAAACAATTAAATGAAAGCTAAGATGTGTATTTAAAGGTCTATACCTATACTTTCATGTTAAGCATTTTCAAAGCAGAATATATCCACTCCCAGGGTACCTCATGGTGGGCTGAGGATCCTCAGAACAGAAGGATACTGCAACATTCATAGTCCTGAACTGTCAATATTACCTGTGAGTAAGTCACTGAAAACATTATTTTACTTGAATCTCAAACTGTAAAAAACGAATTGATTTGCTTCAACTCTTGTACACAAACCAAGATAAGATTAATATTCAATATCAAACTCCAAAATAGTCTCTAAATATTCAGAAACAATTGAATGGTTTTGGTTCTGTAACTCCAGCAGAATTAG
The DNA here is from genome assembly GCF_003369695.1 of Bos indicus x Bos taurus. Lineage (NCBI taxonomy): Eukaryota > Metazoa > Chordata > Mammalia > Artiodactyla > Bovidae > Bos > Bos indicus x Bos taurus. The sequence continues at coordinate 19,185,690 of NC_040103.1, read as the reverse complement.
GTGACTTTGCTTTTGTTTTGTGTCATTTTCTTATTTTCTATTTAATAGTAGTTTAAGGAGACTTATTCTTGGCAACAGGCAATAACCAAAGCATCTCTGGAATAGAGCTAGAAAGTGCCAAAGCATTCAGGGCTTAGAAGACAGAATTTTACACTTACCTCCAGATGAAATTACTCATACACCCCCAGAGATACAGATAAGATACAGAGAAGACTGAGAACAGAAGTTGTATCTCACAACTTGAAGTGTGTATCATCCTCCTAGATGCCATACATTTGGTGCACTTTGAGTTAATTTGTTTTGTAAATTCCCCAATTATCTTTTGAATAGCATGATTGAGTTTGTTGGTTGTGAATATTTAAGCTGTCCCCAATTTTAGGCCAGTTTTGGGCATGTCTTCGTCATTTAATATGATAAAGCTTGAGCCTCTCTCTCTCATTCATAATAAACCCTTTAGTGATAAACCCTTTGGTTGTCTCATTTTGTTCCAAATTGAATAAACACAACGTATTAAGCAGTTAAAACATACCTGGGATCTCTGTTCCCTGTTACTCACCTGCCTTGCCCTGAGTGATAACTAAGGTCAAGATACTACTTCCAAAGCTGTAGTTCTCCAAACTCCAAATCTGAAGAAACTCGAGTTCTTTCCAAATAGTTCTAGGAGTTCCCAGTGTCTCAAGTGTCCAGTGCCCTGAGTCTGAAAAACAAAACTTGGCCTAAAGATCTTTAAAACCTTGAGAAGACTAGAAGCCAAAAAACGTTATAATTTCAAAGTTTTGAGTGATTCCCTATGTTGGAAATTGTAGAAACCTAATTCACTCCTGTGGCCAAATACCTCCTGATCTGGAACAAGCAACCCTTCCAACAGCTTGTTAGTCTTAAAATGAGAAATAAGAACCTTTGTTGATACAGAGACATTTTGAGGAACTTCAGTTCCATAGCTATAAAATTGCTTTGGGGTTGACAATGGTTTTAAGATTCATTCTGTGGGGAATGGTGAGCTAAATCTGAGAGACTGGGACTTCTTTTTAGCTGAGAGGCTAGAAGGACACCAGGTCAGCCAACGATATTCCTGTTGATACTATCCCGTAAGTACCTTCTGTTGTTTATGTTTCAAAGCAGTAATATTCTCCTGTTCATCCCTCATCAGACCTCCTGCACACCACACTGTTGTTGTTCAGTCGCTAAGTCATGTCCAACTTCCTGCACCCCCATGGGCTGCGGCAAGTGAGGCTTCCCTGTCCTTCACTACCTCCCGGGGTTTGCTCCAACTCATGCCCGTTGAGTTGGTGATACATCTAACCATCTCATCCTCTGTCGCTCCCTTCTCCAGCTCTCAATCTTTCCCAGCAGCAGGGTCTTTTTCAATGAGCTGGCTTTTCACATCAGGGGATCAAAGTTCAGCATGAGTTCTTCCAATGAATATTTAGGGTTGCATATCAGACCTTACTTTTAGATTATCTATATTTTCTGGGTCTTAGTTTTGGCCCTTGGGATCGTATAAATCCCTAGTTGAAGCATGTGGGATCTAGTTCCCTGACCAGGGAATGAAATGAGGCCTCTGCATTGGGAGAGTGGAGTTTTAGCCACTGGAACATTAGGGAGTTTCCCCCTCACCCCTCCTTTTTCTTTTGATGGCTTAGGTGTATTTTATTGGTTGACTTTACCTCACCTTTACTCTTAATTGATGACCTTGCTTCAATATTTACCAGAAAAATAAAATAGTGAGATATTTGGGAATGATTCCTTTAAAGCTCTTTAATGCACTTCCCTGGTGGCTCAGACAATAAGGAATCTGCCTGCAATGCAGGAAATCTGGGTTCGATCCCTGGGTTGGGAAGATCCCCTGAAGAAGGAAATGGCAACACACTCCAGTATTCTTGTCTGGAAAATCCCAAAGACGGAAGAGCCTGGCAGGCTACAGTCCCTGGGGTCAAAAAGAGTTGGATACAGCTGAGCGACTTCACTTTCACTTTTCTGTGTCCACAGATCCTAACCATCATCATATGACAATCCTTATCTAATCCTAATCAAGCCCTCATCCCACCCTATGTTGAAAGACCTGCCTTAAACCAGTCTCCAAAACCTCGTAAATCAGATCAGATCAGATCAGTCGCTCAGTCATGTCCGACTCTTTGCGACCCCATGAATTGCAGCACGCCAGGCCTCTCTGTCCAGCACTGACTCCCGGAGTTCACTCAGACTCACATCCATTGAGTCGGTGATGCCATCCAGCCATCTCATCCTCTGTCGTCCCCTTCTCCTCTTGCCCCCAATCCCTCCCAGCATCAGAGTCTTTTCCAATGAGTCAACTCTTCACATGAGGTGGCCAAAGTACTGGAGTTTCAGCTTTAGCATCATTCCTTCCAAAGAAATCCCAGGGCTGATCTCCTTCAGAATGGACTGGTTGGATCTCCTTGCAGTCCAAGGGACTCTCAAGAGTCTTCTCCAACACCACAGTTCAAAAGCATCAATTCTTCAGCGCTCAGCCTTCTTCACAGTCCAACTCTCACATCCATACATGACCACAGGAAAAACCATAGCCTTGACTAGACGAACCTTTGTTGGCAAAGTAATGTCTCTGCTTTTGAATATGCTATCTAGGTTGGTCATAACTTTCCTTCCAAGGAGTAAGCGTCTTTTAATTTCATGGCTGCAGTCACCATCTGCAGTGATTTTGGAGCCCAGAAAAATAAAGTCTGACACTGTTTCCACTGTTTCCCCATCTATTTCCCATGAAGTGGTGGGAATGTTGAGCTTTAAGCCAACTTTTTCACTCTCCACTTTCACTTTCATCAAGAGGCTTTTGAGTTCCTCTTCACTTTCTGCCATAAGGGTGGTGTCATCTGCATATCTGAGGTTAAAACCTCCTAAGTCCTGGCTTTGCCCTCCCTACTCTGAGACTCTTAAGACTATGAAGTGGTACTCTCTCTTCTCACAGTAAGAATAAATTTGTCTCATCAGCCAGCGCTGGTGTCTCTCTCGCCTCAGGCACGTGGCTCCTGCACTTAGCTTCTCTCTTGGGCACTACTGTTGGGCCTCCCTGGTGGCTCAGTTGGTAAAGAATCTGTCTGCAATGTAGGAGACCTGGGTTCAGTCCCTGAGTTGGGAGGATCCCCTAGAGAAGACAATGGCAACCCACCTCAGTACCCTAGCCTGGAGAATTCCATGGACAGAAGAGCTTGGCATGCTGCAGTCCATGAGGCTGCAATGAGTTGGACATGACGGAGCAACTAAGCACATTTAGTCTGCATTATTATTCTCTTTCTCTTGGGTCAGAATACAAATTTACCCTCACAGAGCTTAACACCTCACCCTTAAACAACCTCTCTTCACCATTCAGCTTTCAGCCACTTTACTGCCTCCCATTATAGCAACATTTCTTTAAAAATAATGTTTTAAACAATAATACTTTCATGTGTGTGTGCATGTGTTTAGTCGCTCAGTTGTGTCTGACTCTGTGACGGCACAGACTGCAGCACACCAGGATCCACTGTTCATGGAATTATCCAGGCAAGGATACTGAAGTAGGTTGCCATTCCCTTCTCCAGAGGCTCTTCCCAACCCAGGGATTAAACCCAGTTTCCTGCATTGCAGGCATTCTTTACCAACTGAACCACATTGATATGCTTCAAAAATTCCAAAGGCTGATTCCCACTGCTGAAGACATCTTGTAAGTACTTGGAGAAATACACTCAAGGAGCCACACAGCAGCAGTGCCAGAGTATACACACTATCTCTACCTTTCACTGAACAACATACCCTGGAAATCTTTCTGTATCTGTACAAAAAGATCATAGTCACATTTTTTGTAATATTTCATCTCACTTTTCTAACTTCTCATTCTCTCTTTAACCTATTCCAATAAGGTAGCACCTTCATAGATAGAAGCCTTGTCGTGGCAAAGGAGCTGGCATAACTCAGTGAAGCTGTGAGCCCTGCTGTGCAGGGCTACCCAGGATGGACGGGTTGTAGTGAAGAGTTCTGACAAAATGTGGTCCACGGGAGGAGCAAATGGCAATCTACTCCAATATTCTTGCTACGAGAACCCCATGGACAGTATGAGAAGGCAAAAAGGTATGATACCAGAAGGTGAGCCCCCCAGGTAGGAAGGTGTCCAATATGCTATTGGGGAAGAGCAGAGGGCAATTACTCATAGCTGCAGAAAGAATGAAGCAGATGGGCCAAAGTGGAAATGATGCTCAGTTGTGGATGTGCCTAGTGGAGAAAGTAAAGTTCGATGCTGTAAAGAACAATATTGCATAGGAACCTGGAATGTCAGCTCTATGAATCAAGGTAAATTGGACGTGGTCAAGCAGGAGAGGGCAAGAATGAACATTGACATCTTTGGAATCAGTGAACTAAAATGGATGAGAAAGGGCAAATTTAATTCAGATGACCATTATATCTGCTACTGTGGGGAAGAATCCCTTAAACAAAATGGAATAGCCCTCACAGTCAACAACAAAAAAAAGAGATTGAAATGCAGTACTTGGGTGAATCTCAAAAATGACAGAAGGATCTCGGTTTGTTCCCAAGGCAAGCCACTCAACATCACGGAAGTTCAAGTCTATGCCCCAACCACTGATGCCAAAGAAGTTGAAGTTGACTGTCTCTATGAAGACCTACAATACCTTCCAGAACTAACACCAAAAAAGTGATGTCCTTTTCATCATAGGGGATTGCAATGCAGAAGTAGGAAGTCAAGAGATACTGTGAATAACAGTCAAGATTGGCCTTGGAGTACAAAACGAATCAGGGCAAAGGCTAACAGTTTTGTCAAGAGTACACAGCGGTTATAGCAAACACCCTTTCCCAACAACACAAGAGATGATTCTACAAATGGACATCACTAAATGGTCAGTATCAAAATCAGATTGATTATGTCCTTTGCAGCCAAAGATGGAGAAGCTCTATACAGTTAGTAAAAACAAGACCTGGAGCTGACTGCAGCTCAGAACATGATCTCCTTATTGCAAAATTCAGTCTTAAGTTGAAGAAAAGTAGGGAAAAGCACTAGGCCATTCAAATCTTAAATCAAATACCTTATGATTATACAGTGAAAGTGAAAGTATTAGTTGCTCAGTCATGTCTGACTCTTTGCAACCCCCATGGACTGTAGCCCAGCAGGCTCCTCTGTTCATGGGATTTTCCAGGCAAGAATACTGGAGTGGTTTGCCATTTCCTTCTCCAGGGGATCTTCTGACCCAGGGATCGAATCTGGATTTGCTGCACTGCAGGCAGATTCTTGACTGACTGAGCTACCAGGGAAGCCCTTATACAGTGGAGGTGATGAACAGATTCAAGGGATTTGAGCTGGTAGACAGAGTGCCTGAAGAACTATGGACAGAGGTTAGTAACACTGTACAGAAGGCAGTGTCCCAAACCATCCCAAAGAAAAAGAATGCAAAGTAGTCTGAGGAGGCTTTACAAACAGCTGAGGAAAGACGACAGCAAAAGGCAAAGGAGAAAGGGAAAGATATACCCAACTGAATGCAGAGTTCTAGAGAATAGCAAAAAAAGATAAGAAAGCCCTTTTAAATGAATAATGCAAAGAAATAGAGAAAAGCAATAGAATGGGTAAGACTAGAAATCTCTTCAAGAAAATTAGAAATCCCAAGGGAACATTTCATGCCAGGATGGGCATGATAAAGGACAAAAATGGTAAAGACCAAACAGAAGCAAAAGAAATTAAGAAGTGGCAAGAATACACAAAAGAACTGTACAGAAAAGGTCTAATGACCTGGATAACCCTGATGGTGTGGTCACTCACCTAGAGCCAGACATCCAGAAGTGTGAAGTCAAGTGGGCCTTAGGAAGCATTACTACAAACAAAGCTAGTTAAAGTGATGGAATTCCAGCTGAGCTATTTCAAATCCTGAAAGATGATGCTGTGAAAGTGATGCACTCAATATGCCAGCAAATTTGGAATACTCAGCAGTGGCCACAGGACTGGAAAAGGTCAGTTTTCATTTCAATCCCAAAGAATGGCAGTGCTAAAGGATGTTCAAACTACCCTACAATTGCACTCATGTCACATACTAGCAAGGTTATGCTCAAAATCCTTCAAGCGTGGCATCAGCAGTACATGAACCAAGAACTTCCAGATGTACAAGATGGATTTTGAAGAGGCAGCAGAACCAGAGATCAAATTGCCAATATTCTTTGGATCATCAAGAAATTAAAGGAGTTCCAGAGAAACATCTACTTCTGCTTCATTGACTACACTAAAGCCTTTGACTGTGTCGATCACAACAAACTGTGGAAAATTCTTCTAGAGATGGGAATACCAGACCACCTGACCTGTCTTCTGAGAAACTTGTATGTGGGTCAAGAAGCAACAGGTAGAACTGGACATGGAACAGTGGACTGGTTCAAAATTGGGAAAGGAATATGTAAAGGGTGTCTATTGTCACCCTGCTTATTTAACTTCTATGCAGAGTATATCATGAGAAACACTGAGCTGGATGAATCACAGGCTGGAATCAAGATCGCTGGGAGAAATATCAACAACCTCAGATATGCAGATGATACCACTCTCATGGCAAAAAGTGAAGAGGAACTAAAGACCCTCTTGATGAGGGTGGAAGAGGAGGTGAAAAAAAACTGGCTTGAAACTCAACATTGAAAAAACTAAGATCTTGGCATCCAGTCCAAAAACTTCATGGCAAATAGAATGGGAAAAAGTTGAAACAGTGACAGATTTTATTTTCTTGGACTCCAGAATCACTGCAAACAGTGACTGCAGCCATGAAATTAAAAGATATTTGCTTTTTGGAAGGAAAGCTATGACAAACCTAGAGAGTGTATTAAAAAGCAGAGACATCACTTTGCTGACAAAGATCCATATAGTCAAAGCTATCATTTTCCCAGCAGTCATGTACAGATGTGAGAGTTAGACCATAAAGAAGCCTGAACACAGAAGAATTAATGCTTTTGAATTATGGTGCTGGATTCTTAGAAGTCCCCTGGACTGCAAGGAGATCAAACTAGTCAATCCTAAAGGAAATCAACCCTAAATATTCATTGAAAAGACAGATGCTGAAAGTGAAGCTCAGATACTTTGGTCACCTGATATGAAGAGCTGACTCATTGGAAAAGATCCTGATGCCGGGAAAGATTGAAAGCAAAAGGAGAAGGGGACAACAGAGGATAAGACGGTTAGATAGCATCAATGACTCAATGGACATTAATTTGAACAAATTCTGGAAGGTAGTAGAGGGCAGAGGAGCCTGGTGTGCTGTGATCTGTGAGGTCACAAAGAGTTTGAGATGACTTAGGGACTGAAGAACAAGGTGGCTTCTGTTACTTCCAGCAAAATTGGAACAGGAAGGAAGGGGTCAGGGCACAAACTTTAAAAGAACGCCATAGTCCAGGGACACGACATAAACTGATTAGAACCAAACAGGTCCAAGATAGCAGACGCTGACTGCCACTAGACCTCGAGCCTCAGTAGACACTCATTGTAATACATCAGTAAGTTAAATGATACATCCACAGGCACCATGACAATTCCAAGGCCAACCATAAAGACCAAAAGATGGGCAGTAGCTCAATTCCTGGAAATCTCTGCCCTTTCCCCAAAAGAATTAGAATAATCCTCTCACTCATTAGCCTATGAAACTACCAAGAACATAAAAACTAACTGTGCCGTATTTTGGGGCTTCTCTTGCCTTCTGAGATGGACCACAGGCAGAAAAGCCAGCAACCTGGAGAGATGGTAGACTCATGTCCCAAGGTCAACTCAAAGTTTCTGCTCAGTTATGACAGTTTTTAAAAGGAAAAGGTGGCTGGCAGAGCGAGTGTGTGTGCAGGGGGATCTTAGTGAATCATCGATGCAGGAGGTTGGATTCTGCGTCATTCTCCATTGCATGCAGGTTTGACTAACTCTTCAGATGTTTTCTTGCCTGTGAGATCTGCCTATAGGATTGCTATGGGACTACAGGCGGTAAAGAGATAGTCATTTTTTAACTACTTAATTCTTCACTCTTACTTCTTTTATCTAGGAGAAGAATCAACAGGATAGGCAAGGCATAGGTACATTCAGGAGAGCATGTCAAGATTTAAATTGTTTAGTGATCTTATTACTACAATTAGGTTTTTTCAAGATTAGTAAAGAACAGAAATGGGCAAACAGGAAAGAGCAAAAGAGTTGCTTTCAATTCCCTACTGTCCAACATAATTTTATTTCTATGGGATTAGAGGTGAAGGTTCATCTTCTATAACTTTTTCATGCTGACACAGGGCACCATATTCTTAGAGTGGAAATGTCAACATGTTGTTGTTCAGTCGCTAAGTCATGTGCGAATCTCAGTGACTCCCTGGACTGCAGCCTGCCAGGTTCCTCTGTCCTTCACTGTCTTCTGGAGCTTGCTCAAATTCACATCCATTGAATCCACAGACTGGCATCTCTTTGCTGACAATTTTCGTTGCCCCCTTACAAATAGGGCAGAGCAAGCTACAATTATTTTGATGCCCATCAATTATTATGAGCATAATCCCAGTCTCTTGAGGCCAGTTCTTAGAATTGTGCCAGCCACAGATTTAGTACTGCTCAAGATGAAGCAGTTTTTATCAGGACTGCAGTCTGGTCATCACACAGTTAATGTTTTTCCTCTGGTGTAAAACAACTCAAGAATGTGCATCAGACACGGAGTCTGTGACTCTATTGTCCTAATCATTAAATGCTTGGTTTTGTGCTGGGACTTCCATGGTGGTCCTGTGGTTAAGAATCTGTCTGCCAGATGAATGGATAAGAAAGCTGTGGTACATATACACAATGGAGTATTACCCAGCCATTAAAAAGAATACATCTGAGTCAGTTCTAATGAGGTGAATGAAACTGGAGCCGATTATACAGAGTAAAGTAAACCAGAAAGAAAAACACCAATACAGTATACTAATGCATATATATGGAATTTAGAAAGATGGTAACAATAACCCTGTATACGAGACAGCAAAAGAGACACTGATGTATAGAACAGTCTTTTGGACTCTGTGGGAGTGGGAGAGGGTGGGATGATTTGGGAGAATGGCATTGAACCATGTATAATATCATATATGAAACAAGTCGCCAGTCCAGGTTCGATGCACTATACTGGATGCATGGGGCTGGTGCACTGGGAAGACCCAGAGGGAGGGTACAGGGAGGGAGGAGGGAAGAGGGTTCAGGATGGAGAACACGTGTATACCTGTGGCGGATTCATGTTGATGTATGGCAAAACCAATACAATATTGTAAAGTTAAAAAATAAAATTAAAAAAAAAAAAGAATCTGTCTGCCAAATGCAGGGGTCATGGGTTCAATCCCTGGTCCAAGAAGATCCCACACACTGTGGGGCAACTAAGCCAGTGAGCTACAACTGCTGAAGCCCTCATGCCTAGAGCCTGTGCTCTACGACAACAGAAGCCACCACTATGAGAAACCCAAGCACCACAAGGAAGAGCCGCCACTACTCACCACAACTGGAGAAAGCCCACATGTAGCAACGGAGACCCTACTTGCAGCCAGAAAAGAGTAAATACAATTTTTTTTAAAAAGCACTGTGCTTTTGGAACTTCCCTGGCAGTCCAATGGTTAAGACTCTGTGCTTCCAAAGCAGGGGACATGGGTTCGATCCCTGGCCTGTGGACTAAGATCGCACATGCCGTATGGCGAGGCAAAAAAAAAAAAAAAAAGAATTTATCAGAATTCCTGTGTTTGTAGGGTAGGAACCTGATCTACTACAGTGAAAATACACATGTGAAGTTGCATGTTTTATGCATCCTGACTTCACTGGATTGCATTTTAGTACAATTGCCACATCTTGTCCTTCAAAATCTGGTGGTTCCAGATGAGATGGCACCAAAATTGATGCCAAGAGAGTCAAATGATCTGAAGAAACCAGTGTTCCAGACCCAAAACTCCTACACATTTTCATCAGCAAGTCAATGTATCAGACTAAAAGGAGTTTGACTTCACAACTACTCTGTTCTACACAATGCAGCAGCAATTTAAAACACATTGGAATTGCTCTTGTGTATGCTTAATTTCCTAATTTTAGATTGTTTTTGTATTAATGATCATTTCACTGTTTAACTATAATGATGAGGAGGTATCCTTGTGGAAGCTAAAAACGTAAAGAAGATACGTAGGAGCTTGAAAATGCCAACAATATTTCTTATTACATCACAACAGAAACTAAAGGCTCTTGTAATCAAAATCATGAAGGTTCATGACAGCCAACAGAAGTGTCTAAAGTGATTACAGGAATCAAGGCACTTTTAAACAAGAAACAGAAAACAGAAGAAGAAAAATGAAAGGAAAATCTATGTATATTCAATAGAACCAAAGAAGGTCAGAAGGTACCTCACTTTGATGAATTCATTGATTTTGATAATTGCCATAATCTTTCATTGTGGCGTATTTAAGGAGCAATAATTTCATTCAATATTGAATAATCAAAGAGTTCATCCTGCCCCCAATTTTGACCTACTAATCATATTAACAGAGAATTAAAGAGATCATGGAAAAACATACACTTCTCAAACAGATAACATTTATAAAATATTTTTAAATGATCAAACTGCTATGAGAGTCTGAGTAGCCTCTTCTAAAACTAAAGGTTGTATTTATAATTTTGTTTGTAAATTGTTTTCAACAAGACAGACATTACATCAGATGGGTTTCTGGACTGGATAAATATATTAAGAAGTTTCAAAAGTCAAGTACATTCCACAGAGCACTAGTAGGCCGTGTTTACTTGAAATACATGGAAGTCCAATAAGAATGCACTAGGCCATTTTTTAAAAAGTAAACAGGAAAACATTCTGAATTATCTTGAAATGCCATGAAGTTTAGCAGCAGCTATTAAATTTTTAAATAAAAATGGCTTCAGAGATCACAGGGAAAAAATTGTGGTCTTTAAAGAAAGGCAATTTCATGGAAATCACTGATCTGATTGCTAAATTCTATTCTTTTTTTGCATAAGGACTTGGAAAAAAATGTCAAAATAAAAGAACAAATGTGACTTATCTGAAATCACATTAAAATTAATCAAAATAATGAAAAGTATTCAAAATTAAGTAGTGAAATAAGACAGATATCTAATATCCATTACTTAGAGTCTATACTGGAGTGATGAATGCTGATCAGATGCTAATTATTGTATTCTACATTAACAACAGAATTACAATGAACAATTTTTAACTTTTCTCTAACTGAAAACCACCTATTTGTGCCTTTATTCAATAAATGCGATTTTCCATTGAACAGTGTTCATGGTCAGTTATGCTACCACGTAACTGTTAGGAAAGATGAGAGCAAAGGCTACCAGCATTCTTTTAAAATTTTAATTACATCGAGTTTTCTTAATTTTGGTAGAGAAAAATCTTCCGTAATAGTACCTGAAGTTGGTGACTATTCCAGCATTTTGTAACAGTTGTATTTCCCTTTTGGGTTTCTCTCACATATGGAGCATTTGAAACAAATATGCCAACTTGGACTTTTCTTTAAGATATCTAAATATAATGAGATGATCTGCCTGTTTTAAAGATGTTCTAAGCCTTGCAATATGGATACGACAATGTTTTGATGATTCCAAAACAGTCTTCAAGGACTCAGAAAGCCTAACAAAACCAGAGGCAAGAAGTTTATACAAAAGTTGGTGAAATTAGACTATGTTGTTTTAATTGCAATTTGGAAAAGTAATTTGGAATACTTCAAAAAAGTAAGTGAGAACTTATAGACTTCTGATCTGGACTTATATGAAGGTTATTTCTTATGTCATTTAAAATTTAGCCTGGTGTGCTGCAATTCATGGGGTCGCAAAGAGTCAGACACGACTGAGCGACTGAACCGAACTGAACTGAAGATATTAAATAATGGAGGAAAGACAATGGAATGTGAGACAAAAGGAAACAAAAGCGATAAATTAATTATTCTGAAACTGAGAAGCAAATTGTAACAAATAGCCAGATGATCATACTAAAAGCAGTTACACATTAGAAGAAAGAGATGCTCTGACTGGAAGCAATGAATAAACTTGTGGACTGTTTGGTGGGAAAAGATTTCAATTTCTTGCTAATTTACATGGAAAAACTGATACTGATGAAACTGACATAAAACCTCTAATATGACACTACAATGACATTGATGACAACTGGTTAATGAGTCTTGTCAACTCAAAAAACACGTCTGAGGTGTCTGTCGCAGAAGAAAACTTCAAACGCCCTAATATCTTACAGGTTGTGAAAAAAACTTGATAGAGGTTTTCCTAAGTTGACATCAGTCCTAAAAATGTACATGACATTATGAATTACTACTTGTAAAGCTGAAACTTTTAAAAATTAATAACATTAACCAGTCAATGTTATATAAATTATGTGTGAGGTAGATTGTCTCATCTATTAATTTCATTTTAGAATCATAAACTTATATTTGTTGTGAATAGAGGCTATTGGGTTTTATAAGATTAAAAAACACTAAGTTTGTCCAAAGTAGCTTCCCAGTTTCTCTTCCTATCGCATCATGTTGTTTTATTTTCTTCATAGCAATTATCACTAGCTAATAGCTTCATGTTTATTGATTGGTTTAATTGTTCTCTGCTTACCTGCTCTAAAATGCAATCCTTGTAGGAGTAGTAACTTTATTTGCCTTACATATGTTTTACTCAGTGTCTAGAATAGTGTCAGGCACAGAATTGGCCTCAATCACTGGCAATCAGATGGACAGATGGGTGGATGGACGATGGGTAGGTGGATGGATGGATGCATGCATGGGTGAGTGAATGGCTGAATGAATGAATGAAGAGGATGGTGATAGTGCCTGCTTCCTGTTTGCCCCTTATATTGAATTTGAGTCTCTTTTAAGAAGTGATGATCAGATACTGACAGAAAGGCTAAATGAAATTCTGATCATGGGCTGAACACCTTTAATGAGAGATTTGGCAGATTCTGGATGCAGACAGAGCTGTGTGGGGGCTCAGGTGAGAAAATGTGGCATGGAATGGAAGAGAAGACATTCTCCTTCACTCTCCATCACTCTCAGTGCTCCTCTGGTATTTGGAGAGATAGTGGCTTAGGTGGCTTCCAAAAATCCTTGGCAAGGCTTCTGCAGTTTTAGAAGCAGCCAGTGATGCTGGCAAGTTGGAGCTGGAGAAGGAGGTGGTACCTAGAACTACCAGCTGGGTTGTAGGCACTTGTGAGGCTCCCCTTTGGGAATTTTCAAAATTACTTGTGTTGTTAGCATGTAAGTGCTGTTTGAATAGATAGGGACTGGATGGTTGTATTTAGAGGCATGGCCATTTGGACACCAAAATTAATTTTGACCTCTTTTTGAGTTTATAGGCTGATGGGGCAAGCAAGTTTCAGATTATATATACATTACCTCATTTTAAATCATCTAGATCTTTGATCTAATCTGTCAATACAGTTCTGTAAGAATCAGTATTGCGCTACATGACAATTGTGTTGTCTCTTTCTCTTGTCCTTAATTTGGAGCCACCATACATAGCTGTAAGTGTGAAGGGCCCTCAGCTGAGGGATTCTGTGGGAGTTGAAATCCAGTCTTTGCTTCACTTGCCAAACATGCCCTAGCATGGGCTTCTTCCGCCCGGGGAAGTACTTTTTCTTAATCAACACACACACACACTCTGCTCACTGAGACTTGGGACTGCGGTTCACCTAAAGGGATGTTTTTTTTATTTGAATGAAGTATGTGTGTACGAACTACTGGAATCCCTGCCATAATTCTTCTGTTGGTTTCCTCCTTTTTGCCTTGGGATCTCTGAAATGATGTCTCTAGGCTCAGCCAAGGCCAAAGTGGCAACTCTACCACCAGCACATGCTAAAAAGAGCTAGTATACTGCAGAAATGCTTGAATGAACTTCAGAGCCAGAGGACATGGGTCCAAAATCTAGTACTGCCACAGAACAAAAGATTAAAAAACCTGTAAGAATATAGAAAACCTATAGACCTTCATTTTTCATGTCATAGAAAATGACAATTCTGTGTGAACTCCTGGGTAAACTAACAATGTAGATAGACCTGGCCAAAGGACCAATCCAGAGTCTGCAGGTCCTAAGAGCCAAGGGGGCGGGGGTGGGGGTGGGGTGGGGTGATCAATAGTTCTATTTGCCTGCAACTCTTTTTGGCATACCTGTGGAAAAGCCCTTCAAGGAGAAGAGGTCACTAAGAATCATATAACTGAGGAGGATTTCATGGAGGAGGTGAAGGTAGACCTTGGTTTTGAAAGGTGACTTTTGGAAGGACGTTGATGGGCAAAGACCTTCCAGCAGAGGAAATGATACAAACCAGGGTAGAGAAGTGGGGGTAAAGGTAAGGTCTGTGAGCTGTGGGGGGTGGTGGTGACAGTGAAAGATGACTGCAGAAGATCTATGTTTAAATGTAGTGGGATTTTTGCAGACTAGACCCAGAATAGGGAAATTACAGAAACTACCATGTTAAGGCTCAGCAAGAAGGAGGTATGTTTTTTAAAAGTCCATGTCGGAGAAGGTGAGGAAACAGACAATTCCTGCTGGTTCAATATAAATGGTATAACCTCTTTGGGGGAACTTTAGCAGCTTCTATCAAAAGTGTGAGTTCCCAAGCTCTTGATCCAAAATCTCACTTCAAGGAATGTATTCTATAGATGTAGGTCTATACTTTTTTGTTTTCTGTTTGGCTGCACTGTGTGGCATGTGGGATCTCAGTTCTCCAACCAGGGATCAAACCTGTGCCCCCTGCAGTGGAAGCGTGGAGTCTTAACCACTGGACCACCAGGGAAGTCCTAGTCTATACTTTGCGTGGGTATACACAAGGTTCCCTGGAGGCTCAGATGGTAAAGTATCTGCCTACAATGTAGGAGACCCGGGTTCAATCCCTGGGTTGGGAAGATCTCCTGGAGAAGGAAATGGCAACCCACTCCAGTATTCTTCCCTGAATAATCCCAAGGACAGAGGAACCTGGTAGGCTACAGTCCATGGGGTCGCAAAGAGTCAGACAGGACTGAGTGACTTCACTTTCACACACAAGGTTACTCACTGTAACATTTTTGTAATAGCAAAGGATGAAAATAAGACTTGGAAACAACCTGAATATGCATGATTAAGGGCTCACTGAATAAATTACAGTACATCCATACAATGGAATACTATAAAGCTATAAAAAGAGAGTTCTATGTACTTTGTGCTTTCAAATATATATTTAACGGAAAAAGCAAGGTACAGAATGCAATGTTTAGAATGCTGATGCAGGTGTAAAAATCAAGGAAAAGAAGATGTGTGTGTCTATGTATTTATATGTATAAAATAAAGAGTACATTAAAAAACATAACGGTTGCTTCTGAGTCAGGAAACTGGTTGCTAAGAAACGGAGTGGGAGGAAAACTTTTTATAGTATATCTTATTCTTCTACCCCAGATTTGAACTGATGTGTATTATGTATTTAGGAATAAAATTCAAGTTGAGAAAATCCATTAGACTACTAAAAAGAAAAAAAATAGTATCCATGATCCTAGATACTCTAGGCATGCAAAATGCTAAGAGACAAAAGTTTTTATTAATTTTA
Source organism: Bos indicus x Bos taurus (assembly GCF_003369695.1). Lineage (NCBI taxonomy): Eukaryota > Metazoa > Chordata > Mammalia > Artiodactyla > Bovidae > Bos > Bos indicus x Bos taurus. The sequence continues at coordinate 19,170,145 of NC_040103.1, read as the reverse complement.
TTTCTTTTAAAATTAGGCCTTTGTTTCTTCTACCTTTACGAGTCTTCTGGATTCCTATTTTTATATTAACTATTCCAGCAATGGTCACTTAGTTCACTTTAGTTCGGAATCTCTTAACAGCATCTGCACTTAATCAACCATCCAAAACATTTGATTGTGCTTATTTTTCACATGTATTTTAATGAATTGTATCATTCAAGCCCAAGACTGAAACACATTATGTAAAGACTTCAAAAATCTTCATATCATTCACTTCTATTTTATGTAGGTGCTTAATAAAAATCAAACAATAATGCCATCCCCGTGTGTATTAGCAAATATCCTCCTGATTTTGGTGGAATGAGCAAATCTATTCATTGTTTACTTCTTTGAAAAATAATTGAAAATTGCCTCAGTTCCAAGTCTATGTCCAACCACACCCTGTCTGGACATAAAAATGCAGCCTCATACTCAAATTTGTTATTGCTAAGTGCTTCCAGACACTGGTAAGCAACTTCTTCCTGTCCCCTGATCCCTATCCTAAAAACAGAGGAGAAATTTAGGCAGAAAGCTCAAGTATTTTGAATCAATAATTGGGACAATAAAGCAGATGTTCCTGAAGTAATACCCTTGATCGATACTCTAATCCCTTTGCAACAAAGGAACAAGGAAAATTTCTCTTAAAATACCTCCATGGAAGGGCCTTGGTTACTTTACAATCTTTCTCAAAGGAGTGCTAGACACAGCCTGCATTCTTGTAATAAATATTGCTTGAAATATTTAGATTTTTCTCTGGGCCACGGGATTTTGTGTTAAAAATAGTTGTTCTTATTATAGTTGTAGCTATACATTAAACAGACTGGGACATTTGCTACAAGTACATGTTGCTGCACACCCAGACTGTGCAAGTCCAGGATCCTAAAGCAGTAAAGCACTGTCTCCATTAGCCAGCTACAAACTGGAAAGAATACTGGGAGGTAAATGGGCCAAAGAGAGTAAGGTAAGTCACTTCTCCTTTCTAACTAAGGGCAGACAAATCTGGGGAATTTTCAGGCAAAGGGGAATTTTCAATGGCATTAAAATAACTGTTTTTTTTTTTTTTTTTGCCATGCAGCATGACTTGTAGGGGAGAAGGCAATGGCACCCCACTCCAGCATTCTTGCCTGGAAAATCCCATGGACAGAGGAGCCTGGTGGGCCACAGTCCATGGGGTTGCTGAGAGTCGGACACAACTGAGCGACTTCACTTTCACTTTTCACTTTCATGCATTGGAGAAGGAAATGGCAACCCACTCCAGTGTTCTTGCCTGGAGAATCCCAGGGACGGGGGAGCCTAATGGGCTGCTGTCTATGGGGTCGCACAGAGTTGGACACGACTGAAGCGACTTAGCAGCAGCAGCAGTATGGCTTGTGGGATTTTACTTCCAAGAATGCTTTGCTTTAGTTGTGTCTGATTCTGTGTGACCCCATGGATTATCGCCCACCTGGCTCCTCCGTCCTTGGGATTCTCCAGGCAAGAATACTGGAGTGAGCTGCCATTTGCTACACCAGGGGATCTTCCCCCAACCAGGGATCCAACCCATGTCTCTTGTGTCTCCTGAATTGGCAGGCGAGTTCTTTACCATTAGCGCCACCTTACTTCTCAGACTGGGGATCAAACCTGTGGCCCTGCAGTGGAAGCATGCGTCCTAACCACTGTATCTCCCTAAAACAACTTTTTAAAGTTTACATAATCCATAGATACAGGCAGCATTAAGCAATAGGAAAGCACAATAAGGCATCAGAATAAACGCAGCAAAGATTTTCTGCCTTCTTTGACTATTATCAACCACAATAGAGATTTTCAATGATTTTTCTTTTTTAGCCAATGACACTCATTCTTATCTATTATATCAGGAATGCCACTTAACATAATCTTAAGGAGCTAAGGTAGCTCATTAAGCATAGTGAAAAATTATGCTGGTATGTGCTGAGGATCTGATTTCCCAGCGTTCATTACCAAAGTCCCAATTCCCAAACGCTTCCTCCTGCCACCAGGCATCCTGAATAAACACTGTGTAAACAGAGTATTTACTATCCTGTTACCATGCAGTTTATGCATATGTCCTCTAGGTGTCTTCAGTGACCAGCTTTCGAGGAGATTTTCATGCAATGGGCCAGCTGGCACAGCAAGAGCTCAGCTTACTAGAATACGTTCTCAGGGCTTCTTTAGAACATTTTGATTATCTAGAATAAAATACTGAATTTTGGATTCAACATCGGTCTTTTGTGCAATAAATACTTCCAGACATTTAAAATTTTTTTCAAGTTCATCTTTACTAGCTATTAAAAAACGTTTTTGTATTCATCTTAGGTAAATACTGACCTCACATTTCTACAACGTGACTACTCAGGAAATACTCTCCTGATGTAAGTGGTTTAAATTAAGTTGAAGCACATTTCCTGGGAAGGGGAGGTGAGGAGATAAAATGTATAATTATTTTCTATTTTCCTTTGTTATTACAGGTTTGTACTTAGGGAAAATTCTAAAAATACATTGAGGGGGAAGATGGTGTTGTTCTTGAAACCTAAGAAGAGTTTGAAGAGGGGGCTGAGATCTGGGATTTGACACTGATAAATGTGGGTGGGGTCAACGTTCCTTGGGCTAAGGAGTTTTTGTTGCAAGCCAGACGACTATTGACTGTTTCCAAGACTCTATGCCACTTAGTATAAGACACTGAGGGCCCAGAAGAGGTTTGCAAAATTTAAAAACGTCACTTCCAAGTAAGTGTTCTTCAAATATTTTTCAAAAAATTTTTATGTTCAAGTAAGTAAGCAGGAAAATTAATTTGCAATGATAATGAGAAGACAACAATACAGTATCCCATGGAATCATTTCCTCTTAATCCTTTGTTCTTAGAGCTACAGATTATCACAATTTTTCTCTTTTTAAGCTTTTTATTTGGAAACAGTTTCAAACTTACAAAAAGTTTGCAAAAGAGCATTATAAGGAACACTCCTAGACCTTTCATTTATATAACATTATGCTATTTGCTTTGTCATCTCTGCTCCTTAATATCTATCTCTGTCACTGTTTCTGTTTTCTGTCTCTCTTATTTTCCTGAACTGTTTAAAGGCATCCTGCAAATATTATGGCCCTTTACACCTACATTCTTCAGTGTGTATTTCCTAAAAATGACTGAAAGATGGTCATTTATGTCTTAAATTCACATATCCATATTCAAATGTTATCTGTAATCTAGTAATGTCATTGTGTAGTATTTTTTCCTTTGCTGTGGATCTATTCTAGGGTTCAGTTCAGTTCAGTCGCTCAGTCATGTCCGACTCTTTGTGACCCAATGAATCGCAGCACACCAGGCCTCCCTGTCCATCACCAACTCCCGGACTTCACTCAAACTCACATCCATTGAGTCGGTGATGCCATCCAACCGTCTTATATTTAGTTGTCAAGTTTCTCTAACTTCCATTAATCTGGAGCAAATCACACAAATATTCTTTGTCTTTTATGATACCAATTTTTTTTTCTCTACACTATGTGCAGCATGTGAAATCTCAGTCCCTGATCAAGTCTTGAATCCAAGCCCCCTGCAATGGAAGCTCAGAGTCCTAAGCACTGGACTTCCAGGGAATTCACAAGACTGATATTTTTTAAAGAATGCATTTATCGCCCCCTCTCCCCTTAAAACTCATTATATAATTACTTTTTTCTCTCTCTTGCAACTAATAGGACTATGCAAATGTCCCTATGTCATCGAAATTTTCTCCCAAAACTTAACATTCAATGACAATTCCCTCTTGGTTTGATTTTAATCATGACAGCTGCAAAATGATAATTGTCGAACTCCAGCACCACATTTGTGTCTACTATTTGGTCTTCTGCATTCTACTGTAAGCAGAAGACTTCACTTTTCATATCCACCTAGCTATTGATCTATCTATCGCTATAAATCACCACTATTATCTGTCTATGTGTTTTGAGAATGGACATATTCATTCTTATTTATTCACTGGCTTAAAATTCATGATTGATGCTGGGACACCAATGCTCAGACTGTCCCAGATTTGGTCATGAGGAGCCCATTCAAATTGGTTCTTGCGCCTTTGTAACATGTCCTCATCATTGGTTTGAGTATCTTCTTACTTTCTGTCACAGAAAAATGTCCCAGGCTCTTTTGCACCTATCCTATCCTGTCCCTGAAATCAGACATTTCTCTGAGAATCCCTGATTCCTTTTAGTGAGGAATGGCATTAGAGACCAAGATCTAGGTATGCTTATTGCTACTTGGGGCGGGGGCGAAATCTTTGGCTCTTGGCTCTTTAATGTATAACACTAACCAGTACTGGGATTTCCCTGTGGTCCAGCGGCTAAGACCTCATGCTCACAAGGCAGGGAGACTGGGTTTGATCCCTGGTCAGGGAACTAGATCCCACAACTAAGAGTTTGAAAGTCTCAACTAAAAGAACTTGCATACCACAACTAAGACCTGGATCAGCCAAATAAATAAATATTAAAAAAAGAAGAAGTACAAACATGTACATGTGCATATACACACAGATCCATGTATATACTTATAATACACATATGCACACAGATATGCATATATACACACATATTTTAGAATATTTTAGGAATCATAGCTCACACCAATACCTCCAATTCAATTACAGTTTCAAAGGATTTTTTCTGTCCTTCTCTCATTTTATATTTGTAAGTTCCTTCTTCCATAATAAGAACCATGGCTTTCAACAAAATCAACCCATTTACTCCTTTTCAAAGCACTTTTTTTCAATCTTTCATATATGGCTCCAAATACAGAAAACAGTTTGAATAAAACTGTAAAAAAAAATGGAAAACTCTAAATTTTTCTTTCAACATTAAGGATTTTGTAAATCTGTAGCACTAGTTCTTATGTGATTCATAAAAATTGGAAATGGGTTGAATGGGATAAGCACTTTGAGTTATATGCAAAGACAAGTAGCCAGCTGTCTTGCACTGCAGAGTACAGGGTGGGATTTTAAACACCCTGTCCCATGTGACTCAGAGTCCTTCAACATGTTTTCTGTTACAATGTGGGACTGAAAGGAGACGGAGGAAACTGAAACAAAAAGGAAGCCAGGAGCCCATGGTGAGAGAACTGGTATTTGAAGGTGGTTCTAAGAGTGCACACACCGGGGTGGAATCCCTGCAAGTCCGCTTTAGAACTAGATAAGCATGCAGCTCAGTCTAATTTGGGTTTTTTAGTATTGGGTCATAGAAGATTTCTTAAAAAGAAAAGGCTGTTTCATTATTGAAGGTGAATTATAGCATTTTTACCTTCCTAAACTTTTAAAATGAAAATAGATTGGTTTTAGTTTAGAATAGTTTGGGGAAAACCTCTCTGAATGTTGATAGTTGACAAATGTACACCCCATGTCCTTTCTGGCAGTCCAATGGCTAAGACTCCATGCTCCCAATAGAGGGGGCCTGGGTTTCAATCCCTCGTCAAGGAACTAGATTCCATGTACAGCAACTATGAGTTTGAATGCCACAACTAAAGAACCCACATGCCACGTGGAGACTGAAGATCCCGTGCACGGCAACCAGCATAGCCAAAACAATATTTTAAAAAAGATTCGGTCATCCTATGAATGAAGAGATAATGATATAAATTATGAAGTTTGCAAAAGTGCAGACATTTCCTTTACAGAGAACTATTGCCAGACTTTCATCTATAACTACTGAAGTCCTCTGATGTTTCTGTTCTTATATATCTTTTGATTCCCTAGATACTTCCCGTGTTGCAGGCAGACACCAGGGAAGGGTCACTGAAATTCTGATTCTAACAGTTCTAAACTTGGTACCAGGTAGGTCCTAGATACGTCTTCTTTTGATGCTCACTCCCTTTCTATATACTCACGCTTTTTCTCTTCTGAAGTCTTTCCTATTTTTCTAATGCCTTTTCTTCCACTCACTCCCCAGGGACCAACTTGCTTCTGCCAAGACTGACAGAGTTCCCCAGTGTGGAATTCATTGATTCTTAAATTTTACAGGACTTACCTTGATACTGAAGATCCACATCCCAGACTCCTCAGAAAGATACTGCCTTTTGGATTCTTGAGGACTGGGCTCCTTTTGCTTCAAGAGGAACATAAAATAGTTGGTGAATTTGAGACAATGAATGAGAACTAAAGACCACCCCACCACGCTCCACCAAGTGTCTTATAGAAAGAGTTTTCATTCATCCATCTACCCATTCTTTATTGAGCACACAGTATGGGAAAAGCAGATTTGGACAATAACTAGTAAATAAGTAAGTACACAAGTAAATGAATTAAAAAGAAGATAACAGAAGTCTGTGATAAATCTTTCGAAAGAAATAAATAGGGTGATAAGTATAACTGGGGTAAAGATTTCATTTCTTAGTCTTTATAGAAGGAAAAAAAAAAGGTAAAGGTGGGGATTATAGACCGGCAAGGAGGGCTTCCATCATCTGACCCTGCTCTAAAGTCATTTCCTACCACTGTTTCAGTGCCCTTTTCTGATCAGACATGTCTCATTGTCCCCCCCGCCCCTTTACCCGTCTCTGTGCTACAACACTTCTTGATCTCCTGTCCTTACTTCTTATCCCTGCTGTCATTACTTCTTACCGCTGCTGTCATTCTAGATTCCATTCCTCCATCTGTATGTTTATTCCCTGTCAAAGTTCTCCATGACTGCTCTACTTCTTTCTCCTTTCTCTTAATTCTATAGCCCTTGAGACTTCAGTGCATAATTTAAATTCTATATTATCTTCATATATTTAACATTATCTCAACTACTCTATGTTTGTCCCTCTGACCTATTGTTAGGTCTTAAAGTCAGGGACAATATCTTATATTTGCTTTTTGTGCTCAACAACTGTTGGGCAGGGAACGAGTGTTCAGACTCAGATGAAAGTTTTACGCATATTGGTTAATACTGATTGGTTGAGGAGTCTATTGGGCTATTGCGGATATGTAGAAGAGCTATTTTATGACCAGTAGGGCCTTGCTGTACATTTCAAATTACGCGATATAGGTGGCTGCCCTTCTTCCTACACATGAGGCTGGCAAGCGGCTGACTTACCCAGCCTGGGAAAAAAACCTTCTTCTATATCAAAAAGAATACATTTGAATCAGTTCTAATGAGGTGAATGAAACTGGAGCCTATTATACAGAGTGAAGTAAGCCAGAAAGAAAAACACCAATACAGTATACTAACGCGTATATATGGAATTTAGAAAGATGGTAACAATAACCCTGTATACGAGACAGCAAAAGAGACATTGATGTATAGAACAGTCTTTTGGACTCTGTGGGAGAGGGAGAGGGTGGGATGATTTGGGAGAATGGCATTGAAATACGTACAATATCATATATGGAACGAGTCGCCAGTCCAGGTTCGATGCATGATACTGGATGCTTGGGGCTGGTGCACTGGGACGACCCAGAGGGATGGTACGGCGAGGGAGGAGGGAGGAGGGTTCAGGATGGGGAACATATGTATACCTGTGGCGGATTCATGTTGATATTTGGCAAAACCAATACAATATTGTAAAGTTTAAAAATAAAATAAAATTAAAAAATAAATAAATAAAATGCAGCCAATGACTTCTTCACTCACTTCCTGGCAGGCTGTAGACCAAAACTCCAGACAAACCACAATTTTTAAAATTTAATTGTATCACTAGTCCTCACTATTCTGCCTTTCCCCCTCCCTCTATAAGATAATTCAGATCTCTACAGCATAGATGGCTTATATAAAAATGCAGTTATTTTCGAGAAGTTGAGACAGAAGGAGACAATTGCTTACTACTTTGTCTTACTGTGAAAAGAAGTAACATTATCTGAAATAGGAGCCTATACAAGCAAAGCAATACATTTGCATAGATCATAACATTTAGGTAACATAGATATATATATATTTTTTATTTTATTTTTAAACTTTACGTAATTGTATTAGTTTTGCCAAACATCAAAATGAATCCATCACAGGTATACATGTGCTCCCCCTCCTGAACCCTCCTCCCTCCTCCCTCCCCACACCATCCCTCCAGGTCGTCCCAGTGCACCAGCCCCAAGCATCCAGTATCGTGCATTGAACCTGGACTGGCATCTCGTTTCATACGTGATATTTTACACGTTTCAATGCCATTCTCCCAAATCTTCCCACCCTCTCCCTCTCCCACAGAGTCCATAAGACTGTACCATACATCAGCGTCACTTTTGCTGTCTCGTACACAGGGTTATTGTTATCATCTTTCTAAATTCCATATATATGCGTTAGTATACTGTATTGGTGTTTTTCCTTCTGGCTTACTTCACTCTGTATAATAGGCTCCAGTTTCATCCACCTCATTAGAACTGATTCAAATGCATTCTTTTTAATGGCTGAGTAATACTCCATTGTGTATATGTACCACTGCTTTCTTATCCATTCATCTGCTGATGGACATCTAGGTTGCTTCCATGTCCTGGCTATTATAAACAGTGCTGCGATGAACATTGGGGTACACGTGTCTCTTTCCCTTCTGGTTTCCTCAGTGTGTATGCCCAGCAGTGGGATTGCTGGATCATAAGGCAGTTCTATTTCCAGTTTTTTAAGGAATCTCCACACTGTTCTCCATAGTGGCTGTACTAGTTTGCATTCCCACCAACAGTGTAAGAGGGTTCCCTTTCCTCCACACCCTCTCCAACATTTATTATTTGTAGACTTTTGGATCAATAGATATATTTTTTAAATTAATTTTTTATTGAAGTATGGTTAATTTAAAATGTTGTGTTAGTTTCCTCTGTACATCAAAGTGACCAAGTTGTACATACACATTCACTCTTTATTAGACTCTATTTCCATATAGGTCATTACAGAGTATTGGGTTAGATATTGTTGACTAAAGCAGACATCAACTATTTGAAAGACAGCATTTTAAGTGGCATGGACTGATGACTCAGGTTTTTGTCCAACCTGAGTACATTCTTTATTGAGTGGAAGCATTATTTGCATTATATTTTAAGGATATGTTAAAAAGCAATGCCTATATAAAAATTGCATTGTATCAATTTTTCCTAATTGTTCACTTATTCACTGACAAAGCCTTCCACGATGGCTCCAATTTCTTATTCTTTCCCTTAATTCTCTAGCACTTGAAATTTGTCACTGTTTTAATTATATATACTGTCATATTGTTTGATATAAATTATCTTAAATTTGACATATATAGTGTTAATGTACTCCATATTGCCTCATAGAATCTGGGTGGCTCAGATACTAAAGAATCTGCCCACAGTGTGGGAGACCTGGGTTTAATCCCTGGGTCAAAAGATCCCCTTGGAGAAGGGAATGGCTATCCAATCTAGTATTCTGGCCTGGGAAATCCCACGGAAAGAGGAACCAAGTGGGCTACAGTCCATGGGGTCACAAAGAGTCAGACACGACTGAGCGACTAACACTTTCACGTCACTTTCATAGAATCCATTTATTTCTGGGATTTTATATAGTTTCATTCCTTGTCCAAATGAGAATGTTTTGGTTCTGTGTTTCTGAACATAGTTGTGATAGGTAATGATACCAAGTTAGGCAAACACATGTCCTGCTTGAGACCCTGCTCAGTTAAGTTTCCTTACAGTAAATATTAAGGCACTGTATATTGATTCTGTACCTACATTCAGACAACTGGTGTTTCATCTCATTCTACAGAAAACAAAACAAAACAAAAAAACAAGGCAAGGATAAGTGATTAAATGCCAGGGCGATAAGAGTGAAATGTTACAGATTTTCTGTGGTTACGATTGAAAGCATTCTGAGACAGTGCCTGATGTATTAGAGGTTTGTTTGCTTCCTTCTTAAAAAAGAGCTTGGGTATGAATGGACCCAATAGTGGAAGAAGCTCCCGCAAAACCAGTGTCTCCAGCATGGAATTTGTGAGTGGGCGGGAAATGCTTAATTGCTATTTACCTGCCGAATGCTGCCTTTGACACACATGATGAGCCAGCGTCGTTTGACTGTCACCTCCTTAGGAGGCAGGATTCTTCAGCCCACACTCTGCTCAGCACTGACTTCTTCTCTGTGCATGCTTTGTGTCTGTGTTTTTTGCTCAGACTGTGCATTTTGAGGAAAGCACCAACCCAAGACAGGCTCCTCAGTTTTGTCATTGTAGGGAGACCAGCAGAGCCTCCCACACACCAGTGTGCTCAAAGGGAGGCCCTGACGCTGAATCCTTTGAAAAAGCATTTCTTAAACAAAAGGGATTCCCCTATGTGCTGGTGTGCCTGGCAAGTCTTTCTTTCCCACCATATGAGGCAGAACTCACAGATGGATGGCTGTCTATTTGTACTTATTAGGCCATATGTTGCCAAATAAATAAGTAAGTAAGTAGGTCTTGGATGTTTGGGGTCTGGCTTCAACTCATTTATAAGTTCAAGTTGCAAAGACGCCAACTGCCGATTTATCAACAGACTAAATGTATTCTCTAAATAAAATAGACCAGCACCCCATATACTGGCCCTGGCTAGTGCGTGGATTATGTCTGTACTTAGTTGCCCAGTCGTGTCTGACTCTTTGTGACCCTTTGGATTACAGCCTGCCAGTCTCCTCTGTCCACGGGATTTTTCAGGCAAGAATACTGGTGTGGGTTGCCATTTCCTCCTCCAGGGGATCTTCCCAACCCAGGGATTGAACCCATGTCTCCTGAGCCTCCTGTACTGCAGGCAGATTCTTTACCAGTTGAGCCATCAGGAAAGCCCCACTCGTGCATGCATTATTATTATTAATAGTTAATTCAGATATCCCACAGGTCAAATTTTATTCTCTGAAATGTGACAGAATGGCATAGTCAAAGCAAGAAACTACACATAGGATGCTTTCTACCTACTGAGTATCTTCCGTAACCCTCAGCAGAACCCCACCTCTGAAGAACCGCACTGCTGACGTCTTTCTGCTAGGGATGGACCTGAGCCACTAGATCAGTATCAAAATAAACTCACTCTCAGCACAACTTCCTGGGAAGGGAATAGCACCTGGCCAGGCCAGACCTCTGGGCCCACAACAATCCTACAATCCATGAAGTCCACCAATTCAACTCCCATGGAGGGTGCGATGCTAGGGAAAAGTCGTGTTTCTTGTGGCACTCCTCGGCGTGTCTGCCCATGTTCTCTTGGCTCCCCTCTCCCGACAGAGGCTCCGCTGTGCAGACTGAAACAATAAGAGGCCCAAACCTGGTCCCACAACAACTCCCACCCACCGTGCAAGGTGCTGGGTGAGAGTCCCCAGGGCCTGGGCGGAAGTTCTGGCTGCCCCGGCAGGCCCAAACACGAGCTCGGGAGAAGGCACCCATCCCAGGGGCTTTCCGCCAGTTGTCTAAACTGGTTCAGTTATCCAACTCTTTATCTTCTCTATTTGTTTTTCTTTCCCTGCTTTCGGCCACATATTCTTCACCTTGACATCCAACTCACCTGCAAATTCAAAATTTCCTTGCTTACGTAGCCCCCGTCACAATAGCTTTAGGCTCCCACACAGTTTAACAAATTAGTGATGTGCTTTTTTCCATTCTCAGAAAATTCTCTATTGCCTACTGTGTCCCTTACTTATTTTTTTCCCCACTATGAACTCTTTTGATCCATAGATTTTTTTTTTTTTTTACAAGTGATGGTAGATACCCAATGGGGCAGTGCACTGGCTGCCCTGTTGCTCATTCACTAGTTTTAAAAAAAATACCTACGTACTGGGATTTCCCTGGTGTCCCAGTGGCTAGCACTCTGTGCATGCCCAATGCAAGGGCCTGAGTCTGATTCTTGGTCAGGGATGTAGGTCCTACATGCTGCAACAAAGATTGAAGATACTGTGTGTCACAACTAAGATGTGATGTGGCCAATAAATAAATTAAAAAAAGACTTTTTAAGTCTGTGCTAAAAAAGATCTACTTTTGAAACATAAAGATCTCCTTTAGCCTAATCCTAAGCCATACTATCCATGAAATCACAGGTTTTATGTTTTCTAATGTAATTCTTTTTTGGGGGTCTAATATAACTTTTAATAAGTAACTGCAAAATTAAAAAAATAAATAAAATTATAAAAATGAAATAAAAGGTGCTAATTCATGAAGGTGACATGGGACACCTTCACTTCCCTTCACATCTCCCACCCTGAGGGCCCAGGGTTTGGCGGTGTCTTCCAAACCCTAGACCAGACTGGTATCAGATAAGAGGAAATCACTACAATTCTCAGTATTCTGTTCCTCCTCCTCCTTTTGGGGCCCAATGGCTGATTTAGGATCACAAAAACGATCGTTTATGGGATTGCTATTGGTAGACCACAGGAAAGGAGACAGAGCCAAGAAAGCTTGTTGTTACGTGACAATCCACCAGCTCAGGGAGGAGGTAACATGCCCAAGGGTGGTGAGGAAACCGCAACTCCTGCAGGAGATAAGGACCAGAACTTACTGTGAATTCCCCTGGGTCAAACCAAAGGCAAAGGATGGGGAGAACTGTGAGAAAAGTAAGACATCATCTTTATCTAAATATAGTATAACATAGCGTCGGTGATTGATACTAACATTAGGCAGTTTTTGGAGTTCTGGGCAGGGCAAGCTATTCCTGTAATTTGTGCTGAACATCTCAGCACGTGGGAGACTGGATCAATCTGCCTGTCTGCATTTTTACATCACCTTTTACCAGAGAACCCAGGTGCTCAGGCTGCACCCATTTGGAAGGCTTGCCCCCTCCCAAAAACCTGGCAGGGGCCCATGCTAAACATGACAGCAATGTTTGAGCAAGAGACGCTCCACCCCTGCCCAGGATCTGTTCTTCTACTCCTGCCCCCATCAGCTAAAAGCAATTAGCCCCCTCGTGGGATCAGTTAAACAATCAGGTCAGCTTCTGATAATGAGATCATGGACTCCAATAAGAAAAGGAGCCTGAGATTAGCTCTTCAACACTATTCATAGCCCTGTCTGGTGGCCTCTGCACTTTTACTGATCACTGACTGATGCTGGAAAGAAAACCTTGGGCAGAATGACATGCCTGCCTGGCCCAGGGGTGTGGGGAAACACAGATGAGGTGTGTTCCTTTTATCATATTGCCCAAAGGCTGGGGAAGGAGGCATAGCTGGCCACCTGCATGACAGGCAGTATACCCTGCTTGGAGGGCTCCCTCCATTGGCTCGGGGCACAATCTGGCAGTACATCCTCAGCTTCAATCATGATATTTTAGTTTCTAAAAATATTTGTCTACTTTTGAAACATAAATATGTCCTTTAGCCTTATCCTAAGCAACAATATGATGAACTCACAGGTTTGATGTTTTCTAACATACTTTTGAGAGTCCCTTGGACAGCAAAGATATCAAACCAGTCAATCCTAAAGGAAATAAACCCTGAATATTCATTATGGAAGGACTGAATATTCATTCATTGGAAGGACTGATGCTGAAGCTGAAGGTCCAATACTTTGCTCATCTGATGTGAAGAACAAACTCACTGGAAAAGATCCTGATGCTGGGAAAGACTGGAGGCAGGAGGAAAAGGGAGCGACAGAGGATGAGATGGTTGGATGGCATCACTGACTCGATGGACATGAGTTTGAACAACTCTGGGAGATGGTGAAGGTCAGGGAAGCCTGGGTGTTTCAGTTCATGGAGTCACAAAGAGTTGGACATGACTTAGCAACTGAACAACAACATACTTTTGAATATGAAACTTCTAAAGCAAAAAATAATGCAAACAGAGGCTTCCCTGGTGGTCCAGTGGTTCAGAATCTGCGTTCCAATGCAGGGGACATGGATTTGATCACTGGTGAGGGAACTAAGATCCCACATGCTATGGGACAACTACGCCCATGAGTCACAACGAGAGATCCAGAGCGCCGCAACTAAGACCCAGTGCAGCCGGATAAATAAGGCTCCTCTGTCCATGGAATTCTCCACAAAAGAATACTGGAGTGGGTTGCCATTTCCTTCTCCAGGGGATTTTTCCAACCCAGGTATCAAACCTGGGTCTCCAGCATTGCAGGCAGATTCTTTACTGTCTGAGCCATCAGGGAAACCCAGATAAATAAATATTTAAAAAATAAAGTAAAAATGAAATGTGCTAATTCATGAAGCACCTAAAATTATCTGGAGTACTACGTTTTAGGAAAATTGGAGTCAGATGGCAATGGCACCCCACTCTAGTACTCTTGCCTGGAAAATCGCATGGACGGAGGAGCCTGGTAGGCTGGAGTCCATGGGGCCGCTAAGATTCCAACATGACTAAGCGACTTCACTTTCACTTTTTACTTTCATGCACTGGAGAAGGAAATGGCAACCCACTCCAGTGTTCTTGCCTGGAGAATCCCAGGGACGGGGCAGCCTGGTAGGCTGCCATCTTATGGGGTCACACAGAGTCGGACACGACTGAGGTGACTTAGCAGCAGTAGCAGCAGCATGTTGGCCTTGGAGGATAGGACAGATTATCTTGGTTGATGTGAAGAGGCCTGACATTGAGTCGATTCTAGATTGTTCTAAATGAGGCTCAAGATTCCATTCTTCATGGGAAGAAGAAGGAGGAAGGGGAGGAGGGAAGAAAGTAGGGGAAGGAGAAAGAAAAGGAGGAGAAGTAAAAGTTTGGAAATTAGAAGGCTAGGTGTGGTAGAGGGCTTCCCTGGTGGCTCAGATGGTAAAGAATCTGCCTGCAATGTGGAAGACCTGGGTTCCATCCCTGGGTTGGGAAGATCCCCTGGAGGAGGGCATGGCAACCCACTCCATTATTCTTGCCTCAAGAATCCCCATGGACAGAAGAGCTTGGTGGACTACAGGATGGTGTCAGAGAATCAGACACAATTGAGCTACTAAGTACAGCACAGGTATGGTAGAAAATGAATCTCAGTTGAGGAGGCTAAGGAGAGAAGAAAATTTTGGTTATCACAGAGACCAATATGGGCTTCCCAGGTGGTTCTAGTGGTAAAGAACCCGCCTGCCAATGCAGGTAGACGTAACAGACGTGGGTTCAATCCCTGGGTGGGGAAGATTCCCTGGAAAAGAGCATGGCAACCCACTCCAGTGTTCTTGCCTGGAGAATCCCATGGACAGGAGCCTGGCGGGCTATAGTCCATAGTGTCGCACAGAGTTGGACACGACTAAAGTGACTAAGCACACACACACAGACCAACACTTTAGGCTTGCAGCACTAACCCCGACCAACCAAATTTCAAATGTCCAGCAACGTCATAGGTAAACCAGGTTAGATAATCCTGAACTAACACGAATCTCCAAAGTCCTAGTAGCTTAATACACTCTAGCTTACTTTTCCCTCACAGGAAGATTGTTGTAGGTGAATTGGGTTCTCTGAGGCACCCTCCTTCCAAGGGAGACTCGGAGATCCAATCTTGTGGCTTCATGACCTCAGCACATGGTTGAAGAAGAGCACGTGGAGAGTCTCATGGGACCTATCACTGCCTGAGCCTCCCCTGTGTGGGTCACATGGCCCTGCACACAGCAGCAAGATGGGCTGGGACATGTTTCCTCTGGGAGTCCAGGAAAATGAGGAGAACAGCATGAGTGCCGGAAATCTCGGTGCTGTGCTGTGCTCAGTCGCTTCAGTCATGTCTGACTCTTTGTGACCCCATGGATTGTAGCCCGCCAGGTTCCTCTGTCCACGGGATTCTCCAGGCAAGAATGCTAGAGTGGGCTGCCATTCCCTTCTCCAGGGTCTGGAAATTTCTAAGTAAGAACAATATAACTTTGGACTGACAGTCTGTCTTGGCACCAGTGACGCATTTCTTCATACATAACACCTGTACAGGGAGGTCCACTTTGTGGCTTTGTTGTGAGGTTAGACGAGATGTTACATATAAAGTGCCCAAGAATTTCATGACTAGAAAAGCCCACTGGGGTCCCCGGGGAAAGTAAGATGGAATCTAGGTGTTAAGATAAGGACTAGCCTCTTCTTTTGTGTTTAGTCTGGTTTCACTTGCCCTTGGGGGCATGTGCACACAGGCCTTGCACCTAACACTTTGGATTAGAGCTCCCAGCACAGAACCGCGGTGCCTGACACTTCAGCTTGGCAGACCGTGTGCAGAGATGCTGCCCCTGGCTCTGCAATCTGGAGCAGAGAATGTCTTACTCTCAAGCCATCCAAGTAAGGAGATGGGAGAAAAAAAAGTCTCACATCTACCTCCCTGAAGGCAAAGAGCTCCGGATATTTATGGGTTAAAGCTGAGACATGCAGAGTGTGAGGAAAGGTGACTGGAGGTAAGAAAAGGGTGAGGTGAACATCATTAGGATAGAACTTTTGGCCTTCTGATGTCAAAAGGTCATGGATCTTGGGCATCTGCACATGCCCAGTTGGAGAGCTGGTGGTCCCGACAGTCCCAACCTGCTTGAGCTCAAGCTGGACACAGGTGACCCCTAGTTCCTAGAAACAACTTGGGCAAACATCTTATTGTCTAGGCTATGAAACCCTTGCGGGACATGCAAGTTTTTGAAAAAACAACTAAAACAAGTTTGATCAGTAAAGGCAGGTTACACAGTTCATTATTTCCTAAGCAAGCTACAGTTTAATGGATCCAACTGCTGACCACCCCCAAGTTTCGTGTTTGTCACCCAACGAATGAAAGTTCTCATTTTCTTCTCTCCCGCAAGGCTGAAGGAGCTGGTATTAGGCTCTAAGCTCTATTTAAAATGCAACAATAGGGACTTCCCTGGTGGTCCAGTGGCTAAGAGTCCATGCTCCCAATGCAGGGGGCCTGGGTTCAATCCCTGGTCAGGCAACTAGATCCCATGTGTCACAACAAAGAGTTTGCATGATGCAACTAAGACCTGGTGGAGCCAAACTAATTACTAGATATTAAAAAAAAAATAAAATGCAACAAAGCTTATAATTTAAAAATATTGTGGTAAAAGTACATAATATTAAATTTAACATCTTAATTTTATTCAAGTGTTCGTGCATGTTAAGTCACTTTAGTTGTGTCCGATTCTTGGTGACCCCATGGACAGTAACCTGCCAGGCTCCTCCATCCATGGAATCTTCCAGGCAAGAATACTGGAGTGGGCTGCCATACCATCCTCCAGGAGATTTTCCTGACCCAGGGATTGAATTCACATCTTTTACATCTCCTGCACTGGCAGGCAGGTTCTTTACCACTAGTGCCAGCTGGGAAGAACTCAGCAACGTTAAATACAGTCACATTGTTGTGTAACAGACCTCCAGAACTTTTTCATCTTGCCAAACTGACAATGTATACCCACTGAACAACTACTCCTCATTCCCCATTGCCCCAGCCTGTGGAAACCACATTCCAGTTTCTATTACCAGACTGCATTAGATACCTTGTATAAGTGGAACGACAAATTTTACTTAAAAATCATGATTAGAAAATAACAAATCCCCATGGATAATGTATGTAGCCCTCTTCCAGTGCAAACACAATATGTGAAACTGAGGAAAGGAATTACAGGATCTGTGACACTGGTAGACTTGATGGATCTAATGTCTCCTCTGGTGGCTATAAAGCAATTAACAAAACACAACTGTGGAAGTTGAGATCCTTATATTTCCTCATAAAATTTACTTCTTATGCTTAATCTGTTACTCTCAGTAGTGAAGTTTGAGAGTCATCAATATGACAGTACAGCAATATTGCCTCATCAGTCATGATTTACTTAATGTTTTCTGAATTTAGTAATATTTGATTAAAATTTAATGTGAACATATCATATCATGCCATATATATTATTGCATCCATTAATCAGGTAACTATAGTAATGAAATGCCGGAAGGTTGGATGAAAAAAGAGCCAAAGTCTTGATATATGTTTGACATAATTCCATGAGTGATTAACCAAAAAAGAAAAAAAGTCAGTCATACAAAGCTTCATTAATATATATTGCTTTTACAATCATCTATGTATCATCAGATATTTTTAACCTTTGTTAAGCTTGATTTTTTAATTTACTTAAAGACACTAAATATTAATAACTATGAAAGATATACATTGTTCCATTGAATCACAAGTTGACAGAATGATTCATAGTTTATTCTAATTATTTTTGGATAACGATGTGTGTTAAAACATTATCTAAGTTATTTAATCAGTTTTTCATGGGGGAAATGGCACATATTTAACATGTGGCTGTGAAAAATACTAATTTAAATATCATATTTCTGTCATTTTAAACTTCCATGTCATTGACCATAGCCAGTAATCAGTATGATACATAATTTATGTCTAACATAGGATGTGTTTCATGTGCAAAAATTCTCCTTTTTCTATTAAACACTGAATTAATCACAGATTGTTTCTTTTCATACTGCCATTTAAACCAACTAACAAATAAAGGACCAATTAGTGTACAAACACCTATCTGCAAGATAGTTTAATTTTGACTCAACAGAGGAATGTTGCCTATAAAACACAATTATCCTCTAAGTTGTTCCCTTTTAAAAATCCTGTCAAGGTGCACTCCATTCATTCATTCATTCATCACATTTTTTTATTGAACAGTTCTCATGACAAGCATGGTGCTAGGTTATGGGATACAAAATAAAATGATATGGTCCCTGGTTCCTAGCAGCTCAGAATCTAGTAATGAGTAGGAGCTTACCAAATGCAAGCCGGGGTGGGTTCCAAAGTGGAGTCTGAACAAAGTACACGGACAATGAGAAGAGTGTCAGAGCCAGCCTGGGGTGTCTGGAAAGGACTCTCAGGGAGGCAGCTGCCTTGAACGGAGGCAGAGGTGTAAATAACAGTTTCCCAGACACACACATGGGGATGGGAATGTGGACTAAAGGTGAGTCTAGAGAGCATGACAGCAGGTGCAAAGGCTCAGAGACATGCAAAAGCATTTTCCAGGAAGAAGAAGAATTCACAAACCTGCCTTTACCTTGTCCAGTTCAGTTCAGTTCAGTTGCTCAGTTGTTTCTGACTCTTTGCAACCCCATGAATCACAGCACGCCAGGTCTCCCTGTCCATCACCAACTCCCGGAGTTTACCCAAACTCATGTCCATTGAGTCGGTGATGCCATCCAGCCACCTCATCCTCTGTCGTCCCCTTCTCCTCCTGCCCTCAATCCCTCCCAGCATCAGAGTCTTTTCCAATGAGGCAACTCTTCGCATGAGGTGGCCAAAGTATTGGAGTTTCACCTTCAGCATCAGTCCTTCCAATGAACACCCAGGACTGATCTCCTTCAGAATGGACTAGTTGGATCTCCTTGCAGTCCAAGGGACTCTCAAGAGTCTTCTCCAACACCACAGTTCAAAAGCATCAATTCTTTGGTGCTCAACTTTCTTTATAGCCCAACTCTCACATCCATACATGACCACTGGAAAAACCACAGCCTTTACTAGACAGACTTTTGTTGGCAAAGTAATGTCTGCTTTTCAATATGCTATCTAGTTTGGTCACAACTTTCCTTCCAAGGAGTAAGCATCTTTTAATTTCATGGCTGCAATCACCATCTGCAGTGATTTTGGAGCCCAGAAAAATAAAGTCTGACACTGTTTCCACTGTTTCCCCATCTATTTCCCATGAAGTGATGGGACCAGATGCCATGATCTTAGTTTTCTGAATGTTGAGCTTTAAGCCAACTTTTTCACTCTCCTCTTTCACTTTCATCAAGAGGCTCTTCAGTTCCTCTTCACTTTCTGCCTTAAGGGTGGTGTCATCTGCATATCTGAGGTTACTGATATTTCTCCAGGCAATCTTGATTCCAGCTTGTGCTTCTTCCAGCCCAGCATTTCTCATGATGTACTCTGCATATAAGTTAAATAAGCAGGGTGACAATATACAGCCTTGACGTACTCCTTTTCCTATTTGGAACTAGTCTGTTGTTTCATGTCCAGTTCTAATTGTTGCTTCCTGACCTGCATATACCTTGTTAATATGTACTAAAAAGACAGAGATGCCAAGACTGCTTCAGGGCGCTTGCATGCCAAACTATGACTTCATCCCAAGCTTTATGGTGAGGCTGCTGCTATTTGACCTACCTTGGACAGGCATGGTTTTATAACTGTGGACCTAAACAGGAAGACTGGAGAAGGAAATGGCTACCCACTCCAGTATTCTTGCCTAGAAAATTCCATGGACAGAGGAGCCTGGTGGGCTACAGTGTTCTCTGGGGTTGCCAACAGTCAGACACAAATGAGTACACACACAGGAATATGTGACAACAGGCAGAGGTCACACTCATGCAACTTAAACTGTAACAGATGTGAGGACCTTTCTCTAAAGAATTGTGACCCATACAATTCTTTAACTAGAAATTAGAAACTAACCAAAAAAGTTTAAGTTAAATTTTTCCCTTAAATATTCAAAAAGAGTAATTGTAGATGGAATCAGGGAGCCTAGGACTATGATATTTGTTATAGCTGAATTCAACCTTTTAGTAGGAAAAATGCACTATAAGAAAATAGATGTTAACAAGGGCTTAAGAAAACAGTAATTGGAATGTTAGGTGTTGGAAATGGAATCATTTCTAGGATAAGACTGATTCGGGACGAGGAGTAATAGAGATAGAAAAAAGGAACACGATACCCGGAAGGAAAGATCAAACCTGTCTGTCTTATGTATCCGAAATGCTTGACCCTGTCTTTGGGAGTGGGAAGTTGCTCCCAGTTGGAATGAATACTGCTCATGGATGAATGAGTCTGGTCCATGGTGAGGTCAACATCATTTTCAGTGACTTGTTGCAGCATTCATGATTAATGTTGATTTATTACTCGATCATTGTGTTATGTAAATAGGCGGCAGTTTTTGTGTGTGTGTCCTGGTGTGATGCTGGTTTAATTGAGTTTGGGGATGGGGGGAGGGGGTGGAAGGTTCCAGGGTTAGGGTTAATACTGTTAGCTTCTTCCTCAGTAGCAAACTCTTCTCAGGATGGATAAAACAGCCAAACTGTTATTGGAATTCCACATGGAAAGGAGGGGTTTTATTATTACAGCGGTGTTATGACTGTAACAGAGGAGGATCTATAAACTAAAGAAAGTTAGTTATAAAGGTTACCATGAATCAAAAACTACAACAAAGCATATGTGAATTTGCTGACTCCTTAACCAAGCTCAGTTTTTATTATTTTACTGAATGGTGAGATTATTTAGTTTAACAGAGATACACAGACACAGACCCCCATACTAGGACACTTCAAATCAGAAGCAAACATAAACATTTTCCAAAATGATTGATGTTTATGTCAAATAAAAATGAGAAACCCCATATTTATTATAAGACTTCTATAGTGAAAATGAAATCGTTTCATAAGAAGAAAAATTTACTTAAATACAAACTGAAGCAGTATTCTATTTAAGTATATAGTTCATTACTTAGAAGGTCCTACTGGGGATTTGAAACTCAAAGTGGAAACAACTTTCATATCCCTGAAGAAAACACTCATCTCTAGGATTTGCTTGGTACTAAGAACCACAAGTGATGAGAAAAAGCATCTCTACCCTAGGATTTTAAGATTCTGAATCGATACCTGAGTTTCTAATGACTGAGGAATCTTTACTACCGATCTCCCTTGCCCCTGTGGAGCTACTGATACGGAGTGTGGGAGGTGAGTAGGACAAAGCCTCTTCAATTGTGATCAGATAGCTGTTCACAGAAAGGTCTTCCCAGAGTTTGCTGTATAGAAAGCACAACCCACACATCATCATTATTCATTCTTCCAGCTTAAGAGGCTTGTTTTTCACAGATGTGCCCTTCCTGTTTGGCATTTGTAACTGTGGACTGTTGTTCAGATGAAGAAAATGCGTCATCTAAATATAAACTGAGATTTGGAGCTGATTCATGAACACCTTTTGTTGAGTGAAACATAGAAAGGAGTATCGTTGCTCAGAGTGAGGTATGCAGCCTGGCAAAATTTTACTACAGTGTGCCACACCAGGCATAAAAGAGGACAATCGGTGGAATCAAGGGAGCCTTTCTCTCAGGAAGAGTAAAATATGAGGGATAAGAAACATCCTGGAGAAGATTAATAAACAATACACTGTAGCTTCCATTTTCTTGTGTACACACTCGATATTTCTCTTGAAGCTTTTCCCATAGAGAGAGGTGC
This sequence comes from Bos indicus x Bos taurus, assembly GCF_003369695.1. Lineage (NCBI taxonomy): Eukaryota > Metazoa > Chordata > Mammalia > Artiodactyla > Bovidae > Bos > Bos indicus x Bos taurus. Next base: position 19,148,146 of record NC_040103.1, on the reverse strand, counting down.
ATTATTTTTAAGGCAATTCTCGGATTTATTCTTTGAAGCAAATTAAACTTCCTCCTACGCTTTGATTCAGACATTTGTTTTAGGGCATGTTGTATCTACTGAGGCAGTAGAAGGAGGGAGTTACTGACTCAGTCAAAATGATAGAAGAGAATCTTGTAATTCCAGGGACCTATAGTTAGCTAGGCAGTGTGTGCAGTAAATGTTTGTGGATTTCATCTCTTGCCACTTCCACAGCACTTCAAACTTCCTATGTCAGATGGTTAAAATAAAATAGGACTCCAGGAAATTTGGTCTGGAAAGTCAGAGTGCAAAAGCTTGTGACTACTAGAAATCATGAAGATGGTAACACCACCACAAGGAATACAATTTTTTTTATCAGGCTGAACATTTGCTCAAAGTTGGCCTATTAGCTACCATCAGACAAAGTGGGATCACTCTAATAAAGAATACATATTTGGGGACTTCCCTGGTGGTCCAGCAGCTAAGACTCCAAGTGCCCGGCACACGGGGCCTGGGTTCGATCCCTGGCCAGGGAACTTGATTTGACATGGTACAGCTAGAGTTCACATGCTATGAAAGAAAAGCCCTGGCACAGCCAAACACAAAACCAAGTAAAACAATTATTTTAAATTTAAAAAAAGATCACATATTTTCTCTCTGATGATGTCTTTTACTGTTTCCACAGTGAAATATTATCATCTAATTTCACATTTGCATTTCACCAACAGGGAGGAGGCAAACACTGCCACCTCATTTTCTAACCAATGTTTTATAGACATGGTATAGTTTGGTCAGAGTTCTGGGTATGATTTCCAGCTACTTCTCAACTCTGTCCTTGGATACCTCACATCTTTGAACCTCAGTTTCCTCAATTAAAAAAAAAAAGACTAATATACATGGAATGAGATAATGATTATAAAAGTACTTTTAAAACTGTAAAGCCCTATGAAAATGTACAGTACAGTAAGTTTTAAAAGGGTAGCTCAAAGCCAAAGGCAGGGAACAAATTTCAGTTAGGTAAAATTTACTTTGTTGAATAGAACTTAATCCTATCTCCCTTCAATAGAATCTTCTGAATGCTAAATTCCTAGATAAAATTAATTACTGGTTAGTGTCTAAAAAATCTACCTCAAAATGTAATGGTTATCCATGTCAAAATGCAAGTATATCTGAGCTGGCTACTAGTCACTTACCCCTTAGTATAACTGAGAAGAGATTAAGAAGTTCATTTTAAAGTGGGAAAATGAAGTATGTGAGCACTGCCTGTCTGAAGAAGGTTGAGCACTGCTAACAGGAGGCTGAGGTATTAGAAAACTTGTCCACATTCACTTAAACTGTAATTCTGAAGTCTTTGAAACCACAAGATTTAAAAAAATAATTCATTTAGTTAAAAAAAAAAAAACCTACCCCAGGACTTCCCTGGTGGTCCAGTGACTAAAACTCTTGATTTCCCAGTGCAGGGGGCCTGGGTTCAACCCCTGGTTGGGGAACTAGATCCCACATGCTGGAGCTAAGACCCAGCACAGCCAAATAAAAAAATAAAGTAAAATTAAAATAAAATCCTGCCCTGAAGGACTGTGAAACCATTTAGATTCCTTATTTTTCCCACTCAGTGTAATTGAATGTTCATATGCTTTGCTGAAGAATATTAATGGGTTTGATTTTGGGGTGGTTTTCCCTAGGCCCTACTGGGGATGTTATGTAGCATATAATATACAAATAAAATCTGAAAAAGTTTAAATTCTGAAAAACACCTGTTCCTGGTGATTTCACTGAACCTATACAAATATTTTGCACCACCCAGCTTACTTTTCACATTATTCTAACCCAGCTGAGTCCTTTTACGAGCTTGCCTATTAGTAAGAGAAATAAGCCAAACTGCACATAAATTAATAGCCCAAGAAGAAATCTAAAGAATACGATTAGCTTCTGAATTGCCCTACACTCACCACTTGTACCTATTTGTTCTTCTGGCCTTTTCATTAGACACTCTCAGCTTTCTGTATTCTCTACTGCCTGTGTGTTCTAATCGACAGTACTTTTACCTTCTTAACTTTGGTTAATCTCTGGATTCTGTTTATTTCTGTCACAGAATCATGCCTAGCATGACTGTGCCTGCCTGGATCGACAGCTTCATAATGACAGTGCCATTAGAGGGCTCATGGGCTTCTAGTCCTGATGCAGTGGATAATAAGTGGGCCTTACGGGGAGCTGCCTGGCCCTGCAATTCGTTCCCTAACATCACCAATCAGCAGGTATGGTCACTGAAGTAGTACTTAGTGGTCTAAAGGCTTTGCTTCTCAAAGTGTGATCCCTGGCCACAGTGAGCTTCTCCTTGGAGTCTGTGAGAAATGCAGAATTTCAGACCCCAACCCAGACCTATTGAACCAGAATCTGTATTTCAGTAAGATCCCAAGCTATGTTCATTCACATTAACTCTGTGGAGCTCTGCTCTAGGCCCACGTCCCCACCAGGCCTAGCAAGACTGCAGGCTGCTCCCTGTGAAAGTTAATTTCTACTGAGAAGGTTACAAATATTTGGAACTGGAAGCTTAAAGTAAAATAAATTTCTGCATTAAATTTTACAGGAATTTCTCTCTCATTGCCTTTGTCTCAGCTTCATCAGGCAAATAAAACCTTTAAGAAAATTAACTTCTTCTTCTAAGAGTCCTTAGTTTTTCAATATAAACTACTCTTTTGCTCATTTTTGAACAGGACTCTATTTCTCATGACATTACACACACTTGTAGTACTTGATGAAGATCAGTAACTAGTTTTTGCCTTTTAATAATCAGGTCCCTAAAACTTTCCTGTATATAAAACATTTTACCTGTTCTTAAGAAAGATTGAAGAAGGTATATATACATCCCTCCCTTTCCTCTGCTTTTTAGTTATAGTTTGCCTAGAAGTAATTATAAAAATTATTTTAAAATAATAGTTTATTTTATAAAATTGACTGTGCCTGATTTACAAAGCACATTAATTAAAAACAATCAATACAGGGCTTCCCTGGTGGCTCAGTGGTAAAGAATCTGCCTGCTAATGCAGGAGACACTGGTTTGATGATCCCTGATCTGGGAATTTCCCACATGCCCCAGAGCAACTAAGTCCATGCACCACAACTATTGAGACTGTGCTCTAGAGCTTGGGAGCCGCAACTACTGAAGCCCGCGCAACCTTAGAGCCTGAGCTCCACAACAAGAGAAGCCACTGCAATGAGAAGCCTGAGCACTGCAACTAGAGAAAAAAGCCCTTGAAGAAATGAAGACCCAGCGCAGCCAAAAATAAATAAATAAAAATTTAAAAAAATCAATATAGGGACTTCCCTGGTGGTCCAGTAGCTAATGTTCCATGCTCCCAATGCGAGGAGGGGGCTCAGGTTCAATCCTTAGTCATGAAACTGGATCCCACATGCCACAGATGAAGATCGTGGGTGCCCCAACTAAGACTTGGTGCAGTCAAATAAATATTTAAAGTAATAATAAGACATTTTATCACAACCATTCGTTTTTAAATCCCTAAATATATTTTTTTCTCAGCATTTACTATGGACCCTTTTGCTAAATCACAGGTTGCTGCCTAGATGGCATATTTTGTAAGCAAGTCATCAAGTCCCAATTCATCAACTGTTCATTTTAATTTGTGGATACAGTCTTGGGTCGGTGATGTGGAAGCATAGCGGTACAAAAGCTCCAGGGCCTTCCCTCGTGGAACTGAGTGTGCAGCATGCCCTGAAATGACGGTATCATGAAGAGAATATAAGAATTGCGTAAAAGCGTAAGCAGACCACCAGGAGACTTTGGAGAAGGTTTGAGTATGGGGGTGAGCACAGAGAAAGCCTTTACTAAATATGAACTTTTACCACACAAACTCTTGCTTTAAAAAAAAAAGAAATGCAATTAGATGCTGAACAGAACAATTTTATAGTCATTTTACTCTCTGAAATAACTGTAAAAACAAGAGTAAAGAAATGTGACTGACAAAGAATGATTAGGAACCCAGTTTCCCATCTGGTTGAAATGTGACTGACAAAGAATGATTAGGAACCCAGTTTCCCGTCCGGTTATAGGACACGTTTGCGTGTCCTCCTCCTCCGCTTCCCTGTACACACCTCCTTCTCTCTGACTAGTTGAGATGGTACTCGCCTTTCCTGCACCCATGTGTCTCTGCCCGAGCAGAGTGTGACTAGCAATTTAGCACAGCTCACCTGATCTGGTTATTTCACTTTCCCATGACTTTTTTTCCCCTTCAGTATTTCCTCTTTTGGGACTTCCCGGTGGTCCAGTGGCTAAGATTCCACACTCCCACTGCAGAGGGCCTGGATTTGATCCCTGGTCAGGGAACTATTCATAGATCCCACATACTGCAACCAAAAGGTTGGGAGTGCCTTGGCCAAGACAGTGCAGCCAAACAAATGATGAATATTTTTTAAATTTCCTCTCTTCTTTGAGGGAAAGTTTTAGTTTTTTGCTTCATGTCAGTACATCTAATAAAGCTAGAATTGTGGAAGGAGATAAAATTTAAGCCCAGAAGATTAGCTGCTTATAATGTAGCAGCTTTAATAAAAGACGTAGCATAGAAGAAATTTTATGGAGTATTAATCTAATTCACTGATTCACTTATTCTCTGATTGCAGTTAATCCTCCTATCACTGTGATTTACCTATTTTTACAGATCATTGGAAGTTTCATTGTTGGTATACTTATCTTATTGAAATTTTTATTCAATTTATTTAAACCAAAAAATAAGTTCACCCATTTCTCCTACCCCATCCCTAACCTTCCCCATGCCTTCCCCTCGTCTCATGCAACCACCAATCTGTTCTATCACATAGCTTGCTTTTTGTTTGTTTTTTAGGTTTCCACATATAAGAGAGATCATAATAGTGTTTATCTTTCACTGTCTGACTTATTTCACTTACTCTTATTTTTTATTATTTGGCTGAACCACATGGTTTGCAGAATCTCAGTTTTCTGACCAGGGATTGAACCCAGACCATGGTAGTGAAAGCCCTGAATCCTAATCCCTAGGCCACCGGGGAACTCCCTTACACTTGTTTTTAAATAATTTTTCCACTTACTTTTTTATAATGAAAAGATAATAAATCCAACAACCTCTTTTAACCCTCTGGCCAAAGCATTCTCCTCAAATCCAATGCCCATGTAGCTGCTATTTTTTCTGTTTTTGTCTTCTATTCTGTGCCTATACCCTCCAAGAGGAGAGAGAAAAGAACTGTTAAGTAGTTCCTTTATTTCCATGACACCAAATATCCCAACAGCTGGCCAGCCCAGCGGCTTTCCTGACTAGCTTGAGCAGTTGGGACCCATGAGGACACAGCCTTCTACCACCGGGGGACTTCCTCCTGGCCTCTCCGCTGCATTTGGAAGGCAGAGGCTCCTTGTAGCATAGTGCCAGTGCTGGTCTTCAAAGATGGGGCTTTTGACTTTCAAGAGGGAAGATGAAAAGAAAGGAAGTGCAGGCGTGGGAGGACTCTGAAGACCCACAGGACAAGGCCAAAGGCCATCGACCTATGACAACTTCAAATGGGGCAATTATGAAAATAAGATTTTTCAGTCTTTCACAGTTGCTAAAGACCTATGATACGTGTTACATTTATCATATAAAGCAACACAATAGCTTTACTCGCCAGAATAGTAACTCACCTTTGTCCCTCCAGCATGAATCAAGGAGTTAGGAAGCCTGACTTCGTGCTTAATATGTGCCATTGCCTGGTTAACATTAACTTCCTTGTCCACTCCTCTTGTTTCTATCTTTTATTATATATAAGTGATGACTCCTGAGGATATACTTAGATGGCTTTTTTAACCTTCAGTCAAAGTATGCTCTTCAAACCCAATGCAATACACTATGCTTGTCAGTGAAGTATGAAAATCAAGTAATAGAAGGGAAGCAGAACACTTCACCAGTGAGGCTCAGTGACGATGCTTCATTTATCATGGAATTCTTGAATGACTGGTATTCATACAAGCATCTTGGTTTTACCAGTCACAGAAAAATAGACCCATTAAAATATTTGTTGAGGCTAATTCTAAAATGCAGTTGTTTATATGAAGCAAGGAAATACATGTACAAAACTGTAAAGTAAAATACCTAAATCACTCCATTTTTAAACACTTCAAATGAAAACAGATTTGGGAATGTAAAATGTGTATTTCCACAAATCATGAGAAATCCAAAGTGTAAATTGTGTAACTAGAAATTAGGGGTTCAAAATAAAACAGATCCTCACCAAAAACTCAACCTATTTATTTTTGGCTGTGCAGTATAATTACATATTTATACACTTCAGAATCTCGCCTAACAATTGAACATTCAGAGCGGAAGCACAGAAACCAAACTGGAGCTAATACAGAGTTCCTTTCTCCTTGTAGAAAAGCTTGCCCGGTCAGGCAGTGTGGGAAACTTTACAAGGCTCACACTCTCTTCTTATTCTAAGGAGAAGTAAATGGCTTGAGTGCCCTTGGGCATTCTTTGGGAGGAGTGTGGTCACAGACTTTCAAAAAGTGGGCTTTTTCACCATGAACTTTTCTGTTAATCCTCTTCCAGTCTGTAAATACATGACTTCCCCTGTTTCCTCAGAATAAATGCTGAGCTAAAAAGCTGTTTAAGGAGAGGTGCTTCAGTCATATAAAGAAAAACAAAACAGAACAACAACCAACCAAAAAGTTATGTAAGGCCCTCAGTAAACATAGTGAGGTTGTGGGGCTCCTAGACAAGTCACTAAACCTTTCTGCATCTCAGTTTCTCCAACCATGAAATGGAGATAATAACACATGTCCTTCTACCTCACAAATAATTCTCTCATAGGATACTATTTGCCTGAGGGACCAAGAGATCTCCTAGGAAAGAAAGGAGGGCCCTTCCAAAATGAATGCTTGTGTGTTCACTCATTGCACAAACCCCTCTTGTATTGAGGGCCTTCTATATGGCAGGTGCCTGGACAGTTCTGGGGACATAACAGTGGGATGATACCCTAGACTCTAGCTGAGCAAAGTGGAGATGAGCCAGAATGTCCTTTGGCCTGGCCTGATGAACCTGTGTCTGATTCCTTGGGGAAGGGGCCATGATTCAAAAGTAACTATGATTGTCTGAAAAGTATCCCAATGGCCAGTGGGATATTATAGGATTCATGTGACAGAGTATGACTTCCAAGTTCAGGGGCATTAGTGTTCCACCCATGGCAGAGATATCAGCTCTCAACAGGGCTTTTGGGGCTTTCTGGATCCTCACCTATGGCCATAGGAGCTGGAGCAAGAGAGGAGGTGTTTTAGTTTGGGTTGCTCCCACAAACACCGTAGACTAAGTGACTTAAACAACAGACATGTATCTCTTACAGTTCTGGAAACTGAAAGCCTAAGATCAAGGTGTAAGCAGATTTGGTTCCTGACACTGACCCGTTTCCTGGCTCGCAGACCACTTCCTCACTGAGTTCTCACTTGTGGAGGTGGCAGAGGGAGAGAACTGGTCTCTCTTCCTCTTCTTCTAAGGGTACCACTCCCATCATGGGGGTCTGACCCTCAAGGCATCACCTAAAATTAAGGCATCACCTTAATTACCTCCTAAAGGCCTCATCTCCAAATACCATCACATTGGTGATTAGAGCTTCAACATATGGCTTTGGGGAGGACTTTAGTCCATAGCAGGAGGGAAACTGTATGTGACCCTCAGAGCTAAGAGCTTGTGAGAGCCTCTTGGGAACTCCCAGAAATCACGGTGGGTGAACTTTCTGGCAAAGGCTAGTGGTACCAAGATAATGGATGAGCTCAAAACTGGAGAAATACTACTTCTGCTGTTATGGTGACTAACGAGTATTACTACTGTTAGTACCTCTGATACTACTGCTACCTCTATTACTAGTGCTACTACAATTATTACTGTTATTTTTTTTCTCTTTAGGCACAGGGACGGAGAAGGTAATGGCACCCCACTCCAGTACTCTTGCCTGGAAAATCCCATGGGCGGAGGAGCCTGGTGGGCTGAAGTCCATGGGGTCGCAAAGAGTCGGACACAACTGAGCAACTTCACTTTCACTTTTCACTTTCATGCATTGGAGAAGGATATGGCAACCCACTCCAGTGTTCTTGCCTGGAGAATCCCAGGAATGGCAGAGCCTGGTGGGCTGCCGTCTGTGGGGCTGCACAGAGTCGGACACGACTGAGGCAAATTAGCAGCAGCAGCAGGCACAGGGAAATTCATTCTCTATAGCAGAGAACCACCACTGTGAAAAATAAGAGAGCCAAAAATCAAACTAATGTATAAGAAATTGACTTCTAGAATTCTATCAGACACACCATTGGAAATGATACATCAAACGCAGTACTTTCATGGTTGATATTCTTAATTATGATCTTTAAAAAAAAATAACAAACTATTACTCTTAAAAGAGACAAAATTAATCTTTGATTTTTCCTATTTATCCTTTTTTGGTATATTTACCACAACATACATTTTTATCTATGTAAAGAACATTGTTTCAGTCTATTTTTTGGTTTGAGTGTAAATGGCTCTCTATAAAATCTGGAGGGTATCACTGATATGATTTGGCCATGAAATTCTCTTGGTGGGTGTGGTTTGAGGAGTAATTAGAACTCATGCCTCTGTAGAGGAAAGTAGAGATATGCTGTTTATAGGTGAAGTTGTATGAGACACAATGATAACCATCCAGAAGTGCGTAAATTTATGATAACAAGCTGTGCTTGGAATTCAAACATTTTTAAGTAGGGAAAATCGGTATTTATTATCCAGATACCAGATACCAAATCACAGTGATTCCCTCAAAACTGCCTGTTCAATTTTTTTTTTTTTTGGCTGTGCTGGGTCTTAGGTGCAGCATGTGAGATCTAGTTCCCTGACTAGGGATTGAACCCAGGTCCCTTGCATTCAAAGTGCAGTCTTAGCCACTGGACCACCAGGGAAGTGCTGCCTCTTAAATCTGTAGTGATTAGAGTTTCCGCAAACCCATATTTTGTAAAATCACTGTAGTTGGGTTACATGCAGCCAGATGTACCTCTAATTGATATTGTCTGCACCAAGGCATGACCATATTCCTGTAGTGCTGTTAAGGCTTTTATCATACCATACTGGAACCAGGGATTTTACTGCTTATCTCTTCTACTGGACAGGGAACTCCTTGAATCCAAAGATTATCACTACTTCATCTCTGGCAACCTAGCACCTCCTGGCAAAAAGCTGGAGTTATAAAAACATTGGGTGAATGAATGTTCATTTACATGTTCTATTATCACATATATTCTATTGTATCTCACTGCAATTAAAGTGTTCTGAATGAGTGATATTTAAGAGATAAAATAGATGTGGTATAAATCCTCAGAAAATTTAAGAAAATCAAAATCATATCAAGCATCTTTTCTGACCACAATGCTATAAGATTGGAAATGAATTTCAGGGAAAAAAAACTGTAAAAAAAATAAACAAAAACATGTGAAGGCTAAATAATACTGAAATCAAAGAGGAAATTAAAAAATACCTAGAGACAAATGACAATGAAAACATGATTATACAAAACCTATGGGATGTAGCAAAAGCAGTTCTAACACAGAAGTTTATAGCAATACAATCCTCCCTCAAGAAACAAGAAAAATCTCAAACAACCTCTGTTTATACCTAAAGTAACTAGAGAAAGAAGAACAAACAAAACCCACAGAGACCCAGAATAGTCAAAGCAACCTTGAGAAAAAAAACAGTGGAGCTGGAAGAATCAGGCTCCCTGATTTCATACTATTCTACAAAGCTATAGTCATCAAAACAGTATGGTACTGGCACAAAAGCAGAAATACAGATCAACAGAATAAGACAGAGATAAACCCAGGTACATATAGTCTCCTAATCTATGGCAAAGGAGGCAAGTATATACAATGGAGAAAAGATAGTCTCTTCAACAAGCAATGCTTGAAAAACTGGACTGCTGCTGCTAAGTCGCTTCAGTCGTGTCCGACTCTGTGCGATCCCACAGATGGCAGCCCACCAGGCTCCCCCGTCCCTGGGATCCTCCAGGCAAGAACACTGCAGTAGGTTGCCATTTCCTTCTCCAATGCATTAAAGTGAAAAGTGAAAGTGAAGTCGCTCAGTCCTGTCCGACTCTTCGCGACCCCATGGACTGCAGCCTACCACGTTCCTCCATCCATGGGATTTTCCAGGCAAGAGTACTGGAGTGGGGTGCCATTGCCTTTTCCAACAGCTACATGTAAAATATTGAACGCACCCTAACACCATACACAAAAATAAACTCAAAATGGATTAAAAAGCTAAATGTAAGGCCTAACACTATAAAATTCTTAGAGGAAAATATAGGCAGAGTACTCTCTGACATAAATAGCAGCAAGATCTTATTTAATCCTTTTCCTAGAATAATTAAAGTAAAAACAAAAGTAAACAAATGGGACCTAATTATATTTTAAAACTTTGCACAGCAAAAGAAACCATCAATGAAACAGTCCTAACAATAAGAGAAAATATTTTCAAATGAAGGAACTGACAATGGATTAATCTCTAAAATATGCAAACAGCTTATGCACCTCAATGTCAAAAAACAAAAAACAAAAGCTCAATTGAAAAAATGGGCTGAAGATCTAAACAGACATTTCTCCAAGGAAGATATACAGATGACTAAAAAGCACATGAAAAGATGCCCAACATCACTAATTATCAGACAAATGCAAATAAAAACTACAGTGAGGTACCACTCCAAGCCAGTCAGAATGGCCATCATCAAAATGTCTATAAACAACAAATGCTGGAGATGGTGTGGAGAAAAAGGAATCCTTCTACACTGTTGGTAGAAATGTAAACTGGTATTGTTACTATGGAGACAGTATGGAAGTTCCTTAAAAAAACTAAAAATAGAGCTATCATATGATCAAGCAATCCCATTCCTCCATGTATCCAGTTCAGTTCAGTTCAGTCCCTCAGTCGTGTGTGACTCTTTGCGACTTCAAGAATCACAGCACGCCAGGCCTCCCTGTTCATCACCAGTTCCCGGAGTTCACCCAAACTCATGTCCATCCAGTCGGTGATGCCATCCAGCCATCTCATCCTCTGTCGTCCCCTTCTCCTCCTGCCCCCAATCCCTCCCAGCATCAGAGTCTTTTCCAATGAGTCAACTCTTTGCATGAGGTGGCCAAAGTATTGGAGTTTCAGCTTTAGCATCAGTCCTTCCAATGAACACTCAGGACTGATCTCCTTTAGAATGGACTAGTTGGATCTCCTTGCAGTCCAAGGGACTCTAAAGAGTCTTCTCCAACGCCACAGTTCAAAAGCATCAATTCTTCGGCACTCAGCCTTCTTCACAGTCCAATTCTCACATCCATACCTGACTACTGGAAAAATGATAGCCTTGACTAGATGGACCTTTGTTGGAAAAGCAGTATCTCTGCTTTTCCATATGCTATCTAGGTTGGTCATAACTTTCCTTCCAAGGAGTAAGCGTCTTTTCATTTCATGGCTGCAATCACCATCTGCAGTGATTTTGGAGCCCCAAAAAACAAAGTCTGACACTGTTTCCACTGTTTCCCCATCTATTTGCCATGAAATGATGGGACCAGATGCCATGATCTTCATTTTCTGAATGTTGAGCTTTAAGCCAACTTTTTAACTCTTCTCTTTCACTTTCAGCAAAAGGCTCTTCAGTTCCTCTTCACTTTCTGCCATAAGGGTGGTGTCATCTGCATATCTGAGGTGATTGATATTTCTCCCGGCAATCTTGATTCCAGCTTGTGCTTCTTCCAACCCAGCATTTCTCATGATGTACTCTGCATATAAATAAGCAGGATGACAATATACAGCCTTGACGTACTCCTTTTTCTATTTGGAACCAGTCTGTTGTTCCGTGTCCAGTTCTAATTGTTGCTTCCTGACCTGCATACAGGTTTCTTAAGAGGCAGGTCAGGTGCTCTGGTATTCCCATCTCTTTCAGAATTTTCCACAGTTTGTGGTGATCCACACAGTCAAAGGCTTTGGTATAGTCAATAAAGCAGAAATAGATATTTTTCTGGAACTCTCTGAGAACCATAATTTTAAAAGATACATGCACCCCAATGTTCATTGTAGCACTATTTACAATAGCCAGGACATGGAAGCTACCTAAGAACCTAAATGTTGATCTATAGAAGAATGGATAAAGAAGATATGGTACATATATACAATGGGATATTATTCAGCCACAAAAAAGAACAAAATATGCCACTTGTAGCAACATGAATGGACCTAGAGCTTGCCATACTGAGTGAAGTAAGACAGAAAAAGACATATATGATATCACTTATATATGGAATCTAAAAAAAAGCTATAGATGAATTTATCCTCAAAACAGAAATAGAGGTACAGATGTAGAAAATAAATGTATAACCATATGTATACATATGTAAAATAAATGTATAACCATCAGGGAGTAAAGGTGGGGGAGGGATAAATTGGAAGCCTGGGGTTGACATATACATATATAAGATAGATACCTAATAAGGACCTACTATATAGCACAGGAAACTCTAATCAGTACTCCACTAATATAATGGCCTGTATGGGAAAAGAATGTAAAATGGGAGGATATATGAATTTGTATAACAGATTCACTTTGCTGTACACCTGAAAGTAACACAACATTATAAATCAAATAAACCTCAATAAAATTAAAAAAAAAAAAATAGATCTGGTGATTCACTGATGTGGAGAGAAAGAGAGAGAGATCAATTGATCTAGGATGACTCCCAAGTGTGTATATTAAACAATTATTAATGTATTGCATGGCAATCATCTAAATAAAATACACGAGGTGAGTAGTATTTTGGGGAAAAACAATGGAACTTATCATTCTCATTGACAGATAAGTGAGGATTAGAGAATTAAAGATCAAAAAACCAAAAAGCGATAGAGCTAGGATTCAAACCCAGGAAGCTGCACAATTGCCCTGACATCCATTATTAAAACATTTCTTAACCTTAGGCCTTGCCTTCCTGCCTGGGAGGAGCCATGCATTTCAGCCAATGCATCACTATCGGAAAGACTAAAATTCTGTCCTTTAACACTGTGAGCATTTGTGAGCACAATTAGAAGGTGCACTCAGGACACATCCAGGCACATCAGTATCATTAGTGTTAAGTCTTTTAACATATCATCAACTCTTTTCTCCAAAGAAAACATACTGAGAAATTATTCCTAAGTGTAAAAATAAAGAAAGCTGTATTTCCAGGCTGAAATATCCCGTGCATGTGTGTGTACACTTGTTGCTCAATTTTCATTTATACCATCAAATTTGCTTAACTAATTTTTTTTCTTTTTTTTTTTTTTCTTAACTAATTTTATGGGAGAGGATTTCCCATTACAGGCTAAGAAGTTCCTATGGAGCTCCTCAAACTAAAGGCAACCCAAAGAATTTTATCAGCAACATTCATCATTTTATTGTTTTTAATCTGTAAACTAAGAATGTTACTTAATTCTTAGTGAGCTTATACATTTAATATGCTCAGAACAGTGTCTGGCACATAGTAGGAAGTTTATAAATATTAGTTATTATAATCGACAATAGTATTTATTCCCACTCTCCACAGCTATTTTTTGAATCTACTCACAGGATTTTTAACTAAAAATCCTTCTGTGTTTAAAAATACCCTTTTCAGGAAAATAAAGGTTCAAAATAATCATTTTTAAAACTGACAATAGGGAAAGAAGTTTTAAAATTATTAACATTGAATTGAAAAAATGCTTTTCTCTCATCATGTTTAAGGTAAATTTTCTTTCATAAGAAATCAAAATTTCAGGCATAAGCCAACTGCATGCCATAATTGAATAAAATTCACTTCAAATTTATATGTAACAATGTACATTTCTTTAACAGGCTGGAACTCATATATTTGCTTAAACAATTGAAAACTTTATAAAATCTTGTATTTAAGATATTACTTTTTAATATCCTTGCATTAAAATGAACATGATGACTTTTTAATATTACTAGAAAGCACCCTATCCCCAGTTGTAAAGATATATTTCTTGTGTGATTTTATTATATGCTTAATAATAGTACCTGTGAGCTCAGATTTCTTTTGAATAAAATTGATTGGAAACAATATCTACCCTAAAGCATCTTTAATGTCATTATAGATGGGTAGGAGTAAATTAAGCGGTATTTAGGCACCAAAGTCTTTAATTTCATTGCATTCGAGTAGGAGTTAGACATTATGAGGTCCAATTAAAAAAGTCGCTAATGTTTTTACATCTGAGTAGGAGTAAATTAAACAAAATCACTCCTGAGCTGCTAATATCATTTTAATTGAATGTCATTCAGTTTCTAACTGCTCTTACAACACCACTGATAATGAGCTATTTCTAAAAGCATCTGAGACTCCAGGGCTGTGGCTGCTGAAAATAAAGTTACAGGTTAGGAGATGACAGGGTGAGCACTGGAATGTGGAAAAAGAAGCTAGCAACGTGATGAGCGAGGTGACATCCTGTGTGGTGACATGACCTTCAGGTATTAAAACTACTGGATCAAAGAACCTGAGAACCTGCTGGCTGCAAGTTGGGTTGTCATTCCTGGGGGACCAGCATTGGAAAACTACATCTTCCTTGATGATAAGATTTGTAGACTCTGAAAGCTAAAGCACTAATCCCATTTATTTAGCCACTATGAATTATTCATAGAGTTTGATTCAAAGGAGAATTTGAAGTTGAAACAATAGTCAAGAAAGACATTCCAAAAAAAATAGTAACTTTAAGGCAGTCAAAGAAATGCAAGCCTTAAATAAAGTTTCTTCTCTACTTGAGGTTATTATCTGAGACTATGAAAGACTTTAACAGTCAGAAGAGGGAAAAATTTTAAAGGAAATTCAGTTTGGTGAATAAGCCATTTAGCATTATTACTATTATTATCTACATTAAAGTTTATAATGTGTTGACTGGGGAATTAAAAGATTTATGAATGAAAAAAAAGATTAATGAAAACTGCTATTAATCTTTTATAAAATTTTAAAAGTATCAAAGAATTGTTACATACATTGTATTTTTACATACATTTATACACTTAAACATGCATTTATATATATGTGGCTCAGATCATGAACTCCTTATTGCCAAATTCAGACTGAAATTGAAGAAAGTAGGGAAAACCACTAGACCATTCAGGTATGATCTAAATCAAATCCCTTATGATTATACAGTGGAAGTGAGAAATAGATTTAAGGGCCTAGATCTGATAGATACAGTGCCTGATGAACTATGGAATGAGGTTCATGACATTGTACAGGAGACAGGGATCAAGACCATCCCCATGGAAAAGAAATGCAAAAAAGCAAAATGGCTGTCTGGGGAGGCCTTACAAATAGCTGTGAAAAGAAGAGAAGCAAAAAGCAAAGGGGAAAAGGAAAGATATAAGCATCTGAATGCAGAGTTCCAAAGAATAGCAAGGAGAGATAAGAAAGCCTTCCTCAGAGATCAATGCAAAGAAATAGAGGAAAACAATAGAATGGGAAAGACTAGAGATCTCTTCAAGAAAATTCGAGATACCAAGGGAACATTTCATGCAAAGATGGGCTCGATAAAGGACAGAAATGGTATGGACCTAACACAAGCAGAAGATACTAAGAGGTGGCAAGAATACACAGAAGAACTGTACAAAAAAGATCTTCACGACCCAGATAATCACGATGGTGTGATCACTCACCTAGAGCCAGACATCCTGGAATGTGAAGTCAAGTGGGCCTTAGAAAGCATCACTATGAACAAAGCTAGTGGAGGTGATGGAATTCCAGTTGAGCTATTCTAAATCCTGAAAGATGATGCTGTGAAAGTGCTGCACTCAATATGCCAGCAAATTTGGAAAACTCAGCAGTGGCCACAGGACTGGAAAAGCTCAGTTTTCATTCCAATCCCAAAGAAAGGCAATGCCAAAAAATGCTCAAACTACCGCACAACTGCACTCATCTCACATGCTAGTGAAGTAATGCTCAAAATTCTCCAAGCCAGACTTCAGCAATATGTGAACCATGAACTTCCTGATGTTCAAGCTGGTTTTAGAAAAGGCAGAGGAACCAGAGATCAAATTGCCAACATCTGCTGGATCATGGAAAAAGCAAGAGAGTTCCAGAAAAAGCAAGAGAGTTTCAGAAAAACATCTATTTCTCCTTTATTGACTACGCCAAAGCCTTTGACTGTGTGCATCACAATAAACTGTGGACAATTCTGAAAGAGATGGGAATACCAGACCATCTGACCTGCCTCTTGAGAAACCTATATGCAGGTCAGGAAGCAACAGTCAGAACTGGACACGGAACAACAGACTGGTTCCAAATAGGAAAAGGAATATGCCAAGGCTATATATTGTCACCCTGCTTATTTAACTTATATGCAGAGTACATCATGAGAAACACTGGGCTGGAAGAAGCACAAGCTGGAATCAAGATTGCCAGGAGAAATATCAATCACCTCAGATATGCAGATGACACCACCCTTACGGCAGAAAGTGAAGAGGAACTAAAAAGCCTCTTGATGAAAGTAAAAGAGGAGAGTGAAAAAGTTGGCTTAAAGCTCAACATTCAGAAAATGAAGATCATGGCATCTGGTCCCATCACTTCATGGGAAACAGATGGGGAAACAGTGGAAACAGTGTCAGACTTAATTTTTCTGGGCTCCAAAATCACTGTAGATCGTGACTGCAGCCATGAAATTAAAAGACGCTTACTCCTTGGCAGGAAAGTTATGACCAACCTAGATAGCATATTCAAAAGCAGAGACAAGATGAGGAATTCACACTCTTTCTCACTTCTCTACACTCCTCTTCCTAATATATAAAAGTTTTTTTTTTTTATTAATTAACTTATTTTAATTGGAGGCTGCACACCAATGGCTGATTCATGTCAATGCATGACAAAAACCACTACAATATTGTAAAGTAAAAGAGTTTTCTTAATCCATATTTGGTGTTTGATTTTTGTAACAATGTAAATAATACATGTAGTATAGTAATTTTGCATTCTCTTTTTAAGTACGATTTTACTATTTCTGGAATGAAATACGGCCTTTAAAATACATGCTTAGTTTTCTAAGCATCTCTTATTAGTTACTTTAATAATAATTATCCATTCTTACTCTCTTTCACAATAGCAAAATTAGCAGAGTTTTAAGCTGGTGATATTGCTGCTGATATTAGAAATAAACTCTGGATTTTCCAGCTTCCCTTACTGAGAGACCATATGCTTCATTCTGACCAGTAGGCTGTAAATGGACATGCTATGCAACGTTTGACTTTTGCTTAAGAAACAATTTGTATGTGTTCTTTGTCCCTTTTTGGAAACTCCCTCCATTCAATTACCTAAAACAAGAATGCCAATTTAAACTAGGAGGATGAGCCCCTACCAAGGGATACCAAGAGTGGAGGGCCATTGAGGATAAATATAGAGTAGCTTTTAATATTTCAAGATTTTTCAGTGTAAGGAAAATGTCTATCCTGTGTAATTCCTTCACTTTATTCTTTGCAATTTTTTACTACGAATTCATATAAAATTCAACATTTTAATGTTAAGTCCAGTGGGTTTTAGTATATTTACAAGGTATGAAGACTCTTCACTAATAAATTCTGGATCATTTCCATCATCCCCAAATGAAACCCCATGCCTACTAGCAGGCCTTCCCAACCTTCTCTCCCCGATGTCTGGAAAACTCTTAATTTCTTTCTGTCTCTATGGATTGACTGATTCTGCACATTTCATACCAATGGAACCATACAATATTTGCCCTTTTGTGCCTGGATTCTTTCATAGCAGTGTTTTCAAGATTCATCCATGTTGCATGTATCACTACTTTGTTTCTTTTTATGACTGAGTAGTATTCCATTATATGGATAAATGTGGTCTATGCAGCAGAAGAGATTTGTATTTATTCCCCTTTTTGCTATTATAAATAATTCAGCTATGAACATTGATATATGTGCTTATCTGTGAACATATGTTTCAATTCTCTCAAGTATATACCTAGGAGTGGAATTGCTGGCTTATTTGATAATTTTATGTTTAACTTTTTGAGAATCTTTCAAACTGCTTTTTACAGTAGCTGAACCATTTTATATTCTCATTGCAATGTTTGAGAATTCCACTAATGAATTTTTCATTTCAGGTAGTATAATTTTCAACTCTAGAATTTCTATTTGTTTCCTTTTAAATAATTTCTACCTCTTTATTAATATTCTCCATTATGTTAGGTATCATTCTTATTCTAAAGAACTATCTTTCCTAGAGTTCTTTAAACATGAGTCCCTTTAGCCTTTCACATATACTTAAAATAGCTGATTTAAAGTCTTTGTTTAGTACATCCAATGTTTGAGTTTTCTCAGAGATAATTTCTGATTGCTTTCTTTTTGTTGTTGTTTAGAGTCATATTTCTTTCTCTTTTAAAATATTTATGCATTTAATTTGGCTGCACCGGGTCTTTGTTGCAGCATGTGGGATCTAGTTCCCTGACCAGGGATGGAACCCTGCATTGGCAAAGCAGAGTCTTAGCCACTGTATTACCAGGGAAGTCCCCTAGGGCCATATTTCTTGTTTCTTTGAATGGCTTGTACATATATATATATATATATGTATATATATATGTATATATATATACACATACACATATATATAAATCTATCCTAAAGGAGATCAGTTCTGAGTGTTCATTGGAAGCACTGATGTTAAAGCTGAAACTCCAATACTTTGGCCACCAGATGCAAAGAACTGACCCATTTGAAAAGACCCTGATGTTGGGAAAGATTGAAGGCAGGAGTCAAAGGGGACGACGGAGGATGAGATGGTTGGATGGCATCACTGACTCAATGGACATGAGTTTGGGTAAACTCTGGGAGCTGGTGATAGACAGGGAGGCCTAGCATGCTGCAGTCCATGGGGTCGCAAAGAGTCAGACATGACTGAGTGACTGAACTGAACTGATATATATATATACACACACACATATGTTAATGAAAACTAGAAATTGAATAATTTCCAGAGTGGTAACTCTGGAAATCATCTTCTGCTTCCCTTTCAAGATCTTTTGCTGCTGCTTATAGTTGTTTGTTTTAAGCCAACT
The DNA here is from genome assembly GCF_003369695.1 of Bos indicus x Bos taurus. Classification (NCBI taxonomy): domain Eukaryota; kingdom Metazoa; phylum Chordata; class Mammalia; order Artiodactyla; family Bovidae; genus Bos; species Bos indicus x Bos taurus. The sequence goes on along the minus strand of NC_040103.1, from coordinate 19,129,058 downwards.
TTTTCACTCTCTACTTTCACTTTCATCAAGAGGCTTTTGAGTTCCTCTTCACTTTCTGCCATAAGGGTGGTGTCATCTGCATATCTGAGGTGATTGATATTTCTCCCGGCATCTGGATTCCAGCTTGTGTTTCTTCCAGTCTAGCATTTCTCATGATGCACTCTGCATATAAGTTAAATAAACAGGGCGACAATATACAGCCTTGACGTACTCCTTTTCCTATTTGGAACCAGTCTGTTGTTCCATGTCCACTTCTAACTGTTGCTTCCTGACCTGCACACAAATTTCTCAAGAGGCAGATCAGGTGGTCTGGTATTCCCATCTCTTTCAGAATTGTCCACAATTTATTGTGATCCACACAGTCAAAGGCTTTGACATAGTCAATAAAGCAGAAATAGATGTTTTTCTGGAACTCTCTTGCTTTTTCCATGATCCAGCAGATGTTGGCAATTTGATCTCTGGTTCCTCTGCCATTTCTAAAACCAGCTTGAACATCAGGAAGTTCACGGTTCACATATTGCTGAAGCCTGGCTTGGAGAATTTTGAGCATTACTTCACTAGCGTGTGAGATGAGTGCAATTCATGGGAAATAGATGGGGAAACAGTGGAAACAGTGTCAGACTTTATTTTTCTGGGTTCCAAAATCACTGCAGATGACGACTGCAGCCATGAAATTAAAAGATGCTTACTCCTTGGAAGGAAAGTTATGACCAACCTAGATAGCATATTCAAAAGCAGAGACATTACTTTGCCAACAAAGGTTCGTCTAGTCAAGGCTATGGTTTTTCCTGTGGTCATGTATGGATGTGAGAGTTGGACTGTGAAGAAGGCTGAGCGCTGAAGAATTGATGCTTTTGAACTGCGGTGTTGGAGAAGACTCTTGAGAGTTTCTTGGACTGCAAGGAGATCAGCCCTGGGATTTCTTTGGAAGGAATGATGCTAAAGCTGAAACTCCAGTACTTTGGCCACCTCATGCGAAGAGTTGACTCATTGGAAAAGACTCTGATGCTGGGAGGGATTGGGGGCAAGAGGAGAAGGGGACGACAGAGGATGAGATGGCTGGATGGCATCACTGACTCAATGGATGTGAGTCTCAGTGAACTCCAGGAGTTGGTGATGGACAGGGAGGCCTGGCGTGCTGCGATTCATGGGGTGGCAAAGAGTCGGACACGACTGAGCGACTGATCTGATCTGATCTGATCGTTGTTTGTTTAGTGACTTTACCAAACCAATTTTATAAAGTCTATATTCTTTGCCATGTGAAGTCCCTGTAATGTTTGTTCCATTAGATTGAAAGTGAAGTGAAAGTGTTAGTTGCTCAGTCGTGTCCAACTCTGCGATGTCCATGGACTGTAGCCCACCAGCCTCGTCTATGGAATTTTCCAGGCAAGAATACTGGAGTGGGTAGCCATTTCCTTCTCTGAGGGATCCTTCCTGACCCATGGATCGAACCAGGGTCTCTTGCATTGCAGGCAGATTCTTTACTGTCTGAGCCATCAGGGAAGCCCTCCATTAGATTAGCGATCGGTTAACAATTAGAGTTTTTCTTAAATGTTTGCTGCTACTGCTGCTAAGTCGCTTCAGTCATGTCTGACTCTGTGAGACCCCATAGAAAGCAGCCCACCAGGCTCCCCCGTCCCTGGGATTCTCCAGGCAAGAGCACTGGAGTGGGTTGCCACTGCCCTCTCTTAAATGCTTAGAATTGAAAATTCTCTCAGTCCTCACAAGGGCTCAGTGTATGTGTGTTATGGCATGCCTTCAGCATTCAGCCAGGTAATTTACAACTCTGCCTTAGCCTTTACTTCCTCTTTGTCTATAGGCTTGAGCTCAGCCAGAGATAAGAGCTTAGGGCCTTCTCTGGTCTTTTCCTGAGCATGTGGATAACCCTATTATTCTAGATTTATAGAATAGTCTACATTTATAGAATATTCTATATTTATAACCCTATTCTAGATTTCCAGAAGTATTCTGGAGCTTTTCAAAGGTCTTAAGAAAATCTCATTCCCAGGCCTTTACTCCTAAGATTGTTGGGCAATCTACTGTTTGTGCTGTTATTCATTGGCTCAGGTAGCAATAACTTAAACACTTGTCTATAAATGTTTTAGACAAATGCCCCCTGAGTAGCAGCTTTAGCACTGAGTTTCCAATCAGGCAAAATGAACCTAAGCCTTTTAAGTGAGTCTCCCAGGGAGCCACCAGACAGATCAGACCAAGGACAATTCTTCGTAAGTGAAGACTGTTTGCTGCTTCTGTTAATGGGAACATGGGCTATTATTTTCAAGGCTACTACTGAGTTAGGGAGTGGTGTGTGGATTTTGGGTGAGTTAAAACACCACAGGGTATTCTTTGGTGGTCCAGAGTTTAAAATACAGTGATTTCACCACCGTGGGCCCAGCTTCAATCCTTGGTCAGGGAACTAAGATCTTCCAAGCTGAGTGGCATAGACAAAAAAAATTTTTTTTTAACTTAAAAAATTATTATGCCACAAAGCTTACTGTGATTGCCAAGACACAGTTGTTTTTCTTGAAAATCAGAAGGTTCCCCCATGCCTCCTCCCAGTCAATTCCTCTCCTCCTTCCACCCAGAAGTAATTGCTGCTCTGACTTATAAAACCAGAAGTTAATTTTGCCTATTCTAAAAATTCACATAACTGGTATCATATCAGGTACATTTTAAAACTTAAGCATTTTATTTTAAGATTCACAAGCAGTTCTACAAAATAATAACAGTGATCTTGTTCTGATAAAACATGGTCCACTGGAGAAGGGAATGGAAAACCACTTCAGTATTCTTGCCTTGAGAACCCCATGAACAACATGATAAGGCAAAAAGATATGACACTGAAAGATGAACACTCCAGGTTGGTAGTTGCCTAATATGCTACTGGAGATAAGTGGAGAAATAGCTCCAGAAGAATGAAGAGAAGGAGCCAAAGTGAAAACAATGCCCGGCTGTGGATGTGACTGGAGATGGAAATAAAGTCTGGTGCTGTAAAAAACAATATTGCATAGGAACCTGGAATGTTAGGTCCATTAAACAAAGTAAATTGGAAGTGGCCAAACAGGAAATGGCATGAGTGAACATTGACATTTCAGGAATCAGTAAACTAAAATGGACCTGAATGGGAGAATTTCATTGAGATGACCATTATATCTACTACTATGGGCAAGAATCCCTTAGAAGAAATGGAGTAGACCTCATAGTCAACAAAAGAGTCCGAAATGCAGTACTTGGGTGCAATCTCAAAAACAACAGAATGATCTCTGTTCAATTCCCAAGGAAAATCATTCAATACCACAGTAATGCAAGCCTATGCCCCAACCACTAATGCCAAAGAAGCTAAAGTTGAATGGTTCTATGAAGACCTACAAGACCTTCTAGAACTAATACCAAAAAAAGATGTCCTTTTCATCATAGGAGACAGGAATGCAAAAGTAGGAAGTCAAGAGATACCAGGAGTAACAGGCAAGTTTGGCCTTGGAGTACAAAATGAAGCAGGGCAAAGGCTAGCAGAGTTTTGCCAAGAGAATGAACTGGTCATAGGAAACATCCTCTTCCAACAACACAAGAGATGACTCTACACATGGACATCGCCAGATGGTCAATACTGAAATCAGATTGATTTTATTCTTTGCAGCCAAAGATAGAGAAGCTCTATACAGTCAGCAAAAACAAGACCAGGAGCTGACTGTGGCTCAGATCATGAAATCCTTATTGCAAAATTCAGGTTTAAATTGAACAAAGTAGGAAAACCACTAGACCATTCAGGTATGACCTGAATCATATCCTTTATGATTATACAGTGGAAGCGACAAATAGATACAAGGGATTAGATCTGATAGTGTCTGAAGAACTATGGATGGAGGTTCGTGACATTGTACAGGAGACAGGGATCAAGACCATCCCCAAGAAAAAGAAATGCAAAAGGGCAAAATAGTTTTCTGAGGATAACTGAGAAAAGAAGAGAAATAAAAGGCAAAGGAGAAACAAAAGATATACCCATCTGCCTGAAGAGTTCTAAAGAATAGCAAGGAAAGATAAAAAGGCTTTCTTAGTTATCAATGCAAAGAAATAGAGGAAAACAATAGAATGGGAAAGACTAGAGACCTCTTCAAGAAAATTAGAGATACCAAGGGAACATTTCATGACCTCATCAAGAAAATTAGAGATACCAAGGGAACATTTCATGCAAAGATGGGCACAATAAAGGACAGAAATGGTATGGACCTAACAGAAGCAGAAGATATTAAGAAGAGGTGGAAAAAATACATAGAAGAACTATACAAAAAAGATCTCATTGACCCAGATAACCATGATGGTGTGATCACTCACCTAGAGCCAGACATCCAGGAGTCTGAAGTCAAGTGGGCCTTAGGAAGCATCACTACAAACAAACCTAGTGGAGGTGATGGAACTCTAGCTGAGCTATTTCAAATCTTAAAAGATGATGTTGTTAAAGTTCTGCACTCACTCATATGCCAGCAAATTTGGAAAACTCAGCAGTGGCCACAGGACTGGAAAAGGTCAGTTTTCATTCCAATCCCAAAGAAAGGCAACACCAAAGAATGTTCAAACTACCACACAATTGCACTCATCCCACATGCTACCAAGCTAATGCTCAAAATTCTCCAAGGTAGGCTTCAACAATGCGTGAACCGAGAACTCCACATGTTCAAGCTGGATTTAGAAAAGGCAGAGGAGCCAGAGATCAAATTGCCAAATCTGTTGGATCATCGAAGAAACAAGAGAGTTCCAGAAAAACATCTGCTTTATTGCCTGTGCCAAAGCCTTTGACTATGTGGATCACATCAGACTGTGGAGAATTCTTCCAGAGATGGGAATACCAGACCACCTGACCTGCCTCCTGAGAAATCTGTATGCAGGTCAAGAAGCAACAGTTAGAACTGGACCATGGAACAATAGACTGGTTCCAAAAAAGGAAAGGAGTACGTCAAGGTTGTATATTGTCACCCTGCTTATTTAACTTATATGCAGAGTGAAAGTGAATGTGAAAGTTGCTCAGTCATGTCCGACTCTTTGCGACCCCATGGACTATAGAGTCCATGGAATTCTCTAGACCAGAATACTGGAGTGGGTAGCGTTTCCCTTTTATGCAACATCTTGTAAAACTATAGTATAACAGTTTATACTATTTATACTATACTAGTTTATAGTTACACTATAATATCACAAAAAAGATAATGACATGGATCTAGTCAAGATATAAAACATTGCTATAACCACAGGAATCTCTCATGTTGTCTTTTTATAGGCACATCCACCTCCCTTCTGCCCCTTCCCCATTTTGAACCTCTGAAAACAACTTTTTCTCCATCACTATAATTTTGTCATTTCAAGAATGTTGTATAAAATGAAAACACACTTAATGTAACCTTTCAGGGTTGACTATTTTATTTACAAAGGATAATTCTCTGGGGATTCATTCAGAATGGTGTGTACATCAATTGCTTATTCTTTCAAATTGGATGTACCACCTTTTTTTTTTTTTTTTTTTTGGACATTTCAAAATTGAGATATAGGAATTCCTGGCACTCCAGTTGCTAGGATTTTGCACTTTCATTGCCAAGGCTGCAGGTTTGATCCCTGGTCAGGGAACTAAGATTCTGACTTTTAATGTTGTTGCTGATACTAATCTGAGTCCTGATTTCTTTAACTTAAAAGACCTTTTCTTTATTAATGAAGTTTGAAATTTTATAATGTTACGTTTTTAGTCTTTTATCATTTATTCCTATTGAGGGTTTTTTTTGGTCTTTTTTTTTTCTGATCAATTTTTATAAGCTCTATTTGTACAAAGGATATGAACTCCTTCCCACATACATTGCCATTGTTTTCACCAAGATATTCCTTGTCTCTAGAGGTTTTTCATCTGTTTGCCATATAGATCCTTTAAGTTTTTATGTAACTACATTTCTCAGTTGTTTATTATATGCATTTCTCTTTTCCTTATGAATGACTCCAAGGTCTGAACTTACACAAATATTTTAATATTTTTCTATTTTCATTGTTTAATTTTTGAGTATGGCTTCCCTGGTGGCTCAGAGGGTAAAGCGCCTGCCTCCAATGCGGGAGACCCAGATTTGATCCCTGGTGGGAAAGATCCCCTGGAGAAGGAAATGACAACCCACTCCAGTATTCTTGCCTGGAGAATCCCAAGAATGGAGAAGCCTGGCAGGCGACAGTCCATGGGGTCACAAAAAGTCTGACACGACTGAGCAGCTTCACTTTATAACTTCAGCTTGCTTGGAATTTATTTTGGTGTATGAAAGATATATCGCCGTAATTTTGTTGTTGTTGTTGATTCCCTCCAGATGGATAACTAGCAAAATTTATTGACCAAATTATTTCCCTAAAGAAACTTGTCTCTTATTTTATTAAAAATAAATGTTCTTTCCCCCCATTGATTTAATGTTTCTCCTGCATGATATATTTAGTGCTTATTTACTTTGACCTATTTTATTCTTTTCTATTTTGACATCTAAACATAATATTTAGTAATTACAATTAAAAATATTTAGTTTACTTCTTTTCAAAACTTGTTCTCATCTGCTTATTCTTCTAGACACTTTCTATTTTTCTTGTCAGGCATAAAACTATCCTGTTGGGATTTTTATTGGATTTGCATAGCAATTATAATTAACAACTTCATAATATTTAACTTTCTCATCCAGGAATATGGGCTTCCCTGCTGGTTCAGATGGTAAAGAATCCACCTGCAATGCAGCAGACCAGTTTCGATCCCTGGGTCAGGAAAATCCCCTGGAGAAGGGAATGGCTACCCACTCCAGTATTCTTGCTCAGAGAACTTCCATGGACAGAAGAACCTGGAAGGCTACAGTTGATGGGGTCGCAAAGAGTCAAACATGACTGAGAGAGTAACACACACACATCCGGGAATATGCCACATTTTTTCATTAAAGCTTATTTCATTAATAGCCTTCAGCAAGGTACTTTTCTTCACATTGTACACAAATATTTTCATTAAAACATTTTTAAGCAACTGATTTCCTATTTGGGAAAAATAAATTAGGTCATTACCTCACATTATATACCCCTAATAAATTTCAAATAAATTAAACAGCTGTGTGTAGAAATAAAATGATAAAAACTATTAGCAAAATATTAAAGCAAATATTTATCCGAACCTAGAATAGGCAAAGATTTTCTAAACCTATAAGTAATGCAGTAACATGCAAAGGAAGCATCTATAACTTGAATTAAATACAAATTTAAAACTTTTGAATATCATTAAGAATTGATGACAAATGAAATCCTGTGGAAAAATATTGGTACATATATAAAGAACAAGTGACAAATGGGACCTAACTAAACTTAAAAGCTTCTGCCCGGCAAAGGAAACCATAAACAAAGCATAAAGACAAACAACAGAATGGGAGAAAATACTTAAAAAGTGACCAACAGGGGATTAATCTCCAAAATATACAAACAGCTCATTCAGCTCTAAAAAAAGAAAAAGAACCCAATTAAAAAAATAAGCTGAAGATCTAACTAGACATTTCTCCAAAGAAAACATATAGATGGCTAAAAAGCATATAAAAGATGCTCAACATCACTAATTATTAGACAAATGCAAATCAATACTACAATGAGGCACCACCCCACACCGGTTGGAATGGTCATGATCAAAAAGCCTACAAACAATAAATGCCAGAGAGGGTGTGGAGAAAAGAGAACCTTCCTAGACGTTGGTGGGAATGTAACTTTTATAACCACTATGGAGAACAGTATGGAGGTTCCTTAAAAAACTAAAAATAGAGCTACCCTGCTGCTCCTGCTGCTAAGTCGCTTCAGTCATGTCCGACTCTGTGCGACCCCATAGACGGCAGCCCACCAGGCTCCCCTATCCCCGGGATTCTCCAGGCAAGAACACTGGAGTGGGTTGCCATTGCCTTCTCCAATTACCCAACAATTGTACTTCTGAGTAAATATCCAGAGAAAACTGTAATCCAAAAGGGTACATGCACCCATGTTCACTCCAGCACTATTTACAATAGCCAAGACATGAAAGAAACTTAAATGTCCATCAACAGAGGAATGGATAAAGATGTGGTACATATATACAATGGAATATTACTCAGCCATAAAAAGAATGAAATAATGCCATTTGCAGCAACACAGATGGACCTAAAGATTAATATACTAAGTGAAGTCAGAGAAAGACAAATACCATATGACATCACTTATATGCAGAATCTAATTTTAAAATAGATATGAACAAGTCTTATAGACTTGTTTATAAGACAGAAACAGACTTACAGATATCCAAAACAAACTTTTGATTACCAAAGTGGAAACCTGGGGAGGGGTTGTTGTTGTTTAGTCTCTAAGTTGTGTCCTACTCTTTGCAACCCTATGGGTTGTAGGCCACAGGGCTCCTCTGTCCATGGGATTTCCCAGGCAAGAACATTGGATTGGGTTACCATTTCCTTCTCCAAGGGGATCTTCCCTACTCAGGGACTGAACCCAAGTCTACTGCATTGATTCTTTACAACTGGCCCCCCAGTGTGGGGAGGCATAAATCAGGAATTTAGGATGAACACAGACACTTTATACAAGATAGGTAACTAACAAGGACCTACTTGTATAGCATAGGAAATAGTACTCAGTATTCCGTGATAACCTATATGAGAAAAGAATCTAAAGAAAAATGAATATTTGTATATATATATAACTGAATCACTTTACTGTACATCTGAAACTAACACAACACTGTAAATCAACTTTATTCCAGTAAAATTTAAATATAAAAATAAAAAGAAATGTATTTCTTCAAAATGGAAAAAAGAAAGGAACAAATGACAAATATCCTTTGGTAGATCAGGTTATTGTTCCCAGTTCCTCTCTGTGCTTTGTTCTCAGTTACACCCTTTCTGTAATAGGATTACACGATATTCATTTTGCCCTGTATTTGGCTGATCCTCCAAGTAAAATAGGTGGAGTAATTTCCTGGCTCTACTGGTATAAGTAGGGCCACCTGGATTCACCACCTGACTTGCTCTGGCCGATGGCAGGTTAGCAGACATGAAAAAAATAGAGGCTTTTCATAGACTTGCATGGTTTGGTCTGACCTCATGCTTTGGCCATCTGTCTTGGGCATAAGCATGTTCTGAGACTACACTGGTCTGAGGAAAGATACGGAACACACCTGTACCCATGTAAGCCTGAAGCAGAGCCTCCCCAGCCAATCTGTGGGCCCACATAGGAGAAATGGGTGCTTGTAGTTTAATCCCCTAGGTTTTCGGTTGTTTAGAACGTTACAATGGAAACACAGTCATCAATAAAGACTTTCACAAATCAATCAAGGAAATACTCAAAACCTCAACTGAAAATGAGGGAAAAACAAGAAGTAGGGTAATCTCCCTCTTGCTCTCTTTCTCTAGTGCTCTCTCACACTCGTATTTGCTTTCTCAGACACAAAACACAAAAATGCCAATAAACACATGCAAAAGTATTCAATCATACTAAAAACATTCAGATTAAAATATCAACAATATGCTCCTCAATTTCTCCACTTCCTATTGAAGTACTCTAGGTGGAACTATTGTTTTCTCTTTCCTGAGGAAACAGATCAGCTGGTCTTCCCTGACTCAACTCTCCATATCTCAATAAGAGGGTACTTTTCAAAATTCACATTCAATCATGCCAACCCCATGCCAAGCTCCCCAGTTATCTCTTGGCCCTTATCTCTAACCACTTTCACAGTACTCCATTTTCTTCAGTGCATGTATCTGTCTGTTTGTAATTATTTTAAATTTGTATAATTATTTATTCAGTACCTATCTCTTATATCAAATTACATACTCCAAGAACCAGAGACTGGATCTGTTTTTGCTTGCCAGTTATACTTAGATAGACACTTGATAAATATTTGCCTAATTAATTGATGAACATTATTACTTTATAATTAATTGAGAATGATGAAACAAAGTTAACACCCAGTGTTGACAAACCTATAATAAAACAAGCACTCTTCAAAAATGCTGCTAGCAATTTAATATTAGTATTATTCTTCTGGAGGGAAGTTTTATAACATATACCAGGATTATAGTTTCTAATACCCTTCGATCCAGTTATTTCACTTCTAGGAGCTTAATCTTTTTAATAATCAAAGAAGCACTCAGGACTATGGATGGTGAAACAATATATTCAGTTCAGTTCAGTTCAGTCGCTCAGTCATGTCCAACTCTTTGCGACCCCATGAACCGCAGCACGCCAGGCCTCCCTGTCCATCACCAACTCCTGGAGTCCACCCAAACCCATGTCCATTGAGTTGGTGATGCCATCCAACCATCTTATCCTCTGTCGTCCCCTTCTCCTCCTGCCCTCAATCTTTCTCAGCATCAGGGTCTTTTCAAATGAGTCAGCTCTTCGCATCAGATGGCCAAAGTACTGGAGTTTCAGCTTCAAAATCAGTCCTACCAAAGAACACTCAGGACTGATCTCCTTTAGGATAGACTGGTTGAATCTCCTTGCAGTCCAAGGGACTCTCAAGAGTCTTCTCCAACACCACAGTTCAAAAGCATCAATTCTTTGGTGCTCAGCTTTCTTTATAGTCCAACTCTCATATCCATACATGACCACTGGAAAAACCATAGCCTTAACTAGACGGACCTTTGTTGACAAACTAATGTCTCTGTTTTTCAATATACTATCTAGGTTGATGATAACTTTCCTTCCAAGGAGTAAGCGTCTTTTAATGTCATGGCTGCAATCACCATCTGTAGTGATTTTGGAGCCCAGAGAAATAAAGTCAGCCACTGTTTCCCCATCTATTTCCCATGAAGTGATGGGACTGGATGACATGATCTTGTTTCATGATGCCATGAAACAATATATATTATCCCCAAATTAAGAGAAACCTAAAGTTTATCAATAAATGATTAAATTATGGTGTTACCACCTGATGAAAGATTATGTATTCATGGAAAATTGTTCATAATACTGTTTAGTGCAACCAAAAAGGAAAATAGAAAATAAAGTATTTACAAGTATGTATACTAGGCAAACCCCTTCGTGACTGTGGTGGGCTGAGAAGTGACTTGGATCCGCCCCTGAGCCGCCATTTGATTTGGGCCAAGGCATATGCAGAGTACATCATGAGAAACGCTGGACTGGAAGAAACACAAACTGGAATCAAGATTGCCAGGAGAAATATCAATCACCTCAGATATGCAGATGACACCACCCTTATGGCAGAAAGTGAAGAGGAACTCAAAGGCCTCTTGATGAAAGTGAAAGTGGAGAGTGAAAAAGTTGGCTTAAAGCTCAACATTCAGAAAACGAAGATCATGGCATCCGGTCCCACCACTTCATAGGAAATAGATGGGAAAACAGTGGAAACAGTGTCAGACTTTATTTTTCTGGGTTCCAAAATCACTGCAGATGGTGACTGCAGCCATGAAATTAAAAGATGCTTACTCCTTGGAAGGAAAGTTATGACCAACCTAGATAGCATATTCAAAAGCAGAGACATTACTTTGCCAACAAAGATTCGTCTAGTCAAGGCTATGGTTTTCCCTGTGGTCATGTATGGATGTGAGAGTTGGTCTGTGAAGAAGGCTGAGTGCTGAAGAATTGATGCTTTTGAACTGTGGTGTTGGAGAAGACTCTTGAGAGTCCCTTGGACTGCAAGGAGATCCAACCAGTCCATTCTAAAGGAGATCAGCCCTGGGATTTCTTTGGAAGGCATGATGCTAAAGCTGAAACTCCAGTACTTTGGCCACCTCATGCCAAGAATTGACTCATTGGAAAAGACTCTGATGCTGGGAGGGATTGGGGGCAGGAGGAGAAGGGGACGACAGAGGATGAGATGGCTGGATGGTATCACTGACTTGATGGACGTGAGTCTCAGTGAACTCCAGGAGTTGGTGATGGACAGGGAGGCCTGGCATGCTGCGATTCATGGGGTCGCATAGAATCGGACACGACTGAGTCACTGATCTGATCTGATCTGATCTGACAGGCCTGGCGGCTGCAACGGACATGCTAAGCGCGGCCGAGAGGAGCCACCCCACGTCCAAGGTCAGGAGCAGAAGCCAGGAGGACCAGACTGCAACAGCAGAGGAACAGGCGAGAGGAGCTACCCCGCATCCGAGGTCAGGGGGGGTGGCCTAGAGGAGGTACCCTGCATCCGAGGTTAGGGGTGGCGGCTGGGAGGAGATATCCCACGCTCCTAAGCCCGAGGCCAGGGGCAGCTGGCAGGAGGAGATACCCCACATCCCAAGCCCGAGGCCAAGGGCAGCAGCCGGGAGGAGCAACCCCATGCCCGAGGCCAGGGCCGGTGGCCGGGAGGACCAACCCCACGTCCAAGGAGCCGTGGCTGCCCGGTGCAGGAGGGCCTACAGGCACTATCCCACATTGAAAGTCAGGAAGGGCGGCAGTGAGGAGATACCCCTCGTCCAAGGTAAGGAGCAATGGCTGCGCTTTGCTGGAGCAGCCGTGAAGAGATACCCCACACCCAAGGTCAGAGAAACCCAAGTAAGACGGTAGGTGTTGCAAGAGGGCATCAGAGGGGAAACACACTGAAACCATACTCACAGAAAGCTAGTCAATCTGATCACACTAGGCCCACAGTCTTGTCTAACTCAATGAAACTAAGCCATGCCCGCGGGGCAACCCAAGACGGGCCGGTCATGGCGGAGAGATCTGACAGAATGTGGTCCGGGCGGAGAGATCTGACAGAATGTGGTCCACTGGAGAAGGGAATGGCAAACCACTTCAGTATTCTTGCCTTGAGAACCCCATGAACAGTATGAAAAGGCAAAATGATAGGATACTGAAAGAGAAACTCCCTAGGTCAGTAGGTGCCCAATATGCTACTGGAGATCAGTGGAGAAATAACCCCAGAAAGAATGAAGGGATGGAGCCAAAGCAAAAAGAATACCTAGCTGTGGATGTGACTGGTGATAGAAGCAAGGTCTGATGCTGTAAAGAGCAATATTGCATAGGAACCTGGAATGTCAGGTCCATGAATCAAGGCAAATTGGAAGTGGTCAAACAGGAGATGGCAAGAGTAAATGTCAACATTCTAGGAATCAGCGAACTGAAATGGACTGGAATGGTGAATTTAACTCAGATGACCATTATATCTACTACAGCGGGCAGAAATCCCTCAGAAGAAATGGAGTGGCCATCATGGTCAACAAAAGAGTCCGAAATGCAGTACTTGGATGCAATCTCAAAAACGACAGAATGATCTGTTTGTTTCCAAGGCAAACCATTCAATATCACAGTAATCCAAGTCTATGCCCCAACCAGTAATGCTGAAGAAGCTGAAATTGAACGGTTCTATGAAGACCTACAAGACCTTTTAGAACTAACACCCAAAAAAGATGTCCTTTTCATTATAGGGGACTGGAATGCAAAAGTAGGAAGTCAAGAAACACCTGGAGTAACAGGAAAATTTGGCCTTGGAATACGGAATGAAGCAGGGCAAAGACTAATAGAGTTTTGCCAAGAAAATGCACTGGTCATAGCAAACACCCTCTTCCAACAACACAAGAGAAGACTCTATACATGGACATCACCAGATGGTCAACACTGAAATCAGATTGATTATATTCTTTGCAGCCAAGATGGAGAAGGTCTATACAGTCAGTAAAAACAAGACCAGGAGCTGACTGTGGCTCAGACCATGAACTCCTTATTGCCAAATTCAGACTGAAATTGAAGAAAGTAGGGAAAACCACTAGACCATTCAGGTACGACCTAAATCAAATCACTTCTGATTATACAGTGGAAGTGAGAAATAGATTTAAGGGCCTAGATCTGATAGATAGAGTGCCTGATGAATTATGGACTGAGGTTCGTGACATTGTACAGGAGACAGGGATCAAGACCATCCCCATGGAAAAGAAATGCAAAAAAGCAAAATGGCTGTCTGGGGAGGCCTTACAAATAGCTGTGAAAAGAAGAGAAGCAAAAAGCAAAGGGGAAAAGGAAAGATATAAGCATCTGAATGCAGAGTTCCAAAGAATAGCAAGAAGAGATAAGAAAGCCTTCTTCAGTGATCAATGCAAAGAAATAGAGGAAAACAACAGAATGGGAAAGACTAGGGATCTCTTCAAGAAAATCAGAGATACCAAAGGAACACTTCATGCAAAGATGGGCTCGATAAAGGACAGAAATGGTATGGACCTAACACAAGCAGAAGATACTAAGAAGAGGTGGCAAGAATACACAGAACTGTACAAAAAAGATCTTCACGACCCAGATAATCAAGATGGTGTGATCACTGACCTAGAGCCAGACATCCTGGAATGTGAAGTCAAGTGGGCCTTGGAAAGCATCACTATGAACAAAGCTAGTGGAGGTGATGGAATTCCAGTTGAGCTATTCTAAATCCTGAAAGATGATGCTGTGAAAGTGCTGCACTCAATATGCCAGCAAACTTGGAAAACTCAGCAGTGGCCACAGGACTGGAAAAGGTCAGTTTTCATTCCAATCCCAAAGAAAGGCAATGCCAAAGAATGCTCAAACTACCTCACAATTGCACTCATCTCACACGCTAGTGAAGTAATGCTCAAAATTCTCCAAGCCAGGCTTCAGCAATATGTGAACCGTGAACTTCCTGATGTTCAAGCTGGTTTTAGAAAAGGCAGAGGAACCAGAGATCAAATTGTCAACATCTGCTGGATCATGGAAAAAGCAAGAGAGTTCCAGAAAAACATCTATTTCTGCTTTATTGACTATGCCAAAGCCTTTGACTGTGTGGATCACAATAAACTGTGGAAAATTCTGAAAGAGATAGGAATACCAGAGCACCTGATCTGCCTCTTGAGAAATCTGTATGCAGGTCAGGAAGCAACAGTTAGAAGTGGACATGGAACAACAGACTGGTTCCAAATAGGAAAAGGAGTACGTCAAGGCTGTATATTGTCCCCCTGTTTATTTAACTTATATGCAGAGTACATCATGAGAAATGCTGGACTGGAAGAAACACAAGCTGGAATCAAGATTGCCAGGAGAAATATCAATCACCTCAGATATGCAGATGACACCACTCTTATGGCAGAAAGTGAAGAGGAACTCAAAGGCCTCTTGATGAAAGTGAAAGTGGAGAGTGAAAAAGTTGGCTTAAAGCTCAACATTCAGAAAACGAAGATCATGGCATCCGGTCCCACCACTTCATGGGAAATAGATGGGGAAACAGTGGAAACAGTGTCAGACTTTATTTTTCTGGGTTCCAAAATCACTGAAGATGGTGACTGTAGCCATGAAATTAAAAGATGCTTACTCCTTGGAAGGAAAGTTATGACCAACCTAGATAGCATATTCAAAAGCAGAGACATTACTTTGCCAACAAAGGTCTGTCTAGTCAAGGCTATGGTTTTCCCTGTGGTCATGTATGGATGTGAGAGTTGGACTGTGAAGAAGGCTGAGTGCTGAAGAATTGATGCTTTTGAACTGTGGTGTTGGAGAAGACTCTTGAGAGTCCCTTGGACTGCAAGGAGATCCAATCAGTCCATTCTGAAGGAGATCAGCCCTGGGATTTCTTTGGAAGGAATGATGCTAAAGCTGAAACTCCAGTACTTTGGCCACCTCATGCGAAGAGTTGACTCATTGGAAAAGACTCTGATGCTGGGAGGGATTGGGGGCAAGAGGAGAAGGGGACGACAGAGGATGAGATGGCTGTATGACATCACTGACTCGATGGACGTGAGTCTCAGTGAACTCCAGGAGTTGGTGATGGACAGGGAGGCCTGGCGTGCTGCAATTCATGGGGTCCCAAAGAGTTGGACACGACTGAGCGACTGATCTGATCTGATCTGATACTAGGCAAAAACAAATCAAATGCATATTTATACATAAAAATCATGAAATTTTAACAAGATTAAATTTAAGGACAAATTTTGCTTTTACTGTATTTATGCTTTATTGATTTACACATTTTCTTTAACAAAAGCTGATAATTTTACTTCCTTGTTAGCTTTTCAATGCTTGCAAGTAGTCTTTTTTCATCATTTTGTTCTTTTCTAGTTGTCTTCAGAAAAATGGGTGGTCCAAATTACATCATTAGAACCCAAAGGTTGAAAAATTCTTATTTGTGTTTTTCAGATACGTAATTTTTCTATTTAAAATCCTGAAACATTATTAATGTTCAATTTTTAAATTTACTCTATTCAGAACAACACTTTTATGTTATAAAATTACTATAAGACCATTCATTAGATGACAGTTTTGGGTATCTCTCTGTCTTAAGGCTGTATTTGGTCATCTTAATTGTCCTTATTCATTTCTAAATTTTCACTAGTCATTTATAGATGTTTTTATAATGACTAAATCTACCCATTTGAAGTAGCTAAAATAATTAGATAGAATTTTATTTACAAACTTCTGGTCACCCTATTCAGTAGCTGCTGCTGCTGTTAAGTCGCTTCAGTCATGTCTGACTCTGTGCCACGCCATAGATGGCAGCCCACCAGGCTCCTCTATCCACAGGATTCTCCAGGCAAGAATACTGGAGTGGGTTGCCATTTCCTTCTCCCATTCAGTAGCTACACTTATGCATTTTATAATAAAAGCTAGATTTAAAAATTGGCTTAAAAGACTATCAGATATGAAATCATATCCACAGTATATTTACTAATGACAACCGTAACAAAAACCAACATCAACCAGTGAACAAAATAAACCGAAGAATATTGGCAAAACAGAACTTTTCTTTAGGCCAGATTCAGTGATCTTATCATTATTTCTAGTTTGCTGAGTGTTGTTTTTCTTTGTGTGTTTGTCATAGCCTAGCCTACAAACTCCATTCCTGATACTAGATAAGTATAGATTACTATGCACAAGTGCATCAAACACTTTCTGTAGACTATTTTTTTCTTCCAGCCTTAGATGAACCATTAAGTAGATCTCATAACTTTTATTTCTTTAAACAATTTGATCAAACTACTAGGGGATGGCCTATGGACAGCAGCAATCTGTTAGAGGAGGCCGAAAAGTTAACAATCACTGTATGGACTTCACGCCAGGGTTAAGTCTTTAGTCAGTTCTAAGGAAACAGAGGAAATGGCAACCCACTCCAGTATTCTTGCCTGGAGAATGCGACGGACCGAGGAGCCTGGTGGGCTACAGTCCATGGGGTCGCAAAGAGTCGGTCGTGACTGAGAGACACACACAAGAAGGGAACAGAAAGGCTATCCCTCAGAAGGTCGATTCAAGTTCAGGCTATGCTTTTAGACAGCCCAGTGGCTACCATAAAAACCTGTCATATGCTAAATCCTGCCACCCTGCTACCCTTAGAAACAGACCCCTGGGGCATGACTGTATAGAAATCATAGACATGACCTATTCCAGTTGCCCCCAACTTAAGAAGTAAGCCTCTCCCAAACACTAAAGAGGAATGGTTCACAAGTAGGAGCAGTTTTAGGAGAGGGAAAAATCCTGCTGGGACATGCAGTAACCTCCCAGACCCAAGTCACAGAAATAAGAAGCCTATTCCAGGGATTTCTGCCCAAAAGATGGAGCTGATAGGTCTCACCTGAGCCTTAGAGATCAGGACAAGGAAGATCTTACATGTTATGCTGACTGTGGAGAATAAATACATGAAACATGGTTGAAGCATACTGAAGTTCTTAGAAATAGTACAGATTCTAGAAAAGGTGATGGTGATTTATCATGAAAAGTGAAAGTGTGAGTCGCTTAGTTGTATCTGATTCTGTGACCCCATGGACTGTAGTCTGCCAGGTTCCTCTGTCCATAGAATTCTCCAGGCAAGAATACTGGAGTGGGTTGCCATGCCCTTTTCCAGGAGATCTTCCTGACCCAGGGATCGAATACAGGTCTCCCACATTGCAGGCAGATTCTTTACCATTCAAGCCACCAGGGAAGCCTAAGTGATTTACGATAAAGTGACTTATCATAGGAACACTAAAAGGCAAATGCAGAGATAATAAAGGGAAACAAGAAGGTGGACACAACTGTCAAAAGTGTGAGCCTGGAACAGTAACTAGGCAGCTATCCCTTACATCTTGAAGGCCAGATCCATTCAATTATTCCCCAGTCTACACAAAGGAAGACTTAGACAAGGCCTGAAAATGGGGCTTCAAGAGATCTAGGAGGCCATGAAAGTGAAAGTGAAAGTCGCTTAGTCATGTCTGACTCTTTGCGATCCCATGGACTATACAGTCCATGGATTTCTCCAGGCCAGAATACTGGAGTGGGTAGCCATGAGTGGATATTTAATGAACATGGGAAATACTGTCCCCCAGCTTCAGCCTGTCAAGCCATGAGGAAGGCTCATCAAGAAACTCACTGTGGGAGCTGTGACCTACTGATAACTGTTAGGAACCTAAAGGACTTGTTTGAGATATCTATCTTAAAAACATTTCTGTGACAGCATTTACATAAGAGCTGTATTTATTATTATAATGTGTTTATCCTTCTGGACCCAGAGTGTTTACTTACTAAGACATAAAGTGATTTGAGTGCTTTATTGATGAGACTCATTTTACCTATATTCTATGACAATTCAAGGATGGTATTCAGAATAAATTTCCAATGTATGTGTAAAAAAAAAAAAAGAAACTCACTGTGGGAGGGAAGCCCTATTTAATTGGTTAGTTGAGGTCATGGTAACTCTTGGCATGAAAAGTAAGAACCCCAACATGAGAAACCCCCACATAAGGCCCATTCATACCAAAGGGACATATCCTGAGAGGACTGGCAAATTGATTACACTGTCATACTGAGAGCATGGGAAACTTCAGGTATCTCCTGGTGCTAGTGGACATGTTTCTCAGGTGGATAGAAGCGTTTCCCACTACAACTGAAATGGCAGCTGAAGTGGCTGAAGCATTACTAAAAGAACTAATTCCCAGGTTTGGGCTTGTAGGATCCCTAGAAAGAGATAATGGTCCAGCCTTTGTGTCTCAAGTCACTAAGGGGATAACGAGTGCCCTGGGCATATTCTGGACTTTGCACTCAGTCTGGAGACCCCAATATTAGGGAAAGTATAAAGATCCAGTCAGACCTTGAAATAAACCTCTTGTTTAAGGAAACTCTGCATCAGGAAACTCAGGAAAACTGGATTAAGTTGCTTTTGATTGCCCTGCTCCGCATGCAGTTAGCCCCAGGGGGCTAAAGCACCACAAGCAGAGTGCTTTCCGACTCATGTATAGTAGACCCATTCCCCAAGCCTGAGAGAAGAGACATTTATCCCCCTCGAAATGAAACAACTCAGTATGCCTCCAGGTGGGAGAAATGATGAAAACTCTGAAGGAATATGCTAACTTTGGGCAATCAGTGTCAACTTGCCCTCCATATCCCTTCCAGCCAGGAGACTGGGTGAACCTAGGAACCTGGAAGACCAGCCTACAAGGCCAGCTCACTCCTAAGTGGAGCAGATCCCACTTGGTGATCTGAACCACGCACTCTGCTCTGAAGCTGCAACGGGTTGCCTCATGGGTGCTTCCTACTCAAGTGAAGAGCATCCCAACCTCCTGAGAGACAACCTGGAGCAAGGAACCCCCTTGACTACCCTCTCTTCCCTGAAGCTTCTCTTCTGAAAACTAAAGTGTTGACCAGGGAGATTCAGGCCACAGCAGTGAGCCTCCACATCAGGGCACACTTTCCCCTATGGACAAAAGACCTAGAAACCTGCATTTTTAGGAAAAAAATTGACACATGACCAATATTCTCTGGCTAATATTTGAACCGTGAATCTTAAATCGTCCAGTGTCCTTTGTCTCCAGAAAGTTAGAGAAACAGTGGTCGCTCAGCAATACACTGAGAGCTGAGTTCTGATGATACACACATGTAAAGGCAGCTGGGAGAAGCTCTGCTCCTCTACTTGGCTATGACAACCACCCAAATCTGCAGAAAACAGTTACAAAGACAGACCTGCACCCCCTCAGTGCCCCTCAAGGATGAGGAGCAGAACAAGAGACGGAGGAGGGATTTGTCACTGGTGAAGCTTATGAATAATTCCTGGGGTATAAAAACAGAACCTGGGTAATAAAGTCTAACCTTTTCTTCTTTTCCTTTTTCTTCCTCCAGGTTCACTTGATCGTAGGGTGCCACAAGCAGAGACCTTGCTCCCCAGCGCTTCAGACGGGAGTTCCTAGCGTGAAATGGCGGGGCTGACACCTCAGCTCTGCGGGCACGTAGAGACGCTGCACCGCCACTCAGTTCAAGATGGCGGTGGCAAGTTCACGTGCAGACGGCTCCTGGCACTGAGATCTGGAGCATGAGCAGCACAGCTGCGCCCGACCTGCAAGAGCTCCACCCCCTGCTGCCGCTGAGAATCCAGTAAAACAGTGGCGTTGACAGCCTGTCGAGAGCCTATTCTCTACAGCAGAAGCTTGCATCTCTCCATTCTTTGATTAAAGAATTAAGCTTTTATTTGTTTCTGAAACAAACTGAAGTCTTGTTCTGTTGGCTATGACACTGAGCAGAAGGACCTTTGCTGAGGACCAACTCAGGAGGGTTGGTAACAGGGGTTCAGTTTTCTTTCAATGCGACCAGACAGTCCTGTGCTTCTACATCTCCAGGAAACATGCTGAGCTTTCTCAGTGGTAAAGAAACTCCCTTTCTCACTTGATTTAACTGAAGCACAAGCTCTTTCATCCCTTCCCTCATTGAGAGGAGGACAGAATGCATAGCACATTACCAATTCTCCAAATAAATCCTTTCTTCCTTTACAACTTCAATTTTTTTTATCTCCTTAGGTGAAGTGATGGGTTAGGGGTCCACAAAGTATTTTTAGCTACTGCTTTGTCAAATCCTTCCTAGATGGTCTAGCTTTAATTAGGAATGCCATGAACTTTGGCACTTATTGGCCATGGGGCCTTATCCAAAATCAAGGCAAAAATTGTGCCACGTGCACATCTTGTTGCATTGACTACTGAATGTATTCCGACACAGTGAAAAGGAAAATACTGCAATTTATAAAAACTAACTGCATCTACTACTTCTCTTTATCTTACCAGGGAAATGTCATAGTTTATCTCAGGGAAGATGATTTTTTTTTTTTTTTTCACTTAACAAAATAAGCTAAGAGATATCTTTCATTTGAAAAGGTGATTCTGGCAGTTCTGCAAGAAGGTGAAACAAAGAGAGTGCTGATGTGTTGTGCTCAATAAGTGTGAGGGATTCTTGAATTTTCCAGGGAAGAGGAGCAAAGGGGGCCTGGAAAAAGAACTCAGTGGGGAACTCAGTTGAGTGGTTTGATAGGAGAGAGGGCTCAGAAGCCTATTGGGAGGTCATGGCCTAAGGAGAAAGGATGATTAATGACAGAAATTTTACAAGGATGCCTAATATTAACTGTTGAAGTGTTTAGCCCCAAGCCTTTATTACAAGTAGGCTATACATACTGACCTTGTGTTAGAGGTGTCTTTAGGAAGTTAAAGCAAAAAGGGCCTTATGCAATGTTTGGGATGATGTTAAACACAGGAAACAAGTAGACCAAGTGGGAACAGGAAATTAAAATGAGAACTGACCAAGAGAGGTGAGTCTTGGGAAAGGCACTGATCTTTCCATCATATGGGATCAAGGGTTGGGGCACTTAAAATTTTTTTCACTATAGAAGTTTTGAAAAACACTCAAAAACAGCAATAAGATCTTGGTTACCTGTCACTCAGTTTCAAAAAAAAAAACAACAATTGCGGCTTTTTTGGTTTGTTTTTTAAGGAAAAAGTGAATTCATAAGGATAAAGGATTTGTGGAAGAGGGGGGGACATGAAGGGCTCATCTGGGTTACAGTTGCAAAATGGGAGATTGGGAGGCTACCATAAGGTTCTGTGAGTAGCGGTAGAGTCAGTTCCCTTACATATCAATACCTTTTCTATGAGAGACCTATCATATTTTAAAGATTTTTTTCCCAAGAAGTAATGCCGATTTCCCATAATTCTCACCCAGTGCTAACAATTTATTTGAGAGAGATGTGTCTTTGTCCATTTTGTCAGATATATTTATCAGTGTATGCAAGCATTTGGTAAGGGACTGCATAGAGTATATTATTAGTTAGGAGTTTTTCAGTATCCCAAAAGTGGTTTAAAGAAACGAAGACCACATTTCCTATTTTGCATTTCAGGAAGTCCAGAGGCAGAGTAGTTCCAGGGCTAAGTCAGTGGTTCTGAATGTTGACAGAGACCCAGGCTCTTTCCATGGTTTCACTGTGCCATGGTCAGTCTTCTGACTTCCCTTATCTTGTCCCCTTATGTTTACAAGATAGCTCTTGTAGATCCAGACATCACATCCTCACATGGCAGTATCCACAGGAAGAGAGAGCAAGAATTTTTACTTTCTTGCATTTCATTAGTGAAGATAATGATTCATAGACGTCTTCGCATGATCCAAATGGCTTTTCATTGTCACCCATACCACTGTGTTGCTAAATGCAGCAGTTGCTTCTAACTTATAGACCTATAGCTTTCATTTGGCACAGAGGATCCAACTCTCCTTCTTGAAACATTTTCTTTACTTGGTTTTCTATTCTCGTTCACTTCCTATCTTGGGTTGGACCCCTCCCCTAAGTTCTGGATTTGTATATCCAACCGCTGCTTAGGATGTCCTCCTGGAAGTTTAACAGCCATCTCAAATTAACCTGTCTCAAACACACGTTCTAATTCCTATCTCAACTTCCATGTCCACCTCCTGCCATGTAACCTGCTCCACCTCATCAGGATTAATAAAAATTCTGTCATCTTGATACCACTTCATTATTTTTCTGTAAAGATTTTAAAAAGATCCTCTTCTTGTATTTTTTTTCCACATGAAATTTTAAAATTTAGAATTACTTATTTAGGGTTTAAAGTGCTCTTTGGGAATATTTCTCAGAACTTACATTCAATATATAACATAATTTGTAGAAAATGAACATCCTTACGATAATGAGTCTTCCATATCCCATTCAGGAACAACACAGCTCCTAATAGGAATAAATTCCATTTTGATGGTCAAATTATTTGTCAAATAAAGATTTCTTAATACAAATACTGCCTTTTTGTATATTTATGATTGAAATTTTGTTAGCAGAGAATATAACATCCATTATCTTTTAGCAGAGCTTCTAAAAAGAAAGCTACCATAATAATGAATATTACTGTATTTTTTAAAAAGAAAGCAAGTAGTCAATGAATAAATTTTGCTTCTTTTATGTTTATTTAATATTTTCTCATAACTTCAGTAGTTTCTCATTAATTTTTTACTCTTTCTATTTTATGTCTATATCCATGTATAATTCCATATCTTATATAATCATTCCATAAGAACCATTCTGGAATATTCTTTTTCTTCCATTTCCATTTCTGGTGCCATTAATCCAATTCAAGCACCTGTTTTATGCAGGCTATTACTGTAGTTTCCTAGTTGGCCCCTCATTTTCTTTCAGCCCATATTTGTCCTAAATGCTACTGACATGTTGATCTCTACATACTAACTTTATTGAGGTGTCCCTTCTCATTAGCCTTCAGTCATTCTACAGCATTCAGTTCTAGTATTCAGTCTCCATGATCCAGCGTTAAGAATAAAGACAATACACCAAAGATGGAGGTGTAGAAAAGGGAAAAGAACTTCGGTCTTTTATGATATTATTGAGCCCCAGATCCATTTAGCCTCAGACCTGCAACAAATCTAGACTTCTTGGTATACAAGATAACAATATTCCTTACTGTTTAAACCAAATTGATTTGGAATTTTCTGATGTAGGCAGCAACAGTCATCCTGAATGATATAGGGCCTTACACTAGGGCCGGTGAGCTGTGTAGGACATCAGAGATCATACACAAAGAGCCTGCCTAGTAGGTTCCCAGAATGAGTTAAGCACAGCTGGTAATCAAACTATGGGCTAGGAGGGCAATAAGAAGATGCACGGAATGTTTGAATAGCTCTAACAAGGAAAATGCGTTAGGGCCTTCTAACAAGGCCCTTTCTTAACGGGCTCCACATCTCACTGTCCAGGACTGGGTCATGGGTGTGAGGAACAGGATGATCATGAATGCAGTAGTGCTGGGGGCGGGGGGGGCAACTGCAATGGCCACCGCATTTGTATTTTATGGAATGGACAGATATGCATATGGTTTTGTTGAATTCTTGCTTTCAAGAATCTTAACATGTCTGATTCATAATTTCACAGGCCTTTTAAACCAGTAGCTGAGTGCGGTTGTACCCATATATGGCTGTTCATTTATGTGAACCCAACAGAATCCAACAAAACACAAAACTGAGCAAACTCCCTTCCTCAAATATCCTGCTTTATCGATCTGGTATAAGGCCAAGGAATCTGTTTTAAAAAACACTTCTCAAGATTTGGCAATTACTTCTTTGGATGTTGTCTAGGCTAGTCATCTTTTTTTTTTTTTTTTTTTTTCTGCTAATGAGAGAAACCGAAAACATGAGAGGTTTAAGTGACGGAAGTGTTTTCCCCATATTTCAGGTGGGGTAAATAGGTACAAATGTACATATCATTCAGCTTACAGATCTAGAGCTTTCTTTATTGACACTTTCCTTCGTGTCAGAGTCATCCTTGGAAAGCTCCATAATGGATTCAATTCAATTCAAGAACAACACACACACACACACACACACACACACATTTTTCTTACGTTTTCCTTTGTAGGAGAGAGTAAACAATGTGAGATTAATTGCTTAATTAAGGGATCTGGTTAGACAGAATGTAATTAAGGGAGATTTTCTTTAAATCGGAGCAATAATGACCCAAGCTTTCTGTTACAAAGAAAACATCAGCGAGTGAGCAAATTGCTTTTACCTCTACATGCTGAATTTACCTCAGCAGTTTCCTCTTAGTTCTTCAAGAAGGAAATATAAACATTTTGCCAACTTAAAATCTCAGCCTCACTGATGTGGAGCTAAAGTCATTTGATGGTCACACTTAATCGTGCAGACAGGGTCTCTTTTTTAACCCTCCCAAATCATTGGCAGTGTTTAAGAAAAGGAATTCTGTAAACCTTCCTGTGATATTTACATTATTTTCTGATTTTTAATTCTCCTTTCCTTCACAATAAAAGATTGTTTAAACTTATCAAAATCACTTTGATTTTACACCTACGGTCAGGATCCTAACATCTCGATTTTTGACACTTATAAATGCTTTAATAGATACATGGACAGTAATTTAGTTTGACTTAAATGTAATAATCAAGCCCATTTATCTAGGCTGACAAGATTTCATTTCCTAATGATCTTTTATTGTAAATTTATTTGATTTCCTTTAATATATTATCTCATTTCTCATCGCCTTTCCTTCAGAAAAATATGAATAATTTTGTATGGAATTATGAAGACTTGGCCTTGAGCTGACAGCTCTGAGAGGCACTGAATATCTCCACCCTTTTAAACAAATTACATAGTTTGATAACAAAGTCCCAAGAAGAAGGGAACATTAGTTTATCAAGAAGTTATTCTAAAAGACACTGAGGATGGTATTTCCAGGGGTTCTTGTTTTCTTTGCAAGAATGGGAACCAAAAGGGACTTCCCTAATGGTCCAGGGGCTAATATTGCACCCCCCAATGCAGGGGACCTTCATTCCGTCCCTGTTCAAGGAACTAGATCCCACATGCTGCAGCTAAGATTTCACAGCACAACTAAAAGATCCTTCATACTGCAACGAATATCAAAGATCTTGTGTGGCACAACTAAGACGGGTGCGGTCAAAAAAAGAAAAATCATGGGCACCAAAATAATGAGGCCAATCTGACTCCAGTTCTACATTTTCAACCGCCTACTTGAGCTCTGAGTATCCCACAGTCAATGCTCAACCTTTGGTTATAAAACCAGACTTAGCTTCTTTTCTCCAAAATGCCCCCTCCTCCTACATTTTTATTTCTATTAATGATATCAATATCCATTCAGTCAGTCAAGCTGAAAATGTGCAAGACATTTTAGAGACCTCCCACTTTCCAAAACACTCAACCTATCCCAATGTCTTGACTCCCAAAAATTCTAAATAGTTCTCAAAACTGTCCCCATTTCTTCTTTCTTTCTGCTACTGTCCTCATGATTCTTGTCTGTACAATCATTACAGCTTCCAACTCAATGCCTCTGGCTCCAGTCTCACCCCATCCATGCCAGTGCACAGGTCATCCTTATGAAAAAACCACTCAGACTTAACTCCTTATCTGAATAGTCTTCATTAGCTCCCTACTGCCTGCAGAACTAACACCATAGTCTTCAGCAAGGCATATGCAGTCCTTCAGGATCTGCTTCCATCTAAGTTATCCAACTTCATCTTTTGCCACTCTTCCCCGTATCTCCCCTCTTATCTCAAACTCCTCTCCATCTTTTTGGGTGCACCATGTGGTATGTGGGACCTTAGTTCCCCAGCCAGGGATCAAACTGTGTCCCCTGCATTGGAAGCGCTGAGTCTTAACCCCTAGAGCACCAGGGAAGTCCCTCTTCTCCATCTTTAAAGAGTAAACTTGAGTATAATTTCCTCTGATGATGCCCCAGCACAAGCAACCTCAGTCCCCACTGCACGTCTATATCCTGTGCATGCCTCTAAGGTACTATTTACTAATTGCTGTAATTATTCAGTGATTTCTCTCCCTCACTGGTCAATATGACCCTAAAAAGGAAATACTGTATTCTATTTGTTTCCTCAGTTCCTAGTGCAATGTTTTGGATAATAATTACATAATGGATATTCACTGAATGAAGAGCTGAATGACTGAATAAACTCCAAAAGGCTGTTTAAATTACCTCCTTTTGCAGGATGTCTTATTGTTGTCTCTGTGAAGCACAACTGAAATTTGCTATTTATTATATTTGTTGAAATGGCATTTGATCTGTGTGTCACAATTCCATAGTAGAAAGAAATGCCAATACAAGATGTAATTTAGAAACCTACAGTTGTGATATAAATGTAGGCTGTTCACAATTTTAATAATTTTTAAAGACCTTGTTGCAAAATTATATTTTCTTTTTCCTCCCAGCCCCACCCCTTCTATAAACACCCTGTACATGTTTGTTTATGTTGTAGAGAAGCCTTCCATATTAGCTTCCCCCCATCAGCTTTATTGAGATATAATTGACAAATAATATTGTGTAAACTTGGGGTGTACGATGTGATGATTTGATATACATATATATATTATGAAATGATTACCACAATAAGGTTAACACATCTATCATCTCACATAGTTCCGTGTGTGTGTCAGAGAGAGAGAGAGAGAGAGAGAAACAAGGATATTAAAGATGTACTCTCCTAGAAAATTTCAAGTATACAATACAGTTTTGTTAACTACCTTTTTGGGTTTTGCAACAATCTTTAATTCTTCAGAATCAGGTTGGTAAGCATCCCTTCCATTAATTACCAGGATGTGAAGCAATTTGGATAAACCCATGCCATTAAAATGCTTTAGGTTTTTCTGGAATGGAAAGAGAGCACCATGAAGATCTGCCTATTTACTTATATCCCATCCTGTTTTCTGGGAACTTCCCTGGTGCCTCAGACAGAAAGAATCTGACTGAAATGCAGGAGACCTGGATTTGATCCCTGTGTTGGGAAGATCCCCTGGAGAAGGGAATGGCTACTCATTCTTGCCTGGAGAAACCTATGGACAGAGGAGCCTGGCAGGCTACTACCGTCCATAGGATCACAATGAGTAGGACACGACTGAGTGACCAACACTTTCACTTCCATCTTGTTTTAAATGGATTGAAAACAGTTGATAATTTTACTTACTTATTTGCCATGTATAGGATCTTAGTTCCCCCTTCAGGGATCAAATGAGGCCCTGGCAGTGAGACAGCTGAGTCCTAACCACTGGAACCCCAGGGAATTCCCAAGAGTTGATAGTTTTAAAATATAGTATGTACTCAGACTTCCCTGGTGGTATAATGGGTAAGAATTCATCTGCTACTATTTACAATATCTAGGACATATCTAGATGTCCTTTGGCAGATGAATGGATAAGGAAGTTGTGGTACATATACACAATGGAATAATACTCAGCTATAAAATGGAACACATTTGAGTCAGTTCTAATGAGGTGCATGAACCTAGAGCCTATAATAAGAAGTAAGTCAGAAAGAGAAAGACAAATACAGGATATTAATGCATATATATGGAATCTAGAAAGATTGTACCAATGATCCTATGTGCAGGGCAGCAAAGAAGACACAGATGTAAAGAACACACTTCTGGATTCAGTGGGAGAAGGAGAGGATGGGATGATTTGAGAAAATACCATTGAAACATACATTACAATATGTAAAATAGATAACCAGTATGTTTGATGTATAAATATAAAGCAGGGCACCCAAAGCTGGTGCTCTGTGACAACCTGGAGGGATAGGGTGGAGAGGGAGGTACGAGGGGGCTTCAGGATGGAGGGGACACATGTCTACCATTGGCCAATTCATACTGACGTATGGCAAAAACCATCACAATATTGTAAAGTAATTATCCTCTAATTAAAATAAATTAATTAAAAAAAATTTTGCCTGCTAATTCAGGGGACATGGATTCGATCCCTGGTCTGGGAAGATCCCTCCTGCTGCGCAATAACTAAGCCTGTGTGCCACAACTCTAGTAGAGCCCCCACTCTAGGGCCCTCAAACTGCAACGATTAAAGCCCCTTGCCTACAGCCTGTGCTCCACAACAAGAGAAGCACCGCAATGAGAAGCCCGAACACCACAACCAAGAGCAGCCCCCGCTGTCTGCAACTGGAGAAAGACTGCGCGGCAGCAACCCAGTGCAGCCAAATAAATAAAGTCTAGTGTGTACTTTCACTGAAGTAGAGGGAGAATCCCCTGGACTTGGAAGCAGTTTCTTTAAAATATAGGACAAACATGGAAAAAGCCAAAAAGCTACGGGCCACTCATCAGGAACACCTTAATTTCACTTACAGTTATACTGTAATCTTTTAAAAGGTCGATGTCCATATCCACCTATCATTCAACTGAGTTTGGGGATTACACAATACCCACTTAAGAATTGAGTAGGCAAGTTGAGAGATTTTAAAAATGGTAAATAAAGTATTTTCTTTTGGTTCTCATTCTTTCAGATTGCTTTAAGGAAACCTTAAATATGAAAAACCAATAACAAAACTAGTTTAAGTATCATATACTTGAGAGATCCCAAAGGTTCCATATGTAGTTGTTTTTCAATTAAAATTTAATTTTTTTTTCAGTGGCAACTTGAATGTAAAATAGTTCAAGTTATTCATAGAAGGGCATTGCATGCTATAAAAGCCTGGGAAATAATCAATATGACAATAAAATTATTTTTTCTTCCTTAGAAACAAATCAACTGTTAAAAAAAAAAAGGATAGGGGACTTACCTGGTGGTCTAGTGGTTAAGACTCCTCACTTACACTGCAAAGGGTGTGGGTTCCATACCTACTTGGGGAACTAATATCCTGCAGGCTACATGTTATGGTTTAAAAAAAAGCATTTTTATTGTCTTAGTCAAGGCCATTCACAGACTAGCCCAAAGTGACCTTTCTTGAATGTCATTGCCATCTCTGCTCCTTGGTTGTCCAGCTAGACTGTAAGCTTCTTAGAATTCTTTCCCCCCTTTTTAGTCACACGTAGCTCAGTTGGTAAAGAATCCGCCTGCAACGTAGGAGACTGTGGTTTGATTCCTGGGTCGGGATATCCCCTGAAGAAGGAAGTGGCAACCCACTCCAGTATTCTTGGCTGGAGAATCCCATGAACAGAGGAGCCCAGTAGGCTACTGTCCATGGGGTAGCAAGAGTTGGACATGACTTAGAGACTAAACCACAACATATCTGAAATGCACTAATAATTACTTCACAGCCTGATGATTTTTCACATTTCCTCCCAGGTCAAGTTACAGAACTTTTCCAACACCCCCGAATGTGCCCTTGGGCCTCTTCTTAGTAAACACTCGACCCCTCTACAGGTAACCACACTTCTGATATCTTTCTTTTTCTTTTTTGAGAGGAGAATAAAGTTTATTAGAGTGGGAGATGCTGTTAGAACAGCAAGCCAGCTCAAGGAAGAGAGGAACCTTCTGATTTCTATCACTATAGATTTATTTGGCTTGTTCTTGAACTTCACATAGATAGAATCTCCCAACATCATATCTTTGAATTCATCCAAGTTATTGATTATCAGTTCAGTTCAGTTCAGTCGCTCACTCATATCCGACTTTTGCAACCCCATCAACTGCAGCATGCCAGGCCTCCCTGTCCATCACCAACTCCCGGGGCTTACTAAAACTCATGTCCTTTGAGTCGATGATGCCATCCAACCATCTCATCCTCTGTCGTCCCCTTCTCCCACCTTCAATCTTCCCCAGCATCAAGGTCTTTTCAAATGAGTCAGTTCTTTGCATCAGGTGGCCAAAGTTTTGGACCTTCAGCTTCAGCATCAGACCTTCCAATGAAAATTTAGGACTGATTTCCTTAAGGATGGACTGGTTGGATCTCCTTGCAGTCCAAGGGACTCTCAAGAGTCTTCTTCAACACCACAGTTCAAAAGCACCAATTCTTCGGCACTCAGCTTTTTACAGTCCAACTCACATTCATACATGACTACTGGAAAAACCATAGCTTTGACTAGAAGGCCTTTGTTGGCAAAGTGATGCCTCTGCTTTTTAATAAGCTGTCTAGGTTGGTCATAACTTTTCTTCCAAGGAGCAAGCATCTTTTAATTTCATGGCTGCAGTCACCATCTGCAGGGATTTCAGAGCGTCCCAAAATAAAGTCTGTCACTGTTTTCACTGTTTCACCATCTATTTCCCATGAAGTGATAGGACCAGATGCCATGATCTTAGTTTTCTGAATGCTGCATTTCAAGCCAACCTTTTCACTCTCCTCTTTCACTTTCATCAAGAGGCTCTTTAGTTCTTCTTCGCTTTCTGCCATAAGGGTGGTGTTATCTGCATATCCAAGGTTATTGATATTTCTCCCAGACTTGATTCCAGTTTGTGCTTCATACAGCCTGGCATTTCTCATGATGTACTCTGCATATAAGTTAAATAAGCAAGATGACAATATACAGCCTTGACATACTCTTTCCTGATTTGGAACCAGTCTATTGTTCCATGGTTCAGTTCTAACTGTTGCTTCTTGACCTGCATACAGATTTCTCAGGAGGCAGGTCAGGTGGTCTGGTATTCCCATCTCTGGAAGAATTCTCCACAGTCTGATGTGATCCACACAGTCAAAGGCTTTGGCACAGGCAATAAAGCAGATGTTTTTCTGGAACTCTCTTGCTTTTTCGATGATCCAGTGGATGTTGGAAATTTTATCTCTGGTTCCTCTGCCTTTTCTAAATCTAGCTTGAACATCTGGAAGTCCATGGTTCACGTACTGTTGAAGCCTGGCTTGGAGAATTTTGAGCATTACTTTGTTAGCGTGAGATATGAGTGCAATTGTGTGGTAGTTTGAGCATTCTTTGGCATTGCCTTTCTTTGGGATCGAACTGAAGACTGACCTTTTCCAGTCCTGTGGCCACTGCTGAGTTTTCCAAATTTGCTGGCATATTGAGCTCAGCACTTTCACAGCATCATCTTTTAGGATTTGAAATAGCTCAACTGGAATTCCATCACCTCCACTAGCTTTGTTCATAGTGATGGTTCCTAAGGCCCACTTGACTTCGTATTCCAGCATGTCTGGCTCCAGGTGAGTGATCACACCATCATGATAATCTGGGTTGTGAAGATCTTTTTTGTATAGTTTTTCTGTGTATTGTTGCCGCCTCTTAATATCTTTAGCTTCTCTTAGGTCCATACCGTTTCTGTCCTTTATTGTGCCCATCTTTGCATGAAATGTTCCTTTGGTATCTCTAATTTTCTTGAAGAGATCTCTAGTCTTTCCCATTCTATTGTTTTCCTCTACTTCTTTCCATTGATTACTGAGGAAGGCTTTATCTTTCCTTGCTATTCTTTGGAACTCTGCATTCAAATGGGTATATCTTTCCTTTTCTCCTTTGCCTTTTGCTTCTCTTCTTTTCATAGCTGTTGGTAAGGCCTCCTCAGACAACCATTTTGCCTTTTTGCATTTCTTTTTCTTGGGGATGGTCTTGATCCCTGTCTCCTGTATAATGTCATGAACCTCCATCCATAGTTCTTCCAGCACTCTATCAGATCTAATCCCTTGAATCCATTTGTCACCTCCATTGTATAATCACAAGGGATTTGATTTAGGTCATACCTGAATGGTCTAGTGGTTTTCCCTACTTTCTTCAATTTAAGTCTGAATTTGGCAAAAAGGAGTTCATGATCTGAGCCACAGTCAGCTCCCAGTTTTGTTTTAGCTGACTGTATAGAACTTCTCTATCTTTGGCTGCAGAGAATATAATCAATCTGATTTTCGTATTGACCATCTGGCGATGTCCATGTATAGAGTCTTCTCTTGTGTTGTTGGAAGAGGATGTTTCCTATAACTAGTGCGTTCTCTTGGAAAAACTCTATTAGCCTTTGCTCTGCTTCATTCTGTACTCCAAGGCCAAATGTGCCTCTTACTCCACGTATTTCTTGACTTCCTACTTTTGTATTCCAGTCCCCTATAACAAAAAGGACATCTTTTTTGGGTGTTAGTTCTAGAAGGTCTTGTAAGTCTTCATAGAACCATTCAACTTCAGCTTCTTCAGCATTAGTGGTTGGGGCGTAGGCTTGCATTACTGTGATATTGAGTGATTTACCTTGGGAATTGAACAGAGATCATTCTGTCATTTTTGAGATTGCATCTAAGTACTGCATTTTGGACTCTTTTGTTGACTATGATGGCTTCTCCATTTCTTCTAAGGGATTCTTGCCCACAGTAGTAGATATAATGGTCATCTGAGTTAAATTCACCCATTCCAGTCTATTTTAGTTCTCTGATTCCTAAAATGTCAATGTTCTGTATATTATCAAATGTGAAATAGATTGCCAGTCCAGGTTTGATGCATGAGACAGGGTGCTTGGGGCTGGTGCACTGGGATGACCCTGAGGGATGGGATGGGGAAGGAGGTGTAGGGAGGATCAAGATGGGGAACAATGTAGACCCATGGCTGATTCATGTCAATGTATGGCAAAAACCACCACAATATTGTAAAGTAATTAGCCTTGAATTAAAATAAATTAAAAAAAATAAAATGTCAATGTTCACTCTTGCCATCTCTTGTTTGACCACTTCCAATTTGCCTTGATTCATGGACCTAACATTCGAGGTTCCTATGCGATATTGTTCTTTACAGCATCAGACTTTACTTCCATCACCAGTCACATCCACAACTGGGTGCTATTTTTGCTTTGGCTCTGTCAATTCATTCTTTCTGGAGTTATCTCTCCACTGATCTCCAGTAGCATATTGGGCACCTGTTGACCTGGAGAGTTCATCTTTCAGTGTCCTATCTTTTTGCCTTTTCATACTGTTCATGGGGTTCTCAAGGCAAGAATACTGAAGTGGTTTGCCATTCCCTTCTCCAGTGGACCATGTTTTGTCAGATCTCTCCACCATGACCTGTCCATCTTGGGTGGCCCTACACGGCATGGCTCATAGTTTCATTGAGTTAGACAACGCTGTGTTCAATGTGATCAGATTGGTTAGTTTTCTGGGGTTGTGGTTTTCAGTCTGTCTGCGCTCTGAAAGAGAAGAATAAGAGGCTTATGGAAGCTTCCTGATGGAAGAGACTGACTAAGGGGAAAACTGGGTCTTGATCTGATGGGTGGGGCCATGTTCAGTAAATCTTTAATCTAATTTTCTGTCAAATGGTGGGGCTGTGTTCCTTCCCTGTTTTTTGACCTAAGGCCAAACTATGTTGGAGATAATGAAGGTAATGGCAGCCTCCTTCAAAATGTCCCATGCATGCACTGCTACACTCAGTGCCTCCAACCCTGCAGCAGGCCACCGCTGACCCATGTCTCTGCCAGAGACTCCTGGACACTCACAGGCAAGTCTGGGTCAGTTTCTTCCGGGGTCACTGCTCCTTTCTTCTGGGTTCTGGTATGCACCAGGTTCTGTCTGTGCCCTCCAAGAGTCTGTTTCCCCAGTCCTGTGTAAGTTCTGGCAGTTCTATGGTGGGGTTAATGGCGACCTCCTCCAAGAAGGCTTATGCCATATGCAGGTCTACTACACCCAGAGCCCCTGCCCCCTCAGCAGTCCACTGTTGACCTGTACCTCCTCAGAGACACCCAAACACAGTTCTATCTCAGTCTCTGTGGGGTCTCTGCATCCTGGTGCACACAAGGTATGTTTAAGCCCTTTGTGCATCTCTGGTGGGCACAGGGTTTGATTCTAGACACAATTTTGCCCCTCCTACTGTCTTGCTGGGGCTTCTCCTTTGCCCTTGAACGTGGAGTAGGTCCTCACAGCAACTCCAGTGCCATGCAGTTGCCACTCCAGAGCCGCTGAGTATAGAAATAATTTATTCTTGCTATTGTTATACAATGTTCCATTATATGAATATATCAAATATAAGACATTTATTTATCTATTCCACTGTTAGTAGATATTCTAGCTTTATCTAATTTTTTGCTATTGTGATAAAGTTGCCACAAACATTTCTGTCCATGTCTTTGGGTAGGTGAGTGCTCTCATTTCTCTTGGGGACATATCTAGAAGAGGGCATGCTGGGTCATAGCACATAGAACTCTAGCTGCAAATGCATCTGGGAAATGATGCCTTAATTTCCAGCATCTATAGTACACGCAGATATGCCAGGTGGCTTAAAGATAATGTTGGATGAGCCATTATGCAGATTCTGTACAGAAATTAAAGAGTAGGCTAGGAAACATGATAAAAAAGACAATCCAGGGCTACTTTGGAGACCTAGATGACAGAAACCAACTCATATTTCTTGTAAAGATATTGCTCTTCCCTCTCATGTCATTGTTCAGTTGCTAAGTCATGTTCGACTCTTCTGAGACCCCATGGACTGTACCCTGCCAAGCTCCTCTGTCTATGGGATTTCCCAGGCAAGAATACTGGAGTGGGTTGCCATTTCCTTCCTCAGGGAATCTTCCTGACACAGGGATCGAATCTGTGTCTCCTGCATCTTCTGCTTGGCAGGTGGATTCTTTACCACTGAGCCAACAGGGAAGTCTACAGAGTTTAAAAAGTAAGGAATGATAGTCTGAATATCCAAATTACTTTTCACACATTCTTCCTGAGAACCATGAACTATAACAGTCAGACAAAGGAGACTTTGTGGTGTCTTGGTTGGTGTCTTAGAGACTTGGTTTAGTCTCTAAGTCGTGTCTGACTCTTGTGACCCCATGAACTATAGCCCTCTGTAGCCAGGCTCCTCTGTCCATGGGATTTCCCAGGTAAGAATATTCGAGTGGGTAGTCATTTCCTTCTCCAGGGGATCTTCCTGATCCAGGGATCAAACCCATGTCTTCTGCATTGCAGGTGGATTCTCTACTGCTGAACCACCAGGGAAATCCCAAAAAATACTTAACAGAGGTATTTTAAGGTACAAGGTATACTGCAGTGTAATTTACATACAGTAAACTCATCTTTTTAAGGTATAGAACACTGTTAGCAAAATATAAAAGATCTCCAGACCCCCCCAAAAAAGAAATAAAATAATCCAATATTTAAAATATACAAAAAAAGGGGCTGCAGAACACGCAGGCTCAGTAGTTACTGCGCAGGTTTAGTTGCTCTGCATCTTGTGGGATCTTAGTTCCCCAACTAGGGATGGAACTTGAGTTTTCTGCATTATAAAGTGATTTCTATACCACTGGACATCAGGGAAGGTCCTGAAGTGAGGTTGCTAGGGTGGGCCCTGATCTAGCATGAGTGATCTTCTTATAAGAAGAGATAAGGACAGAGATGCACAAAAAGAAGACCAGGTGAGGGTATGGGGAGAAGATGATTAGCTACAAGCCAAGGAGAGAAACCTCAGAAAAAACCGACCTGCTGACACCTTGATCTCAGACTTCTAAGGGTACAGTTATTCTCCTATCCTTGAAAATGTTCTCCACATTGAAAATGACTCATGATTCTTCGGAAATCTACACAAACACTGATGTATCCAAGTGAATACAGAAAGGACTCCCAAACTCAGCAATTTAAACAAGATGAAGAGACAGAGGAATACCCAGCAGATAAAGGAACAGAATAAATGCCCACCAAACCAAACAAAAGAGGAAGAGATAGGGAATCTACCTGATAAAGAATTCCAAATAATGATAGTGAAATTGATCCAAAATCTTGAAACTAAAATGGAATCACAGATAAATAGCCTGGAGACAAGGATTGAGAAGATGCAAGAAAGGTTTAACAAGGACCTAGAAGAAATAAAAAAGAGTCAATATATAATGAATAATGCAATAAATGAAATTAAAAACACTCTGGAGGCAACAAATAGTAGAATAACAGAGGCAGAAGATAGGATTAGTGAATTAGAAGATAGAATGGTAGAAATAAATGAATCAGAGAGGATAAAAGAAAAATGAATTAAAAGAAATGAGGACAATCTCAGAGACCTCCAGGACAATATTAAACGCTACAACATTCGAATCATAGGGGTTCCAGAAGAAGAAGACAAAAAGAAAGACCATGAGAAAATACTTGAGGAGATAATAGTTGAAAACTTCCCTAAAATGGGGAAGGAAATAATCACCCAAGTCCAAGAAACCCAGAGAGTCCCAAACAGGATAAACCCAAGGAGAAACACCCCAAGACACATATTAATCAAATTAACAAAGATCAAACACAAAGAACAAATATTAAAAGCAGCAAGGGAAAAACAACAAATAACACACAAGGGAATTCCCATAAGGATAACAGCTGATCTTTCAATAGAAACTCTTCAAGCCAGGAGGGAATGGCAAGACATACTTAAAATGATGAAAGAAAATAACCTACAGCCCAGATTATTGTACCCAGCAAGGATCTCATTTAAGTATGAAGGAGAAATCAAAAGCTTTTCAGACAAGCAAAAGCTGAGAGAATTCTGCACCACCAAACCAGCTCTCCAACAAATACTAAAGGATATTCTCTAGACAGGAAACACAAAAATGGTGTATAAACTCAAACCCAAAACAATAAAGTAAATGGCAACGGGATCATACTTATCAGTAATTACCTTAAACGTAAATGGGTTGAATGCCCCAACCAAAAGACAAAGACTGGCTGAATGGATACAAAAACAAGACCCCTACATATGTTGTCTACAAGAGACCCACTTCAAAACAGGGGACACATACAGACTGAAAGTGAAGGGCTGGAAAAAGATTTTCCATACAAATAGGGAACAAAAGAAAGCAGGAGTCACAATACTCGTATCAGATAAATTAGACTTTAAAACAAAGGCTGTGAAAAGAGACAAAGAAGGTCACTACATAATGATCAAAGGATCAATCCAAGAAGAAGATATAACAATTATAAATATATATGCACCCAACATGGGAGCACCGCAGTATGTAAGACAAATGCTAACAAGTATGAAAGGAGAAATTAACAATAACACAATAATAGTGGGAGACTTTAATATCCCACTCACACCTATGGATAGATCAACTAAACAGAAAATTAACAAGGAAACACAAACTTTAAACGATACAATAGACCAGTTAGACCTAATTGATAGCTATAGGACATTTCATCCCAAAACAATGAATTTCACCTTTTTCTCAAGCGCACATGGGAAAAAAAACAAACAAACAAAAAAAACAGCTTACTTGAAAAAAAAAGCATTTTAATGAAATAGCAGTAAATAGAAATTATGATTCCTCTTTCTATGAAATGTCAAACATTAGGAGAAATAATATTAAAATTCCCAAATACCTCCATGATAGCAATATTCAGGAAATAGTTTATGGTAAACATTTTTAATAAACAGCAGCATAAAATAATCAGTGTTTAATATCTCTGGTGTGTGAAATACAAATGCATATATCCTCAATATAAAATAGGCTTCTTGTCATTACAATTTCATGCTTGTCTATTTGAAATGCCCATAATAACAAATCAAACATTAAGTAATACAGCGATTAAATGCATGCAGTGAAAATAAGGAAAGATAGGGCAAGATATCTGAGTAGTGCCATTATATATTCGAAAAAAAAAATCTATATCGAGTTAGAAACAAAGGAAACAAGGAAACAGACCAGATATAAAAATGCAGAGATATATTTCATTTCTGTGATACAAACCATAAAAAAAAAAAAAAAAAAATTTAAAGACAGAAATATTAATGGAATAAGTTTAGGAACCAAGTTTTCATTTTCAATAAAATGACAATTTCTAAGGAATTATAATCCTTGAACAGAACTGTTAGAGATAATTTCTTCTAAAATAGCCCATGATAGGAATATTGAGATTATTACATTTTGATTATAAAGCTGATATGGGATGCTATTATAGATTAAAATCTAAGAGAAAAAGTTTTCAAGAGGAATTTTGGTATGTTCCAATGTCCTTAGGAATTATAAAAATATATCCAGAGAAGAAGCATATCACAATTTTCGTCTTACAGAACTATGGGATTTTCATCAACCCCCAGTTATCAGTGAAAGTTATTCATTCGCTGATTCAAATATATTTACTTAATGCCTACTGTGTTTCAGGCATATAGCTAAGAGGTCATAAAAAGGAATAGAGAAAAAATCTTTCCAGTGATGTTTGTATTCTAGTACAGATAGACAATAAACAAAATAAATAAGCATGATAAAGTAATAAATCAGGTATTAACAAGTGCCATGGAGAAAAATGAAGCAACAAATAAGGAAATGAAAGTCTTATGAAATTGAAAACTGGATCAAGACCCAAAGTTGGTGAAATATAGCATTGTTTATAGGAAGAGTACTCAAGGTAAAATCAGGGTTTTGTGCAAAATCTTTAGGTCAAAGCTTGCCCAGAATGTTTGAGGAATAGTAAAGGAGGTCACTGTGTTTGGAGGAAATAATGGGGAGATGTGATTGGAGAGAAAAAGAAAAATAAAATCAGTAGAGCCTCATAGGCTATCATAATGATAAAAAAATATATATATACAAAAAAAGAAGAAAAAAATGAAATATTTCCTTTGTTCCAAAAATTTCCATCACGTTCCTTTCCTCATCCCTAGCTCCAATCCCAGCCCTTGGGAACCACTGGTTTAATTTCTGTCCCTATTGTTGTTGCTGTTCAGACGCTGAGTTGTGTCCGAATCATTGAGAACCCATGGACTGCAGCATACTA
Source organism: Bos indicus x Bos taurus (assembly GCF_003369695.1). Lineage (NCBI taxonomy): Eukaryota > Metazoa > Chordata > Mammalia > Artiodactyla > Bovidae > Bos > Bos indicus x Bos taurus. The sequence continues at coordinate 19,089,970 of NC_040103.1, read as the reverse complement.
GGCTTCCCTGTCCTTCACGCTCTCCCAGAGTTTGCTGAAACTCAAGTCCATTGAGTCAATGATGCCATCCAACCATCTCACCCTCTGTCATCCCCTTCTCCTCCTGCCCTCAATCTTTCCCAGCCTCAGGGTCTTTTCCAGTGAGTCAGCTCTCTTTGCATCTGCTTCAGTTCTTCCAATGAATATTCAGGGTTGATTTCCTTTATGACTGACTGGTTTGATCTCTTTGCTATCCAAGGGACTCTCAAGAGTCTTTTCCAGCACCACAGTTTGAAAGCATCAATTCTTTGGTGGTCAGCTTTCTTTATGGTCCAACTCTCACATCCGTATATGACTACTATAGTTTTCCCTTTGCCAGAATGTTCTATAAATGCAAATATAAAGTATATAGTTTTCAAGTCTGACTTCTTTCATTTAACCAAGAGATAATTTTTATCAACGAATTTCAATCTATTTTCCCCTCCACTAAGAACATTTTTTCTTCAAACAAACTTTTATGCAGGAACTTTACATTTGAGACAGACAGAAGTAGATTGCTTTCATGAAATCATGGTGAGAAACCCAAGTCCATGGCTCCCTCTGATGAAGGACATCCTAATTGGCTCATGGAATTGTATTTATCCTTTGTATCTCACAGTTACAATTCTTTTAGAACCTCTGTGATTTTTCAAAGTAGGTTTCTTATTGCAGGCATGTTCATGGGGCATTTCCAAAGGAGAAAGACATTGCCTGGGAAAACTATCAGAAATGCTAAATGATTTCTAGTCCTCACATTTTTTGTTAAATTAGGGATTACTTACTTTATTAATTGATTTTCTTGCTAAAAACATTCAATTTAGCTCTACTAGGTGTCAGTTGCCATCTCTTACATCTTTTAAACTTGCTTCTTATAAATATTAGTTAACCATTAAAATGGCAACTGTCCAGATATCACTTTATCCAAACAAACCTGAAGGGAAGGGTCTTGAAGATGTGGCTTCTAGAGCTGTGCTGTCCAATGTAGTGATCATCAGCCATGTGAGGCTACCACTGAGCACTTGAAAAGTAGCAAGTTTAAATTAAGATGGGAGAAAGGGAAGGCGGGATGAATTGAGAGAGTAGCATGCAAACATATGCACTATCATGTATAAAATAGATAGCCAGTGGGAATTTGCTGTATTACGCAGGGAGCTCAATCTGGTGCTCTGTGACAGCCTAGAGGGGCGGGGTGGGTGGTGGGAGGGAAGTTCAAGAGGTAGGGGTCATATGTATACTGATGGCTGATTCATGCTGATGTGTGGCAGAAACCAACACAATATTGTAAAACAATTATCTTCCAATTAAAAACAAATTTTAAAAAAAGGATATGCTTAAAGTATAAGGTACACAACTGATTTAGTAGACTCAGTAAAAAAAAAAAAAAAAGAATGTAAAAATATCTCCTTAACAGTTTTTATATTAATTGGGACTTCCCTGGTGGCCCAATGGTTAAGATTCTGCACTTTGAATGCAGAGGGCATGGGTTCCATCACTGGTTGAGGAACTAAGATCCTGCACCCCACATGCCATGTGGCACAGCCAAAAAAGAAGAAGAAAAAAAAAACCCAAGCCAATTTTTATATCAATTGAAATGCTATCTTAATGCTATTGAGTTAAGGTATATTATTAAAACTAATTTCTGGCTTTAAGGTATGACTATGAGGCAATTTAAAATCACAGGTATAGGGACTTCCTTGGTGTTCCAGTGGCTAAAGCACTTCCAATGCAGAGGGCCTAGGTTCGATTCCTGGTCAAGGAACCAGATCTTACATGCCACAACTAAAGGATCCTGCATGATGCAACAAAGGCCCTTACAGCCAAATAAAATCAAATCAGATCACATGTGTAGCTCCTATTTACACTTTGGGTTATAGTTCTATGGGACATTGCTGACTAGACAGGTTGTTGACTGTGCATTTTGCTAATTCTTCCCAAGAAAGACCCCAAATATGGACTTCTTCAGTCTGGATCTCAGAGATCAAAGGTGACCCAACCTGCTTCCATCTTTTTAAAATTCTTAGTAAATTTTTAAAAACTAGAAATGTCAAAGGTAGGGTTACACAAACAGTTTTATATTTTTCTTGTGACTTTTTAGCCCTCCAGGCTCCTCTGTCAGTGGAATTTCCCAGGCAAGAATACTGGAGTGGGTTGCCATTTCTTTCTTCAGGGGAGCTTCCCGATCCAGGGATCGAACCCAAGACTCCTGCATTGGCAGATGGATTCTTTTGCATTTAATGTAAAATACATTGCAATGTGGGCTTCCCTGGTGGTTCATATGGTAAAGAATCTGCTTGCAATGTGGTAGACCTGGATTCGACCCCTGGGTTGGGACGATCCTCTCAAGGAGAGCATGGCAACCCAGTCCACTATTCTTGCCTGGAGAATCCCCATCGTCAGAGGAGCCTAGTGGGCTGCAGTCCATGGGGTCGCAAAGAGTTGGACATGACTGAGTGGCTAACCACACACACACACACATTGCAATGTAATCAACTGTACCAGCCATAAGACAATTATAAGTTCTATAAAAAGGAGAGCAATTAGGGTAATGTGGTCCAGTTATAGAGAACAATTTGAAAGTTAGTAAAGGAACTTCTTTCCATCTCTTGATTTGCTTTTGTAATTTGTATGTATACTCTTATTTGGAGATAACTTTAGAAGTCTAAATTGGAGGTCTTTGCAACCCTCTCCAGTACTCTCACCTAGAAAATCCCAGTGATGGAGGAGCCTGGTGGGCTGCAGTCCATGGGGTCGCTAAGAGTCAGACATGACTGAGCGACTTCACTTTCACTTTTCCTTTCATGCATTGGAGAAGGAAATGGCAACCCACTCCAGTGTTCTTGCCTGGAGAATCCCAGGGACAGGGGAGCCTGGTGGGCTGCCGTCTATGGGGTCGCACAGAGTCGGACACAGCTAAAGCGATTTAGCAGCAGCAGCAGCAGCAGCAGCAGCAGTGAATGTGAGGCCTGGGCCCATGGTCAAACTGCCACCACCCACTGCACCCCCAGGGGTTGTCTTTCATCTTACACACCTGCAACTTGCACCTTCTATGTGCCAGGTTCTCTCTCCTACACTTTACAACATTACCTTGAATACTTACAACAACCTGCAAAAAAGGTGCCATAGTTAGAGAATGAAAGAATGACTGCTGAGTCTACCCTAAATTCCTCTCAGCAATAATGTCCTTTGAGGGGTGGGGTGATGGACGTTTTGGACAGAAAAGATAATAGAGGAAAGCACTGATGAGAAATGAATCCCCTGTTGCTTGTCTACATACAATTAAGCAATTCTCACTAGCTTGGCCTCCAGACGAAACTAGAAGGCTCTTTTTCAGGAACCGATTGTTTGCCTCTGTGTAGGCTGCTGCTAAGTCGTTTCAGTCGTGTCCGACTCTGCGTGACCCCATAGACGGCCTCCTACCAGGCTCCTCTGTCCCTGGGATTCTCCAGGCAAGAACACTGGAGTGGGTTGCCATTTCTCTGTGTAGGCTAGACTGCTCCAAACTAGAGGCATTTAAAAAATTATTATCAGGAGGAGCAGAAGGAAAACTGTAGCTGGGGCCTTCCATGAGAGTGCCACCTCTTCACTGCAAATTACTCACTTCTAACCCTGCATTAGGCGGACGCTGCTTTGCCAACTGCCTTCTCAGGCTCTTATTCTCCTCCATGTATATGCCCCTTATGCCTGTAAAGTTGGGTTTTGTTTTGTGACTGTGTAAATCAGAGCCTGGAGAGTTTCTTTTTTCTCTGTGGTTGGAACCACAGCGAGACATTCTCCACAATCAGGCACTTGACACACTTCGGCACTGTGTGGGCAGAAAACAGGGCAGAGGGAACTCTTAAATACACTTTTCACCTGGTTTAAACAAGAGCTTTGATTTCCCCTTTCTTTTAATCCTTATGAGGCTTGAAGTGAAAACAGAATTCAAAGAGTTGTTTTACTAAAAAAAAACACAAAAAACTGTAATAAGATGCTTGGATTTTAACACTTAAAATTATGGCTGAAATGACCCCACAGCACTTCTGGAAGATGGCAGAATTCTGGGTGGTCTTTGAGCTTAGGCAGATTTTCTGTTCTTTTCTAATACACCTCTGCATGTTGGCTAATTATAAAAGGGAACCAAGATATTTTCTTTGAAAAACTGGAGCTGGTTGGGAAAAGTTTCTCCTCTCACACATCCATTCAGCCAGCACTTATTGCACTTCTACTGTGTGCTGTGCAAAGACAAAGTCCTGGTTCCTCAGTGGCTGGAAGTCAAGGGGAGGTATGACAAAGTGAACGAGCACAATAGGTGGCCCGCTGCATCTGGAAGGACAGGCAGTACTAGGTGGAAAAGAGTGGGTAGGGTGGGGTTTTTCTGTTTAAAAAAGACTTCCATTTTTAAAGTCTTTTATTGAATTTGTTACAATATTGTTTCTATTTTATATTTTATGTTTTTTACTTTTTGGCTGCAAGGCATGTGGTATCTTAGGTCCCTGACCAGAAATCAAACCTACACACCCTGCATTGGAATGCAGTCTTAGCCACTGGACTGTCAGGGAAGTCCTTAGATTATATTGTTTAGAGCAGTGTTCAGTTCACAGCAAAATGAGCATAAGGTACAAAGATTTCCAATATGCCCCTGTCCCCACATACATAAGCCTTCCCTGTTATCAATATTTCCCACCAGAACTACTGCATATGTTACAATCCATGAACCTACATTAATGCTTTCAAATTGTGGTGGTAGAGAAGACTCTTGAGAGTCCCTGGGACAGCAAAGAGATCAAACCAGTCAATCGTAAAGGAAATCAACCCTGAATATTCATTGGAAGGACTGATGCTGAAGGTGAAGCTCCAATACTCTGGCCACCTGATGTGAAGATCCGACTCTTTGGAAAACACCCTGATGCTGGCAAAGATTGAGGAGGGTAGGAGGAGAAGCAGGCAACAGAGAATGAGATGGTTGGATAGCATCACCTCTTCAATGGACATGAACTTGGGCAAACTCCAGGAGATATGGAGGGAAACCTGGTGTGTGCAGTCAATGTAGTCACAAAGAGTTGGATATGACTTAGCGACTGAACAACAAAGCCAATATGAACCCACACTGACACATCATTATCACCCAATGTCCATAGTTTACATTAGGGTTCACACTTACTGTTGTATATTCTATGGGGTTAGATGAATGTATAATGACATGCATTCATCATTATAGCGTAATACAAAGTAATTTCACTGCCCTAAAAATCCCCTGTGCTTTGCCTGTTCGTCCCTTCCCTCTGCCCCCACATCCAGCACCTGGAAGCCAGTGATCCTTTCACTCCTTTCACAGTTTTGCATTTTCCAGGATGTCATACATAGTTGGAATCATGCAATATGTAGCCTTCAGAATGGCTTCTCTCACTTAGTAATATGCATTTAAAGTTCCTCTGGGTCTTTTCACAGCCTCATAACTCATTTCTTTTTGGCACTCAATAATATTTTATTATCTGAAAATGCCACAACTTATTTATCCATTCACCTAATGAACATCTTGGTTGTTCCAAGTTTGGCAGCAATAGGTATTTTAATAAGATAGACTAGAACTTGCAAAGGCACAAAGTGATGAGAGCAAGGCCTTTGGGAACCTATAAGCGGCATATGGAGTGGTGTGTGGACACTGACAGAGAAGAGTCATCCTTCATTCTGGAGGCTCATTCCAAAACCACAGTGTGGACCCTATTACTCTGGTGACACTTCGATCATTGTACTGTGTCACCTTGTATGTCTTGTACTGTGTCACCTTGTATGTCTTGCCTGGAGATAGATATGTAATATCCTACTTAAGATTCACTAATTTATCTGGTTAATTTTATAATCATACTTAAAAGCCCTTCTATTAGGATGACTTTAAGTTATGGATTATGTTATAAAAATCAAGTCAAGGGAAACAGTAACTTGTGGGTTTGCGTACAGTATGGCCTTCTTGTGACTCAAAGAATTCTGTGGTTTCGGTTCCTGGTGACCGTTCCATTGTACATTTTGGACAGGAGCCCAGCTTTGGAGATTGGCAGTGGTGGTGGTAATCTGTCCAATTTAGCTGAACGCTGATGAGCCACCCTTTGTTTAGAAATAAACTAAATAATAAACAAGTCACTCTGAAAGCACAGTCTATAGCCTCATTAACAGGAAAACAATGATTATTTCTGTTCAATACTTAATGAACTAAGTGAGGTTTACATGAGATATGTAATTTTGCCTTTAGCATGTCTATGATCAATAAGATCAATATTTCACTTGAAGAATCTAAAGGTAGCTGTTTTTCTCCCTGGCAGACTTTATTTTGTCTCTTAATGTAACAAACCTTAGTTTATCTTGTAATATTCTCTCTCAAACACACTTCATTTATTGGTGAACTCCATCAGTGATGGTGTTTCTGAGGCAGTCAGGTCCTCATAGCTTGGAGAGAATTTTGTTTCATTTGTGAAAACACTTTGATCCAGGGGGGAAGTGTTGGGGGTGGGGGAGGGATAGACTGAAAGTCTGGGACTGAAATATACACAATGGTATATTTAAAATAGATATCCAACAAAGACCTACTGTATAGCACAGGGAACTCTGCTCAATACTCTGTAATAACCTAAATAAAAGAATTTGAAAAAGTATAGATAGCTGTAGTATATGTATAACTGAATCACTTTGGTATTTGTTTGAAACTAACACAATCGTTAATCAGCTATACTCCAATATAAAAGGAAAATTAAAAAAGAAAGCACCTTGAAAAGTATATGGCATTCTGTTAATGCTAACTATAATTATTCTATTTTTTACTTTTCCTTTTTTCAGAACAATGGAACAGTTCAATGTGGGCATATCTGTTTTATACTATTGAACCATTGATAAATCATATCATAATGATATTCAATCCTTTGATTCAATAATCCCAAACTCAGAGATGAATCTTAAATCAATAATTCTGCAGAAGTAAAAAGAAATCTCTCTCCCCATTTCAGTTATTATGGTGTTATTTTAGTTAGCTAGTTGGAGGAAGCTCAACTAAAATAAGAAAGTGGAAACTATCTAAATATTTAATATTAGGGAAATGCCTTAATAACCAAATATATTTAGAAATGGGCTTCCCAGATGGTTCAGGGGTAAAGAATCCACCTCCCAAGGCAGGAGATGCAGGTTTGATGCCTGGGTCGGGAAGATCCCCTGGAGGAGGAAATGGCAACCCACTTCAGTATTCTTGCTGGGATAACACCATGAACAGAAGAGCCTGGCGGGCTACAGTCCATGCAGTTGCAAAGAGTCAGACAAGACTAAAGCAACTGAGCACACACACATTTGTAGAAATATTATCCTGAATTAACATGCTAGTTGATCAGCTGGTATAGAAAGATGCTTACAATATATCATGTGAAAGAGCAGAATATGAATTGATCCATGTACAAAAGCATATAAAATAAACAAGCTTACGGGAATGGAACTGACATTAGAATTTGGAGGAGGTTAGGGAGATAGAGGAGAAGGCAATGGCATCCCACTCCAGTACTCTTGCCTGGAAAATCCCATGGACGGAGGAGCCTGGTAGGCTGCAGTCCGTGGGGTCACTGAGAATTGGACATGACTCAGTGACTTCACTTTCACTTTCATGCATTGGAGAAGGAAATGGCAACCCACTCCAGTGTTCTTGCCTGGAGAATCCCAGGGACGGCGGAGCCTGGTGGGCTGCCGTCTATCGGGTCGCACAGAGTCGGACACGACTGAAGCAGCAGCAGCAGGAGCAGGGAGATAGAATTTATTGTGCTACTCTTTTACTGAAATATTTCTTAATGTGAATATCTTGTCAGTGACATTAAAATTAAAACCTTACAGGTCTTTAACCCAGAGAGTGCCACAAGATTTCATTCTAAGGCAAACTTGAAAAAAATTTCTCATGGGACCAACAAAAACATCACCATGTTGTTAGATGTTCTTTTGTTTACAACTAAAGGTTATTAATTCTTGCCCTCTAGTGGCTTACAGTTGGAAACAGACAATTTTGATTTAATTTTTTGGTTACTGTTGCTAATGTTTCTGTTTTTTAAGACAATGACATTTATTGTAAAATAACTGTTCATGTGGAGTGTTGACCTAAAAGTATATTATGGTTAGTCCTGCCCACTCTAAACTTGCCCTTTGTAGCTCACAGTGATTTGTAAGTTTCATGAGGGCAAAGAGGAATTGGAGTTGGGCACCTTCGCTTTGCAATGCAAAAAGCAGGATATTCTGAGATTCTGCTGCATACTAACTAGGTGACCTTGTGCACACTTATCACCTTGCTTTCTTCATCTACTACATGTGGATAATAACAGCACTACTTCAGAGCATTCTTTGAATGATAAAACACTTATAAGAATGTATGGAGAAGGAAATAGCAACACTCCCAGTATCCTTGCCTAGGAAATCCCATGGACAGAGGACAGAGGCGAGCTACAGTCCATGGGATTGCAAAAGAGTCTGACACAACTTGGCGACTAGACAACAAAAAACAACAACGATTAGTTATGTTGAGCATTTCTCATGTACCTGCTGGCCATTTGAAAGTCTTCATTGGGAAAATGTCTATTTCGTTTCTCCTCCTATTTTAAAATTGGACCATTCGTTTTTTTTTTTTTTATTGAATTAGGTCAGTTCTTTATCTATTTTTGGGTGTTAACCCCTTATCTGATACAGATTTCCTCCACTCTCTGAAAGCAGAGCTTTCCTATGAAACCTTCCGAAAGCCAAAACGGAGCAAAGTGAAGAAGTAGTTACCTTAGGACACATGTAAATGTCCAGATAGATGGGGATAAAGCACAAATGCTCAGAGACAGTGCAAAGCCATAGAGTGGGGGGTGCAGAGATGCTAGAGTGTAGCTCCTGGGGGAGAGGCCTGGTGACGCCAGTCTTGCTCTTGAGGTAACACTGCCCCTAGGACATCTTGCTACAAAACAAATACTGAACGCTGCCTCTGCTTTTTATCTTTTTCCATAAAAATGAAAAACTCGATTCCTTTCAGTTAGGAAAATCAGATACTAATGTAGGCCTTTTGTAAAAGCAAAGTGGCTTAAAATCACATAAAGCAAATCTTCAAAAAGTGGGGGAGGTCTGTCCACGGTTGTACAGATATTTCTCCCATTCTGTAGGTTGCCTTTTCGTTTTGTTGATGGTTCCTTTTGCAGTGCAGAAACTTTTAATCTTGATGTAGCCCCACGTGTTGATTTCTCTTGCTTGTGCTTTAGGTGTTATATCCTAAAATCACTAATCTCTACCAAGAGCAATGTTGAGAGGCTTCCTCCTTGTATTTTCTTCTAGGAGTTTGACAGTTTCAGGTCTCACATTTAAGTCTGACCCCCTTCAAGTTGCTTTTTGTGTGTGATGTAAGATAAGGGGTTCGTTTCCTTTTTCTGCTGTATTCAGTTTTCCTAACACCATTTGTTGAGGAGACAATCCTTTCCCCATTATATGTTCTTGGATCCCTTAACAAATACTAGCTGACCACATTATAAGATCTTAATTTTATCTATATCATTCATTATAAGAATTCATGCAAGTCCTCTAGAATGTTTTGTGTAATTCAGAAGGGTAAGGAACTTTCCTGGCGGTCCAGTGGTTGAGACTCTGTGCTTCCACTGCAGGGGGCCCAGGTTCGATCCTTGATCAGAGTACTAAGATCCCATATGGCACAGTCAAAAAAAGGGAAAAAAACAAGTAGTAAATATTTATGGATGGACATTTCTTGCAACTTCATGTCTTTGGACTTTACTGGCTATCCGCCCTACTCCTTGCAGCAATATAACTGCTGTGGGAATAGGACTAATATCTTTATGGGTCTCAGCAGACAGGGATCCCCATGAGAGCTGGGGATGAGAAGGCAGGGGACTAATGTATAACCGGAACTGTGGGCTTATTTGGCCGTGTAGAGTCTTATTTACCTGAAGGCCTGAAAACTCCACTTTTCACTCCTGGAAGAAATGAGCTAGTCTTACCTTTAAGATTGCCACATGCTAGTTTTGATCCAGATACTCTGCTTTTGTGTCTTCTGATAAATACAATGTGTGAAATTTCTTTAAAAAAAAAAAAGGATGTACAGTGTAGCATGAGTGTGTGGGATGTAATGTGGTATTATTATTTCTATTTTTCTAGTACTGATTCCACTGCTATAGGTATTGATCTTGGTGCTGAGGATGTACATAGAAATAAAAGAAAAATGGGGATTTCCAACTGCTTAAGGAGATGTTTCCATGCAATAATAGTGAAAATACACAGTGATAAAATATACAGAATACTAAAGGGGTGATAAAACTATATGACATTACTCCGAAGAATTTTTCACATTTTATGACCAACCTAGATAGCATACTGAAAAGCAGAGACATTACTTTGCCAACAAAGGTCCGTCTAGTCAAGGCTATGGTTTTTCCTGTGGTCATGTATGGATGTAAGAGTTGGACTGTGAAGAAGGCTGAGCGCCAAAGAATTGATGCTTTTGAACTGTGGTATTGGAGAAGACTCTTGAGAGTCCCTTGGACTGCAAGGAGATCCAACCAGTCCATTCTGAAGGAGATCAGCCCTGGGATTTCTTTGGAAGGAATGATGCTGAGGCTGAAACTCCAGTACTTTGGCCACCTCATGCAAAGAGTCGACTCATTGGAAAAGATTCTGACGTTGGGAGGGATTGCAGGCAGGAGGAGAAGGGGACAACAGAGGATGAGATGGCTGGATGGCATCACTGACTCGATGGACGTGAGTCTGAGTGAACTCCGGGAGTTGGTGCTGGACAGGGAGGCCTGGCGTGCTGCGATTCATGGGGTCGCAAAGAGTCGGACACTGAGCGACTGAACTGAACTGATGCCTACATTATTGGGATGTACCTAATAATCAGTAGTGACTTACTTAATCATTGACAATATCTTTTCATTTTTAGTGGCATATAAAATAGTGGTGTATCTCATAACTGATGGTGTCTCAGATTCAATGAAATACGGTGGTAAGTGATGATATGCAACATTTTAAACAATATTTACCATGGACCAGGTAAAGGGTGGGATGGATGCTTACAAAGCATTATCAAACATAATCCTTAGGAGCAATTCTATGAATTTGGAAAATGGAAAAACCACTGGAGCAATCTATGACTCAAGTCAGTGAGGTTATAAAGGACTGCTAAGGTCAGACTTGAGCTAATTTGCTAAAGAAGGAGAGTCGATTTGGATGAGCCCCAAGAAGAGGTGTAGAGATTCCAGGAAGAGAGATGCTGCCAGTGTGATGTCCTGCTTGGAGAAACTGTGGCACGGTTACCTGTGTGGCTACTCTGATTACTTATTCCTTACTGGGACCTCTCCCACCTTTATTGTATTCCTTTAAAGTGAGGGTCTGGTGTAAGTCTGATTTCTTCTCATCCATTTTGCTTTTGAATCTTAATTGCTTAAAGCAGAGTTTCTCAGTCTGAGCACTAGTGACAGAAGGGCGAGATAATTCTTTGTTGTGGAGGCTTTGCTGTGAATTGTGAGATATTTAGCATGATCCCTGGCCTCTACTGACCAGTTGTTTAGCATGATCCCCGGCCTCTACCGACCAGATGCTTCCCAGTTGCTAAATGTCCCCTGGGGGAGCAAAATCACCCACAGTTGAGAACCGATTGTTTAAAGAAAAGATCATACCTGGTATTTTATTATTTTATTTTAATATGTATGTAGGCATGTGTGTGTGTATGTTAAGGAAGAACATTCACAAAGTTTAGGATTTTTTTTTTTAATAACTCTTCTATCTTCCTATGAATTCTTGCCAATGGACCACAATGACGCCATTGTATGTAAGTTTAACAAGCATCCACTCACTTGCCTGTTTACTGTTAATTCTGAAGTGTGACAGGGGTAGGGGATTGGTCCCTGGGAAGCATTTTTTCCTTTGAAATAATTTTAGATTGATAGAGGAGTCACAAAGATGGTACAGAATGTTCCTGTACATATGCCTCCCAATTTCGTCTTATATTGACATCATATAATCATGGTAGTTTTCCAATAGACCTTTGTTTCCTGCTCCAGGGTCCAATCCGGGATCAGTCATTGCATTTAAAGAGTGTAGTTTGCTTTTTTGTTTGTTTTTCATGGAAAGAATACAATTTATTCTGAAAACTGCTGATTCTCAGATAATGACAGTGAGCATAACTTTCTACATGCTCGTGTTCAGTTGCTCAGTGGTGTCCGACTTTGTGACCCCACAGACAGCAACCTACCAGGCTCCTCTGTCTATGGGATTCTTCAGGCAGGTTAGCCATTTCCTCCTCCATTTTCTAAGTAGGATGTTTATCTGGATTAACACTCACTGAGCTAAAAAGTTCCCTTATTTCTGCTTAAAATAGAAAGTGGAATTGACACTCTCCAAGGCAAAAATAGCTGTAATGGTACATAGTTTTTAAATCTCTGAAAAATAAATAGTCCAAAGACGGCTTTTGTCTTGACTCTCAGTCTAAGCCATCATTTCATAGTTTTTTTAATAAATGCTAATGGAGTGGACCAAAGGTACCATCCTAAACTGCTGTTTCATATTTAGGGCAAGCTGAATGGTTCTTTTCCATCTACTTGACAAATACAACATGGACACAAAGTGACATGGAAAAGCTGTAATCTATTGAACTCAGTAAATGTGAGTTGTAAGTCATTGCAGTTCTTTCTTAGTCTCATTTGCTGCCCAACCATTTCTCACTACATGATCCCTTTAAAGTCAACCTGATTCAGGGGCAGATCAATACTAGGGAAACCCTTTTGTCTTCTTTTAGGGCATAAAATTTAAAAGACGCTTAGGTCAATATTCCTTTTAATAATGTGTCTTAACGGAAATGCCTGGATTCCCCCTTCTTGTTATATAATTAATTGAGCTGCCTGCCACCCACAAGGTATAGTCATTCTCTACCATAATTCTCCTTTGGCCTAATTGCCATTCTGCTTTCAGTTCTATCTGTCTTTAGATATTTCTTCTTTTCCCCAACACTGTTGGGCATGCTTTGTACTTAGTTTTATCTTTCCGTGCTTTTGCTTCTAAATGTCAGCATAATTTTTCTGCCTTATAATATTGGAGATGTTATAACCATCCATCAGCCCAATAGAAGAGCAGAAAAGATTAGATATCATTTATCTGTATTGGTTGTTCATTGTAATGACCCAGTGGACAACATGAACAGATAATCTGTTGCTTTGATGGAAACTAATTATTCTTAAGCATGACAGCATCGAAATAGCTTTTGTGACACTGTTTTTAAAAATGACAGCTACCTAGTCATTATTAGTGCAGAAGTTTCAGTCGTGTTCTCTGATAATTTCCCTACATAAGCAACAACACAGTTTGGATCTTTTATTATTGCTTTATGGGAAAATTTGACCTAAAATTTAAGAACTTTAAAATTTCCATTGACAGTCAAATACAAGCACCATTGTATAAAATTTTCTTAAAGTGAAGAAAATTCCTTAATGTGAAATAATTTAGTATTTCCTAGAGAAAAGTAAAAGTATGATTAGAAGATAATTTTGCTGGAAAAGGTTAATGTACTTGATTTTTAGTTTGTTGCTAATGATTGGACTAACCATGGAATTAGGGGAGTAAAGTTGTCATCAATTAAAATTCTTCTCTGATGGAATTTCTAAATAAAGAAAGCGTAGTTTATTGTTAATTCTTAAAATAACAAAATTTATCTGCACAAATAGGAGAGGATGTTTTTATGTTTATGTGCAAACCTTAAAAAATCAGTATACTGATGGATTTATATTTTTATGAAGTCTCTAAAATGCTATAGAAACTTAATCAATATTCTAAGGTAGTATATATATTACTGGCACCACTAATAACCAAATTAAGATTGGTATATTATTACCAGACCACAGCAGAGATGCACTTTCACTACAGCATGCCTTGGTTTGAGAACAGAAGCAAATTAAATAACTTCACAAGCCAGATGTTTCTTTTTCTTATAACAGGTTTTGCAAAAAGCTTAGGGGATGCTTTAGATGTTGATAGACCATGGCTAATACACTGAACACATTAAACAAGTTTATATTTATACAAGCTGTGCTGTGCTTAGTCGCCCCAGTCGTGTCCGACTCTTTACGACCCTGTGGACTACAGCCCGCCAGGCTCCTCTATCCATGGGATTCTCCAGGCAAGAATACTGGAGTGAGTTGCCATTCTCTTCTCCAGGGGACATTCCCAACCCAGGGATTGAACCCAGGTCTCCTGCATTGTAGGCGGATTCTTTACTGTCTGAGCCACCAGGGAAGCCCATTTATACAAGCTAACTTATTGTAAAAAAAATTACTGCTGTAATAACAGTTCAACAATACTCAAGTAGGTAGAATAAAGAGTCCTTCTACCTTCTACTTATTTTACTTTCCTCAATCCCGATTCCTTTCTTCAGAGGATTGCTAATGATTTGGTGCATATCTTTCCAAGCTTTTTTTCTATGCATTTATGTACAAGTATGTATACACACACACACACACACACCCTCAATGGACTGTTATGGGTATTCCATAGAATGTTTTGCAACTTATTTTTTCGCTTAAAAATATGTTTTGAGTGTCTTTCCATGCATACATATATATGAATCTTTTAAAAAACCGGACATGCCTATTTTTAACTATTATATCACTCTGTGAAATAGGGTTTGCTCTTTCATACTAGGCTGTATTTCAGGAAGTCTCCCTCAGACACAGTAGATACACTGGAGGAAAACTTCAATTTAAGGCTCAGCTAGTTGAATGTCTGACTTGAGCTGACCCTTCTGACCATCTCCAAAGAGGAAACTCATCCCATGCTCAGAAACAACCTGAGCTCCTGATTCGGCCCAGATCAGGTAGGAATCTGGCTCTGACATAAATGAGCAGGTCGCCTCTCTGGGTGTCAGGTTTTCCATTTGAAAAATGGGAGCTTGATTTGGTCCCGTCCCTGTCCAAATTTTATATCCTCTACCTTTGTTTCCTGAGCTAAAAGCTGCATTTTTGACAGGGGGTAATTCTTCTGGGATTAGTTATAATTGTGTGCTAGTGACAGACATTCAAAATGTTAAGTATGAACATTCAGGTCTATTTTTACCCATAGTGGGCATATGCTTCTGTCCTTGAATACACTGCTTGGGATGACCTTTGTCAGCACCAAGGTGTGATAATGCTAACCAACAGGGAGAGAAACAGACAGCCTGCTCCTTTTGTAGCCGGCTAGGAAAGCTGCATTGGAAGTCTTGTTATTACAACATGTTATTGAAATCCTCTAAGGATGATTCTAGTTAAACTCTTAACTATCATTTGAAAACCGTAGTTAATTTTAGAATCTACAATGTAGAGATGATGCTTATCAACAGATGTTGTTTTATCACATTTACTTTTAGAATGATGGGTTCAAATATCATAAAAATAATAATATAAGCAGCTAACATTAATGACCTCCCAACATACGTCAGGCACTGTTCTAAGCTCTTTAAGATTGGGAAACTGAGACCCAGAAAGGATAAGTAATTTGTTCAAAGGCACAGAGCTGCAACTATGTTATGCAAAGGGAATGTAAACTCCTATTCAGGGGAAGAAAGTGAGGAGTTAACTGAATAGTTACATAGTTATAAAATGACTTGAAGGCGGTGATGGATGTGGCCATTAGCAGATGGCAAATGCTGGTGCTGCTCCCTTCTTATTAAGCTGTGAGGAGTCTTGACATGAAAGTGGACCCCAAGTTTCTCAGGTACACTCATGGTGCTGCCTATTGCAGTCAGTCCTTTAAAAATATATAAAACAAAGCAATTCCTTATGTCCTTTCTGCAGATCATTCAGGCTGACTTTGCAAAGCTCCTTCCTTGGTAGACAAGCCCTGGTGTTGGAATCTGCAAAGTTGATGATTAGTCGAAACCGTCTGGACTGCAGCCACAGGACATCTTGTAGCACAATCAAGCACCACTTCATCATGCCTGGTGACAGGAGTTTTCCCACTAAGTTTCCATCAGGAGTGAGGAGCCAGGGCCCAGCTCAGCAGCTAATTAGACAAGGCAAGGTACAAGGCTAGTACATGCCAGCTTCAATAGACTGGAGTGGTGGATCTGTCAAACGAATCTGTCTTGCCTTCTGTGCTTTATACCCATTACTGTACCTGGTTGAACATTAACACTCGGAAATCTGCTGATTTTCTCCAATATCCTGGCCCATGCAGAGAAGAAGCTGAAAAGGAACTGTATGTCTTTAAGGTAGTTCCATGCTTCATTATCTTGAAAAGCATCAATCTTCAACTAATTGTTAAAGAAGCACCACAAGATGTAGAAATGTTGAAAGGATGGGTGGAAATGCAGTGTATGGACTTTTTAGTGTCTCTGCTACAATTTCCTCTCTTTCCTGTGATGTTAGTTTTGAAAAAAAAAAAAATCAAAGATTCTTAAAAAATGAAAATGTTTCCCTCTTGAGACAAAAGTCAACAAATTGCAAGTGTTTCCTTCCCTCTTGCTTCTGTGTCTCCTAAAAGATTAAGGCTTAAACAAAAATCTTAACTTTGTGTGTGTGTTTAACAAACTGCCAAATTATGAAGGCAAAAAGTCTAGAAAGTTTATAAACACATATCTGGAATATAAAGATAATATAAAAAATATTTAAATATGCAGCAGTAGAAGCAGAAACACAACAAAAAGTCAAATATTTATATCAGGTTGGACTATATACTTGACCACTGAAGCAAATAACACTATACAATATGTCAGCCCTAAAAGTGCCAATTATGCGTGTGTTGTGTGTATGTGTTTCCATTAGAAAACCTCAAATAAGTCTCTACTTGCTGTGGTAAAAGCAGCATATGTTGAAACTTGGAGACTTGTGGAATCATCTTGTTAAATCCTGCCACTTTAAGGACAAGAAAACGGAATTCCAGAGTGGACATACCTACTGCCAGTACTCATTACTACTGGGGCCCACTGCTTTTTCTACAATACTATGCTTTCATGCTATAGGAATCTTGGGGTAGAACCTCTTTTCATAAGCTGAGATACTTGGGGCCACATCTACCCTGGAATCTCAAGGGCTAGAAACAATGACTTCAAGGGACCACTCCAACCTTCCACTTACAGTCTGCCTGTAGAAAATATTTAATTGTATATTTATGAGAGTGAGGTACTGTCGTCTTCTGATTGAGTAATTTCAGGGAAAAAAACATATTCAGAGCTGAGTCATAATGTGCTGAGTTCATTTGTACACTGCTCTTCTGTGTCGGAGAAGGCGATGGCACCCCACTCCAGTACTCTTGCCTGGAAACTCCCATGGATGGAGGAGCCTGGTGGGCTGCAGTCCATGGGGTCGCTAAGAGTCGGACACGACTGAGCGACTTCACTTTCACTTTTCATTTTCATGCACTGGAGAAGGAAATGGCAAGCCACTCCAGTGTTCTTGCCTGGAGAATCCCAGGGACGGGAAGCCTGGTGGGCTGCCGTCCATGGGGTCGCCCAGAGTCGGACACGATTGAAGCGACAGCAGCAGCAGCAGCTCTTCTGTGTAGCACAGTGGACCCTGCTAATCACAGAAAGAGTAGCAAAGTGGTCGAATAGGAAACCTTGATTTACTGCTAACTGAAAAGAAATTAAAAATAAAATAATATGATCATTTCCCACCTCTGGAGCTAAAGAGCGATGTGACATGCATCCAAAAGCAGATCCCCAAATCTCTGAGTGTGACTGACCAAGGCACGCTACTTTTTTGCTCATTTTCAACTTGGTGACTAAAATTTCCAGTCACATATAGTATTGTTAGAATTGCTAATAGATAGTAACAAAAAAACACACTGAATGCGGAAACTGGAGACTTGGGTCCTAGATCCAGTTTCTTGACCAGGTAGCTAGGTTTCTTGCCACCCTTAAATATTGAGTCTCTCTGGGTCTCAGTTCTTTCTGGTGTAAAATGAATGGATTGAAGTGAGCTTATGATTAGGGCTATTTCCATATCTGAATCATCCTCTGATTTTAACAACTTCAGTACTACTGCTATGATATATTTTTTGCTCTCATTGTTTAACTTGTTCCTGGGTATCTGGGGTTCAATTCAATGTGGGCTAATTGCCACTGTTACATTTCATGTCCATCGATGTGACTCCTCACAAAAACAGATTTTCTTTTAAAAAGTGCTACTCACAGCAGAGATTGCACATAGATAAAGGCACACCAGTTGCTATAACTGAAAGAAAAATCTCAAAATGTACGTCCTATTCACCGTTAACCTCATTTAGGAAGCAGAAGTCAGCAAATGCTATCTTTGCTGATCCCAAAGTTGTGTACTGAATTTAGATTTAGTCAAAAGTGAGGGCTGTGCACGAAGGATGAGGGCTGAGTGGGTGACATGGAGAGATATGGATAGTAAAAGCGATGGAGCCAACTTCACTGTGATCTCAGGACCTGAACACACAGGGTGTACACAGGTTGTTTGTTTTGTTGTTTGTTTGGGGTTTTTTTGGACCACACGGTATCACCTGGAACAGGGCTTTTTAAGAAAAGTAAAACAAACAACAACAGCAGCAACAAAAAAATCCAGACTAAGTTGCCAACTTGGGATAAGTCCAGATATCTGGTTTCTCCTGAAACCTCAGCTTGGCAACCCTGGGCCCTGAAATGCAGCACGTCAGCAGGTTGCTGGAGGTGTGCGATGTCTACCACTCTCATATGGGCTTATTGTGTTCCTCTTTTCCCCATGATTCTCTACCACCAACCCTGAGGCCTAACATCAGTTGCCATTTACCATGTTTCTTGGAATGTTATTTTCAGATAGTAAAGTTAAAAAATAAAATCTATTCCTTATATCCATGTTTTCATTTAAAGAATACAGGACTTCCCTGGTGGTCCAGTGGTTAAGAATCTGCTCGCCAGTGCAGGCGACATGGACCGGGAAGATCCCGCTTGCCCCGGGCCAACTAACCTGTGCACCACAACTATTGAACCTGTGTTCTAGAGCCCGAGAGCCGCAACTCTGAAGCCCACATGCTCTAGAGCCTGTGCTCCACGACAAGAGAAGCTACCACAGTGAGAAGCCTGCACACCGCAACTTGAAAGCAGCCCCTGCTGGCCACTAGAGAAAGCCCGTGTGCGGCAACAAAGACCCAGCCCAGTAAAAAATAATACTAAATCTAGGCTAAGTGGGATGTGTGCTTCTTATACCCCCTCTGCTTTACATCTTATGTTATATGCCTCTCTCCTGCAAATAACTGAATTTTCAAGCCTTGTTCTAACTTAAGCTCTGTCTTTGACATAAGCAGCAAAGGAGGGGAAAAAAAAAAAAGTCCAGCTGAATTAGAGAAGCACAGAGTGTAGAATATTAGCTGAAATCCTCTTCCCCATTGAAATATATGTTTGATTGGATTGTGATTCCTTAACCAGTTTGAAGCAGTCAGGGCTAGATTTTTGGAGATCTTCCCTATTTTGTAGGTGAGAGGTGGGGAGGAAAGTACAGGGAGGAGGCAAGCAAGGCACTGATATGGGAGTGGAGACTCTTCCTCTGGCCTCTCTTGCCTGGGAGCCAGCTCACTAAGGATGCCAAGGAATGCCCTTGTGGTAAATTTGCCAGAGCAGCTACTGTCCACAATTCAGCTTGCTCTAATTATTTGTGGTTCGCACTTTAACCTGGAAATCTCTCCAGAGACATACTTTGGGGTTTGAGGTTTACTGTTTCAAATTCTGAAGGCCTTGGGAAAACTTGGAAAGACTGCTGCAAGGAACTTTTACTAGTTACTTCTTAGACTAGATCCACAGTAGCTGATCACTCCAGAAGGAACAGCTTAATAGTGAATCTAATTAAATATCCAACTCTTGAGCTATGCTCTTGTGACCTAATTTCTCTCACCTTTTATGTTCCGCAGTTCTTTAATAAATGAGATTATGAAAATTTCAAAGGAACTACACACATGTGGCACCCTTAAAATGCTAATATAGGCATGAAATTAAATCATAAAATTGGGAATAAAGACAAGTCATAGCATTTAAATTTAACTTACAGTGAAGTTTTTATCAATTTTATTTTCAGTTGCTCCCTTATTCTCTCAAGAGAAAACAAAACCTGGAGATATCAGGGATGAAATTGTTAAATGACTGTGGAAATTGGCTTGTTTTCTGGGACTCTTTTAGAGACATGGAAACACAGTTTTTGTGTGAGCACATCCTGGTGGGGATTTGATGGAATATTTAGGTAGGAAAAAGTCAAGCTCAAGACTCAGATAAACATGCCGACACTACAATATTCACCCAGGGCTTAGCCCTCTTTGGTTGGGAAACGACATGAGAGCAGTCTTTGTTTTTATATTCCAGTTCATTACTGGTGGGACTTTAGCCAACAAGAAAATGCTGTCCGAACAGCTTCAGAATTCAGACAAAGAATCACGTCAGTTCTTATTTTAGACGAACTGGTTCTGCCGTTCCTCTTTCAGAGAAGTACAGTGGGTTTCCCCTGGTGAGCCTAATTGAAAGGACTTGCTTCCACTTGAAAGATGCAGTAAACATCTGGCAAGTGAGGAGAGGTTGGAACTGTGTAGAAATCTTGGAAGAAACCAGGAGCCAGAGGCATAACTAACTAGATTCAGGGCCAGGGTCACTGGTTTCATCATGACTCCTCCATTCATTTGACTTTGACCTTGGCTGTGACTTGATTATGTGTTTCCCTCTGTTCAATGGGAATGATGAGATGGTGAGTCACTTTTACCATTGAGACTATTAATTGTGAATAACTAAAAATCCCTTTGCAAGCAAGGGCTTCCGCGGGAGCCCAATTTTGCTAAAACAGTTGGGAAAAAATTGGTAGTGTACACATTTCAAGGCAGTAATAATAAACTGTAGATTTTGCTGTACAAGGAAATACATTCTTCAAGCTTCAATACATCATTCCAGGATAACTGTGAACTTTCATATATTTACTTTGCCACTCCACTCAGAATGTAGGATCTTAGTTCTCGGACCAGGCACTGAACCTGGGCCCCCTGCAGTAGAAGCACAGAGTCCCAACCACTGGACTGCCAGCGAAGTCCCTATAAGTTTTTATTATTAAATGCACCCCATGGTAGAACAAGGAGTGCAGAAGCAGCAGGTAAGACCAAAAATAGTAAAAGAGATTTTCTTTTATTCATTCACTCAACAAATATTTATTGAACTCTATGATCTCTGCACTGGGCTGGAAATAGTAATTAAACACATATAGTCTTTGTCCTTATGGAGCTCATTGCCTAGTGAGGATAGAGAAAATGGCAGTAATAAATTCTAATCCCAGTAGTATGGGCAAGGAACCTCTTGTGTCTTTTTACATCTGAATATGAAATTTTACGTCAGAAAACTGGGATTGTACATAACCCTAGAATTCATTCTAGGATTAAATGCAGTATTTCATACAAAGTACTTAGCACGATACCTGAGAACAATGAGATACCTGGAAATAGAGAATACCTTTTTTCACAAGCTTATTTGTAAAAAATCTAGATCACTGGAGGAATTATTATTAACTATGGGAAGACTTCCATTGATAGAGGTGTGAAAAAAAATACAGAATTAGGCAGTTTAGCCTTGCAGACAATTATAGCTTGACACACAATGTCAAAAAGGCATCCTGGTAGGCTTAAAAAAAAAAGAAGAAAGGAGAGCTAGAGTCTAGTCTTGGCTGTGTTACAATGTAACTGTGAAATCTGGGAAAACTCACTTTATGGGTTTCAGTATTTTCAGCTATTAAATGGATTGGTACTTGAATTTGTATCCTATTCCAGTTGTAAATTTGATGATCATCTATAACAAATACTATTAAAGTGTTAGCCACTCAGTCATGTCCGACTCTTTGCAACCCCATGGACTGTAGCCCCCCATGCTCCTCTGTCCATGGAATTCTCCAGGCAAGAATACTGGAATGGGTAGCCATTCCCTTCTCCAGGGGATCTTCCTGACTCAGAGATTGAACCCAAGGCTCCTGCATTGCAGGCAGATTCTTTACTCCCTGAGCCACTTGGGAAGCCCCAAAATATTATTATAAGTAGTAGTCAAAATACAGTGCTAGTCCTAATTTCTTTTAGGTGAGGATGAAGACATGGGCCACTGATAATGAACATCATTTATATGGATAGGAGAAGATAACAACAGAAAAGAAAAAAAAAAAAAATCCAGGCTAAATTTTTGACAGAAAGATTAATATAAGTGTGTGTATACACATATTAATAGTATTTCAGATTACCACTGATGGTGTTACTTAAGAAAACTGATAAGCAAATCAACTTAAATTATTTTTTAGTGGTGCCATGAAGCATGTGAGAACTTAGTTCCCTGACCAGGAATCAAACCCTGCATTGGAAGCCTGGAGTCTTAACCACTGGACCCCCAGGGAAATCCTTGATAAGCAAATCAGACCACTGATTAGGAATATGCTCAAGCATAGTGGAAAGTATGCATGGAATATTTAAGTGGCTGAAAACCAATCTTTTTAGAGAAGGCAGTCCTTGAATAAGAGAGATCAGTGGTCCTCAAAGCACAGTTCTTGGGCCAGCAGCATTAACATCACCTGGGAACTTGTTAGAAATGTAAGTTATCAGGCTATATCTGTCCTGTTTAAAAAAAAAAAAAAACTGAGCGTGGGGCCCAGCCAATCTGTTTAACAAAATCCCAAAGTGATTCTGATGCATGCTTACATTTGATACCCACTAACAGAGTCCGACACGACTGAAGCAACTCAGCAGCAGCAGCAGCAGCAAAGAGACTCTTGTCCAGGTAAGTACTAAAAACTGAATAAAGACTAGCAAGAGAAAAATGAGTTTGGGATTAATTAATTCCTTCACGTATTTATTCAGAATCCACTATAGGACTTTCCTGGTAGTCCAGTGGTTAAGAATCAGCCTGCCAATGCAGGAGACATGGGTTTGATCCCTGGTCTGGGAAGATCCCACAAGCTGTGGAGCAGCTAAGTCTGTGCACACAACTACCGAGCCTGTGCTCTAGAGCCCAGGAACCGCAACTAGTGAGCCAATGTGCTGCTACTACAAAAGCCCATGCGCCCTAGAGCCAGTGCTCTGCAACAAAAGAAGCCACTGCGATGAGAACCCCGAGCATCACAACTTGAGAGTAGCCCCTGCTTGCCAAACTAGAGACAGACCTCATGCAGGGATGAAGACCCGGCCCAAAATTAATCAATCAATAAAAATGAATATAAAAATCACCCTTTGCTTGATTGTGTATGGAGGTAACAAGGTATATACTTTGAAATGTATGAAATGTCATACATTTCATACATACATCATGAAATGTCATGATTGACAACACAGGAGCGTAGTGAAAAAAAGGATCATCAAAAGTTAAAATCAGAAAGAGATCACCCCTCTGCTTCCTCTAACCAGTGATGAAACCCTGAATATACCATCTTCAGTCTCTGGATCATGGTTTCTTTGGCTGAGCCAGAATAAGAGACTCATCCAGGAATTAGGAGGTGGTGGGCATATTAAAATCATCTAGAAGTTTTATTCAAAACAAGGAAATGTCTCCCCCACCTTGTCTTTAGAAAAGTACTGTATCCTTTCCATGAGCTGGGATTGAGAGCACAACAGAGAGAGGGATAGCGGGGTGCGGGGAAGAGAGAAAGAAAAGAAAAGACAGCTGGACTTGAAGTCTGTCAACTGACTTTGGCCAGGACCAGGTATGGTCTGAGAAGACAATGGCACCCCACTCTAGTACTCTTGCCTGGAAAATCCCATGGATGGAGGAGCCTGGTGGGCTGCAGTCCATGGGGTCTCGAAGAGTCAGACACGACTGAGCGACTTCACTTTCACTTTTCACTTTCATGCATTGGAGAAGGAAATGGCAACCCACTCGTGTTCTTGCCTGGAGAATCCCAGGGATAGGGGAGCCTAGTGGGCTGCTGTCTATGGGGTCACACCGAGTCAGACATGACTGAAGCGACTTAGCAGCAGCAGGTATGGTCTAGGAAAGCAAACTGGGTGGAGAATTGTGAATGAAGAGTTTTAAAGGTTAGGTGGAATGATCTGGGGAATGGGGCCATTTGTAGGCTGAAAATTAGCCCTATAGACTCATTGCTTGAGAAGTAGCCTCCTAGGGACCAAGTGCTTTGGCTGGATGGTTAATAGAAACAAGATCTGAATAAACAGTACTATTCTTCCAAGGATCCGATCTCCATTGTCTCTTTCACTCTCTTGGCTTCTCCGTGAGATAGGCGTGGGTGGGTGCTATTTCCCCATCTCATCGTAGAACAAGAACACCAGGAAAGCCACGGCCTTTGATTGGAGCAAGCTCCATCAGTAAACAAATATTTATTAAGTATCTGACATTGTTTTTTTTAAAGGCATGTGTAGGGATGGTCCCTTCATTTAGTCCAAGGAAAACTCAACAAGTTAAAGGAAAATTAAGATTCTACTGCTTGTCTCATATCATTGGGAGGGGTAGTAGGGATATGGGCTCAGTATTTTTTTTTCTACTAGGCACAATTCTCATCAGGACACATTCCTGCCCTTCCAGGCAGTTCTTGCAGCCTGTCTGTGACCAGCTATGAGGACAGGTTGTGGTAATGGGAGACCTCAATTAACCAGGAAAATTGGTTAGATTAAGTTTTGTTATTAAACAAAGTCCAATCAGGAAAAAAAGGTTTTGACTCTGCTGTTTAAAAAAAAAAAAACCTGAAATAAGAATAATGTAGTGCTGTGCTCGGTTGTGTCTGACTCTTTGTGACCCCATGGACTGTAGCCCACCAAGCTCCTCTGTCCATGGGATTCTCCAGGCACGAATACTGGAGTGAGTTGCCATTTCCTTCTCCAGGGGATCTTCCCACCCAGGGATGGAACCTGGATCTCCTGTGTCTCCTGCATTGGCAGGTAAATTCTTTACCGCTGCACCACCCGAGAAGCCTGAAACAAGAATAATAAAAGGAATGCAAGCATTTTATTTATTTTTTAATTAGAAGAAAATTGCTTTACAATGTTGTGTTGGTTTCTACCATACAACAACTCAAATCTGCCATAATTATACATATACTCCCTCCCTTTGCAAAGAGTTTTAAAACTGGGGATAGGAGATCATTGTTCTAGCCTTGCCTCTGCCATCCAGTGAATGCTATGATGTTTGACAAATAACTTAGGCTCTTTCCATCTCAACTATCTCCCCTGTAAAATGAAGGGGTAGTTCTAAATAATTTTTATGATTCCTTTGAGTGCTCTTTTATAGTTCTATGCTTTCTTTCTGATGGCCAGGGACATCATCATTCCAATATGAGCTCATATCCAGGACTGCAGCATCAGACAGAGGAGTGAAAGAGAATGGGTCCAAGTATGCTCCAGGAATAAGAAAGAAACTTAGTGTTAACTTTTGGGGGAAAAAACTTTGGTATCTGCTTGTTTTAATATATTTTCAATGTTTAATATATTTCACTATATTTGGTATAGGTTCATTACGATGTATTTGCAAATCCAATTATCTCAGAGTAGTAAGATAGCAGATGATTTTAATTGGCTCCTCAGGTGGCGACAGGGGTAAAGAGCCTACTCGCCAGTGCAGGAGACTCAACAGATACAGGTTCAATCCCCGGGTCGGGAAGATCCCCTAGAAGAAGGCATGGCAATCCACTCCAGTATTCTTGCCAGGAGAATCCCGTGGACAAAGGAGCCTGGTAGGCTAGTTCATAGAGTTGCAAAGATTTGGGCATGACTGAAGCAACTTAGCATACTTATTTGTTATAACTACCGAGTGGACATATACTGCTTGAGTAATAAGAAAAATAGTTGCTAAAAAATGAACATTGGTAAAACAGAATCATTGAGGTTAAAAGCTGAAAAAGTTTATATGTCTAGTTCAATCCACTCACTTCCAGATTGGAAAACCGAGGCCCACAGAGATAAGTGACATGCTCAAACTCTGAACTTACAGAAGCGGCCTTGGGACTATTGACCAAGTTTCTAGTCTCTCAGCCCTAAAGTACTTCTTTTACTATAGTACACTTTCATTGTGTTTTTCTATTTTCTCTTTGAAAAAAAAAAAAAGGAGACAAACAACAATAATCATCGGTCATTCTTGTAATTTAGATTCTGCTTAACCAAGCTCACATAAATCCCCTGGCCAATCCAGCAGTGATGTCCTGTTCTCCAGGGGGCAGGGGCTGGGGGCAATCTATCAGAATCCAGGCTTCACCAGTAGGCTGTGGCCAAGATTCATCTGCAGCAGTAAGGTGGGGTGGCCACCGTTTTGGTGTTTGTGTGTCTCTGCTTGCCAGTGAACATTATGTCATAACAGAGATCATTATTAACTTGTTCAAGAGACTAAACAGGACAGAGGAGCAAGGCAGAAAGGATACATGTGAGCCAAGGAGAAGAAGAGTAACGCCCTTGGCTTGTTTATCCAGAGACAGAAGCACACAGGATGCTAGTTAGCAGGGCCTGCTTGTGAAAACTCAACAGTCTCTTTATATCGGTTTCACTAATTATCCCACCCTTAATTCGAGCGATTTCATAAAAAAGAGAGTCATTTCTGTCAACTTGGAGTTAACTGATTTTTATAAATAATCGAATTGCATTGGTACTCCAAACAAGAGTTTCTTCTAGATAAAGAATGACAAGCAAATGCCCTACAGAATGACAAATGTTGCAGGTGGATCTGATAGGGACCATCTTTACAAGGAGACCAAGTTAGCTGAATACTTTCGGCTTATACTGTGAATAAGGATCCTCAGAAACAAGTCCATTTTTCTGATCCTCATATGTAATCTTCATAAATAAATATTTCTTATGCTTTACATCTGTGTGGAAAATTTGCCTCCTACACAAGCCCCACCTTCCAGCCAGGTCCAAATCTCTCACTACTAATGTTATCATTATCCTTTGGAGTCCAGCTGCTTTGGGTTATGAGGATTTTTTGCAAATACGAACCAAAGGGAGCAAAACATAAAGCACTTCCATTTTTTTCCTTCCCATTTCTCCAAGTTAAATAACAGTTTATTCTGCAGGCTTTCAAATCACTCCCACAAAATTGGCAATCCAAGACAATCGACACATTCATGCTAATCCACCCAGAAGTAAATACACTGTGGTAAAACTGTGACATTTGCAAAGGCCGTAGCTCCCCAATTACTGAGGAATTAACTAGGGATATAATGAGGGAGGGCCAAGTGTGATTCAGCCCAGAGGGAAGTGGTCTTGCCATCCTGTTTCTATCCTCAAGTGAAAACTTTCTATACATTTGAGTATTTAGAAGTGTGGCTCACTTTGACATCTGCTTTAAATAAAATTGTTACACCATATTTTTCTTGGTTTCAACCTAACAGCTGCCATAACACTCCTAAGAGGTTACTGGCATCAAAATATTTCTCAATTTAGCCACTATTGGAACCTGCTCCAACCCTTGCAGGGACATTTGTATCATGAAATCATAGTCCATTGGGTCTAATATTTGTTGGATGTTCACTGAAAGAAAAGGGGGTTTAGTACATGTAGATTATGCTGGATCCTGGAATAAGAATGAGCAACCTGGGTTTGAGTCTGAGACTTGCCCTCTTGCTAAATCATGGCACTAGGAAGAACCAATTTCTTCAGCACTGTACAAATTACTTGAATTTTTAATATGCGTTTTTGCCTTACACTGACCCTGTGAGGTAAGGAAGTCACTAGCTAGTCATTCCTGTCTTATGGATGAAGAAGCCCAGGCTCAGAAAGACTGTTAGTTCCGTGTTATCTCATAGCAGCCATTCCCATCATGTATCAAACAAACTCAGGTAGAGGTCCAGAGAAGGCAGGTGTTTCACCTGGCACCACACAGCAAGTCTGATGCAGGACGAGGCATAATTAGTCTGGAATTTCCAGCCCATTGCTCAGGTCACTGGACCACGTTGTCTCGGTGTGTCCAGCCTCCCCTGGGAGATGAGCGACCTCACATTTCATCCCCTAGGCCAGGAAACTGTTTCTGGGCCCTGATTGGGTCAAAGTGAGCATAACAACCATAGCCAGGTAGTTGGGAGAGGAAATAAAACACTAATGATGTTCTTTGCAGTTGTAAGAGCATCTCCTGTCCCTATAAATGGACGGCTTGGGTAGACTACTCTATAGTAATAATAAATAAAGACTTGAACCACTTTAATCTCTGATCCCAGTCCACCCACAGGCTTCAGCAAAATGCCTGACCAAGCAGACAAGTTCATAGATTTCAGCCTGTGTCCGATCAGGAAGGGAAGAACATTCCGGAGGCGTGGGCCCTCAGGGAGAAGGCCTAGTCCACTCCCAGACTACTCCTAGATTGCATGCAGGCAGCCTGGAGTTATGGCTTTGCTTTGTCTGGAGCATTGGACAGTAAAATGCAATAGTAAGAAGTCAAGAAGAATATTCTTCTCTCTTCCACTGGAGCCTCAAGAATGAAATAAATTTTATTGACATACTATGTGCAGGACCAAATTCAAATATCTAACAGGTGGTGCAAAACTTTACATGACAAACCTTCTTCTCCCAAGATATGAACTTTAAATAAAATAATAAATAATAGTGTGGGGAGAAAATCTATTTTCTTGAAGACAAGGAGAGAAGAGAAAGAAAGAAAGAAACAGTTGAGAATTGTAGAATATAGTTACTGATGTTACAGTTGCTAAAAGCACCATTTATAAATCTGAACTTACTTGGTTTAGGAACAAAAGATGCATTTTGTGCAATTTGGTTTTGTTTACAAAGTGGTCATGTTTTGTGTGTTCCTGGAGATTAAATCCGAAGTGAAAAATCTAGAAAGATATGGGACAAAGAGATTCTCCCAGGAAAGTCTTTAGAAAGAAGTATCTTTTTCTGACCTATTTTGCTATTTTACTCTAAGAACTTATAATTATATTTAATTCCTTTTTGTAGTTATTCATTAACTGTAACAGATTGCTGTGGATAAAAAATATGACTGTTGGGGGAAAAAATAACAAAAACATACATACACACAAAAAACAAACCAAAAAATCCCTGAGAATTTCTTAAATCTATCCAATTAAACCTACCTTGTCTTATTCTTTTATTTTCCTTCATTTCATATTTAGTTTTCTTCTACTTATTACTTGTCTAATGACTTAGTGATTTCTGTGGCATTTTTCCCTAATATTTGACCTAAGTACCTATTCCCTTTAGTTGCCTTCAGGGGGACCTCTGTGTCCTTTTTGATTTTAAGCCTCTCATCTCCCCAGTAGAGGGGAGATAGTGGGGAGAGTCTTGTGCTTCCTGGCCTTCAGCAAATTCATACTTGTCATGTATATAGGAGCTCCCTGGCTCCCTGCTCCCTGGTGTCACTTTGGAGCTGTGGGAGGAGTAGAGAAGAAAAACTGGAACTCCACACTAGGATAAAAATTTAAACATTTGGTTTCTGGTGCTCATTAATGAATAGTATCTAATATTTAACTTGTCTATTGAGTAGATATGAGAAATAGGGGATTAAAAAATAAAGATAAAATGATTTAAATATAAAAGATAAGATGAGAAAAACAAAGCTGTCATATCTTATTAAAAACTTTGAATCTTGTATGTATGTATTTTATCCCTCTTTGTGTCTGCTCACTTTTCATTCAATATTGAATAAAATTTACTATAATACGTCAGGCTCAAGGCTTTATACTGAGGATTCAGAAATGAATGACACAGTCTTTGCAGTATTTGGGCCAGGCATTTCCAAACACTGTTTCATTTAATTTTTTTCAATAATGCGCTAAAGGATATGTCTTTATCCCTATTTCAGAGATGTAAGAATGGTCTTTGAAAATTTAAGCAACTTGCCTGAGGTCAAGTAGTGAGTAAATGGAGGACTTGGAATGGCTCGATGACCCCAAATTCCATACTCTCTCATGCTGGCGGTACTGGCGATAGCCTCCTAAAGAATCTAAGGCAAGACTGTGATATTTTAGAAGTGGTCCAGAGAAGGGTAGTGAAGAAGAATGAGGAAGTGGAAAGTGTGAATAGTAGAGGAAAGGGAGAGCATGCCTGTTGAAGCGGGGAGGCAAAGGCAGGACTGAGCTTGGTGAGTCATGTGTGAGTGTGTGTGCGTGTGCGTGTGTGTGTGTGTGTGTGTGACAGGTAAGTATGGAGGTGGTGGGGGAACTTAGCTAAGCAGGCACTTCTGTGAGCTTCGGTAAAGACTTGAAAACCAGACCAAAGAGTTTGAATTTGAAGTCAAATTTTGAATATGAGATTAAACTCTCCAGCCATTGGGGGATGGTAGGATTGGATTTTGATGGGAAAAATAAATTCTCAATGCAGCCATATTATAAGTAGTGAGAAATGGGGTTGTTCACTGACTATTTCAAAGTCCATCTATAATCATCTATTCCTAGATTCCTCTGCTGTTTCAGTGAGACTGGTTTACTCAGGTCTGAATGAAACCTACATGCTTGAGAACTCCCCTTGGAAAGGATTTCAAAGATCTCACATAAAGGGTATCATATTAGTTGAATCTGGAAAAAAGAATCAGAAGATAGTCACTTAACAGATATTTGCTGAGCTTCTACAACATGAGAAGTTTTGTTCTAGACATGGTTGAGAACAAGACATATGCAGAAAAAAGTGTAACTAGACATACAGGGAAATCTTGATACATGATATCACAGCCACACAAGATACTTTCTGTTGCTATGAATTAATATGGAAAGTGTCTATGAGATAGGACAGAATTGGTAAGTGTCAAAGAGTGTCATGTAGGTGGAATAGGGCACTGACCAGGGGTACGTCTTTAAGTTAGAACCAATGGAAAGATGTAAATGACACTGTTTTGTGAACTTAAATTCTCTGTATTTTACAGAAAGAAAAACTGATAAAATGAAGATAATCCTGATGAAATAGATGATGATATTGAGGATGCCTGGGAAATAATGAGTCTGGCCAGTAACTGTTCTTTTCTTTTGAGCACAGACAGCCTGAAAACTGACGGTATCTGAAGGACATTAAGCTGGTTGCAAACCAATATTTCATTTACTACAAATATTTTTCATGTTAATAAACTTTGGCTAGTAGGATTCCTTGGGGCAGGGAGTATATATCCTGAAAAGAATATTGAAAAATTAGAGAAACATTCTTATTGCTAATGACTTGGTCAACTGAGAGTGGGTAATAGACTTCATTTCTGTTTATTATTAGGCATAACATGTTTTATTCCTTAGAGTAGAAAATATGAGCTTTTGATATCACTGCTTCGTATAACTTAGTATAATTGACTCTTCTGAGCCCTGTTTGAACTTAGTGATTCATCATTTTTCAAATTAGTAGGGACATGGTTAGGGTAATCTGAGTCTGTAATCAGTAAAACCTTCTGAATGCCTTCCACAATAATGGATTAGGCTGTCATTTGTAGCATCTCTTATTTCTGTTATCATCTGAGCTTAAGATGTCAATTTAAACTCATTAGTTTAATTTTTAAGGTGTTCCTCCTTGCCTCCGACAGTCATAGGAAGCGTGTCCACTTGATGCCTGCTGCCTTACTTGTTGAATTTGGCAGAAGTGACCCCCTTGTAAAAGACAAGATACTCAAGTGTCAAGCACTTACAGGGTCATCCATCTTCTTCGGCCCTTCCACCCACTGGGGCTGGACCACATGCACCCACCGTTCAGGCCCCGGCTCTGCTTTCTCTTTGTCATTATGCTGTTGTCAATTCCGCCGTTTATTCAGTGATTAATCATCATTTGGAAGGTTCTGCTGGGAGTCAACAGAAAGGGGAGTATTCCTGCAGGTGGTTTCTCTCTGATTAGTCAGAAGTGATAATGACTTGCTGCTGGGGTTTTGTCATAAGGAAGGGAAGAGAGTGAATTCTTTTTCCTTTGCAGAAATGCAATTGAATTTTATAAACCTGGGAAATAAACTTAATTGCACAAAGAACATTTGGATGGGTCTTTTAAAAGTGTCCCCCTGAGACACTGTTTTCAGCTAAAGCACCTTTAGAATCACAACTTGCTTACAGTCTTACCATTATTATTATTTTAAATTTAAGGCATTAAGATGCACGTTCATGCCAACTTAAATGCCTAAAAATAACTGTGGAAGATGAGCTACCTAATGGTGTATCAGCAATCACTTCTCACTGAAGTAATATATTTAATATTTTTGACAGCCACAAGATGGATAATGGTGGTATTTAACTTGGTGCAGTATTACACTTTTATGTTACTTATTTAGGAAAAAATATCTCTGACAACAAAGATTTCAGTTGTGTGGTTTAAAGATGACTACTTTCATTAAAAAAAAAAAAAAAAAGTGTTGAAAAGGATGGACATGCTAGAAAATTTTCCAAAGAGACTTGGGCTCAGTAGAAAGCAGGGGTGTCTTTTTTGTGGTGGCAAAATGCAAGCAGTGAGGAAGTCAGCACACTTTTGACTGGTGGAGGGAAGTAAGAGACCCAGGGAGGGTGGGGAGGAAGGTGGAGTGTCCTTCAGCCTGCTTCCAGCCCTGCCAACCTCCCCACCAATTATTATGCATGTGATTTCTCAGGGAGCAGGCAGGGTTTCCAGAACCAGAGGAGTAAGTCCTTCAATGGAGAGTGAAAAAGAGTCTGACTGTGTGTGAACCTTTTTTTTTTTTTAACTTCTCAGCTGATCAGTGTGAGAAGAAGGATAAGTGGACTCACAGAGAATTACTCATTTCATTCTTACTCCCGTGGGCAAATTATTCAGAGATTCCAGATTCTGCTCTGTGGATTTATTCCTCGTTTTCATCCTCTCCTAAAGTGGAGTTTCTCTCAACTGACATGTCTGGATAGAGGAGACTAAACATGTTGAGATTCTAGAACCAAATACTTACTTACTTTGAGTAACAAATGATCTTTTTCACACCCTCCCTCCCCTTTGCCACATTTTGCTGGTGACTGAAATTTTCCCTTTGATCTATGCTCTCTTGGTCTGAGGCTGAGCTTGGTTTTTGGAGCCCAGGAGCAATATCTGAAGGATTTCTGTGTAGGTGGAGTAAACAGTGGCCTGCTGGTGCGCAGGGTGTATGTGTGTGTGTGTGTGTGTGTGTGTGTGTGTGTGTGTGTGTGTGTGTGAAGTGGGGAAGGGGTTTCTTTGTATGTGTGTATAAAATAGGGACTGGGTCCCTCCTCCAGGATACAGCTGCCTCTTGGGCATGGAACTTGGGCCGGTACTGGGGCAATTTGCAATTCACAGCCTCAGCCACTCACTTCTTGACAGGCTGGTTCTGAGAATTGGAAGCAGATGTTGCCTGACAGGGAACTAGACAAGAGTGACAGCCATGCTGAGCTGCCAGTCTGGGAGGTGGTAGCTGAGAGTCCTGTGGCGGAGGGCGGGTTCTTGAAGAAAAGGGGTCAAGAGTAGCCAGGTGTGTGAGGGGCAGGGGTAAGTTCAAGGAGCAGCCCAGATTCCTCTTCTGGGAAAACAGTAAAGTACTGAACACAAGCCTCTGTGTTCCCTCCTGACCTTCTAATCCCTCTTCCCCCATCTACCCCCTCTTGGAGACTTTCTCCACCCTTGTATGTATGAGGCTGATGACAGCTTGAGTGTGATCTGTCTCAGGTGGAGATTGCTTTTGACTGAATATCATGAACTGGAGCAGTGATTCCCAAAGTGTGGTCCCTTGACCAGCAGCAGTGGCATCACTTGGGAATCATTAGAAATGCAGTTTTAGAGCCCTAACACAAACCTACTGAAGCAGAAACTGAGAGATGGGACCTGGCAATCTATTATAACAAGCCCTCCAGGTATTTCTGATGTATGATACAGTTCAAGAATCACTGACCTTAAGAGACCAAGCTATGATCCACTAGTATTTGGGTGCATTTGTCAATGAGTTGAGGCAAAAGGGTACTAAGGAGCCCAGAACTTTAATTAGCCAGAGTATTCAACTTCGGAAAAGCAAACTGTTGAAAACTTGAGCAGATGTGGTTTCCCTTTGTTTTTTCTAGCGCTCAGACTAGAATTTCTAATTGTTCTTCTGGAGTTGAACCATTGTCCTTTGTGAGCAATTATCCAAGGTGTGAATTGGGGAGAAAGGGGACTTGTATTGATTAAGACCTGGTAAGCAAATGGTGCTAATATAGAGTATTAGGATATAGGCAATTTACCATGGTTACCAAGCTGTTTTCACTCCAGACCCCTGCTTCAGGACTGACACCAAGGATCATTTGATGAAAGAGAGTGGGACCTTCAGGAAATCAGGTGTGTGTCCAAAGTAGCGGTTAGTACATAGCAGTAGATCCTTAGTAGATTCTTATGGAACTGAAACCTCCTTCACTTCAAAAGTTTCTTTGTAACTCTTCATTTATGCATTTATCTCAACCTTCTTGAACCTAATTTTATGGTTTATATAGGCTCTTGCAGTAACAAGTTGCAGATGAGGCAATACATTTACTACCCACAGTGTAAAGGAATGTGTCCCTTTATTTATCCTACAATGACCTCTTCCAAGTTTCAAGGGTGCTTATCTGAAATCTTAACTCTTGGGTTTGGGTGTTGATGCTTCCGACTTTGTCTGAGATAGTCTCTCTGTGATTGTGTAAAGATGAGTCAGTAGCATTGATCAGCGCTGCCACGCCTCACCAGGCAGGAAAACCTCCAAGGAAAGGAATGCCATCTGACTTCACGCTGGGGCTGGGCTTACTAGTCTACTAGGCTTGGTGGACTCCTCCATCATGTGGTCACAAAGACCCCACTACATTCCTCCTGAATCAGTGCCTCAAATTCCACTGTGGACACTCATTATATTTTGGCTAAAACATGTCCTATGCAAGTATTTTCTCCTGCTGGATCTAACTTTTCTGAAAGCAAGGAGCATACATCCATCATTTTTTGTTAGCCCCTACTCCCTGTTGTAAAGCCTGACCTATGACTCTTTATGCAATCTTGTGTACATGTTTTCAGAGAAGGCTAGCAAATTATTCATTTGTACCTGAGTATGAATAGGATGTGAGGGGGGATGTGGCTCTATATTTGGAGGCAAATGACTGAAGCATGCTCCTTTCCGTCATGAAAGTTAAATCTAGCAGGAGAACAAACTTGTAAAGGAATTGCTTGACAGAGAGACATCAGTCTTCCGTGGTAGAAGTCTAAGCATTTCTGATCTGCCCAATTGGTCTGGCCAAACAGGGGCGACTTTCCTCCTCCACTTCTCTATGTAATGTCTGAGAGGAATCTCATCTTAGAAAAAACTTTTGTTCAGTCACTGAAAACCAGGAAGAGCAGGACAGCATGGATGTTCTGGTGACTGGGAATAAAAGATGAGGATATGTTGAAATGAAGCTAACATTTATTGAGCATTTACTATGTACCAGGAACTCTTCAGTGTGCTTAACATTTACTAGCTTCTCTGCTTCTCATTGTAACCTTATGAAGTTTTTCTTTCTATCCCCATTTTGTAGTTGAGAAAACCAAAGTGCAGAACCATTAAATAACTTGCCAAAGGAGACCTAGTTAGTGAGTGGAAAGGCTAGAATTCAAGCTTAGACAATTTGGGGCTTCCCTCGTGGTCAGGAATCTGTCTGCCGATGCAGGGGACATGGGTTTGGTTTGATGCCTGGTCCCGGAAGATCCTGCATGCCAGAGGGCAACAAGCCCGTGCACTGCGGCTACTGAACGAATGCACGTGCTGCAGCTACTGAAGCCCACTCGCCCTAGAGCCTGTGCTCTGCAGCGAGAAGCCCACACACCACAACCAGAGAGCAGCCCCCGCTCACCACAACCAGGGAAAGCCTGAGTGCAGCAACGAAAAGCCTGTACAACAAGGAAGACTCAGTGCAGACAAAAATAAATGAATAGGTTAAAAAATCTTGGGGCTGATGCACTGGGACGACCCAGAGGGATGGTACGGGGAGGGAGGAGGGAGGGGGGTTCGGGATGGGGAACACGTGTGTACCTGTGGCGGATTCATGTTGATGTATGGCAAAACCAATACTATATTGTAAAGTAATTAACCTCCAATTAAAATAAATTTAAAAAAATAAATAAAAATTTTTAAAAAATCAAAACCAAACAGACAATTCAATTTCAAAGCCTGGCTCTGAAACACTATGCTTTACTGCATCCCTGTAAGGGGAAAAGGGGCACAGAGAGGCAGGATAGGGTTGAAAATGACCTCCTTCTGTTTTGTCATTTTTGCCAGAGATGAGCCCAACACATCATGTAGCAGCTTTGCAGGGGCTCAAGATTGGACATTTCTGGGATTCTGAGAGGGAATGCATGGAACACATTCTCTATGAGAACTCACTTTGTCAGGTAGGTCACAGAAAAAGGGTTCTTTAGAGGGAGATCAGAAGCTTCTTTTCAACTCCTGCAGTGGTCCTCGCCTCTCCTGTTCACCTCTTCTTAATAATTTGATCAGTCCTCTGTGGAAAGCACTTAGTTGCTATGGCAATGAGTACTCTATAAATATTAATAGAATAAAGCCAAACACAATATCACCCTGTTAATGCAGAGGCTCACAGAATTAGCCTTGAACATTGTGGTCTAATGATGTGCCGCTCCATCATTTTGTTTTAAATCCCGAGAACACGTGTGCTAGCCTTGGACCTTGTAGTGATAAGGAACAAAGATCTGGAGCAAAGGCTGTCACGCTGTTCCGGAAGCCCTGATCCACCTCTTTCCAAGTGTTGTGTACATCATATACATTCACTGTTCCAAAGGTTTTAGTGAAACTTAAGAGAAACAATGGTTATTCTGGTTCCCTGATATTATCTTTGGAAACTTAACTCATGGGATTTTATCACTGAAGGCATACAGATTCATCTAATTTAGAGGAAAAAGGTATCTCAGTGATGGGTTTAACTAGGAGTCTTAAACTCAAATGTTTACAGAGTTGAGGTCAATAAAGTAAATGAGAAAGCAGGCTTGCATAAAACAGTTGTGAGTGGCAGGCACCGTGGCATGTCCAGAGCTTGGAATCTCATTCTAGATGCAGTGTGTATAGAAATATTCCAGTGATGGAAACACACACCACATACATGTATGGATATACATGGGGTTTCCCAGGTGCCACAGTGGTAAAGAATCCACCTGCCAATGAAGGGGATGAGAGAGACACAGGTCAAATCCCAGGGTCGGGAAGATCCCTGGAGTGGGAAGTGGCAACCCACTCCAGTATTCTTGCCTGGAAAGCTCCATGGACAGAGGAGCCTGGTGGGCTACAGTCCATGTGGTGACAAAGACTAGAACACGACCAGCTGACGGAGCACTCATGCTTATATGTACATATGCACACGTACACATAAGCTAAAAACCTGTAATATCTCTACATAAAGATTAAATTGTGGGGAATTTGCTAG
The DNA here is from genome assembly GCF_003369695.1 of Bos indicus x Bos taurus. Lineage (NCBI taxonomy): Eukaryota > Metazoa > Chordata > Mammalia > Artiodactyla > Bovidae > Bos > Bos indicus x Bos taurus. Next base: position 19,052,756 of record NC_040103.1, on the reverse strand, counting down.
ATAGATTCAAATTTATATTCTATTATTTGCCAAAAAGAAACAAGGAAATATAGTTATTGAGACTTAACATTCAGGACTTCTGGTTTATCAAAATCTTGACTCTGAGAAGAAATACTATACCTTGATTTTCTAAGTGCATATGACTCACTTATTTTCTTCATTACCTAACAGGATTTTCCCTAGTCAGTATTACTTTTTAAAATCAATTAGCCTTCTCAGGATGGTACAAGGTCTTTTCAAAGCTGCTATTCTTCTCACAGACAAATCAAAATATTGTGAATAAATCTTTAAATAGTAGCTGTCTAATTCCATGGTGTAAGTTCAGTCTTTAGCACAATTTAAGCATCCAGTGCGGGCTCAGTAGTGAGATCATATCTCTCGAATTTTCTAAGACAATCTTGGTTTCACTAGTTCCTTGTTTTCATAAAAACCAACTGTATTTTCTACTTTGGGGTTCATAAAACCTGGTGACTATACTTTTTTTTCCTCCAGCATCTTTTGAAGAAGATTTTTCTGTATGAGTAATCCACCCTGTTCATCTCTTAGTAGCTAAGTACCTAAAAAGGTAGTATTATTAAGGATTTGACATGTTAAGAATTACGGTTGGTACAATATGCAAGTTGTTCTCGGTTTTGCCTTCAGGCTCCAAGTGGAACTGAGTCACCTTACATTACAGTGATTTTGTTTATAGGAACTGTTTCATCAAGGAAACAAATTTGTCACCCTTCTTTAATTTTTATAGTTCAAATAAATGTGGAGTTTGCGTTTCTCCCAGGATGGAATCAATTATTGTTTTAGTTATCTTTTGCTCTGTATTAAATTATCCCAAAACTTAGTGGCTGAAAATAACAACAAACATGTATTATCTCACTGTTTCTGTGGGTCAGAAATTTTGGAAGTGGCTTGTTGAGATGGTTCTGGCTCAGGCTTTCTCATGAGGTTAGAGTTAGATGTTGCCTAGGGTACCAGTCATGCGAAGCCTTGACTGGGGTTGGAGGATTCAATTTCAAGACGGTTCAAAATGGCAAGTAAGTGCTAGCTGTAGGCAAGAGACTTAACTTCTTACCATAGAGGCCTCTCTACAAGGCTACAAAGTGTTCATATGACGCTGTTACTGCTTCTCCCAGATACAGTGATCTAAGAGACGATAAGACAGAAACTCAAACACCTTTTATGGATCTAGCCTCAGAAGTTATAAACCTTCAGTTACCCAGAAAACTAAAAGTAGAACTACCATATGATTCAGCAATCCCACTCCTGGGCATATACTCAGACAAAACTGTAATTTAAAAGGATACATGCACCCTTATGTTCATAGCAGCACTATCCACAACAGCCAAGACATGGAAACAACCTAACTGTCCATTGACTGATGAACAGATAAAGAAGAGAAGATGTGGTACATATATACAATGGAATACTACTCAACCATTAAGAATACTACTTGGCCATTAAAAAGGATAAAATAATGCTATTTGCAGCAGAATGAATGCAACTAGAGATAATCATTTTTTTTGAGACAATCATATTAAGTGAAGTAGTCAGAATGAGGAAGACAAATACTATACGATATCACTTATATGTAGAATCTAAAATATGGCACAAAAGAACCTATCTACAAAATAGAGACAGACTCACAGCCTAGAGATCAGACTAGTGTTAGCCAAGGGGAAGGGGTGGAGGGAGAGAGATGGACTAGAAATTTAGGGTTGGTGCAAAGTATTTAGAATGAATAAACAAGGTACAGAGAAGTATATCTCATCTTCTGGAATAAACCATAATGGAAAGAATACAAAAAAAGAATATCCATGTGTGTAGCTGAGTCACTTTGCTGTACAGCAGACATTGGCACAACATTATGAATAAACTGCATTTCAATTAAAACCAGTCATAATGTTTCATTTACACAATATCCTATTTTACATACAAGTTAGCCCTGTTCAGGGTGGGAGAGGACTATACAAGGACATGAATACCAAGAGGTGAGAATTGGTGGCATCTTGGAGACTGACTTCCACAGATATTCATTTAACAATTCCTAACTGAATATTGTCAGTGTGACAGATAGGAAGAAATACCAAGTGTGGCTCTGCCTTCATAGGGCCATAGAGACTAGGAAAAGACACAGCCGTCAAAGACAATGCATGTTAAATAAATGGTGGTCATTTCAGGCAACAGTATCTACTGAGAGTGAGCCTACATGGAAATGGTCAGTGAAGGTTTCAAGGGCAAGTGTGATGCTGCTGAAGTTGGAAGGATGGATGAGTGATTAGAAAAAATAAGGCTCTTGTTCTTCCTACTTCCCTCTCTGAGCCACTGCTGCTGCTACTGCTGCTAAGTCACTTTAGTCATGTCCAACTCTGTGCAACCCCAGAGATGGCAGCCCACCAGGCTCCGCCATCCCTGGGATTCTCCAGGCAAGAACACTGGAGTGGGTTGCCATTTCCTTCTCCAATGCCTGAAAGTGAAAAGTGAAAGAAGTTGCTCAGTTGTGTCCGACTCTTCGTGATCCCATGGACTGCAGCCTACCAGGCTCCTCCGTCCATGGGATTTTCCAGGCAAGAGTACTGGAGTGGGGTGCCATTGCCTTCTCTGCTCTGAGCCACTAACCATTCCTAAAACAAAATACCAAATTATATCACCCGGGGGTTGTTGGTTCAAGCAAAGATGACATTTACTCTCTTTCAGGGACCGTTTTAAGAGTTCTACCTATACTGTTTCATTTACTCCCCACAACTTTGAGAGATGGGTTCTTTTTTTATCCCTGTTTCTCAAGTGAGAAAACTAAGGCACAGAGATGTTATGTGATTTTGTAAGGTTACTCATGATGTAAGTGGTAAAGTTTTGACTCAAAAAGTCTAAAGAAAAAGAAAGCGAGTTATCTGGAGAATGCTGGAGTTCATCCAAGGAGCCAGACAGATGAATAACAAGGGCTACGGAAAACAAGTGTCACAGTAGTCCTGGGAATCGCGTTTGCAGGACTGCATAGACAAGTTCTTCAGGGTGAGACATCAGATGAACTTGCTTCATTGTCCTCGCTCTGAGTTCCCAAAAGAATCTGATTGGTTCAGCTTGTGTCATGTGACCACTCCAGTGGCGGAGACAAGAGAGTCCTTAATTATCAGTCTCCCAGAATCTGAAGAAATGGAGAAGGGCTGACTCCAAAAAAGGTAGCCCAGAAAGATACCTCATTTTAAACCCAAATAATTCTCTATTTTTAAAATTTTGTATTTTAAAGAACATGAGAATCTGAGTCTTAAACACTATCCTATTTATTTTTAATTTCTTTATGCTTACAGTGTTGTTGGAGATGATGATACCACATTTCAGAGGGAAAATAGCACCACAATTGCCTTAGGCACTAAAATTGTTTTCTCAGAAAGGTACCCAATTTATCTTTGGGTTTCTGATGTGTTTGGGTTTCTAATTAGTTTGCCTGAGATTTTCCAGAATGCTGTCCTCTGGAAATGACCATTATCTCTTCCTGCTCAGAAACAATAGGTATCTAAAATTTCCCAATAATTTTTTTCATGATATTTCCCAAATTTTTTCCATAGTATATACCCATTTATAATTAGTATTTATTATTATCTATAATAATCTCTTTTGAAATTGAAATATCTCCATCACTAAACCAAAATCTTTACTAGCACTTAACTTATAAAACAAAATTTCTCAACCTCAGCACTACTGAAATTTTAGAAGGGATAATTCTTTCTTATTTGGGTTTCTTCTTCAAATGCATTCCTGTGCATTTCAGTATGTTTAGCAGTACCCCTGGTCTCATCTCACTAGATGCTAGCTATTGCTGTTCAGTCGCTCAGTTGTTTCTGACTCTTTGCAACCCCATGGACTGCACCATGCCAGGCTTCCCTGTCCTTCATTATCTCCTGGAATTTGCTCAAACTCATGTCCATTGAGTCAATGATGCCATCCAACCATCTCATCTTCTGTCATCCCCTTCTCCACCTGCCTTTAATCTTGCCCAGCATCAGGGTCTTTCCAACAAGTCAGTTCTTCGCATCAAGTGGCCAAAGTATTGGAGCTTCAGCTTCAATATCAGTCTTTCCAATAAATATTCAGGATTGATTTCCTTTAGGATTGACTGGTTTGATCTCCATGCAGTCCAAGGGACTCTCAAGAGTCTTCTCCAACACCAAAGTTCAAAAGCATCAATTCTTTGGCTCTCAGCCTTCATGGTCCAACTCTCACATCCATACATGACTACTGGAAAAACAACAGATTTGACTGTATGGACCTTTGTCAGCAAAGTGATGTCTCTGCTTTTAAATATGCTGTCTAGGTTGGTCATAGATTTTCTTCCAAGAAGTGTGCATCTTTTGATTTCATGGCTGCAATCACCATCTGCAGTGATTTTGGAGCCCAAGAAAATAAAGTCTGTCACTGAATTCAATTTTTCCCCATCTATTTGCCATGAATCACACTGCCTATGTGTTTTATAAATCTTATAAATACATCTGGGTTTCCTAAATAAATGTTCTGAAGAAGTTAATTAAGTGGAAAAGTCCTTAGATGTAAATGTGGTTCTAATCTTACTTTTGCCATCAGTCTAGCTTTGTGACCTTGGGCAGGTTGCCTAATTGCTGAGGCTCACTTAATGTATGAAATGGAAATGATTTTACCTGCTCCACAACTACCTTACAAGGATATTGAGGGTGTTAAGTGAAATAATGTATATAACTATATTTGACAATTTTATAAGCACTATAAAAATGTAATATGCTGGCATTATCAACATTAAAAATAATACAATAATATATAATAAATACATACTTCTTGGGGCTGTAGTTTTACATATCTTTGTATCGGTAGAAACTACCACATGGCTAAATATCTGTAAGGAGCTTCACAAGTGGTAGCTGGTGATGCTGATATGAAGTATGAATCTCATTCATTATATAAACTTAACTCTGATTATACACTAGTCAATGAATAGTTGTAGAATCAAATTGAATTTCAGATAATCACCCAAGAAGTCTGTCTTATTACTTATGCACATGAATGCTGACACCTTTGGAAGCTATGAGATGTAAATATTCTATATGAAACATATTGGTGTTTCATACAGAATACTTATGGTGTCATGGATTTTTATTGACAACATTAAAGAATATTTTATACAGAAACACATTAAATAAGATGGAAATTCTGGTAAGATTTCACTCTGAAGTATATTAAGATAAAAAATAATGTGCACTTGGGCAGATTCGTTTTCTTTTTTGTTTTTACTATAAAATAAAGAGACAAATTCTCCAGAATACAGGAAGAGATTAATCTGAAAGACTCGTCTTTCCCAGGTATTCCTTGAGTTTTAAAAATTGTTTTAACCAAGGTATAAACTCAGCTGACTAAAATTTGTTATTGCAAAACTCACAGTTGGTTTTGCCCTTCTGATATTAGCCTATTTCACAGTAATGCTAAAATTCAACACCATGGTAACAAATTTGTTTTACTAAAAATACTGAGATAACACAAATAAGACATTAAGCAAACTCATGCATTAGGTGAGTTGACCTTTCTTGAAAAATAAATATTAAGGAAATATTTAAGGGAGTCCCTTTCCCTCCCTCACCTTAGGGTTCACTTCCAGTCAAATATTGCTTTTGCTTGAAAAGAATTAGGTTAATACCTGTTAAATGTGGCAGTAAATTTTTACTACATATAATTAAGTTGTAAAACTAAATGGACTTTATGGGTATAATTTCCAATACAAGCTTTTATATTTTTTAATGAAAAATAATTGACTAGCTCATTGTACTAAATACTACACTAGTAACAGAGCTTTGAAATATTCAGTTTGTTTTTCAAAAATGAGAAATTTAGAATGAGATTCAAGTCCACTTAAAAAAAGTGATGTACACAATATTTAATTAACAGCAATGAAATTTCTCTCTACAGAAATTCAGATTCAGAGTACATTTAGTGACCATCTTCTGTGTTAGCTTCTTTAGATGTACTCACTTAATCTTCTAACAACTGACTGCTTGTATCTTCATTAGAAAGAATAATCTGAAGCTCTTCGAGGTAAAGACACTTGCCTAGAGTTACTAAGTTTTAACAGTGCTAAAATTAGGTCACCAGATTTCATTATTGTGAAAGCGATACTCTTGTAAGGACACATAATCAGGGTGCTGGGAATTTGCGTACCATTATGGTAGTACCAACTTTCCTGAGTCTAATGTGCTAAGATCTGTGGACCTCATGCTGGACAGCTAGACATGCCTATAAACTCTAAACTTCTATAAAGTTTCCCTGAACTTGACAAAAATAACTATTACTCTTGGCATGCCTATTTGAAAATGGCTAATTTTTTATTTTAAGATGGTAGGCTGAACTCATAATTTTATTGGTTAAAATTGGTTAGTTTCTTCCTGTATTATCTTGCAGAGGACAAGTATGAAATGCTCAGTGGTTGAGTTGAAGCTAAAACCTCACTTCAGTCATTCATTCATCTGCATGCTTCTAGTCACAAATACAAATCCATCTGGTTCTGTCAAAAGGTCCCTTTGAAAAGAGGTACTAGACCTACACTATGATCAGAAATGGGTAGAAAATAATTTTTTAAAGTAACCAAGAACTCTTGTTTTATTTTGGTTAAAACTGGCTTAACCTGTAGTATAAACATACTAGGAGCTCTTAGACAGGGTTAAGGAGGAGGGTAAGGGTAGATAGGATGTAATGATTTGGCAAGCTCTAAGGTGACACCATCACTTCAAATTCAAGAGAAATCTGGTCTAGGCAAAATCTAGTTCAATACAGCAAGAATTAGACACAGGGGTCAGGGCTGTGACAGAGCTTCTTATCCATGTCTCAGCATCTAGAAGATGTCCCAGTGGAGTTAGGGAAGTTATATTATTTGGTATTATTATATTATTTGGTATTATATTATAAGGTATTATTATTTGCTTATCCAATATCCTTTATGCCTTTCTTACTTGTAGATGGTGATAGAAATGGACAATTATCTCTAATATGCATTTCTTCAAGAATTAGAATTCCCCCCAAATTAGCTGGTAATGGCCACCTAGAATGTATTTCTCAGCCTCCTTTTCAGCAAAGTGTGTCCATGTGACTAAGATCTAGTTAATGGTATGTAAGTAGAGAGATACATGGAACTGTCAGAAAGTGTCTTTAAGGTCTCCAGCTTCTCTTTCTTCTACCTAGTTGTACTAAAGATATGAATGCTGAAAAAGGGGCATCCATAGTGTGTTATGGACTGGATGTTTGTATCCCCTAAAATTCATATGTTGAAGCCCTAACTCCACTGTGATGGTATTAGAAGAGCTGACTGGGAAGTTTTAGATAAGGTCATGAGGGTAGAGCCCCCATCCTGGGATTAGTGTTCTTATAATAAGAGGAAAAGAGATCAGAGCTCTCTCTTTCTGTATACACACAGAAGATCATGTGAGTGCATTGCAAGATGGTGACCACCTGCAAGTCAGGAAGAGGGCAGTCACCAAGAACCAAATCTGCTAGCACACTGATCTTGCTTCCCAGCCTCCAGAACTTTGAGACATAAATGACAGTTGGTTAAGCACCAAGTCCATGGTATTCTGTTATAGCAGCCCAAACTGATTAAGACAACACAGAAATCCCATGTTAAAGATGGTAGAACCAAAAGGTAAAAGGAACCTGAGATCCTGGTGATTGTGCAGCCATGAAACCAACCTTGAACCGCTTACATTAATGTAAACTTAATACACTAATATATTAACAACCCCCCTATATTACTGGGTGTGGCAATGCATTCAGTAATAATGCTGTGTTTTCTAGCCTCCCTTGAATATGTCTAAGTTCTAGCCATTGAAATACAGTCAAGATTATGAAAGAATTCTGAACTTTCACTGAAAGAAACATAGACAGCTGGAGAAAGGCCCTTGAGTATCCCTTTTCACTTCCTGCTGTTTGAAATGTAAAAGTGATGGATGGAGCTGCAGGGGCTCTTCCAGATCATGAGAGTCTCTGAGGAGCAGAAAGATGAGTGTTCCTCTGTCTTTTCCAAGGTTCCCTGATGACTTTGTGAAGCCAGTTAACCAGTACTGGACCACTTATGTTTGGACTTCTTTTACCCAAAGAAACAAATTTTCTGGGTTTAAGTCACTTTATTCTGGTTCCCATTTGGCACTAATGGTAAAGAACTTGCCTATCAACATAGGATACATAAGAGACTCAAGTCTGATCTCTGGGTTGGTACAATTCCCCAGAGGAGGAGATGGGAAACCCCATGGACAGAGGAGCCTGGTGGTCGACAGTGCATAGCGTTGTAAAGAGTTGGATGCAACTTAGAGACTTAGCATGCACGCATTCTGGGTCTTCTATTAGGTGCAGCCAAATCTAATCCCATCTGATAGAGCAGTTCATTAGAGTTATTGAGAAGGTACAGGAAAAATGGGTCAAACCCAGAGACCTGGGACATGGGGCTTGTGTCTCATCTGGCTGAGAAACTGTAGCGGAAGTATCAGCTTCCTGGCCAACACCTGGCTGACTAGTCAGGGTCACTAATGGAGTTATTTCCAGGTCAATGTATGAACCCTGATCACTGGTGGGGAGGAGCAGCTAGCATGCTTCCAGAGCAGGTACTCACGGCTTTGGCACAGCTGGGTCTGCAAGGGTCAGGCCTTTAGTGTCTAACATAGGCTGGACACAGGCAAAGCAGGCAGAGTCAACCTAACCCATGCCTCTTTAAGACACAGTTAAGGCAGAACGATATGCAGGACGTCTCTCTTCTCTAGGGTTGAAAGCAGCTGGATGACTCTCTAACATCCACACTTGTGAGACCCAGCTTTGCTCCTCTCTCTCTGTCATGTGTGGCCCAGCTGCGTCCTTACTGGTCCTCATTTTCCCTGCATTGAGCTCATTTACTCCCATGGGATCAATCTGACTGTGAATACTCTGGACTCCAAAGTGTGGGAAAACTGGAGACACAAACAAATGAAGCCTCAGTGCTCAGGGGCAGAGTAGTGTCTTGCCCTCACTTAGTATCACATAAGACCTGGAATGTGGTCTTGTTGCAGTGACTTCATAGTCAGAGACACTTCTAGACAGTGACTCTGGGAGGGAGCCTGCTGCTGAGTAAGGAGGAGGAAGGTCTACGTGCTGGAGTTCAGAGGATCCTGGGCTCATATGAGAACTATCAGCTTTGAGCTTTTATTATCAAAGAGGTAAGGTGGGTGGAAGCATGCTGTGAAATACAAAGTATCCTACAGATTGTTGTATTAATGGAGAGAAAAGCAACAAAATCACTGTATTCACCACTGTTACTGAGACGATGAGGTACGGACCCCCTTCAACCTGCCCAGAGACTGCAAGTTGCCCTTTTAATTTCTTTCCATCTAGGTTGCTCTTGGGGGTTATTTTAACCAAAGTTCATGTAGGGTAGCAAAAATGGGGGGACTGAAACATTTAGAATGACTTGCCTCAGAACCTATTCCTTTCCAGGGGTGACCTGTTCAGAGTCCTATTGCAAACATAAATGACAGATCAGTGTATCTTCAAAATTAACTCTGCTAATGATGTGCGCTCAGTTGCTCTTGAAGTGTGCTCAGTTGTGTCCTACTCTTTGTGACCCCAAAGACTATAGCCAACCTGGGTCCTCTGTCCATAGGATTTTCCAGGCAAGAATACTGTTTTGGGTACCATTTCCTGCTACAGGGGATCTCTCGGACCCAGGGATTGAACCCACATCTCTTGCACCCGCTGCATTGGTAGGCATGTTCTTTACCATTAGCGCCACCTGGGAAGCCCTAGGTGAGACTAATGATGAGATACCCTAATTATGTGTGATACATGTTAATCACATACCCCAAATAACATGCTATTTACTACTACTTACCTCCATCTCCAAACGTGTGTTCTACTATTAATAGGTGCTATGTGAAGAAATGGTATAGACTAATTTGGGGAAATGCTGGGTTAAGCAAAGTTGAGCTAGACAAGTATTACTAGATATATGTCAGTCTGGAAGACGGTACTGTCTATATGTAAATCCCGAAGTGAGGGCCTTTATTATCTGCTGCAAGGAATTTGACAGGATAGATACTAATTTTCTCTGCCTCTGGCTTGTCTGTCTAGATGCTTCCTCTTAAGATGGTTCATCTGGGGAATGACACAAAGTCAAAGGAATAAATGAGATGATTCATGGCAGCCATGGCAGTGCCTGAGACAGATTTTTCAAGTGTTTTTCTGTACTTGACACCCTTAGTTTTCCAGCCTTACATATATTCTGGAGGCTACTTCATATCTTCTCTCTGACTCCCTTTTCTACTATGATAGGCAGAGTCCATCCTACTTCCTGCAGCCCAGGTCATTGAGTAATGCAAAACTTATGTGAGTTTCTTTACTGCTGGACTCTCAGAACCTTAAAATTCTGGTTTGCATTGTGATTCTCCAAAAGGCACTGAAGAGTGTGGCATTTTCCAAAAGTGTTTGCTCCAGAAGATCCATCTCCCTGCCAACATCTCTTAGGGTTGGTGTTCCATGGAACACACGGGTGGAAATGTTGATGTAGCTAAATGAGAAGACATCTTGGTGGTCTTGGTACAAAAGAGTTAATTTCACTGAAAAAAGGAACAGTTTCCTTCCTGCTCCATGATAAAACCAGGTTATCATAACAGATTATGTCTTATCATGAATTCATAGTGAATTTTCTCTAGAGGACCATCACTGACCTCACATACACAGTCTCCTGTAACTATCCTCCAAGCTGGCAACAAGATCTGAGGACTATAGTAGATGCTGGTGGAGCACTTTAAAGTGCTTATAAAAGCCAAATATGTCTTACTTTTATGCTATCCATTACATTTGCTAATGATTTAGGTCAACTGGGTAAGCAATGTGGTCATTGATAATTAATTTTGCTTTTCCTTATAGCCAATGACTTTAACCACTGGATCATTTGTATTTTTATACAATATGCAGCCTTCCAGGAACACACAAAAGCTTAATGGGTTTTATTATGTGCAATCCCTGATCCATGATTAACATGCGGTTTAATGAGTATAATTTCAAGAAAGCTTGAAACTTGAGGCCCCCTGTTGCTTCTACAAAGCCAGGCACTGGAATGAAAAGTTTGCCACACTAATGGGTTTTGAATGTTTTAAATGGAAGGTTATTCTCACATAAATGAGAGTTTCCTTGAGAGCTTGTTAACAATGCTGATTTCTTTTCCAGTCCAAAATATTCTGATTCAGTAGGTCCATGGTGGGTGAGGCATGAGCTTTTCCAACAAATGTACCAAGAAAAAATTTTTAATTATTTTTTTTAATTGGAGGATAATTACTTTACAATATTGTGATGGTTTACACTGGGGCACACTTCTCAAAATAGTAGACTACAATTCTTTTTTTTTTTTGAGGTTTATTGAGGGTGCAGGGAACTGGCTGCCCCAGCTGGGGAAGCTGGAAGCCAAGAGATTGTTCAGGGCACTTAAGCATGGTGTTTGTTTCTGGGTTCTTTAACTGTTTTCTCTTTCTGGAGAAATATGTGGCCTCACTAAAGCTGAATTTGAAAGGGAGGGTGGGATGAATTGGGAGATTAGGATTGACATATATAACTACCATGTGTAAAATTGATAACTAGTGGGAACCTGCTGTATAGCACAGGGAGCTCAGCTTGGGGCTCTGTGATGACCTAGTGTGGTGAGGTTGGGGGAAGTCAGAGGGAGGTACAAGAGGGAGGGGATATATGTACACATATAGCTAATTCACTGCATTATACAGCAGAAACTAACACAGCGTTGTGAAGCAACTATACTCCAACTAAAAAAAAGAACCAGAGGTACTCAATATTTGTAAACATTCCCTGAACATACGCACACAGCTTGCAGGCACAGTTTGTCTGGAATTCTAAGTATGGAAGGCTATAGTGTAGCAAAAACTGGGCTTTCCAGGTTATATTAGATCTTACTTTCTGTAGATGCTCTTTCACCAACACCCGGCTGGGATCCTGTTGGCCATTCTAAGAACCATAAGAAGATACACTGGAGCTATGCTTGACCTGCCCCTGACCAGCCACAGACACAATGTCTTCCAACAATGTCTGCCTGTCTTCCAACAATTGTCTGCATCCTTGCCTAAGTACACCACAGACTTCATTCAATCTGATAGACGGGTGGATGAGTGTGTTCCTGAAATGCTATGGAGTGAAATGATGGGCTGCTTTTATCTTACTCCAGTTTTCAACTGCTCCCATTGAAGTGTTGGGGGAAGGTGATACTCAGTGATAAGATCATTTACTCAATCCTCTAACAATTTCTGAGTACTTGGCTTTGCTTCTTTACTGGTGACTCTGGGTAGTTATTTAACCTTTTTAATTTTCTAGGTTGAAAAATAACATAATAATAATATTCCCCTTTCAGGGCTGTTAGGACTAAATGAGATAAGGCGAAGTATTTAACATCCTTCCAGGCAGATGGGGCTCAAAAAGTGTTAACTGTCTCTCTTCTTCCTTCTCCTCTCTCTCTTTATCTCCCTGTCTTCCTCCCTCTTTCTTACTCCTTTCTCCTAAGTGACAGGCAGCTCAACTTCTATTTAGGAAGGATGCTTAGGTTGTGCAATCAGGTTGGAAGAGGAAGAGGAGTGGGCTAGAGAAATTGTCTTAATATATTTGTTCAGTGCAACTTCCCTTGAATAATGTGTTTATTTGAGACGGCTGAGAATGGGACAATGAACACCCACAAGCTGCCCCTTGGTTCCACCAAGTACTATACCAAGGACCTTGGGAGATACAATGATGATGGAGACACTTTTTTCCCCTCAAGGTATACAATTAAGGGAGACATTTGTGGTTTGATGAGCTACTCATATATAATGTAACTTACATTACTCAGGCTTCCCTGGTGGCTCAGACAGTAAAGAATCTGCCTACAATGCAGGAGCCCTGGGTTTCATCCCTGGGTTGGGAAGATCCCCTGAAGGAGGGCGTGGCAACCCACTCCAATACTCTTGCCTGGAAAATGCCATGAACAGAGGAGCCTGGCAGGCTATAGTCCATGGGGTTGCAAAGAGTCAGACATGACTGGGTGACTCACACACACAGGTTACATTATTTATGTTAGAAAAGAAATATCCTTGGCTATGGCAGCACAGAGGAGGGAGCAATTGATCCTTAGATAATGTGTTATCTCTAATTCAGAATCAGAAAAAAGGATCTGCCTGTCTGCTAAAAATAACAATACTGTCATGTGTATATTGCATCAAGTAGATTATTAGGGAGAATATCAACAAAGACAATATTGTATCCATCAAAGCATATCTACAGGCTCAGGAAGAAAGTGGTAGTGGGAAGGATCTGAGGAGCTTCTTCCCTATAGCAGAGTTCTGATTTCACCCACAAACCTTGTTAAAGGAGTTCTGCTCTTAGGCAGAAGTAGTGATGGTGAAGTTGAGAGATAACAGGAGAAACCAGTGTTTGCCTTTGGTTGTAGGCAATAAATTGTGTGGGAAATGCCAATTTCAAAATTCCTTCTTCCTACATGCTTCAATGTGAGTAAGACAGAATCATTGTTGTTGACTATAAAATCCATCTCAAAGACTCAAAAATCATTAATGTCCAATAATACTGATTTGTTTTCTGTTAAATCTGAGTCTTGCAGGTTCTATAAGTCTTTCCTTTGGCAGAAAATTCAATAATTTGTTATCACTGAAGGTAAAAGTAGTCTCAAAAATATTTAGTTTTGTTTTGGTGTTATACACCTTTAGTCCATAAAATGCTAGCTGTGTCTCCATAATTCTCTCCTGGAGAATTAATTAAGTTTCTTGTTTCTGAAGTTTACTACTTGACTATGTTTTTGTTGGAGGTCTGGTGGGAATTCTCATTTATTTTTGGTCTTATGGGAAAATTTTCTATGTTAAAAATTGCAGAGTGGAGAACCATAGACTGATAATACTATTATATGGCAACACGTTTTGTATCTTATTTTTAAAATGAAAACAATATTGGTAACCTCAAAACCTGACAGAATTTTTTTAAAAATGCTTCCTCCAAGTCTTCATCTGAAAAAAAAAAGTGCTGATTTTCAGACACTAAGCTCATGTTAAAGTATTCTTTGTTGAACAACAAACACTATGCTATTCAGCGTCAAAAATCCCAGGACATAATGATATTCACTGGGGAAAGCTCATGGAACACATGTACATTAAAATATATGTATTTTTATGTATACATATAAATTTCATTTTTTAAGGAAAGTATGTATTAGTCACTCAGTTTTGTCTCACGCTTTGCAATCCCATGGACTGTAGCTCACCAGGCTCATCTGTCCATGGAATTCTCCAGGCAAGAATACTGGAGTGGATAACCATTCCCTTCACCAGGGGATCTTACTGACACAAGGATAGAACCCAGGTCTCCTGAATTGTAGGTGGCTTCTTTACTGTCTGAGCCACCAGAGAAGACCATTTTTAATGGACTCAAGTACAAAAATAGAATGCAATCTTTTAGCACAAGAGAGTGTTCCAATTTGGATATGAAATTGAGTCTATTTAAATTTAGGGGATTTTTAAAAAGGGTTGACACAAGAGGCTTCTTTGAGACAAACCCTGCTGGCTTTCATTTTGACTGATCAGACACACTCAGGCTAACCCAGGTGGGTTCCAGGTTGCTGATTTCTTTCTGTTTGTGCACTTTGAAATTAAGGACGCTTTTCAAGAGACAAGCATATTTGAAAAACAGAAGAGGTAAAATCAGAGGGAGCCAATGGCATATTTTAATGTGTTACAAGTAATAATAAATGTCCCTAAAGGTCAGTCCTTGTCTCTCAGTCATTCCTCTTCAATATTATTTCTTTCCCCCAGATTCCCTAGGTGGTTCATTTTTGTACAACATGCCTCCTTCTTCCCTACTGGACACCTGACAGATGAGGAATCCCAGCCCACAACTGGGCTGAGTCAAGCAGATTTTCTCTCTTAAGATGAGAACAGAGGGACCTGGGAAAGAGAGTTGCAGATGCTTAACTGAAAGGTTTCTCAGCATTTGGGACTGTGGGAAGAGATATGTGTCTATATAATGTTGTGGAGTCATCAGGGAGCTGAGAAGCCTTGAGGAAACAAAGAAGCTGCCCTGGCTTGAAAAGTCAACTCTTCTATCTCTGCGAGGATGCAAGGAGTGGGTAGGGGAGTCAATTTCTACTTCACAGTTCTGGTTCTGCGGGCGGGAGGCGGGGGGCAGGGGAGAGCAGGTCCAGATGTCACTTCACCTGCTGTTTGTGGATTCTGTGTGCTTCCCTGAATCCTTACAAACACCTTGCTATATGCTTGCCTGGTGTGACTACACTTTTGTTATTTGTAACTACAAAAACCTAATCAGGATGGAAATCAGGTTAAAAGTGCTATGGTTCTCCTTTTAGAAAATTTTATACATGGTCATGACTTTTATAGCAGTGATTGCAGCATTAAATATGAAAGTGGGATTGGCCTTTTAAAACAGACAGAGAAAATTCCTTTCTATTGGAATTAAGGAGAAGTCAACTCATCCACTGACCTTTGAGTGTCGTTTGCTAAAAGTAAAACATGATATTTGCCCATATCAAGAAGTGTTAAGGGCCAACCCATTGCCTCACTGAGCCTGCAGCTAGGTTGAGGGAGACAAATATAACACCTGAAACAACCAGAGAATAATTCAAGACAGGTAATGATTGCTAGCTAAATCACAGGGTGCTGACTAGATGGACATTAAGGTAGGAACAGACTGGAACCTCAGAAATGAGAGAGGCAAGAGGTGAGCTTCAAGAAAGGAGGGCTCAGTCTCTGGAATGGGTGGAGGAGGGTTTCAGCAAGGGCAGGGAGGTAGGAAGGAGCCAAGAATGAGGATGCATGTGTGAGTGCTCAATGTCTCTGTAGATGGGGCCCCACCTGACCCCAAGCCTCTGGTCCACTGGGCAGATGAGACACACAGAGATGAAAATGCTTCCGAGATAGATGCAAGGCAAGACATGGCCAGAAGTCAAAGAAATATCTTAAGAGTTATTTATGACTTGGAGGGAGTTTGGAAGAGAATGAATGTACTGAGAAATGATGGGCAGGAGAATGGTTTCAAAACGAGGCTGGTACAGCCAGTGGGTCAGAGGATGAAAAGTGTGAACCCAGGCTTGCAGTCGGAGAAGGCGATGGCACCCCACTCCAGTACTCTTGCCTGGAAAATCCCATGGATGGGGGAGCCTGGTGGACTGCAGTCCATGGGGTTGCTAAGAATAGGACATGATTGAGCAACTTCACTTTCACTTTTCACTTTCATGGATTGGAGAAAGAAATGGCAACCCATTCCAGGGACAGAGGAGCCTGGTGGGCTGCCATCAATGGGGTCGCACAGAGTCGGACACGACTGAAGTGACTTAGCAGCAGCAGCAGGCTTGCAGTGATATACAACCATTGTTCTTAAAATTATTTTGGTAATGAAAGCATTTTCCTTCCTTCTTTCTTTTAAACATTAGAACATTCAGTTTAGTTCAGTTCAGTCGCTCATTCAGTTCAGTTCAGTTAAGTCACTCAGTCGTGTTCGACTCTTTGCGACCCCATGGACTGCAGCATGCCAGGCCTCCCTGTCCATCACCAACTCTTGGAGTTCACCCAAACTCATGTCCATTGAGTTGGTGATGCCATCCAACAATCTCATCCTTGTCTTCCCCTTCTCCTCCACCTTCAATCTTTCCCAGCATCAGGGCTTTTTCAAATAAGTCAGTTCTTCACATCAGGTGGCCAAAGTACTGGAGTTTCAGCTTTAACATCAGTCCTTCCAATGAACACTTAGGACTGATCTTTAGGACAGACTGGTTGGATCTCCTTGCAGTCCAAGGGACTCTCAAGAATCTTCTCCAACACACAGTTCAAAAGCATCAATTCTTCAGTCTCAGCTTTCTTTATAGTCCAACTCTCACATCTCTACATGACTACTGGAAAAACCATAGCCTTGACTAGACAGACCTTTGTTGGCAAAATAATGTCTCTGCTTTTTAATATGCTAAGTTGGTCAACCTTTCCTTCCAAGGAGTAAGCATCTTTTAATTTCATGGCTGCAGTCACCATCTGCAGTGATTTTGGAGCCCATTAGAACACTAGGTTTTGTTTTTTAAAGTATTTTAAATTTATTTTAATTAATTAGGCTGCACCAGGCCTTAGTTGCGGCTTATGGGATCTAGTTCCCGAACCAGGGATTGAACCAGGGCCCCCTGCATTGGGAGCACACAGTCTTAACTGCTGGACCACCAGGAAAGTTCCAATTTTTATTTTATTTTTTTTACTTACTTACTTTTGGCTGCACCGCATGGCTTGCAGGATCTTACTCTCCTGACCAGGGATCAAACCAGTGCCCTTGGCAGTGAAAACACAGAATGAAACCATTTTCTTACTAAGAAATCTTAAGTGGAAGCTCAGTGAACAAAATAGATGAAAATTATTAGTTCTGGCTGAAGTAGACGAGTGGGTCTGGGACCCACCTGTTAAATGCCATGCCCCTTTCCCTACCCTTGAGGCTTGACCACTGTACTTAGGTTTTCCTTTAGTTAGCTGCTTGAAAATCTGGAGCATTGCAAAGTAGAGGGCTGTCACAGTCAGGGATGGTGAGAAAGCAGTGATTGTGAAAGAATTCAGGTGTGAGGTGGTGCATCTCAGCCTGGGATGGAGGGGGAAGTAGAGGGAAGAGAGGAAACAGTCACTGTCCTTCCCATGTGTGTATCAGGACTGATCATTATACCTTCTTCTGCTCCTTGATTTTCATTTCTACCAGCGGTGCTCACAATCTCCTTTGGAATACTGAGTGAGGAGTTTTCAACAGATCCCTAAGCTGCAGTCCTTGTGCTGGGAATAAAGAAAAGTTAATAGATGAGCAACGCCAACTGCCTAATTTTCAGGGTTCATCTCATAGGTGTTTCTTCTAAAAGTGTACCTGTCTTTCCTCTTCCAGATATAAGCTGCCTTTTATGTATTTCTGACATTTTACGGTTTCCTGCTTAGGAAGAAAGTGGGCTTCCCAGGGGGTTATATTAAATTGAATAGATTGTCAGGTAGCACTCACTGAAGAGTTACAACAAAAAAGAGGACCACATTCATCTCTAGCTTTTTATCTTCATGTAGAATTCTTTTTTTCCTGCTTCCAAATTAAGTCTCTATTGGTTTTGGCCAGTTAACTTGGCTTTGCATCCTAAAATGTGGATCTACTTGAGCTGATGTCAATGAGAGGTGAGGTTATAATGACACAGCCTCTAGAGGGGACACTGATGGGGCCTCACTTATCCATCAGCATTCATAGTCTTTATTAGCCAAGTGGAGCTGATTGAAATATCTTGGCAACCAATCTACATTTGCTGTATTGAAGTAATTTGGTGAATGGGAAAATAACATTGGTCTATAATGAAAGACTAATATGTGAGGTTCAGACAGTGAGTTCTTAAATTTACACTGTTGTTAAGAACTTACCTAAGGAAATCTACATACTAAAAAGCAGAAAAGGACCAAAAAAAAAAAAGCCCAGTCTTTCAAGATGGCCATTATTTGCTCTCTAACAATCAGAATTGCCTTATGAAATTAAAAAGGGGGAAAACATCAACTGGACCAAATATTTCTAAGTAAACATTCTGAAGTACAGTTCTGAGTATGCTGTTCCTCTGCTCAAAATCTGTCCATAGGATAAATTCAGACCTCTCTAAGGCTTGGCTCAGAACTGCCTCGCCAGCTGTGTCTCCACCTGTTGCCTCCATGTACCCCACAGACACCATTTCTCAGGCAGAGCTCCTAGGTCCCATCTCTGTGCCTGTGCTCTTGCTGTTGTGAGCTGCTGAGACATTTCGATACCATCCCGCCAGAATCTTAAGGAAATTCCATGTCTGGTTTATATGCTGCCATTCCCTTTGGTGAAGATGTTCATTCATTCAGTATCCCTGAAGGGGTGCTCTCTTTCCTTTGAATTACTTTAGATGTTTGAAATGAGCTTATAGGACATTCCTGCCTCCTGCCTAACCACTTTTTTAAAGATATTTGTGTGCCTGACTTGTAAATCTCTAAAGTAGAGGCCGGTATATTGATAAATAGTTGGGGAAATGTGGGCTTTGGGATCAGCTTGATCTGAGCTCAGATTTTAGCTTCACCAGTTAGTATCTGGCTTGGGCAAAATCTGTATCTGCTCTGTTCCTCTATGTCATCTGTTAAATGAGGATCAAATTAATGACCCCCAGAGGGGTGATTATCAGTGGGGTTTCCCTGATAGCTCAGCTGGTAAAGAATCTGCCTGCAATGTAGGAGACCTTGGTTCGATTCCTGGGTTGGGGAGATCTTTTGGAGAAGAGATAGGCTACCCACTCCAGTATTCTTGGGCTTTCCTGGTGGCTCAGTCGATAAAGAATCCGCCTGCAACGCTGGAGACCTGTGTTCGATCCCTGTGTCAGGAAGATCCCCTGGAGAAGGGAAAGGCTACCTGGTCCAGTACTCTGGCCTAGAGGATTCCAAGGACTGTATAGTCCATGGGGTTGCCAAGAATTGGACACGACTGAGCAACTTGATGTTCATTTGATTTTCGCTTTCAGTGTGATTGGGAATATACAAAGAGATCAAGAATATGAAGTCCAAATTTGGCCCCTAACTTCAAGGTGGGTGCTCACTGAATGGGATTTTGCCTTTTGTATTCTCTGCGTCATTTAGTATGGGTCCCTGAACTGTTAAGGTGCTCAGTAACATTTTCCAAACTGAATTAAAATGAACAAGAGGTTAGATTTGGGGAATTTTCCTGGTGGGTCCAGTGGCTAAGACTGGACCCAATGCAGGGGGCCCTGGTTCAATCCCTGGGTGGGGAACTAGATCCCACATGCCACAACTGAGAGTTTGCATGCTGCGACTAAGACCCAACACAGCCAAATAAATAAATAAAAATAAATTTTTAAAAAGGGACTAGATTTGGGACTTTACTGGCAATGTTAACTCTTGTCAGATCTCTTAGTACTACCTTATACATCAAAACACTAATTTAAAAAACTGGCTAGAAAACAAAACACTATGTTTTACACATTTTTTTTTTTTGGTAAGGTGGAGGCCCACTTACTGGGATGCAGCAACCAAACAGGAAGTGTGATGAGGCCATTTTCTCTTGCATCCTCCTGCCTTAGTCCTAGAGGCCAGGGTCTTTTTTGGAGGGAGGCTTCTAGCTATGCAGCATCTGGTTGGTGTCCAGGCTCTGAGGTGATGGAAGCCTTCTGCCTCTGTAATCCCAGCTTCCTAACACGGTTCACATTATTAGGTAGTGCACTTCAGAAAGCCCTAATCGAGCTTCTATTAATGTGCCTAAGTCCAGACAGTGTAAAGTGCCTGACCTACAGCTAGAGAACAGCTTTCTTCAGAAGCGTGTGCCATTTTATTGTGAGCGGCTTCCAACTGAATTTTTAAAAATCATAAACGCATACTTGCCTCCACTAGGTTTTTCAATTTTAAACAAGTACTATTTGTTCATTGTAGACAATTTGAAAAATATATAAAAGCACAATGGCATACCTAAATGTTAACATAGCTTTTATTTTAAAAATGATTACATCCTATAAATGCTATTTTGAAAACTACATTTGTATCTCAATTTACTGTGTTCATTTTCCTATGTCAATAAATTTCCTTTGACAACAGCAAGTTGAAAGATGCCTAGTCTTCTGTCACAGAGGTTCCATGCTTTACTTATCCAATTCCATAGAGCTGAAAAATTTTAATAATGCTGAAATAAATATCCTTTCATATATGTCATTTCACATATTAGTTTTGGGTAAATTCATAGAAAAATGATTTCTAGACAGAAGGTATCTATAAACGTTGCCAAATTATAACATTTGTACAAATTTTCACTTTTCTATTGTCTGACAGTTATTTCAGTTTTGTTGCTATCATAACTTATACTATAAAAAGATCCTTGAACATGATTTTTTCATACCTATTGTTTTTATAGGGTAAATACAATTGCAGTATCAAAACTATAAGCATGTTTGAAGATTTCACCCATATTGTCAAATTTCTTTCTAGAAAGGTTATTCACCCTCACCTCTAGTGATTAGAATTCCACTTATTTCTCAGGATGCTTGCCATTAACTTATCATTAAATAATTTTTTGCTAATAAGACTGTCCAAGAACAGTGGTTCAGTATTTTGATTTGTATTTCTCTGATTGTTAATGAGGTTGAACATAATTTCATGTGTTTGTTTTCAGTCTTAAGATTTATTAATATAGTAACTCAGCTTTACAAGTAGTTTTTTTAGTATTAGAATTAGATCACAACACTCCTGTTTTGGCTGAATTAATTAGCATGGATACTGTTAATCAACAACTATTTATTGAGCCCTGACTGCCTGCAGAACTGTGACAGCCACAGAGAGGATGCAGCAGAGGAGGAAAAAGTGAGTTCCTATCTCTAAGAAAATGACCAGCTGGAGAGAAGATTCAGATACATACAAACAGACCATTTAAAATTGGAAACCTTGTATGTTTTGTTTAATATTTATAATATGTAAAAGAATATTAATAATACAAAAGGATCTGAGACTACTAGCAACAAATAGCACAGGTCCAAAAACCGCTAAGATAGAGACTGAAGAATGGAATTTACTTTGAGCTTAAACTAAAAATATCGAGATTACTAATTATGATACATATGACTTAATTCTGAGCTTTTTGGCAGCCAGAATGAAATGTGAAGTGCCATGTAGCTGTCATTAACTAATGAAAGGATGTGTGCGAGTATGTTACAAAGGATCAAATCTTTCCAGTATTATCCTAGCAGAAGAATTCTCACACGTATGTTTCTCTAAGGAGTCTTGAACCACAGAACAAAGTCTTCAACAGAATTTTCTTGAAAATCCTGTCTTTGCATTATGATTTCTTTTTCTTTTCAATTGAAGCACAGTTGATACACAATGTTGCATTAGTTTCTGGTATGCAGCAAACTGATTCCGTTATACATATTCTTTTCCATATTATTTTCAATTATGGTTTATTATAGGATATTAAATATAGTTCCCTGAGCTATTCAGTAGGACTTTGCTGTTTATTTTATATATAGTAGTTTTTACCTGAACAAAAACGTCTTAATGACCCAGATAATCATGATGGTGTGATCACTCACCTAGAGCCAGACATTCTGGAGTCCAAAGTCAAGTGGAAACATTACTAGGAACAAAACTAGTGGAAGTGATGGAATTCCAGCTGAGCTATTTCAAATCCTAAAAGATGATGCTGTTAAAGCGCTGCACTCAATATGACAGCAAATTTGGAAAACTCAACAGTGGCCACAGGACTGGAAAAGGTCAGTTTTTATTCCAATCCCAAAGAAAGGTAATGTCAAAGAATGTTCAAGCTGCCATACAATTGCACTCATTTCACATGCTAACAAGATTATGCTTAAAATCCTTCAAGCTAGGCTTCAGTGGTATGTGCACCAAGAACTTCCAGATGTTCAAGCTGGATTTAGAAAAGGCAGAGGAATGAGAGATCAAATCATCAATATCCACCGGATCATGGAGAAAGCAAAGAAATTCCAGAAAAACATCTACTTCTGCTTCACTGACTACGCTAAAGTCTTTGACTGTGTGGATCACAACAAACTGGAAAGTTCTTAAAGAGATGGGTATACCAGACCACCTTACTTGCCTCCTGAGAAACCTTTATGCAGGACAAGAAGCAACAGTTAGAACTGGACATGGAACAACCAACTGGTTCAAAATTGAGAAAGGAGTATGTCAAGGCTATATATTGTCATCCTACTTATTTAACTTATATACAGAGTACATCATGAGAAACGCTGGGCTTGATGAAGCACAAGCTGGAATCAAGATTGCTGGGAGAAATAACAACAACCTCAGATAGGCAGATGATACCACTTTAATGGCAGAAAGTGAAGAAGAACTAAAGAGCCTCTTGATGAAGCTGAAAAAGGAGAGTGAAAAAGTTGGCTTAAAACTCAACATCAAAAAAGCAAAGATCATGGCATTCAGTCCCATCACTTCATGGCAAATAAATGAGGAAAAAATGGAAACAGTGACAGACTTTATTTTCTTGGTCTCCAAAATCACTGCAGACAGTGGCTGAAACCATGAAATTAAAAGATGCTTGCTCCTTGGAAGAAAAGCTATGACAAACCTAGATAGCATATTAAAAAGCAGAGGCATCACTTTGCCAACAAAGGTTCATATAGTCAAAGCTATGGTTTTTTCCAGTAGTCATGTATGGATGTGAGAGTTGGACTATAAAGAAGGCTGAGTGCTGAATAATTGAGGCTTTTGAACTGCGGTGTTGGAGAAGACTCCTGAGAGTCCTTTGGACAGCAAGGAGATCAAACCAGTCAATCTTAAAGGAAATCAACCCTGAATATTCGTTGGAAGGATTGATGCTGAAGCTCCAAGACTTTGGTCACCTGATGCAAAGAACTGACTCATTAGAAAAGACCCTGATGTTGAGGAAGATTGAAGTCAAGAGGAGAAGGGGGTGACAGAGGATGAGATGGTAGGATGGCATCACCGACTCAAAGGACATAAGTTTGAGCAAACTCCGGGAGATAGTGAGGGACAGAGAAGCCTGGCATGCTGCAATCCATGAGGTAACAAAGAGTTGGACACAACTTAGTAACTGAACAACAACAACAGTTTTTATCAGCATGATCATTTCTTACTGTAACAACAACAAAGATGGAGGCATAGTATTACATTGTAGTCCTTAGTGTTAATATTTCTGAAGAAGTTAGATACATGCCTTTCTGATGATCTGATTTAGTAAAGAAGTAGAGCCTTCAGAATCTGGAGTCAGAATTACTCCCAAATCTTTCACCAATTCATTTAAAAAATTTTTATTGAAATATAATTGATTTTCAATGTTGTGTTATTTTCAGTTGTATGGCAAAATGATTCAGTTAAACGCACACACACACATACATACATATACACAAGATACTGAGTATAGTTTCCTGTGCTATGCAGTAGGTCCTTGTTATCTATTTTATACATAGTAGTGTATACATTTGAATCCCAATCTTCCAATTTATCATTCTCTCCTTACTTTCCCCACCCTGTGGCAACCATAAATTTATTTTCTATATCTGTACGTCTATTTCTGCTTTGTAGATAAGTTCATTTGTATCATATTTTTAGATTCCACACATAAGTGGTATCATATGATATTTGTCTTTCTCTGTCTAACTTACTTCACTTAGTATTATAATCTCTAAATCCATCCATGTTGCTGTAAATGGCATTATTTCATTATTTTTCTTGGCTGAGTAAATACTCCATTGTGTATATATACCACATCTTCCTTATCCATCATCTGTTGACAGACACTTAGGTTTCTTCCATGTCCTGGCTTTTGTAAATAGTGCTGTTGTGAACACTGGAGTGCTGGCCAACCCATTTCAAAATCAGTTGTTTCGATTGGTATTTTGACAGGCACTGTACCAATGACTGAAGGAGATTAAAGATGAGAAATATACAAGACTGCTAATGCCCAGGAACCCAAAGTTTAGGTATAGTTTTCAATGTTTCATTTATTTATGCATTCAACACATGTGTAATAGGGCTTCCCAGGTGGCTCAGTGGTAAAGAATCCACCTGCCAAGCAGGAGACATGGGTTCAATCCCTGTGTTGGGACGATCCCCTGGAGAAGGAAATGGCAACCCATTCCAGTATTCTTGCCCGGGAAATCCCATGGATAGAGGAGCCTGGCAGGCTGCAGTCCATGCAGTGACAAAGAATCAGACACAACTTAGTGATTAAACAGCAGCACATTTGCATGTTTAATAAGTCTAAGATACTGAGTTAGGGACTGTTTTACAAGGATCAACAATTTTTTCAGGAGAAGAGAAATAGCTAAAACATAATGTGGTAAAACTATTACAACAGTGATAAATGCAAAGTGCAAGGGAGCACAGAAGAAAGAGTAAATCTGTGTGCCTCTGGATTTGATGTCAGAAAAGGCTTCTGAGAGAAAGTGACATTTTACCTAGGCTGCAAAGCTGAATAAGAGTTCATCAGATGACTTGCTACTAAGAATTTAAAGTGAGCGGAAGTGCATACACAGAAAAGTCTTCAGAAGGAGTGACTAGAGACTGCTAAGGTGCTCAGACCCCATCAAGAAGAACTGGAGGCTAGTAGCTATGATCACCAGTAAAGTTCATCTATGCTAGAAAGACCTGGATGGAAGAGGAAGTGAGCTTAACAAAGTCAAGATTTTAGTGAAAAGAAATCCTTGGAGCCAAAAACAAAAGGTGTTCCAAAGGTAATGTTGCTGTGTGGGGCAGATATATCAGAGTCCTTTGGTGTTCTCAATCTGTGGAAGAACGAGGATTTCACCCAAATTGTGGGAAACTATGAGCTCCTATGTATTACTAGGGCTAGAAATAATGCTAGAAATTCAACTATGAACCTGATGTGCTGTGGAAACACTGGAAGAAGGTTCAGCTGCTGAATGAGCGGATCACCAGTGACATCTCAACCACAGAGACCCAGCAAGCCCTCAGAAGGGGTCAGAGCATTCACTACTTGGTACCAGATCTTGTCCAAGAATATAGTGAAATATATAATTTGTATGGCTCTGTGAATGAAGAGAGGCATTTGGGGATTATCCTGGCTCCTTTGCAGAAAAACACTATAGAAGCTAACTCCTAAGAAACTCTACAGCATGATGTTTTGGACTTCCATTTTTGGAATTTGAAATAATCAGGGTATTAGTAATGGAGGAAAGTACTTATGACCCCGTTTCATAAACTAAAACTTAAAGGTTTGGTAAAAATCATTAGCAAATTAACATCAGGTTTGTCCAAAAAAAAAAAAAAAAAAGTTCATCAGATTGAGAAGGTAAGAAAGACCTGGTAGGCAAAGGGCACAACATACACAAAAACACAGGTGTATAAAAGTACAAAATAAGCAGACTGTTGGGGTAGGGGATGGGGGATGGGGAATATAGGTTTTCCAAGCCAGGTTGGGCCAACTCTGTCCTCCAGAGCTCTGCTGTCCAATTTGGTAGCCACAAGTTTTGGAGGTTACTTATGTTTAAACTAATCAAAATTAAACATAATTAAAAATTCACTTCCTCCGTTCTGTGAGCCACATTTCAAGTACTCAGTAGCCACATTTCAAGTACTCAGTAGCCACATGCATCTAGTGGCAACGGTACTGGAGAGCACAGATTAACATCACTGCAGAAAATTGCATTACATAGCCCTGTTACAGACAGTGGAGTGCCTCGAAAGACCGTTAACAGTGGAGTAATGTGACCTTGGACTGCAAGGAGATCAAACCAGTCAATCTTAAAGGAAATCAACTCTGAATATTCATTGGAGGGATTGATGCTAAAGCTGATGCTCCAATACTTTGGCCACCTGATATAAATACCTGACTTACTGGAAAAGACCCTGATACTGAGGAAGATTGAAGGCAGGAGGAAAAGGGGGTGACAGAGAATGAGATGGTTGGATGGCATCACCAATTCAATGGACAGGAGTTTGAGCAAGCTTCAGGAGATAGTGAAGGATAGGGAAGCCCGGAGTGCTGCAGTTTATGGAGTTGCAAAGAGTTAGACATGACTTAGCGACTGAAAAACAACAACAGCAATGTGACCAGACTACTGACCTGAAGTAGACTGAGTTAGAAAAGGAAGGGAGATGATGAGTGGCATGGAGAAATGGGTCCAATCTATGGCATTTGGAAGGCAGAAGCGACATGACCAATCAGATGGATGAAAGCGAGTAGTTGAGAGTAAAACTGATATTTCATGACTGGGTGGAGAGTGATAACTGATACCATTCACGCAATCAAGGAAAAGAAGAGGGGACCAACTGGGAAAAAGGGACAAATTCAGTGTTGGACATGTTGCACTTGAGCTATCTATGGGATCTCCATGTGAACAGGTCATTTAATGCTCATGAAAGATGATAGATCTCACAGAAAATCATAGGAGTCTTCACTATATAGGTAAGGTGACCACAATTTAAAATAACAACAGCTAACAGGACTTCAAGTGCTAGGCATGTTCCAAATACTTTGATTATAGTTTAGCTCCTGTAATCTTCCCTATAACTACACGAGGTAGGATTTCCTATTATTAACCCCATTTTACAGGAAAAGGAAGCCAGACAGGCACAGACAGGTTACATAATTCATTGTCCAAGTTCATACTAGTAAGTGGTAGAGTTGAGATTTGAACTCAGATAAATTACCTAACAAAATATTCATACACAAAGGATAATGTGACAGGTTACGCAGACAGGGGGATCTGAATATTTATGGGAGAAATTCCATGAAATTCTAAAAATCAAATCCCATTTAACTGTATAATGAGAGCAATTTTTACAATAGAAGTAAAGTGGATTAATTTTGTGCTGTTTACAAAATCTACAACTCATGATCACTGGTTTTTTAGTAGTGGTTGAAGCTGAAGGAATCACTGTTTGCCAAGGAAGAATGTGAGGGTGGGGAGAAAAGATATCCCAAAACAGAACCTGGAGAACACTGATACTCAAGAGGTGACTGAAGGTAGAAGGTCAGTAGATAAGACCAAAAACCAGAAGAGAGGGACATGCCAGAAGCCAAAGGAAGAAAACATCAGAGAAGAATTTCTCAGTGGGAAGAGTTCATATACAATAAAACCTGAAAAAGTTTCCAGTGACTTTCCCAAGCACTGCTGGCCCTTGTCAGAACAGTTTTCATGGTACAGAGGGTGAGGGAGCCAGAAGGTTGTGGAGTGAGAAATGTACAGCAAGAGTGTAGACAAGTCTCCCAGAAATTTGGTGGTGAGGAGAAAGTTGGAGTTCTGGGCATAAATAGTCTTAACTATTAACACATAGATAGAAAAAAGCCACTCTATCTCTTTGAGGAAATGGGTCCCTGGGATTCCTGCAGACTAGTCTACAGCTTTTCTCTAAGAACTAGCAGGACAGCAGCTCAAATGCTTGAACAAGGACTTCACTGAAACCATGACACTTTGAATCTCAAAGAATCCAGGCACTATATAATTACTATACATTCACATTCATGATTTACCTTGTGAGAAATGACAAGGAGGATCATGACATCAATTCAGCACTTTGCTGAGGTAGGAATTTTAACTGTGTGCCTGGTGCTGCTAAGAGGGGGTTCATCTCTTAGCTGGTTTGTGAACCCAGCAGACAGACCAGAATCCTCTCCCACCCCCTGTCACATGAAGTCTTTAAAGGTGTTTTGTTTTGTTTTTTTGGTGAAGATATGGCCATCAAATGAGAGACAAAACTCAAAAAGGAAGTTTTCTTAGTGTACAGGTGATGTCCAGACAGGTATGTGTTTAAATGCAAATAGGATTTAGGAGACAACTCTTGTGGCTCAGTGGGTAAAGAACCCACCTACAATGCAGGACACTTGGGTTCGGTCTCCGGATTGTGAAGATCCCCTGGAGAAGGAAATGGTAATCCATTCCAGTATTCTTGCCTGGGAAATCCCATGGATAGAGGGGCCTGATAGGCTACAGTCCATGGGTCACAAAGAGTCAGACATGACTGGGAAGGAACTTTCCAGAAGAAATCTGAACCCACTTTCATGATTTTGACCTCTTGACAGTTATGGGAATATTTCCCTTATGGATGTCAGAGGTTTCTGGACCAAATAAGTAGGGTGACCACACACCTGGGTTGTCTGGGTTACTCCTGATTGACTTCTGTTGAGCTAGCATAACATTTAATAGTCCTAGTTTGTACGATAAATTTAAAGGTCATGATACAGACAACACCATGATGAACTCAACTAGATATAGGGAAGGGAAGAAGGGTAGACAGAGGGTATCAGGGAAGATTCTGAAGGTGCAGGCTTGAAGAAGACAGGTTTTCAACAGTGGGGAGAAGGCATCCTGATTGGGACACGATAAAAGCACAGAACTGCTGGCCTCACAGAAACCAAATACCTTGAATTCTCCCTCAAACCATGCTCCTGTAAAAACCAATCAAACCCAAAGAAGATAAAATGAAAAGCAGAATGCAATTAACATCTTCTAAGAGACCCAATCAGAGATGGCAATGGCACCCCACTCCAGTACTCTTGCCTGGAGAATCCCATGGGCAGAGGAGCCTGGTGGGCCGCAGTCCATGGGGTCGCTAAGAGTTGGACATGACTCAGCGACTTCACTTTCCCTTTTCACTTTCATGCATTGGAGAAGGAAATGGCAACCCACTCCAATGTTCTTGCCTGGAGAATCCCAGGGACTGGGGAGCCTGGTGGGCTGCCGTCTGTGGGGTCGCACAGAGTTGGACACGACTGAAGAGACTTAGCAGCAGCAGCAGCAGCAGCAGCAGCAAGAGACCCAATGCCTTCATTTCAGCTATCTAGTTCTGACCATTTGAAAGCTATTTGTTAATATTTGTATATTTTTATTGTTTTTTTTTCTGTAGAGAATACTACTGAGCACTTACATTGCATCACGATGTCATTCAAAAAAACTTCTTCAACCCATTCTTAGATTCCAGTCTTTTAGAATTTGTAGGAATTATAGTTCTCTTATCTAGCTAAAGAGGGATTTGGATGAAGGAGATAAACTTAATTTAAACCATAGAGTGTTTGAAGTTTTCTTCCCTATTGTCATTATAAGAATTATATTTAATATTTATATAACAAGATATCACACCTTGTTGGGAAAACAACTCCCTCCACATAGATGGAAAAAAAATGCTGCAGATATTTCATTATGTCTGTTGTTTATTCTTTCTAAAACCCCAACAGTATCATCTTCCTCAAAATTAATCCTGATTATCACTAAATGTTCTTCACTTACTTGAGTCCTGACTGCTTAACACTACTTTTTTTTTTTGTCTTTGTGTGTGTGTGAAGATTTAAATACGTTGATGAATTTTAAGCCTTTTTGGACAAGGATATCTGCAAGGCACATGAGAAATTCTCTTAGTACAGAATATCTGGTGATATCTCAATGCACAGAGACATTATAACATATATGATCATATGTAAGACATTGGTTATACACCTTTAGCACAGTGAAAACCAAAATTTTTTCTTATGCTTAAGTAACACTAGAATAAAAATAGACTCAACTCTATTATTTCTATACAGTCTGACCTTCTTTTAATTTCCATGATATATTACTATTGCTTACTCATATTTGAGAACATTAGAGATACCGTTGATAGAGGGGGAGAGGGGAGAGGGGAGAGAGGAGTTCTCCAGAGATTCATGTTGCTGCTGCTGCTGCTAAGTTGCTTCAGTCATGTCTGACTCTGTGCGACCCCAGAGATGGCAGCCCACCAGGCTCCCCTGTCCCTGGTATTCTCCAGGCAAGAACACTGGAGTGGGTTGCCATTTCCTTCTCCAATGCATGAAAGTGAAAAGTGAAAGTGAAGTCACTCAGTCGTGTCTGACTCTTTGTGACCCCATGGACTGCAGCCTACCAGGCTCCTCCATCCATGGGATTCTCCAGGCAAGAGTACTGGAATGGGGTGCCATTGCCTTCTCCGGAGATTCATGTTAGGAGGTTGAAAATGGGGAGGAAAGGGAAGGGGAGGGAGAGAGGAGGGGGGAGAGGAGAGATAGAGGGGAAAGGGAGAGGGGAGACACTTAGGACTTTGATTCTACTTGGGGTAGCAATATGCCTTGCCTAGAAACACATTTCCCGTCCGTGCTCAGTCACTCAGTCTTGTCCACCAGGCTCCTCTGGCCAGAGGATTCTCAAGGCAAGAATACTGAGTGGGTTGCCATTTCCTATTCCAGGTGATCTTCCCAACCCAGGGATCAAACCCATGTCTCCAACACTGGCAGCGAATTCTTTACCTCTGTGTCAAACCACATTTCCAACTTCTCTTATAAGCAAAAGAAATAGTGATGTGACCTCATTCTGGCCAATGAGATAAGTGAAAGTCATCTGGTGAGGCATCTAGGAAAAGCTATTGTTCTTGTGTTTAAGGAAACAGGCTCAGCTAGCAAACATTTTTTTGCTTCTTGCCTTTTCCTTTCTTCCTACCAGACTGCAGATGGAAGAACAGAGATAGTGCTGCCATCTTGGACCATGAAGCAAAGGGCACGATGATGTACAAAAGATGCTTAATGGAAAGATAAGAGTCTGATAGCACTGTAGATCTTCTTTGCCAACTTTGAAATACCTTCCAGTTGTATTTTTTTTTTTTTTTGGCCAAAGAAAAATAAGCCTTTACTTATCCAATCTGCTATTGTAATGGACTTTTGTTATACTGTGTTATGGACTGATAAATTCCTTATTGATAAATCAGATAATCATCCAATTTTAGTAACACTGTCTTTCCTTCTTTGAGACACATTCTTAGTGCCTGAGAGGAGTTGTGAAGATTAAATGAGTTAGTACAAGTGAGATGTCTGGCATAGAGACTAGTATTTAGTAATTGTTGGCTACCATTAGAGTAAGTGGGTATAAGTTCCAAGGAAAATCTCAAGTCCTTCTCAGTATTTTATTCTAGGAAAAATTAGGTGACAGTAACTATAATTAGTCTTTTTAGAATTAGGCAATTCTTATCAGACTTAATAGAATGTTTCTGTTGGTAGTAGCAAATAACTCATTTTTAATAACAAAATTATTTTATGCTCTGTTCAACACTTGATTTAAGGTGGCCTGTAGCTGAAAAACATGAAATAAAATAATCAAAGATAAAAACATATGTCAGAGGGAATTAATATTAAAATAGGAAGTAAGGACAATGAGAAAAATAGAGAACTGAGCACCATTCAACCTAGTAACATAGTAGTGGTAAGTTATACGTTTAGCCCAGAGTTTCCTGGTGACGACATGAAAAAGAAATATGATTCATAGCATTAATTCAGTAGCAGCTTATTAAGTATCTATTAGGTATTAAGCACTGTACTAAGTTCTAAGGATATAATGAGCAGATATTCTCTACACCATGAAACTGATAGTCAAGAGGGAGGAAAAACATAAACAATCACACATGTGTTTTTCAGTTTGGACAAGAAAATGTATACTCCTTAGGGAAAGCAAAGTTTTTTCCTGAACTTCACTCCAGATAGATTTTTTAATGTGAAGTATTTCCAACCCAGTTTTGGTGGCCAAGTGTGACCATGAGACTGTGACTCTCCATTTCTAACCTGGTTCCAGTGTAGCCACTTCCTCCTCTACTGACAGGTTCTGACTTTTTGGTTGGAAAGAGGGATATAATATATAGCCATCAGCTTTCTGTAACTGAAGGTCTGTTCTGATTAATTCACAAACTGCTAAGATATTAGACATTTTTATTCATTATATGAAAGCTCAGGAAAGGATGCCACTATCAAACAAAATTTTTATTGCAGGTTCTGTTGACAAAGAGTAAAACAAATCCCTTTGGTTTTACTCAAATTTATTTCTTATAACCCTGTAGGTAAAGTTTCTGAGAACTATACTCAGCCATTAAAAAGAATACATTTGGATCAGTTCTAATGAGGTGGATGAAACTGGAACATATTATACAGAGTGAAGTAAGCCAGAAAGAAAAACACCAATACAGTATACTAATGCATATAATATGGAATTTAGAAAGATGGTAATGATAACCCTGTATGCGAGACAGCAAGAGAGACACAGATGTATAGAACAGTCTTTTGGACTCTGTGGGAGAGGGCGAGGGTGGGATGATTTGGGACAATGGCATTGAAACATGTATATTATCATATGTGAAATGAATCGCCAGTCCAGGTTCATCAAACCTGGACTGGATGCTTGGGGCTGATGCACTGGGATAACCCAGAGGGATGGTATGGGGAGGGAGGTGGGAGGGGGGTTCAGGATGGGTAACACGTGTACACCCGTGGCAGATTCATGTCGATGTATGCCAAAACCAATACAATATTGTAAAGTAATTCAGTTCAGTTCAGTCGCTCAGTCATGTCTGACTCTTTGTGACCCCATGAATCACAGCACGCCAGGCCTCCCTGTCCATCACCATCTCCGGGAGTTCACTCAAACTCACATCAATCAAGTCGGTGATGCCATCCAGCCATCTCATCCTCTGTCGTCCCCTTTTCCTCCTGCCCCCAATCCCTCCCAGCATCAGAGTCTTCTCTAATGAGTCAACTCTTCGCATGAGGTGGCCAAAGTACTGGAGTTTCAGCTTTAGCATCATTCCTTCCAAAGAAATCCCAGGGCTGATCTCCTTCAGAATGGACTGGTTGGATCTCCTTGCAGTCCAAGGGACTGTCAAGAGTCTTCTCCAACACCACAGTTCAAAAGCATCAATTCTTCGGTGCTCAGCTTTCTTCACAATCCAACTCTCACATTAGCCTCCAATTAAAATTAATAAATTTATATTAAAAAAAAAAAGAAAGAAGGTCTTTTCCAGGCCATAGAAGTTTGCCATTGGCATTGCCACTGAATTAAGGTCAAATGGAACTTAACCTACCTGTTTATCTGACATCACAAAGGGTGAAATATTACATGTATTTCTAGATAATCCATGTGCACTCTAGCAAGTACCAGGACTTCACATTTGAGAAATATGTTTAGAATGCCTTTTGAATGATACAGAAGTCATAATTACAAACATCTGCTTTGATACTAACTAAACACAATTCTGATTTTCACATTTTGGTTTTTGTTTGTTTTGTTTTCTTTGTTATTCTTTAAGGTCAAGCAACTTTCTTTCTCCTGCTGCTCTTGTGTCTACCTCTATTAACACCTCTTTTTAGTTTGTCACTACTTTTAACTTACTTAAGACTGTGAAATAATCACGTCTCCTATAACTGTGTGCCAAAGGAGATCCAGTAAGCTCAGAGTGAGGGCCCACACTTTGGGACAAGCTGTTTTCCTCTGCAGGTTCTAAGACGCTACCTGTTTGTTCCTAAATTTAAGATTATCTTCCAGAAGGATGAGGTTTCCACAAGCCTTATGTCCAGTTGCTAGAGTTATACTGCATCTTGAGGACTATGAGAGTCAGTGTAAAGGGCTGGTCTCGCTTCACAGGATGTGTGTGACTTTTTGCCTCATTGTGTGCAACACTGATAAGTAAAACTTGGTTTGCTGCAACATGCAAAGGTGTTGGCGGGAGCTGGATATAGACAAAATCACGGACAACAAACGAAATGGGGATATTTATGTATTTATGTAGCATCAGTTGTGTGTACAGCTTGGTTTTGGTCCTGTGATCTGGGGTGACTTTTGTCATCGAGAAGGACAAGGTTTTATGGGGTTTTGAACAAAAGAGAAACAGCCACCAAGACTCAAAGCAGCATGAAAGCATTTACTTTGGAAGCATGTGTATCCCAACTGAAAAGACAAGAAGCAGCTCAACGTGGTCCTTGCCCAAAGGGACGTGCAAATTCACGAAACAGGTCATATTTTTAACCTAAGCAAATTTAAAAAATGAAGTAATTATTAACTCCAGGAGAGAGAAAAAAATTACATCAGGAACATAATCATAGTATATACTGTGTGGCTTATCAGTAAGCAGTATTTGCTTAATCATAACAGCTAGAATACTCAAAATGCATTAATACCCAAACATTATCATGTAACTAATGGAGAGGATGAGGGAGGAGAAGGATATGAAAGAGAGCTAAGCCTTCCTGTACTATAACAAGAAGCCAACAGACAATGTCCATAATTGAAGAATTAAGTAACAGTATATTTATGTTATGTAACAATTTGGGGGTCAATCAGAGGGGAAAAAATCACTAAAAGATATAATTGCATGTGGGTGAAGTGGGAAAGGCAAGGAACTGCTCTTTCTAGTGACATAACATTTTATAGTCTTTGACTTTTGATAAGTGTTTAAGCTAAAAGATTAATTAAAAACTACATTTTGAACCAAACAAAAAAAGGAATTGTAGAGTGAAAGATCAAGAGGGAATAATTCCTTGGGAGAGGCAGTTGACAAAGCAAATTACAGAATATACCCAATGAGAATCAGATGAAACACGGGAGATAAAAGGCTTGGGACCAAGAGGTCCCAGCTAGGCATTCAGAGGAGAAAGGCTGCAGCCAGGAAGTCCTCACACTCACAGCTGCTTCCAGGCCCCGGTGCTCACCCAACAACAACGCCGCTTTTGTTTGGGAAAACCACAGCAAGGCCAGGCAGGGAGCAGAGCATCTTTAATTGGGGTGGCGAATGAGTGGCCCTGTGAACTCCAAAGGCCTCTAGCAAGCTGGGACATGCTTTTCCGTTCTTCCCTTCCTTGCCCACCAGTTGATGGCCTTGCCTTGTAGCACTGTAGGTCTTTTGGCTTCTCCGTCAGCTCTGAGTCCTGAGCTGTCTTTCCATCCTGAGCACCGTGCAGACCAGTGTTCCATTGTCTCACCTCACTCTCCTGTCAAAATGCTTCCCTTTGGGTCCCATTCCCTCAGAACCAGCTGACTGGTCAACTAATCTAATAATCCAATTATATCATTGGCTGTAACAAAACAACTTAACACGTTAACCTTGTCTATTAACATTTCTAATTAAATAGCACCCTTCAGCACTTCAACTCAGAGGAATTATTTACCTGGGAAAGTTGGGCAGGCAGTATGCTCACTAAGTGAAATAAGTCAGAAATAGACAAATACTGTATTCTATATGTAGAATCTAAAAAATACAGCAAGGACTTCCTGGTGGTCCAGTGGCTAAGACTGTGCTCCCAAGGCAGGTAGCCTGGGTTTGATCATTGTGCAGGTAACTAGATCCTATATGCAGTAACTAAAACTTAGCATGCAGCAACTAAAGAGTTCAAATGCCCCAACTAAAAGATTCCACACGCTGCAAAAAAAAAAAGGATCTGCATGCACCAATGAAGATCAAAGATCCTATGTACTGCAGCTAAGACTCAGTGCAGTAAATAAATAAATACATATTTAAAAATAAAGCTAAAAATACAACAAACTAGTGAATAGAACAAACAAGGAAGCAGACTCACAGAAACAGAGAGCAAAGTAGTGGTTACTAGTGCAGGGGAATGGCAGTAGAGGAGTGGGGAAAGAGGAGTGGGGAAGTAAGGGTATAAGCTATTAGGTGTAAGACAGGATACAAGGATGGATTGTACAACATAGGAAATATTGCCAATATTTTGTAATAACTATAAATGGAGCATAATCTTTAAAAATTGTATTTAAAAAAAAAAAGTATCCAGAGGAGAGGGACATGGAGTAAACATGTGTTTTCCTGAAACTGTTCTATGGAAAAAACATCTGTGCATAAGGCCAGCTTCAATGTCCCCAATTAAAGGTTTTTGGTATTGAGCCTTTATCACCTTTATCTTGTCTCCCTCGGCGTTTTGAAAATTTAGTCCATTCTACACCCTACTTTGTGCTTGTTGATAAGTTTTCTTAAGACAGGTCACAAGTGTGTCCTTTGTCTTTCTTAATTGGTCTGTGATCTCCTTGAGGGCTGGCATCCTGTTGTCAAATGACGTAATATCTTTATTGTCCTTTATTATCTACTCATGTCCTCATTAACTAATTTCTGAGGCCTTGATTAAAGTGGTATAGCAGGGTCCTTTGGCTGAGAAACTTCTTTCAGTCATGAGATGAATCTCATAGAGGAGAAGAAGATACCAGTCTATTCTGTATGGAGAGACCTGAGAGAAAAGTAGAGAACCTCTCCTGGAATAGAGAGAAGGAGGCAGACCACAGAGGCCAAGAACTGTCCTCGACAAGAGTTGATCCACAGCAGAGAGGATTTTCTTCAATGTGGATATCACATTGGGCTTCTGGGAGATTAGGAACCCACATGGAACTCTGGGGACTTGGTCATTTTAAAAGATTCTTCTTTGCTTTGACTGTCCAGTCTAGGCTCATAAGAAGCATCAAGTATTGGGAAATGACATATTATACTTGTAATTCTCAATATTTCATTATGTACACGGAACAGAGATGTTAAGGTACTATGGAAAAATCCACCTAAATATTTTTTGACCTGTGTCTGTTCTGATGATTTCAAAATGCCAGAAATGGTGAAGGCTTGACTCCTTAAAGGGACCTAGGTATAAAAATGGTTAAATTATTTACTTGCAAGGAAGGACTATGAATGAATTAGAAATAGGTAGGAATGGAAATTATAGAAAAATAAAAAGGTTTTTACTAATTTCACAAAAAAAGTGTCTTTACATTAAAAAAATGTTTTTCGATTTTTATCCCCACAGGTTTTAAAGAAAATATAATGAATCCTGAATGTTCTTAGAAATTGAAAGTACAGGTGAGAATGTAAATGTTTTCTCACTCCTTTCCATTTCTGCTGTGAAAGCCTGAATGCCATGTCTATTGTCTCATTACTCCTAATCCTCAACAAGCAACGGTTTCTAGAGAAGCGAGCAAGGTCAGTAGGAAAGAGTTAAGTAAGTGAAGTCGCTCAGTCTTGTCCAACTCTTTGTGACCCCATGGACTGTAGCCTACCAGGCTCCTCCTTCCATGGGATTCTCCAGGCAAGAGTACTGGAGTGGGTTGCCATTTCCTTCTCCAGGGGATCTTCCCGACCCAGGGATCGAACCCCGGTCTCCCGCATTCCAGGCAGACGCTTTAACCTTTGAGCCACCAGGGAAGTCCCAGGAAAGAGTTTAGGACCTTTAAAATGTAACCTGAAATTTGAAATAACAAATTTGACAAACAAAAACAACAAACATAGGTAAATTCACAAACTGGATACAGTCCACAAAGTTCCACAATTATGCTGTCCATTATGGTAACCACTAGTCACATGTGGCTCGGAGAAGGAAATGGCACCCCTCTCCAGTACTCTTGCCTGGAAAATCCCATGGACGGAGGAGCCTGGTGGGCTGCAGTTCATCGGGTCGCGAAGAGTCAGACACGAATGAGTGACTTCACTTTCACTTTTCACTTTCATGCATTGGAGAAGGAAATGGCAACCCACTCCAGTGTTCTTGCCTGGAGAATCCCAGGGACAGGGGAGCCTGGTGGGCTGCCATCTATGGAGTCGCACAGAGTCAGACACGACTGAAGCGACTTAGCAGCAGCAGCAGCAGTCACATGTGGCTAGGATGACTTAGGAAGTGAATGTTTAAGTGATTGTTTAGTTTTAACAAGCTTTAATTTTAAAAATGAAGCAGTGTAAGATACTTTTTGCTTTGGTAGGACTATATTCTACTTTCTTGTATCATGTATTACACTGTGTTATAGTGGATGTGTTGAGCACATGTGTCCTTCCTAGTGTTATATATAAATGCATAGTCAAAGGATTGATTAAAATTATTTTTTCTATGCATCAATGTAACACAACAACACATTTCTTTGATTATTGTATTCAGATTGCACATTACAGGGATACAAACTGAAATGCTTACTATTTTAATTGTAATATAACTAAATTAATTTTCTAGGTGAAAATATCAACTTCAGATATGCAGGTGACACCACACTTATGGCAGAAAATGAAGAGGAATTAAAGAGCCTCTTGATGAAGGTGAAAGAGGAGAGTGAAAAAATTGGCTTACAAGTCAACTTGAAAAAATGAAGATCATGGCACCTGGTTCCATCACTTCATGGCAAATAGATCAAACAGATGGGAAAACAATGATAACAGTGACAGACTTTATTTTCCTGGGCTCCAAAGTCACTGTGGATCAAAAGATGTTTGCTCCTTGGAAGAAAAGCTATAATAAACCTAGACAGCATGTTAAAAAGCAGAGACATTACTTTGCCGACAAAGATCCATCTACTCAAAGGTATGGTTTTTCCAGTAGTCATGCATGGACGTGACAGTTGGACTATAAAGAAGGCTGAATGCCAAAGAATTGATGCTTTTGAACTGTGGTGCTGGAGAAGACTCTTGAGAGTCCCTTGGACTGCAAGAAGATAAAACCAGTCAATCCTAAAGAAAATCAACCTCAAGTATTCATTGGAAGGACTGATGCTGAAGCTGAAGCTCCAATATTTTGGCCATCTGATGAGAACAGCTGACTGACTGGAAAAGACCCTGATGCTGGAAAATATAGAGGGCTGGAGGAGAAGGGGGCGACTGAGGATGAGATGGTTGGATAGGATCACTGACTCAATGGACATGAGTTTGAGCAAACTCCGGGAGATGGTGAAGGACAGGTAAACCTGGCGTGCTGCAGTCCACAGGGTTGCAAAGAGTTCGATGCGACTGAGCAACTGAACAACAACAATTAATAAATGTGGACGAACTTTAAAATTAAGGCATAGTACTGGGGAACTGAGTGGAGATGCAGGAGCAGTTACAACAGTGAAGGAAAAAAAAAAACGACTGGAAGAAGGTATGTTACATATTTTCACGTGAAAGACATTTGCTATTTCCTGTGGCAAAGCAAAGTGAAAAAGCTGTTGTTTGTGTAAAAAATTACTTTTTAAGATTATAAAATGGACAGTATTCAGAGATATTTTTAGCAAACTGTAGTGAAATTGATAAGAAGTTTCCTCTTAACAGTCAAACAGCTTGATGAAATAAGTTGCCTGATAAAGTTTTTTTAATGATTTTTAAGAGGACCTGAGCTTTACCTTTGGCCAGTTGTAAAACTGCTTAGACTCTTGAACACATTCAAACGCACGTGCATACACACACATACAATAGATCAACAGTAAAAGAAATTATTATTTCAGTTATGGGGATTTTGATAGAAAACTATAAGGAAAAGACTAAAAAAGATATTTTACAAAAGGTGAGAGAGCTTTAATTATGATGCCAAACAGATGCCCAAATGTGAACATTCTAACAATAAGATCATTTGATTGAAACTTTGAAAAAATGCAAATGTTTTTCTTTAACTTAAAATACCATGCTACATGAGAGATACTGCCCAGTTAATTCTGAAGTTACGTTTTTCTTAAGGAAATGTTGTCAGTTTGTGACCTAAAATCAAACTCATGATGTACATCTTTGAGTGTTCTATATCTGTCAAAGAGAAGTTTCAGCTAGATTTAGAAAAAAAAAAATACATTTTAATCATAGTGGATGGTGCTCCAATTGCATTAGGTAAAAAATTCAAATTTATTGGAATTTTAAAACAAGTGACTAAAGTTTTCCTTACATGACATGTAAGATATCTATTGAAAATTCATGTACTCGGTTTACTGAGGCAGACTCTATGACTGTTATAGTTGTTAAAATCTTTTAATATATGTGCAAATGCTATGAATCATCAGAGGTTTATGGAACTGTTGAAAGAAATAGAAGACAATGAGTTTAATGATCTTATGTTCTTTGCCAATGCTCACTGGTTGAGTTGTGGATGAGCTTTCCACATTTACTGTATTAACTATGATTGTCTTGGAAAAAAGGAACGCTTTCCAAGTATTCAAAGGAAAAAAATGACCAGTGGGATTTACATTTTCTCCCTGTTATTACAGTGCATATGAATGAGTTAAATTTGAAACTCCAAGAGAAAGGAAAATTCAAGGTAGACAGAACAATTTATGTTGAAATGAAAACTTTTCATAATACAAATTAATGACAGTTTTTAATAACATGAATCAATATGTAGAGTATTTTCATGAAAATTGGCTGCCAAAATTAAAAAAAAAATTTAAACACATGATAAATTTAAAGTTGTATTTCAGCTTATTAAATACTTTGTTGAATGGGATGTTAATAATCCTGAAAGGATACTGGAGGGAGTCAATTTATTTATCTTGGACAGATGTAGCTTTGAAACTGATATGCTTTTGATTCAAAGTCAAATTAAATCTTCTTAAAAAACAGTTTTGTCAATGTAGATGCAAAATATTAAAGGAAGTGATTTTTAGATAATTAAGTTGTTGGAAAGCTTTTAAGTACATTCGGAACAGCTTGGGTACAGGAGTCTTTTTTAATTGTAAATATTATGTATACATTGAGATGATGTTCTGTAAATATAAAATCTATACTAGATTTTGAAGATAGTATGAATATAAGAATATCTCAATAACTTTTATGTTGATTACATGTTAAAATTATAACATTTTGGACATAATGGGTTAAATAAAATTTATTATTAATATCAATTCATCTATTTCCTGTAAAAATAGTAAAAACTTTTTTTTTTTAACGCGGCAACTAACACATTTTAAATTATGTGTTGCCTGCACTATATTTCTGTTGCCCATCACTTGTCCCAAAGTCCTGGCAATATGCATTTTCCCAAAATGCCACAGGGTATCAGTATCTAGTTATATATGGCAGCACTTGAATCAATGCCAACGGTCATGCAATGAACATCAAGTTGTTTGTAAGTCACTGATCCCCTCACACCCTCCCCACATTGTAAATTAGGCCATCTCTTTGTGAGATGCCTGGTGAGAGTTCAAAATCCAGTCTGTGGCCATGAAACAAAATACAGCCTGTTGTAGAGGAATGGCACCAGTGACCCCAGACTGGTTATAATTTGCTTGAACCAACCGAGGTAAATCATGACTGGGAGGATAACCAGAAATCAAATCCTGCAGATTATGTCAGTCAGTATCTATATGCTCACCTGCACCTGAAAACAAATGGATTTATGGTGCCAAGACCTTAATGAGATAAGATAACAGCTGAAGTCATTGTCTAAGTTCCTGAAAAAGAACAGATGAGCCAGAATCAATACATTCCTGAGCTGATTAAGGAGAGATTGCTATGGAGGGGAAAACAATGTGGACATCTCTCCCTGTGTCCCCTAGCCAACTTTTCCATACTGTCTTCATGTCTGGGTTCATGCCAGATTCAACCTGTTCATGGCAATGACATCTTAGAAGATCTGGGTAAGGGGTTCCATCTTGCTGTCTACTGAATAAATGACTGGGTAAATCAGCTCTCAGTTTTCCATTCTGGATTAGATTAGGTGATTGTTAAGACACTTGTATTGTTAAGACATTATATCTACTACTGCGGGCAGGAATCTCTCAGAAGAAATGGAGTAGCCATCATGGTCAACAAAAGAGTCCGAAATGCAGTACTTGGATGCAATCTCAAAAACGACAGAATGATCTCTGTTCGTTTTGAAGGCAAACCATTCAATATCACAGTAATCCAAGTCTATGCCCCAACCTGTAACGCTGAAGAAGCTGAAGTTGAACGGTTCTATGAAGACCTACAAGACCTTTTAGAACTAACACCCAAAAAAGATGTCCTTTTCATTATAGGGGACTGGAATGCAAAAGTAGGAAGTCAAGAAACTCCTGGAGTAACAGGAAAATTTGGCCTTGGAATACAGAATGAAGCAGGGCAAACATTAATAGAGTTTTGCCAAGAAAATGCACTGGTCATAACAAACACCCTCTTCCAACAATACAAGAGAAGACTCTATACATGGACATCACCAGATGGTCAGCACCGAAATCAGATTGATTATATTCGTTGCAGCCAAAGATGGAGAAGCTCTATACAGTCAGCAAAAACAAGACCAGGAGCTGACTGTGGCTCAGACCATGAACTCCTTATTGCCAAATTCAGACTGAAATTGAAGAAAGTAGGGAAAACCACTAGACCATTCAGGTATGATCTAAATCATATCCCTTATGATTATACAGTGGAAGTGAGAAATAGATTTAAGGGACTAGATTTGATAGACAGAGTGCCTGATGAACTATGGATGGAGGTTCGTGACATTGTACAGGAGACAGGGATCAAGACCATCCCCATTGAAAAGAAATGCAAAAAAGCAAAATGACTGTCTGGGGAGGCCTTACAAATAGCTGTGAAAAGAAGAGAAGTGAAAAGCAAAGGAGAAAAGGAAAGATATAAGCATCTGAATGCAGAGTTCCAAAGAATAGCAAGGAGAGATAAAAAAGCCTTCCT
This sequence comes from Bos indicus x Bos taurus, assembly GCF_003369695.1. Classification (NCBI taxonomy): domain Eukaryota; kingdom Metazoa; phylum Chordata; class Mammalia; order Artiodactyla; family Bovidae; genus Bos; species Bos indicus x Bos taurus. The sequence continues at coordinate 19,010,109 of NC_040103.1, read as the reverse complement.
CAGCAATCAATGCAAAGAAACAGGAAAACAAAAGAATGGGAAAGACTAGAGATCTCTTCAAGAAAATTAGAGATATCAAGGGAACATTTCATGCAAAGATGGGCTCAATAAAGGACAGAAATGGTATGGACCTAACAGAAGCAGAAGATATTAAGAAGAAGTGGCAAGAATACACAGAAGAACTGTACAAAAAAGATCTTCGTGACCCAGATAATCACGATGGTGTGATCACTGACCTAGAGCCAGACATCCTGGAATGTGAAGTCAAATGGGCCTTGGAAAGCATCACTATGAACAAAGCTAGTGGAGGTGATGAAATTCCAGTTGAGCTATTTCAAATCCTGAAAGATGATGCTGTGAAAGTGCTGCACTCAATATGCCAGCATATTTGGAAAACTCAGCAGTGGCCACAGGACTGGAAAAGGTCAGTTTTCATTCCAATCCCAAAGAAAGGCAATGCCAAAGAATGCTCAAACTACCTCACAATTGCACTCATCTCACACACTAGTAAAGTAATGCTCAAAATTCTCCAAGCCAGGCTTCAGCAATATGTGAACCGTGAACTTCCTGATGTTCAAGCTGGTTTTAGAAAAGGCAGAGGAGCCAGAGATCAAATTGCCAACATCTGCTGGATCATGGAAAAAGCAAGAGAGTTCCAGAAACACATCTATTTCTGCTTTATTGACTATGCCAAAGCCTTTGACTGTGTGGATCACAATAAACTGTGGACAATTCTGAAAGAGATGGGAATACCAGACCACCTGATCTACCTCTTGATAAATCTGTATGCAGGTCAGGAAGCAACAGTTAGAACTGGACATGGAACAACAGACTGGTTCCAAATAGGAAAAGGAGTACATCAAGGCTGTATATTGTCACCCTGCTTATTTAACTTATATGCAGAGTACATCATGAGAAACGCTGGGCTGGAAGAAGCACAAGCTGGAATCAAGATTGCCGGGAGAAATATCAATAACCGAAGATATGCAGATGACACCACCCTTATGGCAGAAAGTGAAGAGGAACTCAAAAGCCTCTTGATGAAAGTGAAAGTGGAGAGTGAAAAAGTTGGCTTAAAGCTCAACATTTAGAAAATGAAGATCATGGCATCCGGTCCCATCACTTCATGGGAAATAGATGGGGAAACAGTGGAAACAGTGTCAGACTTTATTTTTCTAGGCTCCAAAATCACTGCAGATGGTGACTGCAGCCATGAAACTAAAAGATGCTTACTCCTTGGAAGGAAAGTTATGACCAACCTAGATAGCATATTCAAAAGCAGAGACATTACTTTGCCAACAAAGGTCTGTCTAGTCAAGGCTATGGTTTTTCCTGTGGTCATGTATGGATGTGAGAGTTGGACTGTGAAGAAGGCTGAGTGCCGAAGAATTGATGCTTTTGAACTGTGATGTTGGAGAAGACTCTTGAGAGTCCCCTGGACTGCAAGGAGATCCAACCAGTCCATTCTGAAGGGGATCAGCCCTGGGATTTCTTTGGAAGGAATGATGGTAAAGCTGAAACTCCAGTACTTTGGCCACCTCATGCGAAGAGTTGACTCATTGGAAAAGAGTCTGATGCTGGGAGGGATTGGGGGCAGGAGGAGAAGGGGACGACAGAGGATGAGATGGCTCGTTGGCATCACTGACTCGATGGACGTGAGTCTGGGTGAACTCCGGGAGTTGGTGCTGGACAGGGAGGCCTGGTGTGCTGCGATTCATGGGGACACGACTGAGTGACTGAACTGAACTGAACTGAAGACACTTGTAGAACCAAGTTTTGGAGAAGGCAATGGCAACCCACTCAAGTACTCTTGCCTGGAAAATCCCATGGATGGAGGAGCCTGGTGGGCTGTAGTCAGTGGGGTCGCTGAGAGTCGGACACGACTGAGCGACTTCATTTTCACTTTTCACTTTCATGCATTGGGGAAGGAAATGGCAACCCACTCCAGTATTCTTGCCTGGAGAATCCCAGGGACAGAGGAGCCTGTTGGGCTGCCGTCTATGGGGTCGCACAGAGTCAGACACGACTGATGCAACTTAGCAGCAGCAGCACCACCATGTTTGCATTTCTAAGTTATTCTGGCAGTAGCTGAGACTTGAAGGCTAAACTACATTAAACTCACTTAAGAATCTCAATTCCATTCTAAGAATTGGAATTGAAAAGCCACCATTTTCTTTCTTAATCAGTGGAAGAAGAGTGGAATGATTTCCTTATTTGATGTTTCTATTTATAGAGTCCTTATTATAATTTTATAAGACATCTAGATATTTTCCCCTTATCAAAAACAAAGTAGCAAGAAAAGATTTAGGTGTTCTGTTACATTTCTAATCTTGATCTTAATTAGTGTGGAACCCTAAAAATGAAAGGCTGTATTTATAACAGCATTATGAGAAAAATGGCCAAGGAATCATTTCTTTATTTCACTCATTTGATAAAGCTTTCAAATGTTAGTCTGAACCAAATTTTAGTGGTATTAAAAGTGGAAACTAGCTCTCCAGGGTAGATAATTTTATGCTAATTTCCTGAACCTCAATGTACACAATTATTATAGGGCACGCGAATGATCCATTCATTCACTGAATGAAGAAAAATTATTCCAAATGATTATTGATGAGTTAATCAAGATCACCATGTCAACTTTCTTTACCCATTAGTGGTAACATCTACAGTATTTCACAATCATAATAATAAAAGAGCCAAATGCTAATGGGCGAGGTAATCAGGCCTTAATGAAGAACAGTGAAAAATCTGCTTTTTAAAATAGTTTAGTCTTCATAATCACTGAAGCGGTCAGTTAGTCCCAGGATTCTTTATATTTCATAATGTGTGCTTGTAAATTTTTTGCTTTGTTTCAAAAATAGTTGGATTTACTAATGTCAGAAAGAGTAGAAATAAGTGGAGAGAGACTCCTTTTAAGTGAGTACATATTTTAAAAACTATTCATGTTGCAATGATGACTTAAAGGGAGGAATCTCTATCCATTCAAAAACTTACAATTATACATCTATGCTTTTCCTCCCATTTTATCCTTTCACTCAAATTTGGTCATGTTACTAGTATAAACTCAGATAAGTTTATACAAGCAACTGTATTATAATTATTTTTATATATTCCAGCTTAAATTTGTATTTATTGATTGATTCTGATATTCCAATGTACTATCACAAAAACCTGAGGATCCGCCATGCATAATCCAGCTCTGAAAAAAGCAATTTAAAGTGATTCCCTATGAATATGTCGCTGTACTTTATATCACATGACCTCATTACCCTGGCACCATTAACAAAATATTCTAGGGAGTAGCAAATGACTCAAAGATACTCACTTATCTATAATTTACACTTGACCTGTAAACCATAAGATAACTTGACACAAGAGCTTGCCCCAAAAGACACACCATACTGAATGTTGACTGGGCAACACAATAAGATTCTCTGGGCATATGAATGTGAGAGATACCCAGAGATACAGGAGAAGTGATATAGAGATCAACTATAGTCTAATATAAAATGAAAAAGTTTTTAAATAATTGGGAATTAAAAACACAACAACCATGTGACAATAAAAAGAGGATTGTTTTTATTAAAATTTGTTTGAATGTTTGAATTGCCTTAATAAAGTCAAATGGATAAGTGAAGTGGAAAATTTTAGTTTTTCATAAAATTATAGGTTCTGAAAATTCTGTACTCATTAGACAGCTTTGCAAATGTCTAAATTCCTTAAAGAACCTATTTGCTTTAAAAAAATGCACTTTAACTTTTGTTGAGCACCATCTTAAAATGTGAGTTAAGAGGCTTATTTTTTCTTTCCAGGCTCTTTTTCCCTCTGTCTCTACAGTTTTGTTGTTGTTATTTTTTTAAAGTACTAACATTCTATGATGAAATGTCAATCATATATATCTGCAGTTCTGCCATTTTGTCCTACCAGGTAACTTTTAAAGCTACTCTTTGTCATTTATTCTTTTTTTAAATTTTTTATTTTATATTGGAATGTAGTTGATTAAGAATGTTGTGATAGTTTCAGAGATGCAGCTGAGAGACTGAGTTATACAAATACATGTACCTATTCTTTTTCAAATTCTTTCCCCATTTAGGTTGTTACATAATATGGAGCAGAGTTCTCTGTGCTATTCAATAGGTCCTTGTTGGTTATTCATTTTAAATAAAGCAGTATGTGTGTATCAATCTCACATTCCCCAACTATCCCATCCCCCTACTTCCCTCCGTGGTAACCAAAAATTCATTCTCTAAGTCTGTAAATGTGTTTCTGTAAATAAGTTCTTTGTAAGTAAGTTCATTTGTATCAATTCTTTTTAGATTTTGTGTATAAGTAGAACATCATATGATACTCTGTCTGATTTACTTCACTCAATTTGTTGTCATTTATTCTTCAGTGCAATTGGGCAGCATCCCCCAAACCTGGCTGGTATTGAGAATCATCTAGAAAGCTTTATAAATAGCAGATCTCTGGACCTTATCTTCCATCTAAAAGCATACCTTTGGAGACTGGCTTCTGGAGAAATCTTTATTTCTAAAGCTCCCCAGATAATTCTGATTCTCAATCTAGTTTTAACACCACTAAATTAGACCCCATAGTACTGATTGCCAATGGGGGCAGGGCTGGGGAGAGAAGCAGGCAAGTTAGATGAAGTGTGATTCTAAGAGGAAAGGAAAAATTCTCCTAATTTACAATTTGATTTAGAACTGGCCCAGGGAGAATCTGGGCCAGTTCTTATTCTATGCTCTTAAAACTAGTGATTTGTGGGTGAAATTTAAAAGTGAGTAAGGAATAATAACAATACATGTGGAAACTTTCACTATTTTATTTAAACTTCAGATATATAAATATGAACTGTTTAGTCAACTTTTATGCAGTCATGGCCTCCTCTTGGACTCTGCACCTTTGCTTATGTGAGTTTCCTGTCATCTTTCTTGCAAAGACCACACTTATAATACTTCATCTACTTTTCAAGTTCCATTAACTTTAAAGTGGGTTCTTTAAGGAATTTAGATATTTGCAAAACTGTCTGATGAGTACAGAATTCTTTTAGAATCTATAATTTTATGAAAAACTAAAATTTTCCACTTAGCTTATCCACTTGACTCAAAAGTAATTCATTGAACTAAGTTTTTATAAAAACAATTCTCTTCTTGTACTCATAAGGATTTCTAAACCGCTTGATTAAATTACATAACAAGGAACAAATAGAACAAGTGTAAATAGATTTGGGGAAAAATACAATTGAGTCTCAGTGCAGACAACTTAACTTGCATGCTGCGGAATTGTCTATAGTTGTAAGTACGCACTCAGTGTGGGTCATCAATCAGTGTGTTTTGTAGAGATCAGGAGTTAGTTCGGTGAGCTGGTTAAAGTAGAGGTTGGTTAAAAAACCTTCTATTGCCTATTACTCTATATATAGAGTAGGGTTTTAGAAATTTAAAGTTACTATCACTCTGTGAAATATGTTACCCTTCAATGCCTCAAGCTCTGTTTCTGACATACTAAATTCTACATATTTTTAAACTAAGCACAAAGCTGTGATAATGTCCAATGAGTTGGGCAGAAAGAGTTCTTCCCTGTGACTTAGCCAGAATTATGTTTTATTGAGACTGCATCTTATGCAATCTTGTACATCAGAGCTCGAAAGTAATTGAAAGAATGGGAGAAAGCCAATCTGAGGTTATAAAATAAATGAATTTTTTAAAAACAAAGAAATGCCATTTTATTACTTCAAAGTGCATGAAATAGCTTATGCCAAATATAAAAGTTTTGTTTCTAAGTAAGGATCTCAATGATCTGATGGTCACATATCAATTGTTGGTATGTAAGCAGTTACTAGTGCATAAAGAAGCATCATCTTGTCCTTTATACTCAATAAATATTTCATGAATGAATGACTGAAATATGTAGGTGCTTCCAGAGTGTTGAAAGTTATTTTAAAATCTTAATCTCTATAATTTAAAAATATTAAATTACTTAGTAAATAATCAGATGACTTAAAAATGGTTTTGTGGGCATATGGTGTTTTGTTTTCCTAGAGAGCACATTATGATATATAGTGAAGTGATTAAGAGCATGGACTATGGAGTCAAATAGAGTTCATATCCCAGTTCCACCACTTACTTGTTTGAAATATTGGGCAAGTTAACTTGACCTCAGTTCCCTCATCTGAAAATGGGAATAATAACACCTCTGACCTCACAGACTTCTTAGGAGGATTAAATGTGATAGATAATATTATTTGCTGAAAAAAATACTGTTTGTTGAAAGCACTATCCTTTCTCCATTGAACTGTCTTTTCATCTTTGCTGAAAATTGTATATGGATGTGTTTCTACACTTTTAGTCCTATTCCACTGACCCCAGATGCCTATCATTATGTCGATACCACTTTTTTGATTAGTATACATTTATAGCAAGTCTTGAAATCAGGTAGTGTCAGTTGTCCAAGTTCGTCTTTTTTCAAAAATTGTTTTGGCTATTCTAGATTTTTTAAATTCCATATGGACTTTAGAGTCAGCTAGTAATGCTGCACCGGAGAAGGCAATGGCACCCCACTCCAGTACTCTTGCTTGGAAAATCCCATGGACAGAGGAGCCTGGTAAGCTGCAGTCCATGGGGTCGCAAAGAGTCGGACACAACTGCGTGACTTCACTTCCACTTTTCATTTTCATGCACTGGAGAAGGAAATGGCAACCCACTCCAGTGTTCTTGCCTGGAGAATCCCAGGGACGGGGGAGCCTGGTGGGCTGCCGTCTCTGGGGTCGCACAGAGTCGGACACAACTGAAGCGACTTAGCAGCAGCAGCAGCAGCAGTAATGCTGCACAGCAAAGGAAACCATCAACAAAATAGAAAACCGACAGCATGGGAGAAAATACTCTCAAACAAATCAACCAACAGGGGATTAAACTCCAAAATATGCAAACAGCACACACAGCTGTGAAAAAATAAAACAAACAAACAAACAAACCAATCAAAAAATAGGCAGAAGATCTAAATAGACATTTCTCCAAAGAAGACGTACAGATGGCCAAAAAAGCACATGAAAATATGCTCAGCATCACTAATTATTAGAGAAATGCAAATCAAAACTGTGAGATATCACCTCACACCAGTTAGAATGGTCATCATAAAAAAAAAAAAAAAAAAAAACCTACAAAAAAATCATAAAATGCTGGAGAAAGTGTGGAAAAAAAGGGAACACTCCTACACTGTTGGTGAGTCACTATGGAGAACAGTATGGAGATTCCTGAAAAAACTAAAAGAACTACCTTCTTGTCCAGCAATCCTACCTCTGGGCACATATCCAGAGGAAACCATAATTCGAAAGGATATATGGACCCTAATATTCACTGCAGCACTATTTACAATAGCCAAAACACGGAAGCAACCTAGATATCAATTAACAGAGGAATAAAGAAGATGTGGTATACACACAATGAAATACTGTGCGTGCAAGCATGCTAAATCATTTCAGTCATGTCCGGCTCTTCATGACCCTAGGACTGTAGCCTACCAGGCTTCTCTGTCCATGGGAATTTTCAGGCAAGAATACTGGAGTGATTTCCATGCCCTCCTCCAGGGGATATTCCCAGCCCAGGGATCAAACTTGCATCTCTTATGTATCCTGCATTGACAAGCAGATTCTTTACCACTAGCACTACCTGGGAAGCCCAATGAAATATTACTAAGCCATAAAAAAGAATGAAACAATGCCACTTAGAGTGACATGGATGGATTTAGAGATTGCCATATTGAGTGAAGTAAGTCAGAGAAAGACAAATATATGATATCACATATGCGAAACCTAAAGAAATGGTACAAATGAAACTGTTTACAAAATAGAAGTTGAGTCACAGATGTAGAAAACAAATTTGTGGTTACTAGAATGGAAAGCGGAGAAGGCAATGGCACCCCACTCTAGTACTCTTGCCTGGAAAATCCATGGACGGAAGAGCCTGGTAGGCTGCAGTCCATGGTAAGGGTCGGACACGACTGAGCGACTTCACTTTCACTTTCCACTTTCATGCATTGGAGAAGGAAATGGCAACCCACTCCAGTGTTCTTACCTGGAGAATCCCAGGGACAGGGGAGCCTGGTGGGCTGCTGTCTATGGGGTGGCACAGAGTCGGACACGACTGAAGTGACTTAGCAGCAGAATGGAAAGGGGGACAGGGATAAATTAGGATTGACGTATACACACCACCATACATAGAATAGACAACTGACAAGAACCTATTAAATAGCACAGGGAACTCTTTTCAATACTCTGAAATGACCTATATGGGAATAGAATTTTAAAAAGAGTAGATAAATGTGTGTGTATAGCTAACACAACATTGTAAATCAACTATACTCCAACAAAAAATTAATTTAGAAAAATAAGAATCAGCTGGTCAATTTCTAAAAAGAAAGATAAAAGAAGCCTGCTGGGTTTCTTTTGTGTGTGTTTTTTCCTTACTGTGTTTGCATTTAATTTATAGATCAATTATAGAAAAATTTATTTCAACAATATTAGGACTTGGGCCTATGAACAAAGTATATTCCTCCATTTATTTGTCTTTTTTAATTTCCCTCAGTGATATATTTTTAATTTAATTATTTTTAATTGGAGGATAATTGCTTTACTACATTGTGTTGGTTTCTGCCATATATCAACATGACTCAGCCATAGGTATAGATAGGTATGTCCCCTCCCTTTTGAACCTCCTTCCCACCTCCCTATAGTTTTTGATGTTCAGGGCTTATACGTCTTTTATTAGACTTCCATATTTTTAATGCTGTTGTAAATAATATTTTATTAAATATAATTTCTGATTGTTTCCAGTTTATAGAACTACAACTGATTTTGTGTATTCATCTTGCCTTCCATCACCTTGCAAAACTTACTGGTTTCAGGAGTTCTTTTACAGATTCCATACAATTTTCTATACATGATTATGCCATCTATGAATTAACACAGTTTTACTTCTTTTGCAATCTAGATGCTTTCTTTCTTTCTCTGGCCTTATTGATCTGGCTAGCACCTCCAATACAATGTCATAAAGAAGTAAAGTGGATATCTTTAACATTCATTTCAGCATGATGTTCAGTATGATGTTAGCTGTAGATTGTCATAGGTTCCCTTTATAAGACTAGAGAATTTCCCTACTACTTCTGGTTTGTTAAAAATTATTCAATAGAAATTTATATTGAATCCTGTCAAACACTTTTTCTGTATCTATTGAGATGATAATATCATTTTACTTTTTTAGTTCATTAATATGGTGAACTATGGATTAATTTTTGAATGTTAAATCAATCTTGCCTTTCTGGAATAAACTTCACTAGGTCAAATATATTGATCTTTTTATATATCACTGTATTGACTTTGTTAAACTTCTGTTTAGCATTTTTGTAATTACACTCATGAAGGATATTGGTCTGTAGATGTTGCTCTTTTCCTTGTAATATTTTTGTCTGTTTTGGTGTCATGGTAAGACTAGTCTTGTAGAATGAATTAGGAAGTTAGTTCAGTTTTCTGGAAGAGCTTATATAGAATTGGTATTATTTCTTCCTTAAATATTTGATAGAATCCACTAGTGAAGTCAATTGAGACTAGAGTTATCTTTGGGTAAAGTTTTAAACTAAAATTAAATTTTGTAATAGATTTAGGGATATTTAGATTATTATTTAGATTATAGATTATTATTCAACTTCTTGAGTAAGTTGTGGATTTTGTATCTTTCAAGGGATTTTTGCACTTTAAGTTATTAAATTGATAAGTATAAAGTTGTTCATAATACTCCCATATTATCTTCTTAATACATATAAAATCCAGAGTGATGTCACTCCTCTCATTCCTAAAACTAGTAATTGGTGTCTTTTTTTTTTTTCTTATAAGTTGGGATAGAAATATATCAACTTTATTGATTTCCTCAAAGAACGTTTTCATTTTATAAAAATTATTTTTTGATTTTGCATTTTATTTCTTTCTTGCCCAATTTTTCTTTCCATTTGATTTAGAATCAATTTAATATTCCTTTTTTGTAGCTCTTTAATGTGAAAGCTGAGGTCATTAAGATCTTTAAAAATTTCTACTAAATTTTAATTTCTATTTATATTAAGATAAGTATTTGTGCAATATATATTCTCCTAAGTATTGTGTTAGCAGTAGCCTACCATTGTTTGTATTTTTTGCATGTATTTAATTTGTATATTTAACTCAAAATATGTTCTAATTTTCCTTTTGATTCCTTGACTCATGAAATATTTGAAGTGAGTTTTTTAGTTTTCAAATATTTGGGAATTTCCCAGAGATCTTTCTGTTACTGATTTGTAATTTACTTCCAATATACTTTGCATGCTTGAATCCTTTAAAACTTATTGAGACTTGTTTTAGGGCTCAAATATGGTGTATCTTGCTTGATGTCCCGTGTGTACTTGAAAAGAATGCATGTTCTTGTGTACCATGGAGTGTTCTACAAAAAGTCAATTATGACAAGTTGATTGATAATATTATCTTGTACATCAAAGATCTAGAGGTTTATAAAGTTTTTCTGTAAAGAGACAGAGAGTAAATATTTCCAGTTTTGTGGACCATACATTCCTTGTCACAATGACTCAAATTTGAAGTTCTATTGAGTCAGAGCTTCAACAGATATGACTGTATTTGACGCACCATGAGCTTAATTTGGACCAAAGTTCAGAGTGTAGTGACCCCTGCTTTATATCCTTACTGATTTTCAGTCTACATGTTCTATCAATTATTGAGAGATGAATAATACCCAACTATAATTGTAGATTTGTCTATCTCCTTTTAATTCTGTCAGTTTTCACTTCATGTAAATTTGAAACTCTAGAGGTCCGTCTAGTCAAGGCTATGGCTTTTCCAGTAGTCATGTATGGATGTGAGAGTTGCACTATGAAGAGGGCTGAGCACCGAAGAGTTGATGCTTTTGAACTGTGGAGTTGGAGAAGACTTTTGAGAGTCCACTGGACTGCAAGGAGATCCAATAAGTCCATCCTAAGGGAGATCAGTCCTGAGTGTTCATTGGAATGACTGATGTTGAAGCTGAAACTCCAATACTTCGGCCACCTGATGTGAAGAACTGACTAATTTGAAAAGACCCTCATGCTGGGAAAGACTGAAGGTGGGAGGAGAAGGGGACGATGGAGGATGAGATGGTTGGATGGCATCACCGACTCAATGGACATAAGTCTTGGTAAGCTCCGGGGGTTAGTGATGGACAGGGAGGCCTGGCGTGCTGCAGTCCATGGGGTTGCAAAGAGTTGGACACGATCTAGCGACTGAACTAAACTGAACTGATTAGGTACATAAATGTTTAGGATTGTTACATCCTCTGATGAATTGACCATTTTATACTTATGAAAGACCTTCTTTATCCCTGGAAATATTTCTTAACTCGATACCAGTTTTGTGATACAAATAGTCACTTCAGCTTTCTTTTGTGTACTGTTAGGATGGTGTATCTTTTTCCTTACATTCTCAGAAAAGCCTGTCCTCAGGTCAAACTTGTTCTCTACTCTGTCTTGAGGTGAAGCACCTGAGTCTGTCTGGGGCTATAAGCTACAGGTTGTCCGGCTCCACCAGTGTCTGGGTGGGTAAGTCTGATTCACTCAGGAATAAATTAAAAAACCACTGTGGCTGTACAGTTAATTCACAATCCCCAGACTAACTTTCATCCATAACAAAATAGACCTTGAGAAGAAGGGTTTTTGATTGCCTTGCTAACTCTCCTGCAGGTAGGTGGTGTGGGGAAGGGACTGTTGCCTGGACATTGGCTTTTGTTGTCACAAAGTGCTGATTCTGAACACTGCTTTCATTTAATCAGTGTTGTGTTCAAGTTGTGTGACATGAAGCAGAGCATCTTCATGGTGCCCTTTTGGCTGTAGCAAAAATGAAAAGTCTTGCTTTCTATTAGCAAGTTATTTTTGCAACAGACATCTCTATAGTTTGTTATCAAATAAGCATCCCCTCCATAGCCTCACGTCACACACTATCACTGGTCCTATTTTGTCAGAATCTCACCACACTCAAGCCTTACCTAGGGATACAGGAAAGACGCAAGGGACAACAATGGGGTAAGGTTCAGGGAAGTGGTGAGCCTGAGGAATGGGATGAGGAGGTGTGTAGTACATCTTCCTTGGTAAGAAGAAACACCAAAAAGTTTAATAGTTTGTTTTTGAGTCAAATTAGAATGAAGAATTCTTTAGTCCAAAAATTAAAAAAAAAAAAAAAAAAACAGCTCTATCAGATATGTTAGATGACTTTAAGCACAAGTTGGCTGAACAACCTTCCTCATAACACGGTTAGGTCCTGGAACCTCACCTCACAGTCACATCTAGGAGCCTGGATGATCACACGCACTTGACATTTCCTGGAGATGATTCTGAAAACTATTTGTGGGCAAAACAGACCAAATGTCCAAAGATGGTAACAAGACCTCCAGACCTCCTGGAGAATACCAGTAACCCCAACCCAGCTCTCTCCACATGGCCCAGTAGTCTGAAAGATAATCATAACATGTGCCTTAGATATTCACTACAGGATCCATCAAGGTCCATTTCTTCAATACTTCTGTGGAATTTCTAAGAATTTGTACAACCTTTAAAATGATAAAAATTCTCATCTGGGTGCTTTCATCTCAGCCCCATCACCCAAGTGGCCATTCTAGGTTTTATATTTCTACTTCTTGGAAATTATTTAAATTTCTAGCCATGTAGGAATTTAAATCTCTCTTAATGAGGCAATCTGTAAGGACTTCTAAGCAGAGACTTCAGGGTTAGCTTCTTTTCAATTGCAAGAGATGTGAAAGGTTTCCTGAAAGAATGGCTGGCTTGATGGAAGGTGTCAACTTTAAGTTCCATGTAAAGGAAAAGTCCTCCAAGCTTGTCCAAGGCCAAATGCACCCCACACCTTTACAGCATGAGGAATATCAACCTGTTCAACACATTTAAAGGGAAAACAGTAAAATATAAGTTGACAAGAGGAGAAGAACACCCACAAAGAAGGATTGAGCACAGAGAGAAATCAGTCAGAATCTCAGAGGAAGGAGCTGTGCTGAGTAATCTATAAATGTTAACTAGCTCTTCCTCTGACATTATGAATGTGATAAGATTTGGAGAGACAGTAGGGCAAAATGGACTGAAAACTTAGTCTAGCCTAACGTTCTTCTTATTCCATATAGCAAATAAACTTATTATCAAAGTTTATTATGCCTCAAACATAATTTCTATGTGGCCAATTGTTTTATTTGGCCCTACAGCCCCTGACCGTGTTCTTAATGTTACCCTGTTCTCTGGCACTCAGGGACCAAAGGAGAGAGAATGGATGGTTCCAGGAAACAATAATGGATTAACTTCAGTAAAGAGCTCAAGGAAAGGGCTTGTGAAAATGGGTCTGTAGAGAATTCATCTTTCTTTGAGAAAAGTATTATTCATAGGATGGGTGTTGGCTACACATATTTCCCAAAGCCAAACGGCGTAACAGGACTATTTAATGACAGTGCTGAACTCAACACCTTATCAAGGTCAGGGTCAGGCAGTTGAGACATTTATAAAGAAAAGAAAGAGGACTAGACTGTCTTAGCATGTTGACTGCTCCTTCTTTAATTTCAGAGGCTACAGGTTTTTGCCCTTTGCCAGGGATGTTGAGAGATTTATGGGACCAGAGGGCTTTCAAGGGAAGAAAGCAAGGAGAACTACTTAGACTCATTCCAGAAAGGGACATGATGAGATACTTTATCTCTGATTTTCATTCCAGTGTACCCTGTGTCAGAGACTTAGGACAGTGGCCCAAGGCAGGCATGAAGTGTGTAGATTTCACCCAATATGTGCCTGTGTCAAGCCTTTTAGGAATGCCATGCCTATCTAATGAGATCCCACCCTATATAATTAGGAGACGGAACACCCATGAATGAGAGTCCCCTACATAGGGGAACTCTAAAAGTACTCCCAAATGTGAATTCCCTCCCTTCCACCCCCAGCAAGACTCAGCCCCAGGAAACTAGCAAGGTGCTAAGGTGTTGACTCTGGCAGTTAACAAATCTACTAGTGTTTCTACATTACTCACTCTTAGTCACCAGGCATTCACTGAGAATCCACTGTGAGCTATGGGCTGTTAGTTTGTGTCATTCTCTGATATGCCTTCCTTCTTCAAGTGTTCCTACTTCCAGCGTCTATGTCATGTTCTTGTAGCTCCTGACAATGCAGCTGGGTTGGGTACTAACAAAGAAGGCCAGAATGAGCTCAAGGGTATTGCATTATTGCTGGAAGAGTGTTCCCATTAATAAAAGCGGGCATTGTGTAATGTCATTCACATATTACTGTACACGAGATGATGCAATGTAATACTGGCCCTCAGTTCACCCAGAGCTTAATGGGAGAAATGAGACTGGTCATTCCAAATCCTTGCATTTTTACCACTGAGAATCATAAAATATTAAAGCTAGAAGGGCCTGGAGAGAATATCTCACGCAACCTCCTTTGTTTTACTGGTGGGGAATCTGAGGCTTATGTTATTCTTCATTGACTCTACCAGCTGGAATCTGTCCAAAGTGCCTGTTTCCACTCACAAATGCAACGTCGGAAAACAGGCTGGGTCCTGTGCCATCTGCTACCACCCTTTGCAGACTGGAAGATGAAGAGTTTAGAATAGTTCCAAGCTATCTAATGTACCTCATCAGCATTATTAGTATCCTGGTTCCAGGAATTCTTTCCCTGAGGGTAAAGGAGTGATGTGGGATTAAAGATAGGAAAAATAAAAATCATTCTTATTTTCTTATAATTTCATCTGGTTCATTGGTGCATCAGGGTGAGCTCCCTAATGCTATATCTCACCTATTTTGGGCATTGGCGCAGTACTCTGTGCTTGACACAGAGCTATGAAGATTGTCCAGCTTTGGTAGCAACCTCAAAGGCATGTTTGTGTTGGAACATTTTAAAAATGACATAGTCCTCATTGGAGTTTGCACCTGTGTGTTTTTCTACCCTCAGCCTCTTCTCCTTCATATGGGAGGTGGGTAGGGATAGAACGAGTTCAGGCTATATATTCTATACAGCATCAAGACATGGATAATGTAGTTCTCAAGTCACATTTTGCCTGAATTATTGGTGTAATTTTGGAATGGGTTACAAGCAGCTTCCTTAAGAATTATTCCTGGCTTTGGCAGATTCTGTTCAAAGGAACAAATGGAAGCATGTTTGGCTTTGTGTGAAACAGCCTAAGAGGAAAGTCATGGGCAGTATCATTTTTTCTCTAGGAAAGTTTTCATCCAAGACAGTACTGCAAATACCATGGGTACATGGAGTCAGTTGATTCTCTTGACCCACAGTTGACCATTACAAGTGACTTGTAGCCAAAGACATATTTTCTGTGGATCAAGATGCTCAGAAGGACTCCTGAGAATGCCAGAAGGGAGACTGGAAACTAGCAGAGCTTGCTTCTGTTTTTGAGAAGGGCCCTCCTATGTTTACATAATACAAAGCTTTGGAAATAGAAAACCCTGGCCAGAGAGTTAGAGGCCAAGACAAGAAATAGAAATTAAATGAAATGCTTCCTCTTGCCTCCCCCTCAATCCTGTAAAAATAGACAGAAACTTCCTTTTCCACTTACAGATGGGGAGAGCGCTGCTTTGTAGTTAGAGCTGAGTTGTGAGGTTGAGGCAAGTGGGGTGAGTGTTGACAGCTCTGAGTTATAGTCTCCCTGAATTTAAACCCCATCCCCAAGAGGGTCTTTGGGGTGGGAAATAGCTTGACCTCTTGGGCCACGAATAAGAGAAGAAGGCACTAGACTTAACACCAGGACATTATTTTTTGGCAAGCACTGTATTTAGCTAGACCCTTCCATTCACTGGAAGTGGAGTACTGAAACATCTCTGCCACTTACCACAGAGAGAGTAAAGAGTACTAGAACAATCTTTTGAAGCACCTATAGGTTCAAGAGAGAAGAATGTGGTTTTACGTCATTTACTCACTTGCTTAAGAAACATTTATTCAATCCCAGTGTCTCCTAATCTGTGCAATTTGCCATGTTTGTGGAGAAACAGAACATTAAGTGATCAATTCTAGGCCTTCCATGATCTTTCATATTTGTCATGGAAATCAGTAGACCCATAAATAATGATAATAAAAAATGGAATGTTACAACTAGGTATCATCATACTAAGTGAAATAGGTCAGAAAGAGAAAGACAAATATATGATATCACCTGTATATGGAATCTAAAATATGACACAAATGAATCTATCTATCGGAGAAGGCAATGGCACCTCACTCCAGTACTCTGGCCTGGAAAATCCCATGGATGGAGGAGCCTGGTAGGCTGCAGTCCATGGGGTCGCTAAGAGTCAGACGTGACTGAGCGACTTCACTTTCACTTTTCCCTTTCATGCATTGGAGAAGGAAATGGCAACCCACTCCAGTGTTCCTCTCTGGAGAATCCCAGGGACAGAGGAGTCTGGTGGGCTGGCATTTATGGGGTTGCATGGAGTCAGACGTGACTGAAGTGACTTAGCAGCAGCAGCAGCAGCAGAACCTATCTATGAAACAGAAACAGAATCATGGACATAGAGAACAGATTAGTAGTTGCCAAGGACGGGGTTAGGGGAGGGATGGAGTTGGAGTCTGAGGTTAGAAGATGTAAATAGAACAGAGACACAACAAGGTCTTACTGTATAATATAGCACAGAGAACTATATTCAATATTCCACAATAAACCATAATGGAAAAGAATATTCTAAAAAAGAATGTGTGCGTGTGTGTGTATATACATATATATGTGTGTATATAACTGAATCACTTTGCTGTAGAACAGTAATTAACACAACACTGTTAATCAACTGTACTTCCATTTTTAAAAAGTGGAATGTAACAACCTCCTCTAGAAAGACAGGAATAAAACGTTATAGGAATCTAGAGTCGAGCAGGATCTTGCTGAGATAAGGGGAAAGGGGAAGGCTTCATGATGGAGGTGACAGCAGGAATGAAGATAGGTCATTCCGACGGTGAACAGCATATGCAAAGGCCAGAAAGCACGGAACTATGGTTGCAAAACGGTGAATCCTCAGTCGGAAGCAGTGTAGAGAATGAGATGAGAGGATCAAGAGCTTAGGCTGATCAAGAGCTTAGGCTCCCCACCAGGCAGGGAGGCTAGACCGTAGGACAGGACAGCAACGAGGAACTGCTGCAGAGATAAACTGCGCTGCAGAAGAATTGATCTGGCAGATGGGTTTAGAGGTGAAAGACAGGAAGGAGCGGGTGATTCAGGAAGCTCATACAACAGTGCAGACAACAGGAAACGAAAGCCCGAATTGGGGGGTGGGAGATGGGGGTGGGGCAAGAAAGAGGCAGTAGGAACACAATGAGAAGGCACTGCGGCACTAAAACTGTAACTGATTAGATGTGGAGTAAGTAAGGCAGAACACACTGTCAGGTCACATCTGAGGATTTTTACCTTGGTCGTAATTCCCCCCGGGGTTATGATCAACTGTTTCTATTTAGGGAGGAGGGCTTAAGAGAAAACTGATTGCCATGAAGAATTTGTCAAGAGCTCATGCTTGCAAAAATAATGATCCCCAAAGAAAGAATTCAGTGATGTCTGAGAAGTAGCCTTAGAAAAAGTATTGAGGACCATGCTGTGAAAGGACTTTTCCGAGGCGGATGGATACAGAGGAGGTACAAGACAAAAGAAGACCTACCCTCAGAGGACTTACAGTTGGGGAGGCAAGAATAGCTCAAAAACTGGCATCAGATACTGTAAGAACAAATCTAATTAACAGCTCAATCGTGTAGCCCAGATGCCAAGGAAGACCTGCGGGCCTCACCCTGCAGCCCAGCTCCAGCCCCCACAGCAACAGAAGGACATGGGCTCCCTCTTACCTGGGGTGTCCGTGTTCCCCTCTGTGTAGTCCAGATTGTGTTTAGAACTCTGTTTAGTCCAGGCTGCTTAGAAGCAACAGAAATCAACAGGGGCGAGTGGGATTCAAGCTTCTTGGAGAAAATGGTCCATGAGGTGTCATTACGGTTGGGAGTTGAAAGGAGAGAGAGAGGCAGCAGACCAATGCAAATTAAGGCAGCATGCTGGGAGTGGACAGTCATGTTTATGAGTTAATGGAGAGACTAAACTGGACATCTCTTCTCCAGGAATTCAGCAAAGTTCCCAAAGGCAGTCTTTTGGGAGATATGAAGGGTGCACATTGGCATTAGCTCAAGGTACTGCTTGGATCAATGATGAGCCATGTTTGCACAGTTAAAAGGGAACACCAACTACTGACTGTTAAAGAAACAATATTATAGTATTGCTATTTGGGGGTGAGGGGAGAAAGAAAGTGGATATGTGTGTGTGTGTGTGTGTAAAATAGCAACGTTCCCATCTTCTTTTCAGGAATCCAATAAATAATCCTTAAAATAAATAAATAAGAAACAGCAAGGTAAGCATCCTTGTGTAATTACCCTATATTACACAAATACAGGGGTGTCGGGGAGAGGCAGGAGCTGAAAGAGGGTGGTTTCCTCTGGGGAGAAAGAAGCCTCCAGCGGTTGAAGTGGGGCAGAGGATGGCTAACTTTAATTATACTATGTGAATTTAAAAGCTATACTAGGGTTAGAGTTTTTGAGTAAAAGAAATGCTTGGTACTCATTCTGGGGAACAGTCCAGTGGGTGATGATTTGAGTGACTAATTGATACAAGGAGACTTGAATCCATGTTGCTGCCCTTATTGGAGACTCCAGGGTAGCTTCTCATTGGGCTTCTTTTCCACATTCCTGTGGCCCCCAAATCAGCCTACTCATGATTCTTTCCTGGTTAACACTACCTGAGCCTTTCCTTTGGGGTTCTTCCCTCCACTTGGTCCAGTGTTACACGGAAGCAGTGTTTCCAGCTCCACTGATGATCCTGAGAAAAAAGGCTCTGAAACCTCCCATTTCTTCTCATTGCAGATTATTCCCAGGAAATGTTGTTGTTCAGTCGCTCATTCGTGTCTGACTCTTTGCAACTCCATGGACTGCAGCACACCAGACTTCCTCCTTCACTATAGTATGGTGTTAATAAAAACGATCCTAAAAGATCATGCTGTGAAAGTGCTGCACTCAATATGCCAGCAAATTTGGAAAACTCAGCAGTGGTTTCAGGCCTGAAAAAGGTCAGTTTTCATTCCAATCCCAAAGAAAGGCAATGCCAAAGTAAATTCAAACTACTGCACAATTGTACTCATCTCACATGCTAGTAAAGTAATGCTGAAAATTCTCCAAGTGAGGCTTCAACAGTACATGAACCGAGAACTTCCAGATTTTCAAGATGGATTTAGAAAAAGCAGAAGAACCAGAGATCAAATTGCCAACATCCACTGGATCGTAGAAAAACCAAGAGAATTCCAGAAAAACATCTGCTTCTGCTTTATGGACTACATCAAAGCCTTTGTGTGGATCACAAAATACTGTGGAAAATTCTTAAAGGGATGGGAACACCAGACCACCTTGCCTACCTCCTGAGAAATCTGTTTGCAGGTCAAGAAACAAACAGTTAGAACCAGACATGGAACAATGGACTGGTTCCAAATTGGGAAAGGAGTACATCAAGGCTGTATATTGTCACCTTGCTAATTTAACTTCTATGCAGAGTACATCATGTGAAATGCTGGGCTGCATGAAGCACAAGTTGGAATCAAGATTGCTGGGAGAAATATCAGTAACCTCAGATATGCAGATGACACCACCCTTATGGCAGAAAGCAAAAAGGAACTTAAGAGCCTCTTGATGAAAGTGAAAGAGGAGAGTGAAAAAACTGGCTTAAAACTTAATATTCAAAAAACAAATGTCATGGCATCTGGTCCCATCACTTCATGGCAAATAGATGGGGAAACAATGGAAACAGTGACAGACTTTATTTTGGGGGGCTCCAAAATCACTGCAGATAGTGACTACAGCCATGAAATTAAGAGATGCTTCCTCCTTCGAAGAAAAGCTATGACCAACCTAGACAGCATATTAAAAAGCAGAGACATTACTTTGCCAACAAAGGTCTATCTAGCCAAAAATATGGTTTTTCCAGTAGTCATGTATGGATATGAGAGTTGGGACTGTGAAGAAAGCTGAGCGCCAAAGAATTGATGCTTTTGAACTGTGGTGTTGGAGAAGACTCTTGAGAGTCCGTTGAACTGCAAGGAGATCAAACCAGTCAATCCTAAAGGAAATCAGTCCTGAATATTCATCGGAAGGACTAATGCTGAAACTGAAACTCCAATACTTTTGCCACCTGATGCGAAGAACTGAGTCACTGGAAAAGACCCTGATGCTGGGAAAGACTGAAGGCAGGAGGATAAGAAGGCGACAGAGGATGAGATGATTGGATGGCATCACTGACTTGATGGTTTGAGCAAGCTCTGGGAGCTGGCGAAGGACAGGGAAGCCTAGCATGCTGCAGTCTATGGGGTCGCAAAAGGTCAGACACGACTGAGAAACTGAACTGAATAAAAACGATGAGAGAATGAAGCTGAATCCAACTTAGCTCTTATACTCATGGTTAGAGACTATAGTTCCTAAATTCTCACATTTGCTCCTAATTCTTTGGCCTGAACTTGACTCCTCCGTTTTTATTCCGGACGACCCATTCAATCAGAGATAAAAGTAGACCCTGAATGGCACAATTGTCACCAGCAAACGATTTGCACTTTGGGGAATCCCCAAATCAGGGAAATCTATGTAAGTGAAAACTAATTATTCTACAAAAGAATTATTCTTCTCTCTCCAGACTAAAAACAATCTTTAGAGTCCTGGGTTTATTTTGAACATGCCCCCATCTGACTTCTTTCTTCCCCTCTACTCAGTTCCCCTCCAAAAAAATAAAAGGAATAAGAAAAGTAGGTAACCTCTCCAGATCCGAGAGAAGACAGCACCAAAGGTACATCAAACTGGCATACTTGGAAATTCACATCCAGCTCTGTACCTTATATAGCTTTATTAAAAAGCTGTATTATCAATCCAGGGAGGAAATCTGTAAAAGATGTTAGCATATCCTGATCCTCATCATTCCCCAACAGCCTTTTCCTTTATAAAGTCTCGGCTCTCAATATTAAGTTTCTACTGAGAAAAGCTAAAGATTTTCTTTTCCTTTTCTCTCTCCCTGTTCCTTTGGCTTGCACCAACACAGCTCTAAGCCTGCACTCTGGGGCATTACGTTTACAAAGGACCTTTGTCTCAGTCTGAGCAGTCAGAAATGGGGCCCTCTGATAGGCTTGCTTGTTATTGATCGAAAGCCCCAGACACTCAGGTGGCCAAATGTCTTTACCTGGTTTTTTCATCACCAACAATCAGTGATACATAGGATGCAAATATTCAGCAGTAACTAATAATAAAAGTCCACACTTCTTTCTCTGTCTTTACCCCCACTTCTTAATGGCATTCACTTTTATCTCAGAGAAGTACCCAGAGTTTTAGGCACCAAACTACTGTCGGGGCTCAGGCCTTACCTAGGGGCATTTCTCTGGCTCTGGTGTGTCATCCTGTGTTTCCCTTACCTGCACATAGAAATTTGAGGGAATTAGGACGTAGTGTTCTCATCTGTCCCAGTTTGACAAGCATTTTTTTTTGCTTGTTTTGTGGCTCTGTAGCAGAGTGAATGAAGGAAGTAGGGCAAAGGGTCCCAGCAGAACAGTCAGCCTGCCAGAGGCCTGCACCCTGCAAGAGGGAGTGAATGTATAAGGGACGGGGGTAGCGGAAGAGGTGAGATTTTCTGGCTAGTTAGGCAGACTCTTCTATCTTTCTTATCTATTCTGAGGCTGGTTGTTCTGGCAGCACCTGAGCAGAGCAGTGGGACCAGAGCAGAACAGTGGTCACTTTCAGGAATATCCTTATCTGTTTCTGGGTGTTGCATATCCAGTCACTGTGTAAGCCAGTGGAGGAGGCCTTGGGACAAAGCTTTAGGGACTGGAGTGAAATGCAGCCTGGGTGCTGGCCACCAACCTGCCATGAAGGGAGGGAACGAGAAAGAGGGACAGGGAATCTCCCCAGCAAAGATTCTTCCAAAATATGGATCCACAGGGCAATGAGTACCTCTCAGGTTTTCTTCCTGGACCATTCAACAGTTAGTAGGCCTTTTCAGGCTGGGCTGATACTTCTTCAGTGTGTGTGCTCTGAGATAATTTAATGAAGACAAGCTCGTCTGACCTCTGAGTCTGAGAAGAATTGTTCACATACAATAGTTCTTCAATGACATGTTTTCCTTGTCTTGGCTGTTTATCACCCAGCTTTTCTCTTTTGTTCACATGTAGAGAGCCCTTCTGGGCTTCCCTGGTAGCTCAGCTGGTAAAGAATCCACCTGCAGTGCAGGAGACCTGGATTCAATCCCTGGGTTGGGAAGATCCCCTGGAGAAGCAAACGCCCACCCTCTCCAGTATTCTGGCCAGGAGAATTCCATGGACAGAGGAGCCTGGCAGGCCACAGTCCATAAACAGAAGTGACAGTCCATAAACAGTAGTGACAGTCCACAGAGTCGGACATGACTGAGCGACTTTCGCTTCACAGAGCTCTTCTACATGGAGCCCGTAAGACACTGGTTTTGCATAACCTTTAGTAATTGTGGTCTCTTGGGAGCATTCTGAATGAGCTAAAATATATAAGTCAATGAGTCTGGTTTCTGTGACATAATGAGGAATAAATTAAATTCTAGCTACTCATTATTGTCACTACTGTTTATGTGCTAACTATATGCCAACATCCACTGGATCATAGAAAAAGCAAGAGAGTTCCAGAAAAACATCTATTTCTGCTTTATTGACTATGCCAAAGCCTTTGACTATGTGGATCACAATAAACTGTGGAAAATTCTAAAAGAGATGGGAATACCAGACCACCTGATCTGCCTCTTGAGAAATTTGTATGCAAGTCAGGAAGCAACAGTTAGAACTGGACATGGAACAACAGACTGGTTCCAAATAGGAAAAGGAATTCGTCAAGGCTGTATATTGTCACCCTGTTTATTTAACTTATATGCAGAGTACATCATGAGAAATGCTGGACTGGAAGAAGAACAAGCTGGAATCAAGATTGCCGGGAGAAATATCAATAACCTCAGATATGCAGATGACACCACCCTTATGGCAGAAAGTGAAGAGGAACTCAAAAGCCTCTTGATGAAAGTGAAAGCGGAGAGTGAAAAAGTTGGCTTACAGCTCAACATTCAGAAAACGAAGATCATGGCATCCGGTCCCACCACTTCATGGGAAATAGATGGGGAAACAGTGGAAACAGTGTCAGACTTTATTTTTCTGGGCTCCAAAATCACTACAGATGGTGATTGCAGCCATGAAATGAAAAGACGCTTACTCCTTGGAAGGAAAGTTATGACCAACCTAGATAGCATATTCAAAAGCAGAGACATTACTTTGCCAACAAAGATTCGTCTAGTCAAGGCTATGGTTTTTCCTGTGGTCATGTATGGATGTGAGAGTTGGACTGTGAAGAAGGCTGAGTGCTGAAGAATTGATGCTTTTGAACTGTGGTGTTGGAGAAGACTCTTGAGAGTCCCTTGGACTGCAAGGAGATCCAACCAGTCCATTCTGAAGGAGATCAGCCCTGGGATTTCTTTGGAAGGAATGATGGTAAAGCTGAAACTCCAGTACTTTGGCCACCTCATGCGAAGAGTTGACTCATTGGAAAAGACTCTGAAGCTGGGAGGGAAGGGGACGACAGAGGATGAGATGGCTGGATGGCATCATTGACTCGATGGACGTGAGTCTGAATGAACTCCGGGAGTTGGTGCTGGACAGGGAGGCCTGGCATGCTGCGATTCATGGGGTCGCAAAGAGTCGGACATGACTGAGCAACTGATCTGATCTGATCTGATATGCTTTTTGGGTGAAGGGACAGACAGACAGCTAGATGGAGGGGAATCACCGTCCTCTGCAGGCAGATACTGAAATAAATTATAAAAGTATTTCCCCAACAATCTGGTCAACCAGGTCTCCAAACTGGAACTGGAAGTTGGGGATTTCCATATTTTTAATGTTTTTGTTCCAATATTCAGCTTTGTTTTGTTCCAATATTCACTGGGATACCTGAGGTTTACTTTAAGAACTGATACCTGAGTCTCCCTGACTCTCTGCTGATATATTATCACCAATAGCAATATTATTTCTAGAAATCCTTATCTTGATGGCTGATTTCTAACATAAATAGAGAAGAAAAAAAATAAAAGAACCCAAACTTCCACACCACACAGTAGAGAAATAAACAAAAAGATGACTAGTCAAGCCAGCGGCGAGTGCTTTTGCATGCTCGATTACCTGCCTGAGCTGTTGGCCTGCTTCCTGGCTGCTTTTCTGTGCATTGCTTGACCTTTAGACTAAAACCATTAGAATACATACCCAGCATCACATAAATGGTTTTCAATGACTTGGGTGCTTAGGGAAAACTCATTGATGTGCAGCGTACAGTTACTTATGCATGGGAAAAGGCAGATTAAGAGTCCTTTTTGACATCAGCTTGCCGGGATTGCATTTTGTTATGGCCCCTCTATAGATTAGTGACCTCCCTATGGATTGCTGGCCTAAATGACATTAGAGCAGCTGGCATCTCCTTCTCTAGCTACCAGGTAAGGAAGTGTATCCATGGCTGAGAAGTTCTCTGCCCTGAGTTCAGTCCTGAACAAGCTGCCGTGTCACTGGTTGGTGGAAAGAGCGGCATTATAGCCTTCTATACTTCTGTGTGTGTTTGGATTCATCTGTGTCTTTCACCAAAGTCCTAGTTTCATTTGATCTAGATACCAGAGTCGTATGCTTTAAGAGCTTTGAAGTCTCTTTCCCACCTTATCCTCTTCTACCATTCTCTCCCTGCTGCTGCTAAGTCGCTTCAGTCGTGTCCGACCCTGTGCGATCCCATAGACGGCAGCCCATCAGGCTGCTCCGTCCCTGGGATTCTCCAGGCAAGAACACTGCAGTGGGTTGCCATTTCCTTCTCCAATGCATGAAAGTGAAGAGTGAAAGTGAAGTCACTCAGTCGTGTCCGACTCTTAGTGACCCCATGGACTGCAGCCTACCAGGCTCCTCCGTCCATGGGATTTTCCAGGCAAGGGTACTGGAGTGGGGTGCCATTGCCTTCTCCAATTCTCTCCCTAGAAAGGGGAAAAAAAGACTATAAATGTGATATAGATTCTGACCCTAAATCATCAGAGAAAGGCTCCAAATGGATAAGAATGCCTGCCCCCACCCCCGTGAGTCAAGCACTGTGGTATTCACAAAGTGATTCATCCACTCACGTATATTTTAAACAAGTTCCCCTCATTTGTTTCATTTATGCCAAATATTGCTGCCACTGCTGCTGCTAAGTCGCTTCAGTCGTGTCCGACTCTGTGTGACCCCGTAGACAGCAGCCCACCAGGCTCCCGCATCCCTGGGATTCTCCAGGCAAGAACACTGGAGTGGGTTGCCATTTCCTTCTCCAGTGCATGAAAGTGAAAAGTGAAAGTGAAGTCACTCAGTCATGTCCGACTCTTAGCGATCCCATGGACTGAAGCCTACCAGGCTCCTCCATCCATAGGATTTTCCAGGCAAGAGTACTGGAGTGGGGTTGCCATTGCCTTCTCTGATGCCAAATATTAGGAGGAAACAAATGAATCCAAGATATGTCTTTGCTCCCTGAGCAGACAGATCATTATAAGATATCACATAAAGAATATGAGAAAGATATAAAGAACACGACTCTGAAAAGCTGGAAAGATAAGGTTTGAACTGAGACCTGAAGCAAAGGGAAAGGTGGAATGCATAGGAATGGAGAAGAAGGCCATTTGCCCTAAAAGAAATGTGTCTGTCAACATGGCTTTTGAGAATCACTTCCTACAAATCAGAGTTTCCTTTCCTCTCCCCCCCAGAGAGAGGGGACTCTGTGAACCTCAGAAAGTATTTATTGTATTTACCTTATACAGAACTGACTTTAGAGTCAGGTTACAACTCTTTTCTTTGGAAACCAATGTGTGTGATTATGCCAGACACATGGACATAGCAGGTAGTTCCCCTCTCATTTTCAGCATCAGCCATCCATGCAGCCAGAACATCCTGCCCATGCAAACCTATCTTCAGCCTAACTACAGATGAAAACAGGTATACATTATACATTTGCACAATGTACACACAAGATATATGTATATAACAGCTGTGTGCTGTGCTTAGTCACTCAGTTGTGTCCGACTCTTTGCCACCCCCATGGACTGTAGCCTGCCAGGCACCTCTGTCCATGGGGATTCTCCAGGCAAGAATACTGGAGTGGGTTGCCATGCCCTCCTCCAGGGGATCTTCCCAACCCAGGGATTGAATCCAGGTCTACTGCATTGCAGGCAGATTCTTTACCGTCTGAGCCACCAGGGAAGCCCTATATATAACAGCTGACACAGACATAAAAGTCCGTAGATGTACTTGTGAATTTATCACATATTATATTTACACTGTATATCACATTGTGTATTATATGTTACTGTTTAGTGTGTATGTTTGTGTATATATACCCACACATATGTTGTTTGTCGTTGTTTAGTGTCATGTCCGACTCTTTTGCGACTCCATGGACTGTAGCCCACCAGGCTCTTCTGTCCATGGATAATCCAGGCAAGAATACTGGAGTGGGATGTCATTTCCTTCTCCAGGGGATCTTCCTGACCCAGGGATCAAACCCACATCTCCTGCACTGGCAGGTGGGTTCTTATCACTGAGCCACCAGCCACCAGGGAAGCCTATATATATATGTGTGTGTGTATATATATATATATTCATATATACATACATATGTGAAACCCATGTATATATATGAAGCCTATATATGTATGTGTATATATTATATAACCAGCAATTTTCTGTCCCTTTCCTGTTATAGCTATACCATATTTTCCTCCTCATACTTAGAGCCTTATTATTACTAGTGCTGATGATTCTTTATGTGCTCTATTTCCCTTTTTGGATCCATTTCCTTTTCCTGCCATGCTCTGTACCCTGGAGCCCCTTTGCTGATCAGCTTGCATTGGGTTCAGCAACAGGAGGCCTGCAGGGACCCTGGAGAGCTGGAGAGAGAGGTCTCAGGATGTATCTTTCCTGCTGCTTCATAACCGCTTTCCTCCACAACTACTGCCTCTGTCCTGGGTACCAGAAGCGCTGCTCCTTCTCCTCATCCCCTAAACCCTAGTCCCAGCAGAACTGCCTCCATTCTTTCTACTCCCTGGTAGTTTCAACATTTCTTGTTTATCCTTTCCCTTAACCGTGCCCTCAACTCTGTATATACTTCTGTCATGCAGGTCTCTTCTTGTGAATTATTGTGGGATGAACTCTGTTTCTTGTTTAAAAAATGTATGGCAATAAAATAAAATTTTAAAAAAATGTATGGCAAAAAGGACTGGGGAAGTCCAGCATGTCCAGATACCCTTCTCTTTTTCTATGTATATACTTACTGGGCAATCATGCTTCGAGAAGAGTTGAGTTGTCATTCAGAGTTTGACCCTACTTTCTTCTACTCTTCACTAGAATAAAGTTGCTTAAGAGATGCTGTATTACTGCAACTCAATACCTTGAAATCAAATTTCTAAGCCACACTTGGGACTTATGGAGGTTTTCCATGTCTTTACCACGGCAGCAACCCCAACACTAGTTTTACTATCATAAGACGATGAATAATAAAGTGGGTAAGAGAGCTCATACCTTCACTCCTGCAGTTTTCTATTCTACGGCACTGTTCTTGGCATAAGCAAAGCTAAGAAAGCCTTTTGTCCAACCTCATACCATTAGGTAAAGATGGATCCTACCCTGGGGGGACATCCTTTTGCCAACAGGCCAGGACACCTCTAGTGCTCCAAGTTGCATTGGCTCATTTGTTCCAGAACTTTGCTCTGCTAGATGTTAGGGCAATAATTATAGGAAATGGAGAAGGCTCATCTCTGAGACTCCATACTCACCTCCTGCTAGTCTCTGCCTTGCTCACTAGGTTCTGGCCACACTGTTCTTTCTGATCTCTTTCATGCCAGAAGACCTATCTCAGGTCTTCATGTAGTTACCTATTGGCTCTGCCTGAAAGACTTTTCCCCCCAGTCTTTGCTATGCAAACTCCTCCTATACCTCAAGTTTATAGGGATTGATGAGGGTCAATGAGACTAAGTCTGATTTGTTTTATGGTGCCTATTTTACTCCTTCATAGCAGAACTGCAATTAAAGTGTTTAAATGTTAAAATATTTCTTTAATATATATTTCCCCTATTAGACTGTGCGATTCATGAAATCAGTGTTTACCTCAGTTTCTCTAAAGCCTAGCCCAGGGCTTAGTATACAGTAGGTACATAACAAACTTAGTTGAACGTTGAAGTGAATTTATCCATTTGAGGAACTTATAATCATGACAAGTAGTCAAACCATGTGCAGAATGAATAAGTGAAGAAGTAAATGAACAAATTTATTACTGAGACATTTCAAATTTGGTGTAAAAACTCACATCACTGTCATGTTCAGGTTAAAAAGATTGTGATGATGTTTACAGAGGTCTTTGCACTTGTTCCCCTAAGTATTGGGATTCCCCTAAGTGTCTCAATGGTAAAAAATTTGCCTGCCAATGCAAGAGACGCTGGTTCAATCTCTGGGTCAGGAAGATCCCCTGGAGGAGGAAATGGCAACCTGCTCCAGTATCCTTGCCTGGAAAATTGCATAGACAGAGGAGCCTGGTGGGCTACAGTCTATGGGGTCACAAAGAGTTGGACACGACAGTAACCGAGCACACACACATGCACTCCTAAGTATTCTCATGGCTATCTGACCATACATCTGTTCAGAAAGCATAGTCTCAACTTTTATTCCTCTTTATATACCTGTTATGGAAAGACTCAGAAATTCTCTGATTGTTAAACTGAATTAACTAAATGATGTCTTAAGAAGCAATGTCCCCCACCTCCACTACCCTCTGGGGTTCTATGATTCAATCAGGAAAACTATATGTCTTAAATGACCTTTGTTTTCCTCTAGATGTTCTGGCAGCTGGGGAAACTTGGAAAATAAAAAATAACACCTATCCATGAAGAATAATGGAAATGGAGGTTTGAGGTAAAGAAGAAGGAAGTCAATGAATGAAATCAGATCCACTAAACCTTTGAGGTACCTGCCCTCCTGCTTGTTGTATCACCGTGACAACACAGCCATAACTTGCTTTCCTTGCCAACAAGGCCTGACAACTCTACCTTTCATGCTGGAAAACAGCAGCTGTAGCACAACCTGAGAACAACACCACTTCTGTATTGAGAGCCCAGTTCTTAGGAGCTCTAATCATTCCAAGATAGCATCTCCCCAATTCTCAGAATAGCCCTCGGAGGGAGGGAGGAGGCTTATATTGTTATAGGCTCTATTTTGCATACAGTAAAAACAAGCCAAATTGAGGCTAAATGGTTTGTTCTTGGTCAGGTGTGAGTCAGAGACTGAACCACCAGGAAAATATTCCTAGACCATTGTTCCACGCTCTTGATATTGTCTTTGGGGTTTCAGAAGGCTATAGAAATTGCTTGATCCAGAAAGGTTTAAAATGGGGAGAATACATTGTATTCTGGGTTAGGTTCCATGTAACTGAGGCAGAAACAGAAATATGAATGTAGAACTCTACCGCTATTCTTATAACTGGTGGGGGGAAATTATAGGGGTGGGGACGGTGGAGGGGAGAATGCCAGGTGAGCTATTCTTACTTCCCCAAATAGAAATGTTGGCCAGTGACTCTGAGAGCCTGCATCTGACAAGTGTAAGGGGAGTTGCATATCTGTATTTGTTGTGTTCACATCCATCAGTAACTGTTGCATCAGTCCTGCAAATGCAGGACCTGTGTAAGCCAGGCACTCTGTTAGTCACCTAGGCTATGGTGCTGAGTGATAAGGCATTGTCCCTGCCTTCATGGGGCTTCTACTCTAGTGAGATCAAACATATTAAACAGAGAAAGAAACTAATAACAATTGTCATGGGGGATCAGATGTTTTCTTTTAAGTAGACTGGACCCATGTATTAGAAAAGTTCCTGGCCTTTTTTATTCTCTCAGCAGGACATTCAAGACCCACCACAGGGACTTCCCTGGCAGTCCAGTGGTTAAGACTCTGTGGAACTTGGGTTGGATCCCTTCTCAGGGAATTAAGATCCCATATACCACGTGCAGCATGGCCAAAAGATTAAAAAACAAAAAAAAAGACCCATTGCAATATACCCTCAAAATACCTTTCCTCTCCAACAGTCCCATTACCTCCTTCCATAAACACACTGTACTCCAGCCCCACTCAACTCTGTGATCACCATTCCTGGCCTCCTCATATTTGTGTTTTTGTGGGTTTGCTGAAGTGAGCTGAGAGACCCTTGGTTTCTCAGCTGCCAGACTATAGACAGGAGGTAAGGGTATGGAAAGGGTGAAGTGTCAGGGACGAGAGGTAGGAGTCATGTTGAGGGAGAGTTCAGGCCATTGAAACGCCTGGCTGTGATCACAGGTGCTATAAGTGGAGAGAGTGGGAGAATGGCTATTATTACTGTGGTTAAAGCCTTTGTCTGACATTTCACCTTGTGCAGCAGGAAGAGTACTAGGTTAGGAGACTGGTGGCTGGGCTGTAGTCTTGCCTCCATCTTAGGTAAGTCACAGAAGTCTCTAACCTCAATTTTCTCTTTGGTCACTTAGGCAGGTAAGGTTCGGTGTTCTCTGACTGTATCTATCATTCTTCAATCTGATTTCACGTGTATAAAATGTATATGTATGTGTGTGTGCTTGTGTATGTGTGTATGAGCACTGGATGATAAGATAGGAGACAGTAGTTTTGAAAACTGGATCAGCCTTTGGGGAACTACTGGTTTCTTCCAGCTCTGCTTAAAACCAATACTGACAGTTTAGTCTGCTGGATTTTATTGCTAGATTTGCTTGACTGAAAATCTCTTTCTCAGTAACCCACACAATTTCACAAAATAGTCCCTAGACTTGGATGATCAGGACGATGGCAGTACCCATTAGGGCTTGGTTGTTAAGTCTGAATGTATGACCAAACTATTGGTGAAAGCATTTTGTATTCCTAGTCGATCCATATCAGATTACTTTTACTTTTTTTGTTAGGATGTTATCACTGTCTTTGGGCAAAATGCTAATCAAGAAGTATTTTCCTAAAAAAGAAAACAAAACAGTGCTAAGGTACAGTTCTATATTCATATTTTTGTTTTCTCATCAGTTATACGGAACTCTACCCAAAATAAAGTGTATACCCCTCCACTGTATACACTTTGGGATCAAGCAACTTTTATAGTCTTCCTAAACCCGAAGGACCCTTTTCTGCTCCTTCTTTCTGGACCCCCAATTCTACCTGGGAGGCAACGTCACAATAATGTCCATCCATCCCTAAGAGGCCTAAGTGTCTGTCCTCCAGGAATGTTCAAAGTGCCTGGCCTCCTGGAACTGGTACAGGGAGCTTCCCCAACATAAGACAGCACTGGCTTGAAGGTCACTTAATCAGACCTTGCTCTTACTCTTTGCTCATTTCTGGCCTAGAGAATCAATTTCCTGAGCTTTTCCAGTTTTCAGGCACACACAGACTGAGTCTTCAGTACTGATCCTAAGACATAAAACTATTTCACAACACTAGTGGCCTAACACAGTATGATTTCTAAACAAAAGAGACATGTTGCGCACTTGCCAAGACCAGATCCTCACAGCTAGTTGAGTAACAGTCTCTCGGAGTGACTCCTCCGAACAAATGCTTGGGGGTTTCAAATAATGGGAGGAGTTTTACACAAACTGTATTGTAGCCAAAGTTGACATGTTTTCAGGTATTTAAAATCTCTTTCCAAATGGAGGAGATCTTTCAAGTTTTTCTTTCCAACTGTCATTTATTTCTTTTAACGATTTAAAAAGCTATGTCCTCAGTAGATCTGAACCAGGCAGAAAAAGTCTATCAAAAATAACTGACTGTCCAGTAGATGATGAGATAGGGTTTAAGCTACAGAGGTTCCCAACTATGGAGCCCCAGAAACTAATTCATCCTTCTCCAGGCTCTGCCAGGGTCATTTCCAGAGCCAGGAAAGGAATGACTCAGAAATGCGCTGGTTTCGGTAGCACATGTCTTACCTTCAGGCCCAGAAATCTAAATCTCATCTCAAGAATGTTGTTCACTTTGCTTTGTTTTTGTAGGCAGGGAGGGTAGTTTTGGGGGGAATGGCACCTTTAATCCATCTGTTGGGCTGTACCCTGCAGGCCTGCAAGCCCTGTACTTGCCCAACTTTGAGACCAAAGAGCCCAGACAGCAACAGAGACATCAGTGGTTTAATGGCGAGGGGGATCTTACACGTCTGAAACAAGGTACGTGGAGCAACATCCTACTGTGTGCGACAGACAGTGGGCAGGTCATGGTTACCAAAATCTCGAGGAACCACTTTGGATAAACATTCCCAAAACATAATTATTCCTATAGAGTTTACTTAAAGGCTTTTATTTATTTAAAGTTTCATTTTATCAAGTTATTTTCGCTGCTGACAAATTTGCAACAGGTATAATAATGTCATATTTGGGCTCAAATAAGCCTAGGTACAATAGATATATTTTACACTGATGACTAAAGACATGTATTATATTAATCAAGCTAACAAGCTTAAGCTAGTTTCAATACCAGATATGGGTTTAATTCTAATATTTCACAGATTACATGAACCTGAATTTCATTCTGGAGTTTCTTTTATATTTCTGAGAATTTATTTGAATGCTTAATTTTTTAAGCCAATTAAACAGAACTCATCCACAAACCAATTTTGGCAAAGTCATTTGGAAGGAGAGACACCTCACATTTATCAAATACACATGAACATATGTACATACATAGACACAGATCTCACAGTTTTCCTACTAAAGTTTAAAAAGGCTTTTTTCCCTTCACTCTCAGGAATCACAGGTGATTAAAGTTCCAGAAAGCCCAGATAGATCATTTATATCTCAAAGACACAAGAAGAGAAATACCAATTCCTTCTATTAATAGAAAGCTAGCTTCCTCTAACCACATGTGCAAAAACCAGTTTTAAAACATCGAGTCCCATCCTGGACACTTCTAGGAATTTCTTCAGTTTATAAACAGCCAATTCTGTTTAAATGAATAACAGTAATAGACAATCATATGTATCATTCATTTATATTCACATGCCTCACTTTCTGAGGAACATGAATCACCATTCAAGTTACTAGGACACCCTAAAGAGGGTTAAAACCAGGAAGAGAACACAGGATTTGGTCTCAGGTACTGAGACACTCAGACGCACACCCAAGATAAAATCCCAACCATTTCCAAAAGGCTCACTTTGATACAGTATCAGAAGCATTACGAGGCGTTGCTCTATCATACGTCTTCTATGATTTGCCAATGAGGACTGACCACATCCTCTTCCTTGGCAGGCAGGTGGCTACTAACCAAGAGAGCAGGGAAAGAAGTCTGCCCTCGTAGATGGCCCCATATAAGTGCTGCTGGAGGGCTGGGTGGCTGGTCACAGAGGCCGTCTTTGATACATCTTGGCCAGTTAACATAACGTCTTCCCATGCCTGGGCACCTAACCTCCATCTCCACTGCTTGCTTGGTGTCTGTGGCCTTTCTTAATGTAAAAGCAGGGGCCAGCCCAGAGCTGTGGCCACTGCCTTATGGTCTAACCTCTTTTTCCCACTGTAATGGTGGCCAGAATTCCCACCACAGCCTCAGGGCCATCTATGAGTTCTCCGTTCTCTCGCCAGCCCCCAACTCTTCAAGGACAGCCACCATGGGGCTCCACAGATTCATGGCAGCCACCCTGGGATTGCCCCTGTGACTTTTGGGATTATCCCCTGAAACTTTTGAGTCCCACATGCTAGTGGAGGCCGCACAACTTCCCAGTCCCGTCCTTACTTACCAGCTTCTCAGCACTCATGGGAGTTTCCTCAGCCTGCTCCCTGCAGGTCTGCAAGCTCTGGACTTGCTCAGCCTCTGGATTAAAGAAACAGCCCAGAGTTAGCGAAAGAGACATCAGTGGCTTAATGGGTGGGGGTAGCTTACCTGTCGGAAGCAAGGTCCTAAAGGGACAGCCCACAGTGAGTAGCCTGCGGGCGTGTCATGACGGGTGGGGCACGGCAGCCATCTTTGCTCCCAGTGGGAGGGGGCGGATACAAGTTAAATGGGGAACCAATCTCAGATTGACTCGGTGGTTACCAGGGAAACTAGCAGAGGGGCATGCCCCTCATCACCCCTTGGATTGTTAGAGGTGGAGATGTTCTGCTCTACAGATTAGAACAATCAGTAGTTAGAGCTGGGGGAAAGTATGTCAGTTATTTGAGTAGGTGTAGGTGAAGCAGGCGCTGGTCAAGCAGGGGAGGTACAGAGAGCAAGAGAACTGGCACCTTGAGTGGCCTGACCTTATCTCAGCAAAGAGGGCTTTTTCTTCTGTGTTTGTCCCTCGGTCCCCTCCACTGGTTGCCTTGTATAGGAGCCAGGTCACAGGAGCCAGGCTCCGTGGGACCTTCAGTGGCTCACCTTTAAATATAGATTTCTGCTCCTTGTGAACAGATCTGGAACGACATTTGCTTCAGATTCAAGCAAAAGCAAGACTGCTGGTTGATACAAAGTTTTGGATTATATGTGGTTGAAAACTTCTCCATCGATTCAGTTCAGTTCAGTTCAGTCACTCAGTCTTGTCCGACTCCTTGAGACCCCATCAATTGCAGCAGGCCAGGCCTCCCTGTCCATCACCAACTCCCGGAGTTCACTCAGACTCACGTCCATTGAGTCAGTGATGCCATCCAGCCATCTCATCCTCTGTCATCCCCTTCTCCTCCTGCCCCTAATCCCTCCCAGCATCCCAGAGTTTTTTCCAATGTGTCAACTCTTTGCATGAGGTGGCCAAAGTATTGGAGTTTCAGCTTTAGCATCATTCCCTCCAAAGAAATCCCAGGGCTGATCTCCTTCAGAATGGACTGGTTGGATCTCCATGCAGTCCAAGGGACTCTCAAGAGTCTTCTCCAACACCACAGTTCAAAAGCATCAATTCTTTGGCGCTCAGCTTTCTTCACAGTCCAACTCTCACATCCATACATGACCACTGGAAAAACCATAGCCTTGACTAGACGGATCTTTGTTGGCAAAGTAATATCTCTGCTTTTCAATATGCTATCTAGGTTGGTCATAACTTTTCTTCCAAGGAGTAAGCGTCTTTTAATTTCATGGCTGCAATCACCATCTGCAGTGATTTTGGAGCCCATAAAAATAAAGTCTGACACTGTTTCCATTGTTTCCCCTTCTATTTCCCATAAAGTGATGGGACCAGATACCATGATCTTCGTTTTCTGAATGTTGAGTTTTAAGCCAATTTTTTCACACTCCTCTTTCACCTTCATCAAGAGGCTTTTTAGTTCCTCTTCACTTTCTGCCATAAAGGTGGTGTCATCTGCATATCTGAGGTTATTGATATTTCTCCCAGCAATCTTGATTCCAGCCTGTGCTTCTTCCAGCCCAGTGTTTCTCATGATGTACTCTGCATATAAGTTAAATAAGCAGGGTGACAAGATACATACCACCTCCAAACATTTATTATCATGTAGAGTTTTGAAGTCTGGGTGACTTTTCTTGCTGCCCAATAAAGAGCAGAGAGGAAAAAATCTTGGCCAGCAGTAGCCAACAGAAAGCATTTTGGTTTTGGGTTCTTAATTGTTAAGAGTCTAATATGCCAAGGTTGACTTTTTATTAGCATGTCTCTTATCCTTTAGGAAAAAGTTTTGAAACAGTCTGCCCAAAGATTTTCCTATAGCAGTTTCTAGAGATGACTTGTGTTTGAATTTGGCCAATTAACATGACAATGTCCATGGCAGATTCTTTTCCAGGGGAAAAGAGTTGTTCTTTGAAGGGCAGTGTCTGAAGGTGTCGAGACCGAGAGGCATCCTCTCCTCTGGGACTGTTTGGATTGTATGTTCCTGAGCCAAAAAAACATTCTTTAGCATTGGCTGACAAAATGGGCTTCAGAACAGGAGTTTCTAAAGCTGCAGCAGAAAATTTAATTATTCAGGTCCTGTCAAAATCCATCTGCTTAATTCAACTGTTTCTGGGTAAGGTACTTTTTATTTTTTCCAGCAGTATTACTTGATGGCTCTCTGATAGGAATGTGAAATTAGCTTTCTTTATAAGCAAGCTTTTCTTTTTATTTTTCTCAGCCTTGGGAGTATTTGTGTTAGATATCTTCCTAGAGTTTATTTGCTTTATAGATAATTTGATAGAGACACTTAAGTGACTTTTAGAGCTGAGAGGTAGATGGTGTCATTTAAGGAATTGCTGCCAGAGATTTCAATGTGATAATGACTTAGTGACTGACTAGTCCCCACAACTTATAAGTAAAGCCTTCTGTAATTTTATAGGGAGAAGAGCACCAGAAGTTTTTGGGGTTTGCACAAGACCCACATATGTGACATGTTCGTGAGCATGTCTGGGGTCTTGACCGTTTCAGGGTGCCTCATCTGAACAGTTGGAAACCCTGTACTAGACAATAGTTATATTTATGATAAGCATTCATAAATTTGCTTTTGGGGAGCAGGTGGGGGAAGGCTTTGAGGTGGTTGCTAAATCTATTAATAATGAATGTGCCAATATCTGGGCTTTTTCAGCTTAATTATCAGACAGAGAGCCTTATGCAAGCCACTGAGTTAGTGAAACTATTTGTTATTTTAGGGTGCGTGCCTGAATAATAAGCTTATAGGACAGAAATGGAGTTTTCAAAATCAGTGATGGCATGTGCGTTTTAAATAGAAATTAAGAAAAAGTTATACTGATGATTCTCAGTGAAAATATGTGTATAAGAAAACCTCAGTGAAAATATATATAAGAAAGTGGACTTGTTAGTAATAACAACCTTACATCTGTATGGAGTCTGCAGCCAAATGGACTTTCAAAAACCAACTCCTCTTTTCCAATTCAAATAAAGAACTCTACTAATTTCAGTAGGTCTTCAAATCAAGAATGTGTCATGGGAATTTTGGTTGTTTTTTTATGTTTTAAAAAAGTATTTATTTTTTTGGCTGTACTGGGTCTTAGATGGGGCACGTGGGATCTTTAGTTGTGTGGGGGATCTAGTTACCTGACCAAGGATCGAACCCAGAAGCCCTGCACTGGGAGTTCAGAGTCTTAGCTACTGGTCTACTAGGGAAAGTCCCTATTGTGGCGATTTTGGAAAACAGCTCTCTGGGGCCTTGGAACTGGGGAGGAAAATAAAAATATTTTGCTGGGCTACTTCTGAATAATGAACATTCCTATGATAGAGTCAGAGGCTTGCTGATCTGGGCCTGGCTGAGGATCATTTTTAGTTAAGAGCACTACTTGCTTTTCCATTTTCCTAGCTTTTCAAATCCTGACTTGTATCAGTTCAACCCTGCAGGACCAAGCCCGAGCATTCCACTTTTTCCTGCAGCCTGGAAGCCACGCCTACTTCGAAGGCTTGCAGGATGTAAGGCTGCTTCTTGTTACAAAGCTCTGACTCCTTCCTCACCAGACAGGGTTTGGGGCTTTTCCAGCTCTACTAGACATACCTTGGAGACTATTCTAGTTCTCCGCCTACCTTCTCACTTTAAGTTTTCAGGTCCTTTAAGACAATAAGAAATAATCCGTTTTATTTTCTTCTGGGAACAACTCTGGTTGTACTTTGAGATTTTGGGCAACTGAATGAACCTTCCTGTGCCTGAATTCTGCTTCTCTGTTGTTCCAATCTCAAGGGCACACAGCCTCTTAGGGGTTGTTTCTGGATCTTCAGTGTGCATGTTAACAATTTATGGCGCATTACTAAGAATTCATGCTCTTGGGTTCCCCTTGAATTCTATTAATATGATGGGGCCCAAGTACCTTCATGTTAAACAGCTTTCTCTGCTGATTTTAATGCTTATTATGGTCTGAGGACAAAGTCTGAGAATCATTAATGCTTTAGAATTTTAATGTGAAAAGAACTAAATGGGGTAATGAGCCCAAAGTTCCTTATTTTTCAAAGGAAGAAATTGAGCTTAAATGAGATGATAAACCCACAGCTAACTGGTAACAAATCTGGGACTAGAAACTGGGTTCTCCTACCTTTTAGTTTATGAGGCTATGAGGCCGAACGTGAGACACGACAAGGTAGAAGTAAATACCTTGCCAAATAATTCAGGAAAGAATCTATAGTCCTCATATTTCTGCATTTCAGTAACATCCTCAAATTTACATGTTTGAGGCAGCCACATGATAGCTCAGGGTTTATGGGACTGAGCCATGTGGCTGCCTCAAACATGTAAATTTGAGGATGTTACTGAAATGCAGAAATATGAGGACTATAGATTCTTTCCTGAATTATTTGGCAAGGTATTTGTGTAGGTTATCAAGTCTAAACTTGCATTCACTTCTTAAAATCCCCGGTGCCAAGTGGGCATCCATTTGGTTGAAGACTTGTTTGAAGATTTCTAGGGATAAATAGTCAATAAAGCAGAAAGAAAGTGAAGTCGCTCAGTCGCTTCTGACTCTTTGTGACCCCATGGACTGTAGCCTACCAGGCTCTTCCCTCCATGGGATTCTCCAGGCAAGAGTACTGGAGTGGGTTGCCATTCCCTTCTCCAGGAAATTTTCCCCACCCAGGGATTGAACCCCGGTCTCCCACATTCCAGGCAGACGCTGTAACCTCTGAGCCACCAGGGAAGCCCCAATAAAGGAGAAATAGTTGTTTTTCTGGAACTCTCTTGCTTTTTCGATGATCCAGCGGATGTTGGAAATTTGATCTCTGGTTCCTCTGCCTTTTCTAAAACCAGCTTGAACATCTGGAAGTTCACGGTTCACATACTGCTGAAGCCTGGCTTGGAGAATTTTGAGCATTACTTTACTAGCGTGTGAGATGAGTGCAATTGTGCGGTAGTTTGAGCATTCTTTGGCATTGCCTTTCTTTGGGATTGGAATGAAAACTGACCTTTTCCAGTCCTGTGGCCACTGCTGAGTCTTCCCAATTTGCTGGCATATTGAGTGCAGCACTTTCACAGCATCATCTTTCAGGATTTGGAATAGCTCAACTGGAATTCCATCACTTCCTCTAGCTTTGTTCATAGTGATGCTTTCCAAGGCCCACTTGACTTCACATTCCAGGATGTCTGGCTCTGGGTCAGTGATCACACCATCGTGATTATCTGGGTCGTGAAGATCTTTTTTGTACAGTTCTGTGTATTCTTGCCACCTCTTCTTAATATCTTCTGCTTCTGTTAGGTCCATACCATTTCTGTCTTTTATTGAGCCCATCTTTGCATGAAATATTTCCTTGGTATCTCTAATTTTCTTGAAGAGATCTCTAGTCTTTCCCATTCTGTTGTTTTCCTCTGTTTCTATGCATTGATTGCTGAGGAAGGCTTTCTTATCTCTCCTTGCTATTCTTTGGAACTCTGCATTCAGATGCTTATATCTTTCCTTTTCTTCTTTGCTTTTCACTTCTCTTCTTTTCACAGCTATTTGTAAGGCCTCCCCAGACAGCCATTTTGCTTTTTTGCATTTCTTTTCCATGGGGATGGTCTTGATCCCTGTCTCCTGTACAATGTCACGAACCTCCATCCATAGTTCATCAGGCACTCTGTCTATCAAATCTAGTCCCTTAAATCTATTTCTCACTTCCACTGTATAATCATAAGGAATTTGATTTAGGTCATACCTGAATGGTCTAGTGGTTTTCCCTACTTTCTTCAATTTAAGTCTGAATTTGGCAATAAGGGAAATAGATGGAGAAACAGTGGAAACAGTGTCAGACTTCATTTTTTTTGGGCTCCAAAATCACTGCAGGTGGTGATTGCAGCCATGAAATTAAAAGACGCTTATTCCTTGGAAGAAAAGTTATGACCAACCTAGATAGCATATTCAAAAGCAGAGACATTACTTTGCCAACAAAGATTCGTCTAGTCAAGGCTATGGTTTTTCCTGTGGTCATGTATGGATGTGAGAGTTGGACTGTGAAGAAGGCTGAGGGCCGAAGAATTGATGCTTTTGAACTGTGGTGTTGGAGAAGACTCTTGAGAGTCCCTTGGACTGCAAGGAGATCCAATCAGTCCATTCTGAAGGAGATCAGCCCTGGGATTTCTTTGGAGGGAATGATGCTAAAGCTGAAACTCCAGTACTTTGGCCACCTCATGCGAAGAGTTGACTCATTGGAAAAGACTCTGAAGCTGGGAGGGAAGGGGACGACAGAGGATGAGATGGCTGGATGGCATCACTGACTCAATGGAGTGAGTCTGAGTGAACTCTGGGAGTTGGTGATGGACAGGGAGACCTGGTATGCTGTGATTCATGGGGTCGCAAAGAGTTGGACATGACTGAGCAACTGAACTGACTCACTGAGGGATAAATATGTCCCCAACCACCCTGAGCCCCTCTCTCTGTCCACTTTCTAACAGCTTATTTCCCATTATAATTACTTTCCTTTTGAGCTGGAAATCTCTCCTCCCCGCCTTAAGCTTCTATTGCCGAGGCTACTCTTACTTTCTTTCTTTTCAATATTTGTTATTTTTTAATTGAAAGATAATTGCTTTACAATATTATGTTGGTTTCTGCTATACATCAACATGAATCAGCCATAGGTATACATGTGCTCCTCCTTCTTGAAACTGCTGTTGCTAAGTCGCTTCAGTCGTGTCTGTGCGACCCCAGAGACGGCAGCCCACCAGGCTCCCCCGTCCCTGGGATCCTCCAGGCAAAAATACTGGAGTGGGTTGCTATTTCCTTCTCCAATGCATGAAAGGGAAAAGGGAAAGTGAAGTTGCTTAGTTGCGTCTGACTCTTAGCGACCCCATGGACTGCAGCCTACCAGACTCCTCCGTCCATGGGATTTTCCAGGCAAGAGTACTGGAGTGGGTTGCCAGTGCCTTCTCTATTCTTGAAACTACTTATTTTTTTAATTTATTTATTTGGCTGTGCTGGGTCTTAGTTGTGGCACAGGGATCTTTTCGTTGGGACCTGCAAACTCTTTGTTGTGGCATGTGGGGTCTAGTTCCCTGACCAGGGATCGAACTCTGGCCCCCCCTTCATTGGGAGCATGGAGTCTTAGCCACGGACCACCAAGGAAGTCCCTGATCCTATTTTCAAGAGAGATTCAGAGCAAGTCCAATTTGCCTTCCACGTGACAACAATCATGCTCTCTATCTAAACTGTTCTTGTTTGGCCTGAACAACCCAAGGTACTTTGCCATTCTTTGTGTAATTTGACTTTCAATTTTCTTCATTCTGATTCTTTTCTTCTAAATGAAGTCTGTTTGGTCATTTTTTTTTTTTTTTGTATTAAAAAATGACACCTGAAATAGTCATAGTACTCAGTGTGGTTTGACCAACTCAGAACTCATGATTTCTAGACATTTTTCTCCTAACTACAAGGACTGTGGGCTTCCCAAGTGGCACTAGTGGTAAAGAACCCGCCTGTCAGTGCAGGAGAGACAAGAGATGTGAGTTTGGTCCCTGGGTCAGGAAGATCCCCTGGAGGAGGGCATGGCAACCCACTCCATTGTTCTTGCCTGGAGAATCCCATGGACAGAGGAGCCTGGTGGGCTACAGCCGATAGGATCACAAAGTGTCAGACATGACTGAAGCGACTTAGCAACCACACAAGCATAAGGGCTGAAAATACATATCTTTTTGGGTGGCCCAGTCACATTCAACTCATAGTCATTTAAAAATCCCATGTTTTTTTTTACACGTGCTGTTAAAATCATGTGTCCTCACATAGTTTGTTTTTTTACAGCCACATGACTTTATGGGGCTGCCCATGTGGTGCTAGTGGTAAAGAACCTGCCTGTCAACGAAACTAACAAACATATACTGTAAATCAACTATGGTGCTGCTGCTGCTGCTAAGTCACTTCAGTCGTGTCCGACTCTGTGCAACCCCATAGACGGCAGCCCACTAGGCTCCTCTGTCCCTGGGATTCTCCAAGCAAGAATACCGGAGTGGGTTGCCATTTCCTTCTCCAATGCATGAAAGTGAAAAGTAAAAGTGAAATCGCTCAGTCGTGCCCGACTCTTAGTGACCCCATGGACTGGAGCCTACCAGGCTCCTCCGTCCATGGGATTTTCCAGGCAAGAAATCAACTATACTCCAATACAATTTTTAAAAATATTAAAAAAAAAAAAAGTGTTCCAGCCTGGGAAATCACATGAGTCAAAGACCAAAGGCGAAAGAAAATAAAGCTTGGGGTGTGGGTGGAGGGTACACATAGATGGGTCTAGCAGAGACAGGTACCAGGAGAAGGGCAGTGGAAGCAGCTGTGGGATTGGCGAGTGTCTGGGTGGTTGTAAAAATGTTGGTCAGTGGTGTCTGAGACTGACACCAATCCATTAATTGATTTTCTTTAGGGAAGACAGTTTCCCACAACTCTAATCACCACATTTCCATCCTGTCTACCAAAATATCCTGAGAGATTTGGCCAAATATCTAGCTGAAAATCAGACACCCCATGTTCCCTGATTGAGCAGACTAATAACCTTAATTAAACAGAAAATGTGTTGAACTTCATCTGGCCTAACTTGGCCCCTGTGAACCTGTGCCAGTCACCTGTGACTGATGTCTGATTTTTAAAAAAATATTTATTTATTTGTTTGGCTGCACCGGGCGTTAGTTGCAGCATGCAGGATCTTCGATCTTCATTGCCACATGCAGGAATTTTTATTTTGCAGCCATGCAGGTGATGTCTGATTTCTCATCCACATGACTCCCCCTGAGTTGGTCCCTAGGGAGAGAGCCAGGAGAAAGCCTCTTGGAGGACTGACCTCATAAAATGTAACGGTGGGTAATTGTGAAATATGACATAGAAAAGATTTTCTCTTGCTCAGAAGGTGTCAGCTGGGTTAAAAGGAGCCCTCATGGGGCACTGTCTGGCTGTTACAGCAGAGTGGTTAAGAGCCAGGCCTGGGAGTCAGATTACCTAGATGCAAACCCTGCCTTTCTCAGTCAATTTCTTCGTGACTTTGAACAAAAAGTTGGCTTTCCTCAACTATAAAAGGGAGATCAAATGCCTATATCTCGGGGCAATATGTATTTGAAGTAAATGATATAATGTATGTCCAGTGCTTGGCACATAGTATGCATTTGATAAGTGTTATTATTTTTCTAGAACAAATTGTTTTCATCACAAAGACTCTCGCACATGCTAATTTCTTGCCCTCATGTGGTCTTGTCATTTTCTCTCATACTTCGTGGAGCAGCAACCCCCCTTTTTTTTTCCTGTTACAGCAACTGAAGCACAAAGGGAATAAAGTATCTGGAAGCAGCACTATGAATTCTTTTGATTAAAGTGATACTTTTTTTCCTCCCATTTTTGGAGGCCTGGAGTCAGCTAGCCAGGCTGATGTGAAGAAAGACTTGTGGCGTGAGTGAGCTGGGTACAGGGCTCC
Organism: Bos indicus x Bos taurus; assembly: GCF_003369695.1. NCBI lineage: Eukaryota > Metazoa > Chordata > Mammalia > Artiodactyla > Bovidae > Bos > Bos indicus x Bos taurus. The sequence goes on along the minus strand of NC_040103.1, from coordinate 18,966,736 downwards.
ATGCCTGCAAATCACCCCACCCCCAAGTCTGCGGTGAAGGCTGTGGGTGGACCGGTGACAGGAGGCATTCTTTCTCAGTGCTGTACGTGACATCCCAGGCAAATGGACAGCGTGAGTCTTTGTGATTTTGCAACGTTTCATTGTTACTTAGCACTTTAGATTAGCAACTGTCCAAAGCGGATGCAGCAGCTAATGTTTGGAAAGGGATGTTATTTTGTCAGCTTGTATAAGTTACCAGTGGACCAAAATTTGCACTTCATTTGTAAATTAGAGGAGTAGAATGAGTCCCTGAGCCCTCTGAATTTGGAAATCTTCCCTACCATCCCAGCCATTCATCATACACCATGATATCTAAAATTCCGTTTGGTAATCCAGAGTTACTGGAAATACCCATTAGATTTTCCCACACATTTGGATCAGTGCAGGTATGAATAGATCAGGGCTAAGGCTAAGATTTGCCCTCAAGACATTTTGGGGGCTTTCTGAAGGTTTCTAGTAAGCAGTCATGTATTAATTAAAGCGTCTGCCTGCAATGCGGGAGACCTGGGTTCGATCCCTGGGTCGGGAAGATCCCCTGGAGAAGGAAATGGCAACCCACTCCAGTATTCTTGCCTGGAGAATCCCATGGACGGAGGAGCCTGGTGGGCTACAGTCCACGGGATCGCAAAGAGTCGGACACGACTGAGCGAGTGACTTAACTTGACTTAAGCATTCTTCTGGGAGATGGAGTGGTCAAGACATTGCCCTCCTCGGTCCTTATTCTCCTGTATGAAACAAGGAGAGCCTGTTTCAGGAAGAGATGTGGAGATGGTGCATTGTTAATGAGAATAACATGCCCTCTGCGGCCTCCTCAGGCGTGGAGCTGGGCCATGAGCTGGGAACACCTGCTCTTACATGCTGTATGTTTCAATCCATTGAAAGATCTTAGTGCAAAATCAAGCATGGAATGATGTTCTGTGGTTTTCAAAGAGGTTCCTACGGGGTTTGAGTTGGATAGGCCAGGCCAAGAACAAACTCATTCATCTGTGACAGATATAACTAGACTCCAATGTCTGGTCTGGGAAAACTGGATGTGTTTTACAGAACCCACAATGCTTGGGATCCTCATTTAGAACATTTATAACATTAGTCTGGCCCCAAATCGAGCTGACCTCACAACTGTCGAGAGGGTAAGTGTGTTTGGGTCTGTATGTTTATGCCATCTAGTGAAATCATCACGTTTGTTCTCTAGAAACCTGCAGATCAATTTGCTGCATCTCTAAGTCATTTCCCCTGTAAGGCCAACTCAGTAACCTCATAAAAAAAAAACAGCTCATATCTCCAAGCCTAACTTTTCTCAGTTCCTCTGGATAAATAAAGTTTCTCTGTGAATCAATTAGAGGAATCTCCATTTTTTTTAAATAGCAAAGAATTGGATTAAAATGGATTGTGCAGGAAATGCTGTCACGAAAAAGGCCAACAAAAAGAAGACATGCTTAATTATTGAGTGGAATATTCATAATTTTTCATATCTATCAGCTCAGTGTGTCCCTAACATGTTTTTAAGATGTACAAAAGGAACACATATTATAGCTCTTCTTTTTTTTTTTTCAGGAAAGCAAAACAAATGCCCATATAATCCTTGTTTTTGAATACTTCATTTCTCTTCAGTTGAACAAAATAACACCATTTCTTTTTCAATTCTCTCTTTTTTAGGGCTACCCTCCACCCAACCATTGTGTAAAGAAGTTCATTTAAAGGTAAACCCTGCAAGACCTTGAGAAAAGTTTTGCTACTATAATCATAAATGATTACTAGTTCCTGCCTTCTCTGCAGTTAATCATGGATTTCTGGTTTTTCAGTCAGGATAAAGAAAGTTTAAATGTCTCCAGGAGCTCTCAGAGACCAGCAGGCTTACCATATTTTCCGAGGAGTGCTCTCTCCTAGTCAGGACGTTTCTGAGTGCCACCTTTAAGTACACCCGTTGTTGACCTGAGTGAAAACTAGACGTACGGGTGTTGGAGTAGGAAGTTAATAGGTATGTCCAAACCTATTATTTCCAATAAGGCTTTATGAGGCCTTTCTTCTGAGTTAAGATAGCTGGGGGCTTGAATTTGACCAGTAGTAGGAAACGGACTTGCCATGGTAGCGTGAGACATCCTGGTTTTTAAAAGAAGACGGATCAGAGAATGAAGGCTGGACTCTTTGAAATACCCATGCCCTTCCTTCCTGTCATCTATCTCTCTTCCCACCTTACCTTTTCCTCTTCTCTTTCTGGCACAGTTTCTCCTCTCCCTCCCTTCTCCGTGTCTCTGTCTCTCACTTTCTCCTCCTGAATGTTATCTTGACTATTTTCTCCCAGATCAAAGGTAGAGTGGACCATTTGATTAATTGCCGTGCAGCAGAACCCTTTGCCTCCTTGACACACAAGCCAAGGAGACAAAGGGCGCTCTTTAGAAGTCTTGAGCTGTGTGGGTGCAGGGTGTAGAATTCATAAGCCTGAGAGCATGGGGCCCTCCCAGCAGGGATGTGAAGGTCCCTGGACCCTGCCAAAGAATAAAGTTGCTACTGCCGCACTTTGTGTTGAGCCATATTTGCATTTGAGGAAAAAGCATACAACCCCAGCTATTAAGCCATGTGGACTACACAAGTTTGATTTAAAGTGTGAAAAAAAAATCTTTTCACTTCCATGTGTGGAAATCAGTAGCACGATGGTCGACAGTCAGGAATGATGACTGACAGTTTGGTCTTTTCTTTTCTGTGCTGTGAAAAGTCCTCAGAATTGCACTGTCCCATCCAGGCATCACCAGTCCTGTGTAGCTATTTTCATTCAAATTAGCTAAAATGAAGTAAAATTTAATATTTTGTTCCTGAGTCACATTAGTCTCATTTTAAGTATTCAGTAGCTACATGGTGGTATCAGTTACTCTATCAGACGTGTAGGTAACATAATATTTCCATCTTTACAGAAGGTTCCTCAGGACAGAACTGTTCTTAATCCTTTGTTCTCTTAAGCCAGGTAGGTTAGAGGAGGCCATGGACTGCTCCACAATAGAAAGCTGAGTAGGATTTCAGAACTGGCTGAACACAAAGAAAAAGAAAACAGAATGCCATGTTAAAATAAAGAGAGGTGGAATGGGTTGATACAAATGAGATGCTGTTTGGGAAGTTGTTTTAGAAGTTGAGAAGATACACCTATACATATATTTATATATACATAGATACACTGATACAATTATAGATGGAATTATGACAGTTATTGTGATTATTTCTAAGAGAAGAATGGTCAGCTGAGGATGAAAGCTTAGCCAATGGCCGTGTGCTTTCTCTACTCATCAGAACTAAAATTCAGGGTTGACCCTCCTAACCTAGGCTAGGTCTCAAGTGAGGAACCCCACCTTCTTTGTAAGGCTAACAGTTGCTTTGAGTAATTGAGATGTGCTTAAATTCCCAAAGGGATTTTTTTTCCCAAAGATCATCTTCCCTAGATCCTAACAGGGGTCCAGGGTCACTTACTACCTTCAGGTAGTGAAAATGATGATTTTAAAGCAAAGATCTTCTTTAGCCTAACCAATAATCTTCCTCTTGAATTGAACATAGATCTGAACATAGGTCTGAACATAGATCAGACCTCACTCTCAAGTTCACTCACGGTTCAAGCCTGATTTGAATGTTTGTCAGTCATGCAGAAAAGACCCTTAGGCTACTCTGCCCAGTGTCATGATTACAAAGACACAGACTAAGATAATGGATTCTCGTCTCCTGGCTTGCACAAGGCAGGCTTTTCCAAGCCAGGTGGCGGTATCATTGAGATCCAGTGTCCCTCAAAGCAAGAACACTGGGTTCTTCAGAGACGTCAGCTTTGGCCGCTGTACTGTGACTTCCTAAATTCGCTAATGATCCTGCCCTTCCTCTCCTCCCCCCGGGCACTTTCGTTTGCTTTTCAACCCTTTTGGCTCTGACCTCTTGGCGGTTACAAAACTAAATGGGTAAGAGGGCTGGGGGATAATCCACCAAACCCTCATCAAGTCTTAAGGATTTAGGGATTGGTGTCTGCGTGCCGGGTCCTTCTTACCTGTTCCTCAGTGAAACACGTGGGAAGGCAGTCTGAGCATCACATGCTCTGGTAAAATCTGAGCTAAAAGTTAAGGGAGTCTCACTTCCTTGTTGGAGGATGAATGGAGTTTGTGATGAACCCAGAAGAAGCGATCAGAGGTTTAATCAGCACATACGTGAGCCTGATTCTTCGCTGGTAATGATTAGAACTTTCCATCAACACATTTGTTACTAATCAACAAATATTTATTGAGTGCGTCTTCATCAGATGTTGAGGTATAACGAGGGAACTTATCATCTATTTGTCAAGTTTTGAACAGATCGATGATATGTTATGATTCACAAACTTTGGAAGTCTCAAACGTTTTGTGTTGAGTATTTTAAAGGTTTTATTTGTATCACCAAATGTGAAAAGTGAAATGTGAAGAAAGATTGTGGAGGGGGAACGGTCCCTCCTTATCTCTGTTTCCTGGGTCTGGGATGAACTGCGGGAAAAAAATAGATCATTTGAAGGATGGGTCCATTATAAACAAAGTCTGAAAATGAAAATTAAAATGGTTTTTAACGACCTGGCTGTTTCTGCATTGATTAGTTGTTTGTTGAAATAGGAAGGCCATGCCAGAGCTTTCTCTCACATTCCTGGGATCTGAATTTACATGTCTGGTGTCTGCTTTCAGAGCACCGTCAAAACTTGCTTGTCATTTGCCTTATCACTTCATTGCCAACAACTGGTGTAGCTGAGGGAAGAATCTCTTTCAGGGAGGCGAGGGACCTTGGAAGTCATCTGTTTTCACTTCTTTACCTTCTGAGTGAGACATCTGAGGTCCAGAGAGGTGAAGCACCTCCCTGCAGGTGCACAGCTTCCTGGGCTAGAAGCTGAATGACTGACATTCTGCTTTCCTCTCTCTCTCTTTTAAATCTGGCTGTGCCAGGTCTTAGTTGCAGCATGCGGGATCTAGTTCCCTGACCAGGGATTGAACCCAGGCCCCCTGCATTGGGAGTGCAGAGTCCTAACCACTGGACCCCCAGGGAAGTCCGTGCCTCTCTTAACTAGGTTCTCCACCAGCTTGATTTGCCCTGTGTTTAAAACCATCCCACTGCTGATCTGTGAAGAAGTGATGGTTAAGGAAATGTGAAGGCACATCTTTTGGATAGCTTTTCAGGCCAAAGCAGAGAATTGTTTCTAGAATCTGAGACAGCAACATTTCTAAACAGAGACTTCAAGCTTCTGGATTCTGAGTAGTTTCCCAGTTTGATAAAATGGGCTCTCCTAGCTTTACCTCCTTGAAGAAAGGCTGCTCTATCAGGAATAGTTTGGATAACACAATTCAAAAGCAATACAGCACAGTGATGAAAGTACAGATTCCAGAGCCAAGCTGGGTTCATAATCCTGGCTCTGACATGTACAGGTTGTATGACCTTGGACAAACCACTTAATTGCTCTGAACCTCAGTTTACCCCTGTGTAAACTGGGGATAATGATAACAGTAGTATATTCCTCAGTCGAATCAGTATGTTTTAAAGCATTTAGAGTGGTGCCCTGGCACATTACTTAAGTGTTAGCTATTTTTATTACTGGCACATTACTTAAGTGTTAGCTATTTTTATTATGCATGTATGCTAAGTCGCTTCAGTCATGTCCAACTCATTGCGACCCCATGGACCATAGCCCATCAGGCTCCTCTGTCCATGGGATTCTCCAGGCAAGAATATTAGAGTGGGTTGTCATGCCTTTCTCCAGGGGATCTTCCTGACTCAGGGATCAAATATGGGTCTCCTGCATTGCAGGCGGATTCTTTACCATCAGTGCCACCTGGGAAGCACCACCCACCTCTCACTTTTTTCTGTATTTACTTGGCCAAATGCAATGTACTATGTCCCCTATTTATTTCCTACATAAAACTATAAGAAACAAAGCAGGAAAAGCATAAGAAATCAAGGAAGTGATGTGATTTGAAAGTGTCAATTCATCATCCCCTTAATTGGCCTGACACATCACTAGAATAATCTGCTGCTGCTGCTGCTGCTGCTGCTGCGTCGCTTCAGTCGTGTCTGACTCTGTGCGACCCCACAGACGGCAGCCCACCAGGCTCCCCTGTCCCTGGGATCCTTCAGGCAAGAACACTGTAGTGGGTTGCCATTTCCTTCTCCAATGCATGAAAGTGAAAAGTGAAAGTGAAGTTGCTCAGTCGTGTCCGACTCTTTGCGATCCCATGGACTGCAGCCTACCAGGCTCCTCCATCCATGGGATTTTCCAGGCAAGAGTACTGGAGTAGGGTACCATTGCCTTCTCCGTAGAATAATCTACTATGGCCTAAACCATGAGGTATTAGAATTATCAGAGGCTTGAGAGGTCACCTGACCCATCTTGCTGGCTTAGGAAAGAGCCTGAGGCCTAGAGAAGGACCCACAATCTTAACGGTCAGGTTCAAGTGCTTGCTGTCCACCAGTAGCCTGGCCATAGTGGTCTGAAAACAAGACATTGCCTGAAAAGGGGGGAGGTGGCTGAGACATTTAGTGGATCCTAGAAAGGAAAAGGAAGGACTTATTCCAGTTGTTAGAAAGACTTGCCACTGAGGAGTGGTTCAGTGAAAGGAGGGAAAGGACTATGCTTTCCTGAGTCACACTGTTCCTCTCCTCCTGCCCCGTTTCTGAGCCTGCCTGTTGGTTTATATTTCAATTGCATCTGGTGGTGGCAGTGGTAGAATTTCTGACTCAGGTCCCCACAAAGCATAAACAAAGTTCCTCTTCGTTGAATGGGGTTCTCTCATGTCTCCTCAAGTTTGCACCCACAAGCTTCAAAGAGAATTAGGTGTTCTTCATCAAGCATCTGGTGCTTCCCTAGTGTCTCAGATGGTAAAGAATCTGCCTGCAATGCAGGAGACTTGGGTTTGATCCCTTGGTCGGGAAGATCCCCTGGAGGAGGGCATGGCACCCAGCTCCTGTATTCTTGCCTGAAAAATTCCATGGATAGAGGAGCCTGTCAGGCTACAGTCCATGGGGTCACCAAGGGTTAGACATGACTGAGTGACTAACACTTTCATCAAGCATCTAGCTGACATACCAACAGAGCCAAGTTCTCAGCCAGGTTCCCAGTGGGTCAGGACCCCACTTTTCAAGACAGTGACATGGATGAGCAAGATAATGACATGGATGAGCTGTCATAATGAGATGACACATTTTAGTGATTAACTTCATTTGGGCTTGTATTGCCATTTTTATTGTGAAATAAATAATACAGTCAAAAGAGTATATGCCATATATTTATAATTAAAGACAAATAAAAAATGAATACCCAGTATCTACCATTCAGGTTTTAAATTAGAACATGTTAATATTTCCTTATAAGGGCTAGACCAAAAACTCCATGAGGTTATGTGTATATTGTATATAATATGTCTTTACACATGTATGTAAACATATATATATATTTAGTATTTGGCACTATCGTGCGTGTGTGTATATATATTATGTATATATAGTATATATTCATACATATACTTTAGTATATAATAAATTGCTTAAAGAGGTTAAGCAATTTGACCAAGGTTCAGTTCAGTTCAGTTCAGTCACTCAGTCATGTCCGACTCTTTGCGACCCCATGAATCGCAGCACGCCAGGCCTCCCTGTCCATCACCAACTCCCAGAGTTCACATAAACTCAATGTCCATCGAGTTGGTGATGCCATCCAGCCATCTCATCCTCTGTTGTCCCCTTCTCCTCCTGCCCCCAATCCCTCCCAGCATCAGGGTCTTTTCCAGTGAGTCAACTCTTCGCATGAGGTGGCCAAAGTATTGGAATCTCAGCTTTAGCATCAGTCTTTCCAATGAATACCCAGGATTGATCTCCTTTAGGATGGACTGGTTGGATCTCCTTGCAGTCCAGGGGACTCTCAAGAGTCTTCTCCAACATCACAGTTCAAAAGCATCAATTCTTCGGCGCTCAGCTTTCTTCACAGTCCAACTATCACATCCATACATGACCACTGGAAAAACCATAGCCCTGACTAGATGGACCTTTGTTGGCAAAGTAATGTCTCTGCTTTTAAATATGCTATCTAGGTTGGTCATAACTTTCCTTCCAAGGAGTAAGCATCTTTTAATTTCATGGCTACAGTCACCATCTGCAGTCATTTTGGAGCCCAAAAAAATAAAGTCTGACACTGTTTCCACTGTTTCCCCATCTATTTCCCATGAAGTGATGGGACCAGATGCCATGATCTTCGTTTTCTGAATGTTGAGTTTTAAGCCAACTTTTTCACTCTCCTCTTTCACTTTCATCAAGAGGCTTTTTAGTTCCTCTTCACTTTCTGCCATAAGGGTGGTGTCATCTGCATATCTGAGGTTATTGACATTTCTCCTGGCAATCTTAATTCCAGCTTGTTCTTCATCCAGCCCAGCGCTTCTCATTATGTACTCTGCATATAAGTTAAATAAGCAGGGTGACAATATACAGCCTTGACGTACTCCTTTTCCTATTTGGAACCAGTCTGTTGTTCCATGTCCAGTTCTAACTGTTGCTTCCTGACCTGCATATAGGTTTCTCAAGAGGCAGGTCAGGTGGTCTGGTATTCCCATCTCTTTCAGAATTGTCCACAGTTTATTGTGATCCACACAGTCAAAGGCTTTGGCATAGTCAATAAAGCAGAAATAGATGTGTTTCTGGAACTCTCTTGCTTTTTCCATGATCCAGCGGATGTTGGCAATTTGATCTCTGGTTCCTCTGCCTTTTCTAAAACCAGCTTGAACATCAGGAAGTTCATGGTTCACGTACTGCTGAAGCCTGGCTTGGAGAATTTTGAGCATTACTTTACTAGCATGTATGATGAGTGCAATTGTGCGGTAGTTTGAGCATTCTTTGGCATTGCCTTTCTTTGGGATTGGAATGAAAACTGACCTTTTCCAGTCCTGTGGCCACTGCTGAGTTTTCCAAATTTGCTGGCATATTGAGTGCAGCACTTTCACAGCATCATCTTTCAGGATTTGAAATAGCTCAACTGGAATTTCATCACCTCCACTAGCTTTGTTCATAGTGATGCTTTCCAAGGCCCATTTGACTTCACATTCCAGGATGTCTGGCTCTAGGTCAGTGATCACACCATTGTGATTATCTGGGTCGTGAAGATCTTTTTTGTACAGTTCTTCTGTGTATTCTTGCCACCTCTTCTTAATATCTTCTGCTTGTGTTAGGTCCATACCATTTCTGTCCTTTATCGAGCCCATCTTTGCATGAAATGTTCCCTTGATATCTCTTATTTTCTTGAAGAGATCTCTAGTCTTTCCCTTTCTGTTGTTTTCCTCTATTTCTCTGCATTGATCGCTGAGGAAGGCTTTCTTATCTCTTCTTGCTATTCTTTGGAACTCTGCATTCAGATGCTTATATCTTTCCTTTTCTTCTTTGCTTTTCACTTCTCTTCTTTTCACAGCTATTTGTAAGGCCTCCTCAGACAGCCATTTTGCTTTTTTGCATTTCTTTTCCATGGGGATGGTCTTGATCCCTGTCTCCTGTACAATGTCACGAACCTCCGTCCATAGTTCATCAGGCACTCTATCAGATCTAGTCCCTTAAATCTATTTCTCACTTCCACTGTATAATCGATCATAAGAGATTTGATTTAGATCATACCTGAATGGTCTAGTGGTTTTCCCTACTTTCTTCAATTTCAGTCTGAATTTGGTAATAAGGAGTTCATGATCTGAGCCACAGTCAGCTCCTGGTCTTGTTTTTGCTGATTGTATGGAGCTTTTCCATCTTTGGTTGCAAAGAATATAATCAATCTGATTTCAGTGTTGACTATCTGGTGATATCCTTGTGTAGAGTCTTCTCTTGTGTTGTTGGAAGAGGGTGTTTGCTATGGCCAATGCGTTCCCTTGGCAAAACTCTGTTAGCCTTTGCCCTGTTACACGGTTATCAGAGACAGATCTGGAGTTGAAACCAGGCCTGTCTTAAGGTCTGAAGGCTTAATCACTCTACCCTGTTGCCTAATCTTTTATACCCCTTTGCTGTCCTCGCTAACCTTTAGTAGAGTATTCAGTGCATGACTGGCATGTCATCAGGACCAAAGCCAGGCTTGGCTCACTGAGAATCTGCAGGTACAACAAGGGCCGCGGACTCTGGCGTGCTGCAGCCCATGCCTAGTAAAGAACTGAGTGTGCCCATCTGTCCCCAGTTCTGTGTTCAGAGACATCTCAGTGGGTGCTTGAAATCCTCCGTGATGGCAGCATTTCCACAAGGCAACTGCTATAAATCATGGGTCTCCTTTCCTCTCCCTGAGAGTGGATATGCCGGAACAATAGCCTGGGACTCCTGACCTGAAAGATACAGTCTTCTTGGGTCTCTGGGGCCAGGGACAGGCTGTAAGGTGAGGTGAAAACAGAATGTTCAGCGGGGTATGGGGTGAGAGGGCACAGGCCATGCAGTGTTTCTCAAAGTGAGGCCCTGGGGAACGCATTAAAAATGCTGAGTCCCGATGAGTACATACTGGATAGCACAGGGAACTCTACTCAGTGCACTGTGGTGACCTGAATGGGAAGGAAATCCAAAAGGGAAGGGATATATGATACGTATGGCTGATTCGTTTTGCTGTACAGTAGAAACTAACGCAGCATTGTAAAGTAATAAAACTCCAATAAAAATTAATTTTAAAAATGCTGAGCCCCAGCCTCCCTGCCCAGAGATTTCTGTCCATTGATCTGTGCTGGGGCCTAAATATCTGCATTTTAAGAAATTAAAAAAAAATTTTTAACAGTAGCGCTTTGTTGGTCATCTTTTTAAAATATAGCAGTGTATACAGGTCAGTCCCAAACTCCCAATTTATCTATCCCTCCGTCTCACCCTTGCCTCTTGGTAACTGTATGTTCATTCTCAAAGTCTGTGGGTCTGTTTTGTATATAAGTTCATTTGTATCTATTTTTTTAAAAAAATTCCACGTATAAGAGAATATCAGCATTTTTAAGTGCCCCCGGTAATTTTCATGCACACTAAACTTTGAGAAGTAGTCCAGTGCTTCTCAGACTTTAACAAGCATACAAATCACCTCAGGAAATCTTGTTAAAAAGCGGGCTCTGATTCAGTAGGCGTGGCCGGGGCCTGAAATTTCACAGTCAGAACAGGCTTCCAGGTGGTGTCCGTGCCACTGGTCCAGGGATCATACTTGGCAGAAGAAGCAGGTCCAACTCTCTTGTTTTACAGATGAGGAACCTAAGAAAGTCTTCCCTGGGCTAAGAGACTTCAGTTGGGGAGGGTGAGGGATGACCTGGGAGATTGCAATCGACACATATGCACTCTTGATACTACGTATTAAATAGATAACTAATGAGAAGCTACTGTTACGGCTCAGGGGACCCTACTCAGTGCTCTGCGGTGACCCATGGTGTGCTCCATTGCAGCCAACTCTCTGTGACCCCATGGACTATAGCCCACCAAGCTCCTCTGCCCTTGGAATTTTCCAGGCAAGAAAACTGGAGTGGGTTGCCATTTACTCCTCTAGGGGATCTTCCTGACCCAGGGATTGAACCCAAGTCTCTTGTGTCTCCTGCATTAGCAGGCAGATTCTTTACCATCAGTGCCACCCGAGGTGACCTAAATGGGAAAGAAATCCAAAACAGAGTGAATATAAATATAGTTATAGCTGATTCACTTTGCTGTACAGTAGAAACTAATGCAACATTATAAAACAACTATACGCCAAATAAAAATTAATTTTAAAGAAATCAGAGAGAGACTTACCCAGTTAATCATTTGACAGCTGTTTCCCAAATACAGTGAGGGAGATACCAAAGAGCATTCCTCTTCGATGTAACAATAAAAATAGGAGTTTTTATTAGATACCTGTTATGTGAGAGATGCTGAGTTACCAATATTAGTCATGCATGAAGCATGCCCTCAAATTGCTTCTAGTCTGATGCAGGAAATAAGGTGTTTCGTATCTGAAGTAAACAAAGGATGGAAGGAGTAGGGTGTGGTGAAAAAAGGGCAGGGCAGGAGAAGTGGAGCTGATTTTCTGGAGAAGTGATTTAAACTTTTTGGAACTCCAGCTTTTTCTGAAAACCTTTCAAAGACAGGGATACCAAAGAACATGTCTAGAGTTAGGATTCTATGAACTGTAAGAGGCGTTTTTTTCGTTTTTGTTCTTTTTTAATCAAAAGCTGAAAACTGGTGACCCATGGATCAGATTTCCCATGAATTTTATTTTTTTTTTTTTTAGTTTTTAAGAAAAAAGTTATAGCTTACTGATTTCATTATTTTAAGTAAAACTTAAATGTTAGAATAGGCCAGAACACATCATCAGAACCCTTTACTACAAGCCCGAACCACCAAATATTAAAGCTGCAGGAGGCCTAAGACATCCCCTGACCGACCCTGATATTGTCTTTAAAAATCTTGAACCAACTTTGAGAAACCGGGACATCTTACAGAGAAATCATTATTGTTGCCTTCTCTTGAAAATAAGAACACCTGGCAATCCTGGACTTGTAATGATGTCCATCAAAATCTGGCTAGAGCTGGGTGAGTTTCCCCCTTTTATTGGGGCCTGAATGTTCCAGGTTCGCGACTGTTCCCATCTCCCGCACCATGCATATACATCTGAGCTCACCCAATTCCTTCATTTTCCATTGCCTGTCGGCTCCTCCTGGAGGCAGTGGGTTTACCTTAAATGTGTAGTAAGAGTGGGAAAAGAAGCCAGTGGAACTGGAGTTGTCCCACACTTGTGCCATAAAGCAGCGGTTCCCAAAGTGTGGGGCCACCATCAGCATCTCCTGATAACTTGTCAGAAATGCAAACTCTTAGCACTACTGCAGACCTACTGGAATCGGAAGCTCTGAAGGCGAGGTCTATAAATTCTGTTGTTCCGTCAGCCTTGTGGGTGGTACCAATATGCACTAAAACTGGAGAACCACTGCAGATGCAGGCAGCATGGAGAGGAGCAGAGCCAGGTGATTCAGGCAAGGCCACTGCACTTTGGTGATGGGAGTGGGGGGTGGATGTGGACCATTTCATGGGTTCACAAGTCAGTGGGTTCTAGGGTCAGAGCCAGGGCTTGGTGTGAGTTTTTAGGCCTACGGAACTCTTACTTTGCTTCCAGCAATTTCTGCTTCTCTGTGTCAGATTCGGGGTCACTGCAGTCTGCCTGAGTTGAGGCTCAGGATTCCGTGTCTGTCCTCTCCCATGCTGCCTTCATTCAGTTCAGTTCAGTTCAGTCACTTAGTCATGTCTGACTCTTTGCAACCCCATGAATCGCAGCACGCAGCACGCCAGGCCTCCTTGTCCATCACCAACTCCTGGCATTCACTCAAATTCATGTCCATCGAGTCGGTGATGCCATCCAGCCATCTCATCCTCTGTCGTCCCCTTCTCCTCTTGCCCCCAATCCCTCCCAGCATCAGAGTCTTTTCCAATGAGTCGACTCTTCGCATGAGGTGGCCAAACTATTGGAGTTTCAGCTTTAGCATCATTCCTTCCAAAGTTGCGCACAATCTTTGAATCCTCAAAATCTCAACAACGTGGACTTAGTAAGAAGTGAGAGCGGAACCCTGTGGCCTCTTTTGATTGGCAGGTGATTAACCCCTTGGAGTCTTGTCCACATGACAAAGTTCCCTGGTTCTGAGTTAGAGTGAAAGGGTTATGTACACATGAGAGAGTTTCAGCAGATTTTAAAGTATACAACATATATACTGCCCATCTTTTTTACCATGTCTATTTTTAAGGATCTAGCTCAAGTTTTGCCTCCACCCAGTCCTTCCTGTCAGAAAGCTTTCTCCTCTTGGTGTTGTGTGATTCCTCAAGGTCTCACAATGCTGCTTTTCTGCCATTCTGATCCCAAAGGATCCTGCAGTAACCTCCTTCCTTCTCAGGCCCCTCTCCACTCACTGCCTAATTCTTATCTTTAAGGTCTCTGGTTACACCTCATCATTTCCTGGAGCCCTTGCTGATGCCCAGGGAATGGGGCAGTTTGTTACAGTCTGCTGGAATGGCTCTGGACAGGTTTGTGTCTTTCGTTTCTGCTCAGCACCCAGCACAGTGCCTGGCACATAGGAGGTGCTCAGTTAACACTTGCTGAATGAATAAGCCACCTGCGAACACCGTGCACAGCATGGCCCTGTGGTTAAGCACCCTGGTTCTGAAATTGGTCAGCCTAAGTTTGAACTCTGGCTCCACCGACCTGCACGTATGCCCTTGAATGAAGCGCCTAACATCTCTGGGCTTCCTATAAAGAGCACACTGTCAGTACTAATTGCAAGGTGTTTTGCATTACCAGAGTGCCTGGTAGAGCTCAGTATATATTAGCATAATTAGGCCCCTTGTGATGATTTAGTCAACTGGACTGATGACAATTCCAAGTTTAAATTTTACCTGAAAGGAATTCCATTTCTTTAAAGGGAGAGATTTGTGAGACCTGACCAAAATAAAGCATTGGAGGTGTGCCTACCTGCTCAACAAGAAGGGCCTCTGCTGCATCTTTCTCTTCTCTTTCCAAGGGAGCCACAAGATGGGATTGATCAGGTTCAATCAGACAGACTTGGGGTACATGCATTCTGAGGAGAAACCCAAAGTTCAGAAGCATTTCTGCTGTTTAGACCCACTGCGTGAGCATTTCCTCCAAACAGCTTAAAGAAGGTGTTAAATCCAGTCGCTCACTAGAGACATATGTACATGACTATATGAGCCTATTTGTATCTGGGAGAAAGATGCTGAATGCAATCCAATTCCTGTGCATTTTACCTATTTTATCTCGAGTTGGCTGCCTTCTGTGACAGGGTTGTAATTAATATTGTTGTAGAACAGGAGGCTCATTAAATCGGTCTCATTATGACTGTTCAGGTTCTAGGGCTCAGCTGAAAAGGATTTCCCTATTATCAGCGCCTGACATATACTCCTAATCAAGCAGGCCAATTCTCTTCTGTCAAAGACTGTCTTCCAAATGGAGATGGTATTTATTCTGACTTGTACTATTAGTGTGAAAAATGCTTCCCCTGCTGACAGACAGATAGGCTTGTGTCACAGGTGGGGCTCCCTTTGTAGACACGCAGAATATAAGAATTTATAAGGCCTTATGATTTCAGTGGCTGGAATGACCATTGGATTCATTCTTTATATATATATATATATATATATATATATATATATATATATCAGTCAGTTCAGTTCAGTCGCTCAGTCGTGTCCGACTCTTTGCAACCCCATGAATCGCAGCACACCAGGCCTCCCTGTCCATCACCAACTCCCGGAGTTCACCCAGACTCACGTCCATCGAGTCAGTGATGCCATCCAGCCATCTCATCCTCTGTCATCCCCTTCTCCTCCTGCCACCAATCCCTCCCAGCATCAGAGTCTTTTCCAATGAGTCCTTGTGTGTGTGTGTGTGTATATATATATAATTTTGGCTGTGCTGGGTCTTCGTTGCTGTGCAGATTTTTCTATAGTTGTGGTGCACAGGCTTTTCATTACAGTGGCTTTTCTCGTGAAGCACAGGCTCTAGGGCACACGGCTTCAGTAGCTGTGGTTCCTGGGCTGTAGTACACAGGCTCAATGGTTGTGGCACACAGGTTTAGTTGCTCCACAGCATATGGGATCTTCTTGGAACAGGAATTGAACCCTGTCTCCTGGGTTGTCAGGTGGATTCTTTACCACTGAGCCATCAGGGAAGCCCTGGGTTCATTCTTTGATTGAAATTTGGCTCAGTGAGAAATTCTGAGAAGGAGAAGAAACCTCATAATTATAAATTTGCAGAATCTCCAAGTCAGAAGAGTCTTTAGTAGTCAATTAACCTTCATTGGGGGCAGGAGGAAAAGGGGACAACAGAGGATGAGATGGTTGGATGGCATCACCGACTCGATGGACATGAGTTAGAGTGAACTCCGGGAGTTGGTGATGGACAGGGAGGCCTGGCGTGCTGCGATTCATGGGATCGCAAAGAGTCGGACACGACTGAGTGACTGAACTTAACTGAATCTTCTACCCAACACGTGAGTTCCCTCTCAGGATGTATGATTCCTGACTGTTTTTGCTCGATTGCTTCCTCTGACAGTGTGCTCACCATCTTTAGTATCTTCAGTGAGGCCAACTTCATTTTCAGAGAGATCTAAAGAAAATCATATGTGATGTTGATTAACTTTGTCTCCCTCTTACTTCTCCACTGAACCTAGTTCTGCCACCCAGAGCTGCACAGAACAAACTTGGTCACTCTTCTTTGAGAGAGCTGAATGTTTGGGATAGCTTTCCCCTTCTAATTTTCTCTTCTTTACCTTAAGTGTCCTCATCTTCCTTTCGAGTTATCTGGGTCCTTCATCCTGCTATTCATTGGCTCAAGATGAGATACCTTTAAGCTCTCAGAATATGTGGCATCGAGAAGGGAATGAACCTTCTCGATGGTGTGTTCAGTCCACCCCAGGGCCTGGGAAGGCAACTGTTCCAACAGAGACAGGGTTTCTGGGATTTTCTATGAAGGACTGTGTCACTTGGACCCTCCCAGAAATGAAGATGTCCTTTCTTCCTGCAGGCTGCAGGTGCCTGCACCTACCTTACTTCAACCACACTGGCTCAGGTCATAGTGTTTGGGAGACATGATTGCATCTTGTGCTCAGAGACTTGGCAGTCAGGCTGCCTGGATTCAAAGCCCAGCCTTGCTGCCTGTGATCTGGTGTGATACTGGGAAAGTTGCTCCACCTCTCTAAGCCTTGGTGTGGGGATGCTCATAGGGTCTACTTTCTAGCCTATTGTGAGAATTCATGAGATTATGCAGGCGAGTTAAGCAGAGCTCCTGAAAAGTGCTCAGTAGAGTGTTAATGATTATTAACGAGAACTCAACACCAATCATCTATACCTCCCTGCTTCCCTTACTCTGGGCTTTGCGTCTCCAATTTTGATCTTTTGGGGATAATGCCAATCCTGTGACTGGGGTGGGCTAGGCAATTTTTGGTAATTTCAAGTGAATTTGTTTTTTGATTGAATTCTTTTCCTGTGTCAAGTCCAATACAAACACTCATTGAGAGGCTTTTCCACTCAGAATACTTTTTATATATGACCTCATTTCAAGAGGGAGAGAGACTATGTACTCTATGTTCTTTCAAATGTTTTAGCTGAATGATTGTCCCTCTTCTCCCCTTCCCTTCCCTTCCCTCCCCTCCTCTTTTCCCTGCCCTGTACTCTCCACCTCTACACACACACACACACACCCCTTTGTCTCTTGCCTTCAAATGAGGTCTTACTCAGAACCCCAGGATGTAGGGCAGATAATAGATAAATAGATCCCTCTGGCAATTTTAAGCTCTCCTTGGCAGAAAACACCTCATTGTTTGGGAAACCGCTGGAGGTTGTCTGTGAAATCCTGGGATTCTGAGCTCCAGGTTTGAAACCATCTGTGTAAACTGGTTCCTCCGCCAGTTTTCTGATATCTGGCCCCAGTCCTTCCACCTGCCTGCTCCTCTCTTCCTATAGGCTCATTTCCCCTCGGCCTTAGTTTAGAGTTCCACCCCTACCCCACCCTTCATGTACACTGCTCCACCTCAATCCAACTTCTGTGAGGATCTTCCCAGCTCAGTTCTTCAAATGGTTTTTTATTTTATTTTCTTCCGACCTCCCTGTGAGTTGATAGTCACTCCTACCCCACATCCTAAGAAGGACCCCAGGGTTTAGGGGTGGAGTCATGGAGAGGAAATGATGGGGGAGGCAAATAAAAGCCCCCCTCCGAGGGACAGGCACCATCCAGGAGAAAGAAGAAGGGCAGAAGTGCCTCAGAGCTAGAGAGTTAGCCCTTCAAGCCACAAGCCTCCTTGTAGTCTTTATTCTCTTTGACCTTTCTGTGATATTCATCCATCCACCCATTCATTCATTCACCTACTCATTCATTCAACAAGTGTTCACTGAATGTCTGCGATCTGACGTCATGAACTGTTCTGTACATTGGGGCTCCAGGAAGGAAGACATCACAGCCCAGCCCGAGAAGCTGACAGTCCAGTGAAGGAAACTAAGTCAATATTGCTGATCCCCAGGAGCCCCAGAGTCCTTGATCCCTAGTTCATTTGGCTCAAGGGTTACAGCAAAGCATCCCTCGTTTTCCTAACCTGATTTCCTCTCAGAGCTTAGTTTGTGCAATACTGTGTTCTTCAATTCCAGAGCCTGACAAGTATGAGGAAAAAAAATCCCACATACACTCATAATGCAAATTTTTATATTGCACACCTGTGGCCAGAGGAATCTTCATGTAACTCCACCTCTGTCAAGCATTCCCTTTCCAAAAGACTTCCCAGGAAGTACTAATTCCTTAGCTCCTCCTCAGAGCTCCCCAGCCCCCAGTTCTTCCTTGTCTAAGCTCCCAGCCATTAGTGCAGATGCTAACCCCAGGACAGTAAATCCATTCTGCTCTGTGATGTCACTTTGATTGTTGTTGCAGTTATCGATAAACTCATTACTTAGCTTCTCACGTATTTAGGCAGTACTTTCCTAATTACTTTAAAAAATGAGAGTAATTATAGAAAAAACAAAAGCCCTCTTTCATCTAGGTCTATCTGTTTCTTCCCCTCTCCCTGAGAGAAAGTATATGTCCCTCTGTACCATTTAAAAAACATACTTTTAGATTCTAATGCAGATTAGAATCTAATGCAGATTAGATTCTAATGCGGATTAGAATCTAATGCAGGTTCTAATGCATTCATAGAATATGTAGAGTATTATTTTCATTATGTGTGTTCTTGCATGAGTGATATTCTATGATATGCATCATTCTGCAATCTGTCTTTTTCACTGTCTGTATTTTCAAGATCTATTCGTGTTGACATACAATCCCTAGTTAGTTCCATTAAAGCACTCTATTGTATTTCAGGAAGCCAGCATGATACATTTTATTGGTCCTTCTCATGATGGATATTCAGATTGTTTCTATTTTTTTTTCCCCTTGTATTGAACAATGCTTCAGTGAACTTCCCATACATGCTGACAAACTGCTTACAAACCCTTTGGGAGGCAGAAATGGTGAACTCTAGCTTTTAAATCTTCTGTTCCCCCCTCAGCACAAGGTCCTACCTAAGGTGCTTGCTGTACTGTGCTTAGTCACTCAGTCGTGTCCAACTCTGTGACCACATGGACTGTAGCCGGCCAGGCTCCTCTCTCCATGGGGCTTCATCAGGCAAGAATACTGGAGTGAGCCACTATGCCCTCCTCCAGGGGATCTTCCCAACCCAGAAATTGAACCAGGGTCTCCTGCATTGTAGGCAGATTTTTTTTACCATCTGAGCTACCAGGGAATTCCCTACTTATGGTAGACAATCAATATATTTAAATATATTTATTCATACATACTTCATGCAACATATGAATTTGTAGGCTAACACAAAAAGTCGTGTTTTGAAGTGATGCTTTGAAATGGAAGTGCAAACCCAGAGTTGACAGCTTTTTGGGTATCAGGGTCGATACCTTGAAATTGGGTCTGCTCTCACATTTGAAACATACATGGTAAGAACCTGTCCTCTGGATGCAGAAGTGACCGCCCCCCCCCCCCCCCACCCGCCAAGAGACCTTAGGGGAAAGGAAAAAGATTAGACCCCAAGAGGGACCACCTGCCTGAGCAGGAGTATTTGCTCACTTCCCTGTCCTCTTCCTCCCGCCATGTGCCCCACCCCACCACATTTTTTTTCTTTTGAGATCTCTGGAGGTATGCTTGGAGCACTGAAGACCTTAACAAACCTTTGCATTCAAAGTGAAAGTGAAAAGTGTTAGTCACTCAGTCATGTCCAGCTCTTTGTGACCCCATGGACTGTAGCCTTCCATGCTCCTCCTAGGAGGAGGGAAATCCATGAGAATTCCCAGGCAAGAATGCTGGAGTAGGTTGCCATTCCCTTCTCCAGGGGATCTTCCCAATCCCTCATGCAAACCAGAGGCATGATCTCAGAGCAGGGAGGGTTGTGGTGTAATGGTTATGGGGTTTTTGCTTCTTTTGTGGGCTCCTGAACAATGAAGCAGGCAGAGACCAAGCTGGGCAGCCCAGGAAGCTTTTAAGGTGTTTCCCCCTTTTGTTTCTTTGGTCTTTCAATTCAGCAGGTGTTCATGGAGCGGAGGTGAATCAGAGATGAGTCTTGTGTTTATGAGGAAAGGTCAGGCAGGAGGCACAGATCTCCCGAAACAGGAGGCCCCAAGAGGCGCACACAGGGCTGCAGTGTGGAGCACCGTCACCCCAGGGGAGACGGCTCAGTGCGTGCATGCTGAGTCATGTCCAGCTCTTTGCCACACTATGGACTGTAGCTTACCAGGCTCCTCTGTCCAGGGCATTCTCCAGGCAAGAATACTAGGTGGGTTGTCATGATCTCCTCCAGGAGATCTTCCCAACCCAGGGGATTGTACTCACGTCTCCTGCATTGTAGGCAGATTCTTTACCCACTGAGCTACTTGGCAAGCCCCGAGAAGGCTCCATTCAGGAGCTAATCTTATTTTTGAGCCTTGCAGAAGAATTTCCCAAGTGGGACTGGGAGTAGAAACAGGTAGTGATGGGAGCGAGGCCCAGGTAAGGTTTTGGAGGGAGCTGCGATGGTAAAGGGATATGTTTGGCACATTAGCTAGTAGTCTAGTTGTGTTTGTTCAGAAGAATAGAAGTCTGAAAGGCAAGTGTGGGAAGGAGTGGGTTGTGGGAGTTGTGTCTTTCACCCCTGAATCCCTACCACACTGTGGGTGCTTGAAAAATACTTGTTAAATGAAGGCAGATTTAGTTCACTTTATTTTTTTACTTCCTGATTAAGCCTTAACATATACAAAGGCAAGGATCTTAAGTGTTTAACACTGTATGTTTTTTTTTTTTCTTTTTTGGCTGAGCAGCCTGTGGGATCTTAGTTCTCTGACCAGGGATTGAATCTGAAACCCCTGCATTGGGAATGTAGAGTCTTAACCACTGGACTACCAAGGAAGTCCCTTCTATGAATTTTTGTATATGCAGCGAGCACACAGATCAAAACATGGAGCATTCCAAACATCCCAGAGGTCCTCTCATGCTTCCTCCTAGACAATTCTGAATCCCCTATCCACACACACAAGTAACCACCGTTTTGGACTTTTGACACCTAGGTTAGTTTTATCTGTTCTTACACTTCATGGAAATGGACTCATACAGAGTCCATATTTTAGGGAGTTTCTTCAGCAGCACCGCAGAGAAAAGTTTAAGTGAGGAAAAGCTAGATTATTACAAGATCCCAGGTAAGATGTGAAATGAGGACTTTGAGCCAGGGCGGTGGCCTTGAGAATGGAAAGGAGGCAACAGATGCTGAAGACGATAGGAAAGGCTAGTTCCTCAGGAACTGAGGGGGTGAAGCTGGCTGTCTGTAGTGTGTGCACACCTTCCAGAGCTCCATCTTGCCCCAGGGCTGCATCTGAGCAGGATGCCTCCCAGCCGACTGGATTCAGAAAAGGCTCCGCAGAGGCCCCAGAAGAAGCAGGGTTTGGGGCTGCAGGGCCATGGCAGCCTCTTTTCTTAGGATCATGCTTCGGAAGCCACTCTTCACTTACCAGTCGCCAGAGCCCTGTTGAGAATAAGCACACCCCAACCGTCCTGTGGCTCTTGGCCAGGGGTTTCTGGCAAAATGCCACTGCTCCAGGCTCCAGATGATGGAGTCAGATGAGGATAAAATAGGATTCCAGAATGAATCAGGAGCATTGGCATCTGCCCTGTGTGTGTAGCCCAATGCTTGCTGCCAAAGTGTAGCCTGCTTCCCCTACAGGAAAGAGTTCCAGAACTTTCCTAGGGACTACAGACAAATGCTCCCCAATCTGAGGGTTTTCATCTGGATGAACTGAGGATCAAAGAGAAACTGGAGGAGTTAGGGGTAGGGCCTTGAAGGAGAAGAGGTCAGGTGCCATTTAGGGAGAAAGAGGGGGATTTGGTGAGAAATGTACAAGAAGTGGGAGGCTGATGTGAGAAGCGGCTGTCCAGCTTTTCACCCTCTTACCCACTGGGTATTAATTAGAAAGATGAATCCCAAGTCTTTGGAGGTACCATCGACTCCTCCACTCCTGTTCCCTTAGCAATGGCCACCTGGAGCCCCAGGTGTAATCGTCCACTTAATACTCCTGATATTGTCCCAACTTGGAAACAGTTCTACTAGTTTTTGTGGCCCCATGGGCTGTAGCCCACCAGGCTCCTCTGTCCATGGAATTTTTCAGGTAAGAATAATACTAGGGGCAAATTGCCTTTTCCTTCTTCAGGGGATCTTCCCATCTTAGGGATCAAACCTGCATCTCTTACACCTCCTGCAATGACAGGTGGATTCTTTACCACTGAGCCACCTGGGAAGCCCATTGTTTCTTGCTACTTGATGCCTTATTGTGGCTTTGCTAAGGGTTGAATCTTTAATTTGCTGCATAAACCAGCAGTGTTGGAACCAACCAGTGTTGGAACAGGTGTGAGAAGAGATTCCTAAACCGAATAAACAATGAAGAAACTTTCCGTGCCTCTTTCACAGACTGCCAAGGTGTGCAGGAGGTGGGGCAGTGATTGGGGTGGGAACCTGGTGGTGGAGGGAGTCTGTGAATGAGAATCCAGTGGCCCCTCCCTTTTTGGAACACACCTTCCAGCTGGGAAAAGATATGTAAACAAATGATTATCAAACAAGGTAATCTGTTTAGCATGGAGATGCAGGTGCTGTGGAAGCCCAGGTAAGGGAGGGGTTAAAGCAAAAGGCAAAGGAGAAAAGGAAAGATATACCCATCTGAATGCAGAGTTCCAAAGAATAGCTAGGGGAGATAAGAAAGCCTTCCTCAGTGATTAGTGCAAAGAAATCGAGGAAAACAATAGAATGGGAAAGACTAGAGATCTCTTCAAGAAAATTAGAGATACCAAGGGAACATTTCATGCAAAGATGGGCTCAATAAAGGACAGAAATGGTATGGACCTAACAGAAGCGGAAGATATTAAGAAGTGGCAAGAACACACAGAAGAACAATACAAAAAATATCTTCACGACTCAGATAATCACAATGGTGTGATTACTCACCTAGAGCCAGACATCCTGGAATAAGTCAAGTGGGCTTTAGGAAGCATCACTACGAACAAAGCTAATGGAAGTGATGGAATTCCAGTTGAGCTATTTCAAATCCTACAAGATGATGCTGTGCAAATGCTGCACTCAATACGTCAGTAAATGTGGAAGACTCAGCAGTGGCCACAGGACTGGAAAAGGTCAATTTTCATTCCAATCCCTAAGAAAGGCAATACCAAAGAACGCTCAAACTACCGCACAATTGCACTCATCTCACATGCTAGCAAATTAATGCTCAAAATTCTCCAAGCCAGGCTTCAACAATACATGAACTATGAACTTCCAAATGTTCAAGCTGGATTTAGAAAAGTCAGAGAAACCAGAGATCAAATTGCCAACATCTGTTGGATCATCAAAAAAGCAAGAAAGTTCCAGAAAAACATCTACTTCTGCTTTATTGACTATGCCAAAGCCTTTGACTGTGGATCACAACAAACTGTAGAAAATTCTGAAAGAGATGGGAATACCAGACCACCTGACCTGTCTCCTGAGAAATCTGTATGCAGGTCAGGAAGCAACAGTTAGAACTGGACATGAAACAACAGACTGGTTCCAAATAGGAAAAGGAGTACGTCAAGGCTGTATATTGTCACGCTGCTTATTTAACTGTTATGAAGAGTACATCATGAGAAATGCTGGGCTGGAAGAAGCACAAGCTGGAATCAAGATTGCTGGAAGAAATATCAATAAACTCAGATATGCAGATGACACCACCCTTATGGCAGAAAGTGAAGAGGAACTAAAAAGCCTCTTGATGAAAGTGAAAGAGGAAAGTGAAAAAGTTGGCTTACAGCTCAACATTCAGAAAACGAAGATCATGGCATCTGGTCCCATCACTTCATGGTAAATGGATGGAGAAGCAATGGAAACAATGACAAACTTTATTTTCTTGGGCTCCAAAATCACTGCAGATGGTGATTGCAGCATGAAATTAAAAGACGCTTGCTCCTTGGAAGAAAAGTTATGACGAACCTAGACAGCATATTAAAAAGCAGAGACATTTACTTTGCCAACGAAAGTCCATCTAGTCAAGGCTATGGTTTTTCCAGTAGTCATGTATGGATGTGAGAGTTGGACTATAAAGAAAGCTGAGTGCCAGAGAATTGATGTTTTGAACTGTGGTGTTGGAGAAGACTCTTGAGAGTCTCTTGGATAGCAAGGAGATCCAGCCAGTCCCTCCTAAAGGTAATCAGTTCTGAGTGTTCATTGGAAGGACTGATACTGAAGCTGAAACTCCAATACTTTGGCCACCTGATGCAAAGAACTGACTCACTGGAAAAGACCCTGATGCTGGGAAAGATTGAAGGCAGAAGGAGAAGGGGACGACAGAGAATGAGATGGTTAGATGGCATCACCGACTCAACGGATATAAGTTTGAGTAAACTCTAGGAGCTGGTGATGAACAGGGAGGCCTGGCATGCTGCAGTCCATGGGATCACAAAGAGTCGGACATGACTGAGTGACAACTGAACTGAACTGATCTTGCTGAAGCAGTTGCAGAAGGAGGAGCCATCAGGGCTGAGTTTTGTAGGATGAGTAGAAGTTCACTAAGAAGACCCTGGAAGCAAAAGACATGTAAACAAAACAGACAGGGGGTGTGTGAGGGATGGCAAGTCTAGAATAGAGGAGGGCAGGGGAAAGGAGGGAACAGGGACCTAGGGACATGAGACTTATAGAGACTTGGAACCTTGCTCTGGGGGGACTACCTTGAGGGCATCTGTAGGAGGTAGGACTTCCCTGGTGGTCCAGTGGCTAAGACTCCATGCTCCCAATGCAGGGGACCCAAATTCCAACCCTGGTCAGGGAACTAGATCCCACATGCTACAATTAAGAGTTCACAGGCCACAAATAAGACCCAGTGCAGCCAAATAAATTAATAAATCTATCTATCTATATTTTTTTAAAGAGGCAATACTAAAGGCAGTAGATGGGAGATTGTAGGCTCCCTGGACTAGTCCTGGGCAAAAGTGTGAAATAGTTCATGTTCCTTCCATTGCTCTCTGGACATCCTCACCCCTTTGTGTTCCCCTCTCCAGGTATCTTTATACCTTTCCTCCTCCCGCAAATCACTGTGCCTGTTTAAAACTAAGTGAGAAGTGGTGCTGAGTAAGGGCCAGATTTAAGGATAGCTAAGGGATGCCAGCCAGAGATCAGAACAGATGTCATGCTAAACTGGTTGTTTCTCACCATATTTGAGCCTCACAAATCCTCTATGATGTTAGAAACTCTTATGCGCATTTTATAGATAGAAACTGGGGCTCAGAAAGGTTAAGTAACTTGCTGCAGTGTACACAGCCAAGCAGAAGTAGCTGTGATTCAGACTCAACTTGCTGTGATTCAGACTTAACTTGCTGTGATTCAGACTCAACTTACTCTGATTCCTGAATCCACAGTCTTAACCCCACACCGAGCCTACAGCTATGCCTGAGGATCACATACCTGAGTAACACAGTCGTCAATACCTGGAGCAGTTCCTCAGTCCATGAGGCTGCAGGGAAGCGGAAGGAGGGCAGTCTTGGGCAGGAGACTGACAGTGTCTGGCACAGGCTGGCCTAGGGCCCCTCCTCTAGGATGCTCAGAAGAGGTAGCCCAGACGTGAGTATTCAGGGGCCCACAAAAAGTTCTGATTTCTTTTAATATCAGAAGGGAAAAAAAATGTACTTTCAGGCCAAAAAAAAAAATGTTTATAATCTATAACACTCACATACACACATATATATATGCACCCTTATACCAAAGCAACAGTGAAGTGTTACTTTTTATTTTTGTGTGGAGGAAGGTTCCCTCTGAGAAAAGCAGCTAGGGCTTGCGAAAGTCACAGTGGGGCCCTGGCCTGGCAGTCCCCACCTCTCCCCCTGCCTCGTGCTGCGTGTGTTCGCTTAGCCCTGGCGTTCTGTCTGCCTCTTGTGCGTCCTCCTTCCCCCGTGCTCCCGTTCCCGCTCAGGCCAGGCCAGTGCCACCACGGTGGCCTCCTGTCTGGTGGTCCTGCCGCCAGTTTTCTCTCTCTTTTCCCAACTTTTCCCAACTTGCAGTGTTCGTTGATCCGTTTTTATTCATTTTATATTTTTATTTATTCCTGCGGTTTTATGTGTGTAATGTGTTTAGCCAGAGGACTTGGAGTCACCCGTGTCCCTTGGGGGTAAAGCAAACCCACTTTTTAAAAACTAAAATATTAAAATGGATAAGGCATACATAGCATGACGTTTACCATTTTTAAGTGTACAATTCAGTGGCATTAAGTACATTCACGGTGTTGTGGAATCCTCACATCTATCTATTCCCAAAAAGATTCATCATTGGAAAGAGAAACTCTGGCTACGAAGCAATAGTTCCCCTTTACCCACTCCTCCCAGCTGGTGGTAACTTCCTTCCCCACCCCAACCCCTGCCAGCTTTATTTGAAATATAATTGACATGTAACACTGTATAAATTTAAAGTATACAATGTAATGATTTATGTATATATTGTGAAAGGTTTACCAGAGTAATTTTAGTTAACAAACTTATCACCTCACATAGTTATGTTTTATTTTTTTTGTGGTGAGAACTTTTAAGATTATTCTCTCAGCAAATAGTGAGTGTCAAATATACTATGCAGTATTGTTAACTGTATTCACCACTGTACATTGTATCCCCAGGACTTATTTGTCTTATAACTGAAAATTTGTACCTTTTGACCACCTTCATTAATCACCCCCCCTTCCTCTTTCCCCTCAACCCACCCACCAACCCTGGCAACTGCCAATCTGCTATTTCTATGGGTTCAGTTTTTTTTAGATTATACATATAGTTGAGATCATACAGATCATATAGCTTGTCTTTTTCTTAATCTTACATTCTACTTTCTGTCTCTATGAATTTGATTATTCTAGGTACCTCATATAAATAAAACCATGCAATATTTGTCTTTTTGTATCTGACATTTCACTTAGCATAATGTTATGAAGGCTCATCCAGATTGTAGCATTAGTCAGAATTTTATTTCCTTTTAAGGAAAAAATTTTCTATTGTATGTATATACCACATTTTGTTTATTCATTCATTTATTTATAGACATTTGCGTTATTTCCTCATTTTGGCTATTCTGACTAATGCTACTGTGACATTGGTGTACGTATCTGTTTGAGTCCCCATTTCTAACTTTTGGATCTATACTTAGAAGTGGAATTGCTGGTTCATATAGTAATTTTATGTTTGATTTTTGAGAAACCACTGAACAACAAACCCACATTCTCCATGTGAGATGGACAAAGCTGCCATCAAGTCCACTCTTCAAAGCCTGGCCCTGTAGATTAAACAGCTATACACATGTCAAAACTCATCGAAGTGTGCACTTTAAAATGATGAATTTCACTCTAAGGAGAAGGGGGCAGCAGAGGATGAGATGGTTAGATAGCGTCACCAAATCAATGGACATGAATTTGAACAAACTCTGGGAGATAGTGAAGGACAGGGGAGGCTGGTGTGCTACAGTTCATGGGGCTGCAAAGAGTAGGACATAACTCAGTGACTGAACAGCAACAGAATTAGACTAGACTTTAAAAGCATAACCTTCTTGTCTAAGAGGGCAGATGTCTGAGTGGAAGCTTTAGAAGGCTACAGCAAAGAAGAAAGAACATTAAAAGCCAGGTAAAGGCAAGCCAGAGAATGAGAGAACATATTTACAATTCCCATATAGGATAGGGGATTAATATCCAGATTATATAAACAACTATTACACCTCAACAACATTAAAACAGATAGCCCAATTAAAAAACAAACAAAAGACTCAAGTAGACTTTTCTCCAAAAAGTTATACAATAAATACACAGAAGGATGCTCAATATCACGAATAATTAGGAAAATACAAATCAAGTCAATACTATATTGCTTCACAGTTTTTAGGATGCTCTTATTCAAAAAGTCCCACAAAATAACAAGTGTTGGTAAGGCTGTAGAGACAGTGGAACTCTATAGATTGCTCATGAGAATGTAAAGTGGTACAAGTTCTACAGAAAACAGTGTGGATACTCCTAAAAAAATTAAACTAGAATTACCGTATGACCCAGCAATTCTGCTTCTGGGTATAAACAGGAGAGCATTGAAAGCAGGATCTTGAAGAGATATATAGACACCGATGTTCATAGCAATGTTATTCATAATAGCCAAGAAATGGAAGAAACCTAAGTGTAAATGGATAAATGAAGTATCATTCAGCATTACAAAAGAAGGAAATTCTGACACAATCCACAACAGAAATAAACCCTGAAAACATAATACTAAATAAATCACAAAAGGACAACTACTATGTCATTCCAGTTACATACAGTACCTAGAGTAGTGAAAATCAGAGAGACAGAAAGGAGATTGTTGATTGCCAGGAGCTGGGGAGAGGGTGGAGAAGAGAGTTAGTGTTTAATGAGTACAGAGTTTCAGTTGGGGAAGGTGAGAAAGTTCTGAAGGTGGCTGGTGGTGGTTTTACAACAGTGTGAATATTACTTAATATCACTGAACTGAATGCACACTTAAAAATAGTTAACATGGTAAATTTCATGCTATGCCTATTTTAACACACACACGCACACACAAACATAGCCTGGCAACAATACTCCTTCACTCCCATTTGCCTGAGATGTTTTTAAGCCTGCAATTCAATTCAAACTCTTCAAAATTTGGCTTCCACCCTTCTTCTCAGGACTGTATTAACTCCTAATACCCTCTCCCACCAGAAACTCTGGCCACATTGTTTCGTTGTGTTCCAATATTTCCCTGCTCTGTCTTCCTTCACTTTTTGGCATTTCCTAAAGTTGCTCCCTTTCCCTGGAATGGCCTTCCTTTCTCCCTGTCTCTACCCTTAAAATCCCATCTGTTCTTCAAGAGTCTGTGTTACCTTCCTCAAGGCTCTGACTTCAGTTCCTCTTTTCCAGTACTCTTTACTATCTACTTTGTAGGAATTATTTCACATTTTTGTCTTTTTCAGAAAAATTTTAAACCCACTGAGTGATCTATGTATCTGTATCTATTTAAAACCAGCCACAGAGTTTAGCCTGTAGTACATAACAAGTAAATGTTTATCAAATGAATGAAGCATTCTTCACAACAGAGGTCCTCAGTGGGAAAACTGAGAAACTTTTGGTTTATTTTGCTCTTCCCAAAAATCTCAGAAGAAATTACAAGCACATCAATAGAAGAACAGATAAAGAAGATGTGGTGCATGCACACACACACACACACACACACACACGGACATTACTCAACCATAGAAAAGAACAAAACAGTGCCATTTGCAGCAACATGGACGGACCTAGAAATAATCACACTAAGTGAAATAAGTCAGGCAGAGAAAGACAAATATTTTATAATATCACTTACATGTGGAATCTAAAAAAATCAAATCAATTTATTCACCAGAAACAGACTCACTGACAGAAAACAAACTTATGACTACCCAGTGGGAAAGAGGAGGGGAAAGGATAAATTAGGAGTGTGGGGTTGACATATACACATCATTATATATAAAATAACAAGCATTTACTGTATAGTACATGGAACTATATTCAGTGTCTTGTAGTGACCTATAATGGAAAAGAATCTGGAACTGTGCATCTGAACCTAACACCGAATTGTAAGTCAACTATAGTTTAATGAATAAAAAAATGAATGCATTAGATGAAATTTTGAAAATTTATTCTGTCATTATTTTACATATGCTGGCCACCATGGTTAGCAAAATGACATTCAGAATAAGCAGAATTTGGCTGAAGATGTGGGATTTTGTTTTGGTTTCTTTCTTGAACTAAGATGAAGTGTCATGTGATGAAATACATAATGAGCAGTTCCTCTGAGAACTGCATTTTGTTTATTCACAACTGCTTTAGATGTATTAGGTAAACAGCCCTGAAAGCCAGTGCAGCATGTGAGCAGATGGGAGAGCAGTTAGTCACTTGCTTACTGCCTGGTTTTGAAAGAGATGCCCTTGCTCACGTAAATGATTAGTTTAATAAATTCAACTACAGGCAGTAAAGATGTAATTTGGCAGGGTGGGGGGAGGCCTAGGGGGAATATTATGTAATATACAAACTGCATATTCAAAGAATGAGGTAGAATAGAACTTAAATCATCTCCTGCAAACCAGGAAGACCTCCGTAGGAAGAGTGTTCTCTAGAAAGAAAATTAAAAAAAAAAAAAAGTGAATCAGGAAGTAGCGGTTAATGCTACTTAGTTAACCACCAGAAAGCGGTGACTTAGTGGGAGCAGAGGAGGCAGACCCGATTGGCAACAACGTCTAGGAGTTGGGGTCCAGGTTACCACTCTGATATGACTTAATCTGGGATCCTTTATTAAGTCAGCCTTTCAGGAAGTGTTTTTCAGGATGCACATGAGTGGAGACAGTACTAGGGAAAAAAGCATTTGTGGCTCAGCTGGTAAAGAATCTGCCAATGCGGGAGACCTGGGTTCAATCCCTCGGTTGGGAAGATCCCCTGGAGAAGGGAAAGGCTACCCAGTCCAGTATTCTGGCCTGGAGAATTCCATGGACTATATAGTCCATGGGATCGCAAAGAGTCAGACATGACTGAGCGACTTTCACTCAGACTTAGTGGGAGCCAAAATAAGATATCTTTTTGGTCATGCTGTATGGCTTGCAGGATATTAGTTCCCCGACCGAAGATTGAACCCAGGCTCGTGGCAGTGAAACCCTGAGTCCTAATCACTGGACCACCAGGAAATTCCCCCCAAATAATATCTTTGATAAAATTATTGAAGCAAAACACAACACAAATGCAGAAAAATGCACAAATCACAAATGTTACAAGGTGAACACACATGTATGACCAGCACACATCTGAAGAAAGACAACAGTACCAGGGCTCCTGAGGTCTACTGGTGTGACCCTAACCTCTCTTTCCTCACTTCTGACGGAATATGTTCATTTGCCTTTTCTGAACTTTATATCAATGATATCATGCAGTATTCGCTTCCCAGATGGTGCTAGTGGTAAAGAACCTGCCTGCCAATGCAAGAGATATAAGAGACATGAATTCGATCCTTGGGTTGGGAAGAGCCCCTGGAGGAGGGCATGGCAACCCACTCCAGTATTCTTGCCTAGAGAATCCCATGGACAGAGTTCATGGGGTCACAAGGAGTTGGGCACGACTAAAGTGACTTAGCATGTGTGCACATCATGCAGTATGTAAAAGAAAATATGTTAAAAATTAAAATTATCAGATTTAATATTAATTAGAAGAAGATTCAATTTGAATTAGAAGATTTAATATGAATTAGAAGCTGATCCATCACTTTGTTTTGATGGAGGGGAGGGAGAAGAAGCACAAGCATGACTACTTATATGCCCTTAAGTGTGCCGGTGATACTCTTGTTGGGGTCTGTAAGTGCTGGTGATTATGCCACACAAGCCACCAAACATATTGATTTTTCAGTTTGGCGAGTGAATCATTCATGTCATCCTTTCAGTCTGAACATGCAGCCTGCAGAAGCCCATTTGGTCTCAGCATGTGGATGGTAAAACCTGGCAGACTCCTGGGCTGCAAGAAGCTGATTAGGCAGGGTGCGAAGGGGCGGGAATAAGTCGGGAGACTGAGATTGACATACACACATATCCATGCCACTATATGTAAAATAGATAACTAATAAGGACCTATTTATACAATTTATAGCACATGGAACTCTACTCAGTACTCTGTAATGACCTATATGGGAAAAGAATCCAAAAGAAGAGTAGATCTGTGTATATATAACTGATCCATTCAACCATATATCTGAAACTAAGACAACATTGTAAATCAACTATACTCCAATAAAAAAATTTTTTTAAAGGAAGTTAATTCAGTTTGATGGGCTCAATCAGAGCATGCTTTCAAATGCATAAAGTCCATGTGGTTTTAGAACTAAAAGGCCCCACAAAGGATGTGGGGCCAATAGCTGAGTAAAACAGGAATCTGTTAGCAAAAGTGGGAAAGGATGGCTACTGGGGAGAAACCCACAGTGTTGCCATGATATCATTGTCATGGTTGCCATTATATCATCACAGTGACAGCAGACAGCTCAGCTCTTGCGGGGCTGAAGTGTAGAAACCCACAGAAGGACGTAGTCTGTTTATTTCCATGGGTGGGAGAGAACGCTGCCCTCCACCCCACCAATTCCTGACTGTGTGAGATTCTTAGGGCTGCTATAAAGAAGTGCCACAAACTGGGCAGCTCCAAACAACAGAAGCTTGTTGTCTCACAGCTTTCTGGAGGCTAGAAGTCCAAAATCAAGGTGTCATCAGATCCATGCACCCTCTGAAACCTGTCAGGGAGAATCCTTCCTCCCCTCCCAGCTTCTGGGGCTGGCTGTCAGTCCTTGTTTTCTAGATCCTTGGCTTGCTCTTCAGCACTGCAGTGCCTCACACGTTCAGTATCTCTTCTCCTCTTCTTCTAAGGACAACAGTCATATTGAACTAGGGGACCACCTTCCTCCAGTATGACTTTGTCTTAACTTGACTCACTGCATCTGCAATGATCCTATGTCCAATAAGGTCACATTCCGAGGTACTGGGGGTTAGAACTTCAACAGGGGGTCATGTGAGGCATTTCTTCCTCACAGGCTTTGGAGGCTGCAGAACTAGAACTGGAAACTGGCCTTGGATAATTATTTGCTATTAATCTCTAGGCTACAAAATAACCACTCAAAAGTTTACAAGAGACATAATTAGGAGCAACAGGGAAGCAATGTGGTAAAACTTAAAACTCTAGAGCTGGGTGTGAATTCAGTTTTGCCATTTACTAGTAATGTAACTAGTTTCCCTTCTATAAGATAAGAAGAGCAGAAAGGCCAGGAAGCATGATTAGCCTGCTAATAAGGTGACCAACCAAAGCAAGCCCAGTGGAACATTTCCTTTTAAAGATAATACAAGTGTGTTGCAGAAAACAGAAGAGAGAGGATATTATCCCATGATTTGCCAGCATATTAGGTATCTTGCACATAGTCAATGATAAATATTTGCAGGATGAATAACAGTTTAGACAGTTCCATTGTGAGTCAGCTTTCTGTTCGATATTTTACATATTAATAAATTATCTTACTTAATTCTCAGGACAGCATGGTGAGATAGCTATTATATTTTACAGAGGAGAAAAATTTAGTCTTAAAGAACTTAAGCAACTCACGCAAGGTCACAAAGCTAATAAGCAGCAAAGCTGAGCTGCAAACAGAGCCAATCTGATGCCGGAGTTGGTGCACTTAACCATTAGACACGCTGCCCTGCCAGGAACAAGGCCATTTTCTCACAGTCTCTTCTTTGGCCCATATACTTTTACATATTTATCATCATTATGTGTAAATTTTTCTATCCTATTATACCCAAAATATTCTGCCATGTCATAAAATGTTTTCATAAACCTGATTTTTTAATGGGTGTGTGATCATCCACTAAATGGATATAGATCACCAGTTTTACTATCTTTGTTGTTGGTATTTTTGTCTTTCCTCAGTTTTCACTAGTATATATACCAACAAGTATTTTCACACATATAATCTTTTCCATATATAGAGTTATTCCCACAGAGTAGATTTCTAGAAACAGAATTGCCACCAGATCAAAGGCCTTATTGCAATTGTGAACCCTTGATTCATATTTTGCCAAATATCAAGTTGGAAATGCTTTTCAGTTCCCATACTCTCTATGCATCATAGAGCCCCATGCAGACTACGAGATTATCAATTTCAGCCCATCCTCTTTGCATTAAGCATTATTTTTTTAATCCCTCCTATTTAAAGTGTTTAAAATGATATACTAGGTGTAATTTTAATCTGCATTCATTTGATTACTAGTAGGGTTGCGTATTTTCCCATATCCTTGTTGACAAGTTGTTTCCTCTCTTGCGAATTGTTGTGCACTCCAACGGCACCCCACTCCAGTACTCTTGCCTGGAAAATCCCATGGATGGAGGGGCCTGGTGGACTGCAGTCCATGAGGTCACTGAGGGTCGGACACAACTGAGCGACTTCACTTTCACTTTTCCCTTTCATGCATTGGAGAAGGAAATGGCAACCCACTCCAGTGTTCTTGCCTGGAGAATCCCAGGGACGGGGGAGCCTGGCGGGCTGCGGTCTATGGGGTCCCAGAGAGTTGGACATTATTGAAGTGACTTAGCATCAGGAGCCACATATTTATCTTCTGGAGAGTTTTTAAGAGCCATTTCCAAGGCAGACCCTCCAGATTTGGGGAAGACTTTGGGGTGGGTGGTTAAAGCAGAGAGGAAAACCAGAATTTGAGAAAATCTCCACTGACTGCTAAAATGGCCAAATACCTTTTAAATATTAGACATCAACCTAACCACAATAACTTGGAAGATGAAAAAATAACCACTCTTCCTTAGATACAAATTGTGCTGCACCCATTAAATAACTGGTACACTGAAAAATTCAAACTCGGAGTATTAACTTTCTTCTAAAGAAAGACAACATTGTGTGCAGGATTACTACTGAAAGGCCTAAAAGTATAGAATTGATACACTTAACTATGTCACAGTTTTAGAGAACAAAGACTAATCAGTTTTTCCCAGAAGTAATCTGCCTACCACAGATGTGCTGATTTAGGTGATACCTGAATGAATGCTGTTTAATCGTTGTCTACTTATTTTAAAATGTATTAGGAAATATATAACCCACTCATCAATCTGTGTGATTTCACAGATATGATGGCAAAGAAAGGCACAGAGGTTTAAAAAAAAAAAAAAGCATGAAGAAATTGAAAGAAGTAAATAATTGTACAGATGATGGTACTTGGTTAGAACAAAAAGCACGAGGTTGGCGTGCTAGTAATTAAAGTTGTGGAAACACAGCTTTCTATCACCACCATCGGAACAAATTCAGAGTGTCCATTAAGTACCAGATGTTGTGCTTAGGACCAAGGATACAAAGATAAAGGAATGTGCTTCATCTTCTAAGAATCCACAGTCAAGGCAAAAGAAGACGTGTAAACAGGTAAATGTGGGAAGTCTTTACTGGTGGGAAGACAGGGTATGCACAGAACAAGCAGAAAATGATAGACTTTGATGATGAGTTAGAATGAGACCATGGAGAAGGAAGTGGCAACCCACTCCAGTATTCTTGCCTGGAGTATCCCATGGACAAAGCAGCCTGGTGGGCTGCAGTCCATGGGGTCGCAAAGAGCTGGACATGACTTAGTGACCAAACACACACACGCAGAATGAGACCAAGAGCAGAGGCTACGTGTTGGCATATTTCAGATATCTTTCTGCTTGTTTCCTTTCACAATGTTCTTGCCCAGCAAGATGAAACTACATTCTTCCTTCCTTCTTTCTCTCCTTCCATTTTTTTTTCTTATCCTCATCCTCTCAGACTGCCCCTCCAGTTCCAGATTTGTTTCACATGCCACCAGATTGCCTGCCCAATAAGCGAGGCACCCAGGATATCCAGGTGTGTGCCACAGGGCATTTGAGAAATAAAGTGTGCTCATGCACCTGGTACAACAGCCTCAACTGGTCAGTCAAGTCTCTGTTCTTCTCACCCTGATGATTTCCTTTTTAAAATTCATCTTGAAGGAATTGTGTAACATTTGTTTTCCACTCAGCTTTGAATAACAACTGGCTACCTTAAGGACTGTGAGCCCTGTCGGCTGTGGGAATGGGGGAAGGGGAAACATTTCTGGGTGATGGTTCACCAGTTGTAATTGATAACACAACCTTGGAAGGATTATAGTGACCTTTAGAGAACCAGTGTGATGGGTTACTAGCAGCATCCCTGAAAAGGTGTGGGCACCTGCAATGAGCAAGCTGTCATGTGTTCTGAGAATGAAATAGTGGCACAAAGTCTCTGCCCTCAAGGACCAGAAAAAGAGGCTGGCTGGAGAATAATGATATATATACACACACACACACACACAAATTTATATCATAGCACTAATCAAGGGATCATGTGATAAATACATAGGATGTACACAGAAGAAAGATCACTTCTGATATAGGAAATCTTGGGGAGAATAGAGATCTGAGTTTTTCCAATCTCTGTTCTGACTGACTGAATGAATCAACAAATGGGCCTTGGGGAATCTTTGGGTGGGATTTCAATAGACTCAGACAGAAAATGAGGGCATATGATTAGAAGAGGGCAGATGGGGTGGGGGGACAGGGAATAAACCAAGATGTACAGAATGGAAAGCACATGACTTATTTGGGAGACAAGAAGTGCTTAGGTACATGAGTAGACCAGGCTATGGTGGAAGTTAAGGGACTTGTGGCTGGAAACCCTGGAAGGTAGATTACAGGACCCATTTCAAGGGTGATGGGGAGCCACTGACATTTTGTACAAATAGTGAGAGCGACATTACATCTGTTTTTTGGGAATATTATTGTGGCAGCTGTTCTGAGCAGGGTTGGGAGAGGAAGAAACTAGAGATAGGAACCAGTTCGGCAGCTATTGCTATAGCCAGCTGAGAGCTAATGAGGGCCAGATGAGGGTTGTGATGATGAGACTGAGAGAGAGGCAAAGGATGCAAGAAGCATTTTGGAAAGAAAATTGCCACATTCTGGGAACTGATTGATCTATAGGGTCGAAGAGAGAATTGAAGATAGTCTTAGTGCAGAGGCTAGAGGAGAGCAGAGATGCCACTAACTGAAGTGGAATTTCTGGTTTCTGGGGGATGTTTGGGAGTCGCCTTTGTCTAGGCGTTGTTGTTCAGTCGCTAAGTCATGTCTGACTTTTTTTGTGACGCCATGGACTGTAGTACACCAGGTTTCCCTGTCCTTCACTATTTCCCAGAGCTTGCTCAAACTCACGTCCCTTGAGTTGGTGATGCCATCCAACCATCTCATCCTCTGTTGCTCCTTTCTCCTCCTGCCCTCAATCTTTCCCAGCATCAGGGTCCTTTCCAATGAGTCAGCTATTTGCATCAGGTGGCCAAAGTACTGGAGTTTTAGCTTCAGC
Source organism: Bos indicus x Bos taurus (assembly GCF_003369695.1). Lineage (NCBI taxonomy): Eukaryota > Metazoa > Chordata > Mammalia > Artiodactyla > Bovidae > Bos > Bos indicus x Bos taurus. Next base: position 18,929,760 of record NC_040103.1, on the reverse strand, counting down.
CTCAGTCCTTCCAATAATATTCAGGACTGATTTCCTTTAGGATGGACTGGTTGGATCTCCTTGTTGTCCAAGGGACTCTCAAGAGTCTTCTCAAGCACTGCAGTTTGAAAGCATCAGTTCTTCAGCACTCAGCCTTCTTTATGGTCCACCTCTCACATCTATCTGTACATGACTACTGGAAAAACCATAGCTTTGACTATTTGGACCTTTGTTGACAAAGTAAATGTCTCTGCTTTTTAATATGCTGCCTAAGTTGTCATAGCTTTCCTTCCAAAGAGCAAGCATCTTTTAATTTTGTGGCTGCAGTCACCGTCCGCAGTGATTTTGGAGTCAAAGAAAAGAAAATCTGTCACTGTTTTTCTACTTTTTGCCTGTTTATTTGCCATGAAATGATGGGACCAGATACCATGATCTTAGTTTTTTGAATGCTGACAACTTTTCACTCTTCTCTTTCACCCTCATCAAGAGGCTCTTTAGTTCCTCTTCGCTTCTGCCATTAGAGTGGTATCATCTGCATATCTGAGGTTATTGGTATTTCTCCCAGCAATCTTGATTTCAGTTTGTGCTTCATCCAGCTCAGCATTTCACATGATGTACTCTGCATATAAGTTAAATAAGCAGGATGACAATATACAGTCTTGACGTACTCTTTTCCCAATTTTGAACCAGTCCATTGTTCCATGTCTGATTCTAACTGTATGTTTCCTGACCTGCATACAGGTTTCTCAGGAGGCACACAAGGTGTTCTGGTGTTCCCGTCTCTTTAAGAATTTTCCACAGTTTTTTGTGATCCACACAGTCATCTATGCATGAGTTTAAGCAAAACAGGTCCTGTTATTGGTGGAACCATTCATCTCTGGCTGTGCCTGGAGGAACAAGGGTGCTAACCGTTAACAGAAGACATGATTGTAATTTTCTGGTGATGAGAGGACACTTGTGGAAGGGACTTTCCTGGTAGTCCAGTGGCTAAAACTCCAAGCTTCCAGTGCAAGGGACCTGGGTTCGATTCTTGGTCAGGGAACTAGATCCCACATACTACAACTAAAGATCCCGTACACTGCAACTCTCAGGGCAACCAAATAAATAAGTATTAAAAGTGGAGCCCTCTAATTACAGATTCTACTCCTGGAGGTGTTTATCAAGGCCACGGTCAAAACTGACCAGTCCTATTGCCCCTTGTCTCAGGGCCTTGATCTCTATTAGGCGGCAGTTAGCTTGCAATTCATTCATGCATTCAAGGAACAGTCACTGAATGTCTTCCATGGCCAGGCCCTGTTGTAGACATTTTACTGTTAAGATTGTAACAACAAACAAAACAGACAACATCCTTGCTCTCATGGACCAGCGTTTTAGTAGGGGAAGCAACCATGAATAAAATAAATAAGCAAAAGGTTTGTTAGACAATGGTAAGTCCTATGGAGAGAGATAAAGCAAGAAGGGAGGCTGGAAATTGGGTGGGGAAACTGCTGTCTCAAATAGGGTGGTTAGGACAGTCTCTCTGACAAAGTGACATTTTAGTAGAAGAGGAGAGGTGAGCCATGTGTATATCCAGGAAAGAATATTCTAGTGCAGGTGTGGGGAGGAGAGACAGCAAACGCAAAACCCCTGAGTTAGATACAAGGCTGAAGTGTTGGAACAGTGGCAAGGAGGCTAGGGGGATGGAGCAGAATGAGGGGGATGGAGCAGAATGAGGGAGATGTGGGAAGTAATGAATAGCCGAGGTTGAAAGGACAGCCCATGCTCGGTCACGGGCTGGAATCTTCTGGAGATGACGCCTTAATCATGTAGGGTGACCCTAAATATGGGAATTTTAGTCATTGGGAAGGAGATATACTTGGCTGTCTTTTACTTATGGGTGGGGCTTGCTTTGCAAAGAACTAAGTCAGTGTCTGGGCACAGGAAGGAAGAAAGGTTTTTGGTCAGAAAACACCAAAGCTTTTGTTCCGTTTGGTAAAGGCAACACCAGTGGTGGAGTTCCCTCTGCCCTCCTTTCTTGTACTGTTGTGGCTAGCAGGGGGCCTGGCTCTTCTTAGCCGTTTTGGAAAAGTTTATATATATATCAGTATTACTAAAAATGGGTAGATTCTTAAAAACAAAAAAAAACAAAAAAAAAACATAAATTTTTCCTCAAAGGGATCCATTCTCTCTGTTTAACTTTTTACATTAGAAGTTGTGTTTATAGTTGAAATTTTTTTAAATGTATGAAACTGCAAGGTGGGCTGGGAAGAAGAAAACCATGCAAAGTCCTTCAAATGCTGCAACTGAATTCCATCTCCATGGCAGCAGGCAGCCTCTGACGATGTGCAACTGTCACAAGTGCCGAAGAACAGCTTTGGAGATATAATTCTTTGCTCATCTTAAAAGCTGCATTTACTTTTAGTGAAGAGGTTTATTATATCTCCCCCACTGCTATTGACCATCACATTGGAGAGGGGAGTTGTTTTCCTTTATTTCCCTGAATCGAGCAACTCATTGGTTTCATTTTGGCTGGGAGCCAAAACCCTTGCAAGGGCAAAGACAAACAGGAAGGGGGAGGGGTGGAATGGGACAGAAGGTCTGGCCCGTGGTGGAGTCACATGAACTTGTACATCAAAAGAGCAGTCCTAGCTTTAAAAGACTGTGGCACTATTCATGAACCCGGTAACTGCCCAAGAAGGAACACAACTGCTTGTTGTCACCAAAGATAAAAAGCTGCAGCTGGTTCCCCCACCCCCACCCCAAATCAACTTAGACCCCCACTGTAAGGAAGGTGGAGACTTTGACTCCAGTCGGTCTCATTAACTGGTAATAAATGGCAGACACACAAAACAAGACAGACAAAAGGAAGTTGACAGAGAGGGACCCTTTGGAGAATGCTCTTGGACCTGTCATTCTCTTAATTTTACACCATTTGCTTGGCAATGAGATGCCCTTTCCCTCTGCTGCTGCTAAGTCGCTTCAGTCGTGTCTGACTCTGTGCGACCCCATAGACGGCAGCCCACCAGGCTCCCCCGTCCCTGGGATTCTCCAGGCAAGACCACTGGAGTGGGTTGCCATTTCCTTCTCCAATGCGTGTAAGTGAAGTCGCTTGGTCGTGTCCGACTCTTAGCGATCTCATGGACTGCAGCCTACCAGGTTCCTCCGTCCATGGGATTTTTCCAGGCAAGAGTACTGGAGTGGGGTGCCATTGCCTTCTCCACCCTTTCCCTCTACCTTAATGGAAATGAATTTAATCAGATAACACTAGTCCTCGAAAAGACTCTAGAGTCTCTACTCTAGCAATTCCCCAAGTGTGTCTATCCCCTGGAATCCTAATCCATATATGTCAATAGGTATCGTGTGGGGACACAATAGTCAGACATGACTGAGCAACTAAGCACAACACAGCACATCACGTGGGGAATAAAGAGACTTGGCAGCTTGGCTCTGTGCTGTTATGTTCACTCTTTGTGACCCCATGAACTACAGTCCAACAGGCTCCTCCGTCCATGGAGAGGGTCTTTAATCAAAATATCATATCATGTATAATATCATATGTGAGACGAATCACCAGTCCAGGTTCGATGCATGATACAGGATGCTTGGGGCTGGTGCACTGGGATGACCCAGAGGGATGGTATGGGGAGGGAGGTGGGAGGACAGTTCAGGATGGGGAACACCTGTATACCCATGGGGGATTCATGTTGATGTATGGCAAAACGAATACAATATTGTAAAGTAATTAATCTCCAATTAAAATAAATAAGTTTATATTTTAAAAAAATGTTGAAAAATACTACATTTAAACAATATTGAGCAAGTTTTATTTACCGCAAGACTCCCCAGACCTTGTAACATTCCTTTAGAGCAAATAGGAGACATTATACCCATTTCCCAAGCTTGAATCACCCAATTCTTCTTGATTAACTCATGAATTATAAGATTAACCCACTGTCAGAAGCAGAACCAGAAGCCAATGACTTGGCCTCTCCAGCTCTTTTTATTTGCCTAGAAAAATACAGAGCATCAAAAAAAAAAAAAAAAAAACACTGAAAACAGGTATTCGTGAACCATTGTGTATTGTGTACTCAGTCACTCAGTCATGTCTGACTCTGTGACTTCATGGACTGTAACCCACCAGGCTCCTCTGTCCATGGAATTTTCCAGGCAAGAATACTGGAAAGAGTTGCCATTTCTTACTCCAGGGGATCTTCCCAATTCAGGGATCAAACCCACAACTTTTGCATTTCCTGTAATAGCAGGCAGATTGTTTACCACTGCACCACCTAAGAAGCCCATTCGTAAACTACTGTGGCAAACAAAAAAGTAAATGTCAGATCCCAAATGTTGGGAAGTCAACCTTGAATCAGTCTTTAAGTGAAAGATGCCAAAGGCCAAGTGTGAGGCAGAGACCAGAAGCCAAGGAAGGTTATAGAAGTCAAGGGCTGCTTATCCACAAATCCTTACCAAATGTGTATAATAGGTCAGGCATCATTCAGGTGTTAGGGATACACAGGTGGACAAAGGCATGTCTATTAACAACTGCTCCTGAGGCATGCTTCACTTGGTGCCCTACCTTAAAGGTGCTTCTGATGTACCTCCTGTTCCCCTAGGTAGCCCTTCCCTTCACCCTGGATAATAAGGTCTAGGTTCTGCAGGATACAGGTGGGCACCTACTTGCAACAGGCAGAGAGAGGAACAAGGCAAAGCTGAGGGTGGTCCCTGGAGCAAAGTGGGAGAGGCATCATGCTTTGGATGGGGAGCTGGCAAGGCTGACTGGCTGTGGGTAGCTGAGGCTGGCAGTCAGAGGTTCCTCTGGCTCGGCTGTCTGGTATCAGAGGTGCAGAGGTGCACTTAAAGGAGCAGGTGTATACCTAACTGCAAAGACTTAAGGATGTGTTACACTATGGTGCTCAAGGCTGAGGCCAGAGTAGCTTCTGTCTTCACATTCTGGAGTCTCTTTTCCCAAAATGACTCAGGTTCTTTCTCATGGCCTGTATCTGTAGTGTCTTCCTGCTAAGTCGCTTCAGTCATGTCCATCTCTGTGCAACCCCATAGACAGCAGCCCACCAGGCTCCCCCGTCCCTGGGATTCTCCAGGCAAGAACACTGGAGTGGGTTGCCATTTTCTTCTCCAATGCATGAAAGTGAAAAGTGAAAGTGAAGTCGCTCAGTCATGTCCGACTCTTAGTGACCCCATGGATTGCAGCCTACCAGGCTCCTCCGTCCATGGGATTTTCCAGGCAAGAGTACTGGAGTGGGGTGCCATTGCCTTCTCCTATTCCAAACCAAAACTAGGAATCCAGGGCTTTTTTCCTCTGGAATTTATTTATATGAAAAGTGTTACAATGTATAGACATTATATTGTTTTTAACTATTTATATTTATCAATCTTTGTTCTTTTTTGAAAGAATAAAATTAGATAAATACAAAATTTGGTAAAAAGTGTCTATGACAAAACTCATAGAACTATACAACACAAGAAATAAACCCTAAAACATAAATTTTAGTGAATAATAATCCATCACTATTGACTAATCATTTATAACAAATGTACCGCCCTAGTGCAAGGTGTTAATAAGAGGGGAAACTATGAATTGGGGGAAGGGGCCTATACTGGGGCTCTGTGTACTATCCAATTTTCTATAAATCTAAAGCCACTCTAAAAAAGTAAAAGCTATCATTTAAAAAAGAAAAAAAAAAAGAAACCAAGCTTGACTGCTGTGTTAAAAGAAAAAACAGAGAACATTTTTTCAATAAATCATAATTTGTTTGGAAAGTTAAAACTTATACTTTATAATTTAATACAATAATTGCTTTCTCAGTTTAATCATATAACTAATAATAATGCTAATAGCAATTATTTTCTTTGCATTTTTGAAGAACTCAGCTTGTTCACTAATTGTCTATTTTGCTTAATTTTCTCAAATATCTCTAAGTCTCTGAGTTCTAATTAGAATTACTAAGAGAGAATCTGCATCAACATCATTGATGAGGTTTCATGATCTCCAAAATTTTTTTTTTTTGCTGAAGTTTGCACCTTCCATCATGGTATATGCAGTAGAGAGGACGGACGTGCGCTTTAAAAATAAGATTGAGATGCTACTGTACACAGAATAAAACAAACCCATCCACTGTATTCCGTTGTTTCTCATCTGTACTTTCTTGTTGCCCATTAGGCTAGTAAGTTCTCATTATACTATGATTTAAGGACATGGTGTTTATTAAAAAGATCATTGTTTGATAAAGAAGGAACAGCACTTTGAAAGGGACTTATGGCTCCTCTGGATGATTTCTTTCTAACTCCCCCCCAGCTGAATCTAGTATTAATGATTGATCCTACACCCAAGTTTTGTGATTAAGCAGTTTATATATAACTCATCTGTTACCAGCAGATCAAATCTAAACCAGAGTGAAAGCCATAGCCAGTGGTGTTCTTTTACAATTTTCTTAGTTTCTAAATGAAAGTGAAAAGTTAGAATTATTTATGGCTTTTGCATACTGCTAGAAAAACACATGGTCTTCAGTGACGATATATTTTGCCCCTCTTTTTTTTTAGAAAGAGCATCACATAAAATAGTGGAAACGATTTACTTAAAACTAGAATCAAAGTTCTGAATTAGAATATTTAATATTTTTGCTTTTCTTGGATCCATGAACTTCTTGGAACACTTTTAGTCTTCTTTCAAACGAAGGCATCCATCTAAGTTATCTTGGGTTTAATACAATGCTATTAGCACTGCACTTTGACTTAATCATCAAATTATTATAGTGGCTATTCATATCATATGAATATAAAATATTTTTACAAGAATAACTTTCCTCAAAAACTGGAAAATCATCAGATGTGTTATTATTCATAGACTTGATATGAGTGTACTGTCAGAATCAATCCTCATCAATGTTTTGATGAAGTTAGTCATCAGTTTCTAGAAGAAAAGTCTTTGAACTGGTAGGATTTTCCATCTCTGAAGTTAATATTAATGTTATCAGTTCACATGCTAATCATGTTATCAACCAGTGTACCACCCTCCTAGCAGAGAAAGTATAACTATTTAATTGGTCACTTGTCCTGCACTTGGCAGGACATCAAGTTCAAGAACTTTTATATTATCTCCAGGAATGTCATTAAAATAACTTACTAATATAGGGACAACTTTTTGATTTTTGTGGTTAGCTGAAGCTGTCATATTGCTGAGACATAAAGGTTTTACCCAGTTCTTATTGTTGAATCTTTTGCTATACTGGAGCAAATTGTTTTTCTTTTACATTTTATCTTTGGTTTGTGCTAATGGAAATTTAAGTCAAATACCATGGAACTTAGCTCAGAGGTGCAGTTTAAAGATCAGTGGCCATGATTGTGTTCTGTGGCATTCTATGGAATTACTGCTTCTTTTCTGAGCTATTTATCACTGAATCATGGAAGCTCCAGATCTGACAGATAAGGGCTGTTTCCTTAAATTGAAAGTGCAAGAAGATAGCAGATTTGGTCTCAACATTTATCTAACTACCACATAAGAAACAAAATTCTATGTGTGGATTGACACCTTTTTTTATACGAGAGCTTTCCTTTTGCAAGCCTCATTAAATGTTTTTTTTTTTTTTTCTTCTTGACCTCCACCTTTACAATCATTTTGATACTAAAATAGACTTCCCCAGTGGCTCAGATGGTAAAGCATCTGCCTACAATGTGGGAGACCTAGGTTCAATCCCTGGGTTCAGAAGATCTCCTGGAGAAGAAAATGGCAACCCACTCCAGTATTCTTGCCTGGAAAACCCCATGGACGGAGGAGCCTAGTAGGCTACAGTCCATAAGGTCACAAAGAGTTGGACATGACTGAGCGACTTCACTTTCTTAACACTTCCTGATACTAAAATAAAACAGATAAAATAATTTTAAGCACATCTCAAATATCTCTGAACTACAAGCAATAGCAGAAATAGTCACTGTAATTATCATCCCATATTTTTCTGGTAACTACTCTGCATTTAAAATATGTGCCTAGCTTGCTTGCCTCGTGACTCAGACAATAAAGAATCAGCCTACAAGGCAGGAGACCTGGGTTCAATCCCTGGGTTGGGAAGATCCCCTGGAGGAGGGCATGGCAAGCCACTTCAGTATTCTTGCCTGGAGAATCTCATGGACAGAGGAGCCTAGCGGGCTGTAGTCCATGGGATCGCAAAGAGTCGGACACAACTGAGCAACTAAACACAGACCAATATCTGCCTCAGTCTCAAGGAGCCATCTTCTCACTCTTTGCTCCTCTTTCCCCCTCAACTTCCTAATGTTGTTTTTCTTTTCCTTAGCGGTGTCCGGGCCCTTGCTTCCCTTCCCCCACCTTTCACCCCTGGGTGCCATAGACCCAGCAATAAACCCTTATGAGACTTTACACAAACCTTTACAAACGATTGTAGTAGATCATTCAGCTTTGGCTGCTTCATCTTTTGTAGTTCTCCGACTTTTTCTTAATCCTTTAAAATGAACATCACTCCTTGAGTCTTTCAGTCACCATCTTCTAAGATCTTGGAAGTTTTGAAACACTTTAAAATATTTGTTTAATGTATTTGTTTGGCTGCCAGGTCTTGGTTGTGGCATGCAAGATCTTTAGTTGTTGTATCTGGAATCTTTACTTGCAACGTGTGGACTCTTTAGCTGTGGCCTTTGCACTCTTAGTCACTTCTTGTGGGATCTAGTTCCCCAACCAGGACTTGAGCCCAGCCGCCCTGCATTGGGAGCGCAAATTCTTGGCCACTGGACTTCCTACCAGCGAAGTCCCAGGAACACTTTTATATTTATGCAAAAAAAAAAGAACAAAATAGTTAAAAGTTTTTATCAAAAGTCACTGTGTATAAAATAGATAACTAATGAGAACCTATTGTATAGCACAGGGAACTCTACTCAGTGCTCCGTGGTGACCTAAATGGGAAGGAAACCCAAAAAATGGCACCACATGTATACATACAGCTAATTCACTTTGCTGTACAGCGGAAACTAACACAACACTGTAAAGCAACTATGCATGTGTCAGCTGCTCAGTCATGTGTGACTCTTCAACCCCATGGACTGTAGCCCACCAGACTCCTCTACCCATGGAATTCTCCAGGCAAGAATACTGGAGTGGGTTGCCATACCCTCCTCCAGGGGATCTTCTCGACCCAGGGATTAAACTCATGTCTCCTGCATTGCAGGCAGATTTCTTATTGTCTGACCCATTCAGGAACCCTGGGTGAAGCAACTATACTCCAATAAAAATTAACTTTTAAAAAGTTTTTATCAAAAGTCTACCTCTGGCTCAAGTGCCCCCCCCAACCTTCACCCGCATCGTCCTACCCCATTATCCTAAAGTATGTTCTTCCTTGCACTTATCATTGTATAAATGTGTCTTACGTATCTATATGTTTTGTATTAAGATGTATGTATTTTTGGAACATGATTTTTCTCCCTTTAGAAGCAGGGGCTTTGTTTTGTTCATGGCTGTTCCCGGATGCCTAGAACAGGGCTGGCAGAAACTCAGTACAGACTGATTGAAAGAGAGAAATGAGCCTGACAAGCTTCATGGTCATTTCCCATCTTCAGAACTAAGCCACCCACGAAAAACCCATATTTGGAAGATGCCAAGGTTTCTTAGGATCTCTCTCAAAGTTCCACTACCTCTGGGTACTAACACTTTTTGGGGAGGGTTGCCTCCTGACTCCCATAGCAAAACACCATGCTTCAGGTAAATGATATCTTTTTACACATGATTTAAGGCCCACAGAGGTCAGATAAGGTAACTGAGGTCTTTTAGAGACCAAGAGCCAAACAGAGGCCTCGCGGTTAAAGAGAACTGAATAATTTCCCAGGGCATACGTCAGTATGTTACATAAACAGGGCTACCTAAGGTAAGATTTTTTAAAACTAAGAAATGATGAATAGTAATAGCTTGTTTTTCTTAGAAATTTATTAAGCATTGAATTATGTTACAAAGGCATGGATCTCTAATTCCACAAACTGCCTCAAGGAGTATTTGATAGCAACTGCTGTATCCTGGTCTATTAAGACTTTGGAATTCTATAAATAGGTGAGTATTATTTTGTCTATAGTTGTAGCATCATTGGGTGTTATACCGAGAGGGAACACAGAGACTGTCTAATAATCAACCCATTCATTTTTACTAATAAAGATGATAAGGATCTGAGAGAATGGAGATTCGTCTAAAGGGGCTGAACTTGAGTTCTGTGCTGGATATCTCCATTTGCCCTTCAAATTTCATTGTCCCACATTTTCTACCCTGCTCTGTGAACTCTTTCCTGCCTTCTGGTTTTCCCTTGTGTTCACAGGGTAGGAGGCAGGGGCAAGAGATTAGAGGATGAGGGACTTCCTTGGTATATCCAGTGGTGAAGAATCAGCCTTTCAATGCAGGGGATGCAGGTTGGACCCCTTGTTGGGGAACTGAGATCCCATATGCTCTGAAGCAACTAAGCCTGTGCTGCAACTATAGAAAAGCCTGAGCACCACAGTGAAGAGCCCACATGCTACAACTAAGACCCAATGTAGCCATAAATATTGAAAAGAAATAAAGAATGAAAACTCATCAGCTGCCCCAGGATGGGATTGAAGCCATTTTACTCTCCCTTTCATTAAAACAAAAACAAAAAACTAAGATCAATTGAACTAGAAAGGGGTAAATAAATACCTTTGAGGCAAATAAAAAAAAAGATTAGAGGATGAGAGGAGGCAAGGTGGTGGCATTTATTTCTTCAACAACCTCCCTATTGGGCTGTGTGGCTGGCCTTACATTCTTTAACAGAAGGCTTTTGTTGGCTGCCTTCTCTCCAATTCTAGTAACTATTTCCTCTGCTTGTCCCTTCAGACCCAGAGCTTACCCCTTCAGATAAGGCTTCCAGGTGTTGCCAGCCTCAGAGTGCTTCAGCAAACTTTGATGTCTCTCCTTAACCCTGCCTATGTCTTTGCCACATAGTTGTTTTTTCTTTAATAGTCAATGAATATACATTATGGGTTTCTTACCCCAGACTCTGGCCACACACACTGGAATCCAGGTCTTCTAACTCCAGGCCAGTGCTCTTTCTTTTATAGTCTCAAATGCATACGCCACTTTGGAAATATGTATGACTCCATGTGCTCAGATTATGTGGAAATATTTTTAAACACTTTAATGAAGAAGTACTAGAATCAGAATCTAAAAGTATGAGTAATGAGGACCACAGAAAGGGGAAAGGCTGAGTCTACAGAGGTTCTGCAGGAAATCTTGCAAAGGTGAAATTGACTGAGGCAAACAGTGGAACTGCCTTGAGAAGGAGGAGGGCAACGTGGTTCCTGTGTGGTTAGGAGAACTGGGGTTGCAGCTTTCGGTCCTGCAACAGCTGAAGTCACCCCTGCCTGGGTGCGATTTGACAAGATAGGTATTTTTTCATCTAGCACAACCCTTAGACACCAGCTAAATAATTTTTCTGCGCTCAATTGAGAAAGTGGCACATCTTTCCAACATTAGGTAGAAGAACTGTCTGGGTTGGACTCATTGAGAGGGAGTCTGCTGGTCCCCTCCCCCCCGGGGTGGGGGGGTGTCTCTCTAAGATATTTTCAAGGGTAAAGTTAACCAAGACAGTTTTTACCTTGCATTCTGACTCCACCGGAATATCTTCTTTACGTATTAGTATTTCATCTTCATTCACTCCCACTTCCTTCTTTTCCCCCGTGGAAATGGGGTATGAGTAAAGCTATAAAGTAGTAATAGAGGGAAGTTTCCAGAATGGAGCTGTTCCTTAGATGTAAAAATAACTTTGTTCTAGTCTTGATTCTGTCACTGATTTTGTGTGACCTCATTCATGTCTCTGAGACTCAGGTTCCTCAGAGTAAAATGAAAACACTGGTTAGAGTGAAGCTGCGGGGTCACTTCCACTTTTCAGATTCTATGATTCTTTTAAGAACTAGACTAAATGATAGCATCTTCTATCTCGAGCTTTCTTCCTGTTTAACAAAACAGTTCATGCACTCAAGGCCCCTTCATTCTGAATCTTGGAATCTGTCTCACGGAGAAAGAAGTAAAGTCCCAGTACCTCCAGCCTTCCTGGATCTCTACAACTGATGTCAGCTCGAGACCACACTTTCCTGGAGCTCATCTTCCTTCTGCCACTGTCTCTCTGGAGATGTGTCATATAGGAAATGAAAGGCAAGAGGTGGAATGTTCCACTGTTTGGTTCTACTGTCGGGAGGGCCCAGAGAGTCATTCTGAGTTTGGCTGGATTATCCAGATCATGTTTCCATTCTACTTGACTCCAACTGTCAATATGTGTGAAAAGAAATCAGTGCAACACTTCTCCTTTTTGATCTGTCCTAAGTCAAACAATCATTTTGGCTAATATCTCCCCTCATTAACCAGTTGTTAAGATGCTATGTGAATTCAGTTTATGGAAAACTCTATTTCAACAGTCGCCTTCTACAAAGGCCACTTAAATCCAGTGTCTTTAATTTCTTTACTCCTTGGTAAACTTTGCCTCATAGCTTAAAAGCATAGCTTGAGTAACACCTCCACCGGGAAGCATTTGTTGATGACAATTCTTCCTCGGGCAGAATTAATTCATGTCCTCTTCCTCCTCTGTGCTTCTCAGGTCCTGCACACCCATCTTTTCTCCTAGCATCCATTGTCTCGTAGAGGAATTGTTTGCATCTGCTGAAGGAGATCCTGGAGCTCAGAGTTCTGATTCTTGGGTATCCCTGCCTAGAATAGTAACTTCTTGGTAAGAATTTCTTAAGAAAGGTAGATAGATAGAAAGAAGGGAGGAAGGGACCAAGGGAGGGAAGGAGAGAACCTTTTTCTGTTTGTCAAGGGCGTGTAATGCTCTCTCCTTATGCCTATTCTGAGTCAATGACATAGTGCGTAAAAAATGTGTGAGCATCTTTGACAGTGAAGTAAGAAGAAACCAACTGCAGTAAAGTACTACTGAATGGTTTGTTTTTCCTTGCTCTTTGAGATCTGACTCCTCCATGGCTTGACTCTGGGTTTCCAAAGTTATTCATTAAGAGAGGTGGAGATTCTGGGGAAAAAGAAGCAATGACCTTAACTTCATCGGATACCTAAGAGAGATGGTCTTCTGTTCTGAAAGAAACAGTGTCTACAGTTCCCTAGAAAATAAAGGCATAAACAGTTCCGTGCATTTAGAATTGCTTCTTCTCTGAGATAGGGGATTTGTCTGAAATCTCAGCCTAGGCATAATCAATCACCTTTGCTTTGAAAAGAACAATTCAGTCTGAATATTAGATGCCATGGGATTAACCAGTGAGTGGTATAGCCAGGAAAATTAGGATATTATCTCGGATGAAAGTCTATCTCCAACTAGCCCTGTGGTCAACAGGTGTCCCAACATAAGTGTTAAATAGTTGTCTGTCCATGTAATCTATAAGGATCTCAAAAACTTTTAGAAGTTCTGGTGATTCTTGGTGGATAAGGTAGAGTTTCCAAAGACCATCTACTGTCAGAAAGTGGAAAATGTTGTCAGCTCCATATTTGTCTTGACTTTATGACAATAAACAACCTATTTGCTAAACTTTTCACTAGTGTGATTGAACCGGCTGATGGTTTTGATTAACATTGGGGTCACTGCTGACAACGTGAGTGCATTTGCCCCATCCCTCCACTAGAGGACTGTTTACCATGAAGGGTTCTGACAGAATCTCAGCAAAGGATCTAGGCCTAGAAGTCAGTCACCTCATCTAGATTTCCATACAGCATAAGAATAAAACCATGACAAATGTTACTGTGCTTTTGATCACTGATGGGAAAACTTGAGTTTAGTCATTCTAACCTAGCCTTGGAAAATATCAACATCTAGTTTGTGCAAAACAAGACTCATTTGAACAAAAATATGTTAAGTATCAAGTATGTGCCATGCCCTGTCCTGGGTGCTTGGGGGTACCTCACTGAAGCAGACAAAGATCTCTGACTTCATGGAGCTCACATTCCATGTGGGGAGAGAATAGGCAGTGAACAATGCACACAGTAAATAAGGAGATGATCTAATATATTACACGATGACAGGTCCTGTGGAGGAGAAAAGGAAAAATAAATCAGGGTAAGGGAGATTGGGTATTGAAGGGACAGGAAGTAGACAGGTGACAGTGAGGGCTTATGATAAGATCTCATTGAAATAGTGATATTTAAGCAAAGACTTAAAAGAGGTTGGGAAGTTTAGCCAAGCAGATGTCTGGGAGAAGAGCATTCTGGGAAGAGGGAACAGCCAGTGCAAAAATCCTCAGGTGGGAATGTGCTAGTCTTGTCTGAGGAATAACAAGGTGGCCAGTGTAGCTGGAGCAGAATGAGCTGGGGAGAGAAGTAGGAGGCAGGAGGAAGAAGATTAAGGGGATTTAGAAAGGATTTTTCTCTGAATGATATGGGGAACCATCATCGGGTTTTACACAAAGATGTGGCACCATTTTGCACATGTTTTTAAAGGGTTACTTTGGATCTCAGTGTTGCAAATGGACAATGCTACAGACAAACCTGAGCTGCATGAGTAAATTTGATCTGAAACCTGATAAAGGACATTCCTCCAAGGAGAATCACAAGATACCACATTCAAAACAGGCATTTGGATTCTACTTCCAGAACGTCACTATGGGTGTGCTGCCATGCAGCTTGATTGAAATAGCCGTCCTATCCACATTTGTTAAAGCCACCGCTATTCCTCCAGACTTTCTTGGAGTTGTGCCTTTCATCCACTGCATTAAAATAAAATGTTATCTTCTCTAGTTACAGAGCAAGAGAGTGGACAAGATGCAGCCAAGACAAAGGTGGATGAGATGCAGTTTCTATCCTCTCCTCTAGTCCTCCCCTCCAAAATTTAGATACTTGATCTCAAGATGATAGATCTTTTTGACGTGTGTCAGGTGCTCACTTCTTTTCTCAAGATATCCAATTTTTTTGGAGTTGAAATCTTTGTAAAAGCTCGAATGAAGCTGAATTGGAGGTAGTATGACCCTTGCTTAGAGCTGAGTTCAGTTTATTCCGGTCACTCTGTGATGAGTAGATGAACTCTATATTGTCATTTCTATAAAGTGCTATGTTTTCAACCTATCATCCTCCAAGAGGGATATAGGAAGGTGAGAGGATAGAGGATGGTGGCATCTGAATAAAAAATTTAAGATTCTCAATCCATTATCTCTAGTCCCAAAGGGCAAAGTCAAACCCGAGCAGGATATGTGGTGCTCAGAGCATTGATGGGCATAGCTAGGGACCTGGAGAGGTAAGCATTTTTGTAGGGTTGCTATAACCCACTCTAACAAGAAAGAGAAGCAGATAGTATATTAGTTTTCTAGGGCTGCCATAACTTCAGAGAAGGTAGTTTAAACAAAAAAAAAAATTAGTTTTCTCACAGTTCTGGAGGCTAGAAGTCCAAAATGAATGTGTTGGCAGGTTTGATTTCTCCTGGGCTTCTCTCCATGGCATTTTCTTCCTGAACCTTCACATGGCCTTTCATCTACACACATGTATCCTGATGTCTGTCTGTGTATCCAAATTCTCCCTTCTCATAAAGACACCAGTCAGCTTGGAGTACAGCCCACTCCCATGGACTCTTTTTTCAACTTAATCACGCTTTTCTGTTAAGTACAGTCACATTCTGAGGTGCTGTGGGTGAGGACTTCAATGTATGCCTGGGGACAGGGGAGGAAATTCAGCCTGTAACAGATGGGAGAGCTTCATTGTCCAGGTAGCAAAACTGGAATCTCTAGATACTTCCACAAGGGAAGCTTATATGCTCTGTAGCTGATTGTAGCTATGCAAAATCTGTGCAAATTTTCTGCTGTAGGCAGGACCCATGTCTGAGTTAGTTTTCCAAAAGAAGGAATGGCATCGTGTCTCCTTTCATTTAAGTCCCTTGGGTGCAGGCTATAGAATTCATTTATACCGAAGACTGAGCCAACCTTGGCCTTAGTGTGGTTTTTCTAACTAGCTGACTCAAAACAAACAAAGCCAAGTGGGAAAACTGTGATTGAAGGGCAAGTGGTTGTCCGGCCAATGTATGGTACATTCTGAAAGAGCCTCACTGGGTAAGTATTTAGTTCCTATTTTCTAATGATGACTCTGAGATGATCTCAGAAACCAGGCAAGGAAAGAAGGCATTCATGGCCAGATGCCCTGTGGTTGCTAGTAGGTAGAAATTTTGATTTAGAGTTTGAGCATGGTTTGACAGACAAGGGTTGCAAAAGGGAAATGGGTTTGTTTGTAGCATTCCACAGCATCACCTCTTTTCCATTCAGCTGTCCAGACATATTCTAATGAACACTAAGCAAATGCTCTGCTGTTCTCTCAGCTCAATTTATTTTACAATGGCAAATATCTCAAGTCATAGAACCCTCAGTCTGAAGTTGCTTTAGGGCTCATCATGGAAATTTGGAATGAACAAAGATGTACATTATTATATTGTACAGAGATGATGAGTAAGTTATCTGGAGAAGGCTGGTGGGACATAATCTTGGTGGATCTGCCAGAGTCTGCTCTTCAGACCTTAAGATATCAAGATGTGTGTGAAAATGAAAGTGTTAGTCATTCAGTCATGTCTGACTCTTTGTGACCCCATGGACAGTAGCACACCAAGTTCCTCTGTCCATAGGATTTCCCAGGCAAGAATACTGGAGTGGGTAGCCATCCTCTTCTCCAGGGGATCTTCCCGACCCAGGGATCAAACTCCTGTCTCCTGCATTGCAGGCAGATTCTTTACTGTTGAGCCACCAGGGAAGGCCCTCCTGTATTGTATACTGATTAGAAAGATAATTTGCTCGAAGAAAGATAATTTGGTTTAGAGACAAGTATTTTCAATAACTGAATTAATGAAACTTATTATAAATCCAATGAAAAACAGAACTTTTAAGAGGACTAGACACTCCTGTCTTCCGAAAAGCCCATTTGGGCTTCTGTAACTTCCATGGGAAACTATGTTATAATCAGAAGGTTGTTTGGTGAGTCAGAGATCTAAACAAAAGGTGTTACTTATATGATTCAAATGTTTAAATGTAGGGATGAAAAATGAATTTCATTTCATGGAACTCATTGAGTGTTGAGAAGGAGTATAAGTACACATTTAGACTTGGTGGAAAAGCAACAGTTGATTAGCAATGTCTGTCATGGGCACAGGATTAGAAGTGACATGTGTGTTCTATTTGAGCCATCCTTACTGTGAAAACATCAGACAAAGATACCTCATATATTCTTAGACACACAGACATGCGTGCATATGCACACGCATGCACACACACATACATATCATTAGGACTGGGGGCTAAGGTAATCTGGGCAGTGCTTAGTTGGCAAACAACAGCATCTTTTTTCAGGGGTTCCATATGTGATAGAACTTTCTTCTCAGTAGCACATCCTTTCTGTGGATATGTCCAGTCAAGTCAGAGCTAAGTTCCGCAGGTCTGAGAGCAAGCCAGTGTATTTGACATGACTGGGTAACTCTGCCCTGAACCATCTTAGGCTGGCTTATATTTTCACTCCCAGAGGACAGTCTTATACACCAGATGTAGACACTTCTCTATAGCCCCTATGTAAGGAAAAGAACAATCTATTTTAGTGATTTCTTTCTTTCCTTCTTTTTTGGCCATGTCATGCATTTTGCGGGATCTTAGTTCCTTGACCAGGGATTGAACCTGGCTTACAGCAGTGACAGCACTGAGTCCTAACGACTGGACAACCAAGAAATTTTCTATTTTGGTGATTTTCATAGTTTAGGAGAACACTTTTTTTCAAACTAAATCTTAGCTGAAACCCCACTACATTAAAAGAATAAAAGCAATGGACAGATTTCTCTGAAAATCTCAATCTTTGTCGCTGGAGACTATTTTTCTGTATAGAGAAGCTCTGAAACACATTTGTAGTGAGTCTTGGGGATGCTTGGCATATCATTTGAAAACCACTTATCTAGTCCAATTCCTTCAGTTCAGATCTGAGAAAATCCAGGCATTGGAAAGTAAAATGATTTACTTGGGATCACAGAACAAGTGAGCTGGACTAGGGAGAGGAACCCCCAACTCCTAACCCTTTGTCTGGTGTTCCCTCCAGGAGACCAATACTTGTAAGTTTGGGAAAGATTCTCTGTCAAGCCCCCAGCGGCCCAGCCTATTCTCCATGGTGAGTCTTAGAGGGAGCAACCCCAGGCCCCTGAAAGGACAAGCTGGGGACCCTATAGAGAAAGAGGTCTGCTTTGTCTCTCCTCTGTTTCATAAGTGAAACTTGACAGCATAGATTAGAAAAATAATAAAAGGCCATCTCATCTGTGTTCCTTATTTATTACACATTATCCAGGTATCTGGTTGCAAAACATGCACTCCTACTCTTCTCTCATTGTTAACTACATTTGAAACAGAACACACCGACCTGCTTCATCAGATAACATCAGCATTTCAGCCAGCGCTCTCTTTCCAGGTGACTTCCACCCTCTCTCTCCATGACCCCTCTTCTCAGCCCCCAAAATGTTCAACAGGGGGAGATGCTTTAATTAGATCACCCCTCCTTTCTTGATATGACTGCTCCTATATCCAGTCAAGGAAAAATGAGGGAAAATAAAATAACATCCCTTTAAAAGAAGATGGGCAGACTATCTGGATTCAGGAAGAGGGTCAGAAAATGGAGTCTGAAGGAATGTGACACAGTTAACCAAGGTGGGCAAGGGGCAGATACCTCAGGCCCCTTCCTCTGGTGCTGTTCAGTGACCCCTCCCCAATCTATGGAGGACACACAGCTTGTATGAGAATGTAGTTCTCTGTCCTTTGTGGGGGGAGGGGGTGGGAGGAGGGAAGAAGAGGAAGAGAGAGAGAAAGGAGGGAGGGAAGGAAGGAAAGGGAAGGGAAATGGTGAGAAGAGAAGAGGAGACTAAGGCAGAGAGAACAGAAAGAGAGATGGAGATGAGACACAGAGGAAAGTGGGGACCACCAGAAAGAGGGACAAGGAGAGACAGGAAGAGGAGGAGAGGGAGCTTTGTACTCAAAGGCGTAAAGTGTAAACCAACTCAAGTATCCCAGTCTGAGCCACCACATAGAGGCTCATGGGGTGAAAAGACCAGATGCCGCGTAAGGAAACTTGGCTTCCACTGTCACCTCCACCACCTTAAGTGAATCTCCTGTCCTCTCTGGGCCTCAGTTTCTTCAACATGCAATGAAAAGTGTATGTAGAAGCCCTGAGTGTCTCATCACCTGACCCCCACCAGCCTCAACCCTGGCCCTGGGGTAGTCCTGAGTCCGTGTGGAGGAGATACCAGCAGGAGAATAGAGCCCTTTGTGGCCATCTGTGGCCCTCTGGGGACCGACAACTTGAAAGGCCAAGAAGGCAGAAGAAAGCATGGAGGAAAGCGTGGGCTGCAGGCAGGTAGCCAGAAACTACTGACATCACCGTGGTACTTGGAACAGGCCTCCGAGAGGTGGGTGGGAGCCTCAGGTAGTGGGCAGAGTTACCTGCTGAAGGGACGGAGGGCCTGAGTGTGGCCCAAGAACAACAGCCACACTTGAAAGGACACTCGCAAGATCGGGGATGGGCGGCTGTGGACCTGAAGGCAGGAGGAAAACGTGTAGAATTTGGGAAATAATTTCTCCACTTGGTTCCTTGGTTTTGATCTTGGAGTAGAAGAGGGAAGGGAAAGACGAGTGTGGTCATCTCCGGGAAAAAATCCACTCGCGCTTACGTTTCAACCTTATCTTTTAAACACTCGATGCAGCAGATGTTGATGTCTGCCTCCCCACTCTGGCTTTTAGAGTCTGTGCAACAGGGAGCAAAACTGGAGTCACCCCTGTGATAGGATCATAGAAGTATCAAGAGTTACTTCTTTGCCCTCAGATGTAGCCTCCCCTAAAATGCCATAGTGCTTGTAATCTCCTCTTCTGTAGGCCCCTCTTTTTGGTATTAAGTATTGCCCTCTTCCCACAGATCTTTTGTGAAAATAATATCTCATTCCTTCCCAGGAACTTGCAACTACTAACTTCTTAGTGTATCTTACTGCAAGCTTATCATCTCTATGGCATGTGCTCCATTACTCACTCCACTGAGTTCAGAGCAGACACTACTAATCAATTGCTGTGCTCTTTTCTGTTGAACCCAGAATCTCTCTCAATTCAGGGCTTTAGACAGGCACTACCAATTAGTTGGAATTATGAATTGATCCTGTTTATCACCCCTAGCTTAGTGTGAATTATCAGACCTTTTCCTTTTGGATAGGAAAGTCCTGGGAGAGGATGGAAGAGGGAGTTATGGGGGATCATGAAAACTGGGAAGAGGAAGAAAAGGGGGAGATAAGAGAACTGAGTGAAGACAATGTTTGTTATTAATATTATTTGTTTCATCTTTTTTGAAACTTCCCCTTCAGTTTCTCATAGCTTCCATTATCCTTGAATTCTGTCATTCTGGGTCTTTTCCCACAGAAAAGAATTTTAGGAGAGAATTGTTCAGGATACTATAGACTGAGGTGCTGGAATAACTGGAAAGCAGACCAAGAGCTCTCTCCTTTGCCCTAAGGAAGCGGGTTTCTGTCCATGCTTATAGGATCCCTGGAGATGCCTCACTCTTCAGGATAGTCTTTGCAAGATCCTTGGAAGTCCACACCCCTCTTCTGTAACCTCTTCGGTGATGGGAACCTCATTACCTCATGAGACAGTTCATTTCATTGTTGAATGACCTAAGTGGTTAGAAAGTGGTCAGCTCACACTAAGTTGAAATCTCTCTGCTTGACAAGTCCACCCATTAGTGCTGGTTCACGGAGCATGTCTGCTTCCTTTTCCTCCATGTTAGCCTTTCAAGTTGTTTAAGATGGCTATCATCGGCCTCCCAAGTGTTCTCTTCTCTAGGCTGAAATATCTCAGTTTTTTGACTCTGCCTCAAGTGACTAGCCCTACAGCTTTTATGATCCTGAGTAACCCCCAAGTTGTCAGTGACTGTCTCATAACCACTGCTCTAAACTGAAAGATGTGTAGTCTGACTTGTACAAGTCTATAGAAAGGATGTTTGTTGAATGAAATTAATTACCCTTTTGTTTATGTAACCAGAGTTGTTGTCTCTAAGATGCTGCTTCATCTTGCCTTGTAATAAGTTTGTAATCAGCTAAGACCCTTAGATTGTTTTCACATAAGCTACTACCCATCCTGTATTCAGCTGATAGGAATTTGTAAAACTGGCTACCATAGTTGCTAAACAGGAATGTGTGTTGACTACCTGTTTGGTATGATCTTGTGCCAGGCCCTGGACCAGAGAGATAATTCCTTTAGAGAATTATAATTTAAAGCTTATTTATTCAACACATGCTTATTGTTACTACTGGATTTTTAGTGGACAATTTGTCATCATCAAAATTTTATATGTTCTTAGTTTTTGTCCAATATTCTACTCTTATTTTACAGATCAGATCACTCATATAATTAACATAGACATATGCATAAGGACATTGATTACAGCATTAATTTTAATTATGAAAAATAAGCAAAATGAATTTCCAAAAGGAATCATTAGTATAGTACAGTACCTCCATAAATGGAATGTTGTGAAGTCATTAATACTATGAGTTAGATCCATCCATAATGACACAGAAAGATCTTCAAGATGTAAAGTAAAAAGTGCAAGTCATAGCAGAGTGGGTATACTATAATCTCATTTGTGTTCTAATAGACTAAATTGCATTCAAAAAGTATTTGTATTCAAATATATATTAAAAGGTAAATATGGGTTTGAAACACACACTGTCAACTATTAATGGAAGCTTCCTGTTGAAGAGTTAGAAAGTAAGGAAAAGAATAGAGAATGGATTATGTTCCCCCCCACACACATATATTGAAAGTGAAAGTGTGTGTCACTCAATCACGTCTGACTTTTTCTCGACCCCATGCATTGTAGCCCACCAGGCTTCTCTGTCCAGGGGATTTCCCAGGCAAGAATACTGGAGTGGGTTGCCATTTCCTTCTCCACCCACATATATAGGTAGTATCTGAATTTTTATAAGCTTGTATTCATTTTTTTACTTGTGTGATTTTTGAAAAGTTTTCTAAAAGACAGAGGAAACAAACCCTAAGCAAATATTAGGAAAGAGAAGGAATTCAAAGATGAAGAAGGCACTGTTTCCTTCTCACAAAATAAAATTCAATAGGAGGGATAATGCAGCATATAGAAAATGATAGTCTGATGTGATGGAAAGTGGTGTGGAATTCGGATGAAGGAGAGACTCCCTTTGCCTGGAGAGGGAAGAGAAGGTCAAAAGGGAGACCTCAATGGATGACAGGGTTTTTGACAGGGTATGGCATGAGGGGGTTTTATGAAAAGGTGGGAGACTCTGAACCATCTTTGGGTAGAACATTCAGTCCATTTTCTTGATAGCGTAAGGTCTGTGTGTGGCACAGGCAGTGAAAAGTCCAGAAAGATAAGTTGAGCCTAAAACTCTGATGCCTTTCTTTTGGTAGCTTACAGGAAATACCTCTGGGCGACACTTCAGTTCGATTAATTCAACTGTGATGGGATCAGAAGGTTGAGTGATTGTCATATATTAGCATTTTTCTAGATCCTATTCAAGATTCATAGTGCTTCCCCTGAACATTCATAACTGTGTTCAGCAGCTAAATAATCTTAGAATACCTGCATACTAAATCTCTTTTTGAAGATTTGCAGTACTATTTGCAATTCCTTCTTGCCAAATTCAGACTTAAATTGAAGAAAGTAGGGAAAACCACTAGACCATTCAGGTATGACCTAAATCAAATCCCTTATGATTATACAGTGGAAGTGAGAAATAGATTTAAGGGAATAGATCTGATAGACAGAGTGCCTGATGAACTATGGAGTGAGATTTGTGACATTGTACAGGAGACAGGGAGCAAGACTATCCCCAAGAAAAAGAAATGCAAAAAAAGCAAAATGGCTGTCAGAGAAGGCCTTACAAATAGCCTGTGAAAAGAAGAGAAGCAAAAAGCAAAGGAGAAAAGGAAAGGTATAAGCATCTGAATGCAGAGTTCCAAAGAATAGCAAGAAGCGATATGAAAGCCTTCCTCAGTGATCAGTGCAAAGAAATAGAGGGAAACAATGGAATAGGAAAGGCTAGAGATCTCTTCAAGAAAACTAGAGATACCAAGGGAACATTTCATGCAAAGATGGGCTCAATAAAGGACAGAAATGGTATGGACCTAACAGAAGGAGAAGACATTAAGACGAGGTGACAAGAATACGTAGAAGAACTGTACAAAAAAGATCTTTTGACCAAGATAATCATGATGGTGTGATCACTCACCTAGAGCCAGACATCCTGGAATGTGAAGTCAAGTGAGCCTTTAGGAAGCATCACTACAAACAAAGCTAGTGGAGGTGATGGAATTCCAGTTGAGCTATTACAAATCTTACCAGATGATGCTGTGAAAGTGTTGCACTCAATATGCCAGCAAATTTGGGAAACTCAGCAGTGGCCACAGGACTGGAGAAGGTCAGTCTTCATTCCAATCCCAAAGAAAGGCAATGCCAAAGAATGCTCAAACTACTGCACAATTGCACGCATCTCACACGCTAGTAAAGTAATTCTCAAAATTCTCCAAGCCAGGCTTCAGCAATACGTGAACTGTGAACTTCCAGATGTTCAAGTTGGTTTTAGAAAAGGCAGAGGAACCAGAGATCAAATTGCCAACATCTGCTGCATCATCAAAAAAAGCAAGAGAGTTCCAGAAAAACATCTATTTCTGCTTTATTGACCATGCCAAAGCCTTTGACTGTGTGGACCACAAAAAACTGTGGAAAATTCTGAAAGAGATGGGAATACCAGATCACCTTACCTGCCTCATGAGAAATCTGTAGGCAGGTCAGGAAGCAACAATTAGAACTGGATGTGGAACAGACTGGTTCCAAATAGGAAAAGGAGTACGTCAAGGCATATATTGTCACCCTGCTTATTTAACTTATATGCAGAGTACATCATGAGAATCACTGGGCTGGAGGAAGCACAAGCTGGAATCAAGATTGCCGGGAGAAATATCAGTAACCTCAGATATGCGGATGACACCACCCTTATGGCAGAAAGTGAAGAAGAACTAAAGAGTCTCTTCATGAAAATGAAAGAGAAAAGTGAAAAAGTTGGCCTAAAGCTCAACATTCAGAAAACGAAGATCATGGCATCCAGTCTCATCACTTCATGGCAAATAGATAGGGAAACAATGGAAACAGTGGCAGACTTTATTTTCTTGGGCTCCAAAATCATTGCAGATGGTGACTGCAGCCATGAAATTAAAAGATGCTTACTCCTTGGAAGGAAGGTTATGACCAACCTAGACATCATATTAAAAAGCAGACATTACTTTGCTAACAAAGGTCCGTCTAGCCAAGGTTATGGTTCTTCCAGTAGTCATGTATGGGTGTGAGAGTTGGACTGTAAAGAAAGCTGAGAGCTGAATAATTGATGCTTTTCAACTGTGGTGTTGGAGAAGACTGTTGAGAGTCCCTTGGACAGCAAGGAGATCCAACCAGTCCATCTTAAAGAAGATCAGTCCTGAATATTCATTAGAAGGACTGATGTTGAACCTGAAACTCCAATACTTTGGCCACCCGATGCGAAGAGCTGACTCCTTTGAAAAGACCTTGATGATGGGAGAGATTGAAGGTGGGAGGAGAAGGGGATGACAGAGGATGAAATGGTTGGATGGCATCACTGACTCAATGGGCATGAGTTTGAGTAAACTCCAGGAGTTGGTGATGGACGGGGAGGCCTAGGGTGCTGCAGTCCATGGGGTCACAAAGAGTTGCATACAACTGAGTGACTGAACTGACCTGAAGTTGCATAGTACATGCTCTGAGAAGTCCTGCAAGAAAAAAATGTGTTTAAGTATTTGAAAAATTTTTTATTCTAGTTATAATTTACATATCATATAATTCACTAGCTTTCCTTACAAAATGCAGTATTTTGTATATTTACAGAGTTGTGTGACTGTCACTACAGGCATAGAGTTATTTTGTTTTTGTGGCTGCACTGCATGTGGGATCTTAGTTCCCCAACCAGGGATCGAACTTGGCCCCCTCTACATTGGAAGCACGGAGTCTTAACCATTGGACCACCTGGGAAGTCCTGTGTTTGTTAACCCAGGATTTCTCAAATTTGTTGAAACATGGAATATTTAATTGCAGCTTGTATTTTTCACAGGGGCATTCTGAAGGACAGCAAGTCCTTTGGAAATCTACAGTAGAATCATAGATGTCTAAATGAGGGTAGCAGTGGAACAATGGAAAGGAAGGATGAATTCAACCATACTGGAGAAAGAAGAATAGAGAGGGCTCAGCATGTCATTTGGTTGTGGGGTCAAGACAGAGATGTGCCAAAGACTAGTCTGAGATTTTCTTACTTCTGCTATCTTCAGTCATGTCAAAAACATTAAACACCAGATTTAGCTCTCTGAATGCTTGGTCACACACCCTGAGGCCATCCTTGTTTCAGTGAAAGTCACTCAGTCATGTCCAACTATTTACGACCCCATGGACTATACAGTCCATGGAATTCTCCAGGTCAGAATACTGGAGTGGGTAGCCTTTCCCTTCTCCAGGGGATCTTCCCAACCTAGGGATCGAACCCAGGTCTCCCACATTGCAGGCAGATTCTTTACCAGCTGAACCACAAGGGAAGCCCAAGAATACTGGAGTGGGTAGCCAACCCCTTTTTCAGCAGATCTTCCTGACCCAGGAATTGAATCAGGGTCTTCTGCATTGTAGGAGGATTCTTTACTAACTGAGTTATGAGGGAAGCCTAGCTTCAGTGGGCCCAGTGCAAATTGCTGGCCTGGAAAAAAATTCCAATTCCTTTCATACCCCTAGCCCTCATGAAATTATTTAATTAAAAATGGGATATAACAAAACCAACAGAATGAAAAGGCAACCCACCAAATGGGAGAAAATATTTACAAATAATATATCTGATAATAGATTCATATCCAGAATATATAAAAAATTGTATAACTAAACAGACACATAAAAAATAATTGGTAAAGAACTTGAACAAACATTTCTCCAAAGAAGGTGTACAGATGGCCCATAAGCACATGAAAGGATGTTCAACATCACTAATCATCAGAGAAATGCAAATCAAAACCACAAGGAGAGATTGTCTCACACCCATCATGGTGGCTATTATCAAAAAACAAAAAACTATCAATGTTGGTGAGGTTGTGGGAAATGGTATGGCATTTCTGAAAAAATCAAATATAGAATTATGATATGGTCCAGCAGTTCCATAACTCAGTTGGTAAAGAATCTGCCTGCAATGTGGGAGACCGGCGTTCAATCCTTGGGTCACGAAGATCCCCTGGAGGAGGAAATTGCAACCCACCCCAGTGTTCTTGCCTGGAGAATCCCATGGACAGAGGAGCCTGGCAGGCCACAGTCCTTGGGGTCGCAAGAGTCAGACACAACTCAGCAACTACACCACCAGCATCACCACCAGCAGTTCCACTTCTGGATATATATCCAAAAGACCTGAAAGCAGAAACTCAGAGAGGTGTCTGTACACCCACATTCATAAGAGCATTATTCACAATAGGCAAGAGGTGGGAGCAACCCAGCTGTTCACTGAATCATGAATAGATAAATAGAATATAGTGCATGCATCCAAGGGAATATTATTCAGCTTTAAAAAGGAAGGAAATTTAGACGCATGCGACCATGTGGATAAAGATTAAAGGCATGCTAATTGAAACAAGCCAGTCACAAAAGAATGAATACTGTATGAAGTACCACTTGCATGAGGGACATAGATTAGGAAAATTCAGAGACAAAATAGAATAATGGCTTCATGAAGGGGAATGGGAAATAAATGGGTACAGAGTTTTGGTTTGGGGAGATGAAAAGTGTTTTGGAAGAGATGCAAGTGGTGATAGCGGCATAACAATGTGAGTTGTTATACATAGTGTCACTGAACTGTACACTTACACGTGATTAAGATGGTACATTTTATATTACATGTATTCACCACAATTTTGGACTTCCCAGGTAGCACTAGTGGTAAAGAACCCACCCATCAATGCACAAATGTGAGTTCAATTCCTGGTTGGGAAGATTCCCTGGAGAAGGAAATGGCAACCGACTCCGGTATTCTTGCCTGGAGAATCCCATGGACACAGGAGCTTAGAGAGCTGTGGTCCACAAGGTCACAAAGAGTCAGACATGACTAACGTGACTTCACACACACACACCACAATTTTTAAGAAAAAACTGGGTGTAGCATCTTGGTTCCTGTAGTCAGAAAGATTCTAAATCTCTTTAACGAATTAGTTTATCTTTTCTACAAGTTGCTGTCACTATACAATTGGTCTGGAACTTCAAAACCTACCCTATGCGAAACATTAACAAGTACCAAAAATTTGTAAAATGCAAATGTAACACATTATCCACTGCAGAAAATGTGGAAAATATAAAAACTCAAAAATAAAATAACATCACCTATCTCTATCTGAGTTTAAGCAATCAAGTTACCTGGAGGTGGCATTTTGGTAGATTTCCTTTAAGTCTTTTTTTTCTAGAGTATTTCTATTTGAATCCTCAGCTCCATTTCCCTCTCTTTTTCTGTCTCAGGGTACCAAGGACATGACAGTCACTGCATAAGACAGATACTTTTGGTAGATCCTCGTCCAATTTGTTGCCAGGCTATCTGGTTAAGACAACCATTGAATAAGTGGTTAACTTATTAATAAGTGGTTAATAGCCATTGAATAACTAGAGATAGTTTCTCTCATGAGGTGGATATGTGGAATGCTCATTGATCACCCAAACTCTGCCCTACTCTAACATATAAACACAAGAGGATTTAGAAGGGATTTGCCTTGCCAGGAATTAATTAGATTACTGATTCCCAAAGTACCCTGGAACTTCCTGTGTCTTAGTGTTCATTAAACTTTATTGTGATGAGTGGTTTGATGTTCTATTTTCCACTAGAAAATAACATGGTTTTTAACAAGATAAATGCAAGTCTTTTGTTAGATGTATGTATGACAGATATCTTCTCCCACTCTGTGGCCCCATCTTTTCAGTCTTAAAGTGTCCTTGAGAAACACAAGTTTTATTGACTATGCCAAAGCCTTTGACTGTGTGGATCACAATAAACTGTGGAAAATTCTTAAAGAGATGGGAATACCATCATTTTAACAGAGTCAAAATAATCAATATTTTTCCTTTGAGGTTAGTGCTTTTATGGATTATATAAGAATTCTGTGCCCACCCCAAGTTCATTAAAAAATTGCTTGTTACCTTTAATGTTTTACCCTTCACGTTTAGTTCTAAATATCCATTTTGAATTGACCTTTGTATATGGTGTGAAATAGAGTCACAGTTCCTTTTTGACATATGATAACTAATTGATCTAGCACCACTAATTGAAGACTATCATTTTCCCATTATATTGCAGTGATGCCTTAGTCATATGCGAATGTGTTTTTAGATCCTATTCTGTTCCATTGATCTGTTTGCCCATCTTTCTACCAATACCACTGTTTTTCTTTCTTTTTTTTTTTTTTAACATAGCACAGTTTTATTAATATAATAAATTTTGCTATCTGGAAATGCAGATTTTCAACATAAATTTTTCTTCAAAATTATCTTTTATGGAATGCATCTTTTATTATTTTAATTAAAGTATGTAAATAGTAAATACTGTGTTGAAAATGGCTTAATTTTTCCCATCCTCTGATAATGACTTATATAGGTATAAAATTTTAAGTTGATTGTTATTTTGTTTTCCATCAGCACTTTTAAGATTTATCTCCATGGTTGTGTGGCTTCTGTTACTGTTGATTAAAGTAAGTTTTATTGTAACTCACTTACAGGTATAGGTAATCTTTTTACTTTGGTTGCTGTTGGGATGGTCTCATTATCCTTGATGTTCTACAAGTTTTATTTCATGGGAACTTATGGCTCAGAGGGTAAAGTGTCTGCCTGCAGTGCAGGAGACCTGGGTTTGATCCCTGGGTCAGGAAGAATCCCTGGAGAAGGAAATGGCAACCCACTCTAGTACTCTTGCCTGGAGAATCCCAAGAATGGAGGAGCCTGGTGGGCTACAGCCCATGGGGTCGCAAAGAGTCAGACACGACTGAACAACTTCACTTTCACTTTCACTTATCCTTGTACTTGGCCACTAATACTTAAAAAAAAAAAAAAAAACTTTTAATTTTAAAAGTTTTTTATTTACAGAGTTATTGAGAAGATAATATAGCTTCCATATACCCCATATCTAGTATAATTTAATGAATAATGACTATCTTACATTGTTAGGGTTCATTTGTCCCCAGCAATAAACCAGTATTGGCATATTATTAGTATTATCTAAAATCCATACTTTATTCAGATTTTCTCAGATTTCCCCTAATATCCTTTTTTTCTCTGTTCCAGGATATCACATTACATATAGTCAACTGTCTCCTTAGATTTCTTTTGGTTGTAACAATCTCAGATTTGTCTCATTTTTGATAACTTTGACAGTTCTGAAGATTACTTGTCAAGTATTTTGTAGAGTGGACCTCAGAAAGGATTAATCTGATGTTTTCTTCATAATTAGCCTGGAGTAATGTAATTTTTTGGAAGAAGATCACACAGATAAAGTGCTATTCTCATCATATCATATTGAAGGTACATACCACCAACATGACTTAATCACTGTTGATATAGTAACCTTGATTAGCTGACTTGAGGAAGTGTTTGCAGGTTTCTCCCTTGTAAGGTTACTCTTTCTTCCTTCCTCCTTTCCACACTGTTCTCTTTGGAAGGAAGCCTCTATGTGCAGCCCACCCTAAGTAATGAGTTACGTTCCACCTCCCGGGGCGAAGTATCCACCTAAAGTATTTGGAATTCTTCTGCATGTGAGATTTGTCTATTCTCCCCCATTGGTTTATTTATTCAATAATTTATTCAACTCACATGTATTTTTAAACTTTGCATTATAAATCAATCATTTATTTTGTTCTTTGAGCTGTACCAGCTTTGGCCCTTGGAAGTGGCTCTTTCAGTTGGCTCCCTGTATATCCCTTTGATATACTTCCATCAATATATTTTTGTTGCTGCTGTTTTATTATTTTCTTACTTTCTCAAACTATAAGATACTCCATGCTTATCTTGTGTCTTTCCTGCTGCAGTCTTGGAATCAGTAATTTCATTAAGGAGCCCTGGTTCCTTTTATTGGAGAATGGTAACAGAAACCAAGATCTGGGTGTTATGGGTACTCTGCAATACACTTTTGATCTTATGTTGTCTTGCTAAAATTTGTTAATATTATCTCTTCATATAATGCTTCTCCATTATTCTTTTCATTCTTTTCTAATGGGACTTATGAACAGTTTGTTGAAGAGTCTCAATCTATCCCTCATGCGAACCTCCTTTTTCCTTCTGTTTTGTCCTCTTTTTTTCTATATCTTCTTCATCTTTTTTGTCTGTGCTGTGTTCTGCTGAATTCTTCAGTAGCATTGGGTTAGCCAAAAAGTTCATTCAGGATTTTCCATAAGGTGTTATGAAAAACCCAAATGAACTTTGTGGCCAACCCAACATGTTCCCCTTTAATAACACTCTCTCTGATTATCTCTAGCCCTGGTTTTTATTTTATTGTTTTATAACTTTCACTAGCATATTTTTCATTTCTAAGACTTCTGATCAGTTATTTTTTTCTCTCTTCCTACTGTATTTCATTCACTAATTTGCTGGTGGCTTCATTAAAGTTCTATTTCTTAAACTGTATCTATCTTTACATACTTAAGTATATGGGTCAGACAGTGGGTTAGCAATTTTTTTTTTTAAGATACACATTATATAAAATAGTAGTGAAGAGCCTTTCTCAGCCCTGGGTTTTAAGCAGAGAGCCAGTTCCTGTTCCCTATACTTAATCCTTTATATTCCCAGAAGCTGAACTTCAAAAGCCACTTCACTGTGTTGGCTGGAAACCCCAATATATTTGTTCTTATGATTTCTAAAAAAATTTATACTAAATAATACAAGTTTCTATTTTGCAATAGTAAATATAAGGTTTTCTTTTAACAATATATTTAACAATATATTTATTTATTAAAGTAAATCATTTAACAAAAAGTAAAAGTAAATAATAGTGCAGAATAAAATAAAAATGACTGAAGTTTGAGTGACCTAGCACTGAGCCACACTGAGATTCCGTGACTTAAATGCTATTGGCAGAACAAAGACTACAAGCAGGATCTCCTAATGCTCCAAGCCCTTACACTGGGCATTTTTGGCACAGTAACCTATACAGATTTTCCTGTGCAGCTGATGAATGTCTGTCACTGTTTGGCAGTTGGACATAGGTTTAGGGCATCATGTGTCCAGTGATGCTGAGGTAGTGAACACAGAAGTTATTGGTTTAAGGAACATGAAAATTACAAACTTCTCAGAGGCTTGCTTGAAGGGACCCAGCCACTCACACTGACTAGCCAAGGAGAGCCATCCCACATGGTGAGGGGTCATGGTTTTAAAGGTGGGGAATCCTGGATCCCCTTCCTGGCACAACGTCTGAGTCTGAGGTTTGGGGATAAATGACTTGTCTGCTCCAGAGGTGACTCATAGCAATTTGGAAATTCTCGGCTGCAGCCTGCACTTTAAGAAAAATTATTATTATCATCTCTGACTAATAACTAGCAAACTCAAAGTGAAAAATAACTCAGTGCAGATGAAGAGAAAGTTCTTTCTCTTAATCTTCATATTGAACTACAATGTAAAATAAAGCAAAAGCAAAGAAATGTAAATAACAAATCTTAAAATATTAACTGGGTAGTTATGCCAATTAACATGTAATTTTATCTATGCCCATCACATTTTTATCTATAATAGCATCATGGGTAACTTTTATTGCTGTAGACTTCTGAAAGTTAATTAAAATCACTGAGACAGAACCAACAAAAGTCCCTGCTTTAAAAAAAAATTCATTGATATTTAAATAATCAATTTTCCATTTTGAAAATTTACTCCAAATGGAAACTTTAAAATCCACGGTCTCTGTTTTTTTCTTTCCTGTCAACTGCCTTATCATGAGACTCTCATTGCTAAACATCCCCTGGTTCTCACTGAGGCAGAGTAAAAGGCAGGGTAGGGTAGAGGCCAAGTCACTGTGTCCCCCAAGTTTCTGATTTCTGGTCCCTCAGCCTCATGCCAAAGACCCCCTGTCACAAAATGGGGTTTCTCCTGACTCTCCAAACTCAGCAACTGTAGCTCCTTCTAGATTCCTATTCCAACCAGGAGCCCTGTGGAGGTGCAAGCAGAGGTAACAAACTAGAATGCACATGTTGAAGATTCCTCATGGTTCCTTTCTAACAGGGCCTCTGGATCCCAGGGGAGCTGTCTGCACAGCTGTCTGCAGATCAAAACTGATCAGCTGATGGGGGAGCAACTGTGGAGAGTCCAGGGACCAGGGCTTCGGGTGGGTGGGGAAACCCTGTCTTTTCCTTCTTAGGGGAAACCCTAGGGGCCTGGCATATCCTTTAGGGGAAGGATCTTCTAGACTGCCAGCCCTGTGCATGACGCTCAACTTTTACTTCTATCTATCCACTTTATAAGGGCTTCCCTGGTGGCTCAGCTGGTAAAGAATCTGCCTGCAATGCGGGAGGCCTGGGTTCAATCCCTGGGTTGGGAAGATCCCCTGGAGAAGGGAAAGGCTACCTACTCCAGTATTCTGGCCTGGTAAATTCCATGAACTGTATAGTCCATGGGGTTGCAAAGAGTCGGATATGACTGAGCGACTTTCACTTTCACATCCACTTTATAAAACCAAGCCAGCACAATTCAGGACCCACTTTCTCCCCTCACAGAGCCACAGAAACACTTTTTGATGAAGTATCTGTGAAGTAATTCTCAGTGTATTCCTATGGAAAAGAAAATTTAGCTGCTGCTAAATGCAACCTCCTTCATCTTTAGTAGACTGCACAAATGCATATTTTTTTTTCCTTCCTTGATTTGGTTCAATAATCTTTGCTCAGAAAACTGAAGATGATAAATATGGCCCGGGGCCCGGTGGGCGGGGAGGGGGGATCGGGGGAAGGAGGAGGGGGAGGGTGGGGGGGGGGTAAGGAAAAACAAAAAAAAAGAAAAAAAAAAAAAGAGAGATAAATATGTACAGAATTTCTGTTTATAGGTCTACAACTACAGTAGCCAAAAATTTTATTCATCTTGAGTAAGTCCCCAGGACCCACTAATTCTACCAATTGACTGCTAGAGCAAATGTTTGGACTATGTTTCCTTTGTTTTTTATTGAGTATCAATCAAATGATTGATCTGTCAGTGTTTATTAGTCATTCCTCACAGCCACAACACAGTGCTAGGTGTAGGGTAGAAAGGTGTACCAAGCTATGAAGGACAGGGTCAAGTCTGGAAAATGAGTGATTTTCAAGTGTTCTGCCTCATCTGATCCCCAGTACCACACCCATGACTGTCCTTCCTCTTCTTGGGACTGCAGAGCAACATTTTTCAGCATTTACAACACTTGTTTGATAATACCTATCATGACCACCTTGCAACCTTTTTCTTTGTGCACTTGCCTTACCTCTTTTCTTGGAGGTTTCAAGAGATAGGAAACCATCTAATTCATATGCCATTCTCTGTAACCTCTGGTACAGGGTGGAGCACACATTAGGTCTCAAAAATATTTACTGGATTATTTTGCCAGCACTACCCCCCAATTCTTTTTTTTTCTCCTTCTCTTCGCCCCTCCCCCACCATTTCTTTTTTTTTACTTTAAGATTTTTTGATGTGGATTTTTTTTAAGTCTTTGTTGAATTTGTTACAGTGTTTCTTCTGCTGTATGTTTTGGCCCCAAGGCATGTGGGAGTTTTAGCTCCCTGACCAGGGATAAAACCAGCACCCCCTACACTGGGCTACAAAGTCTTAACCATTGGACCTTCACGGAAGTCTCTGGCCCCCCGATTCTAACAGATGACATTTGTAAAACTGTCTGGTAGTGTTCATTTTTAACATTTCTGATTCTTTTGGAACATGGTGATTAAAAAATGTGACTTCTGCAAATTTATTTTTAAAAATTTGTGATGTGTTTAAATAACTAGGTCCCAATTAGGCCAACCTATTCTTGATTGACTTATTCTTGATTTTAAAGAAAAGTATGTAAACTGTAGTTTCATTTCTATAGCCCAAATTAAAATACGTTATTGAAATGAAAGTAATCCGACAAGAGTGCCATTAGTGAATTCAAAGCCAAATGTTGATAATAATGGTATTTACTTATTGAAATTTAGCAGTATTCATTCAAAAACAACACGCAGCCCTAAGTACCTTAGACTAAAGAACACAAGTAGCTTTAAGTTTCTGGACTCTGGGTAGAAAATAATTTCTTTTTCTCTTATTAACTGTCTCCTTTTCATTTTATTATATATCATTTTAACAGGACAGCCATTTGAAAGAGTTTGTGGAATCCTAAGATCATACCTGAAGACTGCAAAAAGATAAATCACCATTATTTACAAAAGTTAAAAAAAGATCCCAGTAGTTGCAACTCAGTTAGGCCTACTTCTAAGCATATCTCATGTATATATCTGAAAAATGATTTGTTCCATCCATTTGCAATTGCCTTGGCATGAGCAAGGCAATAAGATTCAATCAAAAAGATTTTATAGAGGAAAATCCCTGGCAGTCCAGTGGTTAGGACTGTTAGGACTCTGAGCTTTCAGTGCTGGGTGCATGGGTTCCATCCCTGGTTGGGAAACTAAGAGTCCACAAGTCAAGTAGCATAACCAGAAAAACAAACAAGAAAACAGGTCTCATGGAAAACAATTCCTGTCAGAATTATCTGACCTTTTCCTAGGAAGAGCAGAGCCTGATTTTTTTCTCTGTAGAAAGAGGGAGGCCTCTTTTATGGGCCTAATCTGCTTTGCTCTGTCATGATTTGAGATGCTGCATTACCTAGAAAAGCACAGTCCAGTATGGAGTGACGTTGAGGCTGTAGCCCTCGGGCTCCCCATAAAGCCAAAGCTGCATGGGGCCTTAGACGTCACATAAGCTAATACTCTCTTTTTACAAAAGAGGCAACTGTCACTCAGGGAGGGGAAAGGGACTGTTCTAGGCAGTGGATCCCAAACCCTACTGCTCGTTGCTTATTCATGCATTCATTCCGCAAGTGCTTATTTCACATTCCTCTATGCTAGCAGTGTTCT
Source organism: Bos indicus x Bos taurus (assembly GCF_003369695.1). Lineage (NCBI taxonomy): Eukaryota > Metazoa > Chordata > Mammalia > Artiodactyla > Bovidae > Bos > Bos indicus x Bos taurus. The sequence continues at coordinate 18,894,678 of NC_040103.1, read as the reverse complement.
TGGTTCTGGGCACACTGCTGCTACAGCTGAGTCACTTCAGTCCTGTCTGACTCTGTGTGACCCCATAGATGGCAGCCCACCAGGCTCCCCCGTCCCTGGGATTCTCCACGCACACAGTGATGGTCAAAAAATGTGTGGTCCTTACCCTCATGTGTGTTCAGCACCAAGAACAGTGCACAGTAATGGACAGGATGACTGGGGAAGGGTGGAGAAGGCCAGGAAGGGAAGGCTTGTGCTGAGATCTGAATAAGATGCCTTTTGGGCACTTTAACAGAATACCATAAACTGTGTAGTTGATAAACAACAGAAATTTTTTTCTCACAGTACTAGAGGCTAGGAAGTGTGTGATCAAGGTGCCTACACATTCAGTCTCTGGTGAAAGCCCACTTTCTTTTATTAATATTATTAATTTTTACTGGAATATAGTTGCTTTACAACGTTGTGTTAGTTTCTGCTGTACAGCGAAATGAGTCAGTTACATGTATATATATATCCACTGTTTTTTAGATTTCCTGCCCATTTACGTCCCCACAGATCATTGAGCAGGGTTCCCTGTGGTAACCTGTAGGTCCTTATTATTTATCTATTTTATGCATAGTAGTGTGTATATGTCAGTTCCAATCTCCCAATTTGTCCCTCCCCAAAAGCCCACTTTCTGACTTACAGATGGTGTATCTTTTCAGTGTCCTGACAAGGTGGAAGTGGGGCAAGGGAGCTCTCTGGGGTTTCTTTTATAAGAGCACTAATTCCATTCATGAGGACTCTGCCTTCATGACCTAAGCCCCACTCAAAGCCCTCGCCTCTTAATACCATCACTTTGAGTATTGAGTTTCAACATCTGAATTTGGATGGAGGGGGCACAAAAATTTAGTTTATAGCAGAAGAACTAGATGTGGGGTGATCAAAGCGTCAGGGCAGGAACCATTCTGGATCAAGGGAGGAGCACACAGGTTTTTGAGATGGGAAGGAGCCTAAGCTGCTGAAGAGGGGACTGAATTTAGTGAGCCTGGGGAAAGAGGAAAGAGCTGTGATTAAAGGGGAGGTCAAGGCCAAGTCATGCAAGGGCATATGGTGGGTGGTAAGGAGTAGGGATTTTTACAAATTGTAACAGGCAATCGGAGAAGGCAATGGCACCCCACTCCAGTACTCTTGCCTGGAAAATCCCGTGGATGGAGGAGCCTGGTAGGCTGCAGTCCATGGGGTCGCTAGGGGTCGGACACGACTGATCGACTTCACTTTCACTTTTCACTTTCACGCATTGGAGAAGGAAATGGCAACCCACTCCAGTGTTCTTGCCTGGAGAATCCCAGGGACGGAGGAGCCTGGTGGGCTGCCGTCTCTAGGGTCACACAGAGTCACACACGACTGAAGTGACTTAGCATAACTTAGCATAACAGGCAATCAGATTCTTATCAAATTTAGCTTTTTGAAAGGGCATTTTCTTTGTTGTTGTTATTGTTTTAGTACAGATTCTTGGAACTAGGATTCTGATGAGCCAGATCCAAAGATGGACCAGCAGAGTTACTGGCCAGTTTCTGGGTCTTCACGTCAGCTCCTTCCAAATGTATTGACTCCCTTGCAACCCTTCAGGGCAAGGAACAAGAGGGGAAAGCAGTGTCAGGCATTGGACAAACAAGTTGAAATGGGCCAAATTTTAGCCACAAACATAAAAGATTTTACCTAAAAATACTATTGCAATCATCTCTAAGCAGACTGTGACACAGGTTAGCTAAGTTTGGGGAAAAAAAAAAAAAAACCCATCAAAGCCTTCTTTTGATGAAGCTGGTAAATTTGTCTCCTCCCCTGGTCAGGCTGGTCACCCCAGTAAGACATACCCAACCACACTTAGCCGTCCCACAGAGATGAGAATCTCTTCTGATTGCACCACAGGCTGATAATCCGGAGAGTGGTAATCAGTGAGTCAGTTGCCAATCTCACAGAAATGAGACAGATGAGGACTACAGGGGCTGGACCCAAAACTGCCTTCCGTGACCTGGAAGCCTAGGATCTGGTTGTTGATGTTGAACTTCATGCTACCAGTCTTCACCCACTGGGGATAAAATGGCATGGAGGAACAGAACAGGGTCAGTACACACCTGGGGAACAGAGATATGACCTAAATGTTACCTGGCCACCAGCCATAAAAGTGTCTCAGGGATTTCACAAGTGTTCACATGCCTGGGCCTACCCAACCAGGAGTTGAGGCTTGCAATAGACAGAGCTCCCAACATCAGCACCAGGAGACTTGGCTAGGAATGCTGGCTCTGCTTCCTTATTACCTGTGTGACCTTAGGTAAGTCATTGAGCCTCTCTGGGTCTCACTTGGCTTCTGTGGACAATGAAGAAGAGAACGTGGCCTTGCCAACATCATGGGGTTGTATTTCAAGGCCTAAAGGAAGTAACATTTATGAAAAGGGCTTGGAAAGGGTAGAGTACCAAATAAAATGTCTTGTTAGGCTTTATGATCACTGGGAAGTTTGAGGAATTAGGAAATTTATCGGAGTTGAGGTGGATGGTGAAAGGATCAAAAGGCAACAATTCTAAGGATAGGCTATAGAAATGGAGATTTTTCCATGGGAAACAGAAAAGGTTGAGAGCTATAGTTCAGCCTGTGACAGGTTCTGCTCAGACTATCATGACTAATTTCTTTCATGCCTCCAGAGGAGAAAATAAAATAAATTACATAATCAAAAGGGGGTGTTTTCTATCTCTGAAAAATGTCTTTCAAGGATATTAAACACCGGAATGTGTTACTGAAGCACGTTTGGTATTCTTTCTCTAGTGACCTTAGGAGAGATTTGTACCTGGGTATGGGTGGCCTAAGCATATTTCTGGCTGAAGACAGGGAAGAAACTACAGAGGTTTCCTTTTTTTTTTTTTAGTTCATGGAATTAAATTCATAGGAATTTTCAGGCTGTAAGCTACATAAAGACAGGGAATTCTGTTCACTGAAACATCCCAAGCACCTAGCATAGTACCTGGTATATACAAAGTACTTAATAAATACTCACTGAATGGATTAACAAAACACCATGAACTTGTCCCGATATTTGAAAGCAACACAGATCCATCCCTATACATTCGTTTGCTCTCTGCTTCACCTGTCTAAACCAGCCCCAGCCACAGAACATTGTGGGCTGGCTTTGTACATTCAGAGCAGTGGCTTTCAACCCCAGAGATTTTGCACAGAGTGGATGAAGTCAAGCCCACTCTGGCTCAACTGGAACCACCCGGCTTTTACCTAGGATATCTACATATTGGGATTCCAGATACTGTTTTTCATTTCAGGGGTAACATTCCATCCAAGTTACTATTATAGGAGAGAGTTTTTGATGGCAAGCCCGAAATGCAGGAAAAGCAAGGACATAGGCCTCCTTTTAAAGCGGCTTCCATTCCCAAGATTTCTGAGTAACAGATGAAGGGACTAAAGTGGTCAGCCTGGTCATGTCTTTGGTGGTGTTTGTTTCGTAAAAGCCAAACAGAGAGAAGAAAGAATCTAAATTGTTTTCATTTTCCTCTTTTTGAAGTTTCCACGGGCTGTTGATTAAATAATCATATTTTTTAAAAAGCAATCTTTCAAATTTGAAAAGGCTGGGAGTTGCCAGATCCCTGGGGAGGCTCTGATTGTATGCTTACAAGGCCATTGATTGGAATTGTTCCGCTACCCAGTGGTGAATGCATTGTGACCACAATATTCTCTCAGGTACAACAGCTTTTGAGCAGAAACATGCTTTCTAGTTAATTATTAGGATCCAGGAAGGAGTGTGACCCCGTGTCTAGGCCTATTATTAGCAGGAGAAGTAGAAGCAGAACTGCCAAGCAAGGACTTTTTCCAAAGGCCCCAGTATGCCAGTAGACTCCTTCTCCAACCCCATCTCCAGATGAAAAGAACACGGGTCTGGACCACCCTTCAATGTGAGGAGGGATAAAGAGACCTCTTTGAAGGGCTTTAGGACTAGTCAGCAAGCAAACAGGTTAGAAATTCAGTTCAATACCTGGAATCACAAACATCACCTTCTATTACATCCTGATCTATATTCATCTCTGACAACTGAAGCTCCAGCATCCCAAACTATCACCCGGGGAGGCAACAATTAGATGTGAAGTGAATGTTCCGCTTTTGAGAACACATCTTTAGTCCTTTTCCTTTGATTGACCACAATTCTCTGGCTGAGGGCAGTTGAGGAAGACAAGTCCAGTCCCAGTGTTAAGAAGTGCAGAGAAGTTAAGTGGCTTGCCTAGTTCATGGGCTAAGGTACGTACTAGCAGTCCAAGTGTTGGAGTCAGATTGCTTGGGGTCACGTCTTAGCACTTTTGCTTAATTAGCTCTGTGGTGTGGGCTTTGGTGACTGAGTTTCCTCATTTGCAAAGTGAAGAGAGTAATGATATCTGCTTCCTGGGGTGGTTGGTAGACTAATAGATAAGGGAACATAGTCAGCAGAGTGCTGAGTACCCTTAAAAGTGAAAAGTGAGAGTGTTAGTCACCCAGTCATATCTGACTCTTTACCACCCAGAGGATGGTACCACCCAGAGGATCCTCTGTCCAAGGGATTTCCCAGGAAAGAATACTGGAGTGGGTAGCCATTCCCTTCTCCAGGGAATCTTCCCGATTCAGGGATCAAACTCGTGTCTCCTGCATTGTGGACAGATTCTTTACCATCTGAGTGACCAAATGCTCAATAAATATTAAGCATTATTATTATTACTATCGAGAATATTATTATTTTGGAGAGACATCATTGAGCCCACCCTAGTCTGGTGCTTTTCCCACTAACAGTGCTGCACTCAGCACAGCTGCTGGCATTCCCCTTTAACCAATGCTTTCCCTCCACCCCACCACTTTTCTCACTCAAAACAGTGAGAACGTAAACTCTTTTTAAACATTGTGGACTTTTTGACTGTTATTTAAAATTCTGGGCAGGAATGAGGGGACCTGACGGTTCTACATCTTTGTGGCACATAGTTAAGACATATCATCAGATATGGGGAAAGGCTGCCACCAGAGGCTTGAGCGGTAGAGTGGAGCACACTCAGCTGGTCTCTCCCAGCATCAACCACCAACCATCAGTCAGTTGGCAAGGGCAGAACTGGTAAGGGAGTCTTGGGGTTCCTTGCCCTTAGTCCTTTCCATTCACCAGTGACTTGTGTCACTTTGCATTGGTGACCAGTTGTATGAGGAAGCGAGAAGTCAGGAAGGAGGGCCGGATGCCTTGAACAGGGCTCAGGGTAGACGTCTCTGAAGTGGTTCTCACTGCTGGCTGGCTGCTACCACATCAGTGGCACCCCCTAAGCTTACATTAGAGCGTGGTGCTCAGAACTGGATGATTTAAATCTCCAACAAAGAGCATACCTGAGGACAAACCCTTCAGAGGGTGTTTTCTGAGGTCCATATCTTTATTCTGCAATCCAACATCTTCTGGGGAAAACATCTGTGGACTGGGTAGAAATAGTTACTTAGGAGTTCTCGGATAAGACAGCATATGAAAACCTCAGAAGGCCAGGTTTCATTCCCTTTCCCTGCTGGGAAGGTGTACTTTGAGTTTCTCTCCAGAACTCTGCTTACTGGAGCACAGACAGGAGAACACCATTCAAGGTCCCTGCCTTCAGGGAATTTACAAAGGATTTGAAAAAGTAACAGCATTGAAAATAACTGAGACAACAGCACCAGGCAGGTCCCATACACAGGTGACAGCAAGGCTAAGAATGTCTCTTTTCGAGCCCTATCTCCAGATTTTGGAGGTCATTCACTAATCCACTCTTCCAAAAACTAAAATTTCTATTCCACATTTCCAAACTTCCTTGAAAAAGCAACGCTATTACTGTTATGTATTTTGATATTTCTGGGAGAAAAAGGGGGGGTGTTGTGTCAATTCAATTTTCGGAATGTGGAACTTGGCTTTCCAAGTTTAGATGACGTTTTCCAGAAGGGTAGAGGTTGTTATGAGTTCCATGCAAATCTGTGCTGCTTTCTGGATTAGCTTTTCTCATCATTATTTTTGAAAGTGGAAACTCAGAATTTAAGAATAAATATTACCAACACCTCACATATCAATATTTGTAGTGTAGCTACTCTTATGCTTTATCAGCTTTATCTTAGTCATCTGTAGGCTGCTCTGTACCACATGATGTATCAATACTTGAAAGATGTGGGCTCTGGCAATGGAGAGAACAGAGTTCATATTCTGGCTCTGCCACTTCCTTACTTGGTGAATTTGGGTATCTCCTCTGAGCCTTAGTTCCCTGATTTGTAAAACAGGAATAAATAGCCTTAATTTTCAAGGTGGTTGTGAGGAATAAAGCAGTGAACTGAGAAAAACACTGCACTGTGTCTGTTTGCCAAATGGGTGTTCCATAATAGTGATAATTTAATAGCTAACAGTATGCGCTGTGCTTCGTATATATCACTGTATTTAATCCTTAGTACACTCATGAGGTGGCACCAATGACAAAGAACTCACCTGCCAATGCAGGGGACATAAGAGACATGGGTTCGATCCTGGGGTCGGGAAGATCCCCTGGAGGAGGGCAAGGCAACCCACTCCAGGATTCTTGCCTGGAGAATCCCCATGGACAGAGGAACCTGGGGGGGCTATAGTCCATAGGGTCTCACAGAGTCAGACATGACTGAAGTGACTTAGCACATAGCACGCACACACGCCCATGATATATAGAGATATTTTATATATGTATATATACATATATACGTGATCATTTTGTCCACTTCATAGTTGAGGAAACTGAGGCACAGAGAAATTATATAACTTAGTTAAGAACAAACAGCCGGGTACTGTCAGAGTTAGACTTTGAGCCCATGATCTATGATCTGAACCCAGACCAGATGGGTCTCCAGAGCTTGTAATATCAAGATTATTCAGTTGAAATATGAAATGTTTGGGGCCTTATCTCTTTTTTTTTTCCTTTTAGGAATTAATAAATTTATTTGGTTGCTTCAGGTCTTTACTGCAGCATGTAGAATCTTTCATTGCAGCCTGCGAACTCTTAGCGGCAGCATGTGAGACCTAGTTCCCTGGCCAGATCAAATCTTGGCTCCCTGCGTTGGGAGCAGTGCAGAGTCTTAGCCACTGGACCACCAGGGAAGCCCTTCTTTTTTATTTAAATACTGGAAAACTGCTCTGACAACTAGATGCACTGATTTGCCCTGTCCTTTTCTCAATGCAGAAAGAAAGCTTCCATAGTACATCTGGCATCATTTGGAAAAACAAAAATTGCTTCCTGTAACCTGGTAATGTAAGCAGACTAGTTATATGTGCTTAAAAAAATCCAGGAATTTCCCTTCCAAGGGTTTTAGAAGGGTTTTAGAAGCTGTGAGTCAGAAATTATAGATGAAGATTAAATATAAATTTCTCTTTAAAAATTCCAGGAATTTCCTATAGTGAACTTCATTTTTTGTACAATTAGATATATAAGCTGAAAGATTTTAAACTTAAAGGCATAAAAAAGTGTGACTTGGGATGGAAATTTTGCTTCGAGCCTTAATGACCAGATTGACAGACTATCACTTATTAACCTGGACCCTAGGTTGATATGCAGCTTGTCATAATGGTGATAAATAATGCACTGATTTACCTTTTATTCTTTGCCAGCAATGGTAAAGTGATCTGTAGATTTGACATGATGTGTTTCTACTAGAAAGACTGCACTTCTCCACTCTATTCATTTTAAATGGGACAAAATTCACATTGTCTGTCATTTCAGTATGGAGAAATAGACAACTAAGGAACGTTATTTCATTAAGACTGTCACTGAAACAGAATGCTGATGCCAATAAGAATTTCTGTATATGTTCTCTCTTCTTGATGAAATCTTGTTGGCATGCTTCAGAAGCTGAGTGGTAAAAAAAAAAAACAAAAAACCTCAAAGGTAAAAAGTATAATGCCATTGTCATTATCCGGAAAAGATAATGGCAGAGGAAAAGGAGAGTCATAGAAGTTAAAGTCTTTTGAAGGGTGGGAGAAGGGTAGGGACTTTCAAGGAGCCTGGCTGGATTGGCCACCCTCCGTTCCAGTGCACTAGGCAAGGAAGGCAGCCTGGAGGTTTCCACCCACGTTGAACTTTCTTTATTCCACAAATGCACTTTGCTTCCCTGCACGTCTGGGTCTTTTTCATACTGACTCTTTCTCCCTGAAATACTCTATCCACGGACCTTCCCCTAAGCCTCACACATTCTTCAGATCTCTGCTTAGAGAAGCCGACCTAGATTGAATTGGATCCTTTGTCCTTTTTTCTTCACTGGGGTCAAACATTGTCATTGTTTACAATTGTATATCTGTGTGATTGACTGCAAGCTCCAAGGGGCTGGGAACTAGGCTTAGTTTTAGGGATCTGTAGCCTTTGGCATAGCGCCTGACACATAGAAGATGCTAGAGAAATACCTGTTGACTTAACGACATGCGTGCGTGCTAAGTTGCTTCAGTCTAAAGTTCACCTTAAAGGAACCTCTGCTTAGGCCAGTGCTGTTGCTACTACAAAACAGGATCATAGGGGTCTTACTTCCCCATCCAGATTGTTTGTACCGATGACACATGAATTTGGCTACACGTTGGACTGGTGTGAAGCAAAGATTCTCTCAGGCTTCACAACAACTTTGGCATAATCTCGGTTTGGCTTACAGTCCCTGAGATTACCAGATTCATAGTGAGATGCTGAATGCAGGAAGGCACTTAGCAGTTTTCTCAGCACAGAGGGGCACCTTTAAGAAAGGCTTGGCTGGATGGCAGAGTTGGCAATTAGTCTGTTCATCACTGAGGTTCACAGAGCTATGCTTTTTGAGTTCAGGATTCACACCCTTGTGTGTGTCCATAATTAAAGGCAATTCTGTTTCACTCCAGTGTCAGTGTTAGAATGGAAGTGAGTGAAAATGACATGACAATAGGGATAGCCTATAAAAATGTTTACAAATATTTCTTAATAAATCAAAATACAAATGTTAACAAGTTATTTGTGACATGCCTCATGGCTGATTGAGTGATTCTCAAGTCCACACTGTGGAAAAAAGCTGAAAACCACTCAGTGCGTAGACCTCGAGGGCCAGCCAGGACCCTGTGTGCCTCCCGTCCTCCTCACCCCCATCACAGGGCAGGCCTAAGGGGCGCCTCTGCTTCCTTCCTCTTGTACTCCCTGGGTCTGGAATCAGGACAAAGCAAATCAGAACCTGGCATCAATTTGCTACTCTTTATAATAACACTGATCCATCTTGGAGCATTCCATTTACTTGAGCTTTTTGACAATTTTAAAGAAAAGAATTTATTTGTTCAGCTTTTGATCAGAATAAACGCAACTGCTTAAAAGTAGAGACCACAGTACATCTCTGTATTCAACTGACACCTTCCCCCTTATTCCTTTCCTAGGCACAATATCTTACTCTGTAAACACCTTTAGGATTTTGTCTCTACCTTTCTTTTTTCCCCCCCTCTCTCTCACTTCTTCTTCACTCCAGGAAGGATACTGTGGGATTGGCTTCTCTTATTACAGGGCCTATTAGTATGCTAGCTTTGAGGGAACCTGGTCACTTCATTCATAACACGGCCTAGGAAAGCCCAAGAACTCAAATTCTTCCTTCAATCTGGGGAGAGGGGTATGTCCATGACAGTACCTTGTCCCATGTTCTTGAAATCCCTGACTTCAGCTTTCCTCTTTTCCTCAGAAATGCCAAAGGAAGAAGATGAAGCTGTCGAAAGTGACCTGTTTCTTTCCTGATGGGCTGAACCAGGCTCCCAGTCCTCGAAGAGCCGTTCTCTTTCTGGAACTGGGTTTTCCCATATGAATAATGTAGCATCCAGAGCATTGTACTTAGAGTCGGAAGACCCGGTTGCAAGTTTGGACACCACAACTTATCAGCTGCGCTACCTAGGCAAGTTACTTCAGCTTTCCGAATTTATTACCCATCCTCAGGATGGCTGCCTTGAGATGAGTGTGCCTGGACTTTATTCCATTATTACTCTTAAAAGGTGGTGAGGGAGGCAGAGGGAGAGAGAGGAAGAGAAGGACAGAGGAAGAGAAGGACAGAGGGAGAGAGGGAGAGAGAGTGAGAGAGAGAATCTACTGACCCGTTTCCAGCGGAGGTTCAGGAAAGGCCTCCCAGGACTGGCCCCAGGCACCTTTCCCCGGAGCCTGCAAAGCCTCCTTGCCGCTGTTGTTTGCCCCTGCCCCCAACCAACCCCCGGCGCAAGGCTGGCTTGACGTGGCGCAGCTCATAAGGAGGTGTGAGTTGTTGGAAAACTGCGAATAATTCCAGTGTCGGTCACTCCCATTTACTCTAACGAGCTTCTCTGACGGGCCGGGCAAGCCCGCCTCTCCTCGCTGGAGTCCCATCCCCCATCTGACCCCCACTCAGCCTCCTCCTTTGGGAAGGGTAGCCGCTGAAGACTGCGCGGCTCACCCCTTCCCGAGCAGCCCCCGGCCTGCGTCCTGCCCTCTGCGCCCAGTTCGCCCGGCACTCGCACTCGGACGTCCAGGAGCTCCCCCTCGGGGCGGCGCGCGGTGGCCGCCCGCGGGGTTGGCAGCGGCGCCCACCGCGGGGCGGCCCCGGTGACTCGCCCGCCCGCCCGCCCGCCCACGTGCGTGGAGAGGAGCGAAGCGCAACCAGTCGCGGCGCCCGCGCTTGCCGCCGGTGGGTGCCTCACCTCGGAGGCCGGCGGGGGCCGTAACCCGAGCCCCGCTGCCACGACCCATATTTGCATAATTCGGTCCCCCACCCCCCAACTCTTTCGGACTCAGGGCTGGAGATGCGAGTCGGGCTCCCCTCCGAGGCGTCGTCTTGCCGGTGGTCCGCGCGGGGGCCGCAGGACTGGCCGGAGCGCAGGCGGAGCGGGCTGGCGCACGTGGTAAGAGTGCAGCTTTCTTTTATTCTTCTTTTTTTTAAAGAAACGGGAACTTTTCACGTTTTTGTCGAGGGTGGGGGTACTTCCAAGGGTGCTAATCTTGCCGCGACTTCCTTCCTTTCCCCTTTTATTTTTAATTTCCAATTGGAAAAGTGCGCGCAGCGCCAGCAACAAACTTTCCCAAAATTTCTCTGGGTGTTTTAAGTCAGGAAGATGGCCGGCCAATTTCGAGGCGGGCTGAGGGAGAAGTGGAGCGCGAGAAGAGGAGCTGAGGCCGCTCACCGCCGCCCCGGGGCCCTGACCGCCGCGCGCGCGGGGCCGGGCGGGAGCGGGTTCGCCGCGGCAGGTGAGCGGCGGGAGAGCCGCCTGCAGCGCCGCGCTGCCTCCACGGCGTGGCGCCGTGGCTCTCGGTAGCCCGCGCCCCCACGAGGCTGGGGCTGTCCTGGCTGGCCGCGGGCTGGGGCAGGGCCGGGCCCTAGAGGCAGTCCCGCGCAAGGTCCCAGGCCTCGGCTGCTTTGGGGGCGGGAAAGAGGTGGCAGGCGGCCGCTCTCCAGGTTTGAGCAATTGAGACCATCCTCCTACGAGGCCCCGGCCAGGCTCGGAGCGCTCCCAAGGCGGGCTAGGGCGCGCCAGGAGATAGGAGAGGTCAGAACAGCCGACCAGAGTCTGGACCTCTGAAAAGTTTAAAAATTGTTTTGAGAACTAAGCATAAAGGTTCTTGTCGGGGCCAGTTTTTTGTTTGTTTGTTTGTTTTGTTTTGAACTCTCAAAGGTAAAGTGTGTACGGTGATGGCGACTTGAAACTGGCGTTAGCGTCACCGTTTGCTATCACTCTGGACCTCTCTGGGCTCTCCGAGGTGGCTCTTGGCCAGGGAAAGGAAGGATATTCCTCTTAAATGTGTGTGTTTTGGAGTAGGGCTCGGATGCGGGCAGAGCGCCCCTCCGGAGGGTTTTGGGGGTGGGGGACTGCGGTGGCGGTCGGTCCAGGCAGTGTGAAGGCGAGGATGGGTGTTTTCGCAGAGCACCCTGCCGAGCAAACCCAGGCGCCCGCTCTTGCCGACCAGTCACTCTGTTGGAGAGGCGGATGCACGGGCGCGCTGTCAACAGGGAGGTGTGTAGCGTAAGGTGTGCGAGTGGGTGTGTGAAGAAGGCGGCGGGGGCTGGAGTGTGTGTAGCGGAAGTGGAGCGCGTGTGAGTGTAAGAGTGTGTGTGCGTGTGGCGGGGCAGGGTGAGTGTCCAAACCTCCATCTGGACGCCCCCACACAGCCGACCGCCCAGACGCGCCGGGAAGGGCGCCCGCTAAGCGCAGCAGCTGAAGGGGGGCGGGGAGCGCGCGGGCACAGGAAGAGGGGTGTCTCCGGCTGAGGATTTCTCTCGAAGCTCCCCGCAGTTATCTGCTCCTCCAAGGGTCTACCCCCCCCCACCAAGGTGCCCAAAATACTTAAACAAACAAACAACCCCAAACCTGTTCCGTTTTCGCTCCTGTATAAATAGAACAGACTTTCCAAAAAAGCAATACCGCATTCACTCTTATCACCAGCCACTTCTTTCCACCAAGTAATTCAGAAAAAAGCAGTCAGCTTCCGTGAATGCATGCAGCTTTTTTTTTTTTTTTTTTCTTTTCTGCCTCCTTTTGCTTGCGGTTTTGAGCTGCCAAGAAAGTGAGTAGGGGTTTGACTGTAGTGTCTCGGCTCCGTTCGGTTTCTTTCCGAAGTTTAATTTTCCGGAATGGCTCCCAAACAAGGGCTGGGGAGGCGGAGCTGCCGGCACCGGATCTTCGCCTTTTTTGGAAAGTCCGGAGAACCGGAATTCCTCCCCGCCCCGGAGGCCGCGCAGCAGCCGGGACCCGATCGCTCTCCCACAGTAGCCTAAGCCGGACCTTTGGCGCGGCCCCTCCCTGGCAGGCTCTGAGCCCTGGACCCGGGCTGCGGCTCGGGCCGCCTGCCCCAGACCCCTGCGGGCTGCAAGCTGGGAGTCGCGAGCCCGCTGGAGCCCGCGCAGCCGAGCCCCTATGCAAATAGGCCATGTGACGGCAAAAGCCACCAGGCCCAGCCCTGTTCCTCAGTCCATATATGGGCAGTGACGTCACGGGCATTGAGGACCTGCCCATAAATACTTAGAGCAACACTTTCCGTCTAACCGAGAGAGCAGCAATTGATTAATAGCTCGGCGAGGGGACACACTGACTGTTATAATAACACTACACCAGCGACTCCTGGCTTCCCAGCCGGAACCCAGGCGAGAGTCAGTGGCAAATAGCCATCTTTCTTCTTAAAAAACCAGCAACTTGTTTGCTAGTTTTAGATCTGTTAGATTTTTTTTTTTTTTTTTTTTGAGGGGGGTAGTTGCTTTTAAGTGTGGAGGGCACAAGGAGATACCAACCTAGGCTCAGTCCAATCCCTCTCCAAAACGGCTTCTCTGACACTCCAGGTAGCGAGGGAGTTGGGTCTCCAGGTTGTGCGAGGAGCAAATGATGACCGCCAAGGCCGTAGACAAAATCCCAGTAACTCTCAGTGGTTTTGTGCACCAGCTGTCTGACAACATCTACCCGGTGGAGGACCTCGCCCCCACGTCGGTGACCATTTTCCCCAATGCCGAACTGGGAGGCCCCTTTGACCAGATGAACGGAGTGGCCGGAGGTAAGCCGCGTGCCCCCTTCGCGAACCGGGACCCACGCCGCTCGGAGGTGGTGGGTGGGTTTTCGTGCGTGTGCGGGACTTGGAGGAGAGGTGGAAGGTGTTGATTGAACTGGATTTGAAGGATAGAAGTGGGTGCAGGAGGAAAGCGGGAGCGGGGACCCGGGCGTTGGAGCTGGGCGCGCGGGCAGATGCACCAGGTTGCCAGCGAACCGGCGTGCGTGCGCTGCGGCGCGCCCAGCCCCGGGCGGAATTAGGCATAAGAGTAGGACGTGGTGCCCCACCAGGCTTCGGGGCTTATGCGAGCCTTAATGCCGGCGGCACCCCAGCCTCCCCAGTCCCGCGGTAGGGGCAAAGTGATGGGGAAGTTCGGGGCTCTGGCGGAAAGCTGAGCGTCTGGAGAGCGGAGCAGCGGAGATGCCCGAGGAAAGCGTCCGCCGCTTCCTGCTCGGTAGAGGAGACCCGGGGAAAATCTCGGAGCGCGCTCCTCCTGCGGTCTGAAGGAGCGCCCCCACCTGCGCGCTGCCAGCGAAGTTGAGGGGGTTGGCCCGGCGGGGAGGAGGAGATGGGGCGGGCAACGGCGGGAAGCGGCCCCGTGGCTGCCGAGGGAGGCCCGTAGGGAGCCGGCGCCGCGAGTTTCCTTGGCGGTGGCAAGTGGTCTCCCGAAGCCCGCGCACCTTCCCCGAAGCCCTGCCACTGCTTTTGCGCTGAGGCGAGGCCGCGCAGGTGTGGGACTAGGCTGAAAAGATTGGGAAAGGAAACCTATTTAGACTCCTTCCATGGCAGAGCCTGATTCCCTCCAGCAGCGGGAGAGGGAGGGAAGGAAGGAACCTGGGGTGTGGAGCAGCCGGGAAATCATTGACCCCCTTCTTTGGCTCACCTTTGAGGCTGACACCTTCGCTGCACTGGCTGGGGTCAGTCTCCTGGGCAGTGCCTGCCCTAGCTGTGGGACCTCAGGCAAAGGAGAGGGAGAACTTCCAGGCAGATGGGGAATTTTTAATACTGCTGCTGCTATTATTGGGTGTTTTCATTGGGGACTGGAGCCACAGATGGCCGTATGTGGTAGGGGTGGGGGTGGGGGTAGCTCATCCTGTTTGCCTGGAGGTAGTTTGAATCCTAGACTGTGGCTGGCTTCCACAGTAGGATCTGGGCTAGCCTCTTCTTACTGTCTTTGGGCCACAGTTTCCCCACCTGTTGAATTCTGCCCCGGCTATACAGTGCTGGAGTCCTTGGGGTGGGACTCATGTGAGACCGAAGGGTGAGAAGGGATTCTTGGCTGCATTCTCAATGCTCCACCTCCATTCTTCTTTTCCCCTCCCCAGATGGCATGATCAACATTGACATGACTGGAGAGAAGAGGTCCTTGGATCTTCCATATCCCAGCAGCTTTGCTCCGGGCTCAGCACCCCGAAACCAGACCTTCACTTACATGGGCAAGTTCTCCATTGACCCCCAGTACCCTGGTGCCGGCTGCTACCCAGAAGGTATCATCAACATTGTGAGTGCAGGCATCCTGCAGGGGGTCACCTCCCCAGCTTCCACCACAGCCTCCTCCAGCATCACCTCTGCCTCTCCCAACCCACTGGCCACTGGACCCTTGGGTGTGTGCACCATGTCCCAGACCCAGCCTGACCTGGACCACCTCTACACTCCGCCGCCGCCTCCTCCTTATGCGGGCTGTGGAGGAGACCTATACCAGGACCCCTCTGCATTCCTATCAGCAGCCACCACCTCCACCTCCTCCTCTCTGGCCTACCCACCACCTCCTTCCTATCCGTCCCCCAAGCCAGCCACGGACCCAAGTCTCTTCCCCATGATCCCAGACTATCCTGGATTTTTCCCCTCACAGTGCCAGAGAGACCTACACGGTACAGCTGGCCCAGACCGCAAGCCCTTTCCCTGTCCCCTGGACTCCCTGCGAGTCCCCCCTCCACTCACTCCGCTCTCCACCATCCGCAACTTTACCCTGGGAGGGCCCAGTGCTGGGGCCACAGGGCCAGGGGCAGGCGGAGGCAGCGAGGGACCCCGGCTACCTGGCACTGGCTCGGCAGCGGCTGCCGCGGCCGCCTACAACCCACACCATCTGCCACTGCGGCCCATTCTGAGGCCTCGAAAGTACCCCAACAGGCCGAGCAAGACCCCAGTGCACGAGAGGCCCTACCCGTGCCCAGCAGAAGGCTGTGACCGGCGCTTCTCCCGCTCGGACGAGCTGACCAGGCACATCCGAATCCACACGGGGCACAAGCCCTTCCAGTGTCGGATCTGTATGCGCAACTTCAGCCGCAGCGACCACCTCACTACCCACATCCGCACCCACACTGGCGAGAAGCCCTTTGCCTGTGATTACTGTGGCCGCAAGTTTGCCCGCAGTGATGAGAGGAAGCGCCACACCAAGATCCACCTGAGACAGAAGGAGCGAAAGAGCAGCGCCCCGTCCTCGGCGGTGCCGGCCGCCTCCAGCGCCTCTTGTAGCGGGGGCGCGCAGGCCGGGGGGACCCTGTGCAGCAGCAACAGCAGCACTATTGGTGGAGGGTCCCTCGGCCCTTGTTCGTCTCGGACCCGGACGCCCTGAGATGAGACTCACGTTGACACACCAGCCCTTTGAGGCCCCGGAGGCCCTTCGTCCATTGGAGCTGCACGACAAACACTACCACCCATTCCTGCCCTTCCCTCATTTCATTGGGCAAAGGGCCTTGAAGGAGCCCAGCACTGCCCCCACCCCGCCCCCTCCTTTCCACTTAGAAGCAGGTCTTAGCCTGCTTCTAAAACTTAGCCCACCTTAGTCTGTCTTAGGTGAGTTGACTGTCACCCCAAATTAATGGGGAGGCACAGAAGGGAGTTGGGTGGGGGGCCTCTGGCCTAGAGGGCTGAGGCCTGACCCTACTTTAAAGGGTTGTTTGACTAGGTTTGGTGCCCCTCTCTTATTTTGACTGGTTAGTTTTTTGACTCTGGATGTCAGAACTGATTTGAGACTTTTTCTACAGTAGTTTGGGAGATGCTGATCTCTTCAGATGGGGACAGCAAAAAGGCAGAAGCAAAGCTGATGTGCACTTTAATGGCCTGGGACTGATTCAGGGGATGCTGTACAGTGGGCGAAGCATGGCCTTTACGCTGCATTCTGTTGCCCTAGAAGTGAATCAAAGCTTATCTAGTCATCTCAACCCTTTAAGCAATATGTATTATAAACTTAGAGAACAGAAGTGCAATGTGATGGGAGGGACATAGCAATACCTGCTTCTTTTTGAGTGGTTTGAGAAACGTAAAGACTATTTTTTCAGTGTATATCCATTCAGATTTTGTGTATTTTTGATGTGCACTGTTCTCCAATTTCTGAACCTTTGGGAAAAGAAAAAGTAAAACATGTATGATCTCTTGCAACGAGTCAGAGGTTAACTTATTTAAAGGGGGATGTACATATATTCTCTGAAGCTAGGATGCATGCAGTTGTGTTGGACGTGTCCCTGGTGCCTTGTGTGATGTAGACAATGTTACAGGGTCTGCATGTAAATGGGTTGCCTTACTATGGAGAAAAAATCACTCCCTGGGTTTAGTATGGCTGTATATTTCTGCCTATTAATATTTGGAATTTTTTTTAGAAAGTATATTTTTGTATGCTCTGTTTTGTGACTTAAAAGTGTTACCTTTGTAGTCAAATTGCAGATAGGAATGTAAATAATGTTACTGGAGCTGACTTGTTTGGTTATTAGCTCTTAATAGTTGTGGAAATATAAATGATTTATTCTAACACAAAACCACTAACTAAAGTTCGGATAATGAATGGTTTATGACTATAGTGTAAATAAATACTTTTCAACAATATTTTTGCTGCAGAAATTATTTATGCAAGATTTATTGGGTGTGACTTCAACAGTACCCAGTGGGTTTTAGTACTTTGACCAAGCCATGGTCTCCAAGTTTTCTTTGCTAGTCTTTCCACATCGGCTCTCTTGCCGCAAAGCAATCTCCATTCATAATCAAACACGAGCATTCGCTAGCATTCGGGGATTTCCCCCATGCATTAGTGTAAAAGTGGGGAGGCGTTGTTTTGACTCATTGTTCCGTCCTCTGTAACAGCCTATAGCTTCTCTCTGCTCCTGAGTGGGCTCCGGAAAATAAATACTTACAAACAAGTGCCCACTCGGAGACTACACATTTGCAACTGCTTTCAGAACCCTGACCAGAGCCTGGAACTCAGACGAGATGTGGCTTTGTGGAAAGTGTGGTGGCGTGGTCAAGCTGGAAATGACTTTCAGGTTCCAGGATTAGTCTCATGACCACAGAAAACTTTTTGAAAAGCGCTATCGCCTCTTCTGATCAAAAATGCACTCAGACACTGCTGATGACAGCATTAATGGTTACCAAAGGAATTACCCCAGGACTCATTTCTCTCTAGACGTCTCCCCAATTACACCCATTTGGAAGGATCATTCTCTGCCATAGGTCTGGCCGGTCTAGAGACAAATACCCAGCTTTTTAGATGATGTACAGGTGTACACCAGCCTTAAAATCTCAAGACAATCTGAATCAAATAGGTAAATATGGCCCTTCGTTGGATAATGCTTTGCAAAACAATACTCTAGGGGTCATTTTAGTACAAGCCTTTTGTAGTGATTTTAAAATACAAATTAACTGACACCCCCTCCCCCCGACAATATCTATAATACAGATTGTCTTTGTTATCTTTTTTACTCTAAAACTGGACCTGAATATTTAACTTCACTCACTGCCTCTGGATCCTTACACAAGTGTAACACATTGGAGTGTCTAGATACATCATCTGAAAACTGTGTCGTCTGTCCTTTGTCACTGTTACTAAGACATGGCTGATAATAGATGGCTTGTATTTTAGAACAGCAGACAGTGGCTGGTACTCAGGGAAACTCTTTTTCGGCCCTTACCAGCACTAGAATTTGAAATCTGATTTGCGGGGATAAGTAACCCTTATTTCTTCCCTGTTCTTATTTCAAAGATGCACAATACCTCTCATAACTACTAAATGGAACTTCCTAAAATCCGGTGTCAGATCGTTCTAAGTGATTGGAGTCATCTCATTAGATTCATTATTTCCTAGCTTGTTGGCATAGTATCATCCTTGCTTGGCCAATTTTGTTAAAGACGTTTTGTATATACAACAATGCCATTTTGATAACTTTTTAATAATACTCTCCTACTAAAACATCATTAAAAAATAAACCTAAATGAAAATGAAATGTTAGTTGCTCAGTCTGATCGGACTCTTTGCCATTGCATAGACTGTAGCCTGCCAGGCTCCTGTCCATGGGATTCTCAAGGCAACAATACTGGAGTGGGATGCCATTCCAGGGGACTTCTCTGACCCAGGGATCGAACCCAGGTCTCCCACGTTGCAGGCAGATTCTTTACAACCTGAGCCAACGGGGAAGCCATAAATAGATACATCTAAGTTTTATGTGATTTATAATTGTCTTGCCAAATTTTAATTTTAGAGCTCCTTCAATCAAGACAAGGTAAACAAATCATTTACAAAGCAACAGACTAAAGTCTTTTTTTAATAAGATGAAAGACATTTTGATAGTTAAATTGATTACACAGTCACTTTTGCCTTGATGTAGGTTTGGTGACCTGGCATTGCCATACCATAAGGAATACACCTTGGTGTTTTTTCAGAGCCAACTGTCTGGGTTTTACTCCTTGATTTCAACATGTTAGGTCAATCTTTAATCGTATTTTACTCTGCTTGAAACATTCGGGATACTTTTCACAGGTGTCTCATTTTTTTTACTCCGCCCAAGAAATAAAGCATATAAAGCTAATAGGTCTGCTCTCTTTTAGTCAATATGCTTTATTAAATAATACAGATGTTTCAGCTGTTACTGAGAATTCTTATTAAAAATAAATGTCCAGAGACTAATTCCTTAAAGATTATAATGCAGTTGAGATGGTTCAGTACACATTAAAAATAGGTATACTAATTTTAGGTTAGGTTTCCAACTATTTGTAAACCAGGCTATTTAATTTCAATATCCTAACTGCTAATGAAACTAAGGCAAATTGTTTGGTATATATTAAAAATGGCTGTAGTGATATTTTAACAGTTTAATACAACTTTGGGGGTGGTGGTGGGAAGGAAAGGTCGCTATCCCCTCACCACAAGTGCCTACAATGCTGCCAATCCGAAGTAGTTAAACAAGTTTTACAGAAAAAGCCAAGACAAGAAAATATTTAAGTCCATAGATTCTTTCCTCCAAGAATGAAAGTTGTTTTTCTTTTTTCTGCACTAGCTTATTTTCCTTAGGTTAAATATAAAAGCAGTATTTTTGGTGCAGCAAAATAGTATGGTAGCATGTTAGATAATTTCAGATGTGTTTTCAATCAGGCTGTTTCAAAGATTACAAACAGGGAAATAAACTATTCAGTTTATATTATTACTTGGACTTTAGAATCTCCAGAAGACCCCGTTTTTTACAACATAATCTTACCATACAGACTGTGAACCTTTTATAGTAATTCAAATATAGACATCATAGCTCAAGTAACATTCTCCTCCATTTTGCAATAATCAAATAAGATTACCTCTGAACAATTTCAAAATGCCTTTATTTTCCATAAGTACAGATTTTAATCCAGAAATGTAAACATCCCTGGATCAGAAGATTCATTATCATATTATATGGGGCTTAACAAATGATTTCCTTCTTTGACACTCATTGTACTGTAAGAATCAATGGTCAGCTTCTGTGTGTGATGTGAAGTTCTGAATTCAGAACAAGAGAATTACAAGAGTGGCCGTGCCTTCAGGTTAGAGTTGAATAGTAATGGGCAGAGTCCTGAATTAAAGACACACTATTGCTTCTTCGGTGAGCAGAACTAGAGCACAAGATTCTACTATTTGGAATAGATCAGTGACGAGAATCCCCCTGAGATGCCTAGACTAATGCACCTACAAGGGGACAATGCAGAAGGAATAAAAGGTGTCAGTTTTGGGAAAAGTTAAAGGCTGTTAGTGTTGAAAGGTCAGATAACCCACTTCTGTTGACCAACACACATTACTTTAAAAAACAGTTCATCATTTTCACTGGTAAACAGCAGTTAGTGTAAATTCCATCCATGCAATTCAGACTTAATAAAAAAAAAAATCAATTCCCATAAAGTAGTAGGTAGATATATAATACTCTAAATTGATATAACCAGAGAATTAAAAAGCTTTAAAAGTATTAGACAAACTTTCATCCATGAGAGGCAGTTATTGCATTTGTTATTCAACAGAAAAGTTAAGTGATTAGTATCATTGTGCTCATTAGTCTCTGTAGGAGAAGACAACTTTTTTCCACAGTTGTTACCCATATTACAGGAATATAAGGAAACACAACAGCAGCACATGATCATATCTAAGAGTTTATGCAGAAAGGTGCAAGGCTTTTCTGCATATTTTGTCTTTAAGGATATTCTTTCCTCAGTGGCTCACTATAACAAGTTAATTTTGTTTTCACCATTAATTTACTCAGAATTTATTAGTGAACCCAAAGTTCCACTGTTCTTACTGAACTAAATTAGATATATATTGCTGTTTTGGCCTGCGATAATTTCAGTTACTCTTTTAAAAAGCACCTTAGTCTTTTCAACTTGCTTGTACATGAAAACTTTAAAAATTTTCATAATGAAATTTGGAAAAACAATTCCTCCTTTATTACTGTCTTATTGCCAGAATGAATCTTTGTAGGTTAGTTTAATGTACTCCAGGTTGTATTATAACTTAAACATCATCCATCATCAACAACTGTTATAAGTCGGTCAACTTTTTGCTACAATATAATTCAAAACAGGTAGGTATGTAATTGATAATACACATTCATCACTGTTATGAAAAAAAAAAAACCCTTGTGAACAGTTTTAAAGGAAGTCATCATTTGCATATCTAGAACTTAATTTCAAACAAAACAGCATAAAGAAGTGCTTCAAACTCCCCCTAAGGTATAATAAATCACACCAGAATGGGACACTGTCATAAAACAACTTAGCAACCTAGAAGAAATGCATTATGCCTCTGTGAGGTTTTACAGCACAGTTGGCATATCATATTGAGTACCATCTTTTTTGTTTTTTTAAGAAAAATCATTAAGAATTTGCTTTTCCATTCTAAGTTTGGGAACAAAGCTTCCTTCACTCTGGGCCTCTGTAACTGAGTGTGCAAAGAGGCAAAGGCACATACTGCTTCCCTACAGGGTCATCACTTTCCACCAATAGCAAATCCCTCTTTATTACAGAACTCAATTACTACCTGGATAAGTCAATCAAGAGGGCTTAGACAACAGCTGGGCAAATTTTAATGTGTTTATTTTTACAGTTTGTTTTTATTAAAAGTTTTGTGAAAAAAGGAATCCTATAAATAGTAAAAAGGGGGGAAACAGGAGTGTTCCTTGGCCTGAAGCAAATGGTGTCAATACATTTGTAAACAAGGTAAAGCTGCTCCGCCTATTAAAAGGACAAAGATAAAACTAGTCACAGAGAGCACAACAGTTCAAGAGGTTCGGAGTGGGAAGTGTTTTGTCCCAAGTTTGGGTGCCCTAAAGTGGCTAGCAGTATAGTTAATTCTCAGTTATCTAGCCCTGGTCATCCATGCCTCTCTTCCTGCAGAAAACCCACCCCAGATGAAGCAAGCACTGAGGGGGGCTGTCCTAAGAACATTGCCACCAGCAACACAGCTGGAACCACCAGCCCCTCGAACATTAGAGCTCCTAAGAGAATCTGAAACAGTCATCAACGTTTTCCTCTACTTTTGCAGGAAAATACTGGAAGTAAATAGGGGCACACACAATTCAACAGCTGGCTACCAGTGTTTTACATTCAGTTGTTTGGAAGCATACTGATTCAGCTCTGGTTAGAAAATACAGAATTACTTTATTACTTCCTAAAGTACACTAAGACATAAAAGTCACTTCAGGATAATACAGTTTTTGCATTGAAGGTGAAAAAAAATCTGCTCAACTCTAGATCTGGAGACTCAGTGGGGGAAGCCCTAAGTAATCATTTGTCACTGAGATATACAGGTGCTTGAATTGCTTAGTTTTTGCCACCAGCGTAACCGAGATATGGTTACTGGGCAAGGGGAGGAAAGAAAAGAAATCTTGTCCTCTACGTGCATAGTTAAGAGTGTAATCCCTCAAATCTGAAAAGATGGATTTAATTTTCCCAAAACTTAATTAGGCCGGACAGCTCACTTTAAATAGTAGCTCAGCTCTTTAAACCTAGTTTTTACCAATGACTTGAACTAAAAACTATTCAAACCACTAGGTCATGCAAAGTCAATAAGTTAGAACTATAACAATAAGCAGTAAAAGGACATAAGGACACAAGTGGAAAACAAACCCTATTTACCCAGAGGAGGGCGGAGAAAACCACTTTGTATATTTTGAATAGGATGGGAACAGAGGAAAGAAAATTTTCATTATGGCTTTAAGATGGAAGCACTTCAGATAAGTCCCCTGTCCCCTCCCCCTCCCCCCACTCCAAACCCCAGTGGCAGTGACAGAGCCAGGAAACAACCTAGCTTCCCCGCCTACTCCGCCCCCAAAACAGTGCCCGGTGGTTGCAATCCAGTCGCCCGCGCTTCCCAAGACTCCCGAGGAAGCGGCTACTGCCCATTCCAGTAGATCCAACACCCAGGCTGGGGGAAGGAAGAAAGCCCTTGTGATGGGGTCGCGGCCAGCCAAGCCTAGATCTGAGTAGGGCAAGTGTTCGGCCCACCGCTTTCGGGCGCCGGCGGCTTCAAGGGAAGACCTTGGGACCTGGATAAGGCTCCCCCTCGCACCAGAAGTCATCGGCCTGCGGGGTCTCCAGGAGCCACACTTCTCGGGGCAGGTCACAGGCCGAGCCGGAGGCCTCCTTGGCCCTGACAGGCTCCAGCACTCGGTAATAGTGGCAGTCCCGGCCGTCGTCGGGGTCGTAGGGCGGGGCCAGGATGTCCAGAAAGGCGGCGGGCCCGTCCACAGCGTCGATCTGGTGCAGGTTGTCCCGGTGCGGCGTGAGGAAGCACGGGCCGCTGGCCTCCGTGTACTCTGCCCGGGAGCGCAGCACGCCCGGCTGTACCGCGTCCAGCTCCCGGGGCTGCAGAGGCGGCTCGAACTGCTGCTCTGGTGGCGGGGCCCGCGGCCGCTGCCCGCTGCCCACCTCCAGCTTGTCCATGCAGCTGATGCGCACGGTCCCGTAGAGCACCTTGAGGATGCCGTGCATGCCCGGGTGGTCATGCAGCGGGATGGAGGTGCCGCTCTTGAGCAGGAACACGCCGAGGCTGAATCCGTCGGTCTCGCAGATGTGCATATAGGTGACGGGCGGCAGGTTGGGCCGCAGCGGCTGCACCGTGGCCTTACGCGGGGAGATGTTCAGGTCCTCCGCGCGGACCTGGGTCAGCAGGCTCTTCAGCTTGCTCAGGTTCTCCGGGAAGCCCTGCGGTATCGGCGCCTCCGGGCCTGGCGCCTCGCCGCGGTCGGAAGAGCTGCGGCCGCCCCCGCTGCCCCGGAAGGTGAGGCACGCCTGGCGGGCGATCCGTTGGATCAGGGAGGCCATGTTGTCTCGGGGCATGCCCTGCAGTTCCTCTGCGTGCCGAGGCCGCCCCCCTCCGCCCCCAGCTTTCCTCCGCCCCTTGCGGTCGCCGGCGGCCGCCACGGCTGCCCGCAGCCCGGAGCGAGGCTGGAGGCCCCGCAACTACCGGTCAGTCGGGCGCGCGGCACTACAGCCGCCAACCTCAGCAGCCACGCGCCGGCAACGGCCGGGCGTGCCTGCCTCGCGCCCCCTTTGGGCGCGCACGCGCACGGCCCACAGCCCGCACTCACGCTCTGGGAGCAGGCACCGGCTGCGCGGACGGTGGCGGGCTTTGCCTTACGCCAGAAGCTCCATTCATGCGGCCCGCACCTACGACGGTGATCAGGCGTTCCCGGCGCCCTGCAGAGCATGCTGGGACTTGTGGTCCGGTATTCCGCATGCGCTCTGAGAGAGTTCCCTTTGTCATCTGGAAAAGGGAAGGATTAGATTTGTGGGTCATAAATCGACCTGCATTACGGTTCCGAGGTGTCTGCTTCTTAGAAGAAAGGCGAATTGGGGCAAAAGAGAAACAGCCAATTAACTACAATTCCCGGCATTCCTCGGCATGTTGGGGTGACGCACTTCCGTCGTCTGGCTTGTGGTGTAGTGCAGACTCCTGGCCGTCACCGGAACCGGGCAGGAGGGTCGTTAACCTCCTGGCGCCACTCCGGCCTAATACGCCCTCCAAGGTCGTTTTCCTGTGGCCTTAGCCCTGGGAAGGAGGCTGTTGAGTTAACTTTAGCTCCTTGTGGCCGCACTGTCTGCTGGACCGCGCTTTCGTAATCTTCTGTTTCTGAGGAGATGAGAGGGTCACCACAGTTACTCCCCACAGCCGTCCCCAGCTGTTGTTTGCATCAGGGTCTGATTACGCTGCTCTTCTGGTTACAGAGCACAGTAGTATATATATATATATTTTTGCTGGAGCTTCAGAGGACATTTGGTCACTGATTCTGTATACTAACTGTTATCAAACCTGAGTTTGCATAAGAAACACCTGGTTAGGATAGAAGGGGAGTTATTTTAAAAATACAGAGTTCTGGTCTTCGTCCAGAGATTGGTTCACGAGATGATTCTATGGCATCCTATGAGAAACTGTTGTGAGAGAATCAGGCAAGTTCTTGATTTTAACCTTACCCCGAGTTTAAAGTCCTTTTGGATTTCCTAAGCTAAACATGGGTTTCTTACTCATTTCGTAATTGGAGTGGTTTAGTAAATTCTCCCTAATTAAAAAAAGGCATGCTCTTTTAGTGGGCTATGTAACCTATCTAATGAGCACTCAGTATATGCCAGGCGTTGTGTTAGGAGCATTATGTAATGAATATACTAATCCTCATACCAGCTCTTAAGAGATAGGCATTATTATTATTCCCAGTTTGCAGATGAGAGAATAAGTTGCAAGACGATAGTGAATTATTGCCAGGGCCTAAGCAGCAGGGCAGAAATAAGTACAGTTTTATCAAAAGCAGCTGTTTGAGTTGGTGTTGAAAGCATTAAACGCAGAATTAGGATATTGTTTTTCCAGCCTACTGTGCTACTTAACAAGTTGTCTGTCTTTAGCAGACTTCACCCTTTTATGTCCTCAGTATAGTCACTTGTAGAATCTGGAATCAGAGTAACAGACATTCTGAATTCTCCTTACTCATCAGAAAACCCTGCAAAGCTTTCAAAAGTAAAGATTTGGGGGTCAAACCCCAATTCAGAAGAACTGCTATGAAGCCCAGAGTTTTTATTTTTAAGATGCTCCTTAAGTGATTCTTAGTTGACAGCCCAATTTGAGAACCACTGATTTGTAAATAGTGAATCAGTTCTTAATATTTAGTGATTTTCATTGAAGATAGTGATTGATTTAGAAAAGCAATTTTAAGATTTATTTGTTTTCAGGGTTGCCATGTCATTGTTACTTATATCTGGTCATGTACAGTGGTCCTTTGAAAGAACACAAACCACTATGCACTGCGGCTGCTCAGTTGTGTCCAACTCTTTGAGACCTCATGTACTGTAGCCCATCAGGCTCCTCTTTCCATGGGATTTTCTAGGCAAGAATACTAGAATGAGTTGCCATTTCCTCCTCCAGGGGAATCTTCCTGACCCAGGGATCAAACCTGTGGCTTCTGTGTCTCCTGAGTTGCAGGGAGACTCTACTGCATGAGCCATCAGAGTCCCTGTCATTGTTAAGGTACTTAAATATACTGTCAAAATTCACCATGTAATGAAATTCCATGCAGTCTTTTTCTAAAGTGAGGAATATTTAAGAGAAAAATGCCCTCTATCCATTTAAAAATCTAAAATAAAAATTTTATTTATTGATTTTAATTCTATTAAGGTATAATTAGTGGAAGGTATAGACTCCATGGGCTTCCCAGGTGGCACTATCCCTGGGTTTGATCCCTGGGTGGGGAAGATCCCCTGGAGG
Source organism: Bos indicus x Bos taurus (assembly GCF_003369695.1). Taxonomy (NCBI): domain Eukaryota; kingdom Metazoa; phylum Chordata; class Mammalia; order Artiodactyla; family Bovidae; genus Bos; species Bos indicus x Bos taurus. Next base: position 18,868,232 of record NC_040103.1, on the reverse strand, counting down.
AGGGCATGGCAACCCACTCCAGTATTCTTGCCTGGAGAATCCCATGGACAGAGGAGCCTCATGGGCGGTGGTCCATAGGGTTGCCAAGAAGCAAACTCAACTGAAGTGACTTGTACAACACAACCCATGACTCCGTAGATCACAGATTTTAGTAACATACAGGTGTATTTGATTTCCAAATCTGTTACTTCATAGTAGTTGTCTGTACTTATTTAGCTGAAGCTCATCTATAAAATAGAATATTAAGATACATATGTAAAACGCTGATGATAGCATTTAGAGCATAATAACTCTTATAGTAGTAGCTATTATAATTTGAAAGTTGCTAAAAATGGTAAAGACCAATGAATTTAAGTAATATTCAGCGAATATTAAAATGGAATTTGCTTGTCTTGAGAATTAGCTTCAAGGTAGAGATTTGAAAAAAGATTATTGAGGCTTCCCTGATGGCCCAGTGGCTAAGACTCCACACTCCCAATGCAGGGGATCTGAGTTTGATCCCTGCTCAGGGCACTAGATCCCACATGCTACAACTGAGAGTTTGTATGCTGCAGCTAATACCCAGTGCAGCCAAATAAACTAATTTTTAAAAACTTTTCTTTAGAAAAAGATGATGTTTACTGGTTAACCATTTACCTGGTAATACCATTCCTCAGGTCCTTGCTGTTTATTGTTTGGCCAAAGAGTTCAAAGTTTCCTAAGACCAGGATCACCTGGAGGTATTTATTGAATGTACAGATTCTCAGATCATCTCAAAATCTGCATCTGAACCTTTTGCACGTTAAAGTTTTTAAGAACTGCTAAGTGTCCTTAAGGCATACGGTACTTTTTTTGAAGGCCACAAACAGGCTACTTGTCATAATTCCTTTTTGAAACTGTCTTTAAGGACTGCTCTAATGGATGGGCTCTATCCTAAATGCGTCTGCCCTTAAGAAGCATTTTATTTGGCCTTCTGCCCCACTGTCAGTAGCATAGGCTGACTGAGTTTCTATTACCATTAACATCCTTCTTTTTATGCTCCTTGTTCTATTTTCCTTTGTGTTGCAGTATAGATAAATGAAGAAAAATGTGAAGACCGAAAGACATTCAGAAAAGAGCAGACAAAAGAGAAGTGATAGTGAACAAGTGCTAGAAATACAAGACAGAAACAAGATTTGGGAAAAATTTGGGATAGATGGAATCTATCATTTGATAAATAGTGAGTATTTATTGGGTACCAGCATTGTTCTAGACTTTGGGGATTTGACAAGGAATATCTGAATTTTCTAAAAGGAATTTACCTTTAAGTGTGTGTGTGTGTGTATCTTGGGTATGGAGGTTGTTACATAATACAAATAAATGAGCAACATAATTTCAGACAGATGAGTTTATGAAGACAAACAAGGTGGCAGTATGATACGTTTGGGTGTGTATGTGTGTGTGCGCTGTGTATTACTGGGTTGTCAGAAGTGACCAGAAGATAACATTTGAGCTGCTCCTGAGTATTAAGGAGTCAGCCTTGGAAAAATCTGGTTGTCAGAGCATTCCAAGACTAAGAAAAATAGTCCTAAAGGATATTAAACAGAGTATTGGAGACTGTGACTTTGACCAGGTGGAAATGAGCTTTGTGAATTGGAAACAAATGAAGGCTGCTGGGGTTAGACTATATGGTGACATTCAGAGTCACTGGGGAGAGATGAAGTGGGGGAGGCAAGCAAGGACCCTATTACACAAGCCTCATAGGCCCTTCTTAGGGGGTTATAGGGAGTTGAGGGCCATGGTAGTAAGTTGGATTTTATTGAAAGTGTAGTGAGAAGCTTTCAGAGTGCATTGGGTAGGAGAGTTACTTGATCTGTTTTATACTCTCTGAAAAAGAGATTGATGGTGGGTGGAATGTAACAGTATAGAAACCCCAATTGAAGGCAGTAATCTAGAGAAAAGAAAAGTAGTGTAAAGATTAGGAATCTACTTTGGAGGTGGAGCTGACAGGGCTTGCAGATGAGCTGTTGCTTTGGCAATCTCTTTCTTAAAGTATATTCTCTCCACATATTCTTTTCCATGAGTTGACAGCTACGTGGTGGTAGGTAAGGTTGATAAAGCTTAAATCTCACTTCCAGCCCACATCTAACTATTAAATTTAGGAATGAAGGAATCACACAGAAGCATGAGTAAAGCTGATTTTTTTTTAACAGTTGCTTAATTAATCATGAAGCAAGAAGAATTGGAAGAACCCCCAGCATACAGACACACAGACACAGACAGACAGACACACACACACACATGTACAGCATCTTAATTCTACTTTCTTAGTTATACCATTGCTTCATATTTTGGGAACTCAGCTAGTATTTTAATCTTTCATCCTTCTTTCTCTGGCCCGCTTCTTTATGAGGACTCATTTTACTTAATTCACAGATAGATCACCTTCTGACTTTTTCTCAAATCATTTTTCAGAAATTTTGTCCATCTCTCTATCGCACTCAGACCCAGTCAAAAGAGTACTAAGATACTTACATTCTCAAATGCTCTTGAGTTCCTAGCTTATATTAGTTTTTTGGTTTTTTTTTTTAAAGTGGGCAAGAAGATTTCCTTTTTTTCCCGGTAGTTCTTGGCCAGCTTACTCCTATATCTGTCTTTTAATTTAGTACAGAACATGGTAAATAAATTGATAAAAATTTCTACTTTTGAACTCAATTATATTTGAAGTATTTGGGGTTTCTAGTATAGCTTTCAGTTTTTAAGAAATTTAGCATATATTTTTCATCCATTATCATGAATGAATGTTAAGTTGTAAGAAAAAATAAATCATTGTGAAGGCAGAAGAACTGGTTCTCGGCATGGCAAGCATATGTATTCTTTTTCATCTCATTTATCTAAAATTATAGCAGCATAACTCTCTTATCTCTGTCTATCTCCACTAAGGTCTTATAAAGTAACTCTGCTTCATTCTACTCTGATTTAATGTTGGGTGGTTATCTGAAATCAGATCACTTTGGTGTATGGGCTCTTTATTTAAATATGCTGAGCCCAGGAATTTGTAGTGTTCAGGTCACACTTTAGGTGTTCACATTGCACTAAAAAATTGTAGAGGGTGTGATGTGTGATGTAACTTTGTTTTCTAACCATATGATTCTACACACTGATGTATGTAGGGTTGGGATGGAGAAGGATTTAAACTGATTTCTTTTTCTCTTCTTTGCCTTCAGGCAATGGGAGGCAAGGGAAAAAGAAATTCAAAATTGGGAGCATGCAGAGGGAGGTTGAGGAGGAAGGAAAAAACAGATGTGTCTTTTGGAAGTCAATAATGGAACGTTTTTGCTACGTTCAGTCTGAAGCACTGCCAAAGGCTAAAAAATAATGGAGTGGGTAGCCTGTCCCTTCTCCAGGGGATCTTCCCAACTCGGGAATCAAACCACGGTCTCCTGCATTGCAGGCAGATTCTTTATCAACTGAGCTATCAGGGAAGCCCTTGCTAAAGGTCAGGTATCACCTGTTTTTGGAGGTGACTTAAGATGATGACAGCCACCTTACCAATTTAATATTAGGAAGGTTTTCCTCTTCTCCCTTAAGTAGTTCAATTATTGTAAGACCCAAAATAGTTCTGAACTGTAAATTAAACCTAAGTACCCTTTACCTCTCTTAATTAATTTTCCCCCCAATTTCATGCTTGTTTTTCTTTCCCTTTAAGAAGACATCAGCTATCTCCACCTCCTCCGCTTCCCCATCTGTCCTTTTCCTCTTGGCTGAAAGAAAGATTTTTTTAAACTTTATATTTATTTTAATTAATGGATTTGAATCGCAAGTAGTGAAACAGTTGATGTTCATCTCCAAGAGGCAGTGAAAGGGAAAATCATCCTCTTTAACTTGGCAGAAAAGAAGTTAAACTGGATGTTCATTGCTGATGCCTACCTGAAAAATGACTGTGAAAGGGGCAGAGGAGCGCTCCAGAGTTGTGTGTTCTTGTAGGGAACAAATGCTATAGCCCAGAATCAAGGGGAGTGAGGATGGAAAAACTCTTCTAATGAAGTTGTGCTTTCCTGGGAAATGACTTTCTCAATTAGTCATTATTGCTTAATGACTTATGATCCATTGATTTAGGATCACATACTACAGGGAAAAAATATCCAGATGCAATTCAGCTGCTTGGATTAGCTCTGATTAATAAAATCTACCATAAGTTTATCATCTTTTCAGTTGGGCAAGGTAAACAATAAGTTTTTTTTAAAAAATGTACTCCCTCGAGTGTTAACCTGAGAATACCTCCTGGGACATTTGACTGACTTTATATAGGGACACTATCTATATGTGTTGCTTTGGAGGAATAAAATGCTACTAATCAAAGCCTTTTGAAAATAAGCAAACAAACCAAAAATCTTATCCAATTAGATGGACAGCATTTAGAAAAAGCCTGAGAAATGACAGCATTATTTGAAAATGGAAAGCAGGAATCAAGGAAGAAAGAAAATAGACTCGCAGAATACCAGTTCTCCTTCTGGTTCTAGCAACCCAGTGGGTGACTGTGGGTAAGTCATTCCACTTCTTGGAACCTTAGTTCCCTTATTTATAAAATGAATAATTTAGATGATTTACTACCTTTCTTCCAGCTTAAAAAAAACCTATAAATTGAAAATATTATATGAAATTAAATAATATAATTTCATCCTGTGAAATACTGCAGAACATTGCAAAAGACACATTTAAAAATGTATTTTTAAAAACAACACGTGAAGAGAACCTTCAGTAACTTGTATATAGCGATATCTGATTTCTCCTTTGTGTCTCTGTTGTCTTTCTAAAGGAGATTATCTTGAAATTTCCTGAGTATAAATTATTGAATAAAATGAGCATGAGCTCTTGTTTAACATTATTGTTATTGTTAAGCTTCAAGAATTTTTTAAGGAAAACTTTTTTTTCATTCTAAGCATAAATTATGCAACAAGAGTGCCATGTATTGCTATTGGGAAAAGCAAAACAGGCCTTGAGTTAACTACTCATTTCAACAGGACCTGCTGAGGTAATTGACAACTAACATCATAGCTCTAGAAATTCCTGTGAGGCAGCAGAGCTTTAGTTTAATTAGGTAATTAGCCCTGGTCAGCCTATAATGAATGCACAAGCAATTAGCAATGAATTTGGGCTGCTAAAACCTATTTTTCTTTTTGTGTTCTTTTGCTTTCATTAACAACTCTAGCTACTGAACAATTTATATCTTCACACTAACAATCAACGTTATCATCAAACTTTTTGCAAGCCATAAAGCAGTGAGACCTGAGGTTGGTTGTACAACATTAAATGATTATGTTAAGTAATGCCATTTATTTGCCTACCCATACTGCTGTTATATTATGTTAAACAAATAGAACTTTTAAAAGAAGTGCACACTCCTTGATTTTGATGATTGCTTTATTTGTCAAACCCAAGCAACTAGTAAGAGATGTAGCTCAATTTGGAGTTCTTTCTCAGTGACTTTCAGCAAACTGGAATAAAAGGAAACAGTTCCCTAAATCTACCAAAAGCAAGACCCTCAAAAAACAATTTTTTTTTTTTCTTTTGTGGCTTGAAGAGTCTTATGTTTGGAAGGGCTTGAGATAGAATTCAGTAAATGAAAGCCCTCGCTTGGCTATCTTTTCCTGTTTGGGGACAGTTTTTAGTCTCATGGATGACAGAAGGAATCATTATGGTTTTCCTCACATTCCTCCACTGTAAGTCTTTCCAATCCAAAATGGCAGAAAGGAAAAGGAGGAGAGGGGAGTGACAAAGGGAGGAGAGGAAGCTTCATCATTGACGTTTTGGATTGACTAATTCTTTGTGGGAGAGCAAAGTTACCAAAAAGGTGGAGGTCATGTTCCTAAGACTTAATGTTACTAAGTGTTAATGTCAAGAAGGCATTTGTGTTGTTCTGGTTCTGGACATGGGAACTGAAATATTACAGTATATTTCGATCAGAAATGGGTTTTGAAAAATGAACATTTTAAGTTTATATGGGAAGATTGTATATCTACAAAGAGATTTAATTTGCCCTATCAGTAATTAGACTGATCCCATTAGAATTTACAGAGTCTGTAATATACAAAGTGTTCTTACAAAGATGCTGTTCTGCTTGTTAATAATCTAGTAATATTTGGAGGAAATAAACCCAATGTTAGGAAATTAGCTAGCCAGGAAATTAGTTAGGAAATTAGCTAGTTTAGGAATTAATTGAAGGAATATATTGCTTACTATTTAAGCAGAATTAGGAATGTATAAACAGAATTTTTCTTCTGATTGGAATATGAACATTGGCTTATAATTTCTTATCTTGAGGCATCCCATCTGGCTGGTCTTAGAAATATTTTTTTCCCCAGCAATAACTAGCAATTAAAGTTTCAGAAATGCCAATTTTAATCAAAACTCTCATTTCCAAAATAGAAAAACTTTTCGTGAACTATATAAAGCCTCTTCATTTTATTCAATTGACTGTTTTGAAAAAGTAATTTAAATAATTCAGAGCCAGAATTAAGATGTTCCAGAAATGCTTAGAAAAATAGTGCAAATCCTTCCAATTATGGTCATTTTTACTCTTACCATGGGCACAGTAATTTCACTGGTATTAATGTTTTTATCATTCAAATATCAACTTTAACAGTTAGCTCATGTGAAAGCGGGGTTTCTGTTTCTGCATCATTGATGTTTTGGATTGATAATTCTTTGTGGGGGCTGTTCTGTGCATGCAATATCCATGGCCTCTACCTTCTAGATAACAGTAGCACCAGTTGCCCTCTACCTCACCCCACTGTGATAGCCATAAATATTTTCAACTGCCACCTACCTCACCTCACTGTGATAACCATGTTTTGTTGAGGGGCAGAATTGCCCTCAGTTGATAATAATATAGAATAAGACTGTGACAGTTTCTTTCTTTAAAAGTATTCCAATGTTGAAAAAATTAAGTGTGTTGAATTTGGATGTCTAGATAATCTTTTGTCAGTGAAATCTTAATAGAGATAGAAAAATGAATCAGACCCCTGCTGACCTGCAGTTTGGAGTGGTTTGAGGGGACACTGAAAGAACACTGTGCTTGCAAATGCCATTTGAGTTTCCCTAATGACAGAGGATGAGATGGCTGGATGGCATCACCGACCCGATGCACATGAGTTTGAGTAAACTCCGGGAGTTGGTGATGGACCTGGCGTGCTGCGATTCATGGGGTTGCAAAGACTCGGACATGACTGAGCGACTGAACTGAATTGAACTGAATGGTTTGCTAGGGCTTCCCTTGTGGCTCAGCTGGTAAGGAGTCTGCCTGTAGTGCCGGAGACCTGGGTTGGATCCCTGGGTTGGGAAGATCCCCTGGAGAAGGGAAAGGCTACCCACTCCAGTATTCTGGCCTAGAGAATTCCACCGACTATATAGTCCATGCGGTTGCAAAGAGTCGGACACGACTGGGCAACTTTCATTTTCAATGGCTTGCTATAGGATTGGACGTTTGCATTTTTAGAAATTTATTCTTTCCATCGAGATGCAAATATTCAGAAGAGGAGAATCCCTTTACACTAAAACCGAAAGTTTAGTTTTCAGCTAAATACTAGCATGTTATTAAATGTATACCTACTTTTTAAATTTACGGCAAGATCTTTCAGGAAGAGGACCCAGAAGAAAACTACCTTGGGATTTGAGAGTTGGTGGGTGAATGGGAAGCAAACACCATGTGTGGGAAAAGGAGTGATTAAAGGGAGATGGAAAGCACTAAAAAAAGATCCTCTAGACCACATTTTTAGTGGGTCAGGCTGAGTTGCTCTTGCCATGTTTCAGTGTTTGTTTTTTTCCTACTACTCCCTGTATCTTTAGATTCCATTCTTTTTTTTAGAAGCAGGGACTAGTAGTTGGTTGCTTTGTTTTGTTTTTAATTTTAGTGTGCATTCTTTGCCAGTCTGTGTTGATAATCCCAAGTTGATTTTTAATTTTTAAAAAGTAATGAGTAAATCTAAAAGTCTAAAGAAGCACTGATTAGATTACCTGACATTTGAACCTATCATCCACACTGATGGAAGAAGTATGAATGATGTCTAGCTTGATTTTCCCCCATTGTTCTTGGGCATTGTTGCCAATCAGTGACTGGCAGTTTCAGGCCTACAAGAGGGCTGCCTGGACCATCTGGCATCACTCAGTGGGTACCACAGGTGATGGCCCTGTTTGTGGAACTCAACGTCTCATAAGTAGTTGTTCAGGCTAACCCTAACTTTCTAGGAACTTCCCTGGTGGTCTAATGGCTAAGACTCATATGTTGTAACTAAGAGTTTGAATGACACAACTAAAGATCCCACATGCTGCAACGAAGATCAAAGATCCTGACTGTTGCAACTAAGATCTGGCACAGCCAAATAAATAAATATTTTTAAAAAACTTTCTAAAGATTAAACTAATGCTTCATTAAAAGGAACTTTCTAAAATGTAAGAGAGATGGAGTTCGGATGGCTAACATGCTGAGGCCTGTTCCAGGATATTTTCGTAAGTGCATTAGTAACTTCCACACTGAGCTTCCGTGTAGCTAGAGGATTTCAGTTATTCAGGGTGGATTTTTGTCTGTTTTTTTTTTTTTTTTTTATATGAAGTTACTATATCATGGCACTCAGACAAAGACTAAACCTTTAAGTATAGGTTCTGTTTATTTTTCTTTTATTCATCCAGTGTCATCTGCCTGATTTCTTCCTAAAGTGAGGGAGCCAAAATATATCACAGATCACAGCTAAATTTAGACAACAGGTATCTCCTTTGCAGGGACTTTCAAAGAGCCTGATTTATTTGTGACCATTTCACTGCTCACTATGTAAAGTTATGGACGCCTTGACTAGTTACTGATCTTTTGCCTTCTAGTGGTTAACCCAACCTGTTTTCAAAAGTCCACTTGAATTTGAAAGTAAAATCAAATATTTTTTCTTGTTTGTTTCACTAGTACTTGGTTATTAGTTTAACATTCTACATTGACCTCACTTGTTTGTTTGTTTGTTTTTTCTTTTTAGGTTCTTTGCCTCAAGCTGGACCAAATGGTTCCTCTTTTTTAGTTTTGACTTAAGCATATTATGTAAGCAGTTGTCTTAATATTATACCTGATTGACAAATTTCATTCTTAACCCTTTCAGCATAATTTTTCCAATTTAGTATTATGTTTTTCCCTTTATTCTCTCAACTCAGATTTTCCCACAAACTTTCACATAGTGTTTTATTATTGATAATAGTAATAATAGTACACTAATATTGATGTATTCACCTTTTCATAATTTTCTTTAGCCTTTTTTCTTCTTAAAAATATAGAAACCTATGAAAATGATCCCAGTCCTGCTTTCAAATATTGAGTTTCCTTGTTCCCCTTAAGGTTGTAATTGTTTTAACAGTATCAGACAAATATATGCATTTACAATTCCATTTGTACAATTTACATTTGTAAATGTAAATTGCATTTACAATTAGATAGTCATTATTTCACAGAGTGATAATCACAGATAAGGTAAAAACATTGAATAGAAGTTTAGATTGTTTCAAAGAAATAGTAAGCAGGAAAAAAACTTTAATGAGTTTGAATTCACATTACCTTTACTTACCTTACCTTTTATTCCTTATTGTTAGCTACCCAGCCCTTATTTATTCAGCCCTATTTATTACAGACATTGGTAAGTAACTACCAATTTTTTTTAAAAAAAAGGTGAATAGAAATCAGAGACTGAATATGAAAGCTGCTGATCTAAACTAAGTAAACCCATCTTGGCCATGTCCAGGACAGTCAGAATCATGCTATACTGTTTTTAGGTTATATTTGTCTGAACATACACAGTATGTATTATAGAAATTATCTGGTGGTGTCAACAGAACAATCATGAAATACCATAAACAAGAACAAGTGGTCTCTTAACTATCTTGAAACTCCATAAATTTTGCAGCAATTCTCTAAATATATTACTGATAGAAAGTATTTTACTTAATAAATTATTGACCAAAAAATTTCCTATGAACATATTAGAAGGCAACACTAGGGAATATATTTGTTTTAAAATTTTCCAAAAATGAACCTGCACAATTTAGTTCCTTGAAAAACTCCTGCTTTGGGCTATGGATCTTACTGGGATTGAAGAATATCGTCACCAAACTTATAAGAGGTAAAATGACAGACATCCTCTGAGCTCACGCAGACTGTGCAGATACAAGATGGTGCTCATCATTGTGGGCAGGGATGGGAGAGGGAATTCATTTACTGGATTATACATTTCTTGAGGATAAAAACTGTATCTAATTAACATGTTTCTAGCAGAACCCAGAATAACGCCATGAACATCTTAACATGTATTAGTGTCTGAGGGGCTTATTCCTTTTGCACCCTTTCAAGCAAGCACATTCTAGAAAATAATCATAGAAGAGATAGATAGTAATCGGGAAATGTTCCGGGAAAGTGAGGACAGCACTGCAGGGGAAGGAAAATCTGGTGCAGAGATACTGATTTAATGTATAATTTGTCCAGGTGATGGAAGAATGGATTCTGAATGGCTTTCCCTTTTTGTCTATTAAAAAAGGGGTCAAGGGAAGATAAGGGGTTTCCCTGATGGCTCAGCAGGTAGAAAATCTGCCTGCAATGCAGGAGATATGGGAGACGTGGGTTAGGTCCCTGGGCTGGAAAGATCCCCTGGAGATGGAAAATGGCAACCCGCTCTAGTATTCTTGCCTGAAAAATCCCTTGGACAGAGGAGCCTGGCAGGCTACAGTCCGTGGGGTTGCAAAGTGTCAGACACCATTGACTGATTTGGGGGTAAGGTAAACAGTCTGATGGCACTGTCACTGCCCTCCTCTCCTTTCTTTGGTAACGGGTTTGCGTGGGGAAGCAATCTGACCTTGGCTATAGACACTAAGAAGAGAGCTCTCTTGCCCCATGTGAGTTACTGCCTAGGGGATGAGCTTTACCTGAGGCCTGGAAAAGGCCTTAGGAGGAGACTGCACTGCCTCATATCTTCTGCTGGTCCTTTGGATTACAGAGAAGCTAGGAGCTTTCCTGGGCCCCTCTTCTGATTAATCAGGTGATCTGGGAAGGCTGCTCTGCAATGGCCAGCAGTGGATGCTGGGGGAAAAGAGCCCAGACATGACAACTTTGATTTCCTGAGAGGTTTTAACTAGAGGGAAATATCTACTTAGTCCTTATTCTGCCTTTCAAAGAGAGTTAGGTGAAGTGCCAAAAAGGATCACTATGGAAATGAGCACATTAATCACTGTGGAGACCTCAGAAACTCTCAGGTTTCAGTTATCACACATCTTCAGAGCTGGGTGTGGTTTGGGAAGATAGCACCCTGGGACTGCGTTTGGTGCAAGAAAGCAGTTTGGGGGAAAGCTGCCTAACAATTCTCCTTCAGTGTCCTGCAGATGAACTTGGTGTGCTGCCACTGTGGTCTGTACCCTCCCACCTTTTTTCACCTTCCTTCTGCGCAGTGCCCTTACACACACCCAGAGCTGCTCACTGTATCTCACTTTTGGCTCAGTATTTGGCACATTTCTTCTGGAAACGCTCTTGTTTTGGTTTTGGTACCACAATTCTCTCCTGACCTTGAGTCTCTGCTCTTTCTGGATCCCCTTCATACCTCCTCTCCTCTGCTTAGCCCTTGCTGCTGCTGCTAAGTCGCTTCAGTCGTGTCTGACTCTGTGCGACCCCATAGACGGCAGCCACCAGGCTCCCCTGTCCCTGGGATTCTCCAGGCAAGAACACTGGAGTGGGTTGCCATTTCCTTCTCCAATGCATGAAAGTGAAAAGTGAAAGTGAAGTCGCTAGTCATGTCCGGCCCTCAGCGACCCCATGGACTGCAGCCTACCAGGCTCCTCTGTCCAAGGGATTTTCCAGGCAAGAGTACTGGAGTGGGGTGCCATTGCTTAGCCCTTAAATGGTGCTGTTTGGTTCAGAGATCCTTTCTTGCCCTCTCCTGGGACAATGTTAGTCGTTCTTTACTTCTTTCTGTTTAACCTTACGTACTTAATCTGTTTTCTGATCACATTTCAGTTCAGTTCAGTTCAGTTCGGTCGCTCAGTCGTGTCTGACTCTTTGCGACCCCATGAATCGCAGCATGCCAGGCCTCCCTGTCCATCACCAACTCCTGGAGTACACTCAGACTCACGTCCATTGAGTCAGTGATGCCATCCAGCCATCTTATCCTCTGTCGTCCCCTTCTCCTCCTGCCCCCAATCCCTCCCAGCATCAGACTCTTTTCCAATGAGTCAACTCTTCGCCTGAGGTGGCCAAAGTACTGGAGTTTCAGCTTTAGCATCATTCCTTCCAAAGAACACCCAGGGCTGATCTCCTTCAGAATGGACTGGTTGGATCTCCTTGCAGTCCAAGGGACTCTCAAGAGTCTTCTCCAACACCACAGTTTAAAAGCATCATTTCTTCGGCACTCAGCTTTCTTCACAGTCCAACTCTCACATCCATACATGACCACTGGAAAAACCATAGCCCTGACTAGACGGACCTTTGTTGGCAAAGTAATGCCTCTGCTTTTCAATATGCTATCTAGGTTGGTCATAACTTTCCTTCCAAGGAGTAAGCGTCTTTTAATTTCATGGCTGCAGTCACCATCTGCAGTGATTTTGGAGCCCCCAAAAATAAAGTCTGACACTGTTTCCACTGTTTCCCCATCTATTTCCCATGAAGTGATGGGACCAGATGCCATGATCTTAGTTTTCTGAATGTTGAGCTTTAAGCCAACATTTTCACTCTCCTCTTACACCTTCATCAAGAGGCTTTTTAGTTCCTCTTCACTTTCTGCCATAAGGGTGGTGTCATCTGCATATCTGAGGTTATTGATATTTCTCCCAGCAATCTTGATTCCAGCCTGTGCTTCTTCCAGCCCAGCGTTTCTCATGATGTACTCTGCATATAAGTTTAATAAGCAGGGTGACAATATACAGCCTTGACATACTCCTTTTCCTATTTGGAACCAGTCTGTTGTTCCATGTCCAGTTCTAACTGTTGCTTCCTGACCTGGATATAGGTTTCTCAAGAGGCAGGTCAGTGTTCCCTAAATTGCATGGAACCCCCTGATTTTTGATCTATTAGAATATAATTTGCTCAGTCATTCATCCAGCTTTTATTAAATAACTGTTTTGTGAAAAGATTGTACTAAACTCTGTGGATAGAAAGTAGGGGGCGTATAATCTCTAATGAGATTATAATCTGCCTTGAAACAGAACACACAGAGGCTAGAAAGAGAACAGAAACAGTTTATGGGGGTTTGTATAGCATTGTTACATATTTGTAAAGACAAATAGAAGCTCACAAAATACATGGAAGTCAACCCTAGGCAAGATGTGTTAGAAAAAGCTTTTCTGATGCTATGTAACTTGACCTCCACGAAAGAACTGGGAAAACTTGATAGAAAAGAGAGAGCAGAGGACTCCAGTGGAAAAATGTGATGCAAAGACTCAGCCCCTGTTCTTACACTTGTGCTTCTACAGAAGAGTTACACGGTTTTTTTTTGGTTTGTTTTTGTTTTTCTGTTTTGGCCTTGTGTGCATTATGTAGCCCATAGAGGCAGTGAGTCTGGCTTACTTAATGGAATTCTCTCCAACCTCCTGGTAATCCTGCCTGAACTTTCCCACCAGAGCGTCTCCTCTTTTACGGCCTCTCCCCTGATACAGTCAACAGTGTGTGTTCTCTCCCACGCACACATTTGTTCTGCTCAGGAAAGCCCACAGCTACACACTGCAGCTGAAAGCCAAGGACAGGCTGCAAATCCCTAGCTGACACATTTTATTTAATGTGCAAAACGGACTTTAGGTAATAGTACAATTTTGTTGTTGTTGTTGTTGTTCTATAGCTAACACAAAGAGAATTTAATTCCCAAATGAATTAATGAAAATAAATTTTCCATGTAGCCATTGTCCCATAAGACAGTCTATCATGAAGAATGTAGGAAACCTGTTAGATGCAACTATTTGTATCTAGGCCCTTTGGCATCTGGCTTCTAGTTATTTGATTTACAAAGTACACTTCATATTGCAGTGTTTATTTTTGTCTGAGAAGAAAAATTTTTTTGGTATTTCTTACTGGTTGGAGAATTTTCACATTTTAGCAGGTGACTGTTTTTATCATGTTAAAATTGCTTTCATATAGCAAGAAATGCTGTTGGTGGAGATAATAGATTTATATAGCACTGGTCTTCTTCGTACTTCTGGATATAGGATTTGGGACTGTGCTTAGATTTTAGCGAGCATGAGGGGAGAGGTTAAAGAGGAATCATTTCAGTCAGTGAAAGTGGTGAAAGAAATGCTGAGGGTGTGAAGAAAAGTACCTCGTAGATTTTTAAAAGTTACTGCTTTTACTCTTACCAAGTTGCTTTTGAAATAAAGAGGCAGTCCTTGTGTATAGCAGCTCCCTGGGGGGTCAGAAGAAAGATGAAGTAATGGTGTATTTGTCAGAAACAGTAAGTAGTAGAGAATTCTATTTTATGATTGTGATTCATAGTCTGATAGTTCATACTCCCTAATAATAGCTTGTACTTAGAGAAATTTTATTCTTTAAATTGCTTAGATAATCTCAGTGATAACAGGCTTTCTCATTTACATGCTTCATTTACCTGGTATCAGTATTATTGGGGAATGGAGTTCTACAAGAAAATTTGTTAGAAAATCCATTAAAAGCAAAAAAATCTGTTCTGAGTTACTGGAAACTCAAAACTTTCCACCACGACTTGGACATTTATTCATTCACTAAATGTGTATTAAACACCCTCTCCATGATTCTGGGAGTTGGTGATGGACAAGGAAGCCTGGCATGCTGCCATCCATGGGGTTGCAGAGTCAGACACAACTGAATGACTGAAGTAACTGACTGACTGAAACACCCTCTCCATGCATTAGGTACATGTCTGTGGGTAAGTTATATACTAATGATGTAATAATGGCAGCAGGATTGCTGTTTGCATGGAACTTACTCTAAAACAGGGGAGTAAACAATAGAAAGGAAACAAAAGAACAAGATAACTTCAAAATGCCCCAAGTACTAGGATAAAAATAGCATAGTGAATGTAACTGGGTGACTACTTTAGTCTGGAAATAGAAATCTGCTTGGTGAATGTAGCATTTGAGCTGGACCTAAAAGACAAGAAGGATCCAGATCAGTTAACGTGAACGTGAAGTCACTCAGTCATGTCCAACTCTTTGTGACTCTGTGGTCTGTAGCCATGTACCAGGCTCCTCAGCGCATGGGATTTTCAAGGCAAGAATACTAGAATGGGTTGCCATTTCCTTCTCCAGGTAGGATCTGGGTAAACATTCCAGGCAGAGGTTCTAAGGCAGGAATAAACTTGGCAGCTTGAATAAACTAGTTTTGGGGCATGCTAACTTTTAGTGTATTTTAAAGATAATTTTTATTAATAATTCATACTTCCTATCCTTTAAATCCTCTCTTTTCCTGGTTTTATTCTCTTTTCTATTAACTATCTCAGTAGATCATCCTCAGAGAACTCTCCATCCCTTTTGTGATGGTATAGCCTAGGAAGGACCAAAGCAGACAGGCAAATTTATCAACTTATACACACTTCGCAAATAGGGGTTGGGCAGCAAAGAGGAGGCTGTGGGCTCAAAAGAGTGTTGACTTCTATGGACCCTACTTCTTTCTCCTTGCCTGGATTTAAAAGTTTAGCACCCAGATGTGGATCCAGATGCTTAGGATTAACATCTTCCAGCTCCTCTCTCCTCCGTCTCCACATGCCAAGGTGAACTTGTTCTGATTCTTCGTTCTAAGTTGTTAACAGTTAAGATGAGTAGACCCATGCAAACTGCTTGTTTCATTATATCATACACTTCAGTTCAGTTCAGTTCGGTCGCTCAGTCATGTCCGACTCTTTGCGACCCCATGAGTTGCAGCACGCCAGGCCTCCCTGTCCATCACCAACTCCCGGAGTTCACTCAGACTCACGTCCATCGAGTCAGTGATGCCATCCAGCCATCTCATCCTCTGTCGTCCCCTTCTCCTCCTGCCCCCAATCCCTCCCGGCATCAGAGTCTTTTCCAATGAGTCAACTCTTCACCTGAGGTGGCCAAAGTACTGGAGTTTCAGCTTTAGCATCATTCCTTCCAAAGAACACCCAGGGCTGATCTCCTTCAGAATGGACTAGTTGGATCTCCTTGCAGTCCAAGGGACTCTCAAGAGTCTTCTCCAACACCACAGTTCAAAAGCATCAGTTCTTCGGTGCTCAGCCTTCTTCACAGTCCAACTCTCACATCCATACATGACCACAGGAAAAACCATAGCCCTGACTAGACGGACCTTTGTTGGCAAAGTAATGTCTCTGCTTTTGAATATGCTATCTAGGTTGGTCATAACTTTCCTTCCAAGGAGTAAGCGTCTTTTAATTTCATGGCTGCAGTCACCATCTGCAGTGATTTTGGTAGATATAACTTGACTAGAAAGAGACTCTCTCCTAGATTTTTCTTCTCGTCTGGTCTATTAAAGAGGGCTGTTACTATGAAAACATTTTAATAGAACCTGGATGACTTGAGGAGTATCACATTTTAATCCATAGAAAGTAAGCAAACTTTTCCCCCAAAATTCACTGGCATTTTCCATTGATTGTTAGTGGATGAAAGTTATTCAGAACTTTGTCCAAGGTCTTTGTTATGTGGTAAACATTTAGGCATTGCCCATTACTAAGATTTCTTCAATATTTTAGAAAAGCAACCCCAGGTTTTCCACTTAGTTCAGATGCTAATGTGCGGTCCAGTTGTACTGCTCGTACCCTTGGACCTGACTCTCTTGATGGTGCTGCTAGAATATTGGACAGTTGATAAAAGAACGAATCAGTCAAGGAGGTGTGTATGAGTGAGTCAATGAAGATAAATGATCTTTTATTGTGAAAATAGTATCTAGTCACTATTTCACAACGGAAAATCCCCCTCTCTCCCATACCAACTAGTCAAGCTTCTCCTACATTTAATATTCAACATAAAATAGTTCAGATCTTTGGGGGCCTTGGGACTTCCCCAGTACCACAGGTTGTGATGTGTCTTTTCACACATCTAGGCCGGGGAAACCCCACACTGGGCAAAGAGCCAATTTTAGACCTCGCAGCTTATTAAAAGATTCAGAATCTAAGGAGCCACACAGAGACAATTATAGAAAGGAGACATATAGGGAAATAATGCCTAAAGTTGGCACTCTGACCAAGTTAACAATTATCTTAATATTTTAGAAAGAAAATGGACTTACAGATTAAGAGAACAAACTTACGTTTACCAGGGGAAGATTGGGGGAGAGGGATAGTTAGGGAGTTTGGGATTGATATTATACACTGCTATATTTAAAATAGATAACCATCAAGGACCTGCTATATGGCAGAGGGAACTCTGCTCAACATTATGTAACAACCTAAGTGGGAAAAGAATTTGAAAAAGAATAATTACATGTATAACTGAAAAAAAAGAAAAACAAGACATCTTAGAGGCAGGGGTATCAGTGAATGAGGCAGTGTGAAAATTGGTGAAAGATGTTAGTTCACATACGTGGAAGGGAATTGTATGAATACTAGTTTTGGGGAGACTATAAAGTCATTTACCTTAAATAACCCGAGGAGATGGTATATGATCTGTGAGATAAAATCAGTCTCAAAATTTATGGTTGTACCACTTGGGAACAAACCCCAACTCTAATTGTGGAAGGGGCTCTTGGAAATCAGCTGGGTTTCCTCTGGCTCCAGCTGTAGAAATGTTTCTCAGGGGCTCCCTGAGAAGCTGTTGGTTTCCCTGATGGCCACTTGACTTCCATCTAGCTCTTGTGGTGCTGGAGTGCCCATTGTTGGTGGTATGTGCATGAGACCATCATCCATTGGCTGGAAGATGAAGTTGGTAAGAAAATTCTTCATGTCAAGATGAAACTGTATTCCTCTAATCTGCAGCCAGGATTCTTCCTTTGACATAGAACATGTTTTCTCTCCTTTTCTCATGATCCATTCCAAAAATATTTGAGGAGTGTGACTTCTGTGTTTTCTCTTCTGCATGCTAAGCCTCTCAGATAATTCAGCTCTTATGTTTGTCTCACTGTTCTAGTCACTGTCAGTCTTTTTCTGGACTAACTTAGTTTGTGGGGGTCCTTCATGAAACTGTAGGCTGGAAATAGAACCTAATCTTCTGGATAGGGTCACTCATTCTAGGTTAAGACTGTTTGCCTTTTCATGGTGCATAATGTGACCTGTCTTAGTGAATGTTCCATATGAGCTTGAGAAGAATGTGTATTTTGCTGTTATTGGATGCAGTAGTCTGTATATATCTGTTACATCCATGTGATTGATAGTGTTCTTGAATTCAATTATGGTTTTCTGCCTGTTGGATCTGTCCATTTCTGATAGGGGATGGTTGAAGTTTCCAATAGTGATAGTGGGTTGTTCTGTTCTTCTTGCTCAATTCTTGGTTCTTATAGTTTAACACTGCATTGTTAGGTACATACGTGATAAAGATTGTTACGTCTTCTTGGAGAATTGATCCCTTTATCATATGCAACGCTCTTGTTTATCTCTGTTTACTTTCCTGGCTTTGAAGTCTGCTCTGCCTGAAGTTAATGTAGCTGAGAAAGTAAAAGTCACTCAGTCATGTCTGATTCTTTGCGACCCTGTGGACTATATAGTCCATGGGATTCTCCAGGCCAGAATAGTGGAGTGGGTAGCCTTTCCCTTCTCCAGGGGATCTTCCCAACCCAGGCATTGAACCCAGGTCTCCTGTATTGCAGGTGGATTCTTTACCAGCTAAGCCAGAAGGGAAGCTCTTTTTCATTAGTGCAGTCTTTTTAGTGCTTTCTTTTCATTAGTGTTAACCTGGTGTATTTTTCTCCATCCGTTTACTTTTATTTATTTATTTTTAATTCTATTTTATTATTTAATTTTACAATATTGTATTGGTTTTGCCAAATATCAATATGAATCCATCCGTTTACTTTTAATCTGTATGCATCTTTACGTTTAAGGTGGGTTTCTTTTTAACAACATTTAGTTGGTCTTGTTTTTGAACTATTCTAACAATCTCTGTCTTCTAATTGGTGATTTAGACCATTGACATTCAATGTGATTATCGGTATAATAGGATTAATATCTACATATTTGTTACTGTTTATTTATTGCCCTTGTTCTTTGTTCCTATTTTTATTTTTCATTCTTTTTTTTTTTTTGGCCTTGTGTGGTTTTAATTAAGTATTTTTATATGATTCCATTTTATCTCGTTTCTTAGACTATCAGTGATACTTTTTTTTTTAATGATTGCCCTAGAGTTTGCAGTATACATTTACAGCTAATCCAAGTCCACTTTCAAATAACACTATAATACTTCATGGGTTGTATGAATACCTTATAATAAAATAATCCTGTTTTCTCCCTTTCTTCCCTCATATTATTGCTGTCATTCATTTCACTTATATATAAGCATGTGTGTGCGTACATGCTAAGTCACTTTCTGACATATATACTTTCATTCTTTCTGAAGAATATC
This sequence comes from Bos indicus x Bos taurus, assembly GCF_003369695.1. Classification (NCBI taxonomy): domain Eukaryota; kingdom Metazoa; phylum Chordata; class Mammalia; order Artiodactyla; family Bovidae; genus Bos; species Bos indicus x Bos taurus. Next base: position 18,848,777 of record NC_040103.1, on the reverse strand, counting down.
ATTTAACATTTCTTGCAAGGCAGGTGTATGGCAACAAATTCCCCCCAGTTTCTGTTTGTCTGAGAAAGTCTTTTTTTTTCTTTCATTTTTGAGGAATAATTTCTTAGGATACTGGATTCTAGGTTGGCTGTATTATTCTCTCAACACTTTAAATATTTCACTCCACTCTTTGCATGGTTTCTAAGGAGAAGTTGATTGTTCCTCTGTAGGTAAGGTGTCTTTTCCCTCTGGCTTCTTTCAGGATTTTTTTCTTTATCTTTGATTTTCTGTAGTTTGAAAATGATATGCCTATGTGCAGTTTTTGTTTGTTTTTTTGATATTTATCCTTCTTGGTGTCCCCTGAGCTTCCTGAATCTGTGGTTTGCTGTCTGACACTAATTTGAGAAGAGTCTGTCATTGTTTAAAATATTATTTTCTTTTTCTTTCTTTTGCTTATGGTATTCTCATCACATGTATGTTATACCTTCTCAGTTGTTTCACAGTCCTTGCACGTGTGCTAAGTCGCTTTAGTCATGTCTGACTCTGTGCGACCCTATGGACTATAACCTGCCAGGCTCCTCTGTCCATGGGATTCTCCAGGCAAGCATACTGGAGTGGGTTGCCATTTCCCACTCCAGGGGATCTTCCTGGCCCAGGGATCAAACTCATGTCTCTTATATCTCCTGCACTGGCAGGTGGGTTCTTTACAACCGGCACCATATGGGAAGTCCCACAGTCCTTGGATATACTGTTTGTTTTCAGTATTTGTTCTTTTTGCTTTTGAGAGATTTCTATTAAGATATCCTCGAGCTCAGATTTTAGAAGTGTATGGAAAATTATGTTATAAAGAAATAAGCAAAGTGATTTGCCCCAGCTAGTTGGGAGTCTGGCCTAAGACCTTCTTATGCTAAGTCCTGCTAAGGCTCTGTAAGCATATGAAACTTGGAACAAAAATTTGCCATGTATTTTTCCCCTTGCCAAGGTAGAAGTTTGTTTAGGGCACTTTTAAGGTACTGCCCTCATACAAGAAGGAGTAAGTGAAAGGGCATTTTAAAGGGAACCCTGCACTGGGATTCAGAGAAGCCAATCTCACCATCAGGAGAGAAACATTAGCTGTTGGAGTCCTGGGTAATAAGAATGATAACATGGAAGAAGCAAAGGGGAGATGGGGATGATAGTTAAAGAATATGTAATTTCTTTTTGAGATGGTGAAAATATTCTAAGATCGACTTTGGCGATTATTGGATGTACCTGTGAATATACTAAAAATCATTGACTTACACACTAAATGCATTGAATGGGTCAACTATACAGTTATGAATAGTATATCAATAAAGCTTCTTTTAAAACTTAGAAAAAGGAATAATACATGATCTTCTTTGGCAAGATTTTATATAACTAACACGCAGCTGTGCCTGACAACTTCTAGAAAAAGTATATGTATGTCAGTTGACATTTTAGACATTTAACCATTTAAAATCTTTGCTATAAAAAGATTTTTATGAGAATTTATGGTGAACCATAGTAAATAAACCAGGACTAAATACTGTTTTTCCAATTTATATACATTTGTATCTGGATGTACTTTTGTATCTTTTTAAAATCTCTCCATATAATTTAAGTAGGAGACATATGTTAGTTTATAAGAATAGAAGCCCAATACACATTGAAGAAACCAGAATTGAAAGACACGTGTACCCCAATGTTCATCGCAGCACTGTTTATAATAGCCAGGACATGGAAGCAACCTAGATGTCATTCAGCAGACGAATGGATAAGAAAGCTGTGGTACATATACACAATGGAGTGTTACTCAGCCATTAAAAAGAATACATTTGAGTCAGTTCTAATGAAGTGGATGAAACTGGAGCCTATCATACAGAGTGAAGTAAGCCAGGAAGAAAAACACCAGTATTCAGTTCAGTTCAGTTGCTCAGTCGTGTCTGACTCTTTGCAACCCCATGAATTGCAGCACACCAGGCCTCCTTGTCCATCACCAACTCCCGGAGTTCACTCAGACTCACGTCCATCGAGTCAGTGATGCCATCCAGCCATCTCATCCTCTGTCATCCCCTTCTCCTCCTGCCCCCAATCCCTCCCAGCATCAGAGTCTTTTCCAATGAGTCAACTCTTCGCATGAGGTGGCCAAAGTACTGGAGTTTCAGTTTTAGCATTATTCCTTCCAAAGAAATCCCAGGGCTGATCTCCTTCAGAATGGACTGGTTGGATCTCCTTGCAGTCCAAGGGACTCTCAAGAGTCTTCTCCAACATCACAGTTCAAAAGCATTGATTCTTCAGCACTCAGCTTTCTTCACAGTCCAACTCTCACATCCATACATGACCATTGGAAAAACCATAGCCTTGACTAGACGAACCTTTGTTGGCAAAGTAATGTCTCTGCTTTTCAATATGCTATCTAGGTTGGTCATAACTTTCCTTCCAAGGAGTAAGCATCTTTTAAATTCATGGCTGCAGTCACCATCTGCAGTCATTTTGGAGCCCAAAAAAATAAAGTCTGACACTGTTTCCACTGTTTCCCCATCTATTTCCCATGAAGTGATGGGACCAGATGCCATGATCTTAGTTTTCTGAATGTTGAGTTTTAAGCCAACATTTTCACTCCCCTCTTTCACCTTCATCAAGAGGCTTTTTAGTTCCTCTTCACTTTCTGCCATAAGGGTGGTGTCATCTGCATATCTGAGGTTATTGATATTTCCCCCAGCAATCTTGATTCCAGCTTGTGCTTCTTCCATCCCAGCGTTTCTCATGATGTACTCTGCATAGAAGTTAAATAAACAGGGTGACAATATACAGCCTTGACGTACTCCTTTTCCTATTTGGAACCAGTCTGTTGTTCCATGTCCAGTTCTAACTGTTGCTTCCTGACCTGAATATAGATTTCTCAAGAGGCAGGTCAGGTGGTCTGGTATTCCCATCTCTTGAAGAATTGTCCACAGTTTATTGTGATCCACACAGTCAAAGGCTTTGGCATAGTCAATAAAGCAGAAATAGATGTTTTTCTGGAACTCTCTTGCTTTTTCCATGATCCAGCGGATGTTGGCAATTTGATCTCTGGTTCCTCTGCCTTTTCTAAATCTGGATTGAACACCTGGAAGTTCACGGTTCACATATTGCTGAATCCTGGCTTGGAGAATTTTGAGCATTACTTTACTAGCGTGTGAGATGAATGCAATTGTGCAGTAGTTTGAGCATTCTTTGGCATTGCTTTTCTTTGGGATTGGAATGAAAACTGACCTTTTCCAGTCCTGTGGCCACTGCTGAGTTTTCCGAATTTGCTGGCATGTTGAGTGCAGCACTTTCACAGCATCATCTTTCAGGATTTGAAATAGCTCAACTGGAATTCCATCACCTCCACCAGCTTTGTTCGTAGTGGTGCTTCCTAAGGCCCACTTGACTTCACATTCCAGGATGTCTGGCTCTAGGTCAGTGATCACACCCTCGTGATTATCTGGGTCGTGAAGATCTTTTTTGTACAGTTCTTCTGTGTATTCTTGCCACCTCTTCTTAATATCTTCTGCTTGTGTTAGGTCCATACCATTTCTGTCCTTTATCGAGCCCATCTTTGCATGAAATGTTCCCTTGGTATCTCTGATTTTCTTGAAGAGATCTCTAGTCTTTCCCATCCTGTTGTTTTCTTCTATTTCTTTGCATTGATCGCTGAGGAAGGCTTTCTTATCTCTTCTTGCTATTCTTTGGAACTCTGCATTCAGATGCTTATATCTTTCCTTTTCTCCTTTGCTTTTCGCTTCTCTTCTTTTCACAGCTATTTGTAAGGCCTCTTCAGACAGCCATTTTGCTTTTTTGCATTTCTTTTCCATGGGGATGGCCTTAATCCCTGTCTCCTGTACAATGTCACGAACCTCAGTCCATAGTTCATCAGGTATTCTATCAGATCTAGTCCCTTAAATCTATTTTTCACTTCCACTGTATAATCATAAGGGATTTGATTTAGGTCACCTGAATGGTCTAGTGGTTTTTCCTACTTTCTTCAATTTAAGTCTGAATTTGGCAATAAGGAGTTCATGATCTGAGCCACAGTCAGCTCCTGGTCTTGTTTTTGTTGACTGCATAGAGCTTCTCCATCTTTGGCTGCAAAGAATATAATCAGTCTGATTTTGGTGTTGACCATCTGGTGATGTTCATGTGTAGAGTCTTCTCTTGTGTTGTTGGAAGAGGGTGTTTGCTATGACCAGTGCATTTTCTTGGCAAAACTCTATTAGTCTTTGCCCTGCTTCATTCCATATTCCAAGGCCAAATTTTCCTGTTACTCCAGGTGTTTCTTGACTTCCTACTTTTGCATTCCAGTCCCCTATAATGAAAAGGACATCTTTTTGGGGTGTTAGTTCTAAAAGGTCTTGTAGGTCTTCATAGAACCCTTCAACTTCAGCTTCTTCAGCATTACTGGTTGGGGCATAGACTTGGATTACTGTGATATTGAATGGTTTGTCTTGGAAACAAATAGAGATCATTCTGTCATTTTTGAGATTGCATCCAAGTACTGCATTTCTGACTCTTTTGTTGACCATGATGGCTACTCCATTTCTTCTGAGGGATTTCTGCCCGCAGTAGTAGATATAATGGTCATCTGAGTTAAATTCACCCATTCCAGTCCATTTGAGTTCGCTGATTCCTAGAATGTCAGTGTTCACTCTTGCCATCTCTTGTTTGACCACTTCCAATTTGCCTTGATTCATGGACCTGACATTCCAGGTTCTTATGCAATATTGCTGTTTACAGCATCGGACCTTGCTTCTATCACCAGTCACATCCACAGCTGGGTATTGTTTTTGCTTTGGCTCCATCCCTTCATTCTTTCTGGAGTTATTTCTCCACTGATCTCCAGTAGCATATTGGGCACCTACTGACCTGGGGAGTTCCTCTTTCAGTATCCTATCATTTTGCCTTTTCATACTGCCATGGGGTTCTCAAGGCAAGAATACTGAAGTGGTTTGCCATTCCCTTCTCCAGTATACTAACGTATATATATATTGGAATTTAGAAAGGTGGTAATGATAACCCTGTATGCGAGACAGCAAAAGAGACACAGATGTATAGAACAGTCTTTTGGACTCTGGGAGAGGGCGAGGGTGGGATGCTTTGGGAGAATGGCATTGAAACATGTATAATATCATATGTGAAATGAATCGCCAGTCCAGGTTTGATGCATGATACAGGATGCTTGAGGATGGTGCACTGGAATGACCCAGAGAGATGGTATGGGAAGGGACATGGGAGAGGGGTTCAGGATGGGGAACACGTGTACACCCGTGGCAGATTCATGTTGATGTATGGCAAAACCAATATAATATTGTAAAGTAATTAGCCTCCAATTAAAATAAATAAATTTATATTAAAAAAATAAAAGTGACTAAAAAAACATAGAAGCCCAAAATTATATTCAGCTTTTTTTTTTTTAAATAGACAAAGCTCTTTTACTTTTCTGTCAAACTGTTTCATGATTTCTGTAGCTCTTCTTTAAGCTTCTCGTGCCCTTTTTCCTGTGACTTTAGTAGCAGTATATGGGACTCCTGTTTAATTAATGAGGCACTTCACTGTAGATGGGTTGTGGGTGGCTGAGGGGAAATAGAGAATCTTTAAGTGGTGAACCTGAACAGCCTCACAGTCTTCTTTCACCATGACTGAGGTTGGATTTTCTGACCACATGGACTTCATATGTCTAGTTCTACTAAGGCGGCATGGAGTATGATGATAAATCAGCTTGACCTCATCAAAGAGTCGTACAGTATCCTACTGATAACTGGAAACTGATAAAAGCTTGATGCTGCTGCTGGTGAAATAAGCTTATTAATGAAAATTTAGAACCTAGTGTATATGCTAATAGGAATAGCATCATGTCATTGAGGATGCCTTGGCTTCAAAGGAAATAAACAGTAAGTCTTTTAAATAAAGAAGTATTATCTCACATAATAAAAACCCTAGAGGTAGGACAGTTTCTGGATTGGTTAATTCAGTGGCTCAACAATGACATCAGGACCCCAGTTTCTGTTTTACTGTTCTCAACATGTTGGTCTTTTCCTAGGTTTATCTTCTTATTGTTGCAAAATGGCTGCTGATGCTCTAGGTATCATATCCTCAATTCACTGAGATGAAAAAAAAGATGGTTTCACAATTAGTCTCTTTCAAAAGAGGAAAACTTTTCCTAGAAGATCATTAGCAGATGTCCCCTCACAATTCATTAGACAGAATGAGTTATGTTGCATGCTCATTCCTAAATAAATTACTGATTTGAGAAATGAAATTATTATAATTGGAATAGTTTAGATAGGTAGATAAATATGAAATGAAACAGAAGTATTTTCACTGAACATGTGGCCCCATGGAGGGTGATAAAGATCAGGGTTCAATTAGCAAAGAAGAACTGGTGCAAATATTTGTAGGGTGGACAGCCAACACTATCTGTTACAAGTACTTTATGCTTGAGCAGCACACCTCCTATCTCATTTCATAAGATAGTTTTATGGCACTTAAAGAAAAAAGGTAATTTGTTTTATACCAAATTATCATTGGAAACAAAATGGACATACTCTACATAAAAATAGAAGTCATATTTCTGCTTTTATGTAACAGCAGAAAAAAATCTGAAGTTTTTCATTAAGATAAAAACAAGGGAACACGAAGACACTATTCACTGAGAACTCAGCTGTCAAACTTATGATAGTAGTTTCATTACTAGATACACGCATTTCCAGCTTTCCTTGCTGTTAGTGGTAGCCAAATGATACAATTATGGTCAATAAGTAGAAATCCTCTGGGGATGAGGCTTCTGGGAAAGTTTTCATTTTCTTGTTTAAAGGGACAAGTGTTAGAAGAGAGTTTACTGGGACCTTCCCTTTCCTCTTCTTCCTACCGTGAATATAAGTGCGATGTCAGCTGGTGGTACAGCAGCTCTCTTAGCAACGTGGATAGCAGTCATGGGGAAAAAACATTCACATTTGCAAATGGTAGAAGAGAAAGGTGAAGAGATCCTGAGTCACAAGAGCAAGACCTGAAGTACCTATTTTCAAATTTCTGGTCATATGAGATGACTTAATGGCCTCGTTATTTAAATGACTCTAGTTGGGTATTCCATTACTTAATACATACCTACTTAATACATTCTAACTGGTACATGAGCAATGAACAATATCTCATGTAGATACTACAGCTCTCCTGTCACCTGTCTTCCCCCAGCATTTATGCTTTGACTCTGGGTTCAGAGAACCTGAATAACTCGCCCATAGCTATATAGCCCTTCAACACCATCTCACTCAGATTACTCCATTCTTATACACCTTCAACACTTTTGATTCTCTACTTATTTTTATACCTCTTTATGTTTTCTTTCCCAACTATATTTGAATCCTCTCCTGGACAAAGGCTGAGTCTCTTGCTATTTTAGTGTGCATTCCTGTACCCAGCATAGAGAGGGTTCTCAATGGGGAAGTTAATGACTACTATGGCTTCTCTACTTTATCTCAGCCAGCAGGGAGGGAAGTAAGTAAATGACTTATTTTAAGAAGATACAAACTTAATACCTTCTCTAAAGTGGAAAACAGAAGATAGGGAATATCCTATGGAGATTTCTTTTACTAATCATCACAATTGGATGTTATTTGAATTTTGGTTGCGTATCAATATTTCCTTTCTTTATGAACAATTTAGATATCTGATATGTTGGTATCCTTTAATGATTAGTTTGAAACAAAGCAGTTTTAGGGAAGCACCCCAGTGTATTTGAGTTTTATCTGGCAAATGTGGAATAAGGGAACTTTGTAGCTTAAGGAGGATCTCCAGTGGACATTGTGTTTTTGAGGGCGGTTGGATTGCTACAGCTAAAAAATTCCCTTGCATGAGTTTGTCAGTTTCAGGGGATTTTGGTCATGATTCAGTGAAGTGGAACTTTCAGTTAAAATGAGAATCTCACGGCCCTTTTGCATCTTTGCTCACAGTCAGGGTAGCACCTTGGGCGTGTTAATGTCCATCACCAGTCTTACCCATGTCGCAGCTTAGGGCACATGCTCTCACTGGGTTGTTCTCCTCATCCAAAGCCTCTGCTGCTGTTTCTTTCTCTATGAGCACAAGTGCCTTTTGTGGCCACAAGATGTAACTCCAATACAGTGCTTTATGCTGATGACTGTGGGTTTTCCTTAAGGTAACTGTGGGTGGCCCCTCCATTTATTTTCTTGCTTCCTTTTTGTTTCTGTAAATTCTGCCCTCCACTTTCCCCTGAAGCACATGCTGTTCATGTAATCTGAATGGCCATTTAGAGGAAAGATCAGAAGTTTGTTGTTTCATTAGGAACATAAATCAAAACTTTGTGTTCATACTGCAATCTGAGTGAGTCCAGGAATAGCTTTGGGATTGCTAAGTGTCTGGAGAGCACTGACTACACAGACATGTTTTGAAGCCGGCTATAATAGTTTCTACAGCTGTTAACAGTTTGTAGAAGAATGGCAGCATTATATATCAGCGATTAAAATGTGCATGACTTGCATTGCACAGAAGTCAGATTGGGATAGAATCAGATTTTTTTTCTTCTGAAACTTGGCCAGGAAAGTCTTCAATAACTAGAGAAATTCTTTTCACTGCTGAAATCAACATGAAGGACATTGTGTTATTATAATTGCTTATAGCTCACCATGAAGGTTGTCTTTGTATGAGTGGATGTACGGGCTGTACTGTTTTGTTTTTATTTATTCTGCATTCTTTATTCTAATGTCCTTTCCTTTTTCCTGACCAGAAAGATTGTTATTGAGCCCTTCACAAAGCTGAAATAATGCAGTGTGTTAAAAAAATGTTAACAATTCAAAGAAGTTATAAAAATTTATAACTTGGCTGAATGCTTGGGAAATTTCTGCATATATTAATATAAATAGGTAATGCAAATATTTGTTCTTTGCATTGAGAGGTGAGTCTCTGTTTTCCAAAAGGCTCTGTTATTTAAATTAGGTTCACTTGATTGTATTGAAATAAGGACAGCTTCCATTTTGAATGATGGCAAACATTAAATACCACTGCTGCTGCTGCTAAGTCGCTTCAGTCGTGTCCGACTCTGTGCGACCCCATAGACGGCAGCCCACTAGGCTCCTCTGTCCCTGGGATTCTCCAGGCAAGAACACTGGAGTGGGTTGCCATTTCCTTCTCCAATGCATGAAAGTGAAAAGTGAAAGTGAAGTTGCTCAGTCGTGCCCGACTCTTAGGGACCCCATGGACTGCAGCCTACCAGGCTCCTCCGTCCATGGGATTTTCCAAGCAAGAGTACTGGAGTGGGGTGCCATTGCCTTCTCCATTAAATACCACAGCGGTTATCAAATACAAAAAGCTTAATAAGTTAGATGTGTTACTGCATCATGGGGTTAAAAAAATTTCCAGAAGTAGTAGGAATTGCTTCATGACTAGAATTCTCATGACAGTAACTTACTTAGTAAATTTTTTAAGATTTCCAAGTTGACATTGAATTTTTGCATTCAAGAAGGAGTACCTGCATCATCTCTGTACCTTGTCAGTTTTATTGTCTCTTTAAAGAATTAACTGACAGACTTAATTCAAGGTTGGAGTGGGTGAGATATCTTGGAGAATCTGTATAAATAAATGAAAAAATAAAGTAAAAGTCAGAAAAAAATAAAATTGTGAGAGGAGCTCCTTCTGCTGAGCTATAACATCAAATTATACACATTTTGAATGACCATGGATCAGAGGTCTTTGCTGAAGGATTAAGATCTAAGGTTTTAGATCTTTCTGATGAAGTATGCCAAGGCTTACCTTGGCAATGAGAAGCCAGAGTACCCAGGGGGCACTACACAGGGAAAGCCCACCTAGTGGAGTCAGTTTCCAGAGGTGAAGTTGAGATTTAATCCTGAGATCAAGTCCTAGACCCAGGACACCCAGCATTCTGGACAAGTGACAATAGGCTGCTTCTTCATAGGCCATGTAGACTGTTGAGTCAGCTTGATGATCTGAGAAAACCTCAGCATAGACCTTGAGAGGCTCCCTTTGAAAGTGCTAATGAATTCTCATATCTCACTTTGTCAGCTCCTCATTTACTAGCTAATGCTTCAGCAGTTAGCCATCAGGGTGATAAGGACAGAGGGAGACAACAGGAGAACATGAAGGAAGACTCCTAGAGTGGTTGGAGTGCCCCCCACAAACTTTCTACACCATCGCACAATTTCACCCAGATAGGCATTGGCCATCATCCTCTCACTTCTTCATACTGATGGCATAGGTTCACAAGCATCATCTTCGAGGCCAGTCTGCAACTTGCTGTTATCCTATGCCTCTTATAGGCTTGTGGAAACTAAGGAGACATCTGGAGGAGTTTACTTTTCTTGGGAAAAGTGACTTGCCTAGGAATTAAATCAGTATTTTCCAGGGAGAGCAGCCTTGAAAACATTGAATTTTCACTTTCCTATACTAAGTGGCCATACTTGATTGAGAAATAAGATCAAGAGCTGACATTTTTATTGAGTACTTATGATGTGCCAAGCATTGTATTATTTAAAAACAGAGATGACAGCTGGTAGCATGACCAATGTAAAAGTAGTCTGATGGAAGATAGTGCATAGGCCAGAAGTGCACTGGAAAAGAAATAGGAAAACTAGATTTAAATTCAGGTGTCTCCAGACACTGAGGGTTATTGGTATACTTTCCTCTCATAAAGCTTGATTTTGTTATAAAATAAGAGTAGGTACCAGCCTGGAATTTGTAACCCAGGTTGATCAGTCAAGAACATGGCCCTATAGCAGTGGTTTCATTTTTTATCTTCTCAGAATCATGGAACTCTTAGAATCTAAGTTCTAAGTGTTCTTGGTCAAGAAGCACACACATATATATGTGCAAGCAAAATGTTACACATGATTTCTGGGGTTACCAGCTTTCCTGGAGCCAGTCTTCTTATGGAGGCCTAATTTGGCATCAGTAAAGTCTGGTAATAGGTGAACCTTTAGGTCCAGGCAGAGAGGGTGGCTGGCGGCAAGTTCAGAGAGAGCCTAGCAGGAGTTTCGCAGCTGTTGGATGGGGATCAAGCAAAGAAACATCTTTCATTGAGGTGGGAGCTGGTGCTGGGAATAACTGTAGGTGTTGGACCCTTGGGATGGGTACTGAGATTTAGCAGTATAATGCCCAGCTGGAGACTCTTGAACAATGAAAAGGAGCCAAGAGAAAGCATCAGGAATCATAGGAGAGAAGAGCAACTGAAACTGGGCTAGAAAGTATAGTTATATTGAATGAATGATTAAATGAGATATGAATTGTATCACATAAAGCTGAGGGTTGATTTGTCCACTACTTGTTTACCTCACTTGGATATCTCCTAGGAGGATAATGCTAAGATAAATTGAAGTTCATATAAATGTGGTAAATTAATGGATTGTACCACACTTGATTATTCAACAGAGTAGACTGTCTAAGTGGTGGTACTTTCTTTGCTGGCATTTAGTATATTAAAATAGTGTTGTTGTGTTTGGTAAAGTGGTGCTTGTTTTCAGCTATTATTAGCTGCTGGAATTTTAAAAGAGAGCTTGCATAAAGGAAGAGACCATTTAGCTGATACGGTATATTGGGACAGGAGAGACTCCCAGTTCTTTTTCACTCTGGAGGGTACTCTTTCCATAGAGTGAATCTGTAGCCTTAATCATGAATGCATGCATGCTAAGTTGCTTCAGCCATGTCCGACTCTCTGTGACCCTATGGACTGTAGCCCACCAGACTTCTTGTCCAGTGGATTTTCCAGGCAAGGATACTGGAGTGCCATGCCCTTCAGGGGATCTCCCTGACCCACAGAGTGAACCCACATCTCTTATGTTTCCTGCATTGGCAAGCTGGTTCTTTACCACTAGGCCACCTGGGAAATCATGAATCATGAATGTTTAACAGCAATTAATTAATCTGCTTTAGGAACCTAAGTAAGTACTAGCTGAAATTTAAGATGTAAAATTGGAAGTCATGAGTACAATGAAGGTTAGAGGAAAAAAGAAATGGGATATGAAGGAGAGTCATAATTCTGCTCAGAAGGTCAGGCCAAATAGTGCAATAGACCTTTTGTGCTTGAATTCATGAGAGTTTTCTTCCTCAGATTAAAGTTATGAAAAGGAGTTTTTTTCTCTCCTTGATGGCTATATTTAACAGGAGAATAGTTGCTCAAATTTATTATTTGGCCCAGTAGAAAAAAGTACAATGTAACTCAAAGTCTAAATCAATGTAATTTAAAATATAATTATGTGTGTATAGGAGTGTCCATGGCAAGTTAGATGAATGTGTTCTAAAGAAAGAATAAGAATCCAGGGATTGAGAGATTCTTGTTAAATAGGAAAGAATCAATAAGGAGACAAGTTTCCTCATTAAGAGATGATTGCCACATTTCTGAAAAAAATGATAAAGTGACTGAAAAAAAAGATGGCATTCCTTATGGAGATTCATAATGTCTTAAAAAAATAATAATGTTTTTTGCTTCGCTGGGTCTTTGTGTCTGTGCTCAGGCTTACCGTAGTTGCAGCGAGTGGAAGGGCTACTCTTTTGGAACATGGCCTCTCATTGAGGTGGCTTCTCTTGTTGCGGAGCCAAGTTTAGAGCACATGGGGCATAAGGGCTTAGTTCAGTAGTTGTGGCGCAAGGGCTTAGTTCCCCTGCGGCATGTGGGATCTTCCCAGACCAGGGATCAAACCCATGTCCCCTGCATTGGCAGGCAAATTCTCAACCACTGAAGTACCAGGGAAATCCCTCATAATGCTTTTAAGTGGCTGATGTGTATGTGAGTATGTTTGTGCACATGCATGCATGTGTGTGTGTATATGTGTCACATAACACAGAGTAGTCAGATAAGAAGAAATCGCAAGAGACAGAGGATGGAGATCCGTTGGGTAGAGGTAATCATACTTGACTCATCTCTTCTTCCCTATTAGCACCTTGACTCCTCACCACCCCTCAGTGCCAAAATTTTCTACCCAGGTGAGAACCCAGTTACTTCCAAAATAGGACAATTTTTTTAATATATATTTTTTAAAGTTTTATTTATTTTTTTTTTAATTTTTAAAAATTTATTTATTTTAATTGGAGGCTAATTACTTTACAATATTGTAGTGGATTTGCCATACATTCACATGAATCAGCCATGGGTGTACATGTGTTCCCCATCCTGAACCCCCCTCCCACCTCCCTCCCCATCCCATCCCTCTGGGTTATCCCAGTGCACCAACCCTGAGCACCCTGTCTCATGCATCAAACCTGGACTGGTGATCAGTTTCACATATGATAATATACATGTTTCAGTGCTATCCTCTCAGATCATCCCACCCCTCGCCTTCTCCCACAGAGTCCAAAAGACTGTTCTATACATCTGTGTCTCTTTTGTTGTCTTGCATATAGGGTCATCGTTACCATCTTTCTAAATTCCATATATATGCGTTAGTATACTGTATTGGTGTTTTTCTTTCTGACTTACTTCACTCTGTATAATAGGCTCCAGTTTCATCCACCTCATTAGAACTGATTCAAATGCATTCTTTTTAATGGCCGAGTAATATTCCGTTGTGTGTATATACAACAGCTTTCTGATCCATTTGTCTGCCGATGGACATCTAGGTTGCTTCCATGTCCTGGCTATTGTAAACAGTGCTGCAATGAACAATTTCTTGAAGTACAAGAAATTTTTTAATCTTGTTTTCTTTTTAGCATCACTTAAGGGTAGGGATCAGGACAGAGGGAAAGAATGAGGTGAAATTTTGATGTGGGCTTTGGGAAATGGCAAAGTTTATGTGAGGTGAAATATGCTATAAAAGGAAGGGTATAAATAAAGTCCTATAGAAGTTCTAGAGGAGAGATTACCTTTATGGGCAACAAGGAAAATCTTCAGAGAGGAGGTGACATTGAAACTGAGCATGGAAGGATGGATTGAATTTTGATAGGCACAAATAGAAGAACATTCCAAGGGGAAGTGCACAGCCCAGAGGTATCAAAGCACAAAAACAACAACCCCAAAATAGCAAATACTACAAAAACCTGTTATTCCAGAAATAATGTGTGATTCAGTGTAGCTGGAGATAAAATGGTTATAGTAGGTACAGGTCAGGTTATAAGAGACCATGAATTCTAGACAAGGTTTTATTTAATATACGAATAAACTCTTCACACAACTCACCAAATATGAGTGTCTGTCTCCTAAAACTTCTGCTTGAGAGATTGATTTCTTTTATAAGCAAACTTTTTCTGAAAGTAGGGGCATCTTTAAGGCACACACCCATCTCTTAGTGTCTTAAAGGCAGGGGCTCAGCCAGCTTAACCAAAGCTTAAACTATCTGTGAGGTTCGGGAGATCCTTAACCACTTTGAGACTTTAAGATATTGTATGTGGTGGTTTATTTTTTCTTTTTTAAAATTTATGTCTTATCACGTGATCATTTACAGGGTAATTGTGCCAGATTATATTTTCCATAAGTGACCAAATCAAGTTTTCCCTTTCCATATAATCTTATTACACAGTGACCTTGACTTTCCTCCTGTTGAGGGGTGGGATTTGTGTTCTCCTCCTTAGACTGCTTGAGATTATAGTGGAACTGACACCGTATGACTTCTGAGACTAGGTCATAAAAGCCATGCAGCTTCCCTCTGGTTTCCTTGGAATGTTGGCCTTTGGAGCTCTGAACCCCTATATAGGGATTCAGGGGTGTCCATTCTGTGAGGAACTCTAGGCCACATCTGTAGGCCTTCTGGATGAGAGCTGGCATCAATCCCCAGAAATATGAACAAACAATGTCCCAGATAATTCTTGGCCACAGAGGTTGAATCTTTAGGTCCTTCCTGCTGAGGTCCCAGATGTTACAGAGTAGACCAAATCACCTCCATATGTCCTTTCCAAATTCCTGGCACACAGACATAATAAAATGGTTATTTTATGCAGCTAGGTTTGAGGTAATTTGTTATGCTGTGGTAGTAACGAGAACAGTAAGCAGTGATGGCCTTTTCTAGTTCATCTTTCTCTGTACAGCAGGTTCAGTTTTATAGGGATGGAATTATCATTGGTTAGAAGGTCCTGTTAGGTGATTCACATATATTATCTCAATCTTCCTAATAATGTTATGAGGTTAATATTATCAACCATGTTTATGGAGACATAGGCTAAGAGAGGTTAATTGATTTGTATAAGGTCACACATATAGAAAGCAAGCCCAGTTTTTCTAGCTCTGTTCTTCAAAAGATTTCTTCAATCAGGTGAAGCCTCCCTAGGCTGGATGAAAGTTCCCATGGTATCATATGAACAATGAATTCTGCTACCTCACTCACCTCTCTATCAGATGGCACACTTGCTAAGCACCTGGGCCAGGAGCTGTGAAGGAGGTGAAGAGAGGCATGCCCCCTGATTTTCAGCAGTGATAAAGCATTTTGGTGGCTAGGCAGCTGTAAGTCCCATGGAGAGATAAAAGCAACCCAAGGCAGTGTCTAATCCAGTACTGTAGCCCTTCATAGAGGGATACGGTCACTTTGGTGTTTTGGGCAAATAGGTAGCCTCCCAGTTATCTCTTTTCTAACTGGTGAAAGTGGGAGGCATCATGTGTCCCATTTCTCTCAGGTAGTCTTGGTTTAATGCCTGTTGTCCCAGGGGAATTATCAACAAAGCCTTATTTTGGACAATAAATTACATGGTCGCCTTAGGGTGGTACTTTTTCAAATTGGACTTTTTCAAGGGAATGGGATGAAACACTATTGAATAACCTTGTGAAATGGTGCGAAGGCACTGACTAATGGCCCAAAACAAGTAGTAGAGTGCGGTAATTCAATGAAAATCTTGTCCATTTATTGTATGGCAAAAACAACAACAAAAAAAAGTGATTTTGTTCAACGTAGACAAACATTTATTGAACATCATTATATGCCACAATTAAAAATCCAAATTTACAATAACAAACAACAAAACCTCCCCAACAAACCAAACAAGCCACAGTTGAATTGGTCATCTGAACTGACCTCATTGGTTTGTGTCTGGCCCGAATGGCAAGGACAGTCCATATCTTTCTTGGGGTAAATAAAGTATATGAATCTAGTATAAGGACTAGGCTCCGTTTCTCAAAGGGTGGTCCACAAACCATGGGCATCAAACTCGCCGGGAGATAGTGGGGGAGGTAAGAATGCAGAGTTTGGGCCTTCATTTCCAGACCTTGAAATCATTCTCAGAGGATGGGCCCAGAACTTGGCATATTTATAAGTTCCCAGGTAATTCTGCACCCTGAAGTTTGAAGACATCTGGGATTTGATGCTTAGAATCAACAAAACACTAAGGCCCTAGAGAAAATTCATTATTTGGAGTTTATTATTAGTTGGTTTGTTATTTTAAATGACAAATACATTTAGAACTTGGACGAGTGGACTAACCCCAGGCAGTGTTAGCCTCTGTCAGCACTGTTGAAAGAAGTTAGCCTTGATTTCAAACTGCTGCCCCATGTTATGAGCCCTGTGAAGATAAAGAAAGGACTGCATCATTTTATTACAAGAAAAGGAATTATGTTTAAATATCGGTCTTGTTCTCATTATAACTTCTGTCATTGGGATTAACTTTGTAGTGGATTTACTAAGTGTTCTCTAATAATATTTAGGAACATGCAGAAAAGAGGGGCTGTATTGATTGGAGTTTGGCCCATTTTTCCCAATTCTAACAAAGTTGGATAGAGGGGAGAGCAATACAAATGGTTTCCTGCAAGTTCAATGTGGAGTAGATTGAATAGTCACTCTCCCTGGATATTTGTGAAAGAGACCAGATATTAGAGCTAAAACAGATTTTTGCATTCATCACACCCAATGTTTTTATTGTATAGATGGATAATGGCTGGAATAAATCCTGACTCTGGACATGACACTTACTGTGTATTCTTGGGCACTTACTTGTCATCTCTGAAATGCAGGATAATAACAGTGTCTACTTTTTATAGTCTTGGGGAAGAATAAATGAAATGAGAGTATGAACGTGAATGCTGAGCATAGCATTTGGCACCGGGGTTAGCATTCCTTCCTGAAGTGCTGTTTACTATTGTTAGCTAAAGTCAGTTAGTTAATGCCAGAGCCAGGCCTAGACCTGGATCTTCCATCTACTTTAGTTTTCTGTAATATCTGTGGAGTTCCTGAGATCAGTCACATGAAATACCTGTGTGTCTCCACATCATCAAATGCTATTTTAAGACCTTATTTCAGAAGGGCCCCAGGACAATGAGCTCTGGCTGGCTGCCTTAATCTGCACAGTCTGTTCTCAGGGGCATATGGCGTCTGTGCTCTGGCTGGTTTTCTGTCTGTGCTCCACAGGGCCCTGTACTGCTGGCCCCCTCACTGCTCCTGAGCTGTGGTGGTATGAATGGGCGACTGAGGCGGAAGATGCCTAAGCCATTTTGTAGGGAGTGTTCCTCAGAAGTGAGATAACCAGGAGGCCTGGGAAGTGTGGGGGCAAAGTGTGTGGGCTCTGAGGACAGACTGTCTGGTTCTACCTGGCTGTGGGACTTGGCTAAGTTCCTTGCCCATAAGAAGATCCTCCGTCTTCTCATTTGTAAGATCTGTAACAAGAATGCCTACATCACAGGACTGTTGTGAGGGTTGCTGACTAAATTCACAAAAATCAAAGAGCCTGGCCCATTGTCTGCAAATGGTGGCGTATTGCTAACTTTTAATAATGCTTTATGAATCTAGAGGGGAATTAGGATATATAGAATGTCCTGATGGAAGGGATAAAAATCAGAACAGAGAAATGTAATTTGTAATGAGTAATATAATAGTATTTTGAATATCACTGAAAGATAAAGCTGAAATTGAGAACTGGTTAAAAATATTGTATGGCCATCAATGAGATCAAAGAAACTGGCAGTAGCTCTGCAGAGGAAAAACTGGAAGTGCCTTCTGCATATTCCTGCTTTCCAATGTCCTCCCCTTACATGCCCACATCTCCCTCAGCGTTTATTATGGGTATTTAAATATGCCAAAAGTTTCTCTCCATGTTTATAAGTCTACAGTGTAGGAACTTTATAGAAATTTTAATTAATAATAAATTACATCAGTGGAAATTATTAACATTGATACTCTTCAATTATATAGAAACCTGCTGGCCACAGTATAGTAGGCAAGTGAAATGAATTACTAACTACTAACTCTATTTAAAAGAATTGCTGCTATAGGTTAACTAATGTGGATAATGACTGACAAAACCTCTGGCTTCATAAAACTTTCTGCCATGTTGGATACTTACTACATTAGTCAGCATAAGACAGATAATGCTGAGGTGACAAACAACTGCCAAACTCAGTGATTTAAACAGCAAGATTTCTATCTTCCTTATGAGACATGCTCTTATTAGTTTGTCTGGGGCCCTGCTCCAAATTAGCCTCCCTGGGGACCTTGGCTGATGGAGCAGCCATCATGGGACATGTTACCAGTTATGGCCCAGGGACGCAGCCCAGGCTTTTGAAGCATCCAATTGGAAGTGGCACCCACCCCTTCAGCTCCAGTGTCACTGGCAGAAGTATGGACACACTCCACTGTTAGGAAGCAGAAACTGTAAAGTACAGTCCTACTCTATTTTTGGCTAGAACTACTCTAACAATACTAGATTTACAAGTGTCTTACTAGGCATAAACTTCTTGAATGTAAAAACAGTGATGTTCCTCTTTACCTTTTTCTCCTGACCCCAGCCTCCAATAGAAAGGTGATACATGTTAGGTAGACATTAGAGCTTAGCTTAGCTTGTGATAGAGACAAAATGGGAAAGAGGGCCAGAAAACTTGATCTTCTCTTCCCACCCCATCTAGTGCATCTCTCCTCCCCTTGAGCTGGGATCCTGTCTGTGGGATTGATTATTTGGATGATCCTGAACAATCATTTAGTGACTCTAAATCTCAGTTCCTACAGCTGGAAAATGGGGATATTATTCAGTTCAGTTCAGTCACTCAGTCGTGTCTGACTCTTTGCGATCCCATGGACCCCAGCACACCAGGCCTCCCAGTCCATCACCAACTGCTGGAGCTTACCCAAACTCATGTCCATTGAATCAATGATGCCATACAACCATCTCATCCTCTGTTGTCCCCTTTTCCTCCTGCCTTCAATCTTTCCCAGCATCAGGGTTTTCTCAAATGAGTCAGCTCTTCGCATCAGGTGGCCAAAGTATTGGAGTTTCAGCTTCAACATCAGTCCTTCCAATGAATATTCAGGACTGATCTCCTTTAGGATGGACTGGTTGGATCTCCTTGCAGTCCAAGGGACTCTCAAGAGTCTTCTCCAACATCACAGTTCAAAAGCATCAATTCTTCGGCACTCAGCTTTCTTTATAGTCCAACTATCACATCCATACATGACTACTGGAAGAACCATAGCCTTGACTAGATGGACCTTTGTTGACAAAGTAATGTCTCTGCTTTTGAATATGCTGTCTAGGTTGGTCATAACTTTCCTTCCAAGGAGTAAGCGTCTTTTAATTTCATGGCTGCAGTCACCATCTGCAGGGATTTTGGAGCCCCCCAAAATAAAGTCTCTCACTATTTCCACTGTTTCCCCATCTATTTGCCATGACCTGATGGGACCAGATGCCATGATCTTAGTTTTCTGAATGTTGAGCTTTAAGCCAATTTTTTCACTCTCCTCTTTCACTTTCATCAAGAGACCTTTTAGTTCTTCACTTTCTGCTGTAAGGGTAGTGTCATCTGCATATCTGAGGTTATTGATATTTCTCTCAGCAGTCTTGACTCCAGCCTGTGCTTCTTCTAGCCCAGTGTTTCTCATGATGTACTCTGCATATAAGTTAAATAAGCAGGGTGACAATATACAGTCTTGATGTACTCCTTTTCCTATTTGGAACCAGTCTGTTGTT
The DNA here is from genome assembly GCF_003369695.1 of Bos indicus x Bos taurus. Taxonomy (NCBI): domain Eukaryota; kingdom Metazoa; phylum Chordata; class Mammalia; order Artiodactyla; family Bovidae; genus Bos; species Bos indicus x Bos taurus. The sequence goes on along the minus strand of NC_040103.1, from coordinate 18,828,947 downwards.
CCATGTCCAGTTCTAACTGTTGCTTCCTGACCTGCATACAGATTTTTCAGGAGGCAGGTCAGGTGATCTGGTATTCCCATCTCTTGAAGAATTTTCCACAGTTTATGGTAATCTACACAGTCAAAGGCTTTGGCATAGTCAATAAAGCAGAAATTGATGTTTTTCTGGAACTCTCTTGCTTTTTTGATGATCCAGCAGATGTTGGCAGTTTAATCTCTGGTTCCTTTGCCTTTTCTAAAACCAGTTTGAAAATCTGTAAGTTCACGATTCACATATCACTGAAGCCTGGCTTGGAGAATTTTGAGCATTACTTTACTAGTGTGTGAGATGAGTGCAATTGTGTGGTAGTTTGAGCAGTCTTTGGCATTGCCTTTCTTTGGGATTGGAATGAAAACTGACCTTCCAGTCCCATGGCCACTGCTGAGTTTCCCAAATTTGCTGGTGTTTTGAGTGCAGCACTTCCACAGCATCAAGGGGATATTATTATTCCCTTGTAAAGACTGAATCAGATGGCATGTATAAAAGACACTGGTCATCTATGGCTCTGACTGTTTCCCAGTGCGACCCCACTCTGGGGCTCTTGGGTGTCCATCATTGTCTGCTGAACTGTCCTACTGAAGCCTGTCTCAGGCAAGGCCTTATGATGCTCTCAATCCTCTGATCTTTTCCCCACATGTCTGGCAAGTGAAATGTATTTTCTTCCTAAGCACCTTAGAGATCATCTAGCCTTATGGTATTTAGACTTAGAAGAGGTAGCTGCACCTCCAAGTTCAACTTTCCCCAACCCAAGAGCCCTAGGGTACATGTAAAGAATTCCACTGATTCTAGAGTAAACCTCATCTTACAGAAGAGAGGCTGAGGCCCAGAGAGAGGGGGGAACCGGATCCCATAGATGGGCAGGACTGGACTTGAAGACCCCTTCACGTGAAGGCTGATCTAGACTGTCTATTTTGACAAACCTACCTGGGAGAAGTAGGTGACCAGAGATGAAAGTGGTGGAGGGGGGAGGTTGGTGGGCAGAGGTTATTTCTGATGACTCATGGATATGCTCATCAAAGGGCAAAAGCAAGTGTGTGTGAATTTTTTTTCTTTTGAGTCCCTAGGTAACTCTAGTCAGACATAATAAGATACAGAAACTTACCTCTAAGCTACTGGTTTGAATGTAGTACAGGCTGTTAGTTACTCAAGGTCATTATTGTATGATCGGTTATCAAAGGCCTGATGAAGTGTGTGGGATTTTTATGAGCTTATTTTTGTTATAATAGAATGTCTAAAGGCCCCTTATGTACAAAGTGCTTTGAAAACTCTAATGGGGCCCCATAATCACCTGCATAATTATGAAGGTCAAATTGTGCTGAACAAACTTGAGAGCTATTTTTGACCAGGTTAGTGGATGAACAGAACATAATATTAAATGCACACATACACATATACACACAACTTTTTTTTTTTGTCACCTCTTTCAGTTTTGAGTACAACAAAAATCTCTCTCAAAACTGAAGAAAATTGCCATTCTGATGCATTTTCCCACTTTGTGTAGACGTGAAGAGGTTTTCTTTCTCTGGGTTTAAGATACAGAATGGACAGACTATATACTCAGTTTCAAAGTAGAGTTGGTTGCAATAAATATTCAGATATATATATGTATATTATACACACACACACACACACATACACACACACACACACACACATACAGTGTAGTCAGAGTGCTTCATTTTGTTTTTATGTCTGTTCCCCACTGCCTCACAGTCAATATATACCCCCTCAAGAGCAGGCCAGCCTTACCGGATGTCCTTCTATAGAGATGCCTGCTGCTTTCACTTGCCATCCTCAATTTTCCATCTTACTCTAGGAAACTGCAAGTTTAGAAAAACAATGGACTGTTTCCTTCCTCTTTCTTTAAACTAAGAGGCTGAGAGAAGGACTTCATACTCATTACTCACCAGCCAGACTTGAGGATAAAGGTCATTATGAACAGTCAAATGGAACAAAAGTTAAGAATCACAGGTCTCAGTGGGTCTCTAGCCCAGCTAGGATCAAAATGGCATTTGTGCTTTCCCTAGGGTCCTTGTCTTAACCTAAGGTTTGCTTAAGCTTTGTATTTCAGACTGACGTTTGGAATCTGAGCTTCCAAAAAAAGTTCAAGAATATGTGCATGGAGTGGGGTAGGGTGGAGAACCGACCCAAAGCAGGCTTAAATTGGGTTAAGTTTTCCCTTCTAGGGTCTTGGCCCCCAGGTGACCCAGAGTTGTCATTGTTATTATCAGTTTTATAGGAGCATTTCTTAGAACCCCAGATTTAAGAATGCTCCCCAGTAAGCAGTTAGGATGGTTTTTCCTGACATTTAAAAATTTCTATTTGTTATATCCTTTGGCTGTGAACTGTTTTCTTGTGGCTAGACAATTTGTGGCTAGGAAACTCTCATCTGTTGAGTGATACAGACATCCAGTGTAGCCACTCATGCTGAAAGGGAGAAGGAAACCACCTTTCTAACACTTTGCACTGGGCTCCTTAGTGAGTGCTGTTTATGCTATAGAGCAGCTATCATTCTTTTTATAAGCCAGCCCTCTGTGTCACACTTGATACTCACAGGGAAGAGCCAGAAGCCACAAAGCAGCAGCAGATGAGGGAGGGTGCCCTGAGAAATGGTGACACAGAAAGTGCCCCCAAAACCTTGCTCTCAATCAACAGACAGGGCCTTAGGGAGTCTTCCAAGGGGGCCTTAAACATTTTTGTTACAGTGGGCCCTTTCCTCCATAAAACTGATATGTATAAGTAGGTAACTATATTTTATAACTATGTTGACATGAAGATGAATATATGAATGTTATAGATCACAACACTTCTATCTGAAAGTTTATTTTTTTCTTCTTGTATGAAAGGCTATTAAAAGATTTTCATGGGTCCCTAAATGTTTTGTGGGTTATAGGCACTGTGCCTGCTGTACCTAATGGATAAATCAACCCTGTCAAGAGGAAGCAGACTCTTCCTTGGTACAATTTGAGAAAACTGAATATTTATGAATTAGTGCAGTTTCATTACTTTAAATGACAATGCTGGTTCTAAATGGGTTTGGTTCATAAAATGGGACAGGTGAACTAAATGTGTATACAAATCTAGAAGTCAAGGTCTCACTATTAGCAATAGGCTGATTAACATTTTGAGTAAATTTTGAAACTTTGGTTTGGGGGAAAAGCCAAAAATGTTATAAATATTTAGGTGGTAGGATCTTGATTTTGCTACCCACACACTTGGGTAAGCTACTATACTCCTTGAGCAAGTTACTTTGTTTTTCTATGCCTTAATTCCATCTCTATAAGTGAGACATAATCATGGCTACCTCATCAGGCTTCTGGGAGGATGGAATGAAGTCATGTTCATAAAGCACTTAGTATAATGCCTGGAATATTATAAATTTCTGATATGTTAGTTATCATAATTACTATTATTATCATATCATAAAGTGTTGTTATCATGTTCATCAGATGGAAAAACTCAGACTTCTTTATAATTTCGCTGGACAGTTATTTTGCTCAACTCAGAGAGGTATTAAAATAAATAGTTAAAAAGAAGGATTTATCTGAGATTAGAATTAATCAATAGCATGTGAAAAGAGGGCTTTCCTGGTGGCTCAGACAGTAAAGAATCTGCCTACAATACAGGAAACCCAGGTTTGATTCATGGGTTGGGAAGATCCCCTAAAGAAGGGAATGGTTACCCATCCAGTATTCATGCCTGGAGAATCCCATGGACAGAGGAGCCTGGCAGTCTATGGTCCATAGTGTTGCAAAGGATCTAACAAGACTGAAGCGATTTAGCACATGTGAAAAGAAGCATGAGAAGTGATATGGAAGGTTCAGAGATAGTTACAGTACAGGTCCTGCCCTCATAAAGAGTGTTTCATTGTTAGGGAGACAAGACATATTCAGAAAGTATCAGAAACAGTCAAAAGGGTAGTGGGGGAACTTGGGGGCAACTGGGAAGGGAAGGTGTTTCAGACAATTAAAACCCTACTCAGGGACTTTTCCAGAGAAGGCAATGGCACTCCACGCCAGTACTCTTGCCTCGAAAATCGCATGGACAGAGGAACCTGGTAGGCTGCAGTCCATGGGGTTGCGAAGAGTCGGACACAACTGAGTGACTTCACTTTCACTTTCATGCATTGGAGAAGGAAATGGCAACCCACTCCAGTTGGACACGACTGAAGCTACTTAGCAGCAGCAGCAGCAGCAGAGACTTCTCTGTTGGTCCAGTGACTAAGACTCTGCCCTCCCAATGCAGGGGGCCCAGGTTAGATCCATGGTTGGGGAACTAGATCCCACATGCTGCAGCTATGAGTTTACACACTGCAATAAGATTGAAAATCCTGCATGCTGCGACTAAGACTCTGCTGCTATTAAGACCTGGTGTAGCCAAATAAAACAAACAAACAAACAAAAACCCCACTCAGTAGATGAGGATTCCTTCTGCACATCCCCAAGAAGAGAAATTGCTTTAGACTTTTTACTCAGCAGCACCCAATCACATTCTATCTAGAATTGCCAAATTTCAGTTTGGAAAAAAGTCATATTTTAACCAGATAGAGAGCGAAGGTGGTTTGGTGCTGCCCCTACCACACTGGCAGGATCAAACTAGATGAACATAGAATTCTTTTGTGTTTGACTGGAAGCAGGACAGAGAAGGCAGCAAAAACAAAAACACAGAGTATTTGGCCTTTCTAACAGTACTAGTGATTACATTAACATTACTTTACATAGTAATTTTAATTTTTAAAGATTTTTGCATTTTAGGTTCTCACCATTAAAATTATATACTCTATAAGGATTGCAACTGTTATTTTCATTTAAGAATGAGGAAACAGCTTCATCGATTTGCCTCATATAATATTTGAGACCTTGAGGAGTAGAACTTAGATCTACTTTCTCTTTGTTGAATTTCCATGAAATCTTCAAGTTGCTGATAATCAGATCAGATCAGATCAGATCAGTTGCTCAGTCGTGTCTGACTCTTTGCGACCCCATGAATCGCAGCACGCCAGGCCTCCCTGTCCATCACCAACTCCCAGAGTTCACCCAGACTCACGTCCATCGAGTCAGTGATGCCATCCAGCCATCTCATCCTCTGTCGTCCCCTTCTCCTCCTGCCCCCAATCCCTCCCAGCATCAGAGTCTTTTCCAATGAGTCAACTCTTTGCATGAGGTGGCCAGAGTACTGAAGTTTCAGCTTTAGCATCATTCCTTCCAAAGAAATCCCAGGGCTGATCTCCTTCAGGATGGACTAGTTGGATCTCCTTGCAGTCCAAGGGACTCTCAAGAGTCTTCTCCAACACCACAGTTCAAAAGCATCAATTCTTCAGCGCTCAGCCTTCTTCACAGTCCAACTCTCACATCCATATATGACCACAGGAAAAACCATAGCCTTGACTAGACGAACCTTTGTTGGCAAAGCAATGTCTCTGCTTTTGAATATACTATCTAGGTTGGTCATAACTTTCCTTCCAAGGAGTAAGCGTCTTTTAATTTCATGGCTGCAGTCACCATCTGTAGTGATTTTGGAGCCCAGAAAAATAAAGTCTGACACTGTTTCCACTGTTTACCCATCTATTTCCCATGAAGTGATGGGACCAGATGCCATGATCTTCGTTTTCTGAATGTTGAGCTTTAAGCCAACTTTTTCACTCTCCACTTTCACTTTCATCAAGAGGCTTTTTAGTTCCTCTTCACTTTCTGCCATAAGGGTGGTGTCATCTGCATATCCGAGGTTATTGATATTTCTCCCAGCAATCTTGATTCCAGCTTGTGTTTCTTCCAGTCCAGCGTTTCTCATGATGTACTCTGCATATAAGTTAAATAAGCAGGGTGACAATATACAGCCTTGACGTACTCCTTTTCCTATTTGGAACCAGTCTGTTGTTCCATGTCCAGTTCTAACTGTTGCTTCCTGACCTGCATACAAATTTCTCAAGAGGCAAATCAGGTGGTCTGGTATTCCTATCTCTCAGAATTTTCCACAGTTGATTGTGATCCACACAGTCAAAGGCTTTGGCATCGTCAATAATGAGAGTATTTGTTGAGCCCCTACTATTTCTTAAAGGTACCTTATAAGGTGAAGCTTCTCAATTCCATTTATAGTTGAAGAAACACAGGCTCATTCTAGTCAAATAACTTATTCCAGGTCCTCTTTCTAATGAGTTGAGATCTTACTCTAGGTTTGTCAAGCTCTTTCTCCATGCCTTTTGCTCATTACTTATTGGGATTTGAGTGGATAGATTTTACTTTAATGATAGTGGGCCATGGGAAAACAAAGATTCTTCTAAAATAGTATCCAGTTAATACTTCAGAAAGATGTCTTTGAAAATAATCTGCAGTGATTATACAAATGAGCTAAAGTGTGTATTTTTCCGAAATTAGGGGAAACAGTATTAATCCCACCCTTAAACTTGATCACGATAAGATTATGTATGTGTTCTGGAGGACTTAGATCTGAAGGTCTGAGCTAGACAGTGTTGACCTTTGTTTTCACCTTGCTGAGTAGGGTGAGATGAACCTACACTCTAAGGCCAAATTGGGGAACAATTGCTACTCCAGAAACTGCCTGACCAGAATGTCCTCTGCATGTGGTCGTCTGAAACACCAAGCTCTCTGCCATACATCTTATGCAACTTTCAGTGTGGATAGTGTTGAATCTGATGCTTCCTGCCTTTAGAGCAAGAGGAGATTTTAAATGGTGAGAGATCTGTTGTGAATTGCCCTTTTATGCTTGGACCTCAACCTTGTCCCCATTTTGAAGGATTCCTTTTTTGCAGTGGCTGGCATATATGTTAAAATAGCTCCTGCTTCCTGCCTCTGTGATATTTTGTATTGCTTTTGTGAACCTAAATTTCATTTAAGATCATGGGTTTGATAAACAGTCAATCATAATTTTGAGAAATGAAAATTTTAATGAACATTCCAAGTCAAATTCAGAGTTTTAAAAGAGCTCTGCAATAATTCTCATCAAGTATATGGAAGCACTGGGTTAAGAATGCAGTTGGCTATTTGTTACTGTTTTGTATTAGCTATTGGAAAATACCTAAATTATGACTAGCCACCCCCACAGTTTAGGATTGATTAAACAGCCCATGACACTTTTTTCCCACATAGGTTGTCTTAGGAGTAATTATGATGACTTGCACGTTGGATTGAGGTAATTATTCCTCACTCTTTCTAACATCCCTCTCTGCAAATGTCCTAAAAAGATCCTAGCATCTTGCACTATTTTTTCTTATATTTAATAATGGATATGGATACACCAGAAAAGTTAAAACAATTGTTAGATTTGGTTTGGTTATTTCAAAGGAATAGATAAATCATCATGCTACAACATGACAGAGGAAATGACAGTTTTTATCTTTTATTCAGGTAGCCTATATTTACATGAGACCACAAAACGTTCCTGACAGGATGTTATTGATTGCATTTACCCAAATGGGGCTTAAGATATGTTTTTTGCCACATCACAGGACATGGTCTTCTTTTCATTCTTGCCTGAGAATAAAATCCCAGGTCTTTTGGACTCTCCTGTGAAATTTTGAATTTTCAGAATAGAGATTTCAGATCCCTTGACATTAATTATTCTTCTAATTCAAGCTCCCTTCTCTGTGCGCCAATCTGTCACACTTTCTTCTATTGAAGACCTTGAATAATATAATAGCTCCAAGGAACTAAGTGAAGTTCAAATATTCATTGTAGTAATGAAGGTCCTTTTATAAGTGTTTTGTGTTTATTAGCTCATTTAATCCTCACAATGACTTTATGAGGGAAGGACTATTTTTAATCTTCATTTTATGAGTGAGGAACCTGAGACACACTGATAGTAGACCTTCTCCCTTCCTTCCTTTTTTCCATCCATCCAAGTAAAAAATATTATTTGAGCACTTAGTATGTGCTGTATAGTACTGTGGGACTGGAGATGGCCGTGACACAGCTATGTCCGTGCCCTCATGGGGCTTAGCACTGTCCTCATACTGCCCCATGTCACACCCCCCACCCCCAGGAGCTTCCCTAGGTTAATTCCACTCAACTTCTAATCCACGTGGATAATCTCAACCCATCTTCCATTTCAATTCATTTAAGGAATTTGAAAATTCAAAGGTCTATATTTTAGCTATTATGACTGCCTCAGAACCTTTATCTGCCCCTAAGTAGAGTCTATAATATATCTTAGGCACCTTGGTCTGGTCTTGCCCTTAGGCATGGTCTTGCTTTCTGTGAGTGGTCACAAAATTCAGTGTAACTGCTGGACTATCTTTGTTACAATGAGAGAGGGAGAGATACCTGGGACAGGATTGGGATAACTTTAAAAATAATATTTTATCTTACCTGATGCATTTAAAACAAGTTTAGTTTTCAACGAATATGGTCAGGAAGCTGACTTAGGATTTCCTGAATCACATCTGCTGTTTGGGATTGGAGCATTTAACTCCCAAAGCCATGGATCATGCTAACTTTGGACATCAACCTGAAATTTATTAAAATATTAGCCCCTATCTAGAAAATTTCTAGATATTTTAATTAGAAACAATTGAGCAATTAGAAACAATTAGAACAATTGAGCTCATTCTTTACTCTCTAATTTCCTTTTCTCAAGTTACACTTTTCCTCATGTCAAAGTGATATGGGTTAAGTCATGGTTTTTATATATTTTTAAAATCTGGCCTAGAAAAGTACAATTGGGGATACACTTACTGTGAATTTAGTGGGATATATTTATATGGTTTTCAGTCACCTCTGTATTATAGCTTGTTATCCTGGTATATGTACATCTTCCAGGAAAATTTTTGTTGCTCATTGTGCCAACTCACCTGACATCATAACGCAGAGATGTCTCAGGGCAGACATTCTGTCTTGAGATTAATGTGTCTGATGGTCCCAGCACTGGAAGCATGTGGATTGATGAAGAGAAACAGAATTTGAGGTATACAGAGTTGGAAGCCCATCGGTGGATAATTCTTTTAAACCTTACACTTGTACCTAGCAGAAATTTGATAGAGATTTTCCCAAAATTTACAGTAATCCTAAATGTGCACATAGTATTGCCATCAATAATAAAAACAATTTTTGACTAACTATTTTAGAAGAAAGACACTTATTTTTCTGTTCTATTAAAAACATAGAAAATCATTGTCATAGGAAGGGGGTAATAAAAGAGTACGCAACCTAACAATGTGAATATCATATAGGCATATCAGGCAGTTAATAAAAATATTATGTTTTATTGATTTTGTGATGCTTATGATTTTTGTCAGCTTACAATTTTTTCAGTTTATTGTAATTTATTTTCTAATTCTCAATATTTACTTTGTATCTAATTTTATTTGTAGTTTAAGTTCTCCAAGAAGACCCTTCCCCCACTTATATTAGTTTCTGTCCTTTCAAAGCCTGAATTTACTCTATCCAAGAATGATTTGATAAAATACAAAGCAAGATGTCTGTGTGTATGTGTCTGTGTGTATAAAACTCACCAATCGTGGACTAGTTGTTAAGATTTTTCATTGTCAAATAGGAGAACACTAAAAATTGAAGACAGTTACCCCCGTCTTCTCTTTATCATTTAAAATATTCAGTGTCACTGTATCCTAGGCATTAAAATATGATATTTGCTTTGTTCTTTGTATTAGTCAGGATAAATCACTGGTGCTTTAACAAAAAGCCCTTACATGTCAGTGGTCTTTACATTAAAGACTTATTTTTCGTTCATGTCACAGACCATTGGTGCTCCATGTAGCCATTCAGTGACCCTCACTTCTTCCATCTAGTTTTCTCCACTGATTGTGTTGCATCCGGGTAAACAATGGGGTAAGAAAAATAACATGACTAATTGTGAGAGTGATCATAAGAGACTAGGCCTAAAAGTGGCAGTGTCGTTTTTGTCCAGAGTCCGTTTGCCGTAACGCAGTCATATCGTTTCACCTAAAAAGAGTGAGAAATTTCTAATATGTCTCCTTTTCTAAAGGAAAAGGAGAAGCGTGCATTTAGGTGAGTACAAGTGTTCTCAACCATAGGCTTCAATAGATACATAAAAAAGAATTTTTTAATAGATGAGAATAGTTTCTTAGGGGAATTGTCACAGCTCCCAAATCTATGAGAATTTAATTGGGAATGCCATTGTACTTTGGTGAAAAGAGAATGGGATTTGAAATCATAATACCTGGTTTTGTTTTTCATAGCTCATCACTTATAACTCTGTAACTTTGCATGAACATACTTTTCATATAAATCAGTGTCATTAACTATAAGATGGTGATGATACTAATACTGGTTTTACCTACTGCATAGGTTGTTTTCAGGGTCACCTGAGGTCAAAGGAAGAGTTTATTGTATTCTGTGAAGTGCTGTTCAAAAATAAGTGCCCCTCCTCTTTGGTCCATATTCCACTTGTACCATGTTGCATCTCCTGACTATAAGGAGAACCAAGAAAGATGCTAATGCCTACATTACTGGAAGACTAAACATTATTTTCAGTCTGCCTTCAGGCACTGAATATTTATTTTATATATAAAAATGTATTTTAGTTCCTGGATTTGCTGGGGAGGGAACCAAGATGAAATGTATTCCTTTTAAACCAGTGTTAAAAACAAAGAAGCAAGTTGTTAGCATCCCAAGTGTTGACTTATGCCTCAGCTCCTAAAATTCAGTGTGAAAAGTCTTAAGTGTCCTTAAAGTCACCTCCTTCCTTCTACAGAAGGAAGACTTTTAGAACCAGGTGATACATGTACAGAGTATGGTCTCTTGAAATATTTTCTTGGGGAGAAAAACAGTAGAGGATAGATGTACTATCTCGAATTTTCCTTGAGTTGATGTCACTGAAAAAGTAGTATACTTAAATGGAGTAGAATTTTATTAATGAAGCTACTTTGTATTTTAAATATCTCTGTCACAAATTATTGATTACCTATCAATATGTATATATTAATTTCAACAAGTCAAAAGGGGATTAATTGGTTTTTACCAGTGTAAAGTATTTTGTAGGCCTTTGGGCCTCTATCTTGGTTATTTAAAGAACTTCGAAAATGTGTACAAAAGATACAACTTGTAGAGATAATGAGGAGTTTGTGTGTGTGTGTTTTCTTTTTCACAATTTCCTTCTTTGCATCGCCCTACCTGTTGTATCAGTGGAATTTATTACTTGAGGAGAAAGCTAAATTAGCTGATCCCCAAAAGTGAGTTGAGTTTATGGATTTATTTTTTTAAAGTCTTCACAGTTACAATACTCTTGAGAGCTGAGACTTTTACTCCAAGAGGCTAAGCTTCAAAAGATTGAGTCTGGAGGTTTCAATGCATACAGTTTATTCCAAAGCACAGAGTGGGAAGGAATGGCTCTTGAGTATTTTCCCATGCAAGAAAGAGCAGGTTTGAGCAGGCGTCATTCAGGAGGATAATAGAGATTGGAGGTTGGTGAGAAATAGATTTAAGGGCCTAGATCTGATAGATAGAGTACCTGATGAACTATGGAATGAGGTTCGTGACATTGTACAGGAGACAGGGATCAAGACCATTCCCATGGAAAAGAAATGCAAAAAAGCAAAATGGCTGTCTGAAGAGGCCTTACAAATAGCTATGAAAAGAAGAGAAGTGAAAAGCAAAGGAGAAAAGGAAAGATATAAACATCTGAATGCAAAGTTCCAAAGAATAGCAAGAAGAGATAAGAAAGCCTTCTTCAGCAATCAGTGCAAAGAAATAGAGGAATACAACAGAATAGGAAAGACTAGAGATCTCTTCAAGAAAATTAGAGATACCAAGGGAACATTTCAAGCAAAGATGGGCTCTATAAAGGACAGAAATGGTATGGACCTAACAGAAGCAGAAGATATTAAGAAGAGGTGGCAAGAATACACAGAAGAACTGTACAAAAAAGATCTTCATGACCCAGATAATCACGATGGTGTGATCACTCATCTAGAGCCAGACATCCTGGAATGTGAAGTCAAGTGGGCCTTAGAAAGCATCATTATGAACAAAACTAGTGGAGGTGATGGAATTCCAGTTGAGCTCTTTCAAATCCTGAAAGATGATGCTGTGAAAGTGCTGCACTCAATATGCCAGCAAATTTGAAAAACTCAGCAGTGGCCACAGGACTGGAAAAGGTCAGTTTTCATTCCAATCCCAAAGAAAGGCAATGCCAAAGAATGCTCAAACTACCACACAATTGCACTCATCTCACATGCTAGTAAAGTAATGCTCAAAATTCTCCAAGCCAGGCTTCAGCAATACGTGAACCGTGAACTTCCTGATGTTCAAGCTGGTTTTAGAAAAGGCAGAGGAACCAGAGATCAAATTGCCAACATCTGCTGGATCATGGAAAAAGCAAGAGAGTTCCAGAAAAAGCAAGAGAGTTCCAGAAAAACGTCTATTTCTCCTTTATTGACTACGCCAAAGCCTTTGACTGTGTGGATCACAATAAACTGTGGACAATTCTGAAAGAGATGGGAATACCAGACCATCTGACCTGCCTCTTGAGAAACATATATGCAAGTCAGGAAGCAACAGTTAGAACTGGACATGGAACAACAGACTGTGTCCAAATAGGAAAAGGAGTACATCAAAGCTGTATATTGTCACCCTGTTTATTTAACTTATATGCAGAGTACATCATGAGAAATGCCAGGCTGGAAGAAGCACAAGCTGGAATCAAGATTGCTAGGAGAAATATCAATAACCTCAGATATGCAGATGACACCACCCTTATGGCAGAAAGTGAAGAGGAACTGAAGAGCCTTGCATCACTTGATGCAAGTGAAAGAAGGGAGCGAAAAAGTTGGCTTAAAGCTCAACATTCAGAAAACGAAGATCATGGCATCTGGTCCCATCACTTCATGGGAAATAGATGGAGAAACAATGGAAACAGTGACAGACTTTATTTTCTTGGGCTCCGAAATCACTGCAGATGGTGACTATAGACATGAAATTAAAAGATGCTGCTTGGAAGAAAAGCTATGACCAACCTAGGCAGCATATTAAAAAGCAGAGACTTTTTTAAAAAAGTGACTTTCCCAACAAAGGTCCATCTAGTCAAGGCTATGGTTTTTCCAGTAGTCATCTATGGGTGTGAGAGTTGGACTATAAAGAAAACTGAGCACTGAAGAATTGATGCTTTTGAACTTCGGTGTTGGAGAAGACTCTTGAAAGTCCCTTGGTCTGCAGGAAGATCAATCAATCCTAAAGGAGATCAGTCCTGAATATTCATTGGAAGGATGAATGCTGAAGCTCTAATACCTGATGCAAAGAACTGACTCATTGGAAAAAATCCTGATGCTGGGAAAGATTGAAGGCAGAAGGAGAAGGGGATTGCAGAGGATGAGATGGTTGGATGGCATCACCAACTCGAAGGACATGAATTTGAGCAAGTTCTGGGAGTTGGTGATGGGCAGGGAGGCCTTGCATGCTGTAGTACATGGGGTCACAAAGAGTCAGACATTACTGAGTTACTGAACTGAACTGAACTTGCTTCCTAATGAAGCTCAAGAGGAAGAAAGCAATTCGTGTAGGTAAATCTCCCATCCATCATGGTTCTATAGCAGCAAAGTACAATAAAAGGCAGCAGAAAAGTCTAAGCAGAGAAAGCCTAAAGCAGCACCCTAAAATGCTTTACAACCCCAGGAAATACTAGATAGTCAAAAATATTTCATCCCTCTGAGATAGTTTGTAGGAATGGTCTTTTGTATTTACTATTTTTTAATATGTAAAATTCATAATTGCTACAAATGTGAATCTTTGCAGTCTAGTTTTTCTTTCTTGTGTTTAGATGTCAGATGACCCAAAAGTCTCTCTAGTCCTCTGTGTGACCTTTGAGGACTCATCAACCTGGCAACAGAGTAGGGTGCTGGTGTTTCAACTATGAATGCCAAAGTGGTAGGTCCCAAGGGTCATAAAACAAGCTCCCTAGAAGTCACTGTGGATGGATGCTCATGACAGGGTTGACATCACCTGGTACACACTAGCAAGGCCCTATCAGTTGTGACATTTGGTGTTTGTTCTGATTGGTTGATGCTTGTACCCTATTGCTTTTTAAACATTTTAAGTATCACATCTACTAATAACCTTGGCCATATGGTGGAAAGTTTCAAAAATCCCCTCTCCCAGCTTGGATCACCCCATTGTTGTTGTTGTTGTTCAGTCGCTAAGTAGTGTCTTATTCTGCAACCATATGGCCTGTAGCACGCCAGACTTCCCTGTCCTTCAGTGTCTCCAGGAGTTTGGATCACCCCATAAGGATAAGGAAAAAAGAAAGGGAAGGGAGCATCCTGAAATGACTGATGATCCCCTTTCAAGGACTCTGGAATAAACCAGTGACTAAATATACCTAGATTGTTAGGCTTAAGTTTTCCTTTGTCAGTGAACTGATTTAAGTACATTTACAGTGAATAAAGGGAACTTGATTTTTTTACCATGTGAAATTCATAACATGCAAATGTGAATCACTGTGTTCTGGCTTTCACTTCTCATATCTAGATGTTGAATGTGCCCCAGAGCCTCTAAAGCCATCAGGCATTAGCTTGGGGAGGTCTGAGGAGGGGACACTATCCTTCTGTAATTTTAGGGAGTGGGCCTTAGGGAGGACTCAGTGGTGATATTACTACAGTGGAGTTTGACTTACAATCTGGTGTAAGTCAGCTTACCTTCCTACATTGTAGAGATTGAGAATTTCTGTCAGCTAAGCCTTATAACAGATAAGAGGCTGAATAATATGTTTCTTTCACATGGGTTAAAGTCAGGAAACCTCTATTTCAAATAGGAAAAACAGCAAGTGGAAGAAGAATAAAAACCAAAACAAAAATAATAGAAAGGAAATGGACTTATGTTCATAGCTTACCACAGAGTTAATCAAAAGGGCTTAAATAGTCTTCTGGGGAAGGGATTTATCAGCATGTCTGGCAGTGAATTTTTAAGAGTATTAAGAAGTACTATATTTATTTTGAAACTGTGCTTGAAAGTAGTAGATAAATTCAGGGGAATTTAAGGCATGATCTTTGTGGAAAAGATGCTCATCCCATAACAAATGTTTTATTTGCCTAGATAGACTAGGTTGGGGTCATGGGATGTCACTCATTAGGGCTTTTGAGACATGAACAACCAATTCAGAGATACATTCATCAGATCAAGGATGAGTGCCTCCTGTGAAAGCAAAGTGAACATTTTTGGACATTGGAATGAGTGGCTGGATAGAGTGATGGAATCTTTTTTCAGGAAGTTATGAAAACCAGGAAACATTTTCATTGGTCTATTTAGATTACTTGAAGGTGGTAGGGACAAAAGAAGAAATGAGGCAACTGAGTCAGATGTGATGAGCATTCTGGGTGAGTGCTGTACTAGGTTGTCTTTAAGAACTACCTATATTTGAAATTTAAAACAATTACAGAATTTTTACTTTAAATATTGGATGACAAAAATGGGTGAAAATGGAGAGCATGGGAGAATATGACTAACATATGGAGCAAGGGAAATGGTCTCATTGGTTTCAACATTTGATTTTAAGAGTCATAGTTTTTGAAAATTCCATTGGAAGGTATTTTATTAGATTGATACAAAATATCATCATTTGACTCTGATAATGCTATTCATCACAGTCTGGGGTGTTCAGAGAATTTGCTGCACTTAAAAAAGGGCTTGTGTAAGTTATTGGTTATTCAGTATCTCTAGGTTTCAGGGTGATTTTTAAAAATTTATATGGGATCAGAGTCATATTGAGGTGATATTTGAGAAAATATTTTTTTGCAGGGGCCCTGTCTATTTAAATAATTTGATTTAAAAACATAAAATTAATGGAGCCATTTGAGGCATAGGCATTTATCAATGAAGATTTAGAATAATGTGTAAAGAAGTGGTACTTACATATTTGTTTGTTGTCCATTCAGTGCATGTGAAATTCTTAATGGTGTCTAGGCACCACATATTCCCATTTAGGTTTAGAAACTACCTGTTTTCTTTTTTGTAAAATACACAATTCCTATCTAACTTCATATCTCCCATGATGGGGAAAAGTTAAGAAATATGCTATTACTCACAATGCCATCGCTGTTTGGAGCCTGTTAATATTGAAGCAATATGGATAGGCTTCTAATAATCATTTATTTATTGCTGTTCGTGTCATTATTCATTTTACTTCATCCTCCATCATGCTGAATGAATACTGGCCTCTGAGGATGCCTAAGGGTCGTTACCGTCCTCTTTTGCTGATGACCACAAATGTCAGTTTTACCCAGAATATACAGAAAAATGGGAACAATAACTCATTTTTTGGTCATGTAAAATTTACTGTTTGCAATTTTATAGTATAAATGTAGAATAACAGATTTTTCAATCATGTCTTCTCTTGATTGCTCTAGGCTGCATTCCTAGCCATCTCTTTCAATGTTGATTCTATGGGCTCAGTGAGAACAGTGGTCACATTCCCACAAAAAGGCCAACCTTGGAAAATACAATGTGTTATGATCTGTTGCAAGGGTGTGTGGCCATTTTACTCTATTTGTAGAGTAAGTCTCCAAAAACCTCGGAGGAGTGAGTGAGGCCACTCCTGAAGACTTGCTGACCTGTGGCAAGGAACATGTGGGAGTGGAGTAACCACCCTCGGGCCAGCAACGAGGGTGGGCACAGGGTAAAGGATGCCTACTGCCCTGCTCCCCCAAACTGGGGTTCTGTAAACTGGAGGCAGCACTTCAGTGGTAACACTGACAGACCCACAAATGCCAGACGCAAGCCCCAGAGTAGACAGTTATTCTCAGCCCTGAATGATTCTATGTCCAAGGTGAGCAAAGCATCCAAAATCAGTAAGCCAACACCACTCTGGTAGCCCAGTTTTATGGGGCTGGGCCGCTTGCCTGGGTCTAAACAATGATGCTATGTAGAGTGTTGTAGATTGGGGAACACTGGAGAGATCATGTATAGACCATCATACTGTTGACTCAGAGCTGGAGATACTTCAGCCCTTCCCTTTGCAGTGGGCTGTCAGAGTGAAGTGGTGTAGTTACCCAGAAGACAACAACAATATGTAATTTTTTAGGGAAGCATGTGTATGTATGAATTCCCTTAATGCACATGTGTACACATACACATTTGTATTTGTAAATACATATGTGTGTCCATCAGTGCTTAGTCACTTCAGTCGTGTCTGACTCTTTGCAACCCTGTGGACTGAGCCCACCAGGCTCCTCTGTCCATGGGATTCTCCAGGCAAGAATACATGCCCTCCTCCAGGGGATCTTCCTAACCCAAGAATCAGACCTGTGTCTCCTACACTGCAGGCAGATTCTTTACTGCTGAGCCACCAGGGAAGCCATATATAAATACATGTAAAGTAATATAAATGCACTCACTATGCCAGCAAATTTGGAAAACTCAGCAGTGGCCACAGGACTGGAGAAGGTCAGTTTTCATTCCAATCCCAAAGAAAGGCAATGCCAAAGAATATTAAAACTACAGCACAGTTGCACTCATGTCACACGATAGCAAAGTAATGCTCAAAATTCTCTAAGTCAGGCTTCAACAGTACGTAAACCATGAACTTCCAGATGTTCAAGCTGGATTTAGAAAAGGCAGAGGAACCAGAGATCAAATTGCCAACATCTATTGGATCATCAAAAAAACAAGAGTTCCAGAAAAACATCTACTTCTGCTTTATTGACTACGCCAAAGCCTTTGACTGTGTGGATCACAACATACTGTGGAAAATTCATCAAGAGATGGGAATACCAAACTACCTGACCTGCCTCCTGAGAAATCTGTACACAGATCAAGAAGCAATAGTTAGAACTGCACATGGAGCAACAGACTGGTTCCAAACGGGGAAAGGAGTATGTCAAGGCTGTATATTGTCACCCTGCTTATTTAACTTCTATGCAGAGTACATCACGAGAAATGCTGGGCCAGATGAAGCACAAGCTAGAATCAAGATTGCCGGGAGAAATATCAATAACTAAGCGAAGAGGAACTGAAGAGCCTCTTGATGAAAATGAACGAGGAGAGTGAAAATGTTGGCTTAAAGCTCAACATTCAGAAAACTAAGATCGTGGCATCTGTTCTCATCACTTCATGGCAAATAGATGGAGAAACAATGGAAACAGGGAGAGACTTTATCTTCTTGGGCTCCGAAATCACTGAAGATGGTGACTACAGACATGAAATTAAAAGACGCTTGCCCCTTGGAAGAAAAGCTATGACCAACCTAGACAGCATATTAAAAAGCAGAGACATTACTTTGCCAACAAAGGTCTGTCTAGTCAAGGCTATGTTTTTTCCAGTAGTCATGTATGGATGTGATAGTTGGACTATAAAGAAAACTGAGCACTGAAGAATTGATGCTTTTGAACTGTGGTGTTGGAGAAGACTCTTGAGAGTCCCTTGGACTGAAAGGAGATCACACCAGTCAATCCTAAAGGAGATCAGTCCTGAATATTCATTGGAAGGACTGATGCTGAAGCTGAAGGTCCTATACTTTGGCCACCTGATGCGAAGAACTGACTCATTTGAAAAGACCTTGATGCTGGAAAAGATGGAGGGTGGGAAGAGGAGACGACAGAGGATGAGATGGTTGAATGACATTACCAATTCGATGGAAATGAGTTTGAGGAAGCTCCAGGAGTTGGTAATGGACAGGGAAGCCTGGCATGCTACAGTGTCTGACAAAGAGTCAGACACAACTGAGCGACTGAACTGAACTGAATATAAATGCATACTTTATTTTATTACATATGTATATATAATGTTTATTATATATATAAATGTATATGAACATAATTGGGCTTCCCTAGTGACTCAGCAGTAAAGAATCTGCCTGCCAATGCAAGAGACATGGGTTCAATCCCTGGGTCTGGAAGATCCCATGCAGAAGGAAATGGCAACCCATTCTAGTATTCTTGCTTAAGAATTCCCATGGACAGAAGAGCCTGGTGGGCTACAGTCAATGGGGTGGCGAAAGAGTTACACACGACTTAGCAACTAAGCAACAATGACAATAGACATAAATAGACTTATGTGTTTCACACATATATCTATTCCATTTGGTAGAAGAATTTGGCCTCACTTATTCATTTTTATTCATTCATGTGACCTATTTATTGCAAAACAACCATTTTCATGTTTTTAATATAATAAATCATTTCAATATGTGAACTGATAGTATTAATATGGCACCAATCTTCATTTCTTCACTTCTAAAGGGAGCCAGATAGGTATACTCACAGTGAATACTGAGTTTTCTTTGTAATCATATTTTCTTTATGCCTGATACTTTTGTGTAATTTGGAAGATTTCTTATTAATTTGACCAAGCTCGTCTAGTCTGTCTCCTTTCAGTATATAGTACTTCTTGTTATATTTTCAAGAGAATACTTTATAAAGAAAAATTATTCAGCAAATAAAGGAAATGAAAACCCCAATGGATATTGTGTAAGAATAGAATTGTATCATTACCAATGAAATATTTTTTCCTATAAACAAAATGAGGAACCAGACTAAGAAGAATTAAGTATGCTTAAATGTGCTGAGATCTTGGAAATTCAACTATAAGAACACACATCACTGCATATGTTTAAGGGGTATAACTTTCTTATTCTCTACATTCACTGAAATTTGGAGTAGTACCAAGTATGTTTTGATCTTTGTGACCTTTGAACTCAGTGGTAATGGAAGAGACACCTGGAAGTATCTTGTAGCTGTGGTGGCTGTATCTCAAGTATGAAAAGAGAGAATATAGGGTCAGTCCAACGTGGACTTCATGGTGGGCCAGTGGTGAGTATGAACCTTGAGGACTGGGCAGTAGTTTGTAAATTGGGTAGTGGATGTAGTGGAGGGCTGCCCAGAAGCCCTTCCAGCAGAACACCCACATTGCCCAGCTGCCGAGGAGGTTGACTGCTGACAGGTCTCAGTGTCCCTCTCTGAGAACTGCCCTTTGCTAAGGGTTATGCCCCCTCCCTGAGGGAATCACACCTGCAGTGACTGGTCAATGTGGGATAGATTGCACAGCCCCTGGATACAATTACGACATCCCTGAAGGGCCATTGGCGCTCTAGAGTGTCATGTGGGATCATTTGAGCCCTCAGCTGTGGAACTTCATCATGGCTTAACTTCTCCCTTTGCTCAGTCCTGCACCCCTCGCCTTCTCACAGTCTTCCTGAGAGCTCCCCAAATGTCGCACATAAAGCTCAGTGTCTCATTTGTTTCTGGGGTATCTGATTTAGTACAGTGTTAGGCTTTCCAGGCAGAGGGTGACTTTGGGAAGTAGTGAGATGTCCAGTTTGGCTAGTGTGTTGGGTTGCATATATGGGCAAAGTGAGGCAGAAGTTTGGAGAGGATTCACTATGGTAGATAAGGGACAGGGTTGGGGCCTGGGGAGGATTGGCATTTCTGAGCATGGGGCAGCCTTATCGCCAGTTTAGGTCAAATTATCAAATTTTTCTTTGGTGTATCTCAGGGACTATATTATAATAAGAAATATAACTGGAAGAAGTCAGTTTATAATGTGCTCACTTTAGGTGCAAATACCATCCCTCATAGCTCAGTTGATAAAGAATCTGCCTGCAATGCAGGAGCCCCCAGTTCAATTCCTGGGTTGGGAAGATCCCCTGGAGAAGGGAAGGCTACTCACTCCAGTATTCTTGGGCTTCCCCTGTGGCTCAACTGGTAAAGAATCCTCCTGCAATGCTGGAAACCTGGGTTTGATCCCTGGGTTGGGACGATCCCCTGGAGAAGAGAAAGGCTACCCACTCCAGTATTCAGGCCTGGAGAATTCTATGGATTATGCAGTCTATGGGGTCACAAAGAGTCAGACACAACTGAGTGACTTTCATTTCACTTCACTTCACCATCATCAATGGGCCATTCCTTTTTGACTTTTTTTTTTTTCTTCAAGAAATAGGATAGATTTGAGTGTATGCTTCACATATGCAAACTCCACATGCATTTGTAAAATAGCTGGAAAGGGTTAAAGCTATTGTCTCTTCCTTTATAGTACTTATCCCTATTTATGTTGCAGCATGTAGGATCTAGTTCCCTGACCAGGGATCAAACCTGAGCCCCCTGCGTTGGGAATGGGAAGTCTTAACCACTGGACCAACAGAGAAGTCCCTACAGTACTTATAGCTATTTATGAAAAACCTATTATGTACCAGAGATTATTTGTGTTATTTCTTAGTTTCACAACAACACTTCAAGATAGTATTCAAGTCCCAATTTTAGGGTTGGAGAATGTGAGACTCCTACAAGATAAGGGACTTGCCTAGTGAATTAGGGGTAGAAAAGGGATTCAATTCCAGATTTCTTTAACTTGGAAGCTCTTGCTGTTCAAGTCAGATGAGCTGGTCCCATGCAGCCCATGATCTGGGCCTCGTGCTCTTGAGTGCTGACTCATTAGGCCTAAGTGATGACCAAGACATGTGCTTATTAACCCTTAAAATCATCTGTTCAATTAACTGAAGCAGCTGTTCAATAGCTTAGCAATTGACTCAAACTATTCCTTCTTTAATAATAATAATCATAGGAAGCACTTTATTTTTATAATTTTCGAAGCCCTTTTTATGTGTCATGCTGTTTAAGCTGTGTGTTAGGTAGAACAGAGCATGATCCTCTTTCTACACGTAAAGGAACTGAGGGTCAATCAGTTCATGTCCTGACATTTACTTGGCTTAAAAGGGGCAAGACCAGGTCCTGAGGCCTGGTGGTCCCTTTTGTGCTCTGCGTGGCTCTTCTTAAGCCACTAACTTAAGGATCTGAGAAGGAATGGGAGGCTCTAGGGCAGATGCACCTCTTACTTTCCTTGACCTTTGTTGAACTGCAATGCTCTGTAGATACACTTAGATTGTCTTTTGTCTGTGAAAGATTCACCAGCCAAGAAATAAAAATGACATGTTTGAAGTGATTAAAAGTGAGGTTCGACTGTATTTGCTGGGTAGATACTCGGATTCCGGCACCCTTATACTTGACTATAATTATCTCTAATTATCATTCCATTCTGGTGGATGCTTTCTACTTCTATAAAATCCTGATCTTTTCCCCTCATGTCACCCGGAGGGCCCTTTTTTCTAAACTCCCTAGGATTGTCACTTAAAGTTGATTGCCATGTCTTACCAGCAAAAAGTTCCCGGGTTATTGAAACAAGCATTTTCTTCTCTATACTTGGGCTTTCTGCTTGGGCTATCACTGCTTACCTGGCACTTTCTACTTTAAGAATAAAAAATAATTTTTTTTCTCTTTCTAATCTCATTTTATCCAACAACAATGATTTCTAAGTAATGTGTTTGTTTTGGATTCCTGGATTTGCCATATACTTGGTATTTGTTAGCCACAATCCTGCAGGAGAAAAGATTCAGGGTGGGGCCTCTCTATAACTCAAAAAACTGGGATATGCTCAGAGTAGCTGGGATAGGGGTGGGCAGAAGTGTGGGGAGAGAGGGGACTAGCAGGGGAGGGACAGAAATGGCTTTCATGAGAAAATGCTTTCTTCTGGCTCAGTCAGACATGGAGGTTCTCTGTTGAGAGAAACTTCTCCTTTTTTTACAAACTCCATGAAAGTGAATTGTGTGTGAGGGAAAAATGATCTCACACCATGCTCTGCTTTCCATGAAGTAAAAACATCGTGGTGGAAAATTTAAAAGGAAAGCAATTTGATTTCTCTATTTCCCTTGCCATATATTTTCAATATTATTCAACTGTTGGACCAAGCCTGCTAAGTGTCTGTCCTTATTTACCTCATTTGTATTTCCCAACGACTTTATTTAGCAGCTTGCTAAATATAATGCTCCCTCACCCTTTTTTTTTTTTTGAAAAAAACATGAAAGATAAGATAGGAAGTGGTGACATAATTTCTCTGGATTCACATTGCAAGTTAACAGCAAAGAGTGGGGCTGGATAAGATCTCAGACCCACTGTTTCTCAGCTCAGCTTTAGGGCACAAATAGTAGAAGATGGGCCATACCTCCAGGGTGAAATGTTTATCAGGATTAATAATTCAGTTACATAGAACTGGGCTGGGCAAACCCCAGCCAGGAGTCAGATCTGGCCCACTGACTGTTTTCTTGTTGCCTGACCTGAGAGCTACAAGTGGTTATTTACATTTTATAAGATTTTTTAAAGTGAGAAGGAAAATAGTATTTCATAGCACATGAAAGTTATATGAAATTCTACTTTTGTGTCCATGGTACAGTTGCGTTGGAACACAGCCACACTTGATTGTTTATCTATCATCCTTGGCTGCTTTTAGGCTATAATGAAAGAGTTGAGTGGTTACAACAGAAACTTGAAAAGTCTAAAATGGTTTATAATTTGTAAAGTAGATGGGCTGCTAAGCCTAAAATATTTATTGTAGGGCCTTTTACAGAAGAAGAATGCTGACCCTGGATATAGAAGATTCTGAGGGATGAGGCATATTAATTTTTGACTCATGCCTAAAAGCCAGTGTCTGTCAGCAATGGGAAGCAGAGAAGGGTGGGACAGTAGATGAATCTTCTACAGGAAGATTGCAGTTTTTCTCAGAGTGTGTTTCATATGAATCCCCAAGTACATAAGGACTCCTCCTTTTTTTTTTTTTTTTTTAAGTCGATTCTGAGTTTTTCAGTTATGGGAAAGGAAAATGGTACTCAGCAGCTTAGTGACTTCCTGGAAGTCACATAGCTGGTCAGTGGTATAAGTCCAGATCTTCTCTTTCAAATCCAGGGTGCTTTCAGTTACAGCCTGCTTGTGTAAATTGGGGTAGCCAGAGAGAAGCCAAGGGGGAGAGTTTGTCCAGGCCTGTGTCACCAGCGTCTCCCCTAGTACTCCCTAAACTGTACCATTCTTGTATTCTTAGTATGGTCTTCCTGGTAGCACTAATGGCCCATGTGGTCACATCTTATATTATTAACTAGAGGATGAGTCCTTTTGACAAAGGGTTTTCAGATTTAACAAGTTAAATACTTAATATCCAGTTAAATTTGAATTTTAGATAAAGAAATGCTTTTTTAGTATATGATGTCCCATATAATATTTGAATCTATTTGCATGAGGTACATTTTGAAAGTTATATTAAAATTGTCTGTTGCTTATCTGAAATTCAAATTTAACTGGACATCCTGTATTTATCTGATTATCCTTCTTTTGAGGGAAGGGATCAGGGATTTCCACGTTCATTGCACTATTATTCATAGTAGCCAAGATATGTAAACAATCTATGAATTCAACAGATGAATGGATAGAAAAGATGTCATAAATATACACACATATATATGATGGATTTTATTGGATATATGTATTCCAGTATATATAATGGAATATTACTTGGCTATAAAAGAAGGAAATCTTGCCATTTGCAACAATATGGATAAATCTGGAGAGCATTCTGTTAGGTGAAATAAACCAGATAACAACAAGTACTGTATGGTATCAATTATATGCGGAATCTAGAAAAAAGAAGAAGAAAAAACCAATCTCATAGAAACAGAGAATAGAATGGTGGCTGCCAGGGGCTATTAGAGGGGAAAATAGATGTAGTTCAAAGGTGTGAACTTTCAGTTATAAGATGAAGTTCTAAGGATCTAAATACATCTAATGTACAGTGACTATAGATAATAACATCATATTGTATACTTGAAATTTCCTGAGAGCAGATCTTAAGTGGTCTCACAGCAAAAGATGAACAAACAAAAGCAATAAATGAGGTGATGTTTTTAAAGCATTTAGCTTGTTGCCTGATATAATGGGATTATTGAAATGCCTGAGCAGTACTCATAGACCCATCATTTTCATTGTGTCCAAAAATTAGCCTTGCGATTTGAATCAGTACCTTCCAATAAAACTTTCTGTAGTGATAGAACAAGTTTGTATTTGTGCTGTCCAGTATGTGCTTGCTTATTAAGTAGATGAAATGTAGCAAATATGACTAAGGAACTGAATTTTTGTTTTAAAAATTTTAATTAAATTTAAGTGGTTATACATGGCTCACAACTACCATATTTTACTGTGCACATCTAGAGAGTAAATATAAAAGGAGCAAGTCATTTCATAAGATCACTGATGCCATTTGAACATGTCAACATAAAAGCCATAAAAATAGAATAAAATCAGAATTATCAACTGTTCATGGTTTTAGAAGCTGACATGATAAAGTGTATGCAATACTCACAAAAATATTTTTGACTGGAGAAAGCAGATAGATCGAATTTATATATGTAAATACATAAACATACACTTACAGGGAATATTTTGGATAAATTTATTTTAAACCAGATTATCTGGATAATTATCTCAGTTTCTCATTTTGCTATGTGTGTGTGTGTGTGTTGCTCAGTCATGTCTGACTCTTTGCAACCCCATGGACTATAGCCCTCCAGGCTCCTCTGTCCATGGAATTCTCCAGGCAAGAATACTGGCGTGGGTAGCCATTTCCTTCTCCAGGGGATCTTCCTGACCCAGGGATCAAACCCAGGTCTCCTGCATTGCAGGCAGATTCTGTACCATCTGAGCCACCAGGGAAGCCCTCTTTTACTTTGGCTTATATTAATATGAGGACTTCTCTGCACCTTGCCCTTCCAGTGTCCCTGGTAGACATTACTCACCAACACAACATTTAGTTCTGCTAAATGCAGTGGGACCTTCCAGTCCTCAACTAGATGGTGAAGGAAGGTATGACCCATTGATTGGAAATGACATATAAAATAAAAACCATTTCTCACCCTGGATTTAGACACATTCTTTTAAGGAAATAGTTGGGTAATCTGGAAAGAAAAAAAACAAGTTATGTAATAAAATTATAGCATATCTGCTGCATATCTTCTGATTACTCCCTTTTAGATTCAGGGTTCAGCCTTCTCCTCCTAGCTCTGTGCCCTGGGAGGCTGATCTGTGGACTGCTTTCTTGCCCTGGGCTTCCTGTGCTGGGCTTCCTGTTGTAATGGGTCAGTTGGAGGTACCAGCCGGATCTGGCAATCAGATAAGAGTGATATTGGAGTATTTATTCCCCTAACTGTCTTCCTGTGGGGACAGTGTGGATTATCTGGGTCCCCATGCTATGAATCATAGCCTTTGCCTCCTGTTAGGGACCTTCTCCTCACAATTATCTCTCTTCTTGCAAGCAGCTCCTTCCCATTGCCTCTTCAGGCCTAGGGAGAGTCAGGGGAGTCCAGCCATTGCTAGCCCCAGAGGTTACTCTATTCCTTGTTTCCCCATACCTTGACTGCTCCTCTGAAAAGAGTCTCTTTATCATAAACTCTCCTCATATTACACAGTTTGAGTGTGCCATTATTTTTTGCTGGGACTTTGTCTCATGTATCTGTGAAATAGTATCTGGATGCCCTCTCTCTGGGCCTTTCTTAGAGACAATTGCTACAGGGATAATTTAGGACATTGCTCTTTAAAGCAGTTGTTTAATCTCACTTCCATACCAGACACCAACTCAGACCCCTCTGGGGTGAGTCATTCTATTTGTGTGGGTGGGGTTAGTTAAACTCTCTAAAGAGTAAGAAAGATTATCTTGATAATGGTGACAGAATTTTCTCAAAAGTCCAAGTGCATAGGCCCCAAATAAAATAAACAACCAAGAAGGCCTGTGCATTTAGATGCCTTGGACAGTGACCCACAACTCAGCCCTTCCTTTCTGGGCAGGATGTGGTCAGAGTACTATATACGGTTAAGAAATTTCCCTTCTGAGCTTCTTTATCCTGTAGTTTGGTGTGGACGAAATCAATTCCAAATAATGCCTAGAATTTGAGTGCAGAATTAGTAGAAGAGATTTGGAAGAATCAGGATAGCATATTAATTTTCCTTCAGCCCCAAAGATTGTTAAAAATGGTTCTTAGCAGAATTCCCTTCCTTTATTTTGGACTGAGTTTTTATGGCATGGGATGATAGACTGGGGACTCACGTGGACTTCTGCCTTTCCAGTATCATGCTCGTAAAAGTGCTAAAACCCCTTTCTCCCCTCATGTCCCTCACATCCTGAAATACCTTTCTACCCAGAAGTTCTGTCACAATTCCAGAAATCCCTGTTATTAGCACTCTTAAAGGTATTATTACAGAGTGCTCCATTTTGCTGGGTTAAGGCATCATTTTGTGGGAAAGGAGATGATGTCTTGTCAGGATTAAATGTATATGGATGGTTTAATCAGTTTCCATCTAGTATCATGTGCAGGGAGAATGGGGTAATGGGAGTCCTGGTTGGGAAGGAGGTAAGCTAAGGTGTGAGGCATACAGGATCACTCAGGAATGGCAGACCTGCTATGGACAGCACAGAGGTAAGTTAAATGACTAGGGAGCTCAGGATGCCTGAGTGTGCTGGGTGTAGTTAACACTGTGATCAAAGGATGAGCTCTGCTGAAACATGACAACACAGACTATGTAAAATGTTTAGGTCAAAGCTTAATAACTGTATTTCCTTTCCTCCTCCATTCATAATGTGGCTGAAAACTGTTCCAGATGTCCCAGATTGTCAAGGATACCTAAACATGTGTCTGATCTTAAAGAGCTAAACTGGTATGATAAATCAGAAGCCAGAATGGCAATCATCTGTCAGGCTGATGAACTAATTGATAGTGGCTGTGTGAAATGTCGTGTTGATAAGGAGTGTGAGGTGGCATCCAGTCTTAATGAATAGGGAGGGCACTGTTGATTAGCAATGGGCTTGTGGGCTTGGTAGGGGGAGGTGATGTCTGTGCTGCACATTTTCCAGGCCTAGCAAGGGTCTTTCCCCCCTTTAATGCATAATAAAAATCTAATTTCTGGATGTTCAGGGGCCTTAGACTGGCTTCAGAATCCCTAGTATTTGCCTCCTGGGAGTTTACTGTCACCGGATTAATTTATGCATGGAAGGTATATTTGCATGAAACTTTTCATTTATTCCTATGATGATGTCTGTAATTTGGGTTAGATGGCAGTGGATAGTTTGGGGATTTCAGCTGAGGTCTAATGGCCCAAGGGACTTTGTCTTCAAAAAGAGTGGCTGATAAGGGGCATATCTTGATATGCTTGTTTCTCATTTCACACTTCCAAACTAGGTCAAGTCTGAGTGAAGCCCTTGGAGCCATCCTTGACTCCTCTCTTTCCCCATGCAACCTGTCAGTAAGATCTGACAGAGTATATGCTGATATGACCACTTTTTATTACTCACACTGTCACTACTCCAGTCTACCCTCTGCTGTCTCTTATCTTGTTTGCTGTCATAGAGTCCCATCCGGCTTCTTGGTCTCACTCTTTCTCCCTTCAGTCTGTTCTCCATGCGGATTTTTAAAACATATAAAATCCTCAGTGGTTTTGCAACACACTTGGAGTAAGATCAGAATGCTTCACCATGGCCTCAGCTATCCACACAGTCTATACTCTGGCCCCTGCCTGTCTCTTTGGCCTTATTTCCTGCTACTCTCTTCCCCTCTCCTGTTCAGGTCACCCTGGCTTACTTTCTGTTTCTCTGTCTTATCAAGCTCATTTCCACCGTGGCCCCTTTGCCAGGTATTTCTCCCCATAGATCTTCATGAGGCTTTCTCTCTCATTCATCTAGGTCTCCGTCAAATGTTACTTTCTTACTTGGCCCCTTTATCTGAAGTGACACCCCCCTCCCCATGTTACTCCTCATTTTCTAACTTTATTTTTTTGTTGTTGTTCATTACTACTGGCTATTATATAATTTTTTTGTTTATGTGAATATTTTCTCTCTTTTTTTTCTGGAATGTAAGTCTTTGAGGACAGAGACTTTTATCTGTTTAATGTTGTATCCCAATGCCTAGAAGAATGTCTAGAACATAGTAAGTATACAGGAAATATTTGTCAAAAGGATGAATGGATTTTTAAAAGTAAGGGATCTTCTTTAGGCCGTGGAATTGCATATCAAGTCATGTGGATGCTCAAGATAGTGGCACTTGGGGGGATGAGGCAGCAATCCTTGGCAAGGAGTGTGGCATCTACTTGGCCAGGTCCAGACTGATGGGCTGATGCAGGAGCTCTAAGGCAGCCAGGCCATGAGAAAGCACAGAGCTTCCAGGGAATTGTGAATCGATGCCAGAATCTAAGTGAATGAGCACAACAGTGGCTATGAGTTCCTCACACAAAGAGGTTAACACTGAGGCACTTTCTATTTCAGATGGAAATCTTCCTAAATGCTTATAGTTGAAACAGGGCCATGGCATAGGGCCTGAGTAGGTTCTGAAGTTGAGCTTGAGCTCAATTTAGAGATGGTAAACTGATTCATCCAAAGAGAGAGGAGATAGAAGCCTACCTGCTATGAAACCATCATTGATCAATCCATTTAATTCTGCGGGGTCTAGGGAGAGACTCAAGCCTTCCAAAACCATCTCCTGACATACTATAAGCCCCACCTTGCAGACACCCCCCTCCAAAAAAACCCCACGATTTTTAGGGGAGATGTCATGGTGCTGATAGTCCCCCAGAGACCAGTGAGTTCTGTGGCCCACTCACTTCTCATGTTGGGGAACTCCACTCAGCAGCAGGGGCCTCTGTGCTGGCCGGGAATCCCCATTGCAGCCGTCTCTTTGGGGCTGAGCTGCAAACTGCTTTTCAGATTTAGCACACAACCTCATGAGAAGGCAAGGTTGTATTGTCTCTGATGAGACCCAAAGCAAATGATGCTGAAATATCTGGGAAATGGGAAGATTGTTTCTAGAGGTTGGAAATGCCCTCTGGAAAATGCCCAAGCTGGAAGTATAGCAGGCACTGGCTTTTGTGTGTCCCCATCCCCAATTTTATTTGCTGATTCCTAATATTCTATACAGAAAGTACATTGTTGTGTGTTCATAACCTAGCTCAACATGTGAGGGTAAATAGAAGAGAGACTTGGCGTGGCTTTCAGAGGAAGTAAGGTGAAGATTCTTCCCCACCAACCTAGTAAGTAAACCGCTTAGGCCTTTCATGACTCAGAAACCACAGACCCCACAGCCAACATGCATCTATTCATTCTGGTCTACAAATATTGATTGAGAGTCTCTTGTGTATGACTAACACAGTGCTTGCGTTGAGGACGTAATGGTAAAATAAGATTCACTCTCTCCCCTCAAAAGTACTTAATCCCACTGTAGTACATTCTACAACATGGAAGGCAGTATAATCTAGTAGTTAGGAATGTAACAAGCTGAGTTTTGTTAGTGTCTGTATGACCTTGGACAAGTCCCTTCCCTTCTGTGAGTTTCAGTTTTCTCATCTATATTTCAAGGAAATTACCCATATTGTGGGATTTAATAAAATAATTAACATTAAGTGGTTAGCTCATGTGTCAATAAGTATAATTTATGATTCTGGTTATTATTTTGTGATAAAAGTAGAGAATGTTGTGGCACATTTTTATATTGAAATGCCGTATTTCTAGGCAAATGCATTTCTGTTCAGGGCCACTCCTGGAAAAAATTAGAGTAATTTTTATTACTCTAAAAAATTAGAGTAATAGAGAGAGAAGCTCAATCTACTGAGCTTCTCTCTCAATAGATTGACAGATTGGAAGGAATCCAAGCAAGATACACATGTAATATTGTCATTGATTTAGACCATTATCCTTCTTGGAGATATTCATATCTCTCCCAAAGACTGATGTTATTTCAGGTATCAGTAAAAACTGCTTTTTATGGAAGTAATGAAAGAGTGTGATATTTATGTAAGTAGGGACAGATTGACAGACTGGTCCGAGAAGTTGACTCATGAATACATGGAAACTTGGATCATAACAGAGATGACAATACAAATCTTCAGCGATAGAAAGAACTATTCAAGTGCTGGGATAATTGGCTGTGAAAAAAAAAATTATCCCTACCTCACACTACATACACAAGCAAATTCCAGATATAATTAAGGCCTCCATATTAAAAGGAAAGTTTAAAATTTTGAGGAGAAAACAGAGAACATTTAAGCATAGGGAACTATGTCTCAAAGGGTATATACCAAAAAGAAGAGGTTTTAAAATATGACTAAGTTGAAATATTATACTTCTGTACCAACAAAGAAACAATAACAAAGTTAAAATATGAACTGCAAACTGAAAGGAGATATTTATAATTCCTGTAAGAAACAAATAATTCTTTATAAAAATTTGAATTTTTGATTCCTACAAATCAATAAAAAAGATAATCCAAGAAAAATGGACAAATAATATGAACTGGACAGTTGCAGAAAAAGAAAGAGCTCAATCTCATTAATGATAAGGGAAATTCAAAGTAAAACCATAGTGTGATACCATTTTACACTCCTCTTGTTGTTGTTCAGTCGCTAAGTAATGTCTGACTCTTTGCAACCCCATGGACTGCAGCATGCCAGACTTTCCTGTCCTTTACTATTTCCCAGAGCTTGCTCAAACTCATGTCCATTGAGTTGGTGATGCCATCCAACCATCTCATCCTCTGTTGCCCCCTTCTCCTCATTCCCTCAGTCTTTCCCAGCATCAGGGTCTTTTCCAATGAGTCAACTCTTCCCAGTAGGTGGCCAAAGTATTGGAGCTTCAGCTTCAGCATCAGTCCTTCCATTGAATATTCAGGATTATTTCCTTTAGGATTGACTGGTTTGATCTCCCTGCTGTCCAAGGGACTCTCAAGAGTCTTCTCCAGCATCACAGTTTGAAGGCATCACTTCTTCAGCACTCAGCCTTCTATATGGCTCAACTCTCACATTCGAATATGACAATTGGAAAAGCCATAGCTTTGACTATATGGACATTTGTCAACAAAGTGATGTCTCTGCTTTTTAATACAGTTTAGGTTTGTCATAGCTTTTATTCCCAAGAAGCAAGCGTCTTTTAATTTCATGGCTGCAGTCACCATCCACTGTGATTTTGGAGCCCAAGAAAATAAAGTCCATCACTGTTTCCATTATTTCCCCGTCTATTTGCCATGAAGTGATGGGACCAGATGCCATGATCTTCATTTTTCAAATGTTGAGTTTTAAGCCAGCTTTTTCACTCCCCTCTTTCACTTTCATCAGGAGGCTCTTCAGTTCCTTTTCACTTTCTACCATTAGGGTGGTGAAATCTGCATATCTGAGATTATTGATATTTCTCCTGGCAATCTTGATTCCAGCTTGTGCTTCATCCAGCCTGGCATTTTGCATGATGTACTCTGCATACAAGTTAAATAAGCAGAGTGACAATGTACATTCTTGACATACTCTTTTCCCAGTTTTGAACCAGTCTGTTGCTCCACATCTGATTCTAACTGTTGCTTCTAGACCTGCATACAGGTTTCTCAGGAGACAGGTCAGGTGGTCTGGTATTCCTATCTCTTTAAGAATTTTCCATAATTTGTTGTGATCCACAGGGTCAAAGGCTTTAGCATAGTCAATGAAGCAGAAGTAGATGTTTTTTTCTGGAGTTCTCTTGCATTTTCTATGATCCAACAGATGTTGGCAATTTGATCTCTGGTTCCTCTGCCTTTACTAAATCCAGCTTGAACATCTGGAAATTCTAAGTTCATGTACTGTTGAAGCCTAACTTGAAGGATTTTGAGCATTACCTTGCTAGCGTGTGAAATAAGTACAATTGTACAGTAGTTTGATCATTCTTTGGCATTGCCTTTCTTTGGGATTGGAATGAAAATTGACCTTTTCCTGTCCTGTGGCCGCTGCTGAGTTTTCCAAATTTGCTGGCATATTGAGTGTAGCACGCTAAAAGCAGCATCTTTTAGGATGTGAAATAGCTCAGCTGGAATTCCATCACCACCACTAGCTTTATTCATAGTAATGCTTCCTAAGGCCCACTTGAAATCACACTCCAGGATGTTGGCTCTAGGTGAGTGACCACACCATCATGGTTATCTGGGTCATTAAGGGCTTTTTTGTACAGTTCCTCTGTGTATTCTTGCCACCTATTCTTAATTTCTTCTACTTCTGTTAGGTCCTACCATTCTGTCCTTTATGGTGCCCATCTTTGCATGAAATGTTCCTTTGGTATCTCTAATTTTCTTGAAGAGATCTCTAGTCTTTCCTTTCTATTGTTTTCCTCTATTTCTTTGTAAAAACACCTGGTGAAAATATCAAAAACAGGCCCAGACAAGGCAAATATCAACTAGGGGACAATTTGGAGTTGGAGGAAAGAAAAGAGTAGGCAGTGGTTTGGTGTTAGAAGGCTTAAAAATTTCACCAATATGATCAAATATTATTGTTAAGTCTAAGTGGTTGATAGTATATACACAAATGTGTATACATTTCCTTATGTTTAATGTTTTAAAATTTAAGAACAAATGGAAAAGAACTGTCTCCCTTTCTTAATGCTGAGACTGACCTTCCCTACAGCTTTTCCAATTAGCTTTCCAGATTGGTAATAAGTGCGGGGGTCAATTTTGTTTCCAACTGTACCTTGTGAATCTGCAATATGAAGTTTAGCTCTTTGTCATGTTCTCTTCTTTGCTGAAGACTGGGTTTATCTACATAAGGGATGTCGTGTATGGGTATCACTTCCCTTCACAAAAGGGCTGGCTGAGAGGCAAAAGGGCCTGAAAGGGTCTATGTTGTACTCCCAGGCTATATCCCCTGGCACAGGGCTGCATCCCTTGTCTGGCCACATCCAACCAGAGTGCTTGCTAATTCAGATGCCTGTGGAGGAGCCAATTTTTTAACTTGATTGTGTAGTAGGTGGTGCCTTTTTCTATTTGTACAAAAGCATCCTAGAGTAAAAGCAGACCTGACTTAGGATATTAAGGCCACTCCTTGGGTTTCCTACCCCTGTTAAGGTAGGTATTAACTAAGAGAATCGGGTCAAAAGCATGCTTACTCTGCTCAAGACAGCCAGAGAGGATGGAGGAGGATGCAACTTGTTCACTAGTCTGTACTTCAGTTAGCATTCCTCAACATTCCTGAAATCTGCAGCACATGGGAGCAAACCAGGTCTTATTCACCTTCCCCTTCTAACCCAGAAGCACTCACGTGAAGACTACCTAGGAAATTTTTAAAAAATTTGTGGGCATTTTCTGATGACCTTGAATGGGAAAGCATAGTTGATGAATGATGAATTAGTTCTTGGCTTGGAAGGTAGATGTAGGTGCTGGATAACAGCTATTTGAGGTGAATTGTTCTGACAATTAACTTCATCTGGTGTGTTTGCTTAGCATCTGCTTTGGATTAGATATTACATAAGACAGACTGTGAAATAATCTTCAAAAAGCTAATTAACTAATGGTACTTAGGGACATAGCACACCTCCACACCTCAATTTTCATTCCCTGACTTGAAAGAATGATGATAATAATCTTCACTCATATGTAGGAATGGCAAGAGATGAGATGAACAATGAGCTATTGAGTGCAAACATATTCATTGGGTTGGCCAAAAGATTCAGGTCTTTCCATAAAATTTTTATGGAACTTAAAAGCCGTAACTTAAATTTGGTACAGTCCAGATTTGGTAAAGAGTCAGATTCATTCCCTGGTCCAATTTTCCTTCCAACCAATCATCCAAGAAGCATTCATTGAATCCCTACTGTTAGGTGCTATAGAAGACTGAATAATATTTTTTTTTCTTCTCTCAAGGAAGTCAGACACTCAGATAAATTATACTCCAATGTTTTAAAGGTAACAAGAGAAAGGAACTCAGGAGACTGAGATTCTTAACTCAGCAGCTGGTGAGGGTATATGCATTAGTCAGGAAGACTGCTTGGAGGCGATGATTTCTGAGCTGGATTCAAAAGGCTGAGTAGGTCTTGCAGTAAGGAAAGGCATTTCAGTAGAGGAAGCAGCCTGATCAAAGGTGCTATGAATGGAATCTTCTGTTTTTGTTTTTTTTTTTGTCCACCCAGATGCCCTTTTTCTTTTCCTGGATAAAACTCTTTGGGGAATTCCTTCACCTGTGTGTGAAACAGTCTTGGTGGAACTGCCAGAGTCCTGAAACCTAAGTTTGAGGCAGCTGAGCCAACCTAGGGCTGTGGAACACTCTTGCCCAGAAATTTGATTTTTAAGCCCAATTATTGCAAAGAAGGAAAATGGTTGTTGCAGGGCCCTGAAAATACTGTTCATAGCTACTGAATTGGTCCCAGACCTGTTCTGGTTCTCAACTTTTCTGCTGGTTCTATAGTTTTTCCCTTCAGATCTGTGAATTATCTCACATTCTTCCAATGGAATCTTTTTTGCTTATTATCTAGAATCAGTAGCTGTAGCTTGAAACTACAAAACCCTAACTGATACAAGGAAAAAATTCGATGGTGGAAGCTATAAATAGAAGTTTAGAAAGTTAACTCTTTATCTTCCACAATTCCTTCCAAAAAATTTCTAAACTCTTCAGAGGTAAGAGGTAAGAAAGAGAGAGAGAAGAGAAGGAAGGAAGAAAGAAAAGAAGGAAGCGGGGGAGGGAAGAAAGAAAAGAGAAGAGAGAGAGAGAAAAAGAAAGATTGATTGCTCTATCAATTATGCTGTGATAAGGCATCTTCCCAGGTAGTCATGTGATAGAAAGGTACATTCCTGGGAATGGATGGGTTTGCAGGGAGAATCCCATTGGTATTTATTTATTTATTTTCTTTTTTTTAATTTTTTTATTTTTAAACTTTACAATATTGTATTGGTTTTGCCAAATATTGAAATGAATCCGCCACAGGTATACATGTGTTCCCCCATTGGTATTTAAACCTCTGCCACTGGCTGGCCTCTGTCTTCCATAGAATAGCTGTTACAAATAGCATTCAGGGGAAAGAAGCTGTTTGATGCTCCTTCACACAGAACCCAGTAGGAATCCACCAGGGACCAGTCTGTATTAACAATTTACCTGACTGGCCCTCAGGGCAGAAACACAGAAGGTGAGGATGTCAGATTTTGAGTCTGTAGCTGATTTAGCTTTTTAGCCGCTAGCCTGTAAATCCAAGGTCTATTGTTGAAGTGAAAACAGTGAAAAACTCTGGCTTCTTCATTGTATTGTAATTACAGCAACATCTCTGATACAAATTATGACTCATTTACTCTTCAAGGCAATTAGCATCTGGACAGCCACCAAGGAAACCCTTTCTAGGCTGCAGAGCAGTATCACTTGGGGTCCTCAGAAAGCCGGAGCCTCCAGTTCATGAAGAAAGAGACTTTGCTCAATGTAGGAATGTGGAGAGGGCTCCCCTCTTCATAGTTGTGGCATCTAACTGAAAATACTTGAGTTCTCTTGAGATGTTATTGGTGGATATAAAACTTTATTGTTATTTTTATTATTGTGTGTATTGCTATTCTCAGAGTTTCCCTGCAGAAACACCATGGCAGTTTAGTTTGCAGGGAAGTGCCTTATGAATTTATGTGAATTCTTTTCACTTAAATTTTTGCTTTCTTTTCCATTTGCCTGTTGGAGGCAGCCAATGGAGGATTTCCTCTGACAGATTTATATAATGTAGTGTCTGAAAGAAAGCAATCAGTCACAAATTCTGTAGTAGCTTTGGGAGAATCCGAATTTTCTCTCTCATGGTGAATACTGGCTCAAATACTCCCAAGTTGTTTCCAGTATCAGTCACAACTCTTGCCAGTGACAGTTTACAGGTTTGAACTGGTTTAAGCCTAATGGAGAATGTACTGGTTATTGAAAACTCAAGATGCTCATTTTGCTTTGACTTGATTCAGAGTTCAAGTTTTTCTCTTGGTGACTCTGCCCTCTCCTGTGTTAGATTCATTTCCACCTCATACCCCTAGAAGCTCCAGGTTTATCCCATTACAAGGCCAAACCCATTAGAGGAGAGGAAATATTCTGACCCCCAAATTCCTGTCCTTTGTAAAATTCACCATATTGGATCGACTGAAGTCGCTTGCCCACCCACCCTTATAAGAATCACTATGACCAGGAAGGGCTATGATCTCACTGGCTTACGTACAAGGTAAGGGTGGAATCTTACACCCTGTGGGGGTGAAAGTCAGGGAGGATGGGTCACCGAAAACAAATCAGCAAACAAATGGTCCTAAGAAATCAGTGTTAGTGTAGAAAGAAAGGGAAATAGTTGCTGGAGAGGAAATTTTCAAATGCCCACTGTACCTCTTTACAGTCTGAGGCACCTCTAAGTATAATCTGAAGACCCCAAGGATAATAGAAGCCATGAGGCTTTTGCCCTGAGGTATTGCCTTAATCTGTTCCTGCTGCTACTGCTGCTAAGTCTCTCAGTCGTGTCCGACTCTGTGCGACCCCATAGACGGCAGTCCACCAGGCTCCCCTGTCCCTGGGATTCTCCAGGCAAGAACACTGGAGTGGGTTGCCATTTCCTTCTCCAATGCATGAAAGTGAAAAGTGAAAGTGAAGTCGCTCATTCGTGTCCGACTCTTAGCAACCCCATGGACTGCAGCCTACCAGGCTCCTCCATCCATGGGATTTTCCAGGCATGAGTACTGGAGTGGGGTGCCATTGCCTTCTCTGTAATCTCTTCCAGCTAACCCCAAAGACAGATTCTTTTAAACACAGACATGCACGGAGAGCCATAACCCTGTTGTGAGGGTGTGAGAGGGATAAACTAGCATGTAATCAGCAGGTTTGTTCTGAAAGAAATTTCCCGATTGCTTGCAAATCTTCCCAGAGCATATGAAAATGAGTTCAATAGTTATTTTTTTTTCTGAAGGAATTTTGGAGTGTAGAGTTATGCAATCTAAAATTTTTACACTGGCTTCTGGAAATAACTAACAAGAACTCTCATTGACTAAAAGCCTAATCTGTGCCAGGCTTGGTGCTAGATGCTTGGTCAATTATTTCTCACAACAGATCAGCCCACTGGGGAAGATAGTGTCATCTCCTTTACAATCAAGATGAAGAAACTGCAGGTCAGGGACCATAAGTAATTTTCTGGGCCTGGCAAGGATTTAAACCCCACCCTGTTCAGCCTCAGAGCTCCAGGGATTAACCATCAAGCTACATTCTCTGTAAGATTATACATGCTGAGAAAATCCATCTGCCTTTCATCAGAAAACAACCTGGATGAGGAATTGTCTTTCTGTAGTGTTAGGATGCATTTTTTTCACCTTTTGCAGTAGGAAAGAGAGAATAGCACCAACATTTCTGGAACATCAACTGGATTAAACCACCAGGAGTAAAGGGAAAAATGCAGGATAGTCTATTTGAAAATGAGTTTTGAGTGATTTTCAAGGCCTCGTATTAGATCCAGTTTGTGCACCAAGTTGTACATAACAGCAGTCAGTGCCAATGAGAGTTAGAGATCAGCATTGGCAAGC
Source organism: Bos indicus x Bos taurus (assembly GCF_003369695.1). Classification (NCBI taxonomy): domain Eukaryota; kingdom Metazoa; phylum Chordata; class Mammalia; order Artiodactyla; family Bovidae; genus Bos; species Bos indicus x Bos taurus. Next base: position 18,790,862 of record NC_040103.1, on the reverse strand, counting down.
ACCATCTGGCTCCCCACCTGCCTTGCAGCAACTCCCAAGCTCTAATGAAATGATGCATCAACAGGCTGCCCTGAGTCACTCCTGAAGTCTGTCCACACCAGCCTCTGCCACCCCCGCCCCACAGAGACCACATTTACTAAGATCACCGAAGATCCTCCAACTCCTACAGCTACTCAGAAGTTCTTGGTGCCTCTTTCTGATCTCTAAGGTGCCTGATCTGATGGACCACTTCTTGAAGCTCAGGGTGGGGAGATCCCTGGAGGAGGGCATGGCAACCCACTCCAGTATTCTTGTCTGGAGAATCCCATGGGCAGAGGAGCCTGTTGTGTCACAGTCCATAGGGTCGCAAAGAATTGTACATGACTGAAGTGACTTAGCATGTATGCAGCATCCTTTACAGCAAGCAATAGCATTGCCGTGGGGCTGTCTTCTCTTTTAGGACATTTCTAAGATAATTCTCACAATTGGTAGAAGCTCCTAAGGGTTCCAACTGAGGTTGATGACTGTGTTAATGACAAAGCAGGACCCTGAACAATCCCACTTGTCCCAGTGTGTTCAGTATGCAGGAATTCCTTGAGATAGGTTCAATGGGAAATCTTAAGAATTTTGTAAATGATTTGATTCTGCATAAAGATTGTTCAAAAAGAGTGCTTGACACACATATCTATTTATAACCATTTGCCCAACTATAAATGTGCTATAGAACTATGCTTATGGTTTGAAATTTGGTATATAGATTTTTGGGCTACCCTGGTGGCTCAGTGGTAAAGAACCCGCCTGCCAATGCAGGAGATGTGGGTTTGATCCCTGGGTTGAGAAGATCCCCTAGAGAAGGAAGTGACACCCACTCCAGTATTCTTGCCTGGAGAATTCCATGGACAGAGGAGCCTGGTGGGCTACAGTCCATGGCGTTGCAAAGTCAGACACAATTTAGTAACTGCACACGTTGTACAGAGTTTTGCCATCAATTAAAGCAAGCACAGTATATCTTCCCTTACTTTTGCTCTAAAAATCTACCAGTGCCCCAGTTGTTTGATTGTGATGAAATGACCGTGTTTATCTCAGTTATACATTGAATCACCTTGGTACTCTAATACTCACTTCTTTTGCTTTGATTTAAATCTTTGTTAAATCTTGGTTTGCCCTCTTCTCCTGTCTTCCATATGACAGTATTAGCATCCAGTCAGGAAAACAAAAAATTATACCAATTCTTTAAATAGAGAGACTTTGATAAAGAATTAAACAGGTATTAGAGGACTGAAAATATACAAAGAGGGAATACCAAAGTATCACAGAAGTCTTGCTCACAGGAAGTAGCTAAGAGAACAAAGGGGAGAGGTTAGAATGATTGGGAACTTAGAAGCTTAGTGAAGGGGAGTGAAGACCAAGGCCACTGAGGAGGGCAGTGGCCAGTTGAGGCAGGTACCTCTGAGGGAGTTCTGAAAGGGTAGAAGAAACTCTGGGGAAGGAACTAGCAGCTATTGCTAGGATAAATGCCATAGACTAGACACAGAAATTCAAACAAGAAAGAAAAATTGCTTCTCCCTTTCCTTTTAGTCTCCTTATTCTTCCCCCATGAGCCACACCTTAAAGACTTCAGCTGGCAAAGGTGAAATATGGTTTTCCAGATCTGAGCAAAGCAAAGCACAGATAGATTGCAACAACAAATAAGAACTTAATAAATACATGCCTCTGACAGCCCATTACCCATTCCCTCTTACTGTAATCTCTGAACTTTTCTCCAAGAAGCATCATTTGTTTAGAATTTTCATTCTCTAAAACCTGTCAAGTCATTATTCCTAACCCATAAAAAAATCTCAAATATACATTTCTTTCATGACATCTTTCTTGACAGGAGGAAAAAGGAAGGTTGTCCTTGAGCATTGTCCTGCACACACTGCTCTTTAGCGTTACCTACCACTGTTTACAGTGATGAAATCCTTACTTTACAGCTGTGTTTCCTTTGTGGTGAAGTGTATATATATATTTGTTATTGTCAGAATGACTGAATACAGGCTTGCCTTGATTTATTGCGCTTCATTGTGCTTCACAGCTATTGCAGTTTTTGTTGTTGTTGTTGTTGTTTTGTTTGTTTTGCTTTGTATTGCTTTTACCAACTTGAAGGTTTTTGACAACCCTGCATCAAGCAAGTTTATAAAGTTTATTGGTGCCATTTCCCCACAGCATTTGCTCACTTTGTGTCTCTTTGTCACATTTTGGTAATTCTCACAATATTTTAGACTTTTTCATTGTCATTATTTTTGTTATGATCCCTGGTGGGTGGCTCGAACAGTAAAGAGTCTGCCTGCAATGCGGGAGACCTGAGTTCAACCCCTGGGTTGGGAAGATCCTCTGGAGAAGGAAATGGCAACCCACTCCAGTATTCTTGCCTGGAAAATTCCATGGACAGAGGAGCCTGGGGGGCTATGGTCCCTGGGATTGCAAAGAGTCAGACACGACTGAGTGACTTCACTTTAACTTTTCTGTGGTCAGTGGTTTCTGATGTCACTACTATAATTGCTTTAGAGTACCACAAACTGTACCCATATAACATGGCAAACTTAATTAATAAATGTGTGTGTTCTGACTACTCCACTGAATGGCTGTTCCCTGTCTCTCTCTGTCTTCTCAGGCCTCCCTATTTCCTTAGACACAACAATATTGGTATTAGGCCAATTAATAATCCTGTAATGGCCTCTACGTGAAAGGAAGAGTCACATGTCTCTCTTTAGGAAAGGAAGAATTACTCTTTAAATCAAAAGATATAAATGATTATTAAACTTAGTGAGGAAGGCATGTGAAAACCTGAGATAGGTTGAAAGCTTAGGCCTCTGTAACAGTTACCCAAGTTATGAATGTGAAGGAAAAATTCTTGGAGGAAATTAAAAGTGTTATTCCAGTGAAAACATGAATGATAACAAAGTGAAACAGCCTTACTGTTGATATGGAGGAAATTTTAATGGTCAAGATAGAAGGTCAAACCAGTCACAACATTCCCTTTAGCCAAAGCCTAACCTAGAGCAAGACCTAACTTTTGGGACTTCCCTGGTGGTTCAGTGGTTAAGAGTCTGCCTTGCAATGCAAAAGATGTGGGTTCAGTTCCTGGTCAGGGAACTAGAATCCCACATGCCATGGGGCAACTGAGCCCCCCCCATGCCACAACTGCTGAGCCCACAAGCTCCAGAGCCTGGGCAACCCTAGCAGAGAGCCTCTGTGCCACAACTAGAGAGTGTGTGCTGCAGTGAAAGATCCTGCATGACACAACTAAGACCTGACACAGCCAAACATGTGAATAAGTAAATAGGCTTTTTTTTTTAAAAAAAAGACCTAACTTTCTTCAATTCTGTGAAGGCTGAGAAGAAAAGTTTGAAGCCAGCAGAGGTTGGTTCATGATGTTTAAGGAAAGAATCATCTGCACGTCATAAAAATGCAGAGTGAAGTAGCAAGTGCTGATACAGAAGTGGCAGCAAGTTACATAGAAGATCTAGCTAAGATAATTAATGAAAGTAGCTACACTAAGCAACAGATTTTCAATGTAGATGAAAGAGTCTTACATTGGAAGAAAATGCCAGGACTTTCATAGCTAGAGAGGAGAAGTCAGTGCCTACCTTCAAAGCTTCAAAGGACAGGCTGACTCTCTGTTAGGGACTAATGCAGATGGTGACTTTAAGTTGAGTCCAGTGTTCATTTACGGTTCTGAAAAGCCTAGGGACCTTAAAAATATGCTAAATTGACTCTGTCTGTGCTCTATAAATGGGACAGCAAAGCCTGGATGACAGCACATCTGTTTACAACATGTTTTACTGAATATTTTAAGCCCTTTGTTAAGACCTATTGATCAGAAAAAAGATTTCTTTCAAAATATAACTGCTCATTGACAATGTACCTGGTCACCTAAGAACTCTGATGAAGATGCACAATGAATTTAATGTTGTTTTTATACCTGATAACAGTATCCATTTTATAGCCCATGGATCAAGGAGTAATTTCAACTTTCAAGTTTTACTATTGAAGAAATACATTTCATAAGGCTATAGCTGCCATAGATAGTGATTCCTCTGATGGATCTGGGCAAAGTAAATAAAAAATCCTCTGGAAGGGATTCACCATTATAGATGCCATTAAAAGTTCTTGTGATTCATGGAAGAAGGAGGAGGTTACAGTTATTAATAACAAATATTAAATATCAACATTAACAGGAGTTTGTAAGGTATTGATTCCAGGCCTTATGGATGATTTTGAAGGGTTCAGTACTTTGGTGCAGATGTAATGAAAATAGCAAGAAAACTAGAATTAGAAGTGGAGCCTGGTGATGTGATTGGATTTCTGCAATCTTGTGATAAAACTTAATGGATGAAGCATTGTTTCTTATGGATGATCAATGAAAATGGTTTCTTGAGATGCAAGCTATTCCTGGCGAAGATGTTGTGAAGATTGTCAAAATGACAACAAAAGATTCAGCATATTACATAAACTTAGTTGATAAAACAGTGGCAGCATTTGAAAAGATTGACTCCAATTTTAAAAGAAGTCCTGCTGTGGGTAAAATACTATCAAACAGCACCGAATGCTGCAGAGAAATTGTCATGAAAGGAAGAGTTCATCAATGCAGCAAGCTTCAGGCTTGTTTTATTTTAAGACACTGCCACAGCCATCCCAAACTTCAGCAAGCCACCCTTGATCAGTCAGCAGCCATTAATATTGAGGCAAGACCCTCTACCAGCAAAAAAGATTACTGAAGGGTCAGATGATGGCTAGAGTTTTTTGGCAATAAAGTACTCTTCAGTAAAAGCATGTACATTGGTTTTTAGACATAATGCTATTGCAAACGTAATGGACTAAAAGGATAGTGTAAATATAACTTCATATGTTCTAGGAAACCAAAAAAATTGTGTGACTCATTTTATTTATTGTGATATTTTGATATTCACTCTATTATGGTGGTCTGGAATAGAATCCAAAATATCTCTGAAGTGTGCCTATAGTCACCCCTCAGCTATGTGCGAGCTGCTTAATTATCTTTATGAAAGCACTAATGTTTCACTAAATTTCATCCAAATGATGAAATTAGGTCTGATCCTAAACATTGTGAGTCATTTATGGTTTAGAATAGCCTCTTTCAAACAAGTATTCAATCCAGATCAAGTGTTGTTATAATTAGCCACTGTCCCATTTAAAACATCAATTTCCTGGTTTTTATCCTTTTCTCAAAGTTTTTCCTTTCTCCCCTCTGGGATCTTGGGCTTGCCTGTGCACTTCCACTGCAGGAAGTGCTCCTGCAGGTGAGGATATGAGTGGAAAGGAAATTGATCAGCTGGGGTGGAGTCACATTTCTCAGCAGGGCTCAGCTGTTGGTTTCTTGCTGGTCTGATCTCAGATGCTGGTGACGCCTGCTGTTCTGACAGGTAGCTCTCTTAACCCAGATGATGCCTGCTGGTGCTTTCTCACTGAACATGTTGGATGGCCATCAGTTGTTTGACTGAAGTGTACACGATGTGTACACATCCATGATGGTACACTCTAGCTGGAAAGTGTCAGGGAATCATTGGATAGTGCTACTTCTCTTCCCCCAATCTTGGAGACCAGTCTCCAGGGATCCCACCACTCTTCTTCTTCCAACAGTGGAGGTCTCTGGGACATAGCTAGCTGGCTTCTGCTGCTTTGTCACCCTGTGCCAGTCTCAAGCATTTTATTTTGGGTTCATTTCTCATCCTTCTCCTGCTGCCCTCTGTTATCACAAGGGGCCAAACATCTAGGCTATATTGCCCAGGCTCCTAGGTCAGCAAATGGGAGTGTTGACAGGGGACTGAAGGTTGTTTGTGGCATCACTGGCCACCCTGGGTTGTCCTCTGTGGCTCCAAAACCATTGGAAGGATGCTCCGTAGTCCCCAGACCCTGCACACCAAGAACACCACATCGATACTTTGTCTCTCCATCCTAGAGCTAGTTTTCATGTCTATTTTGCTAATTTCTAACTTGTATGTTTGACTTTTGACTCCTTCATCACCTGTACACCAATTCCCTTCTTAATTTCTTTTGTAATAAGTACTCAAGTGCCTTGTTTTTCTTTATGTATAGGCCCAGCCTGGTCTGGATCAATGGGAATGTTAGGAACACCTCCACACCCAACTTGACTCTATGGAAAATGCATGGGTGATCTTTGCCAATTCTCACTATGCTGCTATGCCAGGGCAGGTTGGCAGATCCTGTCACCCAGGAAACCTCAGATGAGTAACTGGCTCTAGCTCTAATACTTTGAAAATCACCTAAATTCAGGGGAGAAATGTCCAGGAATTGCAGTTTCCCATGCCACCACAAGGTTTGCTGGGGGGAAGGTCAAGATGCAAGAAGCTCCACTGTGTCCTCTCCTTTCCTGGGTGCTTTTATTTTCCAGGTTGAACAGCCACCAACTCAGTTCTACCTAGGTCATACCTTGATGGGGATTAAGTGGATATGACTCTCAGACATCTGTCTGCAGTAACTCCTATAAATTCTGCTTGACCAGTGAATGAGGGGCTAACAGGCTGGTCAGATAACCTGAGGAAGCAAGAAGGAGCCTCAAAGAATATTTTATGCCTTATGCTATACATGCCCAGAACCTAAAGTATTAAAGTATTCCTAGAAAGCTATCATACTAATGTGTTGGATTAAGTTAATGAATACTAAACGAAATCTTATAGGGGCAGAAAAACATCACAAAAGGAAAACTTTCAGCCTTACAGGAATATGAGTCTCAGAAAAAAGAGAGAAAGATCTTTTCCTCAATGATACTGTATTCCTAGGTATTTCTAATACCATCTGGTAGAAGTTAACCTCCTTTCCCAGTGACCTGCACCCCCATCATGCTAACATATGCTTCCCTGAGACTAAACTCTACTCACAAAAGGACAGAAATGGTATGGACCTATGAGAAACAGAAGATATTAAGAAGAGGTGGCAAGAATACACAGAGGGACTATGCAAAAAAGATCTTAATGACCCAGATAACCATGATGGTATGATCACTCATCTAGAGCCAGACATCCTGGAGTGTGAAGTCAAGTGGGCCTTATGAAGAAAGCTAGTGGAGATGAAGGAATTCCAGCTGAGCTATTTCAGATCCTAAAAGATGCTGCTTTTAGCATGCTACACTCAATATGCCAGCAAATTTGGAAAACTCAGCAGTGGCCACAGGACTGGAAAAGTTCAGTTTTCATTCCAATACCAAAGAAAGGCAATGCCAAAGAATGCTCCAACTACCACACAATTACATTCATTTCACATTCTAGCAAAGTAATGCTCAAAATTCTCCATGCCAGGCTTCAACAGTACATGTACTGAGAACTTCCACGTGTACAAGCTGGATTTAGAAAAAACAGAAGAACCAAAAATCAAATTGCCAACATCCATTGGATCATAGAAAAAGCAAGAGAGTTCCAGAAAAACATCTACTACTGTTTCATTGACTGCACTAAAACCTTTGACTTAGAATCAGACATGAAACAACAGATTGGATGAAAATTGGGAAAGGAGTATGTCAAGGCTGTATGTTGTCACCCTGCTTATTTAACTTACATGCAGAGTACATCATGCAAAATGTCAGGCTGGATGAAGCACAAGCTGGAATCAAGATTTCTGGGAGACATATCAATAACCTCAGATATGCAGATGATACCACCCTTATGGCAGAAAGCAAAGAGGAACTAAACAGCCTCTTGATGAAGGTGAAAGAGGAGAGTGAAAAAACTTGCTTAAAACTCAACATTCAAAAAACTAAGATCATGGCATTTGGTCCCATCACTTCATGACAAATAGATGGGGAAACAATGGAAACAGCAACTTTCTTTTCGAAGGTCAAGAAGACTATTTTTGGAGCCCAAGACTTTACTTTCTTGGGCTCCAAAATCACAGCAGATGGTGACTGCAGCCATGAAATTAAAAGACACTTGCTCCTTTGAAGAAAAGCTATGGCAAATCTAGACAGCATATTAAAAAGTAGAGACATTATTTTGCCAACAAAGGTCCATCTAGTCAAAGCTATGCTTTTTCCAGTAGTCATGTATAGATGTGAGATTTGGACCATAATGAAGGCTGAGTGCTGAAGTGTTGGTACTCCAACACTGTGGTGTTGGAGAAGACTCTTGAGAGTCCTTCATACTGCAAGGAGATCAAACTAGTCAGTCCTAAATCCTGAACATTCATTGGAAGGACTGATGCTGAATCTGAAGCTCCAAAACTTTGGCCATCTGATGTCAAGAGCCAGCCCGTTAGGAATGACTCTAATGCTGGGAAAGATTGAAGGCAGGAAGAAAAGGGGAAGACAGAGGATGATATGGTTGGATGGAATCACTGACTCAATGGACATGAGTTTGAGCAAGCTTTGGGAGATGGTGAAGGACAGGAAAGCCTGGTGTGCTGCAGTCCATGGGGTTGCAAAGAGTCAGACATGACTGAGTGACTGAACAACAACAACAATAGAGAGTCATTTAGTTTTTTCATTTCTTGTCCAACCCCAATATGTCCTCATGGCTTAATCACTAACAGGTACATGGAAAACCAGAGTGGCTCCATGGAACCCTAAAATGAAGTCATTTGGGTAAAATATAAACAAATCCCCACTAAACTAAAAGAAACAAATCCCATTAGTTTTAACTCTATATGTTATGCTAAACACAGTGGATTAAAACTGTGACACCCTAACTTATCAAGTCCAGGCCTTGCTGCAACCCCTTTATTTTTATTTTTATTGTCTGAAATTCTCCAGTGATTCAATGTCACTTTTTCTCTTTGGGACCATTAATTTTCATGGTTAGATAGAGATCAATAGTCATAGTTAGAAATTGGCATCTTTGGAGGAGAAATATGTTGTGCCTCTGTTTATAGATTGGATGGCTCCCCAGTTAAGAAAATGGTGTGCTCTTTCATGATTGTGTTCATTGACAGTACCCCGAGCATTATTTTATTCTGTTGTGAAGATTCTGACAGTCTCTTGTAGTATCTTATCTATCACCAAGTTTTCTTTCCTCTCCTTTAATGTTTGATCTCTGGAGTGGAACTTTATTTAAAAGGCCCTGACATGAGAAAGAATGGCTATGGCCAAGCCATTCTCCTTGGGCATGAAGGAAAGTGGTCAGCTAGCCAAATACCCAAGTCAAGGACCTAGTCTAGTGCCTGCCCCTCCATGGTATGGCTTCCAAAGTAATCAGTCTCAATTGGGGGCCTATGTGATAGTAAGGATTTTGATCTTACAAAATCTTGGACAAAGTTGGCAGTCATGTCCCTGAGCATGGTCACTGCCTGATGCCTGATTCAGAAGAACAAAGTCCTTGGAGTCACTCTTCAGGGAGGGAAGAATTCATTTTATTCATTTATCTTTCAATAAATATTTTTAAGTACCAGTAATAGGCCAGATACTATAAACATAGCATTTGATAAAAATGTTTTCCCTCAGGGAAATTGTATTTGTGTGTGTGTAGACAAACAATAAAAATATCAACAAGGACACTATATGTTATCCCTCTATCTTTTAAATGGTAATAAATATTATGGAGGACAATAAAGCAGGAAAGATTGTGCCAGGGTATGTGAGTGGGAAGAAAGTTGCCTTTTTAAACAGAGAGGCCAGAGAAGGCATCACTGTCAAGTTGACATTTGATAAGAGACCTAAAGAAAGTGCAGGGATAACGCATGCAGGTATTTGCAGGGATAGCAAAATGCCAAGCTCCTAGTGTAAAAGCAACTTGGTGGACCGTCCTAGAAGCCAGGTTGCTGCAAGCCAAATGATTAGAGGAGAGAGTGGTCAGAGGTCAGTGAGGTAGTGGGGACCAGATTGGACAATCTCTTATTTGGGGTCTGCTAAATATTGTTATTTAATATAATACAGGAATTCTTACTAATCATAAGATTGAACTTATTAATTTTTGTTCACTGTATTTCATGGCTGGTTTCTTTTTAAATCCTATGTATTTTATGCATTTTAAAATGTTATTTTAAGAAAGAATCTGTAGACTTCAACCATCTGCCAAAAAGATTCACATTACAAAGAAGTTTAAGAATTCTTGATAGAATGCCTTGAAGTGATTGCAGGACTTCAGCTTTTGCTCTGAGTGAGATAATAAATAGTCATTCTGGCTGCTATGTTGAGCATAGATTAAAGAGAGACAGGGGTAGAAACAGGGAGACCATTTAGGAAGTTATGACAATAACTCAGGAAAGATGTGATGGCGGCTTGAACCAAAGTAGTAGTAGTAGGTAGTGGGAGGAGGTCAAATCTTAGAGAGATTTTAAATGGGATTTCCTGATGGATTGGATTAGAGCTGAGAAAGAAACGAAATCAAGGGTGACCATGAGATTTTTGGCTTGAACTGGAAGGATGAGTTTGCTTTCCTCTGAGGTAGGGAACTATGCAGGGGAGTCAAGGAAGTGGGATAAAGAAAAATCATGTTTAGCTTTTGGACATCTTATGTTTGAAATGATTATTATATATCCTGGTGAAAATGTCATTAGGCAAGCTGGAGATAAAAAGCTGAAATTACTGGGAGCAGTCCAGCCTGGAAATGCAAAGTTGAGAACCATCAATTTATACCTGTGTGACTGGATGAGGTTGTCATTGTGGAAAATGGGACATGAAAAAGAAATGAATTTTGATGGCTGTGACCTGGGGCAATGTAAATATGTAGGCTTTGTGAGGAGGAGAAGGAATCAGCCAGGCAGAGTGGCCAGTGGTTGAAGAGGAAATTAGGAGAGTCTGATGTCCCCTGAACCCTAGAGAAGAAAAGGTTTCAAGGAGGAGTGGCTAACTGCTACAAGCTTCTGATACGTCAAGTCAGATGAGGAGACAGTTGGTCGTGGATGTAGCAACGTGAGAGATAGTTTGGCCAAGGGCTGGGACCAAACCCGTTGATACGGGTTCAGGAAAGAATAAAGACAGAGGAATTGGAGACAATGGGAATAGGAAACCCATTTCAGAAAATCCCTCAGAGGGAAACAGAAAATTCAGATGATAGCTGGACAGCAGTATGAGCATCAAATTATTATTTTAAGATGGGAGACATTTCAGCCTATTTGAATGATGAAAGAAATGATTTTTTTAAAAGACCACACAGATGATTCAAGCACCATTTTTGAACAGTGTCTTAGGTGATAAGAGATGGGTAGCAGCTAGTGGAAGAGCAGAGGAGTTGACCTTAAATAGCACCTGAAGAACCCATGGTAATAAGTGGGAAGGCAGAGTATATGGGCAGAGTATTGAGGGTAAAGTTGATAAAGAAACTAGTGGAATTTCTTTTCTGATTGCCACTATTTTCTCAAGAGAAATAAGAGGCATGGGAGTCAACTAAGAGTAAGAATGGATGGGAAGAAGAGGATGGAGGTATGAGAAGAGAGGAAAAGGAGTTGAATGGTTGTCTAGACCTGTGGAAAACTGAATGGAATACAAAATGCAATGGAATTGTCAGGTAGCATTCAGGGCCCTCTTGGGATTTATTTCAAACAAGTGGATTTATTCATAATGTTATATTTTTATCTTGTTATATTCAAGACTTTGGGTATAGACCTGAAGTAGGTGAAGAGTTAGAGTCAATCAGGATTGAGTTTTGCCATGTAAGTAAGATGAAGAGAGAACCGAGCAAGAGAACTGAGGGCAGACCCAAGGGAATACTTGATTAACTATGGAATTTAAATAAAGTAATGAGCCTGTGAAGGTGGTATTGACAGTAAAAAGGTGGTAGAACCCAATGTAGAGGGACATATTTTCAGAGTCAAAGCACTAGAGGAAGAGAGTTAAAAAGATAGGAAGTGGGGGACAAAGACTAAGATGGTTAAGTAGAGATTATGGAAGGCACATGGCTATTGTTAAGGATTAGGTTAAAGTGTGGCCATGAGAAAGAAGGGCTGACTTAGGGTGGAGAGTAAGATCGTCAGAGGAAAGGAGGTGAGCCTCTTGGAAGGATTGTCTACTTGAATACTGAAATCACTGAGAATTAGAATTAGGTCAGGAGTAAAGTTGACTTTGGTCATAATTAATCCTGGAAATCAAATCTTCACAGAGTAGGAGTGGTGGTTACCATGGGTCTTTAGATACCTGCAGCAAGTAGAAGATTAGTCTAAGGGCATAATTAAAAGATGCTTACTCCTTGGAAGGAAAGTTATGACCAACCTAGATAGCATATTCGAAAGCAGAGACATTACTTTGCCAACAAAGGTCCGTCTAGTCAAGGCTATATGGTTTTTCTAGTAGTCATGTATGGATGTGAGAGTTGGACTGTGAAGAAAGCTGAGCACCAAAGAATTTATGCTTTTGACCTGTGGTGTTGGAGAAGACTCTTGAGAGTCCCTTGGACTGCAAGGAGATCCAACCAGTCCGTTCTGAAGGCGATCAGCCCTGGGATTTCTTTGGAAGGACTGATGCTGAAGCTGAAACTCCAATACTTCGGCCACCTCATGCAAAGAGTTGACTCATTGGAAAAGACCCTGATGCTGGGAGGGATTGGTGGCAGGAGGAGAAGGGGACAACAGAGGATGAGATGGCTGGATGGCATCACCGATTCGATGGACGTGAGTTTAAGTGAACTCCAGGAGTTGGTGATGGACAGGGAGGTCTGGTGTGCTGCAATTCATTGGGTCGCACAGAGTCCAACATGACTGAGCGACTGAACTGAACTGAACTGAACTGAAGGGTATAATATTTACAGCTGGGATAGGATCTTTTGCCTGCCAAGGCAGTGACAATGGTCTTTTTTAGCACTAACTCTCTTCAGCTATGTCTCTGGAATATTTCTTCATCAAGTGGGTAGATAGAGGAAGTATATAATTTGTCTTTTTCTTTCAGGCAGATTTTGCCTTAATTTTGATGGTTCTTCTACTTTTTCATTGTTCACTAGGGTGAAAGACACTTTGTGAGTGATGGTGAGGTTTACCTAACTTTCATCCATAACAGCCTTTTGCATAATCACCTTCTAGTGGTGTTACTATGTGACACTAGTCTAGCCAATGAAATCTAAGCAGAAGTAATTGAGTGAGGTTTCTGAGAAAGTTTTTCCTTTCCTGAGAAAAAGAGACAGACTCAGCAATCATTTCCCTTTTACCCCTTGTCCTTCCTGCTTCTTTTCCTTTTTTTGCAAAGCAGATAGTCAGCCTCAAGGTGCAGAAACCATCTTGTAATCTTAAGTGACAGTATGAAGCACCAAGTGGGCCCCCACACAGAAGGTGAGGAACAGAAAATAGGCAGAGTCTGGGCCCCCAATCTATTGTTGAGCCACTGCCTCAGCTCTCAACTTCTACATCTGGAAACTGTCCTTGTCACATGTTCTTGTCATGTGATATAAATAAATCCCTCTTCCTTGAAGTCAGCACATCACTTTTGATTTCCTTTATTTGTAACTTGTTGCTCCCATAACTCGTAAAGCTACTTTCTTGTGAAGATAGAAATGCTGGTCAGTTGGATTTAAGAGGGAATTTCACAGACTTATTTGTAACTAACTGTTTTGATATGACTGCCAACCAAAAATGTTTGCTTGACTCTTCCTCTTCAAGTTACTGCCTTACTTCACTGTCAGATTTCTTTTACAAGTATCCCACTCATGCTTTTTCTGCTCCTTCACCTTCCCCCATGTACCAGGCCACCAGAGTTGATATATAGATAACTTTCACAAGTACTGGCATAACTAAGATTATTGATGACCTCATGGCATCCTTTTTGGTTGTTATCCCTCTTGAAACCTTTATAGGGATGTATCAATTGACCATGCATGGGCTTCGGCAGTACCATTTTTTTTTTTCTTAGTAGAAATTCTCAGCTTCTGAATTATTTTTTTGATCCCTTCATAGCTCTTTGTCATCTGCTTCTCTCTGTTTCTTTCTTTCTTCTTCTTTCACTCTAGGTTTTCCTGGGATGATTTCATTTACTACTAAGTCTACCTGCTTTCAAGAGTTCAATAATTTACAGATTTATAATTTTATTCCATACCCCTCCCTAGAGCTTTAGATTGCTATTTCTAACTGCTTTCAGAACACCTAACTTCAGTTCAGGTCAGTTCAGTCCAGTTCAGTTGCTCAGTCGTGTCCGACTCTTTGAGACCCCATAAATCGCAGCATGCCGGGCCTCCCTGTTCATCACCAACTCCCGGAGTTTACCCAAACTCATGTCCATCAAGTTGGTGATGCCATCCAGCCATCTCATCCTCTGTCATCCCCTTCTCCTCCTGCCCCCAATCCCTCCCAGCATTAGGGTCTTTTCCAGTGAGTCAACTCTTCATATGAGGTGGCCAAAGTATCGGAGTTTCAGCTTCAGCATCAGTCCTTCCAATGAACACCCAAGACTGATCTCCTTTAGGATGGACTGGTTGGATCTCCTTGCAGTCCAAGGGACTGTCAAAAGTCTTCTCTAACACCACAGTTCAAAAGCATCAATTCTTTGGCGCTCAGCTTTCTTCACAGTCCAACTCTCACATCCATACATGACCACTGGAAAAACCATAACCTTGACTAGATGGACCTTTGTTGGCAAAGTAATGTCTCTGCTTTTGAATATGCTATCTAGGTTGGTTATAACTTTCCTTCCAAGGAGTAAGTGTCTTTTAATTTCCTGGCTGCAATCACCATCTGCAGTGATTTTATTACCAAAACTGGATTTAATCACCTTTTCCAGAAATCCTATCCTTTCTTTCCTATCTTGTTTCTTTTTATCACCAGCATTCATCCAAGTACCCAAGCAAGAAACTTTGAAAGCAGCTTCAATTCTCCTTTCTCTTTCTCTCATTTTTTCACATATGATTGGTGAAAAGCCCTATTAATTGTGCCTTGGAAATATTTCTCAAACATCTCTCTTCTTCATCCTCATCACCTCTGCCTCTTTTCAGCGTCTGCATGCTTAGTCACTCAGTCGTGTCCGACTCTTTGTGACCCCGTGGACTGTAGACTGCCAAGCTACAATCTGTCCATGGGATTTTTCAGGCAAGAATACTGAAGCAGGTTTCCAAGCCCTCCCCCAGGGGATCTTCCCAACCCAGGGATTGAACCCTGGTCTCCCACACTGCAGGCAAATTCTTTTCTGTCTGAGCCACCAGGGAAGCCCAGTCATGTTTCTTTTTCAGGACCTTCCCTATTTGTGTTTGCTTCTTTGGCTCACTTCCCATGGAGAAAGTTTTTCTCTTTAGGTTCCTTTATCTGAAGAGCCATCATCAACTTTTATAAGACATACTAGTCCTTTCTCCAACTTGGTAATTTGCTAAGACAAAAAGACCTGTGATCAAAAGCAGCACAGAGTAGCTTGAGACTCTTGTTAGTGGAGGCCCTTTCTAGCTTTGAACTACCCAGTCTGTATCAAGAGCTTGACCCAGAAAAGCAATATGAAGGGCGAATGACTTGAGGGCTCCTCCAGATCAAATCTAACCCTCTATCAAACCAGATCTGCAGAGAGCTAGATTATCAAGGGTGCTATTCATGACTTCAGAGTTCTCCTTCACTCAAGAGATGTTCCTGTCTCATGTTAATATCAAGAAGAGTGAGTCGTACTTCTCTTGGGCAATCTGTGACAAATATATAGAGCATTTATTTTTAACTCTTGGTTTGTGACTCCATCTCAAATGGAGCTTTTGACTTGTTTTTTTTTTTTTTCCATTCCATTCTTCTTTGGCTCCACATTTATTTTATGCCACTTAATGTTTTATATATCTTTGAATGCTAGTTTCAATTTTCTCTGGAACAAGGTAGGAAGCAAACATTAAAATAGTTCATGTCCAATCTGTGTCCTGGCTATAATTTCATCCTAATCTACCTCATATCATTCCTCGTATATATCCTTTACTTACTAATCATGTTTTTATCCTTAAAAGCATTTAGTAGTTCTCTTCCTTGATCTTTAGCAAGATATATAAAACCCTCACAATCTTCCTTCCAATCATATTTTCCCAATCTTGGCCCCTAGGCTTACCCTATGCTCTCCTTTCCAGCTATGCCAAGCCACTCACTTGGAAATGTATATTCATACCTCTAAACTTCATTTTGTTCAAAATGGTGAATATAGTTGTTTAGGTGTATGTGCTATGCCTGCTACTTAGACTTATAACTCAAGACCCATGAAAAATTACCTTCTCTGTGGTGCCTTTCCTGGTTCCTTCTAAAAGAGTTTTTCTTTTCTATCAGTGTTCCCGTAATACTTTCCAGATTTTTTTCCTGATAGTAATTATCACACTGTATTTAATGATTTGTTCCTTTGTGTATTTCCTAATCATTTATTTTCATTTATCTTTGTATACTTTAGTCTTGCAATAGTATAAGTGCTTCATAAAAGTTTGTTTTGATTGTGCAAGTGAACATTACAGTGTTTTTTAGTGAATGTCTATGACTGACATTTCACCATCTCATGTGATACCATGGCCACATGACTTTCTGGATTTGTGGGTGTTACTGTTACAACAGTAAATCATTTCTTTAAAAAAAAGTTTTGATTCCAATAATAGATTTTTTGAGTCATAATAGTCATCTCTAGGTCAAAATGATCAGAAGACAGTATAATGACAATGCATAGTATCTTTTTGGCATCCCACCATTCTATCTTTAAAAAAATCATTCAGTCAGTCTATAACAGAATCTTATTGACTACAAGGATAATGGGGATTTCTTCCTGGCTCAGAGGGTAAAGAGTCTGCCTGCAATGTGAAAGACTTGAGTTCAATCCCTGGGTTGGGAAGATCCCCCGGAGAAGAAAATGGCAACCCACTCCAGTATTCTTGCCTGGAAAATCCCATGGACGTAGGAGTCTTACGGGCTACAGTCCATAGTGTCGCAAAGAGTCGGACATGACTGAGCGACTTCACTTTCACTTTCTTTCACTTTTCACAAGGTTAATGAGAAATTAGTGATGATTAGGCTTGTTGAATTAAAATTGGAGACAAGGGCTATTATTAGGGATGCTGTATTTATGGTAGATACTGCATGATGAATCATTAGAAACTGAGGGGTTTTAAAAAAGATATATTTCATGTGTTTATCAGCTTGACCTCAGACATCATACATCTTAGCTCCTGTTTGCCAGCAGTTGGCTAGTTATTTAATATGTCTGTAGCTTATTTCCTTAACTAGATTGAAGGCAGTCTAAAATCAGGGATCATGTCTCATCTACTGTAGGCCATAAGCTAAGCATACTGATTCCAGAAGACCACCTGCCATAGATTTTTGAACATGTGCACGATGTAGGAAAGATTCTTACTGTGTGTGGAAAGGGTTCTTACTGTGTTGTGGGAACACAATCTAGTTTAAGTTGCTCTGAAAGTGGAACATCCCTCTTCTTCCTCTGCTGTAGGGCTCAGTGAGTTGTGTTTTGTTTTGTTTTCTCCCAATTTGGTTCCAAGGGAAGTCATCTGACCTTAGGCCCTAGGCAGATACCAGAGGGCACATGAGATCTTGAGGGTTCTCGTCCTAAATGCAATGGAAAAAAAGCAACTAATTGATAGACTTTTGTCAAGCCAAACAGTCTGCTCTCAAAATATATCCAAGAACCTGAATATACCTGAAAGACTCACAACGAGAATTTTCCTGACCTTGACCAAAGCAGTTACAGCATTCGTACAAAATGATCTCCTGGAGTCAATAACCAGGAAACATTAAACAAATGTTTTCCCTTAGAAGTCAATACACACTTTTAAGAAGAAGAGCTGACCTAAAATGTGAGGATGTGCTTTTAGCAGAGCTTGTCTTAGAAGGGTTTCACTGCTGTTTAGCTCTGGCATTGTAAAGCATGTCAGAGATGAAGCACACTCCCTGAATCTATGACATCAGGAAAAGTGGAATAAAAATACATAAATACACAAAATCTGTTAGTGCAAGAAGAAAACATAGATTAATCCAAGACAATATAGTTGGCTCCTTTGTGCATTCAAAACAAAACCCACTTTAATGTTATTATGCCAGTTTGAATCCCCAAAGGATCAACTAGTAATTGCGTGGTTCTAGTTATGAAAAGAAGAGTATTTAACATATATATTTCTCAATTGGTACTAGGCTGCAGGCATCCATGGGAGCCAGTCTGCTTATAGTCTCTGATTTGTTTTTTTTTTTTTTTAGTATTAGTAGAATAGGGGTTGGCAGAGTAAAAATAGGCTCATACTAATTTTAGACAATTTGCATAGCATTCTTAGAACAGGTTCTCTCTTTGACTTTCATGAAATGAACAACTGAGCTAAGGAGAACAGGACATAAATGAGGCATTTTTGTGGGGATCTTTCAGTCTTTGTTGGCATAATACATCTATAAGGCATACTTGAAATAGTCACTTGGAAGGTTCTTACTGTAGGTGTCAAGTTGTTGCTTCACTGTTGCTTCACCGTTTATTAACCTTTTAGGTAAGGTTAAGTTAGAGAGGAAGCTTCCAGTGCCTCTCTATAAGGTGTTGGTAATGTATTGAGTATGTAGGACAGAGCTCAAAGTGATGAAAATATCCCTGTTAAATAATAAGGGGCAGGACTACAACCTTCAGTTCCCGTACCTGGTATAGGCATATGGAAGGAGAGTGGCAAAAGGCATTGAATGGATAGGTTAAACATTTTGAGGTTTTCTGATCTTTCTTCCTGTGCTTTTGAGTGAAGTGCAATAAGCACTGTCACATTTCTAATAGTAGGCATAGAGGTATGTGTGCCTCCCATATTCAGAAGTAAGCCAGTCCTTGTTTAAGGTAGCAAGAATCATGTAGAAAGGTTAAATATTACACAGTTTAGTTTTCAAAAGAAAATACCTTTGCATTTTCAAATAGTGCAATTATTCTGTTAATTTAAAAGAAAGCAATCAAATGCCTCACTTAAAAAAGACTTGAAATATCTTTTGCTCTTTACAGTGCTTTGAACCCTCATTAGGAAGCTGGTACAAAACAATACTGAAGTTAACACTATTCACCCAAACATAGGACTTGTGAAATGCCTTAACAGTGCCTGAGAAAATTCAGCCTCTTCCCTTGTTCCCAGATCGAGGGCACTAGCAGTTGTGTGTAGAGTGCCCGCAGGCCTCTTCCCTTGTTCCCAGATCGAGGGCACTAGCAGTTGTGTGCAGAGTGCCAGCAGGCCAAGAGTCACTGCTGTGTAGCACTCTTTCCACAGTGGGGGTTCGGCCATCCTCATCTGTCTATCTACGTATAAGATAAACTTTTCTCTAACTCAAATCCCTCAATGCCAATCTGGTTCTAATTTTGTGAAAATTTTGTCAAAGCTGTTCCTGGACTGGAAACTTGCCTACTGAGTTTTAGCCCAAGGCAGATTTTAATGGCCAAGTTCTATAGGCATCAAAGGGAGGAGGAGCTAGCACAAGGGTGCTGTCTCTTCCTGAACGTGACAGGCTGCTCTCCTGTGAAAACTTCATACAAGTATCACAAGTGAGGAGAAGCTGGAACATCTCTGACAGGCAGCCTGGAGCTTAATCACATCTTTTCCTTAGGTGATGCCACCTCAGTGCAGGCATTTCATGCCCTTAGAAGTTTTCAAATGTCCAAACTGATCAAAGCGTTTGCAAGTCAGAGCTAATTTCACTTACACATGTGCCTTCAATACGAGTTGTACCTTTTGTGTATTAATTTACTTCTTTTAAATTTGGCTTTAGCTTTGATTGTTCACTCATAATTCATTTCTCCCTTTTTCTTCTCCTGGAATAAGACCCATAAAGACAAAGGATTGAGTTGTCTGAATTGCCTCAATTCTGAATTACTGTGAAGACATTTGAGTTTTTCACTAAAGGTTTTTAGTGAGAAAACAACTCACTGTCAGGCCATGGCCCAAGTGTCACCTATCCATTGTGTTTATCCTGAAATGGGCATAATTTTAATTAAGTCAAGTTAGAGAGAGCGAGAGGGAAGACTTAATTATTAGATTTTCTGGTGGTAAATGCTAAGAGGTGTAATTGGACCAATTATGCTAAAGGTCACCTTTTTACTGGTGGCGTTGGTTCGAAGTAATTCCCAACCAGAAAGGGATTGATTAAAATCCACACATTGATGATTGGTTCAGGGACAGCTGCATAAGGAACAGCATCAAGGCCGATTGGCAGTTTTGCTCTGCCTAACCTCCCTGAGCTCAAGGAAGCCAAAGAAAGGAGACTCACTTAGAGTTGAGGCTATCCAGGTTTTTGACCCCCATCTATGTGTGTGTGTGTTGGCATCACAGTGTATGGGGAGACAAAGAGGCTAGAGGAAACATATCCCTAAGGGGGTCATGACTCAGGCAATAGGTTAATACATTTGGAGAATGGTCAAACAATATAATACCAATCACAGACACCTCGGCTTCCTTCCCCTCTAACCACCCACACTAACCAGCTGTATTTTCATATATTCTGGGGCATCTGCAGGAAACAAAGACAATACACATTGGGAATAAATGTTCTCCTCCTCTAGGTATTGCCTCCTGACATCTTGGTTGCCTTTGTCTTCAGCGAGAGTGGACTCAGTGGCTCATCCCTGATTCTTCACCAGAGAGTCCTATTACTTGGTACAGTGTCTTGCAAAAACAAAAGTTATCTTAGATTAAGTCCCTTCTAGACCAATTGAATCAGAATCTCTGGAGATTCTGCAAAAGAATCTGTTGTTAATAGCATATTAATTAGCGGCTGTTGTTAATAGCATCTTGGGTGATTCTAACTTACATCCAAGGCTGAGAACCAAAGAACCACAATCTTACACAATGCTATATACTCTACGGATGCAGAATGAATGTAGTATTGTGAACTACATCATTTTTTCCCTCTCCATCTGTTCAATAGCTATCTAATTCAGACATTTACTAGGGACCAGTCATGTCTGGGTCCTAGGTTAGGCAGTGAAATTCTCACATTTTAATGCGTTTGAGAATTACCTGGGACCTTGTTGGGACACGTGGTCTCGCTCAGTAGGTCTGGGGTGGGGCTGAGTTTCTGTGTGTCCTACAAGCTCCCAGGGGATTCTGGAACTGCTGGTTCATGCACCATACTTTGAATACCAAGACTAAGAAGGCTCTTTTCCTCTTTCCTGCAGCAATTTCTTATGCTTCTTTCAGTGCTAATATAAAGCCCATTTAGACAAAGACGTCTGCTATGCACTTAGGTCTCCTTTTTTTTTTTTTTTTGCCTCTTCTTCCTGTGTCCCTTTCCTTCCCATCAAATGTTAGCCTCTGAAAAGAATCAACGTCTAAGTGTGCTTTGTAAGGACAATGATAGCAGCTTTGCTTTAACTATTTAGTTCTCCCTCCTACTCCTCTCCCACACCTGCCCACTCCTGCTTTTTGACTGGGTTATAAAAACTTAAGCTAAGGTTTCAATGAAAATATTTCAGGCATCCATGAGGCTGCTTGAGAGACAGAGTTTTAGAGTGTAGGGAGGGGCAGGAGGGTCAACAGTTAGACGAAGCCTCTAAGATCACACCATAGCAAGAACAGATGACACTTGTATCATTGTCTAACAGCTGCTTTGTGGACTGATGCCTTATCTTTGTTGTTCTAACAAAATTGTGACTGCAATGAAGCCATGCTTTTTCCTAAGCATTCCCTATCAAAACAGTTAATCTTTATATATAGACTGTTTTTTACAGAGAACTTATATTATACAGAATTTGAGCAAACCTTAAAAGTAGGGCCCTGTTTGCCCATCACTCAGCTCCAACAAACATCAATTCATGTCTGGTCCTGCTTCATTCACACCTCTGTCTGTGTGCTTCGCCTGAGTCCTAGGCATCAAGTTCATTACTGAAAACTGTTTACGAGCTAGGCACTATTTGAGTGATTTATGTATTTAATCCTCACCATACGCCTATTAGGGACAACCCAATATTATCATCATCTTACAGATGAGGAAACAGAGCCATAGAAAGATTAAATGACCTGCCCAAAAGTCACAGGCTAGGAAGTGATAGAGTTGGTACTTGACTCCAATAGACAGTGCAGTCTGTCTCTGGAGAGAATGCTCATGAATCATTGGACTGTACTGCCTAGCTGATCAAGCTCTGAGAACTCGAACCACCTTCTTTTCCTTCACGGCCTCAGCTTCCTATGAAAGGACTGGAGCTAGTGGTATTTCAGCTCAAGATTCAAGCCCAGTGTTGGCAGCTTATCTACAGTGTTGCTCCTCAGAGTAAATGAGACAGCTTTCCCACTTGCACTGTTTCTCCCAGGACCATTGGTGTTGAGCTGGAGGTCCCAGGATGATCAATCTTCCTGACTTTGTGCTCCTCAAGATTGTTTGACACTTAGGTTGACTACAACATTTATGGCACAGAAAAAGCAAAATAGTACAGTATGATTCTATTTATGTGAAGGAGAAAAAAAAGCTATATAACAATATTTGTACCCAGACATATAACAAGTGTATACACATAGATGCATACCAAACACATACGCACAGACACGCATTCTATTTACACAGACACATACACGTAGACACAGGGGTAAGTCTAGTATTAGACTTCTACTGAATATATAATTTTCTATGCTTTTAAAAACAAACACAATTAGTCCTCTTTGTTTCATTGTTTCTTCTATTGGTTTAAAGTTATAGACTCCGATTCTATTCTTTTATTCTTTACAGTTCAGTTTTTATAACATACACATAAGCATATATTTTTTTAATAAAGACAAGGGTTAACCAGTCTACATTCCTCTTTGGATGAAGATAATAATCTTTATTTCTTCTTGAACTAACTCCGCTTTCAGTGTTCATGTAATCTGGAAGGTTACTTCTTAATACCTCTGACAGCTTTTTAAAAAAATAAATACTTATTTAGGATTAATTTGCTTACTGTATTCTTATAAAGTTTTCTTATATCCCACTCCTTTCATCTGTGTTCACTTGTCCCTTGTTTGGAGTACATTCTGTAGTATTTCTTTAGAAGATCATCTGTGAGTGCTAAATTTTCTGAGGCTTGAATGTCTGAAGATTAAAACAACTTTTTTTTTGCTCTAAAAAAGTAGGGTTTTGGGTGTGGGTTTTTTTTTTTTTTTTTTTGTATTTTCTTTGTGCTTTGAGGTTCTAAAATTTCACTATAATGTCTATAGATCGAGTTTTTAAAATATCCTATTGGATACTTGGGCAATTTGTGGTTGTGGTGGTGGCATATATTCAGTCTGAGGTTGTTTATGTTTCTTTGGTTCCGGGAGATAATTTCTACAAACATTGCCTTCCTTCCATTCTCTCTGTTCTCTTCTTAGAATAGTAAACTTCCAGTTACTATCCCTTAACCCTGTATGTTCTTGTTGTCATTTATAGTACTTTTACCTACTGGATTTGATTTCTGGGGTGGGAAGATCCCCTGGAGAAGGGAAAGGCTACCCACTCCAGTATTCTGGCCTGGAGAATTCCATGGCCTGTAAAGTCCATGGGGTCGCAAAGAGTCGGACACGACCGAGCGACTTGCACTACCTATTCTATATACCCCACAATGCATTGTCATTACTTTCTTTAAATGATTAAAAGTATTTTAAAGAAATCTATACATATATGCACATATATGAAAAAGTTTTTAAATAATGTTGGATATACTGACATGTTTTCTCTTTCTGGAGTTCTTCATTCCTTCCTGCAGAAGCAGATTTTCTTCTGATGCAACTTTTATTCAGCCTGCAGAACTTCTCTTTCCTTTTCATTTAGTGCAGGTCTACTGGAGACAAATTGTTTCAGCTTTTGTCGGTCCAAAATATATTTTACTTTTGAAGGATTTATACACTGGATATGGAATTTAGAGTTGGCAGGGATTTTTTTTTTTTTCTTTCTTTTAGCACTTAATGATGTCATGCCAACATCTTTTGGCCACTGTTTCTGATGAGAAGCTAGTTGTTATTATTATTTCCTTATTTGAAATAGGTCCTCTCACCCACCCTTTTGAAAGCCCATTTGCTTTCAAGATTTTCTGTTTTTATTTGTTTTCAGCAATTTGACTATAATGTGTCTAAGTGTAGATTTCTCTGCTTTCAGCTTGTTTGGAGTTTGCTGATCTTGTATCTGTGAGTTGATGCCTTTCAACACTTTTGGAAAAGTTTCAGCCATTATCTTTTTAAAAATTTCTTCTATCTCTTTGTCCCTTCTCTGAAATCCCAATTATGTGTGTGTGTGTGTTGTTTGTGTTGTGAATATTTCCTTCTAGATTATATCATTTGTCTTTTGATCTTATTCATGGTGTCATTTTTAATTCTGTACACAGATTTGAACATAGATATCATTGAGTAAGAATACTATAAATCTTTACTGGACTTTTAAAAAACCTCAGGGTTATGAATGTCCAACATGTAAAATTGGGTAGCATATATATGCCACTGTCAACTTTTAAACAGTTTAATATAGTTAGTTGAGACATGAACACATAGCCTGCCATGTTGTAGTGACATACTGAAGGCAGTTTTAATTCTGAGTATCTTTTACATTTTCGGTAATATTGAAAATGCTTATTCATTTATTTATTGGAACTCAGTATAAGACTTTGTTCCAAACAAAACAAAAATACCTTTATAAAGTTGTTGAAAAGTCACCGGTCTAGGTGATACAAGCTGGAATCAAGATTGCTGGGAGAAATGTCAATAACCTCAGCTATGCAGATGACACCACCCTTATGGCAGAAACTGAAGAGGAACTGAAGAACCTCTTGATGAAAGTGAACAAGGAGAGTGAAAAAGTTGGCCTAAAACTCAACATTCAAAAAACTAAGATCGTGGCAACCAGTCCCATCTCTTCATGGCAAATAAATAGGGAAACAATGGAAACAGTGAGAGACTTTATTTTATTGGGCTCCAAAATCATTGCAGATGGTGACTGCAGCCATGAAATTAAAAGACACTTGCTCCTTGGAAGAAAAGCTATGACCAACCTAGACAGCATATTAAAAAGCAGAGACATTACTTTGCCAACAAAGGTCCTTCTAGTCAAAGCTATGGTTTTTCCAGTAGTCATGTATGGATGTGAGAGTTGGACTGTAAAGAAAGCTGAGTGCCAAAGAATTGATGCTTTGGAGCTGTGGTGTTGGAGAAGACTCTTGAGAGTTCTTTGGACTGCAGGGAGATCAAGCCAGTCAATCCTAAAGGAAATCAGTCCTGAATATTCACTGGAAGGACTGATGCCAAAGCTGAAGCTCCAGTACTTTGGCCCACATGATGCAAAGAACTGACTCACTGGAAAGACCCTGATACTGGGAAAGACTGAAGGCAGGAGAAGAGGATGACAGAGGATGAGATGGTTGGATGGTATCACTGACTTGATGGACATGAGTTTGAGCAAGCTCCAGGAGTTGGTGATGGACAGGAAAGCCTGGCATGCTGCAGTCCTTGGGGTCACAAAGAGTCAGACATGACTGAGGAACTGAACTGAACTGAACTGAGATGATACTTTGGCGGTTGGGTTCTGACTGGTAGTATCAGTATTTATATGAAAATCTGTTTTGATCATTGTTTAGACTTTTGTTTTAATTGAAGGAGCACACTTTTGCTGCTACTTCTCTATGATAGGAACCTAGTTCAGTATCCCCAGTGGCTCACTACAGACCCATCTGCTCTCCATCCTAGGCTGTTTCTCTGCCCTAAGAAGCTGGTGTGGACTCTTGAGGAAGGTTTTCTTAAAATTTCCTGACCTAGTGAAGAACTCTAGGTATGGCAAAGGGCTCTTGAGATTAACTTTTTTTAGATTATAGAACTTTAAAAAGTCAAGTTAATATTTAGCAGAAGGTGGCTGTACCCCTGGATAAAGCAGAAAACATTAGACTCCCTTGGTGGTCCAGTGATTAAGAATCTAGCTTGCAGTGCAGGGGATGTGGGTTCAACCCCTGGTCAGTGAACGAAGATCTCATGTGCTGAGGAGAAACTGAACCCGAGCCACAACTAGAGAGCCCATGTGCCACAACTACTGAGCTGGAATACCACTGTTAGAGAGTCTGTGCTCCACAATGAAAGATCCCACATAACGCAACTAAGACTCATTGCAGCCAAATAACTTTTTTTTTTTTTTAAAGCAGAAAACGTCCCCAGTTTTAATAAACATAGTTAAGTTAGTCGCTCAGTGGTGTCTGACTCTTTGTGACCCCATGGACTGTAGCCCTTCTGTTCATGGGGTTCTTCAGGCAAGAATACTGGAGTGGGTAGCCATTCCCTTCTCCAGAGGATCTTCCTAATCCAGGGATTGAACCAGGTCTCCCACATTATAGGCAGATTCTTTACCATCTGAACTTCCAGGGATATTAATGAACATTTATTGACTGCTCTTGCTAAATTGAAATAAAATGATTCCTTTAGAGTGCTGGGTACCTAAGTTGCTTTCTGGACTATTTGATTTGGAACTATATTATTTAGATAAATTTACCTATGAAAATAGAACCTGGCTCCAAATTATCCAGTTCGTACTTTATCCAAAGATCAGGGCCAGATTTACTATAGCACTGATGAAATTGAAGCCCCAGCATCCCTTACCTGCATTCTCAAGACAGCTAAGAGTTGCTGGGAGTTTTAGAGTGTTCTGATGGGGAGAAGAGCCAGGTAATAATCAGAATGCTTTTCATTTAAGCATTTCTGGTAAAATACCTCAGGAGAAAGGATCTAATCTCTAAATCTCCAGTGTTTGTATGTCTATGTGATTTATTTTCTCATTCCACATTGAAATTCATAGGTGTCACTAACTTAATAATTTAAAGTTTGTATTCTATTCACAAAGAGGGCTCCCTAAACTGTATAAGCCTCATAGATTCTTATCCACACCTAATACAGAGAATTATTTTTTAATATTATAATATCAAAAATAACATTTATATTATGGTTTATTTTCTGACTATAAAAATACAACAGGTCACCAGTATCTCGCATGGTGTCATTGTATGTATTTAAAATGACACCTTCTCTGAATAGATGTACTACATGAGTACATAACTTGGAGCGTCCCATGTACTTGGCCCTCTTCCACAGGATGCATCCCATAAACTGCATGTGGCAATCCGAGGTCCATGTAAGGATTTAGAAAATGCAGAGAGGTTTGTAAATGGAAATGAAGATTATTCATAATCCCACCCCAAAATAACCAGAGTTCACATTTTGATTTACAATATTTTCATACACATACACACACATGCAATTGGTATCACATTGCATATCACCCTTTTTGCATAGCATTATGTATTACATATGTTCCTAGGTAGTGAAATACTCTTTGATAAGTCATTTATAATTGACCACATAATAGTCTATCATTGGACAATTTCTTAATTTATTTACAGTCTTCTAATATGGGTCATTTGAGTTGGTTTCCACTTTTTCTATTTAATTAAATAGCATTGCATAGAACATCTCTGTTCTACGCACAATTGCACTCACTTACATGCCAGTAAAGTAATGCTCAAAATTCTCCAAGCCAGGCTTCAGCAATATGTGAACCGTGAACTTCCAGATGTTCAAGCTGGTTTTAGAAAAGGCAGAGGAACCAGAGATCAAATTGCCAACATCCTCTGGATCATCAAAAAAAGCAAGAGAGTTTCAGAAAAACATCTGTTTCTGCTTTATTGACTATGCCAAAGCCTTTGACTGTGCGGATCACCATAAACTGTGGAAAATTCTGAAAGAGATGGGAATACCAGACCACCTGACCTAACTCTTGATAAACCTGTATACAGGTCAGGAAGCAACAGTTAGAACTGGACATGGAACAACAGACTGGTTCCAAATAGGAAAAGGAGTACGTCAAGGCTGTATATTGTCATCCTGCTTATTTAACTTATATGCAGAGTACATCATGAGAAACGCTGGGCTGGAGGAAGCACAAGCTGGAATCAAGATTTCTGGGAGAAATATCAATAACCTCGGATATGCAGATGACACCACCCTTATGGCAGAAAGTGAAGAAGAACTAAAGAGCCTCTTGATGAAGGTGAAAGAGGAGAGTGAAAAAGTTGGCTTAAAGTTCAACATTCAGAAAACTAAGATCATGGCATCCGGTCCCATCACTTCATGGGAAATAGATGGGGAAACAGTGGAAACCGTGGCTGACTTTATTTTTCTGGGCTCCGAAATCACTGCGGATGGTGATTGCAGCCATGAAATTAAAAGACGCTTGCTCCTTGGAAGGAAAGGTATGACCAACCTAGACATCATATTAAAAAGCAGAGACATTACTTTGCCAACAAAAGTCCGTCTAGTCAAGGCTATGGTTTTTCCAGTAGTCATGTATGGATGTGAGAGTTGGACTATAAAGAAAGCTGAGTGCTGAAGAATGGATGGTTTTGAAACTGTGGTGTTGGAGGAGACTCTTGAGGGTCCCTTGGACTGCAAGGAGATCCAACCAGTCCATCCTAAAGGAGATCAGTCCTGGGTGTTCATTGGAGGGCCTGATGTTGAAGCTGAAACTCCAATACTTTGGCCACCTGATGCAAAGAGCTGACTCATTTGAAAAGATGCTGATGCTGGGAAAGATTGAGGGCAGAAGATGAAGGGGACAACAGAGGACGAGATGGTTGGATGGTATCACTGACACAATGGACATGGGTTTGGGTGGACTCCGGGGGCTGGTGATGGACAGGGAGTCCTGATGTGCTGTGGTTCACGGGGTCGCAAAGAGTCAGACATGACTGAGTGACTGAACTGAACTGAATGTGGGTCATTTGAGTTGGTTTCCACCTTTTCTATTTAATTAAATAACATTGCATAGAACATCTCTATGCATACATTTTGATTCCAGCTTTTGAATATTTCTTTATGGTAGATTCCTGGGAAAGAATTATGGGTCAAAAGGTGTAAAGTTTTATTTTAAAGCTTTTAGGACATGTTCCCAGGACAATTCCCTGAAAGGTATTCACATGTGTGGACTACCATGACTTCATTCTTCTCCATGCCTCCATGACATAGTTTTAATAAAGGCAGTGGGTCTTATTCACATAAGTCCTTTAGTTTCTGGTAATCCTCTGTAGTGCTGATTTGGTTATGTGGATTTAGACTAGAATAACAGCTCACCTAAGACAATTTAATGTCTGACCTGAATTTTCTGAAACTATCTCATTTCTCCACCCTGGAAGAAAGCAGACATTCATGTCTGACAGTGTCAAAGTAACGCAGATCAAGGTATTGATCAGGAGTGGATATGTTGTTTTCCAGTGGGAGGATAAAGGTGGAGAAGCCAATCTATTATGCCTCTATCAGCTAGCTCCCTGGAAAGCAGTTGGGCTAATGATACAACTTATAACTGTCGATTTATTTTAGCTAGAAAGTAAACAATAACTCATCGTATTGTCATGGTATCTGTTATAAGGATACTGTTGAGGATGGCAGGCTCCAAATTTGGTGTTATTCTCTTTCATGTATGGTTTTTAAAAAGAGAAACAAAAACCCAGATTTTCTTAAATGGCAAGCATAGAATGCTCTTCACCCTCTCTGTTGACCTCTGAGAACACATACGTTGGTATTTGATTAGAATTCTATTCTGATAACCTGTTTTTGCCAGTGTCAGGGCTCTGTCTGCTCTGCTAGATTCTATGGAGTTAGAGGCTAATTGGTGTTCTTGCTTCCACAGATTGGAATTATAAAACCTTAGAAAATCTGAAGATGCATTTAAAATCCTGTAGTTCAGAGTTGTAAATCTGTAGCCTCTAGGCTGAATCTGCCCTATAGATATATTTAGGTTGGCTTAATGTATGTGTGTTTATACCCAGGGATAATAGTTGCTGTATTGTGCATTTAATTCTGACGACCTTATGCTGCTGCTGCTGCTAAGTCACTTCAGTCGTGTCCGACTCTGTGTGACCCCATAGACCACAGCCCACCAGGCTCCACTGTCCCTGGGATTCTCCAGGCAAGAACACTGGAGTGGGTTGCCATTTCCTTCTCCAATGCATGGAAGTGAAAAGTGAAAGTGAAGTTGCTCAGTTATGTCTGACTCTTAGCGACCCCATGGACTGCAGCCTACCAGGCTCCTCCATCCATTGGAGGAGGAGGATTTTTATGAGGTGAGTATTATTATTGTTTTTATTTATATGAGAAAACCAAGATCTAGATATATTAAAGAACTTGCCTGATATTTAGGTTAGTTTGAGAGGTAAACCTGGGATTTGAATTCAGGCAATCTAGTTCCAGAGCCCACTTGCCTATCTGCCTCAAAGAATGAATTACCAACATTTAAAAAAAAGAAGAAGTCGAGAAATTTTTACATAATCATGGTATTCGTGCCCTCTCTTGAACAATTGTAACATATGTTGAGGATCCACTGGAGATGAGGAGCATCATTTTTTCATAAGACACAGGCTTTTAAATTTGCCTTTCTTTCATCTGATTGTCTCTTGTTTGTATAACAACTGATCCCTGTTGACATTTATGATTCCAGAGCTACTTCAGTGGTTCTCAGCTGAGGTGATTTTTCACCTTACTCCCTCCCCCAGAATAAATGCCAGGGATGCTGCTTAACATCTAAAGAATTGCTTGATCCAAAATGTCAATAGTGGTGAGGTTGAGAAAATCCTATCTCATTTAGCCTCCCCATTTCATAAATTAAAAAATTGAGATCAGAAAGGACTTGACTTGCTCCAGATCACACAGCAAGTCAGAGTCAAGGGTCAGAGGACAGGGCACATAGCTCAATTCTCCCTAACCCTTTCCTGGTTATAAGCTTTGTGAGCTTTGAGTAGAGGTTTTTAGAAATGATGTCTTTCTATGTTGTTTTGTTAAAATGAGAAAAAGAGAACTAAATATTTTAGTGGTTGTGAAAAATCTTCATTGTCTAATCTGTTGGCTGGGAAGATTTGCTAATTGAGAATCCTCTTAATTAGGCTTGAGTGAAAAATTGTATGCTTCAAAGCAGCTGCCAGAACCCAACCATAAATCACATCCTTTTCAAAGAATCTATAACTTGTATTTATTATATAACATGCACATGATGGCCAGAAATATTATTGCTTTTTCTTCCTAAAGTGTACAGTTTATAAGGAAGAGGAGAGATGTTACTTTCAGTTTTGATTCAGTTAATGAGCAAGGCCAGGAAATTCACAAGCCTCTAAACTATGTCCTTTATTGTGGGTTTTTGTGATTCTGTAGTCATGTGAGATCAGGCAGTTAGTCTTAGCTCAGATCTCTGAACTTCTTTGCTTTATGTAGATTCCATTCAGACTGTTGCCAGAGTTCAGCTAATATGTTTTGAGGCTGAACATTTCTGAGACTTCTTCAGGACCTGAAATAGGTTGCTTAGACCAACTGCCTTCATGTTTAGCCTTTTTATTCTAGGTACAGGGAAGAAGACACAGAACTGGGAGCTATATACACATATGATGGCTATCATAATAGTTAAAGTTTTCTATATGGCAGGTACTGCTGAAAGCCTTAGTGTGGATTATCTTTATTTCCATGTAACCAGTATTTTCTGCACTGAACTCTGTTACTTCATAAGGAAAATATATATCTTAACATAATCAAAGCTCCAAGGTAGGACAGCTATCAGATCAGATCAGTCGTGTCTGACTCTTTGCGACCCCATGAATCACAGCACGCCAGGCCTCCCTGTCCATCACCAACTCCCGGAGTTTACTGAGACTCACGTCCATCGAGTCGGTGATGCCATCCAGCCATCTCATCCTCTGTCGTCCCCTTCTCCTCCTGCCCCCAATCCCTCCCAGCATCAGAGTCTTTTCCAATGAGTCAACTCTTCACATGAGGTGGCCAAAGTATTGGAGTTTCAGCTTTAGCATCATTCCTTCCAAAGAAATCCCAGGGCTGATCTCCTTCAGAATGGACTAGTTGGATCTCCTTGCAGTCCAAGGGACTCTCAAGAGTCTTCTCCAACACCACAGTTCAAAAGCATCAATTCTTCAGCGCTCAGCCTTCTTCATAGTCCAACTCTCACATCCATACATGACCACAGGAAAAACCATAGCCTTGACTAGACGGACCTTTGTTGGCAAAGTAATGTCTCTGCTTTTGAATATGCTATCTAGGTTGGTCATAACTTTCCTTCCAAGAAGGACAGCTATAGGGCTGGTTAATTTGGTGTAAAAACAGTGTCCTGAGTAACTCAAGTTCTTTTCATCATGTCATTCCAGGCTGCCCTTCTCAGGTGGTTAGATTAGTCCTCAAGGGAGATAGCCTGATGTAGCTATCATCATGGCTGCTGAAGTTCCTGCCATCACATCCTGTCATGACAATTTCTAGTTAAAGAGAAAAGATCATTATTTTCTCTCTGTGTGTCTTTTATTTCCAAATCCAGAGTAGAAACCTTTCCAGAGACCCTCTGCATACATCCCTCACAACTGAGTGGCCAGAATAATGTCACTTGTCTATTCCTTAGTCACTCACTGGCAAGGGAAGTGGGGTTACCATTGTGGGCATAGTGAAACACTGAACTGTGAGGAGTATTTTAGCTGAACAAAATCAGGGTTCCATTAACAGAAAGAAGGGGGAATGACTGACAGGTCATTGGAAAACCAGCAGGGCCTCTTAAAACCATTTTGAGATGGGCTGAGTTTCTGTTGTTGTTGCCTTACCACTGAGCATGATAGAAACCCTTCCCTGAGCAAATGGGTCAGATTGCATGCTGTAGGATTACCCAGGTGGATTTCTAGGGGCTCAGGATGAGCTAGTGCCTCCTTCAAGCTGAGACAGGGCAGGCAGGGTGGATCATCCCACCGAACTGGTAGGCCCAGGAGCTGGAGCCCTTCATGCTGGTTGTTGACCGGCAGTTTCCTGGTGCTTCTTGCTCTGCCCAGTGGCAGTGCCTGCTGGAGAGCAAGCAGTGGCCCCACAAACTGATGCCAAGAAAGAACTGAACTCACAACCTCCAATAGCTGATAAGCTCTCACTCTAAAAACCAGGAAAGGAGATGGGTCTTCCTCACCCCACTTTGGTGACATGTTTTCTTCTTTGAGATTTGGCCATGAGGTTCAGTTTCAACTTTCATCCAGGTTATCATTGGTAAGGAACCCAATGATGAATGCCTCATTCCTATGCTCCATGGCTGGTTCCTTCTATATACTACAATTGTCTAGACTTCTGGACAGAAAGTCAGTATTTATATAGGCTATAATAAACACCGCAGTCTAAGTCTGAATCCTAATACCCACAAGCCACTAGTGGGAGGCTTGAGAGTTACTTAATTTCTCTATATCCTAGTCTCCCCAGCTATAAAATGTAGATAATAGTAGTATTTGTCTCTCAGAGTGGTATTACCTATATGTATTTAAATGAAGATGTATACATAAAATATTTAGAACAGGGTTTGATATTATTAGACCTCAAGGAATAGTAACTATTAATATTATTATTTAGGACATATGGGCTTCCCTTGTGGTTCAGACAGTAAAGAATCTGTCTGCATGGCAGGAGAGCCAGGTTCAATCCCTCGATCGAAAAGATCCCCTGGAGAAGGGAATGGCAACCCCCTCCAGTATTCTTGCCTGGAGAATTCCATGGACAGAGGAGCCTGGCGGGCTACAGTCTATGGGTTTACAAAGAGATGGAAGCAACTGAAGAACTAACACTTTCACTTTTCACTTTAGGAAATATGCAAAGTTCTAGAGTGATCCATAGATGATCAATTAATACTCTGTAGTAGTCAGTATCAAGATCTAGAATCAGACAAATAGATTTCTTCTAATTTTGGCTGACCTGCTAATCCTCAATTTTGTCCCCAGAAAAATGTCCTATAAATGTAAAATGAAACTGTTGTGAGAATTCAGTAAAATAGTACACCCAATGCTTAATTAAACTGAACTACTATTAATAACATTCCAGTTTTCAGTGACAGCATGCCTTTGCTCTGTCAAGAATAAGTATATCCACATTCTTGAGCTCTAGATTTGGGTTTTTTTTTCTCTCCCTCCTCTCTCAGTCCAGGCCTCCAGAGATTGTGGAAGTTTATTTAAACTTCTGATTTACACACTGGCTGTCA
This sequence comes from Bos indicus x Bos taurus, assembly GCF_003369695.1. NCBI lineage: Eukaryota > Metazoa > Chordata > Mammalia > Artiodactyla > Bovidae > Bos > Bos indicus x Bos taurus. The sequence goes on along the minus strand of NC_040103.1, from coordinate 18,757,058 downwards.
GTGCCCTCCTCCTAGACTCTTCAAAGCTGGGGCCTAATTGGGATGCAAATGTCTCCCCCGGTAGCCAAGCTTTGCTTCTGTCACCAGGGGAAGGGTCTTGGCCATCCAGGGCAAGATATTTGGTAACAAGGACCCCTCCCTGGGGCTCTCTACTTTTGTGGGGAGAAAAGAATGATGATGTATGAGACAGCGATGCTTTTGGAGCCCAAGGAGGACATGACAGACAGAATAATATGGGAGGAAAATACTGTCTTCGTAATGGAGACTGATGGCCTCTGCTTGTCTTTCTGGCTTTGTTAGGGTTGGGGCTGAGCCGGGCCCTCTTCATTTTGTGGCAGGTTGGGTATGGTGTCCACGCTGCCCACAGTGGCAGCCTTCAACCAAGGTGGGGGTGGTGGGAGAAACAAACAGAGGGGGTTTGTGTGGCATTGAGTGCAGGCCTCAACACCTCCCCTGGGCTCTGACATGCCTGTTTGTCAGGAATGACAGGCCTCATTTGATCTGTTCATAAGTGCAAGCTTTTGGGATTTTTGGCCTCCACCCTTAAGTCTTCTCCATGCCCACTACCTCCAATAAAAAACAACTAAGTTAAACTAAGAACTCTAAGGTTAGGGGAAAAAAAAAAAAGGCCCCGTATCTTTTCCTAACTACTCCTACTCCCCCTCCAGGTCCCTACTTGGCTGCAGGAAAGAAAGCCTAAAACTAGAGTAGGAATGTCACTTTAGAAATCATCTTTTGGAGCAGTTTTATTAATTTCACTTCTCTGTGGTTACCACATGTTTGGGGAAGACAATTGATTTCACAGATCTGCGTGGGAGGCTGAAGATTTGGCTCTGAGGCAGCAGAGAAAACGTACAGCAAGAACAGGCTCACTAATTGACACACAGCAAAGATGTTCTTTAAGGAAACTTCTTTCAGTGCCTGCTTTTTTAAATTTAAATTTTTAATTTTTAAGTTAATTGTATTTTTTTTGAGGGAGACTATTTCTTTTCCCCTCTACCCATTCATCTTCCTCCCCTTAACCTCCTTCCCCAATATTTCCATGTAAGAAATTAAGAGGAAACCTGAACCAAGCGTTAAGTCATCATTTTGAATCCAAAGGCACTGCCAATGACGACTAACATGTCCAAGGCCAGCGCTTCAACAGAAATAATCTCTCACTGTCTGGGATGGTATTGCCGCTTCTGCTTCTAGTTTGAAACTGTCAGTTGAGATGTCTTTGGTATGAGCAGGGTCTCAGCAAGGTAAGGAGAAGCAGGTGATTCAGGTCGGCCCCATGAGCCGTTGTATTTGGGACAGGTATGCCCACAGGTATGGAGGTCACTGTTACATTTTTAAGGGAGAGAGACAATTAGAGCTTTTGAGATGTCAGCTTGAATGAGTGCATCATCCAGAAGGAATCAGTTCTGATTCTAAATAAATAATAGGCCAAGCTGAAAAAAAAAAATCTCAATCGTTAGATCTGTGGGTGGTGGTGGGTGAGTAGCTGCTGTTTTAGAACTTTAAATGTGGGTTCCTTGGCATTAGCTTTATTTAAAATACAGTGGTAGCTCTTCCACGCCCTCTGAAAAGTTAATAGCCCACCTTAAAGGAGATGGTAGTCCTGCAGTGTTTCTATGTTACTAATTATACTGCACTTGTGGGAGGAGTACATGGCGCTTCAGGGAACCCACAAAAGACAGAGTTCCTCCCAAAACAACTTCCACAATGACTTGAGACAGATAAGGTGATGACTTGATCCACAGATGATTGGGGGCCTGATGTGACATAGACGGGAGTAGGCTTGGGAATGTATGTCCTTGCCCAAACACTCAAGAAATCCATCAAATGGTCACTCGTGCTGCTGAAAGCCAGCTGTGTTCACCTTGTCGCTTTTTGTTCTTTCCTTTGGTCTCTCCTCTACTCCTCTATTCAAAGCAATCAGGTCCTAAATGAGCTGAGAGGGCTTGTCCCACCATCAAAGTTCTGCCCCAGAGTTTCAGTTAGCATGAAAATGAGTAACATGTCTGAGCTAGTCATGTATGTGGATCCTGAAGAACTGTCTCTGAAGATATGGGAAGGGAAGGAAGCGTCTGAGAAGATTGGTGTGGGTGGGAGGCCGTTCCAAGTTCAGACGATGACAAGAAAACTGCTATGGGGCTCATCTAGAGGTTCCTGAGGTGTGAGGAATTGAATCCCGGCTCTTGTTTCTAACCCTCTCTGTGACCTTGGCTGAGCTCTAAACTTTCCCCAGAAAAAATGGGAGTTATATCATATCAGGCTGCCAAAGAAGAGTATTATTCCAAATGCTAAAGCCTTGCATTAAAAAAAAAAAAAAGTGAGACCAAGGGAAGGAAGGAAAAAGGGGGCTGTGAGTGGAGAGGAAGTGACACGTTTCATGAAATCGGAGCTTTTCAAGGTTGGTTTGGGCACAGTTTCAAGAGGAAGTGCCGGTTATTAAGACAAACAATTGCTAATCTAATCTCTATCAGGAGACATATTTAAGTTCAAGCACACATTTTTTTTTTTCTTTTTGACTCTTCTGGATTTTTGATTTTCAATTGAATGCTGTAATAGGAGTATAAATTTGATGGAAGAAAAACAATTTAAGGAAGAACTATTACTGATGTCTGCTACGTGTATGAAGTTGAAGAAATTCATTTGATTAGCAATCTAGAAGAATGTAATATTTTGGACTTCTGCCTAAAGCTCCCCTTCCTAGTTAACTAGTTAATCTTCATTTAACTAGAACTTCCTCCTCTGAAGGCTTCCTGTGCCCCTCTTCTGGCCAGGCTCTCCTCCTTCGGGCTCTGCGGCTCCTCAGGCACACTTACATCTGAACACATCACACTAAGCCAGAATGGCCTGGTTACTTGTCTTTCTACTAAACTGGCTTCTTGAAGACTGAAGATACCTGGCCTGCGTTAGATGCTTAATAAACTTTACGTCAGTGTTGAATGTAGATGGAAAAGAGAGAAATAAGGATTATCCCTGTATTGGTTTTGTATTGCTGTGTAATAATTACCACAAGCTATGTAATAAATTACCTCAAACTTAGTGGCTTAAAACAACTCGCATTTACCATGTTAGTTTCCATGGGTCAGGAGTCTGGGCACAGCCTAGTGGAGTCCTATACTCAGGGTCTCAGCAGGCTGCAGTCGGGTGTTGACCTGGGCTGTGGTCTCCCCTGGGGGCTGTTGAAAGAATTCATTTTCTTATGGTTGTACTGGCAGCGACGGGAGCAGAGGGGAGGTGATCCTTGCTTCTCGCTGGCTATTGGCTGGAAGCCACCCTTGAGTCTAGAGGCCACCAGCAGCTCACACAATGGATGTTTGCTTTTTCAAGGCTTTCAGGAGAATCTCGGTCACTGTAGTTGGCTGAAACAGATTTCACATAACATAATGTAATCAAGTGAGTGACACCTCATCACCTTTGTTAGATTTCTATTTGTTTAAAGCAATTCCTAGGTCTCGCCACACTCAGAGGGATGGGATTATACAAGGGCCTAAGCCAATGGAGGTCACTTTTGGTTAGGAGGGTCTGCCTCAGTCTCTGCATAATCCATTCCACTGTCATGAGCACTTTTACTCCACCAAAAGCCTTTGTTGAGGCTTGCAGGAAAGTAGTTTATTTCTAGCCTGTGCTTCATTATCTAAATCAGTTTTTATATTTTGTGGTTATAAGCATAGCAATCTGGTATTTCTCAAGTCATGTGTTGTGTAAAAGTCCTCATGTTAATTATTCAGCTAGTAGTTCTCATCTCCAGTCCACCCTGGCTTCTTGTTATATCAAGGGGCAGGAGGAGGGAAGAGGAGACTTGCTGCTTCCTATCTGTTGGTGTCAGCATCCACCCAGCATTGGCAGTTGATTCTGGTCCAGCCTCTCCCAGAACTTCCAAAGCCAGCCTCAATGTACCCATCAGAGAGCAGCACTAGGTGGGCAGTACTCTCTCCATGGAGGTCTAAGCTCCAGCTCTGTGGGACCTTCTTCCAAGCTTGCAGGTTTTAATAACCATGTTTGCTTCTCTTTGTTCTCCTTAGTGGCAGTGTCAATGTCTGCAGTTATTCCTTGGCATTAGCTTAATATTTTCATTTTGATTTCCTCTAACACCTATTTAACCAAAGCCCTGCATTATATTTTCTTTGTTAAAATACCTAATATGGTTTATATTCCTCACTGACCCTGACTGATACAGCACTTTAATTTTCAATGAAGTTACCAAGAAATTGTAGGGTCTTACTTAATAACTGCTATTGAAATTTTATACACCAAAGTAACTGACATTTAGCAAACAGATGAAATTCATCTTCTGGTTTCCAAGTTGATGCTTTTAGAATGCTGGGTCCATAGTTGACTTTGCCAGTCTATTTAAGGCTTCCTGGCTAAGTAGTAATAGATATAAATAAGCTCTCAGGGGGTGATTCATTCATTTACTCCCCAAATTACAGTGAATCATGACTAGAGAGACTCCAGCCCCTGAGAAGCCCAAACTTAGAAATCAGCAAAGCTATTTGTGTGAAGTTATGGACCATACTCGGATATCCCCATTTCGCAGATGTGGAAACTGAAAGGTTGATTTTCATCCAAGGTCTCTTGCTGGTAGAAGCCTTAGAATCAGGCACTCTTAGTTATAGATATCGTATCACCTAGGCCCTGAACTAGTTTCTCTTCCCTTGTTGCCTAACTTTTTAAATGGGATCTACACCCAAGTTCAAAATCTTTGAGTCACTGAAAGATGACTCCCCCATCTCCTTCTCCCTTAAATTAGGCCTGCTGATCTTCCTCCAAAATGTTTCTCCCATCTGTCCCCTACATTTGTTTGCTACAGTGGGTGAGTTTGTTTAGGCCCTCACTATTTCTTGCTCAGGCTATTAAAATAGCCTTCTGATTGGGCTCTCTGTTGTTGTCCATTTGGTACACTGCTCTTGGAAAAATGTGTCTCAAATATAACTCAGAGAATATTACTCCTTTCCTCAAGAACTATTGGTGGCTCCCAATTGCCTATAGGGTAACATTCAAATATCTCAGCTGGGAAGATACAGCTTTCTTCAGAATTTGATCTCAGATATGTTCCTAGCCTTACCTCCTGTACCTTCATGCCAGCCATGCCTGTTAGGTATCCTTGATGCCAGCCACGCCTGTACTCCTGATGAATCTGTCTTTCCTCCTGCTAAAGCTGGCACACCTTCTTATCATGAACTCCTCTTGCCCAGCCCCATCTCCTCTCCCTGAAATCCCACCCAGTGCCTAAGAGTCAACTCAACTTCCACCTCTTCTGTCCACCTTTCTTGTTTATCTGAGTTGAATGATCTCTTCTTCCGCTTTCTGAAATGACTGGGTAAGGCACGGATGGATAAGGATGAGAGCTGCAGAGTAGGACAGCTGGCACTGATGATGACCTATCCTGTCCTATGACAATGTGTATACTATGCTCTTTATTCACATCATCTCATTTAATCCTCATAAATTCATTTGAGATATGAACTTTCTGTTTTACAGATGAGAAAGCTGACTTCATGAGGTGACAGAAATTGCTCAATATCATGGAGCTCATTTTCTATCTTATATAAATTACTTGTGTATCCTCTTTTCTTTCCTCTGAATGGGTAGCTCACTGAGAGCAAGGAGCATTCCTTGTTCAGCTATGATCCAGGCTTATGGTGGGTAATAAATCACCAATTTGCTGAAAAGTCTCAGAATTCACATATTTTGCACCAGATTGTTTTGCTTTATTCTGTGGTGGATTTTATTTGATTGGTTATATAGCAAGTATATTTGGGCTTCCCAGGTGGGTGCTAGTGGTGGAGAACCCACCTTCACCAACGCAGGAGGCATAAGAGATGTAGGTTTGATCCCTGGGTTCGGACGATCCCCAGAGGAGGGCATGGCAACCCACTCCAGTATTCTTGCCTGGAGAATCCCATGAAGAGAGGAGTCTGGCAGGCTGCAGTCCATAAGGTCACAAAGAGTCAAACACAACTGAAGTGACTTAGCACAACAACAACACATCAAGCATATGCCTGTGTTCTATGTAATGTAAATGGGGGGAAGGTTGACAGGGAGGAAGGAGTATTTCTAAAAAGACTAGCATAAATTGGTTCCTGGATTCCTTCTGTTATAGTTTGAGAGATGATCTTAGCTTGACAGTGGTTCCTGAAGTTTTTGCTTTAAAGAGTTACACTTGAATTCAAGAGCACTATGAATTTGTAAAGAAACTGCAGTGAGTATTCATCATGCAAAGACTCCTGAAGGTCTGCTAATGATCACTTTGTTTTCTACGTTTGAAGTTTTGTATATTGGCATATTCTTTTTTAAGAGCAGGGCATTGCCCAGTACACAATGAGGGAGGCCTCTTTGGAAATTTTAATGCAGCCAGAGTTTGGGTGGGAATTATTCAAAAACTACTCAAATGACGTATTAAACAAAAAGTCAGGAGCATAGATTCAAGGTCATGAGCTAGAGCCTTGAGGTCAGAAGGAGCTTGGTTCCATTGGAAATAATAAGATTGACCTTTTAAGAGAGCAGCTTTGTGGAGATGGCCATGTAGATAACACCTCAGGATTCAGTGCAGAGGGACACATTTTTGGTAAATGCATTCAGTTGCCTTTTGCTCTGATTTCAGAGCTGCAAGAGCTGTGGGAAAATGCTGCTCCCGGATTTGAGATGGCTTTCAAAGAACCAAGGGCTCCTTATGCAGCCCCACTTCCGGGTGGCCATTTCGTATTCTTGTGAGGGGCCCAGGGAACAGAGATGGAAGTGTCTGAGATGCGGGGGAGGAGGGAGGAAGTTCAGGAAAGAGTCCAGGATAACCAGACTGCTTGTCAAACAAGTGGAGGAGGTGGGGAGTTTTGGCTGGGGGGGGAGGGGGGGGTGGGGGGGCTGGTGTTTAAGGGCCAGGGGAACAGCTATTCACCATTTATCTTTTTTTTTTCCCCTGAGTACCTTGTCTAGGAGCCATTCCTGTGATCCTTGATGAGGGATGGTCACTATAATGAAATCCGCCCCTTTGTGCTTAAAGGCACCACAAATGGCCTGTCCCTAGGTGGGGACCTGAGTTTGAAGGATTTCCTACTCTGAGAATGAAGTCCTATTGCTGTCTCTCCACTTCCCTGGCTTTGGTCAGAGTTGTTCTGGGTCATAGATATGGCAGAGATAACTGCATTTCTTAAGCACCTTTGCACCAGTCATTGTCCCCTTCTGTAATTGGGCACAGACATGTCCACAAATAAATAACATGATAGGGTGTTAAGTGTAATGATGAAGAAGAGCAGTGACCACAAAAGGAGGGTGAGGTTACCTTCTGGGGCAGTGACTAGGAGAGTGGATAGGGAGGGTTTCAATCAAGGAGTTTTGAAAGACCAATATTTCATAGACATATAGATGGGGGCAAGGATTCTGCAAGGAGAGAACCGTAACTGTGAAGTCACAGATACTTGAAATACACAGCACATTGGAGGCATTGTTAAGAAGTGTGGCACTGATGGAGAGCAGAGTGTGAAGCAGGAGTGGTGGGAGCCAAATCAGAAATGACCCCATAGGCCACGCCAGCCAGCTTGGACATATCTGCAGGGTTGGCAAACTGCGGCCCATGGGCTCAATCCAGTCTACTACTTGTTTTTGAAAAATGAAATTTTAATGGAATACAGCCAAACTCACTCATGATGTATCATATATGGCTGCTTTTTACACTACAACAGCAGAGTTGAGTAGTTACAATACAAACTACATATGGCCTATAAACCCTCAAATGGTTATTCTTTCTTTGCAGAGAAAGTTTGGTGACGCCTGGCTAAAAGTCATGGTGGAAACACTGAAGGGCTTTAAGTAATAGTATAAACATATGTCTGCTGGAGAAAGATCTCATGGAGTAGGAGGGAGGCTAGAGTTGTTGGAGAAGAAAGGTAGGAACCTATATCAATAGACTTTTAGTCATGCAATTAACCTTTAATGAGGGCTCACTCAATAAAGGTCAACACTCCAGCAGGCTGGGAACTCAGTGATGAATACACAGTCCACTCCTCACAACCCCTGTAAATCAGACAAGAGAAGAAAAGGATCTGGACCACGGCTGTAGAAGTGAGAATGGATAAGAGAGGTTTAGAGAGATGGAGTTGGAGATTCAGGGCACCAGATTTGGAGCAGGTGTTGATGGTGCCCTTCTCTGAACTGGGAACACTCCAAGAGTAGTAGGTTTGCTTCCACTTAGCTCCTCCCTGGCCCCCTTGAACTAACTGCCTTTGCCCTGTTAGATAACACTGTTAGGAGCTTTCTAAAGACATAGATGTTTTGACTGGATTCAGTTTTATCTGATACTGATACCTGAACAAGAACTAATTTAATAGAGTATACACCATCCTAATTCATTTTCATCCAGAAAAGAGCCAAGCCTTACATAAATCTGGAGGAAAAGATCCCCCAAAGGTTCATGGGAAACCAATGCTACAGCTACTTCCTCAAGCCAGTGGGTAGAAGGGACTGACTTCACCATGCTGGTACACTCAGTAACGGATTGGCTTCCCGGAATATACTAGGTGCTCAACAAGTGTGCATTGGATGAAAATCTGAGGTAGAATCACTTAGGGTCCTGGCAAAAATAGATGGTATGCTCAAGGGCTTCACAGTCTGTTTAGTGGAGGGTCTGTTACAGAGGTGAGGGCCAGTGAGTGGAAGCACTGGGGATGGTGACGCAACCAGATACTAGCAGTGGTGGAAATGTCTCCTCTTCTCTTCTCAACCTGAGGGAGGGGAAAGGTGTCACTAAGCCCAGTGTGAGTCGGAATCACAAAAGAGCAGGGGCTGAGCTAGGGCTATGAGGAATAGCCCTAGGGCCAAGCAGCCTAGTGTGGAGGGAGGACGGCAGGAGGGGCAAATGGGAAAGTACAGGCACCAGCTCCTAACGCCTTCCCTCTGACCTGCTGGCATTTCCATTGACTTACCCTCATCAGGAGCCTTAGAGCAGGGAAGCCAGGACTCACAGTGGGTAGTGGCCATCCTTTCAAGTACACAGAGCTAGGAAAAGAGGAGCCTCTTTTTGATTTCTTTTAGTTTTGCAGAACTTGGATCTCATCACACTTGTACTACTGAATTACTAGTGGCAATATTGAAGTACCTGCATAGGCATATCATTATCTAGCTAAATAGATATTCATTGGTTATATATTCCTGCTAGTAGCTCTGACATTCCTAACAAGTGCTAGGTGCTTTACTGTGAGTCACGGACAAAGATGGCTAGAGATTCCTCAGAGACAAAGCCATATGTGAGCATTTTTGTACAGAAAGCTCTCTGCATAATCCAGTAGCATAGATTACTGGAAGTGGAATCCTGTGCCAAGGGGAATTCACAGTTCACATTCTGATAGACAAATCTGCTTTCTAAAAAGGCCAATGTACACTCCAAAAAGGCTCTCAAGTATTTGAGTTTGTCCATTTCACCACACCGTCTTTCTCCCTGGTCTCTGGTGAGGTTAAGCATCTTTCCATATGTTGACCAGTCCTTTGTAATTTTTTGGTGTGAAACATAGTGGTTTACAGCTAGTGTTGGAAGCCAAGAGTGCTTTGTGAATTCAGACCCTGTCTTTGCTGTTTATCTGCTGTGTGACCCTAGATAAGTTATTTCCCTCCATTCCTCATTTGTGAATTGGGGAAATGAGGCTATCTACCCTTTGGGGTTTTGGAGATTGGTAAGTGCTTAGACCTCTGGAGAAGGGCATGGAAACCTACTCCAGTATTCTTCCCTGGAGAACCCCATGGACAGAGGAGCCTGGCAGCTACATGTCCAAAGGATCACAGAGTCAGACACGACTGAAGTGACTTAGCCCACATGCACCCAAGTGCTTAGACACACCTAACGTATAATGAGTATAGTGAGTTTGATGTAAAAATTAGCTATCATATTTGCCTACATCATTTGTCCACTTTTCTCTCCCATTGTTATTGACAAGTGATTAGGGCTGAGGGCCATCGGACAGAAGGAGGCCCATTTCTGCGGCTCCTGTTCTGTTTCTGAGATGGTCTGCTGTCCCAATAACATGACCCTGCACTGACATGGTAACATTATTTCCTACCTGGATCACAGACAAGGGCGCATTTTGAGCAGGGAATATGAGTGCCTTGGTTCTCCCCGTGTCTTTGGGGTCCTGAGCTGTCAGAATTTGACCCGAGGTTCTCCCATGGTCCATTTTGCCCCAGGGAGGGGCAACCAACTCCTGTGTATGCACTGCTCTGGGCAAGCCTCTAGGCCTTTTGAGCTGGGCCAGCCTTTTCTCAGGCAGCCACCAGGTGGAACTGCTCGGCTCTGGGCCTGTGGTAGGCCAGGTGCTCTGCGTACTCACTTGCAGCGGTGGCTGTGGGCTGTGGTTGTGGCTGCCTGAGCTATTGCTACTGTTGGGGAGATCACACGCCCACAAGGGGAATGCCTCAAGTTGCTGAAAATATATGTATATATATTTGAAGGAGAAAGAGAAGAGCTGCTTCCTTTGTAGGCCAGCCTCACAGTTATGCAACTTTGACTGTACGTTTTCTGAATTTCCATGCAAGTGAAGGTCAGAAAAACTGAGATTCTTCTATCATAGTCACAGGAAAATTCAAGGGTATAAGCAGGTTTTAGATGTTACTCAGAGATGAATGTGTGTATAGAGTCCTACAGGGAGACGGAGGCTAACACAGGCAATGCAGGAAGTCCCTGTCATACCACCAGTATACCCATGAGTGCCAGCACCTGCTGCACTCTCCTTATTGATGCCACTTACATGCCAGGAATTACCTGATGTGTCTGGTCTCCTTCTCATAGTCATAGAGCAAGGAAGATATTATCCCAATTTCAATGATGAGAAAATTAGAGTTCAGAAAGTTTAACTGTCCTGAGCAAGATTTGTAAGCCAGAACATGGCAAAGTCACATTTTGAAAACAGATCTTTCTGATATTATCAAAGTTTGTTCTTTTTCCACCTCCCAATGCATAGAGTTAGAAGGGACACTACAGTTTATAATTTCTCTGTGCCCAAGATCACAAAATTAGTTACTGGCAACATTAGAACTAATATCTATCTCCCAGTCAAGTATGTTTTCTAGCAGATGAGTTTGTTCCATAAAAGTCTTAGCTAAAAAAACTGCTAGATGAATAAGCAACACATGAATAAATCAAGAGTCAGCTAGGGAAGTAGACAGTGGTTATAGGTTGTGGATTGGTTCTGCCACTTCCTAGCTGTGTGGGCAAGTTACACAAGCCTCAGTTTGTCATCTGTAAAATGGCAATAATGTAACACTGGCGTAAAAATACTGAAAATGAGTTAATATAAGCCAAATGGTATGTAGTAGGTAGTTAAATTATCTGTCCCTAGAAGAATGATTTTGAAATAGTGTTGGATCCAAGACTTCTTTTCTAACTCAGTTTAGCTTGAAAGTGAGATTTGGAAAGGCAGGACTGTTTGTTGAAACTGGAAGTTACGTAATGTTTAGTTAAGAGCTCAGGCTGTAGAATCAAGACTATGCATTCAAGTATCAGCTCCATCACTGGATAGCTTTGTGACCTCGGGCAAGTCACTAATCTATCTGTGCCTCAATCACTCGCCTGTGATTGAGAGTAATCATATTTATCTCATTAGGGCTGTGCATGGATTACATGAGACAATGCAGGAAAAGTATGAGCGTGGTGTATTGACACAGTAGATTCTCAGCAAATGATAGTCATCATTTTAAAAATTAGGAAACCTAGAGTCTGAGAGTGGAACTTATATTATACAATAATAATAAATACAAAAGCAGAAAGATCTGCTCTGTGGATTCAGGGTACATTTCTAAAATAGAAATTTACTATCCTGTCTATACACAACTTGATTTTGGGGGGAAGCTATAATACCAATTGATGCAGTTTGGCCAATCATTTAACAAACAGGCTGAACTGCCTTTACACACTAGTGATAGAAATGAGAATTTTTACTACTTTTCGAGAGAACAATCGGAGAAGGCAATGGCACCCCACTCCAGTACTCTTGCCTGGAAAATCCATGGAGAGAGGAGCCTGGTAGGCTGCAGTCCATTGGGTCGCTAAGAGTCAGGAACGACTGAACGACTTCACTTTCACTTTTCACTTTCATGCATTGGAGAAGGAAATGGCAACCCACTCCAGTGTTCTTGCCTGGAGAATCCCAGGGACGGGGAAGCCTGGTGGGCTGCTATCTCTGGGGTCGCACAGAGTCGGACATGACTGAAGCGACTTAGCAGCAGCAGCAGCAGCAGCAGAGAACAATTGAGCAATATATGAAAAATCTTAAGAATGTGTATGCTATTTGATCCATGGTTTAGCTTTACTTAAGTAAACAGTCAAGGATGTCCACAAAGATTCACTCAGTTTATTTACTCAAAAAATATTTATTAACCGCTTACTATATGTCCTTACTAGGCTCTGGAGATAGCATAGAGGAAAATGGAGTGTCAACACAACTTTCATGAAACTAATAATCTAAAAGGGAAGATCACTGTGAGACAAAAAATTACATAACAAATTAATTAACCATAAGTATGTTAAATATAATGGCAGAACTGTGTAGGGACTGTGTCAACAAACAACCAAGAGGCCTGATCCAGCCTGGGCAGTCTAGGAAAGCTTCCTGGATGAAGGTACATTTTGGCTGAGACCTGAGAGACAGCATGCTTGAAGGAGCACTTCAAGCAGATGAAGAATCATATGACAAGGCTGTGATCCCTCCAACTGCCATGTGGCAAAGGATTTGGAGGACAGTGAGAGGAGCCTGGTTGGAAAGCTTCAACCACACATATGTCCATCATACAATTATTTATAAGAATGAATAGCTGAAAAACAAAAACAAAACACTAAATGTCTAACAATAAAGAACTAATTAAATAAGTTATGATGCAACTATTCAAAGCAATAAAATAGCTGTGCATAGCCCCCTGTGGCATAGAAGAAATGTGTGATATATTGTATCATGAATAAAATTTACACAACTGTAACGGGCTTCCCTGGGGGCTCAGTGGTAAAGAATCTGCCTGCCAACGCTGGAGACTTGGGTTCCATCCCTGAGTTGGGAATATCCCCTGGAGGAGGAAATGGCAACTCACTCCAGTATTCTTGCCTGGGAAATCTCATGGACAGAGGAGCCTGGTGAGCTACTGTCTATGTGCAAAAAGTCGGACATGACTTAGCGACTAAACAACAAAAGCACTGTACAATCCTGTTTTTACTGAAGAAAGATAGTATGAATAGGCATAGAGAAATGTGGGAGACCGTTTGCTAAACTGTTAACAGTAGTTGTCTCTGGATGGTGGTATAATAGGATTTTTCATTTTCTTCTCTTTTGTTCATACTTTACAGTGACCACACAAACAGACAGTATGACTGTTACTTTTTAACAAGAAACATTGTTTTTTTAAAGGTTATACTAGGTTGGAAGTTTAATATAGTAGTGAAGTGTAGGGACCTCCAGAAATGTCAGATTCGGTTTTGGCTCCCCCCACCTCAATACTTCGACCTCCGGTATATTTCTGTGAGCCAAGCTTGTTTCTCTGCAAAGTACATTGTGATACTTATGAGGATTAAATAGCATAAGGCCGAGAAAGTGCTTAATACAGAGTCTGCTGCTGCTGCTAAGTCACTTCAGTCGTGTCCGACTCTGTGTGACCCCATAGACGGCAGCCCACCAGGCTCCCCCGTCCCTGGGATTCTCCAGGCAAGAACACTGGAGTGGGTTGCCATTGCCTTCTACAAATACAGAGTCTAGCCCATTAGTAAAAGCTCAACAGTGTTAGCTAGTAGTATTGAAAAGATATACAACCAACATCTACAAACATTCACTCCCAGAAGAACTTCTTTAGGATGCTTGGTTTTACATTTAGGACAGTGTCAGGGGAAGAGGGTCACAATCTACAATCGTGATTGCTCACATTGTACCTGCTTGGATATAGCAGGGAGGGGTGAGGGACAGCACCCAGAAACAGAGTGGGTGGAGCCAACAGAAGGTTTCCATGGAAAACCATGAGACTTGCAGATTCTCTCCACAGCCCACCCCCAATTGCTCTCCTCCCCTCTCTCCACCTCCTACCCTTTCCTCTCACTTTTCTCCCACCACCTCTTTCCTATTATCTCTGCTGAACTGTAAATTCTTTGGGGCCCTTGTACAGGTTAAATGTCAGCTCCTCACAGCCAGTACCTACTGCTGTGTAGGTACCTCCCCTTTGTCTGTTATCAGCTGCATGACCTGTTAGAGAGGCCCTCCACTGAGTGTGATATTAAATAGGAGTGGTAGTGGTGGTGGGGAACAGACAGATGCAAGAGGTATATCAGGAAAAATAAAAAATCAGTAAAGGATGGAGAGAGGACAAACTTTGGAGTCAGACAGACCTGAGTAAATCCCAGTTCTATATTTTTTTTTATTTAAAAAATTTTTGTTTACTTTTAGCTCTACTTTCTATTTCAGGCAAATTCTTTAACTCCTCTAAGCCTTTCTTTCTTTCCTCATTTAAAAATGGAGATACTATTGCCTACCTCCTTGCTTGTCCTTTATTGTGCCCATCTTTGCATGAAATGTTTCCTCGATATCTCTGATTTTCTTGAAGAGATCTCTAGTCTTTCCCATTCTATTGTTTTCCTCTTATTTCTTTGCATTGATCACTGAGGAAGGATTTCTTATCTCTCCTTGCTATTCTTTGGAACTCTGCATTCAAATGGGTATATCTTTCTTTTTCTCCTTTGCCTTTCACTTCTCTTCATTTTACAGCTCTTTGTAAGGCCTCCTCAGACAACCATTTTGCCTTTTTGCCTTTCTTTTTCTTGGGGATGGTCTTGATCCCTGTCTCCTGTACAATGTCAAGAACCTCCGTCCATAGTTCTTCAGGCTATCTATCAGACCTAATCCCTTGAATCTATTTCTCACTGCCACAGTATAATCATAAGGAATTTGATTTAGGTCATACCTGAATGGTCTAGTGGTTTTTCCTACTTTCTTCAACTTCAGTCAGAATTTGGCAATAAGGAGTTCATGATCTGAGCCACAGTCAGCTCCCGATCTTGTTTTTGCTGACTGTATAGAGGTTCTTCATCTTTGGCTGCAAAGAATATAATCAATCTGATTTCGGTGTTGACCATCTGGTGATGTCCATGTGTAGAGTCTTGTCTTGTGTTGTTGGAAGAGGATGTTTGCAATAACCAGTGTGTTCTCTTGGCAAAACTCTATTAGTATTTGCCCTGCTTCATTCTGTACTTCAAGGCAAAATTTGTCTGTTACTTCAGGTATTTCTTGACTTCCTACTTGTGCATTCCAGTCTCCTATAATGAAAAGGACATCTTTTTTGGGTGTTAGTTCTAGAAGGTCTTGTAGGTCTTCATAGAACCGTTCAACTTCAGCTTCTTCAGCATTACTGATCAGGGCATAGACTTGGATTACTGTAATATTGAATGGTTTGCCTTGGAAATGAACAGAGATAATTCTGTCGTTTTTGAGATTGCATCCAAATACTGCATTTTGGACTCTTTTGTCAACTATGATGGCTTCTCCATTTCTTCAAAGGGATTCTTGCCCGCAGTAGTAGATATAATGGTCATCTGAGTTAAATTCCCCCATTCCAGTTCATTTTAGTTCACTGATTCCTAAAATGTTGACGTTCACTCTCACCATCTCTTGTTTGACCACTTCCAATTTGCTTTGATTCATGGACCTAACATTCCAGGTTCCTATGCTATATTTCTCTTTCCAGCATTGGGCTTTACTTCCACCACCAGTCCCATCCACAGCTGGCTGTTGTTTTTGCTTTGGCTCCGTCTCTTCATCCTTCCTTGTGTTATTTCTCCACTCTTCTCCAGTAGCATATTGGGCACCTACTAATCTGGGGAGTTCATCTTTCAGTGTCCTATCTTTTTGCCTTTTCATGCTGTTCTTGGGGTTCTCAAAGCAAGAATAGTGAAGTGGTTTGCCATTGCTTTCTCCAGTGGACCACATTTTGTCAGATCTCTCCACCATGACCCGCCCACCTTGGGTAGCCCTATATGGCATGGCTCATAGTTTCATTGAGTTAGACAAGGCTGTGGTCTGTGTGATCAGATTGGTTAGTTTTCTGTGATTGTGGTTTTCAGTCTATCTGCCTCTGATGGAGAAGGATAAGAGGCTTATGGAAGCTTCCTGATGGGATAGACTGAGGGGGAAACCAGGTCTTGTCCATGGGTGGAGCCATGCTCAGTAAATCTTTAATCAAGTTTTCTGTTGATGGGTGGAGTTGTGTTCCTTCCCTGTTATTTACCAATGGAACATTTCACACAAAGATGGGCACAATAAAGGACAGAAATGTATGGACCTACAGAAGCAAAAGATATTAAGAAGAGGTGGCAAGAGTACACAGAAGAACTATACAAAAAAGATCTTCATGACCCAGATAATCACGATGGTGTGCTCACTCACCTAGAGCCAGACCTCCTGGAGTGTGAAATCAAGTGGGCCTCAGGAAGCATCACTATGAACAAAGCTGGTGGAGGTGATGGAATTCCAGTGGAGCTATGTCAAATCCTAAAAGATGATGCTTTTAAAGTGCTGCACTCAATACGCCAGCAAATTTGGAAAATTCAGCAGTGGCCACAGGACAGGAAAAAGTCAGTCTTCATTCCAATCCCAAAGAAAGGCAATGCCAAAGAATGCTCAAACTACCACACAACTGCACTCATCTCACATGCTAGTAAAGTAATGCTCAAAATTTTTCAAGCCAGGCTACAATGGTATGTGAACCATGAACTTTCAGATGTTCAAGCTGGTTTTCGAAAAGGCAGAGGAACCAGAGATCAAATTGCTAAAATTCACTGGATCATAGAAAAAGCAAGAGAGTTCCAGAAAAATATCTATTTCTACTTTATTGACTATGCCAAAGCCTTTGACTGTGTGGATCACAATCAACTGTGGAAAATTCTGAAAGAGATGGGAATACCAGACCACCTGACCTGCCTCTTGAGAAACCTATATGCAGGTCAGGAAGTAACAGTTAGCACTGGACATGGAACAACAGACTGATTCCAAATAGGAAAAGGAGTACCTCAAGGCTGTATCTTGTCACCTTGCTTATTTAACTTCTGTGCAGAGTACATCATGCGAAATGCCACGCTGGATGAAGCACAAGGTGGAATCAAGATTGCCGGGAGAAATATCAATAACAGATATGCAGATGACACCACCCTTATGGCAGAAAGTGAAGAAGAACTAAAAAGCCTCTTGATGAAGGTGAAAGGGGTGAGTGAAAAAGTTGGCTTAAAGCTCAACATTCAGAAAACTAAAATAGTGGCATCTGGGCCCATCACTTCATGGGAAATAGATGGGGAAACAGTGGAAACAGTGACAGGCTTAATTTTGGGGGGGCTCCAAAATCAAAATCACTGAAGATGCTGACTGCAGTCTTGAAATTAAAAGATGCTTACTCCACGGAAGAAAGGTTATGACCAACCTAGACAGCATATTTTAATATACTTTTTAAAGCAGAGACATTACTTTGCCAACAAAGGTCTGTCTAGTCAAAGCTATGGTTTTTCCAGTTGTCATGTACAGATGTGAGAGTTGGACTATAAAGAAAGCTGAGCACTGGAGAATTGATGCTTTTGAACTGTGGTGTTGGAGAAGACTCTTGAGGGTCCCTTGGATTGCAAGGAGATCCAAGCAGTCCATCTAAAGGAAATCAGTCCTGAATATTCATTGGAAGGATTGATGCTGAAGCTGAAACTCCAAAACTCCACCTGATGCGAAGAACTGACTAATTTGAAAAGAACCTGATGCTGGGAAAGGTTGAAGGCGGGAGGAAAAGGGGATGACAGAGGATGAGATGGTTGGATGGCATCACCGACTCAATGGACGTGAGTTTGAATGAACTCCGGGAGTTGGTGATGGACAGGGAGGCCTGGCATGCTGCAGTCCATGGGGTTGCAAGAGTCGGACATGACTGAGCGACTGAACTGAACTAAACTGAACCTGCTTGCATATTGTGAGGATTAAATGAGGCAAGATGTGAAAGAAAATACCCAGTGTGGTGCCTGCCATCCTGTTTGGATTAGTTTTCTTTCCTTCTCTCCAGGCTTTTGCAAGTGGGGTTGATGGCGGAATGGTGTTGTCCTTCAGAAAATCAGGGAAGCAGAACACCAGCTTGTTTTGTTGGTAAAGATGAATTTGACTTTGGGCGTGTTGACTTTGAGATGCTGTTGAGACAGTCAGTTGAAAATGTCCATCTGGTAACTGAAATGAGGGATAACAGAAATTACTGAACCATCTTCATGGCTTGTGTCCATCGTTGTAGGTGTAGATAGGAGATGAGAGCTGTGAAGGAGAGCACAGGGAGGAAAAAATGAAAAACAGCATTCAGAGTTCAAAACTGTGGAGAGAGCAGCTTCAAAGTTGATACAGGGTGATGAATGGATGAAGCTGGGTGAAGGTCAGAATCACCAGAATTAGGTCAAGAAACTAAAACCTACACTTGTTTTGTCACAAGGAAAAAAAAAATCCTTGAGATCCTTCAACATAATCTACCTGCCAGAGTCAATGTAAATTCTGCCCTCTCTGAACATCCCTGGCACATTCCCCTCTCTGCGCTGTTACTCACTATCCAGGAAGCTCTACCAAGATGGTAACAGTCCTTCCAGGCCCAGTACAAGTCTTACTTTTGTGAATACTTTCTCCCATCTCCAGCCCACCAAAATCTACCTCTCCTGCCTCTAAACTCCTAAAGCATTTATTGACTACTGCTTTTTTTAATCATTTATTGTTTATGTCCAGGATGGGAAGTGGATTTCATCCCACATTCCAGTACTGGTCAATTCCCAGTGGCTGCTCAGAGAAGAAATCTAAGACATTTTCCAGATCCAATGGGAAGAAGCCATGGTTGATATGCATGTCTGTCAAGAACTCTGGAGTGGAAATGCGGCCCATGTGCTGGATATTTGCTGGCCACAATAAATGACTCTCTTAGTTTGAGTTCCCCCAAAGAAGGTGGTTAGACAAAGGTTTGGGTGCAGGGAATTTGTTTGGGAAATGAATCCTAAAACCACAGATGACACAATGCAGAAGATGAGACAAAGAGGGAGAGAAGGAAAATGTGGGTTACCACTGGAGTATTCTACTTCTGAGGACTCTCCAGAAAACTGTTGTCTGCCTTAGCACCCTCCCCTGGAGTATGGGAGCCTGGGCATTGATCTACCCACTCTCACCCACTGTTGACTGACGGTTGCCCCCAGGGGTGCCAGAGCAAAACCTCAGGCAGAAAACAAGTGCAATTCAAACACCTGAGTGAGAAGTTGACAGAATGTGATAAAGGGTCTCTCCCAGGTGAAGCCAAGCGAAGATAGGCTGAGCATCCACAGGTCTGCTCCAATGGCCTGGTCACCCTGCTTTCCTAGTGCTTTTCTTCTAATTCTGTTAGCTGCTTGAAGGCAGAGTCCCAGGAAAAACTTATGCACAATGCCTAAGACCTAAAAAATATTCAGTCAGTATAAAGTCAATTATTGTTGATTAGCCTGTGAAGAGAGAAAAGGGAGGACAATTAGATTCATCATTTGCAGTTTCTTGTTTAAAGCCCAAGATTATGCAGATTGAATCACCTCCTGTGAAATCCAGCTATTTGGCCAAAGCAGCATGCTAATCTAGATCATTTTCATCACACAGACACCACTCAGAAGTCCAGAAAACCAGACAGCACGCTCCCATGAAAACACTGGGCTCAAAGAAAATATGGGGGATGATTTAATGAAGGCACTTAGAGACTGCACTGTCCTGCAGATGGGGCAGGATGAATGGTCCTGGGAGGCCTCTGAAAGGGCATCCTTGAGATGGAGACCTGGGTCATCTGATCACAAAATATGTATACCTTTTATATTTTAAAACTATCCTTTGAAGTCAAAAGCACCTCCTCTTTCAACTTGCTTGGATAAGTGCCAACTAAACAAAATAAAACTGCTTTAAAAGATGTGCACCCCTCTAGTAACCTGTACCAGAATTTCATTTCTATGAACTGAATTATGTCGCTACAAAATTTATATGCTGAAGCCCTAAACGCCAATGTGACTATGTTTGGAGATAAACGAAGTGTGTGTGTGTGTGTGCATGCATGATCAGTTGCTAAGTCGTATCCAACTCTTTGCAACCCAAGAACTATAACCCACCAGTCTCCTCTATCCATGGGATTTTCAGCAAGAATACTGGAGTGGGTTACTATGTCCCTCTCCAGGGGTCTTCCCAACCCAGGGATCAAGCCTGTGTCTCCTGCATTGGCAGGCAGATTCTTTACCACTGAGCCACTTGGGAAGCCCTCTATAAGGAAGTAACTAAGGCTAAATGAGGCCATAAGAGAGGGGCCCTGATCTGATAGATTAGTGTCCTTAAAAGAACAGACAACTGCTGGTGCTCTCTGTCTCTCTCTGCCTCTCTTTTTCTTTGTGTCTCTGCCTCTTTCTTTCTCCCTCTCTATCTCTGTCTCTCTTCCCCTTCTGCTTCCTTCATCCCCAACAGTAGGGACACAGCAAGAAGCCAGCTACCTACAAGCCAGAAAGATATCCTTTACCAGAAACTGAATTGGCTGGCACATTGATACTGGATTTTCTACCTTTCAAAACTCTAAGAGAAAAACAGTTTCTGATGTTTAAGTGACCCAGATTGTGGCATTTTGTTGTGGTAGCCCAACTGACTAATATAACCACTCTAGTCCCTTTCCTAATGGTTCATACTGAAGTCCCAAAAAAGTGCTACCAAAAAGAGTCTCATCTGAAACTCTCACTACAATTTCCATCACAGCCTTGCAAGGGAAACTGGCCAGGAATTTTTATGTGCATCCCAGAATCAGAGAAGTGAGGTTCCCTAGGATTTAGCCCAATGCTCAGTCACAGTAGAAGCTCAATAAATATTTGGTGGACGTAACCTTGAAGCATTCTATGTGTAAGATCAAGTAGCTGACTCTTCTCCCAGGGCTCATTATTCTCTTCAACACTGCATTTTCTCCAATGTCACACAGTTGAAAGAACTAAGAAATGGCTTCTCAAAGCTACCTGAAGTTGTAATTTGAGTTCAAAACCCTAGCTGAGTGAGCTTGGGCCAGTTAAATTATAAGTTTGGGTCCCCAAAGAAAGCTTCAGATCTAAGTAGTTTATTTGGGAGGTGCAGGAAACACCTATATGGTGGTGGGAGGCCAACAGGGAAAGGAAGACAGTTGTTCAGTTTGTGTTATCAAGCAGGTTGCCACTGTGGGCCACTGGAGTTAATCCCCTTGCAGAACTCCAGGGATCAGGGTAGAACACATGCCTCAGAATTAAATCCCCACCCTGCTACCAAGGGAGCCGCAGAGAATTTGTACACCAGCTCCTGCCAGTTACTAGCTGACGGCTGCTCCTCGTGGATATTTATCCCCCAACTCATCTGGCATGCCAGAACACAGCAGACTCCAGAGGAGAGTAGAAGCTCTCAGGTCAAATTTTGGCGTTTGGAGGTTGAGTTGGTAGATGCTGAGATGGTGAGGACCAAGGAGACATGGGTGGGGCACAGACAGTGTCTGCCATCTGGAAAAGAAAGACAAATACCCGAATACCCAGTCCATTCGATGAGTTGATATTTGTGGTGCACTTGGAACACTGGGTGGTATACAAATGCTCTGACTGTAGCAGATTGTATTTTCCATACACAGACACAGAAATTTTCTGGTCCCATATGCTTTTCAAGAAGCTTGCTATTCCCTCTTAAGGGCTGGAGTCTACTTCCCCTTCCCTTGGACTTTACGACTGCCTTGATGAAGGCAATGCTGCAGAAATGAAGGGGGTGTTTTATGACTGCCTTGATGAGCACAGTGCTGCAGAAGTGAAGCTTCTGGCTTCCAAGGCTATGTCATATGGGTCTGCCTGTTACTCTATCTCTGTCTGTCTCTTTTTGTATATGAATATGTACACACACACACACCTTGGGAGCCTCACCCTGAAGCTACCACTCTGGAGAGATCACATTAAGAGACGACATAGGAACAGAGAGAAATAGCCAAGGAGCCTCAGCTATTGGAGTTGTTCCAGATCAGGTGCCTTTTGGGTGAGCAAAGAAGGCTTTGAGATTATCTCAGCCACAGTTGTCTTACAGCCACAGTCACAGGAGAGACATTGAGCCAGATATGCCCAATTAAGCTGGACCTGAATTTCTAATCCACAGAAACCATGAGAGGAAATAAACAGTCATTGTTGTTTTAAGACACTAAATTTTGAGATAAATTTTATGTAGCCATAGTAACTAGAACAGTGATTGATAAACAATCTCACCTCTTCTACTCACAATTCCTCCTAAGATATGAAAGGAAACCTTCATATTATGGATATCAGATTCTAGCAGATGGTTTTTAGCACAAGTTCATGTTTTTCCAGAAGTCAGATTTTCACAATGTTGATATGGTAAAGTTTTATGTTAAAGTTGATGTGTGCAAAGGTTAGGTTTAGTCCTGGGCTGGACATTGTGGTGACTCCTCAGTACCCACTTTCCTTGTATCCCATCCAGGAGCAGCTTGGTTGTTTGATCATTCACCTCTGACTTGAGAAGTAAGCTATAATGATCTAAACCT
Source organism: Bos indicus x Bos taurus (assembly GCF_003369695.1). NCBI lineage: Eukaryota > Metazoa > Chordata > Mammalia > Artiodactyla > Bovidae > Bos > Bos indicus x Bos taurus. The sequence continues at coordinate 18,734,522 of NC_040103.1, read as the reverse complement.
TCAGGAAATCCCAGACCTCTTGCCAGTGATTGGACCACATATGTCAAGCATAAGACAGTCAACACTTGGCTTTCCCCTACAATCGGTTAGGGATGGTATCATCAACAGTATGTGTAGTACTTTTGCTGGGGATTCTCCAACGTAGAAACATTCTTCTTCTGGAGAGTAGTGGGTTTATATTGCAAACCTTTGCAATCATTTTGCTAGCGTGAAGGAAACCATCCTGAGGATGGAATCAGTACACAGAAGAGGCAAGATTGAAAGAATCACATAGTCTAGAGCCTTGGTCAAACCATATGGAAAGCCCAGACTACAGCTGCATTTTCAGGTATGGGAGCCAAGAAGTCGCCTTTATTGTTTAAACCACTTTGGTATGGATTTTCTCTTGCTGGTGCTTTAGTCACGAAAGAGTGTCTGACTCTTGTGACCCTATGGACTATATCTTGCCAGGTTCCTCTGTCCATGGGATTTCCCAAGCAGAAATACTGGAGTGGGTTACCATTTCTTTCTGCAGGGGATCTTCCTGACCCAAGTATCAAACCTGAGTTTCCTGCATTGCAGGTGGTCTCCTGCATTTCAGGCAGATTCTTTACCACTGAGCCACCAAGGAAGCCACGGATTTTTCTCTTACTTATAACCAAAAGTGTCCTAATTAATTTAGGTCTCAACATCTCAGACTTTAGTGACTAATGTCACTAGAACTCTTCTCAAGAGGTGGAAGAAAGAAGCAATATTTAATCTATACAACATTTCCTAACATTTTCTTTGGATATATTTCTATAAAACCTTGAGTTTTGCCAAGAAAATAGCCAGCATTTTCCTGGCTTCATCTTGAGTGTAAAAGTGTGTACACATTCTGATAGTACTAGGGAAGGCTCTGCCCCCAGCCTCTCTCCTAGTTTCTGGTGGCCTCAGAAATTCCTTGACTTGCAGATAGCCATTTTCTCCCTGTATTTTCATATCATTTTCTCTCTCTGGGTGTTTGTCTTTGTTTCCAGATTTCCCACTTTAAAAGGACACTGGCCATACTGAATTAAGGCCCATTCTGATGACCTCATTATAAACTTGATTGACTCTGTATGGACCTGATTTCTAAATGAGGTCACATTCTGAAGCACTGGGCATTAGAACATCAACATATCTTTATTAGGGGACCCAGGCCATTCCATAACAGTGTGGGTAGAGGGAGTTGCTTGAGAGGGTATATGTGAAAATGACAAGACAGCAAACATAGGAAAGTTAACAAAAACACTCTATCAAACACAGTTTTGGAGTCATTCCTATGTAAGAAGGCCTTACTTTAATTTGTAGGAAAATGGAAAGCACAGGGTTCTTGACAGAAGACATGTTTCTTGGCTGAGACACGGTGATGAGTTGAAAGAATCAGAGCCAGGTTCCTGAAACACAGAGTCTGTGTTGCCTTTATTTTTTTTCTGGCCTAGATGTTTCCATTACAACAATCTCTGTTTTGTTAGGTCATTTTTTTGAGGGAATACACACAAAGCTTTGACTTATATTATTCTCACTGCATCCAACTGAATGAAATTTATGAAGCTTTTTGCACAGTGTGTTCATTGTTTGGATTGGGATAATTGAAGTGTCAGGAATATTTGCTTATTGAAAACAACTCCAGAAGGCCCTGATATGCAACCAGGCCAGGGCCACAAGGCATGCCATACTGGGGACAGCTATGTCCTGATGCCTTTCATGGCAGGAGCATCTTCCCAGGTAAATTAATTTCACACCTTGGGAGGACCACTGGATTAGGATTCAGAGGGCTTTGTTTCTGATAGGAGCATCACAGTTCACTCACCCTGTGACTGTAACTTTGAATAAATCATCTAATTTCTCTGGGCTTCAGAGTTAAATAGACTTGAAGAACATGGTCTTATCTACTTCACAGGGATACTGTGTGGCTCAAAAGGGATAACCTATGTGAAAACATTTTATGAAGCAGAAAATGTACAAATGTGTATTATTAATGATAAAAGTAATTATTTCTACTTCTGCTCAGCAGATAATATTTAATTAAGCAACTATAATGGGCAAAAATGTTCTAATGATTCTCCATTTTCTCCCCAAGAGCTGTCTTCTACCCTTTTCTGTTCTGCTCTGTGTTCTGGGAGATTGAATGCTACAGGTTGCATTAACTAGACCTTCCTTATCTTGTGGCTTTGGTTTGAGTTTGACCGATGAGGAGTCAGAAATGAGAAGGTAGGAGGGGAGAAAGATTGGGGGTATTTATGCCTCTTGCTCTCTCCTTGGCCATTAAATGTTCAGTAGTAGCTCTGTTCCCCTACAGCCACAGCTCTGACTGGACATCTCTTCCACTCCTTTAGCCCTCACTGGACTCCAGGTAACACCTCTCCTCCTCTCTAGGTTGAGGAGGATAACAGTTACCACTGTGACTGATCCTAATGCCTTGTCTCTATAAACAGTCTCTTCTTCACTACTTTTCGGCCCTTTGAATGTGCCATCTTATTCCTGAGGGCCCCTGACTGTAGCCATCCTGACCAGAATGTGGACACTATCTCCTTTTTATGAGTGAATGACTGTTTCTGTTCTCTCAGATAGACTACGTTGTCTCTTGTCTTCAGCCATTGGGCAGGTCTGCAGAATGATTCTTCTCTTATAGAAATGAGCATCTTTGTATCTTGAAGGATTATTGAGATTTGGAGGTCTTTGCTATTTCCCATCAGCAAATGGGAAATGGATGCTTTCTTTAGATTTAGGAGGCTAGGTTCCTGCCTGTGCTTTCTCTGGTACTCCTTGTCACTCCCTGAGTTTAGGTGCTCCCCGAGTTCGGTCAGTCCTTCTCTCATGTTCATCCACTCTGTTCTCAGGGAGCATACAGGGAGCTTATCCAAGACCTTTACCTCTAGCCTCTCCTCCTGGTCCTGTGTCTTTAGTGGTGCTCACTGAATCGCCACGTGGATCACAGCCTCTTTTCTCTTTTTCACTCCTTGCCCACAGCTTTCTTGTTTTTCTTCATACTGCCTAGGCTTGGAACCTTGGCTCATCCTTAGCATCTCTGTTTGCTCCTTATGTACAAGCAGCTACCATGAACTAGTGCTTCTTTCTTTTGAATACTTCTTTCATTCCTCTTTGTACTCTCATTGTCTCAGTTCAGACCTCTCTGTACTTCCTGAATTTCTGTCCCAAGATTTCCAATTGGCCTTCCTTTCTACAGTCTCTTCCAATTTAGTACCGTCCATAGACTCACTGTGCTAGTTTTCCTGAAACTTGGCTTTGGTTGTGCCCCTTCTCTGTATGGGCTTCACTAACTCTCTGCTGCCTACCAGACAGAATCTGGATTCCTGATCATGGCACTCAGAGCAATACACAATCTGCTTCTTGACCTATTGATTCCCTGACAAACCCTCTTCTCTCCTCACTCCCTTCTGACCATACCAGGGGTTTTGCAGCCTCCAATCCAGTGCTCACCTTGGACCCAGCTTTAGGAGCTAGCTCTCCTGCCTAATTGTGTGAACACCACCTATTTGTCACAATGAACCCTGATGCTACTTGCTCTATGACACCTTGACCACTGTGAACCACAGTGGTATTTCTCTCCTGCCAAACCCTCTATGAAGTCCCAGAACATATTTGTTGACCTGAATTTCAACTCCTGTGGGCACTGTTTGCACTTATCATTTAAGAATGATATATCATGTTTGGGTTACATGTGTCTTGCACAGTAGGGTTAAGATTCACTATTTATTGAATGAACAAATAAGTACCTGGAGGAAGTTAGCTTTTTCAAACTGCTGATCATTAAGGGGTTGGACACTCACATGTATTTTGACTATTAGTGGGTCTGTGGTGCTAACGTCACATGCTTACTCAGAGAGGCTCTGGGTCTAAAAAGGAACAGTGATGTTGATGACGAGGATGATGATGAAGGTGATAAAATAAAAATGACTACCATTTCCATTCACTGAGTACTTGTTCTGTGCTAGTGCCTCACATACATGATCTCTTTTAATGCTTATAATCAACATGAGGGACTATTTTTTTAATATATGCACACAGTTTTGTATATATTGCAGCGTCAAGCCATGTAGGGCATTCACTCTTACTTTATACATTCAGGTATGTTTGAAATACTTCTTAAAGTGGCAAACATATATGAATGTATAAAACAAGAGTAAATGGTGATACTGAGGACAGTGCCTTGCACGTCAGCAGCACTCATTAATAGTTTTTTAATTGATTCTAACCCATTCCAAGTATGAATTTTAAGTGTGTCTTGTGGAAGGACCTGGCCAGGATTGCACCATTGGTTTTCACAGGAATTACTTTTCCATTCCACACATATCATAAAACCTTTAGTTTATCTAATTACTTGTCTCTAGAGTTCTCCCCTTGATGAGGCTTTGAACTGTGTTGACTTAGCTAAAATGATAGTATTTCCCAGAATCCTCTTCCCTGTATGGAACCAGGTCAGGGCTGGCCACAGAGGAATTTTCTTGAGATGGGGAAGTCAGAAGTGAAGTAGCCACAACTCTGCAGATTGGTGTAGGGTGCCAGGGAAGCCACCTTAGCTCATGTTGATCTAATGGCTCATCCTACTGGCATGGAGCAGCACCTGGGCCTGCAGTTCCTTCGGCTCCCACACAGTCTCCTCCTTCAGATTCTCTGAGCTGCAAGCTTGCTGTGTTTGCAGTTCCATGGAGAAGGTGCCAGCTTTTGCAGGTCCCCTGTGTTGTCTAATTTGGAGGTAATAAGAGACAACCATGGTTTCTGGCCCTTTGCTCATTGGTTCTAGTGTTTCCCACGCTTCCAGTTTATGTTGCTTGCCCCACTTTAGGTGCTGCATTCCTTCCTGATTATCAAAGCTGCTGACTCACAGCGACTTCAGCTCCCCACCGGATGCAGAGACAACAGCCTGCCTGCCGCTGAGTCCACCAGCTCCCACAGCTGTGCAAATTGTAATCTTTATAACAAATCTTTATTTCTGCATCACTCACAGCAGCTCTGCTCCTCTGATCAAATCCAAGGTCCTACAGCCGTTTCCCCCAGGCTCTCTGATCACATGGCTGCCCCAAAGAAATTTGTTCCTGGTGATTGGGCAAAGTCACCATCAAAGCAGGATTGGTGAGCCTCTCACACCCTTTCTCTTTCCCTTGCCACACAGTCTGGTGTTGTTTCTGGAGGCAGGAGCTAAATCAGATCTGACTTGTAGTGAAACTCAATGTAAGATACCTTGGAGTTATTCAAGGCTGTATCTGCCCATGCAAAGTTGAGCTGAACTCAGCTTTGCTGTCACTGCTTTTGGAGGCTGTGGGGCACCTCCACCCCTTTGTGGTTGCTCTCAGATGTCACTGGTGCATATGATCTTGTGCAGAGAGCTGGGCTTGGGACTCGTCACAGTCAGACCAGAAGGGGTTGCCTATAGTGAGTGCTGTGTTCCCAGAGGCTCTGAAGACTGATGTCTTCATCCAGGTGTTTTAAAGTCCAAAATTTCACCATTAGGGAGTCATTTCTTTGGATTAGTTTTCCTGATGTCATTAAAATGACATACATTTTTGATAAAAGGGTCATCTGCTGAGTATAGTGGAAATAACATGGTTTCTGGAATCATATCCTATCAAATCCTATCATCTCTGCCATTTAAAACAGCTGTGAGACTGCAATAAGATAGTTATTTGACTTCTTCACAGTGCAGTTTTCTTGCCTATTAAAATAGGAGTAATAATAATACCCAGTTCAGGCTATACCTTAGTCTGTTCAGGCCGCTATAACAAAAGTATCTTAGACTGAGTGAGTGGCTTATAAACAACATAAATTTATATGCACAGTCCTGTAGGCTGGTTGAGAATCTGCTTCCTAGTTCATAGACAACCATCTTCTTGCTGTGCTCTCAACATGGTGGAGGGTCTCTTGTATAAGGGAACTAATCCCATTCATAACTCCACTTTCATGACCCAGTCACCTCCCAGAGGCCCCATCACCTAATACCATCACATTGGAGATTATGAATTTTGGGGGAATACAAATATTCCATTGCAGTATACAAGCCAACATATATGAAAGTACCTAGCACAATGCCTGGCACATAGGTGATGCTGAGTAAACGTTAGCATTTACTCCTGATTTCCTTTTCTCGAGGTAAGTTATACGTTGGAATTCTTAAGTTCTGCGTACTGTGTCTTCATCACCATTATTGCAGTACCTTCACAGTCAGGATCTAGTGGGTGAGTGTTAAGAGTCTACTAGGAGTGTGTGTGTGTGTGTTTTAGAAGAGAGAAAGGTCACCAGAAGACCAGAAGATAAGTAAGTTTGGAAAAACTGGTTCATTTCCATCTATTGATACCTCTCTCCACTTCCATTGCCACTGTTCCAATTCAAGTTGTCCTCTATTTCCTAGGTTATTTCAATAGTTTTACCTGGTTCTTTTGACTCTATTCTTATTTCTTTTTAGTTTATACTCTTCTTAGAAACCAGTTATCAAAGTGCAAATCAAAATTTATTTTAAATCCTTAAAACTCATTGATTCTTTAAATTATACTTGTCATCTGATCTAAATCCTAATCTTAGCCTGGAAAGCACTCCACATCCTGGCCCCAGTCTAGCCCTCCCCCATCAACTTAATTTCCATCTTCTCCCCCCAGCTTATTACACTTTAGCCTCGCTAGAAGTCTCCCAGAATCTTGGATCCCTGAATTCAAGGCCTTTGTCCATCTTTCCTTCATCCCTCTTCCCCTCCCCTCCTCTTCTCTGTCCTCCCTGTCCCTCTCCCCTTCCCTCCCCTCACCCCCATTCTTCTGACTTCTACTCAACTTTCACATCTTTGTTCGTATGTAATTTCCTCTAGGAAGCTTTTCCAATGGAACAAAATCAGGCCCACTTCTTATCTTTCTCATAGAAGAGCTCTTCTATGGTTTTCTTCTTATAGTCTGTCACGTTTCAAAATTATAGAATTCTGTGTATAGTTTCTTTCTGAGTGTTGTCTCCTCTCACAGAGTGGGAGCACAATAGTCTCGTTCCCTGCTGCATTACCAGCAGCTAGCACGCTGCCCCTAATGCAGAGGTCTCAGTGCTGGTTCATGATGAATGAATATAAAGTAGTATACTGGGATAAATCTGTCTGCATGTGATTCGCATGTTCTCTTCCACAAGGTCATGGTCTTGAGCTTGTGATCTCAGAGTCTTACAAAAGCCACCAAGATAATACAGATCCTGTTTGGCTCTTTTTAATTTTGTTTCTTTTTTCTTTTTTAAACTGAGATATAACTTACACAGAGTAAACTGCACAAATACTACATGTGCAGATGGTGAGATTTTCATAAGTATACACTCATGGAACCACCACCCAGATGAAGATCCAGAATATCCCAGCATCCAGTAGGCTCCTTTGTACCCTTCTGAATCTATAACCCCCCTTCTTCCCCTTCCCCAACTTGGCCAGGTTAATCACTCTTCTAATTTATATCATCAAAGATTAGTTTTGTCTGCTTCAAAATTTTATGTCAGGGAAATCATACAGTTGGTATGTTTTTGTCTGGCTTCTTTTTCTCAACATGTTTTGGTATTCAATCATGTTACTGTGTGTAGCCGTATATATATATATATACATATATATATATGTGTATATAGATATATAGATATATATGTGTGTGTATATATATATATATATATATATTTTTTTTTTTATCTGTAATGACTTCCTTGGTGGTCTAGTGGCTAAGATTGTGGTCCATTGCAGGGGGCACGGGTTTGATCCCTGGTCTGTGAATTAGATCCCACATGCCACAACTAAGACCTGGTACAATCAAATAAAGAATAAATAAAATATATATTTTAAATTATATGTTTAATTGTTGAGTAGTATTTCATTGAATACATATATGTGTGTGTATATATGTATATACACATATATATGTGTGTGTATATATGTATATACACATATATATATGTGTGTATATATATGTTACAATTGATCCATTCTACCATTGTCTGATATTCAGTTGTTTTCAACTTTAGACTATTATGAATAAAGCTGCTATGAATATTCATGCACATGTCTTTTGGTGGACATGTCTTTGGGTACAGAACAAGGAGTGGAATTGTTGGGTTTCTGTCTTTAAACCAGGCTCCTTTGGTCTGTGATACATTCTTTTTTTCAATATTTTATTTTATTGAACTTTTATTTTTTACTGGAGTATAGCCTATTAACAACATTGTGAAATTTTCCGGTGAACAGTGAAGGGACTCAGCCATACATACACGTAGATCCATTGTCCCCTCAAACCCCTCTCTCCTCCAGGCTGCCACATAACATTGAGCAGAGTTCCATGTGCTACATAGTAGGTCCTTGTTGGTTATCCATTTTAAATGTATCAGTATGTACATGTCCATCCCCAAATCCCTAACTATCCTTTCCCCTGGCAACCATAAGTTTGTTCTCTAAGCCTGTGAGTCTCTGTTTTATAAGTAAGTTCAACTATATCATTTCTTTTTAGATTCCACATATAAGCGATGTCATATGATATTTCTTCTTCTCTGACTTACTTCATTCAGTTCAGCACTCTCTAGATCCATCCATATTGTTGCAAGTGGCATTATTTCATTCTTTTTAATGATTGAGTAATATTCCATTGTATATATGTACCACATCTTCTTTATTCCTCTGCTGATGGACATTTAGGTTGCTTCCATGTCTTGGGTATTGTAAACTGTGCTGCAGTGAACATTGGGATCCATGTATCCTTTCAGATTATGTTTTTCTCTGGATATATGCCCAAGAGTGGGATTGCAGGGTCATACAGTAGCTCTATTTTTAGTTTTTAAGGAAACTCTGTACTGTTCTACATAGTGGCTGTACCAGTTTACAGTGTAAATTTACAGGTCACAATTACAGCCTCTCCACACCTTGCCAGCATTTATTGTTTATGAATTTTTCAGTGATAGCCATTCTGGCTGGTGTGAGGTGATATCACATTATAGTTTTGGTTTGCATTTCTCTAGTAATTAGCAATGTTGAACATAATTTCATGTGCTTATTAGCCATCTGTTTGTCTCTTTGAAGAAATGTCTATTTAGGTCTCCTGCCCATTTTTTGAGTGGGTTGTTTGTTTTGATGCTGTTAAACATCATAAGCTGTTTGTAAATTTTGGAGACTAATCTCTTATTGGTCACATTATTTACAAATATTTTCTCCTAATCTGTGGATTGTCTTTTCATTTTGTTTATTGTTTCCTTTGCTGTGCAAAAGCTTTTGAGTTTAAGTTGGTCCCATTTGTTTGTTTTTGTTTTTATGCCCTTTATTCTGGGAGATGGATCAAGAAAGATATTGCTGTGACTTATGCCAGGGAGTGTTTTGCTTATGTTTTCCTCTAGGAGTTTTACAGTGTCTGGTCTCACATTTAGGTCTTTAATCCATTTTGAGCATATTTTTATGTGTGGAGTTAAAGAATGATCTAATGACGATATTAGACTGTCCAGTTTTTCCCAGCATCACTTGTTGAAGAGACCGTCTTTCCAACATTGTGTAATGTTTCCTCCTTTGTCATAGATTAATTGACCATAGGTGCATGGTCTTATTTTTGGGTTTTTAATCCTGTTCCATTGATCTAATTTCTATTTTTTTGCCAGTATCGTACTGTTTTGATGACTGTAGCTTTGTAGTATAGTATATACTTGTAGTATATACTATAAGATACAAGACTATAAGACTATACTTGTAGTATAGTCTTAAGTCAGGGAGACTGATTCCTCCAGGTTCATCTTTTGGTGGACATGTCTTTGGGGATAGAATGAAGAGTAGAACTTGTGGGTTTCTATCTTTAAACTGGCTCTTTTGGTCTGTGGTGTATTCTTCAAAAAATTCTGGCATATCTCAATCTGAATTCAAAACTGAGATAAGTTAGGGGTAATTATCCATGTAGCTCCAAGCTTCTTACTTGTATAAAATCCTTCCTATGGCTTTTTATTAATTGCATTCAGGGATTTGTGTCAATATCATTTAACAATTTGATACTGAGCCGGTGGGATAATAGTTCCAAGCAACTTAAAATTGTTCTCTAAAGGGAGTCTGTCTATTGAAGCTTAGTCAGGAACCATATTAAGTTAATTCAAAACTTGTCATCTAACCCAATAAGAAAATGTTATTCTGTTTGTTTAAATCATTGAGCTACAGAAGCATTCTAGGACACATTTTTTTCAATTATATTGATCCTAAGATGATTGCTTTGGCCATTCCTATAAAGCACTGTAGCTAACAGGTCATTTACCCTCTGATATATACTAAAGGCCAGTAGTAATATTTACTGTTTGCTATAATATCAGTGTGGAATATTTTCTGACATAACTAAGTAGTTATTTTTTTCCTTTTTGTAGGAACACATAGGGCTAATAAGCTGTGACCATTAAATAATATCCACCAAATTCTGTGTGCCTTTTTCCCCAAAGATAAATTATACTGTTGGAGAAGGAAATGGCAACCCACTCCAGTATTCTTGCCTGGAAAATCCCATGGACGGAGGAGCCTGGTGGGCTACAGTCCACGGGGTCGCAAAGAGTCGGACACAACTGAGTGACTTCATTCACTCACTCAAATTATACTGTAGGAGGAAGAACTTTATCCCCGAAGATTCTCTTGCCAAAACCTTCTTGCTTTCCCTTGAAGGACTCTTGTATGTTGTTTAATTTTCTATGGGAGAATTTGCAAAAATTTCCCTTAGTGCCCTGTATAAGGTAAGAAAAGCTCAGAGTTGGCCCCAGGGGAGGTAGTAAGTAGTTAGACCACCTTGCCCATTGGAAGCAGTGGACCAGTTACTCGCCTAGACCAGAGAGAGGGCTATGCCTACCTCTGTCTGCTTCTAAGAACTCAGGAGGCTTATCGGCTTAGGGGGGCTGGAACCACCAGTCGGGGAAGAATAGAACTTTCATCAGAGAGATGGAAGCATGTGGCAAATATGTGACTCACGCTTTGAGTGAAACTGCAGAGACAACCACATCCATTTGGACACCTGCCTCTTAGTGTCCTGAAAAATCCTTCTCGTTGCAATGAAAAACATTCCAGGAATGGGAGGCAAGCCTCCTATTATAACTAAATTCTAAAATAGCATTAAATGATTTTATTTAATTCCCACTATAAGCCTAACTAAGCAGCTATCATCATCACCCCCAATTTAAATATAGGGAAACTAAGGTTCTTTGAGTTTGAATATTTTGGCTAAGCTTTCAGAGTGGTGATACAGATTTGAACCCAGGCAGCTCAACTCCAGAGCCTGAAAGGGTTTGGGGAAGAAGTAGTTCCAACACAGGGTAACATCCTCCCATTCTCCCCCTACCTTTGTAAGTTTCATCTGAAAATGTCATGCAAGGTCACCTTTACTGCACAGAGGAGATGAAGAAACAAATAAATATGGGGGAGGAGGAAATGGAAAATAAAACTCCCACTGGGGTCTGGCTATTAATGTGTTTGCACTGTTCCTATACATGAATAGATCTGGTTGAGTCTGCTACTGAAAAGGAACCAAAAATGACCTTGAATTGAAACTCTTGCATAGGAAGGTGCTGTGATGAGCTCAGAGAGACCACAGCACACCTCTGCAAGGGCTCTGAGCACCATCGTCATGGTTGCTTCCAGCCAGTGGAGGGATTGGGCGGGGGCATGCTGGTTATGTAGTTTCAGTTCTGACGAACTACCTGACTACTAACACAAGGCCTGGGTTTTCCTCTCTACAGGATGGAGATGTCCTTTCCAAAGGGGGGGCTCTTCCATCAGTGGCCTCTTAATATATGCTGCCTTTGTGGAGGCAAAACCCTAGTTAATATAAACATGGTTGAGATGAGGGGGTCTCTTAAGCAAATATCAATATCAGTCAAGCCCTCCCCTCTTCTACCTCATCTCCTATCGTTGCTTTTGCTCTCAGTGATGTCCAACTCTTTGTGGGCCCCTGGACTGTAGCCTGCCAGGCTCCTCTGTCCATGGGATTTTCCAGGCAAGAATACTGGAGTGGGTTGCTATTCCCTTCTCCAGGGGATCTTCCTAACCTAGGGATCAAACCTGTGTCCCCTGCATCTCCTGCTTTAGCAGGCAGATTCTTTACCACTGAGTCACATTGCCTGTTGTTTCCTCTTTTTTTCCTCTTTCAGTCACCTTTTGCTGTTCCTGGAACATACCAGGCACACTCCTGCCTCAGAGACTTTGCACATACTCTTTATGCTGCCCAGAAGCTTCCCCTTTAGCTACTCCATGGTTTCCTTTCTTCTCTTAGGCCTTTCCTCAAACATCCTCTCTTCAGTGAGACCTTCCCTGGTTATCTGTTATATCCACAACTGCATTCTGAACTGCATCCACCCTGCAACACACAGTCCTGCTTCCTCCCCTCTTCCCATTTTTGATTGTCTCCTCTAACTGAAGGTTAGCTCCATGAAGGCAAGGATTTATGTCTGCTTGATGCCTGTCTATATTTCAGCACCCAGGCAAGGGGTTTGCTTCAGTCATGTCCCGACTCTTTGTGACCCTATGGACTGTACCCCAGCCAGGCTCCTCTGTCCATGAGATTCTCCAGGCAAGAATACTGGAGTGGGTTGCCATTTCCTCCTCCAGGGGATCTTCCCAACCTAGGAATTGAACCCAGGTCTCTTCTGTCTCCTTCATTGCCAGGCAGGTTTTTTTTTTTGTTTTTTTTTTTAACCACCAGTGCCACCTAGGAAGTTCCCAGTGTGTAACCAGTACTCAATAAAAAAAAACATGTGGATTGGATTAACATGTAAATTCACAGATACTGGCTCTACCATATATTACCAGGCAACCTTTAGCAAATCAGTGAATGAGGTTTATTCTACTTCTATAAAATTGGGATAGTAATTTCTACCCTCCAATTGTGAATTTTAAACAAGATTACAAAAGTACATTCCTAGGACAATATTTGCATGCACTCAATGACTTATTTTCTGAGTTTGGTGAAAGTTGGACACATAATAGTAGTAAACATTTTTAGATTATTTATAGAAAATAAACTACCAGGCATGGGTTTAAGCACTTTATCTATCTTAATTCATTTAATTTGTACATCCTGTAAAGTTTGTACTATTATTATAATCATGCTTATCTGACAGATAAAGAAACTGCAGGACTAACTTGCCCAAGGTCACAAGACTAGGAAAAAAGAAAAAAAAAAAGAAAATCACTGAACCTGGATTTGAACTCAGGCTGATCAGTTTCCAAAGTCCATCAGTTAGCTACTTCCCCACATTGCTTCCCCCAGGAAAGAAGACACAATTTATTTAATACAGGTATAGAAAAGCACGTTCAAGTAGTGAAAACTTCAGTTCACAAGTAGTTTATTTTTTTAACTAGTGGAATGTCTTCATAGATAAAAAATGATAATAATTCACTTTCTAAATCAATTGGAATATTTAGACAGTGGCTAAATTATATTGAATCCCAAACCATGAAATATCTTTGGACAAGAAATGCTACCACTGAGGAGCTATGTGGAAACTGCCTTTTATTTAGACACAGTCTATATGAACCAATACATTTCCATTTTAAAATAGACAGCAGTGTCATTTAGTTTCCAAAGTTGAGTGGAAACAAAAACGAGGGCCATATAGACACACCCTAAACCAAGCACCTGCTTTTGAGGCTGCGTCAAATATTATTGTCCTGTTTTTCTTGTGAATTGGCTTCAATCATTTGTGATTCCTGTGCATTTAGCATGTCTCATAACCAGCAGTCATTCATCGTCTATTTTAAGTTTGGTTGGTTTTGCTCATAAGAGAGAACTCAGTAAGACTATGTCTTCTCCATTCATGGTGCTGCTTCTACAAGTCACTGCATACACATTAAGGTGGCATACACACACAAACTTTCCAAATCGTCTTTAAAGGCTTTCAGTTCCCTTTTTTCTTTTTTTGGTTTCTATTGCCTTCCCAGTAATGGCTAAGACATTGTCAGTTTGCCTTTCTTCTTGAGATTTCTTTAGAAGGCCTTGTGGCCTGAGCATTCATTTGGGACCCAGTTTTAATTTCCCATTGGTTTTGGTTTGGCTATTTTACTTGCAAGAACAGATAGCCATTTAAGCCAACTCAAGATGAAGGGCTTTAGCATATTGTATTACATCACTTTATTTTAAGATGATGAAGGAATGTGGAAATCCAAGAACCAGAACTGTATTAAATGTTGGCCTCAAAGAGCCTGGAGCTCAAAGTTGACTCTAGATTCAAGAAGGCTCCCAGGCCTTCAGCAGCAGGAGTTCATGGATCTTTGATTTCTATGATTAAGTAACATGCTATATATCCACTTCATCTGGTCCTAGCACTAAATGATGGCTATTTTTCTTCATGCTCAGGGCCCTAAGAGAGAATCTGATTGGTCCCGTCCATCTTCAAGGGCAAACTAGAACTCCCTGACCAGTCTATGGTTTGTGTACTGGTGCCTGAGCTACAGCCAATCATTTGTGGACAGAGGAGGTAGGGCTCTGAGTATTAAGCATGGCTTCCTGGGCCTGCCCCTTTGGCAGGAAGTGTGGGCAGGGTGGATCCCCTCAGAAGAGGTTGTGAGTGAGTTGGCACAGTGCTGACCTTTCCAGAATATCATCTTGTAAGAGACTAAAGTGTTACCCAAATCACACAATCATTTACCAATGCAAGATGATATTATATTGACAAAGATGCAACTTGGAAAGATGTGCACAAAACCACATATATACATCTTTGCAATTGGCATGCTTAAAACCTGAAACAAATTTCATTATTTCTTTGCAGTATGTTTTATCTAAAAATGTTTGTTCTTTTGCCTGGTAAGTCAAGCTGTTAAAGCCCTGTGGCTTTCTTAGTCAGGCCCTCCAAGTTTTGGTGAACAGATTACACTCAGCACAATTCTAGCTGATGCCATTCATAGAAGTTTCAATGTGTTGACCAAAGTGAAGCTTCATTAACCTTTGCAGTTGCCTAGTCAGTTATTGAGGTTTTGTTTTAATTGAGCTGGTTAAAGCCACTGACTGATTACTACCATTGACTGAGTATACACGATGCCAAGGGCCACAGTTTTAAACACAGGCAGAACACATTCATGACTTCAGAGGTCCCTTGTGTCAAATTTGTGATGCCCATGCTGTTGCTGAGCTCTCCTTTGAGGACTGGCCTGCTGCCACCCATGGACCCTGAAGAACAAGGGGCATGCAATGGGAACATTCAAGATCCAGTTCTGGATGCATTCTGTAGTGGCTGGGAGATTTGTGGTGCTGGTGGTAGGATGGCTGGTATAAAGGTATATGGCATGACATACTTGGCCTGCACTACAATTCTAGAGAGCAAAACCGCCTAGGCAAAGATCAGATCCTTATGCTCAAGGTAACTGTTTTAGGATGGTTTGAGTCACTACGCACGGCAGGCATTGGTGACATGTATCTGTGTGAATGGCACTCTCTTTTCTTGAGTCCCCAACAGAAGCCAGCCTCTCCTGACACTAGAGGTCCATAGCAATCTAGCTGTGCTTCTCTGTGGCCCACATCATTTTCTACCCATATTGACAATCTCTGTCTGATTTTTTACTATCCTCTGATGGAAGCTTCTTTAAGACAAGATCAATGTCTAGTTCCTTTCTGGTGTTCCTGCCATTTAATAAATATCTGTTGAATGAATGAGAGTAAGAACCTAAACCTTTTCAGTCACCAGATTGACTGTGGCCATGTTGCTTCACTGTTCTCTTTGCTCAGTGACAATATTTGGCCTGAGAGGAATGTCTGAGATGGGATCATTGTCAAGTGAAGCTTATTTCAGTATCAAGTTTATTTAAAATTTTCAAATGTCTGTAATGTAGATATTGTGAAACACCATCAGTATATCCTGTAATATGTAGAAGGGTCCACAGACACAGTAGATTACCAGCAGGAGGACAAAATTTCTAGGGGGCAGATCAGGAAATTTCCTTGAGTGTATGGAGAGAAGGAGGAGGAGAAGGGGGAGGAGTGGTGGGTGTGCCAGGTCCTGTTATAAGCATTTTACATAATTAACTCATTTAAAACTCACAACACTTACCTTGTTGTCCAGTGGCTAAGATTTCATGCTCCCAATGCAGGGGGCCCTGGTCTGATACCTTTTCAGGAAACTAGATCCCACAGGATGGAACTAAAGGTCTCACATGTTGCAACAAAGGCCCAGCACAGCCAAAATAAGTAAATAAATAAAACTCACAACAGACGTATGGGGAGTTACCGTCATCCCACTTTACAGGTGAGTCTGGCACAAGACCGAGCAAGTTGTCCTGTGTTCTGTGAAGTCCAACTTGTACTCCAGGACTCCCCTTCTCCTTCACCTTCTCCTGTTTCTTTCCTATTCTGTTTATACCCCATAAATTCAAAACATTGTTGATAAATGTCAAATATTGTTAAATACTAGATGTTAAAATATGGCTGCGTGGCGCAGGAGCAGCAGCTGTGTGGTGCAGGATCTGCCCAGAGGAGCTACCCCACGTCCAAGGTCAGGAGCAGCAGCTGTGCTTTGCTGGAGCAGCCATGAAGAGAGGTAAGAGAAACCCAAGTGAGAGGGTAGGCGCGGAGAGAGGGCGTCAGAGGGAAGACAGAAACCATAATCACAGACAACTAACCAATCTGATCACATGGACCACAGCCTTGTCTAACTCAATAAAATTAAGCCATGCCATGTGGGGCCACCCTAGAAGGACAGGTCATGCTGGAGAGGTCTGACCGAATGTGGTCCACTGGAAAAGGGAATGGCAAACCACTTCACTATTCTTGCTTTGAAAACCCCATGAACAGTATGAAAAAGAAAAAAGATAGGACACTGAAAGATGAACTCCTCAGGTTGGTAGGTGCCCAATATGCTACTGGAGATCAGTGGAGAAATAACTCCAGAAAGAATGAAGGGATGGAGCCAAAGCAAAAACAGCACCCAGCTGTGGATGTGACTGGTGATAGAAGCAGGGTCCAATGCTATAAGGAGAAATATTGCATAGGAACCTGGAATGTCAGGTCCATGAATCAAGGCAAATTGGAAGTGGTCAAACAGGAGATGGCAAGAGTGAACGTTGACATTCTAGGAATCAGCAAACTAAAATGAACTAGAATGGGGGAATTTAACTCAGATGACCATTTCATCTACTACTGTGGGCAGGAATCCCTTAGAAGAAATGGAGTAGCCATCATAGTCAACAAGAGAGTCTGAAATGCAGTACTTAGATGCAATCTCAAAAACAACAGAATGACCTGTGTTCATTTCCAAGGCAAACTGTTCAATATCACAGTAATCCAAGTCTATGCCCTGACCAGGAATGCTGAAGAAGCTGAAGTTGAACGGTTCTATGAAGACCTACAAGACCTTTTAGAACTAACACCCAAAAAAGATGTCCTTTTCATTATAGGAGATTGTAATACAAAAGTAGGAAGTCAAGAAATACCTAGAGTAACAGGCAAATTTTGCCTTGGAGTACAGAATGAAGCAGGGCAAAGACTAATAGAGTTTTGTCAAGAGAACACACTGGTCATAGCAAACACCCTCTTCCAACAACATAAGACAAGACTCTGTACATGGACATCACCAGATGGTCAACACCAAAACCAGATTGATTATATTCTTTGCAGCCAAAGGTGAAGAAGCTCTATACAGTCAGCAAAAACAAGATCGGGAGCTGACTGTGGCTCGGATCATGAACTCCTTATTGCCAAATCCAGACTTAAATTGAAGAAAGTGGGGAAAACCACTAGGTGATTCAGGTATGACCTGAATCAAATCCCTTATGATTATACAGTGGAAGTGAGAAATAGGCTTAAGGGACTAGATTTGATAGAGTGCCTAATGAACTATGGATGGAGGTTCATAACATTGTATAGGAGACAGGGAGCAAGACCATCCCCAAGAAAAAAAAAATGCAAAAAAGCAAAACGGCTATCTGAGGAGGCCTTACAAATAGCTGTGAAAAGAAGAGAAACAAAAAACAAAGGAGAAAAAGAAAGATATACCATCTGAATGCAGAGTTCCAAAGAATAGCAAGGAGAGATAAAAAAGCCTTCCTCAGCAATCAATGCAAAGAAATAGAGGAAAACAGAATAGGAAAGACTAGAGATCTCTTCAAGAAAATTAGAGATAACAAGGGAACATTTCATGCAAAGATGGGCTCAATAAAGGACAGAAAAGGTATGGACCGAAGAGAAGCAGAAGATATTAAGAAGAGGTGGCAAGAATACACAGAAGAACTGTACAAAAAAGATCTTCATGACCCAGAGATAATCACAATGGTGTGATCTCTCACCTAGAGCCAGACATCCTGGAATGTGAAGTCAAGTGGGCCTTAGGAAGCATCACTACAAACAAAGCTCATGGAGGTAATGGAATTCCAGCTGAACTATTTCAAAGCCTAAAAGATGATGCTGTGAAAGTGCTGCACTCAATATGTCAGCAAATTTGGAAAACTCAACAGTGGCCACAGGACTGGAAAAGGTTAGTTTTTATTTCAGTCCCAAAGAATGCTCAAACTACCACACAATTGCACTTATCTCACATGCTAGTAATGCTCAAAATTCTCCAAGCCAGGCTTCAACAGTACGTGAACCATGAACTTCCAGATGTTCAAGCTGGGTTTAGAAAAGGCAGAGGAACCAGAGATCAAATTGCCAACATATGCTGGATCATCGAAAATGCAAGAGAGTTCCAAAAAAATATCTATTTCTGCTTTATTGACTATGCCAAAGCCTTTGACTGTGTGGATCACAATCAGCTGTGGAAAATTCTGAAAGAGATGGGAATACAAGACCACCTGACCTGCCTCTTGAGAAATCTGTATGCAGGTCAGGAAGCAACAGTTAGAACTGGACATGGAACAACAGACTGGTTCCAAATAGGGAAAGGAGTATGTCAAGGCTGTATATTGTCACCCTGCCTATTTAACTTACATGCAGAGTACATCATGAGAAACGCTGGGCTGGAAGAAGCACAAGCTGGAATCAAGATTGCTGGGAGAAATATCAATAACCTCAGATATGCAGATGACACCACCCTTATGGCAGAAAGTGAAGAACTAAAGAGCCTCTTGATGAAAGTGAAAGAGGAGAGTGAAAAAATTGACTTAATCCTCAACATTCAGAAAACAAAGATCATGGCATCCAGTCCCATCACTTCATGGGAAATAGATGGGGAAACAGTGGAAACAGTGTCAGACTTTATTTTTTTGGGCTCCAAAATACTGCAGATGGTGATTGCAGCCATGAAATTAAAAGACACTTACTCCTTAGGAGGAAAGTTATGACCAACCTAGACAGCGTATTAAAAAGCAGAGAACTTACTTTCCAACAAAGGTCCCTCTAGTCAAGGCTATGGTTTTTCCAGTAGTCATGTATGGATGTGAAAGTTGTAAAGAAAGCCGAGCGCCGAAGAATTGATGTTTTTGAACTGTGGTGTTGGAGAAGACTCTTGAGAGTCCCTTGAACTGCAAGAAGATCCAACCAGTCCATCCTAAAAGAGATCAGTCCTGGGTGTTCATTGGAAGGACTGATGTTGAGGCTGAAACTCCAATACTTTGACCACCTCATGCGAAGAGTTTACTCATTGGAAAAGACCCTGATGCTGGGTAGGATTGAGGGCAGGAGGAGAAAGGGACGACAGAGGATGAGATGGTTGGATGGCATCACCGACTCAATGGGCATGAGTTTGTGTAAACTCCAGGAGTTGGTAATGGACAGGGAGGCCTGGCATGCTGCGGTTCATGGGGTCGCAAAGAGTCGGACATGACTGAATGACTAAACTGAACTGAACTAAGAATAATTTATTCACTCATTAATTTATTAACAAAATTTCACGAACCATTATTATGTTACAGACACCTTTCCAGCAGTGACTATATTTGCCCTCTGAGAAGCCTTGAATGGTCGAAATGAAGTGATGATCAGTCCTGATTTCATCCTTGTGGGACCATGCTAGCTCTTTTCTGCTCTCATTAAAGTAAGCCTAGGTCTTTGATAGTCTTCAAAAGATTAATAGACTGTCAATAAGAAAGACAAATGCACTTTTTGCTAACCTTATCGCTTCTCAGAGTATAACGTTGTTGTAGTGTTTTTCAAAATAAAACAAAACTGTCCTTCACTGGTGAAGATGAGATGAAGTGAAGACAGGAGTTAGAGAGCCCTATCCTACTTCTGTCCATAGCTAGTGTGTGTGTGGCTTCTTCGGCTTGGGCAGGTTTACTTTTCTAGTCACACTAGATGAAGGCTTTCACTACCTTGAAGCTACTCTGACTTTCAAACATACTACTTCAAAACCTCCAGTGTTATTTGGATAAATAATTCCCACTTCCTGGAAGGGTCTTTTTATTCCTCATTTGTTTTTATTGTCGACAATTTTGGTTTGGTGATAGAGAAAGCTTTCTGGCAAAAGCTGTGTCTAAGACAAGGAAGCTAAGTCAAATGGCAGGAAGGTTCAACTTGGTCCTACCAGACCAAGACAAAAAGAAATTCACCCTTCGGGGAACTTAAGTGTCATGTGTACCCACTGCCCGAAAAACAGGAATTACATAGTTCTTCAGATATTATACTTAGGCAAAGAGGAGAACCGAAGCAGCCTCCAGAACTCAGGTTTGGCTACACAACTACTTCACAATAATGCAACACTATGCACATGCCTAGAAGCCAGGCATATACTGGCATTCAGTAAATATTTGTGGAATAGGATATGATTTGGAATAGGATAGGATTTGTGGAATAGGAATGAATAGGAAAAAATCTCGAAAGGTGTCAATTGCAAATGTTGAAAGTAATTATCAATTCTTTGTTGTTGTTCAGCTGCTAAGTTGTGTCTCTTTGTGACCCCAGGGACTGCAGCACACCAAGCTCCTTTGTCCTTCACTATCCCCCAGAGTTTGCTCAAATTCATGTCCATTGAGTCAGTGATGCTACCTAACCATCTCAGCCTTTGCCATTCACTTCTCCTTTTGCCATCAGTCTTTCCCAACATCAGGGTCTTTTCCAATGAGTCAGCTCTTTGCATCAGGTGGCCAAAGTATTGGAGCTTCAGCTTCAGCATTAGTCCTTCCAATGAATATTCAGGATTGATTTTCTTTAGGATTGACTGGCTTGATATCCTCATATAGCTGCAAATTCTTGTTTTTCTACTATAAATATGTGTTATTTGTATAATAATAGTTTAAAAATTGTAGCCTCAATTTTCTAGGAAATTACTGATTTTAAGCCGTAGTGAGGGCAAAGATGGGCCTGGATTTTTCTGGCTTTATAATTGCTGAGCTCGGCTTTATCATGAGCAGTATAGCTACAACCCTTGTGACTAAGTTCCTGGAAGACTGGTCCTTTTCAGAATCTGGATCAAGTTAACACTTTCTAACCAGTGGGGAAGTAACTACTTGGTTCTCTATGCAAAGGGCTTAAGAATCACAGCATGTTGAAGGTTGTCTTCCCTAATTTTTTGTTTTCAGATGAAGGAACTGTGGTTGGTAGCCTTGAGCAAACCAGTAGTGAAACTGGTATTAGGATTCAGCTCCTCTAACTGTGAGCACAATCCCCATTTTCTATCAGTCAGAAATCCAATAAAGAACTGGTGGCATACCTAACTGGGTAATTGAGGAAGATTTAATAAAGGCACTATTTTAAAGGTGTGGGCAGAGTTGAGATGATCCAGCAAAGGAAGCGATGCATTCAGGTCATGCAAAATGGTGAGCTGTTACATTCCTTGGCCTGAGGGAGACAAGAGTGGGAGCAGTTATAGAACCTAGAGAGATTAGGGGTAAGGAGAAGGTGCCTGATGTACTGGGGCCTCCAAGTAGAGGGACACAGTCCATCTGCAGCAACCAGAGAGACTGGTGACAAATAGCCCAGCCTCATTCTTTACCCAGCTGGAAACCAGAGGTCCAGAGCCTGTTGATGCAGTTCAAAGAGGTCAACATCTCAGGGCATAGAACAGTGAGGAAGGATGGAGTGTGGATTTGAGGGGCCTGTGGAAAATATCCATCACATCTGGCCTCGAGAAGACAACCCCAGTCCTATCTTTGTTCTCACTTCAGCTTTAAATCATTAATAACCTGGACAATTGAAGTAACATTTTTGAAAACCATTATTATACAAATAATACATATTTATAACAGAAAGCCAGGAGAATGGCATTGAAATATGTATAATATCGTATATGAAACGAGTCGCCAGTACAGGTTCGATGCACGATACTGGATGCTTGGGGCTGGTGCACTGGGATGACCCAGAGGGATGGTATGGGGAGGGAGGAGGGAGGAGGGTTCAGGATGGGGAACACATGTATACCTGTGGCAGATTCATTTTGATAATGGCAAAACCAATACAATATTGTAAAGTTAAATAAAATAAAATTAAAAAAAATAAAAACATTAATAAAAAATTAAATAAATAAATAAATAAACAGGGTGACAATAAAAAAAAAGAAAACCAGAACAATGCAGCTATTTAAAAAGATTATAATTACTTTCAACTCTTATGATTGATACTTTAAGACTTTTTATTCATTCACCCATCCATCCATTTTCATTCATTCATGCCATAGACATTTATAGAGTGTCAATGTGTGCCTCCCTGTTCTAGGCATGTGTATGTTGGAATAAACAAAATAGACAAAAATTCCTTCCCTCAAGGAGCTAACCCTCTAGGGGGGAAGAGTCCCAGTAAAGAACATAAATAACCAAAATGACAATATGTGAGATAGTGATTAAGGAATAAGAAGAAAAATAAAGCAAGGGAAGAAATAAGAGTGGTATGAGGGAGATATTGTAATTTTAAATAAAGTGGCCAGGGATCTTTGTGGGGGGTGTGTGTGTGTGTGCATGTGTGTGAAAAACAGGGAAAGCCAGTGAGCAATAACCACCTGTTTGTAGGGCTTTTCCTCTGGCTAATTGCTGAGTGTTCAGATAATGGAGAATGTAGGTGGTGTGACTTCCCCCCTCCCTCGCAGTTTCTAAATGTCTTTCTTTAGATTTTTTAAAGGGCAACGCTTTCTCCACTCCTTATATTAACCATTAAAAAAATGCCATGGGGAAACCTCAGTGCAAGTTTATTAGCCAAATTATTGGTATCTGACCCTTTCTAGCTGGGTGACTTGGGGAAGTCATTTAACCTCTCTGAGCCTCAAGTTCCTCATGTGCGAAAATGAGGGTTTTGGTGACAAGGAAGGAAATCAGATTAGATCTGAGACAGACCTTGTGCCCAGCACACAGTTGATGGTCAATATATGGTGGCTTCTTCCCTTCTCTGGACAGGGCTGCATAAAAGGCAGTTCTGGGACTTCCCTTGTGGTCCAGTGGCTAGACCAAGCTCCCATTCCAGGGAACCCAGGTTTGATTCCTTTTTGGGAAACTAGATCTCACATGCTGCAACTAAAGATCTGACATGCTGCAGTGAAAATCAAAGATATTACATGATGCAACCAAGGCCTGGCACAGCCAAATAAATAAAGAAAAATAAATATTTTAAAAAGGCATGTTTTTCTAAAAGTGCAGACTTCAGATCAACAGAACTGAGGACTTTGCTGAACAATCTATTAACAATAATAGCTGGCATTAACTGACAACTATGTACCAGGCAGAAATTTACATGTGTGTCTCGCTAAATCCTTGCAATTTAAGAGAGGCATTGGAGGCATAGACCCCCTTGCACAGGCAGTAGGTCACAGAAGCAAGGCTTGACTCCAAATCTGGCTGACATCAGCCTGTGCTTTCTTTACCAGGTGCTGTGCTCCTCCTCTCCCCTGCCCTGCCCCATGAGGAAGAGACAAGGATGGATGGAACCAGAGTGTAGGGAAGGATTTTCTCATAATTCAAAAGCCCATGAAGATCTCTAGACTACCAGGTAGGGACCGTTTATGACCCTGGAAAAACTATCACTAAATACCATTGATACAGTGGTTCTGAAAGTTGGGAGTTGGACTGATTGCCTCTGAATCTCCTTGGTAGTCTTTTTTTTTTAAAATACAAATGCCAGGACTTTATCACTTGAAATTCTAGTTAAGCAGGTCTGACGCAATGCCTTGAGTGTTTATATTTTTCAACACGGTCCCAGGTGTTTCTGATATGCAGGCAGATTTGGAAAACACCTCCCAAGGGCCCAAATTATTAATAATAATGCTCCCTGGGACTCCTCTTTTCCCTTTGCCTGGTTGCCACCACGATCATGAATGGATAACTCTTCCCAATGGTATTAAGCATGCTGGGGTATCTAATCCAGGCTTCATCTGAATATTTTATAAAAATATTAAGATGATATTCCCTTGAAACATTAAGAGAAGAGACTCCCTCCTGGTGAGCTCACTACTCAACATTCCTCGGCCATTGAAAGAACAGTCCATCAGCTGTTCTACTTTCTGGGCCACAACTTCTGTTAATACAAGCTCATTATGAGAGACCTTGTCAAACATTGCTGAAATCAAGATACACAGTGTCTGTGCTGCTCCTTTCACTAAACGCTCTAGAAGCACCAACCAAGCAAAGTGCATTTGGTTGGCATAACTATCAGTGAACCCATACAAGCTGCCATATCAGCAACTTCTTTTCCAAGGGCCCAAAAGGTTTTTTTTTTTGTTTTTTTTTTTTGAGAAACAAAAGAACCTACTCTTTTCTTTGTAAGTTTCCACAAATGTGAGCTGGAAAATGGTGCTCACATCAGTTAATTATAAAATCAATTTGAGCCCCAAATGGCATCATTTAGGTCTCAGTATTAACATTTCTATCAAGAAAAAGGGCTCAGGTTATTGGCATGTCTGGGACTTTGGAGAGAAGAAAGTACTGGAATAACTCTGACCCAGTGGTCTTAAAGTTGTACATTTACCACCTTTCTTTGATAATCAAGACAGGAGAAAGCTACCCAGTCGTTCATATTCAATATAGATCATTTAGTTAGTCTACACTGACACCTTTGGGTCTATACCCATCCTGTTACTTTCTTGATGACAGCGAATGGATCTGACAGCTCTCCTCCTTCATCACAGCAAACATGGAATCAAAGCTTCTAATTGGGAGGGAGTTTTCTTTTCTTAATTGGTTTATGTTTTTTATTTTCTTTTTTTGAAAGATTGATCTTTTCTTACTTTTGGGTAAGGGTGGCTGTCAGTTCCTTATGAGTCTTCAAATGCCCCAATAAGTACTTTGAAAGTGAGTTGTATTGCCTTAAGGATATGGCTTAATCAGCATTTCCTTATGTATCTGATCTGTATGTTACCTTTCATCTTGGTGCTAATGTTTCTTGACCTGAGTTAAGCCTCTTCTTTGGTTTATTTATCCTAAAGTGTCCTATTTATATTAAAAAAAACAACATGTTCAAAACTTAGAGTATTCTTTACTTTAGTAGTAGATTCACTATGTGATCCCTTAAGTAATGAACACAGCCAAGAAAATATATTAAATCAATACTCTCATTTTTGTAACTGTCCATATCTTATATGTCAGTATATACATGTAAAGATAGTCTTGTCATCATCCATTAGTTACTTTTCTTTCTAATAAATTAACAAACCCATATATTCTTTGACCTTATTTAATACTTTTTTGGGTTATTTTTTTCTGAGCGTTGCCTTTTAATTATTGGAGAGCATGTAAAAATGTTAAAGAGTAAAATCACAGTCATAATCTATTGAGGGCATTTACATCAGATACTAATCTTTAAATGCCATACATGCATTAAGTTATTAAAACTACATTTTAAATTATGACACTGCTGCTGCCAAGTCGCTTCAGTCGTGTCCAGCTCTGTGTGACACCATAGACAGCAGCCCACCAGGCTCCACCGTTCCTGGGATTCTCCAGGCAAGAACACTGGCATGGGTTGCCATTTCCTTTTCCAGTGCGTGAAAGTGAAGTCGCTCAGTCGTGTCTGACGCTTCGCAACCCCATGGTCTGCAGCCTACCAGGCTCCTCTGTCCATGGGATCCTCCAGGCAAGAGTACTGGAGTGGGAAATTATGACACTATTCTATACTTATTATCCTCTACTTTTAACCATTTTGCTTTTCTTTCTTAGCTGTCACCCCAAAGCTTATAGCTCAGAGAAAGTCCATTTTTTCCCTCCCTTGGAATAAAAAGAATTCCAATATATTAATACTTTTTTTACATCCTAAGTTAACTTGAATAGGCCTTCATGTAAATATTAGTCTTATATGTTAAGATTGAAAACTTTTATTAGGTCTTTGTTACTAGCCCTGGAGTGGGATTTAAAGATGACAGAGGATTACTAAATTCATGCATTTGTTCATTCTTATAACAAGAATTTATTGAGTATTTACTACAAGTAGGACACTTTGGTAGACATTAGGAATACAGAGATAACATGCTCCAGATTCTTATTCAACATTTATTACAACACATTATCTAAGTGCAGTCTTTACTTACACCACTGGGGAAATTTCTTGATGCATTTTAGAGGCAAGTTCCCTCTGCCCAATGCAGGTCCTTCTTCCCTGATCCTCCCTTATTCTTATTTGTGAACTATTCTTGAGGAGCACCTGAGTTTTTATTGACTTAGTTTGTGCTCTGTCATTCAGTCTGGATCCAACGCTTTTGGTGGCGCAGAATCCATTTAATCTCCCAGCCCTACTGCCAGAATACTCTGCTATGTGGAGTCCTTGCACTGCGTGCTCTTGAAGTACCCAGTATTTTAGAGACAGAGGGGATTTTACCTAAAGACAGAGATGGTTATCTGACTCAGTGCAGATGCTAATTAAACCATGATGCTGTCACCCAGGTCATGACCTTCTCTTGGATGGTCTTTCTTCCAAACTGGGGAGACAGTCCAGCCTTGTGATTTCTCTGAAAAACTTCAAAAATACTGTGTCTATACCTGTGATGGATTCATTTTGATATTTGGCAAAACTAATACAATTATGTAAAGTTTAAAAATAAAATAAAATTAAAAAAAAAAAAGAATAAAAATGTAAAAAAAAAAAAATACTTTGTCTCTGCAGCTTCCTTCTACTTCACTCTTTGACCCAATGTTTGCAACTTAATTCATAGGGGCTAATTCTTGTAAAATAAAAATGCCCTACTTAGCCTCTGATCTAGATGTAGGTTGGATTTCCAGCAACCATGGAAGTAATTGGGAGGGAGAGTGGTGGATATAAAACCTCAGAGCAGCCAAAATAGCAGATGTCAAGGTCATGCACTGAAACCCATGCGATTTTTTTCTGTTTAATAAACTTCTAGGCCCCATGTTATTTTCTTATTGCTGCTGTAACAAATCACACAGAGTTTCATGGCTTATAACAACACAAATTTATTCTTATTCTTATAATTTGGGGGGTCAGAAGTTTGAAATGGGTCTCATTAGGCTAGAATCAAGCTGTCAGGAACACTGCATTCCTTTCTGGAGATTCTCAGGGAGAAGCCACTTGCTTGCCTTTTCTAGCATCTCACTTCTAGCTGCCTGAATTCCTTGGGTTGTGGCTCTCTTCCATCATCAAAGCCAGCAATGGCTGATCGAGTCTTTCTCTTATCAAATCATTCTGACACTGAGTCTCCTACCTCCATGTTTCACTTCCGAGTACCCCTGTGATTACACTGAGCCCAACCAGTAATTCAGAATAATCTCCACTTCTCCGGGTCAACTGATCAGAAATCATAATTTTCACTTGCTGTTTAGCACAGTATATTGAATATACTGTCTCTAGGAATTAGGACATGAACACCTTGTGTTGTCACTTCAGTCGTGTCCAACTCTTTGCAACCCTATGGGCTGTAGCCCAGCAGGCTCCTCTGCTCATTGAATTCTCCAGGCAAGAGTACTGTAGTGGGTTGAAGTGCCCTCTTCCAGGGGATATTCCCTGACCCAGGGATTGAACCTACTTCTGTTAAGTCTCCTACATTGGCAGGCAGGTTCTTTACCACTAGTGCCACCTGGGAAGCCCATGGACACCTTTGCGAGGACATTATTCTGCCTTCCACACCCAGGCTCAACTATACATATCTCTAGTTCATGGTAATACAATTACAGTTATTCTAAGTATGAGCTTTTAAAGTAGCGAACATTGTGACTGGTGGACAGTACACACAATTGCATCTACAATAGCGGAGGAAAGCTAAAAGCCTAATGTCAGAGAAGAGATCAAAATTGAAAATTAGCCACAGAATTAGCAAATCATAGAGTCTGAGGTCTCAGAGAATGGGGGAAAATTCTCTCTACCATTTCAGTGGTGCCTGGGAATATTTTGTCTTATGACACAAAACTTTAAACACTGTTTATAAATATAACCCTGCCTGAGTCATTAAGAAAATGTTTTATTCAGTTTTAAAAACAAGTGGCACACCATATTTTTTAAAAGAGGATTTTAAAAAATGAAGCCATAAGATATCCAGGAAAAATCTAGTGAGTATTCATCTGATTTCTGAACAAGAAGCATTTTCTAAGCATGAAAACAAAGAAATGAAAACAGAAAGGGAGTCATATTTTAATATAAATAGATACTAATATTTACATATTTAAAACAATGTCAAATTAAAAGATAAATAACAAGCTGTGAAAACTATTTGTCACAAATATGACATTCAATAACCTTAACAGAGTTCATACAAATCAATGAGAAAAATATTAAGGCCACAGAGAAAAATGGGTATGTTATGTGTAGACAGTTCATAGAAGAATAAAATATTGGTGGTAAATTAGTATATATAAACATTCAAATTCGCTGGTAATAAAAAATGAAAACAGTATGGCAGTTTTAACTTATCAAATTAACACTTTTAAAAATTTTGTTATTATTGTTTTGTGTGTGTGTGACTACACTGGGTCTTTGCTGCGACACGTGGGCTTCTCTGGTTGTGGCTCACAGGCTCTAGAGCTTAGGAGCTGTGGCACTAGCTTATTTGCTCTGCAGCATGTGGGATCTTAGTTCCCTGATCAAACCCTGTCCCCTACATTGGGTGACAGATTCTCAACCATTGGACCAGCAGGGAAGTCCCAACACTGTTTTTTTCAAAAATGATAATATTTAATGTTGGTGAGGGTGTGGTAAAATATGACCCTCATATAGATAGTACAAATCATCTGGAAGGCAATTTGACAATATGTAACAAGGGCTTTATAGGTACTTATGTATTTTGACTTATTAGTTCTACTTTTAGGTATTTATTCAGAAGAAATAGAGACAACTATTTATGACAAAAGATGTTCATAGTTATTTATAATAAAACAGTTGATTTATCCCATGAAGGTAATGGTTAAATGAAGTATGATGCATTTATATGATAGACCCTTAAAGAGTCATTAAAACATATTTTCAAAGAATGTTTAGTGATATAGAAAATATTAAGTGAATTGTATCATTTATTCTATATTTAAGAAACACTTTCTATACAGAATAAGGTGAGAAAAATTACATCAAATGTTAAGTTATAGGTTTGTGAGTAACTTTTGCCTTATTTCTTCTTTTCCAAATGTTCAAGCTTTTAAAAATAGGCATATGTTTACTTTTATACTCAGAATTGTTTTGTTTTTCATAATAAAAAGTAGAGATGTACATACACTTTAGAAAGATTTTCAGATAAAATGATTTAATTGTTTAGGTGTCTGAGGCTTCAGTTATGTAGACAGTTCATCCACATGAAATTTTTTTCTCCCAAAATGGTGGATCAGACATTAGTATACTTTGGAAATGCTAGCTTACTTGAATAAAAGATAAAACTAGATTCATTTAACTTGGTTTAAGTGTTCGGCTTATGGCAGCATTTTTCCAAGTGTGTTTCAGGTAAATGGAGAACTTTAAGTTGTCTTGTGAGAAAAAAGCATTTGGAGTTCAACTACAATTAGAGAATACTGTATACTGTATTCCCTTCTTCAGTCAGTTCAGTTCAGTTGCTCAGTCGTGTCCGACTCTTTGCGAACCCATGAATCGCAGCACACCAGGCCTCCCTGTCCATCACCAACTCCTGGAGTTCACCCAAACTCATGTCCATCAAGTCAGTGATGCCATCCAGCCATCTCATCCTCTGTCGTCCCCTTCTCCTCCTGCCCCCAATCTCTCCCAGCATCGGGGTCTTTTCCAATGAGTTAACTCTTTGCATGAGGTGGCCAAAGTATTGGAGCTTCAGCTTTAGCATCAGTCCTTCCAATGAACACCCAGGATTGATCTCCTTTAGGATGGACTGGTTGGATCTCCTTGCAGTCCAAGGGACTCTCAAGAGTCTTCTCCAACACCACAGTTCAAAAGCATCAGTTCTTCGGCACTCAGCTTTCTTCACAGTCCAGCTCTCACATCCATACGTGACCACTGGAAAAACCGTAGCCTTGACTAGACGGACCTTTGTTGGCAAAGTAATATCTCTGCCTTTTAATATGCTATCTAGGTTGGTCATAATTTTCCTTCCAAGGAGTAAGCGTCTTTTAATTTCATGGCTGCAATCGCCATCTGCAGTGATTTTGGAGCCCCAAAAATAAAGTCTGACACTGTTTCCACTGTATCCCCATCTATTTGCCATGAAGAGATGGGACCAGATGCCATGATCTTAGTTTTCTGACTGTTGAGCTTTAAGTCAACTTTTTCCCTGCTTAGAGACTCACAATTCACATTAACATTTTCAAGGCTCTGAAAAGTCCAACAGTAATGAAACCTGCTTAGTTTTGTTTAAAGAGGGTTTCTCAGAGTAATACTCTTCAGAATTCTATTGAATAACACCTATTAACATCTCTGCACAAATCATGTTTCCTGTATGTGACAAACTGGAAAATCATGGGCTTAAGAAAAGCTCAACTGACTCATTTATTTCAGCTCACAACTTTGTAGACTCTGAAGCTAAGATGATGTGAGTCCAGTTTGGATGAAATTTTTAGGGACTATCAAGACAATTCTAGCTGGGTGGAGAGGCTCTGTGTGGTAGCTGTATCCTGTCAAAGACTTCAAGCTGTCTTTCAGGTTGCCAGATTCCTGTTCTAAATCCCATCATCAGCCCCAAGCCAGTGAGTTCCCAGAGTCTTTGACCTGCTGAAGGTTTTCCTTTCTAAGCACAGTGTGCCCAATGGGAATAGAACTTTCCTGGCAGTGATCTGAAGGGAGACTGAATGTCCAGCTTCCTGCTCCAGATTGTAGAATAGTGTGCAATCCCTTAGTCACACCTGTTACATCCCAGTGGGTGTGACGAGGGAGTCCATTGCTAGGAAGTAAATCTTGTTTTAAAAGACAAAGAATACACATGGACTCTCAGATTGTATTCTCTAAGAGTTCTGTTATATTCCTGGAGCCTCTGCCTCTTTTCTCTAGCTTCACCAGATTCTCTCCTAGAAAGAGGTGGAAATGGGGAAGAGGGAGAGGGAGACTGGTGTGAAACATACGCCATCCTACTTAGATTCACAGACCCCCATGATTCCAGAGTAGGCTGAGAGCTTCATGACTATCTCATCCAGTGGCTTGTGGATATCTGGGGTTTATTGGACAGAGTGGCCTTTAGGGGATCCTCTAGATCCATATTTACCACTTCAACCGCAGCAACTCTGCTTTTTTAATATATTGGAGATGCAGGTTAAAATTTTGTTTGAGAAAAGACACCTGCTGCTAAAAGCAACAACTGAAGACAGAGGGTCTAGTCCAGCTGCATGCATGAATCTCTGCAGCAAGCAGTCGTGCATCTTCTTCTCAGACCCTTCTAGTAACCAGGAGCTCATTACTATTCCATATTTGGTTGTCTGTTATGTGAAACAGAAATCTGCTTCCTGGAGCCATTTGTCCCAGTTCTGCTTTCTGGAGACAGATAGAAATAGTGTAAACCAGTTTCCAACTTAAAGCTTGCCCAGGGCAGGGGCTTGGTCAGTTTTGTTCTTTAGTGCATGCAGGGGGAGCTTAATAAGTAATTTTTGAATTAATGAATGGATGAGTACCTTCATGTATCTGCTGTAAGATCACCAAATGACGTGGGTCTTAAAAATGGATACAACCTAAGGGCTCACATGATGCCAGCTTCCTGTCCCTCCTCAGGCTGTCTTCTCTGTTGAAGAAGTCCCAGATAGAGTGCCAGTGTGCTAAGGATCACTGGAGAAGAGGCAAAGGCCTTTGGGATTTAACTACTTCTGCCTAGTGTTTCTGAAAAAAAGCTGAAACAGAACTATTGCATAAAAGTAAGGTTGATAACCATGAGGAAAGCTATCAGCCTCTTGTCAGGGAAGGAAGCATGAGGATCATGCTTCCATGCCCTCATCATCAGTAGTCACTGTAGGACTTGAGGGGCACTGGAAAGTCCCATCAGCTCCCGTGATAGGACCAGAAACTTCACCATTAGAGAGTCATTCCTTGGGGTAAAGTACTCATCCCCTCTAAATGTAAACACTGGTTGTACTGAATTGCCAACACTTCAGAGAGAATAAGCTGATTGGGTTGTTTTCTTTAAGGATTAAGACACCCTCAAGATACTGAATTCTGGGGAAGAACTCAGAGAGAGAAGAGGCAAAGGCAAGTGAGCTGGAGGGGGAAAATAAAGTACATTTGGTTTGACTTGATACATGCACAGGGCCCCCCACCCCCATAAGCTGCTTTGGTGTGGGGTGTTGGCCTGGTTCCATACAAATCTTTTGAAACTTCAGAAGAACCCTTCTCACACCCCACCCCACCATTGTGAGTCTCCCAGGTGAGTTAAAGTAATACCGATGGATGCTGAATGTGTTCAAATGACTATCAGGCCACTGGGGAAGGTATCCAAGCTTTCATTAGGTCATTCTCTCACCATAGAAGGGAAAAACCAATCCCTGACAAGCACAGGGCTGATTATTAGCCGTGTGATGAAGTGTTACTTCCTGAACAGGACATTCACAATTCTTAAGAAACTCTTTCTCAACCAGAGTGAGTGACAGTTTTAGAAAATGAAGGCCTTTGTTTTCTTCCTCTATGTGTGTCTCCCCACTTCCCTGAACTTCCCCCACTTCACACCCTCTACCCTAGAAGGAAGATTTGATTTGGGAATGTGTGTGCCCACCCTGTGGGGGGAGGCACTTAGAAAACTGCAGTTTACCTGCCCTGATAGAACTTGAATTACCCGTATAGACTTCTCTTCCATGGTCCTTGCAGCCAAATGTTGCTTTTTTTTTTTCCTTTCCAGATAATGCAAGTAATATCATTATCCATGTGGGGGTGTGTTTACTATTCTGAGATCACATTAACATTACTCATTTAACGATCAGCAATGTTTTGAAACCAACTGTCTCACCATATCCTAGAGTGGGAATTTTTTTCTCTACTGATGCTTTGATTGATAAAGACTGTTTATGACCATGACCTTTAAGATGCACAGTTTGTGGGGTGTGAGACTGGGGCGAAGGGAGGAGAAGGCCATCCAATCAGCAGGATCAGTGAATGCAGCGCACACCTCCTGGCAGGTTGGATACTTTCTGTATTGGTGGAGGGCTCAGGAAGCTGCTCGAAGCTGCTCAGACTGAGCAACTGAGACTGAAACTGACTGACGCTCTCAAAAGTGGCTTCTTGGATTTTCAATTCCGGTTGATATGAAGGATGATGAGGTGCTGTCTTCTCTTACGAATCAAACACGGAATCAGTGCCTGTTTTACGGCAGGCCCTGCGCACAGGAGTGAGAGTAAAGACTAATAAGATGTCATTCCTCACCCTGAACTTTTTTCAGTCTAGCAGAGAGACAGACATGTAAATAAGTGTGGTAGATACCTGACAGAGATATCCTGTGGCAGATCAGAGAAAGTAGTCAATTTCCTAAGGAGAGGGAAAGTTAGAGAAGGCTAAAGAGATAGCCCTTTGTTAATAAATAGACACTTATCTAGGTGAGAATGAGATGCAAAGACAAAAGAAAAAAATTCTTTTGCATTTAAAAAAATATATGGAAACGTATGGAACAGCGTGGTCTTTGGGAGAATTTCTAGAAGTTCTAAGTTCTAATATAAGTTGGAGAGAGGGAGGGAGAATAGTAGTAATAAAATATAGTAGTCAAATCAAAGAACCCCTGGTAGGCTCTGAAAATGGGTTTTTATTCCACCGTATAAGCAATGGGAAGTTGATCACTAGGCTTTAAGGAAGATAGGGACTTACCAGAGTTTCATTTTGGAAAGATCGCTTGGGTGTTTGTGAGGAGAATGCGTCTGAAGATGGCAAGACAGGAGGCAGGAAAACTCATTGAGAGGCTGTAAAAAGAATTCAAGAAAAATGTGAGAATTGCAACTTAAGGTAGTGGGTGTGTGGATTAGAGGTTTTGAAAGATATAATTTCCAAAACTCGGTGGACATGTAGCAGGGAAGGAAGTGGAAGTTGAAGGAAAATGAGAAACTTGTGATGACGCCCAGAGTTCTAGTTTGAGTGACTACAGATGATGTGGCGAGCAGGGGGTGTGAGAGAGAATGAATTCAGGTGTATGCGTGTTGGATTTGAGATGCCTGTGGGATATCCAAGTGGACATGCCCATCGTGCAGTCAGTTATGTGGGCTTGAGGCTCAAAAGACAGGTCGGAGATGACCAGAAAAATACGAAAGTCGTTTGCATGTTGGTGGTAGTTAAAATCATGGCAGGGGATAGCTATGTCCTGTGAGGACAGAAAACCAAGGATATTTCCTTCAACTCGTCAACCAAAAGTAGTGAGCAAAGAAGAAGGAGCCAGAAAGGGAAACTGAAGGAGAAGAAAGGGAAACTGTGGCAAGAATGGCAGGGAAGAGGGTTTCAAGATGAAATGGTGCCAAAATCTCTTTGGCTGAAGTTCCTAGGTGACTGCTGTCTAGCCTCTTTGAACAAAGGGGTTCAGCACACATTTATTAAGAATAGATTTGGTGCTAGGAACTACCCCAGCTGAGGACAAAGAGCTATAGCGATGAGCCTCCAGACCAGTAGGGACACAGATAAATAGATAATCCCTTTACAACATAGTAAATGTGTTGAAAGAGTCTAAACAGGGTGCTATGAGACCATGAGCTATGGGGCTTCTCAGGTGGTGCTAGTGGTAAAGAAGCAGCCTGCTAATACAGGAAACAATAAGAGATGCAAGATTGATCCCTGGGTCGAAAGATTCCCCTGGAGGAGGGCATGGCGGACAGAGGAGCCTGGTGGGCTACAGTCCATAGGGTCGCAGAGAGTTATACACGACTGAGGTGACTTAGTATGCACACACAAACAGGCTGCTGTGGACCATAGGAAGGACTCCCAGATCATCCTGGTTGACTGTGTCACATACTTCAGGAAGGCCAGTGAGGCCAAAACTCACCCACAGAATAAAGGCACCCATTGACCCTGAAGGAGAGAAGTGCCTGTGCTCCTGCAAGGGTGTGAAGTCAGGTTAGAGGAGGTGGGGAGAATATGAGTGTAAGGAAATGGATACTGTGCATGTTGACAAGGCATTCAGAAGGATTACCTGTGAAAGAAGAGAGCTTCAGCAAAATGTCAGTATTTAGGACTAGTAATTTTGATATGTACAAAAAAGATCCTCATGACCAAGATAAGTATGATGGTGTGATCACTCACCTAGAGCCAGACATCCTGGAATGTGAAGTCAAGTGGGCCTTAGGAAGCACCACTACGAACAAAGCTGGTGGAGGTGATGGAATTCCAGTTGAGCTATTTCAAATCCTGAAAGATGATGCTGTGAAAGTGCTGCACTCAATATGCCAGCAAATTTGGAAAACTCAGCAGTGGCCACAGGACTGAAAAAGGTCAGTTTTCATTCCAATCACAAAGAAAGGCATTGCCAAAGAATGCTCAAACTACTGCACAATTGCACTCATTTCACATGCTAGTAAAGTAATGCTCAAAATTCTCCAAGCCAGGCTTCAGCAATATGTGAACCATGAACTTCCTGATATTCAAGCTGGTTTTAGAAAAGGCAGAGGAACCAGTGATCAGATTGCCAACATCTGCTGGATCATAGAAAAAGCAAGGGAGTTCCAGAAAAACATCTATTTCTGCTTTATTGACTATGCCAAAGCCTTTGACTGTGTGGATCATAATCAACTGTGGAAAATTCTGAAAGAGATGGGAATACCAGACCACCTGACCTGCCTCTTGAGAAATCTGTATGCAGGTCAGGAAGCAACAGTTAGAACTGGACATGGAACAACAGACTGATTCCAAATAGGAAAAGGAGTATGTCAAGGCTGTATACTGTCACCCTGCTTATTTAACGTCTATGCAGAGTACATCATGAGAAACACTGGACTGGAAGAAGCACAAGCTGGAATCGAGATTGCCGGGAGAAATATCAACAACCTCAGATACACAGATGACACCACCTTTATGGCAGAAAGTGAAGAGGAACTAAAAAGCCTCTTGATGAAAGTGAAAGTGGAGAGTGAAAAAGTTGGCTTAAAGCTCAACATTCAGAAAACAAAGATCATGGCATCCGGTCCCACCACTTCATGGGAAATAGCTGGGGAAACAGTGAAAACAGTGTCAGACTTTATTTTTGGGGGCTCCAAAATCACTGCAGATGGTGACTGCAGCCATGAAATTAAAAGACGCTTACTCCTTGGAAAGAAAGTTATGACTAACCTAGATAGCATATTCAAAAGCAGAGACATTACTTTGCCGACAAAGGTCCGTCTAGTCAAGGCTATGGTTTTTCCAGTAGTCATGTATGGATGTGAGAGTTGGACTGTGAAAAAGATTGAGTGCCGAAGAATTGATGCTTTTGAACTGTGGTGTTGGAGAAGACTCTTGAGAGTCCCTTGGACAACAAGGAGATCCAACCAGTCCATTCTGAAGGAGATCAGCCCTGGGATTTCTTTGGAAGGAATGCTGCTAAAGCTGAAACTCCAGTACTTTGGCCACCTCAGGCAAAGAGTTGACTCATTGGAAAAGACTCTGATGCTGGGAGGGATTGGGGGCAGGAGGAGAAGGGGATGACAGAGGATAAGATGGCTGGATGGCCATCACTGACTCGATGGACATGAGTTTGAGTGAACTCTGGGAGTTGGAGATGGACAGGGAGGCCTGGCGTGCTGCAATTCATGGGTCGCAAAGAGTCAGACACAACTGAGCGACTGAAATGAAATGAATGAATGAATTTTGATATGACTACTGATTTTGTCTGGAAGTCATTTCACAAGCAATATGCTAGGGCAGCCTCATTATACAAGAAAGGTTGCAGACTCTTCAACTACGGAACACTTCCCACTACTTTCTAGGCTCTGGGTTGGGTACTTTGACATGATAGTCTTGGTTTTTCTTTTATCTCATTCTTTCCTTTCCTTTGAGTTTTTTGCTACCACCCACCCCCAACTTCTGATTCTCTCTCTACTCTACCTAGGCCTGCTTGCTCCTCAAGGATGTTTGAGTTCTTGGTACAATATTAGAAGTACAAGACTTTCTCAAAATATTTTAATAAGCAAGGCTAAAAATAATAAATAATAAATGTTAAACAGCAAAAAGTAATGGCATTAAATCCTTGTAAACTGTTAAAGAAGAATGTAGGCAAGAATGCTGTCCAAATGGAAGTGAGGTTGCAGTCCCAGCCATGTCAGGGGCGCAAGCACAGAGGCCCTGGGTGGTGAATATGAGTTTCAGGGGTTGTGGTACCCAGTATCCATCACACAGGGTTAGCCTGCTGCTGTGTTGTTTTTAACAGCACGTCCTAAACTGAGCCGCTTTTAATTCTATAATTGTAGAGTTGTAATCTTTACCTGTTTCAAAGAGCTGGGAGCCTCAGACAACTGAAAAATCAAAATGCAGATGTGACAACAGTATCAGAGACACACCTTCCTGAGTGCAGAGGTGGTGAAACAAAAAAAGCAATGGGTGGAACAAACTGTCAGGGTTTCCAACTTCTCTAATTTGGAAGGAGTCATTAGGTAAAGAAATAGCACACTCCCACTCACTCCAGCAGAAGCCAGAATGGCCCAGTGGGTAGATCAGGAGTAGAAATAGAAGTTGTAATGTCTCTGTGTTGAGTTTTCAGTAGGAAGACCCAGTGGGGTCCTAGACAATTTGTGAAGTAGGCCAAGCTTAGCCTATCCTGTCCCTTCTTCCATCATCCTTCTTCCCTCCTAGGCAGCAACTTTTATGTTAGAAGCTCAGAGTAGGTACCCGCCACTGGACTAACCACACTGAATATTTTCATTTGAATATTGCAGCTACCCTACAAGCTGAGTACTATTATCATCCTCATTTTGGATAAAGAAACTGAAGTTTGAAGGATTAAGTAACTTGATAGAGACACACTGCTAGGTGACTTAGTTGTATCTGACTCTTATGTCTGTGCTTTTAATAACTTAGCAATAAAGCTGCAGCTAGGATATAATCTTTGAATTTTGTCCTCAGTTGGCTATTATGTCCTTTTAAAGTGTTACTCCTCCCAAAGATTTTGGGAGTGGAAAAGCCTTCAAGAATCTCCAATATGACATGTCACTTCCTGCCTTGATATGTAATGTATTCATGAAAAACACGAAAATCAGATATAGATATCAAGCAAAAGACAGACACTATTTGGTTTAGTTAAGAGGTAAGAGGACTTCCAGAAATTTAAAAAGTAATTATAAATATGCTGACTAACTACTCTTTGTCTTTTGGACACTATATTTGATACTACGGTCCCAGAATTTTACCCATGCTCTTTAATTTGTTCTTTTTATTAGTAATTGAACATGCAATCAACATCTCTTCCGTTGAGCATCCAATCACAGCTGAAGACTGGCCACTTTTAGCGCATCTAATTATTTCTATTTTTGTCTTAATTTTATTTAGTTAATGAGAACTCTTTGCATATTTTTACTAATATCAGCACTTTTCTTTTTCTGTTTCCCATTCGCTTTTATAAATTAATATTTGAATATTCAGACAATTACATGAATCTTCCATTTCCAAGATGGTGCTTTTATCAAAAGGGAAGAGTTGCTCAGCTCCATTGTGGGAAACTCATAGTGTTCTTTTGTCAAATAGTGAATGAACATATGAACTTAGCATGTGAGTAAATAATTTAGGGTAGGATTGTCCAAGGTATGTAAAGTGTGGTCAGTAAGACAGTTAGCATATGACAGTCAATATGACTGTAAATATTCATCAGTTTAGCAAACATTTAAGGGGTGCCTAGTATGTATGCTTGGCCATGTGCTAGGTTTTGGGAACTCTAAGAACGACCTGCCACTCTGTGATCTTTTGAATGGACCTGATTATTAGAATGATATTTGGGGTTAAGAGGAATGGTGCCAAATCTCTTTGGTCAAACTTCCCACGTGACTGCTGCCTAGCCTCTTTGAAGCAAAGGGGTTCCACACACATTTATTAAGAATGTATTAGGTGCTGGAAACTAGCCAAGCTGAGGACAAAGATACACTGATGAGCTTAAGGAGACTCCAGACCAGTAGGGACACAGATGAATAGATAATCCCATTACAATGCAGCAAATGTGTTGATGAAGTATAACAGGGTGCCATGGGACTGTAGAAAGGACTCCCAGATCATTCTGAGAATTTAGGGACGTCTTCCTGGAAGAGAGCTGAAGACCAGGTCAGAAGCAGCCAAATGTGGAAAAGGAAGAAGGATATTTTGGATAGTAGGATTAGCATGAGCAAAAATGCAGGCGTGCATTTGGGCCACTGTTCTGAATCTCTGTAAGACAGACAATGAGAGATGAGGTTGGAGAGCTGTAGAAGGATCAGGGCATCTAAATACTGGATTAAATGTCTCATATCACTGTATCGAGGACTGGACCTTGTACAAGTGGCTCCTCATTCATTATTTGTTACAGACATACTGGAGAAATTTGGTTTTTTCTTCAAAGATAACTAAAACCACCTTCCTACTCCAATGACTGGCCAAGTCTGAAACTCTTTGAGTGAGCCCTGAAAAAAAAAAAATGCAACCATAGGAAAATACTGACACCTGGAAGAGCAGTTAATCTCCAAGGATCGTAGTGCACAAACTAACTTTCTAACTAGGCTTTGAGAAATGAAAAGTTGATTTCTCCATAGCTATAAACCAAGGACCAAGATTCACCAGGGTCAACTTTAGACAGATTCATCCCACTGGAATGGGAGAAGTAGATTATAATAATCATGACATGATCTCCAGTGGTCTTTTACATGAGGAGAGAAGCCATCACAGCCCTTTTCGAAATATTAATGCTTGAGCTGTAGCTGGAACTGTGTAATGCCTTTGACCTCCCTCCTAGGACCACTCAGCAGACCATCTCTGGGTAGCATTCTTCACTTCACTATTCCTTACTCAGTGTTTGTGGTATTCCACAGCTTAGCTCCCCTTAACAGCTTCATGAGATATAATTCTCATATCAAACAATTTACCCAATTAATGAATGCTCTTCAGTGACTTTTAGCTTATTTACAGAGTTGTACATTCATCACCACAATCAATTTTAGAACATTTTAACCACTTGAAAAAAATAAATGCCTTACTCCTTAGCCATCACCCTCCAACCTCCCATATCCCTCAGCCCTAGGCACCACTACTTTCTGTCTCTATAGAAAAACAGTGTTAGTTGCTCAGTCATGTCTAACTCTTTGTGATCCCATGGACTGTAGCCCACCAGGCTTCTCTGTCCTTGGGATTCTCCAAGCAAGAATACTGGAGTGGTTTGCCATTTCCTTCTCCAGGGGATCTTCCTGACCTAGGGATTGAACTTGGGTCTCCTGCATTGCAGGCAGATTCTTTATTGTCTGACTCACCAGGGAAGCCCCTTCTGTCTCTATCAAAGTGATTGAAGTTGCTCAGTCCTGTCTGATTCTTTGCGATCCCATGGACTGTAGCCTATCAGGCTCCTCCATCTGTGGAATTTTCCAGGCAAGAGTACTGGAGTGGGTTGCCATTTCTGTCTCTATAGATTTGCCTATTCTAGACATTTTGTGCGGAGAAAGCCGTGGCACCCCACTCCAGTTCTCTTGCCTGGAAAATCCCATGGACGGAGGAGCCTGGTAGGCTACAGTCCATGGGATCGCTCGGAGTTGGACATGACTGAGCGACTTCTCTTTCACTTTTCACTTTCATGCATTGGAGAAGGAAATGGCAACCCACTCCAGTGTTCTTGCCTGGAGAATCCCAGGGACGGCGGAGCCTGGTGGGCTGCCATCTCTGGGGTCGCACAGAGTCGGACACGACTGAAGCGACTTAGCAGCAGCAGCAGCAGCAGACATTTTGTATAAATGGAATTACACAGTATGTCATCCTTTGTGAATGGCTTCTTTTACTCCTTACCTTTTGCTTAAATGAACTGTCACATACTTATATGAGCTCAGTATCTTGTCCCTGGATACTAAATGGGTATTCCTCTTGGCTTCTTGTACCATG
This sequence comes from Bos indicus x Bos taurus, assembly GCF_003369695.1. Classification (NCBI taxonomy): domain Eukaryota; kingdom Metazoa; phylum Chordata; class Mammalia; order Artiodactyla; family Bovidae; genus Bos; species Bos indicus x Bos taurus. The sequence continues at coordinate 18,693,381 of NC_040103.1, read as the reverse complement.
TTATACCAACCCTGGCCAGATCCTCTAGGCAGCTTGAGAACTACCTACTTAGCCTGCATCAGAGTACATGAACTAGACAAGCCAGGGCAAAGTTAGGACGTGGCAGGGGCATATAACAGGGAATTGGATGGATCCGCCTAGATGGCCCCATTTTCTCTTTCCCACTAGTTGATTTTATGCTGCTGTTACCCAAAGGCATGAACTGAAATTAGTGAGTGGGAAAGAATGTCTTCCACCTTGAAGATGACAGCAGTTTTTCTTTTCTTTCTCTCAGCTATTTATACTCCATTCTTTCACATAGTCTAAGTTCAGTGACTGGTTATAATCAGATGTGCCTGACTGTTCTGGTAGCTGCATGGTCAGCTCAGGGAGCATCCTTGGTCTGTGACCAGCACGTCCCCTTGACACATGAGAGAATAAAGAGAAAAGCTGGAAAAGGTGACCACTCCCCACGTCCCTTTACTGCCCTCTTTTGTATGTGGAGTATTAAAAAAGCTTATATTACAGACTACAACAATTTACTGGATGCAGCGTACATGTTGTTTCACTGAGTTCTCCTGGGGATCTTCATTTCAACTAGACCCATGAATCCTGTCTACACATTTATCTGCAAAGACTGTGGGAAATGCTCTGTCATCACAAAGAGGAGGAAATCTTTCTTGAAGGTACGATGTCTACAGGTAGGATAAGAAGCAACTTTCTTTTGAAATTTAAAATGTTAGTCGCTCAGTCATGTCCGACTCTTTGCAACCCCATGATCTGTCCATGGAATTCTCCAGGCAAGAATACTGGAGTGGGTTGTCATTCCCTTCTTCAGGGGATCTTCCCGACCCAGGAATCGAACCCAGGTCTCCTGCATTGCAGGCAGATTCTTTACTGCCTGAGCTTGAAATAACATTATTTCTTTTAAAGAAGGCATTGACTACACAGATTGTAGCTTGGCTGGTAATATGGAATACCTTAAAATCTTTCATCCTCCCTGGTTATTTCAGTTAGCCAGGAAATACAGCAGTGGCTAGACACGAGGGACCTTATGATGAGACTGTGAGTTTGGACACTCTCAGTGTTGGGCTTGTGCAAAGAGGAAACTAAGAGGAGGAACTATTCATCAGTACCCATCCTCACCCACGCGTCTATAATTACCAACAACGGTTGCAACGCAACCCATAAACACGATGAGTTGGCTAAAGCCCAGGGTGCTATTTATAGTTTCTATGGACCCACTAATAACCCTAACACCCTCCTTGAAACACAACCCAAATTAGGAGCAGGGGACAAAGGGGCAGTCTCAGTTGAGAGAAAAAGTAGCTACTCTTGTACCTCCAGTTTAACACTGTCCATGTATGAATGACCATCAAAAACATCCAGCCGTTCTGAGAGAGGTATATCTCAAAATAAACATTTTCCTGAGCAGGCCAGACAAGAGCACAGAGCCAAAGGATTTCCAACTCAGACTTGGAAATTATAGGGTGTAATTGGAAGGCGTGACGGGGGCACGTCATCGTTGTTTGGACGTTTGACCTAAACTGTGTTTGTTCAGGCACGACAGGAAGTGGTCGAAAAGAAGTATGACACAGTGGAAAAAGCAGGGGCTGGGAGTCAGTCAGACGGTCCACGTTTAGCTAGGTGTCCTTGAACAAATTTCTAGATCTCTCCAAACCTCAGTTTTCTCCTCTATAAAATGGGAGTACTAAAAATATCTACCTCATAGGGAGATGTTAGCACGTATGGCATATAGATCCCCCAAATGGGAGTTTTTTCATTGTTCCTAATGTACTATTATAAATCAGGATTTCTGAAGGATTTGTCCCATATAACTCACAATGGGTAATTCTCTCATGTTTCTGAGATGGCCATATTATTTAAAAAAAAAAACTTTAAAGAATTAAAGGATATTTTTAGAGATTCGTCTCCTACATAGCTCCTACAAAGCTATTTCAGAAAGTTGAAAATAATATTTGCTCTATATTCATATATTTGCAACATTCAAAGATAATATTTATTTATATAGCATAGTTGCAAATTCCATCTCTTTGCACACTTTAATAAGGAGCAGTCCATTTGATGAGATTAGCAAATGACATTATATATGTTTTAATGTTCAGGAAAACAAAGCATAGGAATTCTATATCTTGTTAAAATTTCATTAAATCTTACAGAGAATCAGAGAGCTCACTGCCACCAGTCTCCCTACCACCATTGCCACCTCACCAACAAAATATTGTCTCTAGCATCCCTGAGATGTTGGCACCTGTCTCCTGCTTGAGCCCTTCAAGACTCCGGGACCCAGAAACAATCTCTCCTGTTCTGGGGGCCACGGAAATGGTTCCGAATTTCTTCCTTCTGTTGAACCCAACTAGCTCTCTCTCGCAGTCTCATTTATTGGTTCAGTTTATCCCTTGGGAACAAAAAAGAACAAACTCTTTCCTCTTTATGATGGCCTATCAAACTTCAGAAGCGCCAATGACACTCTATAACTTTCTGAGAGCTTTCCCTTATGCACCATACTAAAAGCTTGTATCTTTTTAATATAAAAAAATTACATGTTAGATGCTATTATCCTCATTTACAGATGAGCAAAATCAGGTAGGTCATTGAATGTTGAAGTAATCTTGCCCAGGGTCCCAGGGTGAATAATTGGCCATTGTCAGTGTCAGGATTTTAGCCATACTTGTCTAATCCCAAAATCCAAGCACTTGGATTCCAAGCAGCTGCTGTTTGGTTATTTAAAGTCAGGAAGGCTCAGACAGGAAAAACAGGAATATTGCAAGAATTCACTAAAGCATGGATTCAAAGAGTGTGTCATTACCATGCCCAGCAGGTATGGTACTTTGGGGCAGAGCCAAGGACCACTAGGTATGAGGGGCACAGCCCAGAGGATGAATCCAGTGAGGGCTCAGTGAGAAAGGAACCCTAAAGGAAGGGGTTTTTCTACTTAGCATATGGTTACACGCACACATGGCCGGGCTCCACTGTTACTGTCAACATATACATGCTGGGAGCATCCATTTACAGACCATGGAGGGGTCAATTGCAATTCCTTCTGTGTTGTTTTTGTTCAGTTGCTCAGTCATGTCTGACTCTCTGCGACCCCATGGGCTGCAGCACGCCAGGCTTCCCTGTCCCTCACCAACTCCTGGAGTTTGCTCAAACTCATGTCCATTGAATTGGTGATGCCATCCAACCATCTTATCTTCTGTCATCCCCTTCTCCTGCCTTCAGTCTTTCTCAGCATCAAGACCTTTTCCAGTGAGTCAGTTCTTCGCATCAGGTGGCCAAAGTATTGGCCAATTCCTCCTTATCTGAACTTTTAAGTCTCAATTGCCAGTCCTCACCAGAAAGTTTAGCATACACATGATGTACAATACCCTACCTTAACAAATTGGACTCAGAACATTTTGTGGATTAAATCACACTTAAAATGAACTAGGATATCTTTGCCTTTAATAATATTTATTATAATATTACATGATACTGTAATAATAAACCATTGTTAATAATTTTATATACTATCCCCAACTTTATTTTTAAGAGCTAAATATGAATTTTGATTGTCAAATAACCTCACATTCACTTCACATAGATTTTAGTATCTTCTTCAAACATAGTAAAAATAATATACAATCAAAGAAGCACAGGAACTCCTGTGATATTTATATTCTGATATCTTTTTTGTGTTCAGTCTCTTTCACATACGTTCTCACATCTGATGTGAATTAAGTAGTTCGAATTAATTCAGGTAGAGTGTTTTGCAGTTTATGAAGTTGTTTTCTATCACCACTTCTTGTTAGCAGAGAAAGAAAAATGAAGCTGAGAGAAGTAACTTAGCATCATTACCCAGCTGGTAAATGATGAAGTCAAGATTTTCATCCACATCATGTTAAATCTAACATATAATGCAACTTTTAAAGCTCAAACAACAGATGATATTTGAGCTCTGTTGAGGAAAATTGTAATCGACATTTAAAGATACTATGTCTCTTAGCAACCACGGAGTTTCATGGAGTTCATCCAGGATTCACACCCTGACCCAGGCCAGCTAGCAGTAAACGGTTGCCCTGCCAAGGTTCCCAGGGACCTTGTGCAACACAACACGTTTGCTGTTTCTGAGTAGATGTAGAGAGACGAGATGACTAATGGGTACATCATCAACCAGATATGGACAAAAAATTCTTGCCTTTTTCTTGATATCGAGTTGACCAGTGTAGTCAAAGCACTAGAAAGGGCAAGAACAAGCCCAGTTCACAACCCCAGTGGGTGGGGTGGCATGAATTTCAGACCCTTTCTCTTAAAGCCTCTGACCCCCAAGCACCGTGTTATTCTAAACAATCCATTTTTTCTGTGCAACTAGGAGAACATTGCTTGCTCTTTCAGTAACAGAAGTTTGGACAACAAGGTGAGATTTTTGTTTTCCCCTCTCTCCTGATCTATTTTATATTTCTTTGTATACTTATTCATTTAACTTGATATAAACAAATTAAACATCATAAAGGCAATTTTTCTTAAAGAGAAAAACTGCAACTGATCTCTCCTAACTCATTCAACCGGTTTAATTTTGGGAGTTTTCAGCAGGTGAGAGTGTGTACACATGATGCTTCTGTGGATACAAAGTGGGCATCTGCCTTTGTGTTTTGCATAGTATTAGGATGAAAACAGCCCTCAGGCTTTAAGCACACTTTCTAATACCTTTGTATTGATCCTTAAAATGTAAAAATGATGTTGGACACCTGTAGCTTATGTTAATGAAGAAGTTAAAGCCACAAAGATAAGAACTCCAGAGAAAATAAAAGATCTCCCTGGGTGAGAGTATTCACTTAGCTAGGACAGTGGCCCTTCCTGTTCCATACTGACACATTATAGTCTTGTCATTTGCACTCGGCAAGAGCACACCCAGCAGGCAACCTGGGAGCCCTTTTTAGTGTCAGGCACAGTGATGGGCACAGGCACATGGAGAGTGTGTTTCTCTGTTCTTGGAAGGTTCAGACTCTGAACATGAGGACAGAAGTTGGAATCAGCTGCTTCAATTCAGTAGAGAATAGAGGACTGGAGAGAGGGCTGCTGCTGCTGCTAAGTCGCTTCAGTCGTGTCTGACTCTGTGCGACCCCAGAGACGGCAGCCCACTAGGCTCCTCTGTCCCTGGGATTCTCCTACAGGCAAGAATACTGGAGTGGGTTGCCATTTCCTTCTCCAGTGCATGAAAGTGAAAAGTGAAAGTGAAGCCGCTCAGTCGTGCCCGACTCTTAGTGACCCCATGGACTGCAGCCTACCAGGCTCCTCTGTCCATGGGATTTTCCAGGCAAGAGTACTGGAGAGAGAGGGCTAAGGGCCTTTAAAGAAAGCAGTAGTGACCCCAGAGACTCCAGGAAGTTTCCTCAGAGAAGGAGGCATTTAGGGGAGCTAGTATGAATATGAATGTGTTTGCTAATCTAGGAATATTTCCCTGAATAATGCCTCTCATCTTCTGTTTCTATGAGTCCCCACTTTTCTCACCACCCCCCGTCCCCCAATAACCCTTCCAAAGACTCCCATTTTCTGTTGTGGAAAGGTGGGTTTACTTTGAAGACTGGTGGACAATAGCCTAAACGTTGTTAAAGCCTGCCTAAAATGTTGTTTTTCCTAGCTTCTATTCTTTCTAGAGCCTATTCAGTTTTTGCTGTGGTGGTGGTCGTGGTTGTTTTTAAAAGCCTTCTCCTTCCAGTTTCTGTCTTCTATGAGCTGGATGCAAAGCAAATAAGATAAAATGCTTAAGAAATTCAAGTGGTGATGCTGTTCACCATAAGATGAATGTCAAACCATCACATGTTAGTGTATCATTGACTGTGCTCCCAAAGCTGTGAATTGATTGCCATTTCCCTTTGAAGACCTCCATCTCCAAAGATCAGAGAAGAGAAACTGAATATGCTTTTTCTCTGGTTTGGGCTTAGAGGGATTTACAGTCTGTGTTCTAGAGCTGTGACCACCCACTGGGACACATCTATCCTGAAAGCAACTAGATGTCCCTCATTCTCCTGCAGAATAGTGGAACATCCCCCAGATAATCAGAAAAGGCAGCAAAGCCTAGAGAGTTAAGTACAGAAATGTTTCATTGGCCTCTGCTATAGCCCCAGTCATTGTCAAGCTCATCTCCCACTGGATCCATTAACCCCCCTTGTCAACTTCTGTTTCAAGTTCCCTCATTCAGGTTATATCTCTTTTCTCAGTGGCTTTTCCCCCTACTAATACGCAGTTTTGGTTTTACATATCTAAAGGTTTCCTCTGCATAGACAACCAGGAGATGCACTTATGTTCAAGTGAGAGTGAGTCAAATGATGGCCTTGAAAATACTGCTAACAAACTCTGCCAAACCTCCCATCCCTCTCCCTCAAGACCCCTCAGCATGCCCCTTGAACTCTCAAGATCTTGAGTGATAAATCCTCAACTGGAAAGGGAGGATTATCTTGCTACAGTTGGCCTGGTCCCAACGACCTCCAAATAACTTACTGGTGCCAGCCTGCTTCCTCAGGACCTGCTCCTAACTATTTCTTCATCAAGCTTTGGATTGAATAAGACACAGACAAGATGTCTTCACTTGTGAGTTGCTGAGAGTTGCTGACCAGGACCCTGTCCTGAAGCTGTTCTCTGTTCCACCGGTGCAAACAATGTGTATCTGAGAAGGGGACATTGTTTCCGCCTCCACTGTTTTACAGTGTTTTGAATTCTTTAATTTTTTTAAATTAGAATACAGTTGATTTACAATGTTGCATTAGTTTCTCCTATACAGCAAAGTATATCAGTCATACATATCCCTATGTCAACTCTTTTAGATTCTTTTCCCATACAGGTCATTACAGAGTATTCAAAAGTGTTCCCTGTGCTACATAGTAGGTCTTTACTAGTTTATTTTATATATAGTAGTATGTGTATATCAATTCCAGTCTCCCAGTTTATCCCTCCCACCCACCCCAGCTTCCCCCGCTGGTAATCGTAAGTTTGTTTTCTACATCTGTGACTCTATTTCTGTTTTGTAAATAAGTTCATTAGTACCATTTTTTTGGAGAAGGCAATGGCACCCCACTCCAGTACTCTTGCCTGGAAAATCCCATGGACGGAGGAGCCTGGTGGGCTGCAGTCCATGGGGTCGCTGAGGGTCGGACACGACTGAGCGACTTCACTTTCACTTTGCACTTTCATGCATTGGAGGAGGAAATGGCAACCCACTCCAGCGTTCTTGCCTGGAGAATCCCAGGGGCGGGGGTGCCTGGTGGGCTGCCGTCTATGGGGTTGCACAGAGTCGGACATGATTAAAGTGACTTAGCAGCAGCAGTACCATTTTTTTAGATTCCACATATAAGTGCTGTCATATGATATTTGTCTTTCTGTGTCTGACTTACCTCATTCAATATGACAATCTCTAGGGCCATCCATGTTGCTGCAAATGACATTATTTTGTTTTTTTTTTTTTTTATGGCTAAGTAATATTCCACTGTATATATGTACCACTTAGAAGTACATATATACAAGAGGCACAAGTGAAGAGGAAAACATAGGCATAACTCTCTGACATAAATTGCAGCCAGATCTTTTTTGATCTTCCTCCTAGAGTAATGAAAATAAAAACAAATGTAAGCAAATGGGACCTATGTAAACTTAAAAGCTTTTGCACAGCACAGGAAACCATCACCTAAACAAAAAGACAGCCTGCAGAATGGGAGAAAATATTTGCAAATGAAGTGACAGACAAGAAATTAATCTCAAAAATATACAAATAGCTCATACAACTCAAAATGAAAGAAAAACAACCTAATCAAAAAGTGGGTGGAAGATCTAAATAGACATTTCTCCAAAGAAGAAATACAGATGGCCAAAAAGCACATGAAAAGATGCTCAACATCATACCAGGCTCCTCCATCCATGGGATTTTCCAGGCAAGAGTACTGAAGTGGGGTGCCATTGCCTTCTCCGTCATTAATTATTAGAGAAATGCAAATCAAAACTACGCTGAGGTATCATCTCACACTGGTCAGAATGGCCATCATCAAGAAGACTGCAAAAAATACACTCTGGAGAAGGTGAGGAGAAAAGGGAACCCTCCTACACTGTTGGTGGGAATGTAAATTAGTACAGCCACTACGGAGAACAGTATGGAGGTTCCTTAAAAAACTAACAATAGACCTACCATATGAACCTGTTTTTAATTCTTTATGTGTATTTTGAGGACCTGTTTGAGTCCAGGCCCACATACCACCTAAGACAGACTTCCAAAACAGTTTCCACCCAGCCGGGAAATTTTGCACACTTATTGAATTATTTGAAGCTATACTGATTTTGTTTGTTTGTTTTTCAGTTTTTTGGCTAGTGAATCTTCTTGTTACCCAGATGTAACTTGGTGCATAGGTAAAATAGAAACTCAATAAATGTGAAAGGGGAGAGGAAGGGGGTGGAGATGTGAAATAATACTGTAAGATAGTCATATTAATATCCTAATATGAAAGATAAGATAACAAGGTGATGCTTGGAAAATGTAATTCACTTGAAGTGTGGCAGAGAGACAGCCAAAGCAGATAGACTTGGGGGATTTCCTGCCTCATCACTTTCTAGTTATATGATATTGGTCAAGTTGCTTAATTGCTCTCAGCCTATTTCCTCATTTATAAAATTAATGCCAATGACATTCAAATTAAATAAGATAACGTATGCAGGAAAACTTTGCACAGTTCATGTCACATAGTCAGAGCTTAATAAATACTATGAACCATTATCACTGCAGAAGTTTTCACATAGAGTATTCATTGGAACCATATTCGATTCCAAAGCCCTTGGGATGCTTCTATGAGGCCACATGTGCAGCCCTCCAACCTTCCTCTCAGAATACAGTTCTAAGAAGCTGATGCGTCACTGCCTGCTGAATCACTCCCGACAGGGATCTGCTATGAACAACATGTGCTTCTTGCTCTCTGGTTGCTTCAGGCCTTGCCACCAAGATTGCTCAAGAGGGTCCAACAAGGACCACAGGGGCTGTTCCACTCCAGGCTTAGTGGGACCTCGCCTGGGGAATGGGGTCCATGTAGAGGTGAGGGGCCGCATACCACATAGTGTTTAGAGAAGGAAAATGGGAAACCAGCAGAAGCGCTTTCCACCTAAACCACATGGCCATGCATACCTTCTGAGTGTTCACCTGTACAGCAGCCTCAGAAGACTTCTAAGGATTTTCAAGGATGTAGAGAAAGACAGTTAAAATGATCCAGGACACAAAGGAGGACTTGACGCAAAACTAAATGATGAGAATCTCTTAATCCAGAAAGATGATAACTTATATGGCCAAAATCTAAAATGGTAAAAAAAAAAAAAAATATTTTTAAGCAAAAAGAAAATTTGGAAACATAACCACAGCATATCACATCACCAAATGACAGAGTATTAAGACTAGAGGAAAACCATTTAAACTTCTAGCACTTAAAGAAAAGATAAGGAAATACCAAATGACAAATGCATAAGAAAGAGACAATGAATCTATTGCTTTTAAAATGGTGTAATTCAAAATATATTCTTTAGTATTTTCACCCTGTTTCCAGAGAAAAGACTTAAAGCTGCAGTTCAAAATGAAAACTATTTAAGGAAAAACGAAATGAGGTACCTCTTTCTAGACCATTCTAAACTGCAAAGGGCATTTCAGTCTTGGAGGTCCCCCAGTGTTTCAGGGCCCCACATTGCTAGAAACCAGGGGGCTGAAATAAAACTTGCTAAGTATTTCCTCCAGTCTCATTTAGAAACAAGGAAACTGAGGACTAGGGAGGGGAAGGAACATTGAAGAGCCCAGCTAGTCAATGTATCAGTCAGAGTCCATCTGGGAAGAGAAACCACACAGAAGGGAATAGAGGGAATTTTATTCAGGGAATTGACTGGACATATGATGCGTATGCAGAAAAGTCAGCAGGAGCCAGCCAGTGAGGCACGCCAAGATTACCAACAGCAGAAAGCCAGAGAGGACAAGGCAGGGGACGTAGAACTGCAAGAACCTTGCGACCGTTCCCCTTATAGAAAGTGGCAGCTTTGTCCTGTGGGAGCTGGTACCTCCCCTGTTATAGATTGTAGCCTGTGGTATTGCCCGAGGCAGAAAGGAAGGAGAGAAATACCTTGGCTTATTTCTTACTCTGCTGTCTTAAGTACCTTCAGTTGACTTCCCATGGGTTAGGCCCAGTAGGAAGCCAGGAGACACTGTAGGGAGAGGGGATGTGACACAGAGCAGAGCAGAGAAAGAGTAAGGAGTGGGCCTGAGAGTTCAGACTTGAGGACCACAGCATCCATCATTAAACAATCATTTCCTGGGCACTCCCCTGGGCAATGGTACTGTCCTGGTAGGACATAGTAATCTTTGGAGGCACCCATCAGAGCTGCCTCTCATGTGCAAACTATCGGGGCTGTGTCATAGTTTGCTAATTCCTGATCGGTTTTCCCGTCAGAGAATGGTTTATATTTAATAGAAACCCATTAGCAATCTTTCTAAATGGCAAACATTTTCTTAGTATGTTTGCTTGGATTTCCATATATTGAGTTAGTTTTCTTTGTCTTTGGAGGCTGGGTGGGGTGGGGGGCTCTTCCTGGAACTATATTGGCATGCTAAAATTTTTAATTTAGGATGAAAGCATTCCCCAGAAGTGGTTTGTAGAGATAAGGACTTTAGTCCCTTAAAATAGCCACCAGCAACCCTAAACTATCCCAAATAAACATATAATCAAATCCTTGAACTTACTGTGTGTGTGCAGCTTCAAGACAGGTCCCTAACTCTAACTTGCAAGTAAATTACAGCCCTTAAGAACTCTCTCTATAAGCTCTCTAGAGCTCTGTCTCTCTAGAGCTGCCACATTCCAAGAGGCAGGGGTCAAGCTCTGAATCTAGAACAACACCTGCACCACAGACAGTAACCAATAGAGAGGCTTGGTGGGGGCGGAGCTGGAGCAGTGTCCTGGAGACCGCTTGTGTCAGGAGTTAACCCTTTCCATGTTGCACTCTCGAGGGGATGGCGGCAGGTGGGCTATGGAAGTGGTCAGGACAATAGTTAACTGTCAAATATAGTTCAGTAAGCATTCTGGCATACTGCCTGAATATCAACATTGCCACAAGCTTCCTGAAACAGGGTGCTCATTGACAAAATGGAAAATCTTTTGGTATCCAGAAAAAGGGACCCTAATTGCTAGGCTTGGGGTGGCCTCTTCACCTGTTTTCTCCCCAGGATCGTTGGTAACTCCAGGGCAGTGACACCTCTAACTCGTGCTTGGGTCTGGTCCCAAGGGCAGTGCCAGGCACACAGACGACTGGCACACAGGAGAGGAAACCGACCATGGGCGCTTGTGGAGTGGATGAAAGGTTGAGCATCTCTCCCTCCCTCACGGTCAAGTTTTTGGGGCTTTTTATTTTTCCAAGATCTTCCAGAAAAAGCAGAACCTTCACCCAGACAGGGCAAGTGTGTCACAAAGTTCTGCTTTCACTGTGTGTTAAGTGGAAATGATTAGGCAAGCGGGTAGTAAGAGATTCCTCTCTGTGTTTCCTCTGTATTGGGAGGTTCTGCCATGGACCTCTGCACACTCAGACCTACAGTGCAAATTGCGATAATTGCACTGATAACCCCAGGATGCCTCACTTATCTGTCATCATGGCTTATCCACACAGAACGTCTCTGAGGGGGCCACTTCCTGCACACATACGTAGGTGTGAAGATGCTGGGATGTGAGAGTGTGTGCGTGTGTTTTCAGGACTGACTTGAAGCAGTCAGTGTTTGACTGAAGTGATGGCACTTGTTCCAAGAGCTTTTGGCTGATGTGGTTCTTTCTGTCCCTGGGCTGTGAGATCTGGACTAGGCTCAGAAACCACTGACCCTAAGATGGTTATAACTGTCTCCTCCCCACTGTCATTCACTGAGTAGTAAATGTTCTCAGCTCTCTCAGAGGTATGTTAGGGTGACCTAACTGCACCCCCTAGGCACGTTCCAGCTGGACTGGTGGGGATGTGAAATCAGTGAAGCTTTTTGGTTGGTTAAACTCTGCACTGAGAGTTGGTGGATCTGTCAGAGATTCTCAAACCTGACTGTATTATTTATACTGCCATGGGAAACTTTCTAAAAATACAAATATTGAGGCCCCTTCCCAGATGAAAATCAGATTTGTTAAGAATGCAGCCTGGACATTTTGTTGTTGCTGTGTTTTTAACTCTCTAGTTGATTCTAATGAGCAACAAAGATTGGTTGACCTTATCTGTCAGCCTGGTCATTTACCCCGAGTTCCCTTATCTATAAAAGAGATTTCATAGTGGCAGCAGCCCATCTCCCAGAAATGAGAGCAAGAATGCAGGATCTATATAGGTTCTGCCCATTTTTTAAACTGTGTTGTTTGTTTTGATACTGTTAAGCATCATGAGTTCTTTGTAAATTTTGGATACTACACTCATCTCACACGCTAGTAAAGTAATGCTCAAAATTCTCCAAGCCAGGCTTCAGCAATATGTGAACCATGAACTTCCTGATGTTCAAGCTGGTTTTAGAAAAGGCAGAGGAACCAGAGATCAAATTGCCAACATCCGCTGTATCATGGGAAAAGCAAGAGAGTTCCAGAAAAACATCTATTTCTGCTTTATTGACTATGCCAAAGCCTTTGACTGTGTGGATCACAATCAACTGTGGAAAATTCTGAAAGAGATGGGAATACCAGACCACCTGATCTGCCTCTTGAGAAACTTGTGTGCAGGTCAGGAAGCAACAGTTAGAACTGGACATGGAACAACAGACTGGTTCCAAATAGGAAAAGGAGTACGTCAAGGCTGTATATTGTCACCCTGTTTATTTAACTTATATGCAGAGTACATCATGAGAAACGCTGGGCTGGAAGAAACACAAACTGGAATCCAGATTGCCAGGAGAAATATCAACAACCTCAGATATGCAGATGACACCACCCTTATGGCAGAAAGTGAAGAGGAACTCAAAGGCCTCTTGATGAAAGTGAAAGTGGAGAGTGAAAAAGTTGGCTTAAAGCTCAACATTCAGAAAACGAAGATCATGGCATCCGGTCCCACCACTTCATGGGAAATAGATGGGGAAACAGTGTCAGACTTTATTTTTCTGGGCTCCAGATTCACTGGAAGATGCAGTGGTGCATCTTCCAGTGAATCACTGGAGATAGTGACTGCAGCCATGAAATTAAAAGACGCTTACTCCTTGGAAGGAAAGTTATGACCAACCTAGATAGCATATTCAAAAGCAGAGACATTACTTTGCCAACAATGGTTCGTCTAGTCAAGGCTATGGTTTTTCCTGTGGTCATGTATGGATGTGAGAGTTGGACTGTGAAGAAGGCTGAGCGCCGAAGAATTGATGCTTTTGAACTGTGGTGTTGGAGAAGACTCTTGAGAGTCCCTTGGACAACAAGGAGATCCAACCAGTCCATTCTGAAGGAGATCAGCCCTGGGATTTCTTTGGAAGGAATGCTGCTAAAGCTAAAACTCCAGTACTTTGGCCACCTCATGCTAAGAGTTGACTCATTGGAAAAGACTCTGATGCTGGGAGGGATTGGGGGCAGGAGGAGAAGGGGATGACAGAGGATGAGATGGCTGGATGGCATCACTGACTCGATGGACGTGAGTCTGAGTGAACTCCGGGAGTTGGTGATGGACAGGGAGGCCTGGCGTGCTGCGATTCATGGGGTCGCAAAGAGTCGGACATGACTGAGCGACTGATCTGATCTGATCTGAATCCCTTGTCAATCATATCGTTTGCAAATATTTTCTCCTGACATGTGGGTTGTCTTTTCATTTTGTTTATTGTTTACTTTGCTGTACAAAAAACTTTTGAGTTTAAGTAGGTCCAGTGTGTTTCTCAAAAAACGATATACAGATGGCCAAGAGGCACAGGAAAAGATGTTTAACATCGCTAATTATTAAATGAATGCAAACCACAATGAACTGTCACCTCACATCACCCAGAATGGCCATAATAATTTTTAAAAAATCCACAAAAAATAAATGCTGGTGAGATGTGGAGAGAAGGGAACTCTCCTACACTGTTGGTGGGAATGTTCATTGGTACAGCCACTATGGAGAATGGTATGAAAGTGAAAGTGAAAGTCGCTCACTTGTGTCCGACTCTTTGTGACCCCATGGACTGTATAGACTGTATATTTTGGCCTGAATTATCCAGGCCAAAATACTGGAGTGGGTAGCCTTTCCCTTCTCCAGGGGATCTTCCCAACCCAGGGATCAAATCCAGGTTTCCCTCATTGCAGGCAGATTCTTTACCAGCTGAGCCACAAGGGAAGCCCAAGAATATGGAGTAGGTAGCCTATCCCTTCTCCAGTGGATCCTCCTGACCCCAGGAATCGAACCAGGGTCTCCTGCATTGCCGGCAGATTCTTTACCAACTGAGCTGTCGGGGAAGCAGAGAACAGTGTAGAAGTTCCTTAAAAAAAAAACACCAAAACTAAAATTAGAGCTACCATATGACCGTACAATCTCACTCCTGGACATACAGCTAAAGAAAACCATGATCCAAAGGGATACATACACCCCCAATGCTCACTGAAGCACTGTTTACAATAGCTAAGACATGGAAGCAACCTAAATATCCATCGACAGACGAATAGATAAAGAAGATGTGGTACGTATATACAATGGAATATTGCCCAGCCATTAAAAAGAATGAAATAATGCCATTTGCAGCAACATGGATGGACCTAGAGATTGTCACACTGTGTGAAGTAAGTCAGACAGAGAAGGAGAAATATCATGACATCCCTTATATGTGGAATCTGAAAATGAATGATGCAAATGAACTTACTTACAAAACAAAAAGGGACTCACAAACGTAGAGAACCAACTTTTGGTTGCCCAGGGCAGGAAGGATGGGGGGAAGGGATAATTAGGGAGTTTGGGATTGACATGTACACACTGCTATATTTAAAATGGATAACCAGAAAGAACCTACTGTGTAGCACATGGGACTCTGCTCAATGTTATGTGGAAGCCTGTATGAGAAGGGAGTTTGGGGGAAGAATGGATACATGCATATGTATGCCTGAATCTCTTCCTTGTTCACCTAAAACTATCACAACTCTTAGATGTATCACAATTAACTTGTTTGTTCATTGGCTTAACCCCAATACAAAATAAAAAGTTTTGTTTTTTTTTTTTTTTAAAAAAGAATGCAAAATCTAGAATAAAAGAAATTAGGTGTTAGAGTTCCAGTGACTAGCCTTGTGATTGTGGGAATGCTACTCAATCTTTCTTGGTCTCAGGCAACAGCTCAACTTGTATGACTTGTGAGAATTAAATGAGATAACTCCAATAGAGCATTTATACCTGACATACAGTACGTGTTCAATGCATGTTAGTCATTATTTTTCTGAAAGCATTCCCTGGGTTCTTTGGAAGGGCTGTCTACCCATGACAGTGGTTGTCTTGTAATGATTCAGTATTGTCATCATAAACTGTGGTTCTCAAGTCCTCATAAATGAAAATGTTACCTAACCTAAGATAAGGGAGGAGAAAGGATGGACCTAAAGGACCCAAAGCCAAGAGCTGTTTCTCAACAGCAGAGAAGAGTTGGTCTGATTGGTTTCTTCAGACAGAATAGTTAGAAGCCAGTCTAATGAGAGTCCAGGTTTCCATAGCAGTTAAGGGAGCTTACTGGGAGCTTTTTAAATGCTCCTCACACACACACAGACTCCCTGGGGGTTAGATAGACTTCAGCTGAAGGCCACTAGCTATAATGGACAATGTACCTGAAGCTTTGTAAGGCAAGGAGGCTCCAGCCACTCCGGAATGAAGACTAACCCACTGTCTGAATTCATCGCAAGATGACGCTTTGAGTTCCCCATGTATGTGAAGCATCTCTGCCAGCTGCCAACACATTACTAAGACTCTGAAGGCGAAAGCTAACCTTTTGCCCTGGCTATTCAGAGTCCTGGCAATGAAATAATCTGGCCTAATAAAAGAGGCAGCCAGACTCTGCCTACTTGGAAAATGAAGTTCATTTAAGTAACTCTCAGAAGGAAGAAAAAAAGAGCAATTTCTACAAGTTAGAACACAGGAAGGATAAATGCAGACACCTCATCCATTATCTTTCTGTGGAAGACACCCCATTTTTTCTGGCCTGCCACACTTGGAAAGTCAAGTGGCTTCCTCTGGGGTTCCGTTCTTCTTACTGCAGGGTTTTATCATGTTGAAGAGACTGGAGTATGAATTCTGAGAAGGCTCTGCTTGGCAGTTACGCATGCTGGCTCAGGTCTAGATCCAGAGACTAGTGGGGTGGGACGCCTATTCAGTGACATCTCAGACCATGACACCCCACACTCACAGGAAAAATGAAGGCCAGCGCAAGAACAGTAGAACTTCTAATCCAAGTTACCTATTAATTCAACATTTACTCCTTTCTAAAACTTAAGTTTATAACTTGAGTTGGCCTACTCAGTTATCATTTGGTGTTCAGTCCCAGAAGTGCGCCAAAGTAAAGTGGTGAATCTTCAGGTATTCTTTGAAGCAGGTTCTGAAGGCCTCACTCCTTATTGAGCCTGCAATGGTTAGGGTACCTCCCCTCGGCTTATGCTCTGGGGACATCCTGGGTTAGTCAAAAGGTTCGTTTGGATTTTTCCAAACTTTTCAATGAATCTTTTGGCCAACCCAATACATTTCCGAGCTTAAGCAGGAAGAGTTATAGAGCTGTATCATGGAGGTCCAGGTTTCCACTGGACTCTGATCTGGAGAGGACTCTTTCTGCCAAAATAAGACAGTATCTTCTCTCTAACCATTGCAAGACGGCAGGCAATGAAAAGACACAGGGAAGTCCTCTTAGAGAGAGAAACCATTCCTGGGTTATATAACAGACTACCAGCCAGTGTCTTTCAGAATATATTTGAAGAACCATCTAAACCTCAAATCGAGTTGATAAACACTTGATTCCTGAGAGTAACCACATTGTTGTTGTCGTTTAGTTGCTAAGACACATCTGACTCTTTTGCGACCCTGTGGATTGTATGCTGCCAGGTTCCCCTGTCCATGGGATTTCCCAGCAAGAGTACTGGAGAGGGTTGCCATTTCCTCTTCCAGGGGATCTTGCCAACCCAGTGATCGAACCCTTGTAGCCCGCATTAGCAGGCAGACTCTTTACCACTGAGCCACCAGGGAAGCCCCAACCACATTAACAGAGACTGAGTTAATGAATTTAAATATTAATAAGGGTTCTAACACAAGAACAATATCCACCCCAGTCTAACAGCACTGAACAAGAACAGTATGGAACACAGAGAAGAGTGTGGAAGAAGAGGGTCAAGCTGGGCTCTGACAGAGTCTGCTCTGTAAACACTGACTCGTGGTCCCTGCCCCCTGGGGGGAGCACTTCTGAGTTTACAGCAGAACCCAGAGCAATGATGGGACCCCACTGTCAGCTGTCACTGCCTTCCACTCTGAGCTCTTCTCCACTCTCCACTGATGACAACTCCACCTGCACAAGAGCAGGAAGCAGAGGGAGGCGTGCCAGGTGGTCCAAGGGAGTCACAAGAAGAGGTTTACACCACACAATACTAGAAACCTGCTTCATAAAATGTGTTAGACAGATGTCTTCTCCTCTTAACCCCTTTCCTTCAGGGCCCTCTATGAGCCCTTCTTTTCCTGTGATTCTTCTCCAAAGCAGTTCTCAGCCCAACTTGTACCTCCTTCCTTCTCTCCTGGATAATTTTTTTTTTTTTTCCTGTAACATCCAAATCCTCCCCTTCCCTTATTTTGAAGAGCGGCTCCCCACTACTTCATGGAGTTGGGGTATCAGCCTGGTGCCCAGCCCAGGAGGCTCTCTTCTGCTCCAAAGTAAGTTCATCAAAGCAGGTGTCAGTGCAGGCATCTCTCCCTTGAAAGGCTTCCTCAGGCTGCACAGATTCCATCATTCAGAGTGTGTGCTAGGACCCTCTTCTGGAAAACAAAACAGATAAAAATCTCTGCTCTTAGGGCTTCCATTCTAATAGGGGGAAATAAAGTTTTATGTGATACACACATGTGCACACACATGTTTGGTGACTGATTTGCGTGCATGTGTGTGTGTAAATTAACAGGCCACTCTGTCATTCTCACTCCAGCATGTAAGTTCAGTCATTCTTAACAAATCTGTCTGGCATTTTCTTCATCTAACTGCTCTGCCCCTGTGAGATGGCGAGTGAGTGGAGCCAGCTTAGCTGGCGGCGGGGCGGGGGTGAGGTGTGATTCCCATGAGGCTCTTAGGGAGTGCACTGTCCCGGGGCCTCTTACTTGCAGGCGCTGCAACGGAATGTGGTCAGGAGGCACACAGCAGACCCAAATGAGACGACCATCTGAGAGGCTGAGGAAAAGAAAGTGCCGTAGGGTAGCGTGGAAAGTGGGAGTCCAGAAACCAGGACAGCACAGCAAGGAGTGGTAGAACAGCAAATGGAAAGCTGTCCCAGACGGGACGGGAGACAGAGAGGTGATGGCATTTCAGGCAGGTACATGAGGATGAGCCAAGATCCTCAGAGATCCTTAAGGGAACAAGTTATACTCCTGCAGTATCCTTTCCCTTCTTCCTCTCCCCCTGTTTCTTTAAATCTTCCTCCACAAGCCCGACCTGGACAGGGATCTTCTCTGTCTTGCTCAGAATAGTACTTTGCAAAGAGTGGGTGCTTAATAATTATGGGTGGACCCAATGATGGGCTTGCCCTCTGAAGCCTTCCAGCCCAGCTCAGCTTTATGATTTCTCCTCTGAACTGAAGCCCTTAGTGACCTGGCAGGAGGCTTTTCCACTATGGAAAGCACACAGAATGAAATCTTGGCTCTGCCTTTTATCATGTTTCCAAGTCATTTAGTCTCTTTCCACTCTCAATTTTCTTGTCTGCAAATGGAAATACTCCTCCCAGGTTTGTACTGAGAACCACAGGACAAGCATATAGGCATGGACGTCCCTGGCACTTTAAACCACAAATTCAGTAATTATCTTGCACTGCCATTTGGGATGCTTCTTTTGTCAAAAACACAAATTGAATCCTGATTTGTCTGCCATGCAGCTTTGCTGGCCTCCTAGCCTCCAGCAAAGCTTAGGCTACGCTCTTAAGATTATGCTCAAGGCCAGGAATCACACTTTTTTAAGGTTTTGCTATGTTTTATTTCTCTTGTTTTATTTTCAGCTTTCTTGGGGTGTATTGACAACTAGCAATCATATATATATATATATATAGTATGCAACTTGATGGTTTTATGTATGTACTCATGGGGAAATGATCAGCACAATCAAACTAGTTAACAGATCCATCACTTCACATAGTTACAATTTTCTTTTTTTCTTTCTCTTTTTTTGTGGTAAGAACACTTAAGATCTACCCTCTAAGCAAATTTCAAGTATACAATACAGCACTGTTATCTGTAGTCACCATGCCATTAGATCTCCAGAACTTATTCATCTTGCATAACTGAAACTGTGTGTACCCTTGACCAAAATTTCCTCATTTCCTCCTGCCCTCAGCCCCTGGCAACCACCATTCTACTCTCTGTTTCTATGAATTCTAATATTTTAGACAGGAAGGATGTCTTACTTATCTGTGTCTTTAAGAGAATCTAGTCCCTTGCTTCTTTGTCCCCAACAGACATCAATACATTTGTTGGTTGTTTAACACTCTATTAAAAAAACAGTATTGGGGCTTTTGATCTGGAAGCTCATTTTCTGACTGTAAAATATTATGGTATTCTCTACAGACTACAGTCTCTTGGCTCTGAGAGGTTAAGTAAACTCAAAGGATGAATAATCTCAAGAAAGTGTTGTATTCCTGCATGATAGAGTTATAAGCTTCAAGGGATGCTGGGGGGACATCCCGGGGTATTTGGGGGTACTGTCCAGAAGGACAAACATTTTCCCTGGCTTGGATGGACTCTGGCTGTGACTGGCTTGGCATGTGACACCCTGCCTGGCAAGACAGGACAAGAAATGAATCAATTGCCCAGTGAAATGGTATGTGCTATTTCTAAGCTGCCTAGCTCATGAGTACTGCACAATCCAGCAGCCCACTCTGATTTGTCACACCAAAGGCTGCCTTCTTAGTAAACAGTTGTCCACACTTCTGTTCGTTCTGAGTCACCACTTAGTGTTCAAACTGAAATGCCAGTGCAGGTCCTTGGAATACACCATGCAGTGTGAAACCAGAGGAGGTGGGGCTGGGTGGGATGGCACTTCCCGTGGAAACATCCATGTCCTACAAGGGAGCCAGAGCCTCAGCCAGGGTTCGGCAAAGGATGGTTGCAGACAGCTGCCTGTTCATAGTTACCCCATCTCCTAGGTAAATCCCTCTCTTTATAGCTGAGGAAATCGAGGGTGAGCTGGTTCAGTGACTTGCACATGGTCTCACAAGCTTTTTCATGAAACTCCTGGCTCCTACCCTCTCCTAACTTATCCCCCACCTCGTCCCACATGTATCCTCTTTCCCAGTCAAATTCAGTCACGATAGGTCCTTGAGTGCACGATGTTACTTCACTTCTCTTGCCTTTGCACGTGTGTTCCCTCGCCGTGAAATGCTGTTTCTGCTCCCCCAGGGTAGCGGACAACTCACTCTACAAGGTCCAGCTCAAGCGTCCTGTCCTTTCACAAAGCCTGACCAGCTGTCACACCCCAGCACGCCCCCTTCCTCATCAGAGCAGAGCTGTTCACTTTGTTCTCTGTGCTGCCTGCGCCGTACTCCCATCACTCCCAGTGCCTGGGATTACATCACTTGTTAGAAGTCTAGTATTTGCTTTCATAGGCCATGGAGTCAAGCATCAGTAAGGGCTATGTTCACTCGCAAGTAACAAAAAGCGCACTTAATTCATAGCTTAGACAAATTAGAGAATTAATTTTTCTTTTTGGCCATGAGAACTCCATGATACCACTAGAGACCCAGTTTTCCTATCTTTACTGTGGCTTTTTTTCCCTCATGCTTGTCACCCAGTGGTCACAAAATGGCTGCTGTTTCACTGTGTCTATATTCCAGGCTGAAAAAAAAGTAGAGGTAAAGGATAATGATGTATTCACTAATCAAGTCTGCTCGTTTTACAGAGCATTTCTAGAAGCCCCACTTAGTGACTCTTTTATCTCCTTGGTCAGAATGATATTTGAAGGATAACCCATAGTGTCAAAAAAGAATGGGAGACATATTTGTTTAATTGGACGTATTGAAACTCACAATATAATTGGGGTTTGGTTAGTAAGGCAGAACGGGGAGAATTAATATTGAGTAGACAAGTATCATTGTTTAACCATACACAGAGATTATGTTTCACTTAGCATTCTCTCTGGGGCTTAGCATAGGGCATGGCTCATAGTAGATACTCAGTAAATAAAAGTCTAAGAAAGAAAGGAAGTTTTCTGACTCCTCAACCAATGATGTTTTCCCAGTATGACTTAGCACATCTTTGACCTTTCAGACATGAAGCAAGGCTTCCTGGGTGTGTGAAGGAACGACAGAGGGAGAAGTGATCGGAGGGGTCTCAGACAGATGCTTACTGCCCAGCTGGCAACTCTCAGCTTAGCAATGCCTCGGAGCTAGGAGGAAGGTATAGTAGGGTCCTTCTTTCCATGTACGTTGTCCTTGGGACCCCTATTCCTAACTCAAAAAAAGCACGTTAGTCACTACACTTCAAAAGTATCACCAGGTTCCTGGGACATCTCTTTCTCCTTTTCCAGTTGAGAATCCTCAGCCACAAGGCTGGACTCAGTCTTGCTTCCTTTAAGGCCAGGCACTATTTCCGTGGGCTTCCCAGGTGGCGCTAGTGGTAAAGAACTGCCTACCAATGCTGCTGCTGCTAAGTCGCTTCAGTCATGTCCGACTCTGTGCGACCCCATAGACGGCAGCCCACCAGGCTCCCCCGTCCCCGAGATTCTCCAGGCAAGAACACTGGAGTGGGTTGCCATTTCCTTCTCCAATGCATGGAAGTGAAAAGTGAAAGTGAAGTTGCTCAGTCGTGTCCGACTCTTAGCGACCCCATGGACTGCAGCCCACCAGGCTCCTCCCTCCATGGGATTTTCCAGGCAAGAGGACTGGAGTGGGGTGCCATTGCCTTCTCCGGCCTACCAATGCAGGTAGAAGTAAACACATGGGTTCGCTCCCTGGGTTGGGAAGATCCCCTGGAGGAGGGCATTGGCAACCCACTCCAGTATTCTTGCCTGGAGAATCCCATGGACAGAGGAGCCTGGCAAAGCCTCGCAAAGAGTCAGACACTACTGAAGTGACTTAGCACACACACACTATTCCTGTATGTCATGCTTGTGCTATCAAGCTTTCCATTATTATGAACAACTTTGCAATGAACCTCATTGAAATAAATCTTTGGGTTCATCCTTTGCATTTTAATGATTATTTCCTTAGTCTAAATTCCAAAAAGTAGAAATGCTAGGTGTAAGGCTATGCTCATTCTTAAGGTTTCCCGTGAGTGTTGTCTAACTGTCAGAAAGGCATGTTGCTCTATGCTTCCATCAGTCACAAACAGAAAGCCTACATCTTTCCAGTGGTGCGTGCTCTCTCCTTCTGAAGGTTTCAGTTGTGAGCCAGTCATTCCAAGGGCCTAGCCTGTCCTCCTTTCCAGAACAACAGCAGAACAACTCCCAACTGGAAACAAAGATAGAGGCCATCTGATGCGAATGTGTCTTGGTTCCCCTACTTAATCTTAAGTTTCACTCTGGAAAGAACAGGAAACACAGATTCTGTGTGCATAAAGGAAGCATTCATTAAATGTTTGATGAGGGAACTCTGAGATGGTTCTGGGGATCTAGCTATGATCCTGGGGGTTATTCTTGACATCTCTGTATTGTTCTCCATCAGGTTACCAAATCCTGTCAAGGTGTTTGACTGCAAATGTGTCTGACTTTCTAAACATCTTTGCAGTCAGCCTCCTCTTCTAAATCACCTTTTCATCTGCCTCTGACCCTGTCTTTGTCATGTCCTCATCATTTCCCTCGATTGACTGCTTTGCCACCCATTTCTTTTCTTCTGTCCCTCAACCCATTCTCCATGCCAGATTGATTTTAGATTGATTTTTCTAAATGCCTATGTTGTTGTCATTGTTTAGTTGCTAAGTCAGGTCCGAGTCTTTGTGACTCCAGGGACTGTAGCCTGCCAGGCTCCTCTGTCCGTGGGATTTCCCAGGGAAGAATACTATAGTGGGTTGCCATTCCCTTTTCCAGGGGATCTTCCCAACCCAGGGATCAAAACCATATCTTCTCTGTCTCCTGCTTGGCAGGCGGATTCTTTACTGCTGAGCCAACTGGGAAGCCCAGAAATACTTATGACCACATCACAGTCCAGTTTCATCTTTGTTTTTAAACCTGTTCTTATAACCCAGCAGTTGCCTGAAGTGTTAATGTTCCTTCACGTCCTCGTGAACCATGAGGATTCCATAAGCAGGATTTGTTGCAGGGAGACTCCTTGTTCACCATTTCCCACTACCCCTTCCCCAGGGAACCAACTCCATTTTATAGATGAGGGAATTGGAGGACTTGCATCTTAAACACCTTCCCTTCCCACTTCAAATAGCAAATATAAGGTTTTCCCTATTAAAATTCAGCTCATCATCTCTTCCAGCAAGATTTGGGACACCCCTTCTATAAAGCCCAGGGGCCCCTTCTCTGTGTCCTCACAGCACCCCATGTTTATTATCTCTCTGTATTATGACTACTTTTTATTTGCTTTTTCATCTTCCTCAGGTAGACTAAATTCCTGAGGGCAAAGACTGAGCCTTATTCAGCTTTCTATTTCTACAGACTCTAATAGTGTATGTTTGGTCATTGCTCCATGGATGTTTATTGAATGAATAAATTAATACTTCATTATAAATTAGAGGAAAGATCGGTGCTGGTAGAGAAAACACATTGATAGTGACTCTCTTCAAGATGTAGAGACTGGAATATCAGTTTCCCCCTTTCACACACACGTGGCCCAGTGAAACATTCCTCCAGTGAAACACCCTGAAGAGATATGTCCAAGTAATGTTTCCATTTGTATAGCAAATAGCTTTTTCCTTCTGAGATTTTGTGGGAGAACCAAATCAGGGAGTAGAAAATGTACCTCACCTGTGCATTAGTTAACAGGATTAGAAAACATTTTTGCTCCAATAGTTGTATATTTTTAAAGTTACTATTTATTGGTACATATATGTCCCCCTCCTCTTGAAACTCCCTTCCACCTTCCACCTATGGCTGATTCATGTGTATATATGGCAGAAACCAACACAATATTGTAAAGCAATTATCCTCCAATTAAAAATAAATAAAGTTTTTAAAAAACATAAGAGCTAAAGCAAGCAGAGGTATACTTCACCTGTTTTTGTCACTGATGTATGAAGAATTTTTTCCCTTTTGAAAAAAAAATAAAGTTAGCATTTATCAAACGGTTACTAAAGTACCAGCTCTGTTAACCTCTATTCCTTATGAAACAATCCTAAGAGTTTAGTGCAAGTTAGATTTACAAATGCGAAACCTGAGGTGAAAATGCTAGAAAACAAGCCAAAGCCAAGCGGCTAGTAATTGCTTCAAGATTGATCTTTCAGCCTCTAGTGCTCACCCTCTTAATTAAAACATGACACCCTTTCTAAGCACAATCAGTCCTCTTAATTACTCAGTAAAATAGGCTGGGCTTGTTCCCATGTTCCTAGTTCACAAAGGAGGATACTAAGCCTGAGTGGTATCAGAACTCGCCCAAAGACACCTGCTTAGTACCACTGGGACAGGACTTCAGATCTCCTGATCTGTCTCCTGACTCAGCAATCTACTAGATTTACTAGAATTCCTGTCAGTTTAGTGGACACAATTTTTTTTTTTTTTTTAAGAAAAAGATAAGAAAACCTCAGATGAAGTTTGTTTGGTGACATAGGAAGTTTAGAAATGGCCCCAGCTGCTTTGGTCCTGTAAACCCCCAGGCTGGCTGGCCAAGCCTCTGCCTCAGGCATTCTGAGGAAACAGCTCCCCCTTTAGGCCAACAGGAGGAACAGCAGTGACTCACAGCCCCCAAGCTCCAACTACAGCAGGTATGGTAAAACTCTCCCAGGTACCTTGTGGATACCTCCAAACAGCTTGACTTAGGGTGTTGTTGTGTGTCTATTAAAAGGTCATATATTATTTAGGACTGTGCAGTCGAAAAATGACTTAGCTGGCTAGGATTAAGTCACGCGTTAATATCAGCTCAGTGACATTGTAATGCCCACATGTGAGGGAATAAGATTGTGTCTTTCTCTCTTTCTCCATGGTAATGGAGAATAAGAAGGAGGGGCGGGATATGATTGTAGAGGGAGGGAGTAAGTGTCAGACTAAAGGGAAGGGGCAGACTGGGGCAGGTTGGCCCACTGCTGACCAAACAGAGAAAGAAGAGAAGTGGTTGGGTGTGGGCTCTCTGTAGGGCAGACCCTCCGCTGCATATAAGGAACAGGACTGGAAGGGGAGAGGTGAGAGGGTGGAGGAGCAAATATGGCATGACCTGAGCAAATAGGAGACCCAAGGGGAAGAGCACAGGTTGAGATATCTCATTCACACTTTAATTCATATCATTGGCTGAATGTGCATGAAATCGCTTTTGAGGAAGAAGTCTGGAGTTACCAAATCCAGTTCCTAGTTCAGCTCCTAAATTCTCATCCACTCATCTGAGACCAAGCAGTCTCCAAATAATTCATATTCTCTTTGTTGTAGGGATAACTTTAGTATGTATGTATTGGGGACCACTTTCCTTCCTATGTGGAGAGCTGGGAGGTTATACAGTTATAGCCAAGAAGCAGAATTTTACTGTCAGAGGGCCCTCAAGTGATACAGCTTGAAGCCCTTGATTGCACCAGATAATGAGTCATACTTCCAAAAATTGAATATGCAGTCAGTACTAGCTTCTATCTTGAGGTTACCTGGATGGCCTAAGGGTGTCTACATGCCCTTCCCATAAGTCTGAATCTCAGTGGAATGTGCCCTTTTCCCCATAGCACAGGGATTCCTGAAGTTGAGGGTAAACTTTGGGGCTCCGCTGTGTAGCACTGGGAAAATCCTGCTCCTCCATAGTCTCACTCTTTCCATTTCTGAAATGAGAAGTTCGCAAGATTAGGGCTTCTCAGGAATGCCCTGCAGAATCTAGAGGATCTTGGGCTGAGGTCCCCTCAGTCTGTCTCATGGACCAGCAAGTCTTCTCTTACATATGTGTATCATACTGGGGGTCCACTGAATATTTTATTTGAACAAAGAGCCCACAGCTAAAAACATGTTTAAAAACTACTGGACCAGATGATACTGGCTATATCATCTACAATATTTGTTGACCATTTGCTATATGCCAGGTATTGTTGTCAAGAAAACAGTGGTGCGGAAAGGAAAAACATTTCCTGGGAATTCCCTGGAGGTCCAGTGGTTAGGACCTGGTGCTCTCACTGCCGGGCCCTGAGTTCCATCCTTGATTGAGGAACTAAGATCCCACAAGCCATGTGGCATGGCCAAAAATTAACAAGTAACAAACAAAACAAATTTCTTTGCTGTATAAGCTATAATTTAATATCAGTGGCATTCGACCTTCCACCATAGACTTGGCCTTGGACACAGAGACCATATCTTAATCTTCAGATGGGCAACTGAGATGTATACTTTCATACACACTTAACTTCCTGTTTTCTGGTAGTCTCATTTCCTTGTAAGAACTTGAAGCCTAATTGTTAAATATATGGTGTCCAAAGACTCCCAAAGTGTTCAGCTCAGTTCAGTTCAGTTGCTCAGTCATGTCCGACTCTTTGAGACCCCATGAATTGCAGCACGCCAGGCCTCCCTGTCCATTACCAACTCCTGGAGTTCACTCAAACTCATGTCCATCGAGTCGGTGATGCCATCCAGCCATCTCATCCTCTTTCGTCCCCCTTTCCTCCTGCCCCCAATCCCTCCCAGCATCAGAGTCTTTTCCAATGAGTCAACTCTTCGCATGAGGTGGCCAAAGTACTGGAGTTTCAGCTTTAGCATCATTCCTTCCAAAGAAATCCCAGGGCTGATCTCCTTTAGACTGGACTGGTTGAATCTCCTTGCAGTCCAAGGGACTCTCAAGAGTCTTCTCCAACACCACAGTTCAAAAGCATCAATTCTTCGGCGCTCAGCCTTCTTCACAGTTCAACTCTTACATCCATTCATGACTACTGGAAAAACCATAGCCTTGACTAGATGGACCTTTGTTGGCAAAGTAATGTCTCTGCTTTTGAATATGTTATCTAGGTTGGTCATAACTTTCCTTCCAAGGAGTAAGCATCTTTTAATTTCATGGCTGCAATCACCATATGCAGTGATTTTGGAGCCCCCAAAAATAAAGTCTGACACTGTTTCAACTGTTTCCCCATCTATTTCTCATGAAGTGATGGGACCAGATGCCATGATCTTCATTTTCTGAATGTTGAGCTTTAAGCCAACTTTTTCATTCTCCTCTTTTACTTTCATCAGGAGGCTTTTTAGTTCCTCTTCACTTTCTGCCATAAGGAATGTAATTTTCCTAATCAGGAATTAGGGCAATTGAGCTGACAAAATAAGCTTTTTAAAAATAACTTGTTTATTTATAGGAAAATTCTTCTGAAATATATAAAAATAGTATCATGTTTTGTGAATCTTACTTGACAGTTTTTTTTAATTTAAAAAAATTATATTTCACAGGAAGAAATTAAAAATTTATTGTAATCATTCAGTTAACATATTATTTGTATGGTCTTTTTCATCTTCCATCCACTTGTTTGTATTTGAAACAAAGAAACTAAGACTGAGGGCCTGTTCTGTGACAGGTATTCTTCTGGGCACATTCATTTTCATCTCTTGCTTCACTTAATCACTTACTCTTTGGAGCAATCCTGCAAGAGCTATTTATCAATTTTTAAAGATAGCAAAATCAAAGGTTAATATCTTTCCAAAGTTCATAGAGCCAGTAAGAAGTTCACATTTGAAATACACAGCTGTCTAATCCTAAAGCCCATCTGTATAATCCTAAAGCCCATCTGTATTTTCCCTACCACTTGGTGCAGCCTCTCCACTTGCCCAATATTATTTGCTCATAGTTCTTTGCAATCACCTTTGGGCACATCTCTGAGTAATCATTAGGAAAACCAAAGTGATATTTTATCACTTCAAAGGTCACCAGGGAGTTATCTAACTCTCTGTTCAGAACTGAAGCAACAAGTGTGTACATTACCTGATTTAGCATTAAGGAATATTGGAATGTCAGTATTTTAGGTGCTAATACCTTCTCTTCTGTTGATAGTGTTATCTTGTGCAAATTGACTACCATGTTGCCTTACATTAAGGACACAAAGTCTTTTAACAGTAGAATTTTTACAATAAAGCAGTTTAAGATTTGCAAGAAAAACATTTTTTTTTTTTCCTTTAGATTATTCCATTCAGGGCTTTTTGCATCCAAATGAAACAAGGATAATTGATGAAGACTAGTAAGTTTTATTGGAGAAGGCAATGGCACCCCACTCCAGTATTCTTGCCTGGAAAATCCATGGATGGAGGAGCCTGGTAGGCTGCAGTCCTTGGGGTCGATAAGAGTCAGACACGACTGATCGACTTCACTTTCATTTTTCACTTTCATTCACTGGAGAAGGAAATGGCCCACTCCAGTGTTCTTGCCTGGAGAATCCCGGGGACCGGGGAGCCTGGTGGGCTGCCGTCTATGGGGTTGCACAGAGTTGGACACGACTGAAGTGACTTAGCAGCAGCAGCAGTAAGTTTTATGGCCTCAAGGTCTTCATAATTAAAACTATTAATATAAAATATCTTTGAAAAGAGCTGTAAAATTCAAGATCATGGTGATTATTATCAATAACAATTTTCTTAAGTATACATATATCCCCTCTTTCTTGAGGAGATTGTTATTGAGAGTAATCACCATGAAATCTGGAATTTTACAGCTCTTTTCAAGGATATTTACAGAAATCAATACAACATTGTAAAGTAATTATCCTCCAATTAAATACACACACACACACATATATATATTTGTATAATTAAAAAATAAACTCCATCCAACTAGGTCCTGCTGTTAAAGAAAGCCTCTCAGAGGAGGAAGCACTTGAAATGGGTATGGATTATTATAGGGGAGAACATTCAAAGCAAAGACATCAAAGAGACGGAGTGACATATTTAAGGAGCTGTGTATTAATTACCTTTTCACAATTCATCTTTGTATTTCTATCACCTCATATAGATCACAGCTCATACTATGTACTAATTAAAATGTTTTTGAAAATTAAAAAAAAATTTCTTAGAGAATTTTTACTTTGTAAAACAAAAATAAGCTTCTCTCTTCAAAATTCTTATACCAGCATACATACTTATATTTGGCTTCCAGGGTCAACATTTTCTGTTTTCCATCTGAACATTGCCTTACTGCCCTTTTCCCTCTTTAATTTTGTGAATTGGACTGTAAAAATGAATGGTAAAGATGCAGACTCATCTAAACAATGTTGAAAAAGTACAAACTTGGAGGACTCACATTTCCCCGTTTCCAAACCTACAATAAAACTATAATAATCAAGATAGTGTGGTACTGACATAGATACAGACACAGAGATCAATAGAATGGAATTGAGGGTCTACAAAGAAACACTTACTTTTATGACCACATAATTTTTGACAAGAATACCATGAAAATTTAATGGAGAAAGAATAACCTTTTCAGTAAATAATGCTGGGATAACCACCTGCAAAATAATTAAGTTGGACTCCTAACTCATGCTTATATGAAAATTAACTCAAAGTGGATCATACGCCTACATGTAAAAGCTAAAACTATAAGATTCCTAGAAGAAAACATAACAGTTAATATTTGTGACCTTGGATTTAGGCACTGGTTTTTAAAAGCACAAAGGACAAAAATAAATAAATTGCACTTTAATAAAATTAGAATTTTTGTCCTTCAAAAGACACCATCTACAAACCATAAATGCTGGAGAGAATGTGGAGAAAAAGGAACCCTCTTGTACCGTTGGGGGAATGTAAATTGATACAATCACAATGGAGAATAGTATGGAGGTTCCTTAAAACACTAAAAATAAATAAAACTACCATATACCCAGCAATCCCATTACTGGACATATGCTCTGAGAAAACCATAATTCAAAAAGACACATGTACCCCGGTGTTCATTGCAGCACTATTTACAATAGCCAGGACACAGAAGAACCTAAATGTCCATCAACAGATGAATAGATAAAGAAGATATATATATATATATATATATATATAGTCCCATTATATATATAATTATATATATATATAATATCCCATATAATGGGATATTACTCAGCCATAAAAAGGAATAAAATTGGGTCATTTGTAGTGATGTGGATGAACCTAGAGTCTGTCATATAGAATGAAGTATGTCAAAAAGAGAAAAACAAATATCGTATATTAATGCATATGTATGGAATCTAGAAAATTGGTACTGATGAGCCAATTAGGACAGGACTAGAGATACAGATGTAGAGAATGGACTTGTGGACAAGGTAGGGGGAAGCAGAGGGTGGGACAAACTGAGAGAGTGGCATTGATATATATATATACACGCTACCATGTATAAAACAGCTGGTGGGAAGCTGCTGTACAGCACAGGGAGCTCAGCTCAGTGCTCTATGATGACCTAGAGGAGTGCGATGAGGGGAGATGGGAGGGAGGCTCAAGAGGGAGGTGATATATGTGTAACATATAGCTGATTCACATTGTTGTATAGCAGAAACCAACATAACATTGTAAAGCAATTATACTCCAATTAAAATAAATAAATAAAATAAACTTTTAAAAGAGACACCATCAAGAAAGTGAAAAGACCATTACAGAATGGAAGAAAATATCTACAAGTCAAAGAAGTTGGTAAGTAACTTATTTGCAGAATATGTAAAATCTTACAAGTCAACAATACAAAGAAAAATAACCCAATTCAAAAGTTGGCAAAAGATTTGAATAGCCATTTTTTCCAAAGAAGATAAACAAATGAACAATTAGTACATGAAATGACTCTCAACATCATTAGCATCAGTGAAATGTAAATCAACAGCACCACAAGATACCACTTACACCCACTAGAGT
Source organism: Bos indicus x Bos taurus (assembly GCF_003369695.1). Lineage (NCBI taxonomy): Eukaryota > Metazoa > Chordata > Mammalia > Artiodactyla > Bovidae > Bos > Bos indicus x Bos taurus. The sequence continues at coordinate 18,662,330 of NC_040103.1, read as the reverse complement.
GGCTGAAATTTTAAAAACACAGTAAATGTTGTTATGGTTATGGAAGTTTTAGAATCTTCATACATTGCAGGTGTGATTGTAAAACGGTGCAACCACTTTGGAAAACAATTTGCAGTTTCTTCTCAAACTGTGAAAATAGAGTTACCATATGACCCAGCAATTCCATTCTTTGATATATATCCAAGAGACTTGAAAACAAATGTCCACTCAAAAGCTTGTAAAAGAACATCCATAGCAATGTAATTAATAATGGTTGAAAAGTAAAAACAATCCAAATGTCCATAAACTGAGGACTGGATAAACAAAATGTGGTATATCCATATAATAGAATATTATTTTGCAATAAAAATAATAAAGAAATATACAAGTACACATATTACAGCTACAACATGTATGAACTTAAAAAACATGGAATAAGTGAAAGAAGTCAGTTACATAAAGCTATATATTGTGTAATTCCATTTATATGAAACATTCAAAATAGTCAAATCTGTAGAAACAGAGGATATATTAGTAGTTGCCAGGGTCTGAGGGGTAATGGATATGGGGTTTCTTGGGGGCTTTGAAATTAGATAGTGATGATGATTGTATAACTTTGTGGATATACTGAAAACAAAAAAACACTGAATTGTACACTCTAAAAGGATAAATTTCATGGAATGTTAATTTTATCTCAAAGAAGTGACCTCCCCTGAACCATGACATGAGTGAGAAACTTTTATTGTCTTTGTGTGTGTGTGCTCAGTCATGTCCATCTCTTAGCAACCCTCTGGACAGTAGCCTGATCTTCCATCCATGGGATTTTCCAGGCAAGAATACTAGAGTGGGTTGCCATTTCCTACTCCAGGGATCTTCCCCACCCAGGGATCAAACCCATGTCTCTTTCATCTCCTGTAATGACCGGCGGATTCTTTATCACTGTGCCACCTAGGAAGCCCCTTTGTTGTCTTTAGCTATTGAGATTTGGAGACTTTTACAACACTTAGCTTGATCTAATCAATGCAACAAATCCAAAAATTATGACTCAGGATCTCTGAAAATTTTCTTACGACCCATTCAGTTATTTTTATCTGATAAAGTTAACCTTAAAGAAGTTGAAATATTGCTATCCTTCAAGGACAAAGGTCCATATAGTCAAAGCTATGGTTTTTCCAGTAGTCATGTATGGGTGTGAGAGTTGGACCATAAAGAAGGCTGAATGCTAAAGAATTGATGCTTTTGAGCTGTGGTGTTGGAGAAGACGCTTGACAGTCCCTTGGACTGCAAGGAGATCAAACCAGTCAATCCTAAAGGAAATCAATCCTGAATATTCACTAGAGGGACTGATGCTGAAGCTGAAGCTCCAATACTTTGGCCACCTGATGCAAAGAGCCAACTCATTAGAAAAGACTCTGATGCTGGGAAAGAGTGAAGGCAAGAGCAGAAGAGGATGACAGAGGATGAGATGGTTGGATGGCATCACTGACTCAATGGACATGAGTTTGAGCAAATTCTGGGAGATGGTGAAGGACAGGGAAGCCTGGCATGCTGTAGTCCATGCGGTTGCAAAGAGCTGGACACAACTGAGTGACTGAACAACAAATCCTTCAAGGATAGGCATTAGTCTTGAAAATCTTATATTCAAAAATAATTGAGTTTATTTGCAAGGTAGTTGGATAAAATCACAAAATGGTTCAGTGTATCTAGTTATAGTGTATAAATAAAACATTTTAATATTTTATCATATCAACTTCCGCATCAAGTGGAAGAACTTCAGATGTGTTATTCATGTAATTCTTTTGAGCTTATGCTATTGGCATCTATTCTCACCAATGTTATGCTACAGTTGTTTGATAATTTCAAAAAAAAAAATCCTTAGATAAGATTTACATGTTTTGCACCTCCAAAATTAGTATTACACTGGTACATGACTATACCAATAATCTTATCTTGAACTGTTGTATGACTAATAATAGAAGACAAAAGCAAAGCATTAGTTATTTGTCTAATTTGGCAGAATTTCAAGGTCAAAAATTTCCATATTAATTCCAGTGGTAGCTTTTTTAAAAAGCTTCACGAAACTATAATTGTATAATTCTATTTATATGAAATATCGACAAATTCATCCATCATAAGTGTACAGCATTAAAGTGTAAGTGATTTTTAGTAAATTTGCAGAGTTGTTCAACCATCTCCATTATCCAATTTCAGAACATTTCTATCACCCCAAAATTATTCTTCATTTTTGTTTGCCATCAGCCTCCATTCTTACCCCCAGCCTCAGGCAACCACCAATCTACTTTCTGTATTTATAAATTTGTTAGCATAAAGTTTTGGTGATTAATCCATGCTGTAGTATGTAATAATATTTCCTTTTTGTTGCTGAGTAGTATTTCATTGTATGATGCATCAGAATTTGCTTATTCACTCATCAGTTGAAGAGCATTTGGATTTTTTTCTGGTTTTGTTTATTATGAACAGGGCCACTGTAAATCTTTGTGTACAGGTTTTTGTGTGAACATAAGTGTTCATTTCTTTGGGGTAAACACATTAAAGTAGGTTTGTTGTGCTGAATGGTAAGCATATGTTTAACTTTATACAAAAAATGGCCAAATTGTCTTGCAAATAGGCTGTACTATAAATATATAAGAGTTCCAGTTGTTTGACATACTTAGAAGCACTTCATATTTTCAGGGACTTTAAAAAAACTAATGGGTATGGGGGAGGAGCCAAGATGGTGGAGGAGTAGGACGGGGAGAACACTTTCTCCCCTACAAATTCATTAAAAGAGCATTTAAAAGCCGAGTAAATTCTACAAAACAACTTCTGAATGCCGGCAGAGGACATCAGGCACCCAGAAAAGCAACCCAAGTCTTCGAAAGGAGGTAGGAAAAAATATAAAAGACAAAAAAAAGAGACAATAGAGGGAGGGACGGAGTTCCGTCCCAGGAAGGGAGTCTTAAAAAGAGAGAAGTTTCCAAACATCAGGAAACCTTCTCACTGCCGAATCTGTGCTGAGCTTTGGAAGCACAGAGGGCAACATAACAGGGAGAAAAAATAAATAAACAATTAAAACTCACAGATTGCGAGCCCTACGGTAACACCCCCAGCGGAGAAGCAGCGCAGACGCCTGCACACGCCATTAGCAAGCGGGGGCTGGGCAGGGAGGCACGGCGTGGGCTGCATCGCTTAGAGTAAGGACCTGGTCTGAATACCCTGAGCGCTATCTGAGCGAAATAATCTGGGCTAGCAAACCAGACTGTGGGATATCTATCACGTGAAAAGCCAGCCCTGACCTAAGACACCACCAGGCCCACGCTCGGAACAAAGGACGGAACAGAGATAACCAGCTGCAGACCTTCCCCCTCTGGTGACACACAGCCAGAGCCGGAAGGGGGCAATCGCAGCCCCAGAGAGACATTATCTATAAAACTGTAAGCAGGCTTCTTTGCTAACTAAAACTTCTTGGGAGTCTGGACGGTCAACATCTCCCTGAGAAGGTGCACCAGTTGTACACCTAGATAACCGAGTGGCGGGGAGGCGATAAGTCGCAGCAATCGTGCTCGCTAAACACCTCATCACCTGAGCTGCTCGGACCTGGGAAGGGCACAAAACGCAGGCCCAACCGAGTCTGTGCCTCTGAGGAGTACCCGAGTGCCTGAACCTGAGCGGCTTGGACCTGGGAGGTGCAGGCAACCCAGGGCCAGCCACGGATGGTTTCTGGTGGAACAACCTAGAGCCTGAGCAGTGTGGGCAGGGAGGCTACACGCACCATGAGTGGGGGCAGACCCAGTGTGGCTGAGGCACTGCGAGCTCACGCCAGTGTTACTTGTTTGCAGCATCCCTCCCTACCTCCCCTCAGCGCGACTGAACAAGTGAGCCTAAAAAGAAAAAAAAAAAAAAAGGTGTCCTCCACTGTCCCCTTTGTGTCAGGGCGGAAACCAGACACTGAAGAGACCAGCAAACAGAAGAAGCTATAATAGAGGGAACCGCCTTGGAAGCTACAGGCAATAGATTAAAACCCTGTGGTTAGTACCGTCTACATAGGAAGGGGCCTATAGATGTTGAGAAATAAAAGTTGGACCAAGGAACTAGCCAAAAATGAGCTGAACCCACAATACAAAATACAAAAAACCAGAGAAAGTCCTCAATATATTTTTACTATTTTTACGAACATTCTTTCTTTCTTTTCTTTTTTTTTTTAATTAAAAAAAAAATTTAAGTCCTCTATTATTCCTTTAATTTTCACTTTTATAACCTATTACTTTGCAAAAAAAAAAAAAAAAGACCCTATTTGTTTTTTCTTCAGCAAACTTCACATATATACTTTTTATAATTTTATGACCTTGTTTTTTTTTTTTTTTTTCTTCTTTTCTTTAACATTGTATTTTTGAAATTCCAAACTCTAATCTAGATTTTTAATTTTAGCTTTTTGGTATTTGTTATCAATTTTGTACCTATAGTTTTTTTATAGTTTCAGTGACTTTTTTTTTTCTCTGTTTCTTTCTCTTCTTCTTTTATATAACATTGTATATCTGAAATTCCAAACTCTACTCTAGATTTTTAATTTATGCTTTTTGGTATTTGATATCAATTTTGTACCTGTATTTTCTTTATAATTTTTGCGACATTGTTTGTTTTTGTTTTCTCTCTTTCTTTTTCTTCTTCTTTTTTTTAACATTGTATTTTTGAAATTCCAAACTCTACTCTAGATGTTTAACTTTTGCTTTTTGGTATTAGTTATCAATTTTGTACCTATATTTTCTTTATAATTTTTGCGACCTTGTTTGTTTTTGTTTGTTCGTTTTTTCTCTCTTTCTTTTCCTTCTTCTTTTCTTTAACATCATATTTTTAAAATTCAAAACTCTACTGTCTTTAATTTTTGCTTTTATGTATTTGTTACCAATTTTGTGCCTTTAAGAACCCAATCTTCAGTACCCATTTTTCACTAGGGAACGAGATTACTGGCTTAACTGCTCTCTCTCCCTTTGGACTCTCCTTTTTCTCCACCAGGTCACCTGTGTCTCCTCCCTAATCCCTCTCTACTCTACCCAACTCTGTGAATTTCTGTGAGTTCCAGATGGTGGAGAACACTTAGGGAACTGATTACTGGCTGGATCTGTCTCCCTCCTTTTCATTCCCCCCTTTTATCCTTCTGGCCACCTCTGTCTCCTTCCTCCATCTTCTCTTCTCTGTATAACTCTGTGAACATCTCTGAGCGGTCTAGTTGTGGAGTGCACATAAGGAAGTGATTATTGGCTAGCCCACTCTCTCCACTGTTGATTCCACCTCATCTCATTCGGGTCACCTCTAATTCCCTCCTCCCTCTTCTCTTCTCCATGTAACGCTGTGAACCTCTCTGGGTAACCCTCACAGTAGAGAAACTTTTCATCTTTAACGTAGATGTTTTATCAATGGTGCTGTATAGAAGGAGAAGTTTTGAAACTACTGTAAAAATAAGACCAATAACTGGAAGCAGGAGGCTTAAATCCAAACCCTGACCCCAGGGAACTCCTGACTCCAGGGAACATTAATTGACAGGAGCTCATCAAATGCCTCCATACCGACACTGAAACCAAGCACCACACAAGGGCCAACAAGTTCCAGGGCAAGACATACCAAGCAAATTCTCCAGCAACAAAGGAACACAGCCCTGAGCTTCAAGATACAGGCTGCCCAAAGTCACCCCAAAACCATAGACATCTCATAACTCATTGCTGGACACTTCATTGCACTCCAGAGAGAAGAAATACAGCTCCACCCACCAGAACACCAACACAAGCTTCCCTAACCAGGAAACCTTGACAAGCCACCTGTACAAACCCACACACAGTGAGGAAACGCCACAATAAAGAGAACTCCACAAACTGCCAGAATACAGAAAGGACACCCCAAAATCAGCAATTTAAACAAGATGAAGAGACAGAGGAATACCCAGCAGATAAAGGAACAGGATAAATGCCCACCAAACCAAACAAAAGAGGAAGAGATAGGGAATCTACCTGATAAAGAATTTCGAATAATGATAGTGAAATTGATCCAAAATCTTGAAATCGAAATGGAATCACAGATAAATAGCCTGGAGACAAGGATTGAGAAGATGCAAGAAAGGTTTAACAAGGACCTAGAAGAAATAAAAAAGAGTCAATATATAATGAATAATGCAATAAATGAAATTAAAAACACTCTGGAGGCAACAAATAGTAGAATAACAGAGGCAGAAGATAGGATTAGTGAATTAGAAGATAGAATGGCAGAAATAAATGAATCAGAGAAGATAAAAGAAAAATGAATTAAAAGAAATGAGGACAATCTCAGAGCTCCAGGACAATATTAAACACTACAACATTCGAATCATAGGGGTCCCAGAAGAAGAAGACAAAAAGAAAGACCATGATAAAATACTTGAGGAGATAATAGTTGAAAACTTCCCTAAAATGGGGAAGGAAATAATCACCCAAGTCCAAGAAACCCAGAGAGTCCCAAACAGGATAAACCCAAGGCGAAACACCCCAAGACACATATTAATCAAATTAACAAAGATCAAACACAAAGAACAAATATTAAAAGCAGCAAGGGAAAAATAACAAATAACACACAAGGGAATTCCCATAAGGATAACAGCTGATCTTTCAATAGAAACTCTTCAAGCCAGGAGGGAATGGCAAGACATACTTAAAATGATGAAAGAAAATAACCTACAGCCCAGATTATTGTACCCAGCAAGGATCTCATTCAAGTATGAAGGAGAAATCAAAAGCTTTTCAGACAAGCAAAAGCTGAGAGAATTCTGCACCACCAAACCAGCTCTCCAACAAATACTAAAGGATATTCTCTAGACAGGAAACACAAAAACGGTGTATAAATTCGAACCCCAAACAATAAAGTAAATGGCAACGGGATCATACTTATCAGTAATTACCTTAAACGTAAATGGGTTGAATGCCCCAACCAAAAGACAAAGACTGGCTGAATGGATACAAAAACAAGACCCCTACATATGTTGTCTACAAGAGACCCACCTCCAAACAGGGGACACATACAGCCTGAAAGTAAAGGACTGGAAAAAGATTTTCCATGCAAATAGGGACCAAAAGAAAGCAGGAGTAGCAATACTCATATCAGATAAAATAGACTTTAAAACAAGGGCGTGAAAAGAGACAAAGATGGTCACTACATAATGATCAAAGGATCAATCCAAGAAGAAGATATAATAATTATAAATATATATGCACCCAACACGGGAGCACCACAATATGTAAGACAAATGCTAACAAGTATGAAAGGAGAAATTAACAATAACACAATAATAGTGGGAGACTTTAATACCCCACTCACACCTATGGATAGATCAACTAAACAGAAAATTAACAAGGAAACACAAACTTTAAATGATACAATAGACCAGTTAGACCTAATTGATATTTATAGGACATTTCATCCCAAAACAATGAATTTCACCTTTTTCTCAAGCGCACATGGAACCTTCTCCAGGATAGATCACATCCTGGGCCATAAATCTAGCCTTGGTAAATTCAAAAAAATAGAAATCATTCCAAGCATCTTTTCTGACCACAGTGCAGTAAGATTAGATCTCAATTACAGGAGAAAAACTATTAAAAATTCCAACATATGGAGGCTGAACAACACACTGCTGAATAACCAACAAATCACAGAAGAAATCAAAAAAGAAATCAAAATTTGCATAGAAACGAATGAAAATGAAAACACAACAACCCAAAACCTGTGGGACACTGTAAAAGCAGTCCTAAGGGGAAAGTTCATAGCAATACAGGCACACCTCAAGAAACAAGAAAAAAGTCAAATAAATAACCTAACTCTACACCTAAAGCAACTAGAAAAGGAAGAAATGAAGAACCCCAGGGTTAGTAGAAGGAAAGAAATCTTAAAAATTAGGGCAGAAGTAAATGCAAAAGAAACAAAAGAGACCATAGCAAAAATCAACAAAGCCAAAAGCTGGTTCTTTGAAAGGATAAATAAAATTGACAAACCATTAGCCAGACTCATCAAGAAACAAAGGGAGAAAAATCAAATCAATAAAATTAGAAATGAAAATGGAGAGATCACAACAGACAACACAGAAATACAAAGGATCATAAGAGACTACTATCAACAATTATATGCCAATAAAATGGACAACGTAGAAGAAATGGACAAATTCTTAGAAAAGTACAACTTTCCAAAACTGGACCAAGAAGAAATAGAAAATCTTAACAGACCCATCACAAGCACGGAAATTGAAACTGTAATCAAAAATCTTCCAGCAAACAAAAGCCCAGGTCCAGATGGCTTCACAGCTGAATTCTATCAAAAATTTAGAGAAGAGCTAACACCTATCGTACTCAAACTCTTCCAGAAAATTGCAGAGGAAGGTAAACTTCCAAACTCATTCTACGAGGCCACCATCACCCTAATACCAAAACCTGACAAAGATCCCACAAAAAAAGAAAACTACAGGCCAATATCACTGATGAACATAGATGCAAAAATCCTTAACAAAAATTCTAGCAATCAGAATCCAACAACACATTAAAAAGATCATACACCATGACCAAGTGGGCTTTATCCCAGGGATGCAAGGATTCTTCAATATCTGCAAATCAATCAATGTAATACACCACATTAACAAATTGAAAAATAAAAACCATATGATTATCTCAATAGATACAGAGAAAGCCTTTGACAAAATTCAACATCCATTTATGATAAAAACTCTCCAGAAAGCAGGAATAGAAGGAACATACCTCAACATAATAAAAGCTATATATGACAGACCCACAGCAAACATTATCCTCAGTGGTGAAAAATTGAAAGCATTCCCTCTAAAGTCAGGAACAAGACAAGGGTGCCCACTTTCACCATTACTATTCAACATAGTTTTGGAAGTTTTGGCCACAGCAATCAGAGCAGAAAAAGAAATAAAAGGAATCCAAATTGGAAAAGAAGAAGTAAAACTCTCACTATTTGCAGATGACATGATCCTCTACATAGAAAACCCTAAAGACTCCACCAGAAAATTACTAGAACTAAACAATGATTATAGTAAAGTTGCAGGATATAAAATCAACACACAGAAAGCCCTTGCATTCCTATACACTAATAATGAGAAAACAGAAGGAGAAATTATGGAAACAATTCCATTCACCATTGCAACGGAAAGAATAAAATACTTAGGAATATATCTACTTAGAGAAACTAAAGACCTATACATAGAAAACTATAAAACACTGGTGAAAGAAATCAAAGAGGACACTAATAGATGGAGAAATATACCATGTTCATGGATTGGAAGAATCAATATAGTGAAAATGAGTATACTACCCAAAGCAATTTATAGATTCAATGCAATCCCTATCAAGCTACCAACGGTATTCTTCACAGAGCTAGAACAAATAATTTCACAATTTGTATGGAAATACAAGAAACCTCGAATAGCCAAAGCTATCTTGAGAAATAAGAATGGAACTAGAGGAATCAACCTACCTGACTTCAGGCTCTACTACAAAGCCACAGTTATCAACACAGTATGGTACTGGCACAAAGACAGAAATATAGATCAATGGAACAAAATAGAAAGCCCAGAGATAAATCCACGCACATATGGACACCTTATCTTTGACAAAGGAGGCAAGAATATACAATGGATTAAAGACAATCTCTTTAACAAGTGGTCTAGGAAATCTGGTCAACCACTTGTAAAAGAATGAAACTAGAACACTTTCTAACACCATACACAAAAATAAACTAAAAATGGATTAAAGATCTAAACGTAAGACCAGAAACTATAAAACTCCTAGGGGAGAACATAGGCAAAACACTCTCTGACATACATCACAGCAGGATCCTCTATGACCCACCTCCCAGAATACTGGAAATAAAAGCAAAAATAAACAAATGGGACCTAATTAAACTTAAAAGCTTCTGCACATCAAAGGAAACTATTAGCAAGGTGAAAAGGCAGCCTTCAGAATGGGAGAAAATAATTGCAAATGAAGCAACTGACAAACAACTAATCTCAAAAATATACAAGCAACTCCTACAGCTCAACTCCAGAAAAATAAATAACCAATAAAAAAATGGGCCAAAGAACTAAATAGACATTTCTCCAAAGAAGACATACAGATGGCTAACAAACACATGAAAAGATGTTCAACATCACTCATCAGAGAAATGCAAATCAAAACCACTATGAGGTACCATTTCACACCAGTCAGAATGGCTGCAATCCAAAAGTCTACAAGCAATAAATGCTGGAGAGGGTGTGGAGAAAAGGGAACCCTCTTACACTGTTGGTGGGAATGCAAACTAGTACAGCCACTATGGAGAACAGTGTGGAGATTCCTTAAAAAACTGGAAATAGAACTGCCTTATGATCCAGCAATCCCACTGCTGGGCATACACAGTGAGGAAACCAGAAGGGAAAGAGACACGTGTACCCCAATGTTCATCGCAGCACTGTTTATAATAGCCAGGACATGGAAGCAACCTAGATGCCCATCAGCAGATGAATGGATAAGAAAGCTGTGGTACATATACACAATGGAGTATTACTCAGCCATTAAAAAGAATACATTTGAATCAGTTCTAATGAGGTGGATGAAACTGGAGCCTATTATACAGAATGAAGTAAGCCAGAAAGAAAAACACCAATACAGTATACTAACGCATATATATGGAATTTAGAAAGATGCTAACAATAACCCTGTGTATGAGACGGCAAAAGAGACACTGATGTATAGAACAGTCTTATGGACTCTGTGGGAGAGGGAGAGGGTGGGAAGATTTGGGAGAATGGCATTGAAACATGTATAATATCATGTATGAAATGAGTTGCCAGTCCAGGTTTGATGTACGATACTGGATGCTTGGGACTAGTGCACTGGGACGACCCAGAGGGATGGTATGGGGAGGGAGGAGGGAGGAGGGTTCTGGATGGGGAACACATGTATACCTGTGGTGGATTCATTTTGATATTTGGCAAAACTAATACAATTTGTAAAGTTTAAAAATAAAATAAAATTAAAAAAAAAACTAATGGGTATGTAGTAGTATCTCATTGTGGTTTTAAATTTCATTTCCCAAATGACTGAATATGTGAGCATCTTTTCATTTGCTTCTTTATTATATGTGTCTTTTCTTTGGAGAAATGTCTGTTCAAATCTCTTGTTTATTTTTTATTTGGGTTGTTTGTCTTATTATTGAGTTGTAAGAAATATTTATATATTCTGGGTACAAGTTCCTTATCAGACATATAATTTGCAGAGTATTTTCCCCCAGTCTGTGGATTGTCTTTTCCATTTTCTTAATGGGGCCTTTTGAAGCATAAAGAATTTTAATTTTGATGAAGTCCCAGTTTACTAGCTTTTTCTTTTATGGGTTTTGCTTTTGGTTCATATCTAAAAACCCTCTGCCTAACTCAAGATCACAAAGATTTTCTCCTATATTTTCTCATAAAATTTTTATCATTTAGGTAATATGATCCATTTTGAGTTAATTTTTTTATATGGCATTAAATTAGAGCTCAAATTCATCTTTGTTGATGTGTATATCTGGTTGTCCCAGCACCAATTATTGAAAAGATTGTTCTTTCCTCATTTAATTGCCTTGGTAGTTTTGTTTAAAATCATTTCAACAAAAATGTAAGGAAGTGTTTCTGAATTCTCAATTTTTTTCCATTGATCTATATGCCTATCCTTCTGCCAGTATTCTGGTATTAACTTTCAAGACATAAATTACTATGATACGGACAACTTTTTAATACCAATCAGATCAGATCAGATCAGATCAGTCGCTCAGTCATGTCCGACTCTTTGCGACCCCATCAATCGCAGCACGCCAGGCCTCCCTGTCCATCACCAACTCCCAGAGTTCACTCAGACTCACGTCCATCGAGTCAGTGATGCCATCCAGCTATCTCATCCTCTGTCGTCCCCTTCTCCTCCTGCTCCCAATTCCTCCCAGCATCAGAGTCTTTTCCAGTGAGTCAACTCTTCACATGAGGCGGCCAAAGTACTGGAGTTTCAGCTTTAGCATCATTCTTTCCAAAGAAATCCCAGGGCTGATCTCCTTCAGAATGGACTGGTTGGATCTCCTTGCAGTCCAAGGGACTCTCAAGAGTCTTCTCCAACACCACAGTTCAAAAGCATCAATTCTTCAGTGCTCAGCCTTCTTCACAGTCCAACTCTCACATCCATACATGACCACAGGAAAAACCATAGCCTTGACTAGCCAGACCTTTGTTGGCAAAGTAATGTCTCTGCTTTTGAATATGCTATCTAGGTTGGTCATAACTTTCCTTCCAAGGAGTAAGTGTCTTTTAATTTCATGGCTGCAGTCACCATCTGTAGTGGTTTTGGAGCCCAGAAAAATAAAGTCTGACACTGTTTCCCCATCTATTTCCCATGAAGTGGTGGGACCGGATGCCATGATCTTCGTTTTCTGAATGTTGAGCTTTAAGCCAACTTTTTCACTCTCCACTTTCATTTTCATCAAGAGGCTTTTTAGTTCCTCTTCACTTTCTGCCGTAAGGGTGGTGTCATTTGCATATCTGAGGTTATTGATATTTCTCCCGGCAATCTTGATTCCAACTTTTGCTTCTCCCAGTCCAGCGTTTCTCATGATGTACTCTGCATATAAGTTAAATAAGCAGGGTGACAATATACAGCCTTGACGAACTCCTTTTCCTATGGTATGCTATATATATCACAATTGTGAGACACAATGTTTTGCTCAATACCCTGAACTCGTGGAAACATAGTGTCACTTTTATCATTCATATTGATAAAAAAATTTGGTTTTAGCAAGGCAGAAATTAGAGATGTAGTCTAAATATCTGGAGCCATGAGTTTGTCTTACAGAATAACATGATTTGCAGTAAACTGCATTTTCAAAAAGATGTTTGTAATAAATTTCTTCAATATAGCACTGGAAGCTATAGGACTGACAGCTTGTGTTTATCTAATATAATATAAGAAGGATTATCAAATTTTCCACTTTGAATGACATTTACATCACCAACACTGTATATTATTGAATCTAAGATGCCATTAATTAGAAAATGCATCATTGTTTTACATGTACTAAGAAAGAAAAAAATGCTTTCATTTAACACCAATTAAAAAATGTACAATCATTGCAGAGATGTAAAATTCTAAATAAATATGCATCTTAAAATTGATGAAATATAGTGTATTGGGACAAAATGTTACTTTTGAATTGTCACATTTCCTCCAAAAGGGATATTCCTATAGCAGGATCTCTTTAAAAGTATATTTTCCCTCTTTTTCTTTGAATACAGTTTGACAGTAAAATAAAATTCTATAATGTTTTCAGTGACTTTGAATATATCTCAAATGATATTGAAGTGAGACTTTGCATTAGATAGCTTTAGACACATAATATATCTGTGTCTCCATGAATAATTAACATTTCTTCAGATGATATGAATCCCATCTTTTTAATCCATATGCTTGCTTATTGGAATGCCCACTGGTTTGAATTATTTTGAAACTAATTACCAAACATTGGAGCTTCTGGGATAGATCAATGATTTACAGCAACCCTAGGAGAGCATACTTGAATCTGGACAATCCCAGAAAGTTCAGGGTGTAGACTCCATATACCATGGGTGTTAGTCACTGGCGGGACTGCTGAGCAGCCACAAGGTCAGCCTTTTGTGGAATGTACATTCCAGAGTGGAGGAACTGCCAGATGTGAAGAGATCCCTGTCATTTTCTCTAGGACTGAATTCTTATCACAGACCTGGAGCTACACATATGCAATCTGAGCAGCTGGTTCTGTAGGGTTATCCAAGGGGCATTGCAACCGTCCTCGCATCCCCCAAATCTTTCCCTTGCTGGCCTGCCTGTTCCTAATGCCTTAGTGTCAGCCCTCTGAGGTAAGGCCCTACCCTCAGAGAGTCCCTGTCTGTGGAGGGATGATACCTATTACAGATCATTGGTTATTACTGGCTTGGGAAGAAACAGGATCTTGAGGGGAGAAGGTAAAGGTTTTGGGCACCAGGTCCTCTAGGTTTTTCTGCTTGTAAGAAAGCTAAGACAGGCTTGCTGCTGCTGCTGCTAAGTCGCTTCAGTCATGTCCGACTCTGTGCGACCCCATAGACGGCAGCCCACCAGGCTCCCCCGTCCCTGGGATTCTCCAGGCAAGAACACTGGAGTGGGTTGCCATTTCCTTCTCCAATGCATGAAAGGGAAATGTGAAAGTGAAGTCGCTCAGTCGTGTCCGACCCTCAGCGACCCCATGGACTGCAGCCTACCAGGCTCCTCCATCCATGGGATTTTCCAGGCAAGAGTACTGGAGTGGGGTGCCATTGCCTATTGGGGAGCAGTTATTCTAAGGATATCTGAACTTAACCAGCACATACATTAGTACTGTGTCCCTCAGTTGTAGTACTCTCAACTATTTGAAAACATGAACATCCCTCAATGGGAAGGAAGTTAATCTGTAATTAGTTATCTTTGTTTTAGTAAAGTGAAGGATCAATTTCTCAATGGAAATGAGAGTGGGGAAGGAAATAAATTAGGGCACTGAATACTGGAAAAGGAGGGGTAGAGAATATGTGGCTAGAAATTTCCAAAGACAAACTCTATTTACTTCACAGTTTGAGCTGGGAATGACCTTTCTCAAGCTGGTTTGAATCTGATTCACTGTAGCCGGAGCAATATAATTCCCCAAGACTTCTATTCTGCAACTTTTAATCACATTGCTTCATCTATGCCTCTACAGAATATTCAAAAGCTGCATGTCATGAGAATTTCAAAGCTAAGAGTCTTTTTGTGTGAATATTTCCTGAGATACCCCTTGAGTTTGATCACACAGGAAGACAGGAATACTTAATGGTGCATCAAAGCCATATTTATGGGGTCTTAGGTTTCCCCAAGGTGTATACCATCTAAAATCATACAAGCCAACACAGATTCAAAGAGAAACCAATGAACAGTTATGTACCGAAAGTGGTATTGGATCAAATAGGATGCAAGAGCAAGATTGGAAAAATCAGAAAGATTATCTTAGAACCCAGAGCACTGAAGTGTTGGCAAAACAGGCACCAAATCTGACCCACTGCCTGTTTTATGAATAAAGTTTTATTGGCACACAGCCACTCCCATTCATTTATGTTTGGTTAATGGCTGTTTTTTTTTGTTTGTTTGTTTGTTTGTCTGTTTTTTTTGTTTTTTTTTTTTTTTTTTGCTACAGTGGCATAGCTGAGTAGCTATGACAGACACTGCACAGCTTGTAAAGGCTGAGATATTTATTTCCAGCCCTTTATAGAATGTCAAGCCCTGATCATCTTCCCTCTGTGCTTGTGTGTCCATATCCTTGTTTTGTCTCTTTGCAAGCAAAGATTTACCGTTGATTGAGAACCCAAATGAGGCACCACTCCTTAAATTTTCAACTGAGTTATCCCAGAACAATAAGTGGAGCCTTCAGACACACACTGCCTCAACCTCTCCATTTGAGGACCTTTTCCTGGGTGCAGCAGTATTCATTCCACCAGTCAACATGCCCAGAACATCAGCTGAGTGCCAGGGACCAAGCTAGGTCCTGGGGATGTAAAGATGACTAAAAACGAGCTCAACTCATTGCTGTGTCAGGTGTGCTTACAGAAGCACAGAAGGCGGTGGGGCCCTGTGGCCTAGTCTTTCTTTTCTTTCCATCTTTCTCTTTTCTCTCTCTCGTCTCTGTGCCTCTCTTGTTCCCCTCTCTACCCCCACCCTTCCATCTTGACTCTCTCCTTGCCTCTTTTCCTTTCTTTCCTCCTTTCTCTTGCCCACATATCAGGCCTGCCAGTGCCACCCAGTGGCTCTGACAGGCATTACTTAGACTTGCTGACTGCCCTCAAGGTTGAGAATGACCACCAGGATATCAGTGAGAGACTGTAATTACGAATTCAAAGACAACTAGAAGGCTCCAGTAATTACCTCCCCACCCTCCCGATTGCTCAAAGCATTAACTTTTAAAGTCTTTTATACTGCAGTATAAATGAAAGAACCCAAGATGGCTTTGTTAAGGGGAAAGAGATCAGGAGGGCCCTAAATGATTATTGTTAAAGAGGTTACTGCATTCTGCCCTGAGGAGAAATTGCATTTGAGTTGTTTCAGACATGTTATTTAGGTGGTATGTGATATGGATGTAATAAAGTGTGCAGTGGTAGATTTATGACTATCACCAGTTTATTGAACCATCTAAATCCTATAACGTATTAACATGGAACAACAGTATTTCCCCCAGTCACTGCAATTAACTGCACTTCTTCAGTTCCATTTCCTGACCTTTAATGACATCTTACGTGAATCCCAAGGGGTCAGGGGAATAGCTTCACACACACTGTTCCTACAAGGCTGTGTAGCAAGCTCCTTGGATTCTCCCAGGGCTGACAGAGGCCCTTGTTGATACCCTCTCCTCTGCAAGGCATCTGCCTATGAGTAGTGGACTGCAGGATGGGGTGTTGTGCGGGGGCAGTCTGCCTATGAGGAGTGGACTGCATACAGGATGGGTGTTATAGGGGGGAATATCTATCACTGATGATGACAGGGCTGGTTCTACAGACATTTAGTAAGTTGGTGGGGGATGTGTAGCTCCAATTTTGTCCACTAGAAGGAAGGGTACTGAGTGCCTGCTGTTTGGGACAATTCTGGGACAACACGAAAAGTCCCGCTCAATATCCTATTGTCTGATGGCAGTCCAGCCCCTCCTGGCCTGACACAAGCAAGCATGCTCCATGCCCAGGTGAATCCACGTCAGTGTGAGGGAGGCTGGGACAGCAGCTCACTAAAGTTAGGCTTGGGCCACCTTGCCTCTCCAAGTCGACCCAGCCTCTTTTCATGGATGCTGGCTGTTGTGAAGCAATGCTTACACTGTGACTATAACTTGCTCACCTGCCAAAATTATTATTTCTCTTGGAGGAATCTGGGTCTCAGAATTCTCTCTCAATAGCACCCCCCCAGACTTGTCCAGGATCAAATGGAGGTTCTGGGACTAGTCCTTTACATGTGAGAAGGCATAAGAGGGCTAAGCTCCCTTCAAGTAGTTTTTGGAGTATAGTGAAAGATTTGAAAGATTTCCTGTCCTAAACTATCTTTCCACTTAGGTGCTCCAGGACCTAAAATTCTGTCATGAGAAATTCATTCTTTTTGGTAAGCATTGTCCTCTTCTCTTTGACTTCTCTTAAAGTAAGAATACCCTAGGGGAGGGATTTCCCCAGTAGCCAAGTGGCTACTCCCAATGCAAGGGGCCCGGGTTCCATCCCTGGTTAGAGAATTGGATCCCACACACAGCAGCTAAAATATCCTGCATGCCAGAGCTAAGATGAAGCATAGCCAATAAATAAATATTTTTAAAAAATACCCTAGGGAGCATTCCCCATGAAGTCACTAACCACCTATGGGTATGACTTCTGAGTTGAATAGGAAAGCAATGACCAACTTAGACTTTTGTAATTTTCTCTGAAACTATTTAGTTTAGTTTGCACTTATTTAGACAGTTTAATTCACCAGAGAAGTTATCAGTCATGAATGCAACATTTTTAATGCTTAAAATGTAGTACTTTAAAAAGATAATAAAAGCAAGAAAATTAGTTGTGGCTTCTGCTTTTTCTTCTGGAATCACTGCCAAAAATATTGAGGAGTTCCCAACGCCATTCAATACTAATCACCCAGACTCAGCTCCAAGGGAGAGTCAGATGAGAGCAGGGGCGGTGGAAAAAGAACAAAGGAAACTTTGCTCTTTTTCTGAAATTGTGGATTTCCCACTAATAAGCGATAAAGGTACCCATCATTTGTACCAGACTGCTCTGTAGTAGATGACACCTGGCTGCCCACACAATAAATAATGGATACCATCATTCATCATCCCCATAAGCTATCCTGGTACCATGCTTTTTTAAAAATCTTGTAGCTTCTATCTAGATTGTCTTTTCTCTATTGTCTCCTCCTATATAAATGTTATTGTTTCTTCAAACGCTGCTAAAATTCTGCCTCTAGATTTCCCTAACCACAGAGGTGTCCTTCTTCTCCTAAGTTCATGACACTACCTGCTTGTTTTGAACTTAGGACTCTCTTGGCATGTGTGCCTTTTTTACACCACGAATTCCCAAATGCATTGCTTTGCTACTGAAATTTCAACCCATGGGGGATAAAAAGGGAATTTCCTGACCATCTAGTGATTAAGATTCTGTGCTTTCACTGTCAAGGGCCCAGGTTTGATCCCTGGTCAGCCCAGGTGAGATCCTGCAAGCTGCATAGCACGGCCAAAAAAAAAAAAAAAAAAAAAAACCACCACAACAAGTTTCAACTCATGTGATTTAGCCCATTAGATATATATCTTGTCTGTTCATCCACATGGGAATTCAGCAGCTTTGGAATCTGCATAGGGTACCTGACGGTGCTGGGCGTATGACAGTTGCTCAATTCTCTATTAAATGAGTCAAAGGCAACAGATAGGGCTCTGCTTATATAAAAGGACACATATGCATTTTGAGGTCTCTATCCTTTGGAGGCCCCATAGGAAATGTCTTATTTAATAAACTGAAAACATTTGGCAGCTCCATCATGACATCTTGTTCTTTTTAGAATAAAAGAAGTAATACAATTGAATATTTCCAAAAATCTCAGGTTAAATGAGGTGCTAATTCCACATGCCACCATGGTTAGATTTTTGCAGTCAGGATTTGATGTAGATGGTGATGGTGGTTGAGAGGGGGAAGGTGCCACTGTAGTCCCTCAACTGGGCTGGGAGCCTCAAGTTGTCCATGGATCATGGTCTGTGATTGGGCCCAGGAAATGCTTCAGTCAGGAAAATGAATAGTAACTAAAAATATACTATAGCTAGAAAATGGATCATTGGAATTGAAGGGTGGTTCAGAATTAAGTTGAGCCATATAAAATTGCTATGACCAGTGCATTCTCTTGGCAAAACTCTGTTAGCCTTTGCCCTGCTTCGTTTTGTACTCCAAAGCCAAATTTGCCAATTACTACATGTATCTCTTAACTTCCTACTTTTGCATTCCAGTCCCCGATAATGAAAAGGACATCTTTTTTGAGTGTTAGTTCTAGAAGGTCTTGTAGGTCTTCATAGAACCATTCAACTTCAGCCTCTTCAGCATCACTTTGGTGCGTAGACTTGGATTACTGTGATACTGAATGGATTGCCTTAGAAACGAATAAGATCATTCGGTCAGTTTTGAGATTGCACCCAAGTACTGCATTTCGGACTCTTTTATTAACTATGATGGCTATTTCTTCTAAGGGATTCTTGCCCACAGTAGTAGATATGATGGTCATCTGAGTTAAATTCACCCATTCCAGTCCATTTTAGTTCGCTGATTCCTAAAATATCGATGTTCACTTTTGTCATCTCCTGTTTGTCCACTTCCAATTTGCCTTGATTCATGGACCTAAAATTCCAGGTTTGTATGCAATATTGTTCTTTACAGCATCAACTTTACCTCCATCACCAGTCCCATCTGCAACTGGGCGTTGTTTTTGCTTTGGCTCCATCTCTTCATCCTTTCTTGTGTTATTTCTCCTTTCTTCTCCAGTAGCATATTGGGCATCTATAGACCTGGGGAGTTCACCTTTACGAGTCATAACCTTTTGCCTTTTCATACTGCTCATGGAGTTCTCAAGGTAAGAATACTGAGGTGGTTTCTCATTGCCTTCTTCAGTGGACCATGTTTTGTCACAACTCTCCACCATAACCCATCCATCTTGGGTGGTCCTACACAGCATGGCTCATAGTTTCATTGAGTTAGACAAGGCTGTGGTCCGTGCAATAAGTTTGTTTAGTTTTCTGTGATTGTGGTTTTCATTCTGCCTGCCCTTTGATGGAGAAGAATAAGAGGCTTATGGAAACTTCCTGGATGGAGAAACTGACTAAGGGTCAGTTCACAGAAGAACTATACAAAAGAACTATACAAAAAAGTTTCCATGACCCAGATATCCACGATGGTGTGATCATTCACCTAGAGCCAGACATCCTGAAATGTGAAGTCAGCTAGTGGAAGTGATGGAATTCCGGTTGAGCTATTTCATATCCTAAAAGATGATGCTGTGAAAATGCTTCACTCAACATGTCAGCAAATTTAGAAAACTCAGCAGTGGCCACAGGACTGGAAAAGGTCAGTTTTCATTCCAATCCCAAAGAAAAGCAATGCCAAAGAATGCTCAAACTACCACACAATTGCACTCATCTCACATGCTAGTAAAGTAATGCTCAAAATTCTCAAAGCCAGGGTTCTACAGTACATGAACCATGAACTTCCAGATGTTCAAGCTGGATTTAGAAAAAGCACAGGAACCAGAGATCCAATTGCGAACATCCGTTGTATCATAGAAAAAGCAGGAGAGTTTCAGAAAAGCATCTACTTCTGCTTTATTGACTATGCCAAAGCCTTTTACTGTGTGGATCACAGCAAACTGTGGAAAATTCTTCAAGAGATGGGAATACCAGATCACCTGACCTGCCTCCTGAGAAATCTGTATGTAGGTCAAGAAGCAACAGTTAGAACTAGACATGGAACAACGGACTGGTTCCAAATAGGGAAAGGAGTATGTCAAGGCTGTATATTGTCGCCCTGCTTATTTAACTTATATGCAGAATATATCATGTGAAATGCTGGGCTGGATGAAGCACAAACTGGAATCAAGATTGTCGGGAGAAATATCAATAATCTCAGATATGCAGATGACACCACCCTAATGGCAGAAAGCAAAGAAGTAGAGTCCCTTGATGAAAGTGAAAGAGGAGAGTGAAAAAGTTGGCTTAAAACTCAACATTCAGAAAATTAAGATCATGGCATCCAGTCCCATCACTTCATGGCAAATAGATGGAGAAACAATGGAAACAGTGAGAGACTTTATTTTGGGGCTGCAAAATCACTGCAGATGGTGACTGAAGCCATGACATTAAAAGATGCTTACTCCTTGGAAGAAAAGCTATGACCAACCTGCTGCTGCTGCTGCTAAGTCGCTTCAGTCGTGTCCGACTCTGTGCGACCCCATAGATGGCAGCCCACCAGGCTCCCCCATCCCTGGGATTCTCTAGGCAAGATCACTGGAGTGGGTTGCCATTTCCTTCTCCAATGCATGAAACTGAAAAGTGAAAGTGAAGTCGCTCAGTCATGTCTGACCCTCAGCGACCCCACGGACTGCAGCCCACCAGGCTCCTCCATCCATGGGGTTTTCCAGGCAAGAGTACTGGAGTGGGGTGCCATCGCCTTCTCTGATGACCGACCTAGACAGCCTATTAAAAAGCAGAGATATTGCTTTGCCAATAAAGGAGCATATAGTCAAAGCTATGGTTTTTCCAATAGTCATGTTTGGATGTGAGAGTTGGACTATAAAGAAAGCTGAACACTGAAGAATTGATGCTTTCAAACTGTGGTGTTGGAGAAGACTCTTGAGAGTCCCTTAGACTGCAAGGAGAACCAACGAGTCTATCCTAAAAAGGAAATCAGTCCTGAATATTCATTGGAAGGACTAATGCTGAAGCTGAAATTCCATACTTTGGCCACCTAATGTGTAGAACTGACTCATTGGAAAGGACCCTGATGCTGGAAAAGATTGAATCCAGGAGGAGAAGGGGATAACAGATGATGAAATGGCTGGATGACATCACTGACTCGATGGACATGAGTTTGGGCAAGCTCTGAGAGTTGGTGATGAACAGGGAGGCCTGGCATGTTGCAGTCCATGGGGTCACAAAGAGTTGAACATGACTGAGGGACTGAACTGAACTGAATTGATACAAAATTACTGATTTTTAGTTATTTTTAAACTACAAAACAATTTCCATATGAATCATCCTAAGAGTAACACCCATAAAGTTGACTGCATAGCTCTCATTTCCTTTCCTGGATGTGTCAACATGATGATTCTAATTCCTCTTCAATTGAAAACTTATTCTCACACAGCAGCAAACCATACCACTTTTAGTAATAATAGAATGTCAGCTATGAAGTACCTTACAAGGTGTATATCACTTTAGAAGGTCTGTACTCTTCCAAGTGTATGTCTAATCAGAAATCCTTTCTCAGTAAACCCTACTCTTCCAAACATTTTTGAACTCATACTTTCTCATTGATGAAATATAAGGCCATTTGAAATTGGAAAAGCCATTTTTAATAAGCTTACCAATTCTGCCTTCTCCCAGGGTTTAATTTTTTACTTGAAGAGTTTGCTCTTTTCTGTTTTATCTAGCTAATTTTTGTGATACATTGTTTCTCTAGAGGAATGTAGGCCTTCATTGTACCCACTGCCTCTCCCCAATCACACATACCACTATTGATCTATTTGCCTTTTGTTATCATTCTCTAGCTGAAAACGAAGATAATATTAACCTACCTTTTCTTTTCTGAGTGAAATAGCAATCCAAAGGCATCAAAGGAGTGTAATGTTGGAGCTCATTTCCTCAGTGATTGCATCATGGAAGGGTTTGTCAGCCCCAGAGCTGATGTTCCCGGCTCTGGTGATTTGTAATCAGGCTCAGAACAAGGAATTTTGAGTTCTAATCCAAGTTATGACAGTGACTCTTGGAATACTTTTAGGATAATTCATTAAACTTTCAATTTGGTCACTTATTCCCATAATACTTGCGGGGCTTCCCTGGTGGTTCAGCAGTAAAGAATCTGCCTGCAATGCAGGAGACCTCTGCTTCAAGTCCTGTGTCGGGAAGATCCCCTGGAGAAGAGATATAGGCTACCCACTCCAGTATTCTTGGGCTTCCTTGGTGGTTCAGCTGGTAAAGAATCTGCCTGCAGTGTGGGAGACCTGGATTCAATCCCTGGGTTAGGAAGATCCCCTGGAGAAGGGAACGGCTACCCACTCCAATATTCTGGCCTGGAGAATCACATGGACTGTATAGTCCATGGGGTTGCAAAGAGTTAGACATGACTAAGATAAATTTGGCCATTTATTTCCATAATACTTACACTGAAACTCTTATATACTTTCTTTTCTTTCTACCAGTCTTGGCCTATTCATCAGATTCCTCACAATTTATGTGTTTGTTTTTTTTTTTTTTTTCCCCAGCGTCTAAAATTCTTCAAGTTATTAACAAACCTGTTTTGTGTGTCTTCTGCTACAAAGAATAGATTGATTTGAGAGCCTGTGGTCCTGGGTGCTTAGTGTCATCCGGGAGGTGCTGACTCCTCTATGCCGTCACTCAGATGGTGGTCCCATCCAGAGAGTAGAGTGACCTCCTGGTCTAGTGCCTCATCCAGCTGAAGGACTGATTTGATCTCTAGGTTAGCAGAATGAAATGAGTCCAGAATGTTACCTTTAGTCAGTGAATGAAGTCTGCACCATTACTGGGTACACAATATGTCTGTGGGGCTTCCTGGTGGCTCAGATGGTAAAGAATCTGCCTGAAATGCAGGAGACCCAGGTTCAATCCCTGGATCAGGAGTGATTAATCCCTGGAGAAGCGAATGGTCACCCACTCCAGTATTCCTGCCCGAAGAATTCTGTGAAGAGAGGAGCCTGGTGGGTTACAGTCCATGGGGTCACAAAGAGTCAGACACAACTGAGTGACTTTCACTTCACAATATGTCTGTATGTTTCTCCTTGGGCCAAAAGTGCTGGGCATGGTAGTCATTATAGAGCCTGGTCCTTAATCTTGAGAAATTTACTTGTGTAGTTGAGGCAAAACAACATATATGAGAAATTTAGAGAAAAGTTAATTGCTAAATGACATATCCCTGGCTATATGTTCAAAAGCCACAATGTAATTATCCTTTTATGCCTTAATTTACAAAACTGTCTTTTTATGATTATGGTGTGGTGAGATAGAATAATGAATAAAGGTACAGAGAATATGATTTTTAGGACTAGTTTCATCAGGAACTAGCTATAAATTCTCAGAAGAAAATCTTCATGACATTAGGCACTAAGTCTTTGAAAGCAGCATCAAAAGCACAGTTCATAAAAGAAAAATCACAAATTGAACTTCATCAAAATCAAAAGCTTCTCTACAAAAGACATTGTTAACAATATGAAAACACAAGCCCCAGACTAGGAGAAATATTTGTAAAGCACATATCTGATAAAGGCTTTGTATCTAGAATATATAAAGACCTTTTACAACTAATTTTAAAAAAGAACTCCACTTTTTAAAAATGGGCAAAAAAACTGAACAGATATTTCCCCATCATCTTTCTTTCTTTACCAAACGAAATGTATATATGGAAAGTAAGCACATGAAAAGGTGCTCAACATCTTTAGTCATTTGCTAAGTTGCTTCAGTCATGTCTGACTCTGTGCGACCCCATAGATGGCAGCCCACCAGGCTCCCCCATCCCTGGGGTTCTCCAGGCAAGAACACTGGAGTGAGTTGCCATTTCCTTCTCCAATGCATGAAAGTGAAAAATGAAAGTGAAGTCGCTCAGTCGTATCTGACTCTTCGCGACCCCTGGACTGCAGCCTACCAGGCTCCTCCACCCATGGGATTTTAGGAAAGTGGAAATTAAAACCATAATGAGATACTACTACACACCTATTAGAATCTCTAACATTAAAAATATCTGAATGATACCAAGTCTTGACAAAGATGCAGAGCAACTGGAACCCTCACACATTGTTGGCCGGAATGCAGAATGATAATTTGGAAAATGGTTTGGAAGCTTTTCATAAAGATAAATGCACTGTTACCATTTGATCTAGTTATCCAACTTCTGGGCAGTTACTTAAGAGGAATGAAAAGTTAAAATTCACATAAAAACCTGGATACAAATGTTTAAGTGGCTTTGTTTGTAATCACCAGAAATTGGAAAACAATCAAATATCCTTCAGTGAGTGAATGGATAAACAAGCTCTGGGGCATCTACTCAATGGAATACTTACTACTCACTAATAAAAGGGAAGTATTATTACCTGCAACCACAACAATAAATCTCTAATGTACTATGTTAAGTGAAAGAATTCAGATGAAAAGCTACATATTATATAATTTCTTTTACATAAATGTTAAAGTTAAAAAGGAAGGAAAAGAAAGAAGAAGGAAAGCAAGGAAGGAAGGAAAGGAGGGAGGGAAGAAAGGGAGGAAGGGAAGAAAGGGAGGAAGGAAGGACTACAGGATTGAAAAGAGATCAGTGAGTATCAGGGCATGAGGAAAGGGCTAGACTACAAATAAACATCAGAGAATATTTTGGGGTGATGGATCTATTCTATAACTTGATTGTGGTGGGTCTTACATGACTATATGTTCATCAAAACTCGTAGAACTGTAACATCAAAATGTGTGACTATTGTCATATGTAAATTACTTGTCAGTTTTAAAGAAAGGGAAAAATGCAATTTCTCTGCCTCAGTTAACCATTTGTCAAATGGAAACGATGCAGCTATTTCTGTTGATAATGTGATGATGATACATCAAACACAGGGTTTAGGGAAGCTTTTGTAAATGAGAACATTTCTGAGTGCTTTATAATGCGTGAAGTGCTAAAGAATTGCCAAATATTATTACTAAATTTTTCTGTTTTGCTTTTGTATTCAGCTACCCTGCTAAACTCTTTTGCTATTTATGAAAGTTTGTACATTGATTTTTTCGGCTTTTTGAAATAAATTATCAGTATAGACAGCCAGTCTCTTCCTTTGCAGTATTATATCTCATTTCATAGCTTCTTTTCTTATACTCTTATATTGGTTAAGACTGCCAAGTCAATGTAGAATAATAGTTGTGATAGAAGACATTCTTATTTTATTACTAAACTAAGTAAGGCTTCCCTAGTGACTCAAAGGGTAAAGCATCTGCCTGCAATGAGGGAGACCTGGGTTCAATCCCTGGGTTGGGAAGGTCCCCTGGAGAAGGAAATGGCAACCCACTCCACTACTCTTGCCTGGAAAATGCCATGGACCAAGGAGCCTGGTATGCTACAGTCAATTGGTTAAGACTGCTAAGTCAATGTAGAATAGTAGTTGTGGCAGAAGACATTCTTGTTTTATTCAGTTCAGTTCAGTCGCTCAGTTGTGTCTGACTCTTTACTACCCCACGGACTGCAGCACACCAGCCCTCCCTGTACATCACCAACTCCCGGAGTTTACTCAAACTCATGTTCACTGAGTTGGTGATGCCATCCAACCATCTCATCCTCTGTCACCCCCTTCTCCTCCCGCCTTCAATCTTTCCCAGCATCAGAGTCTTTACAAATGAGTCAGTTCTTCACATCAGGTGGCCAAAGTATTGGAGTTTCGGCATCAACATCAGTCCTTCCAATGAATATTCAGGACTGATTTCCTTTAGGATGGACTGGTTGGATCTCCTTGTAGTCCAGGGGACTCTCAAGAGTCTTTTCCAACACCACAGTTCAAAAGCATCGATTCTTTGGCACTCAGCTTTCTTTATAGTCCAGCCCTCACATCCATACATGACTACTTGTTTTATTACTAAACTAAAGAAGGAAATTTGAGAATTAAATATGATTTTGGATGGTTTAGTAGATATCCTTTTTCAAATGAAGTTTCTTTTTATTCGTTTCCCAAGAGTTATTTCGTTTCTAATAACAAATAATAAATTTTTGAATGTTTTTTTCTGAATCTATTGAAATCTTTATATTATTTTATCTTTTAACCAAAAATATTTATTTTCAATCAAGCTTCAGAACTGACCTTTTATATTTTTGTGTTCCTTCTATAATTGATCTGTAATCTCCTAAAAGGCAGAGACTTTGTCTTTTTATCACTGTATCTCATCACCTAGCCCAGTCTGATTTAAACAGAATATTTGTCCCTAAAACTTAACTCTTATCTGGAACCTCAGAAAATCTTTTCTCCTGTAAGACTTAAATCCTTAGTTTCAAGATTAGCTTCAGCTCCTTTGGTCATCCATATCTCTATAAAGTTTTGGCTTCATTCTTTTTGCTCCAAACCTGTTCTTAGAGATAGATGTTTTTTAGAGTTAATTTGAGGACAAATACTCTCCCACAAGACCTGCTGCTATTTTATATTTTAATATCTCTCTCTTTCCTTATCAAGAGTAGATTGTGGCTTTCGCCTAGGAGCTTCAAAGTCTATTCTTCAAAGATCAGGATGTGAGCAGAAAAAAGATACTGGTAACGCCTGGAGATTTGTAGCAGGAAGTTTCCATTTGCAACATAAAAGTGGCATCCAGGATAGCAGCCTGTTGCCAGGCAGATGGCCAACCCTAGGCTGGCTTTTGTTGGTCTCTGAGGATCCTGCTCTCAGGGGAGGCGGGAGATGTATGGTATAATGGGTAAGAGCATGGACTTTAGATGGAAGTAGCCCTTAAATTCAAGTCTTGGCTCTGACACTTGGTAATTGGGTGACCGTGGATAAGTCACTTAACTTTCTATTTTCAGTTTCCTCATCTCTAAAATGGGTTTCCCCCATGGCTCAGCAGTAAAGTATCTACCTGCCATGCAGGAGATGCTGGACAAGCAGGTTCAATCCCTGGGTCAGGAAGATCTCCTGGAGAAGGAGATGATAACCCAGTCCAGTATTCTTGCCTGGAAATCCCATGGACACAGGAGCCTGGCAGGCTACAGTCCATGGGGCAGCAGAGTCGGACACAACTAAGCACCCACGCATGCATCTCTAAATAGGTGTAGAAGTAGATGGTTTTGAGTGCCTGACACACAATAGACTCTCAAAAATGTTGTCTATTATTTTCTCAGCAGTTGTCAAGGCATAATATGATGTGATAAAACAGGTTTTTCTGTGAGGACACTTAGAGGTTTTTTTCAATTTTGTTTTGTTTTAGACTTCTATCATGAAGGGAAAATATGTAATTTTTTAAAATGCAATTACAAAGATGTAGAACAAAGAGAGTTATGACTCATGTTTCACAATTTACATAGCTTATTTATTGTCTTATGTTCTTTAATACTTCAGACTGTTACATAATCTCCTGCCACTCTTTTAGGGTGCCAGGATATGACATCAGGAAAATAGGGGAGAAAAGTTTTGGGTGGGGAGGCATGATGTGTTAGAGGAAGAAGGCATATGCTTTTCTGAGATTAATGTCCCATCACTTACATTGGGTAAAGCAATCCCAAACACTGACATACCAGGAAACAGTATTTTTTCACAATGGTTGTTCTAGCTTTAAAATCTATGAGACCTTTGGATAATGTTATGAGCCAGGCCTGTTGTCAGATACTGGATTTAAGCCCTTGGTTAATTCCCAGTTGTAGTGGCTTCCAAATTTCTCCAGTTCTTGAGATCATAGCCTTAACTGCCCCACTTCTCTAGGAATAAATTTTCTTAGACACTGGTTCTCCTGTATCATTCTTCTTTTCAAAAGCTGCAGTAGTTTTATCTACCCAATAGAATAGAAATCATTCACCTGCTTCTCCGACCTCCATTCTTTTGCCTCAAACCCACCTCCCCTGAGCTCCAGTCATCTCCCTTCCTAGTGGGCAGCCCTCTCTTCCACCCCAGACCATCTATGTGCCATTTATGTCTGTGTATCTTTAAATTCCTATCTCCTTGCCTCCATGAGGGTGATTTCTTTGTCTTGCTATTCTCTCTTCCACCCTTTCTGGGGTCACTAGATGCAGAAAATTTTGGCATCTTTGGAAGAGATCTGTTGTTGAGATCCTTTAATGGGCCAGAACCTGGTGATCCAGAGTTGATGATAAGAAAGTAAAGGAGAGAGAAAGAGGTTGATATTCCTTGGTTTATGCAGAAAACCAATAAACTCCCTGACACACGGCGTGCTGTGTTCACAAAGGCCTCAGGAGCCCTCTCGATGGGGGTGAAGGCTCAGAGCGCCTTCTCAAGAGGGTCTTAGAAGCCTGGGCAGGAAAGTGAACCCAGAGGGCCTCTGCGCTCCAGAGAATTAGCCTGAAAAAGAGAGAGGGAGAAAGAGAGAGAGGGAGAGAGAGAGAGAGAAGACACGGGGACCAAAGCTCTGATGGAGCAAAGGTGTTTTATTCAACATTGTGTGGGTATTTATATTGTCTTACAAGGTAGCTATTTTCAGCAGAGATAAAATCAAAACTTACAAGTTATCAAGGAAACATGAAGTCATCCACATGAAAGAGAGAGAGTTGTAAATAATGATTTTTACCATATGGTTCATAAAAAGGAAGAGGGTCGTAAATAGTTGCTTATCACTGTATGGAAATGCATGCATACTTCAGCCCCTGGGAGTAGTTTGCTACTCCACTTAATTCCTGAATTTTCAGGAATTAATAAGGGACAGAGGATTCATGACAGGTCCAAAACAGCACACAGGAAACCTCCTGTTAAATGCTTCCTGACAATCTGTCATTAGGTTTATTTGTGTTTGTGTTTGTTTAGAAGAAATACTGTGATACACTGGAGTTGGAATAAGATTTACAAGAGAAAGCTCAAATGAAAGGAGAATGATAATTGTTAAATGGCATTTAAAGAGGCAGAGTCCTGTTAACTGAATTTCTGTTCAGCTCCATGATCGCTGGATATGTGAGTTTGGAGTTTTTGCTGAGATAGTTGGTGCTGTTTAGAAAAGTTCAGACCTGATTGCTCTGAGGTTTCATTCAAAGCGTCCCACAGGCACAGTAATGGACCACTAAATGCTGCGCCAGTTTTTCCCCCTCACTGAGACAATCTGGGATTTTCTGGAAGGAATGATGCTAAGGCTGAAACTCCAGTACTTTGGCCACCTCATGCGAAGAGTTGACTCATTGGAAAAGACTCTGATGCTGGGAGGGATTGGGGGCAGGAGGAGAAGGGGACGACAGAGGATGAGATGGCTGGATGGCATCACTGACTCGATGGACGTGAGTCTGAGTGAACTCTGGGAGTTGGTGATGGACAGGGAGGCCTGGCGTGCTGCGATTCATGGGGTCGCAGAGTCGGACACGACTGAGCGACTGAACTGAACTGAACTGAGACAATCTGGGGGGCGGTGCGGGGCGGGTGTTGGGGCAAGAAGACAAAAATGAAACACTCAAGCAAACTCCAACCCAGGTAAAATTAGGATTCAGATGCCATTTCCCCTGAGAGCTCTCTGGTTACTCTTTATGTGCTGCTTTCTGTTCCGAAGTGCATCTTCCTTTGATATCTTCTACAATATCTGATTTCAGAAAAATGACTTATCATTAGCCATTTATACGTTTGTGAGAATCAACCTTATTTTTCTTAACACTTTCAATATATTTTTGCATTTTAAGACCCATCTGCAACCACAAAGAGCAGTCCTTGTCCCTATGAAGGAAATTTTAAGCATCTGGGGAAAATTCGGAATGAAAGTGAAAAGTGGTATTTCCTGGTACTCCTGAGATTAGAATATATCTGAAAAGTAGCCACTTTATCTCCATCTTCTGTTTTTGATTTTGTTACTGACCCTTTTGAGTCAATCAGGCCCCAAGAAGGGTCTTCCTGCCCCGTGTCACTCATGCCAACCGAAAGAGACCAAGTTCCATGCAGAAACAAAGTTCATTCTTTGGTCAAGAGCGGAGAGCTGCAAGCTGGGGCTCTAGAATCCACGCCCTCCCCACGGGCCGGGGGCAGAGCTGCTTTCTAGGGGTCTCCTCGGCAGGGAGGGGACAGAGTTCCTGCAGTCAGCGCAGGTGCTGCCCGCAGCACTACAGACTAAGCGCGGGGTGCAGTGAGCCTGCGGCACAGCCCACTGCTGCTGCCACCTTGAATTGAGTGCCAGGTATGGCAGCGCTTCTCCATGCACCTGCCCGCGGAGGTGAGGTGTCAGCGTGGCCCTTTCGCAGTACTAGGAACTCTGGGCATACTATGGTCTGAAACACCAGGAGCAAGCCTTCTGCACAAGACGCCATATAGGCAAGTGAAACTAGATGAAGCAGGAAAGAAGAGGTTAGACTTTCTCTTATCACACAGATTCCATCTTATTCCCTTTACCACTCCCACACCATACCCTCCCACCCCCTCACTCCCTCACCCCACACTCCGGGAACCCTAGTGGGCTCTGCCAGTGACAGTTTAATAAGCCCCTTACTGGGGCCTGAAGGAGTCTATATACCCTATGACTTCCCTAACACATGCCCACTGGGCTTCCCTAGTGGCTCAGGGGTAAATAATCCGCCTACTAATGCAAGAGATGCGGGTTCAATCCCGCATCTTCCGGGAAGATCCCCGGAAGGAGAAAATGGTAACCCACTCCAGTATTCTTGCCTGGGAATCCTGTGGATAGAGGAGCCTGGCGGGGGATGCAGGCCACGGGATTACAAAGAGTCACAGAGTTTAAACAGCACACATCCACTGTACCTGCACGTAGTTGATTGGACCACAGATGACACTAATGAATCCAAATGAAACTAATTCAAAGGCAAGGCTAGGCCACCAGATTCTTTTTTTTGGGGGGGGGGGCGGGGGGGAACGTTGGCAAAGAGACCTGAAGTGACTGAGACATTTAGCCATAGTAACAGTGGAAAGACCTTGTGGGTCCAGGTTGAAGCTGGAGCTGGGGGCCTGAAAGCCACAGAAAAAGCAGAAAGTACAGAGAAGCAGAAGCTTTGAGCCCAGAGAAGAAGCTGCAGTCCGGTGATCCTTATTATCCACGTGTTCCCTATTTGAGCGTTTGCTTACTTGCTAAAATTTATTTGTAACCCCCCAAATCAGTGCCTGCAGTGCTTTTGCAGTCATTTGCAGACATGAGCAAAGTGGTGAAAAATCTGAATTACCCAATGCCGCATTCTCAGCTAGTGCCACGTTTTCCCCATTTTTGTGCTTTTTATTGGTCACATCACTATTTAAAATGACCCCCAAGTGTAGTGTAGTCCTGAAGCTCTGTCTCTGTCCCTAAGCTCAAGAAGGCTGTGATGCGCCTTCCAGAAAAAAATACATGTGTTAGTAAGCTTCCGTTCAGGTTATAGTGCTGTTGGTTGTGAGTTCAGTGTTAATAAATCAGTGATAAGGTGCCTTAAACCAGAAATACACATAAAGCATGGTTATAGACTGATTGGTTGGCAGACGTGTTGTGACCAGAGGCTCATAGGAACCTAGTCCTGTATTTCCCTTGGGAATCTTGGCTCCCTGTTTGCTGATTTGATGCTTGTGTCAATTTTAGAGAACCTAACCACTGTGAGCAATGAGAATCAAAGTATGTCTAGGGGTGAAGAATGAAGCAAACACAGAGGAAAGCAGGTGAAGGATTGTGCAGCTCCAGAGAGAGACAGAGAAGTGGCCTTCTCCCTGATGGCTCCCAGTTTCAAGCTCAGTTCCACTGAGGACTGGCTTAAATTTGTTTAATGGCATCTCAACATCTATATAACATTTATGTATGCTTGGTTGAGTCTCCTCTTCTTGCAACCAGCAAAGTTTTGGCTCAAACTCATACCCCATACATTACTTACCCTGAGAAGGGAGCTTTGGAAAGACTCAGTGCTCTCACCCTTGAGGACTGGACCAAGGTCACTAGGAAGTCCATGCTGCGGAGCTTGCAGTGGTATGTTCCTGAGACAGATGCTGCATCAGAAAATTAGCGCTCTCATTTCAGGGAGGTCTCTGTTCTGACTAAATGTTCAATGCCACTTGAAAAGTGGGTTTAAGGGCTTAAGTTTTTAAAGAAACCAAACTTTGATGTCAGTGTGAATTATCAGTGACAGATACTTTGCAGCACCTTGCTTTGTTTTTCTAAGTTGAAGGATCCCAGTTTGAGGATGGTCAACTTGTGTTTTTTTGCTGGGAGACAAACACATTTTTTAAAATAAGT
This sequence comes from Bos indicus x Bos taurus, assembly GCF_003369695.1. NCBI lineage: Eukaryota > Metazoa > Chordata > Mammalia > Artiodactyla > Bovidae > Bos > Bos indicus x Bos taurus. Next base: position 18,629,687 of record NC_040103.1, on the reverse strand, counting down.
TCCAGTCTGAACACCCCTTGAGGAAGGGACTGTTTATTTGACAAAACAGTTTGTGGTCCCACATGAGAAATTATATAAAGAGAGAAGCACCAGACCGTGCAGAAAAAAAAAAAAAAAAAAGATTCTCTAAGGTTGTGACCTAAGTGAAGGAACAGGCTTTTCCTCACATACTTGGTTTGATGACCATGGAAAGTACACATTCAGTGGTGTCTGAGCACCAAGCAGGCCCCATGGTGCTTTCCTAGCAATCTGTGGTCTGTGATGACTCCACCCCACTAACCAGTATCTTTCACTCCCCAAATGCACGATACCCATTCCAATCAACTGTTTATCCCACTAACATACCAAACTTTTTTCTCTGCCATGCATCTTCTCACGTCTGTCTTGTCTGCTTCTAAGTTCTCAGAATCTTCCCTTCAGAGCCAATCTGGTTGCTGCTTCCCAAGAAACTCATTGGTTCCATGAGCATCTTTTCCTTTGTGTTATTTCTCTATCCTTTCTCTCTGAACCCATCTGGTACTTGAAAACAACCTTCTCTTGTAGCTGACAGCATTTCCTAATGAAGCTGACCCTAACAATAAAGAAAGTTTCAGTCAACTCAAGGATTGTATTAGTACAGAGGGGTAATAATAATTCAAGGCCATTATGACCCATAATACCCATAATTTTCTAAGGCAGGGATGATTTGAAGTCCACCTCATTTCTTGGGGACCCTGAGCACATTAGCCCTTGCTAATTTCTGTGGTTGTCCCAGCACATGGAACAAGTTAGTTTAGCTCATATGAGTAAAATTTTTGTTCCCAAAGATTAATTTTGTTAGTGCCAACTTGAAAATACTACTACATTGTCTTTAGGAAATACTGTCCCCAAGTAATGTGAGTCCCTGTTTTTTAAGTCCTTGTTTTTGCCAGCTCATTCGGTCTCATAAAAGCTTTCTGAAGTAGGAATCGCCCCTTCTTTTTTAAGGCAAAGACACTGAGACCTAACAGGAATAGTTTATACAGAGAGAGAGAAGTGAAGTGAAGTGAAGTAGCTCAGTCGTGTCCGACTCTTTGCGACCCCGTGGACTGTAGCCTACCAGGTTCTTCCCTCCATGGGATTCTCCAGGCAAGAGTACTGGGGTGGGTTGCCATTTCCTACTCCAGGGGATCTTCCCAACCCAGGGATTGAACCCGGGTCTCCCGCATTGCGGGCAGACGCTTTAACCTCTGAGCCACCAGGGAAGCCTTACAGAGAGAGAGAGAGAGAGCTGGGCCTTAAAGAGAGCAGACCTTGTAGGTTTAGGTCTAGGTGTAGCAAGAAAAACCTAGGAAGCCTTACTCCACAATAGGGCATCATGTACAGTTGGGGGCAGACTGTAATTACATAGGTCTGCTATGTAATTTTAGAATTTATGAGGATGGTGCTTCATGGAGTTGATCTCTTGACCAGATGTGGTGGCCCTCCCCAGAAGACCTGGTTCTGAGGTGAAGTGAGAGCCAGGTCTGGTTACTAAGGAAGAGACTGAGGATGCTTCATCTTAGTCCTCTCCTTGGACAGCCACTCTAGATGGCTTTCACTCTCTTCTGTTCTTCCTTGGTTCATTGGAAGGCAAGGGTTTGTCAGGTTGTTCTTCTCCATCTCCTCTTAATAGCGTTCTCATTTCTACAGAAGCTCTGAGCCAGAATTTCTTAAAGGGTTATACTTGCAGATACATTCGGTTACTGTGAAGCCAGAAACAAAGAGGCCGCATCCTAAAAAGATCTGGGGCCAAGATCTATGCATTATGGACTTCACTCCTGACACATTTGGCGCAAGCTGAGAAATGAAAGAAAACAAAAAAAAACGCCCACTGTCTCAAGGGGCCTTTAGGCAGGAAAATACAAGGCAGAACGTTTTAGTTGTAGACAAGAAAATGCTGTAGAGTAAGAAAGGGATGAGCTGGTCAGGAAATACCGACTTCCTGTGGATACTCCCAAAGTCCTCCCACTCTGGCCAACCCCACTGCAGACGATACAGCCAACAAAACACTGTACCAAAGCAGCATCATTGGCTCAGTCAGCTCCAGTCAGCTGTGCCGTTGACCACACCTGCCCATGCAGGACGTCCTAGGCGTCTTCTGAGGCAGGGGTTGGTCAAGAAAGGTTTGTATCAGAAATAAGGCATTCTGGAGGTGAGGGTAGACTTTTTATAAGTTGCAGCTGAAGATAAGTTTCCAGACTCAGGTACAAACAAGGAATTCAAGTTGACTTTACTTTGAAGAAATGGCTTTAGAAAATGTTTTTTATTTAATTATGGGACTTTTTCAGTACCATGATGTAAGAATTCTGTGATTTACCTGTGCTCACATGAAAGCCTACTCTTGAAGTTTGCTGCATTAAACTGGGAATTAGTATTCTAAGTCCATTAACCACTGTTTTCAAGGGAAATCAAACTTGTCTCTTAAATTAGAAAAAAAAAAAAAAAACAATTGTAGCAAGTCACACTGAGATGCCTGTCTTCAGTGAAAAGGGAAGTATGTTTTCTCTGACTAGCCCACGCAAAATCAGATATTTAATATGACTACTGAGAAGATGGAAAAGGTTTTCAGGAAAGCCACCTGTTACTTAGCTCCCAGCAGCCTGCAAAGGAGTAGGTAGGAACTCGACGGGACCAGCCAGGCTATTACAATGAGGCCTCGAAACGAGATCTCTGATTCTGCAAAGCAGTCCTGTGAAAGCAGAAGGTACAAATGATGGGTTGGGCTGGCAAGAAAGTCCAAACAAACTAATTAAGCAACCAACTTATTTTTAAGCACATACTACATGAGGGTGTAGGGAAAAGACCCTGATGCTGGGAGGGATTTGGGGCAAGAGGAGAAGGGGACGACAGAGGATGAGATGGCTGGATGGCATCACTGACTCGATGGACGTGAGTCTCAGTGAACTCCGGGAGTTGGTGATGGACAGGGAGGCCTGGCGTGCTGCGATTCATGGGGTTGCAAAGGGTCGGACACGACTGAGCGACTGATCTGATCTGATCTGACATGAGGGTGTAGACAGAGGATGAGATGGTTGGATGGCATCACCAACTCAATGGACGTGAATTTGAGCAAGCTTCAGGAGTTGGTGATGGACCGGGAAGCCTGGCGTGTTGCAGTCCATGGGGTCGCAAAGAGTCAGACACAACTGAGTGACTGAACTGAACTGAACATGAGGGTACACAAATGCAGGGTCACTGCCCTCAGGAACAGTTGTATTTTGAACATTTGGCTCACTGGGGAAACAGGAGGCACTACAGGCATTTACAGCAGGGAACTGGTTACAGGTGATGGAGGAGCTAAGACAGCAGCAGAGGATAGTGCTAGCAGGAAGCCTCGGGCTGAAGGGACTGATGCAGCCTTTCCAGAGGTTGATGAACACAAGTGGAACGTGATGGGTCTGTCTTGGGGCTGGAGCCATGAAGGAGACCCAGCTGTTGCCAGAGAATGAGTCTGAGACAGAGAATGAGGGAAAGAAACGCCCTCACTAACCCTTGTTCCCCCGACCAGTACCTCATCAGTGCCTACTACTGCCTATAGCCAGGCAGCAGCCAACTAACACACAGACCTGGGAAAGGTAACATGCAGAGGCCAGTCCCCTTGAGAAGCAGGAAATGGCAAGGGATGGATTAGGGGGCAAACAGGCCACAGCCTGGAACATGCTTGGATCATTTTTTACCTTCAACCACAATGACTTCACCTCGTCCTGGGCCAGACCATGACAAATCAGCTGCAGCCACAAATGCTGGCTGGAATGGACTCTGGGGTCAACCACTACCTCATCCTCTCACCCGCCACTTAACCCCATTTGGGGCTATTCCAAGACCCTTTTCTGGAGGCACCTTAGTTCTTCTAGGCATTAAGTAACTAACACACATAGCCTGACGTACATTCTGTCTCTTCACAGAGGCCTGGGAACTGACTGTCCTCACTTCCTCACTCGTGTTCACTGTGGAGAATTCTAACAAGCCCCATGGTGAAGTGAGTAGAATTTTGTCTGGATTTCATTTCATCTATGGTCAGTTCTGACAAGACCAGCTCAGTAAAGACTAAGCCCCAATGTGTGTAAATTGATGCTTTCAATTTAGTGCTTCCAATGCCTACGGAACAGCAGTCCTCCAATCTGGGTATTTCTCTGAGTCGATGTCACAGGACTATCTTGCTAAAATCAGCCTTATGAATATTATCAGTTCAGAGGTTTTGGTGTTCCTAAACATCTGTATGACCTCAGACAAGTTACTTAATCTCTTTAAATCTCTGTTTTCTCATCTGTACAATAAGAACAAACACAGACCCATTGTGTGGCATACATGAGAGGACAGTTGGTAAAGCATTTATCTCTGTGCCTGACACACAAGCAGTGCTCCATAAGTACTAAATCCTGTACCAGTCAGGATTCTTCTAGTTTAAGTGACAGAAGCCCAATCTGGATCTCAGAGTTTATCCAAGGTCCTCACTCTGGGTTTTCTCTGAGTCACTGGGCTCTCTATTCCTTTGATTGATTTCATCCTCAGACTGTCCCCCATGAGATGGCAGGGTGGATGCTGAGACATCCTCCTGGCTCAGCAACCACAGGAAGAAGAGATTCCAAGAGTCTCCTGAAATCCCTGGAATGGTGTTTCTTTGGCCTGGTTGGATCACATGTCCAGCAGTCAGTGAGTCACCGGGGCCGCAGGGTATACTGCTCCAGCTGGCCAGGCCTAGCTCCTCTGTCCATGTAGGCTGAGCGTAAGAGAAGTCAGGTCTCCAGCAAGAAATGGAGGAGCTGTTTTCAGAAGGAAGAATGGATACTAAGAAGGCAAAAATAAAGTATTTCCACTATAGCTGCTATTGTTCTGTTATTGTTACAATTTAATATATATTATTTACTACTAGTACTTCCCTTTCCCCACTACAACTACACTGTACAATTAGTACAAAAAAACTTGGAAGAATGTTCAGTGAACCACTGGGTTGACAGACAGGGAGAAGTGAAAATCATAAAAAGGCTGTGATGGGAGAAAAAGGATCCTACACAGGAGGAAATAAAATGAAAGAGCTCTTAGCAGTATTTGAAAGGCAAAGTTAAAGCAGAGTCTGAATTGGTGAATTCTAGGGGCTTCTTTAAGCATCTTTCAAAAACAAAAGTGATCTAATAATAATGTGTAATACATTTTGTAGTTGTCAAACTGAAACCACCTCACTGTGGTTGTTTAAATAATGCTTCAGCAGCCATACGAAGCATGCATGTGTGCTCTCAGCACCATACGTCTGTAGTTTCAGAACCAACACAGTTATACATGAAGCAGCCCAACAACGTTCCTCGTACAGGAAGGCCATGTCCACAACACCTTATTGCATATACAGAGGTAAATTTTTCACATAGGAATCTCATGACATGAGAAACATTCTAATTTTTCTTTCCTACTGTTTTATGTGAAATAGGTATGAGAAATGTATAATGGATTTCTGTAATAAAGTTCAGGGGCTATAACTTAGAGTGAAACATTGTTTGGCTATTTGGCAATGCTATAGTATCCTTGAACAACCGGTTTACTCTAGGATTAGTGATATGTACCAATACATAAACATACAGAGAATGATATCGTGAAGACGGAGGCCCTGAACTTGAACCTATCTCCATTTTGTATACAATATGCTCTGTCAACCGAATGATCTCTGTTATAAAGTTGTGCTGCACAGAGCATTGAAAAGACTTTGCACATGGCCCTTCTTTATAAACTAAAACATTTTCTCCTAAGAGAAGTCAGGTCTCCAGTAAGAAATGGAGGAGCTGTTTAGGAGCTCCTGTTAGAGAAATCTGTTTTCCTGTTGAACATTAATAAAATGTTAAAACTAACATGCTATATGATTTGCCTAAAACTAAGCCTCTCCATGCAGAACAACTGAACAAATGCAGGAAAAGCTGGTTATTTGGGCCATCTGGATGTTTCACCTGAAAAGGAGCCAGATCAAGTTGGCTGAGGTCCATCTAAGTACAACAAGTCAGCTGACTGGGCCAAGCAAATCTTTCAGTTCATTATAAATAGAATAGATATTTTCTGTTTGTTTTGTTTTGTTTTTTAAAGAAACTATGCAGTGGTTAGACCACATGATTGTGTGTAACAGTTTTCGAATGATGGGAAAAAAACACATATCTAAGGTGAACACTTTAGATAGCCTTGTCAAATTTTTTCTTAACTATACAGTGATGTTTTGGGGATACTAGTCAAGTAGCATTTTGAAGTCTGATAGGCTCACCAAACAGAAAAGAATAATATGACTTTATACTTCTAGACATTATTATGCTTTCTGAGCCACTTGAAATGTAGTAATTCTCTCAGTCACCCCACTGGTAGGTAGGGCTGACACCTAATTTAGTGCCCATCCCACTCCTGCACACTCTTTTCCATAATAACACAAACAGAATGGAAACATTCTTCACCCATGTTGAGAAAAGCCAGTCATTTGGTTTTCTAAGGCTTGCTTTTTCTTTTTGCTTTCATATTTTGAAGGGTGGTGTAGACCAGATTAAAAAACATGGCTCAAGGAAGCAAGAAATCATTCCCCCAAGTGTTTATTAAGTGAATCACAAATTCATTCAGCATGACTGCTTACCCAGAGAAATTAAGGCAAAATGGCAACAAGCTGTGAGGCTCCAAGTAGCTTCAACTTTGGGATCTCCCTGGGAAAGGGTCACAAGTGTAATCCTTTTCAGCTGTCCCTGCCTTGCTTCCGCTGTCAGTGGAAATATCCAGGCAGGATGAATTCACTTTCTGACTAGACTCTGGACCTAGACAGCTTTTTGGAAATTCAGGATACACTTTTCCTAAAGCCTCTTAATTTCTCCCATCCCTCCCTGGTTGAAAACATCATTTATCCCATTACAGCATGTGGAAAGTGGGGGGAGGGAGAAGCAGACGGTATCTGAATTCAGGATAAAAATTACTTTGTGAGTTTATTATTCTCATCCATAACAGATAACAATTTTCCTGTCAATTTTTTTAGCTGATTCTAGAGAAAAATCACTGAGCAATATTAAGTACTATTTTTCATACTATTTATCTTGAGGGCCCCAATGAGACATGTACACCTACATTTAATAAGCTGGTGATCCATGGCTTACATATTTCCTGGAAATGTGTAGATATTTTTTCAAGAGCAGCTAGCCATTATTTCACCTGCTATACGTTAATTATACTCCCTCACTTATATTGTGGTGGATTCCAAGACTAAGACTTCCTCCAGTGTCTGAGAACTGTCTGGAGATCTTAGTTCTAAAGAAATTTGTGGATTTTTAGTTTCTGAACTGACTCTATTCCTCATTTGTTGAGTGACAGCTACTTTCCTGCCATGATTCTCCCATCAGCTCAAAAATAGGCTCAGCCCTCTCTGATTTGAAACTCTCTTTGAAATTGTAAGATGATGTGTCATTTCAAGGGTAAAAAAAGCAAAAATATTACAAATATGAGTGGATGCTAGAGTCCCAAAGGCTTTCAACAAGCTGCAGCTTCCTTGTTGCTGACATCAGCATCATGGTTCTTATTATACAGCTGGGTTTCAGACTGTGATCCTTTCTGAGTATCATTTCTACTTTATGTAAAGAACATGGATTCAGTACAGTTGAATTAATGGATAGGATTTGGAATGAATCTTTCTCTCAGTCATTCCTGCAAATTAGTGAAATATCTCTGGTCCACTAACTCATTTCCAGGGACTAAGATAAAGTATAGGAATCTGGCTTTGTTTTTCATTGGAACTAAAATTATCTTTCACTGGTTAATACACCCAATTAACTCCAAATCTGTTGGATACATTAGAACCTTCAAGGCAGTAGCAGAAAGAAAGCACAAGCATCACTAACGACAACAAATCAGAGTTTTCAGATAGAAACTAAGCAATCTACCCAGCAACAACTTGCTCTTGGTCTGAACTTTTTAGTGAATAGATCATTACTTGGATGGGGAAAGATACAGCCTAAATAGTTCATTGACTAATAAAGGCCTTTTCAAATCATCTCTGTTCAGCAAATACTAATACAGCTGAGTCAAGCTCTTGGTTAAGTTCTTTATAGGCACCATCTCCCATGACCTTCACAGTAGTCCTAAGAGGTAGATACTCTTACTGGCCCATTTTACAGATGATGAGATGAAGACACAGAGAAGTTAGGTAACCTGTCCACCATCACACAGAAAATAAGTAGCAGAACTGGACATGAAAACAGTCCTGATTGACTTTAAATCCCCTTAGCCATTCTGTTATACTGCCTGGATAATTGGACAAACCCCCTGTCTCAGTGTTTCAAAACTGAAAAGGAACTTGCAGTTACTGCTGAATATTTCAGTGTGTCATCTATGGCTACTTTTTTCCTCCCCCCTGGCCTAATTGCTAGTCTTCAAATGATAGTTAAAATTTTCATTTGACAAATCTCCTTTTCTATTTTACCTTTTTGTTTGTATTTTCATGATGCATATTTCATATCAGCAATTAAACATCCAGAAGGGATCTCGGCATGGCAAAGTTGGAAGGACCCTTTGCAGTCTGGTTTGCTTGTAAACTTGACACACACTGAATGAGGCCTCCTGCCATGTAGAAATCTCTGGTTTACTAACCCCAAGATTTCTCCATAAACAGAAAAATTTCTTGTCTCTTTTTCACATGAGCAAATGAAGGCTTCAAGTCAAGCAGAATCCAATTTTGTGATTTTTATGCCCTTTAGGATGAAGTGGCAACCCACTCCAGTGTTCTTGCCTGGAGAATCCCAGGGACAGCGGAGCCTGGTGGGCTGCCGTCTATGGGGTTGCACAGAGTCGGACACGACTGAAGCGACTTAGCAGTAGCAGCAGGATGATGATAAACAATTTTTGCTCTTTGGGAGAATGGCATTGAAACATGTATAATATCATGTATGAAACGAGTCGCCAGTACAGGTTCGATGCACGATACTGGATGCTTGGGGCTGATGCACTGGGACGACCCAGAGGGAGGGTGTAGGGGGGAGAGGGAGGAGGGTTCAGGATGGGGAACACAGGTATACCTGTGGTGGATTTGTTTTGATGTTTGGCAAAGCTAATACAATTTTGTAAAGTTTAAAAATAAAATAAAATTTAAAAAAAAGAAAAATTTGTTAAATAAGTTACTATTTCTAAAAAAGAGGTTCATACATATATTCGAATTGGCATTGATACACTTAAACATTAATTGCCTGGAAGGGTAAATAAGAAATTAAAAGCAGCAGTTACCCCTGGTGGTGCTGGTGATGGAAAATGGCAACTGAGCTAATGGGGATGGGGTAGGAAGGAGAATTCTCACTGAGCACCTTTTCTTACTTTTTGATGTTTGTAGGTGAGAGCATATTGACTACTCAAAAATAACATTGAAGAAAACAAATGCTCTTAACTTTTACCTTGAAGGTAATCAGAGGCTGCAGTATCATCACAAGATTACTGAGTTAGGAGTTGGAGTAGTCTAGAGACAAATCTTCACAGGCAGTGAGTGGCAGTTAAAAGACTAAAAAGAGATGTTTCCCCTTAGTGTACATACAGCCCATGTCACACCACTAAGGGCATAGGAAGCTGAGTTAACAAGAGAGCCAAGTTTACCAAATCCTGTTGCATATTATCAAACAACAAAACAAAAGATGGGACCACCACAGGACTTCTCAGTGTTCGGTATGCCCGAGTGCATTCAGACCTCCCAAGAAGGGGTGGGCAGTGAACCTTAAAGTTAGTTAACAAGGGAATCCTGTTCCATCCTCTTCGAAGAGTATCTCACAGGATTAGTGCTACATGGAACATATTTTGGAAAATGTTGGATTGTCAAGTACCATTCCAAACAAGAGATTCTACCTTAGCTGTATATGGAAGTTTGAATTCTACAAAGTATTAAGGGATACCCATCACATTCATCAAGGCAACATGTCTTATACCAAGATCTATCTCTGAATAAAAGGTGTATATTTAATTCAAGAAATACTGAGTAACTGTGCAAGGCATTTGGGGGCTCTGGGCTTACAGAAGGCAGTAACTAAGGTGACTGACAGGTATGAGGGGAAAAAATCGCTTCCTGCAGAAGAGGAGCTAAGCCATCACAAAGGGTTGGTTCTAATTCCACAGATGACATGACCTCCTTTACTCTAATTTCTAAAGTGCTTGTTGTGAGCTGTATGGTTCCAGCCCCAAATTGACTTTTAAATCTAACTGAGCATTAGGCCAGATATTTGAAAAAAAAAACAGAGCTCAACACTCTTCAAAGCAGTGCAGTGTTAGCAAACAGTAGGAACACAATCCATGGCAAGGGTTGTGAAAAGCATTTTCATCTGTGTAAATGAGTAACATAATTTCCATTATATGGCTGAAAACCAGAGGGACCAAGTAGTTACTCCTAATATACATTGACATCACTAACATCCTCAGTGATCAGTGCAAAGAATAGAGGAAAACAATAGAATGGGAAAGACTAGAGATCTCTTCAAGAAAATTAGAGATACCAAGGGAACATTTCATGTAAAGATGGGCACAATAAAGGACAGAAATGGTATGAACCTAATAGAGGCAGAAGATTTTAAGAAGATATTAAGAAGAGGTGGCAAGAATATAAGAAGAACTATACAAAAGAGATCTTCACGACCGAGATAATCAACTGAGTGATGCTGTGATCACTCCCTAGAGTCAGACATCCTGGAATGTGAAGTCACGTGGGCCTTAGGAAGCATCACTATGAACAAAGCTAGTGGAGGTGATGAAATTCCAGTTGAGCTCTTGCAAATCCTGAAAGATGATGCTGTGAAAGTGCTGCACTCAATATGCCAGCAAATTGGGAAAACTCAGCAGTGGCCACAGGACTGGAAAAGGTCAGTTTTCATTCAAATCCCAAATAAAGACAATGCCAAAGAATTCTCAAACTACTGCACAATTGCACTCATCTCACACGCTAGTAAAGTAATGCTCAAAATTCTCCAAGCCAGGCTCTAACAGTATGTGAACCATGAACTTCCAGATGTTCAAGCTGGATTTAGTAAAGGCAGAGGAACCAGAGATCAAATTGCCAACATCTGCTGGGTCATCAAAACAGCAAGAGAGCTCCAGAAAAACGTGTATTTCTGCTTTATTGACTATGCCAAAGCCTTTGACTGTATGGATCACAATAAACTGTGGAAAATTCTTCAAGAGATGGGAATACCTGACCACCTGACCTGCCTCTTGAGAAATCTGTATGCAAGTCAGGAAGCAACAATTAGAACTGGACATGGAACAACAGACTGGTTCCAAATTGGGAAAGGAGTAAGTCAAGGTTGTATATTGTCACCCTGCTTATTTAACTTATGTGCAGAGTACATCATTTGACATGCTGGGCTGGATGAAGCACAAGCTGGGATCCTGATTGCCAGGAGAAATATCAATAACCTCAGATATGCAGATGATGCCACCTTTATGGCAGAAAGCGAAGAAGAACTAAAGAGCCTCTTGATGAAGGTGAAAGAGGAGAGTGAAAAAGTTGGCTTAAAATTCAACATTCAGAAAACTAAGATCATGGCATTTGGTCCCATCACTTCATGACAAATAAATGGGGAAACAGTGCAAACAGTGACAGACTATTTTGGGGGCTCTGAAATCACTGCAGATGGTGACTGCAGCCATGAAATTAAAAGACACTTACTCCCTGGAAGAAAAGTTATGACCAACCTAGACAGCATATTAAAAAGCAGAGAAATTACTTTGTCAATAAAGGTCCGTCTAGTCAAAGCCAAGATTTTTGCAGTAGTCCTGTATGGATGTGAGAGTTGGACTATAAAGAATGCTGAGCACCAAAGAACTGATGCTTTTGCACTGTGGTGTTGGAGACTCTTGAGAGTCCCTTGGACTACAAGGAGATCCAACCAGTCCATCCTAAAAGAAATCAGTCCTGAATATTCATTGGAAGGACTGATGCTGAAGCTGAAACTCCAATACTTTGGCCACCTGATGCGAAGAACTGACTCTTTGAAAAGACCCTGATGCTGGCAAAGATTGAAGGCAGGAGGAGAAGGGGACGACAGAGGACAAGGTGGTTGGATAGCATCACCGACTCAATAGACATGAGTTTGAGTAAACTCCGGGAGTTGGTGATGAACAGGGAGGCCTGGTGTTCTGCAGTCCATGGGGTCACAAAGAGTTGGACATGACTGAGCGACTGAACTGAACTGAACTGAACTGAGTATTGGTTTAGATCACCATGTGAACCATGAAAGTCATATGTGTATAGAGTGAGGCTCCCTCAGGATCCACCTTACCAGCCAAGAGAGGTTGGGAGAAGTCAAAGAAATGCTCTGGAAGTAAACCTTTTATATCAACCCATGAATTGAACATAACAATAAACAAAGGCCAACTTGAGCTTTAATAAAACATTTTTACAGATGTCATGGGATTGCCCCTCATAGAGTCCTCATCATATTCTTTAGAGTGAAAGAGGCTATCACATCTCCAGTTTACAGACAAAACAAAAACTCAGAGAGCCATATTAGCCTGCTGTTGCTCACATAGCAATAATGCTGGGAGTCAAATCTACTTATTCTGTATAAAATAGATAGCTAATAAGGACTGTTAGCATTGGGAACCCTACTCAATACTCTGTAATGATCTATATGGGAAAAGAATCTAAAAGAGTGAGTATATGTATAACTGATTCACTTTGCTGTACAGCAGTAACACAATATTGTAAATCAAGTAGCCTCCAATAATTTTTTTTAATCTACCTATTCTGGTGCAAAATCCCCCATCCATTTACACCTCAGTCACATGGAAAGAACTGCTGTTCCTCTGGGGGCTTATTATAAAATCTCAGTAGTCAGTATGAGATAATATTACAAATGCAAAAGGATCTTCTTCCTCACTTCGTCACACTCACCTTGATTCCCTTCTTGGGAGATGAAACTACTGTAGCATCAGAAGCACCATGTTTTAAGACCCTTAAAAACTGCTACTAGAAGTGCGTGAATGAGGCCAAGAGAGTTGTCAAGAGTTCCTGAGTAAGATTCTTGCTTTGGATGAGATGAGGGCCTGAATTTCTTCAAGACAGTGATTTTCAAATACTGATGTGCATCACAACCAACTGAGCATGTGCCAGAAATGCGGATTGCCTGGCTCCATCATCAGATTCCATCACTAGGTCTTGGGTAGAGCTTGAATATTTGCATGTTTAGCAAGTCTCCTAGGTGATTCTGTTCCACAGCTTAAGAGGCCCATACCTCTTCAATTTAGGAGACTGTAATATTATCAGAATAAGTAGTGTTTTAGATAATTATTAATTCTGCTCATCAGTAACTCTTTGGGTTTGTTTAGTTGCACAAGAATAGAAAATCAGTGAATGATTTAGTGATTTAACCCAACCAACATTCAATTCAGTTCACCAAACACCTCTTTACTTTACACAAGGCTCTGGGTATATAAAATACAATCTCTGACCTCCACAGACTCATCTTTTTAGAGGAGCTGAATGTTTCATAAATCACAAAATCCAATGATTAAAAAAACAAAACAAAACAGAACTATTGAGGTGCTCCTGAAGCATGGAAGAGAAAGAATTCATCCTGCCTAGTAGCTTTGGAATGGTCCCATATGAGGCACCATTTAAACTGAGTCCAGAGAAATGGAGAAAGGGCATTTTAGCAAGAGGGCAAAATGTGAGCAAAGATACAGAATTGAGAAAATATAGGTGTGTTCTAGGAGCCCTGGGAAGATCGTGAATGAGTATAATTTGGTAGGAGTAGGTAACACAAATAGTTTTCATTTTCACGACCTTTGACAGCATTATGTTTAACACTTTCAACTACTAGGAGAATAGGAGAATCTTATTTTAATGATTAAAATACTAAATGACTTGTTAAAGGGGAAAAAAAAGCCCCATACAGCCTACAGTATGATATTAAGTTTTGGTGGTGGTGGTTGGGTGATAATGACATCATAGAATGTTGTTTCGAGTTTTATAGGAAGTGTTCAGTTCAGTTCAGTCCCTCAGTCGTGTCCGACTCTTTGCGACCCCATGAATTGCAGCACGCCAGGTCTCCCTGTCCATCACCAACTCCCAGAGTTCACTCAGACTCATGTCCATCGAGTTGGTGATGCCATCCAGCCATCTCATCCTCTGTCGTTCCCTTCTCCTCCTGCCCCTAATCCCTCCCAGCATCAGAGTCTTTTGCAATGAGTCAACTCTTTACATGAGGTGGCCAAAGTACTGGAGTTTCAGCTTTAGCATCATTCCTTCCAAAGAAATCCCAGGGCTGATCTCCTTCAGAATGGACTGGTTGGATCTCCTTGCAGTCCAAGGGACTCTCAAGAGTCTTCTCCAACACCACAGTTCAAAAGCATCAATTCTTTGGTGCTCAGCCTTCTTCACAGTCCAACTCTCACATCCATACATGACCACTGGAAAAACCATAGCCTTGACTAGACAGACTTTGTTGGCAAAGTAATGTCTCTGCTTTTGAATATGCTATCTAGGTTGGTCATAACTTTCCTTCCAAGGAGTAAGCGTCTTTTAATTTCATGGCCTATTATATTAATAATAGAATAGGAAGTATTAGTGGCTGATAAAACCACATACCATAGGAAAAGAAGCATATGGAAATACCCTACAGCAAAGTACAAAGTTCTGTGTAAACTCATAGCCTTCTTTAAAAATGCACTTGTATTTTCCAGTTCTGCCAGTCAGTCTCCCACCACTAGTTCTCACCGTGCGTTGTTAATGCTAATTTGGGTCTCCCCTACTTTTCTCCGCTAAAGGACACCTAGATCCTCTGGGAGGTAGCTGATTCCACATCTGCAGGGTCAGGGAAAAGTCAGGATGGGTCTGGGACAGCCTGTGCTGCCAGACAGCAGACAGCATGCATACTTTTACAAAATACCAGAGGCAATGTTCAAAGGACAAAAGAACCACTTAAATGGGCTTCCCTTAGCCAAGCTGAACACCATAAAATAGATAAATAATCATGTTGCAACTGTCTAGGAAAAAGTACTGTTCTTAATGATTCAAAAAAGGGAAAGTTAATATAAAGTGTATGAAAACATAATTGTAATGCAAGGAAGATTAATATAATAGGTCATATTTCATTTCTTATTGATTTTGTAAATTAAGGGAATATAATTATAAGTGAACATTTTGTTTTCTTCTCTGAAAAAAATGTATAGTTAAGTCCCCTCTATTTTCTATATTAGCAGGAAAGAATAAATAATGAAAATTGAGGGTAATTCCAAGGAAAGTAGGTGCTTTTAAGCAAAATGAGACCAATCAGAACTGGCCATACAGAGCCCCACGTCCATCAGCGCCAGTGCACACACAGCAACCAAGTGGAAGGGGGCGTGCCATCACAGCGCGTTACAAAGAGATGACTTGGCCGCCTGGGCTAGAGAAGAGCGTCCACCACACAGACTCAGTCCCTGCCCTCTGTGGAGACGACTGTCCTGACCAGTGCTCCCCAGACTTTTCATTTTGTGATGCGTGTCGAGAGTGCTAGCATTTATCTAACGGCACATTAACTCGTGGCACACCAAAGGCTGTGTTTGGTGTCCCCTCTCTGCCCTCCCCTCCCCTCCCTCCTGAACACTGAGGCTCCCAGGGACTCAGGTGACAGGGGATCGCTGTCCCAGCACCTCTGTGATTCAGGTGTAGCAATAGGGATTGGCACAGTGTACTGGTTACAAAGTTCTGCTCTAGATGACCCGCAGAAGTATAATAAAATACCAATAAGGCATGCATTAAATAAAATACCAGTAAGGTTTATATTAGCTTTCAGTAATGCTAATAGACCGAATCAGTATACAAAATGGCAAGACAATGTGTTAGGTACTACCAGCCATGCCAAATTAAAACGGTGTTTTCAGAAAAACACTAGGTTTGAAAAAAATTAAATCTGGATGAAAGGCATAAAATTAAAACTCCAATGACACAACAAATAAAAGCAGCTATTAAAAGGTTTTTGGATCTAAAAAGAAATGATACAAAGGAACTCACAAAACCAAAACAGACTCACAGACTCGGAGAAAGAACTCGGTTGTTGAGGGAACAGGTAAGGGGTTTGGGATGGACATGTATACATACACTGCTTTATTGAAAATGGATAACCAACAAGGACCTACTGTATAGCACAGGGAATTCTGCTCAATGTTATGTGGCAGCCTGGACGGGAGAAGGGAGTTTGGGGAAAAGGGATCCATGTATACGTATGGCTGAGTCCCTGCGCTATTCACATGAAACTATGACAACACTGTTGGTTAAGACTTCCCTGGTGGCTCAGATGGTAAAGCGTCTGCCTACAATGCAGGAGAGCCGGGTTCCATCCCTGGGTCGGGAGGATCCCCTGGAGAAGGCAATGGCAACCCCCTCCAGTACTCTTGCCTGGAAAATCCTATGGACGGAGGACCCTGGTAGGCTATAATCCATGAGGTCGCAAAGAGTCGGACACGACTGAGTGACTTCACTTCAGTTTCACTATACCCCAATACAAAATAAATAGTTTTTTTTTTTTTTTTAAGGAACTTGACTGAATACCAGAGAGCAAGAGCTACCTTTTAAATATTGCAACAGATCATATATATCAGTTCTTTGAGTACCTAATACCATAATCAGAACTGGTTCTGAGGCTGGTCCTTATCCTTTGATCAGATGAAATATAAAAATACTAGAATCACTGAAATATTAGGAAGGCAAACCTGGAAAGAAATGCAAATAACAATGGTATTTAAATCTAAGGTGTAACATTTGGGGAACTAGTTTTTGTTTCAGGTTACAGATGAGCTTTTTATTATATTGATACTGTGTGTCCTCTTCTTAAAGTGTTTAAAAACTAAAAATAATTTATTAGAGTAGAACTGTGGTTTTACTGGTGGCTCAGATGGTAAAGAATCTGCCCGCATTGCAGGATACCCAGGTTCAGTCCCTGGGTTGGGAAGATTCCCTGGTGGGGAGGGCATGGCAACCCACTCCAATATTCTTACCTGGAGAATGCCATGGGCTGAAGAGCCTGGGGGACTACAGTCCATGGGGTTACAAAGAGTTGGACACAGTAAATGACTAATACACTTAGAAGTATTTGCATTAGCAACACCTGGGAACTTGCTAGAGATATGCCTGTGACTAGAAAGGTGATGTGGATTTAGTCATGGAACGCCTTGACACTCCTGATTATCTGACCTAGGCAGTGAGATATGGTGGAAAGCATAGTGGGAAATAGATGTGGTTTATTATCGTAGGTCTGCTAGTTACTCATGTGTGGCTGGGGGCAATCTCTTAACTTCCTTACACCTCAGTTTCAATGCAGAGTTTAAAATTGCATTTGCTTTTTATTTATATGTTTATTTTTATTTCTTTGACATATGATTGAACTAAAGCTTCCCTGATAGCTTAGTTAGTAAATAATCTGCCCGTAATGCAGGAGGCCCTGGTTCAATTCCTGGGTCTGGAAGATCCACTGGAGACGGGGTGGGCTACCCACTCCAGTATTTTTGGGCTTCCCTTGTGGCTCAGCTGGTAAAGAATCTGCCTTCAATGCGGGAGACCTGGGTTCGATCCCTGGGTTGGGAAGATTCCCTGGAGAAAGGAAAGGCTACCCACTCCAGTATTCTGGCCTGGGTTGCAAAGAGTCGGACAGGACTGAGCAACTTTCACTTTCACAGTGTTTGTTTTTGGTGCACAGCATGGTGATTTAATATTTCTATACATTTCCAAATGATCTATACTTACCACAGTGAGTCTAGTTACCTTCTGTTACTATACAAATTTATTACAGTGTTATTGACTATATTCCCCATGCTGTACGTTTCATCCCCATGACTCATTTATTGTGTAACTGGAAGTTTGTACCTATTAATCCCCTTCACCTATTTTGCCCACTTTCCTGTCCTCTCCCTTCTGCCAACCACCTGTATGTTCTCTGTATCTGTGAGTCTGCTTCTGTTTCATTTTTTCAATTCCATACATAAGTGAAGTTATATGGCATTTGTCTTTGTCTGACTTTCTTCACTTAGCGTAACTCTCTCTAGGTCCATCCATGTTGTCACAAGTGCCACGTTTTCATTCTTTTTTATGGCTGAGTAATATTCCATTAGACTTCCCTGGTGGCTCAGATGGTAAAGCATCTGTCTACAATGCAGGAGACCCGGGTTCGAGCCCTGGGTTGGGAAGATCCCCTGGAGAAGGAAATGGCAATCCACTCCAGTACTATTGCCTGGAAAACCCCATGGACAGAGGAGCCTGATAGGCTACAGCTTGTGGGGTCGCAAAGAGTCGGACATGGCTGAGCAACTACAATACAAAACTGCTCAGACAATATTCCATTGTATGAGTGTATGTGTATCTTCTTTATCCTTTCATCTATTGATGGATACTTAGGTTGCTTCCAAATCTTGGCTGTTATAAATAATGTTGCAGTGAACATGATGGTGCATAGATCTTTTTGAATTAGTGTTTTTGTTTTCTTTGGAAACTGCTAGATTGTATGGTCATTCTATTTGTAATTTTTGGAGGAACCTCCACACTGTTTTCCATAGTGGCTGTACCAATTTATATCCCACCAGCAGTGCACAAGTGTTCCCTTTTCTCCACATCTTCACCAACACTTGTACCCTGTTATCTTTTTGATAATTGCCATAAAATTGCATTTTCTAATGTCTCTTCCATTTTCAAATTCTGTGAAATATTGTGAATGACTCTGATTTACTTCTGGAATGGAGGGAGCCTTTCTGAGGGAATTTCCCAGTTTTTAACTAGAGGTTTGGATTAGAAGTCTGCTCACCGCAGAAAGTCTCTTCACAGTGCGATAGCTTATCATGTCCATTCCCCACCTTGTGCCTCACTATGGTTTTCTTCTTAATTTATTTTTCCTTCTAATTTTAATGAGATATAATTGATTATAACACTGTGTGACTTAAAGGTATACAGCATAATGCCTTGGCATACATATATACTGCTAAATGATTACCACAGTAAGTTTCATTAATATCTGTCACATTTGTCAAAGTTGTCATATGTGAAAAGCCCTTCTCTGCAACAGATTCAAGTCTTGCCTATGCCTTGGCTCAATGGCTTTCTATTTCCCACCCAAGCCCTTGAGCATCATTTTCCCCCCTTTATTTCTACCATGACAGTTCCTAATATCATTTAACCCTTTATTTTACACTGCTCTCTATTTCTGTCTGTCTCATTTGTGCCCTTACTGTTTGAAGCACCTGCAAGGCTTTGGGCTGTGTGATACATTTCTTTACATCTCCATCCCTCAGTTCCTCAGACAGAGTTAGACTGTGTGAGCTAAACATAAACCTGTTAACAGACTCACTTGGAAGCCCAAACTCCCTTTTAGGGAAGGTGGAGTAGAATTAAAATTGCCACCACCACCACCAGCCGATCAGACCACACGGTCAACAGTGTTTGTGGTGACTGGGGTGGAGTAAAGGGATTGGAGACTAGGAAAAAAATCAGTGTATGTTTTCGGATTTTACTGAGAAAGAGCCAAGAGTGCTTAATTTCCCCTTTTGGGACAAAATTAATCTTTTAAACAAGGTTCATGCTTAAAAAACACAATGTCAGAATGAGCTGGTGACTTTTATAGAATCCAATGGCCATCAGTGCTTTCTTGATTAGCATGTCTTGATTTTGCTGAAAATTAGTTCTGAGCCAGGTATAATTGAATAAATAGATCTGCCATCACATTTTGATTACATTTGAATTAACTGGAAATTAACCACCACAATCTTGTCCAAATATTTTAAGAAAACCTTGTTAATCCTGAAATAGATTATTACATAGAAATAGAAGACAAGCACTTTAAAGATGGAAAAATCTTTGAGATCTTTCAAAAATAACAGTATCAAATGGTAGTTATGTGCTCTGGACCTTGTCTAATCCACTTTGAATCTTTACCACCTACTGCCTGAGTGGTCTTGGGAAACTTTCTTCATCTCTTTGAACTTTAGTTTCCTTATCTATATAGTTAGGAGATTAATAAGTATTACCTATTAAAAGAATTAGTGGGAGAAATAAATGATGATATACTAATGTACATGAAGCTCCTAGTATAATATCTAGCAGATAGTAATAACTCAATAAATGAAAGTTGTTATGTAGTCAAACCTTATCCTTTTATAGATGAAGAAACTGAGGCTCAGAGTAATTGCAGTTATTTAGGGACAAGAGCTAAGACAAGAACTTAGAATTTTTGATTTCCCACCCAACACTCTATTCAGGGTAATTTACTATATATCATTAATTCTATAATTTGGATCTTTCTGGTATATAATTTGTGAAAACTTGGATAGTGGACTGGACTGAAACGTATTTTTTCCCACTTTCTGTGAAAATGGGTTTCAAATTAAATATATACAACCTACTTATGAAAAGGACTTTTTTTTCAAGCTCTTCAATAGTCCTATTTAATATGTCAGCCACAAATGTAATCCATAAACTAGTTATAAGGAGTTCTTAACTGTTTACTTGCAAAGTTCCATTCTTGGCAACACTAATTTGAATACTGACTGCTGCTGCTACTGCTGCTAAGTTGCATCAGTCGTGTCCGACTCTGTGCGAACCCATAGACATCAGCCCACCAGGCTCCCCCGTCCCTGGGATTCTCCAGGCAAGAACACTGGAGTGGGTTGCCATTTCCTTCTCCAATGCATGAAAGTGAAAAGTGAAAGTGAAGTCGCTTGGTCGTGTCCAACTCTTAGCGATCCCAGGGACTGAAGCCTACCTCCGTCCATGGGATTTTCCAGGCAAATTGAGATATACACTTAGGTGCTCTTCCCTGGTGCCTCAGCAATAAAGACTCCACCTGCCAAAGCAGGAGATGTGGGTTTGATCCCTGAGTTGGGGAGATCCCCTGGAGAAGGAAATGGTAAACTACTCCAGTATTCTTGCCTGGGAGATCCCACGGACAGAGAAGCCTGATGGGCTACAGTCCATTTGGAGTTGCAAGAGTCTGACATGCCTTAGCATATAAACAACAACAACAATACACTTAGGTATATTTAGTGAAAACTGAGGCCATCTAGTCTTACAATACAGGGGATCACCACTCCAAAGATGTCCTTAATAGGAACAGTTTCCCCCTAATGAATAATTTCAATGAGACCAAAATCAGTTACACTGAACACATCTAGTTCTGTGTTTTAGCTATTGTGATGGTCAAAATATCCTTCAAGTTTTCAGACAGTCTTAAATCCTATGTGAACATGGTACTCAAGATATTCCGGAAGTAACAGACATCATTTGATGGTTCCTTGGGTAGCCATCAATGATTTCTCCTCCTCTGCAGCAGGAGAGCACTGTGGAGTTCTGTCTTGTTTGCTTTGCATTTTAGCACAGTGGTAAAGAATTCTCCTGCCAGTGCAGAAAACACAAGAGACGCGGGTTCAATTCCTGGGTCAGGAAGACGCCCCAGAGTAGGAAATGGCAACCCGCTCCAGTATTCTTGCCTGAAGAATTCCATGAACAAAAGGAGCCTGGCAGGCTATATATAGTTCATAGGGCCGCAAGGAGTTTGACTGACATGACTGAGTGACTGAGCACACGTGCGGGCACACACATACCCACACACACAGATGAGCACAGCTAGTTCCAGGCAGTTCACCCAGTCCAGATGGGAACCAGTTGCCATAGATCTAATAGGTGTTCAATATATGGTAGTTTAATTGAAAATGTCAAAGATGTGTAGTAATTCATTCATGTCAGATGTGTTAATAAAGATGATTAAAATTTCATTTTAGGCGATGATTCCACAGAGAGTATACCAAGAGGAAGCCTTGGTCTAATAAAAGGGAAACAGGGAGCTGAATGAATTTTTTCCATGGTAGTGTGATTTCAGATAAAAGATGTGTTAGTCAAGGTGACTTGGGTTGCAAGAGACAGTAACCTCTAGAGAAGAAAGGGGAATTGTATTGGCTCATAAATCCACAGAAAGATGGGATGGGACTGTGAAAACAGGGTCTGGAGGACTCTTGGCTTTCTCTCTCCATTCGTTGTCAGATCAAACTCCAGGCAGGTGTCTCATCCACCACTAGCTCATGTCTTTTACAGCCTTGGGAAGAGAGAAAAGAAGTCTTCTTCATTCTGCTTCCACTGAAATAATCCAGGAAAGGACTCCGAAAGGTCTGTCGTGAGCTATATGCCTACCAGAGATATAAGATTCCTAAGAACGGAGGTACCTTTCTGAGCTAGTCCATCACTGCTAGCATTTATTGATCGCTTTCTTTGTGCCAGGAACATGCATTTTCTCATTTACCTTTAAGATAAGGATCACGGTTACAAGACATATCTGCAGGGACACACTGAATTGTTCTGAGGGGCAATGGGAGCTTGGCTTGGAGAAAGAAAGGGGAGCCCCATGTCACCGGTGAAAAAGAAAAGCTCAACCCCCGCCCCCAGCAGAGTACTTCCTCCTCTCATCCTGAATCAACAGAAACAAGAGTGAACGCCAAAAGCCATCACCTTCACCACCACCCCTTGTCCCAAGCATCTTTCCCAACGAGGGTAAATTCAGGTTAAGGAGTCTGAAGCTTATACAAGTTGGGAATCCCTGTTTAAGAAAAAGGATACGAAAACAGCTTACTTTTGCAAATTTTACAATATATGAGCATGTAAACACACTGTTAGTGCCTCCTTGCTTTCCCTCTAAGAGAGGAATTCTGAAATAAAAGCTTCATTAGCTTCATGACAAGACTACCTTTGATAACATTTATCACAGCAAACTGCAGTTGCAACCAGGATTTACATGGACATCTTGTGTCTCAAACACTCATTCTCTTTCTAGAACACCACCCAGTAGGACCCCTTCCCACTGGCACTTATCTTTTGAAAACTTCTACAATTCAGGTTCTTTACTCATACATATGTCCCTTCCACCTCAATTGATTCACATTTTGGAAATGCATCATTTTTATAATTATCTGGAGCTGACTCCCACCCATCCCACATATGATTCTTTTTTTCTTCAACAAAATATGGTCACTGACTAAGGAGAAATGGACTTAAGAACACCACTTATTCCAAGGCAGACTCTTTGGCCTCAGTGTCATGGGTTTGAACCTTACATTCCCAGCCGCAGCACTGCTGAAACTGATAGTCTAGTCATGTAGGGGATTTTCCTGACTCCGTGTCTGTCTCCCCATGGCTGTTTATTTGTACTGCTGTCTGCTTCGGTTTGGGACACTGACCTTATAAGCTACTTCCCAAGCCCAAGCCTGTAGCCAGAGAACTAGGAGTTTCCCTCTGTGTTCCTCAGGACTCACAGCCAAGTGGAAGGAACTGACTATTGATTCACGGTGCATAACTGGAGAGAGAGAGAGACGAGAGAGAGAAAGAAAGTCTTTTAAAATCAACACCAAGCCAGCTGTGGCTCTCCGGACAGCTGAGTCATAAACGATCAGGCAGTTCATTTGGAAGACACACTGTATATGCTCCTCTTGAGTTCTGGCTGGAGCAGAGGACAGTTAAATAAAAAGGAAGGAAGGAAGGATAAGAAAAGAAAGCCGCAATGTAATCTCAGACAGCACTTCATTCGGAGACTCACTCTGATGAGAGGTGAAGGACAAGAGGCCAGTTCCCCTACGAATCAGGCTCCATCCTCCTGTGGTTAGTTAAGAATCTATTAAAGAAATCTGAGCATTGCTATTTTGTTTCTTAATACATAAATTTCAGTAATTGCTAGAAGATGCTGGCTGCTGCCTCCTTATTGGAACTAGCTAAATGTTGTCTCAAAATGTCAGCCACTGAGTCACAGATTCATAATCAGCTGTGAAGTGGCCGGATTTGACAGTCCCACAAGGTACAAGAAAGTCATTATCCAGAAATAATTGAAGTGATGGCTATAGGTCTAAAATTTATCTGAAATGAAAAAATGATCTCCAAAAGATGGCAAGAAAGTTTTGAAAGGAATCTAAAGAACACAGATATGAGCATAATGGGCCACCACTATTCTGGGCAAGGAACTCACTCCCAGTGGTATTTTGGGGGCAGTAGGATAACATGCTCCAGTACTCTTGCCTGGAAAATCCCATGGACGGAGGAGTCTGGTGTGCTGCAGTCCATAGGGTCGCTGGGAGTCGGACACGACTGAGTGACTTCACTTTCACTTTTCACTTTCATGCATTGGAGAAGGAAATGGCAACCCACTCCAGTGTTCTTGCCTGGAGAATCCCAGGGACGGGGGAGCCTGGTGGGCTGCCATCTATGGGGTCGCACAGAGTCGGACACGACTGAAGCGACTTAGCAGCAGCAGGATAACATGTACCCATTTGCAGTGGGGTCCAGTCATTGGAGTCATCACTAATTCATTGTATTTGAGACACAAGGACAAGCTTCATGGAATCTATCAATGGCCTGCTGTCACCCCTTAATTCTGTGACTCGTAAGAAGCCCCTGTGCCCATCCTGTTTACCTAAACGTCTAAGTAGCCACTTGGCCTGCTCTTTCTGCCTCTATGCACACAGTATGGAGTGTTTCAGAAGAAAGACACAGGGACGTGCTGATAGGATTTCCTACAGATCCATGCCATCAAGACCCAGGTAGGCCAAAGGCTGGGCAGTGATCCTTTTATTTGTCTTATCTTGTCTTATTCCCATTAAGTTGTTTCTCCTCTTCTGGATGATTAAAAGTAGTGTGTGTGTGTATGTGTGTATAAGAAAAAAACACTACAACCTCTTCTCTGCTGATGATTTGGGCACCCTCTGGCCTGAGGGCTCTCTTACCATCTCCCCCCTTTTTCTTCTCCCCAACTCCAGATCTGTAGGGCAGCGGTTCTCCACCGTGGCTGCAGTAAAATCGTCTGGGGTACTTTATAAAGTATAGGTACCAGGGCCCCATCCCACCTCCAAATTCTAGATTTAGGTCATCTAGAGCTTCTAGAATGTAGCCAGACAAGGATAATCAGAATTATTTTTAAAGCTCCTCATGTGATTCTAAAGTGAAGTCACCAGCCACCTCTCAATTGCTTCCTTCCTGAGGCTACAGCAGCCTCGCAGTGTCTGTCTTGTAAAGGTCCTATAACATTTAGCAGAAAACTCTTACACAGTACATGGAAAATCTTGGTTAATGATTATTTCTGGTTAATATAATTGAATTCATTTCACTTTGTTCCCTTCTAAGGAGAAGGCAGAAAGCCTGGATTGCGGTCCAGACTCTGCCTGTACAACTTCGGGCAAGTAACTTATTCTCTTTGGAACTCTATTTCCTCTTCAAACAAAATGAATCACTTAAATTAGATACGCTTTAACATTTCTTTCAGTTCTAGGCTATCATGATTATAAAAATCCAATGGTATTTTTTAGTACTATTATTATATCAAGCTTTTATTTATCAACTGTGAGACTGTAGGTAGCTCGTTTCTTTTTCTTGTATCTTCTCCAAGCGCCTCAGTTCCACATGTGTGAAAATTAGGAAGGTTAGGTCAGGGTTTTCAAATCTGTTTTGCACAACATTCCTAGCCCAAGAGATGCTCCATGCAAAAAGGATTCCCAGGGCATAGTACAGTAAAGGATTTGACCAGTCTGGAGATAACAAACCTAGATTGACTCTTTCTAAATTCAGAAATTCCTAGTTCATGAAGCTACTGTTTTCTTGTAATTTTATTAACATCTGTAGGACTAACTGTTACACTAGATGATCAGCTCTCTTCTACTTAAAATTCTGTGCTGTGTGTTCAAGGGACAAGTTTGTTAAAGAGTGAATAATTTGCTTATTCCTTTGACATGTAAAACATCTTTTAAATTTAGTTGTTCCCTGATCCACTCCAGGCTTTGGCTGCTCATCAGCAAAGGATGCTGTCTGACACTAGCATCTTCTGGGTTTACCTATTATTCTGAGAAGATAATTTTTAAAATAAGATGAAATGTCAGAAGTTATTCTGGTTCAGTTTCAAAAAAGATTCTAACTCCCTTCACTGTAATCTGTATGAAGCAAGTCATGTGAAAAGGAAGTAAATAAAATGAATTCATTTTCCTTAGTTTGACCAAATAAGCCCAATTCCACATAAGCAAAAAGTTCAGAATCAGAGATGTCATCTATGGAGGCAACATAGAGTTTCAGACTGGGTCTAATGTCAGACTTCCCAGCTTGCCAGGTGACTTGAGCTCCCATCTTAAATCTTCTGGACCTTGACGTTCTCATCTGTAAGTTGGAGGTGATAATTGTCCCTGATAAGAGTGCCTTAGTTGTAGGAATAAGTAACTTAATATGTGTAAAGCACCAAGCACAGTGTTAGAATGGTACTAAGGCTGCAGTCCACGGGGTCGCTGAGGGTCAGATATGACTGAGCGACTTCACTTTCACTTTTCACTTTCATGCATTGGAGAAGGAAATGGCAACCCACTCCAGTATTCTTGCCTGGAGAATCCCAGGGACTGGGCATCCTGGTGGGCTGCCGTCTATGGGGTCACACAGAGTCGGACACGAATGAAGTGACTCAGCAGCAGCAGTACACCGAGTACAGCGTTGTTTCATGGTAAGCACTCAATAAGTCTTTATTATTATCTGGATCATGAATCACCACTTTGTGATTAATGTCAAATTCAGTTTGCAGACCTATTTTATCTGGCCTACACAATGAGTATAATTTAACACCTGAATGCCTTTAGTTAGGGCATATTCTGTCTAGTTTGCCACAGGTCCCACTCCTCCCTTTTATATCATACATAACCACTGTGGACATGTGTTACCTGCCTGGTCCTGAGTCTACAATATAGACTTACTAAGGCAGAGATTGTCAATGTTATGTTTTAATGCTGACTCGTCAGTGTCTAGCCAATTATTGTTGTTCAGTCACCCAATCGTGTCCGACTCTGCAACCCCATTGGCTGCACACGCCAGGTTGATAGATTGGGCTTTTTCAGTATTTGTTGAATGAATGAATGAGCGTGCACACAACACAGCAAAAACAACAAAAACAGGAACTCCTTTCTATAATATCCTTTGCAAGAGGTTGCCCAGCTTCTGCATCAACATTTCCACGATAGGAAGCGTACTACTTGTCATTCTGTGTTTGGACTTTTCTGCTTATTGGGAGTTTGTACATTAAGCCCAAGTCTATTGCTCAGTAGCTTTTTAATTCTCATTCAATTTTCTGATATTTTGAAGCTAGAGGCACACTGGAGAAAATCTGGTCCTCTCATTTGACAGAGAAAAAAGTTAATAAGCAGGGAGGTCCAATGACTTTCAGAAAGCCATGGCCCATTGTTGTGCTCTCTACCTCTGAGTACATGCTTGCCTTCGGAATCAGCAGGCACCTCTGTGGTTTGATTTGGGAATCTCTAGTGGTTGAAATATCAGTTCCATTGATAGTCATTCACCCACCAAAGCTTCATCCCTTGGAATCCTGAAGAATTTTCCAAATCTACTGGATAATCTTCATTTGAAATGCAGTCATGAATTCCTTCCTTTATCATCCAACACCTTACCTTTGGATAGGATAAAGCTGAACAAGAAGAATGGGCCACAAGATAGGTCCTGAGGGGAAAAGCACGTGTTTAGAGGATGGGGGTTCAGGAGTACAACTGAAGAGGGGAGCCCTGAAGCCAAGCCTCGCCTACTTCACAAAAAGACCAGACACAGCCCAGCTCCACACACAGCCTGATCAGGATATTGCTTAATGTCCCCTGGGGAAGGGATGGGGGTGGGGGGCAGGCAGTGGCTAATTTAGCATAATTAACATGCAATAGGCTCCTTCACCATTAAAGGAAAAAGAAAGACAAGGCAAAAAAGCATCCATTAGTATACTTTCTAGAATCTCAATCTTAGCTGGAAATTGTTTCATGGGAAGTGAGATGATGCAAGTCCAGCTCAGCTGGAATCACCCTCATTCCTTGGCTCCCCATCAAACAATAGAAGTCTTTCATCAGTTATTGCATCTCTGTCTCTGTCTTTCCATTTCTCTCTCTTTCTCCCTCTCAGTCTCTCTCTGAGACAATGACTTTTGAACCCTTTTGATCATAGTCTCTTTGAGGCTCTTGTGAAAGTTATGAATCCTCTCTGAGGAAAAATGCAAAAACATGGGGAATTTTTGCATACAACCTTACCCCCTAAAACTAATGCTCATGGATCCAAGTTAGGAATCTCAGCTCTTTAATGTCTGAAGCATGTGTTGGAGTTTTTTTCTTCATGTCCCATTTAACATTTGGGGTACTCTGTGGGGATCAGAAGGCAAGTATGTCCTGAGGGCATTGCAATAATGGGAATACATCCCATCAATTATCCGACTCTCCTAGTAGGACTTAAGGGCCCTTATCTTTATGCTCATGCCACTGAATGTCATGCTGATCACTCTATAATTGTCTATTTCCTTCTCTGAGCCACTGTTAGTGCACTCTGCAGGGGCAGACTTTGACTCTGTCTTCATGGTTGTATCCTCAGTGATTGGTACATAGTAGGATCTCAGTTCCTTTTTGTGTAATGAAGAAAGGAAGGAGAAAAGGAAAGAAGATATCCATGGGATCCCTTAGAACATTTCAACATTTTTAATTCAGTAGTGGGGAACTAGGTAAGAAGGATGATCTAGATTTACATCACAGGAGGTCCTCTAGTATGACAGTATGGTCAACCATTAAGTAACATGGGGCTAGCCATTGATCTATATTTGATTGTTTTCTACACTATCCATGTCCTTTGGAAAAATGGGGCTTCCCAGGTGGAGCTAGTGGTAAAGAACCTGCCTGCCAATGCAGGAGATGTAGAGACACAGGTTCGATCCCTGGGTGAAGAAGATCCCCTGGAGGAGGGCATGGCAGCCCTCTCTAGTATTCTTGCCTGGAGAATCCCATGTACACAGGAGCCTGGCAGGCTACAGTCCATAGGGTTGCAAAGAGTCAGACACAACTGAAGGAAAGCAGTTATAGGATATTGGGCCTATTTAAGACCTGTCAAAAGAAAGAAAAATTAGTTAAAAGTAATTGAAGACCTGACTGATCGAATAAAAGATCCTGGAGAAATCAGAGATGTTTGTTTCATCTGGAGGCAGATGAAAGTGAGATGAGAACCTTAAAGATGAAGACTGTATAGTAGGTAGGCACTCCAATTGGAGGATATGACTGGTATGCGGTAGAATTTCTCTGAATCAAAATAGGGGTTGGTAACTGGCCTCCAGGCTTTACTTATTCATCTCCATTAGCTTCTTTAGCACAAATCTTTTGGTTTTATTTTCCTAGCATCCACTCATACCTATCCTAGTAACAATGCCATGGCTTTTCCTTTGGGGAATAACTGCACTCAAACTCTAAATTCTGGGTCCATGTGGTTATGGTCTTCAGATTTATCCCTGTAATCTCTAGAGATAGATCTAGTCATATACTGCAGTCACAATCATTGACTTTCAGGAGCCATGATACCTAAGCCCAGCCAATGAGATTCAATTCTGGGATGCTTGTAGGAATTATTGGAAAGATAATCTCTTTCCATTTGCCTGGAAGCCAAAGATCTGCTTAGGGGCCATGAATGGAGAAGACAGGTATGTGCATGGAGCCAAAACAGAGGTAAGGATGGCAGAGATGTAGAGCAATCAGGTCTTAGAAGCTGGATGAACCCTTGTAGCTACTTTGTTCTCAAGTTTTCCAGACCCTTTTCTGTTGGTGAACATTTGAGCTTAAGCCAGTTTGAATTGGATTTCTTTTCTTATGAATAAAGAAGTCCTGTGTGCTATTTCTCTTTTCTTGCGTTTAATTTTTTGGTAAGAACCTACCACTATGTTTTTGACTTTTGTAGATTTCCATACTCCCTTCTCTATTTTATTATGTTAATGTTATTTCCTTGGTGTCTTTAACAGATCTGTTTTCCCTTATGGATTTTGGATAGGAAGGAGGTATTCAGGAGAGTGACTGTGCCCAGAATGAGGTCTCCTCGTTGAAGAATTGTCTGGGAAACTGTTTCTGGAGTTTGAGGTGTCCTTCCAGAGGACCCTTTGGAAGGCAGAAAGGGATTAGGGATATTTTGCAGAACTTCAGCTGAAGAGTTTAGCACCTATGTTAACCCACACTGAGCAGCCTGCCAATCTGGTATCCAGCTTAGGACATGATTACTTAAGTAACTTGTAACTTAAGTTACAAGTTAAGACAAGTAACATGAAAATAAATTAATTAATTAAAAAGAAAAAACTCATGAGTTTGGTACTGCTGCTAAGTCGCTTCAGTCGTGTCCGACTCTGCGCGACCGCATAGACGGCAGCCCACCAGGCTCCCCCGGGATTCTCCAGGCAAGAACACTGGAGTGGGTTGCCATTTCCTTCTCCAATGCATGAAAGTGAAAAGTGAAAGTGAAGTCACTCAGTCATGTCCGACTCTTAGCGACCCCATGGACTGCAGCCCACCAGGCTCCTCCGCCCATGGGATTTTCTACCTCCAACCGAACGTTTCAAGGCAGACGATATATCAACCAGCACCACCTAGTGGAAGAGAAGGATTAGTCAACTCAGGACCTTTCTTCAGCACACTTGGAGGTTTGCTTATTCATTCAACAATCAACTTGAAAGAGCTGACTGCATCAAGTATTGTGCCAGGCAAGTTGGAAAGTTAGAAGGAATAGAAATGGGTATGTCAAGAGATGAAAATATTCTGGTCTATGGAATTCACCAGAAATATGTGAGTAGAAACTGAAATGGTTTAACATCACCAGCCATCAATGGGATTTAAATTTATAAAATTAGGAGGCTTATATTCTAAAGAGTCTAAGGAGTGTATTTCTTACATTTGACAGGTAAAGCCATATTTAAAATATAGTCTCATGGGCAAGAAAGGAGAAGAGGTTGAAATATTTAGAGGAACACTCAAGGTTTGGCTCTACTCACTCTCTTCCCTCCAGTGGCCTTTTGTTTTCAGTCAGTAGAGGGCAGTCCATGAGAATCTTTTGATGGACAGGTGATCAGAGTGTACAGGAGGTAATGTGAAAACTTTCTATTGAAATTTGCACCCCATCCCTTAACAAAGAACCAGAAAAACTGTGACTCCTGCCTAAAGCACTCATAACTATGGTTAACAAATTGGAAAAAAATTTACAACTGGATTAATTGCAAACCACCCCATGTCACAGATACCATTGGAATGGACTGATGTCTGATTTTAAACTCTCAAGTGTATGAACATGCAGTATTATGATCCTGCTCAACTCTGGATCAACATCCTTATGTTTAGAACTATCTTGCTATCCCATATGAATACAGCTGATCTGTAGGCATATACAGGCAATTTTGGTTTTCCCTGGTAAAGTGAACCATTCCTGGTGAATTCTAGGACGTTGGGGATATAGAGGTATATTTAGGACTCTGGAGTACAAATAAGCAAAATCCGAGCTTGGAACTAACTTAGTCCAGGAGGGTTTATTGGAAGGTTTCTGGGGATATTTTATATAATCAAAGAAATAGTTGAACAACAAGCTGTGGAAGTGGGAGAGGTGCCCCTGGGCCTGAGGGACAGTGGAACCAAGGGTTGGAATGCATCATCCTTGTCTCTGGTCTCTCTCTGGGTCAGTTTCACTTTTTATCACAGTGAACCAGCTTTTCCTTTGTAATCAGAAGCTTGACTTGTGATAATCATCCAAATCCCTTTTCTTATAACTTCTGCCACCTGAAAGAGGCTGGCCTCCTTTCCTCAGATCTGATTTTTTAGAATTCCACAGACAGACTGGCTTTACCAAAGCCAGATGCCCATAGATGTGCTATTAATGCTTCAGGTACCCCTAAAAATTGACATTTTTGAATCAGCACTTTAACTGCCAGTGAGACCTCACACCAGCCAATTTCTCAAACCAGGATTCCTACTTCATTTTGGGGTTCTCTTATAAACCTCCTCTAGATCCCCAACCTCCTAGAATCAACAAGGATGGGTCACTTTACCAGGGGAAACCAAAATTGTCTGTATGCCTACAGATCAGCTGCTGAAGGTCCACACTCTTATTCATATGGGATAGCAAGATAGTTCTAAACATAAGATGTTGATCCAGAGTTGAACAGGATCATAATACTGCATGCTCATTGGGCTAAGAAGGTAGAAGTGTTTCAACCTGGGCTTTTTCCACCAGAGGAGCACCGAAGAAAGTGGTTCTCAGGTTCCTAGGGTGGTGAACCTCTGTTCAGAGGTTGCAAGGGTTCGAGTTGAGAACAGAAAATCTAGGCCTTCTTGTGGCTCTATGTCCATATCTTAGTCATGTTTCAGGGTTTCAAAACTATAGACTGCACGAAGCACAACTCTAATTTGAGCTTTTGTTCCTTTACCTGAGAAGTTGAAATCCCTTTCCCTTCACATTGTAAGTCTGTTCACTTTTGCAACCAAATTCAGTCCAACTTGGGTCAAATAGCTCTCGAAAGTGACAAGTGGAAACAATGGATTCAGTCTTCAAATAGTTGAATTAGTGTGTTCTTGTCCTAGTTTTATTCTAGTGTGGGTAACTGGCCCTGAAAATCAGTCTAAGATAGCACTCCAAATTGTGACTATGATTCGTCAGGGTATAAAAGACTCTAGAATAATATCAATTTTCTCCTTTTTATCCTATTCAGGAAAAGATTTCTCAGTCAGTAATTGCAGTGAACCCACAAGAAGGGGTGATGGTGAGAAGAAAGAATATCAATTAAGGAGTGGTACATAAAACCCCAAAATATAAGTAACTAATTTCACAATCATTGTGATAGTTACTTTATCTAAAAATAATAAACTATGACATTTAAATGGCAGCTTACACAATAATTGAAAAAGTACTAATGCAAGGATTAAAGAGATACCATTTTTGGTAGAAATGATAATACCATTAAGCCAATAGGATGATGGAAAATAAAGGAAAACCAAGAGGATTATCAGCAGAAGGGATCTTTAATGGGAAGCAGGACAGGTTGCATCACAGGATACCTGATGAAGCCAAAAACTCATCAAAATACAATTCTATCTTGGAATGGACTCTGATAAAGGAAGCTGAGATGATGGGGTGGAATTGTGGATTCAAGTATGGATTAGTCTACTGAGTAAGATAATATTTGTGATGGTTATAGTTAAATGTTTCTCTGCAAGTGCTTGTTTTCCCCAACAAAATAACTGGGTTTTTTTTTTTGTTTTTTTTTTTTTACTACTTTAGAGCAGAATTTTCAGTTCATGATTGTTGCTAAAACTATGTTTCTGGTTTTAGCATAAAGATATCAGCAACCACAAAATAAAGTCAACTCTTTGAAGGTTCAGTTCAGTTCAGTTGCACAGTCATGTCCAACTCTTTGCGACCCCATGAACTGTAGCACGCCAGGCCTCCCTGTCCATCACCAACTCCTGGAGTTCACTCAAACTCATGTCCATTGAGTCAGTGATGCCATCCAGCCATCTCATCCTCTGTCGTCCCCTTCTCCTCCTGCCCCCAATCCCTCCCAGCATCAGAGTCTTTTCCAATGAGTCAACTCTTCGCATGAGGTGGCCAAAGTAATGGAGTTTCAGCTTTAGCATCATTCCTTCCAAAGAACATCCAGGACTGATCTCCTTTGAAGGTATATATTCACAAAACCCACCAGACTATTAAGATAATGAAACTGGCCCCTTGGAGGCAGAAGACACTCAACGTTTTGACCTAGAATATCCAGAAACTTCACCAGGTTAGTATGTGCCTGGCGTGGAGAGGATTTTGTTTTTGAATAACTTTTTAGGTATCCCATACAAGGATGCTGAGGAGAGTATTCAGTGAGGGCCTGAGAGGAGGTGGATAATAGGCAGGTATCCAGTGGAAATAGAAAAGAGAAATGCAGCCTTAGGAGATGAAACTAGGGATCCTTGCATCTGCCTTATTGGAATTCAGTTCCAAATTGAAAATTTTTTTATTTGTTAATTAGTCATCGTATGTATACTAGAAATAATTGTATTAGGCTCTGGAGATTCAAGTATAAAAAGGCACACCAATACTTCCTCTGCCCTCTGGGGCCCCAAAAACTCTTAAGAAGAGTCAACTTATTTCGCTCTTGTGTTTGTCAGGGATCATTTGGTTGCAAGAAACAGAAAGGCACTCAAGCCTCCTAAGCAAAGAGAGTTAGTAGGATTAGAATCTTGGAAATAGGAGGAGCCAAAATCTCTCTCTCTCCTCCTGAGCCTATTCTTTTCTTTACAGAATGACTTGTAATTGCTTTCCTGATATTTGAGTCTCAGTTTTTCATTCTGTAAGACTTTATAGTTGTAGCACCTGTTGCTGACATAGTCTCTTTGGGTCCAATTCCAAGTCAATGAGAAAGAGGCTCTCATGGGTAAAATTTACATCACTCATAGATTCCTGCATTCAGCAAACATTTACAGAGTGCTTACTATATGCTAGACACTATTCAAGACCTTGGAGTTTCACAGTGAATAAGACAACATTCATAACCTCATATACTTACATTTAGGGTTGGAGCTCAGACAGTAAAGAGTTAATTTTATAAAATAAGTTCAAGAATGATAAGTCTTATAAATAAGAATAAATATAGGTAGGAAGCAGAGAATGAAGAGGAAGTGGTATTTTGAAAGCTGTTCTAACAAAGCATCTCTGAGGAGGTAAGAGTTGAGCAAAGGCTCTGTGGAAGTACGAGAGCAGGCCTTTAGCACATATGGGGAGGAGCATGCTAAGTTAAGGACTAGCAAGTAAGGAAGTGCTGAGATGGGCTCAGTAAGGAGGTCCCTGAGGCTGAAGCACAACAAACAAAAGAAGGAGTGGCCCACAAGGAGATTCATGAGCAAAGCAGGAAATAGCCACACAGACTTGGGGAGCCCTTAGAGGGGTTTTAGTGGGAGAGTGCTGTGACCCAACTTTCATGGTACAGGGAAGGTTGGCCAACATCACTGAACAAGTTAGTGGCAGGCCCAGGATTGGACCACAAGGCAATCTGGTGCCAAGAACTCAAGCTCTTAACCACCATTTGACTCCGTATCATGATGCTTGTTCTCATAGTCAGGTTTCATGGAAGTTTCCAGACAGTCTAAAGGTTCATCAGCACTTCCAAATACATTGGACTTGCACCCCAAAGACAATGATAGAAAACATAGCAGTTGAAGCCTTTTTCATAACAAAAAGACAAATACACCTTTGCTGTGACAACTCCATTCATTTAATTCATCACTGAAAAGAACATCTTTGTTTCAGCTGCAAAATATCTGTAGTGTAGTAGTATTAGTCACTTAGTCGTGTCTGACTCTTTGCAACCCCATGAACTGTAGCCTACCAGGCTCCTTTGTCCATAGAATTCTTCAGGCAAGAATACCAGAGTGGGTTGTCATTTCCTCCACCAGGGTATCTTCCGGACCCAGGGATCAAACCTGTATCTGCTGCATTTCAGACAGATCCTTTACTGTCTGAGCCACCAGGAAAGCCCATCAAATATCTGTAGTACTGCACAAAATAGATCTCTCTCCATCCCCTAATATTCAGTCATCTTCTTTCTATCATCCACAAACAACAGATTACCTTTTTTAAGATTACCTTTTCCTTTTCCACAGTTGTAGATCTTTTTTAAGCAAGAGGGAGAAAAAAAACATTTAACCAGGGTCATATATAGCAAGGTAGTGATTGTGGGGGCAACAGCATTTCAGAAAAGATGTGAGAAAATAATATGCAAATGGTTGCCTTTTCTCAGGATACTCAGGTGGTGCTAGTGGTAAAGAGTCCACTTGCCAATGCAGGAGATGCAAGAGATAACGGGTTCCATCCCTGGGTCAGGAAGATCCCCTGGAGAAGGGAATGGCAACCCACTCCAGTGGGTTTTCCTGGAGAACTTCATGGACAGAGGAGCCTAGAGAGCTACAGTCCATTTGGTTGCAAAGAGTCAGACACAACTGAGCGACGGGGCACACAAGGATACTCTGCTTTCAGGGATCTTCTCTGTAGAGAACATCAAGAAAATTTGAACTTGATTTCTTTAAAATAATCTTCAACATTTATTTCTTTTGTTAAGAAATGACTTTGTTTACATGGTGCATATTCAGCATAAAAGATTGAGTAGTATAAAACGCAGAACACATACGACACCAATCCTTTTCTTCAAATTATGGGACAACTTTGATGGATCAGTTCCAACTGACAAGAGCTTTAATTTACTTAAATTGCTGCCCTGTTTTATTTGTATGAGCAAGATTCAGATAATGTGGCAACAACTTTATTATAAATAACCCCATTCCTTGATGCTAAATAATGGATGACAGGGTATAGCTCTCTCTCTCTCTCTCTCTCACACACACACACACACACACAGACAGATTCAGTTCAATCAAAGCAACAAGGTTAAGTGGTTAAAACTGATATGTAATTTAATTCATACATTCACTTATTCAATAAGCATTATTTGAGTACCTATTACATTTCAGGCACTGGAGAAAAAATTCTGGATTTAATAAAGATCTTTCAGTCATGAAACTTAACATTCTAAGATAAACATTCTACATTTAAAGAGTAAACAAATACATTCTAGAAATAAATATGTAGCGTATCAATTAGTGATAAGTGCTAAAATGAAAAAAGTACATGCAAAGGTGATAGAGTAAGGGGATTATGTGAATTAATTTTTATCAAGGATGGTCATAGGTGGGCTCTCTGATTAGGTGACATTTGAGCAGAGATCTGGTCAAGACTCAGGATCAGAGAGAAGTCTGCTTAGTTACCGTATTCTGCTAAGCCAAGGAAGAGGATGGGCCATTTCAGGAATTATACCAACAAGATTTTTAAATAAAACATTCAGTTCAGTTCAATTCAGTCGCTCAGTTGTGTCCAACTCTTTGCGACCCCATGAACTGCACCATGCCAGGCCTCCCTGTCCATCACCAACTCCCAGAGTTCACCCAAACTCATGTGCATTGAGTCGGTGATGCCATCCAGCCATCTCATCCTCTGTCATCCCCTTTTCTTCCTGCCCCCAATCCCTCCCAGCATCAGGGTCTTTTCCAGTGAGTCAACTCTTTGCATGAGGTGGCCAAAGTATTGGAGTTTCGGCCTCAGCATCAGTCCTTCCAATGAACACCCAGGACTGATCTCCTTTAGGATGGACTGGTTGGATCTCCTTGCAGTCCAAGGGACTCTCAAGAGTCTTCTCCAACACCACAGTTCAAAAGCATCAATTCTTCGGCACTTAGCTTTCTTCACAGCCCAACTCTCACATCCATACATGACCACAGGAAAAACCATAGCCTTGACTAGATGGACCTTTGTTGGCAAAGTAATGTCTCTGCTTTTGAATATACTATCTAGGTTGGTCGTAACTTTCCTTCCAAGGAGTAAGCATGTTTTCATTTCATGGCTGCAGTCACCATCTGCAGTGATTTTGGAGCCCCCCAAAATAAAGTCTGACACTGTTTCCACTGTTTCCCCATCTGTTTGCCATGAAGTGATGGGACCAGATGCCATGATCTTAGTTTTCTGAATGTTGAGCTTTAAACCAACTTTTTCACTCTCCTCTTTCACTTTCATCAAGAGGCTTTTTAGTTCCTCTTCACTTTCTGCCAGAAGAGTGGTGTCATCTGCATATCTGAGGTTATTGATATTTCTCCCAGCAATCTTGATTCCAGCTTGTGCTTCTTCCAGCCTAGTGTTTCTCATGATGTACTCTGCATAGAAGTTAAATAAACAGGGTGACAATATACAGCCTTGATGTACTCCTTTTCCTATTTGGACAGTCTGTTATTCCATGTCCAGTTCTAACTGTTGCTTCCTGACCTGCATATAGGTTTCTCAAGAGGCAGATCAGGTGGTCTGGTTTTCCCATCTCTTTCAGAATCTTCCACAGTTTATTGTGAGCCACACAGTCAAAGGCTTTGGCATAGTCAATAAAGCAGACATAGATGTTTTTCTGGAACTCTCTTGCTTTTTCCATGATCCAGCAGATGTTGGCAATTTGATCTCTGGTTCCTCTGCCTTTCCTAAAACCAGCTTGAACATCTGGAAGTTCACGGTTCACGTATTGCTGAAGCCTGGCTTGGAGAATTTTGAGCATTACTTTACTAGTGTGTGAGATGAGTTTAATTGTGTGATAGTTTGAGCATTCTTTGGCATTGCCTTTCTTTGCGGCCACCGCTGAGTTTTCCAAATTTGCTGGCATATTGAGTGCAGCACTTTCACAGCATCATCTTTCAGGATTTGAAAT
Organism: Bos indicus x Bos taurus; assembly: GCF_003369695.1. Classification (NCBI taxonomy): domain Eukaryota; kingdom Metazoa; phylum Chordata; class Mammalia; order Artiodactyla; family Bovidae; genus Bos; species Bos indicus x Bos taurus. Next base: position 18,591,651 of record NC_040103.1, on the reverse strand, counting down.
AGCTCAACTGGAATTCCATCACCTCCACCATTAACCTTCTTTTAATTAGAAAATCCAGTTAGCCAAATTCTTTCTAATCCAGTTTTCTGGGCATTGCAGTCATAGGATGGCAACAATATATACATTTAAGGATTATTAATAATCTCTCCAGAGACATATGCTAAGCAGTGGGAAAAGAACAATTTTTAAAATCCCTGAAGAGAGGGGACCTTGTAATTGGTTCTGAACTCCGTCTCTTAATGGTTTTGAGTCAACTGGTTAGCCTACCCAGGTTTCACTTTATCTATGGAAAAATGACAATAATGACTACCTTTGGACTGGCTATGAGGATTAAATCAATTGCTATTTTAAGATCTGGGCACCTAGAAAGTATCTAAGAATATGTTAATCTTATTCCGCCAAGGTCACTAGAGAATTACTAATCCACGAAAAGTGTCACAGAACAATGCAATAAACATAGAATTTTATTTTTCAGAAACAGAATTGTATATTTTAAGATGTCCAAGAAACCAGTGGTTTAAATGCACTTAAGATTTATTGAAATTATTATTCTACTACATTGTAAGTGTCAGTCTCCCATCTAGACTACTTGTTCAAAGTCTTTTATTCCAGCTAAATATCAGATCAACAGACAATAATGAGGAGTATCCTGCCTGGAATTTGACACTGAACCCTAAGACTATGACAACCAGGCAAGTGTGCTAGGCATATACGTGGATACAGCCTATGATGGTCAGCAATATTAACATTTCCCCTTGGTCCAAAGGGATGGGTCCAGTAAGCCGGGCATCCATGAGTTTCTATGTAACATTCATTACAACAATTTTGGAAACTCATTGTGTGCTTCCTTGAATTTCCCTAAAATAGAACTAAGGGGGCAGTCTCAGTTCTATTCTAAACTCACTGTATGTTATTCCTCCTTTTATTGCACACTTATAGCATTAGACTTAGAAGAAAATCCCTGTATTCTATCTAGTATTTAGTGTTCCATGGAATGGTTTCTTTATTGTATATGACTGGGCTATTTTCTAATTTCAGATAGTTATTTCAAGAGGCTAGTGGTATGAGAGCTACAGGGTGTGCATTACTTTTTCCAAAATTATTTCAAATTTTCCATGAAAAAATCTAGCAAATGAAGATTGAACCACTGTTGAACATCATTGTGCTATCTCTATCCTAAAACCTTTCTCCGGAGATTCATACCATTTTCACATGTGTGATGTCAGGATTTCTCAAAATGTGAAGGTAAGTTCTTGCCCCATTATAAACCCACTTTTAGCATGAGCATGAACTCTACCTGAGCTCATATTAATATTATGTATATACTTGGAATGAATCCCACTGATTCTGACATGTGAGAATTTGCTCTAGTCTGACAGGCCTTGGAAAGGAATCAGCCAGCTTCTAGGGAAACCAGAGTGCCTGATTTTTGCCTTCTAATTCAGTGGCCCTGTATCCTTACTACCCCCAGAATTAAGCTTACACAGCATTTTCTAAGATATTAGCTTATATAATCTCTGCAAGTCAATGTGAAGGGAATTACCATCACTATTTTACAAATGAGAAAGTACAAAGTTTTGTACAAAACAGAGAGATTACAGCTAGGAAATGTCAGCTGGAACTGGAATCCCTGCCCTCGGTATTCAAATTCCCTGTTCTCTTCCCTCCACTAAGATCTTTCAGTTCCTGTGTCCTATAGATAAACATATTCATATTCATCAGTTCATTACATCAGCTACCAACTTTTCCTGTTCATGCTATTTTACCTTGTCACAAGACTCTGATTTTCAGGTAGCTGATGGGTCAGGTGTCTTCAAAAAATTTCTAAAGTCCAAAATTGACTCCCTATTAAGAAGATAGATGGGAAGAAGATTTGTAGATAATACAAATTATGTCAGGACAAATGTAGTTCTGGTACTTAATAGCAAAAGAAGACATTTAATTTTATCTTAATTTCCTCTGTAAGATTTACATTAAACCCTTCCTACTGTTTAAAACCTATCCTGTTCATCCCAAACCAGTGAGATCCTTCAAAATTTACTATCTATGCCATTCACTTGTATTTCATAATGAATGTAGCTATTATTGTTTCATTATTATTTATTTTTTCATATAAGAATTGCCTCTCAACTAGAGGCTAAGCTTATAGAAAGAAAGCAGGGGCTATATCTTAAAGTTTTCTCGGTTCCTTAGATTTAAGGTTACTTATGTGCATGAAATTAAAAGACGCTTACTCCTTGGAAGGAAAGTTATAACCAACCTAGATAGCATATTCAAAAGCAGAGACATTACTTTGCCAACAAAGGTCCATCTAGTCAAGGCTATGGTTTTTCCTGTGGTCATGTATGGATGTGAGAGTTGGACTGTGAAGAAGGCTGAGCCCCGAAGAATTGATGCTTTTGAACTGTGGTGTTGGAGAAGACTCTCCAACAGTCCATTCTGAAGGAATCCAATCAGTCCATTCTGAAGGAAATCAGCCCTGGGATTTCTTTGGAAGGAATGATGCTCAATCTGAAACTCCAGTACTTTGGCCACCTCATGCAAAGAATTGACTCATTGGAAAAGACTCTGATGCTGGGAGGGATTGGGGGCAGGAGGAGAAGGACGACAGAGGATGAGATGGCTGGATGGCATCACTGACTCAATGGACGTGAGTCTGAGTGAACTCCGGGAGTTGGTGATGGACAGGGAGGCCTGGCGTGCTGTGATTCATGGGGTCGCAAAGAGTCGGACACGACTGAGCGACTGATCTGATCTGATCTGATCTGATGTGCTGTGCTTAGTCAGTCAGGTGTGTCCAACTCTCTGTGGCACAAGGCTCCTCTGTCCATAGGGATTCTCTAGGCAGGAATACTGGAATGGTTTGTCAGCCCTCCTGGGATCTTCCCAACCCACGGATTGAACCCAGGTCTCCTGCATTGTAGGTACATCCTTTATCAGCTGAGCTACCCAGGAAGCCCAAGGTTGCCTGTAAGTGTACGTATTTTAAAATGAGCCAGGGATAATATATTGTTATAGCCATGATAATTGGCTAACATTACTCTTATTTTGTTGGGTTGTCATGTGATCCAGAAATGACAATGAGATTTAAGTAGATTAGGTCTGGCAAAGCTTTTGTTTCATTTTGGATGGGTAGGGAGAAAAGAACTTGCTTACTCATTCCTTCTCTTTCTTCCTGGCCTGAATGTGGACATATGGCCGGGTCCTGTGGCTGCCATCATGTGACATGAGGCACAAAGCAATAGATTGGAAAGAACAGCCAAATATGGTAGGGCAGAAAAGAAGAAAAATTCTGTCTTTGATGACATCAATGAATAGCTGCTTCAGTACCAGTAGCTATCTCCCTCTAGTCTTCTTATTAATGAGATATTATATGTCTGTATTGTTCATGCCATTTTAAACTTAGACTATATATTTAATACTGAAGTTGAAACACACATCTTTCTTTGAACTTCCTAAGACACACACTGAATTATGGTGAAAAATATATTCAAATTGTATCCCCACATTAAATGCAAAATTAGATTTCAGTATAGCTGAAATGGTTGAAAGTGTTAGTCACTCAGTTATGTTCAACTCTGTGACCCCATGGATTGCAATCTGCCAGGCTCCTCTGTCCATGGGATTCTCCAGGCAAGAATACTGGAGTGGGTTGCCATTCCCTTCTTCAGGGAATATTTCTGACCCAGGGATGGAACCCAGGTTTCCTGCATTGCAGGCAGATTCTTTACTGTCTGAGTCACCAGAGAAGCCCTAAGAATATTGGAGTGGAGTGCTATTTCCTACTTCAGGGGATCTTCCCAACTTTGGGATTGAACCTGCATCCCTTGCACTTCCTACATTGGCAGGCGGATTCTTTACCACTAGAGCCACCAGGGAATCCCCTGTTAATGTATACTGAGGCTGAAATGCCAAATCTTAATTCAGTGAAAACAATTATATAACAGATATAGGGCCATGGGTATTTATAGTTTGTTGTTGAGCTTTGAAGTCATATAAGGAATACATAATATTTTTTATTTCTTCTTATAAGGAATTTTGACTCATCTAGGTTGCCATACAATGAATGAAGGACAAAACATAGTTCCCCTATGTATAATTTTAAGTTTCATAATAGAAACAAATCACTGTACTATGGAAACTTCCCAGAATATTGCCATGGAGGAAAGAGGTTTTAGGGTCTGAATTTACCTACTTTACCAGTCTTCTTTGATTCCATGAATTAAATCATTACTTCACTCTGCCTTTTTCTTGGTTACATGAAGTTTGGAGAAGGTCATTTAGTTGGATTTTAGTCTATCAGACAAAACCAGCTGGTCAATTGCTGAATTAGAGAGAAAGGAAATACTGACTCAACCCATTTGAGCAGAGAGCAGCGTGGGCAGGGAGGGTCAACCTTACACATCTTTTATTGCAGAATAGTTTCAAATCTCTTGAGACTAGATGAGTGGGAGAGAATGTATTATGCTTCTGAAGTAGAAGCTATCTAGGAGGACAGGAAAACAACCCTTTAGTGCAGAAAAGGATTGAGAGCCTGCTTTCCACACAGGTCGCCATTTGACCATTTTGGTATCTGTGCAGCAACTGGAGGTTTCAGAACCTTAAGAATCTACAGTCATTAATACAAAACTGGAACTAATCTTAGCCTTGGCATTTTGTCTGAAGAACAGAATTGGCCCTGTGATCCATAAGTGACTCACTGAGGAAATACTTGGGCATGCTGCACAACATGAGGGTAATATTTTAACAACAGACAAACATGTATTACATGGGGAAGAATCATAAATGAAAGGAAAATAAATTAAGGAGTCAAGAAACCAGAGGGAGGCTTCACAGCAAGAGGCAGATACCATTATCCTGAAAGTGAAACGCCAGCACTTTGGAAACAAAACATATGGGCTGCAATCATCAATGAGCTCGAATGAGACTTAAGAAATAACCACACCAGTTTGCCTTCACTTCCTTTTGTGCTTGCCGCATGCCAAATAGTTGAATATAAATTTTCCTAATGGATGTAAGAACATTTTATAAATTAAGTGCTCTGAAAATATAAGCTATTAGCATCATTATTGGGGAAGAGGAGACCACCATGTTACTCGGGTTATGATGTCTAATAGCTAAATTTTTCCCAGAAGGAAGCAATGAAACTCGAAACAAAGTTAAAAAAAAAAAAAGACTCAATGTTTGGTCTTGAACTGGGTTATAGTTTGTTACCAATGAGAATCTCTTTTTAACATAAAGTGTGTTAGAACTGTACTAACCATGAAGGAGAATGTTGGTATTTTTCTGCAGTATTTCAGAGGAGCTGAAAGAATCTGAGCCACGACCCACAGCACCTAGAACAGGGTTGGCAAATAAGCAAAGTATTGCCTTTCTCCCTCTCCTGCTCATGGAAGACACCGGTAATCCATCATGGCATTCTGCTGATCTCATCAGCAACCTTAGAATTCTTGTCCACACAGCCTTCCAAGAAGCAAAAACGAACTAATCAGTACATTGAGCTGAAAACCCAATTGCTAATTGGCCCTAAATGGTTTAGAGTGCTGTTTTAGTTCTCTACCCAGTCTGTTAGTGGAGTGGCTCCTATTCTGTGGGACACATCAAAAGGAGATACCCATTTAAGGAATAATAATTGTGTCAGTGATAACAAACATCAAGAGCAACAATAATGATAATAATAATATCTACCATTCAGTTAGCCCTTACTATGCTCCAGGAACTTGTTGCAGTGCTTTATGTAGTATTATTAGCTCCATCTTACAGATGAGAGAAACCAAGACAGAATAAGTGAATAACTTGTCAAGACTCAGGGGATTTAAACCCAGTTCTCTTTGACTCCAGGGCCCACACTGTTAACCAGGTTATGAACAGAACTTGAGGCAAAACAAGGGACTTTATTACATGGTTCATTATCTGCATCCATATTAGACCCTTCTATGAAGTAGAAGAGGAATTCTCCTTCTCCTTTTTCTTGAGGTAGCTGGTGGCTCTTGTCCACCACCTGAGAAACTGACATTTCTGGAAGTTACTCTAGACAGTGCAGAGAGAAATCCAGTCATCTCAGACTTCAAAGTACTTATTTAAACTCAGTAAAGTTCACACAGTTTATACAAAAAGATTTTTGCAGGAAATGAAGATGTCATTTCTGTTTTTTCTGTTCTGTGTGTACAGTCATCCTCCCCCTTACCCAGACCCTAGGGCATGGCCATTTATCACAAAGGCGGAGCATGTACAGATCTCAGTCAGTGCACAAAGGTCTTCAAATGCACCGGGAAAGCCAATCAGACTTTCTGGAGTTTCAAGAGCTATTTTAATAAGCAATCTCTTAGAAAATGAGAATTTTATACAGATACTAGATAATACTCCAGTCTTGGTCACATCCGGGACACGACTCAAGTTTGGTCTTTCCGGAAGCATTGTTATGGACATGGGAACATGACCGGGGGCGGGGGCACAGAGTTTTATAGTTTTCCAAGTCTTGCTGGAGCAAAGAAAGGCAAAATTAAGACAAGCAACTTGAAAGTGTTGATACATTTCGCTTTATCACTGAAACCCAACATCTTTAGGATTTCCTGCTGTTCAACAGACATTACTCGAAGTGTGATATTGGGGTTGTTCACAGAGAATAACTAATTACTGAGTCATTTGCTTATTACTGAACTTTAGAAGGACCAGGTAAACCTCTTCTGACAGATAGGAAAAATTGTTTTTAGTAACTTCATCTTTATTTCTGGTCTACATTTTTCTTTGTGTTCCCTTATCTCTGCCCTGAACTCCCAACCCAATCCCACCTCTATCCCTGGCTCAAGACTCTTTGCTGCTTCTAATCCCTTTTTCTATCTCTCCTTTAGAGTCCTTATCAAAATTTATCTTCCCCGTGTCCCTCCCCTTTAGGTCTTGCTCTTTGCTAAAGAACCAAAAGATCTGTTCAAAATATTGATCCAGATTTAATAACCTTAATATTTCTAGCAGCATGTTAGTGCTTGTGGGAAAATGAATTGGAGGAGGGGGAAAAGGGCTTGTTTGGTTCTTACCTGTTAATAAAAACCAAACTATTTAGGAAGACAGCCCTCTGACTATGGATAGTGGCAGTATCAGTGCTGAATTGAGGTGGATCTATGGGGTCGCACAGGTCGCACACGACTGAAGCGACTTAGCAGCAGCAGCAGAGAGGGCTTCCAATCTGTCTCTTTCTAGCACTGAATTTCTTACACCTAAATGATAAAAGAGATAAAAGATTCCCTACCTAAGCACACCCTGAGCCTCGTCCCACAACCATCCTACACCTCCTACTGGAAATGATGCGCACAACTAATAAGCTAGAGGCAGAGGTCACTACCAAACCCCCACCAACCTCAAGTAGAGGGTGGCTTCCATGTGTCTGTGCTGCAGTGTGGAGAGCAGCAGTCCCTGTCGTGCAGGGGACATCTGTGACTGGAGTGGCAGTTGAGCCATTGAGAGGAACAATTACAAGGCCCTGCTGACGTCAATACTTGGAAAAGAGCTCTGCCTGTTTTAAAAAGCTGCTGTCCATTGTATTAAGCAACATCACTTAAAATAATCGAAGTGATCTATATGTGTAATAATAGCCAAAGTACTTGTACTTTCTGCTCCTGCTTCACAAATGCGTGAATGCAGTGAGCTAACCAGAGTTGCTATGCTCAGATTATTACAGGAGAGTTTTTCTCTGCTCCCATCTGTCTCTGCTTGTTGCTTCTGACCTAGCCTATTATTTCTTGTCTTTAATTTTATATATAAAATATTGATTTAAAAATCTTGATAGAAATTTAAAATATTCATGGACATGTACTCAGGAATTGATCTTTATGCAACAAAAATGAGAAAGAAGATGGGGGCGAGGTTTGTAGTAGGAGGAACACTGTGTTTTGTATCAAACAGACCTAAATTCTACTTTCTTTCTTTAACCAAATATTAGCCTGAAGGATTTGTGTTCTTTTTGGAAATACTAACAAACTGCCCAATGGACATGCTTGTCATACACTGTTTCAAACTCTTCACAGTGTAAATGTTATTTCTATTACCAGTGGAGAAAACAAGTTTTCAAGTGGTTAATAGCTATCGTTTCTCTAGCACCTACTATGTGCCAGGTGATTTATCAGTAAATCCTGCTATTAATCTCATGCTATAGGTAAGCAAACAGATTTTGAACTAGAAGGGTGGAGCCAAAATTTAACTGCAGGCATGTTGAGTCTACATCCAAATGCTCGTAACTGCTAAACCCAGGTATTAAATACTTTGCAGTGCAGTTGTGAAGTCCTTCTGTAGTTCAAGTTGACTGATCTGTCTTCAGATCCCACTGTTGTTTCTTTTATTAAACATGTGACCTTTTGTCAAGGTACTTACTCGCTTCCAAAAAATTGTTTTATACTCACGTGATATTGTTCTGTGTGCCTTTGTGTTTCATATTTTTCTTTTTATGAGTATTATTTCATTTGTATCTGAAATGCCAAGAATAAATTTTTGTTCCATTTTCTCTATTTTTTGTATTCGCATCCAGTGAAATTGACTGTTTTTGATGTATGTATTCTATGCATTTTAACACACATATAGATTCCTGAAACCTTCACCACAAACAGTTATGAAATAGGTCCATCACCATCAAAATTCCCTGTGCTGCCCCCCCTTTTAATCACAGCCTCCTCCCAAACTTATCTTCTGGCCAGCATCAATCATTTCTCTGCCATCTTTGTTTTTTCTTTTCTAGAATATCATATAATAGGAATCATACAGTATGACTAGTTTGAGAGTATTTTCTTTCACTCAGTGTAATGTCTTTAATGTTCGCCCATGTTGTTGAATGTATCACTAATTCATTCTTTTTTATTACTGGGTGGCATTTCATTGTACCACAATTTGTTTTTCCATTGACATGTTGAGGGATATTTGGCTTGTTTTCAGTTTTGGGCAACAAAAACATTTATGAATAGAGCCACTATTAATATTCATGCAAAACTTTTAATGGGAACATAATGTTTGTTTCTTTAGGAATGCAACTGCTAGACCATAAGTTAAGTGTATGTTTAACATTAAAAGAAACTACTAAGCTATTTTTCATAGCTAGTGTACCACTTTTTCATTACTACCAGCAATATACAACAGTTCTAGTTGTTCTGCATTCTTATCAGCACTTGGTATTGTCAGTATTTTTAGTTTAGTTATACTAGTAGGTGTGGCGTTATCTCATCATGGTATTCACTTCCATTTCCATAACAGTTTATGGTGTTGGGTATCTTTTTCCTGTGCTTATATGCCATCTGTACATCATCTTAGGTGAGGTATAGTTCAGGTCCTTCACATATTCTTTAATTGGGAAGTTTATTACTGTTGAACTTTGAGAGTTGTTTATATAGCCTGGGTACAAGTCCTTTGTCAAATATGTATCTTGCAAATATTTCCCCCAGCATATAACTTGGCTTTTCATTCTCTTAACAGTGTGTTTTACAGAGCAAAATTTTTTCATGTTAATGTAGTCTGGCTTCTCCATTTTTTTTTTTTAATGGGTCATACTTTTTGTGTCATATCTAAGAATGTTTTTCCTAACTTCAGATCATGAAGATCTTTTGTGTTTTCTTTTAAAATTTTTATAGTTTTATATTTCACACTGAAGCATATTTGTGTTTTCTTTTAAATTTTTTATAGTTTTATATTTCACACTGAAGCATATCTTTATATTTTGGATATTTTTGTTTGTACTGGGCCGTAAGACTTACGTCATGGTTACTTTTTTTTTGTTTTTGTTTTTGCTTATGGGTATCTGGGCTTCCCTTGTGGCTGAGTGGTAAAGAATCCAGCTGCAGCAGATTCTTGCAGGTTTGGTTCCTGGAGAAGAAAATGGCAGCCCACTCCAGTATTCTTGCCTGGAGAATTCCATGGACAGAGGAGCCTAGTAGGCTACAGTCCATGGGGTCACAAAGCGTTGCACACAAATAACACTTTCGCTTTCAGTCAGTTTTTATTTGCACATTTTATTTTAAAAATAACCTAAGTGTCCATTGATGGATGAATGAAAAAGAATATATGTATGGATGTAACATACACTTACAATTATACAGTGGAAGTGACAAATTCAAGGAATTAAATCTGATAGAGAGTGCCTGAAGCACTACAGATGGAGCTTTGTAACACTGTACAAGAGGCGGTAATCAAAACCATCCCCAAGAAAAAGAAATGCAAAAAGGCACAATGGTTGTCGGAGGAGGCCTTACAAATAGCTGAGAAATGAAGAGAAGTGAAATGCAAAGGAGAAAAGGAAATCCATCTGAATGCAGAGTTCTAAAGAACAGCAAGGAGAGATAAGAAAGCCTTCCTCAGTGATCAGTGCAAAGAAATGGAGGAAAACAATAGAATGGGGAAGACTAGAGATCTCTTCAAGAAAATTAGAGATACCAAGGGAACATTTCATGCAGAGATGGGCACAGTAAATGGTATGGACCTAACAGAAGCAGAAGATATCAAGAAGAGGTGGCAAGAATACACAGAAGAACTATACAAAAAAGATCTTCATGACCAAGATAGCTACTATGATGGTGTGATCACTTACCTGGAACCAGGCATTCTGGAGTGCAAGGTCAGATGGGCTTTGGGAAGCATCACTATGAGCAAAGCTAGTGGAGGTGATGGAATTCCAGCTAAGCTATTCTAAATTCTAAAAGATGATGATGTGAAAGTGCTGCACTCAATATGCCAGCAAATTAGGAAAAATCAGCAGTGGCCACAGGACTGTAAAAGGTCAGTTATCATTCCAATCCCAAAGAAAGGCAATGCCAAAGAATGTTCAATCTACCCCGCAGTTGCACTCATTTCACACACTAGCAAAGTAATGCTCAAAATTCTCCAAGCCGTGAACTTCCAGATGTTCAAGCTGGATTTAGAATGGGGCAGAGGAACCAGAGATCAAATTGTCAACATCTGTTGAATCATAAAAAAGGCAAGAGAATTCCAGAAAAACATCTGCTTCATTGACTATACTACAACCTTTGACTGTGTGGATCACAACAAACTGTGGAAAATTCTTAAAGACGTGGGAATACAAGATCACTTACCTGCCTCCTAAGAAATCTGTATGCAGGTCAAGAAGCAACAGATAGAACCGGACATGGAACAACGAACTGGTTCCAAATTGGGAAAGGAGTATGTCAAGGCCACATATTTAGCATAGATGTAGAGTACATCATGCGAAATGCTGGGCTGGATGAAGGAAAAGCTGGAATCAAAATTGCCAGGAAAAATATCAATAACTTCAGATATGCAGATGACACCACCCTTATGGAGAAAGTGAAGAGAAACTGAAAAGCCTCTTGATGAAAGTGAAAGAGAATGAAAAATTTGGCTTAAAACTCAACATTCAAAAAATGAAGAGCATGGCATCTGGTCACATCACTTCATGGCAAATAGATGGGGAAACGATGGAAACAGTGACAGACTTTATTTTCTTGGGCTCCAAAATCACTGCAGATGGTGACTGCAGCCATGAAATTAAAAGACGCTTACTCCTTGGAAGAAAAGCTATGACCAACCTAGACAGCATATTAAAAAGCAGAGACATTACTTTGCCAACAAAGGTCTATCTAGTCAAAGCTATTGTTTTTCCAGTAGTCATGTATGGAGGCAAGAAAGCTGAACACCAAAGAATTGATGCTTTTGAACTGTGGTGTTGGAGAAGACTCTTGAGAGTTCCTTGGACTGCAAGGAGATCAAACCAGTCAAACCTAAAGGAATTAAGTCCTGAATATTCATTGGAAAGACTGACGCTGAAGCTGAAGCTCTAATACTTTGGCCACCTGATGTGAAAAACGGACTCATTGGAAAGACCCTGATGCTGGCAAAGATTCAATGCAGGAGGAGAAGGGGAGGACAGAGGATGAGATGGCTGGATGGCATCACTGACTTGATGGACATGAGTTTGAGCATGCTCCAGGAGTTGGTGATGGAGAGGGAATTCTGGCATGCTGCAGTCCATGGGGTCGCAAAGAATAGGACACAAGAGAGTGACTGAACTGAACTGATACACACACACATACTGACACAACGCAGTACTGTTGTGGTGGTGGGTGTTGTTCAGTCACTAAATTACGTCTGGTTCTTTGTGACTCCATGGATTGTCACACGCCAGGCTCTCCTGTCCTGAACTATCTCCTGGAGTTTGCTCACATTCATGTGCATTGATTCAGTGATGCTATCTAACCATCTCATCCTCTGTTGCCCCCTTCTCCTCTTGCCCTCAATCTTTCCCAGCATGAGGATCTTTTCCAATGAGTCTGCTCTTTGCATCAGGTGGTCAAAGTATTGGAGCTTCAGCTTCAGCATCTGTTCTTCCAATGAATATTCAGGGTTGATTTCCTTTAGGATTAATGAGCTTGATCTCCTTTCTGTCTAAGGGACTCTCAAAAGTCTTTTCCAGCACAATTTGAAAGCATCAGTTCTTTGGTGCTCAGCCTTCTTTATGGTCCAACTCTTATATCTGTACATGACTACTGGAAAAACCATAGCTTTGACAGTATGGACCTTTGTCAGCAAAGTGATGTCTCTGCTTTTTAATATGCTGTAGAGGTTTGTCATAACTTTCCTTCCAAACAGCAAGTGCCTTTTAATTTCATGGTTGCAGTCACCATCTGCAGTGATTTTGGAGCCCAAGAAAATAAAATCTGTTACTGCTTCCACTTCTTCCCCTTCTATTTGCCATGCAGTGATGGGACGACATGCCATAATCTGAGTTTTTTGAATGTTGAGTTTTAAGTCAACTTTTTCACTCTCCTCTTTCACTTTCATCAGAGGCTCTTTAGTTCCTCTTCACTATCTGCCATCAAAGTGGTATCATCTGCATGTCTGAGGTTGTTGGTATTTCTCCCAGCATTCTTGATTCCCGCTTGTGATTCATCTAGCCCAGCGTTTTGCATTATATACTCTGCATGTGAGTTATGTGAGTGACAGTCGCTCAGTCATGTCCGACTCTTTGTGACCCCCATCTACTGTACAGTCCATGAAATTCTCCAGGCAAGAATACTGGGGTAGCTGTTCCCTTCCCCAGGGCATCTTCCCAACCCAGGGAGCAAACTCAGGTCTCTTACATTGCAGGCAAATTCTTTACCAGCTGAGCCACCAGGAAGTCAAATAAGCAGGGTGGCAATATACAGCCTTGTCGTACTCCTTTCCCAGTTTTGAACCAGTCCATTGTTTCATGTGTGGTTCTAATTGTTGCTTCTTGACACACATAAGGTTTCTCAGGAGACAGGTAAGGTGTTCTGGTATTCCCATATGTTAAAGAATTTTCCACAGTTTGTTGTGATCCACAAAGTCAAAAGCTTTAGCATAATCAATGAAGCAGAAGTAGATGTTTTTCTGAAATTTCCTTTCTTTCTCCCAATTTCCTTGCTTTTTCTTGAATGTTGGCAATTTGCTCTCTGGTTCCTCTGCCTTTTCTAAACCCAGCTGGTACCTCTAGAAGTTCTCAGTTCACATACTGCTAAAGACTCCTCGTGCTGCTTAGTTGCTTCAATCATGTTCGACTCTGTGTGACCCGGTGGACTGTAGCCCACCAGGCTCCTCTGTCCATGGAGATTCTCCAGGCAAGAATATTGGAGTGGGTTTCCATGCCTTCCTTCAGGGTACCTTCCCAACCCAAGGATCGAACCCAGTTATCTTGCATTGCAGGTGGATTCTTTACCATCTCAGAAGGATTTGGGGCATGACTTTACTAGCATGTGAAATGAGCACATTTGTTTAGTAGTTTGAACATTCTGTGGCATTGCCCTTCTTTGGGACTGGAATGAAAACTAACCTTTTCCAGTCCTGTGGCCACTGCTGAGTTTTCCAAATTTTCTGAATAATTGAGTGCATCACTTTAACAGCATCTTCTTTTAGGATTTGAAATAGCTCAGTTGGAATTTCATCACCTCCACTAATGCTTCCTAAGGTCTACTTGACTTCACACTCCAGGGTGTCTGGCTCTAGGTGAGTGACCACACCATTGTGATTATCCAGGTTACTAAGACCTTTTGTGTATAGTTCTGTGTATTCTTGCCACCTCTTCTTAATCTCTTCTGCTTTTTTTAGGTCCTTACCGTTTCTGTCCTTTATTGTGCCCTTCCTTGCATGAAATGTTCCCTTGATATCTCCAGTTTTCTTGAAGAGATCTACTACTCAGTCATAGAAAAGAATGAAATCCTGTCATTGGTAACAACATGAATGAATCTAGAGGCTTTTACACTAAGTGAAATAAATAAGACAGAGAGAAATACAATATGATTTCATTTATATGTGGAATCTAAAAAACAAAATGAAAGACAAGCAAAACAAAATTCACAGATACAGAGAACAGAATGGTGGTTGCCAGAGGGGTAGACAGATGAGCAAAATGGATGAAGAAGGCCGAAAGGTACAAACTTCTAGTTATAAAATACGTCATGGGGATGCAGTGGACACCATGCTGACTGTAGTCAGTAATACTGTAGTGCATATTTGAAAGTTGTCAAGAGGGTAAATTTGTCATCACAGTATGCTGTATACCTGAAACTAATATGCCAATTATACCTGAATTTAAAAAATAAGAACTTGGTTCTCCTTTCATATCTTCCATTTCTTTGCTGAGATACTCTACCTTTCCAATTGTTTCAAGAGCATTTTCTCTTCCTTCCTGTAAATTAGTCCAACATCTGTATCATCTTAGAGTTGCCATTGTGTTTTCCTTCATAGTCAAGATTTCCCTGGGTTTTGTGATTGTCCCTTTCTTTTAGTTTTGGTTGTCTGTATACTAAATAACTCTGTATTGAATGCTAGCTAGACATTTAGAATATTATGTTATGAGATTCTGAGTCTTGTTTAAACCCTAAGGAAAATTACTTTCTTTTTTGTTCTAGCAGGCAATTTTCCAGGTTACATTCAAGTCACAGACTCTGACTTATCTTCTATGGGCCAATCCAATATCAGTTTCTCCAATATCAGTTCAGTTTCAAGATGTTTTCAGTGTTATTCAGATTAGCCCCACAGATGTACTACTCTGGCCAATCTGGGACGTGGGAGGTGTTCTATCCTGTCACTCAATTCTCTAATCCTATATATGCTCAGATCCATATATACGCACATCAAAGGTAGGCCCAGCATTCACATACAGTGTTATGGGATTACTCAATTGATTTCCCACTTTTCCACGATCTCACCCATATGTTTCAAACTCCCAGGGGCTTCCAGCCAGATAATTGAATCTTTATTTTTTCCACTCTGCTGGACACATCTCATGACTAGAGCCAAGCAATAGAAGGACAGGGAAAAAACACTGCTGTTCCTTTATTGCCTGAGGTTTTAGGTCAGAGAAAATGGCGGCAAAACTAGAGCATTCCCTAACATCTGCAACCCACAGTGTCTCCCTTTCCCTGCCTCGTGAAGCAGAAATCTAGAGCTTCTTTTGGATATTTTTAAGGCAGCAGCCAGTGCACGTTTCCGATTTGGGGCTGCCTTTTGAGTCCAGGCCGGGTGATACTGGAGGAAAAAACTACCAGTTTGTTAAATTCACCACCATTTTGGTAAAACTTCAAATTCAAGGTCTTATACTCCATCTGCATGCTGCCATTTATTTTTTAGAGACTTCACATAGCTATTTCATGCAATCAGTGCAGATTTTACAGTTGCATTCATTCAAAGAGATGGGGTAGGGTGTGCTTATTCTACTTTTTTAGAACCCTAAGTCTTTAAATTAGTTTTCAGATATGCTTTTATCTTTACTTCCTCTAGAGTGAATTCATTACCCAGTTGTTGATTTCAATAGCCGGCCTTCATTTTCTCATAGGCTGTGAATTAAAAATAGTCTTGGTATTAATTTTTCCACTTATGGCATGCCCTTAGATAAGTTACTTATTTAGACTCTTTGTCTCAGTGCTCTTATCTTTAAATTAAGTCAGAGGCTTCCCTGGTAAAGAATCTGCCTGTAATGCAAGAGACCCTAGTTCAATTCCTGGATTGGGAAGATCCCTGGGGAAGGGATAGGCTTCCCACTTCAGTATTCCTGGACTTCCCTGGTGGTTCAGATGGTGAAGAATCGGCCTGAAATGCAGGAGACCTTGGTTTGATCCCTGACTTGGGAAGATCCCCTCAAGAAGGGAACGGCTACCCACTCCAGTATTCTGGCCTGGAGAATTCCATGGACAGATGAGCCTGGCAGGCTACAGTCTATGGGGTTGCAAAGAGTCAGACACGACTGAGTGACTTTCATTTCTATTTAATTTCTAGGTCAGAGATAGCAAGTAGTTAGTTAAAAAGCTATTGCAGCAATCCTGGAAAGAAATAATGATAGCTCAGACTAGAGTCATAGTAGTGTCAATATGAAGAGCCTCTTGGCTTTCCTCCATTCCATGTTTATAATCTATCCACTCTGATATTCAAGATGAACAAGAGGATGTGGTCAGAACAAAGGAAAAAAAAAAAGAACTACTCTTTCAGTTCTTTTGCTCCTGTTGCCTCAAAACCAACTTTGATCTATGTTTAATATTAAGTATGAGGAACTGGGTTTGTTTAGTTCAGAAAAGAAAAAGTTTAAGGGTGGGGCAGAGGGGGCTAAGGACAGTAGCATTGTCTTTAAGTAACTGAAGAAATACTGTCTCAGAAGAAACACTAAATGCATGATAAACAAGCAGCAGCACAAATAGAACTAAAGGAAAGCCAAAGGGCTCAGTTTGTCTTAATACCAGGATGGAATTTTATAATTATTACATTTGCCTAAAAATGGAATGACAGTTTCAGGCATGGGAGAGTGTTGGCTGCTGGAGGTGTCTAGTGAGATGACTGCATGTTCCTTCCAGCTTTAAGAATTGTCATCAGCACAGCACAGCACTCCATTTAATGGGTACTAATTATGCTCAAGGTTCAGTGTTAAGGAGAACAAAGACAAGAAACTTGTGAAAGATGATGCTTTTGATAATAGTCAAGTTTTGGTATCCTCCCCACCCCGCCCCATACTAGGTTTGTCTCCTTCATCTTTGTTCAAATAGATTTGTGGAAGCAGCCTGTCCGTGACAGCATTTTTGCCTGAGAATTGATTTATTCTGTCCTTCTATCCCTAAGTTTCTTAAAGTATAGTTTGTTAAGTATGAGGCCCTGTTCCAAGTACTCTAGGTGCATTATCTCATCATATTTTCACAACAATATGTGAAAACCCATTATCATCATTATCATTTTGCAAATGAAAAAACAAAGCTTGAAGATACAATGATTTGCATGAGTTTACATGACCAGTATAGTAGGCAGAATAATGGTCCCTTGCAGTTATCCACATTCTAATCCCTGCAAGCTGTGAATATATTACCTTACACGCAAAGGGACTTTGCAGATATAATTATGTCATAGATCTTGAGATGGAAATATTACCCTGGATTATCTGATAGGTCCAGTGTAATCACATGGCCTCTTATAATAGGAAGGTAGGAAGGTCAGTGTCAGAGAAGGAGACATAATTGCAGAAGCAGAAGCAGAGAAAGATTTAAAGATGCTGCGTAGCTAGCTTTGAAGATGAAGGAAGAGGCCATGGTCCAAATAATAAACAGGTCCCTATGAGTTGGCAAAGGCAAGAAAATAGATACTTTCTTAGAATGTCCAGAAGGAAAGCAGCCCTGTGGACACCTAATTTCAGCCCACTAAGACCCGCTTTATACTTCTAACCTCCAATAATGTAAGATACTAATTTGTGTTGTTGAAGACCATTGCATTGTGGTGATTTGTAACAACAGTAATAGGAAACTAATACAACTAGAAAGAGCAGAACCAAGATTTGAACTAAGTTGAAGATCTGAGCTCCAGAGCTTATGCATTGTGAGGCATGGTGCTTTTACACTGATTTGGGGTTTGGTGTTCTGTACATACAAACAGATATGAGCCAGTCCACCACCCACATACTACATGTAGCATTTTTTTCTGTAAATTTTATAATCATGGAGGCTATGAGCATCAGGAGGCAGGTATTGTTAATAGTTACATGTCATTCATGACTTAGATTCAGAGTTAGAAGTTTAATGGGATTACCAAAGGTATTTCATCTCATCTCTGTTTCTGAGGCTTGAATTCCCTCCACAGTATTCTTGTGGTTATCCAGCCTTATTTGCATACCTCCAGTGACTGGAATTGCACATCTCCTATGGAAAACCATGCTATTTTAAAACAACTCTAAATTGTTAGGAATTTCTACTTTAGGTTGAACAAAAATTATCTTCCTTGTAACTGGCGTCCATGGTTACAGCCCCATTATTTGAATGCACATGGAATTAGTTTTTGTTGATTTTGAATTGGGAGAAATGTTAAACTGCATGATCTCTAAAGTCCCCTTTAACTCTTAAGATTCAAGTCTGGCTTCTCCCCATTAATACCAGTCTTATAGGCTTGCTGTGAGGACTGGAGACAATGTCCATAAAATATTCAGCATTCCCAGGAGCTTCATGGGCGGTTATGATGATAATTATGAACATGATGACAACTATGACACAGTTTCACAAATCTGAAGACAGCTCTCTCATTTTTTAATCACCAGGCTAAATTCCCCTCCCCAGTCCTGTTGCCTTCAGATAACCATGACATGAAATTGTGTACTCCACCCTCCCGTCCTTCAGCTGTGCTCCAGTTTTACAGTATCCCAACTTGACAGTATCCATCAAGTTGTGATACAGAAAACTGAGTCTAGACCTCAGTGTGCAAATACTTCATTGGCTTATTTTCTTTCCTAATACCCATTTAGAATAAGGCTAGTTACAATGAAATGAGTAGGTTAGAGGATATTGAATAACAGAATGGGACTGTTCAGATGTAGTAGAGGGAACTTGAGGGTACTTGGGACTTAAAGGCAACAAGAAGGAATCCAAATCTTGGTTTGAATCAAGAAGGAATAGTAAAGAATTCAAATAGTCAAGAAGATTCAGAAGGAGTTAAGTGGTAGAGATTCAAAGACAAATTTCACTTGCTTCACAGTTTTGTCCACGGCTCATGACTTTAACCAATATGAGTATTTCAACGGAAGGTATCAAAGCAACAACATTTTCCGGCAACAAAGATAAGAGGTTGAGCCTTGCAGTGGGAACATCTGTTTTCATAGATTTTCACTTGCCTAAAACCAATTTAAAAGAACTTGGCTCACAACTGAACCACCTGTAACATACTGTTCTGACTGGTCTGGCCACTTCTTTGGATAACCAAAAATTCTTCCATTTTAGCATTAGAACTCACTATGCACTTGAACGTAGTCATTAACTCCAATCATACTCCAATCATACTTGAGACAGTACCTGCCCATCTCACATAAATACGCTAATCTTCCTATTAGATATTATTAACCATGAAAAACTAGTTTCTACCACATTTACTATGACCACTTGACAGTAGCCAGTGAATCAAATCTTAGATAAAGTCATAAACTGGATTTACTTTTGATTATGAATACTGTGCAATCATATCCATTGTAAGAACCTCAAATTCTAATGAGCTTACATCAAGATGTTAATAGGTACTCTTAAAATGACTTGCACCTACAGATACTTCTTGATCAGACTTTCCCTTCCTTCGAATCAGTTGAAGAGAAAAATAGCTAACCATCTTTTTGTTCATTTTGATTCCTGATCCTCTTTACAGACTGTAGTACTACTTTATGATTAGCTAAATCACCATCTATGATGAAAATACAAAAAATACCTATTATGCTTACAAAAATCCACCAATCTAAACATATCATAAATTACCTCTATAAGAACATTCACAATGAAATAAAATAACAGACTAAATTTGACAAAATAGGATTAATAGGGTTTCCCTGGCAACCCACTCCAGTGTTCTTGCCTGGAGAATCCCAGGGACGGCGGAGCCTGGTGGGCTGCCGTCTGTGGGGTCGCACAGAGTCGGACACGACTGAAGCAATTTAGTAGTAGTAGTAGTAATGGTGGTGGGGAAAAGGCATATGAGGCCTGAGAGTGAAAGATTTTTCAAGCCATTGGCTAAAAATGTTAACAGTCATTAAAATGAACTTGACAGTGTGCTCCGTGCAATGCTCTTGCTAACTAAACTAGATGTTCTAATCACTGATTTTACACCAGGACAAAGAATACAAATTAATCACTGGAGACAGAGGCTTAAAGAGTAATCAGTTCTATAATTTGAACAAATAATGTTCCAGTGATAACAAAAGCATTTCTGTGCAAAATAGATCCTATGGCAACTAAAATCCTAAATCTAAGACTCAGGCTGTTTCTCAGCATCTTGCACTTTCTGCCCCAAATCTGAAGGGCTGGGAGAACAATCAAAAAAGGAGTGATTGAGCCTTCAGTACATGTGGAACCCTGTGCTAGATGCTGTAGGGAGTGCAAGACATTTATAATTCAAGGAGGTTAGGAAGATCTAGTTGGCTGGATCAGTGATGAACCTTAATATCTCATCTGTGTTAGTTGAGTACAGGGACAAAATAAAATCATTGGCCAAGCATAGGTCAAGGGTCACCAGACAGGTCAATCTAAGCCATGGTACATCCAGGAATCAAGGTAAACTGGGGGTGTGAGGGCCGCATTCATTACTTTATTTGTCATTGTTGTTTAGTCACTAAGTCAGGTATGAATCTTTTGTGACCCCATGGACTGTAGCCCACCAGGTTCCTTCTATCCATGGAATTTCCCAGGCAAGAATACTGGAGTCAGTTGCCATTTCCTTCTCCAAGCCATCTTCCCTACCCACGGATTGAACCCACATCTCCTGCATTGATAGGTGGATTCTTTACCATTGAGCCACCAGGGAAAGTCCTGTTACTTTATTTACCAAACACTAATTTCAGGCTTCTTAGGTGGCTCAGTGGTGAAGAATTTGCCTGCTAATGCAGGAGATGCAGAGAATGCAGATTCAGTCCCTGGATTGGGAAGATCCCTTGGAGAAGGAAATGGGAACCCACTGCAGTATTCTTGTCTGGAAGATCCCACTGACACAGGAGCCTGGCAGATTGCAGCCCATGGGGGTTGCAAAGAATCAGATACAGCTGAGTGACTGAGCACGCACAGTTTCTGTACTGAATTGTGTCCTACCCCAGATTCATATGTTGAAGGCCCAAACTCTAATGTGATGGTATTTGGAGATGGATCCTTTGAGAGGTAGTTAGGTTTAAACGAGCTCATGAGAATGGGACCTTTACGATGGGGTTTAAGAAGATATCAAAGAATTTGCTCCTTCTCTCTGTCTGTGACCACAAAGGAAAAAGTCATAGTGAAATGCCAACCACTAACAAGCCAAGAAAAGAGGTCTCAGAGTGAAACCCACCTTGATCTTGAACTCCACCTTGAAGAACTGTGAGAAACAAATTTCTATTGTTTAAACCATTTAGTCTATGACATTCTATTATGGCAGCCCAAGCTGACTAAGACACTAATTAAGTACCTACTATCTCCCAACATCATGCTGAACACCAGGGGAACAAAGATGAGTAGAACACAGTCTCTGCTTTCCAAGGCTGGGAACAAATAATGATGTCCATGTGCTAACTACCGTAACAGAGATAATGCAGTGCGGGGAGTTCGGGATGCCAAGATAGAGCAGGGACTCATTCCTGAAAAAAGAGACAATTAAGTGGGAACCTGAAGGGATGAGCAGGAGTCTCCCTGGTCCTCAAGGGGTTTGAGTGAAATAAAAGCATTCAGCTAAAGAGATTAACCTGTGCAAGAGACCAACAGGGCTGGAGGGAGATGGCAAGTACTAGATTTCATCACTTCTAGGCCACATAGTTTTTCACATTTTAATATCTTAAGTTGGGATATATTTTACAGTTGATGATGAGTCATAGTTTAGTTGACAGCATTCCCCTCCCCCTTTCTTGTTGCTTAGTCACTAAATTGTCTCTGAATCTTTTGTGACCCCCACGGACTCTCGCTTGCCAGGCTCCTCTGTCCATGGGATCTTCCAGGCAAGAATACTGGAGTGGGTTGCCATTTTCTTCTCCAGGGCATCTTCCCCACCCAGGGATTGAACTTGCATCTCCTGCATTGGCAGGCAGGTTCTTTACCACTTAGCCACCAAGGAAGCCCTTAGTGAAACATAAAATAACAGTGTAGCTTACAACCAATGGTACATTGGATTTGGTGAAATAAGGTTGTTCATTTTTAGGTTGAGCACACAGAGGCATGGTAAAGAGGAGGAGATAAAAAACGCATCAGGGCTCATCTCTAGAAGAGCTTTGCTCTTTGTCGTCTGAGAACTGGAGTTCCTTTGAAGGATTTTAAGCATATTTCTACACCAGACTACTCCTGAGGCAGAAAGACAATTAAAAAGCCAATGACACAAACTGTCCTGGCAAGAATTAAGTGACCTGATCTAAAGGTGAAGCAATGACAATAAAGAGAAGATAGATTTAAAAGCTATTAGGAAGGTCAAATCAATAATGATCTGTGGCATACTGAATGGCAAGCATGGGAGTGAGATATTTAGAGTGACTCCTGGATTTCTGATCTGGAGAACTTAAAGGACAGAGATATTAGTCATCAAGACAGGCCATAGAAAATGAGGAATGTGTCTAAGAGGAGGAATAAGAAGCATGTTGGGGTTATGAAGCCTAGGTAAACTATGCAGATGGAGATACATGTTGCTGTTAGAAATATTGGTGTCAAGTTAGAAGAAAATCAATACAGATGCTAGAGCTTTGAGGGTCACCAGTACACTATAAGAATTTTAGCAGCAGCTATGGGCATGGTCTGACAGAATGTGGTCCACTGGAGAAGGGAATGGCAAACCACTTCAGTATTCTTGCCTTAAGAACCCCATGAACAGTATCAAAAGGCAAAATGATAGGATACTGAAAGAGGAACTCCCCAGGTTGCTAAGTGCCCAATATGCTACTAGAGATCAGTGGAGAAATAACTCCAGAAAGAATGAAGAGATGGAGCCAAAGCAAAAACAATACCCAGTTGTGGATGTGACTGGTGATAGAAGCAAGGTCTGATGCTGTAAAGAGCAATATTGCATAGGAACCTGGAATTTCAGGTCCATGAATCAAGGCAAATTGGAAGTGCTCAAACAGGAGATGGCAAGAGTGAGTGTCAACATTCTAGGAATCAGAGAACTAAAATTGACTGGAATGGGTGAATTTAACTCAGATGACCATTATATCTACTACTGTGGGCAGGAATCCCTTAGAAGAAATGGAGTAGCCATCATGGTCAACAAAAGAGTCCAAAATGCAGTACTTGGATGCAATCTCAAACATGACAGAATGATCTCTATTCATTTCCAAGGCAAACCATTCAATATCACAGTAATCCAAGCCTATGCCCCAACCAGTAATGCTGAAGAAGCTGCAGTTGAACGGTTCTATGAAGACCTACAAGACCTTTTAGAACTAACACCCAAAAAAGATGTCCTTTTCATTATAGGGGACTGGAATACAAAAGTAGGAAGTCAAGAAACACCTGGAGTAACACGCAAATTTGGCCTTGGAATACAGAATGAAGCAGGGCAAAGGCTAATAGAGTTTCGCCAAGAAAATGCACTGGTCATAGCAAACACCCTCTTCCAACAACACAAGAGAAGACTCTACACAGGACATCACCAGATGGTCAACACCGAAATCAGATGTATTATATTCTTTGCAGCCAAAGATGGAGAAGCTCTATACAGTCAGCAAAAACAAGACCGGGAGCTGACTGTGGCTCAGATCATGAACTCCTTATTGCCAAATTCAGACCTAAATTGAAGAAAGTAGGGAAAACCACTAACCATTCAGGTATGACCTAAATCAAATCCCTTATGATTATACAGTGGAAGTGAAAAATAGATTTAATGGACTAGATCTGATAGACAGAGTGCCTGATGAACTATGGACGGAGGTTTGTGACATTGTACAGGAGACAGGGATCAAGACCATCCCCATGGAAAGGAAATGCAGAAAAGCAAACTGGCTGTCTGAGGAGGCCTTACAAATAGCTGTGAAAAGAAGAGAAGTGAAAAGCAAAGGAGAAAAGGAAAGATATAAACATCTGAATGCAGATCAAAGAATAGCAAGGAGAGATAAGAAAGCCGTCCTCAGCGATCAATGCAAATACAGGAAAACAACAGAATGGGAAAGACTAGAGATCTCTTCAAGAAAATTAGAGATACTAAGGGAACATTTCCTGCAAAGATGGGCTTGATAAAGGACAGAAATGGTATGGACCTAACAGAAGCAGAAGATATAAGAAGAGGTGGCAAGAATACACAGAAGAACTGTACAAAAAGATCTTCATGACCCAGATAATCACGATGGTGTCATCACTCATCTAGAGCCAGACATCCTGGAATGTGAAATCAAGTGGGCCTGAGAAAGCA
This sequence comes from Bos indicus x Bos taurus, assembly GCF_003369695.1. Lineage (NCBI taxonomy): Eukaryota > Metazoa > Chordata > Mammalia > Artiodactyla > Bovidae > Bos > Bos indicus x Bos taurus. Next base: position 18,567,336 of record NC_040103.1, on the reverse strand, counting down.
TCATTTACGAACAAAGCTAGTGGAGGTGATGCAATTCCAGTTGAGCTATTTCAAATCCTGAAAGATGATGCTGTGAAAGTGCTGCACTCAATATGCCAGCAAATTGGGAAAACTCAGCAGTGGCCACAGGACTGGAAAAGGTCAGTTTTCATTCCAATCCCAAAGAAAGGCAATGCCAAAGAATGCTCAAACTACCACACAATTGCACTCATCTCACATGCTAGTAAAGTAATGCTCAAAATTCTCCAAACCAGGCTTCAGCAATACGTGAACCGTGAACTTCCAGACGTTCAAGCTGGTTTTAGGAAAGGCAGAGGACCCAGAGATCAAATTGCCAACATCTGCTGGATCATGGAAAAAGCAAGAGAGTTCCAGAAAAACATCTATGTCTGCTTTATTGACTATGCCAAAGCCTTTGACTGTGTGGATCACAATAAACTGTGGAAAATTCTAAAAGAGATGGGAATACCAGACCACCTGACCTGCCTCTTGAGAAACCTATATGCAGGTCAGGAAGCAACAGTTAGAACTGGACATGGAACAACAGACTGGTTCCAAATAGGAAAAGGAGTACGTCAAGGCTGTATATTGTCACCCTGTTTATTTAACTTCTATGCAGAGCACATCATGAGAAACGCTGGGCTGGAAGAAGCACATGCTGGGATCAAGATTGCTGGGGGAAATATCAATAACCTCAGATATGCAGATGACACCACCCTTATGGCAGAAAGTGAAGAGGAACTAAAAAGCCTCTTGATGAAAGTGAAAGAGGAGAGTGAAAAAGTTGGTTTAAAGCTCACCATTCAGAAAACAAAGATCATGGTATTTGGTCCCATCACTTCATGGGAAATAGATGGGGAAACAGTGGAAACAGTGTCAGACTTTATTTTTGGGGGCTCCAAAATCACTGCAGATGGTGACTGCAGCCATGAAATTAAAAGACACTTACTCCTTGGAAGGAAAGTTGTGACCAACCTAGATAGCATATTTAAAAGCGGAGACATTACTTTGCCATCAAAGGTCCGTCTCATCAAGGCTATGGTTTTTCCTGTGGTCATGTATGGATGTGAGAGTTGGACTGTGAAGAAAGCTGAATGCTGAAGAATTGATGCTTTTGAACTGTGGTGTTGGAGAAGATTCTTGAGAGTCTCTTGGATTGCAAGGAGATCCAACCAGTCCATTCTAAAGGAAACCAGTCCTGGTGTTCATTGAAGGACTGATGCTAAAGCTGAAACCCCAATACTTTGGCCACCTCATGCGAAGAGTTGACTCATTGGAAAAGACTCTGATGCTGGGAGGGATTGGGGGCAGGAGGAGAAGGGGATGACAGAGGATGAGATGGCTGGATGGCATCACCGACTTGATGAACGTGAGTCTGAGTGAACTCCAGGAGTTGGTGATGGACAGGGAGGCCTGGTATGCTGCGATTCATGGGGTCACAAAGAGTTGGACACGACTGAGTTGTCCAGGGTCCGAATATTGAATGCATTGAACAAAAGAAGAAACAGCTGATAAATGAAAAAGGAAGGGTGAAATCCAACACTACAGAAGTAGATAGAAGGTAGTTTACCCATTCTCCTCCCTATGCTTTATTTTGCATAAGCATAAAAATCTACAAACAATACCATTTCTGGTAAATGACCCTAGACATCTCCCTGTTTACTTTTTATCAGTTTGATTTTGCTTTCAGTCTTCTAGTTCATAAATTAGTGGTTGTGTACCACAGCTTTAGGTATAGGATGGGGTAAAAAACAGAGGAAAACAAACAAAAAATAAGGAACTCTTAATGCCAATGGGCATTGAAATTCAGAAGTCAAGAACAAGCAAAATGAAGATGCCAGTAAACACAAGACAGGTGGCAAGATTCATGAACTTTGAAGGCTAAAGTCTTTTTTTAAAAAAATTAGTTTATTTTTTAATTGAAGGATGATTGCTTTACAGAATTTTGTTGTTTTCTGTCAAACATTAACATGAATCAGCCATAGGTATACATATGTCCTCTCCCTCTTGAAGCTCCCCACCATATACCTCCCTATCCCACCATTCTAGGTTGATACAGAGCTCCTGTTTGAGTTCTCTGAGACATACAGCAAATTCCCATTGGCTATCTGTTTTACGTTTGGTAATGTAAGTTTCTATTTACTCTCTCCATGTGTCTCACCCTCTCCTCCCCTCTCCCCGAGTCCATAAGTCTGTCTGTCCTCTATGTCTGTTTGTCCATTGCTGCCCTGCAAATAAATTCATCAGTACCATCTTTCTAGATCCCATATATATGTGTTAGTATACAATATTTATTTTTGTCTTTCTGACTCACTTCACTCTGTGTAATAGGCTCTGGGTTCATCCATCTCATTAGAACTGGCTCAAATGCATTCCTTTTCATGACTGCATAACATTCCACTGTGTATATGTACCACAACTTCTTTATCCATTCATCTGTCTGTGGACATCTAGGTTGCTTCCATATTTTAGCTATTGTCAATAGTGCTGCAAAGAAAACTGTAAACAAGGTGAAAAGACAACCCTCAGAATGGGAGAAAATAATAGCAAATGAAACAACTGACAAAGGATTAATTTCCAAAATATACAAACAGCTCATACAACTCAACACCAGGAAAACAAACAACGCAATCAAAAAACGGGGAGAAGACCTCAATGGACATTTCTCCAAAGAAGACATACAGATGGCCAACAAACACATGAAAAGATGCTCAACATTGCTCATTATTAGAGAAATGCAAATCAAAACTGCAATGAGATATCACCTCACACCAGTCAGAATGGCCCTCATCAACAAGTCTACGAACAATAAATGCTGGAGGGAGTGTGGAGAAAAGGGAATGCTCTCGCACTGTTAGTGGGAATGTAAACTGATATAGCCACTATGGAAGACGGTATGGAGCTTCCTTAAAAAACTAGGAATAAAACTACCATATGCCCCAGCAATCCCACTCCTAGGCATATACCCTGAGGAAACCAAAACTCAAAAAGTCACAAGTACCCCCAGTGTTCACTGCAGCACTGTTTACAACAGGATGGACAGGGAAGCCTGGTGTACTGCAGGCCATGGGATCACAAAGAGTCGGTCGGACACAACTGAGCGACTGAACTGAGCTAAAAGTCTTTTAATCCGGGTCCTGTTCAGGAACTGGGAGATTGAAAAGGATCCACATCTACCTGTCTTTTTTCTAGCCATGAGAGAGTTGGATGAATAAATAAATTCAGCATCTTCAAGGTCCTTCTCACCTTGATTATGCTCAGGCTTTTCAGTCTCCCAGCTAGCATCATCTAATGGGAAGAATAAGAACTTTAGAACCATCAAGATCTGGTTCAGATTTTGGCTGGGCTATATATATATTACCTGTGTGACCTTGGGAAAATGATTTAATCACTTTAAGTCTCAAAATCCCCATCCGTAAAATGAGAAAACCTACCTCTCATGGTTGTTGTACAAAACGAGTGCTCAGTGATGGGAGATTATTACCATTAATATTTGAATGCAAATAAAACCATCTTTAGTGCCAACAGTTAAATCCAAGGAGGCCAGCTTCTTGCCACCACTTCTGCACGTATCAGGTTTCTTTCTTCCCTGCTGCAACTTTTAGGAAACTGCTTATTTTTCAGTGACTATATGATGAACTGTGAGGGATAAAAGATGTATGAATCTTCATTCCTGCCCTCAAGGAATTTACATTCTATTAAGAGATCATGTACAGAACTTTTAAAAATAATTAATAAACAAAACAGCATCTATATATTCACAAGTGTGTGAATGCATAAAACAGTGCATGGAAAGACACATCAAACTGGTAATAGGAATTATCTAGGAGTGGAGTTGGGGATTAGGAGAGTTTATTACACTGTTTGAATTTTACAGCATGAGAATGGATTAAAAACTAAGTAGAATAGAGCACCAGGAGAAAAACCAGTAGCTAGTAATGCATGTAGCAACATAAAGTAAAGAGTGTTCCCTTTAGCCAGTGCCAAATACATTATTGGCTGGGATCACAGCAGAAGCAATGACCACGTGCTGGGACCGCCCAAATGAGTTTAGAAGACAATGCAGACAGACCATTTGAGTAAAGGCAGAGAAGAGAAGCTTGGAGTATTAAATTGATGCCTGGAAATCGGTGATGCCAGGATGAGATGGTTGGATAGCATCACCGATTCAGTGGATGTGAACTTGGGCAAAATCCAGGAGACGGTGAGGGACAGGGAAGCCTGGCATGCTGCAGTCCATGGGGTCATGAAGAGTCAGACACGATTTGATGACTGAACAATAGAGGGAAGTTGAATGTTAAAATATTTGGATTTTCAGTGCCCAATTAGGCACATCTTAGAACTGTTAGGAAGCTGTCAGTCTCTCTCTCCCACTGCATACTTAACACTGAATTCCAATCAAATCTTAGTTTCAGCTAAGCCTCAGGCTAGTCACAAGCAAGAAAAGTCCAGCCTTAATATGTTGCCATCGTGAGTTCATAGGCCCTGGGGAGCCATTGAAGGTTCTTGAGCAGTAGAAAAACTGTGTTAGGAGTATCTGTGTATGTGAGAGGTGGGGGGGAGTGCTTCTGGTAGGGGGGAAGGCAGGAAGGAGAATGTTGTAATATAATTACAACTTTGTTTAAAGTTTATCTTTCCCTCACACCTGCCATGCTGTGAAGGAGAGTCTGTTTGGTGTTTGTTTTGTCTGACTCACCACCCACTGAATTATTTTATCATGAGTGTAGCAGCTTCAAGAGTTAAGGTAAAGACACAGACTGGAGTGAGTTCTAGATTCTGTGTGACCTCAACCTACTCAGTCTGAGCTGTTTAATTTGTATCCAAGGGATGTGACAAGATTCTGTTTTTTAAAGGTGACCTAGTAGGTCACCTAGTATCCTAGACTCAGTGTGAATAAACTAAAAATTCACTTGTATCTCTTTGTGTCTAAGGTGTTTTGGGTGTAAAATATTTGTGTGGCATGTTCCTCCTATTACTTCTATAAATAAAATTGTACTTTTGCTGTCTCAAAGAGTTCCTATTACTCATATTTGAAATCTCTGAGTTTTCAGTATTAAAACAAATTTCTTAGGAGTTGGAGAGTTTTTTACACCCAACCTTGTCGAGCACATTTTCTTCCTGGCCGGAATACATGCATAACTAGATGATGTCTGACAGGAGTCAGCTGGGGTTTACCACTGAGTGGAATGAGAAACATTTAGTGCCACTGCAAGGGCACCAGATGCTGTGGTTTGGTTTCCTACACTGGACAACAAGTTCACAGGGCAAAACCCAAAACACCAAAAATATGTGTACTAGCCCCAGGAAGATAACTTAAATGAGACTGACTCAGGTAAGTACTTGATACTTCCCTCAAACTTCAGGGACTTCTACGACTCCAGATTTCTTCCCATTCTCTCTCTTCATTTTATGTTAATTATTATAGTCCTCACTCCATGCCAGGGGACTTCCCTGGTGGCTCAGACATCAAAGAATCTGCCTACAGTGCAGGATACCCAGGTTCAATCCCTGGGTTGGGAAGATCCCCTGGAAAAGAGAATAGCAACCCACTCCAGTATTCTTGCCTGGAGAATCCCATGGACAGAGGAGCCTGGCAGGCTATAGTCCATGAGGGTCGCAAAAAATCAGACGTGACTGAGCAGCTAACACTCTGTGCCAGACACTGTTATAAGTATTTTACTTATATCTATGTATGTTCAAACAGTGTAGGTACTATTTGTTCCTGATTTTAAAATAGAGAAACTGATACACGGAGGTTCAAGTAACATATCCAAGGTCACACAGACTAGTTAGGGTCAAAGTCACCAAACACTGGCTGTCCGATTCCAAGACCATGGCCTTGGCCACCATGCTATCATACTGATTGAATTTTATAAATGAGAATGTGTATGTATTTGGGATTCTCCTTATCTTCACTGATAGCTATTTCCTTTCAAGGCTAGATTCTCCTCATTTGATATTAAGCCAGTTCTTTCCAGCTCCTTCAATAATCCCCTCACCTGCTTCCTCAGCCCCTCTTCTCAGAGGCTCCTTCCCCATACATATATGCTCAGATGAGTTCCATTCTTAAAAAGCAAAATTACTAAGGTGCTCTCTCTTCCCTTTCTTCACCACCAAACTTCTTGGAACATTCATCCTTATAGACACCTGAATGCCTTGCAGTCAGGTTTCTCTTTCAAGACCCTACAGCAAGTACTTTCTCAGAATCCAGCTAAGTCCCCATAATCACCCACCATCTGGTGGCTTCTTTGTAGTTCTTTTGCCAAACATCTCTGCTCACTTGACTCTGTGGTCAATTACCTTGTTGAAAATCCCTACTGCTTTGTGGGTTACAGCACAGTCACTCTTGCTGATGCTCTTTCTTCCTATCCTCTCCCACCTCCTGTGCTAACCTGGCACTCATGCCCACAAGTGGGTGCTCTCCAAGAGCCTTCCTCTGTTCTCCCCTCCTGTTTGCTGTGCCTGCTTCCCTTGATCTCATCCACACCCACAGCTTAAGTGATTACCTCCCTTTTACATCTCTATTTCTAGTTACAGCTCCCTATACATCTAGATCTGCATTTCCAACTCCATTTGGAGGTTCAACATGTTGCAAAGTAAACCCATGTGTATCCCTGAACTCTCAGTTCACCTTGAAGGGCCTCACGAACTGTCGATTAAATACCTCTAGGATCAATGCAATTTTAATTCTGTCTGCAAGAACTATCAGTTAAAATGGTGACTCGTTGCTCATATTTCAGTGAATGTAAAATAAATTAATAGGGAACATGAAGTATAAAAAATATGAATCAGATGGACAAAGAAAGAGCAGTTAATATTTTATGTCAGCTGAAGCATGACTAACCAGGGCACACTTTCATGTGCTGCTGATATGTTCATTCCTTTCTCTGTCCATGGTTTCAAAAGAGTCACCACATTTTACCCTCTTCTATAAATTCCTCAGATTCTTAAATTGTCCCCAGAATCTCGGCAGATGAAAGTTTAGGGGCTCCTCCCTTTCAAACAACACATTTGCGACTGTTTTTTTCATCTTTGATTAAGATCACGTATTAAGATCAGAAGCTTTAGCAACATCACAGTTTAGCAGCAAACTAGAAAAAGCTGGAAACTTAAGAATCATCTCTTTTGGCACAAAAGAAAGCCATAGAGTACAACTGGAAAGAGATATTTAGGCAAACAAAACTCATCCAAAACAGACAGTAGATTAACATCTTTGTTAAGATGTCCAAGAATGGACACATGTCTTTCCCTTGTAACTCATTCCCACAATTAAACAACTATTACAGACCTCTCAGAACTAACAGGCATAAATTGCCTGCAGAGAGATTTAAATGTGTTTTGGTTTCATGTCCAGAGGATCTATTTCAGAACCATTGTGCCAAACTGGCCCTCTTATCCTCTCCCTGATTAAAAAAAGAATGATGATATTTTTGTGGGCATGTTCTGAAGAAGCTCTGACCCCTGCAATATAGTCCAGGGAAGAAACCATCCTGAGGGCAGGATGGATCAGGTCTTGGCACCTAGTGAGTCGGTTAACCCTGTGAGTGAGCACGCAAGCGCAGTACGCAAGGAGCAGGGCAGGAAGGGCCAAAGGAAGGAGCTCAGGAATAAATCAAATTATCCGTTGATATCTTGAAGGCCACCGGGGTGACAGGGACAGTGAAGAGGTTAGAAAGCAACTGGATGGGGACCCCTGTTAGTAAATGAAGACTCTCTCAAGTGGGCAGACTCTAATTAACCTTTTAGTATTTTCCTTCATGGCGTCACTCTTTATGGCACAAACCCTCAGAAACCTGCCCCCAGGCCTTCCTCCACAGTGGAGAAAACCAGACCACGTGGAGCCCTGCCTCTCATTACTGCTTTTACCTAATTTGCATGTGGTTTTTCTGATTATACCGCTTTTGCCATAAGATGAAGTATTAGCCAGGGAAACCAGTAATGGAGTTTGCACAGCACCTCGACTGAAATCATTATCTCATTTGGTCAGTATCCGAACCAAGTTCTTGGCTCCCCTCATTTCCGTGGTTAAAAGTATAAATCGTTGCATAGATTTGCCCGTTATCTCACCTTTTCCTCCCTCTTTCTCTTTCTATGCGTTTCACTCTGTTTTTCTTTTAGTTAACAGTGGTCTCTTCCCACTTCCAATAGATTACCCCCCGAGCAAGACTGCCCACTGTACAAATGGCTTGCCTGTAGTAGGCATTTAATAAATATTTCTTGAATGAAGAGAATGACTACCCTAATCATATCATCAGTTATAGCTACACTCTTGCTACTTACTTTCTCAGCAAGAGTCAAATCAGTCCCTCATTGCTGGCCAATTTTTCATAGGGAGTTCTTGGATTCTAAATCTATGAGAGATTTATCTCTTAAATCTCTATAATATATATTTTCCGCTTTCTTTTACGTACTCCCCACCCCCACCCCCGCCCAAATTCAGCATTCACTAGAAGATGACAGGCCCTTTCCTAGACTCTCTTTCAGAAAACAGAACTGTGCCCCACCTCTGGGCACAGAATATGTGTATCTTTCTAAGAGGAGGTCAAGTCAGTTTTATAGTCTGGGTTCTCAGCTCCAGAAGCCTGGTTCTGTCTCCTTATTCATAGATACATGGCCTGTTTTCCTCAACATAGCACAACCTGGGGCATGGGAACAGGTCACAAGAAATAGGCAAGAGGAATAGTTAACAATTCTAGGCAGAGTTTCCCATGAAGTTGAAGAGCAAAGAACAGACACTGCCTGTGGGTCATCCTTGGGGATCAGTAGCCCCTGTATCTGACCTCTGGTCAAAGGTCCTGCTAGACCTCAGCAGGGGACTCAAATTCTGACCCCCAATCTCTCACCAACCGGCAGTATGACCTTGGACAAATAGACCCTGGATTTGTTTATTCTTCTGTGAAATGGGCACAAATATAATTTTCCCACTAAGACACAGGATTTCTGTGAAAATCAAAATGACAGAAAATCAGAGCCTGGCTTAAATGAAGCAAAGGAGGTTATAAAAAGAAAATGATTTGTCCAAATTTCTACAGCTTTTTTCAGAGTCTCTTTCAACCTAAACTCCTGCTTCAACTGTTCTGAAGATCCTAAACTCTCAGCTCCTTCCACTGCTCCAGGCTGTAGGTAAAAATCCTGGGAAGGTGATAATGTGCTGGGTTTGATATGTTATTATTATTTTTATTATTATATTTATAATCATGTAAAGATTGTTGTGAGTTCTTGTCCTGTAATGGCTCAGCTGGTAGATAATCCGCCTGCAATGTTGGAGATCTAGGTTCGATCTCTGGGTTGGGAAGGTCCCCTGGAGAAGGGAAAGGCTACCCACTCCAGTATTCTGACCTAGAGAATTCCTTGGACTTATAGTCCATGGGGCCGCAAAGAGTAGGACACGACTGAGTGACTTTCACTTTCTTTCAATGTTATGGATAGTTTATGTGTTACTTACATCCTTAAAAGTAGAAACGACAAAATTTAATTGTCAAAAAGCCAAATTTTTATGCTTCCCGCTTTATTTTTTGGTATTAGACAAAATGACACCAAAAAACTTTCCTCTTGGGTTTTGAAGCCTGTTTCCTCCTTTCATAGCTCCACCTGTGTGTAGATGCTGAGGTTCCAAGGAGACTCATATCTATTTAAAAATAAAAAGTACTACTTACCTTCTCCCCACTCCCCACATCCTTCATGGACTTTGACCTGAGTCCATTGAAAAGTGGGCAAAGAGTAAAGATGGAATTCTTGGTGGGAGTTGTTCAGGGTGATCCAAAGGGGGAAAAAATCTGCCAGCAGTTCTTCCGGGGCTTGCACAATTATTAAAATGAGAAAAAGGAAAAAGGCAGGGGGCAAAACATCTGGGGATGATAAGGAGGACATAAGCAAACTCTGGAATTAAAAAAAAAAAAAAGACCAGTTTTTGTCCAGAAAGGAGCATAGCACTTCAAAACAGATGTTTTGCTTAAAATTTTCCAGAATGGAACAAATGAGAGAGGAGAAGCAAGACCAAGAACTGGAGCACAGTGAGAATGTCACCAACACTGACCCTCAAAGAATTAATGTGCATTTTGACATGCACAGGTTCTTCATCTTGCACTTCCAAATTCTACCCTTCAAAACTCCCTTATTTATGCATGCCCAAGTGCAGGGAGAGATGTGCTTAGTATCCAACTCCAGATGAAAAAGCTTTGTGTGCATGTTCAGTTGTGTCTGACTCTTTGCAACCCTATGGACTGTAGCCTACCAGGCTCCTCTGTCCACAGGATTCTCCAAAAAAAGGCACACCTATGGGAAACACCAAGCCAAAGGCAAGTCTCCTTTAATAAAAAAATAATTCTGGGTTGGGGGAAGAAGGGAAGAGCTAAGCAGAACCAGTATTGCCCCCTGGAATAACTAAGTTACAAACACAACTCATGAGCCAGGGTGGAGAACCAAATCTATTAGTTAGTAAAGTAGCTGAAGTTCCATGCTCCTTTCTATTACCTAATCTGGGAGTTAAGCATGTGTGTTGAAGTAAAGTTGTGAAAGTCACATACCAAAGTGTCACTGAAGATAAGAAAAGGAACAACATACAAAGCTGCAACGTTAACCTGCAGCCAAAGGAGGCACTGCCTATGCTTGGCCTCCTATATGCAGTGTAGGAGGATACAGGGTGAAGGGCTTTGAAAGCTCAGAACAGGACTAAACAAGTCACAAATGGATCCATCTATGTTGTTGCAAATGGCAATATTTCATTATTTTTTATGACAGTAATAACCCATTGAATGTATATATATGTATACATACAAATGTATGCATGTATATGTACACAACATATATATATACATAATTTGTTTTTATGTGTAGCATTTTTAAATTATTAGTTTTTAAAGTAAATAATTTTTAATGGAAACAACTTGACCAAAAATCTGTCAAAATTTTTTTAAAAAGTTTAATCAAAAAAAGAACACATACACACACACATACACACCACATCTTCTTTATCCACTCAGCTATTGGTGGACACTTAGGTTGCTTCCATATCTTGGCTATTGTAAATAATGCTACAATGAACATAGGGGTGTATATGTATTTTTGAATTAGGGTCTTTGTTTTCTTTGGATAAATACCCAGAAGTGGGGTCATATAATAGTGGGATCATATAATAGTTCTATTTTAAATTTTTTGAAGAATCTCCAAACTGTTCTTCATAGTGGCTACACTAAGTTTATATTCCTACCAAAAGTATATTAGGGTTTGCTTTTCCTCACTCCTTGCCAACAATTACTTGTTACCTTTTTAATAATAGCCATTCTGACAGACATAAGGTGATATCTCTTGTGGTTATGATTTGCATTTCCCTGATAATTAGTGGTGCTGGGCATCTTTTCATGTGCCTGTCAACCATCTGTATGTCTTCTTGAGAAAAATATCCATTCAGATCCTCTGCCCATTTTTTAAAAATTGGATGATGTGTTTTTTTTTATGTTGAGTTATATGAGTTCTTTGTATATTTTGAATATTAACCCCTTATCAGATATACATAATTTTCAAATATCTTTTCCCAACCAGTAGGTGGCCTTTTAATTTTGTTGATAGCATCTTTCACCATGCAAAAGCTTTTTAGTTTGAGGTAGTCAAACTAAATAAACTTTTGTTTACTTTTGGTTTTGTTTTCCTTGCCTGAGGAGACATATCCAAAAAAAAAAAAAAATCTAAGACCAATGTCAAAGAGCTTACTGCATGTGTTTTCTTCTAAAAGTTTTATGGTTTTAGGTCTTCATTTAAGTCTTTAATCAATTTTGAATTTATTTTTGTGCATGATACGAGAGAGTAGTCCAGTTTGATTCTTCTCCATGTAGCTGTCTGGTTTTGCCAGCACCATTTATTGAAGAGGCTGTTTTTTTCCTCATTGTATGTTCTTGCTTCCTTTATGATAGATTGATTTCCCACGTAAGTTTGGATTCATTTCTGAGCTCTCTATTTTGTTCCATTGATCTATATGTGTTTGTACCAGTACCACACTGTTTTGATTACTGCAGCTTTGTACTATAGTTTGAAATCAGGGAGCATGATATTTCCAGCTTTGTTCTTCTTCCCCAAGATCATTTTAATTATTCAAGGTCTTTTGTTTTTCCATACAAATATTAAAATTATTTGTTCTAGTTCTATGAAAAATGACATTGGTATTTTGATAGGGATTGCACTGAATCTGTAGATAGCCTTGAATCATGTGGTCATTTTGGCAGTATTAATTATTCCAACCCAAGGACACAATATGAGTCGTGAATGCTTTTAAGATAATCATGACTACAATATAACAATATTTCTATTCAAGCATCCTTTCAGTTCAGTTCAGTTCAGTCACTCAGTCGTGTCTGACTCTTTGCAAACCCATGAATCGCAGCACACCAGGCCTCCCTGTCCATCACCAACTCCCGGAGTTCACCCAAACTCATGTGCATTGAGTCGGTGATGCCATCCAACCATCTCATCCTCTGTCGTCCCCTTCTCCTCCTGCCCCTAATCCCTCCCAGCATCAGGGTGTTTTCCAATGAGTCAACTCTTCGCATGAGGTAGAACCAGGCAACTGTGGGAGAACTTTATTGACCTGACCATGTTTGTTTATATAGTTACTAACACAGGTTTTTCATGTTTCAATAAACATTTGACTCCAGACCAGCACTGTCCAAGAGAGATATAATAGGAGTCACATAGGAATTAAAATTTTTCTAGTACCACATTTTAAGGCAACATATTGTGTTTAATATGATCTATCCAAAATATTAACATTTCAACATGTAATCAACATAAAAAATATTAAATGAGATATTTTCTTTTTTTTCATTAAGCCTTTAAAATTTGATAAGTATTGTTCACTTACAGCACATCTCAGTTTGGACTAGCCACGTGTCAAGAGCTCAGTAACCACATGTGACTAATGACTGCCATGTCTGAACTGTCTAGTACATATCTAAACTGTCACCAGTTTGACATAATGATATTCCTTTAACCTCTTATTTTTGCAAACTGTACCTTAACCTTATTGCAAGAACTTCTGACAGTGTTTCATCTAACCTATCACATAACATAATACATATCTTCAGTTGAAGCAAAAATAAATTTTACAGAACAATGGAAATTTGGTGGCACTCCTATTAAAGAGTCATGGTATGTCAGTGTGTCCTGACATATTTATTAGGAACCACAGGTATAGTGAGGGAACAAGGGGTTGAAGAGGAAACAAAATGTTTCTAAAAAAAGATTCAACCCCAAATTATCAGAATGTCTCTTTGATGGCTTCAATAATAAATTGTCAACTCAAAGCACTTTGGAGCATCTAGTTCAACCTCCTTCTTTTAATAGAGGTAGAGACCCAGAAGTTAGTGTCTGGTTCAAGGTCACCAGAAGCTACTGCCAGGGTTTAATGTCTAATTAACACTGAGGGTTTAATTTAGATCAGCAGAGTTAAAGGATCAGGAAATTATATATTTGTATAATATATATGATGTGTATATGATTATACACATTTTAGGCTTATTTTAAAAGTATGAAAACAGGGTACAGGGTGATCCAAATAACCTTCATCAAAACTGTTTTATATTTTCATCACCAAGATGTTTTAAGACAGTTCATTGTTAGTATGTTTGCTGTGTAAATAATATTTACTTTACAGTTTAGAAATGCCCCTATGTTGAACAACTAAATTAACTATGGGCCTTGAGGTTGAAGGGAAATGCTTTTGCCTTCTGGTAGAATAATTCACATTTTTGAACAACAGCCAAAACACTTAAAGGACATGCATTTGCATTTTGTATTTAATGTAACAAACAACAGCAGAAAACATAATTTAGACATACTTCCCCTTATTAATTTGCGTTTCTGAAGTCAGTTGTAAGTATGTTGATTCCCCTCGCTGCCTTTGTATTTCCCCTGGGATGGTGCCTAACCACAATGAGGCTGTAATTGGAGAACACAGAAGGATTGATTTGAGGACGTCACAAATGTTGTTAATAAACGTCCATTGACATAAAAGACTCATTAATTCATTCTGTAGGCAATCAAGTTCACCATGTCTAGGACATATTGTAGAGAATGAAACTAACTGGCTGAAAAGGCAGATAAAAGGAATTTTTTAATATTTTAATTTTAAATTAAAATAGCAAAAAATGTAAATCTCAGAGTTAGAGTTGCCAAAATGCATTAGGCCTTTATGAACACAACATTTCAGCCAAACAGCTCTGGAAGAAAATCCTTTGACCACAGAAGAGTTTTCTTTTCACTCCCTAGTAATCTCAATTCACTGCTTAATCTTCAGTTATAATTTAATGCGTGCAAATTAAAATGAGTTTGTTTTAGTGATCTAAAAAAAGGAAATAAACTACATATTTCTTAAATCATCCATTCTATTCCAAAAGATCAAGTTTATAACTGATAATAAATTGACTTGATTTTCACAGTTGCTTTCAATTAAATCAAAATGGCTCTGTTTGGAATATATGAAAAACAGAAAGGTATAAAAGCAAATTCTTTTAAAATGTGGATAAAATGCTACCCACAACTTCATTAGTTGTATTTTCCATTGCATACTATTTAATAGAATAGTATGTCATTAGCCTTGATCATACATGGTCTAGAAGTAATTCATACTGAGAATTTTTTTATTTTGTCCTGTACTTACTCCATTAGGATTTTATTTGTCAACTGGGAAAAATGTGACTGCCTCTATGAGATATCGTGTAGTTAAACTCTTCATGAAACTTAAAGTCTGGCTAATGGAGTCACTACAGAATTATGGAAGCTCCTTGTCACAAACTGCTCATAAGACAATGTTCAAATATTTTTACATAGCTTGAAATTATTTAGAATGTGCTACTTTTACTTTCATGTCAAACAATCAATCTTTTACTTATCTGGTAGCTAATACCCTTATGCCCTGAGTGAGTGGGGTTTTTTGAGACAATCAAGGAAAGGAGGCTACATTTTACCTCTGGATAGTTTAGAGCCTGGCTTAGCTGAGAGAAGGGAAATATGGAAGAGACTAGAGTGGAGTTCAGGGATGCACTGAAAGAGAAACGAAGCCAGAAATGAAGATGGAATTGAAGCCCTGGGGGAGGTGCACAAATCTTGAGAGGCCTGTGGTTGGAGGGCCTCCAGCTGACTTCTGGAATGCAGAGATCTCAGGAGGACCCAGACCACTTGAAGGTGATTGATTCACAAATCTGCATGTGGGTGTGGCTGAAAAGAAAGGGCCTCTCATTCTTAGCTTCAAGAAAAGTCTCCCTGAACCTTATATTCCTAAAACAATAGTGCATTCAAATTTTCCCCAAGCAATGCTCACCATGTCATAGGTACCTATTAAATAAAATTGAAAAACCAGTTGAGCAGAGCTAAGGGAGTTTGGCACAATTCTAGAGATGAGTCTGTGCTCACGTGTAGGCCTACCCAAGAACGGTTAAACAGTAACTAAGCAAGAACGGGCCAGTCAAAATCAGTAAAACAAGGATCTTCACTGAGACAAGTCATATCTATACACAGTGACTTGCTTTTTTTAACCGATTTTTGTTGGGAGATAACTTTTTCTTTCAGCCAATGTAGATATTCACACATAATTCTAGTACATTGTACATTCAGAAGAAAACTAATCTGGCTTAAATCAGTAGTAGCACACTAACTGCTGAAGAAGTTCGATTCTTTTCTCAATATCCCAAGAACAATTTCTCAATAAACCAACCGCAAAATCCACCACTGCTTTGGTGGTAACTGGCTTCTGAAAGCAGCATTTTTACTGGACTGGATGTCACTGAGGAACCATAATGGCAGCTTGGTCTTAAAATAACCTTGACTTGTGGTTGCATTCTTGAATGGTCATCACTAGACAATGACTTGCTCTTGTAACCAGAAGCGCGCAATTCACATGCTTGTAACTTGTTAATCAGTAAACCATCTTGGGAAAAGAAAGCTATTGTTATCACTGAGACTTGAAATAAAACCTCAGTTTTTCATGTTGCTGTTTCAAGAGGGCATATTAAAAGATACCTCAACAATTTAGTACCCAATGACATAACATATTCAATATGCACAGTTATTGCAAACTGTAACTTTTTAGGTAGATCTGTAAATCTGAAGATAGTTGATTGTTAAAGAAAATGAGCAAGAGTTTCATCCCCAACTCTCTACTTATGGAAATGCAATAATCAGGAATTGGTAAAGAGTTCTATTTTTGTGACAACAAAGAAAAGTTTAGACTATTAACCTACCTACGGCATATAAATTATAGAGGGTTTAGGGCATGGTTCTTTGAATTAAAAGATATATTTAATAGCTATAATTCATAATATTCTGCAAAAAAAATCCAGCAATCCCAGGATTCTCCAGTCATTGGTACATGATTAATACACAATAGGAAAATAAATAGTAGGGGAATAAAAACATTAAGGAGCTTGTCCTTGTATAATATGATCTCTCTCTCCCTCTCTCGTGGTAATTCATGAAATAGTTCAAAGAAACCTTTGGGATCATACAGATCTGGGTTAGAATCCTGTAGTTGTCACTTCCTAGTGACATGCACCTGGGCAAGTTACTTAAGTTCATTGAGCCTTTTGTTTTGTGTTTTTTTCATTTAGAAAATGAAGGCAATTCATTCAAATAATACTAAAGTTATTTATATCACAAGATTGCAAGGATTAAATGAGATTAAATGTGAAAATCTGCTACAGATTCCAGCAGGTGCTTAAGAAATTTTCTTTCCTTCCTCCTTTAAAAACAAGTTAAAATTATAGCACATTCCTCTTTAGTCAGCAAGTTATCATTGAAAACTTTATGAATCATCTAGAGGTAATAGGGAATATTATCTACATGGAAAGACAAGATAAACACTTTAATCTAAAGCATATTTACTTAATTTATATATGCAAACTCTACATGGCTATTCTCCCATGGGAAAACTCTGTTATTGTCTTGTACAAACCTTTGAGGACTAACTCAACATAGGCTTAGCCCCGTATAGTAAATCCACCTCACTAAGCATTAGCAAGCAATGTAGATTTTACTGACACTTTTGTGGACACACAAGGAAGAGGGCTATAACTGTATACCATGTGGAAAACAACCTCAAAGAACTTCTTTTCAAACCTTTTTTATTTTCTTCCATAGCTTTTTTTTAACTACCAGTTATTGGGTCTCCATTTCCCTTCAGAACCCACTCTCCAAATCTCTGTTATTGTCCCAAACAATCCAGCTCTAATTCTAAAGGGGTGTGCACTCCAAGACAAAGCAAAAGCTGGTATAATTAATCAGACCAAAGCTCTCTGGAAACCCGTTAAGCAACTTTTCTATCAAGCCAACATGCCTGTTGGGGTTAGGACATCATCCCCAATCCAAATGGCTTATCTGATTATTCACCTGACAAAAGCAAACATTTCTGATTCAGGCGATGGGGAGAGAAATTCTCTACTGATGAAAATAAAATTGAATTCTGTCTGTGTCTTTGCTTTTACAATATGTCTGGCACCATAGCAAGTGTCGTGGAAGATATGAGCTTCTATAAGATGCAGTATGTTGGAGATTTACTGTGATCCATTTATGAATCATATGACAGGAAAAGCAGGGAGTTCTTGTATATAGGGAATTTCTTATAGAGTGTTGTAAGTAACTCAGCTTTAAGAAAGAATATGGAAAAATCAAGGTAAATATGTTTAGTTTGGAATATACTGATTTGACATTAGTGAATCAAATAGATTTTCGTGTTGGTCAATGAGACCTGGCCATAAAAATGTTCCAAATTTCTAGACAATGTGAAGCAGATCCAATAACCAATAGGCAGAGTCTGTGTTCTAATAAATAGGTGCAGGGAGTGCTTTAAAAAAAAAAAAAACTGAAGCAGCTACTTGCCTATGATGTAAAGAATCATGTTATGGAAATCTTCCAACTTATAGTTGAGGGCCTCTAGTCTGTGGCCAATGGGAAACCACTGTTAGTTTGTGAGGAGGGAAGTGAAGTGATACAATTGATTTTCCTGAAGACTACTTTGAAAACTCTCTACAAAATAGCTTAGAAGTAGCAGAGAAAGAAGGTAGGAAGGCCAAGTAACAGGGTCTAGATTGGGCAGTGTGAGAGAAAGGAATGGACACACAAATGCTGAGAATTGCTTTGAAAACGTTTTCCCCAAATAGCTGACTGATCAGAAGTAGAGGAAGAAGTAAAAAGAGGAAGAGTCAAATACAACTCTGATTTGGATCTTAAGTTACTGAGGTAACAGCAATGCCTTTTATAGAAATGGGGAACTTGAGATGAGTGGCCAATATGAGGTTGGGGTTAGGCAAAATTAGTCAAGAAATACTTAATACATGCCAGTTACTGGGCAAGGTGCCAGGGATACAGGCGCAAGCAACATCAACCTGCCTCCTGTCCTCACCAAGCTCACAGATGGGGGAAGAGACCAGCATTACATAAGTGATTTATAGTTTATACATAATATAATAGGGGTAATAAATTCTGTGGAAAGAATAACCTACATTCTGTGTGGTAGTTTCAGATTTAGAAATATCCAAGCCACTTTTTTATTTTTAAATGACTACAGATAGGGAAAAAATGAGCAAACAGCTCTTGTGTGTGTTAGTTGCTCAGTCATGCCCGACTCTTTGCGACCCCATGGACTGCAGCCCACCAGGCTCCTCTGTCCATGAGATTTTCCAGGCAAGGATACTGGAGTGGGTTGCCATTTCCTTCTCCAACAGCTCTTAGGGCTCAGAAATCACTCTGTACTCGCAGTTTTACTCACAACAGCCAAAAAGTGGAAACAATACACAGGTGTCCATCAGCTAATGAGTGGGTAAATAAAATATGGAGCATCCATACAATGAAATATTATTCAATTATAAAAAGCTATGAGGTACTTACAGCTTCCCAGGTGGTTCAGATGGTAAAGAATCTGCCTGCCATGTGGGAGACCTGGGTTTGATCCCCAGGTTGGGGAGATCACCTGAAGGAGGGCATGGCAGCTCACTCCAGTATTCTTCCCTGGAGAGTCCCCATGGACAGAGGAGCCTGGTGGGCTACAACCTATGGGGTCACAAAAAGTCAGACACAAGAGCAACTAAACACAGCACAGCATGCATGAAGTACTTAGTCGTGATGTTACAGCATGGATGAACTTCGAAAACATTATGCCAAGTGAAAGAAGTCAGTTCACAGAGCATCATATGCTGTATGATTCCACTTACATGAAATGTTCAGAACAGGCAAATCCATCAAGACGGAAACCCAGTTAGTGGTTGACTGGGGCTGGGGGTTGGGAGGATTGAGGAGTGACAGCTAAAAGATGTAGGATTTCTTGTCAGGGTGATGACAATGTACTAAAATTGATTATGGAGATGGAGGCACAACTCTGAATATACTCAAAGCCATTGACTATTATACTTCAAATGGATGAATTGTATAGTATGTGGATTATATCACAATATAATTGATTTTTTTAAATTACCTTGTGTGGCAGAATAAAGAGGTCAGTGATAGGAGAGAAAACTTTTCATTAAAAACCCAAGAGTTCCTTTTCAGTTCAGTTATATGGAAAGTGGTTAAAAATAGGTACAATTCATAAACGGCCATTATCTTTTGTACTAGCCATGATTTATGATTTTCCACGATTATCTAAACATTGAGTTTCAAATGTCAGATGGGTAAAGACAAGCTGTGACTTAAAACTATGTAATAACTTCAGATGCTGGAGAGCAGAGCACATACTTAGAGTCCAAAATGTAGCACTTGGGTGCAGCCTCAAAAATGACAGAATGATCTTGGTTCATTTCCAAGGCAAGCCATTCAATATCACAGTAATTTGAGTCTATGCCCCTACCAACGATGCTGAAGAAGCTGAAGTTGATCAGTTCTTTGAAGACCTAGAAGACCTCCTAGAACTAACACCTAAAAAAGATATTCTATTCATCATTGAGGATTGGAATGCAAAAGTAAGAAGTCAAGAGATACTTGGAGTAGCAGGGAAGTTTTGCCTTGGAGTAAAAAATGAAGCAGGGCAAAGGCTAACTGAATTCTTCCAAGAGAATGCTCTGGTTATAGCAAACACCCTTTTTCAACAGCACAAGAGATGACATTACACATGCACATCACCAAGTGGTCAATACCCAAATCTGTATGTGGGTCAAGAAGCAAACTCTGTATGGAATAAATGGTTCAGGAGTATGAGAAAGGAGTATGACAGGGCTGTCTGTTGCACCCTGTTTGTTTAACTTACACTGAGCACGTCATGAAAAATGCTGGGCTGGATGAGTTACAAGCTGGAATCAAGATAGGTGGGAGAAACATTAACATCCTCAGATATGAAGATGATACTGCTTTCAAGGCAAAAAGCAAAAAGGAACTAAACCTCTTAATGAGGGTGAAAGAGAAGACTGAAAAAGCCAGCTTAAAACTAAATGTTACAAAAACTAAGATCATGGCATCTGGCTGGCCCCACTACTTCACGGCAAATAGAAGAGGAAAAGGTGCAAGTGGTGACGGATTTCCTCTTCTTGGGCTCTAAAACCACTGCGGATGATGACCGCAGCCATGAAATTAGGAGACAATTGCTTCTTGGCAGGAAAGCTATGCCAAACCTAGACAGCGTGTTGAAAAGCAGAGACGTCACTCTGCTGACAAAAGTCCGTATATGCAAGGCTATGGTCTTCCCAGTGGTCACAAAGGTTTGTGAGAGCTGGACCGTAAGAAGGCAGAGGACCAAAGAATTGATGCCTTCAAATTGTGGTGCTGGAGAAGACTCCTGAGAGTCCCTTAAATAGCGAGATCAAACCAGTCAATCTTAAAGGAAATCAACGCTGAATCCTCATTGGAAGGACTAATGCTGAAACTGAAGCTCCAGTATTTTGGTCACCTGATGCAAACAGCCAACTCAGTGTAAAAGTCCCTGATGCTGGGGAAGATTGAGGGCAGAAGGAGAAGAGGGTGTCAGAGAATGAGATGGCTGGATGGCATCTCCGATGCAATGGACATGAATTTGGGCAAACTTTGAGAGATGGTGAGGAACAGGGAGGTCTGGTGGGCTACAGTCCATGGGGTCACAAAGAGTCGGACACAACTGGGCGACTGAACAACAATAGCAACAAGGACCTTTGCTTAGTCACTGAGCTGTCTAAGCAAACCTCTTGATTTAACTATGTTGTAAATTCACCTTCCCTATAAACATTGTACAACATGGTTTCTGAGAAACAAAAAATTTGGTCCCAGTTGATGTGCTTCATAATTTTCCTTTAACTGAAGCTGATTTCATTCTCAAAGAACCAGGTTTTTTTCCATATTTTTATTTCTCAAAGAGATATTTCTTTTTTCGGCTGAGTCAAAGAGAGCCTAAACGGGAATTTGATCTAGTCTGAGTGGTCATGGAATGCTTCCATAAGGAAGGGACATTTAAATTGTGATCTATAGGAATTTGATAGAGAAAAAAGAAGGAAAAAATGCTAGTAGGAGGGAAAAGCATGTATGTGGGTCCTGGAACAGAAGAGATCCTGGTACATGTTGAAAGTTGTAGCTTTATTCGAGGTAAAGAACTACCCAAATAGCATTGTCTGGTGGTTGGTTTTCTAAAACTGGATTAGAGATTAGGATTAAAGAAGAATCTTGAGTTGTCATCAAAGCAGAAGTAACCACTGAGAAGAAAGAGGGCAGGAAGTAAGAACTGAGACTAGGGAAATGCCTATAGTTAAAGAGAAAGCTGGGAAGAAGAGCTGCTGCATGAACAGCTGGACAGGTAGGACGGAAATCAGGGAAGAGCAAAGGTGTAGGAATGAAAAAGAAGAGAAAGTTTCAAAATGGGAAGGGCGATCAGCTGTGTCAGATGCTAGAGATACTATGGAAGGAGAATGAAGACTAGAAAATGCCTGGAATTTGTCAACTGAAGTTCAAGAGACTTTACAGTTTTAAATAATTCTCTCTCTCCCTCCCCACATTAAGAAATGGGTAGAAGAGCTGAGAATCAAAAACCCAACATTGCACCTCAGAACAGGACCAAGAGTATCAAATCACAGTGAACCTGACATGCTTCCCTCTATAAAGTGAGTTTTTGTAGTGATGTGTGTTCTAACTGATACTAATGCAGGAGGAAATAAGTAAAAAGAAAACCTATCTTTTGCAGACATAGTCCCTGAAAGCTCAAAGAGTTATTTTGAAAGAAAAAAAATTAGGTTCACCTTGAGAATTTTTTTATTAGATGCAAATGAAAACAAGACTAATTTAGAACCCAATGGTTGATTTTCCCATTTGTGGTTTCTTACAATGGGATTTAGCACAGAAAGTCATTTAAAACTGAGCAGAAACAGTTGCTGAAATGACTTAGCACATACACACAGAAACAGTTGAGTTACTTGTCAATTTTCAGTGGCTTTTTTTTTTTTTTCTGTGTTCATTTATTTATCCTTGCATCAACAATTACTTGAGCATTACAATATATAAAGTGAAAGGCTCCACTTCCTTTTGGAAGCAGACC
This sequence comes from Bos indicus x Bos taurus, assembly GCF_003369695.1. Taxonomy (NCBI): domain Eukaryota; kingdom Metazoa; phylum Chordata; class Mammalia; order Artiodactyla; family Bovidae; genus Bos; species Bos indicus x Bos taurus. Next base: position 18,544,871 of record NC_040103.1, on the reverse strand, counting down.
TCCATACAGAGTACAGTGTTTCCAAAAACACAGTCTTCTGATTCATAAGAGTGACATGATGGTCTGTATGTCAACAGTTCCTTAACAGTGAACTAATAGAGACTGTGTAGGATGACACCATGAAACTGGGCTTTAAAGCTGATGTGGGGGCTGAGGAGCAGGAAGATAACAATGAGACTAAGGACGTCAGAACCCGTTGGGTGTTGGATTCATTTCCCATTACTACTACTACAAATTATCAAAAACTCCATGTCATAAAAAGACACAAATTTCTTCTCGTACAGTCGTGGAGGCTATGAGTCCAGAATCATTTTGCTGAGCTACAGTCAGAGTGTGGACAGGAATGGCTCCTTCTGGAGGCTCAGGGGGGACGTCTGTTTCTGTGCCTTTTCCAGCTTCTGGAGGATGCCTGCATTCCTTGGCTCATGACTGCTTCCTCTCATCACGACAACCTCTTGCTTTTGTTACCATCTCTCCTACTTCCTCCTTTGACCTTCTTGGCTCCCACACACAAGGACCCATGTGATTACATTTAGGGCCCATCCAGATAATGCAAGATAATCTCCTCATCTCAAGGTCCTTAACCCCATCATATCTGTAAGGGCCTTTGGCTTTAGTAGTCAAAACTTCTGAGAACTAGTTGCAGATGTCTTTGGTAGTAATGGTTTAGTCTCTCAGTCATATCTGACTCTTTTGCGACCCCGTGGACTGTAGCCCCCCAGGCTCCTCTGTCCATGGAGTTTCCCAGGCAAGCATACTGGAGTGGGTTGCCATTTCCTCCTCCAGGGGATCTTTCTGACCAAGGGATTGAACCCTCATCTCCTGTGTCTCCTGCATTGGCAGGCAGGTTCTTTGCCACTGAGCCACCTGAGGAGCCTACAGATGTCTTTGGGGAGCCATTATTCATCCTACCATAGGTGTCTTTCCAGCCCTTGTTTTTCTTTCTCTGAGAATTACCTCCTCATCCACAACAAGGACAGAACCCTGTAGCCCGTGTACTGTACCTCTTGGCCAGAGCTGCCCGAACCATGAGTGGACACTGTCTCCAGTGGATTTATAATTAGGAACCAGAGGCCAAGAAGATTCTTCTGGAGTTACCCGACTCAGCTGCAGAGAGACCCAAAGCCCAGCTGGGATTTTAACTTTGTCTCACTGTGGCTTTAGAATGTGTGTGCTAATTTCACAAAAACAGTGAGAGGATAAAAGCCAGCTTAATCTGTGTTTCAATCTCAAACCTTATTTACTGTGTTTGTAAAGTATAAAGACATTTAGAAAAGTTTTGCCAATCATTAAAACTTGCCAATCATTTCTTTCTCTCGCTAACATTGTCACAAATGGTTATAATGAGAGCCCAATGGGGAAATTCAAAGTCAAGATTAATGCCCCACTTACATGTATAAGTAAACTCAGTGGTTCATTTATCAGCTCCCACTAAGTTGCATTAACTGTCTTTCCAGATTATAAATCATTCTCATTAAACAGAATGCAATTCAATGCAAAGTCAGGCACTTTCCGCTTAGCCAGGGAGATAACTCACCCTAAATGCTCTTAAGGCAGAGAGGTGTGTATCACCTTCACTCTAAAATCAAAGATTTCTTATTATCAGTCATACATTGTTCCTCCTTCATCAAAAATGTTTGATTTCACACTGGTGAAATCACCATAATGAAAATTACCAATATCCTTATTTATTTTAAATTCTTCTTCAATGCATTTCTATCCCTTACTGCCTTTTGCATTCCACTAAACAAGATTTAACCAAAGACAAAAGTGCTTGATGCAGAACCACACTTAGCTCTTTTTTTTTTTTTTAAAGGCCAAGACTTTCTTGGCTCATGGAGGCCATCGTGATGTGTGGCGCAAGACAAAAAGGTGCCATGCTTTCTATAAAGATCTTAACTGCACTGGCTGAGCCCTGGGACCACATTCTAAATTATCCATTGTTCTTTGTAGGCATCCACTGTGCCCCATCGTGTCAGATAACCACAGCTAACATTCTGAGGGCAAACATGGCCCCATTCATCCATCAAGCAGTGAATAATTCATATAGCATGTTTTACCCTGGGCAAAATACACTGACATCAGGGGCATTAAACTAGAGTCATTCAAGGAACAAAATGGTTATTCATGCTTTCAATGTGAACCATTAAATCTTGCCAGTTAAGTTAAAGAATGAATTAACTCAATTCATTGGACATATCACACAAGTCCATAAAAACACAGTTGCATGAGCAAGTTTCTTACTTGGACTATTCCTACCTGAGAACGGAAATGCCAGTCACTGTGTCAAGCAAGTCTGTACTGGTTGGGGGTGGAGTGTGGTGTGGGGGAACCACTGCTTCCCTCCAACTCCCCTTAGAAGAAAATAGTCCCCATTCATCATTTTTGTTTCCTCTTGTTCCTACCCTGGTCCCTTTATTATTTTGCCACCCACTGTAGCCAAAAGAATAGTTCAAGGGCTGCTGGCTTCTCTCTACATCAACAAATTGTGCCTAGAGATGATGGACTAAGATGTATTTGGCATTTGTTGGCTATTGCTGACTATGTGTCCACAGTCTGCTTTTTAAAAGAAAAGTGAGGGGAATTTCCTGGCAGTCCGGTGTGTGAGGATTCCTTGCTTCCATTACAGGGGGCATAGGTTCAAACTTTGGTCAGGGAACTAAGATCCCATAAGCCCCCAGCATGGCTAAACATATTTTAATTATTTTTTTAATACAATAAAAGAAGGATGAGAATGGTGGCCATTCAGGCCTTTTCATATTAATTTACCAAAGTCAAAGGCACAGCACATTTCATGATTCCTGAAACGGTGCTTCCCTTTGGCCTCCAGTCTCAGTTCAGGCTCCAGATAAGAATGGTCTCCCACAGACACTTGCCTTAGCCAAAATTCCTCAATTGATCTCTGAGAAGAGTAAATTTTTCCCCAAGAAAAGGGAGATTTCTAAACTGTGTGCACACATACACATGCACACAGAGTTTTTCAACCAAATTCATCTTAGCAGCAAACCCAGACTTCCCAGAGACTCTTGGATCCCCTTCCTTAGCACCTTTAGTCAAACCTTTATTGTGAAACTCAGGCTGTTGCATTTAAGCTTCTTCTGCCTTTTCTAAATTCAGCTTGAACATCTGAAAGTTCTCGGTTCATGTACTGTTGAAGCCTAGCTTGAAGGATATTGAGCATTAGCTTGCTAGCATGTGAAGTAAATGCAGTTGTGTGGTAGTTTGAACATTCTATGACATTGCCCATCTTTGGGATTGGAATGAAAACTGACCTTTTTCAGTCCTATGAAATCCCATGGACAGAGGAGCCTGGCAGGCTACAGTCCATGGGGTTGAAAACAACAATAACAACTGCTCTCCTCACTCTTTGCTGGGATCCAAAGAGATAAATAAATCCCAATAAAACTCCAAGCTGACATGTCAAAACTGCCATTATTGAGCTGTTCTATAGGATTATGAAATTCCTGTTCCTGTAACTCCTTCTCCCTAAGTTGCAGGTCTCAGGTGACCAGCAAATCATAGTGAGTTGATACTAGACTTTTAGCATTCAATATAGAAGAGGAATTGAGGATACAGAAGATGCAGAGGTGGGAAGAGACAGGACTATCACTGTATATGTCAGCTTACTGAATCCTATATTTGAGTCTGTGTTATTAACATCTGCATTTTATAAATCAGGTCCAGAGGGGTTAAAGGACATACTCAGCTAATAAGTAGTTGAACTGAAATTTGATTCCTAGGACTTCAAAGTCTGTGCTCTTTCAACTACCGTACAGTGCTGGAAGATTATGATGTAATCTTTCTCTCTAGGGAAAAATAAAAGCCTAAGTAAAATATTTAAGTATTTAAAGCATATATCAAGCCTATCTTTCTTAACGGGGCTTCCCAGGTAGCTCAGTGGTAAAGAATCCACCTGCCAGTACAGGAGACCAGGAGATGCGGGTTTGATCCCCGGGTTGGGAAGATCCCCTGGCGCAGCAAATGGCAACCCGCTCCAGTATTCTTGCCTGGAAAATTCCACGGACAGAGGAGCCTGGCGGGCTACAGTCCATGGGATCACAAAAGAGTCGGAGTTCCCACCTCTCACCACGACTGAGTGACTAAACAACAACAAAAGGCAATAGTTGGTTTAGAATATGATGTAAGTTTCAGATGCACAGCATAGTGATTCAGTCATTTTTTTCTGATAATATTCCATTATAGGTTATTAAAAGATATTAATAATTCCTTGTGCTACACAGTAAATTCTCATTTCCTATTTTATGTATAATAGTTTGTATCTGTTTATCCCATACTCCTAATTTGTTCCTTCCCCCTCCTGCTCACCTTTGGTAACCCATAAGTTTGTTTTCTATGTCTATGAGTCTTTTTCTGTTTTGTGCATAGATTCACTTGTATTATTTTTTGGATTATACATGTGAGTATTTGTCTAGTATTTGTCTTTCTCTGTTTGATTTCACTTAGTAAATATTCTCTAAGTCCATTTATGTTGCTGCAAACGGCAATATTTCATTCTTTTCTGCGGCTGAATGATAGTCCTGTGTGTGTGCGTGTGTGCGTGCTCATGTGTGAGTGTGACTGTGTGTGGGTATACGATGTCTTCTTAAGCCGATTGTCTGTTGATGGGCATTTGGGTTGCTTCCATGTCTTGGCTGTGGTGCATAGTGGTGCCATGAACATTGAAGTGCATGTGCCTTTTTGAATTAGAGTTTTCATTTTTTCTGAATATACCCTGGAGTGGGATTGCTAGATCAAATGATAGCTCTATTTTTAGTTTTTTAAGAAACCTCCATACTGCTTTACGTAGTGGCTGCACCAATTTACATTCTCACCAACAGTGCATAAGGGTTCCCTTTTTTCCACACCTTCTCCAGCATTTATTATTTGTAGACTTCTTGATGGCCATTCTGACAGTGTGAGGCGATACGTTATTGTGGTTTTGACGTGCATTTCTCTAATAATTAGTAATGTTGAGCAGCTTTTTGTTTGCCGGTTGGCCATCTGTATGTATTCTTTGGAAAAATGCTTATTAGGTTTTCTGCCCATTTTTTAACTGGGTTGTTTGTTTTTTCAATATTGAGCTGTATGAGCTGTTAGTATATTTTGGATATTAACCCCTTATTGGTTGCATCATTTGCAAATATTTTCTCCCATTTCTATAGGTTGTCTTTTCATTTTGTTGATGATTTCCTTTGCTGTGCAAAAGTTTTTAAGTGTGATTAGGTACCATTTGTCTATTTTTGCCTTGCAAAGTTTATTTCTTAACACTTTTCAGTTTTCACTCTCTGTCTCTTCCACCCTTTATCTAGTTTTGTAACAAGAGAAAAGGGGAAGTGAGATGATCCATTTATTTCTTTTTATGTGGATAAATGATTTCAGTGTAAACTTAACCTTGCCCACTATAATAAGGTAGCTGAGCTCAGGGACAAAAGAACAGGTGTAAAGACCATATTGGGAGAATTTATGAAATTTGATTATTGACTATGAAGTACATAGCTGTATTGTATCAGTGTTAAGTACCTGACTTTGATAACTGTACTGTACATGTATAAGACAGTGTACTCTGGAGTTTTTAAGGGTAGAGGGGCATGTTATCTCCAACTTACTCTCAAATGGTTCAGAAAGAAGAATATGAGAGAAAGATTGAGAGAGAGAGAGAACAATAAAACAAATGGGGGAGAATGCAAACAATGGAGACCTGAAGAATGCAAACAACTGGAGAAAGATTATATGGAAATTCCTTCTGTACTATTTTTACAACTTTTCTGTAGGTTTCAAGGTACCTTAAAGTAAAAAGTTAGAAATAAAAATGTTCATAGAGTTAGTCTCAATATCTTTGGGGGAAAGTGACTAATCATTATGTTGAGAAACAACTTTAGAGATCTCTCAGGCAAACCCCTTCAACTCAAAGGTGGGGAAATTGAGCTGCAGGGTAAACTACCTATACGAGTAGCTAGAAGAGGCAGGGCACACAGACGTGCAGCTCCAAGACTCCTACCTGCATCCTTCAACCAAGCTATCCCTTTTTTTCTCTTACTTTTTCTTGGCTAATTTATATCCCATCTCATTACCTTCTCTGACAGTCTCAAATTCCCTCAAATCATTTTTTATGTCTTATCTTACACATACATGTCTCTAAAAGTGAATTCCATGCATAGCACACTAATTCTGCAGGATTTTAATGGATGTTATATAAGGAAGTCTATGTCCAAATAATAGCCTTAAGAAATACGGGGTTCAAACAAGGTAAAACAGACTTCCCAAAAGCCTTTAAAACACTAGTGTGCCCATAGCAGGATAACAGGGTATATAATATGCAGTATTTTCCAAACATATTTGAATAGAGAAGATTTTTTTTTCTACAGAGTCTTAGAGGCTACCCATTCCAACGCATTTTGGAAAAGCTAGTATAGAGCAGCAAATGCATCGTGACTAAGCGCCACATGACAGATACCATGTGTCGTCTCTCCCATTCAGCAGGATGAAATGCCTGTGTTTCTAGGATTGTTGGCACTTATTATATGGAGTTGCTAAAGGAAGAATGGAATATAGGGCTGAGTCCTAATTTTGGCTTGAGTTTACAAACTACAACTTTTTTCAAATCAGCAATTCTCTCGGTTTCTTCATTGGAAAAAAAGAGAGGTAATATCTATACTGCAGAGTGCTTTGTGTGGGTTAGTGGAAACTATCTATGAAAGTTCTTTGTACTCTACAGACAGTAGGTAGGTAAATATGTAAATATGTAAGGTAGCATATGACTGTAGCACTAACGGTGAGGGTACTTTAAAAAAAAAAAAACCTGCCATAGACTGTGGAAGAGTATAGGGAGGTGGTTTGCATAGATGGTGATTCTGAAGAATCCACCAGCAATGCAAGATACACGGGAGATGCACTTTCAGTCCCTGGGTCAGGAAGATCCCCTAGAGAAGGAAATGGCAACCCACTCCAGAATTCTTGCCTGGAGAATTCCATGGACAGAGGAGCCTGGTGGGCTATAGTCCAAAGTGTTGCAAAGAATTGGACACAACTGAATGACTGAACACACAAACTGGCAGAAGGAAGCAGTTTGGAGAGAACTATGTGTGCAATTCCAGACTTGTTAACAACTACCTTTCAAATCCATTGGAAAACAAAGAATCAGGATACACAACTGGCAGATGCTCAGAACTGTTTAAAACACAATTAGGGAAATAGAAGTATTTGATTCTGGTTTGTCATTCTTTAGCAAGAAATACTGAGGCAATATCTTGTCAACATTTTCCGTGATATTTTAACTGAAAAATTTCAGTGACCTAAAAGGCAGCCAGCTCTCTACCTCTGGCAGAAGGAGCTTCCCCTGCACTGAGCCCAGGTCAGAGGGAACAACAGAGATTTCCTTTTGCCCAGCAGCTGACCTTAACTGTGTCCAGATATTCAGCCTCTGTTGGCCTCACATCTTGCCAAATTCACCATATCAGTATTTCATAGCTCCCATCAGAGCCAGAACTTGTTATCAACATATCTCTCAAACGTAACAGAGTTCCACTGTGGCTGTAATTGTTGTTTTGATGTCCCATATATGCATAACATTTAAAACCTTGAGATTCTTTTAAATAAATTAAATTTATTCTTCTTCACAAGTTCTTTGAGGTGGGCTTGACTGATAGTATCATTGCAGAGGTGAGGACCTTATCATCCTAGGTTAGTAAGTATATTCCTAAACTGAGGTCACATTAGATGCTGTGACATTAGATGCTGTGATCCCTAGTCCTGCACACTAACACCTGGTCCAGCCTGCCCCAACACCTTCAGCTCCAGAATCTTGTCAGCAGGTCAAAGGCAGTATGGATAGCAAGTCTGGTCTCTAATTTTAGTGGAAAAAAAAAAAGTGGATTAAAATACTGGATAGTGTGGTAACTCTAGGTGTCCTGCAAATATCTCCCTACCTGGGTACTTCAGGGCTGAAAACTGCACCCTTCAAATTCATCCTGTCCAGTCCCTTTCTTTGATGTCCAGTTTTACCCGGTGAATTATTGCGAAGGCAGCACTGGAGACAAACGCCAGGGACTAAGAACACACCAGCACTCCGGACATGGAAGAAAGGAAAGTACCAGCTGCACTTTCTTCCCACTGGTCACGAAGAAGGCATGGCATCACGAAGACTTCCAGGTGCACATACCCTGCATGAACATGTTGGCTGAAAGGACTGCTCTAAGGTTCTGCAAGCATCTCCAGGGTCCCGAAAGTGTCTGCTAGCACATGTGAATTCCAGAGGGAAGGGAGGCTTTTATTAAAGCTTAGGATCCTGCAGAACTCAGAAGGCCACAAGCCGAGGAAAGGAAGTGGTGGAAACAATTAAGAAATCTAAGCAGAAACGGTTGCTGGAGAAAGGGCCACAACTGTTCTTTCAACCACATCCGATATTTGCTTCAAATTGTTATGCAGGACAGTAATTGTCTCCTGGGAGGGCAAGAGGCTGGCCTCTAATAGGTTTCAACAGCAAAGCACCCTCATAAATAGTGCATATTGTGAAACCAGAGGTTTCTCCTTTTCCAGCAGACCTCTCCCAACCCTCCTCCTTTAATTAAAGAAACATGGCTTACCAAGAAACAAATACCTCTTTTCATAAGGCATTAAGTATGGATTAAGGAGGGGGAAAAAAAGAGAAAGAAAAGAGTTCTACACTGAAGAAGTGAAGCCTTAATAAGCCATTCATGCAGAGGCTGTGATAAATAGATAATTCTTTTTTCTAATCAACAACACTGCTTGGTGATTGCCTAGCATCACCTATCTGGCATTTGACAATATCATGCTCCTGAGGACCATGGCTAGTCTGGAATTTGAATGCATCAAGACTCAATCTGAAGCAAACCTCTGTTCTGGTTAGTCTGGTTTCTCACCAACCCTGGTTTATTACCTCCACCAACTTCTCCAATTTTGTTCACACTGTATTTTCTTGTGCCATCTGGTGGATTTCAAGTGAATTTGCAGAATTCAAAATAATTCCACAGAAGTGTTGACTTGTTTCATTTTCAAGCTCACCTCAGAGAATCATTAATCACACTCTAAAACCTTAATTTTCTTGATCTTTTATAAACAATTTGCCTGTGCTTTTCTCACATCTACTTTGACTTTTTAAAAATCACTTATATTTTTGGATCAGTAATCAGCCACGTCACAAAAATTTAAAAGATGCATGTGGTGAAAGTAAGTCTCTCTTCTCCAGTTGTCCCATTCCTATTCTGAGAGGTAACTGCCACTTACCTTATTCCAGAAATGTACACACACATGTTTGCCTTTAAGAAACTTTAGTGTGTTTTACACACTGATTTGCCTAACTTTTTTTTCTGTTCCTTAACATATTGGAGAGTTTTCCATCTAAGTATATATCCCTGCCTCATTGTTTTAGACAGATATATAATGTTCTATGATGTAATGTTGCATGGTGTAATGTACATTATATAACCAGTCTTTAATTTTTTGATAATTCAAAACAATACCACAGTGAGTACTCTTGTACTTCTATTGCTTCTATCTGATAAAGGTATGTCTATCTATAGAATAAGTCCTGAAAGTTGGATTTCTAGATCAAAGGACATAGAGGTGAAAAACGGTGTCATGTTATAGTTTTACAATTTTTAAAAAAAGTTTTAGAGCAGGTTGAGAATCATTTCATATGTTTAAAATCCACCTGTATTTTCTTTTAACTGCTCATCCATTTTCTTTATCTATTTTTCTATTGAATTGTTGACTTTTTATTATTTATTTATTTGTTGGAGCTCTATATATATTAACAAAATTACTCTAGTGCTATCAGTTGGAATTTTTTTCCAAATTTGTCATCTGTCTTTCCTCTTTATTTATGATGTGCTTTTCCAAGAAGACATTTCTTTTTACTTTATTGACAAATACATTAGTCTTTCCACTGGAGATTAGAATCAATCTCTCTAATTCAGATATCTTTAGGATTACATTATATTTCTAAATTAATCAATGGAGAATTATCTGTATAATGTTGAGTCTTCCTATCCTAGGATATGTTATGTTTTCCATTTGCTAAATGATTCTTTTGCGTTCTTCAGTAGTGCTTTAAAGTTGACTTCATGTAAGTTTACACTTTTTTAAATTCATTAATTTATTTTTGGCTGCACTGGGTCTTTGTTGCTGTGCACAAGCTTTCTCTAGCTGGGGCCAGTGGGGCTACTCTTCACTGTGGTACGTGGGCTTCTCATTGCAGCGGCTTCACTCATTGAGGAGTCCAGGCTCTAGGCACACAGGCTCACAGCTCTAGAGCACAGGCTCGGCAGCAGTGGCATGTGGGTTTAGTCGCTCCATGGCGTGTGAAGTCTTCCTGGATCAGCAATCAAACCCGTGTCCCCTGCGTTGGCAGGCAGATTCTCATCCACTGTAACACCAGGAAAGTCCAAGTTTACACGTTTGTGTGTGTGAATTTGTCCCCAGAATCTGACCTCTTCTCACCGTATCCACTCCTACTGCCCTCATCTGGACCACCGTCATCTGTCCCCTGGGTTAGTTCGTCTAATCTTATCAGCTGATTTCCCTTCTTCCACTCATAGCCACTCAACAGTCCATTCTCAATACAGCAGCTAGAGACCCATCAGAACACAAACAGATCATATCAGCATCTCTGCTCAAAGCCCCACAGAGGTCCAGTTTTCACTCAGAGTAAAAACCAAAGAACTCATAAGGGCCTGTGTAGCCCTTTATAAACTGGCCACCCAGTCTTCCACCTCTTTGGCCCATTACCTCTCTGACCTCAGGCTTTATTTCCTATTTCTCAACCCATGCTCACTCTACTCTAGCCACTGTGGCCCCTTGCTGCACTTTGAACATGCCATGCATGTCCCTTCTGGGATATTCCTACTGACTGTTCTGCCTAGAATAGGTTTTACTCAAAATATAGATGGCAGATTCTCTTACCTCCTCCTAGTCTGCATAGATTTTATGTCCTCAGTAAAGCCTATTCTGACACCTGGGTTTAAAAGTTCACCCTATTCACGCACCTTACGTTAGAAGTTTTATTGTCCTTACTCTGCTCCTGTAGCACATACAACATTCTATTACACTATATCATTAAATACTACAACATCATTACACTATATTACAAAAATCATCAAATATTTAGAATAGTTCTTGGCATTTAACAGGCACCTAGTAAGTATTTGTTGGGGCTTCCCATGTGGCTCAGTGGTAAACAATCTATCTGCCAATGCCGAAGATACAGGAAATGTGGGTTCGATCCCTGGGTTGGGAAGATCCCCTGGAGGAGAAAGTGGCAACCGACACCAGTATTCTTACCTGGAAAATCCCATGGACAGAGGAACCTGTTGGGCTACAGTCCATGGGGCTGAAAATAGTCAAACATGACTGAGTGACTGAGGACACGAGCACAAGTATTTGTTGTGTGAATCAGTCGATTAATGGTAGACTCTTCTTCATGGCCCTTATTTTGTCCAAGGGAAAGAGTGATGCATTCTTGACCCTGGTGCTCCAGGTCATTCTCAGTACAGCCTCTTTCCTTGGTGCACCACACCCACTTAACTTCTGATTGCTGAGACTCCACCTCATATCAACCCACTGTGTTCAACAAACAGCTATGGAGGCCATCAACTTCCGAGTGGTCCCCGTGAAGTGCCTCTCACCTGACTTAAGATGAAGTGTGTGTACCTCACTCAAAATGATAGAGGCAGGGGAGACTCTCACTGGCACTTATTAGGAAGAAAACTTTTCTCTAATCTCCATTTTCTCTCTTGACATTTCCATCCTTTTTAAGGACTAGACTTGTGAGCAAGTAAGGAGCTCATATCTGGGCTTCGGATGGCTTCTTTGCACGTCCTGTGCCACTGGCATCAGTGCCTCTTTTTAAAATGTGAGAGCATGTCTGCCTTTTGCCTTTTCTAAACTGGGAAACAGAAGACTTTTATTTTAATATCTTGTTACATATGATTTTATAAAAATATAGAATATTGTTCTATGTGTTTTAAACTTACAGTGAATGGTTTCATAGTGTATATAACACTCTGAAGTTTGATTTCTCAATCAGAAGTATGCTTTGAAGAGCTATCCACATTGATACATAAAGACTTAGTCCATTCATTTTAATAGTTGTCTAGTATTCCACAGTTTACTTTTCTGTCCTTCTAGTCATAAACATTTGAGTTGTTTTCAACCTTTTATTATTACCAACTGCAATAACATCCTTCCACATGTTCCCTTGGGCATATGTAAAATAATATATCCAGGATATACACCTACAAGTGAATTTGTTGAGTATGCACACTTTCAATTTTAAGAACTATTGCAAAATTGCTCTCCAAATTACACTCCCACAAACAAAATACTAGAATTCCCTTTTCTCTAAATAATCACTTCCTTGCCAATGCTGGTTATGGTCACGATTCTTAATTTTTACCAATTTTCCTCTTTAGAGAAAATTGACTACTAATATTCTTTGATGATTTTCTTGTAATATTTTGTCTTTTTTACTTTTTATATGTAATATAGATTATTCTGGATGATACTCTTTTATCTGTCACATGTGTTAAAATACAGTACCTTTGTTCCTTCTACTTTCTCACGTATATTTTAATTTTACTGTGACTTTCTAAAACTTGAATAGTCAAACTTAATACTTTTTTTGTTTCAACTTAGGTCTTTGCTGTCTTGTTTGAGAAATTATTCCCTGTTCTGAGATCATAAAACATTCTCTGATATTTTCTAATTTTGTAATGTTTTTTCAGATTATAGTTATTAATTCATTGGGAGATTATGTTCACGTATAATGTGAGGTAGGGATCTAGTTTTACTTTTTTTTAACATGAAACGAGTTTTTCCAATGCAATGGTTATTTATTAATGTTATCCCATCTCTCTGATTTATCTGATTTTTTTCTCCTCCATTATATACCCAGGGCCCATACATGCTTGCTTCACTCCTCAGCTGTCAATTCTGTTCTGATGATCTATTTGTCATACCTTACCTTAGTAACTGTAGGTTTATAACTAATTTGGATGTTAGGTAGCTTAAGTGTGTACCCTTTGTTTTTATTTGAGAACAGTTTTAGCTATTGACTATTCTTGATTATTTTTTATCTCATGAAAAATAGAACTTTTAAAGTTTCATGAAAAATCCAATTCACATTTTGTTGACACAGAAATGAACTTACAGATGACAAGTTTTCTACAATGTCCTGCTTTTAGTCACATTTTGAAATGTAGCACTATTTTTTATTCAATGTTAACTTTTAGTTTTTATATTTGTCCTCCTTCACACTTAAGTTTTTCAGAAATATATTTCTCCTCTAAAAGTAGGACAGCTGTTGTTGCTTTCAACTGTCTTTTTATTGTTGTTTTCTAATTTAATTATTTATATGTGATAAGATAATATGGACCATATGAATAGATTCTCTGGAATTTGTTGAGACTCTTCTCATGACCTAGCATGTTATCAATTTTTATAAACATTCAATAGGATCTTTAAAAGAATGCATTCTTGGTCTGTTGGGAACAAGAGTCCATATTTACTATTAGATCGAGATTTTAAGTTATGCCTTGCAAATCTTCTACATTTTTACTAACTTTCTTTTGTTTTCTCGATCAATCAGTTTCTGAGAGAAATGTATTAGAATCTCCCAATATGATTTTGGATTAGTCTTTCTCTTTGTAATTCTCTTAAAGTTTGTTTTATGTATTTTGAGACTAGGTCATTAGGAATAGAAAGCTTATGATTTATATATCTTCTTGGTTGATTGTTAAATTTCCCCTTCACTTTCAAAGATCCACAGTTCCCAAAAAGTATTCGTTTGTTTTTGAGGTACATAAATCACAAAATACTCCAAACTGCACGTGTCAGTACCATTGATCTACTTCTCATTTGGGTCATTCTGTGTAGCATGCTCCAAGTGGAGTAGAAATAAAAATGTATTTATGTATCCCATAAAAAAGTATACTACAGAAAGAAGATCAATGATTCTCCTGAAAAAGTGCCAGGGAATATGGCTAACTTTAAATAAAATATTTTCTTCTATTATCCCCAGTCCGTGTTGGTCTCAGCAGCCTCCTCACTGTTTTCCAAATGGCTAATGCTGCTTGCAGTGTTTGCCCTCCTCCTGTACACCAAGGCAAATGGTCCCCATCTGTCAAGACCTCGTGCACGTCCCATTTAGTGTCTCTTTGGGCTTTCCCCATGGCTCAGTAGTAAAGAATCCACCTGCAATGCAGGAAATACGGGAGACACAGGCTCAATCCCTGGGTGAGGAAGATCCCCTGGAGTAGGGTGTGACAACTCACTCCAGTATTCTTGCCTGGAGAATCCCATGGGCAGAGGAGCCTGGTGGGCCAGAGTCCATCGGGTCACAAAGAGTCAGACACAACTAAAGCACGCACGCGTATTTTGTATGGGTGAAAGCTCTGAAACCACATTTCAGTACTCAGTTCCTATGTGATTACAGAGAGATTAAGAAATATGTCTACCTCTTCTCTGTGTCTTTGTTTTTACATAGATTAAATGAGGATAATGCCAGTCTCAGAGATTTGTTTCAATGATTGATTTTTTAAAAATGTGATATTCCTTGAACTTAGTTATTTCTTCCTTTTCATTTCTTCAGTGTTTTACCTGAAGAACCCAGTGCCCTGAGATTCTTTACTTACTTGTGTTTGAACATGGTTCATTAAACATTTGTCTTTAACTCTGGAAAAAAAAAAAAAAAGCCCTCTGATCTCAAATTAGTTAGAACCACAAAGTTTAGTACACTATCAGCCTCTATCTTTACATCCAAGTGAATTTTATTTCTCTCTGAGGAATTCATTCTAGACTGAGAAAAGTCTCACGAAGGCAGGGAATATTTCCTATGTCTCTTTCTATCCTCCATAGAGCTTGAAGAACATTGAGTCCATAGTTGGAGAGACTTAGAAAATAGTTGCTTGTTGACGGAAGGAATAAAAGGAAATTTACCTAATTCTTCTCTAGATCAACTTTTGGTGGAGATTATAGCTGGTGGAGGAAACCTTGAAACTAGGCCTGGACAATTAGACCTTTTTCCATAGTTGGGTTCCTGTACCCAAGTCTCACTAACAAGGAGAGAAATAAAAGAAGATCAAATACATGCCCATAGCTTCTAATACTAAATTTTCTAGGAAAGAGTCAAATTTTTTATTCACTAAGTTTGATTTTGAAGGTGAGAATTTGAATGATTTATTTCAAAAATCAAACCAATTGTGTACTAAACTTTGCTATTTTTGGAAAATATTGTAACAGGCACAGCTTTCCTGATTACAAAGAGAAGGCAGTGCAGACATGTGGAGCTGTGAGCCTCTCTGTATCACCTCTCTACCCATAGAGATTAGCAAAGAGCCTGAAATGAGGGAAGCTCCAAGGGGACGTTGCAGATGGATGACTGAATGAATGCATAAATTAATGATGCACAAGCAATAAAAGCCAGAGACAATGCTTACCCCATGAGGGTTCTGCTGTCTCCTCAGTGCTGCCGAAGGCAAGAATGCACAATTGTAGGCAGTGGTTTTGCCCCAGAAGAGTCCAGTAGAGAAAGCAGCTGCTCTGAACTATACTTAACCTCTGTCAACAGAGCAACCTGTTGCCTGCAACCTTCACAGCTGGAGTCCCTTGGGAGGCTGTGTTAGGCCATGATTTGCCCAGGGTAAAAATGTGAACGGTAATTACGTTCCCAGTATTCTGTCCCCTTCTCATTCTATGATTTTGTGCCCTTCCTCCACTTCCCACCTCTGACTTCTACAGAACTAAACCCTACACCCATGTGAAAATTAGAACTCTGTGCTTCCCCTTCTAAAAGAAGGGAGTGGATAAATGTTAGTGCCTTAAAAGCAGTGAAATAGCATGGGAGGTAGGGAAAAGGGTAGGAGAGAAAAGGGAAGAACAAAGGAGAGTAGCATCTACCTTCGACAATGTAGGAAACTTTGTGCTGGGCACTGTTTGTACAGTGCCTTCACCCCCACCCCAGTAACACTATGGGGTCAATATTATTATACCCAGAAAGGTTAAGTAACTTGAAGAAGCTTATATAACTAGGAATGTAAAACAGACTTCTAATTCAGGTGTGTCTCATTCTAAAGTCAGTGTCTCTCCATGGCATTGCTGCTGCTGAGTCACTTCAGTCGTGTCTGACTCTGTGCGACCCCATAGACGGCAGCCCACCAGGATGCCCCGTCCCTGGGATTCTCCAGGCAAGAACACTGGAGTGGGTTGCCATTTCCTTCTCCAATGCATGAAAGGGAAAAGTGAAAGTGAAGTCGCTCAGTCATGTCCGACCCTCAGCGACCCCATGGACTGCAGTATACCAGGCTCCTCCATCCATGGGATTTTCCAGGCAAGAGTACTGGAGTGGGGTGCCATTGCCTTCTCCGGTCCATGGCATTATGGCCACACAAATAATTTGATTAATTTTCCACACAGTGTTGAAGAGTTATATGTATTACTGGCTTAAAATACAGAGTGACCATAAAATCTAGTGATACAGATAAATTACTTTTTTTTACAAATTGAACCCACTTGGCTACTTCTTCCAGGGCACAATAGAGAAACAGGTTTATTCAGTGCAAATTAGAGACACAAATAAGGCAGTGTATCATGTATATGAATGCACAGAAATGGACATGCTGCATTAATAAATCGTTTCTTGCAGTTTTGCACTATGCGTTGAGATCTGGCTCTTTAACAAGGGACAACAGTGAGCACATCGTGTAATGTCATTGAACATATTCTGTCTTTTTGTAATAATTACCCATTTATCTTGTGTGATTACCTATGTTTCCAGTTTTTTGGCCATCCCCTATAATCCAGGATTCAAAGAGTAATACTACTTTGAACCCAAAGGAATAACTACATACTGATTTTCAGTGTGAGGGAGAAGTAGGATAGATTTTTCCTTTTTTATAGTAATGATGACTAGAATCACAGTATGTAAGTGATCCTCTCTTCTTTCCCTGACTAACATAGGATTGATTCTGGGCTCATTTTTCATCTTATGCTACTCCAGTGGTCTGACTATATTGCCAATCATGCTGATGAGTCCCCAAACTTATCTTCAAGAAAAGGACCTTAGAAATCAATGATTCTGTTACCCAAAGTCCTAAAATTCAACCCCATTGGAAAACAGTCATCCCTATATTCTTGTTGGCCTTCCCAGGTGGCTCTAGTGGAAAAGAACCTACTTGCCAATGCAGGAGACATATGAGATGTGGATTCGATCCCTGGGTGGGGAAGATTCCCTCAAGTAGGGCATGGCAACCCAGTCCAGTATTCTTGCCTGGAGAATTCCATGGACAGAGGAGCCTGGAGGGCTACAGTCCATAGGGTCACAAAGAGTCAGACACAACTGAAGTGACTTCACATGCACATACACATATTCTTGTTATTGACGACTCCGGGATTACCTAAGGTGCAGTACTTGGGTCACCTCCCTCCCTTCACCACCACTCCTCCAGTTCAGCACCCTGTAAAATGAAAGATGGCAGGGACTGAGGAAAATAGGAATGAAGGAGTTAATTAAGCTGTGGTCCTTAGCACAAGGCTGTAACATCGATCTTATTGAATCTCGATAAATGCTTACAACTCATCACTACTACAAGTCTAATTAGACATTTATTGCTTATGTAATTCTGAGTTAATGGCATAGCAACAAGATTTATATCTCACATATTTGTTACACCTCAGCACTCTTCACTTTAATAATCAATTGATATTTAGTTAACATACATTAACTATCCTATTAAAACTAAATTAAATGCTATTCTGATTTGATTTTATTAAATAAATGCTGGCAACACTAATGAGGTGCAGCCCATTTAAATCATAACAGAACAGCCAAATTCAGCCCCTCTGTTAAGTGAAGTAATTTCAGAGTGGAAAAAAAATGAGCAATTGTGATCCTTGAGCTGACAATTTTATAAATACTGCACAACTCAGTCATGATGGATTCCTGACTAACATCTCAGAAGACTGAAAGAAAATTCCATAATACACTTCATTTCCAATAAGGCTGTGCTAAATATGTCATAGAGAAAACACTTTCCCCTTGGCCTCTGTTATAAGGTTACTGATTTTGAGAAGAGCAAGATAATGTTGCTCCATGAGAGGAATTCAATTTAGCCCCCAACTTTTCTGATAAAAATACTTCTGAAACAAACTAAGCTGGACTTCTTTAGCATTTGAGTATTTCTCTTTGGTTGGGGAACTGGATGTTGTTTTACCAAGAAAACTGAACTGAAGAAATAAATTACACAATAAATATCCACTAATTTAACAAAAATCAAGTACCTGCAATGTGCCAAATGAAATATTAATAGAATATGATCCTATCTCATAGGAACAAATATGCTGAAGTTTTTTCCACTGTAACAGATTCTGTGAGAAATACAATACAAACCATGAGGGATGGGCTATGCCCTTAAGTTTATAGTGTCATCAGGGGGAAAAGACACTGACCTGTAAATATTACCTGGAGCTTATGCATCCAGAGTCTGAACACACTCTGAATGAGTAAGGACCCCATCATAGCCCAAGTGTTATGTAAAACATGCTTAAAAAATACTGTCGAGCAAATGAAAGCATCTCTAACACAATAGACATGGATTCTCTTTATCCAAGTCCTCATACAAATGCACACCATGTGAAGTTTATTCTTCCTCAATTGCTAATTCCTCGTCATGAAAACCAAACGAAAGGTAGAATTGTTGACAATGGTATCTAGGTGCCAACAACAATAGTCAAAAAGCAGATTCAACCCCATATCTTGGCAAACCATTGTACTGGCAACTCCTCACTTACGTGCTGCCAACCTATAACTGACACGTAGAGCTTGTTTTTCTCCAGCTGAGAATTCATACTGTTCCAGCAAAGTCTGCAACTGGGACCTTGAGCTGAGCAGGTAGCTCAGGTAGGGAAAACATCTTGGTTTCTTGATGTAATTATTAACAGCACCAACTTTCACTCTCAAGGATGTGCCAGTTCACGTGATAAATTATATAATCACCTTGAGTACAGGATAAAGTCTGCTGAACCAGAAATCTGAGGCAGGACTTCTGGTTAAGAAGTGGATTACATACAATTAATGGACACTAGGTCCTGTTGTAACAACAACTGCAGCAAAAGTAAGTTTTGCTGACGCCAGAGCTCATTAGTGGAAATCAAGGATATTGTTGTTGGAGGTGGAAGAATAATGATCCATCTCCTTAATAAACTTGTACAAGTTTTAGGAGAAGATGTGGGCAAACAGTATGTTAGCAGCTTCAGGTGGCTATTGTTGTATGCATCCAATAGGAAAGAGATGAGCTCAAAAAGAACTGGTCAGTGTAGATGCAAGGAAAAAAGATAGCATCAGAAACTTGGGGAATTTTCATGGTTTGGAAGATACAACCAATTCTCATTTATATTTCAGTAAAACACAGAAAAGAATATCTTTGAACCACAAAATGACTAAAACTTAGTTTCATGTCAAGGACCAAATCAAAGGGTTGGTGCATGTCATTTGTTGAAATGTTTTATGAACAATGTTAAATGAAAAATGTTAAATGAAACAAACATTTGTTTGTTTTTAATCTATTGAGATGGCATCCAGCAAATCCTTTGAATCAGACAAAAAGATTCAGAGGGAGAGATTAAGTGCCTGGGGCTCCTAGGGAAATATGGTAGATACAAGATCTATAGCAGCCTGTTTCAACACAGGATAGGAATTCTTTGACAGGAATTAAATAGATAAGAAGTGAAAAGTTAAAAGTGTTGTACCACCAAGAGAAGGACTAATCTAGATTGAAAGATACTGTTCAAGACTTTCAACAACACTTGCTGTTCCCTCATCCTTCCTGCTTGAGCTGAAAGAAGGGGGAGAAAGTTTTCAGCTTCCAGGATATCATGTTCTACAATTATTTCTTTAGATGTAGCTGAAGAGAATAGTGGAAATGACAGTCTGCCCCCAAAATGAAGTCCAGGGGCTAAGGAAGAAAATGTCTAGGAACTATTCCTAGGGAGTGGATTCAAGGCCTAATCAAGAAATACATCTTTCTCCCAGATAACACCTGCCCAAGGGAACTGTAGAATATGTAGAAACTGGTGACATCTGTGTCTCCCATTCTTCACCTTTCCAAATAGGAGTGTTTATTATGGATTCCCTGTCCTTGCTCCACCATTGCATACTGGGTATGTGAGGGGCAGATAGGTTCCCCCTTTATTCCTGCAGCTTTGGGTCAAAAGGAGATATATCCAGACCCGAGGCAAATTATCTCATATCATCTGCAGATACCAGCCTTTGCCTTGGAAGTAAAGGTGAAGACCAAGTTACTGTTTGGGACTTCTAGTTGCCTCTTTGAGAGAAGGGGTGAGTGTGTTCAACATATGGGAAAAGGAGAATTCTGTTCTGTATAGTGGAATACCAGAAAGGTGGCCTGTGAGAGTTTGGATTCTCCAAATATTTTTGTTTCCATTCCTGTGGTGCTTTTCCATGTGGGAAGATGATACAGACCCCTTATATTGAACTCAAGAGTGGCTTTGGGCAAGTAAATGTGGGTGAAAGTGATGAATGTCATTCTTAAGCATAGTGTCATGAGATGTGGATCACATGTCTCTTTTCTCTCTGCTATGATATTGATAATGTTCGACATACATCTGAACCTCACCTGAACTATTATGAACATTTAATGTAAGCAAGAAATAATTTTATTTCTGTATTGTTGGAAGCATCTGCAACTTGAGGCCACTTGCAGTATAACCTCGCTCATTCTGACTGCCACAGCAATAAAATATCCTAACAATAGTATGATTATATAAAAATCATTTACCATGGTTCCAAGCTTGTGACTGGACTTATAAAGAAAAAGATAAAATTTCACCTACCTGAAGGAGAAAACTTTCATCATTCAGTGACACAAGATTTTGCTACTCTTACTTTTTTATATATTAGTAGCATTTAGTTTTTCCTGGACTTTCTAGTTGCTTTTATATTTTTGCTCCGAAAAATTTGGAGATCTTTGTTTTATCCTTGTATTCTGAAATTTCACCAGAATATTTATAAGCTGTGAGTCTCTTTTCATTTGTTTTGCTTAATGTTCTTTTTCTGAATATGGTCCCTTTTTCTCGGCTGCTTCATCTTAAAAAAACTATGCCAGGCTTTCGATCATTAATTAGCTCGTACCACCTTATGTACCCCCTTGCAGTTTTTTTAGAATGACATTAGGTTCTTTCTCTTCTGTTAGACTGTAAGCTGCTTGGGTACAAGGACTGAGTCTTGCTCCACTCTCAGTCTCTCACCTAGCATGATAAGTGAGCAGAGAATAAACTTAATAACAAGATGGTGGGGTTTTCACTTCCCATATTCTTCCTGGTGACAAAAGTAATTACAAATGGAAAATTGGATTTTAATAGACAACTATCTTCCCTTTTCAATAATGAATGATGGACATTGTCAACTAATATCTTAAAGATAGAACAAGAAAGATGAATGGGTTCCAGTCAACAAATGCCCTAACAGCAGAAATCAGTGTATGGTATTTCTCTGCTTCCTGAAATCCAGATCAGGCTAAGAGACAGCATTCATAACCTAGAACAATGAGGATTCAATTATAGAAATTATTCAGATCCAGCTCTTATCATAGTTTGACATCTGATTTTATGTCCTTAACTATTAGACTTCTGCATCCTGGCTTTTCTCCAGAGCTTTGGTAGAGGACGAACTAGAAAAAACTGTATTCAGACTTCCTAGCACAAGATCTTAGTTGATTTTAATGGCTTCTTTGACATTAGGTGTCAGAACAATGTCTTTTTCTTGATCTAACCTGAACTGTAATCTTAGCTGGGGCCTTACTGAGTGAGTAACAGAAGAATGAATTTCAGGTCTTTGAGAATGTTTCTCATCACTCCAAAATATCTATCCAATTTTGGCTGATATCCCAAATTAAGCCTTCAATTCTTTAGCTTAGAATTTTAAAAAGCAAGCATTTTTGTAATACATGGAAGATAATACTATATAGAAGCCAATTTGTGGCATACTTTTCCTCTTAAGTCAGGCTTTGTGGAAACTCTGTGGAACATAAATGGTTCTGAGGAACATAGTTTGAAAACTACTGAAAAAATCAAGGCTATATCTCCCTAGAGATATCTGCATTAAAATAATTAAAGTATGTCACCAGTCAGTGACTCATCAAGGCAAAGGAATTTGAAGTCCTTTCCTAAGAAAAAAATTTTCTCCTGAGTGCAGAGAAAACACAATAGACAACTGGTCTGTAGGACATAGAGTCTCTCTGACTCTTTCCACCCACTACCTACAAAAAATAGGTGTGAGACAGGTAGACTGAAGGTTCTTCAATGTGCCTCTGCACAGCTTCTCAGAGGACCATCCCTGATCTTGGCCACTTCCATATATTATCCTAACATCTCTCAGATGCAGGAGCTTCAATAAGATCCATCTGAGTTTTAAGAGGGGCTCCATAAATACAAATTGAATTGAAGTTTTAGGCAGCCAAGAGTCTCTAGCTTTCTGGAAGATTCCAGTCCAGCTCCCACACTACCCAGCTGCCTGCACCTGATTGGCCTTCTGGATAATTGTTCACAGCTGGTGGCTTAACTGGGCGTGTCACAGGAAGGCCAGCTCCTTCTAGATGCAAGATTCCATCCTGCCATGGTGCCCTCAGGGCCAGTGAACTCACTGGGAGGAAATGTGACTCCCACTTGTGCAATTGAAGAACTTGGGGCATTTCCTAGATGGCTCCATGCCAGGGATCTGGCCTAAGCTTGGTGGGCTTGCGAGGAGAGTGCAACATTCCCTCCTTTCTACTCTGAGTCTTCTCATCTCTCTCTTTTATATAATTAGTTTTATACAATTAGCTTTTTAAGGTTGCATGAGGTAAGGATGTCTTTCTTTAATATCAGTTCATAGTAGGGCAAACTGAATTAGTGAAAAATGACAATTACAGACATTTTAAAATGTCTTTTTATTGGATTTGAGTCATCCCAATAGCAAAGCCTGTAGCCCCCTATCCCATTTGATTGACCATTTGTCCATTTCGAAGAGTTAAGAGTTGACAAACTTTTTGCCTTTCATGACTGAAATAGAGAAAGGAGCTGGCCATGGTCCAGAGCATAGCCACATCTTGCCAGAGAGGCCATAAGGGCTCCATGATGGGCAGAGAGCCAGCTGTAGAGCTCTGACTGTGCTGAAGTGTGTTTTCATCAGGGTGTAGACTGACAGGCATTGTCCAAAGTGACACTGATTACTTGAGGTTGAGAAAGCGGACAAAGGAGGGTTGGAATAGAAAAGTCGATGGGTAAACTGGAACTATTGCACTGTAATCTCCATGGGGCAGGGCTGATTCCTCTTATTCCTTGATGGTTATGTCAGTTTAGGGGAAATACGTTCACTTTTTGAAATTGTCTAAGATTAAGATAGCCAAATAAAGACTGCCATCAAGAAGATGAATTCCATGGGAGGTGGGAGGGAGACTCAAGAGGGAGGAGCCATACATATAGCTATGGCTGATTCATGTTGATGTATGGCAGAAAGCAACACAGTATTGTAAAGCAATTATCCTCCAATCAAAAATAAACTTAAAAAAAATGAAAAAAGAAGTTGAATTCCCTCTCTCTCCCTCTTTCTCCCTCCCTCTCAAAAATCCTCTTTTACACCACACAAACACACATACACACAGAGAAAATGGCAAATATTATGACTTTTCATGACAAATTAACTAAGGTAGTAGAAAAAAGTAGTTTAGGGGAATAAATAAATGAACAAATTGAAATTTCAGCAATTCCATCCAGAAATTGAGGCAAACTAACTGCAATGAAGACATTTATTATCAATTGACTACCTTTTTTCCAGGCAGTACTTGGACTTGTGTATCTGAGTAGTCATATCCTTCACCCTAATGATTGATTGAGCATGGACATGTGACATAATTCTGGCCAATGATACATGAGAAGGCTTCTGGGAACTTCTGGGAAAGCTTTTTGCTTATTCTTTACAAGAGACATGTTGCGGGGGGTGGGGGGAGGCTCCCTTTTCTGACTGTCTCTCAATATTGTCATGTCTGTGTGTGACTCTTGGGATAGTGATAGACACTTTGTGAGCCTGAGAATACAGGGCTGAGGACAAAAGCTAATGTGCTGAGGATGCCTATCCATCAAAAATGGGAATTCCAAAGATATGAAGAAACTTGACTCTTGGCGCCATCTACAAGCCACTGAATTACCAACCTTAAAAACCTCCTTCAAAACTTGCTGTTACAGGAGTTGATAAATGTCTTTATTGTTTAAGCTCCTTTTCGTTTGGTATTCTGCTACTTGAATTTTGAAAGCATCCTAGCTGATACATTAACAAAGCCACTTACGGGTGGCTTTGTAAACAATAAACAATACAGCTCTTACTATTTGCCTGGCATGGTTCTAAGAGCTTTAGCTCATTTAATGCTTAACAGCAACTGTAAAAAGGAGATACTATTGTTTTCTTCATTTTCTGGATGAGGAACTTGGTTACAGAGAAATTAAATTATTTATTCAGTGTCACACAATTAATGAGTGGTAGAACTAGTACTTAGGCAGTTTGGCCCCCAAGCTCTTAACCAGAATGTAAGACTGCCTGTCAGATTAACAAATAGGAGCTGGGTTACTCCTATTCAAAATCAATTACTGGGAACCATTAAGAAGAGCAAAAAAAGTCACACCCAACAATCACTTTCTCTTTAGAGAGATTTTTTTCTACTAACTCTCTCCAACATCACCAAGGTTCCTCACTATCTCCCAACTCCACCTCCCAAGCAAAATCTTCACTGAGATCCTGTTTCACCCTAGAAGTGTAAATGGCTAAATAACAGGACTGTTTGGATATTAACAGAAATCAGAGCCTTAAACCAACTTGAATTTAGTCTGCCTGAACTTAGCCAGTGAACAATTCATTAAAATCAGATTTATTTAGAGCTGAGATTATGTAGAAGGAAGCAATATTTCTTCCCCCAAGGGCCTATGGTCAATGAGAGGAAACAGGGAACTGAAGTAGAGCTGATCATGAAAATTAGAATTTAAGCTACAGATAATGGTAGTTGTAACTTGGAGGGAATGAGAGGTAGGGTACTGTAGGGAGCCTGCTGAGGAGGACTTGGCATCCACTCGAAGGTCTGCTTTATGCAGTTCATAAGAAAGGCTTCTTAAGTAAGTAATGCAAATAAATAGAGGAAAACAATAGAATGGGAAAGACTAGAGATCTCTTCAAGAAAAATTGGAGATACCAAGAGAACATTTCATGAAAAGATGGGCACAATAAAAGACAGAAACAGCAAGGACCTAACAGAGGCAGAAAAGATTAAGAAGAGGTGGCAAGAATATACAGAAAAACTACACAAAAATGGTTAAAATGACCCGGATAACCATGAAAGTGTGGTCGCTCACCTAGAGCCAGACATCCTGGAGTGTGAAGTCAAGTGGGCCTTAGGAAGCATTAATACTAACAAAGCTATTAGGGGTGATGGAATTCCAGCTGATTTACTTAAAATCCTAGAAGATTACACTGTTAAAGTGCTACACTCAATATGGCAACAAATTTGGAAAACTCAGCAGTGGCCATGGGACTGGAAAAGGTCAGTTACCATTCCAATCCCAAAGAAAGGCAATGCCAAAGAATGTTCAAACTACCATAAACTTGCACTCATTTCACAGGTTACCAAGATAATGCTCAAAATCCTTCAAGTTAGACTTCAACAGTATGTGAACGGAGAACTTCCAGATGTACAAACTGGATTTAGAAAAGGCAGAGGAACCAGAGATCAAATTGCCAACATCCATTGGATCTTAGGGAAAAAAGGGGAATTCCAGGAAAACATCTACTTCTGCTTCATTGACTATGGGAAAGCCTTTGACTGTATCATCACAACAAACTGGAAAATTCTTAAAAAGATGGGAATACCAAATTACTTTAACAGCGTCCTGAAAAACCTGTATGCAGGTCAAGAAGAAACAGTCAGAACCAGATGTGGAACAACAGATTGGATCAAAATTGGGAAAGGAGTACATCTAGGCTGTACATTATCACCCTGCTTATTTAACTTCTTTGCAGAGTACATCTTGTGAAATACCTGGCTGGATGAATCACAAGCTGGAATCAAGATTGCCAGGAGAAATATCAACAACCTCAGATATGGAGATGATACCACTATAATGGCAGAAAGTGAAGAGGAACTAAACAGCCTCGTGATGAAGGTGAAAGAGGAGAGTGAAAAGCTAGCTTGAAGCTCAACATTCAGAAAATGAAAATCATGGCACCTACCCATCACTTCATGGCAAATAGATGGGGGGAAAGTGGAAACAGTGGCAGATTTACTTTATTGGGCTCCAAAATCACTGCGGATGGTTACAGCAGCCATGAAATTAAAAGAGGCTTGCTCCTTGGATCTTTTTTTTTTGGGGGGGGGGTACAGTTTTTATGTGTATTCTTGCCACCTCTTCTTAATATCTTCTGCTTCTGTTAGGTCCATACCATTTCTGTCCTTTATTGTGCTCATCTTTGCATGAAATGTTCCCTTGGTGTCTCTAATTTTCTTGAAGAGATCTCTAGTCTTTCCCATTCTATTATTTCCCTCTATTTCTTTGCATTGATCACTGAGGAAGGCTTTCTTATCTCTCCTTGCTAATCTTTGGAACTCTGCATTCAAATGGGTATATCTTTCCTTTTCTCCTTTGCCTTTCGCTTCTCTTCTTTTCTCAGCTATTTGTAAGGCCTCCTCAGACAGCCATTTTGCCCTTTTGCATTTCTTTTTCTTGGGGATGGTCTTGATTGCTGCCTCCTGTACAATGTCATGAACCTCCGACCATAG
This sequence comes from Bos indicus x Bos taurus, assembly GCF_003369695.1. Classification (NCBI taxonomy): domain Eukaryota; kingdom Metazoa; phylum Chordata; class Mammalia; order Artiodactyla; family Bovidae; genus Bos; species Bos indicus x Bos taurus. The sequence goes on along the minus strand of NC_040103.1, from coordinate 18,518,046 downwards.
TTCTTCAAGCACTCTGTCTATCAGATCTAATCCTTTGATCTACTTCTCACTGCCATTGTATAATCGTAAGGGATTTGATTTAGAACCTGCCTGAATGGTCTAGTGGTTTTCCCTACTTTCTTCAATTTTAAGTCTGAATTTGGCAATAAGGAGTTCATGATCTGAGCCACAGTTAACCCCAAGTCTTGTTTTTGCTGACTGTATAGAGCTTCTCCATCTTTGGCTGCAAAGAATATAATCAATCTGATTTTGGCATTGACCATCTGGTGATGTCCATGTGTAGAGTCTTCTCTTGTGCTGTTGGAAGAGGGTGTTTGCTATGACACTGCGTTCTCTTGGCAAAACTCTGTTAGCCTTTGCCCTGCTTCATTTTGTACTCCAAGGCCAAATTGACATCCAGGATGTCACCTGGAGCCAGACATCCTGGAATGTGAAATCAAGTGGACCTTAGGAAGCATCACTTCGAACAAAACTAGTGGAGGTGATGGAATTCCAATGAACTATTTCAAATCCTAAAAGATGATACTGTGAAAGTGCTGCACTCAATATGCCAGCAAATTTGGGAAACTCAGCAGTGGCCACGGGACTGGAAAAGGTCAGCTTTCTTTCCAATCCCAAAGAAAGGCAATGCCAAAGAATGTTCAAACTACTTCACAATTGCACTCATCTCACACAGAGAAGGCAATGGCACCCCACTCCAGTACTCTTGCCTGGAAAATCCCATGGATGGAGGAGCCTGGTAGGCTGCAGTCCATGGGGTCACTAAGAGTTGGACATGACTGAGTGACTTCACTTTCACTTTTCACTTTCATGCATTGGAGAAATGGCACCCCACTCCAGTGTTCTTGCCTGGAGAATCCCAGGGACGGGGGAGCCTGGTGGGCTGACGTCTATGGGGTTGCACAGAGTCGGACACAACTGAAGCGACTTAGCAATAGCAGCAGCACACGCTAGCAAAGCAATGCTCAAAATTATCCAAGCCAGGCTTCAACTGTATGTGAACTGTGAACTTCCAGATGTTCAAGCTGAATTTAGAAATGGCAGAGGAACCAGAAATCAAAGTGCCAACATCCATTGGATCATCAAAAAAGCAAGAGAGTTCCAGAAGAACATCTACTTCCGCTTCATTGACTATGCCAAAGACTTTGACTGTGTGTATCACAATAAACTGTGGAAAATTCTTAAAGTGATGGAGTGCCAGACCACCTGACCTGCCTCCTGAGAAATCTGTATGCACGTCAAGAAGCAACAGTTAGAACTGGACATGAAACAACAGACTGGTTCCAAATTGGGAAAGAAGTACGTCAAGGCTGTGTATTGTCACCCTGTTTATTTAACTTACATGCAGAATACATCATGAGAAATGCTGGGCTGGATGAAGCACAAGCTGGAATCAAGTTTGCTGGGAGAAATATCAGTAATCTCAGATACGCAGATGATACCACCCTCATGGCAGAAATCAAAGAAGAACTAAAGAGCCTCTTGATGAAAGTGAAAGAAGATAGTGAAAAAGTTGGCTTAAAACTCAACATTCAAAAAACTAAAATTATGGCATCTGGCCCCATTACTTCATGGTAAATAAATGGGGAAACAATCGAAACAGTGAGAGACATTATTTATTTGGGCTCCAAAATCACTGCTGATAGTGACTGCAGCCATGAATTTAAAAGACGCTTGCTCCTTGGAAGAAAATCTATGGCCAACCTAGATAGCATATAAAAAGCAGAGGCATTACCTTGCCAACAAGGGTCCATCTAGTCAAAGCTATGGTTTCTCCAGTGGTCATGTATGGATGTGACAGTTGGACTATCAAGAAAGCTGGGCACCGAAGAATTGATGCTTTTGAACTGTGGTGTTGGAGAAGACTCTTGAGAGTCCCTTGGACTGCAAGGAGATCCAACCAGTCCATCCTAAAGGAAATCCGTCTTGAATATTCATTGGAAAGACTGATACTGAAGCCAGAACGCCACTACTTTGGCCACTTGATGCAGAGAGCTGACTCATTGGAAAAGACCCTGATGCTAGGGTCTTTGGAAGACGATTGAAGATGGGAGGAGAAGGGAACGACAGAGGATGAGATGGTTGGATGGCATCACTGAATCAATGGACATGAGTTTGAGTAAACTCCGAGAGCTGGTGATAGACAGGGAAGCCTGGCATGCTGTAATCCATGTGGTCACAAAGAATCAGACACGACTGAGTTACTGAACTGAACTGCTCCTTGGAAGCAAAACTATTACAAACCTAGATCACATGTTAAAAAGTGGAGTTATAATTGTACTGACAAAGGAGTATATAGTCAAAGCTATGGTTTTCCCAATAGTCATGTATGGATGTGAGACCATACAAAGGCTGAGCACCAAAGAATTGATGCTTTCAAATTGTGGTGCTGGAGAAGACTCTTGAGACTCCCTTGGACTGCAAGGAGATCAAACAAGTCAATCCTAAAGGAAATCAACCCTGAATATTCATTGGAAGGACTGATGCTGAAGCTGCAGCTCCATTTCTTTGGCCACCTGAGGCGAAGAGCTGATTCATTGGAAAAGACCATGATGCTGGGAAATATTAAGGGTAGGAAAAGGGGATGACAGAGGATGAGATGGTTAGATGGTAGCATCGACACAATGGACATGAGTTTGAGCAAACTCTGAGAGATAGTGAAGCACAGGGAAGCCTGACATGCTGTGGTCCATGGGATTGTAGAGTCAAACACAACTTATCAACTGAACGACAACAAAAATACACTAAGAATTCTTTTCCCATATGCATGTACTACCTCTTCAAAACCAATTAGAAAATTTTAAAATTCCATAAAATGTGATATATCTCTTCTATAGGTATAGGAAGTCTACTTGGGGAGAGAGCAAAGAAGCAGAAAGGGAGGGGAAATGTATTCATTTTCTAGGGCTGCTGTAACAAAGTACCACAGAACTGGTGGCAGAAATTTATCGTCTCACAGTTCTAGAGGTCAAAGTCTAAGATCAAGAAGTCAGCAGGGGCATGTTCCCTCTGAAAACTAGGCAAGGATCCATTCCAGACATCTCTCCTAGATTGTGGTGTCCTTGGCATTCTTTGTCTTATAGATAGCCATCGTCTCTGTGTGTCTCTTCATATCATCTTCCTAGTCTATGTGTGTTTGTCTCTGTGTCTGAATTTCCCCTTCTTACAAGGACACCCATCATATTCGATTAGGACCCATTCTTATGACCTCATTTTAACTTGATTACCTCTGTAAAGTCCCTATCTCCCCATAATGCAGGAGACCGGGGTTCAATCCCTGGGTTGGGAATATCCCCTAGAGAAGGGAATGGCTACCCACTCCAGTATTCTTGCCTGGAAAATTCCATGGACAGAAGAGCCTGGCAGGCTACAGTCCATGGGGTCGCAAAAAGTCAGACATGAGTGAGCAACTTCCACTTCACTTTTGTGATACTGAGTGTAACAATTTCAGCATATAAATTTGGGGGTTAGGGGGCACAATTCAACCCATAACAGAAAGGTACAGGAATGCTTTCTGGAGTAGGTCCTTTCTTTTCATGTAGAACTGACTGGAGACATTTTGAAGTTTCTTGTCTTAGCATAATAAATTTTTTCATGTTATTGTAATAAAACAATCTCTTGACATTTTATTTTTTTTTAAATTTTATTTTATTTTTAAACTTTACAATATTGTATTAGTATTGCCAAATATCGAAATGAATCCGCCACAGGTATACCTGTGTTCCCCATCCTGAACCCTCCTCCCTCCTCCCTCCCCATACCCTCCCTCTGGGTCGTCCCAGTGCACCAGCCCCAAGCATCCAGTATCATGCATCAAACCTGGACTGGCGACTTGTTTCATACATGATATTATACATGTTTCAATGCCATTCTCCCAAATCTCCCCACCCTCTCCCTCTCCCACAGAGTCCATAAGACTGATCTATACATCAGTGTCTCTTTTGCTGTCTCATACACAGGGTTATTGTTACCATCTTTCTAAATTCCATATATATGCATTAGTATACTGTATTGGTGTTTTTCTTTCTGGCTTATCCCTTGACATTTTAATACAGTGGGATGAGGCCACATGGACTCAGTTTGGAAGGGCACAACCTGAAAATGGTAAATGTAATGCACAACAGGCACAAGTTGAATCAGGAAGCGTAGTAACTAAGTAACTGCCTGCTTGCAATGTTGTGTACCCAAGCTCTGGCTCACTTCCCCAATGTTAACTGTGAAATCAGAAAAGACATATTGTTGAAGCTTGAACACTTAGAGGCAATTTCCATTCTTATGCTACTGATATTGCATTTGTGGAAACATAAGGAGTCCCTGGAGGCTGATTCAACATGTACCAATTTCTAGAATTTTACTTCATAACCAAATAATGTATCCCGCCGAAGAGAGTGTTGCCTCGTGCAGAGACAAGGTAATTTAAAAATCATGTTCAAGTTATGTTTACAATAAAAATTCAAGATAAAATAATGTTTTCTTTCTGGTTGACACTAAGAGTTCAACTTGTAGGTTGGAATGCCAAAGACTGCAAGAAGCTAGAGAAGAGGCAGGAGGATTACTGTATGTCCACAGGCAAGGGGCACATAAAATGGGTAGGTAAGATATTGCAGTAGTAAGCCTATGATCAGAAATTAATATGAACACAGGCAATCTGAATTTTTTAAATTAGTATTGTGAATTATCATTAAAATTAATAAGTAAAATTAAGTATATAAATGTAAATTAATATATTATGTTAATTTAAAAACATGGATACTAGTTGAAATTAGAAAATACAAATCAATCAATCTAGAAATCCATTAGTCTTTGTTTTTAATAAATTGATGTTACATGAAAGTGAAAGTGTTAGTAGCTCAGCTGTGTACGACTCTTTGAGACCCCATGGACTGTAGCCTGCCAGGTTCCTCTGTCCATGGGATTCTGAAGTGGGCTGCCCTTCCCTTCTTCGGGGGATCTTCCCAACCCAGGGATCGAACCCAGGTCTCCCACACTGCAAGTGGATTCTTTACCATCTGAGCCACCAAGGACGAATTTACTAAATTTAGCATATCAAATCATCATGGGAAAAATACATTATCTTCCTTGGTGGCTCAGATGGTAAAGCATCTGCCTGCAATGTGGGAGACCTGAATTCAATCCCTTGGGAAGATCCCCTGGAAGAGGTCATGGCAACCCACTCCTGTATCCTTGTCTGGAGAATCCCCATGGACAGAGGAGCCCAGCAGGCTACATACAGTCCATGGGGTTACAAAGAGTCAGACATGACTGAGTGACTAAGCACAAGCACATTTGATCCCTACCTCAAACCATAAATCAAAATCAATAACAGATATATTAATGGACATGTTTAAGTAAAATATAGATGCATATATATATATGCATGAAAAATCTGAGTCCTTTAAGGAAACTAATCTACAGACAAAAGTATATAAAAATTTAAAATGTTTCCATGTTAATGAATTATAAAACTTAAAAGACAAAGAACAAACCAGATAAAATTTCAGTAACACACAAGAAAATAGTGAATTTTAAAATCTGAACACTGCAATAAAAAGATGGTCAAAGTAAGTAAAGAGCAATGCACAGACAAAAAAGGTAATACTAGTTATAACAAAAAATAAATTTAAAAAACTAACTGCAACAGTAATCAAGAAAATGCAAATAAGGTATCTTTTATACGTAATGACTTACTAAGAGTGGTAAACTTAATGTTGGTTACAGCATGGAAGGTGTGCATAAATTGACACAACGTTTCTGTGGGCAAATCTGGCAATCAAAATTTATTATATCATAGAATTTTATTTATCCTACATTTATCCAGAAGGAAATCATCATGGATATGTGCTGTAGAAAATGTTACCAGTGCCCATCCATATCCCTCTGTGCATACAACCTGGTTTCCCACTGCCAGCACTGGCAACTCTCTGCCTGGGATCTGTTCTGGGCAAGGAAGCATGCCATGAGGCTGGCTGGAAGTTCCAAGCAGTTAACACCTCTGGGAGTAGTCCTCAACCAATGATGGGGGACAACTATTGTTGAGTTCAATACAGACTCCCAAAAGTCACAATGGAATTGAGCCCACAGTTGCCCATGAATAGTTGCTCATTGCCACACCCTGTGTCGACTGTCTTCCTTTCCCTTTCTCACTTCCCTTTCTGATGTTTCGTGGATCACGCCCAAATAAGCCAGTGATGCTCAATTCCTTATTTCCAGATCAGCATCTGGAGGTACCTAACCAAAGATTTATCAAACATTTCTCAATGCTTATCACAGTGTCATTTATACCACTGGAAAACTGGAAATACCATAAGTTAAAGATAATAACAGAATCATCAGCAATATGATACAGTATTTGCCATTAAAATATAATAGGAAGGAGACTGGATGGGATAAATAGACCACAGAGGATTTTTAGGGCCATGAAAATTCTCTGCATGATACCATAATGATGGTATGTCATTAAACTCTTGTCCAAACCTATAGGATGTACAAGAGTGAACTCTAAGGTAAACTATGGGCTTTGGGTGATTGTGAGGTATCAGTGTAGGTTCATCAAGTGTAACAAGCTTGGTGGCGGATGATGATAACTGGGGAGGCTATGCATGTATGGCCACAGGAGGTATATGGGAAATCTCTGTACCTTTTCCTGAATTTTTCTCTGAACCTTTAAACTGCTTTAAAAAGTAGTCCTAATAAAAATATGATAGAAGAATATTTAATGTCTTGAGAAGGAAAGCAGTATACTATAATGTAAGATAACAGATTCTGGAAGGAAATGTAATTTCAACTTCCAACTCCACCAATTCCTAGGTCTGAGGCTTTCAGCAGTTACTAAACCTCCTCAAGTGTCTGTTTCCTCACATGTAAATGAGAAGGTTACTGTGAAGATTAAATGAGATAGTTCCTGTAAAGTGATTAGCCTGGTTCCTGGCACATAGTAGTAACAATCATCATTATCATTATTAGTGTTAAAATATAAAGTTTAAAATACAAGTTTGTAAGAATATAAAAAATTCTCACATATATGTTTATAGAAGCATAGGAAAAATGAGAAATATTTGCCAAAAAAATTAACTGTACATGTCTGTGTGCCAAGATGGTATATATTTTTCTGTGTGCTTTTCTAATTTTTATGATTATTACTTTTATACTCATATGATAAAAGTTACTATTAGTTATTTAATGAATAATTTTTAAAGTGACTCAAAAAAGATACTTTAGCCAAATATCTTCACATAAAAACATAAAGTTTTTGGCCTAGGGGTAGTCAATCCTTGTTGATGAAATCAGAGAGAATACTGTTATTCAGCCAGTTCGATCTTCTTGAGAACTATTGGGTACATTCAGTCACTGACCATTGGAATTCTGACAGTAGATTTATATTGTTAGTGATGGGTCTCAGTGTCAGTGAAATAGAATAGATGGGTCTCATTGTCACAGAGCCATGCAAACACAAACATTACCCAAAAGTTGAGCACAAGTAGCTTTAGAAACTAAGAGAACTGATACGACAGATACTTGGTCATTCCATGTTTAAGCATCAAAAGCATACAGAGAAGCTTACAGCATGAGTCATAGCATCAGAATGAGGGAATTGCTTCTGAAAGTGTGATTTCATTTTTTCAGATAACTCTGCACTTTTTCAGAATTCTGATTCCATTGAATTCAGGCCAGGCCACAGCAGAAAATAAGTCCAACTTCTCTTTGGGGACTACAGATTGGTTTCCCCAGGGTACTCATTAATTCCTAGAAGTCCTTGATCTAAATCTGGTAAATACCTTCAGCAACTTTCTGCTACTCAGTCATCTAAATGGTTAAAATAATGTAGTCTTCTCAGTTGACTTCTACATCTTCCAGATAATCCCAAAATTGACAAATGTTAAGGACATTAGAACAAAGAAAATCCACAATTTGGTCACTTACAGCATTGAATCACACAATGAATTATTTTAAAACCGTTAAGGTCTGAATTCTGATGAATAATACAATTAAAGAAGAAAATGCCTATGGATTTAGAAAAAAACTATAAAAACATATTTCTTTTTCCATTATAAGTGCCCTATATACGGCAAATGAATTCCAATTATTTTTTTCCAGGTTTGGAGCCAAGTTTTTAGCTTATTTAAAGGGCTTCCCTGGTGGCTCAGATGGTAAAGAATCCACCTGCAATGCAGGAGACCTGGGTTTAATCCCTGGGTTGGGAAGATCCCCTGGAGGAGGGCATGGCAACCCACTCCAGTATTCTTCCCTGAAGAATCCCCATGGACAGAGGAGCCTGGCAGGCTACAGTCCATAGGGTCTCAAAGGGTTGGACATTACTGAGTGACTAAGCGCACACACAAACACACACACACACTTGCAGTAAATGGCTAAAGTTTGCTCAATTTGGTAAGAAAATCCTTTTTCTTGTGAGACGTCTCAGCAGGCCAGGCCACTGTCACTGTCAGGTTAGCCACTCAGGTAATCTTTGAGAAAAGGTTGAAGATTAAGAAAGAAAGTAAAAAAAAAAATGCAGAATATACCAAGTGCAATGAGGAGGCTAGAGCTACAATGAAGAAGCAGAAGACCTAGACCATGTGCTAAACATGTCACCAGATTGCCACCAAATGGATTATGTGACCCTGGCAATTAATGACTGCTCTTCTGATTGCAGCTGTGTTATCTCTGACATGAGGGCTTCCTATACCCCGGCTCTAAAATCATGATTTTTCACTAGGATATGAACAACCTAGAGTTTGAAGAAAGCAGGAAAATAAATACATCTGTCAAACACCAGCGAAATAGAAAAGGGAGGAATAAAAAAAAAATGAATTGATTTGACTGGTTCTATGTGCAGACTCGGTTAGAAGCATTACCTCAGTCCTCCTACCAACATTGGGAGACAGATCATTCAGCCATTCACTCAACAACTATTCACTGAACATCTGCTATGAGTTAGGCTGTGTACAAAGAGTTTGGGATGCCACAGTAAGTAAGAAAAACATCCCTTACCCCCATGGAGCTTGTATGCCAGCAATAGAGACAGATTACAAAGAAAGTGACTTTATTATGTTCTTCTTGTGTGTTGTGAAAAAGTAGGACAGAGTGCTTTAAGTTGGTGACCATGTAACTGAGGCCTTACATAATATGGGGATCATGTCAGGAAAGCTTTTTTAGTGAGATAATTCAGTTCAGTTCAGTCAATCAGTCGCATCCGAATGGTTGTGACCCCACAGACTGCAGCACGCCAGGCTTCTCTGTCTATCACCAACTCCTGGAGCTTGCTCAAACTCATGTCCATTGAGTTGGTGATGCCATCCAACCATCTCGTCCTCTGTCATCCCCTTCTCCTCCTACTTTCAGTCTTTCCCAGCATCAGGGTCTTTTCCAGTTCTTCGCATCAGGTGGCCAAAGTATCGGAGTTTCAGCTTCAGCATCAGTCCTTCCAATGAATATTCAGGACTGATTTCCTTTAGGATGGACTGGTTGGATCTGCTTGCAGTCCAAGGGACTCTCAATGGTCTTCTCCAACACCACAGTTCAAAAGCATCAGTTCTTCGGCGCTCAGCTTTCTTATGGTCCAACTCTCACATCCATACATGACAAACATGAATATAAGTTGGTTACACAGGCTCACTGGACCCACAGCAGAAAAGAACTTGATAAGCCCAATTGTAGTTTTTACCCTGCAGGCTGAGCTTAGATGTATATTTGTGTTTTAACTTACCTGATTATCTCATTGGTAGCAACTGGAGGGTGAGGTTTAATATTCGGACTATTTGAGTTCAGAGACTTTTATTTTTCCTGATAAAGCATGCCTCCCTGGTTCCTCTTTGATGACTTGATGACTCCATCTACATCTTACTAGAATCAGGATTTTGAGGTGACCCCCAAATCACACAGCTGAGTCCCCCATCTGCCAGAAAGAGACCTGTTGGTAGTAGATCATCCAGATGCATCCTTGAAAGGTTTGTGCATGCTGAGCAAGTTCATCTGCTGGGAATCCTCAGGAGGAAGGACCAGTGAAGAGCTAGTGACAGGCCTTTATCTTCCTCGGTCCCCAAAGATAGACTGCACCTTACAAAGCCCCAAGGAACACGGGACATTATGTTTACATTGTATGAGAGATCACTATTATGACTTGTGTACCACCTGTAAAGTTTCTGGTTACTGACTAACAACACTTCTAACCGACTCTTAATGTACCACGTTGATTATAGTTATTATTAAACTGAAAGTTAAGAAATTGCTCACAAGAAACCAGCATCCTGTCATATAACAAAGCTGCATATATTTTTCCCAGTTCTTTCTCTCTCTGAGAGCAGATAAACATTTCCCCTTGTCAGGGGGCCTTTCAACATCTCAATGGCCTAGTGGGACGCTCTTTTGAACCCAGAGAGCAATTGCTAAAACTTAAGGTAAGTGGGGAAGGGAACAGAAAACATGATTGCCAGTCCAAACAAGTGAAGTCCAGGGGACGGCTTAAGTTGTGCATTAAGTATAATCTTTTGGCTTTGACAAGAAAGTGAGGTGACCATCAATTAGCCATTCAAGTGAACCCTAAGCAGCAGGATTGGGATGGGAAGTAGGTGGCAGCCCAGCCCACACTTTCTGGCATTTGAGAGCTTTGCAGGCGGGAGCTCATCTTGAGCCTAATAAAATGATTTGCTGGAGTGAAGTTGTTTGCTGGTTTGCTTTTGAATATGTGCATTGGCAGAGCTTGATTAGGGCACTGCCCTATCCACAGCAAGGCCTCAGAAAGACTGAGAAACTGGTGCCCTTCATCTCCTCCTGCTGACTTTCAGGTACCTTACTGCCCCCCTGCCTCCTCCCTGGGCTGACAGAGATGGATCCCTAGCGGCTGTCAGGGAATCCTTCTCAAAAGCAAGGCACTCACATGAATCAGCCACAGGTGTACATGTGTTGCAAAAACCACCACAATATTATAAAGTAATTAGCCTCCAATTAAAATTAAAAAAAAAAACACACAAAATGTAAAGAAGAATGATAAAAATAATCTTAGAGTGAACTAAAAAAAAAAGCAAGGCACTCAACAAATATCCAAAGTAGGTGTAAATCTCCATCTAGAAGTTATGTGTTCAAGAAACATGAACTTTTTAGATTCCCGTACATTCTGAGTAACCAGCCCACCAGGTTAGCAGGATATTTAACCCAGCTGTGCTTGGGATGCTTGCATGACTCACACACCAGGACTCTACAAAAGTGTGGATCTAACAGAGTACAATGTTTTGTGTGGTGTAGAGGTATTGGGAAGACTCCTAGAGTATTTGTCATTTCTTATGCTGATTAGCACTGAGATTTCAACTGTCCCTGTCTCCATGGGCCACTCAGGTTTCACCTCTGCTGCTTCCAGGCCATCTGTGAATTGGGAATCTCTGGCAAAGTGAACTGACCTGCACCCGGGGTCTAGGCTGTGGTGGTACACGCACAGCTTTCTCCTCCACTGGCCACAGTTACAGAGAGATACCCAGAGCCTTCCTGCTCACAGAAGCCACAGGCTGTGGTCCCTTCTCAGCCTGGGAAAGCAACTTTTTTCTCTCCTCACCCTTTCAAAAACAGGTTGTCTCCTTCCTTGCCTTAAGCAAGAAATAACAAGCCTGGATACCTGTGTGAGATGAAGAGAAAGTGTGAAACATATGGAAAGCAAATACAGTTGAATTCCCCAGAGTCAGCATCTTGTGTGTGTGTGTGTGTGTGTGTGTGTACGCAGGAAGAGGAGTAGGGGCTATATCTAAGTGTGTATCACTTCCCTTTGTATATTGGTTGTTGGTGGGGGGTCCAACCCTGTACAAAATATTCCTCTGCACACTGGAGTTTGAGAATTTCACTGAATGAAATCAAAGGAAGGAACAAGAAGTCCATTTACAAATGCCTAAAATCCTAAAAAGATGGGAGAATACTAAAATATTCCTGTTTGCTTACAGAATCACACTCTTTTGATTTAATGTACCTTAAAATACATTGACAGGTTTGCTTATTATTGAAAGGATTAGAGACAATTTAGATATTTTGCACAAGGGTTAGATTCTAATTCATTTTTTTTTTGTTAAGTTTTTTCTCCTTTTCTGTCCTATAGTTTTGCTACGTATGGATTTATTATTTTCCTTTTAAACCTGTTTGGTACTTAGGATCGTCTTCAATTCTGGAAAATATGGCTTCTAATTTAATCAGAACTAATGTGATTTTTACTATGTTTCAATGAGTTCTTCTTATTGAGCAGTTACATCTGAGGCCCTGTATTTACTGGAATGGAATGGGGTCGGGGTGGCTAAACCCTTGTGTGCCAAACAGGGAAGCTCTGAGTAGGACTATGGCGTAATAGTAAGAAATATACTTGGTCTTTGTCTCTGGTTCCTGGTGTATTTCCTAAGTGATGGGAGTGTCTGTATAATCACACAAGCCCTTTTCAGCACACCTGAGTTTATGCAAATGAGGTGACTTAAGGTAGGGCCCCTAGACAGCCTCAGGATGGAATTGGTCACAGAAAGACCAAGGGATTAGAGGGCTGGAGGTTCAACTCTATAAAAACTCCTGAACAAGGAGATTTGAGGAGCTTCCAGGCTGGTGAATATGTGGAGGTGCTGGAAGGGTTGCACACAGGGACAGGGCATGGATGATCCACACCCATCCCTCCAGACCTTGTCCTATTCATTGGTTCCATCTGGTTATTCCTGAGTTGTGTTATTTTAAAATAAATCAGTAAATGCTTCCCTGAGTTCTTGCACTATTCTAGCAAGTGATCAAAACAGAGGAGGGGGTCATGTGGACCCTGACTTATAACATTCATTCAGAAATATAGGTGACAACCTGGACTTGCGAGTGGCATGTAAAGTGGGGCAGTCTTGTGGATCTGAGCTGTTCCCCTGTGGGATCTGATGCTATCTCCAAGAAGGCAGTGTCGGAGTTGAGTTAAATTTGTGGGACACCCAGTCAGTGTCTGCTAAGAATTAGAGAATCGTTCAGTGTGGGGAAAACATCCACGTATTTGGTGACTAGAAGTCAGATGTTTAGAGTGTTGGCATAGTGAATAAAGGAGAAACAAGAGGAGTTTTTCCTAGCAGGATGATTGTAAGGAGAGGAGAGGCTGGGCGTCACACCCGAGTCCTTCTCTAACGAAGTAGGATGGAGTTTGCTCACCTGCATCAAAACAGCGTTCAGAAGTCACTCTTTCTTCAGAAAAGATCTTACTCAGGAGCCCAACACGTGAAGCAGCCGCCTGGCTGAAGTAGTGCTCCTCCTTCCCCTCTGCCTGGGCATAGCCCTGGAATTCCAGGAGCACCCAGGGATGCTGAGAGGCTCAGCCAGCTCTTCCACTGCTGGGTTCATGGCCCACATGTGCTAGAACACCCTGCTGCTGCTGCTGCTAAGTCGCTTCAGTCGTGTCCGACTCTGTGAGACCCCATAGACGGTAGTCCACCAGGCTTCCCCGTCCCTGGGATTCTCCAGGCAAGAACACTGGTGTGGGTTGCCATTTCCTTCTCCAATGCATGAAAGTGAAAATGAAAGTGAAGTCGCTCAGTCATGTCTGACTCTAGCGACCCCATGGACTGCAGCCTACCAGGCTCCTCTGTCCATGAGATTTTCTAGGCAAAAGTACTGGAGTGGGGTGCCATTGCCTTCTCCGAGAACGCCCTGCAGAAGCTAATTAAACTGACTTCTAAAGAATTCCATCTTCCAAGTAGAAAAGTTTATTTGTTTTGAAGCCTCCTCTATATCACAGTTCTGGGAGAGTCACCTCTAGAAGACTCTATCACCGATAGTTATGCAGTCAGGACTGTGTCTATGGAGGAAAGTGTGGGTCTCTCTCTGCGATGAAGGAGATAGTGGAATATGAAGTTAGAGGAGTAGGGGGATCTTTAGATGACAGAGACAGTGTGCAGACAATGACTTGAATTATCTGACTTTGAACTTTTATTATGAAACTGAAAGCTGATTTCAGTGGGACATGGCCCTCAGTTTGTCACAAATTCTAACACTCCCAACTGCTTTATACTTGGCTGGATTCACACATTTATAACTGCATTTGAGTTCATGGAACCTTGGCCTACATGTCAAGCCAGCCCTGTCTTTGGTTTATCCAAATCAATGAGGCAAAAAATCCTCCCCACACATTCCATATTCTCCTTTGACCATTCGGTCTCCTCTGATTTGTACTCCTTTCTGTCACTCCCACCTTCAGAGTTAATCTCTCTTAACCCTGTCAGCTATATTTGTACCTCTCTTGCAGTGTAATACTGCTGCTGCTGCTGCTAAGTGGTTTCAGTTGTGTCCGACCCTGTGCGACCCATAGACGGCAGCCCACCAGGCTCCCCTGTCCCTGGGATTCTCCAGGCAAGAACACTGGAGTGGGTTGCCATTTCCTTCTCCAATGCATGAAAGTGAAAAATGAAAGCGAAGTCACTCAGTCGTGTCCGACTCTTAGCGACCCCATGGACTGAAGCCTACCAGACTCCTCCGTCCATGGGATTTTCCAGGCATGAGTACTGGAGTGGGGTGCCATTGCCTTCTCCGAGTGTAATACTATCTGCCTCATATTACCATTTTGTGTATATATACCTATTACTCCTTATACCATATCTCTGCAGAGACTTGGACAATGCCATATCTTCAGTTCAGTTCAGTTCAGTTCAGTCGCTCAGTCGTGTCTGACTCTTTGCGACCCCGTGAATCGTGAAATGCCAAATAATTATTCTTTGACTTGTTCTCAGCTTGGATTGACTCTGCCCACTACGATATCCAGAAGAACATAACTGTTGTCACAGCCTCCAACACCACCACTGCCTATGTCCATTAATATCCCATGCCACCCCACCCATCCCTATCCCTGCCCACAAGAGCTGTTTGGATGTAGTGAGTAGAATAAGACCAGGGGCAAATCCCTCAGATCAGGTGATGTTTGGTTAAGTGAAATACCATGTGTGAAAAAAAAAGAACAATATAACAGACTCTCATTTTCAAAAAGGAAATGAGCTTCCTTCTTTCTACTGATGGATTGGGAAGAGGGGAACATGAGCAATGAGTGTTTGTATACAGAAACCAACTGCTTGTTTCATTCCTTCAAGTCTCTTATGGGTTCTGATGGTTATTTTAACAACAATCTACCACCAATCTACCACCATCCCAGATCACTTTGGAACACCAGGGAAGTTAGTGTGTTTTCAGCTATGAAATGGGAAGAAATATATCGCTTTCATGAATGGAGCTAGGCGAATGACTCAACAAAGCCACAAGTACTACTATGCTGCATTCATTTAAATAAGGAGAGACAACGACATAATTTTCCCAGACTAGAAACAGAAATTACATTAATGTGCTGTTAATTACAATCATGATTGTATCACTTTGACTTTTTATTCAGTTCAAATTTTTGTTTCCCCATATTAAAAATCATACCCTTCTCTGCCTTTCCCTAAATGTTTTAATTGGTACATTTTAGTCTGGATGTATGTACTTTTACTGCTACCTCCCATCTGGGTGTAATTTTCCATGGTCTCCCCTGATGATCTGCATTTTCTCCTTCAAGTCCCTCCTCTAAACCCACTTCTGTGGATCTTGCCTTCACATTATGCCATTAAAAGCTCCAGCTGGAAGGAAGTGCCTGTGAATGGAGTCCAAGAGAAGGAACAAAGAAGATGGAAACCAGATGCCTTTAAGTCATCCCTGTGTGAGTCATCATTTTCTCCTGAAAAGTGTCTATCCCAGTGCTGTGATCTCTTCATTTTGAAGCCCAGTAGAGAGAAACCCTCTCTCAAGCTGTGTGTGTTTTAGCCATCCTCCGTGGACTGACATGTTCTGAATGCTATGGGCATACAGTAAATATATACATATAGTACTAGCAATAACAAATAAGAATGTTAGGTTTTGGATCCAACATAAGACAGTCATTTCCTTTATGGGTTGTTCCCAGAGTGACTTTGAGAAATAACTTTTAAAATTCTTCAGGATTGGTATTCATGGGCTTCCCTAGTGGTCCAGTGGTTAAGAATTTACCTAGCAATACAGGGGCCACAGGTTTGATCCCTGGTCCAGAAAGATCCCACATGCCACAGAGCAACTAAGCCCTCTTGCTCTAGAGCCCATGCTGTGCAACAAGTGAGCAGCCTCCTCTCAGCGCAACTGGAGAAATCCAGCGCACAGTAATGAAGACCCAGTGCACCAGTAAGTGAATAAATAAATAAAGTTGTTTAAAAGGATAATATTCCATTAATCCTGTGGTTAAAACATGAAATTCACAGCATCTAAACTTACTTAAATATAAACATATATCTTCAGGACAGAATGCATGCATTTATCTGCATTCCCTTTCAAAATTCTGCAGAAGAGTCAGTAAAGAGAATAAATTGATAAACATGCTGAAGACAGAAAAAGAGAACTATCAACAGGGATTCTGGTAATTTTCTGGAAAGTGGAAAGGAAGTGAACAGGACTGATGGGTGAAGCAGAGCAAAGATCCCAGATTTTCTCAGGAGAAGGCTGTGGAAGGGGTGGAAATGTTCTTTCCGAAGGAGACTTGGAGAACCTCCACATTGGGCATCCACATTTTCAAAGCTCAGGATTGGAAGAGGAGCCCAAATCAAGGTTATCCAGAGAAGGATTCTACCATTTGATGTTTCTCATCTTTTTGTACCGTTCTCATACGTGCAGATGGGTCAACAAGCAAAGATTCAGAAACCTTCACTCCTCCCCAAGATCTGCTCCATTAAGAAGATAAGATTGCTCCTTGTATGGGATTCTACAGTGAAGCCCTCTGATCTGGATGTTTTGTGGTGAAAAGAATAGCATTTGCGTGATTGCGTATGTTTGCACCCTAAGGAAGTTTGTCAGTGGACATGTCCCACCTATATATGTATACACCCAGTATCTATCTTCAGAGAGAAATGCCTGCTAAGGAGGCATACCTATCCAGTGGCAGAGAACAGACTGCACTGCCCATACTCAGCCACCTTTATTAATTACCCACCTATCCAGTGGCGGAGAACAGACTGTCCTGCCCATACTCAGCCACCTTTATTAATTACCCAGTCCTTCCTTCTTAAACAAATAGTTTGAACGATCAAGCCGATAGAAGTGGGAAATGTGGGAGTGAAAGAGAATTCATGAATATGATGTCAAAGGATACTGTCTAAAACCAAAGTCTCAAGAAACAGAAAGTTCAGTTGTACAACATTGCAGTGGTA
This sequence comes from Bos indicus x Bos taurus, assembly GCF_003369695.1. NCBI lineage: Eukaryota > Metazoa > Chordata > Mammalia > Artiodactyla > Bovidae > Bos > Bos indicus x Bos taurus. The sequence goes on along the minus strand of NC_040103.1, from coordinate 18,500,872 downwards.
GAATGTCAGAGTCACAGTGGTGTTGTTGTTGTTTAGTTGCTAAGTCGTGTCCAACTCTTTGTGACCCCATGGACTGCAGCATGCCAAGCTCCTCTGTGCTCCACTGTCTCCTGGAGTTTGCTCAAATTCATGTCCATTGAGTCAGTGTTATATCTAACCATCTCATCCTCTCCACCCCCTTCTTTTGCCTTCTATCTTTCCTTGCATCAGGGTCTTTTCCAGTGAGTTGGCTCTTCATGTCAGGTGGCCGAAACACTGAAGCTTCAGCTTCAGCATCAGTCCTTCCAATGAACATTCAGGCTTGATTTCCTTTAGGATTGATTGGTTTGATCTCCTTGCAGTCCAAAGGACTCAAGGGTCTTCTCCAGCACCACAATTCGAAAGCATCAATTCTTCGGCACTCAGCATTCTTTATGGTACAGCTCTCACATCCATACATGACTACTGGAAAAACCATAGCTTTAACTATATGGACCTTTGTTGGCAGAGTGATGTCTCTGCTTTTGAATACACTGTCTAGGTTTGTCATAACTTCCCTTCCAAGGAGCAAGCGTCTTTTAATTTCATGGCGGCAGTCACGTCTGCAGTGATTTTGGAGCCAAAATAAAATGTGTCACTGCCTTCACTTTTTCCCTTTCTATTTCCATGGTGGCCCTGCACAGCATGGCTCATAGCTCCACTGAGTTACGCAAGCCCCTTCACCACAACAAGGCTGTGATCCATGAAAGGGAGAGGCACTGTGTAAAGTCAATTAACTAAAAACAGAAGTGAAATATATCACTCAAAATTGTACCATAGGGGTTTAAGGATACAGACCATGGCCATAAAGTGCTTGGGTTCAAATCCCAGTTCTGACACTTACACGTTTTAGAACATAGAGCAAGTTACTGAACTCTCTATACTTCAACTCTTACCTGGAAATGAAAAAAAAAAAAACCATAGACCTATCTCACAAGGTTGTTATAAGGATTAAATAAGCTAATATATAGGATAAATTCTTATCTGTTTTGTGTTTCCGAGTATGCCCAGCATTTGGTAACCATGCAATAATTAATATTTTTTACTTTCTATCCTTCAGTAAGTTAGATTTTACTGTACCAAGTGTGCATGTTTTAAATTAACTATGTGTATATATATATTTGAGACTTATATCAGTATTTACATATAATGTCATGTTTACTATTTTATATGTGATATATAAATACATATGTATCCCAGCTCCAGGTCATAGGGTATAAATGCTTTCATTTTCTTCTTTATACATTTCTACATCTTCCAAATTTCTACATCTATCACGTATTATCTTTATCATCAGAAAAAAACAAGTTTTTATTCTTAAAGACACCAAAATATCTGAGATGAATGATGTGCTACATCTGGATAGTCTGCTTTTGCTGAGTTGGTCCACAGAGGTCCATTATATAATCTTCATCATTAGTCAACCAGGGCTTTGTGACCTCTTCCTAGACTATTACAAAATCCTCCTGGCTGGTCCCCTCCCCTGCCCTGTTCACAGTGCTGCCAGAGTGATCCTTCCATAGCACAACTCGTACAACACTCCTGTTCTTAAAACCTGTCAGTGTTTTCCCAACCTTTACAAGTTGAGTGTCCAGTCAAGAGCATGACCCATCAAAGCCTTCCCATTCCATCCTGGCCGACCTTCCAGTTTCCTACCACCAGTACCACCACCAAACCCCTCCACAATCACCACCATAGCCATAAAAATTGCTACCCACAGGCTGAAAGGGGGAACCCTGTTCTACAACTTTTCCATCTAGGGAAGTCTCATTTATTCTACAAGACTTACCTAACACCTGCCTTCTAAATTAGAAAGTTTTCTAATCTCCAAAGCAGAGTGCAGAGCTCCCAATCCAACCTCTGACTCAGAGCCTGTCCTACCACAAAGCAATAATTTGTTTACATTCTCCACTCACCCTCAAGTATGTGCTCTTTTAGAGGATGTGGCATCTTTGCCTTCCTCTGTCAAGCCCAGAAATTGACCCCGATAATGCTCAATAAATGGTTCTTGCACAAATCCAGGAGAACTTATTTTTAAAATAACTTTTTGTTTTACTAAAACAGTAAGCGTTCACAGTGGAATTAGAAAGTTCAGATAAATCAAAAGCAGAAAATGTAAAGCACACAAATCCCATTTGTCAGTAACACTTAACATCTTAGTAATTTCCACAGGCCACTTTAAAAGTTTCGAACTTTCTTCATTCATGGCACCCTCAGTGTTTCAGTCATTTCTTTCTGGTACTTTAAACCAATATAAATTATGTTTTGTTTTTTTTTTTGTAATTAGGTCCAAACCACCTAATAGTAGTAGTTCACACAGTGTCCAAGAGGTGTTACTGTGTTTCTCTTGAAATTTTAAAATATTCTGTGGGGCTCTTGTGAATTCACTGCAGGATGCCTTCAAACAGTTTGGGAGCCACTGGTCTAAACTTTCTAAAAGAATCTTTTAAAAGAAAATATATCGTTATACTTACAAACTATTTTGTTAACCTATAATTTCTAGTTATAAGTAAAAATCAACTTCCATTCTTGATAGCTGCTTACCTTAGTTCAGTTCAGTTCACGTGCTCAATCGTGTCCAACTCTTTGTGATCCCATGGACTATAGCATGCTAGGCTTCCCTCTCCATCACGACTCCTGGAACTTATTCAAACACATGTCCATTGAGTCAGTGATGCCATCCAACCATCTCATCCTCTGTTGTCTCCTTCTCCTCCTGACCTCAATCTCTCTCAGCATCAGGGTCTTTTCCAATAAGTCAGTTCTTCAAATTAGGTGGCCAAAGTATTGGAGTTTCAGCTTCAGCATCAGTCCTTCCAATGAATATTCAGGGTTGATTTCCTTTAGGATTGACTGGTTTGATCTCCTTGCTGTCCAAGGGACTCTCAAGAATCTTCTTCAACACCACAGTCCAAAAGCATCAATTCTTCGGTGCTCAGCTTTGTATATGGTCCAACTCTCATATATACGGACCTTTGTCAACAAAGTGATGTCTCTGCTTTTTAATGTGCTATCTGGATTTGTCATTGTTTTTCTTCCTAGGAGCAAGCGTCTTTTGATTTCATGGCTGCAGTCAGCAACCACAGTGATATTGGAGCCCAAGAAAATAAAATCTGTCACTGTTTCCACTTTTCCCCCATCTATTCACTATGAAGTGATGGGACCAGATGCCAGGATCTTCATTTTTGGAGTGTTGAGTTTTCCAACCAGCTTTTCCACTCTCCTCTTTCACCTTCATCAAGAGACTCTTTGGTTCCTCTTTGTTTTCTGCCATTAGAGTGGTATTTTCTGCATATCTGAGGTTGTTATTTCTCCTGGCAATCTTGAGTCCAGCTTGTGATTCATCCAGCCCAGCATTTAACTTGATGTGCTCTGCATATCAGTTAACAAAGTGAAGTGAAAGTCTCTCAGTCATATCTGACTCTTTGCGACCCTGTGAACTGTAGCCCACCAGGCTCCTCTGTCCATGGAATTCTCCAGGCCAGAATACTGGAGTGGGTAGCTGTTCCCTTCTCCAGGAGATCTTCCCAACACAGGGATCAAACCCATGTCTCCTACATGGCAGACAGATTCTTTACCGTCTGAGCCACTAGGGAAGCCCATAAGTTAATAAGCCCAGAGACAATATGCCACCTTGACATACTCCTTTCCCAATCTAGAACCAGTCCACTGTTCCATGTCCAGTTCCAACTGTTGCTTCTTGCCCTGCAAACAGGTTTCTCAGGAGCCAGGTAAGGTGGCCTGGTATTCCCATCTCTAAGAATTTTCCAGTTTCTTGTGATCCATGCAGTCAAAGGCTTTAGCGTAGTCAATGAAGTAGAAGTTGATGTTTTTTGGGAATTCCTTGCTTTTTCTATGAATCAATGGATGTTGGCAATTTGATTTCTTCTTCCTCTGCCTTTTTAAATTCAGCTGGTATGTCTGGAAATTCTTGGTTTGTGTACTGCTAAGGCCTAGCTTGAAGGATTTTGAGTGTTACCTCGTTAGCATGTGAAATGAGCCCAATTGTACAGTAGACTGAGCATTCTTTGGCATTGCTTTTCTTTGAGATTAGAATGAAAACTAACTTTTTCCAGTCCTGTGGCCACTGCTGCGTTTTCCAAATTTGCTGGCATATTGAGTACAGCACTTTAACAGTATCATCTTTTAGGATTTGAAATAGCTCATCTGGAATTCCATCACCTCCATTAGCTTTGTTCATAGTAACGCTTCCTAAGGCCCATTTGATTTCACACTCCAGGATGTCTGGCTCTGGGTGAGTGACCAAGGTTGAGAATAGTTGTCTTAGTAACCAGAATTTGTTTTTTACTGTGGAAGAAAGAGACAAAGCCTTAGCAGCAAGACGGCAGCTGAAACATGACTAGAAGAGCCCCTTGCTGGACCTTACTAGGTTACATTCACATTCAACGCAAGCAACTCCTCAACCTGTGTCCCACATTGCTTTGACAATGAGAATGATTCTCATTATAACATAGTCTCCATTTTCCAATATGCCATTATTTCTGCCTCTTAGCCTTCCTAAGGCAGGAAAATATATTCTTGTTTTAGAAACACTTTCTCAGTAAAGAATGGATTTGTGGAATAATGGAGGAAATGGTAGACAAAGATTCAGAAGTCTTTGAATGCAGACCTGCTGTGACCATAGGAGAATCATTTAACTTTTCTTAGTTTCAACGTGTCTATGAAAATGGGCAGTGCTTTTCAGACTTTTCACAGAAATTGCCCAAAGCTACAAGAGAATGAAAATTTCTCCCTAAGGTTAGTACCTGGGGTGTATAAACCCAAAGAGACCAAATGCAGATGTACAGTTTTTTCTGTTCTGTAATGTTCAGGCCAAAAATTCCTTCTTATCCTTAAGATGTTGGTATTTTTAATTGACAGACATAGTCTGTTTGTTCGCTCTTTCTATTCACTGTTTCTTCTCAAATAGAGCTGGTGGTGCTCTTGCAAGATGAACCATAATTTAATATGTAGCTTAAAGGACCCTCACATATTGCCATGTACTCCACTTTGAGAAGCAAGAAATTCAAGATTCTTTCAATCTTGATCAATGTAAGAGTCTAGAGAACAGGATTTGCTCTTTAGTTAACCATAGAATTTCAGGTCATTATTCTGAGAGTGATTAATTTTCCTGAGGGGGGGTCTGCATTTTTCCTTTTTATCAAGTTCCTTGGTCCATAATACATAGATGACCCTCCAGTCAGCCCAGACCATACCTGACCACCCGTGAACAGGATGACAGTTTAGGTTCACATGCTGAAATCACAAATCATCATCATCATCCTACCTTCACCCTGAAAGCTACACCCAACTTTCTCAAGTAACTTCCTTCTTTCTGCTCTGAATTTGTTTCATGATAGAAGTGATGTGATGCAGTAATGGAGAAATGCTGATCTTGGCATAGAGATATCTATGCTGACACCTTAGATCTTGGGCAAATCCCAACTTCCCTGAAACTTGGTTTCTGCACTGACAAAATAGGAATAATAGTGGTTGTTATCCTGTCTACCTAACAAGTGTATGGTGAGGAACATATAAACAAACCTTGAGGCCGGGAGTAGGTATTATTTTTATTATTTAAAAATCTATCCTTAACCCAGAATGAAGAAAAAATTAGTTAAATCATGACAGTCCTTCAGTTTGGAATGTTGGTCGTTGGGAACTGTGTTCCCACTGTAAGAAGACTGAACCTGTAGCTGGATACTGTTTCAGACCTGCCTGCACAAGTGCTCACCAGACACAGGTGAAACCCTTTTGGAAACAATGATGGGCATTGTTGAACTGGGTGGGGCAAGAAGGGGAATGTCAGTAACGATAAATGAACCCTAGCCAAGCCCCCATGCAGTAAGAAAAGCTCTTTCTCCTGTGATTCCATTTTCTGATTAAGAAGTAACACTAAGCTATAAGATTTAAAACTCCTGAGGCATCTAAGCCTCAAAGCTGTCCAGGGGCTGTCAGTAAATGTCTTGGCAGGTCATGGGGAAGAAAGGCTGGAGTCTCTGGACCAGCTTCCACCTTTTTGCGGCCACTAATCCTCACCCTTGTCCTCCACTGAACGAGTCATACCAGGGAGAAGTAGGAGCCAAGCTTCATCTCACTGCCAAGCGATGAGGACCCTTAAGGCTGAATTAGACAAGCTATTAACCAGCAACTCAAATTGAGCAATACTCCAAGAGACAAGCACAGACGGAGATCACAAGCAAAACAAGGGCAAAAACTGCAGTAAGATGGAAAACATAGCTGCCCCTGCAGTCAGAGGGAAAGGGAGCTTCTAAGCCCGAAACAGAACAAGCAGGAAATAAAGAGGACACAGGAAAAAGAGTGACCTCAACCCCTCCCTCTATCTTACATGGATGAAGACACAGTGTGGCTTTCCCCAGTCTGTACCCACCATTTTCTAGGTGCTTTCTGTACCTAAGCTTTATCTGGTGCAAGGGTCAATGAGTTTATAAGCCTAAAAGTTGGGCAATGAGAAGCTGTCCTCCAGTTGAGAAAAACAATGAGCAAATTAACAGATTTTTCTCCTACCTCACCCCTCTTGTTCCCCCACATAACATTTTGTTTCAGAAAAATACTCTTTGCCTTGAGACTCATGAAGAACATAAAAAAATGAAAATGTCATGGGAGTGTGTGCATTTCCTAAGGTCGAACAAGTCTCAAATATTAATGTCATTCACCAAGAGCAATATCCAAGAAATGTTCATTTAAGTACAAGCCACACATTTTTAAAATTACCCTCCCCAGATTGGTTCCTTACTGTCTTTAGATACATGCATATGCCATGTCAGCTTGTCATCTGTTACTTTATTTTTTTATTTGTTTCTTCATTTGGGGTGTTTTGCTTGTTTTGTTTCTTTGTTTTTCCTTCTCCTAGTTTCATTTAAAGAGGGATAAGCAGCAGAATAGAATTGTGCTTAATCGCCAACCTTCTGGGGTCAAACATCCAACTCTACTCCACAGGGTGTAATTTTCCAGGCCCAGTACAAAGTGAAAATGCAGGTCCCCTGTGTGAAATTATCAAGAATTTTAAGACAGTACCTTCAGAGCATTAAACCAAATATAAAGTTGATCACAGGGCCCTGTGTGACTGACTGCCCAGATCTCATGTCTATGAAGTCAGCCCTGCTGTTCCATATTGAGCCCTCACAAGCCCCAGTCTTCTTCTATTTGTAAAATTAGAAACAATAATAGTTCTTATTTCACAGAGTTGTGGAATGATTAAATCAGATGATATTGTAAAGTGCTTTGCACATGCTTGCCACAAATCAGAGATTTAAACATTATTAACTGTTGCTATCACCAATTACCTGCTTATATCAGAATGCTCTTAAGAACTTAGTTGAGTTAAAACAATAATAAGGATAAACAACAAAGTCCCATTGTATAGCACAGGGAACTATATTCAATATCCTATAACAGATCATAACGGAAAAGAAAAAAAAAAAACCCAATATGATACCACTACACACCTATTACAATGGCCAGAATCCAGAACCACAACACTAAATATAAGGATGTGGAGCAATGAGAAATCCTTCACTGCTGATAGCAATGCAGAATAGTACAACCACTGTGGAAGAGTTTGGCTATTTCTTACAAAACCGAGCATACTCTTACCATATCATTCAGCAGACTCAGCAACTGCAACTCCTTAACCAAAGGAGTTGAAAAATCATCATCATCACCATCATCACCATCTTATCTTTACCCTGAAAGCTACATAAAAATTTGCACACAGATGTTTCTATCAGCTTTATTCATAGTTGCCAAAAATTGGAAACAACCAGGATGTTTTTCAGTAGGTGAATAGATAACTGTGGTACACCCAGACAATAGATGGAGAAGGAAATGACAACCCACTCCAATACTCTTCCCTGGAAAATCCCATGGACAGAGGAGCCTGGTAGGCTACAGTCCATGGGGTCGTGAAGAGTTGGACACGACTGAGCGACTTCACTTTCAATTTTCACTCTCATGCATTGGAGAAGGAAATGGAAACCCACTCCAGTGTTGTTGCCTGGAGAATCCCAGGGACAGAGGAACCTGGTGGGCTGCCGTCTATGAGGTTGCACAGAGTCGGACACGACTGAAGCGACTTAGCAGCAGCAGGCAATAAAATATTATTCAACACTAAAAAAGAAATAAGCTAAAAAGCTATGAAAAGACATGCTGCTGCTGCTGCTGCTAAGTCACTTCAGTCGTGTCCGACTCTGACCCTGAAGACGGCAGCCCACCAGGCTCCCCCGAACCTGGGATTCTCTGGGAAAGAACACTGGAGTGGGTTGCCATTTCCTTCTCCAATGCATGAAAGGGAAATGTGAAAGTGAAGTCGCTCAGTCGTGTCCGACCCTCAGCGACCCCATGGACTGCAGCCTACCAGGCTCCTCTGTCTGTGGGATTTTCCAGGCAAGAGTACTGGAGTGGGGTGCCATTGCCTTCTCTGATGAAAAGACATGGAGGAACCTTAATTGCATATTACTAAGTGGTAGAAACCAATCTGATAAGGCTATCTACTGTGTGAGTCCAACCATGTGACATTCTGGAAAAGGCAAAGCTACTCGAACAGAACTTGAACACCTCTTCTGGAAACACCCCAAGGATCCCTTTCTTTTCACAAGTGCTTCCCTTTCCCCAAAATAACCACTATTCTGATGTTTATAGAAATCACCAAGGAAAAACTTTGCACTGTGATTTGAGACAAACAGAGAAAAAGAAATAATTTCTGACCATAAAATACTAAAATAACAACTGATAAGTAGTATCATATGTAAGGACCAAAAGAAAAAAAAACAGAAAAGAAATTTCTCTTGGGCAATAAAACACTTCCTTTACTCCCCCTTGGATGATTGAGAGTCTTCCTCTCTTTTCCTTTCTCTCACACATGGACTCAACATTTTCCAGATTGGACCCATTTTGGCATTTTGCAATCTATTCCACCTCTAACAGTGAAAACACACTGTCTCTGTTTCTGTAATTATTTAGCTAAAGCCACAAATACTAGGTAATGTTCAAAGTTAGAAAGAATATTTAGCAAGTCCACTAGGGCCCTGCTCCTAATATCACTACCTACACTTTTAATATCAAGGTTATCATATGTCATGCTTTTGCTTTTGTTTTTATTTGTTAATAATTCTTCTTTGAATAAAGACCCTAGTGCCTGAGCAAAATTGTCCTTTGTTGGCACATACAGTGGATCCACAACTAGAACCTAGCTAAGGCCAATGTTTTCAATTTACTAGATCCACAGCTTCTTAGATTTTTTAATAAACCTTATACTTTCTTAATCACTCCCCAACTTAATCCTGATACTTGCAGTAGACACATAAAGTCTTATTTAACATTGAAGGGGACAGTTTACATATATTTATCAGAACTAGATGCAAGTAAAAGAAAAACAACTCAAAATAGTTTGGGCAAATATAAGAATTTATGGGCTCACACAACCAAGCTGCAAAAAAAGGCAGAAATGATTACAATACGTTCACAGGTATTTTTATCTCTTAGCTCTGCCTCCATATTGGTATGTCAGCTTTCCCCAGCTGGCTTTCAGAATCCAAAGCCAGAGTCATAACTGACCTCACTCTAGGCTCACATCTTTGAGCCTCACTCTCCAAAGAGGAAAGAAGCTTTCTCTCTACTTGTATGGAAATAAATCCTGAGTGTATACATTTGTCAAAACTCTGTAAATGTACAAGATCTGCACATTTCATTGTATATGATTTCTATACCCAAAAAACTACAAACAAACTTTGAGCCCTACTTAATAAATACATTCTGAAATACTTATAGAGAAGTGTACTGATATCTACAACCTACTTTGAAATGCACCAAAAATAATTTGAGTTAATAGCTAGATTACAGGGGTGGATGGATGGATGGACAGATGGATGATAAATCAGATATACTAAAGTTTTAATGGCTAATGGTAGAGTTTAGGTGGTGAGTATTCACTATAAATTTCTTTTAGCCTTGTTTATGTTTGACAATTTTCATAACAAAGTGTTGGGAGCAGGGAGAATAAGTCCTGAGGAAGGACTCTGGTGAGACCAGCTTGGGTCCCCTCCCAGCTCTGACCCAAAGTGAGGTGTGAGACACCAACTGCTTAGTTTAGCTCAGTTGGCTACCATTAAACCATCCACAGTAGCCAGCAAGGATTTGTCACACAGCTCTGACCAGGACATACGCTAGAGCAGGGAGTGGAGAGATGAGAATTTGGAAGGAAAAGGCATTTCCCCCAAAGAAAGGGGACATCACCTGGCTATTGGAACATAGGCAGTCACCCCAATTTGACTCGCCAGCAGTCTTCAGGACAACAGAGCTGGTGGTGGGTTATAATTGAGTTCTTGCACTATGACTGTATTTCTCCTTGCCATTCACAAATCAAAACTAGCCATAGAATATCTGGCTTTTCTTAGCTAATGACTTTTAAGCACATGCCACAAGAAGTAAGAACAATTAACAGAATATGCCAAAGAGTTTAAGTGACCAGTGTTTCAGAGTAAAGACATACCTGTCCAAGGAAAGGCTAGCTTTCAACCACTTGCCAGACACTGATGTTAGAATGAATCAGTTTATGTCACTCAGTACCTGGCTCCTATTAAAAAAAAAAAAAAAAAAAGGTTTGAAACAATGGGTCTTAAACTGGAGACTACAGATATTGGCTACCCACTCGAGTATTCTTGCCTGGAGAACTCCATGGACGGAGGAGCCTGGTGGGTTACAGTCCATGGGGTCGCAAAGAGTTGGACACGACTGAGCATGTGACATGAGAGGAGGTGAGGAAAAGAGGGGCCAGCTAGCCTTCTCCTCCTAGTCAAGGGAGGACTTTAAGGAGTTGTTCTTTGAGGGTATAATTATGCAGTACTATATTTTTTTGTGCTAAATTATTAAAAGGGCTAATTTTTGTTTTTCCTCTCTGACTCTCTCTCTTTCTCTTGCTGTCCAACTTTTGGAGATTGGATTTTATCAGGAATTTTAAAAGTCAGCATTAGGAGGTAGTACACCCTTGCCTAGAAAATTCAAAACACATTTGCATAGTTTTTAATTGACATGAACATGAGGTCAGATTTACTAAATGAAGCCGTGTGTCCTCAAGTTGGCTGAGAATGGACATACAGGAACCAAGGCCAACTAGGCATTTTGGCTTTTCTATTTGATTTAGAAGCATTCTCCATGGTCCTCTGCGCTTCCCTTCACTACCACCTCCCACACATCAAACCCCATAATTTAGGCTGCTATGTCAGTCCAGGCCTGAGCAGGGTAAGAACAATTCCAGACCTTCCATCCAGACTGAAGCTGACGCCCAGAACTATACAAAATGACTAGGAGCTAGGGAATCAGCCACACTGGCTTGTTTGAATGGATCGTTTTTAACTCTAGATTTAGTAGCCATTAATTTTTACAAGATCTACTGCAGTAACTGTCAAATTTTATTGCGATTTTTAACACTCCTGGGTACTCTGTATCTGAAACTGTTGCTGTGTTTCCTTCTGCCTAGTCCTCCAAAATTATAAATACAAATGTAATTAGCAATAATGATACAGCATCAGCTAGCACCTACTTAGAACTCATTACATACCAGGCACCATGCTGCTTACTCCTTTTACACGTGATAGCTCATTTTATCTCCCCAGCAACACAACGATGTGGTTTCTATCAATATTTTCATCCTAAACATGAAAAGAATTTGAGGCATACTGAAGTAAAACAACTTGCCCCAAGTTGCATGGCCAGGAAGTGGCAGAACTGTGATTCAAACCCAGAGATGTACTTTTAACTACTATGCTATGAAGTCAAAGAAATTGAAAAGATAAGTGTCTTGCCCAAGATCACACAGGAGCAGAGACTGAAAAGCCTGAATGTTTTTCCTCAGAATTCTGAGTCCTTTTCTGGTAGGAGTCAAATAGAACTCTGCGGCTTCTGGGGAATTTCTCGGAAGGAGGGACAGAGGAAAGAGCCACACCAGAGTGTGGTGACTTGGGTCTTCTAACTACATTTCCAGAACTTGACTAAAAGTCACCAATCATGTCTATGTGAATGGGAAATGTTTAAGAAGGACCAAGATGTTTGGCCAAATCTGCTCAACCCCAATCTATAAAGGAATCCTGTAGGGATAGGGACTGGGGTCTCTGGGGTCCGGTGTCTCTGGTACCTAGGACTACAGTAAATGAAAGATGCTGGAGCTCTCTGTCTCATCTCAGCTGTTTACACAGATGGAGGGCCTATCATGGGGTGATGGGGGCCAGTGGAGATAGGGAATGATGAGACTAGCAAAACAAAATTTCCAATCCCTGCTTTGAATTGGAGATTCTCAGTGAAGAAGCTAACATACCTAAATCTTTTTTATAGTGAAAATTTTCAAACATACACAGAAGTAGAGAAAATGGCATAATGATCCCCAGGTACTTATCGCCCAAGTTGAACAATTACCGCTATCTTGCTATTCTCGTCCCGTGGATCTTTTTTAAAAGTAGAAATTGTAGGACCCCACCCCAGAAGAGTTTCATATAATAATTTGGGTTCTGAAATCTCCTAGTGATTCTGAGGAGCTGCCAGGTTGAGACTGCCTAACCTGTGGTCTTGTAACTGGGGACTGTACCTGCCTGAAGAGATAAGAAGTCTTCTCTGGTGCTGACGGCATAATGCTCCATGACTACACAAGTAAACCCAGAGGTTTACTATCCGGGCCCTGGCGGGAAAGGATTTATTTCAGATGATCTTAATGAAAAGGATGTAACGATATGACGTAGATAAAGGCAGGGTTCAGGAAAAGCTAGAGTGGCTGAGGCACCCAGTGGTTTAATGAAAGGAGGCCATTACCAACAGGGCCCAGAGACCTAGAGCCTAACTAGAGCTGGAACCCCAGATGAAGGGCTGCTTGGCAGAAGCCATAGTAGCCACAGTTTGAAGTAATTGGGTTCCAAGACACGCTGCAGAAGCACGGGGCTTGGAAGATATACACCGACCTTCTTCCCTTCCTACCCTCTCACCTGGGCCTCTCACTGGGCAAGTGGAGCTAGAAGCCAGGTGGCGAGCCAGGAGATGAACCTGCAGAGGCCAGCCTCCTGGGTCAAGAGCAGGGCAGATGAAGTCAGAGAACATATCCCGTGAGCAGAACAAGGTGGGAAATGGGAACAGAGAACAATCAGCCAGGAGAACAAATCATTCCTTCCGGACTCTGAAATTAGAGAAATGGTCTTGGATGGGGCCAGGGGAAGGGAGCGAGGCTCCAGAGGGAGGGATATATGTATACTTAGAGCTGATTCGCATTGTTGTACAGCAGAAACTAACACAGCATGGTAAAGCAATTATCCTCCAATTACAAATTTAAAAAGAGAGAGAGAGAGAAATGGTCAACTCTTCCTAGAGTTAGTCTGATGCTTTCAGCCCTAAAGAAGCCAAGACTAAGAGCAGAGGGATTGCCTGATCCGTGGTTATACCAGCTGCAAGCCCTTGTCGGGGGGGGGGGGGGGGGCGGGGCAGCAGTGTGTTTTGGCGTGACAGCCTGGCCCCAGATTCCTGTCCCACCTTCCCTCAAAGTCAAGCTGGACCTGGGGGTAGGGGGAGCAAAAGTTCAAGGACTATAATCATTGCCTATTTAAATTGTCTTCGTGGAGAAACCTGGCTTAATTTTTTTGTTAACATATCCCGGTCAGAAAGGACATTAGTTCTCAGTGAACTGCAGTTAGAGGCGATTACATTCTGGTTACCTTTTATTCTTAATTTACCAACTAAAAGGCAACATAGGGGTTCCTATCACAGAAATTTCATGGAGCCTGTTTTCCCCTTGAAATCTTGAACTCTATTATTTGTAAGTTGTTTAAAAGCTAGCATTTCAGTTTTCAAAGGTACAATCACATCTATTTTTCTGGTTAAAGAGCAGGAGAAGAAAAACAACTCCCCAGGTTGAAGTTAATGTTTTTAACTCCTTCTCCCCAAGGAAGACATACATATACAAGCCTGCACCTCTAGAGTCTAGAAACATGTCAAGCAATGTAACTCCACAGATTTAGGCAACTGTAAGAAGCCCTGAGCATCTAACACAGGCCAGAAGAGCCCAAGTAAGGTGAAATGTCAGCAGTAGCCTTTGAAAGGGTCATTGACCAACGGGAGCACATTACAAAGGAAGCAGGGGGTAGAGGGTTGCAGGGCGGGGACTAGAAATGTCAATGGGCTTTGAGGAATCTGGTTGTCTTTAAATTTCCAAAGGAATAGAATGACTAATTTTATAGTTTCAATGGGCAGAATTAAAGCTGGTTGTTATAGGGAAACCACTTTTACCCCTTAAGGAAGAAGTTGATAGCTGTCTGATTAACTGTTCACTCGCTCAGAGCTTGACACATAAGATACACTCAATAATATTTTTAAATGAATGGCAATCCCTGGCACGAATCAATGGTGAAACTTGCCACTGTCAAGCTAAAGGGAGTCCTGCAACTGAATAAAATCCAGATGAGCATTTGAAGGAAACACTGGAGAGGGTATCCCTGTATCAGGTAGAAAATGAATCTGTTCTTTTCCGGGACTGATCAGTTCTAAAGCTAATGCTGCTGAGTTCATCTAGGACTTGTTTGGGGGTGAAGAGTAAGAAGGTTATGAGGGCAAGTGTATCCTATTCTTGGGGACAATTAGGAATAGAAGATAAATCTTATAAATCCCCCTAACCTGGAGGATTAAGTGTCCTCTGAGAACAGAGAAATAAAGTCTCAATGTGATTCAACAATAAGAAAACAAAATAACCTGATTTAAAAAATGGACCAAAGACCTTAACAGACACCTCACCCAAAAAAGCTACACAGATGCAAGTAAGCATATGAAAAGATGCACCACCTCATGTGTCATCAGGAAAATGAAGATTAAAACAACGAGATACCCCTACACACCGATTCCAGTGGCCAAAATCCAAAACACACAACACCAAATGCTGGTGAGGATGAGGAGCAATAGGAACCCTCATTCATTGCTAATGGCAGTGCGGAACAGTGCAGCCACTTGGAAAATTTCTTACAAAACTAAACATACTCTCCTATGTGATCCAGCTGACCCAGCAGTCGTGTTCTTTGGTATTTACCCAAAGGAGTTGAAAGCCTGTGTCCACACATGGATGTTTATAGCAGCTTTATTCATAGTTGCAAAACCTGGAAGCAATCAAGATGTCCTTCAGTAAGTGAATGGATAAATAAACTGTGGTACACCTAGACAATGGAATATTATTCAACACTAAAAGATAAATAAGCTATCAAGCCATGAAAAGACATGGAGGACACTTAAATACATATTACTGATAGAAACCAATCACATACTGTGTGATTTCAACTATGTGACTTTCTGGAAAAGGCAAAAGTGTGAAGACAGTAAAAAGATCGATCACCGGTTTCCAGGAGTTGAGAGATGGGGGAAGGGATGAATAGATGGAACACAGAGGATTTGGGGGCAGTGAAAATACTTTGTATGATACAATAATGATGTGTACACGCCATTACACACTTGTCCAACCTCATAGTGTGTACAACACCAAGAGTGAACCACACGTAGCGTAAACTAAGGCCCTGGGGTGATTATGATGTGTCGGTGTAGGCTCACCAACTGTAATAAATATACCACTCTGCTGGAAGATTTTGATAATGAGGAGGCATGTGTAGGGACCAGAGAAATATGGGAAATCTCTGTATCTTTCCCTCACTTTGTGAACTTAAATCTGCTCTTAAAAAAAAAAAAAGTTTTAATTTTAAACAACAACAACAGTGTGGGGGCTCCCGGAGAAAACATCTGAACATTTTCATTTGATGGAAAAGAGGGAATTAGGAGTTGAGTCTACTATAGCCTCTCCTGGCAGTAAGATTTCACTAGGCAGAGAAAATGCTATTTTTGCAAGGTTAGGACACAGGAAGACCAAGAGGATTACATAGAACTTGATCTTTAAGAACAAGATCAATCCTCTGAATCTTTAAGAAATGAATTTCAGCACTAGCAATCATGGTATATGCCTCTGAGTATCTCCCTCCACCCCATCTACCACCAAGTGAACACCTTTAAATATCCTCCTGATTTTTCACACAGATAATTAAAGAATGCAATCTGATTGCTCATCTCCTCTATTCTCTAGTTGTGACTCAATGTATAGAATTTACACTCCGGCTGTGGTTCATCTCTGAGCATTCATTTTGGCAGGGAAATTTTCCTTTTCTCTTTCTTCCTAGGGTCCTAGCTCTTTAAATTGTATCCTTATTGGCAGACTGTTGTCATGGAGAAAAATAACTTTAAGTAGCTCTTTGAAAAGCTTTGAGTTGCTGTTCCCTGCTATTTAAAGATCCCCCAGTAAAGTAAAAAGTACACTCTGCTTCCATATAAGGCTCTGCCACTCCAAGGCAAGAGTGTCATAGGGCTTTGTTCCATGTGCTCACAGCAGAACAAGACATGTCCTGAGCATCTGGGGGTCACCTTTATTCAGCATGTCTACCCAGCTCAGGAAGACAAAACAAAATCAGAAATCAGTACTCTGCCACCTGAAATCTTTGTCCAACCTGACTCCCAAGTCATTATGAGCTGAAGCAAATGAAAAAAGTCAAATCTTATAATTATCACCTATTTTGCCTCCCGCGTGGAGCATTTGCTGTACGTGGCCTTGTACCTAATTGCCGTAATCCATTTCCCTGCCACTTCCTAGTCAAATATTCAGCGTCTAAAACTTTCTTCATTTTGACTCACAAGCATTTGCCAGGAACTTAAAATATATCTAGCTCCTTCCTGGCTAGACACTGTAAGGGATACTGAAGTATATAACAAGGTCTCCAAAGCATTATGTTTGAGAAATAAGATGAACAGATGAAACATTGAACACAGATAAAGCACCAAGTGACAGAGGATATTAGTGATTCCCAGCTTTGCCTAATGATTGGATTCAATCATGGAACTATTTTTAAAACACATATTCCTAGGCCCTTGCACTTGACCTACTGAATCAGAAACTCTAGAAAGGGGCCCCAGAACTGAGTTCTCTAAGACCTCTGACAGGAACCACCTCTTTGTGAGTCTGTTTTCTCATCTGTAGAAGAAGAGAAGTGGTAGAGATAACCTCTGAAGTCCTTTCTCTGACAATCTATGATTTTGTTACTTAAAATATCAATATATAGGGTTTAAAAAAAATCAGTTTAAAAAAGAGGGCTTCATGGGAGGACAACGGACTCAAAGGCCCGAAAACAGTTTCAATGAGTGCATTATGATTCCAAATATGGACTCTAGGATCAAACATCCTTGCATATGAATCTCAATTCTATAACATACCGACAGGATGACCTTAGCCAAGTGATTTAACCTCTTTGTTTTATCTATTACTTACCTATAAAAATAAAGACAATTTTATACCTTACAAGGATATCAAGCCAGTCAATCCTAAAGGAAATCAGTTCTGAATATTCGTTGGAAGGACTGATGCTAAAGCTGAAGCTCCAATACTTGGGCCACCTGATGTGAAGAGCTGACTCATTAGAAAAGACCCTGATGTTGGGAAAGATTGAAGGCAAGAGGAGAAGGGGGCAGCACTGAATGAGATGGGTAGATCACATCACTGACTTAATGGACATGAATTTGAGCAAACTCCAGGAGATAGTGGAGGACACGGGAGGACTGATGTGCTGCAGTTCATGGAGTCGCAAAGAGTCGGACACGACTTAGTGAATGAGCAACTAACAGCAAATTATATACCTGCTTCTTGGAGATGTGAGGATTAAATGAGACAATGTATGTAAAGCACATAATTACCACTCTATGATTATTAGGAGCTTTATCCTCCTTATTATTGCTGGAGATAAGAGAGTAAGAAAGTAAGGCATTCCAGCTGGGGCAAAAGATCTTGGGCAAGACCACAGGGGCTGTAAGGAACATGGGATATTAGGCCAAGAGAAGAAAACTGGCTTGGCTCTGTTAAGAGGAGAGAGATAAGTCTGGATAGCTAGGGCGGAGTTAGATCATCAAATTTGTTGTGCAAACTACTTGGCTAAAGAAGACCTCTGCACTCCCTCCAGTCAAACAGATGCTTTCTCACTTTTTTGAAACCACACTGTATTAAAACAGACTCCCCAACATCAGCTTTTCAAGCAAGAGCTTACTCCACTTCCTGCACAGAAAGAATCCAGATGGTGGCTCTTTAAACAGCTGATCTGCTTATGCCAGGATAGATCATATGTAGCATAACCCTATTTCAGCAAAGCAGGAAAGCACAAACTCTTAACCATAGCTTTGAAAGAATCAGGGCTGTATCTGTCATGGAAATGATTCAGCCTTCCACTTGTGTTGAAGAGCTGGGAACAGACAGATTACCACTTCGAAGAGGAATCTGTGCTTACCATTTTTCTCTGTAGATGTGCTGTATCCCTGTCTAGAGAATGAGCTAACTCTTCAATGAACTTGTGCCAAATCAAGTCACGCCCAGATTCTGAGGAGGAGTAGGCAGGAATATTTAAGAAGTTGGGGGCCCAGAGTGTTTTGTCTTCATTCTTAATTGTCCAAGTATTTTAAAAGAAACCTGATTCTTGCTTTCAATTTATTTATATTTGAGACCAAGTGAATCACCTGTGGCGGATTCATTTTGATATTTGGCAAAACTAATACAATTATGTAAAGTTTAAAAATAAAATAAAATTAGAAAAATATATGTTAAAGCTAAAAAAATAATAATAATTTGTCTTGTTGGTTGTCAAAAAATATTTTGCCTGCTTGAAGGGGGGACTTTTCTACTTTTCAAATGAAATATTCTGCCTCATCAAATAATCTTAAAAGAATGACTTTGGAGACTGTATGTGAGATTGTTCTATCTTTACATCATTAATTTATTCATTCTGTTATTTACTGAGTATCTAACGTATACAAAATGCCTTGTTAGGCACTAGAGCAATGATTTGCAAGTGAGTAAAATCATGGATTCCTGGATCTACTTTCAGAGGTTTGTCTCCCTGGAGTTCTGCAGTAGGGCCCAGGAATGTCAATACTAGCAAAGCTCCAGTTGGTTCTGAATGATCAAACTATACTTTTAGAAATACTAGCATAGAAGACACAAAGATGAATAAGGCAAAATTTCTGCTTCAGTAAATCTACAGTTTATGTATCTCATACTCTTCAAATAGCCAAATGAATTTTCCTGCCTCTAGTTTCCTTCCCTCCTCTCTTCCCACACTTACTCACCTGTTGTCTATGTACGCTCTGCAAGGTTCAGGGCTGGCATCAGTATATTTAAAGATGAAAAAGGAAGACCTCAGTCCTCTAAAAGAATTTTGCCATGGCGAAGTGAAAATAAGCTACACCATGGCATATATACATCTTCTATTAACAGACCCATGTTATAGGAGTTATAGGAAAAGTTTTTCCAAGTTATAGGAAAAGTTCCTTCAGTCTTTTAAATAAGAATCTGGTATTGATCCTCAAAAGTTCTTTAGTGAGGGAAAAAAGTGAAAAGAGAACAAAGAAAAAACATCTGATTGCACATATGTATTGGGGTACTTCTTTGTGTGAAGCACTGGACCAAGTTCTCAGGAGTATCAAAATTGAAAGTGAGATGATATTTCTGAGGGGTTTTAATATTTATACTGTGTTGGTTAGAGTCCCTTTGGCTCTCAGGAACAGTATACCAAACTAATGGTGGATAATAAAGGCATTAAATTATCTAGTAAGAAGCTGGAGGATGGTCATTCCAGAGCTAGTTCAGCAGCTTCACATGTTAAGAGCTCTGGGTTGGCAACTCCAAGAGTCTCTTGGGTTTCCTATTTTGTTCAAATCATCCAAACATTATATCCTTCATAACCTTAACAAAAGGAAGTGCAACAGAAGAGCCAAGGCCATAAGAGAACCTCCACATGTACCTTTTCCCTTTTGACATGGAGAATATACGGTTATACATATATGAATATATATACAATACCGGTATATTTCCCCTTTTATCACATGGGCTAGAACTAGTCGCATGTCTCATTCTCAGCTGCAAAGAAGGCTGGAAAAGAAAAGAATCAACATTTTTTTCCAACATAGATGAAATGATTATAATCATCCTAAGTATATATTATTTAACCAATTGCTCAATTACAATTAGTGCTTCTGGAATAAAGAAAAGGAAGGAATACATATGGTATGTCGAGATCCATAAAGAAAGACAGAGACAGACAGACTCATTAGAAGGTGAAAGATGAGGCAGACTTATATTGATAGAGAAAAGGGGGGGAGGCCTTTCAAGTAAGGAGAGAAATTTTAAAATAGGAGATGACATTAAGTGGTCTGTAATGACTAGAAAATGTACAGTATTAATAGCAGTAAGATAATAGTCTAACCAATATTTATATCAACATTAGAATTTTCTCATTTTCCATGCTAAGTGACCAACTTTACATTAACAGTATATTTTGTTTGAAATGTGTGTGTAATTTCTCAAGAAGTGTTCCAACTGTTGAGACAGAATGGATGCAAGCTAGTCAGTTACACAAGTTTCCATTCTGTAATGCATAATAGAGAGAGATAGGCATATTCTTTCCATTGAGGGACTTTCCTAGTGAGGCTTTCCAAGTATCTGGGAAAGATGTACTGATAAGTGTCAGAGATCAACCATCAGTGATAGTCCAAGCTTCCAAGGTGCCAAAATGCTGAGTTATGAGGATTTTGCCAGAATCTATGCAAGTGGAGATAACTAAAGAAAGACATGGATGCATTTCTGAAATCTGCGGGTTATGTGGAGAACAGCAAAGCCTCAGCTAAAGTAATACTTGATCTCATGTCACACCTCTCCTCTAATTCCGGTTAGTCTGCATCTCACCCTCACATGTGTTTCCTTTATCTGTGTTGTTACAGCTCACAGTTATCTTATGGATGTGTTTGTTTGCCTGGTTTTTGTCATCTTTCCCCCTACAATAAACCTCCATGAGGACAGAAATTATATTCTCGTTCACCCATTGCTGTCACAGGGCCTATGAACTCTCACTATTTATCAAATGAATGCATGAATGAATAAGTGTTCCTATTTGTTAACTAGTTTTCCAGACATTTACTTGAAATCTGCAGAGCTATCCAGCACTCGTTGTCCTTCCATCAGACCCTTGTTGTATATGATAAAAGGTTTGATACTGGCTGTGGAGCATGTTCAGCAAAAAAAAAAAAAAAAAATCACCAGGTAGTCAAAGAAGAAACATTAACTTGAACACCTACAGAACCAAGCCAAGTTTGTCACAGAAAAAGCTGGTTCATTATCAGTTGTCACCCCCTAGTGGTAAAAAACATACTTGTCAGGGCTCCACATGACTGCTGCTGCTGCTAAGTCGCTTCAGTCGTGTCCGACTCTGTGCGACCCCATAGACGGCAGCCTACCAGGCCTGGTTAATGTCAAAAGAAAGAAGCCAGAGGCCTTTTGTGGAAGGCTTTTTGCTACCAATCTCACAACCTTTGAATTACATATCACACACACACACACATACATGTAAATTTAGAATGAAAAAGGTTTTTGAATTACACCTTGCCTTAATTTGGCTGTTTATTAACTTACTGGAAAACATAGCTAAAGATGAAAATAACTTGCTTAAAATTCCCTTTGAACCTTGTCTGCGTCTATAATTTCACTTTCTTTCAGAACACTTTCCTAAGAAAGATTTAAAATAACTATTTATTTGCAAATCCTCTTAAAGTGGAATATTGATTTCCTGTGCAAAACTTGACATTTACTCTATGACATGAATAGGTCTTCTAGAAAGCAAGAAAACCATGACCAAGTTACTCTAAAGCTTGATATAGATCAACTTTTTAAGATGAATTTTAGAAAACTACATTTTTTAAAAAACGGTTAAATTCAAGCCAAACCAGTGCTTAAAAATCATTAGTTGCAAAACAGCAAGTTGCTTAACTGAATTCAACATTTCCCTGCCTCCATCCAATCCTAGTCCTCAAAACAACCACAAACACCTATATTTGTATGCATGGGTATAGACTGAGGAAGGCTTTTATAAAATAAAGCATCCAAAATGCTCTTTAATTCTGAAATCACTAAGAGAGCAGAGAACACATTTTTCATCCATATATTTCAGTTTGGCATTTGACTTTCCCTCTTAGCTAGAGAGTTTAAAAGTGAATTTGAAATGAGAAAATCATCTGCTCATAGGACTTGTTTGAAATGCTTGAGGTGTGTGTGTGTGTGTGTGTGTTTGTGTGTGTGCGTGTGTACTAGCAACATTTCTTTTAGCATCAATTACAGAGAAGGCGATGGCACCCCACTCCAGTACTCTTGCCTGGAAAACCCCATGGATGGAGGAGCCTGGTAGGCTGCAGTCCATGGGGTCACTAAGAGTCAGACACGACTAAGTGACTTCCCTTTCACTTTTCACTTTCATGCATTGGAGAAGGAAATGGCACCCCACTCCAGTGTTCTTGCCTGGAGAATCCCAGGGACCGGGGAGCCTGGTGGGCTGCCGCCTATGGGGTCGCACAGGGTCGGACACGACTGAAGCGACTTAGCACAGCACAGCACATACCATTCGTTGAATTTGGCACATAACCTTACAAACCAGCCTATGAAGTAGACACTACTGTTATTGCCATTTTACAGGTCAGCCTACCTAGTCAGATATATTAAATTCCTGGCACAAGGTGACCAACTGTGGGATCAATGACTTTTACAAGTTAATTGGTACTACTCAGCAGGTGGGAGCTGAGTAAGTACAATGGTGTTGGTCGTCAAGGGTCTTAGCAGAATTCAAAAGGCTTCAGGAAATATTTATTTCCTAATGACTAAAAGCTGACTGATGAAAATCATTCTAAGAAGCAGTGAAACTAATTAATGTCTAAAATCTTGTAGGGCATAAAAATTATTCTTAATGTTACATTGTATGTGCTATCATTGATAACCTGAATATGTTCTAGAATTTTCTCATTTAACCAAATCTCAGTTATTAGTTACTTTGTTGCCATTTGCTTCCCCCCCCTCCCCCGCTCCAATACAAAGTATTGCACCCTGTGGCTTCTTTTCAATCACCAGAATAATGATAATTTTTTAACATATTTTAGTTACTTTAGTATCGATTAACAGGATTTTATTCTACTGAATTCTTTTTATTTTATTTTATTTTATTTTTAAACTTTACAAAATTGTATTAGTTTTGCCAAATATCGAAATGAATCTGCCACAGGTATACATGTGTTCCCCATCCTGAACCCTCCTCCCTCCTCCCTCCCTGTACCACCCCTCTGGGTCATCCCAGTGCACTAGCCCCAAGCATCCAGTATCGTGCATCGAACCTGGACTGGCAACTCATTTCATATATGATATTATACATGTTTCAATGCCATTCTCCCAAATCTTCCCACCCTCTCCCTCTCCCACAGAGTCCCTAAGACTGTTCTATACATCAGCATCTCTTTTGCTGTCTCGTACACAGGGTTATTGTTACCATCTTTCTAAATTCCATATATATGCGTTAGTATACTGTATTGGTGTTTTTCTTTCTGGCTTACTTCACTCTTTATAATAGGCTCCAGTTTCATCCACCTCTCTACTGAATTCTTGTAGCCATTGGGACTTTCCCATCTATCTAGAAGAAAATTTCCAAGGTCTGAAAAATTGGCTGCTTGCCTGGTAGAACTGACGGGAACATGCTAATTGTAGCATCTTCTCTGATACACAAGATGGCGATGGCTCCTTTACATGTGTGTAAGTGAACCTCAGAGATATTCAGACTAGTGCTCTAGTTAGGCTGGTAAGGAAAGGAAAGTTAGTCTTAAATTATTACACTATACAAAACCAAACAACAAAGAAATAATAGTCTCCATGAGCCTCAGATATAAAATCTCACCTTCTAAGCATCAAGGAAAAAGGAGCACAAGATGCCACTGGACTGTTAAGATTGGGTAGCTTGTCTTGTACTAAGTCCGAAAAATACCTTTTTAAAAAAGTGTTTATTTTTGGCTGTGCTGGGTCTTTGTTGCTATGAGGGCTTTTCTCTAGTTGCAGACAGCGGGGGCTACTCTCTAGACGCGGTGCGTGGGCATCTCCCTGCGGTGGCTTCTCTTGTCGTGGAGCAGGGGCTCTCGTGCGCACAGGCTTGCATAGCTGCAGCCCCTGGCTCTGAAGCACAGGCTTGGCAGTTGTGGTGACAGGCTTAGGTGCTCAGTAGCATGCAGGATCTTGCTGGATCAGGGATCCAACCGGCCCCTTGCATTGCAAGGCGAATTCTTTACCTCTGAGCCACCAGGGAAGCGCCCCCCCTCCACCCCACCAAATCACTTTTAATACAACTAATCATTCTAGTTGGAATGATTCCCTGGAGAAGGGAAAGGCTACCCACTCCAGTATTCTGGCCTGGAGAATTCCATAGACTGTATAGACCATGGGGTAGCAAAGAGTTGGACATGACTGAGTGACTTTTACTTTCAGTGATTCTGATAAATATTTCAGAAACAGCATCATATTTGAGCATATCATTCACCCACTTGGCTTATGGGAAACAGGATAGAGTAGACTGAGTCAATATGTTTGAAAAGAAATGAGTTTCTTTGTTTCCTTGTGGAAGGATTCAAGCATTGTCAGGAGTCTGGATAGAAATGTGACTGTAAAGATATATGAATATATATCTTTATAATAAAATAAATTATAATAAAATATAATAAAATAAATAAAGAAAATAAATAATAATAATAACATTCATGTTAGTTAACTTAATGGATGAGAATTAGGATTGCTTTCATTTCTGGTGATTAAACTATTCCAGATCTTCTTTGATTGGAAACAAGCCATTTTCCAAGTCTTTGTCAGGTGAGGTTAAAAATCTACAATGCCTCAGTATTATTGACTTGCTGTTGTCCCTTAAACTTTTAAAAATGGGCTGAGACTGCTCAGCACTTAGGATGGAGAGCCTTACACTGCTCCAGATCTCCAAACCTATTTCAGTACTTAAGCCACAGCAAACAATAAAAATAAAGGGACTCAGAGAAATACATCTAAGACACTTGTGAGGCAAAAGTAAAACCTCTTCATTGGGTATCATTCAGAAAATTAAGTTTGTTAGAATAAAGTTGCCTCCAAATACTAGGAAACCTGGGCTCTAGTCTCACCATTCCATGAGTAGGTCCTCTGTCCTCTCTGGAGACACAGAGACATGAGCTCATCTGGGAGTGGGTTAAAGTCATGTCTGATAGTCCTTCCCAAATCTCCTTAGCAAGGCCTATTGGGTAGACTCCATACTTTACCCCTATAATCTCTCTTTAAGACCATTTATCTGTGTTTCCATCATAACACCTATCATCCTCTTGCTGTTGTTCAATCACTAAGTTGTGTCTGACTCTGCAAATCCATGGACTGCGCACACCAAACCTTCTTGTCCCCCACAATCTCCCAGGGTTTGCCCAAGTTCATGTCCATCGAATCACTGATGCCATCCAACCATCTTATCCTCTGAAATGGTCTTATTTATTTGTTCACTTACTTATTGTCTCTGTCTTCTTTTCAGGAGGGGGAAAAAATTCTTCCTCTACCCTCTTAGGTTCATGCTTGGGTCCTGGAAATTAAACTGATGAAATGATTAACAAGAGAAAAAGGTTTATTTCATATGCATATGGGAGGGCCTCAAGAAATGAAGTAAAAATCCCAAAGAAGCAGTTAGATCCAGAGGCTTAAATACCATTTTAACAGAACAGTGCATTTGTAAAACAGTGATAAAACAAAGGAAAGGGGTTTAGGTGTTTAGGAGAAGCAAATTGTGAGATATATGGGAGAAGCTAACGGAAGACAAGAACTATTTCAGTGAGGTTAGTTTGTGCAGGTTCATCTTGGCACTGTCCAAGTCAGGCGATTAAGGCTGTTTTTCTTCTCCTGGTACAAGAGAAGGGGTAGGGATCATCTTCACAAAGGGCATTTATACTTTGCCTTTAGACAGATGGGGAAGGATAAAGAGCTTTTACCTGCATCTGCTTTCTTAAATCAGCACAAAATCATCTTTATGCTAAAGTGGCATATTTTGGGATAGCATATTCTGATCCCTTTCACCTTCTAGAATACAAGTCTTGGAACATCCAGATTACTCAGGAACCCATCTTGTTCTCTGCTATATTGGGAGACCTAGAACAGCGCCTGGTGCATGAGAAGACTCAGTAAGTAATGTGGAATACATGAATAAATGAATTTCCTCAATAAATAATGTTGAGTACATGAAGGGATGAATGTATGATTTATGACCTTTTGCTCTTCTAAACAAGTTTGTTCCAATGTCTCTTATTAGCAGATGGGTTTATGAAAAGGTTAAAACTGCTCAAAGAGGCTCTCCAGAGTTTGTGCTCTGTGACAGAAACACTAATTTTGTTCTGATTTCTAGTATATTTCCTAGCTTGGGTCACTACTGTCCCATTCTACCATGCTTGAACTGATGCAGACTCTCCTGCTTCATGTGGAAACAGTTCAGTAAGGTTTTCTGAGCAGGTGGGGTCAGTGCATGATCTTAGTGCTTGCCCTGCTTCCTGATATTCTTAATGCCTTCATTCTGCTGGCTTCGGGTCTTATTAATATATCTGAAAATTCAAGGAAGCACTTGAGCTCTTTAAAACTCCAGGGCGAATGAATTGATCAGGCTCTTCTTGAGAGAAGACATTTAGATCAGGAACAACACACAATCCATGAGTATCTAATGTTGAGTATACCCAAAGCATCTTCCTATCTATGCCTTATAGTTTAGGGGCAGACCAACCTCACCAATACCTCTCTACCTATTACCTACCTTGATTTGTTTTACATTTGATTCTTACCTTCCCAATTTGAGGAAGGAGAAAAAGAAAAGTTTTGGTATTTCAAAAGATCCTTCGAGCAATCTCAGAGCTGAAAGATATCATACCGATCATCTAATACACTGTTTCCCAACTTGTCTAAATTTAAGAATCACCCAAGGGGCAGGTTAAAATGCTAGTTCACAGGCCTCACCCAGCTGATCTGGATTCAATAGTCTTGGATGGGGTGAGGGAATATCTGTAGTTTTAAAAAGTGCCCCAGGGGATTCTTCTGTTCAAGCAAGTTTGGGAAATACCAATCTAAAATACCCTTTTCATTCATCAGAAAGAAAGTGCAGCTTAGAAAGGCCCGAATGTTCATCTGGGTCACAGGACTCAAGAGTCTTCATGTTCTTTGACCTGGATTCTCTCTTTTATGCCAAACCTGCCTCCACTAAACCACATGCTCCTTGGGGTGGCGGGGCGAGGGGGGAGGTGGGGGGGGGTGGGAAACAACAACTCTTAAAACATGTGCAGCAGGAGAACTGAGCACTTGAAAATGCTTCCTTAGCGTTTCCAATGAGAATACTAGCTGACTTCCTTCAACATTCCCCCATTGTGAAGCATCTTTTTTTTTCCCCCTAAAATGCTCCACTCATACTGTATATGGGGTCCAGATTAACATTCATACTTTAAAAGCGAATCCTGCAAATGACATCTTAAGATGTTCTCTGGACAGGTTTTATGGCTCTGTGAAGTCACTCATCAGTCTCTTAAATCCTTATCTGGTTTCGAATCAACTATCACTTGGTTTATCTTGTGAGTAAAGAATCTAGCAAGGTAGGTGTTCTGAATAGGAACTAAAAACAACTACTAATCTGCTTTTACTAATGCAGTCCATCTGTGCATGAGAAGCTTATGTGCTTTTTCCTAAGAAGGACATCATATTCTCCATACATTTAGATGCTTAATATTCACAATCAAAGAGAGAGAAATATCCAACCAGTCCTAGTTCTTATAAAAGAAAGTTGAAAGCAGGTGGTTCAGCCGACTTTACATGACTCAGCCTGCTTCCATGGCCAAAGTTGGTGAGTCATCTGTCTACTATCTGAGGGAATTCATTTCAGGAACTCTAATTCCAGGAAACTCTAAAAGGTAATTAAACTCATTAGTAACTCATTGGTTCTGTGTGAATAATCCTAGCCTTTTCCTTCACCCTCAGTTTTTATCCCTCCTCAGAAAAATCCAAGCTGAATTTAATGATGCCAAATACTAGGTCCTGTAAGGAACATCCCACATCTAGGGTAACTTGTACTTCCATTTGGTTTGATTCCCCCAGTGATCTGGGGTGGTCAGGGGAAACCCAAAGTGTGGAGTGGTTTTGCTGGGGACAGATCCTTAGATTTGCTAAAGCTCATGGTGAATGAAGAGTAAGTAGAAATAAATGCCTAGTTTAGGCATACTGAGAGAGGGCTTGATATACATTTTAGAACTTGTAAAATATTCTGGGAACAGATTTTTTTTTTAATACCTTTTGAGACAAAGGAGTTATATTTTCTATTTAGATTCTCTTTGGTCTTACTGATACATTTGAAAAATCTTTCAGACCTTGAACCTTATCCTGATTTGCTATTGCAAAGTTGCTCAGCTTCTGTCATTATAATAGTAATAGTTACTATTGTCAGAGAAGGCAATGGTACCCCACTCCAGTACTCTTGCCTGGAAAATCCCATGGACGGAGGAGCCTGGTAGGCTGCAGTCCATGGGGTCACTAAGCGTCGGACACGACTGAGCGACTTGACTTTCACTTTTCACTTTCACGTATTGGAGAAGGAAATGGCAACCCACTCCAGTGTTCTTGCCTGGAGCATCCCAGGGACAGGGGAGCCTGGTGGGCTGCCAACTATGGGGTCGCACAGAGTTGGACACGACTGAAGCAACTTAGCAGCAGCAGCAGCAGCAGCAGCAGCAGCAGCAGCAGTTACTATTGTTTCTTGAACATTACTTTTTATCCAGCATTGCAGTAAATTGAAAATACGGAAGTACTAATTTACTCTCACTGGTCTAAAAAGTCAGTGGTCTTTTAAGGAATTTTAAACTATTACTTATATGTTTAAGTGAGGGATTTAGAAAGAGAATCCAGAAAATGTCAATGGTCAGTCCTTCTATGCTAGATTTGCAAATACCAAGGCACCCATCCAGTGAGACACTTTCTAAATCAGATTCCAAGGTGGAAAGACCAAAGCTGTTCAAGATACAGGAACAACACTGACATTCTATCATTCCTAAGATTGCTTCTTACTATGGAAGATTCCGAGGATTAAGTCAATTAGATTATTGACTCAAATTCCTCCCAGAGCTGATGAACGTATGTCTGGGGCCAAATCACAAAGGCAATATGGAAAATATGAAAAATGTTCTCCTAAAATATCTTATATTTGCCTCTCAGCATCCAGCAATGCTAATTTGGGCAAAGAATCACCTCCTTGCCAACAGAGCCCATTTTCAAAGGGCCTGACTTCAAGATTTGACCAGCATCTGCTCATGAACAATACTACTGGGGCACCAAATGACATGTAACCATTCTAAAAGACAGTTTAAAGATGTCCCAAGACTTTGTTTTTACAGACAGAAAAGCTGAGCTCTCAAAAGGTGATTTATCCAAGATCATGATATATAATAGTTTGTGACCAGCTATAACAAGACCTTGGGTCTCCTCTTCTTTCCTCTACATCAAATCTTTTTTAAGTGTAATTTTTAGATCTCAATGCCATTTCTGGAGTCTCTGTTTGCATAGGATACTAAGAAAAAAAAAGCAACAACAAAAAAAGAACAAATGTACTTAAGCCTCACCAGCTATAATGGCAGAATGGAAAGTTTATCAGATGGTTCTTTTTGTAAAACCCTCCTTAAAATATTACTCATTCTTTATTTTTATATCTAGAAGCTCTTTTATACTTTGTCTTTATCATTGACAGATTATTTTGTGACATATACTCTTCATCATAAATGTATACTCCAAAGACTTCCCGGGATCTACAATGTAGCATTGATTGAAACCATCAAAAACAGGATATATCCATCAATAGGGGATTGGTTTAAAAAATCACATTAGAGATATGCATAGACTATGTTGCTATTAAAAAGAAAAGTAAAGAAAAACAGAGGTTCAGTACATATTATAAAGTGAACTAAAAACAATATGCAGTCATGTAGGTCTGGCTCCATGTGGCTTTGTTCTTCATATAAATACATATATCTTTGTTTTTGCATAAAGTATTCTCGGAGGATGCCTAAGAGCGGTAGTATTTTCTATTAATAATACCATTAGCATTATTACTTGATAATAATGTCATAAGTGGTAGGAAAGAGCAGGTGGGGGAAGGCCATTGTGTTTTCCAAAATCTGGAGATGCTGGTTTAAATCAATAGATTTGTTGACCTATTTGTAAACAGTTAGTCCTCCCTGGCTGAAACTGTAATCAGGGAACTTGATAGAGACAGATGGTGAAACATTTGACTTTTACCAACTGCTTTGGCTTTCCCCTTTGGCCAAACACATTAAGAGCCATTGAAAAAGGAAACACTATAATTACAGCCTACATGATAATAGAAACAGTGGCAGAATGATAGGATTAGACTCTTAATCCTTATTACCACTTTCTTAGAAGATGGGTGTGACAGCCATACACCTGAGGCCACACCTTATTTGTCATATTACATCTTGTTTGTCAGATACCTTATGCTTGATGTTACAACAGACAGAAAAATATCCAAAGAAATTACATCCAACAAGATATCCAGGTTAGCTGAGCATTTGCATAGCCCCAGAAACTTTGTCCACTGGAGAGTATAGCAAACCACTTCAGTATTCTTGCCTTGAGAACGCCATGAACAGTATGAAAAGGCAAAAAGATAGGACACTGAAAGATGAACTCCCCAGGTTGGCAGGTACCCAATATGCTATTGGAGATCAGTGGAGAAATAACTCCAGAAAGAATGAAGAGACGGAGCCAAAGCAAAAACAACACCCAGTTGTGGATGTGACTCATGATGGAAGTAAAGTCATATACTCTAAACAGCGAGATTGCATAGGAACCTGGCATGTTAGGTCCATGAATCAAGGCAAATTGGAAGTCGTCAAACAAGAGATGGCAAGGTTGAACATCGACATCTAGGAATCAGCAAACTAAAATGGACTGGAATGGGGGAATTTAACTCAGATGACCATTGTATCTACTACTGTGGGCAAGAATCCCTTAAGGAAATGAAGTAGCCATCACAGTCAACAAAAGAGTCCAAAATGCAATACTTGGATGCAATCTCAAAAATCACAGAATAATCTCTGTTCGTTTCTAGGGCAAACCATTTGATATCATAGTAATCCAAGTCTATGCCCCTCTATGCCCCAACCAGTGATGCTGAAGAAGCTGAAGTTAAATGGTTCTATGAAGACCTACAAGAACTTCTAGAACTAATACCCAATAAAGGTGTCCTTTTCATTATAGGGGACTGGAATGCAAAAGTAGGAAGTCAAGAAATACCTGGAGTAACAGGCAAATTTGGCCTTGACCTACAGAATGAAGCAGGTCAAAGACTAACAGAGTTTTGCTAAGAGAACACACTGATCATAGCAAACACCCTCTTCCAACAACACACGACAAGAGTCTACATATGGACATCACCAGATGGTAAACACAAAATCAGATTGATTATAGTCTTTGCAGCCAAAGATGGAGAAGCTCTATACAGTCAACAAAAACAAGACTTGGAGCTGACTGTGGCTCCGATCATGAACTCCTTATTGCCAAATTCAAACTTAAATTGAAGAAAGTAGGGGAAACCACTAGACCATTCAGGTATGACCTAAATTAAATCCCTTACGATTATACAGTGGAAGTGACAAATAGGTTCAAGGGATTAGATCCGATAGACAGAGTGCTTGAAGAACTATGGACGGAGGTTTGTGACATTGTACAGGAGACAGGGATCAAGACTATCTCCAAGAAAAAGAAATGCAAAAAGAAAAAATGGCTGTCTGAGGAGGCCTTACAAATAGGTATGAAAAGGAGAGAAGTGAAAGGCAAGGAGAAAAGGAAAGATACACCCATTTGAATGCAGAGTTCCAAAGAATAGCAAGGAGAGATAAGAAAACCTTCCTCACAAAGAAATAGAGGAAAACAATAGAATGGGAAAGACTAGAGATCTCTTCAAGAAAATTAGAGATACCAAGGGAATATTTATGCAAATATGGACACAACAAATAACAGAAATGGTATGGACCTAACAGAAGCTTCAGAAGATATTAAGAAGAGGTGGCAAGAATACACAGAAGAACTATAGAAAAAAGATTTTCATGACCCAGATAATCATGATGGTGTGATCACTCACCTAGAGCCAGATATCCTGCAATGCAAAGTCAAGTGGGCCTTAGGAAGCATCACTACAAACAAAGCTAGTGGAGGTGATGGGATTCCAGTTGAGCTCTTTCAAATCCTAAAAGATGATGCTGTGAAAGTGTTGCACTCAATATGCCAGCAAATTGGGAAAACTCAGCGGTGGCCACAAGACTGGAAAAGGTCAGTTTTCATTCCAATCCCAAATAAAGGCAATGTCAAAGAATGCTCAAACTACCGCATAATTGCACTTGTCTCACACGCTAGCAAAGTAATGCTCAAACTTCTCCATGCCAGGCCATGTTCCAGTGGAGGAAAAGGCAGAGGAACCAGAGGTCGAATTGCCAACATCTGCCCAGTCATTGGAAAAAAAGAGAGTTCCAGAAAAACATCTACTTCTGCTTTACTAACTATGCCAAAGTCTTTGACTGTGTGGAAAATTCTTAAAGAGATGGGCATAACAGACCACCTGACATGCCTCCTGAGAAATCTGTATGCAGGTCAAGAAGCAACAGTTAGAACTGGACATAGAACAACAGACTAGTTCCAAATTGGGAAAGGAGTACATGAAGGCTGCATGTGGTCACCCTGCTTATTTAATTTATATGCAGAATACATCATGAGAAATGCCAGACTGGATAAAGCACAGCAGGAATCAAGATTGCTGGAAGAAATATCAATAACCTCAGATATGCAGATGATACCACCCTTATGGCAGAAAGCGAAGAAGAACTAAAGACCCTCTTGATGAAAGTGAAAGAGGAGAGTGAAAAAGTTGGCTTAAAACTCAACATTCCGAAAACTAAGATCATGGCATCCAGTCTTATCACTTTATGGCAAATAGATGGGGAAACAATGAAAGACTTTATCTTTTTGAGCTCCAAAATCAAAATCACTGCAGATGGTGGCTTCAGCCATGAAATTAAAAGATGTTTGCTCCTTGGAAGAAAAGCTGCGGCCAACCTAGACAGCATATTAAAAAGCAGGGACATTAGTTTAAGAAAAAAGGTTGGTCTAGTCAAAGTTATGGTTTTTCCAGTAGTCCTGTATGGATGTGAGAGTTGGACTATAAAGAAAGCTGAACATTGAAGAATTGATACTTTTGAACTGTGGTGTTGGAGAAGACTCTTGAGAGTCACTTGGACAGCAAGGAGATCCAACCAGTCCATCCTAAAGGAGATCAATCCTGGGTGTTCATTGGAAGGACTGATGCTAAAGCTGAAACTCCAATACTTTGGCCACCTCATACGAAGAGCTGACTCATTTGTAAAGACCCTGATGCTGGGAAAGATTGAAGGCAGGAGGAGAAGGGGATGACAGAGGATGAGATGGTTGGATGGCATCACTGACTCAACGGACATGAGTTGGATAAACTCCAGGAGCTGGTGATAGACAGGGAGGCCTGGCGTGCTGTGGTCCATGGGGTCGCAAAGAGTCCGACATGACTGAGCAACTGAACTGAACTGAACTGATACTAATTCATATGGTAGAATGATGTAGTATCATTAATAATATTAACAAGATTTATAGAAACTATGCACATACAATATCAGTCTAATTTTATTATTTATAATGTTAACTGTTGCTCTTTCTGAAATTTGGGATGATTCCATGCTTTCCTATAATTGTAAGTTTCCTACAATGACTATTGCTTTCACATCAGAAAAAAATAAATGTAAATATGTCACTGCTATTCATGAGAGTTTGCCTAGTGATTACTACCTGCCTTTTGAGAATTGGTGATCGACTCCAGTCAGCCCTCACCTAGGAGTTGGCCCACCGGTTGCTGGGAGTCGGACACGACTGAGTGACTTCCCTTTCACTTTTCACTTTCATGCGCTGGAGAAGGAAATGGCAACCCACTCCAGTGTTCTTGCCTGGAGAATCCCAGGGATGGGGGAGCCTGGTGGGCTGCCGTCTATGGGGTCGCACAGAGTCGGACACGACTGAAGCGACTTAGCAGCAGCAGCAGCAGCACCATAACCTTCGCATCACCTCATTCTAAACTAAGATATGAATAAGCCTCCAATTATGACTCCTGGTGGTAGGCAAAACATCCAGCTTCAAACAGTCTTAGTTTCTGACAGGCAAGAGAGACAATAACCCCAAACCTATCAATAGAGAGGAAGCTTATTTCTCCCTCTGATGTTATAAGCCAGATATTGAAACTTCCAGAGTGGTTAGAAGAATGGCATGTTTGTTGTTACAATGTCCCCAATAAACTGAGCTGTGGAAAACCAAGATATGGATATTCAGGGAGTCACACACAGACAGTTTGAATAAAAAGTTGATTCCTATCTTGTTACCTACAGTTAGATAATTTTTTTCATCTTCTAGTTTATTAAAAAGGTCAAAGCTACTTCTCCTCGTTTAGAGTAGATTCTCATTTAAGCATTTTGTAAAATGACATCAGAAGGACTCAGAAACCCATAAGGAAGTTTATTTTAAACAATTTCTTTAAATGGCAAATATGCCTATAATAACTTGGTTTCTAACAAAAGCCACTTTGCGATTCTCAAGGTTAAATGTTTGAAGATCAATATTTAATAGCAATCAGTGTTTATCAACACTAGCAATGTGTGAAACAGTATTTCTCCAGTGGGTGGAGGCTGAGATTGGGGCATACACTGGGATGTGCATGACAGGCAACAGTGAAGACAAGTCCTCCTGCTTCTCGCTCTGTGCATCCACTGGGGAGCATCCTGAGAGAGCTCAGTGTCCATAACCAGAGCTGGCACACAGAGGCGTTTCTGGTTGGAGACAGAACCAGTTGCACAGAGAGACAGAGAATGCAGAAACGTGCTGCAGCCAGTTCCTGTCAGTTAAAGAGAGCCCAGTGTGGGCCTCTCTTCCCAACTCCTCATTCAGGGACTGCACATTGTGAAAGTGAGAATAAAAGTGTTTGTCGCTTTGCAACCCCATGAACAGTAGACTGCCAGCCTCCTCTGATGGAATTCTCCAGGCAGGAATACTGGAGTGGGTTGCCATTCTTTTCTCCAGGGGATCTTCCTAACTCAGATATCAAATCCAGGTCTCCCACATTGCAGACAGATTCTTAGTCATGAAATTTGCCATGGTGTGAGCATTTACACCATGGAAAATGGCAATTGCTATAAATGAGGGCCTTCCTCACCCCTACCCTCTAACGTTGGGCTGGAAGGGAAGGGCATGACACCCAGCGTGTATCTTTGAGTCTATGTCTTCATCCCACGGATCTTTTAAAAATCTCGTATTTCCAGTCTCACAATAGCACTATCAGCGTTCTCACTAAAGAGGTGGGGCAGAAGAGGCCACATAAGGTGAATATCATTGTATCCAGGTCCTGAAATGTCTCCTGCTAGGTCCTGTCTCCAGAAGGACCAAGGGAATTAATCACATAGGATCAATCACAGAGCAATCCAGGTGAAAGTGAAAGTGAAGTCGCTCAGTCGTGTCCGGCTCTTTGAGGCCCCATGGACTGTAGCCCACCAGGCTCCTCAGTCCATGGAATTTTCCAGGCAAGAGTGGGTTGCCATTTCCTTCTCCAGGGGATCTTCCCAATCCAGGGATCGAACCTGGGTCTCCCGCACTGCAGGCAGCCGCCTTACCATCTGAGCAACCAGGGAAGCCTATCCAGGTGATGGACGGTATAAAAACTGGTTCCTGCCTTAACCTGTGGTTGAAGCTACAGAGTTCCTGTACCACCCTTGCTCTTCCATCATCCTGACCTCTGTGATACTCAAATAAAGTAAATGCAGAAATTTTTCGTAAGTTTAAGTCTTCCATGATTGATTTTTCAGCAACTCTGAAGACTGTTCTGCAACAAGGAGGCTCTGATCTATAGCCCTGGAACCTACCACAGCAACGGAACTGAGGAGCTGCCTTCTAGCATCTATAGAATGTTCATTAACAGTGTGGTACAGGGGCCATTTCCTCCTCATCTCATAGACCGAACACAAGTAAATGCAGGGCGATTAACGGGAGTCAGCATTCCTACTGGGGTAACACTGTCAAGTGAGATAACTCAAGTACACACATTACCAAGGCGGGATGTAAAAGAAAAATTACAAAGTGTTATGGGAGCACAGGGGGAAGTAGTGCTTCCTGCTGAGGGAATCAGAAGACTTCCCAGGGAAACTAATATTTGAACTGGAGCTTAAAGGCTAAATAGATATTCAGTAAGAAATATAGAGAAAAGGGAAGGTTTGGCAAAAGGTATTGTAGATCATGAAAACAACATAGGCAGAAGTATTGTATTGTTTCTATTATTCATTTTATGTATATTATGGTTTGACATCTTATAAACATCTTTTTGGCTGTGTAGAGATCTGCCCCTCTTGGGCTAACCTGTGGAGATAGCAAAAATACCCAGCTGGGAGCAGGCCTTTGACATGCAAATTTACCTGTCCAGAGCACTGCCTCCCTTTTCTGGCCCCTACACCCCAGAAGACAGCCTTCTTCTGCCTTAATCATCCCAGGGCCAGATGCCAGGCAACTAGGGACCATGAAGACCTAGAGCTTGCCAAAATTATTCAAATTAGCCAGTCCTAAACTACTTCTCCTGCCCTGCCCGGCCTTTCCCACGGAAACCCCTCAAAGCCTCTAGTTCTGACTTTCTTCTGGCTCCTGTCTTCTGCCAGTTGACCAAAACCTGGTGTTCCTCAGATGGCTCTACCTGGCATGGCATGCCTTCTGTCTCTAGGCTCAGTCGTTATAACACACTTTCTTTTCCTGAGCGTCTCCCGTGCCCCTCTGTGGCCATACCTGACCTTATGACCAGGGCTCATAAAAGAGCCCTGAACAATCACAAGGGAAGGAAGTTCTAGGTATGTTCAGGAGGCTGGGACTTGGTCTATGCATGTTTAGGAGGGGAGGCTGAAGGGCAACTGACTAGCTCATGGAAGACCCGGATTTCTGTAATGAGTAACAGACCACTGAGGCATCTGAACAAGGAAGCAGCAAGTGCAGAGCTGTGTGGTTAGTGTGACACTGGATGAGGCTGGAGATGGGAAACCAAAAATAGCCGGAGTCACCCAGATGAGCATGCCTCAAGGCACTGAGAGAGAGAAGGAGACGTCAGGAGCTAGACACCCGTGACATCATTAGTAAAGAGAGTGAACTACATAATCAGGGTTGGAGACAAATATGAAGAGTTTGCTTCTTGAATTATAAGAATAAAACCTCTATATAGGCTTTAGCATCAAAGGAAGGATTCGTATATTTTGACTGTTTGTTGACAGCTTACTATTATAGAGTCAAAATGAAAATCTGGCTGTTTTGACCTACATTAGAAGGGAATAATAACTCAATAAATGAGATAAATATAGTATATCCAATAGTGATAAGTGCCAGAAGAAAAGTAAGGTGGGGAAGAGGAATAGGAAATGCTGGCAGTCAGATGCGATTTTGAGTAGGGGTTGCCTCATAAAAAAGTGATATTTGAGCAAAAGTTTCATAGGTGAGGGTGCGAGCGTAAAGGACACCTGGGGAAAGAACCATTTAGGTAGATGGAACAATAAAGACCTTTGGCTGGACCATATTTAGCTCACCCGTTTTCAAATATAAAGAATTTGTAGTTAGTACTCTGAACTGTTCATATGCATATTTTCTTTTGGGTTGCCGTCTTTTTCTTACTGAATTGTCAGAGGCTTTTTGCATGTTAAAGAAATTAGCCCTTGCCTAGCATATATATTAGCTTCTCAGGTGGGGCTAGTGGTCAAGAATCCACGTGCCAATGCAGGAGACACAAAAGTCTCTGAGTGTTTGATCCCTGGGTCAAGAAGATCCCCTGGAGTAGGAAATGGCACCCTACTCCAGTATTCTTGCCTAGAAAATTCCATTGGCAAAGAAACCTGGTCGGCTACAATGCATGGGGCCTCGAAGGGTAGAACATGACTGAGCATATACAACATATATATTACAAATATTTTCTTCATTTATGTTATGAGTATATAGCCATATATATACATATATGAGTGTGTCATATTTAGACACAATTGCTGCACAGAAGTATTCAATTTTATGTAATAAATTTATCAACCCTTTATTGCTTATAGGTTTTGTGTCTTATTTAGAAAGGCTGTCTCCATCCCCCAAATTTTTTAAATTATTCTTTTTTTTCTTCATTTAATTATATGAATTAAAAAACATTTAGAACTTTGATATGTCTGAAACCTTTAATAAGTAAGGCGAGGCTTACTGTTTAAAAAACAAAGGACTTGAAATTGGACAACTTCCAAGACCCAAAGATGAATTTCTAAATGTACTACAGCAAGCAGTTTGGGTTGAAATTAATTGGAAAAGATCCTACTAAAGTCAGCCTTCCCAGATGTCTCCAGTCATTCTCTAGCATCTCACTTCCCAAAGTGTTTTTGTGGTACTCTAGTTCCACAAGATGACCATAAAATCCAGCAAAAAATCTTTCCATATTAAAATAAGTGTGATAAACTAGGAATAATTTTTTAACTATGAACAGGATCACTTTGGGTATAGAATCCTTGTTTCATAAAGAATCTTGGTAACCAATATTTGTATCTGCAGCAGTGGTTCCCAGACTTGGTTACATTAGAAATACCTAGAGAAATATTTATAACACATACTATTGAATCTCATTCCTGATCGACTGAATCAGAATATGTAGGAACTTTTTAAGCTGTCATTGTCTGGTGTTTTAGAATCAGTAGTCCGGGGCTCCCCTGGTGGCTCGGTGGTAAAGAATCTGCCCGCCAATGCAGGAGACACAGGTTCGACCCCTGGTTCGGGCAGATCCCAGGTGCCACAACTACTGAGGCCCCTGTGCCTTTGAGCTCGTGCTCTGCAACAAGAGAAGCCACTGCGATGAGAAGCCCGTGCACTGCAACTGGGGAGCAGACCCCACTCACTGAAACTAGAAAAAGCCCATGCAGCAACGAAGGCCCAGCACAGCCAAAAAGAAAGTTAATTAATTAAAAGTTCTTTTTTTAATTTCTAGAATCAGATGTCCAGAGCAGCCCTGATCAAAAAAGTTTCCTTTAGGATGGACAGGTTTGATCTCCTTGCTGTCCAAAGACTCTCAAGAATCTTCTCTAGCACCACAGTTTGAAAGCATCAATTCTTTTTTTTTTTTTTTTAGGTATGTGAATCATTTTTATTTTTTTTTATTTTATTTTTTTTTCAATTTTAATTAAAAAAAATTATACATGTGTTCCCCATCCTGAACCCTCCTCCCTCCTCCCTCCCCATACCATCCCTCTGGGTCGTCCCAGTGCACCAGCCCCAAGCATCCAGCATCGTGCATTGAACCTGGACTGGCATCTCGTTTCATACATGACATTTCACATGTTTCATTGCCATTCTCCCAAATCTTCCCACCCTCTCCCTCTCCCACAGAGTCCATAAGCCTGTTCTATACATCAGTGTCTCTTTTGCTGTCTCGTATACAGGGTTATCGTTACCATCTTTCTAAATTCCATATATATGCGTTAGTATACTGTATTGGTGTTTGTCCTTCTGGCTTACTTCACTCTGCATAATAGGCTCCAGTTTCATCCACCTCGTTAGAACTGATTCAAATGTATTCTTTTTAATGGCTGAGTAATACTCCATTGTGTATATGTACCCCGGGTTGGTGGCAGCCATTTCTCATCTAACCCTAATTGAGACAGGCGTAGGCACTGTGCTTTTGGTTACCGCGCGCTGTTTTTCTCGCTGAAAGCATCAATTCTTTAGGCTGAAGCAACTTAGCTGCAGCAGCAGCATTCTTCTTTATGGTCCAACTCTCACATCCATACATGACTAGTAGAAAAACCATAGCTTTGACTCTATGGACTTTTGTCAGCAAACTGTTGTCTCTGCCTTTTAATCTATACATAATAATGTTGATATGGCCTGTTATAAAACCTCATTAATAAAGAAAAGTCTTCTGTAAGTAGATCTCATTTTTTCTTTATCGTACCATATCCTTATCTTGTTTACAATTCTTTCCTCCCACCAGTGTCTCAAAAGAAAGTATAATAAACTGCTGACTCCATGAACTTCAATGCAAAATTAGGTACATTTAGTTTTTACATTAAGAATTATTTTAATAATCCGAATAACCTGATGTGTAATCATAATGCCAAATATCATGCTTATTATCATATTTTTTCTCTTTCTAAATCAATTGGCATGAAAAAGCTCAAAGAGTGCATTTCATTATATCCTAATTGAATTCACAGAGCTGTGATCTCCTTATAACCCTAGTCCCTATTACAAAATGGAAAAATCATCACTAAATTTGATTTATACGCTCCTTTTGGGTAATGTCACCTATATTACCCTCATGGCAAAGATATTCAATTAAAATTTCTTTCTGAACTATGAATTCTAGTCCTGTAGAATAATCAGGATAAGCATATCTTACATTCTAGTGAGCTAGTATTAAAATGTAACACTTTCATTCCTGGCTATCAAAACTAATATTCTGTCAAAGTCTAAATTATTAAAACTCAAGGTAGATTTTGGAAAGCACTATTCCTGTGAAATACTTTGCAAAGAAGGGGTTTTAGGGGCAAGTAAGTTTAGGAAATGCTGAAATGTAAAGTATATCTTGGTATCTTATCTCCTTGAGCATGCCTGCATTTTTTTTTTTTTAATTTCTATTCAAAAATCTTCAAACTTGGTAGACCAGAAATTCTTTTAGAGTATCTTATTTAGGGACATCCTACAGAACATAGTTTGGAAATTGCTGAGCTGGACTAACATTTATGTAACATCTACTATATATGTTGGTGGTGGTTTAGTTGCTAAGTCGTGTCTGACTCTTGTGATCCCATGGACTGTAGCCCGCCAGGCTCCTCTGTCCATGGGATTCTCCAAGCGAGAATACTGGAGTGGGTTGCCATTTCCTTCTCCAGAGGATCTTCCCAACCCAGGAATTCAACCCAGGTCTCGTGCACTGCAGGCAAATTCTTTACCGACTGAGCTATGAGGGAAGCCCTACTATATATATGAGTTCTCACAATAAGGACATTTAACATTATAATAAGTCTCTTCCTAGCTAATACATTATATGAGACCACCCAAGAGCCAGGCCTAGATAACTAGTCACAGGGAACTCCTTCTTCAGACAGCTAGTCATGGGGAACTCTTTAAAAGACCAAAGGTGTAAGCTGAACCAGAGATGGTAAGAGCAGGAACAGGTGCCCTGGGCACTTGAGCCAGCTGCTCCCATAACTCAGTTCAGTCCTCAACATCTGCTGACCTTCAGTCTCTGAGATAGTGCTTTCTCTTTTCTGGGATCATGAAGTGTTCTATGAACATCCAGTTTTATGGTTTGGTGGATAAGGTATTAACAAAGTCATAAGGGACTACTTATAACAAAGTCATAAGGTTGCATGCTTACATGGTGGTTTGTTTCAGCCTTCAATCTCTTCTATGTGTGCTAAATCGCTTCAATAATGTCTGACTCTTTGTGACTCTATGAACTATAGCCCACCAGGCTCTTCTGTCCATGAGATTCTCCAGGCAAGAATACTGGAGTGGGTTGCCATTCCCTTCTCTAGGGGATCTTCCTGACCCAGGGATTGAACCTGCGTCTCTCACATCTCTTGCTTTGGCAGGCAGGTTCTTTACTACTAGCGCCACCTGGGAAACCCTAGTCTCTTCTTCCTAGTAGAAAGCTAAGAATTATTTCATAAATGGAGAATGACTATATTCAGAAGAGGGCATGGCTTGCCTCTCAAATCTTGAGGATCTGCGTGCTGATTCTTCTAGAGCATATCTCAAAGCTCACTACAGCCTCTCTAGCCTCTGGTTTGCTGGGTCATAAGACTAACAGCAGAACAGCTTGCGCAGAAGTCTAGACCAGCTACAGAGCTTCTTTTATTCTGGGAGCATTCAAAGCTGGTGAACTCACAGGTCATCACCTGGTATTGTGTCAGAACAGTGCACTCAAATGTGGTGTATGTTGCCTTTAAAATCCAAAGAAATCCATTGAACCTTCCTAGTGATAAGCGTATAAGATATAGCAATTTGTCTTCTATTTTTTAGGAGATATCTCATTTCCCAAGTCACTCAACTAGAAGTTTCACCAAGATGACATACCTTAAATTTTCATTAGGTGTTTTTCCCACCTCCAGCATGCAAGTATTTTACCACAGCATCTAAAGTACCTGTTACTTCCTACTTACTTGTTCAAGAAGTATGAGTCATCCATGTAATGGACTAACACACTAAAACGATACTATAGGGTGATGAGACAACTTTGGTTTCTGTGGACTAATTTCTTGCCAAAACCCAGAATGTTGACATGGGCTCTGAATAAAAATGA
Source organism: Bos indicus x Bos taurus (assembly GCF_003369695.1). Lineage (NCBI taxonomy): Eukaryota > Metazoa > Chordata > Mammalia > Artiodactyla > Bovidae > Bos > Bos indicus x Bos taurus. Next base: position 18,458,480 of record NC_040103.1, on the reverse strand, counting down.
TGAAAGTATAGTGCTATCCCTGATAGATGAAAGCAAACTGCCTCTGATTTCTTTTGCTATTCAGAATAGAGTGGGAAGAACATTTTCCAGATCTATTGCTAATACCAGCTATTGTTTCAGCAAGCAGCCCACACCTGTAACATCTGCAGTAGTAATTGCAATAATCCATTGTCATTATTCCAGATTCATCTATATTCTGCATGGACCACACAGATGAATTAATGCGGATGTGAAATGAATCAATGGCCCTACAGCTTTCAAGATTTGATCGTGGCACTGATCTCTGCAGTTACCTCAGGGAGGTAGTATTAATTGTTGTTTACTATTTGGGAGAAGCAAATCTAAGGACTTCTACTGGGCCTTTTCTGTCACAAAAGCTTTACTCCAAAGGCGAGGATGCCAATGTGGGGATGTTTCCAGTAGCTGATTAAATCAATTTCAATCATGCTTTCAAAGATTAGCGCAGTTTGGCTTTGCAGACCCCCTGGGCCAACTGTGATATGGATTTAGGTTAAAATTCCATTGTTCACCTGAACTCCAAAGTCTCTGCTCTTATTGATAAATAAAACTCAAGGACCTTTGGGTCCTTGTGATATGTATCAGGTCAGAGCCAGTGAGAAGTAAGTCCTGAAAAATCTGGGTATTTACTTTACCGGCTGTGGGTTAACTCTGGTAAATAGCCACAGATTTTTGAGGGCAAGGCTATCACCAGATTTACAGTAACTGTGCCAGTGTTGTAGGATCCTTCTTCAGGTTGACTAGATTCCCCTCCATTCACAGGGTCCTGTGAACTCACTCAGGTTGGAAATTGGGGATGAGAACACAGTTGTCGATGACTGAGGTCTCTGTTACCTAACAAAATGGCTGCCTATCTATTACAGTCCAAGGGACATCAATAAGGCACCACCAAAGATGTCCATGGTAAAACAATCTGATTATTACTCTGGCTCTACCACCCACTACTGTAACCACACCTACTTTGTCTCTGGAAATTAAGTCATCCCACTCATTACTAAACTGCATTATTTTTGTCATTTGACACTATTAATAGCAAAAAAGTCAACCCAAATACTTGTCGGTGGTAGAGTAGATTTTTAAAATAGTTGTGGTGTGTTCATATAACGCAGCACCTTGCAACCCTGTTGCTGTTGTTCAGTCACTCAGTCATGTCCGACTCTTTGCAACACTATAGACTGCAGCACACCAGGCTTCCCTGTCCTTCACGATCTCCCAGAGTTTGCTCAAACTCATGTCCACTGAGTTGGTGATACCACCCACCATCTCATCCTCTGTTGTCTCCTTCTCCTCCTGTCCTCAATCTTTCCCATCATCAAGGTTTTTTCCAGTGAGTCGGCTCCTTGCATCAGGTGACCAAAGGACTGGAGTTTCAGCTTCAGCGTCAGTCCTTCCAATGAATATTCAGGGTTGATTTCTTTAAGGATTGACTGGTTTGATCTCTTTACTCTCAAAGGGACTCTCAAGAGTCTTCTCCAACACCACAATTTGAAAGCATCAATGCAACCATGAAACAAAGTGAAATGCAACTAGCATGAATCCCAAATAAAGAAATGTTGAGAAAGTTTAATCACAAAAGATACAGTAAAACCTATTTTTAAAGATTTCTAAAGTAAGCAAAACTAAAGAGAACATTATCTGCAAGGACTTAAAAATTCATTGAGGTCTATACATTAAGCTAGGCAGGAGCTCCTGAGAATTTACTTAATTATTTTAAAAATTATACCTATATATTATATATACTCTTTTGTATGTATATGGTAGTTTACATTTTTTAATATAAAAATAGATCTATTGACTTTTATTTCTTAGTTATTTCTCCTTGTTGAAGCAGTATTTCTTTAAATAACTGCTAAAATTTATTGAGCTCTCAGTATGCATCTGAGACCATGCTAAACTCTTTATGTGGATTATCTATATTAATGCTCAGAGCAAGTCCTTGAGGTAAGGATCATTATTGCTTGCACTTTATATATATGCAAATGAAAGCCCAGAGACGTTAAGTATTTTGCTCAAAGTGACAAGAGTAGTAAATAGTGGATTTGAATTTAATCTGACTACACAGCCCAAAGCAGAACTAGTAGATACCATCTTTAAGAATGACATAGTCTGAGATTGGCCATGAAACATGTTACACAATCTTTGAGAATGAATAGACCACACCAAAGCAGAATACAGACATTTGCTGCTGACTTTCCTTTCGTGAGAAATATTCAGCAGTGTTGAGTTCATCATTCTGTTTGAAAATCACCACTGGAGGGTAGACCACTAAAAATTATTCCTGACTGTAATCATGTTGGCTTCTATTTTTCATTCCTTTAGCTATTTGTGTATTTTTCTCATTATTTTCGATTTTTACATGTTTAAGTTGTTTTTTTGTTATGTAAAACAGGTGGTTCAAAATCAAAATCATGAAACACAGTAATTCGGAGAAGTCTTCATTGTATCTCTCTCCTTCCTATTCTCTTCCTCCCCTAAGAAAGGGAACTAATATATTGTAGTTTTTAGTTTATCTTTCCATTGTTTTTTTTTTTACAAATATATATTTCCTATTCTTTCCTTTTCCTTTTTTGCACAAAGGTAGCATACAATGCACAATATACATACTGAATCTGATTTAGGTTTTTTTTTTTTTTTTTTGATTTAGGTATTTTTAAAATAGAGAGATGCAATGTAAGAAAAAAGTAAGTTTCTGAGAAAAGTAAATCTGATACTTACTCTCAAGGAGCTTCCAGTTTAAGAAAATTGAGAGATTCAGATTGTCCTTCTTTCTCTGCTACTAACTGTCTAGGTGATCCTTGGAAAATCACGCTGTCAGTCCACATCTCAGTTTCCCCACGTATAAAACAGGAAGGAGACTAAAGATCTCTGAAGTCCTGTCCATCTTTCAGGCAAATATCACAACCGTGTCTGGGCTGTGGATGATGAAGCACATCTACCTTAAGTTAGACAAATAGTGTAGGGGTTCAGAATGTCCCTTACATGCCACTTAGACATATTGATTATTTTGAATAAAGGTATTTGAGAAACAGCTGGTGCAAAAAGGATCTTCTGACCCTTTTATCCCCCTTAAAGCTGGAGATAAATCTTCCATGTAAAAGGTACCTTCCCCTATATTAGGAGGGTAAAAGGCATTCTTGTCACCAGACTCAGGGTGTTTAGGGCCAACAAGGTTGTATTAAACAAACCTCATTATTTCATCATTTTAGTTGTTGTTCAGTTGCTAAGTCGTGTCTGACTCTTTGCGACCCCATGAATTGCAGCCAGGCTTTCCTGTCCTTCACTGTCCCCCAGAGTTTGCGCAAACTCATGCCCATTGAGTCAGTGATGCCATCCAACCATCCTCTGTCATCCCCTTCTCCTCCTGCCCTCAGTCTTTTTCTGCATCAGAGCCTTTTCCAGTGAGTCAGCTCTTTGCATCAGGTGGCCAAAGTATTGGAGTTTCAGCTTCAGCATCAGTCCTTCCAATGAATATTCAGGGTTGATTTCGTTGAGGATTGACTGGATTGGTCTCCTTGCTGTCTAAGGGACTCTTGAGAGTCACCACAATTTGAAAGCGTCAACTCTTCGGTGATCCACCTTCTTTATGGTCCAACTCTCACATCTGTACCATGATTACAGGAAAATCCATAGCTTTGACTATACACTCCTTTGTCAGCGAAGTGATGTTTCTGCTTTTTAATACACTGTCTAGGTTTGTCATAGCTTTTTTTCCCATGGAGCAAGCATCTTTTGATTTCATGGCTGCAGGCAGCATCCACAGTGATTTTGGAGCCCAAGGGGAAAAAAAAAGTTTCCGCTTTTTCCCCATCTATTTGCCATGAAGTGATGGGACCAGTTGCCATGATCTTTGTTTTTGGAGTGTTGAGTTTTCAACCAACTTTTCCACCCTGCTCTTTCACTTTCATCAAGAGGCTCTTTAGTTCCTCTTCACTTTTTGTCATTAGAGTGGTATCATCTGCATATCTGAGGTTGTTGTTATTTCTCCTGGCAATCTTGATTCCAGCTTGTGAGTCATCCAGCCCAGCATTTCTCATGATGTACTCTGCATATAAGTTAAATAAGCAGGGTGACAATATACAGCCTTGAAGTACTCCTTTCCCAATTTGGAACGAGTCTGTTGTTCCATGTCCAGTTCTAATCATTGCTTCTTGTTCTGCATACAGGTTTCTCAGGAGACAGGTAAGGCGGTCTGGTATTCCCATCTCCTTAAGAATATTCCACAGTTTGTTGTGATCCACAGAGTCCTATCCTAAAGCTGCATTGTCTTGTCAGTTCTTCACGCATTTACTGTGCCTTTGTGTGCTTTGGTCCCTTCTGAGTCTCCTATCTTTGTGGACTCTCATATCTTTACAAAACTGCATATGTATTTTAAGTTGTTTTTCCTCTTGTTAATCTGTCTTTTATTATAAGGGAGTCTCAGCCCAGAACATACAAGGGTAGAGGGAAAATTATTTTTCCTCCTGTATGATGGCTCTGAGGAAAATTAGCAAAATTTCCAAGGTTTTGATTAAGATGAGCTTATTTTCATCATCTCTTACTTTCTATGCCAACTCTTTAGAGGTAAAGGCTGGAGGAAATAACTTTAGTTGAATAAAGCATGATATTAGCAAAGAAATGAAACTGACATTTTGTTCATGTTTAGAGCAGTTTCTATTTATGAAAGACTACTGAATGTTTTATCTGCTGTAATCATTACTGGTATTTTTTTTAAATGACTGCCATGGTACAAAGTACTAAAATAAACTACTCTAAGCACTTTAGACAGGATGCACAGTAATAATCAGCATTGGGCTAATGTATTAATAAAAATGACACAAAATAAGGAGAAAGAATAGTATGTTTACCTCAAATAGACTCAAGGAGTTGATGACCAATGTTAGAAATTTTTAGGAACAATATAAATGGTCATTTGGTAAACAAAGTAAGTACATTTATTGAGGTTGATTCTCTCAAATAGAAATACATCTTTTAATATTATTTCCAATAGTTCTTCTGCTAACAAAATAGGTCTATTAGATCTCAAATCATCTGAAATTGTCTGCATTACTGAGTTCCAGAGGGACCTTGCCTTCAAAGGTTCTTATAATTGGTTTGAGGAAGCACATCAGATTACAGTAATAGTTCATGCTGTATGGTTACATGTCTCTTCAACTTCCTTTTCTCTCTCTATCTCCTTCTTTTTCTCATAAGATGTCAAGGTGAATAGGAAAAGTTTATTGTGAATTCTAAATTGCCACCTAATATTTCAGGATCCGTGGCCACTCAAAAATCTTCAATCTATTATTTTTTCTATTTTCTGTCATCAAGAGATTGGAAGTAATAGGCTCTGCCTTCAAGATATCAGACATGTGCTTTTGGATTCAGTATTAGGAAAGCATGGGAATGTTTCAGATGTAAACCATTCTTCAAATAATAAAATATCTAGAGAAAACACTTCCTTTTCTTTTGTTAGGTGAACATTAATTATGGATGCAAATACTCATTCTTCCACCAAAAGCGATTTCTTGCATTTGGCTCACTCTGTGTTCAGCTCATACTATTTTAATTTCATAGTTTTTTCCTGGTGATCTTCCATCTGATCAAGTAGAAGCCTAAGACACTTAATCTGTGTTAGGAACCCTACTGGGGAAGGGATTGCGAGATCTGCATGCCTCAGAGCTGAGGGTGATCCAAGAAATAGCATCCATGGGTGAAGTCAAAATGAAAAGTCAGAGAAATTATGTGATCAAAATGTCAAAACCAATATGCATATGTATGGCTGAGTCCCTTTGCTGTATACCTGAAACTAGCACAACATTGTTAGTTGTCTGTACTCCAGTAAAAAATAAAAAGGTAAAAAAAAAAAAAAAAACTGACTAGGGAGAAAAAAAAACCAAAGTGTCAATTCAGAAGGCGAGATAAGAATATTCAGTTCTGGGTTCAGTTCAATTCAGTTCAGTTGCTCAGTCATGTCCGACTTTTTGCGACCCCATGAATCGCAGCATGCCAGGCCTCCCTGTCCATCACCAACACCCAGAGTTCACTCAAACTCACGTCCATGAAGTTGGTGATGCCATCCAGCCATCTCATCCTCTGCCGTCCCCTTCTCCTCCTGCCCCCAATCCCTCCCAGCATCAGAGTCTTTTCCAATGAGTCAACTCTTCACATGAGGCGGCCAAAGTACTGGAGTTTCAGCTTTACCATCATTCCTTCCAAAGAAATTCTAGGGCTGATCTCCTTCAGAATGGACTGGTTGGATCTCCTTGCAGTCCAAGGGACTCTCAAGAGTCTTCTCCAACACCACAGTTCAAAAGCATCAATTCTTCGGCATTCAGCCTTCTTCACAGTCCAACTCTCACATCCATACATGACCACTGGAAAAACCATAGCCTTGACTAGATGGACCTTTGTTGGCAAAGTAATGTCTCTGCTTTTCAATATGCTATCTAGGTTGGTCATAACTTTCCTTCCAAGGAGTAACCGTCTTTTAATTTCATGGCTGCAGTCACCATCTGCAGTGATTTTGGAGCCCAAAAAAATAAAGTCTGACATTGTTTCCACTGTTTCCCCATCTATTTCCCATGAAGTGATGGGACCAGATGCCATGATCTTCATTTTCTGAATGTTGAGCTTTAAGCCAACTTTTTAACTCTCCTCTTTCACTTTCAGCAAGAGGCTTTTTAGTTCCTCTTCACTTTCTGCCATAAGGGTGGTGTCATCTGCATATCTGAGGTTATTGATATTCTCCTGGCAATCCTGATTCCAGCTTATGCTTCTTCCAGCCCAGCGTTTCTCATGATGTACTCTGCATAACAGTTAAATAAGCAGAGTGACAATATACAGCCTTGATGTACTCCTTTTCCTATTTGGAACCAGTCTGTTGTTCCATGTCCAGTTCTAACTGTTGCTTCCTGACCTGTATATAGGTTTCTCAAGAGGCAGGTCAGGTGGTCTGGTATTCCTATCTCTTTCAGAATTTTCCATAGTTTAGTTCTGGGTAGGATGGTATAATTTGTGGTTGACCAGTACTTCCTTCAAAAACAACCAGAAATTCTTGGTAAGACAAGGTCACTTGTTTAAAGATAGACAACTGCTGAATCAAAGAGGGTAAAAATATAAATTTCTCAAGAGGAAAGAACCTCAGCCCTCTGGCATGTACAATCACTTTTTTCCTTGGGATATATGCAGATTGTAAGAGATTGTCAGTCTGAGATTTTTCCAGAGTGCCAGGAGGAAGAAAAACTAGCAGAGATTTGTATGGTCTTGTGATGCTATGGCACCCCACTCCAGTACTCTTGCCTGGAAAATCCCATGGACGGAGGAGCCTGGTAGGCTGCAGTCCATGGGGTCGCTAAGAGTCGGACCCGACTGAACAACTTCACTTTGACTTTTCACTTTCATGCATTGAAGGAGGAAATGGCAACCCACTCCAGTGTTCTTGCCTGGAGAATCCCATGGACAGAGGAGCCTGGTGGGCTGCCGTCTATGGGGTCGCACAGAGTCGGACACGACTGAAGCGACTTAGCAGCAGTAGCAGCAGCAGTGGTGCTATAGAGACATAATTAAAGGCTTAAGGGACTTCAGGCTTCCCCGGTGGCTCAGGCAGTAAAGCATCTGCCTGCAATGCAGGAGACCTGGGTTCAATTCCTGGGTTGGGAAGATCCCCTGGAGAAGGAAATGGCAACCCACTCCAGTACTCTTGCCTGGAAAATCCCACGGATGGAGGAGCCCGGTAGACTATAGTCCATGGGGTCGAAAAGAGTTGGACATGACTGAGTGACTTCATTTCACTTCACTTCACTTCACTTCAAGGGACCTCAAATGCAAAACCCTCAAGACATTTGACATTTGCCAGTTTCTGAAGTGGCAGGGCAGGTAATTGAAAAGCCTAGCAGAAAACGTCTAAAACACTAACATGTTTTCATAGACTGATGGTACTGGGGGCTTCCCAGGCGGCACTAATGATAGAGCACCTGGCTGCCAATGCAGGAGACACGGGTTCGATCCCTGGGTCCGGAAGATTCCCCGGAGGAGGACAGGGCAACCCACTCCAGTATTCTTGCCTGGAGAATCCCATGGACAGAGGAGCCTGGCAGGCTATGGTCCAGAGGGTTGCAAAGAGTCAGACAAGACTGAAGCAACTTAGCAAGCATGTATGGTACTGGCCAAACAAAGAGAAGACTTTAGGACTTGCAAGTCGTATCAGAAATGTCTGAAAATCAAAAAGGAATTTCCCACTGTTTCATAATGCAAAAGAGAAAAAAAAAAAAAAAAGATCCTGCCAGGAGGAGGGGCAACAGTGAACACACGAGACATTTAGTTGAGAAAATCCTGAAGGGCAATATCTTAGTAAAAGACAAGGTTCAGAGGCAGACTGAACCTTGCCAGAACTGTCAGTTAGCCTCAACTCAGTTCATTCCCTGAGTGGTTTAAGAAATTTCACCTACCTAGCAGAGGAAAGGATAAACCCACTCAAGAAAAAAAAGCCACTTGGAGTGATATAATTTTTAGACACATGACCAACATTTAACAAAAAAAAATTGTATACATGCTATGACTCAGGACTATATTACTAAAACCACAAGAAAAACCATTCAGTAGGAATAGAACCACAGATGACATAGATATTGTAGTTAGCAGAGAAGGACTTTAACTACGATTAATATGTTCAAGAAAATAGAACTTTCAAATATCTGTGTAGTATGTTTAAGAAAACAGACAATATCAATTTTAACATGGGAAATTTTCAGAGAATTATAATCTCTAAATGGAATCAAATGGAAATTTAAGAATTTAAAAATATGTGATATTATGGATTTAATAGAGATTAGAAACAGAAGACAGGACTAATGAACAGCAAAAATGACCAATAGGAAATTCCCCAGTGGTCCAGTGGTTAGGACTCCATGGTTCCACTGCAGGGGGCACGGGTTCTATCCCTGGCCAGGAATTAAGAATCTGCAAACCACACCACGAGGCCAAAAAAAAAGGAAGAAAGAAAAGAAAAAAGAAAATGTCCAAACTGAAGCACAATGAAAGTAGGAATGAAAAACATAGAAAAAAGCACAAAAGACATGTAGGACAGAATGAAAATATGTAATACATATAAACTCTAGAAGGACAGGAGAGAATGAAGCAAAAGCAATGTTTGAAGATAAAATGGCCAAGAATTTTCCTAATGAAGAGTGATAGCAATACACAAATTCATGAAACTCTGCCACAGATTCAAGAAGCAGCCATAAGCAAAATAAATACAAAGAAAACCACACTTGGGAACATCATGTTAATGCTGCTAAAAACCAGAAGTCAAGGCAAAGAGAGAATCTAGATATACCACAAAAATCCAGACACAAGAGAGGCCATATGAAGAGAAAAGGAAGCTGGATTACCTGGATGATCCACAGGGTGGTACACTTGGCAAAGTATTTCAGAGGTGGAGATGAAAGCTCTTAAGAATAAAGAGACAAAGGAACTTTTGAGTTTCACTTTTAGTTCACTAGTGCTAAGAAGCCTAAGAACAACAATGAAATCTCAAGCAATTTGTACACTTAGTAGAGTCACCATCAAGTATTTTCTCTGTTATATACAAATATATTAATTTATAGGGCTTCCCTGGTGACTCTGACGATAAAGAATCCACCTGCAATGCATGTTTTTTTATATAGTTTATTGTTTGATAAATGCTTTAAGTATCAGGAAGAGTCTGCTTCTTGATTGTTGTTTTGTTTACTTGCTAAGTTGAATCTGACTCTTTTGTGATCCCATGGACTGTAGCCCACCAGGCTCCTCTGTCCATGAAATTTCCCAGGCAAGAATACTGGAATGGGTTACTATTTCCTTCTCCTGGGGATCTTCTCCACCCAGGAATTGAACCCGTGTCTCCTGTATTGCAGGTGGATTCTTTAAGACTGTGCCACCTTGGTGGGGCCTCAGCAAAAGGCCTCATTGCATATTGAATAGCTCCCCTTGTATTTCTGCCTCCCCTATCCCTACCCCTGGCCCCATTAAGAGCCACTTCTCTATACTTATGCTAATGAATCACTCAAGGATCCTATTAAAATGCAGATTCCAGCTCTGTAGCTCTGGGGTGGGACCTGGGATTCTGTTTTTCTAACAAACTCCCAAGGGAGGCAGGAAGTTGTTCCACAGACCACTTGGAGAAGCAAGGTTTCAGGTGACCCCCAAATCACCTAAAATTGGCCACTTGGGCTGTTAAATGTGTACTGCCTTTAGATAAAAGATCTGAAGTTCTCTCATGAAGTGGGGGTAGTGGGGAGTGATTGTAATTTTCAAATATTTACCAATGTATATTCTGAACACTAACTGTAGCAGTTGCAGAAGATGCACGTTCTCAAGAAGAAATAGTTCCATGGCTAAATAAGTTTCGGAAGCATCAGACACTTTTCCCCCTCTGAAGAGATTCGTGATGCACATTCCCATTTAATGATTCTGAACCATCTGCAGTAGGATAACTTATTTCATCTGATAATTTATTTAATTAACTGTTAACACTCTGAGATCTAGTGTTCCATGGAACAAACATTGGGAAATGCAGCCATACAGTGCAGTGGCTGTCAAACTTTGGTGTGTATCAGAATTAGCTAGAGAGTTAATAGAGAACACAGATACTGTTACTGAGCGGAACTTGAGTCTGCTCACTCACCATGCAGCAAAGCTAACTTATTGACTCTGGGGTGTAATGAAAGACAGTACAGCATTTATTGCTAGCACCAAACAAGGAGAACAGGCAGCTCATGCTCAGAAGACCCAAACTCCCTGATGGCTTTCAGGGAAGGGTTTTTTAAGGCAACATTGTGGGTGAGGGTTGCAGGGTACATGAATTCCTTCTGATTGGTTCACAGTGAAGAAACAGGATGGTGTTTTAAGAGTCTTAATCATCAACCTTCTGGTTCTGACCAGTCTGGGGTCTGTGTGCTTGCAGTCAACATGTAGTCACCATCCTCCACCTGGGCAGGGCTGTTAGTTTCTGCACAACTCAAAGATATGCATTACACTGTTATATACATTCCCTGAGGAATATACACTTCTGTTACCATCTGGAGAGGGAGGGTTGCCTGTTAGCCCGCTTCCCTTTTGCAGAAGCCTATGTTATCCCTGGGAGGACAAACATTGGTTACAAACTGCCTTCATCTAAGGAAGAACATTCAGACCAGATGGGGTACCCCAAAGATTCCTCCATGTATCCTACATGCCACAGGGATTCCTCCAAGTCTTTTCACTATAACCTCCCAGTCATCAATGGCTATTTATTAGCCTTGCTCCAAATCAGAGCTCAGGAGAAGGACTTTCTGTCTAGAACCAATTCACTAATTCACTGAACACATTTTCATCAATCAGTATTGGGGCAGTACTCAATAAACAATATGGCACTTCCACAAGGTGGGGTAGGGAATAAATGAGTAAATAACTTCAGATAGTAATCAATGCTGTGAAGCAAATAAAGTGTTACAGGTTGGGAAGCAGGGTTATTGGATCATATCATCACTTGAACTGAGAATGATCTTGTGGCTGAAAACAAAGCAGGCAGCTCCATAAAGTGCAATTTATTGTGGGTGCCTTACATTCAGATAGACAGGTTGAGGCATACAGAGGATCCAGAAGCATTTGCAGCTTCACCCCATACTGCCAAAGGGGCACAGAGTAATTTAGAGGGGCTAAGGCTAAAAACAGAATCTGACGACCAAGTGAAGGAGGGACCAAGATGGCAGAGTAGAAGCACATGTGCTCATCTTCTCCTGGGAGAACTCCAAAATTGCAACTAAGTGCTGAACAACCATTAGCAGGAGAATGTTTGATCCCACCAAAAAAGATACCCCATGTCCAAGGGCAAAGGAGAAGCCCCAGAAAGAAGGTAGGAGGGGCAAAACCCCATACTCACCAGAGATGCTCGGAAGGCTCAAACAAAACCTTGTGCACACCAGAACCCAGGGACCCCACAAGAGACTGAGTCAGACCTGCCTCCTGCAGAGGCACAGGTCAGCAGTGGCCTGCCCCAGGGGCCTGGGCTCTGGCTGCGGCAGACCTGGGAGGTACAGCACGTGAGCCCCACCATAGAGCCATCAAGCAGAAACCCACAAACTGGAGAGCAGTTGTATCAAAGAAGTTCTCACACTCTGTTAAAGTTCTGGGCCCACAACAGATTTCCAAACCTGGGGATCTGGCAAAGGGACTAATCGCACTCACCTTATATGCTAGCAAAATAATGCTCAAAATTCTCCAAGCTAGGCTTCAACAGTACATGAACTGAGAACTTCCAGATGTTCAAGCTGGATTTAGAAAAGGTAGAGGAACCAGATCAAATTGCCAACATCCATTGGATCATAGAAAAACCAAGAGAATTCCAGAAAAACATCTACTTCTGCTACACTGACTACTCTAAGGGCTTTGACTGTGTGGATCACGGCAAACTGTCAACTAAAAAAGATGTACAACTTGAGAGCGGCGAGTTGAGTTTTATTTGGAGCAAAATGGAGATTGCAGCCCAGGAGGCAGCATCTCAGATAGGTCTGAGAGACTTCTCTAAAGCGGCCGTGGGGGAAAGTCAATATATAAGGTTTTGGTGAAGAGGGAGTTCAATTCCATGAAGCATGCATTTTACAGAAGGTTTGTTAGTTATGAGGATCTGATGTCACCATGAAGGGATTTAGTGCTTCTCTAGATATGAGGAGATGCAAGGATTGAGATCATAAAATCTGTTCCTAAAAACATCCAACTATCTAAAGACATGTCCCACCAGATTCCCTGGAGCCCAGAGTGCCTCACTCCATCCCGAACTCCCTCAGGGGTTGTTGAAGGTCAACAGCTATAGCAGCAAGGGATTCAATCTCCATAGCAGACGGCAAATGCCTCTGTTTTCAGCCATTGGCAATGCTCCTGGTAAGTGCCAATTTGTAGTCAAGAAAACTGTGGAAAATTCTTAAAGTGATGGGAATACCAGACCACCTTATCTGCCTCCTGAGAAATCTGTATACAGGTCAAGAAGCAACAGTTAGAACTGGACATAGAACAGACTGGTTCCAAATTGGGAAAGGAGTATGTCAAGGCTTATATTGTCACCCTGCTTATTTAACTTACATTCAGAGTACCTCATGCTAAATGCCAGACTGGATGAAGCACAAGCTGGAATCAAGACTGCTAGGAGAAATATCAATAATCACAGATATGCAGATGACACCACCTTTATGGCAGAAAGCAAAGAAGAGCTAAAGAGCCTCTTAATGAAAGTGAAAGAGGAGAATGAAAAAGCTGGCTTAAAACTCAGCATTCAAAAAACTAAGATCATGCCATCCAGTCCCATCACTTCATGGCAAATAGATGGGTAAACAATGGAAACAGTGACAGATTTTATTTTCTTGTGCTCCAAAATCACTGTGGATGGTGACTGCAGCCATGAAATTAAAAGATGCTTTCTCCTTGGAAGGAAAGCTATGACCAACCTAGACAGCATATTAAAAAGCAGACACATTACTTTACCAACAAAGGTCTGTCTAGTCAAAGCTATGGTTTTTCCAGTAGTCATGTATGGATGGGAGAGTTGGTCCATAAAGAAAGCTGAGTGTCAAAGAATTGATGCCTTTGAACTGTGGTGTTGGAGAAGACTCTTGAGAGTCTCTTGGACAGCAAGGAGATCCAACCAGTCCATCCTAAAGGAAATCAACCCTGAATATTCATTGGAAGGACTGATACTGAAGCTCCAATACTTTGGCCACCTGATGCGAAGAGCTGACTCACTGGAAAAGACCCTGATTCCAGGGAAGATTGAAGACAGGGGGAGAAGGGGATGACAGAGGATGAGATGGTTGGATGGCATCACCAACTCGATGGACATGAGTTTGAGCAAGCTCCAGGAGTTGGTGATGGACAGGGAGGCCTGATGTGCTGCAGTCCATGTGGTCGAAAACAGTCAGACACAAACAAGCTACTAAACTGACTGACCAAGTGAAGAGCAATTGGAACCAAGTCCACACCAATTGGAATGAGGGCTTTTTCCCCCACTCCCTGAGGGCATCTCATGACCATCAACCATCTGTGTCAGCAAAAGGCAGTCTTTAAATTTTCCTGAAAAAAAGCTAAATGGGGACTCATCTGATTTGGTGCATTCCTTGTGAGTGAGGCTAAAGCTCAGTCACTCAGAAAAAGGGAAGGGGTAGGACTGTGGGCCTAAGCTGGAGCTAACAAAGTGGTGGCAGAGTGGTTCAGCCACATATCATGAGATGGAGCATGACTGAGTCAGGTACTCTGTTTAGATGTGGTCCTGAAAGACAGCAAAAGCCCTAGGGCCAGCCAGGGTAATGTAGACACCATTCCAGAAAGGCCAATAGTGTTGGGATTGGCCTTAAAGGTTGAGAAAACTTCCTTAGCTATTCCAAATATATCTGGTCAGGAGGCAGCCTGTATCCCTTAGTGACTAGTTCCTACAGGACTCCTGGTGAATGTTGGTGAACGGTTGGTTTGATGCATGCATGGATGGATGGATGAGTGGATTGTTGGATGTATAGTTAGTTTCAGTAATTCTGACAAAATTTCTCTGGTGAGAACTTAAAGCAGGATTTGTTTAAGCCATTGGGCCAAACAGGCTTCCCTGGTGGCTCAGAGGTTAAAGCGTCTGCCTGCAATGCGGGAGACCTGGGTTTGATCCCCGGGTCAGGAAGATCCCCTGGAGAAGGAAATGGCAACCCACTCCAGTATTCTTGCCTGGAGAATCCCATGGATGGAGGAGCCTGGTGGGCTGCAGTCCACGGGGTCGCAAAGAGTCAGACACGCCTGAGCGACTTCACTTTCACTTGGGCCAAACTGGGAATTCACTTTGATGAATAGCTTCTTCTACATGATAAGGCAAATGGTGAGATTCACTGCATCTGACTCTGAAGGTACATGGTGGTCTAAGCCTTATGAGGCTGCCTTGGGAAAGTGATAACTTATTGGAAATCTGAAGGTTGAGTAGAAATTAATCAGGGTAAGAAAGAGAAGGGCATTTCAGGCAGAAGGCATAACCCAGCATACCTGTGATGCAGGGGGAACAGCAGGTCCAGGCGAGCCTCTGGAAGGAAGCTGGTCTGGACAGAGGCAAATCGGAATTATGGGGCGAGGCGGGGTGGGAGAGGCAGGCCAGTCCAGAGTCTGCAGGCAAGCTCAGGGCTTTGTTCTGAATCCTAGTAGCTGGCTGTGTGTTCTCTCATTTGCCCTTACTCCCTGTAAGCTCTCTTGGGTTTATGCTAGGGTGTCCCTCACCTAATAAGAACCACAGTTTCTTCCACCAGCCCTCTGTGTTTAGGATTATAGTATAAAGAATTCAGCTATGGTGTCAAGTTACAAGCAGACTTAAATAAGGATAAAAATAAAGTGGTGGTTCTTGAGAATGACCTTGAACAAAAAGGATTGAGATATATAATCAGCTATTTCTCTACGATATATCTGACCAAGGAAAACGCAGTACCCCTCTCATCAATCAGTAAACTACCAATCTGAAGGATCCAAACATGTGTGCATTGAACTCTTAACAGATTTAGAATCTGAAACTTTGGAATTCCTTGGCAAGTTGGGGTGGCTCTGTTATAAGGCAGGGAACGTACAGATTGTGTAGAATGTACAGATTGGTGATATTTATATCCTCCACAGTGGCTTGCATTAAGTAGGTGCAATAACTGATAATAAATACTAAGTTGACTTTTAGGACATTGAGAGCCACTGTATAATCAGTGAATGCAGATATTAAGGACCATGTTCTGGGACTCTCATCAAGGAGTGGCACAAAGTTGTGAAGAGCACTAGCTGAGGCTCATGAAGACAGTATTCTGGTTCTCACTCTGGCTCCAGCATGAAGGAGATTTTGGCCCCTAGACAACTCTTTCAAACCACTATAAGCCTCACCTTCATTGTTAAATATGATAAAATCACCTTCTTAAGTATGTGACTTAAATTTGCCTTAAGAAGAAAGGCTAAAGTTAAATATCACCAACACTATCTGAAAGATGGCTGAGGAAAAAGATGCCCGAGGAGGGCACATTGCTGGAGCTTGACACACTGCACCATCTCCTACCAAGTCCAATGCTGCCAATTTCTCTCCCAGCGTCGGACAGAACTGCTGTTGACTCAACTGAACGCCAGATGAAGTGGTTGGCCTGCATTCAGAAGCCATGTTGTAAGCAAGGAATGTACCTTCTCTTTAAACACTGAAACGACGTTTTAGCAAGGTGAGATGCTTCCTGGGAAGCACCTGATTCTGACTGAGGTAACGCCACCACATGTGTCTCTCTCATTTCCCCAACTGCTGTTCCTGCATCTGCTAAGAGAAGCAACTGATACCACCTCATCCCTGCCTGCCTCAAAAGCATTCTATGAGGATAACTGTGGATACGCCTTACAGAAACCTTTACAAAGTCCAAGCCAGTGGGGAAAATCTCCAAGATCAATGTCATGTCAACACTGAGTTTTACGCAGCCAATATTTACAATAATGCAGTATCACATATGACAGAATCCTAGGGCTGCAAGTGGTCTTAGAAGAATCCTCACTTTTCAACAAGGTGACCCACTCCATGTTGCACTCAGACATTTTTCCATTAATGACTTAATACCTGCTCCTTCAGGACTTCCACTCACTGTCTTAGTAATGTCTTTTGCAACCACAAAAAATTAGTATTCTTGCTTATGGCAACACTTCAGATATTCAAGGGCAGCAGCTGTGTCTCCTCGCCTCATAGCACATGGGTACCAAAGCTCTCATTCACCAGCCCAGACACCTGCCTGCACATACACAAAATTTATTTACCAGCATCCCTGTCCCAGGGCGGGGCTTTCCAGGTACAGCTAGCGGTGAAGAACCCACCTGTCATTGCAGGAGACATAATGAGATGTGGATTCGATCCCTGGGTTGGGAAGATCCCCTGGAGAAGGGCATTGCAACGCACACTAGTAATCTTGCCTGGAGAATTCCATGGACAAAGGAGCCTAGTCGGCTACAGTCCACAAGGTCATAGTCAGACATGACTAAAGCAACGTAGCATAGCATAGCCATTATAGGGTGGGCAGGATCGCCAATCTTGCCTCTGCGTGAGCTTCCTTGAATGGAAAAAATTCATTTCTGGTATGGAATAATGGCTGCAAACCCGGAGTAAACATATCATTGGGCTACAGGTTGAAGATCCTTTTTTTAAATAAAAAATTCAGATGTGTGCATTTTTTACTCAGAGAAAACACGGACAAAAAAGAAAAAAGAAAAGAAAAAAATTCACCATAAGAAAAACAATTTCTGAAGTCTCCCACCCTTTTAAATATTTGAAATGTTTCCAGGGATTGTGTTTGGTTCCTGCATGCATGCCATCTCTGGAATTCAGTTTTCAAGGACCCAGACTGAACAGAATTGAGATACGGGGATTTATTTATGTTTTCTAATGGCCACAGATAATCAAGAATGTCACAGTTATTTCTCAGGAGCATTATAACCTGGTGAACCCATTAACTTCAACACAAGTAAGCATAAGAACAGACCGAGTCATCTCCCTAACGGCTCTAACAGCTCCTGAACAAACGGAATCCCCTGCATTTTCCTAATTCCATGGTTCTTAAAAGACCATGGCTGAGTAATTCTACTTGTGACACAACTCGGTTAACTATCCTGATCACTTTCTGAGCCTTATAATGACTAGGATGTATAGCACATACCATCTGAGATACACACTGTGAAATCTGTTCATGGTTTTTGCTAAGAGCTGACAAGTTTAAAAATACATTGTAGGAAAATTACTCATGGTTGTGGAGGAAGATGGGAGAAAAGTGCCAAATGAGCTTTTAATGAGGACTTCTCAGTGTGAACATATGTAAAAAGAACCTTTGGATAGAGGCATTGTGATAAACAAAAATGATCCAGCTAAGCTCTTAAGAAAACTTACAGGTACAAGATCATGGTGTGTATATGTACAATGAACAGCTTATTCATGAAGAACCAGCTTGGCTCCCCAGAAACATTTCAGCTAGACAAAACATACCAACACATTAGTCATAAATATAGTTTTATTATTATAATATTTTATAATCTAAAAACCTTTATTTAAAATCCAGGAACAAATATTCCAACTTCCATACAACAAAATGACCCTGCAGAATACCGGAAAACAGTGTCTAAGTAGTCTGAACTTTTCAGTTAAGAATCTGTAACCTAGTTTTGGGAAAAGAGAATGAAAGCAGGTTGAAACAAAGACTTCCTCCTTACAAAACAAATAATAAAATTAGATCCATTCTTCAGTTTAAACTCTAACATGTTTTCCTAGAAAACTTTGGTGATTTCTGAAAAAGACCAACTC
Organism: Bos indicus x Bos taurus; assembly: GCF_003369695.1. Classification (NCBI taxonomy): domain Eukaryota; kingdom Metazoa; phylum Chordata; class Mammalia; order Artiodactyla; family Bovidae; genus Bos; species Bos indicus x Bos taurus. Next base: position 18,440,161 of record NC_040103.1, on the reverse strand, counting down.
TGAGGTTGACTACCCATGAGCACAAAGAATGCATTTAAAAATAACACTCAAGTGGGACATGGCACAAGGCTCAGCCCATGGCAGGTAAATGGGATATCCCTTAGAATGAGGGGGCTCGCATGTTTCAAAACCAAATTTATGTCTCTAAGGAAGCACAATATACATAATGCATTTCCTTATATAAGGATCAGAATTTAGTTGCAACTTAAAAAAAGTTTAATATAATAAACCTTAAAATCATTTGTCTTGTATAATGTACACAGAGTAGATAGGGCATTACGGTGCTTTCTGAAGATCACTGGGTACCACTGTCAGAGAGAGCTGTCATGCCCTCAAGGCATATTAAATGAAAACTGAAAACGTAAGTTACATTAAATAAAATGGGAAAAAAATCTGGCTTATACTACCTTTAAAAGCAAACTACTGTCATTACACACACACATTATGGGACAAAGAGCATGCAATACAACAAACCAGTCAAATTTTTAGTATGTAAAAGGTAAGTGCAATCATGGTATAAACATCAATAATAAATAACCTTGGAAGAGGTTAATTCTCCAAATAAACAGTTATTTTAACATTACAGTTTTTACCGTGTCATCCTAACAGTGATATTCACAGCAATGTTTTTTACCACTTGATAGCTGCCTATACACCACGTGAAGGGCCTATCCCCATGAGTTGAAAGTCAAGTGAAGATTCAAAAATCAACATTTTCACTATGATAGGCTCAAAGTATTTGTATAAATTACACTTTTCAATTTACTGGCATTTTACGTAATTGTTTTGTTACCTATTTTTAATGCACTGCTAATCTGATGCTTATTGCAGTAACAATCATAATCCTACTAATGTTAATTAGGTTAAGCTTTAATTTCTAAAATCAGAGAATTCAATTTACATGAACATATATAGTTTAAAAATCACCCACCACAAACATACACCTTTTTCATGAGTATTTAAAAATAAATTATTAATATACTTGACATATACATTTTGTATTTGTTATATATATATTATATGTATATAGTTGTGGACATAACTGTTCTTGTTTCCAAAGGAATGTCAGCACTTATAAACTCTGCGGGAGACCTGATGATATTGCTAAATTTTAAAAACTAACACAGAAATTTATTCTTGAAGAAAACTATAAAGCAGGAGGTTCATGACAGATGGTTCTTTATGGAAACAAAGGCCATTTTAGGGAGGCAGAGAGGGGAGGATGATTTCAGATTCTGGATCCCACATGCACTGTTTATTTCGGAAATCACTTTAGAAAGCCATATACAACAAATACATCAGGTACTCGGCTGAAAGGTAAGAACGTGTGTTTTAGTCATAAAATGGCACAGAAGCAGCAAGAGATGGAAAAGTCAGGCCAGCAAGGAGAAAGTCATGCCTATAGCTGACAGAGAGGCTGCTAATAAACCACCTCTCCCCCCCACCACCCGGGGGAGCAGGTCTTAGGAAAGAGCTGAGTAACATCTGTGGTGTCTCCTGGGTGGGTCTCAATGCACTAACTGGGTAGTCCACTGGTATCTAACCTTTCTGACCCTGAACTGCCGACGGGTGCTGAGCATAAGGGTTTTACTGTCCTCCCCAACCTCAGCAGTATAAGCAGCTATTAAGATAGAGGCTGGCAGCACAGTCTTAGAGTGCAGAATACTCAGCCAAGGAAGAAAGCAGAGAGGCACCAAAATAAGAATGAACATGCATCCAGAGAAACAAAAAACCTGAATCGAACAAACTGGAAAACAGTCTGTCGAGATGACAACTGAAGTCTAATGGGATGAGTTCTTGAAGCAACCCAAAAACTGGAATCTCGATTAACCAGAATTTTCAGGGAAACAAGAAGCTTTATTTTGGAGGCTCCCAAATTAACTGACAGTGAGGTTAAAAACAAAAATATTTTTATTTCATAGAATTTTACTGGGCCAATTATTTTAAGAGCTGGAGCTAGCTTCATTTTACTAAAACTTTGGAATAAGACTGATTTCATTATTTTAAAAACAATTCTGTAATCTGCCTCCTGCTTCCAAAAGGGACTTGTAAAAAAGCCTGGTTCACCAAGATTCCCATTTGTTAAATTCTGGTTAATCCAGGTCAATGCCCACATTGACATGAAATATGTTTTATAATGCAGTATGTCCAAAAGGACACTACTGATGCCCCTAGAACACAATTCCCAAAGCCCAGTGCTGTGGTCCAGAACCACCCACCGTTTTAGATGATGTTCACAATGGCTGTCGGCTTTTTTTTGGCCATTTTGGGTCTGATGTTGCCTTTCCGGCCAAACCCCAGAGGCTCCCCTTTCTTTGCTGGTCTGCAGAGTTCTCTTGGCGACTCGGTCTGCTCATGCAGGGACTTAGCGGGCTGCATGCTGGCTCTGTCATCCTTGGCTTTTTTCATCCTTCCCTTTGGATGGAAATGGGTCTTGAGATCAGGGTGGTTATACACAGAATGCAGGTGCCCTCGGCTTCTACAGATGATTGTGGGAGGAGGTAGATAAGCAGAAAGATTAAGTCTTTAATAGAATAAAAACTACTCATGGCACAATCACTTCTACGTGCTAAGGTGGCAGTAATGCTCCAGTAAAACAAGTAATATATTGTATACTGATACTTTTCCTTCCACATTGATACGATGGCCTTCATGAAAATGATCTCATGATACTAAATTCCCAGGGAGATATTACTAGTCTTATTTACCAGTGATAGAACCTGAGGCATAGAAAACCTAAATGACTATTGAGGGTAACAAACAGCGGTCTATGGAGAAGATGAGACCAGAACCTAAACCTTTTGACTATTTAAGTGACTTCTAGGGGATTCAAACAAATCTGTAGTACAGCTATCATAAAGTATATGATTCACAGTATAAATTTATGTATAAAATATATATATATATATCAGTGTGCACACTACATTAATAGCACTATAGGGTTACTATGACTACACGATAGCACAATACGAGAAAGTTCTATTACACAATACTTTAAAAAGACTCCTGTAGTACTATCATACTGCCATATACTCATAGACCATTAGCATAAAAGTCACATCCACATTTTTAGAAAGGTAAATAAGCAGGTAAATTTTCACCTGAAGCTCTCAAATACATTTATATTATAGATACCATAAAAAGTGTAACAGGAAGGCATGTCATGCAAACATTAATCAAATGGTCTAAGTATAAAAAGATATACATACAGGCATTTGGGCTTCCTATTTGAGGAGATATCTGTAAGCTGAAGGAAAACAAGACAAAATATTACTTTCACTTAAAGGTTGGGTTTGGTTTTATAAAAATCCTCCTTATGTTTTTGAGAAACTGTATTCCCATTAAGGAAGCCAGTGACTGTTATCAGGAGCACAGCCCATGGCACCATCCATCACTGCAGTGAACAAGAACAGTTCGTGCTCAGCTCTGCTTACTCAGGAAGCCTCTGTGGCTCCCTGTTCTGAGAATTCCAAGAAGCCAGTATCAGCAGATCTCAAAAATTTCAAAAAGTTAAACAGCCCCTCAAGAGAACAACATTTGAAGAAACATGTTTTTAAAAACTGGAATGATGTGCCATTATTTCTTGATTGATTCAAGCTGTATTTGCAGCTAATTTACACAGCTATGACTGGTCACAGTGTATCAACTAAAGGGAAAATTGGCACAGATTTATTTATTGCCTAAAATACATCATTTCTAAAATGAGAGCACACAAAAACCCAACTCCACAACTGTCCTGAGGCCATCTATCATTGAGATAATTTTCCACTCTCATTGAAATATCTGCATGCACTTTTGTGGCTGGGCTCAGAATACCATTTGCAGAATAAATTGATAATTATCATTTTGTGTTCCAGATGTCACCAAACACTTTATAGGCAAGTGTATTTTCAGTGTATTCCCAAGCTTCAGTTCCCAACCTCCCGCATGCAGCCTTCAACTAAAAGAAGTGCTGTCACATTAATAGGCAGATTGACAGAAGAAGAAGGTGACAAAGAGAATGTGGAGAAAGGGCCATCCTGGCTCAGGATGGCCAACATCCACCCCTGCTATACTCAAGTCACCCAAAAAGCCAAGCCTGACAGAACAGGATCTTCCTCCAAGTTTTCTGTATGCAGCTTAAGCCGTAGACAGCAGCAAATCAGAAAGGGTTCTTAAACAGACTTCTTGGTGGCCAAGAAGGTGAGATAGAATTCCTGCCTTCTGCCTTGGGACACAATTGAATGTCACATTATTGCCAACCCTGTCCACGCTGGCTGGGTTTGGCATGGGATTAGTAAATTTGAACAGCAAAAGGCACCTTCCTTGCATGAGGGTCCTGAGGTCTTGTAATATACAAAGAAGGCCCCAGCAAACACCAGACTGGCAGCTTCTGGGAACTCTGGAGGCATCAGCATTTCTACTCTCTTTCCTCCAGTCCGCCCATACTCCCTGCTCCAATCAGTTGGGCTCCTTGAATGGATTCAGTGTCTCTATAAACTGTAAAAACTTACAGGGTTTTTCTTCCTTTAAATACTTCCCCACTTAAAAAAATCATTGTTATAGAGATATAACAAAATGTTTTCAACTTTATGTGTGTATGTAAACACATAATGTGATGATTTGCTGCATATGGGTACATAATTCCCTTTGGAATTTTATTCAAAAGTGTGTGTGTGTGTGTGTGTGTGTGTGTGTGTGTGTGCGTGCATGCACATGCGTTTGCGCATGCCCGCACATACACACACACACATGTTCCCTTACTGGGGAAAAGGCCAACAGTGATCTGACGGATTATGAGGTTTGTGGGTAGAGGTGGTGCCTGTGATAACGAATTTCCTCTGCTCTCCTCCCTGTGAACACAAGAGGCCAGTGTTCCTTCTGGATCCACAGCTGTAGGCAGATGGAAACGCTCTTCCCACTCAGTCAATCCACCTACCTCCATTTTTTCCTGGTCCAACTACTCTGTCTTTTTCTTTAGGGAGAGAAGGGTATGACAATAGGTATCAAGAGAGGCCCTGGTCAACATTTCTGGTTGAAAAAAATATAAATAACCTTGTACTGAGAGCCAATCTAAGTACTTCTAAAGCACAAACATGGTGTCTCAGGATATGACAGCTTTTGGGAAACTGGAAACCTAGCCCTCCTCCAACTTTCCTCTCTGTATATACCCAACTTTTTAGGCCAAAACCATGAATTTGTTCTTGACTCCTCAGTTTCCCTCACCAGCTAAATCTAATCCTTCATCCAGGCCAACTGGTCCTGTTAATTCTCCTCCAAGAACATACCCTATACCTTTTATTTCTACTTTGGCTCTATCTGAGCTGCTGTCCCCTCTCACCAGCCACAACATAACCCATGTCTTATTCTTGCATCCCTCCATCAGTTCCTCCAGAGCGGCACAGTGGTTCTGCTAAAACATAGATCATCTCCTACTTAAAACCTTCCAATGGTTTTTCCCTACGTGTGATGGAACAGATCCACACTCCTTATACGACCAAGAAGCTCCTGCCTGATCTGGACCCCTCCTGCCTTTCCAACTTATCTCCCGCCACTCAAATGTGCCAAGCTTATTCCCTCCTGAGGCAGCTGCACTTTCTATTTCTCTGCCTAGAATGCTCCACTTCCAAATTTTCCAGAACTGCCTCCTTGCCATTTAGGTCACAGTGCAAATGCTGCCTTCTCAGCGGGGCTTTTCTCGAAAGCTTTTTGCTAAAGCTAAAGTGACCATCTCAAACGTGTCATCTTACTTTTTTCTTCATAGTAGTTATTCACTATACGGAATTATCTTCCTTATGTGTTTGCTTATTGTGTGTCCCTCCTCCCTGAGACCAGGGACCTCATCGATCTCGTTCACAGCAGTTTCATCAGCACCCAGTAAGCTCTGCGTCCCCAATAAATACGGTAAATGAATTACTGCTAGCACTAATTTAGCAACCTGCAGGAAATAAATGCAATGCTTAAAATAAGATTATCCAAGCTATTTCATGACCTTCTATTTGAGCAGGTCTGTGAGTAATTCTGGCAGATGGTATATTAGGTCACTTTGTGTCTAATTCGACAGCATGTTTCAGAGCATACAGACAAATTATCTGAGTAAGCACATTGCATTTTTAGAAATCAGCCAGGTGAAAAAGAACATAAATGCTCAAGGGGATTAATGCCGAAACATTATTTCAGAAAAGGCGCTAATTGTGAGGGGGAAGGAAATTTTTCTAGTGCACAAAAGAATCTTAAAGCTAGAAAGAATAGAGGTACACATCAATCTAAAGATGTCATTACTCTCTGGAGGGGTAATGAGAAAAAGAGGGAGGAGGAGAGAGGGAGGGAGGGAGGCAGGGAAGAAGGGAGATGAAGAGGCAGTGTTGTTTCTGCAGAGCAGCCTTGGTGGAAATGGGGAGAGCCGGCCAGGCTGGGGATGGCATTACCCACGGTTCTGGAGGAGGGAGTTTAGGTGCCGGGAGTTGAAATTTCTGCTCCATCCTGGGGTGCACCCGGGCAAGAAGCTCTCCCAGGCACAGCTGAGGCTCCAGAGGCCTGCACCTTCTCTAAGCTGAACCAAACAGGTTACTACAGATATGACCCATGGCTTATCCTGCTAAAAGCGTCCAAGTTCTTCCATGGCCAGACTGAGTAGTTAGATTACATCAAAGACATGGTAAATGTATTTTATTATGTAAAATAGACTAAGTTAAAAGGAAAAATGATTTTAGGATTCGTAGACTGTCTCATAACATGGCACATTATGGCCCAAAGTAGAGTTGAGAGGACTATACGTGAAAACAGGGAAAACCACATCTGCCCATTCTTTCAGAAATCAAACATCTCATCCTTGACACCTCTCAGGGCGATGTGTCCTCCCTCCAAAAGTCAGCTTACCTCGCTACAGCCTGATCATGCCCTGCTTACAGACATCTCTCATTTCTAAATTCCCACTCAGTCTCAACTGTATTTTATTTGACTTGAATTAAATTCTTTCCTATGTGGATTAAATCTGAAAAAGGCAGATGGTGTCATGTTTGGGACATAAAGAACAAAAACATAAATATTTACTATTACATGTCCTACCATATTTGTATGTACATGTATACATATATACATATATTTATGTGTACATGTGTGCATATATACATTATGTGTACCTACACACACGTATAGGAGAAGGCAATGGCACACCACTCCAGTATTCTTGCCTGGAAAATCCCATGGACGGAGGAGCCTGGTAGGCTGCAGTCCATGGGGTCGCTAAGAGTTGGACACGACTAAGCGACTTCACTTTCACTTTTCACTTTCATGCATTGGAGAGGGAACTGGCAACCCACTCCAGTGTTCTTGCCTGGAGAATCCCAGGGACAGGGGAGCCTGGTGGGCTGCCGTCTATGGGGTCACACAGAGTTGGACACGACTGAAGTGACTTAGCAGCAGCACACACACATATAATTTTATATCTATACATTTGACTACAAGAGCTGGGAGCTGTTTGACTTTTGATTATATGATAAAGCAGGTAAGAACTAATGATTGGCTATGTCTTTTAAAAGGTGTTCAGTTTCCAAGCTGGAAAAGTAAAGTGAGCAGAGGAAGTGAACACAGAAATACAAATAAAGGCAAGAACTAATGGGCTTCCTTTCTCTCTCCTTGCCTTCTATTATTTTTCTCTTTCTTTAAGAACTTCTTAATTTTGTACAATAAAAATTTATACATTTCGTAGCTCTGCGTTACTTATAAGCCTAAGTACTGAAAATATTATGGCTACATTTTAATTTTAGAACTCCTAACCACCAAAGTCAGGTGATGATCAGAGAATCTGAGAAGTTTAAAGCCTTATAGAGCATCTAGTCCAACTACTTCATTTTATAGAAGAATGATGGGCCCAGGAAGACTGTCTCACCCAGTCAGAAGCAGGGTGGGAATGATCTAGAAGCCAGGCGGGCTCACCTCACATCTGGTCTCCATGATCTCATGCCACACCTCACTCCTGAGAGAGGGCAAAGTGGAAGGAAGAGGCAGGGAAGAGCTCAGAGTGTCCCTCTGTCTATGACTGGACTTGTAGTTTCCCAAGGAGGTGACTAGGGAGCCAAGGAGGGGAATAAAGCTTCCTTCTCAGGAGACCACAGACACCCACCCAGAAAATAACAAATACGTCAGGTAGCTAAAACTGTTTTGATGACAGTTACGGAAAGCTCATAGGCATAACACACTGACTTCCTTCCAATCTACTTTGTTCTCAACCGCTTGCACAGTTGCTTGCACAGGGGCTTGCACAACTGCACAGCTGTAAGGCTGAGTAAATGTTACTACAGTAAGCACTGTGTAAGTCTTCATTTCTTCCCTTCCTCCTTGTCTCTGTACTTTCCTGCTATCTGTGTCTCTCCCTCTGGTCTTCCTTCTTTATCCACCTGCCTTTCATTTCATTCCTTCTTTGTTTATTTAATCATGTTTCCTGTTAAATCTTGGCTTCCAGACTGCTCAGCCTAAATTTTTCAATCAACCAACAGACACCTTACTAATCTTTTCCTCATTTCAGGGTTAGTAAAAGAATCTTTTTAAATCTTCTGAGAAGATGGTAAGCATAAATAGAATTCAATTGATAATGAAAATGTTATAAATAAACCACTTTAGGTTTTCAAAAATCCATTCTTTGGCTTTGTTGTTTATACCATCAAGGAAACTGTATGGGCGGTAAATGTGACCACCCACATCCCTCATCTGAAGTGTGCTTATTTGTAAACCACCCACCTCCCACCCACCCTCCAAAGAGTCCAGGCAACCTTGATCAAGCCACTTATGAGAGTTGGACCTTCATCTATACTCAGGGTTCTCATTTGGGCTCTGGGGGTTTAAGTCCCTGCAACCATATATAAAATCATATGCAAAATCCTATTATAGAATACCATTTGGGAATTTTGCTTAGTCTTTTTAAAAATCTATTTAAAGAATCTTTCACCTAGAGAGAATACCAACAAGTGTTTTCCTTCCTATTAAGGGGGGAAAAAGTGATTAAATCTTTCGCTAACTAAGAAGCATGAAAGTTTTCAGACGATTCCTTGACGAGCTCAAAAACAGGATAATACTAATAACTTCCTATCCACCTGACACATGATTGGGACAGATGATTTCTTTGGATACTTCAAACTGTTACGCTGCAACATAAACGTATTTCTACCACCTCAGCCTGGTGTGGAGTTGGAGGTGAAGAACTGGAGACCAGGCATCCAGGGTCTCACTTACTCCCAAGTGTCCTAGACTCACCTGTTCACTTCCGCGACACAGGTGTGGCTGGGGCCATGCTTTCAAATGATGCCTAGGAAATTCCTGCAAGTCATTCCTCAGCACCCTTTTCTTCTGTCCTTGACCCCACCTGTCGCATCACAACCCTCACGCCGGGCCTGCAGGACTCACCGCGTGCTCTCGGGGGTCCCCGCAGGGGCCGGCCCCCTGCCGGCTGTGGTAGTACTCCAGCTGCTTTTCCGCTAGCTCGACCCGGTGCAGCAGATTCTCTATGAAGTCCTGCAGCCGAGCTTTTCCTTGAACCTCCTTCTCAGCTGCTGTTTCCAGGAAATGGTTGAACGTAACCACCTCTCTGCAAGGCAAAAATGTCAGAACACAAAATGGAGAACTGAGACAGGAATTCATTCATTCAGTGAATATTTACCGAGAGCCTACCCTGTCAGGCACCGCCCTATGTAGTATGGCCGTGTGTGTTGTGCTCAGTCACTTCAGCTGTGTCTGACTCTTTGCGACCCCATGGACCACAGCCCGTCAGGCCCCCCTGTCTATGGGATTTTTTCAGCAAGAATACTGGAGTGGGTTGTGAATTCATTCATTCAACTCATATTTACTGAGAGCCTACTATGTGTCAGGCACTGCCCTACATGGTATGGCCATAGCCATGATAAAAGACATAAAATTACATTTTAGTGATTGCATTGAGAGGTTACATTTTAGTAGAAGATAGTCACTATAAAATAAACATATGTGTCAGTTGGTGATTAGTGCTAAGGAGGAAATGGAAACTGGGTGTAAGGGGACAAAGACTGACAGAGGAAGGAAAGGAGTAAGTGATACTGTAGACAGCAAAGACATCCACCTTTTGGATGGGGCAGCATTTGAATGGACACCAGGAAGCAAGCACAGCCGTGAAGACAGCTGGGAAGAGCAAGCCGGGTCCTTGGCGGGAACATGCAGAATGGTCTCAGGTACAGAGCAGAGCGGGGAAGGGCGGATCAGCTGAGGCCGGGACCAGGTAGGGTCTCCCAGGTCAGCATGAGGACTCCAGATTTTATTATGAGACGGGAAACCACTGGCCGCTTCTGAGAAAAGTTCTGTCCTGTATTTTAAAAGTCTGGCTATTAGGGAAGAAAAGACTACAGGTAGGGAAGTATGGAAGCAAGGTGCCACACTGAGCACCAGAACATATAAAATAGTCTATGTCTGATAGTATATTTTGAGCTAAGAATAAAACAGTCCAAGAACTGCCATCTTGAGTAGATCCAAGGTATGTTGAGGAAGCTACTATAGCTGACATAGGAGAAGCAACCTGCAGGCTGCCCCTCCCTAAACAGTTGAGCAAAATACCTTCATCTACATAATTCATTGTGATTCACAAATCCAGAAAAATTTTAATAACTGTATTACTACTTTATATCTTATTTCTAATGCAAGTATGAAAATAATACTTCCCTGAGTTACAACTAAATAAGTTGTTTATTAAAAATTCGAACACATTAAATATATAAGGAAAATATCACCTAAAATCCCATTATCCCAAGACCATCACCATTTACATTTGGTAATCGTCCTCACAAACATCTCTACAAATACACACACACACTAGTCAGCACCAACAGTAGGTACACAGTATCACAATTCTCTTATTTGATTTGCCTCACGCAATAACAAATCATGATCTTTCTGGCCATCCTCTTTGTATGTTTTGTCACACCCATTGGAGCAAATGACTTCAATAATTTCATTACCTGTTGGATACAATATTTATGTGTCTTTGAACTCTCAACCTTCAAGGAGTGGTCCCTCATTTTTCTGGCCATGTTCTACTCACGCAGAACCAAGATTCTAAAGAATCTGATCATTGTCCCCTAAACCTCTTTCATTTTAGATGAACAAATCCTATTTTTTTTTTAAATCTAACCTCAGGCATTTGTTCTAGATAGTCAATTAAATTCTATTCCTTCTCTGAATCTTCTCGGCCTCTACTTGATTTTTATTTTCTGCTAAGCTCCATAATTTCTTGAGAGTACAACTTCATGGATGTTCAGCTCAGGAAGTTGGTGGTGACTTCCAACTCCTTTATTCTGTACAACTAGTCAGGTGGCCACTTTTACAATTAGTAATGATTTTTCTCTCACAAATATATTACATTATATTTTGCCATACTGAAAAGTTTCTGACACTTCCTACACAGTCAAGCATCTCTGCAAAACTTTCACAATTATATATTTATACAAACAGAAAAGAGACTGGTTCTAACAATGATTCACTCCAAAAAACTGCTCATCAAACTTGTTCTAGTTTCCTATCCAGATCAAATATAAACTCAGAGCCCATAAGAATTCCATTATCTTTCAGTAGCTAAGAAGTATTCACATATAAGAAGTAAGAGTCCTTTTGGAAAGTTCTCTTTTGTAATTAAGTTCCAATTCTATTTCCAGATGTTTCCCATGAGCCCTGAATATAAGATGTACACTTTCAAAGCTGTTCAAGCCACAGAGAGACGCCAATTTTCAAGTTCTGCTGTCATTTGCCTTTGCTCTGCCTCCTAGGTGAGTCACAAAACCCATAACCAGCAGCAAAACAGTGAGGGTCCATCCAGGTGTCACATGCAGCCCTGTCATGGTCCTTAGTTATAGTAGAGAACCTTTGGATGGAACATCTTCATACGGCTCAAAAGCACCACCAAAAACAAAGCCCAGGAAATGGCTACTCCTTCCTCTTTCCAAAATCACGGCTTCAATTTATGTGGAATCAAGCCCGTAATAAAGAGACCTCTAGAAAGAGAGTGATATTCAGGATAACCGACTCTTGAAGCATCTCCACACTGGTACTTAAAGGAGAAACAACCAGAAACCCACAACCCTCTTGCCCACCAAAACCAAAAACGTAGAAAAAAGAGCCAGTGTATTTTTTCAGTTTATTTTGGTTTAAATATTTACTATATTTATCTCATTACAGAAGTATTTCACTTTATTATGAGAAATATAAAAAGTGATCTATGGAAGACCCAACTGAGCAGAAGCTCAATCACCTTTTCACTGTAACTCCACCATTCAATACATGACACATAATACTCAATAAATATTTATCGTAATCAATGTTTAAAAAGGACAAAGAAGAAACAAAATGTGACCCATAGTCCCATAACCCAGAGGTCACTACTGTCAAGATTCTGGTGTACTTTTTCCAGTCTTTTTTTTTTTTTTTTCCTGTGCATATTTACTATTCTTGGGCTCTCAGGCTATACAGTTTAGAGTATAAGACATCAGTATTTGACAGCTTAATCCCACAGGATCAACATCTCAAAAGCAAGAAAACAAATCTGAATGCACTGCAGCTTATGATTGCGGCTGTATTTTTACATCATGTGATGTTTTATAACTGGTTCCATATGAAACTTTTTTATTTCATATAAAGTTTTTAAAACATTAATGCCACTAGTTGATTATGTAGTGTTATGTCATGTTGTAAAAAAGAAGCATCTTTTTCTAACCTCCCTCATCCAATTATCTTGTGCCCTAAAGCTAAGACATTAATACCCTTTTTTCCAAAGAACCTGGCATCAATACTAACCTAATTTCAGTTTATGGATGTTTCACATCAACTAAGAAAAAAAAAAAAAACCAGTGATGATTTAATTCTAAAAGAGAAGTTACACGAGAAAAGGGCTGGAGAAGTTCATCATACTGAGACTGTGTTTGGGTATCTGTATTAGATAAAAACAGGAATAAAAGCTGGTGATTAACAGTGGAATAATATGTGTGCACATATTCACATCCCCCTTTTCACATCCTGTTCAGTCTGGATTAACAATATCCAGAAACACCTATTTCCCCAAGGAATCTTGTGAACTTCCTGAATGAAAGAGAAAGAGCTTTAACTACTTTGCATTTGTGCTTTTTAAAATAATTATACTCCTAACAGTAAAATATCCATTCAAAGTGCAAGGCAGACCAATGGATTTCAATGGAGGGGAGGAGGAAATGTTTGTTCACTGGTGTGGTTTCAGATTCCACACTGCAATTAACCTTTGAGAAACTACCAATTGTCAAGCTTTGGCACAGTATCAGAGCAGAATAGCCACCATTCTCTAAAAGGCTATTAACGTACCTCTCCACTTTCCTACTACCTATCTGTGTGAGACTAGATTTCCTTCAGCTACTTCAACCAAAACAACAAATTTGCAACAGATTAAAGGCAGAACTAAGGAAGTTCAGCTGCCTCCTGTTAAGCCAGACATTAAAAGTATTTCCAAAATTTCGAAAACAAAACCATTCTTTTCACTAAATTGTTTTTGGGAAAATTGTTCTTTTTTGAAATATTTTCATTGTGTTAAACAAGTAATGGATTTAATATTGTTATTTTTATATGAATTAATAACTATCCTTTTTACTTCACTAAATTTTAATTTTTAATATACTAAACCTTGATAGATAAAACCTCCACAGAGAAAAGTTTCTTGGGGTCCTCAGATTTTTTAGGAGTGTAGGGGGAACTAAAGCCAAAGAGTTTGAGAACTGCTGCCATACCATGTACAGTTCAGTTCAGTTCAGTCGCTCAGTCATATCCGACTCTTTGCGACCCCATGGACTGAAGAACGCCAGGCCTCCCTGTCCGTCACCAACTCCCGGAGTTTACTCAAACTCCTGTTCATTGAGTCAGTGATACCATCCAACCATCTCATCCTCAGTCATCCCCTTCTCCTCCTACCTTCAAACTTTCCCAGCATCAGGGTCTTTTCAAAAGACTCAGCTCTTTGCATCATGTGGCCAAAGTATTGGAGTTTCAGCTTCAACATCAGTCCTTCCAATGAATATTCAGGACGGATTTCCTTTAGGATTGACTGGTTGGATCTCCATGCAGTCCAAGGGACTCTCAAGAGTCTTCTCCAACACCACAGTTCAAAAGCATCAATTCTTCGGTGCTCAGCTTTCTTTATAGCCCAACTCTCACATCCATACATGACTACTGGAAAAACCATTGCTTTGACTAGATGCACCTTTCTTGGCAAAGTAATGTGTCTGCTTTTTAATATGCTGTCCAGGTTGGTCATAACTTTTCTTCCAAGGAGTAACAGTCTTTTTATTTCATGGCTGCAGTCATCATCTGCAGTGATTTTGGAGCCCCCCAAAATAAAGTCTCACTGTTTCCACTGTTTATCCATCTATTTGCCATGAAGTGATGGGACTGGATGCCATGATTTTTGTTTTCTGAATGTTGAGCTTTAAGCCAACTTTTTCAACCTCCTCTTTCACTATCATCAAGAGGCTCTTTAGTTCTTCACTTTCTGCCATAAGGGTGGTGTCATCTGCATATCTGAGGTTATTGATATTTCTCCCAGCAATCTTGATTCCAGCTTGTGCTTCATCCAGCCCAGCGTTTCTCATGATGTACTCTGCATAGAATTTAAATAAGCAGGGTGACAATATACAGCCTTGACGTACTCCTTTTCCTATTTGGAACTAGTTCATTGATCCATGTCCAGCTCTAACTGTTGCTTCCTGACCTGCATACAGATTTCTCAAGAGGCAGGTCAGGTGGTCTGGTATTCAGAATTTTCCACAGTTTATTGTGATCCACATAGTCAAAGGCTTTGGCATAGTCAATAAAGCAGACATAGATGTTTTTCTGGAACTCTCTTGCTTTTTCCATGATGCAGCAGATGTTGGCAATATGATCTCTGTTCTCTTCCTTTTCTAAAACCAGCTTGAACATCTGGAAGTTCATGGTTCACGTATTGTTGAAGCCTGGCTTGGAGAATTTTGAGCATTACTTTACTAGTGTATGAGATGAGTGCAATTGTGTGGTAGTTTGAGCATTCTTTGGCATTGCCTTTCTTTGGGATTGGAATGAAAACTGACCTTTCCCAGTCCTGTGGCCACTGCTGAGTTTTCCAAATTTGCTGGCATATTGAGTGCAACACTTTCACAGCATTATCTTTTAGGATTTGAAATAGCTCAACTGGAATTCTATCACCTCCACTAGCTTTGTTGGTAGTGAGGCTTCATAAGGCCCACTTGACTTCACATTCCAGGATGTCTGGCTCTAGGTCAGTGATCACACCATCGTGATTATCTTGGTCGTGAAGATCTTTTTTGTACAGTTCTTCTGTGTTCTTGCCGCCTCTTCTTAATATCCTCTGCTTCTGTTAGGTCCATACCATTTCTGTCCTTTACTGAGCCCATCTTTGCATGAAATATTCTCTTGCTATCTCGAATTTTCTTGAAGAGATCTCTAGTCTTTCCCATTCTATCATTTTCTTCTATTTCTCTGCACTGATCACTGAGGAAGGGTTTCTTATCTCTCCTTGCTATTCTTTGGAACTCTGCATTCAGATGCTTATATCTTTCCTTTTCTCCTTTGCTTTTCACTTCTCTTCTTTTCACAGCTATTTGTAAGGCCTCCTCAAACAACCATTTTGCCTTTTTGCATTTCTTTTTCTTGGGGATGGTCTTGATCCCTGTCACCTGTACAATGTCATAAACCTCTGTCCATAGTTCATCAGGCACTCTGTCTATCAGATCTAGTCCCTTAAATCTACTTCTCACTTCACTGTATAATCATTAAGGATTTGTTTTAGGTCATACCTGAATGGTCTAGTGGTTTTCCCTGCTTTCTTCAATTTAAGCCTGAATTTGGCAATACCATGTACAGTGCATGCTAAGTCACTTCACTCGTGTCCGACTCTTTGCGACCCTATGGACTGTAGCCCACCAGGCTCTTATGTCCACTGGAATTCTCCAGGCAAGAGTACTGGAGTGGGTTACCATTTCCTTCTCCAGCAGACCTTCCCAATCGAGGGACTGACCCTGCATCTCTTACGTCTCCTGCATTGGCAGGTGGGTTCTTTACTACTAGAGCCACCTGGGAAGCCCTACCATATACACAGAGATCCTAAATCTCAGAACTCAGATGAGGGTGGACAACACAGGCTAGAACCCTGTACAGTGCAGCCAGAATCCCTAAATTTATTTACTCCACTATTCAGTAACTCAGCAAACATTTACTGAATGCTACCAGGTTTGGGATTAGTGCAATAGCACTTATGAACCAGTGGCCGTCCTCATGAAGCTTACTGTCTAACCCAAGGGTCAGCCAACTTTTTCTGTAAAGGGCCAGGAAGTAAATATTTTAACCTCTGCAGTTCATATGGTCTCTGTTGCAAGTATTCAAGTCTGCCTAGCACAAAAGAGCCACAGAGGCTGTGTAACAATAAAACTTCATTTATGGACACTGAATTTTGAATTTCATATAATTTTCAAATGTCATGAATTATTATTTGCCTTTTGAATTTTTTTCAAGCATTCAAAAAAAAAAAAAACCAAACTATTCTTAGCACAGGGGCTCCACAAAAGCAGGTGGTGGGCTGGATCCAGCTGTGGTAAGGCAAACTCCCCACAGAGTAGGGACGCAGACATTAAAAGAAACAAACATGAAGTTACAAAGCTGAATGTGACTAAGAAAAAGAGTAACAACATGATGCTATCAGAAAGCGGAGTAAAAGACGTGTGGTTTTAAGTTCTCAATACTGACTCAGAATACAGTGCAAAGGTGGAAGGCAGATGAGAAGATAAGGGCAAACCTGAAATTCAACCCAGGTGTGGGTGCAGACCAGCTCTGGGAAAATTAACTGATTCTAAGCTGCTTCCAGCCCTATTTTTGACTTATTATTTATTTTTTTTAAAGGTTAAATATGATTGAAATCAAGGTTTTAAGCTTCAGCGGAGAATACTTTTATTTAAAGCAATATCTGATACTAAAGGAAAAAGATACCAGTATACAGTACAAGAAACTGGCCTGAAGCTCGTTATCATGCTGAATGATTTGCAGACCTAGAAATCTGTCAGTATCCTGAGATGCACAGGTATACAGAAAAAGTCTAGAAGGAGGCATGAAGGGAAAAAGCCCCTTCAGTACAAAATTTTATTTAGAAAGAAATATCTGTTCACTCATGCACTCATTCATTTGCAGGATAGCTATAAGCTCTAAAACATAGGTCATACTTCATTTTATTACAGAATGAATCCCTTCAGTTACTTCTTCAGAAGTAGGTTACTACTACTACTACTAAGTCACTTTAGTCCTGTCCAACTCTGTGCGACCCCATAGACAGCAGCCCACCCGGCTCCTCCGTCCCTGGGATTCTCCAGGCAAGAACACTGGAGTGGGTTGCCATTGCCTTCTCCAATGCATGAAAATGAAAAGTGAAAGTGAAGTCGCTCAGTCGTGTCCAACTCTCAGCGACCCCATAGACTGCAGCCTTCCAGGCTCCTCCGTCCATGGGATTTTCCAGGCAAGAGTACTGGAGTGGGGTGCCATTGCCTTCTCCGTCAGAAGTAGGTTACAGACAGGTTAATTTCAGAAAAATCAAAGATACACTGTCTAGAAGCAGGTGGAGAGACAGAGGGAAATGCATGTGAACGCTCCGTGGTGTTCACTGCGGTTTTACACTGGCAGTGAACCGTGCATTGTTACTGAGGGACGGCACACTGATCATATCACCCACTGTAATCTACTGTCAACAAACCACTTCCAGCTTTCACGGCCATCCTGTGAGCCTTCGGTTCACCTCGGGCCTCATCAAGGCACATCACCTCCTCTCTGCTCCAGCATTAGTTCACTCCCCTCAGCCTCCAAGCCAGATGCTTACTTCTGCACACGCTGTTCCCTCCACCAGGGTCCCTTCACAAGCCCCCTCTTAATGATCCTTCTAGCCTCAGGCTCCCAACAGGCCGGCCCCTAGACGTGGGCGAGGCGATCTGCTGTGTTCTCCTGTAGAACCTGGTAGCCTGCCACACCACACTCCAGGGACTAGTGTGCCATCGACACCATCAACCACAAAACCAGGGACTTCGGGGTCCTGGCCTGCCTCTTCACTGCGACTCCCACAGCCCCTAGCATGACACCAGAACACATCAGGGTCTCCACAAACTTCTGCTGAATGCGTGAAATGTGTTATTAATAACTCCATCTTTAGTCAAAAATCTTGAACTGACTAAAAGATTCTGAGGTTTGTTTGTCTCTTTTGCCAGACAATTATTGGGCCATAAAACAAGTAAGTGACCTACAACAAAGGTACCTGCTACAGAAATAGAGGTGGGATCTAAAATTGATGCCTCTTTTCTATTCTTAAACAACACTTTAACAGCTTCCATCCCAAGGGCAAAGCTCTACCCCGTTATTTAAATTTCATTTTGCATTACTGATTTATGAACCTCTTCAGAGTATACGAAACGGTAAAAATACCCCTGGTTAAAAATAGCCTAGCTATTGATCACAGAGCACCTCAGACAGACTGTAATGTCACCCATGAGGCAAATCCTAAAACTAGAGCCAACCGCCTCCGAGTGCTGGAAGCCTGGCTGCTCACTCAGAGCTCGGGGTCAGCTCCTGTGTCCCTGGAGGGGCCCACAAAGTGGAATCCACACCTGCTACACGTCAGGAGCCACATCACACTTCCACTCGGGTCAGCCCTTTGCCTCATCTTTCTTTCATGACCTCCTGGAACACACCAAAAAGAATACAATTCTAATTAAGGACTTAAAAAAAAAATAAGAAGAAAATCAAATTATTCTTATTTGCTCTAAATAGATCAAAACCACATCCTAAGCCCCTCAGTCCAGACAGAGAGGGTGGAAGGGGAAGGGAGGACGGACATGAGAGAGACACATAAGGGGCTCCACAAATTTCTGCTGAATGCATGAAATGTGTTATTAATAACTCCATCTTTAGTCAAAAATCTGTAACTGACTAAAAGATTCTGAGGTTTCTTTGTCTCTTTTTCCAGACAAGTACTGAGGCATAAAACAAGTAAGTGACCTACAACAAAGGTACCTACTACAGAAATAGAGGTGGGATCTCTTTTACAAAATTTGAAAATTTTGGGGGGGGGTCTCCAAATTTTATCAGAGATCTAAGAGGGCATGTTTGACATCCTGTTTTTTCCTACATTAGTCTGTAAGTCTGCACGGAGCACAGCCTGCATAGGGAGGACTCCATTCAAATAAATGCATTAAAACATGCAGCAGACACCTCGCTGTTCCACTGAACTCTCCATCTAAAGTGAATTTTCTAAGCCTGCTTCCTAGCTATGGGTCAGTCTGGAGACCAAGTTGCCCGCTCACTGCTTTAGTTGATCAAAGATGGGAAAGTGGGTTCAGTTGTGCAAAGGAAGTTACCAAGTCAAACTTGTCTTTCAAAGGACAGCATTCGACAGCCAGCTCTGGATAGAAACCTAAATGGACATTCCTAGCTCAAGCCACCCCTGGGATGTCTCTTTTAACACACCCCTCATGATGTTTAATGTCTGACTTATCTGCTCATCTACTCCTGTCATAGAAGCAGGAACTGGACTCCTTTGGTTATCACTGTATGACCAGAACCCAGAACAGTACCTGGCACTCAGTAGGCACTCAATAAAGAGTTGTCTTCTGGCTGACACCAGCCTGGGAACAGGACAAATGATGAAGGAAGAAAGTGAAGGTCATATCTATGGCAGCTTGCAAGGGAGGAGTATGGAACGACATGGAACTACAAAGAGTCCCCCTCACTGCCATCCAAGGCTGGCAGTGGCACATACTCCACCCTGACTGGGCATGAACATCTAGAGGGCCACGTTCACAGCCCTTGTTGGAAGCTAGAAGTCCTGAGCTGGTGTTCCAGAAGCTTCATATCATAACTATACTGATGATGCCGCCATTCCCCATTTCCCAACACTTCTGATGCTAAATGATGTCACCATGCCAGGCCTCTCAACACAGCAGAGAAGTAAGCCCATTCCAAAACAGGCCAGATTTGGTATTACCTAAGTCTTGATGCTCTGGGCAAATAACCCATTTTCAAAAGTCTGGCTGAGTGAATTAATGGAAAAGGCACTCAGCAAAGAGACAAGAAATTCGGGTTCCCATTTCAGGTTTGTTACTAAATTTTTGTCCCTGTCATTCTACTGTTTCAGGCGTTATTTCTGACATGTGTAAAATGAACATGGTTTCTTTCCAGAACGGAAAGTACACAGTGCCCTCGGGGTTCATCTCTAATAGTCACCTCTCTGATGTCCTTCAATGTCACTGTCCTCTGACTACCAGTGCAAATCCCACCTTTCCTCCTCACTCTTCAGTGCGGCCTCAACACAAGGGAAAACCCTTTCTCTAATGTTCATCAACTTGAAACCATGGTTTGTATTTAAGCAGTGAGTTTGAACATGGGTATGACTTATTCTTCCTATGTAGTGTGGAAGCTTCTTAGGGAAAAGGACCAAGAATGTTATGCGTTCCCCCCGCCCCCACACCACACACACACCTAGCACAGCGCTGGGCACATCACAGGTGCTCGGGCAGGGCTTTCCAACCTTGCCAGCACCTGAGTATGCAAGTAAATTTAGGATTACTGCTACTACATTGATGTCCTCTGAACCCCAGGTAACCAAATCGGCCAGGAGTCAGCTACAATCCAATCCATGTCTATCTTTCTAATTAAGGGATACCCTACTGCAAGGCTGGCCAGGGTCGATTTACCTGATCATGGACAGTGCTACCTACAAGCTCTAAATATTCTGGGACAAGTAAATACAGTATCTGTTTGCATAAGACTTGTAAAATTGCACAGACTGAAAACAGTGGGCAGTTTCTTTCTTGGATGTGCACTCCAAAAACAGAGATACCTCTCTGTGGAGGTACAATGAGACTCGCTCAGAAGTACAAAACTCTGCCAATTCAAACAATCTCTTACACAGCATATAGATGACTTCTATATCCAAGCTGGTTCAGCCTATAGATGGCCTCAAGGCAGAATCAGCCCTTAAGTCTTTTATTTCAGTATGAAGAAAAGGATTTTTTTTTTTTTTTTACTTCAGCCATGCTGCACGGCTTGTGAGATCTTAGTTCCCAAACACAGACCAGAGATGGAATTGTGCCCTGTGCAGTGGAAGTCCGGTGTTTTAACCACTGGACTACCAGGTAAGTCCCAAAAAGGATTTTAAAGTTGAGGGGGAAATCCATAATCAAGAGAACCTCATGAGAATGTCAAAATACTAGAAGTCTGCTTATTTTTTAAACCAAATCTACCATCTGTATCTTAAAGGGTCCCCAGAGTTTAAGTCAATTTCAAATGGGACTGTAACAACCTACTTTTTCTCACAAATGAGCCTCGAGAGCTGAGGAGATGTGGGTTCGATCCCTGGGTTGGGAAGATTTCCTTGAAGGAGGACATGGCAACCTACTCCAGTATTCTGAGCTGGGAAATCCTATGGACAGAGGAGCCTGGCAGGCTATAGTCCATGAGGTTGCGAGAGTTGGAGACTTAGTGAACAAACAATAACAACAACAAACAGGAGAGCACAGCTCCTGATGTGTTTGTTGGGCAGGCAGGGCCTTCCGTACCTGAAAGGTCACCTCTTTTCTCTGGTGGAAGCCACAGCACTGGGAGGGAGTGGTGAGGGGGGAAGGAGCGTGGCTGAGCCAGGCTCATCTGGTCAGTCACCCTGGCATGACAAATGGACAGCTGGCCTGCTCTGCTCCCCACCCTGGGGTGGGGGTGGGGCTAGCTCTAGCCACCGAGGCCGCTGGCTACAGTCGCTCTCTCAGACCAAGGGCTCCACTGTCCTTCCTGGAAAGAACACTCTTTCAGTCCTATTTTATGTACAGAAAGAGTGATTATTTGAGGCATGAATACAGAAATTAATGGGACAGGCCAAATGAATGCGTAACAAAATGAAGACTTTGTTTATCTTATGTTTAAAAGTTTAAGGCAGTTTCACTACATTTTCACTTAAAGTGGTTTTTGTTCCGTTTTTGTCACTGCTGTTTTTCCCCTGGTAGTCCAAAAATGTCATACTAAAACTCAACTCATAATTTATCCTTAGGTATACACCCCAAAATGTGAACAAAGATATATGTACACGGACATTAACTGAGACATTACTTTTTAATACCAGGAAAATGGAACAAAACCCAGGTACTCCTCAGTAGCAAACAGATTAGAACAGTATGTGTCATGATTCCACTGGGAAAACACAGTAACTCTATACGTGCACATAAAGTACCTATGACTGTATGCATGCGGGGAAGGTCCATAAGGATATCCACTGACCTAAACAGTGGCTG
Organism: Bos indicus x Bos taurus; assembly: GCF_003369695.1. Lineage (NCBI taxonomy): Eukaryota > Metazoa > Chordata > Mammalia > Artiodactyla > Bovidae > Bos > Bos indicus x Bos taurus. Next base: position 18,417,848 of record NC_040103.1, on the reverse strand, counting down.
TCTCCAGAGAATGGGGAGGGGGATACCTGAAGAGGAGGGAGGACTTTAACACATACAATTTTGCCCTGTTAAATCTTATTTTTACGAATATATTTAGTTTTCTAATTGGTCCTCTGGTAACAGCACTGGATTAACCATATATAACATATTATCACTGCTGATTCATGCGTGGCCCACTTTTATTGAAGTTATTTGACCAGTGATTTTTCTAATAATAAAGCACCCTCGAACACAAAATGAAAGTTAGATCCTTGACAATAACCTGCTGCTGCTAAGTCACTTCAGTCGTGTCCGACTCTGTGTGACCCCATAGACGGCAGCCCACCAGGCTCCCCCGTCCATGGGATTCTCCAGGCAAGAACACTGGAGTGGGTTGCCATTTCCTTCTCCAGTGTTTTGATATTTGGCAAAACTAATACAAGTATGTAAAGTTTAAAAATAAAATAAAATTAAAAAAAAAAAAAAAGAAAGTGAAAAGTGAAAGTGAAGTCGCTCAGTCGGGTCCAACCCTCAGCGACCCCATGGACTGCAGCCTTCCAGGCTCCTCTGCCCATGGGATTTTCCAGGCAGGAGTACTGGAGTGGGGTGCCATTGCCTTCTCCGACAATCACCCAGATCTAACCATATGCTCCTCCCTACCATCGTATTGTTTCCCATGCTCCAGGCAGCCACCACCCCAAAGCCCATCTCCCTTATTACTTCTGTACTTAATAAATAAAACATGACAAATAAATAAATGCACACAATTAATTTGGTTGCCTTTTAAACTGACTGCTCTTCCACCAAACAGAAATGTCACAAATTTAGCTCCACGCTCTTCTCTGCACGTAAAGCAAGGCCATCTGCCGTTTCCTCAGTGGTGCGGTGTTACTCACCCTTGTGCTACAGCAAGTCAAGGCACTAACTTCCCACCAGGAAATACCAAGAGCCAAGAGCGAGACATTTTTCAAAGGAGATCATTTCCATAGGAGTAAAGTAAATCAGTGGCTGATTCAAATCTGTCCTCACCACATGATTTAAAAAAAGTATCTAGTTGAGCAGTGCAGGCTTTTTCTCCAGGCAGGCGGTAAGCATTTAGTAATAGCAAGTGATGATCTCTTTAATACATAGGATTTCTCAGCCTCTTACCAAGTGGAGGAAGCTTTAATTACTACATTTTAAGAGACAACACCAGATAGAAGAGTGCCAGAGGACAAAGAAAGCATGAAATTAAGTCAATCTGTATAGCACACCTCAAATTATTTGAAAACCTTCCTTTTAGGCTGTTTCAGTCAATCAATTTTTACTTCCTTTGGTTCTATGAATTCTGAGCCTCCACTTAAAATTAAACCCAACATTCTGCATTTGGGATATAACACTGCATTGTTACATATACTTTTCTAGTTTGAGATGAATCCATACTTATTGATAAGGAAATGCTTTTCCAAGTATGATAATTTTTAAACTAACAGCTTCTCCAATCACCTGTAATTTGTAAAACCAGCGTCAACTCTGCAAGCAGGCATGACTAAGTCTAATATTTTACAAAAAGAAAATTCTCAAACTTAAATCATAAAAGTATGGCAATCTCAGATGCTTCCTCTGGGTTTCCTAATGTCTGCTTCTTTGAAATAAAAATTATTATTAATAGATTCTCAGCTACTAATATTTAATTAACACAGACAGGTAATACAAAATGGCTAAGAAGCAAAAATTATTTATATTTAGACCATATTGGAGAAGGAAATGGCAACCCACTCCAGTGTTCTTGTCTGGAGAATCCCAGGGATGGGGGAGCTTGGTAGGCTGCCATCTATGGGGTCGCACAGAGTCGGACACGACTGAAGCGACTTAGCAGCAACAGCAGACTATATTTTTATATTTGAATAAGACAACATCTCATGTTCTTGATTTTATTACATGGAGTTGTCAATAAGACAGGGTGCCCAGCACTCCCTTTCTGCCTTCCCATTCAACTCAACACCCCTATCCCCCCACCCCCTACTCCCCTCACACACACACACACACACACACACATACACCAGGAATGGATCCCACCATGGACAGAGGACACTTGTAGTAGACATTTGTAATGTCTACAGTTTCTAAGGTGAGAAGGAATACGATATTTCAACTTTCAGGTTGCTGAGCTGGAGGCCATAGCAGAGACGGTAAACTGTACTAAAAGTCTTGAGTCTCCCACATTCAACTATATCAATGGGAGACTGCAGCAAGGTACCTGCAAGCAATTAAAACCAAACTATGCTTCACACTTGAGTGTAACGTGGGAGTGGGTGGGAAGTGTCTAAAGCAAGGGGGTTAGCATCCATTTTCAACGCCACTTACTCTTCTTTCCTGAGAAGCTCCTCTTCGGATTCCGTCAGGCGTTGCCTCAGGGCTGCGATCATCTCCACGGCCACATCCACCTGTCTGTTCAGGGCTCGCTCTCGTCTCTGAACTTCCTGCTTCTTCTGCGTCAGTTGCACAAATGCCGCCCGAACTTCCAACAGTTCAGCAGTTTTCTGGGCCAGTTCTTTGGTGAGTTTATCAATCCTCTTCTCTATGGTCCTGTCCACAGCCTCGACCATCCGACTGAACTTTTCTCTGACATGTGCCTCGAAAGCTGCTTTGGTGTCTGGGGCAGGAAGGCCTGGACTGGCCCTCGGGGCATCCGGCGAGTCTGCACGTAGGTCTACTGTAGTGTAGGTTTGCACATACGACACAGGCCTCTCTGCCACCATCTCGAATGGCTTCCTGTCCTTGGAGTGTTCGTGCGAAATACTATACAAGTTAACATAGCTCGGTTTCTGCTTTACTATGTTGCCACAGCTCTGCAATTTTCCCTGTTTTGGGGGTTCGGAGGAAGTGACCAGGTCTGTGTCTTTGAGGGATGGAAAGAGGCTGCATTTTGTCAAGAGGGTTCTCTCCTGGTAGCTGTGACTAAATTCCAGATGGGCCCTCAACGAGGACAGGCTTCTAAATCTGGTATGGTCCCCACACCTCGGGCAACGGAAGGGCAGGCACACAGCGACATTCTCAAAGGACTCCTGCCAGGGGTATCTGCTTTCCTCAAAGGCCTTCTGTTGCATTACTCTAAAAGTTCCTGGGCAGGGAAGAATAAAACAAGTAGTTTGCATGTCTGTTTAAAAAAATACTACTGAAATGAGCTGATCTCCATGGGGACAGAGGCTTTGAAATTCCAAATTACTTTTACATATAATAACTAATTAAAATTAAAACGTATAATCCACGGGCCAAATCCAACAACATTCCACTCATTTCCATATTGTCTACTGCTGCTTTGCGCTAAAGGATGGAGGTGAATAGTTGAGATGGAGGCCCTATAGCAGGCTAATTCAAAATACTTTCTACTTGGTCTTTACAGAAAAAGTCTGCCAACCCCTACTTAAAGATAAAAAAGATGGTTATCACTCCCTTTTCACAGATGAGGAAACTGGAGCAAGGAGGTAAAGCAATTAATCCAAGGCCAAAAGGAAGTGTCAGATTCCCACACGGAATTCAACTTTCCTGCCCTCCTGAATTTAGTACAGTCACTGCAAAAACACACACTATTTTACTGAGGACCCTGATAAACATGAAAAAAAAAAGAGAGAGAGAGAGAGAGAAACTCATATGAATTGTCAAAACAGGTCCTAAGACAGCAAACTCAGCAACCTTTCTCAAATATAGGAAAAGTATCACTCAAACTAGTGCAGTGGCATTAAGCACACTATCAGCTGAAAAATTTTCAATCTGAGATTTCTGCCCTTAATTTTAAAATTATTGCTGTGATGATTTAAATCAAAGTGTTATCGTAATAATGCTGCTCCCCTAATACTCCAGATTTACTGAAATCTGGAAACCCAATGTATCAAAATACTAAGTGGGGCCACAGATAAGGTTTTACTAAAACAGAGTGTTCTGGATGGATTTGTCTCGACTCTGATCCTGTTTTAACATGACGACCTCTAGGGTGGCCCAAGTTTGAACCATGTAGGTAACAGCATAACTCTTAGTAAAGGGAAGTTCTTATTTCCTCGTAGAAATTTATTTTCTTAACCCTAGCAACAGATGACTGTTAGCAGCCCAATTCTGCCAGCAGGGCATATCTAGTCCCTCCAGGAATGGTTTCTTAAATATAAGTAATAAGCACGGGACCCCAAAGGGAGGGAGCCAAGGGTCTTGGCTAAAAAGTACTATTATTGGGCCCTCAACCTCTTTGAAAACAGAGGTGCCAGTGGTCCCCGCACAGTAGACAAAGCTTCCATGTTAATAAGCCTCTGCCCCCAAAGAGGGGAACCTCTTCCTGTGCTACAGCAAGCTGTTTAAACACGCGTGTTCTGGGGACAGGAGGCCAACTCTGGCCGAAAACGCAGGCCAGACGTGAAAGAAGGGGTACCAGAATTCCAGGGAGCAATGGGGAAGGAATGGCATCCCCGGATGGGGAAACCCGTGCTGATGCACCCCGGGAGTGCGCCAGCTTTCAAGGGCCCAGCGGGGGCCCCAGTTCACAGGGTTGGCAGACAAGCCCTAATTTCCTCTGCCTTAAGCGGGGCAGGCTGGAAATGAGTGTGCCTCAGGGGTCCCGGCTCTCCCCACCCCAGCTCCTCTGCGTGCCAGCCCGGCGGTGCCAGAGTGGATACGTGCGCACACGAGTGCCCGCAGGCGAGGGCCGAGATGCCTAGCTCCCCGCCGTGGTGCGGGACGGGACCTGCTGCCCAGCCCGGACGGCCCCCTCTGCCGCGCCCCCTGGGCCGGGCCGCGGGCGCAGATGCCCACTTACCCGACTTGTTGCTGCAGCTGCTGCTGCTGCCACGACGGTGCTACTGCTGCGGGAACGAAGCGGTTTTCAGCAGAGCCGTAAATCAGGCTGAGCGGGCCTGCTCTCACCCCCCGCGCACCCCCGCGCCGGGACCAAAGCGGCTTCCAGGGCGGAGCGTGGCGCGTGCCAGCTGGGGCGGCGTGCGCGGTTGCCGGGACCCCGCGCGCGGAGAGAGCTTTCGCCTCGGGGGTCCCGGACCGCCGTGGTCCCGCGGGGGACACCCCAGCTCTTCCCGGCTGCCGAGAGCACCGTCTGCCCTCTCCCAGCCGCGGAGCGGGATGGGGCTCAGGATTCCACTGACATCACCGGCAGAGGTGCCGGGATCTCTCCCCGCTCCGGGGGAGGAAGGGGGAAAGCGTGCCAGCCTCTGAAGCGCTGCGCTTTCTGCAGGCCCTGGCAGGGTTTGTTTGGACTTTACAGTTATCGGGGAGCGGGAGAGTGTGCGTCAGGATGAAGCACGGCCGGGCATCTTCTTTGAAAATCTGCCGGCAGGAAGATGCGGGTGTTTATGTTAGGACCTCTTCATTCTGTCATCCCAGAATAACTAGCCTCGATAGTCCATACTTCCTAGCGGAGTATGCTGGTGCTGAGTTAACTGGCAGAACTAAGTCTAGAAAAGTATATGGGTTGTGAATAAAGAAATGAGACCCCTACCATTCGCACTCCCATCTCTGAGATACACCCTCCCCCTGTCCCCCCAAGCAGAAGGGAAGATTTCCCATCCTAAAGAGAGGTTTCTTCCTTTCTAAAGGACACAGATGACTCAGCTTTTTTTTTTTTTAACCTCTTTTGGAATATTCCTAGTCTAACTGTTGAAATGAAACCAGAATAAAAGTTACCATTGGGTTTTCTTGTCAAAAAGAGATTTTGTTCATCTGCAGTTACTCTGATGAATCTTAACTCCACAGGGTGTCTCTATTCTCAGAAGGTACTGTTACTCATTTCAACCTTGATTTTAACTGTAAATATCTCAGTAATTATCTCAGATTTGGGGGAGGGGTGCAAATGAATTATCACATCAATGTAATTAAGAGTCCAGGCTCTGGAGTTAGGCTTGATTCAAATCCTAGTTCTGGAATTCAAATGTGTTTTATAGTAAATATGGTGATTACATTTACCAGAAATTGACCTTAGAAGAACTGAACAGGGCCCCCTGTTTGTATAAAGCTCCTGTGAAGGGAATGCAGGTCAGATTACTGTTCCTTCTGCATGTCTGCAACAGGCATGTGTATGCAGAGTCCCCTGGGTTGCAGAAGTAAGTGACCTGAAGAGCAGAGACAGTCCTTTGGAATCAGACAAAGCATTTCACACACTGTCAGGTAATTACGAAAATCCAGGGTGATTATGAGTGAACTTGTTTCAGGCTGACTGAGGATTGATTTAAGTAGCATCTGCTGCTAGGTCTTCATCTCCCTAATGCAACTAATTGCATTCATGTTTTGTTTTTCCACCAGTGTAATGGTGTACCTACTATGTGCCAGTACTTGCATCACTTGCATCAGTTAATCACTTGCATCATTTAAGCTTCAGAGTCAGAGCTGTAATCTGGCTTTTTAGCCTTCACCAGAATAATCTACTAGAGCACTCTATTTCTGTTAAATTTCGTTGGCATGGCAACCACCAAGCAACACCATGGAAAGTGCCTTAAATCCCACAGCAGTCTGTTAGCCAGAGTGAGTGAAAGAGCACAGAGTATACGGAGGCTAAAAATAGGCAATTTACAGGGAGGTTTCCCCTTCCCCACTAGGAGGAGTGCAACTTACTTGCTCCCTTTAGTGGAGTCAAGTCTTCCCTGGTGGCTCAGAAGTAAAGAATCCACCTGCAATGCAGAAGACTTGAGTTTGATCCCTGTGTCCGGAAGATCCCCTGAAGGAGGAAATGGCAACGCAGTATTCTTGTCTGAAGAATACCATGGACAGAGGAACTTGGACTACAGTCCATGGGGTCACAAAGAGTCGGACACAACTGAGCAACTAACACTTTGGTGGGATCAAACATGAGCCAATTGAGAGAGTGCTCAAATTTTCCAGTTTACAGGTTTCTTCACCCCAACACCTGGACTGGAAATGTGCAGACTCAAGGTCTAACACCAGTTTCACTCCCTCATTAGCTGTGTGAGATTCAGTCCAAGAGGGGCAACATCTCTGGGCTTTAGTGCCATTACTTATAAAAGGCAGGGCCTGGAATGGACCAAGGGCTCTCCAGTGCTACAATCTTAGTTGCTAGTTCAGTTAATGTGTTTGTCATTTCCTTGCTAGTATGGATGGGGTGTCTAGCAAAGAGGGCATGGCAGGCAGGTGTGGTGGTGATACAGTTTGTCATTTGTCAACAGGCGATTTGGCAAAAATGAGGTCATCTCTGGTAATAACAGCTGACATATGGCATGTTTACCACATGCTAAGGAAGGTTCTAAGTGATTTTCACATAATATGCCATTTAACCTTCCTAACTGGGCCAAGAGAGAAATTACTGGTGTCCCTATTTCATAAGTGAGAGTGTGTGTATGAGTGTGTGAGTGTGCAAGCATACATGCTTAGTTGCTGAGTCATGTCCAACTCTTGGCATCCTGACAGACCTCCTCTGTCCATGGAATTCTCCAGGCAAGAATACTGGAGTGGGTTGCCATTCCATTCTCTAGGGGATCTTCCCAACCCAGGGATCAAACATGGGTCTCCTGCACTGCAAGTGGATTCTTTACCATTTGAGCCATCAGGGAAGCCCCATAAATGAGTAAGCTGAGTCATAAAAATAATATAATTAATAGATCATATTTACACAAGTAGTAAATTATTTGGGCTTCCCAGGTGCCGCTAGTGGTAAATTATTTAGTTGGAATTTAAACACTGCTGCTGCTGCTGCTGCTAAGTCTCTTCAGTCACGTGTGATCCCAAAGACAGCAGCCCACCAGGCTCCCCTGTCCCTGGGATTCTCCAGGCAAGAACACTGGAGTAGGTTGCCATTGCCTTCTCCAACGCGTGAAAGTGAGAAGTGAAAGTGAAGTTGCTCAGTCATGTCTGACTCTTAGCAACCCCATGGACTGCAGCCCACCAGGCTCCTCCGCCCATGGGATTTTCCAGGCAAGAGGACAGGAATGGGGTGCCATTGCCTTCTCCAATTTAAACACAGACTACCTAAATTCAGAACCTATGCTTGACCATTATTCCATTGTACCCCTAGTGCTCAGATCATTGCCTGACCCCCCAAGGGTCCTCAAAAACTAACTGTTGAATGTGCAATGCATGACTGCTATGTTAGAAGATTCTCAGTGAGTATTATTCACAAAACTTCAAAGCCCGGTGTTCCTTTCTTAGTAGTTTATAATATGAAAATAAACCTTTGAGACGTCTCCCCTAAGAAAATGGTTGGGGGCGGGTAGAAAACATATTGCTATGGAATAAAATATACAGAAAAAGATACAGTTAAAATACAAGTATTGTTAGGTAATGAGTTTGGATTACGTGAAAAATGAATTATGCAACTGATGTTTTGTCAAAATAGGGCCTATTTTCTAGGACCTACACCTAGGCCATTTTCTTCTGTTTTAGTTGAAAGTTATATTTGTTTCTAAAAGCAAGAGGGGGGAAGTGGGCACTTATAAGTATAGGCATGGAGAACTGAACTTGAGAATAACATATAGGCTATAGAAATAAATCTTCTGATTGGGAAGAAGAATTCCCCCCACCTGCCCCATCTCAGCCTTCCACGGCAGTACAGGAGTGATTTTCTAGGGTTAAGAGAGAGGTATTTTATCAGGTGGCTCAGAACTAAGATCATAAGGTGAATTAAAAAGATAACTTCTTTGGAACATTATTATTGTAAGGTGAAATTAATGATGTACATCAGTCTTGACCTTCTAGTTTAATTCCTCTCTAAAAATGAGTTGTTAGTGTATTTTGAACTTTTTATTGGAGACAAGTATACATATAATAGTTTTTCATATGGTAAGTGTAAATCCTAACGAATTTCACAACCAGATACATTCCTGTGACCAACATCTAGATCAGGAAACAGGGTGATTTCCTGCTTCTCACAACACTCCTTGGTATTCCTATTAAACACTTGTACCCTCCTCCATTAGTGTAACCATCGTCCTGACTTGTATCACAGAGGGGCTTAGGCTTGCCTCTGTGTGCTTCATGTAAATAAAATCCTATTGTATGGACCCTTTTTGGTTTTAGTAGATACTGCCTAATAGTAGTCAAAAATGTACCAGTTTACAAACCTCCTAACAATGTATGAGAGTTCCAAATGGTACCTACACATCCCTTTCAACTCTTGGCATTTTCTGACTTTAGCCATTCTGGTGAGTGTGTAGTAGTAATCTCAAGCTGTGGTTTAATTTAGAAGTTCCTGATGGCCTTTCCATACTGTTCATGGGGTCCTCAAGACAAGAATACTGAAGAATGCTAAAGAATGCTCCAACTACCATGCAATTGCACTCATCTCACACGCTAGCAAAGTAATGCTCAAAATTCTCCAAGCCAGACTTCAACAGTACGTGAAACATGATCTTCCAGATGTTCAAACTGGATTTAGAAAAGGCAGAGAGGAAACAGAGATCAAATTGCCAACATCTGTTGGATCATCGGAGAAGGCAATGGCACCCCACTCCAGTACTCTTGCCTGAAAAATCCCATGGATGGAGGAGCCTGGTAGACTGCAGTCCATGGGGTCACTAAGAGTCAGATATGACTGAGCGGCTTCACTTTCACTTTTCACTTTCATGCATTGGAGAAGACAATGGCACCCCACTCCAGTACTCTTGCCTGGAAAATCCCATGGACGGAGGAGCCTGGAAGGCTGCAGTCTATGGGGTCGCTGAGAGTCAGACACGACTGAGCGACTTCACTTTCACTTTTCACTTTCATGCATTGGAGAAGGAAATGGCAACCCGCTCCAGTGTTCTTGCCTGGAGAATCCCAGGGACGGGGGAGCCTGGTGGGCTGCCGTCTATGGGGTCGCACAGAGTCGGACACGACTGAAGCGACTTAGCAGCAGCAGCAGTTGGATCATCGAAAAAGCAAGAGAGTTTCAGAAAAACATCTACTTCTGCTTTATTGACTATGCCAAAGCCTTTGACTGTGAAGATCACAACAAACTGGAAATTCTTCAAGATATGGGAATACCAGACCACCTGACCTGCCTCTTGAGAAATCTCTATGCAGGTCAAAAAGCAACAGTTAGAACTGGATGTGGAACAACAGAATGGTGCCAAATCGTGAAAGGAGTATGTCAAGGCTGTATATTGTCACCCTGCTTATTTAACTTATATGCAGAGTACATCATGTGAAATGCTGGGCTGGATGATGCACAAGCTGGAATCAAGATTGCTGGGAGAAGTATCAATAACCTCAGATATGCAGGTGATACCACACTTATTGGCAGAAAGTGAAGAGGAACTAGAGCCTCTTGATGAAAGTGAAAGAGGAGAGTGAAAAAGTTGGCTTAACACTCAACATTCAGAAAACTAAGATCATGGCATCTGGTCCCATCATTTCATGGCAAATAGATGGGGAACCATGGAAACAATGACAGACTTTGTTTTGGGGGGCTCCAAACTCACTGCAAATGGTGACTGCAGCCATGACATTAAAAGACACTTTTTCCTTGGAAGAAAAGTTATGACTAAACTAGACAGCATATTAAAAAGCATTACTTTGCCAACAAAGGTCCATCTAGTCAAAGCAATGGTTTTTCCAGTAGTCATGTATGGATGTGAGAGTTGGACTGTAAAGAAAGCTGAGTGCCAAAGAATGGATGCTTTTGAACTGTGGTGTTGGAGAAGACTCTTGAGAGTCCCTTGGACAGCAAGGAGATCCAACCAGTCAATCCTAAAGGAAATCCGTCCCGAATATTCATTGGAAGGAATGAATATTCCTGAAGCTGAAACTGAAGCTGAAGCTGAGGCTGAAACTCCAATACTTTGGCCACCTGATGCGAAGAACTGACTCATTTGAAAAGACCCTGATGCTGGGAAAGATTGAAGGCGGGAGGAGAAGAGGATGACAGAGGATGAGATGGTTGGATGGCATCACTGACTCAATGGACACGAGTTTGGGTAAACTCCGGGATCTGGTGATGGACAGGGAGGCCTGGCGTGCTGCTGTCCATGGGGTCACAAAGAGTTAGACACGACTGAGCGACTGAACTGAACTGATGGCTCATGGGATTGAAGTACCTTTTTACACGATTTTAGGATACTTGGATATCCTCTCATGATGTGTCCAGATTTTTTTTTTTTTTCGGTTTTCTCTTGGGTCATCTGTCTTACTGATTAATAAAAGTTTGTACACATTCTAGATATTACTCCTTTGTTAGATATATATGTGTGTGTGTATATATATGTGTGTATATATATATATATAGGGATGTTATTCTCTGTGTTAATGCACTTTATGTCTTGTTTAAGAAATCTACTTACTCCAAGATCAGAAGGATGTCTTCCTGTGTTCTCCTCTAAAAGCTTTATTGTTGTATTTTCACAGTTAGATTGGCAATCCATCTGGAATTAATTTTTGAGTAATGGTATAGGAAGAGGTACATATATATATATGTGTGTGTGTGTGTGTGTGTGTTTGTATTTTTAACATATCCTGTTAATCCAGCAACATTTATTGAGAATACTCTTCTTTCACCCATTACATTGTTACCTTTATCATGAATCAGATGACTATTCATGTATAGACCTCTAATCTAGTTCACTGGTTAGTTTATATAACTTTAAAATAAGTCAATCCCATGAGGTCCTCATTAACTATAGCTTTATGATTGGTTTTGTTCTCAGGTAGAATGAATCTTCAGCTTTGCTCTTCTTCTTCAGTTGCCTTAGGTATTCTTGGCCCTTTGCATTTCCATATGAATTTTAGAATCAGCTTTGTCAGCTTTTCCAAAAATCCTGTTAGAATTTTGATTGGAGTAGTATTAATTTATAGATTTATTTGGGAAAAATTGACATCTTTACAATATTGAGATTTCTGAATGTTAAAAGCTTTCTGAAATGTTTATTTCTAAATTTATTTAAATATTTAGCTTCCCTCAAGGAGTTTTTTCGTTTCCAGTGTTGGGGAATTATAAATATTGGGTTGGCCAAAAAGTTCACTCAGGCTTTTCATCAGATCAGATCAGTTGCTCAGTCCTGTCCGACTCTTTGCAACCCCATGAATTGCAGCACGCCAGGCCTCCCTGTCCATCACCAACTCCTGGAGTTCACTCAGACTCACGTCCATCGAGTCAGTGATGCCATCCAGCCATCTCATCCTCTGTCGTCCCCTTCTCCTCCTGCCCCCAATCCCTCCCAGCATCAGAGTCTTTTCCAGTGAGTCAACTCTTCGCGTGAGGTGGCCAAAGTACTGGAGTTTCAGCTTTAGCATCATTCCTTCCAAAGAAATCCCAGGGCTGATCTCCTTCAGAATGAACTGGTTGGATCTCCCTTGCAGTCCAAGGGACTCTCAAGAGTCTTCTCCAACACCACAGTTCAAAAGCATCAATTCTTCGGCTTTTCATATCACCTTACAAAAACCCAAACAAACTTTTTGGCTAACCCAATATTTTATATGATATTTATTTTATGAGAATTATTTTTATGTAGTCAGAATATGCTATTATAAATAATATATTTTAAAATATAATGTTCTATTTACAAATGATATATAGAAATACAAATGATTTTTTAAGAATGATCTTTTATCCAGCAATGTTGCAGATTCAATATTAGGTCACAGAATTTATAGATTCTTTTGGATTTTCTACCATATAATCATGCTGCCTACAAATAATGACAACTTTTCTTTCTTTTCAAATTCATATATGTATATGTATATATATATACACAAACACACACACATTTAATATACCACAATGGCTGGGACCTCCACTACTTCTAACCTCAGTTATAAATAGTAAGAATGGCATCCTTATCTCATTCCCAAGGTTAGAAGGAAAGTATTCAGTTTTTCACCAGTGGATATGATGTTTGCTATTGTTGTTATTTTGGTAATATTCTTTAATTGTTTAAGAAAGTTGCCTTTTATTTCAAGTTTGTGAAGTCTGTTTTTAAATACAGAATACATGCCGAAGAGAAAATTTTTGTCAAATTGTTTTGCTGCATCTATCAAGATGGTCATATAATCTTTATCTTTTATTTACATTAATATGATTGGGTTAATTTTTAAATGTTAAGCCAATCTTGCATTCCTAGAATAAGCTCAACTTATATATCATTAGATTCAATTGTCTAATATTTTGTTAAAGATGTTTCATCTGTGTTTATGAAAGATTGGTTCTGTTAATTCTCTTTCGTGTAATGTCCTTGTCAGATTTTTGAATTCTAGTTATACTGCTCTTAAAGAGTTGCATTAGAAACAGATGTCTTTTTGTTTTCTAGACGAAATTGTGCATATTTTTTTTTCCCTTAGATTTTTGTAAGAATTTGCCAGTGAAACCATGTGAGCCTAGAGTTTTCTTTAGGAGAGATTTTTAAATAATAGAGAAAATATGTCTAAGCTAGTCAACTACTGGCTTAAATACTGAGCTAGTCAAATTTTCTGCTTCTATTTTGGTAAATTATGTATATAGCTTTAGAAACTTATGCATTTCACCCAAATTGTCATATTAATAGGTGTTAAAATATTTAACTGGGACTTCCAGGTGGTTCAGTCGTTAAGAATCTGCTGCAGTCCATGGCATCACAATGAGTCAGACACCTGAGCAACTGAAAAACAGCCAAATATTTAATTACCAAGCAGTTGGCATTATGCCAGTTATATTTTGTTATTGATTTCTATCTTGATTCTGTTGTCTAAAGAGAACTCTGAGATTGACTGCTTTTTTTAGATTTGTTGAGATTTTCTTCATTATTTTGGTAAAAAATCCATGTTCACTTGAAAAGGTGAATTCTGTCATAGTTTAAGGCAGTATTCTATATAAGCCAGTTAGGCCAAGTTGGTCAATTGGGTATTGTTTTTACAGTTTTTTTGTTATACTGTCTTATGAGCTATTAAATAAAGTATGCTGAAGTGTTTCTTTAAGATTATGGATCTGTTCACTGAGCCTTTTCATTCTGTTCATTTCTCCTTTAATATTTGGAGCTCTGTTATGGAGTACAGAAAAACTCAGGACTGTAAATAACTTCCTGCTGAATTGATCCTTTTACAATTATGAGGTTTCTTAATTATTCTTTTTACTTTATATCTGCAAATTTGGTAATTCTTTTTGCATTAAATCTATTTTATCTTATTTTACTATAGATACACTACCTTTGTTTTGTCTATTATTTGCATGGCATATGTTTTGTTTGTGTTTTACTGTTAACATTCCTGTATATACCTAAAGTGTGACACTTTAAACACGATATTGTTGTTGTTTAATCCAATCTGACAACCATAAACCTTTACTGGGTGTATTTAGTTCATTTACAGTTAAAATAATAACTGACATAGTTTGGTGTATATATCATGTTGCTATCTGTGTTCTATTAAGGCTGTTTTGTTACTACTTTTTCTATTTTTCTTTCCTTCTTTAGGACTAAACTTTTAAAATTATTACTTCATTTATCCCTTCTATTATCTTGTAATTATTGGGTTGCCCAAAATGTTATGGAAAATCCCAAATGAATTTTTTGGCCAACCCTATATATATATTTATATTTATATTTATCATTAACAATTCATACAGTGGTCCTCCTAGATATGCAGCCCTGGTGGGGGTTTAGTCTCTCAGTCGTGTCTGACTCTTGTGACCCCATAGACTGTAGCCTGCCAGGCTCCTCTGTCCATGGAATTTCCCACGCATGAATACTGGAGTGGGTAGCCATTTCCTTCTCCAGGGGATCTTCCCAACCCAGGAACTGCACCCTGGTCTTGTACACTGCAGGTGGATTCTTTACTGATTGGGCTACGAGGGAAGCGCTAGCATGCACTAGCATGGCAATATTCGCCAGGATCCTAGCAGATGTCGCCATCATTAGGTGACACTTTCACTTTTGCATCCAGTCTACTTCACTCACTTAATTCACCTGCCTGGCCACTATAGGAATTAAAATTTGAGATTCTTAAGTTAGAAATTCTAAGAATATGTCATAGTTCTTGCTTTCAATATGCTTGAGGAGAAATAATCGAGTATGATAATCACTGCTCTGTAAGTGCCAATCTACAACCTGTGGGTCAAATCTGTCCTACTGTTTGTTTTGGTGAATAAAGTTTTTACTGGAACACAGTCATGCCCGTTTGTTTACATATTGTCTGTATCTTCACCCTACTGTGGCAGACTTGTATAGTGGTGGCTGAGATTGCACAGCTTGCTACATGTGTTCCTGGATTAGCTAAATTGGGTGGCTGAAATAATAGAAATTGATTCTGTCACATCGTGTAGGTCAGAATCCAAAGTCAAGGTGTTGACAGGACTACACTCCCCACAGGGTTCCAGAGCTGTCCATTTTTTTTTTTTTTGCCATATCCAGCTTCCAGTGGCTGTCAGCATTGCTTAATTCATGGCAGCATCACTCCACTCCAACCTCTGTCTCTATGGTCACATTGCATCCTCCCTTTCTACCTATCTTCTCCTATATGTTTCTTTTATAAGGACACATCATTAAATTTAGTCTCCACCTGGATGGTTCAGGATGGTTTCATCTCACAACCCATTACATCTGCAACAATCCTTTTTTCAAATAAAGTAACATTCGTAGTTTCCTGGTTTTAAGACATGGATCTTTTTAGGGTCCACTGTGTAGCCTACTGAGAGAAGGAAATGGCAACCCACTCCAGTATTCTTGCCTGGAGAATCCTGTGGACGCTATCAGAACCTAAAATATTTATTATTTGGCCCTTCACAGAAAACAGTTGCCAACCTTCATCATAGAGTAGTACAAAGAAGGCCATATAACCCAGATTGATGAAGGCGGGAGATCAAAGACATACATATTCCTGGGGAAAGGTGACATTTGAGCTGAATCTTTAAGGTTGAATACAATGTGGCCAGGTCTGGGGAGTGTTTGAAAGATATGAGAGTATAAAAAAGAGGGAAAAAACTTCAAGAGAGGCAATAGCAGTGTATGCAAGGGCCCAGTAGAATACACAGTGTGGTATGTAGTTAAATGCAAGTATGATAGCTCAGCCTGGCTATTGTGTCAGGTACATATGGCAGAGAGGTAAAGTGCAGATCATGAATAACTTTAGAGACAAAATGAAAACTTTCATATTTAATCCAAAGTACTATAGGGAACAATGATGAATTTTAAACTGGGGAGAGAGGCAATGAGATTTCCATTTTGTAAGGATTGATCGGAACCAGTACACACCAAATAAATTGGAGAAGGGCGCAAAATGAGTCAGAAGGAAATTAAGTGGCTATTACAAGAATCTGAAAGTTGGAATGAGGGCCTGAAGTGGTAGCAGTGAAGATGAAGAAGATATGGCATTTAAATACAATTTCGGAGGTGGAATCAATAAGACAGGGAGATTTATTTTCCCCTGGCTGTGCTGGGTCTTCATTGTTGTGTGAGGGCCTTCTCTAGTTGCAACAAGCAGGGGCTGCTCTTTAGCTGTGGTCCATGGGCTTCTCACAGCAGTGTCTTCTCTTGTTGCAGAACTCAGGCTCTACAGCATGGGCTTCGGTAGTTGCGGCACAGAGTCTCAGTTGCCTCACGGTGTGTGGGATCTTCCTGACCTGGGATTGAACCCATGTCCCCTGCAGTGGCAGGCAGATTCCTAACCACTGGACCACCAGGGAAGTCCCAGGAGGTCTTTTTGTTTTAGTGAATGTGACAAACGTTGAAGAGATAAGATGACTCCTTTATTTCTGTTGGAAAGTGGGTCAATGTTTGTGCAATATGAACATAGAAAATGAAGGAATATGAAGATAGAAAATGCAGGAGAGTAGATTCAGAGGGAAAGATGGAGAGGTCCATGGAGTACCTTCTGAGATGGGAGTAGGATAATAACTAACATACTGAACAAGTTTGAGTTGTAGATATACAATTGAATCTATTGAATAAGCCCTTGTGTGGGTGGGTGTGACAATTAGAAAAGATATCAAGTGTTTCACTATTATTATTCACTATTATTTTTATACCTTTTGAAGACCATGTTTTAATTATCCTTATCTGTTTCAAATCTTTCCTAGCAGAATGAGGTAAAGACTCATTTTCTTTAAACTGACAAGATGAAAGGACAGTAGGATGCTATTCTCTGCAATAATATTGTGATGATGTTTGTTACTATCAGGTAATGAAAATCAACCACTATTTAACTCCTGTTTCTCCTCCTACTTTACAAATACTAATTAGTATTCAAATCACTAAGGCATAGTGAGTAAGAGCTTCACAGAGATTATTCATATACTTTCTGGTTGCTGGAGATCCAATTTAGCCACATAGTAGATTGGACACACAGGAAATGACTAATGTATGTGGTGTTAAGTTGCATGATGAAATAAGCTAAACAGGTAGAATTCTCTGAGTTGAAAGCTTATAAGAGCAAGAAAAAAAAATCTCTCTTTCAAATAGTATTCAGATATTATACAGGGCTTGTTTATCCAGTTTATATCTACGTGTAATATCACATAATATATTACCATAGTATATATCTTGATAAAAAGATGTTTCTTCTTTTTCCTGTTGTTGCCACCCTGTGGTTATTGGCAAAGAAAAACAGATTCTGTGACATTATGCATACATTCAAGCAAAGTTCTACCCCATATGATCCTCATCTGTCCTGAATATGGAAACTGAGTGGTTTTGAACACACGATGCTCTTTCTAACCTCAAGAATATCCTAGAAATCTTCCCTTCGCTGGACCCAAATATCCTCCATCTAGGTTGTCTTCACGCTTAGATTAGGAAGACTTTCCCCGTACTGTGTTATCTCTGCTGGTTCACCTAAGTTTTTTTTTTCTCATCACAGAATCCTATGATTCCTTCTTAGAATCAAGTAAAACCTATATTATCTGTTCTATTCTTTTTTCTTTTTTAAACTGAAATACTGAAATATGTTAGTTTCAGGTGTACTACATAATGATCTGACATTTGCATACATGATGAAAAGATCGCCGTAAGTCTGGTAACCATCTGTCCCCATACAAAGTTATTGCAATACTATTGACCATATTCTTTATGCTGTGTATTATATCCCCATGACTTATTTATTATATACATAGAGGTTTGTACCTCTTAACCCCCTTCACCTATTTCACTGATTTTACAAGCCCTCTCCCTTCCGGCAAAACCCATTTTTCACTCTATCTTTGAGTCTGTTTTCATTTTGCTTGTTTATTTGTTTTGGTTTTAAGATTCCATGTGTAAATAAGATCATGTGGTATTTATCTTTCTCTGTCTGATTTATTTCACTAAGCATAATACCTTCTTGACCCATCCATATTTTTGCAAATGGTGAGATTTCATTTTTCTAATGGCTGAGTAGTCTGCTCTTGTAACATCTATACCACATTTCCTTTATCCATTCATCTGTGGATGGACACTTAGATTGCTTTCATACCTTAGCCATCACACTGAATAAATAATGCTACAAGGAACACTGGAGTACATATATCTTTCAAGTTAATATCTTGTTTTCACAAGTGAAACTGCTGTATCATATATTCACTCTATTTTAGTTCTATGACACACCTCTGTACTATCTTCCACAGTGACTGCAGCAATTTACATCTGCATCAACAGGGTACTAAGGTCCCCTTTTCTACACATTCTCACCAGCATTTGTTATTTCTTGTCTTTTTGATAATAGCCATTCTGGCAGGAGTGAGGTAGTATCCCCTTGTGGCCTTCATTTGCATTTCTCTGATGATTAGTGATGTTGAGCATCTTTTCATGTGTCTTCTTTGAAAAAATACCTATTCAGGTCCTCTGCTAATTTCTTAATCAGGTTGTTTGTTTTACGATGTTGAGTTGCATGAGTTCTTTCTATATTTTGTATATTAACCTCATCAGATATATCATTTGCAAATATCTTCTGCCATTCAGTAGACTGCCTTTTTGTTTTGTTGCTAATATCTTCCACTGTGCAAAAGGCTTTTAGTTTGATGTAGTCCCATTTGTTTATTTTTGCTGTTGTTTCCCAGGCCCAAAGAGGCATATCCAAAAAAAATACTGTAAGACCAGTGTCTGAGAATATACTGCCCATGTTTTCTTCTAAAAGTTCTACGGTTTCATGTCTTACATTTGTCTTTAATCCATTTTGAGTTTATTTTTGTATACAGTGTGACAAAGTATTTCAGTTTGCCACTTCTGTATTAACTGTCATGTTTTTCCTAATGCTATTTATTAAGAGGGTATTAATTGTTTAATATATTTATTAATATAGTTTGGTAATTTTATATTATTATTATTTTGTATTATATTATTATATATTGTATTAATATATTTTTATCTCCTTTGAAATAGGCTAATTGATTAGGTAAGTATATTTCTGGATTCTCTATTCTGTTCAGTTGATCTATGTGTTGATTTTTGTGCCAGTACAGTAGAGCTTTGATTATTGTAGCTTTGTGGTTTAATTTGAAATCAGGGAGCATGATACCTCCAACTTTGTTCTTCTTTTCTCAAGATTGATTTGGCTATTTGGAGTCTTCTGTGTTTCCATGCAAATTTTAGAATTATTTGCTGTAGTTTTGCAAAAGTATTTTTGTAGAAATTATATTAAATCTATAGATTGTCTTGGGTAGTATGGACATTTTATCAATATCAATTTTTCAAATTTTTCAGCACAGTGTATTTTTCGATTTGTCTGTGTCTTTAGTTTCTTTCATCAGTGGCTTATGGTTAGCTAAGTATAAGGCTTTTACTTCCTTGGTTGGGTTATCTCCTAGGTATTTTATTCTTTTTGATATAATTTTAAATAGGATTGTATTCCTAATATCTCTATCTGATAGTTTGTTATTAATGTATAGAAACACAACAACTTTTTGTATATTAATTTTGTAATCTGAAACTTTCAGTTCAGTTCAGTTCAGTCGCTCAGTCATCTCCGACTATTTGTGACCCGATGGACTGCAGCACACCAGGCTTCCCTGTCCATCACCAACTCCTGGAGCTTACTCAAACTCATGTCCATCATGTCGGTGATGCCATCCAACTAGCTCATCCTCTGTTGTCCACTTCTCCTCCCACCTTCAATCTTTCCTAGCATCAGGGTCTTTTCCAATCAGGCAGTTCTTCACATCAGGTGACCAAAGTATTGGAGTTTCAGCTTCAGCATCAGTCCTTCCAATGAATATTCAGGACTGATTTCCTTTAAGATTGACTGGTTTGATCTCCTTGCAGTCCAAGGGACTCTCAAGAGTCTTCTCCAACACCACCATTCAAAAGCAATGATTCTTTGGCACTCAGCTTTGTTTATAGTCCAACTCTCACAGCCATACATGACTACTGGAAAAACCATAGCTCTGACTAGATGGACCTTCGTTGGCAAAGTAATGTCTTTGCTTCTTAATATGCTGTCTAGGTTGGTCATAGCTTTTCTTCCAAGGAGCAAGCATCTTTTAATGTCATGGCTGCAGTCACCACCTGTAGTGATTTTGGAGCCCCAAAAAATAAAGTCTCTCACTGTTTTCGTTGTTTCCCCATTTATCTGCCATCTATTTGTCTGAAACTTTACTGAATCATTTATTAGTTCTAATAGTTTTTGGTGACATCTTTAGGATTTTCTATATATGATATTACATCATCTGCAAACTGTCTTCCTTTACAATTTGGGTGTCTGTTATTTTTTCCTTGTCTGATTGCTGTGGCTAGAACTTCCAATACTATGTTGAGTAAAAGTGGCAAGAGCATACATCCTTCTCTTGTTCTTGATCTTTGAGTAAATGCTGTCAGATTTTCATCATTGAGTATGGTCTTAGCTGTTGGTTTGTCATGAGTCAGTCAGTCAGTTCAGTCGCTCAGTTGTGTCCAACTCTTTGCAACCCCATGAATTGCAGCATGCCAGGCCTCCCTGTCCATCATCAGCTCCTGGATTTTACCCAAACTCGTGTCTATCGAGTCGGTGATGCCATCCAGCCATCTCATCCTCTGTCATCCCCTTCTCCTCCTGCCCCCAATCCCTCCCAGCATCAGGGTCTTTTCCAATGAGTCAGCTCTTCACATGAGGTGGCCAAAGTATTGGAGTTTCAGCTTCAGCATCAGTCTTTCCAATGAATACCCAGGACTGATCTCCTTTAGGATAGACTGGTTGGATCTCCTTGCAGTCCAAGGGACTCTCAAGAGTCTTCTCCAATACCACAGTTCAAAAGCATCAATTCTTCTGTGCTCAGCTTTCTTCACAGTCCAACTCTCACAACCATACAAGACCAATGGAAAAACCATAGCCTTGACTAGATGGACCTTTGTTGGCAAAGTAATGTCTCTGCTTTTGAATATGCTATCTAGGTTGGTCATAACTTTCCTTCCAAGGAGTAAGCGTCTTTTAATTTCATGGCTGCAATCATCATCTGCAGTGATTTTGGAGCCCAAAAAAATAAAGTCTGACACTGTTTCCACTGTTTCGCCATCTATTTGCCATGAAGTGATGGCACCAGGTGCCATGATCTTACTTTTCTGAATGTTGAGCTTTAAGCCAACTTTTTCACTCTTCTCTTTCACTTTCATCAAGAGGCTTTTTAGTTCCTCTTCACTTTCTGCCATAAGGGTGGTGTCATCTGCATATCTGAGGTTACTGATACTTCTCCCGGCAATCTTGATTCCAGCTTGTGCTTCTTCCAGCCCAGCTTTTCTCATGATGTACTCTGCATATAAGTTAAATAAACAGGGTGACAATATACAGCCTTGACGAACTCCTTTTCCTATTTGGAACCAGTCTTTGTTCCATGTCCAGTTCTAACTGTTGCTTCCTGACCTGTATATAGGTTTCTCAAGAGGCAGGTTTGTCATATATGACCTTTATTGTTTTGAGGTATTTTATTCTATACCCACTTTCTGGAGAGTTTTTATTGAAAAAAAATGGGTATTGAATTTTATCAAAAGCTCTTTCTGATCATTGAGATTCTTTAATTTGTTAAATAGATGTATCTTCCTTTATGGCTTCCCTTGTGGCTCAGTCAGAAAAGAATCCACCTGCAATACAGAAGACCTGGGTTCAATCCCTGGGTTAGGAAGATCCCCTGGAGAAGGGAAAGGCTACCCACTCCAGTATTCTGGCCTGGAGAATTTCATGGATTGTATAGTCCATTGGATTGCAAAGAGTTGGACACAA
Organism: Bos indicus x Bos taurus; assembly: GCF_003369695.1. NCBI lineage: Eukaryota > Metazoa > Chordata > Mammalia > Artiodactyla > Bovidae > Bos > Bos indicus x Bos taurus. The sequence continues at coordinate 18,395,846 of NC_040103.1, read as the reverse complement.
TTGGGTGACTTTCACTTCATCACATTGATTTGCAGATATTAAACCAAACCTGGGATGAATCCCACTTGATCTTGGTATATGATCCTTTTGAAGTGTTGTTGAATTTGGTTTGCCAGTGTTTTGTTGAGGAGTTTTGACTCTATTTCATTCAGTTTTAAATCCAATATCAACATTGGTCTATAATTTTCTTTTTTGGGAGGAGGTTGGGTCTTTGTCTGGTTTGGTATTAGGGTGAGGCTGGCCTCCTGGAATGTGTTAAGAAGAATTTCTTCTTCAACTTTGGGGGAAATAGTTTGAGGATAGGTGTTAACTCTTCTTTAAATATTTAGTAGAATTCATCTGGGAAGCCAGAAGATTTGGACTTTCCTTCGATGGGAGTTTTTAAATTAATGATTCAATTTCACTCCTGCTCATATTTTCAGTCAGTCTGCTCATATTTTCTATTTCTTCCTCATTCAGTCTTGGAAAATTGTGTATTTCTAAAGATGTATCCCTTTCTTCTAGGTTGCCCATTTTATTGGTATATAATTATTTGTAGTAAACTCTTTTAGTCTTTGTCTTTCCACTTCATTTGATTCTTCTTTGTATTTTCTGACCCTGTTAAATTCTCACTGTGTTCATCCACGCTTCCCCTTAGTTTGTTGGGCATTTTTTACAATCATTACCTTAAACCATTTATCAGGTTGATTGCTTATCTCACTTCATTTAGTTCTTTTTCTGAGGTTTTGTCTTGTTCCCTCGTTTAGAGTGTATTTCTCCATCTTCTCATTTTCCCTAATTCTCTGTGTTTATTTCTATGTATTAAGTGAGTTGCTTATGGTTTTAGATCTTGGAGAAGTGGCCTCCTATGGGAGACTTCCTAAGAAGCTCAGCAGTGTGCTGGTAACCAGAGCTGTATGCTCTGGGAGTGCCCCCTATGTACTGCATGGGTCCTTCTGTTGTGGTAGGACCAGCTGCTGACCTGCTATTGGGCAGGGCTGGGCCCTGGCAGTTTTCTGCATAGCCTGGGGTGTCCTTGGCTGGTTCTGGCCCACTGGTAGGCAGGTCCAGTTCTTGGCATGGCTGGTTTTGCAGCCTGGAGGACTGAGGGCTGGTTCTGCCCACTGATGAGAGGGGCCACATCCCAGGGTGATTGGCTGAAAGACCTTTGGGGACTACTCTATTTTTCCTTAATCAGACTCAAGAAGAGTTTAATTTTGTTACTATTCTATATTTTGAGAGCATTATTATCTTTCTTTCTTTTTTATTTTACATTTATTAACTTTCTTATCTCCTATCTTTAAATTCCATATTTCTAATTCTTTCAGTTTATTTTATTGATTTTTTCCAATGTTCTTAAGAGATATACTAAAAATGTGTCCTTTTTTTGTTATCTTTTCCTTAATGATACAAGCATTTAAAGGCTAATACTTTTAGTTTTTAGTATAGCTTTTGCTGCAATGTTTCATAGATTTTGATGTGATCTCCTTACATATCCTTCTATGTATATGTATTTTTCCACAATAAAAAAAATTCAGTGAAAAAAGTTATCCATGTTCATTTTAGGTCATGGCTTCTCCACATAAAATTTTAAATGGAAAATATCCTATCAATATCTTTGACATAACATCATTGAATCCTAATCTTTTAATACAGAGTAAGTCTCTAAGTTCCCTTTAGACTTTTTTTTAGTTTTACATTTTTTTGTCTTTAAAGGAGTTGCTTTTTGGAGGGTTATTCTTATGCTTAAGGGGGGTTCAGGATGGGAAACATGTGTACACCCGTGGCGGATGCGTGTTGATGTATGGCAAAACCAATACAATATTGTAAAGCAGAAAATTTTTTTTTTAATTTTAAAAAAGAACTTTATATTTTACAATAATTTTTGGCAAATATTCATATACATACATAAAAGAATATGTCATAAATTTATGGCTTGATGAATTAACACAGGTGAATATGCTCATATAAATAACTAACCAAATCAAGGAATAGAACATTACCAACCCCACCCCTTAAGAAGTTTTCTTTGTATTCCTTCTAATTCACTGACTTTACCCTCTTCACATAAGAAACTACTTATTTAATGTGTAATTTTAATGTAACTCAGTTTTACAGTGCTTCCATTATAAATTAATGCTTTTTGTTCCCAGTTAAAGAAATCTCCTTCCCAAGTTTCTTAAAGTATTCTCCTTTGTTATTATGTTTCAGATGTTTCCATTGTGACATCTTTGACTCACAAATTATATAAGTGTATGTGATTCATCTCCAGAAATTGGTGTTATTTTCTAATTTTCTTCCTATTATTGATTTCTAGTTTAATCCTGCCATGATTAATTTTAGTCTTGTCAAATTTGTAGAGGCTTGCTCTATTATCCAGCATGGGATTAATTAAGTTTTGTTCCATGTACACCTGGAAGAATGTGAATTCTCTCACTGTCAGGTAGAATGTTCTGCCTATGTCTGTTAGGTCAATTCTTCTTTACCTTGAATTATATTTTCACCTTAAATTTTTTTTCTTTTTTGGTGAGAATGCCTAAGACCTACAATCTTAGCAGATTTCAAGTATATAATTCAGTATTGCTAACTATAGTCACTATGCTGTATATTTAGATCCTCAGATTTTATTCATCTTATAAACGGATGTGTGTACCATTGGATCAAGATATCCTCATTTCTCCCATCCCCAGCTCCTGGCAAACACTATTCTACCCTCTGTCTCTCATAAGTTTGGTTTTTTTAGATTTCATATATAAAGTGATACCATATATTATTTGTCTTTCTCTGTCTGGCGTATTTTACTTAGCAAAATGCCCTCTAGACTCATCCAGGTTGTCCCAAATTGTAGTATTTCCTTCGTTCTCATGATGAATAAGATCCCATTGTATATACACATCTTCTTTATCCATACATTCATTGATGGACACTTAGGTTGCTTTCATATTTTGGCTTAGTGTGAGGAATGATGCTGCAATGAAAGATGGGAGTATAGATATCACTTGTGATTTCCTTTCCTTTGAATATATACAGGAGTGGGATTTCTGGATCAAAGAATTATTAATTCTTTGAAGAACTGTTTTCCAGAATGGCTATAGAAATTTATATTCCTACCAACATTATCAAAGATGAATTTTTGACTGCTTGTTTTGTCACTTAGCAAAAAAATATATAAATTCTCCAACTATCTTTGTAGACTTGGATACTCCTACTTTTAGGTCTATAAGTTTTGCTTTATAAAGAGACTTATAGCCAAATATATTATGCAGAACTTGTTTGTATGTGATAGGAAGATGTATTTTAAGACACCAGAGATATTAAAACATAGGCTATTGTTGTTCAGTCACCAAGCCGTGTCCATCTCTTTGCAACCCCATGGGCTTCAGCACACAAGGCTTCCCTGTCCTTCACTATCTCCCAGAGTCTGCTCAAACTCATATCCATTGTGTCAGTGATGCCATCCAACCATCTTATCCTCTGTCACCCCCTTCTCCTCTTGCCCTCAATCTTCCCCACCATCAGGGTCTTTTCCAGTGAATAGGCTCTTCGTATTAGGTGGCCAAAGTATTGGAGCATCAGCTTCAGCATCAGTCTTTCCAATGAATATTTGGGACTGAGTTTCTTTGAGATTGACTGGTTTGATCTCCTTGCTTTCCAAGGGACTCTCAAGAGTCTTCTCCAGCACCACAATTTGATAGCATCAATTTTTCGGTACTCAGCCTTCTTTATGGTCCAACTCTCACATCTATACATGACTACTAGAAAAACCATAACTTTGACCATATGAACCTTTATCAGTAAAGGATATCTCAGCTTTTTAATACCTGTAGAGGTCTGTCATAGCTTTTCTTACAAGGAGCAAACATCTTTTAAGACGTAAGCCACTATCTGCAGAGATTTTGGGCCCAAGAAAATAAAATCTGTCACTCTCTCCACTTTTCCCCCATCTATTTGATATGAAGTGATGGGACCAGATGCCATGATTTTAGTTTTTTGAATGTTGAGTTTTAAGCCAACTTTTTCACTCTCCTCTTTCACTTTCATCAAGAGGCTCTTTAGTTCCTCTTCACTTTTTTTTCCATTAAAGTGGTGTCATCTGCATATCTGAGATTGTTGATATTTCTCCCAACTATCTTGATTTCAGCTTGTGATTCATCCAGCCCAGCATTTCTCATGATGTACTCTGCATATAAGTTAAATAAGCAGGGTGACAAAATACAGCCCTGATGTACTCCTTTCCCAGTTTTGAACCAGTCTGTCCAGTACTAACTGTTGTTTCTTGTTCTGCATACAGGTTTTTAGGGGGCAGGTAAGGGTCAAGTATTCTCATCTCTTTAAGAATTTTCCACAGTTTGTTGTGATCCACACAGTCAAAAGCTTTAATGTAGTCAATGAAGCAGAAGTAGATTTTTTTTTAATTTCCTTGCTTTTTCTATGATCCAGAGGATGTTGGCAATTTGATCTCTGGTTCCTCTGCCTTTTCTAAATCTAGTTTGTACAGCTGTAAGTTCTTGATTCACATACTGCTGAAACCTAGCTTGAAGAATTTTGAGCATAATCTTGCTAGCATGTGAAATGAGTGCAGTTGTTCGGTAATCTAAATATTCTTTGGCATTGTCTTTCTTTGGGATTGCAATGAAAACTGACCTCTTCCAGTCATCTGGCTACTGCTGAATTTTTCAGATTTGCTGGCTTATTGAGTACAGCACTTTAATAGCATCATCTCTTAGAATTTGAAATAGTTCAGCTGGAATTCCATCACCTCCACTAGCTTTGCTTGTAGTAATACTTCCTAAGGCCCACTTGACTTCACACTCCAAAATTTCTGGCTGGGTGAGAGACTACATCATCGTGGTTATCCGAGTCATTAAGATCTTTTTTGTACAGTTCTTCTGTGTATTCTTGCCACCTCTTCTTAATCTCTTCTGCTTCTGTTAGGTCCATACCATTTCTGTCCTTTACTGAGCCCATCTTTGCATGAAATGTTCCCTTGGTATCTCTAATTTTCTTGAAGAGATTGCTAGTCTTTCCCATTCTATTGTTTTTCTCTATTTTTTGCATTGTTTTCTTTAGAAGGCTTTCTTATCTCTCCGTGCCATTCTCTGTAACTCTGCATTCAGTTGGGTATATCGCTCCCTTTCTCTTTTGCCTTTTACTTTTCTTCTTTTCTCAACTATTTGTCAGGCCTCCTCAAACAATCACTTTGCCTTTCTGCATTTCTTTTCCTTGGGGATGATTTTTGTCACTACCTCCTAAACAATGTTATGAACCTCTGTCCATAGTTCTTCAGGCATTCTGTAGATTACCAGATCTAATCCCTTGAATCAATTCATCTGTCCATTGTATAATAATAAGAATTTGATTTAGGTCATATCTGAATAGCCTAGTGATTTGCCCTACCTTCTTCAATTTGAGACCAAATTTTGCAATAAAAAGCTCATAATCTGAGCCACAGTCAGCTCCAGGTCTTGTTTTTGCTGACTGTGTAAAGCTTCTCCATCTTCTGCTGCAAAGAATATAATCAATCTGATTTTGGTATTAACCGTCTGGTGATGTCCATGTGTAGAAACATCTCTTGTGTTCTTGGAAGATGGTGTTTGCTGTGACCAGTGTGTTCTCTTGGCAAAACTCTGTTATCCTTTGCAGTGCTTCATTTTGTACTCCAAGGCCAACTTGCCTGTCACTCCAGGTATCTCTTGACGTCCTACTTTTGAATTCCAGTCCCCTGTGATGAAAAGGACATCTTTTTTTTGGTGTTAGTTCTGGAAGTTCTTGTAGGTCTTCATAGAATCATTCGACTTCTGCTTCTTTGGCATTAGTGGTAAGGGGAACAGACTTGGATTACTGTGATGTTGAATGGTTTGCCTTGGAGATGAACAGAGATCATTCTGTTGTTTTTGAGATTGCACTGAAGTACTGCATTTTAGACTCCTGTTGACTATGAGGGTTACTCCATTTCTTCTAAGGGATTCTTGCCCATAGTAGTAGATATAATGGTCATCTAAATTAAATTCACCCATTCCCATCCATTTTAGTTTGCTGATTCCTGTCGTTATTCACTTTGCCATCTCCTGTTTGACCACATCTAATTTACCTTGATTCATGGACCTAACATTCCAGGTTCTTATGCAATATTATTCTTTACAACATTGGACTTTACTTTCACCAACAGACACATCCACACCTGGGGATATTTTAAGGGACATTTGAACATAGGCTGTGCATTGGATGATATTAAGGAGTCATTGCTAAATTTGTTAGATGTAGTGATATCTACTAGCAATAGCAGCTAAAAGGATTATGGGCTGTTTTACATTTTATAGAATTTGCTTATAGAGACTTCCCTGGTGGTCCAGTGGCTGAGACTCCTTTCTCCCAATGCAAGGGGCCCAGGTTAGATCCCTGGTCAGGGAACTAGATCCCACATGCCACAACTAAGGGTTCACATGCTGCCACGAAGATCCCGTGTGCGACAACTAAGACCCGGGGCAGCCAAATGGGTATTATTAAATATTAAAAAAAGAATTTGCTCATAGAATAAACTGAGAAGACTGAGAAATATATTTCCTTTAGATTTTTAGAACAAAGGTCTCTTGTTACTCACGAAGATATCATAGAGACATGATTGACAAGGATACGATTTATCACATACTAAACAAATAGAGCTGCTTGGCTTCCCATGGCAAGTTGGCTTGGGAGTTTGTCAGAGGCGTTTAGTCAAACGTAGACATAGATTTCATTTTTTTTTAAGCCACTAATAGATGATTTTTCATTATATCTTTTTCTAAACATGAGCCAACAAGTATTTTTGGAAAAAAAATATAGAAATGCAGTCACGGGTGGGTAGGAATATTTTCAGAGTGAAATCAGGAAACTCATGTAATGGTTAATTTATGTGTCAACCTGACTGGGCTGAGAGATGCCTAGGTAGCTAGTAAAACATTATTCTGGAGTGTTGTCTGCGTTGTCCAGGGTGTTTCTGGAAGAGATTAGCATTTGATTCCATAAATTGAGTTAAGAAGATTGGCCCTCACCAGTGTGGGTGGGCATCACCTGATCCATTGAGAGCATGAATAGGACAAAAGGGAGGAGGATAAAGGAATTCCCTCTTTCTCTCTCGAGAAAGAAAGAAAATATATCCAAGATATATTGGACATCCATATATCTTGCTTTCAGACATCAGAGCTCCTGGTTGTCTGGCCTTTGGGCTCTGGGACTTACACTAGTGGGCCTCCAGTTTTCAGGCCTTTGGCTTTGCATTAGGGCTGACACCATGGGCTCCCCTGGTTCTCAGGCCTTCTGACTTGGACTGAATTACACCTCCAATTTACCTGGTTCTCCAGTTTACAGACAGCAGACCATGGGCCATCTTGGCTGCCATAACTGTGTAAGCCAGTTCCTATGACAAATTTTCTTATATATGTCCTTGTAAGGAAGGCGTGGTTATATTCATTTGACATATGTGAAAACTGAGTTTCTGAAAGTGTAAATGACCTGTCCAAAGCTCTACTCTAGTGCTGGGTGTAGTTGTTTAATTGCTCAACTGAGTCCAACAGCTGGGATTTAATCATAGATCCGTCTGGCCCCAAACCCTGTATTCTTTCTTGTATCATAAAACTATTGACTGCCATGTGCTTTAGATTAAAATGATCATTTAACTACATTCATATGGGATTGTTTTCAAACATGCTAATTTTTTTCTTTTCCTTGATAATTATTTTGTTTATTTGCCATTTAATTATTTTTTAAAAATGATAAAAGTACGCTTGCTTACATTATTTTTTTTAAGATCAAATAATAAAAAAAAGTATAGTTAATTCCCCTATTAACATCCCATGCCCTTCCTATAGATGTGTGCTCAGTCACTCGGTCGTGTCTGACTCTTTGTAGCCCCATGGACTGTAGCCTGTCAGGCTTCTCTGTCTATAGAAGTTTCCAGGCGAGAATACTAGAACGGGTTGGCATTTCCTTCTCCAGGGGATCTTCATGACTCAGGGATCAAACCGAGTCTCTTGTGTCTCCTGCATTGGCAGGCAGTTTTACCACTGCGCCATCTGGGAAGCCCTCTCCTATAGATGACCACTGTTATGTTTCTTATATAGTCCATATCAGAAATTTTCTCTCTATATTCAAAAACACACACGTATTTTTTTTTGGCTTGGATGAATGTATATTTTGCAAATTTCTCTGTCCCTTTCCTTTTTCACTTAACATATCTTACATATATTTCCACATAAATATAGATGTAGTTCTATATTTTCATTATTTATTTATGGCTTTTTTGGGTCTTTGCTATTGTGCAAAGGCTGTAGTTGTGTGACTCTAGTTGCTACTCTCTATTTGCAGTGCAAGGGCTTCTCACTGCAGTGATTTCTCTTGTTGCAAATCACAGGCTCTAGGCACATGGGCTTCAGTGTTGCAGCACGTGGGCTCAGTAATTGTAGCTCACCAGCTCTGGTTCAATAGTTGTTGCACACAGGCTTAGCTGTCCTGTGGCATATGAGATCTTCCTGGGCCAGTTATCAAACCCATGGCCCCTGAATTGGCAGGCAGATTCTTTATGACTGAGCCATCAGAGAAGCCCCTGTATTTTCATTTTAATGGCTACATATATCCACATTCCTTTGTATGGATATATGTCATCCAGGTAACCAATCCCTATTAGAATTACTTCCTTTTTTTTTTTTTTTAATTGCTAACCATACTGCAATGGGCTTCCCTGCTGGCTCAGTGTTAAAGAGTGTACCTGCCATGCAGGAGACATAGATTTGATCCCTGGGTCAGGAAGATCCCCTGGAGAAGGGAATGGCAATCCACTCCAGTTTCTTGCCTGGAGAACTACATGGATGGAGGAGGCTGGCAGGCTACAGTCTATGGGGTTGCAAAGAGTTGGTCAAGACTGACTAACATTCTGCAATGATCAGTGCTGTATGGATATCTTTGCATACTTATGTATCTGTCAAATTGAATTCAGTCAGTTCAGTCATGCAATTGTGTCTAAGTCTTTGCTAACTCTTTGCAGCACACTAGGCTTCCCTGTCCATCACCAACTCCCAGAGCTTGCTCATACTCATGTCCATTGAGTCAGTGATGCCATCCAACCATCTCACCTTCTGTCGTCCCCTTCTCCTCTTGCCTTCAATCTTTCCCAGCATCAGGGTCGTTTCCAGTGAGTCAGTTCTTCACATCAAATGGCCAAAGTATTAGAGCTTCAGCTTCAGCATCAGTCCTTCCAATGAATATTTAGGGTTGATTTCCTTTAGGATTGACTGGTTTGATCTCCTTGCTGTCCAAGGGACTCTCAAGAGTCTTGTCCAACACCACAATTCAAAAGTATCAATTCTTTGGTGCTCAGCTTTCTTATGGTCCAACTCTCACATCCATACACGACCGCTGGAAAAGCGGTAATGTCGCTGCTTTTAATATGCTGTCTAGATTGGTCATAGCTTTTCTTCCAAGGAGTAAACATCTTTTAATTTTATGTCTGCAGTCACCATCTGCAGTGATTTTGGAGCCCAAGAAAATAAAGTCTATCACTGTCAAATTGAATGAGGTGCTTGAAAATCAAGATTACCTTCTAAGCATGTCCTAATTTTGATTATAATAAGTAATGAGACAAAAACTTAAAGGGATCCAAGAACCCAGAAGTCAGTTAAAAACATTTACTATATAGCACCTTCAATCTCTACTGAAAGCAAATTTAGTCGATAGTCATATATTCCCGCATTGACTTCAGTCCACTGCCAGTCAGCAGAATTCTTTCAAATATCTGAGCTGTCTGACTCACTGTGTTTTACCAAGATGACCATGGAGGGTTTTGCCTCCAAGTGAATGACATCTCCAAAGGGCAAGTAAGTTTTAATTCTTTTAATTACCTTCTCTGAGGTAAAATCATTGCGGGTACCCCAACTCCCTCATCCTAATTGTTAAAGTAATAGTTCAGCATTCTGGATCTGTTTACTGAACAGAGATTTTCCACAAACTCTGCAGTCTTTACCCAGCGAATTTGTGGTAATAACATGAAGTGGTTTTTTTTTTTTTTTGCTAAGAAAGAAGCATGTTCTTCCCAATACATCTTATTTGTGAACAGCTGTTATCTCATAGTTTCATATTTCTCTTTTTCTTCAAGAGACAAAAAGGTTGTTAAATACATGGAATGTATTAAGGGAGTGATTTGACTAAGGATTTGTTGGAATAAGGGTAAATTCCTACAAGTAAAAATGCTGTCTTCAATGGTATGCCTTCTAAATTTTGGTAAGTATTGTTAAAATGCTATCTAATATCATTTAAATATATATTCTCACAAGTTTACAGTACTCTGAACCCTTACCTGTCTCCACATACACATTCTGGAAGTTACTAATTCTAATTGTGGAAAATATTATTTGTATAATATGAAGTCTTGGTTTTCAATTGCATCTTGAACTTATGAATGTGTTCTGGCATCACATATTTCTTTTACTTATGAACTTCCCAACTGAGAATTTCTGTTAAGCCTCTCAAAGGAAAGTGGGAAAATCATCCCATGATGGGTAAATATGAAGGGAGATAAGTCCAAATTCTCTTTGCAAACCAGCTTCTTTTCTGTAGGACAGCTCAGATATTTTAGTACATTCACGAGCACTGTGACTCTCTAAGGAAAGGAATGGGTTTGAAGGAAAATCATTTCACACTCCTCCTCACCTGTAACCTTTCTTACCACAATAGTTTTGGTTTTGATTTAAAAATTTATTTGTTTGTTTATTTGACTTCACCCAGTCTTATTTGTGGCACTTAGGACCTTCCCACAGCAGTTATAATGACTTCACCTCTGGTTCCTAAATGCTGTGGAAATATTATTTATGAATATATATTTCTACAAACTGTAAAGTAGAAGTTTATTTGTTACTCACTATACAGTTCTGCTATATTTTTATCTTCAACAACTGTCTTATGTGATGATCAAAAAGGGGGTTGGATAGTACAATTGATTATCTTCCATCGAGCATTGAAGACTGTTTCCCCTCCCCTTGACTCCAGTTGGCCTTGTGACTTGCTGTGACCTATAAAATGTGACCGGAGCAATGGTGGGCAAGTTCTAGGGCCTGCACCCAAGAATTCTGGCAGGTTCTCCTTTCGCTTGTTTTTATAGAGTAAAACAAGAATTGAACCGTAATTGTAAGAGAGGAAGAGAGACCCCCGCGGCTCCCAGTCATTCTTTGTTGAGGTGCCCAACATGTAGGTGAAATTATCTTGGACATTCCAGTTCATGTGAAGATGCCGGCTGACTGCAGTCACATTAGGGACCCTAGTGAAGAGGAAGAACCACCAACTGAGACGGCTCACTTCTCAGAATCCTGAAAATACAAAATTGAAACACTAAGGTAAGTACTAAAATAGTACCTAGAGAGAAAATATTGTGAAATATAAAATAAAAACCACATGTTTCAATGTATAATTATCATGTATGAAACGAGTCACCAGTCCAGGCTTGATGCACGATACTGGATGCTTGGGGCTGGTGCACTGGGACGACCCAGAGGGAGGGTATGGGGAGGGAGGAGGGAGGAGGGTTCAGGATGGGGAACACATGTAAACCTGTGGCGGATTCATTTCGATATATGGCAAAACCAATACAAGATTGTAAAGTTAAAAAATAAAATTAAATTAAAAAAAATAAAGACAACAGCAAAAAAATAAATAAATAAATAAAATAAAATAAAAATCAATTGTCAAGACAAAGGAGCTCAGTGTAGATGGACAGGGAAGACCCCAAACAAACAGGAGAGTACAGAATTCAAGTTGGGGTTCAGTGGCTGGGACTAGCATTCTAGACATGTGTTTCCAGTATAACTTTTTTCAATGATGGAAATGTTCATCTGTGCCTATTGACAATTTTAAATTTAAATTTTAAATGCATTCATCCATGGAGCTGAATTTTAAATTTTATTAAATTTTAATTAATTACATTTAAATTGAAATAGGTCCATGTTGCTAGTGACCACCATTTTGGACAGGGTAGCTGCTACATTACATGTCAGCCTTCATCCTGATGAAGAGATAAAAATCGATAACTCAACCCCAAATTGTGTCTTTTCATCTGTGCTCCTCAGGATTCTGAGATGGACCTCATTCTACTCAGACCTTGATCTGCTTAGGAGTCTCAGCTGAAAATGACTGTATAATCTGCCAACATCTCCACTTGGAGAACCAAGAATTAGATTCCCCTTATTATGGTCCCTGCATAAACAGAGGTAGGACTGAGAATAATAGCTTTTAAAAAATCTGTCTTTGCCTTTTATTCTATGTCTATAAATAGTCTTGAGGTAAAAGCACCTACTATAAAGGAAATTTCTAAGAACTTTAATTAGGGTATGGAAATGCAAACCCAAACTTATACATATGTATGTGGGGTTTCCCAAACTTCTTTAATATAGAAATATTTTGTGTGTGTGACCTCTATTAACCTCTTAACAGCATCCATAGGACACATTTGAGGAATGCCCTTCTAGAAAACTGCAGAATTTTTATTAAACTGGGCTAAATGTCATAATGAAATATTGAACACTTCAACCATGAATACTACATGATAACTTTCCAAAATCAATTCCATTTCCTTAATTAGGAAATTAATCATTTGAGATTATTAAACAAATATGAGGCAAGATTAAAATGATGATTTTCATTTCCTTATGGGTTAATTTTAAAATATTTAACAAAAATAGAATAATACTTTTCTCAGAGAAGCCAAGATTGTAACTGAGATTTAATTTAATTATATGATACCTAGGCTCCAAAATTTTCAAACATTGTTTTTAACATTCCTACCTCCTGAAGGCAATATTGACATTCATATGAATAAAAATCATTCTTCTTCTATACCCATCTGGCAGTAATGGTTTTCCAAAGAGCCAAGGACAAATAATTATTTCAGGGACTCTTTTTTTGCTGGAAAGAAATTCTTACTTTCTTAGAATAGAATTTGTTCTGCTTTACTGTCTGATTTAACAGCAGTGAAACTGAAAATGTTTTATTTCTACTGCCTCTGTGCCCTCAGAAGACTCTCTCATCCTCTGGAGTTTTTTCCAATTGGTTCATCAAATTAAGGTGAACCAGCAGATTATTCCAGTCACTTAAAGATCTGGTTAAGATGTGAGAAGATATCTCTTTTCCCCAAATTCTTGTACATGGAATTTTATTGTCAACGGCAGTCCTCAAAGATCATCTTCCTCCATGTTCTTTTGTTGGCTGCATATTAGGATAAGGTCGGGGAAGGGGTAGTTTTAAAAATACAGATTCCTGGGCCCCACTCCAGACAAATCTGAGCAGGGGGAGGAGAAGCAGGCTTAGATACCCTTAAAGCCACTTTTGGGGATTCTAATGACAGTTACACCTTTAAGCTAGTTCATCCTGCTCACTTTACACACAGGTAGACGAAGGACCAGCTTGCTAAGTGGGACCAATGTCATCATTTTGTTTCTTATTTATGAAGCCATCAAAACATCGAACAGTCTGAACAAGGGGTGGTTTTCCAGGTGTGCACAAGTCACTAGGATTATAACTATGTGTGTGTGTTGGGGGTGTCTCCAAGACCATCTCTGGCTGAAAGGAGGATAATGAGGGAGGGCCCCCACCTAATTGTTCGTTTATCAAGGTTCTTCATATTTCATTTAAAGAGAGGGTTCAACTTCTAAAGATATGCCAAAAAAATAAATAAATAAATAAAATAAAGATATGCCAAGTCTCAAAAATAACTTCTCTACAAAGGAGTGTATCTCAGGAGGCAGACACCAGTTCAACTATTAGTGAAATGTGAAAACAGAAGAGTGTTCATTCTTAAATCACATTGTTTTCCATGTGTTTGATTAGCTCTAAGAGACTATCTAATCTCAAATATTTGCACCTATGAGAAATATGTGTAGCAAGTAAGAATCTCAGACCACAAGTGCAGGTTTTTAAAATGCATTTCATTTTTATACAACTGACTTAAGTACTATTTTTATCTTCTATTGCCCTGATATCTGATACACTTTGACCCTGTTCAAGGTATTTAGGTAATTACAAGGTATCACAGAGGGACTTTGATCCCTGATCCTATCTGCCCTCAATGGCATCCTTTGAAATAACATCTTTCCCATCTGGCTTCAGGTCATGGGTACGTGTGTGTCCTGTTTACTCCTAACCACACAGTCTCTTAGGTCCAGCTCTCTATTAGCAGCCTGTCCCCATCACTCGGCCTCTCAGGAAAACAGGAAAGCATTCTGCTGTTTCCCCAGCCTTCCTGGGTTTGGGGGACCATGACAGGGTGTCTCAGGCTCCCCTGGAAAGACACTCCTCCACCAAGTGTACTGCTTCCTCACCATGCTGCTGAGGGGAGACCCATAAAGCTTGCTGCCTCTCTCTGTTTCACACAGGAAGTGAGTGAGGCATGGCTCTTCTTTGGAGCCCCAGATCTTTTTGAGGACATGCCCCAGCAGTGGAGACCAAGGTACAAGAGCCTCTGCAGAAAATGAAAGTGTCTAAGTGTGCTCTGATTCTTCTCCCTTTATGAATTATCATAGTTGAGAGGGTGGGAAAACTGTCTTGAATTGAGAATATTTTCTTTGAGAGCCATTATTCTGTTCTAAAGCATTCAGAATCCAGGCTCTTGCAACTCAGAACACCTTTTATCTCAAGACAGCTATTTTTGCTGTCTTTCCAAAGACCTATTTTAATACTCAACAGTAGAACTGCCTGCTTATTCTTCCTTTCTCTGGTGTCATCTCTTCCCAGAAGCTACTCCAGTGGAGGTGAGGAGAGTGAAAAGAGGCAAGAGTGGACAGAGGAAAACAATGCATCTGGTAATATACCTTAATATCATATCTTCCTACACATACGTAAGGGGGAAATACTGATCAGGCTCTGATCAACTGCTTGACCTCTCTTCAATTCTTATCACTGTTTCATCCCTTCCTCCTTGTTGCATGTATTCTCTAACTGGGGCATGCTCTATAATTCAAGGAGCCCAGCACAAAATAAAAATGCAAGGCCTCTCGTTCAAAAATTACTACTAATTTCAAGACAGCTATGGCAGAACATTAAACCAAGCACGGGGCCCATTTGAACACAATGGCCTGGGTCACATCCATGAAGCCAGCCCCGTTTCTAACCCTTAAAGGATCTCTTTCCTTGACTTTTATTGGAGTATTGTTTGTATTGTCAAAAGAAAATTCAAAGACCTTTACTAGATATGAATAACTTTTTTGAATGAGAAATGAGACCACGGAGCTTCCCAAAACTTGTGTGAAGTACAGAGTCGTGGAGTTACAAGATGGTTTTTAAATGCAAAGAAGGATGCTCTTTAGCCTTTCCCATTATCAGTTATTGGGGGATTCCAGACTGCAGGAAATTGGTCAAAAGTGGTTATCTTATACCATTTGGGGAAGATGACTTAAGTTTTATGATTATCAAAGGCATTGACAAGAAGTAACCTAAGTTACATTTCACTTATATTCATGAAATAAACTAGATTAAGTTTTGTGTAAATGGCTTAAGTGGTTTTTGTCAGCTTTAGGGATTTTTAAACCTGGTTTTCGTTTCATTTTATTTTAAAAGTCTTATCAAAATAACTTAAGACAATGTAAAGGTCCTGCAATAGGAATTTATTCCATAAATTACAGAATTTTCATATGATAGACAGCTATGCAGTTATTTATAATCAATGAAATATTTTAATTTATTAAACAACATGGGAAAATGTTATCATGATTCTGTACACTGGAAATGTTAATACACTTGCCATTCACATTGTGAGGTAAATAGCCCCACCCAGGTATCTTGCAACCGAGAGCAGGGCCTTGTTTTACCACATGGTTCCTCATTCTATCATTGTTGATTGCCTCAGGAGAGTAACAGATCCAAGAGTAACCACTCAGTAGACTTGACAGCAACCTATTGTCTGTATGGACATAATGAAAAAATGAACAGGATAAAGTTTGAAACTTGTACTAAAAACTCAAAAACTATGAGACAATAAGAACGAGAGCTCAGTTAAAAGGTCATAGGGTTGAGTTGAAGATTGAGAAATTGCTGTAAGAAGCAGTAGACTGAAACTATGAGGAAGCAGAAATTCTTAAGTAGACAGAGCAATTGAAAGTGGGACAAAAAGTCAGATGGAGAGCAGCCAGCCAAATTGTCAACACACCCCTGCAGCAGGGACTCCAGCTCCTGCTGTGGAGGTCTTGGCAGATGCTTGGGATCCAGAGCTGAAGTCCAGGCTTTTGTGCAAGGAACTGGCCCCTGCTCTTAGATTTCCAAGAGAGTTTGCTTGTCATTCTTTGTAAATCCTTTCAGGAATGTCCTCAGTGGATTTCTGTCTTGGAACTGTTACAGGGGTGTATAGGCTATGAGCCCAATTTTATATTTGTAATGTGTGCTCACATGTATCTATGGATATGAGGCAAAGTCACCAATTTACTAATAAAATTCTTAAATGTACCAAGATTATGTGGCTTCCTTATTTGTCCATTAACTGAGCTGATTCCCTAAAAGATACTTCTCAGTGGGTACCTGGGACAATTCTACTTGGTAGTGTTCCAGTCTTCTGTGGCATAAGTGTCTCCATCTACTTTACACATTTATTTAAAGTTCAGGACCTCCCTGGTTGTCCAGTGATTAAAAATCCACCTACCAAAGCAGGGAACACAGGTTTGATCCATGTTCTGGGAAGATCCCACATGCTCTGGAGCAACTAAACCCATGCCTCACAGCTGCTGTGCCCACTGGTCCAACTACTGAAGCTCGTGCGCCCTAGAGCTCATGCTCCACGAGAGAGCAGCCCCTGCTAACCACAACCAGAGAAAAGCCCATGTACAGTAATGAAGATCCAGTGCAGTCAAACAAAAAAAGTTCAACCCCCTAGGTTTTTGTTAAAAAATATACCTGCGTGTAAACAAAATAGCATATTTGTAAGGCTATTCATTGCAGCATTACTTGTAATAGCAAAATTTTATCTATGTCCATCAGTAAAGAGTTGAATAAATTGTGAAATATCCTTACACACTACTCTCCAAACAAACAACAAAAGAATGAGTACCCTGTATACAGCCCTGAAACAGAAATCCAGTGATACATTTTAAATGGGAAGAAAGGTCAAAATAGTTATGTTACCTTTGCTTTAAGAAAATGAAAAAATAAGATTGAAAATATGTATTAGCTTCTCTAGTAATAGCATAAAGAAACTCTGAAAAGATACACAAGAAACCAATTAAAATTGTGCTCTTTGAGAATACTATTGGGAGATTAGGAATGGGGTGGGTGGAAAAGTCTTTTCCGTACATTGCTGTAATATATGGATAATATAACTATATTACTATAAAAATGCAGCATATTGTGTAAACAATAGCATTCAATCTGTGATTTCAGATAGTTATCTTTTGTGTGACTCTGAGTGAAATGACCCACCCCTCAGATTTACCCTAATTTTCCCTGGATAGCATCTGGTTAGTGTAGATTATGGAGAAGGCAATGGCACCCCACTCCAGTACTCTTGCCTGGAAAATCCCATGGATGGAGGAGCCTGGTAGGCTGCAGTCCATGGGGTTGCTAACAGTTGGACACGACTGAGCGACTTCACTTTCACTTTTCACTTTCATGCATTGGAGAAGGAAACGGCAACCCACTCCAGTGTTCTTGCCTGGAGAATCCCAGGGACAGGGGAGCTTAGTGGGCTGCCGTCTATGGGGTCGCACAGAGCTGGACACGACTGAAGTGACTTAGCAGCAGGATAGATAAAGTTATCTCATAGCGGTGGAGTGCGGTGAACTTGGAGGTTGGTGATCATAATTTATTCAATCTGCAGGTTGGTGATTGGTCATGCCTTCCCTCTGGCACTGCAGCTGAAGTTGGCAAACATCCCGTACAGTCTGGTCTCAATGTGGTCTGGCCCAGTGGTGCTGCCAGCCTGAGTTGGTCTTAACTTAGAGCTTGATAGTGCTCTAGCATTCCTGGGTCTCTCCCATAGCCTCTGTCTGGCTCTGCTTTGAGTCTGATCCAACAGCCCCTCCTAAAAGATCATTCCTTCCAGGCCTGCTGACTTCTACAGAGAAATCTTCTGATTTGACCCCACCCCACACCCCACTTCCCATCTCTACTATCTGGAAACTCTGAACCCAATTAGGGGCACACAGGAAAGCTAAACCTTCCTGCGTGTATCTCCCAGGGAGAGAACATCCCGGTTCACACTAATGCGGTCAGCTTCCACACTAGTGTGTGGGAAACTTGCAAGTCTATCTTCCCAAGAGACCCAGGAAGAGGTTCTGGCGGAAGGACCTGCCGTTAGCATCTTGTCCACTTTTCTTACATGGTCTAGAGGGGGATTTTGTTTCATAGTTTTTACATTTAAAAGGAGCAAGTGCTTATGTGTTAATTTTCTGTTATGAGTGGTGAGAACGTGGGAGCTGGATGTATTGCCTTTTGTACTTTTCTTATTTTTTCTTAATATTATTTTTTAAAATTTAAAGACAACAATTCAGTCAAGCTGTAGGTTTACTGATGTTTCAAGGCCATTTTTAGAACGATTTTTGGGGGACAAGCTGGGATTTGATTCAGTATCATCATTGGTTTGTGAGCTGCACAAAAAGTGAGGTGGGGAGGGGTTTTGTTGTTGCTCAGAGGCTAAGTCATGTCTGACTCTTTGCAATCACATGGACTGCAGCACACGAGGCTTCTTTCTATCTCCCAGTGTTTGCTCAAATTCATGTCCATTGAATCGGTGATGGGAGGGGTTTAAAAAATTAAAAATGGAAGATAATTCCACCCCCCCACACACAAACACATACATACATACACAAACACAATACCTCAGACTTTGTTTCTTTCTCTTCCACTGAAGTTGTTGCAAATCGCAAGTTTTTTTGGCTAGTTCAGACCAGGCCTAGGAAACAGATGTCGGAATCTGCCTGTAATGCAGGAGAGCTGGGTTTGATCCCTGGGTGGGGAAGATCCTCTGGAGAAGGAAATGGCAACCCACTCCAGTATTCTTGCCTGGGAAATTCCATGGACACAGGAGCCTGGCGGGCCACAGTCCATGGGTTGTGAAGGGTCGGACATGACTGAGCGACTAACACAAGAAATATAAAGCTTATATGGTTCTTCCATAATTCACTTTTCTTGGATATCAAAATTTGGTTCTTGATGTCCATCCTGTTTGGTCAAGTGAATGTTGACCTTCTTTATTAGTAACAGCAGATTTTATTTGAGGTAAAAATGTACTCAGAAAAATACTGCCTCTTCAGAAATTTGCCTCCAGATTTCATTCATGTAAAAAATAACTCCTGTGTTTTTAAGCCACTGTAGTTGGGTTTCTTTTAACATCAACCTGACTTAATTCCTAGCTGATACAATCATGGGCAGGAATTTGAATTTGTTCATTCATTCAATAGAGTGTTATTGAGAATCCAGGTCCTAGGCATTGTGCCAAGTATTGAGTATTCTGGCAGCAGATACTGGAAAAATGAGGGGAAAAGTAATTATAATTACAGTTATGCAAAGTTCTTTTTTCCATCTGCCCCCCACTCCCCAAGTCCACTCTGCATGCACCCTGCTTTGTACGCCTGGGAGGCTGGCTATATGGATGTCATCAGTGAGCTCCCTTATTCTTTGGCTCCAGTGGGATTATTTATTCCCCCAGCTCCCTTCCTGTGGGATTGCTACACACTGACTTGGTCTGTCTACTGAAAGTTCCAGATGCTCTTAGGAAGCCCTCTCCAGCTATTCTCTCTGTCCCTGGGTTCTGGTGCGTGCTAAGTCGCTTTAGTCATGTCTGACTCTTTGCGACCCTATGGACTAGAGCCCACCAGGCTCCTCTGTCCATGGGTTTCTCTAGGCAAGAATACTGGAGTGGGTTGTCATGCCCTCCTCCAGGGGATCTTCCCAACTTAGAAACTGAACCCACATCTCTTGTGTCTCCTGCATTGGCAGGCAGGTTCTTTACCACCGGTGCCACCTGGGAAGCCTCAGGTTCTTGTAAACGTCCCCTTTTCTTACTTATTTAGGTCTCAGGTGAATAGTACAGTTGTACTAAGCTTAGGGTTTCACCACACCCCAGGCCTTTATAAAGAGCTACTTTTAAAAATATTCCCAAATTAATCTATTGGATGGGCCATCTTTTTCTTTCTAATGACACAGCTATCATTTATCAAGAAACTTCGTGCTAAGAAACTGTCATGTGCCATTTCATTGAATCATTACAGTCTTGTCCACACTTTACCAAGTAAGACTGAAGAGTAGAACGGACTATAACCAAGTTGTTAACTGTGTGCTCAGTTGCTCAGTCACGTCCAACTCTTTGCGCCCCATGAGACCTTTCTGTAGCCCACGAGGCTCCTCTGTCCACAGGATTTCCCAGGCAAGAATACTGGAGTGGTTTTCCATTTCCTTCTCCAGCAGATCTTCCCAACCCAGGGATCAAACCCACATCTCCTGCATTGGCAGGCAGATTCTTTACTGCTGAGGCACCTGGGAAGAGCCCAAGTTGTTAACTAGGTTATTTTATTTTTGTAACCAGGAAACTTACAGAAATAGGCTCACAGATATCAGCACAGCCAACGTTTATCATGATTGAACCCCTCCATCCTGTTCCTCACTGCCGTTTTCCTTTCTGCACCTCTGGCTCTCAGTATCCTGGTGCTGCCTCCTGGGGCTCAGCATTCCCTTCCTGGTGTCTCTCTCTACTTGGCTGGCCCAGCAGTGCTCCAGGCTTTGGCCACAGTTACCTTCCCTGAGCCTCAAGCTTTCAAAACACTGCCCTCCTTCCTCTCCAGTAACGCAAGTTATCTAAATAGTAATACTGCAATACTTGCCAATAATTAGTCATTATTACCTCTCTGAGGGGTAGCAAGAACTCTAGTTGATTCATTACCTTCATCTAAACAAAGGGTTTAACCTGTACCAGTAATTTTAGAGAGGGCTGTGATGATTAGAAGAGACATTATGGTAGTTATATCTTTATTGACTGCAGATCCACTTGGTATAAAGTAGTCTTATGCAAGACACTAGGAAAATATCTCATATTTGTTTTATGGCAGTTTTCCACCAAAGTAATTTGATTCCTGAATTTATTTTCCCTTATGTATCTTTTAAAATTCCAAGTTATATATTCCACATATATAGGAGGAGAGGAATTCTCCAGGCAACATGTAGAGTTAATGTAGGTTAAAAAAAAAAAAAAAAGATCATTTTTGATGGTGAAAAAATAGTCCCTGCTACCTTTCCTTTGTATGGAAAAAGTCCAGCCAAGTCCATTTATTAGTACAAAGGAAAATAAGAAATTTAGCCTCCTAACCACTTTCACATTCTCTTTCCAAGTTATAACACATTTTTAGGAAAAGATCTATGTCCAAAAGTGCATCAGTATGTTTCCCCAGACAACGTACATTCTATATCTTCAACTTATTTGTTTCTAGTATTACTGGGAAGCAGGGGAAAAAAAATTCAAATAGTTCTAGTTACGTAACAAAACCTACATGCCAGGAATTCTTAGAATCATAGTTCCAGAAGCAGCCCTCCAAATGTGCGTGTCCTGTTGTCATTATCCAAATAATGCTTGAGTGGTTTTGTTACCAACTGGGCTCTTGGACTTCCCCAAACAATGGAAATTGACTAGAGGCCAGATAAGAAATTCAGGCAAGATTTTATTGGGGCCCCTGCTGTGGCAAGGGGGATCAAGAGCAAACATCAAGGTTCCTTGCTTGCTCTCTCCCCAAGCTTGTTCCTTATATGGGGTGAGGGTTGGGATATGGCCAGGGGTCAGGCCAGAGGGGTGGCATAGGTGTTTGCCTACCCCTTACGTGGTCTTGAGTATAGGGGGCATGTACCGTACCCTGTTTTTGCACCAGGCTCCTCAAGAGTAGCAGTTTGGGTTTTTTGTGTTTTGTTTTGTTTTTTGGCTTCTTTGTATCTTTTGGGTCCAGAATTTGCCCCAACTGTGCATGCATGCAGTTATTTTTAGTTCCATATAGTTTCTTTGTATTTTGTTTCTGTAGGAAAGATATGTCCAGATGCAAACACCACAGCACTGCAGCAAAAAGTCCCAAGTTTAGCCTGTCTCAGTTTAGTATGTCCTAACTAGAGAAGCCTTGTTTATAGTGAATGATACCAATAGCAAAAAATTCTGCCAAAACATTCTGTTGCACAGTCCCAAGGCTTGCTTGAAGCATAAGACTCCAGCATAGAAACCCAGGAGTCATTTGGCTTGGTACCTTTAATCCCAATATGGAATTTTGAAGCAAGTGTGGAATCCCTTGTAATATTCTCCCCTTAAGACTGTGGAGAGAAATACATTACTCACTCCTACCAATCTTCCTTGACTTCTGCATTAATAACGCAGAGACCGCAGAGTTGAGTAAGTCTGGCAGTTTAAAACATGGCTGCAAACTCTTTGACACTCCTCCCATTGAGATGTGGGGGTCTCAGCCCCTCCCCTTGAATCTGACAAGCTTGTGACAGCTCTGAGAAATAGAATATGGCACAGGGATGCTATGCGATTTCCAAAGCTGTGTCATAAAAGGCCAAGCAGCTTACGCTTTGTTTGCTGGCACATTCTTCCTAGAGCCTTGAGCCACCATGTAAGAATCTGACTGCCTTGAGTCTGCCATGCTGAATACCATCAAGCAAATAACATTTGGGGAAGTTTGTTCTGTAGCAATAGGTAACTAGGACAATTATCTCTCAAGTTATCCAGTCATTGATCACCATGCCATTATTAAGCAACATAATCTGTTTGATAGTAAGAAACTGAACCACAAAGTCACACTGTAGCAGGGCTACAACTTGATTTCAGCTCTTATTGACAGCTACGTTCCTTCTTCACTATGGCATCTTTTCATGCTGGCCATAAATTTTTCAAACTAGAATATTAAAAATAGCTAAGTCATTGGTTATTGCTTATTGAAGGTTATTGACTTTCAAATTGTATTCCCTGGAGACTTAGGGTTCCAGAAAAGATGACTCAAGGCTCATCCTGGATGAGGAAGCAGTGTGGGTAGAATGGCCAAGCAAGGGAGGTTCCGGCCCTGTTTCAAACCAAGTTTGTTCTGCTTTTAGTAGATGTATAGAGTGTGTTGATACACTTATGTTATCTTTTAACAAATATGTTTCATTACTGAAACAGGACTAACAAAAATGTTTTCAGGGTAGTGATGTCATGGAAAACTCATTTTAAAATTAAAAATCCATGTCCTGAGAAACAAAGTATTGTTTCTCACCCAGAGTTATACCTAGTTACTGGCCAATCAAGTTCAATGATTCCCATTATTGTGATTTTATCATGATTGTACAGTTAGCCTATGTCACGCATGTTAGCAAAACCCAAGACAGAGATGAATTTATTTATCGAGTTGTTGGGGAAACACACTGAATGACACTGCCCATCCTGGCCAGACACCATAGTTATTTTACGACAGGAGGTCCTGGTAAGGAACACAGAACTAACAAGCCACTACCAACTGGAAGAGTTTCAGTTCAGTTCAGTCGCTCAGTCGTGTCCAACTCTTTGCGACCCCATGAATAGCAGCACGCCAGGCCTCCCTGTCCATCACCAACTCCCGGAGTTCACCCAAACTCATGTCCATCGAGTCAGTGATGCCATCCAGCCATCTCATCCTCTGTCGTCCGCTTCTCCTTCTGCCTCCAATCCCTCCCAGCATCAGGGTCTTTTCCAATGAGTCAACTCTTCTCATGAGGTGGCCAAAGTATTGGAGTTTCAGCCTCAGCATCAGTCCTTCCAATGAACACCCAGGACTGGTCTCCTTTAGGATGGACTGGTTGGATATCCTTGCAGTCCAAGGGACTCACAAGAGTCTTCTCCAATACCACAGTTCAAAAGCATCAATTCTTCAGCACTCAGCTTTCTTCACAGTCCAACTCTCACATCCATACATGACCACTGGAAAAACCACAGCCTTGACTAGATGGACCTTTGTTGGCAGATTAATATCTCTGCTTTTGAATATGCTATCTAGGTTTGTCATAACTTTCCTTCCAAGGAGTAAGCGTCTTTTAATTTCATGGAAGAGTTTGGGAAAGGTCAAAAGGAGACACCACATTTCCTACTGACTTCCCAGAATCCTCCTCTTTGGAATCCATCTTGGCTGAGCAATGTGTGTGACACCAGGAAGGACCCTGAGTCAGAATTGTTGGTCAGAGACAACCTGGCAACCAATCCTATCACCATAAAACCTGAGACTGCAAGCCACATGGCAGAGCAGTCCTCCTGGGTTCCAGCTCCCTTACCAGGTCATGGAGATGTGATGTTGAACATGATGGGCATGGTCATTGCTCTTATTGGGGTTACCACTCAGCAGGAAATCATTATCAACCGATAATCCATAGACTTCCTTTCCATAAATGGCTTTGGCTTCTGTCTCCATCTTACTCATAACAAGAGCTATCAATAAACAAAATATTAAAAGTCAGATCATTTAGTTTCTGGTTGAGGACAAAAGAGGAAAAGGAGGGAAGCAGGGAACTGTAATAATCTAGAAACAGGAATAACTAGGTTCTAATTAAGCAGAGTAGGGCCATGTATACAAAAGACAAAGCAAACTAGAGTTTTTTTAATTGCGATAAAATTGCCAAAATAAATTTTCAAGAAGTCTTACTTACTTCTTTGTGTTGTTTAAGGAATTTTGTTAGAGCATCTCCTTAGTTACTCCAAGACTAAAAGGCTTTAAGTGCTACAGATTTCAGGTAGCATTTCTATAACATACTTTATAAAGATCAAACTAAACAAAGGTTGGAATGTGAGACTGTTTTGAAAGAGAAATAGGCTACTTGAGGGGGAAAATGGATATGTGTAATTTCTGAGCATCTACAGGTGTAAAGCTAACAAATGAAATATCTCATCAGTTCAGTCTTAAAATTCAATCTCTTTCAGTTCAGTTCAGTTCAGTCATCAGTCGTGTCTGACTCTTTGCTCCCCCCATGGACTGCAGCACTCCAAGCCTCCCTGCACCACACCAACTCCCGGAGTCCACCCAAACCCATGTCCATTGAGTCAGTGATGCCATCCAAACATCTCATCCTCTGTCGTCTCCTTCTTCTCCTGCTCTCAAACTTTCCCAGCATCAGCGTCTTTTCAAATGAGTCAGCTCTCCTCTTCAGGTGGCCAAAGTATTGGAGTTTCAGCCTCAACATCCTTCCTTCCAATGAACACCCAGGACTGGTCTCCTTTAGGATGCACTGGTTGGATCTCCTTGCACTCCAAGGGACTCTTAAGAGTCTTCACCAACACCACAGTTCAAAAGCATCAATTCTTCTGTGCTCAGCTTTCTTCACAGTCCAACTCTCACATCCATACATGACCATTGGAAAAACCATAGCCTTGACTAGACGGACATTTGCTGACAAAGTAATGTCTCTGCTTTTTAATATGCTATCTAGTTTGGTCATAACTTTCCTTCCAAGGAGTAAGCGTCTTTTAATTTATGGCTGAGGTCACCATCTGCAGTGATTTTGTAGCTCCCAAAAATAAAGTCAGCCACTGTTTCCACTGTTTCCCTATCTATTCCCATGAAGTGATGAGACCGGATGCTATGATCTTGGTTTTCTGAATATTGAGCTTTAAACCAACTTTTTCACTCTCCTCTTTCACTTTCATCAAGAGGCTCTTAGTTCTTCTTCACTTTCTGCCATAAGGGTGGTGTCATCTGCATATCTGAGGTTATTGATATTTCTCCTGGCAATCTTAATTCCAGCTTGTGCTTCCTCCAGCCCAGCATTTCTCATGATGTACTCTGCATATAAGTTAAATAAGCAGGATGACAATATACGGCTTTGACGTACTCCTTTTCCTATTTGGAACCAGTCTGTTGTTCCCTGTCCAGTTCTAACTGTTGCTTCCTGACCTGCATACAGGTTTCTCAAGAGGCAGGTCAGGTGGTCTGGTATTCCCATCTCTTTCAGAATTTTCCACAGTTTATTGTGATCCACACAGTCAAAGGCTTTGGCATAGTCAATAAAGCAGAAATAGATGTTTTTTCTGGAACTCTCTTGCTTTTTCCACGATCCAGCGGATGTTGGCAATTTGATCTCTGGGTCCTCTGCCTTTTCTAAAACCAGCTTGAACATCTGGAAGTTCACAGTTCACGCATCGCTGAAGCCTGGCTTGGGGAATTTTGAGCATTACCTTACTAGCGTGTGAGATGAGTGCAATTGTGCGGTAGTTTGAGCATTCTTTGGCATTGCCTTTCTTTGGGATTGATTGGCAATCTCTTTAGGCAAACCAACTGTAGAAACTGTGAACAAAATAACTTTTAACCCCTGAGTTAACACCACTGAATCTTTAAAGATTCAAGAGGGATGGTTTAAGCTTTCTATTTTAATTTAAATTTAAATCGATTAAGGATCTGTTTGAACACCTGAGAAAATCTAGCTGTAGGAACAATCTTCCCAACTCATTCTCTTCTTTGAAAGACTTCAGTTTTGACACAATCATTTTCAGTTCATCCACGAATCATTTACTTTTCATAGTCCCTAATTTCAATACAAAAATGTTTTTCTTTTTTAATAGAGAGAGCTCATTTATCTGACATTGTCATCATGAAATATTGTGTTGCTGCTACTGCTGTTAAGTCACTTCAGTCGTGTCTGACTCTGTGAGACCCCATAGACGGCAGCCCACCAGGCTTCCCCGTCCCTGGGATTCTCCAGGCAAGAACACTGGAGTGGGTTGCCATTTCCTTCTCCAATGCATGAAAGTGAAAAGTGAAAGTGAAGTCTCTCAGTAGTGTCCGACTCTATCGACCCCATGGACTGCAGCCTACCAGGCTCCTCCGTCCATGGGATCTTCTAGGCAAAATTACTGGAGTGGGGTGCCATTGCCTTCTCTGGAAATATTGTGTTATGACAAACTAAAATTTCAGAGAGTGGTCATTTATACTACATATGAACTACTAATTTTCATATCTATAAAAAACAAACCAAAATGTCTCATACAAATGTAGACTGATGATGATTTAATGTTTGGTGGTTCAAATGGCACAAAAAAGACTGAGCCTCAGTATCACACTGTGGGCTTCCCAGCTGACTCTAGTGGTAGAGAGCCTGCCTGCCATTTCAGGAGACATGAGACATGGGTTTGATCCCTGGGCGGGGAAGATCCCCTGGAGGAGGCCAGGGTAACCCACTTCAGTATTCTTGCCTGGAGAATCCCATGGACAGAAGAACCTGGTGGGCTGCAGTCGATAGGGTTGCAGAATCAGACACAACTGAAGCAACTTAGTACACACATGATGTTGTAAACATTTAGTTCCATTGATTGCAATAATAGATTTAAGTGATGGCAAATAATGGGCCACTAACATGTGATGCTGGAGAAGGCTTTTGAGAATCCCTTAGAAAGCAAGGAGGTCAAACCAGTCAATCCTAAAGGAAATAAACCCTGAATATTCACTGGAAGGACTGATGCTGAAGCTGAAGCTCCAGTACTTGGGCCACCTGATGGGAAAAGCCAACTTATTGGAAAAGACCTTGATGGTGGCCAAGATTGAAGGTAGGAAGAAAAGGGGTGAGGGAAGATAAGATGGTTGGCTGGCATCACTGACTCAACGGACATGAGTATGAGCATACACTGGAAGATAGTGAAGGATAAGGAAGCCTGGCGTGCTGCACTCTATGGGGTCGCAAAGAGTCAGACACGACTTACTGACTGAACAACAATGACAACACGTAAGCAAAATTTTGAAGTCTTTTAAAATAAAATTTTTATAAGAGTTTTTTACTTCCATTTGTCTAGAAAGCATCCTAAAAAAATAAACTTCATACATACACAAATACATAAATATAGTTACATATATTTATCTCTCTCTCCAAATTAGAGATGAAACTTGTGATTACAGCCTATATCTTAAAGCTTTATATATTAAGTTCCTAGAACAGAAGCACATCCCAAAGATGGTACTCAGTAAATGTTTGTTGAGAGAATAGATAATACACAACACTTTACATTTCACTTACATTGTTTAATTTTGTTTCGCTTTCTTACAACAATCTTATGACTAAATAATGTCAACTAAAAACATGAGGCTTAGAATATTTATCACTTTTACAGCCAGAATAAAAGCCAGAACTCACCAGAATTCACAATTTTTAAAGATTGTACTCCATTTATGGACTTGCCTGGTGGCTCACCAGTAAAGAATCCGCTTGTAATGCAGGAGACGCAGGTTTGATCCCTGTCTTGGGAAGATTCCCTGGAGAAGAAAATGACTACTCACTCCAGTATTCTTGCTTGGGCAATCCTATGGTCAGAGGACCCTGGCGGGTTACAGTCCACGGTCACAAAAGAGTTGACCACGACTTAATGACTAAATGAAAACAACTCCATTTATAGTTATTATAAAATATTGGCTATACTTCCTGTGTTGTACAATATATCCTTGTGGTTATTTTATACATAATAGTTTGTACCTCTTAATCCTCTGCCCCTATCTTGCCTCTACCCCCATTCTTCTTCCCACTGGTAACCACTAGTTTGATCTCTATATCTGTGAATCTGTTTCTTTGTTGTTATATTTACTAGTTTGTTGTATTTTTTAGATTCCACATGTAAGTGATATCGTCTTGTATTTCTCTTCCTCTGTCTGACATAGTTCACTTACCATAATACCAAATCCATCCATGTTTTTGTAAACGGCAAAATTTCATTCCTTTTTTGTGACTGAGTGGTATTCCATTGTGTGTATGTACCACATCTTCTTTATCCATTCATCTGTTGATGGACGTTTGAGTTGTTTCCATATCTTGGCTGTTGTAAATAATGATGCTATAAACATTGGATTGTGTGTATCTTTTTGAATTAATTTTTTTTGGCTTTTTTTGGGATATATACCCAGGAGTGGAATTGCTGGGTGATATGGTAGGTCTGTTTTATTTTTTTGAGAAACTTCCAAACTGTTTTCCACAGTGGCTGCACCAATTTACACCAGTGTACAAGGGTTTACCAACAGTGTACAAGGATTCCCTTTTCTCCACATCCTTGCTAACACTTGTTATTTGTGTTCTTTTTGATGATATTCTGACTCAGATGATATCTGCTTGTAGTTTTGATTTGCATTTCCCTGATGGGTAGTGATGTTGAGCACCTTTTCATTTGCCTGTTGGCCATTTGCATGTCTTCTTTGGAGAAATGATGATATGGTTCTTCTGTTGATTTTTAAATTGAGTTGTTTGTTTTGTTGCTGTTCAGTTGTATGAGCTGTTTATATATTTTGAATATTCACCTCTTATCAGTCATATCATTTGCAAATATTTTCTTCCATTCAGTAGATTGTGTTTTTGTTCTATCAATGGCTTCCTTTGCTGTGAAAAAACCTTTAAGTTTGCTAAGTCGCTTCAGTCGTATCCGACTCTGTGCAACCCCATAGACAGCAGCCCACCAGGCTCCCCCATCCCTGGGATTCTCCAGGCAAGAACACTGGAGTGGGTTGCCATTTCCTTCTCCAATGCATGAAAGTGAAAAGTGAAAGTGAAGTCGCTCAGTGGTGTCTGACTCTTAGCGACTCCATGGACTACAGCCCACCAGGCCCTCGGTCCGTGGGATTTTCCAGGCAAGAGTACTGGAGTGGGGTGCCATTGCCTTCTCCGAAGTCCTTGGTTAGCAATCACCATCGGAAATGTAATTAGATTCAAAATAACATATTCTAAATTAGTCTTTTAACTCTCACAAATTGTTCTCTGCCTCTAAACTTTACTCCTCCGTCTCTGCTTCTCCCTGGGTTGTTCCAAACTCATATTGGGAGTTCACCTCTATTATTAGCCTAAAATTTTTTTTTAGCAAAATGATGATCAAATGTTAGGAAATTGATAGCAAGCTGCCTGATTCTGTGTTGCAGCTTGGAGAGTGGATGTGCCCACAATGTGGAGAATAGTCAGTGGTGTTGTGGGAGGGAGACAAGAGAAAGGGAGACAGAGTCCCCTGTCCCTGGCATGCACAGAATATCTGTTTCTGTATATTAAATGGAACATCAGACTCCCCACAGCACCATAAACCAACTTCTGAGGCATAATTGGGTGGGTAGTGTTCAAAAGAAAGAGTATGCTCTGTAAAAACAATTTTCTCATGGCAAGTGGGACATTACTATTGAAATTTTGTATAAGATTAAATAATTTCTTTTCACCATTTCAACAGTGGATTTCAAAACAAACATAATTCTTATTTCAGTTGGCCTTACCATGGAAAACAGATTGACGGTCCTCTCCTCCCCACCTCCCTGCTCCGTTCCTGGGGTGTATATGCATGTGTAGATGTATGAGGTGCACACACATTCATTACACAGATAGGAGCTGACTGTCTATCATGAGCTGGACACTGCAGGTGGAGATGATAATGTTCAAGGCCAGCAAAATTCCTGCATCCAGGGAGATTATAGCCTAGTGGCATGTGACTATAAATAAACATCATACAGTAAATGAATAAGCAAAAAATATATAGATATAGCTGAATGCTACATCCTGTATTATATATGAAAAATGTATGTTGAATAAAATTAGAACTATTCACATATAATATTCCTGGAGGAGGGAATGGCAACCCACTCCAGTATTCTTGCCTGGAGAATTCCGTGGACAGAGGAGCCTGGAGGGCTACAGTCCATGGGGTTGCAAAAAGTCAGACACGACTGAGCAAATAATACACACACACATATATAATATTAAAATATATACAGCATATATATAATTAAGGTGGGCTTTCCTGGTGGCTCAGATGGTAAAGAATCTGCCTGCAAGGCAGGAGATGTGGGTTTGATCCCTGGGTTGGGAAGATCCCCTGGAGAAGGGAATGGCAACCCACTCCAGTAGTCTTGCCTGGAAAGCAGATTTGAGAGTTACTTTAGATTGGGTGGTAAGAAGCCATCTCTAAAGAGGTGTCATTTAAGATGAAATCTAAGAAGCAGCCAGCCACAGAAAGATCAGGAGATCTTCATTCCAGGGAGAGGGAATATCTAGGTCAAAGGCTCTAAGGGAGAATAAGTGACATACTTAAGGAGCAGGAAGATCAATGACTAAAGCAAAAAGGAAGGAGGGGGATGATGTTAGTGAGGTGGGCAGAGCCAGGACTTTGTCAGCTGAGGTAGGGAATCTGGACTTTATTCTGCTCCTTGCCATACAGGATTCATTTTATTTGACTGTTGATAGACACTGAATTGTTTCCAATGCTGTGATAAAGGATTTTATAATGAAAGGGGATATCTGTACCTTCCTAACAGCTTTGAAAAGGCATACCCCTCTAACACCTAACACCATTGTTTAGATAATAAGAAAACATATCCAGGGCTTGATACCACATCTTTACATTTTCAAAGTAAAACACTTTCTTTCTTGAAATCTAGAGGGGAAAACTCTAAGGAAGAAAATCATCATCCCCCGTACCCTGTCACCCAGATGCGCTGGATACCTTCCCTTCGTTTCTGCGCATCCACGAGTCTCCCTGCTTTGAGCTCTGGGAGCCCGATCTGTGTGGGCTGCATTAACCAGCCCCTTTGCCTTCTGGCTTCCTGTTAGGTTTGGCTAAGAGCAGGCACCAGTCAGAGACTGGAAGGATGGAGGAGAGAGAAATCAAGGTATTTATTCTCCTTGTTCACCACTTGCTAGATCTACGTGGGTTGGCTGTATCTCTCTATAAAAGGCCTCAGCTCCTGTTCGGCAGCCTTCTCCATATAGCCACTCTCTGAGTTCTAACAACTGGTTCTCTTTAAATCTTGACCACATCTTTGTAAATAGTCCCTTTATCAAATTCCTTCAAAATACCTGGCCTGAGAGTGTCCATTGTATCCTGTCAGAAACCTGATTGATAGACTAGAGATAATATTTTCTGTATTTATTTATAATATAGTTCCAGTAACTAGCATATAGTTTGAATCATGTTTTTGTCACTTAATATTATATCTTCCCATATTATTAACTATTATTTGAAAATATTACTTGCATGGTAATATCTTTCTATTAATGATTTAAGTGTTCAGCACTTATTGAACACTTAAATTATCTCCAAATTCTTGCTGTCATGTAATGAATAATATCTATATTCCTACTTTTCTGATTAAAAAGCTCTTTCCTTATTCTCAGGTTATTAAAATATTCTCCCATATTATCATCTAAAGCTTTATTGTTTTGCCTTCATATTTCAGATCAGATCAGTCGCTCAGTTGTGTCCGACTCTTTGCAACACCATGAATTGCAGCATGCCAGGCCTCCCTGTCCCTCACCAACCCCCAGAGTTCACTGAGACTCACGTCCGTCGAGTCAGTGATGCCATCCAGCCATCTCATCCTCTGTCGTCCCCTTCTCCTCCTGCCCCCAATCCCTCCCAGCATCAGAGTCTTTTCCAATGAGTCAACTCTTCTCATGAGGTGGCCAAAGTACTGGAGTTTCAGCTTTAGCATCATTCCTTCCAAAGAAATCCCAGGGTTGATCTCCTTCAGAATGGACTGGTTGGGTTGGACTCCTTGTAATCCAAGGGACTCTCAAGAGTCTAGTTGTATAGTATAACTTTAGTGGAATTTTCTTTTACATGGACACCCAAACTGTCCCAACACTATTGATTTGAGTGATAATCCTTTCTTCCTTGAATCTGCAGGGCCACCTTTTTCATAAATTACATGTCCATACATACATAGGTTTAATTCCAGACTTTGATCTGCTCCATTGGTTTATTTATTTTGTGTCAATACTATATTGTTGAATTAACATAATTTTATAATACGTCTTGACATCTAGTACAGTGAGTCTTTATCCTTAGCTCTTCTTTTTACCAAATTGTCTCGGCTATTCTTTTATTTTATTTTATTTTATTTTATTTTAGGAAGGTGAGTGGAGTTTATGAGTTTCCTCTTTGCTTTTATTTTTTAAATAAACAAATAATGTTGGGTTTTTGAGGGATATGGTTTTATTAATGTTAGAACAACTAAGGATTCATGTTATTACCACTCAAGTCCAGATATTGATGGTTTCATGACCCTAAAAACTCTCTCAAGCTATTCCTTTGCAGCCACCTTCTTTCACCTTCTTTTCCAGTGCACTCCCTGGTAATCACTAATCTCTTCTCTATTGATAAACTTTTTCTTTTTTGAGAAAGTCATCTTTTAATAAATGGAAACATACAGTATGCAACCTTTTGAAACTAATTTCTTTCACTCAGGACAATGTCTTTGATATTCATCCAAGTTGTTCCTTGCTCCTTTTTATTGCTGAACAGTAGTCCTTTGTTTGTACCAAAATCTGCTTAAATATCCACCCTTTGGAGGATATTTGAGTTGTTTTCAGTTTTTACTGATTATAAGGAAAGTTGCTATAAATATTTGTGTATGGGTTTTTGTGTGACCATAGACAGTCATTTAATTAGGGTGAATACCTGGGAGTGGATTGAGGGACAATAATAGTATGATGTTAAACTTTGTAAGAAACTGCCAAACTGTTCTCCAGAGTGCTTGTACCATTTTGTATTCCCATTAGCAATAGTTCCAGTGGTGGAGCACTTGACATTGTCTTTTTTTAAAGTCATTCTATTATAATAGTTGGAAGAGATATGTCATTGTGGTTTTAATTGGCATTTCCCAACTCACTGTGCCAACTCATTGGAAAAAACTCTGATGCTGGGAATGATTGAGGGCAGGAGGAGAAGGGGGCAACAGAGAAGGAGATGGTTGGATAGCATCACTGACTCAATGGACATGGGTTTTAGCAACAAGGGTTGAAGACAGTGAAGGACAGGGAAGCCCGGCATGCTGCAGTTCACGGGGTTGAAAAGAGTCCAACACAACTTAGCAGCTGAACAGCAACCAAGTGAGTAGTGATGCTGAGTATCTCTTTATGTATGGATCAGCCTTCTTCTCTTTGGTGAAGTGTCTATTCAAGTCTTATGCTTTAGTTATTTTTCTTTAATTTTCAGAGTTTATTCTCTTATTGTTGAGCTTAACAAATTCTCTCTCTATATTGGACACAAGTCTTTTTTTGAAGGCTATGTGATTTGAAAGTATGTTATGTTCATATGTAACTTGTCTTTTCATCCTCTTAACTATATCTGCCACAGAGCAAAAGTTTTTAATTTGAGTGAGAACTTTGATGCTGGTGGTGCTGCCAAAGCAAGTTGAAGCATGTTGTAGTAAAATTCCCTGGTAGCCTCAGGGCGATATGGTGCCAGGGGTGCTGTGATGGTAGTTGTAGGGAAGACCTACAAGTGATTTTAAGTGGTCACTGTCAAGGTCTTGCCCTCTAACTGCAACCCAATCACCTGAACAGCAAGCAGCAGCGGCCCAGATGGTGAGAGAACAGATTAGAAAAATACTGTCTGGGGTTTACAGAGTGACATCTTAACAGACCTCCCTTAATGGCATGGGATTCAGTGGAGGGGGAGGTCCCTTTTGTGCAGAGTGGTAAACTAAGGTGCTGCTGCTGCTGCTAAGTCGCTTCAGTCGTGTCCGACTCTGTGCGACCCCATAGACGGCAGCCCACCAGGCTCCCCTGTCCCTGGGATTCTCCAGGCAAGAACACTGGAGTGAGTTGCCATTTCCTTCTCCAATGCATGAAAGTGAAAAGTGAAAGTGAAGTCGCTCAGTCGTGTCCAACCTTCAGTGACCCCATGGACTGCAGCCTTCTGGGCTCCTCCATCCATGGGATTTTCCAGGCAAGAGTACTGGAATGGGGTGCCATTGCCTTCTCCAAAACTAAGATAAGTTCTGTATTAATTTTCTTTTTCTTGTCCTGGGTGTTCCACTTCACCAGCTGCAGCAAGGTGACCATACTGTTAGCTTAGTACAACCTAAGAACACTCTGTTTTCTAAAATAATTACCTTGGGTTCATCTACAAAAGATTGAAACTTTCCAATAAAAGGAAATACAGAGATGTGCTTTAGATAAGCTGTGTATGTCCTCCCATAGTTTCTTATGTCAGATTCCCAGGGAAAGTTCATTATTCCTCCAAATGAGTTTTTTGATCACTTAAACAAATAGAGCATCCTGTTCCTCTCATTATTTGTCATAATAAATATTTTCAAATTAATGTATCACATAGTTACTATGTATGGCATTGTTGTTTTCTCATAAACTTACTATCAAACTTTGAAATAAACAGGCCCATGGCAGCAGAATAGAACTATACATTTTCAGATATTTTCAAAGTTTATTTCTACTCCTACCAGGCTAACTTCTGAGAGGATAGCAGAAGCATAATAAATGCCTGCTTTCTTGAACATAATTTCTTGAAGCTAGTAAGAAATATAGGACACTAAGTATGCCAAGCCTCAAAACTGAAATCTTTCAATATTTGTCCAACAAACACTAGCTTTTGTCCCATGTAATAGACAGTGGGATTTTCCATTGCTGTTGGTATTTTAGAGAGGTGAAAAGAGATGAGAAATTTCTTTCCTATAGAGGAAATTGTTTTCTATGATGAAATTTAAAATGTATATAAATTTAGATCTATTCCAAGTTAATATAGACATTAAAACACATTTTAGAATAATATAAGTTTAAAAGGGGAGTTGGAGCTTCCCTGGTGGTCCAGCGGTTAAGACTCCAGGCTTCCATTGCAGGGGGCACGGGCTTGATCTCTGGTCGGGGACTAAGGTTCTGCATACTTTGTGGTGTGGCAAAAAAAGGGGATGGGGAGTGGTGGTTATTTTGCAAAAGTCCTTCTTTGATAACATAACCGAAGTTGATAGTCAAGATGAAGAATAAATTAGTACTTACTAAACAAAAGGTATTAAGAGATAAAGTGATCTTTCTTTTTTAAGAATAAATTGGTGCCAAACTCAGGATGATCCCTGGTGGCTCAGATGGTAAAGAATTAGCCTGCAATGTGGGAGACCCAGGTTCAATCTCTGGGTCAGGAAGATCCCCTGGAGAAGGTAATGGCAATCCACTCCAGTATTCTTGCCTGGACAATCCCATGGACAGAGGATCCTCACGGGCTACAGTTCACGGGGTCTCAAAAAGTCGGACACAACTGAATGACTAACACTTTCGCTTCCACTTTTTCAGGTTGATCAGTAATCTGACCGGGGTGTTCTTAACCTGTTACCATAAGACCTGTCCCAGAACTTTCTTTCCTCAACTTTAACCTCCTTATATCATTTCTGTTCCCTTATTTTCTCTCTTCACTTTCTGAACTTTACGGTACTACGCAGTGAGGGTGCTATAGGAGCTTAGTAATTCAGATTTTCACATTAAGTATAGTAAACATGTTCCAGCATGTAGGTAAATGAGCATGAATGGATCCTTGAAGCCTCAAAGGAAGGCCAAGAGATTTTTAGCTTTAAACGGATGTATAATCAAAACAAAACAACTCAGGAAAACACTAAATGAACTTTTGACTTTAACAGCATAGCTTTTTGACGAACTCACTTGAGAGAAAAATAGTAAAATGTATCCCTAGGAAATTAGTTGTTAAATATAAGGCAGTTAATTGGGGGATAATTTTAATCATGTTATTCAATGTTTAAGTCTTTTTCCTGGAAATAATTAGAAAACTAGGTCAGTTGTCATTTCATGGTAGATTAAAATTAGTAATTATTTGTTTTTAGGTCTTTGTCGTATCAATTGGAGATACTTGTAACAAGAAGGTAGAATAATCATATTCTAAATCTGTAAAGTACTTTGGAAAAGCCCTACCCACCCTTTCCCTATTTCTCACCCCACCCCCTGTTAATTTCCTGACATGAATACAGACAGGCTAGAAGACTTGTCTCAGGCCACTGGCATAGTTGGAAGTAGTCTAGAATTAGCAAAGAGCATCAAGAGTTTACCAGACATTCTGACTTAGCTCATATCATCTCAGCTTTTAAAAACTTGGCCTTTATTTCATCCACTCTTGCAAAGTTTTTTGGTAGAAACCAACGCCCCTCTTTTGTGGTTGCCTTGTGAACTCCTTATTGCCAAATTCAGACTTAAATTGAAGAAAGTAGGGAAAACCACTAGACCATTCAGGTATGACCTAAATCAAATCAGTTATCATTATACAGTGGAAGTGAGAAATAGATTTAAGGGCCTAGATCTGATAGATAGAGTGCCTGATGAACTATGGAATGAGGTTCGTGACATTGTACAGGAGACAGGGATCAAGACCATTCCCATAGAAAAGAAATGCAAAAAAGCAAAATGGCTGTCTGGGGAGGCCTTACAAATAGCTGTGAAAAGAAGAGAAGTGAAAAGCAAAGGAGAAAAGGAAAAGATATAAACATCTGAATGCAGAGTTCCAAAGAATAGCAAGAAGAGATAAGAAAGCCTTCTTCAGCAATCAATGCAAAGTAATAGAGGAAAACAACAGAATGGGAAAGACTAGGGATCTCTTCAAGAAAATCAGAGATACCAAAGGAACATTTCATGCAAAGATGAGCTCGATAAAGCACAGAAATGGTATGGACCTAACAGAAGCAGAAGATATTAAGAAGAGATGGCAAGAATACACAGAAGAACTGTACAAAAAAGATCTTCACAACCAAGATAATCACGATGGTGTGATCACTGACCTAGAGCCAGACATCCTGGAATGTGAAGTCAAGTGGGCCTTAGAAAGCATCACCATGAACAAAGCCAGTGGAGGTGATGGAATTCCAGTTGAGCTATTCCAAATCCTGAAAGATGATGATGTTAAAGTGCTGCACTCAATATGCCAGCAAATTTGGAAAACTCAGCAGTGGCCACAGGACTGGAAAAGGTCAGTTTTCATTCCAATCCAAAGAAAGGCAATGCTAAAGAATGCTCAAACTACCGCACAATTGCACTCATCTCACACGCTAGTAAAGTAATGCTCAAAATTCTCCCAAGCCAGGCTTCAGCAATATGTGAACCGTGAACTTCCTGATGTTCAAGCTGGTATTAGAAAAGGCAGAGGACCCAGAGATCAAATTGCCAACATCCGCTGGATCATAGAAAAAGCAAGAGAGTTCCAGAAAAACATCTATTTCTGCTTTATTGACTATGCCAAAGCCTTTGACTGTGTGAATCACAATCAACTGTGGAAAATTCTTCAAGAGATGGGAATACCAGACCACCTGATCTGCCTCTTGAGAAATCTGTATGCAGGTCAGGAAGCAACAGTTAGAACTGGACATGGAACAACAGACTGGTTCCAAATAGGAAAAGGAGTATGTCAAGGCTGTATATTGTCACCCTGTTTATTTAACTTATAGGCAGAATACATCATGAGAGACTCTGGGCTGGAAGAAGCACAGGCTGGAATCAAGATTGCCGGGAGAAATATCAATCACCTCAGATATGCAGATGACACCACCCTTATGGCAGAAAGTGAAGAGGAACTCAAAAGTCTCTTGATGAAAGTGAAAGAGGAGAGTGAAAAAGTTGGCTTAAAGCTCAACATTTAGAAAACGAAGATCATGGCATCCGGTCCCACCACTTCATGGGAAATAGATGGGGAAACAGTGGAAACAGTGTCAGACTTTATTTTTCTGGGCTCCAAAATCACTGCAGATGGTGGCTGCAGCCATGAAATTAAAAGATGTTTACTCCTTGGAAGGAAAGTTATGACCAACCTAGATAGCATATTCAAAAGCAGAGACATTACTTTGCCAACAAAGATTCGTCTAGTCAAGGCTATGGTTTTTCCTGTGGTCATGTATGGATGTGAGAGTTGGACTGTGAAGAAGGCTGAGCGCCAAAGAATTGATGCTTTTGAACTGTGGTGTTGGAGAAGACTCTTGAGAGTCCCTTGGACTGCAAGGAGATCCAACCAGTCCATTCTGAAGGAGATCAGCCCTGGAATTTCTTTGGAAGGAATGATGCTAAAGCTGAAACTCCAATACTTTGGCCACCTCATGCGAAGAGTTGACTCACTGGAAAAGACTCTGATGCTGGGAGGGATTGGGGGCAGGAGAAGAAGGGGACGACAGAGGATGAGATGGTTGGATGGCATCACTGACTCGATGGACGTGAGTCTCAGTGAACTCTGGGGGTTGGTGAGTGACAGGGAGGCCTGGCGTGCTGCGATTCATGAGGTCGCAGAGTCAGACACAACTGAGCGACTGATCTGATCTGATCTTTAAAACTATGACATGCAGTGCACATGACATTTGTCTGCTAAGCTGTAATAATGGATTTCCCTCTGTCTCCCTCATTAGACTGGGAAGATAGGTTTTGTGTTTTGAAATTCTGTATCCTTGGCACCTACGTAATATCCAGGATTGTTCCAGGAAAGGATACAGAAATGAAGTCAGATTCATCTGACTAAATCCCAGGACTATTCTCAGAACTTTTTTGAAGGAAGTTATCCTTAGGCTGAAACCATAGTGGTAAATATGATATTAATTTGAACCTGCCTGGGGCCAGTAGCTGGAGAAGGCAATGGCACCCCACTCCAGTACTCTTGCCTGGAAAATCACATGGACGGAGGAGCCTGGTAGGCTGCAGTCCATGGGGTCGCTAAGAGTCAGACATGACTGAGCGACTTCACTTTCACTTTTCCCTTTCATGCATTGGAGAAGGAAATGGCAACCCACTCCAGTGTTCTTGCCTGGAGAATCCCAGGGACGGGGGAGCCTGGTGGGCTGCCGTCTATGGGTCACACAGAGTTGGACATGACTGAAGCGACTTAACAGCAGCCGCAGCAGGGGCCACTAGCTGGAGGCTGATCATGAATCCAATATTGAGGAAAATAGAGTAGTGAGAAAAACAGATAAATATCTGTTAATATTTCACAAGTTTCTGAACATAGCAATGCTTGAAATCAACAGTATAGCTTTGGACTATATATTTATACCATTCCCTTAAAAACAAACATTTTTCCTCATATATTGAAGAGTTTAGGAGTAAGTTGTTCTACCAATGACTCAGTCGATCAAATTAGGGTTCTTGGTACATACAGCTTGTCCAATCACAGCAGCATCACAGCCTCATACAACCACGTCCAGAGAGAAGAAAGAAAAATGGATTCTCCTCAAGGACTTTTTCTTTTTATAAGGAAGGAAAGTTTTTCTAAGGGTCCCAAGTGGACTTCTCCATATGTCTCACTGGCCAGGATTGGGTCAGAGGTTCATATCTAGGTCAAGGGAGGCTGAGTAAGTGCAGATCTGTCATTTCATTTTTTAGCTCCTCAGTGAGAGACAGGCTCTTCCAGCAAGCAAAAAAATAAAATACAAAATTGGTAGTAGGGGGAGGTAGACCATTGGCAGGTTCTATACCACTGATTTTCTATGGTATGTGAGGAGAAATAGTTCATTTATTTAAGATTTTTTGAGCCATTTTCTGTCCCTTACAACAAATCATGGGTAACAAAATATATCATTTTACCACACTTATCTTTTTGTTATAATTTTAAAATATTTAAGTGAAATTTCTTATAAATTATATACCCTATCCAAAGAAATAAAAAAATTATACAGATTATAAAGGCTGTTCTTTTTTTTTTTTTTTTGCTATCTATATTTTCAGGTTGACCCAAACATTCATGTATGTTAAGTAGAACCTTCATGCACTTCCTAAGAAGATAATTGAGCTTTTACCTCACAAACAAAGCTTGGGTACAATTCCAGCATAAAATCAGTTAATATTTTAAAAGGTTATTCACCCTTATCTTGTTTTTAATATTTGACATAAAAATATTTTTAGAATTTAAGATTAGCGTGCTCTTTTATCCACCACACATTCTGCAAATGCATGTCATTCCGTTGCTCACTGTTTAAAAAAAACACAGAAGAACACAGAGTATAAAGACATAAAAGCTACACTCAGTTGACTGGCAGAATTGGGACTCAGAAGTTTACTTCACAAGAAAAAAAAAAAAAAAAAAACTAGGCTACTTCCAGTAAAAAACGTATTTCTTTAGTGCATTTTTCAGTGACTAACTTTTAAAGACTTGAACTATTTGTAAATTAGATATTCTTTCCAAATTTTTTCTTAATGATGTTGCTTTATTTTTTTCAAAAGCTGGGACAGATGGCTTTTTTATTTTCAAATTTAATTATAACTGTACATATGAGAAGCAAACTTGTCACTGCCTTTTGCATGAATTTTCTCAAAATTTTACAGACAATTGTATAAATACTAAATTTATGGGTTCAGAAAATATATATTAGCGGGGCAGCTGGACTAATTTGGAATGAATAGTATTAAAAAATGTGCTTTGTACCTCAGTATCACAACTGTACTGAGATATCAAACCCTTGTGAGTATAATTATATTTTAGTGAACAAAAATATAATCTGGTCTGGGAACCAAAGTGAATGTTAATCATATTTGCAGTTTTGAACTCTTTCTAAAGTCATTCAAATATTTTTTTAAAATCTATGGCATATCTCAAATTATATGTTAAAAATCATTAAAACTGATGTAATTAATGCCAACAATTATTGCTTAAAATGTGAAGATGATAAAAATAGTTAGATGAACTGGAAAAAGTTGGGTAAAAAAATCAAACTTGAACTTGATCATGCCTCTGTAGTTTCTTAACCTTGGCACTACTGACACTTTGAGCCAGATAACTCTTGTTGTTCAGGTGGCCTCTCCTATGTATTGTAGGATAATTACCAGGATGCCAGGTCTCTTCCCACTAGATGCCAATAGACTCACCTCCATTGTGAAAATTAAAAATGTCTCCAGGCATTGACAAATGTCTCCTGAGGGCAAAATTGCTCCTTCCTCTCTGACTACCCCCCGCACTGAGAATCACTACTCTGGATCCAACTACCAATTTAAAAGAAATTCAGAGGACAGAAGAACAGGAGATGCAATAAAAAAAATCTACTCTGTGGGAAATTCTGCAGATCAACTGACTTTATTCTACGAATAAACTGTAAGAAAGAAAGAAAAAGAGATTAAAAGAGACTTAAGAGGCATCAACCAATAGTAATGTATGGAACATATTTTCACCCTGATTCCTATAAAGTATAAAAATATTATGCAACTATCCACCAATTAAAAATAGATTTTAAAAATATTATGCAACAATAAGAGAACTATGAGTAGATAGTTCTATTCTGAACTGAATAGATGTTTGACAATAGTATGGAATTATTGGAATTTTGAGATTGTGGCTATATTCCTAAAAAAATATTTTATCTTCTAGACACACTAATAGATGGGGAAACAATGGAAATAGTGACAGACTTTATTTTGGGGGGCACCAAAATCACTGCAGCCATGAAATTAACAGATGCTTACTCCTTGGAAGAAAAGCTATGACCAACCTAGACAGCATATTAAAAATCTGACACATTACTTTGCTGACAAAGGTCCGTCTAGTCAAAGCTATGGTTTTTCCGGTAGTCATGTGTGGATGAGAGAGTTGGTCCATAAAGAAAGCTGAGTGCCATAGAACTGATGCTTTTGGAGTCCCTTGAACTGCAAGGAGATCAAACAAGTCAATCATAAAGGAAATCAGTCCTGAATATTCATTGGAAGGACTGATGCTGAAGCTGAAACTCCAATACTTTGGCCACCTGATGCAAATGATGACTCATTGGAAGAGACCCGATGCTGGGAAAGATTGAAGGCATGATGAAAAGGGGACAACAGAGGATGAGATGGTTGGATGGCATCACCGACTTGATGAACAGGAGTTTGAGCAAGCTCTGGGAGTTGGTGATGGACAAGGAAGCCTGTCATGCTGCAGTCCATAGGGTTGCAAAGAATTGGACACAACTGAGCAACTGAAGTGAACTGAATGACATATTTTCAGCATTTGGAAAGGTAATCAGGAGACCCTGTGAGACCTGGACATCAGGTTTGAGCAATCATACCAGGTCCATCTGAGGCAGAACCACATTTCAAGCAATGAGGTCTTATGCGTTAGAAAATTCATTCCAGTTAGAAGTCCCATAAGGTCAGGAATCATGTCTGGTGTATTCACAACTGTATGCCTAAGCTGTTACCAAGGAGTGGCTTGTGAGAGTTTTATTTACCACCTGACTCTCCATTAGTTGCTATCAGGATACTCTACATTCCAAATTAAATAATTCCAAATTAATTAATTAGTATTTGCAAAGTTTCTAACTCATACTTTATAAAAGTTTCCTGAAGTGTTTAAGGTATTATCTAAACAGATTCCAACTCTATTTTTAAAAGGGGAAATATTTAGAAAGTGTAGAAAGCAGTTAGAAAAATGGCATGCTTTCCTAAGCATAGCATTT
Source organism: Bos indicus x Bos taurus (assembly GCF_003369695.1). Taxonomy (NCBI): domain Eukaryota; kingdom Metazoa; phylum Chordata; class Mammalia; order Artiodactyla; family Bovidae; genus Bos; species Bos indicus x Bos taurus. The sequence continues at coordinate 18,352,776 of NC_040103.1, read as the reverse complement.
ATTTAGCATACTAAGATCAATAGATATAATTTAAGAGAAGAAAAATAAGCCATTAAAACAAAGCCATTAAGAAAATATGTACTGCTTTTGAGTAATGTAGGTGAGAAAGGAATTGACCCCAATTAAGTTAAATGATAAACTTAACATTAAGAATAATTGGTTGATAGAATTTTCAAAAAAGAATAATGTTTTCAGGATAATGATTCTGTTTATCTTTATTCTGCAGTTATTTTCATAATTTTTTCTATTTTATTATTCTTCTGTAACTTAGCAATTGCTAAGTGAAGTGATAAATTCTATAAATACATAAAGGGAATGACCTTTCTCAAATATAGAAACCATGGAGGAGTTTCAGCTTCTGTCAAAAACCCAGCATCTCTTTCAACATGTCTAAGATTCAAGTTTAATTTTCTTATTTGACATTTCAGATCTGTATTATTTCCTATACCTTGTTAAATAATATGACTCTTGCTAGAATTATACCCTTGCTAAAAGAAAATTCAAAGGGTTTGACTCTTTATCTCTTGGACTTTAGCCTAAATTAATGAGAGATTTAGGTATTAGACATGGAGTCACAAAACTCAAAACCAGAGTACAAAATAATTCAAAAATTAAGGATGTTAATGCCCTCTTTTATATTTTAAGCTAAACATCTTGAAAATAAATTCCCCTTAATCAATAGTGTAATAATGAGAATGATGCTTGTGCTACAGTCATATATGATTAATTTTAGAGTAAATCAATTTTACAAAATTTATTAGAAATAGAACTAATAAAATTACTGTGCTATTATCATATTAGTATATGATAATTAAAGAGAAAATGAGCATATCAAATTTAAAGGATGAAAACATGATATATCTGTAAAGATTAATAACTTACAAGAGAATCACTAATTTCTTTAAACAGTTTTGGTTTATTAAAAGCTAGAAGTGTGAAATGACTAGCACTCATTTCATATTGACCTATTTTAGAAAAAAATCAAGTTGATTATTAGGAAAGCAAATGAAAGCCAACAGAAATAATCTATCCTAATTGATGGTTACTTAATTTTGACTGGTTATTCTTGCTAGACATTTGTACGAAATTATTAATATTGAAAGTACTTCAATAATTTAGCCAAGTATTTGAAACAAGTTATTTTAATGATACATGAAAGACATCTTGTTAACATTCTGGAATGAATAACTTTATTCATACAATCATAAATATGATGATCATAATAATAGACTCAGATTTGTAGTCTCATTTTTTAAATTGATTACTATGGCATCAGACTGACATTTTATCTAATTTTGTATAACCTTTTGATATTAACCTTGTTAATTTGGGGTTTATTGCCACAGAATTATAATGATGCTGAGGAATTACTTAATTCAACATACAGAAATTTACAAATTCTCTATGGAAATATTGAGGCTGATGGTGAAGGTAAAGGTGGCAAGTCTTTTGTTGTACTTTCCATTTGAAAAATTAGATATGTAAAATCAAGCAGGTAAAATCCTATGCTGGCTATACTTCTAATGGAAATCTTTCTCTAATAAAACCTGAAAATGAATTTAACAACACTGAGGCTGACTCTTTTTTTTTTTTAATTTTATTTTATTTTTAAACTTTACATAATTGTATTAGTTTTGCCAAATATCGAAATGGATCTGCCACAGGTATACATGTGCTCCCCATCCTGAACCCTCCTCCCTCCTCCCTCCCCATACCATCCCTCCAGGTCGTCCCAGTGCACCAGCCCCAAGCATCCAGTATCGTGCATCGAACCTGGACTGGCTGCTCGTTTCATACATGATATTACACATGTTTCAATGCCATTCTCCCAAATCTTCCCACCCTCTCCCTCTCCCACAGAGTCCATAAGACTGTTCTATACATCAGCGTCACTTTTGCTGTCTCGTACACAGGGTTATTGTTATCATCTTTCTAAATTCCATATATATGCGTTAGTATACTGTATTGGTGTTTTTCCTTCTGGCTTACTTCACTCTGTATAATAGGCTCCAGTTTCACCCACCTCATTAGAACTGATTCAAATGTATTCTTTTTAATGGCTGAGTAATACTCCATTGTGTATATGTACCACAGCTTTCTTATCCATTCATGTGCTGATGGACATCTAGGTTGCTTCCATGTCCTGGCTATTATAAACAGTGCTGCGATGAACATTGGGGTACACATGTCTCTTTCCCTTCTGGTTTCCTCAGTGTGTATGCCTAGCAGTGGGATTGCTGGATCATAAGGCAGTTCTATTTCCAGTTTTTTAAGGAATCTCCACACTGTTCTCCATAGTGGCTGTACTAGTTAGCATTCCCACCAACAGTGTAAGAGGGTTCCCTTTCCTCCACACCCTCTCCAGCATTTATTATTTATAGACTTTTGGATCGCAGCCATTCTGACTGGTGTGAAATGGTACCTCATAGTGGTTTTGATTTGCATTTCTCTGATAATGAGTGATGTTGAGCATCTTTTCATGTGTTTGTTAGCCATCTGTATGTCTTCTTTGGAGAAATGTCTATTTAGTTCTTTGGCCCATTTTTTGATTGGGTCATTTATTTTTCTGGAGTTGAGCTGTAGGAGTTGCTTGTATATTTTTGAGATTAGTTGTTTGTCAGTTGCTTCATTTGCTATTATTTTCTCCCATTCTGAAGGCTGTCTTTTCACCTTGCTGATAGTTTCCTTTGATGTGCAGAAGCTTTTAAGGTTAATTAGGTCCTATTTGTTTATTTTTGCTTTTATTTCCGATATTCTGGGAGGTGGGTCATAGAAGATCCTGCTGTTATGTATGTCAGAGAGTGTTTTGCCTATGTTCTCCTCTAGTGAGGCTGACTCTTGAGAGACAAGTGACTCTTGGTCAAGAGCTCTATCTTAAAAGCTAGATTTTGCTTTAAATTTGAAAAGAAAAATTGCTGCTTCTTCTTGAAAGAAAAAAAATTACTTTCTCAGTGGATAAATTAATATATTTGTTTTTTGGCAAGTGCAGCTGTACCACAGTGCAGTAAAGGGAGGTGTTTTATTTAAAAGACTTGGAACTGTCACAACCCCTGAGCTCCTGGCTGATTAATGCATCATTTATAAACTACGACAACTGGGTACGGAAGGCAGGAGAACAAGTGGCCCAGCAGGATCTTCAATACTAGGCGTCTTTTCCTTCTCACTCTCTTCTTTACATTTAACCGTCTACATGTCCAACACGACTTAGAACTTTCGGACTCACAGTTGGAAAGAGAAACAGTAGCAAGAACTTTTCATATATTTCTATTGAAATTGATGAACATGAGGAGATGGCCATTGGTGAAATCATGAATTGCAACCTGGGTGAAACCTTTGCCAATACTGTAAGTAGTCAATTCATGCCCTTCAGTAAATGTTGTCACCAAAAAGGTCACATCAGAAATTGACTTTGTGAAATGTTCTTTTATCAGATATAGGAATTGCACCCCAAAATGCCTTTAGTAGTATATATCAATGTTCATACAAGTACATAATAAGTGAAAGCTAGCAATTTATCATATTACTAAAGATCTTTAGGAAGAGATTGCCAGTATGCCCTGGTTGCATATTAACTGTACCTAATAAGGAGTAAATTCTTTTGCTATTTTTATAACATTTTATAATCATTATGTGGCTCAGCTGGTAAAGAATCTGCCTGCAATGCAGCAGACCTGGGTTCGATTCCTGGGTTGGGAAGATCCCCTGGAGAAGGGAAACGCTACCTACTCCAGTATTCTGGCCTGGAGAATTCCATGGATATAGTCCATGGGGTCGCAAAGAGTCGGACCCGACTGCGACTTTCACTTCACTTCATAATCATTACCTTATTTTAATCCTCTTCTATAAAATTGTGGACTAGAACTAGATAGATAATTTCTAACAACTTGTTTTAATTTCTAAAATTCTGTGATAAATCTTTTTTGTTCTGAAAGTCCTATGATCCATTTTAGCAATAGTCACAGAAATTCTGACCTAATAAGCCATAAAGAATCAACATCAACCTAGATCTCTTTTTTGCTAACACTGTTACAGGATAGATTTTACTTGGTATGGTAGGAAAACATAGTATAGCATCTATCTTATACATTTGGTGATAATTACTTAATCATTCTCCAATTCAAAATACATGTTGTAAGATCTTCTATTTACTTAACAAATCTAACCTGGCATTCTATTAAAATAAATTTTCTGGACTACCTACAATTTTTTCAGGGGGAAATATTTTGTTTGAATGATAAAAGTTGATTAACATGCTCAGTTTGAATAAAAAAGGTGATTAACATTCTTAATCAACAATTGGTTTCTCCTATTGATGAATTAAGATATAGGAAAAAAAAGATACACTAAGGGCTTTTAAGAATTTTGAAAATTGTCTCTATAGACATTTTCAACTTATAAAGCTCATTTTTGTTAAACTGCAGTATATTAAAAAGTAACTTAAGACAATCCTGATTTCATTAACCATTATTTTTAATTTTTTTAATCTTATGAATTTGAAACAGTTAATAGAGGCAAATTTAGTTTCAGTAAACAAATGTAATGTTCAAAAGTAGAAACTAATTTCACATTAGGTAATAAAATACATATCATTTTGTATGTAATTTCTATAATTATCTTGAACATAAGAAACTATTAAGCAAAGATGTGAACTAGAATTCAATTAAATAAAAACCATGGAGAAAAATAAGATATTGGGCATTGAGAAGAAAGTTCTTTCAAGAAGGACATCACCTCATTTTTTCTTTTTTTTTGTATTTTATATGTTCATTTTATTTTATAGTATTCACCTTTTCTATTTAATATAAATATCCTTTCTCAGCCCAGCTATATATAAAAGAATATTTTGGTTAGATATTTTTCAAATATGAATCAAGTGTATGATTAGTACATAGAATTCTTCAAAGTTTTAAAGCTACACATTAAGGAAGCTACACATTAAACCTGCAGGTAAAATCTCAGGTTTTATTTATACTATGCTAGGGAGAAAGAGTGACATCATTATGCTAACATCTACAAAGCAAAGAAATGAAAGCCCAAAAGGTGAACATACTGTCAGGACATAAAAAAGAGATGTATATCTGATGACTACATCCTCTAGCATGCACAAATATCCTTTGAAGAACTCAGAACTACATTATTTGAGTTAAAAGTGACTAGTTTCTTGTTGCGGAGAAGGCAATGGGACCCCACTCCAGTATTCTTGCCTGGAAAATCCCATGGACAGAGGAGCCTGGAAGGCTACAGTCCATGGGGTCGCTGAGGGTCGGACATGACTGAGCGAATTCACTTCCATTTTTCACTTTCTTGCGTTGGAGAAGGAAATGGCAACCCACTCCAGTGTTCTTGCCTGGAGAATCCCAGGGACGGGGGAGCCTGGTGGGCTGCCGTCTATGGGGTCTCACAGAGTCGGACACGACTGCAGCGACTTAGCAGCAGCAGCAGCAGTTTCTTGTTGATACTATATACTTATTATACTTAAATTTCAACTAAAGAGTTTAGTGAATGTTTTACAAATGAATATTTTTTCTGTAAGTAACAAAGAAATGATTGAAGAAGTAACTCAGAGTTTCATATATAATTATTCATCACATCATCTTCATTACTATGTCAGCACCAGCCAGCATAGCACTTCACTGAAGTAGTACGGAGCCCTGCCCTCCCTGCCTGGCCATTCATAACACAACAAACGGCAAGCCAAAAACAACATTCCCATAAGACCCAGAATGTCTCTCACAAACACCTCTAGTGACCAGTTTGTGGTTGTCATTAACCAGTGCAGAACTGCTCAACATGCTCACACACTCTGCAAAGCGGTCACCGGATTCTCCTGTCTTTAGGTGCCCATAGAAAAGGGCATTTTTACAGGACTCTATGATTCATTCTTTCTAATGTGAGGATGACAATGGAAGATAGGGGTCAAGCCCTTGAAATTCAGAAAGTGGGGGTGAAGGAAAGGCAGATGGAGTTTGAAAACAAAGTTTAATCAGCTTGACTGATATTGGTAAACAAGCCATCTCAATTCTCACCTTGATATCACAAAACTGTCATATTTTCTAAGGCCAAAATAAACTTTATTTCTTCTAAAATTACCTTCGGTTTTACTTTTGTTAGTTACAACTCTTTAACTTACAATAAAATTTCAAAATCATTAAAAACTTTTTAAAGAGGTTTCATGGTTATAAAAGAAGGTGTGCATAGTTATTTAGCTACTTTAGGTGGAAATATTACCACTTCAAGCTGAAATGATCAAGTCATCCATTCACTGTTACCTGATTTAAATATATTCTTGACTTTTCATAATTTCTCTAATTTTTTTTTTTCTGGAGATTGGCATTATACAGGGGAGAATAAACCAATCCAATGGTGTTAATGATACTACTGGTATATATTTGCACATGCTTTACATTTTTCACTTTCACAAATACTGGATCCAAAAAAAAAAAAAATCCAGTGAAGCAGAGAAGGGAGAATGACTAATCCTATCACAAGTGAGAAAACTTACATTTAAAGAAGTCAAGTGACTTGGCATATAGATAGGTGGCAGGGTTAAGACTATAATGTAAATACCATCTCTTAGTCTGGTACTTGTATCTATCAAAATGGGCTGGGTAATGCTGTAGTGACAAACAATCCCCAGGTCCAGAGGCTCAAAACAACAAAGATGCATTTCTTGCTTATAATACATGTCCATCACTAGACGTCTATGGGTTCTCTAGTTCTCTCACTCTGAAACCCAGGGTATTGTACCATCCATTGTCTGTAAGGTTGCCTGTCACTGGGACACAAGGAAAGAAAATTATATCAAATCACACACTTGCTCTTAAAGCTGCTGGACAGACACTTCTGCTCACGATCCATCAGCCAAAACATGACTCTCAGGCAATTCTGACATACGCTACAATGTGGATGAAACTTGAGGACATTAAGCTATATAAAATAAGCTAACCATAAAATGATAAATAGTGTATGATTCCACTTATATGAGATACCTAGAGTAATCAAAACCATAGAGACAGACAGAAGAATGTGGTTAGCAGGGGCTAGGAGGAGAGAGAATAGGGAATATTTGCTTAATGGGCATAGAGTTTCAGTTTTGCAAGATGAAAAACAGGCAAATCTATGAGCAAGGGTACCAAACCAGAAATATTTTGTGAATGTCACTGATAATAACAGTGCCAGAAGGGCCTTTCAATGAGGTCATCAAGTTCAAAGAGCAAGCTCTATGGGTGATATATTACAGTTCCTACATCAGGAAGAAATTCACTTCATGTCTGGGTATGGCTTCTCTTGAACTATGAACTAAAAACCTATGAACTAAAAAGGCAAGTCATTTGTTCCCCAAACATCCAATACACACAGGTAAAATGTGCTCATGGTAACATCAATAACTGTTCCCTGGAGAAAAATGGGAGACACAGCAGTTACTGATATGTAGCAGGTGGGAAATCCCAGCAGGCAGATATTGTAAGGATCCTTTATCCCAAGAGGAGAGAAATGTTCCTTGATTAGACCTGAAAGGGGCTTTCCAGTCCATTTATTCTCCATGACTCTCTGTTATAACCTTTTAAAAATTCTGTCTTTCCATTTTCCTTTTTGGACACATTCAAAATGAACATCAGGGAATATGACCTTGTTGGGACATTGAGCAGCTGTTCCTGGTGGCTATATTTACAGAAGGAGAAAGAGATAATACGGTGAGTTTTTCTTAAAATCAAATATGTGCAATTTAAGATTGCTTTTTATTCTGTAATTATTTACTTCTTCTATTTTTTGCTGTTCAAATATCCTTACTTGTGGACTTCAATATAAGCAGCACAGTGGATTTTGTGAATAATATTTTGTTTCCTGAAACCATTAAACATAAATTTGCAGGAACCATAAATTTTGCATAAAACATAACTTTTATAGCATTGCTGAGATCTCCAGAAAGAAAAATCTCTAAGGGACTAAAATCAGAATAATAGTAACCAACCAAACAAAAAACCTTGAGTTGAAACCAGAGCTGTAAGCTATATGTGCACACGTGTATGTACACACACACACACACACACACTCTCACATACACAAAGGGTTTTGCTGTCAGTGGCAAGTAGAAGGACCTGTACCTGAGATCCTTATAGTAAGCCTGAGAATCTGGCCTAACTGGTCTCAGGTACCTAGAGCCTTTTGGCTCCCAGAAGAAGAAAAGACAAATCCTCTCTGGAAGAAAGTCAAGGCTAGCCGAATTTGAACACAAACTTCAGTTCTGAAATGACAGAATAGAGAGAACAGAGGAGAGGCAACTTTTGAAGAGTTAATGCTTTAATGAAGAACATAAATCAAAACTTACAGGATGAATATGTATACTTACGGAGATAAAGAAATCAACATTAGAAACATTTCCTTCAAATTGAGGAAGAAAACAAAAATGCCCGATATCACCACTTCAACACTATAATGGCCGCCTGCCTTAGCCACTGCAGTTAAGTCAGGTAAAAAGAATAACAAGAATTAGAAAAGAAAGAAACAAAATTGTTATGATTCACACTTAGTCATCTACATAGAATGCCCGCCCAAACCCATAGTTTGTTGGGAATGATAAGAGAATTTAGCATGCTGCCTGCATGCACGCTCAGTCACTTCATTTGTGTCTGTGACCTCATGGACTACAGCCTGCCAGGGTCTTCTGCCCATGGGAATCTCAGGCAAGAATACTGAAATGAGTTGCCGTGCCCTTGAGATCTTCCCAACCCAGGGACTGAACCCGTCTATCCTACGTACTCCTGTATCACAGGAGAATTCTTTACCAATTGAGCGACCAGACAAGCCCTTTAGCATGGTTGCTGCTGCTGCTGCTGCTAAGTCACTTCAGTCGTGTCCGACTCTGTGTGACCCCATAGACGGCAGCCCACCAGGCTCCCCTGTCCCTGGGATTCTCCAGGCAAGAACACTGGAGTGGGTTGCCATTTCCTTCTCCAATGCATGAAAGTGAAAAGTGAAAGGGAAGTCGCTGAGTCGTGTCCAACTCTTAGCGACCCCATGGACTACAGCCCACCAGGCTCCTCCGTCCATGGGATTTTCCAGGCAAGAGTACTGGAGTGGGGTGCCATTGCCTTTAGCATGGTAGCTGGATATAAAATCAACAGATGAAAATCAGTTTTATTTCTATACACTAACCACAAATAGAATACATATCTTTAAAGCTTTATTTCCAATATCGAGATATAGGAATCTAAAAATGGAACAAAAGATATGGAAGGCTTATGTAGAAAAAACTGTAAAACTTCAGTGAAAGACATTAAAGAAGATCTAAATTTGCAGCATATGTGATGTTCATAGATAGGAATGCCAATATCCTAAATATATCATTTCCTCTAAATTCAGTGAGATTCTAATAAAAATTCCAACAGGCTTTTTTATTTTGTCAGAACTTGAAAAGCTGATTAAAAATGTTATGTGAGCAGTATCTTGGCCACTTTTGAAAAGAAGACAATGGTGAATATTCATAAGGAGAACCATTAAAGAACCAAAGTAGGAAGAAAAAGGTTTAGCCTAACTCATGGCACTAAGGTACGTAAAGAAAAAAAGTTACCTAGAGAAGGAGCTGGGTCCATTCTGGAAACTAGAGGTCCATATGAGAGACCATGTAGGGGTGGGTGCAAAGTGGAAGAAGAATTAGAGAAATATTTGAGGAGGTGAGTTTGCAGGTGTATGTTCTCTGTTAAACATAGATGTGTTTGGGTACTATAGCGTGATGCTATTAGATATCCAAATCAGAATTTTTTAAAACATTTTTGTGTAAAACACCTAAAAAAATTTGATCCCTTACATATATTTTAAGGTGTCATCTGTTATGTTTTAGCAGACATCTAAATAGTTACAAACGATGCAATTGCTGGTGTATTGAAAAATTATAATTTAAAATTAAAACATTATATTTACTGTGTCCAATGGAACCCAAAATGCCAAAGACTCAGCCACCATTTAAATACATGAACAACTTCATCTGTAAGTTTTAGTGTTCCTCTTCCTACTTGAACTTGTATTTTTATTCCACTTCCTCCACAAAATTTTGTGCTTGTATAAAATATTTTTATGCTTAAGAGGTCTTTATTGCTCATCCTATCATGTTTCTCTGCCACAAACATACACATGTTAATTGGAATTTTAGATTTCATTGTCAAGAGTTTTCTTTTGGGTTGCATTATTAAAATTATTAGTAGTACCTAGCTGATAAAAACAAAATAAGTTGATTACAGATTATGATGAATCAATATTAAACATCAAAAGTAAAATTTTCCTGGAAATGAATCTCATGATGAGATGGATGAGCCTTTTCTTCCCTCCAGTTAGTTTATGTATCCACGGGTGAATATTAAATAATGCTAGAATGAGACAGCTTTTAATATCACGTCTACATCTGGTTTTCATTTTTATGAATGTAAGCCCTAAGCCTGTGGTTCATTGCTTACAGCAACATCAACACCAATAAATTTAATTGTCCCTTTGGCTCCCAGATGGTTTTTATACCCTGGGGCACACAATAGGAATGGGTGAATGTGATGCCCTTCTTTTGTCAAGTGGGAAAAGGTGGCTGTGAAAACGGGACCTACATGAAGCCTAGAGAGCAGGCAGGTTGTTATGTAGATCAATTTTAGGATGGAGAACATGAGTTGAAGACCATGATGATGATTCCTTTAAAAGTGCCCATGTCTTTATAAACCTTGAAAAGTCTTTGTGTGCTATAGTTTGAGGATCATTGATTAAAATCTTAAAACTAATTCCTCTGGCTGATTGCTTGCTCGGTATGGAGCCCTCCGATTTTAATGCCATTCGAATATCCTAAGGCCTCTGTGTAATATGCAGGTCCTATTAACAGTAATAACTCAAATTGCACTTAATTTCATCCCCACCTACTGACAAAACCTCTCATCCTTTGCAAATTCCACCCCCTCCTCTCACCCAAGCTTTTAAAGAATGGCTCTTAAGTGTTCACAGATAAATCCACATGGCCAGATGGCCAGATGGCCAGATGGCCAGTTCTCGTCTCTCACTGGGCACAGGCACCAATGTATTACAGCTGTACTTGTAACTTTCACATAGTATAATATGTACCGGAAATGAATTAAATGTAAATCTAATTTTGTAAGCCAAAAAATGTATTATTATTTTGGTAAGTATCTTTTAAAATACCATACATTATCACCATTATTTAACTTATATAAGAATACTGTAAATGTTGTAGCAATATTTCTTATTATGAAATGTTTGAGACATATAAAAGAATATTTAGGTAAGTTACCTACCAGGTAAACATTAAAATGTGAACCCATCACCTAACTTAAGAACTAAAGCATTAGCATTACTAAAGTGTGTTTTGATTCCATCCCATTGCCTCTCTCCCAGGGATTGTTACAGTCCTGAGCTTTGCTTCTAGCACTCTCTTATAATATAAACCTCTACCATATGTATGTATTCCTAAACAGTGTACTGTTTAGATTCTCTTAGTCTTACAGAAATTATATATTTTATATACTCCTCTTTAACTTGCTTCATTCAGTATTTCTAAGATTCAACCATGACATTACATGTATCTACGGTTTATACATTTTTATTGATATATAATATTTCATTGGGTAAATCACCACAATTTTTTTTACCCGTTCTCCTGAAATGAACTTTTGGCTTGCCTTAATATTTTTGTGATTGCAAGCAATGTTTCTGGCACATGATTGCAAAAAGTTATCTCAGGATGTACAGGCCTAAGAGTGGAATTGCTGGGCATTTGCATTTTCAACTTTACAAGATAGCTCTGAAGTTTTTTTCCAAAGTAATTTAACAAATTTACATCCCCTCTATCAGTATATAGTATCTTCTTGGTTTGTATCTTCACCAATCCTTAGTATTATCAAACTTATTATCTACCAGTCTAGTGACTATAAAATAGTACCTCCATGTACAGATTAAAACTAATGATAAAGTCGAGCAACTTTTTACACATTTTGTCATTTGGATTTACTGTCCTGTGATACGTGCCTACCATAACTTTTGATCATTTTCCAGTTGGACTTTTCTGATCTGCAGGAATTCTGTCTATATAATCTAGGTATTAATTATTTTTCAGTGGTGAATGATATATTTTGACTATATCCAACCCCATTCATATAAGCTTTTCTCATTCAGTTCTCAGTGTTCCTTGGGTCGCTCATAGGCATTGGTGTTTTCTTCCTGCCTAACAATCCCTCATGTTTGTGTTGGATAATCAGTTTACAAAGCACTCTCACAAATCTTACCTCATTTGAGTACCTCAACAACTTTTAAAAGACAAGCTGGGTATTATTATACTTGTTTTATAGATAAGGACACTGAGTAGCTTGCCCAAGGTCATAGGGCTCATAAGTCCTCAGACTCTGTGCATATTCTTCTTATGATTATATGATGCTTCAGCTGTTTGTAGATTATGGCTTATTCATTTCAGAAAATGTTGCACCTCTGCTTAGCATCTTTACTTCAGTTCCTTCTTTTTTATGTATATAATTCAAGATACAGCTCTAGTCTGTGAGGTTCATTCTAAGTTCATTACCTTCAAGGTAACAGATGAGTAAAGGAAGCACCAAGACAATGTTTTTTAATGGGGTTAAAAAAAAAAAAGAATGTTCAGGAGGATATTAGAAACCGCAAGTTACCTGTTCTGGGGCAAATCACATTTTTAAAAAATGGGTCTATTATGTAAGAGTTGAGTTCAAATTTACTATTTTTCTTTCTCTTGGCCTTTTAGAGAGTTAACAAAAGGAGTATGGTTAATAAAGAGAAGAAAAATATACTTTAATATTTATTAGTATTATCTAAATTGGCTGTCCATTTATGCCAAACTGATTTTCTGTTAATTAATTATTAAGTATTTGTTATATTAGCTATAACTGATACTTATATTAAATGTTGAACTTGCAATGGGAAGTGACATTGATAGGACAGTAATTCCATCACTCCATCTCCGGCTGAAGCTCCTATGCCTGGGCAGTTCGGTGAGACTCTACCTACTGTGGGAACCCAAGGAGGGTGGGCTGTTAGCTGTCAAATGAGAGACCCCCCCAAGTGTTACCTCTCAAACATCTGAGATGGCGAAAGGTAGCACTTCTTACTTTCTAGGAGTTTTAAAATTCATTCATTCATTCACCCTCAAGCTGACCAAACTACTTCATGTGATATCTTTAATTTTTTGGTTTTCATGGATTATTCAATTTTCATGTACATCGCATACACCAGAGAAAACTATGTTTGAGGAAATTAGCAGCAATACCAAAGGACCTGAGTATAACTAAGGAAATAGCATTCCTACTTTGAGCTATTTTAATCACTGTATAATAGTTGTATCTTAAGCACTTCCTGAGCACATCCCTTGATGAATAATAAAGAGACAGAACCTCATTGTATCTTCTCCAAAAAGAATAGTTTTAATAGCAACTGTCTGTTCTACAGATAATTAATAAATATGACCTTTCCTAGGTCTCTTTTTCCTAGTATATCTCCAATTATATATCTGGTATTTACTCATCAAATATTCCTACCTCAGTGTCCAATTTAAAACTGGTTGGCTTGCTATTTTATTTTTGATCAGTGGCATTTTGGCCACTATAAAAAAGGTACTGAGCATCACTGTTAGTACTAGGGTTTTTATTTTTCTTGGCTTTTTCGTTTTTGGCACATGTGAATTTTGTTTTGTTAGAGACTTTTCTTGGTCTCTGATGATGGATTTAAAATTAATGGAACATCTGGTTTTGGTGTGGGGATTATGTTATGACTGATGTATATTGGTTACTCATATATATATATATATATATCTTTGATCTTTGCAAGGGGAAAACTACAAGAAATGAGTTTTATGCAATATATTTAAATATGTTCAGGGTAAACAATTTTTCAACTTTGGGTGAAAATACTTGCAACAGTTTAAGGTGACTGTATTTTACCTTAGGACAACTGTTGCATGCTAATTTGTGTGTGTGTGTAAACACTTCAAAACTGAGTTAAAAGATGCAAATTTAAAATTGGTTGCATGTCTAATGTGCTCCAGGTTCAGTAAATAAGCAATTATTTAAAAGACAAACCAAAACAAAAAACAATTGGCTGGCTTGGTCCTGTTTCCATGAAGTGATGGTTTCTCTAATTATTTTGATCGAGAGCTGTGTGTGATATATGAAAAATAATATACGGCTGATATGAGCATCCAATATTTCTGGGTCAGGTACTATACTAGGCTCATGAGGCTCACTTTGAGTAGGGGATAATTATACCACAAAGTGGTAAGTATAAGAGAGAGGTGTGCACTCAGAGAAGGGTACCTAATGACTCTGGAATGCAGATCTGTATTTGGAAAAAATGAGTTGAACTCTGTATCAGTAGCTTTGAGCTCTATGTATTTTATGGTTTTGTATAAGGATGTAGGTCATCATCCCTAATGACTCATACATTCCTAATGTAAGGGGAGGGCCATTCCTAGATGGGCAGCTTCTAGAATCACTGGTCCGGGGCCTCAAAGAGGCAAATTACCCTTATGAGAGAAAGGGCATCCTTTATATTTTCACAAGATCATCTTCAGACTAACTGGTTTAAAAAAGCCTTGTGGATGTGACCACATAATTTTATATCCACTCTAACTAGGCCAAGCCAAGATCCGTGGAATATTGATTGGGACAACAGACACAAACAAGGACTGTCTCAGGCAAACAAAAAATGTTGAATGTTTCATTTTACTTATGGAATGAAAAGTGCCCTAGGCCTGTAAGAGATGAGGGTGGGAAGGTTGTTTTGATAGATTCTTCCCTTAGGAGAAAAAACATGTTAGAAGCCAAAGAAGCTTCTGTTGCTTTTTCAAGAGGACAGTGGGGTTTTAAAGAACTTACAAAGGCCTGAAATCTTTGGCACTTCAATTTTGACTTTTAAAGATTCCATATTTTGGCATTATAATTAATTCCCAATAATTAATCTCCCAATATAATTAAAAGGGTCTTTATATTGGTCTTTAGGGACAGCAAGAAATCAGAGTCTGGGGAAATAATACCTCATTCTGTTGTCACTTTGGATGTTGGTGGGGAAAGAGTAATGAAAGGGTTTTTTCCAAGAAAGAACAGACTACTTAGCAGCGGGGAGGGGCATCTGGAATTACAAAGAAACATTGGGGACAAAAGAAAAAGGCTTGTGAAATGCCTGTCACGACGTCTCACCAGCCTGATTAATAAGGCCGTGGTTTCTAAGTGACCTCGGGTGACAATCTGCGTTGTTTGAGAGAGTGATCGCTGAGGGTAGTGTCACTTGGTTTTCTGGAATTGAGGTTGTCTGTGGGAGTCCAAGGACTGCAGCGCTGGGTCAGCTGACCCTGAGAGCTCTGGCGGGCCTTGGGTGAGATGCAGGCCGAAGGGTCCGCGCGCAAAAGGCTTGCCTCGAAGACCACCAGCCTAAACCAGGCTTCCCGTCAGGTGCGTTCAGTGGGCTTTGCTTTCCCCACGACCCCGCCCACTCCTGTCCCAGGCCCGCCCACACCGCAACCTCTCCCTTAAGTGGGCCAGCTGTTCCCTACTTCCCAGCCGGCGCCGGGAACTCGGGTCTCGGCAAACTCGAGACACGGGCTGCGCGGGGTACCCTCTGCGCGTGCGCGCACGGCGGCTCTCAGCCCCCTCGCCCCCTCCCCTGCGCTGGGACTTGGTACAGACGTGGCGGCGGTTGGCGTCCTCCGCGGCTCCAGCCAGGGGCGGGCTTTTCAAACCTTAGCTTCGGAGTTGTGCCGGCGGCCCTAGCTGTGACGCTGGAGATGGAGCGGCACCTCCTGAGGGGACACGAACTCCGCGCGGCGGGGCCTGCGGCCCAGCAGGTGAGTGAGGGAGGGGCCCGGCTTCAGGTCCTCAAGAGGTAGTTCTGTCTGGAGGATGCGAAAAGCCCCAGTCCGCGTCTCTATTCAGCCGAGGTCAGAAACAAAAGGAAAAAGTAGGCGACTGCACTTTGGGGGCCCTAGTGGACCTTGGAGATCTCCCTATTCCCACCTCCCCACCCTCGCCCCCAGTTTCTTAGGAAACTGGCCTGGAAGCGGGAAGCGACTTTTGGACGCGCCTGCCCCTCACCCCTCCTCCCAGGATTGGGACCTTGTCTTTTTGCAAGTGTGGCTGACTCGGGGGACTGGGAGCCCCAGGATTTTCCGGAAGCCCACCCGAGGCCAGTGGAGAACAGTTTGCTTGTTACTAGATTTGATGTAAAGCATAGTTACTGTAGATGCTGTGGGGCGGGATGGAGAAGCAAACTGGAACATCTGAACTTGAGAAACAGTTGGTCTGCTAGTGGATTCTTTTATTATTTCTTGGCATTTATTGAAAGATTATACTTTCCACTCTCAACCTTTAAAGAATACTTAAAAGATGGGGCTTGAAAGAAAACTCTGCCTTTGAATGGGATATCCACTTCCAATTTAATCTCCAGTTTTACCTACTTCTGAAGTAGGTTAAACCATATGAAATTCCCAGTTTTGTAGATCAGAATTGGTAGAATATTAGCAATTTCGTATGGTCCAACCTATTATCTTTGCTTAGAAACCGATTTTCTTTTCTGGAAATCTTAGAATCCTCAGCAGATACAAAATTATTAGGAAGTGTTCATAATGGTGTGAAAACTAAAGCATGACATTTAGTCTTTCTGCAGAGAGTGCAGTAGCTTTATCGGTAATTTATACTGCTTTATGGCAGCATTTAAAAAGTTTCTAACATTTCGATGCAGTGTTTCTTTTTCTATCTCGTTGTGTACCTTTTTTAAACTGTAAATTTGGTATCCAGCTGGGTCGCTCACTGCTTAAAAGCCAATAAAGAGGCAAGGTTGGTGGAAAGGAAAGTTTACTTCATTTTGGAGGCCAACAAAGAGTTGGGGAGGGCAGTTGTTGTTCTTTAGTCCCTCAGTCCTTCCACTCTTTTGTGACACTATGGGCTGTAGCCCACCAGGCTCCTCCATCCATGGGATTTCTCAGGCAGGAATACTAGAGCGGTATCCACTCTAGTATTTCCTTCTTCAGGGGATCTTCCTGACCCAGGGATCAAACCTGTGTCTCCTGCAATGGAAGGCAGATTCTTTACCTCTGAGCCACCAGAGAAGCCCTGGGGGAGGGCAGACTCGTATCCAAAGGCTGACTTCACCCCAGTGACAAGTGGCCAAAAGCTTTTATAGGCAGAGGGAGGGGGCTGCATGCAGAAATAGCACAGTCAGCTTTGACAGTCATCTTGAAATTGTCATTGGTAGTCTGACCAGTGGCATCTTGATTGTTTTAAATAGTTAAGCTTCACTTCCAGGGTAGGTTTGTTCTCATTTCTTTGAGACCAGTTTTTGGAGTTATGGCGGCTTCTGTAATGGCTACTGTCTGGTCTTGTATTGACAGCTTGTTCTGCCTGGTTGGGGTTTCAGTATCCATAAGACAGCTCATGGGATATGGCTTAGAATATTATCTATAGCCCTTGAGAAGGAACTAAATGGCATTGACTTTCCTTACTAACTAAATTATTGATATTATTGTTTTGTCCTGTTTTCAAGCTTTTCTTTGCTTCTGTATTTTCTTACTTCTCTGATTAAACTTATTGTTAAGCTAAAGATGTTTCACAGGCAAAAAAGGCAAGCTGAGGACGTGGGGGGCAGGGACCTTAAGGGTCCTGCTCTGTTTCACTTCGATCGTACTAATTATTTTTTAAAATTTGATTTCTAGTGAATTGGTGGTATCTTGAGGCTCTTGCATTTATCACATAGGTGTTGGTGGGGCTGATCAGGCGTACTTATTGAGTTGTGTGTAGCAGCAGTATTTTGGAATGGTACAAAAGAGATGAGAATAAGGTCATTAAAGAAGTTTTATGTGGAATGACAAGAAATACTTAAATATACATAAAGGTGAGATTATTTACATGTAGGAAAGTACAATACTTAATGATTTCATAGGTAGCAACAAATTAAGATAATTGAGTTGTGGAATTCCTTCTGTTTGGATCATGGAGAAAAATTGCAAATAGTAATAGGCTGTAATCTAACAGGAATATTGAGGGTCAGTAAAAAAATTTTATACTTGACTAACACTGAATTTTTATATTTCCTTTGATATTAATGAACCTGCCATAAGATAGGCCCAAAGATTCTGAGATCATCACTCACTAGTATAACTTCTCTACTTGAACATTAGAGTTATCTGTCACTACTCACAGCATAGAATATTGTCTTTGAAGTCTGATTAAGGTAAAATCCAATTCTGCTTGTTGTGGAACCTTGCATAAGTTAGCTGTCTTTTCTAAGTTGCAGTTTCTGCAGTTGCGGAATGGGAAAATTGCTTATTCTAGAGAGTTGTTGGAATTTGAGAACCTCTTTAAAGTACTTAATGGACTTCCCTTGTGGCTCAGATGGTAAAAGTGTCTGCCTACAATGCAGGAGACCCCAGTTCGATCCCTGGGTCAGGAATATCCTCCTGGAGAAGGAAATGGCAACCCACTCCAGTACTCTTGCCTGGAAAATTCCATGGACGGATGGAGGAGCCTGGTAGGCTACACTCCATGGGGTCGCAAAGAGTTGGACACGACTGAGCGACTCCACTTAACAGTACCTAGCACTCATCCATGCTTGAAAGATGACTGGTTTTGTTACTACCTTTGTCCCATTTATCCGAATACTTGGAACAGCCACCTACCTTTTCTTATAAATGTTTAAGCTTTTGCAGTCTTTATAAAAATTAAAATTCAAGGCATACTTTCTCATTGCAGAAAAGTAATCATAGAAAAATGAATTTATGAACTCTTCCTCTAGTTCCATTCCCCAGAATGAGCATTGTTAACAATTTCCAGACTTTTCTCTGTACATAAACAATTCTTAAAATACACACAGTTTCTTTTGGAAACAATGTATCTGTATATGCCATTTTGGAGTCTTTTTCATTGTAGTCTCTCGGTTAACATGGTTTAACTATATGCATTAGGTGGGTGTAGGTTCTATCTGGATTCATGCAGTTTTGTTTTTTTTTTACCAGCTGCCAGCTTCGTTTTTCTTTTTCTTTTTTTTAGTCAGTGCTTGATTCCACCGCTCTGGCATTTTCTTTGTTCTTCCTTTGTGTGCCATTCTAGCTCTTAAAATTTAGTATATTTCTGTTTCCTACATTATCTAAGTTTCCACATTTAAGTCATCAATTTCCTTCTTAGCCTTGCTGTAGCCGGTTAGTCTTATCAACCTAACGGTAAATACCTACGAGATAAGGCTTCTGTTTGACTCGATAGCAAGCCCTTATTTAGAGACATGCTTTTGTCATGTGTCCTAGTCGGTCTTGACTCTGCCAATATGATTTTAGTTGCCTACTCTTCCTCTCTGAGGTCAGTAAGCATCACCATCGAATGCTTATGTCATTACACAATCACTGTTCTCACTGTGGTTGGCACTAGACATCACTCCTAGCCTTGGAGCGCTTTGTACCCCTTCTTAACTAAAACCAAGTCCTTTGACTCCATGAAGCTTTTCTTGGTTAGAGTAGTTTCCTTGACCAGAGATGTTTTCTCTGTATATAAAGCATAGATGTGTACTGTACATTCTAGTCTGGTAGTGGTGGTTTAGTCGCTAAGTCATGTCCGACTCTTGTAATCCCATGGGCTATAGCCCACCAGGCTCCCCTGTCCATGGGATTTCCCAGGCCAGAATACTGGAGTGCGTTGACATTTCCTTCTCCAGGGGATCTTCTTGACCCAGAGATCATATAGTATATACTACAGTAAGAGAACTTGCATGAAGAACACAAAACTGGTCCTTTTGTTTCTCCATGAATACATTAAAAACAGAAGCTAACACAACATTTTAAATGAACTATGCTATGCTATGCTAAGTCACTTCAGTCGTGTCCAACTCTGTGTGACCCCATAGACGGCAGCCCACCAGGCTCCCTCGTCCCTGGGATTCTCCAGAAAAAAAAAAATACACTTAATTTATCCCACTTGTATCAGCCCTCCAAGATCCACATCCACTCACTGTAGAGTAAGGGAGGTGAGGTCACAGTTCACTATGTATGTTAATTTGGCTGGGTTAGGGATCAGCAAACCACTTCTGTAAAGGGACACATGGTAAATATTTTCAGCTTTGTGGGCCACGTAGTCTCTCTTGAAATTATTCAGTTCTGCCTTTGCAGTTTGAAAGTAGCCATAGACAATAGAAATGGGCGTGACTGTGCGCCAGTACAACTTTATTTACAAAAACAGGCACTAGGTTAACTATAGTTAGCGTCCCCCCCCGCCCCCGCTCTAAAGGATGTGTGTGCTCAGTAACTCAGTTGTGACTCTTTGCGACCCCATGGACTGTATGTAGTCCTCCAAGCTCCTCTGTCCATGGGATTTTCCAGGCAAGAATACTGAAATGGTTTGCCATTTCTTTTTCCAGGTGATCTTCCTGACCCGGGGGGTCGAACTTGCGTTTCCTGCATTGGCAGGCAGTTTATCACTGAGCCACTGGGAAGTCTGATCTAAAGGATCAGTTCAGTTCAGTCGCTCAGTCATGTCCGACTCTGAGACCTCATGGACTGCAGCATGCCAGACTTCCCTGTCCATCACCCAACTCCCGAAGCTTGGTCAAACTCGTGTCCATCGAGTCGGTGATGCCATCCAGCTATCTCATCCTCTGTTGTCCCTTTCTCCTCCCACCTTCAATCTTTCCAGGCATTAGGGTCTTTTCCAATGAGTTGTCCTTCACATTAGAATTCTAATATCTGCCAGCTATATCTCATTTCTTTAATGAACTTTTAATCCTACAAATACTGTAAAATTTTTTTAAGCCCTGACTGTACATTTCCTTTCTCCACTCTATCCCAAGCCTCTCCAGTTTTATGAAGTCTTGATCAATAATTGATGAAGAGAGACAATCTTCATTTACAGGATAGAAACCTTAGAAACCAATTGCTTAGTGTTTTTGTGGCCACCTGCTGGTTCCTTAAGGTTTCTGCAATTTCCCAGATTGCTGGGGAATATCAAACAGTCCAGCGCTGGTTCTCTACCTGAACTGTGCACTGAGTCACCAAAGGAATTTTAAAAAACAAAAAATGTGCAGGTTCCACTTCCAAAAATCCTAATTGTTTGTTTTTCTTTGCCTGAGGTGATTCTAATGTGTAGGCAGCTTTAAGAATGACTGTGCTAGTTCAACTGGCTGCCTCATTCTACTGTTTAAAAAGCAAACTTGAATTTAATGGCACCAGATGGTACTTGTTTATATTTGAGTTGTGGGGTAGTTTTTCATCCCAGTTTCAAGTTGCTCTGTAAGTGCGCTCTCCAATACTAACCTGCCTGCCAGAGTTTATTTCTATAGACATGTGGGTCACACAGATAACTCTTATAATTAATTACTAATTACATTAAAAAGGAATTTACTTTGGGACTCACAAGTCATAAAAAGATGAGATGGAGTTGTTGAAATTCAGTCACGTGTAAAGAAGGAAAAGTAGCAAATGACTACATTTATATAGTACATCAGTTTTGAGTTATGCTACAAAAGAAGGTTTTTATACAGTGATTACATGATGTAATTACAGAACATAATTAAACAAGTCTGTTTCTGCATGTGAATAGTACATTTGCTGGATTTGGATAGTCAAGTTAAATCATCTGCAGTTTTTCTTTTCGAGTAATCTTCATATGCAAAGTACATCATGAGAAACGCTGGGCTGGAAGAAGCACAAGCTGGAATCAAGATTGCCGGGAGAAATATCGATAACCTCAGATATGCAGATGATACCACCCTCATGGCAGAAAGTGAAGAGAAACTAAAAAGCCTCTTGATGAAAGTGAAAGAGGAGAGTTAAAAAGTTGGCTTAAAGCTCAACATTTAGAAAACTAAAATCATGGCATCTGGTCCCATTACTTCATGGCAAATAGATGGGGAAACAGTGGAAACAGTGTCAGACTTTACTTTTTTGGGCTCCAAAATCACTGCAGATGGTGATTGCAGCCATGAAATTAAAAGACGCTTACTCCTTGGAAGGAAACTTATGAGCAACCTAGACAGCATATTCAAAAGCAGAGATACTACTTTACCAACAAAGGTCCGTCTAGTCAAGGCTATGGGTTTTCCAGTGGTCATGTATGGATGTGAGAGTTGGACTATAAAGAAAGCTGAGTGCTGAAGAATTGATGGGTTGAACTGTGGTGTTGGAGAAGACTCTTGAGAGTCCCTTGGACTGCAGGGAGATCCAACCAGTCCATTCTAAAGGAGATCAGTCTTTTAGAAAGTTTTTCCTTGGTTAATTCAGTATCAGCAGTTAACATTGGAAGGACTGATGCTAAAGCTGAAACTCCAATACTTTGGCCACCTCATGTGAAGAGTTGACTCATTGGAAAAGACCTTGATGCTGGGAGGGATTGGGGGCAGAAGGAGAAGGGGGGACCACAGAGGATGAGATGGCTGGACGGCATCACTGACTCTATGGACATGAGTTTGGGTAAACTCCAGGAGTTGGTGCGTGCTGCGATTCATGGGGTCGCAAGGAGTTGGACATGACTGAGTGACTGAACTGAACTGAATCTTCATAGACTATTGCTCTAACTTTTCTGCTTTTTAAAAAGATTGTCTTTTCAGTATCTGAAACTTCTGTTATTAGATTCATTCATATTTTTGATACAGATTTTATTTCATTTAAAAGGTAAATTATAGCATTCTTTTTTTTTAACCACAGAAACCAGGGCGATCTGTTTTTAGAAGTAGACATACTGAAGCATTAACACATGTTTGTAGGATAGTAAAAAGTAACAACTTAGCAACTAAACAACAAAATAACAAAGAGTATCTAGCGATTTATAATTTTTTTTAAAGTCACTGAATTAAATCAGAAGAGTACATATCAATTTATAGAATTTTGATGTTATATCTGAAACTTGCTTTTAGAGCCAGGATGTTATAAGATCATTGTACAGAATGAAAGAAAGACTTTCAGAACTAAAATAATTTAGTAGTTTCATGGTGACTGTTAAAACTAAAATAAATGTATACAAAACTATGTTCTAAATCTCTGGTCCAGGAAGCTAAAGCTCCTGACATTTTCTTAGCACGGTGCTTTCATTCTCTTGCTTCTGAGATTTTATTTACATTGCTTACTCTAACAAATAGCCTGTTAACCTCTCTGCTGCTAAACCTTAGTTCCTTTGTTCAGCATCTGTTCTTTTAGAAAGTTTTTCCTTGGTTAATTCAGTATCATCAGTTAACATCTTGCCATTTCACAGTGCAACTTACATGAAACATATATATGCTATACTTTTCACCTTGGTTATTATATTTTTGTGTTAGTTTCCTGAGGTTGCCATAACAAGGTACGAAAATTGAATGGCTTAAAACAATAGAAATTTTTTCTGTCGTAGTTCTGGAGTCCAGAAGTATCTGCAGGGTTATGTTCCTGCTGAAGGGACTAGAGAAGAATCTGTCATTGCCTTTTCCAGCTTCTGATGGTTGCTGGCAATATTGGTGTTCCTTGGCTTGTAGACTCATTACTGCAGTCTTTACCTGCATCTTCACATCGAGTTCTCTGTGTGTTCCTCTGTTTCTCCGTCTGACTTTGCTATGAGGCCAATAGTTATTGGATTTAGGGCCAAAATGAACCTAGTATGACCTCATCTTAACTAATTATATCTGCAAAACTGTCCAGATAAGGTCCCATTCTGAGGTTCTGGGAGGACGAGAATGTTTGGGGGGCACTATTCAACCTTGTACAATTACAGTAAAAATATGTAGTATTTCTCACTTTTGTTTCTGTTCTGTTTTTCTAGTAGATTATAAAGGCTCCCTAATAAAGCAAGAAATTAAGATTTTGCAGAGCGTATTTAACAATTTTTATACTATCACATATTAAACTTTATTACTTTCCTGATATGTTATAAAATTATAATACTAGATAGTACGTTTCATTTTTTAGGAATATAAAGAAATATTATTCTGTGTTTTGCTGCCTTTTAAAATGCTTTTTTCCCCCTCTCTCTTTTCTAAGAACTGCAGCATTCAAGAAAAAATGGATTTGGAAATTCGAATACGAGAAGGAATATGGAAACTCCTTTCTTTGAGCACTCAAAAAGGCCAGATTTTGCAGGCAGTTAAGAATCTCATGGTGTGCAATGCTCGAATAATGGCTTACACATTGGAGCTGCAGAAGTTAGAAGAGCAGATTGCAAATCAAGCTGGAAAATGGTTAGTGGCATTGTTTACCTTTGGTTTTTAATGTACTTAAATATTTACATTAAAAACACTGTGTGATTCAACCTTAAATTTAATCTAAATGTCAAATCACCAAAGCTTTTAAAAAATATACTGAAGTAGCCTCTAGTATCATAAATGTTTTGACAGTAGGGCTCAGAGTAAACGTACTATTAAGGCAGCAGTTTTTACTGGGCAGTTTTATTGTTTTCATTACTTTAAGGTTGTAAAATGAAGTGGTTAAGAAGCAAGGAGTGAGGAAATATTTTGAGAAGGATCAAGATTGATACTAGAGTATTAATGTGTACAAATGTAAATTTTTAAAAGCTAATTACTTAAACTGTTAAAAAGGTACTATCTGAGAGAAAGGGAAACTTAGGTATAGAAGTTGAAATGAGTGGGCAACAAAATTAAAGCTATGAATAGAATTAAAGATATCAACGGGAGGGAACTTAAAAATCAGCACGCACATTCCTTTTGTATGGTGAGTGTAAGTTCTAGTGAAGCAAGTCACTCAACTCATATTTTAACTAGTGACAGAAGCTAATGAGAGGTTACTTATGATTTGCTAAGTAACTCCTGGTCCTTGTTCTCTCTGTCGATTTGTGCTGCCTTTTACAGTGCCAGGTTTTATTTGGACCTTAGAATTGACTCAGTGACTAGATACTGGCTTCCTTTATCATATAAATGGTTTTACATTATCCATGGTTAATCATTGTTAAAGCTATAGCACTAGTTAAAAGTTTCTTTTTAGACATTAGTGGCCATTGATTTGGATGTTCACAGTACTCCTCCATGAAATTCTTGAAAAGTAAGGTAAAGTCACACATCAGAGAAAGTTTCTGTAAAAATAGAATATTGATGAAATCATATAATAAACACTTGTGTACAAAGTGGCTAGTATTTATTAGCTTTATTCCCTTGGGATAGCTGTTTAATCTCTGTTTAATTTCTGTAGTAAAGAAAAATTTCTTTTCTACAGTTGACATAATATTTACATTTTGAAAATTAAGATATATATTAAAAACCTAAAAACACCTTTTATATAATTAGTATTCATAATATGTCAAATAATTTTCACTATTATTTATCCCTGGCATTATAAAATGAAGTTATTCCAGTATCATAATGTAGGAAAATATTTTTCAGATACCCATAATAAGTCAGTGCTTCCCAAATGGGCCAAATATATTACTTAGAGTACATGATTATGTGTCAGAAGACAGGCAAAGCCAAAGAAAAACTATGGCATATCTTTTTGTAGCATGAATTTTTAAGATAAAGTGTAAGAAATTTAGAAGTGTGGCTTAGTTTTATATTATGCTACTCACGGGGGTATATATTGCTTCTCCTAGCAATATTTTGTCAAGGAGGATTTATAACAATATTTTGTTTAGGAGGATTGTTTAAGTGGGAAAGTTTGAGAAGCACTGGATTTTAAGTATAGGCATGCTCAGTTGTGTCCGACTCTTTGGGACCCTATGGACTGTAGCCTGCCAGGCTCCTCTGTCCATGGGATTTTCCAGGCAAGAATACTGGAGTGGGTTGCTATTTCCTGCTCCACAGGATCTTCCCGACCTAGGGATTCAACCTGTGGCTCTCACATCTTCTTTACCACTGGGCCACCTGGGAAGCTGGTTTAAGTATACAATGTGGGACTAAACACTCAGTATTTGTCATCACTCACAATTACATAGAATGTTCTCTGGGAATCACATCTGCCCTTCATATTTATGTTCTTAAATATTTACGATGATTTGTGAACTGGCCATTTTATTAATTTGACAGTACAGCTTTCCTGAAGTTGCTGATTTGTAAAAATGTTAAATTGTCTTAATCCCTGTTGGATTTATATAACAAAGATAAGAAAAAATATCTGGAACTCTCACCTGAAAATGTGTACAACCTTCAGTTTCTTTACTTATTATCTTTGATAAAAATAGCTTTGATGGTATATTTCTTTTATATTTCAACATTTATATTTGTTTATCACTCATATAGAAACATTGCATCTGTTAATTATTATTTCTTTAAAAATCTGAATATTCTGTATGAATTATTTTGTTTACAACTTCTTTTTGTTATGTGCACATATAACCCGAGGTCACTGATCAAATGTACCTGAAAATTACAGTACTCACTTTCTTATTACATAAAAGAGCCTAAAGATAAAAAAGAATCCCATGATAGTTTTTTTTTTAGTTCCTTCAAGAAAGTTATGTAAATTATGGCATTTGATTAATCACTCCAGTATTTATCAAATATCTACTACTTGTAGAACATTTACTAAATATTGTGCTAGTGAATTCAAATTCAAAGAACAGAATTTGTCAAAGTGTGAGTATATTTGTATATTCAGCAGTCAAATACTTTACCTTCAGAGACTCAGCAGTCTGTACCTTTCTTCGTTTTGGTGGTCTTCAAGGTAGAAAAGTATTCCAGTTTTACTTTGCTGCCAGAACTTAAATAGCACTTTAATGAGCCTACTGCCTAACACTAGTCTACCTTCTCTAAAATTTTATGATAAAATGTCAAAAAATTAATGGACTACATCTAGAGTTTTTCAAAGAAGAGTTAAATCACTATAAAATGGTATAGTTAAGGAAGGTCTAATGGAAGAATTGGATAGATAGAGTTTGGTTTGTTGAGTAGGAGGAAAGCAGGATTCTAAGAAAGAAAATCTCAAAAGTTTGGGATGAAAGATGAGCATGAATTATTCAATTGCAGTGAAAAGATGTGTTTGGATGAAGCTGAAGATCAAGCCAAAGTGGGAAAGGATGTGGATAGCAAAGAGTCAAGAAAGTTTACAATGATAGAAATTTAATTGTTATTTCCTGATAGTCTTTCTAGCTGGCATATTCTGTGCCAGGGCGTTTATAAATACCACATCACAAGCTGAGAAAGGTATAAACTACTTTATTGAAGATTTGGGATAGGGACTTAGAAATACTAAGCAACTGTTTCAAAGGGCACCCAGTAGTGTCTCTCTGTTTGGGATGTGAACCCAAATGACTTAAATGCCAGAGAAAACTTCACCCTCCCCAAAGAAGCCATGTACTCTGTACTACCCCAAGCTACTCTAGTAAGTTATTTGAAGGCTTTATGTTTAGTTCATTGTTTGCTTATCTTTTATCATTTTATTTTCAACAAGAAAGAGGTATGATAAAATGGGTTTTTGGGAAGGTTATCTGGCAGACTATTGAAAATGATGGTGAGACAAAATAATGAAATAATCAATTTTTAAGGAAAATATTTAAGAACAAAGAGTTGGATACGACTGAGCAACTGAACAACAAATTTAAGGACAGATGAAGTGATCAAATAAGTAACTTTTGATGAGAGTTTTATAAAAACTAATACATGAGTTTTGGATTTTTTTGATATTCACGCGAGGTGCTCTCTACACAGAAACAAGCATTCTGCAAACAGTTTCAGTTATTTCTTAATTTATTAGGAATTGTCTTATAAGTAAACAAATAGTCTTGCTTCATTTTACAGTCTGGTTAACTGAGGTTTCAAGAAACAAGCCCTGATGCTCCAAGACATGCATTCTATACAATGGCTTAACGTCTGTATATGGGGAACAGTGCTAGTTTGGTACCGTTCTTGGGAGAACTGAGAAAATAGTAGTCATTTTCCGGTTTAGTTGAGGAACCCTACTTGATAAATCTGTGATATAGTCATATCATTAGCTCTTTTTTTAACCACCTGGGAATATTGATAATGGGTTAAATGTTGCCTTACTATAATATTCTAATAATGTAACAGAAGCCTTGTTCTCTTTAACTTCTGGTATATTATCCATTTTTTACATCTAGATATGC
Organism: Bos indicus x Bos taurus; assembly: GCF_003369695.1. Lineage (NCBI taxonomy): Eukaryota > Metazoa > Chordata > Mammalia > Artiodactyla > Bovidae > Bos > Bos indicus x Bos taurus. Next base: position 18,324,769 of record NC_040103.1, on the reverse strand, counting down.
AAAAAATGTTTAGGTTTGTATAAAATTCATAGTAGAGTCAGAGTGACTCAGGAAAAAGTGAAGGGATTTACCTGGTTAAGAATCGACCTGCCTGTGCAGGGGATATGGGTTTAATCCCTGGTTTGGGGAGATCCCACATGCTTCAGAGCGACTGAGCCCATGTGTCACAGCTACTGAGCCTGTGCTCTAGAGCCCAGGAACCCACAATACCTGAAGTCTGTGAGCCCTAGAGCCTGTGCTCTGCAACAAGAGAAGTCGCCAGAATGAAAAGCCCATGTACCTCAATGAAGTGTAGCCCCCACTTGCCACACTAGAGAAAGCCTGCGCACAGCAATGAAGACCCAGTGCAGCCCCCCACCCCCCAAAAAAGTGAAATATAGAAAGCTTTCTAGGTTGAGTAGACAGTAGTAGTAGGGGTGAGAGGTAGAGTGTGGACAGCTTACGACATTAGTTTAGAGGATAGGATTGCTTGTTTATAGCAGTCTGTCAATATGCTAGTCGTTTAATTGGTGAGTCAAACTCACCACCTTTTCCTGTATGTGCACGCACACACACACATACGCGTGCAATGTGAATTGTGCCTAGTTCATTGCACTGTTCTGACCCTTATGCCTGACTCCTCTGTCTGTGGAATTTTCCAGGCAAATACTGGAGTGGGTTGCCATTTCCTACTCCAGGGGATCTTCCCAACCCAGGGATCAAACCTGTATCTCTTATGTGTCCTGCGTTATCAGGTGGATTCTTTAACACTGTGCCACCTGGGAAGCCCGTATAGCCATAAAGAATTGCTTATATTGGTTCACTTCTTAAAGACAGTTAATGGTTTCCATTTACTAAAATTCTTTAGATAGACACTGCATTTGTGGTCTGATCTCAAACTACTTCCATAATAGTTTACAAATTAGTTTGTTAATTTCTACTTTGCAAATTTATTTCAGCCAAATGCTTGGTCTGTATCCCCGAAATGGATTTTGAATTTTCCTGCCCCTGCTTTTGTTTATACTGAAGTGTCCTATCTTCTGTTTCCATTTTATAGACCTTTTTTGTTCTGCCATACCTTACTTGCATCATCAAAGTTTCCTTCATAAGTGAGTTCAGAAAAAGATAATTTCTTACTTATGCTCACAGTAAGGATTCAAAAAATGATTATTTGCTTCCTCTTAGTTCTAGTAACATTTGAGCCATGAATATCTCACTGTAACGTAATATATTCTCTTTGGAATATGTATTTTCAATTACATGATAAACTTTCGGAGACAGGGACAATGTCTGGTTCATACTTACTGGTGAAATAGAAATGATGCCTAGAGCTTGAAGGCAATTCACCTGATGTTGATTCTTTTCTCTTTCACCTTTGTATCCCCCAGAACACCTAATAGTGCCGTGTAATTATTTAAGAACAGTTTAACTTGTGCTTCATAATGTTTTGTGTCATTCTCCCTTCCATGTGTATGATGAACAAATAGGGCTTATAATTGAATAATTGTTAATTGTATGGCAGTTACTTCTTATTCTTCTTGTTACTTTATTCCTTGTTCTTAGGTTCTTAATGTTTTTGCTAGCCTCTATGCTTGCCATGTTCTCGATTGTCCTTTTTTATTCTCTACTTTGTTAACTTTTTTAAAATCAATTTTTTATTGTGAAATTTCAGATGTAAAAACTTATAAGAATAGTATGATAGACATCATCTTTATTCTCCACCTGGAAGTTTGCCAAATACGTTCGCTCTTTCTCCGTCTTTATCTTTGTACTCATATACACTTGCATGCCTGCATGTGCACACATGCATATTTTTATTTTTCGCTCACACAACACATGCATGCATACGCACACACACACATTTTTCTTTGTCTGTGTTTAAGCATTTGAAAATAAGTTGCAGACAACATGGGATGTATATTTCAATAGTTCAGCATGTATCATCTAAAAACAAGAACATTTTCCTACATAACCAAAGTACGATTATCATATGTAAAATACTGACAGGAATTCCATAATAATCAACTAATATTCAGTCAATATTCAGTTTATCCTGGTTGTCAAAAGAAAATTCTTTATAATTGCTTTTCTCAAACAAGAATTCAATCAAGATTCATTTGATTATGTCTCTTTAGTTTCTTTTATCATTTTACCATTTTCTAAAAACTACTTGTCATTGATGCTTTGAAGATTCTAGACTTTAAAAAATATCCTCTAAAAGTATTCTGCATTTTATATTTGTCTGTACAGGGGAGGGAAAATTTTTCCATTTGCCCCTCTGATTTCTTTTGACTGGTCTAATACAAGACAGATTAGTAAAAGAAAAACAAATTTAATTTTGTATATATGGTGGTCCCATACCAGACCACCTGACCTGCCTCTTGAGAAACCTGTATGCAGGTCAGGAAGCAACAGTTAGAACTGGACATGGAACAATAGACTGGTTCCAAATAGGAAAAGGAGTACATCAAGGCTGTATATTGTCACCCTACTTACTTAACTCATATGCAGAGTACATCATGAGAAACGCTGGGCTGGAGGAAGCACAAGCTGGAATCAAGATTGTTGGGAGAAATATCAATAACCTCAGATATGCAGATGACAGCACCCTTATGGCAGAAAGTGAAGAAGAACTAAAGAGCCTTTTGATGAAGGTGAAAGAGGAGAGTGAAAAAGTTAGCTTAAAGCTCAGCATTCAGAAAAGTAAGATCATGGCATCTTGTCTCATCACTTCATGGCAAATAGATGGGGAAACAGTGGAAACAATGGCTGACTTTATTTTGGGGGGCTCCAAAATCACTGCAGATGGTGATTGCAGCCATGAAATTAAAAGACGCTTACTCCTTGGAAGGAAAGTTATGACCAACCTAGACAGCATATTAAAAAGCAGAGACATCTCTAGTCAAGGCTATGGTTTTTCCAGTGGTCATGTATGGATGAGACAGTTGGACTATAAAGAAAGCTGAGTGCCAGTGAACTGATGCTTTTAAACTGTGGTGTTGGAGAAGACTCTTGAGAGTCCCTTGGACTGCAAGGAGATCCAACCTGTCCATCCTAAAGGAGATCGGTCCTGGGTGTTTATTGGAGGCCGTGATGTTGAAGCTGAAACTCCAATACTTTGGCACCTAATGAGAAGAGCTGACTCATTTGAAAAGACCCTGATGCTGGGAAAGATTGAAGGCAGGAGGAGAAGGGGACGGCAGAGGATGAGATGGTTGTATGGCATCACCAACTCGATGGACATAGGTTTGGGTGGACTCCGGGAGTTGGTGATGGACAGGGAGGCCTGGCATGCTGCTGTTCGTGGGTCGCCAAGAATCGGACATGACTGAGAGACTGAACTAAACTGAACATAACTAAAAGATTCAAAAATTGACCAAGGCAGGTTGTTTATTTTATATACCTTTTTGGACAAAGAGTAAATTATTTGTGAGGATTTGAGAAAACAAAGAGATTTGAGCTTAGAGTAGCAAATTAATGAAGAAGTAATGACGTTTGCATATATAGCTTCTCTGCCCCAAACTATGTGTCTCTGGCAATAAGGATGCCTCCATCCTCCAGCACAGGGAGGAGATCTTCCCATAGGAGCCTTGTTTCCTGCTTTCAGGGGAACAAAGGAGGGTTAGGGTGTTCTTGCATGAACTATTTCTTAGGTAACTTTAATTCAAAATAGTATGCCATTTTGGCGTATTTTGGGGTTGCATCCCCCAATTCCTATCAGTTAATTGTTTATGGTATTACTGAACTGTTTCTCATTTTTTGCTGTAACTGAAAGTTGGATCTTAGTCAGATTCTGATTAAACGTATTTTTCAATAATTTTTCTAAGTGAGATTGGATACTGTATATTCTGCAATGTGTAACAATATGATACTGGTTTTTACTGCTTTAAATAATGTTGAGTTTGATCGCTTGGTTTAAATAGCAGTTGCCACATTTCTCCTCTGTGATACTATAATAGCTTTCCCTTCATGATTCATAAGTAATCTTTGGGCTGTTACATTGTAGCTGGGAGAATATTCTGTTATCCAACAAGCTTTCATTTAATGATTATATCCATTTATGATCCTTGCCTAAATTATTAGGACTTTATAAGACAGGCATTATCTATTAATAATACTCTGTTTTCCTATAACTTTTGGCTAATATTCTTTTGTAAGGAAGGGCATTCCTCTTCTTTCTGTCTCCATAGATTTGTGGGGGTTTTTAATCCAGTGTGTTATTTTCATTTATATTCATTAATCTTTTTTATAGATTAAATTGTCCCAATTTTGTTCAATGGAAGGTCCTTTAAACTGGCTTCTTTGTCCTTTTGACTTGTCTCTCTATTAGTCATTAGAAACTGTCTTACTTTCTGGCACAAAAGGAGACCCAGGTTTGCCTTGTATTTTCTGTGCATTAGACCTAGAGTCTGCCATTTCTTTAATGAATCTTGATCTGCTTTAAGCGTCAGTGGTGATTTTAAACCAAGATACGAGCATTAGGTATGCTCACTTTTATTGGGATTGCTAATTTTAGGCCTTGAAAATGGTATAACTATGGGAAAGACTTAAAAACTGATGAGTTTATATTGATATTTATAAGTTTTTTGAATTACTTTGTATCTCTTTTTCTTATACTAAATATCTTAATTCCTAAGAAACAGCAATATATTTCCTTATTTGATTTGTATATATATTTGTTTTATACTATGATTATATAAAACAGTTTCATAATTATAATACCAGCATGATTGCTGATATAAATCCATCTGAGCAAGTTCAAGATGTCCTTGTAGTTCTTTTCTGACCTATAGGAATTATTAAAACTTTACAGTGTACATAAAAGTTGAAAGAATTATACTGTGAAGACTGATATATCTGCAACCTAGACTCTGCAATTAATATTTTACTATATTTGCTTTGTCTTATATCTATTCATCTATCAGTTCAGATTATTTTTTATGATGAAAGTTCTTTTTTTGCATATGTGTGTGTGTATACATACAAATATATATACATTCTTGTGGATAAAAGGTTAAAAGTTTAAAAGTTACTTAAAATAGCTCTCTCTCTCTCTGTGTTTTATGTTATCAGTTTCATAAACAGCCATTCATTACTTCTGTCAGTTTGGTGTTGCCTTTTATCCCTCTTTGAATAAACTATGCTTTCTGTATATGCTTTGTTTGTTTTTCCTCAATGCTGGATGAGTAGTACCTGCCTCTGTTCCCACTTGAAGAGGCAAACACTGTTCTTTTTCTTTTTTTCACCATAGATTTTGCCTTAATTTTGCCTCTAGAAATTAATAAAAATAGAATTTGTCCAGTGCATACCCTGTTTTTTTCATTAGCATAATATTTTTGAGATTCTTCACTAACTAGCATACATCAGTGAGACTCTTCAGTAGCTAGCATGTATTGTTCCTTTTTATTGATAAGTATTTCTCTGTATGAATATACCATGGTGCCACTTCCTTCTCTGTCCAATTTATTCCTAGTTGTGTTTTAAATAGTTTGTCCATATTTTAAATTGTTTTCTCTGGGAGACTTTCTCGGATATGAGTTACTCTTAACATTGCATCTTGATCAGATAAATTTTTATTTTTTCCTACTTTACAAAATGCTTTGACATTTTCTCTCTGACTTCATGTGGTCAGCTTTCATGACTGTCTTACAGATTTTTGAAGTTGAATTTATTTTAATCAAAGTACAAAGTTCAGGCTGGAAGTTGAATGGTTCGTGAAGACCTACAAGACCTTCTAGAACTAACACCTGAAAAAGATGTCCTTTTCAATATAGGGGAGTGGAATGCCAAAGTAGGAAGTCAAGAAACACCTGGAGTAACAGGCAAATTTGGCCTTGGAGTACAGAAGGAAGCAGAGCAAAGGCTAATAGAGTTTTGCCAAAAGAATGCACTGGTTATAACAAACACCCTCTTCCAACAACACAAGAGAAGACTCTACACATGGACATCACCAGATGGTCAACACCAAAATCAGATGGATTATATTCTTTGCAGGCAAAATGGAGAAACTCTATACAGTCAGTAAAAACAAGACTGGGAGCTGACTGTGGCTCAGATCATGAACTCCTTATTGCCAAATTCAGACTTAAATTGAGGAAAGTAGGGAAAACCACTAGACCATTCAGACATGGTCTAAATCAAATCCCTTATGATTATACAGTGGAAGTGAGAAATAGATTCAAGGGATTAGATCCGATAGACAGAGTGCCTGATGAACTATGGACAGAGGTTTGTGACATTGTACAGGAGACAAGGATCAAAACCATCTCCAGGAAAAAGAAATGCAAAAAAGCAAAATGGCTGTCTGAGGAGGCCTTAGAAATAGCTGTGAAGAGAAGAGAAGTGAAAAGTAAAGGAGAAAAGGAGAGATACACCCATTTGAATGCAGAGTTCCAAAGAATAGCAAGAAGAGATAAGAAAGCCTTCCTCAGTGGTTAGTGCAAAGAAATAGAGGAAAACAATAGAATGGGAAAGACTGGAGGTCTCTTCAAGAAAATTAGAGATACTAAGGGAACAGTTCATGCAAAGATGAGGTCAAAAAGGACAGAAATGGTATGGACATAATAGAAGCAGAAGATATTAAGAAGAGGTGGCAAGAATACACAGAAGAACTGTACAAAAAAGATCTTCACAACCAAGATAATCACGATGGTGTGATCACTCACCTAGAGCCAGACATCCTGGAATTCAAGTGAAGTCAAGTGGACCTTAGAAATCATCACTACGAACAAAGCTAGTGGAGGTGATGGAATTCCAGTTGAGCTCTTTCAAATCCTGAGAGATGATGCTGTGAAAGTGCTGCACTCAATATGCCAGCAAATTTGGAAAACTCAGCAGTGGCCACAGGACTGGAAAAGGTCAGTTTTCTTTCCAATCCCAAAGAAAGGCAATGCCAAAGAATGCTCAAACTACCACACAATTGCACTCATCTCACACACTAGTAAAGTAATGCTCAAAATTCTCCAAGCCAGGCTTCAGCAATACGTGAACCGTGAACTTCCTGATGTTCAAGCTGGTTTTAGGAAAGGCAGAGGAACCAGAGATCAAATTGCCAACATCTGCTGGATCATGGAAAAAGCAAGAGAGTTCCAGAAAAACATCTATTTCTGCTTTATTGACTATGCCAAAGCCTTTGACTGTGTGGATCACAACAAACTGTGGAAAATTCTGAAAGAGATGGGAATACCAGACCACTTGACCTGCCTCTTGATAAATCTGTATGCAGGTCAGGAACCAACAGTTAGAACTGGACATGGAACAACAGACTGGTCCAAATAGGAAAAGGAGTACATCAAGGCTGTATATTGTCACCCTGTTTATTTAACTTCTATGCAGAGTACATCATGAGAAACACTGAGCTGGAAGAAGCACAAGCTGGAATCAAGATTGCCGGGAGAAATATCGATAACCTCAGATATGCAGATGACACCACCCTTATGGCAGAAAGTGAAGAGGAACTAAAAAGCCTCTTGATGAAAGTGAAGGAGGAGAGTGAAAAAGTTGGCTTAAAGCTCAACATTCAGAAAAGTAAGATCATGGTATCTGGTCCCATCACTTCATGGAAAATAGATGGGGAAACAGTGGAAACAGTGTCAGACTTTATTTGTTTGGGCTCCAAAATCACTGCAGATGGTGATTGCAGCCATGAAATAAAAAGACTCTTACTCCTTGGCAGGAAAGTTTTGACCAACCTAGATAGCATGTTGAAAAGCAGAGACATTACTTTTCCAACAAAGATCCATCTAGTCAAGGCTATGGTTTTTCCAGTGTCAGGTATGGATGTGAGAGTTGGACTGTGAAGAAAGCTGAGTGCCAAAAAATTGATGGGTTTGAACTGTGGTGTTGGAGAAGACTCTTGAGAGTCTCTTGGACTGCAAGGAGATCCAACCAGTCCATCCTAACAGAGATCAGTCATTGGTGTTCATTGGAAGGACTGATGCAAAACTCCAATAATTTGGCCACCTATGCGAAGAGTTGACTCATTGGAAAAGACCCTGGTGCTGGAAGGGATTGGGGGCAGGAGGAGAAGGGGATGACAGAGGATGAGATGGCTGGATGCCATCACCTACTCGATGAACATGAGTTTGAGTGAACTCCGGGAGTTGGTGATGGACAGGGAGGCCTGGCGTGCTGTGATTCATGGGGTCGCAAAGAGTCGGACATGACTGAGTGACTGAACTGAACTGAACTGAGGCACTGAACTGAACAAAGTTCAATATCTATGTATACTTACATATATGCAATGGGGCTTCTCTGGTAGCTCAGCTGGTCAGGAATCCGCCTGCAATGCAGGAGACCCTAGTTCGATTCCTGGGTCAGCAAGATCTGCTGGAGAAGGTATAGACTACCCACTCTAGTATTCTTGTGCTTCCCTGGTGGCTCAGACAGTAAAGAATCTGCCTGTGGTGCAGGAGACCTGAGTTCGATCCCTGGGTTGGGAAGATCCCCAGAAGGATGAACTGGCTACCTGCTCTAGTATTCTGCCCTGAAGAATTCCATGGACTGTATATAGTTCATGGGGTTGCAAAGAGTCAGCGTGACCGAGTGACTTTCACTTCACTTTTTCATATATATGCAAAAGATCTGTGTTATTGGCTACGTTTTTAAGATCTTCTATTGCCTTATTTTTTGACCACTTGAACTGTCTTGGACCAAAAGAGGTTAAGATTTTTGTTATTATTAAGGTTTTGCTGTCTTACCCTTCTATATCCTATACTTTCTGTTTTATGAAACATTTGGTACTTAAGTACTTGTTATGTATTCATTGCTAGTTGCTGCCTTTAGCATTACAGAGTCTCCTTTTGTTGTTGTCCTGTAAAGCTTTTGGATCTGAGTTCTACAATTTCCTGATAACAAGATTATATACTCTGATTTCTTATTGTTTGCATTTGTTTGGTATATCTTTGTCCATCTCTAAATAGCCTTTATGAATTGTTTGTTGAAAGTGTGTTTCTTGTATTCATGAGTTTTACATTATGAGCCTATCTGAAAATCCTTTTACTAGAGAAATTAGGGCTTCCCTGGTGGCTTAGATGGTAAAGAATCCTCCTGTGATGCAGGAGAACTGGGTTTGATTTTATATATATATATAGCTGATATACTTTAAAATATATGTTTTATATATATATAATATATATATTTTATATATATATATAGCTGATATACTTGATTTCAGTTTTGTCATATTCTTATATGTTAACTTATGTGTATTATAATTATAGCTTGTCTTTTATATGTGGCCTGTTTTCCTTATTCTTTTTTTGATTTAAGAAGATTGATTGTCATTGTAGTACTGGAACTTTGTATGTTTAAAAACTATATACTGTTAGCTTTATAATGACCTTAATTCTTTTTTTTCTTAGGCTTCTCCTATTTTGTTTTTCTGCTTTATATGATATCATTTTGGAGAAGGCAATGGCAACCTACTCCAGTACTCTTGCCTGGAAAATCCCATGGACGGAGGAGCCTGGTAGGCTGCAGTCCACGGGGTCACTAAGAGTCAGACACGACTAAGTGACTTCACTTTCACTTCTCACTTTCATGCATTGGAGAAGGAAATGGCAACCCACTCCAGTGTTCTTGCCTGGAGAATCCCAGGGATGGGGGAGCCTAGTGGGCTGCTGCCTATGGGGTCGCACAGAGTCGGACAAGACTGAAGCGACTTAGCAGGAGCAGCAGCAGCAACATGATACCATTTTGTTTATACTTACAATTTTCTGTGTGGAAATCAATGAACTTATTCTATTTTCCCATTTCTTCCTTTTCTACCGTTCTGTCTTCTTTTTTTAGAGTTGTATTTCTGTTTTGCTAAGTAGATAGTGTTTACATACCAATCCTGCACTTGTATCCTCACCTTTATTTTAGTCTTTGGTCTGCAGTTCAATAAATAAAATGTTTGATACCTGTCTTTTTGTTATGCTTTCTAAAATCATCTGTTGTTTAGAGGAAGCTCATGAGCTAGTGGATTCCTTAAAGTGAAATACAGTTTTCTTCACATTCTTGTATCTTTAAAGTGCTTTTCTTTAGTGTTGGTACCTAAAGTACAGCTTGATTGGATATGAAATCCTTGGCCAACACTTTCTTTCGCTGAGATTCTCTGAATACCTTGCTCCATTGTTGTATTGTTATCAATAAATTCACGTCTGATTTTTTTCCTTTTTTAAAAAGACCAGGTCATTTATCTGGTATATGACTAAGGCTGAGCATTTTGGCTCATTTAGTGCCTTTGAAATATTGACTCAGATGGTGAAGAATCTGCCTGCCATAGAGGAGACTCAGGTTCAATCACTGGGTTGGAAAGATCCCCTGTAGAAGGGGATGGCAACTCACTCCAGTATTCTTGCCTGGAGAATTCCGTGGACAGAGGAGCCTGGCAGGCTACCGTCCATGGGGTTTCAAAGAGTTGGACACGACTGAGTGACTTAAAATATTCAGTTCTTTTATTTTCAGAAAGTTTTCCTGGAGTTAAAGCCTCGAGGGGTGGGGGTGGCTGCTGCTGCTGCTGCTAAGTCGCTTCAGTCGTGTCCGACTCTGTACAACCCCATAGACGGCAGCCCACCAGGCTCCCCGTCCCTGGGATTCTCCAGGCAAGAACACTGGAGTGGGTTGCCATTTCCTTCTCCTGATTTTCGGATAGTTTGATGCTATTTTATATCTAAGGGGTTTTAATTTCAGTTCCTTTCTCTTCCTCCTCTTCTTTCTCGTCCCCCCATCCCCACCCTTTCTCTGCCTCCTCTTGCTCCCTCTCCCCTCCTCTTCCTTGTCTTCTTCCTTCCTTCCTTTTTTTCATGGCCAAACCTTCAAAGGATACCTCGGCAATTGTGTGTGTCTCTTCTCCACAAGACTAACAACTTCTGAACCACAATGCTTTCGGAGCCCCTACCAGGGCTGTGGTAGCCACCAGATTTTGTATCCATCTTCTAGAGGAGAGGATTAAATAAGTTGATCTTATTTTGTGTTCTGCAGTTGGTTTTCAGTTGCTCAGTCATGTCCAACACTTTGCGACCCCATGGACTGCAGCATGCCAGGCTTCCCTGGCCTTCACCATCACCCAACTTGCTCAAACTTATGTTCATTGAGTCAGTGATGCCATCCAACCATCTTGTCCTCTGTTGTCCCCTTCTCCTGCCTCCAATCATTCCCAGGATCAGGCCTTTTCCAGTGAGTCAGCTCTTTGCATCAGGTGGCCAATTGTTTTGCAATACCTGACTATTTGGGTAAGGCCTCCAAGAGCTGGCTCTGTTGTTTTCAGTTGTAAATTGAAGTCTGTTTTCCAGTTATGCTGTTGGTTTGGGCCATAGATGATTTTATTTGCTTTCCTTGTTGATGTGAAACTTTTCATAGGATTCTAGAAAAGATTCCAATTTAGGCGACTATCATTATCTTCCCTGGTGGCTCAGAGGTTAAAGCATCTGCCTGCAGTGAGGGAGACCCGGGTTTGATCCCTGGGTCGGGAATATTCCCTGGAGAAGAAAATGGCAACCCACTCCAGTATTCTTGCCTGGGAAATCCCATGGACAGAGGAGCCTGGTGGCCTATAGTCCACAGGATCGCAAAGAGTTGGACACAACTGAGCGACTTCACTATCACTGTCTATCATTATCTTATAGAAACTGGAAAGTCATACTCTGATCACTTTAACAAACGATTTAGTGCCTCTTCCATGTAAGCTTCAAATTAATACTAAAGCCACAAATACTCACAAAATAATCCTAGTTTTAATGGACCTTTCTAAGAATGATACACAAATACTAGGGCTTCTCTGGTGGTTCAGATGGTAAAGAATCTGCCTGCAGTGCAGGAGACCTGGGTTCAATCCCTGGGTCAGAAAAATCCCCTGGAGAAGAAAATGGCTACCCATTACAGTATTCTGGCCTGGAGAATTCCATGGATAGAGAAGCCTGGCGAGCTACAGTCCATGGGGTCGCAGAGTCGGACATGACTTAGCGACTAACACAAAAATGATACTGCTGCTGCTACTGCTAAGTCACGTCAGTTGTGTCTGACTCTGTGTGACCCCATAGACAGCGGCGCACCAGGCTCCCATCCCTGGGATTCTCCAGGCAAGCATACTGGAGTGGGTTGCCATTTCCTTCTCCAGTGCAGGAAAGTGAAAAGTGAAAGTGAAGTCCCTCAGTCATGTCAGACTTGTCGCAACCCCATGGACTGTAGCCTACCAGGCTCCTCCATCCATGGGATTTCCCAGGCAAGAGTACTGGAGTGGGTTGCCATTGCCTTCTCCAAAAAATGATACAGAATACATTAAAAATATTATTTTATTCAGTAGCTATTAGATAAATACTTCCCACCATTTACAGATGAGGATTTTGAGTCTGAGAGGTTAACAGCAACTTACTAACTAGTTATTAATGGGTAAGAGTCACACCTGTAGGACTTGCTCCACCAAAATGACCATATCCTATTTTACTTCATTTGATATTCACTAAACATTTATTGAGTTCCTTAGACTGTACTGAGTTATATATTAGGCACTGGTGATTGAGCAGTGAACAAAATAGGCTGAAATACTATTCCTTTTTTTTTTTTAATAATTTTATTTATTTATTTTTGGCTGTGCTGGGTCATCACTGCTGCATGAGCTTTTCTCTAGTTGCCACGGATGGGGGCTGTACTTTGTTGAGGTGCCTGGACTTCTCATTGCAGTGGCTTCTCTTGTGGAGCACGCACATGGCTCTGGTGGTTGTGGGTCCTGGGCTTTGGAACACAGGCTTAATAGTTGTGGTGCGTGAGCTTAGCTGCTCCATGGCATGTGGGAGCTTCCTGGATCAGGGATCGAACCTACGTCTACTGCATTGGCAGGTGGATTCCTTACCAGTGAGCCGCCAGGGAAGCCCCCCAAATTCCTATTCTTACAGAACTTACATTTTAGCAATAATGTGCTCTCCTGGCCTAACCCACTAGTCTATCTTCTTGAAACTATTTGACTTTGTGAAAGTAATACTAGTCAAAGGTATTTATAGGACCTAATTATATGTATCATTCAACGTGATTGTGATTTTAATAATGCCACAAAGCTAAATAGTTTCTTACACTCCAATTGACTAGTTTACTTATATACTATAACATAAACAAAAATAAAAGCTAAAAATGTAGATTGCCAGTGAAATTATGTACTCTTGGTATTTCCGCAATACAGTATGGTATATTAAAGACATTACTGGTTTTACTTTTTTAAACTTTATATTGTTTGGTGTCTGTTGAAAATAGGTTGTTATTTCAAGATTTAAAGTAGAAAACTCATCTTCCCAACTTAACATACTTATGAAAGTATTGATTTTATACCACATAGTTTTAGATGGCTTAAAATTCCATGTTAAACATTTCTGAGTGTTTTAGTCTTCACTTACTTCCGTGAGAAGTGAAGGATTTTTATAACCTGCTTTTAAATAATAGAATCCTATTTAGAATTCTTCTATTGCTTTGTTAAGAAAATAATACTTTCATCGTGTCATTTCTTAATGTATTTTGCTAACTCTGGAAGGCAGTGTTACTGTAAATTCCAATATGGAACAATATAAAATAAGGTAATCTGTATTTACTCTGCTAATTTTAATACAGATTTTAGTATTTTGCTAACTCTGGAAGGCAGTGTTACTGTAAATTCCAATATGGAACAATATAAAATAAGGTAATCTGTATTTACTCTGCTAATTTTAATACAGATTTTAGTATTTTGCTAACTCTGGAAGGCAGTGTTACTGTAAATTCCAATATGGAACAATATAAAATAAGGTAATCTGTATTTACTCTGCTAATTTTAATACAGAGCAACAAAGTGGCTGATTGGCACCCTCTGTTGGTCATTTTATTTACCTACAGGCAGAAATATGTTAATAAAATAGTTAAAAATTTGACTTTTATATTTTTATTTGTCTTTTAAATTAGCTTTTACAAATCTTACCAAAATAATTCTCTAAACCAGGTTTGTAAGAATAAGGTACACTGTTATATAGCTGTGCTTTTGATTGAGTGATTTTTATGGTTATTTGCTTTTTCTTCAGACTGGCTAATTGTAGCATTTAGAATTGGCATTAACATTGCAGATTTTAAAGCAAGTATTTATTTAACTGTAGCAAACTCTTAGCTACAGTAGCTCGTTGTTAAATAGATAATGTTTAACAATTTTGTTGTCAATTTGGATTAATTAGAAAAACATAACGTTTTAGCACCCTAAATAGCAATTGAGTTATTTGAATTGAAAATAATTCAAGCTTCTGAAACATGAGGCTGGATTACTTCATCTCTTAATTTTTTAAAGGCAGACTTAATTATTCTGTAAGATTATATGGTTAATTGGATTTATATTATAGTTTGATAATATTTGTGTATAATAAATGTGTTGACTAGTCCTGAAAAGGACTTTTCTATTCAAGTAATTTACAGTTATAGGGGGAAAAAGCTATACCCTGCCAGGTGGTTGAATAATTTAGAGTGGGAAAATTTTTTTGGTAAATATTCAGCCAGTTGCTTTTGGTGTTTCTAGTATTTTAGAATTTCACTTGTCTGCCAAAGCCTTAAATTTAATCCAATTTAATAATGCCTAATGGATTTAAATTTTAGCATAATCTATGATATATTCCATAATACTGAAGTTACTCACTGTGTTAGAGCTTCCTTGTATTTTTTCATTGAAATAAATAATTTGAAGAATTTATGCATTGCTCATATAGGAGATATTTTTAGAAATATTTACTTACAAATGCCAGCCAACTGTGTTTATACTATATTTCTTGTACCAATTTGAGGAAATTGAGATTTGTGTTTGATTTCTAGTTGGCCTTTCAGTATATAATTTCAAAGCATAGTAGACTATTCAGTTGAATTTTTCACTCTGATGACCTAATAAGCCAGCTGGTATTCCCCAACATGACAAACTGAACTTGTCTATGAAATATTGAACTTGACTCTCTAAAATTTATGATTCAACAAAACATTATTTTGAAATAATGAGTACTTTTATTTTTCACTGAGTGAATTCCCTGTTTTAATTTAAATACCAGTGTAACCACAAAATTATTAGATGGGATCCTGAGAATTTATGGCTTTAAGTCTACTATATTACTTAAGTTATACCTAGTGCTAGATTCTGTAAATTCTACATATATAAATTCTATAAATAACTATATATATAAATGTCCCATATAGGCTTACTGACCATAAGTACCTCAGTAAATTATTTTTGCTCCTTTGGAATATATTTCAGCTGTAATACTTATGGGCTTAATCCAATAAAAGAATTAAAAAAAAAGTAGGATGATATATTTTGTTTTAAAATTTGATGCGTGATAATGAATATTATGTGCAGTCTTTTTAGCAAGGCTACTGATGTGTATAAAATGTGTCATACTCTTCTGAAACTTAGATACACTTCACACTCCCACTCAATCTTTCTCCAAAAGCCCTTTTAGAATCAAAACAGTATTCAAATGAAGCTTCTATCTTATCACATACTTGAGGTACCTAATTAAATTAACTGGCAGTTAATTGGCTAACCAAATTGAATAGAGACAAAAGAAAAAAAGAAAAAGAAAAAAACAGTGCACAGAAGACTACTCCTGGATACATTGCTCTAGAAATGGAATGCTAATCTCTAAATGTAGGTTATTTATTAGGAAACAGGATATTGGAGAACTGTTTAGAGATGGGATTGATTTGGTGTAATGGAAATAGAGTCCCTTGGACTGCAAGGAGATCCAACCAGTCCATTCTGAAGGAGATCAGCCCTGGGATTTCTTTGGAAGGAATGATGCTAAAGCTGAAACTCCAGTACTTTGGCCACCTCATGCAAAGAGTTGACTCATTGGAAAAGACTCTGATGGTGGGAGGGATTGGGGGCAGGAGGAGAAGGGGACGACAGACGATGAGGTGGCTGGATGGCATCACCGACTCAATGGACGTGAGTTTGAGTGAACTCTGGGAGTTGGTGATGGACAGGGAGGCCTGGCGTGCTGCGATTCATGGGGTCGCAAAGAGTCGGACACGACTGAGCAACTGAACTGAACTGCATGGAAATAATTATTTTGAAAAAAAAATTTGTGATAATAGTATAGTCTACATTCAAACCTGGAAGTGTCTTATATCCCAAGAATTTCCTTTGAGACATTTTCTATTGTCATGCTAATATTTTCCTCTCCACATTTATTCTCTCTAGAGGGCCACTCCCTTCCTTTGCCACCTTAGTTAATTTATTGTTTTGATATATGCTTAGTGTTTAAAGCTTCAAGGAAATAAATTACAATATTACTTGCACATGAATATGTAGCAGAGAATAATTTTTTAAATGTTTGTTGGAGATTTTATAGGGATAATATACTCTTTGGTGGCAAGCTCATGGTTAGAAAGTTTATTTATTAACTTTTTCAGATGACTATAATCTGGTAAGCTAGAAATGTAATTTATGAAATGGTTACCCAAGATATACTTCCTAGGACTTGTGTAAATATGGCATATCTTGTTTATAAATGTAAGAGGTCACAAAAGACTTTCATTGTAGAGTAAGCTGATATGCAATCATCAGGGAAAGTACAGGTTAAATGAAAAAATCAAAGAGAGAATGGCTCTATTTCTTTTAAAGTCAGCTAGCTGTTGACTAAACATCACAAAATTTGAGTCAAATAGTTTATATTAACTGGAAGTCATTGTTATTCCAGGATACGTGTTTGTTTTTAATATTTAGGCATTTATGAAAGATTGTTAAAACAATTGCTTATTAGAGAAGATCTTTGTTTTTTCATTAGGTTTTCATTTTCTTTTGACAGTGAGAATTTTGAAAGTAAAGAACGGACAGCTTGTAGAGGAAAGATTGCCATATCAGGTATGCTGTAATGGATCATTTTTATATTGCTGAGTAAATTCTATAAAGTAACTTCCTAGAGTTAGTGGTTTTTTTTAATTCCTTATATCCATTTTCATTTTTCATTTTATTTTGCATACCTCTACCAGAATATTTGTTCTAAAACACTGTTTTCATCATTATGCTCTACATTTGTGTAGACTATTACAGTCTGAGAAAACTGATTCATGTATATTGCATACATTAATGTAGTTTTCTCTTCAGTGCAACACTGTGAAATAAGCAGGGTAGTTCTGTTTTTCTACAGACTCACTTAGCAGCAGCAGCAGAGGTTAAATGACTTCCTGTAAGTAGTTGAGCTGGGCTACAAACTCTAGTCTTTTGACTCTCCGTTCCTTTTCTGCTCGGAAGTTTGAGTACCGCTTCCTCTTAATGTCTGTCTACCCTGAAATTTCCATGAGGGTTGGAACCGTGTTTGCTTGGTTTGTCACTGTATACCCAGAAACGAATACAGCGCTCGTACGTAGTTACTATTCAGTGAATATTGATTGGATGATGACTGCACTCTGTTGCCCATAGGATAGAGAGTAGACTCTCCCCCACCAGAGTTTTATATTTCGATCCAACCATTTTTCCTTAGATTGTGTAGTCCATGGGGTTGCAAAGAGTTGGACACGACTGAGTGACTTTCACACTCACAACTATTTTTCTAGTCATATCGTCCACTATTCCTATACATAAGCTGTCTGTATTAGCCATATATTTTTCTCTGTATTCTGTAAATACACCCTATGCTCCTGACCCCCAGTTAACTCTTGAAATAACTATAGTATCTTCAGGATCTAATAGCTCACCTATAAAGCCTTCCCTGTTATCATTCCCCTAGAAATGATGTTTTCCTTCTCTGAATTCTTAATGCAGTTAGGAAACCTTTTACCACTAGATGGCACTTATGCAGTGTTGTCTCAGTTTCTCCAAAGTGTTTAAGGAAGCTAAAGACAATGGCTTGGAGATACCACAGATTGGAGTGAATAAATACATGACTGACTCATGTGTCTGGTAGTTAGATAATGTATCTTTTATAATTATTATCTCACTGATACATTTTAGAAACAACAGACCTCCAGCAGTCCTTAAGTAATAACTAGTTTGTTTCATTGGCTGAAAGCCTTATTCTCTTAGCTCCAGGAAGCCTGCTGCTGCATTTCAGGCCATGTCACCCAAGGAACTGTTTTTAGAAATGTCTTCATGATAAACAAAAATTCTACTACAGGACGGGTAGACCTGTATTTTACATATGACATAATTGTCCTAAATCAGAGGAATTATTCTTAGCAGAAATTCTTCAGAAAATAACTATATATAAAAATCTATTGTTTGCTGTATAGTTTGAGTGGAATAAAACATGTTTTATATCTTATTTATGCTTCTGATGCCAAACAGCACTTTTACATATTATACTGTTGTTAACTATGTTCAATAAATTTTAATGTGAAAAAACAAAATATTACAGATTTTTAAAGAGGATTCTAAAAATACTTAAATATAATCCTTAAATAATTAAATATAATTCCTTGCTTATGCTGTAGTACCACTCAGTACACAAATGAGATGTGTTAAATTGTTGTTGAAGACTGAATGCCATGATAGAGTTAGCCTCTATTGTCATTTCATAATAGGTTATTGACGGCAGCAGTTCATGAAATTAGCATTAACTGTCCATTTAGAAGAGTGTTTAAATAAAACCATTTAAGAGAGAAAACTATTTTCTTAACCATGAATACTTGAGTGTAGAAATTAATCTTATTTCATGTGTTCTTATTATAAATGATAATTTTAAATTAAGGAGCCAAAATTCTCAGAAAATGGGATACATTTTCTCCTACAAAATTTCTTCTCATCTTTGCTTAGGCTTAATCATACCCTGTCTCTGTATTTGTAAAAGATAAAAACAAAGAACATTAAAAATGAATTCACCTTTATAAATCCATTTTGTTTTGATAGGGGAATGAAAATATGACTCGTTTTGGTCAAAATGAATATTTGCAACAAAATTTCATAGCGTTTCTGAGATTACATTGTTTTCCAGAAGATACTTGGATTTTCTGTTTCCAGCTTCACCACTCACTGGCCACATCTTTCACTTCAGTTCAGTTCAGTCGCTTAATCATGTCCGACTCTTTGCGACTCCATAAATAGCAGCACGCCAGGCCTCCCTGTCCATCACCAACTCCCGGAGTTCACTCAAACTCAAGTCCATCGAGTCGGTGATGCCATCCAGCCATCTCATCCTCTGTCATCCCCTTCTCCTCCTGCCCCCAATCCCTCCCACCATCACAGTCTTTTCCAATGAGTCAACTCTTTGCATGAGGTGGCCAAAGTACTGGAGTTTCAGCTTTAGCATCATTCCTTCCAAAGAACACCCAGGACTGATCTCCTTTAGAATGGACTGGTTGGATCTCCTTGCAGTCCAAGGGACTCTCAAGAGTCTTCTCCAACACCACAGTTCAAAAGCATCAGTTCTTCGGCACTCAGCTTTCTTCACAGTCCAACTCTCACATCCATATATGACCACTGGAAAAACCATAGCCTTGACTAGACAGACCTTTGTTAGCAAAGTAATGTCTCTGTTTTTGAATATGCTATCTAGACTGGTCATAACTTTCCTTCCAAGAAGTAAGCGTCTTTTAATTTCATGGCTGCAGTCACCATCTGCAGTGATTTTGGAGCCCAAAAAATAAAGTCTGACACTGTTTCCACTGTTTTCCCATCTATTTGCCATGAAGTGATGGGACCAGATGCCATGATCTTAGTTTTCTGAATTTTGAGCTTTAAGCCAACTTTTTCACTTTCCTCTTTCACTTTCATCAAGAGGCTTTTTAGTTCCTCTTCACTTTCTGCCATAAGGGTGGTGTCATCTGCATATCTGAGGTTATTGATATCTATCCTGGCAATCTTGATTCCAGATTGTGTTTCTTCCAGCCCAGCATTTCTCATGATGTACTCTGCATAGAAGTTAAATAAGCAGGGTGACAATATACAGCCTTGATGTACTCCTTTTCCTATTTGGAACCAGTCTGTTGTTCCATGTCCAGTTCTAACTGTTGCTTCCTGACCTGCATATAGGTTTCTCAAGAGGCAGGTGAGGTGGTCTGGTATTCCCATCTCTTTCAGAATTTTCCACAGTTTGTTGTGATCCACACAGTCAAAGGCTTTGGCATAGTCAATAAAGCAGAAATAGATGTTTTTCTGGAACTCTCTTGCTTTTTCCATGATCCAGCAGATGTTGGCAATTTGATCTCTGGTTCCTCTGCCTTTTCTAATACCATCTTGAACATCTGGAAGTTCACGGTTCATGTACTGCTGAAGCTTGGCTTGGAGAATTTTGAGCATTACTTTACTAGTGTGTGAGATGAGTGCAATTGTGTGGTAGTTTGAGCATTCTTTGGCATTGCCTTTCTTTGGGATTGGAATGAAAACTGACCTTTTCCAGTCCTGTGGCCACTGCTGAGTTTTCCAAATTTGCTGGCATATTGAGTGCAGCACTTTCACAGCATTATCTATCAGGATTTGAAAGGTCAACTGGAATTCCATCACCTCCACTAGCTTTGTTCGTAGTGATGCTTTCTAAGGCCCACTTGACTTCACATTCCAGGATGTCTGGCTCTAGGTGAGTGGTCAAACCATCATGATTATCTGGGTTGTGAAGATCTTTTTTGTACAGTTCTTCTGTGTATTCTTGCCACCTCTTCTTAATATCTTCTGCTTGTGTTAGGTCCATACCATTTCTGTCCTTTATGGACCTCATCTTTGCATGAAATGTTCCCTTGGTATCTCTAATTTTCTTGAAGAGACCTCTAGTCTTTCCCATTCTGTTGTTTTCCTCCATTTTTTTGCCTTGATTGCTGAAGAAGGCTGTCTTATCTCTTCTTGCTATTCTTTGGAACTCTGCATTCAGATGTTTATATCTTTCCTTTTCTCCTTTGCTTTTCGCTTCTCTTCTTTTCACAGCTATTTGTAAGGCCTCCCCAGACAGCCATTTTGCTTTTTTGCATTTCTTTTCCATGGGGATGGTCTTGATCCCTGTCTCCTGTACAATGTCACGAACCTCAGTCCATAGTTCATCAGGCACTCTTATCTATCAGATCTAGTCCCTTAACTCTATTTCTCACTTCCACTGTATAATCATAAGGGATTTGATTTAAGTCATACCTGAATGGTCTAGTGGTTTTCCCTACTTTCTTCGATTTAAGTCTGAATTTGGCAATAAGGAGTTCATGATCTGAGCCACAGTCAGCTCCCGGTCTTGTTTTTGCTGACTGTATAGAGCTTCTCCATCTTTGGCTGCAAAGAATATAATCAGTCTGATTGATGAAGACCAATCGATGTTGACCATCTGGTGATGTCCATGTGTAGAGTCTTCTCTTGTGTTGTTGGAAGAGGGTGTTTGCTATGACCAGTGTGTTCTCTTGGCAAAAGTCTATTAACCTTTGCTCTGCTTCATTGCGTATTCCAAGGCCAAATTTGCCTGTTACTCCAGCATTACAGTCCCCTATAATGAAAAGGACATCTTTTTTGGGTGTTAGTTCTAAAAGGTCTTGTAGGCCAGATCTTTAGGAAAGTTAGAAGAGTAATTGAGGTTTATCCTGATTATTTCTGCTAAACATAAAAAACTTGCACATGGTAAATAGGCAGACTACTAATTCATGACTAAAGCCAAATCAGTTCACAAAAGTAACTTGGATTTCACTTTTGAAAATGACAGAACTTCTAGGACCTAATAGCATCAATTTAGCTATCCTAATCAGTTTCAACAATAAAGTGTCAATTAAGACATTATAAAAGAAGGTAAGAGTACTGTAAACTAAAACTGAGTCAATCGTTTACAAGAACGTGGAAGGAATTCTACTCTTTGACACTGAATTTAAAAATAATTACTAACTTATACATTTTTTTTTTTTTTGCCATCTGAACAGTACATGACCGCCTGGGAAATAGATAAGAAATGTCCACCTTCTCTTCTTGAGGATCTGACATAGCTAGGCATGGGAAAGGGCACACTGACTAAATAGCTGTGGTTGTATGGCAAGAGAAGCAAGGGTCCAGTGTTTCTTTCAAGGTGGTGTAAGTAGTTAATACCACCCTAGAAGAAAAAGAACAGCCATGAAAAAGAACAGTTGTGAAATGCAGTGAGTCATCAACTATGGTCAAGAAAGCAGCAAGCCCTTTGACAGGACATCAGTGAAGTCATAGAAAACAATAAAGGCAATCCTATTAAAATCAAGAACAAAATGGCATTGTGTATTATATCAATTTTACAACAGAGTTTTAGAAATTCTAGCTAAAATACTAAGAATGAAAGTTGAAACTACTGAAAAGATACAGATAAATTAAGTACTATTTGAAGATAATAGATTGCAGACCTAGAAAACAAAGGGAATTTACTGAGACATTTACAAAAGGTGGTAGTTGCTCTCAGAGTCAGCAAAACTAGTTATAAAATATGATGGCAAAAATTATCTCCTTTACAATAAAATCAGCAAAAAAAACAAATAATAAATATCCCAAGAATAACCTTAATAAAGATGTAAGAGTAATTGTATTATACTACTCTATGTAAGTAGTATATTTGTAAAATTAACAGTTCCCAAGTGACTTTGGCTAATATGTGTGCTCAGTCACTCAGTTGTGTCTGACTCTTTGTGACTCTTGACTGCAACCTACCAGGCTCCTCTGTCCATGGGATTCTCCAGGCAAGAATACTGGAGTGGGATGCCATTTACTCCTCCAGGGGTCTTCCTAACTCAGTGATCGAACCTGCGTCTCCTGCATTGGCAGGCGATTCTCTATGACTGAGCCACCTGGGAAAGCCCATTTTGGGTAATAGAATTCTAATAAAACATTTTGGAGGGGGGATTCTGACACAGTATTTCTAAGATTTACTTAAAGAAATTAGCAAGTGAGAACAATATGTTTGGAAGGGTATATTTCTGATGGTGAATCACTGTAGATGGTGACTGCAGCCATGAAATTAAAAGACGCTTGTTCCTTGGAAAAAAAGCTTTGACAAACCTAGACAGCATATTAAAAAGCAGAGACATTACTTTGCCAACAAAGGTCTGTCTAGTCAAAGCTATTGTTTTTCCAGAAGTCATGTATGGATGTGAGTGTTGGACTATAAAGAAAGCTGAGTGCTGAAGAATTAATGCTTTTAAATGGTGGCGCTGGAGAAGACTCTTGAGAGTCCCTTGGACTGCAGGAAGATCAAACCAGTTAATCCTAAAGGAAATCAGTCCTGAATATTGATTGGAAGGACTGACGCTGAAGCTGAAACTCCAGTACTTTGGCCACATGATACAAAGAGCTGATTCATTGGAAAAGACCCTTATGCTGGGAAAAGTTGAAGGCAGGAGGAGAATGGGACAACAGAGGATGAGATGGTTAGATGGCACCACCGACTCGATGGACATGAGTTTGGGTGAACTCCAGGAGTTGGTGATGGACAGGGAGGCCTGGCGTGCTGTGGTTCATGGGGTCTCAAAGAGTCAGACAACAGTTAGAACTAGACATGGAACAACAGACTGGTTCCAAATAAGAAAAGGAGTACGTCAAGGCTGTATATTGTCACCCTGCTTATTTAACTTACATGCAGAGTACATCATGAGAAATGCTGGGCTGGAGGAAGTACAAGCTAGAATCAAGATTGCCGGGAGAAATATCAATAACCTCAGATATGCAGATGACACCACCCTTATGGCAAAAAGTGAAAAAGAACTAAAGAGCCTCTTGATGAAAGTGAAAGAGCAGAGTGAAAAAGTTGGCTTAAAGCTTAACATTCAGAAAAGTAAGATCATAGCATCTGGTCCCATCACTTCATGGCAAATAGATGGGGAAACAGTGGAAACAGTGGCTGACTTTATTTTTGGGGGCTCCAAAATCACTACAGATGGTGACTGCAGCCATGAAATTAAAAGACGCTTACTCCTTGGAAGGAAAGTTATGACCAACCTAGACAGCATATTCCATGGGGTCGCAAAGAGTTGGACACGACTGAGCGACTTCATTTTCACTTTTCACTTTCATGCATTGGACAACGAAATGGCAACCCACTCCAGTGTTCTTGCCTGGATTGTCCCAGGGACAGGGGAGCCTGGTGGGCTGCCGTCTATGGGGTCGCACAGAGTCGGACACTACTGAAGCGACTTAGCAGCAGTAGCAGCAGCAGCAGACAGCATATTAAAAACCAGAGACATTACTTTGTCAGGAAAGGCTATGGTTTTTCCAGTGGTCATGTATGGATGTGAGAGTTGGACTATAAAGAGAGCTGAGTGCCAGCAAATTGATGCTTTTGAATTGGGGAGTTCGAGAAGATTCTTGAGAGTCCCTTGGACTCTCAACCAGTCCATCCTAAAGGAGATCAGTCCTGGGTGTTCATTGGAAGGATTGATGTTGAAGCTGAAACTCCAGTACTTTGGCTACCTCATACAAAGAGCTGACTCATTTGAAAAGACCCTGATGTTGGGAAAGATTGAAGGCAGGAGGAGAATGGGACGACACGGGATGAGATGGTTAGATGGCCTCACCAACTCGATGGACATTAGTTTGGGTGAACTCCAGGAACTGATGGACAGGGAGGCCTGGCGTGCTGCGGTTCATGGGGTCGCAAAAAGTCAGACACGACTGAGCAACTGAACTGAACTAATGATGGTCAGCCACATATAAGGTACATATTCTTTGAAGTTTAAAGTACCTCTCCTAAGGACTGGGCTAATGGTTGATTCCTTATTTTTAGTTCTACTGGAATAAAATGATAACAGGAGTATTTTCCTGTACAATATAAAAGGTCATGTAACATGGAATTTAGTAAATATTGAGAAGAATCCAACAGTTAATAATATAAAATTCTAGCCAGCATGTGGTTTTGTGTAAGTATAAGATTATCATATGGAAAGAGAAGGAACTATAAAGAAACAGACTGTGTTAGAGATCTAGTCAAATGCCCTCCTTTTACAAATTAGAGACTGAGACTCAGTCTTGTAACTAACTTGTCCAAGCCACTTCTCAGTGTAGAACCAGGACTGATGCCTGAGCCTGACTCTCGTGCTGGGCTCTTATTTACCGTATCTGTGTTCTCTCATTTTAAAACTTAATCATATTATTTATTCACTACATTTTTCCTTTAAATTTGGAAAATTAACAAGGAATGAAATGTCTTCTGCCCAGCAACTCTCTAGTTTGTCTCAAAAATGAGCATAATGAGAACAGGATGCAGTTCATAACATTAGAGCACTTGCTTAGCTTCATTAAGGTTAAGAACTTTACACAGGAAAAGGTTTACTTTACATATAATTTAATTTGGCAAACAAACCTTGCATAAAAGTTACAAACTTTAAAACCTCTTTAGTCCATATCATAGTAACTTTTGTTGTGAAATGGTTTTCTATAATCTTGACATTTTCTTCAGATACACAGTTTTCCAGTTTTAGCTGCCTTATAAGAGCTTCCAAAGACTTCAGTCTCCCTATAGTTTGTTGTTCTTGTAACTGAAGGAGTGTTAGCTCTGCGTGTGTGTGTGTGTGTGTGTGTGTGTGTGTGTAAATGGAAGAATTGTATAAAACAGATCTTAATGAACTGGATTATGATGGTAGTCACCCAAAGCCAGACATTGTGGAGTGTGACAAATGGGCCTTAAGAAGCACTGCTGTTAATAAAGCTAGTGAATGTGATGAAAGTCTAGCAGAACTATTCAAATCCCCAAAGGAGGATGCCATCAAGGTTTTGTATTCATTATGTCAGCAAATCTGGAAGACCCAGCAGTGGCCACAGTACTGGAAAAGGTCAGTCCTCATCCCAGTTCCTAAGAAGGGTAGTACCAGAGAATGTGCTGACCATTGGACAGTTGTACTCATCTCCCATGCCAGTAAGGTCATACGTAAAATCTTGCATGCTTGGCTTCAGCATTATGTGAACCAAGAACTTCCAGATGTCCAAGCTGGGTTTAGAAAAGGAAGAGATAAAATTGCCAACATTTGCTGAATTATAGAGAAAGCAAGGGGATTTCAGAAAAACATCTATGTGTTTCATCAGCTACACTAAAGCCTTTGACTGTGTGGATCATGACAAACTGTGGAAAGCTCTTAGAGAGATGGGAATACCAGACTATCTTACCTGTCTCCTGAGAAGCCTGTATGCAGGTCAAGAGGCAATAGTTAGAACCCTGTATGGAACAACTGATTAGTTCAGGATTGAGAAAGGAGTACTTCAGGGCTGTCTGCTGTCACCTTGTTTGTTTAATCTATACACTGAGCACATCATGAGAAATGCTGGGCTGGACGAGTTATAAGCTGGAATCAAGATAAGTGGGAGAAACATCAACAACCTCAGATATGCAGATGGTACCACTCTAATGGCAGAAAGCAAAGAGGAGCTAAAGAGTCTCTTGATAATGAGGGTGAAGAAGAGTGAAAGAGCCAGCTTTCACTGGCTAAGGCTAAACATAAGACTAAATGTTAAGAAACTAAGATCATGGCATCTGGTCCCATTATTGCACAGCACATAGAAGGGGAAAAGGTGGAAGTAGTGACAGATTTCCTCTTTTGGGGCTCCAAAATCACTGCAGACGGTGGCTGCAGCCATGAAGTCAGAAGATGATTGCTTGGCAGGAAAGCTATGACAAACCTAGACAGTATGTTGAAAAGGAGAGACATTACTCGGCTGACAAAGGTCTGTATAGTCAAGGCTATGGTCTTCCCAGTGGTCACATACAGTTGTGAGAGCTGGACCGTAAAAAATGCAGAATGCCAAAAAGTTGATGCCTTCGAACTGTGGTGCTGGAGAAGGCTCCTGAAAATCCCTTGGAGAGCAAGGAGATCAAACCAGCCAATCTTAAGGGAGATCATCCCTGAATATTCACTGGAAGGACTGATGCTGAAGCTGAAGCACCAGTATTTTGGTCATCTGATGCGCACAGATGACTCACTGGAAAAGTCCCTGATGCTGGCACGGATCAAGGGCAGAAGGAGAAGAGGGCATCAGAAGATGAGATGGCTGGACAATATCACTGATAGAATGAACATGAACCTGGGCAAACTCTGGGAGATGGTGAGGGACAGCGAGGCCTGGCGTGCTACAGTCCATGGGGTCGCAAAGCATCTGCCACGACTGGCTGGCTGAACAACCATGGTTTCCCTGGTGGCTCAGATGGTAGGAATCAGCCTGCAATGCAGGAGACCTGGGTTCAATCCCTCTATATATTCTTTTTCATATTCTGCTCCATATAAGGTATGAATATAGTTCCCTGGGCTCTGTAGTAGGACCTTGTTTATCTATTTTATATATATATAGTTTGTATTATAATGGGATCTGCTGATCCCAAACTCCTAATTTATCCCTTTCCCGCCCCATTTCCCCTGTGGTAACTGCAAGTTTGTTTTCTATGTCTGTGACTCTGTTTCTGTTTTGTAAATAAGTTCATCTGTGTCATTTTAGATCCCACCTGTAAGTAATACTATATAGTATTTGTGTTTCCCTTTTTCACTTACCTCACTTATGGTAATGTCTGGATATATTCATGTTTCTGAAGATGGCATTATATTATTTCCTTTTTATGGCTGAGTAGTATTTCATTGGAGAAGGAAATGGCAACCCACTCCAGTGTTCTTGCCTGGAGAATCCCAGGGACGGGGGAGCCTGGTGGGCTTCCGTCTATGGGGTCGCATAGAGTCGGACACGACTGAAGCGACTTAGCAGCAGCAACAGCAGTATTTCATTATGTATGTGTGTATATACGTGTAAATATATATATACATATACACACACCACATCTTTTTTACCCATTTATCTGTTGGTGATATTTAAGCTGCTTCTGTGTCTTGACTATTGTAAATAGTGCTGCTATGAACATTGTTGAGTGTGTATTTTTTTTTGAATTATAATTTTGTCTGAATGTATGCCCAGGAGTGGAATTGCTGGATCACATAGCAACTCTATTTTTATTTTTTTTGTGTGTGGAACCTCCCATACTGTTTTCCATAGTGGCTGCAGCAATTTATATTCCCACCAGCAGTGAGGAGGGTTCCCTTTACCCCACACTGCCTCCGGCATTTATTATTTGTAGACATTTTAATGATGGCCATCCTGTCCAGGGTGAGATAGTACTTCACTGGTCAGATAATATTTAAGTTCTGACATAGATTTCTCTAATAAAAAGTGATGTTGAGCATCTTTTGATGCACCTCTTGGTCATCTGTATGTCTTCTTTGGAGAAATGTCTATTTAGATTTTCTACTCATTTTCTGATTGAGTTGTTTAGCTTTTTTGTTACTGAGTTGTATGAGCTGTTTGTGTATTTTGGAAATTAAACTCTTGTTGGTCATATTATTTACAAATATTTTCTCCCAGTCTGTAGGTTACCTTTTCTTTTCTTTTTTACGATTTCCTTTGCTGTGCAAAAGCTTAAAGTTTGATTAGGTCCCATTTGTTTATTTTTTGCTTTTATTTCTACTGCCTTGGGAGACCTAAGATAACATTGGTACAATAAATGTCAGAGAATGTTTTGCCTATGTTCTTTTCTAGGAGTTTTATTGTGTCCTGTTTTATGTTTAAGTATTTAAGCCATTTCTAGTTTATTTTTGTATATGGTGTGAAGGAAGTATTCGAGTTTCGTTGATTTACAGGTAGCTGTCCATTTTCCCACCATCAGTTGTTGAAGAAACTTTTCTCCATTGCATATTCTTACGTCCTTTGTTGAAAATTAATTGGCCATAGGTGTGTGGGTTTATTTTCGGACTCTTTTCTGTTACACTGATCCATATGTCTGTTTTTGTTCCGATGCCACACTGTTTTTGACTGTAACTTTGAGGTCTCATCTGAATCTGGAAGGTTTATGCCTCCAGCTTTGTTCTTTTTCCTCAGGATTGCTTTGGCAATTCTGGGTCTTTTATGGTCCTATATAAATTTTAGGGTTTTTCTAGTTTTGTGTAAAATGATGGGTAATTTGACAGGGCTTACATTAACTATAAGGCCATTTTAACACTATAAATTATAATTCAAGAGCATGGTATACCTTTTCACTTTAACACACACACACACACACACACACACACACACACACACACACACACAGAAGTCGCTCGGTCATGTCCGACTCTTTGAGACCCCATGGATTGTAGCCCACGAGGCTCCTCAGTCCATGGGATTTTCCAGGCATGAATACTGGAGTGGGTTGCCGTTTCCTTCTCCAGGTCACTTCTTTAAGTCATCTTTAATTTCCTTTATCAGTATTTTTCTAATTCTCAGCATATAAATTACCTCCTTGATCAGGTTTATTTCTAAATATTTTTATTTTTTTGATGTGATTTTAAAAGCACCTTTTTAAAACTTTCCCTTTCTGATATTTCATTGTTAATTGTAGAGAAATGCAACAGATTTCTTTATGTTAATTTTGTATCCTGCTACCTTGATGAATTTGTTAGTTCTAATGTTTTTGGGTGGAGTCTTTTAAGGTTCTCTGTAGTATCCTGTCTTCTGCATATAATGATAATTTTACCCCTTTTCCTTCCAATTTGGATATCTCGTATTTCTTTTCGTTGTTGTTGTCTGATCGCTGTGGCTAGGACTTCCAATGCTATGTTGAATAGAAGTGGTGACAGAATTTCCTGGCAGTCCCGTGGTTAAGTCTCAGTGCTTTCACTGCCATGGACTTGGGTTTAAGCCCTGGTTGGGGAACTAAGATCCCACAAGCCATGAGGTGCAGCCAAAAAAAAAAAAACAACAAACTAAGTGGTGGAAGTGGGTTGCATTGTCTTGTTCTAGAATTTAGTGGGAAGGCTTTCAACTTTTTATTGTTGAATATTATGTTGGCTATAGATTTGTCATAAATAGGTTTTATTATGTCGAGTTATGTTCCCGCTACTGTGGTAAGAGTTGTTTTTTTTTTAATCATAAATGGATGTTGAATTTTATCAGGTGTTTTTTCTGCATCCATTGAGATAGATGATCATGTGTTTTTGTCCTTTGGTTGATATGGTGTATCACATTGATTGATTTGCATATGTTGAACCATCGTTGTGACCCTGGGATAAATCCAACTTGATTGTGGTGTATGATCTTTTTTATGTGTTGTTTGATTTGGTTTGTTAGTATTTTGTTGATAGATTTTGGATCTGTGTTTATCAAGGATGTGCTCTGTGCTTAGTCACTCAGTTGTGTCTGACTGTTTTTCCATGCGATTCTCTAAGCAAGAATACTGGAGTGGGCGGCCATTCCCTTCTGCAGGGGATCTCCTCAACCCAAGGGTTGAACCTGGGTCTCCGTATTGTAGGCAGACTCTTTACCATCAGAGCCATTTTGTTGAGAATTTTTGGATCTATATTTATCAAAGTTATTGGCCTGTAACTTTCTCTTTTGTTAGTGTCTTTGTCTGATTTTGATATAAGGGTGATGGTGGCTTCATAGAATGACTTTGGAAGTGTTCCCTCCTCTTCAGTCTTGTGGTTGAGTTTGAGAAGGATCAGTGTAAGTTCTTTTTATGTTTGGTAGAATTCCCCAGTGAAACCATCCAGTCCTGGATTGTTTTGTGGGGAGTTTTTATTTTGTTTTTTACAGATTCTGTTTGACTTCTGGGAAAGATTGACAGCAAAAGGAGAAGAGGGTGGCAGAAGATGAGATGGTTACATAGTGTCACTGACTCAGTGAACACAAATTTGAGCAAACTCTGGGAGATAGTGATAACAGAGGAGCCTGGGGAGCTGCAATCCATGGGATTGCAAAGAGTAGGACACAATTTAACAACTGACAGCAACAACAACAAATGTCACTTCTAGTGATTGATCTCTTCAAATTATATTTCTTCATGATTCCATTTTGGTGGACTGTATGTTTTTGGAAGTTGTCTATTTCTTTCAGGTTGTCCAATCTGTTGGCATATAATTGTGCATAGTGTTCTCTTATGGGTTTCTGTATTTCTGCAGTATCTGTTATTTCTCCTCTTTCATTTCTTGTTTTTTTTTTTTTTTTTAATTTGGATCCTCTTTCTTAGTGAGCCTGACCAGAGGTTTGTTGATTTTGTTTACCCTTTCAAAAAAACAGCTCTTGGTTTTATTGATTTTTTCCCCTATAGTTTTAAAATATCTATTTAATATATTTCCTCTTTGATATTTATTGTTTTCTTCCTTCTGCTGACATTAGGTTTTGTTTGCTCTTCTTTTTCTAATACTTTGAGTTGGTAGATGAGGTTGTTCATTTGAGATCTTTGTTTTTTTGAGGAAGATCTGTATTGCTGCATCCTATAGACTTTGTATGGTTGTGTTTTCACAGTTAAACTTAGTTGGTATTTTGAGGATATTATATTCAAAAAATCCAGAATATATATTCTTTCCAAGTGCACATGCAGCATTCTCTAGGATAGACCCACATACTTGGATACAAAGCAAGCCTCAACAAATTTAAGAGGATGGAAATTTTTTCAAGCATCTTTTCTGTACACAATGGCATGAAACTGGAAGTAAACCACACAAAGAAACAAGAAAAAGCAATTAGATGGAGACTAGACAACATGATACTAAAAGACTAATGGGTTGATGATGAAATCAAAGAGGAAATAAGAAAATAGTTTGAGATAAATGACAGTGAAAACACAATCATAAATTAGTAGATATATTTTCAAAATTATTGTTGGATGAGATATGTGTAAAATATTTGGTTTGACACAAGAAGAACTCAATAGAATAATGTTTTATTTTTCTCACTTTTTGATAAAAATTAGTGCTAAACGAGCAGTGGGAAGAGCACTCATACGTGTCTACCTAGTTAGGAAGCATAAGAACAGAGTAATATAAAGCTTTTCTAGAAAGGAAATTGAAAATAGGAACTAAGAACCTTAGAAAGAATTCTAAACAAAATTGTAGACAAAAGATCATGGAATCTAAAAGTGAAGCACAGCATAAAGATAGCCAAATAGCTTATGTTCATAAAGAATTTAATTATTTGAAAGTGGCTTAATTAATAGGTATGAAAAAATTGGCACATAAACTTCCAAAGTGTAATAGGGAAATGTTTTAAACAGAAAATTTCCACAAAATTTGGAAATTTGTACTCTGAGTACAAAATTAAAACTACACTTTACCATTGAGATCTCTACTGTGCTGTGTTATGCTATAATTGCTCATCTTAATCTATTTGGTAAAATCTTAATTCTCAAACTTTGAAAATATGCAGATAGCATAAGAATGTCAAAGGAAAGTTGTTACTCCATAAGGTTAACTTAGTATTAAAAGTAAAAGGAAGAATGGAGGAAACTAGGAAGAACAAATGTTGGCTGTTTGAAAGCTCTAGATTAATTTCTGGAATAAATTTATTATTTATGAAACTTAGAATTTGAAGAATATGTGAATGAGAGAAGTATGTTTAGATCACTTTTAGAATATAGGCCCTTTGTTGGCCTGAAAGAAGTAATACATTCCTCTTTTTAGTTTTATTTCTTAAGGAAAATGCTACAGTTTGTAGCATGAATATATAAAGATCTGCAAATTCTTTTGTAGACAAGTTAAATCTTCCTAATGGAAAGATCTTGGATTTGTTTGTCAAGAGTTGGGTCTCTTCCAGAAACCAGTAATCTTATATAAGTCACTTAATTTTTTTCATCTTTAAAGTTTACATAGTGGATAAAAGTTCGTTCTAAAGTCATTTCTACCTCTTCTGTTCTATGATTTTGAAATTTATTTAACTACGTTTGCTGCTACTGCTTACCCAAAATATAAATTCAACACTAGGTTACCCAAATTTTGCCTGTTTCAAAAGCGTAAATCACAAAAATTTTATAACAAAAGCTTATTATAGGTGCTACTTAATAAATTAATTTCTTGAGTAATACTTGGTGAGGTTTAAGTGTAAGATTTTATATTCCTAGTCTAAGCTATGTTTAAGAGAAAATATTACTATGTTAGTATATTTAATAATAAATAAATATTGGTTTTGATGGTCAGAATCCATTATGGAATACAGAGGTTTACGTTATGCTAAGAAATGAAATTTACCAAAATTATTCCTTGTCATTTCTTTTTCCCCTCCATTATAGATATTCGTATACCACTAATGTGGAAAGACTCTGATCACTTCAGCAATAAAGAACGTATGTATGATTTTGATTGTAATTGACGTATTTTCTTTAGTATGTAGTAAATTTGAGATAATTGGGAGAAAAAGCTGCACCCACCCTGAAATAAATGTCATTTGACGGAATAAGCACAATCTTACTGATAGAAACCTGTGCAAGGATGCCAACAGGTAATAGAGAAGGAAATTGTGAAACAAAAGGAGATGTTTGAGTGAAGTAGTAAAGGCCACATTGTTTGACCAGAAATATTGGAGATTTTTTTTGCCTTGTTCTCTTCCTTCAGATTATTTAATGGGATATAAGAAAAAAAGATTTTTAGCTTGATCTAATTTTTCTTCCCCTTCAGCGTTATATAGCTTTATATAGTCTTAACAAATCCATGCATGGCTTGGGTCATGGAAATTAACCTCAAATGATTTGTAGCTGTTACAGGCAATGCAGAAAAGTTATGACAATCCTTTATCTTTCTTGTCTATTATGATAGCTTTGTTCCTCATACTTTAAGCCTGAATCATATTGAGCATAATTAGTTTTATATGAAAAATACAAAATCAGGTTAGTATATTTGTTATTCATTTAAGAAATATATTAGTTTA
Source organism: Bos indicus x Bos taurus (assembly GCF_003369695.1). Taxonomy (NCBI): domain Eukaryota; kingdom Metazoa; phylum Chordata; class Mammalia; order Artiodactyla; family Bovidae; genus Bos; species Bos indicus x Bos taurus. Next base: position 18,291,267 of record NC_040103.1, on the reverse strand, counting down.
TAAAGGAATACATGTGGGAATTAAGTGTATCTTTCTGATTACTATAGAGAATTAAGTTTATCTGAAGAGCTCCATTTTCTCAGTAATGAGGATTTAGTCTTTTAATCACCTAATACTTAAAAAATATGTATATTAAGTTAGAAAGTCCAGCAGCTATGGTTTTTGTGTTCACATCTCTACTTTTTATTGTTTTTGTAGTTTCCCCCCTCTCTATTTGGTGGAAAATGTTTTGTTGTTAATGTGTCTGCTCCTAACCTCTTAAAATAGAAAACTTATTTTTATTAAGTATATTTGGAAGCCAAAATGACAGGGGTAATAGTATATATGTAGTGCTAAATTTGCTATTAATTAAAGCTTAAGGAGTTTCCTAGGAATAAAATTTATGAGTTTGGTGGTTACTTTAGACTGCTGAGAGGCCTATATTTTTAACTTTATTTTTTGATACTCCGTAGTTTAGTTGTATTTGAGTTGGGCAAGCAATTAATATATACTGACAAAACAGTCTCAATAAAAAGTTAAAGGATTACAGTGTACAATGTATGAAAATAAGAATCTATTAACAAATATTTAGGCTATTTTTTCAAGTAGATTTTAACATAATATAGGCATGACTCATCACATGAGTCATCGTTTTAATGTTGTTTTTCTTCTCTAGGATCACAGCACTATGCCATTTTTTGTTTATTCAAACTGGGAGCTGAAGTTTTTGATACTGAGATGGTGATTGTGGATAAAACAATCACAGATATATGTTTTGAAAATGTGACCATATTGTAAGTATTTTTTTAATCTTATTTGAAGGAAAAGAACCTAAAATTCTACCTTTTTCAGAGGAAGGCAAAGTTATTGACTTATTTTTGAAGCATTAAAATCTTTAACTGTTCAAATTGATTTTGAATGTTGCATTATTTATAAGCCATTTCTGGATTTGAAATTTTTCCAATGTAAAATAAAGTGGAAATCATATAATATTAGTAGTAAAACTATGAATACAGTGGCATATCATTATAACATGATTTTATATAGAATGAGTTTGAGCATAAAACAGATTCTTATTACATCTCATATAGGAGGTTTACTTACAGAAATACTAAAATAGTGTAACAACTTTATTAGATAGTTCTGAAATATGTACTGTAGGAAAAGCACTTTAGTAAAATTTCAAGATGTTCTTTTTCTTATGGTGTACTTCTTTCATGTACTCCAAAACAATAAAAAATTGGGTGATCCTCAGGGCCATTTTTATTGCCCTGCTCTTTTACAAGCTTATTTTATTGTGGTCATAATATAGAACCAGAAAGAACTCTTCTGGTAGCCATAGAAATCATTTTTAACTAATATAAGTTTTTCCTGGCATTTTTTTCTATTGGCCTAAATCAGTATGCGATTTATATTTCTTACAGGGTTTCAAAGACAGTATCTTCATATTGAAATACTACTAACTACTTATCAATTAAAATGAAATCCATATATATGATTTTTCCAATCTTTAGTTATGGAACTATATACAGTTGAGATTGAAAGTACTAGTTTTGCCACGCATGTAGCATTAAATAAAGAACTATTACAACCATGTTTTGGGGCTTTGGTTCACTGTTCCCTAAGTAATTGTACAACACAGAAAAATAAAGTACTTTTTTTGTGTGTAATTAGTAGTGTAGACCATCTTATAAGCTCTGTTGAACCAAAGGAATTTACTTAGGATCCCCCAGATATTACCACATGTTTACATAATGGAGACTAAAAAATTAATTTTTATTATATATCTAAATATATTTATTTCCATTATCAACTATTATAGTGCATTTTTTCATGGCAAAATTGTCCTGTTAATGGACTCTTCTTCACAACAATTTGCTTTTGTTTATTTTCACCACAAAGGAAAAAAATCATAATTTTTTTCACAGAATAGTGCAAGTTCCTTGGGAAGACAACTCATGATTTATAATTTTTTAATAATTCTGTAAATATTTCAAATTGTTCTAAAAATAACTGCTCACAAATGTTCTAAATGTTGTTTTAAAATGTGCTTTTTTTTATGATTGTTTTAATAAGTATTCAGTATTTATGAATCCCTGGTTTTTCTCTAAATATTGACATTTGTTAGTCATTACCAGGAATACTGTATGTTTAAAATTTGCCAAATAATAAACTATAAAAGTATTTCAAATTCAATTATTCCTTGGATTTATTCAAACTATAGATTGGCTATTTAAATCTTAAAAAGTCTATTCTGTGTATTTAAAATCTCTGAGACTGATAGATCTTCCTTTACAGGCAAAATCTGCTGATGGACCTCTTTTGCAATTTTAAGTATATTTTATTAGTAGTAATATCACCACAGTCTTTTATTGTAAAGATAGTTCATTGTGTCTGAGAAAGAACAAAGCCAGTCTTGACATTGAATATTTTATGCATATTTTTTTAATACATACTGAATATATTTTATGCTAGATTAAGAATACAAATATTATCAAGACTTCACTCCACCTCAAGGAGTTCATGCCTTGAAGTCTCTCTCTCTTTTTTAAGATTGGTACTGTTTATATTTATGCTGGGTGCTAATGCACAAAGTTTATTTGTTGTAGCATTGTGCATTTTTACAGATACATCTAATGTTTGGTGAAGTATATCTCTTTATATTCGTTTGTTTTCTCCTGTATAACCAAGTAGTGAAATGTTAGAGTTATTAGGTACAAAGGTGGAGCAGGAAGGAGGGGCACATTGTTGAGTGGACTGTAAGCACTTTATGAAAAAGATAACGAAAACTCAAGGTTTCAGCAGAAGAAGCCTTTTGTTTAATTTTCTTTCCTTTTTGTTTTCACATCTTTTCCTTTTGAGGAATGGTCATTTCAGGAAATCACACATATAATGTAAATGCCTTAAAATAATTATATTAAGGGAACAAAAAGGAACAATAGCATTGGCAACAAAACGACCAGGGCATTTTATTCTTTTTCTTTAAGTAATTTGCCTGAATATATTGTTTACATTGAGTTAAAATCGCCCTACTTCAGAAGCTGGTAGCTCTAGAAGTTGCAGTGACCCTCTCAAGTCATTTAGATACTAAATAAACTCAGGGAGATTCTATCTTATTAATATATATTAACATAAACCTGTTCCAAATGCTGCTTTGAGAAGTTACAAAAACATCAGAGGGTGTTGTAATTTTATTTTCTTCTAAGTTAAATTTCTAACATTATGATTGTCCTTGTTTTTAGTAATGAAGCAGGGCCAGACTTTCAGATAAAGGTGGAAGTATATAGTTGCTGTACAGAAGCATCTTCTATAACTAATACACCAAAAAAATTAGCTAAGAAACTGAAAACATCTATAAGCAAAGCTACGGGGAAGAAAATCAGTTCAGTGCTTCAAGAAGATCATGAAATCACGTGCTTGTCCTTCAGTTCTTCAATTTAGTAAGTTTTCTAATACAGTATTTATAGAGACATAGTATAATTATGTATTTGTGACATTTTAGAGTATTGTATGTGGTGAATATGTTTACATTTTAAATGGGAAAAGACATCCTGAAGCAGTAACAAAACTTGGTTGTCTGACATTTACCCAGCTGAGGTGGTATGTTCCTTTGAAAGTAGAAAGTTGGGTGACAGTGTGTTTTTAGTGATTTGAAATTCCAAGATCTACCAGAAAGATGACATTTTTTTCTTGAAAAGGAACTAGCTATAAATCAAACTGTTTGCTCCGTATCAGTCTACTAATTGAATTTCTGAATATATGTCATGCTTTCAGTCTTACAGATTTTTAAAAAATATCTTACTATAGCAAAATCACATTACCATTATCACACCTAACAAAATAAAAAATTAGTCCTAAATATGATCTTATAGCCAATTCTTTGTTCAAATTGCCCCAATTCTGAAGTTCTCTTCTGATTTGTGCAAGTCAAGGTCCAAACAAGGTCTGTAACATTGCATTTACGTGAATCTTTTAAGTTTCTTGTACTCTTTAACAAGTTTCTGTTCCTTTGCCAACATATATTGAAGAAGCTAGATCTTGTAGATTTCCTAAATTTTCAATTTATCTGATTACATCTTTGTGGTCTTTTTAAAACATCTTTTTCTATCCCTTGTGCTCCTATAGCTTGCAGTTAGATCCAGAGGACTGATTAGTTTCAGATTCTCTTTTAGGGCAGTAATATTTCATATTGATTATATGTACTTTCTACTGTATCCCATTTGTAGGTCTTGTTTCACCTTCAGGTGTGTTAAAACTGATCAGTGGGTTCAGGTGTTGTTAGCCTGATACATCCATTGTCAAGTTCCCTATCAATGTTACATGTAATAGTTTTAGCAGCTGTGACTGATCATTATTACATTAAGGATTATAATTTAGTGGCTTTCTAAATTTGTCCTACATTTATTTATTTATTTTTCTATATGCAGTCATTTTTAAAAGTTTTATTTATTTTTAGTTGAAGGATAACTGCTTTCCAATATCACGGATTTATTTTTAAATCTGGAATTCTCTCAATAACTTTCCTTCATGAACTCTGTATAAATGCAAAAAATTGATGAAGGAAAAGGAGGAAAAAATATACTTGATTCTTTTATTTACCCAATTTTACTGTCTGAGCCACGAGGGAAGCCTTATTTACCCAGTTTTAGAATAATAATTTGATATCCTTGCATGGAGGTGATTAGTGTTTTGTTTTATTTGAACTCCTGAAGTTTTATTTGTGTTTCAATCTAATGCAGTTGTTATTCTCTTCGAAGGCAAATTGCCCCATCTTTGATCAATAGGAACCCCTAAGCTGACTCAGCATCTTTTTGCCACAGCCTAATCAGAGGAGCCTGGCAGTCTTCAGTCCATAGGGTCGCAGAGTTGGACATGACTGAAGCGACTCAGCAGGCACATACAATCTCTAATTAGCTTCTTTGCTTTGTGACCAGGGAACATGTTCCGTGTTCATGTTTTATTTTTCAGCTCACACTAGAATCACCACCTCTGCAAGGAGCCCTGGTTTCTTTCAGGTACTTTCTTTAAACATTGTGTTTGTTGCTTTACAAGTGGTTTTATCTTTCTTCCTTAGGAAAACTGTTGTACAGGCGGCATTCCTAGAATTTCTTTGCATGTTGGCTCTTCAGCATGTCAATAATTTTACTATAATTATAAAGCAAAATATTTTAGGCGTACATCCTGGAAATCTCAGTCATCAGAATATAGCTAATTAGCTTTCATATCAGTTATATTACATGTGAAAAATGCCTTGGGACTTTAGCAATGTGGCTTTCAGTTTATTTTGATTGAGACCATGAGTAAAAAATGCATTTTATATCGTTACTGAATACACAGTACCATCAGCAGTCAGATTTCATGAAACAATACTTAGCTCTTGCTATTTATAGTATAGCCATTAGACTTCTTTTATTCTAGGTATCTTCAGTTTTTTTTAAATGCTGTTTATGAATCAGTAAATTGATTTCATGATTCTTGAATGGGTGCCATCTATTGAAGAACAGTCATATAAGATATGTCTTTATAATATAAATGTCATTAAAAAGGAGGAAGCGAGACCCTTTAATTTTCCCTCTTTAGAATTTTAAGGCCAACTTAAAACTTTTCTAGATTAAGATTATATCAAATATTTGCTAGAAAATGTTTTAATTCAACTATAAGGTAATGAAACTATACTTTTTGATGAATAAATGAGCAATTATATTTCTAGTTTGAAACACAGATTTTAGAATTGAAAGAGACCTTAGAGATAATCACCAAATTCAGTAGTTTTAAAATGTTTTTAAGCAGCAAAATTCTTTATTTAGAAAATGGCAGTACTAGCAGTGTCCTGAACAAGTATTTCCTGGGCCTCAGTTTTCTAATACGAAAGGTAAGGATGCTTAGGCATAATCATTTATTTTAAGAAGGCTCCCTAGATCGCTTCTTGGCCTTTTGGCTAAGATCAAGTATAGAAGCCTCCTTAGAGACATTTTAGGGTTTCCTGGACCTTTCAAGCATGTAAAAACAATACTTGGGCTTTTCACACAGTTCAAAACGTCATGGTTTCAGTACTTGATTTTTTATCCTGTCATTTATTATTTGTGTGACCCAGGACAGGTTAATCTACTCTCTGGGTTTTTCTTTTTCCCTCTGTAAAAAGGGAATAATAATAATGGAATAATATTTAACTCCATAGGATCATTATGAGATTCAGAAAGATAATTCATGAACTTGGTATGTTGTGAGCATTTAATGAATGTAGCTCTTACCATTATTGTTACTGTTTTTACTGTTCTGCGATCAATGCTTTTTCTGAAAAATTTTATTTAAAAAAATTCAAGCTGAAGCACTGCATGAAGAAACATTGCTAGGATTATAAAATGTAGGCAGGGTCTTCCCTGGTGGCTTAGTGGTAAAGAATCCACCTGCCAATGCAGAAGACATGGGTTTGATCCCTAGTTTGGGAGGATCCCACATGCTGCAAAACAGCTAAGACCACACACGAACCCATTTGCTACAAGTACTGAAGCTCGTGTGCCCCAGAGCCTGTGCTCCCCAACAAGAGAAGCCACCGCGGGCAATGAGAAGCCCACCAACCACAGTGAAGAGTGGTCCCCACTCACCACAACTAGAGAAAAGCCCACACAGCAACAAAGACCCAGCACAGCCAATAAATAAATACAACTATATTTAAAAATGTAGGCAGATATTTTAACATTTAAATCCAATGATTATAATTTCACAGAAGATAATCTAAGTGAATAAATCTAAGTGATTTGCCAGCAAAGGTCTATCTAGTCAAGGCTATGGTTTTTCCAGTGGTCATGTATGGATGTGAGAGTTGGACTATAAAGAAGGCTGAGCGCTGAAAAATTGATACTTTTGAACTGTGGTGTTGGAGAAGACTCTTGAGAGTCCCTTGGACTGCAAGGAGATCCAACCAGTCCATCCTAAAGGAGATCAGTCCTAGGTGTTCATTGGAGGGCATGATATTGAAGCTGAAACTCCAGTACTTTGGCCACCTGATGAGAAGAGCTGACTCATTTGAAAAGATCCTGATGCTGGGAAAGATTGAGGGCAGGAGGAGAAGGGGACGACAGAGGATGAGATGGTTGGATGGCATCACCAACTCTATGGACATGGGTTTGGGTGTACTCTGGGAGTTGGTGATGGACAGGGAGGCCTGGTGTGCTGCAGTTCATGGGGTTGCAAAGAGTTGGACATGACTGAACGACTGAAATGAATTGAATCTAAGTGATATTATAACTTATATTTAACCTATACTCTTCTTCAATGACTAGAAGTGTTTTTGAGAATAACATTGTTGATATTAAGTTCTTTGTAACAGGGACTGACATATTTGTCTTGAAGTGTTCATTATTCTATTCAGGTTCGTCATTCTATTTTGTTGTTGTTTAGTCGCTAAGTCATGTCCAACTCTTTTGTGACCCTGTGGGCGGTAGCCCACCAGGCTTCTCTGTCCATGGGATTTTGCAGGCAAGAACAGTGGAGTGGGTTACCATTTCCTTCTCCAGAGAATCCTCCTGACCCAAGGATAATTCTATTTGGTTTATTCCTAAATCAAAATATCAGTTTTCCTTATCAACATTTCCCATGAAACTTGTATGGAATTTGCTTATTTATATCATTGAAGCTGATCAAAAGATAGGGTAAAACCTTTTATAGCATTTTACCAATTTATATTCTTTTAATACCAGCATTTCTTTTGAGCTTTTGGTGTGAATGCTGAGTGTGCCAAGTTAAACTCATAGCCCAGGACCAGTCTTACCTGATCCTTCCTTAACTGACCACTTCAGCACCCTGGTAGGAGTTTCAGAATAGCAGTAGTGATCAAAATTCCTAAAAGGATCAGCTTTTATTTCTTTAATAGTGATTTAGTTGAATGAGAAGATTCCTAACATAGCTTTTAATTTTTAACCAAAATGGGCAAAATATATCTTCTCTAGTAATATGTCATGTGACCAAATATAGCTGTTCTTCCTTACAAAGAGTACATTTTTTTTTCAGACTTCCATTTAAAGTAGTCATTTATTTTTTCATAATGTTTTTGGAACCCTTGCTGCATCAAATGTTACAACAATTGGCCTATTTGTTAAAAAAATGTAGCTGATTAAACTTTTGGGAACTCAATATTAGGGTTGGCTTAAAAGAATGAGTGTAATGTTTTAGTAAGAAAATGTTATCCTGACAAGAATGCTTTAAAAGTGAGATCATTGTTGATTTTGGAAGCATTGGCATTGTAATTAGTCATGGTTTAAAAATGAAGTAACTTGAAATATCATCATAAAGTATTGTTTGATCTGAAAGAAGACAGTGAACATTTTTGGTAATTCTTAGCATGCTCCCTGGTGTGATTCATTTATTCGTTTTATTTGTGGAATTTAGCTTACTGAAATTCCTGTAACTAGATTTTTCCCAGTGTTTCTAAGAGCTGAATTAACTATTTTATGTACCTTGAGAACCAATTAGTACATTATTCTTCACTGTATAAATATACATCATTTTAAACAATTATCTTGTGGAAACTAGTATAATTGAGAGTGATTATTTACTTGACAGAAAAGTATTAACTGAAAAATAACTAAATATTAACTAAAAAAATAGGCCATTATACTACATTTTAAATTAATTAAGCAAATATCTTTGTGCAGAATAACTGGATTATTTATGTTTTGAGAAACGGTGATGTTGATGGTTTGGTAGTGTGAAAGATGATGCAGTGTTCAAGATTAACTAAGGAATTACTCAGCTATGGGGTATAATTTTATTTATTTATTCGTTTAATCATTTTAGAAATGATTATTCAGCAGTTGTATCATGTGGTACTTTGGATTTAAAGCTTAGTAAGCCATGTTTCCTGCACTCAGAATTCTTGCAATAGTAAAAGATAGTATGTATCTGTTTTAATAGACAATTACCTTAATTAAACTGTTAATGAAGTATAAAGGGTAGTGGTAGTAAGTATAGTGTAATGGGATTCTGTTTCCAGTGTACTACTTGCTAACTACAGGCAAGTCAGTTAAACTGCACATAGGTAGATGTAGTATTGTAATGCTTTGCATGTTTTGATTTTTAGGGGAGGGTTTTCATCCTGCTACTTCACAAATCCTACAACATTGTTTATTTCATTGTGTGTGCACTTAGTTGCTCAGTCGTGTCCGACTCGGACTGTAGCCTGCCAAACTCCTCTGTCCATGGGATTTTTCAGGCAAGAATACTGGAGCAGTTTGCCATTTCCTCCTCCAGGGAATCTTCCTGTCCCAGGGATCAAACCTGCATCTCCTGTGTCTCCTGCATTGCAGGTGGATTCTTTACCTGCTGAGTCATTGGGGAAACCCAGTTACTTCATTATAAAAGTAATATAAACTTTAGAAATAGAACCTAGACAGAGAAAAAAGTGTATTCAGTTTATTATAGATCAATTGGGCTTCCCTAATTGCTCAGTTGGTAAAGAGTCTGACTGCAATGCAGGAGACCCCAGTTCGATTCCTGGGTCAGGAAGATCTGCTGGAGAAGAGATAGGCTATCCACTCCAGTGTTCTTGGGTTTCCCTTGTGGCTCAGCTGGTAAAGAATCTGCCTGCAATGCGGGAAATCTGGGTGTGATCCCTTGGTTGGGAAGATCCTCTGGAGAAGGGAAAGGCTACCCACCCCAGTATTCTGACCTGGAGAATTCCATAGACTGTATAGTCCATGGGGTCACAAAGAGTTGGACATACCTGAGTGACTTTCACTTTTACTTTATAGATCCAGTCAGTTCAGTTCACTCACTCAGTTGTGTCCGACTCTGCGATGTCATGGACTGCAGCATGCCAGGCCTCCCTGTCCATCAGCTCCCAGAGCTTGCTCAAGCTCATGTCCATCGAGTTGGTGATGCTCTCCAACCATCTCATCCTCTGTTGTTCCATTTTCCTCCTGCCTTCATTCTTTCCCAACATTAGGGTCTTTTCCAATGAGTCAGTTTTTCACATCAGGTGGCCAAAGTATTGGAGTTTCAGCTTCAGCATCAATCCTTGCAATGAACATTCAGGACTGATTTCCTTTAGTATCAGTTGGATCTCCTTGCAGTCCAAGGGACTCTCAAGAGTCTTCTCCAGCACCACTGTTCAAAAGCATTAATTCTTCGGCACTCACCTTTCTTTATAGTCCAACTCTCACATCCATACGTGACTTCTGGAAAAACCATAGCTTTGACTAGATGGACCTTTTTTTGGCAAAGTAATTTCTCTGCTTTTTAATATGCTGTCTAGGTTGGTCATAGCTTTTCTTCCAAGGAGGAAGTGTCTTTTAATTTCATGGCTGCAGTCACCATCTGTAGTGATTTTGTAGCCCCCCAAAATAAAGTCTCTCATTGTTTTGCCATCTATTTGCCATAAAGTGATGGGACCAGATGCCATGATCTTAGTTTTCTGAATATTGTGTTTTAAGGCAACTTTTTCACTCTCCTCTTTCACTTTCATCAAGAGGCTCTTTAGTTCTTCTTCACTTTGCCATGAGGGTGGTATCATCTGCTTATCTGAGATTATTGATATTTCTCCCAGCAATCTTGATTCCAGCTTGTGCATAGTTTTTATAATTTTGAACTGATATTTTTCCTCCAGGTTTTAAAGTAACTAGCTTTGTGAGGTATATATATATTCATAATTATGCTATACATTCATATATATATACATGTGTATATATGTACACACACACATTTTTTCCTTGAGTTATTACAGAGTCTTTATATGATCATTTTAAAGACCACATTATCTATCAATTGGTTCTATCATACTTTATTCTTGGGGGAGGTTATCAATAACTTTTTTTTGTATTGTTATTTTAAGATGTGTAATTCATTGGAAACAGAGGCAAATGTATTACATGTTTATCTCAAATAGTTGAGGAAAAGATGTCTTAGCCACAATTATTTTATAAGGCCTGAGAAAAAAATCAACAGATATTTGGATCATCACACAATTTTAGCCTATTCTGCCACACAGGTTGCCACCTCTGCAATGCACTTGGTACAAATGCACAGCCTGTAACATCGCTACTTCCTGTGTACACTAAAAGCAGTATTTCATATTCCATTGTGTATGGAAATGATGCTGTTCTTGAAGTGAAGAATACTTTAATACTTTTAGTGGTCAGTAAGAATAAATTACATCACTCCTAAAAGTAAAACACCGAATTATCTTCATTCTTTCTCTCCCAGTCTCTGCTTCTTACCATTTCAGATAATATTTCTTGATGAATTTAAAATGCATGCAGACTGTTCATCTAATACCTTGACCTCTAAGTTTCATGACTTCCTTGCCTCTGGTGATCTTGTGCCTGTTTTAGCCATCCATCCCACAGTTGTACCCTAGATCTTGTCATTACTAATAATTGCACATGGTCTGTGTAGTAATATCAAATGATATCTACCACCTCTCACATTTCCAGCTTTCTCTGTTCAATATTCTGACTCCAATTAGCTTAAATTCCTTGATTTACCATTTTATTATTTTCTATTATTTCTCTCCTTTTGTTATACTTACTTTGGGGAAACTTCAGTTCAGTTCAGTCACTCAGTCATGTCCTACGCTTTGTGATCCCATGGACCGCTTCACGCTAGGCTTCCCTGTCCATCACCAACTCCCGGAGCTTACTCAAAGTCAAGTCCATCGAGTTGGTAATGCCATCCAACCATCTCGTCCTCTGTCATCCCCTTCTCCTCCTGCCTTCAATCTTTCCCAGTATCAGGGTCTTTTCCAGTGAGTCAGTTCTTCATATCAGATGGCTGAAGTATTGGCTTTTTAGCTTCAGCGTCAGTCCTTCCAATGAATATTCAGGACTGATTTCCTTTAGGATTGACTGGTTTGGTTAAATCCTGCCTTTAGCTCCTCTGCACCTGCACTCATGAGGAATAGATGAGGAAATAAGAATAATAATACTGTCTGGTCTCACTTTAGAGGGATCACTGATCTTAAGTGAGTTCCAATATGAGCAATCGTCCGAAGTGTCCACAGGCTTTCACTTTACCTCTTGTCAGAAATAGTATTTCACATTACATTACTCTCTCTTATAGAACTTCTTTTTCCACTCCTTATTGATGCTTTTGAACTGTGGTGTTGGAGAAGACTCTTGAGAGTCCCTTGAACTGCAAAGAGATCCAACCAGTCCATTCTGAAGGAGATTAGTCCTGGGATTTCTTTGGAAGGAATGATGCTAAAGCTGAAACTCCAGTACTTTGGCCACCTCATGCGAAGAGTTGACTCATTGGAAAAGACTCTGATGCTGGGAGGGATTGAGGGCAAGAGGAGAAGGAGACGACAGAGGATGAGATGGCTGGATGGCATCACTGACTCGATGGATGTGAGTCTGAGTGAACTCCAGGAGTTGGTGATGGACAGGGAGGCCTGGCGTGCTGCAATTCATGGGATCACAAAGAGTCAGACATGACTGAGCGACTGATCTGATCTGATCTGATTCAAAGCTGATGTTGTTGTCATTGTTCAGTTGCTGAGTCATGTTGAACTCTTTGTGACCCCATGGACATACACTCTAGGTTCCCCTGTGCTCCACTATCTCCTGGAGTTTGCTCAGATTTGTATCCATTAATTTGGTGACGCTATCTAACCATCACATTCTCTCTGACCCCTTCTTCTTTTGCCTTCAATCTTTCCCAGCAACAGGGTCTTTTCTAGTGAACTAGCTCTTTGCATTAGGTAGCCAAAGTATTGGAGCTTTAGCAACAGTCCTTCAAATGAATGTGAAGGGCTGATTTTCTTTAGGATTGACTGGCTTGATCTCCTTGCAGTCCATGGTACTCTGAAGAATCTTTTCCAGCACACAGTTTGAAAGCAGTAATTCTTTGGCACTCAGCCTTCTTTATGGTTCAACTCTCACATCTATATGTGACTGCTGGAAAAACCATAACTTTAAAAGACACTTGCTCCTTGGAAGGAAAGCAATGACAAACCTAGACAGCATATTAAAAGGCAGAGACATCACTTTGCTGACAGAGGTCTCTATAGTCAAAGCTGATGACTTCATTTGATACAGCATTGATGATGCTGAAGTAATCAGAAAAGAACTTGTGTATCCTCTGTCAACCGTATCTTTCAGCCTACCTGCATTTTTATCTTCATTTGCTGCTTTCCTTCCTTTTGAACTGCCCTTACTCCATCTGAGACCACCCACCTATGCATTCGATCATCTTCTCAAGTTCTCAAAAGTTGGCTCCTGCACATGTCCCCCCTTCTCTATCATCAGTTTTTCTTCTACTACATCATTTCCAAAAACATAAACATGCTGAAGTTCCTCGCATTTCTCTTGCCCCATTGAACAGCTGTCCTTTACAGAAAAGTTTTTACATACTCTGTCTCCACTTCCTGTCCTTCATTGTCTTGAACCAGTTCAGTCAGGTTTCACCATGTTAACTTCTATCCCATCCTATAGAAACTGCTCTTATCAAGGTCAGCAGTGATCTTCATGTTGCCAAATACCATGGTCATTTTACCAGTGTTCCTCCTCCTGGAATTTTCAGTATTCAACACAGTTGATCAGCCTCCTTGAAACACTTTGAACTTGGCTTCCTTGGACACCACTTTTGTGATTTTTCTTCTGCCTCAGTGACTGTTGCTTGCCTGTCTCCTTTGTTCATTGTGCTTCAACTTAATCTGAAATGATGGAGTACTTGTGTCCAAATACTCAGTTGTCACATTTTATGTAACTTTTATTAAATATCATTTATATATTGGTAACTCCCAAATTTCATTCTTTAATACTTTTTCCTCTCATAACTCCAGATTCATTATCCACCTGCCTACTCTACAACCCAGTCTCAAACCTAATCTGTTCAAAACTAAATTTTTACTCCCCATATCCCTTCTTTTCTCAGTCAGCCTCTTTGCAGTTAATAAGAATTCACTTTTGCTAGTTGCTCAGGCCAAACTCTTTGGAGTTGTCCTTGATTCTTTCCTTTCTTTTGCATCCCGTGTCCACATTGGGTCAACTCTAGAATATATCAAAAATCTTACCACTTCTCACCATCCCATCAACTACCACCCCATTCCAGGCCTACATCAGCTCTTGATTGGTGAGGTGCAGTAGCTTTCTGGTTGGCATCTCCATTTCTCTCTTGGCCTCTTTGGTCTTTTGTCTACATAGCCCCAGAGGGATCATTAAAAAATATAAGTCAGATCATAGCACATGCCTCTACTCAAAACCTACCACTTGCTTCCTGTCTCACTGAGAATAAAATCCAAGGGCCTCATCACGCCCTACAAGGCATGCCCTCCTGCAGTGTAGGGTGTCTGCCTGTCCTCGGCTTGTAGACATTGTGTCTCCCTCTCTGTCACTGTAATCCTGCCGCACTGACGGCCTTGTTGTGTGTCAGATGCACCTAGCGTCACTCTCTTGCATCACTTATCCACTTCTTGTCAATAATCTCTTCCTGAAAATAACACATTTTGCACTAAAACACTAATAGGGAGTCTATTTACCATTGTTTAGCATGGGAAAAATTGTAGTTGCATAAAATCCATGTATCAATGACCAATTATTATGTTGAGATAGTGCTTAAATATTGTGCCCCATCACCAAGCAACTCATATGATTGTTAATAGGCAATTTTGTGTGTAGTAATATTTGCTCTTCTATTATAATTGTTGTTCTCAATTGCTTTTATTCTTCACCATTTTAAAAAAATACTTCCTCAACTTTTGTGGGGCACTTATTATGTAACAGTAGGGAAAAATAAGAGCTAATAATAAAACTCACTGTAGAAATTTGTCAGGACAAGTGAAAATAGCAGAGAATGCCCACACTAAAAATGAGGTTCTCATAGTGTGTCTTTGCTCTAGCAACCTTCCCAATACTCTGAATAGAAGTCTGAATTATACCAGTTGTATTCAGAATGTAACTTAAAAATGTACTTACGAGTTGTTTTGTTAATTTTTTTATTTGGTCAAGTTTTGGAGACAAGCATCCATTTTCTTATGTAAACACTGACAGAAAAACATTGGCTAGTAAGATGTATCTCTTGTCTATGATGGGTGTATATTGAAAACCACCATGTGCATGCTCAGTTGCTGAGTTGTGTCCAACTCTTTGAGACCCCTTAGACTGTGGCCTGCCAGGACTTCTCTGTCCAGATAAACCAAACCAATAAAATCAAGTGCTATAAACCTTAAACTTATACAGTAATGTATGGCAATTGTTTTTCAATAAAACTGAAAAATCCAAAACCAAGACGCCTTCACCAGGGAACAACATTCTGTGGAGTGTGCCATTATTTATTAATGAAGTGCATGCATGTGTTGCATTATTGCTACATTTATACATATTTTTTGTAATGTTTATTTTATTACATATATAGTAAGAGACAAAGAAGATTTATGAAACATATCACCTGGCCCAATTAGTAAAAATTCTCATCAGACTTTACATGGTAATTCTATTTTATTTTTCGAAGAATGACCATACTGTTTTCCGTAGTGGTTAACATTTTACATTTCCACCAACAATGGAGAATGATTCCAGTTTGTCCACATCCTTGCCAATAACTTGTTACTTTCTGTTTTGTTGTGTTTTAATAATGGTCGTTCCAATGGATGTGAAGTGGTTTCGATTTGTGTTTTTCTAATGATTAATGTTCTTGAGTATCGCTTCATATTTTTATTGGCCATTTGTATATTTTATTTGAAGAAATGTCTATTCAAGACCTTTGCCATTTTTAAATCAGGTTGTTTATTTTGTTGTTGTTGAACATCTAAATATTTTATGTAGTAGAAAATACACTACACTTCTTGACACCTGTCTTTTTTCTCACTATTAGTGATGCAAAGTACAGTTTGCTAGCTCATACTACCCTGAGCTTGGAAAGCACTGAGGATGGCTTCAAGACCCACAATCTCTCTGTTAATGGGAATGGTACGTATGGTGTTTATTTTACTTATTATAAATGTTATGTCAATATATGCGTGTGACAGTAATAATTGCTGATTTTAATGTGTTCCTCTGAAGTGACTATTGGCTTCTAGGACATAGGCATGAGTGATTCTGTGGATTCTTTCAAATATGTGTGTCCCTTTTCCCCAAAAGTGAAAAGTTTATTTTTCTCTCTGTCTCCTATTTGCTAGAGATTTGTTTGTGAGGCTTGCTTGTTAAGAACAGAAAGGTTTTGCATTTTCTGAATCCTTTTCTTTGACTTGAAATGGGTGACTTCACCACTCTTCTGTTAATAATTGTCAAAGACCTATCTTATTTTTGAATTTGTAATTGAGGAAACCAACCTGTCTGTTGGTAGAAAGCAGAGGATATAAGGGAAAAGTGGGGCTAAATTAATCTTAAACATTTTTCTCTAGATGATAATTGGTAGTTAAAATTTGTTAAATAGAAATAGATAGCAGGGTGAAGAAGGGAGGTGAGTGATTAGGAAGATTTGTAAAACTTACCATAAGCACTCTCTACACTCCCAGATTACTTTTACCTATGATGAAACATATACAGTAGTGTTGGTAAAGTAGATTAGAAATATGATTTGGGTTATTTATTTTTTCATTTTTCAAGGTAGAATATATAAATTATGTACTACCTTACTTATACTTTTTGTTGTAAGGAGAGAGACTCTATACATTTTTTAAATTTCACACTAAAATATTACATTAAAAATAGAGAAAAGTTCATAAAATGTAAATGTGCAGTTTAACAAATAATTATGATATGAATGGGGCTTCCCTGGTGGCTCAGAGGTTAAAAATCCTTGTGTGTTATATAATACCTTATTACATCTGGGATCATTTTCCTGCCACTTGAAGTATAATCCTTAGTATTTATTTTAGTATATTATGTTAGTATCATACCTCTTGATTCTTTGTGTTTGTCTGAAGATGACTTTGCTTAGCTTCACTCTTAAAAGGCATTTTTTACATGGTGTAGAAGCTTGGCACTTTAATATTTTTATTTTTGAGCATTAAAGCTACAGTTCCACTACCTTCTGGTGTCTTGTGAAAAGTGAAAGTGAAAGCGGCTCAGGCGTGTCCAACTCTTTGTGACCCCATGGACTATATAGTCCATGGAATTCTCCAGGCCAGAATACTGGAGTGGGTAGCCTTTCCCGTCTCCAGGGGATCTTCCCAACCCAGGGATTGAACCGGGGTCTCCTGCATTGCAGGTGGATTCTTTACCAACTGAGCTATCAGGGTCTTGAACTAGCTATTAAAAATCATTTGTCAGCATGTTGCTTCTGTGATGGTAACTTTTCATTTTTTTCTTTGTCTTTGGTTTTCTGAAGCTTCACCATGCTATAGGTGAAGAATTTAGTTTTATTTATGATGTTTTTGGAAATCTTGAACTTCTTTATGCTGATTGATGCCTTTCATTATTCTGGACAAAATCTTGTCTATTCAGACAGCCTCTGGTCCATTCTTTTGCCTTTCTTCCTCTAGCATTCTTATTAAACCTATGTTAATCTTTCTGACTGTGTTCTCTATTTTTATTATCATTTATGATCTATTCCTCATCTTTTTTTCCCTTTGCTACTTTTCCTAGAATTTTTAATGCACTCTTTTATTTCCTTTATTCTCTTTGCAGCTCTGTCTGATCTGCTGTTGAATCTGTATACCAAGTTCTTCATTTCATTTATTGTACTTCTTATTTCTAGAAGTTCTGTTTGATTTTTTCTTAAATCTGCTATGCCACTTTGTATTCCCTGCATGCACTGTTAATATTATCTTTCAGGTTTTTATTAAAAGAGTGAGTATAGCTATTTTATAGTCTATGGCTAATAATTCAGACATATAAAGTCTTTCTTGGTCAGTTTCTATTTTTTTTTTTTTTTGTAAATGGTTACCACTCAGTTTCTTCATGTATAGTTATTTTCATGTACTAGTCATTATAATTCACTGTTTACAAAGCAGAATAAATTAATGCTTAGTGTCTGCTTCAGGCAGGAACTTGGAGAGACTAGGCTCACTTTATCCAAAGACCATGTCTGAATTTCTCTGGATCCCTTCATCCCCACTTCCAGGCAGTGGGAATCCTGGGCAGTTAGACTGGTTTATTTATGGAAGGAAATGGCAACCCATTCCAGTTTTCTTGCCTGGAAAATCCCATGGACAGAGAAGCCTGGTAGGCTACAGTCCACAGGGGGTTGCAAAGAGTTGGACACAACTGAGTGACTTTACTTTCACTACCCGTTGGTGATTCCTTTGGGCTCTCAGCTTAATATGAGGAATCCTCCCATTAATCTGCCTTTGTTGTTAAAGTCCTAGGCTGATTTCTGATCTATTTCCCTCATCTTGCAGGATCTTTAAATCATAAATTGGATTTGCTGGGATTAGCAAATGCTCTCAAGACAAACAGATTCTGTGCTCATTTAACTTACTGGTTCTCATTTATCAGATTTGTACTGGTAGTTTCTTTTAGTTTTGTTACCTCTTTGTTGCTCTAAAGTTTTTTAAATAGATTTGGTTCAGCATTTTATAGTAGTTTTCAGTGGGAGGATTGGTCTGAACAATTCAATTGAGCTTTCTTTCGCCCACAACTTCAAGTTTGTAATAGTATTAGCATTATCAGTTGGCAAATTGGAAAACTTGGCAAATTAAGTTTTAATTCCATTTTGTGTCAGTTCTCTAGAATTATTGATGTTATCACCATATATTGAGTGCCTGTTATGTTCCAGACATATTCAGCCTTGAGAAAGAAAATTCTGTAATATGTGACCTCATGAATGATCTTTGACATTATGCTAACTGAAATAACCAGTCACAGAAGGACAAATACTACCTGCTTCCACTTATATGAAGTGTCTTTAGCAACCCCATGGTGGACTGCAGCCTACCAGGCTCCTCCATCCATGGATTCTCCAGACAAGAGTACTGGAGTGGGGTGCCATTGCCTTCTCCCTGAAATAGACAGACTGTTAGAAGCAGAGCGTAGTTTACTATGGGAGTTACTATGGCAGTGACTAGGGGTTTGGAAGAAGAGAAAGGGGGTGCTAATAAACTGGTATAAACCTTCCATTATACAAGGTGAATAAGTTCTAGAGATCTGCTGTACAACATGTGACATAGGCTAACAATACTGTATTGTTCTCCCCAAAATCTGTTGAGTGGGGTATCCTATTACATGTCCTTATGCTAAAGCAGTTTTTATTTTTAGTCTCTGTGAGATATAGTTATTAGGGAGCATTACAATGAAGTGATTAATAATGGAGACTGTGGAGCCATCAGCCTTGGATTCGTATTCTAGTTCTACCACTGGCTAACTCTCTGACCTTCCGAAGTTCCTTATTTTGTTATCATTTACATTTTACAGATGAATAAAACATAGCTTAGAGAATGTAATGTGCCAGATTGTGTAGCTAGCTAGTGTTCAAGCCAGACTTTAAATAATCGAGGACA
This sequence comes from Bos indicus x Bos taurus, assembly GCF_003369695.1. NCBI lineage: Eukaryota > Metazoa > Chordata > Mammalia > Artiodactyla > Bovidae > Bos > Bos indicus x Bos taurus. Next base: position 18,271,913 of record NC_040103.1, on the reverse strand, counting down.
GGCGGTGCTTGTTCTGCCATGTGTTCTGGTTCAGATCATATCAGTCGCTCAGTCGTGTCCGACTCTTTGCGACCCCATGAATCGCAGCACGCCAGGCCTCCCTGTCCATCACCAACTCCTGGAGTTCACTCAGACTCACGTCCATCGAGTCAGTGATGCCATCCAGCCATCTCATCCTCTGTCGTCACCTTTTTCTCTTGCCCCCAATCCCTCCCAGCATCCAGTGAGTCAACTCTTCACATGAGGTGGCCAAAGTACTGGAGTTTCAGCTTTAGCATCATTCCTTCCAAAGAAATCCCAGGGCTATCTCCTTCAGAATGGACTGGTTGGGTTGGATCTCCTTGTAGTCCAAGGGACTCTCAAGAGTCTTCTCCAACACCACAGTTCAAAAGCATCAATTCTTCAGTGCTCAGCCTTCTTCACAGTCCAACTCTCACATCCATACATGAACACAGGAAAAATCATAGCCTTGACTAGACGAACATTTGTTGGCAAAGTAATGTCTCTGCTTTTGAACATGCTATCTAGGTTGGTCATAACTTTCCTTCCAAGGAGTAAGCGTCTTTTAATTTCATGGCTGCAGTCACCATCTGCAGTGATTTTGGAGCCCAGAAAAATAAAGTCTGACACTGTTTCCACTGTTTCCCCATCTATTTCCCATGAAGTGGTGGGACCGGATGCCATGATCTTCATTTTCTGAATGTTGAGCCTTAAGCTAACTTTTTCACTCTCCACTTTTACTTTCATCAAGAGGCTTTTGAGTTCCTCTTCACTTTCTGCCATAAGGGTGGTGTCATCTGCATATCTGAGGTTATTGATATTTCTCCCGGCAATCTTGATTCCAGTTTGTGTTTCTTCCAGTCCAGCATTTCTCATGATGTACTCTGCATATAAGTTAAATAAACAGGGTGACAATATACAGCCTTGACAAACTCCTTTTCCTATTTGGAACCAGTCTGTTGTTCCATGTCCAGTTCTAACTGTTGCTTCCTGACCTGCATACAAATTTCTCAAGAGGCAGATCAGGTGGTCTGGTATTCCCATCTCTTTCAGAATTTTCCACAGTTGATTGTGATCCACACAGTCAAAGGCTTTGGCATAGTCAATAAAGCAGAAATGGATGTGTTTCTGGAACTCTCTTGCTTTTTCCATGATCCAGCAGATGTTGGCAATTTGATCTCTGGTTCCTCTGCCTTTTCTAAAACCAGCTTGAACATCAGGAAGTTCACGGTTCACATATTGCTGAAGCCTGGCTTGGAGAATTTTGAGCATTACTTTACTAGCGTGTGAGATGAGTGCAATTGTGCAGTAGTTTGAGCATTCTTTGGCATTGCCTTTCTTTGGGATTGGAATGAAAACTGACCTTTTCCAGTCCTGTGGCCACTGCTGAGTTTTCCAAATTTGCTGGCATATTGAGTGCAGCACTTCCACAGCATCATCTTTCAGGATTTGGAATAGCTCAACTGGAATTCCATCACCTCCACTAGCTTTGTTCGTAGTGATGCTTTCTAAGGCCCACTTGACTTCACATTCCAGGATGTCTGGCTCTAGGTCAGTGATCACACCATTGTGATTATCTGGGTCATGAAGATCTTTTTTGTACAGTTCTTCTGTGTATTCTTGCCACCTCTTCTTAGTATCTTCTGCTTCTGTTAGGTCCATACCATTTCTGTCCTTTATCGTGTTCTGGTTAGGCATATATTATTACTGATAAAGCACCTGAAAATTCAAAATACTATCGATTTGTTAATAATGGAATTGATGATGAAAGATCCTATTCTTTCAACTAAATCATCAGAAAGACCGTTGAAATGAATAAAATTCACAAGAAAGCATCTATTTCATCAGTGTCCCTTGTAGTTAGTGTTCTTTAAGATATTACTAGATTTTCCTTTAATAAAAATGCTCATGAGCAAATAAGCATGAGGACTATGTGGTATATTTCTTTCTAAGAGAAACACAATAGAGATTAACATATTGAGCATTCACGCTAAGTCGCCTCAGTCATGTCTGACTCTGTGACCCTGTGGACTGTTGGCCACCAGGCTCTTCTGTCCATGGGTTCTCCAGGCAAGAATACTGGAGTAGGTGGCCATGCTGTGCTCCAGGGGATCTTCCTGACCCAGGGATTGAACCCACATCTCTTCTGTCTCCTGAGTTGGCACTAGTACCACCTGGGAAGCCCGAGGAGAATATTAAAGACTATGAAAAGGCCTGTGCTTACAGCAGTAACACCCCAAAATGGTTGACAGCCAAACTTGTAGCTTCCACTGGAGAAAATTTAAGAACACTAGCCTATATGCCAAACTCTTTTGATGTGATAGGTATATTCCTAGAAATGTATGGAAATGAAAATCTTGTAAATCAATTATATTTTGGGAAAAAAAGTACGTAATTAAAAATAAACACAATTTTATGCAGGAAAAAGTCACCCTTTGATTTATTTGTTAATAAATCTATGTTTAATAAGGTTTTCCTAAATAAAGTTCTGTCAGATCAGATCAGATCAGTCACTCAGTCATGTCCGACTCTTTGCGACCCCATGAATCGCAGCACGCCAGGCCTCCTGGGAAGGCAATGCCAAAGAATGCTCAAACTGCTGCACAATTGCACTCATCTCACACGCTAGTAAAGTAATGCTCAAAATTCTCCAAGCCAGGCTTCAGCAATATGTGAACCGTAAACTTCCTGATGTTCAAGCTGGTTTTAGAAAAGGCAGAGGAACCAGAGATCAAATTGCCAACATCCGCTGGATCATGGAAAAAGCAAGAGAGTTCCAGAAACACATCTATTTCTGCTTTATTGACTATGCCAAAGCCTTTGACTGTGTGGATCACAATCAACTGTGGAAAATTCTGAAAGAGATGGGAATACCAGACCACCTGATCTGCCTCTTGAGAAATTTGTATGCAGGTCAGGAAGCAACAGTTAGAACAGGACATGGAACAACAGACTGGTTCCAAATAGGAAAAGGAGTTTGTCAAGGCTGTATATTGTCACCCTGTTTATTTAACTTATATGCAGAGTACATCATGAGAAATGCTGGACTGGAAGAAACACAAGCTGGAATCAAGATTGCCAGGAGAAATACCAATAACCTCAGATATGCAGATGACACCACCCTTATGGCAGAGAGTGAAGAGGAACTCAAAAGCCTCTTGATGAAAGTGAAAGTGGAGAGTGAAAAAGTTAGCTTAAGGCTCAACATTCAGAAAACGAAGATCATGGCATCCGGTCCCACCACTTCATGGGAAATAGATGGGGAAACAGTGGAAACAGTGTCAGACTTTATTTTTCTGGGCTCCAAAATCACTGCAGATGGTGACTGCAGCCATGAAATTAAAAGACGCTTACTCCTTGGAAGGAAACTTATGACCAACCTAGATAGCATGTTCAAAAGCAGAGACTACTTTGCCAACAAAGGTTCATCTAGTCAAGGCTATGGTTTTTCCTGGGTTCGTGTATGGATGTGAGAGTTGGACTGTGAAGAAGGCTGAGCGCCGAAGAATTGATGCTTTTGAACTGTGGTGTTGGAGAAGACTCTTGAGAGTCCCTTGGACTGCAAGGAGATACAACCAGTCCATTCTGAAGGAGATCAGCCCTGGGATTTCTTTGGAAGGAATGATGCTGAAGCTCAAACTCCAGTACTTTGGCCACCTCATGTGAAGAGTTGACTCATTGGAAAAGACTCTGATGCTGGGAGGGATTGGGGGCAGGAGGAGAAGGGGACGACAGAGGATGTGATGGCTGGATGGCATCACTGACTGATGGACGTGAGTCCAGGGGCGGTGGCCAGGAGGACCAACCCCACGTCCAAGGAGCCGTGGCTGCACGGGCGCAGGAGGGCCTAGAGCAGCTATCCCACATTGAAGGTCAGGAAGGGCGGCGGTGAGGAGATATCCGTCATCCAAGGTAAGGAGCAGTGGCTGCCCTTTGCCAGAGCAGCCGTGAAGAGATACCCCACGCCCAAGGTAAGAGAAACCCAAGTAAGACGTTCGGTTTTGCAAGAGGGCATCAGAGGGCAAACACACTGAAACCATACTCACAGAAAACTAGTCAATCTAATCACACTAGGACCACAGCCTTGTCTAATTCACTGAAACTAAGCCATGCCTGTGGGGCAACCCAAGATGGGCGGGTCATGGTGGAGAGATTTGACAGAATGTGGTCCACTGGAGAAGAGAATGGCAAACCACTTCAGTATTCTTGCCTTTAGAACCCCATGAACAGTATGAAAAGGCAAAATGATAGGATACTGAAAGAGAAACTCCCCAGGTCAGTAGGTGCCCAATATGCTACTGGCGATCAGTGGAGAAATAACTCCAGAAAGAACGAAGGGATGGAGCCAAAGCAAAAACAATACCCAGCTGTGGATGTGACTGGTGATAGAAGCAAAGTCCGATGCTGTAAAGAGCAATATTGCATAGGAACCTGGAATGTCAGGTCCATGAATCAAGGCAAATTGGAAGTGGTCAAACAAGAGATGGCAAGAGTGAATGTTGACATTCTAGGAATCAGCGAACTGAAATGGACTGGAATGGGTGAATTTAAGTCAGATGACCATTATATCTACTACTGCGGGCAGGAATCCCTCAGAAGAAATGGAGTAGCCATCATGGTCAACAAAAGAGTACGAAATGCAGTACTTGGATGCAATCTCAAAAACGACAGAATGATCTCTGTTTGTTTCCAAGGCAAACCATTCAATATCACAGTAATCCAAGTCTATGCCCCAACCAGTAATGCTGAAGAAGCTAAAGTTGAACGGTTCTATGAAGACCTACAAGACCTTTTAGAACTAACACCCCCCAAAAAGTTATGTCAGTGTCTCCCAAATACTATAAAGAGGATATACAAGATTTTTGAAATTTATAACTCAATTTTATTGCTCTTTTTTCTTTTTCAAAGCTGTCTTTATTTTTTTTAATTATTATTATTATTATTTTACTTTACAATATTGTATTGGTTTTGCCATAAATCAACATGCATCTGCCACGGGTGTACACGTGTTCCCCATCCTGAACCCCCCTCCCACCTCCCTCCCTATACTATCCCTCTGGGACCTTCCAGTGCACCAGCCCCAAGGTTCCTGTATCCTGCATCGAACCTGGACTGGCGATTTGTTTCTTATATTATACATATTTTAATGCCATTCTCCCAAATCATCCCCCGCTCCCTCTCCCACAGAGTCCAAAAGACTGATCTATATATCAGTGTCTCTTTTGCTGTCTCGTATACAGGGTTATTGTTACCATCTTTCTAAATTCCATATATATGCGTTAGTGTACTGTATTGGTGTTTTTCTTTCTGGCTTACTTCACTCTGTATAATAGGCTCCAGTTTCATCCACCTCATTAGAACTGATTCAAATGTATTCTTTTTAATGGCTGAGTAATACTCCATTGTATATATGTACCACAGCTTTCTTATCCATTCATCTGCTAATGGGCATCTAGGTTGCTTCCATGTCCTGGCTATTATAAACAGTGCTGCAATGACCATTGGGGTACACGTGTCTCTTTTAGTTCTGGTTTCCTCACTGTGAATGCCCAGCAGTGGGATTGCTGAGTCGTATGGCAGTTCTATTTCCAGTTTTTTAAGGAATCTCCACACTGTTCTCCATAGTGGCTGTACTAGTTTGCATTCCCACCAACAGTGTAAGAGGGTTCCCTTTTCTCCACACCCTCTCCAGCATTTATTGCTTGTAGACTTTTGGATCGCAGGCATTCTGACTGGCGTGAAATGGTATGTCATAGTGGTTTTGATTTGCATTTCTCTGATAATGAGTGATGTTGAGCATCTTTTCATGTGTTTGTTAGCCATCTGTATGTCTTCTTTGGAGAAATGTCTATTTAGTTCTTTGGCCCATTTTTTGATTGAGTCGTTTTTTTTTCTGGAATTGAGCTGCAGGAGTTGCTTGTATATTTTTGAGATTAATTGTTTGTCAGTTGCTTCATTTGCTATTATTTTCTCCCAAGAAGGAAAAAGCCAAAATGGTATCATAAGGCTTGTATTTGTCATCAAGAAATTTTTATACTTTTTATAAAACAATGAAGTTACATTGTAAAGATTGACTGACATGGAACTGAGATGTTATCTGGATTCTTTCTCTGCCTTTGTTTTGTTGTCGCTGTCATTTTAAAACTCCATTTTGTTCCCCTTCTGAAACTACAGATGAATTAGATAAAATCCTCGAGTAATGAAAAGTCAAACTGTTCTTTCACTTCCTGTTTCATTTCATCTTGCCCTAATATCACCCTTGGTTAGAAAAGAAGAATAAAGTATTTTGATTAAATGTGTTGCACAAGACTGGAAAGACAGCATTGAAAAATGGAAAGGATATGGCTTCGGGACTGAGAGTGCCCTGGATATGAAATTATAAGAAGCATCTGTTACATGCCAGATACAGTGATAAATGTCATATATATGCATTTTCTTATTTGATTTCACAACCCTAGTACTTTATAGGTAGTATTTTTAAGAATGAGAGTTGATACTTGGGCAAGTTAAGTGACCAGCATAGATGCCATCCTTCTTGTTAAAAGTAGAAGCTGTAGCTCTGTGCTTTATTCTCCAGTGGTCATGAGCTGTAGAGAAATCTACATGGGAAGTAGCAGCTGATTGCAGCCTATGTGGCATGTGATCTGTAGAGCAAAGAATTTTACATTGAATATCTTTTTTCAAGGACTACAACTAGGAAGGAATTATTTTTCTTGGTGTGCCATGAAATCTGAAGTTATTTTGCTGGAGAAACTGTTACATGTGGTGTTTAGGTTCCAGGTACATTGTTGTTTGAACAAACTTTATGAACTGGTCTGAAAAACTAATCACTTATGATTCTATTTCTTTAGGAGTTACATCCTAACTTAAAGACAAGTCATCCATAAATCTTGTATGTAAAGAAATTCACTTTGAAACTTTAAATTCATAAATCACAAATTTGATTTCAGATATATTTCTGAGATCCATGCTTTTATATAATGTTTCTTTCATTTCCTGCCTATTTTAAGAAAGGAGATTCTCATTTATTTATATCTGCATTTTAAAATCATTGGCTGTGTTGTATTTATACACTTAATTCTCTCAGATGAAGCCCTTCATTTCTAAAAGATAGCAGCTTTAACGAGGTAATAATAAAAAAGAATAGGCCCAGAAATTTTGTTGTGTGCTATTCTTTAGTAGAAGCTTGAGCAGGTACATTGATAACAATTATTTTATTTTGTGCTGTTCATTTGGGCTTCTCAGGTGGTCCTAGTGGTAAAGAACCTGCCTGCTGATGCAGGTTAGAGGTAAGAGACTGGGGTTCAATCCCTGGGTCAGGAAGATCCCCCTGGAGGAGGGCATGGCAACCCACTCTGGTATTCTTGCCTGGAGAATCCCATGGACAGAGGAGCCTGGCGGGCTACAGTCCATGGGGTTGCACAGAAATTGGTCACTACTGAAGCAACTTAGCATCCACACATATGCTCTTCATTTAGGCTGGTCTTTTTCTTTTAACTGATGTACCAAACCTTGGCTACATCTATTAAATATATATTAAATAATTGTATTTTTAGCAAAAGTATTTTATTTTCTGAACTTACTTTTTGGTTAATAATAGTAACAGCCAATGGTTAGTCATTTAATAGGCATTTACCAACAGGGGTGCAGTGAAAACTTTATAAATCTTTTTTTGTGTGGTCCAGTGTGAAAAAGGACTGGCCATATGTTGCATTTTTATTTATACCCTGATACACACAATAGATTATACAGTGCTTTCCTTCCATACAGTTATAAAGGCTGTATACCCACCTGCACATTAGAGGAATATCTTAATGTTTTTTGAAAGAATGGAATATTAAACAATTGCAAACTTATAGAAAAGTTAAAAGTTGAATATCAAGGTCTTTTTGTTTTTCTCAAGAAGTATATGAGAGCAAGGTGCTTATCTGATGCTTCATTACTCTCAACTATGTTAGTATCTATTTCCTGCTAAAAGACATCCAGCTACATCATTACAGCTATCTAAGTCAGAAAATGAATATTAATGTATTACTGTTATTCCTATTAAACAGACACCATTCAAATATTTTTCCAGTAACATCCCTATGACCAAAGGATCCAGTGTAGATTCACTTACTGCATTTAATCATCATGCTTCTTTAGTTTCTTTCAATCTAGATCAGTTCTGCAGTCTTTCCTTGGCTTTCATAACTATGACATTTTAAAATATCATAGTTATTTTGTAGAAGTTCTCTGTGTTTAGGTTTGTTGAATGTTTTCTGGTGCTAAGACTCAGGATATGCGTCTTTGGCAGAAATGTCACAGAAGTGCTGCATTCTCATTGCATTCTATCAGGTGGCATATTTTGATTCATCCCATTACTGATGATATGCACCTCGGTCGCTTGATTTAGGGTGTCTGTCGAGCTTCTCTACTGTACAGTTACTCCTTTTGCTTCCCCCTTTTGTAATTAATATATAGTTCGTGTGTGGAATGAGGATACTTTGAAACTAAGTATAATATTTATTAGACTTCCAACTTATTCATTGATTTATTTATATAATAACATGGATTCGTGTTTTATAGTTTTACTCAGTGCATTATAATCTGTTAATATCTTGTTTATTTTGAGATTAAAACTGTCTTCGTTTGGGCCAGTGGGATTACATTCAAGATGGGTCTCTGTCTTTTTCCATGTCCTCCTCATTCATTGAGTACTTCCTTGCTTCAGGCATGACAAAATATTTCAGACTCTTCATGTACTTTACCTGCCCCAGTCCTGGAATCAGCCGTTTCTCCAAAGAAGACTGGTTCTTTTGAATAGAAATACTATTTAGAAGACATGGAGCTTTAGGTAAATTCACTGCTATTAGACTGTCACCATTAGTTGTCACTTTTCCTAGGCCCTCTTAGTGGACGTACATGTATATATTTTTTGTCATGGATTTCTTAATCTCTATATGTTGAAAACCATGAGTTCATACCAGTACATCTAGTTCTAAACCAATACCAAAGAGTTCATTCTGCATATTTGTATTTCCTTTCTGTGATAGTGAGAAACCTGTCTTCTATTATCTTTATATTATCTACTGTCTTTTATTCTTTGATTAGTCTCCTTAAAAGCAACCTTTTTCCCATCTTCCTCACATAATTGCCTTCCTCACCCGACTCGGGTTTTAACCCCACGTGCCTGGCTGCCCTCGTTACCCCATGTGGACACCCTCGTCAGCCTCCCTGTGCTCTGACACCCCATACCCAGCTGCCCCTGTGCTTGGATTTCCTTCTTCCTGGACTCTGATGCACTCCTCTGGTTTACCAGATGTGTGAACGGCTTCCTCACTCCTCAAGCTGACACCCATGTCTGGACCACCCCCGAAATGTGCACACTTCTCTTACTCTCCTTGGATTCTGACACCTCACTTGGGCAGCCACTGCGCATAGATACCCTCCTTGCTCTACCTGGACCCCAACTCTCCATGCCAGGCCAACCACTGAAAAGAGATTCCCCTTGGGTTCTAGATTGCCCATGTGATCCATCGTCCTCAGCCCATTTAGGCTCTGCCGCCTCATGCCAGGAAGCTTTCTCACTCACCCTTCTTATCCTGCCTGGCTCCAGCACCTAGCTCTGCCCACTACTGTTCCCCTCCCCCCAACTCTTGGCACAGATCCCCATCTTGGTGGGCTTCACATAATGGCTTACAACTGTAAGGAAAGGGAGAAGGGGAAGGGCCTAAAGGTTTATTATTAAATTAAGTTGTGCTATGAAGTGTTTTATTCAGAGGATCAATTTGCTAATTACTATAATGAAAACCAGAGTAAAAAGTAGAATGTGACATACAAAAATCATTTTATTAGGAATTTTTTTAAATTACCTGAGTTTACTTATATGCCCTGAACTACCTCCATTGATTAATTGTTTTAAGAAGAAAGAGATCAAGAGACTAAAAGTTCCATGTCTATTCCAGGTGACAGCATGCTATAAACCAGGGATCCCCAAACTCCAGAATCTAATGCCTGATGATCTGAGATGGAGTTGATGTAATAATAATAATAATAATATAAGTAAAATGCACAATATAAGTAATGTGTTTGAATCATCCTAAAACCATTCCACCCTCGCAGTGTGTAGCAAAATTGTCTTCCACAAAACCGGTCCCTGGTGCCCAAAATGTTGGGGACCACTACTACAAACTATTAGTTTAATATCATCCTGTCCTGACTGCTTTCTTTCATTTGATGTTGTCATTGAATATGGTAATATGAGTAGGAGGGACCTTTACATATGTTCTTATATAAAGCAAAAAAAATTGTAAAAATAATTGAAATGTATAATGACCTTAAATAAACACATATTTATACCTTGACTTTTTTTCTCATTTAAATAGAAGAATCTTCATTTTGGCTTCCCTTATATGGTAACATGTGCTGCCGACTAGTCGCCCAACCAACCTGTATGGCTGAGGATGTATTTGTGGGATTTCTTAATGAGCAGGTTAGAAGACTTTAAATATCCTACAACAATTGTAGCTCTAATTTAGATCTCAGTGACAATTGTTTGGCATTTTGATATTGAGAAGTATTTTCTTTTTTTGTATATAAAATTGTCTCTTGAATGGCAGCTTCCTCATTGTTAGAATAGGAGTTATGGCTGGGAGTGATAAGGCGGGAAGGGGAAGGGTCTTAATGCAATTCTGATGGCTAGGGAGCTGCCTCTCCAGGTTCCTCTGCTTCATTAATAGCAGCAACAGGATAATCGGTAACAGAGGACTACTTGGGGAAACTGATGAGGACAGCTTTCAGCACAGTTTTGGCCTCTAGGCTTCCAAAGCTGCCTCTGTGCAACCTACTCCTTATTTATTTATAACTATAGTTATTTATATTCAGTAAATAATTAATTATGGGCGTCAATCAATAGCTTTTTAAAAAAGATTCCATTAAGAGGAAAGAAAATTTGCATTTATACAGGGAAGTCCGTGTTCTGAGAACAGTAAGGGAAAGTTATATTTTGAGCATTGAGTTATTTTTATAATTTTCCTGAGTCATTCGGTGAATTTCTGTGGAATTCTAAGCACTAATTTTTAATAGGCTAGCTTCTCTTAAATTGCGTTGATTTATGATTTTATGTGTATGAGTTATGTGATAATCATTACTTCCTTTATGCATAATGTTTTTGAGAATTCAAAACATTTCTTCTCTGATACTAACTTTTTGACTTTGGGCTACTAACTTATTGTATATTAAATTAATTGGGTAGCTATCATATTAAAACATCTTTAAAAACTAACTGATAATTCAAGTATTTTGTTGAGTTTAGGGTTAAGATGATAAATAATGATTTAAAGTTGAGAATTTCTTGATTTTTCTTTTTCAGCAAATGGTAGGAGGTCTAATTCGTTGGAGAAGGTTGTACTGTGTTTTAAGAGGGGGTAAACTCTATTGTTTTTACACTCCAGAAGAAATTGAAGCTAAAGTGGAACCAGCTTTGATAGTGTCTATTAACAAGGTAAATAAAATGCTATTTTGAAGATAAAGGTATAATATTTTATAAAATTATTTTCTATTACAGTTCACACTGTTGTCATCTTATTTATAAAAATGGGAAGAACTGCTAAAAATAGTTCATAAAGATAATTTAATCTTATTTTTCTATTTATAAAACTTATCTGGTAAAGGAAGTACTGTATATTTTCTAAGAAAGTGTAGTAATTGGAGATCTATACCAGCAAATAGATCTTAAAGCAGAGAAGGTGACCTGACATTAACAGGTGGTTTAAATTTTTTATGAATGTATAATTAAGATATCATATAAACATCATGTTACAGTAATATGCTCTTTCTAGTTAATGCTTAAATGAACCCATAAAAAGAAATTCCTGAGTATACTTTGTGATTTCTTATGGGATTGATGGACAGTTGTTTAGCCTTCTGCCAGAAGAATACACATACATATAAATATACTGGTTTGATAAAAAGGAGATTATAAAATTTTAGTTTGAAAGTTTTTACCCAGAAATCTGCAGGAAAATTTTTCAGTCTAAGGCAGACTTATTTTATCTCACCATCTTAAGTTTGTCTATCCTCCAAGTCTAGGGTTTATTAGAGAGTTTTTCCTCCTCCTTTATAGCATTCCAACTCTAGAATTAAATTAGTATTTCTAGATTAGAAGATCATGTTTTCTGCCCATGAACTTCAATTGTTTCTAGTTGTTTAACTTTGCTTGCCTTCAGTGTGTGGTAAAACATGAGCCATCACATCTGTTAACTGTAATATACATGTTCTACTTGCCTGTAAGTTATCTTTTGAGAAAAAATGTTAGTATATGTCCTGAAAAAACATGTAGATACTGGTCTGCTAGTGTATAAAGATTTAGTTAATTTCTATGATCTTTCCAGTAATGACATTTGATCTGTTTCTGCCCTGCTTTTAGAGATGATGCCACTTTTTCTTAAAGGAAATCCTATAGTGAGACCTTTTATTATGTAATTAAGTCCACTTAATTTATCTGTTGTATTAGAAAGATTAATGTTGCTCTTAAATAATACACCTCAAATATTATAACAGTGAATTTATTTTCATTTAAAAATTAGGTTACAGTGTCTTTTTATTACTGGAAAATTGATGTAATTTTTCCTTTGTTTGTCAACTTTTTGTTGAACATAGTGTTCACTTCCCCGCCAGAGTTTTTTTTAAATTTCAGATGTATAGAAAAGTTGAAAGAATAGAAAAATAAAACCTGGTACCCATCTCCTAGATTATTCAGCTGTTCTTAACATTTTTACCACATTTGCTTTCTCTCTAGATACTTAAAAAAATTTTTTTCTGAACCATTTGAAAGTAAGCAGCAAGCAGCATGAAATCTCTTTCCTAGTATGTATTAGCATGTTTCTCCTGAAAACAAGGACATTTCCTTCATATCTGTAATATTATTATCATAGTCAATAAATTTATTGTTGATGAAATAATGCTATCTAATATACCGAGCAAATTGCCTCAATTGTCTCCAAAATGTTCCAATTTTTATTTTTTGTTTTATCCAAGACTCCATCAAGGATTACAGATTGCATCTGGTCACCATGTCATTTGTTTCCTTTTTATCTAAATTGTACCCTTCACTTGCCATTCTTAAAAAAATTTATCATGACATTGACATTTTTGAAAAGTCCAGGCAAATTCCCAAATTTGTTTTTGACTAATTGTTTTGCTTTATTCATGTTAAATACTTTTGGCTAGAGCTCTTCTGATACATAGATGATTTTGTGTAACCTTATTTTCACTAGGTAGTTAAGTAATAAAAAAGAAATCCTACCAATTTTTTTCTTGTATGTTGTACAATGGAATATGGATAGCTATAAACTAAATTAAAATGTAATCCAAACAAGTGATATTTTAAAAGTTAGATTTGAAAACAGCCTTCAAGGTATTCATTTTTCTTATCGCAGCCCTTTAAGGGAGGCAGAGCAGGTAGGTCAACCCTGTTTTACAGGTATCTTATTTCTGTTTTACAAGTGAAAACCCGTACTCAGAGATCAGATAGAACTTGTCTAGCTAGTAAATAAAATTGTATGGGTCGCTTTTTTCCTAATGGGTAGAAAACATAGATTAAAAATTCATGGATTTTTTTTTCTTCATAGTCATACTGCTAATGAAGCAAAATTAAACTTTCCTATCTCCAAATCCACTTTGAATCAGTTTTGAAAGTATAAAGTAGCTTTGAAATGAGGTTCTCAGTCCAAAGCCAAGTTACCTGTGGGCAGTAACTTATGAATCTATTGAAACTTTACGATTTAAATTTAAGAGGACAATTATAATAGAACTTCTTGGTTACTGTAGTCAGTGCATATGTATTTTCTTGTTTGATGATGAGTCTATTTCCAAAAAGTGGTTAACAGTATTTACATGGCCTGACTAAATTGACCTTTTTCAATTGACTCATTTTTCCTGTGGTAATAAAGGCTGATGACCTGGCAACTGATGGGATTCTGTAGTCAATCAGCTCCATTATTATGATCACTGAAATCAGCATATTTAGAAATCCCGTGGTGGCTCCACAATTAAGCATTGCAGATTCACAGGAATATTATTTATCTAATAATTTGTATAGACTCAGCCTTAGGCTTGGTACAACATGAGCTGTATTTGACCCTGAGGACTGATGACACAATTACTGCTTCCAGTGAATATGCTGCTGCTGCTGCTGCTGCTAAGTCGTTTCAGTCGTGTCCAACTATGCGACCCCAGAGACAGCAGCCCACCAGGCTCCCCCGTCCCTGGGATTCTCCAGGCAAGAACCCTGGAGTGGGTTGCCATTTCCCTCTCCAATGCATGAAAGTGAAAAGTGAAAGTGAAGTCGCTCAGTCGTGTCCGACTCTTCACGACCCCATGGACTGCAGCCTACCAGGCTCCTCCATCCATGGGATTTTCTAGGCGAGAACTCTTGAGTCGGGTGCCATTGCCTTCTCCACCAGTGAATATGACTGTTGTTTAAAGTACCAAAAAGAATTTTAATATTAAATCGTAAGGTTAAGGTTGGGAAGATTAATATAATTTAGTTGCTTATCTCAAAAATTAAAATGATGACAAAGTGTTAAATTACCTAACTTTGCAATATTTCCATCTTAATTTTCTCCAGTGCTGATTCCAGCACTGATTCCTGCCCTTTCTCAGTAGAAATTTTTCCTTTGCATTTCTTACTTAAAAAAAATTTTTGTATGAAAGTATAATTAATTTATACACTGTGTTAGTTTCAGGTGTACAACAAAGTGAATCAGTTATACATATACGTATATCCACTCTTTTTTTAGATTCTTTTCCCATATAGGTCATTTGCAGCATATTGAGTAGAGTCCCCTGTGCTATATAGTAGGTCCTTATTAGTTATCTATTTTCTATGTAGGTGTGTATACATCAATACCAATATTTCAATTTATCCCTCCTCCTGCTTTTCTCCTGGCAACCATAAGATTATTTTCTACTTCTTTATCTGTGTTGTAAATAAGTTCATTTGTACCACTTTTCAAGATTCCCAAAATAAGCAACACCATATGACATTTATTTTTAAATATCTAACTTCTGTCATGGCTTAGTATCATTGAGTTGGACAAGGCTGTGGTCCATGTGGTTAGGTTGGCAACTTTTGTGTGATTATGGTTTCAGTGTGACAGAATGTGGTCCACTGGAGAAGGGAATGGCAAACCTTCAGTGTTCTTGCCTTGAGAACCCCATGAACAGTATGAAAAAGCAAAATGATAGGACACTGAAAGAGGAACTCCCCAGGTCGGTAGGTGCCCAGTATGCTACAGGAGGTCGGTGGAGAAGTAACTCCAGAAAGAATGAAGGGAAGGAGCCAAAGCAAAAACAATACCCAGTTGTGGATGTGACTAGTGATAGAAGCAAGGTCCAATGCTGTAAAGAGCAATATTGCATAGGAACTTGGAATGCCAGGTCCATGAATCAAGGCAAATTGGAAGTGGTCAAACAGGAGATGGCAAGAGTGAACGTTGACATTCTAGGAATCAGCGAACTAAAATGGACTGGAATGGGTGAATTTAACTCAGATAACCATTATATCTACTACTGTGGGCAAGAATTCCTTAGAAGAAATGAGGTAGCCATCATGGTCAACTAAAGAATCCGAATGCAGTACTTGGATGCAATCTCAAAAACGACAGAATGATCTCTGTTTGTTTCCAAGGCAAACCATTCAATATCACAGTAATCCAAGTCTATTCCCCAACCAGTAATGCTGAAGAAGCTGAAGTTGAATGGTTCTATGAAGACCTACAAGACCTTTTAGAACTAACACCCGAAAAAGATGTCCTTTTCATTATAGGGGACTGGAATGCAAAAGTAGGAAGTCAAGAAACACCTGAAATAACACGCTAATTTGGCCTTGGAATACGGAATGAAGCAGGGCAAAGACTAATAGAGTTTTGCCAAGAAAATGCACTGGTCATAACAAACACCCTCTTCCAACAACACAAGAGAAGACTCTACACATGGACATCACCAGATAGGGAACACCAAAATCAGATTGATTATATTCTTTGCAGCCAAAGATGGAGAAGCTCTATACAGTCAGCAAAAACAAGACCAGGAGCTGACTGTGGCTCAGATCATGAACTCCTTATTGCCAAATTCAGACTTAAATTGAAGAAAGTAGGGAAAACCACTAGACCATTCAGGTATGACCTAAATCAAATCCCTTGTGATTTTATAGTGGAAGTAAGAAATAGATTTAAGGGACTAGATCTGATAGACAGAGTACCTGATGGACTATGGACAGAGGTTTGAGACACTGTACAGGTGACAGGGATCAAGACCATCCCCATGGAAAAGAAATGCAAAAAAGCAAAACGGCTGTCTGGGGAGGCCTTACAAATAGCTGTGAAAAGAAGAGAAGCGAAAAGCAAAGGAGAAAAGGGAAGATATACCCATCTGAATGCAGAGTTCCAAAGAATAGCAAGGAGAGATAAGAAAGCCTTCCTCAGTGATCAATGCAAAGAAATAGAGGAAAACAACAGAATGGGAAAGACTAGAGATTTCTTCAAGAAAATTAGAGACACCAAGGGAACATTTCATGCAAAGATGGGCTCAATAAAGGACAGAAATGGTATGGACCTAACACAAGCAGAAGATATTAAGAAGAGGTGGCAAGAATACACAGAAGAACTGTACAAAAAAAGAGCTTCATGACCAAGATAATCACGATGGTGTGATCACTGACCTAGAGCCAGACATCCTGGAATGTGAAGTCAAGTGGGCCTTAGAAAGTGTCACTATGAACAAAGGTAGTGGAGGTGATGGAATTCCAGTTGAGCTATTTCAAATCCTGAAAGATGATGCTGTGAAAGTGCTGCACTCAATATGCCAGCAAATTTGGAAAACTCAGCAGTGGCCACAGGACTGGAAAAGGTCAGTTTTCATTCCAATCCCAAAGAAAGGCAATGCCAAAGAATGCTCAAACTACCACACAATTGCACTCATCTCACACGCTAGTAAAGTAATGCTCAAAATTCTTCAAGCCAGGCTTCAGTAACACGTGAATCGTGAACTTCCAGATGTTCAAGCTGGTTTTAGGAAAGGCAGAGGAACCAGAGATCAAACATCCGTTGGCATGGAAAAAGCAAGAGAGTTTCAGAAAAACATCTATTACTGCTTTATTGACTATGCCAAAGCCTTTGACTGTGTGGATCACAATCAACTGTGGAAAATTCTTCAAGAGATGGGAATACCAGACCACCTGACCTGCCTCTTGAGAAACCTATATGCAGGTCAGGAAGCAACAGTTAGAACTGGACATGGAACAACAGACTGGTTCCAAATAGGAAAAGGAGTTCGTCAAGGCTGTATATTGTCACCCTGCTTATTTAACTTATATGCAGAGTACATCATGAGAGACGCTGGGCTGGAAGAAGCACAAGCTGGAATCAAGATTGCCAGGATAAATATCAATAACCTCAGATATGCTGATGACACCACCCTTATGGCAGAAAGTGAAGAGGAACTAAAAAGCCTCTTGATGAAAGTGAAAGAGGAAAGTGAAAAAGTTGGCTTAAAGCTCAGTGTGGCATCTGGTCCCATCACTTCATGGGAAATGAATGGGGAAACAGTGGAAATAGTGTCAGACTTTATTTTTCTGTGCTTCAAAATCACTGCAGATGGTGATTACAGCCATGAAATTAGAAGATGCTTACTCCTTGGAAGGAAACTTATGACCAACCTAGATAGCATATTCAAAAGCAGAGACATTACTTTTCCAACAAAGGTCCATCTAGTCAAGGCTATGGTTTTTCCAATGGTCATGTATGGATGTGAGAGTTAGACCGTAAAGAAAGCTGAGCGCCGAAGAATTGATGCTTTTGAACTGTGGTATTGGAGAAGACTCTTGAGAGTCCCTTGGACTGCAAGGAGATCCAACCAGTCCATCCTAAAGGAGACCAGTCCTGGGCGTTCATTGGAAGGACTGTTGTTGAAGCTGAAACTCCAATACATGGCCACCTGATGCGAAGAGCTGACTCATTTGAAAAGACCCTGATGCTGGGAAAGATTGAGGGCAGGAGGACAAGGGGATGACAGAGGATGAGATGGTTGGATGGCATCACCAACTCAATGGACATGAGTTTGGGTAAACTCGTGGAGTTTGTGATGGACAGGGAGGCCTGGTGTGTTGCAGTCCATGGGGTCACAAAGAATCAGACACGACTGAACGACTGAATTGAACTGGGTAGATGCCCAGGAGCGAAATTGCTGGATCATATGATGGCTTTATTTTTAGTTTTTTAAGAAACCTCCATACTGTTCTCCATAGTGGTTCTACCAATTTATATTCCCAAACAGCACCAGAGAGTTCCCTTTTCTCCACTCCCTCTCCAATCTATTGTTTGTAGATTTTTTGATGGTGACCATTCTGACCAGTGGGGGCTTCCCTGGTGGCTCAGCTGGTAAAGAATCTGCCTGAAATCCAGGAGACCTGGGATTTGATCCTTGGTGGGGGAGATACCCTGGAGAAGGGAAAGGCTACCTACTCCAGTATTCTTGCCTGGATAATTCTATGGATAGAGGAGCTTGGTGGGCTACCGTCCATGGGGTTGCAAAGAGGCTTACACGATTGAGCGATTAACACTTTCACTTTGATTCTGACCAGTGTGAAGTGATACTCATTGTAGTTTTGATTTGCATTTCTCTAATAATTAGTGATGTTGGGCATATTTTCACATGCTTTTTTGGCCAGTTGTTTGTTTTCTCTGGAGAAATGTCTGTCTAGAGCTTCTGTCCAGTTTTTAATTGGGTTTTTTTGTTGTGTGTGTGTTTTTTTTTTTAATTGAACTGCATGTGTTTTTTGTCTATTTGTCAGTCTCATTGTTTGCAAATATTTTCTCCCATTCTGTGGGTATTCTTTTAGTTCTGTTTATGGTTTCCTTTGCTATACAAAAGCTTTTAAGTTTAATTAGGTCTCATTTGTTTATTATTGTTTTTATTTTCATTACTCTAGGGTGTTGTTCAAAAAGATTGCTTTGATTTACAGTCAGAGAGTGTTTTGCCTGTGTATTCCTCTAAGAGTCTTACAGTATTCGGCCTTACATTTAGGTCTTTAGTCTATTTTGAGTTTATTTTTGTGTATAGTGTGAGGGAGTATTGTAATTTCATTCTTTTACATGTAGCTGTCCAGTTTTTCCAGCACCACTTATTGAAGCCACTTTCTTTTCTCCATTGTATGGTCTTGTCTCGTTTGTAATAGCTTAGTTCGACCAGAGGTGTGGGTTTATCTCTGGACTTGCTATCTGGTCCATTGGTCTGTATTTCTGTTTTTATGCCAGTACCGTACTGCTTTGATTACTGTAGCTCCTTGACTTGATTGACTATTTCCTTCTCCATGTTGGGGAAATTTTCAGCTATAATCTCTTCAAAAATTTTCTCATACCCTTTCTTTTTCTCTTCTTCCGCTGGGACCCCTATAATTTGAATGTTGGTGTGTTTGATATTATACCAGAGGTCTTTGAGACTATCCTCAGTTTTTTTCATTCTTTTTACTTTATTCTGCTCTTCAGAAATTATTTCCACCATTTTATCTTCCAGCTCACTGATTTGTTCTTCTGCTTCAGATATTCTCCTATTGATTCCTTCTGGAGTATTTTTAATTTCAGTAATTGTGTTGTTTGTCTCTCTGTTTATTCTTTAATTCTTCTAGGTCTTTGTTAATTGATTCTTGCCTTTTCTCCATTCTGTTTTCAAGGTTTTTGATCATCTTTACTATCATTATTCTGAATTCTTTTTTAGGTAGTTTGCCTATTTTCATTTATTTGGACTTCTGTGTTTCTAGCTTGTTCTTTCATTTGCGTGGTGTTTCTCTGTCTTTACATTTTTTTTTTTTTAACTTATTGGATTTGAGGTCTCCTTTTCCCAGGCTTCAAGGTTGAATTCTGTCTTCCTTTTGGTTTCTGCCCTCCTAAGTTTGGTCCATTGGTTTGTGTGAGCTTCCTATAGCATAAGATTTGTGCTGAGTTTTGTTGTTGTTGTTTGTTTTGTTTTTCCTCTGGTGGGCAAGGCTGAGTGAGGTGGTGATCCTGTCTGCTTGGTGATTGGGTTTGTACTTTTATTTTGTTTGTTGTTTAGATGAGACATCCTGCACAGGGTGCTACTGATGGTTGGGTGATGCCAAGTCTTGTATTCAAGGGGTTTCCTTTGTGTGAGTTCTCACTATTTGATACTCCCGAGGGTTAGTTCTCTGGGAGTCTAGGATTTTGTAGTCAGTGCTCCCACTCCAAAGGCTCAGGGCTTGATCTCTGGTCAGGAATGAAGATTTCAGAAATGGTTTGTTATGGCATTAAGTGAGATTAAAACAAATACCCGAAAACAAGAAACCAAAGCTGAATCCCATACAAATGGCAGTTACAAAATCAGTCAAATAATAATTAAAATAATGGAATATACATATATATATACACACACACCCATAAGCAAAATCAAAACAGTCCAGCAAAAATAAAGTACAGTAGATTGACCTGGCAAACAAAGGAAATCAAAAATTACATCTACCAGTTAAGAACAAAACTAACTAAAGCACAAACTGGAAAACAAAACTAAAGCAAGGTGCCAAGTGGGGAATAAAGCAATGCAAACAAAAGTAACAAATATGTTGAGAGGAAAGAAAAGACAGAAAGAATATATATACAAAATTAAATAGAGGTAGATACATTTTTTATTAAAGCAATTTTTACTTATTTTTTCAACTTATAAGATTATTCAGATTTATAGAAAAGTTGTAAAAAAAACACCTCAGTGAACACTTGTGTTTCATCTCGAGTCACCCATTAACAATTTTGTCATATTTGCTTTATTTCTTTATTTTTCTTTTTTTGGGAGTGGGTTAAACACTTTTTGTAGTATTTAATTTTTAATCAGCTTTATGGTTGTATACTTTACATAAAATAAAATTCACCAATTTTAAGGGTATAGAAGTGAAGTTGCTCAGTCGTGTCTGACTCTTTGTGACCCCATGGACTGTAGCCTGCCAGGCTCCTCCGTCCATGGGATTTTCCAGGCAAGAATACTGGAGTGGGTTGCCATTTCCTTCTCCAGGGGATCTTCCCAACCCAGGGATCAAACCTGAGTCTCCGGCATTGCAGGCAGACTCCTTACCCTCTGAGTCACCAGGGAAGTCTTTAAGGGTATAGTTTGATAATTTTGACAAATAAGATACAGTTATGTAATCATTATTAAAATCATTATTGGATTATAGTTTGTTTAGATATTTTTTATGAGAACATTAAGTCTATTCTCTTAGAAAGTTTCACTTATACAGTACTGTTATCAACTATAGTCACCATGTTTTACATTGGATTATTGGACCTAATTTAGCGGAAAGTTTTATAAAGTCTTTTATCTATTTTTTTTTCTGGAGACATTTGAACATAAGTCTCCAGTATTGTTAATTCATCCCTGAATATTTCAACATGCACCTTTTAAAAACAGGAGCCTCTCAAATTATGTAATTTATATTTATATGTATGGAATTATGTGTGTATATATAATTCTGTCACCCCAGCTGGGCAGATTAGGAGGGTTTCCTATGTATCATCTAGTGTCCAGTCCATAATCACGCTTCCCCAATTGTCGCTAAAACATCTTTTTAGCTTTCACTTTCAATCTAGGCCACTTCAACAGTTATGCATCCTAACTTCTTCTAAACTGTAAATTAGGTCTAGAGACTTGATTAAATTCATTTTACACATTTTTATTAAAATATTTCAGGGATAATGTCAAATACTTTATAGGACATTATGTTCAGAGTCACATGATGTCAGGTTGTCTCACTGTTGGCAATGACAAGTTTAATGACTTGATTAAGGTGATGACTGCTAGCTCTCTTCAAAGTAAATGTTAACTTTTGTCTTTATAGTTAGCAAGTAGTCAGTTCAGTGATATAGCCAGAGTGTAAATATGTTTGTTGTCCAACAACCTTTCACATGGTTTTAATGAACTGATTGCCCTTATCTAGACCAGTTATTACTTTGGAGATTGCATATACTTTTCTCCCTACTGTGCTTCCTCTATATGTGTTAGCTGGTGCTCTTTTGTAAAGAAGAATGAATTGTGTCACTCCTGAAAAGGCTAGATTCATGTTTAATGTTAATGACCAATTTTCAGAATAAGGAGTTAGTCTTACATGTTGACATTATATTGATATTGGCAACATGTATTAGAGTAGAATTACCTCCCCCAGATGTAGCATATGAGTGTCATTTCTATTGTCCTGTCCCACCTCCAATATTATGATAAACTCATAAATTTCAATCCATGCAGTCTACTCAGTGTTTTAAATTACTTGGTTTTAAATATAAGGTAAGTAAGTAAGTGAAGTTGCTCAGTCGTGTCTGACTCTTTGCGACACTATGGGCTGTAGCCCACCAGGCTCCTCCATCCATGGAATTTTCCAGGCAAGAGTACTGGAGTGGGTTGCCATTTTCTTCTCCAGGGGATCTTCCTGACCCAGGGATTGAACCCTGGTCTCCCACATTGTAGGCAGACTCTTTACTGTCTGAGCCGTGAGGGAAGTATAACATAGATGTTTTAATTATTTTGCTTAATTTGTAAATTTCTAAGGGAAGATGCTATTAATGTGTTCTTAAATAAATAGGATCATTGATAAATGCCAAGTTGGTATTTTCTCATAGGTAGAGCAGATAAGCACCACATAAAACTTTTAAGAATAGTGTTTTTGTTTCACTTGTTAGTGTATTTCCAATACTAGGTCTCTAAGATCTTTCTTTTTATGCTTAACAATGTTAAATATTAAATACAAAGCAAAATTCCTTTCTTTTGATTGTCTTCTCTCATGATTTAGAAAATAGTAATTTTGCTTAATGCTGCTTTAAAAATTATGTGAAAGCATAAATTTTACAGTTGCTAAGGTATATAAATAATAGCTCTGCTATTTTGATCATAGGATCTTTTCTATGACTATAATTCTTGTCCTTCTAAATGGCATTTCCTGTAAGGCTAAGTCAGTTCATTAATTTTCAGAGGGAGCCATCTGTGGAAATAGTCACATTAAGAAAAGAAAAGCCTAAAAGCTATTCCCCTTTTCTTTTCAATCCAAATTTGAAAGGATGATTTACTTCAAAGTGATTGTTTAACTTCAAAAAACTTCCCTATGAATGTTGTTGAGCTAGACATCCTCAATAAAGGGTACTTAACTGGAGCCACTGAATCTCCTATACATTGTTGAAAGCATTTTATTAGCCAAAGTTTTATCCATTGCCAGTGGGGTGGGGAGTGGGATGGAAAAGAAGTGTGAGTCTTTGAGATCAATAGTCTTTTCTTGATTTAAATACTATGCATGACTTCATTTTAATGAATAATAAAATCTGTACTAAACAAGTCAATAACACTAGTTGGTGTGATAGTCCTTTGTTAAACGTCTTGAAATGGCTTTTAACCATTATATTTATCATGGACCCTAGCAAGTAAAATTATCATGAAGCACACGGGATTTTCTTCTGATTATGTTAGTCCTTTTAATGTATGAACCCTATCAACTATTTAGATTTTCCTTTATTAAATACAGCAAAAATAATTTTTTAAGCAACCTTTTTCTTCAGAGTTTGCATCTAATTTCACTGACATAAATTGAAAATAATTATATCACACTAATGCTAATTACACCCAGTACTTATTTTAACTTATGGTTATGCTTTATTTCAAACATTCCTTGCCATATGTTTGTAGAAGGTATGCCTTCTTTGTCATTAGAGTATGTATAAGTTCTAAAGCTTGTTTTTAGCCATCAACAATTTTGTCTTCATGCCTGATTAATAAGACTTTAGCCCAGACATCTTTCAAAGAACTCATTTATCTTTACAACATGTTTCTGAGGAAGATGTGAGTGCAATCTTATCTTTGTATTATAAGTAAGAAAGCAGGCAGTTCATTTTTGTAGTTGTATTTTATGGTTTGTTTTTTTTTTTGGAAAAAATTTCAAGACAAAATGTAGAAAGAATATTACCTCCACCATAGGATTATTTTGAAGCAAATTCTAGCAATCATATCATTTTACTTGTAAATATTACTATTGCCATACTTAAGAAAATCTAGTTATATATAAAGATAGTGTGTTATCAAAAATCCAGACAGTGTTCAAATTTCTGTCTTGTGATTTTTTTAACAGCTTTTTGAATCAGGATCCAAATAAGGCCCATATACTGCAGTTGACTGATTAGGTCTCCTAAATTTCTTAATCAGTTGGCATTCATTCCACCATCACCCTGCTTTCTCTCTTACATATATACACACACACACAATTACACACAATTTGTTTGTTGAAGAAATTTGGTCATTTATCTTACACAGTTTTTATAGTCCAGAGTTTGCTGATTGCATCTTCAAGTTGTCTTTTTTCTTTCTGTTTCTGAAGCAGGTTTAGGTTTGTTCATTGGTTAGTTTTCATTCCAATCCTAAAGAAAGACAGTGCCAAAGAATGTTCAAACTACTGTGCAATTGTGCTTATTTCACATGCTAGCAAGGTAATGCTCAAAGTCTGTCAACCTAGACTTCAACAGTATGTGAACTGAGAACCTCCAGACATACAACTGGATTTAGAAAAGGCAGAGGAACCAGAGATCAAATTGCCAACATCCACTGGATCATGGAAAAAGCAAGAGAGTTCCAGAAAAAATCTACTTCTGCTTCACTGACTACACTGAAGTCTTTGTGTCACAATAAACTGTGGAAAATTCTTGAAGAGATAGGAATACCAGACCATCTTACCTGCCTCCTGAGAAACCTTTATGCAGGTCAAGAAGCAACAGGTAGAACTGAACATGGAACAACAGACTTGTTAAATTTGGAAAGGAATACATCAAGGCTGTATATCATCACCCTGCTCATTTAACTTCTGTGCAGAGTACATCATGTGAAATGCCAGGCTGGATGAATCGCAAGCTGGAATCAAGATTGCCAGGAGAAATATCAACAACTTCAAATATGCAGATGATACCACCCTAATGGCAGAAAGAGAAGAGGACTTAAAAAGTCTCTTGATGAGGGTGAGTGAAAGAGGAGAGTGAAAAAGCTGGCTTGAACCTCAGCATTCATAAAACTGAAATCATGGCATCCAGTCCCATCATTTCATGGCAAATAGATGGGGAAAAAGTAGAAAGTGACAGAGTATTTTTTTGGGCTTCAGAATCACTGTGGACAGTGACTGCAATCATGAAATTAAAAGATGCTTGCTCCTTAGAAAAAAAGCTATGACAAACCTAGACAGCTTATTAAAACACAGAGACATCACTTTGACGACGAAGGTCCGTGTAGTTAAAGCAATGGTTTTTCCAGTAGTCATGTACGAATGTGGGAGTTGGACTATAAAGAAAGCTGAGCACTGAAGAATTGAGGCTTTTTAACTGTGGTGTTGGAGAAGACTCTTGAGAGTCCCTTGGACAGCAAGGAGATCAAACCAGTCAATCCTAAAGGAAATCAACCCTAAATTTTCATCAGAAGGACTGATGCTGAAGCTGCAATACTTTGGTCTCCTGATGCAAAGAGCAGACTCATTGGAAAAGACCCTGATGCTGGGAAAGATTGAAGGCAAAAGGAGAAGGGGGAGACAGAGGATGAGATGATTGGATGACATCACCAACTCAATGAATATGAGTTTGAGGAAACTCTGGGAGATAATGAAGGACAAATGAAGCCCAGTGTGCTGCAGTCCATGGGGTCACAAAGAATCGGATATGACTTAGTGACTAAGCAATAACAACAGTTGGTTTGTTGGTAAGAATATATGTGACTCTTTTTATCAATAGATGTATAATACTGTCTGGGTCTTCCAGTCATGTTAATGTCTGTTGATGAACATTATATAAATTCTTTATTTCATCAGGGATTCCAAACTGGTGCTGTTTTTAACATTCTTTCGTTTATTTGCTGGCATATCTCAGCTTTATCAGCTATTAGGTTGAAGGACAATTCTTAAAGGAAAGGCGGGATAAACGCTTGTATTTTTGCATTTATATACTTCATTGTTGTTCAGTCGCTCAGTCGTGTCCGACTCTGCAGCATACCCATGGACTGCAGGATACCAGGGTTCTCTATCCGTCACCATATCCCAGAGCTTGCTCAAACTCATGTCCTTTGACTTAGTGATGCCATCCAACCATTTCATCCTCTATCGTCCACTTCTCCTGCCTTCAATCTTTCTCAGCATCAGGGTCTTTTCTAATCAGTTGACTGTCTGTATCAGGTGACCAAAGTGTTGGAGCTTCAGGATCAGTCCTTCCAATGAATATTCAGGGTTGATTTCCTTTAGGGTTGACTGGGTTGATCTCCTTGCAATCCAAGGGGCTCTAAAGAGTCTTCTCCAACAGTTAATACACTAGTTACCAAAACTATGAGGTGGTTCCCAAGCATCCTTCAGAGGTGATCAATGAGTTAGTTTTTAAATATCATGAATTTGTGGATTTTAAGACTTTCCATGCATCAAACCATTTCTGTAGTAATTCTTATTGACGTTCAGTTGCCCTCTAATTGGCTACTGGAAGCGTCTTCAAGTTTACTCTTGAGTCTTTTTGATACAACCTTAGTAATCTTTGATTTCTGGTAGGAAAGATGTTCCAGGCTTATTCTATTTCTTGAGCCAGGCTGGAAATGAACCATTTCTCTAAAGAACTCTGATTCCATTTAGTAGGAAAGAGTATTTAAAAATCATAGTATATAGTATAAAAATCGGAGTATATAGTAGACATTTTAAAAGTCACATATTCAAAAGTAAGATAAACAAATTATACATCTATTTCTGATATGGTATTTTTCCATTACCACAGAAACAGAGAAGTTAAAGTACAGTTTTAACTCAAAATAATGAAAAACTTTTTGACTTGAGTTAATTGTATTTTGTTACAAAATTGACTTCTCAGATTGTATTTGTATTATTCTAAAGCCTCTCAGATCAGCTAAAAGTTTTGGAATTAGCAAAAGCAAAACAAGAAATTGACCTTGGAGAGAACACTTATCTCAGAACATGTTTGCTCATCTATAAAGACTGACTATGGATTATCTCTAGGATCTGAGTCTTTCAGTAGCAAACTTTTAATTGCTATCAGAGTGGCTCTTTTGTTATGCATTTATTCATCAAATATTTCTCAATCAGTTAGTGGGTACCAGGCAGTGTTTTAGTTGGTGTAAATAATGGGGGCAAGAATACCCACGTTGTTCGCCTTCACACCCTGCTGAGAGGAGAAACTCACCACATGTACACATTGTGCAAGCCCGTAGTGACTGCCAGTCCTAAAATGCACCATGTATTTTCTAATTCATTCCTTGTTGGGAAGTGAAGTCCTGAGCACTATTACTGATACTTTTTCCACAGTGAAAAACTGATAGCATGAACTTTCTGACATTATCAGAAACTTTTTAATCACTTTTTCTTTGATATACACTTTCTTGGTTGAAAAAAGTTTCTCACTAGTTAAATTATTTTGGATGATAACATATTGAAGTTAATTCAGATGATATCTTCTGTTTCATTTGTACCTTTAAAAATCCTCTCGTGTTATAAAGATTTAGTGGTACTTATGGCTATCGGCCATTGGAAGGGCTGATGCTGAAGCTCAAACTCCAGTACTTTGGCCACCTCATGTGAAGAGTTGACTCATTGGAAAAGACCCTGATGCTGGGAGGGGTTGGGGGCAAGAGGAGAAGGGGACGACAGAGGATGAGATGGCTGGATGGCATCACCGACTCGATGGACATGAGTTTGGGTAAACTCCGGGAGTTGTGATGGACAGAGAGGCCTGGAGTACTGTGATTCGTGGGATTGCAAAGAGTCAGACACGACTAAGTAACTGAACTGAACTGATGGCTATCAGAGTTAATGGAGTGCTCAGTATTTCTATGTTGTACTGTTTTCTTGTAGAAGGATATAAATGATCAAGTTGTCAGATTTTCCACATAGCTATTTTTGTTTGAAATTGTATATTGGTATTATTAAAAATTCTGCCTATTCATCTATAAAAATCTTATTTAAAAATTAAATCCATTTTAAGTCTGTATATTAGGTTGGTACAAATTTAACTGTGGTTTTGCATTGTTGAACTTTGTCATTTGATATTGGAATACATTCTTAAATAAATGTGGTTAGGTTATACATCATTTTAATGTGCATATCTTGCTTTATATCTTTTTACCAATGACATTACTTGTTTATTTTATGTTTATTTTAGATTATAAAAATGGTGTTAAACAAAAAGCAAATTCTAGTGTTTTTTTTTTCTTGGTTGAGTTCAAAGTGGATCAGAAAGCAGCACAGACAGCTCGCAACATCAACAAAATGCATTTGGCCCAGGAACTGCTAACAAACATCCAGTGTAGGCGTAGGTCAAGAAGTTTTGCAAAGGAGACGAGAGCTTGGAAGATGAGGAACACAGTGGCTGGCCATCTGAAGTTGACGACTACCAGTTGAGAGGATCATAGAAGTTGATCCTCTTAAACCCACAGGAGATGTTGCTGAAGAACTCAGTTTCAGCCATTCTATGGTCATTTGGCATTTAAAGCAGATTGGAAAGGTGAAAAAGCTTGATAAGTGGGTGCCTCATGAGCCGACCGCGAATCAAAAGAAATCGTCATTTTAAAGTTTCAGCTTCTCTTATTCTATGCAGCAACAATGAACCATTTCTTAACTGAATTATGACATGTGACAAAAAGTGGATTTTATGTGACAACCAGCAACAGCTGACTCAGTGATTGGACCGAGAAGAGGCTCCAAAGCACTTTCCAAAGCCAAACTTGTACCCCAAAAAGGATCATGGTCACTGGTGGTCTGCTTCCAGTCTGATCTAATACACCTTTCTGAATCCCAGTGAAACCATTACATCTGAGAAGTGTGCTCAGCAGCTCAATGAGATGGACCAAAAACTGCAATGCCTACAGCTGGCACTGGTCAACAGAAAGGTCCCAGTTCTTCTCCATGACAGCGTCCGACCTCACGTCACACAACCAGTGCTTCAAGTTGAATGAATTGGGCTATAAAGTTTTGTCTCGTCTGCCATATTCACCTGACGGCTTGGCAACAGATTACCACTTCTTCAAGTACCTGGATAACTTTTTGCAGGCAAAACACTTGCACAACCAGTAGGAGGCAGAAAATGCTTTCCAAGAGTTCATTGAATTGTAAAGCGTGAATTTTTACTTTGTAGGAATAACAAACTTAGTTCTCATTGGCAAAAATGTGTTATTGTAATGGTTCCTATTTTGATTAATAAAGATGTGTTTAAGCCTAGTTATAATGATTTTCAGTTCATGGTTCAAAACCACAATTACTTTTGTACCAACCTAATACAAAAGATAGTCAGAATTTGTATTAAGATCGATTTGAATGGAGAGAATCACAGTTTCAGCAACAATGCGAAATAAGAATAGTTTGTGTTTTATCATTCAGGTTTGTTTTTAAATATTAACAGCAATAGAGGGTTGTCACTGCAGCCCTCCATATCTGCAACAGCTTTTATTTAGGTTGAAAGGAATATATCAAAGATTATTTTGAGATTTAAGTCATTCTCTGCTAATGATAATAAGGTTTATATTTGAAAAGGTTGATTACATGTATTCAAAGGCTCCAGATGCCATTTAGGGCAGCATTATTGAATACTGTATAAGTAATTACTTAATGAACTTAACTCCTGAAGTTTATTCCAAGGCATAAGAGTGTAAAAAGATCCTGTTACAATAAAATTACAATATTGGCCATAAATAATAATCCTCTGAAGATACATTCCTACTTTTTAAAAAAACTACAGGATAGACTGTCTCTAAGTTACCAATCCTTATATTTTACGATATTTGAAAATTTCAAAGCTTTGTAACTACATGGGGTTCTCAAGGCAAGAATACTGAAATGGTTTGCCATTCCCTTCTCCAGTGGACCATATTTTATCAGAACTCTCCACCATGACCCATCCATTTTGGGTGGCCCTACAGGGCATGGCTCATAGTTTCATTGAGTTAGACAAGGCTGTGGTCCATGTGATCAGTTTGATTAGTTTTCTGTGATTGTGGTTTTCATTCTGTCTGCCCTCTGATCCCATCACTTCATGGCAAATAGATGGAGAAACAGTGGAAATAGTGGCAGACACTATTTTGGGGGGCTCCAAAATCACTGCAGATGGTAACTGTAGCCATGAAATTAAAAGATGCTTACTCCTTGGAAGAAAAGTTATGACCAACCTGAAGTGAAGTGAAGTCGCTCAGTCGTGTCCAACTCTTTGCGACCCAGTGGACTGTGGCCCACTAGGCTCCTCCATCCATGGGATTCTCCAAGCAAGAATACTGGAGTGGATTGCCTTTTCCTTCTCCAGGGGATCTCCCTGACCCAGGGATCGAAACCTAGACAGCATATTAAAAAGCAGAGATGTTACTTTGCCAACAAAGTTCCATCTAGTCAAGGCTATGGTTTTTCCAGTAGTCATCTATGGATGTGAGAGTTGGACTATAAAGAAAGCTGAGCACCGAAGAATTGATGCTTTTGAACTGTGGTGTTGAAGAATACTCTTGAGAGTTCTTTGGACTGCACAGAGATCCAACCAGTCAATCCTAAAGGAAATCTGTCCTGAATATTCATTGGAAGGACTGATGCCGAACCTGAAACTGCAATACTTTGGCCACCTGATGCGAAGATCTGACTCATTGGAAAAGACCCTGATGCTGGAAAAGATTGAAGACAAGAGGAGAAGGGGATGACAGAGGTTGAGATGGTTGGATGGCATCACTGACTCAGTGGACATGAGTTTGAGTAAACTCCGGGAGTTGGTGATGAACAGGGAGGCCTGGCGTGCTGCAGTCCATGGGGTCACAAAGAGTGTGATAGGACCGAGTGACTGGACTGGACTGAACTGCCCTCTGATGGATAAGGATAAGAGGCTTATGGAAGCTTCCGGATGCGAGAGACTGACTAAGGGGGAAACTGGGTCTTGTTCTGATGGGCAGGGCCATGCTCAGTAAATCTTTAATCCAATTTTCTGTTGTTGGGTGGGGCTGTGTTCCTTCCCAGTTGTTTGACCTGAGGCCAATGATGGCGGTAATGAAGGTAATGGTGACCCACTATTCTAAAGGTCCCATGCACCCACTGCTGCACTCAGTGCCCCCGACCCTGCAGTAGGCCATCGTTGACCCACGCCTCCGCCTGAGTTTCCTGGACACTCACGGGCAAGTCTGGGTCAGTCTCTTGTGGGGTCACTCCTCTTTTCTCCTGGTCCTGATGCATACAAGGTTCTGTTTCTGCCCTCCAAGAGTCTGTTTCCCCAGTCCTGTGTTAAGTTCTGGTGGCTCTATGGTGGGGTTAATGGTGACCTCCTCCAAGAGTGCTTATGCCATACCCAGGTCTGCTGCACCCAGAGCCCCTGCCCCTGCAGCAGGCACTTTGCAGGAGACACTCAAAACACAGTTCTGGCTCAGTCTCTGTGGGGTCTATGGGTCCTGGTGCTCACAAGGTTTGTTTGAGCCCTCTGAGCGTCTCTGGTGGATAAGGGGTTTGATTATAAACACAATTTCGCTCCTCCTATCATCTTTCTGGGGCTTCTCCTTTGCCCTTGGACATGGGGTATCTTTTCTGGTGGGATCCAACATTCTCCAATCAACAGTTGTTCAGCAAGGAGTTGTAGTTTTGGAGTTCTTACAGGAGAAAATGAGCACATGTCCTTCTACTTAACATTTTCCAGGTCAGTTTTCATTCCAATTCCAAAGAAAGGCAATGCCAAAGAATGTTCAAACTGCTGCACAATTGCACTCCTCTCACACACTAGCAAAGTAATGCTCAAAATTCCAGGTCATTTTTCATTCCAGTCTCAAAGAAAAGCAATGCCAAAGAATGTTCAAACTACTGCACAGTTGCACTCATTTCACACACTAGCAAAGTAATGCTCAAAATTCTCCAAGCCAGACTTCAACAGTACATGAACCGTGAACTTCCAGATGTCCAAGCTGGATTTAGAAAAGGAAGAGGAACCAGAGATCAAATTGCCAACATCCGCTGGATCATTGAAGAAATGAGGGAGTTCTAGAAAAACATCTATTTCTGCTTTATTGACTATGCCAAAGCCTTTGACTCTGTGGATCACAACAAACTGAAAAATTCTTCAAGAGATGGGACTACCAGACCACCTGACCTGCCTCTTGCGAAACCTATATGCAGGTCAGGAAGCAACAGTTAGAACTGGACATGGAATAACAGACTGGTTCCAAATTGGGAAAGGAGTACATCAAGGCTGTATATTGTCACCCTGCTTATTTAACTTATATGCAGAGTACATCATGAGAAACAATCAAGATTGCCAGGAGAAATATCAATAACCTCAGATATGCAGATGACACCACCCTTATGGCAGAACGCAAAGAAGAACTAAAGAGCCTCTTGATGAGGTGAAAGAGGAGAGTGAAAAAGTTGGCTTTAAACTCAACATTTAGAAAACTAGGATCATGACACCTGGTCCCATCACTTCATGGCGAATAGATGGGGAAACAATGGAAACAGTGAGAGACTTTATTTTCTTGGACTCCAAAATCACTGCAGATGGTGACTACAGCCATGAAATTAAAAGATGCTTGCTCCTTGGAAGAAAAGCTATGACCAAACTAGACAGCATATTAAAAAGCAGAGACGTTACTTTGTCAACAAAGGTCCATCTAGTCAAAGCTATGATTTTTCCATGGATGTGAGAGTTGGACTATAAGTAAAGCTGAGTGCCAAAGAACTGATGCTTTTGAACTTTGGTGTTGGAAAAGACTCTTGAGAGTCCCCTGGGCTACAAGGAGATCCAATCAGTCAATCCTAAAGGAAATCAGTCCTGAATATTCACTGGAAGGACTGATGTTGAAGCTGAAACTGCAATACTTTGACCACCTGATGCGAAGATGTGACTCATTGGAAAAGCCCTGATGCTGGAAAAGATTGAAGGCAGGAAGTAAGGGGACAATGGAGGATGATTGGTTGGATGGCATCACTGACTCGATGGGCATGATTTTGAGTAAGCTCCGGGAGTTGGTGATAGACAGGGAAGCCTGATGTGCCGCAATCCATAGGGTTGCAAAGAGTCAGACACGACTGAGCGACTGAACTGAACTACTTTATATAGCATACATTTTTTCTCATGATATTTAAATAGGAGTTCCTTCAGAAAAGAATTTATGTATTCTGTATGGTGTTCACCTGCTCATATTTATCTGTTTGTCAGAGAATGGATAGCTTTTCTTCCAAACTCTTTGCTAGTTCTAAAATGTCTACATAGGACATGATTAAATGTATATATCGGTTTTGGTGTGTGACTCTACACACAGATTCTCTTCATTCTATATTCAGTATAAAGTGAATAATGTCTTCCCACTCTGAACCAGCCTTTGTAACTGCCAGCCAAGTATTCTGCATTCATTACAGTAGGCTTAGCCATCCAGCTCTAGAACTGCTCTACTCGGTACAGTTGCCACTAGCCACTTGTGTCTGTTAGGTACTTAAGATGTGGCCAGTCCAAGTTGACATATAGTGTAACTAAAAATACAGACTGGAATTTTTTGAGACTTTAGTGTGAAAAAAACAATGTAAAATATCTCAACATTTTTAGTTAATTACATATTAAAATATTTTCAATATCTGGGTTACAAAAATATATTATTTTAAAATAATATATTAATTATTACATAATTATTTTCACTAGTTTCATTTTACCTTTTTTAAATTTGGTTACTGGAAAATCTTAAGTTCCTTATGTGGCACACAACATATTTCTAGTGAACAGCATTGTGCTAGAAAAATGTAAGTGTCAGTCATTATCCAGGCAGCCAGATCACTATCTTTGCTTTATAGGTCTATTTCAGACTTTTTTTCCATAGTTCCTTGGAAACTACTTGTAGTTGCTAGCTTATCACATGACATAGCAATGCATATATGTGACTTGGGAATAGTCTCTTCTACCCATAAACACAAGACGGATCACACGGTGTCATACCTACTAGCACTCAGAAAAAAGGGACTTTCCTTTTTCCTAGATTGGGACTTCCTGGTGGCACAGTGAATAAGAATCTGCCTGCCAAGGCAGGAAGCATGGATTTGATCCCTGATCTGGGAAGAATCCACATGCCATGGAACAACCGAGCCTGTGCTCTAAAGCTCTTGAGCTGCAACTCCTGAAGGCTGTTTGCCTAGAGCCTGTGCTCCCCAATGTGAGAAGCCACCTCAGTGAGAAGCCCGTGCACCACAATGAAGAGTTAACACCCCACTCCCTCCGCCCTGCTTGCTGAAGCTAGAGAAAAGCCCATGTCCAGTACAAGACCCAACACAGCCAAAAATAAATACTGAAAAAAATTTAAAGAAAAGGTTTAGAGTATCAGCATGTATGAAGCGGTTGCCTTTGTTATAAAGTGGTGCATTCATCATTTTAAAAAATAATTTTTTTACCATTTTCAAATTTATATTACTTTATGGATCTTTAGCTATGAGCTTGGTAAATGAATGTTACATATGAAATAAATGTTAATGATGAAAGCCTAACTTTACTACATTATGTAAATGTTACATTATGATTTTACTGCTTTAACTGATAACACTGTATTCTATGAGTGAATATTAGAGTAAGAAACATACTTTACTGATTATTTTATTACTGTTGGAAATACAGTTAACATAACTCATTACAGTTATAACATGCTTACTTGTTTTATTACAAATTTTAAGATGTATATAAAAGACAGCAAACTCCTACTTAAACTGAGAGATCAACAGAGGTTATGTTTTAATCTCATGTAATTTAACATTGGTGCTACGTGTAGTATACTTTGAAACATTACTCAGTATTTTTAAAGTATTTTTTAAAAACTTTCTTGATTTGAGCTTGTATGTTGAAAATTCTCAAAATTACGTATTTTAAATTTCAACTGATCAGCAATAAGATTGTAATTGCATCTGGTATAAACATGGTAGCTATGCAATAACACATTTATTTGATCATTACAGAAATAGTCTCTTGTTAAACATCAGTTTTGTCTTATTTTTAGGAAACCAGAATTCGGGCAGTGGATAAGGATAAAACGAAAAGAATTAATAATTTCTCTGTCATCAACCCTGTTGCTGGACAGGCTGAAACTCATATATTTTCAGCTGACAATAGAGAAGATCTTCAGAAGTGGATGGAAGCCTTCTGGCAGCATTTCTTTGATCTTAGTAAGCTGACATTTGGATTCTCTAATAGTATATTCATGTAGCATGAAAGGATGTACATAGCAAACTAAATATTAAAATTACAATTGTATAGTTTGTATTAAGAATTTGTATGCTCTTGAATAAAATGGTAGTATATCATCAATGCATTGATGCTTTTTTCTGTCCATTTTTCCCCAGTGCATGACTGATAATACCTGTGAATTCCTAGTATCATTGCCTGTTACTTTTAAGTTCTGGTCCCTAAAACAAGTAAACCACCTTTTCTCAAAATATTAGGTTGAATGGCTTAAGGAAGTCTCTCCAATCAAAAGGATAATAAGCTATATAAGTAAAAAAAGCTTCTCTAGGATAGTGATGATCATAAAATAAGTGGAATGTTCAGAAGGAGATTCATTTTTATGTAGACTTCTGTTAACTCCCGATTCATTCTATCATTTTGGACATCATCCAAAGAGATTTTTTTTTTAAACAGCACATATGGTTTTTCAGTTTCAATAATACAGTTCAATGGCATGGATTATAAAAACAATGTGATAGTAATGTAATGGAGTTATAGTATGTAAAATATACGAGGTTCTAATATTCTCAATTTAAGGAGGAATTTTATCAACAAAAATATTGAAACTGTATATTGAAAATGTAGACTATTGATAATGGCTATTTCTAAGCAAACTAAGCCTACTGTTAGATTCAATCAGTATTTTCTGTCTTTATGATACTTTTCTATAGAATTGCAAAGTAAAACCATTTTTAAACAATAGGAAGTTATTTCTGCAGCTCTTCGAGATAATCCTAGAGTTATTTTAGGATCTAGGATTAGATCCTAATCCTAGACATTTTAGGAGCTGTTGCTGAGAATTCTCTAAAATAGTTAATATCTGCAGTCCTCAGGTTAATTTTTGTAAGCATACTCTGATCCATGGCTTGGCCAGTTACTACAGTGATGGTTGGGGAGGGGGCAGAAAAGGGAAATAAATTTATTGATTAGCTTCCAAATACCATATGGCTTCATTTATTTTTCATAACAACCCAGTGAAGTAGAAATTATTTCTCTCTGCTTTTAAGATGAGAAAATTGAATCCTGAATAGGTTTCATGCTTATTGCAGGGAACCAGAGGACTCCTTCCAGGGCTTTCTTGGATTTTTCAGAACTTGTTTTCCTTAAGTATTGTCCCTTGACACTCAGTAGATGTTTAAATGGGTCTTCCCTGATGGCTCAGATGGTAAAGAATCTGCCTGCAATACAGGAAACCTGGGTTTGATCCCTGGGTTGGGAAAATCCCCTGGAGAAGGGAATGGCAACTCACTCCAACATTCTTGCCTGGAGAATTCCATAGATAGAGGAACTGGGTGGGCTACAGTCCATGGGGTTGCAAAGAGTTGCGCACGACTGAGCAACTAACACTAGTAGATGTTTAAATATTTGTTATACATTTACCTGCATGTACTGCATTTCTTTATTTTAAAATTTTAGCTGATCTTAGGTATGTAACTTAAAAGACAACAACTTCCTCTCATTTGTTGATTACAGCTAAAATTTTAACTACTTACCTAACTGCTCTTGATTTAGAGAGTCTGTCTTATAGAAGACCGTGTTACTTTTAGAAATGATTCTGGCATTTTAAGGGCTTCCCCAGTGGCTTAGCATTAGAGAATCTGCCTTCAATGCAGGTGTTGCAGGAGACATGGGTTTGATCCCTGGATTAGGACTATCGCCTGGAGGAGGACATGGCTACCCACTCCAGTATTTTGTGGGCTACAGCCCATAGGGTCGGAAAGAGTCAGACATGGCCGAAGCAACTTAGTATGCACACATCCACATTGGCATTTTAAAATTTTTGTATAGACAAAAACAGGAAAGAGGAGTAAAAATGTGAGAATAGTATATATAGTCTAGATATCAACTACTGTTAGATGATTTCGTGTTTTCATTCCTCAAATTATGTAAAATAATTTATTATGCTAAAAGAGGCAGTTGGTGGGGTAAGAATCTCATGACATCTGAGGAGAAATGAATTGGGAGATTGGGATTGATACTGTTGATACTATGTATAAAATAGATAACTAATGAGAGCCTATTGTATAGCACAAGGAACTCTACTCAGTTGTTTCTATGGTTCCTTCCTAAATGGGAAGGAAATCAAAAAAGAGGGAATATACGTATATGTATATTCTGTCCTTTCACTTTGCTGTACAGTAGAAACTAAATATTATAAAGCAACTATACTCCAATAAAAATTAACTTAAAGAATCTCATGACATTTTTGTACTGTCAAAGTAATACAGTGATGACAACTAGGTTCTCAGGTCTGGCTACTTCTTTAGTATTTAATGCTTTGGAGATAAAATCTGCCAGTCTAATTTTTAAAGTATAAATAGTATTACATTTGCTGTTTAGAATTCATTGTGTAAGATATGAAGATCTGAAGCAAAAATGGAAGTGCATATATTATCCCAAAGAGTGACTTGTGCTTTAGAATTTTTACTCTCCTTGTAATAAGTGTAGCTTCTTGTAATCTTCAGTGAAATGTGATATATGCAACAAAATAGAGGATAAATATCTAGGGCAGAATAAAGTAAGAGTAATGTAATACTTAGAACATATTTCAATTACTTGACTTAGCTTGAGAGTTAGAAAATCATGAGGCTGAGAAAACTGGAAATGATGAGAAAACACTAATGGAGCTAGGTGTGTTTAGCCTGTGGAAGGACAGCTTGAGAAGGAGGTTGGGAGGCAGTGGGGAGGTAATCGCTAATTTTTAATATCTGAGAGCTAACATGTAAAAGAGGAATGACACCTGTTTTAGACCATCAAATAGGTTACTGCTTGGAATAGTGAAAGATTTTTTCAAATATTTAATAATATATACTAAGTTAAATTTGAGCATTACTTTACTAGCATGTGAGATGAGTGCAATTGTGCAGTAGTTTAAGCACTCTTTGGCGTTGCCTTTCTTTGGGATTGGAATGAAAACTGACCTTTTCCAGTCCTGTGGCCACTGCTGAGTTTTCCAAATTTGCTGGCATATTGAGTGCAGCACTTTCACAGCATCATCTTTCAGGATTTGGAATAGCTCAACTGGAATTCCATCACCTCCACTAGTTTTGTTTGTAGTGATGCTTTCCAAGGCCCACTTGACTTCACATTCCAGGATGTCTGGCTCTAGGTCAGTGATCACACCATCGTGATTATCTGGGTCGTGAAGATCTTTTTTGTACAGTTCTTCTGTGTATTCTTGCCATCTCTTCTTAATATCTTCTGCTTCTGTTAGGTCCATACCATTTCTGTCCTTTATTGAGCCCATCTTTGCATGAAATGTTCCTCTAATTTTCTTGAAGAGATCTCTAGTCTTTCCCATTCTGTTGTTTTCCTCTATTTCTTTGCATTGATTGCTGAAGAAGGCTTTCTTATCTCTTCTTGCTATTCTTTGGAACTCTGCATTCAGATGTTTATATCTTTCCTTTTCTCCTTTGTTTTTCGCTTCTGTTCTTTTCACAGCTATTTGTAAGGCCTCCCCAGACAGCCATTTTGCTTTTTCACATTTCTTTTCCATGGGGATGGTCTTGATCCCTGTCTCCTGTACAATGTCACAAACCTCTGTCTATAGTTCATCAGGCACTTTATCTATCAGATCTAGGCCCTTAAATCTATTTCTCACTTCCACTGTATAATCATAAGGGATTTGATTTAGGTCATACCTGAATGGTCTAGTGGTTTTCCCTACTTTCTTCAATTTAAGTCTGAATTTGGCAATAAGGAGTTCATGATCTGAGCCACAGTCAGCTCCCAGTCTTGTTTTTGCTGACTGTATAGAGCTTCTCCATCTTTGGCTGCAAAGAATATAATCAATCTGATTTTGGTGTTCCCCATCTGGTGATGTCCATGTGTAGAGTCTTCTCTTGTGTTGTTGGAAGAGGGTGTTTGTTATGACCAGTGCATTTTCTTGGCAAAACTCTATTAGTCTTTGCCCTGCTTCATTCCGTATTCCAAGGCCAAATTTGCCTGTTACTCCAGGTGTTTCTTGACTTCCTACTTTTGCATTCCAGTCCCCTGTAATGAAAAGGACATCTTTTTTGGGTGTTAGTTCTAAAAGGCCTTGTAGGTCTTCACAGAACCGTTCAACTTCAGCTTCTTCAGCATTACTGGTTGGGGCATAGACTTGGATTACTGTGATATTGAATGGTTTACCTTGGAAATAAAGAGATCATTCTGTCATTTTAGAGATTGCATCCAAGTACTGCATTTCGGACTCTTTTGTTGACCATGATGGCTACTCCATTTCTTCTGAGGGATTCCTGCCCGCAGTAGTAGATATAATGGTCATCTGAGTTAAATTCACCCATTCCAGTCCATTTGAGTTCGCTGATTCCTAGAATGTCGACATTCACTCTTGCCATCTCTTGTTTGACCACTTCCAATTTGCCTTGATTCATGGACCTGACATTCATAAGCAGCTCAGCATAATAGATTATTTTGAATGGGAGCATTATAATAGTATATGTGGTAGGAAACATCTTCAATATACAGATTTTATGTGAGCAAAATATACCCATTTAATATCTCATACTGGGCCTTTATTGTTAGCATGTTCATATTACATATACCTATGCTTGCTAATTTATTTACTGGTAAAGTGTTTAATTGTAATGTCTTGATCAGTGAACATGCCACATTTATATCTCTGACTTGTGTAACACATGGGATAATGTGGCTTTATATTGCAGTTTTCAACATAGTATTCTGCTATCAGTTAAACAATGAAAAGCTTTGAACTATCAATATTGAAACAATGCTGTACTATATTCCTTATCTAAGGTTTGACAGAGAATTGTTTGCTGGTTTAAAGTGTTTCATTACTTTTCCATTTTAAGGCCATTTTTTCATGCCCCCCCAAAAGAAAAGGCTGGCGCTTCTATATTTATCTAAAAAAGGAAGTAGAAAGGAGGAATAAGTTATCAAATCTCAGATCCTACTAGATTTAAATTCTACAAAGCAACCTTTGAGGCTTAAACTCAAGATTTTATTCCCTTTATATATTGCTATATGAGATATTTTGAAATTTTTTTACCATATTCTATACTTAGCATTGTAATAAAACATATTGAAAGGGATTTTTTTTATTTCTTAACTATTTAAAGTGATGGATCTAAAATTTATGTATATATTACCATATTAACATGACATAAATTAGACATAAAATAACAAAAATAGATAATTTGAGTAAACATGAAGTATCTTTAATTTTTAAGCCATGGGAAATAAGCTGGATGTTGAATGTAGAGGTTGAGAATATAATAAAAAGAAATACAGATCATAAATCAGTATAAAAAGGCACATGTTTATTACATTTACTTCTTTGCTAATGTAAAATAGCATGTAAGAATGGCAAAACTCAGCATACAAGTCCACAATAAAGATGGAAAGGCTAAATATTTTTTTATATCCACTCAGGAGAAATAAATCTGAGAATTTTATTTTGAGATGAACATAGTAAACCGTAATTACAAGAAAAATTATTGTGGTCCACACTTTTCAATTTTAAATATTAAAACAACTTACTCAAGAGTATTTTTATTATTGAGTATTATTTTGAATGCCTAATGGCTTTAAAGTGTCCTTCCTAAAATAAATTCATTTCAGTTCAGTCATATCCGACTCTTTGTGACCCCATGGAGTGCAGCATGCCAGGCTTCCCTGTCCATCACCAACGCCCGGAGCCTACTCAAACTCAAGTCCATCGCATCCAGTTAGAATTTTGAATGATCTGTCTTTATAGTAACAGGTTTTTATGTACCCAAAATAAAATGAAAATACAGCATTTTTCTAGTTTTCCTGATTTTTAGGAGGGCATGATTATCATCTTAAAGGAATTTTTTGTAAGCAATTCTTATTTCTTAATTAAAATTTTCAAAATTAAAATCATTTTCTGAGAAATACTACTTATATATTTTTTTGCTTCCTTCAAGTTAACTATATTTCAGTTAATCTTTACTTTTCAACTGTTTTAAATACTGAATGTTTTTATATAATATTTAAGAGAACTTACACAAACTTTTACCATAAACATTTTAGTTATTGACCATTTAGAGAAGTAATATAGTATTTAGTAGCCTACAGAACTTAGCTTAATATCTGTTCATAGAGATTTATATTTAAAATAGAGTACATTTGTGCCTAGACTTAGAAATAATGGGTAGTACTAGGTT
Source organism: Bos indicus x Bos taurus (assembly GCF_003369695.1). NCBI lineage: Eukaryota > Metazoa > Chordata > Mammalia > Artiodactyla > Bovidae > Bos > Bos indicus x Bos taurus. The sequence goes on along the minus strand of NC_040103.1, from coordinate 18,230,527 downwards.
TTTATAACTTCTTTAAGCTAATACTTCATGAATTCACTTATTTTTTCAAAGCAAAAAACGTGTTGATAATCTGTTAAAAATTAAATATATATTTCACATTTGTTTTAAACTAGCCTACCTTTTTCTTTCTTAGGCCAATGGAAGCATTGTTGTGAAGAACTTATGAAAATTGAGATTATGTCACCACGGAAACCACCTTTGTTCTTGACAAAAGAGGCAACCTCAGTCTATCATGATATGAGTAAGTGAGGTTTGTCTTTTCTAAGCTTCAGGGTAACAAAAACGACATTGTCCTCAAACAAGCAGCTTATTCTATTGACATTAAAATGCTAAAATTTTCAAGCCACAGTCAAAAATGAATGAAAAAAGACTACGATTATAGACTAAGAAACTCATGTTTAAAAGATGAATTAATACAAAATTAATGAATACACATTTTTCATAGTTTGAATGCTTAAGATCAAACAAAAATGTTAAGACTTCAAAATGAATAAGGGTACACTGAAAATAAATATTAGCTGAGTAGCTGATGAAAATTCTGAAGATATAAACCTTGACGTTTTAAAATGTAATTATGTTCAGTAATTTTTTCCATATTTTATTAAATTTGTTTTAAAGTAGTGTTGATAAATGAATATTAATAAATGGAAGTTTTCCTCTCAGGCAAAAAAATTGGTTAAGTTTAATACTTTGGAAAATTTTAGATTTCTAGACTCATAAATATTCCATTTTCCCCACAGTTTGAAGTGTATTTATTTATCTTTGTGTGATTGCCTCAGTGAGCAGTGTTGTGAACAAGCACAAATCAGTGCTAAATTCTAGTGTATTTTACCACCAGTGTTCCTACACTTACGTATACCTTTAAATGTTGGATTTAAAATGAAACATTTGAGCTTACACATTTGAAAATATCATGTAATTGACATAAATGTCTCCCATTTTTCCCAAGGAAAATCACCAAAGTGGTATTAAGGCTTCACTCTGTTTCCATGGGGGTTTTGTTTTGGATTTTTTCCCTATTACAAAGACTTTGCTGGTCTACAGGAAGGAATACTAATCCAGTTACATTTTCCTAGTTTACCTATCAGGGGTTTATAAAAGGGAATCCACTCTTACCTATAAGTCAGAATAGATTTTAAACCCAACCAAAGTTATTTAATAAATACTTAATCTGCAGAATTCAAAAAAATTCTGATGATGCTCAACTCCTTTGAAAACTGGATTTTCCACGTATATTTAGGAATATACTTATGCATGTGTGTGTATGTGTGTGTGTGCATGCATGCAGTACATGATCTTATTTTCTGGTTCCATTAGTATGGTTATTTTTACAAGTAAACATATTAAAAAAAAAAAAAACTTATCCTGGTCTGGTTTGGATAACTATTATATAGATAACATAGTGGAATAACGTCCTTGGGTAAAGGGTTTACTGCTTCAGAATTTGTTCCATGGATTTTTTCTAATAATTATTACAGGCATTGATTCACCTATGAAACTTGAAAGTTTAACTGGTATAATACAAAAAACAATTGAAGAGACAAATGGAGAGTTCCTAATTGGCCAGCATGAAGAAGCCTCATCTCCTTCTTGGGCCACACTGAAAAAGGTATTATCTCCTGCAAGCAAGCAGTTACATGAAGAGAAAGGGAAAAAGAGACGAGCTCCCCTTCCTCCTTCTGATAAAGTGCCATTCAACTTAAAAACAGAGAGCAACAAAAATCAATTGGTTCAGGGCAACTGGGAAAAAACAAGTGTATCTCAGACCTCGCCTTTGGATACCAAACTGTCAACCCCAATGCATCACTTACAGAAACCGGTGGCTGCTCCTCGAAAACTTCTTCCTGCCAGGAAAAGTAGTTCAACTGATGGTGAACACACAGACACTAAAACCAGTATTGAAGCCAAGCCAGTACCAGCTCCAAGGCAGAAAACTATCAAAGACATTTTGGACCCTAGATCATGGTGGTGGACGCAAGTATAGAAAACCCTTAATGTGCAAAACATTTAAAAATCTATAACTGTGAAGCTTAATTCAGAAGCACTGTAGATATAGTGATATGAATTATGTAGGTAAATATGATAGTGATTTAAATCAATAATTAATAGGTATAAAAATATTTTATAATTAGGAAATGGATTTCTCTTTTATAATTTTCAGAATTATTTCTCTAGCAGAGCATAAGAGGCAGTTTCTAGACAATATCTCAATTGTTGGAAGGGTTAATTTATTCCTAAATTAGTACTAGATGGTGAACAAGCACTAGGCAGAAGAAAGCATTAAAATTTCTTTGGGGAGAGATTGTCTAGTAATTTAAAATGTGTTAAATGAGAGCCATATTCTCATTGTGAGAATTTTAATCCTAATGGAATGTTTCAAAAGTTTCATTCAAACCACAAATTATAGAATCCACCCAAGAAGATTTCTTCTTAGCATTCTGGAATTCTCATCTAATAGTCCACTGGCTCTCATCTATTGTTTTACTCACTAGTTGACTGACCTTTCAAATTCCTGGGATAAATTTTGGAATATTAAATTCTTCATCTTTAAAGGGAATATGTAATGTGTTATTCAAAGTTGTTTCCTTGATGATCCCTGAAATGCTATTGACATTACCTTTCATATGTAAAGCAAAACATTTTTTAAGTTTAGGTAACAGGTAGATGAAATGTTCTTTACTTCCACTTTTCTATGCATGGTATTAATTTCCATTGTGACGTTGGCATTTGGGGAAATGAGTAGCTGTTAACACCTTAAAATTCATTTAATACTTATTTAAAAAGCAGATGACCTATTAAAAATACCAGAAAATTTGGCCGTGATAATTTCAGAATTAATCCTTCTAAAAATATTATTTAGATTTCCTTTTCCTAGCAGGGGTTTGTGTCTGCTATTGATATTTGTCATTAAAGTCATATTATTACAATAATGACATTGGAATCATTTCCATAGGAGGTAATTTCCATAGCAACTAATCATAGTGACACAAACAGAATTATGAAATCAAGTGAGGAATAAATAGCAAAAGAATGAATACCTTAAAGGAACAAAAAAAACCTTTTTCTTAATAATTATGCTTCTTATAAATAAGAGCTGGACAGTTTTAAAAATCAGAATTTCCAAATAAAACAGTTTCCGTAAGCTGTCAGCAGCAGCACTAAAAATCTCAAATATCATTGTAAGAAATGAAAATATAAGAATTAAATTACTGCCTTGTATATAATCTCTAGAGATTTTTTAAAGCTCATAAGAACTCTATTTGAATCAGAATTACGTTATTACAAAGTAAAATGACTACTTCACAAAAAATAACATTAATTTAAATGGATCCCTTCATTATTTTTAGATAGCAGAGTCTTTTCTCATTTATGTAGCATGATGTAACTGCCAGGTTACTTTTGTGTTTGCCCAGGACTCCTAGTAAGAATTGGGACTCAAGGGAGTAGTAGTACAAAAGGTCTCTTGTGACTGGAGACACCAGGACAGACACAGCATTTGATGAGGAGGAAATCCTATATGCTTGCCTGATAAAATTTAGAGACAATGAAAACCTAAAAAGGTACGATTCATTTGTTTTTTCTAACTAGAAGGCTGTCATAAATCTCAGTTGTGATTGCCAATTCAGTAAATGACATATTAAAAATGTGAAGGATATTATTGTTTGAATTTTTATTTTTAAACCTCACTGCTGTTTTTGACAGCATTAATGACTCTTGTTGCCACTAAATTACTAAGCTAGAAGATGTGCAGGAAAAATTGTTTCTGAAACTGACATCTACGCATTCTTTTTTTGTTAAGTTAAAGCCTTCCTTAGAATAAACCAGTTTTAAAACTTCCAAATTATATTCTTGTTGTTTCTCCTTATGCATATTATTATCAAGAAGGATTCAAATGGTACAGAAACCAGAATTTGTTCTTAGAGAAATTACCTAGCAGTTGTGCCCTCAGTGGGCACTTTGAAATAAGGCTGAAGCCTTTCTTCCTAGAACCATTTAGATGAAGCCTGACCAAGGGCCATCTCCCCCAAAATTATTCAGACTGTTTCTGGGGTCCCATCTTTCTATATGTTACAAAGCCTTTAAAATCGGGTTGAAGTCTTAAGCTGTACTTCTGAGCTACTGCTCATTAAGTGTTAGTTCTTCCCACTCTCCATTCCCAGCAAAAGGTATGATACAAAGTTGGGGCTCCTTTCATCCCTCTCTTCCTCCCTCCTTTTCTTTCTTCCACAGTTAAAAAAAAATCTAAAAATACTGAGTTAAACACTTTTTCAAGGAGTTTGCCAAAAGAACTATTTGTTTTCTCATTTTCCTAAACTGGAAGTTTATGACAGAGAAAAATATGCCACGTAATAAAAAACATTTCAGCTTTTTATGAGCTGACTTTTCACATTCCTTGTTTGTCCTTTTAATTTGCTTCTTGATATATGAAGACTGTAAATTTGAAACAAAGAGTTCACTGTCATATATTAATAATGTTATAATTGGAGAATCATAAATAGAATAGGTATTTTATGATATTATAATACAGATGATCTGATAATATCTTTAAAAATTAGATTTACATTTCAAGCCCTGAGATATAAATTACTTAAAACAGCATTAAAGTAGTATTTTAATTGCTACAAAGTAGTGAGCTTTTTATTAAAAATCTTGCAAGGACAGAGAAGGCATTTTGTTAATATAAATGCATACCTCCTAAGGTAAACAGACTTTCAAAATATCAGGCATGCCAACTCTTGATTAGTTTTGTTAAATCCTAACTGTCTGCCGTGCCCCCTGACTTCTTTTAAATGGACATGCATGCTTGTGGAAAACTAAATCCATTTATTATAAATGCCTTATCTTTACCCTTTAGGTCTTACTAAATATATTTTACCTGGTACTGTTTATTAAAATGGAAGCTGCCTTGATTTAGAGACAATTCATAGAAGGTAGGTTAAGCAGTCAAATATTTCTTTAGGCTTATGTTCAGTACCTCAGCCACCTACTGAGAAGTTAATTAATTCAGTCCAAATGAAATTATAGGGCAGTTCGGTGCAATTTATGGTAAATGCCATTTGAATGCAGTCACCTGTGTTACCATGAACAAGGAACAACCGTACTAGATAGAGGTAAAATGCTGCACCATGAATGAGAGAAGTGGTTTGGCAGGAAAAATATTTGTCCCTGTGGTTAGAATTTGTCAAAACTGTCTTTTTAAAGAGTGAAGTATCACACAGTATTTAAACTTTCGTGACCTTTTATATTCTCATAGTTGTCTTCAGTGTTCTATTGGTCTTAAACTTACGATGTAAGTAGAGTTGACTTTTTGCATTTACATTTCAAAGACACTCCTCTTTTTAAATGCTTACACATGTGTAACTGCATTGTTGCTAGTAATAATTATAATGAAAATGGTCTCTTCTGTATCGTGCTTATTCTTGGTTAATACTAGGAATTTTGAATTCCTAAAAACAAGAATTTTTTGAATTTTTAAAAACAAGATTTCATTTGAAAATATTGTAGAATGTTATTTTCTGTGGCATATTTGTATAATTGGCATTGTTTATAATTTTTACCTTTTTAATGTGGGTCAGGATTCTGGATTAAAAAGTATTAATTATGCACATATATATATTTAACTATTAGAAATTGATAAACCAAGGTCATGTGATTAAAACTTCTATACTTTAAAAGACTGATTCATGAAAACATTTTCTGGACTTTTTCCTTTAGGTATGTCCTCTAGTCTAAACTGATAGAAGTAAACAGTGTTGTGAAATCAGGGTAAACAGAGAAAAGACATACCCAGCAGCTGGTGCTAAGAAATGTACTCAAATGAACAAAGTACCTGAATGTTCAAATAACATAACTTTAACTATTAGAGAAATAGTAACCAACATTTTTATTTATCTCAAGATAGGAAAAATACCAATCTTGGTGTGTTTGATAGGCAAAATCATCTCCTATCTTGCTAAACTTGTGTTTTAAATGGCAGCAATTTGCTTTGAGAGAGGTGGTAATCTCTTAATGTTAACTACTAAAGGAGAGAAATATTGAAAAGATATATATACATAATTATGCTTTGTCATAAACATGTTTCAAGATATCCAAATAGATAATTTTGTTGAAAATGGATACTTTCCTGAGTGTTGTATCAGGATATATTTTATTTTTATTTACTCAAAAGAAAACAAAATTTGGTTTTGTGAATGGATGTATTTTTGTTGAATTTAGCCAGTTTAGAAACATGTTTTCAGCTTAATTAGTTGGAGTGATTTTAATTTTACAGGGGAGAAAAAGTATTAAGTTATCCATCTATTAATCTTAAGTATTAAAATATTTATTTTATATTTATTACATGTAGAAATAGAAATATATATATCTATATATACATACATACATATGTGTCTGTACTCTGTCAAGTCTTCAATCCAGATATTTCCAATTAATTTTAAAAGATTCTTTAAAAATGTGCTGCCAGTGCTAGCAGAGTTAAAGTCCAAACCTTTCCCAATTTACAGGAACGACCGTGGCCTACTCGGTGCTCTCCTCCTATAGTCCTCATCTTTGGACACGGCCTCAACAATCTGTGCTGTCCTCTCTTTATCTAGAATATCTTTCCTCTCCTCTTCACACATTCTCCTCTCAACCCACAGTCAGCAGATTTTATTCATTTTTCCAAGTAGTAGCACCACTAAGTTCACAAAGGCTTTGTGCCCTTACACTCCTTCCTTTGTGCTCTATGTATACTCCATTTATAGCCTGAGTCCTTGTTTGTATTTTGTGTTCCCCTACATATTAATGTTATGTGCTGCTTCTGCATAACACATTATCATCAACTTAAAATCCTTTTCATTATCTAGCATTTCTTTATTTTTTCTCTTTTTATATTTTAAATTATGAAAGTATGGTAATACCTTTACAGAAGGAGGCTTGGAAAATACAGAACAGAGTAACATGTAGTTCCACTACATCTTATACTTATTTTTTTTAAGTAGATACCTTAAAATTTTAGTTGGAGTTTCAATATCAAATCCTTAAAAATAAATAGAATGAATATACAGAAAAGTAGGATGTAATAGACCTGAAAATCGTCATGAACCAATTCAACATTTTTAAGCTTTATACAACTCACACAATGCTGCTGCTGCACTGCTGCTGCTGCTGTGTCGCTTCAGTCGTGTCCGACTCTGTGCGACCCCATAGACAGCAGCCAACCAGGCTTCCCGTCCCTGGGATTCTCCAGGCAAGAACACTGGAGTGGGTTGCCATTTCCTTCTCCAATGCGTGAAAGTGAAGTCGCTTAGTCGTGTCCGACTCTAGCGACCCCATGAACTGGGGTAGAACTGGTAGACAGCAGCCTACCAGGCTCCTCCCTCCATGGGATTTTCTAGGCAAAAGGACTGGAGTGGGGTGCCATTGCCTTCTCTGTTTCACACAATAGTAGGATACAAATTCTATTCAAATTCCAATAGACTATAAGACACTGAAACATATCTATGGACTTAAGGTGCAAAACTTCCATGGTCTACAGGTATTGAAATCATACAGAGTGTGTTCTCTTAACGCTGTAGAATTATGTTTAGAAATCAATATCGAAGATATTTGAAAGTAAGCCGCATATTTTCAAGTTCTATGTGACATTTACCAAGAGGGATCTTTGACTTAGCCCTTGAAAGCCTCAATAAAGTTAGAAGACTAAAAAAACAGAGTGTGATTGCAGAGAAGAAAGCATTTACATAAGAAATTAATATCAAAATGAGAAATTAATATCAAAGATACTTTAAAAACCATAGGTATTTAGAAATTAAGTGTCCACTTTTAAATGATGGGTGTATCTAAGAAGCTATAGATACACCCTTATAGAATATTTCAGTTGGAGTTTCAATATAAAATTCTCAAAAATAAATAGAATGAATATACAGAAAAGTAGAAGGATATAGTAGACCTGAAAATCAGAAAATATTTGTAACAACAAAAATAAAATTTATCAGAATTTATTGGGTGCAGCTGCAGCTGCTCAATGCAGTTAAATACAATGTGGAATCTTGAATAAGGAAGGTATGAAAACAAATAATGGATACTAGCATAAAATTTTGTGAAATTTGAACAAAATCTGTAATTTAGTTAATAATACTATATCACATGTTAATTTCCTGTTTCGTTTTGTTTTGTTTTGTTTTGTTTTACAACATAGCATTTCTTTATATTCTCGGAATTGGATTAGATGTTTCCAGCCTCATTCAATTTTTTTTTTAATCATGAAGATAATAAACTTTCTAGTCTTTTAGCAGTAATAATAGATGTAAAATACATGGAACTATATCAAAGTTTTGAGTAAATATAAATTAGAAATCTGGCATTCTATTCATACTAAGTACAACAAGTGGAATCAATATGTCATAAATTTTTTTAGCCAGGCAAACATTCACAAGTTTTCTAAAATATATATATTATACATACCATTTATATATATGTATGTGTGCAAAAGCTTTTCTACTATGCTTGATACAGGCTTGAGAAAGAACAACAGCAAAAAAATAAAAAGAGAAATTGGAAAACATAAGCTAAATGAAACGGTAAAACAATATGAAATAGAAAAAGTAAAACAAACGAGATAAAAGTAAAAAACCATCATATAGTCCAGTTGTTTTTAAACATGGATGCTCATTAGAAACAAATCTAGAGCTTTGGAGAATAAAAGCAATACTTGGGCATTTGTATTTTTCAAAAATTCCAAAATAATTCTGATATGCATCTGGATTTTAAAAAATGATTACAGTTTTTTTCCACGAAATCGTAGTTTTAGTGATATAGAATTCTGTTATTTTCTCTTGACTGTTAATACAATGTTCAGTTCAGTTCAGTTCAGTCGCTCAGTTGTGTCCGACTCTGTGACCCCATGAATCGCAGCATGCCAGGCCTCCCTGTCCATCACCAACTCCCGGAGTTCACTCAAACTCACGTCCATCAAGTTGGTGATGCCATCGAATCATCTCATCCTCTGTCGTCCCCTTCTTCTCCTGCCCCCAATCCCTCGCAGCATCAGAGTCTTTTCCAATGAGTCAACTCTTCGCATGAGGTGCCCAAAGCACTGGAGTTTCACCTTTAGCATCATTCCTTCCAAAGAAGACCCAGGGCTGATCTCCTTCAGAATGGGCTGGTTGGATCTCCGTGCAGTCCAAGGGACTCTCAAGAGTCTTCTCCAACACCACAGTTCAAAAGCATCAATTTTTCGGCGCTCAGCCTTCTTCACAGCCCAACTCTTACATCCATACATGACAACTGGAAAAACCATAGCCTTGACTAGACGGACCTTTGTTGGCAAAGTAATGTCTCTGCTTTTGAATATGCTATCTAGGTTGGTCATAACTTTCCTTCCAAGGAGTAAGTGTCTTTTAATTTCATGGCTGCAGTCACCATCTGCAATGATTTTGGAGCCCAAAAAATAAAGTCTGACACTGTTTCCACTGTTTTCCCATCTATTTGCCATGAAGTGATGGGACCAGATGCCATGATCTTAGTTTTCTGAATGTTGAGTTTTAAGCCAACCTTTTCACTCTCCACTTTCACTTTCATCAAGAGGATTTTTAGTTCCTCTTCATTTTCTGCCATAAGGGTGGTAACATCTGCATATCTGAGGTTATTGATATTTCTCCTGGCAATCTTGATTCCAGCTTCTGCTTCTTCCAGCCAGCGTTTCTCATGATGTACTCTGCATAGAAGTTAAATAAGCAGGGTGACAATATACAGCCTTGACGTACTCCTTTTCCTATTTGGAACCAGTCTGTTGTTCCATGTCCAGTTCTAACTGTTGCTTCCTGACCTGCATATAGGTTTCTCAAGAGGCAGGTCAGGTGGTCTGGTATTCCCATCTCTTTCAGGATTTTCCACAGTTGATTGTGATCCACACAGTCAAAGGCTTTGGCATAGTCAATAAAGCAGAAATAGATGTTTTTCTGGAACTCTCTTGCTTTTTCCATGATCCAGCGGATGTTGGCAATTTGATCTCTGGTTCCTCTGCCTTTTCTAAAAGTGAATAATATTTGTATAATCACAATAGTAAAAGATGTTTATCAGTTTTTACACCAATAGCCAGACAAAAATTAAAGATAATTACAATTGCAAGCCATGATGGAAACATGATTAACTTAATATAAAATAATTACATACAATTTAGGTGATTAGATAGAGTGATGTGGTAAATGGAAGTCCATACATGCATGTGTGTTTTCATCTGCCCAGCCTGTCTATAGATCTTTTGGTTGATGCATTTAATCCATTTATACTTAAGGAATTGTTTATATGTATGATTCTCTTATCATTTTCTTAATTGTCTTCGGTTTATTCTGTGTGGGTCTTTCCCTTCTTTTGTGGTTCCTGCCTGAAGAAGTTCCTTTGGCATTTGTTGAAAAGCTGGTTTGGTGGTGCTGAATTCTCTTAACTTTTGCTTGTCTGGAAGGCTTTTAATTTGTCCATCAAATCTGAACAAGAGTCTTGCTGGGTAAAGTATTCTTGGTTGTAGGTTCTTCGCTTTCATCACTTTAAATATATTGTAATTCACCTTTCTTTAAATTAGAAATCTGTATGAGTTTCAGTGGGTTCTCTGCTTAGGATACCACAAAACTCATATCAAGGTGTCAGCCAGGCTGGACTGTAATCTAGATGCTCTTGGGAAAATCTGCTTCCAGTCTTTTTCAGATTGTCATCAGAATTCCATTCCTCATGCTTGTTAATTGGCCAGGGGTCACTCTCCATTCCCTATATGTGGACCCTCAGTCTTCAAAGTCAGCAGTAGCTCATTAAACCTGACACATCCAAATTCTCCTTCAGGAGGATTTGAATCTCTCTGTCCAATCAGCTAGAGAAAGTTGCTTTTTAAGGGCTCATGTAGTTAGATATAGCACATCAGGATAATCTCTCTTTTGATTAATTCAAGGTCTACTGATTAGTAAGCTTAATCACATTTGGAAAAATCTCTTGACTATGATATAGTCATGGGCATGATGTCATATTAATAGGGCAGGAAATCTTGGAAGCCATTTTAAAATTCTACCTACCCCAAGCTAGATTTTTCAAGGGCAGGGAGCATGTCTTATTTGACTTTTAACCCTGTCATGATAATAATGAGGGAGAATGATTATGTATTTATTATGTGTAAAGTATTATGCTAAGCATGTGACTTAACTCATTTAATCCTTAAATAGTTCTCATAGTGACCCCACTAAACAAATGTAATGTAGAAGACTTGCCCTAGGATAATTGTGATTATTAAATAAGATAATGCATGTAACGCATAGCCCAGGGCCTGGCATATGTTCTTCCATTGTTTTTATAACTTGACACGTAGCATGTAACAAATATAGGAATATATAGGAAATATAGGAACAAAAAAGAGGAATGAGAAGAAAGAGCTGGTACTTGTGTGTGTGATATGTGTACATACATACAGATGTATCATTTTAAAAGAAAGGATAACTCCTGCCTCATTTTCACTTTATGCTTGATGAGAGCATACTGGAATTACAGTGCATGACAATTTATTTGTCGTGTTGTTTAGTTGCTAAGTCATGTCCAACTCTTTCGACCCCAGGGACTGTAGCCCACCAGGCTCCTCTGTCCATGGGATTTCCCAGGCAAAAATACTAAAATGGGTTGCCAATTGAACCTCTGACTCCTGCATTCCAGGAAGATTCTTTACTGCTGAGCCATGAGGGAAACCCATGAACAAAAATTTAAAAGATACTTAACATATGTCCATATTCTTATTGTCCTTCTAATAAAACTCGGAGTTTATAAAATTAAAAAAATACGTATTCTTGAGAAGTGCACAGTTTAGTTGGTGGGATCAACTATAAGAGACTATTGGTATGGCTTACTGCTTAAATTTGCCTGCCTCATATATATACATAACCAGTCTTCCCAGGTAGCTCAGTGGTAAAGAATCCACTTACCAATGTAGGACACACAGATTTGATCCTTGGGTCGGGAAGATCCCCTGGAGAAGGAAATGGCAACCCATTCCAGTATTCTTGCCTTAAAAATTCCATTGACAGGATCCGGCAGGCTACAGTCCATGGGTTCGCAAAGAGTCAGGCGTGACTGAGTGACTGAGCATGAGTATATATAATAAATATATCTGTATACAGACACTTATAACAGTTTCTACCTACCATCAACGAACTTAACAAATCAGTTGAAAAGATTAAAACATAAAACAATGATGGGTACTATAAAAGAACAATCACAATAATAAGATTATGCATCTGATTTTAAGTGCTGTGAGAGATCCACAGGGGGTATGACAACTTGTACATAGCAATTTTTCAACAAGTGCAGAAGGCCTTTGTATCTTTTTACTACTAAAATGATGAATTAAGCAGTGTACAATTACATACTATGAATATCTTTGATGTCAGAATATATCACAAAAAGATTTTTCAAATCTAGAAGAAATAAGTAGAAGTCAATTTATTCAACAGGCTATAGGAGTTTAATTTTATACCATTCAAATTTAAAGGAGATGAGTTGTCATGGAAGTTTGTAGAAAGGAATTATTGGATAGGGCGGTTAACCTACTGTTAAGGCAAGAATCAACAAGCAGATTGGTACGGCTGAAGGAAAAATGGAAGTAGGGAAAGGTTACCATCTGCTGGACCATGAGCAAGGCGCTAATGCCAGCTCAAGAAAATAAGTCAAACTAAGTAGGACTCTTGGACACTCATGGGCAAGTCTGGGTCAGTCTCTTATGGGGTCACTGCTCCCTTCTCCTGAGTCCTGGTGCTCACAGGGTTTTGTTTGTACCCTCCAAGAGTCTGTTTCCCCAGTCCTGTGTAAGTTCTAGTGGCTCTATGATGGGGTTAATGTCGACCTCCTCCAAGAGGGCTTATGCCATATGCCATACCCAGGTTGCTCCCAGAGCACCTGTCCCACTGCTGACCCGTACCTCCACAGGAAACAAACACTCAAAGGCAGGTCTGGCTCAGTCTCGAGGTTCTCCTGGTGTGCACCTGGAATGTTAGGTCCATGAATGAAGGCAAGTTGGAAGTGGTCAAACAGGAGGTGGCAAGAGTGAACATCGACATTTTAGGAATCTGAACTAAAATGGAAGGGAATGGGTGAATTTCATTCAGATGACCATTATATCTACTACTGTGAGCAAGAATCCCTTAGAAGAAATGGAATAACCATCATAGTCAACAAAAGAGTCCATAATGCAGTACTTTGGTGCAATCTCAAAAATGACAGGATGATCTCTGTTTGTTTCCAAGGCAAACCATTCAATATCACAGTAATAAAAGTCTGTGCCCCAACCAGTAATGCTGAAGAAGCTGAAGTTGAATGGTTCTGTGAAGACCAACAACCTTCTAGAACTAACACCCTCGAAAGACATCCTTTTCATTATAGAGGACTGGAATGCAAAAGTAGGACATCAAGAGATACCTGGAGTAAAATAGGCAAATTTGGCCTTGGAGTACAAAATGAAGCAGGGCAAAGGCTAATGGAGTTTTGCCAAGAGAACACACTGGTCATACCAAACACCTTCTTCCAACAACACTAGAGAATACTCTACACATGGACATCACCAGATGGTCAATACTGTAATCAGATTGAATATGTACTTTGCAGCCAAAGATGGAGAAGCTCTATACAGTCAGTAAAAACAAGACCAGGAGCTGACTGTGGCTCAGAACATGAATTCCTTGTTACAAATTCAGACTTAAATTGAAGGAAGTAGGGAAAACCACTAGACCATTCAGGTATGACCTAAATCAAATCCCTTGCGATTATACAGTGGAAGTAACAAATAGGTTCAAGGGATTAGATCTAACAGAGTGCCTGAAGAACTATGGATGGAGGTTCATGACTTTGTACAGGCAGTGAACAAAACCATCGCCAAGAAAAAGAAAAGCAAAAAAGGCAAAATGGCTGTCTGAGGAGCCCTTACAACTAGCTGTGAAAAGAGAAGTGAAAGGCAAAGGAGAAAAGGAAAGATACACTCATTAGAATGCAGAATTCCAAAGAATAGCAAGGAGAGATAAGAAAGCCTTCCTCAGCGACCAGTGCAAAGAAATAGAGGAAAACAATAGAAAGGGAAAGACTAGAGATCTCTTCAAGAAAATTAGAGATACCAAGGGAACATTTCATGCAAAAATGGGTTCAATAAAGGACAGAAATGGTATAGACCTAACAGAAGCAGAAGATATTAAGAAGAGGTGGCAAGAATACACAGAAGAGCTGTACAATAAACATCTTCACTACCCAGATAACCACAATGGTGTGATCACTGACCTAGAGCCAGACATCCTGGAATATGAAGTCAAGTGGGGCTTAGGAAGCATCACTACAAACAAAGCTAGTGGAGGTGATGGAATTCCAGTTGAGCTCTTTCAAATCCTAAAAGATGATGCTGTGAAAGTGCTGCACTCAATATGCCAGCAAATTTGGAAAACTCAGCAGTGGCCACAAGACTGGAAAAGGTCAGTTTTCATTCCAATCCCAAAGAAAGGCAATGCCAAAGAATGCTCAAACTACCGCACAATTGCACTCATCTCACATGCTAGCAAAGTAATGCTCAAAATCCTTCAAGTTAGGCTTCAACAGTACATGAATTGAGAATTTCCAGATGTTCCAGCTGGATTTAGTAAAGGCAGAGGAACCAGAGATGAAATTGCCAACATCCCTTGGGTTATAGAAAAAGCAAGAGAGTTCCAGAAAAACATCTGCTTTATTGACTACTCCAAAGCCTTTGACTGTGGATTACAGAAAACTGTGGAAAATTCTTAGAAATGGGAATGCCATACCACCTTACCTACCTTCTGAGAAATCTGTAATCAGGTCAGGAAGCAACAGTTAGAACTGGACATGAAACAACAGACTGGTTTCTTATTGGGAAAGGAGTACTTCAAGGCTGTATATTGTCACCCTGCTTATTTAACTTGCATGCAGAGCACATCATGAGAAATACTGGGCTGGAAGAAGCACAAGCTGGAATCAAGATTGCCAGGAGAAATATAAATAACCTCAGATATGCAGATGACACCACCCTTATGGCAGAAAGCAAAGAAGAACTAAAGAGCCTTTTGATGAAAGTGAAAGATGAAAGTGAAAGTGAAAAAGTTGGCTTAAAACTCAACATTCAGAAAACTAAGATCATGGCATCTGTCCCATCAATTCACGGCAAATAGATGGAGAAACAATGGAAACTCGGAGAGACTTTATTTTGGGGGGCTCCAAAATCACTGCAGATGGTGATTGCAACCATGAAATTAAAAAACTTGCTCCTTGGAAGAAAAGCTATGATCAACCTAGACAGCATATTGAAAAGCAGAGACATTATTACTTTGCCAACAAAGGTCTGTCTGGTCAAAGCTATGGTTTTTCCAGTAGTCGTATATGGATGTGAGAGTTGGACTATAAAGAATTCTGAGCACCGAAGAGCTGATGCTTTTGAACTGTGGTGTTGGAGAAGACTCAAGAGTTGCTTGGACTGCAAGGAGATCCAACTAGTCCATCCTAAAGGAAATTAGTCCTGAATATTCACTGGAAGAACTGATGCTGAAGCTGAAACTCCAGTGCTTTGGCCACCTGATGTGAAGAACTGACTCATTTGAAAAGACCCTGATGCTGGGAAAGTACCACAGTTGGCAGATTTAGTGGAAAGACCACTTAGTTTATGAATTGGGGAACTGGATTCTAGTCCTTGGAAAAAATCACTAGCCATGTTGTCTTGAGCTATTATTTACCTTTTCAATATGTTTATCAGTAGAACCGCTAAAATGGTGTTTGTCTCAAACAAATCTAGAGAGCAGTAGGTTCCTGAGTTCATGCTTTTAGAGACTGCAGTCTGTGGGGGTGATGCCAAGTGTTTCTCCTCCTCCTAATTCAGCTGGAACAGCTCTAAGTTGATCTGTTTTGTGATTAAACCCCGTGAGCTAGTATTATAAAAGCCATCATTTTACAGATGAGATTTGAGGGACAGAACAATTCAGTAACTTGCCCACGATCTCATGGTTTATGAGACAGGATTTGAAAGTAATCAGTAATGATCCAAAGTGAGTGATCAACTTCATTGTACTATAGCCTCTAATAAAGGTGAAATAGCAAAAAAAAAAAAAAAAAAGCATTGAGAGGAAGTTTTGCCATACTAACCTCTAAACTCTTTTTCCCTAGTGATGTGATCACTTGAAGTATCTGTTCATATTAAAGACCCTAATGAAAATCAGTGTCATTGACAGTTAGATCCAGCCTATACTATTTGGGTATCATGTCTGGCCCTAGGAGGCCTTTGGGAGGGAAGGTCTGGGTTTTTATAAACCTAACTCTACTAGCAGGCTATGGAGAGCATTACAATAGAAATATGAAAGGGAGAAAAAGATTCCATCTAAGGACTTCTGGGAGAATGAGTATTTGAGCCAGGCTTAAAATACGAGTTGGTTTTCATTAATTGCATTTCTTTTTGGTAAAAAAGCAAGAGACAATAATTGTTTAAAAAAAAAAAAAAAACAGCAGAAGATAAGAAAAATAAGTTGGCTGAATAATCCAGAGGAGTGAAGGGATACTAAGAAAGTTTGGACAGGAAAAGTGGGGTCCTCAGCAGGATACTGATTGAAAGAATAAAGTTTTGTTTTCCTAGAGTGTTGACTACATCAACATATTTTAATATTGAGGTGAAAAAATGAATACAGAACTTAAGATCTTAAGAACTGTGGTTCTAAGCCAGGAGTAATGTGTGTTCCATGGAAAATTTGGCAATGTCTGGAGACATTTTCGATTGCCCTCATGTGGATTCAGAATACTCCTTGAGTCTGGTGGCAAGAGACCAGGAATGCTGCTAAATGTATATAGAAAGTCTTGTAGGATTGGGCTCTGCAGATACGGGAGAGAGTTTTCTGAGCAAGGGAACAGAAAGAACAATGGGGCAGGAGCATTGAGGTGGTTTAACATATGTCCACAGATGCTTTTGTTGCAGGAAGGGGGCTCTTGTCTAAAAACTGGGCTCTTGTCTAACACTCGGAAATGAATTGTCCGAGGAGACACATATGCTGACAAAGCAAGAGATTTTATTGGTAAAGGGCACCCGGGTGGAGAGCAGTAGGGTAAGGGAACCCAGGAGAACAGCTCTGTCACATGGCTTGCAGTCTTGGGTTTTATAGTGATGGGATTAATTTCCAGGTTGTCCTTAGCCAATCATTCTGACTTGTTCAGCCAAGATGGATGCCAGAGAGAAGGATTCTGGGAGGTGGTTGGACAGGTGGTGTCTCCTTTTGACCTTTCCCAAACTTTTCTGGTTGGTGGAGGCTTATTAGTTCCCTGTTCCTTACCAGGACCTCCTGTCGTAAAACAACTCATGCAAATAGTTACTATGGTGCCTAGCCAGGGTGGGCAGATTCAACCAGTGTGCTTCCCCTAACACTTTGAGGGCTTCCCTGATAGCTCAGCTGGTAAAGAATCTGCATGCATTGCAGGAGACCCTGGTTCGATTCCAGGTCGGGATGATCCCCTGGAGAAGGGATACGCTACCCATTCCAGTGTTCTGGCCTAGAGAATTCCATGGATTGTATAGCGACTTTCATTTTCAGTTTCACAGATGCTTTGACACATCTTCAAAGGTAGAGACTGATTCTCCTCCCTTTGAATTTGGATTCCAGGATTCACTTGTAATAAATAGAGTATGGTGGAAGTGGTGCTATGTGACTTGTGAAGCTAGTTCAGTTCAGTTTAGTCACTCAGTTATGTCTGACTCTTTGTGACCCCATGGACTGCAGCATGCCAGGCCTCCCTGTCCATCACCTACTCCCGGAGTTTACTCAAACTCATGTCCATTGAGTCGGTGATGCCATCCAACCATCTCATCCCCTGTTGCCCCCTTCTCCTGCCTTCAATCTTTCCCAGCATCAGGGTCTTTTCAAATGAGTCGGTTCTTCGCATCAAGTGGCCAAAGTATTGGAGCTTCAGCTTCAGCATCAGTCCTTCCAATAACACTCGGGACTGATCTCCTTTAGGATGGACTGGTTGGATCTCCTTGCAGTCCAAGGGACTCTCAAGAGTCTTCTCCAACACAGTTCAAAAGCATCAGTTCTTCAGTGCTCATCTTTCTTTATAGTCCCAACCTCACATCCCATACATGACCACTGGAAAAACCATAGCCTTGACTATACAGACCTTTGTTGGCAGAGTAATGTCTCTGCTTTTTAATATGCTGTCTAGGTTGGTCATAACTTTCCTTCCAAGGAGCAAGCGTCTTTTAATTTCATGGCTGCAGTCATCATCTGCAGTGATTTTGGAGCCCCCAAAAATAGTCTGTCACTGTTTCCACTGTTTCTCCGTCTATTTGCCATGAATTGATGGGACCAGATGCCATGATCTTAGTTTTCTGAATGTTGAGTTTTAAGCCAAACTTTTCACTTTTCTCTTTCACTTTCATCAAGAGACTCTTTAGTTCTTCTTCTCTTTCTGCCTTAAGGGTGGTGTCATCTGCATATCTGAGGTTATTGATATTTCTCCCGGCAATCTTGATTCCAGCTTGTACTTCATCCAGCCCAGCATTTCTTATGATTTACTCTGCATAGAAGTTAAATAAGCAGAGTGACAGTATACAGCCTTGACATACTCCTTTCAATTTGGAACCAGTCTATTGTTCCATGACCAGTTCTGTTTCTTCCTGACCTGCATACAGATTTCTCAAGAGGCAGGTCAGGGGGTCTGGTGTTCCCATGTCTTTAAGAATTTTCCACAGTTTGCTGTAATCCACACAGTCAAAGGCTTTGGCATAGTCAATAAAGCAGATGTTTTTCTGGAACTCTCTTGCTTTTTCGATGATCCAACAGATGTTGGCAATTTGCTCTCTGGTTCCTCTACCCTTTATAAAACCAGCTTGAATGTCTGGAAGTTCACTGTTCACATACTGTTGAAGCATGGCTTGGGGAATTTTGAGCATTACTTCACTAGTGTGTGAGATGAGTGCAATTGTGTGGTAGTTTGAACATTCTTTGGCATTGCCTTTCTTAGGGACTGGAATTAAAACTGACCTTTTCCAGTCTTGTGGCCACTGCTGAGTTTTCCAAATTTGCTGGCATAGTGAGTGCAGCACTTTCACAGCATCATCTTTTAGGATTTGAAATAGCTCAACTGGAATTCCATCACCTCCACTAGCTTTGTTTGTAGTGATGCTTCCTAAGCCCCACTTGACTTCATATTCCAGGATGTCTGGCTCCAGGTGAGTGATCATACCATCGTAATTATATGGGTCATAAAGGTTTTTTTTTTTTTTATAGTTCTTCTCTGTATTCTTGCCACCTCTTCTTAATATCTTCTGCTTCTGTTAGTTCCACATTACTTCTGTCCTTTATTGAGCCCATCTTTGCATGAAATATTCCCTTTGTATCTCCAATTTTCTTGAAGAGATCTCTAGTCTTTCCCATTCTATTATTTTCCTCTATTTCTTTTCACTGATCACTGAGGAAGGCTTTCTTATCTCTCCTTGCTATTCTTTGGAACTCTGCATTCAGATGGGTATATCTTTCCTTTCCTCTTTTGCTTTTCACTTCACTTCTTTTCGCAGCCAGTTGTAAGGGCTCCTCAGATAGCCATTTTAGTTTTTGCATTTCTTTTTCTTGGGGATGGTTTTGATCCTTGTCTCCTGTACAGTGTCATGGACCTCCATCCATAGTTCATCAGGCACTCTGTCTATCAGATCTAGTCCCTTAAATCTAGAGATCTTGTGAAGCTAGGGAGAAAGGATAACTCATACCTAAGCAGTCTGTCTAGGATTACTCACTTTGAGGGAAGCAGCAGTTACACTCCTGGAAGAGACCCATGTGAAGAGAAACAGACTTCCCCTCAACAACCAACACCAAGTTTTGAATGAGTACTCACATGCAGATCCAGAAGCCTAGGTAATGGCAGCCTCTTGAAAAATTCCAGATCAGAACCCTATTATTTCAATCAGTAGGCTTGGGTGGATTTGTTTCCATGGCAGTGTATATTTTTAAAAAGCAAAACAAGTGTGGGTATGCCAAGGGCTTGAAATGGTTGAATTGTGTATGGTTGGGAATTAGTGAGAAATAAGATTGACTGGACAAGTAGAGTCAGTTCATGGAAGGCCTTGAATGTCAGACCTAAGCATTTGCCTTTTATTTGATAGCTGAAGAAATCTGCCATATGGGCCTAGTATGTGCAGATCACATCTGGCTTATTCACTGTTGAGAGTAGAAAGGGCAGAAGTAGCTACAGTTAGTATTGGGGACCGTGCTCATTAAATTGTCTTTCAGTTCAGTTCAGTCACTCAGTTGTGTCTGACTCTTTGCGACCCCATGAATTGCAGCACGCCAGACCTCCCTGTCCATCACCAACTCCCAGAGTTCACCCAAACTCACGTCCATCGAGTCAGTGATGCCATCCAGCCATCTCATCCTCGGTCGTCCCCTTCTCCTCCTGTCCCCAATCTCTCCCAGCATCATAGTCTTTTCCAATAAGTCAACTCTTCGCATGAGGTGGCCAAAGTATTGGAGTTTCAGCTTTAGCATCAGTCCTTCCAAAGTACACCCAGGACTGACTTCCTTTAGAATGGACTGGTTGGATCTCCTTGCAGTCCAAGGGACTCTCAAGAGTCTTCTCCAACACCACAGTGTTTCTCCAACAGTTCAAAAGCATCAATTCTTTGGCTCTCAGCTTTCTTCACAGTCCAACTCTCATATCCATACATGACCACTGGAAAAACCATAGCCTTAACTAGATGGACCTTTGTTGGCAAAGTAATGTCTCTGCTTTTGAATATGCTATCTAGGTTGGTCATAACTTTCCTTCCAAGGAGTAAGCGTCTTTTAATTTCATGGTTGAACTCACCATCTGCAGTGATTTTGGAGCCCCCCAAAATAAAGTCTTTAGAAGAAGAAAAATGAATAACCTATAAATGCCACCCCTACATGTTAAGTTCATGAAAGACTAATAAAGGACCACTTCATTAGTCCTGCTTTGTCAATATAAAGGTGCTGAGAAGATCAAGCCTCCCCTGGGTTTATAAAGATATTTTTTGAAGAAGAGAAAAACTTCTCAAATGTATCCAGGTCACTAATGTGACACCATTGACTCGATTTTTTCTTACCTGCCAGCCTTTTTGCAAGAAGATGGTGACACAGTAAATTGCTTTCACCTGCAACATCTTAGTATGACTAGATTTATCAAATTCTCTTTTCAGTAGGCAAGAGGGAAGGAGAGCCTTAGAGGGCTGTGAAGAGTGACACAGAGCAGTCATCAGATTGAAAGGAGGAAACTATTTAGGGGCTCAGGGCAAACCTCATTTATATGTGTCCACTTGAGTAGATTCCATGATTCCTATTCCCCTCTGGGGGAAATTCAACTGTGTATTTTGTTTGACTTGGCTGGATTTTTGTTGCTTGTTTTTATAATTTGTGGTACCAAAAGTGCTTTTTAAATAGTGACTTGTGAGAGCAGGCCTGCTATCATATCATCCCAGAATCACTCAGAGTATCTCAGGAAAATGAGAATAATATGCCCAGTATATTTCAACACCTTTATGAAGTCATGCAGCAACATCCCAAAAAAAGTAAATTCAATGAAAATTTGGAGATAGGATTATGCTTGAGATTGATTTCAGCCAAATCAATTATTAAAATAAAGTACTTAGACTGAAGAACCCAGAAAGGGTTAGACTAAATGTGCCATGAGTCTTATCAATTCCAGTGAAAACAGTCCGTTTAATTTTCTGCCATGAACTTCCTGGGAATCGGTTGATAAGTTGTACAATTTATATACTATTTTGGGGAGGGGGGGAATAAAGGTATGAATTCAGCCAGCACTTTGCTAGTCCCCATTAAAGGTGGGACTTCGTTAGCTGCCTGGGTGTATGAAGAGGAGGATGAAGGCTTGTCTTTGTCCTCACAGAGTTTATAGATTCATTGCATTGATTCATGGGGTTTAGTTCCTGTCAGGGAAAAAAAGTATTTGTCTGACCAGTAACCAGCATTGAAATAACAGTGGTACAGTGGGTTTAGTTTTGTTTCAGCCTCAGAGCCCCATTTCCATATAAAATCTTCTGTAGGCTTTTTAATATGTAAAATAGGTCAAAGCGGAGCTACCCTGGGGTGGGAAGGGAGTGCAGGGTCCTTGACTTCTATCCTACTTCGTCATCCATCGCACTTCCTAGCAGGCCTAGAACCTTCTCGTAGGACCTTCAGTTCAGTTCAGTCGCTCAGTCATGTCTGACTCTTTGCGAACCCCATGAATCCCAGCACGCCAGGCCTCCCTGTCCATCACCAACTCCCGGAGTTCACTGAGACTCACGTCCATCGAGTCAGTGATGCCATCCAGCCATCTCATCCTCTGTCGTCTCCTTCTCCTCCTGCCCCCAATCCCTCCCAGCATCAGAGTCTTTTCCAATGAGTCAACTCTTCACATGAGGTGGCCAAAGTACTGGAGTTTCAGCTTTAGCATCATTCCTTCCAAAGAAATCCCAGGGCTGATCTCCTTCAGAATGGACTGGTTGGATCTCCTTGCAATCCAGCAACTCTCAAGAGTCTTCTCCAACACCACAGTTCAAAAGCATCAGTTCTTCGGCGCTCAGCCTTCTTCACAGTCCAACTCTCACATCCATACATGACCACAGGAAAAACCATAGCCTTGACTAGACGAACCTTTGTTGGCAAAGTAATGTCTCTGCTTTTGAATATGCTATCTAGGTTGGTCATAACTTTCCTTCCAAGGAGTAAGCGTCTTTTAATTTCATGGCTGCAGTCACCATCTGCAGTGATTTTGGAGCCCAAAATCATACAGTCTGACACTGTTTCCACTATTTCCTCATCTATTTCCCATGAAGTAATGGGACGGATGCCATGATCTTCATTTTCTGAATATTGAGCTTTAAGCCAACTTTTTCCTTTCCACTTTCACTTTCATCAAGAGGCTTTTTAGTTCCTCTTCACTTTCTGCCATAAGGGTGGTGTCATCTGCATATCTGAGGTTATTGATATTTCTCCCAGCCATCTTGATTCCAGCTTGTGTTTCTTCCAGTCCAGCGTTTCTCATGATGTACCCTGCATATAAGTTAAATAAGCAGAGTGACAATATACAGCCTTGACGTACTCCTTTGGAACCAGTACTATTTGGAACCAGTCTGTTGTTCCATGTCCAGTTCTAACTGTTGCTTCCTGACCTGCATACAAATTTCTCAAGAGGCAGATCAGGTGGTCTGGTATTCCCATCTCTTTCAGAATTTTCCACAGTTGATTGTGATCCACATAGTCAAAGGCTTTGGCATAGTCAATAAAGCAGAAATAGATGTTTTTCTGAAACTCTCTTTTTCCATGATTCAGTGGATGTTGGCAATTTGATCTCTGGGTCCTTTGCCTTTTCTAAAACCAGCTTGAACATCTGGAAGTTCACAGTTCACATATTGCTGAAGCCTAGCTTGGAGAATTTTGAGTATTACTTTACTAGCGTGTGAGATGAGTGCAATTGTGCGGTAGTTTGAGCATTCTTTGGCATTGCCTTTCTTTGGGATTGGAATGAAAACTGACCTTTTCCAGTCCTGTGGCCACTGCTGAGTTTTCCAAATTTGCTGGCATATTGAGTGCAGCACTTTCACAGCATCATCTTTCAGGATTTGAAAGAGCTCAACTGGAATTCCATCACCTCCACTAGCTTGTTCGTAGTGATGCTTTCTAAGGCCCACTTGACTTCACATTCCAGGATGTCTGGCTCTAGGTCAGTGATCACACCATCGTGATTATCTGGGTCGTGAAGATCTTTTTTGTACAGTTCTTCTGTGTATTCTTGCCATCTCTTCTTAATATCTTCTGCTTCTGTTAGGTCCATACCATTTCTGTCCTTTATCGAGCCCATCTTTACATGAAATGTTCCCTTGGTATCTCTAATTTTCTTGAAGAGATCTCTAGTCTTTCCCATTCTGTCGTTTTCCTCTATTTCTTTGCATTGATCACTGAGGAAGGCTTTCTCATCTCTTCTTGCTATTTGGGACTAGGAACTTGGGGTTCCCCAAAACAGTTGGAGAATGGCTCATCTAGTGTATTGTTTGAGTCGGTGAAGTATTGCTGGACATTCACTTTAGAAGACGATGAGCTTTAGATTAACTTTTTTTCTTTTTTAAAATTAATTGGCCTTCTAGAACCTTACATTTTCACTGCTCAGGACTGGATGACTCAGTAGGCAAAAATAAGCACCACTCAATCCAACAAAACCCACCCACACAGAAGAGACAGACCAGATTTTTTAATAAGAAACTATATTAATTCCATCACATGTATAATATTTGTATTTATGAGCTGGTATAGAATTGTTTTGGAATTCTATAGGGTGGAAGGAGGAAGGCACCACAATTTTCAGTGCTTCAAGTCTTCCAAGGGCTCCCTTCCCCACAAATTGTTGTTGTTTAGTCACCGAGTTGTATCCAACTCTTTGTGACCCATGGACTGTAGCCCCCCAGGCTCCTCTGTCCATGGCATTTTCCAGGCAAGAATACTGGAATGGATTGCCATTCCCTTCTCCAGGGGATCTTCCTGATCCAGGGGTTGAACCTGCATGTCAGGGATTGAGCCACAGGGAAGCCCTACCCACTGGTTAGCCCTCAACTAATTCTTGAGCCTATGAATCAAGGAGAGAACATATCTCCTTAAACCACACATCTTCTCTGACAGGGCTGGTAGCCACATTCCCTATTGTACCAATACTTATTCCAGTTAGCAAACAGAAGAATGCAAAGATGTTCAGTGTGTTCTGTCTACCTCCATGGTTGCAAAGTTTCCATATTTGTCCCATTCAAGTCAAGAGCAGTTCCCTTCATCAATTCTGTTTCTAATAAGTCACTCACTTAACTTGTCCTTTAGCAAACCTTCATGTGGGTACATAGAAAGGAACATTTAGTGTATCTGTGCATTAAGTAGAAACTTTAACTGAATTATAGAATATTTCCCCACTGTAAAATAAAAGAAGTACAAGATGAATGTTTATATGTTAAGAATGGGCTTCCCTGGTGACTCAGATAGTAAAGAATTGCAAAATAGGTGAAAGTGAGATCCCCTAGGCAAAGCAGTCAGGCATGGAGTAGAGAAAAGCAAAGGTGTGATGACCCAGCTCCCTCCTACGGTTCATAACACTTTACAGTCTCCTTCCATTGTGCCAAAAGAGCACTACTCAGGGTTCCAGTCCCGAGGGTGCTGCATTCACTGACTGACTTTAGGCTGGTATCTAAGTCTGCTAAGCCTCAAACCCTGTAAAATGATAATAATAGAACCTTCCTCAGAGTGCTGTTGCAAGGATTCAATGAGAAACTGTATGTAAAACTATCTCTAAAGTTCCAAGGAAACAGTAAGTATACAATAAATGTTAGCTACTAAGGACTGCAAGGAGATCCAGTCAGTCTATTCTGAAGGAGATCAGCCCTGGGATTTCTTTGGAAGGAATGATGCTAAAGCTGAAACTCTAGTACTTTGACTACCTCATGCGAAGATTTGACTCATTGGAAAAGACTCTGATGGTGGGAGGGATTGGGGGCAGGAGAAGAAGGGGACAACAGAGGATGAGATGGCTGGATGGCATCACTGACTCGATGGACGTGAGTCTCAGTGAACTCCGGGAGTTGGTGATGGACAGGCAGGCCTGGCATGCTGTGATTCATGGGTTCTCAAAGAGACAGACACGACTGAGCAACTGAACTGAACTGAACTGAACTAAGGACTGTGAAGAAAGCTGAGCGCCGAAGAATTGATGCTTTTGAACTGTGGTGTTGGAGAAGACTCTTGAGAGTCCCTCGGACTGCAAGGAGATCCAACCAGTCCATCCTAAAGGAGATCAGCCCTGGGATTTCTTTGGAAAGAATGATGCTAAAGCTGAAACTCCAATACTTTGGCCACCTCATATGAAGAGTTGACTCATTGGAAAAGACCCTGATGCTGGGAGGGATTGGGGGCAGGAGGAGAAGGGGACGACAGAGGATGAGATGGCTGGATGGCATCACTGACTCGATGGATGTGAGTTTGAGTGAACTCCGGGAGTTGGTGATGGACAGGGAGGCCTGGTGTGCTGTGATTCATGGGGTCACAAAGAGTCGGACATGACTGAGCAACTGAACTGAACTGAACTAAGGTTATTATTAGTGTACCAACCACTGAAGTTGTTCTGAGCACAACAAATATCTGATACACTAGGGAACAGCCGAGCTTGGGGTGGCTACAACGTAAAGAGCTAGTAGTAATATATAATCATACCATGAACTCTGATGTTAGGTTAACCTGGACTCTTCCTTAAAAACCAACCAACCAAGAGCCCCTCCTTTGATGTCTCACCACAGTTTGAAAGTAAGGCAAGTCTTTACCAAAAGAACTTTTTAAAATTGAAGTATAGTTGATTTCCAAAGTTGTATTAATTTCTCATATAACAGCAAAGTGATTCAGTTACACACATAGGTAAGTTCTTTTTATATTCTTTTCCATTATGGTTTATCGCAGGATTCTGAGTATAGTTCCTTGTGCTATACAGTAGGACCTTGTTGTTTATCCAGTCTGTATGTAATAGTTTGCATATGGTAATCCCAGACTCCCATTTTTCCCCTCCTTTCCCCTCCCCCTTGGCAACCACAAGTCTGCCCTCTGTGCCTCTGAGTCTCTTTCTGTTTTGTAGATAAGCTCAGTTGTGTCATATTTTAGATTCCACAGATGAGGTATGATATGGTATTTAGTCTCTTTCCGACTTCACTTAGTATTATAACCTCCAGTTGCATCCATGTTGCTGCAAATGGCATTATTTCATTCTTTTTATGGCTGAGTAATATTCCTGTGTGTGTGCACCACATCTTCTTTTATCCATTCATTTATCCATTCATTTATCCATTCATGTCGATGGATATTTAGTTTGTTTCCATGTTTTGGTTGTTGTGACTAGTTCTACTATGAACATAGGGGTACATGTATCTTACTATAGTTTTATTTGGATATATGTTCAGGAGTGGGATTGCTGGATCGCATGGCAATTGTATTTTTATTTTTTTAGGAACCACCATACTGTCTTCCATAGTGACTGTACCAATTTACATTCTCACCAACAGTGTAAGGGGCTTCCTAGGTGGTGCTAGTGGTAAAGAACCTGCCTGCCAATGCAGGAGACATGAGGGACACCAGTTCAGTCCCTATGTCAGGAAGATGCCCTGGAGGCAGGCATGGCAACCCACTCCAGTATTCTTGCCTGGAGAATCCCATGGACAGAGGACCCTGGCAGGCTATAGTTCAAAGGGTCGCAAAGAGTTGTACATGACTGAAGTGACTTAGCATGCATGCATGCAACAGTGTGGGAGGCTTCCCTTTTCTCCACACCCTCTCCAGCATTTGTTGTTTGTAGACTTTTAAATATGGCCATTCTCACCAGTGTAAGACAGTACCTCATTGTTGTTCTGATTTCCGTTTCTCTAATAATTAGTGGTTTGAGCATCTTTTGTGGGCTTCCCAGGTAGCTCAGTGGGTAAAGAATCCGCCTGCAATGAGGCAGATGCAAATTCAATCCCTGGGTCGGGAAGATCCCCTGGAGAAGGAAATGGCAACCCACTCCAGTATTCTTGCCTGGGAAATCCCATGGACAGAGGAGCCTGGTGGGCTACAGTCCATGGGGTCCCAAAGAGCCTGAAGCAAGTTAGCATTGAGCATCTTTTCATGTGCATGTTGGCCATCTGTATGTCTTACTTGGAGAAATGTCTTTTTAGGTCTTCTGCCAATTTTTTGATTGGGTTGTTTATTATTATTATTTGCTATTGAATTGTATGATCTGTTTGTATATTTTGGAAATTAGGCCCTTGGTCACATCATTGGCAAATATTTTCTCCCAGTCTGTAGGTTGTCTTTTCATTTTGTTATGTCTCCTTTGCTGTACAAAACCTTGTAAATTTGATTATGTCCTGTTTGTCTATTTTTGCCCCAAGAGCAATTTTTGGATCAGAGGTAGAGGAACTGGTTGAATCAAATGCTTATTAGCTTAGGACTCAATGCCTAAGTGCCAGTCAACTTGGAGAGGTTGCCAATCAAAAATGTGAGTTTTTATTTTTACTCTGGAGGTCATATTTATGATAAATTATAGAAGCAAGAAGTGCCAAGTTAAATTATATAAGACAAAACAAGAGTTGTCTGGAGTTGGTACTTAAATCAGATGTGTTGGTGGCAAATTAATTAGAAGATGGAGGCAAGAGCAATGGGAAGGTTTTTAGCAAGGTTTTTGGGGACTTGGGAGTGGGGTGGTAGGGGTCCTGGATTGACTGTTGACCAGAGGTTTACCTTTTAAATTTGACAGCTGTTTGACCAGTGAATGGTAATATTTCTTATGAGGCAAGAGAATTTCTGGTAAAAGCTATACTTTTATTCTCTCTTCAGTAATTAATAAGGCCTATTTTCTTTACTCAGCTCTGGTTCAAGAACGTTGTTAAATAATTACAAAATATAAATAGAATATTAGCATCTTGGGTGTATTTGGTTGTTGAGGAATCTTTCTCTCGAGAATATGTAACTTCACAATTGCTGTACTTATTTTAAGTTCCTTAGGCTAGAAAGGAGCCTCAGAGGCGATCTATTTCAACCTCCTTCCCAAGGCAGAATCACTCCCCCAACCCATCATATCCATCTATTCCAGCCTCTATTATGCCATACTTCTGTTTGTTTTTTAATTTTTAGATTGTTTGTATTTAGAACATTCAGCCTGACTTCTTATAAGTTCCAGTTCTAAGAAGGGTTGTCTTTTTTTTTAATTGGATGACGTTTTAATTTCAAACTGCCTGAACTATCAGCCTAATTTCAACTTGTCTTACATATTCAGTTGGCTCATCTTTTCTGAAACTTGCAACCTTTTCCTCTGACTACCCTTTGTGATTCTGACTGGCAATGACTTTCTGGTTTCCTCTTCACCTTTGTGAGAGTAAAGGCAATTTTTTTTTCAAAATTATAATAGTCATCTGCATAATCTCCAGAAACAAATACTGCCATCAATCTCCAAATTCCTCTTCACATAGCATCTCAAATACAACATTAGAACAATTGCACAAAATTGAAAATACGATGTATCATTTCTCTGGCAGAATATAAGCTTCATGAGGGAAAAGACATGTGTTGTCTTGTATTCTTAGCACCTAATAGAGTACCTAACACACAATAATGGCTTTAGAAGAATTCTTGAGAGGCACTGAATGAACGCTTTGTAGAGCTGTTGCTGCTTATTATTTTCCATTCAGAATTTACCAGTAACTTTCTTTTAAAGTTGTCTGCTGTTTAGACAGTCACTTCATTGTGCATTAGTACATGTCTTTGGTAAGTATGTCTCCTGTGAAGAGAAATATTGAAACAAATTATTATTATTCAGTAGTGGTATTTCAGTTACTCAACTAATCCACCCACTGATAGAGTGAATTAAATGCTTTGAAGAATAAAGTCAAGTAAATCTTTATAAAAAATCAAAGGCTGAGGAAATCTTGTTTGACAGAAGGCATGAACAAAAATGCTAAAATGAATACTATTTAGGGAGAAACACTCATTTTAACAGCAGACTAAATGAGGAGTAATAGTTCAAGAGTATCAAAATGCGTTATGTGATCAAAATGCAGAAACAGCTTATTTTTCCTATGTCTTTTATTATTCCAGGACTCATAATATTCTACCTACATGAGCACCTGTCTTTTGTGGTAACTCAAAGTATTTGAACACCTTATCTAATCCAACCTCAAATTTCCTGTGAGGTAGGTAAGCACTGAGAGCTCCTGGTACTGTTTTCAAGATGTGACAAGTAAATTAGAGAGACTGTTTACACACTCCAAATTTCACAGAAGCCTCAGTGGGGGAAGTGAAGGTAAAAATTACCAGTTGATTCCCAGTCGTAGAAATCATTATCAGAGTTCAAAAGGACATTGTTGGTAACTTGATCCAACATGGGCTTTCCTGGTGAGATTTGTGGTGACTTGGTTCATTTCACCAACCACACAAATTTTATGTAACTTTTAAATCATATAAGAAATATAGGACACAGCTTTATGTGTGTTTATATATATATGTATATATATGGATAAATACATGACTTGGAAGGGTATTAAAATTTTAAAACAAACATAAGATATGTATTGCTCCTTCCTCTCATATCCCAGCATCACTTTTGAAGATTCTCGTTACCCAGACATAGCCATTAACAGTTATAATATTTATTTATATCCAGAATCCAACAAGTTGCCACATCCCTGTTGCTTCCACCCTAATTCAGACCACCATCATCCGTTGCTTGAATTGTGGCAATTGTCTTCCAACTGTCCTCCCCACTTCTCTTTAGCTTCCTGTTGTCTATACTTAGTGTAGCAGACAGGGCTCCTGGGAAGACACCAGTCAGGTTGTATCTCTTCCATACTCAAAAGTCATCCAAGGCTCCCCATTCAATTAAGAACGAAAGCCAAATGACCAGTAAGCTCTACACATTATCCTGGCCCCTTACTTCTGTAACTCTGTCTCCTGCTCTTGAGATGCCTCACTCTCTTTGCTTTAGACATTCTGGCCTTTTAGCGATCTTGAACATGCCAGGCATGTTTCTGCCTGGGAGCTTTTGCACTTGCTGTTTCTTCTGCCTGAAGTGTTCTGGCCCCAGTTAGCTTCCCTTCCTTCCTGTCTTAATTTAAATGTAAGCTTTTTAATGAGTCCTTCCCTAGCCACCCTACTTAAAATTGTTACTCTGTTCCCAAACTCATACTTTCTATACCTTCCTTCAGTTTTCTCCTTAGAATTCATTTTTACTTATTTGTCTTACTGGTTATCTATCTCTCTGAGATAGACGGCTTCCAAATATAATCACATTAACTTTCACCCACATACTCTTTTCTAATGTGACACTGCTGCTCCCCATCCCTGCCTTCAAGAAATGGAGTCTGTTTCCCCTCCACTTGAATCTGGGCTTCCGTCTTCCGTGTTTGGAATACTTCCTCTTGGAGGCCAATAGCCATGTGAGAAAACCAACTACCTTAAGATCACCACACTGTAAGGAGGGCCAGGCTAGCCAAGTGGAGAGGGGCCATATACAGATGAGTACCCCGTGGCTCCAGACATAGTAAAGTCTTATTCCACACCGAGCAGAGGCTTCTTGAACTTTCTATACCAATAGCCATCAGGTGAATGGAGTCGAGTGAATGACCCACTATCTAATAGAACAGAGTTGTTAAGCCAGGCCCTGGATTCCTAAATCATAGAATTTTGAGGAAATAGAAGATTGTTTGAAGACACTGTGTTCTGAGGTAGTCTATTAAGCAGCAATAGATATATGAAACTTTCCGACACTAAAATGTGAGCTCCATGAGGACCCAGATTTTTTATTGGTTTTGTTGACTGCTGTCTCCCCAATGTCTCCAGTAGTGTTTGAAACAAGTTAGGTGCTCAGTAGGCATCTGTTGAGTGAACAAATCGAGAGAAAGGAACATTACTAGCAGGTCAGAGTTTCTTTCTGATGCCATAAAACAATAGGATATGGCACTGTATTCTTAGGAAAACCAGCTTCACAGACATCATCTTCAAACTTTTTATTGGAGATATTAAGTGAAACTTTTAATTAACCATATCACCTTTTAAGAGGAAATTTGTCTTTCTAAATATAAAAGTGACTCAGATACATGGCAAAATTTTTAAACAACGCAAGAAGCTGTGCCATGAAAAGTGAGCCTCATTTTTATCCCTCTGTTAAGTTCCTTTGGTAATAGTCCAGCAAGTGTTGTAGGCACAATGAGGCCTTAAAATTTTCACTCTACATAGTGTTTAAAGAGGGTTCCCTAAATATACCAAAACAGCATTTAGCCCCCATTTACTGAATATCTACTATAGCCACCCATTTAGTTCTTACACAACCCAATAAGGTAGATGATATCATTTTATAGATGAAGAAACTGAGGCTTGAATAGTGATGTAGCTTGACCAAAGGTAAACACTTTGAAAGTGATAGATTCAAGGTCTAACTCCAGAGCTATGCTTAACTTTTTTCCTTCATTGCCTGTTATAGAGATTGACCTCTTTATCAAGTGCCATGTTGTTATATTCCACTGAAACAATCTTTTGTGCATTTTAGGCTTGAACAAATGAGTAAATATATTGAAGGTATTGGGAGCCAAGTTTCCCACTATTGGGGAAGGGAGTTATAAGTATGGAAAGGGGAAGGGTAGAATATATCCTACTGTGATAGATTAGAATTGGAAGCATCACTATGAACCCATTTCTATTACATATCTATCTGTATCTTAGCTCTATTCACTTAGAATGCCTATATATAAAAACATACCAGTAGAAATGAATGCGCTCAGATTTTGCTTCTAAATACTGTTCTCTAATAAAAGGAACTGGAGCTCCTTGTAAAAATGACTGAGTCTCTTGCTGGCACAGGGACAGCACAAGATGAGTCTGGAATGTCTTACTGCATCCGGAAAGTAAGAAAGTGCTCCCAGTAGCCAAAGCTGAAACTATTTGAGCAACAAAATAAAGTAGTCTTGGATTGTAACAAAGAGTATAAAATAACTATTCATGAATTCATACCGACAAAAATGAATGAGTAAATAGCAAGGCTTCCCAGGTGGCGCTAGTGGTAAATGCAAGAGATGCCAATGCAGGAGATGCAGGAATTGTGGGTTTGATCCTTGGGTCGGGAAGGTCCCCTGGAGGAGGAAATGGCAACCAACCCCAGTATTCTTGCTGGAAGATCCCACGGACAGTGGAGCCTGCTGGGCTACAGTCCATCAGGTCGCAAAGAGCTGGACACGACTGAAGTGATTTAGCATGCATGCCCAAATAGCAAAGGAGAATTCCAGTATACCTTTATATGTGTTATACATGTGTAATTTATGTGGATACCCTTCTCTCAAGGAGGTGGAACATAACTTCCCATTCCATAAACTGGGGCTACACATAGTGACTCCCTTCCTAAGAGTACAGCATAGAAAGAAGGAAGGAGAGTGGTGAGGCGCGCTACAACACTACCTCATCTAGGTGAGCTGTTTCACTTGGCCCCTTTTTTCCTATGACATACCTCAGACATTGTATTTTTGTTTGAGCACTTCCTCATTTTCTGGTACTACAAAATTCTCCAGGCTCATCTGTGTATTTCCTGCCCTAATCCTAGAATCATCCATTTCTCCAGGGAGCCCTGGTTCCTTTTATTGGGGAATGGTATTAGAAACCAAGATCTATCTGATAGGTCACTGTGCTCATTGTTACTGAGGTATCCTTGCTTCTAGCTCTCTCTACTGACGGAGTTAGAAAATATATGTGTATATACTAACATATACTTTTTCTTTTTTTTTAACATTTATGTATGTTTTTTATTTTATTTTTTTTAATTTTATTTTATTTTTAAACTTTACAATATTGTATTGGTTTTGCCAAATATCAAAATGAATCTGCCACAGGTATACATGTGTTCCCCATCCTGAACCCTCCTCCCTCCTCCCTCCCCATACCATCCCTCCAGGTCGTCCCAGTGCACCAGCCCCAAGCATCCAGTATCGTGCATCGAACCTGGACTGGCGACTTGTTCCATATATGATATTATACGTATTTCAATGCCATTCTCCCAAATCATCCCACCCTCTCCCTCTCCCACAGAGTCCAAAAGACTGTTCTATCAAAGAATTTATGCACTTCATCCAAGCGGTCAAATTTATTGACATAGCACTAATTTGTTTCTTTTCTTATTTTTCTGATTAGTCTGACTAGAAGTTTATTAATTTTATTGTTCTCAAAAAAATCAGTTTTTATTTTATTGAGTTTTTAATTGCCTCTGCATTTTCAGGGTCATTGATTTTCACTTAATCCTGTATTATTTTTCTTCTGCTTACTTTGAACTTCATTTGCTCTTTATTTTCCAATTTCTTAAGGTGAAAGCTGAGGTCACTAATTTGTGACTGTTCTTTTTTTTTTTTTTATTACAGGCACATAGTGCATGAATTCTCCTCTAATTACGGCTTTGTGTGTTAGTTGCTTAGTCGTGTTTGACTGTGACCCCATGTACTGTAGCCTTCCAGGCTTCTCTGTCCATGGAGTTCTCCAGGCAAGAATACTGGAGTGGGTTGATATTTCCTTCTCCAGGATTACAGCTTTAGCAGAAGACTATTATTTAGTTTCTAAACATTTTATGATTTTCTACAGATCTTTCTGGTATTAATTTAAAATTTAATGCCACTGTCAGAGATCATGCTGTATTAGGACTAAATTATTTTAAACATGTTGAGATTTGTTTTAGGGTGCAGAATGGGGTGTCTCTTGATAAGTGTTCTATGTACATGCACTTAAAAAGAATGTATATTCTGTCACTGAGTGGAATGTTCTATAAATGTCAATTAAGTTCAGTTGTGTTGTTCAACTCTTCTGTGTACCTGTTATCCACCTTCTGTCTACCTTTTTAGTCAATTATTGAGAGAGGGATAGTGAAATCCCTAACTCTAATCATGGATATATTTATTTTTCTTTGCAGTTTTATCAGTTTTTACTCATCTATCTTAAAAATCCATTATTGGTTTCATAAAAGTTTAGGATTTTCATGTCTTGCTGATGAACTTATTCCTTTATCTTTGTGAAATTACTTTCTTTCTCCTTGTCACTAACTTTGCTCTGTGCTCTGAAATTTACTTCATCTGATATTAACATGGTCATTCTTCCTTTCTTTTGATTAATGTTATCCTGGTGCTTCTCATTTCAGCCTTTTATGTTTTTTGTTTTTTTGTTTTTTTACGTTTAACTCCATTTGTTCTTTATATTTTAAGCAAGTTTCTTCTAGGATTAAACAGTTAAGGTCTTGCTTTTTCATCCAATCTGACAATCTCTGCCTTTTAATTAGTATGTTTATTTAGGTCATTTACATTTAAGGTGATTTTTTTATATGACAAAGTTTAAATCTTTTATTTTGCTATTGTTTTCTACTCAAGCCATTAGTTCATTGCTCGCTCTTCCTCTTTTTTTGCCTTCTTTTAGATGAACAGGGTATTATTATTGCTATTATTACCTCTTGTCACCTTTGTTGGCTTATTAACTTTAAGTAACTCTTGTTGTTTTAATGATTCTTTTAGAGTGTATAATAAAGACTAACTTGTTAGACTAGCAATTGAATTTCTCTGCTGTATCACTGCTTTAAAAGGTAGAAATAGCATTTTTAAGTATCTACTATGTGCCAGGTACTGTTCAGCATGTGTAACAGCTTGTAATTAGTTCATGTAATACAACAAGATTGTGAAGTATGGACTGTTGCTTTCATTTTGCACATGTAAAAACAGGCCTGAGAAGTTCACTTGCTCAGGGTTACACAGCTAGTAAACTGTTGAGTCTGGATTAACCTACCCTTTCCTTAGCTCTGTATCTCTAAGTCTAAGTAGATTAACAGTGATGACTTCAAACGAATACTATATGTGGTAACTGCTTCCTTTGAAATTTTTTCTTTATATAATTGTTTTTATTTTTTATTATTTTAACTTTCAAATCTATTTGTGGTAGCTAAGAATTAAGAGTTTTCTTGCATTCTTAATCTTATATGATTTGGGAAATTGCCTTACCATGTGGCTCTATCCACAGCCTTCTCAGTTCCTGCAAAGTAATCCATCAAACAGAAACCAGAACATTTATTGTCCTAAATATTCTTCCAATGGAGGTTATATTGAGCTCTATAATTTCTGAGTTTTTTTTAACCAGTTTTACCAGTCTGAGTTTTAAAATTCTCCCAAAAACAAATTATAAGCTTAAAAGTTAAATTTGTTTGTAATTTTTAAAATTTGATGTCTCCCTTTTAATATGGATGTATACTTTATTATTGCCAAGATGTTACACCAAAAGAATAAGATTTAATTGCTGAATTATGTCAGCTAATATGAATGTACATTTAGCAGGTTGGTATATAACTGGGTTTCTAAGTGTGGTCTGCAAAACCTTGGCAATAGTGGTAATGGAAGAGACCCTTTCAGCAATATGAGAAAACAAAACTATTTTCATAATAATGCTGAAAATATAATTTGCATAGTTTACTATGTTGACATTTACACTGATGGTTTGAAAAAGCACTAATGAATAAAAAGTACTGGCACATTAGCAGGAATACCAGACTGTACTTAATAGTCACAATTCCTTCACTATCATGTGGGGAAAAAAAAGTAGTTTTGTTAAATATCCCTGATGGATTAGTAAAAAATTAGGGGCTTCTCTGGTGGCTCAGATGGTAAAGAATCCACCTTCCGTGGGAGACCTTGGTTCGATCCCTGGGTTGGGAAGATGCTCTGGAGGAGGGCATGGGAGTCCACTCCAGTATTCTTGCCTGGAGAATCCCCATGGACAGAGGAGCCTGGCAGACTACAGTCCACGGGGTTGCAAAGGGTCAGACACGACTGAGCAACTAGGCACAGCACACCACATTAATTTTATTAAACACTGATGCTGATTACATGTATTTTTAGTATTCTGGTGAAATAGAAAATATGAATATTCCTATATTTCATAATTAGGAATATGAATGAAGTACTCCTCTGTACCAAAGTGTGACAGTTTCCTCAAGGAAAAGCACTTATATGGTTTCTCAGGTTGTGAGCTCAACTATGCTTTTTCTTTTTATATGGAACATTTTTACTTAAAAGAACAACTGACAGGCAAATTATGGTTATTTGGACTTGTTTCTTTGGCAGACATTTTCTCAAAATGGATGAAGTCAGTCTGTCTCTACAAGACATGCAATTGAAAATATTTGTTTCCAATGCTGAAATTTAAGATCAAATGAACATTAGAATTTTGGAAAACTAGTATCTGTTACCACAAATGTAAACAGTTTTCCAAGACTTAAAGCTTTTATGAAAAGATTGGTAGTGATAGTAGAAGCTGTGATGTTTACATATTGTTTAATGAAATTCATCAACATTTGGAAAATCTACATAACTCAGCCAACCAGTATTTTCCAAATGACCTCATGATCTTACAAAATCCTGCATAGGTAAAATTGCAATATAAACTAATGTATACTATTGTAACAGAGTACAAAATTTTCATTGATACGATTTCAAATTGCATTTATCTCTTGTTAGACTTCTGCATAGTATCAAAAAAGATTATCTACGAATATATTAAAATGCTACTAAAATACTCCTGTCTTTACCAAATACATATCTCTGTGAGGCCAGTTTTCTTTTTTTTCTTTTTTTAAAAAATTAATTTCTTTTTGAATGAAGGATAATTGCTTTAGAGAATTCTGCTGTTTTCTGTCAAACCTCAACATGAATCAGCCACAGGTATATATATATCCCCTCCCTTTTGAAACTGCCTCCCATCTCCCGCCCCATCTCACCCCCTAGTTTGATAGAGAGCCCCTGTTTGAGTTTCCTGAGCCATACAGCAAATTACCATTGGCTATCTATTTTACATATGGTAATGTACGTTTCCATGTTACTCTTTCCGTATATCTCACCCTCACTTCCCTTCTCCCTATGTCCATAACTCTATTCTCTATATCTGTTTCTCCATTGATGCCCTGTAAATAAATTCTTCAGTACCGTTTTTCGTGTTCCTTCCCTTTTGTCCACACCCTCTCTAGCATTTACTGTCTATAGACTTTTTGATGAAGGCCATTCTGACCAGTGTGAGATGATATCTCATTGCAGTTTTGATTTGCATTTCTCTAATAATGAGCAATGTTGAGCATCTTTTCATGTGTTTGTTAGCCATCTGTATGTCTTCTTTGGAGAAATGTCTGTTTAGGTCTTTTTCCCGCTTTTTGATTGGGTTGTTTGTTTTTTTGGTATTGAGCTGTATGAGCTGCTTGTATATTTGGGAATTTAATCCTTTGTCAATTGTTTCATTTGCTATTATTTTCTCCCATTCTGAGGGTTGTCTTTTCATCTTGCTTATGGTTTCCTTTGCTGTGCAAAAGTTTTTAAGTTTAATCAGGCCCCACTTGTTTCCTTTTGTTTTTATTTCCGTTACTCTAGGAGGTGGGTCATAGAGGATCTTGCTTTGATTTATGTCATCAAGTGTTCTGCCTATGTTTTCCTCTAAGAGTTTTATAGTTTCTGGTCTTACATTTAGGTCCCTAATCCATTTTGAGTTTATCTTTGTGTATGGTGTTAGGAAGTGTTCTAATTTCATTCTTTTACATGTAGCTATCCAGTTTTCCCAGCACCACTTATTGAAGAGGCTATCTTTGCCCCATTGTATATTCTTGCTTCCTTTGTGAAAAATAAGGTACCCATAGGTGCATGGGTTTATTTCTGATCTTTCTATCTTGTTCCATTGGTCTACATTTCTGTTTTTGTGCAGTACCATACTGTCCTGATGACTGTAGTTTTGTAGTATAATCTGAAGTCAGGAAGCTTGATTCCTCCAACTCCATTCTTCTTTCTCAAGACTGCTTTGGCTATTCAGGATCTTTTTTATTTCCATATAAATTGTG
The DNA here is from genome assembly GCF_003369695.1 of Bos indicus x Bos taurus. Taxonomy (NCBI): domain Eukaryota; kingdom Metazoa; phylum Chordata; class Mammalia; order Artiodactyla; family Bovidae; genus Bos; species Bos indicus x Bos taurus. The sequence goes on along the minus strand of NC_040103.1, from coordinate 18,192,118 downwards.
AAATGTTTTGTTCTAGTTCTGTGGAAAATGCCATTGGTAATTTGATAGGGATTGCATTAAATCTGTAGATTACATTTGATAGTATAGTCATTTTTACAATATTGATTCTTCTTATCCAGGAACATGGAATATCTCTCCATCAGTTTATGTCATCTTTGATATCTTTCATTAGTGTCGTATAATTTTCTGTGCATAGTTCTTTTATCTCCTTATGTCAGTTTATTCCTAGATATTTAATTCTTTTTGTTGCAGTGGTGAATGGGATTGATTCCTTAATTGTTCTTTCTGATTTTTCACTGTTAGTATATAGAAATGCGAGTGATTTCTGAGTATTGACTTTGTATCCTGCAGCTTTGCTAAATTCACTGATTAGCTCTAGTAATTTTCTGAGACTATCTTTAGGGTTTTCTATGTACAGTATCATGTCATCTGTACACAGAGAGACCTTTACTTCTTCTTTTCTGATCTGGATTTATTTCTTCTTCTCTTATTGCTCTAGCTAGGACTTCCAGAACTATGTTGAATAATAGTGGCCAAAGTGGATACCCTTGTCTTGTTCCTGATCTTAGGGGGAATGCTTTCAGTTTTTCACCATTGAAATTAATGTTTGCTGTAGGCTTATCAATATGGCCTTTACTATGTTGAGGTAGGTCCCTTCTATGCCCATTTTTTGAGGAGTTTTAATCATAAATGGGTGCTGAATTTTTCCAAAGGCTTTTTCTGTATTTATTGAGATGATCATATGGTTTTTATCTTTCGATTTGTTAATGGTTTGTCACATTGATTGATTTCCATATATTGGAGAATCCTTGGATCCCTGGAGTAAACCCAACTTGATCATGGTGTATGAGCTTTTTGATGTGTTGCTGAATTCTGTTTACTAAAATTTTGTTGAGGATTTTTACATCATTGTTCATCAGTGATATTGGCCTGTAGTTTTTTTGTGTGTGTGTTGTCTTTGTCTGGTTTTATTATCAGGGTGATGGTGGCCTAGTAGAATGATTTTGGAAGTGTTCCTTCCTCTGCAATTTTTTGAAAGAGTTTTAAAATGATAGGCATTAGCTCTTCTCTAAATGTTTGGACTTGTGAAGCCATCTGGTCCTGGGCTTTTGTTTTTTGGGAGATTTTTGATCATAGCTTCAATTTCAGTGCCTGTAATTGGGCCCATAATTTCTATTTTTTCCTGGTTCAGTCTTGGAAGATTGAACTTTTCTAAGAATCTGTTCATTTCTTCCAGATCATCTATTTTATTGCCATATAGTTGTTCATAAGAGTCTCTTATAATCCTTTGTACTTCTGCATTGTCTGTTGTAACTTCTCCTTTTTAATATCTAATATTGTTGATTTGATTCTTCTCTCTTTTTTTCTTGATGAGTCTGGCTAAGGGTTTGTCAATCTTCTCAAAGAACCAGCTTTTAGTTTTATTAATCTTTACTGTTGCTTCTTTCATTCCTTTTTCATTTATTTCTGCTCAGATATTTATGATTTCTTTCCTTCTACTAATTTTGGGGTATTTTTCTTCGTCTTTTTCCACTTGCTTTAGGTGTAAAGTTAGGTTGTCTATTTGATGTTTTTCTTGTTTCTTGAGGTAGGATTGTATTGCAATAAACTTCCCTGTTAGAACTGGTTTTGCTGTATCCCATAGGTTTTGAGTTGTCTTGCTCTCATTGTCATTTTTTCTAGAATTTTTTTTCCCTTTTGATTTCTTCAACAATCTTTTAGTTATTTAGGAACATGTTGTTTAAGCTCCATGTGTTTGTGTTTCTTACAGTTTTTTTTTCTTATAATTGATATCTAGTCTCATAGCATTGTGGTCAGAGAAGATGCCTGATACAATTTCAATTTTATTAAATTTACTGAGGTTTTATTTGTGACCCAAGATGTGGTCTATCCTAGAGAATGTTCTATGTGCACTTGAGAAGAAGGTGTTTTCTTCTGCATTTGGATGGAATGTCCTGAATATATCAATGAGATCCATCTCATCTAATGTATCATTTAAGACTTGTGTTTCCTTGTTAATTTTCTGTGTTGATGATCTGTCCATTGGTGTGAGTGGGGTGTTGGAGTCTCCTACTATTATTGTGTTACTGTCAATTTCTCCTTTTACGTCTGTTAGTGTTTGTCTTATGTGTTGAGGTGCTCCTATGTTGGGTGCATAGATATTTTTAAATTGTTATGTCTTCCTCTTGGATCGATCCCTTGGTCATTATGTAGTGTCCTTCCTTATCTTTTGTAATCTTCTTTATTTTAAGGTCTCTTTTGTCTTATATGAGGATTGCTACTCCAGCTTTCTTTTGCTTCCTATTTGCATAGAATATTTTTCCATCCTTTCACTTTCAGTCAATATGTATCTTGAAGTCTGAAGTGGGTTTCTTATAGACAGCATATATATGGGTCTTATTTCTGTATCCATTCAGCCAGTCTGTGTCTTTTGGTTGGGGCATTTAATCTATTTACATTAAAAGTAATTATAAATATATATGTTCCTATTGCCATTTTCTAATTGTTTGGGGTTGATTTTATGGATCTTTTTTCTTCTGTTGTATTTCTTGACTATATAAGTCCATTCAACATTTGTTGTAAAGCTGGTTTGGTGGTACTGCAGTCTCTTAACTTTTGCTTGTCTGAAAAGCTTTTTATTCCTCCATCAATTTTGAATGAGATCCTTCCTGGGTACAGTAATCTTGGTTGTAGATTGTTCCCTTTCAGTACTTTAAATATACCCTGCCATTCCCTCCTGGCCTACAGAGTTTCTGCTGAAAGATCAGCTGTTAAGCATATGGGGTTTCCCCTGTACGTTACTGGTTGCTTCTCCCTTGCTGCTTTTAATATTCTTTCTTTGTGTTTAGTCTTTGTCAGTTTGATTAGTATGTGTCTTGGCGTGTTTCTCCTTGGGTTTATTCTGTATGGGACTCTGTGCCTCTTGAACATGATTGGCTATTTCCTTTTCTATATTGGGGAAATTTTCAACTATAATCTCTTCAAAAATTTTCTCATACCCTTTCTTTTTCTCTTCTTCTTCTGGGACCCCTATAATTTGAATGTTTGTGCATTTGATATGGTCCCAGAGGTCTCTGAGAATGTCCTCAGTTCTTTTCATTCTTTTGACTTTATTCTCTTCAGAAGTTATTTCCACCATTTTATCTTCCAGCTCACTGATTCGTTCTTCTGCTTCTGATATTCTGCTATTGATTTCTTCTAGAGTATTTTTAATTTCAGTAATTGTGTTGTCTGTCTCTGTATGCTTATTCTTTAATTCTTCTAGGTCTTTGTTAATTGATTCTTGGGTTTTCTCCATTTTGTTTTCAAGGATTTTGATCATCTTTACTTTCATTGTTCTGAATTCTTTTTCAGGTAATTTTCCTATTTCTTCTTCATTTATTTGGACTTCTGGGTTTCTAGTTTGTTCCTTCATTTGTGCAGTATTTCTCTGCCTTTTCATTTTTCTTTTTTTAAGTTATTGTGTTTGAGCTCTCCTTTTCCCAGGCTTCAAGGAAAATTGAATTCTTTCCTTGACGAAGTTTGAATTCTTTCTTCCTTTTGGTTTTTGCCCTCCCAAGGCTGGTCCAGTTGTTTTTGTGAGCTTCATATAGGGTGAGATTTGTGCTGAGTTTTTGTTTGTTTGTTTTTCCTCTGATGGGCAAGGCTGAGTGAGGTGGTACTCCTGTCTGCTGATGATTTGGTTTGTATCCTTTTTGTTTGTTTGTTGTTTAGATGAGGTGTCCTGCACAGGGTGCTACTGGTGGTTAAGTGATGCCAGATCTTGTATTCAAGGGGTTTCCTTTGTGTGAGTTCTTTTTGATACTCCCTAGGGTTAGTTCTCTGGTAATCTAGGGTCTTGGAGTCAGTGCTCCCACTCTGAAGGCTCAGGGTTTGATCTCTGGCCAGGAACTAAGATTCTACAAGTGGTTTGTTATGGCATTAAGGGAGAGTGAAACAAATATCCAAAAATGAGAAACCAAAGATGAACCTCAGACAAGTGGCAGTTACAAAATCAGTGAGGCCAGTTTTCTACGTATACTTAAGCCAAAATAACATAAAAGGTTAAATGCAAAAGCATATATGAGAATCAGGCTGTTTCTTATTAGTTCAGTTCAGTCGCTCAGTCATGTCCGACTCTTTGCGACCCCATAAATTGCAGCACACCAGGCCTCCCTGTCCATCACCAACTCCCAGAGTTCACCCAAACTCATGTCCATTGAGTCAGTGAGGCCATCCAGCCATCTCATCCTCTGTCGTCCCCTTCTTCTCCTGCCCTCAATCCCTCCCAGCATCAGAGTCTTTTCCAATGAGTCAACTCTTTGCATGAGGTGGCTAAAGTACTGGAGTTTCAGCTTTAGCATCAGTCCTTCCAATGAACACCCAGGAATGATCTCCTTTAGAATGGACTGGTGGGATCTCGTTGCAGTCCAAGGGACTCTCAAGAGTCTTCTCCAACACCACAGTTCAAAAGCATCAGTTCTTTGGTGCTCAGCTTTCTTCACAGTCCAACTTTCACATCCATACATGACCACAGGAAAAACCATAGCCTTGACTAGACAGACCTTTGTTGGCAAAGTAATGTCTCTGCTTTTGAAAATGCTATCTAGGTTGGTCATAACTTTCCTTCCAAGGAGTAAGTGTCTTTTAATTTCATGGCTGAAGTCACCATCTGCAATGATTTTGGAGCCCCAAAAAATAAAGTCTGACACTGTTTCCCCATCTATTTCCCATGAAGTGATGGGTCTGGATGCCATGATCTTTGTTTTCTGAATGTTGAGCTTTAAGCCAACTTTTTCACTCTCCTCTTTCACTTTCAGCAAGAGGCTTTTTAGTTCCTCTTCACTTTCTGCTATAAGGGTGGTGACATCTGCATATCTGAGGTTATTGATATTTCTCCCGGCAATCTTGATTCCAACTTGTGCTTCATCTAGCCCAGCGTTTCTCATGATGTACTCTGCATAGAAGTTAAATAAGCAGGGTGACAATATACAGAATAAGCAGGGTGACAATATACAGCCTTGACGTACTCCTTTTCCTATTTGGAACCAGTCTGTTGTTCCATGTTTCTTATTAAGCTAGACATTAATGAGATTTGTAGAACTGCAAAATAATGCTTCCCTGATGGCTCAGCAGGTAAAGAATCTGCCTGCAATGCAGGAGACATAGGAGATGCGGATTTGGTCCCTGGGTCAGGAATATCTCCTGGAGGACGGTATGACAACTCACTCCAGTATTCTTGCTGGGAAAAAATCATGGACAGAGGAGCCTGGTGGGCTCTGGTTCCCATGGTCACAGAGTCACACAGCTGAAGTGTATGAGCATGCATAGCACACAAAATAACGGTACTTTCCTCCCTGATTTTATTTTTTAAAATGTAGTTATTTTTTCATAAAAATGTAGTTAACATACTTGACTTAATTTGAACTTATGTGCATGCTTAGTCCTGTCTGGCTCTTTGAGACCACATGGACTTTAGCCTGCCAGGCTTCTCTGATTTCCTTTACCAGGAGATCTTCCTGACCTAGGGATCAAACCCATGTCTCTTGTGTCTCCTGCATCTCCTTCATTGGCAGGCAAATGCTTTACCAGCTGAGCCACCAGGGAAGCCCCAGTAATACATAATGTCAGTTACCCATCTTTCCACCTAGTGGAGGGAATAAGAACAGAAGTTGGTTTGCAGACCCAGAATGAATGAATCAGGTAGACAAAGAGAAGTAGAGATGAGAGGCAGAGTGAAAACGTAAATTCTTAGGTTTCTCACAGACCTCTAGCTTGGTTCCAGTTTATGCTTGAGCATTGGCTTATAGTCTATGAAAGAGGCCAGTATCACAGTAATAAATATTGCTTTTTCCTTTAGCCAGATTGAGTGAGTTTCTCTTACTTGAAACCACGTGAATGAGTTATAGCTAATAAAATAGGACACGTGTGATCTGTTATCAAACTTTATAAAATTTATCATGTGCTGTACATTTCAGGATATGATTAGGTTAGAAATACAAAGCCAGTTTCCTGGAACTGCAAATATACTATTTTTATATTGAAATTAAGAAAGAATTACCATAGTCTACATGTGGATTAATTATTATCTTCAAATAATTAGAACTCTCTCAAACATTCTTACCACAAAATTATACTGAACAAAATTTAATTTTTCTATGATTCAAAAGAATTTAGAATCTTTTAATGCTCCAGGGGCATTACCATTTCAAATGTTGCACAAAAAATTCTCATTATTTCAGCTTTATGGTAGTTTAGATTCAGAATAAATGGGAATTTACTGTAATACTTTGAATTTTTAAGTTCCAAGGAGCTCAAAGTACTTCAAATTCACATGAATTATATCACTTATCTTTCTCAACTCTAGAAGGAAATTTACAAATGCAAACTGCAATGAGTGGATTCAGGATACAGTCATGTTTCTCAGTGTCCAGACAAATATTCTATTGGGTTACTCTGAATGGATACTGACTTCTTTTTCTACTTAAAAATGTTATATTTTTTTTTTTTTCTAGCTAGTGATCAAGTAAGACTAAGGCCAGCAGGAAAGAACTGGGGCTGTAATTTTATTTTGAAGTGCATATACGTGTGCATGCTCAGTCAGAATGTTATGTCTGACTCTTTGTGACCCCATGGACTATAGCCCACCAGACTCCTCTGTCTATCGGATTTTCCAGGCACGAATACTGGAGTGGGATGCCATTGCCTTCTCCAAGGGGTCTTCCTGACTCAGGGATCAGACCCATGCCTCCTACATTGCAGACGGATTCTTTACCACTGAGCCATCAGGGAAGCCCTTGATAAGTACATGGTGATTTGATTATAGGTATTGGCTCATAAATTTTCTGATGAATCTAGATCTTACAGTTTATTTTCAAGAAAAAGAAAAACATAATGGTGAAAAATCAAATGCATGTACATACTCCTGGTTTTCACAGGAGCTAAAACTATTCTTTAAGATGTATCTTCTTTAAAAAGATAAATGTTTTAATTAAAAAAATGTTGGTTTAGTATGCAGCCTTGGCCTTAGTATAATATAGTTTGATTTTCTATTTTTGGATTATCTATAACCAAATATAATATTTAATGTATAAATGACCCGCTTGCCATCCAACCTCCTTCTAAACACCTCTCTCCTTTAAAATGTAATTAGTTTCTTTCTGCTGCTAAAAAATTTAATGCTCTCTGAAGCCAAAGCTTATTTCTATATCACCTGCTGTTTTGTAGTATCTGTACCTTTCCTTCTGCCAGTTAGCCTGGATAATCAAAAGTGAACTGTAAAGAGAAATCTTCCATTTAGGACACATCAATTTGTACTAAGTCTGATCTAAAAGATTAATATGGAGCATGTGGTACATTTAATAGAAAAGTGGCATTTAAATATTAATACTAGATAAATACATTCTTGCTGCTATCTTTGATAATTTATGTCATACACTTCTAGAAGGAAGTAAATCATTTTTTCCTTTTATGCTGTTGCTCAGTAACATTATATAGCAACATGTAAAACAAGGCACCATTTTCCTAGTCAGATCTGACAAAGGAAAATGAAAAATTTGGGTCCAATTTCAACCTCATTTCCTTACAGCCTAGATTTGTGTCACATGCTGGATCCTAACTGGTGCTTTCCAAATTAAATGTATATTTCTCAAACCAATATCTTAAGTGGTAATGTTCCAACAGTCCAAATGTTGATTACCAAAACAAACATTTGTTTCTCTAGCAAGTGTTTTCACACAAAAGCATTTGATTCACGTACTGCAGCAAACAAACATTTGCTTTAGGCAGTCAAGGCAGCCAAAGTTCTTACAGAAACATTTCACGGGCTGGCTGGCACCCCTGCCTGGAGCAGGGCTAGCTGATGTCCGAGAATGCTTGTGAAGCCAGTTGCTGACCAAGAGAATCCTCAGAGAGACATTTAGACCATGAAGAGACCGGGCATTTCAAAACAAATCTTACGAGAAAATATGTTTCTAATTATGATGTTTCTATTAGAAAATGTCTTCATGTCTTCACAAAGCTACGTTTGCTAATATAAATTCAGCCTTTGATGTAATCACAAAACCAAATTCTTATGAAAGTTCACAAAGGCAGATTTCACATAAAAACTCATACAGTTCAGGAATCATTATTTATGCAAGAACCCATGAGAGTTTCATTACATAAATAGTCCCATTACTGCATTAAAGTCTATTTTCTCTCTGAACAAGATGTAGATAATATGTGTAAATATGTTTTCCTTAACTGCGCATCTATTTCACTGTCAAGATGAAGCTTTCACATAAAAAACTCTTATTTTCCATATTATTTAAATGCTTTTGGAATGAATCGTTATTTTTGAGGAAGTCGTTTACTTAAATATGTTCTTTAATGCATAGGGAAATTGATTCTTAACTTCTTCACCAAAGAGAGTTTCCTAGCAACCGGGTCAAGATTGATTCTTTGACTAGTTCTAAACTGAAAATAGTTACTAGCTGGCTTAAAAGCAAATTAAGAGGGGTTATTCTTAGATGAATGAAAACACAGAGTATCACTTGTTATATTTGATAGAACACATGACAGTTTTAATCACTAAGGTAATCAGCTTGCCAGAAGAGTTTACTGACTACTTTCTATGGATTTTATTCTGTTTTGACATTTATGGGATGGGGCAGATATGGTGCAGAGAGCAGCTGGGCTCGTGCTCAGTCACTTCAGTCATGTCCAACTCTGCAACCCCATGACTGTGGCCCACAAGGCTCCTCTGTCCATGGAGTTCTCCAGGCAAGAATACTGGAGTGAGTTGCCATTCTCTTCTCCAGGGGATCTTCCTGACCCAGGGATCAAACCCAAGTCTCCTGCATCTCCTGCATTGCGGACAGATGCTTTAACACTGAGCCACCAGGGAAACCCCACTACCAACATTCTCTCTGAAAGGCTTGCCAATTACCCTGCCACCAATATACCAACAGGACTTTAGTTTTCCATCTGCCATATTTTCAAATACTTTAAAATTTGTTATTTTTTTCTTTAAAAATGATATCCCATATTTTTTGTTTTGCAGATCTTTAACTTTTGCAATAGTGAATCTATTTATATATAACATTGCTGCTGCTAAGTCACTTCAGTCGTGTCCGACTCTGTGCGACCCCATAGACGGCAGCCCACCAGGCTCTCCTGTCCCTGGGATTCTCCAGGCAAGAACACTGGAGTGGGTTGCCATTTCCTTCTCCAGTGCATGAAAGTGAAAAGTGAAAGGGAAGTCGCTCAGTCGTATCCGACTCTTAGCGACCCCATGGACTACAGCCCACCAGGCTCCTCCATCCATGGGATCCTCCAGGCAAGAGCACTGGAGTGGGGTGCCCTTTACATCTATTTTTCTATAATTCATGTTTGTATTTCTTTCTTATTCCAGTGAGTAGTTTGGGTCTTTTTTTCTTGTTGATTGTAGAAACTCTTTATATATTATATTGTCTTTGTTTGTTATATATGTGCAATAATTCTCTCAGTATTGTTTTTCTGCCAACTTAGATATTAGTGTATTTTTTTCCATGTATGTTACTATTTATGTAGCTAAATGTGAAACTCTTTTAAATATAGATACTGGACTTCATATATGTAGAAGGAAATGCCAGTATTATAAAAATATTCCAGTATTTTCTCCTAGTATTTAAAATTTTTGATATATTTGCATTGCTATACATTTGATACATTTTATCCATCTGGAATATAATTTGGTTTAGGTGTGAAGCAGAAATTTATTTTCGTTTTTGCTACTGATTTGAAATGTCTAATTATCATATGTTAATTTTCCATACATGGTTCTGTTTTGGATTTCTATTCTATTTCCTTACTCTATGATATAATGGCACCATATTGGTTTAATTACTATCATTTTATAAAATGTCCTGATATAGCATAGCACAGTGGTTAAAAGCATAGTAGATAAGAGCACAGACTCTGGGACTGAGACAAATTGTTCATTCTCTCTGTTTCTCAGCTCCCTATCTTTAAAACAAAGATAATGGAGTGGTTATGAGGATTTTAAGAGCTTCTATGTATAAAGTACTTAAAACAGTGCCTGGCACATAGCATTTATAAAGGTGTTGGTTGTTATTATTTGTCATACTTTTCCACTGAAATTTTCTTGCTTGTCTTATGCATCTTCTGGATGATTTTTAGAATCAGTATCTAAGGGGGCTTATCAAGAGATCCTCAAAAAACAATTCCCTTCTTATGAGGAATTCTGATGTCAACTGTTAAGGTAATTCATTTTCCCATTGGACCATAATAAGCATGTAATAAGGGGCAATCATAGTTACAGTTAGTATTGTGGAAGGCACAGCAGTGGTGCAGAAATTAATGCCTTTTCCTCAGATATTTCATTGTCCTCCACCTGCTTGTAATGGAATCTGTGCAGAAAAGGGAGAGTAGGGGATGGAAGATGGGTGCCAAAGGAGAGCTTCTCTTATATTCCTTTGGGAGAATTTGTAAATAGGTCTCTTTCTTCCCCGTGGGAGCATTCTTCTGTTGCCCTTGCCTTTAAAGAACTTTAGTGGAAATCAGAAATACAGCCCCTTCTCCCCCAGCAAGTATGTTGAATCCTCAGAGATCTGGGGGAGATAATACTCCCAGAAACTGCACTTGGGGATTAACATAGGCTTTAGCAGAGAAAGATTCAGTTGTTTAGCTAAAGCAGGAGTAATACTGAAATGCCTACAGGAGCCAGCAGGCAATGCAAATTGCAGATAGTCAAACTTTTCACTTGCGAACCTCCTAAAATTTCTTTGGAAAATCATGTACCCTCTATCAGATTTTAGGTTAACATCTAAAATTTTTTAATAGTAAGATTAATATTTATTATAGCAAAGTGCTGTAAATGGTACACTTTAAAATAAAAGATTTACATCACTCCAGTAGAATTTAAACCCCACTGCAATTTGATAATGACCATCAACCATAAAAAAATACATAAACAAGTTTTTATTTGGCAAATTTTACTTCCTTTTTCTTCTGAAACTTATTTCTTAATTTCTCTTCTCCCACAAAATTTTATTTGAATATAATCTTGATTTAAACTTTTATTTATCATACTTTCAGACTTCTCTGCAACATAAATTAAAATATAAATTGAAAGTTTTATTTTCTGTGACCTTAAGACCATATGTGTTAAATTTCTTCTTCTGGAAAAATGGATTAAAACAATCGAAATATACTTGTAAATTTGTTATGAATAATTATTAAACATAAAATTTTATTTTACATGCATACCTATATGAGATGGGCTTCCCTGGTGGCTCAGACGGTAAAGAATCCACCTTCAATGTGGGAGACCTGGGTTGGATCCCTGGGTTGGGAAGATCCTCTGGAGAAGAGAAAGGCTACCCACTCCAGTGTTCTTGCCTGGAGAATTTCATGGACAGAGGAGCCTGGCAGACTAAGGTCCATGGGGTCACAAAGAGTCCACTGAGCAACTTTTACTTATGTGAGACAGATGAGGTTTTATTTTTTCCAATTAGTTCATATATGTGTGGGTGAATATTACTTAATGCTGGAATGAAATAGGGTTTGGCATCCAATCTGTTGCTATGTTTGGTGTTTATAAAGTCTGAGATACCTGGTTTATAAAAACAAGTAAATGGGAATAGGAACCTTTTTGTTGCAGCGACATCAAGATCAATATTTTGAATTGTCTTATTGTCACCCAGAAAGTTGTAACAGCCTGAAGTAAGGCACAATAATAGGATCTGAGATGGGTAAAAAGTATGCATTTAATTTGTTTGGCAGGTTGGGTTCTCAGGATGCAGATACTCAGACAGAATGTGGGGGCAAGATGTTCATTAGGGATCAACACCTGTGAAGAGGAGGAGAGGAAACAAACTTGAACTGGGAAAAACTTGGGGAGGTCTTGGCCAACTCAGGAGGCAGCTCTGAAGAGATTATTGCCCGTTATCATTGTGGGGTGGCTCCCTGGTGGCTCAATCAGTAAAGAATCTGCCTGCAATGCAAGAAACCCAAGTTTGATCCCTGGATCGGGAAGATCCCTTGGAGAAGGAAATGGCACTCCCCTTGAGTAACTCTTGCTTGGGATATCCAGTGGACAGAGGAGCCTGGAGGGCTACAGTCCATGGGGTCGCAAAAGGGTCGGAGACAACTTAGTGACTAGACCACCACCAAAGTTGTGTTGGTGACAGGTTGAGACGGTATGGCTCCATGGCCCCACACACTCAGTCCCCAGATGTGGGGCTGTCCTGGGAAGCTGTGACCTCAGGCAGGGTGGGCCTCTGTAGATGAGGCCAACCCTGAGGAACTCTCCAAGAGGGCCAGTGTGTTTATTCACTAAGGTTCATAACCAGTTGCCAAAACTTGGTGGCTTAAAATTAACAAATGTATTCTCTCACAGTTCTGGAAGCCTGAAGTCCAAAATCAAGGTATTGATGGGGCGGTTCCTTCTAGAGGCTCTGAAGGAGGCTGTTCTATGCTTCCCTCCCAGAATCTGCTGCCTCCTGGCACTCCTGAACTTCCATGGCTCAGAGGCATCACTCAGACCTCTGCCTCTGTCTTCACATGGCCTTCTGCTCTGTGTCTCTGTGGTTTTCTACTAAAAACACTCCTCACTGGATTTAGGGCCTGCCATAATGAAGGACGATCTTGTCTCAAGCTCCTTACCTTAATGATATCTATAAAGACCTTGATTCCACGTAAGGTAAAATTCTGAGGTTCCACGTGGATATGTCTTTGGGAGGTCACCATTCAACCCTCCACAGGCAGCTAGGCCTTTGTCGAAGGGGAAGTCAGTAAGCATCTCTCAGTATCTACCACATTTTGCCAACTGGGAAAAAGGTGATTATAAAGGGGAGCTAAGAAAAAGAGGACAGGTGAAAAGGTTGGCTTAAAGCTCAACATTCAGAAAACTAAGATCATGGCATCAGGTCCCATCACTTCATGGCAAATAGATGGGGAAACAGTGGAAACACTTGCTGACTTTATTTTGGGGGGCTCTAAAATCACTGCAGATGGTATTGCAGCCATGAAATTAGAAGATGCTTACTCCTTGGAAGGAAAGTTATGACCAACCTAGATAGCATATTAAAAAGCAGAGACATTACTTTGTCAACAAAGGTCCGTCTAGTCAAGGCTATGGTTTTTCCAGTAGTCATGTATGGATGTGAGAGCTGGACTGTAAAGAAAGCTGAGCACCGAAGAATTGATGCTTTTGAACTGTGGTGTTGGAGAAGACTCTTGAGAGTCCCTTGGACTGCAGGAAGATCAAACCAGTCCGTCCTAAAGGAGATCATTCCTGGGTGTTCATTGGAAGGACTGATGCTAAAGCTGAAACTCCAATACTTTGGCCACCTGATGTGAAGGGCTGACTCATTGGAAAAGACCCTGATGCTGGGAAGGATTGGGGGCAGGAGGAGAAGGGGACAACAGAGGATGAGATGGCTGGATGGCATCACCAACTTGATGGACATGAGTTTGGGTGAACTCCAGGAGTTGGTGATGGACAGGGACGCCTGGTGTGCTGTGGTTCATGGAGTCACAAAGAGTCGGACATGACTGGGTGACTGAACTGAACTGAACTGAGCTGTGAGACTCAAGACAAAAAGGTTCCCAAGCAGATCAGCTTTAGAAATGAGAGCATACGAAAGCTGAGTGTCCGGAAATTGATATTCCTTGAAAAATCTTTGTGTACCCCAGAGTAACAAGTAACCCAGTTTGAGGATTTAGTTCAAGTTGACTTATTTCATTTCCTTGCAGGAATGTAGGCCTCAGGTCGCTAGATCTCCAGTTATTTAAGAGAATAAGAAATCCATACTTTATGTGGTATATCCTTATTTTTCAATGTTGTCAGCTAATTCAATACAAACAAACAAAACCTAAGGAAAAAATATTGTGAGCTGAATATAGCCACTGAGATAACCTGTGCTCTGTGTTCTATCTCTATTCCTATCATAGCAAGTAGCAGAAACATTAGCTTATCTTCTTTGTTGGCTACCAATATACCATCTCACCTGGAGAGCTGTATCAGTCAGGGTTCTCCAGAGAAACTGTGTATGTATGTATGTGTATATATATATGTGTGTGTGACCTCCTGGAGGAGGGCATGGAAGCCCACTCCAGCATTTTTGCCTGGAGAATCCCATGGACAGAAAAAAAAAGCCTGATGGGCTACAGTCCATAGGATTGCAAAGAGTCAGACACAACTGAAGCAACTTAGCATACATGCATGCATACATAAACATAAAATGTACCATCTATATTACATGTGTGTGTATAGAGAGAGACTTATTTTAAGAAATTGGCTCATACTGAGGATTGGCAAGTCTGAAATCCATAGCCCAGTTTGGCAACCTGGAAACTCAGGCAGGAAATAATGCTGCAGTCTTGAGACAGAATTTTTCTTCTTCTCCAAGAAAGCTCAGTTTATGCTCTTAAGAACTGCCAGTGGATTGCATAAGGCCCGCTCACAATATTGAGGGTAATCTCATTCACTTAAATTCCACTAACTTCACTTCATTTATTTAAAAAAATTTTATTTTATATTGGAGTGTAGTTGGTTAACAGTGTTGCAGGTGTCCAGCAAAGTGGTTCAGTTGTACATATATATGTATCTATTCTTTCAAATTCTTTTCCCATTTAAGTCATTACAGAGTGTTGAGCAGAGTTCCCTGTGCAATACAGTAGATCCTTGTTGGTTATCTGTTTTAAATATAGCAGTATGTACCTATCATGGTTTTTCTAGTAGTCATGTATGGATGTGAGAGCTGGACCATAAGGAAGAGTGCAGAAGAATTGATCCTTTCAAATTGTTGTCCTGGAGAAGACCCTTGAGAGTCCCTTGAACTGGAGGGAGATCAAACTGGTCACTTCTAAAGGAAATCAATCTGAATATTCATTGGAAGGACTGTTTCTGAAGCTGAAGTTCCAATACTTTGATGCAGAGCTAATTCATTGGAAAAGACCCTGATCCTGGGGGGAAATGAAGGAAAAAAGGGGAAGCGGGCAGCAGAGGATGAGATGGTTAGATAGCATCATTGACTCAACATACATGAATCTGAGCAAACTCTGGGAGAAAGTGGAAAACAGAGGAGCCTGGTGTGCTGAGTCCCTGGGGTCACAAAGAGTCAGACGTGACTTAGCAACTGAACAACAACTATAGGTCAATCCCAAACTGTCCCTTCCCAACCCCTCGCCACTCGTAACGATAGGTTCATTTTCCAAGTCTATGATTCTGCTTCTGTTTTGTAAATAAGTTCACTTGTATCATTTTTTTAGATTCTACAAATAAGTGATATATTTGTCTTTCTCTGACTTCAGTTGGTGCGATAAACTCCAGGTCCATCCATGTTACTGCAGATGGCATTATTTCACTGTTGCATACATATACTACATCTTCTTTAGCCATTCCTGTCAACGGGCATTTAGATTGCTTCCACGTCTTGGCTATTGTGAACAATGCTGCAGTGAAACTTGGGGTGCATGTTTCCTTTAGAACCATGTTTTTCTCTGGATATGTGCCCAGGGATGCGGTTACTGGATCAAATGTCAACTCTGTTCTATTTTTTTATTTTATTTTATTTTTTTGAGGACTCTCCATTCTGTTCTCCATCGTGGCTGTACCAATTTACATTTCCACTAGCTGTGTAGGAGGGTTCCCTTTTCCCACATCCTCTCCAGCATTTATTATTTGTAGATGCAAAAATCCTCAACAAAATACTAGCAAACTGAATCCAGCAGTACATTTAAAGGAGCATATACCATGATCAAGTGGGATTTATCTTAGGGGATGCAAGGGTTTTTCTGTATCCACAAATCATTCAGTGTGATACACCACGCCAACAAATTGAAGAATAAAAACCATATGATCATCTCAATAGATACAGAAAAAGGTTTTGACAAAGTTCAACACTCATTTATGATAAAAACTTCTAACAAAGCTCTAACTTTCATTTCCAACAGGGTTTTGATAAGTCTAATATATTTTGCTCATTATTTTAAGAAGATTTGGAATCTGAGATTTTGTATGTTTGAGAGAGGGCAAAATCTATTTACAAGGCCAAGCTGAAGAAAATGAAAATTTCCTGAAACCACACAATCTCTTCTACCTCGTTGTTTCTTTCTCACCCTTAATTTTAAAAAAGAAAGATGAAAGAATGAATATAATTTTACAGTAGCATGGATCTCACTGTTTCTCTAGGCAATGAAGGGAAGAATCAAGTCTCTGGATACCATGTGTCCTGTGAAGGAAAAATAATTCAACAAACTTATTTATTTTCATGGCCAAAGTCACAGTTCTCTTCCCAGAGAACTGAGGTCTAGAATCCTGTTATCAAATTTAATAGTACCAAAATTTTGTTTTCTAGGATAAACATGCTTGAGAAATGGCCAGTGGAATTTTCCAGTTCAGTTAGCCACAGTGGGGAGTTTATATTGTCGTACAATTGTAGTGAAATTTAGTAATGAGCATCACAATGGAAAATTAATAAAAGCTCAGCATAGCCCAGCCCATTCAAGTAATTGTCAATTAAGACTACAATCAATACTGAGGTAATAGCTCATGAACAAGGATAGTTGGGAACTTACTTCATTAACACTGCAAATCAATGTCGACCGTTGGGAGTAAGTGCACAGAAATGAGCTCATATATTGGAAGTAATCATAGCTGGGGAATTTGCTGGCTAGAAGGAGACTCAGAGATCAGGGTCTGCAAATAGACAAATGTCAGAGCGTGGCCCCATCTGGTTAACAGAATGTTCTGGTTACTAGGAGGCAAAACCTTCTTTGTTCCAACCCTCGACGCTGTGGTCCTTTGAAAGGACCTGTGTCTGTTTTCCTATACTTAGGGCCCTGATTCACTTGCATTTATGTCCTTCTTATTCTCCTTGAGTCTCCCATACATATTTGTGGTGTTCTCCTATTGGAAAATGTCTATAAATCTGTTTCTTCCATAGTCCTTTGTAGCACCAGGCAACCTTTTCTGACTTAGGTGTGCTTATTCAGCAGGTGGACCTCCAGTTGATATTTGCTTCGAGAATAATCTCTTTAGGGTCAGCACTGGTTGGCACTGCCTTTGCCCTACCCCACCCTCTGTCCCCTCCTCCCTGTCGCATGCAGTAGCACCATAAACAAATCATATAATATGAAGCCAGAATATATTTCTAAGCCTGAAATAATTATTAAATTATACACCTGATGGAAGAAGCCCCATAACATTGCGAGTACCCTAGACAGTGCGAGGCTGTTGACTTTTCATTCTAAACTGTAAACAGTTTGAATCCAGCTCTGTAATTGTATTAAACCACCTCTTATTGTCCTCCAAAGAATTTATTTTCTTGACCTATTGCCTGAAAATTTATGAATATTTTCCTGCCTCATATTCCTCACCAGAATGTGCAGCCAGAGGCTTTGAAGTCTTCATGTTCACTTGGTTCAGATGTGAGTACTCAGAAAACTTTGTGGTGTTGGTAATGTGTAGAAAAGAGACAGGACAACAGGTCTGGGGTCACAGACAAGCCTGGACCAGAAGGCTAGGAGGGGATTCTCACGCCAACCTTGTGATTTGAGGCTCAGCAAACTTCCACAACCCTTGTTGGTGTCTGAGGTATTTATGAAGCACACGTGTTTAGAGCATTTCCATGTAGGACTCATGGAAAAGCAGGTATCTGGGGAAAATGGCAATAGCAGTTAAGACTGTGGAAGCAGCAGCACTCACAGCCCTCAGTCTAAGAGTGTCCCGTTAGCAGAAAAGTAGAGAAGGTAAGAGGGGGATGAAGAATTGCTGGGTTCCAGTTGCCGCATTGACATCCTCCCATGCAAAGAGCTCTCAACTAAGAATTTTAAAGCTGAGAATTTGGAGGTGGTCCTAAGATGGTGGAGGAATAGGATGGGGAGACCACATTCTCCCCGACAAATTCATCAAAAGAACATTTAAACACTGAGTAAATTCCACAAAACAACTTCTGAATGCTGGCAGAGGACATCAGTCACCCAGAAAAGCAGCTCATTGTCTTCGAAAGGAGGTAGGAAAAAATATAAAAGACAAAAAGAGAGGCAAAAGAGGTAGGGACAGAGCTCCGTCCCGGGAAGGGAGTCTTAAAAAGAGAGAAATTTCCAAACACCAGGAAACACTCTCACTGCTGAGTCTGTGGTGAGCCTTGGAACCACAGAGGGCAACATAACTGGGAGAAAAAATAAATAAATAATTAAAACCCACAGATTATGTGTCCAATGGTAACTCCCCCAGCGGAGAAGCAGTGCAGACACCTGCATCCGCCACTAGTAAGCAGGGGCTGGGCAGGGAGGCGTGGGCTGCATTGCTTAGAGTAAGGACCAGGCCAGAATGCCCTGAGGGCAATCTGAGGGAACTAACTTGGGCTAGCAAACCAGACTGTGGGATAGCTACCACGCGAAAAGCCCTAACCTAAGACACCGCCAGCCCCGCTCACAGAACAAAGGACTGAGCAGAGCTAGCCAGCTGCAGACCATCCCCTTCCAGTGACAGGCAGCCAAAGCTGGAAGGGGGCAATCGCAGCCCTAGAGAGGCATTATCTACCAAACTGCAAGCAGGCTTCTTTGCTAACTAAGACTTCTTGGGGTTCTGGACGATCAACATCCGCCTGAGAAGGTGCGCCAGTTGTACACCAAGAAAACAGAGCGGCAGGGATGGCAGGGTCGGGGGGCAATAAGTCGCAGCGACCGCGCTCGCCAAACACCTCATCACCTGAGCTGCTTGGACCTGGGAAGGGCACAAAACGCAGGCCCAACCGAGTCTGCGCCTCTGAGGACTACCGGAGTTCCTGAACCTGAGCTGCTTAGACCTGGGAAGTGCATACAACCCAGGGCCGGCCTCAGACAGTTCCCAGCAGAGCAACCTAGAGCCTAAGCAGTGTAGACAGGGAAAGCACACACGCTGTAAGTGTGGGTAAACCCAGTGTGGCTGAGACACTGCGAGCACACGCCAGTGTTATTTGTTTGCAGCATCCTTCCCTGGTGGCTCAGAGGTTAAAGTGTCTGCCTGGAATGCGGGAGACCTGGGTTCGATCCCTGGGTCAGGAAGATCCCCTGGAGAAGGGAATGGCAACCCACTCCTGTACTCTTGCCTGGAGAATCCCATTGAGGGAGAAACCTGGTAGACTACATCCATGGGGTCACAAAGAGTTGGACACGACTGAGCCACTTCACTTCACTTCACTTCCCTCCCCACAGCACGACTGAACAAGTGAGCCTAAAAAAGTGTCCACCACCGCCCCCTTGTGTCAGGGCGGAAATTAGACACTGAAGAGACCAACAAACAGAAGCTAAAATGGAACCATCTTGGAAGTGACAGGTGTAATAGATTAAAACCCTATAGTTAGTACCGACTACATAGGAAGGGGCCTATAGATCTTGAGAAATATAAGCTGGATCAAGGAACTATCCGAAAATGAACTGACCCCACACTGCCCACATCAACACCAGAGAAAGTCCTAGATATATTTTTACTATTTTTACTATCATTCTTTATTTTTTTTTATTTTTAAGTCCTCTATTACTCCTATAATTTTCATTTTGATAACCTACTATTACTTTGCAAAAAAGAGAGAGACCCTATTTTTTAAAGCAAACTTCATATATACATTATAGTTTTTGTGACTTTGGTTTTTTTTTTTTTTTTCTTTTCTTTAATATTGTATTTTTGAAAATCCAACCTCTACTCTAGATTTTTAATCTTTGCTTTTTGGTATTTGTTATCAATTTTGTACCTTTAAGAACCCAATCTTCAGTACCCATTTTTACTTGGGAGCGAGATTACTGGCTTGACAGCTCTCTCCCCCTTTGGATTCTCCTTTTTCTCCACCAGGTCGCCTCTATCTCCTCCCTCCCCCTTCTCTTCTCTACCCAACTCTGTGAATCTCTTTGTGTATTCCAGACGGTGGAGAACACTTAGGGAACTGATTACTGGCTGGATCTGTCTTTCTCCTTTTGATTCCCCCTTTATCCTCCTGGCCACCTCTGTCTCCTTCCTCCCTCTTCTCTTCTCTGTATAACTCCATGAACATCTCACAGCGGTCCAGACTGTGGAGCGCACATAAGGAAGTGATTACTGGCTAGCTTGCTCTCTCCTCTTTTGATTCCACCTCATCTCATTTGGGTCACCTGTATCTCCCTCCTCCCTCCTCTCTTTTCCATATAACTCTGTGAACCTCTCTGGGTGTCCCTCACTGTGGAGAAACTTTTCATCTTTAACCTAGATGTTTTATCAGTGGTGCTCTATAGATGGAGAAGTCTTGAGGCTACTGTAAAAATAAGACTGAAAACCAGAAGCAGGAGCTGCTGCTGCTAAGTCGCTTCAGTTGTGTGCAACTCTGTGTGACCCCATAGATGGCAGTCCGCTAGGCTCCTCTGTCCCTGGGATTCTCCAGGAAAGAATACTGGAGTTGGTTGCCATTTCCTTCTCCAATGCATGAAAGTGAAGTCAAAGTGAAGTCACTCAGTCGTGCCCAACTCTTAGCGACCCCATGGACTGCAGCATGGACTGCAGGCTTCTCCATCCATGGGATTTTCCAGGCAAGAGTACTGGAGTGGGTTGCCATTGCCTTCTCCAAGAAGCAGGAGACTTAAGTCCAAATCCTGAGAAAGCCAGAGAACTCCTGACTCCAGGGAACATTAATCGACAGGAGCTCATCAAACACCTCCATACCTACACTGAAACCAAGCACCACCCAAGGGCCAACAAGTTCCAGAGCAAGACATACCACGCAAATTCTCCAGCAACACAGGAACACAGCCCTGAGCTTCAAAATACAGGCTGCCAAAAGTCACTCCAAACCCATTGACATCTCATAACTCATTACTGGACACCTCACTGCACTTCAGAAAGAAGAAATCCAGCTCCACCCACCAGAACACCGACTCAAGCTTCCCTAACCAGGAAACCTTGACAAGCCACCCGTATGATCCCACCCACAGCGAGGAAACTCCACAATAAAGAGAACTCCACAAACTGTCAGAATACAGAAAGGCTACCCCAAACACAGCAATATAAACAAGATGAAGAGACAGAGGAATAACCAGCAGGTAAAGGAACAGGATAAATGCCCACCAAACCAAACAAAAGAGGAAGAGATAGGGAATCTACCTGATAAAGAATTCTGAATAATGATAGTGAAGATGATCCAAAATCTTGAAAACAAAATGGAATCACAGATAAATAGCCTGGAGACAAGGATTGAGAAGATGCAAGAAAGGTTTAACAAGGACCTAGAAGAAATAAAAAAGAATCAATATATAATGGCTAATGCAATAAATGAGATCAAAAACACTCTGGAGGGAACCAAAAGTAGAATAATGGAAGCAGAAGATAGGATTAGTGAGGTAGAAGATAGAATGGTAGAAATAAATGAATCAGAGAGGAAAAAAGAAAAACGAATTAAAAGAAATGAGGACAATCTCAGAGACCTCTGGGACAATGTTAAATGCTACAACATTCGAATCATAGGAGTCCCAGAAGAAGAAGACAAAAAGAAAGACCATGAGAAAATACTTGAGGAGATAATAGTTGAAAACTTCCCTAAAATGGGGAAAGAACTAATCACCCAAGTCCAAGAAACCCAGAGAGTCTAAAACAGGATAAATCCAAGGCAAAACACCCCAAGACACATATTAATCAAATTAATAAAGATCAAACACAAAGAACAAATATTAAAAGCAGCAAGGGAAAAACAACAAATAACACACAAGGGGATTCCCGTAAGGATAACAGATGATCTTTCAATAGAAACTCTTCAGGCCAGGAGGGAATGGCAGGACATATTTAAAGTGATGAAAGAAAATAACCTATAGCCCAGATTACTGTACCCAGCAAGGATCTCATTCAAATATGAAGGAGAAATCAAAAGCTTTACAGACAAGCAAAAGCTGAGAGAATTCAGCACCACCAAACCAGCTCTCCAACAAATGCTAAAGGATCTTCTCTAGAAAGGAAACACAAAAAGGGTGTATAAATTCAAACCCAAAACAATAAAGTAAATGGCAACGGGATCATGAAATGAAGTGAAGTCACTCAGCCATGTCCGACTCTTTGCGACCCTGTGGACTGTAGCCCGCCAGGCTCCTCTGTCCATAGGATTCTCCAGGCAAGAATACTGGAATGGGTTACCATTTCCTTCTCCAGGGGAATCTTCCTGACCCAGGGATCAAACCCGGGTCTCCTGTGTTGGAGGCAAACACTTTAAGCCACCTCTGAGCCACCAGGGAACACAAAAAGGGTGTATAAACTTGAACCCAAAACAATAAAGTAAATGGCAACGGGATCATACTTATCAATAATTACCTTAAACATAAATGGGTTGAATGCCCCAACCAAAAGACAAAGACTGGCTGAATGGATACAAAAACAAGACCCCTACATATGTTGTCTACAAGAGACCCACCTCAAAACAAGGGACACATACAGACTGAAAGTGAAGGGCTGGAAAAAGATATTCCATGCAAATAGAGACCAAAAGAAAGCAGGGGTAACAATACTCATATCAGATAAAATAGACTTTAAAACAAAGGCTTTGAAAAGAGACAAAGAAGGACACTACATAATGATCAAAGGATCAATCCAAGAAGAAGAGAAAACAATTATAAATATATATGCACCCAACATAGGAGCACCGCAATATGTAAGACAAATGCTAACAAGTTTGGAAGGGGAAATTAACACAATAATAGTGGGAGACTTTAATACCCCACTCACACCTATGGATAGATCAACTAAACAGAAAATTAACAAGGGAACACAAACTTCAAATGATACAATAGACCAGTTAGACCTAATTGATACCTATAGGACATTCCACCCCAAAACAATGAATTTCACCTTTTTCTCAAGGGCACATGGAACCTTCTCCAGGATAGATCACATCCTTGGCCATAAATCTAGCTTTGGTAAATTCAAAAAAATAGAAATCATTCCAAGCATCTTTTCTGACCACAATGCAGTAAGATTAGATCTCAATTACAGGAGAAAAACTATTAAAAATTCCAACATATGGAGGCTGAACAACACGCTGCTGAATAACCAGCAAATCACAGAAGAAATCAAAATATGCATAGAAACTAATGAAAATGAAAACACAACAACCCAAAACCTGTGGGACACTGTAAAAGCAGTGCTAAGGGGAGGGTTCATAGCAATACAGGCATACCTCAAGAAACAAGAAAAAAGTCAAATAAATAACCTAACTCTACACCTAAATCAACTAGAAAAGGAAGAAATGAAGAACCACAGGGTTAGTAGAAGGAAAGAAATCTTAAAAATTAAGGCAGAAATAAATGCAAAAGAAACAAAAGAGACCATAGCAAAAATCAACAAAGCCAAAAGCTGGTTCTTTGAGAGGATAAATAAAATTGACAAACCATTAGCCAGACTCATCAAGAAACAAAGAGAGAAAAATCAAATCAATAAAATTAGAAATGAAAATGGAGAGATCACAACAGACAACACAGAAATACAAAGGATCATAAGAGACTACTATCAGTAATTATATGCCAATAAAATGGACAACGTGGAAGAAATGGACAAATTCTTAGAAAAGAACAGTTTTCCAAAACTGGACCAAGAAGAAATAGAAAATCTTAACAGACCTGTCACAAGCACAGAAATTGAAACTGTAATCAAAAATCTTCCAGCAAACAAAAGCCCAGGTCCAGACAGCTTCACAGCTGAATTCTACCAAAAATTTAGAGAAGAGCTAACACCTATCCTGCTCAAACTCTTCCAGAAAATTGCAGAGGAAGATAAACTTCCAAACTCATTCTATGAGGCCACCATCACCCTAATACCAAAACCTGACAAAGATGCCACAAAAAAAGAAAACTACAGGCCAATACCACTGATGAACATAGATGCAAAACTCCTTAACAAAATTCTAGCAATCAGAATCCAACAACACATTAAAAAGATCATACACCACGACCAAGTGGGCTTTATCCCAGGGATGCAAGGATTCTTCAATATCTGCAAATCAATCAATGTAATACACCACATTAACAAATTGAAAAATAGAAACCATATGATTATCTCAATAGATGCAGAGAAAGCCTTTGACAAAATTCAGCACCCATTTATGATAAAAACTCTCCAGAAAGCAGGAATAGAAGGAACATACCTCAACATAATAAAAGCTATATATGACAAACCCACAGCAAACATTATCCTCAATGGTGAAAAATTGAAAGCATTTCCCCTAAAGTCAGGAACAAGACAAGGGTGCCCACTTTCACCATTACTATTCAACATAGTTTTTGAAGTTTTGGCCACAGCAATCAGAGCAGAAAAAGAAATAAAAGGAATCCAAATTGGAAAAGAAGAAGTAAAACTCTCACTGTTTGCAGATGACATGATCCTCTACATAGAAAACCCTAAAGACTCCACCAGAAAATTACTAGAGCTAATCAATGAATATAGTAAAGTTGCAGGATATAAAGTCAACACACAGAAATCCCTTACATTCCTATACACTAATAATGAGAAAATAGAGAAATTAAGGAAACAATTCCATTCACCATTGCATCGAAAAGAATAAAATACTTGGGAATATATCTACCTAAAGAAACTAAAGACCTATATATAGAAAACTATAAAACACTCATGAAAGAAAGCAAAGAGGACACTAATAAATGGAGAAATATACCATGTTCATGGATTGGAAGAATCAATATAGTGAAAATGAGTATACTACCCAAAGCGATCTATAGATTCAATGCAATCCCTATCAAACTACCAACGGTATTTTTCACAGAGCTAGAACAAATAATTTCACAATTTGTATGGAAATACAAAAAAACCTTGAATAGCCAAAGCAATCTTGAGAAAGAAAAATGGAACTGGAGGAATCAACCTACCTGACTTCAGGCTCTACTACAAAGCCACAGTCATCAAGACAGTATTGTACTAGCACAAAGACAGAAATATAGATCAGTGGAACAAAATAGAAAGCCCAGAGATAAATCCACGCACCTATGGACACCTTATCTTTGACAAAGGAGGCAAGAATATACAATGGATTTAAGACAATCTCTTTAACAAGTGGTGCTGGTAAAACTGGTCAACCACTTGTAAAAGAATGAAACTAGAACACTTTCTAACACCATACACAACAATATACTCAAATGGATTAAAGATCTAAACATAAGGCCAGAAACTATAAACCCCGTAAAGGAGAACATATGCAAATCACTCTCAGACGTAAATAACAGCAGGATCCTCTATGACCCACCTCCCAGAATACTGGAAATAAAAGCAAAGATGAACAAATGGGACCTAATTAAAATTAAAATCTTCTGCACAACAAAGGAAACTCTAAGCAAGGTGAAAAGACACCCGTCAGAATGGGAGAAAATAATAGCAAATGAAGCAACTGACAAACAACTAATCTCAAAAATATACAAGCAACTCCTACAGCTCAATTCCAGAAAAATAAACGACCCAATCAAAAAATGGGCCAAAGAACTAAATAGACATTTCTCCAAAGAAGACATACAGATGGCTAACAAACACATGAAAAGATGCTCAACATCACTCATTATCAGAGAAATGCAAATCAAAACCACAAGGAGGTACCACTTCATGCCAGTCAGAGTGGCTACTATCCAAAAGTGTACACGCAATAAATGCTGGCGAGGGTGTGGAGAAAAGGGAACCCTCTTACACTGTTGGTGGGAATGCAAACAAGTACAGCCACTACGGAGAACAGTGTGGAGATTCCTTAAAAAAGTGGAACTAGAACTGCCATATGACCCAGCAATCCCACTGCTGAGTATACACACTGAGGAAACCAGAATTGAAAGAGACATGTGTACCCCAATGTTCATCACAGCACTGTTTATAATAGCCAGGACATGGAAGCAACCTAGATGTCCATCAGCAGACGAATGGATAAGAAACCAGTGGTATATATACACAATGGAGTATTACTCAGCCATTAAAAAGAATACATTTGAATCAATTCTAATGAGGTGGATGAAACTGGAGCCTATTATACAGAGTGAAGTAAGCCAGAAAGAAAAACACCAATATAGTATATTAATGCATATATATGGAATTTAGAAAGATGGTAATGATAACCCTGTATGCGAGAGAGCAAAAGAGACACAGATGTATAGAACAGTATTTTGGACTCTGTGGGAGAGGGAGAGGGTGGGATGATTTGGGAGAATGGCATTGAAACATGTATAATATCATATATGAAACGAATCGCCAGTCCAGGCTTGATGCATGATACAGGATGCTCGGGGCTGGTGCACTGGGATGACCCAGAGGGATGATATGGGGAGGGAGGTGGGAGGGGGGTTCAGGATGGGGAACACATGTACACCCGTGGCAGATTCATGTTGATATATGGCAAAACCAATACAATATTGTAAAGTAATTAGCCTCCAATTAAAATAAATAAATTTATATTAAAAAAAAAAGAAAGCTGAGAATTTAGGAGCCACCTGTGTGGCGTTGGCAACATCATTTAACCTTTGTCGAGCCTCCACTTTCCCATCCACAAGCATTGACAGTGAACTTTGCAAAAGTGCCTGACGTTATCAGAGCACAGTACAGGTACAGGTCATGTCTGCACACACAGATCTGGTGGAAAATGCAATGAACTTAAACTATGCTTACAATCATTGAATAATAATATTTCTTGAAAGAAATGTTGTTTCTCTGTTTTGAATATGCCATGATTTTCTTTTCCAAATCAAATGTTCTCTTCCATGAAGAAGCCACTGAGAGTCGTTACTTATGCAATAGCAGTGGAGGCATCTCCCCCTGATAATTCTAGGGGAGCTGTAAAGTGGGGCACACACACAGCCAGAGGAAACCATTGTGACCTCGTATGTTAGCCATCAGTCAGGAGCACATTTTTATGGCCCAGGAAGTGGAGGACTCTGATGGAGCTGTAGGCAAGCTCTGCACGACCCAGCCACTCACTGCACACATTCTATGAGCTTGTCTGCCAGGAGATGCTTTCTTCACAGAGTTGAAATATGAGGTGCTTACTATAGCACTTCATGAAGAGTCCCCCTCCACAAACCCCTCCTCTGTGGGGGCCTCCCTCCCCTTCATTTTGTTCCAGGAGGGGGGCAAGTTGCTCCATGCAGAGAATAAGGGAGACGGTGTCTCCTGTATTCTGAGTTGCTCTTTTCCAGAGGTGTGCGAGATGCATGTGCCCGGCCCCTCCAGGCTCAAGCACCCTCAGGTCCCAACCAGCCCCATCCTCCCTGCTCCCCAGCCTCCATCTCTGTCGCTCAGGTATTCAACCTTGTAGTCACCAGCAAGCCATGGGGCAGGATTACTTGCTATGCCTCCTCCCTGGCCCTGTCACCTTGATCGAATTAGGCTCTGATGTGCCTGAAAAGTGCTCCCTGGGGGTGTTTCAAGAAACAGCCATTTGAAACTGAAAACTGTATTGTTTTAGGGATGTTGTAATATACTATCTCACAGAAAGTCACTTTATGAAGACCCCAAATTTTTTTCTTTAACTCAATACAAGAAAGAACTGGACTTTTCCTGAGCCCCTGGTTTCTCATTGTTCTTAATGTTATTTCTGTGAATCTAGCAACTGACATTTGGTCTCTTTTCACTGGCTGCTAAGAAGACTTTATAATTCACCTCTGTTCAAAACTACTCGCTAAGGGTTTTTAACCATAACTTTAACCATGACTCTTTTTTCCTCTACCTTCACATTTCCTTCCTCTGATTTTTCTCATTTATTTTTTGTATTTTAATAATATATGTAGCTCTGTATACAATTGCATAACTTTGGGGAATTGGATGGAGTATAAATATCTAAAAAGCAAACCATCTATTCCAACATTTGTTGAGCACCTTTATTGAGGTCCTACTCCATCCCAGGTACTGACTGTGGTCCTGAGGCACATAGCTAAAAACAAGGAGCTGGCTGCTCCTGGGGAGTCCATAGCCTGAGTTTGTAATAGCCTTTTCTGGACCCTAGACTGGAAGTTGCCATCAAGCAAACTGTACTTACATCGAACCTGGGGCTGTGGGAACCAGAACCATGACGTGGAAGGGCCACTCTTCTGGTCCTATGGCTTATGAGTCACCATTCCTCCTCATGCTTCCTTTAATGTACAGGAGTTGGTCTTCTGCACCCTGGCTGTTTGTGTCTATCTGTTCTCTAGAAAGCTTAAATCTCCGTTGCAGTTCACGCCCACAGATGCTGGGCGAGAGAAGTGTCTCAGTTAACATTCACTGGCCAGAAGCACAGATGAAAGAATGTAGTTTTCCTGCTTAAAATCTTCCAGGTATTTACTTTAAAGTCATACTTAGCATCAAATCAAAACTCCTTCCATTGGCCTGAAATGAGCTACATCATCTGGTATCCATCTACCTTCCACCTCTCTGAACTCCTTTTCTCTACTGTCAACCTTCCTTCTTTTATTATTCCTGGTGCCTGGAAGGTTTTGCCCTAGGATATGGCAAGGCCAGATCCTTCCCTTCATTCAGATCTCACCTCAATATTACCACTTTTCAGAGGCTTTCATCTAAATGTTACCACTTTTCAGAGGCTTTCATCTAAATGAAAGTACCACCACTGCCAGCCCCTCCTCCATCACTATGCATTGAATGGCTCTACTTCTTTTACTTCGTACCACTCGTGTGGACTGCTGATTTCTACACAGACTACTGCAGTGGCCTGCTGACTGCACAAAGCAATAAAGGATCTCATCACTTTGATGGAATTGTAGAAATTTCTTAGAAGGTGGAGGTCAGGGTGGAATATTGAGATTTTAAGGGTCTAGTTTAAACTGGATCTTTCAGCGTGGAGTCCTGACTGGAACTGGGCAGTTTGTGATATCTTAGTGTAGGACTGGTGAACATAGCAAGGCGAGGGCTTTGCAGGGGCCTTGAAGAGTAGACAAGTTGGGTTGTCCTGAGACATTAGTTGAAGAGTGTGTTGTTCAGTTAAGTGGATTTTTCAGGAATCCTAAAACAAACAGTAACATCATTTGCAACTCCATATTCTTAACTGGGATTTTCTAGAATGTTGCTGTCACATTAATGAAGTGAAAGTCACTCAGTTGTGTCTGTTTGTGACCCCATGGACTATACAGTCCATGGAATTCTCCAGGCCAGAATACTGGAGTTGGTAGCTGTTCCCTTCTCCAGGGGCTCTTCCCAACCCAGGGGTCAAACCCAGGTCTCCCTCATTGCAGGTGGATTCTTTACCAGCTGAGCCACAAAGGAAGCGCTTGGAAAGGGAAGCCACAAGAGAAGTAACAAGGGAAGTCACATTAATGCTGAGTGTCAGATCGTTGGATCATGTTAGTGTGAACAAAAAGCTGTATGGCTGCAATGGTTTTGGTTCTTATTTATCACTGTATGAAATTATGTTTGTTTATTTACTTTCTCTCATTATCTGTCTCCCCACCACCACCACCACCCAAACAAATATGGTCTCACATGAAAGTAATTGCTCTATCCTATTCATTTCTGTGTCCATAGTACTTAACCATGGGACCTGGTACTGATACTGTCTGTGGAATTTAAAGCAAAATCAGGACCTGGCCTATGTTCAGCATCAGGGCCAGAAGGCTGAGCTTTAAATTATCAACTCCTCACTGAAGAGCAGGCAGCACCTCTCCTATTCAGCAGAAGGTGTTCAGTGGAAATGTGGATATTGTGCTTGGGCTAAGGTGCTCATGGATTCTAGAGATTCATTCATTCACTTAATCAGCAAGCATTCCTGGAATGTCTCCTGTGGGCCTGCCTGGGTGCAGGGTGTTGACCATCAAGCATCTGGTAGCTAACTGCTGTCTGCCAGAATGGAGGGGTCTGAGACCTGTTGCTTTCCCTCCCCTACATGCTGAGCTGGGAATATTTGGATGTTTGATATAATCCAAATTTCAAAAGTATATAACTGACAATAAAGCACACACATAAGTGTGTATGTGTGTGCGGACAAGGAATAAACCAAAATGCTAACAACTCTGGGTGGTAAAATTATGACTGGCTTTAATTTAATTTTTTATATTTTTCTGTACTTTTGACAGTGAATGTATTTTTTTTTTTTAGGATGGTATTTGAAAATGTCACTTTCTTGTTTGAGGGTGGAGAGGGTAGGAGAGTTGCCAGATAAAAAGCATAATGCCTGGTTGGATTTGAATTTCAGATAAACAATAGAGTTTTTTTTTAGAGTAAGTATGTCTTTACTATCACGTGGAGCTCAAGCTCAGTCGCTCAGTCATGTCTAACTCTTTGCGACCCCATAGACTGTAGCCCACCAGGCTCCTCTGTGGGATTATCTCAGCAAGAATGCTGGAGTGGGTTGCCGTTTCCTTCTCCAGGAGATCTTCATGACCCAGGGATTGAACCTGAGTCTCCTACAGCTCCTGCATTGGCAGGTGGATTCTTTATCACAGAGCCACCTAGGAAGCCCTATTAATATTGCATAGGACATTCTTATACTAAAAGGTATTCACTATTTATCCAAAAGTCTCATTAAACTGAGTGTCCTGTTTTTATTTGTTAAATCTAAACCTGGCAGGTGGGGGAAACTCATCAGAATCATATGGGGAGTCTTCAAATCTGTCCTCTGGCACCCACCTCAAACCAGATTCTAATGTATCTACCTAACCTTACCTGCCAACATTTAAGAGTTTGAAATCTCCTCCCAAGGTTATCCCAGAAGCAAGGAGAGGGGGTGGGGAGGGGTTATGCTGCAGTGGGTTGCTGTGGTTTGACACAGGATCCAAGGGGGTTTCAGTCACATCTATCCTGTTCACCATGGTGGAACTCACTGAATTCCACACTGTGAGGACAACTCTTTGGAAAGCTTCTAGGCCCTCCTGTGTTCTGGTGGGGCTGTTTTCATAATTTTAGTCCTCAAGAAGAAACCAGTAGACCCTGGATACTGGTGGGGCTTCTTTGCAGAAAAGAGTGAACTGGTTGGCGAGAAAGTTTCCTAAGTTACTTGAGGACTCTGGCCTTGAAGATTCTGCTATGAATCTCTGGGTCGCCCACAGACCCTGGGACTGAGACAAATGGGGACTGCCTCCTGAGAGCACAAGTGTTTGACAAAGTCACCCACTAAAGGCCAGGAAGCCAACAGAGCTGTTCCAGCCTCTGTGAGACTCTTTCCTCCAGCTTCACCACCGTGGCCATGGGAGATTGCTTTCCTTCCAGAGCATGAACATGTCCAGAGAATAGACCTCTCAGGAAGGAAGTGTCTGGCACTGACCACCTACAAACTTGGCACCTCTGGAGAGATGTGAAGAATCTGCAGCGTTGTCCTTTGGGAAGACCTGTGCAAAAGACCTGAAATAACCCCATGTGGCCACACCTCACAAAATAATATTGGAGATACAAAGAGCTAAACATTAGTCAGGATTTGTAAACACAGAGTTCAAAAGGCTGATAATTAACAAGGTGTAGGGCAAAGAGCAATAGAGGAGAAACAGTAGGCTTTGAGCAGTGCCCCAAACCCTCAAGGCCTCAGTTTCATCGTCTGCAAAATGGATGGGTTGAGCAGGTAATAGAAAAGTAACTTCTAATTTTGATGTTCTGGAAGGTTAATTTGGGGAGTTAATTGGGGTTCACTTTCTGAACCAGGAAAGCAGAATGATAACTCAGATAAACACAACATCATTTACTGAACCTTGTAGTATGGGAGGTGGGGGGCAGAGGGGATTAATATTCTTCAGGTGTTTATTTGGTACTAGCCATTTTAGTACATGTTTGATATCATTTCTACACTTTATAACAGTTCTTAGAGATTAGGATCTTTATCTTCGTTTACAGCCAGGGAATTGGAACCTTAGAGAGGTTAAGTGACTTTCTTGAGATCACACAGAGAGGCAAGTGCAAAGCCAGAATTTTTAACCAAGGTTATTTTCTGCTGAACCTGACGTCATGTCCACCACACCATGTAGACTTCCCCTGGCCACCTCTGCTGCTGAGCTGAAGCTGAAGTCACCTGCTCCTGAGCTCTCACAAGCACCAGTGTGGTACTGAGAAGGGGGTGGAGGGAGGTCCATCTAGAGAGAGTTCCTCCCCTTTCCACCAAGATTCATCAACTCTGTAAATAAGGAATTGCCTACTGCTGACTTTGACTTAGCAGGGACAGATGCCAGGGGTTATCTTCAAGGCCCCCTATGCTGCAAAATTCTCTTCCTACCAGTTGTCTGATCTCTGAAATGCCTTGAACAACATCCAAAGCTTTTTATTATGGAGGGAAAGGGTATATTTTAAATATCCTAGTACTCCCCTCCCCATTCCTCACTGAGAGAAGAAAAGTAGAAACTGCCTTTCCCCCACTGACTGGTTTAATCTTTTCTCAGGAATAGATTTTGACTGGGTTGGAAAAGATAGATGGGCATTTTTGCCTGAATTAAGACACTGGGAGAGAAAAAGAGATGCTGGGAAAGGAGAAGTCAGAAAGCCTTAACTGAAGTGGTTACTAGTGGAGATAGGAAAGTGGGGAGGGGCAAGTTCAGGGTAGCAGATTAAGAGACACAAGCTGCTATGTATAAAATGGATAAGCAACCAAGATACATTGTACAACACAGGGAAATATAGCCATTGTTTTACAATAACTTCAAATGGAGTATAATCTGTAAAAAGATTGAATTTGCTGCATTGTACACCTGAAACTATTATATATTATAAATCAACTATGCTGCTGCTGCTAAGTCACTTCAGTCTTGTCCGACTCTGTGTGACCCCATAGACGGCAGCCCACCAGGCTCCCCCGTCCCTGGGATTCTCCAGGCAAGAACACTGGAGTGGTTTGCCATTTCCTTCTCCAATGCATGAAAGTGAAAAGTGAAAGGGAAGTCGCTCAGTCATGTCCAACTCTTAGCGACCCCATGGACTGCAGCCCACCAGGCTCCTCCGTCCATGGGATTTTCTAGGCAAGAGTACTGGAGTGGGGTGACATTGCCTTCTCCGAGTAAATCAACTATACTTCAATTAAAAAAATGAAAATTAAAACCATTAAGAAATACTATTACACATCTATTAAATTACAATAAAATTGAAATTATAAAAACTGACCATACCAAGATTTAGTGAAAATGCAGAGGAACTGAAATTTTCATATACTGATGAGAATACATGCAGAGTACATCATGAGAAACGCTGGGCTGGATGAAGCACAAGCTGGAATTAAGATTGCTGGGAGAAATATCAATAACCTCAGATATGCAGATGACACCACCCTTATGGCAGAAAGTGAAGAGGAACTAAAGAGCCTCTTGATGGAAGTGAAAGAGGAGAGTGAAAAAGTTGGCTTAAAGCTCAACATTCAGAAAACTAAGATTATGGCATCCAGTCCAATCACTTGATGGCAAATAGATGGAGAAACAGTGGAAACAGTGGCAGACTTTATTTTCAGTTCAGTTTAGTCGCTCAGTTGTGTCCAACTCTTTGCGACCCCATGAATTGCAGCACGCCAGGCCTCCCTGTCCATCACCAACTCCCGGAGTTCACTCAAACTCACATCCATCAAGTCGGTGATGCCATCCAGCCATCTCATCCTCTGTCGTCCCCTTGTCCTCCTGCCCGCAATCCTTCCCAGCATCAGAGTCTTTTCCAGTGAGTCAACTGTTCTCATGAGGTGGCCAAAGTACTGGAGTTTCATCTTTAGCATCATTCCTTCCAAAGAACACCCAGGGATGATCTCCTTTAGAATGGACTGATTGGATCTCCTTGCAGTCCAAGGGACTCTCAAGAGTCTTCTCCAACACCACAGTTCAAAAGCATCAGTTCTTCGGTGCTCAGCTTTCTTCACAGTCCAACTCTCACATCCATACATGACCACAGGAAAAACCATAGCCTTGACTAGATGTACTTTTGTTGGCAAAGTAATGTCTCTGCTTTTAAATATGCTATCTAGGTTGGTCATAACTTTCCTTCCAACTGCAGCCATGAAATTAAAAGATGCTTGCTCCTTGGAAGGAAAGTTATGATCAACCTAGACATTGAACTGTGGTGTTGGGGAAGACTCTTGAGAGTCCCTTGGACTGCAAGGAGATCCAATCAGTCCATCCTAAAGGAGACCAGTCCTGGGTGTTGATTGGAAGGACTGATGCTGAAGCTGAATCTCCAGTACTTTGGCCACATGATGTGAAGAGCTGACTCATTGGAAAAGACCCTCATGCTGGGAAAGATTGAAGGCAGGAGGAGAAGGGGATGACAGGATGAGATGGTTGAATGGCATCACCAACTTGATGGACATGAGTTTGGGTAAACTCTGGGAGTTGGTGATGGACAGGGAGGCCTGGTGTGCTGCAGTCCATGGGGTCACCAAGAGTCAGACACAACTGAGCGACTGAACTGAACTGAGAATATAAAATGACATAACCACTTTGGAAAGCATTTTTGCAGTTTCTTAAGAAATTAAACATATAGCAGCAATGTGACCCAAGTATTTCATGTGTAAGCATTGACCCAAGAGAAAAAAGGAAGCACATGTTCATACAAAGGTGTACGAATGAATGTTCATAGCAACTTTATTTGTAATCGCCTCAAACTGGAAACAACCCCAAGTGTCCTGACAGGTGAACCTATCAACATTGTTGTATATCCATACAACAGAATGCTACTCAGCAATTAAATGGAGTGAATTTTGATACAAGTACCAACATGGATGAAATTCAAAATAATCATGCTAAGTGTGAAATTCCACACTGAGTTTCCATGCCAATTTGAAATTCCAACAGCAACAAAAAGAGTACATAGTTTACAATTCTATTAATATAACTTTTTAGAAAATGCAGACTAATATGTCCTGATAGAAAGCAGGTTAATGGCTAATTGGGAGAGAGGTGAGAAGAGTGGAAGGGAGACATTATAAAGGGGTATGAGAGACATGGAGATGATACATATGCTCAGTCCTGACTGCAATAGCGGTTTCATGGGTGTGTGCAGATGTCAAAACTTATAAAATTATATACATTAAATATGTGCAGTTATTGTTGTATGTCAGTTAGGCCTCAATAAAGCCTTTGAACATTTTTTAAAAAAGAAAAGTCTTAACTGATTTTAGGGTAAATATTCAAGCACGCTTCTTTGAATACAGTGGTTGATCAAATGAATTACTTGCCTACTGTGGGTCCTGACCTTTTCAGGCCTCTAAAGGCACAAGAAAACATGATAACTAAAAAGATTGGAAATAACCAATAGTGAAGAATGTGGTTTGGCAGGAATAGAAACTTTATTTATTTGTATGAGCAGCTGCCATTTAAATGTCAGCCACTTCACCTGGGGGAAGCAAGTTACTTTGGAGTAGATTAGGGGAAAATGTGAGACCAAAAAGTGGTCAGCACCTGGAAACTTCTGTTGGTGTCTTGAGCTGAATTCCCTAGGACCAGACTCTGAGAAAAAGCCATGAGGAAATGGTTGACTAGGGAAGTGTTTCCAGAAAGACAGGTGAGGATGTGGAAGAAGCAGGACAGGAAAGGAGGGAAACCAAAGATATGAGGTGGCTTCACCCTGATCCTACAGGGGACCCTGGGAGTACTTATTACATGTCTCAATTGTCCAGTCTCAGGCAAGAGAACTGGGTTTTCTCTATTGGTAAAGGGCCTCTTTTTGTGGGGGATGCAGGATATAAATTCCCAGATGCTTCTGCTGCTGCTGCTAAGTCACTTCCGTCGTGTCCGACTCTGTGCGACCCCATAGACGGCAGCTCACCAGGCTCCCCCGTCCCTGGGATTCTCCAGGCAAGAACACTGGAGTGGGTTGCCATTTCCTTCTCCAATGCATGAAAGTGAAAAGTGAAAGTGAAATCGCTCAGTCATGCTGATTCTTCACGACCCCATGGACTGCAGCCCACCAGCCTCCTCCGTCCATGGGGTTTTCCAGGCAAACTTACTGGAGTGGGGTGCCATTGCCTTCTCCCCAGATGCTTCTAGGTCTGTGCAAATGCAAGCCATTTGGCTGCAGCATCAGGGCAGTCTCCGAAGAGCACAGGTGCCTTAACTATGCTGCCTCTTTGTCTACCTCTTGGAGCACAGAACTAGTCTCCGGATAGCAAGTGAGCAAATCAGTGGATCAGACCCCATCTCTTCCCTTTTGAAGAAAAGATAAACTGAGGTGGTCCTGAGTGAGCTTATTGATAGGAAAGAAAGCTCAAGTGAGAGGGAAATTAGCGTGAAGACAGGGGTTTGTAGATGCCTCTATTAAATGACCTACCCTAGCTTAGCATGACTGCTTCACTTTGGGGCTTTGGCTAAATGTATGAAGAGGGCAGTTATAACCCCAGGAACCCAGAGGTGGAGCACATGTAGACAAACATGCCGCTGAGGTCAGAGGACAATCAGTAGGCATCATGGCAGTAGAAGGTCTCAGAGAACCAGGACTTCTCAATGGCAACACAGTCTAACACAGTCATTGTAGTCTTGCATGAATGCTCAGTCATGTCCGACTCTGCAACCCCATGGACTGTAGCCCGCCAGGCTCCTCTGTCCATGAGAATATCCTGGCAAGAATCCTGGAATTGGTTGCCATTCCCTTCTCCAGGGGATTTTCCTGACCCAGGGATCAAACCCACATCTCCTGTGGCTTCTGCCTTGGTAAAATAAAAATAAAGAATAAAAAGGGAAATCTGTTAATGGATTGATTAGATTTTGTAGTTCCTCCATGTGGGAGGAAAGCTCAACTAACTAGACTATACACTGAAATTCTAGGATAATACTACCAGGGGTTCCAAAATAAAGAAATACTACCTCCTACTACTATGGACATAAGGGCTCAAATCTTAATTTGAGTTTTAAAAGTAGATCTTGTGGACTTCTGTTTTCTGGTCCAACATGTAATGAACTTGGAAGTTGTCATTCCTGTACTTATGACAATCAAGCTAAACCAAGTGAAAATCAACAACTCTTCCTAAATACATCAGAGAATTAGAGTCACAGGAGGAATTGCTGCCCTGAAAATTGGAGCAACAGGCAAATGGATATAGAAAGTCACAGCTCTTAGAACAGAAATCCTTCACTGCAGCCACCATTGGTAGGGATATTTTGAATTATACTGACAAATTGCTCCTGACTCAGTATAGACAAGCATGACAGTTAAAAACTCTGAGAAAGTCCACTTTTAGGGAGGCTTCCACCCATTCGTCACTTTTATCTCCAGGAGTCCTATATGTTTTTCACTATGAAGACTAGAGAAACATGCCTTCATGCTTCCAGCAGAGAGAGGGGAAGGGTAGCCATTTTGAACTATATCCAGAGCTCTTCTTCTCCTCAGCAGGGCCTACCCTCAAGGGAAACTAATTTACAAATGTCTAATCTGCTGAGGTTTTACCAAAGCCTAACCACCTTGGGGAAAGGGAAATACCCAACTCATGTTCACTAAAAGACTAAAATCTAATTATAGGACTATAGAAAACTCTTCCCCCTCCCTCCACACACACACTGTACTACCACATCAATCCAGTTTCTGTGTAATAGTAGAACAGAAATTATAGCTAAAAGAATGGCAGGCCTCAGATCCTATTTAAGAAGTCTGTAGGAAAACCCTCAAACAATGAGGGATACAAAAATAAAGACACTAGCGAAAATTTTAGTCTCTGACACCACAGTTACAGCAGATTTTGAACACCACCTAACTCCTGGTCAGATAGACATAAAACTTTATACTAAAGGCCTATGTAAATCGGTTCCTTTTATCCAGTATATCATGTCTGCTTTCAATTAAAAAAAAAAATAGAAGGAAAGCTAAAGGGGAAAAAGTCCTGACAATCTGAAGAGATAAAACAAATATCAGAACCAGAACCAGACACAGCAGAGACTTGAATTAAAATAACTATGATTAATATGTGAAGGGTTTTAGTGGTAAAGTGGACATTTCACAAGAACAGATGGGTTATATTAGCAGAGATATTGAAGCTGTAAGTACCAAAAGGGAATACTGGTAATCAAAAACTGTGAAATAAATGAAGAATGCCTTTGTTGGGCTTATTAGCAGCCTGGACATGATCATGGCAAATGTCAGTGAGCTTGTGAATAAAACTTCAAAACCTGAAATATTTGAAGGAGAAAAAAGAAAAGATGGAACAGAATCTAAGAACTATGGGACTATTACCAAATGTATAATAATGTACAATTTAATGGGAATACTAGATGGAGAAAAACAAGAGAAGAGGACAGAATAAATATTTGAAATAGTGATGACTGAGAATTTCCCAAATTAATGGCAGACACAAAGCCACAGATCTAGGAAGCTCAGAAAATGCCTAGTATGATAATACCAAAGGGCAAAAAAACAAAACAACTATACCTAAACAAGGCAAAGAGAAAACGTTGAAAGTGAGAGGCAAAAACAACTTACCAACAGAGGAACAGAGGAATAAGGATACAAATTACATCAGACTTCTCTTCAGAAAGCATACAAGCAAGAAGAGAGAGTGAAGTGTTTTAAATGTTAGTGGGGAAAAAGCCTGCAAATCTAGAATTCTGTATCCCATGAAATCATTCATTAAAAGTAAAGGAGGAATAATAACTTTCTCAGACAAACAAATATTAAGGGAATTGATTGCCAGTAGTCCTGCCATGAAAGAAATATTAGAAGTTCTTCAGAGAGAGGGAAAATGACATAGGTCAGAAATTCAGGTCTACTTTTAAAAAAGGAGCATTAGAGGAGAAATAAAGTAAAATAAAATCTTTAATCTTTCTTATTCTTAATTGATCTAACAGATAACAGTTTGTTCAAAATAATAATAGTGACAGTGTATTGAGTGTTACATCTTAAGTATAAGTGAAATGAATGAAAGCAATATTAAATGGAACAGGAGGGAGGAATTGGAAATATGTTGTTTTAAGACACTTACGCTCCATGCAAGTAATCAATTTAACTGTCAGTGGTCTAAATATACCAATTAAAAGACAGAGATTTCAGAGGGGATTTAACAGAAAAACAACACCCAACTATATGCTGTCAACAAGAAGGTCAGACACAGATAGATTAAAAGTAAAGGAATGGAGAAAGACAAAGCATGCTAATACTAATCGAAGGAAATCTGGAGTAGCCATATTGATTCCAGACAAAGCCAACTTCATAACAAGGGAACTTATCAGTGATAGAGGCATTGTGTAATAAAAAAGGGCTCAGTTTTCTAAAAAGACAAAACAATCCTTAGCATTGCATGTGGCTGCAACGCAGTTCTGATGACTACCCCAGAGTTAGTGCAGACTTCACACCTGTAGAGCTCAGTTCTCCACAAAACTCCCCTCACTTCAGACACCAGCTGCAAGCTCCAGGGTTTCCAGGCCACTCACACTTCTTAACAACTGGATACAAATTCAGGGGCTCCCACTATCCTCCTAGGTTTGGTAATTTGATAGAATGACACACATCCCTCAGGAAAGTACTTCACTTTGTATTAGAGTTTTATTTTGAAGGATACAAATAAGAACGAGCCAAATGAAGAGACATACATGGTGAGGTCTGGGAAGGTCCCAAATATGAAGCTTTCTTATCCTCAAGACGCATCACCCAGCATACTGAAGTATGACTGCCAACCAGAAGTTCCCCCCGAGCCTCGGCGTCCAGAGTCTTCTCAGGGTTTCATTATGTAGGCATGAATGGTTGAAACATTAGTCACAAGGCAGAACTCAGTCTCTAGCCACCCCCCCGCCTCACTTCCTGGAATATTATATAAAGTTATAGTAATTAAGATAATGTGTTGGTGCCTCAAGGATAGACAAATGAATTGATGGAACTGAATGGGGCCATAAATAGACCTTTGTCTGTGTAGTCATTTGATTTATGAAAAAGGCCCTTTTTTTAATTCAGTGGAGAACAGTTCGCTCACTCAATAAATGATACTGGAATACATATCTGTATTTTTTTTTAAAGAACCTTAATCATTATTCACACCAGCTACAAAAACTAATGCAAAATATAAACTTAAAGCTGAAATTTTCTAGAGAAAAAAAAAGTTTGCCCATGCTAATGATCTTGGGATAGGTAAAGATTTTTTAAACAGGATACAAAAACCATTAATCATAAGAAGTTAATGAGCTGGAATTGTTTAAGAATTTTTAATCATCAAAAGACTTCATCAAGAAAACAAATATACCAAATATAGTTGAATATAGACCTACAAATAAATTTTTAAAAGACAAAAAAGATTACAGTTTAAAACTAGCAAAAGACTTCAGCAAGCAATTCATAAAGGAGGATATCCAAATGACTAATGAGCATGTGGGAAAAGTACTAAGCAGTATTAATCATCAGGGAAATGAAAATGAAAACCACAGTAAAATAGCAGTTGATACTCATTAGAATGACTAAAATTGTACAAACTGGAAATACCAAGTGTTCTTGAGGATATGGAGCCCCTGGAACTTTTATACATTGCTTGTTTTTGTTTAGTCTCTCAGTCATGTCCAACTCTATTGTGACCTCATGGACTGTAGCCCACCAGGCTCCTCTCTGTCCATGGGATTTTCCAGGCAAGAATACTGGAATGGGTTGCCATTTCCTGCGCCAGGGGATCTTTTCAACTCAGGGATCAAGTGCACGTGTCCTGCATTGCAGGTGGATTCTTTTACATTGAGCCACCAGGGAAGCCCTTACATTGCTTCAGTTCAGTTCAGTTCAGTCTCTCAGTCGTGTCGACTCTTTGCAACCCCATGAATCACAGCACGCCAGGCCTCCCTGTCCATCACCAACTCCCAGACTTCACTCAAACTCATGTCCATTGAGTCGGTGATGCCATCCAGCCATCTCATCCTCTGTCGTCCCCTTCTCCTCCTGCCTCCAATCCCTCCCAGAATCAGGGTTTATGGGAATGTAAATTAGTTTACATCGCTTGTGTGTGTGTGTGTGTGTGAGCGTGCGTGCGTGTGTTAGTCACTCAGTCATATCCAACTCTTTGTGACCCTATAGACTATGGACTATAGCCAGGCTCCTCTGTCCATGGAGTTCTCCAGGCAAGAATACTGGAGTGGGTTGCCATTCCCTTCTCCAGGGGATCTTCCTGACTCAGGGACCACAACTAGGTCTCCCACATTGCAGGCAGATTCTTTACCATCTGAGCTACCAGGGAAGCCCTTATATTGCTTATGGGAATGTAAATTAGTTTAGTTTGTAAAACAGCTGAGTAGTAACCACTAAAGATACATATACAGCTACTCTAAGACCCAGAAATCCCACTTTTACGTGGAATTCAGTTCCAAAAGAATTAAGTAAATGTGTCCACAAATAATGATATACAAGAATGTAGCCCCTTTATCACATCATAGCTCAAACACAGAAAACACCAAATGCCCATCAGCTCTGCTGATGAATAAATCTATCATGGTATATTCACTCAATGGAATATCTCAGTAATAAGAAAAGAACAAACTGTGTACATGCAGCAACGTGAGTGAATTTCAAAGACTTATGTGAATGAAAGAAGACCAAAAATAGTACATATGCTTTCATTTCTTATGAGAAATTCAAGATAGAAGTTAGAATAGTGATTACATCTGGGTGGAGGAAGGTGACTGGGACAGGATTTCAAGGGAAATTCCAGGTGATAAAAATGTTCTATACCTATATTTGTGTGTGTTTCAAGTACATAGACATGTAAAAATTCATCAATCTGTACACATAAAATTTGTTCCCTGTACTGTATGTAAAATAATTTATAACTTATTATAATTTACTATAATTAATAATACTTCAACTTTTACAAAGAAGAAAAAAATTAGACCTGAATATTTGTAACTCGGATTCGTGGAGGTATTCATGTCACTTATAAAGTCAAATGTCACACAAAGAACGGAACATTAAATAAACTATGATACATTTTTGCTGTAGAACATTGTGTACTCTCTATCTTTGAAGAATTTTTAATGACACGAAGAAGTGCTCAGGACACTGGGTTAAAAATGAAAGACTGGTATACAAAATCATACCAAAATTTTTTCTTTCATTTTTATAATATTTGGAGATTTTTAAAGATGGTAACAAGCCAAAATATTAATAGCAGTTATATTTGTGGAATTAAAAATCATGGATGTGTTAAAACAGCTGGCAATCTCTGACATTCAGCATATCTAGAGGTGATTAATATCTGTGCCCCTTCTCCTGGTATCTGGGTGGCTTTGGGACTCTTAGGCTAAAGAGCATGATGGATATGACGCTCTGTGACTTCTGCTGGTTCATAACAGGACTTATACCATCTGTCTTGGTCTCTGGAAGAGCCCAAGTTGCCAGGTGCAAAATCCAACTATCCTGTGAGAAACCCAGGCTGCATGAAGAGGCCGTGTTCAGGTTGTCCAGTCAGCAGCCCCACCTGAGCCCAACCATTAAGTCATCCCAGCCTGAAACCCAAGAACGTGAAGGAGGAATCCTCTACCTGGAGATGGTTCCAACTCCCGGCCATTCAGTCTCCCTGCCTGAGTTTTCAGACATCTTGGAGCAACAAGACAAACAGCCCATTCTCACAGTGCCCTGTCTGAATTCCAAAGAGTCTAGAAGAATAATAAAAGGGCTATTCTATGCCACTATCTTGGGGGTAGTTTGTTATTCAACAATATATATACAATATCTATTGTATTGTATCGACAATATTCAACTGGAACAGAGGTGGCATTTATTGTCTTTTTGAACTAATTAATAAACAAAAAGTAAACAAAGCAAAGCACAGAGTGTCAATTATTTCTCTCAGGTGATCTCTCACTAGATCAGAAAAGAAGAAATGTCTCACCCCAAATGGACTTCTACACAAAATGTGTCTGATACCTCCTACCTATCATCACCTTAGAGATGCCCAAGGATGAAGATTCTCAGGTAGGAAATGTTTGATGTGATGGGGACATGATTCCCTGCTCTCTCTCCCTGCTGCTGCTACTGCTGCTGCTAAGTCGCTTCAGTCGTGTCCAACTCTGTGCAACCCCATAGATGGCAGGCCATCAGGCTCCCCCGTCCCTGGGATTCTCCAGGCAAGAACACTGGAGCGGGTTGCCATTTCCTTCTCCAATGCATGAAAGTGAAAAGTGAAAGGGAAGTCGCTCAGTCATGTCCGACTCTTTGCGACCCCATGGACTGCAGCCTACCAGGCTCCTCCGTCCATGGGACTTTCCAGGCAAGAGTACTGGAGTGGGGTGCCATCGCCTTCTCCGACTCTCTCTCCCTAGGGCTAGCCAAAAGAGATGATGCATTTTCCAGTTGGTGGGCTGCTTTTGAAAGCCTGTTGTTTACGAACTGAATTCATAATACGCTGATTACATATGACAGTACCCTATCTGGTTATAAGTCCTTCCAATACAACTATAGTTAATCAGAATGTTTGAAAAATTTGGTTCCGTTTAGTGAAACCTTATTAACCAAGTGTTAATTCAAAACCCCCATGGTGGAAATCTTTCTAATATATTAGGGTAACAGTAGCTGTTTCAACAAATAAACCCCCAAATTTATAGTGGTTTGGCTTCCTAGGTTGCTTAGTGGTAAAGAATCTGTCTGCCAACGAAGGAGATGCAGGTTCGAACCCTAGATCAGGAAGATCCCCTGGAGTAGGAAATGGCAACCCACTCCAATATTCTTGCTTGGGAAATCCCATGGACAGAGGAGACTGGTGGGCTGCAGTCCATGAAGTCGCAAAAGAGTCAGATACAATTGACTAACTAAGCAACAACAACAAGAACCTAATACAATTATCAAGCATTCTTGCACATGTCACAGTACAGGAAAGATCAGGTTGGCTATCCAGAAATCCACCCTCTGCCATCTTTAACATGTGGCTTCCAAAGTCACCTTGGCAATTTTCTCCATTTCATCCAATCGGAAGACGGGAAAGAACACAGGACAGGATTATGGCGAGTTTTATGGACCAAGCCTGGTAATGGAACACATTAGTCACATGGCCTCCCCTAAGTACAAGGGAGCTTTAGGAAAGTAATCTGTGAGCCCAGGAAGAAGGGGAAACACATTTTGATAAACATAAAGCTGTCTTTGCCACACGACT
The DNA here is from genome assembly GCF_003369695.1 of Bos indicus x Bos taurus. NCBI lineage: Eukaryota > Metazoa > Chordata > Mammalia > Artiodactyla > Bovidae > Bos > Bos indicus x Bos taurus. The sequence continues at coordinate 18,148,214 of NC_040103.1, read as the reverse complement.
CTGTATGTTCATAGATGGATGAACAAAATTGAATCTTCTTTCAAGAAAATCTGGCAGAGCCCCTGGGTTATGTCCATCATTTTCAAGAGCTCAGTGAGCAAAGAAGATTAGCAAGACATCATTCCAACTTTACAGGTTATCTTTATTCAGTGTATTATTGTCATCTATATATTTTTAAAATAAAATTTAAAAAATTAAAAGACCTACTAAGATTCATATATGTTGTCTTATACTCACAACACTCCTTGAGATATATGTTTTTACCCCGTCCCTCCCATATTTTGCATGTAAGGAAATGTGTCTCGAAAAACTGGGTAGCTTGTCCCAAGTGCTGAAGTGAAAACTCTCATCCAGCTTCTCATATCTCCTCGGGCCTTTCCACTTCAGTGCAAGCCTGCCCAGCTTACAACTACCAGCATCCAGGTCTCTTTGCTTGAGGGGCTTTCTCTTGCTGCTGGAGGAACTAACCCTCACCCAATGACAAGAATTGCAGCATGAATATCCCAACTCGTGTCCCTAGGGGTGAGGGAGACTCTGAAACACAGTTTACACTGGCTCGCAGGGCTCCCCAACAGGATCAAGCTCTCCCCTCCATGATGATTTGCTTGATAATGCACATTTCATTGGCTGCCTTCCCTTCCCTGACTCACTTTCCTGCTCCCCTGCTGGTATTTCCTTCACTTCCCTAATAGACCATTTGTACATAAATCTTTGTTTTAGGGTATGTTTCTGGGGAAACTCAAACTAAGACAATCACATTTCTCAGAAACAATATTTTAAAAATTTCCTGGCCTTCATTACCATTTGCTGGTTTAGCCATTGGATATGATCTTAATATTAGTCTCCTGATCAGCTGGATAGAAATGAAAACAAAATCTCTTTCCTTGACAAAAACATAAATTAAAAAAAAATAGGCAACTTTTTACTCTTTTAGTTTTTATTAATGTTGAATAGAAATTATTTTTACAACTGACCTTTTTTATTGAGATATGATTCAGATTACTATAAAATTCACCAATTTAAAATGTATGATTCAGTGACCTTTAGTATATTCAGAGAGTTGTGTAACTATCACCAGTGTGTGATCCCAGAGCATTTTCACAAAGTAGAGAAAAACCATAGCTGTTAGCAGTCACTCCCCATTTCCCCTGACCCTTAGTCCCTGGCAACCATCGACCTACTTTTTGTCCCAATGGGTTTTCCTATCCTAGACATTTCATGTGAATGAGATCATCCAGTCTGTGGCCTTTTGTATCAGGCTTTTTTCACTTAGCATACTGCTTTCAAGGTTCTTGAATATTGTAGCACTTCTTTCATGGCTGAATAATATTCCATTATATGTTACATACCATATGCTTATCTGTGTATTGGTACACATTTGGGTTGTTTCCGTTTTTAGCTATTGTAAATAGTGCTGCTATGAACATTCATGTACAAGTTTTTGTTTGAAAATCTGTTTTCAATTTTCTTGGGTATATATCTAGTAATGGAATTGCTGGAGTATGTGGTAAAACTCTGTTTGACCTTTTGAGGACGTGTCACACTGTTTTCCAAGTTGGCTGCACCATTAGACGTTCTCAACAGTAATGCAGCAGGATTTCGGTTTCTCCACATCCTTGCCAATACTTATTTTCCTTTTTTCTTTGAAATAAGATCCCATTGTGCTTTTAATTTACATTCTGCTAATGATTAATGATGGTAAGCACTTCTTTCAAGTGCTTATTGTTTATGTGTATATCATCTTTTTACATTTTTATTTATTTATTGTTTTTTGGCTCCTGGAAAGAGACTTGAACCCTGGGCCCTCAGATTAAAGTATGATGCTCTGCCAGTTGAGGTATCAAGCTGTTTGTAAATCTTTTTGAAGAAATGTCTATTCATTAAAATTGGGTTATTTGTCTTTTTATTGTGGAGTTATAAGGGTTCTTTATATAGTTTGGATACTAGACTCATCAGATATTTTGACTTGAAAATATTTTCTCTCATCATTTGAGTTGCAGTTTTACTTTTTTGATAGTTGATGAGTTTTGTAGTTTTATTCTTACAATTTAGATCTGTGATCCACTTTGAATTAATTTTTGTGTATAGTATGAGATAGTGGTCCAAATTCACTATTTTGCATATGGATATTCAATTGTCCTAGTACTGTTTGTTAATAACCTATTTTTTCCCCAGTGACTAGTTTTAGTACCCTATCAGAAATCAATTGACATATAAATGTATAGGTTTATTTCTAGACTTTCAGTTCTGTTCCCTTGATCTATGTTTCTGTCTTTATACCATACCCTCTTAATTACTATAGCTTTGTAGGAAGTTTTAAAATCAAAAGTGTGAGTCCTCCAACTTTCTTCTCTTTTAAGATTGTTTTGACCAAGTCCTTTGTATTTCCGTATGGGATTTCCATATTGGGATCAATTTTTTCATTTCTGCAAAAAGATAGTTGGGATTTTGACAGAGGTTGCATTGTACCTATTAATCATTTTGGGGAATATTGCCATCTTTACAATATTAAGTCTTCTAGTACATACATAGAAAGTGTCTTTCTACATATTTAGCTCTTTTTAAATTTCTTTCAGTAATGTTTTATAGTTCTCAATACATATCTTGTACTTTTTTATTAAATTTATTGCTAAATGTTTTATTTTATTGCTATTGTAAAAGGAATTTTTTTAATTCCATTTTAAGATTTTTTTTCATTGCTGATATACAACAGACTTTTTAATATTGACCTTATAGTCTACAACCTTGCTGAACTCATTTATTAGCTCTAATAGTTTTTTGGCCTGGATTCTTTAAGCTTTTCACTGTTTAATATCATATCATATGCTAGTAGAGGTAGTTTTATTTTCTTTTCCAACTGGATGCCTCTTATTTCTTTCTCTTGCCTGATTTCACTTGCCAGAATTTCTAGTACAGTGTTGAATGAAAGTTGTAAGAGCAGGCATCCTTGTGTTTTTCGTGATCTTAAGATGAAGGGTTTCAGTCTTTTACCATTAAATATGATATAAGTGCATTTTTGTAGATAGCCCCTTACCAAGCTGAGGAAGTTCCCTTCTTCTAACAACTGACCTTTTGAGGAAAACAATCCTCTACTTTTCTAAATAGGGAAAAATGACTATCAAGGCATAAACATTAGGGGGAAAAAAAAAAAAAAACAGATTTCTTATGATTTTCAAGTCCAGAAAGCCCAGGGAAACGTGGTTTCTTGTTCTTCCAGGAGACTTCAGTTGGAAGTGATTTGGTTTTATGACTGTTTCTAAACTAACCTGGACATGATAGCTTTTTCACTGGCCTGGGCTTCAGTTTTTCACTCTGTAACTAAAAAGTATCTAGTTTATTTAAAGAGTGAGAAAGATTACTAAAGCAATACTGCAGGGATGTATTTAAGTTTTGTTGTGAATCCAATGGAGATATTGATGCATGGTAAGCATTCAGTAAGTGTTTGTGAATGAATGAATGAACAAACTTTGGATGGAATTTGGGATTTTTAGAATGTTGTATTAGAAACCCTTGAAAGCTTCTCCTACTTTTAATACCTTCACGTTATTGAGGATATTATGCTTTGTCCTTAGCCACCTCAGTGTGTCCAACTCTTTGCGACCCTTTGGACTGTAGCCCACCAGGCTCCTCTGTCCTCGGGATTCTCCAGGCAAGAATACTGAACTGGTTTGTGGCCCTCCTCCAGGGGATCTTCCTGACCCAGGGATCAAACCCATGTCTCTTATGTCTCCTGTATTGGTAGGCGAGTTCTTTACTGCTAGTGCCACCTGGGAAGCCCTATTGAGGATATACCCTCATGTTTTTGAGGATATTGAAGTCTGAGTGACTCCGAGGCTTTCCTACCTGTGAGTCAGAGGCAGGGCCAGGATACAACTGGAATGCCCTAATTCCTCCTGTGGGCTCTCCAGCATGTACCGTTCTATCCAAGAAAGGCTGAGTCCGCCGCACTGCCAAAAAACCCATTATTAGAATTTTATTCCTTTAACTCAGAGATTCCTGAAAAACTGCAGGAACACTTCAGGCCAGGACATGGAGGGAAGGGAATCCAGACGAGAATCATGTTCAATGCTTAGGAGGCATCTCATTACAGGCACAGGCTTCAGATGAGGACAGAGCTGAGCTGGAGTCCCAGTTCTATTCCCATGCTTGTTGTGTGACTTTGGGTTAGATACTTTATGTTAAGAAACTTAACTTTTTGTAAGATTTTTCATTTATAAAATGGGAATAATACTTCACAGAATTATTAAGATGATGAATAGGATTCCATATTTAAAACATTTAGCAGAGTAGGAGAAAGGAGACCTTGGATTTTCTTTTTTAGAACTGCTCCCTGGCTCCAGACTGTCAGGCTCATGGATCAGGGAGGGGGACCCAGGAGTGTACTAGAAGCCACCCAAGCTGAGGTCCACCCAGGTCTATTTGCCCTAAGGGACTTCTGCAGTAGGTTATCAGAGCCAGGGAAACTGCGGGCAGAGCCAGAGGCAGAGGTGGGCAAAAAAAAAAAAAAAAAACAACAACAACCCAGAGAACATTTTTCGAAAGAGTCAGGAGGGATGTAGAGAAGGGGAAAGGTGATGTGGCCTTTAGAACCAGAGGGGAGGAAAAAGAGAATCCAGTAGCTCTTCTGAAGATGGAAGTTCCGCCTTCTGAGTTCTTTTAAACCAAGAAAAATATTAGCAAAGAAGGTCCACATCAACACACAGCAGGCTCTCTGGGTTTCTGTTTTTCTTCCTTAATTTCTACATTACATAATTTTATACACACTGCAGGGGGAAATCAAGTTAATGTTGATTTTGACTTATATCATCATTTTTTCACTGGCACTTGCCTGGCACTGGAGGCTTGCTTAAGAAGCTGGCTCATGGCTAAGCCTGGCTTCGGGTTCTTGGAAGGCCTTATACCACCATTTACGTACTGAACACAGAGTTAGTACTCACCTCTTCTTCTCCAGCAGGTCATGGCTTTTGATACCAAACCCTGCCTTGGGTTTCTTTCTTTCTTTCCTTCTCCCTCTCTCTTTTTCTTTCTTTCCCTACCTTGGGTTTTCATATGCTACAGGTGCCTATAAATCTGAGGGAGGTCCTCCAAACCTAGTGATGGCAAATTACATTGGCCTCATGCTAACACCCAGTTAATAGTATTACAGTTACAGAAATGTGTTGGGGTGGGTGGGGGGTGGATTCTGAATCTGCATCATTTCTCAGTGGGGAAAATTTGTGATTGATTTGCAATATTGATTTTAGGAATAGGCAAGGAATTACAAGTTTAGGTCATGATTGGTCAGTCTTTGACTACAAGAAAAATGCTTACAGAATCAATACATATATATATGTCTTTTGTCCCATTTAGAAGAGGAGAGAAACAAAGTTTTAGACTCATTTAATCTTCAGGTTCCAAGGCAACAGGTGATAATGCTCAGGGTAAACCCGATCAATTCCTGGAAGAAGGACTTCGGGGAGAAAGGTCACAGGGCTGTGTTCTCTCTAACCTGGAAGAAAAGTTCTCTCATTTCTATTTCATTTCTGAAAACGTCTAGTGAAAATACAAGCTGTTTCTCTATAATTTCTTGAATTTTGAAAAGCCTATCATGTTTCCTTGTTTTTTTTAATTGTGACAAAATATACATAATGTAAAATTAACCACCTTAACCATTTTTTCAGTGTACAATTCAGTGGCATTCAGTACATTCATGGTGTTGTGAACCATCACCACCATCCTTCTCCAGAACTTTTTCATCTTACTACTCTGAAACTGCATACCCATCAAATGGTAACTGTCTGTTTCCTCTCCAGCAAGCCACTGGCAACCTCTATTCTACTTTCTGTTTTTATGAACTTGACTACTCTAGGTACTTCATAGAAGGTGGAATTTGTCCTTTTGTGACCAGCTTCTATCATTTAGTATAGTCTTTAAGGTTCATCCACGTTGTAGTATGTGTCAGAATGTCCTTCCTTTTTAAGGCTGAATAATTCCACTGTCCATACACACACACTACATTTTGTTTACCCATTATCTGTCAATGACATTTGAATTGCTCCCACTTTTTAGCTATTATGAATAATGTGCTATGAACATGGCATATTAGAACAAATATCTATTAGAATTCTTGCTCTCAATTCTTTTTTATATGTGTTCAGATATGGAATTGCTGGATCATTTGGTAATTCTGCTTTAATTTTTTGAGGAGCTAACATATTGTTTTCCCCAGTGGCTATACCATTTTACATTCCCACTAGTACAGCGCAAGGGTTCCAGTTTCTCACCAACACTTGGTTTGTTTTTTTTGTTTTTTTTTCTGTTTTTTAAAACAATAACCATCCTAATGGATCTTTTTGGGTTTTCAAGATTATGCTAGCTGTTCCCAAAGGTTTATGGGAAATTCTATACAATAGAATCTCTTCATAGAGTATTTTTCTTCCCCTTAATTTTCAAAGTGGGGCTTCCCAGGTGGCGCAGTGGTAAAGAATCCACCTGCCAATGCAGGCAATGCAAGAGACACAGGTTCAATTCCTGGATGGGGAATATCCCCTGGTGTAAGGAAATGGCAACCTGCTCCAGTATTCTTGTGTGGAAAATTCCATGGACAAAGGAGCCTACTGGGCTATAGTCTATGGGGTCACAAACAGTCAGACACGACTGAGTGACTGAGCACATAACACAGTTCTCCAAGTATCATTATTCTTTAGGTAAAGCACTAGGTGGAGTACACCACATTTTAAAAATATATACTTAAAAAAATTTTTTTCCGCAATAGTACTGTGTGATCAGACAACTCTACCAGCTTTTAAGAACAGACATAAAGAATGACTTTGACATAATTGCCTGTGTCTCCCAAGTCCCTTCAAAGCCCTGGAGGAAATGCTGCCTTTGAGGAGGTTTTCTAAAGGCAGAGCTGGGGGTGGTAGTTCAGAGGTAATGGGCATTGACTGCCCTCCCCGCCAGAGCAGGGAACCTTGGTTTGACCATGACCCAAGCATTTATGGGGCAATTTCTCGTCCAAAATACTGGGCTTTTGGACAAAGATGTGTTAGACATGCTCTCTGTCTGTTAAATTGGATCACAAGTTGTATCTGAACAGTGTAGTCCAGGTTGCTGGAGAGAACGTAAGTGCTCTGGGATCCTGACGGTGCTCCTTGGGGCTGTGGTCCTCTGGGAAGGCTTCCTGTGGGTGACTGGACACGTCCGGGCTGGGTAGGTCTGAGGGGGTGTGACATGAGGGGTTGTGGTATGAGGGACATTGCTGGAGGGGGAGGAAGAGCCTGAGAACAGGGAGAAGGGAATACATCTAAGTTATCCACAGCCTCATTTTAGGGTGCCCTACAATCACTAAGAGGATCTTTCGCCTTATCTTTTTTTTCAAGGGGAAGGTTTTTGAGCAGAAGAGTGATACCATCAAACTGCTGCTTCATGAGGATTGTTCTAGAAACAGGCTGTGGATCAGAGAGTGGAGAGAGAAGATAGGAGGGGCCTTGTATTCTGTGACAGAAGACTCTAAACTTAAAACTAGGCTGGCAGTAACTCTAGGGGATTCCCACAAACACACTTTTTAAAAAATATGTTTACTTGCTGTCCCAACACCTGCTGTCCTTAGGCCTCCAGCCTCCAGCCTCCAGCCAGCCCAGGGCTGTCCCCTGATGAGCCAGTGTAGCTGTGTGCAGTCAGCCCTGCCTTCTTCTCTTCACACTGATTTCTCCTCCTTTCTTGCCAGCAAACCCCACATTGTGCCAGGGTCAGGTCCATGGCCAACCTGGAAGATAAGGAAAATTAGCCTTTCTAATCTAGATGCTCCCGTAATGAGACTCTGGACTGAACACACAAATCCTGCCCATATTTTGGCTTTAGCCAAAGGCGAAAAGTCAGAAATTGTAATAACTAAAGAAGAAAATAAAAACCATAATCTCTCTCATCAGGAGTACGGATTAAGTTTTACCAAGGTAACAGTTACCATTATCAGTGGTTTAAAACCATTGGTCCTTTTTTCTACAGGCTGCATGGTCATCATGTCAGAAGGTTGCCTAGCATGCTGCAGTCCACGGGGCTGCAAAGAGTCGGACAAGACTGAGTGACTGAACAACAACAACACATTATTGTTGTCCCAGAAACATATCATATTCTTTATAAAGAATACCCCTTCTAAAAAACTGAAAAAGATGAGATTGAAAAATAGATAAAAGTATAATATTTTCTGCCTGCCTTCCTGGATTGGCTTGCACAGCCATCTACTTCCTCATTCTCTCCTTTGGCTATGACTAGGCTTGACTGTACCCACCCTGATGGTTCCAATGGGCCATGAAAACCCAGAGTCTTGGCCCATGAGGATGCCATCATGGACTTGGAGCTTGCCATCTTGGAAGCATACATGCTGTGAGGACCACTCCAGGTATCCAGGCAGAGGGCTGGGATGAGACTGGCTCCCCCTCCCAGCTAAGCACAAATGTGACAGCTCAGAGGGGCTTATCCGGGCTCACCTCTTTTCAAGCAGCTCCCTCACCCCAGGCGTGCTCTCTTCCATTACCTAGTCCTATTTTCTTCTTCAGAGTTCCTGTCACGTTCTGAAGTTATCCAGTTTCTTTATGTTTTTCTTATTTACTGCCTGTCTTCCTCATCAGGATATAAGAGGTTGTCTGTTTTATTCACAGTGGTATTTCCACTGATTAAGCCAGTGCCTGCTACAGAGGAGGTGCTCAGTAGACATGTATGGGAAAAACAAGCCATCAGATGTTTACTCTTATATACTATGGGCTGTAAGGCATCAATAAATAGCAGGAGAATGAAATCCAGAGCTTAACTAAGCGAGTATTCCACCTGCTACTCCTTTCAGCACACTTCCATTTTCAAGATGAGGAAACTAAAGAGAGGTTAGGAGAACATCCAAGAACACACCCAAGACAGGACAGAGGGCCCCCCTCCCCATTCACCACGTGACACCCAGTGGTCACACCTAGTGCCTTACCCGGCTGGGAAAGAATGAGAGAATCTTCTCTGTGGGTTCAATAGGTTCAGTTCAGTTCAGTCGCTCAGTTGTGTCTGACTCTTTGTAACCCCAGTGTCTACAGCACTCCAGGCTTCCCTGTCCATCACCAACTCCCCAAGCTTGCTCAAACTCATGTCCACCGAGTCAGTGATGCCATCCAACCATCTCATCCTCTGCTGTCCCCTTCTCCTCCTGCCTTCAATCTTTCCCAGCTTCAGGGTCTTTTCCAATGAGTCAGTTCTTTGCATCAGGTGGTCAAAGTATCGGAGCTTCAGCTTCAGCATCAGTCCTTCAAATGAATATTCAGGACTTATTTCTTTTAGGATTGACTGGTTTGATTTCCTTGCAGTCCAAGGGACTCTCAAGAGTTTTCTCCAACACCACAGTTCAAAAGCATCAGTTCTTAAGCCCTCAGCCTTCTTTATGGTCCAAGTCTCACATACATAGATGACTACTGGAAAAACCATGGCTTTGACTATTACAGACCTTTGTCAGCAAAATAGGTTTGTCATCAACTGAGTAGTTTTATTAGCCCCATTTTATACCTGTGGACACAGAGACCAGAAAAGATAAGCAATAATTTATCCAGATAAACCACAGTACTGCAATTCAAAGTCAAATCTTTCAATTCCAAGCACTTTCCACTGTATCAGACCTATTTCCTCTCATGACCAAGTGTGTCAATTAGTAATGAATTTGACTGAAAATAACAGAACATCCAATGGGCTTCCATAGCGGCTCAGCAGGAAAGAATCCACCTGCAGTGCAGGAGATGCCAGTTTAATCCCTGGGTTAGGAAGAACCCCTGAAGAAGGAAATGGCAACCCACTCTGGTATACTTGCCTGAAGAATTCCATGGACAGAGGAGCCTGGCAAGCTGCAGTCCATGGGGTTGCAAAGAGTCAGATACGACTTAGTAACTAAACAAAGACAAAACGTCCAATTAGTAGCAGCTTCCTGGTGGCTCGGATGGTAAAGAATCTGCCTGCAGTGCATGAGACCTGGATTTGATCTCTAGGTTGGGAAGAACCCCTGGAGAAGGAAATGGCTACCCTCTCCAGTATTCTTGCCTGGAGAATTCCATGGACAGAGCAGCCTGGCAGGCTGTAGTCCATGGGGTCGCAAACAGTCAGGCATGACTGAGCGACTAACACACAGTAGCAGTTTAAACAAATGGGAAGCTTATTTTTCTCACACAACAAAAAATCTGGATATGTAATCAGAGCTGGTGCACTGGCCCACCCATGTCTGTGGAGACTCAGGTTCTTTATTTCCTAAACTCTGCTCTTCGAAACATTTTGGCTTCAGCCTCACGCATGTGCCACTGGTTATAAGATGGTGACTTGCCTTTAAGGCTCAGAGCCCTGTCTCCAAATGAAGAAAAAAGCAGTCATGGGCAAAGGCCAAAGGAACATGGTAACTGGGTATGTCCTTTTTGCAAATTTTTTTTTTAACCCAAAGATTTCTGTTCGTACCTCTTTGCCTGAACGGTGTCCCAGGGCCACCCTTTGCTGTATGGATGAAGTTAGCTGCTTGGGTCAGTCAACCAGCAATTTCTGCTGTATCTCAAGCTATGGGCTGAAATATCTCCTTTTTTTTTAAAGTATTTATTTATTTGGCTCTGCCAGGTCTTATTTGTGGCCAGCTGTGTGGGATCTTTGGTTTTTCATTGCAGCATGTGAACTCTTAGTTGCAGCATGAGGGATCCAGTTCCCTGACTAGGGATCAAACCCAGGCCCCCTGCAAAGGGAGCATGGAGTCTTAGCCATTGGACCACCAGATAAATCCCATGAAATTCTTCTTTCTGTAGATCTCTATTTTCGTGTGGCTACCTGATTGTTTTCTGAGGCACCTAAAAGTATCCTGGAGTTCTTTGAGTTGATGTTTTTTTTTTTAAAGTCACTCAGTTGTGTCTGACTCTTTGCAGCCCCATGGACTATAGAATTCTCCAGGCCAGAACACTGGAATGGGTGGCCTTTCTCTTCTCCAGGGGATCTTCCCAACCTCGGAATCGAACCCAGGTCTCCCACATTGCAGGCGGATTCTTTACCAGCTGAGCCACAAGGGATGCCCAAGAATACTGGAATGGGTAGCCTATCCCTTCTCCAGGGGATCTTCCCGACCCAGGAATCCGCCTGCATTGGAGGCGGATTCTTTTACCAACTGAGCTATGAGGGAAGCCCTCTTTGAGTATATGGACTGTGTTTTATCATCTCTTGCATCCATGTGATGCTATATACACAGCTGCCCTCAGAGAGTTGCTTCAGTACTGATTAATGGGGCAGAATTGCCTCCCAAGAAGGACATAGGTGAGGAAGAGCCTCAGAAATTGGTGGTGCAGGGAAGAAGACCGACCAGTATCACAGCATGTGTTCCTGGGATATCCAGCTGAAGCTCTGCATGTTTTCACCACTGGGGCATTCAGGGTCCACAGTTAGGCAGTTAGTATGCCCAACTAGGCGGAGGCGAAGAAGAGGCATGAGGTGAGCCTGTATCTGTTTTGTCTTCTTACTGAGGTTTATCTATAGAGAGGAAATGCTTGCACAGATCATAATGACATTCTTTTTGAAGCCTGGTTTCCTTTAACCCTGTCGATGCTGAAGCCAGGTTCCCTGATGGCTGTGTATGGGAGGACCATCATTATCCAAGGCGAGTGGGGAACTCTGTGAGATTCTGGAAAGTCCCCTCTAGAAATACCTCTTCCTGGGGCTCTAACAGTATCAGACAGGTCACCACTGAGATCTGTTCCTTTGGGTCAAGACCTTACCTGTTCCTTTATTACCTCCACCAAACTGTTTTAAAAAAAAAACAAAACAAAACTACAGACAAGGAAGAAAAAAGATGTCCATTATCTCACTACTCAGGTAATTTATGTACATAGCTTAATAAATGAAAGTAGATACTCTCTCTCTCTATATATATAGTATCTATATGCTATATATTATAGTTTATTTATATAAATTATATATATATAGTTTATATAAACTATAAAATGAATGTGTAAGTCTGCATCCCTCAGTCCCATGACTGCTCAAAGGTACCCACAGATGAAATATTTTTGATTGCTTTCAGAAAGTGTTTATGCCTATCCTAGTATGCGTCACTTCCACTCCTTCCGTCTGTATCTACCTATTATCATTACTTATCTGTTTCCATTTCTTTCTATAAAAGTGACACAAAAAGGATGATGTTGTACACAGGTCTGCACTTCTTTTTTCCCTATCTCTGTACATACAAACCTACTTCGTTCTTTTTCTACCTGTATAAGAATCATCATATGAGAACCCCATGCTTTATTTGACCCCTAATTGGTGGGTTTCTTTCTTCTTTTTTGGCAATCAAATAACGCCACAATGTATACACTTTTCTATACTTCTTGACCAACATCTTTAGGTCCATTTACCTAGATAAATTCCTAGCAAAGTAGTTGTTAAGTTAAATGATATCTGTCTTAGTCCACTGAGGCTGCTATGACAAATACCATAGACTGGGTGGCTTAGAAATTCATTTCTCACAGTTCTGGAGACTGGGAAGTTCAAAATAAAGATATCAGGAAATAACAGAGACTGGTGAGCAACTTCCCTGCTTCATATATGGCCATCATTTTCCTGTGTCCTCACATGGTGGAAGGGGTGAGGGAACTCACTGGAGTGAGGTATCTCTTTAGAGGGTACTAAGTAGTTGGACACGACTGAGTGACTTCACTTTCACTTTTCACTTTCATGCATTGGAGAAGGAAATAGCAACCCAGTCCTGTGTTCTTGCCTGGAGAATCCCAGGGAAAGGGCAGCCTGGTGGGCTGCCATCTATGGGGTCGCACAGAGTCAGACATGACTGAAGCAACTTAGCAGCAGCAGCAGCAACCCCATTTATGAGGGTTCCATCTGTGTGGTCTAATCACCTCCCTCTTAATAACGCCTCAGTTCAGTTCAGTTCATTTCAGTCGGTCAGTCCTGTCTGATTCTTTGTGACCCCATGTATCGCAGGACGCCAGGCCTCCCTGTCCATCACCAACTCCCGGAGTTCACCCAAACTCATGTGCATTCGAGTCGGGGATGCCATCCAGCCATCTCATCCTCTGTCGTCCCCTTCTCCTCCTGCCCCCAATCCCTCCCAGCATCAGGGTCTTTTCCAATGCGTCAACTCTTCACATGAGGTGGCCAAAGTATTGGAATTTCAGCCTCAGCATCAGTCCTTAATGCCTAATCATCTCCGAATACTATCACACTGGGAGTTTAGGATATAACATATGAATTTTGGCAAGATGCAGACATTCGGTCTATAGCAGTACCTTTAAAATTAGATGAATTTTGCCATTTGGGTTTTTTTCCCCCCAGAAATGAACCAGTTCACAAGCCCTTGTTTCAGCTTTTACACTGTTTGCCTCTCCATAGCCTTCTCAGAATAGAACCTCATCACTTTAGTTTCCCACGATCTGAGTTGAAACTGGTCTCTTGTTGCTGTTTAATTTGCATGTCTTTACTTATGAGTAATGTTGAGCATATTTTCATATCTACTGACTACTTTTTATTTCACTTTTTAGTAATTGACCGCTGATCTGCATTGTTCATCATTTTTCTATTTTATTTGCATGAGCTTTTTAAGAATGAAAGAAATTAGCCCCTTTCCAGTCACATATGATAAATATTTCCCCAACTTGTCATTTGTCTTTCCTCTTGACTTACGGTACATTTTTATTTTAAAAAATCATAAATTTTAATATAGTAAAACTTCTCAGTCTTTTCCTTTGTGATCTCTGGGTTTTTGTTCCTTCTTACAAAAGCTTTCTCAATTCCTGGTGTATATGCTTTAGCCATTTATTCTTCCAGAACTTTTATAGTTTCTTTTTTACATTTTAATCTTTGATCCATCTTGTATTGATGCTGGTGTAATAAATGAGGTAGAGATTTAGCTTTTTATTTTCTCTAATCAGCTCCAACACCATTTATTCACAAGTCACCTTTTCCTCACTTTTTGAAGGGTTACCATTTCTTATATTAAGTTGCTTTATGAATTTGGTTTTGTTTATGGAAGGCAATGGCAACCCACTCCAGTACTCTTGCCTGGAAAGTCCCATGGACAGAGGAGCCTGGTAGGCTGCAGTCCATGGGGTCACGAAGAGTCGGACACGACTGAGCGACTTCACTTTCACTTTTCATTTTCATGCATTGGAGGAGGAAATGGCAACCCATTCCAGTGTTCTTGCCTGGAGAATCCCAGGGATGGGGGGAGCCTGGTGGGCTGCCGTCTATGGGGTCACACAGAGTCAGACACGACTGAAGCAACTTAGCAGCAGTAGCAGCAGCATGGATTATTTAAAAATGTTTAAAGTTTAATTTACTTAAACTAAAAATATATATATATACACACATACAGTTTACCTATTTCTTCCACCCCTCCATGCCCTACCTCTTGCAGCCACCTATCTGTTCTCTGTATGTATGAGCTTTTTTTTTTTTGTTTGCTTGTTTGTGTTTTAGATTCCACATATAAGAGAGACTGTAAGGTAATTGTCCTTCTTTGACTTACTTCACTTATCATGATGCCCTCAAGGTTCATCTATGTTGTTTGCAGTAAACATAGGGGTGCATAGAGCTTTTCCAATTAGTGTTTTCATTTTCTTCAGATAAATATTCAGAAGTGGAATTGTTGGACTGTATGGTAGTTTTATTTTTAATATTTTTGAGGGAACTTCATATTGTTTTCCATGGTGTCTGTACCAATTCACATTCCGATAAACAGTGAGCAAAGTCCACATCTTCACCATCACTCGTTATTTCTTGCTTTTTGATAATAGCCATTCTAATAGGTGTGAGGTGATATCTCATTGTGATTTTTTAATTCTCATTTTCCTAATAATGATGTTGAGCATTTTTTCATGTACCTCTTGGTCATCTGTTTGACTCCTTTAAAAAAAAAAATCTATTCACAGCTTTGCCCATATTTTAACTGAAGTATTTTTGTTTGTTCTGTTTTTTTATTTTTATTTTTTTGCTGTTGAGTTGAATGAGCTCTTTCTATATTTTGGCTATTATTCTCTTATCAGATATATTCGCACATATTTTCTCACATTTGGAAGGTTGTGTGTTCGTTTTGTTAATGGTTGCCTTTGAGGGGTAGAAGTGTTTTAATTTGATATTGTTCCACTTGTTTATTTTCACTATTGCTTTTGTTTTTGGTGTCAGATTAAAAAAATCATCACCAAGATCTGTGTCAAGGAGCTTGCTGCATAGGAGTTTTATGGTTTTAGGTCTTACTTTCAAGTCTTTAATCCATTTTGAGTTAGTTTTTGTGTATAGTGTGAGATAGTGGTCCAGTTTCATTCTTTTGCACATGCCTGTCCAGTTTCCCTGACATTATTTATTGAGGGACCTATGGCTTCCCAGGTGGCTCGGTGGTAAAGAATCTGCCTTCCATTGCAGGAGACACAAAAGATGTGGGTTTGATCCCTGGGTCAGAAAGATCCCCTGGAGTAGGAAATGGCAACCCACTCCAGTGTTCTTTCCTGGAAAATTCCATGGACAGAGAAGTCTAGTGGGCTACAGTCAACAGGGTTACAAAGAATAAGACACAACTGAATGACCGAGCATACATACATCTTTTCCACATTGTATATTCTTTTTTTTTTAATTTATTTATTTTAATTGGAGGCTAAATACTTCACAATATTGTAGTGGTTTTTGCCATACATTGACATGAATCAGTCATGGATGTACATGTGTCCCCCATCCTGAACACCCCTCCCACTTCCCTCCTCATCCCATCCCTCTGGGTTGTCCCAGTGCACCAGCTTTGAGTGCCCTGTTTCATGCATCGAACTTGAACTGGCATTCTATTTCACATATGGTAATATACATATTTCAATGCTATTCTCTCATCATCCCACCCTCAACTTTTGGACCCAGAGTCCAAAAGTCTGTTCTTTATATCTGTGTCTCTTTTGCTGTCTCGCATATACAGTTATCAGTACCATCTTTCTAAATTCCATATATATGTGTTAATATAGTGTATTGGTGTTTTTCTTTCTGACTTACTTCACTCTGTATAATAAGCTCCAGTTTCATCTATCTCATTAGAACTGATTCAAATGTGTTCTTTAAAAAAAAAAAAACATTCTTTTTAATAGCTGAGTAATACTCCATTGTGTATATATACCACAGCTTTCTTATCCATTCATCTGCTGATGGACATCTAGGTTGTTTCCATGTCCTAGCCATGTCCTAGTGCTGCAATGAACACTGGGGTACACATGTCTCTTTCAATTCTGATTTCCTTGGTGTGTTTGGCCAGCAGTGGGATTGCTGGGTCACATGGGAGTTCTAGTTCCACTTTTTTAAGGAATCTCCACACTGTTCTCCATAGTGGCTGTACTAGTTTGCATTCCCACCAACAGTTTAAGACGGTTCCCTTTTCTCTGCACCCTCTCCAGCATTTATTGCTTGTAGACTTTTTGATAGCAGCCATTCTGACCTGTGTGAGATGGTATCTCATTGTGGTTTTGATTTGCATTTCTCTGATAATGAGTGATGTTGAGCATCTTTTCATGTGCTTGTTAGCCTTCTGTATGTCTTCTTTGGAGAACTGTCTGTTTAGTTCTTTGGCCCTTTTTTTGATTGAGTCATTTATGTTTCTGGTTTTGGGATACATGAGCTGCTTGTATATTTTTGAGATTAGTTGTTTGTCAGTTGCTTCATTTGCTATTATTTTCTCCCATTCTGAAGGCTGTCTTTTCACCTTGCTTATAGTTTCCTTTGTTCTGCAAAAGCTTTTAAGTTTAATTAGGTTCCATTTGTTTATTTTTACTTTTGTTTTCATTACTCTGGTAGGTGGGTCATAGAGGATCCTGCTGTGATTTATGTCAGAGAGAATTTTGCCTATGTTTTCCACTAAGAATTTTATAGTTCCTGGTCTTACATTTAGATCTTTAATCCATGTTAGTTTATTGTTGTGTACGGTGTTAGAAAGTGTTCTAGTTTCATTCTTTTACAGGTGGTTGACCAGTTTTTCCAGCACCACTTGTTAAAGAGATTGTCTTTTCTTCATTGTATATTCTTGCCTCCTTTGTTCAAGAATAGTTGTCCATGCTGCTAAGTCGCTTCAATCGTGTCCGACTCTGTGCGACCCCAGAGACAGCAGCCCACCAGGCTCCCCCGTCCCTGGGATTCTCCAGGCAAGAACACTGGAGTGGGATGCCATTTCCTTCTCCAATGCATGAAAGTGAAAAGTGAGAGTGAAGTCACTCAGTTGTGTCCGACTCTTAGCGACCCCATGGACTGCAGCCTACCAGGCTCCTCCATCCATGGGATTTTCCAGGCAAGAGTACTGGAGTGGGGTGCCATTGCCTTCTCTGATAGGTGTCCATAGGTGCGTGGATTTAGGTGCCCAGGTGCCCATAGGTGCCCAGATCTCTGGGCTTTCTATTTTGTTCCATTGATCTATATTTATGTCTTTGTGCCAGTACCATACTGTCTTGATGACTGTAGCTTTGTAGTATAGTCTGAAGTCATGCAGATTGATTCCTCCAGTTCCATTCTTCTTTCTCGAGATTGCTTTGGCTATTCAAGGGTTTTTCTTTTTGTATTTCCATACAAATTGTGAAATTATTTGTTCTAGTTCTGTGAAAAATACCATTGGCAGCTTGATAGGGATTGCATTGAATCTATAGATTGCTTTGGGTAGTATACTCATTTTCCCTATATTGATTCTTCTGATCCACATTGTATATTCTTGGCTGCTTGTAGTAAATCGATTGACCATATATGTGTGGATTTATTTCTGGTCTCTCAGTTTTGTTCCATTGATCTATGTGTCTATTTTTATGCAAATTCCATATTGTTTTTTTAATCACTATAACTTTGTAATATAGTTTGAAATCAGGGAGCATGCTACCTCCAGCTTTGATTTTCTTTCTCAATATTGCTTTGGCTATTTGGAGTCTTTTATGTTCCCATACCACTTTTAATATTGTCTATTCTATTTCTGAGAAAAATACTATTGAAATTTTGATAGAAATTTCACTGAATCTAAAGATTGCTTTAGCAATATTAATTCTCCCAATCCATGAGCACTGAATATTTTTCCATTTATTTGTGTCTTCAATTTCTTTCATTAATGGCTTGTAGCTTTCAACATATGGGTCTTTTATTGGCTTAAATTTATTCCTAGGAATTTTCTTCTTTTGATGTATTTATGAAAGATTATTTTCTTAATTCCTGTTTCTGATATTTGTTAACAGTGTAGAGAAATGCAACAAATTTTGGGGTATTGATTTTGTTTCCTGCAACTTTACTGAATTCATTTTTCAGTTCTAACAGTTTTTTGATAGATTCTTTTAGGTTTTCCATATATGATATCAGATTGTCTGCAAATAGTAAGTTTTCCTTTTTCCTATTTCTTTGTCTTGTCTAATTACTCTAAGACTTAAAATATTATGCTGAATAAAAGTGGCAAGAGTGGATGTCCTTTTCTTATTCCTGATCTTAGAAGACAAGCTTTCAGCTTTTCACCATTGAGTATGTTAGCTGTGTACTTGACATATATCATCTTTAATATTAAGGTACTTTCCCTGTATATCTGCTTTGTTGAGAGGTTTTTATCATAAAATATTATTGAATTTTATCAAATGCTTTTTTATGCATCTATTGAGATGATCATATTATTTTCATCTTTAATTTTGTTGATGTGGTGTGTCACATTGATTTGTTGATGTTGACCGTCCTTGCATCTCTGGAATAATTCCTACTTGATTATGACATATGATCCTTTGAATGAATTGGCTTTATTCTTATTTACTAATATATTTTTCCTTAATAACAAACTTTTAACTATTATAGCTTTAATATAGTTTTGGTGTCAGACTTGGCTAGTTTTTCTATTTTTCATTTCAAAGAAGCTTTTTGATTAATCTTGTTTCCAAACAAACCTAAATATTATTTTAAGTTGAAAAATGTAATTTTTTAACTGATATTTCATTACCTGTATAAATTAATTTAGGAAGAACTGATATCTTTCCATCAAATACCACTGTTTGTCTTTGAATTTCTTAAGTCATATTTAGGTCTGTCAATAGCTTATTAAAGTGTTTTTAATAAGGCAAATTATGTGTTGCATTTATCCCTAGGATCCTTTGTGGTTGATATTTTAAATGAGATCTTTTACCATAATTTTTAACAGGTAATGGTTTAGGAAAAGCTATTGATTTTAAATATATATTAACATTGCAACTCATCTCTGAATTCTCTTACTGCTTCATGGTGTTTTCAGTTGGTTCTCTCAAGTTTTATGGGCTGGCATTCTCTTTTAGAATGTAAATTTTCCATATGGGATAATATTTGTTAAACAGTTTATTTGCCTAATAGTGGACTATTCCTATTTTATGGGAGGTTGTGCTACAATTGTAGTGCAAGAAGTCAGTGCCTTACATACTTTTTTAGGTACTTCCCCCCAAAATCCTGCTTCCCCACCCCAACCACTGACTCCATTGCCTTCTCAGTTCCTAGGACACCCATGCTCTCTCTTGTTTGTGAAATTTCATGTATCTTATTTCCCCGTTCATCACTTACCCAATCTCTGCTCTAAAGTCAGTTCCTCCAAAAAGTCTTCCCTAAATTCTAGTTGAAGTTACCATTCCCCTCGATGTATGCTCTTGTACCTCTGTGTTCCCTTTTGAAATACTCAGCACACTTAGAAGTGCTGCTCTCATATCTGTTTTTCTTACTAGATTTCAGGGTCTGGAAGAAACAGAAAGGTGCTGCCCTACTCAGTGCTCTAACTAGAAGCTCTAAACTGTGCCTGGCACATAGGAGACTCCCAATGAGTATTTGTTGGAGTGTAGACTAAAGCAGCCTGCTACAAATTTGACATTTTTTAATGTCTTTGGTTTTATCTTAAAACTCAGAAGAATTTTGCCTTCAGTTACACAATATATCTATGTTATTTTCAATATAGAAATAATTTTTTTAAATGATGGAGTAAATTATCACAACAGGAGGTGGACTTGGTTTTTCCCTACCTTTGTGAACTACAAGAGATTTAAATTCCCCATCTTTAACTTAAAATAGTAATGATGATTTAGCTTTCCACTGAAGTTATTTTCTGAATGAGGATTTTTTCCCAAAATATTTGCTTGGGGGATTATCATATGTTCCTTGAGATGAGAGGAGGAACCTTATCATTTACATTTTTCTGTGGGCTCCTCCATTCTACCCACATGAGGCAGGATACAGGGCCTCAGGTTCTGGTGAAAGGTGAGACAGAAGAAAGGCACAGCACAAACATGCCACAGACTGTGTGTATAGCAATAGGGAAGGACTATATGATGAATAAGGAAAAAAAAAAAAAGGCACAGCACAAACATGCCAGACTGTGTGTATAGCAACAGGGAAAGAGTATATGATGAATAAGGGGAAAAAAAAAAAGATTTTTCCCAAAGATGCACTTCCCAAAGTTTGGTTAATAGACCCAGAGCAGCTGAAAAAAAGCAGCTCAAAAAGAGGCCTGCTGGAGAAGGCCTAGGATAGCTGTGTGCAAGCCTCACTCCCACTCCCAAGAGCCTGGCAGCAAAGGTGCAAATTCTGAGGGGTGAATTCCTGCTACTCCAGTTCAGGGTAGCGGCTGCGCTCTGGGATGCTGGAGCCGGACACCATCACGTGTTCACAGTCACAGCTCTGACACTTACTAGTTGAGTGACTTTGGGCAAGTGTGTGTGTGTGTGCGTGCTCAGTTGCTCAGTCATGCCTGACTCTTTGCAACCCTGTGGATTGTAGCCTGCCAGGTTCCTCTGTCCATGGGATTCTCTAGGCAAGAATACTGGAGCGGGTTGCCATTTCCTACTCCAGGAGATATTCCCGACCTAGGTTATTTACTCTTTATAAGCCTCCATTTCCTCATCTATAAGGTTTTAATGGAAAAAATGAAATATGCTGTGCTTGTATTACAGTAAAGAATCACCAGACATTACATTATGAGGTCATTAAATGTAAACTTGCGGAAAATTCCATTGTTTCCCACCAACCTATTCCCAGATCTGAGCTGCTTACTAATTTAAGAAGATGCCAACTCCGGTGAAGCCATTGCTCTTTGGTTCCTTTGCAGAATTTCCCAGATTAAAGGAAGCTTGACTTCCTGAATATGACTTGGCCTGCATACATGAATGGAGCACCTTTCAGTAATCATACGTTATATTACAAGTGAGAGAACACAGGCAGGACCTCAGTTCTCAAGGATTAAATCAGTCAATGAGACGTTTTTCTAATATACAGGAAAGCACCAGCTCTAGTGGGCCCTCCATAAAATAGAAGAGGTGATGAATTAAGTCATGTTCTTAGAGCAGGAAGTTCTGGCCTTGAATTATGGCTTTGCCATAAATGATCTAAATGAGTTTTGGCAAGTTGTTTAACCTCTCTGAGCTTTAGTTTCTACATCTTTAAAGAAAGTATAATGACATAACCCCAGAGGACTGTTATAAGGGGATTATACGTGTGGAAGCATTAAGCACAGTACCTGTGGTGTACACACACACACACAGAGGAGAAACTGTAAATGAATCTTCCTGGCTCATGGGAACTAATGCCATTACTTTGCACCGTCAGTTTCTCAGGAGAAAGGTTGGAGATCCACAGCTTTCCTATCCTGATCTTGTTCTGGGCAAGCCTGTTTGCTGCTCCCATTCACAGAGATGTACCACCAACCCCAGCCTCCTCCCACATGAATTAGAGGCTTAACCTGGAGATCATTACCATCATGTTTCTGAAATCTGCCAAATTTGCTCCAAAAGAAAAGCAGAAGGGAGGTCCCTGGTGGTCCTGTTGTTAGGGCTGGGTGCTTTCACAGCGGTGGCCTCAGTTTCAGTCCCTGGTCAGGGAACTGACCCACAAGCTGGCATCCCACAAGCTGGCAAGCCTCACACGGTGCAGCCAAAACAAAACAAAACAACAAAAAAAAGACCTGTTCAGAAAAGCAGAGAAGTCCTCCTTTAATCCATGGGCACCACTGTGATGACTGCTTCCAGTCCCACCTGGCTTTGAGGCACAGGGCCACGCTTTTGAGGCTCTGAGTTGGAAAGGAATGAGGAGCAGGGCTAAGAAGCAGAATGATGTGCTTTGGGGGGATATCTGAGCCCTTTTGATGAGATCCCAGGCTCTAGTCTTCTCTGCATTAGGCAACCTGGAATTAGTCCCACCTGTCCTGGAGGTAGGCTGGGGAAGGCTGGTGTGGGAGGATGGGTAGGAGGCGCACGGGTAGATGGGAGTTGGTGGGGGCTGGAGGATAAGAAGCCCAGGGGTCAGTGGGAGCTGGTGGGGCTTGTAAGGACATGCAGCGGTAGGTGATAGTCTCTATAACCATGGCTGGAGTGTTGCAGGGCCTCTTTGGGTGAAAGCTGACAAGCTTGTGCTAGGAAGTAGATGCTCGGTTATCAAGAGCAGAGTGTGTAGTACAGTCGTAAACCTCAATATAACGTTAGCTGTGTGGAACTTCACTGCTTATGGAACATCTTCATATCCTGACACCAATGCCGAGAGGGTCTCAGGCAGGTGCTGTTCATCTCCAGTCTGCAGGTGAGTTCATTGAGGCCTGTAGGCTGCACACCTGCGTCTTTACTCCATGTGCGACCTTACATATCAGGTTATAGAATAGAAAGAATTTCAGATATACAAAAATACGTCAGGGTATATCACCATATTCTTGCCACTTGCATTCAATAAGTATTAGCATTTTGCGCTACATTAAAAAAATTTTTTTACAGGTAGTTAAGGGTTTCGTCCTCTGACCTCTTGATTCTCCTTTTCTCTCTCCTGTAAATAACTTTATATGGATGCTGTGTCCTTGTCTATCCCTTAAATATATTAATAAACAGTATTATTTTATGTTTTTATTTTTTGAGCTCTATGCCTTTTAATACTATAAGTTAATTTATTTAGTTTTCTATTGTACAACAAAGATGATTCAGTTATGTGTGTGTCTCTATATTCTTTTTCATATTCTTTTACATTATAATTTTATTACAAGATAATGAATATAGTTCCCTGTGTTACACAGTAGAATCTTATTGTTTATCCATTTTATATATAGTAGTTTGTACCTGCTAACCCCAACCTCCTAATTTATCCCTCCTCCACCCCCTTTGGTAACCAGACCTTTGTTTTTGAAACCTGTGAGTCTGTTTCTGTTTTTTACAAACAAGTTCATTTATATCATATTTTAGATTCCACATATAAGTGATATTTGTCTTTCTACTCTACTTCATTTAGTATGATAATTGCTAGGTCCATCCGTGTTTTTAATTCTTATCATATGTCTGAACCTTTTGCAATATGTTTTTCTTTTCCACTCAATATTAAGTATTTGATAGCTTCTTTACCTTGATACATAGAGATTTAAAATATCCATTTTTAACTATTGCTTATTATTCCATTTAGTTACATATGCATTCTTTATTGATGGACTTTTGTGTTGTGTCTCTGTGTTTGTTTCTCTGTGTGTAATGAGAAGCAAGGCTGCAACAAGAACCCCCCTACCTACTCCTCCTAATACAAGTATCAGGGTTCTCAGCATATATCTAGAAGTGTTCTTTCTGAGTTTATAGTAAGCACACCTACAACTTTACTGGATTTTGCCAAGTTGCTTTCCAAATTATTTTGTTGGGTTTATTTATTTGTAGGTACCTTTTGGTTTTATTGCTGCTGTGAATGAAAAAAAGATTTTTTTTAATATCATTTCAGTTGTTGCTGTTAGATAAAAATATATGGGCTTGGATATTTTCATCTTATATCTGACAAATGTGTTGAGCTCTGTCATTTGTTATAATACTTGTAAATTCTCTTGGATTTTTTGGATGATTGCATTGTTTATGAAATTTTTCAATTTCTTCCTTTCCAAATATCGTGCCTTTTATTTCCTTTCCTTGTCATATTACGCTGCAAATGACCTGCGGTGCTACGTTAAATGAAAGCAATGACATAATGGTAAATACCTTTGGGCTTCCAATTTTCAGAAGCATACTAAAAACAAACAAATCTGATGATATAAATAAGGATACTGGTTGCTTACCTGGTCAGAATAAGTCAGTTGAGTAGAAAGTGTCATGACAAAACATTCTGGCAAAATGGAAGTGTTTTGTTCTTGGTCATGGTCATATGCACTGTACATGTTTGATGAATTTCATTAAACTGTACACTTAAGATTAATACACTTTACTGTTATTTGCCCATTTTCTTCCTGATTTTTCTAGGAGCTCTTTATATATTAATATGAATTGCAATATGAGTCATATGAGTTGCAATGTTTGTTACCAAAATAAAATTTACATTTTGAGTTTACTTATTTTTGGCATTGACATTAATTTTTATGTAAGTAAGTACATTTTCACAGTTCCTAAACTTTAAATCACAATTAGAAAGGCTTTCCCTACAATTCTCCAATGTTTTCTTCTTTGAAATTTTCCCGTGTTTTGTGTGGATCCAACTTAATTTTTTCCAAATGGCTTTCACATATTGTTATATAAATAGAATTTCTAATGTTTAACCATCTTTATATTTCTAGGATAAATTCTTCTTGGTCATGATATAGTATTTTAAATACATTTAACATGAGTATGTCAGTTTAGTACATTATGTATGCATATATATAAATATTTATATGTTCATGTATGGGTGTGCTAAGTTGTGCCTGACTATTTGTGACCCCCATGGATTGTGCCAGGCTCCACTGTCCATGGAATTTTCCAGGCAAGAAAACTAGAGTGGTTTGTCATTTCCTACTCCCATCAAATGTGTATAAATGTGTGTGTGTGTGTGTATGTGTGTATATAAACATAATTTTCCAATATTTCACCACAGATTTCTGCATCTGGTTTATAAGTAAGATTGGTTTGTATTGTTTTCTTTCACTCTCCTTTTTGAGTTTTGGTAAATGAAGTTAAGGGCTTCCCTGATAGCTCAGTTGGTAAAGAATCTGCCTGCAATGCAGGAGACCTGGCTTTGATTCCTGGGTCGGGAAGATCCACTGGAGAAAGAATAGGCTACCCACTTCAGTATTCTTGGGCTTACCTTGTGGCTCAACTGGTAAAGAATCTGCCTGCAATATGGGAGACCTGGGTTCGATCCCTGAGTTGGGAAGATCCCCTAGAGAAGGGAAAGGCTATCCACTCCAGTATTCTGGCCTAGAGAATTCCATGGACTATACAGCCCATGGGGTTGCAAAGAGTTGGACACAACTGCGCGACTTTCACTGCTGCTGCTAAGTCACTTCAGTTGTGTCCGACTCTGTCCGACCCCATAGACGGCAGCCCACCAGGCTCCTCTGTCCCTGGGATTCTCCAGGCAAGAACACTGGAGTGGGTTGCCATTTCCTTTTCCAGCGCAAGAAAGTGAAAAGTGAAAGTGAAGACGCTCAGTCATGTCCGACTCTTAGTGACCCCATGGACTGCAGCCCACCAGGCTCCTCTATCCATGGGATTTTCCAGACAAGAGTACTGGAGTGGGGTGCCATTGCCTAAAGGAGGTCAAAATAAATTCATAAAATGAATTCAGTAGCTTTTCCTCTTTTTCAGTTCTCTGACACAGGACCATCTGGGCTTGATCCTTTTTTGTGGAGATTTGACACCTGATCATATTTTTAATTGTTATTTATTTTATATTTTTTCTTGGGAAAATTTTATTAAGTTTTATTGTTGTAAGAAATAGCTTCTTTAACTTTTCCGATTTATAGGCTTAAAGTTAATGCTGCTCTCTAATAATTTAAAAAGTCTCTGCTGCAACTGTTTTTCTTTTCTAATACTATTTCTTGGCATCTTTTCTCTTTTCTTCCTCATGGATTTAAAAACAACCTTAAGGTGTCCTTTTTTAAAAAAAATTATTTATTTGGCTGTGCTGGGTCTTCTTTGCTTTGTATGGCCTTTCTCTCTAGTTGCAGAGAGCAGGGGTGACTCTTTATTGCAGGGCTTCTCATTTTGGTGGCTTCTCTTATTGCAGAGCATAGGATTTAGGCACGCAAGTTTTTTTTGGTAGTTGCAGGACGTGGGCTCAGTAGTTGAAGTGCACAGACTTAGTTCCATGGCGTGTGAAATCTTCCCGAACCAGAGATCGAACCCATGTCCCGTGCATTGACAGGCAGATTCTTATCCACTGTGTCACCAGGGAAATCCAGCCTTAGAGTATTCTGCCGACCTAATTTCTGGGTTAGGGTGGCAGAATGAAGGAGAGAACAACCCAATAAAAACAAATTTAAGGAAAGACTCTTCTGTTACTAAATTGCTGGCACTGCTCCTTTTGGGTGGTTATCAAAAGCTCAGTTGTGCCTTTTTCCCTCTACTCTCAAGTTGAAATAGAGTTGCTACATTATGGGATACTATGAGGATCAATGAATTAATAGCAAAAAATACTCATTTGAAGCAGTGTCTGGCACACACGGAGGTAAAAGTTGTGTCCTTAGTGTTTGTCGTTGTGTAAAGGAGAAAGGAATGAAGTGACATAACAAGGTTTTGTTAGCAGAAGAGTCTGGAGACCGTTCCTCCTGTGGGTCTTGGTTCGGATACAAAAAAAATCTAAGGTTTTAGCCATTGCAGGAAAGTTTATTAACAATAAGGAAAGAAAGAACAGGTTGCAAAGAGCTGGACACGACAAAGCGACTGAGCACACACAGAGAAAGGACAGAAACAACACCTCAAGAGAGAGGCAGGCCACACCAAGGGAGGCAAATAGCCCTGGAGAGGGGTGCAGAGTTTTTAAGCAGGGTCATTTACATAATCCAAGGG
The DNA here is from genome assembly GCF_003369695.1 of Bos indicus x Bos taurus. NCBI lineage: Eukaryota > Metazoa > Chordata > Mammalia > Artiodactyla > Bovidae > Bos > Bos indicus x Bos taurus. Next base: position 18,121,488 of record NC_040103.1, on the reverse strand, counting down.
GGCTGTAGATTGACAGCTGAATGTTATATAACAAAAGATACTTTACCACACATGTTCTTCCCATACTTCAGTCTGTTATAATTAGATATATGTATTCATGGAATATTTATGAGCCGTTAATGAGTCCAGTGGCCACCAAAGGTTACTTTAGTACAGGATAGTGTCAAGTGTACATGTGTGCTAAAGTAGGGAAAGTCCTGCAAGTCAGCTAGTGTGTTTTTCTGGCCCCCTATTTTTGGAGTACTAGTGAGGGCATATTAGGGGCTTGGCTGGTAAATTGCTTGATGGGATTAGGCAGCTATTGGGTGATTAGCTAAAGGGGCCACCTCTAGCTGTTCCCAGCTAACCCCCTCCTATCATTCCCCACCTCAAGTGCATCTCCTCAATTCAGTGGGGAGATGGGCATAGTTCATCATTCATTCTGACTACTTCCTGCTGTCCAGGGGTAAAGAGGGGCTTTGGGTGTCCGTCACTCACTAACTGTCAATGAGAAAGGCTGGAAGCAGCTGTCGATGTCCATCTAAGGGGGGAATGGTATGAGCAGGTTGTTGGAGAGGCTAAAGGCTGGTATCCTGGTTATATTAGGAGTTGGGCTTGTATCTTATTAACCTGGAGTAAACAAACTAGGATAGTAAGTTGAGGAAGCAAGGAACAAACAATAGAATTAAGAAAATACATATAGGTGGGATATTAGAATGGATCTCACAATGGTTTTTTTGACTGGAACCAGGACATCACTGTGATTACTCCACTTAAGATTTGTTTGGTTTTGAATAGACTTGTGGTGATTTTTCCCAATCTGTTGATGTAGAAGCAGCATTCTTCTCCTAAGAAGAAACATGTGTCTCCTTCAGCTTTGGTTAAAAGTTCAAGTGCCCACCAGTTTGGGATACCACACCTGTCAATGAGTTTATTTGGGTGTGAAGTTTTCCCAAGATGGTGGACATTTGGACCTGGCCATGGTTAATTGAGTGGATATATGAATTGAAGTGCCCCCCGCTGATTGCCATTCTGGTGATGCCTGTTAGGATAAAGATGAATGGGGAGAGGATAGGCCCCATCGCTGCCCTCCATGTTCTAGTTCAGAACTACTCTATAGTGTATTGGGGAGGATCATTGATCCAGGTAACATGTGGTATGATGTAACCCAGGGAACTTGTTCCTTTCTGCTTTGAGGGCAGGCACATGTATGCTGAGGTTCCACAGATGAAAAAGAGGCCTTGAGGTGGGGGTAAGTTGGTTCTGTAGGAGTGGAGTGTAATTAGGGGATTAGTGTTCCTGGCCAGTGAGACTCCCAGCCTCTGTTCTCCATGGGGGAACAGAGGGTCCAAGTTTGCCTGCATGGATGCTGGAAGCAACATAGAATTTTACAAAGTAGGTTTGTTGTCCCCAGACCAGTAATTGTGCAATGAGGGTCTATCGAAAGATAGACTCTATACAATCTAGTCCTAGGATCAAGCTGGGCATCTGGGTAAGATGAGACATTGAACCAAATTTCTATTGGCAAGGATGATATTGTCTGAAGGCTAGTGCTGAAGGTACATAGCCTGGAGGAGAATAGGTTGTGGGCAGTAGCTACAGTCTGTAAATATCCTCTGGGTCTAAGGGATGCTGAGAGGGTTTAGATTTGTATAATGGACCAGGGGAGGGGTAAGGTGAGAGTGAGTTTGGGTAGCATTTGGTCAAGAATGATGCCTAGTGTAGGCCTCAGAAAGACAGGATGCCCAAGGTTGGGTGCCACAGGTGTGAGATGGGATTACCCACAGGAGGGCACAAGCTCAGAAGAAAGGACAATCAAGGTATCAAGACTGTTACAAGGCCATGTATTTAAAGAGTTAGATTGTTACTTATCTTTGGTCCTTTTGAAGAGGAATTTAAGGGCTTCATGTGGTTCACAGGAGTAGGATGTTGGAGTCTGAGTTTTCAGAGGGTGGTTTCTACAGCTTCACCACAGAATGGTGAATCCAGGTGGTGATTCCTGGAAACTTGGTGGACTTTGGATAAGGAAAGGAGGACTGAAAGAGGTCCCTTTCAAGTAGGGTCCAACTGGGACTCAGGAGACCCGTCCTTCCAAGTTCTGATAAGGACCTTTTCCCCAGATTAGTATCGTATGGCTGGCTGAAGGCTAGGAGGGTTGGTTTCCAGGTCAGTTTCCCCAAGGGCCTGTTGGAACATTGACAGTTTGGTTACATAAGATTGTAGTCCTAGGGTTTCCCTGTCCATAAGTAGGTCTGATTTTAGGAAAAGATGTCTGTATAAGACTTCATATGGACACAGTCCGAGCGGATCCTTTGGAGTTATTCTACTTCAAAAGAGGGAAACAGATAAAAGAGTTACCCAATTTAGAACTGTGTTAGTTTTCAGAGGATGCTTTTGAGGAACTTATTGACTCTTTCTACCTTTCCTGAGGATTGGGGCCTCAGGAGCAATGTATTATAGAGCAAACCTTGTTGAGGGCTTTGGCGATGGACTGGGTTATAGTGGAAATAAATGAGGACCCGTTATTACTTGGAAGGAACCAGGGAAGACCAAATCAGGCAATGACTTCTTGTAGAAGTTTAATGGTAATTTCTAGGGCTTTTTCTGTCCTAGTTAGGTAGGCTTCTATCCATTCTATGAAGATGTCTACAAAGACTGGTAAATACCTGTAGCCCTAGGAAGGAGGCATCCAGGTGAAATCCACCTGCCAATCTTCCCCAGGTAAGTCCCATGTCGTTGGATGGCTTGGACCAAGGCAGGACATTTATTTCCCTAGAAGTTATTATAGGAACAGGTCAGACTAGAGCTGGATACCTGCCAGATTAGTTGATTAAGTTCTTTGCCTTTTGGGAGTCTAGATACCATGGCAGAGAAGGCATCCCTTCCCAAATGTGAATTCATGGAGGGCATTAATGAGTTTCCATTGGAGGCTCCTGGGGACAAGAAGAGTCCCATCAGAAGTGTACCATCTGAATGAGCCTAGGTGGAAACCCTTTCGGGCTGCCCACGCCTTTCTTCCTCCATACAGGTGAAGAGGAAGTGGCAGTGGGGCAGGGATGAGAGCTCCCTGTCATGGGGCTGCTTTAGAGGAGGCCTGCTTAGCAGCTTGGACTGCAAATTGATTTCCCTCTGTAGTGTTAGATGGCCTTTTCAATGAACTATGGCTACCTCTGTAGGCAGTTGGAGGCCTGGAGTAGCTGATTAATCTGAGGGCCATATTTAATGGGGCTGTTTTTGGAGATTCAGTTCAGTTCAGTTGCTTAGTCGTGTCCTACTCTTTGCAACCCCATGGGTATCCTCTTTCTTTCCAGATGGCTGCATGGGCATGTAAGATCAAGAAAGCATGTTTACAATCAGTGTAAATTGTGACCCTTTTCCCCGTTAGCCAATTCTAACACTCAGGTGAGTGCAGTGAGTTCAGCAAGTTGTGCAGATGAACTCTGAGGCAGAGCTTGGGTGTCAGTGACCTTATGGGGGTACACAATGAGACATCCAGCCTTGTGTTTTCCCTCTGCTATGTAACAGTTTCCATCCATGATTTGGCCAAAGGTTGATCCCAGAGGTCCAGGTGGGCATTTAAGGAAATTGTAAAGACCTTGGAACAATATAGGAAGGACTTTTTCCCCCTGTTTCCAGGCAACAGGGTTGCTAGATTTAGAGTCCTACAAACACCCAGGGTATCTGTGGGTCTTCAAAAAAAAAAAAAAGATTTGGTATCTGAGGATCCTATTGTCTGAAAGCCAGGCTGAAGCCTTGTTATTAAGTAAATCTGATACCTGATGGGCAGTGAGAACCTGTATGGGTGCTTCCAGGGCAAACTTAAGGGCCTCCTGTTAGGAGGGATGATGCTCCCAGTGTCGCAGGACAGGGGACCTGCCCTTCACAGTGGAATCCAATTGTTTGGAAAAATGGGCTACTGGCTATAGAGTTTCTCCTAGACTTTGGGTGAGGACCCCTAAGGCAACATGCTCTTTTTGTGGGTGTAAAGTTGGAACAGCTTGTACAGGTTGAGTAAATACTAAAGCTGGAGCTCTTCAAAGGAGATTTTTTAAGGTTTCTATGGCCTTCTTTGGGGATGGCCCCCTTGTAAAGGGTATTTTATCATCTCTGCCTTTTAGAGATTCATATAGGGGCTGCTCTGTGAGATGGTAGTTGAGTATCCAAATCCTACAATACCCAGTTAGGCCCAGGAATGCTTGCAGCTGTTTATGTGGGGTGGGAGTCTGTAGGCGGATATAGCCATTACCATCTGCTGAAAGGCTATACCTGCCAAGGGTCACTATCCTTCTGAGATAGAAAACTTGTTATACTATTTGAGCCTTCGATTTGGACACCTTATAACCCCGCTCAGCCAGGAAACTAAGGACCTGAATGGTATGTCGAATGGCCTGGAGTTGAGAGGGGGAACAAATCAAGAGGTCATCTATATACTGTATGAAGTTCCCCCTCAAGTGTTGTTGTTGGTCAGTCACTAAGTCTTGTCCAACTCTTTGTGACCCCATGGACTGCAGCATGCCAGGCTCCCCTGTCCTTCCCTGTCTCCCAGAGTTTGCTCAGATTCATATCCATTGAGTCAGTGATGCTATCTACCCATCTTATCCTCTGCCATCCTCTTCTCCTTTTGCCTTCAGTCTTTCCCAGCATCAGTCTTTTCCAATGAGTTGTGTTTTTGCATCAGGTGGCCAAAGTATTGGAGCTTCAATTTCAGTCCTGACAATGAATATTGAGGGTTGATTTCCTTTAGAATTGACTGGTTTCGTCTCCTTGCATCCAAGGGACTCTTAAGAGTCTTCTCCAGCACTTCAGTTCAAGAGGATCAGTTCTTTGGTGCTCAGCCTTTTTTATGGTCCAACTCTCACATCCACACATGGCTATTGGAAAAACCATAGCTTTGACTACGTGGACCTTTATTAGCAAAGTGATGTCTCTACTTTTTAATATGCTGTCTAGATTTGTCATAGCTTTCCTTACAAGGAGCAAGTGTCTTTTAATTTTGTGGCTGCAGTCACCATCTGCAGTGACTTTGGAGCCCAAGATTTAAATCTAAATCTCAGGCTAGTGCCTGTCCAAAGAAGGGGGAGCTATCCCTAAAGCCCTGGGACAAGACAGTACAGGTCAGTTGTTGAGCTTGTGATGGAGATTCCCATTCGAATGTGAACAAGTATTGTGATTCTGGGGCCAATGGGATGCAGAAGAAAGCAGCTTTTTAATCTGGGGCTGAGAACCAGCTGCTATCTGGAGGTACTTTTCCTAAACGTATGTAAGGATTGAGGACTGTCAAGTGTAGGGCAATTTTTGCCTCATTAATGATTCAGAAATCCTAGACCAGGCAGTTAAATACCATCCTTTTTCTTCAGTGCTAATATCAGGGTATTGGGGATAAGGAGTCCGTGGGACAGGAATTTTGAAAATGATGGGTTGAAGTCCCAGGCGGGCTTCAGGCCTAAGGGGAATTGGGTCTTGGGGAAATTTATGTGGATCATTTAGAGCTGTTGTGACTCGCATTGCATTTTTAGCTTTTCCTGGGATCCCCTGGTCTCAGGCCAGTGGGTTGACTTGTTGTAGCCATCTGACCTGGAGGGATTTTTTGGTATCTTCATTAGTTAAGAGAACTCCTAAAGTTTTCTGAAAGTTGCGAGGTGGGGCGATCCATGTGACCCTCCTAGGGAGAGAGAGAGTAGCATCCCATTTTTGTCGTTGGTCCCTCTCTAGGTGGGCTAGGACACTCAGGCATATGTAAAAAACTGTGGAAGAATCCAAATCCCTCCCAGACACAGAAGAGGGGTTAGTAAAAGCCCTCCCATGATGGTACAGCTCCAAGAGGAGTAGGGTCCAGAGAAGGAAGTCAAGACAGAACAAGTGGCCCCAGCATCACGTAAGAAAATGGTTTACTTACCCACCACATCCATTTGTACCCTTGGCTCCAGTCCAGTGATGTTGATCTCTTGTATTGGGGTCAACTGGAGGGGATCTCCTCAGTCCTGGGTAGCAGTCACTGGTCCTCGGTCCCTTTAGATTGAGGGGCAAAGGGCCACTCAGTGTTCCAACTGATAGCATTGATAGCAAGCAGTCTTAGGAGGTCTATCCCGATTGGGGCACTTCTGTGCCCAGTGGCCATTTGATGACAAATGCAACATTTGTCTTTTTTGGGCTGTGAAGTCAGAGTAGTCTTGGGGACAGCTGGACCCTCATTTGGGCAGCTGGCAGCCATCATTTGGGCATGCCTGGATTCCTTTCTTCTTTCTTTCTCCCGGGCCTTGGCCTCAGCCTTTTGGTCTCGGTTATAGAAGACCATGGAGGCTGCATTCACCAGTTCATCTAAGGTGATGCTAGGGTCTTGCATTAGTTTTTGTAATTTGTGTTTAATATCAGGTGCTGAGTTGACAACTGATCTTTTATAATCTCTTGTCCGTCTTAAGAGTCCAGATTTAGATTGGTGTATTTAATGAATGCTTCCCTCAGCCTATTAAGGAAAGCTGTTGGATTTTCCCTGGGCTGCTGGCTGATTGCTGTTACTTGGGAGTAGTTTATGACTTTATGTTGGGCTGCCTTAAAGCCTGCTTTTGATACAGATGATAAAATGATTTATTTCCCATTGATATTCTTTCTGATTGTAGTCCCATTTGGGATTAATGCTGGGGACTGCCATTTCCCTAATGGGATATTTAGTATCAGAAAGGTGGAGTCCATCAGCAAATTTTTTGCCTCTCTTTTAACTCTTTCTATGTCAGTATCAGAGAAGGTCTGGTTTAGAATTATGGTGATATCTTTCCAGGTCATTTCATAAGCCATAGTGATATGTTGGAATCCCTCAATATATTTAGTGGGATTGTCTGAAAAGCTACCCAATTCTTCCTTAATCTGCTTTAGTTCTACCAATAAGAAGAGTTGATGGACTAGTTGTGGGCCAAATTCGCCTCTTTGTGCTTCCACCAAGGGACAGACTTTAGCTGATGGAGGTAACCGAGGTCCCTTGAAAGGTGGTAGGGCAGTGCTGGCTGGTGAGGTGGCTGGTGAAATTGAGGGATTTTCCTTAAGTATCAGGGTGGCAAGGGTAGTAAGTTTACTAGTTGTAAGGAAATCCTCTTTATCCCATAGGATAAAGAAAAGTTGTGCATATGGAATCTCAGACCATTTGTTCTGCATTTTGCAGAATAAGTCTCCAAAATTTGCCTTTTGGAGAATGGTGTTATAATTAATGGTTCCATTTACGGGCCTGGATACCCTGTCTGAAAGGTAATATTGGGTCCAGATCATATTACAAAGGAAAATGAGTCTCCTCTTCTGTAGCGTGGCAGGGTCAAATTGTAACCAGTTTTGGAGGGTGCGTCTCAAGGGTATCCCCTTAGGGGCAGATGGTTGGTTTCCCATCTGGAAAATAGTAGGACAGTTAGAGAGCCTGGTGTCCCAGGATCATAATCGACAGGATGGCTTACAGTCCAGCACCACATGGGAGCTGGGGAGGACATTTCCTGCTTGTACCCAACTAAAAGTGTCCCAGATGCCTGGTGGCCAGTCAGGGTCTGGGCCGTTTCTTATTCTGATGGGAAAGTGGAGGCTTACCTGAATCTCTGACATTGTCTGAAGAAGTAGGCTCAGGTTGAATGACGGTTCGATGGGGAGGAGGTTGGGAGCAAGAGTCTGCTCCACTGATAGAGGATTGAGAGAGAATGGAGGAGCAGAGAAATCAGCAGTTCCTTTGTGCCTGCACAGAGGAGAGGAGTGGTAGAGATCTGGAGAGACAAGGTCTGTTGCTTAGAGAAAATCTGAGTCTTGGCACCAAAATGTTAGCAGATAGAGTCTGGAGACCCTTCCTCCTATGGGCCTCGGTTCTTGGTAAGGATGCAAGAACCTAAGGTCTTATCCTTCCAAGAAAGTTTATTAACAGTAAGAGAACAGGTCACAAAGAATTGGATACAACTGAGCAAACACAAAGAAAGAACACCAAGAGAGAGGTGGGTCTTACCAAGGGAGGCAAATGTCCCTGGAGGGCTGGGGTACAGAGTTTTTAAGCCAGGGTAATTTGCATAATCCAAGGGGGCCATTGATTGACAGCCTTGGTTGACAGCTGAAGGTTATATAACCAGATACTCTATCTACCACACATATCCTTCCCATAATTCAGTCTGTTAAATTAGATGTATATATTCATGGAATATTTATAAGAAGTTAATGAGTCCAGTGGCCACCAAAGGTTGCTTTAGTACAGGATAATAATGTGACGTGTGCCCTGTGCTGAAGTAGGGAAAGTCCTGTAAGCTAGGTTGGTGGGGTGTTTTTTCCTGCTCCCTGATTATTTTGGAGTACTGGTAGGGGCGTATTAGGGGTGAGGCTGGTAGATTGCTTGGTGGGATTAGGCCACTATTGGGCAGTTAGCTGAAGGGGGTGCCTTGGTTGCTCTCAGCTAACTTCCTGCCTGTCAGGTTTATTTCAGTCCTGTCTAACTCTTTGTGACTCCATGAACTGTAGCCTGCCAGTCTTCTGTTCCATGGGTTTCTCCAGGCAAGAATATTGGAGTGGATTGCCATGCCCTCCTCCAGGGTATCTTCCTGACCCGGGGATCGAACCTGGTTCTCTTACATCGGCAGGTGGGTTCTTTACCACTGTGCCACCAAGGAAGCCCTGGTTTGGAGAACAAGGACCGCTGAAAATATGTCATGAATTCTTCCACACTTGGTGACTGGGTTCTTTCCCCACCTGGTCATCTCCTTCATGCTAAATACTTTGCTAGTCTCCAGAGATAAATACTGAAATTACCATTGGGTAAAACAGTGTGGCTTGAACATGGCCACACTAACATTACATAGACTTTCTGGAAGTTGCATTCAAGCCATACACAATCAGATTTAACATGAAAGGCTGGAATGGATTGCAAAATGACATACTTGTTTGTAGACTCTTTTTCTAAATTTTATTGGAGTATAGTTGATTTACAGTATTGTGGAAGAATCAGATGTACAGCAAAGTGAGTCAGTTAATATATATATATACACATACACATTTATTCATTTTCTGATTCTTTTCTTTTAAGGATTATTACAGAATATTGAGTAGAGTTCTCTGCACTCTACAATGGATCCTTGTTGGTTATCTATTTTACATGTAGTAATGTGTATATGTTAACCCCAAACTCCTTCACAGTCCCATGTTTCCCCTTTGGTAACTATAAATTTGATTTCAAAATCAGTGTATTTCAGTTTTGTATATAAAATTCATCCATGCCATTTTTTTTTACAAGTTGGATTTACTAACATATTAGTGGTACTGTGTGATATTTGTCTTGCATTTAGGTTGCTTCCATTTCTTGGCTACTGTAAATAGTGCTGTAATGAATATTGTAGTGCATGTATCTCTCTGAATTAAAGTTTTCTCCAGATAAATGCCCAGGAGTGGGATTGATGGAACATATAGTAGTTTTATTTTTAGTGTTTAAAGAATCTCCATACTGTTCTCACTGGTGGTTATACCAATTTTCATTTCCACCAACAATATAGGAGGGTTCCCTTTTCCCTCTCCAGCATTTATTGTTTGTAGACTTTTTAAAAAATTGAAGTATAGTTGATTTGCAGTGTCATGCCGATCTCTGTTGTACAACAGAATGTCTCAGATATATAGCTGTATGAACCTTCTTTTTTTTTTAATATTCTTTCTCTGTCATGGTTTCTACCAAGAGATTATAGTTTGATTTGCATTTCTCTATTAATTAACAGTTGAGCATCTTTTCACGTGCTATTGGCATCTCTATTTCTTCTTTGGAGAAATGTCTATTCAGCTTTGCCCAGTTTTTGATTGGGTTTTGTTTGTTGTTGTTGAGTTGTATAAGCTGTTTGTATGCTTTGAAAATTAAGCTCATTGTTTGCAAATATTTTCTCCCATTCTGTGGGTTGTATTTATATGGTTAACTTTGCCTTGCAAAAGCTTTTCAGTTTAATTAGGTCTCATTTGTTTGTTTTTATGTCAATTTCCTTTGGGGACTAACCTGAGGAAACATTGGTCAGAGAATGTTTTTCCTAGGCTCTCTCCTAGGAGTTTCATGGAGTCATGTCTTTAAGTCTTTAAGCCATTTGGAGTTTATTTCTGTACATAGTCTGACGGTGTTTTCTAACTCCATTTATTTACATGCAGCTTTCCAACTTGCCCAACAACACTTGGTGAAGAGACTTTTTCCCATTTTGTATTTTTGCCTTCCTTGTCAAAGATTAATTGACCATGGATGTGTGGGTTTATTTATGGGTTCTCTATTCTGTTCCATTGATTCATATTTCTGTTTTTTACCAATCACTTCAGTTCAGTTCAGTCGTTCATGTGTCCAATTCTTTGTGACTCCGAGGACTGCAGCATGTCAGGCCTCCCTGTCCATAACCAACTCCCGGAGTTGACTCAAGCTCATGTCCATTGAGCCAGTGATGCCATCCAAACATCTCATCCTCTGTCGTCCCCTTCTCCTGCCCGCCTTCAATCTTTCCCAGCATCAGGGTCTTTTCAAAAGAGTCAGTTCTTCGCATCAGGTAGCCAAAGTATTGGAGTTTCAGCTTCAACATCAGTCCTTCCAATGAACATTCAGGACTAATTTCCTTTAGGATGGACTGGTTGGATCTCCTTGCAGTCCAAGGGACTCTCAAGAGTCTTCTCCAACACCACAGTTCAAAAGCATCAATTCTTCAGTGCTCAGCTTTCTTTATAGTCCAACTCTCACATCCATACATGACTACTGGAAAAACCATAACCTTGACTAGATGGACCTTTGTTGGCAAAGTAATGTCTCTGCTTTTTAATATGCTGTCTAGCTTGGTTATAACTTCCCTTCCAAAGAGTAAGCATCTTTTAATTTCATGACTGCAGTCACCATCTGCAGTGATTTTGGAGCCCAAAAAAATAAAGTCTGACACTGTTTCCCCATCTATTTCCCATGAAGCGATGGAACCAGATGCCATGATCTTCGTTTTCTAAATGTTGAGCTTTAAGCCAACTTTTTCATTCCCTTCTTTCACTTTCATCAAGAGGCTCTTTAGTTCTTCACTTTCTGCCATAAGGGTGGTGTCATCTACACATCTGAGGTTATTGATATTTCTCCCGGCAATCTTGATTCCAGCTTGTGCTTCTTCCAGCCCAGTGTTTCTCATGATGTACTCTGCTTATAAGTTAAATAAGCAGGGTGACAATGTACAGCCTTCACGTACTCCTTTTCCTATTTGGAACCAGTCTGTTGTTCCATGTCTGGTTCTAACTGTTGCATCCTGACCTGCATACAGATTTCTCAAGAGGCAGGTCAGGTGGTCTGGTATTCCCATCTCTTTAAGAATTTTCCACAGTTCATTGTGATCCACACAGTCAAAGGCTTTGGCATAGTCAATAAAGCAGAAATAGATGTTTTTCTGGAACTCCCTTGCTTTTTCGATGATCCAACGGATGTTGGCAACTTGATCTCTGATTCCTCTGCCTTTTCTAAAACCAGCTTGAACGTCTGGAAGTTCATGGTTCACGTCTTGCTGAAGCCTGGCTTGGACAATTTTGAGCATTACTTTGCTAGCAGCGTGTGAAATGAGTGCAATTGTGCGGTACTTTGAGCATTCTTTGGCATTGCCTTTCTTTGTGATTGGAATGAAAACTGACCTTTTCCAGTCCTGTGGCCACTGTTGAGTTTTCCAAATTTGCTGGGATATTGAGTGCAGCACTTTCACACCATCGTCTTTTAGGATTTGAAATCGCTCAACTGGAATCCCATCACCTCCACTTGCTTTGTTTGTAGAGATGCTTCCTAAGGCCAACTGGACTTCACATTCCAGGATGTCTGGCTCTAGGTGAATGATCACACCATCGTGATTATCTGGGTCATGAAGATCTTTTTTGTATAGTTTCTGTGTATTCTTGCCACTTCTTCTTAATATCTTCTGCTTCTGTTAGGTCCATACCATTTCTGTCCTTTATTGAGCCCATCTTTGCATGAAATGTTCCCTTGGTATCTCTAATTTTCTTGAAGAGATCTCTGGTCTTTCCCATTCTATTATTTCCCTCTATTTCTTTGCGCTGATCATTGAAGAAGGCTTTCTTATCTCTCCTTGCTATTCTTTGGAACTCTGCATTCAAATCGGTATATCTTCCTTTTCTCCTTTGCTTTTTGCTTCTCTTCTTTTCACAGCTATTTGTAAGGCCTCCTCAGGCAGCCATTTTGCTTTTTTGCATTTATTTTTCTTGGGGATGGTCTTGCTCCCTGTCTCCTGTACAATGTCGTGAACCTCCACCCATAGTTCATCAGGCACTCTGTGTCTATCAGATCTAATTCCTTGTATCTATTTGTCACTTCCACTGTATAATCATACGGGATTTGATTTAGGTCATACCTGAATGGTCTAGTGGTTTTCCCTACTTTCTTCAATTTAAGTCTGAATTTGGCAATAAGGAGCTCATGATCTGAGCCACAGTCAGCTCCCGGTCTTGTTTTTGTTGACTGTATAGAGATTCTCCATCTTTGGCTGCAAAGAACATAATCAATCTGATTTCGGTGTTGACCATCTGGTGATGTCCACGTGTAGAGTCTTCTCTTGTATTGTTAAAAGAGAGTGTTTGCTATGACCAGTGCATTCTCTTGGCAGAACTCCACTAGCCTTTACCCTGCTTCATTCTGTACTCCAAGGCCAAATTTGCCTGTTACTCCAGGTGTTTCTTGACTTCCTACTTTTACATTCCAGTTCCCTGTAATGAAAAGGACATCTTTTTTAGGTGTTAATTCTATAACGCCTTATAGATCTTCATAGAACCGTTCAACTTCAGCTTCTTCAGCATTACTGGTTGGGACATAGACTTGGATTACTGTGGTATTTAATGGTTTGCCTTGGAAACAAACAGAGATCATTCTGTTGTTTTTGAGACTGCATCCAAGTACTGCATTTCAGACTCTTTTGTTGACTCTGATAGCTACTCCATTTCTTCTAAGGGATTCTTGCCCACAGTAGTAGACATAATAGTCATCTGAATTAAATTCACCCATTCCAGTCCATTTTAGTTCGCTGGTTCCTAAAATGTTGATGTTCACTCTTGCCATCTCCTGTTTGACCACTTCCAATTTGCCTTGATTCATGGACCTACCATTCCAGGTTCCTATGCAATATTGCTCTTTGTACCAGTACCACACTATTTTGATTACTGTAGCCTTATAGTATTGTCTCAAGTCTGAGAGAGTTATACCTCTGGCTTTGTTGTTTTTCCCTGAGGATTGCTTTGGCAATTCTGGATGTTTTATAGTTCCGTATAAATGTTTGGATTATTTGCCCTAGTTCTATGACAAATGTCATGGGTAATTGATAGGGATCACTTTCCTTCTGTAGACTGCTTCAGATAGTACTGCCATTTAAAAAAATTTATGGACTAGAGTTGATTTACAATGTTGTGTTCATTTCAGGTCTACAGCAAAGTGAATCAGCAAAATGAATACGCATACATTTGCTCTTTTTAGATTCTTTTCCCATATAGGCCTTTACAGAGTATTGAGTAGAGTTCCCAGTGCTGTACAGTAATCTCATAGTTGTCAATTTTATATATAGTAGTGTGTATATGTCAACCCCAATCTTCCAGTATACCCCTCCCTCCCTCCCTCCCTGTAGCCATAAGTTCCTTCGCTGAGTCTCTGAGTCTGTTTCTGTTTTGTAGATAAGTTCACCTCTGTCTTTGTTTGATTCCACATATAAATGCTATCATATTTGTCTTTCTTTGACTTACTTCACTTAGTATTACAGTCTCTAGGTCCATCCATGTTGCTGCAAATGGCATTATTTTGTTCTTTTTTATGACTAAGTAACATTCCATTGTATGCTTGTACACCAACCCAGGGGTCAGACCCGGGTCTCCTGCATTGCAGGCAGATTCTTTACCGTCTGAGCCACCAGGAAAGCCCTATTAGGTACCACATATTCTTTAACCATTTCACTCTTGATAATGGTTGGGTTGCTTCCAACCTGGCTATTGGAAATAGTGATGCAGAATATTGGGGTGCATGTATCTCTTTCAACTATCATTTTCATATAGCTAGACGTGGGGTTGCTAGGTCATATGGTGGCTCTGTTTTGATTTTAAGGAACCTCTGTACTATTTTCCATAGTGGCTGTATCAGTATAAATTCCCATCAACAGTGCAAGAGGATTCTCTTTCCCCCACACCCTCTCCAGCAGTTATTATTTATATACTTTGTGATGGTGAACATTCTGACGAGTGTGAGGTGATAACTCATTGTAGATTTGATTTGTATTTCTCTAATAATTAGTATCTTTTTGCCACTGATTGGTTGGTGGGTTTAGTTAGTTTCTTTGCAAATATTTTTTCCCATGGTGAGATTTGTCTTCTTTGTAGTTTCCTTTGGTGTGCCAAAGCTTTTCAGTTTAATTGGGCCCCATTCGTTTATTTTTAATTTTATTTTCATTACTCTAGGAGGTAAGTTTAAAAAGATCTTGCTACAATTTATGTTAGGGGATATTCTGCCTATATATTCTTCTAAGAGTTTTGTACTGCTTGGCCTTGTATTTAGCTCTTTAATGCATTTAGAGTTTATTTTTCTTCATGGTGTTCAGGAGTGTTCTAATGTCATTCTTTTACATGTAGCTGTCCAGTTTTCACAGCACCACTTATTGAAGAGAAAGTCTTCTCTCAATTGGATATTCTTGCCTCCTTTGGCATAGATTAGGTGACCATAGGTGTGTGGGTTTATCTTTGAGCTTTCTATCCAGTTTGACTGATCTATATTTCTGTTTCTGTGCCAGTACCATACTGTCATGATGACTTTGTAGTGTAGTCTGAAGTCAGGGATCCTGATTCCTCCAGCTCTGACTTTCTTTTTCAAGATTGCTTTGGCTACTTGAGGTCTTTTGTGTTTCCATACAAGTTGTAAATTTTTTTTGTTCTAATTTTGTAGGAAAAAAATGGCATTGATAATTTGATAAGAATTGCATTGTATCTGTAAGGAGTAAAAGGACTATACACAGAGGAGAATTTGCCCGATGATGCAAGAGACACAGGAGATACGGGTTTGATCCCTGGGTCAGGAAGATCTCCTGGAGAAGGAAATGGAAACCCACTCCAGTATTCTTGCCCAGAAAGTCCCCTGGATGGAGGAGCCTGGTGGGCTACAGTCTATGGGATCACAGAGAGTTGAATATAACTGAGCACACATGCACACACTGAAACTGTAGATTGCTTTGGGTGGTATAGTCATTTTCACAGTATTGATTCTTCCAGTCCAAGAACATTGTCTATCTCTCCATCTGTTTGTGTCATCTTTAATATCTTTCATCAGTATCTTATAGTTTTCTGCATACAGGTCTTTTGCCTCCTTACATAGGTTTATTCCTAGGTATTTAATTCTTTTTGTTGCAATCATAAATAGGATGGTTCCTTAATTTCTCTTTCTGATCTTTCATTGTTAGAATATAGGAATGCAAGAGATTTCTATGTATTCATTTTGTATCCTGTGACTTTACTAAATTCATTGATTAGCTCTGCTAGTTTTTTGGTGGCATCTTTAGGAGTTCCTGTGTATACTATCATGTCATCTACAAACAATGACAGTTTAACTTTTTTCCAGTTTGGATTCCTTTTATTTCTTTTTCTTCTCTGATGGCCATGGCTAGGATTTCCAACACTGTGTTGAACGATAGTGATGAGAGTGGACATCCTTGTCTGGTAACTGATTTTAGAGGAAATTCTTTCAGTTTTTCACTATGGAGAATGATGTTTGCTGTGGGTTTGTCATATAGTCTATAAAGAAGTAGGTTCTCTCTGTGCCCCTTCTGAAGAGTTTTTATCATAAATGGATATTTAATTTTATCAAATACTTTTTCTCCATGTACTGAGATGGTTATAATGGTCTTTATTCTTCAGTTTGTTAATGTGTATCACATTAATCAATTTCTGTATATTGAAGAATCCTTACTTCCTTAGGATAAATCCCACTGAATCATGGTATGTGATCTCTTTAATGTATTGTTGTATTTGGTTTGCTAGTATTTTGTTGAGGACTTTTGCATCTATGTTCATCAGTGATATTGGCCGGTAATTTTCCTTTTTTGTGATATGTTTGCCTGGTTTTGGTATCAGGGTGATGGTGGCCACATACAATGACTTTGGGAGTATTCCTCCTGCAACTTTTTGGAACAGTTTGAGAAGGACAGATGTTAGGTGTTATCTAAATGTTTGCTAGAACTCACTTCTGGTTCAAGTCCATTTGGTCTTGGACGTTTGCTTCTTAAAAGATTTTTAATGACAGTTTCAGATTCATTACTTCTGATTGGTTTATTCATAGTTTCTGTTTTGTGGTTCAGTCTTAGAAGATTGTACTTTTCTAAGAATTAGCCCATTTCTACCAGGTTATCCATTTTATTAGCGAATAGTTGCCTATAGTAAGAGAAGGCAATGGCACCCCACTCCAGTATTCTTGCCTGGCAAATCCCATGGACGGAGGAGCCTGGTAGGCTGCCCTCTGTGGGGTCTCACAGAGTCGGACACAGATGAGGCGACTTCACTTTCACTTTTCACTTTCATGCATCGGAGAAGGAAATGGCAACCCACTCCAGTGTTCTTGCCTGGAGAGTCCCAGGGACAGGGGAGCCTGGTGGGCTGCCATCTATGGGGTCTCACAGAGTCGGACACGACTGAAGCAACTTAGCAGCAGCAGCAGCAGCAGCAGTAGTCTCTTATGATCCTTTAAATTTTTGTGGTCAGTTGTAACTTCTGGTTTTCAATTTTAATTTTACTGAATTGAGTCCTCTCCCTGTTTCATTGTCAATTCCAGCTAAAGGTTTCTCAATTTTGTTTATCTTCTCAAAGAACCAACTTTTAGTTTCTTTGATATTTGCTGTTCTTCATTTCTGTTTCATTTATTTCTGCTCTGACCTTTACGATTTCTTTTTCTGCAAAGTTTTATGGGGTTTTGCTCCTCTTTAGTTACTGTAGGTATAAGGTTAGGCTGTATTTTTGAGATTTTTCTTGTTTCTTGAGATAGGAATATATTCCTGTAAACTTTCCTTTTAGATACTTTTGCTGAACAACCCTATATGTTTTGGGTTGTCATATTTCCATTGTCATTTGTTTCTGGGTCTTTCTTTATTTCCTCTCTGATTTCTACGGTGATCTCTTGGTTATTTGGTTGATATTGTTTAGCCTCCATGTGTTTGTGCTTTTTACATATTTTTTTTCTCTAATTGATTTCTAATCTCATAGTGCTGTGGTCAAAAAAGATACACGATATGACTTCAGTTTTCTTAAATTTACTGAGGCTTGATTTGTGACTCCAGATGTAATCTATCCAGGAGAATGTTCCATGTGTACTTGAGAAGACAGTATATTCTGCTGCTTTCAGGTGGAATGCCTTATCAGTTCAATTCAGTTTAGTCTCGCAGTCATATCTGACCCTTTGTGACCCCATGGATCGCAGCACACTGGGCTTCCCTGTCCATCACCAACTCCTGAAGTTGTTCAAACTCATGTCCATTGAGCCAGTGATGCCATCCAACCATCTCATCTTCTGTCGTCCCCTTCTCCTCCAGCCTTCAATCTTTCCCAGCATCAGGGTCTTTACAAATGAGTCAGTTCTTCGCATCAGGTGGCATTTAAGCAGGGTGACAATATACAGCCTTGACGTACTCCTTTCCCAATTTCAAACCAGTCTGTTGTTCCATGTCCAGTTCTAACTGTTGCTTCTAGACCTGCATACAGATTTCTCAGGAGGCGGGTCAGGTGGTGTGGCATTCCCATCTCTTTCAGAAATTTCCAGTTTGTTGTGAACCACGTAGTCAGAGGCTTTGGTGTAGTCAATAAAGCAGAAGTAGATGCTTTTCTGGAACTCTCTAGCTTATTTTATGATCCAACGCATGAAGGCAATTTGATCTCTGGTTCCTCTGCCTTTTCTAAATGCAGCTTGAACATCTTGACGTTCTCGGTTCACATACTGTTGAAGCCTAGCTTGGAGAATTTTGAGCATTATTATGCTAGCATGTGAGATGAGTGCAATTAATTGTGCAGTAGTTTAAATGTTTTTTGGCATTGTCTTTCTTTGGGATGGGAGTGAAAACTGACCTTTTCCACTCCTGTGGCCACTGCTGAGTTTTCCAAATTTGCTGGCATAGTGAGTGCAGCACTTTCACACCATCATCTTTTAGGATTTGAAATAGCTCAACTGGAATCCCATCACCTCTACTAGCTTTGTTCATAGTGATGCTTCCTAAGGCCTACTTGACTTTGCATTCTAGGATGTCTGGCTCTAGGTAAGTGATGACACCATCGTGGTTATCTGGGTCCTGAAGATCTTTTTTGTATAGTTCTTCAGTGTATTCTTGCCACCTCTTCTTAATATCTTTTGCTTCTGTTAGGTCCATACCATTTCTGTCCTTTATTGTGCCCATCTTTGCATGAAATGTTCCCTTGGTATATCTAATTTTATTGAAGAGATCTCTAGTCTTTCCCATTCTTTTGTTTTCCTCTATTTCTTTGCATTAATTACTGAGGCAGGTTTTCTTCTCTCTCCTTTCTGTTCTTTGGAACTCTGCATTCAAATGGGTATACCTTTCCTTTTCTCCTATGCCTTTTGCTTCTCTTCTTTTCACAGCTATTTGTAAGGCCTCCTCAGACAACCATTTTGCCTTTTTGCATTTCTTTTTCTTGAGGATGGTTTTGATCACTGCCTTCTGTACAGTGTCACAAACCTCTGTCCATAGTTCTTCAGGCACTCTATCAGATCTAGTCCCTTAAATCTATTTCTCACTTCTACTGTATAATCGTATGGGATTTGATTTAGGTCACACCTGAATGGTCTAGTGGTTTTCCCTACTTTCTTCAATTTAAGTCTGAATTTGGCAATAAGGTATTTATGATCTGAGCCACAGTCAACTCCTGGTCTTTTTTTTCTGACTGTATAGAGCTTCTCCATCTTTGCTGTAAAGAAGATCATCAATCTGATTTCAATGTTGTCCATCTGGTGATGTCCATGTGCAGAGTCTTCTCTTGTGTTGTTGGAAGAGGGTGTTTGCTATGAGCATTGCGTTCTCTCTGCAAAACTCTGTTAGTCTTTGCCCTGCTTCAATTTGTACTCCAAGGCCAAACTTGCCTGTTACTCTAGGTATCTCTTGATGTCCTACTTTTGCATTCAAGTCCCCTGTGATGAAAAGGACATCTTTTATTGGTGTTAGTTCTAGAAGGTCTTGTAGGTCTTCATAGAACTGTTCAACTTCAGCTTTTTTGGCGTTAGTGGTTGGGGCATAGACTTGGATTACTGTGATATTTAATGGTTTGTCTTGGAAACGAACAGAGAGCATTCTGTCATTTTTAAGATTGCACCCAGCTACTGCATTTTAGACTCTTTTTTTGAATATGAGGGCTGCTCCATTTCTTCAAAGGGATTCTTGCCCCCAGTAGTGGATATATAATGGTCATCTGAATTAAATTCACCCATTCCTGTCCTTTTTAGTTCACTGATTCCTAAAATGTCAATGTTTACTCTTACCATCTCCTATTTGACCACTTGCAATTTTTCTTGATTCATGAACCTAACATTCCAGGTTCCTATGCAATATTGTTCTTTACAGCATTGGATTTTACTTCCATCACCAGTCACATCCACAACTGGGAGTTGCTTTCACTTTGACTCTGTCTCTTCGTTCTTTCTGGAATTGTTTCTCAAGTCTTCTCCAGTAGCATATTGGGCACCTACTGACCTGGGGAATCCATCTTTCAGCGTCAGTGTCCTATCTTTTTGCCTTTTCATACTGTTTGTGGGGTTCTCAAAGTAAGAATACTGAAGTGGTTAGCCATTCCCTTCCCCAGTGGACCAGGTTTTGTCAGAACTCTCCACTATGACCCAGACGTCTTGGGTGTCCCTACACAGCATGGCTCATAGTTTCATTGAGTTAGACAAAGCTGTGATCCAATGGATTAGTTTGATTAGTTTTCTGTGATTTTTGGTTTTCATTCTTTCTGTCCTCTGATGGATAAGGATAAGAGGCTTATAGAAGCTTCCTGATGGGAGAGACTAACTGTGGGGGAAACTGGGTCTTGTTCTGATGGGCGGGGCCATGCTCAGTAAATTTTTAATCCAATTTTCTGTTGATGGGTGGGGCTGTATTCCCTCCCTCCCTGTTGTTTGACCTGAGAGGAAACTGTGGTGGGGTAATGAAGACAATGGTGACCTTCTTCAAAAGGTCTTGTGCATGCACTGTTTTATTCAGTGCCCCTGACCCTGCAGCAGACCAGTCTCGACCCACGCCTCCACTGGAGACTCCTGGACACTCACAGGGAAGTCTGGGTCAAGCTCTTGTGGGGTCATTGCTCCTTTCTCCTGGGTCCTGGTGTATACAAGGTTTTGTTTGTGCTCTCCAAGAGTCTTTCTTCAGAATGTGTAAGTTTTGTAATCAAATCCCACTGGCCTCCAAAGTCAAATTCCCTGGGGGTTCTCAGTCCCTTTGCCAGATCTCCAGGTTGGGAAATCTTTTGTGGGTCCTAGAGCTTTCTTAACAGTGTGATAAGACTAGGCAAGATGGTGCAGTAGAAGGACGTGCGTGCGTCTTCTCCTGTGAGAACTCCAAAATTGAAACTCCCCTCTGAACAATCAGCAGGAGAATGTTGGAATGCCCTATAGATATCTATTAAGTCAATGTGATCTAATGTGTCATTTAAAGGTTTGTTTCCTTACTAACTGTCTACCTTGATCTGTCCGTTGGTGTGAGTGGAATGTTAAAGTCACCCACTATATTGTGTTTCTGTGGATTTCCCCTTTTATGACAGTTGACTCACTTTTTCATTTTTCTGCCTCAGGTATTCTGCTACTGATTCCTTCTAGTATATGTTTCATTCAAATTGTTGTTCATCTCTGTTCTTTAGATCTTCTTGTTCTTGGTTAAACGTCTCTTGTTTCTTCTCAGTGTGTACCTCCATTCTTTTTCTGATATCTTGAATCATCTTTAGCATCATTGTTGTTCAGTCACTGAGTCATGTCCAGCTCTTCATGACCTAATGGACTGCAGTATGCCAGGCTCCTCTGTCCTCCACCATCTCCCGGAGTTTGTTCAAATTCATGTCCATTGAGTCGGTGATGCTATCTAGACATTTCACTAGTGTCATTACTCTAAATAATTTTTCAGTTAGGTTGCCTATCTCCACTTCATTTTAGGTGTTCTTGTGGGTGTTTATCTTTTTCTTTCATCTGGAACATACTTCTCTTTCATCTAATTTTGTCTAACATTCTGGGTGTGGTCTCCTTTCCTGCAGATTAGAGGATCATAACTCCTCTTGCTTCAGGTGTCTGCCCTTTGCTGGGTCAGGTTGGTCCTGAGGCTTGTGCAGAATTCCTGGAAAGTAGCACTGGTGTCTGCCCACAGATGGGTAGTTGAATCTTGTCCCTGTGGTGGGCAGGGGCTATGTCAAGCCTGTGTTTATAGGTGGCTGTGAGCTCAATTTTCTGTTGATGGGTAGAGCTGTGTTCCCTCCCTGCTATTTACCTGGGGCCAAACTATGGTGGAGGTAACAAGATAATGGTGACCTCCCTCAAAAGATCCCATGCATGTACTGCTACACTCAGTGCCCCCAACCCTGCAGCAGGCCACCGCTGACCCACGCCTCCGCCGGAGACTCCTGGACACCCACAGGCAAGTCCGGGGCAGTCTCCTATGGGGTCACTGCTCCTTTCTTCTGGGTCCTGGTGCACAAGGTTCTGTTGTGCCCTCTGAGAATCTATTTCCCAGTCCTGTGTAAGATCTTTCAGCTCTGTGGTGGGGTTAATGGCAACCTTCTCCAAGAGGGCTTATGCCATACCCAGGTCTGCTGCACCCAGAGCCTCTGTCCCTGTAGCAGATCACTGATGACCTGAACCGCCAGAGGAGATGCTCAAACACAGTTCTGTCTCAGTCTCTGTGGGGTCCCTGGGTCCTGGTGCACACAGTCCTGGTCCAACCAGTCCATCCTAAAGAAGATCAGTCCTGAGTGTTCCTTGGAAGGACTAATATTGAAGCTGAAACTACAGTACTTTGACCACCTGATGCCAAGAGCTGACTCATTGGAAAAGACCCTGATGCTGGGAAATTGAAGGCAGGAGGAGAAGGGGACGACAGAGGATGAGATGGCTGGATGGCATCACTGGCTCAATGGACATGAGTTTGGGTAAACTCCAGGAGTTGGTGATGGACAGGGAGGCCTGGTGTGCTGCAGTCCATGGGGTGGCAAAGAGTTGGACATGACTGAGCAACTGAACTGAACTGTGAGCTCAAGATTGCTTTTGGTACCCTATTTGCTGATGGGTGTGGCTGTGTTCATATCTTGCTTATTGTTTGGCCTAAGGCATTTCAGTGCTGGAGGCTGTTTGGTAGGGCCAAGTCTTGATGCTAAAATTGCATCCTTCAGGAGAGGTCAGGCCTATCATTATTCTCTGGGGCCTTTCCCACCAGTGTCCTTACCCCCTGCCCCACAGTGAGTCACAGCCAATCCCAGACTCCCTCAGAGACCCTCCCAGATTTTTAGGTGGGTCCAACCCTACCTCCTGTGGAGTTACTGCTTTGTGCTGCATTCCAGGGTATTGGAATCCTTGTGTGCATGCCTAAGAGTTGAGAGTTTCTGTTTTCCCCAGTCTTGTGGATCTCCTGCACTAAAGCCCTGCTGGCCTTCAGGGCCAAATTCTTTGAGGATTCCTACTCCTAATGCCAGACCCTCAGGCCAGGGAGCCTGAGGTGAACCTGAGGACTCTTACTCTTATGGGAAGACCTCTGCAATGTAATTATTTTTCAGTTGTGCATCACCCACCTAACGTTATTTGACTGTGTCATGAAAGCACGCCTCCTGTTTTCTCGTTGTGGCTTCTTTGTCTTGAATGTAGGATATCTTTTGTCATAATTTCCAGTCTCTTTTATCAGTGGTTTTCAGCAGTTAGCTGTGGTTTCGGTGTTTCCAGGAGAGGTAGTGAGCTCAAGTCCTACTCTGCTCCTTTGTTTTGTTGTTGTTTTGTTTGTTTCATAGCACAAGAGTATAAACATATTTAATACCACTGAACTGTACCCTTAAAAATGTTCAAGGTGATAAATACTCTTGTTTTATTTGTTTTATCACAGCAAAAAATTAGAAAAAATGAACAAGTATCTGGTATACAAAGAAACATGAATAATTTTCACAAACCTATTATACAGTAAAGATGCAAGATATCAGTAGCACATACCTTAATATTCCAATTATGTAATGATCAAATTAGACAATATGTTGTATTTAAGAAATCTTGTTTTGGTAGGAAAACAAGAAAGAGATGTAAGGAAGTGGTTACTATAACATTCTTGTTCTCTCTCAGGTGGAAAGAGAGTAGTTCAGAAGGGGCATGACAGTATCTTCACGGATGCTGTCTGTGTTGCTTTATTTTTCATCCAGGTGTTTTGCTTGTAGTGGTGATTACTGTATCGGCTTCTAAATTTTGCACCATTTTCTGTATGTGTGTTTGTTCTCAATGGCCTATTGGCAATTCACTATTTACTCTTTTGTAAATTTGTCAGTGTGACGTAATATCACAAAATATGTATACTAGGAGAAGAGATGGCTACTGAGGAAGTTACAGGTGTGAAGTTCACCTAGAATACCACTCATTTTGAGGCCCAAATCAGAAAGATTGTGAATACTGCCTAAGATTCTTATAAATTACAGCCACTTTATGGAGGATTGTAGAGAACCGTATGTCTTCAAATTGCTGGCTACTCTGACCTTTCCTATTCTTGAAATGTATAAAGACGGTTCTGTTTTCTGGAAGAAACTGACTTATTATCTATATTTCTATCTATAGCTATATCTGTTAAATATATCTGAATACCTGCATTTATCAGAGTTGCTTATGTGTTATATTTCACATTAAAACATATTGAAATGTTTGGAGCATCTTGTCTTTTTGGAAATCTTGGAAGTCACTGAAAATATAAAAAAGAAGACCAATTCATAGTCATATGATCTTCTGTACAGGCTTTCTTGTTATATTTTAATTACTTTCCTATATTTATGTAAATGTATATCTTTTTACTTAATAGCTTTATCATTAACTGCATAACCTGAATTTGAAATTAACTGGTAATTATTGCATTTAAACTACCTCTTTATAAAAGACATGAATAATATTGAAACAGTTTGCACATAAAAATGTTAAAGAATGCATTCTTTTTTGTAGCTTCTCATTAGTTTAGTATTTTATAGATAGTAGTGTATATAAGTGAATCTCAATTTCCCAATTCATCCTACTTACCCTTCCCCACTGATACCTATATGTCTGTTTTCTACATCTCTGTACCTCTGTTTCTGCTTTGCAAATAAGATCATCTTTACCATTTTTTCAGACTCTGCTTATAAGCTTTGTTTTCTTCTTTCTGGCATACTTCACTGTGTATGACAGCTTTTAGGTCCATGCACATCTCAGCAGGTGACACAATTTCATTCCTTACAGCTAATATTCCATTGTATATATGTACCAGATCTTTATCCATTCCTCTGTTGAACTATTAAGTAGTTTCCATGTCCTGGCTGTTGAAAATAGTGCTGCAATGAACATTGGGGTACATGTATTCTTTTGAATTATGGTTTTATGTGGGCATATGCCCAGTAATAGGATTGTGGGATCATACAGTAGTTCTATTTTTAATTTAAGAAACCTCCATACAGTTCTCCATAGTGGCTGTATCAATTTAAATTTCCATCTAGCAGTGCAAGAGGATTCACTTTTGTCCACGCCCTCTCCAGCATTTATTTGTAGACCTTTTTGGTTTGTAGATGTTTTTGATGATGGTCATTCTGATCTGTGTTAGGTGATACCTCGTTGTAGTTTTGATTAGCATTTTTCTAATAATTAGTAATGTTGAGCATCTTTTCATGGGCCTTTTGGAATCTTTATGTCTTCTTTGGAGTAATGTCTATTTAGGTCTTCTGCCCATCTTGTGATTGGGTTGTTTGTTGTTTTGATATTGAGCTTCATGAGCTGTTTGTATATTTTGGAGATTATTCCCTTGTCAGTTGCTTCATTTGCAAATAAATAGGAAAAGGAGTATGTCAAGGCTGTATATCGTCACCTTGTTTATTTAACTTCTATGCAGAGTACATCATGAGAAATGCTGGGCTGGAAGAAGCACAAGCTGGAATCAAGATTCCCAGGAGAAATATCAATAACCTCAGATATGCAGATGACACCACCCTTATGGCAGAAAGTAAAGAGGAACTAAAAAGCCTCTTGATGAAAGTGAAAGAGGAGAGTGAAAAAGTTGGCTTAAAGCACAACATTCA
Source organism: Bos indicus x Bos taurus (assembly GCF_003369695.1). Taxonomy (NCBI): domain Eukaryota; kingdom Metazoa; phylum Chordata; class Mammalia; order Artiodactyla; family Bovidae; genus Bos; species Bos indicus x Bos taurus. The sequence continues at coordinate 18,096,246 of NC_040103.1, read as the reverse complement.
GAAAACGAAGATCATGGCATCCGGTCCCATCACTTCATGGGAAATAGATGGGGAAACAGTGGAAACAGTGTCAGACTTTATTTTTCTGGGCTCCAAAATCACTGCAGATGGTGACTGCAGCCATGAAATTAAAAGACGCTTACTCCTTGGAAGAAAAGTTATGACCAACCTAGATAGCATATTCAAAAGCAGAGACATTACTTTGCCAACAAAGGTTCGTCTAGTCAAGGCTTTGGTTTTTCCAGTGGTCATGTATGGATGTGAGAGTTGGACTGTGAAGAAAGCTGAGCACCGAAGAATTGATGCTTTTGAACTGTGGTGTTGGAGAAGACTCTTGAGAGTCCCTTGGACTGCAAGGAGATCCCACCTGTCCATTCTGAAGGAGATCAGCCCTGGGATTTCTTTGGAAGGAATGATGCTAAAGCTGAAACTCCAGTACTTTGGCCACCTCATGAGAACAGTTGACTCATTGGAAAAGACTCTGATGGTGGGAGGGATTGGGGGCAGAAGGAGAAGGGGACGACAGAGGATGAGATGGCTGGATGGCATCACCGACTCGATGGACATGAGTCTGAGTGAACTCCGGGAGTTGGTGATGAACAGGGAGGCCTGGCATGCTGCGATTCATGGGGTCATAAAGAGTCGGACACGACTGAGCGACTGAACTGAACTGATCCTCCTTCTGAGGGTTGTCTTTTTGACTTGCTTATAGTTTCCTTTGCTGTGCAAAAACTTTTCAGCTTAATTAGGTCGCATTTGTTTCTTTTTATGTTTATTTTCATTATTCTAGGAGATGATTCAAAAAAGATCTTGCTGTGATTTATGTCAAAGAGTGTTCTGCATAAGTTTTTCTCTAAGAGTTTTAGAGTGGTCTTACATTTAGGTTTTTAATCCATTTATAGTTTATTTTTCTTCTTAGTGTGAAATTCAGTTCAGATCACTCAGACATGTTTGATTCTTCACAACCCCATGGACTGCAGCACACCAGGCTTCCCTATCCATCACCAACTCCCGGAGCTTACTCAAACTCAAGTCCATCGTCATGCCATCCAACCATCTCGTCTTCTGTCGTCCCCTTCAACTCTGGCCTTCAGTCTTTCCCAGCATCAGGGTCTTTTCAAAGGAGTCAGTTCTTCAGATCAGGTGGCCAAATATTGGAGTTTCAGCATCAGTCCTTTCAGTGAATATTCAGGACTGAATTCCTTTAGGATTGACCGGTTGGATCTCCTTGCAATCCAAGCAACTCTCAAGAGTCTTCTCCAAACCATAGTTCAAAAGAATCAGTTCTTCAGTGCTCAGCTTTCTTTATACTCCAACTGTCACATCCATACATGACTACTGGAAAAACCATAGCTTTGACTAGATGGACCTTTGTTAGCAAAGTAATGTCTCTGCTTTTTAATATGCTGTCTAGGTTGGTCATAGCTTTTCATCCAAGGAGCAAGTGTCTTTTAATTTCATGGCTGCAGTCACCATCTGCAGTGATTTTGGAGCCCCCCCCCCCAAAAAAAAAGTTTGTCACTGTTTCTATTGTTTCCCCATATATTTGCCATGAAGTGATGGGACCAGATGCCATGATCTTAGTTTTCTGAATGTTGAGCTTTAAGCCAACTTTTTCACTTTCCTCTTTCACTTTCATCAAGAGACTCTTTAGTTCTTCTTCACTTTCTGCCATAAGGGTGGTGTCATCTGCATATCTGAGGTTATTGATATTTCTCCTGGCAATCTTGATTCCAGCTTGTGCTTCATCCAGCCCAGCATTTCTGTGATGTACTCTGCATATAAGTTAAATAAGCATGGTGACTGTATACAGCCTTGACATATTCCTTTCCCGATTTGGAACCAGTCTGTTTTTTCCGGTTCTAACTGTTGCTTCTTGACCTGCATACAGATTTCTCAGGAGGCAGGTCAGATGGTCTGGTATTCCCATCTCTTCCAGAATTTTCCACAGTTTGTTGTGATCCATGCAGTCAAAGGCTTTGGTGTAGTCAATAAAGCAGAAGTTGATGTTTTCTGGAACTGTCTTGATTATTGTACGATCCAGTGAATGCTGGCAATTTGATGTCTGGTTCCTCTGCTTTTACTAAATACAGTTTGAACGTCTGAAAGTTTACAATTCACCTACTGTTGAAGCCTGGCTTGGAGAATTTTGAGCATTATTTTGCTAGCGTGTGAGATGAGTGCAATTGTGCTGTAGTTTGAACATTCTTTGGCATTGCCTTTTTTGGGGATTAGAATGAAAACTGACCTTTTCCAGTCCTGTGGCCACTGCTGAGTTTTCCAAAATGCTGGCATATTCAGTGCGGCACTTTCACAGCATTATCTGTCAGGATTTGGAATAGCTCAACTGGAATTCCATCACTTCCACTAGCTTTGTTCATAGTGATGCTTCCTAAGGCCCACCTGACTTCACATTCCAGGATGTCTGGCTCTAGGTGAGTGGTCACACCATCATGGTTATCTGGGTCATAAAGATCTTTTTTGTACAGTTCTTCTGTGTATTCTTGCCACCTCTTCTTAATATCTTCTGCTTCTGTTAGGTCCATACCATTTCTGTCCTTTATTGTGCCCATCTTTGCATGGAATATTCCCTTGGTATCTCTGATTTTCTTGAAGAGATCTCTAGTCTTTCCCATTCTTTTGTTTTCCTCTATTTCTTTGCATTGATCACTGAGGAAGGTTTTCTTCTCTTTCCTTTCTATTCTTTGGAACTCTGCATTCAAATGGGTGTACCTTTCCTTTTCTCCTTTGCCTTTTGCTTCTCTTCTTTTCTCAGCTATTTGTAAGGCCTCCTCAGACAACCATTTTGCCTTTTTGCATTTCTTTTTCTTGGGAATGGTCTTGATCACTGCCTTCTGTACAATGTCACAAACCTCTGTCCATAGTTCTTCAGGCACTCTATCAGATATAATCCCTTGTATCTCTTTGTCACTTCCATTGTATAATCATGGAATTATTTGATTTAGGTCATACCTGAATGGTCTAGTGGTTTTCCCTACTTTCTTCAATTTAAGTCTAAATTTGGCAATAAGGAGTTCATGATCTGAGCCACAGTCAGCTCCTGGTCTTTTTTTTTTTTTTTCTGACTGTATAGAGCTTCTCCATCTTTGCTGCAAAGAATATAATCTGTTTGATTTTGGTGTTGACCATCTGGTGATGTCCATGTGCAGAGTTGTCTCTTGTGTTATTGGAATAGGGTGTTTGCTGTGACCAATGCGTTCTCTTTGCAAAACTCTGTTAGCCTTTGCCCTGCTTTGTTTTGTACTCCAGGGCCAAATTAAGTTAGCGAGTAACACCAAATCATAGTGTTAGGGAGTGTCTTAATGCCATTCTTTTACATGTAGCTGTCCAGTTTTCACAGCACCAGTTATTGTAGAGACTATCTTTACTCCACTGTATATTCTTCCATCCTTTGTCATAAGTTAGATGACCACAGGTGCATGAGTTTCTCTCTGGGCTTTCTGCCCTGTTCCAGTGATTTATATTTCTGATTTTGTACCAGTAGCATACTATCTCAATAACTGTAGCTTTGTAGTATAGTCTGAGGTCAGGGATCCTGATTACTCCAGCTCCATTTTTCTTTCTCAAGATTGCTCTCTCTAGACAAGATCTTTTGTGTTGCCTATCAATTGCAATTCTTTTAATCTTATTCTGTGAAAAATGTCCTTGGTAATTTGATAGGGATTGCACTGAGGCTGTAGATTGCCTTGGATAGTATTGTCATTTTCACAGTATTGATTCTTGCAATCCAAGAACAGGGTCTATCTGTCCATAATTTTGAGTTATCTCTGAAGTCTTTCATCACTATCTTATAGTTTTTGCATACAGATCTTTTGCCTCCTTACATAGGTTTATTCCTAGGTATTTTATTTTTCCACTGCAGTAATATGTGGGATTGATTGTTTAATTTCTCTTTCTGATCTCTCATTGTTGGTGTATGTTAATGCAAGAGATTTCCTCATATTAATAGTTTTAAATCTATCTTGAAGCTTTTTAAAATTTATTTTTAGTTGAAGGGTGATTACTTTACAGTATTGTTGGTTTCTGCCATACATCAACATGAGTCAGCCACAGGTGTACATGTGTCTCCTCCCTCATGTGCTCCCTCCCACCTCCCACACCATTGCAACCCTCTAGGTTGTCACAGAGCTCCAGTTTGAGTAGCCTGAGTCATACAGAAAATTCCCACTGGCTATGTGTTTTACATATGGTAGTGCACCCTGGTGGGCCGCAGCCCATGGGGTCACTAAGAGTGGGACACGACTGAGCAACTTCAGTTTCACTTTCATGCATTGGAGAAGGAAATGGCAATCCACTCCAGTGTTCTTGCCTGGAGAATCCCAGGGACAGGGGAGCCTGGTGGGCTGCCGTCTATGGGTTCGCACAGAGTCGGACACGACTGAAGTGACTCAGCAGCAGCAGCAGTGCATAATGCATAGTTGTGAAGTTTCCATGCTACTTTCTCCATTCATCCCACCCTCTCCTTCTCCCGCCTCCATTTCCATAAGTCTGTTATCTATGTCTCTGTCTCCGTTGCTGCCCTGCAAATAGGTTTATCTGTACCATCTTTCTAGATTCCGTATATATAGGTTAATATACGATACTTGTTATTCTCTTTCTGACTTACTTTAGTCTGTACGATAGACTCTAGGTTCATCCACCTCATTAGCACTGACTCAAATGTGTTCCTTTTATGGCTGAGTAATATTCCATTGTGTATATGTACCACAACTTCTTTATCCATCTGTCAATAGACATCTAGGTTTATTCCATGTTCTAGCTATTGTAACTATTGCTGCAATGAACACTGGGATCAGATCAGATCAGATCAGTCTCTCAGTCGTGTCCGACTCTTTGCGACCCCATGAATCGCAGCATGCCAGGCCTCCCTGTCCATCACCAACTCCCAGAGTTCACCCAGACTCACGTCCATCGAGTCAGTGATGCCATCCAGCCATCTCATCCTCTGTCGTCCCCTTCTCCTCCTGACCCCAATCCCTCCCAGCATCAGAGTCTTTTCCAATGAGTCAACTCTTCGCATGAGGTGGCCAAAGTACTGGAGTTTCAGCTTTAGCATCATTCCTTCCAAAGAAATCCCAGGGCTGATCTCCTTCAGAATGGACTGGTTGGATCTCCTTGCAGTCCAAGGGACTCTCAAGAGTCTTCTCCAACACCACACTTCAAAAGCATCAATTCTTCTGTGAAGAAGGCGCTCAGCCTTCTTCACAGTCCAACTCTCACATCCATACATGACCACAGGAAAAACCATAGCCTTGACTAGATGAACCTTTGTTGGCAAAGTAATGTCTCTGCTTTTGAATCTGCTGTCTAGGTTGGTCATAACTTTCCTTCCAAGGAGTAAGCGTCTTTTAATTTCATGGCTGCAGTCACCATCTTCAGTGATTTTGGAGCCCAGAAAAATAAAGTCTGACACTGTTTCCACTGTTTCCCCATCTATTTCCCATGAAGTGATGGGACCAGATGCCATGATCTTCGTTTTCTGAATGTTGAGCTTTAAGCCAACTTTTTTACTCTCCCCCTTCACTTTCATCAAGAGGCTTTTGAGTTCCTCTTCACTTTCTGCCATAAGGGTGGTGTCATCTGCATATCTGAGGTTATTGATATTTCTCCCGGCAATCTTGATTCCATCTTCTGTTTCTTCCAGTCCAGCGTTTCTCATGATGTACTCTGAATATAAGTTAAATAAACAGGGTGACAATATAGAGCCTTGACGAACTCCTTTACATGTGTCTTTTTCAGTTTCGGTTTCCTTGGGGTATATACCTAGGAGTGCAATTGTTGAGTCATATGTAGTTTTATTCCTACTTTTTAAAGGAATCTCCATACTGTCTTCCATAGTGACTGTATCAATTTACATTCTCACCAACAGTGAAAGAGGGTTCCCTTTTCTCCACACCCTCTCCAGCATTTATTGTTTGTAGATTTTTTGATGATAGCCACTCTAACTGGTGTGAGGTAATATCTCATTGTAGTTTTGCTTTACATTTCTCCATGATGAGAGATGTTGAGCACCTTTTCATGTGTTTATTAGCTATCTGCATGTCTTCTTTCTTTATTCCTAGGTGGCGCAATGGTGAAGTATCAGCCTGCAATGCGGGTGACTTGGGAGATGTGGGTTTGAGCCCTGTGTTGGGAAGATCCCCTGGAGAAGGAAATGACAACCCACTCCAATATTCTTGCCTGGAAAATTCCATGGACAGAGGGGCCTAGCAGGCTATAGTCAATGGGGTCACAAAGAGTTGGACACAACTGAGCATGAGCACACACACATCTTCTTTGGAAAAATGTCAGTTTAGGTCTTTTGCCCACTTTTTGGTTGGGTTGTTTGTTTTTCTAGTATTGAGTTACATGAGCTGCTTATATGTTTTGAAAATTAATCCTGTCATTTGTTTCATTTGCTATTATTTTCTCCCATTCTGAGGTATGTCTTTTCACCTTGTTTATCGTTTCCTTTGCTGTGCAGAAACTTTTAAGTTTAATTAGGTCCCACTTGTTTTATTTATTTTTATTTGCATTACTCTGAGAGGTGGGTCATAAAGGATCTTGCTGTGATTTATGTCGTAGAGTGGTCTGCCTATGTTTTCTTCTAAGAGTTTTATGGTATCTTTCCTTAGATTTAGGTCTTTTAATCCATTTTGAGTTTATCTTTGTGTGTGGTGTTAGGAAGTATTCTAATTTCATTCTTTTATGCAGAGCTGTCCAGTTTTCCCAGCACCACTTACTAAAAAGACTGTCTTTTCCTCATTGTATATTCTTGCCTCCTTTGTCAAGAATATACCCATATTTCTTGCATGGGTTTATCTCTGGGCTTGCTGTCTTGTTCCACTGATCTATATTTCTGTTTTTGTGTCAGTACTATACTATCTTGATGACTATAGCTTTGTAGTATAATCTGAAATCAGCAAGGTTGATTCCTCTAGCTCTTCTCTTCTTTCTCAAAACTGCTTTGGGTTTTGGGGGTCTTTTGTGTTTCCATCCAAATTATGAAAATTTTTGTTATAGTTCTGTAAAAAATGCCATTGATAATTTGGTAGAGATTGCATTGAATCTGTAGATTGAATTTGGTAGTATAGTCATTTTCACAATATTGATTCTTCCAATCCATGAACATGGAATATCTCTCCACCTGTTATGTTGTCTTGAGTTCTTTCATCTGTTTCTTATAGTTTTCTGTATACAGCTCTTTTGTCTCCTGAGGTTTGTTTATTCCTAGGCATTTTATTTTTGTTGCAGTGGTAAATAGGATTGATTCCTTAATTTCTCTTTCTGGTTTTTCATTGTTAGTGTATAGGAATACAAGTGATTTCTGTATATTGATTTTGTATGCTGCACCTTTACTAAATTCACTGTTTAGCTCTAGTAATTTTCTGATAGTGTATTTAGGGTTTTCTGTATATAGTATCATGTCTGCAGACAGAGTTTTGCTTCTTCGTTTCCAACCTTTTGGTTGGATTCCTTTTCTTTCTTTTTCTTTGATTGCCATTACTGATGCTGCTGCTTCTGCGAAGTCGCTTCAGTTGTGTCTGACTCTGTGCGACCTCATAGACAGCAGCCCACTAGGCTCCTCTGTCCACAGGATTCTCCAGGCAAGAATACTGGAATGGGTTGCCATTTCCTTCTCCATAATGCCATAACTAGGACTTCCAAAACTATGTTGAATAATAGTGGTGAGAGTGGGCATCCTCGTCTTGTTCCTGATCTTAGAAGGAATGATTTCAGTTTTTTACCATGGAGAATGTTTGCTGTGGGTTTTTCATGTATGGCCTTTATTATGTTGAGGTAGGTTCCTCCTATGCCCATATTTTGAAGAGTTTTTTTTTTTTTTAATCATAAATGGGTGCTGAATTTTGTCCTAAGCTTTTTCTGCATCTATTGAGATTATCGTATGGTTTTTATCTTTCACTTTGTTAATATGGTGTATCACATTGGTTGATTTGTGTATATTGATGAATTATTGTATCCCTGCAATAAATCCCACTTGATCATGGTATATGATCCTTTTAATGTATTGTTGGATTTGGTTTGCTAGTATTCTGTTGAGGATTTTTGCGTCAATGTTCATCAAAGATATTGGCCTATAATTTTGTGTTTTTGTGATATCTTTGTCTGAATTTTTTATCAGGATGATGATGGCCCCATAGACGAGCTTGGGAGTGTTCCTGCCCCTGCCACTTTTTGGAGAGCTAGAGAAGGATAGGTGTTCGCTCTTTTCTAAATATTTTATAGAACTTGCCTGTGAAGCCATCTGGTCCTAGAATTTTGTTTGTTGAAAGATTTTTAATGATAATTTTCTTCACTTGTGATTGATCTGTTCATAGTTTCTATTTCTTCCTGGTTCAGTCTTAGAAGATTTTACTTTTCTAAGAATTTGGCCATTTCTTCCAGGTTGTCCATTTTATTGGCATATAGTTGCTTGTAGTGGTCTCTTCTGATCCTTTGTATTTCTGCAATGTCAGGTATAACTTCTCCTTTTTCAGATGTAATTCTGTTGTTTTGAGTCCTATCCCTTTTATCTTGATTATGGCTATATCTCAATTTTGTTTATCTTACCAAATAAGTAGATTTTAATTTTACCAATTTTTTTTCTATTGTTTTCTTTGTTTCTGTTTTATTTATGTCTGTTCTGTTCTTTATGATTTTGTTCCTCTACTAACACTGGAATATTTTTGTTCTCTTTTCTCAATTTGCTTTATATGTACGGTTAGGCTCTTCCTTTGACATTTTTGTTTCTTGATACAGGGTTATATTGCTGTAAACTTCCCTTTTCAAAATGCTTTTTGGGAAAAAGTTTTTGTTGTTGTTGTTGTTGGCCAGGAGAGAGTCTCAAGAGGGAGGGGATAAATATATGTGTGTGGCTGAGTCACATTATTGTTTGGCAGAAACTAACATAACATTGTGAAGCAATTATCCTCTCATTAAAAATAAATTTAGAAAAATTTTATTGTCTATAATTGCTTTTATTGTTTTTATTGTTTTATTGTTTATAATATTGATTATAATTGCCTTACCATATTGTGTTAGTGTCTGCCGTGTAACAAAGTGAATCACCTGTATGTATACACATACCCCCGCCTCCCCCACCATCTCACCCCTCTATGTCATGACAGAACACTGAGCTGTGCTTCCTCTGCTCCACAGCAACTTCACACTAGCTGTTTCGCACATGGTGGTGTATATATGTCAGTGCTACTCTCCTAATTAGTGCCACCATCCCTTTTCCCCTCTGTGTCCAGTCTCTCTCTGTCTGTGTCTCTATTCTTGCTGTGTAAATAGGTCCATCTGTATCATTTTCTAGATGCTATATATATGCGTTAATATTCAACATTTGTTTTTCTGACTTCACTCTGTATGACAGCCTCCAGGTCCACCCACATCACTACAAAGGACTCAATTTTGTTCTTTTAAATGATTTAGTAGTATTCAGTTGTATATGTGTGCCACATCTTTATCCATCTGTCAGCAGACACTTATGTTGCTTCTATGTCCTGGCTCTTGTAAAAAGTGCTAAAATGAATACTCAGGTGCATGTATCTTTTCACATTATGGTTTTTTTCAGATATATACCAAAGAGTGGAATTTCTGGGTCATATGGTAGTTCCATTTTTAGTTTTTAAAGGAGCCTCCATGCATTATCCATAGTAACTGTATCAGTTTGCATTTCTGCCAACTGTGCAAGAGGGTTCCCTTTTCTCCACACCCGCTCCAGCATTTATTTTTTGTAGATTTTGTGATGATGGCCGTTGTGACTGATGTGAGGTGATACCACACTGTAGTTTTGATTTGTGTTTCTCTAATAGTGATGTTGAGCATTTTTCCATGTGTTTATTGGCTATCTGTATGTCTTCTCTGGAGAAATGTCTATTTACGTCTTCTCCCCATTTTCTGATTGGCTTGTTTTTTTTATTTGATACTGAGCTGCATATGCTATTTTTATATTTTGCAGATTAATCCTTTTCTCAGTTGCTTCGTTTGCAAGCATGTTCTCCCATTCTGAGGGTTGTCTTTTCATCTTACAATTTCCTTTGTTGTGCAAATTTTTTGGTTAAATTGGGTCCCATTTGTTTATTTTTTATTTTCATTACTCTATGAGGTTGTTCAGAGATCTTAGTGTGATTTATGTCAGAGTGTTCTGCCTACTTTTTTTCCAAGAGTTTTTTGGTGGTTTTTTTTTTTTTTTTTTTTTTTTAAATAGTATCTGGCCTTACATTTAGGTTGTTAATCCATTTTTAGTTTATTTTTGTGCATGGTGTTAGGGAGCATTCTAATTTCATTCTTTTACATTTAACTGTCTAGTTTTCACAGCACCACTTATTGAAGAGGGTGTGTTTTCTCCATTGTACATTCTCACCTCCTGCGTCAAAGATTTGGTGACTGTAAGTGTGTGGGTTTATTTCTGGGCTTTGTATCCTGTTCCATTGATCTATATTTTTGTTTTTGGCCAAGTACCATACTATATTGATGACTCAAGCTTTGTAGTATGTTGAAAAGTAGGGGATCCAGATTTCTTCAGCTCTTTCATTCTCAGTATTGCTTTTCCTATGTGGGGTCTTTTGTGTTTCCATATAACTTATAAAATTTTTTGTTTTAATTCTGTGAAAAATGGCCTTGGTAATTTGATACAGGTTGCATTGAATCTGTAGATTTATTTGAATAGTATCTTACAGTTTTCTGGATACAGGTCTTTTGTCCCTTTAGGTATGTTTATTCCTAGGTATTTTATTCTTTCTGTTACAGTGGTGAATGGGATTGTTTCCTTAATTTGTTTGACTAATTTTTCATTGTTAGTGTATAGGAATGCAAGAGATTTCTGTGTATTCATTTTGTATCCTGTGACTTTACTAATTTCATTGTTTAGCTGTAGTAGTTTTCTGGTGGTATCTTTAGGATTTTCCATGTATAGTATCATGTCACCTGCAAACAGTAATAGTTTTACTTCTTTTCCAATTTGGATTGCTTTTTTTTCCTTTTCTTCTCTGATTGCCATAACTGACACTTCCAAAACTATGTTGAATAATAGTGACAAGAGTGAGCATCTGTGTCTTGTTATTGATCTTCAAGGAAATTCTTTCATATTTCAGTGTTGAGAATGATGTTTCCTGTGGGGCTTATTATATATTGCCTTTATTATGTTGAGTTAGGTTCCATTTATGCCCAAATTCTGGACAGTTATTTTTTTTTAATCATAAATGGATGTTGCTGTGCTTATTTGCTCAGTCGTGTCCAGCTCTTTGCAACCCCATAGACTGTAGTACACCAGGCTCCTCTGTCCATGGGGTTTCTTCAGGCAAAAATACTGGAGTGGGTTGCCATTCCCTCCTCCAGGGGATCTTCCCAACCCAAAGATCAAACCCAGGTCTTCCACATTGCAGGAGGATTTTTTTTTTTTTTTTTTTTTTTTTAACCATCAGAGGCACCAAGGAAGCCTAAGAATACTGGAGTGGGTAGCCTATACCTTCTCCATGGGATCTTCCTGACCCAGGAATCAAGCCAGGGTCTCCTGCATTGCCCACAGATTCTTTACCAGCTGAGCTACCAGAGAAGCCCAAAATGCATTTTGAATTTTGTCAAAAGCTTTTTCTCCATATATTGAAATTATCATGTGGTTTTTATCCTTCTACTTGTTGATATGATGTATCACATTAATTGATGTACGTATATTGAAGAATCTTTGCATTCTTGGTATAAACTGCACTTGATCACGGTGTACGTTCCCTTTAACATGTTGTTGGGTTTGGATTGCTAGTATTTTTTTGAGGATTTTTACGTCTATGCTTATCAGTGATATTGGCCTGTACTTTGTGTGTATGTATGCTATCTTTGTCTGGTTTTGGTATCAGGGTGATGATGGCCCTGTAGGATGAGCTTAGGAATGTTCCTCCCTCTGCAATTTTTTGAGGAGTTTGAGAAGGATAAGTGTTAGCTCTTCTATAAATATTTGATAGAACATGCCTGAGAAGCCATTTGATCTTTGACTTTTGTTTTTAGGAAGATTTTTAATCAGTCTCAATTTAATTATTTGTGATTGGTCTGTTCATAGTTTTTATTTCTTCCTTACTTAGTCTTGAAAGGTTGTACTTTTTCAAGAATTCATCCATTTCTTCTAGATTTTCCATTATATTTGCATATAGTTATTTGTAGTAGTCTCTTATGTTCCTTTGTATTTCTGCAGTTTCTGTCGCATCTTCTTTTTTACTTCTAATTTTGTTGATTTTAGTCCTCTCCCTTTTTTCTTATGATTCTGGCTAAAGATTTATCACTTTTGTTTATCATCTCAAAGAAGCAGCTTTTATTTCATTGTTGTTATTGTTCAGTCACTAAGTTGTGTCAAACTCTTTGAGACTCCGCGGACTTTAGCATGCCAGGGTTCACTGTCCTTCACTATCTTCCAGAGTTTGCTCAAGCTCATATCCATTGAGTCAGTGATGCCATCCAACCTTCTCATACTCTGTCGCCTGCTTCTCCTTTTGACATTCCCAGCATCAGGGTCATTACCAATGAGTTAGCTCTGTGTACCAGGTGGCTAAAGTATTGGAACTTCAGCATCAATCTTTCCTATGAATATTCACTGTTGATTTCCTTTAGAATTAACTGGGTTGATATCCTTGCAATCTAAGATTCTCTCAAGAGCCTTCTCTAGCACCACAATCGAAAGCATCAATTCTTGGGCACTCAGCCTTCTTTCTGGTCCAACTCTCATATCCGTACATGACCTACTGGAAAAACCATAGCTTTGATTATATGAACGTTTGTTGGCAAGGTGATGTCTCTGCTTTTTAATATGCTGTCTATTTTATCAAAGCTTTCCTTCCAAGGAGCAAGCATCTTTTTAATTTCATGGCTGTGGTCACCATCCACAATGATTTTGGAGCCCAAGAAAACAAAATCTGTCACTGTTTCAACTTTTTCCCCTTCTATTGTCATGAAGTGACAGAACCAGATGCCATCATCTTAGTTTTTTGAATGTTGAGTTTTAAGCCAGCTTTTTCCCTCTTCTCTTTTACTGTCATCAAAAGGCTCTTTAGTTCCTCTTCACTTTTTGCCGTTCTAGTGGAGTCATCTGCATATCTGAGGTTGTTATTTCTCCTGATAACCTTGCTTCCAGCTTGTGATTCATCCAGCCTGGCATTTCGCATGATATACTCTGCATAGAAGTTAAATAAGCAGGGTGACAATATGCAGCCTGGCTGTAATCCTTTCCCAATTTTGAACCAGTCTGTTTTTTCATGTCAGGTTCTAACTGTTGCTTCTTGACCCATATACAGGTTTCTCAGGAGATAGGTAAGGTGGTTTGGAATTCCTATCTCTTAAATTTTCCACAGTTTGTTGTGATCCACACAGTCAAAAGTTTTAGTGCAGTCAATGAAGCAGAAGTAGATGTTTTTTTGAAATTCCTTTGCTTTCTCTGTGATCCAACGAATGTTGCCAATTTGATCTCTGGTTCCTCTGCCTTTTCTAAATCCAACTTTTACATGTGGAACTTCTCAGTTCACATACTACTGAATCCTAGCTTGAAGGATTTTGAGCATAACTTTGCTAGCATGTGAAATGAGCTCAATTGTATGGTAGTTTGAACATTCTTTAGCATTGCCCTTCTTTGGGATTGGAATGAAAGCACCTTTTGCAGTCCGGTGGTCTACTAAGGAAAACTACTAAGTTTTCCAAATTTGCTGACATATTGAGTGCAGCACTTTAACAGCATCATCTTGTAGGATTTTTAATAGCTCAGCTGGCATTCCATCACCTCCACTAGCTTTGTTCATAGTAATGCTTTCTAAAGCCCACTTGACTTCACACTCCAGGATGTCTGGCTCTAGATGGGGGACCACACCATCATGATTATCCAGGTCATTAAGACCTTTTTCATATAGTTCTGTGTATTCTTGCCACCTCTTTTTAATCTCTTTTACTTCTGTTAGGTCCTTACCATTTCTGCCCTTTATTGTGCTTACCCTTGTGTGAAATATTCCCTTGATATCTCCCAATTTTCTTAAGGAGATCTCTACTCTTTCCCATTCTATTGTTTTCCTCTATTTCTTTGCATTGTTCACTTAAGAAGACCTTCTTATGTCTCCTTGCTATTCTCTAGAACTTTGCATTCAGTTGGGTGTATCTTTTCCTTTCTTCCTTCCCTTTCGCTTCTTTCTTTCTTCAGCTGTTTCTAAAGCCTCCTCAGATAACCACTTTGCCTTCTTGCCTTTCTTTTTCTTTGGGATGGTTTTGGTCACTGCCTCCTGTATATATAGTATTGGGAACCTCCATCCATTGTTCTTCAGGCACTCTGTGTACTAGATTTAATCCCTTCAATCTATTTGTCACCTCCACTGTATAATCATAAGGGGTATGATTTAGGGTCATACCTGAATGGCCTAGTGGTTTTCCACTTAAATTATTTTCTTCAATTTAAACTGAATTTTGCAATATGGAGCTGATGATCTGAGCTACAGTTAGCTCCAGGTCTTGTTTTTGCTTACTATATAGAGTTTCTCCATCTTTGGCTGCAAAGAATGTTATCGGTCTAATTTTGGAATTGACCCATCTGGTGATGTCCATGTGTAGAGTTGTTTTATGTTGTTGAAAGAGAGTGTTTGCTACAACCAGTGTGTTATTATGAGTAAACTCTGTTAGCCTTTGTCCTGTTTCATTTTGTACTCCAAGGCAAAACTTGTCTGTTACTCCACGTTTCTCTTGACTTCCTACTTTTGTATTCCAATTCCATTTGGTGTTCGTTCCATTTTGGGTGTGTGTTCTAGAGGTCTTGTAGGTCTCCATAGAACTGGTCAACTTCAGTTTCTTCAGCCTCGGTGTTTGAGGCATAGACCTGGATTCCTGTGGTGTCAATTGGTTTGCCTTGGAAACAAACTGAGCTCATTCTGTCATTTTTGAGGTTGCACCCAAGTAGTGTTTCCAACTCTTTTGTTGACATGAGGGCTACTCCAATTCTTCTAAAAGATTCTTGCCCACAGTAGTAAATAATAATGATTATCTGGATTAAACTTGTCCATTCTTGTCCATTTTAGTTCACTGGCTCCTAAGTTGTCGATGTTCACTCTTGGTCATCTCCTGCTTGACCACATCCAATTTACATTACTCCATGGACCTAACATTCATGTACCTATGTAATATTGTTCTTTACAGCATCACACTTAGTTTTAACCACCAGACACATCCACAACTGAGTGTCCTTTCTGCTTTGGCCCTGCCTCTTCATTCTTTCTAGAGATATTAGTACTTCCCTTCTGCTCTTCCCCAGTAACATATTGGACACCTTCCAACATAGGGGGCTCATCTTCCAGTGTCATATATTTTTGTCTTTTCATACTGTCCATAGGGTTGTGGTAAGAATACTGGAGTGGTTTGGCATTCCCTTATCCTATGGACCATGTTTTGTCAGAACTCTCCACTATGACCTGTCTGTCATCTTGGGTGGCCCTGCACAGCATGGCTCATAGCTTCATTGAGTTATGCAAGCCCTTTCATCATGACAAGGGCAAAGGGGTGTGATCCATGAAGAGAATTAGAGAAATAATTTCATTGTTCATTCAGTTCAGTCGCTCAGTCATGTCCAACTCTTTGCGACTCCACGAATAGCAGCACGCCATGCCTCCCTGTCCATCACCAACTCCCAGAGTTCACTCAAACTCACGTCCATCGAGTCAGTGATGCCATCCAGCCATCTCATCCTCTGTCGTCCCCTTCTTCTCCTGCCCCCAATCCCTCCCAGCATCAGAGTCTTTTCCAATGAGTCAACTCTTCACATGAGGTGGCCAAAGCACTGGAGTTTCAGCTTTAGCATCATTCTTTCCAAAGAACACCCAGGGCTGATCTCCTTCAGAATGAACTGGTTGGATCTCCTTGCAGTCCAAGGGACTCTCAAGAGTCTTCTCCAACACCACAGTTCAAAAGCATCAATTCTTTTGCACTCAGCTTTCTTCACAGTCCAACTCTCACATCCATACATGACCACTGGAAAAACCATAGCCTTATCTAGACGGACCTTTGTTGGCAAAGTAATGTCTCTGCTTTTGAATATGCTATCTAGGTTGGTCATAACTTTCTTTCCAAGGAGTAAATGTCTTTTAATTTCATGACTGCAGTCACCATCTGCAGTGATTGTTATTCATTTCTATTTTGTTAATTTCTACTCTGGTCTTTATGATTTCTTTTTTTCTACTAATTTTGGTGGGGTTTTGCTCTTCTTTTTCTAGTTACTTTAGATGTAAGGTTAGGTTGTTCATTTGAGATTTTCTTGTCTCATGAGTAAGAAGGAATTGATTTAAACATCCCTGTTAGGACTTCTTTTGCTGCACCCCATAGAATTCGGGTCATTATGTTTTCATTGTCATTTGTTTCTAGGTATTTCTTTATATGCACTTTGATTTCTTCAGTGACCCCTTGGTTAAGTCTCCATATGTTTGTGTTTTTTATATTATTTTTCCTGTAATTGATTTCTAATCTCATAGCATTTTGGTCCAAAAAGGTACTTGATAGGATTTCGTTTTTCTTAAATTTACCAAGGCTTGATTTGTGACTCAAGATGGGATCTATCTTGGAGAATGTTCTGTGTGCATGTGAGTAGAAAGTTTATTTTGCCCCTTTCAAATGGAGTATACTATAAATATCAAGTAAATCTGTGTGTCATTTGAAGGCTTGTATTTTCTCATTATTTTTCTGTCTAAATGATTTATCCATTGGTGTAAGTGGAGTGTTAGTCACCCACTGTTACTGTGTTTCTATTGATTTCCTCTTTTTTGGCTGTTAGGTTTTGCCTTATGTATTGAGGTGCTCCTAAGTTGTTTGCGTGAGAGTGTTAGCCCTCATCTGTTGGTTGCATATATAATTGTTATATCTTCTTGGATTGATGTCTTGATCATTATGTAGTATCCTTCCTTGTCTCTTTTAATAGTACTTAAAGTGTGTTTTGTCTAATATGAGTATTGCTAACTCTGACTTTCTTTTGATTTCTATTTGTATGGAATATCATATTCCATCCCCTCACTTTCAGTCTGTATGTGTCCCTCAGTCTGAAGTGCGTCTTTTGCAGACAGCATACATATGGATCTTGTTTTTGTATCCATTCGTCCTGTCTATACCTTTTGTTTGGAGCATTTACTCCATTTACATTTAATTATCAATAAGGTATGATCCTACAGCCATTTTCTTCATTGTTTTGGGCTTGTTTTTGTAAGTCGTCTTATTCTTTCATGTTTTCCAGCTAGAGAAGTTCCTTTAGCATTTGTTGTAAAACTGGTTTAGTGGTGCTAAATTCTGTGAGGTTTTGCCTCTCCCTGAAGCTTCTGATTTCTTTGTTGAATGTGAATGAGATCCTTGCTGGGTAGAGTAATCTTGGTTGTAGATTTTCCCCCTTTCATCATTTTAAATATATCCTGCCATTCCCTTCTGGCCTGCAGAGTTTCTGCTGAAAATATTGATAAACTTATGGGAATTCCCTTGCATGTTACGCATTACTCGTTGCTTTTCCTTGGTGCTTGTAATATTTCATCTTTGTATTTAATGTTTGTTAGTTTGATTAATATGTGTCTTGGAGAGTTTCTCCTCGGCACTGTATGTCATTCTCTGCACTTCCTGGATTTGATTGACTATTTCCTTTCCCCATGTTAGGGAAATTTTTTACTATAATCTCTTCAAATATTTTCCCAGACTCTTGCTCTTTCTCAGTTTCTTCTGCAACCCCTATAATTCAAATGTTGGTGCATTTAATATTCTCCTGGAGGTCTCTTGAGTCTGTTGTCATTTCTTAAAATTCTGTCTTTCAACTCACTTATTCATTATTCTGCCTCAAGTATTCTGCTATTGATTCTTTATATTGTATTTTTCATTCCAGTATTTTATTGTTCATCTTTATAAATCTTCTAGCTTTTTGTTAAACATCTCTTGTATCTTCTCTGTCTGTACCTCAATTCCTTTTTTAAAAATTTATTGTTATCAGCATTCAGTATCTGTTTTTAAAAAATGTATATATGTTCAGATCAGATCAGATCAGTAGCTCAGTCATGTCCAACTCTTTGCGACCCCATGAATCGCAGCACGCCAGGCCTCCCTGTCGAACACCAAATCCTGGAGCCTACCCAAACTCGTGTCCATTGAGACGGTGATGCCATCCAACCATTTCATCCTCTGTCACCCCCTTCTCCTCCTGCCCTAAATCTTTCCCAGCATCAGGGTCTTTTCCAATGAGTCAGCTCTTCACATCAGATGGCCAAAGTATTGGAGTTTCACCTTCAACATCAGTCCTTCCTATGAACACCTAGGACTGACCTCCTTGCAGTTCAAGGGACTCTCAAGAGTCTTTTCCAACACCACAGTTCAAAAGCATCAATTCTTTGGTGCTCAGCATTCTTTATACTCCAACTCACATCCATACATGACTACTGGAAAAACCATAGCCTTGACTAGATGGACCTTTGTTGGCAAAGTAATGTCTCTGCTTTTTTTTTTTTAAACTTTACAATATTGTATTAGTTTTGCCAAATATCGAAGTGAATCTGCCACAGGTATACCTGTGTTCCCCATCCTGAACCCTCCTCCCTCCCCATACCCTCCCTCTAGGTCGTCCCAGTGCACCAGCCCCAAGCATCCAGTATCGTGCATCGAACCTGGACTGGCGACTCATTTCATACATGATATTATACATGTTTCAATGTCATTCTCCCAAATCTCCCCACCCTCTCCCTCTCCCACAGAGTCCATAAGACTGATCTATAGGTCAGTGTCTCTTTTGCTGTCTCATACACAGGGTTATTGTTACCATCTTTCTAAATTCCATATATATGGGTTAGTATACTGTATTGGTGTTTTTCTTTCTGGCTTACTTCACTCTGTATAATAGGCTCCAGTTTCATCCACCTCATTAGAACTGATTCAAATGTATTCTTTTTAATGGCTGAGTAATACTCCATTGTGTATATGTACCACAGCTTTCTTATCCATTCATCTGCTGATGGGCATCTAGGTTGCTTCCATGTCCTGGCTATTATAAACAGTGCTGCGATGAACATTGAGGTACACGTGTCTCTTTCCCTTCTGGTTTCCTCAGTGTGTATGCCCAGCAGTGGGGTTGCTGGATCATAAGGCGGTTCTATTTCCAGTTTTTTAAGGAATCTCCACACTGTTCTCCATAGTGGCTGTACTAGTTTGCATTCCCACCAACAGTGTAAGAGAGTTCCCTGTCTCTGCTTTTTAATATGCAGTCTAGGTTGGTCATAACTTTTCTTCCAAGGAGTAAGCATCTTTTAATTTCATAGCAGCAATCACCATCTGCAGTGATTTTGGAGCCCCAAAAATAAAGTCTCTCACAGTTTCCACTGTTTCCCCATCTATTTGCCATGAAGTGATGGGACTGGATGCCATGATCTTAGTTTTCTGAATGTTGAGTTTTAAGCCAAGTTTTTCACTCTCTTCTTTCACTTTCATCAAGAGACTCTTTAGTACTTCTTCACTTTTTGCCATAAGGGTGGTGTCATCTGCATATCTGAGGTTATTGATATTTCTCCCGACAATCTTGATTCCAGTTTGTGCTTCTTCCAGCCCAGCACTGCTCATGATGTACTCTGAATATAAGTTAAATAAGCAGGGTGACAATATACAGCCTTGACATACTCCTTTTCCTATTTGGAACCAGTCTGTTGTTCCATGTCCAGTTCTAACTGTTGCTTCTTAATCTGCATACAGGTTTCTCAAGAGGCAGGTCAGGTGGTCTGGTATTCCCATCTCTTTCAGAATTTTCCATGGGCTTGCTGAAACTTGGCTTGGAGAATTTTGAGCATTACTTTACTAGCATGTGAAATGAGTGCAATTTTTGGTAGTTTGAGCATTCTTTGGCATTGCCTTTCTTTGGGATTGGAATGAAAACTGACCTTTTCCAGTCCTGTGGCCACTGCTGAATTTTCCAAATTTGCTAACATGTTGAGTTCAGCACTTTCACAGCATCGTCTTTTAGGATTTGAAATAGCTCAACTGGAATTCCATCACCTCCACTAGCTTTGTTTGTAGTGGTGCTTCCTAAGGCCCACTTGACTTCACATTCCAGGATGTCTGGCTGTAGGTCAGTGATCACATCATCGTGATTGTCTTGGTCGTGAAGATCTTTTTTATACAGTTCTTCTGTGTATTCTTGCCACCTCTTCTTAATATCTTCTGCTTCTGTTAGGTCCATACCATTTCTGTCCTTTATTGTGCCCATCTTTGCATGAAATGTTCCCTTGGTATCTCTAATTTTCTTGAAAAGATCTCTAGTCTTTCCCATTCTTTTGTTTTCTTCTATTTCTTTGCATTGATCGCCGAGGAAGGCTTTCTTATCTCTCCTTGCTATTCTTTGGAACTCTGCATTCAAATGGATATATCTTTCTTTTTCTCCTTTGCTTTTCACTTCTCTTCTTTTCACAGCTATTTGTAAGACCTCCTCAGACAGCCATTTTGCTTTTTTGCATTTTTTTCCTGGGGATGGTCTTGATTCCTGTCTCCTGTACAGTGTCACAAACCTCTGTCCATAGTTCATCAGGCACTCTGTCTATCAGACCTAGTCCCTTAAATCCATTTCTCACTTCCACTGTATAATCATAAGGGATGTGATTTAGATCATACCTGAATAGTCTAGTGGTTTCCCCCACTTTCCTCAATTTAAGTTGAATTTGTCAATAAGGAGTTCATGATCTGAGCCACAGTCAGCTCCCAGTCTTGTTTTGCTGACTGTATAGAACTTCTCCATCTTTGGCTGCAAAAAATATAATCATTCTGATTTCAGTGTTGGCCATCTGGTGATGTCCATGTGTAGAGTCTTCTCTTGTGTTGTGGGAAGAGGGTGTTTGCTATGACCAGTGTGTTCTCTTGGCAAAACTCTATTAGCCTTTGCCCTGCTTCATTCTGTACTCCAAGGCCAAATGAACAGCATGAAAAGGCAGGAAGATAGGACACAGAACGATGAACTCCCCAGGTCAGTAGGTGCCCAAAATGATACGGGAGATCAGTGGAGAAATAACTTCAGAAAGAATGAAGGGATGGAGCCAAAGCGAAAACAACACCCAGTTGTGGATATGACTGGTGATAGAAGCAAGGTCCGATGCTGTAAAGAGCAATATTGCATAGGAACCTGGAATGTTAGGTCCATGAATCAAGGCAAACTGGAAGTGGTCAAACAGGAGATGGCAGGAGTGAACGTCGACATTCTAGGAATCAGTGAACTAAAATGGACTGGAATGGGTGAATTTGACTCAGATCACCATTATATCTACCACTGTGGGCACTATCTACCACTATCCCTTAAAAGAAATGGAGTTGCCATCATAGTTAACAAAAGAGCCCGCAATGCAGTACTTATACACATAAATTATTTTGAAATTATTTTCCATCATAGCTTATTACAGGATATTGACTATAGTTCCCTATGCTATACAGTAAATCTTTGTTGCTTGTTGTATGTCTATTTTTTAATTAGAAATCTAGCATTCTATTCACACTAAGTCAAACAAGTGGAATCAAAATGTCATTTTTTTTAGTTTGGTAAAAATTTGTAAGTTTTCAAGTATATATTATACATATTTATATGTATATATACAAAAGCTTTTCTGCTACACTTGATAAAGACTTGAGAAAGAATATCCAAGAAAGAAAAAGAAGAGATGGAGAAATTGGAGAACATGAACTAAATGATATGGGAACACTGAATATGAAATATAAAAAGTGAAACAAGGTACATAAAAGGTCATGAGATAGTCCTGCCACTGCTAAGTCACTTCAGTCGTGTCTGACTCTGTGTGACCCCATGGACGGCAGCCCACCAGGCTCCCCCGTCCCTGGGATTCTCCAGGCAAGAACATGGAGTGGGCTGCCATTGCCTTCTCAATGCATGAAAGTGAAAAGTGAAAGTGAAGTCGCTCAGTCGTGTCCGACTCTTAGCGACCCCATGGACTGCAGCCCACCAGGCTCCTCCGTCCATGGGATTTTCCAGCCAAGAGTACTGGAGTGGGGTGCCATTGCCTCTGATAATATAGTCCAGTTGTTTTTAAACATTACTCATTAGAGTCATGGCTCATTAGAACCATCTGGAGCTCTGGAGGAAAAAAGCAATACCTGAGCATTTGTATTTTTCAAAAGATTTCAGGATAATTCTGATATGCATCTGGATTTTAAAAAGTGATTACAGGTTTTTCTATTGGATCCTTGTGTTGGTGATATAGAATTGTATTGTTTTTCGATTGATCAATCATGATACAATGGTATTGAGTAATAGTTGCATAAGCACAACAGTAAAAGATGCTTATCAGTTTTCACAATCAATAGCCAAACAACAAAAAAAGATAATTATAATCACAAGCCATAATGGGAAACATGATTAACTTAACAGTATAAAATAATTACATACAATTTGGGGGAATTGAGCAGAGTGATGTGATAAGTGGAAGTGCATACCTGCACATGTTTTCATCCACCCAGTTGGTCTTTGTCTTTTGATTAGTACATTTAATCCATTTACATTTAAGATAATTATTGATATGTGTGATCCTATTCCATAGTGTTCACCTCAAATCTTACTGCTTTAAAACTGTGGTATACCCTCCATTAAAAATAAAAAGATGAAGCAGTGAATCCAATGGTTAATTTAACATGGCTTTCATTGGGAAAAGTCAAGGGGGAAGAGGGGTCATGACGAAGAGGAGACCAACAGACAAAAATGGTAAATTTAACATAAAATGCTTTACTTTAAAAAAAAAAAAGAATAAAATGTTATTTTCAATGAAAGGGAAAAAAAGCTTTTTGCTAAAACAGTAATCAAAAACATGTAGGTTTTATTAAAAGTTATTGCTTCTTTCTCTACCTGAATTTGGAAAAAAAAAAAAAAGCTGTCATCTAATACAAGTTTGTATTTCATATACCAAAATACAGATATCTAAAAAAATCATGACTTTAAAGTTCCACTAATGGAGCAGGTAGGAGATAAAGATGAATTCTGAACTGCTACTAAAAGTTATTCATGTTTTTAACCTTGGAGCAGAGTAAGGAATTAAGGTTACTTGACCTTGTTTGGGGATGTGGGTTTGGTTTTTTGTTTGTTTTAGTTTCATCCCTTGTTATCTCTAAGAGACTTGGATCCAGTGATCCTTTTATTCTGCTACAGTCTTTAAGGAACTTGGGAAAAAAAGGGGGGGGGGTGCTGTCAAAACTTCAGTGTTTCTTGATTTCCTATTTCATTCTCTAATGGTTTATGTTTTTAAATATCTATATCCTGTTTCTTGGATACAAAATTTTACCAAGGATCAAAAGAAGAAACCCTGGAATTTAAATGAGGAGATCTATATATCACAGTGGATTTCTTCTGAAACTGATAATGTTTAGGTTTTAAGCAAATAAAGTGCCAATTAATGTGAAACTCAATCAAAAAGACTTGAGATTTTTGCTTTATGAAAATAGAGAATTGAAATTCTTTTATGCCTTAAATGTGCATTCAGAGTCCAAGAACCATGCTCTGTTTTTATTTAGGGATAGAATGTTTTCCTGTCAGACCCCATTCGTCCTATTTCTTGGTAGAAACGTGATATGGAGTGCATCTCTTGGCTTCCTGCCTGGCACTACTGCACAGCCCGCTTGCGGTGCCTACCAGCCCTGCTCTAGGACTTGATTTCTCCTGGTTCTGTTCACTTCATATGCTATGCTTGATGGAAGTATGTGAAATGCTGCTCTGGCATTGTTTGATTAGCATTTGTCTTTATACTGGTGCCCTTGCTTACTGTAAATGTTGCTTACAGCAGCAGTTTAAAGGGCTCTGCAGGGCTGGAGAAACCTTGCATTCAGGAGGCCTGTGTGCAGTTGATAACAGACCAGCTACATGTCTTATGAAGATAGTCAGGAGATAGATCTGTAGGTTTGCTTCTCCACATTCTGATATCATAAGCTAATGGAAACAAGATTTAGGGGGTGTTAGTATGCTAATGGGCTTCCCAGGTGGCTCAGTGGATAAAGAACCTGCCTGCAATGCAGGATGTGCTGGAGATTTGGGTTCAATTCCTAGGTTGGGAATATCCCCTGGAGGAGGGCTACCCACTCCATTATTCTCACCTGGAGAATCCCATGGTCAGAGGAGCTTGGCAGGCTACAGTCCATAGGTCGCAAAGAGTCAGACACAACTGAAGCCACTGAGCATAGTACATGATCCTATTACCATTTTCTTAGTTGTTTGGGTTTGTTTTCTGTAGGTCTGTTCCTTCTCTTGTGTTTTCTGCCTAGAGAAGTTCCTTTAGCATTTGTTGTAAAGCTGGTTTAGTGGTGCTGAGTTCTCTTAATTTTTGCTTATCTGGAAAGCTTTTGATTTCTCCATCAGTTCTGAAGGATAGTCTTGCTGGGTAGAGTATTCTTGGTTGTAGGTTCTTCCCTTTCATCACTTTAAATATATCATGTCATTCTCTTCTGGTTTGTAGAGTTTCTGTTGAGAAATCAGCTGATAACCTGATGGGAGTTCCCTTGTACTATTTGTCATTTTTCCCTTGTTGCTTTTAATATTTTATCTCTGTCTTGAATTTTTGTCAGTTTGATTTCTATGTGTCTTGGTGTGTTCCTCCTTGGGTTTATCATTCCTGGAACTCTCTGTGCTTCCTGGACTTGATTGATTATTTCCTATCCCATATTCGGAAAGTTTTCGGAAAGTATCTCTTCAAATATTTTCTCAGGTCCTTTCTCTCTCTTCTCCTTCTGGGACCCATGTAATTCAAATGTTCATGTGTTTAATGTTGTCCCAGAGGTCTCTTAGACTGTCTTCATTTCTTATCATTCTTTTTTCTATATACTGTTCTGTGGCAGAGATTTCCACCATTCTCTCCTCCAGGTCATTTATCCATTCTTCTGCCTTAGCTATTCTGCTATTGATTCCTTCTAGTGTATATTTGTTCTTTA
Source organism: Bos indicus x Bos taurus (assembly GCF_003369695.1). Lineage (NCBI taxonomy): Eukaryota > Metazoa > Chordata > Mammalia > Artiodactyla > Bovidae > Bos > Bos indicus x Bos taurus. The sequence goes on along the minus strand of NC_040103.1, from coordinate 18,071,325 downwards.
ATTCTTTTTTTTTTTTTAATTTATTAAAAATTTTTTAAATTTTATTTTATTTTTAAACTTTACATAATTGTATTAGTTTTGCCAAATATCAAAATGAATCCACCACAGGTATACATGTGTTCCCCATCCTGAACCCTCCTCCCTCCTCCCTCCCCATACCATCCCTCTGGGTCGTCCTAGCTTTTCTTGCATATTCTCAATTTTTGCCTCCATTGTTTTCCTGAGATCCTGGATCATCTTCACTATCATTATTCTGAATTATTTATTGGAAGGTTGCCTATTTCCACTCCATTTAGTTTTTTTTCTGAGACTTTATCTTGTCCCTTCATCTGGGATATAACTTTCTGCTTTATCATTGTGATTAACTTTCTGTACAGTTGGACTGTGAAGAAAGCTGAGTGCCAAAGAATTGATGCTTTTGAACTGTGGTGTTGGAGAAGACTCTTGAGAGTCCCTTGGACTGCAAAGAGATCCAACCAGTCCATCCTAAAGGAGACCAGTCCTGGGTGTTCATTGGAAGGACTGATGCTGAGGCTGAAACTCCAATACTTTGGTCACCTCATGTGAAGAGTTGACTCATTGAAAAAGACCCTGATGCTGGGAGGGATTGGGGGCAGGAGGAGAAGAGGACGACAGAGGATGAGATGGCTGGATGGCATCACTGATTCAATGCACAGGAGTTTGAGTGAACTCTGGGAGTTGGTGATGGACAGGGAGGCCTGGCGTGTTGTGATTCATGGGGTCGCAAAGAGACGGACATGACTGAGTGACTGAACTGAACTGAACTTTCTGTAATACGGTTTTTGTTATAGCTGCTGTGAAACTGTGCTTCTTGTTTCTTCTATCTGCTCTCTCTGATGGTCTCTATGGTAGGGTTAACGGCAAACTCCCAGAAGATTTATTACAAGGGGGACCTTCCAGTTCTCCTGTCCATCCCTGTGGTGAGTCCCTGCCAACCAACGCCTCCAGAGGAGGCCCTCCAACACTAGCAGGTATTTTTGGTTCAGTCTCCTGTGGGGTCACTGCTCCTCTCCTCTGGGTCTTGGTGTGCACAGAATTTTGTTTGTGCCCTCCAAGACTGGAGTCTCTGTTTCCCCTAGTCCTTTGGGAGTCATATAATCAAATCCTGCTGGCCCTCAAAGCCAGATTCCTGGGGATTCCCAGTCCCTTTGTTGGATCCCTAGGCTGGGAAGCCTGACATGGGGGTTCAGAACCTTCACCACAGTGTGAGAACTTCTTTGGTATTATTGTTCTCCCAGTCTGTGGGTCACCCACCTGGTAGGCGTGGGATTTGATTTTATCATGATTGTGCCCCTCCTACCATCTTGCTGTGGCTTCTTTATCTTTGGACTTGGGATATCTTTTTATGGTGGGTTCCAGCATCCTGCTGTCATTTGTTGTTCAATAGCTAGGTGCAATTTTGGTGCTCTCACAGGAGGAGGTGAGCATACATACTTCTACTCTACTATCTTGAACTGGAGGATTCGGTTTCTTTCCTCTCTTCTTTTACTCTCTTACTTATTTCATTTTGGCTCCATTGAGTCTTATTTGCAGCATTCAGGATTTCTTGTTGAGGCCTGTGGGCTCTTGGTTGCGAAGCATGGACTTCTTTCTAGTTGTGGTACCCAGGTTTCAGAGTATGCCGTCCCAGGAGCTGCGGCTGCTGGCTCAGTAGTTGCGGTGCATAGGCTTGGATGCCCTGTGGCATGTGGGATGTTGGTTCTCCAACCAGGAATCAAACTGGCGTCTTCTGCCTTGGAAGGGAGATTCTTTACCATTGGACTACCAGGGAAATCCCTGTACCTTCATTCTTTTTCTGATATGTTGGATCATCTTTACCATCATGACTCTAAATTCTTTTTCAGGTAGGTTCCAATTCATTTAGTTGCTCTTGTGGGCTTTTCTCTTATTCCTTCATCTGGAATATATTTCACCACTGTGTAACTTTCTGTGTGTGTCATCTTCTTTCTACAGACTCAGTTCAATTCAGTTCAGCCACTCAGTCATGTCCAATTCCTTGCAACCCCATGAATTGCAGCATGCCAGGCCTCCCTGTCCATTACCAACTCCCGGAGTTCACTCAAACTCACGTCCATCGAGTCGGTGATGCCATCCAGCCATCTCATCCTCTGTCGTCCCCTTCTCCTCCTGCCCCCAATCCCTCTCAGCATCAGAGTCTTTTCCAATGAGTCAACTCTTCGCATGAGGTGGCCAAAGTACTGGAGTTTCAGCTTCAGCATCATTCCTTCCAAAGAAGACCCCGGACTGATCTTTAGAATGGACTGGTTGGATCTCCTTGCAGATTAGAGGATTGTAATAACTCCTCTTGCTTCTGGTGTATGCCCTTGGCTGGATCATGTTGATCCTGAGACTCGTGCAGACTTCCTGGAAAGTGGCACTGGTACCTGCCCGCTGGTGGGTGGAGCTAGGTCTTGTCCCTATGGTGAGCAGGGTGTGTTTACAGGTGGCTGTGAGCTCAGTGTGGCTTTCAGTTCAGTTCAGTCTCTGGTTGTATACCACCATTTGCAACCCCATGGACTGCAGCAGGCCAGGCCTCACTGTCCACCACCAACTCCTGGAGCTTGCTCAAACTCCTGTCCATTGAGTTGGTGATGCCGTCCAACCATCTCATCCTCTGTTGTCCCCTTTTTCTCCCACCTTCAATCTTTCCCAGCATCAGGGTCTTTTCCAATGAGTTGGTTCTTTGCATCAAGTGGCCAAAGTATTGGAGCTTCAGCTTCAGTGTCAGTCCTTCCAATGAATATCCAGGACTGATCTCCTTTAGGATGGACTGGTTGGATCTCCTTGCAGTCCAAGGAACTCTCAAGAGTCTTCTCCAACACCACAGTTCAAAAGCATCAATTCTTCGGCACTCAGCTTTCTTTATAGTCCAACTCACATCCATACATGACTACTCAAAAAACCATAGCTTTGATTAGACAGACCTTTGTTGGCCAAGTAATGTCTCTGCTTTTTAATATGCTGTCTAAGTTGGTCATAGCTTTTCTCCCAAGGAGCAAGCATCTTTTAATTTCATGGCTGCAATCACTATCTGCAGTGATTTTAGAGCCCCAAAAATAAAGTTTGTCACTGTTTCCACTGTTACCCCATCTATTTGCCATGAAGTGATGGGACCCGATGCCATGATCTTAGTTTCCTGAATGTTGAGCTTTAAGCCAACTTTTTCACTCTCCTCTTTCACTTTCATCAAGAGTCTGTTTAGTTCTTCTTCATTTTCTGCCATAAACATCGTGTCATCTGCATATCTGAGGTTATTGATATTTCTCCCAGAAATCTTGATTCCAGCTTGTGCTTTATCCAGCCCAGTGTTTCTCATTATTCACTCTGCATATGAGTTAAATAAGCAGGGTGACAGTATACAGCCTTGGTATACTCCTTTCCCAATTTCAAACCAGTCTGTTGTTCCATGTCCAGTTCTAACTCTTGCTTTCTGATCTGCATACAGATTTCTCAAGAGGCAGGTCAGGTGGTCTGGTATTCCTATCTCTTTAAGAATTTTCCACAGTTTGTTGTGATCCACACAGTCAAATGCTTTGGCATAGTCAATTAAGCAGATGTTTTTCTGGAACTCTCTTGCTTTTTTGATGATCCAATGGATGTTGGCAATTTGATCTCTGGTTCCTCTGCCTTTTCCTAATCCAGATTGAACATCTGGAAGTTCACGGTTCATATACCGTTGAAGCCTGGCTTGGAGAATTTTGAGCATTACTTTGCTGCTGCTGCTGCTGCTGCTGCTAAGTCACTTTAATTGTGTCCGACTCTGTGTGACCCCATAGATGGCAGCCCACCAGGCTCCCCCGTCCCTGGGATTCTCCAGGCAAGAACACTGGAGTGGGTTGCCATTTCCTTCTCCAATGCATGAAAGTGAAAAGCGAAAGTGAAGTCGCTCAGTTGTGTCTGACCCTTAGCGACCCCATGGACTGCAGCCTACCAGGCTCCTCTGTCCATGGGATTTTCCAGGCAAGAGTACTGGAGTGGGGTGCCATTGCCTTCTCCAATTACTTTGCTAGCATGTGAGATGAGTGCAATTGTGTGGTAGTTTGAGCCTTCTTTGGTATTGCCTTTCTTAGGGATTGGAATGAAATCTGACCTTTTCCAGTCCTATGGCCACTGCTGAGTTTTCCAAAATTTCTGGCATATTGAGTGCAGCACTTCCACAGCATCATCTTTTAGGATTTGAAATAGCTCAGTTGGAATTCCTTCACCTCCACTAGCTTTCTTCACAGTGATGCTTCCTAAGGCCCACTTGACTTCACATTCCAGGATGTCGGGCTCTAGGTGAGTGATCATACCATCCTGATCATCTGGGTCGTGAAGATCTTTTTTGTATAGTTCTTCTGTGTATTCTTGCCACCTTTTCTTAATATCTTCTGATTCTGTTAGTTCCATACCATTTCTGTCCTTTATTGAGCGCATCTTGGCATGAAGTGTTCCCTTGGTATCTCTAATTTTCTTGAAGAGATCTCTAGTCTTTCCCATTCTATTGTTTTCCTCTATTTCTTTGCATTGATCACTTAGGCTTTTTTATCTCTCCTTGCTATTCTTTGGGACTCTGCTTTCAAATGGGTATGTCTTTCCTTTCTCAGTGTGGCTTTAGGCACCCTGTTTGCTGATGGGTGTGGCTGTGTTTCTATCATGTTGGCTGGTTGGCCTAAGGCATTTCAGCACTGGAGCCTATAGGCTGTTTGGTAGGGCCAAAATGGCAACCTCCAGTGGCCTGGAGAGTAGAGGCTGGGGAGCACAGGGCGGCAGAGCCAGCCTTTTGTGGAGGTTGTCCAGTTTTGCCTTCTGCAGACTGGTTGCTGCACTCTCCTCCTGGGCTCAAAGCTCCTCTCTGTCCAAACTGATCTCCCCACCAAAGAGCAGACTTCCCGGGGACCCTTTCCTCCTTCACAGCTCCCTCCCTGCAGAACAATCCTGTCCTGATTCCTTCTTTCTCTTATTTGTTGCACCAGGTTACATGGAGGTTTTCTTGTTCTTTCCAAAGTCTGAGATCCTCTGTTGAATTTCAGTAGATGTTTTGTGTGAATCGTTGCACTGGTAGATGTATTTTAAATGTTTTTGTGGGAGAAGATGGCCTCCACTATCTACTCTGCCATCCTGTCTCCCCTCCATAATCACTGTTCCAATTTCAGTACTTGTGATTGGTCTGTTCACATTTTCTAGTTCTTTCTGGTTTGGTGTTAGAAGGTTGAACCTTCCTAAGAATTTGTCCATTTCTTCTAGGTTGTCTGTTTTATTGGTACATGCTCTCCCAATGATTTGTTTGTTCATTTAGTAAGTACTTAGATGCTTGTGATGTGTGTATCCTGAGTGAAAAATAGTGTTAAATCTATAGTCACCCCCCCCCCCCCCATGGATTAACAAAGTTTTGCCCAGAAGAGATAGTGTTGCCTGCTTTAAGTCTATATTAAAATTTATTTGTAGATTTTATCCCATCTCTAATTGTGTCTGTATTAATACATGCTCACTGGCCAATTGTACTTTCTAGGGCTGTGCTGTTATAGTACCTACTAGCCACATGTAGCTGTTTAAGTGAATAAAAGTAGAATTATAGAATCAGTTCCTCCATCACACTGGGCACATTTCAAGAGTTCAACCACTTTGGCTAGTAGTTATAGTATTGGAAAGCTCTGAATTATAGAATATTTCTGCCATCCTAAGAAGTACCATAGGACAGCTATGCCCTAGAGAAAGTTTCAACAATAATAAAGTAGTAGTTATTCTTGGGTGGATGCCTCAGGGAGTGGATTACCTTGTCCTTATAAGGCTGGGAATGCCTATGGTTATAGCTATAATGATTAAAATTGTTTGTTTGTTTAAACAGGTTAAACAAATGCTTTGGAATGTTATATTAGGCATTAGCTGGAGATTCCAAAATTCAGGAATTCTCTATTCATGGACCCAAGTTGGTGTCATTTACTCTCTAGTTCAACATTCAAAGCTATACTTTTTTTTTTGCATTATTTCTGGCCAGCGGTCACCTCTCACTCTACTCCAACCTCCTGCCACTGATGTACTTGTTGATGTAAATAATGACCTATTTCCTGGTCACTATCAGCCCTAAAACATTTGTCAACTTTGGCCACTTTCCTAGAAAAAATCATTGGACAGTTTTATTATTTTTGCACCATGAATGACATCTTTAGTAAAAGCACCCTCCTTCCCAACAGTGTTAGCCAGGCCTGGTAAAAATAGGTAACTTATCATGATGTTTCCTGTTGTATATGATTCAAGTATCTGAGCTTAGGTTGCTGAATGTATCATAGATGGAAGAACATTCTTTTGATATACTCCTAACAATTCATATAATATGGTGAAATATAGATGAATTGGAATGAGAGTGAGGAGACCATGGGGCTGAGGCTTCTTTTTATGTATGGCATGTTTGGGTTAACAAAGGGATAAGGGCCCTAAGTCCTGCTGTAAGTCCTGCTGGTGTAAGAGAGGTGGGCAGGGTCCTCCAGGTAGTCAACCATGATAAAACAAAGGGTCCTAGATCTTTTATCAAAAATGTATTCTTGGCTTTTCTCCTAGACTTGTGATATCATGCGTGTTAGCAGTTTAGTCTATCCTATCTGTTCAAAGTCCACCTTGACGAGATGGTACAGGTTGTAAACTAATACCGTCACCAAAGTCTGTCCACCCTGTCCCCTGGGACCCATTAAGAAGGGAGCACACAGCGTGCAACTTTTTCAATCTGGCACTTCAACTAATAATAAGCTGAGCAAAACCAGGGGAAAGCTTGGCAGCAGAGGACTCAGGGGGTGAGAGGAGAGAAGTCTTTGTCCATCATCACTAGACATCAGAAAATGCCATTTTCCTGGGTTTTCAACCCCAAGTATCCATCAGTTGCTCCATTTAATCCATCATCAAGGCTGTCCTTCCCTCCTTCCAAGTACCTCTGAAATGTATCCAACCTTCCCCCATTCTACCAACCCAATTGAAATGACCACCATCTTGGATTAGATTGCTCTGCGTTCACACAGTACCAGAGAGTGGCATTGAAAAAGACAAATCTGAATGTATCACCTCTCCATGTAAACTTATTGTTCAGTATCAAGACCAAATGCTCAACCTGGTCTCTTAGGACCTATCTGGCTGACCCCTGCTGTACTTTGTAACCTCACCTCAACTTCATTCCTTATTATTCTACTTCTGTCACACAGGCTTTTTTGATTCCTATAATAAGTTTACCTTGTTCCTGCCTCTGGGCCTTTGGACATGTGGTACCTGGTGCTTGGAGAACTCTTCTCCTAATTCCCTCTCATCTCAACTCATACTCATCCTTCATGTATCAGTTTAGTAATCACACTCCTCTCCCTTGGAACTAGGTCAGCTTGAGGTTTTATATTTATGTGGGTGACTATTTGATTACTCTCTTTCCCATTAGTCTTATAAGCTCCAGAGATGGTATAGTTTATCTTCTACTCAAAATTGTAATCCCAGCTCCTAACAAATATGCCTGGAAGTTGAGACATGAATCAGTCTTTGTTGACCAAGTAAGTAAATTGTTGCTTTTGTTACTTGCCAGGAGAGAAGCGTGGTATATAGAAGAAGCTGTCGATTTAAGAGCCCTGAGTTCATATCCCAGCTCTGCCAATTTGTTAGCTAGATGATCTTGGGCAAGTTGATTTACCAGTCTAAGCTTCAGTCTTTGCATCAGTAAAATGGGCAGAACCATATTTACAGGAGGGTGTGAAGGGTAAAGATACTGTATGCCAATTGGGCACCCAGTAGGTTCTCCACAGACAGACATCATCGTTATTATTCTATTTGGAGACAGCCTGAAGGAAAGTACTCTGGTGGAGGCCACAGGGCACTCAGGAGGAAGTTGACAGATTACACCCAAAAGGAAACAGATAGTAACATTTTTTATTAAATATTACAGTGGATCAAAAAGTACAAAATATCTCTTGCCTGCTATGTGATTGGGAAACTATTGGCACGTAATACAGTATCAAAAGCAGTAATAAGTACAATTTGGAAAACATACAAAATTGAGTGTTTATAGTTGGCTCAGCATTTTTCTGGTAGTGTTTAAACTAATGCAAAGGTCACTCAATAACCTCTCCATTGGGAACCTATATAATATCACTGGGCCATGTTGCTATATACAAATAATCACCTTACAGAGCATAGAGGTTACATAGCTGGAATCACCAAAAGTATACAATATTTACAACACAGGAAAGTTTAAAAAAGTATAAACAGCCAAGAGATTATGCTGCTATTCTTCAGACATATTTCAACCATGGGGAGACAAGCAGAATATCAAATACATCAACAGCCAACACTGGAATTTAAGTGCTCAAGATAATCATTGCAATGGTGTGGGTCTCACCAGGGCAAACTTGTTCCCATTTTTCTTAAAAATTGGGACAAGGATAAAACTAGACCAGATGGGACTTGGCTGACCACCACCAAATGTGACTTTGTGGGACAACAAGTGAAGAGAAATAAAAGTTCTCTTTGAAGGCACACTACATAAAATATTTTTGTGGGATCACCTTGAAATTTCCATCAGACACACCAACACAGTGAAATACAGTACTTGAGAATTCATGCACCAGGTCAGAAAGTTGTAAAGTCAATGTCGAGTTTTAACAAACCCTTCTGTATATGCCCTGATAAACAAGTGAACTTAAGAGCCTCTAGCTAGTAAATAAATAAGTCAGTCCTGTGGCAAATATTACAAGTTCCAATCACTTACTAGGAGAATACTTAATTCTGAAACTTGGTTGGGCTGGTTTTTTTTTTTTTTTTTCTTTAATGTTGAGTTGCCAAAAGCTAAACCAGAAGTTGCATGGAAAGGTTTTTAAAAAGTATTATTTAGAATCTCCAAATCTCCAGTAAATCACGGTCTTAGTGCATTTTGAATTGCAACATTTCTTGGAAGCCGCACTTAGTAAATAGATTTATGACTCCACTGCCAATTAGATTCCACAGTTTCCTTTACAGAACTACCAATAACAATGGTTTGATTGCACAAAGGCTTGTGCAACGCCATTCAATAATAAGGCCCCTTGAGCTCAAACAATGCAAACAAAGCCCTATTTAAGACTTTTTAAAATGTAGTTCTCGGCCAATGAAGAATTCAATGGTCTTTTTGAAAGATTTCCAAGATCTCTGTTCAGAGTTTTAAAACAAATAACACACTGCTTCTGTTGGGAATGTATACCCTCCTCTCTCTCTACTTGTCCTGATGTTTTGCCGAGGGTATGAGCTTCCTCAGACAGAAACAGTGAGTCTCCTCTCGGAAGAGATGAGAAAAACAAAAGCTGGACTATGTTAACATTGTTTGAAAATGGTGTGATCAAATTCCAACATGATGAAACCAGACTGAAATCATTGCAGCGGGGAAAACAAATGCCCCCTCTTCAGAACAGATAGGTGCGCTCCACCGGGGACGCAGGCCCCGGTTTTGAGAAACAAACTCATAGACACCATGTAGGATCTAGTCCGTGTCAGCCGCAGAAACACTGGCGTTTCCCCTTCTTCCGTGTCCTCTGATTCTGTGACCATTCAGTCTAGTGCAACTTTCTTATATATGTTCCAGCCAGCATTTTGCCAGCTGCAATTGAGATTATTTTCCCCCACTCTATCTTGTGCAATAGCAGGATAATCTGCATTCACACATTTATAATCTAAATTCTACTAGTCTATCTATGGTTCTATTAAATATATATATATGTATATATTATTCCACAGGAAGGTAAATAATTAATTGAAGCAAATGGAACTCTTAACACTAGATCTCTACATTCTTTTGTTTCCACCTTTGGATATTAAGTATGTTACATTGAATATTTGGCTTCGTATCATAGAGACATTTCAATACAAATGCACGGCATGCATGGCTTGGTTTAAGAGCCACAGTTTCATTGTTTACCAGTTTTGATTATGTTTCAGTCGAGTTACCTATTTAGAAGTTGAAAATTATCATCAATTTTCATAGAATTAAATATCTCAGAGGTAAAAGACTTGGATAACTATGATTCTAATGTCTACCAGTCGTTTTGGGGCAGGGGAGGGTTGGCTGGGGAGTTCATCAAAGCAGTTTTAGCGGGGCTTGCGACCTGGAAGGAAAGTCCACTCTCTGTGTCGATAGACTTTTAACACACTTAGAAAAATGCATCCACCTTGATGTTACATCTTGTCAGCCTATAGGATAAAGTGGCAAGAATGACAGTATACATTCTTTACATCTTCTGACTGCGTGAACAGCTTAACCATTTCTTTCCAACAGTAAAGAACATCATTCAGTGGACTGTATTGCCAGGTGGTTAAAAAATGGCACAAAAACTGTGTGTGCACACACACGAATCTCACACCCCGTAACCCAAGGAGGATGGCTTGCTTGGGAAATGAGTAATCCAGTATGCCAGCTACCCCCAAAGATGTGGCCTGTGAGGTTCTTCTTGGGAATAGCAAGAAACCCACCTGATGAGGCAATGTGACAACCTATTACTGGAAAGACTGTGGCCCAGGGCAGGTAGCTGGCACCTGGGCCTCCCACTACTCACTTTCTTCTGGATAGTCAAGCTCCATCCTCTTCCCAACCCCCTTTCCCAGACTGTTTAAAGGGATCTTTGCCAACACCAATGTAAATCATTTTGGCTTCTGTTCTAATTTCTGAAATTCCTAAAATATCTGTGCAGCCCACAAATATGTCCTCTAGACTCTTGTTATTCAGCAGCTTGCTGCCAGTGAGGTTTTTGTTTTTATGATTCCTCTGGTATGTAGGACAGTTTCACAGCCTAGATAAGGTAAGTACAATGCTCAATGTTTTCACATAACCCAATACTTCAAAGCAGAGCATTTGGCAGGGTAAGTAAGCAGTGTATAAGCTCTTTCAACTATGCCATTTATGAGGAACAAAATCCTTAAATTGCAGATTTGCAAAGGAACGTTCTTTGCACTGTCGTGTGCTCAACGGTTTCTTTTTTCATTTGTTCCACTAGAATCAGTTGCTTCAATTTGTAAACAATAACATTACCACCCAAAGCTGCTCAAAATAAGATGTGGAAAAATTACAAACACACATCAACAACTGGGACAGTCAGTCTTTAAAACAAAATAAACGACCTGCAAATAAAAGCGATACTGTTTAATTAAAAAAAGAAAAAAAAAAAAAAGGACAAGAAACCGGGAGAAAAATAGGGACTACCTGTATATAAATTAGGTGAGCAAACAGTGATATGGGTAGTTTTAAGAAGCAAATATATACAGTCAGTTTAACAGTGTTTACTTCTCTGGATTGTTTAATAGTGTCAAAATGAAAGATCTATTGAAGTTTTACTATACATTGCATTGATTGAACCTTGGAGAGTTTTATGAAGAGGGGGCATCCCTTGGCATGTTTGCCAGTCTTCCTTGCCCCGTCCTCTGAAATGTCTACCCTTTTTTGCCCAGATTGTTTCCTGACCATCAGAACTCAGATGGAGTCCTCTAAGTTCTTCTGGATACACGTGAATCCCTTCACAAGACCCCCGTGCAAAGTGAACCATCTAGGGTGCCAGGGCCTCTGTGTCGGAAGGGGTCAAGATTGACCAGCCAAGGCCGGAGTCATCCCAGAAATACCAGGTATGCTCACTTCCCCTCCGGGCCCCTTAGGCCAGGACTGATCTCACCCCCAGATTAGAAGAAATACTGACTTCTAATTCTCCAAGCCATCACCCCAGGCGCAGGAGCGAAGCACTGTTAACCATGTCGCCATTTGGGATGCTGGGCAGGGCCGGGCTTACAGTTTCGTACTGGGGTGTACGGATGACAGCTGAGAAGATGGGAAGGCGGCTTGAGGATTTATAGCAGCTAGAGGGTAAATGCTGTTGTGCAAAAGGTCCCCATATGAACTTCCTACGGGTGTGGCTGCAGCCAGGTGTCTGTATAGCTGCTGAGAATTTGTCGGCGATGTAAAAATTCCTCTTTGCATCACAAGCGAGTGGAAAGCAAGGGGCTGCATGAGTGGAGAGAGCACAGCCTGGTTTTTCAAGTACTGCAGAGAATGAGAGTACCCAGCCGGGAGCCTGGAGTTGAGGCCCGAGCTACACAGGCTCCCGGAATACAAACCTGGGAAGATGGGGGAGGAGAGGGGCAGCTTGTGGCCTTCCGAGGTGCCCCCAGAGTGCCCACTGTGTGCGGCCTTGCTGCCTTCGCTCTCCTGCTCCGAGGCCTTCTCCTTCCCAGAGACCTCCTTGGCGGGGTCCAGAGGAGACACGGCCCGGGCCTTTTTCCCAGCGATTACAAGGTCCAAATCCTCCAGGCTGCGCTTGATGGGCCGCGCTGCGCCAATGTTCTGAGGACTCATTTTCCGGTGGAGGATGGGGTGGACCATGCTGTCCATCTTCCTGAAATTCTCCAGTCTCACAGGGTGAGGCTTTCCCGACCTGGAAAGCGCTTCAGGGTATTTTTTAGGGGCTGACATGGTCATAGGCGATACCCGACAGGCCTTGGGGTGACAGTCTCGACTCTGGCTATTTATGACCTGGAACTGGGAGGTGCCCTTGCTCTCCTGGGGTCCAGGCGCTGAGTGGGCCAGGCCCAGGGCCTTGCCGGCGGGTTTGTGGGGGTTCTTGGGAAGGCTCAGATCCGTTGGCTGATCATCTGTGGGGGCTTCCACTGCAGCCGACTTTTTGTCTTGCAGATGTAGAGACGCCAGATAATTCACATGGAGCTTCTCTTGGTGTTTGTGGGAAGGAAAAGAACTGTTTTCCGTTTCCCTGTACATGTCCCTGCAGGGGTACTTGGATGTCTGTTCATTGTGCAGATGGTGTTCGGTATGCCTATAGAGGCTGTGGAGGTGGGGAGATGAGTAGAAATCGGCCAGGAAGCTAGGCATGTGGGAGTGGGGAAGTGCCCTTTTCTCTAACAGTTTCTCCTTGCCCTCCTGTATTTCTTGCTTTAGGACATAGGAGTCGGCCAGGGGGCTAAGGTGATGCTTGGAGAAGCTGAAGCGGTGGGGCTCCGATCGACTTAGTTTGTCATGCTTAAAAATGTCACTGATGCCCTTCCTCTCCTCTGAGGGCTTGCTACGGAAACTCTGGACGTGCTGGATCACCGATGGCCGGTTGACTGCCATGTGGTCAGTGCTTTGGCCATGATGGGCCTGGGACAAACTCGAGCACCGGTCCTCCCTCGCAATCACTTTCTTCTTGCTGATCAAAGGGGGTGGGGAGCCATAAGGGTAGCTGCTGGAGAGACTGGCTCCGCTGACCTGGGACAAAAGTTTTTTCTTGGCCAGCGGGGACATGATGCCTGGGTTCCCCCTTGAGTAAAGCAGCGGGGTGTAATTAAGTCCATGGTTCTCATTCATGGGCCCAGTCAAGTCTTTGTCTTTGAACATGTCAAACGACTGGACCACAAGGACCTTCGGGGTCTGCTTGAGTGCATTGTGGATGTCGTCACTGCCCAGCTGGTCCACCTTCACCGTGCAGTTGGCAATGTAATCCGCCATCGCAGGGAGCTTGTCATCCTCCACCTCACTCTGGTTTGCCAGTGGGGGCTGCGTGGTGGAGAAGCCAGGGAAGGATGCTTCTTGGAGCTCATTTTCAGGGCTCTCTGTAAAACAGCAGGGCTTGGGTTCTTTTGAGTCCACGAGAGCACTGGGAGAGGTAAGGGACTGTTTGCCAGTGCCGGGAGTTGGGGCCAGAGGGGCACTCGCCAGTGGAGGGGCAGGCCCCTTCTCTCCTGCCTCCTCTGCCACCTTCTCACTGTTGGCACCTTGATCTGTTTCACTGTCCTTTTCTGGGTCTGCTTGGGACACCAAGGGCCTTGCTGCAAAATCCTGGTACCCTTCCAATTTTTTCTTTGTGTCTGCTATTGGGAGAGGCTCAGTGATGCTTTTCTGGTTTACAGTCTCTTGTTCCTTCTCTTGCTCTGACGAAACCTGGTAAGATATTGCAAAAGATGGTCAGAAGGAAGCCAAATGCATTGACACTTTATGCTATGAAATAAAATGTTACACACAGCAGATTTCTGAAAACAGGCTTGTCAGTCAGCTCATCGAGTTTCTGTAAAGCTTTATTACTCCCCAATCATGGCTCTAAACGAAGAAATCTAAATTACAGAGAGCATTAGGAGAAATATGCATATTCACTTCAGTCCCTTAAGAGATACCTATCAAAACAGCACAGTGTTACATACTGCTGGTGTACAATCATATCACTCCTTCTTGATTCTAATATACAGTTTAATTCTGAGGTTGTCTTCTTGTCAAATCAGTCAATTATCCAAATGGGTTTTAAATTACATGTTGTGCTTTATGACACTTTGGAGAAAGATTTTTTTTTTAAGCATCTTACAAAATCCAACCCCATGTCAACAAGCGACAAACTTACTATAATCGCTTGTTTTTCTTTAGGAGACCAAGTATCGTCCCAATGTGTTAAATTTTATGGTGCATAAAATTAGTGATGCTTAAGTGTTTATTTTATACCCAGAGCCAGATGACATGCAGGTAAGACTAAAATACTGAAAAATTATACAGATGCAAAATCAGCCCGTCTACCCAAGGGATAGAAGGACTCAGTCCTTCTAGGCTACAGCAAACTCCATATCCATTAAAGCTGAAAATGAAGTTGTCAGAATTCAAGCAGTGAGTGCCACCACAAATACAGCTTTTTTGTTCATTGAAATACATTGTAGTCAATGAGATGGATGCTCTTTATGTGTCCCCGTTGACAGAAGTTGTGGGCACAATTCGACCCATTCATTGCATTGTGTAGCTCTGCAAACTTTGACCTTAGAAGGTCACCTTAACTTTCCATCTGGGACCCAGCTGACTGGCAAGTTCTTTCAAAACTTCTGTTATTCTGCCCTGACATGTGTGTGGGGGAGAACAGTCACAAAACAGTTGTATCAAGCTGGTGTTTTTTCTCTCCCTCCATCTTATTCATGAATGTTTTTCTTCTTTGTTGTTAAGTGGTGGACACTTCTTTCCTTTAGCATTTTGGGGCAAGACTGAGGATGCTGGTGGAGGGATGCATAGGAACAAAAGTTTTAAGGAATCATACCCATTTCATAGAGATTTCTCCTTAAACCCACTTCAAGATATCCCTATTTTCTAAGGATGCTTATCATCTTTTCCTTTTTGCTATTTGTACTAATAGCTGCCTTTTCCAGTACAAATATCATTATTTGTTCTACATTAACAATCATCATTGGTCTCTGGAGCTTATATATTACATGAAAATACAGAAAAATGAGAATGGTAAGGGGAAGAGGCAAATTGGATTTAAAAGAGATTCTTATGGGGCTGTGGGGGATTCTCAGTCCCACTGATATTTATGTGACCGAGGCCTTGAGTTGCATGAAATTCTAGTTTTTGGTATAGAAAGTCTTTGAAAGCTAGGCAGAAAAAAAGTTAAGGACCTTTTTTCTAGGATGGCATTTTATGATTTGTCTTGGTATGTTAAATGGTACCTTCCCCCACAAAGCTTGAAATCCGATTACTTGAAGATAGTGGGTTTGACTAGAAGTGCTTTTTATTCCACTGAGTTCACTGCTTCACATTGAAAACATCAAAAATTAAAAAAACAATGACAATAAAAACAATAAAATTCAAACTCCAAAACACAGTCAATGAAAAGAAATATACTCGCTCAATAACAGGAGTCTGTGTAGGAGATGAGAGGCTCAATTCTTACCGTTGGGTCAACCTTGGAGAGGGTGTGGGATTCCAAGTAGTTTAGGTACCCTGATCATAATGACCCTGGTCACTTAGATACTCATAGTTCCTGAGAGAACCTGTTGGGGCCTATAGGAAACAGGGAGTCTTAAGGCTTTCAGGGTTTCTGTGGCCCACAGGGCATCAGGCTTGACTCTTGACAATGGTCCTTCCCCAGCTGATGGGCTCAGGGCATGGCTGAGGATTCCTCCCTCAACTCACAAATCTTCATGCCCAGAGTGGAGCCATTCAAAGGTCACCTGGCCTCTGGGTCCTCAGTTTGTCCTCTTGTGCTTTGGCAATGCTGTGCATACGGTATCTAATAGAACTCACTGATCCCAAGCCCTGTAATGAATCAGCCAGCCAACAAGATCAAGGAAGAATGGAATGTCAGCCTTAACTTGGAATTTCCTTGCTTTTGGCCATTTATATTGCAAGCTTGCAGATGTTTAGGAACCTCTGCCTCATTTCCTTTCCTCCCTTTTAATTATTAGAGTTTAAAATAATTATGAAAGAGAAAAACAAATTTCTCTTCTTGGTATTAATATCTTCTTACACAGGAGTCAGTTGGGTAAGTTAATTTCTAGTTAGGAGATTGAGGTGTGTGTTGTGTGTTTTAGGCCAATGTTTAATTAGGGAGTCTCTTACGTGTTCATTATAAACCTGATTTTTAGGGGGTGTTTAATATCAGGACCAAAATTCCCTCAGGGGTTGAATCTCAGAACATGCTGTCTCCAAATGTGGCTGCTAAGTTTTGTTGTTTTTTTTTTTTTAATGGGCAGCAGAGTTTTTTATTATTCATGTTGAAACAGAGCCCAGATCAGCCCCCATGACTGGCTGGACACTGACAGTAATGGCTTCTACCAAAGGGCTGCTGGGGGCTGTGGGTAGCTGGGACTTATTTTAAAAGGTTCAGAAACTACCTGTTAACAAGAGAGATAATCATGGTTTCAGAGGAACCACTTCAAAATTCCCCTATAAATAATATGTACTTAAGATGTTTCTAAATTGGTCTCAACCCAAGGCTGTTGCACAGAGGTCAGTTACAAGAGGCAAACAAGCCTCTGAAGTTTCCCAAACAGTTCTGCAGAGACACGGCGGATCCCACGGGTGAGTGTTTTAAAGTCACACCCACTCCTCAGACAGACTGGCTGTGAAAGGGCACATTTTTCACATCAGAGTCCCTTGGCTTTCAGAGCAGAAGCTCTGACTCCTTCTGTCTTGAAGTCGGCCTCTGCACTCAGCTTTCTACACCATGTTTTTGCTTCCTTCCAGATCCTATTCCTGGCCTATCCCATTCAACACTCGCACTGCCCCAGAAGGCCCACTCCTGGGGGACCTGTGAAGTTCAGATGGTTAGGGTTCACAGCCTGATGTTGTCTTGGGCAGGGATGAGGCTTTGAGTGCAAGGTTCCAGGAGACCCCGAGGCAGGCCCCACCTCCCAGACAGACTTCTGTAGAGGAGCACAACTCACCTCTGATGCATCCTGGGGCTTTGGGGCATTCTCTTTTTCTTTCTTGCTCTTAGAGATTTCATGTTTGATGCGTTTGGCTCCTGATACTTTTGTCTTATTCTCGTTTTCCTGTGAATTGTTCTCCTGTTTTCGAGGTTTGATTGGAGGCAGGGGCTTATCTTCCTCTCCTTTAATAAACCTTTCATACGGCAGGATTAACCTGAAAGAGCATCAGAAGAGAGGATCAGCCAGGCTGGCAATGCCAGTAGCAATGTCGATGCTGTGGGGATGCATGTTTTTTCTCAGTACAAGCAATTTATCAAGTGCCTTCATCTTTCCCGGTCAAAACCAGCACCTGGTAACTTATATACTTCTTTAAAAGACCTCTTCCTCATTTTGCAAATCTGTACACCAAGGATACAAGTGGACACATCCAAAAATCACATCATTATCACTGTCCATGGAACCTGGCCAAATTCCAATAGCAACATCACAATAACAGCAACTATAACAAAAGCTGCCATTCATTACCATTGTGCCCACAGCTCTTTATTGAGCACCGACTATGTGTCAGGCAGTGTTCTGGAAACCAAGATACAGCAGTGAACAAAACAGTAATAGTCAGAGCCCCTGAGGGTTACATTCTGCAAGGTAATGGCCTAGATACGTTATACAGGTTATTTCATGTAATATCCACAATGTGCAATGTCCCTGTGGAGTATTAGTATTACTGTTGTTATTCCTGTTTCAACAGATGAGGCAACTAAGGCCCAAAAAAGATAAACTAATTTGCCTGAGTTACCCTATCCAAAGTTTGTTTTCATTCATGTCAAAATGTAGACCAGACGCTTAAGATAAAGAGGTCACACAAGGCAAACACAGCCCAGTGGAGAGGCGGCTGTCTTAGCCAGAGCCCTGAGGTGGGAAGGGGGCTCCAGGACCAGGAGCTCTGTTTTGGGGTACCGAGTTAAAGAGGGCCCCAGAGAGAAAGAAGACAGAACATTCAAGCCACAAAAACCAGAGGGCTGAAAAATTCAAGCATTTTAATTATATAACTTTTAAAACAAAGTACATAAAATTGCTCTAAAAAGAGAAACATCAAACAGCTCTAGTTTTAATCTGTTTTCCCTTTGCGACATAGTGCTTGATCTGAAAGGGAAAAATAGCTGATGTAATTAAAAGGGATGGATTGCATTACAATCTCAGTTTCAACTTCAATGATTAAAGTTTTTATAATGCATTTGGTATGATTAATGACTCACTGTGGGATTAATACAAGACTCAGCCTTAAAAATATGAACTTTAATACAGCAAACATAATTTGTTTTAAACAAGACAAGTTGACTCAATGAAGAAAATGTACTTGGCTTATAAACAACATAAATCTGTTCAAATATGGGGAACCCTAATTATTTTTAAACGAAGACTCCCAGGCAAAACCTTCTTTGGTTTGAATATTTGTTAGCTATTCTGATATTGGTTTCTAACTATGCAATTTGGATCTTAACTACTTAAACATACACAACTGTTCAGGTTTGTGAGTACAAATGTGGGGATATTTGTGATCGTAATATTTCAGTCTTTAATAAAATACCAAGTAAATTATGGGAAAGTCAAATCCCAATTTACAGCACAGTAGACAAAAAATTCATTTACTGAGCATGCTCGGACAAGGTATGTGCAAGAAGGCGTGAATAATAGTTTCGAGCCCTGCATCTGGCAGTGGGCCAGCCATGAAGATCAACACAGCCCATGGGGAATAGTTATCTTCAGATCCCATTACAAACTGAGTTTAAACATGTTACAGCTGCTAAAACTGGAAACTGTTCTCTCTGTGCAGACTTACTAAAATAATATGTGGCTGCCAAATACCTGCTTCCCACTGTAATATTACAGTTAATGTTTATATAATAAAAAGCATAACTAAGCAGAAGAAAGAAAAAAGCAATCCTGTTCATACTTGAATGTATTCCGTCTCATCTGTGAAGTCCCCAACATTCCCCTAATTGCTTTTATCTGCATAGTTCTGCCAGCGACTTCATTCCCTTCAATAGTGGCAGGTTGGGGATTTTTGTCCAGGAGCAAAATGCATTGAATATTTTAAATTAGGAAGAATATGTTAAATTGACTTTAATGAAAACATATTTTTATTGTTAGGACAGATAGGTTTGTTTTACTTTTGTTTGGTTGCCATGGGAACCCAAGGAGCATTGAAGCCTGGGTATTTCAATGGTTATTGTTTGTTGGTACCACCCTCTCCCCTCCAGCTCCACTCCCTAATTGAGATGGTGACACCATGAGGGGCTCCCGTCAGCATTACCTGAGGGTGGGGAAGGAGAGGAGAGGAAGCAGAGACCAACAGAATAACGTGGCCGCTGCACCAAGAGTCGCCACACTCCCACGGGTCCTGAGAGTCCTGAGCCAACCCAGCTTTCTAGATGGGTGCTAGGGAGATTTTAATTTCCTTATACAGTGTTGCAAGTTGAAGAGGCAGGGCAACATTTCTATTTCATTTCTTTTCCCTTTCTTTTTTTTTTTTCTTCCCTTCACTCAACTCAGCAGCTGGCTGGACGGCAGCAATAAAAAATACATTTCACTTTGCTGGTCAAAGGCCTGAAGCCAGAAGCAGGAAATCTGGAATTAAATGTTTCTTGTATCTGGAAAGAGGCATGACTAAGGTAAAACTGAATCCAAACACAAACGCTGCTTGTTCAAGGCTTCCAGAGGGGGGGGTGTGGGTGTGTGTGTGTGTGTGGGTGTGTGTGGGTGTGTGTGTATGTGTGTATAAAGGTCAATTGAGTGATTTTTTTTTTCCTTTCTAAATCACTGAAAGATAATTATAGTGGCTCAGGGAATAAAAGCTCCCAAAATAAAACAAGAAAGGCAGCAGCTAAAAGGAAACAAGTAGAAATATGACCAGCTAAACCCTGAAGAACAGCTCATGGTCTCTCACCCAGCTCACAAACAATCGCTGTTAATATAGTGATTTCCGTTTGGTGCAATTTTCACTGAATGTTTTTTCAGTTACCCTGTCATGGTACAACACAATTACTCCACAGGATATGATCTTATCATCTGATTATTAGAAGTTTTTACAGCACAAGAGGACGAAAGCTAGTATAGGTTTCTAAACATTTAAATGTTTAACGTACGTGTGATACCATTAAAAACAGGGTGGCCAACATAAGGTCAACACTGCCCAACGCAGGAAACATTGTATTGTATAAAGAATTTAGTATAATGCAAAATGACTGTGCCTTGCGGAAGATTATTCCTTAAATATTTGTAGTACAACAAAGATTTAATCAGCTTCTAAACTGTACAGATAAAAGCAAAAATGCATTCAGCCCACGAGAACTCATTACACAGGAGAAATATTTTCAATGGGCTGCAACTCTTAAGAATGTGGTTTGGGCTTTTGATGGGTAGAAGTAATAGGGAAGAGAAGCAATATATTCATTAGGAAATCCAGAGAGATTCCCCGCCCCCGATCTAATGTAGTCTGAAGATTGAAAGCTAGGCAGATAAATGGGCCTCTACTATTACCCAGATTTCACATTTCAGATTAGCAAAATGCTTATTTACGATGCCATTAATGGATCTGAAAAAGGTAAGCCACTATGTATTAAAAAATAACATTTTTCCATAGGCATAAGATTTGTAGCAGCATGAGATTTTATTTTTCCCTAGGAATAATACGAGAACAACATTTTCCACCCCAAAGCAGAAACAGTAGGGGAGCCTTTTGCTATCATGGAGATTCTTATTAAATTCAGTTGCTGTGAAAAGCAAGATTTTTTCCTTCTTTCTCCTTTTTTTTTCCTTAAATAAAGATGACTTACAATCAACCCAAGTTAAAATTAACAAATCAATGGCATTATAACCTTGATTTATTAGCATCTGAGCCACTAAATTATCATCATACAAGAAATTGCTGGTTTGAAAAGATTTCGGCTTTGTTAAATCTCAAGTTAAATAATGGTGCTCAGTATACTGGGGTTTTAGATCTGCCTCATCTGATATTATGAAAAATTCAATACATTTCTCTACAGCAGAAGTCAAGGGTCAGCAAATCTATTACTGTAATGTAAGTAATCCGGCAACCTGCCAACTCTTTCTCCCTTTTATTATTATTTTTAAACACGAAGGCAGATAATTTTATATTTACAAATTCTGAAATCCTCCAGGGCCTTGCCTCTCTTTCTCAACAAAAAGCAGCAGCCTCACATTCAAGAAATGTATATCGCACATGTCCTCATCATTTGCATTTCATACAAAAGAAGCAAAGACCTTCGTCTTTATTAAGCAACATTCCCCTCCCCTCCTCATAGGCAGAGGAAGAATAATGTCAGATCTCATCAGAATGAGTGACCACTAATGTCTCCTGTATTGATTAATGCTTGCATGGGATGACTGAACTTTGGGGCCAAAACATTTAGCAAACAGTGCTTAAGAGGAGAAATGAGAATCTATCTATTTATAGAGCTTTGAAAAATGATATTATAATAATGTCTGGGACTGATTCAGTCTGAAGAGTAGGAGAAGCAGCAAGTCTTTAGGGTTGCGTTTGAACCTCCGACTCACCCAAGTTACTTCATAGGCACTTTTCTGCTATCAGATCAGTCAAAAATCCCAGGCCTCGAGATCTACCAGTGCCCTTGGAGCAGAATATTTTAGGGGCAGAGGGAAAAATGTTGGTGTATGTATCAGGCCACAAATGCTACTACTGCTATACTAAAAAACTATAACTAGTACGTTTTTCCATGTCAGTAGAAAGGAAATGATACATTGGTTCCACTGGGCTTCAGACCTGATATGATCCCAAATGGAGTCATTATACCTTCAAGTTGACTCCAGGGCTGATAAATTCTAAGGTTTGGCCGGACATTTCCCTTCTCAGCCAGAAACTGAAAATACACAACTTTGCTGTGAAGTGTGGGAAGCAATCTTTCACCAAATATGGAGCCAAGAGAGGCATATTTATTCTTTTTCAAAGGTAAAGTACACAAACTTGTTAAGGTTGCAGGAAATACGGTAAGTTCTAATCTCACATTCTGTTCACCTCCAGCTCAAGGTGTCAGACCATCACTCTAAAAATGGAGAAAGAGCATTAGCTGGGGCGGGGGGAAGCTAGGTACCAAAACTAAAGTCTAATACACAAATGAGCTCTGTCAAGGTGAGGAGAAGTCAGAATGTTTCCTCAGGGAACACACACTGGTTGAATATAATGGTAATCGGGCTGCTCTTTCCTGTCCTTTTATAAGCCAAGCTCCATCTATGACAAATGTGGGCTCTGGATGAAGATCTCTACCCTTTTACAGTGTGAGTTTTAGTGGAGCAGAAAAAACTGGTGTGCAGTGTGTGAGGAGCAAAGTGTCAGTAACAGAGAGAGATGAGAAAGAGGACTTCGGTGTCACCTTCCAACAGATGAAGATGTGAACTCAGAGCTTTCAACAGCAAACCATGGAAGGAGGTGCCATGCTCACAGGTAGGCCATGGAGAACAAGTCAATGGCAGGACCCACCTTAGCAAAGAAAACGGTGGGAGAACACGACATAGGTTCTGTGTCAAAGACTTAGGTTAAGCCACGAACTACCAAGGGCAGACTGTCCAGAGTTCTTTACAAAGGAAGGAGGTATAAAGAGCATCATTTATATTCTGCCCTAAGAGACCAAAAAGGTATGCAGCCCCTTATTATTAACAACAAAACATGGCCACTTGTCTTCAGAGAAATCACTTCCTTAAGAGAATGATTAGTTTACCAGGGGCTTCATTTCTTACTCAGGGGGAAGCTAAAGATGAAGACCTTTTGAAGACACTGACAGTCTCCATTTGCCCCCTGGAAGTGGCAGGAGGGGTGTTTCTTAGGCCCATTGATGACTCTGAAACCTTCCAATAGTCGTGGAGTGACTGTGAACCTAACTAAGCAATGAAAGGAAAGACGTGTTGGGATCCATCAAGTCGGTGGCTTGACTCTCATGGAGGGTCAGTGTGCAGAGGAAGGTCCAGGATGACAGGTCCCTGAACTGAAGTTATGTGGGCTGTGGGGGTAGGGGATGAGGTCAGAGGGTGGGGAAAGAAACTTCTGGTTGTCTTACATGTTGATTAGGCATTACAGTATTAATAGCAGCTGGGTCATGTATTAAGTTCCTAATAACACCAGGCACTTTGTGTACCTTATCATCAATTTGTTGAGGAGGAAACGGAGGTTAAGTGTGAAATAACTATTAAAGGACTGGTGAAAAGCATATAGCTATTGTGTGCCAAAGTCTGAGTTCAAATACGATCTGCCTCTCTGACCTGTCTTCATCTCAGCAAGGTAGCTGTATATCTTCAGAAATTATCTGAGAAGCACCAACACTGGGAAAATACCGAAATGATCACTCCTGGGTTAAGGGAAGTCCAAGCTCCTAAGGCAGAATCAGGGTGAGCACCCTCCTTTTCTCAGAGCCAGCAGACCTACAGAATACACACATGGCCATTCCACCGGCCATTCCACCAAGGGCCACGGCGGTCCCACAGGAGCAGCCCTATGGCTGGAGCACTGGCCACACTGCTCCTCGTACCCGTACGCCAGGATAACCACGCCACGACTCTCCGAAAGGTGGTAACCCTGGATGTATCCAGCACAACCTGATGTTAGACGTAAGAGGAACGCGAGAATCACATCTCCCACGAACCCCAGCCTGCAGCACTTAGCTCTTACCCTGTCTGAGGCTCCCATGGCCTCCCCAGCTAGACTCAGTGCTCCTCGTGCTTTACTTCTGCAGTGCCTCCTTGCCTCTTCTAAGAGGGTCTAGACTGGCGTTAGTCAGTCCCATAGCTTCCCAGGGAAGACCACACTGAAGAAAGTTGACATGGATTTAAGAAAGGCTGACTTTACATCCCAGGGATTAAAATATGTGCTCACAACAGAGGGCATGGATGGTAAATAGCAACCCAGGCTTCCACAATGCCCCAGCAAAGGTGGTAACAATTCTTAATTCAAAAACAATGACTGACTCAGAATCAAGTTGGATGGATCTGTTTCAAGGGCAGATGAACATTATTTCAAGAATAATAGACAAATATAACTACAGTATTTTCAACATGATGTGCACCACCTCTCCCCATGAGAGCAGGCAGTGTCCATCCGTAAAAGCAGATAAACAACTATTGCACTGAATTCCCATGTAAGTGAGATACCACAGGTTCCAGACTTCTGAAATGTTCAACAGTCTCCCAAACATGTATCATTTTGATCCAACTTTGTAATAACTTGTACAAAAACAAAATGTTCCAAGAGGTTTTCAGTGGAAGAGTTAAGGATATATTTTAATGGTAAACAATTACATTCTTCTGTCATCTGATACTTTTTTTCCCCTTTCTTTTTTGGAAACATGCTTTCTGAATTTTCAATAGTGCCTTTGTGAAGGCATCTGTTACTCACATAATTGAAAAGATGTTTGTGCAGTGGCATGCTTGAGAATACAGTTATTTAATCTTAATGATAAAGCCCCGAGGACAGAAAATCATAAGTAGAAACCTCTTGTTATTTATCAAAAAGAAAAAGGGCTAAGACACCTAATCTATTCTCAAATTTAAATTCATGCTTGATGAAAACTATCAATAAAACCTGGAATCTGCAAAGTTTCTTAAATACTACAGTGAGGTTCAAAGGGGGTTGGGTGGGGGAGTAGCAAGAAATAAAAAGGAGACAATAAAGGAACTTGACAAAGAAAAAACTGCTGTTTGGCAAGCCTTTTTTGGGTCAAACAAAGAACTTGCTGTAGTTCGTAGCATGACATACACACTTGATTAGTTTGTGCCTGAGGGTGTTTTTACACTCAACAGTGTAAACTCCAACTTCTAATAATTACAACTTGCATTTAGAGGCAAATTTAAGAATTTTTAAATAGAGATTTTTCAAAGGCTGTTGTTTATTCATTTTTTTAAAAACAGAAACCAGTTTTTCTACTCCAGGCCCTGGCTACGGTTTTGTTTTCCTTTTTAAAAGTTTCTTGAAAAATCCAGGCATTGGAAAGTTATCAGAGCATTTTAGGCATGTTGAGTGATACAGAGAGAGGCTCTAATTATGAAATTACCTGACCATCCTTTGGGGAGAAATTCTTTACTGATGAGAAGCTGCTCCAGGCATAAGGGCTTACATCCAGCCAATTCAGGTCCCTTATAAGAACAAGCCTGAGGGGGTATCATTGGAAAAGCAACAGCAATATCTCAACGCTGTGTCTTATAACAATTTGGGGGGATTGCTGGTTACCGATAAAGGGTCTTCTGTGGGTGTGGGGAAAAGGGAGGTGAATGTCTGAGTGGCAGTGTTACAGAAGTGTTACCAACAGAGTGCCCCTAGGCCAGAGCCCCCATCACCAAGACAGTGTTTACAAAGAAGATGCCAAGTCCGAGACTGGCTGACCCTACATGGATGAGGATGGCGCACGCTCTCCCCACTGGACCTCAAGGCAAAAGAGACTGAACAGACGCTGAGAGGATAAACTGTAAGACCTGCCTTTGGTGCATCCAGCTTGGAAATTCAGCCTTAGAACTCTACTGACAGCCCCTGCCAGCACCTCATTCCCTACTTCTTTGTACACATATCCTAGAGGAAACTGTCCTTTTTGTTTGGATTTAATTCATTCAACCCCTAATTCTTGATATGTTCATGATGCTATACTGGGTGCACTGGTAAGTCTCAAGGAAAGTCTCAAGGAAAGCTAATACCACTTGGTCCTTGCCCTCAAATATAGTTTCTTTATTGTTTTTGAGTTCTACAACTGAATTATTTTAAGCAGTATATAGTGATCTACCTTAGATTCTAACCTAATCACTTTAAGATCCAGTTTATAAATTGGTACAGCCACTATGGAGAACAGTATGGAGGTTCCTAAAAAGACTAAAAATAGAGCTACCATATGATCCAGCAATCCCACTCCTGGGCATACACCCAGAAGAAATCATATTTGAAAAGATACATGCACCCCAGTGCTCACTGCAGCACTATTTACAGCAGCTAAGACATGGAAGCGATCTAAATGTCCATCAACTGAGGAATGCATAAAGAAGATGTACATACACACAATGGAATATAAGCCATAAAAAAGGATGAAATAATATTTTTTGCAACAACATGCATAAACCTAGAGATTATCATACATAGACCTAGAGATTATCATACTGAGTTAAGTAAGTCAGAGAACAACAAAAATCTTATGATATTAAATGTGGAACTTATTTTTTTAAATGATGCAAATGTACTTATTTGCAAAGCAGAAACAGACCTATAGGTACCAAAACAACTTATGGTTACCAAAGTGGAAACGTGGTGGGGAGGGATAAATCAAGGGCTTGGGATTAACATATACACACACTATTATATAAAGAATAATCAACAAGAACCTACTGTATAGCACAGGAAACTCAATGTTCTGAGATAACCTATACGAGAAAAAGAATGAATATGTGTATTTTTATAACTGAATCGCTCTGCTGTTTACCTGAAACCAACACAGCACTGCAAATCAACTATCAAGTACAAGTACTTCGCTCAGTCGTGTCCGACTCTTTGAGACCCAGTGGACTGTAGCCCGCCAGGCTCCTCTGTCCATAGGATTCTCCAGGCAAGAATACTGGAGTGGGTTACCCCTTCTCCAGGGGATCTTCCCGACCCAGGAATCGAACCCGGGTCTCCTGCAATGGAGGCAGGTGCTTTAATCTCCGAGCCACCAGGGAAGCCCAAAACTATAAACTATAAATCAACTATACTTCAATACAAAAAAAAATTCAGTTCAAATTCTAGATTCCCCTGAAAGACTTTGTTCATTTCTTTTGGAAATTCTCTTCTTTCTTTGATCTCTATTACTTTGTGACTCAGCTGGTAAAGAATCTGCCTGCAATTCGGGAACACTGGGTTTGAACCCTGGGTTGGGAAGATCCCCTGGAGAAGGGAAAGGCTACCCACTCCAGTATTCTGGCCTGGAGAATTCCATGGACTGTAAAGTCCGTGGGGTCGCAAAGAGTCAGACACGACTGAGCGACTTTCACTGAACTTATTTGTATCTATTACAACTTACTTACATAAGGTTTTTATAGCCTTAAGTATTTAACTCTTTTTCATGTATGTATGGACTAGAAGTTCGATCATATGATAAGTAAGCCAAAGGTCACAGCACCTCCCAGTTCTAATGAGATGCCATACTGAGAGTTCTGAGGCTGAGCCTGGGTTCTTGGGGAGCATCATGTTCCCTTAACAGTCTCTTCCATGAATGTGGTAGCATGGGCACCTCCTCATTGTTTGCACCCCAATCTTGGTAGATGTTCAAAAAAACACCAATTGGCTCTTGAGGGCAGGAGCAAAGGAAAAAGACAGTCAATCAAATGGTAAATCTATCCCACCCAAGAAAAAGAAACTGGCCAATAGGAGAGGGCTTCTTACCAATTTCAAAAGTCACCTTAGGCACTGTTGATAGACTGACACTGCCCTCATCCCAAGAAATACTATATGCAACATCTGGAACAGCTTTGGATCTTCTGAGTGACACGAATGGGAGGCATTTACATGGGAGCAAGCCAAGCTGGTGAAAGCCCATAAACTGTGCTCTGAGGCTTGGATGAATGGAACAGGAAAACGTGACGTCAGAGGAGCTTTGCCAAGCGTATGAAGACCCATCACCAAGAAAATGGAGCATGTGGAATAAGTCAGCCCCAGAAGGTAAGGTAGGGTCGATGGGAAGCCACAGGTGTCTTGCTCAGTTTGAAGGCGAGGGTACAGATGAAGGGTGCCTTCCTTGCCCTCCCACTGAGGGCGTCTGAGCAGAGACTGGATGAGCTCAGTGCCAGCAGTCATTCAGTCCCTGCGGAACAGGGCAGCCTGCAGGCTACATTGCGCCTACAGGTGTGTTTAGTTTACATAAAATATTTTCAGAAATATTAGAGCCAATATTTGTAAGTTAGGTGATTTCACATAAAAATTATCTCCAAGACATGGAAGGTCTGGAAGCACTGAGACTGCATCCTCCCAAGGCAGCGAGTGTCAGCTGATCCCACCAGGCCTCCCTGGCCGGGCTGTGCGTACCCGTTTCCTGCTGCCCAGCCTGGGCTGCCTGTGCTCACCATGCTACCTGCCCCCATCAACACATGAGCTTGTGACCACGGATGTGGAGCGTTGCTGCTCCGGGAACCCTGGATTTCCTATTTCTGACTGACACATTTGTAAAATACCATAGAAAGGAACTGGATCTCCCTTGTAGCTCAGACAGTGAAGAATCTGCCTGCAATGCAGGAGACCTGGGTTCCATCCCTGGGTTGGGAAGATCTCCTGGAAAAGGGAATGGCAACCCACTCCAGTATTCTTGCGTGGAGAATCGCATGGATAGAGGAGCCTGGCGAGCCACAGTCCACAGGGTCGCAAAGCGTTGGACATGACTGAGCGACTAACACTTTAGAAAAGAATTAGCAGGAAACGAAAATTTTAAAAGACATACAACATGCACAGCCTCATTTTTAAAAAAAATTAGACACACACAAAATTATGCTGGTAAATTGCTCTGTAAGTATCTCAATGCTTATTCATTGCTGCCCTGTTCACAGGAGAACCTCACTTGAGTAACACTGTCTAGAGGATTGCTAGAGGCTGCCTCAGATCTGTGCAGCCTGCCTGTGGCCTTCGGAACTGCGTACTGATTAACTTCAAGGGCATCAAAATGAGCAAGAACACCCCACATCTTGTCCTAGACATGAAGAGAACTGTAACTCCCCTTCCCTTGGCTTTTTCCCACAGTATTACTAGCTGAGTTCCTTAGAACCTGATGTATTTTTGGCATTTTACCTTAAAACACATTTCTTAACTCAAAATGTGAACCTCCCACGCCCTGGGTTCCACCTTCTGAGAGAAAAAGGCCAAAGCCGCAGCTCACTGTCACTCGGGCTCTGGCCAAATGCATGGGGCTTGGGTGCAGCTCATAATCCCCCCACCCCTCCAACAAGTAACTGCAAAGGAAGCCAGCAGCATGACAGTCTCACCCAAGGAATGCTTATGGGCAAAGCAAAAGGGTAGAGTTGGAAATTGGGCATTACGTATGCAAGAAGATGAGGCATAATTGTTCATTTCCCCCACAAATACATTTGTTTATGATTTTGATTTTCTAAGTACTCAGAAAAGCACATCATAAAGTACTTCTGTCTTAATGCTCCTTTTAAAATCCCTAGTAACAGCTTCATGTGCTCCATAGAAACAGACCATGTAATTTATTCAGGAAAATTAAAACCAGTAATCTGGTATTCTGTGTAAAGACTTTTCCCCCCGTGCATGTGCTTAAAAAACATTAAAAGAAAAAGAAAACAAATCTGCATGTGAAAACAGCCTTTAAAATGAATTACTACGCCAGAAAATCAAGCTAAGAGAACTCTGTTAAGGTAACTATTTTCCTTTCTTGTTGCCTTACCGATAAAAGAAACTGATTTGGGGCATCTTAAATAAAGAGTTGGACAAGAAAGAAAATGTTCCACCTAGAAGTGTCTTGCACTGGAGGAGGTGGGTATTTTTCTTTGCACTGTAATCTGCAGTAACTTTATCTATAAATCCTGAACAAGAAGTGTCTAGAATAACCACACTTCATAAGCTTTGCTGAGTTGAGATATCTACACGGCAAATCTTTCGATGGGGAAACATTAATGCTTTTTATATTAGTGATCATCTGTAACACGAGCAATTAAGTGCAATACTAATGGACTGTGGCCAGGAACCTGTTACTAATATTAAAAACTGACAGAGATGAATAGGTCTGGAAGCAAAACCAGGCTGACAAAGACATTTTTATGAAGTGCTTGGACCTATTTGATTTAAACCAATCAGAGGCAAGTTTTGGACACGTCAGGCCTTCAGCGACAATGACGCATTCACAGGCATCGTACCATTTCTGCTATGCCTTAAATAAAAACACTGATTCTTTTCAGCAACCTGTACTTTCATTATTACACTCATTAATAAACCAAAAGTGTCCAGCTAATATACAAGCAACATTTACTGAGGACCCAGCTACTTTTTTCTTGTTGAAAAAAGAAAACATTTACTGGCAACATGAACCACACTGCATGAAAAATAAATCGGTGGATAATGCATAGTAATCACTCACTGCTTCTCCATCTTCTAGGAAAGCAAAGTTGGTGGTAGGGAAATAGGAGGAGGAGCTCGTCTCTGTATTAGAGTGAAAATGAGAGCCCAAGTAAACGGGCAGCAGAGCACGAACTCCAATCAGATGTTAAGGGCATCTCCAGGCTAGATGTTTGCTCACAAAATCCTGGCCCTTTACAACTCCTTGAGCTTTCTTGAATACGGTGGCCTTTCCCCAACCTTGTCATTTCTGTCTTAATTGTGTGAGCACAGCCTATAACTAGCAAGAATGAATGAAATCTGCCAGTATCACCCAACACAGTTGTAGCCAAGAGCTTCAGCCTTTTCTTTGACCTAAGCATAAATGGTTCGGGTTCCGGGACAGATCTCAGTATACTCTTCCCTTCTTTGGCAGAAACATCAAAGAGAAGACATGTAGAGCAGCAATTCCCAGACATTTCTCTCCACCACAAAACACAGGAGTATGGATGATTCCTTTGAGAACATAGTTCAAATGAGTGAGAGTGGCATTATGGGAAGCACAGTCTGATTAAAACAAAAAAACACAAACCTACCAAAATTTGCAGATGATTGACTTAAACTATTATAAATGATTAATTATTCATGACATCCCTTATAGTGACCACAACAATGCAAAACTTAGATGGTTGAAAGGAAATGCCCACTATAAAACTCTTTGAGGAGAACATAGGCAGAACACACTTTGACATAAATCACAGCAATATCTTTTCAGATCCACCTCCTAGAGTAATGAAAATAAAAACAAAGATAAACAAACAGGACCTAATTAAACTTAAAAGCTTTTGTACAGCAAAAGAAACCATAAACAAAACAGAAAAGACAACCCACTGAATGGGAGAAAATATTTGCAAATGAAGTGACTGACAAGGGATGAATGTCCAAAATATATAAATAGCTCATGCAGCTCTATATGAAAATAATAACCCAATCAAAAAAAAGTGCAGAAGATCTAAGTAGACATTTCTCCAAAGAAGACATAAAGATGGCCAAAAGGCATATGAAAAGATATGCAACACCACTTATTATTAGAGAAATGCAAATCAAAACTACAGTGAGGTGTACCAGTCAGAATGCCATCATCAAAAAAGTCTACAAACAACAATACTGGAGAGAGTTAGGAGAAAAGGGGCCTCTCCCACGTGTTGGTGGAAATGTAAATTGGTCCAGTCACTGCAGACAATGGTATGGAGGTTCCTTTAAAAACTAAGAATTACCATATGATCTAGTAATCCCACTCCTGGGCATGTATCTGGAGAAAACCATAATTTGAAAAGACACATGCACCCCCAATGTTCACTGCAGCACTGTTACAATAGTCAAGACATGGAAGCTACCTAAATGTCTATCCACAGAGGGATGGATAAAGAAAATGTGGTACATACATACAAGGGAATATTACTCAGCCATAGAAAGACTGAAATAATAGCATTTGCAGCAACATGAATGGACCTAGAGATCACCAAACTCAGTGAATCGGAAAAAGACAAATCACTTATGAATAGAATGTTTTAAAAATTGTATGAATGAACTTACTTACAAAACAGACACATTTCAAAAACAAACTTATGGTTCCAAAGGGAACTGTGGGAGAAGGGATAAATTAGGAGTTTGGGATTAAATTATACATACTACTATATATAAAACAGATAATCAAAAGGACCTACTGTATGGCATAAGGAACTCTACTCAATATTCTGTAGTAACCTATATGGGAAAAGAATCTGAAAAAGAATGGACATACGTGTATGTTTAACTGAATCACTTAGCTGTACCCCAGGAACTAACAACTTTGTAATCAACTATACTCCAATATAAAATAAAAATTAATTACAAGAAAATGCCAGGAACCGGGATGATGACCTTGCTATTCACCCTGCAACAGCTGCTCTAACCTGGGTTTCGGGTTCTGCACAGCGATTTCTAGGTTGGGATGCCGTGTGCCCCCCGACATAGTTGACTGCTGTCTCTCAGCTCCAAACCCACCCTTCTGCACTCTGCCTGGTGATACTGGGATTGGGACGACATAAATTCCAAGTCTCTTTTGTCAGCCATCTTCCTACTGGGGTTCTGCAAATGGCCCTAGCAGGCCAGGCCAAGGGAGGAGGGACTGCCTCCCATTTTGCTTGCCCTTCCTTTCAGTGCCACGCCAGCAGGAACTTAGCAGCGGCTGCTGGTTCCAGCCTCTGCTTCTTCCCACTGTCCCTGAACAGTGTCCTCTGAGATGGTCTGGCGCCAGCCACCTGCATGCACCTCCACAGTGCCCCCTTGAGCTCCTGAAGCACAGCACTCCCTGGGTGCCTCACCTGTGAGGACCTGAAGCCCAGGCTGCTGAGACCACTGTCCCAGCTTCCGGGTGGTGATAACATAAGCTCTTTATTCTCTCAATCCTAGGAAACCTATGGTTAGTGCCTCTGTGTGAGTGGACTGCTTCACACCAACACTTGTTTAGGCAATTCCCTATAGTAAGTTCTCTTTGTTGAATACTTAAGTGTGAATTTTTATTTTCCTCCCTGGATCCTGACTGATACAATGACCAAAGAAAATTCTAGATTTGGAAGAGTAACTGACATAGCTTTTCAAAAACTGTATTCCAGCGGGAGACCAAAACTTTATGAATTTTGCTCCCAAGAATGAGAGAAGAAAAGTCTCTAAAAATCTTTAATAATGCTTTTTAGTTGCTGCAGTTGGAGGTACTTCTATTAGAATTTTCCATTTTGACTGACTGCAGGCATGTGGGATTCTGCTACTCCAGGAAGAGGTAAATCATGAAACAAAGTACACAACCTTCAAAAGAACGTATCTTGGCATTTGAGATTGCAGCTATTTTTATACACACAACTGCTTGAGTAAATTAAACACACGACCATACACATGTACCTGCTGCTATTAAACCCAAGCCTTTTTCTATCCCAAAGCTTATCTGTTATTTGACCATGTGACGCTTTGTGATATATTTGATTACTTTTTCACTCCAATGAGGTGAGCTAGCTCACAGCTGAGATAACACTCCTTTTCTCAAATTTTAATCCCTATCTGGTTCTTTAAGTGTGATGGGTCACATGTTGGGGACATTTGCACGTGAAGCTAAGGGAGGTTCACTAGCATAATAAAAACTGTTTGAAAGTGGAGAGTGTGTCTAACGAAAACGTTTTCATTAAAGCTTTGACTCATAATCCAACAAGAGGACTCTGATACCTCAGCTGCCGCTTACAGAACACTCACCCCAGATGCCAGTGCCTTTTTGTACTAGAACTTCAGTGCTGCACCCGCTGCCAACAGTGAGAGTATGGTCTTTTGTATTAAATACTGAAATACACTCACTTAAAAACAAAAAATCCAATGCAGTATCCTGCAACAATGCTATGAAGAATAGTAATTTGAATTTCCATTATCAATTAAAAAAAACTTTCTGGATTATAACACTGTCAAATAAAGCAGTTTCTTGGGAATACTTTGTGAGGCTTTTTCATAGGGTTCTAAACCCAACTTAATTTACTACGATTATACCTATAAAAACATTGTAAATTTCACCGAATGGCCATATGAAAAGGGACTCTGTAAAGTGCAGTGCAGATAAAAATACAATTGGACTAGAAATATGACTAAGAGTTGGTGTGTGATGTGACATTATCTGAAGATGCATTTGTGTGATCAAAGATGGGTGTTAAGCATGTGGGTTGAAGCTGGGACGGTAACTGATGATGTGAAGAGCAGCCATCAATGTGGACTTGTGTTATACTTTTCAAAGGAGCAAGTGATACGGCCCGTTTGCTCAGCTGTGTCTTGACTTCATCCCATCCATGGCCATTATGAAAAACACACCCAGACACCTCTACTTGGACCTCACAAGCTCTGAATGTGAAACCAAGAAGCTGAGTCTGTCTGGACTTCTGCAGGGATATGCCAGTGATAAGGACGTTGGTATGACCTAAACAAGTATGGACTGAAAACACAGACCAATGATAACACATGATTTATCCTAACTGGTCTTCAATTTTGTGGGGCACACAGTCCTAATGCAAAGGGGAAAATTCCCATGGATACAACCCTCATAGTACGCTAATTTGGCATTATTTCTTCTTTGCATTATTATCATCACCTTTCTGAAAGAAGCTGAAATTATTAGAAAACCAAAATACACAGAGCTTGGCAAGAAAGGATTCCCTGGGTCAAAAGCACAGAAGAAAAACACCAAGATGGGGAAAAAAGACAACAGGTCTTATCTAGGAACAATTTTCTTATTAAAGAAATACTTACTGTTCAATATTAGTACTTTGAACATTAATACATTTCTATGCTAATACAGTCACATGGCAACTCCACAGTAATACCGCAGACCTGTTTGCCAGAAGCTGAAAGTTCTCATAGTGAATGAACCTACGGAGCACACAGAATATACTGAATAATCCATGCTTGTGGTTGGGGGGAGTATCAGTATTGTCAGACAGGGTTATAGGATAAAACCAAACTAGGAGAACATCTAATTCTATTAGCGCCTGTAACCAGAGAAAGCCAGGTCCCCTAAAAACCACACGGCGGTGTGCAAAGTAAAACGCCAGGGATGTTTCCCGTTTCCTCAAAGGTCTTACGCTTGACGCGTTCACTCTGAATTCACACACTGTTCGTGAAGCGCCGACTTCCCACGCACGGGCGTCTTACCTCTCGTAATGCCTGCGGGTGCACGTGGCGGCGCTGGTGCTCCCAGGGTTACCGCCCAACTCATCGTAAATATGCTTCCACTGGCGGCGGGCTGTTATCTGAAAAAGTGGCAATGAGAAATTCAGTCTTGCACCGTAAGAGATTCGCAGTGCCAGGATTCAATACATATGCAACAGTCAGAAGAGAACAACAGTCTGTCCTGGCAACCCAGAAACAGAGAAGTCCAAATGGGTCTGTGGGGAGACTCCTGGGCTTCCGGGAAGATCTCACTTTTAGCACTTCGCTTTACAGTGAAAATGGAATTCCGCTTTGGGCTCTGTATCTTGTCACCCTTACAGCATTTTTATCCAAGATATCTCCCTGGGTATTCATGTAGTTATTTGCCCCCAAGATCCCAAATGCATACTCTGTTCCTTTATGTAATGTGATTAAAGCATCAAAATACAGATTTCAGCTAAAATATGTCTTAGTATATCCATTTAAATGAATCAGAATTAACACTGGTTACTTGAGGGATATGGTAATGGGTGGCTGAGTACACAGGTAAACACAGAATTTCCATAAAACATACTTCTGTATCTTCTGATTTTTGAACTACTGTGATGTGTTACCTAAATTACTATACAAATTAATTAAAATGATCAAGTTGGTTATGAAATTTCTAGTCCTCTCAGGCTGTATTTTTACGCCAGCTGTGCTAACCACCAGAACAAAACCAAAATGTTAAACTGTCTTATGTCACAAGCTGTTTATTTTTCTTCACTCAGGTCAGGAAAATGGGATATTGATGAAACCCTATGAAAATTAACATATTCCAAAGTTAAAATGTAAGGTCCGTATTTCACTCAGTTGGGTGAATAAAAACAAACAGCTTGTAATATACTGAAAGGCATACTATGGTCTTGTTTTTCTTTAATTTTATTTTTATATATAAATTAAGATTTTAACAAAATAACAGATGTACAATCTGGCAAATGATTACTTTGGGGAAACCACGTCATCTACTACATATGAGCAATCCAGTGTTTCCTTGAAACTGCAGAGATAGAGCAAGTTCTGAG
The DNA here is from genome assembly GCF_003369695.1 of Bos indicus x Bos taurus. Lineage (NCBI taxonomy): Eukaryota > Metazoa > Chordata > Mammalia > Artiodactyla > Bovidae > Bos > Bos indicus x Bos taurus. The sequence goes on along the minus strand of NC_040103.1, from coordinate 18,035,316 downwards.
ATCCTTGTGAACATTTCCAAACAGGGCTCTGAGAAAACTCTTGGTATTGGCATGTGTAGGGAGCTGGGCGTGGCATTTAAACAAGCAGAACAGGAGGCATCTTTCGAAAAACACCGCAGAGCTGACAGCGGAGTTCACTTAGGGCTAGAGGCGTGAAAAAAAAAACTCAGTGTGTAACCAGGGGCTCCATAATTGTGAATGAAGGAGGAAAAGGGTGGCTAAATATTATTGGTTAAGTGGTACCTGTTTCAAGTAAAAAGAACCCCTTCAATTCCATAAGCCCTTAACAGGCCCAAGGAGGACCTCGCGACGATGTGAGTCGTGCATTGTTCACTTTCCCATGAAGCATTCTTTAATCAATTTGTTTCAATAGTTCTCATTAGACCGAACCACCTCTTACATCTACTAGCAGGTATAACTAAAAATCCTCCTGTATTTGTAGCTTGGTTTAGATTATAATAATAAATGTTTTCAAGGCCCTTTAAAAATACTCAAAATACATATTTTGGTAATTATTTTATATTTAATTACAGTCTCCCTCCAACCTTTTACATAATACAGTTAAAGGTTGGTCTGTTCTAGACCTGTGTACAGAAGAAACAGGATACCCTTCTTCCACGTATCTACATTATTCCTAAAGCTCTTAGAAGACGGAGGCCCTTGGAACAAGACTGTGAGTTCCTGCAGTCACTTTAGAAGAAATCATCACTGTATTTTCTATTTGGTAAAGAGTTTTCATATCCATGATATCATTTACTCCTCCCATCAGCCTGTGAGGCAGCCTATAGGAATCTCATTCACAGGCAAAGGAAACAAGTCTCAGAGAGGTTGCACGATTTGCCTAAGGACACACAGCAGCAGAGTGGGAATGCCAGGACTCATCCCAATGTCTTATGGTCCCAAGAGCAGACTTTTTTCCACTACGTCAAAGCAGCCTCCATATCAGAATGACCTGGTGAATGATGTGGCAGGGTGATAATACAGAACTCCAGGGGCCTTTTGCTTCAAAGGAGGGAGATAACTGTGGGACCCATTGCTTTTGCTACAAATTCTGAAACTCTCACTAGTGGGAAAATAGCGCAGCTAGGAGGTCAGCAAGAATCTAAGGCAGGGGGTTGGGTTAATAGCTCTCTGAGATGTTACTCTCTTAAAGTATCTGTTAGAACTGTGGTTGCCGCCACCCTGCCCCCTTGGTGAACAGAGATTCACCATTAAATCATGAATAAGTCCCAATTTGATCAGAATCTGTCTGTTCACCCATGCATTCACTCACCAAACATTTATTGAACCTCTCCCATTTGTTGGGTACTGTGCCAGCAGCTGGGCGGCCACAGTGCAAACCCAACACCTGAGATGCCTGCATCCTAGTGGCAGATTCCAAAAATCAACACATGACCAAATATATAAACAAAGGAATACTGATTGTGAAAAATATAGTGAGTAAGAGACCACTGCTGACAGGGATATGCGTGCACACCGGCCATGCTCCCCACCCACAGCCTATCATCCATACTGAGGTATGCCTATCACAGAAATGACAAAACTTCTTTGAGAATAGATAATGAATTATCAAAAAGAACAAAAACAAAGTCTTCCTCACACTAGGATTGAAACTGTGGCAGCAGGAAGCCAGCATCAGTCACCATTCGGCGTTAATAAGCCCTGTGCAGCTGGCTAGAGGTCTGTGTTAGGCCCCTAGTAGCAGATTCTGCTGTTTAAATACAGTTTTTTTTTTGTTTTGTTTTTTTTAACCAGTGGAGAAAAGACAAGGGCCGGGCCTTCAAGGAACTGGGCTCTCTGTTTACTGAGCTTCCACTGGCCAGCCTAGATGAATCAGGCCATTTTGAGATAATTTCTTTCCACAGGAAAGTCATAAAATGTGCTCTTTCCAACTGCTAAATGCTTTTAAGTACACAGGTCTCCTGGGTATACATCTCTCCTTTTTTTTGTGCCCAGATGCGCTTTTAATTCAAACGCTGACCATAGGCTCTACAGCATGAAACGCCTCAATCCTCGCCTTGTCCAAACCTACAGGGGGTCGCAGAGCCCCACGAGGAGAGAGGGGAAGACAGAGCCCTCCTTCCAGGACAGCCCTGGGCACCATGCTCCCACCTGTGTGCGTCTGCCTTCTGTTCTAACTCGCTCTTTCGTCCTGCCTGGGCATGCATTTGCTCAGGGTTCTTATTCTGTTGTCCTCCCTGCATGTGTTTAAGCTTTAAACCCATCTAGGGGTAGGAGCAGCGTCTGCCTCCTGGTATCTGGCCCCCAGCCCCACTCAGCTGGAAAGTTTGATCTAGCTGCGGAGTCAGTTTGATCAACTGTTCATGAAGCCTCAGGCTTCCCGGTCATGTTCATGTTTCAACCTGACCCATTATTTTAGGTTTCTAAGGATACAAAGAACTCTGGCTCTCTACTTCCTAAAGAAAAACTCCATCCACGCGGTGACGTCTCTCCCATTGTGCTTCCCCTGTCCCCCCTCAAGGGCCTGACTTAGACAGTAGGGATTCTTGACAGCCTGTCTTCTGCTGCTACTGTTCTAGGGCCTGTACTGGGTACAGAGGTCCTCCTTAGTGTGGATAAGACCCACGAAACTGTGAAAAGCACTCTACACCTGTCATATTCACAAAGTTCTCATTCCTTATAGTTACCCCTCTGTTTCCAAGGACCTCGCTGCCCCTCCCCGTGGATAACAAAATTCATGAATGCTCAAGTCTCATATAAAATTTGCGTATAATCTATGTACATCCTTCTGTGTACTCTAAATCATCTCTAGATGAGCTATAACACGAAATACCATGTAAATGCTGTATAAATAGTTGCCAGTGCTTCACAAATTCAAGTTTTGCTTTTTGGAACTTTTCTGGGATTAATTTTTTTTTTTCCTGATCAAAGATTGGTTGAATTTTCAGATGTGGAACCCACAGATACAGAGGGCAGACTGGAAAGTGGTTTTTAGACTCTCTTTAGAATTCAGGTGGTGTTTTAAAAGTGGCCTGAAATTAACTCTCAACAATGCCAGTCCTTGAGAAGAAAATGGACCCAGTGAGTAGGAAAGGAATCTGTCCCTCCTCTAATTTTATCTGTGAAAATGTTCTGTTACTTAAAAAAAAAAAAGAACTGGAAAATATTTTAACCCCAAACAGTCTTGGAGCCTTGATTTTCCTACCTTTGGAGTCACTAAGATGAAATAATTTTGGTATTTTGTGGCCCGGTGAGGAAAGTCATTGGAAAACTTTTAGGACAACAGCGCGCCCACTATGGCATGACTTTGTAAGAGTGTGCAGGATGTGGTTAGGAAGTCAAAAGGAGTCTGCCTGTGAGCAGTGTTGCCCGCGGCGCTGTTGTGAGAAACAGCCTTTTTTCTCAGGACACCTTGAGGGCGGACTGAATTCAAGGAAGATGACTTTTTTTTCCTGGTAGTACTCCAGGAACTGGAGCCTTTCAAAGCTACATGACATCATCTTTGGCCTTGAGAATTTTGAATTAAGCAAGAGGCTTTGTCTGTCCAGAGAACTAGGGTTAGATTCAGAGGATGTCTTGAAATGATGTCAAAGCCAGAATCTGATGTCAAGGCCTAATCCTTCCAGCAAGAAGACAAGTGGCTTCTTCCAGTTGTGAAATAGTGGTCCTGTCTCACCCCTGGGGAGAGGCGGGACTGCGAGCTGGCATTCTTAGAAGGCAACACACTTGCTCTTGCGTGGTCCTCTGCCTCTAGGATAAGATTTACTCAACCCATTTCCCAACTCTACCTCTCTCCAAATATTGCCTCTGGCTCGCCAGCAAATGTTTAGCCAAATGGAAATCACTTTAGCAAACCACCATCAACATGCTGCATCCTGGTAATACCCCAAGCTACTCTGCAAGCCTTAACTACTTCACCAGGCACTGAAGTGAAGACCTTCTTAGCTCATCAGCAAAACTTTATTCAGTTCTGTCTCCTTCACTGTAGGTGACCCAGACTCTCAAATGTTTGGAAGGAGAAATCAGATATATGATTGTTAAAGAAGACGTCTCATTGCCAACCAATCAAAATGCCAAGATGATGTGTTTTAGGAAATCAAATCCATTCAATATGTTTATGATCTCTAAACCTAGGGATGCAGAGACATGATACATATTTCTAGCAAAAGCAGAAGAGGCCAAGAGAACAGAACATAGCTATTAGTTGAATGCTACAAAGGCTTAAAATAGAACTTCTGCTCTTTTAAAAAAAAAAATTCAATTTGAGGGCTGTGAAGGACTAAAATGAAATAATCCATAATCCACAATTCAAACCAGAAGGTTTGGAATAGTTTATAACCACAAACAAAAACAAGCCAATTAAAATGGCCTCTTCTTATAACCAGAAGGAATTCCAGAGAGATCTCTTTATCCAATCACAAGTTAACAGCAGAAGAAATACATCTACAGATTTTAAACTTGCAAGTTTTTACTATTACTAAGTATTTACATCTTCCAGACTTCTTGACCCATCTTCTAAGGTCACACATTTTTCTCAAGAATCAGAAAATCTCAACTAGTTAGTTGGTATATCAGGTAAGGTTCGTATTAAGGTCAAAGAAATGACTGAAAGATGCTACCAATGAAGGTAGATTATTAGATCTTTTCTTTCCCCAAAGCATCACCCCCAAAACATAAAAATATAATAAGAGACTGCTGAGGATGCAAAGCACAAAGAATTTATAAATCTCTTCCTCCTAGTGATGATGTTACAGAGGTTGAGATAATTGTGCACGAAATTCTCAGCAGTTCAAAATCTGAAGAATGCCAGGATGACCCCATTCAACTCACTTCATCTCCTTGTGCCTCAGTTTCCATATATGGAGCAGGGCAAGGATCTTTTTCTGCACAAAGGCCAATTCATGAAAAATAAAAATGTGAGGGGGTTACACTTTTCCTTATTCAAAATGAAAATAGCTCATCGAGTCCCAATTTAGATAGCCACTTTACCAAATGGAAAAATAATCGTTGGAAACTTTGTGCTGCTTTTGAGCCAAGGAATGTTAATATTCTGGCATGTGTATCATGTTTATTTAGTAATAGCCTGAAGACAACCTTCTCATCTTTGATACTTAGATGGGGGCCGCATTTTGAAGCTAGGAGTCCTGAAGTTTAATAATAATCATTGTTACCATTAGCTTTGAATTAACAGAATCTGGGCAGTTTTTTTTTTTTTAAGGAAAAGGATTCTCAAATTCTCAGGCCCAGGCCCCACTCTAGAGGTAATATATGAGAGACCTAGAAAACTAGTTACACTTTAAAATTCCCCATTGAAAATCTGAGCTGCAGTTCTTGAGTAGCCTCTGCGAACCACTGATCTAGAAGATTCCAAGATCTCTTTTGAGCTCTAAATGACAACTCTACACTTGCTTCTGATAGCAGATGATCTCACAGATAAGTATCCTCTAGTAAGGCTGTGATGACAACTTAAGTCCTCAGACTTTGGATATTATTAATATATCTCCTGGACTGACTTCAAAACTGAATCCTCACTGAACATCTCACAATTTTATTAGTCAAAATATACTAAAGAGAAATGTTTTCTATACTTCAGAGGTTCAAAAGCTTAAAGGTAAAATCAGAGTGGCAAACTCAAGGGCCTGCAGGGCCAGCAGGTAGGAGGAGGCAGGTTTTAGAAAGGAAGGAGGAAAAGGAGGAAAGAAAAAAGGAAGGGAAAAAAATCCCACCAGTTGGTTTTATTCAGTTTATGGCCTCAGATATAGATTTTATAGTGAGACAGTCACACAGATTCACTGCTTAAGATGAGATGGAAAAATGTGGCATATTGTGAAGAATGCAGGGACCCAACAAAGGATGAAGGAGCTGAAGGGTGAAGTGAGAAGAGAGGAGGAAAAGGACAGCCCCACAGGTCACCAGTCCCCTTTGTGGCTTGGCTCAAGAGATGTGAAGCACATAACCAGATGGAAAGCAGGCGCCAGTCTGGTCTTCCATGTTTTCCAGCCCAGTCTTTCTCTCCACTCTGTCTAGCACAATACAGGGCAGGCAATACAGGCGGCAAAACACAACACTTAACTTGCTGTCAATCTTCATGATCCCAAGCCCTCACTGCCAGCATCCAAGGACCTCCTTCCCTAGGCTCCATCCTTCCCTCTGAATTCCCCTTCATGGTCATTTATCCCAGCCACCTAGTGACTCTAAGTTACTCAAACTTGCTATACCTAACTTCATTCTACCTACATAGTTTGTTTCCCCGTTTGACTGTCTCATCCTTAGAAGACCATAATCTTTCACATCTAAATTCCATCCGTTCTCCAATATTCTGCTCAAGTGGCATCAGACCTGTCAGTCTTTCTTTCTCATCTCTAAATGAGGAAGTACTTTACCCAAACAGCGCAACTGATCTTCTCCCACTCTGTCTTACAACTGATGCCTTTCCTGGGTGGTAAGCAACTGGAACCCCTAGCCTAAATATTTTTATGTTCCCCAGAGTGTCTAACACTGCATATTATACTTATAAGATGCTCAATAAATATGTGGTCAGGTGATCCGCTGATTGTGTGATCATTCAGTCATTCATTCAACAAAAGAATAATCACTGTTTGTTCAAAGAGTACTGCAAATGCCTTGAAAGTCATCAGAAAGTTTCTTTTATATTTTCTACATCAGTCTGCTGTTGCTCGTTAAAAAAAAAAAAATTCTGGTGCAAATACATAAGATACAAAAGCAGGAAAAACTGATTCAGTGAAATTTTCTGGCTCTCTCCCTATCAGTGAGTAACAAAAAAATTCCTGGGTTTCAAAAGACATTTCATAATGTTATGCAATATCATGTAACTATCTGCAGTCAGAGTTCATAAGAATGTGTATTCCTATTCTGAACATTAAAGGTTAGACTTAAAAGTCTGGGCTATGGGGTGGACTGCTACATTTATGAGACTAACACTGAATAAGTTATCATCTTTTTCACATGCACGAAAGCTATAATTAGCTCAAGATTTTACAAAACTATGAGCCACAGTGGGAAGGAGTAAATCTCCCTGCCTTATCAACAGATCCAACCAAGTGAAAAACTACATTATTTATTTTTCAGTGGTGCACTCAGTAAAACAGAAATTTTAAGCAAATTATATCTATGAAATACATGTTTAAATATAGTTCATATAAGTATCTGACTTCCTTATAAACATGTATTGCCTATATAGTAAACATTTTACATGCATATAGACTCACAAAGAATTCTTAGAATACCAGGTTATTAATTATAGATTAATACCAGATCAATTAATACCAGATTATCTGACTCACGTATTGCTTGCCATCTTTTTCCCATCCCAAGTCCCTGACATCAAACCCTCATATTAGTTTGTGGAATAAAATGCTATATCTGGCAAGAAACACTAGTTATTATTTTGGGTTAAAATGAGTTTCACTTTCTTGACTTTCTGTCTCTGGCATCTTACTTTGATACAGAGATATACCGCAGGTTACTCTGTAAGGAAAAAAAAAAAATAATGTCTTCAATTGTAGAAGAAACTGCACAACTCAATCTGATCACTATGTGGAGGAGAAAATCTTTCCAATGACGACATCTTCCTATGTCACTTGATTTTATTACAGATGTCATCTCTGTATGCTATATTAGTGCAGCTCTTTCTTCTTCTTTTCAAGATCCTAATCTGAGTCTGTTGCTCTAACATTTTATCGGTTCAAAATTCATGCTGTAAAAATCCGTGGCCATCAAATTTTCCTGTAAGCTAAAAATAACCCGTTCCTGTCAGTTAGAATTAGCTGATAAAGAGTGTCAGAGCCTGTTCTGAGTAAGTTTGATAACTTCCTGTTTATGCAGCACTGACCCTTGTCTAATAAAGCTTCTCTGCTCTAGAATGAGAGGAGATTCTGCTGCATTCTATTCCTTAATGGCCAATACTGATTACTTCTGAAAGCCTTTAATACATTTCCCATATTAGACATGAACAGATGTCAGGTATGTTGCCAAGGGAAATTTCTTTTATGCAATCTTGGCTTGTTGTACAATAATAGCCCTTTCTCAACATGGGAAAAAATTACAGACCTAACTAATTTCCCTGACAGGGGAGAGTTACATATGTTTTCCACTTGTAGTTTTTACGACAAGTTTACAATTTTGCCAAACCTGGAACTAATTGGGACTGCTTCCAAAAGCGGCCCAATAAACCCCCAAAAGTGTACGGCCATTTGAAAAGGCAGTCAGCGACGGTCATGTTTGCATTTTCTCCATTTTGGTCAAAGCAGGGTGGGGGTAGGGGGAGTTAGATTGCAAAATTATTTCATTTAAGTTGCTTAAACACTTACTGTTTCATATCCTCCCAGTTTTTGAGCAGCTTGAAACATAGTCCAAAGGTTAACTGTTAGAGGGACAATAAGTATTTAGATAAGCATTGCATTAACATATTTCCAAGAAATGTCAATTAAAACATTTTGTTTTGTTTTTTCAATGAGAAAGAGAAATAAAAAGAAATATTAACGTAACCCAGAGAGCTAAGTTCTTGGGAAACAATCTGCCAACGGGTATTCAACAACAGGGTATATTAGTACCACTTAAAATATTTCTTAAGAAACAGTCACAAATACGGAAACGGTGCTACTTTTAGGATAAAGGACAACACAATGTTTAGTCCCGTTGCCATCAGCAGACCAAGGGAAGCTACGTTACAGCCTCCTTGAGAAGAGCATGGGATTTCAAAACAGGGCTTGTCTTGTAGGACCCTTAGAAAGCGGCCATTGATTCAACAGTAATATGTAATGCCTCCTTCAGAGAAGAGCTCTCCATAATCAATAAATACCAGCCACGTTAATATATGATTACCTTCACAGAACTTCTGACGGCAGCAGTGTATTAAAAGCTCATAGCATATTTTGCCATTGCGTGGTGCCTTGCGCTGAGCAGGTAAATACGTAAGCCACCCTTGAGGGTGCGGTTCATTCCCAAAGGAACTGAAATGTGCCCACCTCGTCCCCTGACTTACTTGCCTGTGTGACGGTGCAAATACGTATTTTTAAAAACAAATCTCTCTTCACAGGGCGTGCGTGTGTTTATGCTGTTAATCATCTATGCCAAATTACTGGTAACCCTGTTCATTTGTACTAATACCATGCAATGGGACTGCTGTGGGTTTGATTCTTTCATAAGAGGGGAAAATTGAACTTCACGTAATTCTTTGGTAAAGGAAATGAAGAATAAAATTAAAACAACAACAACAACAACAAAACGGCTCTTTGACACAACACTTTCAAAAAGCCTCACTGAACCTTGCACTATTTCAAAGCTATCAAGAGGCCTGCCTCAGCCTTGATTTAATCTGAACCAATGCATAATGCAACAAAGCTGTTCATAGTACATTAATTTTACTTCTATTTCAAGCAGCCAGTTTTCAGACAAACATTGTAATCATTCGTAGTTATATAAGTTTATAATGGCTGCGAGTGTTCTCTTGCAATCAGTGCCAATTGCTATTAGGTATGTAAATTGTTATGTAAAACATACAGGTTTGACATTCTTCATCAGAATGACACATGGTTTTAATCTAGGAAGAGACATTTGGAGAAAATACTATTTCAAACCAGGGGCTCATCGCTTTGTGTACCACAAAATCCAGACAGAGGTAAAATATACACTCAGTTGTGAAATCAGGACAGGGTCTGGGTTTCTTCTCTTTTTATATGGAATTCTGCTCAGCCATGAGTTCCCTGTTCCTCTCTAAAATATATGATGATGCTTACACGTACATGTCAAAGTAATTCAAAATTGGGCCCTCAGTTCAAATTTGTGGATTTCTTGTTTCCTCTGAAGTCATCAGGTCTTTGTTCTCTCTTAACAAATTTGGGGCTTAGGAAATATGTTTTCTCTTTGTGGTTGTTTTGTCCATCTTTAAATGTCCTCCTTTTAAAAGCTGTCTTTTCACAGGCAACATCTGTGCCTGATAAAACTACGTCATGTTATTATCTCAGAAGAAAGGCGTTACAGACACTCAAGATTGACAAAACAGAAAATGAGAAACTTTCAACATGTCTATTTCCAGTCATAATCAGTGGATTCAAGCCTATAAATATCTCACTGCAACTGCCCCAGAAGGGAACAATGTAGCAGAAAGAGGCAGGGGGAAGAAATTCCTGGCCTGGATGATTTGTAGATTTAGTATAAACAGAGTATCATCCCCAGTAGAGGATTTCAACATAAGCCTGAGTCAAAAATTTCCAACCCCCAATTCAAAGAGTCTGAGTAGCTTTGATATTTCAGAAATGAAAACAAGTATACTTACTCTGTTTAAAACCTAAATAGGGTATTCGTTCTATTGGCGTCTTTCTTTCTTTCATGTATTTATAAAGTGCCACCAGGAAGGCCTGCTCGTCGGCCCTACACTCTTCACCAATGGCAACCTTTGGTTTTTCTTCATTGGAGACTTTTTTACAATTATTATGGTTATTCTTCGGTTTGTTCAAGGCTGACCTAGCCTCACATTTCACCTGGAAAGGGGGAAAAGAAAAAAAAAAAAGGCCATGTCAAATCCAGCGCAGCTCTGGGATTCCTACAGGGATATAGCTAGAGACATCGTCCACTGAGTGGAAAGGGGGAAACCAGGAAACCATCCTGGCCCTGAAATAGCTCCTAGAGCATCACAGACCACGGATGGTGAATTTCTGAGAGGGGCCAGAAACTGCGGTAGGCTTTGGGGTACTATAACCTTGGTCACAGCTACTCAATGCTAGAGACGAGAGCCATCACACACAGTATGTAAACAAACGGATGAGGCTGTGTTCCAATAACATCTTATTTATAGAAACAGGTGGTCAGTGGGCCATGGTTTGCCAAACTATGCCAGCCTCTTTTAGACTCCTTACCAGCATGTTGATGTGAAACCAGAAAGTGTTTACACCTGCTGGGACCACTCTCCTGTCTCTTTATACACTTTATTTTCCTAAGGGGTACCAGTGGTTACTGTCATCATGGAAGGAACCCTGCGTTCTTAGTAAGAGTCCCAGGTTCTGCACTTTGGATCAAGATGAAAGGCAAGTGCATTTCTTCATAGTAAACTGATCTTGTTGCAACTCTTCCCAGCAACCTGGAAAAACAGGCCAATGCTGGCTGATGTCGGGAGCACCAGCAGAGTCTCCACCATCCGTCACCCGAGCGTGATGCCCAGACACACCCCCCATAGGAAACCAGACACCCCCCTCTTTAATGAGGGTGCCTAGCTTTTCAGTCAGCTCTGAAAATCTCGTAGATGTTAAGTGGCCACAAAGGAAAAAGTAGAGGTCAAGTAAAAACCCAGGAGGAGTAAGTGAAAAGCTTCAGAATTAAAAAAATAAATGGTGGTAAATGGACCACATGGAGCAGCTAACCCCACGTTCCCGCCTCACTGCCATGTTCTACAAGAGGCCTTTGATGGTTGTTAAATAATACGCTAAGGTGCTGAGCTGTTTTAACTGTCAAAGGGGGAAGTACAAAGGGTCAAGCTTCAAGTTCAAGTGCGCCCACGGGGAAGGAGTAGGTTCCAATATTCTTTACATCTCCGACCTAACATCGGCGAGGAGAGGACGAGTGTCCGGGAAATATAGTGAATTAACATGTCCCACACAGTCGACAAGGTTTTCCCTTTCAGATTCCTGACCCCTCTCTGTCCTTCCATTCAGATTCTCCTTTGCAAGCACTAAGAACATAAAAGGCTATGCTTATTTATTAAAGGGAAACATCTCCTCTACAAGGGTTTTCTTTATTGCTGATTCTCTCACAGGAACACACCAGTTTAATATCTAGATGGGTCCTGAAAAAAATAAATAAATAAAACTTCCTGCACAACTCATTCAACCCAGCCTCTAGATAAGATTTTCATTTTTAAAGGGCAGTGGAAATGGGATGAAAACATTTTCCCATGTAGGATTTCTACTTACAGTTATTTTCAAACTTTAGTACTTTGTAACATTAGATTAAGGCGAGCATCCTGGGAAACTTTATGTTGTCATCATTTTTCACTGCCAAATTTTAGATTGTTGAGTCTAAAGTTCTGATGAAATCTATAATTTAACAGCTCTTTGAAATCATAAAAATCACTCCAGTTCTAATCTGTATTGCTTCCTGGCTTTTTCTGAGTGCTTACTATGTAATCCAGCTCTATTCTAAGCCCTTTTTTGGTGTTATCTCCTTTCATGCTCGTGACCCTAACAGGGCAGGTTATCACCCTCCTATCAGAAATGGGGAGACTGAGGTACGAGAGGAAGAGTAACACGTCCAAGACCATAGGATCGCATCCAGCATCCAGGTTAGTAAGTAGTGAGTTAGGGATTTGAACCTTAGTAGTCTCAACCCACTCCAGTATTCTTGCCTGGAGAATCCCATGGACAGAGGAGTCTGGTGGGCTACAGTCCATGGGGTTGCAAAGAGTCAGACACGACAAGTGACTCAGCACGGCATGGCATGGCAGTCTCACTCAAGGACTTATGGTTTTAAACACTATCTTTTACTGACACTCATAAAAATACTAAACTGATAGTCAAAATGTTGTTATTGTTCAGTTGCTCAGTCATGTCTGACTCTTTGCAACCCCATGGACTGCAGCATGCCAGTCTTCCCTGTCCTTCACTATCTCCTAGAGTTTGTTCAAACTCATGTCTATTGAGTCGATGATGCCATTAAACCATCTCATCCTCATGCCCTCTTCTCCTCCTGCCCTCAATCTTTCCCAGCATCAGGGTCTTTTCCAATGAGTCAAAACATTCTTCCAATTAAAAAGTGTATCTTATTACTAAGCATTACAAAACCTATAGCTTAGAAATGTGATTTACCAAGTGAGAAGTAGAAGATAAAGCTAGGTGGTTTCTAGAGTGTAAAGAGCTCCATTCTTTCTGTTGTGTGTCAAGCAAAGGGAAAGAAACCAGCATGAATGGAGTAGCCACAGTGAGCTGGGAACAGCGCCGTGGGCTTCATACAAGCATCCCTGAGTCCCATTTTACAGAGGAAGAAACTGAAGCTCAGCGAGGTGATGTATTTTGGCGTGTGGCTAGGGTCAGGTAGAACTCGGAGTCTAGAACTCAGATCTCCTCACTCTAAACCCCTTAAAAACAGCTCTGCATATAAAATCAGGCTGAATCTTAAGTTTGCAGTGAGAATAGGCCAGAAGTTAAGGGAGTATGAGCTTTGCCCCTCAGTGTCCAGGGAGCTGCCTCACCCATGCAGAAACAACCAGAGACAAAAGGCGGCATGGAGAGCCCACACGAACCCAGCCCAAAGTCATCAGACCCCCGACGACAGGAAAGGCTCCAGGTGCAGCCTGGCTGCCGCCTTCTGGATTGCATCCTGAGCCTCAATGAGCTCTTTCTTGAGTCTGGGGGATTCGTAAGACACGAGCAGTAGTTTCCCTTCACAGACTAACTGCATGCATTTCTCAACATACGTGAGCCCTCTAGAGGATAACTCTGTTTCTGGGTAGGACCAGGTCAAGTTCCTTTGTACAATTTTTCACACTTACCGGAAACTGTCTCAGCATTTTAAGCTACTGAAATATTACACGGGAACTAGTCTTCATGGAGACCTCAAGAAAGCCCAGCCTTTTGATGGTAACAGGTAATTACTATAGTCTGTTTTTCCTGACCTGAGCGCCTTACACTTGTCGAGTTCACTAAGAGCTTTGGGGTTTCCAGAGTGATTGAGGAAGTGCTAATTAAAGGATCCACATTTAATGTTTGCAGTGAACCACCACCTATTTGATATTAACCACATCCTTTCACTGGATTGAGCTGTAACTAATCCAGCCTTCAACCGAGGCAGCAGGATGTGCTGAACCAGCAGGAAAGGAACCAGAGTCTAATTTCTATTTGGTCACTAACTTCCTCGGAAATCCTCATTTTCCTCCTCAAGAAAGCAAGAAGGATAATCCCCGGGGTAAGTTCTTAGGACCAAATGGGATGAAAAATACTGAAAATAACGAAAGCATCACATTTGTAAAATAGTGAAAGTATGTTGGTGATTTCAGTGAAAGAACATACTGCAGTTTCCCTTTCCAATGGTCCTTCTAGAATATAAGCCACCTGTTGTGTACTTCTGGTCATTGCAAAGTGCTTACAGGATGTGAAAAGTCATTTGCCTTCTATCAACGGAGGCCTTTCATTTGAGAGCCAGGCTAAGAAGACTTCTCTTATATAAGTCACCATGTGAATAAGTTTTTTGCCCCAGACCTGGATTTGGGTAGGACATGTTCTTGTCATCTTCAGAGAACTGGTAGCCTCTTCTCCATGACTCTGTCATTGTAAAGCCATGCATTCTCTGTCCCTTGGAAAACACAGTCTTGCAAAGTTTTCATGTTCTCACTAAAAGAGGGCAAACTCTGGATGGCGACAGGCAAATTAACTTGACCTGCTTTTCCAGTCATGCAGACGACAAACTGAGTGGGTTCTTACTCTGACAGCACTTTGTTGCATGGAGCTGCAGAAAGCTGGTACTTATCCATAGTTAGAAGTGGTCTGTTTGAGGCACTTCTGAAAAAAACAGCCACACAGGTCTTGGTTAAAAAGCCCAACTGTCACCTGCAACGTTGCTTCCAGTTCAGCAACTGATCAGATGGTCACAGGCTTGTAACCTCTCCTGTAGTATTTACTGAGAAGAGACCACTCCAAGACACACATGCCTTTTGCATGGTTTTCCTGGCCCCAGATGTGGCTTGCTTATTCTGCAGGGACTTTGCATCCATTCGTCAGTGACAACAGAAGCCCACCATACTTCATAGCTACCAGCCTCTCTCTTCTAGGTGAAGTGGTCTTTCCAGACCCAGTGGAAGCAGCCAAGGCAGGACTGTAATCCAAGACTCCCAAGAAGAGCAAGGCATTCAGACTGGTCCCTGGGAGCTGACTACAGAGTGACATTCATCCACTCACCCCTGATATCTGTGATGGAAGGGCAAGCCTCCTCCTTGTAAAGATGCTGAATGGCAGTGCTGGGCAGGGCAGATGGAAAGGGTCACTTAGAAAACCAAGGCTAGACTACCATTCCTCCTAAGAAGCAGGTGAGCAGCAAATACAGTCTCCAGTTTTCTTCAGTTTTGTGGGTCCCAGTATGAGTCCTGAGCTGCCTTCCATGGAAGGAGAGGTACTGTTCTTGCAGGTCAATTGTGTGAGTTCTGTAAAATTCCCAGAGGCTTACTGTGGTGGTGGCTGCAAACGACTCGAGAAGGAGCTTCATCCTGCTGGGCTCAGGTGCAGAACGTGCTGGGATAAACACATGACATCACCTTAGAGGTATGGGGCAGGGCTCCAACACGAGACGCTGTCAGTACAAGCTCTGCTGAGGGCTATGATCTGTCTTGGCTCCATCCTGCAGTATCTTGCAAGCCACATCATAGGGAATAAACTGTTCCCGCTGACATCCTTCAAGATCACAGAAGCCAAAGTCCTGGATAGGTACTTGTAGGGCCAAGATGTCCCAATTACGAGAAAATGTCACCCTCGGTATCCACATGGACTCACTCACAGGAGGTCAAAGGAATAGAACAAAAATAACTTTAGGCAAAAACAGATTGGTTTTTAGCCAGAAAATATACATTTCTACTAGGTGATCTTTTTAACCCTTTGCAATTTTGAAAGTCCTCAGAACTTCCCGATGAAACAGTCATGCTTGAAGATAAGATACAGAATGTGAATGTCTGTGATTTGCTTCTTTACACTGGAAGAGAAGTGGAGGGCATGGCAGAAAAACAGTCAACTGCCAACACAGAACTGAAGTCATGGTTTTCCACATCAGGATCTTCTAGATTCACTAAAAATGCTCCCATTTTTGTAAGTTTAGTCCTTGGATCTGGAAATGTGGTGTCAGTTGAATTCTGGGCTTCAATTCAGGTCTTAAAGGGGCTATTGCTGTCTTTGGCAGAGAAACAACACCTAAACGCAAACACCCCGTAAACGGAATCATGGAAATACGATCCAAGCCCACAAAAGTGAAAAAGATAAGCCTAAAAATATGAAGTGACACTTCACCCTTCACGGTGCTAAATTCTTCAGGCATGCACTTTCAAGATTCCTAAGAATGCTAAGGCAAAATGGCCCCAGGTCCTGAAAGAGAGTCTAGAATTTGGACTTCCATTCCGCATTACGAATGATCTTTAAAAACATAAATGTGTATACAAGTATATGTATACATGTAAGGACTGGGCTACGAGTCTTTAATCCTAAGGTCAATTAGAGGGGATTTGGAAAAAAAATAACTTGAAAAAAAAATTCATTCTAGCCATTTCTAATCCCATCCAGTTTTCATCTCTGAAGCATATTTAGATGAATACATTCAGAAAGAGGATGGTTCATCCAGTCTATTTTTGATACCAGCAGAGTAAACTATGTCATTGTGTCACCTACTATGAAATCTCAGCCTCAATGACGTGGGCGCTTAATCATCTGTCCTTTACCCAACCCTCCAAGCCGGGAGGTGGGAAGTCTTTCTGTTGACTAATCAAAATGCCTCCACTGCCCCTCCCCCAGCTCCCCCCTCAACCCCCGCCAGGGGAGGGGGGTGGCAGGAACAGGCACAGCAGAGAGCTGTGAATACCAAAGTCAGATTCTGAATTGAAAACTGCCACCAAGACACAGGCGCACAGAGATAAAGAGAAAAAGGGAAAAATAAAAAGATGCAGCAAAAACGAATCCCAGCGAATACTGGGGAGCCAAATGACTGTACCTTGGCAACGGATTTGCCATCGGAATTGTTGTTGGGATCTTTACCACCACTGAAAGAGTCTCTTCTTTGTGGGCATGGCTTCTTTTTGCGTGGTCTGCCTTTAAGATTTGGCGCTGAAAACAAATGGAGAACAATTGAGAGGCATTTTCATTTGCGTGGGTTTCCTTATTAAAAACTGAGACACTCACTCCAGCGGCGCCCTCTAATTGTTCTGAGAAATGTACACATCTGCGGTAGCCAAGCCTCCTTTCAGACGTCCCTCTCTGAAGGGCTGCGTCTACATAGCCTCTGCACTTCTGGACATGTTTCCCAAAGCTAACCTGTTACACTGGAACACGTCTAATTAATGTAAATACAATGAAGCCCTCGGCTTTAAAGGACGATGATAAGGAAAGCGCACTTCCCTGTTGTTACACAAGAAACACACACTGGCCTTGAAAGACAGCCCTGAGCCAGGCTCATTCTTTATGTTTTGCTTTGTATCTTGTTTTCGGAAACCCAAGTGATATGCCAGCCCGTTATGGCATCATAGTAATGTAACACTTGAAAACCTCTCTCTTCAAAAGTGGAAAGGTAAGCATTTTCTCAAAGTATGATACAAATAAGTAAGGGAGAGCTGTAGACAGAGGCATTCACAATAATCTGAAAAATACTACCAAATGTGTTTACTAACAGTATTGCAACCAGCATGTTTCAGATCTCAGCGAATCTGGCAGGTACATTTAAGGCAGTATGCTCTTTTTCTTTTCAATATATATATATATACTTTATGAAGATCTTGAGGGTTATTTAAAATAACTTCCAAAGATCATACTGGAGTTAGCCTGATTCCGTGGAGATTATACTTTTTAAAAGCCACAGACAAGACACAAATCAAAGTTATATTTCATCTTGGATGCTGAGGTTGAATCCCTTTAAGATCCATAAAAGAAGGAGAAAAGGAAAAAAAAAAAAAAAGGCTGCTGTTTATTGAGTGCTGCTATGACTCTCCGGCATCAGTTTTCACATTTAACTTCACCAGTTACCCAGTCAAGCAAAATTAAAACAAACCAACTAACCGGCTAGCCCTTGAAGAATTTCAAACTAACCAATTACATCCCAAGCAATTTCTTTAGGCCATTTCAAGGTACCACACTTTTTTTTTTAATTATTATTGCTTTAAGGTATGATTATGGCCATGCGAAATCTGAACAACTCCAACCCTCTTAATTGTTGTTAATCTTACTTATGTCATGCAGTTAGCCAGTGGTTTTAGGACACTGTACATCATACTCATCTTACAAACACAATTAATCCCACTAATTTGATTTTCTACTGTGGATAACAGTCTTGCTGTTGACAAAGCACCATAAAGCAGAGCTGCCTTTCAAATCAGGCCAAAGTTTCAAAAGTGGTTTTGGGGCTCAGACTCCCCGCTTCCCAAATCTGCTCTCCTCTCATCTCCTCACAATGTCTGTCTGAAAGCCCATCTCAGAAAGCGATCCTGGCATTACCAAAGGGATACAAACTCACAAACAGAAAGTCAAGCAAAGAGAAAGCGGCGATTACCCATTCCAGTCGGCAAACATCTGCTTGACGATGTCTGTGCTCATGAAAGCTACAGCATGTGACTGCTCCCCAGCCCCACGTCCCTGGAAGTCTCCACCCGACTTGGTGTGGATGTCAGCTTCCCTCCGAATGCGAGCTGCGAGGCTCAGCGCTCTGCTTACAACTCCCCTCCCCCGGCAGCTCCATTACTCATGTAAACACAGCAGTGACTAGCACGGGGTGTGTGGGATGAGCTCCGAGGGCTTGGCTGGAGTTGCCAGACTGGCAGGCAGGGCTCGCCTCTCTCCACCTCCCCCCACCTCCCCGAGTGGGGTGGGTGACTTCATCCTGCCTGTTCTGTGGCTCCTGACCTCCAGCTCCCCTGTCAGAGCCTGATGCCACCTTCCATGAACTGATGAGGTCCTCTGCCTGGAGCCAGGGTGGGGACTATTTTGATTTGAGGACTCTCCGTGTAGCACAGAAGTGTTTCCACAACTGACCCAAGTGCTAAGACTTTAATGACGGTGAAGGAAGGATGTACTTTCAAGTCCCTTATCAAAATAATAGCCCAGCAGAGAGCTGACAGAAACTGACAGAACTAGAGGTAGGTCTGGGGCATTTCATTAAAAGGGACAAAACAACACTGCCTCTGTTCTAAGACTTGTTACTATGATCTTTCCTGCCTAACAATTTTGGCAAAAAGCATTTAAACCTAAAAGGCATTTATTTCCAGAAAAGCTTTCAAATCCCAAAGGCCTTTTAGACAGAGAGAACTCACATTGAACAGGCTGTTTTAAATAAAGGCAGAGGTTCCGGGAACTGACAATAAGTCATCCCCAAATCGGGTCTATTTTCTCCATTCTTTGAGCTGCTCTTAGAACCCAGAGAGGCACATGCCCTTCCCCAGCAAATTCTGAGAATTACAAATTTAGAACAGACTAGCACCTAATAGTCTGGTCACACAAACTTAAGCTCTAAGTAGAATGTGATCAAGAGAAAAAGTCTTTTGTTCCTCAGAAGGCAAGTACACTGGTATTTCAGGTATGGTTAGGTAAATCCCACCAATCCCTTAAGTATCAAATTTGAATACCTCTGTTAGTCTCACCTCTGAGCTCCTTTTCTGACCTTCTCTTATGGAAGGTATCATTGTGTTATTTATACTTTAGCTGGCTTATTCTTACACTGAGTCGGAGAGTCCTCAATGGCAGGACCATGTCCGATTCATCTCTCTTGGCCCCAGTACCCACCCAGGGGCAGTAATGCCTAATACACTGTTGAACAATCAAGTGACTGCTGGAAATAAAGATGCCCACATATATGTCCTTGGTGTCAAGAGCTAGGCCCGTCAACTTGACTGCGTGTATACCCATCACATTGGGCACCTGTAAATGGCATTCACCTTTCCTGCTCACCTGTGAGCTCTGGGAGCAAACACCAGTGACAGGAATTTACTGTGGGAGATGAGATCTCCCACAGTGGGAGATGAGCCTTTGGTTCCTGCTTAGGGTAATTGTGTCTGGCATCTCAGTGGGGCCATGATCTTGTCCCACATGCAATGAGCAAATAAACCGAACACCAGATGTTAAAAGTACTAGGGGAAGCATGCAGGACTCCATACAGGTTAAGAGCCTCCACGATACAATTAAGAGAGTTTTTAGATCCACTAGAATAAGGTGAAGCTTTGGGACTGCAGGGCTGGCTTCTGGGGACAGCAAATATTCTTGTCCCCAAATTACTCTTTTTTTCCTACAGGGTCACAAAAAAGCAAATTATTTGCTAGGGGGGTGAATGAAAACAAATGCTTTATGGTATGGTGGTGGTCAGGGATGGGCTTGCTCTGGCCTTTGACTCTTTTATTAAAGAAACAGCCCACCTCCTCTCAGCTGCCCTGGACCAACTTACACCTGCCCCTCTGCTTGATAGCTAAGGGCCGTAGACTTAATGAGAGAACCCAAATCCTATAACTCCAGAATCACACCAGCTCCAGCTGCTGTAGAGGAGGCCAGTCTCTACCAAGAAAATGATTCTTGGAAGCTAGCAATACATGTACTGACAGCATAGTTGGTTCTAGTCAGTTCTACTCTAAAAAATAGAGCATGAAGCAATAAATGCACAGCTACTTTGACATGTGTACAGTATATACCCACAGGCCAACCCTGGCCTGGCGTATTCATAGAGTTCAATCAGTGCTCTTTGCATGAATGTTTTCAATATTATCCACAAATATTATTAATAATAATAATTACTGATGCTTACAGAGCACTTTGTCTTGCCAATCAGAGCTTTGTATACAACAACTCATTTAAAACTCAAAACAAGCCCACAGTAAGGTACAATTATTATTATCCCCATTTTACAGACCAGGTAACTGAGATAGAAATTATTTTGTCTTAGTTCATACCACTGGTTACTGGTAGTAGAAAGCTTCCCACCCAGGCAACTGACTTTACCCAGAGCCCCTGCTTTCCGGAACTTCCCTTTTACATACACACTTGCTGTGTCTTATAACGACGTATTTACATTCTTAACTTGGGCTGGCAGACTCCAGGGAGCTATCCCCAAATGAAAACACTCTCAAATACCACACAGATAGCACGAGGGCGCTATAGCCCATCTCAGGTATCAAACAGCATCCTCCAGCCCTGCTGGTGAGCAGAGGGTCCCCATCAATCCTGAGTAGTAGGTGATGAGACTTTCACCAAAGTCACAGCGTTCCAATAAGACTTAGAGCACCAAGTACATCACCCCCTTGCAGTGCGCCATCGACGGACTTTTCTGCCTGATCAGTGAATGATGTCTGCGGTTTTTTTTAAAAAAGTATCTTCTCTCTCCGACTGCCCATCTGTTCCTCTTACTCAGTGCCATGAAATTAACAAGTATTCACCATTGTGAAGTCACCGCTATTTCTATAGGTGTTAATCCCAGGAGAAATCGGCTACTGCTAGTGGTCCAGGCTACTCTGATACTTAACCCTTGTGTTTTGTTTATTCCCTTTTTTAAAAAAACTCCTTCAACTATTAATGAATCATAGTCTTCTTTTTTTTTTTTTTTCTGACAGTAGAGCAAAACATGCTTTTTTTTTCCCCTTAAAGAGTCTAGAAGCTCAGAGCTGCAGGTACTCAATTATGTATTTACTTCACTGTGGGTTCTGACAAGTTATGCGTCAGGCAGTGCAGGTGTGGGAAACTTTCATACTGCAATAATAATAATAAAACAAAGGAAATGTAACCAGTTACTGGCAAAGTAAATTGCTTTTGGCTTAAACATTTCTGTTTTTTTTCCTACTGTGTTCTTCCTGTCATGACCGTCTCTTTTTTTATAACATTTATGCTCTTGGAAATACCACGAAGATAAACTGCTATAAAAGCTGGATTGACTCATCAGTTAACAACTCTTTCTTCTCCTTTTGCAGAGAGGATTTTGTTGCCAACGCAGCTACACAGTTTCTCGAGAAATTCTCTGTGAGCTCCCACTCAGAGACAGGACTTGCTTGTTGGTAGAGACTGGAATTAGGGGAATGGAAAACCAGGCATCATTTTCCTAAGAGTTTGACCCCCAGGGTCAATGTCTAGAGGAAGCCGGCAGAGCATAAACTCATTTGATTTGCAAGTTGTGTGTGTTTTTTAAACACTAAACACAAGTCAGAAAACTAAACTCCACAGACTGAAGTATTAAAATAGGACTCGCAAACACTGTTCTATGTATACTGTGCATTACTGATAATACTTTGCATTTCTTTAATGCCTTTCCTCTGAGCATCTCAATTCTTTGGTACAGTTTCTTTATAGACAATAATCTTAAAATACTCTGGCAAGTTTCAGCATGGAGCATTGCTCTTTCTGGGGCGGGGCTCGGGGGGGAACCTACCCTAATTTAGTTATCATTTATTGTGTTCTATTTTCAACGTTTCCCTTTTGACTATTTAGAAACTTCCTCTTTCACTGCAACAAAAATAGGATGCGTGTTTTTAAAGTTATTAACATATGAGTAAAAGATTTAGAAACCCAGAGTGGCAGAAAGCTTGATCAAAGCCACTCCTGAAATTTATGGGTGTAATAAAAGAAAGGCATTTCACAGATAATCTCTCACAGAATTTCAGTTTTCAAATACTAGGGAAAAAAGAAAAGAAAAACAGAAGCTCTCAGCTCTCATATTGGCTTTAACTTAAAGCCAACATTTTTGCTTTTAAATTCATAAATGATTCCCTGAAATTCTGTTTCAAATCCGCAGTTACATTCCATATACTCCCAACTCCACACCTCACAGAGCGGGGCTAGAACACTGCAGCCGCTGGGACTCAGTGTCTGATAATTGGTTGACTCCGTGGATTCACAAAGCATTAATTATTTATATGGACTTAAGATCATGCAAGTTTACTTTTATTCTGTTGGTCTATAAATAATTTTCCACACTCAACAGAAATGTTTGAGAAGCAACTGTGCTGTCTGAGATGCGAACACATCAGGCCGTTAGCAAGCACAACTCCATCCTGGGGGACTTTCTGGTTAAATGATGATTTCAGAGCAATAGGCACAATTTAAACAAAATTTAAAAAGAAAAAAGCTGCAAAAGTGTTATCATGTCCTATAATTTTTCTGACAGTTTCCTTTTTAAGAGTAATTTTTTTTTTTCTCTCAAATAAAGGCATTAATAAGGTGAGTCCAGAGTGGTGAGGAGTTTCCCAGGTGGTACTAGTGGTAAAGAACCCGTTGCCAATGCAGGAGACTTGGGTTCAATCCCTGGGTCGGGAAGATCCCCTGGAGGAGGGCATGGCAACCCATCCAGTATTCTGGCCTGGAGAATCCCATGGAGAGAGGGCATTGGCGGATTACAATCCATAGGGTCGAAAAGAGTTGGACATGACTGTAGCAACTTAGCAGCAGCAGAGCTGTGAACTGAGGCCAGCAAGTGTTGTGTTCATCACCCAGTCGTGCCCGACTCTTTGTGACCCCATGGACTGAAGCCCACCAGGCTCTTCTGTCCATGAGATTTTCCAGGCAAGGATACTGGAGTGGATTGCCATTTAAGCCAGCCTCAAATGCCCTCACTCTCAAATGCCACCCAGACCAGACAGCCCTTAACAGGGACCGAGGGGGTGTGCCCCAGGGAATGGTCACACTCACTACTCTGGATGTCACGGCCACTTTGAGTTTCCAAGTTTGCTTCAGCCCAAGCCATACCTTAATGTTGCTTGAGCCACAGTGCCTACTAAATACAATTTAGCATTTCCAATGAACTACACTCTCACAGAATCCAGGTCCTCTCCTCCCACCTGTGGAAGGGTAAGCAGAAGTGTTATTAGAGAGAGGATGGGGGAAAAAAAAAATGAAGCAGGCTTTATATGAGGTCCAGGAACTTTGGCTCTTTGTCACTGAGGTCCCTAAGAGTCACTAATGAGAGTGCAATGTATTACTGCATTTGTCATACCTGGACTGCTCAGGCAACTTAAGTCCAAAACAGCTGTGGACTTCATTGACTGCTCAACAAACCATGGAAGCAAACACTTTTGTAATGCCTTCCCAACCGGCCCTGTCTTACTCACTCCTTGTTTCATACTTGTGAATGCTGGAGCAATTGTTAATGCCTCTGATCAAAGTTTTAGTAATTTCATAGGCATGTGATTTGCATAGCTATTTCCTGATCCGCCTTCTCTCTGCCCTGGAGGTCTTCATTTCTCAGAAACACTTAACAACACAGATTATTTTACTTCTCCCCTTCCCCCAGCCTATAAATGGAACTTGACTTGCTAGCTCATCTGTATTGCTAATTGGTCTGAAACCATGTGACTCCGTGCGTTCTTGCCATTAATGCAAGAGCAAACCTCTTTTTCAGTCAGGTTTTACCACCAGTGATGGGCAGATCTCTATCTTTATTTCCCCTCTGTGCCTTGAGGGGGAAGACAGGATTTAAATGGCCAAATGTTATCTATATGTTATTCCAAACTGATGTAGGGAATTCTAAAGGAATGTAGAAATATTCTGGAGGTCTATGATAGGCACTGGGCAAAGAAGAAAGGGATTATAGTCGCTTTTCACCATCACTTTGATGGGGAATATCTAGGAGCTAAATTGAGGTGGAGAGTGAGGAGAGATTTGGGTCTTCAGAGAATTGACTATGGAGAGAATTCTTAAGAAGGGAAGGTGACTGAAATCAGTTGCAGACCTTGCAAACTTTGGTCTGTCTGGCGGCCCACAGATTCCGCCAGGGGGACCATCTCAGATGAAAAAGCCCCTTCAGGACCTGTAAGGGGATGGAGGCAGCAGCTCATAGCTGCCCTGCAAATGGTTATTCATCTTTTGGGGGTAATGGAGTCTATAGACCATGGTATCAGGAGCCTGTGGAAAGACTGGAATTCCAAATATTTTGTAAAGAGACATCGGGGCAGAGTGGGTACCTGAGGGCCTAGCTTGGTCCTTAAGATCTAAAGGAGGCAGTGCCGTCTAGGTGCTCAGACTGCACACAGGGGGTCCCGCTTCCTCCCCCAGCTGCAAAGTCTGGTCATGAAGTCACGAACCCAGCAAAACTAACAACTGGACTCTCAAATACCACAGTGGCTCAAATGTGACTTTCACATCTACCTTGCAACTCATTTCTCCTGCTATTCATTTCCCCAGATGTCAGATATCCACCAGCCAATTCCAAACCCCCGGCTCGTCAGTTAAAAGGAAAGCTCATGCTGGATGTTGAGGAAAAAAAGCTGCATCACAACTATTACACTTAGAACAAATGTGTTGTCTCACTGCTCACTGTATCTGCTTTCTTAAGAATCTGAAATAACTCATGTTTGCATTTTTTGATAACTATTCAATATACACAGATTTAAATCTTTCTTAATACGATTATCTGTAATATCAATAGAATATTAACTTAAGATACTAGTGCTTTGTTTTAGGCTCTTTAAAGAGTCACTCTGGAAATGGTTTTAAAAGACATTTTGATGGCTATAATTTATGAAGTTTATGAAGACCTCTTAAGCATAGAGAATTAATCTTTGTCTCTTTTTCTTTTCTTTTTTTTACAATCAATAAACCTGCTTATTCTACTCCATGATTGCTACGTTCTATGGTGTTACTATTGTATGTGACAGCACAGAAGTGAAAGCTACATTTTTGTATTGAATAATCTTGCAAGGAGCAGTGAATATCAAAAGAATTCTTAAACTCATATATAAACAGAACTTTCTTGTTCAGCCATTTCTCCAGGTTTGGAAATGAGATATTCCGTGAAGGATAATTGATTTGCTACATCTCTAAAGAAAACATTCCCAACTTGGAAAGAAGTAAAAGAGACTCTGTGTGTGTGTGTGTGTGTGTGTGTGTGTGGATTAACATGGAGATATTTAACTTATTATAGACTCGGACTAATATAGTATAGGCTTTTCTCTTTTTCAAACACATACACATAAGGAAAAGTAAAAGATCATCATATAATAGTTTCCCAATTTCTTTCTAAAAATCCCGAAAAGAATTTGTGCTGAAAGAGGATTTTTCACTCTCTTCTTGTTTTTCTACCATTCAGAAAGAATAATTTAAGAAGTAGGATGTGTGTGCGCTCAGTCACTAAGTCGTGTCTGAGTCTTTGCGACCCCATGGAATGCAGCATGCCAACCTCTTCCGTCCATGGAATTTCCCAGGCAAGATTACTGGAGTGGGTTGTGATTTCCTTCTCCAGGGGATCTTCCCAACCCAGAGACTGAACCCACATCTCCTATGTCTCCTGCATTGTCAGGCAGATCCTTTACCACTGTGCCAGCTGGGAAGCCACGGGAAGTACGACAGTTTCCGAGAATCCCCTTGAGGACTCCGTGCTTTAACTGCCAAGGGCCCAGGTTCAGTTCCTGGTGGCAGAACTAAGATTCTGCATGCCACACGGCGAGCCAAAAACAAAGTGAAAAACAAGGAGAGTCTCCTACTTAGAAGCAAAAAGATGACTATTCCTGTTTGTCGTTTTTCAGAACCCGCAGGTGGCAGAGAATAGTGTGTGCAGCAGCCAAGTGGCGTGAGGAGAAAGGGCCTGGGGTGTGTGTGGAGAAGTGGCAATGAGCTCCACAGTGCCTGGTGGTGTATGAAACAAGGTCAGCTCGTTATAACCCAGTGGGGCCAGCTAGGGAGCTCAGCTCCTGGGAGTGAGAGGATGGCACACTGCAGGGAAAAGCAGAGAGATACCCAAGGAATCTCACAGTGAACATGGAGAACACACGGAAAATGTTAGAAGTTATCCCACGTATTTCAGTGAAAGCTAAAATGTTTCTAGGGCTGTTTAGAGTTGCTTTGTCCAATATGGCAACCACTATCCACATAGGGCTCTTGAGCACCCAAGACATCTAGTCTGAATTGAGATGTGCTGCAAGTATAAAATACACACTGAGTTTCCAAGAATATACAAAACAACACAAAATAGCCCTTACTAACATGTTATACTGATTATATATTAAAATATTTTGGATATACTGCATTACATTAAATGTTATTAAAATTAACTCTACCTGTTTCTTTTTATCCTTTAAAATGTGGTTACTGGGAAATTTTAATTCACATATGACTTGCATTATCTTTCCCTTGGGCAATGTTAGTTTAGTCAACAGTTCAATGTTACGATTACAGATAGGTCCATACAAATGTGTGTTAAAAAGCAGGCAGAATAAGATTAACATCTGAAGCTAAAATAAGAAGCAAAAAATCATGATTCAAAGTTTCAGTACAATCTAGACTTTTATTCACTGTTTTGGAGGGTAGTCATGCATAGATGTTAGTATCCGAACATTTTGCCAAACCTGAAATGTCTCCTTTGTAAAATTCAAATCTGGTAATCATTGACTCAAAGTAACTAAATGGCCCTGATGAAGATGTTATTTCATTAACTTCCTTAACTAAGATGCCAAAGCAGATTTTAAGCTTTGACACCAGATTTCAAGAGTGAGAGAGTGGAGGAAGGAGAAGAAACTGAGAAAAAGAGCTAATTTTTTAATTTTACTTACTATTCTTTCCTGCTGCCAGCATGAGCTGGGCATAAGGTAAGTCATTTGCAA
The DNA here is from genome assembly GCF_003369695.1 of Bos indicus x Bos taurus. Taxonomy (NCBI): domain Eukaryota; kingdom Metazoa; phylum Chordata; class Mammalia; order Artiodactyla; family Bovidae; genus Bos; species Bos indicus x Bos taurus. Next base: position 18,008,108 of record NC_040103.1, on the reverse strand, counting down.
ACTGAATAAGAGAAAATAGATTATGAGTGATTTTGACTCACTGGAAAGTAAAAGCTTCTCCATCACAAATTGTTGAGTAAGTTCATGGTCTGGATGTGTGTTTCTTTTTGGAGTTTTCATCTGCCAGGAAGTAGAGAGGTCAGATACAGTCAGGCCCAAAGGAAGGGCGTGGCCTTCATCACTCTCCCAAGGCACTTGAAGTCCCACAGCTTCATACGACACAAAGAGAAGTTGCCCATTGAAGACAGGAGCTCTAATAAGCCCAGAAAAGTTGACAGAACAAAAAGGTTTGAACTCTAGGGGGCAGGAGAGAAGATGCATTCTTTTCCCAATCTTAGCACCCCAAAGACCAGGGGGCATCACCCTGAGAAGAGGGCTGGCCTAGGTCTCATCCTCCCAAATAACTTGTGACAGTTGCTGAATTTAAAGCCTGTCCCCCTCCCCCTCCTCCTCTTTTGATCCTGTGGCAGCAGCAGCATAGAAACCGACCTAGGGGAGGAACAGGGTTCTCCAAATATAACATGCCAATCAAAGGGTTACACACCTGCCTGGGTTCTTTTATAGAACTCCCCCACCCCCTTTTCAGGGTTCTCATTATAAAAACAAAAACAGCAATGGTAGCAGTGGAAATCAAGTTAGGAAATATTTTCTTTTCTTAGAAGGCAAGAGTTGACATAGCATTTAAGGCAATGGCATGCAGAGAGATTCAGACTAAAATCTCCACAACATCAACAAAATGTGTAATGACAATTATTCATTCCGCCAATACTTGTAACAATAATTTTTATGGAATTATTTGGCAGGTTCAACTTACATCTAGAGAAGCAGTCTGCACACCTCTGGTATGTCTCTGAAATCTAACCGTAGCAGTATTTGTCTTTACCCTCCAAACTCTTTTATAGCACATGGTATATATAGTTCAGCATCCAACATTATTAACTCACGGCCAACTGTCAGTCGATGGTTATCTAACACGTGGGGTCTCCACACAAGGATTCCTTATTTGGGCAAAAGCTCTTGTCTGGACCAGTCTGTCTATATTTTCCTTCAGAAGAACTTTATTTGGATTATTATTCGCTGTTAGTGGAAACTCGGAGGCTGCATGTGTGGCAACTGGAAGGCGGGGAAATAAATCCTTAGCAAGTTAAAACACTTAGCTGATATTAAAACCATTTCTGGCTTTGTTAGCTGAAAGGAAACTCTCGGTTGCCCTCTTGTGGTCAATCTATGTGATGTGGTGGGAAAACCATAAAAACCCAGAAACTAACTAGAGTGTTTAATCAAATTCAGGTAAGAACATTCAGCCTCGACAGAAACAGTCACAAATCACAACCTTATGTTGTTTTGTGTGTTTCAGAATTTACATTTAGCAGCCCTCCTACGTGGAGAGGGAAAGAGGATGAGGGGAGGGGCTAATATGGAAATTAGAAATCAGTCTTTCTAGAATACAGTGACTTCACTCTATTTACAACCATAACTGTTATATATGTGGTAAATTGATTTTTATGAGATTTAGAACCTTAAAAAAAAATCAGGCCTACATTTTAAAAAAGTTTCTTCATAACCAAAAATAGACTGATGTTCCAACTGGCTTGGAATTATAGGAACCAAGGAAAGAAGTCTGAATAAATTCCCTAATATGGAAGAAAACCACTTTTTTTCTTTTTAAATGAGGAACAGTTTATTTGTTTCTGACAATGGGCAACATATGGAAACTTGGAATTTACAGAACAAGTACAGGTATAGAACTTATCGTCTAAAAATAAAATTTTACAAAAATCTGAACTCCAAATTTAATCATCGGTTACTCGATTTGGTATTTAATTTTAATTTTTAAAAACACCATTTAAATAAAAATTCTGCTGTAGGCCTTTCAACAATTTCCTGCCTAACAGGCCCATCCCCAAAAAGCAAACAAACCTAGCATTAAAACAGACTGAGCAGCTTAAGAAAAAGCTGGGGGCAAAGTACACGAGAACATAAACTATTTTTCATCTTATTACCAGTAAACGTACCATTTCCCTCTTTTATGTGTCTTCTCTTCAGATAAAAGCCGCTCCTCCAACCAGCATTAACAAAAACGTTCTGTATTTTTAATGTGATTTTAGGGGCAGATTAATCTTAACTTGGCTTTTCCGCTTACACGTGGAAATTCAGTGCTGCAACAACAGTTGTTTGGTTTTGTCTTTGAATTTGCAAAGTTCTTAGTAATTTTACTACAAAATTAAACAGCTGTGAGTTCTTCAGCAAACATGATGATTCTTGTTCTCCTTCGTACTATTGTGCAAGCTGAAATACCCTTTCTTTCATGTCTTTTTATTCCAAAATGAATTCCCTAGTTAGCCTTGTTTAGCTTTAAAAAATATAATGAAGAAAGGGGGTGGTGTTTGCTGACCTCTGAAATTCATCAGCATTTAAGCATGGTAAGTTTACACAAGGTGCATACTCAAAAGGGCTTTTGTTTCAGCCCCATTATGGAATGAAAAATGATATTCTGCCCCAATATAATGCCAATCCTTGTGTACCACAAAGCTGTCTGCAAATATTTCTGTGGAGCAAGGGATCTTAGGCCTATTTTGCAGATGAGAAAACTGAAACATCACTTAATGTTGAGAGAGTGAGGCACGAAGACGTTCACAGAGGCTAGAATTAAATTTAGAATTTGACTCTTAGCCCAGGACTCTAACCACGTGAGGGCTCTGACTCTTTGGAATCAACAGAAGAGCAATTTTAAAACATTCTTTTGACGTTATTAACCTCAGCCTCAGGGCTCTGGGAAGTGGGGGTTGGCCGGGGGAGGGGGGCGGGGAGGGGCGGGGCCTGGAAACATGGAGCTGCTAGGTGACAGCCTCCTGTCACCTAATGAAGTGGATTATTTGATCCATACCACCATATCTTCCAGGAATATTCAGAAGCTTAGCAATTCCCTTTGCCTCTTAACTAGTGTAGACAGCCTTCTAAAATATAGAGCCAAAGAAGACGTGAAGTGTAGAAAGTGGCCTGTGGGTTTTCTAGTGGATCTGGAACCAAAGATCACTGCTAGGAGCTGTGATGGTGGCAGGATTCTTCATTTGAGTAATTTAAAGAATGATGACATTCCAGCGTAAGGTGAACCTCAGACACCACTGAGTCCAAATCCGTATTCTACTTGTCAGGAAGGGGAGGCCCAGAGACTGCAGACTCCCCACGGTCACACAGCTAGCCGCAGAGCATGACGGACACCCATGTCTGTTGGCCGCAGAGCATGACGGACACCCATGTCTGCTGGCTGCAAGGGACCAGCAGTGATGCCTTGGCAGCAGATGGCTTTGCAACGGGCCCCGAATACCTCCTCCTGGGTCTCTCTGCGGGGTGAGCTCTGTCATCCCAAGACCACGTAACTAAAACACACTTTCCAAGGAACTGCAATTAATAAAGTCAAATGGGAGCTGACAAGGACATTCCCGCTGTGTTCGAATGCCAAAACACACAACTGAGAAAGCTCACTTGGAGCATACAACCGTAGGTCCTCTGGCGGGACTTCTGCGCACCACACTCCCAGCTGTTTGCTCAGACCCAAATGGGAGGGACTAAAAGGAAAACGTTCATGAAGCCAGCAGGGCAATACTCGGCATTTGGCCTCAGCGCCTGCCACCTGCTTGCTTTTGCTGGGCTGGGCTGAAAGCAAGCCCAGGGGCCTCCTCATGTGAGGAAAGACTTTGGGAATTCAAGACCTGTGGGAGACATGAACCACCGCCCACCTTGCCTCGGAGCATCCTTGTTACCTTCCAGTGGTAACAAATGCCTTAGAGGTTCCAGGCTCTTCACATGGCTTCACACCTGTGCCCGAGCTCTGACAACAACACCCTTCCTTCTTCACCTCTGTCCTTCCTGCCCCAACTTGGACTTGTTCCCCTAGACTTGCATTGGGAATTGCATCCCCTAAGACACTTCCTTATTTTCCACGTCTCCCGCTGGGGGAGGATTTCTTTGTCTGTAACTTCTAGATCAAGTATGCTTCTACCCCAGCACCTGTACTGAAATCATCTGTGGGTCTCTCTGCCTCACCAGACTAAAGAGATGACATCAGTCTTAGTCACAGCAGCAGCATCATAGTAGGTGCTCAATAAACATTTACAGAACAGTTGACGATCATATTTTGAAAGCAGTGTATGGTACTTAGTGAGGGTCTAGTAAATGCTTATTAAATTGTACTGACTGCTGATTCCGTGTGAGAAAAGAAATATTTCTGAAGAGGGGAAAGTGGCTGGGCTGTTCACCTTCCTGTCTGTAGCACCTTCCCTTGGTCACAGTGGCCATTAATAAGGGGGGAAAATATGCATTCACATTTTAAATCCCACTGTGTAACTTTGAGGCCCAGCTATCGTCAACCACTTAAAAGCTTAACGGAGACTTGCCTTGTCTGTGAAAATCTATAAATCTGACTTGTTTTGCCAAGACCCTCCAAGCCCACAGGATGATGCTGGCTCTACTGGAGACCTAAAGAGGGTGAAAGAGCAACATGGAAGAGAAACAAAGTCCTCTGGGGAAGATGGCACACTGTCTGGCGAGAACTATTTTTTAATAAAACCCCATCCCTGCAAAGCTGCCTTAAAAAAAAAAAAGTGTTCCTACAGGCCAAAGTCTCAGCAAATCTATAATGTAGAGATCAAATTTAAATTCTAATAAAGATTTTTAACAAAGATCAATAAAATACGAGATTGATCTGCAGTTAAAAGTTCCCAGTAATGGGATAGCCTAGAAATTTCATAAATAATGCTTTTATCTTGATTGCAAAATAATCCCCTGCCACAAAAACAAGGCAAATCAAGGTAGGAAATTGTTCAGCGGGAATTAAAATGTCACACTTTACACGGAATAAAGTATTGCAATCACCAGGGAAACACACATTGCAAATGTGTTAACACAAAATTACATACATCACTTAATTATATAAGCACAGAGCTCCTTGAGTAGCCCATTAGCTAAACATGTCGGGCTGCGGTTGAATATATACATGCAATATTTTTAGCACAAAGGGAATGTAACTATGTCAGGCCTGGCACCATAAAGCCTGAGATGGCAAGTGCTATTAAACCGAGATGCAATCACGGTGAAAAGGAAACATTAACAAACAGCAGACAATTGAGAAGAAAATACAGTGAGCTTGTGTTCTACTACATGTGCTTCCAAAACCTTATATAACTACTCATTGTCTATTTTGTCTGGCTTGGGTCCCGGGTTTGTTCTATGTGATACTAATTTTATAATAATAAACTGCTACACCAGTTTTATGAAATCACACACATGCAGAGAGGTTGCAAGATGACATTACATATGATTATCTTTGCCAGCAAAGGACACTGTTTTGAAATTAAACGCAGTCTCATTCAAAATCATTCACTTGGTTTAAAGCATCCCTTAGAGTTGGCTTTCTAAAAAAAGGTATACCTTTCACAGAAGGCTGGTGAAGTTGGTAAAACTGTTGCTGGATCCCCAAGTTTCATAAGGAAGTTAAGAAAGCAGAGGCTTTGAGATCAGAGAGTTCTTCATAATATTCACCAACCAAGCAACTGTATGACCCTGGGCAAGTCCATCTCTCTCTGGGATTGAATTTGCCCATTTATCAAAAAAAAAAGGATTGAACAATTATGACTGAGAAAGACTATGAATGAGATAAAATGAGACAACATGACTAGCACATTATCTGGTATTTAGAAAACACAAATTAAAAGACGCTTACTCCATGGAAGGAAAGTTATGACCAACCTAGATAGCATATTGAAAAGCAGAGACATTACTTTGCCAACAAAGGTCCGTCTAGTCAAGGCTATGGTTTTTCCAGTGGTCATGTATGGATGTGAGAGTTGGACTGTGAAGAAGGCTGAGCGCCGAAGAATTGATGCTTTTGAACCGTGGTGTTGGAGAAGACTCCTGAGAGTCCCTTGGACTGCAAGGAGATCCAACCAGTCCATTCTGAAGGAGATCAGCCCTGGGATTTCTTTGGAAGGAATGATGCTAAAGCTGAAACTCCAGTGCACTGGCCACCTCATGTGAAAAGCTGACTCATTGGAAAAGACTCTGATGCTAGGGGGGATTGGGGGCAGGAGGAGAAGGGGACGACAGAGGATGAGATGGCTGGATGGCATCACTGACTCGATGGACATAAGTTTGTGTGAACTCCGGGAGTTGGTGATGGACAGGGAGGCCTGGCGTGCTGCGATTCATGGGGTTGCAAAGAGTTGGACACAACTGAGTGATTGAACTGAAGTGAATAAATGGTGGACTTCATTATTATTACTATTACATGCACAGACACGTGTAGTAACACATCACTTCAAGCATTTCAAGAGGCCAGTAGTTCTCTAGTGGGTGTATTATTGACACGGTAGAAACACTTGAACCCTTGGCATAGAGGTAAGCACCATAAAGAACCCAAGAAGAAAGAGTAAGTGCAATGAAAGCCCGAGGATCACTAGACATCTGGTATACCTCCATGAAGGCTGAATGTTGTCCACTCTGGCTGAGTCTTCCAACACAGAGACAATAACCAGAGGTTGTTAAAAGAGAGGATGTCTTGGTGATAACTGATTCTATATTGGGGGCAAGATTAAATCTCAGGACAAAAAGTGAAGAAAGAAAATTGCCACACAGTGAAGTGTTGCCTAAATAGGACCAAAAAATTGTTTTAAAAGAGAGAAATTGGGAGATTGAGATTGACATACACACACTATTGATACTATGTCTAAAGTAGATAAGTAATGAGAACCTACTATATAGCTCAGGGAACTCTACTCAATTATCTGTGGACCTAAATGGGAAAGAAATTCAAGGAAGAGGGGAATACATATTTACATGTAACCGATTCACTGTGCTGTACAGCAGAAACTAACAACATTGTAAACAAGTATACTCCAATAAAAAAATGTTTTAAAAAATAAATAAAAAGAGAGACTATGCCAAGCATCTTCATTCTCTAAATTATCATTGAACCCTGATCCCTCCCAGGTCCCCTGAATCCCCTATGTCTTCAAGTCACCATACAGAGGCCTCTGCACATTGTAGGAGCTCAATAAATAGACAAATATTTGAATGGAATTGAATATGATAGGCCAAGAAAACCTATTGTTTGTAAGAGTCCCAGTATAGACAGATCTATGGGAAGGTTGAACTCCAGATAGAATCCAGGGTTTTTCCTCTGACATTTTCACTAGAACATTCCTATTCATCAAATACCACTTTAAACAAGCCACAGTATGGCAAAAGAGCAAGTTCTATCTAAACAGAAGTTAATGAAGGTCACTTAGGAAGAAAATAAAATCATTTAAGAACAAGTATTTAAGGTCCTGATTTCTTACTGGCTAATCCAAGTCCTGGTTTAGCTTCTAAGATCTAATATTTGTTGATTCAATAAATACTTGTGGAGTTGCCATCACATGCCTGAAACTGTGCTAGTCCAGCTGGGGATAAAACAGCACAGTTCCTCACTTTAAGGAGTTCACATATTCATTAAATTTGAATAAATGTCCTCACTCACCACGCCTCCCTCCGTTCCCTCATCTATATAACATGACGGTTTCATTAAATAAGACTGGTTCATAGACCAAATCTGCCTGGTATCATAGTTTACTTAGTTTGTAGATTTTTAAAAAATTTTTATTTGTCATCAATTGAAAATCATGAGATTTTTCACATGGAAACTGATATGCCTGGCTCTTCTTAAAGAGTTGAGAGATCTGACAACTGTGGGCTCTTATTCCTACAACACAACAAAAAACTGGAGCTGAAAACCAGCTGCTCCTTTAGGCAGAGCATGGGTATCTACTGCCTCCTGATTTCTCATAAGCCCCACCATCCTTCTCCCCCTAGGTTCTCTGCTGACACCTCTGGACACTTGCATTTGTGACCTCTAATATAAAAGATACGATAGGTTGTTTTCATTTAGGATAACATATGACTATGAGAGCCAATCACTCGTATAAATCAGTAACCTGAAGAGAAGAGGTTAATTCCTGGATTAACCCACGTTCTTTACCTAGTGGTCTCAATCCAAAGGCTGCAAGATTCCAAAATGGGTTACCCAGAGGAGGTGTTATAATCCTTCTTCTTAAGTGTTTTCCAAAACCCCATTATCTACACATCCACCACATGGGATTAGGCAGGAGGCAGCCGGCCTGAAGGCAGAGAAGTGGATCAAGCTATACTTAGAGGTTCCTCCTGTATCTTACACATTCCCTCTTTGCATGTGATCAATATGAACAGTATATTTCAGTGGGTCTCTAAGTATGCCAAATGATATCTTGTTACTCTTATAACATCCTTATACAGGATGTCTAGCCTGATTCCTGGGGGATCTGCTTTGAACCTGGTATCAGAAACCTGGTCATTTCAGCTGCAACAAACTGTTTTTGCTCTTCATTCATTTTTAGACCCTTTGCGCTCCAAAAATGCTTCTTGATGGTTGCTAGGCAACTTTTGTTGAATACATGCAAGAGGCATTAATCGTGTGAACATTTTTGAAAACGGGGGGAAAAAATTGTTTAAAACTGAGGACACTGCCATACCTAAAATAAAACATTTCCTCCTCAGGCTGCTGTCCAGAATAGGGACATTGCAGGCTGTTGGCTTCTGTATGTCTGGAGGTAAGAAGATCCATCAAAATTGATATATATAGAATGGATAAACAACAAGGTCATAGTGTATAGCACAGGGATCTACATTCAATATCCTGTGATAAACCATAATAGAAAAGAATATTTATATACACATACACACATACAGATATATGTACAACTGAGTCACTTTGCTGTGCAACAGTTAAGACAATATTGTAATTCAATTATGCTTCAATAAAAAATAAATTAAAAAAGGAAGATTCACCAAAAATTACTCATCCATACTTCTCTGTCTCTTCTATCATCCGTCATCAATCTCCGACTCACACATATATATAGCTTCATCTCATAACAAAGTCTCACTCAGGATAATTGGGACCTGTCTTATTAAATATTTTCTGCTTTTCCTGTTGTGTGGTTCCTCACTGATTACATTTTTCCTGACATGGGTATTTCATACTTGCATGTCCTCGGGGCAGGACAACTTGTGACTCTTCAATTATTACATCTAGCTTTAGAACCCACTAAACTTATCATAGAGCCATCATCTCTTTCTCTGACCCAAATGGAAACAGCAAGAACTCTTCTATTTTCCACATCAAAGACTAAGCTTTCTGCTGATGCCAAATGCTTTATGTTTCTTACCAGTAAACATAGATTTCACTTCATACTGTTTCCCCCTGTCTTTTATTATTTTTGACATTCCAATGTCATGATCAAGCTACAGAGATATAGACGTGTATAAATTGAGTCAAATGTCTCAGCTAAACAAGGGGAGAACTTGTGGTAAGGTGATCTCTTTCTTTTGTTGGATATTAAATGGAGGAAAAAACTTTTCTATCAGGATGAAGTTCTAAGGGCAAACTAAGCTAATTATATACTCTTTCCACTGTACGGTTCACACAGGCAACTAGTTTCATCCTCTGCCAAATGGAGAAAATGATTCAGGGCTCAGATGAGTGCTTGGCATATAGTAAACAGCATATAAGCATCATAGCCATCCTTATTATTATTCTTATTTTTGGGTTTTATGTCCTACAATTGTCTTCCCACTATTTTTTGGTTAAGTATGCTCCTGTTGGTTGTTGGTTGATTCCAAGGAAAGATTGTCTTCCCTATGAAATCAGTTTAGAAAAATATTGAGGATCATTTCAGTTCAGTCGCTCAGTCGTGTCCAACTCTTTGCGACTCCATGAATCGCAGCACTATAACAAACTTAAAAAAACAGAGGCTGTTATAAGAGATTAAAAAAAAAAAGTGTTGAATAAATAAATCTGATTCTAAACTTTCAAGTTGACTTGGAAAGCCACCAAGATAAGGGAGGGCGTGGCACATCTGGAACTGAGAGTGGTCGGTACTGCTTGCTGCACTCAAGCGCTGGGCAGCAGTAGAGGGGGAGAGGACAAAAATGGAGGCAAGAACACGTTAGCTCTGGAATAGTCTAGACAGATGAATCCTAGGTCTCTCTGTGTACTGTCCCACCACCCAGGGAGCAGATGGAGGTTATCAGGTCTGCCTGGACTGAGGCGAGCACTGACAGATACTGCAGGTCACTAACAAATGTCGTATGCCTGGCGCTGTGCTGAGAACACTGCGTGCAGCTCTTCACCGAATCCTCACGGAGAGCTGGCCCTCCGCATCTGAGTGCTTCTGCATCCTCAGATTCAACAACCATGGATCAAAATATCCATATTAAAAAAAAAAACTTCAGAAAGTTCCAAAAAGTGAAACTTGAATTTTCCACCTGCCAGCAACTGTTTACATAACATTTACCTTGTGTTTACAAATATTTGCATATCATTAACATTGTATTAGGCATTAAAAGTAATCTAAAGATAACATTTCTAATCAAAAAAATAGATGTGCAACAAGCAAGAAAGGTTGACTGTAGAGCACAGGGAACTAGAGTCAATATCTTGTAATAACCTATAATGGAAAATAATCTGAAAAATAATATATGTATATACGTATAACTGAATCACCTTGCTGTGTACCTGAAACGTGAAGTCAACTATGCCTCAATAAAAATATATATATATAAATATTAAAAAAGCTATATATATGTATAACTGAATTACTTTGCTGTACAGCAGAAACCATCAACATTGTAAATCAACTATGAGTAAAAGTTGCTCAGTTGTGTTTGACTGTGATCCCATGGACTGTAGCCCACCAGGCTCCTCTATCCATGGAATTTTCTAGGCAAGTGTACTGAATTGGGTAGCCATTCGCTTTTCCAGGGGATCTTCTCAACCCAGGAATCAAACTCAGGTTCTCCTGCATTGCAGGAGGATTCTTTACCATCTAAGCCACCAGGGAAGCCCAAAGTCAACTATATTTCAATAAAATTAAAAATAAACAAGTAATCTAGAGATGACTAAAGAGTATGAGATGTGCTAAGGTTATATGGAAACAATAAATTTATATAAGGAACTTGAGATCCTCCGATTTTATTATCAGAGGGAACCCTGGAAACAACCCCCTGAGGGTACCAAGAGATGACTATAATATCCCCTTGAGGTGTGGAGCATCATTACTATCAACTTAAAAATGAGAAAACTGAGCCTTAGAAAGGTTAAGTAATTTCCCAGGAGCACAAAAGGTGGTGAGTAACCGTGAGGGGACACTGAGACCCAGGCGCTCATGTGTCTTTGGCGCCATGCTATCTGCTTTATAGAGCAGCCTACTCAAAGACCCTACTGAGGAATAGACTTTTGTTTCCTGAGATGTGGGCCAAAGAGGAGAGAGACGGTAAAGCAGAATGCAGTGACAACTGGCACACAGTTCGCAGGCGATTGCTCATTCAGTACTATAAACTAGGATACTCTGCTTATGTAAGTCCTTCCAACTAAGAAACAAGCCTGAGCTCGTTCATCCTCTCCATGTCCCTCACATCATTAACGAAAACTCTTCTCAAGCCTAGTTAAGGTAAATATAAAAACAGAATTAAGAACTGTTTTCCAAAACATTTCTTGGGCACCAATTAGCCTTACAAGGGTCACCAAAGAATCATGAGACAAGATTCTTGCTTTCCAAGGAAGCAGAATTGAGTTCGTTTACTGCTAGTCAGAACTGAAATATCTTTTCAACATATGTTGGTTTCCTAAGATACGTAGGCTATATACTGGGTACACAGGTTCCCAAGACATTCCTTGGCCCTACTCTCCCAAGGCTGAGGTTCTAACATGGAGAATAGTGGGATAGGGTAAAGTGGCTGGGTAGATGTTATCAATAAGCAAGAGGACAAGCTCTGAGAATACCACAGGAGTGCTGAAATCATGGAAACATCAGAGAAGACTGTTCTTAGGAAGTGATGTTTAAGCTGAGATCTGCAAGACAAAAGAGGCTGGCCAGTTTGACGGGTGAGAAAATGATGACACGGTTTCTTTTCCAGGAAGGACCTATGCCGAAGTTTAGAATCAAGGGATAGGAAAGCAAGGTCAAGAAACTGAAAACAGTCCCATATTGCCCGGCTGGACAGAGCACAAGGGGAGGGACCAATATCCTCTTCCCTGTCTCCCTGAGACAAACGCATCACCATGGCAAATACCTTCTACACTGTAGATCTTCACACACCACAGAGATGGATCCAAAGAGGTTGGTGCAGGACTTGTGACAGGAAGGGGCTTGATGGACAGGCAGGACAGGAGAGATGGAGGAAGCAAGGAGACACAGATTCTGTCTCCTTCCCTGCTCTTTCAGTTTGTATTATGGACACAGTGGGAGATGAAGCTCGCTTCCCGCCCTGCCAAGAGCCTCCTTACCCTACTCCCTGCATCCAAGTCTACATTTGTATGTGCCATCCTCGGTGATAAAGGGCTCACAATTACTCCTCTCATTCCCCACTAGCCATGTTCAGCTCCTTATGCAGGCTGATGATGCCTGTTTTAATATGTGATTCTTCATTTATTCATTTCCAGCTAGCAAACAATTTTTAATTAGCCTGCTCTTTATTAAGGACATGGAGCAGGTTATTAACTAGGTGCATCTTTGGGTCTTTAAAAAGAGTGAAAAAGACATAGTCAATCTGTGTGTCGTGTTTAGGGGTTTAACTGGTATTAGTCAACATCTTTAGAACAAATCTCATCAAGTTCCATTTTTAAGCCCTGACTCAACTGACAATCCCACAAGGCAGAAGGGAAGAGTGGGATTCATATATTAGTCACTTGTAAAACTTGCCAGTCCCTTAATTATATTAGTTGCAGTAAAATATTCCGAGGAATAAATGAAATTACAAAATAATACATATTTTCCTCTCTTCTATTGAATCTGAGAAGGATTCACTTAGTTCTATCACAGCACTTACAGCATTATAATTTAAGTGTCTACTCAATCCAAGGGAGCCCCCATGAACATGCGTGTACCTCAAAGGTCAGCACTATGCTGCGTTCCTTGCTTTTCTAGTCCCATATCCTTACACAGGGCTACATACCATGACAAAGTTGGTTATCAACACATGTTGGTTGGCCATATGGATAAATGAACAAACCAGCTGCTCTCCCCACAAGTATCTGCTAGCACATTTCTCAGGAAAGAGGAGGAAGAGCCATGTGAGCTCACCCTGAGATGTCACACCACTGGGCAGTCCTGCCTTGGCTACTTGTTCTGTGTGGTTCTGTTTCTTGCAACAGAGATTGGGTGTAACCACCCAGCACGACTCTGCCTCCACGTATGGAAAAGCCATTTGGAATCTGGTCCCAACCGAAGGAGAGGAAAAGGAGAGAAATGAATGGTATCACCACCTTATTAGAAAGCTACCCTTCTTGAAGTTACTCATATTTCTCCATTATCCATTCTGAGGCACAAGTTAGAATTTACAAGACCAGGGTCTTTGGTATATCTTCACCAGACACAAACACCTCTTGAACATCCACAGAATGAAAGGCATTCTAGAATACATTTATCAAAATATCAGAAATTCTTCCAACTTGCCAAAGTTAAATATGCGAGTATGCTTTTCCTTTGCTTCAGTCCCACTGTTCCTAAGTCAGCCTACTTTGGAATGACCTGCTTGATTATACATATAAAACTTGAAGGATTTATATAAATACAGCCACCACTATATGGTCCTAAGTTAGTTCTGCCTATACTTCTCAACATGCAGTGGCTTGATCAAGAGTGATTTGTATTTAGCATGTTTTTCTAATTATACCTCTGTTGTAATATTGAGCATCTAGTACGCAAGCAAACACAGGTCATCTAGCTAATTTCAAGGCAACACATGCCAACTGTGGAGACAGAATCAAGACCACAACATAAGTGCAAACGCCTGAGCTTGTTACAGAGAAATTTATAACGAGTAAAGGCAGACAGACAAATACAGACTACCTTTCCAAAAAGCCTTAGAAATGTGCCCAGATCTTCCCCACTCCAAAATCTTTCAAGATCCCCTAGTCATTCCGCTCAAAATAATGTCTCTGAATTCTACGGCCAAGATAAAGAAGTTCCTTTACTGTGAGATTTATTGCGGCAGAAAACATGGCACAAATGAATCACAAAGCTGTAAGATAAGAACAGTGTGGAAAACACTGTGATAGACGACACATCTCATCAAATATAATTTTATGTGATCGGTTACTACATTGCCCTGTTTAACTGATTTATATACCCTTTAGGAGGCTTTTTACTGTTCAGAATGTAATTATATACTTTATAATTGAGTACATAGTTGATTAATTGCAATGTTTATGGTCATTTCAATTAGAAGCTGGTTATTAGGCCCATGGTCAGAAACCTACCTTCCCCACCTTTCAAAACACTGTTTCTACAAATAAATGAATTATACTTAACCTGTGAGACTCTGCTTACAGCACTTTTCCTATATGGCACTTGTATGTAATAACCAAGAAGGTATCTTTTCTTGGGATATCTGTTCCTAGGTATCTTTGGTACAGGGTCATTCATAATATTTTTAAAGTTCTTTCCAAACAATTTCAGAACAAAAAAAGAATATTAACATAGATGATAGTTTGGATCAGTGGAAATTCATTATGTACCCATAATTTTTTTTTTTTTTTTGCATTTTTGGCAATTCTGTAGCTTTTGTGCTCTTTAAGAAGAACAATGAGAAGTTAATCTCTCTCTTTAAAGGAAAAAAAAAAATCAGAAAACATAATTTTGTCAAATCTCCTTCAAAGGAATTTCTTTTCTAGCTTCTTATCTGTTCAAAGCTGCTTAAGATATGGCAGTCAATATCAATCAGGAAACATTTGACCCAAAGAGATAAAGTCCGGAGGTATGATCTTTGATGAATGGCTTGCCCTTATCAGCTTGTAATTGCTATTATAAACTCAACAGAAAGGTTCCCTTCCACTCTCTGTTCTGAAATAAGCCTCAAAGAAAAAGGAGTGGTGGTGTCACCAGGAAACCTGAGGCGCTGAGCATGTGTGGTAGCCACTGGCTGCCACAGGTGTGGCGTTAGTCAAAATACAGTCTCTGAAGGGCCACGTTTTATAGCCAATGACGCGTTTCCACATACATTATTTCTTTTAATCCAGACGGCAATCTTTTGGTGTTTGCAGCTCTTATCATGGCCTGTAATTCTCTTGTGTGGGTGCCTGTGTGTGATTTTGTATATATTTGCTTACCATTCACATCCTTAGATTCTAGTCTTCAGAAGGGCAAGGGACTCACGTCTGTTTAATTCATTAAGTTTGGCTCCAGACCTAATGTGGTGATACATATTAAATTCTCTGTAGATGTATTTGTTGAATTGATGAACGGTAACCTCAACCAAAATAAGAGTGAATGGATGAAGACACCCTGTGTTGAGGGTGGTTGCCTCCCTCGTTTTACTTTGGCCCTGCTGCACAGCTCGTAGGATCTCAGCTCCCCGACCAGGGGTTGAACCCACACCTCCTGCAGTGGAGGTGTGGCGTCCTGATCACTAGACCATCAAGGAATTCCCTATCCCACGCATTTTAAAGCTGAGGAAATTGAGGCTTGAACATGAAGCTGCTTATATGGAGGGGGCAGACACTTAAATCATATCTTTGTGTGGAAGTTGCTGAGGATGCTAAGAAGTCTCTTATCTTTATCCAAGACACAAAAGAGGTGAAATGGGTATACCACCAACTCCATCTCTGTGATCTTGATCATGACTACTATTGCTCTTATTTAAAAACTACCATATCAGAAGCACAGTTCTAAACATCTCCCATATATTATCTTGTCCAATCCTTAGGACAGCTATGGGAAACTATCATTGTTGGATACAAGATGAGAAAACTCAGTAAGGTTGACTAAAGTAACAAACAACAAAATGAACAAGCAAACAGGCCAAGAATTAAACCTGGGGGTCAATTTCTTACATATCTATTATCTCACCTAAAGGTGAGTACACAAAAACAACCTTTTGTGAGTGCCCAAAACACATCTCATCAAACACATCTCAAGAAGTGCCGGCTTTTCTTTTAAGGGCCAAGAAAAACATCCCATTGCTAGAACACAAGAGTAGCAGCAACGGCTGAACCAGGAGCCAGTTTATTCCTGATTCTTGCATTAACACATTTCATTCCACAGGTTCTAAAAATGCAGTTTCTGCATTTGTGATAATGGGCTCATCTTATTTCCCTTCATCCACTTAAGGACTCCTGGAGGGACAAAGAGAATCACGTTTACCAGTTAAATGCTACTGTGACAATTCAGACTGGAGAAGAAAATGGCAATCCACTCCAGTATTCTTGCCTAGAGAATCCCATGGACAGAGGAGCCTGGCGGACTGCTGTCCACGGGGTCACAAAGAGTTGGACACGGCTGATTGACTAACATTGTGACAATTCAGAAGGGAAGTGGGGCACTGGTGTGAACAATTACCCATAAAGTTCTCATAATCTTCAACCAAAGGTCTCATCTCTATGAGATTAGTGTCTATATTCTGTAGACTATTTCACTCAAAACTCCACCAGCCCCGGGAGATTCTAAATACCAGGTGCTCTGACTGCCTTCCTATATGGGTGAGATATAAAGCGTCATCAGGTTAAAAGCTACCGTAAACACAAATGTGCCAAACGGTGAGAACATACATAAGTCTTCTCTATCCTCTTTCAGTATTTTTATTCTTCTGGTATAAAAATGTGCCTCAAAATGTGGCAATGACCTGCCCATGTTTGTATAAATATGTTATTTGGTCAAGTTGGTATGAAGAGGACTCTATGCGTGTTTACATGAAACTCTGAAGACAGCAATACTTCTGCTGCTGCTACTGCTGTTAAGTCGCTTCAGACGTGTCCGACTCTGTGAGACCCCATAGACAGCAGCCCACCAGGCTCCCCCGTCCCTGGGATTCTTCAGGCAAGAACAACGGAGTGGGTTACCATTTCCTTCTCCAATGCATGAAAGTGAAGAGTGAAAGTGAAGTCGCTCAGTCGTGTCTGACTCTTAGCGACCCCATGGTCTGCACCTTGGCAGGCTCCTGCGTCCATGGGATTTTCTAGGCAAGATTAGTGGACTGGGGTGCCATTGCCTTCTCCGAAGGCATGCATGTTTACATGAAACTCTGAAGACAGCAATACTTCTTCTAGGGCTGGTCAATTTTATATTCTGAATGATGGCTAAAGGAGCTACTGTGGGGAAGAGATCTGTCATTTAGGAAGCAAAGAAACCATGGACAATCTAAACTCCTGAGTATTTAATAAGTATTGTTACTTTCAGATATTTGACTGTCTGCTAACCCACTACTTCAATGATCATGTAAGAGCTGTCCATTATAAGGAGCATGAGCTGGTCAACATCAATGGACGAAAATTCTCACAACAGTCTTTTCTGAGTCATCCACCAACGTGTGGTTCTACTATACCTACTCGGTACTTGCTCCAGTGTGTTGAAAGTCCAGGCAGGGGAGAGAGTTAAACACAGAGGCATGTCTCTTTGGCTTGTTTACCACTGATCTAGAGACCTCATTGAAATGCTTAAGAAAATGGATGGTAATTTAATGGTTCAATGGCTTTGGCTACCTTTGTCAACGAACAAATTTAACCTTGTACTCCAGTTGTAGGAGATCTCTGTGGATTGTTCACACTGAGGTTTTTTCTTCAGGTGGGGGCGGGGTGGTGGCAGGTTGTTTTTAACTTAAAATTTGAGTTAATTTCCTTGCCAGAAGGTTTATTCCCAGCTCCTTTCTATCATTTCAGTTCATTATAAGATCCAGGGCATATTTACCCAAAGAAACCACATTGATTTTACTAGTTCTCTTGTTCAGTTCAGTCGCTCGGTTGTGTCCAGCTCTTTGCAACCCCATAAATCACAGCACGCCAGGCCTCCCTGTCCATCACCAACTCTCGGAGTTCACTCAAACTCATGTCCATCGAGTTGGTGATGCCATCCAGCCATCTCATCCTCTGTCGTCCTCTTCTCCTCCTGCCCCCAATCCCTCCCAACATCAGGGTCTTTTCCAATGAGTCACCTCTTCGCATGAGGTGGCCAAAGTACTGGAGTTTCAGCTTTAGCATCAGTCCTTCCAATGAACACACAGGACTGATCTCCTTTAGGATGGACTGGTTGGATCTCCTTGCAGTCCAAGGGACTCTCAAAAGTCTTCTCCAAAACCACAGTTCAAAAGCATCAATTCTTTGGCACTCAGCTTTCTTCACAGTCCAACTCTCACATCCATACATGACTGCTGGAAAAACCATAGCCTTGACTAGATGGACCTTTGTTGGCAAAGTAATGTCTCTGCTTTTGAATATGCTATCTAGGTTGGTCATAACTTTGCTTCCAAGGAGTAAGCATCTTTTAATTTCACGGCTGCAATCACCATCTGCAGTGATTTTGGAGCCCCCAAAAATAAAGTCTGACACTGTTTCCACTGTTTCCCCATGTATTTGCCATGAAGTGATGGACCAGATGCCATGATCCTAGTTTTCTGAATGTTGAGCTTTAAGCCAACTTTTTCACTCTCCTCTTTCACTTTCATCAAGAGGCTTTTTAGTTCCTCTTCACTTTCTGCCATAAGGGTGGTGTCAACTGCATATCTGAGTCCTCTTGTAGTAGTCTCCAGTTTTGAGACCATAGAGGCTACACCTTTGCCACCAGGTACTTCAGCCCAATTAGCTGAGCTCATAGCCCTTACTCAAGCTTTAGAGCGGGGAAAAGGAGTAGCCATTTACGCTGACTCCAAGTCTGCCTTTCTGGTGCTACATGCACATGTTGCTATTTGGAAAGAAAGAGCCCACTTGACCACCTGAGGGTCCCCAATCAAATATGGTGATCAAATCCTTAGGCTCTTGGAGGCAGTCCATCTGCCCACTGAGGTTTCAGTCTCCCTCTGTAAAGGACACCAAAAAGGGAGCACAGAAGTGGCACGAGGGAACCAAGCAGCTGATCAGGCAGCTAGGAGAGCAGCATTGAACAATGACCTAATGGGGTTGCCACCTTAGTTCCACAGACTAATTTGCCAAAAACTCCTTCATATACTGAAGGTGAGACTCTTAAAGCTAAGAGTGAGGGCTTTCAAGAAGAACATATGGGGTGGTTCCAAAAGGAGGGACTCCTTTTTCTGCCTGGGAACCTCCAATGGAAGTTGGTTAACTCCTTACATGCCACCACTCATTTAAGGGAAAAGGCCCTACAAAGATTACTAGAAGGGTCCTTCAGAAGAACAGGCCTCCAAATGACTATAAGGCAAGTGGTCTCCTCTTGTCCCACTCGCCAATTAAACAACCCCCAAGGAGCTCAAAGACCCCAGCTGGCCCAGCCTGTCCAATGATGTGGGACCTACCCAGGAGAGGACTGGCAGATGGACTTCACCCAGATGCCAGTTTCTCAAGGGTATAAATACCTATTAATCATGATAGATACATTCACAGAATGGATTGAAGGTTTCCACACCCAGACTAGGAAGGCTGAGGAGGTGGTTAAAAAACTGCTCTGTGAAATCATTCCGAGATTTGGTCTGTCCAGGTCATTACAAAGTGACAATGGGACATCATTTACCTCTAAGGTTACCCAAGGGGTCTCTAGAGCATTGAGCATTACTTATTATCTCTGTTGTACCTGGAGACCTCAGTCTTCAGGAAAAGTAGAAAGAACCAACCAGTTCTTAAAATCAGTGATAAAAAAGATAATTCAGGAGACCTCCCTGGGATGGAAGGAAGCTTTACCAATAGCTCTCCTCTGCACCTTTATTACCCCTAAGGAACAGGTTGGTCTTAGTCCTGATGAGATGCTATATGGAAGACCTTTTGTTTATGTCAATGACCTCTTCCTAAATCCAGAGGCTCAGACCCTCCAGTCTTATACCATGGCCAATGGGCAGTTCCAACAGGATATACATTTGTGGGGTGTCAACTAGGACTCAAAAGATTCTAAAGAGTCACCACTATATGTTTCAGGGACTCAAGTCCTAATTAAAGTCTGGAAAGATGGGTCCCCAAAGGCTCAACTCCAGCCCACATGGAAGGGCCCCTACCCTGTAATACTTTCTACCCCCACAGCAGTTAAGGTACCAGGACATGACTCTTGGATTCACTACTCATGAGTCAAGCCATGCAAGAAAATAGAAGAGGACACTCAATACACCTGTGATATGAACACCCCCCAAATTAAGTTTCTGGGGATAAGATTTCTCAGGACAGCTCCAAAGAGCCAACACAGCTTAGCAGGGGTTGTACTCCAAAAAAAAGAGGAGATAGATCTCCTGATCCCTGAACAAGGACGGACTTGAGCCATCTTGAATGAGATGTGTTGTTTCTGGGTAAATACCTCCAGCTAAGTTAAAGAAAGTCTCACAGTCCTCAAGAAAAACATTCAGACCATACATGATCTCAAAGAAAGAGCTGGAGAGTTCTTGGGGTGGCTACAGTCTCTCTTTGGGGGATCCTTCTCCTGGCGAGGGGGAATTTGGAGTTGGCTGAGCTGGAAGAAGCACAAGCTGGAATCAAGATTGCTGGGAGAAATATCAATAACCTTATAAATGCAGATGACACACCCTTATGGCAGAAAGTGAAGAGGACCTAAAAAGCCTCTTGATGAAAGTGAAAGAGGAGAGTAAAAAAGTTGGCTTAAAGCTCAACATTCAGTAAACTAAGATCATGGCATCTGGTCCCATCACTTCATGGCAAATACATGGGGAAACAGTGGAAACAGTGTCAGACTTTATTTTTTTGGGCTCCAAAATCACTGCAGATGGTGATTGCAGCCATGAAATTAAAAGACGCTTACTCCTTGGAAGGAAAGTTATGACCAACCTAGATAGCATATTCAAAAGCAGAGATATTACTTTGCCAACAAAGGTCCGTCTAATCAAGGCTATGGTTTTTCCAGCGGTCATGTATGGATGTGAGAGTTGGACTGTGAAGAAAGCTGAGTGCCAAAGAATTGATGCTTTTGAACTGTGGTTTTGGAGAAGACTCTTGAGAGTCCCTTGGACTTCAAGGAGATCCAACCAGTCCATCCTAAAGGAGATAAGTCCTGGGTGTTCATTGGAAGGACTGATGCTGAAGCTGAAACTCCAATACTTTGGCCACCTCATGCAAAGAGTTGACTTATTGGAAAAGACCCTGATGCTGGGAAGGATTGGGGGCAGGAGGAGAAGGGGACGACAGAGATGAGATGGCTGGATGGCATCACCAACTCGATGGATGTGAGTTTGAGTGAAGTCCGGGAGTTGGTGATAGACAGGGAGGCCCGGCGTGCTGTGATTCATGGGGTTGCAAAGAGTTGGACACGACTGAGCGACTGAACTGAATACCCCTACTAATCTCTGTTATGACCATATTGATGCTGCGTATGATTGCTCCATGTATTATCAATCATCTAATCCATTTTGTCTCTGGTCAAGTCAACAAGCTACAACATATAGTGCCAGTTCAACAAGGATATCTAAAGCTACAGTTGACTATGGAAAATAACACTCATCCTTAGATGGACACTGCTATAAGGACTCTGAAGCGTGAGACTAGCAAGAGGGGGAGGCCCAATGCCCCTTGCCATCCTAGTTCAGCAGGATGTAGCCAGAAAGACCTCGACACCTCTATTCCCAAAGAAATGGGCCTCTCATCTTGAGAGGGGAATGTTAGGTAGTTAAGAATAGGAAAAAGGAGTCCAGAATGGCGATGGCTAAAAGGAAGGGAAAAGCCCGTAAAAATAGAACAAAGGAAGGTCTGAGGACTGGAGTGAGGACCTCAGGTAAAACCAATAGCACTTCTGACTAGCCCAATTTTCAGAGGGCAGGCCCAGGGGAGAAGAAAAAACATATAAAAAGAGGAGCCAAAATTGGGCTGGGGGCCTCTCTTCTTTTCGGGTCTTTTGGGTTGGCATGCCCTCATGCCTCGAGGATGTATTTTCCTTTACTTTCTAAATAAAACTGAGCTGTAACATGGAGCTATAACGCTGGTCCATCTGAGGGCTGCAATGGTGGTCTGTTGCTTCAAATTTTTGTTGCAATGAGACAAAACAGAGGAAATTACAAACTCCCCTGACACTCTGATGAAGGACCTTGAATCCTCTCAGATCCAGAGACAAAGCCACAAATGAGGGATCACGGTGATTGTGACACACAAGTAAAGTGGTGAGGTTTTCAAAGGACCCCATTCCCTAAAGAGTTAAAATGAAGAGAATGTCCCTTAGCTGGAAACCCATGGGCTTCTAAAGAACCTCCTCCACAGAATGGGTTTTAGAATCTCAAGAAAGTGGTGTTTGGGGGATTATAGAGCTCATCTTACCTGGGCTTCCCTGATGGCTCAAGTGGTAAAGAATCCCTCCACAATGTGGGAGACCTGGGTTCATTCCCTGGGTTGGGAAGATCCCCTGGAGGAGGGCATGGCAACCCACTCCAGTGTTCTTGCCTGGGGAATTCCATGGATAGAAAAGCCTGGCAAGCTACAATCCATGGGGTCGCAAAGAGTCGGACGCAACTGAGCGACTAAGCACAGCACAGCATGGAGATCGTGGTCCAGTCCACTGGACTAGACCACAGAAACCTAATTATATGAACTCCGTTCATATCACAGAGAATCCTATTTCAGAAAAAGAAGAGAATTAGAGAACATGGGGCAGGAAGAATTGCCCTGAGGCTTCCAAGCTACTACAATGATTACAAAATGTGAAATTTATAAGCACTGAAAAGAGCTATGTAATATTGGGGCTTATTTCTATCTCTCCTTAAAAGGAGAAAATTACAAATCACTGATAACTTCCCCTCCTCTGATTCCTCTCTGTATTGTGTTATTTCCCAATTACTGAGATTGTAGTGATGCTGCCAGTTTCTTAGAGGCTGGCTAGAAAATATACAGACTAACTGTTGAGCAGAACCAGGGAGTTATTGGCCCCTCTGGGTGTACTGTGTTATACCTACACCATGAGGTTTGCACAGCTCCAACTCAGGACTTAAAATGCTGAAATAAATTAACTTCTTTATTTAGACATAAACATCATATCACACCCCAGAAGGGGCCAGAATGGACATTTCTCGTTCACACATTCACTCCAGGGCAAAGAGGGAGAGATACTACTTCCCTGTAAATATTGCTAACCATAATCTGAATTCTCTAATTTCAGAAACCCACTCCTCCAACAGAGTAATATTTATAGAAAATGAAATTTGGGTTTTCAGTTATGCCAACTCTCTCTTTCATATTCAAATGCTACATATATTCCAGAACATGTTTACAGAATTTTCCCATATTTCTAAATAAATACACAAAAGAAGTCCTGAAATATACACATTTTAAAGATGACTGTGCACACACCAACTTATTCCCAGATGTTTTACATTCTGAATTTCTCAATAAATGAATAACATGCTAGGAAAGCAAACACAGGCTGACAGTATTTAGTCTAAGTTCTTAAAGCGGTATAACATGTGGAGCTAAAAATAATTTTCAATAACTATATTTCACTATCAGCAGTTATTAAAGAATTGAAAACTTGTAGGATTTGCACTGATTCGTGCAAATGTGGTCTCTAGGAAGGTTTTAATTGTTTTGGGTTTCTCACAACCACATGGCAGCAACAACTCTTCTATCTTTTGAGTTTTATACATACACATATATTCATGTGACAAACCCATGATCCCTGTTCACTGCCACAAGAGCTCATTAACAAGCCTCACAGCCCCAAGTCAGTTCTGTGAGCTCTGAACCAGTTCCAGAACAAGGGCTACAGCAAATGGCAGCCTGGCCTTTTCACTTCTTCCATTTCTTAGATTAAAAAAAAAAAAAAAAAGCAAAAGAACTTCCAATAACTGCTCCTTTCATACCTTTTATCTCCTTTATAAATTGGTAATATTCACTCATTAAATCTCAAACTTTGCTACATTCTTATGTAATGCTTAATTCTCTTCTTTCTCTGGGGTTGGCTTGTGAAATGTCTTTAATTAAAAAAGCTAAAAGCACTCTAAATCTGGATGGCAGACTCATTTCCAGGGCATTCAGGCATGTTGTCTAATTTTAAAACTCTGACAGGATACATGTAAATTTATGCAAGTTTCATAAAAGTCACAATTTCCTCCTTGAATTCAAGCTAAAGAAAATGCCCCCAAGCTCTTTTCAAAGCTGTTTGTTTTACTGGAAAGCTCATTTTGCCTATTGTGTTGAAGGTGATTATTCTAAAGAATATCCAATGTCAGAGTCCCATCAGGCCACTGAGAATTAAGGAGTTATATTTCCCTACTAATGATCAAATAGGCCCTTTGATCACTATTTTATGGCTCTTAGACAGAGTGGGGAGGGGAAGGGAAAATATTATCATGCAAATTATTTTGGCTGACAGTAATTAAGAAATTATATGTTAAGAAAATCAGTAATTGTTCACATGAGTCATTAATGTGTTTTCATTCTTTGTAAAACTTTCTGGCACGCCCTTCCTTTCTTGCTTTAAATAAGCAGGGACTGGAAAATATGCATAGTATTTGGAACCCAGGGGAGTGACATACTAATTCAAAGTTTGCTTGGAAGTGTAGCTTTGTGGAAACTCAAACGTGTTCCCCTCCTTTTTATTTCTACCACTCTTTACCCAAGACTTCACTCCAGGATGTTGGGGTAGCCTCTTTGAACAGTGGCAGGGTCTTCACTGGGCTGGACTCTCCTCATGTCCAGGAGACCTAGATTTCTTCTAGGAAATCTAGAAGAAAATCCATCAAATGGGGGAACCAAACCCAGCTCAGCCATGGGCAATTAACCAGTCTGCTAATTCTGTGGCTCCCTAGAAGCAAATCTTCACTCCGAATTAAACCTTGGCCAAGGTTTGTTTTGGAAAGGTCTTAAATCCACAGGAAAGAGACGAACAGTCAAGGCTGAGACAGGCTCCCTCCCCAATGGTTGGGACACCTTCGAATGAACTCAGGTTAGCTTACAAATTGTCGATCCCTAAAAGAGCACAAACTAAAATTACATTTGTTTTTATTGAAAGGCAGCCTCAAGTGCTGACATGTAGTGTATGACATGTGATACATAATAATACTCTTAAACTAGTTCTGACATAATATCTCCGGCGGCCTAATAACCACAAATGATTGCTTTAGTTAAGAACTAGCCAGAAGCAAAATAGATCCATGTAAAAGTAGCTCGAACCATAAATACCTCAACAATATTTTATGTCACTTTGTAAAAGTTAAAGGAGTCTTATAATAATTAACAACAAAAACGCCATGCTCTTGACTGTTGTGCATTGGTTGTGAAAGGTTATTTCATGGTCGCGAGGCTGCCAGTGCTGTAAATTATGCAGGCACCAAGAAGCATTAAGGAGAAATAATAGCAATTTAAACGAAGGCTGACGTAATTCATGATAAACAGTCATTGGAAAATATTACAATGTTGTCTTTTTTGAGTGGGTTTAATCAGAAGAATGTGACCATATTCTAACATAAACCACTTCTCTTTTCCATTGTGCTCGCACTTGGAATGTTGGCACTCACCCTAGCGCAAGGTTCTTATTCACAATAATTGCTGAATCCAGAGCTCTAACACCTCCAGGGAACCTAACAATGTAAATTTGGTGTTCTGATTGATGGAAGGAGCTTCCAAGACAAAGCTCAAAAGCTCTGGGCTGCCTGGTGGTCCAAGAGAGGGGCTGAAATTTGAGATGCATGTAGCCAGGATACCCGAAAGAACACACATCCAAAAGATGGCTAAGTAATGCAAACAGTGAAGAACGACGTAATTGTCACGTCCTATAGAACCTTGAGATGTGGTATAAATCTGGCAGCTGTTCTGATAAAAGCAAACCTTTGTCACAGATTGTTCTGGGTGAACTGGAAGTATAACAACACAGGCAGAAGTAAACACGATGATGGAGGTTAAATCTGCCAACATTCAGTAACACAAAATATCACCAGGTCAGGATCATAAGACATGAGTTTAAGTTATGGTGGCCAAGCAGATGTTCATATCAGAACCCGTACAAATACTTGTTACCTTTAAAATTGGGGGAGGGGAATTTTATGCATAAAAACTGACTAGGGGAAGGTTTAAAAAAAATAAAAAAGCTCAGGAACATGGCAACATGGAGACTGGGTAATATTTACCTCTTTGGAATTCACCCATCTTTGGGAGTGTAAAGAAAATAATGATATTGCTATTATAACTGCAAAGCCCTCAGATGTAGAGTTCATTTAAAAGTTTTTAAGCCAACTATTGATTATCTGTGTTGATGAAGGAAGGCAAGGATAAAAGAAAACAGAGAATCCAACAGCTTATTTTCCCCACTGGTTTCTGTTTCATTCATGATCCATTCTTTCCAAAGACCATTAAGAGCAGCAGAAGTGACTTCATTTTTTCTTCCTCTCCTTTTCTCTGCCAGCCTTCGGGTGGAGGTGCTAATGAGCTGGAATAAACTCAGAAGAAGGCAGAGGGGACCTTCCCAGGAAGTCAGGGGCTTGGATAATCTACAGAGTGGGGCCCCTGTCCCTGATAATCAAAAATTAATTGCCACCTCCAAAGATCATTTGAAATATCCATTGTATAGCAAAACAGACTATTTTTGACTCTAGATCTCTTTTTCCAACTCAGTCTATTTAAATAGTCCCAGGGGTCAAATATCTGGCCACTCCTTTAAAAATACTCTTTCAAAATATGATAAATGGCTGTCTTTGGCATTTAGACTAATAAAAATGTATTTTATCTCCTCTTACCACACAAACCTTACTTTCTCTAAATAGCCCATTGCGAACATTATCAGTGAATTTTGCTCAGTGTACAAATATTTTATGTATTACAATGAGTAGCAGAACGCAAAACTTGCAAATATTTATTTTTAGACATATGGGAAAAAAAGCAATTAGAGCTAAAAATGTGAAGAATGAAGAGCTCACTTAGAAGCAATTACATTGGACATGCAAACTGTTCTGCCATCAAACTTTGATTCAGATGCTATGGAGCATATTAAGAAATATCACTTGCACACACACAAAAAAGAAAATATTATTTCACAACTGAAAATATCCAATCACTATAAACAACATCTGGGGGTCATTAATAACTTACTCGGCAGCTGAATTAGCCAAATAAGAAGTGGCCTGACTCAGAATTCCTAAATTTCTATTTTTGGAGAAAAAAACAAACATGACTTATATGCACAAATACAGATGCTCTCTGGACATTTTATGTGAGTGTGCAAGTGTGTATAAGCATAACAGTGGATGTGTGTACACACAGCGAGGCAGAAGCTATCTGTGCATTCATCACTACCTCCCGCTTAAGTGGTGTCCTGTTTTTGTTTTGAGGAAGTTTAAAATTGGAATATTGAGTTCCCTCTCCTTGCTCAGAGCCTTGTATGTAATTAGCATATTTTTCAGACTGGTAAGAATCTGACCATAGGCAGCATCTGAGAAGTTTTCCATTCCAAACTATTACAAAGCCTTTTGTACATAGCCTCATAACATGGTTTAAGAACAGGCATGCTCTTCAAATATACCAGCCCTAAGAGAAAGAACTAACAATTTTACTGCCACATAAGCCACTGTATTGAAACACCCTAAATATTTATACTAACAGTTGAAAATAGTATCGGAGAACAATGCCAAAATATTTCTTTTACTCATTAATAGCAACAGTCTTTGGGAAGACAGATGCCAGAAAGCCAGCACTTTTCTAATTCACTGGGCCCCATGACATGGTCTGTTACTATAGGTTTCACAAGACTATAGTATCAACCAGTTTCAACAGACTGGTTGATTTACGGGCAAACGAAAATAGTCTTTAAGACAATCCATATTTACATTAAAAAAAAAAATCACTAAAACATCTCTCTGAAAAGTACCAAATTTTGATTGTAAGATGCACAATTCTTTTCAGATTTCAGTTTCTCCAAGAATTGGTGGTCTCCCAGTAAATGGTATCTCACAATTATGCTGTTTTAATTCCAAGCGGTACATGTAAAAATAATCTGTATTACAAACATATTGTCTTAGATTTGATGAACTACAGTCCCAAGTTGTTTGGTCTGTATCAAGGGTCAGAGGATTCTTCTCTTAAGGGTCAGAGCATAAATATTTTCAACTCTGTAGGGCATGCTCAACTCTGCCGCTTGCAGCACCAAAACAGCCATAGATAAGACGTAAGTGCGTGAGAATGGTATGGCGGTGTTCCAATAAAATACTATAGCGCAGCAACAGGCCCGATGTGGCCGTGGGTCTGGGACACCCTATGTAAACTAGATTGTCAACAGCACCCGATGAGAATGGGCCCAGCAGGGCACGTGAATAGAGCATCAGGCCTGATGCTATTCCTGTTGAAGGCACAAACTCATGCAGTCTTCCTGGTCTAACAGCTCACCTGGAGCAGGATAGCAGGACAGGCCAGACAAGGCTGAGGCCACTGACCACGTCTACGCTCGCGTGAGTCACCAAGTGGACACTGTCCAGGGTGGGCAAGCAGGGTGGGATATGCAGATGCATGTGGAGAATGTGACTGGCTGACCGCCGCAGGAACACTGTTTTTGTCCTTTATGTCAAAAATTTTGCACACGAGTTGGATTCTGTAATTATTATTTAAGTAAATCAGAGGAGTCAGCAGTTTACCAACAAGAGCAGCAGGCACTGCAAGAGCACCCACAGTACAGTCCAAGGAGCTGGGTTCAAATCCCATCTCCATCCCTGGAAGAGCTCTGGGGGATGACTTCCTTCCACAGCTCTGAGCCTCACTTTTCTCATCTGCAAAACAGGGATTATAACATCTACCTCCAAACATGGTTGCAAGAATTTAAGGAGATAATGCTGGGCTTAAGTGTTTAATAAATGGTAAAGTTGGCTTTACCAAGCCTTTCACACGACTCATTACATGAATTATCATTCAGGGACACAAACTATATTTAGGGACCTAACACTGTGCTTGACAATACTCTCTCAATGCAATAAAAGGTTATGAGTTACGGCTATTATTTATATCTTAACTGGAATTCTCAGGAAATGAGTTGCCCTAGTTAACAAAAAAAATGAAGTTTACAGAGTATTATTACAAATCATTATTTCACTGATAGAATGCAAGAACGTGAGGACAAAAGGGGATCTTAAAGATCGTGCAGCCTCAGGGTTCTTAACCCAAGGTTTCACGTTGTCTGTGTATCCTGAAAAACATATGCAAAATTTTCTATATTTGCTTTATATGTTAATTTTTGCTAATAATATTGTTCAGAGCTATCATCATCATATTTTCATGCACATTTTTATCAAAAGAAGACTCATAGCTTTCATCAGATTCTCAAAAGGGGCCAAAATCCCCAAAAGCTCAAAAATCCTGTCCAGTCTTTCATTTCACATATAAGATACGGAAACAAGGAGTCAACTGAGTTGCCAAAGCTCCCTATTTAATATGAGGATTAGATCTGAACCCAAGTCTCTTGACTTCCAGCCAAACGTCCTCTCCAGTATGTTGTGTTTTGCCTTAGTTTCTTGGGAATTAATACACTAGCATGCATCCCTCCTGGAGAAGGCAATGGCACCCCACTCCGGTACTCTTGCCTGGAAAATCCCATGGACGGAGAAGCCTGGTGGGCTTTAGTCCATGGGGTCGCTAAGAGTCGGACACGGCTGAGCGACTTCACTTTCACTTTTCACTTTCATGCATTGGAGAAGGAAATGGCAGCCCACTCCAGTGTTCTTGCCTGGAGAATCCCAGGGACGGGAGAGCCTGGTGGGCTGCTGTCTGTGGGGTCGCACAGAGTTGGACACAACTGAAGCGACTTAGCAGCAGCAGCAGCAGCATGTATCCCTCCAAACTCCTGACTTTGTACTTTTACTTAAGGCAAGGTCTTAACTGAGCCATCTGCCTAACGAGGGAGCTTCCTAGGTGTCTCAGTGGTAAAGAGTTCACCTATCAATGCAGAAGATGCAAGAAACACACATTCGATCCCTGTGTTGGGAAGATCCCCTGGAGGAGGGAATGGCAACTCACTCCAGTATTCTTGCCTGAGAAATCCCATGCACAGAGGAGTCTGGCAGGATGTAGTCCATGGAGTCTCAGAGTCAGACATTGCTGAGCAACTGAGCGTATGTACCTGCACACCTGCCTAAGGAATAGACCCTACCTTCTACTGCTACTTCTTGCCACACTCTGCCACTCATGTTGGCACCAATTTCAGCCCCAGGTTCCTCCATCAGGCCTGGACAGAAGCTAACAAGGAAGGAAGAGCTGGCAGTAATAGTTAGGTTGTCAACTTCCATTCTCCACTACCATTACCACGGGCTCCAACTTTAGACAGTCCCACGACACTGACCCTCGATCTTACCTGTGGAAGTGTAATTAAAATAATTGGTAACAGGGCGTTCCCCATGCAAATTCAGGAGGTCTGAGACTAAAAATCAAAATTTTGTAAGTTCTTCTGGAGACTTGATAATGAGGTAAAAAATCTCTGCTTAAGCTCAGTTTCTTGCCTAAACACAGTATTCACTGAAGAAATTTTTTTTTCCTGTTGTGCTTTAGAGCTATACAGAAACACTGGGTTTTCATTCTGAGCACTGGTTCTCAGTATCTTCAGCAATAGTTGTGGAAGGTTCTATAGACAGAGCTGATTATAAACTAAGCACATAGCAGGCTCTGATTATCTGATCTCTCCACTACTGCTCAGAAGGAAAATAATTCTGGCAATAGGAGATTCCTGGAATTTATCCTAAAGAAACCACCAAAATGCTGATGTTTTTATATATAAAGATGTTCATTACAATGTTAATTATACATTATACATTAAAGCGACAAACAAAACCCTGGAGGAAATGATATAAACTTCTTACAGAAAGGGAGTATGTAAACTCTGATACATTCATTTTATGTACTATTATGCAAACATTAAAATGGTGTCTATAAAAATGTTTATAATAATATGAGAAAAGGTTCATTTTATAACAACTGAAATTTTAAGATATAACAATTGTATATATAAAATATTCTCTCTAAAAATGCTTTGGCAAGACTGGAAGGAAACAGATAAATACTGATGAGATTATTGGTGCTATTCAGGGAGGCAATATCAAAACGTGGATAAGCATAGCAGCTTTGAAGCCAGACAGACCTGACCTGAAATCCAGTCTGACCACTTACTAGCTGTGTGGCTTCCTTGCTGTAAACTTTCTGAGTGTCTGTTTCCTCCCCTGGTTAATACGAGCCTCCTTATAGGAGTGCTATAAAGATTAAGAAAATGTATGGAGGGGCTTAGCATAAGGCCTGACATATGGTTCATGCTCACAGAAGAGTGGCAATTATTATTATTATTATACTTGTGCTTTCCATAATGGAAATAATTTCATAATGAGAAAAATATTTTGAAAAACATATGAGCTGTTTTTTACTATTTACTCTTTCTTTCCTTCTTGAAATATCATAAAAAGGGGATGAGGGATGGGGAGCATCTGGTTAACTGAAGATTCTGGTTAATTAGGGCTTGCTGCATATAATCCTGCAACTGTGATGCCATACGCTCAGCACTGGGTCACATTTTGGGGGAGAGCCTTAAGGGCACGGCATAAGAAGCTGAGGCCCACGTCCTGTTGAGGTCCCACCACTGCTGTACTCCTTGTTTAGCCACTGGCTAAACAGTTCAACCACCCGATGTGGCCAGCGACCCTTGTGCTCCTGGTTTCAGAGTCATTGCTCTTGGTTTTAGAGAGGTAAAGCATCAAAGACCGGGAGGTCTTTGAAAAGCCTGAGGAAAGCTCTTCCATGAGAAGGACATTGTGAGGTGTGAACGACATGGCTGAGGGTAGGATGAGCAGCTAGCAGGGCTGGCAGTGGTGAGACCACCTCCTCAGCTCAGGCAGCTGACCTTAGCATCCAGTGTCAGCAAGTCCACTTGAGGGGGGTGTCCACAATACTCCCTGTTTGTTCAAGTCCTGACACACTTCACTTTCCTTTCTTTCAAGAACTATGAGACAGAATGTGCTTCCCGGAGTATAAGACCTGCCAACCTAACTAAAATAAAAGCAAACCTCAGAAGAACCATCGATTACTAGTCTCCTTCCTCTGTCTGAAAGTGCATGTGCTGGGGATGGAACAGGAGTCAGCGCCCTGGGAGGGCAGTTTCTGGCACCGTGTATGTATGATATCTTTGTTAAAATATTTTATCTCTTATTTAAGACCCAATGCTCCCATGTGGAACCGTGAGGAAGACAGTGCGACCTGCGTATTGTGAACTTGCCTCACGCGGGATCCTCTGTGGAGAACTCTTACAGGAGACAGACAGAGCCAGTCGGTGATCCATAAAGTGTACTTCAGGCTTAAGTGCCATCCACCAAGCAATCTTCCTAATCATGAACGTTATGCTGGCTGAGCCTCTTCTTTCCCAACACTTTCTGATATGATTCCAGGCTGAACTGTAATCTGTACTATGTTTCTGACCCACAGAACCCACATTTCAATAGAACCTGTCAATGTCCTGGGTGCTAATAGCCCCATCACTGTTCCCTGATTTCCACAATGAATTCTGTCATCTACAGGTGAGGTAGGAAGGGTGGATGCACTGACCCTGGAGACAGGCTACCATTGGCTCTAACTTAAGGATGCTGCTCAGCTTTCTCAGAAAGAGCAACCCATAGACCATGCAGACTTCAGGGACTGTTAAGCATCGTAACAAATGAGCAATAACCAACCAAAGATGTGGACCAGTTTACGAAGGCTGTTCCTCCGGTTTGGAAAGGTGAGTAAATGTTGAGAGAAACCCAGTTCCTTTGAACTAGCAGTTTCCCTTAAGAATTAAATCAACTGGCAATGAGCTACTGTTAAAGGACTGAGGTCAAGAAATACTTGACTGTAAGGAAGGTGGTAAGATAAGGGACACTTGAAGCCCTCTGAATCTAGCAGTTTTTATATCTTCTCAACAAACAGGCGTGCATGTGTGCTCAGTCGCTTTAGGAATGTCTCTTTGGGACCCCATGGACTGTAGCCCACCAGGCTCCTCTGTCCATGGGATTCTCCAGGCAAGAACACTGGAGTGGGTGGCCATGCCCTCCTCCAGGGGGTCTTTCCAACCCAGGGATTGAACCTGCACCTCCTGCATTGCAGGCAGATTCTTTACTGCTGAGCCACCAGGGAAGCCCTTCAACAAACATATATTGATACAAACATGAGAAAGGCATGATTCTTACTTCTTTAGGAGCTTAGAATCTAGTGAAAAGAAATGCAGTTGACGCTGTTGACTTCAGTACCAAGCAGAAGGAAAGAATAACTTTGGGAAAGTACTGAGTAACACAGAAGGGACAGGAGCAGAGTGCCCCAGATGATGATTCTCAAGATGCTTGTTCAGCCCAGAAGCAGCCCATTACACAGCCAGGAAATCAGCCGCCTCGCTTGTCACTCCTCTACCCCTTGCTGCAAAGTTGGTGCTGCCCTTCCTTTCTTTCTTATTGACCCAAGGGAACATTTCCAATTTAATAAGAGACAACTTGATTTTCCCTCCAAGAGACTTCCTCTGGGCCCTAACCACAACGGGGCCTGTGAGAGTAGGACCCAGTAACTACGTGAGCCCTCAGGGGACAGTGACATCTTCTAGGAGCGGGGAAAAAAAAGAGTTTTGCTTATGGAGGCTGAATTTTGTCTACGCTGAAAGCTAAAAATGGCAAAGGAAAAAAAAAAAAAAAAAAACACCCTTCATTCTCTGAGCTTCAAAGTCCAGAGTATTTTCCACGTCCTCACCTGAAATAACGTTCTCCTTTCTGAATCTGTCACCATCCGGTTGAAGATCCACTTCCTCTAAGAGTCCTCCTCTGACCTCCAGGCCCTCTTCCATTCATCTTTCAATTCCAGTGGCACCTAGACTTTACCTCCTCAGCCCTTTGCAGATGCCTGGCAGCATCCTGAGAGGGCCAGGTTTCCCATTTGCCAAGCTTGGCAGATAGCATCTCCTTTGAATGTCAAAAGTAACTCTAGACTCCTTAGCGCCATGTTTGTCTCACTTAATGGAGGAAAAGTGAGTCCATGGGGGTCAGCAGCCTGGGTAGGGGTGGCGTGGGGGGTGGTACTCACTGGCGCATCGGCAGCATGTTAGAACTGTGACCCTGCAGCAAAGGTCATTCATGGGTCAAATGTGGGACTGTTAAAAGGATCACACATAATAGTGGCAGTGACCACTTGTTCGGGGTTTTATCTCAACCAACTTCATTTCTCAGGGCCTTGAGAAGATAGGCCAAAATCCCAACAACATCTGGAGTTCTGCTTTCCACAGTCAGCGCTCAATGAACACATGGATAAGCACCCAAGAAGCATTAGAACACACAATCTTATTTTGCCCAAGTCCCAGGTTCTTTCGTCCTCCAGGATGGTGACTGGAGAGCCAGAAAGGAGGTCCAGGGAGCAGAGTAAGGGCGAGAATTTCTAGGTAACTTCCAAAGGGAGCATAAAGCCCAGATGATGGAATCAAGGCCCATAGCAGCCAGCAGTGAGAAGATTTCCTGAGCAGGCAGCACAGCTGGCTCCTGACCCAACAGCTTGGCTACCCTGCCTCCTTTGAAACCCATTACCAAGTCATGGCAAGCAAAATTTAATTTTAAAAAGGGAAATGATTTATGTGCTACAGGAATAAAGAAGTGACAGAAGCAGGAAAGCTTGCATACATTTCATTTTTTTGAAATTAGACCTATAATTTTTTCATTAAAAAAAAAAAAAAAAAGGGATGCCAAGTTGGGAAAGCCAATGCATTCTAAGCAGAAAATGACAGAGAGGTGTATAATGAAAGTCCTGTCAGCATCACAACCCCATGTCTTATAAAGAGTGTGGGAGAACACAGCATTAGTTTGCTACAGCCCCTTTCAACTTCTAAAGAGTTTCAGCTCTAAAAGGGCTCGGTATTCATTATCTGCTTCTCTGATGAGGTGGGAAGCCACTGGGAGATTTGAGC
The DNA here is from genome assembly GCF_003369695.1 of Bos indicus x Bos taurus. Lineage (NCBI taxonomy): Eukaryota > Metazoa > Chordata > Mammalia > Artiodactyla > Bovidae > Bos > Bos indicus x Bos taurus. The sequence continues at coordinate 17,973,258 of NC_040103.1, read as the reverse complement.
AGAGAAGTGATCAATCTGGCTGGTATGTTGAAAAGAGACCATGAGACAGCAAGGGCCACAACAGGGAGACTGCTGTAAGTCACACAGACAAGAGAAGACACTGGCTGCCTTCAGACTTGATCCCAGTCTAATGGGATTTCGAATCTTTATCATCATTCCTTTCTTAACCACTCCAACACACACCAATCCCTTTAAATCCTACAGATCCTATTTATAGGAGAGACCTGGTGCTCAGTTATCTGTTCCTGTCTGCCTAATGATCTCAGGAAATCTGAAAGATCTTTCTGAGCAGGGACCAGGGTGAGTAGCATGCTAGTGTAATGGTTACGAGCACGGATATTGAGTTACACTGTCCAGGTTCAAGTCCTGGTTTACCACTTGCGGGTAGATTCTTCTAACTGAACCACCAAGGAAGCCCTTACCACTTGCTAGCTGTGTAATACTGCTGTGCTTAAGTGTTTTTATCTGTAAACTGGCAGAGAACAATGATACTGATGCACAGTATGCATGTATCCATTCAACATACATATATACATATATATATATATATATATATATATAAATGTTTTGGTCATGCTGAATGGCATGCAGGATCTTAGGTCCCTGACCAGGGATTAAACCAGCACCCCCCTTTAGTGAAAGGGTGGAGTCTTAACCATTGGAACACCAGGGAAATCCCCACTTAATCAATATTGATTACACACCTACTATATGCCAAGTATTGTGCTAGTTCCAGGCATATCTTTGTAAAAAGACAGACGAGTTCCTTGCTTTTAAAGAGCTTATATATAGTACGAGTGGAGAGTGGGGAGATGGACCAAAACATGTAAAGAGATGAATACAGGAGTTCATTTCTGAAAGCGATGAATGGATGAGAAGACAATGGTACACTGGGTGATGGGTTAGAGAAGATCTGTGGAAAGCAGATGGTCAGAGAAGACTTCTCCGGGGAGGAGACATTTGAGATGAGGCTGGAATGATGAGAAGAAGCCAGACCCATGATATCTGTGGAAACACATTCCAGGCCGAAGGACAACCAAACAAGTATTTCTGGAATGAACCTATATCAAATGAATTTGAGTAGCAGATGATACCTTATTTTCACTAGCAGTCTGTAAAGGTATGAAACAATTTTCTGCGTGATTTTTGAGGAATCACTGTGGACCCCGTATGTGGTTAAGGTTGTATTGGATAGAGCAAAGGGTACAAGAAGATTCTGGTAACATGAGTACTTAAGCAGTACTTGCTGTGTTCCATTTAAGTGTTTTCAGTCATTAACTCATCTCATCGTCACAACAATCCTGTGAGGTAGGGTCTACGCCTAGGATGTATGATCCATGGCTCGCTCACATTTCACCAATACCCTTCCCACATTCTACGCTGTAAGCTCCTGAAGAATGGGGAAGTTTCCTGTCTTGGTCACAACTTTGTGCACAAAGACCACATCAGGATTTGCACCAATATTGAGTAGATATTGGTGAAATGAATGAGCAGATAAGTGCATACTGAGCACCAGGCACCATGCTGAGACCTAAGTGGCCTTGGACAGCCTGACCTACAGTCCAAGGATCTTAAGTCAATCCAGTTTCCCCAACGGGACAGACTAAAGGAGTTTACAGAGAACATTCATTTATCATGAGGATTTTAGAACTCAAATGAATATAGACTTGTTCAGAACCTCATTCTACCAACCCTACCCCAAACTAGAACATTTTTGTTTGTGGTTTTTCATTGACCCAGCTCTTTCCCATAGAGTGTGTGTTTGTGTGTTTTAATTTAATTAATTTAATTAGTAAAAATATTTGTTTCATCCTAGAAAGCAATCAGAAAAGACCCTGATGCCGGGAAAGACTGAAGGCAGCAGTAGAAGGGGATGACAGAGGACGAGATGGTTGGATGGCATCACTGACTCAATGGACATGAGTTGGAGCAAGCTCCAGGAGATGGTGAAGGACAGTGAAGCCTGGCATGCTGCTGTCCATGGGATCGCAAAGAGTCGGACAGGATTGGGTGACCAAACAACAACAGGGAGCACTATGTTGATCTTGCTAATGTAATGGAATATAACTTTCTTGCTTTTCTCTATGAAATCCTACATGAAATATTAGCCAATATAGACACAAATCCTTTCTTCTGGGCTGACAAGAGTTTATTGAACCCATGAGTCCAAATAGTTTTTAATAACCCCATTGAATCCACTCAGCTACAAAAGGGGTCCAGCGTTACTTTAAAATACCCTTTCAGGTTTGAAAAATAGAACAGAAACCCACTAATCCTACCCATTCCATACATCATAACTTTAAATTAATTTACAATAGCAACATTAAGATTCTTTTTATTAACCACCCCCCTCAAAGGGTTGGCACCCAGCTTCCAATGCCTGTGCCTGAGGAGGCCTGCTCTCCAGCCCTCCTGTGTCTTTACTGTCCTGGAAGCCAAAGCTTGACTGTCCAAGGACAGTCTAATCATTCCATGGACTCTAGAGCATATTACACACAACTTGACCAGCAGCTGTCTTGGGGTTTGGTCTACTATCTGGCACAATGAACGTATCATTCTCTCTGTCCCTACTTCAGCAACTACATGCAATAAAGAGCAGGTAGCAAGAGTGGCCTTGGTTAGACCATCCTCTAACGATAAACAGAACCTCTAGAAAATTTCTGAGACAAAGCAATCCTTCAAGTGAGAACTCTGAAGGTAAAAGTCTTCTGCAGAAATAGTAATACATAAGAGGCACAACTCCTTTTCCACTTGGCTTCAGTTAAAGAGAAACATCTGCCTTGTTATCATTGGGAGGTGGGTGGGCACTGTAAGCAGGCAGGCGGGGGAAGCCTGAGTCTGTACAGGAACCAGGAACAAAGCCATTTGATCGTCAAAATCCACTGAGACCATGAAACCTACTTTGGCAAGAAAAAAATGTTTACTCACTTACAAATTCCCATGATCCTTAACAAAACAACTGCCTTTCCTTTCATTTCCAGCAAAACATGTGATGTTTAGAGGGAAAGAGGCAGAGTCCAGCTCATCCTTTAAGCTTCAAAATAATTTTATGCGTCCTGAGTTTTCTTTCATAGAAAGTCAAGGTTTTATCCCTTCTTCTGTTTCCCTCCCTCCCTCTGCTTTTTCTTCTTTTGTCTAAAATGTCATTATTTCACCCAAAGGGAAAACGGAAAAATTCAGGGCAGAGTCAGAAAAGTGTCTTTAAAACATACTGTAAAAAGTAGAAAACTTCTTTTCCATTAAGGTTCCAGTAAGAGCCCTGGAGCCTTAGGAAAATGGTTCCTTTATTATTCAAAGAGCAAGGTGGGTTTAGATGACTGTGTACAAGTTATCTAAGGCCTAAGAATCTAATAGAAATGGTAGGGAATCTTCATTTATCAAGAGAATGTCTTTTCAAAAAATGAATGAATACAAACTTTTTCTGAGCCCAGCAAGTGGGCTGTTACTGCAGGATTTTATAGATGGGACAAGTAAGGGGCCTTACGTCACCTGCCCAGAGGCACAGCAAGCCAGACGGTTGGGCCTTGATTAAGCTGGGCTACATACCTATAAGCCTAAAACTCTTTTCACTACATCGTGTTGCCCTCCAGGCCCTCAGCAGAGTATACGTCTTAATATTGATGTAGACAACTTCTCCCTGAAGTCAGAGCTCATGGTGCTCTATACATGGACCAAACACCAAGATGACAGTCCATCTCATCTCTGTTCTTCTCAGGTGACTTACTGCATCCTTCCTTTAACCCCATCCCACTCCTTGGTCAAGACACCCACACACACGGGCACAAAATCTGCCAAAGAATTTAGAAGCATGACTACTTCTGTCTCTCTGAAATTGAAAACTCAAACCAAAAACAAACCATATTTTTATTATTTTTTTAACCCACCATGCCTTAGTCCATTTAGCCTCATCCACCTTTAAAAACTGATTTCATCTCATTTATGTTGGGTCTGCCTCACACCTCCGATAGGAGCCAATACCTTAAAGTTATCCATTTATCTGCTGTAGGTGCCTCTGTTTGGGTTTGGCTGTCAACGCCTCGCACATGTGAAGTCAATCTATGTGATAGTAATGTAAACACTGTGCATTACAAACTGGTGGACATTTATTGTTCTTACAGGTAAAACAGACAATATGTTTGCATGTGTGTGTTTCTTCTACAGTGGAGACAATAACACACCATAAATGAAAGTATGTGTTTTACCAAAGGATCATCAAATTATAAAAACAGGTAAGAGCAAGGTAGGGGGCTGTCAGAGAATGCACTATGCTATTAGATTCTAACAGGACAGTGGGGCCAGGAATTTTAGAGATTTTGATGGGAAAAAAAATGCCATTCGTAATGTCACTTTCCCCTCATCGTTATTATAAGCTCATTTCCTCATCGCATGTGCAATACAACCAGTTTTCTTAATGCTTTCATGTGGAGTCCATTGCTTTAGCTTTAAAAATAGCCAATTCTCTTTTGCTAAGAAAACAGCATATTGCCTTTAAGAGCATTGTAACTGACAAGATGGAAGAATGCAGGCAGGATGTCTAGGCTGAAGCTTTTCTATCACCTGCCATTAATATGATTCAATTTATGCTTATGTCATAGGTTTAGACACTGTGCTGCACTGTGAGCAAAGAAGGGACTTGAATAAAATACAGTGAAGAAAGCAGATGGTATGCTATCAAAACCCTTCAAGCCTAAAATAACCTTTCCCAAGTAAGGAGAATAGTTAATTAAAACCAGGATATATTTACTCTATTCTGAATATCTCAATGTAAATAAAAATCAAAATGACACCTGTAACGTGGGACTAAATGATGAAAATTTCATCTATTCTATTTTTCTTTAATAGTTTCTAATCAAACTTTTCATTAAATAGCTTCATAAAATTCCACAGAGAATTTATTTACAGGGACTCATTGTAGATTTAAAAGCCTTACTTTTATTGTTCAATTAAATTTGTTATTCAGTGGACGACATTAAAACAATAGAGACGGTGGAAGGGGAGGAGAGGTGTCTAGCCAGTTGGGCAAGGCTGTCACATGAGCAAAGTCCATTTTCAGAGATGGACCTGGGGAATGTGAATACGCGGGGAGGCTCCCAGAAGCAATGCGGGGGCAACTCTGCTCAAGAAAGCAAGCCCAGTTCCTTTGCAAAGCCACGGACAGGGTTTGTCCCAGCCTAGGTCCTCTGACTCACATTCATGTCCCACTGGCAGAGAGGTCACGGGGCCACTTATAAAAACCACCTGGAGGGCACAGACTCGGGAGAGTGATGACTGTGGGCAAACACATCTAAGAGAGACCAACAGCCGACCTAGGGTGAAGACGGTCATTCCTAATGGTATTGGAATGTGAATTTTACATGATCTAGGCATTGCCAAAACTTTTCTAATACCCTTTCTCCCTATTCGTATTTTTTAAAAGTTTTCATTGGAGTAGAGTTGATTTACAACCTTGCGTTAGTTTCAGGCACACAGCACAGTGGATCACTTTTACGTATACATATATCCACTCTTTTTTAAAAAAGACTTTTCCTACATAAGTCAGTACAGAGTATTGAGGAGAGTTTCCTGGGCTACACAGCAGGTTCTTATAAGTTATCAGTGCATATGCCCATCCCAATCTCCCAAGTTATTCCTCCCCAACTAATCTCTATTTTTAGAAACCAGATCCAGCCCTGCTTTTTCCACGAGGTTTTTCCCGACCCCTCACCACGATGACTATCTTCTCCAGCCAGGCCACCTCCTCCACACCCCCCGCTCACTGCGAAATGCCTCCTGCACTCGCTTTCTGCAGCATTCATCCAATACTTCATCCCTGACTTTCCTCTAACATTAGTTAACTTTTCAGTTGTGTTAATCCTGTCTTCCCCAATTAGGTTTTAAATCCTCAAAATGAGTGAGGACTGCCTTTTACTTATCTTTTGAAACCCCTCTCTCACCCCCACTCTGTAACCCCATTTAATAGCAGAGAGCAAAAAATATATTAGTTAATAAAATAAACATTATTTAATCATAGGAAAGCAGACACTGTCCTTTTGAGAAGGGCCTTGGAGGTATTTTATGGCAATTTATGAATTTCATGTGTCAAAGGTGTAGCTGCTAAATGCTATAAACTCTTTGCCATCAGCTCCACCATTCATCCACCTGGTGATATGGCTAATAAAATTTGATTTTTACAGCCTAGGCATACTGTTACCTAAATTACATGTGACCAATTACTGAAGTCACCAAACGTGTGGTACAGAATATATACTGTGTAGAAAATTCATCTGTGGGCCCCCTGGCACTCGCGGTAATCTGACAGAAGTGTCTCAGTCATCTGGCAGTGTTTAATATTAGGAACATTTGTTTAATGCCAGTCACTAATTAAATTTATGTTCTTCCACCAACTGTTAGTTGGTTGGAGAAACCCAACCCCACGTTTTAACAAACCCTTTAACCCATGCTGATTTCAAATAGCACCGGTTGGAGGTTTAAAGGAATTTCTCTGGAAATAAAGATGTATGACCAGAAGTGGAAAGTGAAGGAGGGATGTTGGTGAAGGTTTTTGAAATCAGGTCAGAATAAGTTTTTTGGGTTTTTTTTTTTGTTGTTGTTCTCTTACTAAAACTAAAATGAAATCCTATAAGAAGTACCAAATATTTGAAGTACAAACTACAAAAATACTAATATTCTAATTTTTAGACTAGTCATCGAGAAGCTCTTTAACAAAGGTACCTTTATTCCAAAAGAAAGCTTCCACTTTAAGAGACTGGGGAAGAAAAAGCAGCATTACCAGAAGAAAGTTCAGGAAAACATTTAAAAGTCAGATGCTTGTGTTTGTGAGAACATTTAAAACTAATTTAGTAACTCTTAACAACCATTGTGATCACTGTTAAATTGGAACTTCTATTACCAATTCTAGATGCAACAGCTTTGAAACTCAATGACTAATAACTCTTAATTTAGCCAAAAAGGTTAAAACATTTTTTCATTATATTACATTGTGAAACTCTAATTCTGAATACACTTAAATTAGGGAAAGCATTCTTTCAGTTCTATTTTGCGTCAAGAATTTAGAGACCTCTTGAGTAGCAAGCAGGACGGAGGGTTTGGGAGTAGGGGCTAGAAAAGGAAAAACTCAAAAAAGTATTGAAAAGGGAAGATTTATAAATGCTGAACTGAAAAGAGTATTTTTTTTAAATGTATTGGATACATCCAACTACTTGAATAAAAAAGGTTATTTCAATATTATGAATGACAAGGAAATCTTCCTGGAAAAAGGAAAAAATAACTTGCATAATCACTATTACTCTCTTACAGACTGATAAGCCAGAGTTGTAGAAGGCATCTGAACAAGACAGTTTGTAACCCCAAAAAAGTCATGTCTAATAAACTTAGGTCCCCTTCTGCTCTTTCTTTCTCTCCTTCTTGGATCCAGATAAGCCATCTGGTCACCCTCACCCTCCTCTGCCCACCACTCCTACTTACAACATCCCATCTGCCCCTGCTCCAGGGCTGCTGGTGTCACAAATAACCAGCCTAGAGAGGTCACCGTGGAGTCCCCAGTCCACGGCAAGGCCTGTGACGACTGAGAAGAATAATCTGAATCTGCATAATTCGCAAAACAAGGCATCCCTGGAAAAACATTACCCAACAGAATCAAGGAATGCTCCTGCTCAAAGGGCTCTCGTGCTCTCTAGGCCACAGGTCTCCACCCCTTCTGCACCCAGGTCCCAATGAAGGAGTCAGTGTGGCTCAGTTATCACCCTGCTTGCTCTATGGTGGTGATTCCCAGGGAAGGGACAGGGTGAGGTGGGGGGTGTTCTTGCCTCGGTAAGTATAGGAACTTCCAGGTGACATGTGTACTATGATGATGCACCCCCAGAATATTCTGATATCCCTGCCCAGCCTATCGAGAACCTCTGATACGATCCAATATCTTCAAGGAAGATTTGAGAAAGTGAAGATTTGAGAGATGTGATTTTATCTTGTCTCAAATCTTTCACGGCATCATGCAAGGTCTCCTCAACTGAGGATGTGCTATCTTCTCCTCCTTTCCTTCTGTCTACAGAGAACTCATGACCAGTCAGCTAAACAGAGATGCAGACACAGATACATGTACACATATCCATCTTTGATGGGTATAGTGTATAAAGATATAATCGTCATTGTTTAGTCACTCTTTGTTGCGTCCGACTCTTTGCAACCCCATGGATTATAGCCCACCAGGCTCCTCTGTCCATGGGATTCTTCAGGCAAGAATACTGGAGTGGTTTGCCATTTCCTTCTCCGATACTACTTATACATGTAAGAAAATAGATGAAGAGTAAAGCAAAACCTACAAATTTGGTAATTTCTTACTCTCCAGATACTTTGAACACATCCAAGAAATTTAAACAGATAGGACAGCATATGATCTTAAAGAAGGGAACTAAATACAGTATTATGGAATAGTGAAATGAATTAAAACCAAGGCAATTGTTTTCTTGATGTTTTCAGCCTCTTAACTAAGACCTAAATAGTTTAATTCTATCAGCTTAATTGGAGAAGGAAATGGCCACCCACTCTAGTACTCTTGCCTGGAGAATCTCAGGGACGGGGGAGCCTGGTAGGCTGCTGTCTATGGGGTTGCACAGAGTCAGACACGACTAAAGTGACTTAGCAGCAGCAGCAGCACCTAAGACCTAAATAGTTTAATTCCATCAGCTAAATTGGAGAAGGCAATGGCAACCCACCCTAGTACTCTTGCCTGGAAAATCCCATGGACAGAGGAGCCTGGTAGGCTGCAGTCCATGGGGTCGCTAAGAGTAGGACACAACTCAGTGACTTCACTTTCACTTTTCACTTTCACGTGGAGAAGGAAATGGCAACCCACTCCAGTGTTCTTGCCTGGAGAATCCCAGGGACGGGGGAGCCTGGTGGCTGCCATCTATGGTGTCGCACAGTCGGACACAACTGAAGCGACTTAGCAGCAGTAGCAGCAGCTAAATTTAACCCAAGTTAACTTTTAATTTTTTTAAATTTAGTTTACAATCTTTTATTCATACCAAGTCTTTGAAACTGATGTGATTTTTACATATACAGCTCATAGGAATTCAAAATTCAGGGGCATAGGGACCTATTACATATCTATCTACCTTACAGTAATGACATGGTTAAAATGGTGTATTCTTTTTACACTAGTGTATTTTTATAGTTCTTTATGGTGGCACTAGTAACAAAGAACCCATCTGCCAATGCAGGAGACATAAGAGATGCAGGTTTGATCCCTGGGTCACAAAGATCTCCTGGAGGAAGGCATGGCAACCCACTCCATTATTCTTGCCTGGAGAATCCCATGGACAGAGGAACCTGGAGGACTCTGGTCCATAGGGTCACAAACAGTTGGACATGAGACTGAAATGACTTAGCACGCGTGCATACCATGGAAAAGGGAGTGATCAGTTAAATTTAATACAATCAGTATCTGAAGAGCCAAAGCCTTTTAAGAAACAACTAGCATAAAAGCTTCCTATCCTATAAAGTCCAATTTCAAGGTCGACCAAGCAATTTCAGACTCTGTCTTGAACAACAAATTCTAAATAATAATCCTGTGCCCTGGGAAACAGAGGCTGCCAAGGAGGCAGTGACGTCTTATTGCGGCAATCACTGGGGGAAGACGGGGGTGGGGGCGGCACACCAGGCTTGTGAAAGTCAGCCCCGTTCCCCACCACTGCTCCTAACAAGAACTGAAAACAACCAGCCACACACGCACAAGTTTCATGTAGGATAAAAAAATAATTATCATGAAAAGACTCACCAAATTCATCGCATATGCTCTCATTTTCTATGAGAGTCGGGTGGTCGAAGGTGTCCCGACAGTACAGGATCTGAGGGTTCTTGCTGACCACTGCGATGCCCCCCAGGGCTAACGCAAACTGGTCCGTGAGAATGGAAGACGGCTTGTCCTGGATGCGCTTCAGCATGGAGCGGTAGCGGCAGTACTGGGGGTAGCTGAGAACGATCACGTTCGTTTCTTCCTCGTCCTCCCCTAGACAATCGAGAAAACACTTCCGTTACTTTCTTCCCTCCAACAGAGAACTGTGGCAGCCATGGCCTCATTTCAATGCTCACCTCTGGTTTTGTATTAAAAATATAGTCTTCAGCAACATTCTTGTATTGGTTCATCTTTAGTCTCAGTCCCATTACTCATGCAGCTCCATGAAAAAGCCTCAGGTACCAATAAAGAAAGAAAGAGTTGGATCCATAACCCCATAGACAGACTGAAGAATGTTTAGGTCCCTGGCAAGCAGCAGAACCAGAAAACTGTTTTGAAAGAATCTGATGTGCATAAATATATTTTATTTATAATTAATATCATTATTTTATCCACAGGAAAATTCAGAATTTTATTGAGCTTCTTTGTATTTCTTTCCACAGTTTCGTGTTGCTTTTATTTTGGATTATATAATCTTTCAGTGCTTGAAGCCTGTCTAAAGGCCATCTGGCCCAAGAGAGATATCCATGGGTCTCCAGAACATCATCACCTGCTCTGCTGGTTGTTAGTGCTGTTCAATGAATATATCTTGCTCCCTTTATGGTCCTGTGGAAAGACCACCCATTGAAGACAAGTGGCCATGTGACTGGTTATGGCCAGTGAAATATGGCAGAAGTGGGTGGCACCTTTAAGAGCCAGAGTGCAACTAACCATACTGTCTCCCTCCCTTTGTTCTGGACATCTGTAATGGTTCAGATAGTGGCTACTCAGCCAGTTTTGGTCTTGAGTGAGGATAACATGGAATAAAGCACCTGGTTGGTCCTAAATGGATGTACAACATAAACACTTGTTGTTTCAAATGGAGTATGATTTAGAGGTTGTTTTGTAGTGTGATCTATCTCAGTGTGATTGATACATCCACCTTCTCCACCCTCCCCCGGACCCATACCCCCCTATCTTCTAATGTTCCTCAAATCCATCTGGTAACTTGGCACAATTCAGAGAACCACACAGAGAGGACTCCCCAAGCATCCTTGTGAGAGCTCCATCAGAACCAACTTAACTCAGGAGAACATTTTAGCAACTTTAATGAAGCTCCCTCTTATAACAATCTTAATGCTTATTTGCATGCCACCATATTTACAAAAACTAGATTCTGCATGGATTAATCCTTCTTTCATCTTAAGCTTGAGAAATGGCAACCTCCTCCTCCCCTTTGGTATCCTGCCACCTGCACAATGTCAAGCTGAATTGGGGCTCCATGACACAGTTTGCCATCACTCTCTGTAACCACACCATCAGGGCGTGTGCAAGCAATTCCCAGATATGTCACTTGCTTATCCAAAGGGAAAACACTCAATATTTCGAGCCTTTACCATGCTGCAGGGAATTGCACAAAACAGTTGTTCAGGATACCAACATTATCATGGCCATCTGGCAACCAGTGGGAGACGAATGAGGAAGGACAGAACATAATGATGGAGCATAACCAGTACCAATGGAAGGTGTGCATGTGACCCTTTCAGATAGGAGGCCAATACCCAGATGTATTTCTAATTATGTTCACTTAGTTCCTCAGGCTGGAGGCTTCTTCCAGAATGGAGATGTTTAGCTGCTTTCAAGATGACATCTTTTAACAGTTTATGTTGCTTAGACTCCTGCCTTGTTTGTGGGTAGCCACTTCATCAGCTGGCACACTTAATTAAATGGAAATACGTTTACACTGAAGCCAAGTCCCCAATGAAAAATAATTTGAAGATGCTGATACATGTCCCAAGGCATGCCCACTTGAGATTTCTACAGTAGCCCAAGACACTGGCTCAAATTTGTGTTTTCTATAAAGTGAAAAAAAGTGTTAGTGAAAATATTTACAAAAACATCGTCAGAATTCCAGAGTGTCTGAGTACTATTTGAAGAAGCAGCCTCTAATGTGTCAATTACATTATTGCACTCTATTTGTCCAAGATGACCAAGATTTGTCCAAGATCATCCAAGATGACAGTCAGGGAGTATAACCAGGAACCCCCAGGATTTATTTCCGCATGCTCAGCCCCTAACACCATCTCTGGTACACAGTAAATACCATAACAGTGCCTGTTGGTCTCACTTCTGCGATGGGAGTGGTGTGTGTGTGTGGTGGTGGGGGGCAGCTCTGTACTAGTGTCTTTACACGTTCTTGAAATGGAGAAAGTCATACTTCTAAGGTTGAACATGGGGGAAAAATGCATGTTTCAGAGTCGGCTTTATAGCAGAAGATGTCACCTGGACTCTTGGGACCACTTCACTTCCTTCCTTCATTCTCCATGAGGATGCCATCTCTAGGTTCTTAATTATCTCTTCTGGATGAAATCAGTCCCTGGCTATACTCTGTGCTTAGAAATGACTTTTTTTTTTTTTTTTAATTCCCTCATCCTTGAAACATTTGTCTCTATTTCTTCACACAGTCTATAAAACACTAAACAAACCTTGAGTCCTTTTCTTTCTATTGGAAGAAAAAAAAAGCAAATTTCCTCTGATCCCAAGTCATGGAAATACATGCTATGAACGATGTCCATTCATTCTGGAGACAGCATCTCTAAGAATGTTCTGGGACTGCCCATATCAGAATCACACAGGAGAATGCAGGAAGGCAGAGAACCTTAAGAACCTCTGATTCAGAATCTCTAAGGCAGTGGCCCAGGAATTTATTATATCTCTGACAAGTTCCCAGATAGTTCATGTACACTAAAATGTGAAAACACCACCTGAATTCAGCTTTTTTGCATAGACTTACAATGATTTACTCAGTTGGGTTTTGATCTTTCTCTCCACACACACATACACACACATATATATATTTTCCTATTTTCAGGTTATGTTTCTGTCCAAAACCCCACTGTTCCTGAAACAATATGGGACCAAATTCCCCTCTCTTTGCCACTGTACTAACATTTTTATCCTTTACTAACATCAGGTATCACAGAAGACAGTGAATGTAAAAAAGCACTCTTAAACAAAAATACGAGGAACTGCTTTCCTGCTTAGAAAGCAGAGCAAAAATATTACTGCGATGGCTGGTGCTAACAATAAAACATTAAAATTTACAAAGGCCTTTTACACAACATATCTTTGTTGCTGTTTCTCACAACAACGCTATTAGTACCATGCCACCTTGTTAATATTCCCTTAGGATGGGAAAGTCCAGACTCAGACTCTCAAGTGACTACTCTAGGAGCTCAAGGAACTAGAAAGTGATAGAGATGAGATTATAACTCAACTTTTTAACTTCAAGCTTGATGAGCTTTTCATTATGACAAAATGTCAATAAAAATAACATTATCCTTGGGGTAATATCTTGATTTCTTTTCCTATATGGCTGTGGCTGAAGTAAATTGTCTTTCCTTTGACATATTGTTGTTGTTGAAGGGATTTAACTAATTTACAACATTAGGAGTGAGGATGGTGGTCTTTGATCAAATGACATAGGAGACGTCTGTTTCATCCACAACTGTGGAATTCAGCCTGTTCTAAGTTAGAATTCTTCTACTCCGGTTAAGTTAGTGTTATTGTGGAATACCTCAATTCCCATTGTAACAATTTAACAATATTGACACACCTTCATGTTTATCAACTTTTTACTTTCTACCTATGTGATAGGAAATCAAGCCAACTCTTAGGTTGTGGAAGCCTAGAATCCCTACCCCTGGCTGAGAGGTTAGCACAGCTGGGACCTGGCCTTATGTGGTAGTGGTTACTGATTAAAAAAAAAAAAAATTCATTATAATTTTGTTGTATATGAACAGAACCATCTATTTGGAGCAGAATTTCAGCATCGTTTGGACAGGGGCAAATTTCCAAACTTACAATGCGATGTTCCCAGAGGAGCTGCCTTTAATATTTACAAAAAGCAGAGGAAGCCCATGAGACCCTGAGGACTCCTGTGCAGAGGTGAACAAGCATTCTAGGTGAGAGTCAAGATAAGATCCAGTGTAAAGGTGAGATCTGGAAGAACCAACAATTCATCTAGGTCAAAGTTTCACTGAGTGAAAATAAGCTGAGTCTCTTCTTTGTGGTTTAGGCAGAGGTTTCATGAACTGAAGAAACTTTTTTTTCCAAGGCAAAGTGTGGTCACTTTACTATGAAAGGTGAATATAAAACTATGGGTTCGGAAGTGCTTTCCAAGTCCAAAATTCTATGATCCTATAACTGCCTCCTAAGCCTTCGCATTAAATTAACTTCTTCCTGACACAGCTACAAAAAAGTAAATTGTTCAACAGCTGTCATATTTTATTTTGCCCTAGTACACTAAGAAACAAATAAAGCCAAACAATCCTTTCAAGAATTCTTCTTTAAATTCCTCAGTTACTTCCTACGTCCTATGCATTTCATACCCACATAAACAAACACTCCTATACAAAGTTACGCATGAAATTGACAATCAGGCTGACACTAAGGCTGTGTAGGGCATTCCCCCTTTCCAATTCATAATAGGTCTAGCAGATAAATCTAAGAATGAATAAAGAGTGGATAAATTGCACATTTGTTTAGCAAAAGACAAACAAAGTGTTCCTGGAACAAAGATTATCTTTCAGCCACACCCACAGAGGGAAAGAAATCAAAGTATTACCCTAAGGAATCCTTCTCTAACACACACTAGTTGGCTGCAGTTGGTTGGGTTATATATACATTATTTGATTTCTGTCAACAGAAAATAACCAGCAATAAATTAATGGTACCAAAGACTGAAATTTCAAACCATAATTATGATATTCTATTAAAATGTCATCCCATTCCTCAAGTACCCCCTCCACCAAAAAAAAAAAAGTGAGTGAGTATGCTTATGAGTATGCCTATTTTAAAATGAAATATTCAAAGGGAATGAGTCCCCAAATGACTCAACCTCATTTCAACTTCAATGAAAAGAACTTTGCCTATTAAAAGTTAATACCTAAAAGTACACTGCTTGTAATGCTCAACAAAAATTACTCTAATCCTGCACTTATATCATAATTACACGTTTTGTTAACCTCCCTCAATGTCAATTTTTCACTTATTTATATATTTTCAAAGTCCAAAACAGAATTCCACTGAGAAACTATAATTATAACGTGAGACTCCACCCAAGCTTTTCAAACAGTAACTGTATACCATTGCTTTAATCCTCAGCATTGGGCTGGGGGTGGGAAGAGGGTGGGGGGAGAGGGTAAGAGCCCGCATTCATTCTGAATAGCGTGTTGCTCAAGTCGTCTTTGTAAAAAGAGAGATGCATGAAATAGCAAACACAATGAATTAATGGAGCATTGACTTTCAAATATCCATAATGCTATTTTTTAAAATAGATAATGGTGGCCAAATGCACAGAAGGCTGAAAACATAAATTCCGGAGGAGAAATTTCCTTTTATCTCTTACACAACAATTTAGAAATGTAACTTTCTTTTTCATTTTAGGGGGAGGAGAGAAGGCTTGTTTCGGAAACATCACACTGGTATGCTTACTGAAAACCACTATAATCTACTTCTAACATCACAGTAAGCTTAAAAAAAAAAAAAGCTTAAAAAACCCTCGCACCAGGATTTTATAGAGCCTGGTGGAAAAAGTATGCATGTTCCTTCCTGCACCTAATTACCTCAAGTGAAAAATCTGCCAAGTATTTTGCCCTTTAGTTCTCTTAATCGTATTAGGGCAAATGCATTTGGATGCCAATAGAAACAAACATTTAAAGATTTTCACTTAAAAGATTCCAAATATGTATGAAGGTTATGTTTGAGACACAATGTCCCTAGTCCTTCAAGGATAATATACAGTGTTCTTTTTTTTTGTTCCCCGAGCAAATATGAATTTGCTCATGTTATAAAACTTGATGTCTAGTTTTCAGACAATTTAAGTAAAATAAATGTCAATATGAGAGGCTCTTACAAAGATTTATGTTTCTTTCTGTTACTTTATTACATTAGGCATTCCTTTCTCAAAGCTTTATACTTTTCACTGTGCTCCTAGCAACAACCAACGGCAAAGCATCAACTTTATATACCTGGCACTGTTCCAATTCTTACTGCTATTGACAATTATATTGAAGTTTCCACTTAATTGCTGCTCTGTTGTGACACTGAATATTTGTCATAATTAGGCATTTCCTATTTTCCATCCATTCATTTTTGATTATTACTGAAAATGAAAATTTTTTTTATTCCAGAAAATCTAAGCATGAAAATTCTACAGATAAGAGTAGCTACAGCTGTTACTATCATTACCAACATTGTAACATGCACCAAAAAAAAAAAAAAAAAAAGGCATATAATTTCTCGGAAGGTAATTTTCCTTTCAGTCTAAGTGCTCTTATTCATCTTACAGTTACTCAATGATTTCCTGTTCTAATTACAGGACATTATACAGAAAGACATTTGTAAAGGGAAAATGCAGCAGTGCCTATGACTAAATAGCCTGAATTGGTTGAAAGTGTTTAAAATTCAAAGCTGTATGTCAACTTTATCAATTTCTGATTACAACCTGTATAAATGTGTAATGTGTCCCTACATCTCTCATAAGGCAGTCAACTTAGTACCCAAACTTACTGCACATCAAAGGGGAAAATGCAGTTACAGTTAAACTGATGTTGAAGAGTTGGGGTGGGGAAAGATCAGGCTTTTTTTTTTTTTCCCTCATCAAAGCTGTTAAATTGGAGGCATGCCAAGACAAGGAGTGGAAAATATTAATGATAAAAATAAATTAAATGCCTGATTAAAAGGGAGAGAGAACAAGATTCCATCCGGAATAGAAAAGAAAATGCCACAAACTATTTCATAAAAACAGACTGTGACGTAAATTGCACATCAGTATTGCACTGTTGTGGTTATTTTGAGAAATGGTTTGTACTGTAAGTCAGCTGGTGCTGCCCCACCCTTAATGGTTTTGTAATTCTCTACACAGCAAGCAAGTGGGGCAGCCCTCAGATCGCTAAGACAGAAAACAGACCTAGCCAAACAGAACTGACAATAAAAAGATAATGTCCTTTTAACATAACAGAACAAGAAGATTGGCTTTATTAACTAAAAAAAAAAAAAAAAAAAACTATTTTAAATGGTCCCCAGCTTGCCATTTGTTTTGATAAATGGAAAGACAGATCTTCCCAGGACAGGCAACAAAAACATCACTTTAGAACTTATAAAATGTGGGAAAATATGCCAGTTCAGGGTTGCAAACAGAACAAAGAATATTTCAAATGTAAAAACCCAGGGTTTTAACCAGCTGTTTCCAAAAGCAAACCACTTCAAATGGACGGCCACACAAATATAAAAATATGTGTTAATATGTTAATATCAGCTTTTGCCCTACGACTACTTCATCACCCAAAAAAGAAAACAACAGAAAGCTAAACTAAAACCAAGCACGCCATCATTTCGAGGAACAAATGAACCCACTGGGAGGCAAAGCCAGCCTCCACCACCAAGCATCCACCAAGCAGTCACTGAATTCTAAGCCACATTTAAAAGCCACATTAGATTTCTTCTTGAGAATTATGCATGTGATACCCACATGGTTCATCTCAGACATTTAAAGGTCACACAAGACAGGGATTATGCAGCAGGTGTATCTACTGGTGAGATCACATGCCTAGACAGACCCGTAGGTAAAAGTGGTGACCACATCTGGGGTGTAATTCTAAGGGACCTGACCTGCCTTGACCTGCCTCCCGTTCACAGGGTTAACTGTTTATCTACAAGTCAACTATTCATTCTTAGTGAGTTTCAGTGTCTGAACAAGAGAATATAAAGAGCCCAGGAGACCACATAGGACCCAGAGCTTGGACAAAATTTCTCCTACTCTAAAATTGTGCCAAAAGTTTTCTCAGAGATTAATTTATGCATTTATTTATTTACTAGTGACCCAAGTAAGGCTATTGTATTGGATTGGAACTTAGTTTAAATCAACCCTCTCTTGGTTTACAGGAAGCTACTTTTAAGATTCAGTTAGCCTCTCTGGTTACCATGACCAAGTTGCTATAAGAGAGGGAAACCAGACCATCATTAGCACAATTGGTCTTAAAAAAAATAGCTACCCAACTTTTTATTTTTCAGTATTTAGTTTATGTCTGCTGTCATTGCAAGAACCATAATACCGTTACTACAGCTGCCTTGTAAGCCTTTGACATTGGAGAGATCCTCCTGAACCCCCCAAACTTATGAATAAACCTAACTAAAGTGAGATGCTGGACAGATCAATAGCTAAATGATTTAACTTCCTCAAACTTATGAATAAACCTAACTAAAGTGAGATGCTGGACAGACCAATAGCTAAATGATTTAACTTCCGCACATTAGGCTCTTAGCATGTAAGATGTGAATTTGTGCCTTAACAAAATGACTAATCACTATTTGTCATGACTTTCATGGACATGATTATTTCACAAGTAGTCAACACTGATCAGGCTAAATCTCATCATTTCCCACATGGTTTATATCTGGGGGGAAAAGCCTGTGTATGCAGCACTAATCCTAAAGGAAATCAGTCCTGAATATTCATTGGAAGGACTGATGCTGAAGCTGAAATTCTAATACTTTGGCCACCTGATGTGAAGAACTGACTCATTGGAAAAGACCCTGATGCTGGGAAAGACAGAGGCAGGAGAAGGGGACAACAGAGGATGAGGTGGTTGGATGGCGACACTGACTCGATGAACATGCATTTGAATAAGCTCTGGAAGCTGGTGATGGACAACGAAGCCTGGTGTGCTGCCGTCCATGTGGCTGCAAAGAGTCAGACACGACTGAGCAACTGAACCGAACTGAACTCACGAAGCACTAAACACCAAAAAGTGTAAATTGATTAATGTTGATTACCTAATGCCCAGCATTTTGAAGCCCCATTCTATACATATATACATACATACACATGTGTATGTGTGTGTTTATATATACTTTATAACAGAACATATATCTGGAAAAATAACATCACAGTATGGCTGCTGCTGCTAAGTCACCTCAGTCGTGTCCGACTCTGTGTGACTCCATAGACGGAAGCCCACCAGGCTCCCCCGTCCCTGGGATTCTCCAGGCAAGAACACTGGAGTGGGTTGCCATTTCCTTCTCCAATGCATGAAAGTGAAAAGTGAAAGGGAAGTCAGTCAGACGTGTCCAACTCTTTGCAACTCCATGGACTGCGGCCTACCAGGCTCCTCCGTCCATGGGATTTTCCAGGCAAGAGTACTGGAGTGGGATGCCATCACCTTCTCCACACACTATGGCTAGTTTCATTAAAACTCTGTGGTCATTAAACATAATAAAATCAAATAACATTTAAGATCTTGCAAAGATGCTTCTGTTAGAGTCAGTGAAAATAAGAAAGGTATGAAATAATATGCTCAACCTCTTGTCTTTTGCTTAATAGCATTACTGAGATAGAATTCACATAACAAATAATTCATTCATTTAAAATGTACAAGCTCTCAGTATATTTAATTTTGCATCTATCACTATAATTAAATTTATAACATTTTCATTTTCCCAAAAAAGCCCCTGTATCCCCTCATTCCACATCTCTTTGCCCCTCATCAATTCTAGGCAACTACTAACCTACTTTCTACCTCTATAAATTTGCCTATTCTGGACATTTAATATAAATGGATTCACACAATATGTAGTTCTTTATAACAGCTCCTATCACTTAACATAATGCTTTCAAGGTTCATACATATTGTAGAGCATATCACTATTTCAAGGCTTCCCAGGTAAAGAATCTGCCTGCAGTGCAGATGTGAGTTCAATTCCTGGGTTGGGAAGATCCCCTGGAGAAGGAAATGGCAACCTACTCCAATATTTTTGCCTGGGAAATCCCATGGACAGAGGAATCTGGTGGGTTACAGTCCTTGGGTTGCAAAAGAGTGGGATACAACTGAGTGACTAAACAACAATCAGCATTTCATTTCCTTTTATTGTTAATAATATCCCATCATATGGATATACCACATTTTATTTATCCATTCCATCAAGTGATGAGACATTTGGATTATTTCCACTCTTTGGCTATTAAGGATAATGCTGCTATCAACATTTGTGTAAAAGTTTTTGTGTGGGTATATGTTTTCATTTCTCTTGTGTATGTATACCTAGGATAAAATTGATGGGTTATATGGCAATTCTACATTTGCCCTTTTAAAGAACTGCCAGACTGTTTTCCAGTGTGGCTATACCATTTTACATTCTCTTCAGCAGTGTATGAGGCTTCTGATATGTCCACATCTTTTCTAGCACTTGCTATTATTTGTCATTATTTGTCTTTTTGACAGCCATCCTATAAGGTGTGAAGAGATATCCCATGTTGTCTTGTCTAATGCCTAAAAATCATTAACAGTGGGTACACCTAGATTGTGACATTATCTGGGATTCTTATTTCCTTTGTTTGTCTGCATTTTTACTGTGCAACTTTTTTTTTTTAAGAAGTGGACATCTGGCAAAGTGTGTTAGTCGCTCAGTTGTATCTGACTCTTTGCGACCCCATACACTGTAGCCTGCCAGGCTCCTCTGTCCATGGAATTCTCCAGGCAAGAATACTAGAGTGGGTAGCCATTCCCTTCTCCAGGGGATCTTCTGAACCCCAGGTCTCCTGCATTGCAGGCAGATTCTTTACCATCTGAGCCACCAGGGAAGCCCAGGAACATCTGGCAAATTTATATGGAATTTCAAGAGATCTCAAGCAGTTAATCTTAAGAAAGAACAAAACTGGAGGACTTACACAGTCCTATTTCAAAACTGACTACAAAGCTACAGTAATCAAAGCAGTGTGGTACTGGCGTAAGGCTCAAATGTGACCCAATAGAATAAAGAATCCAGAAATAAACTTTCAAATCTTTGGGCAGGGTGCCAAGACTATTCAATGGGAAAAGACAGTTTTTTCAACAAATGGTGTGAGTGAAAACTAAGTACTGATAGGAAAAGAATGCATTTGACCCTTACCTGACACCACATACAAAAACTAACTCAAAATTTATCAAAGACTCACATTTAAGGGTTACGACTACAAAACACAGGAGGAAATCTTCATTACCTTGGATTTCACAATGGTTTCTGAAGCATAATACCAAAAGTGTAGGCAACAAGAACAAAAAATAAACTGGACTTCTTCAAAATGTAAAACTTTTGTGTACCAAAGGACACTATCAAGAAAGTGAAAAGACAACCCATAGAACAGGAGAAAATGTTTGCAAATCATATAGTAAATGAAGGATTAACATACAGAAAACAAATAGCTCTTAAAACAACAAAAAGAGAAATAACTCCATTTAAAAAGACCTGAATAGATATTTCTCCAAAGAAGTTATACAAATGGCACATGAAAAATTACTCAATATCATTAGTCACTAGCAAAATGTAAAACGAAACCATAGATACTACTTCACGCCTACCAGTAATACTATTATTACTTAAAATAGAAATAAAAACAAAAACAATAAACTCCAAATGCTGGTGAGGATGTTGAAAAACTGGACCTCTGATACTTTGCCGGTGAAAATGTAAAATGGTATAGCTACAGTGAAAAACCATTGGGAAGTTCCTTAAAAAGTTACATATTGAATGATCTTATGACCTAGTAATTCCACTCCTAGGTATATATTCCAAAGAACTAAAAACAAGAACTCAAACAGATACCTGTACATCAACATTAACAGCAGCATGAATTACGAGAGCCGAAAAGTAGAAACTCAAGTGTTCAACAACAGATAAACAAAACAGTGTGGTTATGCATGCAATGGAGTATTATTTAGCCATAAAAAGGAATGAAGTTCTGATACACGCAACAATGAATGAATTTTGAAAACATTATGCTAAGTAAAATAAGCCAGACAAAGGCAAGATAATGTATGATTCTATTTTATATGAAGTATCTAGAATAGGCCAATTCTGACAGAGGGTAGAATAGACGTTCCCAGGGGCTGGGGCTAGGGTCAGAGGCAAGGATGGGGAGTTACTGCTTAGTGGGTACAGAGTTTCTGTTTAGGATGATGAAAAAGCTGGAAATAGATAGTGGTAATGGTTGTCCAACACTAGGAATGCACTTGGTGTCACTGAATTTTACATTTAAAAATGGTTACAGTGGTAAATATGCATACATTTTATGCAATTTTTTTAAAAAGGAGGACTACCTGGCAAGGGTTATATTTTCTTCCTGGATGCAGTCTTCACTGCTTCTTGAAAGGAAAAGAGGTGTCTCTCCAACCAGTAATTAAACTATCAGCTCCTGGAGGGCACAGTCAGTGCCCTAATTTCTTGTTATCCCTCCTAGATCTTTGAAGGGCCACTGGAAAATGCCAACTGTCTATAGAGAGCATTGCAGTTAACATCTGAATGTCTTGTCAACAAGTAAGAGCTGTCATATGTCATTAATTCACTCTGAGCTCTGGACCCGAAGCTCTTCCCAAAAGGCTGGAAGAACCTAGAGAGTTATCCTCCCAACAGTGCTGCACCCACTGCCCTTTAGATGATGGGGCCTGAGTTTAATCGGTCATCTCATTCTTTGACTTTTTAAGAAATAACTTCACCCCCGAGGGGTGTGTGGACCACCCTCAAAGAGCTGAGCCATCTCCACACAGCTGCACTGACCTCTAGGAGTTCACATCCTCAGGTGACAAGAAACACCTGGATTGCACTGTTTCCTCGTAAATCATAGGCCTTCTGGAGTGGCTTAATGAGGAGAGTAAAATGCCTTTGTCCTACCACTGCTGCTGCTGCTGCTGCTAAGTCGCTTCAGTCGTGTCGGACTCTGTGAGACCCCATAGACGGCAGCCCACCAGGCTCCCTGTCCCTGGGATTCTCCAGGCAAGAACAGTGGAATGGGTTGCCATTTCTTTCTCCAATGCATGAAAGTGAAAAGTGAAAGTGAAGTCACTCAGTCATGTCTGACTGTTAGTGACCCCATGGACTGCAGCCCACCAGGCTCCTCCGTCCCTGGGATTTTCCAGGCAAGAGTACTGGAGTGGGGTGCCATTGCCTTCTCCATCTCCTACCACTGGCTCGTCTTAAATCAGAGGTCCTCAAACTGGTGAACCCCTGGACCCAGAGGGTCCAGGAAGGCTTTTCTAGGAGAATCTACACAGGTATGGGACACATGTTCAAGACACGTTTCACCCCCTACTCCATTCATTTCCCAACAGTGAGCCTGCGCTCAACACAGCCAACCTCCTTTTCCATCTACTATGCCATCTTATGACCACTGAAGAGACCAATCAAAATACTGGTTTTGGAGAAGCCTACTTTATTGATATATTAAAGGACACTAAACTATAGGTTTTGATCTTTCCCCCCTTTTCATATATTTCCATTAAAGGAGAAGCTTGGCAGTAGAAATAGAGTACTTTGGCCTGCATTAAGATGCTCTGAATTCAGAAAAGCCAGAGCAATAAAGGTTAATGATGCTGATCCCTTTAAAATATAGCTGGAATGTTCTACAAGGCTACCAGATTTTTTAAAAAATAATCTAGATAAAAACCTAAGGATAAAAACTTACATGATTTATATCAGAACTGTTGTACTTTAAATAAACATAGATTTCAATATTTGATTTTATCAAATGATATATAATATTTATTCTAATCATAGTCAATCACCATCTTATTCCATCCCATATCATGTTTAACACTGTCTTTGCCTGTTAACAAAAAATTCATTCAAATTTATGATAAAAAATGTTAAATGCCTACTCAAAATTGAGAAAAGACATATATATGATTTTTGAAAGCTCTTTCAGAGCAGCACTGTTCAACAGCAACATTGTGAGCCAAATATGTAATTAAACATTAAAAGGTAATAAAGCAGGTGAAATTAATTTTGATCTATTTTTATCTCTTTTAGCATTAGTCTTTTACTATTAAAAGTAATAATTCAATGAATATTTTGTCTCCCCGTTTTATTGATATAATTGATGTATAACAATTTAGGCTATACAACATAACAAATTTATATATATATATATATATAGTGAGAACACTTTGTCTTATGTCATAGTGTAAATTCAAGTTTTTTTTTAGGATACATTTTAAAAATTAGTTTACCTAACTCAATACATCAAAACCAGTATTTCAACATGAGCAATGCAAAGAATTACTAATGAGATATTTTACATCATTTTTTCAAACTAAGTTTTAAAAATCTGTATTTTACATTTGCAGCATCTCAATTAGGAGAAGTCACATTTCAGGGCTTTGGAGCCACATGGAGCTAGCTCGTGGCTATCATATTGGACAGCAGAGCTTTAGAGAGTCCACCAGGAAGGAAACCTGAAGACCGCTATGTCAGACACCTTGGACCTAAAAAGGCAGCTGGGACGACTGGCCTATTCTGGGTACTTGGCACAACCCCCACAGTGCCTTTCAGTCCTGGACTCTAGGATCCCACCATCTTAAGAAAAAAAAGGATCAGAAACCCAACTGGGAGAAGAGAACAAAACAGGAAGAAAAGCCATTATTGTGACTGTTACTTCATTGTTCTAATAACCAAAACCCCAATGAAGGCCAGAGATAGCAAGCAACTCTGTGTCATTATTTTAATAGAGATCCTCACTTGCCACCCTTCGTTTTCGGTGAATGATAAAAAGCAAATCAAAGTTAAAAAACATTAAAGCTTCAACTATAAAACCCAGCAAGAGCCCTCTCCTCTGGGTTCCATCTATTCTCCTGCTGACGAGCTACAAGTTCCCCAGCACCATGTCCACAGACTGTCTGTTCTGCATCTTGTCACAATACCAGGAGAACACTGGTTGTTCAGAATGTGCATATTTCTTATCTTTTTTTCATCCTAGTGTGCACAATACAAAAATTAGTTTAACATCTGAAAGAATGAAATACTTCTAAAACCTAATGGAAACTGAAGCTGCTATTCCATCTCACAGCAATGCAGTCATATAAAAACTCCGGCACCTTCTAATGTGCTCTCAGCAGCACACTGAGGGGGAACATCATTGCAAGGCACTGATGTGGGTATGCTCTGCTTTACTTCCTTTTGTACAGGGTTAGTAGTGAGCATGCCAATGTGACTTCAGGAGGAAGAATCTGGTTTATTCACATTTCCCATAATACTTGTCATCTACTGAAAATCATTTCCACTGCAAATGTCTTCCTTTCCCTGAGTTCTAATATCCAAACCTACTTCCCTTTTCTCATAAAAGACACAATAAACAGATCACTGGTGACTAATATATTAATTCCAGTAATAATTCTGTGGTTTCATACATGAGTTACTGGTCCTATGGATCCCTGTTCTGAGCACCTGTTAGATGTTTCTGTGATATGGTTTATGATAGAGTTGCTGCTACTGCTAAGTCACTTCGGTCCTGTCCAACTCTGTGTGACCCCATAGATGGTAGCCCACCAGGCTCCCCTGTCCCTGGGATTCTCCAGGCAAGAACACTGGAGTGGGTTGCCATTTCCTTCTCCAATGCATGAAAGTGAAAAGTGAAAGTGAAGTCGCTCAGTTGTGTCCGACCCTCAGCGACCCCATGGACTGCAGCCTACCAGGCTCCTCCATCCATGGGATTTTCCAGGCAGGAGTAATGTAGTGGGGTGCCATTGCCTTCTCCAATGGACTGCCAAATCTAGCCTGAAGCCAGTTTTTGTAAATAAAGTTTTATTGCAATACAGTCATGCCTATTCATTGATATGCTGTTCTCGTGCTATAGCGGGGGATTTGAGTAGCAGAAGAGACCTTACAGCCCGTCAGTCTGAAATACTTACTCTTTGTCTCTGTGAACCTCTGCTCTGGATAATGGATGATTGTTTCCAGAAACTTGTTATCTTGGATCACTGACATCACCTTAGTTCCTAAGGTACAGTTACTCTGACACTACACTGATCTTATTTGTTCATGTTGGGCTCCTCTTTCTAGTCCATGGGATCTTTGCAGGTCAGGAAATGGGTAGAAGTTCTACCCATTCTACCATGTCCTAACGTCACAGATAAGTGAAGCACATGGTAGGCTTCCAATTCATGTTCATTTCAATTAATGTTTCAAACTAGTGTTTTCTGGTTATTCACCATTTGGCGTCCCCTGCTGCTGCTGCTGCTAAGTCCCTTCAGTCGTGTCTGACTCTGTGTGACCCCAGAGACATCAGCCCACCAGGCTCTCCTGCCCCTGGGATTCTCCAGGCAAGAACACTTGAGTGGGTTGCCATTTCCTTCTCCAATGCATGAAAGTGAAAAAGTGAAAGTGAAGTCGCTTAGTCGTGTCCGACTCTTAGCGACCCCATGGACTGCAGCCCACCAGGCTCCTCCATCCATGGGATTTTCCAGGCAAGAGTACCGGAGTGGGGTGCCATTGCCTTCTCCTTGGCGTCCCCTACTTGATGCTAAAGCTGAAACTCCAGTACTTTGGCCACCTCATGCAAAGAGTTGACTCATTGGAAAAGACTCTGATGCTGGGAGGGATTGGGGGCAGGAGGAGAAGGGGACGACGGAGGATGAGATGGCTGGATGGCATCATTGACTCCATGGACGTGAGTCTGGGTGAACTCCGGGAGTTGGTGATGGACAGGGAGGCCTGGTGTGCTGCGATTCATGGGGTTGCAAAGAGTCGGACATGACTGAGCGACTGAACTGAACTGAACTTATACCCTACTGCCAGATTCATTTCCCAGTCCCTCTGTCTTGCTGTGTGACCTCTGAAGGTTGTATCACAGGTCTCCCTCGCACCCTGGCTTTTGCTTAGTTGAGCAGATGGAAGACACAGCAGGGGATCAGGTGGAGAAAAAGAGAGAAGTTGGGCTATTTCTCCCCTGCTGCCCTCCTCCTCAGCACCAGTTCTGGCTGTGGCTTCAGGCCCACACCATGGCAGGTCCCTCGTGATTCCCACTTCCACCAAAACCCCTCTTGATTCCTCTGTATAGCCCCTGGGTACCTCAACTGTCCCTCTTGGTTCTTTTTGCCCTAACCACACCTCCATAAATCTTCTCAATTAACCTCTCCAACTGAATCCTCAGAGGAAATCTGTTTTTCCCTTAACCTCGAGAGAGATTCCTCCATGGTTCTCATTTGGCAAGTGGTAGGATGTTCCCACAGAGAAGGGAAAGGCTACCCACTCAGTATCCTTGCCTAGATAACCCCATGGACAGAGAAGCCTGGTGGGCTAGAGTCCATAGGGTCACAAAGCAATTTAGCTTTAGGTCAAGATTGAAGCAATTTAGCACACACAGGATGTCCCCATTCTCAGAGGTTAAATGAAACCCAAGAAAGGACATGTGTCCTGTGAGTGACTGCATTAGAATCACCGAGGGGTGTGTTAAAATAAAGATTCCTGGGGCCCCCCTCCTGCCATGCTGAACAAGGATGCCTGAGCTGTGTCTCTGTATCTGGGCTTTGTAACAGCTACTCTGTGGTTGTCACACCCCTATTGAAACAGATGAAGACACTGAGGTGTTGGGGCAGGATGGAAATATGAAACAGAAAATCAATTTGAAGCAACTATAGTGTACCTGAAAAGTCCTGAAGTCAAGTGTATAAATACAGAACTATTAAGCTGAAAAGGAAGTGAGAGTTCACTATCAGAAGGTCACAGGGATTGGTAATGTTTACCACGGGAATTAACCCACTTCTCTTGATAACACAGGTTTCCCAGGCAGCACATTGGTAAAAGAATCCATCTGCCAATGCAGGAGATGCAAGAGACACCTGTTTGATCCCTGGGTGGGGAAGATCCCGGAATGGCTACCCAATCTAGCATTCTTGCCTGGAGAATTCCATGGACAGAGAAGCCTGGCAGGCCATAATCCATGGGGTCGCAAAGAGTCTGACACTACTGAGTAACTGAGTACATGCGTACACACACTTGGTAACACAAGTTAAGCCCTTTAAAGGCTACATATTTCAAAATCACATATTCCATAAGACTGGCTTCAACAGCTTATCTACTCATGGGTACAGGAATGGCAGTGGGCAGAAAGATCAATTGCTCGGAAAGTTTAGAAACCATGAACCCATAAGTTCAATCATTTGTAGAATTCAGCAAGGTAGAGGGTGTGAAAGACAGAGTAGCAGGGCAAGATGTTTACTAACTACTAAAGATATGATCTAGGAAATGAGAAATGACGACCTCTCAGAGACTTGGTTCCTAATCTGGAAAATGGGCATAAAAATACTGCTTCCCAGGAGGATAGATTGAGTTGAAAGATTAAAAAGTATTGAAGTTAGGTACTTCCCTGGTGGTCCAGTGTGAAGACTCAGTGCTCCCAATGCTGGAGGCCCAGGTTTGATCCCTGATCAGTTCAGTTCAGTTGCTCAGTCATGTCTGACTCTTTGTGACCCCATGAATTGCAGCACGCCAGGCCTCCCTGTCCATCACTAACTCCCGGAGTTCACCCAGACTCACGTCCATTGAGTCAGTGATGCCATCCAGCCATCTCATCCTCTGTCGTCCCTTTCTCCCGCCCCCAATCCCTCCCAGCATCAGAATCTTTTCCAATGAGTCAACTCTTCGCATGAGGTGGCCAAAGTTCTGGAGTCTCAGCCTTAGCATCATTCCTTCCAAAGAAATCTCAGGGCTGATCTGCTTCAGAATGGACTGGTTGGATCCAACCCTTGCAGTCCAAGGGACTCTCAAGAGTCTCCTCCAAAAAGAAGGAGTCTTCTCCCTGATCAGGGAACTATTATAGATCCCACATACCACAACTAAAGAGTTTGCATGCCACAACTAAGACCCAATGCAGCCAAATATATAAGTAAATATATATTTTTAAATATTGACTCTAGTGTACACTCTATAGATAATCACTATTACTAGTGAAAGTCGCTCAGTTGTGTCCAAGTCTTTGTGACCCCATGGACTATACAGTCCTTGGAATTCTCCAGACCAGAATACTGGAGTGGGTAGCCTTTCCCTTCTCCAGGGGATCTTCCCAACCCAGGGATTGAACCGGGGTCTCCCACATTGCAGGCAGATTCTTTACCAGCTGAACTACAAGGGAAGCCCAAGAATACTAAAGTGGGTAGACTATCCCTTCTCCAGCAGATCTTCCTGGCCCAGGAAATCGAACCAGGTTCTCCTGCATTGCAGGCCGATTCTTTACCACCTGAACTATCAGGAAAGTTGCAAATCATCCCCTCAAATATTCCAA
Source organism: Bos indicus x Bos taurus (assembly GCF_003369695.1). Lineage (NCBI taxonomy): Eukaryota > Metazoa > Chordata > Mammalia > Artiodactyla > Bovidae > Bos > Bos indicus x Bos taurus. The sequence goes on along the minus strand of NC_040103.1, from coordinate 17,944,237 downwards.
AGATCACTAGCTTATGGGGAGAAAAGGGAGCACATTATCAAAAGTTTTATGAAAAAAGGGGTACCATAGTGTGAAAAACATTGAATTTAACACAATTCCATAGACAGTCTCCTCAGGACATTTGACAAGCTAAGGGGCATTTTAGCCAACAGGAGGAATTAAACTCCCTCTGCTGAATTTATTTCACCATGAAATCCTCTCTCACCTGCTTCCTTTCCTCCTTGCCAACACTACTCCCCCTCACTCCCTGCCTCCTTTTTTTTTTGGTCATTCATGGCTCCTCCCAACAGGCTAGTGTTTCTCTGATCACATTTTGGGGACAGGGTGGGAGTATGCACCCAAACGTTGATCATGGTAATCCCTCAAGCCCTCTTGCACACACAGCCTGCTTAATGCTGTGTAATTACAAATAGTTTATCATGCATAGTGTAGTCACTCATTTGTATAACACTTCAGAATTTATAACACCCCTTCACATGCTTAGATTCGCTTAATCCTCCCAGAAACCCCTGGAAGTCCATATGGATACCCCTGTTTTATACAAGAGAACAGAAACACAACGAGGCAAATAACTCGCCCAAGGCCACCCACCTAACAGCAGGGATAGGTCATCAAGCATTAAGGGTCACTCCATCCCCATCACACTCCACCTGCCTTCTGCTTGGCCCCCAGCCTCTGAGAAGGGTTACGGCAGATTCATGAGAATCTGAGAGCAGCTCTGAGACTGTCCAGTGGGGCTGATAACCTTGAAAATCCTTGTGATTTTCTGAACAAATGAGAAGCACACTTCTCATGTCAGGTTGTACTATTCAAGTAGTCTTTCCAGTCTCATGTCTCCAGGCTCAAAACAATCCCCCAAGGAAGCCTGATTTTGCCTTATTTGGAAGATAATCTTGGAAAGAGACTGCTGTTGTATAAAACACCCTTCATTGGCGCACTTCTCCACTTTTAACCCCTCAGCGAGTAAACTATTTAGGCTCAGTGAATCCCACGGCACTATTTCTCTCTATAATTCTCTCACTATATTCTCCTCTCCTGTTTGGATCCCCAGACCAAGACCCACAAACCATCCAACCCTCATCACACACATGGCTCACAACTGCACCCTCTGCAACCTGGAAAAGAAGCATTCAACACTGAAACGGCCATCCATCCACTGACTGATCAGACTCCACTTCCTGTGGATTAGGAGGAGACAATGGAGGAGGACAGAGATCAACGACCCGAAGGTCCTGCCCTCAAGGGTGTGCGGCCTAGTCTACCGGGCGGCAGGCATGTGAGCAAATGCACCAGTAAACGCTCTGACAAGTCACGGCAGAGGAGGCACATTGATGGCCAAAGGAGCATCGAGAAGGGCTTCTGGGGACTTCCCTGCTGGTCTAGCAGCTAAGACTCTGCACTCCCAACACAGGGGACCTGAGTTCAATCCCTGGCCAGTGAACTAGATCCCATAAGCCAAATAAACAAACATTAAATTTTTTAAATTTTACTTAGAAATGAAAAGAATAGCTTTCAAAAGAGAAAGCTTGAGCTGAGGTTTGAAGAATAAATGGACACTCTCTAACGCAGATAAAAACACCATCCCTTCCTGGCTCTTTCTATGTGGTGGTCATAAACACATCTTTCTCCTCCTCTAGACAACCCTACAGCAATTATTAGTATCCCCATTTTCCAGATGAGGAGACTGATGCATAAAATCATGAAGTGACTTGCAGCAGTGGCTCTGCTCAGGAGGCTGCAAGAATGGATTTGAGCCCAGGTCTGCCTGCCATTAGGGACTCAAAAGGAGAGAGTGGTGGTGGGTAAAATAGTTTCAACAAAAGGAGGCGTTTAAAAAGTACAATTTGGATACTGATCAGGTTTACAAAGAAAAAAACCAGATACATCGGCTAGGTTGCCTACAACTTAAATGCTTCCTTTTTCATTTTTATTTCTGGCGCTTGGCTTGCCACCTTCATCGGGATAAGTCCAGCACACTCTGTCCACATAAACAGGCAAGATCGCTTTTAATCAGGAAGGGTATTATTAGTATATTCTGCCTCAACTGAAATGTAAACTCAATTTGAATTTTTCCTCAGCTGGGACGTGGACAGAGACCATCCAGATAATAGGTGTTATCGTTCACAAGGCCAAGGCAGAACCAATATGTAGCTAAATGCCATTCACAAAGCACAATTTAACAGCTCCGTTTAGCAATTCTTCAAAACCAAGATGATTTCAACAGTCTCTGAACACCAGCCAAGATGCCACCAAAGCATACTTAAATACCAGCAAATATTACATAAGATAAAAATTGCATGTTTGTCTCCTTCTTTGACTTAAAACCACCTCTCTCTCCCCTACCTTAAGACAGTGAAAGTAACTCAGTCGCGTCTGACTCTTGTGACCCCCTGGACTGCAGCCTGCCAGGCTTCTCTGTCCATGGGATTCTCTAGGCAAGAATACTGGAGTGGGTTGCTATTTCCTTCTCTAGGGGATCTTCCCAACCCAGGAATCGGACCCAAGTCTCCTACAGCGCAGGCAGATTCTTTACCCACTGAGCTATGAGGGAAGCCCAAGACAAAGCCACTGCAGTTCTTCAATTTTCAACGGGAGGAGGAAAGGAAGGGGGTTGCGTGAGGAAAACAGAGCTCGGGTCTTGCCGAAAATTAGCATCCATCTTCCACCAACACTTTTTATTGGCTGTTAAGCTTTCAGGTCCTTGCTTCAAGTCCAGTGGGACACCCCAAACACCCTTTCCTTGCTCCAGTAACAAACCTTGAAGCTTAGAGGACCTCCGACACCAGCTGTTCTAAGGACTGAGTCAAAGGTACACGTGAGCAGCGTCTGAAAAAGCCTCAGTACTTGAAAGCCACGTAAGAAGCCCTGAGATTCATCAGTCTTTCCCCAGCCTTCAAATCGATTAGATTCTTTAAAGGCATCCCCGTTCTTTCTGTTTAGGTAGCCTATTTCTAGATTAACAATCAACATAATTTACCACCTTGGGGAGTAATATTTTTATTATAAGTTTGCTCAAGCTTTGAAATCTGGAGACAAAAATCTCATCCTTCCATGCACAAGAAGAACCCAAACAAGGGGGCTTCTGAGCCCACCATGTAACCAGGAGGCTGCATCTCGTCTCATCTTTCTCTAAGACAGCAGGACTTCAGAGCTTGGACAAATGTCTTCACGTACAGGTCAGTGGAAGAGATTCTTCCAGTGTATCTTCCCACCACGTGGTATCTTGGGTTAAGATGCTCTTCTGTAAGCACTCCTCAGTGAGTTATTCCTTCACATATAACCATGAAGAGACCAGGTTTCTTCAGTCAGAAGAAATGAGATGATTCTTTTATCTTTGCTCACACGGTCTTTAGAAAAATTTTTTAAATTTCAGAATGAATTGGTGTAAAAGGTGATGTGAAGACTCCCTTGACCTCAAACTTGACCTCACAAATCCTCAAACTTTAAGGGAACTTTTCACTTCCATTCAATAAAGCCTTCTGGAAAACAGCTGATCTCAAATCACAAGGGGGCCTGCAGGAGGGGGACAGAGAGCTGATCCAGCGATGCTGCTCCGTCGAAGGTGTCCGACTCTTCCAAACATCACGGTGAAACGATGGCTCTCTCAATTCTTGCAGAGTACAATTTACTTAATACAGACCTCAACAGATCACCCTGCACAGCACACTGAGACAAGCCTGAGCACACAGCAAAATGCCAGTCTGTGTGAAGGGACCCAGCTCCATCTAACCCCAACTCCCTAGCTGTGGCACTGCTTCTTCCAACACGTGCAGAAGTGAGAATGATTACATTCTGTTCAAAGTGTCTCATTACACTGATTTAAATAAGATTTCTAAACCTGCAAAGAGAGGAAACATTTTCAAATGCCATTTGTTTCAAACAAGCCTCTCTTAAGACAGTTAGTGAGATTTTCCAGAAACTCAGGTTGGTGGGGACCAAAGTCATCTCCTCTGACGTGGACGGCTGACAGAAGATAATAGAGTTTAGTAACACCCAAGTCAGGTGTTTCTTTTCTGCTTAATGCATCTCCTTACGCCCCAGAGAATGTAACAGACAGGTGTTAAAGAGACCTGCATTGAAGAATATTCAGCCTAGGCTTTGAGGAGATGGTAAATTTGGTGGCAAACTTGCTTCATCTCTGACAACATTCAAGTGCCACTGACTTGGAATCATTTTCTGAGAAGATCTCACCCACCTGGACAGGTAAGATATAGTCCGGTTTGCAAAATGCCAAGGACGTTTGCTGATGTTTATTAACACTGCTGTCATCGCAATGCTTGATGCCAAACTAAAGAAAAATACAAATATCAATAAGAATCTTTGGGCTTGCCATCAAGTTCAGTGATCTGACACTGTCCTCCGAGAGTCCAGCTGCTTTGTATTGAACACACACTATTGACAGACGCGTGCTAAGCCTTTAATGTGTATTTAATCACTTCAGCAACCCTAGGAGGGATACATTTACCGCTTCCATTTTATGGATGAGGAAATTGAGGCTTAAAGAGATTAGGCAGCTTGGTCAAGGTCACTCTGGAACCCAGGTCTGCCTGATTCCATAGCCCCTGGCCATAACCACTGCTTAGAACTTCTGAGAGAAGTCTACCCCCAGATAAGCCTGTGAGACAAAGGGACCTGCCACTGAAGTAGCGCTCAGCATGGAGCCTTGAGCTCACCCTGGCAGTAGAGATGCCCAGAGGAGCGGCCTATTCACCGAGTGATGACATCTGGGGTCTGGGCATCCTGTAAGACGGAGGGCTGGAGTCCCTTTCCTGGGCAGCCACAATCCTTCCCATCCCTGTTCAGGGTCAGCATAGAACCTGCCATCTCAGAGGAGGAGGAGGCAGGAGGAGGCCATTCTGGTTTTGCAATTATAATTCCTTCACTGCCCACTAAGTGGAGGCAGGTATTTACTGAGCGGGAGACACTTACTATTATTTTAAGAGAGGCCTTTGGAACCAGGAAGCACGATGAATTTATGAGATCAGCTGCTATTTTTCCAAGATGGTTATAACGCAATTCATTTCATTTGCAGCTGGTTTAACGTGAAACATTGTTTAAGAGAGACAAATAAACAACAATTCATATTTGCTGGGCTTCTCTTCTCCCCTCCCCACCCCTCCCAGTTGTTCCACAGGAAATTTTTTTATTGATTAAAGTACAATTACATTACAGTTAGGAAAAACCAGCCCTGGAATAAATTGTTTTAAAAAGAAATCTCCCTGATGGCCTAAGAGAAAACAGCCTTCACAGGGGGGCAGCATATTGCACACTAGCTCTGGGAATTCGGGACCAATCCCTGCCCTTCTCTGGGCTTCGTTTCTCCTTTGTAAGACGATGGGGGCCCTGCCTTCCAAGGAAGGTGGCACCAGGTCAAGACAGAGCGCCAAAGGGACTTGCCATGGCCCCTTCCTCCATAGGAAAGTACTAAAACTTGCCTTGGTATAAAGGTGAATATTTAAATATTATATATTAAAACATTTTCTTCGACCAAAAAGGTCATTGCATTTTTCCTCTGAACTTGAAAGGAATGTAAACATTCTTGTGGCCCCCAAAAGTAGCAGGGGCCCTAGGCACTGTGCCAGCCATTGGTCCTGGATGAGCCAGGCCTGGATGAAGACCTAGCCCCTGGTTTGCTGAGGGCTGCTGTACAAGAAAAAGGGCTCTGTGTGGGGAAAGGGTGGAGAGGAGAGCTTCTATTATTTGGTGACCAGGTGACGAGCCGGGAGAAGAGAGGAGTCAGGTGTGACAGATGACACCGGACGGTATTTGGAGCGAGGAGTGGAAACAAACCCCTCTGTCATCCCTCCCGTCGACTCTAAGAAATCCTTAGTCAGATCTCCATTGCTCAACCAGGAGCCCTGAATTTCAAAAATAAAAATAAAATAAGGAGATTGGATTCCATGATGTCTAAAGGCTCTGTGTTCCCATTCTAATATTAGACTTCTCACCACAAGTATTTAAATACTGTTCCACAATGCCAAAAGCCGCTTTATCTCCCAGAGGAAACTCACTAATATAGGAACCAAGAATGGACTTTGAGGAACCCGATCATTTGCAGCAATGCTGCACGGTCTGCAGAGGCTGGGCTGCAGCACACCCCCCAACCCCGAGACCAGGCCGGGAGCAGTGGGGCTGCACACCGCCTTCTCCCCTCGATCTGTGAGTTCAAGTCTCGGACAGCTGCACTTCACACCCAATACTGCTGGACTTTTCTGCTCCATGGATATGAATGAATTCTGGATGACTCAAAAAGAAAATGTGAAGCACTACATTTTCTCAGTGGGGCAGGGAGTTCTTTACTCTGTAGTTCAATGTTCATAAATCCCGCGCTTATTTTTTAAAGTTTTTAAGTTTTCTGGCTGCACTGCAGGCCATGTGGGGTCCTAGTCCCCAACCAGAGATAGAAGCCACGCTCCCTACAGTGGAAGCATGGAGTCCCAACCACAGGACTGCCAGGGAGGTCCTCGTAAATGCTGTATTTAAGATGATGGGGCATTGAGGCCCCCACATCGCCTTTGTCCTCCCGCTGACTTGGCTAGGGCTTCCTCCCGCTAGTCATCCCGTGTCAGTGCTGCCACCATGAGCGGCCTCACCAGAGGTTGGGTCCTGAGTATTTTATTCATTTTCCTCATCAATACATACCAACTCCCTGTTTCAACAACATATACACTAAAAAGCAACTCGTCCATTTTGTCCACTGGCATCATCCAAATAACCGGGTTTTTTTTTTTTTTTTTTTTTTTTTGAGCTTTGGCACTGTGCCTCATTCAAGAGGAGAGAGATGTGGGTGACTTGGTCTTCATTCACTTACAAAATATTTAGGTTTACTCCCCAAGCTGACAGTTAACCGGCAAACCTTTACTCTGGAGCTGGGCTGTCCAATACAGTAGCTGCTAGCCACATGTGCCTATTTCAAGTTGAATGAATTAAAGTTAAATCAAATTTAAAAAGATTTTTTAATCAGTTTCTTAGTCACACTAGCCATAGTCAGGTGGTCAACAGCCACAGATGGCCAGTGAGTCCTGAGTGGAAGGCACACACGTGGGAAAGGTCCACTATCACAGAAAGTTCTATTGGAAACTGCTGCCTGAGGCTCAGACACTTGCCAAGGCAAAAACTGTACCCCTTTCAGCACTGATGCTCAACACAGGCTCTGCCTGACATGCAGTAAAAGCTCTAATAAACGCTTAAGGAACCAAGATTCTTCATCTCCAAACATAGGAATAAAATGTGACCCCCAAGACATGTTGAATTAGACAAGGAAGAAGTAAAGACAAAAAAAAAAAGAAAAGGCTTTCTTGGGGAAATTGTTTCCACACACAAAAACTAGAATTCCAGCATCACTGCACAAAAAAACTATTCCTAGACCCCTCCCTTAGGCAAGCAAAAAGTGAAGGAGACTGTTGCTCAAAATTTACATCAATGAGCCACTCAACAATATAAACAGGCAGGAAACAATGACCAAAGCCAATATATTAATAACAATAGCAAGATAGTAGCAATAATCATGATGATGGTGATAACGATCCTGGGTACTTCACCTTTACAGAAAAGTCTTTCATGTCCAGTCTCATTCAAATGCCATAATTTTGTGTGGCTGGAATTCTTATACCCATTCTACTGGTGGGGAAAAAAGAGTTCTGCAGACTCGGTGACTTGTGTAGGATGACTCAGCTGGTGTACCCGATACTTGGAAAGAGACACCTAAGCTTAGGCTTTCTGACTCCAGATCCTTCTGTTCCATCACAGCTGCTCTCCTTTGCCCAGAAAGTACCACTGGGCTATCCCTACTTTTCTACATGCCTTTAAATGAATTGAGATCCCTCAACAAAAGCAGACTTCTACTTTCAATGCCCCAGAAGGCCAACTCATCGACTGTCTTCCTTAATAATCATTTTTGGCTTCTGTAAGATCGAAGAGCTAATCTTTGGTAACCATAGGCTCCAGAAAACATTATTAATTTATCATCCAAGAAACCATTTGTTCTGTGGATTATCAATCTCAAACAGTGGTTCTGAAGCCCGAGCATGATATACTATGCTCTGGGTTGCACAGCTGCTTTGCATTTTGAATTCTTTATTTATAGAACAAGTCAAATTAATAACTCAAAAATGTTGTTTCAGGCAAAGTAATGGACACACAATAAAACTATTCATTTCCTAAAAGGTCACTCCAGGAGATGCATACATTGTTTAAAAGCCTACCAACAATGCTATTATTCCTTCGAAAACTGAAAATGTATAATAAGCAGTTAGAGCACAGATCTACCCCTGAGACCCCAGGCTAATTTAAAGTACAATCACAAGGCAATCAATCATACTCCAAAATTACTTCATTTTCCAAACTGTTTACACTTTTTAAGTTACAAATCCACTTTCTGCTATTTCAACTCACGATTTACAACTACAGATTTAGACCGCTTGGCAAGCAGCCAAGCACTAGTCATGAGGGAACTAATGATATGAACAGATCAGTGTTTTATAAAGGAGAAAAGCGCATGTAAATTTCCAGTGTGTCTGCAAGTAATCAAGGCACTGCTGACTATAAATGAGACCGTCTCAAATTTATTTTAGGAGAAATATCTTAAAGCTGCACTTTTTATCCTGGCCAAAAAAAGCCTTTAGGAGGAACTCTGAGATTACTCAAATTATTGTAAATAAATGGTTATGTGAACAATATGGAAAGAATAGTGAAATAAGCAACTTATTTCAATAAGCGACTTATTTCAACATTCCTGTCCCACATGCCTTTATCATGATTTCTGGAATGCTACAGTTAATGGAAAGATAGAAAGAGATCTGCCAATCTCTCTCTCTCTTTTTCTCTCTCTCTCTCCTCTAAAATTGCTGTTGTTAAACCATAGCAGCAAATCATGTTTGTTTTAGTAGCCAAAAACGCTCTGAATAAAAAAGAAGACCCAGGGGGATACTGTTTTAAATTAAATATGATCTTTATTGTTTCATTACAACAGCACAGCCAAATAATCACTTTGTGTTATTTGTACAAATAATGTAGGATGCTCATTTTCTTGCGGAAATAATTACTCTAGTCTATCATATCCTGCTCGTCGTCAAAACCTCCCCTTTTGCTGTCACCAAGCATGTGCATTAGACTCAAGAGGCTAAATTTAGCCAAAGTTTCATGTGTTCTTACATGTTAAAGAGTAAAGCCAAGTAAGCATATTCAGATGTGAGGATGCCTTGAAGAGAGTAGCTCAAAATAGCCTCATAGTATACACATTGCACGAGTCCATTCACTGTGATTGATATTTTAGTTGGAGAATCATTACATGACTAAACTCAATTTTATAATTGGATAAGGCCAGATACAATAAACCAGCACTGCAGTGTTAAAGCATATTACATCTTTAAACTATCTATAATCATAAATCAACCTAATTATTTGAAATACTGTCATGAAATGGAAAAGAAAAGAAATTAAAATAAACTAGTTGCTTGAATATCTCATTTTATTTTCTAAGGACCAAAGCTTTTTATTGGCCTTAAAGCTCAGCCCCACAATGGCTGGTAAACCATATTCTTTAGATAAAACTGTACACACAGAAAATCAATAACAAAGATTAAAAGCTTCCCCCCTCCCCTTTTTTACATCAGCATATGTGTGTGTGTGTGTGTTAATTTCACTGTACTCAAAATAATGATCTTCAGGAACCTGGAGCAAGACACATAGCCCTATTTTATTAAAACTTCAATTTATCCTTGTTTTTGACACTCAGAAAAAAACACTAAGAGTGGAATGAATGTTTCCAGTTCTGAGTAATTTCAAAATAAACTCCCTGGAGCCTCTGATCTCACCACTGTGACATCATCAGGATAAATGCTCATTGGCTGCAAGTCTCTTGGGTTAACCCTTTCACAGGAGTCCCAGCCTATCACTGGCTAGTTCTCCCATGCCAGTCCCCTATATCTTCCTGAGAGAGCAGAGACACACACATAGCATAGACCTAAAACATTCTAGAAGGCAGGGGGTGTGTCTCTTCCACTGGAATTCTTGGAACAAATCAAATGCAGGACCTCAAAGGGGCATTGTGGGAAGTTCCAGCAGGTGGAGCCAGTCAGGAGCTCTCTTAGAGTTGACTATATTTCCTAATCACAGTGTGAGAGCTGGAGAGAGAATTCGGGTATAGAAATGTGTTCTATATACAAAGCACAAGTCTACCCAAATTGGCTATATATAAATTTGCCCAATTTCTCTTGAAACTTAGTAACCTATTTTTTGCTTTACATTGGCTACAGCGATGCCAAGAACTGAGGGATTTTCAATATATATGATATCCTAATTCCACTTTTCTTTATAGTCTATATTTGTTCTTTACATTCTTTTTTTTTTTTTTTTTTTTTGCTATTTAACCAATACTTAGCAAAAGCCTTAGAATTCTGCTCTGATCTTTGACTTCACAAGTTCCACTCCTAGGAATTTATTCTAAGGAAATATCAAGAATACAGACAATGATATATTTTCAAGACTGTTCCTGAGAAAAATGTTTACAATAGTCAAAAGTGGAAAAAAATCTCCAAAGTCCAACAACAGAAGAATAGCCAGATAAATTATGGCACTTCTGTACGATGGAATACAGTGGAGTGCATTACCAAAAATGATATTGCAGGTGAATATGTTTTGTATAAAGGGCATATTAAGTTAAAAAGTATTATAATACCGAAGATATACTACAAATCATTTTAAAAACTTATGTATAATAGGCAGAGAAAAAAGACTGGGATGATAGACAACAAATATCAACACCAGTTGTTTCAGCATGGTGCTATTATGGGCAAGTAAAATTTTTTCTATTTCCTTGTATCATCCCAACATGATAAATGTTTGCTTTTATTATAAGAAAATAGGCACCACTAAAAGAGATGAAGAAAAAATGTAGACATAGAAAAAGAAAATGACCCCATACAAATTCTTTAATGTTGGATAGTCTGAGCAGACTTTTTTGAAATAATATACCAACTTTTACATTTTTGTAACTGACAAATCTCTCCCAACATACCTAGTAAGGGACTGACAATCAATAAATATATTTAATTGACAATAGTTTTTAAAAATAAAAAGCTGTACAAAACTAAGGGGAAAATGGATTTTGGTACTCACACTCATCCATGGAAATCAAGAACTTTCCAAAAAGATCTGTAAGTGGTAAATATCTGCTGGTATCTTCATGCAAAACATTTACTAATATCTTGCATTAGTGTGGTACATTTATATCAACTAGTGAAGCAATATTGATACATTATGACTCATCATATCCATAGTTTATATTAGGGTTCACTCTGTTGTACACCCTTGGGTTTTGCCAAAGGCATATCGTCAGGCATCCACCATGCAAGTATTGCACAGACTACTTTCACTATCTATTTTTTTAATGAGATTGAAAATGTCCTTCTAATAACACATACTGACCTTGAGCTATTAGAATGGACGCAAACGTATCAACAACCCTCAGCATGGTCCAAGGTACAAAGACAGCCACACAGTCTCAGCAAAATTAATCATTTTTTGCTGCCAGTTCGAAGGGTGGCTGTAAAAGGAGATGAAACTTTGGGATCAGCTAGTCCTTTCCGCTGGAAGAGGGGAACACGCAGGGGAGGGAGAAGTGGAGGAAGAGACCCACTTAAATTTCTTCCTTCTCCAGCCCTAAATTCAGAATTACTATTCAATTATAAGACAGAATGTCAAGATGTAATAAACCGAACTGAAAAAGGGAAAAGAAAACATGCTCTTTTTTTTTTTCCCCTACAAATGAGGTTCAGAGCTTTTGCCCATTAAAGTAAACCAAATATGTTTCTCTCAAAAATTCCAGCCAAAAGGCAGGATGCCAAACACACTTAACAGATAAATCACTGTTTCAGGGTCTCTCTTTTACTCTCTCCCCCCTTTTCTTCTTTCTTTTGCTACACACACACACACACATATTTTAAAAGCAAACAGAACACCCCTCCCCCTTCTGAATCTACTTACAGAAAAATAACCAAAGGAAACAATTACTTTTGTTGAAGAAGGCATTGTTTAGGGGAAAAGGCACATTAAAATAAGTTCTACTTTCTTCTCAGAGATTAGCATTTCGTATCTTGGGATCAAGCCATTGTCCCGTACACTATGTATAACTTATTGTAGTTAATTTATCACTGAGGTCATTGTAAACTAGGAGGGAGTTTGTAAACAAAAATGAATCACAGGTTTCATTTTTGTATCCTTTTCAAACTGGAAGACCTAACAGTTTCCTGTTCCAACATACAAAATAGTATTGCTTCTATCAACCTCCTCAGCCCTCTTGCCAGCAGTTTCCATTTAATTAAACTGACAGCAAAACAGGGCCTTTCGCTAATGGGATCCAGACCATTTTTCCTTCAATGTAAATTCTCAGGCATGAAATTACATCTGAAACAGACACAATAATCCTTCTATATCTTCGACATACATTTAATCTATAATAACAATTCCTTTGTCTATATTACAGTGTGTTTTAGATTTTAGTCAACCTTGTTTTAACTGGAATTCTCCAGCATTATCCAATTTGAATTCACTACAATGTCCTGCCTACATCTAGCCATAGATTATGGTTAAAGACCAGATGCCAAAGGCTAATGTTCACAGCAGGGAGGAAAAATGATAAAATGAATGAATAATGTCTGTTTGTGTCCTTGTTCTCAATTTATTTAAGTAAGAGCTTTTTCATCAGTTGTTGACTCTAAGTAAATAAAAGCTATTGGCATTTATAAGTATTTTGAATTTCACATTACAAGTCAGGGTTTCAAGTATTTCAATATGGGTAATCAAAGCAGAGTATATTAAGTGCATCTTGGAGACATGATCCTATTAACATAATTAGTGGACTGGCTAGCTATTTTTCTCTGCTTGGATGTTAGTCATTTTTCTGGTATTGCAAGCCATGATATATGCTTGAAGTTTGACTTTTTCCAATTCTTTAGGCATAATTATAAAAAAAAAAATCTCCTTATTGGATGTATCGGTTAAAAAAAGGGACTCAAGAACTTAGCATGGAAATCAAGAACTTCAGGGCAGGGGGGAAAAAAAATCCAAAAGAATCCTGAGACTATTTCTAAACAAAATTAAAGCACCTACTAAATTGAATGGTGAAAACGTTAATTTACTCTGATTGTGAGACAAAAGAATATGATGATTCTTGAATGAAAACTGGCTGGGTCAAGTGTCCTTAAAAAACAGAGCCTTTTTCACACTCAAGATAGGTCTAGAGCTCAAACAAAGCAGGGTGTAGCAGAATGTAAATAATTTGAAAATGCTAAGCCCAGGGTCAAGGAAGGCTGACTGATAAACTCAACTTGGTCTCCTTAACACCTTCACCAAATGGCAGTTCCCTTGGTACGGTTTGTCCAACTATCAAGAAAAGGCCCATCTATTTCAACAAAGGAAGGGAGTTCTGTTGTAGATATTCACTGACCTGACCGCTCAACTCCACCCCCAAAACCGATAATAATTTGCATGCATGCCAATACTTTAGGTTCAGTTCTTACTGTATTTCCAAAGGGCCCCTGTCCTGTTTGACTTTCCCATAAAACTGGCAATACTTGGGAGTTAGTGAATCAAAGAAGTGAATCCTCTGAGCAACTTCATGAAACAAAGAAACTGCTATAAAATAAGCATTTTAGGACTTGCTGAAAATCATATCTTCCAACATAAGAAATAATTCCATTGTTCTCTTGGAAAATACAAAGCAAAGCACTTTATTTTGGGGGTGGGGAGGTGGGAGCAGTGAAGGAACTGTCTTCAGAATATCCTGACAGTCTCTTTGAAAATGAAACATTTCATTTATATAGCAGAAGACAGTTGTGGCAAGATTAGAAATCATTTCAAATCTCCCAGGCAATCAAAATACAGTCTTTTCATGTGGATGGACAGTCTCTTGTTTTACAGAAAATGCTAAATAAACAATTCTATGGGCAGAAATGTGAAAGCAATTTATTATTGTTCTATTCACTTCGGTTAAAACTTTAGAAACCACATGAAGCCTATAAATAGAACCTTTTCTTTGTCTTTGGGATGCTGAAAGCAGTTTCTCTAAGGTCCAAGGCGAAAAGGCAGGAAATTATTGCTATTTCTCCACCGAGGAGTAACACACCAATTCAGACAATGCTTAAAAGATGGATTCAGTAAAAGCACTGTATATGGGAAGAATGACAACACTGTCCTCATTTTTTGAAAAATTAAGGGCATTGTGTTATAAATGGACTACACGGAGATTTTTTTTTCATTTTGGACATGGGCAGCTTAATTACTTATGACAATACTTTACATTAGATTACCAAAAAGAGCAGAGAAGTGTACCAGTAATGGTGCCTTAGAAACAGGATACTTTAGAAAGGTTCACTTTTAGACTTTGGAAAAGAAATACAAGTTCTGTAGGCACTGTTATAGGGTTGGGAGAACCTAAGTAACAGTTGGCCACATTCAGATCCATAAACACTTAGTTAAGTTTGGAAATAGTGTGCTTAACCAGAACGAAGACCTCATGCAAAATGATTACTTCTAGGTCAGTGTTTTTTAAATTGAGGTTTGCAGCCCATTAGTAGGATTACAAAACCTCTTAGGTGGGTTGCAACCAGCATTTTATAAAATGAAACAATATATTAAAAAAGAAAGTGCTAGAATTCATCATTCACGTAGAGTTAAGGCAGGCTTGGTGGGGTCACTGGTTCAAATCTATCTATACATGTGAGTGAGTGGGTGAAGTCGCTCAGTCGTGTCTGACTCTTTGATACCCCACTGACTGTAGCCTACCAGGCTCCTCGGTCCATGGAATTCTCCAGGCAAGAATACCGAAGTGGGTTGCCATTTCCTTCTCCAGGGGATCTTCCCGACCCAGGGATCGAACCCAGGTCTCCAGCATTGTAGGCAGACGCTTTACCATCTGAGCTACCAGGGAAGCCCATACACATACATATATGTAATATAGGTATTTCTGTATATGTGTATACTGGTTCACCATGTTAAATTTATTTTTATTATTAGACATTAGATTGGGTATATTCATACATCTACAAATATACCTATTGGGTATATTCATACACCTACAAAATTCTTTTGGTTTTTTTTTGTATTTCTTTTTTTTCTAATTTCATTTTATTTTTAAACTTTACATAATTGTATTAGTTTTGCCAAATATCAAAATGAATCCGCCACAGGTATACATGTGCTCCCCATCCCGAACCCTCCTCCCTCCTCCCTCCCCACACCATCCCCCTGGGCCGTCCCAGTGCACCAGCCCCAAGCATCCAGCATCGTGCATTGAACCTGGACTGGCAACTCGTTTCCTACCTAGGTAATTTTCATGAGATCGTTCATCCCTAATACTTCCATACAATAAGAAAATTAATATTGTCAAGAATCTTTCTAAAAGCTAAAGTCTAATGGAACTTAAGCATAATAGGCTCTTAAGTGTTTACTGAATAAACCAATGAAAGAATAAACAAATATAAGAATGTATAAACAGATTAGTATCTACATGAATACAACAAG
The DNA here is from genome assembly GCF_003369695.1 of Bos indicus x Bos taurus. Taxonomy (NCBI): domain Eukaryota; kingdom Metazoa; phylum Chordata; class Mammalia; order Artiodactyla; family Bovidae; genus Bos; species Bos indicus x Bos taurus. Next base: position 17,928,715 of record NC_040103.1, on the reverse strand, counting down.
CATATCCAAACCAGAAGGTTACATGAATTACTTCATGGGCCTGGGTAGCTCCCCTTGATTACTTTGAGCTGTATTTTCAACACTTTGTCAAAATAAAAAGCCAGTATCATTTTTCCATTATAAATAGCACACACATTAACAGAGACATTAACATTCACAGGCCAGAAAGGTATCTTTCTGGAGGTTGTGTCTACAGTTGAGCAAAACATCTACTGGAAACGGGAGAAACAGTTAAATAGCTGGGAAGTGTGTCTACACAGTATAAATCATCTAGCTGAAAGATGAGTATTTCTCCATAAACCAGCTGTTTATCATTCTATAAGAAAGCACATGAATGAAAGAAAAGGACTTATTTTGAGTTAGGATATATGACACTTTCTGCACTATCTCCACCTAGGTCCATTGTGCATTTAATTTCTCCTCGGCGCAGGTACCAAGAATTGTGGTGGTGGCTGAAATACAAACATGATTCACAAACACACAATGAATCCATCAAAAATTTACTCTGAACTAGGAGCTCTAGACAACACAAATATTGACCATTTAAGACCTGCTTTTTCCTACAAGACCCTTGGAGTCAAGTTAGGAAAATATACCTTAAAAAGAAATGCAAGTAGGAATATGGTCATATTCAAACAGTAATGATGGTTTGTGTTTATTTGGGGGGTGTTGTTTTAATCACTACTTGAGTAAAGATACAGAATTTTTCTCACACTTGCAGATGGGACAGTTGGGAGATATGCTCCAAATGTATGAGAGTCAAGAGTAAAAAGCTCTTAAAAGGCTGAAAATTGGCTGAAAGTAAATAATGCTAAATATAATAAAGAAAAAATGTAGTCTTACACTTAGTTCTAAAAAAGAAAAAACGATTGTACAAGAACAGGATGGTGGTCGTCCATCTTAACATTTCATGTTAAAAAAAGACTCAGTTTTCTTAGCTAACTATAATTTCCATAAGACTCAAAAGAAAGTACTTCTTGGGAGAAACAATAGAACATGAACAGAATTCATGGAAAAATAGATCCAGGATAAAGAACTCAATGCTCTTATTAAAACATGCCACATTGCTTAAACAACTTAGATAGTCTGCAGACAGTATTTTTAAATGTTCAGTGATTAATCGAAACTCACCAACAGGAGCATAAGAATACTCTAGGTTGAAAGCACCAGGGGTAATTAACCCAGAAGTTATAAGATGTCCAGAGAACCAGGAAGACTTCAGGAGCTCTTGAAAGTAACATGAGAACTGCTTTTAAAGTATCAAAAGGACTTTTATGTGGGAGAAGACTCTATGCCCCTGTCTTATGGGGTTTCTTAAGGGAACTGGTCCCAATGGGTAAATGTAGCAGAGACAGAGTATTCAGTCCAATATAAACACAAAATCTTCCTAAAATTCAGAGCATGTAAGAAAAAAAAAATCCAGGGCTGTATAAAATAAGTAAACCCAGTGGGTTTTACTTTATACCAGTGGGGGAACAGTAGAAGGATTACAGTGATGGATGTAAAACAGAATTAAACTGAATAATTAAGGTTCCTTCCTACACTAAGAGTCTTGGACTAGGGCAAGAGTCCCAGTGAGTTGGAAACCCAGGGAGTAATACAGCTTCATGAGGAAGGATGGCCAGAGCTGGGCCTTTAAAAATCAATTCTAAAATGCATTTCCTGGCCCCCTTCACCACTTTGTAATTTTCTGAAATCAGTATGTATCTAAAAATTATGTTTAAATGTGGAATGAAATTGTTTCTTATTCCCCAAAAGCTGTTGTGAAATCAATGATGCGTCTTTACAACCAGTGGCTCTTAGAATCAAGAAAATACAGTAAATTGGAATTAAACTGTTAACAGAGGTAGCCTCTGGGTAGTGGGACTAAGAAACACTTTTATATTTTCTTTTTGTATATTTTTACTTTCTGCAGTAAAAAAAAAAACATATTACATGTGTAATGGGAAAAAACATTTTAAAAGAATGATTTAGAATTAGATTAGATTTTTATCTAGAAAAGTCCCACTGGTGAAAAATGAAAGTGGTGTTTAAATTATGACATTTCAGTGTTTCCCAGAGAATCTACATAGTTTTCATTCAGCCAAAGCATTTACTTTCGTAGACCGTGAAGAACAACCCATGGCCTCAAATCTAATTTCAACATCAATGACTGAAAAGTTGCCTTTATGTTACTACTCCTCAAACATACCCACATGTTAACATTTTAGTGGGCAATGTTCTACGACATTCTTTTATTTACTAAAGCAGTTAATCTAAGTTGTAAAACTAGAGCCCCGGGGGACTCAAAAAAGCCATTTTTGTTTTAAATAAGGAAAAAAATGCAACCCGTTAACAATTTTACTTTTCTGAACTGGATTATGCTCACAAAAGCTTTTCACTTTCGAGAAGGATGTATCTTGCCTTTACTGTAGCAATAATCTACTAAATGCTAACTCACTGACTTGATAGAACAATGGTACAGCCCGTACTTAATTTTCAGGCTGGGTGGGGTGGGAATAGGGTGGACATTTATTATTATATCCCACTCTGTGGGTTCATAAACTAGATTTTTTTTTAAATAAGCGTGTTCCTCTTCTTTAATATAATGTTAAAACCAGTATACATATAAAATCCTCCTCCCCCTACAGCATATAAATAAGTGTGGAGAATATTTGCTATGATCTTTAAAGTAGGATGTTCAAAGGAGGTGTAAGTTTGAAATATATAACTCTGAATGTACAATGTTCTTTCAATAAAGGCTGGGCAAGGGTCATAAAACTATAAAAAAAATATCCTGCCCCTTTGGACTATAACAGCTAATCATTAGCCATCCATTCGTAATGTTTACCTTTTAGTGTGTTATTTTCACATTTTTCTTCATGGGGACTAACCATTAGTATCCCCCTAAGACTAACAAAAGTACATTCATTGCCTGCTGGCAAATGATTTCCGGCCCCAAAGCATTTACTGGTAGAAAAAGTTAAAGTATATCTAGGCTTATATTTCTATTATTCTTGGGCATTAGCAGGAACATAAATTTTTCTTCCCAAGAATTTCATTCTAAGTGGCTTCACATATGATGTTACGTAAAGATTCACACATACTATTCACATGTTCGTGAATCAAATTTAGGAAAATAGAAAAAGTTAAACTGTAGATGTCTCAGAAATCTTTTACTAAATGGACATATTTTAAACTCATTCTCTATTCAACCTCTCCTCCTCTCGCCTCCCCTCCCCACATACACACACACACAAAGACTATCCCAAAGCCCCATTAACTCCCAAATTAATATTCTACTGCATTTTAAAAATGGAGCTTGTTTGCATTTAAACATGCCTATGTAAACAAGGTGTTTGAAGGAGATTTTCTTCTTCAGAGTATTCAAGAGCTGGAGTGAAGCTATTTAAAGAATGGAGTATTCAATTCCTTAGGCCAGATGCTAGTATAAATATGAAACTATGTTCACACTGCAGATGAAACTATTTTTAGTCGGTGCATTTTGAAGAGCACTATTCAGTTAGGCATTGTAGAGTGGGCTTTCAGTAAGCTACAAACAGAATCTAGAGGTTTTTTTGCCCCCGTGTTAACACCCTGACACTGGGGCTTATGGGGGGGTGGTGGTGGTGGTTGCCCTTCCGCTGGTACACACCAGGGCAGCCTCACCAGATCAAAATACCAAAGACTTTCATGCAAATCAGTAAACAGCCACTGCCCCCAACCCCTCTCTTCTGTGCTCCCTGACACCTCTCCTATATCCCTGGATCTTTCCTTAGGAGATCTACCCCTTCCCACTCCCCAGTCACTGCAGAGTTCATTCCTGGCCAGTCCAGGGGTCCTGGTTTCTCCCCCAGCCCTGAGGTGCATGTCCACTTTGCCTGGTGCCTGCATCAGTCCTGCTGCTGCTGCTGCTGCTGCTAAATCGCTTCAGTCGTGTCCAACTCTGTGCAACCCCATAGACGGCAGCCCACCAGGCTCCCCGGTCCCTGGGATTCTCCAGGCAAGAACACTGGAGTGGGTTGCCATTGCCTTCTCCAATGCATGAAAGTGAAAAGTGAAAGTGAAGTCGCTCAGTCGTGTCCAACTCTTCGCAACCCCATGGACTGCAGCCCACCAGGCTCCTCTGTCCATGGGATTCTCCAGGCAAGAGTACTGGAGTGGGGTGCCATTGGCTTCTCCGTGCATCAGTCCTGCATAGTTGTTAATGTGCTGATTTCCACTGTTCACTCTAATTATCCTGTCAGTTGCACTGTTATTCAATTCCAGACTTCAAAATCAAGAAAGGTGCAAATCTACAAAGGGAACTGAGGACCACAGAAATGTGCAAACATAAAGATACTCTGGGCAGAGCCTGGCCATGTTTTTCACACCAGGCACATGTGTCCCTGTGTATAAACTCGGTCAACTGATGGTTGCTAATGACACCAGTGTAGGTGTGTAATCTGAACAGGTCAGGTCTTTCCCAGTGCCCTGCACATACTAGACACAAATCCAATAGACACGCACAGAAGGAGCTCAAGAAAAGCTGCAGTCAAGGATGATCAGTCTCCTGAACCTGGGATACGGGTACAGAAACCAAGGGTGCAACTGAGATGCAGCAAGCAATGCTCAGCGTCCACCAGTGCGGGGCACGCATCATTTCCCCTGGAACTTTCTGGGGGGCTGATGGACTTGACAATGAATTGTCTTGCTTCTTGCTCGAATATAAGCTGCTCTGCCAGGCCAGTCCTGCCGAGCAGTGACACTGCCTTGTACCTCAGCTGTTGGGCTGGATCTTCAACCAATTCGCTGCCATAATGTCACCAGGCTGTGGTTCTGGGCACAGTCCAGCTATCCTGTCCCTGTGACAGGCTGCCGTTCCTGTGGCTGTGAGTGAAGCCAGGAGGCAGGTGTGGCTTGGTACCCCTTTCCACATCTCTGCAGACTGCCAGGTAACAACAAGGCAGGGAAACAAAGTCCAGGGTTAGAATGATGAATGCTTTACTTTTTAGAATCTGAAAGAAGAGATAAACCAGTCAAGTAGCTGAGAGGCCTAGGGCCTTTCTGCTGTTGTCTTTTTTCACGTACACAAACCTTACTCAAAGGAAAGGACCCAGAAATGAGGGAATGTAAGAGAGGGACGGGCCAAGACGGAGCATTATATTTTTCTTTAAGTATTGGGTTGGCCAAAAAAGCTTGTTCAGGTTTTTCCGTAACCTCTTATGGAAAAGCCTGAATGAACTTTCTGACCAACCCAAACATATTCTGTTTGTTAAAAGATTAATGCATTATACAAAACAAAGGCTTAATCTCCTCTCAATAGTCAGATACTCCCATTGGCCCTAATGAAAAAGAGTTGCACATTTTTTGATAAAATATCAGCTGCTATTCCCCTCACCCCTAATTAAGGAAAAAAAAAAAAAAACTGTGGTGCTGAGAACATGGCTTTAAATATTTCTCAAGGCTCTACTAACACTAGAAACCACTGGAGCTTCCTCCATGGTTTACTATATCACCAAATCCCTGCTATGCATTTACAGCCTGGTAAGTCCTAATTACCATTTACTCTAAGATCATAAATGTTTTTTGGTGTCTTAAATGGACAACTAATATTACTGGTCAATGGACTGAGGTGCTGCTCATGTGATGGTAAAATTTATTCTCGCCCAAACTCCAGGAGCTCATTTGTGAGATATTTTATGCTACTATTCTTTCGGTGATTCATTTACCTTTAGTAATATTTGTATTCAGAACTGTGCTGTTTACAGCCAACAGCACCGTGCTTGGCTGAATTATCTTTTTCTTTCACAGCATAACAGAGACGAGCACATCAAATTGAGGATGGTCTTCAGATGGTCTTCAGGACACTGTTGGAATCAGACTGTCTGGCGAACACATCCAGAGCGGTTTCTCAAACCACATGAAATGTACTGACTGCAACATGTTTATCGGGTCATTAACAAGCATCCTAGAATGTGTGGTGCATATTTAAATGATTAGGCTCGTGCATGATGAGCCTGTTTCCAATGGTGCTTTAACTTTTATCAATTATGCAACACAACACAGACGCATGGCTTCACCTTTGTTTTTGTGTGTGCCACTGCAGTGCACTTCCTTTTAGAGCAGTGTTTATGTCCTTTTGCTTAGCTTAAACCTAAGGCTAGGGCAGGTTGTTCTAATCTAGACAACCTGAAGGATTTTATCTAAGCCAATCCAACTTTGGCTTGACAAATTTCTAAAGAAGCTAGTTTCACCCAGGGCTCAGATGTGCCAGGTTACTCCACACTGTGTTGGGCCAGTTGGCAGTAATCCCAATTGTCCTTTTCCTCACATGACTGGAATCTGTGTTCAGACACTGTCGAGCGTTGAGATTCTTGAGTCCTCACCCCCAAAGAGGAGATGAGTATGAAACCAATCATGTGGTCTAGGCATCTCAAAGGTAAGAGTCAAGTCTTTATTCTATTGTTCTTACAGTATTTAATCTATTTTGCTTAATTAACTCTGTAACGGACAGACAAAAGGGGCAGGTGCACAGTGGGTTATTTTCAGACTTCACATCTGTGTGGCAGTTATACTTCTGAGCCTATAGGTTAATTCAGTGCAACTGGTTCTAACCCTTCCCAGCCTGCTGTTGACATGAGGCTTGCCACAGTCCGGGCAGGTCTCACTGCTATCAATAACCTAGGCTGGGCTGTTGCCCAAGAGAAAAGCCTCAAAGGAAATGACTTAAGTGTGGTATACTCTAGGAGTACCCAAGTCAATTTTAAGTTGATACACGGATAAACTTTTTTTTAAAATTTTGACAATTATGTATTTATCTTCACTGTTATTTATAGCAAGTGATATAAATTTTCCATTTGCATAGTGACATAAAATTTCCTATTATAGTTGTTTAAGTTAAAAAAAGGCAAAGAAGAAAATATTAATAATAAAACAGCGATTTATCGAAATGGCAAAAATGTTGACATTGGTTTACAAATGGCTAAAGTCAAGGATATCCTAAGTTAAGGCCTAAGACTTTAGTAATGCTACCATTTATCAAGTGCTTTATTGCGCCAGACATTGTCTTAAGCACCTGGAATTCAATGCATGATTAAATCCTACAACATCTCTGTGAGGTAGGAATTATTATACAGATTTTTTAAAATTGGCAATCCAGGGTTCAAGTTCAGGTCTGCCAGACTTCTACCATTACATTATGCTGCCTCCAAGTATAAGATTTAAAGCCTCGTCATGCATCCATTCATCCAATGTATGTATTGAGCACCTACTACATGCCAGATGATATCCTAGATTAAAATCTGGGGTGAGGGAGGGACCCTTATTCTCTTTCCTATAAGTAGTAGCAGATGGCATATGGGAGTCTTGATCAGGATAAAAAAGAAAATGCTTATCTTGGGCTTCCACTCATGCTCTCTGAAATCAGACCAAATTTAGACCCATAAACAATACGTAGAGCTCCATTAGTAAAACCCCAAATGCTATTATTTTACAAATATTTAGAATACCGAGCATGAGATTGATTCGTGTAATAAACAAACTGCTATTAGAAGGGGCCACTGAGGACTTCCCTGGTGGTCCAGTGATTAAGACGCTGCTTTCCCAATACAGGGGGTACGGGTTCGATCCTTGGTCGAGGAACTAATATCCCACATGCCACATGGTCAAAAAACATGACAATTAGGTCAATGTGACAAAACAGCTTTCAGAGTTGGCAGGCCTCATTTTATGAAAACCTGATATATAAAAATTAAGCCATAGGGAATATATTTACATTACAACAAGGGGCTCTACTTCACCAAAAGGAGTTTTCAGAGGGCTTCCTAAAGAGGAAGTAACTTCTAAAGTATACCTGTGGTGGATTCATTTTGATGTTTGGCAAAACTAATACAATTATGTAAAGTTTAAAAATAAAATAAAATTAAAAAAAAAAATAAATAAATAAAGTATAACGTGTATACAGCCTATCTTGATTAACCAGACAGGAGCAAATACAAATTATCCAGTGCCCATTCCTGCTGCCAAAATTAGTAGTTTGGAAATAGAAAAAATATACAACACGAGAGAAACATGTTCTTGTCACACATGCATGAGAACCAGAAATCCTCATTTCTGAAAACAGAATCTCATCAACCTTGTGGATGGACACATAATCATTTTCATTTTTATTCACAGCACAATGAGTCAATACTCTTTAAAGGGAATCAACCAGCAGTCTTTAACCAAGAGTTCAAAGACCAATTTTAGGAGGGGTCCCTCAGTGTCTTCAAATGTCATATCAATTTTGTGGATGTATTTTCTCAGTGGAGAGTCCATAGTGTTCTCCAAATTCTCAAAGTCATCTATGCCAAACACCCAAAGATTAATTAGCCCTATCAGAAACAGGCGAATCCAACTACCTTTCCTCCCTGCCACATACACACAGACTTCAAGGAAAATGCAATAAACAAACCTTGGTGGTAATCCCCAGTGGGTGGTATTTTGGGCAGAGGGATAAGTGATAGGCATTGAAAATGTATTTCCTAACTTTTTTTTTTTTTTAAATCATCGTAGACTCCTTTCAGAATTAGATGAATGTTATGAATGGGCTCCCAAGAAATTGTGTTTATATTCAGAAATCTGCATGAAGACTTAGGGGTGGAGGCATTCCCACAAAAATTTATCCATCATTTCTTAATAAGTGTTCATGACTCGGATGATTCCCCAGCAGAATATATAAATATCTGACTTACAGCCTAAGCTATGGGTTTTGGGTTGTGGCAGTGGGGCAGTGGCTAGGGGCAGCTGATGACCATCAGTAAACCTCTTGGCAAACCATGAATCTGCTATCTAGAGTGTAGAGTCTATGCGCTCCCTATCTTCACTCCTAGAACGGATTTGACAGGGAAAGTTTTACTCAGCTAGAAAGCTCTGCCCAGGGTAAATTCTCAGATTTTGTAAGATCCACTCTAACACTGCTTTTGGGAGAAACTGTTTTCTATGAATTGATTTGATTAACCACACTAGCACCACATGCAACCAAGAATAATGTAATCAGGCAGAAAGTTGACATTTTCATACAAAAGTTTTATCATCTGCCATCTAAAATTGCTAACGTTTCCCCTTAGCTTGTGTGTAATACAAGCTAAGAATATGCTATGAAAATATTGCTTTGATGAATCAAGGACACCCAATGAGAGGATAAAGACTTAATACTGAGTTTCAACCGGTATTTCTTTATCACCAGTGCATGTGTTTCATTGGTAGACATGAAAAGTCTCCAGAAACAAATGAAACTGTAAATCCAAACAAATCAAAAAAGAGCCTTAAGCTTAATTATCTTCCCTTCAACATCTCAGAACATTTTCTAGGTGAAGTGCTAAAGCTCTAGCAAAATATTAGGAATTTCAGTGAGGGATATATACAACATCCATTTCTTCTGCTAACCAGATAGGCCTGATATGAACCACGAGGTATTTGCCAGAGATAATGAAAGGCCAGCATTTAACATCAAGTGTGGAAATTTTATCTAGAAAGCCAACTTTGCACCAAATCCAAGTTCCTAGAGGGATAAGTAGGCACTTCAAAAAGAAAATCTAAGCTGAAGAAGACCACTATAGTCTTCAAGTCTAATAACATCTCAGAAGAACAGAGATCACATGGGATGGGAACCTCCTCACTTACTCAACAACCACACATGAGACTACAACCAAAGGAATGGGCATCATCAGCCCTGCTCTTTAAGCACTGACAAGTTTGCTCACATGCAAGACCCACCCAGGAACCTTTTCCATGCTCCCAGTCCTCTCTGTTTACACTTTCATCTATGCAGTGGCTAAATACAATCTTGTAACCTCCTTGTGCCTGTCCACCCCAACTACACCATGAGTTCCTAAGGGCAGAGACGGGATCTCTTGCAACTTCATCTTCCTTCTGCTGCAAATATAGTGCCCTGGCTTTCTTAAGCACTCAGCGGACACAACAGTGATGCTACTACGTAAATTCCCTACATACGAATGAGCTCCATTCTGAGAGCGTGTTCGTTAATTCAAAGTTAGCCTAGCTAACCTCGCAGTACCAGCTACGTCACTGCTGCTTTTGCGCTTGCTTCCTGACATCTTGGGCTTGAAATAAAGATACTGTACTCGAAACAGCATTGTTCAGTAAAGTCACAAAAGCACAACCCCCTGTAGAGGATGCGCACACACTGCAATGTATGCCCAAGATATACTTTAAAATAAAAGATTTGGCAAAATATCACAGCCATCCAAATCTCTCTAGATCAGTTCAGTTCAGTTCAGTCGCTCAGTCGTGTCCGACTCATTGCGACCTCATGAATCGCAGCATGCCAGGCCTCCCTGTCCATCACCAACTCCCAGAGTTCACTCAGACTCACATCCATCGAGTCGGTGATGCCATCCAGCCATCTCATCCTCTGTCATCCCCTTTTCTCCTGCCCCCAATCCTTCCCAGCATCAGAATCTTTTCCAATGAGTCAACTCTTCGCATGAGGTGGCCTAAGAACTGGAATTTCAGCTTTAGCATCTTCCTTCCAAAGAAATCCCAGGGCTGATCTCCTTCACAATGGACTGGTTGGATCTCCTTGAAGTCCAAGAGACTCTCAAGAGTCTTCTCCAACACCACAGTTCAAAAGCATCAATTCTTCAGCACTCAGCCTCCTTCACAGTCCAACTCTCACATCCATACATGACCACAAGAAAAACCATAGCCTTGACTAGACGGACCTTTGTTGGCAAAGTAATGTCTCTGCTTTTCAATATGCTATCTAGGTTGGTCATAACTTTCCTTCCAAGGAGTAAGCATCTTTTAATTTCATGGCTGCAGTCACCATCTGCGGTGATTTTGGAGCCCCCAAAAATAAAGTCTGACACTGTTTCCACTGTTTCCCCATCTATTTCCCATGAAGTGATGGGACCGGATGCCATGATCTTTGTTTTCTGAATGTTGAGCTTTAAGCCAACATTAATCTCTAGATCAGCACTGTCCAATACAAATATAATGCGCACCATTTATATCTAAAAGTTTCCTAAAGTTTTCAGTACCCACGTTAAAAATAAAAAAAATGTAAATTACAATACTATTTTATTTAACCCAACCTGTCAAAATATTATTTCAACAGGTGATCAATATAAATTTATTAATGAGATATATTTTTTATGCTAAGTTTTTGAAACCTGGTATGTATTTTACGCTTATAGCATATCTAACTTGCATGCTAAATATTCAAAGTGATATAGTCCTACCAAAGCAATAAAGTTATGTTTAACAAAGAAAATTTTACACCGCTTTAGTTTTTAATTTCAAACTGAAATGAATTTAAAAACTCAGTTCCTCTGTTGTAGTAGTCACATCAAGGGCTCAGTAGCTGTATGTGGTTAGTGCCTACCATGTTGCACAGCACAGTTCTAGGCTACGTAACAGTAGCTGACAAAGCAACTTGCAAAATAAAGTACACAGAGTAAGATCTTATATTTAAAGCAAGACAATTTACACACACACAAACAGGTACCTAGAGGAGTAACTACTGATCATTAGCAGTGTGTTAATTCTGGGAGGAATGGAATAAGAAAGGAGGTAAAGAAGTACTTTTAGGTTTAAATTTTTTGTATAAAAAGTAAAATTAAGAGGGAAAAACAGATTGAAGTATCTCCTTTTCTTTAAATAGAAAACATAGTTACACACTAAGAGTGAGACAACTTAGATATCTTTAGATAAGGGCTACTAGAAAGGTAGCCAAACCAGCAGGCACGCTGTATAAGGAATGTAGATCGAGGGTGTTTGTGTTTGACCCGGAGAATGGAAAATCGGAGATATGAGCAGTTATTTTCAAATATTTGAAATGCTATTAAGAAAACAAAAATTTGATTTGTTCTCTGTTGTCTCAGAGAACAGCACCAAAGACAACAGAATATCCTTAATATAATCGCTTGTATGATAAACCATGCATTTCTAATTTAATTCATCAAAAGAAAGAATTTCTAGCACAGAGACAGATAAAAGATGGAATGGAACTGTAAAGTCATGAGTTTCCTCAATCACTGAAAATATTAAAAAGTCAACTAATTTCTGCAGAGACATTTAAGAAGTATTAAGTGCAGAAAAGAGGTCATAACTAGAATTCTGTAACTAGATTATCAATCCTGATATTTTATTATTGTGTGAGATTTACCATTATCCAAAGGGCATGTGTGAAATATTACAAATGTTCACCCAACATTCAATTTTCTTCTCCTTCCAAGAATGCTGTATGATTACATAGCCTCACTTCTCAAAAGTAAAACATGACCAAGGAATTAATCACTTTGTTGATTAATGAAATGTGAGTAGAAGTCTGATACTGCATGTTTCTATATTTAGGTTGCAACTGTCCACTCTACTTTCTTGGGGAAGAAAATAACATTTCTTAAGGTTTACTTTTCTAAAGGAAAGAGGAAAGAACACTGATGTTCTTGAATTGACTAAACACTCCCCCATATGTAATCTAATCTAATCTTCCCCAGTTCCCTGAGATAGGTATTAACTGTTTTACAGATGAGCGATCAAAGCAGAATTAAAAATGTTAGGGTCATACAGCTTACAGAGCAAGGATTTGAATTCAAGTCTGTCTTATTTCAAAGTTCATGCCACAGAGGTTTAGTACAGTGGTCAGCAAGAAGCCGCCTGGGAATGGTAGTTCCTGTGTTTGCTCATTCTTCTAAATCTTTTATTGAAAACATTAATACAAAACAATGGAAACTAAATGAGTACTTTTAATGTAAAAAAAAAAAAAGAAAGCAAGCCACACAGAGGCTGCACATGTGAAAGCCTATATTTACACACAGCCATCACGTGATAGGTAATTAGCCAGGTAACTATAGGTTTTTCTCTGCTAGAAAAGTATATGTTTCATCATGCTTTGAAATCTGCCTTATTATCAGCATTGCTGTGAAAACAATGTTTTATTCCTTATTGAGTGAATAGGCCAGGAATGGAACATTATTTTTGTAGAAACTAACAGAATACTTTTCTTTGTGAACCAAAGAAGTGGAATGGATGGTTGGAGGGTGGAAAATATCCTCCACCATGAAAATATCCTCCTCCATGAAAATATCCTCCTCCATCGTAATTAAGGGAGGTTAGGATTAAAACAGTACAATTGCCTAGAATAAGAAGTATTAGATATCTTACTAAAACCATTTCCTTAATAACCTGTCACCTAAAAAGGAAAAGACTGTAAACAAGCTGATGATTAGGGGGAAAAAAAAAAAAAGGTAAGGCAGAGCAAGTCCAGTCTGGCTTTGTTTATTTCCCTGTATGTTTTTGACACTGCTATAATCCTGACACATGAAATAGATTCCCTTGAGGAGGAGAGGAATTAATAAATGCCAGTAATAATACGTAAAATGTCCACACACAAACTCCTACTACAACACTACCAAAAATCCCTAGGCTAGCAAGCCAGCTTTGAAAATGTTCGGAAGCTCTCAGTAAATTTCCTTGAGTCAGTCTATAGACATAATATGTGCAATCTGTGTGTGCTTAGTCATGGCCAACTCTTTGTGACCCCCATGGTGGACTGCAAATGAAGCCAAAAATAGAAATGAAATACTACAAGTACAGTCATCTCTTCTTGGTATCTGTGGGGGATTGGGTTCAGACACCCTCCCCCGTCCCCACCTCCCAGATACCAAAACCCAAGGATGCTAGTCTCTTATATAGAATGGTAGAATATTTGCACATAACCTACACACATCCTCCTTCATACAGTTGACCCTGGAACAATATGGGTTGGAACTGCATGGGTCCACTTACATAGCAATCTAAGGCTGGTTGGATCCATGGATATAAGGAACTAGGAAAATGGAGGAACTGCAGCGGAAGGCCAAGTGTAAGTTATACTGAGAGTTTTGACTGCACAGAGGGTTAGCACCCTAACACCGGTGTGGTTCAAATGTCATCCCTAGATTAGCTGTTACACTTAATACAATGTAAATGCTAAGTACACAGTTGCTGGAATGGGGCAAATTCAAGTTTCACTTTTTGGAAGTCTCTGAAGGTTTTTTCTTCTTCTTTTCTGAGTACTTGCCACCTGAGGTTGGTTGAATCCATGGATGTGGAACCCAAAGATGTGGAGGGCTAACTTTACATTGCTTCTCCTTCTAGGTACCAATAAGAAGCCCCTCCACTAGGGGGTGTCCTAGGAAGTGCCAGAGAAGAACTCAAGTCAACCACCAAATCCACACAGGTGTCCCCATCACGCAGAGAAGAGAACGCCAGAGATTTCAGAGGAGGTTGATCATAAACGTCGCATGTTTACTTAACCTACTAAATATAGCTTTGAAGTTAGAAAGCCTACAGGATAGTTAGGACTGTTACTGAGAAGATAAGGCAAACACATAATATACTACATTATATTGCTAGTTATAGCATAAGGTGCTCAATCAGGTGGTAGAGACACTAAGTGTGATAAGAGCTCCGTAAGCAGGGAAAATCCTTTGAGCTGGATGTTGAACAAAGGCTTCAGGGGCTTAAACTGAATCTTAATGAAAAGAGAGAATTCCTTCAGGTAAGAATTCTGGAAGGGGCATTCCAAGAATGAGTAAAGCATGAAACTTACTGGAGGGCTGGGGAGCAGGGGAGTGGGTGCATGTGGTTAAAAAGAAAGAAGACCAGGCAGTTAGACTAGTTAGGCTAAGGCAAGAGGTTTACATAAGCGATAGGAGATAAGAGAGAGATAGGCTCTCTTAACTTTCTGTGTGCACTTTGAGCTGGCAATTCTACCCCTACAAACGTATGAGGAAATAGTCATGGATGTGGGCAGAGTTACAAGAATTTCAGGGTTTGTGGGAAAACAGAAGCAACTGAAATGTCCAAACAGAAACACATCTACAATGAACGTTATGCAGGCAGAAAGAAACAGTGGAGACAGAGTGGTTCATAATATGGGGGCACGGTCATAATACACCTGTACAAATGTAAATGGGGGAGGGGCAGACATTTCATTTTTATAGGGAAAAAGACTATACATATTAATTCATACCTAAAAACACATTCATATAGATTAGAATATTGATATAAGAAATGCTAACAACAGTTACTTCCAAGTAGGAGGAAAAGCAGCAACGTATTTTTCTACACTTTGTTGTATAGCTTGCATCTTCTAATATGAACACGGATAATCCTGGCAATCAGAAAAACAACAACAATGAACAATAACAGTATTTAATACAAAAGAAGGACTTTCCTACTGGTCCAGTGTTAAGACTTTCAACTTTCAATGCAGGAGTGTGGGTTCAGACCCTGGTTGGGGAGCTAAGATTCCACATGCCTTGGGGCCAAAAAACCAGAACATAAAGCAGGAACAGTGTTGTAACAAAGTCAATAAAGACTTTAAAAATTGTCCATATCAAAAACATGTGAAAAAAAATAAAAAAGAAAAAAAAATCTGGGGTTTGGGGCTGAATATTTCACTGGATGCTTGCCTACAACATTCGCATCTCATCCAGTAGGCATGAAGTTACAAAGAAAGGGGGACTAGAGGCTGAATGCCAGTATTTTTAAAGGGTCAGAAGTATAAAAGATGCTAGAAATGCTTTAAAAATTATTAGGTTGGTGAAAAAGTGATTACAGTTTTGCAATGTTGAAATCTGCCATTTGATACTGGAATACATTCTTAAATGCGGTTATGTCACACCTCATTTTAATGCACATCTCTTGCTTTATGATTTTTGCAAATGAGTTATTACTTGCTGTGTATTTTCTATGTATTGTAGACCATAGAAATGATGTTTGACAAAAAGCAAATTCAAGCAGTTTTCTAAACCAAATTCAAAATGGGCCATAAAGCAGCAGAGACAACTCACAACATCAACAACACATTTGGCCCAGGAACTGCTAATGAATATACAGTGCAGTGATGGTTCAAGAAGTTTTGCAAAGGAGACGAGAACCTTGACGATAAGGAGCACAGTGGCCAGCCATCAGAAGTTGACAATGGCCAACTGAGAGGATCATCGAAGACTGCCCTCTTACAACTACACGAGAAGTTGCCAAAGAACTCAATGTCAACCATGTTATGTTGTCTGGCATTTGAAGTAAAACAGAAAGGTAAAAAGGCTCAGTAAGTGGGTGTCTCGTGAGCTGACCACAAATCAAAAAAATTGTTCTGAAGTGTTGTCTTATTCTATGCAACAACAACAAACCATTTCTCGATTGGATTGTGACATGCAACAAAAAGAGGATTTTATACAACTGGCAATGACCAACTCAGTGGTATGACTGAGGAGAAGCTCCCAAGCACTTCCCAAAGCCAAATTTGCACCAAAAAAGGGGTCATGGTCACTGTTGCATGATCTGCTGCCACTCTGATCCACTACAGCTTTCTGAATCCCAACAAAACCACGACATCTGAGAAGTATGCTCAGTAAATCGATGAGATGCGCCGAAAACTACAATGTCTACAGCCAGCACTGGTCAACAGAAAGGGCCCAATTCTTCTCCACAACAACACCCAAACACACATCACACAACCAACGCTTCCAACGTTGAACAAATTGGTCTCCAAAGTTCCACCTCATCTACGATATTCACCTGACCTCTCCCCAGCTGAAGCATCCTGACAGCTTTCTGCAGGGAAAATGCTTCCACAACCAGCAGGAGACAGGGCATGCTTTCCAAGAGTCTGTCGAATCCTGAAGCGTGGAGTTTTACGCTACAGGAGTAAACAAACTTATTTCTCATTGGCAAACATGTGTTGATTGTAATGGTTCCTATTTTGATTCATAAAGATGTGTTTGAGTCTAGTTATCATGATTTAAAATTCAGACTGAAACCATAATTACTTCGGCACCAGCCTAATAAAAAGCAAGTGGAAAGCTCCAAAGAAAGAGAATTCAAGGCCAGGCACATCTCTGGGATTTTAGGGGGAAACAGAGAGGCCGTTGAACTCCAGCACGCTAGCTGAAAACACACAGGGCCAGGCAACTAGGAAAATTCCAAATCCACAGCACTGTTTTCTCGACCCCCACTGTGCGAAAAGCATTTTGTAAAGCCTCTGAAAACCCACTATTACTCCAATCTGTCCTAAATAAACATATTCATTAAAATGGGGGTAAAAGTTCAAACCTCAAATGTCCTCAGAAGTGACCTGTACAAACTACAGACTTAAACACACAATGTTAGAGGAGAAGAGAGGAGTGGGTCTTTGACATTTAGAAAAAATTACTGTTTTGCAATAAAATCTCACATTTAAAGTACTTGAAAAGACAAATGAGCAATTGGGAAGAATCAGCATCAATACTAAAGAGAATTAAGCCTAAATGTCCAAATCAAATACCTGTTCACAAAGCCCTCTGGAATAGCTCCATCAATTCACATGTTGGATGTACATACTAGTGGATTCCACGGTGATGCTATCATGGTAACAGCTATAATAATGACCTATAATCAGTAATCATGTAGTGGCCAAAGAGATGAGAGGTGGAATGCAAATGAAAGTATTTTAGAGTTACAATAAAAGAAAAGCACATTGCACTTCCAGCTCAAGGGGAATGTTGAATCAAACTTCATTTGTAAAGCACATTTGAGGCACAGTGTTGCACTGTTCAAGGGTGTTTGACAGGCCACGTGGATCAGTCAGTTTATTCTTCACAGTAGGCTCTTACCACCTGATGCAGATAGAAGTATTGCTCCAAATAGGCCAGTCTGTCTATAATACCAGATATTAACGAGTGTGCAAGAAGCCAAGTGCAATCTGCCTAAAAGATTTTCCAAAAGACCCCGGGTATGCAATCAGAAACTAAAGGTGGTGTGTATATACATATACATAGCAAGGGACTCAGACCACAGCTGAATTTCTTTCATCTTTGGTAATCTTCCCATCAGACGGTGACTGCCACAGATACTTCACTGTGAAATTCACATTTCTATTAATGAGACTGAAACAAAAGTATGGGTTGGTTGCCTTCTCCATCATGGTCTTTTTTTATCATAGATATGGCCGTACACCAGAAAACAGAAAAAAAAAAAAAAAAAGGCAAGAACAGCTAGAGTCCAGAAGGATGATAATGAACTAAACTAACACATACGATAATTTAGGGAAGACATGCTGGTCTTTTATCTTATTTGATCAGAACAGCTTAAACAAAGCTGGACTCCAAGCTGGTATTCAACTGTGGCTCTTTATTGAGGCAAATACACTACAAACCTACCCTAAATGCTACAATATTTAACTATAGGAATTACAGAAGCTTGAAAGGCAAGGCAGTGATACAGAGCCAGAACACCTTCTGCCATATTAGCTGATGATGGTGCTCATTAGATAATAGTCTACATTTAACACTACTGATTTTTTTTTTAAAGATAACTAAACTTCAGGAGGTATAGGGGTTCAATAACATCTTTTCCCTCCTTTTTGCCCTGAGGAGTAAAAAGTCAAGGCCATACGACTTTAGGGAAGATATTCTAACAGTTTTGCCTGAGTCAGTTCTATCCAGAGGGTGCCAAGCCTGATGGATGTACCATGGCTTTCTTCCACTGGAAGCCTAGGGTTCTTAGCAGAGATGAGCTTGCAAAATGTAAATGGGTAAGATGGTATAAAAGAACAACCAGAGTATGTCCTGATGAGTAATTAGGACGGGGAAGGATTCTGAGACCATATCCTGGTGAAAAATTGAAAAAAAAAAAGGGGGGGGGGTGGTTATTTGGCTAAATAAAGAGAGGATTGAGGATGATATCAAGGAAAGGGGGAGGAAATACCAAGTGTACCAATGGCCAGCCTGACAATACTATGAAGAGCTCCTAACAAGCATGAGTTTCTTTGTTCAACTATTGTATCCAAGAGGTGAATGCTGATAACCTGAACACTAAAAATAGCACTGAAGTTGCAATTTCACTTTCTACTTCTGCCCCAACATCTCACACTCTAAAGTTTAGAACAAAGTCTTAAATTCTATAAACTTCTCTTCAGTTGACTATTCACCTTAAATCCATTATCAAAAGATACGAATCTGGTGTTCTAGAAAGCATTCATCACTCTAGGTGATACTAGAAGATCTGAAAGTCAATAAAAATTCCAAATGGAAGGGTCTTAACTTGAAATGAGCCTTCAGGAGGGTGGCAGTATGAATATCTAGACAGCAATATCAAGGACCAGCTGTCGACTGGCTCACATACAAATTTCACAGACTTCCCTTCCGGCAGATCTAGCCAAGATGGCTGAGTGCAGACAACATACATCATTGTTATTTATTCAAGACACTTTTTATATGTTCATTTTACCATTGTTTCAGGACAGTGTTCAACTCTTTGATTACATGATGAAGCTGAATTTTAACTTTGAAAGGAATGGAATAAACTCCCATCAATGTTCCCAGGCCCTTAGAAAATGGCTGGTCACTACATTGTTCTAAAGCTTTGAATGTCTTGGGGACAGACTCTTGGAAGTGTGAACTTGCTCCTGTCAGAGGTTCTTTGGGCTGTCACTTGACAATGAAATGAAGCAACCTTTTGAAGAAAAAGCCATGTTGGCACGTGGATGGCATGCCTCTCCTGTGTTTGTTGTGGAAGCATTAGATTGTTTAAAGAATGCATGGTTCATACAACAGTATTGTTGGAGGAGCCTGTGACAAAATCCTTTGGAAATTATCTTTACAAATTTTTGATAAGCTTCAAGTGTAATTGATTTCTATTTTGAACTCAAGGACACTGTAAAGGCTAATTTGTTTCAGTGAAGAGGCCCTTCTGTAGGGATTCCTCATGATATCCACAAACAGCATCATTCAACAATATATCATCCAAGAAATTTCCCAAGTTTCTATCTTAAGAAAAAAAAAAATAGCCTGGTAGGTCAGCCATGGACGTTAAAATATAAACAACAAATACCCTCAGAAGACTGTTTAACATACAAACAAAATTTACATCTAGGAAGGAAGGAAGGATAAAAGAAAAGGGTTGTCTTAGTAAGAATCATGTCTTCAATCCTAAGAAGTTGATTAGATGTCTCTGGTGAAAAATACTTACTATGACAAACTGTTAGCACCTTAGCATGCTTCTTATTAGAGACATTTATACTGTTTTCTGCAACACAAGGCAAGAATCCTTCCCATAGCCAGCCACATCCTGGGAAGCAGCTTGACATATCAAACTCACAGTTAAGTTGAAACAACCGTTTGAAATAAAAAGCCTCCAGAAATTCCAGGCAAAGACTACAGTCAATTTCTAACTAAAAGTAGTAGAGAAGATACCACACATCACTGGCCACTGTGGCCCAGCTTATTTAGACAGAATTTAAGAGGAAAAGTGTTAGATAAAATATAAATACATGTTTTTACATAAACATATATATTTGTATCCTTTCTCCACATAGATGTATATATAATATATACAAAGTGTGTGAGTATATATAAAATATATATAAGTAAAAGCAAGAACCTAAAGGATTTTAATAACAGTCTTCTATCAAGGCAGATAGTGAGAGCGTAAACCGTGCCCCAAATCACCAGAACATGAGATTAGGGATGTTCTTAGACAAATTAGCTAATATTATACCGCCTAGCTCCCTTTGATATAGACCTCCTTCTCATAATAATAGGATGACGACAAAACCGTCTTCAGCTTCACAAATGCTTCCATAGACACTTTTTTCTCAGTCTATCTTCTCAAAAAACAAAGCACACACTATTACCCATTTCACACATGAGGGACCTGAAGTGTAAACACAGTGACTTGTGCCCTGAGTGCCATCTCCAGGGCAGGAAAAGCTAAGATTCTCCTGACCACCAAACCATGGCTCCTTTACCACCACCATGCTGTCTATTCCCCACGGTACAGTAAACCTCCCAGCAGAAGAGACAGGGGAAGGTACTCTTTCTCAGTTTGATGGGACTTTAGAAACAGAAATTGAACTGAAGGAACCCCCATCATTAAATTCAGCCATACCCACACCCACATCTTTTGGTCTCTTTTCCCAATTTCAGCTCAGATTCCCCTATCTTTTCCTTCTTTTTCTAGAGACACATTTGGAGATGAAACCATTCATAGCTGCCCATTCACAGACAATTTGTGGCAGCATAATTGACAATGAGTCTGCTGCTGCTGCAAAAAAAAGAAAATGCTGCTTTAATAACCTTGGCCTAAAATACATTCTGTTGTATGCCTCAAAGGGTTTCAATAAAAAGTCAACCTGTAGAGACATATTTTCTTGGCTTAAACAACAATCCAAAGCATATAAATGTAGTCCAACTATAATGACATATTTATAGGCCAATAAAGCTTACACTGCAGCTTTCATACTTCACTTAAAGGAACTCTGTAAGAAGCAGTGTTATATAAAATAATTTGATTTTTTTTTTCAAACTTTAGCCCAAGGAATAAAAAAAAATGCAAGTATGCTATGTTTAACTGATAGTGTTTATATTCCTTAGTTGCTTAAAGTTTCATAAAATGAAATAATTCTTCATTTGACTAGTTCCAACTGCCATACCAAATATGGGTATCAGGTCCACTTTATTACAAACGCTAAGTACTGTAGTTCTAAAGACAAAAATAAATAACTAGAGGCTTGTATAGTGAACGATTTAATCAACCTGATTCTTCTGGAAAAACAGGTTCCTGTGTTCATTATGCTTATGAATAATACATTCCTCAACCCTTCTTTTTTAACATAGTTATTTTTTTCCTCCTTTTTCTATAAACTTCAGTATGAAACTGTCTGAAAGAAGGTAAAATATTTCACTGAGTAAAGTCACAATTTGAATTGGTTTCATATTGAACTTTCTTTGAAAAGGACAAAGAAGGGGGAAAGAGACGAATGTACTCGCACATCTCAGAAGTGTTTTTTTAAGATTATTACTTTCCACACCATCTAGATCTGCAGTTTAGTCATCATTTATGATCTTAAATAGTTTTTTTTTAAAAAGCAAACATGACATCCGCAAATATTGTCCTTGAAGGGCAAGGGGATTAAAAAAATGAAAGAGTTGTGATTTGATGATTTGAGTCAGAGCAGTTATTGGAAGCTGCCATTTGGGGCAGAGTTTCTCTTTGTGGAGTATTAATTTGTTGGCAGAAACACATTTGTGAGAACATTCTTTTTTTTTTTTAAACTATTCAGAGAGACAGGAAGTAACAAACTGGGATTAAAGGGAACTTAATTCTAACTAAACACTGAACAAGAAGAGTTCTATAATTAGCTTTTATATGGAAGAATCCCTTCATTAAGAGTCAACTGAATTATTTTGTTATTATTGATATTTTAACATGGCAAAATAATTCAGTCAGAAAAATAACATATTGGAGTTTTACTTTATCCACGGAAAGGTGAGATCAGTCTATTCTTTCCTTACTTCTGCTAGGAAAAAAAAAGAGGGAGGGGGTCTTAAGTAATCTCAGAGTTCATCTTCTTTTTCTGGTAAGAACAATGAGGAGCTGGAAGGGTTCTACAGAAGGAAAAACCTAATAAGTGTGTGAACTTCCATCAACAATGTGGTATTGGAAGTGGTTTCAGTGTGGCCAAGAGAAAGGGAGATAAGAAAACCACTGTGTAGAAAGAAAAGTGCAGACAACAAATATTTTGATGTTGCAGACAGAGAAAGGAAGAGGTTGAAGAGAAAGTTGTTGGGACAGGAATGTACACAGCAAAGGACACCCCCAATCTCCCCAGTATAAATCCTCATAATGTAAACTCGCAACCCTTAGATCAAGCAGATAATGAAAACTCATTACATTAAGGAAAGTTTTTGTTTCTCTTTCCACATTATTACAACACAGTGTGCATTCCAATTACAAAAGCTATTTGTCTCAAATTCCCCACAGTTCATACCAACTAAGTAGAATTTCAAGGCCCCAAATTCTATCCTTAAAGAGGTATTTTACATTAAAAAAAGAGAGAGAAAAATACACAGTGTTCCTTATTCTTCAGACAGCTTTCCCAGTCAAATCTCCTGTTGCTTATTTTCCTTTCCTCTGCACTAATCATAGAGCTGTTTCCCAAATGAGACCACCCCCCACCCACCACCCCAAAAAAAAAAAAAAATCAGTCATCTAGAGATCCTTTTATCAGGTCACATTCCTTGGCCTTGCCTCAATCTTACTGAACGAAGAATCTGGGAAAACTGGCCTCAGCAATCAGTATTATTTTAAAAATTTCTCTAAGTCTAACGAACAACAAGATTTAAAAACCACTAAGTACTTTGAATATGCATTATAAACCAATGTCTTCTGGAATCAATTATTAAAAAGTTACATTATGGACATTTCTAGAGTTCAGGAAGATCAAAACCTCTAAATGTCCTGATGAAATTAAGAAGTTGGGTTTCTTTTCATTCATTAATAAACTATCAATTTTAAATACAAAAACAGCTCTGCTATAAATACTCTTGTTTATATGCGTGACATCAAGCTTAACCATCTACACATCCTTTCGTCCCCCATGGGTTTCCTGTTTAGTTTTTTATTAGTAACAGTATAGTTCAGAACTTAAAAAAAAAACACAAACAAACAAAAGGAAGGTTTTAATGTTAAGAAAAACATAAGACAACAGCAATACAGCTTAGATCATATATTAGGCAAGTAACACAACAGCTGTATTATTCAGCATTACCACATGTCAGAAGGCTAGTCACATGTGTTCACAAAATTGTAACAGCCTATATAAGAAAATCAGTAAAAAAAAAAAAAAAGGGGGGGGGGGAAATTCTTTGGTTTTAAAATAAAAACCACTAGATTAATAATTTTCTCTAAATGTGCACATGACAACCAGGCCACCATGACCAAAATATTATTGTCTGACATCTAACAAAACATGCCAAGAAACTGTTGATTATTAAACTCAAACTGCAAGAAAATATTAATGCTATTCCCAAAATACAGCATAGCTCATCACAAACCAGAATCACACAAAAGACAAGTCAGTTACAGGTGTTATTCAGTCTCATTATGCCATTTAAAATAGTCAAAGTTTGTTGTAGTAGTTAAAATCTAGGTTAAAAGAAAAAACAGGAAGTTTTCACATTAACGCATAAAATAGGGCTATGAAAATCAGCACTGTGCTAGAATGAAAGAAAAAGATGCCTTAATATGTTAAAAGTGAAGTTCCTCTTTGCCTAAAGAGGAAATAACTGGTCTAAATCAGAGGTCAACAACATTGGTCTTGAGCAATGCTAGGAAAGTAAGTCAGTGAATGCCACTTGGGAGACACAAAAGAGAAAAAAAAACAGGAAAGGACACAAAAAATTCACTGGAGAAGACAGTGTTAAGAAAAAGCAACAGAATTAATTATAGAGCCCCTTCCATACACCAATATACACTTATCACTGGGTGTTACATCTCCCAATGACACTGAAAAGTGTCCACATTTTCCAGGCTTGGGGGTTAATTTGCCCAAGCCCACACAGCTAAGGAAGCAACAGAGTCAGGATTCAAACACTAAACAGAATAAGGACTCTAAATCCCAATTTCTCCTTTAAAGCTGTAGTGGAATAGGGGAAGGAAGGAAAGAAAAAACCATATAGTTAATGGTGACCACTGAACACTAAAAACTCTTGGGGGACCTAGGCCAGGAGTTGCCAACCAGCGAAGGATCCTCTGCTCTGAGGTTGCTCCCTTGATCCACGTTAAGTAATTCATCTGTCTTCCTCGTTTTGCTTTCCCGACACAGTCCTAATAAATGTCATATTATCTACTCAGAACAAATATTTTAACTCTCCACTCATTCAATTTTAGGTCCCTCAATTAAGACTTAACGCCTTGATAGCAACTGAAAGTGAAAGTCGCTCAGTCGTGTCCGACTCTTCAAGACCCCATGGACTATATAGTCCATGGAATTCTCCAGGCCAGAATCCTGGAGTGGGTAGCCTTTCCTTTCTCCAGGGGATCTTCCCAACCCAGGGGTCGAACCCAGGTCTCCCGCATTGCAGGCACATTCTTTACCAGCTGAGCCACAAGGGAAACCCAAGAATACTGGAGTGGGTACCTATCCCTTCTTCAGTGGATCTTCCTGACCCAGGAATCGAATCGTGGTCTCCTGCATTGCAGGCGGATTCTTTACCAACGAGCTATGAGGGAAGCTACTGGAAGCTGCTAAAAGCCACGTGTTGTATTATCCATTTTCTAGCACAGGGCTCCACACATAGAAGGTCTTGTGACCCAACAGGTAACATCCATTTCTTACACACCCAGTCATCTATCCATTCATATTCCCAGGTCCCTTTGAGATTAAAGAAATTACATATATATATGTACACGAGAGAAGGAAATGGCAACCCACTCCAGTGTTCTTGCCTGGAGAATCCCAGGGACAGAGGAGCCTGGTGGGCTGCCATCTATGGGGTCGCACAGAGTTGGACATGACTGAAGCAACTTAGCATGCATGCATTGGAGAAGGAAATGGCAACCCACTCCAGTGTTCTTGCCTGGAGAATCCCAGGGACAGAGGAGCCTGGTGGGCTGCCATCTATGGGGTCGCACAGAGTCGGACACGACTGAAGCAACTTAGCAGCATATATGTACACACACACACAAGGATATGAATGACAGTGTTCCCAGCAAAACCTACAATAAAAGAAGTGGTTACTGTACATGCCCACATGTTAGATTTAGAAGTACAAACGATAATTACCAAGGTCAGCCTTTTCCTTGAGAACGTCTTTGAAGTTGAGTCCACTGTTCAAGGTTGACTGCCGGTACTTCAGCAGAGCTTCCTTCTGTCCATTCCTTCCCAGGGACTCCGTTTTCACTGACCCAGCTTGGAGACCACATCTCCACTTGGAGAAATCAGAATGTACCCACTTGACCAGGTCTTCAAGCTTCACGATCACCTTTTCGGAAACGGCAATGACTTCATCCTACAAGAGGTAGTTGGGAGAGAACAACAGTATTGGTGGTTCTGAAGTAAAATAATACATTTTTCAATAAAGCCCATCTGAAATACCATTTGAGTGGTTTAATCTAATGCGAGAAGACAATGTGTTTTTTTTTTTTTGGTGACAGAGGACCTTCAATAACTCACTTCATTTCAAAGGTTTTTCACTGCTTGTGGTCTAGCTGAGGAGTAAGTTATAGGATTTTTTGTTATGTGCTTAGAATAAGTCCAAAAATTGGGCAGTAATTCTAATAGCTATCTTTAATGCTAGTTGCCAAAGCTCAGTCTCCCTTTTTGACCACTTGGGTGAAAGCTAATTTTTAGGTGCCATTAATTACAAAAGTAAAAAAGCAAGAAATAGATGACTAATGGTTAGCCTGTCTTTATATAAATGGTCTAAGTAAATCTGGGATTCTTGGAACTCTGACTCACCCCCAAATTCCTATGTTTATGGTACATTTTCCCTTGGCTTATACACAAATATTGAATTTAACTTTTGTCCTAAAATTAAATAAAACTGTGATGTAATCCCAAAAGAAATACTTCATAAATGTTATGTGCTTCCCACTGAAAGAAACTTACACATTCTCATGTTTCTTAAAAACTTTGTAAGTTAAGAAATGAACTGATTTTTTCTCTTAATACATATGGGGTAAGAAGCAAGAGGGTGGGTGAGGAGAAAGCCTTTGAATCTAAGAAAAGTAGTTGAAACTTGAGTTTCTCCTATGGATCATAAATTTGAATTTTAAGCATCTTTAATTGTTTCCAGGAAACAACCAACTTTTCTGACTCAGAATTAATCCAACAAGATATTTAATAGATATCCATTCATGGAGCAAAGGAGGGCCTCTCTTTCCCAAAGATACTTTGAAAAGGCTTAAGAAGATCATCTCCCTGGGTTTAAAGTTAGATTATTTGAATCATTTGACATTTCAACTTGAACTGACTTCTTTCATTTCTTTTACTTCACGTTTCTGAAGAAAGCTGAGCTGTGAAAACCCCTAAGCTTACAAAATCTTAGAAATATTTTTGACAAACAACAACAGGAAGATGTCTCTGAGCTATTAAACAAAGGGAATTCACAAGTGATTTTTGGCTAATTTTTCTATAAAACATGACTCTTTCCTTCTTCTCTCCCACCTACACACACACACACACACACACACACACACACACTGTACACACTACTCCAAAGCAAACAAAAGAGGGTTTATTAAGATAAGCTTCATACAGTCAAAAGCCCTGGATTTGAAAACATTTAGTCTTTTTAAAGTGTTTTAAGGTAGGATCTAAAATTTCACTTTTCCTCATCCAGTTCCAAGCTGCCTCTGAGAAGAGTTTGTTAGGTAGCAGCAAAATAACAAATCTCAATCAAAAATGAAAAGTAAAACTTTTGTAATGGAATCCTTTCCCTTATCATGATTAAATATGAACTTCCAGTAAATGGGAGACAAAGCGGGAACTGTTTGTATCTTCTGCTCAAGAAAAAAAAAAGTCAATACTTTATAAACAATGGGGCATATTACAAAGTACCATTTCAATGGATGATTTCACTCAGACTCACTACACCATCCTCTTGAAATAAAAGATCTGTAGTTGTCACGCATTTTATAGCTATTACATGGTGATTATTAAATGCCAGAATAAAAATTCAGGCTGGGTATTGTTTCAAAGCATATGGGAACAGCTTCTGGAAAGGGCAAACCAGAAATCAAGTTTAGAATATACTGGAAAATAATTAAGTATCATGGTATATAAGTCTCCACATTAGCAAAAATGGAATTTGGCAACAATTTTACCAAATATGGTTCCCTAGAAGAGACAAGTCTGGAGATGAGTGTTATTTTCAAATAGCTCTAACTATGATCAAATGATTATCATTTCAATTACCAGTTGCTTCAGATCTTTTCCAAGAAATGGCATGACTAGCTCTGGCTGGCTTCCAACACCCGCCAAACAAATCGTTTATTAACCAAGAGAAAATACAATCCTTATGATGTCATTGATGAATAAACCCATCTTTCAAGATCCAGTCTATAGATTTAGTCCTCCTTCCTCTTTCTCCCTGAAACAGACTTTCTGAGTACTATGAATATACACAATACATAAAAATAAATGCAGGAATTCAAATAAACACATATTAGCCGTAAACCCAAGTTTGGATTAATTGTGAAACCACCAGTATGTCTCACTGTGGATTCAGAGAAACTAGCCATACAACATTTCAAATGCCAGGATTTAGAAGGAAATCTGATAAGCGGAGGAGGGGGAAGAAACTAAACCACCCGAAAGAGCAAAATAGCCAACATATATATAGAAAAAGTCTCAGGAAACATTACTTGGTATACACAATGGCATAAATCACATGTTCGTGTTTACTATTCTGAGCCGGTGCTGACTAAAGTTCCTAATACCATTCTTGGGCACGTCTCTATATCTAAGAAAAGAATTTCAATAAGCTCATCTAATGATTACATTAGCTCTCTGCAAACCAAAAATTAGCACTAGATAAGTATTGCTGACTTACTCTCAACACAACAGGAACATAAAGAAATACACTATTATTCTATTAATGTGCCTTAGCTCTTTGAACCCAGAGCCGAATCAATATTTATATAGACTGAGTTGGGACGCTTTCTAAGTTCATCATTGTTTTAAGCTGCCTATTTCTGTCATTTGGGTTTTGTTTCTCCAACTGTGTAGTAACAGCATACTCAATCACAGATTCCTCTAAGTCAAAGGAGATCATCTGGTCATATATCAGCCAGCTCATGTGTGTGGCTGGCCTCTCCAAGTGTTGTACAAATTGAGAAATTTTACACAAAGTCCCCAGACTTCTAACTCCTCTTATAAAATAAAATAAAGTGATATGTGAAAAAAAAAAAAAAAAACAACCAGAAAACCCCTCTCAAAACAGGAAAGTTGAAAGTGAGTAGGGTTGCTTTCTTTAGATGTAAGGCAAGCCCTGTAGTTTGCCACTGACCCCCCACCACTCCCTGTCACCTCAAATTCAGCCCACCGTTCCCGTACCTGCCCGGCCCCTTGGACAGGAACCCATCATTTAAACTTCCAAGCCCTAATTCATCCCACCTCCTCCACGGCAATGATGAGAACAGTAAGACTCAGTGACATGTCCTACTGCCAGCTTCAGGTGGAAGTTGGACAAGAATCCAAGTTTCCTATCTGCCAACACAGCATTCATCCTGGACTCTGGAGCCAGACTGCCTGGGTTCAAATCCCTGCCCTGTAATTTACTCCCTGTGGAACACTAGGCAACTTTAACTTTCTTGTGCTTCCATTTTTTAAACACACATTTTTTTTTTAAGTTTAGTAATACTGTCTATCTCTGATGGTAATGGTGAGGATTAAATCTGTCAACATAAATGAAGTGGTATGTCACCTCATTATCCTTCTCTAAATTAGTGTTTTCCAAATAGTACCACACAGAGATGAGTTTAGATGGTTCATGGATGAATCTTTTAAAATTCAATATAACTTACTCACTGCATATTTATTCTTGTAGTAACTTTCCACTTATGGGGAAGTGGTACTGGCTTCCCATTTATAGGAGATACAGAAAGTTTCTTTTTAAAAAAATTTTGTTTTTAAAAATGGGTTAGTTTGAACAAAAGCATTAAATAAACGTAGGAGATATGGGTATGGCAAAAAAAAGTCTTGATGCTATGAAAATAAAATTTGGGATGGTATATTATATATCAGTGGTTCTCAAAGTATGGGCCAGGAGCCCTGGGGAATCCCCAAGACTATTTCAGGTGGTCCATAGAGTCAAAACAATGATCATAATAATACTAAGAAATTATTTGCTTTTTTCACTCTTATTCTCGTTCAAGTGTCTAGTGGGGTTTTCCAGTGACTATATGACAGATGGTATGGCAAAAGAGTGAATACAGAAGGAGATATCAGAATACAGCTGTCTCTTTAAGCTCAATGGTAAAGAAATTTACAAAAATGTAAAACAATGCCACTGTTTATACTATTTTTTTTTTGTTTTTGAAAATATGGTTAATTTTCATAAAAATGTGTTACATTTACATAATGGGTTTATATTGCCATTTTCATTTTTAAAATTAACTTACAGTAAAACTTCCTTTTTTGGTGTACAGTTCTTTGTACACATGGCAACTACTGATCTTGCCTGGTATGGTTTTCTCTTCTGCAAAATGTCATATAAATTAAATCATACAGTGTGAAATCTTTTAAGACTGCTTATATTTCACTCAGCATAATGCCTTTGAGAGCCACCAGGCTGCTGCCTGTATCAACAGCTTGTTCCTTTTTTTCTGCTGAATAGTACCCCATGGTATGGATGTGTTCCATTGAGGAACACTGGGTTGTTTCCAACTTTGGTGATTACAAATAGAGTTGCTATAAATATTCATGTACAAGTTTTCGTGTGAACATGCATTTTCAGTTCTCTTGAATAAATACCTAGGAGAGGGACTGTTGAGTCATATAGTAAGTATATATCTCATTTTGCAGAAGCTGCCCCACTGTTTTCCAGAGTGGCTGTACCATTTTGCATTCCCACAAACAATGCATGAGAGTTCCAGCTGTCCCCTGTCCTTACAAGCACTTGATACTATGACTGTTAATTAACTTATTATTGCCATTTTAATATGTATGTAGAGGTTTCTCATCATGTTTTTAATTTTCATTTCCCTAATGGCTGATGATGTTGAACATCTTTTCAGGTGCTAATTTGCCATCCGTATATCCTTTCTGGTGAAGTGTGTATTTAAGTCTTTTGCCCATTTTTAAACATTGGGTTGTTTATTTCCATATTGTTGAGTTTTGAGAGTCCTTGTACCCTCGTGATATGTCTTTTATTAGACCTAGGGTTTGAAAATATTTTCTCCTATTCTGTAGCTTGTCTTTTCATTCTTTATCAGTGTATTTAACAAAAGTTTTACACTTTGATCAAGTCCAATTGATCATTTTTTAATTTTATGGATTGTAGTTTTACTTTTATACCTATGAATTCTTTGCCTGAGTTCTGGTCATGAAGAATTTCTCCTTTGTCTTCTTCCCAAAGTTCTATAGTTTTACATTTACAAATATAATCCATTTTGATTTAATTTTTTGTCAAGTCTGAGTCAGCTTGACAATCAGTTTTTGCATATAAATGTCACATTACTTTTATTTTTAAACAAATTGAGCATTTAAAATTATTTTGTTTTAATTTCTAATACCAGTAGATATAATCCACATAAACCAAAGCACCTCTGTGGTCCTAAATAATCTGAGCATAAAGGGTCTTGAGTTTAAAATCTTTCAAAATCACTATATCATTAACCAAGGCTATTCTTAACTTTTATACACAATGGAATATTACTCAACTATTAAAAAGAATGCATTTTAGTCAGTTCTAATGAAGTGGATGAAACTGGAACCTATTAAACAAAGTGAAGTAAGTCAGAAAGAAAAACACCAATACGGTATGTTAACAAATATATATGGAATTTAGAAAGACGGTAATGACGACCCTGTACGCAAGACAGCAAATGAGACACAAATGTAAAGAACAGACTTTTGGACTCTGTGGGAGAAGGTGAGGGTGGGATGATTTGAGAGAATAGCATTGAAACATATATACTACCATATGTGAAATAGATGACCAGTCCAAGCTTGATGCATGAAACAGGGCAATCAAAGCTGGTGCACTGGGACAACCCTGAGGGATGGGAGAGAGGTGGGAGGGGGGTTCAGGATGGGGGGACACATGTACACCCATGGCTGATTCATGTCAATGTATGGCAAAAACCACAATACTGTAAATTACCCTCCAATTAAAATAAATTAATTTTAAAAATAATTTAATAACAAGTGTAGCTTTGTCTTAAAATTCTCCCTCTTGTTAATAACTGAAGAATCTGAGATTTTATTCTACTTCAAACTTATAAATTAATCTGTCAGTTTCATGGATGCTTATAGAAGATACAGACTGTAAGCAGAGACAAAGGATGGTTTACAGTTCACAGCAATAGCTGCCGTCAAAGTATCACCATCTGTTTCGGATGTTTGATACCCGGCTCCCAAAAGGGGATTCAAAGAGGCCTAGATGAGACATATACATAAGAGTGGGTGCATTTCAGGAGAGGAACCCCAAGCATAGGGAACCCAAATCTTTTAATACTGAGCAGTAAGTATGTCTGCCCTTTGTTTTGGAGGAAGACACAAGCTCCATCTTCCAAGGCTGTTCACGACATAAACTTCCTTGAAAAGACAGTTGGAACAACGGCAGTCAGTTCTGCTCACATGATGTGCAGATACTCAACGGACCCATGAAGAACACCTACCCAACAACTATGCAATTTCTCTCCTCCCTTATTCTACTTCCCTACAGGGAAAATGTAGGAAAGCACATATCCTTAGGTTCCTTCTGGGTCCAGTCTTCTTTCTTTGCATATCACTCCCTGAAGAAATCATTCTCCATGGAGATTCCAATGTTAATCTCTAAGCCCATGACTACACTCTATAGTTTGGTTCCAACTAGCTGGTTTAAACCTTCATCCAAACTCCAGTCCTTTGTTCAGTCCTCAGCTTAGATGTCTCAAGAGTCAACTCAAGTTCAGCGGAACTGTACCACTTGGCTTATACGTAAGAAAAGAGCTTAGTTGACACAAGAATTTAATATTCCCCACTGTGATCGACTGTTTGCCTGTATCTATTCTTCCCTTCTTCTTTAATAAGAGATTGCTAATTTGCTGGGCACAGAATAAAGACATCATTTCCCTGCTTCCCTTACAGCCAGATGCAGCCACCTGACCAAGTTTTGACCAATCGGATGTGAGTATCAGTAATGTGTACAACTTCTGGACCAGGCCCTCAAAGGGGATGGATATGCCTTTGGATCATACAAATGGAAGCAAATCTCTGAGGAGAAAAAAGATAAAAGCAGTCAAGTCTCAAAGATTTCATGGAGCAGAGTCACCACATTAAGCCTGAACCACTTACCCATAGGCTGTGACATGAGAGATTTTGAACTCCCAGGTTATTTAAACAACTTTAATTCTGGGCCTCTGTTAGCACAGCTAAGCCTATATATATATATATATATATATATATATTTTTTTTTTTTTTTTTACTAACATATCATTCCTCAGGAGAGAAGATGTGAACAGAAACTTCTCTATGGCACCATGTGGTACCCAATAACAGACCTTTGCTGAGGAAAGCCATATTCAGCTATGTTAATAGAGCCCAAAGGACAATAAACACATTAGTGTATTCTGTGGGGGTTGGCAGGGAGGAGGAGGGTTAAACGAGAATAGGAAAACATGGCTTATTCACCTTAATCATCCTCAAACATCCTGTGTTTTTAAAATGTTCTTTGTAGAGCAGTTGAAATGTGATAAATGTCAGGAACACAAAACACATTAATAGGTGATGTTAGCTAAAAAAATTGTGAAACCAAAATAACAGTCTACTTGGTTCCACAAGAGTGGGTAATTTGAAAAAAAAATTTAATATAGACCAGTTTAAAGTCTTTATTGAATGTTACAGAATTGCTTCTATTTTATGTTTGGGGGGTTTTTTGGCCTCGAGCATGCGGGATCTTAACTCCCCCACGAGGGATCAAACCGGCACCCTCCATACTGGAAGCGAAGTCCCACTGAATTGCCAGGGAAGTCCCAAGAGGGGGGGTTTTTCATCAAGACAGAAACTAAAACTGAAGACAAACTTTTCAAAGTTAGTGATGCCCTAAGCACTGGAGCGGGCATGTATGTCCATGGTGTGCACCAGCGGACTCAACCAAGGAAAAGAAAGCACCCCACTGAGCCTGGTTACACTGGCCACTCACTCCTTTATATCCAAGCCTCCCTCAGATACCTGCCATTCAAGACCCTACCCTTCCGCCCCCTCACTGTCCCTGTAACACATCTGTGTGTCCTGCTAATAGGCTATCTATGCAAAGAGTTAAAGGTGTCACTCGGCAGGCACGCGGGTGTCAATCAGAGATCCAAGAATATCCAGCAAAAGAGAATGGTAATGGGGGTCAACAATACGAAGTTTTCACTGATCAATAGTGAAACGGGAACAAGGAAGACAAAGCAGTGTATACTTCAAGAAACTAAATATGCTAGATTTCAAGGACTATCCTTGTATCAGTCAGGATCCCAACAGGAAAAAGATGGAATATTTGAATAACGATAATCACAAAGGGACTAATAAGAAAGATGTTGGTGGGTGTAAAAGCACCCTAGGACAGCGATAGTCCAGGAAAGCGGGCTCATAGCAGCTCACCTGTCACCATTCCTGGGGCAACTGTCAAAGGTGGAGGGAACGGTTACAGGAGCAGAGCAGACCTTCTACCAGTGGCTTTGACTCTTTCTCAGCGGGACACCAACAGTCCGTGGGAACCTCACAGGAAAGAGCAGGATAAACACCTGCCTTCACTCTCCTCCATCCCTCTCTCTTCTATGGGGAACCTTGATAGAAGCGGGGCCCAGAACTCTGTTAGTGGGGCCACACAGGCGGGCCCTCGGGGCAGAAAGAAGGGAGCAGTGCTGATCGAGAGAGGCTCCTACACACTCTTTTCTATTTAAGACTTCATAGCTCTTCCTTTCATCTGGTGGTGTTTTAGAGGGGGAAAAAAGATATGATGAGGATGGCAATGGACAGTAGTAGCTGTTTTTTAATGTCCTTAACTTGACAAAATAAAATGATACCAATACTACCTTGGTCCCTGAAGTGGGAATTACTGAGCTTATTACTTGTGACATGCTAAATCGTTCTTAGGTGTCAGTATTTGATGCTGAATTGCATCATTCTCTCTCCTACAATAAACACCTTTTTAATGGCAAAGATGTTTGTTTAACTTTTACTTCTCTTGCGCTAAGGAGCCACGGACTGTGCTGGGCCCAGAGCTTACAGCAAGTGCTTTTGTTGACGGCCCCCACCCCTGTCTGGATGCTCCACGCTGGAAGAAACTAAGAGCGCTGAGGAAACACTGGCTTCGGAGTCTCTCGGACCCAGGTTCCAATGTAGCTCTTCTGTGTTTAATGTTAATGTTGGGGTGTAACATTATCTTGCCCAGGTCTCATCTTAAAAAGGCAGGGCGGGGGGAGGTGAATAGGACAAAAGAACCCACCTCATAGCGTATCTAGCCTATGGGGTAATTCTAGTACATCTCTCAACACAGGCATCCTAGAAATCATGGCTATTACTATTATTACATATAGCATCACTGTAACTGAAAAGGAGGGGCGCTGGTCTTCGCATGTCACCTGCAAGGAACTGTGTACTTCCTAACTCTTAATTCTTTGTCTGGGGATGATATCCCTGTAGCTCCTGATGGGTGTCTCCAAGGCAAAGACGAGCCAGAAAGCCATCAAGAATGTTTGGGCTTCTAAGTTATATTCCTCAACCCTCAAGGATACAGCAGTGACAAACCCTGAGGTACTTTATTTTACCCACACTAATCTATGGATTCACAGACATTATCTTATCCAATCCCCATAAGGACTTGCCGAAATAGGTGTTCTCAGGCCCATTTTAGTGATGAGAAAACTGAAGTAGAACAAGAAACCAGCTTGGTAACCCTATGGTCTCTGGGAAACTGGTCTTTTTTTCCGGCTGTGCTGCACAGCATGTCCAATCTTAGTTCCCTGACCAGGGATCGAATGCGTTCCCCCTGCAGTGGAAGCTGGATTCCTAACCACTGGACCACCAGGGAAGTCCCAGAAACTGGTGTCTTAAGCCTTTACAGTAGTAACACTCCAACCTACTCCTATCCTGGAATAAGTAAACCTTCCCCACCTTCCACCAATTTCCTAGGGTGGGTGGGATTTAAAGTCATTTTGCAACAGAAAGTATTTTAATTTTTATTGTGTTTTTGTCCCCAAAGTAAGACTATATGCCTTAATTCAAAATGTAAAGAATTTTCTGTTGTCTGAGTGATGAAGACATCCTCTCAAGTATGCTAAGGTTTAATTTGACTTCCTTAACAGGATGAAATGGATTTGCCATGGAGGCTCCCTAGTGTATTGGGTTCCAATTTCCCAAGCCAGTCCCTTCTCTTTCAACCACTGCCCTCTCCACCACCAGATGTCTGGGTGACTTCTGTGGCTCAGTGAATTTTGGAAATTCATCCTGGCACAATTAGAGAGGGTAAGCAAACACAAGACTGCTCTGAGGGGCGATTTGTCAAATGTAATGTGACCATCCTTCATGGCTTTGCCAAAGGCATTTGAGTATCAAACAAGTAATTCAAAAACCCTAAATATTTTATGTTCCTAAATACATTTTTAATACACACTAATCTAAAACCTGTTAGGCAGCAGTCTGCTCCCCTACCAGAAGGCCATCTCAAAAGAAAACCTCAGAAATATCCTGTCGTTAATTCCCAGTTCCATTTCTTTTCTTTTAGATTTACCATGCATTCATCTTTTTTCCTCCCTAAGATTAAAAAAAAAATTACACAGAAACAAGAAAACACATCCTAGCATTCTCTCTAAATAGGGAAGCATTTGATATGTAGAGAAGATGCCTTCAGTCAATGGTTGAACCAGCCTACCCTTCCTTTAGCCAAATTAATAGGGTGTTAACATCACAGTCTATTTTTTCGTAACTACTTTCAGGCTGCCATAATAAAAACTAGCGTGGCACTCATATACTTAGCTCTGGCCATTAAAACAGAAGCAAAAGAAGATAAAGGAGCACAATTCCAGTGTTAAAGCTCAACCGAGGTACCTATAAAGAACATTCTCTAAAAGCACAAACAAGAACAATAGAACTCAGATTCAACCACCACCCAACCCAGATGTTCCAACATGCGGAGTGACTTCAACTCATTACTTTTGCATCTCCTGATCTTTTTTTCACCTAGTTTTATAGGCACATGGCATCCCGCCCAGGTACGAAGTTCAGTGGGGCCCATATTCCTTTGAGACCCTAAAAGGAAGAAGAAAATTCCTTGTCCCTGTTGGTATATGAAAATCACAATGGGAGCCATCCAAATTAGTCAAAGTTATTGGTGATCTGGCAACAGCATCTTGATATACAGCTGCCATTAATGAGAAGAGCAGTCTTCACAGACAATCATCGAAAGCCTTACGCCTATTTAGGACACTTTAATGTAGAAACCAAGTAAATCTTCCTATTTTGTGTAGCTTTTATTTAAACATAAACATATGATTTAGACATGCTCCCTCCTGTTAAACTTTTTTTTTTTTTGCTCTGTTCGCTTAGCACAGTTCACATTATTCTCTTCACATGTACAATGGCAGTGGAATAATTTGAAACCCAGGGCTTTATTTAATAATGTAATTATCCTATATTGGATTACTTAAAAGGGGTTTTGTATTTTAAAGTTCTAGTTTTTCCCATACTGGCGATATGCTCTGACACAGTAAATGATTCAGGCTTTAGTCAAAAGCTCTAAACTCAGTTTGGAAAAATATTGAGTGTTTTTGAATAAGACAGGATTAGCATAAGAGCCAATTTGCAACCACAGTTGGTGACCTTTCTACTCATGTTCAAAGACTGTGGTGTGGAGGCCAACACGGAGGATGGGCCACGAGCAACTACAACCGCCTTATTTCAACTCTCCGCCACCTCAGGGATGGTGTATAATCCAGAGAATAAAGCCCAAGTCTTCCTCAAGGTACATTTCCTGAAGGCAGGGCTGTGACTTGTCTTCCACACCTTCTGATATTCTATATACTACCAGGAGGAGCTGAATGAATAAACGAACGAGTGAATGAATGAATGCCATTGGGTGTTCTGGCAAAACAGCTGCAGAAGGGAATCCAGAAGGAGCCATCACAAGCTGAGCATTCACAAACTGAGCTTCGTCCACTGCTATTGTCCGGAGGAATGTTGTTTGAGTTTTTCCCCAACTCAACTCAATCTGATCCAATTAAGCCGTATTCTGCTCTGTGCCAGGAATTGGGCTGAGGACCAGCCACGGACAGATAAGGATGAAGATGACACTGGCACTGCCCAGGGCTCCTGTTTCTTGCCTCGGAAGTGAAGGTTACTCTCGCTCTCTCTAGTTTCCTTTGCTAGAGAATCCATTCATTCTTTCACGTTCAATGTCCAGGGCATATCCTTGAGCCTCCACTCTAGGCACAGCAGGGGGCCAGGGAAGAGCAACAGTCTAGAGGGGGCAAGGGACAAGGGACACAGACAGGAAACCACAGTCCTCAGCTAAAAGTGACTTATAGAATGAGAAACTGTCATAAGTGATCTCATTCATTCAACAAATATTTATTGAGTGCTAACTAACTATATGTCGGACTTCCC
The DNA here is from genome assembly GCF_003369695.1 of Bos indicus x Bos taurus. Lineage (NCBI taxonomy): Eukaryota > Metazoa > Chordata > Mammalia > Artiodactyla > Bovidae > Bos > Bos indicus x Bos taurus. The sequence goes on along the minus strand of NC_040103.1, from coordinate 17,890,650 downwards.
TGGTGGCTCAGTGGTAAAGAATCTGCCTGCCAATGCAGGAGACGCAGGTTCAATCTTTGGGTCAGGAAGATCCCCTGGAGAAGGAAATGGTAACCCACTCCAGTATTCTTGCCTGAGGAAGCCCATAGACAGAGGAGACTGATGGGCTACAGTCCACAGGGTTGCAAAAGAGTCGGACGTGACTTAGCACCTGAACAACTGTATGTCAGGCTTTGGGATTATCATCAGGAGGTACATAAAAATCCCTACCTTCCTGGAGCCTACAGTTGTGGAGGAGGGGTACTGTTCGTGTCTGTGTTGGGGGAGAGGGATGTAGGGAGTCAGATAATAAAATATGAGGCAAAAAAACTAGAAGAGGCCATAATGGGAGACAAGGGGTAGGACTGGGTATGATGTCAAAGCAATGGTCAGGGAAGGTCTCTGCTGAGACCCTGAGGAAGAGAAGGAACAAGTGAGGATAAAAGGGGAGAGAGGTGGGAGAGGAACGGTGGATACTGCACTCAGAAGGAGAAGAGGATGCAAAGGCACGGGGAGGGATGTGGTGTACTGTCAAACTCAAGGTGAAAAAAAAATAAAAAGGAAAAACACACAACATACACACATCCTCGAGCTGATGCGTGCTTCTAAATTTAAATCCAGACTCCTTTCCTCTAAATTTCCGGCAGGTTTAACACGGAAGCTACTCCATAAATCAATTTCCATTATTAAAATACTGACTTAGTGAAGTGAAGTTGCTCAGTCGTGTCCGACTCTTTGCGACCCTATGGACTGTAGCCTACCAGGCTCCTTGGTCCATGGGATTTTCCAGGCAAGACTACTGGAGTGGGTTGCCATTTCCTTCTCCAATCTGCTTAATGCCACCCTTTTCTCAAATCTTTAATGCCTACATAGGTATGTTTTAAACACTTTATCAAAAACCAAGTTTCATCTTCCCTGAAACAGACGAGTCTTCCTATGAAAACAGCTGATTTCCACAGAATTTAAAAGATTGAGGGCCAGCTGCTCCCTGACATGTGCATGAAGTTGAAGGGTGGCTAAGAGATGCGTATCACCTATAGATACACTGGTCAGGAACACAAACTGGGACAACAATCCCTTTCATTTGGATGTTTAGGTCTTCTTTACATGGCTATATGCCAACCTGATTTAATGCCTCTCCTTAACTATGGCGCATGGAACGTACCTATGTTTTTACACACTTAGGAGCCTGTTTAATTATACCAGTTATAGGTCCTCATTCCCCTTCTCCCTACGGACTCATCATCACACCAGACACAATACCCTTTCCAGCAAAACTCCCCTAATTCACTGGTCAAGACATGAAGTTTAAGACTCAATATAACTTGTTGCCATGGTCAAAGACTAATAAACCTTTGACGGATTAAAGCGATCGGCTATCTACTATTAATACATACGTCATCTATAATTAAATGCCCAGAAAAGCGGGTAGGTGTTTGGAAGGAGCCACTCAATGAAAATACATAATAACAAGAAAAGGAGATAAAAAAAGAGCAAAACAGGGTAAGAAGATTATCTTCCAATCCTCACCAGACTAGCTTTATGCTAAAGTGACTGTTCCACTGACTGTAGTGGGCATCCTCTATGAGGGTGCCCAATGATCCCCACCTATCTGTATGCATGCCCTCGTGTGATCCCCTCCCCTTGAATGTGGGCTGGACACAACGTCTCACATCTAACAAACAGACCTATGGAAAAGTGATTGGATTTCAATTCTGAGATGAGGTTACAAAAGGTCTGTGGCTCCTGGTTTGCTCACATACTGTGAGGGAAGTCAGTTCCCATGTTGGAGCTGGCCTGTGGGGAAGCCTGTGAGGCATGACAAGGAACCAGAGAGGTCAAGGTCCATGGCTAACAAGGGAGAAGGATCTCAGTTCAACAGCCCAGGAACAGACAACTGAGTGAACTCAAAAGTAGATTCTAGCCCAACAGAGCTCTGAGATGAGTAAGGCCCAGCCGGGCACCCTGAACGAAGCTTTGAGAGACCCTGATTCAGACACACCTAGCTAACCTTAACCCAGACTCCTGACCTACAGAAACTGTAAAGATAATGTTTTAAGATGTGAAATTTGGAGTAAGTTGTTACATAACAATAGAGAGCTAGTATACTAGTCTTTAAACACAAGATACTTTTACACGCTTTTGTGTGACAATGAAAGTCTGTGAAACAAGTTGCTAAATAACAGTTTCAACTACGTCTGGAAATTAATTTCTGCTAAGAAACTGACAAGCCAATGGAAAAATGCTTTATGCAACTGCCTAAATCCTGGAAAAACTACCTTCACAAGGAAATTTCCCAGAATACCATAGAACAATGTAGGGGCTTCCCTGGTGGCTCAGACAGTAAAGAATCCACCTGCAATCCAGGAGACCGGGTTTGATCCCTGGGGCTAGCTGATCCCCTGGAGAAGCAAATAGCTACCCAATCCAGTATTCTTGCCTGGAGAAGTCCATGGACAGATGAGCCTGGTGAGTGGGCTATATAGCCCATGGGGTCTCAAAGAGTCGGACACAACCGAGGGACTGAGCACACAGAACTATATACGTGTACCTGCCAGGATGGAAGAGCCAAAGTAAAATATAAACCTGTCAAGTAAAGCTAACTTTATCTCTTCTAAGCAACTAGAAGAAGAAGAGCCAATCTTACTCATCTCTTTATCACCTCCAAAGTACCCTGTACTAATAAATATTGGTTGAATTGAACTGAATAAGTTTGCAATCAAAATCCTATATTTAAAAATAGAAATGGTGTGCGTTTAAGAACAATATTATATCCTCAGCTACTGCAGAAGAATCCCAGGCATCATCTCTCTTGTCCTCCTCTCACCTTTTCAAGGGCCTTGGCACAGCTGACCATTTAGACACTGTGCTGCGGACACATACAATCTACAGCTCCTGCAAACACATAATCCTCTAGTCCTCGTGGCCAAGATCAAGGCGAGGCTTCTCTTTGCTTTAGCCAAAGAGAAAAAGGCAGAAAACAGCCTTAAAATTTAAGGTGAAAAAATATTAAGACAACTGAGGTATTCAATATTCTGACATGCTGAAAATGTTTTCACTCCACTGCTTTGAGGGGTCATTTAAGGAATTCTGGGGGTCAGGAGTGATTTGAACACCTGCTTGGCTGTCTATTGAATTACTGATCTAGTAACATCCAAAACATGGAGAAATAGGACCTATAAACTATAAAGAAAAAAGCCAGAGCCCATTGATCATTTTAAAAGACACTACCGTGTGTGTGATTCATATAATTTGCATTAGAAAAAAACATCTTCAGCCTTTTTACTAGAACCTCCTCCTTGCCTGCCCAGATTGTTGGGGCTGCATATTTTACAACCCGACGCATTGTTGCTGAATTCACATTCAGCCCCCAGGAGCACAGAACACAATTAGACTATTATGAAGAAGGTCCATAAGAAACAGAATGGAACAGATTATTTCACTTAAGACATACAGAATTCAATTATTTTCTGTATTTACAACCCATGTACACTAGATTTTGGAATAATTTGGTGGGGAGCTTGAGTACTATAGCAGTGTTTTCATCTGAATTCTAGTCATCTGATATGCACTGTGGGATTACCCCAAAGCTAAAGGATTTAATGGCCCAGCAGGCAGTCTCTGTTTTGAAGATCCTTCTTCTAAGCTCCCCCAGCCATTTTGGCTGGGACCCTATCCCTTTATATCCATTTGCTGATGCTTTCTGCTTTTTAAAAGAACCTGGCATTACACATCTTAAAGGAATTGGTTTGGAATGCATTCCATACCACCACCACCAAAAGAAGAAGAGGAGGAGATGACAGAGGGTGAAACTAGTTTCCAAATTAGGGGTGTTTTGAAGAATAGGAACTAGGAGAGTTTTTTAAATGGTGGGAAAATGAGGATATTTAAAATAAGTTCAGTGTTGTGACATTCAGCACATCGACATCAGGTTTCCTGGAGGTTGCATCATGAAAGGGGAGCGACCTGGGAAGCATCAGGTATGAACTTCCTTTGGCACACTGAGATGGGACATCTGGAACGCAGGTTTTGTCTTTTGACTCCCATCTCATTTTATTTTGTTGTGGCTGATGGAAGAAATGCCTCCTCAAGGTTCTTTAAGACCCAAATGGAACAGAGCTCAACAGGCTTGAGGGTGCCCCATTCACAGTGACTGGAAAGCTCAAACATGCATCAGAAAAACTCTGAACCTAAACACAAGAAAATCTTTTCGAGAACGGAGAACCAGGAAGTTTAACTCCGTTTAAATTGATAATTTTCTTAGTTTTTTTTTTTTTTAAACAATAGTTAGAAATCCAATGACTCAACCAATAAATTACTTATTAAGGCGATATTAACAGTCTTAGCAATGTGACAGACTTCATGGAGACAACAAAGTTAGGATTTGGTTCTGAACCAGTAAGGGCAGGGTTGCTAATTCACATCTGCTAAAGGCCTGGGTCTGCTATCAGCCCGACCACGGTTTGGGGCTTTATGCCCATATAAATCTCATTTGATAATCACAGCCCAGCAAGACTAGCCTATTTCACAGATAAGGAAAAAGGGACCCCAGAAAAATTCAGTAATGGACCAAGATGACATGCAGCTAAGAGGCAGAATACACATGCACGTGTGGTTCTACCAAGCTTCAAGACGAAGGGTTTATATCCTAAGTACCAAGAAACAAGACGTGTGAAATTACTAACCAGCCCTGCCTCCAGGTTCAAGTCCAACCTGACCTGCTAGACGACCCCAGGTCCAGCCGCGGTCTACCTCACTGTCCACCAGACCCCTGCTGCTCTGCCGAGGGCAGACCACTTCCAATATTGGAATGTCCTGCCTTTCTATTTTCCTGTGGCTTCTTCTGCCTCCTCTCTCACTCTTGTCGAAATCGCCACCCATGAAAGCCCTAGGTATTTTCAAGGGCCTGATGTACACAAGCTCCATTCTCCAGGCTGCCTTCAGCATGGCTATAGGCCACTTCCCGACTTACTCCTTTCTCTCCACATTTCCATCCCTGTTCCCTTTCTGACCATGGGCCCTAGTTTGTGCATCCATCCATTCCTTCCATCCCCCCAGACTCTCTGGCTGGAGAGAATGATGAGGGTTTTGTCCACCAGGCTGCCTGAGCTCCTTCCTTTGCTGTCCCTTTAAGACCAAAAGGTTCCTTCTGCTTCACTACACAAAATGGGCCGAATATGAGAAAGTTTTTAAAACTGTAGTACTCCAAAGCTTTGCTCTGCAGAATGCAAGGTGGCAGTCCATGGGCCACATCTAGAATGAAGACACATTTTGTTTGGCCCACAGTGTTTTGTAAAAATTGGACGGAATTGCCGACTATAACACAAAGATATGGCTTTTGGGCCTTGAAAAATGGAAAGATCTGGTAACATCAAAAGACACTGCTGCCCTGCAATGATGGGCAGGACCTGAGGAGCAACGTACAGACAAATCACTGCTCCCTGGTTCTTCCAAGCATCACATGGTGTCCCAGCCTTGGCTCCACCCACTTCGACTTCCTGACCGGGCCCACACCTGTGCCTCTGCTCTGGGTTCCCCTCTCCCCTCTTCAGGTAAGGTGGATTTTGAACAAGACCTTGAAAGATGAATACAGAGGTTGTGCTATTTTATTACTTTATGGGGAAAAACCTCAGCAGATTTTATACCCCCTTTCTGATACGGCCCCGTTTCTTTGGCTTGTTAGCAGGACAGCACAGAGGGTTTTGCCCTCTGTGTTCTGGAATCAAGACGGCTCGAGCTCCCATTTAGTCTCATTCATCATTTACCCGATGAATGAATTTACAAACCTGGATGGCCTAGCCTCTCGGGTTGCCCTCTTGCAAAATGAAATGACTACCTCACAGTATTATGGTTACACGAAAGGTCCAAGTGAAGATGACAGCACTAGTTTTACTACTACCTTTATTAAGACCATTTTAGTACAAATACCCAGAGTCTGTCGTAACAAGTGAAGAAACAGAAAAACAAATATCGTACATTAACTCATACAAATGGAATCTAGAAAAATGGTACACATGTACCCATTTGCAGGGCAGGAATAGAGACGCAAACAGAGTGGACATGCGACATGGGAGGAGGGGGGCAAGGTGAGACAAACAGAGAATAGTGTTGACGTATATAACTACCACGTGTAAAAGAGGTAGCTAGTGTGAACCTGTAGTATAGCACAGGGAGCTCAGCTCGGGGCTCTGGGATGACCTAGGGGGGTGGCATGGGGTGGTGTGGGATGGAGGTTCAAGAGGGAGGGGATACACACACACACACACAACTGATTCACTGTTGTACAGCAGAAACCAACAGCGTTGTAAAGCAATTATAGTTCCATAATAAAAAAAGAAGCCATTTAACACCTGAAACTAACACAACACTATAAATCAATCATACTCCCAATAAAATTAAAAAAAAAAAAAAAAAGAAGCCAAAAAAAAAATCATTTTAGACCAGGGGTCAGGCAAATGTTTCCTGTAAAGGGCCAGACAGTAAATATGTTAAGCTCTGTGCATATGTTCCAACTACTCAGCTCCTCCAGGATAGTGTAAAAGCTGCCAGAGACAATTTGTAAACAAGTGGCTGTGGCTGTGTACCAATAAAACTTTATTGACAAAACAGGCAGCAGGTCAGATTTGGTCCATAAGCCTTGGTAGGCCTGTAGGCCCCATTTTCTACTTGTCTACAGCCATTCTGATGATGTAAATCAGCTCTGAAGATGCTGCTGCTAAGTTGCTTCAGTCATGTCCGACTCTGTGCGACCCTGTGCCCTGGTGGGCAACCCACCAGGCTCCGCCATTCCTGGGATTCTCCAGGCAAGAACACTGGAGTGGGTTGCCATTTCCTTCTCCGATGCACGAAAGTGAAAAGTGAAAGTGAAGTCGCTCAGTCGTGTCCGACTCTTCGTGACCCCAGGGACTGCAGCCCACCAGGCTCCTCCATCCATGGGATTTTCCAGGCAAGAGTACTGGAGTGGGGTGCCATTGCCTTCTCTGATGAGGGGGTTAATGGGATTTAAAACAGTAGCCCTCTTTGACGGGTGTCAGTGGGCAATGTCTAACCTGTTGACTGGATTCACCAAGATTAGGTTCAGCTCAGAAATCATGCCAAAAGGAGAATGCTCCCACCTCTACATCCTACCAAGAAACCTCATACCAATCTTCACCAGAATCTCTCTAGCCCTGTTCAAAATGCCTCCACAGATCTTCCAAGTAAGAGCAGGCACCCGTGTCATAGGTCCCTGTATTTTGCCTTCACCAGGCTAACCGGGCCACAAAGTCACCTGTTTATTTTGGATTGTTTGATTAGCCCTGCCTGAACTCCCCACTCAACAAGAAGCCCCGGGATGGCAGGAGGCGCCTGATTTCCTACCTGTCTCTCCAGGAACCAGCACGACCTGCACACAGACGCCACTCTGGAGGGCCTGAGGCTGGGTCTCCTTGCCTGTGAAACTTCAGAGGTGCCTGGCGCCTCGCATGGGCTTGTGGGAGCCGGTGAAATGCCTTAGTGCACAGGTGTGTGGTATTACCATCAAATTAACGCGTGTCTCAGTCAATAGTCAATCTGATCGCTTAGTTCTGAGACAGCAGGATAGAAGCTTTTAAGAACCATATGTTGAATAAATTAATAAAAGACCAAAAGAAACTTTTCATAAAGGCTCAAAGTATAAGTCAGTATATATTGAAAATCCCGATTTTGATTCTCAAACTATTCTAAATAGGGGGAACATGAAAATCACCTGGTGGAATTCAGAACCAGGCATTTTTAATTCTGCCTGAGTCTTACCTATATGTGACTTTGGCTAAGTTACTTAAGACGTCTTTTGGACTCAGCTGCCTCATCCATCAACTATGGAAATACCACAATACTACCAAGCTTGGAGAATTTCTTTGATAATTAAATGAGTATTTGATTTATATGTTAATATACATGTAATGCCTGACACGTTATAGATACTCAATAGTCAAAAACATTGTAACTTCATTGAAAACACTGTGGGTGAAACTTTTGCAAATGGTTTTGGAAAAGAGCAAGTTAGGACACTTTCTTTGGGTCATGCATCTGGAAGAAGGTGTGAATGTGGTTCCAAGATGACAAGTATGGAGATGGGGTTTCTCTGTTCTGGATAAATCAGTCAGGCTGCCTCTTCCTTCTTCCTATGGGAGAATGAGTAACATGAAAACAGAAATCTTTATCTGCGCATCAGTCACTGTGTTCACTGTTACATCCCAGTACAGGGAACCTGCACATAGTAGGCTTGCAATAGTCATTTCTGAATTAAAGAAATCATCCATGAATATCAGATGGTGGCAGAAATGCCAATTCCATTTATCACCAAGAGTGCCATCTTGCCAAAGCTTTTCTTGAGACAATATAAATATCCCGATCAGAGGGCCCACCTGGCTCCAGGAAAAAAATTGGAAATGAGGGTAATAAAGGTGAGGCCCAGAGGGGACCTGAATATCAAGCCTGGTTTCCGTGTAATCACTCACTCTTTGGTAAGTATCTCATCATTAGAATAAAGGCCACACCCCTCATCAGTGATTTCATAAAAGTGATGTCCCACAGAGCCACTGCTAGAGGCCTACTGTATAAGCCTGCTGGTGCAGGACCATCCTGCTGGGATGGCCCACCTGAGCATACCCATGGGAAACACTTGCCTGCTTTCCTCAGACCATCACCTCAAGAGAGCAGTCCTTTCCCAAAGCAGTAGACCACTGTACCTGACGGACTGGGTTCTGGTTCTACTCGTCACTCACTAGCTCTGAGCACATCCCCAAGATGGTTCTCAGCCTGTCTCTTCATCTATTACATAAAGGGGGCTTGACTTGAGTAGCCTGTGAGGCTATTAAAACATCCCAGGCTCATTAGACAGGAGCCTTTTTCTTACACAGCCATGGCAAGTGTTCATGGTCATCTTAAACCCAAAGCCAAGAGCTGTCCGGCCAGTCCTGCCTACCACCACACACATCTGTACAGATGGCAGAGGCAGAGGGACCAGCTGCACCCATGGACAGGCCAACGTTCCAGCCAGAAAAAGATGGCGGGACATTATCACAACTCTGCATCAGACTCCTTTACCACAGGTCAGGGGCCCTCATTCCATTTCCAATCAGAATGCTGCCAAAGTTGGGTCATCACAGAAGAAAAACAACTATACCTGGGCCTTCATTAAGGAAAGTCTGCTATGCTGTGCTAAGTCACTTCAGTCATGTCTGACTCTTTGCAACCCTACGGACTGTAGCCCACCAACCTACAGGCTCCTACAGGTTACCATGCCCTCCTCCAGAAGATTTTCCTGACAAAGGGATCAAACCCACATCTCTTAAGTCTCCTGTGTTGGCCGTCGGTTCATTACCACTAGCGCCATCTGGTAAGCCCCAAGGAAAGTCTGAGGACAAGGTAATAAGTAAGAACGTTTTTATTCTTTGGTAAAGTATCTTGCTACTTTGCCTTTTTTCCCCAATGGTACTCAGAGCTGAGCTCAAACTAGGTGATGGCAAGCAAAGCTTGGACTAAAGGGAAAACCAAAATGATTTCCATTTCTGATGTTCCACGAGGAATGTGGAGCAGCCTAGGGACAAGTAACTTGGTCTGTTATCTCTATAGTGTGCGTGGCTTCCCTTGTAGGAATAAAACACACACAAACACACACCACCATATATACATATCTGTATATACACATACACACACTTTAACATATATATATATATATATATATATGCACACACATTTTTGAGCTTCCCACATGGCTCACTGGTAAAGAATCTGCCTGCCAAAAAGGAGACACGAGTTCGATCCCTAGGTGGAGAAGATATCCCGGAGAAGGAAATGGGAACCCACTCCAGTATTCTTGCCTGGAAAATTCTAAGGACAGATGAGCCCGGTGGGCTACAGTCCATGGGGTCATCAAAGATTTGGACACGACTTAGCGACTAAACGACAACAAATACATATTTTTAACATATTCCTTATGAAGAACACAAAAAAATAGCAAGATTAAATTATTTGCACTTAGTTCTTTGTCTCTAGTTATAATGTGTTCTTTTGTGCTGGTAAAACAACATGTGCTTTAATTAGCAAATATCTGTAAATAATTTACTTGCTTTTCAAATCCAACAGAACAATGGGGTCGATTTTCACATACATTTACCCAGCACGCATGCTGGGTCTTAAGCCAGACTCTCCCATTGTTCAATAACTACATCAAGCTGTCCAACTCTTGCTGCCCTCCGTGGTGCAGGGGTTGGGGGGTAGGGGGCTAGAAGCCCAAGTCTCAGAAGCCACTTGCCATTTTGCAAGACCTCAGAAGGCAAGCACACAGTGCTGTCCAGCCCAAGCTACAGCAAACTCTTATGATCTCCAACCCTGGAGCCTTCTGCAAGGGACGTGGAAGTGTGCCAGGGCTAAGGGCACTGGAGTAATGGCTTCTAGATACAGGAATTCGGCTGCCCTCTGCCCCAGACAGCGTGAGCCCCAAAACCTAAGACCCGACGTCCGAGGTCCGTGAATCACAAACCTCATCTAGGCTCTGCAGGGTTAAAAGTGGGCGCCGTGTGTGCAGTGCAAAGAAAGATGTTAAATCAAATGAGAATGACTGCTCTAGGACTGGAGGCACTATTATTTTGAATAAGATTGAAAAGGCCAGAAAAAGCAATTCAAAAACATTTCAATTATGTATTTCCCAGAACTACATCTTTGAGCAACTAATGCAAATGTTACCACCACAATAAAACTTCTTCCCACATAAAAGCATATAAAACAGGTTGAACAGCATATACTTTATATATCATATGCATATTTTTGACTATTAATAAAAAATTCAAAATCTATGTATGCTTTACTCTCCTAAGCAATACAGTAATTATGATTAAGGGACAGGCAGCACAAAAAGAGCCAATTTATCTTACTCGTGCTCAGGAATACTATTGTGTAACTAAGCAACTAAAGACAAAATATGGTCTAATTAATTCACTCCTATGCTTATTTAAAAGACACAATTAGAACATTTTTATTTTCCAGCCTGCACAGTAGCTCAACATGCTTGAGGGTGTAGAAAGCAAAGCCTATTATTCTCAAAGACAAGAGTTTAATGTTTAGTGCCACTGATCAGGCTTGGAACTCAACTCTGGGGAGGAGGGGTGTACATCACAGTCAGGGTGTGCTCGAGGCATGAGAAAGGAAAGGTGGTGGGGGGGCAGGGGGACATTTACAGGGCCACTAGATTGACCAGCAACATGTGGTTTCTACTCCCACTTTTTCCCTCTGCACACGGATGGAGATGAGACCCTGAACATGATGGTCATGTGTGCAAGGACACTCACCACTGTGAGTCCATTTTATACAGCCACCAAGATTCTACAGGAAACTCATGCAATTAAACCACACATCCTGGTCTGTGTGATAAATGTCAAATATCCATCTTTAATGCAGCTAACAGTGCATCTGATTTTAAAAGCAGAATTAATTTACGCAAGTATGTACTAGAGACTGATGCCATTAGCATGTTCTAAGGCACCCTTTCAATGACTGCATGTTTGAAATGTGTCATCCAAATGAACACTCACAGTCCAGGACGTTAGCCGCACTCTTTGAAGGCCCAAGCCTGGCCTGAGTTCTAACCTCCAGGAAGCCAGCAAAGGTCATGGTTCTGCTAGAAAACGCCAAGCCATCCTCACGCAAGGGCACGGGAGCAGATTTTTCAAGAAATGCAGGAATCCATGACCACATTTCTGAGAGGCCAATGAATCCTTAAGCCAACAATCAATAAATTTATTTTAAATTTATTTAAAAGCCAAGCCAATGGGTAATCACTAGCTACAATATTATTCTAAGTGGGAGATGGCAAATATCCAACCACCCTGGCTATAAAAAAATGACAGGCAAATGCATTTGATTCCAGCGATTATATCCTGGACATTGGTTAAAACTAGACTTTGATAAATGAGCCTGAGTCCTATAAAACTAGATGCCACTATGAACAATGGTACACTTTATTAATAATTAATAACAAAGCATTTATTTACATGTATGGACTCATGTACTTCATAAAAATAACATTTCCTTAGTATGTGCCTGACAGTCAATGTCAAGAGAAGTTTTAATTGCTTACAATTTTGATTTGTCATTGGACATATGGCCTCATGAAGACCATCGGTCTGAGAAACATGCTGGTTTGCAGGAACTGCCAATCAACACTCAGGTAAGAAGTGACTTCTCTTCCCTCAAGTTTTATCTTTTCACAGTTTGCCATCCAAAGCCTGACTTAAAAAAAAAAAATCTTTACTTATTTTTTAATAAAATTGCTTTTGGCCACCCCACATGGCTTTTGGGACCCTAGTTCCCTAACCATGGATTGAACCAGGCCCTTGGCAGTGAAAACAAGGAATCCAAACCACCAGACCACCAGGGAACTTCCCCTAAGTCCTGACTTTTTATGGAATGATAGCTGAAAACTGAAAAAGTGCTCAAAGAGGTGGGAGATGCTGGCTCTCGCCTGATCATTCAGTCCCATATAGTCACTAATTTCTTTGGGGAGTTCTCCTAAAAAGAAACCTTTTGCACTTCTTCACACCTGATGGTGCAAAATGATAATAGATTTTAGAAGAGAAAGACGTGCGAGGTGGGCTGCTGGAGCTGGGCCACAGGTGAATGACCTTCTGTGAGTAAGAAAGAAATTGGGCCAAGCTTAAAGAGAGCAGATTGTGGGGAAGACAGCGTTTTAATTATGCCATTCAGTCCTTCAGTAGATACTTGACAAATGCAGTGAATGCTGTGCAGAGACCCAGAGGTAAAGACACAACTTTCTACCCCAATAACAGCACCACCGTGGGAGCAGAGATGATGGGGTGATGAGCACAGAAAAAGAACACAGATGGCACAGGAAGCACAATATGCAACCCACAGGGGCGGTTAAAACTAACCACTGGACTGTAAGCCCCCTGATGGCAGAGGCGCTTGTCTGTCTTGTTCACTGCTGTATCTAGGCGCCTAGAACAGGCTCTGGCACAAAGTAGGTGCTCTATAAGCATGCATGGATCCAATGAACCTCAAAGGTGAAGGCAGTACTTCCTAATTTCCAGAAAGATACTGAAAGACCACAAATAGTGACTTCAGTTCATCTCCACTTAACTAAGGGACACAGAATCCGACAGCTTTTCTATGACCAGTATCTGTCTATGAAGCAGACTAAGAGATTTGTGAGGTTTGAGCTATTCTCCATTACTCTCTACCTGGTTGTGTAGCACCTAGTAGGTCTTCAGTCAATGTTTGAAGAGATTAGTACATTCGTTTTCCAAAACCATGTAGACGGTGAGCTTTCTTTTGAAAACATATTGCATTTATTGTAAGCACAATTCACTAGTGTGTTATATAACATACTGCTTTTACATTTTTAAAAAATGTGTTGATCTCATCTATCACGATTGATAAGCTTCTTAAGAAAAACAGCTACATCATGCATTGTTTCACATCCATCTCTGTACTTAGCAAAGCACTGAGCACATGGTTAGCACTCAACAAGTAGCTTTTATTAATTCAGGATAGATGAATCCAACATTGGCTGGAATTAGGATCTTAACCACACAAAATAAAACTTGGTGTACATTTTACTGATTCTCAAATTTTCACATCCTAGGCTCAAAGCTGAAACAGAATTTGTATATATGAATGTTTTTGACATATTAAAGTATTCCTTCTATTACTGGATCTTGCTCCAAAGCCAAGTAAGAAAGACAAAAAGGTACACAGTCACATTCCTTATTTCAGATCAACTCTATAGGCCAGGGGTCAGCAAGCATTTTCTGTAAAGGGCCAAAGAGTAAATATTTTCCACTGTGTGGGCCATATGGTCACTGTCATAACTATTCAACTCTGACATTATAGCCTGAGAGCAGCTATAAACAATACGTAAACAGTCTGACTATGTTCCAGTAAAACTTTATTTACAAAAGCAGACAGTGGGCCAGGTTAGGCCCTCAGGCCTTAGTTTGCTGATGCCTGTCACAGTCTAGTAACCTCTCTCCATATAATTCACTGGTTTTCACCCTGGTTCTAAAGGGCCTGCTACGCAAAGTATAAAGATATTCCTTCTCTTAGCTTAAGATCATTACTAACAATAAATAACAACTATTATAACAGCATCCAACATTTGTTTCAGGACTTTTAGTATTACTAATTCTCCTGGCAAGGTAGAAACCTTTAAATCCATTTGACAGAAGAAGAAACTGAGGCTTAGAAAAAGTTAAAGAAATTGACCAAGGCTAGGAATTTCTTTGGAAGGAATGATGCTAAAGCTGAAACTCCAGTACTTTGGCCACCTCATGCGAAGAGTTGACTCATTGGAAAAGACTCTGATGCTGGGAGGGATTGGGGGCAGGAGGAGGAGGGGACAACAGAGGATGAGATGGCTGGATGGCATCACTGACTCGATGGACGTGAGTCTGAGTGAACTCCGGGAGTTGGTGACGGACAGGGAGGCCTGGCGTGCTGTGATTCATGGGGTCGCAGAGAGTTGGACATGACTGAGAGACTGAACTGACTGACAACATTGAGGTGATCTCAGAAACTTCTAAAAAATCAGCTCATGCAAACAAACCAGAGGCTGAGAGGCCACCCACGGGTGAAGCAAGGACAGTCCGGCACCTGAATTTCAAAATGTATCTGTGATACGATCAGGCAATCTTCTAAAAAATCCGGCTGATCCAGTTAACAGCATATTTCAATAATAAAATGTAAATCCTTAAGGAGCCTTTTATAATGGCAACACAGCTAAATCCACCATATGGACGAAAGCCAGCGTGATCTGGGGTGACACTTGAATCAACTATATGTTCTAGTAAACTATCCTATACATCACCCTCTCATAGAGAAAAGCTTTCTTTAGGAAGGTCCAAGGCAGTGGTCTCAAACTTTAATGAGAACAATAATATTAATTTTAATGATAGTAATATTGAGTAAATTATTTTAGCAACTCTACTATCTCCCACCTTAGTTGTAAGCACTTTATATATATATTAGCTCATTTAATCTTTAAAATAATCCTACAAAGTAGGTACTTTATTCCCATTTTACAGATGAGAAAACTGAGGCACAGAGTTTAAAACTTTCCCAAGATCCACACAGAGAGAGAAAGACAATTTAAAATGCAAAATTCTGAATCCCAATTTCAGAGATTCTATATAAATTAATTTCAATAAGGGCTTGGGAATATGCATTAAAAATTTTTTTTAACTAGATAGTAAGGCTGGTGATAGTCAAACCACTGTTAGAAACCCTGGCTGCATGCTAGAATCTATAATGACCAGATATGCTTGATCCTGACTCTCTGACAACACTGGCTTACTCATTTACACTCTTATTGCAGGGGACCAGCAAGCCTTGTAGAATCCACCCCATGAAATTCAAGCTCATACATCCACCTATTTTAAGAGGGTATATTGCCAATAGATTAAGCACTTGGCAATCTGAAAAGGAATATAATCAGAAGTTACCCAGTAACAGAGCCAATTACCCGCCTACTTTGCCATTTTCGTCCCCTGAAGAGCTACTGGCTGAATATGGCAATTGTAGGTAATTACCAGACACTTAACTCCTTGCATATGGCCCTGCTCTTCACTTTCATAATTCAAAACAGTATCATGATGAGGCCCAGAAGACTCTACATAGACCTGTTATTATGTTTCTTATTTATAAATTAAGATTATCTAAAGACCCCTATAATCATTTTCTATTCATTTAATTTACAGTGATAAAGTAGTTTTGCCCATAATAATGTCTCGGTATATATAACAATCTCCAGTCAGCCTTACTATTTTTCCCTCCCATTTTGCAGCTGAAGAAACTGAGGCCCAGAGCATTTAGGACTGTTCAAGGTCAAACAAATAGTAAACTATAGAATCAACATGTGACTCTCTGCAATGCTTCTCCTTCACACCAGCTGCCAGTACCCTAAGTATGTGCAGGAAGCAGTGACAGAAGCAGTCCAGACATTATAATAATTATCTAAACTAGTAATAAATTGCTAATGATTATTAATAATGGTATTAAATGTAACTGTTACTGTTATATGCCACTGACTAGGTTTATCTGAACTTTATAGAATAAGAATGATTCTGCTACCTAAATATCTGGTGACCTTTAGCAAAGCTGACTAACTAGTCATAGTTCTAAAATGTACAAGGAACTGCCCACATGAGTACACACGTCTAGAATGTAACATAATGTATTCAAGCTCTAGTTTCAAGAGTAGGTTTCAGCGGGAAAAATACACCAAACCTAAAATTTAAGAAGGTCTAGATTCTAGCAAGTGACTTCTGACAAACCACATAATGTCTGCAAGCCTGTCTCCAGCTGTAAAATGGACATACAAAGTCCTGCCTTATCTAGCCTCCTACAATTACTGCAAAGATCAATAAGAAAATTTCCCTCCCACGCCAAAAAAAAAAAAAAAGTGTTCTAAAGATCATAGCACACCACACAGGGACGCTATTTCTAACCTCACACAGTGATAATTTTCCTCTTTTTAGAACTGACGTCTTCATATTTCAAGAAATCATAAAAAGACAGAATGGTTCTCTTCAAAAAACTATACTGAGTCCTGGCTGTCCTTTGGAAATGGATGCTGATGTCAGCTCAATCAAGAAATTATTAACCTCCATTTGGCTACTTTAAATAAACTGCTCTGGCTGATTAAATGTGCTAAACATTTTCTCAAGTAACAGTGCACATCACCAGGAGACCCTCCTCTTCCAGTTATGCACTGCAAATGGCAAATGCATCATTCAAAACTATTTAAAATCAATAATAAAATCATTTCACTGTATATAAACAACTTAATAGAGTTAAGTGAAAACAAAGCAAAGGTCTTAATGAGAGGGCCCTGTTGCCCCCTCTAGGTGCCAGAGGTAAATGCTGGTTTCTATAGGCTCTCCTCCAGAGAAGACTGCTGTTGCTATTCTGCTAATGAATGACTAACTTAGGCCAGGGGGGAAATGACATCACCAGGGTGGAAAACCGATCTGCATTGGGAAACTTTCTACCTGCTTTACATTTGTCATAATTATTTTGCACAATGTAGCCTGTATTTGCATAATTTTGAGGCGTGTCATTATCTCAATTGAAAATTGTTTTAATATGGCTGAATAATTCACAATGACATCAGCCAAAGTCCTAATGAAATATACAAGTATAATCATACAGCTAATTACCAGCCGTGTTAGCATTAAAAAACAAATCATGCATAATATTAGGCGATGTATACGCAGCTGAGGATTATAAATAGAGCCATCTCCCTCCCCCAAACCCCTGGAGTTTACTTTTAAATAGCAAGATTAATTTTCTCAGGTATGGCTCATACAGCAATGACGAAATGCAAAGATCATTAAAATGGTTCGCTTACATTTCCCCATAAAGAATATTTTTGTAAAAAATCGTGTATTTAAAAATATATCTATTCACTATCAACTGTTTTACCAGATGCAATCTTTGCCTAATATTTCTTTCACTCTCAAGTCAGAATCCAGTATTTAATTACACAACAGAAATTAAAACTGCACCAAGTGGGGTCAATTCAGGGTCTTTAAAAAATATTCCACTTTCAATTAAAAAAAAAGAGCGTGGCCACAAAATATCCCATAAAACACTGAATAATTTCCTTCTGGGTTTAGTCAGAAGTCTATTAGGCACCAGCTCTTTTCTGGATATTTAATCCTTCCCTTTTCCAGATCACAGGCCATGTTGAAGTAATAAATTTGAAAAGCAAATAATAAGAAATCAGGAGGGGGAGGAGGAGGAAGACAGCTGCGCAGGAAAGTTGGGTCGGGGGAGGGGGCCCGAGCTAGACCTTGGCAGGAGGAAAGAGCTCAACCTGTTGGTAGGTTGCAGGATTTTTCACAGTATTTCCAAACAACACCTTTGTAAAATTGCCGGCAGACGTCGGGAAATGTGAACGTTTAAAACCCAGAGCTGGCGGGGAGGGCGGAGGGGCGGAGTGTTGTCGGGGGGGCGGGGGGGGTTGTTCGGGGAGGAGGGAGGGGCTTATTTCCGAAGAGGCAGATCGGAGGGAGAACGTTTTGACGAACTCCAGTAATTAAACCGGCAGAGACCACTGATGGGTAATTCGATTCCCCGGAGAAGGAGTGAACTGGAGATGCCAAAAGTACAATCAACTCCATCAGACCAAGGAATTCTGGAAGGACTGACTGGCAGGCAGCTTCGAGCTCCGCTCCGGGATGAGTTAAACGGGGAACCATTCATTTAACAAAAAGATCCTTACACCTACCTCGAAAGCTCGAGAGCCTGGAACAGACAGAGCTAGCTGCCCTCAAAAGTCTGAGTTTGATTACCGTGCTCTCGCTTGGACAACACAAAGCCTTGCCAGGCGGCCGCGCACCCTCCCTCCCCGCCGCGCAGTGGGCACAGCCTCCCCAAAATAGTTCCCCGGGTAGGTACCACGGCGCTGAGGTCGGTCAGCTGACGAGGGGAGCCCGCAGAACTGCGGTCACACATGAAATGACAGAGCCGAATAGAGGCGGCCGCCCCTGCGCCCGGTGACAGCGGGCTCACCTCGGGCGTCCTCCCAGGAACGCGACGAGCGCCCCCGCGGCCGCCCAGAAACGTGCCGGGGAGGCTCGTTCCCTCTCCACCCTCCCCGGGAGCGCCGTCTGGGCACCGAGGACGCCGGACCCGCAGGGCCTGTGGGCGAGCACACACCCCTCTGCCTTTCCCTCCGCGGTCCGCGTCCCCCACATCCCCAAAGATCGCGTTGGAAGACGTCCACTTTGCGTGGAGTAATTGAAAAGTAAAAACATCAAATGGTCTGTCCGGGGAGAGGGGGTGGGGACGAGAGATAGTTGTTAATGCCTAACGTGTTTGTGCCGGTTACACGACCGCTTTGAAATCCGCCCGGGCAGATCTGCAAGTTATTTGAATGTATTATTCCAGTACCTGTCATTTATCACTTTATTCAACACGTCTTTGCCAACTCAATAGCTTTTGATCTCACTCTGCCTCCATTTCGTAATTTCCGCCCTCTTAAACATATCAAATACTTACTTAAAAAAAAAAAAAAAAGAGCAATATCGAAACCCACCGAAAGAAATCCACCCATCCCCGACCGAGCCAGACTCGAAGGTAAATTTTCAAAAAGCAAAAAATATAAAAAGCATGTGATGTTCAAGCAGCAACAGAAAGATCACACACGCGCGCGCGCGCGCACACACACACACACACACTCACACACACACACATCCTTGAACAAAACCCTTCTCAAACAAGTTATTTGATCTTGACTAAAATCAGCAGTTGGATCCTCTTTGTAAAGCTGACAGCCAAACTCTGACAATGGCAAAATACTCGAGCCCCAGCTAGTGGCGCTACCCCTTTAAAAAAGAAGTCGATCTTGCTCGTCTGCAGAAGTGAATACAGTATTTTCAAGCTTGCCCTGTAATAAGCATTACTACGGGAAAAAATAATAAAGAAAGAAGAGAGGGAGATATAAGTTTACCACCTCGCCATGGTCGCTATTTCTGCCCTGGGGAGTGTCTTCTGGGAGGAAATAAAGTTTAGAGCTGGATAAAAGTTGCCGGCTGGTCCTCTCTTCCCACAACAGCTGGAGCTCCGCTATGCAAATCGGATCCTTTGGCGTACATCTTACAAAGAAAAAGTCGCCAAGGGACAAAATTCTTGGTTTGCCTTCAAGGTGGAATTGAAAAGCCTTGTAGAAAATGTAAGGTCCGTGCAAGCCACACGGTGAGCCGACCCACTGCAGGGGAAAAAAAGCACCAAATAAATAATGTAGCCATCAGAGCACAAACGTCTATTCCCAGACACATTTACACACAGACATCCACTCTTAATACAGAAGAGCCAACAGATATAAAGCTGGGTGGAAAAATAATAGAGCCCACAAATTTTCTGCCTCCCTTAAAAAAAAAAAAAAAAACACCTCCGGCCCCCCCACCCCCACCCCCCGCCACCTCTCCCTACCTCTCCATCTGAGGCGGTAAAATTACATTATGTATGTATGATCAGGGATTTTTTTAAAACAATAAAAATTATTTGGGGGATGTAGAGGGTAAAAGTTTGGTGAAAAGTTTGTGGGGGGCGTGGGTGGGTGCAGAGGTGTGGGTGAGCCGGGGGGCTGGGGGGTGCCGGGGGGTGCCGGGATCGGAAGAGCGGAGGAGAGCGAAATACCTGGAGTGAGTTGGGCTCCATCTCGACGTTCTGAATTGATTGAACTCAACATTCTCTCCAAACTTGTTGGCTTGAATGGATTGCATCAGGTCCTGGAAGGGAGACACATTCTCTGCATTCAGCCGGCTTACTGTCTCAATATAAAACTAAGTTTTTGCCTCCCCTTCGGCACTAAAATGATTGAAATTATGTCCTAATATTTCTCTGACGTCTCAATTTTCAGCTCCTGTCAGAACTATGTAGGTTTCCTTCCAAATGTAGGTTGATCAAATTCATAATCGACAGAAAGGCTCCGTCCGATCTCGGCGGGAAGCGGATGGATCAAGGCAAAAAACGTATAGGGAGGTTTGTAAAAATAAATTCCACCCTAAAATTGTGTGAAGATGCGATCTCCCTCTTCCCAATCTCCCTGGTCTAGCAATGTCGTTTGATGAAATTTTTGGAGGAGACGAGAGCTACCGAGCTCCGCTGTGCATCTGACAGGACCTGCTTGTATATGTCTAATATAAAGAACATTTCCTGCAGAGATTCCGGGGCGCTGCTCCTCTTTCTAATGCTCCTTAGCAGATTTGCTGTTATTAGACATGTAGATTTGTTTGATAGTTAAATTACGCTTCCTCACTGCCATGTTTTCGAGAACTAATCTGTTAAATTATCTTTTGATGCCTATTTACGTGGAAGGGAAAAGTGGGTTATCGATTATATAAACATATAAATATTAATGCATTTGTTCGCTTCGCAAAAAAAAAATACTCAGAAAAAAAAAAAAAAAAAACAGAACAGAAAGACAAGTGAGCAGCGCACACACATCTCAGGATTTTGCAAACAATATTGAACGGACAGCGACTGCATTTAGGGACTGGAACAATAAACGATGCATGATAAATCAATAAATGCGAGCAGCGAGTCTGCTCGGAATATGAATTCAGGCTCCTGGTTCTGCGTGTGCATTCTTTAATTTTGAAGTATATACACTAGTACGTGTTTACAATGCTGATGGACGCCAAGGGCGCTCTCAAATGATAATGTGTTTATATAACCCAGCGCTACAGGAATAATATACTGACTCCTACCCCACCCCCAACCCCTCCCCCGCCAAAAAGGGAGGGGAGCTTCCTCAATAATAGTTTGAAACTGAAAAAATCCATTTGCAAACTAGTTAAATACAACCAGAAATTAAGCTGTTGAAAACCGGGGGCATGAACCGTAAGACAATAAAGGCTTTAAATGTGTATATTTATTGTTCTGGAGCCCTGGAGCATTGCGAGGTTTGCATGCACGGCTATTATGCAAACACAGAGAAACTTAAGAGCGACAGAACAAGGAACAGGCAGAGACTGCAAAGCCCTCGCTCGCTCCGACCCAGCTGCCGGTCCTCCGCCAGGCTAGATTGCATTTTCGCAGTGTTGATGTAAAATGGTGTACTCGCTTCCCCCACGCTCTCCCACCCCCTTCCCCGCTCTCCTCCCACTCCTTTCAGTATCAACCCCCCTCCCGATTTTATTATATTGGCACCAATCTTTCCAAAGTGGGTCTGGCATGCTAAAAAAGTAAACATGTACTATATGGGGAATAAGGTCTGTATAGTATGACAGTTGAAACTTGATCTGTGATAAAATTACAGGATGTTGAAATTACTAGTAAGCTATTTTTAACGCTTTCGCAACGTTTCACCTCCAGTCACAGCATCTAGTTGAAACAGGATTACTTTAATGAAAATTATATTCACATGGCTGAAGTTAATACACCCGGCAGAGCACAAATGCCTAATATTCAGTGACTTGAGGTGGAAAGACCCTCTGTGTGTATTTTTATGCTTTTTCATAACGTCTGCGTCCGCTGCAGTAAGAATTAGGGCACTTAACATTATCTAAACCACATTTTTGATTCAGAACATGGGGAAGTAATAAAAGGCAAGATCTATCTCGTTTCTATACACACAGAGATAAACGCAAGAAAATGGCAGATCCTCCAATTACAATAAGTAATAAAAGCCCATGCCCAAGAGCCGGTATTCTGAAAGATGTCGAAACTATTTTAATAATTTAAAGTAATATCACAACTCTGCACCATGAAGGACAGTGTAAAAATTCGCAGCCTCCCATCTTTTGCATTAGCCAAATTATGACTTGCACATCACTCTTTAATTATCTTCCTTGAAATTTCATCTGATCTTTCTATTTTATAAACATGGGTTACAAAGAGAAATTACAGCTCTCTGGCGCTTTCTCTCTCTTTTTTAAGTTTATGATGCTTACTGCAGACATTTGATTAGAATAACCCATTTTGTTCATTTTTTTACATATGAATGGATTTGACTGAAGGGCATTTTACATAATTTTTTAAAAATATATGAGAGACACCTAAGGCTTCAGTTAGTCTCTGTCCTGTTAGTGTAAATATACACATCCAGCTCAAGAAATCCTATGTTAAAAAACTTGAGTTGCAGTATTTTGACAAGATCATATTTGAGATCGACTGTGAGTCAGTTTCCTGTATGACCAACGCAGCAGCATTTATGCAGGAAACCTCAACAGAATGCCTGAGGGTATCCCTCGATTGTATATTAAATCTCTCTCTTTAAAAATACATAGCTCCTCATAGCATCTAAGCAACTTCTGCTGGTTTTGGTGCTATTAAGTCTTTAAGGGTCTGTAAGGAACTTCACTTAATTAGAAACCCTATTTCTGTATCTCTTCAAGGTAGGTGCTGAACTAGGCTGAATGCTGCCTGACTCTCGACAAGGTTTTTGAGATGTTAACAATTGCAGTGATCTAGGTCTGAATATTTTTGAATATCTACAATCTTGTAATCAGATGGAAGCTAAATTTCAAAACTGAATCACAGGGACTTCTTCCCTCTCTTATTTTAGCAGCAGCACCACCACCCCCATGAACATAATAAAATCTAATAAATCAAACTTCAGGTCCAATCCTGGAATGACTTTTAAAATTACAGATCACAATGGTGTGTTTACAAAAACAAAACAAAAAATCCTGTATTTTCTTTCTTTAATATTAGGCTTGATAGGCACCTGTAAATTATCTATGTAGCAAATATCCATACAAAGAAAGTTTCAATTAAGATAAGGAGATTGTATTGAAACAGTTCTTTGAAGTAATGTAGTTAATAGCCTGTTTGATTTCTGCTTGTGAGAGAGTAATAACGTGGATTCAAGGCTCCATCAATCACAGAGCAGATGTAAGACTTGAGACACGGACACCCAGGGGAATAGAGGCAAACTCCCGCAGTGCAGGGTCCTTGGGCTAATGTAAAGTAAATACTCATAAACAGATTGAATGTTGTAAGAAGACAATCCATTCAGGACAGTTATAATCATGAAAGCAACTGCTTTATTTATCTATAAAAAAGCTTGTACACAGCTGGGACTCACTGTGTATACAAGAAGAGTAGGAAAAAAGCAGTATATGTTTATACCACACACTATTTCTGGATTCTTTCTTACACCAAAACACAGGAACCTATACCTACATATCTATATCCCTGCTGCTTTGCTAGTCCAAACTCCAACTCTGTTTTAAGTTACTTGGTTTATTTAAAAGGTTAAAAAATTAAAAATCATGCCCGCCCCTCAAGGGAGTGGGGAAGCAGTAGACACATTTTTCAGTGTCTGCGAATCATTTCATAAAGGATCAGGAGGATTAAGTTAGTTGCAAGAACCAGCAGTGACATAATTAGGCAGCTTGGACTATAATAAACAGGATCATTAAAAGAAAAAAAAAAAAGTACAATTTGAAAAAAGAAGGCGACCATTTCAAAAATTCAACCCTCTCTCCCCAGCTCTGGGACTCCCCCTCCCCCAAATTGTAAAAAACAACTGAAACATTTTTGACCTTGGCTATAATAATACTTCATGTTTTAGCACTTTAGTCAGCATTTTATCTACTAATTGCTACACACTACCGCATGTGGCTCGAATCTGCCACTGCAGCTTTCTTTCATTGGTGAGCGAATTGCTTGATAAAGACTGGGAATTCAACCTGGCTGTTTCCTTCTTTGCTCCCCCTCGGCTCCCCCCCGGCTCCCCCCACCACCTTTTTTTTTTTTTTGTCTTTCCTTTTCTACCTAGAAGCCTCTATATTTTTCCAGAAAATACCGCATGGGTCAGAACAGGGACGGTGAATGGTCCCCTAATCTCTTTCCACCGGTTAAACTCGGGCCACTTTGGCGATCGCAAGGCAAAAGGAGAAGGTGAAAGGGGGCGGGAGAAACGAGTGGGGCGAAGCTGGGGGAGGGGGAATCCTGGCCTGCTGATGGACCTGATGCTAAGAGATTCTGCACATTGGTCCCCTGGCTAGTCCACAGCTGGTTAGAAGTCCGTGGGACACCGCGCTGCCCACCTGGGGGCCTCCAGTTAGAGGCTCTCGCCCGTCTTGCTTGGTCAAGAAGTGGGGTTCGAGGCGGGTGGCCCCCGAGTCTGCAAACTGATTCGGGGGTTGAAAAGCTAGGACAGTCTGCGTGTCAGCCAGGACCTAGTCCCCTCCCCCTTCCAAGCCTGGCGCCATCGTGAGCGGTGGGGGTGGGTGGCGTTATTAATAAGGCGGCCTCCAGCAGAGCGGGCTCGCCCGAGTCTCCGTTCAACAAGTCTATTGGTTTGAAGAAGGATAAACCGGGTTATATGGGTCATTGCTTTCCAGGAGACCTCTAGTGGTCAAAGGTTGAGGTACATCTTAAATTTGGGCCTCCAGCTTGTCTCCTGCCTCCTGGGCTGTGGTGGGGGTGGGTCTCTAACTCAGGTCTAGACAGTAAAGGCCGGTAGCCTGGAATAGATTTCTCCAGGACTGGAGGCCACAGCCAAGAGAGAAGTGAGGAACTCAGAGAAAAGGGTCCCCTCCCCCTCCCCCACGCCCCTCTCCTCGGTCACGTGATGCACTTTGTGGGCACAGGAGGCCCCAAGTTCCTCTGCCCTTAGTACAGATGGAGGAGACTTCCTATCTTATCTTAATTTTCTTCCCCATTGGGAGACTGATCAAGAATTTTCAGGGAGGTTGGATTAAATTTGCCGAAGCCATTTCCAGTTACAATAGCAATGTTGAGTCAATTTATTTTTTTTCTAATTTATAAATTAAAGCCAAGTCCCATTCCCTCACTCTAGTCACACATAGACCCAAACACCCGCTTAATTTTAACAATTCATTGCCTTCAAGTGCCCTTGACATTTCTGGGGTATTTAGTTTAGAAGTAACTGAAGTTCTTTCTTTTTTCTTCTTCTTTATAAAAGTGCATGCCTTGCAGTGGTGGATGTATGACTTTTGACTAAATTGTGACCTTGTTCCTCTATCTGAAATGCCGCACCATTCCATCTCAGGTGGACAGCATCCTAAGGGAGCAGGTGATGGTGACTTACAGGCTTCTTGTTATTCAGACTCATTTATGATCCACATACTAAGAAAGAATTTGATCAAATTGACCTCTAGCATGGTTTTCAAGGGGTTGTTGGGAACAGCCACCTTAGATCATACCAAAAACAGAGGTCCCCACCATATGAGGTTATTAAAACATCTTGTCATACCTGATTTTTAAAAAAGAAGACAAGAAAATGTACAGACTTGGAGTACTGCCTCCACTGGGGGACTCATATACCACCTACTAAAAATTTCTCTGTGCAGTTTCAAATAGACGTTAATGATGCCTTGCATTTAGTGATTTACAACTTAAAAATACTTGACAAGCATTAAGTAACTCATTACTTAGAAGCAGAGTGGACATGGTAGGTAAATCACTAGACTGAAAGTCAAGGGGCCATTCTTCACTGATTTTCTGTGTCTCCCTGTCCATGGCTATAATTATCCACAGGACTCAAATCCTAATTCCAGCTTTGTCAGAATTTCTCAGATAATTGTGGCAGAATTATCCAGACTGGTCATCTGTGTAGTGGCAGCCCCCTGTGCTCAGCCATCAACCAAACAAATGGAAGTATTAGCAAGTCCCTGGGCTGCCTCCACCTATATTTTGCCATGGCCACAGACTGATAATTTTATGAGTTGTTATTTCAGGTTGAAATATGTAAGTGTAGTTATTCACTAAGAGTATAAAGAGATCTGAGAACTTCAGATAAAAAGGAATAACAAGAAGAATAATGAGATTGTTCCTCTTCTCATCTTCAATAAGCTGTGGCCAAAATGGAATTGGGCAGACTTTTCACGAAGAAGGTTAGGGACCGCGTGAGTCTCAGTATACACAATGCTGTTCTCAGAGCATGCTGGAAGCACCTCTTACGGACTTGCCAGAGCTAATTGTTACATTTTCTGGAATTTTGCAAACTGGCTATTAAACACAACTACTTGGTAACTATTAAATTATGTATATTTTATATAAACTATAATTCAATAAAAAATAAATTATATAAATTCACAATACCTTATATTAAAAACAAAGGTAATACGTATTGAAAATTCATCAACTTTCTCTCTTACTACATTTTAATATTGTCTATCCTCTTCAGGTTATTTATACCTTTCGTATTTTGATGATTACAATACTATATAAAATGGTGTGCTACCACATGTCTTCTCAATCCATGACCGTAGGCATTATGTTGGTAGCTTGAAATTGGCTGTGATGAGGTATTTAGCCCATGGAACTCAGCAAACATTACAAATCAGGGCTTGATTTATTGTATTGTTGTTGATTGTTTAGGCTTAAGAAGGGGATGGAGAAAATGTAAATATTGCCGATTGTGATGATTACTTTTATCTGTCATCTTGACTGGGTCATGGGATACCCAGATAGTTGGTCGAACATTATCTTAGATGTGTCTGTGAGGATGTTTTTGGATGAGATTCACATTTGAATCAGTAGACTGAGTAAAGCAGACTGCACCCAATCTCTTGTGGGCGAGCCTCATTCAATCAGTTGAAGCCCTGACTAGAACAAAAGTCTGAGTAAGAGGAAACTCTTGCCTGACTAATTGAGCTGTCACGTGGGTCTTTTCTAGCCTTTGGACTTGGACTGAAACACTGGCTCTTCCTGAGTCTTAAGCCTGCAGATTTTTGGACTGAAACTCAGACCGTTGGTTGTCCTGGTTCTTGGGCCTTTGGACTGATGCTGGAGCTAAAGGTCAGTTCTCCTGGGTCTCCATCTTGCTGACTACAGATCTTGGGGTTTTTCAGCCTCCGCAAATTGTGAGATATATATATATATATATATATATATATCTATATATATATCTCCTATTGGTTCTGTTTCTTTGAAGAGCCCTAATACATGGATTAAACTTAAACATGTGTCAGATCTGTAACCAATAATATTGTGAATAGCACAAAAAAGGAAGGAAATTTTTGAAAGCTATATAATTCATCAAAGAAGTTGCTCATGTCATTGATGAAAGACTGAAATTCTTGGCTACGTCTTTTATCTTCACTTTTATTTTACTCCTCAACTTAAGTGAAAGTTCCAACATTCAAGTTGGAACTACACTCATTTGTTAATCCAATTGTAGGTTACCTATGGATACAAGAGGTCAGCAAAGAGTTAACAAAAGCATCCTCTGAGAAGAGATTGGCTCTGTGGCATTTACAGTGAAGAGCGTGGCATATTTTATTATTATTTGTACATTTGTGCTACACTTCCTGTGTATCAGCAAAATATACAATGAATTTATATGCCAACACACACACACACACACACACACATATATATATATAATTTTATTGGATGTATGCCATATGTATATATCTGTATCTACATCTAGATATATAAAAACTAACACAGACATACCTCTTTTGGTTTGGGAAGCTAGTTAAATATTTAGAAGTCCATGTCTGTCTAAAGCTGGTCTTCAGCCTGACTCACAACTCAAACTTCTAGAGTGAGGGTTGGCAAACTGTAGCCTACTACCTGTTTTTGTACAACCCATGAACTAAGAATGTGTTTTACACTTTCAAATGGTTGGAAAAAACCACTAGAAGCGTATTTTGTGACAAATGAAAATTATATAAAATTCAGATCTCAGTGTCCGTAAATAAACTTTGTTGGAACTCAGCCACGCTTATTCATTTATGTATTGTCTATGGCGTCTATCACGCTAAAATGGCAGAGCTGAGTAGTTACAACAGAGACCGTATGGCCCTCAAATCCTAAAATATTTCCTCTCTTGTCTTTTGCAGCAGAAATTGCCTGTTCTAGAATAGGTAGGTACATGCCTTGACTGGCAGCAGTAGATGTAACCAAATGACCTTTTGAATTCTTTTCATGTCCTTGGTCCCAGAAATGCTTCCTCAGTAAACAGAGAAAATGGCATACCCAGAGTTGTGAGGGATTCAAACTCAAGATCAGGGAGAGTCAATACCATCACAAAAGTAGAGAAGGAACAGGAGATTGCCCACTCCTTGGTTTGTGTTCCAGCCACTGGATCCCAGTGCCTTTCTTCTGGATCGCTTATCCTAAAGCACTGTATGATTTTGTTGGGCATGGTTAAATATTTATTGTTTTCTTGTTCAATGTGGTTCAGTTACTGTGTGTCTATGTGTGTGATGGGACTCTTCAGGATTAAAGGTGCCATATAAGTTGAGGATTATTTTATGACTTGTTATTGCAGGTTGAAATATGTAAATGTGGTAATTCACTAATGTTGTTATTAGTGCATATATCTGGGAAAGGGAAACAAGAATACATTATCCTTCCTTTTGAGTCTAACATTATTTGCATCCTTTTAAAAAAAAACACCCAATTTTTTTTTTTTTTAAATGAGGAAACGCAGTGGAGGAAAAAAAAATTCCTTTAATGCAATACTTCAGCTGAAAGTTTAATGACACAAAAGGCAGGCAATTCAAAGTTACAGTTCCCACAGCAACTGTAACTCTGCTATATAGCACATTTAGGCATAGATTTCACAGCATGTACTGCAATACAAAATACTCCACACTGGGCATGCAAGGGGGCAGAGTTATGGTTGCTATGGGTACCATGACTTTGAATTTCCAGATTTTTTGAGAGTTTAAATTCTCAACCAGAACATCACATTAATAGTTCATTTTTTTTTTGCATTGAAAATAATAAAGATTGTATCACTGTTTCCACTGTCAAACCTATCTCCAGCTCAGTCCACTGCTTAGTATAAATACCTACCCAAACATATTCACCCTACTTGCTAAAATTAAACACATGACCTCAGCCCAGGGAGTATTTTAGTTTGCAAATTTATATGCGATGACTTTCACTGGATTAACTAAATCTGCTCCCTCCTCCTTTCTAAAAATCACCAAGAGATTTGGGTTAACTCTTTCAGCATTTTAGCATAGTTTATCTGTTACTCATGGGCTGAGAGGATATGGTAATCATATTCATTGTGTATGAATGTGTGATGTGCATATTTATAATTTATACTCTACTCCAAAAAGAACTGGAGGCAGCTAACTGCATGTATTCATTTATTCCTTGGATACAACATGCAATTTTATGCCTTTATGCTAGTGGTCTCAGGACCCTTTCACTTTAAAAATTGTGGAGGACCTCAAAGAGCTTTTGTTTATGGTGGTTTTATATAAATATATGTGTGTGTGTATTTACCACATTAAAATTATAATTTAGATATTTTAAATAGTAACTCATTTAAAATAACAATAATAAACACATTACATGTTGACATATGTGTATTTAAAAAATAACTATAACTTAGTGGAAAGAGAGGCATTGTTTTACATTTTTACTAATCTCTTTAACAGAAGACAGCTGGATTCTCATAGCTGCTTCTACATTCAATCTGTTGGATATTACAAATCATGTAGCTTCTGGAAAATGCCACTATACTTTTGTAAGAGTATGCAAGTGAAAAAAAGCAAACAATGTCTGAGTATTATTATGATTGTTATTTTAACCACCTGAAATGGTCTCAGGGATTTTCATGGATCCCCAGACTGTACTTTGAGAACAAGTGCTCAATGCATTTGCTTATGCTCTTCTTCCAAGCATGTACCTCTTCCTCATCCACAGGAAAACTCCTATTCATGCTTCAGGGCACTGGGAAAGATTAATTGCTCCCTTAGCTATATTCTCATAACAATTTGTACATATTATGATATGAACATCTATTTTTGTATCCTTATGATTGAAAGTTTAAATGTCTGGGGGTTTTGTTTGTTTGTTTGTTTGCTGTCATTAGACTTTGAGTTGCTCAAAGGGGAACCATGTCTTATACATTTTTCTCTCATTTTCTAGCATGGTACCTGGCATTCCATATATATGGAATATAGAATTCAATTCAACAAACAAGTAATAAAATAGCTCCCATTTATTGAGTCCATAATATATGTTAGGAACTATGTATGAATTACCTCAAATGTAATCCTAATAATAATGCTATGAAGGTACTATTATTAATATTTTCAGTGTTTTTTAAGTGAGGAAACTAAGGTTTGCTTAAAGTCGAAGTTATATAGCATACCAAGAAATATAGGGGATAGAAAAATCAGGAATCAGAATCTTTGCCTTAAAGGCATTTATAAACTACTGTGGGAGATAGTGGGAGACAAGACAAAATGCACAAATGAAAGGCAAATAACAATATAAAACAACAGACCACAAAGACTATAATTAAAGAAATGCCTACTTAGTAGAAATGGCTACTTACCCAATGAGTTATTTCAATTCAAACTTTTGGAGGACGCACTTCTATTAGAAAACCTTTGTTTTAGAATGCACACCAATATGGTGTATTTGTCAATAAATTTTATATTTACTACTGCACTAATCTGTAATATACAAATATACACTAATATACTCAAAATATAAATAAAGAATTTTAAAATAATGAGACAAAAAATATATATAAAGACATTCAAAATTTCTTTTTCAGAATCCTGATGAATTATGACCCCACTTTGAAGCCAGTTCATCTAAACTGGTGGCCATCAACTTTGGCTGCACGCTGGGTTCATCTGAGGGATTTTTAAGATACGGTGCTCAGGTCCCACCTCTAGGTTACTGAGATCAGAATCTCTGAGGGTGGATAAACAGGTCATATGAATTTTCCCCCCTTTCCCCCAAACAAAGAATTCTAATGTGCAACCTGAGATGAGAATCCCAAGTCCAGCCACTATGGACTGTGGTACTGTGGAGAGAAGGTGGAGAATGTAGCCACTTGGAAGACATCACAGAGGGATGCTATGGAAAACAGTTTTGAAAATTTTACTTGGAAGTATTGAAAAGTTACGTTTGTAAAATCACATAAGCTGAGGTTTTACATCCCCCTTGCCTAAGTTAGTATCTATGTTTTTATTTTTGGAAGCAGTACTCATTTTGAATGTACCTGGTTTGTCAAGGTGTGGAAGTGAGAAGCCTTGAGTTGTATCCTGTGCCTGGCTGAACATTTGTGTAGACCCCTTGGGCTGTTTTTCAATAATAGGATTTATAGAGGTGATGATTTCTGTTGTGGTGAAATATTTTGTTTCGCGAAAGTACATTCTTTGAATCAATATAAAGGCCCTTAAATGGAGTCATGACATGTTTGTTCTGGAAAACATCTTTTAGGAGAGTACCCTTGTGTTATATATGAGGAAGCTGAGACCCATAGATGGGAAGTGATGTTGGGTGCCTTATGTAAGGCAGAGTTCTGAGAAGAAAATTTGGGGACATTGGTGGGGGCAGGGTAGGGGAGAGATATGATTGTCCCTAAACACATGGTTCTCAAGTGCATGCTATGAAATTCCACCTTAGTGCCTGAGCGCCCCTGGTAGCTCAGATGGTAAAGAATCTGCCTGCAATGTAGGAGACCTGGGTTCAGTCCCTGGGTCAGGAAGATCCTCTGGAGAAGGGAATGGCAACCCACTTCAGTACTCTTGCTAGAGAATCTCATGGACAAAGGATCTGGGTGGGTCATTCTAGGACAGGGTGTGTGAGCAGCATGGACTAGAGTTAATTGTGGCTCCATCTTTAGCTAATCCTATCAATGCTGGGGTTGGCTTTAAACATTTTAAAACAAATTACATGGAAGACTCCTAAACTCCCAAAGTTAGGAAGCTCCCTGAGCTCTCTGGTTTTCCATTCTTGGATCTGTTGTGACTACAGTGATCCAGAACCTTCCCTGTGAATGGGGAGGCTCAACTAGATGAGCTCTGAGGTTCCTTTTGACCCTCTATCAAATCTCTTGGACTGTGTGCATTTTTAGATAGTGTCACTCAAATCTGAGGGCAACAATAGAGCACAAAATTGGATTCTGAAGATTCCTCTTTGTGCACATGACAGGGAGAGGAGAGGTATGCTTATATATTCTTACATAATTTGCACCTTGAGATCTAGAGGCTGGGAGCCCCAGAGTTCTGGGACAAATATAGCCATACTATGTTCACCAGGTCTGTTCAACATGGGTCATAGGTGAAAGACAGCACAGCCTGGGAGTTGCTTGACCTGGGGGACAGAGACATGTATAAACCAAGAAATCTGCATGTTGACAACTTATCAAGGCTTTAGTTCATGTGGGTTAAAAGCGTTTTCATGAAGTGGGAAACAAGGTATGAAACCATTCTTGTTCTTCACTCCTTAAAACTCGTGAAAGTATTGGAAAGGTTCAAATGTAGGAGCTAGCATGACACTTCATGGATCTTTATGCGTTCTGTTTACCTTGTCACTTCTGTATATCCTCCACTTTGTCTTCTTCACCATCTCCACCTAAAGAAGTCCAAAACACTAAGTGAAAAGTGGGCAAACATTAACAGTAGCTCATTGTCCTAAACGGAGAAGGCAATGGCACCCCACTCCAGTACTCTTGCCTGGAAAATCCCATGGACGGAGGAGCCTGGTAGGCTGCAGTCTATGGGGTCGCTCAGAGTCGGACACGACTGAGCAACTTCACTTTCACTTTTCACTTTCATGCATTGGAGAAGGAAATGGCAACCCACTCCAGTGTTCTTGCCTGGAGAATCCCAGGGACAGGGGAGCCTGGTGGGCTGCCATCCATGGGGTCGCACAGAGTCGGACACGACTGAAGCGACTTAGCAGCAGTAGCAGCATTGTCCTAAATGCCTTAACTTTATATGGTAAGTGCTAGTATTAGCCACGTTTTAGATGAAGACACTGAAGCACACATAGAGAGGACAAGTAACTTGCCTAAGGTCACATAGCTAGAAAGAGATTCAATATGGATTCAAACTCAGGTAATCAGTCGAGAGCCTGCTTTTAACCACACATTTTACCATCTCTTTGTTGACACTGTCAGGGACATCACAGAAGAAAAGACTTCAACTGTTTGGTGAATGTATTGTTTTCATCATTACTTTTGATAAAAAATTTTAAATTAAAAAAATGAAATGAGGTAATATCCATCAAATTAGCAAATACTTTATGTAGTAGCCAGTGTTGGATTGGAAATGAGAACATGAAATTTGCCCCTCTGGGGAGACTGCCAGTTTGTACAGTTCTTCTGAAAGAAAATTTGGCAGTATGTAATAAATCCTTAAGATACAGCATTCCCTCAAATCCAGAAATTTCACTGCTATGAATTTATGCTAAAGAAAATTTTGGGCAGGTTCACAAAAGTAATATAAAATTTACACTAGAGCATTGTTCAAAATAACAAAAGTTTGGAAGCAATGTAAGTAATTGAAATAGAGGATTAGCTAAATAAATTATGGTGCAACACTAATAAAGACAAATATGCACATATTAAAAGTGTAATAGAAACATGTTTATTGACCTGGAAAGACATTAAAAATATTCTTCTTTTTAAAAGGAAATACTTTTACCTTAAAACATGCAAGTTTATATGGATAGTAGAATTAAGGCACTTATGTTTCTTTGTACTTTTTGGCAGTTTCAAAATTTTCTACAATGTATTACTTATGAGATATTTATAGAAAGAAAAAAGTACTAGAACTTCCTTGCCTTAGCCACTGGAAAACTTTTTGCAGATGTGCAAAACAGTGACTTTAACAAGAGAAGGCTCAAAGTAAAATTAATAGCTAACATTTATTGAGCACTCATTATGTGCTAGGAGTTCTCATAAATGCTTTGAATTATTTCTTTTAATCCTTGCAACTCTTATGATATAAGCACTCCAGTAGTCCTTTTTAGCCACTGAAGCATGGAGAG
The DNA here is from genome assembly GCF_003369695.1 of Bos indicus x Bos taurus. Classification (NCBI taxonomy): domain Eukaryota; kingdom Metazoa; phylum Chordata; class Mammalia; order Artiodactyla; family Bovidae; genus Bos; species Bos indicus x Bos taurus. The sequence continues at coordinate 17,856,405 of NC_040103.1, read as the reverse complement.
AGTATAACTTGCCCCCATTCACTGAGGAGGAAGCCTCTAAGGGGATGTGAATAATTTGTAGGATTCAGAAATAAAGGAATAAAGTTCAGCCTTGGGTGTTAAGGCACCATCTTCCAGGAAAGGAACATTAGCTAGTTGACCCAACAAAGAACATAAATTAACCTGGTTAAAACGAAAACCATCTATTATAGGAGACTGAGCCCTGAGAGAACCCAGAATGGGTAGATAACTATACTATGTAACTTCTTAACTTTTCTGCCAGATAGGAAGTGCTTTACTAGTAGACTTTTTTTTTTTTTTTCTCGGTGTGGGTGGTGCCATGCAAAGGGTATCTGATCTGAGAAGCAGCTTGGAATAAAACAGTTGAATTCATTTTGATAACTTGGGGATTTTGCTTGGCTTGGCACCCAGTCCCTCACTTCCCAATATCTCTCTCAATAAACATTGATCTGCTCATCTACGTCCTCAAGAGTCTCCTTCGATCTTCCGCACCCTTTTGTAGTTAGGAAACAGAGACACAGATGTCCTCAATGCTCTAGCATCTCGAGAACTTAACAATAGGGCTCTACAGGTGGTAGCACTGTTGGAGGTGTCTGAGGCTTTTCTTCAAATTGCGTTTGCATAGCACTTAGTATCAGAATGAAAAGACATCTGTTGTGTAAATCAAAGAATCAGCCACTGATAAGCGACTCAGTCCCAAGAACAAGTCATGAAATTTCTTTGCAAACTGGTTTGCAAAGAAAACGAACCTGGTGCTCTAATACTCGGGCCTCTGTTGAAGCTCAGGGTGCCTTTAGACACAGGGAAGTTGCTTACTATTGCTTTCGATGATCCTAATATTCTACCTAAATAGTGGGAACCAGATCTTGAAAGGACAAAACACTTTCATGATTCTCATGCTTTTGTCCATGACATTTATGTTCCGGGAATGCCTCTACTTGTCTTTCCATTCCTCATCATTCATTGAAACCCAGCTCAAAGGTCCCTCTTCTATAAAGAATTCCCTGGTGCTAGCAACTGAGAATTAGCTCAATATTCCTGGAACTCCATAGACAGTGTGTACTGCTTTCCTGGTCTGTGAATTTTTGAGTAAGTTTTATAGTTGTATTGCTCTTCCCCGAGGGACAGGAACTCTACTAAATAAGAGCAATGGTAAACCAACAGCCAGACTAGAGTGGTGCCAGCCTATTTATTTTATTTTATTTTTAGATTTTTTTGATGTGGACCATTTTTTAAAGTCTTTATTGAACCTCTTACATTATTGCTTCTATTTAATTTTTTTGGCTGCAAGGCCTGTGGGATCTTAACTCCTCCACCAGGGATTGAACTCCCTGCAATGGAAGGTGAAGTCTTAACCGCTGGACTGCCAGGGAAGTCCCCCAGTCTATTTATTTTAATAGAGAGAAACCTAGTGTTTTAAAGTTAGACATCATCTACCAGACTGAGCCTTTAGTGTACAGGGCTTCAAGTGTTTTAAGAAGTCTACATGGGGAACACATGTATACCCGTGGTGGATTCATTTTGATGTTTGGCAGAACTAATACAATTATGTAAAGTTTGAGAATAGAATAAAATTAATTAAAAAAAAAAAAAAAACTCTAAAAAAAAAAAAAAAAAAGAAGTCTAATGTATTGGGATGGAGAAGGCAATGGCACCCCACTCCAGTACTCTTGCCTGGAGAATCCCATGGGTGGAGGAGCCTGGTGGGCTGTAGTCCATGGGGTCACTAAGAGTCAGACACGACTGAGTGACTTCACTTTGACTTTTCACTTTCATGCATTGGAGAAGGAAATGGCATCCCACTCCAGTGTTCTTGCCTGGAGAATCCCAGGGATGGGGGAGCCTGGTGGGCTGCAGTCTCTGGGGTTGCACAGAGTCGGACACGACTGAAGCGACTTAGCAGCAGCAGCAGCAGCAGCAGTGTATTGGGAACCTATTTTGTGCAAGGGTTTAGTTGGTTTCAAGCTCAAGATTGAAATATAGGAGGTTCCAGTTAAAGGCTTGTTTCCATCACCACTGAGACATATTCTCAGTTCCCTCATTTATCAATGGGACAGATGACACAGAGTCACTCATACCTGATAGAACTACTGTGAGAACAAAATAAAACCGCAGATATGAGAAAGCCTTTATCCAAGGCATTATTGTAAACTACAAACCTAATCCTATGTCATAGAGGAGATTGAGATTATGAGGGTGGGTGGTCAATACCTAGAATTCACAGATAATCAAGAAGACCAACTATCTGGAAATGACATTCACCAAGGAAAATCCTGAGTGGCCAAAGACGTTAAAGAGAGATGCTCATATCCAATCAAAGGAGAATATTAATATGGTATAAAATAGTACTCTGGCGAGGTTTCCTACAGTATTGACTAAACTGATCCACGAAACAGGTTTTCTTCAGGAAGAAAAAAGGGTTAAATAAATTTGAGAGAGACAAAATCAGATAGGTTTTTTTTTTTAACCCGCAGCTTTTAGAATGCTGATGTGACTCTCTGAGAGGACGATAGAGTGTTCTCTCTTCTCAAGGGCAATTGCCTGGCCAGAATGGAGACTCAATTCCCTGTCTTAGGATCTGATGGAAGGAAGAATGTGTTCATGATCTGCCTGAAGTTTCTGAGATAAGAATCCAAAGAAGACTCTGATGTTTATCCAGCATTTCAAAGGAAGAGACGATTTTGGCAGTTATAGGAACATCAGTCCTTGGAAAGCTGGATTCTGTTATGAGGGAAAGGGTTACTCAGGCATGCCTGGGTTGAGGAGAACTCTTTCCTCCAGATGACTGCTCCCTTGGCCCCAGTTCCACACTCATGCACCAGCCTTCTGATTTCTCACTCAGCTTCCAGGCACTCTGTTCATGTTGAGAAGTCTGGATAACAGGCAGCAACATCCTGTGGCCAGGAAAAAAAAGACTGAATTAAAAACTATTGCATCAAGGTTCAATTTTTCTTCTGAATGATTAATTATAGAGTACATTTAAATTCACTTTAATTGCAAATAGAAGAAATATGGACTAAATGGACCTTCCTACTCACCTATCCCCATGCTACTCACTGCACTGTCGTAGAAATACACCACACAAAGAAACAAAATGACTGCTCCATAATGTCCCATAACTCTTTAACCATTTCTCTATTTCTGAACATTTAGGTAGTTTACAGTTTTCCTTGAGGTGTTGCAATGAACTGAACATATATTTGTGCATTTTTTTGTGAGATAGATAATGCAGAAGTGGAATACCATAACAAAGTTAATACTTTTACAATATGGCTATATGCTGTTAAACTCACCCATCAAAGACGGTACCAATTTACACTTCCAACAGGAGCATAAGAGCAATTTGTGAGTTGCTTGAAACAGATTACGTCTGGAGCAATGACAAAATTGGTTCTCTGGATTGCCAAGTCTCTAGAGCTTGGTGACGCCAATTGCCTCTCCTGTGTAGAGTCTTGTCTAGAGGTCAGCTTGTTATTATTGTTTAGTCACTGAGTCATGTCTGACTCTTTTGCGACCCCATGGACTGTAGCCTACCAGGCTCTTCTGTCCATGGGATTCTCCAGGCAAGAATACCGGAGTGCATTGTCATTTCTTTCTCCAGGGGATCTTCCTGAGCTAGGGATTGAACCTACGTCTCCTGCATTGCAGGTGGATTCTTTACGTTTGAGCCACTAGGGAATCCCAGGTATATGTATCCGTGTAACTAAATCACATTGCTGCATAGCTGAAGCTAACACAGCATTGTAAATCAACTATATTTCAATATAAATTTAAAAAGTTTTTTCAGTTGAAATTGGAGAATGCAAGTTATATCTGCTCTGCAAGTGGGTTTCCCCATCCTTACCTCTGGCATCAATGAAACAATACCCATCTTAGGTTGCACTGGGTCACTGCAAATCTCCCCTAAGGCCAAGGCTTTCACTGATACATTCATTAACTGGTCTAGAAAAGTTAGGAATATATTCTGTCTCAGTGAGTGTGCTTGGCAATGCATGGCTACTATTTCTTTCAAAGCTCACCCATCAGGTTATGTCTCTTTCCTTCCCTGGGGAAGAAAAAGTGAGGAAATAGCGTGAAGCCACAAGTGTTACAGGAAAGACGCTGCCTCCATAAGAAAGAAGAATGAGGGGTAGGAGAAATTCTTGCTGTTTTTGGCCTTCCTTCTCCAGCCCCATTCTAACAGAAGAGTTACATGATTGATTAGTAATGCCTGCCATAGTCCGGGTGGAGGAAGTCAGGGCATATTTGGCATGTATTTCTAATCCTGCAGTAATTACGCAATGAGTAATATGTGGTTAGTACAAAAGTTAGATGCAATTGTATCTTCTAAATTAAGAAAGATTTCATTACAGACCAACTCCTCATACAGACTTTCTGTCTCTATTCTCTGCATGTTCTGAGTCTCTGTTCCATGGCAGAGCGGAGAGGTAGTCTGCTGTCAGTAATTTGCAACCGTCTAGGTCTTGATACCTCTTGCTGCTATTCCCAACCCAGAGCTGATATTTTTCTTGTAAGGGTTCATAATTCAGGACTCACATATCCAAATGCCCAGCTTCTGCATTGGCTAACAGAGACAGAAAAGGAAAAAAAAAAAAAATCAGTGTTTGCCAAGTAGCCAAGGATTAAATTGGTAGTGGAAAAAATTAGATTTTCAGGCTATTAAGAACTTATTACAAACAATGGAGCATTTAAATAAAACGAAGCTGATGTTGTGTTTCTAAATGCCTTTTCTACTTTGTACTGTAGTTGATGTTCTTTTTTAGAAAAGGAATTTTAATTTCCTTATTATTTGTATGAAGATATTTTCCATTTGCTTTACTGAGGAAAGGAGAGAATTTATCTTTGAGTTGAGTGATTTTGGGGCTCAAGAAAGAAGCCAGATATCTTGGTGACCCATTAAGCAGGAATTTAAAATGCATGGGCTTTCTAATAGAAAAATAATAGATGCTGGGTGGGCTGAAGTTGGGGAATAAGATGGAGGTATACTAAAGAGGAAATGGGGAAAAACACTGAGACAAAAAGAGAGGATTTCTTTGATGACCATCATTACTTGTTGACATTTTATTGTTTCTGGCCCCTCTCCCTATTCAGCCAACAAGATTGCCACTCCCTGAAGAAGGATTTTAATTGCCATGTAAATGGATCAGTGGTAAAGAATCTGCTTGCCAAAGCAGGAGACCCCAGAGACACTGGTTCAATCCCTGGGTCAGAAAGATCCCCTGGAGAAGGGAATGGCAGCCCACTCCAGTATTATTGCCTGGAAAATTCCATGGACAGGGGAGCCTGGTGGGCTTACAGTCCATGGGGTCACAAAGAGTCAGACACAACTGAGCAAATGAGCGCACACAAGAGAGAGAGCCAGCCCCTCTCAAGAGTCCTGACCATGGACTTCCTCCTTCAGACTAGCGTTCCTCCAACTTTAGACATTTGCATGTTTTGCTTTTGATTTTTGTCTCAACTTTCCACCTGCACTGTTTCTCACCGGATTGTAACTTATTTATTTATATTGACTCACATTCAGAACTTTATGTGAGTAAAAGAAAAATCAGTGTAAACTTGAAGTGAACAGAAAAGTGAAAAGTAAAAGTCACTCAGTCGTGTCTGACTCTTTGCCATCCAATGGACTATACAGTCCATGGAATTCCCCAGGTCAGAAAACTGGAGTGGGTAGCCTTTCCCTTCTCCAGGGAATCTTCCCAACCCAGGGGTCGAACCCAGGTCTTCCGCATTGCAGGCACATTCTTTACCAGCTGAGCCACAAGGGAAGCCCAAGAATACTGAAGTGGCTAGCCTATCCCTTCTCTAGTGGATCTTCCTGACCCAGGAATCAAACTGGGGTCTCCTGCATTGCAGGCGAATTCTTTACCAACTGAGCTATCAGGGTGATCATAAAAATAAGTACAAAGTCAACATCAATGTGTAGTTGCTCAGACGTGTCTGACTCTTTGTGACCCCATGGACTGTAACCCACCAGGCTCCTCTGACCATGGGATATCCCAGGCAAGAATACTGGGATGGGTTGTCATTCCCTTCTCCAGAAATAAGTACAATGGGAACAAAAATGTTGTTAAAAAGTTTTAAAATATAAAACTCAACAATGAAAAATAATTATTGATAAACCTGAGAGAGTTCTAAACCCAAAATAAGTTCCTTGATGAACTTATTTACCAACAGTCAATAAAGAAGGAATATTCAACTCCTTAGTGCTGACTTCCACCTAAAATCATGTAACTGTCCATAGTTCGGGAAACACTTTGAGGAGGCCAAGAGGTATGGTGGGAAAAGCTTGGTATTTCTAATTAGACCGCACTGAGTTCCAGCTCTTACTGGTCTCTCACCATAAAGCAGGATTATAATAACTATTTCACAGGGTTCCTATGATGTCAGAATGTAACCATATTCAAAAGCATTTAGAGTATTTTTAGGCAATTTCAATTTTATTATTTTCTACAAATATGATATTTGTAGAATAGCTCATTTTAGAGTATTTTGTTCTGGGTGGGGAAAGACATAGCAAAATACAGAATCACAGAATTTGAGAAATGGAAAGGATTACTCAGAAAAAAATAAACAAAATTTATGGGCTGTATTTATTTTCCATTCAAAATAAAAATAGCTTTATTGAGTCCCACGGGAAAAATGTACTGTCTTAGTTGTACTATCTACTTCATTGACTAGAAGAATGTCAATGAGAAAAGTGTTAGAGTTTACAGACATTCAGAGTTAATATCTGGGTATTTGAGAAGCAGCCACACACAGGTAGCGTTCTTTCTTTATTCTTCTTTTAATGTTTTTGAAACCAAACGTGTTGATATTTTTAAAACTTTATTTTTAATTGGAGAATAATTGCTTTACAATAATGTATTGGTTTCTGCCATACAACAATGTGAATTATCCATAAGCAGACATTTATCCCCTCCCCCTTGAGCTCCCTTGTCCTCCCACTTCTCTAGGTCATCACAGAGCACCAGGCTAAGCTCACCCAGGTAGCATTCTAATCCTTTAGCTTTACATTCAAATGAGGCTGGTGGGTTGCATGGAACCTCTGGGTCTCATGGCCCCTTAGTAGCCCTTCCCCCTCATTACTGATGAGGAAGCCGAGACTTAGAGCATCAAGCGTCCTGCGCTGGTTTTAAAAAATAAATCATTGTTAGTGACAACACAGCATTTTATCCAATGTCAACCCTCATTAAATGCCTGGTAGAGATCTAATACCAACTGACAGTATTTTATGTAATTCCAGAATAATAGGAAGCTTAATACAGAAGGAATTTCAGAGTTCACCTAGTTCAGGGTTCAGCACTAAGGAGTGAAGTGGGTCTGGGGGCATGGGGAGAACCAGAGAGATCAAACTACCTGGAATGGGCACAGCCCTCCCCAGCTGTTCCTGTGTGGCTTTGGACCCAGTGTTTCCAGATCTGACTTCTAAAAACAAGACAGAAATCTGGATTTCTTCATGTTCATGTGAAAATTTCTTTATCTTTTGGCAACTCAGTAACTAAACTCCCCTACCACCTCCCCCTACCTTCTACCCTACCCTCCACCACACACACAAACAGAAAACCAAAAACCTCTATGTAGGTCACATAAGTGTCTATGGTTTCCATTCACTCTGAGTGTTGCCATATTGATGCCTCTGGTCTGGTCCAATTGTCTTCTATCCAAGATGAGGAAATGGAGGCCCAGAAAAAGAGAAGTGACTTAACCAAGGTCATATCATTAGACTCTCTTCTACAATCTCCTATGAAAAGCTGACAGATCATTCTTTTTAAAAAAGTATGATGAAATAAAGCTGGAATTGGATAATCTAGAGAGCAATATTTCTGAGCACAGCTCTTTGTGTAATTGCCTGTAACCTATATTATCCAAGCTGGTGAACACATGAAGTTAAGAAAGTGAGCTACTGCCATGAAGAGTTGGTGCGGTGGGCGGGGGGTTGAAAATTAAGTGGAAGTATTTGTTGGTGCAGGATGTTCCCAGAGATGACTTCCTATTCCAAAATTATGGACCAGCAGTTAAAGTAATATGGAAATATGTTTACCCCAGGTTTCAGAGAAAAAGTTGAGTGAGATTATGAGTATCATTTGCGACTCCATGGAAGGAAAACCCATGCATATTTTGCATTAGTCTTTGAGATAGATAAATGAGTTGATGATTCATGTATTAGTGCCATGAATAACGATTGACCTCTTACTGTGGACTAGTCATAGTTCAGGCACTAGGGGTACAACATGAACAGGAAAATAATTTCCTGCCCTAATGTGACTTATGTCTTGATGGGTTGAATGAGCTGCTTAGGCAATTCTCTACTGGCTAAATAATGGATCATCTCTTCCATCCTTTTTAGTCATGCTGACAAGAACAAGAAAGTTGATGGTGGCATTGGGAACAAAAAGTTGGCTCCCCTGCTCCTAAGCCAATATTGTATCACCATGGTAATGATATGCTCACTGGTCTGGATTATGGCATAGACGTTCATATTTTGAACCAGAGCTCTAAAAATACCAGGAGGTGAAAGATACTATTAACGGGACAAGGCAGGGGAACTGATATCAATTTACTTCTTTGTTGCCCATGCCTCACTTAAAAAAAAAAAAAAAATCTGAAACCCAGCATAAGCAGGGCGTGCACCTAAATTAAGCCTGTGGTCAGCTTTGCTGGGGAGAGACGACACGTTTCTGTATGTGATTCGTCTTCAGCTCTGTTGGCTCTGGCAGATTTATAGGGGTGATATTTTCACACATAAATTGTCCTTGAACAATTTCTCCACTACCTGGAGCACTGCTCCCTCCTCCTTGCCCCCAGTCAGATGTGCCCATCTGCTGTCCCCATGCCAGACTTTTTTCTTTAATAACAAAGTACTTGTTGACAGTGTAAGAAAAATCCAATTCTTGGTTGACGTTTACATTCCAGAGGGTCTCTCTTTGGAGATAAAATTGGCAGCAGATAGCGTAGCACATTTCTGACACGGGGGCCAGCTTCCTCGAAAGCCTGCATTACTACAAAACAAGTGCACTGCCCTTTCCAGCTGGTTCTCTTTTCTTTCTTGGGAGGTATCAAGAAAGACTAATGCTTTTTGCCCTTTATCCTCCCTTTAAGCACCAGGGCTGCTGCATGGAGCAATGTCAGAAGACAATCAAGGGGAAGATGGTTGATGAGCCTAATAGCCCCTGAGTTAAACTTCCATGCTCACTTCCCATGTGCCCAGAAGTGACCTTGCATAGGTCATTTCTTAAATGAAACAGTTCCCTAATGATAACAGGAACTTGGAAGTCATCATGAGCATTAAACCTCCCCTGGCATCCACAGATGATGACACCCAGCCAGGCTGAGTGGACTTAATAAAGATTTGGTCAAGGGTGGCCACTGTCTTCTAGGAATGTGCCAGCTGATGGTGTGAACACTGACCCTTTTAGTGAATTTCATTGCAGCATACTACTACTACTACTAAGTCGCTTCAGTCGTGTCCGACTCTGTGCGACCCCATGGACTGCAGCCCACCAGGCTTCTCCGTCCATGGGATTCTCCAGGCAAGAACACTGGAGTGGGTTGCCATTTCCTTCTCCAATGCATGAAAGCGGAAAGTGAAAGTGAAGTCTCTCAGTCATGTCCAACTCTTAGCGACCCCATGGACTGCAGCCTACCAGGCTCCTCCATCCATGGGATTTTTTGGGCAACAGTACTGGAGTGGGGTGCCATTGCCTTCTCCTCATTGCAGCATAGTCTCTACTAAATTGTCCTAGCTGGATTAAAGTTAATCTTAATTAATAGACAAAATAGAAAAATGTTTAGGACAGAGGGCTTTCAAATCAACTAATCCTTGGTTTGTATCCCTGCTATAACACTTTCTAGCTTTAGGACACTGGACAAGTTAATTAAACTCTCTAAGCTTGGCTTTCCTGTTGGTAAAGAAAATAATAATAGTCTCCTCTACAATACATCATGGAGCTGTCATGTAGGCATAAAGTTTAAATGAGATGATATATGTGAAAACTCTTAAAACAGTGGCCCAGCATCAATGAGGACTCAACAAAAGGTACTTTTCATTCTGGTATAAATTGTAAGTTAGAGAATATTTTCACCAGTACATTTTTAGTTAAGGAAACTCAGTTAACAAAATCTTCATGAGTAGGCCCTTATGGGACTTGCCATAACAAAGAGGTAAGAATATTTCGAATTGCAATATTACTTATTTATAGGAAGAGGTTGCTTTGAAATAATTTTTAAAATTCTGAGCAAAATGCTTTGATGACTTACTTGAGAGGAGGGTCTATACACCCCTTAAAGCCTTGTTTACATGTTCAGTTCTCATTTCATAATTGGCAAAGGTATATTTTAATTTAGTTCCCTCCAAGGGGTGATATATTTCTGAATTTACAGTATCTAAGATTTCTTAGACTTTACTACCATCCAAAGTTTTAATTTCAGATAGTTCCTGTATATTTTAAATCTGAAATAATCTAGTCATATGCAGTAAGGTTGACCTAGAATATGCTCTGCTGATGATGGATTTTGAGGCTCAGGTCTTGGTACTGGTTTTTAGGAAGGTAGTGATAAAGAAAATAATGGTAATACCTCCTGCATCTGTGGAAATGATTTCATTTATGCTCACCACAATCCCATGTGGCAGAAAGAAACACATATTATTTCCCATATTTTACAGTTGAGGAAATTGAGGATTGGCGAGTAAATCATTTGCCTCCTGACACTTGCTTCAGTGGTTTACAAACCTTTATGTAGCTATTTAGTTGCAGGATTCTTTCAGAAACTGAAATGTTTTCTGTAAGAGGAAAGAAAATTGAACCAGAGAACAGCCTACCATCCTTGGCCTCCTGTCCTGTCTTGATGTTCACTGGTCCCACATCTGAGGTAGGATGCAGCCCTCTCTGACAGTGACCATGAAGGCCCTGGCAGGTGGTCATCAGAGAGGAAAGCTCTTTGCTTCTAGATTTCTACGTGGCCTTGGAATCTAGTAACAATTTCAGAGACGAGATCTGCCTATCTGGGACAGATGGAGCTGCTTTGATGGGCGAAACACTGACCCTGAAGGTGATTTGACACAGCGCAGCAGACTTATGGGCTCTGCCCCCTGCTCACCTCAGCTGCAGTTCTGTTTCTTGCCGATTTGATGTGCTGGGGGGCATAGCAGAGTCTGCACAAGAGCCCTAGTGTTGGTGATACTGGCACCTAAGGATGGGGAGTGGAAAGAAACCAGTGTTTCTAGGCAAAGAAATCACAAAGTAGCCAGTGGGACATGACGGAGCCATTTTATAAAGTCCTTTTTAGCAGTCTCCCAGATTGACTGAATCCTTTGGTCATAATGATACTACATATTTATAACTCTCACCGGTTTCAAACGCAGACAGACTTTAGCAGAAATGCAGCTAGTTAGAGAGATACAGAGACAGCATCATCAGCCATGGTGAGTGTTTGGAGAGTTGAAAGCAACTCCAGATACATGTGTTCATTTCATGTGGCATCACAACCTGTTCAGTGCTTCATTGATGTCATTTGAACAAATAAATTAACAAATGACATTGGCCAAAGAATAGGTATCTTTATCATTATTTTTCAAATGAGGAATTTGAGAGATTAGGTATGTGCCCAAGGTCATGCAGATGAAAAAGGTTATCTGCCTCTGAATCTGGTAACCATTCTGTTACATCAGTGCATGCTCTCATTGACACCTTTGTCAATGCATCGCAGAAGCAAACTTGTTATACTATAAGGTGGCCTAGGCCATGTCTGTTCCATGCTCTTCTGGGTCTATAAAGGGAAAGGGGCCCAAAGGAATTTAGAGTAAATGTCTATGGGGAAAGATGATCTCTTCCTCCAAAGACACTTGGATTTTATCTTCTTCTTAATTGTTTTCTGGAGATTGTACAATTTATGGTATTCAAAAGATCAGAGGTGTACAAAAAGTACCCAGGAAGATGTAAAGGTATTCAGGAAATAGAAATGTGAGGTGGCTCTATTCAGAGAAAAGAGATCTGTGTTGGTTAGGGTTGTAACAGCTGCCGTAACAAATTCTAAAATACTCGAAGTTTAACATCCTGAAATGTTCTTATTCATGGGATGGTCCTGTACAGATGTTGCTTATTAGCGATGATGGGGGGATGCTCCATGTTGCCACTCATGTGTCCAGATGAATGGAGTTTTTGCCATCCTCAACATGTGGCTTCTCGGCACAGATCACGTGAGGCAAGTAAAATAGACAGGAGAATGGGCCAGGTCTAGAATATCATTACTTTCCACATATCATTGCTAGAACTCAGCCACATGGTTTATCTGAAGCAAAGGAGGCTGAGAAACATAGCTGTGTTTATGACGAGAAGAGGAAACACTGTTGACCAGCCAGCAATCTCCAGGATCCAAAGGAAGGATGGTCATTATGGGGAAGTGACAACTTTAAAAGACTGAAAAAATTCCCACATGTCTGCCCTTTAGGTTGAGTTCTCAGATGATTATGATTCTAAACTACGATTCCTTTGACAAGGAAGGGTGAGTAGGTGGAGGTGAACTATTCACCTTTAGTACCAAAATGTTGAAGACTTTCCTGGTCAGCTCAGCCAGAAGTAATTGTTTTCTCCTCTGGATTACCACATTACTCTATATCTTCACCTCCCATGCACTCTTCAGCCTTGACAAGGGCTGTTGTGAGTGTAAATTGAGATGATATGTGTGAAGGACTTAGAACAATGGTTGATACCTAGTGCACATCACATATTAGCATTAGTTATTCGTATATTTATATTGAGGACACGTTTCTGAAATCTCTTCCCGTGCTTTCCATGACATGGCCCTTTCGTGTGTCTTTTTCTTCTTTTCAGTCTCTGGTAGGCTTTCATTCCACCACTGGTAACTAAATTTGGAATTCTAAGAATTTAGTTTTCCAAGTCTTCCTCTCCTCCTCATATTCCCTGGGAGAGCTCATCCACTCCATGTGACTCCAAACACAGTCTGCATGGAAGTGACTCTGGACCTATGTCTTGGCACAGTTGTTGTCTCTCAAGTCCAAGTTAGTGAAACCAGGTGCCAGACATTTCTAACAGAGATTTCACAGACGTCAATAACTCAACATGTTCAAAGTGGAATCCATAATCTTTGTCTTCCTCACTTGCTCCTCCGTCTATACTTCTGGACTGGAGGAATGGCTTCGCCATATGCTCTACTCCCCAAACTAGGAATATGGGGCTCCAGTCTTTTCCTCACTTCCAATATTCAGATTTTAACTGAAGAGGACAACATAATTACTTTTTCTTTTCCAAAGTATTTACTGCCCTTTTTACTGCTCCCATCTCTATAGAACTTCTTCCTCTCTAGGATCTCCTTCTCTGCGGCAGGAACATATTCCAACTTTATTGGCTACTGGCTTTGCCATGTGAATTGCTTTGGCCAATGGAATGTGAGCAGCAGTGTAATATGCATGATGTCTGAGCAGAAGCTTTAAGAACCACTGCTTCTTTTCCTTCTGCAATGAGAATGAAATGTCCCAAATAGGGGCGGATCCCTAAGCCTGGATGCTAGAATAAAGAAGACCTGTGGAGCAGAGCTGCAGCTGTCCTGCTGCTGATACATAATATGAGTGAGAAACAAACCTTTATCATCAAAAGCCATGAGATTTTTACACACATTTCTTACTGACACATAGTCAAACCATGTGGGGCTGGGTAATGAGCAAGTAATTATTATTGGAGGACAGAAAAGTGGCAACCCATGTTATACAAAGATAATATAATGTGTGTGTGCATGCTAAGTCACTTCAGTTGAGTCCAACTCTTTGAGACCCTATGACTGTAGTCAGAGAAGCCAGGCTTCTCTGCCCATGGGGATTCTCTAGGCAAGAATACTGGAGTGGGTTGCTATGCCCTCCTCCAGGGGATCTTCCTCACCCAGGGATCAAACCCAAGTCTCTTACGTCTCCTGCATTGGCAGGCGGGTTCTTTACCACTAACACCACCTGGGAAGCCCCCAAATAATATAATATCCAGGGTAAAAAAATCTATCTGAAATTACTTGGAAGTATGGATTGAAGGCAAAAGGAGAAGAGGGTGGCAGAGGATGAGATGGTTAGAGAGTATCACACTGACTCAATGGACATGAATTTGAGCAAACTCTGGGAGATAGTGAAGGATGGGGAGCCTGGCATGCTTCAGTCCATGGGGTCATATGTGACTTGGCAACTGAACAGCAACAACCACCATGAGGATTTGGGAAACAGAATAATGCTGCTATGCCTTGGTTCTGTTGGCTACGTGTGACAGCAAAGAGAAGAGCTTGAAAATGAAATAGCAAGTCAACAAGCAAAATCAAAAGGGTACGTTTAAGCCTCCAAATTGCATAACTTATAGAAAATAAAAGCATTTGTCACCTGCACTGAGAAAACACAAAACTAAGAAGGCAAAACTTAGGGACAAAATCAAACTAAAACTTAGTCCCTTGCTGCTGCTAAGTGGCTTCAGTCGTGTCCGATCTGTGCGACCCCAGAGACAGCAGCCCACCAGGTTGCCCCGTCCCTGGGATTCTCCAGGCAAGAACACTGGAGTGGGTTGCCATTTCCTTCTCCAATGCATGAAAGTGAAAAGTGAAAGTGAAGTCGCTCAGTCGTGTCCGACTCCTAGTGACCCCATGGACTGCAGCCTACCAGGCTTCTCCGTCCATGGGATTTTCCAGGCAAGAGTCCTGGAGTGGCGTGCCATTGCCTTCTTCACTTACTTAGTCCCTTACAGCAACACAAATTGTACAATTACTGGATGATTATTTTGAAGTAGCGCTTACTGGGCAATTGCTTTCTTTTAAATTTTAAAATTAAAAAAATTAAAATATTTTATTGAGATATAATTGCAGTTGCTTTTGACCAACAGTCTCCTTTCTCTTTTAGTTCTTTATAAAGTTTCATTTGAAAATTGAACGCTGCCATTAGAAATTTTTGATAATCTGTTTTATGTATAAATGGTAGGGACTCTAATATGACATTAATTTATTGAGCACGTTTGTATTAAGCACTTCCTATGAGTGAGGCATTGTGCTAGGGAATCAGGATGCATTAATGAACAAAACACAATAATTTCTGTTGTAATAAAGCTTGCAATCTATGGTAGCTAAAGACCAGCAAAATTTAGCAGAAAAAAGACAAACTCTGGGAAATGGTGGAAGAGCAGAAGGGGTGGTCAGGCTGGTGTTGACTAAAAAGGAGATGGCATTTGTTGATACTTTTCCAGAAACTTAAAATGTGGGAGTGGAGAGGTATTAACATGATGATGTCGGGGTGTTGGGTGACTGAGCCTTTTTGTTTCTTTGTTGTTTGGTTCATTTGTTTTTAAGATGAGAGATAATAAAACATTTATTTTTTTAAGTGCTCAAGGAATAATCGACAGAGAAGGAGAGACAGGAGGTGCAAGGAAAAAAGGGGCAACTCAGGAAGCTTTGCCACTTTCTTCACAATATGTCCTGCGGCAAGTCTTTTCAATACTGGGTCTTGGTTCCCCTGTTTTTAAAATAAGGAGGTTGGACCAGCTCAGTTGTTTTCAAATCAGAGTCAGGGGTTTTGCAGCCATTTGAGTTTTAAAGTATACTTCTATTCAATTTTAAGAATTGCAATAACAAAAATTATATTCCCCCAATTTCTTTTTTTTTTTAAATATTATTTTTTATTTACTTGGTTGCATGGAGTCTTGTGGCACGTGGGATTTAGTTCCCCGACCAGGGATCGAACCCAGGCCCCCTGTATTGGGAGTGCAGAGTCTTAACCACTGGACCACCAGGGAATCCCATATTCCCCCAATTTCTATAGGTTTAAAGTCTGTCAGTCCTTATATATATATACAAGTATATCCATATATATGTATATATATATCCGGGCCTTCTTTATGTGAAGACCTTGGAACAGATTGTCTTCTGACATTTGAAACTCTAAAATTAAGTTTCCTGATTCCATTTTTTTAAAAATATAAAATTTTACTATCTTACACTACTTATTTCTGTGAGAAATGATGTTCTCAACAGCAACAGACTAGATGCTAAGGCAGGTTTAGGACTGTTAATAGTCATTCATAATCCCAAATTTCCATATTTTGGCTTTATCAGATCAGTCATATCATTCTAACTTGACTTTACAAAAGATAAATGTTAAAATTAGGACTATTTCTTGCTTGCTTTTAAAATAAATTTATACTAGTGAAATACTGCTGCTGCTAAGTCGCTTCAGTCATGTCCAACTCTGTGCGACCCCATAGACGGAAGCCCACCAGGCTCCCCCGTCCCTGGGATTCTCCAGGCAAGAACATGGAGTGGGTTGCCATTTCCTTCTCCAATGCAGGAAAGTGAAAAGTGAAAGTGAAGTCTTTGAGTCTTGTCTGACTCTTAGCGACCCCACGGACTGCGGCCCACCAGGCTCCTCCATCTATGGGATTTTCCAGGCAAGAGTGCTGGAGTGGGGTGCCATTGCCTTCTCCATGTGAAATACTATTAAAACCTAATTTATATGCTAGAGTTCTATGTATGATTTCATTAGCAAAATATTTAAGGTTTGAAAGCTGTGGAATAGGATAATCTCTAAAATTCCTTTAAGCTCCATCACATCTATAATTTTGTTGACCTAACAGCATAACCTGGATTTATAGGATAATTGCCAACTTCCCACTTTACTTTGTACTTGGAACCAGGTTTTGAAGCAAGAAGAAAAGGGGAAAAAATGGCTGTGTGGAGGAGGAGAAAATTCAACTGCACTTATTTGAAACCAACTCAGGCTTTCCAGAAAATACACTAAAGAACCAGCTTTAAATTACTGCTTCCTATAGTGAATTAGGAAATGGATTCCCCTTAGTGGGCCCTATCTGTCTCTTATAAATGACTCTAATTCAGATGGTCACATGAAAATAAAACAGCATCCAGGGGCTGTTTTGAACTGTATCAAACTGAATTCTACTCTTATCCAGCCCAACCCCTAATTTTCAAACTGTCAGTGTGTAAAGTATATGCTTTTTGGTTTCTCTGAATTTGCATAAACTCTAGTAATCTTTTTTTTTTTTTTTTGGTTGATAACAGTGTTTGTGTTAAAATCACACCTTCTTTTGATTTCTTTCATGCATCTAGGCTTTTCTCCTGTTTGTGGACATAAGTGCTTTTATCTCACTCTGCAATCAGTCACGACCCAGGGTGGAGGGAGGGAATGTTTGGTACAATATTTCCTATATAAACAGTTTTGCTGTAAAAGGAACAATATGGCTCTAATTTTGATGTATGATCAGTTTAGAAACATGCAAACACATTTGAATATACATCCTGTACATGACAATAGCAATATGAAATTGATACACAAAAGGATTTTTCTTTTTTTTCTTTTGCTACAGTGATTTCCCTAGCTTTACCCCAACCAGATAATATCAGCTTCATTTGTAAGCTTTTTTTTTTTTTCTAATTTTATTTTATTTTTAAACTTTACATAATTGTATTAGTTTTGCCAAATATCAAAATGAATCCGCCACAGGTATACATGTGTTCTCCATCCCGAACCCTCCAGCTTTTAAGTGAAAATGCCTGCTTTGATAGCTTTCCCAAATGGATAAAAATATATGTAGTCAAATAGAATTTTTTTTAATGGTCAAGTTGTCCCCTGGCACACACTGTCTATCTTAGTCTAAATACAAATAGAGGCAGCCCAAATCAAAGAGGACTTAAAATTTTTCAGTGTAGCTGTGAAGTAAAATTGGAAGCATCAGTGGTAGACACACAGCTCAGGGATATTCCAGATGCATTTGTTCTGTGTGAGAAAAAAGCGCTTGGATCATTAGATCTTATTTGACGGGGCCAGCCGGGAGGAGCAGTTTTTTCCCTCTGGCTGGTTACAAGTGGCCCAGGTGGGGGTTAGCCTTGACCGGAGAGCCCAGTGGTGGCAGGGCCTTTGCTTTTCTCTCTCTCTCACAGTACAACTTCGGGGTTGTACAACAGAAACTCAGTGAATGTAGTTGTAATTTGGCTATTGGAAGTTTCTATTATAGAACAGAGATCCTTTCTTCTCTTTATTTTAAAAATATTTATTTGTTTATTTACTTATTTGACTGTGCTGGGTCTCAGTTGCAGCAGGCAGGATCTTCATTTGCGACATGTGAACTCTTAGCAGTGGCTGTGGGATCTAGTTCTTGGGCCAGGGATTGACTGCATTGGGAGCATGGAGTCTTAGCCACTGAACCCCAAGTGAAGTCCCCAGAGGTCCTTTCTTAAAAGGGACAAGTATCACCATAATCCTATCACCTAATATCAGTACTATTTACTGTAAATTTACTAAATAACAGAATTTACAGGTACAGTTAAACCAACCTATGAAGCTGATACTATAATTAATATCCCTATTTTTCTGAAAAAGAAACTGAAGCTCAGAGACACTATGTAATTTAGTTAGGGTAATATATTTAGGCAGTGGCCTAGCTGGGATTAAAGCCTAGTTTCAGAGTTAATGTTCTTAATTTCAACCTGCTTCTCAGGTCTAGTATATGAAAAGTTTTCATTTTCCCATGTTTTTAATCTGTCTTTGTACATAAAGATGCATAACTTTTCTTATGTGAAATTAGAGTTAGTCTACACACACACATACTGGAATACATTACAATTCGAATATTAGGATATTTGGAACTATTTTAAAATTATCTTGAGAATTTTTTATATGCTTGTATAGTCTTCATTACTATTATTTTTATCATTTCCAATGGCTGAAAAATTCATATTAAAAATGTATGTACCATGTAATTTCAAATTATGTGCTAGGCATTGTGTTATTATGTCCACTAGACATTTTGTTTTCCCCCCAAAAAGAAATTGTTGGAGCTACGTATCATTATCTCCATTTTACAGATATGGAAGTTGAGAGTCATAGGATTTGTGTAACTTACCCAAGATCACACATCTGGTCAGTGTCTGGGCTGACTCCATACTGTGGGTCTGTTCATGATCCCATACCTGCCTTCAGAAATGAGCAAATTACAAATTAGCAAATCAAAATGTGCAACATTTGGGGTATGGATAGGCATCATATGCTTCATGGTCAATACATTTACTATGTTGATGGCAGCTGAATGTACCAATGAGCACTGATTTTCTTCCTAATGGAAGCATATATTGTGGACTACAATGATGGGATCTGTGCTTGGATGGATGATCCAGTGGACCAGGATGCAGTTAAGGAGATTTACCCAAGCCCAGCAATCTGTCAAACAGTATAGGTTTATAGGATCTGGGCATTAGGTTTCCTGGGGTCTGTCCTGGGGACAAAAGGCCATCAGACAGGGAAGGAGGCATCATTTGGGGGGGGGTGTGTGTGTGTGTGCTGATAGGAAGTTCTCATCACCTCCAGACTAACACTGGAAATTCTTTTTCTACAAATGTGAAGTCCTAGCTATCTATTTCTCATCCCTTCTCCTTCCTGGTTTCTTTACCTTAAGGCAGATGTCTTCATCAGTACAGGCTGTTACAACAAAAATGCTATAGACTCGGCAGTTTAAACAGAAAAAAATTTACTTCTTACAGTTCTGGAGGCTGAGAAGTTCAAGATCAAGGGGCTTGTGGATCCAGTGTCTGGTGAGAGCCTGCTAAATGCTTCACAAACAGCCTGCTGATCCTCACCTGGTAAAGAACAGAGAGCCAGAGCAAGCTCTCATGTTTCTCCTTGTAAGGCCACTAATCTCACTCACGAGGGCTCCACCCTCAAGGACCAATTATCTCCCAAAGCCTTCACCTCCTACTCCATCACATGGGGGGTTAGGATTTCAACATGTGAATTTGGGAAACGGGAACACATTTAATCCATAATAGCAGGGTTTTCTAACATGTGCTGTGGCAATGACTGGTGGACGGTGATTGTAGCCATGAAATTAAAAGAACCTTCTCCTTGGAAGTAAAGCTATGATAAACCTAGACAGTGTGTTAAAAAACAGAGACATCACTTTGTCTACAAAAGTTCATACAGTCAACTATGATTTTTCCAGCAGTCATGTATGAATGTGAGAGTTGGACCATAAAGAAGACAGAGCACTGAAGAATTGATGCTTTTGAACTGTGGCGCTGAAGAAGACTCTTGAGAGTCCCTTGTACTGCAAGGAGATCAAACCAACCAATCCGAAAGGAAATCAACCCTGAATATTCATTAGAAGGATTGATGCTGAAGCTCCAGTACTTTGGTCACCTTATGCAAAGAGCCAACTCATTGGAAAAGACCCTGATGCTGGGAAAGATTGAAGGCAAAAGGAGAAGGAGCGGCAGAGGATGAGATGGTTGGATGGCATCACCAACTCACTGGAATTGAATCTGAGCAAACTCTGAGAGTAGAGATCAGAGGAGCCTGGCGTGCTGCAGTTCATGAGGAGGCAAAGAGTCTAGCGACTGAACACCAACAAACAATGAGTGGTGGTATGCGTGCATGTCTGAGTTAATTTTTAGGGGTACCCAGGTGAAACATTTCAAACATTTTAATAGTTACGTACTTAATTTATAAATATTTGAAAAAATATATAGTACCCCATTAAATGGTGACTTCAACCAGTATTACTGCTTGCAGTGCTGTTCTGTGCTTAGCTGCTCAGTTGTGTCCAACTCCTTGAGACTCCATGGACTATAGCCCGCTGGGCTCCTCTGTCCATGGGGATTCTCCAGGCAAGAATACTGGAGGGGGTTGCCATGCCCTCCTCCAGGGGATCTAAAATAAAAAAGTGAGTCATTTAAAGAAAAATATTAAAAAAAATATGGGTGCTACTAGGATGTGCAAAAATCCCAAAGGTGGTTGGCGAGGAAGGGAAGTTTGGGTAATTTACTGTTTAAAACAGTGGTCCCTAATCTTTCTGGCAACAGGGGTCAGTTTCAGTTCATGAAAGACAATTTTTCCACGGACTGGGATGTGGTCGGGGGAAAACAGTTTGGGGATGATTCAAGTGCATTATGTTTATTGTGCACTTTATTTCTATTATTATTACATCAGCTCTACCTCAGATCATCAGGCATTAGATCCCAGAGGTTGGGGACCCCTGGTTTAAAAGATGTTACCTTCTTCCTTTACATTCTGCACTGCTGGTGCAGTCTGGTACTCCAGGACGATGGTTTCACGATCTTTCTGGCTGGAACCCCTGTCTT
Organism: Bos indicus x Bos taurus; assembly: GCF_003369695.1. Classification (NCBI taxonomy): domain Eukaryota; kingdom Metazoa; phylum Chordata; class Mammalia; order Artiodactyla; family Bovidae; genus Bos; species Bos indicus x Bos taurus. The sequence goes on along the minus strand of NC_040103.1, from coordinate 17,835,288 downwards.
TCCTGCTCTTCGAATCCACCACGTCTCTGCCTCAGCACTTGGCGCAGAGCCCAGCACAGAGTAGGAAGTTCGTCTGAGAGCCTCAGTTGCTCTGCCTGTACAGCGGAAGGGCAAGCAGCCCAACCTGTGGCCTGCCTCCTGGCAGCAGGTTCTGGGATCCAGGGCTCTCAAAGTCTGATCTTCTGCTGAGAGAAGGAAACAAGGGACAGAAATAGAACAAGAAATCTTGAACACAGATAAAAGGCTTTTTGATATTTGCATGAAATATGCTTCTTAAAAAGGAACTATTTTTATAGTATTATCTATAAGAGAGTATAGGCAAAAATTAATTTTCTAAGTCTTTATAGTTAAAACAGTCTGTGCACAGAAGGAATTTAAATTCCTCTTTTAATAAAAAACCATGTATTGTCCTGCAGGCAAAGGGCTAGGGTTTGCTTTTTTTTTTTTTTTAACGTGATTATTTTGTGATTTCTGAGGCCAAGAGAAATTTGTAAAATGCTATAAAGACTGCTGTGCTTACCTCACTGCATTCCAGACTGTGTCTATGCTTCCTCATAAAGGATTATTTGGGGGAGGGGAGAATGGCAGAAATATTACAATATAGCAATTCAATAAGGTATTATAAAGCCATAAAATACAGCAAAGATAGGGAATAAGACTTTTTAGGTGAAGGAATTAAGAAATAGGACAAACTGCCTGAGCTAAAGGAATAGGAGGCAAATAATTGAGCTTAGAGCTAACTAAAGGTTGAACCAAAGATATTTGAAGTGTTAATTTATTAAATAATCCTTTACTTTCATGGCTTACAATAAAAATATTTGTGGTCAGGAAAGTTAGGAGACAGGAAGTTGAAGTCTTCTAAAACCATTTCTGTGCCTGGAATGAAACCAAACCTTTATCCAATCATAAACCTTATGTGTTTATCTGCAAGGGAATAGAGTAGGGAGAGAGGGGGGTGGTGTTTGATTTCTATTTAAGGCTCCTCTTTTCGTCCTGGGTTTTGGTCCTGGTGGGGTGTCCTCATGTAGCTTAGAGGAGGCAGCTGTCTCCCCGGCCTTGATCCACAGCACCCACCCCCTGAGCTGATGGGTAGGTACTGGCTCAGTTTCCCCGCTTTGGTGAAAATTGACAGGGAAGTAGGAAACAGTTTAATGACCAAAGCTGAACTTGATCTTTATCAAAAGGATCCTTTCCATCCTGGAAATCTGAGTCACTTGAAAATAGTGTAGATACAAGAGAGAACCTACCCAACTGTCCACACAGGCCAGCTTGAAAGGAGACTGGGGCAGATGACCATACGTGACCTGTCCTTAACAGGATGCCCTGAGAAGAGAGGCCTTGAGAACAAGCCACTGCCCTTAGGCTCTTTTCACTCATGCCGCAGCCTGGTCAAGTCTCCGTGAAGAATTTGATGGGAAAAACCCTCAAGGACAAAATACAAATTTCTTACATGGCTGGATATTTCTAATATCTTTATAGGATGGATGAAGAATATGAGACCCTAGGTAGTAGAATCACTTGCTGTGATGTGAATCTATTGAGGAGTGAGACTCTTGAGTCCTTCTTGAGAGCAGAGTGATTTTGAGCAAGTGATTTAACCTCTGGAAACCTCAGTTTCCTCATCTTTAACATGGGGTTAATGATAGTTTGTACTTCCATAAATTGTTTATAAATGTCCGAGTGCTCAATTCCCAGTCCAGAGCTAAATGCAGTATAATTTGGCCTTCTTTTTTTCAAAGCTTGGAGAAAGAGAGTTTGTAGGTTTGGCATCATCTGTTCACTCTTCAACCAGTGACCTGAGGTGAGGTTGACCAGAAGTGATATAGGAATAAAAGGGGGGAGTGAAGGAAATTAAATTTGCAGAGTGGGTATCATATATCAGGCACTTTACATGCATTATCTCATTTTGAAAAAACAAGAAAATTTAGGATATGAGGCTTATTATTCTCATTCTCACTTGGAGATATTGAGCTTCCAATAGGTCCTATGATAATAACTGAGGTATCACAGCTGGGGCAGACCAGGTCCCAAACCAGGTGGCTCTTGTCTCCAAAGTCTAGGCCTTTCCACCTGTGGTACATCACCTTTGGTGATAGAATGGTGGTGCTGGTGGTGGAGGGAGAGAAGGTGGTGGAAAGTACCCACTGCTCCAGTGGCCTGAGATTTCCTCTCCATTAGCTACCAAGAAAGGCACATTGTGATTCAGAGCTCCTGAACATTCGGATTCCATGTTCAGTTCCTAGGGCGGATGCCCCAGGGCTTGCAGGGACTGTAGGCACATATGGTGGTGATTCACTGAGCATCACTTAGAGGCCTGGTTTAGAGGCTTAATGAATACAGCAACATGGCTCTCTTTAACTCTCACACTGGCACAGCGAGGTGGGCGTTATGGCAAATTGACACATAGACATTAAGTGGGTGGAACTTCCCCAGTGATCCAGTAACTAAGACTCCACATTCCTGATGCAGGGGGCCCAGGAATGATCAAATTGCCAATAACCACTGGATCATAGAAAAAGCTAGAGAATTTCAGAAAAACGTCTACTTCTGTTTCATTGACTATGCTAAAGCCTTTGACTCTGTAGATCACAAGAAACTGTGGAAAATTCTTAAAGAATTGGAAATACTAGACCACCTTACCTGCCTCCTGGGAAATCCTTTGCAGGTCAAGAAGAAACATTTAGAACTAGACATGAAACAATGGACTGGTTCCAAATTGGGAAAGGAGTTCGTCAAGGCTGTATATTGTCACCCTGCTTATTTAACTTCTATGCAGAGTACATCATGAGAAATGCTGGGCTGGAAGAAGCACAAGCTGGAATCAAGAGGGCCGGGAGAAATATCAATAACCTCAGATATGCAAATAATATCACCTTTATGGAAAAAGTGAAGAGGAATTAAAGAGCCTTTTGATGAAGATGAAAGAGAGTGAAAAAGCCAGTTTAAAACTCAGCATTCAAAAATGAAGATCATGGCATCTGGTCCCATCACTTCATGTCAAATAGATGGGGAAACAATGGAAACAGTGACAAAGTTTATTTCCTTGGGCTCCAAAATCACCATGGACAGTGACTGCAGCCATGAAATTAAAAGATGTTTGTTCCTTGGAAGAAAAGTTATGACCAAACTAGACAGCATATTAAAAAGCAGAGACATTACTTTGCCCACAAAGGACCATCTAGTCAAAGCTATGGTTTCTCCAGAAGTCATGTATGGATGTTAGAGTTGGACCATAAACAAAGCTGAGCTCCAAACAATTGATGCTTTTGAATTGTGGTGTTGGAGAAGACTCTCGAGAGGCCCTTGGACAGCAAGGAGATCCAACCAGTCCATTTAGGAAATCAACCCTGAATATTCAATGGAAGGACTGATGCTTAAGCTGAGGCTCCATTACTTTGGCCACCTGATGTGATGCGTGGTCTCATTGGAAAAGACCCTAATGCTGGCAAAGATTGAAGGCAGGAGGAGAAGGGGATGACAGAGGATGAAATGGTTAGATGGCATCACTGACTGAATGAATATGAGTTTGAGCATACTCTGGGAGATGGTGAAGGACAGGGAAGCCTGGCATGCTAGAGTCCATGGGGTGTCAAAAAGTTGGACATGACTGAGCGACTGAACAAAACAACAGGTTAGATCCCTGGTCAGGGAACTAGATCCCACATGCACCAACTAAGAGTTCACATGACACAGTGAAGATCAAAGATCCCACGTGCTACAACTAAGATCCTGTTCAACCAAGTACATAAAGACATTACGTGGCTTGCAGTGCCAAGATTCAAGGTGCTGTCTTCAGTTACTTCATCTCATTACCACCAAAAGATGTGAGGAAAGAGCTCATGGTGTGAATGAGACAGCACAGTGCTCAGCAAGTCCACATCACAGGTTTGAACTTTTGGGCCAGTAGAATTGGCCTAGAGAGGAACTTCTTTTAAAATTTATTGGCCTCTTTGCCCTTTTCCTGGAACATTGACTCATCAGCCATGGACCAGGGGACATTTGAGAGACTGGGGAGATTTGGGCAGGATTTGGTAAAGAGTCACCACAGCTGTGTAGTGAGTGGGCTTTGGAATCAGTCATTACTGTCTGAAGTCCTGGCCTCTGTCTCTATGTACATGCAGGGTATGATTTATCGAGTGGTTCTAAGCCAGTATCCTTTATGGTACAGGCAATTATAACAATACTTATTTATCTCATGGGGTTGTTTTGAAGATTAAATGAGAGCATGTTTGTTAATAGTGCCAAACTAGGGGCAGGATGCGGAGAAGGCAATGGCAACCTACTCCAGTACTCTTGCCTGGAAAATCCCATGGATGGAGGAGCCTATAGGCTGCAGTCCGTGGGGTCGCTAAGAGTCGGACACGACTGAGCAACTTCACTTTCACTTTTCACTTTCATGCATTGGAGAAGGAAATGGCAACCCACTCCAGTGTTCTTGCCTGGAGAATCCCAGGGACGGGGGAGCCTGGTGGGCTGCCGTCTACGGGGTCACATAGAGTCGGACACGACTGAAGCGACTTAGCAGCAGCAGCAGCAGCAGGGGCAGGATGGGTGGCCTGGAAGTTGTTCAAAAATGTTTTAAGTAGCTATCAACTTTGAGAAATTTTGAGATGTCACCAAAATATCTATGTGTCAGTATATGTATGTATGTATCATCTATTTATCTTCATCTCTTTCTTCGCCCAAAAGTGAAATTCATGATCCAAAGATTTCTCTGAAAATTCAGATGGGTCAGCAAAGGACTCTCGTTCCCAATATATAACAGTGAAATCAAGATAGATGGCAGCCACTACTTTAGAAAAAACATGTATTTTCTGGTTTTCTTTTTTGGTTGCCTGCACACCCTGTAGTCTGCTTTGTTCATCTGGTCCCTGTGGCTTCACAGTGTAGAGGTGGGCGGATAGTAGCAGTGCTGTGCTTAGCATAGAGCAACGTAGGGAAAGTAGGAGAGGCAGGATTTGAACCCTGGTAGTCTGACCCCAGGACCAGCAGGATTACTCAATCAATTCTCTGGCCACACTATTCAAAGTGTGATCCACAGACCAGACATCCTAGCATCACCTGGAGCTTGTGAGAGAGGCAGAGTCTTGGCTCTACCCTGGACCTACCACATCAGAATCTGCATTTTAGTAAGTTCCCTTGGTGATCCATCTATACGTGAAGGTTTGAGAAATGCTGCTCTGTAGTTATTATTATTGACTGAATGTTAAGATAGTCAGCTTTATAGATAAGGCTAGTATAGTAAATGGAAGATGGGCCTGAGAACTGAGAATGGAATTCAAGTATATTTGCCTTGAGAATTTGATCAAATCTACTCTGGGCTTCATCATCTTTCTTTGTAAAATGAAGACAGAGCAAAACTTATATTTTGCATTCATAAAAATGCTTATGAACAGTATGGCTTCTGGCCAAGTGCTTCCAGTGCTGGGTGCTGAGGCTACAGAGTACAATGAGGCCTAAGTAGCCCAGGCCTTCCCTCTGGGACCTCTCAAAGAGACAAATAAATTAACCATTACAGCACTATGACAAACACAAGCCCAGGTCGTACACAATGCTAATACTCTGTGATCCTCAAATAGCATCTAAGATGCACTAAATGGTCCCGAGTTTTGTGACCCAGGTAAAAGAACCCCCATGTGGGTCAGAGCAACTCCCCTGCATAAGACACACATTTAGTGAAGAAGTCGACTGGCCGTGTTTACAGCCCGGCGGCTGGGTGCAGCCCCAGGGAAAATGTATGTTGAACCAACACACAGTAAAGAATGTAGATCCTACAGACTGTTATTTATTAACGTTTATCCTGAGGGGAGAATGCTTTTTTATTTCATTAAAAAAAAATAAAACAAGACCTCTGAGCTAGCACTGAATTATAGATAGTGCTAATTTGGTTCAATTATTTTGCTCATTATAGGCAGAAACACAAGTGACATTACAGAAACAGGACTGAGAAATCAGGCCCCAGATTACTCTTGTGAAAATACAAGTGGGATTTAAAAATGTATCGAATAACTAGCTGTCACACCTGATTAATACCACCCGATCTAAGAGAAGTGGCCATTCTATCTTCTAAAATGTCATTAAAATATCAAAAATAAAGAGTTCATGTAATTAAAGAAACATTATTTTGTTCACATAGCCTGAAAAAATGTGATTAGGCAGCAGTTCTGAAATGGTGATATTCAATCAGGTAGGCGTGTGTATACCAGCTCAGAGCTGATACTGCTGGTTATGTAAAATGTTTCCTCGTTAGGGGCTGCGTTAGGGCAGACGCTGGGGAAAAAGAGAGATGGAGGTGGGGGCGCATGGTTCATTTGCAAGGGTGGAGTTTTTTGTTACAAAGCCAAAATAGCCCTGTTTTATCAAATAAGCTATCTGGGTTACATTTCCTGTCAGCAAAGCGACAGGATCCACACTGATGCTTAGGTTCCAAATAAGACTGATTTAGTTATTCTGTCACTAAACACAAGCTGAATTTCCATTCAACAAAAACAAGAATAATTGGTTTGGTTTTGCAAAGACAAGCAATCATTTTTCATTAGCGTGTGCGGGAATGAAGCATGCTGTTGGTTGTTAATTCATGCTTGCGATAGTACCAGGGGATGGACATGCAAACAACACTTAGCAATCATTTTCCAGGAAATAATTTTCACAAAGTAGGGGCTCTGTATATAATCAAGTCCCTGAACCCACATATCTATGTTGGCTTAAGTCATCAAGCAAAAATAAATTCCTATTTGTTGTATCTTGTTCAAGATAGGCACTTAATAAATGTTGGTTGAATTAATTTGCATGCATTTGAGTAGAATCTGGTGTAAGGAAATACTGTTTTCTTGGAGTTCATGGGCTGTACACTTTAGCCTTAGAAATCAGAGGGTGATAAGAAATACTGATGTTTCATAATTAAAGGCCTGGTTGGAGTGTGCAGCCGTGCAGTCAGCCTTGTCTAGGTAATGTATTTTGGGAGGGAAGGCACTGGGGTTTTTCTTAGTCCGTGAGTTTTCTGGCGCTGGTCAATAACCAGCTATTCTTGGTGCATTAGTGAGATACTTTGTGAGGACCATTCACTCAAGCAGTGTGTGTGCTCAATGCCAAAGCAAATGATTGAAAAGTGAAAACTCAGTCAGTCAAATGACTGATTTGACCATGGTTGTTCTGATTTTGAGAGTGGTTTTAGGAGTCCGCAAATCCCAGCCAGGATCCATGATGGTGGACAGGTTTTGACTAGTGGCTTCCTGGATGGGAATAAGAAATATTCAGTCCAGCCTTAGCCCCAGAGGGTAGGTCAATCCTTGACAGTGCCTAAAGGCAGATGGAATTGAAATTAGGGCAATGCTTGGACAATGGAAGCCCAGCCCACTGACCCAATGGTCTCCAAAGAGGGATGTGGGAAGGAAGTATTAGAACTCTGTGTATTGAATTTTGGTCTCATCCTTTTTGCTTTCTGGTTTGTGTGTGTGTGTGTGTGTTTATTTTATACTATACATATTTGAAAGTGGAGTGAGTGCAAAATTTACAAGCAAGTGAATACATGTATTAGGGATGTGTTGAGTTTTTCTAATAATGGAGTGGAACAACAAAAAAAACATTTAGAGGTATTGACCTTGTTCAAGCTCTGTGTGGGCCAGGATGGTGCGACGTTTATTTATCTCTGTACACCCAGCTTCCAGCACCACACACAGAAAACACTTTTTATACTATAAGGTCTCTGAGAGCAGGTTCTCTCATCGTTGCTTTACATCATATCCCAAGTACCTGGCAGAGTCTTTGGAATTTAGTAGGTGCTCAAAAAAAGTTTTTAAATGAAAGCCTACAAGGTAAGTCAATTGTCCTCACAAAAGATTTGATCAAGTTTTTGGTACACAGTTGAGGATCTTTGAAAGCATTTGGATATTTTGAATCATCTGTTTCTCCAAACACTTGAAACAGAGGGTAGAAAGTGCTGTTTTCAACATATGCTCAGCATGTTGTAATGATTCCCTTTCTCTTTATTTACTTATTAATTTTTTAAAAAGATTTTTTTGATGTGGACCATTATTAAAGTCTTTATTTAATTTGTTACAATATTGCTTCTGTTGTTTATGTTTTGTTTTGAGCCACGAAACGTGTGAGATCTTAGCTCCCTGACCAGGGATTGAACCCATACCCTCTGTACTAGAAAGTGAAATCTTAATTACTGGACCACCAGGAAAGCTTCCCTTTCTCTTTAAATTGTAAAACAGATTTATTTTTAAGCAACACTGATTGATCAATGCCCAGTTTTAAATTCTGACACTTGTTTACTTTTGACATTAAGATTCTCTACTTTGCAGAAGGGTCACCATAAGATCCCTTTGAATAAAGAATATCTCTATACAATAAAGTTTGACTAATGAAAAGTGAATAAGTACTCACATTTTCAGGAATATTCTTCTGTATTGTGTGAGGCAGACCTTCGGAGTTGTCTGGTGTACTAATATTATATATCTTGATTGGAGAGAGGAGCAGAATGACTGACAGAGGTCATGTAAAATCTCATGGTAAGGTTAGACATTGTGCATGCATGTGTTTGTGTGGACATTTTCCCTTATCCGTATTGTGCCAGGTTTTAACCTCATGAATGAGAACAGCAAAGCATAGGGTTGCTGCTGCTGCTGCTAAGTCACTTCAGTCGTGTCCAACTCTGTGTGACCCCAGAGACGGCAGCCCACCAGGTTCCCCCGTCCCTGGGATTCTCCAGGCAAGAACACTGGAGTGGGTTGCCATTTCCTTCTCCAATGCATAAAAGTGAAAAGTGAAAGGGAAGTTGCTCAGTCGTTCCGACTCCTAGTGACCCCATGGACTGCAGCCTACCAGGCTTCTCCGTCCATGGGATTTTCCAGGCAAGAGTACTGGAGTGGGGTGCCATTGCCGTCTCCGAAGCATAGGGTTAGGAAATCCCAAATTCAAATCTTAGCTGTGCTGTTTATTAGCTATCATTTGCCTAAAGTAATATTCTGAAGTCTTAATTTACAATAATTATTTCCAATAATGCTTCCTTAATAGATGTGTGGATTAAGACTTGGAGTTTGTAAATAAAAGCAGATGATTTGTTCATGTGAATGACAAGTTCAGTTTGGTGGCTCTGGGCCCAGATGAACCTGTAGTTTCTCCAACATCATCAGGACTCATGTCTCCCCTCTTTCAGCTCTGCCTTCCTCCCTGTCATTCTGAGGCTCAGGTGGGAAAGATGGCTGTAGTTGTTCTGGCAGTACATTTCCTGGAGAAGAGAATGTATATCTATCTTAGCACCCAGCTATATATATATATATATATATATATATATGTATATATATTTGCCTCTCATTGCCTCATTTGATCATGTGCTCATCCCTAAAGCTAATGCTATGGCTCAGGGAATCTGAGATGCTCTTTGGCTTTAGTCTTGGTAAGATACCCATTCATTGCTATGTGCTGTTAGCAATGCTAACATAGCATTGCTATGTACCTCTTACTCCAGCCAAATCACTTGGTCTTGGTGTAAGGAGTGGTGGTTCAACAGACAAAAATTGGAATAAGGTTATGAGATGAAAGAAGAGTGAATGCTAGAAGGAGTAAAATCCCAACTGTCTACCACAGCTAGCTTGTGGGAAGATCAAATGAGTTCATTTATGTGAAAATGCACAGCATGTAAACAATCAGTAAATGATTAAAGTAGATGATCAGATGAAGTCAATCTCAAGAAATAAGACTCAGAAACAATGTAGGGCACATTTGAGATTAAGCACACAAGGAACCTTATTAACTTGGAATAAATTAGTCAAGTGCAGTAAACAGCGTAGAGATGTGGGAGAGCCTGGCCCAAAGCGGGAAATGACAGAGAGCAAGAAGGGAGGTGTTAAGGCAGCAAGTCTAAGGGACTGGTCAGATGCATGGAAGTAGAGATGGGGAGGCACGTCACATGTAGGACAAGCAGTGAGGGCATGGGAACCTGTTCCTTTATAAGCAAAGGTGAAAGGAAAAGCTAACAACTGAACTCAGACTGTGCCATCGAAACGAAAATGGCTGACCAAACAATGGTGCTTCCATATAGTAGATTAAACTTACTCCAAAGACGAAAAACACAATATTTTTATAAATATTTAATGGTTGGCAATGCTCTATGGTGACCTAAATGAGAAGAAAATCAAAAAGAGAGGGGATATATGTAACCATTTAGTTGATTCACTTTGCTGTATGGCAGAAACGAACATAACATTGTAAAGCAACTATACTTCAGTTAAAAAAAAAAGAAAAAAAATTAATGGTTGGGAATGTGTTCATGATATATAAAGTGAAAAAAGAAGGCTATGAAACAGAATAGCATTATGACCCCCATGTATGTAGACTTCGTTACGGAAACACCTGTATTATATGATTCCAAATGACTTATAGCACAGGGTTCTTCACTTCTATCTTTGAATCGAGGGAGTATTTTCCATTTTTAAAACAATAAATTTGTAATACTTTTTAAAATTAGAGGGAAATAAATGGTACATTATAAAAGAAAACCAAAACAGCTGTTTCTGATAAACGGTGAGCTTCCAGGGAAGAGGTTCCCAGTGAAGATGAGCAACTGGGTTGGTGGCTTGGATCAGGGCATGGGGAAGGAGTGTCCATTTTTGGTCTAAGATTTTGATGGGTGAGAATTCATTCATGCCGTGGCTTTTGAAGAGAGTCACTGGGAAAGACTGATGTCTGCAGCATCTAAGCCTGGCATCTGTCATTTGCTTTTGACTTGCTTTTGCTGGAGCAAGAAGCTCCCACATATGGAAAAGGCCCTGAGGTCAGAACACGTGTAGGTATGTGAAGCTTCACTCTGATATTAAGCAGTAAGATTGTTGGAAAAATCACTTATCCTCTCTAAACCTCAGTTTCTTCATTTCTAGAATGGGGTAAATACTACCGGCCCTTCCTAACTGCTGCAGGATTCAAGAGATGATGTGAAAGGCCTTCCTTAAGGGTCAAATGTTATCCACCTGTGAGCTACTGTTCCCTTTGTCTTGTGACATTTACATAACTCAATACCACTTCCTTTCCCCAGTGTGGCCTCCCACCCAATGGCGGGTCCTCATGGGTTCAGTCAATGTGAATAAGCTTACAAATGAATCTGTGAATGCATTCACATCCCTCACTCACTCCCCACACCAATAATGGTATAGTGTATCACATATTCTTACTGAGAATCATGGAAAAGTGTGTTTTTCTTTCTTCCCCCAGTGATACCTGCTGGCCTACACCTCACATTTGGTTTAACGCACCAGAGATTATAAAATTCAAAAGGTCGTGTGACGTCAAACAAAAAGAGGCATCTCTAGGTGAGCTTTGCTTCTCAAGTTCTCCACATCTCAGTAAATGTCACCATCACCCACTCGTTTTCTCAGAACCTTGGAGTCCTTCTCGTCTCTTCAGTCTTCCTTCACACGTCATATCTCACCCGTCAGCGCTGACTTTCAGTCCTGAATCTGACCACTTTTTCTCATCTCCACTGGTTCTACTCAAGTTCCAACCATTATTGTCTCTTTCCTAGAACACTGGTTTAGCCTCCTTAGAGTTTTCTCAATTCTACTTTTAATCCCTGACAGTCCGCTGTTACACAGTTGCCAGAATGATGTTTAGAAAAACATTCCCCTGGATTCCTGGTGGTCTAGTGGCTAAGTCTCCACACGCCCAATGCAGGGGGCCTGGGTTCAACCCCTGGTCAGGAAACTGGATCCTGCATTCTGCAACTAAAGATCCCACGTGCTGCAATTAAAAAGATCCTGTGTACCACAACAAAGATCTCTCACTCACAACAACTACAAACTGGCACTGTTAAATAAATAAATAAGAACATAGGGGACAAAATTTAAAAAAAAAGATTTAAAATAAAAGGAAACAAAAAAAGAACATTTCCCTCTCAGAACCCTCTATTGACTGTACTTTAGGGTAACCAAGTGTAGATGAGTGGAGAAGTAAATGGCAACCCACTCCAGTGTTCTTGCCTGGAGAATCCCAGGGACAGAGGAGCCTGGTGGGCTGCCGTCTATGGGGTCGCACAGAGTTGGATACGACTGATGCAACTTAGCAGCAGCAGCAGCAGCAGTGTAGATGAGAAAGTTTCTCTTTATAAAAGTATTTCTATGAATAAAATAAAAAAGAAACAATAGGATCAGAAAAGTACCATTTAAAACCTCTCTAGTGAGAAGACATATCTAGATAATCATCAATGGCTGCTAAGATTAGTTGAAAAAGAGATAGCCTTACATTATATCTGGAGGCACATACTACCACCTGTGAGGTTTTCCTGCCAAATTTTAAACCTGAATCCAATTTAGTTTCTAGATCTGCCAACTTACAAGCAATACAAGGGATAGAGATACACATTACATGACACAATGGGAAAGCATTTAGCAGACTGTGGAAAATACTACAGGACAAATAACTTGGCTACTTCAATAAATAAATAGCAAGGAGTGAAGAAAAGAGGGGGACCAATTGGACCTGTTTGTCTAGGACTTTCCTTGTTTAGTACTGAAAGCCCAGCATCCTGGGAACTCCCTCAGTCCTTGGCAAATTAGATGGTTGTTCACCCTCTGCAGCAGAGGAGAGGGTGGAAGTGGGCTAGGGAGGAGGACCCCATAGATTAAAAGAGGCTTATGAAGCAGACATGTGGACTTCATTTGGCTCTTCCTTAAATAAAAATTGTGGAGGGAAAGACAAGATGAATATTTGATGATATTAAGGAATTGTTTTGATTTCTTTTTAGGTATGGTTATGATATGATCCGGAGAAGCTGATGGCACCCCACTCCAGTACTCTTGCCTGGAAAATCCCATGGATGGAGGAGCCTTGTAGGCTCCAGTCCATGGGGTCGCAAAGCGTTGGACACGACTGAGTGACTTCACTTTCACTTTTCACTTTCATGCATTGGAGAAGGAAATGGCAACCCACTCCAGTGTTCTTGCCTGGAGAATCCCAGGGACGGGGGAGCCTGGTGGGCTGCCATCTATGGGGTCGCACAGAGTCAGACACTGCTAAGTCGCAGCAGCATGATATGATCGTGCTTTTTTTTTTAAAAAAAAAAAAAAAGAGTTATCTTTTAGAGATACATGCTGAAATATTTATATATAAAATGGCATGATGTTTAGGATTTCTTTCTATATAATATTGTGGTTCAGAACAAAGGTTTAGATGGAATTAGGCCACCTGAGTTGACAGTGGTTATAGCTAGGCGATGAGACTATGGGGATTTTTCATGCTATTTTCTCTTGTTTTGTAAATGTTTGAAATTTTCTATGACATGTCAACATGCAAACCAACAAATCAAAAGTTCCCTCTGATGGCTTCCCTTTATACTCAGAAGACAGATCACACACTCTTGCATGGCCCTCAGGAGTTCTGAGTGGTCTGCCTCCTACACCCAGGCTCCTGCCCCACACTGGCCTTCCAGACTTCCTCACTGTCTCCTCTGCCCTGGTGTTTGTTTTTCTCTTTGTCTGAGGCTCCACCCCAGACTTCACCTGCTATAGCCCTTTGCTCAACTCCTACTCCTTCCTTAATTGTATTAATCATGCCTTTTATCTCAGTTCAGTTCAGTCACTCAGTCGTGGTTTGCCGTTCCCTTCTCCAGTAGACCACATTTTGTCAGAACTCTCCACCATGACCTGTCTGTCTTGGGTGGCCCTATATGGCATGGCTCATAGTTTCATTGAGTTAGACAAGGCTGTGGTCCATGTGATTAGATTGGTTAGCTTTCTGTGACTGTGATTTTCAGTCTGTTTGCCTCTGATGGAGAAGGATAAGAGGCTTATGGAAGCTTCCTGATGGGAGAGACTGACTGAGGGGGAAACTGGGTCTTGTTCTGATGGGCGGGGCCATGCTCAGTAAGTCTTTAATCCAATTTTCTGTTAATGGGTGGAGCTGTGTTCCCTGCTATTTACCTGGAGCCAATTATGGAATTCCAGTTGAGCTATTTCAAATCCTAAAAGATGATGCTGTGAAAGTGCTGCACTCAATATGCCAGCAAATTTGGAAAATAGCAGTGGCCAGAGGACAGGAAAAGGTCAGTTTTCATTCCAATCCCAAAGAAAGGCAATGCCAAAGAATGCTCAAATTACTGCACAATTGCACTCATCTCACACACCACTAAAGTAATGCTCAAAATTCTCCAAGCCAGTCTTCAACAGTACATGAACTGTGAACTTCCAGATGTTCAAGCTGGTTTTAGAAAAGGCAGAGTAACCAGAGAACAAATTGCCAACATCCACCGGATCATCAAAAAGGCAAGAGAGTTCCAGAAAAACATCTATTTCTATTTTATTGACTATGCCAAAGCCTTTGACTGTGTGGATCATCACAAACTGTGGAAAATTCTGAAAGAGATGGGAATAAGAGACCACCTGACCTGCCTCTTGAGAAACCTGTATGCAGGTCAGGAAGCAACAGTTAGAACTGGACATGGAACAACAGACTGATTCCAAATAGCAAAAGGAGTTCGTCAAGGCTGTATATTGTCACCCTGTTTATTTAACTTATATGCAGAGTACGTCATGAGAAATGCGGGCTGGAAGAAGCACAAGCTGGAATCAAGATTGCTGGGAGAAATATCAATAACCTCAGATATGCAGATGACATCACCCTTATGACAGAAAGTGAAGAAGAACTAAAGAGCCTCTTGATGAAAGTGAAAGTGGAGAGTGAAAAAGGTGGCTTAAAACTCAACATTCAGAAAACTAAGATCATGGCATCTGGTCTCATCTCTTCATGGCACATAAATGGGGAAACAGTGGAAACAGTGTCAGACTTTATTTTGGGGGGCTCCAAAATCACTGCAGATGGTGATTGCAGCCATGAAATTAAAAGATGCTTACTCCTTAGAAGGAAAGTTATGACCAACCTAGACAGCATATTAAAAAACAGAGACATTAACTTTGCCAACAAAGGTCCATCTAGTCAAAGCTGTGGTTTTCACAGTAGTCATGTATGGATGTGAGAGTTGTACTATAAAGAAAGCTGAGTGCTGAAGAATTGATGCTTTTGAACTGTAATGTTGGAGAAGACTCTTGAGAGTCCCTTGGACTGCAGGGAGATCCAACCAGTCCATCCTAAAGGAGATCAGTCCTGAGTGTTCACTGGAAGGACTGATGTTGAAGCTGAAACGCCGATACTTTGGCCACCTCATGGAAAGAGTTGACTCATTGGAAAAGACCCTGATGCTGGGAAAGATTGAAGGAGGGAGGAGAAGGGGACAACAGAGGATGAGATGGTTGGATGACATCACCGACTCAATGGACATGAGTTTGAGGTAGCTCTGGGAGTTGGTGATGGACAGGGAGGTCTGGTGTGCTGCAGTCCATGGGGTTGCAGAGTCAGACACGACTAAGCGACTGAACTGAACTGAAACTATGGTGGAGGTAATGAAGATAATGGTGACCTCTTTCAAAAGATCCCATGCATGTACTGCTACACTCAGTGCCCCCAGCCCTGCAGCAGGCCACCCCCAGCCCACGCCTCCACTGCAGACCCCTGGACACTCACAGGCAAGCCTGGCTGAGTCTCTTTTGAGGTCACTGCTCCTTCCTCCTGGGTCCTGGTGCACAAGGTTCTGTTTGTTCCCTCCAAGAGTCTATTTCCCAGTCCTGTGTAAGTTCAGGCAGCTCTATGGTGGGGTTAACTGATATTATAAGTCAACTTTAATAATTTAAAAAATCCATTTAACACATATCAGATCAGATCAGTTGCTCAGTTGCGTCTGATTCTTTGCGACCCCATGAATCGCAGCACGCCAGGCCTCCCTGTCCATCACCAAATCCCGAGTTCACTCAGACTCACATCCATCAAGTCAGTGATGCCATCCAGCCATCTCATCCTCTGTCGTCCCCTTCTCCTCTGACCCCAATCCCTCCCAGCATCAGAGTCTTTTCCAATGAGTCAACTCATCACATGAGGGGGCCAAAGTACTGGAGTTTCAGCTTTAGCATCATTCCTTCCAAAGAAATCCCAGGGCAGATCTCCTTCAGAATGGACTGGTTGGATCTCCTGGCAGTCCAAGGGACTCTCAAGAGTTTTCTCCAACACCACAGTTCAAAAGCATCAATTCTTCGGTGCTCAGCCTTCTTCATAGTCCAACTCTTACATCCATAGATGACCACAGGAAAAACCATAGCCTTGACTAGACGGACCTTTGTTGGCAAAGTAATGTCTCTGCTTTTGAATATGCTATCTATGTTGGTCATAACTTTCCTTCTAAGGAGTAAGCGTCTTTTAATTTAAAATCATCTGCAGTGATTTTGGAGCCCCGAAAAATAAAGTCTGACACTGTTTCCACTATTTCCCCATCTATTTCCCTAGAAGTGATGGGACCTGATGCCATGATCTTCAATTTTCTGAATGTTGAGCTTTAAGCCAACTTTTTCACTCTCCACTTTCACTTTCATCAAGAGGCTTTTTAGTTCCTCTTCACTTTCTGCCATAAGGGTGATGTCATCTGCATATCTGAGGTTATTGATATTTCTCCTGGCAATCTTGATTCCAGCTTGTGTTTCTTCCAGTCCAACGTTTCTCATGATGTACCCTGCATATAAGTTAAATAAACAGGGTGACAATATACAGCCTTGACGTACTCCTTTTCCTATTTGGAACCAGTCTGTTGTTCCATGTCCAGTTCTAACTGTTGCTTCCTGACCTGCATACAAATTTCTCGAGAGGCAGATCAGGTGGCCTGGTATTCCCATCTCTTTCAGAATTTTCCACAGTTTGTGGTGATCCACACAGTCAAAGGCTTTGGCATAGTCAATAAAGCAGAAACAGATGTTTTTCTGGAACTCTGTTGCTTTTTCGATGATCCAGCGGATGTTGGCAATTTGATCTCTGGTTCCTCTGCCTTTTTTAAAACCAGCTTGAACATCTGGAAGTTCACGGTTCACGTATTGCTGAAGCCTGGCTTGGAGAATTTTGAGCATTACTTTACTAGCGTGTGAGATGAGTGTAATTGTGCGGTAGTTTGAGCATTCTTTGGCATTACCTTTCTTTGGGATTGGAATGAAAACTGACCTTTTCCAGTCCTGTGGCCACTGCTGAGTTTTCCAAATTTGCTGGCATATTGAATGCAGCACGTTCACAGCATCATCTTTCAGGATTTGGAATAGCTCAGCTGGAATCCTATCACCTCCACTAGCTTTGTTCATAGTGATGCTTTCTAAGGCCCACTTGACTTCATATTCCAGGATATCTGGCTCTAGGTCAGTGATCACACCATCGTGATTATCTGGGTCATGAAGATCTTTTTTGTACAGTTCTTCTGTGTATTCTTGCCGTCTCTTCTTAATATCTTCTTCTTCTGTTAGGTCCATACCATTTCTGTCCTTTATCGAGCCCATCTTTGCATGATATGTTCCTTTGGTATCTCTGATTTTCTTGAAGAGATCTCTAGTCTTTCCCATTCTGTTGTTTCCCTCTATTTCTTTGCATTGATCACTGAAGAAGGCTTTCTTATCTCTTCTTGCTATTCTTTGGAACTCTGCATTCAGATGTTTATATCTTTCCTTTTCTCCTTTGCTTTTCGCTTCTCTTCTTTTCACAGCTATTTGTAAGGCCTCCCCAGACAGCCATTTTGCTTTTTTTGCATTTCTTTTCCATGGGGATGGTCTTGATCCCTGTCTCCTGTACAATGTCACGAACCTCATTCCATAGTTCATCAGGCACTCTATCTATCAGATCTAGGCCCTTAAATCTATTTCTCACTTCCACTGTATAATCATAAGGGATTTGATTTAGGTCATACCTGAATGGTCTAGTGGTTTTCCCTACTTTCTTCAATTTAAGTCTGAATTTGGCAATAAGGAGTTCATGGTCTGAGCCATAGTCAGCTTCTGGTCTTGTTTTTGCTGACTGTATAGAGCTTCTCCATCTTTGGCTGCAAAGAATATAATCAATCTGATTTCAGTGTTGACCATCTGGTGATGTCCATGTATAGAGTCTTCTCTTGTGTTGTTGGAAGAGGGTGTTTGTTATGACCAGTGCATTTTCTTGGCAAAACTCTATTAGTCTTTGCCCTGCTTCATTGCATATTCCAAGGCCAAATTTGCCTGCTATTCCAGGTGTTTCTTGACTTCCTACTTTTGCATTCCAGTCCCCTATAATGAAAAGGACATCTTTTTGGGGTGTTAGTTCTAAAAGGTCTTGTAGGTCTTCATAGAACCATTCAACTTCAGCTTCTTCAGCATTACTGGTTGGGGCATAGACTTGGATTACTGTGATATTGAATGGTTTGCCTTGGAAACGAACAGAGATCATTCTGTCATTTTTGAGATTGCATCCAGATACTGCGTTTCGGACTCTTTTGTTGACCATGATGGCTACTCCGTTTCTTCTGAGGGATTCCTGCCCACAGTAGTAGATATAATGGTCATCTGAGTTAAATTCACCCATTTCAGTCCATTTCAGTTCGCTGATTCCTAGAATGTCAACATTCACTCTTGCCATCTCTTGTTTCATCACTTCCAATTTGCCTTGATTCAAGGACGTGACATTCCAGGTTCCTATGCAATATTGCTCTTTACAGCATCGGACCTTGCTTCTATCACCAGTCACATCCACAGCTGGGTATTCTTTTTGCTTTGGCTCCATCCCTTCTTTCTTTCTGGAGTTATTTCTCCACTGATCTCCAGTAGCATACTGACCTGGGGAGTTTCTCTTTCAGTATCCTATCATTTTGCCTTTTCATACTGTTCATGGAGTTCTCAAGGAAAGAATACTGAAGTGGTTTGCCATTCCCTTCTCCAGTGGACCACATTCTGTCAGATCTCTCCACCATGACCCACCCATCTTGGGTTGCCGCACGGGCATGGCTTAGTTTCATTGAGTTAGACAAAGCTGTGGTCCTAGTGTGATTAGATTGACTAGTTTTCTGTGAGTATGGTTTCAGTGTTTGCCCACATAAAAAACCAAAAAATTGTATTTCCACTTTAAGTATGAGAAAACTAGTTACATGGCTGGTAAGTACTGAAACTGGGATTCAGAACCTAAAAACTTAAATGTCTGCTATCTCCCCAAGGTCTTAATCTCTGGATCAAGTCCCATCAATCAGAGATCATTCCTTCTCTCTCCTGACACTTGGAAAAAGAAAAACTTCCACGATTATCATTAAGGGGAAGTGCTCCTAAGCTCCCTGCAAAACACTCTCCCCTTTCCTGAACCTCCATTTATTCAAGCAGCAAATGGGGCTCATTCTCACTTACTTCACAAATAGTTACTGCATGAATACTGTACAGCAGTTACCAGGGCTACAGGGATCAAGGGATTAACAGAGTAGCCTGGGTTCCTACTCTCAAGTACAGGCAGAAAGTGAAAGTGAAGTCTCTCAGTCGTGTCCGACTCTTTGGGACCCCATGGACTGTAGCCTACCAGGCTCCTCCATCCATGGAATTTTCCAGGCAAGAGTACTGGAGTGGGTTGCCATTTCTTTCTCCAGGGGATCTTCCCGACCCAGCGATTGAACCCAGGTCTCCTGCACTGCAGGCAGATGCTTTACGGTCTGAGCCACCAGGGAAGTTCCAGGCAGAAATAAACAATAAGTAAATACACATGTGGTAATGCTTTAGTGTAGGATTAATGAATGCTCTGAAGTGAAGTTATGGATTATACTGCATATAAAGATATTATAAACTACTGGCCATATTTTCCTGTGCTGTACATTACATCCTTACATCTTATTCATTTTATTTTTTTATTGGTGTGTAATTGCTTTACAAAGTTATGTTAGTTTCTGCTGTACAACAGAGTGAATTGGCTATATGTGTACATATATCCCCTCCCTCTTGGGCCTCCCTCCCACCCCATCCCACCCCTCTAAGTCATCACAGAGCGCCAAGCTGAGCTCCCTTTGCTGTACAGCATCTTCTCACTAGCCATCTATTTCACGCATGGTAGTGTATACATGTCAAAGCTACTCTGCCTTTCTCCCTCCTGTGTTAAAGTGGAAATATTATTGCAAATGAATGAGTTAATGCCAGGAACATTCTTAACATAGTTCCTGGCACGTGGTAGGTGCTTAACGGATGGTGGTTTTTATTGCTAAGGATGGTATCTGCTACCCTGTTTGTTTTCCTCTTGGGTTGTTAAAAAAGATGTAGGGAAGGCAAGCCTAGCATACCTTTTTTGGTCAAAACACAATTGGAATATGGTATCCTAAATCTAAGGCATCCCAGGTCGTGTAGAGATATAGAATCCACCTGCCAATGCAGGAGATGCAGGTTTGACCCCTGGGTTGGGAAGACCCCCTGGAGAAGGAAATGGCAACCCTCTCCAATATTCTTGCCTGGAGAATCCCATGGACTGAGGAGCCTGGCAGGCTACAGTCCACAGGGTCACAAGAGTTGGACACGACCGATCACACGTATGTACCCAGGTATTCTAATCTATTTATTAATATGATCCAGGGCAGGGTCTTCTAGATGGCAGGCAGTCTAGAAACCACATTATGTAAGAGATGGTTGGGACACATTGGGAGAGCTTACCCCCCAAAATAAGACCTGTAGGAGAACTATAGATGACTTAGTAGATAATGTATGATCAAGTATAAAAAATAGTAGATATATTTGGGAAAATCCTCAAAGGGGAGGCCAGGGCTCATAACTTACCTGGACAGATGCTTAAAATCTGCCCTGATACAGAGGGGCTGTCTCCAGCAGAGTACATCTGTCTGAGGCAGCATCATGTCTGTCTGAACCTGTACTGCACCTCTTGGGTCCAACATTCTGTTCAGTTCAGTTCAGTTGCTCAGTCGTGTCTGACTCTCTGCAACCCCATGGACTGCAGCACACCAGGCCTCCCTGTCTATCACCAACTCCTGGAGTTCACCCAAACTCATGTCCACTGAGTCCATGATGCCATCCAACCATCTCATCCTCTGTTGTCCCCTTCTCCTCCCGCCTTCAGTCTTTCAAGGCATCAAGGTCTTTTCAAACGAGTCAGCTCTTTGCATCAGGTTATAACAGCATTGAATGAGTATTTGTCTCATAAAGCAGAAGCAGACCTGGACAACCACTTCATGATTCCAAGTTCTTTCGCAACCCAACCTAAACTGTCTGTGCTTCTCCCTCAATCCAACCAGCTTTAGAGTACAACAACAACTCTCTTTTGTTGTTGTTTAGTCGCTAAGTCTTGTCTGACTCTTTGCAACCTTACAGACTGTAGCCCGCCAGGGTCCTCTGTCCATGGGATTTCCCAGGCAAGAATACTGGAGTGGGTTGCCATTTCCTTTTTGACCCAGGGATTGAACTCACATCTTTTGTGTTTCCTGTATTCACAGGTGGATTCTTCATTGCTGAGCCACCAGAGCACTCAGTTAACTACATGTTTAAGCTCATTGAATTTTTTTCACTGAAAGAATTCAGTAAATATGGGCTACTCTAAGATAAACATCACTAACCGTGTTCTCCTATGCAGTATCTTAAAACTACAAACACAGGAAACCTCTGAAATTGACTAATGATATTTGGGATTCATGAGACATTGTCTCACATAAGTAATTGTCAAGGAACAAATGGAAATATAAGGTTGTCAAAATTGTAAGGGGTTTATATGGTCATTAGTTTAACTTCATATGCTACTTGGATCCCTTCTGTACATCCCTGCCAAATGGACGTTCAGCCTGTGCTTGAACATCTTTGGTGATGAGAAATGCATCTCCCTTGAAAAGAGGTATAGCCCTGAATTTGAGAGCATGGACATTAGGGCAATCGAGACCCTAGATTCAAATCCCAGTACCACTTCTTACGAGCTAGCTCTGTGCCTTTTGGATGTTATTTGGGTCTTCACTTTCTCATTTGCAAAGTGGGAAAATAATGCTGCCTATGTCATAGACTGAGTATGAAATATGAAATGGTTATGCCATTGTTTGGCACTTGGCAAACTTCCAACAATGGTAGTTCTTTTGTTTATTGAGGCAGAACTATTTACTAGATTGACTATTAGAAAAATTTCCTTCTACAGTTGAAGTTTTTCTTCTTTGTTTTGGAAGATCAAATAGGTATAGAATCTAATGCCACCTTTAACTGACTGGTAGTGGCTTTCTGGAGACCAATGCTCATAATATTGTAAGGCTTTCTCTAGCAGAAAAGAAAGACAAGATGACTTAGTGATGTCAGGTTTGATGCAAGAATTGGGAAATGAGGGAGGCAGAAATTTTGTGAATGAAAACATCTGGGCAGTTCATTGGATAGTTCTATTTTCCTCCTCAGGATCCTTCAAAATGTTTCTGTTCTCTCATGTCCCCCTAATTCTTCTCATTTCATGAGCCCAGCATCCAAAACTTGTATTTTTCCTATTCTTTTGCTAACTGCCTGTGCTCACATCAATGATGTCCCTCTCATTCAGAGAGCAGGAACAAGTGCTGAGAAGCTGTCAAAAAGCCCTTGCTTTTTAAACAATTCATCAAATGCGACAGTGACTTATTGAAAACACAGTATGAGTAAGGAGAGGCTGGTCTCAACTTTTGATGTAACAGAGTGACAATTAAACCTCGACTAAGGGAACACAAAGCTCTAAAGCAAGGCTCAAGCCCTGAAAACACAGAAACCTTCAGGTCTTTGGTGTGGGGACAACAGTGCGACTTGGCTTAATAGTCCCCGCGGGCTTCATTATATGATATCAGAGAACAATAATTGGCACACATAAGGTTGCCTCACTTACCAGGAAAACAATACATTATAATCACTGTACTCTGTTAAAGGAAGCAGGGAGGTCTACAGTGCTCTTTATGAAGGTTATCAACAATTAATTAAAATAAGGAAATACTATTGCTAAAAAGATTCTGAAAATTTTATTATGTGAAACACCCCATTCATTGAACATACTGCATAATTAGAAATGCTTTTTAACCTCAATCACATTTAGGTGGCATGTTTAAAAGCAGAGACTATTCAGTGCTGTAGAGAGATTATAAATTAAATAGATAAGAAATAAATATGAGGGGGGGGGGATGAAGAGTTCATTAGGCAAGAGAGTAGATACTGATTTTATTTTCTTTCCACAGGCGTTTACCAAGTGCTTTTTGTAAGCCAGACACTGTACTGGGCCCCAGCGATGCTAAAGGAATGAGATGTGGTCACTTGCTCAGAAAGTTCTTAGTCCAGCAGGAGAAACTAACATGTTAACAATAACTATAGCACAACTGAAGGAAAATAATTCTGCCTGGCAAAAGATGAAGGGTACGGCAGGCAAAACTAAGAGGAGACGTAATGCTTGAATAGCATATTGAAGAATAAGTAGGAAATTGCTATTTTCCAGATATGCAAAGGGAGAAGTATCTTAAGAAGCCATAATATTTTCTGTTGTTTAGCAACCCCTATGCCATATCATCATAGAAGGAATAGAGGGCTCAAAATGAGTTTTGCTGGGAAAAAATGAATTTGGAGAATTCTTATAGGAAGGAAGGAAATATTAGAAGTAAGTCTGAACTCAAAGGAGAGAGAAAACCTAAAATGTTTAAATACAAGGAAAGGCTGGAGAGGACATTGAATTTACATGGTGGAGCAAAGTATGTGCTTACACCAAGTCAGGTGAACCACATTTTAGTGGGGCTGTAGCCCTGACCACTATGATCTGATTTGGGTATGAGCTTTACCATATATTTCAAGTCACAGCCACCTAGTTACTTCTTCAGACTTTTAATAAGGGGCTGAACCAGCTTGCAATCGAGTTTCCTTCTAGATCTAAAATGTCCCCATGCCCTGCAAGACTAGGGAGCTAGGAAAGACAGAACCTGGAACACAGTAGGTGCTCCCTAAATTCAAAGGAATGAACTACAGCCTTTCTTTGAGGAACTGGAGGGAACGTGTGCCATCTTGTAAAAAGAATTCAAATGGCATTAGACGAATGTCTGATTTTGCAAGTGGCTGGTATTCTGTAAGTGGACTGGGGCTGGAACTCAAACAGAGGTGACTGGCAATGAGATGATGACATTAAAGATACAGTAAAAGGGAAATACCTGAGGATCTATTGCCCTAGGAATGGCAAGAAAGAAGAGATCAAATATTGGTAGGAATGTCAACATTTGGGAATGCTGTTGTGGGACTTAAATGGCTTAACCTGTGGTATTGTGTTTAATTCTCTATATTGAGACTGTGAGCCTGATCCATGTCCTTGGGGAGTTGGGCTAGATTGACCTCATATGTGATGATCAAGTGTTCTGTAAATAGTCAAGGAGGATGAGGAGCCACATATCCATCTTGTCCTGAAGAAAACTCATGAGACTCAGAGGGGAGGCCGGGGAAGGCTATCACGTACCTAACGGAGAGCATTAAACTTAATGCCAGCCACTAGCCCTTCTAATCCTTCTGATTATATTTTATATTCTCCTTAACAATTTCCACAACACCTTGGTAAAAACCTTATTTGACTGGTCCATGGGGATCAGTGTGTCATGGGGAGAGTCCTAGGAAACCAGTAACGATCTACAGATCTGCAGTTTTGCAACAACACTCGGCTTACCACTGTCTGAAGCTTCCGCAGTTTTCAGAGGCAATGGTCTTGTCACGGATGGGTTCCCAGAGATCTGAGCAGGAAGAAGTCACAGTGCAGAAAGGCACCTCAGTGTGAGGAAATGGGTGCCTTGAGGAACTTCTCATCTTACTGTCATCACAGAGGCTTTGAGGGCATAGCAGTTAAGTAAGGGTGCAAATACCAAGGTGGAAGTGAGTAGCAATTATCCCTGAGCATGGCACTTTCCCATAGGTACCTATAACAAGTTTGTGAAGAAGGAATTTGATTCACATCAAGCTCTTTGATAAGTGATATTGTCTCAACAGGTTATTATATAAAAAAACCAAAAAAGTTAAAAGTACTCATATTGTCACTGCTTTCTATTAATGAATAGGATGAGTAAAAATAATGTTTCCATTCTACCTACCAAAAATGACCACTTAATATTTTGCTGTAAATCTTTTATGAGTTCTGTCTCTCTGTCTCTCTATTTTGTGTATATATGTAGGGTCATTCTGTATATATTAGTCTGAAACTATGGATATTGAAGATATGTTTATATATTGATAGATATAAATGTATAATATTTAAAAAATTGCTGCATAACATTCTACAGTGTGTATCATAATTTCAATCAGTGGTCTACTAGTGGACTTTTGTCTATTTTTTAAAAATTTTGTTGTAAACATGCAGCAACAAAAATCCACTTATATGCCAGTTATGCTTTCAATTCTGTAGGCTGAGTCCTAACAAAGGAGCTAGAAGCTCAAAGGCTACAGATATTAAAAATTTTTAATAAACTTTTCAAAAGAAGTTGGGTCATTTAACATTCCCAATATCAGTATTTGAGACTACTTATTTTTGTTACCTCTGGCATCACTTGAAATGATGACACTCAAATTTGTACATTTTTACCAAATTGACAGCTGAAAACTAGTAACTCGTTAGTGATATAGTTTGTAATTCCCTGACAGCTAGAAGGTTGAACATTTTCTGTGTTTACTGTATATTTGTATTTTCTTTTCTTCTAATTGCCCATTCATATATGTTGCTCATATTTGTGTTATTTTATTTTGAATTAATTTTTAGGAACTCATTATATGTTCCATATTAACCCTTTATTGACTTTTTCTTCTGAAGACAAGTGACCTTCAAAGAAATGTTTAAGAAACAAAACTGTTTATTCAAAGAAACTCTGATGCTAAAGCTCAATACATGCCATGAAGTGGGGCTGCAGGATGTGGTCTTTAAATGCTGCTGCTGCTGCCAAGTCGCTTCAGTCGTGTCAGGCTCTGTGCGACCCCATAGACGGCAGCCCACCAGGCTCCCCCGTCCCTGGGATTCTCCAGGCAAGAACACTGGAGTGGGTTGCCATTTCCTTCTCCAATGCATGAAGGTGAAAAGTGAAAGTGAAGTCACTCAGTTGTGTCTGACCCTCAGCGACCCCATGGACTGCAGCCTTCCAGGCTCCTCCATCCATGGGATTTTCCAGGCAAGAGTACTGGAGTGGGGTGCCATTGCCTTCTCCACTTTAAATACTATTGCCCACTAAAAATACATCAGAATTCTTTGGAAAATT
Source organism: Bos indicus x Bos taurus (assembly GCF_003369695.1). Classification (NCBI taxonomy): domain Eukaryota; kingdom Metazoa; phylum Chordata; class Mammalia; order Artiodactyla; family Bovidae; genus Bos; species Bos indicus x Bos taurus. The sequence goes on along the minus strand of NC_040103.1, from coordinate 17,809,250 downwards.
GGCTAATTCCAGATCTGGGACACAAGAGGTACAAGAAGCACCTAGGACTTCTTGACATACTAGAGAAAATTTATCAAAGACTACAAATGTTCAGGACCCAATCTGAGTCAGCTCCTGCTGGAAAAAGATGTGAAAATGTTAGAATAAAAAGAATATTAACTGCAATGAATTAAAACACATCAAATGGTTTGAATTTTAAACCATGAGGTTTAAAATATGTATAGAACAGTCTTATGGACTCTATGGGAGAGGGAGAGGGTGGGAAGATTTGGGAGAATGGCATTGAAACATGTAAAATATCATGTATGAAACGAGATGCCAGTCCAGGTTCGATGCACGATACTGGATGCTTGGGGCTAGTGCACTGGGACGACCCAGAGGGATGGTATGGGGAGGGAGGAGGGAGGAGGGTTCAGGATGGGGAACACATGTATACCTGTGGTGGATTCATTTTGATACTTGGCAAAACTAATACAATTATGTAAAGTTTAAAAATAAAATAAAATTTAAAAAAAAAGAAAAGAAAAGATGGAGAATCTCACAAAAAAAATTAAATAAAATTAAATATACTTTAGAAACCTTTGATTGGTGCAAAAAAACAACTAGTTGTAAAAACTTAGTTTATTTATCAATAAAGAAATCCGTCATTCATCCCACCTTTCCTGTACCTCAGGGTAATCACAAAGGTGATAAATTCTCAGCTAACAAATAAAGTTATTAAAGATTAGAATATTACCAGTTGTACAAGGGATCAAGTGCAATGACTTCTGATGAATTCTCTTGCTGCTGCTGCTGCTGCTGCTAAGTGGCTTCAGTCATGTCCGACTCTGTGCGACCCCATAGACGGCAGCCCATCAGGCTCCCCCGTCCCTGGGATTCTCCAGGCAAGAACACTGGAGTGGGTTGCCATTTCCTTCTCCAATGCATGAAAATGAAAGTGAAAGTGAAGTTGCCCAGTCGTGTCCGACTCTTCACAACCCCATGGACTGCAGTCTACAGGTTCCTCCATCCATAGGATTTTCCAGGCAAAAGTACTGGAGTGGGGTGCCATTGCCTTCTCCGGATGAATTCTCTTAGTGGTTCATAAGTCTGAACCCCTAATGAAATAAGGATCTAGGCAATGACCAAACATGGCTATTAATACCACAAAGAGCTCAATATTAACCAGATATTAAATGCCTCCTGATAAACCTCTGCAATATTTTTGCCAAGAAAATCAGAACTAACTCAGCAAATCTCTCACTATAGTGACCATATTACAGGAAATACAGGGGCTAGAGATGTAACATGTAAAATGATATCATGGGGATGATATCAGCAAAACTCAGACTGTAGAATAAAAGACATCGTTACTGTAGGGAATTTCAAGACCAAAAGGAGAGGAAGATGAGGGGTCGGGGAGAGGAAATGATCTTTAGAGCAAATGAGACTAGAGAGACCTATCAACTAATTTCAATATATAGACCTTATTTTGATCTTGATTTGAATGCATACACTTAAAAATATGAGACAGTTGGGCAAACGCCAACACTGACTGTAAGTTTAATGATATTACAAAATTAACATTAGCTTTTTAGGTAGGATCATGGTTCGTTATTTTTTAAAAAGACTATTTATATCTTAGAGATACCCACGGACAATATTTACAGATGAAATGATATGCTGCCTTGGATTTGCTTCAAAATTATCTGGGAGATGAGGGTGATAGTGAAGATGAGAGAAAACTGCCCGTGTGTTAACAACTGTTGAAACAAGGTGAGAGATATTTGGAGGTTCATTATACTACTCTCTCTACTTTCACATATGCTTTAAAATGTCTATAATGATAGCTGGTTGTCTTGTTAACACAGAGTTGGGGTGTGCAATGCTCTGCTGGCTCAGCCCTCATCCTCACGTGCACTGAGACACATGGAAAATCTCTGGGGTGCCACCAGGGCAAAGGTTCTTGAGAGCACGGATTTTTGTTCCTTTTCATCCCTGAAGAACCCTCAGTGTTTAGAACAGTGCTTGGCACACAGTAGGTCCTCAGCATTTTGTGGCATGGATGAACACTTCTCACGTGGCCAGGACAGATGTTAGGTTAGTGTCATCAGATCCTCTGGGGGCACAGGTTACACCACAGAGGACTGGACACAAGCCTCCAAGATTTTGTCCATCTTGGGCCTTCTGGAGGCTATGGGTGTAAACGAATCCACAGGTTCATGGCTTAGTTACAAAACCAGAATGTCAGAGATCTGTCTCACATCACAAGCTAAAGACCTTGCCAGCCTCGTGGGCCATATGGCAAGGCTGGCCTAACTCACCAGGTCCACAGAGGTCCCCAAACCAGAGGCTTCTATATTAGCAATCACCCGGAGGTGTGTTAAAAAGGAGCACAACTGTGCCATTTGCAGAGACGTGGATGGACCTAGAGATGGTCCTACAGAGTGAAGTCAGAAACAAGTATCGTACATTTAATGCATATATGTGGAATCTAGAGAAATGGCACAGATGAACCTGTCCGCAAAGCAGAAATAGAGACACAGATGTAGAGAACAAATGTGTGGACGCCGACGTGGGTAAGAGAGAGTGGGATGAATGGGAGCTTGGGATTGACATATGTACAGTACTGTGTAGAAAGTAGATAACTAATGAAAACCTACCATATAGCTCAGCAAATTGTACTCAGTGCTGTGTGGTGACCTAATGGGAAGAAAATCCAAAAAGAGTGGATATATGTATACATATAGCTGATTCACTCTGCTCTACAATAGAAATTAACACAACATTGTAAAGCGACTATATTCCTGTCAAACTTTTTTTAAAATAAACTATGGGCTCCAAAATCACTGCAGATGGTGACTGCAGCCATGAAATTAAAAGACGCTTACTCCTTGGAAGGAAAGTTATGACCAACCTACATAGCATATTGAAAAGCAGAGACATTACTTTGCCAACAAAGGTCCCTCTAGTCAAGGCTGTGGTTTTTCCTATGGTCATGTATGGATGTGAGAGTTGGACTGTGAAGAAGGCTGAGCGCCGAAGAATTGATGCTTTTGAACTGTGGTGTTGGAGAAGACTCTTGAGAGCCCCTTGGACTGCAAGGAGATCCAACCAGTCCATTCTGAAGGAGATCAGCCCTGGGATTTCTTTGGAAGGACTGATGCTAAAGCTGAAACTTCAGTACTTTGGCCACCTCATGCGAAGAGTTGACTCATTGGAAAAGACTCTGATGCTGGGAGGGATTGGGGGCAGGAGAAGGGGAAGACAGAGGATGAGATGGCTGGATGGCATCACCAACTCAATGAACATGAGTTTGAGTGAACTCGGGGAGTTGGTGATGGACAGGGAGGCCTGGTGTGCTGTGATTCCTGGGGTCGCAAAGAGTCGGACACGACTGAGCGACCGAACTGAACTGAACTGATGGGCTCGTGGCCCCACCTTCAGAAATTCAGGTTCCCATCTGCCGGGACAGGACCCAGGCAAACGATGATACAACAAAACCCCACGGGTGATTGTGAAGGCTCTAAGCACTGTTACCCAGATTACCTCCTCAGCCCCATCCTGCCCCGTAGCCTTCAGAGCTGTGGTCCAGTAACAGCACTCCTATAGGGTCTCCCTCTTGGCAGGAGGCGGAGTAGGGTGCTGAGACGTCTACTGTGGACACACGGGCGGAGTTCCAGGTTCATCACCCTCCTCCTCCTGGCTCCGCAGCTCAACTCAGCTCAGTGTTTGTTTTCTGAAGTTGAAACATTTTGCTTTTATGGGCAGTCACTCCACCTTCTCAGTAGGCAACCCTCTTGCCCTAGAGATGAATTGTCCTGTTTCTTTGTTTTTAACTAGTAATTTACTAGTTTCTGGAGGTGGGGCTTCCTGCAGTTGCAGTTACTCTCTGGGCTAGCGCTTGCAGTTTATATTCTCCCCGCAAGTTACCTGGGAGATGAGCCACCTCCTTAGCTTAGAAGAAGTCTGGTTGATTCTTCCCGGCCTCGACCAACTTCTGCTTTCCTATTCTATAACCTTATTGATTAATCAAAACTATTGCTTACAGCTGCTGCTTAATGGATGATGGCTCTGGAGTTTTTCTGAATACAATTATTTATTGCTTTATTGATGTGCTACTTATTACTCTGTTAAGTACCATAGGGTGTTTAATTATGTGAAAGGGAAGTGCAAAGGCAGTTGCTGAAAGCTGGAGTTAAAGAGGCCCAGTACCTGAGTTCCTGACAATATGTCGTAAAACAGCTTTAAAACACATGCACGCACAACGGACAGACCTTGTTCCAAAGTTTAACGAGCTTGGAAACAGAACGGGCTTGGGGAGCTGCCTTGCCACTTTGCCGTCTGTTATTAGCCATAGCACAAGCAATGAAATCTTGATATTTTAAATAAAAAGGAGACTATTTTTTGCAGGGGCTGGTGCTTTCATGCCTTTTCTATTTATTGCTGTTGATTGAAGAGTCTGTGCTAAAGGGCACAGCTAGAAGAATAGCCTATGGGACTGAAAAATGACTTCTGTTAGAATGGGGTAGGGGCCCAAAATGCCCACAGGTTCCATGGACTGGAATCTCCTTTTTGGTAGGTAGTCAATTCTTGCCATTCCTGAAGGCAGTCATATTGATCCAGGAGAAACTTTAAAAAGACATGCAAGGGGTGAACTGTTGAAGCACTTATTGAATTTTGCATCTGTCCTGTCCCTGACAGTGGGGATGAATTCCCTGGCATGGCGTCAACAAGTTTAATGCCTCAGAGACCTTGGTGAAGGTATGCCTTGTTTGAGTAAGCTCCTTACTGCCAAGTCCAAGTCCTGACCTGACAAAGAAAGAGAAAGTTCCATTATTTTAATTCTTTAGATTGGAGGTTTTCAAGTTAAGCTCTGAGGCATCCTAGGATTCTTTATTTCAAAGATGGGCAGCCTCAATCATCATGTGGTAAGCTGAGGCAGCAAGATCTTTGGGCAAAACATTTGGGTTGGGGACCTGGTGGACAGCCTTGCTGACCCCAGCACCTCTTCCCTCCTCTTGCGAGGTGAAGTCTTCCTCACTCTGCCCTAGGAATCTCACCTGTTGTGGGAAGGCTCACAGTTTTGATTTAGGGAAGAGAAACGACCTTTCTTTTCCTATTCCCCTGTAAAATCAGGAATATATAATAAATTAATATCTCAGGAATCGATGGCATCACAGAGAAAGCCTGTATGTATGCTTCATCACTCAGTTGTGTCCGATCCTTTGTGATCTCATGGACTATAGCCCGCCAGGCTCCTCTGTCCATGGGATTTCCCAGTCAAGAATCCTGGAGCAGATTGCCATTTTCTATTCCAGGAGATCTTCCCAATCCAGGGAGTGAACCCACAAGTATGGATGCATAATAAATAATTTGTATGATGGGTTACACTGTGTTACAAAGAGCTCCCAACCTGGAGTTAGAAGGTGTTGAAATTACACTTCTGCCACTTTTCAGTTTCATGACTGTGGAACAGCCACTTAATTTCTCTGAAACTTGCTTTCTTATTAACAAAATGGTAGCTGTACACAAGCTTGTGGTGGCTATTAGTTAAGACAATAGATTTTAAAAGTCCAGCCTTGTCCCTGATACATGGTGACTGAGCAATATTAATGTTCACTTTCTCCAGATAATATATGTAATATTTGTTCTTTTAAATAAGAAAAAAATAGAGACCCCTTTTTGACTTTTAATGTAGTCCTTCTTAGAATTTTTGTTCCGTGTTGAATATTATAGAGGCTGTATACTCGTTAAGTAAGGTTAAGTAAAAGTTCAGGATTATAACATTGTACATAAAACATAATGTTTTTTGAAAGTATATTTTTACAAACATATATTTACTAAAAGTTTTAAAAATATTTGTGAAATTGGGATCAAATATTGTATGCAGTTGTATATCCTACTTTTTAAATACAATTTTATCATGACAGGCTCATTTAGCAAAGATTTGTTTTGTTTTGAAACTTTAAACTCTGTTCCCAAGAATTCCCGGGAACTAAGTTTGCTCAAGTACATTTTTTCAAAAGTTGTTTACAATACTTAAAAGCCCAGATTTGTCCTATGTAATAGAAAATGTCTGAAAGAAAATGGGTACTTTTGCATCACTAGGATTCAAACCTGCAGAGATAGCAGAGCACCAGGGATGAGTGTTTCATTCCTAGCATCGGGCAGTCCGGATTTGAATCACAACTCTTCTACTTACTAGCTCTAACTTGACCTTGGAAAAGCTCTTCAACCTCTCTGAGCTCCAGTTTCACATTTGTAAAAGGGGAAGCTAATGGCACATAACCCAGAAGGATGCTGAGGAATGGTGGATGTAACCTCCAGGCACTGCCTGGCACAGAGTAAGTGCTCAGTAAATGAACAGTACGCTAGCAAGTATTATTTGATTCTTAGATTCTCTTCAAGTGAGCTCATTGAGATGCAAGGGACGGAACTAATCACAAAGAGGACTAGCTACTTAAATTCATTCTTGTTGCCTTGGCTGAATTCTTCTGGAAGGCTTAGCAATACCATAAAATAAGAGCATTTGGAGAGTGGTGGTCATGACTTCGTCTTCTCTTGTTGAATATGCTCCGTCCAGTGACTCTCAATGCTCTGTTGCAAAACTTTTTTCCCTCAAGATGCTAAACATTGAAAAAATACATATTATTAATTAGATTTTCTTTATTTTGTCTCTACTATAGCTACATGTTGATGGTATCAAAATATCATGATGTTACAGAAAATCAGTGTTATAGAGTGGTTTAAAACCTTCTCTTTGGCTTCAGGCAGACCTGGCTACAGTTCTGCATAACATGGGCAAGTATCTAAGCCTCAGTGTTATCAACTGTGAAATAGGGATAATAAAAGGCACTCCTTTTTGTATCTGCTACCATGATTAGCACATACTCAATGCTCAGACAGGCTGATGGAATCATCCTCAGGCTAAGTTTTAGGCATTATCTCCTGGTGTGCTGTGCATGAGACTCCCCTTGCCTGCCCTTTCCAGACAGGTCCACTGTGATGCCTGGCTACATGACTTCACTGGTTCAATGGTTCCAGTATAAATTCTAATCTTCATTCATCTAGAATCTTAATAAACACTCCATCCTAAATGTGAGCCACAAGATCCACATGGGCAAGTGCCTGCTGGACACTCTCATGCCCACCCTGACTGCCTGGCTGAGCACTGATGACTCAAACCAAATTTTCTCTCTGTGTAGCTCCAATAGGTCTCTACACAATCTACAGCCTAATCCAAATCCAAATCAGATTTGGGGGCATTTGGAGAAGTGGAGAGGCACTCCTCTACATTGGAAGGATGATTTATGATTTCAAAGTCCTTTCCTGCTCGGAAGTGAGATGGCACACATAAAAGGACTGTGCAAACTCTCGAGTGCTCAATAAGTCTGACTGAGTCCTCTTATGATGTCCTCTTAGGATCTCACTCTCACGGGAACAAACAGCAAAAAATTTTTGTCTCCACTTCCGAGATGGGGATGTCTTGTAGCAGAGAGGTTAAGTGACTGGCTTGACGTTACTGGGTTGGCCGAAAATTTCATTCGGGTTTTTCCTTAACATCTTATGGAAAAAAACCTGAACAAAGTTTTTGGCTAACCCAATATATGAATAGTTGGTGGCACAAGTGGGATTTGAAGTCAGAGAACTGACTCTTGAATCATTATATTAGCACTGAGTACTTACCATGTGTCAATTACTGTACCTAGTCTTTTATCACTTACTTCTCCAGTTTTATACCATATGATACTATGAAACAGGCAATTTATATATGGAGCCACAGAGACTAAGGGAAGTAATTTGCTCAAGTTTTTACAACTTGAAAGTGATGGAAGTGATATTTAAACTTTGGTCTGTCTGATAGCAAGCCTGAGCCCATATTATATAGCTTCTAAAGCAAAGTGTTAACTGTTCAATATTAAATATTGTGTAAACCATATATATGCAGCTTTAAAACAGTTAACTGATGTCTTATTCTGTCCTTCCTTTCTTCATTTAACAAACATCGATTAAGCCCCTATGATATTTTAGCTACTATACTAGACACAACAAAGAATTCCAGTTAAACGTCTCAGAAGTCATTGCCGATATTTAGACACTTCTGTTAGAATACTTCCAATAGTGCCTCACTCTGATGACACTTGAGTGTACCAGCCTGGTTTCCAATTCCCAGCTCCTGCATTGTGCGTGCGGCTTGAGAGCTTCCTTTGGCTACCCAAAACCTGCTTTGTCTGCCTATGTGGTTAGCTGCGGGTAACCCGGAATTAATGCCTCTCAGGAACAACTTCATCCAGAGACTGATGGCAGCTGGTATATAAACACCCCGGCTCCATCTCTCCGGTGGGATAATTCTGAGGTGTGTATTCTACACTGGCTTCCAGAGTTTTCCATGGAATTAAGCTCCAGGTGCTGACTTGTAGCTGGCTTGGGTTGGCCAAAAAGCTGGTTAGGTTTTCCCATAACATCAAATGGAAGAACCCAAATGACTTTTTCGGCCAACTCAATACATCTCCTATCAGTTGCCCTTCCCATCCTGCCTCGTTTTCCTGCTCCCTATCTGGTGTTTCTTTTGCCTCCCCAAATGTCTTGGGGTCTACTTTTGAGGCAACCCCAAGTGGGACTGGGTTCCTAAGGGTTCTTATATCCTATCATGACTGGATATTTGGATTCTCATGAAGGCAGGTAGTTAGATTTAAACTGCCTTAGGAGTTCATTCTTGGGCTAGTAGTGGTTTATCAGTGGGCTCCAACCAGTTTGGTACCAGGGACCAGTTTCATGGAAGACAGTTTTCCCACAGACCAGGGGCATCGGGGATGGTTTTGGGGAGATTCAACACATTACAGTTATTGTGCACTTTATTTCTGTTATTACGTCAAGTCCAGCTCAGATCATCAGGCATTGATCCTGGCGACTGGGAATCCCTGGTTCAATTCATTCTTACCATAACTTATGTGGGGTTGTTGAGAGCTATCACCTACAAGATCCTAGACTCTTAGTGGCTATCAAAAAAAGATAATGTACCAAACTTTCTCCTGAGAGGAAATGTTCTTATCTTGCAGGAATTTACTTTGTGAGGCCCCTGGAACAAAGGATACTTAGGGAACAAGGTAATTGAATATGGTATTATTTTCGTTTTCTTGAATCTTTCTGTTTCAAAGGATATGCTTATTGCTCTTGTTGTGAATGGAATACATCCTGAACTCATGAAGGGTTTGGGTGGGCTTTACCGGACAAGTCTGAATGGGAAACCTGGGAGCCATCCTTAATCTCCTTAGAGAGCATTTTCATTTTGCTGTCCAACAAAAGTTTACTGAACCTTTATGGGGCTGACCCCCAGGCTAAGCAATGTGGAATACTGACAAACACACAAAATGGATAAAATGCACAGTTTCATCTAAAAATTCTTAGGTCTGGGACAGCAATGGAAATGCCACCACCACCCTCCCACCCTCACCCTTTCAGAGCTCATTTGGATGGTAATACATTGTGTCCTGGAGAACAATCAGAAAACCAAAATGACTTGGTAAATTTGCTTGATTTTAAAAATATAATCTCAGGGAGGGGAAATAGTCTGTCTATGAGACAAATGGTTACCAATCTTAAAATAGTTCTTGCTTTATTTTTACCCAGCCAACAAACATTCTCTTTTAGAGTCTTAACCTAATTTCCCAGAGCTGCCTGGCCTATCTTTCTCCTCTAATTTTAATGTTCTACTCAAGTCTTTAAGGTCTCAGTTGGTTAATGTTTAATGCGTTCCACAACCAGTGTTTGATGTTTATACTTTATTGGGCTAACCAAATTTGTAGAGCAAATTAAAAGTGTGCAGGTCTTTGGCAAGCCACATTGAGATATGTGTTGCTCAGAAACCATCTCCTTGTTCTATACTGCATGCCCCAAATAGTTTCAATTAACTGTTCTCTGTTCTTGGCAATATATGCAGTTTTCTGCATTGCTTTTGGGGAGCAATTAACTTCCTAGATTTATAAACATCATACCCTCATACCCTTTCAGAAAGCAAGTCACAGCCAAGAGTACCACTTCTGTGTGAAGTGAGAGTGTCAGCAACAGGTAACCTATTAAGCCAGATTGACCAAAGACCATAAAAAAGTGCACTTGAGAGGGAGTGGGGGAAGCTGGGAGGGGAAGATGGGGGGCAGGGCGGGGGAGGAGGGAGTAAGAATTGAAGAGCTGATATTTTTGTTCAAGCAGAAACACACACATAATTTGAAGAAATCATACAAATATAATCACACACAGATTAGGTAGAGCCATTACTACAATCACCTGAAGAAATATATTATTTCTCTTACTCATGGGTTTAATTTCAGTCTCTTATTTTGAACTAACTGAGCAGTGTGGTGTCATACAATGGACAGGGTGGGGGAAACCGAAGCTTGGAATCTCCAGCCTGCTAGCTCAGGTCTCCTGTTGCAATGTTGCCCTTAACCTCGCTGGACATCAACTACACCAGAAGAGCATTGGCTATGATCACTGGAGTGGCTCCCACTTCAGGTATTTTTGGGATGTGATCCCATCTTTAGTCTCGTTTTTAGTCATAAAATGCCTGGGGAATGGGATGTGGGGCTTACACTAATCCTTTATTTTTAAGGTTTTTTTTTTTTTTTTTGATGTGGACCATTTTTTAGACTCTTTATTGAATTTGTTACAATATTGCTTTGGTTTTAGATTTTGGCTTTTTGGTCACCAGGCAGGTCCCAGACCAGGGATTGAACCTCCATTCCTGGCATTGGAAAGTGAAGTCTTAACCACTGGACCACCAGGGAAGCCCCTACACCAATCTTCTTAAAGGACACAAGTTTCACAAATAATTGCCCCAAAGATGACAACTTTAATTTTTTTCAAAGCATGCCTTGATTGTGGCCAGCTATTAGCAATTCTTCTCTCCATGTTTTTAAGCCAATATTCTCTTTCAGCTTTGCTGAGGGACCTCAGTTTGACACAGTGTGAAAAGATGTTAAGAAGGTTCTGGTATGTAATCAGCAGATGAAAACGAGGAATCCCCAAACTGCAGGGTCACTGATGGACTGGGAGTGGGGATGGGGGGGGGAGGGGGTGCAGTGGGGGAGGCCTCAGATTTCCCGGGGGTCAGATTTCCTCTGTCTCCTCAAGGCTGCAAAGAGTCAGGCCAGGTCTGTAGCGATAGCTGCTTTCCTGGCACATCAGCAGTGGCTGAACACTAATGTGTTTAACAGTTGGACTTATTTTTAATCTACTGTATTAGGAGCACAAATTTAATCAAGAACAAAATGTTACCAATGTTGTTTTTTTTGTTCCCGCTTATGCATATATCCTTAACACTGTTTTGTATTCTCTTGTGATAGAAAGCTCTCCATCTGATACGACTTATTTCATAACATTAGTTGTTGTTTTTTTTTTTTTAAGTGCAAGTATATGTGGAGGAAAAAAAAGAGAAACAAGGAGCTGAATTTTCACTCAATGCAGCCCCCCTTGCTTAAAGAAATAACTGCAGTACAGATTTTAACAATTAACATTCCTGCAGTGGATGTCGTTATGGATGGAGCTAATAAATGTTTTCAAACACTCCTCTGCGCAAATACACCGTTCAGCTTATTTTCTGTCATTTGATGGCATGGGTGGGTTGAGACATTCCTCTAAGCGTTTTTTTTTTTCCTTCCAAGTCTAAGAAAGAGATCTTATCTTCCTACCCACCCTCACTCACCCCCTTCCTCTGCCCTTCCCTCTCAGCGCCTACTTCACTGAAACCTGACTTGCAGGTCAGCGGGCTGGTAACAGATTAATTTTACTCTGTGAGGAACACCAAGCATTTTGGCCAGGAAACATGAGAACCCTGTTATAATATTACCGTTTTTCTAAATTAAATATTAGGAAAAATTAAACCAAATTGTGGCACAAAGTGCAATGGAAAATATTTCTCTTCCAAACACTCCTCTGTGATAAATGCCTCTGTAAGTGAAAGCACAATAAATATGCCCTACATTAAAAACCTAGATTATTCAGGTTTTAAGACTTATAGCTAAAAGTGGTTTAATGTTTCATGCCTAATAATAGATTACTCCTATCACATTTCTAACCTTTATTTCTCCTAGCTTTGAAGTCCAGCCATATAAAGGTTGTTTGTAGAACCACACGAAAGTTAAAGCAAATATTACTTAGAATGATTCATACCGGCAAGAATTTGCAATGAAGGCAGAGGTTTTTTTTTTTTTTTTTTGGTGTGTATGTGTGTCTGAATCAAAGGAAATGAAATGTTTGTAATATTTTTTGGTTGATAAATTTATTAAAACATTTTAGAGGCTTGTAGTAGAGACACAGCTGACATAAACAAACTGACTGGAAACAGATTATATTCTGCTCTGTGGGGGAGGTGGAATTTAAAGGGGGAAAAATTCCCTGGATTTCAAAAATTGCCACCAGGTCACAGCAATACTTAATTAACGGAATACATTAACGGAAAGCTATAACGTAGATGCTAAAAAAAAAGTGAGTGAGGGAGAGCAGTCAAGTTCATTTAATCCTCTGTTTTTTGCTTACAGATTAGCCTTTCAGAATGAGCAACCTAATTTTTTTTTTTAAAGGATACATTTACCTTCCAGAGCTTTTCATAGCAAAACATTTTGCATGGTTGCAAAAGAAATTAATTTGTTGCCAGTTGCTCCATACTGGCAGGAATTCTGAATAAAGAATGTAAGCAATCTATCTTTGTTTGCAAGATATAATTAATCTGGCAGTTAAAATTCTTTGGAAACATTCTGATGACTTATGTGGAAAAGTAGCGCAGCATTTTCAAAGAAAACTCAGAACTGTATGCAGGGGAAGATAAAAGATATATGAAGTGTTTGTTCTAAGCAATACTATTCATTTAAAGATCATAATGTAACCCCACCCTAGCAATTATTGTGAAAAACAAGACAAATCTCTGTCTATAGCTTTCTGACACAGTCTTGATTTGAGAAACAAAATAAGCACATTACTGTTATAGTCTAATAGACTGCAAGCTGTTTTATTAGAGTCAGCTGAATCCTGTTTTGCATAAAAAAGAACTCTGTTTGCTATCAAGAACACATTTACATTAATATGACTTTGACAAAGTAAAATAAAATCGCATTAAGATGATGTAAGTAGATAAGACAATGAAATCTCTGTGAGAGAGTTTTGGCATACACTAATTACAGTCAAGTCCCTGCAGGAAAAGAACATATTTTTACACCAACTATCCATGTGTTTGAAAATGTAGAGAGCCCAAAATGCAATCCTTGGTTTAGGTATTTCCTGAATACATTGTGCTTCTGAGGTAGATTTTTTTTTTTTAAAGGAGCCTGCCTGATAAATAATACTTTCAGTTACTATAATACAAGCAAGTTTCTTTCTGAATACCAGCCTGTAATCATCCTGATTATTTTAAGGGACTTTCCAATATAGGACAGCTGAAAACAAGGTTTTAGATTACATGGTAATTTAGGAATGCATGAAAAGCTAAGCAGTTACCATAATAGGGTTCTGGATAAACTTCATGGTTTTTAGAGCAAAACATAACAACATATGTTTTGTGATTTGTTTCAATGATTTTTCTATATTTTTTTCTGTTCAGGTTCTATCAAAATATTTGGAGACCTCCTCTGTACAGCGTTTTTATAACCTTATTTTGAAAACTTTGATGTCTCTCTTTTTAGTTCGGTCATTAAAAGAAAGGCAATGATGGATGATGATAATGCTGTGGATTTTATGACTAATCATTTCTTGGCAGCGGCCATATTTCTTCCGTAGTGAAACTTTAATATTCCTTTGGCCTTGCACAGGCTTAAAAAAAATTTCTTTTTTGGAACTGTGCTACACCAGCTACTTATTAAGTGTTACCAAACAGTTATTGCACAAAAGTTAGCACTCTGATTTAAAACCTGACAAAACAAAGCAATCAGGAAAGAGTATTTCTCCTCCTTCCTGGCTCCTCACAAATTTTGGGTGCCTTGCAATTGCGTTTTCCTCCGTTTTAAAGGCAAGTCTGTGGAGAACAACTACACAGATGGTAGAAAATTTGAGAGGGAAAAAAGTCTCCTAAGGTTGAGATGGGCTACAATCTGCATTTCCTCTCCTCAGATTGTCTTTGTGACTATGCAGTTTTTATGAGGAGCCTGATTTTCTGCCTGGAATCTTTGATGTATTGTTCTTGAAGTTGCAACAACAAACACCAGGTGTCTCCACTTAGCTGAGCTAAAGGTTCTGAAAAGGAAGGTGGCTTTGCCAGGAAAAGTTGAAGCAGCCTACCCCGTTCCCCGGCTCCCTGGTGCTCTCTGCTGCTGCCTGGACGAGCCCAGGAGGGCGGCGGGGGTGGGGGAGGGGAGTTCATTTTTTGATGAGGATGCAAATAGAGCTTGTTGACTCAGGTCGCATCTGGAAGGGAGCCTGCATTTTGGAAGTCATGAAGACTGGTGCCCCTGGAAACACTAGGGTGCTGGGCAGGGAGTCTAGTGAACCAGGTGGCGGTGATCCAGACGGCGTTCTTGGTCTACTTTGATAGGGACTTGCCGTTGTGAAAGGCAAGAGACCAGTACTCGGTGGATGGGAGTCTTCTTCTTGTGGGAGAGAGACACCATGGGGACCTTTCCTTTGGGTACAACTAGCGTGAAGACCGCTGGTGACTCAGAAGGTAAAGAATCTGCCTGCTATGCAGGAGACCTGGGTTTGATCCCTGGGTCAGGAATATCCCCTGGAGAAGAGAATGGCTATGCACTCCAGTATTCTTGCCTGGAAAATCCCATGGACAGAGTAGCCTGGCGGGCTACAGCCCATAGGGTCGTAAAGTGTCAGACAAGACTGACCAATTCACACTTTCACTTTCAGACTGAAGACCCAGTGGCTAATGTGTTAGCTTCTTTACTAACACATCGTTACTTCCAAATTGTGATTTCTGTTGAAATGTATTCATTTCTTCAACAAATAATTATTTCATCTCTAGTGTGTGCCAGGTACTAAGCAGTGAAAAACTGGACAAAACCTGCTCTTTCATACCACATAAATAAAAATATGACCCTTCCATTTGATGCCAAGGGTAACAATTGAGGCCAGTGTTTCTCAAAATGTGTTTCATGACATTCCAAACATGGTATTGTGCTGAGACAAGATTTCATATTTCATTACATTCTAGAACACTGGGTAAGGAGGCATCTAGATGCAGACCTTTCTAGTAGGCTTTATATACTAATTTGCATTATCTCTTTCCAAGAGATGTCCTCTTTCTCAAGTGCATTTGACCAAGGAATCTTTTTTTTTTTTTTTCCCCAGCCTAGAAATTACCCTAGATAGAAGGGAATATTTTGAGGAACATACTTCGGGGGAAATTGTGAGTGGACACTCTGAATCTTTGTCTTTCCTGAGGTAGATAGGAGGTTAGATTGGAATGTGGAAGGAGGGACAAAACCTAGAATGTGAAGGCCGCCTAAGGAAGGAGAGGTCTGCCCCGGAGAATGTGACTGTGGAAGAAGCAGTGATGTCATTACAGAGAAAGTTCTGTTCCCCATCTGGTTCTGTGTAGCCTTAGAATGACATGGGAAGATGGGAAAGCCAAGATGTGGGTTCTGGTCTCAGTTCTGCCTCTAAGCATCTGTGTAATCTTGAGTACTTTGCCTACCCTTTTTGATCTTAATTTCTTATTCCTAATAATCAGCACTGAATCTGTATTGTCCTTTAAACACCAAAACAGCTTTATGAGGTAGGTTATGTTACTGCCTCTATTTTATAGGTAAGGAATCTGATTAAGAGATACTTTAAGAAACTTGCCCAATGTCACACAGCTAGACAGTGATGGTGCCAAAAATATTTAAATGACAATCTTGGACCAGCTATTCCATTCTTCAAGATCTAATATTCTGTGATTTTATGAGAGTGACTTTAGATGTGTCTCATATATTATGATTGGACAGTCAGTCCTTTAAGCAGAAATCATTCATCTGTCAACAGATTTATTGAACATGTACTCTGTGCCAGAATTAACCAAGGCCCTGGGGAACCCACAGGGAACAATTCAAAGTCCCTGCCCTCAGGACCTTACAGTCTAGTAAGGATGGATGTGGGGATAAGTAAACAGGCTATAATGTCTATGTAACAAAAATATTAATGATCACTGACATTTCTATACTGAGTCCTATTATTAAAATATTAAGGCAGACTGTTCAAAAAGGCCAAAAGGTAGAAACAACCTAAATGCCCATCAACTGGTGAGTGAAATAAACAAAATGTGCTGTATTCACACAATGGAATATTCAGTTCAGTTCAGTCGCTCAGTCGTGTCCGACTCTTTGCGACCCCATGAATTGCAGCACGCCAGGCCTCCATGTCCATCACCAACTCCCCGAGTTCACTCAAACTCACATCCATTGAGTCGGGGATGCCATCCAGCCATCTCATCCTCTGTCGTCCCCTTCTCCTCCTGCCCCCAATCCCTCCCAGCATCAGAGTCTTTTCCAATGAGTCAACTCTTTGAATGAGGGGGCCAAAGTACTGGAGTTTCAGCTTTAGCATCATTCCTTCTAAAGAAATCCCAGGGCTGATCTCCTTCAGAATGGACTGGTTGGATCTCCTTGCAGTCCAAGGGACTCTCAAGAGTCTTCTCCAGCACAACAGTTCAAAGGCATTAATTCTTCGGTGCTCAGCCTTCTTCACAGTCCAACTCTCACATCCATACACGACCACAGGAAAAACCATAGCCTTGACTAGACGGACCTTTGTTGGCAAAGTAGTGTCTCTGCTTTTGAATATGCTACCTAGGTTGGTCATAACTTTCCTTCCAAGGAGTAAGCATCTTTTAATTTCATGGCTGAAGTCACCATCTGCAGTGATTTTGGAGCTCGAAAAAATAAAGTCTGACACTGTTTCCACTGTTTCCCCATCTATTTCCCATGAAGTGATGGGACCAGATGCCGTTATCTTCATTTTCTGAATGTTGAGCTTTATGCCAACCTTTTCACTCTCGTCTTTCACTTTCATCAAGAGGTTTTTTAGTTCATCTTCACTTTCTGCCATAAGGGTGGTGTCATCTGCATATCTGAGGTTATTGATATTTCTCCCAGCAATCTTGATTCCAGCTTGTGCTTCTTCCAGCCCAGCATTTCTCATGGAATATTATGCAGTCATAAAAAGAAATGAAGAACTGATATATGCTAAGACATGGATTAACCACAAAACATCATGTTATGTGAAAAAAAGCCAGATACAAAGGCCACGTATTATAGAATTTTATTTATATGAAACGTCCAGAATAGGCAAGCCCATAGAAACAGGAAGGAGAAGGCAATGGCAACCTACTCCAGTACTCTTGCCTGGAAAATCCCATGGACGAAGGAGCCTGGTGGGCTGCAGTCCATGGGGTTGCTAAGAGTCGGACATGACTGAGTGACTTCACTCTCACTTTTCACTTTCCTGCATTGGAGAAGGAAATGGCAACCCACTCCAGTGTTCTTGCCTGGAGAATCCCAGGGATCGGGGAGCCTCGTGGGCTGACGTCTGTGGGGTCACACAGAGTCGGACACGACTGAAGTGACTTAGCAGCAGTAGCAGTAGAAATAGGAAATAGATTAGTCCTTGCAGGGTCTAAGGGAGGGGGAGAATGGGGAGTGATGACTTCCTGGGTAAAGGGTTTCTTTTTGGGTTTTATTTGTTTTTGTTTGTTTTTTTGGCTGTACCACTTGGCATGCAGAATCCTAGCCCCACTCAGGTATCAAACCTCATGCCCCCTGAATTGGAAGCATGGAGTCTTAACCACTGGACCACCAGGGAAGTTCCCAGGGTTTCTTTTGGGAGTGATGAAATATCCTGTGAGCGTTGCATTGTAAATGTAATCAATGTCACTAATGGTAAATTTTATGCTAAGTGAACTTCACCACAATTTAAAAAAAAATAGTGTTGATAGATGAAGCCAGACTTATTATTCCCATTTCAAGTTTATAAATTCACATTCATCACCTGCATTAAGAAAAAGGGGGCTCAGCACCATTGTAGATGTAAAGGTGAATAAGATGTAATTCCTGTTCTGACGGATTTTACGATCGACTTATTGGAATGATAGAAGGTCAACAATGAATTATAATAAAGTATAATTAAATCAGCGTCACATTGGCAGAATAAGCAAAATGATGAGGAATATTTGGGAGAAAGAGACACTTCATCACCAAGGCCCTGAAGACACCATCAAAGGAAGCCCTAGTCACAAAAACAAAAAGATCCTTTTGTGTCACTATGGTGACATAAAGCAGGGGTTGGTACACGGCCACACAGCTGTCATAGGCTCTGGTGGACAAGAAGTAGCAGTCAACGGAACCACAAAAGGCGAAGAGGAAGAACCAAGGAAGACAGTGAGAGTAGGGTAAAACTGCCCTGTGGTCCAGCAACCTGGCCCTCATCTGAGGCAGTGACAGACAAGTGGCAGGTGTCCATGAAAGAGGGGTGACTTGAGGTGAAAAAGAAACAATTCATCTTCAACCGAGGTTTTTGGAAAAATCCTCATGAAGGAAGTAGTCGTTCATGTGTCTTGAAGGTTCGATCGCAATTCAGTAGATGGAGATGTTATACAGCAGTGATGGAGCAGAAATTGAATCATAGGCTCCTCACCCTAGCTGAATATACTGACTTTCAGTCCTCCTTATTTGTGGATTTGGTATTTGCAAACCTGTCTACTCACCAAAATTTATTTGTAACTCCAAACCAATACTTGGGGCATTTTCACAGGTGTTCAATGGACCTGTGCAGAGTGGCAAAAGATTGGAGTCACTGGACAAGCATGTGCCCAGCTGAGGTCATAACAAAGCAGTGTTCTGCTTTCCTTTTTCCTCTCATTGCTGTAAACAAGCATGCTTTTCATGGTGTCCTAAGTGCTGTGTTTTCACATTTTGGTGCTTTTGGGTGGGTGTTTATGAAGGCCCCCAAGCATCGTGCTGAGGTGCTGACTAGACTATGTTCCTAAGTGCAAAATGGCTGTGATGTGCCTTGTTAGATAAGTTTCGTTCAACCTTGACTTAGAATGCTGTTGGCTGTGAGTTTGATGTTAATGAACCAACAACATATTTTAAACAAGGCGTCTTTAGACAAACATATAAAAGTAGGTTGTATATTGATAAGTAGATGAAACATGACCAGAGGCTCACAGGAACCTAACCCTGCATTTCCCCTGGGACCAGTGGTGCAGAATTCACCAATACACTGTTGTCAACAACTTTATTGAACACAATGACCACACAAAATGAGAATCAACAATATTTATTATCCACTCCCAGATTTGAAATTGGACCATTCTTTCTCTACTCATCACTCAGCATCAACGGCTACCTCACAGCTAAACATACACACATACTCACACAGGTATGCACGTAGGCACTCACATGTGTGCATGCACACATATATACAGGCTTCTCCCCAGAGTGGCTTACATCATTTTTAGAGTTCAGAACAAAACAAAAGTGCAAGGCCCTTGCTCAGTCGTTATGAAAAACCGAAAGACGGCAGAACAGAGTGTGAAGCCAGCTGCAGTGTCCTGAGCACACATTGCACACTCGCGAAGCTGGCCCCGCCTCTCACTCTGACTACTCGGTCATGTCCTCACTTCAGTGCGTGTGCTTCTTTTTCCTCTGGAACAAAGAAAAGCTGATCACTGTTCACCCTACATCATTTGAAATGAGTTTATCAAGCCATTTGGACTTACCAAATGTCTGCAGGGAAGAGGGTAATAGACTCACAGGCACACAGTCTGTGATGACTCGGTGGCTGAAGAGCTGGCTTGGCCTCTGGCCTCCTGGAATCGAGGGACTTGGAGGGGATTTCATTTTTCTCACCGACGACCAACCAGAGTCACATGGGCATGTGTGTCAGAGC
This sequence comes from Bos indicus x Bos taurus, assembly GCF_003369695.1. Taxonomy (NCBI): domain Eukaryota; kingdom Metazoa; phylum Chordata; class Mammalia; order Artiodactyla; family Bovidae; genus Bos; species Bos indicus x Bos taurus. The sequence continues at coordinate 17,789,408 of NC_040103.1, read as the reverse complement.
ACAGCAGGGCTGCAGGGCTCCACTTGGTCCCTCGCCAGTCCCCTGGGCCACATTCTTTGCAAGAAGTCTCCTTAATGAGTTCATCGGTCCTGATTTAGCCTCCTTGAGGTTCCTGGACAATGCTTGGGACTTGGCAGCCTCTCCCAGGCGGCCTCCATTCAAGGACTGTGGACTCTCCAGATAGATGTTCAGACTTCCAGGACAGAAGCAGGCGGAAGGCGGCTGCTAGACTCCTGAAGCCGATCTGCTTGGCTCCGAGTTTACTCTTTATAAAGGCTGTGGCTTAAGTCTCCAGGGAGGAAAGGAAGGGAGGGGGAGAGCAGACATTCTGAAGCAACTCAGCGAAGGCAGGTCCCTGGGCTACAAACATTTATCTGGGCTTTCCTCACCCCTGATCTCCCCCAGACATGACAGGAGGGAGATGAAGTCGGGCAGCCTCGTAGGCTCCCGAGGAAGTAGACTGGGCTTCCTTCTGGAGGGGAGGACCCAGGCAGGTGAGCAAGCTCACTGATGGCACCCTGCCATCTGCAGACCTCTTCACTTCTCTCCACTCCGCAGCAACACATCACAAGACCTTCAGAAGCATCTTCTCCCCAAAAGCTTTCTGAGCCATGGGCAGGAAGCAAGCCGTGCTATTTTACGAGGGCTGCCCTAACAAAATTTGTATTCTATGGTGTGTATGCTTTCTGTGAAAGTTGCTCAGTTGTGTCCCACTCTTTGTGATCCCATGGGCTGTAGCCTGCCAGGCTCCTCCGTCCATGGAATTCTCCAGGCAAGAAGACTGGAGTGGGTAGCCTTTCCCTTCTCCTGATGGCTCAATAAGTAAAGAATCCACCTACCAATGCAGGAGATGCAAGAGATGCAGATTTGATTCCTGGGTCGGGAAGATCCCCCGGAGGAGGGCATGGCAACCCACTCTAGTATTCTTGCCTGGAAAATCCCACGGACAGAGAAGCCTGGTGGTCTATGGTCCATAGGGTCACAAAGAGTTGGACATGACTGAAGTGACTGAGCATGCACATACGCCTTAGCAAAGTGGCAGAGACTGGGTGGCTTAAACAATAGAAATGTATTGTCCTGCAGTCCTGGAGTCCAGAAGTCCAAGATCAAGGTGTTGGCAGATTTGGTTCCTGCTGAGAGCTTTGAGGGATGATTTGTTCCAGGCCTCTCTCCTTTCTTTTTGTAGTTTCCTGGCCACCTTTGGCATCCCTTGGCTCGTAGATGCATCCCCTGATTTATGCCTTTATCTTCACCTGGTGTTTTCCCTGTGTCTCTGGTTCCAAACTTCCCTCCTTGTATAAAATATTTATAAGGCCCACCCTTCTCCAGTATGTCCTCCTCTTCACTAATTACATGCAGTGACCCTGTTTCCAAACAAGGTCACATTCTGAGGTATGGGGGTTCAGACTTCAATGTATGAATCTGGGAAAACTCAATTCAACCCAGAACAGAGTTGTGGTGGAAGTGTAGAGCAGAGGTGGGATATAGTAGTAGGGTAACGCTAGCAGAGATGGGCCAGACCAGAGTGCTGGTTGGACAAGGGGAAGAGGTGGGCCATGAAGTTTCACATGGACTATGGAGCCAGATTGTGGGCTATTTTAAAAGCCAGACAGAGTAAATTCAGACTTGGTGCGGACGGCAAGTGGGAGCTACTATAGACTCTTGAGCTGGATTATAATAGTGTAAAAATGGCATTTTTAGAGCAATGGCTCTGCCAGTGGTGTTGAGGATGGATCTCAGGGTATGTTGGTAGTGTCAGGGGGTCTAAGTGGAATCTGGGAAGAATAACAGCAGGAGGGGAGTGGAAAGGATGTGACATTTTTAAAGGAAAAGAATATGGTAGGACTTGATTAATTAACTGGGTTCAGGAGATGGGAGCATTAACAGTATGTACTTGAGTTGATGATCAACTTGAGAAGGGAAAAGTGTGCACACAGACATGCATGAATATACGCGCCCAGATGAAGATCTTAGTTTGGAATGTATTGTGTTTGAAATGATGTTTAGCATCTAAGAGGACGTGTGATCTATTCAGAGGTCAGCAAACTTTTCCTGTAAAAGGTCAGACGTAATTATTTTAGGCTTTGTGGGCCAACTGACTCAGTTGTACTACTCAACTCTTCTGGAAAGCAGCCATAGACTACATGTAAATAAATGGGCGTGGTGTCACACCAATAAACTTTTACCAAAAAATGAGCAGCAAGCTGGATTTGGTTTAAAGGCTACAGTTTGCCACCTTCTGCTCTAGATAACTGGATATATGATACAACCATTTGTTAAAAGGAGAGAGAGCGTACCTGTCCTTTAAAGATTTTGTCATGTCTTTTGGATGTTGAATGTTTAGTATTCATTGGAAATTTATGCTATCAACTGAAACCTACCTATTTACGCATGCACACAACATTTTATTGAGAACCAGGTAGGTGCCAAGTATGTTCATATATTATTCTATCACTCCCCACCAGCAACTTTGTGAGCTGGGCAACACTTATTCCCATTTTATAAATGAGGAAACTGAGGAAGCCCTCATCAGGCAATTTGGAACTTTTAAACTTTATTTCTGACTAGGAAGTTTAATTAGTCTCTGGGTAGAGGCCTACTACTCAAGGCAAGGCTAGGTTTGAGAGTCTGCATGAGACAGTGTCAAATTTAACATTTGCTTACATGTTGTCAAAGTTTTAAATTTGCTTTCAGGGACTTCCCTGGTGGTCCAGTGGCTAAGACTGTGTGCTCCCAATACAGAGCTCTCAGGTTCAATTCCTGGTCAGGGAACTAGATTCCACATGCCATGACTCACATGCCACAACTAAGATCCGGTCAAATAAGTAAATAAATATTTTTTTTTTAATTTGCTTTCAATTAATAGTCTTCAGGATAATTGGACTCTGTGTTCTTGCTAGAGAGAAAGGTCTTAAAATTATGTGATACCTACAACCTGTCAAGATCTTGGAAGTGAAAAAAAAAACTGAAGGAAGATAATTTAAGGCTCATGTAGCTTGCCCTTTTCTCTAGATTACCTACATTTTTTCCTCTGACCCAGTTGACTGCTAAGTCATTCACAGAATCTATCTTGTATAATTTCAAACAACATCATGATCTCTCTGCTAGATTTGCTACAAAAATGTTCTATAAATTTTGCTCCTGACTTAGCTGAGAGTTGTTATTGAAACATTCCTCCATATATTGCTTCCTATGAGAAAATGATCTCAGAATTTGACATAAGAAAAATCCTTGCCTTCTGAGAAAATATGATTCTGCTCCTCAGTTAAAGTGAATTATGCAACTAATTGTGTTTCCCTTTTTGACTGGGTTTCTAAGAAGCCCAGAGCCATGATTAAACTACAAAGATGGCAACTGTTGTCATGTACTACCAAATGTTTTCAAGGCCATAGCCCCTTTTTGGTTACTATTTTATTAATTTTATTTTTCCTCCCATAAGCTGCTTCAAATAGTTCTTGGAGAGATGAATATTAAATTTTTTATGTTAAATTGATTCAGAATCAAAGTCAAGTCTTTCAGCCAATCAAAATAATAACCTGATATCCATTAGACTCAGGAAAAAATGTTGTAAAGGACTTTATGATTAAGGATAAATATTTGCTTTGGTAACTCTTAGAGGATACATGGTTTTTGTTCTATGATGACAAATGATTGCATATCTTCTAAGTGACTTGCCTAAAGGGACTCCTATATGTTGGGCTGGCCAAAAAGTTCATTCGGAATTTTCCTTAAGATATTATGGAAAAACACAAATGAACTTTTTGTCTAACCCAATACTTTTCCCATAACACTAAGGGCTGGGCGAGGACCCAGAACAAGCATGAAGTTTGGAGTTAGAAGATCTAAGAACTCTAAATACTCAAGTGACTTCAGACAAGTCTCACAACCTCAGCTGGATTGTTTTGAATGTCCCTTCAAACATCACCTTCTAGGAAACAATTGCATACCTGCTGCTGTTTGCCGTTCACTCCCTTGCACTGTTCCTCAAGTAAATCTTACTCTTCTAGCAACACTCTAATAAGCATCTGGGCGTCAGGAGCTATAGCCAGGCTTGGTTCTATGTCTGTGCTAAACATATCAACACACACACACACACACACACACACACACACATATATATATATTCACTGAGTCATATAAACTACATTTCAAATGGACTTAAGATATAAGATGAATGCAAAACGTATAAGATGAAATAAATAAGAAGTAGTTTTATGCAGAGCAAAAAAATAATTAAGACTAGAAACACGAGAAGGTATGTAGATAGGTAGGTAGGTGGATAGGTAGTAGGAAGGCACCTGGTGAATAAAACCCTAGCACCCATCTGCCTGCAGAGAGCACATTTGGTTTCTGCTCAAACACAAATCGCCTTGGAAACTGAAGCAAATGGAATAAAAGTGTGAAGAAATTTCTTTGTCTTAAATTTAACCAACAGAAAATGGAAACAGCATGTATTGATTGGGTGTTAAAAGTCAGTTGCTGAGTCACTGATCTATAAAGGTGCTTACAGGATGCCGTAAATGGAAATTCCTTCAGTCCAAAAGGGCAGTATGGAAGCTCCATAGATTTGCTACAGTAGAACAAGAAGAAGGGATATTTCCTTTCTGAAGGATTATGTTTCACTGAGGAGAATTTTAGCTCCTAACGGTTGCCTGTGGCTCCCACAGAATGAGGAGCTTCTTGGAGAGCAAAGCAAATAGTGAGTAGCAGGGAAAGTGAAAACAAGAAGGAAGCAGGTTGAGGGAATTCAGCAAACAGCCTTCTTATGAAATTAGTGAGTAATAAGATAATATAAGGCCCATTCCTCTTTATGGGGAATATTCTCTGGTGAACTCTTCAAATGGAAAATTCTCAAATACTGTAATGCACTGATATGAAAGATTTATGTAGCAAGAAGCCAGAACAGATAGCAGAAGAAATTTGAAGCTATGAAGGTTGGCAGTCCTGCCATTAATACTTCATTCATTTAACAAATATTTATAGAGTCATTACCATGTACTAGACACTGTGCCAATCACTTGAGGGAATGGGGGCAAGGGAGATAATGATGAGTAATACATCATATCTGTCTTTAGAAGCATGCATCCTAATGGGGGAGCTGCCATAAGAGAATTCTTATTAATGCATTAAAGGTATTTATTGAGCACCTATTATGTACTGAGGCTAGTGCCAGATACTGCAACAAATCATAATGAACACACTCTGTATTGAAATGCTAAATTAGAAAACTGTTATCAGAAGGGTTTTTTTCTTTTTTTTTTTTTCTTTTTTGGTCTCAACAGAGAATTAACACAAAGACCACTGAGAATTGAAGAGATTAAACGGAATTAGACAGGGTCCATGTAGACATGCAACAAAGCAACAGGAAGGGAAACAGGTCAGAACTTAGAGCTGTTTCTTTCTTGAGCTATTTCTTGGTGTACTTCTCATGAGTAACTACTTAATTTTGTATAAAGATAAGATTTTCTTAGTTCTGAAGACTGAGATTGTTGGCTCCCTAAAATAGGAACCTCATACCTTATCAGGTGGCAGAGTCTGAATGAATGATCTGAGTCTCCAGGAGGAGAGAATCCAGAGGTAGCAGGTATTCTGTGTATGCTGCAATACCTTCTGTCCCATGGCTGAGGCAGGCATTACTAATAGATCACAACAGTTTTTCCTGCTATGCCAGGTGATCAGGGGTGGTCTTGGCACATAAAGATGAAGTTTTTTGCCCTCTGAATGCCCTTTAGCCCTTGGGATTTTCCTGGACACTTAATACTGTGAGAAACGACTGAATACTTGAGTTTCTTCTGGTCTCTCGCTCGCTCTCTCTGTCTTTATTGCTTTCTCTCTCTCTGTCTTGCCCACACATTATGCTATGTGCTTACATACATATTTAGGTAATACTCACAGTAATCCAGTCAGGTAGGTGCTATTACTATCTCCTGAAATGAACTTGCCTGAGGTCTCACCAGTAGTAAGTAGTGAAAAGTGACTTCAAATCCATACCATGAGGCTAATCCCGGAGCTGAAGCTTGTCTCTGCCTGCAGAATCAGAAATGGCAGGCCGTCTCTCCCAGGAAGTAGGGCTGTTCTTGTCAATGGAAAATTCACTCCTTGTTTTCTGAACCTGAAGGCATCATCTGTATTTCCAGGAGAAAAGACAGAGTTGGATGACCCCTCGATCTCCAGTTCAGTTCAGTCTCAGTCGTGTCTGACCCTTTGTGACCCCATGGACTGCAGCTCCAGGTTTTCCTATTCTTCACCAACTCCTGGAGCTTGCTCAAACTCATTTCTATCAAGTCCAAGATGCTTTTAACCACCACACTTTCTCTCCAGGATGTGGTAAACTTCTTAGGAATGATTTAGAATAACTGTGATTTTCCCCACACATAAATGAAACACACTGTTATCATAAAACAAACAAACAAACAAACAAAATTCTTCCATCTGAAATCTGTGAATAAAAACATAATATCCAAAATACATATGTAAATGCAAACATATATGTATAAGACAAAAATAAAACACCTTTCCAAAACAACAACAACAGCAACAAAACAACATCCAACCATCTCATCCTCTGTTGTCCCCATCTCCTCCCACCTTCAACCTTTCCCAGCATCAGGGTCTTTTCCAATGTGTCCGTTCTTCGCATTAGGTGGCCAAAGTATTGGAGTTTCAGCTTCAGCATCAGTCCCTCCAATGAATATTCAGGACTGATTTCCTTTAGGATGGACTGGTTGGATCTCCTTCCTATCCAAGGAACTCTCAAGAGTCTTCTCCAACACCACAGTTCAAAAGCATCAATTCTTCAGCACTCAGCTTTCTTTATAGTCCAACTCTCACACCCATACATGAATACTGGAAAAACCATAGCCTTGACTAGATGGACCTTTGTTGGTAAAGTAATGTCTCTGTTTTTTAATATGCTGTCTAGGTTGGTCATAGCTTTTCTTCCAAGGAGCAAGCATCTTTTAATTTCATGGTTGCAGTCACCATCTGCAGTGATTTTGGAGCCCCCCCAAAATAAAGTCTCTCACTGTTTCCATTGTTTCCCCATCTATTTCCCATGAAGTGGTGGGACCTGATGCCATAATCCTAGTTTTCTGAATGTTGAGTTTTAAGCCAACTTTTTCACTTTCCCCTTTCACTTTCATCAAGAGGCTCTTTAGTTCTTTGGTTTCTACCAAAAGGGTGGTATCGTCTGCATATCTGGGGTTATTGATGTTTCTCCCAGCAATCTTGATTCCAGCTTGTGCTTCATCCAGTCAGACTTCTCATGTTCCTGTTTCTTAACCGACAAAGGAGGAAATAAGATGAGAGGCCCAGGTATCTGTGCCTGCAGCCACACTTCCCCACCGCCTCCCCCCAGCCCTCAGTGTCAGTGACCACTACATGGAAGCGACAGCTGATACAGGAGAGCTGGCCTGGAGGAAAGGGATTGAGTGCTTGGAACACTAATGTCTGTATGTTTTTTCTGGGGATTTTAATTAGCTGATTTGAATTCCATTTCTCATTCTGCCCCATACTCATTTTTTTTGGATAAAACAGATTAAGAGGACAAGGTAGGCATCAGAAAAGAGAAACAAGAGACATGGGCTTAGAGAATCATAATTCCTGTCAAATCAAGAGTTGAGTTTTAAGGAGAAAACCTCATTTTCTGAATAAATATTCACAGAACTAAGATGCAGATTGAATAAGAAGTATACGAAATGAAGCTCTTTCTATATGGTAGATACTTCTTTAAAAACATACAGTTTATTTGTGCATGGCTGCACTGAGTCTTCATTGCTGCGGTGGCCTTTCTCTAGTTGTGGTGAGTGGGGGCTACTCTCGGATGCTGTGCAACAGCTTGTCCTTGCAGTGGCTTCTCTTGTTGCAGAGCACGGGCTCTAGAGTGTGTGGGCTCAGCAGTTGTGGCACACAGATTTCTTCGCCCGGCAGCATGTGGAATCTTCCCATGTTCCCCGCAATGGCAGGCAGATTCTCAACCATAGGGCCACGAGGGAAGTCCATCCTACTTCTTTAAGTGTTTTTCATGGGTTAAAATATTTGCATAACCTATAAAGTTGACTTTATTTTTTTCTTCTTTATAGTTGGGGAAAGTGAGGATCAGAGAATTTAAGACACTTGCTCAAGATGACACAGCTATAAATGGTCAATCCAGGAGTCAAACCATGGTTCCTTAACCCCTAAAGCTCTTAATCAATTTAGTACATCTATGTGAAAATGGTATAAACTCTCAAGCACCAAACCCCAAAGATACTATGAAGTTAATGAAGTGTAAGCTTCAGGGGTCCTTTCTAAGACCCTGGGACACACCCCAGTAGTTTTGTTATTCATAATTTTATATTCATTTACATACAGAGGCTGCCTTCAATTATATAAGCTTTGGGCCGCACAAAACTTGAATCTGCATGGAAGCACCCTATCATTCTAGACTAGATTATCACATCATCCTTCCCTTCTCATCTCCCACCAGCCCACAGAAAATCTAGTACGTTATTCTCTTCTCTTGGGTATTATTCATCATCCAAATTCCCAGTGTTTTCCTCCTCTGGAATCTCATTTTTTGAGACAGCAAGTTGTGTTGGGTGCTGACAGTTTCCAGCCACTCAATAAAGAGTATTAATCTTTTTTCTGGCGTCTCACATACAACATTGCCAATGGTGTGTTTGTAACCCCTTGTGAGAACGGCCAGTCTTCTAATTATAGTAAATCTAGTCAAGGAAAAGGGCCCAGATTTTAAACAAACATCCATTAATTCTGCATTTGCATGTCATGCTCTGAAATCATCTTTTTCTGAGTCACGGATTATCTTTTTAGATCAAGCCACAAAAAGCATCGTGTTTTGTTAATTTGGGGCCTTAGGGAAGGGTAAAAGAATTCTAGTCAAATATCCTAAGAGATTCTGTACTCTTCAAAGTAAAACATCTTGGTAAATCATTAATCGTTCTTGAGTGACTACACATTTAGGACAAGCATATATTTATGCTAAGTGAACTACATTTCCAGAACCACAACAATGTAGAATATACAATTATTAAAAGAGTCAGTAAGCACGAGAGAACACTGAAATAAGGTAAAACTTGATTTGGAAATTAATTTGGACCATATGATTATTGGGACAAGACTTATAAAACGACTTCTTTTTTTAATTTTTAAAAATGTGTGTATTTTTAGCTGTGCTGGGTCTTTGTTGCTGCCCTCAGGCTTTCTCTCGTTGCAGTGAGTGGGAGCTGCTCTCTAGGTGCGGTGCACAGGCTTCTCCTGCAGGGCTTCTCTTGTAGTGGAGCACGGGCTCTAGAGTGAGGGCTCAGGAGTTGTAGCACACAGGCTCAGCTGCTCTGTGGCATGTGGGATCCTCCTGAGCCAGGGATCAAACCTGTGTTCCCTGCATTGGCAGGCAGATTCTTAACCATGGGGCCACCAGGGAAGTCCCAATAATTATTTCCTATGTATAAAGAAATGTATATGTATAAAAACAAACCCAGGTATGTGTAAGAGAGTATTAATTTAGGCAAGAGCCCTATACCTAACAATCTGTGGTGGTAACTAACAATGGTGGTGATGATGAGGCTGATAATGATAAAAGTTAGCCTGATTAATTATTCACTATGTCAGGTACTGTGCTGAGCACTTTAATTCATCATCCCATTTAATCCTCTTAAGTCTGCCATCAAGACCATTTTCCAGATGAGGACACTGAGTCCCAGAAAGGTCGAGTGGCTTGCCAATATCATTTGAGAAGTCATGGACTCGGGATTTGAACAAGGTCTGTCTCATAGCAGAACCCAAGTTCTTAGACACTTTTTAAGCTATTTTATCTTTTGGGGCTCAGTTTCCTAATTTGCAAAATGAGGGGCTTGACCTCCCTAATCTCTGCTGTTTCTTCCAGCTCGACAGCTCTAGGATGCTACAATTTCAAGTTGCCATTCTCTGACAGCAAAAGAATGCTTGTTTTTTCTTTTTTCTTTACTAATATGTTTGTTTATCAAATTGATCTCTACCAGCTCAGAGTAATTAAAACCCCACAGCTCTTACATTCCCCAAATAAACACAGGCGTGCACATCCAGCATCCGTCACAGCACCACACATGGCATCTAACATGAGAACCAAGAGTAGCTGGAAAGTAGCAAGCTGTGCAAACAGAGGAGTAAATATCTGTGTACCCCAGCCCAATGTACTGGAAGTTTCTGCTTATTTACTGACAGCACCAAGTGCTGACCTGGCCAAGGCTCCCATAAACAACTTCAGATGTTCAGTTGGCAAAGCGTAATATTCATGATTCTAATATTGATGATAACCAGATGGCACTAGTGGTAAAGAATTCACCTGCCTATGCAGGAGATGGAAGAGCTGCGGGTTCGATCCCTGGGTCGAGGAAGAGTCCATGTAGGAGGACTGGCACTCACTTCAACTATTCCTGTCTGGGAAATCCCATGGACAGAGGAACCTGGCGGGCTACAGTCTGTGGGGTCACAAAGAGTCAGACATGACTGAGCAACTGAGCACAGCACAGCATGCAGTAAAGCGGCGGGTTTCGAAACGCAGCATATTGTTCAGCAGCTTGTGATCCAGGTAACCATTTATTAGGTCCAGAATAACAGAATTAACCATATGAAAAAAATGCTCAGTCCTTCCAGATTAAGAAACTCTCATGGCAGTGTTCGTGGCACACAACCTTAGTTACCATGGGAATCGAGATGTAGAATGTTCCAAGTTCTTGTCATCTCTGCACTTTGAGTATTTGTTTACCTTTTATCTAAGGTTGTATTCCTGAATGGAGGCAGGAGCAGAACAGGATTTCCTACAAGGAGTATGGATGACGGTTCTCTAAGTACAGTCTATTAGGACTGGGGAGAGGACCTTGTGTTTGTTTCACAGGGGCTGATGTGTACTTCCCTTGCTGGCTTAGCTCTTGGACTATTAAAATAAAGTGTGTGAAGCCTTGCCCTCAGGAGCTTGTAGCATGGGTGAGAAGTGAAGTGAAATGAAGTGAATAGATGTGCATAAAAATCTATTTGTATGCTTACTGGGTACATACTTGTTTCTCTATCTTATGTTCATGAGAAGATGGCATTGGATCTAGGCCTTAAAGAATAAGAATTTAAACATACAGACATTGGGATGAGAGTGGAGAGGACAAAAATGTGGGAAGAGAGGTTAGGTGAGGGAAGATAAAGAACAGACTGGACCTATAACAAGCCTGTCTGTATTTTTCTATTACAGCATCATTACATAGTCGTCATTGTGGTATTACTTGTTGATTGCCTCCCTCAACTAAATGGTAAGCTCCTTGAAAGCAGGGACAAGGAACAAATCTGTTTTATTCACTGACACATCTCCAGGGCCTATGACCCTGTCAGATCATTAGAAGGGGCTCAGTAGATATGTATACCAAATAGAGAGGAAGGCAAATGTGTAACAGGACTGACCCAGAGTGGAGGCACACACAGAGCCCTTAGATCAAAGACATGTGATAACTCAGTTGTCCAGAGCACCAGACAAGATTTTTTTTTTTGAGAAAGTCAGAGCCTTACCTTGGTGTGGTCATAATGCTGGCTAGGCAGAGAATAATAATTAAAGAGGAAAACAATCAGACATTAAGACTAGAAACAGGGACCAGAATGGGGGACATTTTAATTAATTTCATCAAATATGGGTCAACGATGAGCCAAGCATTATGGAGGTCAAGATGAACTTCAACAGTGTTTCAAAGAAGGAAGATTATGTCTTTTAGGTAAATAATAGCTTCATAGTACAGGTAATGTTTCAAGTAGAACTTGAATAACAGATAGGATTTTCATCTAGAATAGAAATGGAGAAAAGAAGGACATTCCAAAAAAAACAAATATTAGAGATGAGAAGAGAAAAAGCATTTATGAAGAACCAAACTGTGGGTCCAGTATTAAGTATTATACTTAAGTACAAAGGAGATCAGCCCTGGGTGTTCTTTGGAAGGAATGATGTTAAAGCTGAAACTCCAGTACTTTGGCCACCTCATGTGAAGAGTTGACTCATTGGAAAAGACTCTGATGCTGGGAGGGATTGGGGGCAGAAGGAAAAGGGGCTGACAGAGGATGAGATGGCTGGATGGCATCACCAACTCAATGGATGTAAGTTTGAGTGAACTCCGGGAGTTGGTGATGGACAGGGAGGCCTGGCGTGCTGCGATTCATGGGGTCGCAAAGAGTCAGACACTACTGAGCGACTGAACTGAACTGAACTGATACTTAAATCTTATCTATTCTTTGCCGTACCAAATAGGGTAAGATTATAACTGAGGAAACTGATGTTCCCAGTAGAGCTGTGACTTGAGTCAATGTCTATCTGACTTAAACCTGGTAAATGATGATAATAATATGTAACATTTAATGTGTCATCTTCCTTATCCTCTTGGGAAACCCCATCTTTCATGAGTCAGGCCAAACATCACTTCCCTGATAATTTTACCTGCAAGCTTCTGCACTGAGTGTTCTGTAGATACCCTAATTACAGTAGCTGTCTCACTGTATTGCAATTGTCTGATTATATCTATTGAAAACACATTAGATGGTGAACTTGATAAGGTGAGGGACTGGATGTATCTGCCACCTTCTATAGATGTGCTTCAAGTGGCACTTCTTTGTGTAATCAAATTTTGAATTCACCATCAGATGAGCAGAGTCTAAAATAAATGGCTGTGTGCTAGCTGCAAGGGAGGCTGGTAAAGTGAGTTTCTATCATCAATTTTGTGGTGAAATGGACTAAGATGGTAGAGAATCTCCCAATATACATGTGGTGTTCGGATGAGCTAAACATTCAAAAAAATAAAAATACAGAAGTCTACCAGAGAAGGCAAAGTTGTTAAATCATTCCCTGATGTACTTTTGAATTAAAAAAAAAAAAATCAATCCTGGTTTGGCTATGGGTTATGGATAAAGAAAGAATGGGAGAAAGGTCAAAGAAATGACCATCCTCACAAAGACCCAGGTAAGCCGGCCATATGGGTAGGGGAAGCGGGTTGCAGAGTTGACCACCTGAGTTCAGTGTGCACATCATTGGTGGGATACCAGTGATTTTAAGGGTTCATGAATTTTAAAAGTTTTAAATAGTTTTTTAAATGTGATGTATATTGGACAAAAATAATTAGCACATCAAAACTGTGAGTTCACAGCTGGTATTGTTTAGGAAAAAGGTTAAGTTAGGTTCAGTTTAAAAGGACCAATTCAATATTAGAAGCATTAAATAAGTAATACAGCTGGGGGCATGGAGCTATGGCATGGTTTCTGAAGGTAGCAGAGGAACAGCTATAGTCTGGGAAAGCTCCCACATGGAGGTGGGGACAGGGCTTCACTCACTGCCTACATGTCTTTATCTCAATGGGTCTCAACCTCATACATTAAAGGAGTATGAGAAACCTCAAAACCAGGGCCAACATGAGACCTCTTGTGGGGTCTTCAATTGGTTTGCCATGCTTGCCGAGACTGCTTGTGAATTTTAGAGAATTGAATCTGTTCATCTTCCTCAGTCAGCCACGTCTGGGAAATGTCAGATCTCCAAGTTATCCATCTTTAAATGTGGATCTGTATCTGAGTGGCCTTTAGGGGAGGCATCTTCATGGTCAGGTGTGTTTTTGGATTTGATAAATGATTTACACCCACATTTTAGAACTTCCCTGGTGGTCCAGTGGTTAAGAATCTGCCTTGCAATGCAGGGGATGCAGGTTTGATCCCCAGTCAAGGAACTAGGATCCCACATGCCACAGGGCAACTTAGCCCATGCAGAGCAACTACTGACCCCACACACCACAACTAAGCGAGTTCATGCACTGCAACAGAAGATCCCGCATGATGCGATGAAGGTCCTGCAACCAAGACCTGATGCAGCCAAAATTAAAAACAAAAAACCCCGCAAATTTTGATTTGCTCTAAATATGGACCTGCTCTCTGGCTCATTAGCATCCTCCAGCTTTCTCATCTGTAAATCCTTCCCTTGAGTTACTGGCCACTCATCCCCAGATTGTGCATTGACTTGCTTGTGTGCAGGACCAGAGTTCAGCTGCCAGTCTAGCTCACCAGAGGTCCATGGTGGAGGCAGAAACAAAGTTCCTGAGAATGACATTAACCTGCTTATAGAAGTTCAGCTGCATTACCTTTTTTAATGTCTTCCCCTACCTATCATTTAATTCCTTTGGGACTTTTACGTTTCAATAAGATCTGCTACTTCAGGAAGCAAGAGAGCAAAGAAGTAAATCCAGATTGGAAGAAAAATGTGGATGAATACTGTAGAGCACCTGACATTGGTTACAATAGGGGAGCAGCTTCAGCACGGGGAGACTCTGGCTGAAAACAAAAGTTGTAGCAGTGAGGATGGGCTTCCCTGGTGGCTCAGATGGTAAAGAATCTGCCAGCAATTCAGGAGACCTGGGTTGGATCCCTGGGTTGGGAAGATCCCCTGGAGAAGAAAACGGCTACCCACTCCACTATTCTTGCCTGGAGAAACCTCAAGGACAGAGGAGCCTGGCAGGGTCCATGGGGTCTAAAAGAGTCGGACACGACTGAGCGACTAAGCACAGCACAGCATGGCTGCAGCAGTGAGGACGGCCTAGAGTCACTGCGCTGTTGTGAGGCAGTAGCTGAAATTGTTTCATACTTGGATATGTACATAAGAGAGAAACATACAGTTGCCTTAAATGAAGGATCTATTTAGATCTTACATTTGGATTACGCTGGGTTAAGCTGGGTGGACTCTCAAAGATAGTGGGGCTAAAGATTATACCCTTAGTAAGTTAGTAATTAATTGTATGGTTGATGGTATTACCGCTCACCAAATGTTCTAGTTTCTTTGTGGTACATTTTCTGTGGGGCTTCCCTGATGGCTCAGCAGTAAAGAATCTGCCTGTAATGTGGGAGACAGGGGTTCAATCCCTGCATCAGAAAGATCCCCTGGAGAAGGAAATGGCAACCTGCTCTAGTATTCTTGCCTGGGAAATCCCAAGGACAGAGGAGCCTGGCGGTCTACAGTCCATGGGGTCTCAAAAGAATAGGACACAACTTAGTGACTTAAATAACAACAAACTTTTTCTGCAGGGCAGTTATACATTTCTACCTTGTTAAATATGCAGGTGGCTGGGATGCTTTAGCTAATGAAATGTGGGTCAGAATGATGGATAATTCCTAGGCAAAGGCTTTAAGAGCCAGCAGTGGTTTTTTTTCTCTCTTTTTCCTCTGTCCCAAAGGCTAGCAATGTTCCAGGTTGTTCAGAGAAAAAGGGACTTGGAGCAAAGGCACAGCAGACCTTCAGTGGATATGCAATGAATTCAAGAAGTCAGTCTTTGTTCCTGTAAACCACTAAGATTGTTTGGTGTTGTGCGTTAATGGCAGGACAATCTAGCCCATCCTGGCTTATGAGTTAGTAATGATAATAACCCCAGCAATAAGAAAATTGCCCTTTTTGAGCACGTGTGTGTATGCATGCTCAGTCACTCAGTTGTGTCCAACTCTTTGCGACTCTATGGACTGTAGCCCACCAGTTTCCTCTGTCTATGGAATTTTCCAGGCAAGACTACTGGAGTGGGTTGCCATTTCCTATTCCATTTCTGATGCCAAACCCTGTGCTAAGCATTTTATGTACTCCATCTCATTTAAGTTAGTAACAACCTTGTAAGGTAGATATATTTCCTCAATTTATAGATGAGGAAGTTGAAACTCAAGAGGGATAAAAAGGTTTCTTGTGGTTGTGCCATGAGTGTATGGTCAGAATTTGAACTAGCCCTTGCTATTAGCTGCTTTACTTTATTATACATCCAGACTCCAGTAACTGTTGTTAAGCTGTTGTCCCATGTAAGAGCCAAAGATTAAGATACTCAGATCCATTGCATATGGGTCCCTATAGGGAACTTTGACTGTGTGGATAACAACAAACTGAGAAAAATTCTCAAAGAGATGGGCATACCAGACCACCTTACCTGCCTCCTGAGAAACCTATATGCAGGCCAAGAAGCAACAGTTAGAACCAGACATAGAACAATGGACTGTTTCCAAATTGGAAAAGGAGTACACCAAGGCTGTATATTGTCACTGTCTTATGTAATTTATATGTAACAGTAATTTATATGTAAACAGTGATTTATATGTAACTTATAAATGCTGGGCTGGATGAAGCACAGACTGGAATCAAGATTGCCGGGAGAAATATCAATACTCTCAGATATGCAGATGACATCACCCTTATGGCAGAAAGTGAAGAGGAGCTAAAGAGCCTCTTGATGAAAGTGAAAGAGGAGAGTGAAAAATCTGGCTTAAAACTCCACATTCAAAAAACTAAGATCATGGCATCTGGTCCCATCACTTCATGGCAAATAGACGTGGAAACAATGGAAACAGTGACAGACTTTTATTTTCTTGGGCTCCAAAATCACTGCAGATGGTGACTGCTGCCATGAAATTAAAAGGCGCTTGCTCCTTGAAAGCAAAGCTATGACAATCCTAGACAGAATATTAAAAAGCAGAGATGTTACTTTGCCTATAAAGGTCTATAAAGTCAAAGCTATGATTTTTCCAGTAGTCATGTATAAATGTGAGAACTGGACTATAAAGAAGGCTGAGCACCAAAGAATTAATGTTTTTGAGCTGTGGTGTTGGAGAAGACTCTTGAGAGTCCCTTGAACTGCAAGGAAATCCAACCGGTCAATCCTAAAGGAAATCAATCCTGAATATTCATTGGAAGGATGTATTCTGAAGCTGAAGCACCATTACTTTGGCCACCTGATGTGAAGAACTGACTTGTTGGGAAAGACCCTGGTGCTGGGAAAGGTTGAAGGCAGTAGGAGAAGGGGACGACAGAGGATGAGATGGTTGGATGGCATCACGGACTCGATGGACATGAGTTTGAGCAAGCTCTGGGAAATGGTGAAGGATGGGGAAGGCTGGCATGCTGCAGTCCATGGGTCACGAAGAGTCAGACACAACTGAGCAGCTGAACAACAACAATAGGGAGCAAACTTACAAAAGCAAGGCATGGTCTCCCATAATCTGGGGGACAAAATATGAAAATGTAGCTAATCAATTGCTTATAATTTATAAAAACCTATTATTTATCATATAAGAGAAGAGTCATACATAATGATTTCCCATTATAAAACATGCCCTACACCCATAGAAATAACCAAATAATTATACTACCTTGATAATATGTTGGAATCTATATAAAGTTATATAAAGAGCACAAATATTTACCACCAAAATTCCACTGTACGGGAAATTTGGGGGGAATATTTGGAGAGACTTTTTAATATATAAATATACTACATATGTGTGCTTCCCTGGTGGCTCAGTGGTAAAATTTTCGTCTGCCACTGCAAGAGATGCAGATTTGATCACTGGGTCAGGAAGATCCCCTGGAGGAGGGAATGGCAACCCACTCCAGTATTCTTGCTGGGAGAATATAATGGGCTGAGGAGCCTGGTGGGCTTTAGTCCATGGGATTGCACAGAGTTGGACACAAATGAGTGACTAAACAACAACAACTACATATGTATGTTTATAAACATTTTAAATTACATCATTTATATGTACATGCTGCTGCTAAGTCGCTTCAGTCGTGTCCAACTCTGTGCAACCCCATAGACGGCAGCCCACCAGGCTCCGCCGACCCTGGGATTCTCCAGGCAAGAACATTGGAGTGGGTTGCCATTTCCTTCTCCAATGCATGAAAGTGAAAAGTCAAAGTGAAGTCACTCAGTCGTGTCTGATTCTTAGCAACCCCATGGACTGCAGCCTACCAGGCACTGTCCATGGGATTTTCCAGGCAAGAGTACTGGAGTGGGTTGCCATTGCCTTTTCCATTATATGTACACATATATTTATAAATATACATATATGTGTACATATCTATGTATCTATATATAATATGCTTTAGAAATAATGGTCTGGTTGACTCACATTTGAACCACAATATATTATGCCTTAAAGCCTAGTTATTAGATAATTATAGGCCTAAAATACTTGGTACAGTATGCACCATTACACACAGTAAGGTTAACAAACTACTGACGACCCACTAAATTAATAAGATATAACAAAACCACAGCCATTTGCAATTAAAAAACAAGACTAGCAGCAATTTAAAAAGCACAATCAACCAACTCAAGACAACATGGATAATACACTGACAACAAAGGATCCTTCTCGACACTTGTGGGAATTCCATCCAAGTGAATGTGAGCTTGTGCTGGAGCTTGCAGTGTTGCCAAGCATTGTGTGGGAGCCAGAATTGTTAGCAGAGTAATGAATTAGCAGCCTCAATAAACTTATAATGTACTAAATTGAATTTATGAAGACTAAAATTTAGTGACCCCTGATGCCCACACATTAAATCACGATCAGTTTTCATCCATTGAAATGGCAACTGATCGATGAATTTCATTGGTCACAGTTTAATAATCACTGTTCCAAGATGTCTGGTCAACCAGTTGCCCAACTTTTTTCTATTTTGACCTTCTATTTTGATAGATCTTCTGGCAGATACTTCCATACTTGAGAGCCCAGGCATTAGGCATCTGCTTCCTATGCATTTTCAAAAAAGTCTTTAGGGATCTACTGCTCACCTCTGAGAACACACCTGTCAGCCAGGTGCTGAGAGAGAAGTGCCTTGTGTGGGGCTCGCATGGTTCGTCCTGACCCAGTGGTTAGCATCACATTTCCTAAGGCTGAAAGAATGCCAGCCCCTTCATGGACCATAGAACAGAATGACCAACTTGCTCCATAGGTACAGGGCGAAGGAAGGAAAGGGTGCTTCAGACCTTGGTGGAGAAATGCTTTTTGGATTCCTAGATGCAACAGCCAGGCTAAAATCCTTTGTGTGACTTTTCCTCAGGGCTCTTTCTGGACCACTATTCAGGTAATTTTGCAGGCTTCCCCATTCCCTCTCCCCTACTCTTACACCCCTGCACCCCTTCTTGATCCCAAGCAGAGGTGAAGGGTAATGGCTGACTTGGTTTCTGTTCCAATAAACACTGAAAAACTGAAGACGTCATTTTCTAAGATTCCAGTTTGATCATTCTCAGTCTGAATCCTCCTGGTACAGCTGCCTGTGTTTTTTCTCAGCATATATATTACTACTTAGGATACTCTGTGTTACGTGTGGAGTCATGTCCCCCAGAACAAAAATATTGAAGTCCTAACTCCCTGGGACCTCAGGTTGTGATCTTATTTGGAGATAGGGACTTCACACAGGCGATCAGATTAAATGAGGTCACTAGGATAGGATCCAGTCCACTATGATTGATGTAATTTTACAAGGGGAAATTTATACCCAGAGACAGACATGTACAGAGGGAAGACCATCGAAGACATGGGGAGGGCATTATCTACAAATCTAGGAATGCTCAGGGCCACTAGACACTAGGAGAGGAGCAAGGAACAGACTCTCCCTCACACCCGTAGGAAGGAGTTGACCCTGACAATACCTTGAGTTGGAACTTTTAGCCTCCAGAACTGTGAGACAACACACTTCTGTTGGTTAAGCCACCCAGTTACAGCAGCCCCAGGAAACTAATACACCATGTAACTTTGCCAGTGGTATTAATTCATTAAAATTTAATTCAATTTAACAAGTGCCTGTAAATAAATTCAGGAAGAAGTGGTGATATCCGATAATGGCTTAATGTGCTTCTCCCTCCTCCAGCTCTCCGAATCTCCTCTTCCCCACTGGGACCTATGCCCTGTTTATCCTCCCATCCTCTCTCTGTCCCTAAATCCCCTCCATATCCTCAGTTCCCCCTCTGCCAGCTTAGACTCCCTGGCCATCATTAGAAGCATTTTCTTGCATTTTATCAGCTATCTCACCTTCTCCTTCCGTAATTTTCTTTTCTGGAAAGCCTTGACCTTGATTAAATCCCATTCTGCCTTGACACAAACAATTAAATGTGGCTGGGAAAACACACCCGTTGAACAATAATACTTTAATGAACAGCCACTAATCTGGATTACCTGTCTAGCCCTTCCCTCTCTCTACAAAGGACTATTTAACTACTTCCCCTCCTCAAAATTCTGGTATCTTCTCCTTTCCCCTTCCACTCTTCACTCTCAACAAGTGACCTTGCTTCTTGTTTGACAGAGAAGCAATGAAAAGAAGACGTCTAAACATTTCAATTTCCTCATCTCCCCAAACCTATGCTATCGCCCTGATTGGCCTCCCTTTACTGTGAGTGGACCATCCAAGCACATATCTAAAGCCAGCCCTCCTCCTGGGCACCAGACTTTAGCTCTTCTCCCTGTGGTGGCCTCCTTCTCTCCTGCACCATCAATGTTCCTTGTTTACGCATCTACCAGATATTTCCCATCAGCATACACACACACTGTGAGTTTTCACATTAAAAAAAAAGAACCTCTCCTGACATATACCTCTTCCAGCTGCCTCCCCATTTCTCAGATCTTATTTATGGAAAAACCATTGAGCAAATTGTCTTCAGCTTCTCCTCTAATTTCTCTCCTTTTATTGTCTCTTGAAGTCACTCCAATCAGTCTTTTGTTGCACAGGATTGTCACAAGACTAATCCTGTGATGGTGTAAAGACTTCCAAGTCAGTAAGTCCATTGGTAAATTTTCAGTTCTCATCTTGCTTGACTTACTGGAAGTAGTGTACATGTCACAATGATTACTTCCTTCTCATTGAAATATTTTCTTTCTTTCAGTTCAGTTCAGTCGCTCAGTTGTGTCCGACTCTTTGCGACCCCATGAACCACAGCACACCAGGTCTCCCTGTCCATTACCAACTCCTGGAGTCCACCCGAACCCATGTCCATTGAGTTGGTGATGCTATCCAGCCATCTCATCCTCTGTTGTCCCCTTCTCCTCCTGCCCTCAATCTTTCTTTCTTTGGAAATCATCTATTGTCCCCTCCCCCAATGTCCTTTAATGCTTTCTCCTCATTTCCCAAAATCTACATGTTGGCATATCCCAGGACTCAGTCCATTTTTAATTTCTTATCTTCTGTATTTGCTTCCATTCCCTAGATACCATTCCATCTCATGCTTCAGATATCTAAATGATCATCATCTCAACTTTCTTTTTCAATTTTTCTCTCTCCCTGAACTCCAAACTGAGATCCCCATTTGACACTTCCACTTAGATGTCTAATAGATCTCAAGTTTAGTATATATCCCTGGGTTGGGACGATCCCCTGGAGGATATGCTTATCCACTCCAGTATTCTTGCCTGAGAAATCCCATGGACAGAGGAGCCTGATGGGTTACAGTCTATGCGGATGCAAAAAGTTGGACATGACTGAGTGACTGAACACACACAAATATATATTTTGGCCATGCAGTATGCCATATAGGATCGTAGCTCCCTGATCAGAAATTTAGTGTGGAGTCTTAACCCCTGAACCATCAGGGAAGTTCCTAGATCTCAAGTTTTTTTAACATAACCAAAATTAATTTGTAATTTTTTCTTCCAGCAATAGCCTTAGTAAAGTTTTTCTTCCAGCAATCAGTTCAGTTCAATCACTCAGTTGTGTCCAACTCTTTGCAACATCATGGACTGCAGCATCCCAGGCTTTGCTGTCCATCACCAACTCCCAGAGCTTACTCAATCTCATGTCCCTAGCATCAGTGATGCCATCCAGCCATCTCATCCTCTGTCATCCCCTTCTCCTCCCACCTTCACTCTTTCCCAGCATCAGGGTCTTTTCCAAATGAGTCAGTTCTTCGCATCAGGTGGCCAAAGTATTGGAGTTTCAGCTTTAGCATCAGTCCTTGCAATGAATATTCAGGACTGATTTCCTTTAGGATGGACTGGTTGGATCTCCTTGCAGTCCAAGGGACTCTCAAGAGTCTTCTCCAACACCACAGTTCAAAAGCAATTCTTTGGTGCTCAGCTTTCTTTATAGTCCAACTCTCACATCCATACATGACTACTGGAAAAACAATAGCTTTGACTAGATGGAGCTTTGTTGGTAAAGTAATGTCTCTGCTTTTTAATATGCTGTCTAGGTTGGTCATAACTTTTCTTCCAAGTAGCAAGCATCTTTTAATTTCATGGCAGCAGTCACCATCTGCAGTGATTTTGGAGCCCAAGAAAATAAAGTCTGTCACTGTTTCCCCATCTATTTGCCATGAAGTGATGGGACCTGATGCCATGATCTTTGTTTTCTGAATGTTGAGCTTTAATCCAACTTTTTCATTCTCCTCTTTCACTTTCATCAAGAGGCTTTTTAATTCTTCTTCTGCCATAAAAGTGGTATCATCTGCATATCTGAGATTACTGGTATTTCTCCTGACAATCTTGATTCCAGCTTGTACTTCATTCAGCCCAACATTTCACATTATATACTCTGCATATAAGTTAAATAAGAAGGGAGACAATATACAGCCTTGACATACTCCTTTCCAAATTTGGAACCAGTCTGTTCTTCCATGTTCGGTTCTAACTGTTGTTTCTTGACCTGCATACAGATTTCTCAAGAGGCAGGTCCGGTGGTCTGGTATTCTCATCTCTTTAAGAATTTTCCACAGTTTGTTGTGATCCACAGAGTCAAAACATTTGGCATAGTCAGTAAAGCAAAAGTAGATGATTTTCTGGAACTCTCTGGAACTCTGGAACTCTGCTTTTTCGATGATCCAACAGATGTTGGCTATTTGATCTCTGGTTCCTCTGCCTTTTCTAAATTCAACTTGAACATGTGGAAGTTCACGATTCACATACTGTTGAAGCCTGGCTTGGAGAATTTTGAGCATTACTTTGCTAGCATGTGAGATGAGTGCAATTGTGTGGTAGTTTGAGCATTCTTTGGCATTGCCTTTCTTTGGGATTGGAATGAAAACTGACCTCTTCCAGTCCTGTGGCCACTGCTGAGTTTTCCAGATTTGCTGTAATATTGAGTACAGCATGTTCACAGCATCATCTTTTAGGATTTGAAATAGCTCAACTGGAATTCCATCACCTCCACTAGCTTTGTTTGTAGTGATGCTTCCTAAGGCCCACTTGACTTCGCATTCCAGAATGGCTCTAGGTGAGTGATCACATCATCATGGTCATCTACCTAGTTCATGAAGATCTTTTTTGTATAGTTTTTATGTGTCTTGCCATCTCTTCTTAATATCTTCTGCTTCCATTAGGTCCATACTATTTCTGTCCTTTATTGTGCTCATCTTTGCATGAAATGTTCCCTTGGTATCTCTAATTTTCTTGAAGAGATCTCTAGTCTTTCCCATTCTATTGTTTTCCTCTATTTCTTTGCACTGATCTCTGAGGAAGGATTTCTTATCTCTCCTTGCTATTCTTTGGAACTCTGCATTCAAATGGATATATCTTTCCTTTTCTCCTTGCCTTTAGCTTCTCTTCTGTTCTCAGCTATTTTTACAGCCTCCTCAGACAACCATTTTGCCTTTTGCATTTCTTTTTCTTGGGGATCCCCTTTAAAGTTCATAGTAACCCCTCAACAGTTGTTCATTCCTCAAAACTTACATTCACCTAAAGCTTGTATTTCATACTTAATTTATCAGAAATAAAGGATATTGTCTCACCCTTTAGAAAGTATATAATACTCAATGCGTCTCCCAGCTTTATAACTCACTGTGGTCCAAGCCACCATCATCTCATACCTGGTTTTTGCAGTAGCCTTCTAATAATGTCCATGCTTCTTCCCTGTCACTATTCAGTTTTACCTGAGCAGCCCTGATGAGAGTCTGAATTTATTTTTATAACAGCTTAATTGAGATATTATTCACATACTATATATTTACCTATTTAAATTGTATAATCTAATGGTTTTAAGTATATTTACAGAATAGCACAACTGTCAGCTCAATAAATTTCAGGGTATTTTAACAGCCCCCCAAAAGAAACCCCATGCCCATTAATAATCACTTCAGATTTCATCCTAGCCTTCCCTGCCAACCTCCTCACTCTTAGGCAAGCTGCTAATCTAGTTTCTGATTCCATAGATGTGCCTATTTTGGACATTTCAGATAAACAGAATCATATAGTATGTGATCCTTCGTGTCCAGCTTCTTTCACTTAATGTGTTCAAGGTTAATCCATATTATAGCCTGATTTTGTATTTCATTGCCTTTTTTAGTACCAAATAATATTCTATTAGGGCTTCCCGGGTGGCTCAGTGGGTAAAGAATCTGCCTGCAATGCAGGAGATGCAAAAGATGTGGTTTTGTTCCCTGGGTCAGGAAGATCCTCTGGAGGAGGGCATGGCAACTCACCCTAGTATTTTTGCCTGTAGAATCCCATGGACAGAGGAGCTTGGTGGATACAATCCATGGGGTCAGAAAGAGTCAGACATGACTGAAGTGACTGAGTATGCACACACACAATATTCTATTACGTAGCTATATCACACCTTGTTCATTTATTCATCAGTTAATGGACATTTGCATTGTTTCCACTTTTGATTACTGTGAATAATGCAGCTATGAACATTTGTGTACAATGTGCATATTGGACATACACTTTCATTTCTCTTGGGTATATAAGGAAGAGTGGAATTGCTGAGTCATATGGCAACTCTATGCTTAACCTTTTTGAGGAACTGTCAGATTGTTTTCCAAAGCCACTACATCATTTTACATTCCTACCAACAATGGATGAGGTTCCAAGTTTCTACATCTTTACCAACACTTGACATTATCTGACATTTTGTTTATAGCCACCCTAGTGAATGTGAAGTGATTTCTCATTATATAAACCGTTCCTTTCAAAAGGTAAGTCACATAATGTCGCTCCCTTTTCCTCAGTGCCCTGATGGCACATCACTCATTGTGAACTCTGAGTTTTAACAATGGCTTTTAAGGCCCTGTGTTAAGGCCCTGACTTGCCCCCCACCTTTCCCAACCCAACTCTCTCACCTGCTACTTTGCCTCTTTCTCTTTTTGCCCAGTTTGGCCACAGAGCCTTTGTAGTTACTGTTTCTCTGCCTAGAACATGTTTCCTTCACATCCCCACCTGGCTTGCCCCCTTTTCTGCTTTGGGTCTCTGTTCAGTTGCTGCCTTATCAGGGAGGTCCTCCCTGAGCACCCAGCAACTCTGAGCCCTCCTTCATACCTTTCCTTCACCCACCACAGCCAGCAAATGGAAGTACTTGGGCAGGGAGACCTTTCAGTAGGTATCCCAAGCCATGTGAATTCAGCAGTCTATACTTCCTACCGATAAGGTCTACGCTGCCTATGGCCTTGAAAGACTTGATACTTGAAAAAGAAAAACAAATTTTTTTGAGTTGAAGTCTCAGATCTCTCTCTCCCCACCCCCTCTTTAAACATTATTAATTATTTTCCTTTTTGGCTGTGATGTAATGGCTTGTGGGATCTTAGTTCCCTGACCAGGGATTGAACCTGGGCCCTCAGCAGTGAGAACAGAGTTCTAAACACTGGGCTACCATGCATTCCCTTTAAATTTTTTTTTGTGTGTGTGGGTGTGTTTTTTTGTTATGAATTTTTTTAGTTCTTTCAGGATGAGAGAACATGAGGTGAAGTGCAAACAGCTACTGAATAGGCCATTAACATATAACCTATAACACTGCCAGAGGAGCGTTAATGTCAGAAATTTAGTTCTGTTTATTCCCTGCCTTGTTACTAAACTGCTGTGTGACTCTGGGTAAATCACTTCACCTTCCTGTGTATATTTCCCCTATTTGTAAACAAAGGGGTTGGACTATAAGATCTTTGGTGTCCCTGCTAGCCCTGACACTCTATATTCTGTCAAACTTTTCACCTAATGAGATATTAACTCTGGCTTAGTTTTAGGCCCTGGGGTCCTGGGAACTGGCAGCTATCAGCAAAAGATCTCCAAATGCAATTTGAACTCAGTGGAGCTTAATGTATTTTTGTATCTGGGCTTCAGGAGATCAAGCTTTGAGTTGGCAATATGGGGAATTCAGTTACTATTTTTGACAAGCCATTGGATTTATTGAATGATACATTGCATCTGGCAGCATTACTGATGAAACAGGGAACAAGGACAGAGTTAAGAATTTCAGAATAGTTGAAGGACCTTAAAAGATTGACCCTAATGAGGACAGTAGATTTAAGAACCACAGGGTTTGCCTTCCAAAACTCTCATTATGCAGCACGAGCTACTTCAAGATGGGAGTGAGGTGGTATGAGGGGAGAAGGGTTAGGTGGGAAGCTTTAGGAGGGCCAGGACTCAGGTGGGCTAGAGAAGAAGCCTGTTACTCTTGCTCTTAATAGATTAGTTGATTTCTTATTAGTATGTGTCTGTTGGCAGGAGAGAGAAGTGACATTTATGAAATTGTGAGGGTAGGAAAGGTTGAGGGTGGTTGGTCTCTATGTTGCTTGTAGAAATAAAAGATTTCATTCCTGTAAACAAAAGGCCTCTTAAGGACAAGTAAATATCAGAGCTAATTTGCACTAATGTGATGACACATTCTAAAATTGGCTTTCTCTGTGATAGCCTCACCCTGTGTGATTGTTCAACATGCCCTAAGGCCATCTCTACAGAGGACTTTCTTAATGGGCCAGGTTGGGGATGCAATGGGGCTGGAGCATGCACGAGACCCCTGGCCCTCTCCCAGTAAGAGACAGAAAGGCTGAAGACGTTGCAGAAAGTAGGGACACGGTCTGGAATTCCTGTGTCAGTAGATGGGTGTCCCCAGGGTCCTGGTGATGCCATGTGCTTCTAGGACATCTATATACAAGAGTCACGTTGGCTACATTGGCTTGTGATACATGGCTCTGAGCATGAATTATAGCTGTCTGGATGGAAGAAGGGAGCTTTTAGTACAGAAGGCGCTTGCAGGTTTCATGTTGACTATCAACATTGATTCATTAGCAGTGATTTTCTGGAACACGTTGTTGAGAAGGACTCTAAGTTTCTTATCTAGGCTCAGGAGACATGGATTAGCAATGCCTCCAATGAGTGAAAAGGGTCACAAGGATGTGCAACCTATGTATTTGCTTAATTTTAGAGAGAAAGTTGAGGCCACAAGAGGGGAAGTGACCTGCCGGAGGTCACAAAGCTCACTAGACAGTTGGGAGGAAACCCAGATCTCTGTTCTCTGATGCCTAAAGTAATCACATCGTGTCATGCTGGTAAACAGCTAAAGAAGCCCAAAGTTAACCTGGTTCCTTCCCTTTCTAAGCCCTTTAATGACTACGGTCGTCTTTCTAAGTCCTTATTTGTTTAACCCTCTGGTTAAGTTTATGTGTTTAGGCGCCAACTGTTTGAAGTAAGGTGTGTGATGGCTTAAAGAATTCAGTCCATTCCAGTGGAAAGTGGTCCAGGTTCCTACAAGTTCCTGGAAGTCCACAAGGGACTTCTATACTTCTAGGGTAGGCTAGGGTCTGCAGCCCTTGTCCAGCAGGAATAAGTTTCAGGATAAGAGACCTCCAGCCCCTTACCCCTTAAGAATAAAGGTGTGGGACTTCCCTGGTGGTCCAGTGGATAGGAGTCCACCTGCCAGTGCAGGGGACACAGGTTCGGTCCCTGGCCTGGGAAGATTCCACATGCTGTGGAGCACCTGAGCCTGTGCTCTAGAGCCTGTGGTCTGCAAAAAGAAAAGCCACAGAAATGAGAAGGCTGTGTGCTGCAACAGAGAGTAGCCCCTGCTAGCCACAACTAGAGAAAGTCCATGAGCGGCAACAAAGATCCAATGCAACCAAACGTAAAATAAATTTAACAAAAATCAAAAATAATAAAAATTAAAAAATTTAAAAAGGAAACAGTCTCTTGGGTGGGGGCGGGAATGAGACAGGTCTAGGACCTGGGACCCTTTGCTGCAGTGCTGTAATGTCTGCACCTGGACATACCTCTCTTTGAGCAACAAAATACAAAGAAACTATATGGGACTAAAAATAACTGCATGCATGCAGCAATTAGGGAAAATTTTGGATGAAAGATACAAAGAGACCAAACAGCTAAACTGCCACTTCTGAAGAGTCCTCAGCAAAAGCAGGGAACTGCACATGCCCCCTGCACACAGCACCATCTAAGGGGTGGGCAAACCACCTAAGCCATCCCACCGGCCTGACCTGTTGACACCCCTACCCTTACCCCATACAAGGAACCAGCTTGCCCACATGCAGGGAACTGGGCAAGCAAGGGAAACTGTTGTTTGTTCTTGCTGCCTCCTGTTGCAGTGGGGGCTCAATAAAGCCTTGCCTGGAAAAAAAAAAAGCCTCTGTTCCAAAGGATATTCACAAAATGTGTAGGGAAACATGAAGCTGGGACTGACTGGCATGTGATGACACCCTGCTTTGAGCCACATCATAAAGTTTCTTTTGCTCTTGCTTTAGCAGGGATCGGAGTAACACCTAACTGCTTTCATTCTGTGAAAGTGGCCCTACGACAGAGGTCGTGGAAACACTATTCTTGGAGCTATGAAACTTTTTAAAGGAAGGTTCATTGTTCTACAGAGACACATCAGGTATCCATATTCCTTTCAAATATTTCCCCTCATAAGTTATGATTTGCGAGCTTTTAGTCTTTGGAATTCTTAGTACCTGCTTTCTTCCTAAACGTGAAGTTGCTAACCTAGACCTTGCGGAAGATTTTCATCTTATTATGAGGGTTTGTGTCTAATGGACTCTCTAGTGGCTGTGAGTCCCTGGTCCTGCCCCCTGATGCTGGCAGTATAGATTGTTCTTCAGGAATTGCCTGTGGTAGAAGGGAGCTATCTCACAATGGTATGGCCCCTTCTTGGAAGGTGGTCTGTGTCAGGGGCTATATGTACAGGGGTTCAAGAGCAACCTTGGAGGGCTATGCCAGTCGATCAGCAGAGGCCTCAGTTGCAAATGCATCTGTTGAGCATCTTTTCCCCCTAAGCTCAGTTCTGCTTTCCCCACCTTCGTAGAGGCATTGTTCCTGGGAGCAAATCCCAATAAACATCCTGTGTGCAAATGTTTGTCTCAGAGACTATGTTACAGAGAATACCACCCAAGACAGACTGGATTTTGAGGGTGTTAAACAACCCTGGTGGCTCAGATGGTAAAAAAAATCAGCCTGTGATGTAGGAGACGCGGGTTCAATCCCTGGGCCCGGAAGATCCCTGGAGAAGGAAATGGCAACCCATTCCAGCATTCTTACCTGGAGAATTCCATGGACAGAGGAATCACAAAGTCCATAGGGTCACAAAGAGTCAGATACAAATGACTGACTAACACTTAAACTTTTAAGGGAGAGCTTACTGAAATGAGAACACTTTCCCTGGACACAGATTTAACACACTTTCAATGACTTGAGGTAGTTGTACTAGGATGGCTTTTGCAACCTTGAAGAATGCAATGGTCCACACCAAAGTAGAAATGTCAGGACTGCCCAGGCAGATGGTAGAGGAAGTCATGGGACGGCTCAGAGAAATGAGTCTGCTAGAATGAATATACTACATAATGCCAGAATGTTCATTAAAAGTGTTAGTCGCTCAGTTGTGTCTGACTCTTTGTGATCCCATGAACTGTAGCCTGCCAGGTTCTTCTGTCCATTTGATTTTCCAGGCAAGAATATCCATTAGCTGACTAATTTCCGTGGAAGGCTCAAGTGAACACTCTTTTATCCAAGCAGTAAGGAACGTGTTCATGAGGAGAGCATGGATACCCCTGAGAAGTTCAGGGGTGTTAGTCCTCTGGAACTAGGACTGGCAGCAAGAGACGCTGTTACAGAACTGGGCTCTCTTGTTATAACAAACATGGTAGGATCCTCAAATAATGGAGGCCATGTGGTGACACTTAACACCAGGAGCGAGGCAGGTACAGTTACTGGAAAGAGTAGCAAGGTCAAAGTAGCCAGTGGGGGATCTAGCTTGCAGAGACTTTTGGAGACATTAAATAGAATATGGTGTTTCTGTAAATCAACTATACTTCAATTAAAAAAAGAATATGGTGTTCTTTAGGTACAAGATGTTTCCCTGGTGGCTCAGTGGTAAAGAATCCACCTGCCAATGCAGGAGACACAAGAGATGCGAGTTTGATCCCTAGGCAGGGAAGATCCCCTGGAGGAGGAGGAAATGGCAACACACTCCAGTATTCTTGCCTGGGAAGTTCCATAGACAGAGGAATCTGGCCGGCTACAGAGCTTGGGGTCACAAAGAGTCAGACATGACTGAGTGACTGAGCACACACACAAGATAGACAGGGAACCAACAGGTATTACTTAATGTATACAATAAAAAAATAAATAAAGGATAGAGGGGAAGAAAGGTCATTATTCTTTACCTATTTTCTGGACTTGAGCCAGTTCTTGGACCTGAAATCTATTGGTTAAAGGAGAGGTCCTCACTCCTTGAGGAAGAAGGCTATGCCATCATAGCAAAAATGTGTAGTATTAATTCTTTCTGTTCTTTGTGGGCACACTGAGGCAAGGGGATTGCCCAAGCATTTTGAGGAATGTTAGACTTTCCTTATGGCTCAGCTGGTAAAGAATCTGCCTGCAAAGCAGGAGACCTGCGTTTGATCCCTGGGTTGGGAAGATCCCCTGGAGAAGGGAAAGGCTATCCACTCCAGTATTCTAGCCTGGAGAATTCCATGGACTGTATAGTCCATAGGGTCCCAAAGAGTTGGATACGACTGAGCGACTTTCACTTCACAGACACGGGGTTGGAACTGACATTGATGCCAAAAGCAGAAAAAAGTCATCCTGGTCTCCTTATTAGAGTAATAGATTTTGGGAGTCAGGTAGTAAATGGAATCCTACCTCTTCCTGGTTCATAGTGGGTCCACATGTTCCACCCAGTGGTCCTTTCCCTGACCCTGGACTGTGTAACTGGAATGGATATGTTTGGTGGTAGCCAGGACCACCATGTTGGTTTCTAGGTCTGTGAAGTAAAAGTTAGCTTAGAGCAAAAGTTCAAGTGGAAGCCTCTGGAACTGTCTTCTACCCCCACCCCCAATGTTAAATCAAAGCTAATATTACATGTTGGAGGAAAAGTAGAGATTGGTGCTACCTTTAAGTATCTAAAGGATGCAAGGCTAATGATCCTCAACATATGTCCATCTTGTCTACCAGTCTGACCCCTACAAAAACTGAATGGATTCCAGAGGTCAACAGTGGACTGACACAGTCCCAAGGAAGCAGTAGTCCTAATCACAGTTGTGATGCTGGCTATGATATCATTGCTAGAGCAGGGCTTTATGTGGGTTCAGATGTGTAGACCAGTGTGTGGTCATCAATCTGGTGAATGTCTTTTTTTTTTTCCATCCTCATCTATAAGAAGAATCAGAAACAATTGACATTTATGGGAGTGAAATTCTCACCCCAGGGCTTTGCGATTTCTTCTTCTCATTGCCATCATATCATCTGAGAAGATTTGGATCATCTGGCCGTGATATAGAATATCACATTGATCCTTTACACTGATAATACCATATTTATTGGATAAGATGAGCAAACAGCAGCAAGTAAGTGAAGGTTTGGGTAAGATACATGTGCTCCAGAGGACAGGAGACACAGTTTACAAAGATAAGTCACTACATTGCTGAAATTTTTAGAGGTCAGGTGGTTTGGGTCATGCCAAGACATCACCTCCAATTAAAAGTCAAATTATTTAATCTGTCTTCTCCTAACACCAAGAAAGAAGAAAACTGGTAGGTGTTATGGGATTCTGGGACAATATAGTCCACACTTGGGAACACTGCTTCAATCCATTTACCATGCGTGGATGCAGACAGCTCTGAGTGGGCCAAGAGCAGGAAAGGGCTCGGTACAGATCCAGGCTGCAATGGAAGTGCCGCTGCCGCTTGGACCATAAGCCCTGCAGACTCTATGATGTTAGAAGTCTGTGTGGTGCTTAAAGACTCCGTGTGTGATTGATGGTGAGCCCCAGCAAGAGGGTCACAATGCAGGCCCCGAGGGTTCTGCAGCGAGGCCCTTCCATCCATAGTAGAGAACGATACAGCATTCAAAAAGTGACACCTGGCATGCTGCTTGGAGCATGTCCTCCCTTGATGGTATGATAAAACATCTGACCTTCTACCATTAGATGGTCTTGTGGTCAGAGTTGCCGGTCATTAAATCTGGGTTAAATCTGTCGAGACTGAGAGGATCCATCAGCAATTCATCATCATCATCAGCTGGACCAGGCATAAGCAGGGTCAGAGGGCACACGTAAGCTGTACGAGTGAGTGGCTAGGATCCTGTGCCATTCTCACTTATGCCCCCGGCCCTCTCCCTCAGCACACACCTATGGTGATGGAGAGCATTCCTTATGACCAGCTGTGAGAGGAGGAAAGAGCAGAGCTTGGTTCACAAGTGGGTCTACTCAAAATGCAGATGGAAGCCAAGAATGGACATCTGCTGCACTATAGTTCTGCTCAGTGACAGACATCAGGGCGTACACTGGGGCCACCACTTTGTGTGAAAAGACAAGTGGTTCAAGGGAGTAATAATATACACAGACTGGAAATAATATACACAGGCTCAGCAGTGATGGTGCACAGTCGCTCAGTTCTGTCCAACTCTGTGACCCCATGGACTATAGCCCGCTGGGCTCCTCTGTGTATGGAATTCTCCAGGCAAGAATATTGGAGTGGGTTGCCATTTCCTATTCCAGGGGATCTTCCCAACCCAGAGATTGAACCTATGTCTGTTGTGTCTCCTGTACTGGCAGGCAGATTCTTTACTATGAGCCACCTAGAAGCCTATACACAGACTCAGAGTCAGTGGCAGGCAAATGGTGGGGCTAACTGGACAGCAGCCTGGAGTGAGCATAATTACAAAACAGAGGATGAGATCTGGGCAAGAAGCATGTGGATGGACAGCATGGAGTGTGAAGATCTTTGTCTAGCATGTTAACCTCCACCTGAGAACACCACCCCCTAAACCAGCATTAGCATCCAAGTATCTTCCTACTGCAGAATTTGGGGCTTTGGCCAGTGGTTGACCAACTCATCATTTCAACTTCAACTTACTTTCTTCAGTGAGAACTTCCTCGACTATCGTAACTAAGGGCTTTCCCCCTCTACTCTAGTATTAATAAATCAGTCAGGGGGGTGTGGGACAGGGGACAAATTCAGAGATGTAAGGCAAAATGAAGTTGCAGTTAACATCTGAGAAAGGCTTCCCCAGATTCCTCAGCGCTATCCCCAGTGCTCTGGGCCTGTGTCTTGCAGGGCGAGACCTCCTTGAGGACAGAGACCATACTCTAGTTTTGCATCTCCCAGGTGGCCCACCACTGTGCTTCTTCATTTTTATCTTCTTCATTTTTCTTACGGTAAGTAATCCTATTTGGTGTAAGTTGTCTGTGCCTTTGATTAGTCTCCAAATCTTTTCTTATTTACCACTTTATCCCCTATGCTGAAAACAATTCTTGACACAGAGTATGTACTCAATAGAGACTTGTTGAATGGAGGACAAGAGCTCAGCAAGGGTAAGTAACTTGCCCAAGGCCACAAAGCTAATGAATGTTACAGCAGGGGTTTGAATCCAGGCTTCAAAGTGCTGATTTGTGACTTTGGCCAAGATGCTGAACATCTTTCTTTGTGTCTTAGTTTCTTCATCTGTATCTACCTTTGGGACAATAATAGTATCTACCTTTGGGTTATTGTGAGGATGAAAGGAGTTAGTGTATACAAGTGTTCAGGGTAGTGCTTGACACATTTTTGTCATGGCAGAAGTGTTCATTATTAAGTAGCAGAATGGGATTTAGACTTGGGTGTGACTGGGTCTTAAACTTTGGTGGAGACTTTTAAGTCGCATTTTTGAGGACACTGGTGACTTAGGAGAAGAATCATGTCTGACAAAAGGAAAGAGTAGATACTTGATGTAGTTAACTTCATCATCTCACCAGTCCTTGTGTACTGAGCATCTAATGTATACGAAGCACAGTTGTGGGTCACACGGGAGATGCAGAACTAGAGTATGGTCTCTGTCCTCAAGGAGGTCTTGCCCTGCAAGACACAGGCCCAGATCACTGGGGACAGTGCTGAGGCAGGAAGTGTCCTTCTTCAAGGCTGAGGATAGCTGTTGTCCTGTGACACCTGCTACATTTCACACCATTTACTTATCCCCCCCAATCCAGATGCATGGGAACACCTACAGAAATCTGGGAAACCTTCCTCAGATGTTAACTGCAACTTCATTTTGACTTATATCTCTGAATTTGTCCCCTGCCCCGCACCTCCTCCACCCCCGGCAAGTGACCAAAGCAGGCCTCCTTGTGACCTGTACGTGGCCCTCTTTGGGCTTGACCTCTGGCCTTCTGATGCCCCAGAACTTGAGCACTGGCCCAGGTGGAGCTTGCAAGCCAGCACCACTCCGGTTTACACCATGGCTCATGGAAGCACATGGTCACATTTTTATTCCTGGCACTGAAAACTTGGCCCAAACTACTCTGGGGTGAATTGTATTGCACTTAGTCGGGTTGTCGGTGCCAGTGTTGTTTGCTGACTACTCTGGTGAGTGCTGCGTTTCTATTTAGCTCATGATTTAACTAAGTTTTACTGTTTGAGTTGAACTCTAAGAATCAAGGTAAATAACAAGGTCCATTAGGCCTTCTTTCGTAGGTTTGTTCATTGCCACAGCCACATGCCTCCTGCATTTCTGATGGAGGGGGTTGCTCCCATATCAGATGCTAGTGGTGTCGCGGCTTGGCTAGTATTTGGCCTTTTCTTAATGTGAACTTATGGACGTGAGTTTGGGTGAACTCCGGGAGTTGGTGATGGACAGGGAGGCCTGGCGTGCTGCAATTCATGGGGTCGCAAAGAGTCGGACACGACTGAGCGACTGAACTGAACTGAACGTGGACTTGTGTGAAATATTCGAATCCAGCAGTTCCATTCATTCTTTGTTGTCCTCCTGACATCGTATTACCAGCTTCTCCTTTGCTCTTGGTCTCAGGAAAGGTTATATGTTGTTTAAATTGTATGTGTACATAATGGCCATTGTTAGTCATGAAGTGTATTCTTTCAATGGGACGTAATCTCCAATAGTATGCAGATCAGCACATTTGTTCTCCCTCAGCATTTGCTGAAGGCTCCGTTCTTGGGCAACATATGGCCTCTAGTCACCTCTTCACTCTGCTCTGAAAATTTCCCATTACACATCTTAATCATCAATTTTTTTTGCCCTCTGCTTAAGAAATGAATTAAGGCAGGAAAAATTGAGATGACAACCATTTTTAGATCGAAAAGAACCTCTTCTCCTTACTGCCAAAACCCACTGTTGCATTTTTACATTTTTCTTTCCTTTTTTTTTTTTTTTTTACGTCACCAATTAGCGCCTCAAAGTGAGTTTTGCGTCTGGCGTGCACGGAGTGTGAACTATAAAAATTCTAGCTTCAAAGCTTCTTTTGCTCTATTCTGTGGGAAAAAATTCCCTTTATCAAGAAATTGCTCAGGCACAAGGGATAACTGTTTAAGATGCTTCCCGAACAGCATTTGTCCAGACGGTCAAAGTAATTTTAGAAACTGTGTCATCCTGTTAAAGTTGATCTGACGAATACCCAGGAAGGAGAAATTAATCAAAGAGCACCTACTATGCATCAGGCACCATGTTTGCCTTGTATCATTCAGTTTTCTTAGTAGACAAGGGGAATAATGTAATTTGCCCAAGTTCATCTATTCATTTGACCATGTATTCTTTCACCAAAAAATTATGTAATAAGCAGCCCCCCGCCCAAGGATTGAGCCAAGCACTGAGGCTAGCATGCTGAATGTGAAACACTTGATCCCTGCCTTCGTGGGGCTTGCCATCTAATTAGGAGGACAGAAAAAATAAAACCAAAGAAATAAATCAATGAAAAATAAATGGTGGCAAGTACTCCACAGGCAATAAGTAGGGGGTTAAGAGAGAAAATAATTGGTGCTACAGGGTGGGTGGAATTTCCTTGACCTTGGATGGTGCAATGCAAGTAGGGACCAGAGCCTTGACTCAAACTCAAGTTAGTCTGGCCCCAGAGCTGTTTCTTCCCCTACATCTATATTCAGGCCACTCCATTCTGCATTTTCATCATGACCCTGATGGCTAACATTTCCTGAGTCCCCACTACGTACCAGGCCTATTCAATTTTATGTGTTTCTCAGTAGTTTCTTTATGAAGTAGGAATTATTTTTCCCTCATTTTGCAGATAAGAACCCTGATACACAAGAGAACTTTGAGACTTGCCCAAGGTGACATTCTGTTTTTATCCCAAAAAAAGAAGGGGAAAGAGAGGATAAAAGATCCATTACTGGGAGTCAAGAATAACATAGATTTTGAATGGTGCTTTACTTCTTTAAATATATCACATGTCTTTCAGATTAAAAAAGTGATGTGTGGTCATTATAGGCAATTTGGGGAAAAAAAAGGATAGAGAAGTATAAAGACAAGAAAAAAAAGATCACTCATAGTTCTATCAACCAGAAAGGGCAGTATTTTTTTTGATATATAATAACAAGGATATGCCATTGCCTTCTCCGAATAACAAGGATGACTGACACTTAAATAGGACTGACAATGTGCCAGGTGCACTGTCATGTAATTTATACTGTATTAACTAACTTAATCATTGCAGCAACTCTATAAGGAAGGTGCTATTATTATCCCTATACTATGGAGAAGGCGATGGCACCCCAGTCCAGTACTCTTGCCTGGAAAATCCCATGGATGGAGGAGCCTGGAAGACTGCAGTCCATGGGGTCGCAAAGAGTCGGACATGACTGAACGACTTCACTTTCACTTTTCACTTTCATGCATTGGAGAAGGCAATGGCAACCCACTCCAGTGTTCTTGCCTGGAGAATCCCAGGGATGGGGGAGCCTGGTGGGCTGCCATCTATGGGGTCGCACAGAGTCGGACACAACTGAAGCGACTTAGCAGCAGCAGCACAGACAAGCAAAGTGAGGTAAAAAAAAAAAAAAAAAGTTAAGTAACATTCTCAAGACCACAGAATCAAACCTGCTCGGGCAGCCTGGTTCTGGAGTCCATACCGCTCACCACCCTGCTCCCTCTCTTCTCTATAAAAAGAGGATGTATTCTTTTATAAACCTGGGATCATACTTTACATACAATTTTAGACTCTGCTTTTATAGTGAACATTATTTCATGGCCATTTTTCCATATCCTTACATGTTCTTCAAAATATTTTTGATGGCTATATGAATGTATTTCATATAACCACCTCTCACTGTTACACACTCTGGTTGTTTCCATTTTTTTTGTAACTTATAAAAAACAATTCAAGGAATATCTCTGGACATAAAACTTTGATCTGCTTTTTGCTTATTTCCTGGAAGAGGATTACTTGGTTGGAATTTTCGGCATTTCTTCAAATCTAAGGTGATTATTAAAAAAGGTGTTCAGATGTGTGGCACATATTTGAATAACAAAAACTCCAGGAAGTTAGAGATCTCTGTGGCTGAGCCAAAAAAAAAAAAAAAAAAGCCATCAGGGAAGACTTCATTAAGGAGGTGGGTGGAGTATGAGGCAGCCTTTGGACAGTGAGACGTCAGAGCCTGATGAGAGAAGAATTTCTTTAAGGTCCTGGGCATCAATCTTCTGTAAGTCTTGGGCAGGGTCAGGGTGAGAGGAGGCTTCACAGAGCAGAGTCTGAAAGGATAAAAGGAATTTCCAAGCAAGACATGGATTCTGAGGAGAGGAGGTAAGTGGGCCTGGGGCAGTGGGAAGGCTATAGGTAGGCCCAGAGACTGCAAGGAGATCAAACCAGTCCATCCTAAAGGAAATCAGTCCTAAATATTCATTGGAAGGACTGATGCTGAAGCTGAAGCTCCAACACTGTGACCACCTGATGTGAAGAGCTGACTCTTTGGAAAAGCCCCTGATGCTGAGAAAGACTGAGGGCAGGAGAAGAAGGGGGCAACAGAGGACGAGATGACTGGATGGCATCACTGACTCTATGGACATGAGTTTGAGCAAACTCCAGGAGATGGTGAAGGACAGGGAAGCCTGGTGTGCTGCAGTCCATGGGGTCACAAACAGTTGGACATGACTTAGTGACTAACCGATAACAACAACAAAGAGATGTGAGAAAACATGCAAGGCTTTTAGCGGATACAGGAAAGATGTGGGGGATAAGCTGAGAAGAGGTAGGCAGGGGCTAGATTGTGAAAGGGGCTCATATATCACATTAAGGAAGACTGCCTTTCTTGCTTAGGCAACAGAGTTGTTGAAGAGTTTGAGCTTAAAGAAAGATGTTTTTGATAGCACTGTGGTGCCAGGAAGCTGGTGGGGCAGAAGGGAGTGAGGGTAGGGGAAGACCTGCTTGGGAGGATGTTTGGGGACCCCTGGCACAGTTCTGATTCCAGTAGCTTTGTCCACAGCGGGGGCTTGTGGCCCTATCCAGCATTCTTCATGCCTTGCCAAGAGGAGGACAGAGTGAATATTTATAATCACTGACATGGAAATGAAAAAGCTGCGGAAACAAAGAGCACAAACACCTCTTCCGTGTTGTTGAGAGTAAGCATCCACGAGAAATATTCACGTATGTCAGAGGAGAAAATAATGAGGCAGCGTTCATCCTTAAACAGATTCAACCCATCACCGCTGGGGCCCCAGCAGAAGGGGGGCTGGCTGGGGAGCCCCTTCCATTGTCAGCATTGGCTGCTCCCTTCCAAGCAGACAGGTCACTCAGCGCTTTCTTCCAGGCAATTATTTTCGGGATGACTGGAGATTTCGATCAACCAATCAAGCTTTTATAGAAGCCACTTTCCTTGATTATGTCTGCGATCTTTAACTCAGGGAGAGATTTTCCTCAGTATGGCTTGACAGCCTCAAGTTTTCAATTAATTTCTTTCTCCACTTTCTGCATTTTGTTTATGCTTTCAGTTGTGGAGCTGTGGTGTTCATAGGCTCACATGAACTTCCCGTGAGATGTGTGTGTGTGTTTGTGTAAGTGTGTTTTAAAGGCGTTTGAAGCCTCTTTCTGGCCTTCTTTCAATGAATGTCCCAGGAAAGCTGAGTGAACAGGGAGAACTGAGAAGACGTACTGGTGGGTGTAGGAGTTTCTGACTCCTGGATTCAGGACCAGCCCCCAGGGGTTTTAGAATGAGGCAGCATCAGTGTTTTCAAAAGCAGGAGGTGAACTTCTGCTCCAAAAGACATTGATGAATATTTTGAATTTTCATGGATACATATCTATTTCACTGTCATTTATTTCATGGAAATGATTGCTTTCCTTTTAAAATAAAATTATTTGCATAATATATGTGACTTAAAAATGTGCTATGTGTGTGCTAAATCACTTCAGTTGTGTCTGACTCTTTGCTACCCTATGGACTGATTCTGCCAAGCTTCTCTGTCCATGGAATTCTCCAGGCAAGAATACTGGAGTGGGTTACCCTGCCCTCCTCCAGGGGATCTTCCCAACCCAGGGATCAAAACCACGTCTCCTACCGCTCCTGCATCGCAGGCGGATTCTTTACTGCTGAGCCACCAGGGAAGCCCAAAATAAAAATATTAGGTATATATTGGTTCAGCTGTTATATGGAAGGTGGCACATCTCTTGAAGGTGGCACTTGGATGTCTTATGATTAGGAGATGTTGAGATGAATTTTGGAATCAGAGAGGCATGGATAAAATTCAAACTCTGACTCTTTCTAAATGTGTGCCCATGGGAAAATTACTTAGTATCTCTGCACCTCTGTTTTTCATCTGTAAAACCACCTTTAAGCATTGTTGTACATTTAGAGATTCATTTGTTCATTCCTGTATTTATTCAGTCATTAAATGCCTATTGAACATTGGCTAAGTGCCACTCACTGTCTGGGCACAGGGACCACAGCAGTGAACCAAAGTCCCTATCTTCATGGAGCTCCCGTCCTACTGGGGGCTGGACACAGGCACGAAATGTATAGATAGATTTGGAAGAAACCCAAGTTCTAAGAAAAACACAACCACGTAAGGGAGGGGTTATAGCAAAGCTTCTAGAATGTTGCCAGGTATGTCTGAAGAAAAGCAAGGTGGTCACTGTGTGGTGGAAGTGGATAGAGGGAGAGGGAAAAAGGAGGAAATGATTGGAACAGGAGAGGAACTCACAGAGTTCCTGTTCACAGAACAGTTCCTCACAGAGAGGCACTCACACCCTCTACCCTCTGCTGGGGTACAGGGTGCTGTGCAGGTACAGTAAAGCCCTTGGGTTTTAACTGTGGTGGGATGAACACTGATCAATGTATGCAGGCATGCTTACTCACTTCAGTCATGTCCAACTCTTTGCAACCCTGTGGACTCTAGCCTTCCAGGCACCCCTGTCCATGGGATTCTCCAGGCAAGGTTTCCACGCTCTCCTTCAGGGGATCTTCCTGACCCAGAGATTGAACCTGTGTTGCTCACGTCTCCTGCATTAGCAGGCGGGTTCTTTACCACTAGTGCCACCTGGGAAGCCCTGGAAAGTGATCAGTACATTGTATATATTCAATATGATCAATTCAATTAATATTTGAATAGTAATGGACCTAGTGAATCTAGTTACATAGTTACTAGTACATGTTACCTAGTAACATGTACGGAGAAGGTGATGGCACCCCACTCCAGTACTCTTGCTTGGAAAATCCCATGGGCAGAGGAGCCTGGTAGGCTGCAGTCCATGGGGTCGCGAAGAGTCAGACATGACTGAATGACTTGACTTTCACTTTTCACTTTCATGCGTTGGAGAAGGAAATGGCAACCCACTCCAGTGTTCTTGCCTGGAGAATCCCAGGGACGGGGTAGCCTGGTGGGCTGCCGTCTATGGGGTCGCACAGAGTCAGACACGACTGAAGTGACTCAGCAGCAGCAGCAGCAGCAGCAGCAACATGTATTGAGCACTACATTAGCCTCCCAGGTTTTGGCAATACCAAGATAAGCTGTATCAGTTCAGTTCAGTTCAGTCACTCAGTCATGTTCAACTCTTTGCAACTCCATGGACTGCAGCATGCCAGGCCTCCCTGTCCATCACCAACTCCCAGAGTTTACTCAAACTC
Source organism: Bos indicus x Bos taurus (assembly GCF_003369695.1). NCBI lineage: Eukaryota > Metazoa > Chordata > Mammalia > Artiodactyla > Bovidae > Bos > Bos indicus x Bos taurus. The sequence goes on along the minus strand of NC_040103.1, from coordinate 17,748,585 downwards.
ATGTCCATTGAGTCAGTGATGCCATTCAACCATCTCATCTTCTGTCGTCCCCTTCTCCTCCTGTCTTCAATCTTTCCCAGCATCAGGGTCTTTTCAAATGAGTCAGTTCTTCACATCAAGTGACCAAAGTATTGAAGTTTTAGCTTCAGCATCAGTCCTTGCAATGAATATTCAGGACTGATATCATTTAGGATGGACTGGTTGGATCTCCTTGCTGTCCAAGGAACTCTCAAGAGTCTTCTCCAACACCACAGTCAAAAGCATCAATTCTTCGGTGCTCAGCTTTCTTTATAGTCCAACTCTCACATCCATACATGAAAAACCATAGCTTTGACTAGACAGACCTTTGTTGGTAAAGTAATGTTTCTGCTTTTTAATATGCTGTCTAGGTTGGTCATAACTTTTCTTCCAAGGAGTAAGCGTCTTTTAATTTCATGGCTTCAGTCAACATCTGCAGTGATTTTGGACCCCCCCCCCCAAATAGTCTGTCACTGTTTCCCCTGTTTCCCCATCGATTTGCCATGAAGTGATGGGACCAGATGCCATGATCTTCGTTTTCTGAATGTTGAGTTTAAAGCCAACTTTTTACTCTCCTCTTTCACTTTTATCAAGCAGCTGCTCCAATGCCATGCAGCCACAGTGCCAGCGCAGCCAGATAAGCAGTATCAGTTCAGTTTAGTTCAGTTCAGTCGTTCAGTCATGTCCGACTCTTTGCGACCCCGTGAACTGCAGCACGCCAGGCCTCCCTGTCCATCACCATCTCCTGGAGTTCACTCAAACTCACGTCCATCGAGTCGGTGATGCCATCCAGCCATCTCATCCTCTGTCATCCCCTCTTCCTCCTGCCCTCAATCCCTCCCAGCATCAGAGTCTTTTCCAATGAGTCAACTCTTCACATGTGGTAGCCAAAGTACTGGAGTTTCAGCTTTAGCATCAATCCTTCCAAAGAACACCCAGGGCTGATCTCCTTTAGAATGGACTGGTTGGATCTCCTTGTAGTCCAAGGGACTCTCAAGAATCTTCTCCAACACCACGGTTCAAAAGCATCAATTCTTCAGCACTCAGCTTTCTTCAAAGTCCAACTCTCACATCCATACATGACCACTGGAAAAACCATAGCCTTGACTAGACGGACCTTTGTTGGTAAAGTTATGCCCCTGCTTGTCAATATGCTATCTAGGTTGGTCATAACATAGAGGGGCTCAAATTCTTGTTGGAGAAAGAGTCGTTTAATCAAAGAATACCTAATGTTCATTGTATACTTGCTATGTGCCAGACATATTTACAAGTTTTTTTTTTTTTCCTTAATGCAGTAACTCATGTAGTCCTCACAAAGGTATACAATCAGTTATTATACCCATTTTGCAGATGAGGAAGCTGGGGGCACAGCTTATTACTCCTCACCTTTCAAAAAAAAGGAGAGTGAAATAAATATGTTCCCTTTGAGGTTCAAAGTGCAGTGGGTGTGCAGAGCAAACATTACCCCAAAGAAGGAAAATGCAGCCATAGGACTGGCCCTGGAGGGAGGCTGCCATCTACTATCTGTGATGGCGGCCGGGATGTCTCTCCTCCTGCTGCTTCTGTTTCTTCATCCCTGAAATGGGGTCAGGAGGGTTATCCCTCCCATAGGATAGTCCTGAGAACCATGTACGGGAAATTCTTTGGAACAGAGCCTGGCATGTGACAAGTGTCTCTCAAGTCTTAGCGATACACCCCAGGCATTATGAAAATGCTTCATGAACTGGCTGCCCTGGGTCAGGGCCTTGAGGGCTGAGTAACAGAAAGCAAAGGTGGATATGTTAATTTTAGATTGACAAAGAACCTCTCAGGAAATTTAAGTGTTGAAAGTTCATGGTGTGGTTGGATGGCGGATGAGAGTGTAGTGGACAATTCTTTTAATTCTGTTAATCTGTGACTGTGAGGAGACCTTGACAGCCATCCTAAGCACAGTGAACTTTTTTTTTTAAAGGCCCAGGGAAGCTTTGATCCTTTGAGCACTGGGAGCCTGTGATCTGACCTGTGCTTTCACAGATGTGCCCAGCAGCTGCACGAGGAGTGTAATGGTCCTGTGATAAAGACTGAAGGTCTGACCCAGACGAGGGAAGGGTGGAGAGGGGAGGTGAGGGACAGAGACATCATGGAGGTGCAATCTACAGGGCCTGATTCACCTACTCCTTGGAGCTACACACACACACACACACGCACACACACACAGAGCAAGAGAAATTCAGACTCGCTCCACCTCAGCCTCTTTCTGTGTCCTCAAGGGATGAGTCTACTTATAGTTCCTTAGTTTTCCCATCTGCTAAGGGGGAAAAACAAAGCCAGAATCTCATGGCTCCCAATGGGATATTGTCATATGTTACGTTAGCATCAAGAATCCTGTGAAAACACAGACTCACTTCACTCCCCGTGCTAATAAAGATCTGTCTTCCTACCAGAAGACAGTACCATCAAACTCACATTTTCTGAGCATTGCAAGCACTGGTTGGGGTTTGAGCTATTCACTCGCTTCTGATCTGAGATTATTCTAAAAAGACTTCGCAGCTTAGGCTAATTGGGTAATTGGGATGTTTCCAGATGAAATTCGACTTGTATTTTTTAAAAAATGCTTTGAAGAACTGGTTGCCATGGTGCTGTTCTGCTGACAAGATCCTTCACTGGCTCCCACTGAGCAGCAGTAATGGGCTTCTGTTTATTCTAAGTTTTAGGTCACCCCACCTGAATGTCTTCTCCAAGGAAGCAAGGTACAAAACCGAAGGAATTAGTGGAGTCCGTCCCTTGTTCTCCTGGACCGGGGTGCATCTCAGCAGACGTGGAGATTTGTCACTGCAGGGGAGGGGAGGGCTGGTGGGGAGGGACTTCCCAGACCCCTGTCCTCTGGGCAGCTGGGAGTCAGTCGGGGAAGGAACCTCTGTACATCTGCCACAATGTAAATGGGACGGCTGCTTTGGGCTAAGAGCACTAATCCTCTCATCTTCTCATATTTGTGGGCAAATCGTTGTTTGGCAGAGAGAGTTGTCTTTATTTTAAGAAATAACATGGTCTTAAAAATTAATATTTGTGTTTTCATAGTATTACTGTTCTAAATTGGAGAAAGCCTTTGTTCTAACTCAATTTTTCAACCTACTGGACAATCATTCTTACCCGTCGTCCTTTGGCTTCTTGTACCGAGCGTTTGTTATAAGAATGTGAAACATCTTCCCCAGATGCAGTATTTTTGGCTTCATTAAAAGTTTTTCTAGTTCCTCTTCAGTCATGTCAATATTTACCTTGGACAATGCTTTGTATCCTTTTGTTTATAATTCCAGAATTCTCCAAGACAAACTGATTATTCATGACTCCCTGGCCTGGATTACACTTTAAACATACCTTATGTTGACGTTTTCAGAGTTCGAGTCTCCCAAACTACTTCCTCTACTTCTTCTCATAGATTCAGAACTTGTAACCTTCCATACTCACTTCACACCCTGGATTTTCTTTGCCTTTCAGGAATCTTCCAAGCATGTCCGTCTTGTTGAGTATGCTCTTAGAACATGGGCCGGTGAAGTTTTTCTTCCTTTCAAGGTTCCCGGATCCCTCTATCTTGCCAAGGATGCTTTTAGTATGTGGCAATTGTACCCACCTTCCTTGAATGTGCCCATTGTTTCCCCAGAGACCTCACTCTTCAACTTGCTGAATTTCTGGTTACCAAAACAGAGAATGTGTGATCCCTGCCTTTGTTGTCTAAAGACTTCCATTTAAACCCCTCAGTGACTAAAAGGAGGCCTCAGTGGTCAACCAGAAACAATAAAGCTACAGCACGTTTTTTCTTGAGAAGCCCGCTTATACGGAGTCAGTCTTTTTTCCTTAATTGCTCAGCATTTTATGATTCGGTGTGCTTCCTTCAGTTTTCTGCACATGCCTTACAGTCATAGAGGATTTAAAATTTACATAGTATTTCACATTCATTATTACATTTGATCCTCATAACAACTTGGTGAGAAAGACCCAGAAGTGACCTGCTTGAGATCACAAAGTGATTTGAGTAAACCACAGTTTTTGCCCTCGGGGATATTTATATTAATAAGCGATTTGATTTTATGTAAGTCTTTCTGTTCCTGTGAAACACTTTTTCTTGGTTTGGGGACGCTGCATGTGCTGTTTTTTCTGCTTGAACAGCTCAACTTCTCCCTTTGACCAGCTCAACTCCTACCCATTTTTCAAATGTCAGCTTCAATTTTCATTTCCTCTAGAAGCATTCCCTTGTCCTCCAAGTCTGGGCAAGAGTTTCTTCCTTTGTGTGCTCACAGCACCCTTAAAAATAGATAAATAAGCTTACCGTCGTGTCTGTCACCTAATGAACACTTGACAAGCATCTGCTGTTATGTCATTCCCTATCCTATCTCTTACCTGTGCACTTTCTGTTTGTCATTTTGTCCCTAGGACCCAGCCCTGAATTGCTGCTCAATAAACGGCTGTTAAAGAAATGAATGATGCCCAAGGGTTCTCACCGGATCCTTGAATTAAAGAACAGAGAGGGTTCCAAGAGGGTCCAGGGAATTTGGTGTATTTCCAAATTCGTTCTTCATAACACTATCTGTATGTTGATAACGAATGCGGTTATCTGTTGCTTGTCCTGCAAAGTGTCCTTTTCCCCATACTGTGTCTTCACCTTTTCCTTTGGGGAATTGCCCCTCTTCCCACTTCTGATTAGTGTTTCTCAGGTGGGGCTGCCCACATCTTGGGATCAGGAGTAGGCCTTATAAACAGAGTCTGTGCTGTGACTCAACCCTGGCTGGTAACTGTGACTTTCGCTGAAACTCTTACTTCAGTGAGGGTCTTGTTTTCCTTTGAAGGTTGAAAGTGACAGAAACAAGCATAGCACGTCTGATTCTTTGGGAACCTGTGGAGGGATCAATGAAGCCACTGCAGAATAACCAGAGCCAAAGAGGTGGTGATAGTGAAGGCTGATGAAGACAGCATTGAATACCTCGATTCAGCAGGATCCGACTCTGGATTTCCAAGTTTATGAACTCTAGACTCTCTTTTTGATTGCAAGTAGTTTGAGTTGTATTCTGATCAGTCACGAACAATGGACACCATTCTGACTAATTCAATCGAGACCAAAACACTGTGGTATTCTAATTATTGGCATTAGTGCTTTTTGTTCCCTTGTGGCCTTGCCTTTTGCTTTCACTTCACTCTTTAAAAGAGAAAACAGCGCTTTTTTTTGCCTATCCCCCAGTGTTGGGCTGCTCCCCACAGGCCTGCAAGCCCTATACTTATCCAGCTTCAAGACTGAAGAGTGAACCCAGAGTCAGCAGCAGAGACATCAGTGGTTTCCTGGATGGGGGATCTTACCCATGTAAAGTAAGATTCCGAGCAACACTCCATGGTGTGTGACAGACAGTGGGCAGAACATGGTGGCCAGCCTTCTCTCCCCAGAGGGAGGGGGACGATATCCGTTATAGGAGGAACTGATGTCAGGTTGGCTCATCAGTTATCAGGGACAGGGGCACACCTCTCACCACCCCTCTGATAAGTTACGAGGTGGAGATGTTCTGATCTAAAGGTTAGAACGATCACTAGCTATGGCAGAAGTAAGTATGTAGGAAGGTCAGTGATGTGAGTAGATGTAGGTGAAGCAGGCACAGGTTTGGCAGGGGATATACAACCACCTCAGGTAGCCTGATCATACATTCCACCCCTACATACCCTGCACAACACTTAGAACCTTGCTCGTTCCCCCAACTTCTGTGATATCCCTCGGGTCATATGTAGAGGGACACTGCAACCATATACCACAAATACAATACAAACACCAGCAGATAAAGAGCATCAAGAGTGAGACACCTAGTAAGAACAGTCACTTGCCAGGATGTGGGTAAATTTTGAAGCCAAGCACTTACTGGGTCAATGGAGAGGAAGTCAATGGCTGCTGCATCCCATCCAGTTGTAAGGAAAGTAAAGCTACACCTAGTTTTCCCAAACCCAGGTCCACCCCCATGGGGAGGGGAAAGCCCTGGCTCTAAGATTCTGATGATCTGGGCAGGAGTCAGCAGGCACAGTACAGGTCTGCCACCCCAACATATGTTGAGCGCCATCAGGGGTGGACCCATTAGGTCTTTCCAAACAAACAAAACCCAGTTAACCCCACTAGTTGGGCTTGTGTGTCTAAAGCCAGCCTATTCCGCTCCACACAGCATAACCGGGGAGCTCATGGGCAGTTGTATGGTAATGTTTAATGACAGGGGTCCTTCTGATGTATTGGCATATAGGACTGGAAGATGGCGAGGGTCTTTTCCCCCATTGTCAGTCATCTCCACCTAGTCACGGTAGCTGCGTCAATTTTTCATTGAAGTCCAGAGAAAAATAGCGATGGCATTTCACTGTAGATCAGCAACTAGACTCATTTCAGAGTGAGGCCTGGTTGCTTCCCAGTCCTCGAGTAGACTTCCTTCACTCAGGTTAGGGGTGAAATGTAAGACATCTAACAGGAACAACATGAGAGAGCTCATGACCATGAAGTAAACTATGAGCAGAGCCTGCATTCTCAGATGGTACTGCACTTGCCTATGGTTTTTGTCCTGGTCTGCGATGCAGTTCTGAAAACTCAAGTTTTTAGTAATACAGGAACATGTCCAAAATCACAACAATGGCCACGTAGTTTTACCTTGGATGTCTGAACCACAGATACTCCATTGTGACTTTCAAATGCATTCTCTTCCATAATGCCCAAAGCAGATGCAATTCAATGCAAGTTCAATAGGCCACATAAAAGGCCTCTCTGGTGTGGCCTTAACTTAAAGTTAAGTTTGGCTTAACGTTTAAGTTAAACTATGTACAAGTCAACATTCAAAAAACTAAGATCGTGGCATCCAGTCCCATCACTTCATGGCACATAGATGGGGAAAAAATGGAAACAGTGACAGACTTTATTTTATTGGGCTCCAAAATCACTGTGGACAGTGACTGTAGCCATGAAATTCAAAGATGCCTGCTCCTTGGAAGAAAAGTTATGACAAACCTAGACAGCATATTAAAAAGCAGAGACATCACTTTACCAACAAAGGTCCGTCTAGTCAAGGCTATGGTTTTTCCAGTAGTCATGTATGTTGTGAGAGTTGGATCCTAGAGAAGGCTGAGTGCCGAGGAATTGATGCTTTTGAACTGTGGTGTTGGAGAAGACTCTTGAGAGTCCCTTGGACTACAAGGAGATCAAATCAGTCAATCCTAAAGGAAACTAATCCTGAATATTCATTGGAAGGACTGATGCTGAAGCTGAAGCTCCAAAGCTTTGGCTACCTGATACAAAGAGCTGACTCATTGGAAAAGACCCGGATGCTGGGAAAGATTGAAGGCAGGAGGAGAAGGGGACGACAGAGGATGAGATGGTTGGTTGGCATCACTGACTCAATGGACATGAGTTTGAGTAAACTCCAGGAGACGGTGAAGGACAGGGAAGCCTGGCGTGCTGTAGTCCATGGGCTCACAAAGAGTTGGACATGACTTAGTGACTGAATAACAACAAATGTACGCGCCAGAATGACTTCCCCACACCTCCACATGTGAAGATACTTTCCCCATCATTTTCCCTTTTGATTGCAAATCTTTCAACAGACCAAAGTATATGTCCCTCAAAGCCAGGGTGGATTCTGCCTGCCTGCCCTGGGTCCAGGTCATGTCTGTGCTTGGCCTCCTTTATATTTGCCCAATTATCCATGTTTAGGGAAAACTGATCAGATCTTATGAACAAGCTCAAAGACATACTGATGGGAAAAGACTTTGAAGGGCATGTATTTTATCAGTTAGGCTGAATTGTTACACAAGAATTGTACATGTGCTTTTTGCAGCAAAGTTCAAGCAAGCAGTGTTACACACATCATGAGTACTTTCACTTTGAGACAACTTCACTAGATAATTTTCCCTTCTTCTGAACATTCAGGGCAAAAGTGTGGCTAACACAATAACTTTTATAAATTTAGACTTCAATGAATAGGACTAGACTTTAATATCTATTGAAACATGATATTTTCCCGTCTAAATTATTCTCATCTCCATCAAGCATGGCCAAAGCAAGACTAACTTATTTGCAAAATAAGCCTGGCTGATTGACCACATGTTCTCCTCCAAACTGTCTTATAGTGGAACTCCTCAAAAAGAGTCTCAGACTGAATTCCCAAAAAGCCTCTCAAGGCCAGGAAAGCCATGCCAACAGCCTGCCATCAGACTCTGCCTCAGTGGATTTCTCTCCTCTAGAGATCCCCCAAATATCAAGATTCCTGCACCCGCCAGAAGTGATCTTTCCCAATCACCTGACAAAGCTGCTCAGAGCCCAAGAGTTTCCAATTTCTGGAGGAACTTGGCAGAAAGAAAAGAAAAATATTTCCATCCTATCGCAGGTGTAGTTTACCAAGTTGTGGGACGTCAACTTAAGGGGAAGGGTTTTTCTAAAGTGGAAAACACAAATCAAAAGCAGCAATATTCTCGGGACTTCCCTGGTGGGCCAGTGGCTAAGACTCATACTCCCAGTGCAGGGGCCCGTGCTTGATCCCGTGTGCCGCAACTAAGAGCCTGTGCAGCCAAATAAATATTTTTTAAAATCAGCAATATTCTACACAAAACCCATAAAAACTACAACCATATTCAACAGTCTACTCAGTAATCAGTCCTTTTGCTAACTTTTTATGAACCCATCAGGTTTTCCCCTAAGATGCTTTAATTCTGTACCCAGTTCAGTGATATGATCGGAAATTTATCAGAGATCTGTACTGACAAAACGTCCTTCCTATGAAACTTCATGAAGATGAAACACTTTTGCAAAAGCATCAGAGTACAACTGTATAAATGAATGACAAAGGAGTTTAAAAGGCACGTGTAAACACCTACTTACGTGTAATCAAGAAACTAACTTGGTTATAATAACTAGAATTATGGCCAATTAAATCTTGACCCTTAAAAATCTTAAATCTCTGGCAAAAACCAATAAGATAGTAATTGTGAACTATGTGTCACATCAGCATTTCCTGATTAGAAAACTTACCCTTTATTCTTCTTCCTCTTCTAAGGCAAAGGTTGGTAAACAGCCCCACCCAGTAGTTAATTTTCCACTATTTTATCTTATTTGAAATAACTCAAATTGGCAATGAATTCTCTTCATTTAACTTAGCTTAGTTTCAAGTTATCAAAATCTGGAGAGACTATTATAGATAGACATTCCCAAAACATTATTATTCCTATAGAGTTTTTAAATGCCTCTTCTTTTTCTCCCGTCATTCTCAGGGATCAGATGATTAAAGTTCCTGAAAGCCCAGGTAGATCATTTACATCTCAAAGGCACAAGAAGAGAAATACCAGTTCCTTCTAGGAAGCTAGCTTCCTCTAACTACATGTGCAATAGCCAGTTTTAGAATGCTGAAAGATTCCTATTGTCGCCATTTTCAAGGATTTTTTTTTTTCCCTTCAGTTTAAACAACAGTAATATACAATAATACAAATCATTCACTCATATTTACATGCCTCACTTTGAGAGAAATAAGAGCGTTTAAGTTAACCTTCACCTTCACTGTGTGTCTGGTTTTTCTTAATTTAAAAGGAATGGCCACAGGACTTTCCTTAGCGGTCCCGTGGCTAAGACTATGCATTGCCAATGCAGGTGACCCAGGTTTGATCCCTGGTTGGGGAACGAGATTCTGCATGCCAGAAGTGAAAAAGTTCACATACCGCAACTAAAGATCCTGGATACCATGCAACCAAGATCCTGCACAGCCAGATAAATAAGTAACTATTTTAAAAATTAAAACAAAACAAAACAAAAAGCAGGGCCAGCCCAGAGCTGTGGCCACGGCCTTATGGTCTACCCTCTTTTTTCCACTGTAATAGCAGCCGGAATCTCCACCACAGCCTCAGGGCCACGTATGAGTTCTCTGTACTCTCGGTGGCCCCCACTCTTCCAAGACAGCCACCATGGGGCCCCAGATGCTAGTGGTGGCCACCCTGGGATTTGCCCCACAACTTTTGGGATGTTCCCCTGGAACTCGTGGGCCCCACAACTTCCCACTCTCCTCCTTACTTTCCAGAGTCTGGGCGTTCACGGGAGTTTCTCAGTCTCCCGGCTGCTCCTTGCAGGTCTGCAAGCCCTGGACTTGCCCAGCCTCAAGACTGAAGAAAGAACCCAGTCAGTGACACAGACATCAGTGGCTTAATGGGTGGGGGAAGCTTACCTGTCTGAAGCAAGGTCCTAGAGTTTCACCCCACAGTGTGTGGCAGACACTGGGTAGGACTTGACAAGTGGGACATGGTGGCCATCTCTGTTTCCGGTTGGAGGGTGAATATTGACCTCAGATTGGCTCATTGGTTACCAGGGAAACTGGCAGCAGGGACACGCATGCCCCTCATCATCCCTTTGATAAGTTAGAGGTGGATATGTTCTGAGGTAAAGATTAGAACAATTACTAGCTGGGTCTGGGGCAAGTATGGGGGAAGGTCAGTCCTGGGAGCAGGTGTAAGTGAAGCAGGCACTGGTTGAGCAGCAGGTGTACAGAGAACAAGAGAACAGCCATCTTGGGTGGCCTGAGCATATACCCAGTTAACCTGAAAATTCAATTAAAGGGCCTCCTCCAAACAGTACAGTTCATTGAAGTCTAACTTGTTCTTGGAAAGGCCAGACTACATGAAACTGACATTATGAGAGCTGCATTTTGCATTGAAATAGAAATTGAAAAACGAATGCATTTGTGCTTGATTGTTTTGATAGGATTTTACTGATAGGAAGTTTGGAGAGAAGGGTTTACAGAGAAAATAGCTAGTTTTTGGTTTACTATCAGTGAAAATTTCCCCCATTTCTTACCCCGTTGCTTTATTTACAAAGGGTAATATATTTTTGCTTTGGAACATCATTGCTGCTTTCTCTCTTGCTTACCTGTAAGCTCTTGGAATATTTAAGGGTTGTAGCTACTGAGATGAGTACTGACTTCTGCATTGGTTTTTCTTTAACTTTATCCTAGAATTAATGAGGACAACAAACAGCTGTGCCGATAAACCCATTCTGCTTCATGACACACTCTGGCAATTGGCAGATGGTCTATCTTGCAGAGGATTGCAGAGGAATGAGAAGAATGCTGGTAGGAGAATGGGTCCTACTTATTTGAAGCCAGTTTCTTCCATTTTTCTCCTGGTATTTAGTGTCTTGTCTCCTAATATTTTTCTTCACTCTTAATTGGATGGGTGGCCTTCCTTTGCTGTATGTTTTTCCACTTGGTTCAACTTCTCTTCCAATTCCAACATTTTCATTCATTGCCACTGAAAACTTTGTTCAAACAACTCTTGGGTGAGTGTCTGGGGGTGTTATTCCATAAGAAGCCTACAGCTTGATTCAATCTCTGGATAAAATTACAACCGGAAAAACAGCAAAGTGAATAAAAGGAGACAAGAGGCGCTGAGTGACAAAGGCAATCTTGTCACAGGGGTGTTATCCCAACCACTGTGCTCCTGGATGCAGGGTACGTGCCTGTGTGAGATGTGCCTGGTGCTGTTTTGTCTTTATTACCATGCCTTGAATGCAATTACCTGTTGGATATTTGTGTTTTTCTTTGAACATATTAACCTGCGTTCTAGGCCTCGGAGTGTAAGAAACCTACCTGTGAGTGTCTAGCAATCCAGATACTGTTTTTTGCTTTAAAATGTCCTTTAAAGAAAGGAAAAGAACCCTCCACTTGCTGCTAAGAAACAACAACAGTCCCTTTTCCCAAATTCTTGTTGGACAGCTAATAGCCCTAGAAACTGGTGTGGGTATCTCTATGGATATTTGGTTATTTTAGCTCAGAATTTTGCCCTTGAGTTTGATATTCTCTATTTCAAGCTCTTTCTTGGACACTGATTATCAAGGATTCTTTTTTAATTTGTAGATTGTTCACCTGCTCCTAAGAGATGCTTTCTTTTTTCCCTCAGCTTTATTGATATATAACTGACAGATAAAATTGTAAATATCTAAGATACACAACATGATGGTTTGAATGTGTATCCATTGTAAAATGATTACCAAAGTCAATTAATTAACATAACCATCTTTGCACATGTTACCTTTTGTGCACACATGCACATGTGTGTGTGTGTGTGTGTGTGTGGTAAGAACACTTAAAATCCACTCTTAGCAAATTTCAAGTATCTGATACAGTGTTGTTAACTACAGTCACCACACATGTCTTAGATCCCCAGAACTTACCCCTCTTATAAGTGAAAGTTTGCACCCTTTGACCAACATTTCCCCAGTCTTCAAGTCTTGGCAATCACCATTCTACTCTCTGGTTTCATGAGCCTGACTTTTTTAGATTCCACATATAAGTGAGATCATATTTGTTTTTCTGTGTCTGGTTTATTTCACATAACATAGTATTCTCCAGTTTCATCCATGTTGTCACAAATGGCAGGATTTCCTTCCTTTTCATGGTTGAATAATATTCATTGCCTATCTATCTATGTCACATTTTCTCTGATGGACACTCAGGTGGTTCCCATATCTTGGCTATTGTGAATACTGTCACAGTGAACATGGAAGAGAAGGTAGCCCTGAGTTACTGATGTTATTTCTTTTGGATATATACCCAGAATGGGATTGCCTGGTTAAGAGAGACTTTATTCTGTAGGAATTATTTCTGATGGTCTCAAGATGGAAAACTACTCATATCAAAAGGCTCTGAGATATTTCAGCCACTTTTGCAACTGGCTCCCAGAGATTGTTCTTTTTACTTTTTGGTGTCTTTAAAAAAATTAATTTATTTTTATTTTATTTTTTTTCCATATTTTTTTTCAAATTTTATTTTATTTTTAAACTTTACAAAATTGTATTAGTTTTGCCAAATATAGAAATGAATCCACCACAGGTATACATGTGTTCCCCATCCTGAACCCTCCTCCCTCCTCCCTCCCCATACCATCCCTCTGGGTCGTCCCAGTGCACTAGCCCCAAGCATCCAGTATCGTGCATCGAACCTGGACTGGCAACTCGTTTCATACATGATATTTTACATGTTTCAACGCCATTCTCCCAAATCTTCCCACCCTATCCCTCTCCCACAGAGTCCAGAAGACTGTTCTATACATCAGTGTCTCTTTTGCTGTCTCGTACACAGGGTTATTGTTACCATCTTTCTAAATTCCATATATATGTGTTAGTATACTGTATTGGTGTTTTTCTTTCTGGCTTACTTCATTCTGTATAATCAGCTCCAGTTTCATCCACCTCATTAGAACTGATTGAAATGTATTCTTTTTAATGGCTGAGTAATACTCCATTGTGTATATGTACCATAGCTTTCTTATCCATTCATCTGCTGATGGACATCTAGGTTGCTTCCATGTCCTGGCTATTATAAACAGTGTTGCGATGAACATTGGGGTACACATGTCTCCTTCCCTTCTGGTTTCCTCAGTGTGTATGCCCAGCAGTGGGATTGCTGGATCATAAGGCAGTTCTATTTCCAGTTAAAAAAAAATTAATTTATTTTTAATTGGAGGATAATTGCTTTACCGTGTTGTGTTGGTTTCTGCCATACATCAACATTAATCAGTCATAGATATTCACATGCCCCTCCCTCTTGAACTTCCCTCCTACCTCCCACCCCATCCCACCCCTCTAGGTTGTCACAGAGCACCAGGCCAAGCTCCCGGTGGCACTATATGGCAACTTCCCACTAGCTAGCTATTTTACATATGGTAATGTATGTATTTCAAGGCTACTGCCTCAATTCATCCCACTCTCTCCTTCCCCCACTGTGTCCCTAAGTCTGTCCTCAGAGAATGTTCTTGAAATCCTAACCCCACAAGGAAAGACTGTACTTGCTGGTAGGGAAACAAGCCTTAAGGGAGATTGTCAGGGTTTCCTTACACCTTAAAGACTCTTGAACTGTGTGACCCTGAGGGTCACTTCCAGTTCTGATATTATCCAAGAATGTGGCAGTTACTTCTTCTACTGACACAACCTCCCTCCCAGCTTTTGGCTGAGTGTCTTCCACGACAAGGAACTCACTCCTTGAGTCAAGCATTCTTTGGCATTTCTGTAATTGTGAAGATTATCTGCCCACTCCCTGCAACTCTCATGGAGCCTCTCTTCCAAAGCAAAAGGGGCTCATCAAATGTCTATTCACATGGCAGATCTTCAGTGCTGTCACATCTTCTTTAAGTCATTCTTTTGGGGGCTAAGCATCTAGGGGGTTAACTGCTGCCCAGGCATGGCCCACTCTTGACCACTCTTGTCTGTACAAACTCCAACTAGTCAGTCTATATTAGAAACCAATGTGAAGAACTCAGGGTGCTCAAGTGACAGAACTGCGTATCCACACTGACAGGGCCATGGTATCCTCCGTGTGGTCTAACCAGTGCAGACCCGGCTGGGGCTAAGGAATCCCTTTCTGGAAGCTTTTCATGTTCTTGTTCAGAGAAGAAACATCTGCCTCTAAATACCAAAGTAATCCAGGCTCATAGGCAGTACCTAAAATTTGACATTTCTGCTGGGATATACAGAGAACCATGTAAATTCAAATTTATTCAAAATCCAAACTGTGATTTCTAAACTGACACTACCTTTGGTTCCTCCTCTTGACTTTGCTATTTCTGAGAGTAGGACCCAAATTCTTCCATGTCTTTCTGAGTTCCTTTTCTCCACCATCTTCTTACAAATGGGTACCATTTCTCCTCCATGGGCCCTAGTTCCTTGGCCCTAGATCTCTTGGCCCTAGTTCCTTTCCCAAGTGCAACCTACTTTTCAGCTGATACTGAGAGTGTGCAAAACAGATGGCATTCCTGTACTAGTTTACACAATCAGATCTTCTTCAGAGGTCACACGGAGGAGAGGGCTGAGACAAAAAAAAACAACTCTTAGGCAGTGCTAATCTGCATTTTCTTAAGACATATGCAAGAGGGCTAAGGTACACGTGACAGGAAGTACAGAATAAAACTATTCAACTTCTTAAAGAGCCTCATGTAGAAAGAGCCACAAGAGGAACACATTCCCAAACTGAGTAATCATCTACAAATAGTTAAAACATAAGTTCCTCCAGCCTCGGCTGCAGGAGTAGGGCAGAGGTCCTGGTTGAGAACTTTGATTTCCCACAGATTGTTTGAGTCTTAAATGAAGTTTGGAAAGGTTCCCTGACATCAAAGGCTGTTCCTTTTGGCTAATCGATTGAGTCTGCTGTGCCTGTCCTCCCCTGAGCCCCCCACGACTGGCAACATATGTCAGAGTCTCCCTTTTGCCAGCAATTTGGAGGCTTGTGGTAATAAAACATCCTTTTTCTAAGTAAGGGAAAGGGTGGTCCTGGGGAATGTGAAGGCAGTGGAGAAGAGCAATGATTGACTCCTCCCTGAAAAAACAGACAAACTCTGATCAATCCCTATCTGAATATCATCTGCATAATTTGAAAATAACACACTGAAGGGAACAGGCCCAGCCCTACTATCCTGCTCACATTTACATCTGGAACAGCTGCCAGGGCCTCTTGGAGTCGATTTTGTTCAGTTCTGCAGTGCTGACTTGAAACCCAGGCAGAAAATGAAAGTGAGCAAATTTACCTCTGGCATTCAAAGAAATGCTTTTGGTCAAAGTGAGTATTTCTGACCATGACTCATTTTCAAAAGAAGCATTGAATTCGCTTTGTCATCTTTGCCTGGATCGGGCTCAATCGGCCCTTTTATGATTTTTAAAATATCCTATACAGCCAGGATGGCATTTATTAGGCTTCAGCTATTCAATATTGCATTTCAATATATAAAAGTCACTGTTCAATTGAATATTGAGTTTTCTAAGGAAGTAAACCTACAGAAAAGAAATTTGCAAGAATCTAAAATAAATGAGCTTAACGAAGATCAAACTGCCCTTTTGGCTGTTTCAAAGATCAAAAGATCTCTCTTTTATAGAAATCAGGAGCGGTTTGAATAGCCTCTTTCCTCCACTGCAAAGCCCCATTTTTTCACTATCATTGATAGCTTGGGACTGCACCATAATGGTACTAGAGGCCCTGGGGAGGAGGGAAGATGGTTTCATTACCCCCAAAGCATCCAGGACTTTTGCGTCTGAAATAGCAGGTTTGTCATTTAATTTAGTCTTGAGCCCAGTAGAGTGACAAAATGAAAATCTGTCCTCAGCTCCTGCAGGAGGGGGTGGGGGTAGTCTTAAAGGACATGAGAGGGTCTTTTGACAATTATTTTCAAAGCCTGTGAGTATTTTTGTCTCTGTCTTCAGAGAGGCTGGATTATATTGGATTACATGGCAGGAAGTTATCTTTGGGTTCACACTGCCCTCCGTTCTGCAAAACTTTGGGAAGCTGTCTAATCTCCCTAAGTCTCTATTGCTTCATGTGTAAAGTGGGGATAATAATATCCCAGAGGCTTAAGCTCCGTCCTACCTCAGGGCCTTTGCTCATGCTGTTCCTTCAAGCTAACTTGTGCTCAGCCTCTAGGATTCAGCAGGAATGGCTTTTCTTTTGGGAAGTGTTTCATGAACTTGCAGGCCAAGAAATGCCACCCATACTCCCATCAGACAGTGTGCTATGGTTTTCCTTTGTAACAGTTACCTCAGTTGTAATGGAGAACATTGTGAATACTGGTGTCATATCTGGCTCCCTCTATAAGGGGTTAAGGAACCTAATTTATTCACCTGTGAAAGTGTTAGCCACTTAGTCGTGTCCAACTCTTTGTGACCCCATGGACTGTAACCCACCAGGTTCCTCTGTCCATATGATTTCCCAGGCAAGAATGCTAGAGTGGGTTGCCATTCCCTTCTCCAGGGGATCTTCCTGATTTGGGGATCAAACATGGGTCTCCTGCATCGCAGGCAGATTCTTTATCATCTGAGCCACCAGGGAACCCCCCTATTCACTCATGTCTACAACTGAAACAGAAGTACAAACAAAACGTTTGTTGAGTGAATGAAATGAATGGAGATAGAGAGATCAAAAAACAGCAATTCCTGTTATTCCCCTGTACTGTGGCCTTCTAGGGGCCGGGGGCAGCCTCACCTCTCCACAAGTGTTGAGGTGGCGCCTCAGTGGAGTAGCTCATCCAAGAACGTCTGTGGTTGTGCAGACAGACATCATCGATCATGTCTCCTGCCAAACGCCTTCTTTATCTGCTTGTTTGTCTCCTCTCTGAGAGCGTTAGCACCCTTGTTCATCCCCTTATGATGCAGGTTTTCTCCTTCCTGGGATGAGGCTTCTGATTTCACAAAGAGCTCTCGAGGGCGCGTCTGCAGTGAGAGGCAAGCAACTGGGTGATGATCCTGGTGCTTCCAGCGCGGGTTAGAGAGTTGAGTGGGGGATGGGGGGAGTTGGAGACATCAGCCGGGTGAGCCTTATTAGTTAGATCAGTTGACACTTTTAAACAGCACTACCACCATTAACATCTCCATCATCATTAACAGCTAAAAGCTTTTTTACAGTTAAAAAAACTGTTGTGTCCCCATCTAGCCAAAAAAAAAAAAAAAAATCCCATCAATACTATCAGCCATATATGGTTGGAAATTCACCATTAGAATATTTTTTTCTTGGGTTAAGCAAATACCCATAAACAGTTACTTTATTGGTTATTAACTACTGATTGTAAAATTAGTTTATCAACTCATTTCATCTGTGAAGATGGTGGTAGGGAGCAAGCATTAAAGTTTTGGGTTTATGCAGGCAGGAAGTGTCTCTGTCAGAGTTAATTGTAGATAACAGGATTCAGTCTATTTAATAAAAAAAAAATCAAACATGGATCCCATGCCAGAAATGAGGAGCTTACAGAAATCCCTAGAAGGGTTGGAGGAAGAAGCTTTCAGCAGAATTTCCAGAAGTCACACAGTTCAGAACTGACCCACTAAGACAGCGGCCGCCTCTGCCATATGATCAAGTTGGTGAAGAAGGAAGTCACCTCTACAACCTCTGGCTCTCATCCCTCACTACACCTACCCCAACATGCACCAACCAAGAGACCTGTGACTTGCCTCTCAGGTGCCACAATGCTAGGGTGTGGATCCACACAACTCTGCCCTGTGCTGGCGAGCAGAAGTGTCAGGTGCAGCCTCCACCTAGATGTCTACTTTCAGCTTCATGATGTCCTGCAGGCAGTGTCTGCATGGCTGAAGTCAGGTCACATGTCGAACCTAAGCTGCAGAGCACCCTGGGAAATGAGGCCATTTGGCTTGTCACCCTCAGCAGAGCCAAACAGTGGCTCTGAAGGGGTTGGCATGGGTGAGTGTGAACCAATCTGTAGGCTGCATGGTGGGGGCCAGGGGTGGGGGTCAAGGCAGAAGAGCAGTTTTGTGAGAGAAAGGAAGAAGGGGCTGAAAATAACCTTGACTGACCTTGGCACTGTGCTTAGAGCTGGACATCGTTATTCAGAGGAGGCATTTTAGGAATGCCTCATGAGGGAGACATCCGGATTTTCTTTGGGTGGTGGTTTTGAGGTCTTCATGTGAATTATCTTGAGTAAATAAATAGCTTCCTTCTCCTGTGCCCCTGACATTTATGGAGGGCGTTCTAGTGCCTTCCTTACCAATGGAGAAAAGGTGTTCAGACTCACCTGCAACTGGGTGGCCTTTCTTCAGGCTGGTGTCCACGGGCTGAGAAAACACTCTCATGACAGTTGCTGAAAAGCTGCCGGGTGCACCCCAAAGGCTTTAGGTGCACCCCAGGAATGGGTGGCACTTCTGTCTTCCCAGTAAATCGCTAGACCCCAAACGCGGGCTCAGAATTGTTCATTTTGGATGAAGCGTGGAAATCCCTCTGGGTTTTGGACGGGCAGCTGGTGGTGCTATCCTGCCATCTTCTTTTTAACATTCAATCCAGCAAACACCTTAAGCTTTTATAAACACCTTCTTTTAATAGCATTGATTCCAAGCTAATAAGGCAACCAGCAAATCAAGTGACGGTAAATTTCTCATTAACAATTTATGTAACTTTGTTGAAGAGAGCAATTCCAACTTCTGCTAATTGAGTTTGTAACAAAAAGATGGATCCACTTTCCACCACCCTCAGGACCTTAGTCACACTCTGGGAAAGGTAAAGTAACTCTTATTAGCAGACTCAGAAGTAAAAATCTAGGATGGAATGGAAGATTCCAGAACATGGTTAGAGCCCAAAAATTTCAACAGGATTGTAAAGCAGAGGCACAGTCTGGCATTTCACAGTGTTTTGAATTTTATTGGCCAGAGGAAGGGCCCTTTGACTTGAAGCTAAAACCTTGTGTAAGGCTTTGAAGATGCTAGTTTTAGGATGTGGGTGATGTGTTCAGTTTCTCCCTCTTTATTTAAGATCCTTCTGGGGAATGTAGCAGAATGTGCTGGGTTGACCTGCAAGAGGACTTACCCTTTTCAGATGACCCGAAGCCTTTCCCTCTGGCTCCAGGAGGTGGCTGTAATTCAGGAGTTTCATAACGAAGGCTGAGCGAGACTTCCTAAAGTGACAGCCCTGTGGGCAGAGGGACATGTGGTGTGTTTGAGATCGGCCAGTGATTGAACTTGAAGAGATTTAATAATTCTTCTTGAAATTCTCGGCTTTACCCTCAGATGTTCCTCTGGAAGCCTGATTAAATGCGTATTATTTCTTCTTAAGTGATTTTACAGGTCATTTATTTTGGATTTATGAGCATCAACACATTTTAAAAGGTATTAGTGGGCTCTGCTGCTGGATACTTGTTCTCTAAATCATTAACTTTACTCTCTATCAGCATCAGATAATAAGAAATCTTTCAAATATCACCATGTCTTTTCTTATGTATTCATTTAGGCAATGAATATTTTTTAAACACCTTCTGTTTGCTAAGTTCTAGAAGTACTCCAAAGAATAAGACATTCAAGGTCTTCCTCTCACTACAGTGTAGAAATTTAAATAAAAATTTGGTAAAATCTATATTATTGTGAAATCAAGAGGAATGAATTTGAATTAGTCTTCCTTTCCCATTCAATAAAAATCAAGGTCAAATGGAGAGATGCAAATAGGTTATGGTTCCTTTGTGGCTTCTTGGTGTGCGGTAACATTTAAAGTAGGAAGATGAGGTGAGTGGGGTGAAAAATCACTACTTTTCGTCTCATCACCTTCTCCCAAGGTACCTGTCCCATAGAATTTGAAATTGTCCAGTTGTTCTAAGTCTGTAGCTCCAAAAGAGAAAACATGCCCCGTGCTGGCAGAAATCTCTATACTACCTGTCTGGGGAGGCACACCTCAGCTCCTACAGTGCGTACGATATCCTCTCTTTATGTCCCATTCTCAGGGCTGGAGTGTAAGGTGCTAGGAGCAAGGTGGAGTGGGTAAAGAGAGTACGATTAAGTAAATCATTTCAATCATGATGGAGAAGAAAACTCAAAAGGCCCAACCAAGCCAGGTAACTGGGATTATCAGGAGAGGTGAAACAAACACAGCAAAAAATGCTAGTCACCAGGCCAGGAACAATTAGATCAAGGTGAGGGCTTGGAATGGAGGCCGTGAGACATACTGGGTTGCAGGATGTTTTTCCGTTTGTCTGAAGCCATTTTCAAGTGTCACAGGTAAGGCCTTGTCAGCTTAAAAGCCCTTGGGGCTGCAAAGATGGAGCTCCCCCCAGAGGTGGTCCACTGTGCAACGGCAGGAAAGCTGGCCTCAGAGAAGCCTGGTCGCTTCGCTCATGGCTTGGGGGAAACCTGGATGATGAAGGATGTGGGAGAAGAGCCGAGGATACCGCTACCTTCTCAGGAGAACACGGTGGTTAACTCAAAAAACAGGGAGTTCAGCAGCATCCCTAAAGCTGAGACTTTGCCAAGTACTTTCCCACCCATCTCACCTGTTCTTCAGAGCCCTGGATATGCATGAGTAGCTGCAGGGAGGGTGGCTGTCCTCACTTGGCAGATGATGAACCTGGAACCAGTGAGAACAAGCGAGTTTGAAGTCACATGGGGACTGTGGGAGTTCCCTGGTGGTCCAGTGAGTCTGGACCTGCCTGCCAATGCAGGCAACATGGGTTCGATACCTGGTCCGGAAGATTCCACATGCCGCGAGTCAACTAAGCCTGTATGTTGCAGCTACTGACCTGCACACTCATGCTTCTTAATGAGGGAAGCCGCTGCAATGAGAAGCCCGTGTGCTGCAACTGGGGAAAACCCACATGCAGCAGCAAAGATTTGGTGCAGCCAAAAATAAATAAATAAAATTTTAAAAAGTCACATGACCGTGTAAGGTCAGACCTAAGGCTTAAGTCCAGATCTTCTGATTTTAGCTGCAATTCTCTTTCCAGTACAATTTACATAGTATTCAAATGTTATGTAAAAATTAGCAATCACGAAATACAGCATTATAAATGTTCTGATCCACTGAAACCTGGGATTGTAGCCAACTCACTGTGATTCCTTTGGAGACCTTGGCAGTCCCCTGGCCATCTTCTTTTTCATCTTTTTGGCTTTGATTGGCACTGGAGGAAATGTGTGTCTGAGCATTTACTACATAACACAGAGACTGGCATTCTATCTGTGGCCACGGTCCTCTGGATAATGACGATCCTAGAGTACCAGGGAACACTTTATTCAGTAAGATTTCACTCACTTGCTTATTCAGCTGCTGAATTATCTTCCAGGAGTAAATCAGAAGGTTTTACCATTCTATTTGCTTGTTTTAGTTGGGAAATATGAGGGAAATGAATCCAATTCACTCTTTACGTTTCTAATTAAAATGTTTTACATTTCAAGCTTTTTGACAGAAAAAAAAAAACAGATAAGAAACATTGTGTAGAAGGCAGCTTTGAGAAGACACAATCCATGTGACTGCTTTGAGCAAGAAGGGTTAAAAAAGGCAACAACAAAAAACCTGCTGGTTTTTGCTTGCTTAAAAAAAAAACAAAACTCAAACCATTTCCAAATGTAGCTTAATCCATTTTCAGACTCTATACATTATGCATCAAGATTTTGTATAAAAGGAGTTTGAGAGAAGTGTTTGCATGAAACCACTTCAGTGGATTAAATTTGTTGTTCAGCATATTAGACTAAAAAAGTAGACAGGACATTTTGAGAACCCTGCCTCCTTCCCGTATATGCAAAGTTCATACTTCAGATAAATACATTTTAAAGAATGGGTGGATTCTGGCAGCTGACTTAAAAAAAAAAATAGGAAAGGACTGGGTCTTCCTTCCACTTAGCTTAGCAATGGCTGCAGAATCTTGAAGAACAGAAAGCATAATTGGGAAGGTTGATCTAAGCAGTTCTGCAGTGCCTGAGGTTCTTTCAGGCAAAGCCACCCTGTCCAAGGTGGGAAAACTAGTGTGAAGAGACATTCCCAATATAACGAGCTCATACAGGTACCTCTGCAATGACTGCAACACCCCCTCCCCCCAGCTTCATTTCAAAACAGACCTGCCGCTAAGGTTGAACATCAAAGCTCAGAATCAATCATGCAGATGTCTTCACCTCCTGGAAGTCAAACATCATTGACACCACATCTGGATGTCTGGAGGGCCACTGCCATTATTACTTCATTAACTAATGGATTTGGGGGCTCTTGGAAACTCAGTATCTATTTACTCTTAGCCCAGAGTACACGTGCCACCAGAGGAACACACTTCACCGCCCTAAGGCAAAAGTCTGGAGGATCCCCAAAGCAAGCCTTTGCTGGGCTGTGAATGATGGGAGGTCCTAGGGTTGATAGGTGATGGCTGGCCATGAGGCATCATTACTGTTATAAACCATGGGCTGTCCAAGCAATCTAGAGTCTCTGAGAGTTTCCATAGTAACTTTTATTTTTTTAAGTGTTGAAAAGTTCCTAGCGGCATGGCTGGTTGCCTGGGCTACAGTGTTGTGTTGACAGCTCTGGTCCCTTTCCTGGCAGCTGAAGATTAGGACAGTGACCAATGAGAGGGTGGCATTCTTCTCTGAACTTTCCGTCAGGCCGGTGATTCATTTTGAGACCCACATTTTATGAATGCTGTGAATTCAATGCAACGTAGCTGTTGAGGTGTCTACATTCAAATTGGATTCCATTAACTTTATGGTGTGATTAAATGTCTGAATCATGAGGACTCAGGGTTGGATTTATGTGCCTTCTGAAAGCACTTTAGAAGACTGGCAGCTTCAGTGAGTGTAATTTGATGCATGGGATTAGGAGAACAAAACCTAAAAAGATATCAGCTGAAATATAACTTGGATCTGAGAACCCAAACTTGAGAGTTGAGGTGGATGCTCACTATCAGATGTGCAGAGTGGAGTACTATTCTACATGCATAATTTTTCCTTCAGAATATTTTATTTTTGACATTAGAAGGGATTTGGTGGTGTGCCATTAGGGTGTTTTTCAACTTAAAGTACCTGGTCATTAATTGCGGTACTTGTTAAAAATGCCAATTTCCAAGTCTGGCCTTCTGACTCTGCAGGGCTGGAGTGGGGTGCAGGAATTACAGACTTCCTT
Source organism: Bos indicus x Bos taurus (assembly GCF_003369695.1). Lineage (NCBI taxonomy): Eukaryota > Metazoa > Chordata > Mammalia > Artiodactyla > Bovidae > Bos > Bos indicus x Bos taurus. Next base: position 17,725,210 of record NC_040103.1, on the reverse strand, counting down.
GGGAGAAAGTGATTTAATCCTCCTACATTTGGAGAAGTGATGTGTCTCACCTATGGCCTGAATCACAGCTAGTGGTAAGAGAGCAAGACCCCAAACTACATCTCTTTCCATTTTTCTTCAGGGATGTTTTATTAACTACTTAGTTCATACTCATTCAGATATGTATTTATGACATGGAAATTGTCAGATTTGAAAGCCACATGCACCATGTTAGAAACATCAGAGAAAAACATGGAATGGCAGAGAAAGGGAACTTTGATATCTAAAAATTTAAAGAACTCCTGAGGTGTTAAATGGGAGCTGCACAATGCTTCTTCACGTATTTGAGTTAGTTTCAGGCAGTTCCTGACAGTCATGTATAAAATACTTTCATTTCTGCCTTTCTCTTTATGGATTTCTTTGGCTTCACATACCCTACAAATATATAGCATCTGGAAATTCTAGAACAGATTAAATTAAAAACTTCATCATTACTGTTTGTACTTACTAATTTTTTTTTAACTTACGAATTATATTTTCAGATTCTTTGTAACTTCCTATTGAGTGGTCAGCATTTTTTGTATTGCTTTTAAAGAGCTGTTTATGTATTAAAGTTATTAACTCCAAATGCCATACATATTGCTGAAGGTATTTTTTTTCAGTTTTTTTTTCCTATTTTTATTAATGATAAATTTTCTTTCACATGAAGCAGTTCAGAATTCTCCTGTAGTTAAAATTTTTCTTCTTACCTGTTCTTGTCTTTGTAATGTTACTTCATTTCTTTTATTTGTTAAGCCCTCTCTATCATGAGATCAGAAGAGTCACTCACACTTTCTTCTAGTTGTTTTGTAGTTTTAATATTTGCATTTAATGCTTTAACTCATTCCTATACTCTGTAACATGTAACATATAAAACACAGATAACATATAAATATTTTTCCTTAATTATCTCAGCATCATTTCTTGTAAATTCCTTTACTTTCTAATTGGTTTTTCAAGCATGTCATAAGAATTCTTTATTGCATACTGAGATACTGTGCTAAATATTCTTAATGAATTTAAAATTTTAATGACTACAGATTTCATTTGATCCTCATAATTCTAGGATAATTATTTTTATCCCCATTTTACAGGTGAGTGAACTGAGGCCTAGATACCTTATAATACTTATCTACAAAAGGCAGATCTAAGAGGGGATCTCAGGATTAAGTGCCTCCAAATTCTTAGATTCAGTCACCCATGTAAATTTCACCATAAAACAGATTCCTAGCATTATAGCTATTTTTGGATTCTTTATTGTTTCACTAACTTGGCAGCTGTGTGCTGTGCTTAGTCAGTCATGTCTGACTCTTTGCGACCCCATGGACTATAGTCTGCCAGGCTCCTCTGTCCATGGGGATTCTCCAGGTAATAATTCTGGAGTGGGTTGCCATGCCCTCCTCCAGGGATCTATTTTCCTGACCCAGGGATCAAACCAGGTCTCCCACATTGCAGGCAGATTCATTACCGTCTGAGCCACCAGGGAAGCCCAATTTGGCGGCTAGTTTTGCACCACCGGGGAAGCCCAACTAATATCACACTTTTAAGCATTTCAGCTTTCAGGAATACTTAAAAGTATTTCAGAAAGCCATCTTCTGGACTTCCCTGGTGGTCCAGTGTTTAAGAATCTGCCTGACAATGCAGTGGACATGGGTTCGATCCCTGATCTGGGAAGATTTCTCATGCCATGGGGCAACCAAGCCCATGTACCACAACTACTGAGCCGGTGCTCTAGGGTTTGTAAGGCACAACTGCATTCACTGCAGCTACTCAAGATGTGTGCCTAGGGACTGTGCGAAACAAGAGAAGCCCCCACAGTAAGCCCGAACACCCAAATGAAGAGTAGCCCCTGCTGGCCACAACTAGAGAAACCCACGTGCAGCAATGAAGACCAGTGCTGCCATCAATAAATAAATAATAAATAATTTTTTTAAAAAAGAAAGCCATTTTCTATTGTTACTTAAGGTGTATTCATGTTGGCCTCAGACTAACATCAGTAAATACAAATCCTGAGATTTTCAGTGGAATTACATGTAAAAATGACATCTTTATAGTATTTAAATTTTGCATCAAGCAAAATATCCTTTAGAACAGTTTATTTTTCTTCTGTAGGTCCTTTACATTTCCTATTTTCACTTTAAATATTTTGAATGCTTTTTAACTGTTGTAAGAGATTTTTTTCCCATTATATCTTCTAACCATTATTAATTTGTAGAAAATCTAGTCTTTATATTTTATCTTTCTTTTTAGAAAAGAATTCCTTCTGAGTTTTTAATGTAGATCATATTATAATCTACAAATAACGATTTTAACTTTGTGATAATTATACTTTTAATTTCCTTCTGTTGTCTTATTCCAGGGGTAGGGAAAGTGAGATATCATTGGTGAAAACAGCCAGCCTGTGTACCTGTATCCTTTTCCTCTTCCTTCTGTAAAACACTCATGAAGGACTTCTCTGTGCCAGGCACTGTCCTAGACCTTGCAGGTAGAGCACAGAACAAGATAGAAACGGCACCTGCCCTCCTACAGCTGTGTCCTGGGCTGGGAGACACACATTTAGCAGGTAATTATTAGTAAGTCATTAATTCCAAGCCTTATCTCATTTTTGACTTTAATGGGAATACACCTAGTGTTTCAGTCCAAGTCAACGTGAGATCTTTAACATACTATGTCCTTCTAAGGCAAGGTTCTAGTTTTTTAGTCAGGAATGTCCCTGGGGTTTTAAGAAAAGGCTTCTTCTCAACATTGCCTTAAAAAAAAAAAACTATTGTCAATCCATCCATTTTATAAACAATAAACTCATGTTGGGCTAATGGAGCATGTCTAACATCCTGCAGTTTTTTTGTGTGTGTGTGTGTGACCGAATCCTCCATGGAATCCAGCTTCTAGAACTCATCCTGGTACCATCAGGGCAATGCGCCTATTCACCCACAGCTTTGATCCCCATGTTAGGAAGATCCCCTGGACAAGGAACCAGCAACCGGCTCCAATATTCTTGCCTAGAGAATTCCATGAACAGAGGAGCCTGGAGGGCTACAGTTTATGGGGTGGCAAAGAGTCGGACATTCCTGAACTTCTGAGCACACAAGCACCTGTCAATATATCCAACTTAGATTGAGAACTTTTTCAGAACAGGAGCCATTTCTTGGAAGCATTCTGTGCTTCCATGAGTCAGAATAGTACCTGCCGCTTTCTAATGGTCACGTCTGTAAAGACTCCCTACTTGCCCCAGAGAGGGCAGGGAAAGGGCACCCAAGCTTCTGGAGTTGGTCCAGAAGCTGGCAAAGGTCAAGGAAACTGATGGCTAGAGTGTAGCATGAACCTATCAGAAGTGATATTTACTTCTTATTAGTTAAAAAAATTAACATGGGTATTTATGGAAAAAATAGAAAAAAAATTAAAAATCACCTGCAACCTTACCATCAACAGATAACTTCCATTTTATTTGAATGCTTTATCTTTGCATATCATTTTTTCCCTACAAAACCCTTATCATATTGAGTGATAGATTTTTCCTCTAATATCTTGAACAATTTCCCAAGTCTATAATTGTGTCATCTTTTTGTTTGTTTTGTCTCATCAGTTGAGGCCTGGCCCTTGAGTTTCCCTTTGCAGTGCTCTGGTGATTCATCTGTCTATTCATTTTGAAAGAGTTCTAACAAATAAAGGAGCCTGTGAGGACACCTTGAATAAAGACACTTAACTGAATCTAAAATGGCCACACTTGGTTGAATGAATGATGACCTTGTCATCAAAATTTCAGCAGAAAGGAAATGGTACCAATAATTCAAACAAGAGTCTAGCACCTTAAGAGCTGAATAGGTTTGGTTTCAAAAATTTCTAGCTATTTTTCATAGACATGTTGGAATGCAATAGCTTCTTCTGTGGCAAACATTTAAAATACCACACCCACACAGACAGATAATAATCAGCACTAGCAGCATAATCTTTGAAAAAGAGGAAAAAAATAAGTCTTTTATCTATCTGTCTACCTACCTACCTATCCATCTAAATTTGGAATTGAAGAATGCTGAGAACGCTAGGACATTCCAAAGTATAAAATATGGAAAAAAAACACCACCACAAAAAACATTATGGAGGAAAGACCATTTGCTGGAGTGGAAATGGCAGGGACCTGTCCAATAGCCAGCCATTGTATGTTTTTTCCCTCTTGAAAGGAAATTCCAATTTTGTTCAATTACTGGCTGACCATGTGTTTCAGGGCCACCCTCCCACCCCTGCTGGCGAATCCTGACTCATCGAAGTTAATTCTTACCATTCTACTTCCCTTACCAGTATCCGGTTTAGAATTGATCATGTGATACAACGCTGGCTGAAGGGACACAGGAGAAACTCTCCCAGGAGGCTTTGGGAAAAGTTTTTCTTCTTCTTAAAATGAAACGTAAGTGAAGAAAAAATTTGTGAGCATGTAGTTGTCATCTTGGGATTAGAAGGGGACAATGTAGGACAGTAGCCAAGGTGCTGAAGGGGACGCCACGGGCAGAAATGATCTGGGTCCTCCATGATGTCATTGAGGCTCCCCACCTCTGAGCTTCTTTCTTGTAAGATTATGTAGTACATTTTGATAATTGTTTGAGCCATTTTGAATTTCAGATTTTATTGCTTTGTAGCCAAAAGCATTCTAAGTGGCACAGGTGGTCACCAACAGCAAGTAAACAAGTGGGGACAGAACGTGTGTGAGGGAGGGAATAACTAAATTCTGTTTCCAACTCTGTCTATGATCTGACTGTGCTGTTTATTTTTGCCTATGGACTGTCCACTACACAAATCAGAAAATAATGCTTCTGAAATACATATTAATCTTTAGAATTGGATATAGTTAATATCAAGGGGCAACATACCAATATTTGCTCTGCTGCTGCTAAGTCGCTTCAGTTGTGTCCGACTCTGTGCGACCCCATGGACTGTAGCCTACCAGGCTCCCCCATCCCTGGGATTCTCCAGGCAAGAACACTGGAGTGGATTGCCATTTCCTTCTCCAGTGCATGAAAGCGGAAAGTGAAAGTGAAGTCGCTCAGTTGTGTCCGACTCCTAGCAACCCCATGGACTGCAGCCCACCAGGCTCCTCCATCCATGGGATTTGCCAGGCAACAGTACTGGAGTGGGGTGCCATTGCCTTCTCCCTATTTGCTGTAGAAAGGGCTTTAGCTAGGTTCAGGAGTAGGAATCTAGTAAATACTTTTCAGTGAATCAAGGAGTTGAGGAAATAACCTTGGCTTAAGGGAAAAACTATTAGCAAATTAATAATCTAGAGTCTTGTTTATACTTATTATATTAGAGAAATCCCAAGCCATCCATAGACATTTAAAAAATTACTAGCCTCACTTAAAGTAGGAAGTATTGAAGGTGTGGCCTCTCATGAGAGTTTCCTGAGTGTGCAGTTCATCATGCTTGAGAGGCTCAGTCAATTATTTCATAGAAAGTCTGTTCAGGAGGGACTGTGGGCTTATATAAGCTAAGAAGTAATTACTTTATGCAATAAAACTATAAGCAGGTCCCTAGTTAATGAATTTGCTGGTTGTTCTCCCAATTTATAGACATTGACCCATATGAGGTATACTGCATATGCATAAGCACAGAGAGACATATTCATTAGTTAATTAGGGCAGGTCAAATCCCGTTAACAGACAGACTCAAGAGGGAAGTCACTCTCAGAAATGGGAGTTTCTTTCTCCCTCATGTGACAGTCTGGATGTGTGATCTGGGTTGGTAAGTGTCACCTGTTATGTGTAGGAACCCAGGCAGACAGTTGCTTGGTCACCTTCCAGTCATCACTATCTCACTGCCATCCAGCCAGCAGAGAGGGGAGGGAAAGAACATGGACGAGGTGTGGTCTGGTCTTGAGTGGTACTCTTCAAGGAGCACAATGCACTTGTGTTCACATTTGCTGGCTGGAACCTGGTCCCATCGTCATACCTCACTGCAAAGGGATCAGGAAAATGGAGACCAGCCATGTGCTTAGGAAAAATAGGAGAAGGGGTTTGCTGGACAGCTTCTGACACATATGTGGAGTCACAGAAAGAGGACCAGCAACCTCGTCCTCCGTAGGCCCTTCTCCCCACTGCATTTAGATAGCTAGAACTATCCTAGCTGCATAGTTCAAATGTGCTTGTCCCTCACCAGCCACCTTCAAGTCTCTGCTGAAAACCCTTCAATAACCTACTATTAATATATTCAGGACAAAGACAAAACTCTTTATCCCAACATAATCTAATGTCCTTTAAGCCAGGGGTCTCCAATACCCGGTGGTGCGTGACTTGTTAGGAACCAGGCCACACAGCCAGAGGTGAGCAGCAGGCTTGTGAGCAAAGCTTCATCTGTATTTACAGCCGCTCTGTACACTGGCATTGCCACCTGGGCTCCAGCCTCCTGGCATATCAGCGGTGGCATTAGATTCTCATAGGAGCGTGCACTGTGAACTGCGCATGTGAAGGATCTAGGTTGTGCGCTCCTCATGAGAATCATCTCAAAACCACCCTCCCTCCTCCTGACGCCTCAACCATGGAAAAACTGTCTTCCACGAAACTGGTTTCTGGTACCAAAAAGGTTGGGGACTGCTACTTTAATCTATTAATTTTCAATTTTGGAAAATGCCCTTTCTCCCTTTCAAGGCTCCAGTCACACAGTTCCCCTTTCACATCCTCTATTTCCTCTATTCTCTTTTCCCAGGGATTTTGCACTTGATGTTCCCTTTGCCTAAAAACTCTTTTCTCCCTTCTTTGCCTAATTTGTGCTTACTCATCCTTTCAACGTGATTCTCCCACGGGAACTTGCCTGGATTGTTCAAATTCCTCTAAATCAGCTCTCATTGTAGACTATACTGTTTTTCCCCACAGTACCCATTATAGTTATTCTTTTATAATTGTTTCTGTGATTGATTAAAATCCACCTCTTACACTAGACTATAAACTCCATGAGGTCAGTGATTATGTCGGTTTTTCTACAGAAGATACTCAGTAAATATTTGTTGAATATCAGGATATTTGAATAAATGAATGAACAATTGCATGGATGAAGATCTGGATTCTAGCTTGGGCCCTGCCACAAATTAGCCATGTGATCACAAAGTTTTTACTATTTGGGGCCTCAGTTTCTTTGTCTGCAAAGAACTGAACTAACATGATGTTTAAAACTTTCAGCACCATGGTCCTATGGTCCTACTATTTTAAAACTGAATCCTGTGGGTCATTATGTTTGTTCCAATCACTCAGCTATGTTGTCTAAGCAGATGTTACAAGTTCTGGATCTGGCAAGTAGAGTAAAAACATATTTTATTCTTTTGTCTTGAATTTTTGATGATTACAAATTCAGTACAAACTTTAACTTTATCCTAATCTATGAAGTTTAATCATAGCTGAAAAGGGGATTGGATGACGTTAATAAAAAATAATAGCACCAATGATTATACAGAAAAAGATAAGGAAATAAAATCTATAAATATGTTGTTAGTCACTGTAAGGGATTAATTCCGGTTTGGGACTGGAAAATGAGTATCATGTTACTTTTATTCTATTTGAATTTGTGCCTTGGCTTTATGAAGGTCATGTTTTGACAATGCCTTAATATAAATGTTCATTGGTATAAGAACAAGGGCTTTTATCCTCCTTTTGATTTTGAGATTGATGTTCAATAAAAATATTGAGTCTGTATTAATTCTTTTTAGATGATAGGATGACTGGTGACCATTACCAACCTTGATTTCAAGTTGCTGGATAGCATCAATTCCATGAACTCCATGAAGTCAAGGACCTTATCTGTCTTGCTGCTACTGCTGCTGCTGCTAAGTCGCGTCAGTGGTGTCTGACTCTTAGCATCCCCATGGACTGCAGCCTACCAGGCTCCTCCGTCCATGGGATTTTCCAGGCAAGAGTACTGGAGTGGGTTGCCATTGCCTTCTCCTTATCTGTCTTATTTCATCCTAATACCTAGAAAGTGCCCTGAGTAAATAAATTAGATTAAAAACAAGAAACACCAAATGACCGTTGGAGACATCTGCACTCAACATTCCCTGAAGCTAAAAGTTAAATAACACAAAACTCTGGCAGCTCAGACAAAAATGTGATGACTTGATCTCTGTTGTTGGTAGTTTCATGAACAAGGGAAGGACTGCAAGAACCAAAGACATTTTTCGTATTCTCTCTTAATTTTGAAATTTGAATTCCAACAAGATGGTATTATTTTGATTTAGATTCCTTTTTGTTTAGGAAACCTAAACTAACAGTTATTTTGGCTGCTACAAAGAGGTCCTGACTCCTCTCATTTAACAAACCAATGTTCAGGAAAAAAAAGAAAAAGATTTTGATGTCCAGAAGAGGGACATCTTCCTGAGACTCTGAAACTTGAGATATCATAAGTATTTCTCCTCTGCAATTGTTGAGAAAAGTAGCACGTTTCTTCTCTAGGGGAACTGAAGCATAATGAAATGCAATCTAAGAACATGCAAACTTATTATCTACCAGGATGGTTGAATGGTTCCAATCAAATGGAAGAGAGAAATAAGGGCTTTATATTCAGATTTTGGAAAAATGATTCCACAGCTATATTTAGGTGCAACAGTGCCTACAAATACCTGAAACAGTGGCATCTGTGGCTTGCTTGTATCATCATGAGTGTATTTTCTATTTGAAACTGTCTATGGGGGTGAGGAAACAATCACCACAAATTATTCCTGCAAATGGAGAGACGCTATCTCACTGTGGATGGGAAGAACAAGGCTGCTATGTGTCTATGTGAGAGGTTGTAACTATTATTCAGGTGAGTCCTTAGAGGGCTGCCTTTGTGCCAAAGACTGCATAGAGTAGGTGGACCCTGTGACTAAAAAAGCAAAAAATGTTATTTATTTCTCCCACTCTTAGAAACTGCTAAGAAGTGGAGCTATAGCTTTTATGAGAATTCACTCTTTTCCACGCCTCCATGTATAGAAATCCTGGCACCTGGGAGATAACCTTTTTAAAAATATGAATCTGATGTCACTGACTACTTAAAACCTATCAACAAGTAACCCATTGCTTTTAGGGTAAAACTAAAAATCTGTACTGTGGGGCTTTAGGTCCCTTAGAGAGCTCTGGCTGTGACCAGTCGTACAGCCTCCTCTGCACCCCAGGGACTTTGCACATGCTTCTCTTTCTCTGCCTGAAATCCATCTTCCTCCACCTTCTGTGAAGTTAAATCCTACCTCTCCCAATCCTACCTCTTGTGTCTCAAGGGGCAAAACATGTGAGAAGTTTCCCTGATCTCCCAGACTAGATCAAGTTCTTTTTTCAATATGCTCATAATTTCCTGAAACCTGTCTTTATCATAGTCAGCATTAGCTGTCTCCCTCGCCTAGATGGTGATAGACAGCTCCCTGTCTCCCTGGCATGCTGTAGTCCATGGGGTCGCGAAAAGTCAGACAACGACTGAGTGACTGAACTCTCCTAGATTATTAGGACAGATGCCCTGTCTGTTTGGCTCACTAGTAAATGCTTGGGCACGTCGTAGGTACTCAATGAATATACACCATGTACATAAATGAACAAATGGAGCTGGGTTAGGCATTCCATCCCTGCATAAATTTTCTAAATACTTAATATGCTTACAATACAAATAAGTTTGTTCCCTTATTATAACTAAAACCCCAAATGGTCAGTTTTCCCTTTGTTTCATATGACTATGAGATAGCTAGGTTAAGTATATGGGCTTTGTAATCACACAAGCCTAAGCTCAAAACCTGGTTCAACCATTACTGGCTGTGTAATCATGGGAAAGTTACTTGAATTTCTCTGCTCCCGTTTCCTCATCTGTAAAACAGGTCATACCTGGATTTCAAGCCCTGATCTGTCAGTTGTCGGTTCAAGTTAGTCATCTCTCTAAGCTTCAGGCTCCTTAACTATACAATTAGGCCAGTAGTATCTGTCTGTCTATCTCTCAGGGTTATTAGGAGGATTAAAAGTATATATGAAAGTGAAAGTGTTAGTTGCTCAGTCATGTCAGACTCTTTGCCACCCCATGGACTGTAGCCTGCCAGGCTCCTCTGTGCATGGAATTCTCCAGGAAAGAATACTGGAGTGGGTTGCCATTTCCTTCTCCAGGGGATCTTCTTGATGCAGGGGTCAATCCCAGGTGTCCTGCATTGCAGGTGGATTCTTTATCGTCTGAACAGGGAAGCCTTTAAATGTACACACATATATATATATATATTTAAATTTGCTTATAAACATATGGAAGGTGCTCAATCTTTGTGGGCTAAAGCAGTAAAAGCAAATTAAAGCAAGAGTTTGACAGCATTTTCTATCAGAATACTAAAGCTAAAAAACTGTCTAATGCATCTGTTAGTAATGATGTAGAGAAAGAGTTATCATACACTGCTGGTAAAATATCCTTGGAAGGCACTTTGGCAATATCTATAAAAACTGGAAATGCAAATAAAATTTGACCTAGAAATTTCTCTCCTTAGGAATTCATTCTTGAGGTATAATCATACATGTTCACATAGATGGCAACACGACATTGTGATAGCAGATGTGTGTTAGCCGCTTAGTTGTGTCCAACTCTTTGCAACCCCATGAACTATAGCCCACCAGGCTCCTCTGTCCATGGGATTTCCCAGGCAAGAATACTGGAGTGGGTTACCATTTCCTTCTCCAAGCAAAAGTACTGAAAACAATACAAAGTCCATTAATAGAAATAGTTTAAAAGTTACGGAATTTCTAAAATGAAATACTCTATACATAGTCATTAAAAAGTGTGTGCTCAGTCACATCCAACTCTTTGAACCCCATGGGCTGTCACTAAAAAATACTGATAGAGAATTATCTTAAGATATATTATTTCACAAAAAAAGCACTGTAAAGAACAATGCAAACTGTGTGTGTTTTTTTAAAGACCACTCTATACAAGTATCCAGTTGTGTAAATGGGCAAAAAATACTTTCCTATGGACTTACTGAAAGCTGTGGTTGCCTCATGGGAAAAGAAATGAAGGTACCTAGCCAGGGTGAAATTTATTTTTCATTGTCTACACTGTTTTTTTCCTTTTTTTGGTAACAGAGTGCATATATTGCTTTATTGATTCAAAATTAATTTAAAAGAGCAGAGACTGAATTAAAATTTGTAGTTACTGCTACTACAATTGCTCTTTCTCCTATTATTAGATGTTACAGTCAGGCTATTGCAGGGATCCCTGGGCTGCTCCAACACTATAAAGACATAAGAAAACAGGATGACAAGTTACTTACCACGAGGGGACGTACCGATCCACAAGTTCCAGTGGAAAGACAGAGAAAGCTGGGAATTCTGGCAAGGTGGCTGCCCCAAACAACTGGACAGTGGGTATCAGGGATGGGCAGTGGGTTTTGGGTTATCGTAAGAGGTAAACAGAAATCAAACCTTAGGGAAAAAATCCTTTAATATGAATTCATTGAGTTATCAGAACAACCACAAAAAATAAGTATTATCTTCACTTAACAGATGACCAGTTATAGGGTGAGCAGCCTGTCCAAAGTCACACATCAGACCCTGGGAGACTTACTCCAGAGGCAGGCTTTTGGTGTTCATATAGGGTATTGTTTTTGTGTAGTTTTTAGGGCCAACTGCGTATTTTTTATTCAGTTTTGAACTCTTTGTACCTTTGCTCAAAATCAGCACTCTTTATTAGAAATGGAGGTCCACTGTTGTGCCAATGGTTGCATTTGAAGCTGTACTGGGTGTTTTAAGATGCTCCTTTATTTCCTATTTGTGGTTTCTCTAGTTTCACCTCTGTTTTCCCTAGAAAAAAGACAGATTGATGAAATTAAGACTTGTGAGCCCTTCTAGTGATCACTGAAGGCCATCAGCATTTTCAGTTAGGAAGGACAGCTCAAGGAAGAAACACCTTAGCTCATTCAGGCCTTCCAGACTTGGAAGTGCATGAACAATAAATACAGACAGTTTCAAAGTAAGGACTTCTCTTACATTGCTGATCAGTGTAGTTAAAAAAACCAAATCCTTCCAGATCTGTCTCTGCCCTAAATGAATATATTTTGGGCAGTCCCCTTGGTACTGATGCAGTAAGCAAGGTTATAGCCCAAGGTCACAGCACGGACCAAACATATTCGACCAAGTGCCACCCAGATGTAAGTACATTTGGTTCCAATATAAACTGGAAAATTCTTGGAGAAATGGTCCCCTCCTTGCAATGCTCTACATTCTAGAACACTCTGAAGTCTCAGAAATTGGGAAAGGGCCGAGGTAGTAGTCAACTTAATTTGCCAAACTAGGGATAATCAGTTGGCAAATGGATATTTTCTTTTGAAATTATATTTTTAATAATGGTATTTAAAGGCTTGAGATGTTTTCAATCATTCTACTGCAATATAATGGTTAATTTTAAGAGCTCTGTGAGTTTGATTTGTATTTAAGATTTTTACAATCTATATATAGGTTGGTCTTTAATAACCATTTATACATTGCTTCTTTTTATATAGGTCATGTATTCTCCCGGGAGAGTAACAAGATTAGAAATAACAAATACAGTACAGAATAAATTAAAGTGCTTCAAACTGCATTATATAATTTCAGAAAATTGGTCTCACACTGAAGCATTTAAATAAGAAAACCAACTGATTTAAGGGAAAAAAAAAAAAAAAAAAAAAAAAACCCTAGTACATGCACTTGAATTGCTATTGTTTAGCAAATTTTACCCTCAGCAGTATGGTGGTGGTCTGTGTTCACAAGGCTTCAGCAATGTGGCAGTTCATTTGGGTCAATATGGATAAAATCATTGTTCTTCTTTATTTTAAAATGTTGACTTCATTCTCCTTGAAGATGAATAACATTTACTAGTCAAAATGTCAAAGGAGTATTATAAAAGTAATTGTATTTTTATATATGGTTCTCCAAACTCTTATATAAAAATGTTCTTATTACACACAGTGCAATAAATTCAGAGGCTGTTATAGGACAGGAGATAGAGAAATTGGGGCCAATATCTCTCTAATTAGTTAGGATAATGAAAAGTGGGGCTTGGTTTTCCTCTCTCAACTAAATGAAGGCGATCTGGTGCTCGAGAGAGTCTATGATTCCGGCCAGTTTTGTTTGTTTCGTGAAGTTTTAGTATCACTCTCCTGGTTCGGAGTCCTCAGGCCTTTTTCAATTTTTCTATCCGTGCATTAAAGGCTTCTTCCTGTATTTGCAGCTTTTCGTTTATCTCGGTCTGTGAAGACAATCATAAAAAAGTGGTTATGATGGAGCTATCTTTGGCTGCACATTGTCTTTGTGGTTTTGACATACTATAGTGCCTAAAGACAGACATTATCCCTCACACACCTTCCTGTTTTGCAGATGTAGCCGTGTTTCAGCCTGTAGTGATGTGATAACACTTTATCATATTTCTCTGCACATTCCCAATGTATAGCATGTCTGCTATGAACAGGAAGTGGTATTTGGACAGCCATTTTTCACATAGGCTTGTGTTGGAAGATAGGCTAATTTATCTGCATTTTCAGAAAGACTTTACCAATAAGCACCGAATCAGAATAACTGCTCTAGGCTCAGTTATTGCAGCGTTGTTGGTACTGCCACCCCTCTGCAATGGAGGTTTTTGTCTCCCGTGTAATACATTCTAACTGGGATCCCAGAAAGCTTCTGTTGTGAAATCACAACACAAATAATCTCACAATTAGAATGATTCTCATAATTAAAGAGTATTCGCCACATATACAGCTCTTAAAATTATGATGCCCTTTGTGATATATAGTTTTGGTATAAAAAAGTAAGCAGTTGCTGACAGGTTTTCGTGTTTGCTGTGGCTATGATAGCATTTAGCCTCTGGCAGTGATATTCTGTGGACTAACATTGCTACCTGCACAATTCCAAAAATATTTTCATATTAGCTGAACATTTGTAGCCCTGGAAATGTCCTCCTTTTTTCATGATGGATTATAACATTATGTATAGAGAAACCAGTGGCAGGGGCATGGTAAAACTGGGGTCTTTGTTTAGGTGATTTAAAATAGTCAACACGCATATGAGGAATAGTTCATACACATAAATGTTAGTAAGTAATTAGAAATGTAGAATTGTAATGCCTATGACCTAATTTAAGGTCATCAGGGTAACTATATTTTAAGAAACATAAAAAATCAAATACTGATTTTGGTCCAAATATACCTTCATTGTTATTTATTTATTTATAACTGTAATTATAACAGCTAGTTTTGAAAGGTCTACCTGCTTGCCTTATCTGATGAGATATTGTTTCACTTTCACAGTTAAGAGAAACTATTTCTGAAAAGATCACATTGGTGCCAATAATTCTGGGTTCTCGCACGAGTATATCTTTTTTGGCTCAAGTTTTATCAAGTCCTGGGGTCAAGTCTGGCCTCTGGCTTTTCCTCTTTTCCTTTCTTGGTGCTAAGTGAAGGAGGCAATGAGGGATGAGCATGGTTGTCCAGGTTACAAAAGAAATGTCTTATTTTTAGGAACCTATAATCCCCTCGGGCAAAATTTTGGGACAGCTGAAAGGAGGAAGAGTCTAGGAGTGCGGAGACCTAGGGATTAGTTTAGCTCTGCAGCCTTGAGCAGGTCACTTAACCACCTTTAGTTCTTATCAAAAAATTAAGTAGTTTAAAATTAAGTATGTTAAATTTCACGTATGTTGGCTTTTAAATTCATAATTCCAAGTATGTTAACTTTTAAATTCATAATTCTAACTCTCAATTCTGTGATATATCACTGATGTTATACTATTTCATTATCATGATATTGTGCTATATTAAAAAATATTACTTCTGTTTCTTTATGGCAGGCTATATATTATATCATACAGGGCATGAAATAGTTTGAAGAAATGATTCTGTTACAGTTCCAAAGGATCGGGAAGTACTGGTCTAACTAGACAATTGACTCTTCCCACTTTCAATTAAATGTATTTTAGGTCCACCAATAATTTCATTTCTTTTTAACTAAGGACAGACATATTATTATCTTCCAGCTTCTGTTTCCCTATTTCATTAGGGTTTTCACATTAACCTGGAGGTCTTTTTGGTATTTCACTGAGACAGAATTGACTGCCAGCAAGTGAGGGCTCTGGGGAAAAGGCTCCCGAAAGTCAGCGGCATGCCTGCTAGAGCTGTGCTGACCGAAGGACACATCTCAGATTTCCACACCATGGTGATCAGTACTTTGGATACTGGACGGCAAGATCCCCTGTCTGGTCAAGAACAGGTTGTCCTTGGTCTACAGTGTCTCCATGTTAATCCTCAGAACACCGATGACCAGATGTGCTATCTACACATCCCAGGATAGGGTATAGTTCTATTGCCTTTTAGGAAAGAATGGAAAATCCATGACCTGGGTCCAACAGCCTCTCAGTGATCACATCTTGAGGTGATTTCCCACTCAGCTTTTCTAATCTGGGAAGTTGACCTAAAAATACCTATGGTCCCAGGATGGCAAACTTCTCTTAAGGTTTTCACATTATTTTACTCTACTGCTTAAGATAGGGCCAACAGCCAACATTTAATGAAAGAATTTAGTGCTAGCATTCATATTTCTCTGAAATACGAATGCAAGAATTTAGTGCTAGCATTCATATTTCTCTGAAATATAATTCTTTAAATATATTAAAGTTTGCTCCATTGGGTATAATTTTTATTATACAACTCAGGGCCAAACTAATTTCATTTTAAATGTATCTTTAAAATTAAAATACCTAGGCTATATAAGCTTAAAATGTTTGCTCTATTCAGTATAATTTTAATTAACATCTCAGGGCCAAGATAACTTCATTCTTAATACATTTCTGAAGCTATAAAGTGAGTCAATGGGAAAGTAAGTAGATTAACATAAAAAATTTAAGGATTCACACTATTTTCAGAAATTTCTGAGTTACAGAAGTGAAATATGCTTGTAACCACAATGGAGAATGAGGTCTGAAAAAAATTGTACTCAAAACATGAATTCACTACTGCCTTTTCCTACAAAAATTATAATAAGACTATGATTTTTACCTTTGTATATTTTTTGAGTATGATTTTTACATAAAGAAGGAGAAAAAACTATTGGAAAATTTAAAATATCTTACAAATAAGAATTCATTACATGTTCCTACAGCAAGTCATTGGTTTATATGCACTGACCACTGATAAGTGGCTACCTCTGAACAGGGATGAGACAGTTTTAAGAGCCAAGAACACTGGAAGGCAGGTTTTAGAAGTGGAAAATAACTTACCCATTTAAAGCAGGGAGACATTTAGGTAGGCAGAGAGTAATTATCCAACTTGGAATTTGACCAAGACAAAACAGTAAACACTGAAAAAGTGCCACACCACTGGAGTATTAAAAACCAAAGTAATCTAGTTGTGATATTAGAGGTTATGTGGTTTTTGTGGATTACACTGGAATTAGAACTAGAACCCAGTTCACAGCTCCCAATCAGGGTCTTTTGTCAACTTCTGACCCTGGAAACCCTGGACAAATGACTTAATATTTCTGTTCCTCTCAGTGTTCATTTTATTTATCAGATAAGTGCCTGCCTAATTCAAATGGAGTTTACTAAGATTATTGAGAGAAAATATATAAAGGGGTTTGCTATCTTTAGATACTGTATAAATAAACATCATCAAGCCATTTTATTGAAAAACTGGCAATAATTTGGCTCAGGCTGCCAGGAGAAATATCAATAACCTCAGATATGCAGATGACACCACCCTTATTGCAGAAAGTGAAGAGGAACTAAAAAGCCTCTTGAA
Organism: Bos indicus x Bos taurus; assembly: GCF_003369695.1. NCBI lineage: Eukaryota > Metazoa > Chordata > Mammalia > Artiodactyla > Bovidae > Bos > Bos indicus x Bos taurus. The sequence continues at coordinate 17,708,463 of NC_040103.1, read as the reverse complement.
GAAGGTGAAAGAGGAGACTGAAAAAGTTGGCTTAAAGCTCAACATTCAGAAAATGAAGATCATGGCATCTGGTCCCATCACTTCATGGGAAATAGATGGGAAACAGTGGAAACAGTGTCAGACTTTATTTTTTTGGGCTCCAAAATCACTGCAGATGGTGACTGCAGCCATAAAATTAAAAGACGCTTACTCCTTGGAAGGAAAGTTATGACCAACATAGATAGCATATTCAAAAGCAGAGACATTACATTGCCAACAAAGGTTCGTCTAGTCAAGGCTATGGTTTTTCCTGTGGTCATGTATGGATGTGAGAGTTGGACTGTGAAGAAGGCTGAGTGCTGAAGAATTGATGCTTTTGAACTGTGATATTGGAGAAGACTCTTGAGAGTCCCTTGGACTGCAAGGAGATCCAACCAGTCCATTCTAAAGGAAATCAGCCCTGGGATTTCTTTGGAAGGAATGATGCTAAAGCTGAAACTCCAGTACTTTGGCCACCTCATGCAAAAAGTTGACTCATTGGAAAAGACTCTGATGCTGGGAGGGATTTGGGGCAGGAGGAGAAGGGGACGACAGAGGATGAGATGGCTGGATGGCATCACGGACTCGATGACATGAGTTTGAATGAACTTCAGGAGTTGGTGATGGACAGGGAGGCCTGGCATGCTGCAATTCATGGGGTCGCAAAGAGTCGGACACGACTGAGCGACTGAACTGAACTGAATGTCCATGAATCTACTTAGTATGGAAATGATCAAGGCACCTGAAAGATGTGCATCCCTCACCTCTGGTCCTTTCTATGCCTAATTCTCGACGAGACGGGGGATCTTGTCGTCCAGTGTCCCGAGTTCTTTCTATGCCTAATTACATTTAGATGAGCCAGCTAATGGACTTCCAGGCCCAGTAAGGATGGCTGAAGGCCACTGGGACAACACTTACACATAGAAACATCATATTCCTTCTGATATAAGGGTATTGATATAAACGCTACAGACTCTAACATTAAAAAAAATTCAATGAATATTTAAAAAACATACTGCTCACTACATGGAACATGGCCTCAGTAAAGATGTTTTCAATTTTGAGGGCCTGCAAACAATTTTATTACTGTCTAGGGCCTTGGTGATAATTTCAGAGCCACAGGATCACAAAGGAGCCCAGGGCCATGATTATCCATAAACTATATTTAGATGAAATGTTATCAAATTTAAAGAGAAGATATGTTTTGAACTCAGCTTAATTCAGCTGCTCTCTGCCCTTCAATATGAGTAACCAGTTATTACATTCATGGGGTTGTTAACAATAAAGCTTTGTGTAAAACGTGTCCTTTCACTATTTCTGGTAAACAATAAACACCCCTTATTAAGTCGAGGACTTTGGCTGATTCTGTTGGCATCGAATTATTAAATGTTCGTGTAAATAGTACATTAACATTTGATGATTAAACAAGTAACAAGGTATGCTATTGCCAAGCTAATCTTTTGTTCCCTCTAAATTGTCATTAATGCAGAGTGCTTTTTATATATAGTCTCATGTCCAAAACAACTGAATCTTTCCCTGAGATGCATTCATATTTTAAACATGCAGTAGAATGTCCTATTGGTTCATGTTTATTTCCACAGGAAATTATAAATCCTCTCAAAATATGCAAATGACTCTTAATCATTTTGCCTAGGAAATGATGCAAGCCTTTGTGTTGAGGTAGAAATGGTGGCATTCTTTTTGGTTTGGACAGGAAAAAAATTAAGTATAAAGCTAAGCCTACTGATTCATCGTTAGCAGTTGCTACTGAGATGGCTGTTGTCATCACCATTTTCATGCAGCCACTGGTGTCAGTGGTAACACCATTAATATATATATATATAATTAGCTGGGCTTCTCTGGTGGCTCAGACAGTACAGAATCTGCCTGCAATGTGGGAGACCTGGGTTTGATCCCTGGGTTGGGAAGATCCCCTGGAGAAGAGATGGGCTACTCACTAAGGAGTTGGACATGACTAAGCAACTTTCACTTTCACACATCCATTAGCTCTGACTGATATGTGAAAGGAGCAAACTATCTGAGAAGGAGTTCAGAGATAAGAAAGCCTCTCTTTAGAAATTTCGTGAAAAGACTAAGCTAAGAATGATGGGCTGAGCTTTAGTGTTTACTGTTTACAAATGTACTACCATTCCTCCTGCATGAGCAGTCAGTCAGTGTGACTGGGCATGGAGTGTTTGTGGGTCCTGATGCTGCATGATTCCGTAAACTGGTAACATACCACAAAATGTGCTATTAGTGAATTTATTTTGTGATCTTACTGAGTCTCAGATGACTCAACTGAGAGTTATGTGGAGATGTTACACTGAGCTGCTCCATCATCAGCATCACTCTTGCTGGCAGAGCGTGGGTAGACATTAAGGTTGAGGTTGGCTAATTAACAAGTAATAAGGTAAGTAAGCACACTATCAAGTAAGCACATGATCAAGGCTGAGTACCTGAATGCTGATTAAAATGTCATCTGTGACTTGGTCCAGCACCGATTTTATCTCTTCAATGGTGAAACCAACTAACAGATCAGTTTCTGAAGTATCGGCTTCTGGCTGGGACTCTCCAGGGCCTTGTTCTTGATTCAACCCCTAGAATATTAAATGTAAACAACACTCAAGTAATTTCTGGAGCCTTTACTGATTTATACATAACTTCAGAATTCTTTCGGCTGCTTTCCTATCAAAAATGATGTCAATCTAGGTGGATTTTGATTTGACGTTTTCCTGCATTTTCATTATTCATGAGCATCATGACAGGTCAGTAAGTGGCGCTTTTACCTACTCAGAGAAAATGAAGGTAGAGATTGGGGAAGGTGGAGCAGAAAAGATTAAAATTGCTTAATCAGCCTCAGCTGGCCCACCTCTGAATCAATGCCAAAAGAAACATTTATATTTAACTAGGAAAGATCGGAAGGAAAAGAGAAGTGCATTTGGTTCTTTTTCTCCTACTAGAGAATATCATACTGAGACACAGTGAAGTAAGAGACAAAAGGAAACATACCTTTATTTCCATATCCAATGGTGGAGGTGGCTCTATGAATGTTGAGTAAATATCAAATGAGATTCCTTCTTCTAGAGGATCAGGGAAAGGGTGATCTGCAGGATTCACAACTTCTATCAATTGCTAGAGGGGAAGAGAAGAGCTGTATTGTGACAGAAGCTCTGGTGAGTAACCACAATTTCAGCCAATATACATAAAGTTCCAAGTCTATTATTTTTAAAATGCCATTGACTCTGAATTCTTGATGCCACAGATCTCTTAGCTTTATAGTGCTTTTTGTGCTCTGATAATTAGCATTTTACTTCCTCCTCTGTCTTATTTTTCTATACTATGTAGTTTGGGACTTCATTTTATACTGCCTTGATCTTGAATTGTTCCATGAGTCAGTGTTCCCATCCTCCTGCCTACAAGCTCTCTGGAGGCAGAGACCATGTTTTAGATTCTCTGTACATCTTCTCCAGTTCTGGCAGAGAGTTTGATCTTAAAACACTCAATGACAGTCTGATGGTGACTGATATTACCCAGTAGAGTCTAGCTGTTCTTGCAGGCAATGGTGAAATGGCCATGAGAACTTGGTGATGAGGATAATAAAGGTTCTAAAGGTTAATGTGCAAAGTTAGCACAGAGTAACTCAGAGAGGAGATGTGCAAAGTCAAGCAAAAATACTGAGGGCAAGGCAAGATGTCACTGAAAGCATTTAACAATTCTGTGGCAAGATTGTGCCAATCAGAGAAGGGTGATGGGTGGTCAACAGCGGAAATGAAGAAACGAGTCAAAGAAATGTCCATCTCACCATGCCTTGAGGGAGAGAGCAGAGATGAGGGTACTGATGACACTAAACATCTGATGCATCTCAATGGTTCCTCTTGCTTTGATTTCATGTTTAAAAGGCAACATTCTGATCATAATCTGACTTCTCATCTCAGTTGTTCTACAGACATGACTCAGTTGTTCTACAGCTGAGTACTCTGATCTTTATACCTATTACATTCCTCATTGTAAATCAATAAACCCATGTTCTGATTTACTCAGTAAGGTCCTAGGAGCTTGTTTTTACGGCTCTGAGATGAAGCTACCCACTGTATGCTGACAAAGTCTTTAAGACTACAAGTTTTGGGACTTCCCTCAAGGCCCAGTGGTTGAGAATATGACTTGTAAGGCAGCGGATGCTGATTTGATCCCAGGTCAGGGAACTGAGATCCCATGTGTGTGTAGTGTGTAGTGTGGTGTGTGTGTGTGCACGCACACTAGTTGTGTCTGACTCTTTGTGAGTCCATTGACTGTAGCCCACCAGACTTCTCTGTCCATGAAATTTTTCAAACAAGAATACTGGAGCAGGTTGCCATTTCCTACTCCAGGGGATCTTCCCAACCCAAGTATCGAACCCTTATGTCTTGAGTCTCCTGCATTTGCAGGTGGATTTTTTACTGCTGTGCCACCTGGGAAGCCCAAGATCCTATGTGCTTAAGGGAAACTAAGCCTGTGCCCTACTACTGAATTAGTAGTACTAGTTCAGTAACTAGCGCCACAACTACTGAACCCATGGGCTCTGGCACCTGCTCATGACAACTAGAGAGAAGACTGAGTGTTGCAACCAAGACCAGATGCAGACAAAAAAAAAAAAAAAGTGCCTACATTAAGACAGTAATCTAGAAATGCATAAACACCAATAATTACTATCCCATGGCACCTGGAAAAACCCTGAAATCATGATGTTCTTTTCTAACGTTTCCATGTACTATAATACTTCATTTTTTACATATTAATACTTTTGATTTAGATAGGTTTTGGAATGAACTGAAGGCTAGGTTATTGCCTGGTCATACCAATATATTTTGCCTTGACTTTGTATTACTAATTTTAATTTGATCTTATAGGAAGCTGCTGCTTAGTATAAATATATATAAGGACTGAAGTGTTGTAACTTTACAGTCAAGGCAATTTGGAAATGAAGAAATTAAATGATTGGCTTAAGGTCAAATAATTACTTGGTGACAGGGCTAGGAGTTAAGCCCTGGTGTGCTGACTTTGTGGCCTATGCCATTTTCAGTAAACTGTAATATGTCCTCATGTTGCCACATTTGGAAGTTGCTGATATTATTAAGCACTTAATCTTTAATCTGTTAGATGACATCATTCCCGATTATTCATCCTAAATTGACCAAGATGACTAAATGTTAATAAAAATAAAGATCGAAAAAACTGTATCAGAATAATCTTTCTGTCTCTTCACATTAGTAAAACATTCTTTTTTCCTAAATGGGACATCCAAGCATTTTCATCTCCTCACAAAATTATTTGTACATTTTTTCAGCATGCTTGCTTTTTTATCCTCCTACACTTTATATTGCACTTTATTTTACTAAGCTAGAAAAGTAAAATAGTTAAATATATTTTAGTGTCTTCTGAAACATTATAGATAAAATAAATAAGCTGTATATAGGAATCCAGAGACAAGGGAAGATAATGAGGTATTTACTTGGTTGACTAAAGGACACTAAATTCACTAAAGCTGACTTTAATATAGGGTGAAACTAGAAATTTGAGGGGAGTGGTAGTGAGTTAGACATTGAAAAAAGAAGAAAGGAATTGAATTGATTTTATTTACCACAGGCACTGAGAAGGTAAGCAGGAGATAACCTGCAAGGTAAATCTTTTAATGAAGGAGAATTTTATCTTGTTGCTTTTGCCATATCTGTCTTGCTGGTATAGTCTTCCATTCATAGGCTAAGACTTTGCTAATTTTCTTTCCCTTTGGTGGAAGTCATCAATAGATCACATCTCCAACCTGGTAGTAGAGAATTCTACCATCTGCCCACCTGTATCCTTTCTTCCAACAAATTATATATTTAAATACTTAAGGGCAAACAGATATTTGTGCTCACGGATCTCATTTTATTCCTTGAATCCCCTGTGGTCTGGATTTCTTTATAAAGTTTATCTGAACTGCGTGCCGACTCCAATGCCTCTGTTTCCCTAGTCTTTGGCACTGGTGCGCGCGCGCGCATGTGTGTGTGTGTGTGTGTGTGTGTGTGTGTACTGGGCACACACTTTGAAACTTGGAGCTCCTCAGCTCCACATCATCGTTTCTTTGGTGGGGTGAAGCTCCTATTTATCCCAAGAACCTGAACCTCTGACTGAGAACTAGGCTTTCTTTTCCTTGATTTTTATGAGTATAGCTCATATAGCTATTCATTGATTTGATTCATGTATAATAACTGGCAGTGAGGATTTCTTTACCTCAGGGTGTTTTGCATACCATCAATGAACCAAAACACGGCTATGTTTTTCTTTCACAAAGAGTCTATATTTGGTTACGTTAGTAAGATACCGTAAGGGAGAGAAATGTCCCAATTTCAGATGAGGGTAAATGTAAAGTCATTTCATTAGTAATACGAAGGTACACTGTTAAATATATAGCTTGAAATAAACATAGTGCCCAGAAGCATCATAGTGATTTTTTCCCCATTAAGCAGGCTTTTTAGAAAACAAGTTTAAGGAAAATTAGAATCAATAATTGTGGTGAGAGCACAGAGCCATCAAATATGTTTAAATGAAACCGTCTGATGCAATACTTTCTTTAAAAAATACAATTAGGCCTTTGTTTTTTTTTTTTTTTAACAAAACCTCATGTTTTACAACATCACTGGTTCTGTAATAAAATCTATTTAAAACAGAAAGACATGGTCAGCTTTATTAAGTTAGATTTTCTGAAAGAACGTTATAATTTCCTCAAGTCTATGAATAGCTGAAGCAAATTAAACTAGTTTTATAACTATTTTATATATTCCTGTAGAACTTAATTGTCTCATATTTTTCCCCTCAAAAGTATAATATGTTACCTCTTAAATCTGGAAAATAAAAACAGAAAAAGTATAAAGTATGTTTATAAAAAAATACTCCTATTTGGTACTCTGGTTTAGCAACCCCCTCTTTGAGTCTATAAGAGAATAGCACCCATAATCTTCAGATCAGAAAACAAAGAGAAAGACTTTAAGTGATTTGCCTGGGGCCTAATGCTGGGATTAAAACTCAGGAGTTTCTGATTATACACGTACATCATTTGACCAAATGATTGGTTTTGCCTGACTTTCAAATACCCCCTAAATATTACTTTGAATGTAAAGCAATAAATGTGTTTCTCTTGCCATTTTTGAATGCTTGCACACAAATGGATATAATAAAAACAATTATGTTGTTCCATGTGAATGCCATTTATATTTTTTCTGATAATGAGCAGACCATTTGAACTAAGGTGAGTACATTAAAAGCTCTAATAAAGAAGAGAATAGATTTCTAAACAGAATAATGAACTGTTAAGTGAACGTACAATAAATAACATCTACAGATGTGGTCGTTAGAAAATTTGTTTTGCATAACTTACCAGTATACATTTCCCCCAGATGTTATCTGTTACATGAAAATGAACTTAAGTTGGCTATAGTGTTCATTAAGTGCACACTGCATTAGTGTTATTTAAGATGGTTTATAATCTGAGTTTAGTTGAATTGTGCCATGGTATTTAAAGAATATCAAGTAAATGGCTTTTGGCATAATTTATACTCGTAAGTACAAAATTTCATCACCAAACATTATGCAGCTTTAAAAACATCCAAGATCTTTACTTACAAGCCAAATGAAATCACTAGAAGTCGTTTAAGAATTTACATATTCAGTATGAAATAGACATTTACTACAGGAATAAATAATATGGATTTTCAACCTCCTGGAACTCAGGACAGGGTCAGTTTAGGTCTAAAAAATACTTACAGGAATTAAAACCTGCTTCTAGATCTTTCTGTGTCTCAGAAGTATAAAGATCTTATCTGAAAATTGTGTTACTTCATGTTTTCTTTTTCTACTTTATGTGTTAACATTATTGGTAGCATTAACTCTAGTTTATTGTTTGTTACTTGTTTTCTTATTTTTGTTGTTTGTTTTTGCTTATTGTTATTTAGTATAGTTTTTCTTTGGAAAAACCGTACATGATTTGTCAGTAGTGTTTGTATCACTGAAATCCATGAGTAAGATGGCAATTATTAAATTATTGAAAATATTTAAAATGTCATTGAAATGACAATTTTCTATTGTTCTGAATGGCAAAAAACAAGAAAAATTCATTAAACTTTTTTTGAGCTACAGACACAAAAAAACTGGTATGCTTCAAAGAGACATTTTTTGGAATTGTCAGATGATGACATCATAGGTAAATCAGAATTTACTACACAATGTCAAAGTTTCAAAAAGAAAACTTTATGATAAACTTCCCCAATACTAAGGAAAAAAGGCACAAAAATTCCTGTAATGTTTTAACTATTTTCTCTCCTTGAAAAAAAGCATTACTCATTTGCAAGTCTAATTAAGACGTATTGTGTCATTCTGGAAAATTTTAACACAAATTGTAACCCATTGCTCACAATATGCAACACATAAAATGCTAACACATGAATGCCACCTGCAGAATGCAATCAACTCTGGTAATGTCATACTGAGGCCATAAATTTAAAATGAAAAGAGAGGAAATTCAAAAGCTGAGATTATCGGAGAAACTTTAATTAATCCATTTCTAAAGTGGCTTTTTTTGTGTGTTCAGGCCATTATAAATTTCTTAACATACCCTATAAATGTAGAATATCAATTCTGCTAGGAGTCCTCCTCCCCAGTTGCATTTTTGACTTGGAAATAAATTCGCAAATGCAGCACATTAATTTTCTTTCCTATGCTTAATATGCAGTATTTACATTTTGAAAAGGTTCAAAATGTTGCCAGGCTTCTGCAGGGTATGAATAGACATCTAATAGCAACTTCTATTTTTATCCACAGCATACTGGTAGTTTGAACATTTATAACTTAATAGAGCTCTGAGACCATCGGATTCACATGCTAATCACCTAAACAGTGAAGGGTAACACAGTACAACAAGTTAGGACAGGAAATGAAGACTACTCGTCCAGCTAAAGCGTCAAGGAGGAATTTAGGTTGGCAGGCGCCAGTAAACCAATTCGCAATCTGGCTAGGACACTCCAGTTAACACCTTGTGCCCACTTTATTTATATCTCTTGATTTGATCTTGTTTAACTTGGGCTTAAAATTTTTTTTAAGTGAGATAGTTAAAGAAATTGATTCCAGGGTATTTTAGACATCTTTAGTATTTCTAAGTGTACTTCTGTTTAAGGCCAACCCTCTAATTTGAAAAGAAATCTGAGGACCCCTATCTTAAAGACCTCAGATGACAAAATCCTCTCTAATGAATCTGAAAAAGAGTACCTTCTTATACTGTAAAGGCAATTTAAGAGGAAAAGATGTTTTGATCTGGCTCTGGTACAATTCCTGAGGGACAGAACAGTCCTTCAGAAACTCAGATATTTTCTAAAGATGGCAATAATCTGGAAGATACAGAAATGAATTATAGGTTTTAGACTTGGTTCTATTCCTAATTGTGTGATGCTAAGAAATCCCTAGGCCTCAGTTTATTTATCTGTAAAAGGAAGATAATGATAATTGCTACCTGGCTAATTGTTTCAAGGCACAAATTAGATAATGTGGATGAAAATGTTGGGGGTTCTTCAAAGGGAAACTGTTATTGAACCTGAAGGTGTATTATATTACTATCACTTATAATTACTGTTATTATGGAAAGGATCATCTTTCTAATGCCAGCACTGGAAGACAGATTAGAGTAGCCATGTTGGGGATACTAGTCTATGCTATTTCTATATTTAATTGGAACATCGCCCAAGCAATCCAATTAACTCAGAAGAATTTGTTAATGATGACATCCCATCACCCTGTTTCCATATAGTCTCAATTTTTAAAATACCAAACATATATCCAATGCCTTTTTATTTGATGAATTCCTTGGACCCAAACAACTTCTCTTTTGGGACTTAGATAGCATGACATAATCAGGTAGGTATGTGGCTTGGTCAGGACTATGGCAAATCACCTTATTTAGAAAAGGAGAGTGTTTATGTTCAACTTTCAAAATTAGAATATCTGCTTCTTTCCCCCACCCCCAATTTATCACTCTGTTTATTTTTCATTTTCCAGTATCCAATGTGGCTTGTGGTTTCCCAGATAGAGTTCAATTAAAAAGATTTCCTTTAAAAAATTTTTGTCAAAAGCACAGTTAGGGCAAACTTTCAATGCGTCTTTCTTGTGAAAATCAAGATACCAGAGCTCTTACAACTACGAAGTTCAACACTGTACTTTTGACTCTTGAATTGTCCTTATTGTGCAATTTCCTCAGGGTGAGAGACTGAAAATATGGTTAGTACCATTACAAATAATTAGGAAAAAAACTATTTCTTTTCAAAAATATCTTTTGAAAATAGAAGCCACTCAGAGTGTATCTGTTTAGCTTACTAAGTTATACTCTAAAAGGCATATCACTGAACTCACTGTAAACTATTTCAAACAGCCCTGATGGTGGGTGAATTTTTGTTTGGTTTCATCCAGTGTATTCTATTTAAATTTGAGGTTTCTAGTACTTAAAAATGAGGAAATACTATAAATTACCTCTTGTTTTAAGAATCAGGAAATTAAGTATCAGTTAGTCAGAATAATAAGATGAGTTATGCAATGATCTTTGTGGAGAGCCTATTCTGAATTATGAAATATAAATTTAAAATTTTGATTTTATAAATGTTGCATTTAATTATAGCTTATGATAGCTTATATGAAGATAAAGCTATTTCATGGCTTTTATACTTGAAAATTATTCCTTTTGAACAAGTATCTATAATTTGCAGACATTATGAGAGATATAAATCATAATGGTTAGAAAAGAAACGACGATGGAAGAATCCTAAGTCCTTGGTTCTAGACTTTGTCTCTTCATGGACTTTCTGTTATTTTCCCAGTTTAAGTTATCTGAATAAAAGGCGGCTAAAACTATTTGGAGAAAGCTACACATGCAATTTACTTAATTTCAAAGTATATGGATTGAGCTACACTTCAGTCCCCGTCATCAGCTGAAAGAAAATCTTTAAAACTATATTGAAATTTATTTCATTTAGAAATATAAAGCTTTTTTGGGCTAAACTAGAATGTTTGTAAGTGCTATGAAATCTTTACAAAAGTCAACAGAATATTATTATTCCTGACCTCTTAAGCCCAAGTGTCTATTTTAAGTAATCTGACATTAAAAATGTGCTGACAAATATAGATTAAAAAACAACACAGGAAGTTGTAAATCAGTTGGTAACCCTTAGCATCAAGGAAATAAGAGACCATGAAAATATACTCATTTAGTCAACCACAATCTTAATTTTTAACTTAAGAAAATTTGCAGAAGGCATAAAGTTTATATTTTGGATATTTTATTCATAGTTTATATGTTTCTTTTTTCTCCAGTGGGCTCACGAATTATTACAAGGAAACATGTTGTCATAGTTATAAATATTTCTCTCTGTGCTTAGCTCCCACCCCCTCCCTCCCCCTCCTTTTTAAAAATCTCAACTAATTCTTTAACTGTATTAGGCACTCTTTGGTCAGCGGGACAGGATTTTCTTGCTTCAGAGGAAACTGCTGTTGATTATTCTTATGTGCCTGGCATTCTAGAAACATGGCTCTTTCAGGAAGCACCCAAGCCCTTCCTTCCATGCAGGGCAGCCCCTTATTATTTACATGGGACAATTATTGTTTCAAGGACCTAAGAAGAGGCATGTCTTCCCTTGCAAGGAACAGCTCTAGGTACCGTAGTTTCAAGACTTTTCATGGAATCTGAATTCTTCGAAATTAACTACAAAACTGATTCTGTGTACAATGGCATATACAGCAAGAGATTTTATCAGAAAGACCTTTTGCCTATAAGTAATAAATCACGCTGCTGCTGCTAAGTCGCTCAGTCGTGTCCGACTCTGTGCGACCCCACAGACGGCAGCCCAGCGGGCCCTGCCGTCCCTGGGATTCTCCAGGCAAGAACACTGGAGTGGGTTGCCATTTCCTCCTCCAATGCATGAAAGTGAAAAGTGAAAGTGAAGTCGCTCAGTCGCCTCCAACTCTTACCGACCCCATGGACTGCAGCCTACCAGGCTCCTCTGTCCATGGGATTTTCCAGGCAAGAGTACTGGAGTGGGGTGCCATTGCCTTCTCCATAAATCACGCTAGTTTAGTTAAAAAACTGAAGTAACAGCAACTCTGAAAAAATTTGTTGTTCAGTGGCTCAGTTGGGTCCAACTCTTCGCAACCCCATGGCCTGTAGCACATCAGGCTTCCCTGTCCTTCACCATCTGAAAAATTTAGGTGGTACCTTTATTCCAGATTTGAATGTTTTAGAAATTTGGATTCCACCCCCGCTATCCCCCCATTAAATGTGTAGTGGGAGTCCTAGGTTGGCTCTGCCATTCAGTAGAGAGTATGTCTGAGATGTGGTTTCTTTATTTGTAAAATTAGGGGGTTGAACTAGGTCATCTCTAGTCCAGTTACAGATGTTCTATCCTATGTTACTAAGTTTCAAGTGGTTTTTTTCTCTATTTATACAAGACTCACAGTCGCCAGCCTATACAGAGCCTCAGATTCAGTATTTTTATGTCATGATGTAGAGGAATATTTGGATTACACACTTAGTGCTTACTGGAATCAGACAGGCTGCGGCTTGTTCATTTATTTCTACTTATTTATCTTCTCCAAACCGGCTCCTCCTCCATTTATCTCTTGATGGTATCACCAGCTTTTTGGTTGCCGGACTCAAAACCTGGAGGTTGTCCTCAGTACTTAACTCTCCCTTGTTCCTGATATTAAATCAGTCACAAAGCATGTTGGGGGCACCTCAGTGATGTCTGCCAGACCCACTCCCTTCTTTTACACGACAGTGCCCATTGGGAAGGCTTCAAATCCAAATTCCTGCCTTACAGATCTTGAGTACCTCCGCCATACTGGAGTACTCGGCTTGCACAAAGTACGTCCAGTGCCTAGCACACAGCATTGCTGTCATTCAGTCACTCAGTTGAGTCCGACTCTTTCCGACACCACAGACTGCAGCACACCAGGCTTTCCTGTCTCCTGGAGTTTGCTCAAACTCACGTCCACTGAGGCGGTGACGCCTTTCAATCATCTCATCCTCTGTCTCCCCCTTTTCCTGCTGCCCTCAATCTTTCCCAGTATCAGAGTCTTTTCCAATGAGTTGGCTCCTGCAACAGGTGGCCAAAGTATTGGAGCTGTAGCTTCAGCATCAGTCCTTTCAATGAATATTCAGGACTGATTTCCTTTAGGATTGACTGGTTTGATCTTCTTGCAGTCCAAGGGACTCTCCTAGTCTTCTCCAGCACTACAGTTTGAGGGGTGCTCAATACATATTTTTTCATATGAAAAATAAAACCATAGATGGAGGTGCTTTCCCAACCAGTGTCTTGGCCGGGAGGGTATTTCTCCTTCATCCCTGCCAGCTGATAATTCCATCTGGCCTTCCTTCCAGGCCAGCTCAAATCACCTCAGTGACCTTTTTTCTTGTGCTTCAGAATATTGCCTACTCCTCTTGATAGTACTTGCTACATTGTGCCTTGAGTTACAACCATGGATGAGTGATCTCCCACTACTTTGTGGAAACTTTGTGAGGGCAGGAACCATGTCTCTGGGACCTCAGTGCAGGTTTCTGTACACAGGAGGCATACATTAGGTGTTGAGTCTTCCATTACAGTAACCATCCATGAAAACATTTTCAGGGCTGCCAGTCTGTTTGATCAGTTCTGATTCAGTTTAAAAAGTTTGTCCTGAAAAATGATACCGTTTGGACAAGCAGATCTAATGGTTCACTGTTGCATCAGTGCGATGCCTGGATTTCTCAGTTATGAATGGAGTTTTAGAGTATTCATTTGATTAGCACAATGAAAACAGCTTTTCAAAGACTTGACTGTATTGCTTAAACTGACTAATAGTTATCAGTCAGTGTAGTTTAAAATTCTAAAGGATTCCTCAGAGATACTGTTCTCCCTACAGTTTCGGATGGGAGTGACATCAAAAAATTACTACATTTTCTGTTGCCTAACTCTGGGGGGGCATGATTCACATTGCTTTCCATGGGTTGTCCACTGGCAGCCCCCAACCCCCAAAACAATTTGAATGGTACCCACTGGAGTTTTGCCAGTGCTCGCCATGACCAGGAAGCTGAACACTGATGATGAAAAAAGGCCACTCTCATTTATAGGGAAACTTGCTCTAAGCTAGGCATTAGAAATGACATTATAGAAAGCATATTACAAATATTAGGCCCTTCAATTCATACCACGATGTGAGGAGAGGTTTTATTGATCCCAATTTTGGGGGAAGAACCTAAAGTTCAAAGAGGTTAAGTAACTTGATCAAGGTCACACAGCTAGAGTATGTGGAATTCCCTCAGAACTTGAACCCAGATCTATTTGACTCCAAAGTCCATATACCCAATCCTTACGGGCAAGTGAAACCCCTCTGCTTCTTTATGGATCCCCTAAAATCTTTCTCTCTAGTTCATGATCTTTCTCTCGAATTTATAATGAGAAACTAGAGATTCAGAAAAGTAAATGATATATGCACACTATTTAAATATCTGAAAATATAACTTCTCAGGGAATTTCAGAAAGAGAATTTGTTCACTGGTTCCTCACAGCACCGTAGGGCATTGTTTCAGAATAAGCTAACGAAAGTAAGGCACGGAGGACTAAATTTGTTTTTAAAGATGGCAAGATATAAAAAGCATTCAGTTTATAAAGTAATCTGAGAACATGCTTAAATTCATCTGTGTAAACAGGAAAGTCTAGGAGCATCAGTTTGCTTTTGGTGGCTAAAACTGCATGTTCCTGTTCAAATAGCAATTTATCCTATTTGTTGTAATTGTAATTACTGTTTTCACTGGAATCACAGGTTTTTTTTTCTAGGAACAGGCATGCAGAAAAACAACCAATAACCTAGATAGTTAAAAAACACATTGAGAAATGGGTATGGTATTGTGAACAAGTCTCTTGTGATTATTCTTCCACTGTGCGCTGTAATGTACTTTAAATCCATTTCCATATTTTTAATTAACACTTAGTTCCAAAAAACTTTCTGGAGGCCATTTAAATCACAAATGGGAGAAAAAACAAATTTGCTTTATCAGAAAATTGACTATAGACTATTTGGTGGCTTTTATTATTTTTACATTTTAATGATTAAAATTAAATATAGCCCAATGACTCACAACAGAAGACAGTGAAAAAATTTTCATGACTGATATAATTTTAAAGTCAACCTGGGTGAATAAGATATTAGGTCTGCTGTGGACGAGTTTCATTGTCTGTCTTGTGGCTCTTGTTTCTGATCCGTTCCAACCATTTTGTGAAAAGAATTAGACAGCTGTGCCGAGTTACTCTTCTAGCACAAACCCAGTGGTGCTTTGGCTTTATCTCAACAGCTGTCCTATTGGGACTGTGGTGTTGCTTCTGTCCTGTGGATTTTAGGCACCTATTTTCATAGTCTGAATCACTCATTTCTTTGAGTGGGAAACAGAGAATGCACACACATTTTAAAATTCTTTGCACCAAAAAACCTGTGTCATCTGCTGCTTCATTCAAACATGGTCACTGTCACAAGCAAAAGGCGTAACTGCAGCTCTCTGAGGATGCTCACTCATCCATGGTCCTCTGGCAAGGGCCACTGTCCTCATTTAGAACATAGGGATGTTAGGTACCCACCGCATGGGGTTTTCTGTGAGGATTAAATCAATGTGTTTAAGGCACGGACAGAGTGCCTGGCATGTAGGAAGAGCTTAAAAGTGTGAAGCTTGTTCTTATTTTTAGATTTTCATGTCACATATTTATGTCTACAATAAACAAAGTCTACACAAAGCTCTGTGAAGGTAGGGATTTGGTCTGTTTTGTTGTTTTGTTCCCTACTTTACTGCCTGGCAGGTGGCTGATAAATAGTGGGACAGTAATAAATATTTATTGAATAACTGAATGCAGGAAATCATTGTGGTCTCATTTGGTCAGTAAATCATTCTATTACTAGTTTCCCCCTGTTATATAGTCTGTTGGTATAGGGGCTGCCAAATTTTATGGATTTTTTTTCTGTATCTCTCCCCTGCCCTCCCACTATGACCTGTAACTCAGGCTGCTCCTCATTGTGGTTGTCCAGTCCAGTTCCATGACTTTACATTTGCCTCCAATCTAATGGTTAGATTCTTCCAGGGGGTGTCCATGGAGTTTTGCAAAATGAATAGATTGTGGCGATGAGACCAGAATATTAGAATAAGTGTAGCCTGTTCCCTGATGAGGAAATTATTCAGGCCAGGAAAACCCTTGAAGGATCGTTCTGGTTTTCACACTTGTATGAACACAGCCTTGGTATGAGGGGTTGCTAATGAAGCTGGAGAATCTGGCCCAGCATGTTAATTTACTTGATTCAGGGAACTTCCTGGTATTTATAAATGAACTCTGTACATCAGACAACTGATATTTAGATAAGAAAATTGGAAAACAGCACATGCTGTAATATAGTGCTTCAGTGGATTGTAATACAAATTGATTCTAGCAAAGCTAATGTCATTTAAGTAATCAAAAACAAGCAGGGACAATGAGTTACTGTTTCAAAATTCTTCTGTTAGATATGAGAAAGCAGAACTAAACCCATAATAATAAGTAAGGCACACTGCAAAACTAAGTCATAGAATTATTCGAGTTAATCTAATTATTCAATCTACGACTGGATCTTAACAGATTCGGATTGGAGTATCATTGAAAACATAAGTCCACTGATTATCATCATTACTCTAGGAAAGATGAAGGTTTTACTTCTGAAGGATTTGGAGTTCAGGTCATGTTGTGAAGAACAGATAGAGTATCAAAATGTTATTAAAAGACATATTCTATTTCTGTAGCTTCTGTTTATATTTGAAACATTTTATTCTCTTTCAGCTCAGCAGTGATGGTAAATACTAAGAAATGACTGGGAAGATAAGATTTTACAGTAATTCTTTATTCCTAAAAAATACCATTTATTTACAGTTTATTTTGTTATAATCATTTACTTTCTTATTTATAACTTTAATTTGGTTTGGATACAGAAATATAGCATTGTAACTAACTTATCCTTTGTCAGATCAATTTTTCTATTGGTAGATCAAAAGATATTTTATTACTTTAATGAGAATTTTTAAAAAGTGTTTGCTGTTATATCTCTGAACTTCACCATCTCACTAGCATCTGTCAGCTTTAATCACCTACAAAAACTACCTTATAAAGATTACCTTATCAGAAAAAGTGTCATCTTGTGAGCTTAGGTGTGAGAATTGCAAAATAAAGCTGAGCTACACTAACAACTGCTGTGCTAATTTATTGTAAATTATGTTTTTTTTTTGTTTGCAGAGATAAGACATGAGAAGTGTTTATATTTAAATTAATTTCCTATTATTTTAACATAAGTAACAAATAGCTCAACAACAACAACAACAGAACATAGAATATTCCTTAAATAGGTTCCAGTGACAGTGAAATTTATTTTCTAAGTTATTGGTACCAGTCATGTCACTCCATTCTAGGTGCAGAATCAGACAGCACAATTAAGACAAAATATGGATGCTTAGAATGCTAAATGGAAATTGCCAATTGTCATGTGAAGAGTGATGATAGGATATGAACTGGAAATAATTGCATAGCAAGCTGGTCTACAACAAAGCTTTAATTCACCGGCCTGACACTGTAAACTCATAATGTGTCGACCTGGCACCAGTCACGATAGATTATGGCTGTTCAGAATACATAAGCATGCCCCTTTTAAGAGTATTCTGGGAACCGTAGTTCAGATGACCCCAGTAAAAAACACTGCAATGGTTTTAGACAAGCTGGTTCTTTAAGAAATGAAAAAATCATGATGAGTGGTTCTATTATTAAAATTCAGAACTAGGTGGCAATGAATCACATTAAGTTATCACCTTTAAATCATCAGACAGTATAAACTGGGTCCTATAAAGAACCACGAGTCTCAATGCATTTTTAACAAGATGAACTTCTTATATAAACAAGATTTTATTATTATATTTATTATTATTATAATATTAAAACTAGAGTGGAGTTTAGTGCTCATAAAAGTGAAGGGCTAATGCTGCTAGCTTGAGCCAGAAAGAGTATAGGCTTATATTCGTAGACTGCTTTATGTAGCTCTGCCAATAAATTTTGACCTAGTCTTGTTCTTATGAGTCAATGCCAAACATGGAAATTTGTATGATTCTTTTAAAAATGCATTAGTGGATAAGCATGTGGTAAGAGGACCCCAAGTCTATTTTTTTAACCTAAACTGGAATTTGAACTCTAGACTGGAGAACCACTTGCAAGTCAACCCAATTATTTCATACTCCCAACACCTTAAAAAAATACATTGTTATCATTCAAAGATAATAGAGTGGAAATACCACTTAAGAGAAAAATAAAAAGCCATTTTGCTGGCTTTGCTCTGATTTTCTTCTAGTAAGCTTTATGCTGTACCAGATTGCATTTAAAAGAAGAGTTTTTCCTCTTGTATAAGATTTAGATTTCAGTTCAATTCAATTGATCTGAATGCATTCCATCCAGGTAGCCCCATCACAGGCAGGATTTCTGCTCTTATAGGAGTTAGTCTGGAGGTAGAATTAGAAGGCAGGGGATACAAGTACCTGTATAATCAATTATAACAATAAGTGAAAATGACTACGTTAGGTTAGAAGAGAGGACTACTGGGCTAGTCCTGCTTTATTTAGCTGACGACTGAATGACTGAGTGATGTGCCAGTTAAAGACAAGAACAGAGAACGGAAGGGCAGGGCAAGGAGGAGTATGTGGGTGGATACCGTGTCAGCTGGCTACTCTCATCATAATCACCCAAAGTCAGAGGAGTAAGTGGCATTAAATAACTTGCATATGAAAATATGTTAAAATAAATTTGGTTCTTGAAGAAGTTGAATATAATTGTTAATTACTGATAAATATTACTCTAATTATAAAGAAGAACAGAACAAATACTATTATTGGCTGATGATTATTTTTGCTTTAAATGTTTACAGTTGGAGGAGCACAGATAGACCTCTGGGCACAGATTATGAAAAACACATTTGATAGCTAAATATAAAAAATCCAAATATTAATAACCACTGACATTTATGTAGTCCTTTCCTCCCAAAGCCCTTGACAAACATTAATGACTATATATACACAAGAATAGCACTGAAATGCTGTTGCTCTTGCAAATTACTAGATACTAAATCCAAGACAAAAGTAGCAAATGGTTGATTTACTTAAATATAGGTCTGTAGACTAAAGGTGTGCATTTAGAAACACAAGGCCACATTTCAAAATGTTTACCATATTTTATTTCAACATTATTGAATTACTGGGCTTTTTAAACTCCATTCTCTTATTAAGACACTTAAGGTGTTTGTATTTTTTCTTAGATGTTGGTTTATGATTGTTGTACAGCAGTGAATATCAGGGTTGATGGCACCTCCTTTCTGAGGACATCAGCTCTGACTCTTTAGTGCCTCCTAGCATAAGGAGGGCTGAGATGCCAGTGAAACACAGGACTGCCTCCTGCTGAAAGACTAGTTCAGTTTCATCACCAACCAAAATTGTTATTAGTTATATGAGAAAAACCATCTGGCTCAAGTAAGTTTCTTTTATGAAATATTAGATCAAATTAGAACTGTTGCTTGTTGACACTGACTGAAAAGATGCCATGTTTGTTGTTACTAACTTAAATAAAGCGTAAATTACCTTGCAATAATAATTTTTAAAGACCAGAAAACAAAATGTTTAATGTATACTCTTAGGGCTCTTACTGTAAAATATTAATTATGTTATTGCATTCTCAATTTCATTGCATTCTGGCAATGACAGAAATATAATTAAATTTTCTTGACATTTCCTGTAATGATATTATATTCTGGAAATTTTCAATTCTGGGATTACTACAAATCACTTGCTTTAAATTTTAACATTCCTTCCTTCTCTATAAATCCTATGCATCCTCAAAAGTTCAGCTAAACTCCCAGCTCCTCCTTAAAGCTTTCATAATTTATTCAGAAAACAAGGTACTCTGTTTTTAAAATTCTCATTTATGCAGTCATTTGCAGTGTGACTTTACTGAGTATGCACTATAAACCAGCATTGTCTAGGCCCTAGGTTTTCAGGGATGATCAAATATTCCTCTACTTTCAAGCAGGTCATAATTCAGAGTGTACATGGGGTTCTTGGTAGGGATGACATACAAGATAATTTGCAGAGTGAAATAACTGTTAGAAGAATATGTAGGGTGTTCTAGAAATAGAGAGGAAAGACAGCTACTCCATTCTGATAGAAAAGAACAGAGGAAGGGATTCAGGACAAGCGTAAAGGGGAGATGGTACCTGTATTAAATTCTGAAGGATAAATAGGGATTAGCATGCAGATGGGGTTGAACAAAGAGACAATCCCATACACAAAGACAGACAGGGGAAGTGCACGTTCAAAAGTATCGAGAGTAAGGAGAGCATTCCAGGACCGGACATGCACACAGTGTTGGTGAAAGTTGGGGCCAATCAGGTCTAGGCTGAGTTTCAGCTTGCACATTAGTAACTACACAACTTTTGGACAAGTCACTTAATTTCTTGTAACCTTTAGGTTTTCAGTCTATCATATGGGGCAAGTAACCTTCTGACTGACATCATCCATTGGTAGAGCCCATTTCCTTGAGGATTTTGTGGGAACATCTCAAAAAGTCAGATCAACTCAAATCTCAAAAAGTCAAATCAACTCTGATCTCAAAGATCAGAACAACTGAAATAAAAGTTATCATGTAAAATTTTGTTTGAGGCATGCTAATGTTTTAAATATTTAAATGTTGTAAAGGTTTCAAATTTAAAATTTGATGTATAATCTTTTAGAGTCAGTCATGTCTAGAAGTAAGTGTATATTTGTCTTTTGCTATAGCTACACTGAAACGATGGAGAGAAAAAGAAATTAAGGGATTTATTTCCATATGTCCGAATAATATCCAGCAATTTAAAAAACAAGTTGAGCAAAAGTTAGAACAATGCATTTCCCTCATCATTTGCTGAGAAGAAGGCTGCTTGATTAATGTAATTAAAGGGTTGCTTGTAACTCAAGACTCAATTAAAAAAATAAATTTGGCCTTATTACTTTACTTCCAACCGGTGGTTTTCCTAGCGTGATTTTTGAGCTAAAATCTGCGGCTGCTTTGTTCATGACACATAAATTGTTTTAGCACATCCTTTCCCCTGCTGTGCATATGATTAAGAAAGCAGAGGTTAAACAGTGCAGTAAAGAATTGGGTAAATTCATTCTATTTTTGCTCACAGTGCCTTTTATCCCCTCCCCCTTTTAGGACTGGGAAAGTGCAAAAACCTATTATCTCCTTCCGAAACTATTTAAGATATGTTCTTAGGCTGAAAATGTAACTTCTCTCTTAACATTTTCTAGTATACTGATTTTGCGATGCCTGTGCTATAGATATTATTTGTATTGGCAAGAAAACCAAATGCAAGCGCATCCTACCATTTATTGAGTGCTCATGTATGCCAGGCATTTTGCACACACTGGTCTATTTTCACTCGCAGTAATCCTATGAAATAGGAATAATCATTCTCATTTTAAGATAAGGAACAAGAGGCTCTGAGAGGTTATGTTATTGTTCAAAGACCCCATGATTAGCAGGTAACAGAACTAAGGTGCTAAGCCTGGTCTCTTTCATTCTAAACCTTGGCTCTTATCTATGTGCATTTTTTTTTGTAGGTAGAATTTGATTTACAAGATTTAAATAAAATTCTGGTAGAGCATCTTGCATATATAGTTGATGCAATACATGTTAAATTCAACTAAATGAAAATGTTATGCTCACGAGCACAAAGAGAAGTCAGTTGTTGCTCTCTTTGAGTTTACAGTCTAATGTGGGCATGACTATAAGGTACAACGTGACAAGCAGCCTGAAAGGCAGTGTAGTATAGCGACGAAATCATGACAAACTCAGCATGCCCGATAGAGTTCTTTATCTCTTTCCTTAGGCCTCCTCCTTCTCCAGGCTTCCAGGTAATGGTGATAATATTCACCCAACTGTTCAAATCAGAATCGTGGTGGAGGCGTGGGTCATTCTTGATTTCTCCTTTTCCCTCATGCTTTACATCCAGTTCTTCAGCCACTCCTGCCAGATCTGCTCTGAAATATATTTGGAATCTACTTCTCTCTAACTTTTATACTATCACCCTTTCCAGCATCCCAGACCAGAGCAATCACCTTCTCATTGGTCTTCCTGCTACCCTATCCAGTCAGAACCAGGTATAAGATGCAGCCAGGGCAAGCTTTGTGGAGCCTGAAGTTAAATTATGAAAAAAAATTACATACACAAGTGATCTATAGAAATCACACAAGTGAATATATATATATGTATAAATATGCAAGGAATTAACAACAAATTAGATATTAAAAAGCTGACAAATTCCACAAATATTGCAAAATAAAAAAATGAATAACTGTCAACTGCTTGACCTATATCTGTAATTCATCTCACTTTACTTTTGGGGCTTCATATTCTAATCAGCTCTTCATATGACAAAATGTTGTAATACTATTTTCCACAAAAAGACTAGAAAGATTATCTAGTCTTTCCTCTAGCTTGATTAATGAAAATTGTTATTGATATAGCTCAGAAAAATTTCAGCATCACAACTCATTATAGATAATATCATGTGAATTTTAGGACTGATGTCAAATTAAAAAAAACACCTGTAGCAAGATTCCTCCATATATGAAATGTAACACTATAGGGTCTTCTCAGATTCTCTTATACAGTGAACAATTTAAAATAATCTTAATCCTTATAAAGATGGCACTCATTAAGCAATTTCTGTCAATATCTTCACTGTAGATGTATATTATATATTTGATGTTATCATCAATGTTAGTATTTTTTGGTAAAAGGCAAGAAATTAAAATCTTTTTACAATGTGTTCATGTGATTCACTCCTTTTCACTAACTGGACTATCAAGCAATCTGGCCTAGTCATTGCTTCTATTTAAAATGCATTTTTTCCTCTTATTGAGTTACTACTTTTGTTATGATCTCAATTTTTTTGAGGCGTTACAATTTATTCACTGATGTCAGAATAATTTATATTGATTTAATTTCTCATCTGCATTGCTCTTATTTTATATTCTACTATATTTTGACTTTTTCTCAGTTCTTTATAAAGCAATTTAAAGATGACAAAAGAAGGTGCTCTGAATATAAGTCCAAATCAGAAGTTGTTAATTTCTCACTTGTTGAATTAAAACACTCCAAAAGTCTGCCCAAATTCCAGTTAAGATGATATATTCAAAATTTGTTGAATAAAATGTTTGCATTTCATTTGCACTTGGGTTTTTATTCCAAGTCTTCAAAAATATATCTGAGTTCTTAAAATGTCATTTAACTCATATTATAAGACTTAAATAACTTTTTACACAGCTGATGACTGTTAGAATTTTCCACAGACTAGCTTCTCCCTCCATACACTTCAAACCTGGTTTCCTGCGACACCACCACTCACACATGCCCAGGCCCTGGCCCTAAAGAACACACTCACATTACAATGTGACCTTGTATCACGATGCAACCTCTGCATCATGATGTCCCAGTGCATGGCAGGAGCCACACGTGCACAAAGACGGCTAGATAAAGACTATTACACATGAGTTCCCTCTCCCAGTTCAATCAGTGACCTTTCTAATGTACTTATCTAGCCATAAATCTCCAACTGTCTGTAGGAAATGTATGTTTTGTCATTTCAGTATCACATTAAATTTAATGTATTTAACACTAAACTCAACACCACAACCCTTAGTATCATTATGAAAATTGTCTTTTCTAATTATGTCAACAGCACAATTACTTTTAGATCCTTTTATTCAAATCTGTACAAGTTTTGACTTGTCTTAATTTAGTCTTTCATATCCAAATTGTCATCAACTTCTATTTTAAATTTTCTTTATAGTAGTTCTTACATATGTCTATTCCTTTCCATTTCGATTGCTATATCCTAGTTCTATTTTTTAATCATTTCTCAATTTCCTAATTTAGCTTTCTGTTCCCCAATCACTTTTCATTTCACAATGTTGTGTATAACATTGCCAAGTTAACTTTGCTCAAAATACAGCTTTTACCAAATTCTTTTCATTACATTTAGATCACAGTTCTTACCAAAGATGGAATAAAAAGAACTCAAATTTCTGAAGAATTAAAGTTACTTTCGTATCTCTCAAATATTAATTAGGATGAACTGAGTGGAAAGCCATGCTGAATTTGACAGCGTCTGATTTATAGCATTATTTTCTACATAGAACTTTATTTCCAAGTTGTAATTCTCAGCCTTTCTACCAGGATTTCCAGAGAATTCAGCCTTCATGCCCAAATTATCTACTGTTTATAATGAATTAACTTCTTTCCTGTGCATCTTGAATCTTACTAGCTATGTGCCATCCTTGAGAAAATAATAATTTAAACAATTTTCTGTAGGACTTAGTTGTCTTGTAGAACTCCTGTTAAAAAGGCTGATACAGTAACTGAAATAAACCATAACTGATATAAACTGCTAATAAAATGTTACCAAGTAGAGATTCTGCATCTACCTTAATGACTTAGGAAACAAAAAACCCACGTCATTCATAATTAGCAATGTCCATTTGCATACAAACCATGCTGCCAAATTCAAACCCTGTCCTACTTAAGAGAACAGAGGCTGTTTATTAACAGCTTCCACGTAATACTGTCTATATCATTTGTCTTTGTACTTTTACAGACTAAAGTTTTACTATTAGTGCAGACCAGGCTGATAGGTGAATTAATGAGGTTTTTAACTGTTTATAATTTGCCAGAAGATCCAAACTGCTACAACATATATTGTCCAATATAACTGTTATATAATATAATGTATACTACAGTAATTTTCACGTTAGAATTATGTGAAATCTAAACATATTTAGAGAGGTCAACTATAATAAAACATTTTGATTCTTGAACTATCACTCAGTTCAGTTCAGTTCAGTTCAGTCGCTCAGTCGTGTTCGACTCTTTGCGACCCCAAGAATTGCAGCATGCCAGGCCTCCCTGTCCATCACCAACTCCCGGAGTTCACTCAGACTCATGTGCATCAAGTCAGTGATGCCATTCAGCCATCTCATCCTCTGTCGTCCCCTTCTCCTCCTGTCCCCAATCCCTCCCAGCAAAAGGGTCTTTTCCAATGAGTCAACTCTTTGTATCAGGTAGCCAAAGTACTGGAGTTTCAGCTTTAGTATCATTCCTTCTGAAGAAATCCCAGGGCTGATCTCCTTCAGAAAGGACTGGTTGGATCTCCTTGCAGTCCAAGGGACTCTCAAGAGTCTTCTCCAACACCACACTTCAAAAGCATCAATTCTTTGGCGCTCAGCCTTCTTCACAGTCCAACTCTCACATCCATACATGACCACAGGAAAAACCATGGCCTTGACTAGACGGACCTTTGTTGGCAAAGTAATGTCTCTGCTTTTGAATATGCTATCTAGGTTGGTCATAACTTTCCTTCCAAGGAGTAAGCATCTTTTAATTTCATGGCTGCAGTCACCATCTGCAGTGATTTTGGAGCCCCCAAAAATAAAGTCTGACACTGTTTCCACTGTTTCCCCATCTATTTCCCAGGAAGTGATGGGACCAGATGCCATGATCTTCGTTTTCTGAATGCTGAGCTTTAAGCCAACATTTTCACTCTCCACTTTCACTTTCATCAAGAGGCTCTTTAGTTCCTCTTCACTCTCTGCCACAAGGGTGGTGTCATCTGCATATCTGAGGTTATTGATATTTCTCCTGGCAATCTTGATTCCAGTGTGCTTCTTCCAGCCCAGCGTTTCTCATGATGTACTCTGCATATAAGTTAAATAAGCAGGGTGACAATATACAGCCTTGATGTACTCCTTTTCCTATTTGGAACCAGTCTGTTGTTCCATGTCCAGTTCTAACTGTTGCTTCCTGACTTGCATACAAATTTTTCAAGAGGCAGGTCAGGTGGTCTGGTATTCCCATCTCTTTCAAATTTTCCACAGTTTATTGTGATCCACACAGTCAAAGGCTTTGGCATAGTCAATAAAGCAGAAATAGATGTTTTTCTGGAACTCTCTTGGTTTTTCGATGATCCAGAGAATGTTGGCAATTTGATCTCTGGTTCCTCTGCCTTTTCTAAAACCAGCTTGAACATTAGGAAGTTCACGGTTCACGTATTGCTGAAGCCTGGCTTGGAGAATTTTGAGCATTACTTTACTAGCGTGTGAGATGAGTGCAATTGTGCGGTAGTTTGAACATTCTTTGGCATTGCCTTTCTTTGGGATTGGAATAAAAACTGGCCTTTTCCAGTCCTGGGGCCACTGCTGAGTTTTCCAAATTTGTTGGCATATTGAGTGTAGCGCTTTCACAGCATCATCTTTCAGGATGCTATCATTAAAAATGTTTTAAATTTAATTTTTAAAGTGAAAAGTGGATAATAGTTGTTTGTTAACACTATATGGCAGTGAACTGGTGTAGTGGGATAGCATTTAGCTGTTAAAGTGACAGAAAACCCAAAATCAGCAGCTTTAACAAGACAGTATTTTATCGTGTCTTCACATAAAATTTCAGAAGTTAGCAAAAGAAAGCTGCTACACAGCACACACACAGCAGCTTTGACTCTGC
The DNA here is from genome assembly GCF_003369695.1 of Bos indicus x Bos taurus. NCBI lineage: Eukaryota > Metazoa > Chordata > Mammalia > Artiodactyla > Bovidae > Bos > Bos indicus x Bos taurus. Next base: position 17,681,791 of record NC_040103.1, on the reverse strand, counting down.
TCTGTATGAAGTCTTTTGGGGTCTGGGCTCCTTTTAGCTTGTTGCTCCTCTATGCTGGCCTCCAGTCCCAAGATATGCTCCTGGTCCAAAATGATTGCTCCATCTGAAGCCATCCTTTTCACAGTCTACCCAGAAAAATAGGAGAAAGGCAAAAAGAAGGGAAGAGATGGGAATACAAGACCACCTGACTTGCCTACTGAGAAATCTGTATGCAGGTCAAGAAGCAACAGTTAGAACTGGACATGGAAGAACAGATTGGTTCCAAATCGGGAAAGGAATATGTCAAGGCTGTATATTGTCAGCCTGCTTATTTTTCATATATGCAGAGTACATCATGCAAAATGCTGGGCTGGATGAAGCACAAGCTGGAATCAAGATTGCTGGGAGAAATATCAATAACCTCAGATAAGCAGATGACACCACCCTTATGGCAGAAAGTGAAGAGGAACTAACTAAAAAGCCTCTTGATCAAAGTGAAAGAGCAGAGTGAAAAAGTTGGCTTAGAGCTCAACATTCAGAAAATTAAGATCATGGCATCTGGTCCCATTACTTCATGGCAAATAGATGGGGAAACAATTGAAACAGTGACAGACTTTATTTTTGGGGGCTCCAAAATCACTGCAGATGGTGACTGCAGCCATGAAATTAAATGACACTTGCTTCTTGGAAGAAAAGTTATGACCAATCTAGACAGCATATTCAAAAGCAGAGACATTACTTTGCCAACAAAGGTTCGTCTAGTCAAGGCTATGGTTTTTCCTGTGGTCATGTATGGATGTGAGAGTTTGACTGTGAAGAAAGCTGAGCACCGAAGAATTGATGCTTTTGAACTGTGGTGTTGGAGAAGACTCTTGAGAGTCCCTTGGACTGCAAGGAGATCCAACCTCAATCCTAAAGGAAATCAGTCCTGAATATTCATTGGAAGGACTGATGCTGAAGGTGAAACTCCAATACTTTGGCCACCTAATGCGTAGAACCAACTCATTGGAAAAGACCCTCATGCTGGGAAAGATTTAAGGTGGGAGGAGAAAGGGACGATAGAGGATGAGATAGCTGGATGGAATCACCGATGCGATGGACATGAGTTTGAGCAGGCTCTGGGAGCTGGTGATGGACAGGGAAGCCTGGTGTGCTACAGTTCATGGGGTCACAAAGAGTCGGACACAACTGAGAGGGTGAACTGAACTGAAAAAGACGGGTGTGCTCCTTCATTTTAATGAAAATTCCGTTAAGATTCACACTTGACTTCTGCTTACATTCCATCGGCCAAAACTGTTTTGCCTAAGTTTACTTACTCGCTGAAAAGGATGCTGGGAAATGAAGTCTATCCTAGCCAATCATCTTCCCAGTAAAATTTTTCTACTAGGGGAAAAGGGGAAGAAGGGGGAGAATGGATGCTGGGAGAGGACTCAACAGACTCTACCACAAATCCTATAATCCTAATTTTATCTGATAATAAACCACTCATACTGCATTCTTATGGAGAGGGTAGATCCTATGCCAGAAAATTACACCCAGTTGGGCAGGCAAACTTTAGTCAGCCGTTTTTCAGCCATGCTTATACATCAAAATCACCATGGAACTTTTAAGAACTAGAGATGCCAAACTCTATCTAGACTTACTTGAATTAGAATTATGGTGGAAGGGATCAAAAGTTTATTTGTAATAGCCAGGACATGGAAGCAACCTAGACGTCCATCAGCAGATGAATGGATAAGAAAGCTATGGTACATATACACAATGGAGTATTACTCAGCCATTAAAAAGAATACATTTGAATCACTTCTAATGAGGTGGATGAAACTGGAGCCTATTATACAGAGTGAAGTAAACCAGAAGGAAAAACACCAATACAGTATACTAATGCATATATATGGAATTTAGAAAGATGGTAACAATAACCCGGTGTACGAGACAGCAAAAGAGACACTGATGTATAGAACAGTCTTATGGACTCTGTGGGAGAGGGAGAGGGTGGGAAGATTTGGGAGAATGGCATTGAAACATGTAAAATATCATGTAAGAAACGAGTTGCCAATCCAGGTTAGATGCACGATACTGGATGCTTGGGGCTAGTGCACTGGGACGACCCAGAGGGATGGTATGGGGAGGAAGGAGGGTTCAGGATAGGGAACACATGTATACCTGTGGCAGATTCATTTTGATATTTGGCAAAACTAATACAATTATGTAAAGTTTAAAAATAAAATAAAATTAAAAAAAAAAAGTTTATTTGTACAAGCACAATAGGTGATTAAGATACCTGGTCATGTCTGGATAGGGTTTCCTTAGTGGGATATCCGACCACATTATTTCAGACTAAGAGAAGGGAAGATGGATTCAGAGTTGTTATAAATATTCCTTTTATTCTTCATTTATCTGACTTGGTCACCTATTTGTATTTTCCTTAACTTTCAGCAAGCCTTCAGAGTGGTTTTGCCACAGCTCATACGGCAGAGGGTATAGAAGGAGGAATAGGAATTTACGACTTTTCTTTAAAAAATTTCCTGCGAGGAACTTAGGTGGCAATGACAACATTCAGAGCTATAAATGTACTACTTGAAGACAATGTCTTCATCTTTTTCAGAAGGACCTCCAGGGTCTACACCATGGTGGAAGCTGGAGAAATGTTAGTGTGAGGTAATAACTAAGATGCACTGGTCCCAGACTGATTTAGCTAAGTCTTGCTGTTCCAGAGACTTTTGGTGGGAAACTGAAACTCAAGATTTAAGGATTGCCATTACCTAGTCTTAGATAATTTCACGTAGCAGACTTTATTTGATTTTATTGACAGAAAGCGGCTCTCGTGTCTGCCTGGAGTCTAGAAAGAAAGATCAAGTTCCTGCTGAATTAGCTTTCGTAGGAGGCTGTAGTCTAATCCCCATGTGTTCCCTTTTGACTGTGGACCATGTGAACCTCATTTTGTGAACACCTTTTGAGGTTTATCCTGGAGCCCTCTGAGAGAAATTTTCTGGCTAGGACCCAATTTTATTCCATTGACTTCACGGTTGTATAACGATACCTTCGATTTCACCATTGCTCATCAGTGGAACTCTATATTTCCAGACTTGGAAAATCTCATTCTTTTCTTGGATTTTCTTTAGAACACAGAAGAATGCTCAGTACTAACATGCTTCATCTAAAAATTTAAGATTACTTTTAGGTTAGGTTGAATTTCTCAACTATGGTTCTCACTAATGAGAAATTAGAGAACCAATTAGTGAGAACCCTAAGCAATGTCTGGATAGGGTTTCCTTGGTGGGATATCTGAACCACATTATTTCAGACTAAGAGAAGGGAAGATGGATTCAGAGTTGTTATAAATATTCCTTTTATCCTTCATTTATCTGACTTGGTCACCTATTTGTATTTTCCTTAACTTTCAGCAAGCCACAAACAAGCAGCAAACTTTCATTGGCTATTGGTTCTCACTAATTTGTGAGAAATTCTCACAAATCTCACCTGGTCTCACTAATGAAACTAGTTTTACTAAAAGGAGCTAATGCCATCCTCCACTCTGGTCCACATTATTTCATCTTATTTTTGTTTTTATTTTAAGACCTTGTTCAACACTTCTAATTTGGATGAGCTTACTCATAATCTCTTTGAGCACGGCTATTGCTTTAGAAAGAGCTCCACTTATTTCTCTAGTTATGAATGCTGCCAGTTGTCTAACAGTCTGTGATTTCAGACGTTTAAACTTTGAAAAACCCAGTGTGTTTCCCTTTCCATTTGCAGGAGACAGATTTAAAGAGACTTAAGTAAGGAGGCAAAAATCCATTGTATTTGTTGTTGACATAAAATGTTGCAGATAGCTTTCTGGCTTTTGTCTCAACTCTCTTTAGTGTTTTATTTTTTCCCTCCTACTTCTTCAGGAAACTCTTAATTAGGTTCCAGTGTTTCTTAACATCTGTTTAATTTTCCATTAAAAAAGTAAGGTGTGTTTTGAGTAGTTAGCAGACATCCTTAGTATCAGCAAATGGAAAAGGTTGAGTAATAAAGCAGTGGGCCACTGGAGCAAAAGACTAAATATTATTGGTGAAAGAGTAATTGTGGTTTTGGATCGTGAATTTTAAATCATTATAACTAGGTTTAAACACATCTTTGTTAATCAAAATAGGAACCATTACAATCAACACATTTTTGCCAGTGAGAAATAAGTTTATTTCTGTAGCATACAAATTCATGCTTTGGGATGTGATGACTCTTGTGAAGCATTTTCTACCTCCTGCTGGTTGTGGAAGTATTTTCCCTACAGAAAGCTGTAATGCTTGAAGAAGTAGTAGTCTGTTGGCAAGAGGTCAGGTGAATATGGCGGATGAGGCAAAACTTCATAGCCCAATTCGTTCAACCTTTGAAGTGCTGGTTGTGTGATGGGCGGTCGGGCACTGTTGTGGAGAACTGGGCCCATTTTGTTGACCAATGCCAGCTGCAGGCACTGCAGTTTTTGGTGCATCTCATTGGTTTGCTGAACATATTTCTCAGATGTAATGGTCTTGCCAGGATTCTGAACACTGTCATGGATCAGATGGGCAACAGACCACCAAACAGTGACCATGACCTTTTTTTGGTGCAAGTTTGGCTTTGGGAAGTGCTTTGGAGCTTCTTCTTGGTCGATCCACTGAGTTGATCATTGCTGGTTGTCGTATAAAATCCACTTATTATCACACGTCACAATCCGATCAAGAAATGATTCACTGTTGTTGCATAGAATAGAGAAGACACTTCAAAACAGATTTTTTTTGAGGTCAGCTCCTGAGGCTCCCTCTTATCAAGCTTTTTCACCTTTCCAATTTGCTTCAAATGCCAAACGACGGTAGAAAGGTCAGCGTGGAGTTCTTTGGCAACCTCTTGTGTAAGAGGATCAGCTTTGATGATTGCTCTCAATAGGTTGCTGTCAACTTCTGATGGCCGCCCACTGCACTCCTCATCTTCAAGGCTCTCATCTTCTTTGCAAAACTTCATTTACTTTATGTTCGTTAGCAGTTCCTGGGCCAAATACGTTGTTGATGTTGCAAATTGTCTCTGCTGCTTTATGACCCATTTTGAATTTGAACAAGAAAATACCTTGAATTTGCTTTTTGTCTAACATCATTTCCCTAGTCTAAAATAAATATAAAATAAACAGCAATAAGTTATTAGCATTGAAATAAAGTGAAATATGTTCATTAAAATGATGTATAACATAACCACACTTATTTAAGAATGTATTCCAATATCAAACAGCAAATTTCAACAATGCAAAACCGCAATTACTTCTGCACCATCCTAATACAATAGCAACTACTGGACACCTAAATCCACTGATCTGAGAATGTTGTACACATTGAACTTGATTACAAATGTGGACCAAGAGTAAAAAGGTCTTGGAATGGATACACACACACACACACGCATGTGATGCCACATATGGTAATAAACATTACATTACTATACTCCTGAAATTAAAAGAAATTTTAGAGCTGGAAGAAAAAACAGGCCAAATCATTTTTGAAATATTAATAAATACCTAATATATGATAATTGATTTATCCTCAGAAAAAAGTTTAAATCTTAAATTGGAAAAAAAAAAAAGCTAGAGTTAAAAAAAAGTCAGCTCTTGCACAATGTTTGGTATATATAAATGAATGTACATTCTAGACTAAACTTTTATTATCAGTTTTTCTGTTGTAATTTAAAAATATTATAGTCTTCATGCTTATAACAATAAAACTCTTTTTCATGACATAAATCTAAGAATGTCTTAGCTGAAAAATGTATCTTTCTAGTTAAGGGCTTGATTATTCTCTTTCCTCTTTATTATTTGATCATTTAAGGAAAAATCAAGGAAAAACATATCTTAAGAAAATAAAGAAATATAGATAAAAAGCTGACATTCCTCAGTTTGTACTTTGAACTGCAAATTTGAACTGTGAATGCTTTTATATTTAAAAGTAATTTAACATCTAGTTATAAACAAAAAAAAAGGACCAAGTTAAGTTAAACTTTGGTAGTTTGAATGTAATGATTTTGTCACTTTGAAAATCATCCTCATGGGTATAAAAATAAAGTTTTAACCAAACCTCCACAGGAGGGCACTATAGTGTGACTCTGGTATAAACTGCAACTATTGCAACCCATTCAGTCATTATCTGACCCTTGATTAAACATCTAAAATACTGAGTCCTTCTCCTAAATTAGAAAATTCTAGTTTTCAAAACTCAAGATAGGTAGGTTTTATATGTGGCAAATTTATTTTCTTAGTTAAAAAAAAAAACAAAAAAGTATGGGTAATTTAATCTTTCTTTTGTGCCATACATTCAACATAAAATTTTATCTCAAAATACAGCAAAAGTGGTAAGGTGCATGGTCTGGATGAGGCAAAATCTACATAGGTTAGGGTTATATAATATTGAAACAACAGGAATATTTTAGAACTATCAGACTATGCAATCAAAACTAGATAAATAAAACAAGATAAATGCATTTACTACTTATTGGTGGCATGTATTTATAAACAGTATATGTAAATTGTATATAAAATTGGTATAACAAATGGTACATGTTACTTATAATGGTATGTCTACCTAACTAGACAGTGGACAGGTAAATCAACCTTACCTAGTGAATGTAGAAACAGATTCAAAATATAAATACCAAAGTGTCTCCAAACTAGTTCACCTCATCCCAGTAAGGATCTGAAAACATTTACTGCAATGATAATGATGGAGATTTGATTCAAATTAAGATTTTCAAAATGCCCCTGGCCCTAACTTTCAATTTCACTAGTGTATTTCCAAGTTTTTCTCTAGCAGATAAAAATTTAGATATTTTACTAGAGTTAAATCTATGTAAGAGTAATTGTAATCTTGGCAATTATGAAATGTCTTTGTGGCCCTTGCCTTATTCTGAGGACTAAGAGAATGCTGTACAAGTCCACAGAAGCTCCACTGAATAGAAAGTTTCATTAAATTTACAGAGCAGTAAGAGCAGGGGTTACAGATATAGCTCTATAACTTTACATAACAGATCTGTTTCCATTAAGCAAATTACTCATTTCATTATAGTTCTTCCAAAAAATGGCATTTAGATAAATCCTAATAATGAAGGGAAAGGCTGGTAGAATGTTGCAGTGAAAATCCCCATAACAATGGCCTTAACTTTTGGGTGCAACATGTTCCACTTTATGGTCTAATATTGATAGCTGCAATATTCTGGAAATATAAGTTGAGACAAAATGATGTAACCACACTGCAAGCCTGACAGCTTTCTGAATCTGCATTCTGTATTAGAAATGTATGGCATCATCATTTTATACAAATGCAAAGCGCTTACTTAAAACAGGGTTTGCTAAACTTTTGATGGCTCACACCTGGTTGAATAATTAAATTTGTTGGTAATTAAAATGCTAGTTCATCACTCCCCTGGGGACTCAAGGCAGACTGTTTTAATTTAAATATCTTTTCTTTTAGCTCATACTTACAGATTCTCTAGCCAATAAACAATTCAGCAGTAGATTTAAAAGCAATAAAATATCAGAAAGTAAGACTTGGATACTCTACTTGCACATAATAAAAATTACTTTTATATACTACTCTTATGTAAAATTGGCAAATTATATAGTCAGATACTTAAATAATAGAATCATACAAGATCAAGGTTTTCCTTTGCTTTTTGAATCTGGAATCTAGCTAACCAGAACACACTGGCTTTTTTGAAACTTCCATTTAAAATTTTTTTCCAGCTTTACTAGGTATACTTTTATTTATTTATTTATTATTTTTTAAAATTTAAATTTATTTATTTTAATTAGAGGCTAATTACTTACAATATAAATAGCACGTATCTAAGTCAAGGCTGTATATTGTCATCCTGCTTATTTAGCTTATATGCAGAGTACATCATGAGAAATGCTGGGCTGAATGAAGCACAAGCTGGAATGAAGATTGCTGGAAGAAATATCAATAACCTCAGATATGCAGATGACACCACACTTATGGCAGAAAGTGAAGAAGAACTAAAGAGCCTCTTGATGAAAGTGAAAGAGGAGAGTGAAAAAGTTGGCTTAAAGCTCAACATTCAGAAAACTAAGATCATGGTATCTGGTCCCATCACTCCACGGCAAATAGATGGGGAAATAATGGAAACAGGGCTGTCTTTATTTTTCTGGGCTCCCAAACCACTGCAGATGGTGATTGTAGCCATGAAATTAAAAGACTCCTTGGAAGGAAAGCTATGACCAATCAAGACAGCATAGTAAAAAGCAGAGACATTACTTTGCCAACAAAGTTCCATCTCATCAAGGCTATGGTTTTTCCAGTAGTCATGTATGGATGTGAGAGTTCAGTATAATGAAAGCTGAGCACCGAAGAATTGATGCTTTTGAACTGTGGTGTTGGAGAAGACTCTTGAGAGTCCCTTGGACAGCAAGGAAATCCAACCAGTCCATCCTAAAGGAGATTCAGTCCTGAGTGTTCATTGGAAGGACTGATGTTGAAGCTAAAACTCCGATACTTTGGCCACCTCATGCAAAGAGATGACTCATTTGAAAAGACCCTGATGCTGGGGAAGATTGAAGGCAGGAGGAGAAGGGGTCGACAGAGGATAAGATGGTTGGATGGCATAAGGGACTAAATGGATGTGAGTTTGGGTAAACTCCAGGAGTTGGTGATAGACAGGGAGGCCTGATGTGCTGCAGTCCATGGGTCACAAAGAGTAGGATAAGACAGAGCAACTGAACTGAACTGAAGGTATACATTTTGATGAATTTGGACATATGCATACACTTGTTACACCATCACTACAGTCAAGGTAATAAGCATACCCATCACCTCCAAAAGATTTCTTGTGTTTCCTTTGCTACTTTTATTTATTTATTGGTGTGGTATAGCAACATTTAACATGAGCTTGATCTTCTTAAGTTTTAAGTGCACGATACCGTATTTCTAACTATAGGCACTATGCTGCATAGCAGGTATCCAGAACTTATTTATCCTGCATACCTGAAACTTTATACCCATTGAACAATTCCCTATCTACTCTTCTCTTCACCCCCTGGCAATACCATTCTGTCCTCTCTTTCCATGAATCTGACTATTTTATATACCCCAAGTAAGTGGAGTCACTCCATACCTGTCCTGTGACTGGCTTAATTCATGTAGCATAAGGTGGCACTAGTGGTAAAGAACCCACCTGCCAATGCAGGAGACATAAGAGATGCAGGTTCAGTCCCTGGGTCAGGAAGATTCCCCTGGAGGAGGGTATGGCAACCCACTTCAGTATTCTTGCCTGGAGAATCCCATGAACAGAGGAACCTGGCTGGCTACAGTCCATAGTGTCAGAAAGAGTTGGACACAACTGAAGTAATTTAGCATGCAAGTATGCAATGTCCTCCAGATCCATTCATGTGTTGTTGTAAATGGTTAAGATTTCCTTTTTAAAGGCTGAATAATATTCCATTATATTTCTGTACCACATTTCCTTTCTCCATTCATTTGTTGATGCACATTTGGGTGGTTTCCATACATTGCCTATTACGAATAATGCTGCAGTAAATATGGGAATCAGCCCTGGGATTTCTTTGGAAGGAATGATGCTGAAGCTGAAACTCCAGTACTTTGGCCACCTCATGCGAAGAGTTGACTCATTGGAAAAGACTCTGATGCTGGAGGGACTGGGGGCAGGAGGAGAAGGGGACGCCAGAGGATAAGATGGCTGGATGGCATCACTGACTTGATAGACATGAGTCTGAGTGATCTCCGGGAGTTGGTGATGGACAGGGAAGCCTGGCCTGCTACGATTCATGGGGTCGCAAAGAGTCGGACATGACTGAGCGACTGAACTGAACTGAAATATGGGAATGCAGGTATCTCTCTGAAATCCTGATTTCAACTCTTTTGGCTATATAATCAGACACGGGATTGCTAGATCATATGATAGTACTATTTTTAATTTTTTTGAAGTCTGTCCTTATTATTTGCCAAGGTGACTGTGCCATTTAACATTCCCACCAACACTGTACAAAAGTTTCAATTTCTTTTTTTTTTTTTTCCCTTTTCTCTAATTTTATTTTTAAACTTTACATAATTGTATTAGTTTTGCCAAATATCAAAATGAATCCGCCACAGGTATACATGTGTTCCCCATCCCGAACCCTCCTCCCTCCTCCCTCCCCATACCATCCCTCTGGGCCGTCCCAGTGCACCAGCCCCAAGCATCCAGCATCATGCATCGAACCTGGACTGGCAACTCGTTTCCTACATGATATTTTACATGTTTCATTGCCATTCTCCCAAATCTTCCCACCCTCTCCCTCTCCCACAGAGTCCATAAGACTGTTCTATACATCAGTGTCTCTTTTGCTGTCTCGTACACCGGGTTATTGTTACCATCTTTCTAAATTCCATATATATGCGTTAGTATACTGTATTTATGTTTTTCCTTCTGGCTTACTTCACTCTGTATAATAGGCTCCAGTTTCATCCACCTCATTAGAACTGATTCAAATGTATTCTTTTTAATGGCTGAGTAATACTCCATTGTGTATATGTACCACAGCTTTCTTATCCATTCATCTGCTGAAGGACATCTAGGTTGCTTCCATGTCCTGGCTATTATAAACAGTGCTGCGATGAACATTGGGGTACACGTGTCTCTTTCCCTTCTGGTTTTCTCAGTGTGTATGCCCAGCAGTGGGGCTGCTGGATCATAAGGCAGTTCTATTTCCAGTTTTTTAAGGAATCTCCACACTGTTCTCCATAGTGGCTGTACTAGTTTGCATTCCCACCAACAGTGTAAGAGGGTTCCCTTTTCTCCACACCCTCTCCAGCATTTATTATTTGTAGACTTTTGGATCGCAGCCATTCTGACTGGTGTGAAATGGTACCTCATAGTGGTTTTGATTTGCATTTCTCTGATGATGAGTGATGTTGAGCATCTTTTCATGTGTTTGTTAGCCATCTGTATGTCTTCTCTGGAGAAATGTCTATTTAGTTCTTTGGCCCATTTTTGATTGGGTCGTTTATTTTTCTGGAGTTGAGCTGTAGGAGTTGCTTGTAAATTTTTGAGATTAGTTGTTTGTCGGTTGCTTCATTTGCTATTATTTTCCCCCATTCTGAAGGCTGTCTTTTCACCTTGCTAATAGTTTCCTTTGATGTGCAGAAGCTTTTAAGGTTAATTAGGTCCCATTTGTTTATTTTTGCTTTTATTTCCAATATTCTGGGAGGTGGGTCATAGAGGATCCTGCTGTGATGTATGTCGGAGAGTGTTTTGCCTATGTTCTCCTCTAGGAGTTTTATAGTTTCTGGTCTTACGTTTAGATCTTTAATCCATTTTGAGTTTATTTTTGTGTATGGTGTTAGAAAGTGGTCCAGTTTCATTCTTTTACAAGTGGTTGACCAGATTTCCCAGCACCACTTGTTAAAGAGATTGTCTTTAATCCATTGTATATTCTTGCCTCCTTTGTCGAAGATAAGGTGTCCATATGTGCGTGGATTTATCTCTGGGCTTTCTATTTTATTCCATTGATCAATATTTCTGTCTTTGTGCCAGTACCATACTGTCTTGATAACTGTGGCTTTGTAGTAGAGCCTGAAGTCAGGTAGGTTGATTCCTCCAGTTCCATTCTTCTTTCTCAAGATAGCTTTGGCTATTCGAGGTTTTTTGTATTTCCATACAAATTGTGAAATTATTTGTTCTAGCTCTGTGAAGAATACTGTTGGTAGCTTGATAGGGATTGCGTTGAATCTATAAATTGCTTTGGGTAGTATACTCATTTTCACTATATTGATTCTTCCAATCCATGAACATGGTATATTTCTCCATCTATTAGTGTCCTCTTTGATTTCTTTCACCAGTGTTTTATAGTTTTCTATATATAGGTCTTTAGTTTCTTTAGGTAGATATATTCCTAAGTATTTTATTCTTTCCGTTGCAAGGGTGAATGGAATTGTTTCCTTAATTTCTCTTTCTGTTTTCTCATTATTAGTGTATAGGAATGCAAGGGATTTCTGTGTGTTGATTTTATATCCTGCAACTTTACTGTAGTCATTGATTATTTCTAGTAATTTTCTGGTGGACTCTTTTGGTTTTCTATGTAGAGGATCATGTCATCTGCAAATAGTGAGAGTTTTACTTCTTCTTTTCCAATTTGGATTCCTTTTATTTCTTTTTCTGCTCTGATTGCTGTGGCCAAAACTTCCAAAACTATGTTGAATAGTAATGGTGAAAGTGGGCACCCTTGTCTTGTTCCTGACTTTAGAGGAAATGCTTTCAATTTTTCACCATTGAGGATAATGTTTGCTGTGGGTTTGTCATATATAGCTTTTATTATGTTGAGGTATGTTCCTTCTATTCCTGCTTTCTGGAGAGTTTTTATCATAAATGGATGTTGAATTTTGTCAAAGGCTTTCTCTGCATCTATTGAGATAATCATATGGTTTTTATTTTTCAATTTGTTAATGTGGTGTATTACATTGATTGATTTGCGGATATTGAAGAATCCTTGCATCCCTGGGATAAAGCCCACTTGATCATGGTCTATGATCTTTTTAATGTGTTGTTGGATTCTGATTGCTAGAATTTTGTTAAGGATTTTTGCATCTATGTTCATCAGTGATATTGGCCTGTAGTTTTCTTTTTTTGTGGGATCTTTGTCAGGTTTTGGTATTAGGGTGATGGTGGCCTCATAGAATGAGTTTGGAAGTTTACCTTCCTCTGCAATTTTCTGGAAGAGTTTGAGCAGGATAGGTGTTAGCTCTTCTCTAAATTTTTGGTAGAATTCAGCTATGAAGCTGTCTGGACCGGGGCTTTTGTTTGCTGGAAGATTTTTGATTACAGTTTCAATTTCCATGCTTGTGATGGGTCTGTTAAGATTTTCTATTTCTTCCTGGTCCAGTTTTGGAAAGTTGTACTTTTCTAAGAATTTGTCCATTTCTTCCACGTTGTCGATTTTATTGGCATATAATTGTTGATAGTAGTCTCTTATGATCCTTTGTATTTCTGTGTTGTCTGTTGTGATCTCTCCATTTTCGTTTCTAATTTTGTTGATTTGATTTTTCTCCCTTTGTTTCTTGATGAGTCTGGCTAATGGTTTGTCAATTTTATTTATCCTTTCAAAGAACCAGCTTTTGGTTTTGTTGATTTTTGCTATGGTCTCTTTTGTTTCTTTTGCATTTATTTCTGCTCTAATTTTTAAGATTTCTTTCCTTCTACTAACCCTGGGGTTCTTCATTTCTTCCTTTTCTAGTTGCTTTAGGTGTAGAGTTAGGTTATTTATTTGACTTTTTTCTTGTTTCTTGAGGTGTGCCTGTATTGCTATGAACTTTCCCCTTAGGACTGCTTTTACCGTGTCCCACAGGTTTTGGGTTGTTGTGTTTTCATTTTCATTCGTTTCTATGCAAATTTTGATTTCTTTTTTGATTTCTTCTGTGATTTGTTGGTTATTCAGCAGCGTGTTGTTCAGCCTCCATATGTTGGCATTTTTAATAGTTTTTCTCCTGTAATTGAGATCTAATCTTACTGCATTGTGGTCAGAAAAAATGCTTGGAATGATTTCTATTTTTTTGAATTTACCAAGGCTAGCTTTATGGCCCAGGATGTGATCTATCCTGGAGAAGGTTCCATGTGCGCTTGAGAAAAAGGTGAAATTCATTGTTTTGGGATGAAATGACCTATAGATATCAATTAGGTCTAACTGGTCTATTGTATCGTTTAAAGTTTGTGTTTCCTTGTTAATTTTCTGTTTAGTTGATCTATCCATAGGTGTAAGTGGGGTATTAAAGTCTCCCACTATTATTGTGTTATTGTTAATTTCTCCTTTCATACTTGTTAGCATTTGTCTTACGTACTGTGGTGCTCCCGTGTTGGGTGCATATATATTTATAATTGTTATATCTTCTTCTTGGATTGATCCTTTGATCATTATGTAGTGACCTTCTTTGTCTCTTTTCACAGCCTTTGTTTTAAAGTCTATTTTATCTGATATGAGTATTGCTACTCCTGCTTTCTTTTGGTCCCTATTTGCATGGAAAATCTTTTTCCAGCCCTTCACTTTCAGTCTGTATGTGTCCCCTGTTTTGAGGTGGGTCTCTTGTAGACAACATATGTAGGGGTCTTGTTTTTGTATCCATTCAGCCAGTCTTTGTCTTTTGGTTGGGGCATTCAACCCATTTACATTTAAGGTAATTACTGATAAGTATGTTCCCGTTGCCATTTACTTTATTGTTTTGGGTTCGAGTTTATACACCGTTTTTGTGTTTCCTGTCTAGAGAATATCCTTTAGTATTTGTTGGAGAGCTGGTTTGGTGGTGCAGAATTCTCTCAGCTTTTGCTTGTCTGAAAAGCTTTTGATTTCTCCTTCATACTTGAATGAGATCCTTGCTGGGTACAATAATCTGGGCTGTAGGTTATTTTCTTTCATCATTTTAAGTATGTCTTGCCATTCCCTCCTGGCTTGAAGAGTTTCTATTGAAAGATCAGCTGTTATCCTTATGGGAATTCCCTTGTGTGTTATTTGTTGTTTTTCCCTTGCTGCTTTTAATATTTGTTCTTTGTGTTTGATCTTTGTTAATTTGATTAATATGTGTCTTGGGGTGTTTCTCCTTGGGTTTATCCTGTTTGGGACTCTCTGGGTTTCTTGGACTTGGGTGATTATTTCCTTCCCCATTTTAGGGAAGTTTTCCACTATTATCTCCTCAAGTATTTTCTCATGGTCTTTCTTTTTGTCTTCTTCTTCTGGAACCCCTATGATTCGAATGTTGTAGCGTTTAATATTGTCCTGGAGGTCTCTGAGATTGTCCTCATTTCTTTTAATTCGTTTTTCTTTTATCCTCTCTGATTCATTTATTTCTACCATTCTATCTTGTAATTCACTAATCCTGTCTTCTGCCTCTGTTATTCTACTATTTGTTGCCTCCAGAGTGTTTTTAATTTCACTTATTGCATTATTCATTATATATTGACTCGTTTTTATTTCTTCTAGGTCCTTGTTAAACCTTTCTTGCATCTTCTCAATCCTTGTCTCCAGGCTATTTATCTGTGATTCCATTTTAGTTTCAAGATTTTGGATCAATTTCACTATCATTATTCGGAATTCTTTATCAGGTAGATTCCCTATCTCTTCCTCTTTTGTTTGGTTTGGTGGGCATTTATCCTGTTCCTTTATCTGCTGAGTATTCCTCTGTCTCTTCATCTTGTTTAAATTGCTGAGTTTGGGGTGTCCTTTCTGTATTCTGGCAGTTTGTGGAGTTCTCTTTATTGTGGCTTTTCCTCACTGTGTGTGGGTTTGTACAGGTGGCTTGTCAAGGTTTCCTGGTTAGGGAAGCTTGTGTCAGTGTTCTGGTGGGTGGAGCTGTATTTCTTCTCTCTCCTTTCGAAGAGTTGGGTTGCTTTTCTGGGTGCCTGATGTCCTCTGCCGGCATTCAGAAGTTGTTTTGTGGAATTTACTCGACGTTTAAATGCTCTTTTGATGAATTTGTGGGGGAGAAAGTGTTCTCCCCGTCCTACTCCTCCGCCATCTTGGCTCCTCCTCCTCAATTTCTTTACATAAATAAACCTTGTTTTTTATTAATAACCTTCCTAACAGGTGTGAATCACATTCCCTGGTGGCTAGGATGGTAAAGCATCTGTCTACAATGCGGAAGACCTGGGTTCGATCCCTGGGTGGGGAAGATCTCCTGGAGAAGGAAATGGCAACCCACTCCAGTATTCTTGCCTGGAAAATCCAATGGACAGAGGAGCCCAGTATGCTACAGTCCATGGGGTCAAAAAGGTCAGGAGGGGCGGCTGTGAGGAGATACCCCTTGTCCAAGGTAAGGAGCAGCAGCTGCGCTTTGCTGGAGCAGCCATGAAGAGATACCCCACGTACAAGGTAAGAGAAAACCAAGTAAGAAGGTAGATGTTGCAAGAGGGCATCAGAGGGCAGACACACTGAAACCATACTCACAGAAAACTAGCCAATCTGATCACATGGACCATAGCCTTGTCTAACTCAATAAAACTAAGCCATGCTGTGTGGGGCCATCCAGGACGGGTGGGTCATGGTGGGGAGGCCTGACAGAATGTGGCCCACTGGAGAAAGGAATAGAAAACCACTTCAGTATTCTTGCCCTGAGAACCTCATTAACAGTATGAAAAGGCAAAATGACAGGATACTGAAAGAGGAACTCCCTGGGTTGGTAGGTGCCCAATATGCTACTGGAGATCAATGGAGAAATAACTCCAGAAAGAATGAAGGGATGGAGCCAAAGAAAAAACAATACCCAGCTGTGGATGTGACTGGTGATAGAAGCAAGGTCCGATGCTGTAAAGAGCAATATTGCATAGGAACCTGGAATGTCAGGTCCATGAATCAAGGCAAATTGGAAGTGGTTAAACAGGAGTTGGCAAGAGTCAATGTCAATATTCTAGGAATCAGCGAACTAAAATGGACTGAAATGGGTGAATTTAACTCAGATGACCATTATATCTACTACTGTGGGCAGCAATCCTTTAGAAGAAATGGAGTAGCCATCATGGTCAACAAAAGAGTCCAAAATGCAGTACCTGGATGCAATCTCAAAAACGACAGAATGATCTCTGTTCATTTCCAAGCCAAACCATTCAATATCATGGTAATCCAAGCCTATGCCTCAACCAGTAAAGCTGAAGAAGCTGAAGTTGAACGGTTCTATGAAGACCTACAAGACCTTTTAGAACTAACACCCAAAAAAGATATCCTTTTCATTATAGGGGACTGGAATGCAAAAGTAGGAAGTCAAGAAACACCTGGAGTAACAGGCAAATTTGGCCTTGGAATACGGAATGAAGCAGGGCAAAGGCTAATAGACGTTTGCCAAGAGAACGCACCAGAACTTTTGCACTGGTCATAGCAAACACCCTCTTCCAACAACACAAGAAGAGTCTACACATGGACATCACGAGATGGTCAACACTGAACTCAGACTGATTATGTTCTTTGCAGCTAAAGATGGAGAAGCTCTATACAGTCAGCAAAAACAAGACTGGGAGCTTACTGTGACTCAGATCATGAACTCCTTATTGCCAAATTCAGACTTAAATTGAAGAAAGTAGGGAAAACCACTAGACCATTCAGGTATGACCTACGTCAAATCCCTTATGTTTATACAGTAGAAGTGAGAAATAGATTTAAGGGACTAGATCTGTTAGACAGAGTGCCTGATGAACCATGGACGGAGGTTCATGACATTGTACAGGAGACAGGGATTAAGCCCATCCCCATGGAAAAGAAATGCAAAAAAGCAAAATGGTTGAGGAGGCCTTACAAATAGCTCTGAAAAGAAGAGAAGTGAAAAGCAAAGGAGGAAAGGAAAGATATAAGATTCTGAATGCAGAGTTCCAAAGAATAGCAAGGAGAGATAAAAAAAAGCCTTCCTCAGAGATCAATGCAAAGAAATAGAGGAAAACAACAGAATGGGAAAGACTAGAGATCTCTTCAAGAAAATTAGAGATACCAAGGGAACATTTCATGCAAAGATGGGCTCGATAAAGGACAGAAATGGCATGGACCTAATAGAAGCAGGAGATATTAAGAAGAGGTGGCAAGAATACACAGGAGAACTGTACAGAAGAGGGCTTAACAACCCAGATAATCATGATGGTGTGATCACTGACCTAGAGCCAGACATCCTGGAATGTGAAGTCAAGTGGGCCTTAGGAAGCATCACTACGGACAAAGCCAGTGGAGGTGATGGAATTCCAGTTGAGCTATTTCAAATCCTGAAAGATGATGCTGTGAAAGTGCTGCTCTCAATATGCCAGCAAATTTGGAAAACTCAGCAGTGGCCACAGAACTGGAAAAGGTCAGTTTTCATTCCAATCCCAAAAAAGGCAATGCCAAAGAATGCTCAAACGACCGCACAATTGCACTCATCTCATGTACTAGCAAAGTAATGCTCAAAATTCTCCAAGCCAGGCTTCAACTATATGTGAACCATGAAATTCCAGACGTTCAAGCTGGTTTTAGAAAAGGCTGAGGAACCAGAGATCAAATTGCCAACATTTGCTGGATCATCGAAAAAGCAACAGAGTTCCAGAAAAACATCTATTTCTGCTTTATTGACTATGCCAAAGCCTTTGACTGTGTGGATCACAATAAACTGTGGAAAATTCTGAAAGAGATGGGAACACCAGACCACCTGACCTGCCTCTTGAGAAACCTATATGCAGGTCAGGAAGCAACAGTTAGAACTGGACATGGAATAACAGACTGGTTCCAAATAGGAAAAGGAGTATGTCAAGGCTGTATATTGTCACCCTGCTTATTTAACTTCTATGCAGAGTACATCATGAGAAACGCTGGGCTGGAAGAAGCACAAGCTGGAATCAAGATTGCCAGGAGAAATATCAATAACCTCAGATATGCAGATGACACCACCCTTATGGCAGAAAGCGAAGAGGAACTAAAAAGCCTCTTGATGAAACTGAAAGAGCAGAGTGAAAATGTTGGCTTAAAGCTCAACATTCAGAAAACGAAGATCATGGCATCTGGCCCCATCACTTCCTGGGAATTAGATGGGGAAACAGTGAAAACAGTGTCAGACTTTATTCTTTTGGGCTCTAAAATCACTGCAGATGGTGACTGCAGCCATGACATTAAAAGACGCTTTCTCCTTGGAAGGAAAGTTATGACCAATCTAGACAGAATATTCAAAAGCAGAGACATTACTTTGCCAACAAAGGTCCGTCTAGTCAAGGCTATGGTTTTTCCTGTGGTCGTGTATGGATGTGAGAGTTGGATGGTGAAGAAGGCTGAGCACCGAAGAATTGATGCTTTTGAACTGTGGTATTGGAGAAGACTCTTAAGAGTCCCTTGGACTGCAAGGAGATCCAACCAGTCCATCCTAAAGGAGATCAGTCCTGGGTGTTCATTGGAAGGACTGATGCTAAAGCTGAAACTCCAGTACTTTGGCCACCTCATGCGAAGAGTTGACTCATTGGAAAAGACCCTGATGCTGGGAGGAATTGGGGGCAGGAGGAGAAGCGGACGACAGAGGATGAGATGGCTGGATGGCGGCATCACCGACTCGATGGACACGAGTTTGGGTGAACTCCGGGAGTTGCTGATGGACAGGGAGGCCTCGCGTGCTGCGATTCATGGGGTCACAAAGAGTCAGACACAACTGAGTGACTGAACTCTACTGAACAGGTGTGTGGTAATAGCTCAGTGTGGTTTTGGTTTGCATTTCTCTGATAATTAGTGATACTGAGCATCTTTCACATATCTGTTGTCCATTCGTATATCTGCTTTGGAGAAGTATCTGTTCAGGTTCATTGCCCACTTTTTAAAACAGGTTATTTGGTTTTTCCTATTTATAGAAGTTTCTTATATTGTAAATCGACCCTTTATCAGATATATGATACGAAAATATTTCCTCCCATTCTACAGTTTTCTTCTCACTGTTTTGTTTCCTTTGCCGTGCAGAAGCTTTTTAATTTGATTTAGTGCCACTTATCTATTTTTGCTTTTTTGTTTGTGCTTTTGGGCTTCCCTAGTAGCTCAACTGATAAAGAATCTGCCTGCAATGCAGGAGGACCCTGGTTTGATTCCTGGGTTGGGAAGATCCCCTGGAGAAGGGAATGGTTATCCACTGCAGTATTCTGGCCTAGAGAATTCCATGGACTGTATAGTGCATGGGGTTGCAAAGAGTCAGACGTGACTTTCACTTTCTTTGTGCTTTTGGCATCATAGTCAAAAGTCACTGCCAGGACCCATGTCATTTCCCCTAGGTTTTCTTCTAAGAGCTTTACAGTTTCAGGTATTACATTTAGTTTTTAATACATTTTGAGTTGATTTTGTGTATGGTGTGAGATAGGAGTCCAATTTCACTTGTTTGCATGTGAATATCCAGGTTTCCCAACACCTTTTGTTGAGACTATCCATTTCCAGTTGTGTATTCTTAGCATTGTTGTTGAAGATCAGTTGTTCATATATGTGTGGGATTATTTCAGTTTTAGTCAAATGACTTTATGCCAGTAATTAAAAAAAATTTAACCTCTAGGATCTGTATTAGAGACGGGCCACATTTCTACTGACTTTCCCCCTTCTCTCTCTCACTTTCTCCTCTCTCCCTTCTTTCCTTCCTTTTCATCCTTCCTTGCTTTCTTTTTCATTTTTACCAAAGTCAGGAAGTGGTACCAAAACATTTTTTCACAACATTAATATGTCCAAAATAAAAAGCAAAATTTTGGTTAATCAGGATGCTTCATTTCTTAATCAAAATTTTGCTGCCAAAATCTATTTAATTTCCAACTTTGATCCCCCCCAAAGAAAAAAACAGTTTTTTGAGGGTGATTGATGTTTTTATTTTGAAACAAAAACAATCAGAAGGTGAAATATGACATTAGGTGAGTACTAGAAACCTCCATAATACAAGAGGGAAGAGAGAGAGATGATGATCAATGTATAACTATTGATTTTACATGGTTTCATCCTTTAGTGAATGAAATGACATACTGTGCCTCTGTGGGCAGAATTATGTAACAAAAGCCAATAGAAGAGGGAGTCACAACATGTGAAAGCAGATTCCTCTATGACCCATATCAACATTTTCAGTGTTCCCATGATTTAGACATTAGGATTTTAAAAATAATGCATAGAAGTTTGATTAAAATTGTATCTGTGTTTTACTTTTTTTTTGAAATATCTTCTAATTTACATATAAGTTATAAAAATCATCAATAGAGTTCCTGTAGTACCACTGATAGAACTACTGGATTAAGCTGCAGACCAATGCTGTATTTCTCATCAGAGTTCAATATGCTTTAAAGAAAAATGGCACTTTCCTATACAACCACAGGACAGCTATTTAAATTAACTTTGATCTAATATTGCCATATAATCCCCAGACTCTAGTAGCATTTTGCCAATTATCCTAATAATGTCATTTGTAAGTCCAGGATCCAATCCAGCAGTATGTTTTGCATTTGTTTCTTTAGTCTTGTCAAGATAGACTGATGAGTCCCTCAGTCTATCTTTACTTTTCTTAAACTTGATTTTTTGAAAAGCCTAACAGTAACTTTTTAGAATATTTTTCTGATGTTCCTCATGATTTAATACATTTTTGACAAGATGCCCCAGAAGTAATGTTATATCCTTTTAATTACAGTTATCAGGAGACAATAGTGCTAATTTGCATAATTTCTTATAATATTAATGTTTGTTACTTGGATGAGATGGTATTGGTTAAATACTCTTTGAAGTTAATTATTCAGCATGTTGTACTTAATAAGCAATTAGTAACACTTTTTTTGAAAGATACATTGAGACAATGTAAATATTCAGTTCTTCATCAAACGTACACCTTCAGTTTTAGCATTCTTTGATCATTTATATCTAAAGTTATTATTAAATAGTAATAGTTTAATTTCATTATTCTTTTTGATTTACAAGTTGTCATTCCACTGATGTGTACTATTTCCCCTCATAAATCTATTTTTAAAATTCATGAATTTACAACAGTAAAGCTTCACGGATATGTATTTTACAAATAGAGTCCATTACTATCATAGTTTATTTTGGTGTTCAAATTAGCTAGTAGAGCATTCATTACTATCATGATTTATTCTGATGTTCCATTTGGCCAGCAGGTGATCCTTCAAACTAGAGCCTGTGTTCAATGGACAAGGCCCCATCGCTCTCTGTATACTTCTTTCCTTTCTAGAACAATAACACATTCCAGAACCACCTAATTTTTTCCTTCCCTATAGCCAAGTCAGATGTTTATGGAGCCTTAGTTTCTTTTATTGTGCCACAGTATTTAGAAACCAAGAGCCTGGTGCTTAGTGTGCTCATTGTTGCCAAGGGTCCTCTTAGCAGACAAAATTAGAAAAAAGTTACATTACATCACACTATATTATTCTCTGTGTGTTTATCTACCTACCTGTCTATCCACCTATCTGTCCACCCACCTATCTTAAAACCCATTAGTTCAAACTGATAACTCCAAAACCATGTAGTCTTCCCCCTTACTACTTATATAACTTGTATAACTTCCTCCCCATTGTTCTTGATACACTTACTTATTTTCTCTATGTCTCTTCTCATACATAACCAATTTTCAAAGCTGTGTTATTCAAAAGTTCAACCCTAGATATATGCTGCCCTCTCTTTCTCCTACTGCCCCCAGCTTGGACCTAAGGAGGAGGATGGGAAGTAGATGAAGAAGGAAGGAGGAAATAAAGAATCTTGGCTCTGGCATCACAGTCCTCCACACAACTAAAACATGAACTTGGAGAGAAACACAGTAGCTCTCCAGTGCCCTGCTGGGTTGTGCTGGTAGAAACTTAGCTTTGTCAAAAACTTATGAAAATCCAAATTATAAAGTAATCTTTTGGAGTCTATTGTATACTAATTGAAACAAACAGGTTAGCTATATAAGCATATGCTGCTGCTGCTGCTGCTGCTAAGTCGCTTCAGTCGTGTCCGACTCTGTGCGACCCCATAGATGGCAGCCCACCAGGCTCCCCCGTCCCTGGGATTCTCCAGGCAAGAACACTGGAGTGGGTTGCCATTGCCTTCTCCAATATAAGCATATAGAAGAAACTAATAGTTATAGTCCCTTTATATTCTATAAAATCCATAGAAATATTATAGATTATTCTTTCTTTGTAATTGATATCTAAAAGGTGATATCTAATAAATTTACTTATGAGACTAGCTCCCTACTGGTATGTCTTTGTCCAGAAATCTGCAATCCCCTGGTGACATTAGGTGTTGGTTTGTAAATACTGACAGGCCAATTGCAACACTTGCAGATCTATCTTGTACTTCCATATTTCAAGAAAGACATTTTTATTACCAAACATCTGAGAATTGATATGCCAAAAGTGTTAAAGGCCTTGTATATAAACATGAGTAAGAGCTAACTTTGTATGTTTAAAAGAAAACAAAAATAGAAAGAAAAGCCACCAACATGTTAGAAGACTTACAGAGATGAAAGGATCTAAAGAAACCAGAAAAACATAATACCCATATCTTCAGATGCATTCAAAAGCATGTTGAAATAAAGGAAGGTTGAAAAATGGTTTTAGTCGTATGACATTAGAGCCTAGAAACACAATGTGTGTGACCCACAGATTTTAAGGCTCTAGAAATAAAATTTCAAGCCAATTCTGTAACAGATGCTAATGTAAATGATGCTTACAGGCATTGATAAAACACTGCCTTCCTTCTACTAACATATTCCATAATTATACTGTGATTTAAATAGTTTATATATAGAGAGATGAATGTGGAACAGGAGAAAAGTATTCATACATTAGCATTCAGAGTAAGTAATTCAAACATCTAATTGTTCCAGCTCAAGGAAAATTTAAAAATATTACCAGTTAGGTGTTCAAAATTATTTTGGTTGATTTTTTATTGAGTCATGCTGATCATTTACAAAATTAGAAAATGTTCTTGATCATAATAGATATACATTAGAGAAAATACAGAAAAGGAACAGAATTACAGACAATTATCAGGAAAACATTTCTGCTTTTTTTTCCATCCAAGATATATTAAAAATTCTTAAAAAAAAAAAAAAAAAAAAAACCAACAAACTGAGCTTGTGCTGTTTGAAAAGAGTTATGGATAAAAACAGACATTTCTAGTTGTTTTTTTTTTTTTTCTGGAGATAAATGCTGTGTATAAGGGGTTTGATTGTACACTCTTTGCACTCTAGAGGTCTTTTAGATGCATTTTAACTAACTTGAAACAGCTTTAAATCTCTTTCTTTAATATTCTGAGAACGCCAAAGAAAATTTTAACTATTGTAAAAATTATTCTTGAGATTTATACAATGGTCAATTTATAAGTCTTTCCTTTTGTAATTAGTGTGGAACCAAACCAAATGGAGTCACTTATGTCAAGGACAAAGTGGCATCAGTTAAGACACAGGAGCAAAAATGAATCTTAACCTAACCTCACAGCTCTTTCTTCTTAGAAATCAGCAGAGGACACTAGCCAGACCCCAAATACCAAGTCTTTCCATGCCATCTCAGGATTTTCTTGTTTCCTAACTCAGCTGCTGCTGCTGCTGCTGCTAAGTCGCTTCAGTCATGTCCGACTCTGTGCGACCCCATAGATGGTAGCCCACCAGGCTCCCCCATCCCTGGGATTCTCCAGGCAAGAACACTGGAGTGGGTTGCCATTTCCGTCTCCAATGCACGAAAGTGAAAAGTGAAAGTGAAGTTGCTCAGTCATGTCCGACTCTTCGAGACCCCATGGACTGCAGCCCACCAGGCTCCTCCATCCATGGGATTTTCCAGGCAAAAGTACTGGAGTGGGGTGCCATTGCCTTCTCCGTCCTAACTCAGCTACCCTGATCCAAATAAGAAAGAAGACCACCAGGCAACAAACCAGCTGAAAAAGCCAAACAACTTCTGCATTCTTCCCATAAAAATTCCTTAGTCTGTGAGCAACTGAGAACTCATTGTTCCTGTGGCCTTGAGTTCCCTGGCTGGTAAGCTGAAAACCTTGCAATAAACTCATCCGCCTGCTTTGTTTCACTCAGCATGCAGAATTTGGTTTTTGACACTAGGGTGATTTGTAAATTTAGGGTCTTTGGAAATTCCAGTTTTATTAGTATAGGTAAAAATATTATGATATTTAAAAATAGTTGAAGTCCAACTGGTTCAACTGAATAAATGTTTCTTGCATATTTCTCTATGTTAAGATCTGTAGGAAAGTCAGTTAAGTAAATGTCCTCATTTCATTGAGTTTATAACAGAAAGTAATAACTTATAAATCTTATTTTGTATTTTATAATTTTAATTTATACAAGTAGCATAATGTTATATGGGATTTCAAAGGAAGTTATCCAATTCTGGGCAATCCTATACGATTTCATGAAAAATAGTATTTTCTAAATGTTATAAGTAACATGTTCCCTGTTGCGGAGCTTCCCTGGTGGCTCAGATAGTAAAGAATCTGCCTGCAGTGCAGAAGACTTGAGTTCAGTCCCTGGGTTGGGCAGATGCCCTAGAGAAGGGAATTCTACCCACTCTAGTATTTTTGCCTAAAGAATTCCATGCTGTCCCCTGTTATATCAGTTTCCCACCAGTGAAAATGATTTTACTATTTTTTGACCATAAGAATAAACAGCATCATCTTAAAATGGATCAAGCAATATGAAATAGTAAAAATATATGAAAAAACTGTCACCAGAATTCCATATATTATTAATATTTAAATATTTTTCCAGGTATTTTTTCTATGTAATCAAATATGCACATAAAAATAAAGCTGTACCTTTTATATTGTTGTTTAGTCCCTAAATCACGTCTGACTCTTTTGAGACCCCATGGACTATGGTCCGCCAGCCTCCTCTACCCATGGGCTATCCCAGGCAAGAATACTGGAGTGGGTAGCTATTTCCTTCTTCAGGGGATCTTCCTAACCCACGGGTCAAACCCGTGTCTCCTGCATTGGCAGGCAGATTCTTTACCACTGAGCCACCAGCCACTAAGCCCATCTTTTATATTACTACATTTAATATTATATACGTATAATATATTTACTGTAAGAACTAGGATGATATGATATAGATATTTTATAGTCTTTGTCAATCTTATGTGAAAATTCAAGAGCTCATATTTAATGGGTATGTGATCTTAATTTGGATGGATGTACTAGTATGTGCTTAATCAATTTCTTATTCAGGGACATTGTTTTCCAGTTTTCATGATTATAAAAGCAACACTAGGAGGAGAATCCTCATAGATATATCTGTGCACACTGAATTACCTTCTTGAGATAAAGCCATAGAATCAGACTTTCCAGGTCAAAGGGTATGCATCCTAAAATTTTTGATACATTTTAACAAATTGCAGACTAGCAGAGAAGAAATTTGAATTTCCATAAGGAGTGTAGTTTCTCATACCCAGATAGGCTAACTCTCAGTGTTGCCAATCCAATAAAGACAGGATGGTATCATATGAACTTGTCACTATTTCTTTCATTATTAGTGGGCCTGAATATCTTTTTCCTATATTTAGTGGCCATTTGTCCCCTCTTTTATAAAATGCTGTTTGTGTCATTTAATTTACTATTGGGATGGTTTATGTGATGCTACGAATGTTAATCCTTTGTTTAACATTTGTTAAAAATAACATTTCTGTTTAAGAAATTTTCAAACTTGATTCTGTGTGTTACCTTTCTGTTAAAATGTAATTTGGGGTTTTATAATCATCAATATTTTCCTTTATATCTTATGAGACATGCTCAGAAGCTCTCTCATCGGAAATTATAAATAAATTAGAAATGAGTTTGCTCATATTTTCATCCAGATCTAGTATGGTTTTGTTTTTTAACTTAATATATTTCCTTTATCTGGCATTTTCTTGGATGAAAGACGTAAGATGGTGATGAGTAATTTTCCGTATTTCAGTAATTCATTTGAATGCCATCTTTATCATATATTAAAATCTTAGATATGCTCACAGCTCTTTCTAAACTCTTGGTTGTGCTACTTGACCTGCTGGTTTTTTTCAGATCCTGCATCATTGTATCTGGTAGGATAAATTTCTCTTCATTAACATGGCATTTTCATTCTTCCAGCTGGAAGAATAATTTTGTTATATTCTCCCTTGTTAGTCTATATACCTCATCATAAGAGTAAGAGTATCCCAGCCACAAATTTTAATAGGGTTTTGAGTGGCATTGCATTGGATTTAAACATTAAGAGTGAATTTTCATACAGAAGTATTAAGTACTTCTATGAAAGAAGAAAATATGCTTCATTTTTTTGTTCAAGCCTTCTTTTATATTCTTCAGTAAATTACAGTTTATTCATTTGGTTTCATCATATTGTTTTGATTTTTTCATGGCTATTGAAAACTTGGTCTTATTTTTGTGATTGGAGTTTTTATTCCAATATATTTTCCAACTATATTTTTTAAACATAAAAATGCTCTTGACTTTCATACTTTAATTTTTACTTGTTGCCTACAGAATGTTATTTTTCTTGTTTTCAGTTGATTCTCTTGGATTTTTCAGGTAAATAGTTATACAATTTAAAGCCAATCATGCTTTTCCTTCTGCTTTCTAATATTGATTCTTCTTGAATTAAATGATGCCCTCCTCCTCCCCACTAATTCATATGTTGAAGGTCTAAACCCCAATGTGACCAAGTTTGAAGTAAGAAATTAAGGTTAAATGAGGTCATAAAGGTTTCCCTTTTCCTACAGCATTAGTGTCCGTATAAAAAGGGACACCAGAGCACAACCTCTCTTTCTCTGCCATGTCAGGAAACACGGCAAAGGTGGCTGTCTGCAGGCCAGGAAGAGAATTCTTAACAGAAATTGACCATTCTGGCGCTGTGATCTTGGTCTTCTCCAAGAACAAAGAGAAAATAAATTTCTATTGTTTAAGCCATCCAGTCTATGGAATTTTGTCATGGAGGCCTGAGCAGAATAATGTACTTATTTCATTCTCTTACTGGAGTGGCTTTAAGTCATAAAGATGGTTGGATGGTGTGACTGACTCAATGGACGTTAGTTTAAGCAAGCTCCAGGAGTTGGTAATGTACAGGGAAGCCTGGCACGATTGAACTGAACTAAGTCATAAAATGAAAAATAAATCACTAAATTTAAAAAAATTGAAAATAGTTGACTTACAGTGTTGTATTAGTTTTGGGTATATAGCAAAGTGATTCATATATATATTATTTTTAGATTCTTTTCCATTGTATGTTTTATTACAGGATAGTGATTATAATTCCCTGTGCTATACAGCAAAATTCTTGTTACTTATTATATTTATTTTATATATATTAGTGTGTATATTTTAATATTAAACTCCTAATTTATCCTCCCTAGGAACCCTCATCTTATCACTATTTTTAATGGGAATTCTTGTAATTAGTTTGGGAAATGTCGGATTTGAAAACACTAAGTATTATTCTACTCCTATTCTAATAAGAGGTCCTATCAATAATATGAGGCTGCTATATTTAAAATGGAGCTATTGTGTAGCACAGGGAATTCTGCTCAATATTATGAGGCAGCCTGGAGGGCAGGGGAATTTGAGGAAGAATGGATACAGTTGTATGTATGGATGAGTTCCCACATCAGTTCAGTTCAGTTCAGTTGCTCAGTCGTGTCCAACTCTTCAAGACCCCATGGACCACAGCACACCAAGCCTCCCTGTCCATCACCAACTCCCGGAGTTACTCAAACTCACGTCCATTGAGTCAGTGATGCGATCAAACCATCTCATCCTCTATAGTCCCCTCCTCCTCCTGCCCTCCATCTTTCCCAGCATCAGAGTCTTTTCAGATGAGTCAGCTCTGTGCATCAAGTGGCCAAAATACTGGAGTTTCAGCTTCAACATCAGTCCTTCCAATGAATATTCAGGGCTGATCTTTAGGATGGACTGGCTGGATCTCCTTGTAGTCCAAGGGACTCTCAAGAGTCTGCTCCAAAACCACAGTTCAAAAGCATCAATTCTTCGGTGCTCAGCTTTCATTATAGTTCAACTCTCACATCCATACATGACTGCTGGAAAAACCATAGCCTTGATGAGACGGACCTTTGTTGGCAAAGTAATGTCTCTGCTTTTTAATATGCTGTCTAGACTGGTCATAACTTTCCTTCCAAGGAGTAAGCGTCTTTTAATTTCATGGCTGCAGTCACCATCTGAAGTGATTTTGGAGCCCAAAGAAGTAAAGTCAGCCAATGTTTCCACTGTTGCCCCATCTATTTGCCATAAAGTGAGGGGACTGGATACCATGATCTTCGTTTTCTGAATGTTGAGCTTTAAGCCAACTTTTCACTCTCCTCTTTCACTTGCATCAAGAGGTTCTTTAGTTCTTCTTCACTTTCTGCCATAAGGGTAGTGTCATTTGCATATCTGACGTTATTGATATTTCTCCTGACAATCTTGATTCCAGCCTATGCTTCATCCAGCCCAGCCTTTCTCATGATGTACTCTGCATAGAAGTTAAATAAGCAGGGTGACAATATACAGCCTTGACGTACTCCTTTTCCTATTTGGGACCAGTCTGTTGTTCCATGTCCAGTTCTAACTGTTGCTTTCTGACCTGCATATAGATTTCTTAAGAGGTAGGTAAGGTGGTCTGGTATTCCTCTTTCAGAATTTTCCATAGTTTAATGTGATCCACACAAAGGATTTGGCACAGTCAATAAAGCAGAGATAGATGTTTTTCTGGAACTCTCTTACTTTTTCGATGATCCAGCTGCTGCTGCTGCTGCTGCTAAGTCGCTTCAGTCGTGTCCGACTCTGTGCGACCCCATAGATGGCCACCAGACTCCTCTGTCCCTGGGATTCTCCAGGCAAGAACACTGGAGTGGGTTGCCATTTCCTTCTCCAATGCATGAAAGTGAAAAGTGAAAGTGAAGTCGCTCAGTCGCCTCCAACTCTTACCGACCCCATGGACTGCAGCCTACCAGGCTCCTCCATCCATGGGATTTTCCAGGCAAGAGTACTGGAGTGGGGTGCCATTGCCTTCTCCAGATGATCCAGCAGATGTTGGCAATTTGATGTGGTTCCTCTGCCTTTTCTAAAACCAGCTTGAACATCTGGAAGTTCACGGTTCATGTATTGCTGAAGCCTGGCTTGGCGAATTTTGAGCATTACTTTGCTAGCGTGTGAGATGAGTGCAATTGTGTGGTAGTTTGAGCATTCTTTGGCATTACCTTTCTTTGGGATTGGAATGAAAACTGACCTTTTCTAGTCCTGTGGCCACTGCTGAGTTTTCCAAATTTGTTGGCATATTGAGTGAGCACTTTCACAGCATCATCTTTTAGGATTTGAAATAGCTCTACTGGAATTCCATCACCTCCACTAGCTTTGTTCATAGCGATGCTTGCTAAGGCCCACTTGACTTCACATTCCAGGATGTCTGGCTCTAGGTGAGTGATCACACCATCGTGATTATCTGGGTCATGAAGATCTTTTTTGTACAGTTCTTCTGTGTTTTCTTGCCACCTCTTCTTAATATCTCCTGCTTCTCTTAGGTCCATACCATTTCTGTCCTTTATTGAGCCCATCTTTGCATGAAATGTTCCCTTGGTATCTCTAATTTTCTTGAAGAGATATCTAGCCTTTCCCATTCTATTGTTTTCCTCTATTTCTTTGCATTGCTCACTGAAGAAGGCTTTCTTATCTCTCTTTGCTATTCTTTGGAACTCTGCATTCAGATGGGTGTATCTTTCCTTTTCTCCTTTGCTTTTCGCTTCTCTTCTTTTCACAGCTATTTGTAAGGCCTCCTCAGACAGCCATTTTGCTTTCTGACATTTCTTTTTCATGCTGATGGTTTTGCTCCCTGTCTCCTGTATAATGT
This sequence comes from Bos indicus x Bos taurus, assembly GCF_003369695.1. Taxonomy (NCBI): domain Eukaryota; kingdom Metazoa; phylum Chordata; class Mammalia; order Artiodactyla; family Bovidae; genus Bos; species Bos indicus x Bos taurus. The sequence goes on along the minus strand of NC_040103.1, from coordinate 17,651,507 downwards.
CACAAACCTCCATCCATAGATCATCAGGTACTCTATCAGATCTAGTGTCTTAAATCCATTTCTCACATCCACTGTATAATTATAAGGATTTTATTTAGGTCATACCTGAATGGTCTAGTGGTTTTCCCTACTTTCTTCAATTTAAGTCTGAATTTAGCAATCGGGAGTTCATGATCTGAGCCAGTCAGCTCCCAGTCTTTTTTTTTTTTTTTTCTGACTGTATAGAGCTTCTCAATCTTTGCCTGCAAAGAATATAAACAATCTAACTTCGGATTTGGCCATATGGTGATGTCCATATGTAGAGTCTTCTCTTGTGTTGTTGGAAGAGGGTGTTTGCTATGACTAGTGCGTTCTCTTGCAAAACTCTATTAGCCTTTGCCCTGCTTCATTCTGTACTCCAAGGCCAAATTTGTCTGTTACTCCATGTGTTTCTTGACTTTCCACTTTTGCATTCCAATCCCCTATAATGAAAGGACATCTTTTTGGGGTGTTAGTTCTAAAAAGTCTTATAGGTCTTCATAGAACCATTCAACTTCAGCTTCTTCAGCACTACATAGTTCACCTGAAACTACCATAACAGTGTTTGTTAATTGGCTATATCCCAATACAAAATAAAAAGTTAAAAAATATAATGTGTGAATATTAAGTTGTATCAAATGCTTTTTTAATATTTATCAAGAAGATAACAAAGTTTTTCTTCTTGTCTATTCAGGGATGACATGTCAACGGATCTGCCTTGTACTCCTGTAATAACTCAATTTGATCACAGTGTGTTGTTGTTCTCAAGTATCACTGAATTCTACTTGACCAAATTTTACTTAGGTCACCTGTACCAATATTCACAAGTGAACTGAGTTGTAGCTTTCTCTTTTAAATTACTTTTGACAAGATTTGGAATCACTATTTGCCCTCATAAAAAGTACGAGCAACGTTTCTTCTGTTTCCCTGGAAGAGCTTAAATATGTCAACCTCTGTCACCTGAAGGTTAAAAATATTTCATTTCTGAAGACTTTTATGTTTTCAGTTTTTATCTTATAGTTATTAGTTGGTTTAGGCTTTCAGTATCATCTTTTGTCTATTTTAATAATTTTTCCTTCCCTTTCAACCACATTACTCTATAGTGATCTCTGGTTATTCCTGCTTTTTATTTCCTGTTTACTTTTCTATTGGTGCTTTTATGTTTTTAAAATTTAGGCTACCTAGTATTTTACCTAGTAAAAAAGAAAATTCTTTTTAAAGAGTAATTATTAATTCTATTGCTTTTCTTTTGCAAATTCATTATTTTTTGCCTTTATCTTAATAATTTTCTTGTTTGTTCTGTGATTACTTTTATTTCTTAAACCCCTGAGTAGAATGTTTTGTTACTCTTTTTTAATTTTTTAACTGTTTCATATTAAAACAACTTTAAGATCCTGTGTATAACTTTGTTTGTATCCATTTATTTGGCAATGAGTATTTAGATTGTTATTTTCCTAACAATTTTGGCATAGAATTAATCTTTGGCTAGAATTATTCCCTTGGACTGCAAGGAGATCCAACCAGTCCATTCTGAAGGAGATCAGCCCTGGGATTTCTTTGGAAGGAATGATGCTAAAGCTGAAACTCCAGTACTTTGGCCACATCATGCGAAGAGCTGACTCATTGGAAAAGACTCTGATGCTGGGAGGGATTGGGGGCAGGAGGAGAAGGGGACGACAGAGGATGAGATGGCTGGATGGCATCACTGACTTGATAGACATGAGTCTGAGTGAACTCCGGGAGTTGGTGATGGACAGGGAAGCCTGGCGTGCTGCAGTTCATGGGGTCGCAAAGAGTCGGACACCACTGAGCGACTGATCTGATCTGATCTGATCTGATTCCCTGGTGGCTCAGTGGTAAAGAACCACTGGTCATGCAGGAGACACAGGTTTGATCCTCAGGTTCGGAAGATTCCCTAGTAAAGATTTTGCACCCAAACTTCATCTCAGAATGACTATGGGATACTCAAATTGTGACAATGAATCCTATAGAATGCATCATTCCTTAATCCTCAGCTTCCAGCTGGATTTGGCCAAAGAGAGCCACAAGTAGGACATAAGAGACAGGGCAAGGAGGAAAGAGAAATCAGGGTTTATGGTTCTGGACTACACTGTGCTTCTTTATGACTTCAGTTCCAACTTTGTGGCTCGCCTTTCCAGATTTCATTTGTTACTTCTAGTTACACCTTGAGCCCTTGGATCTTTCCTCTTCAGCCTTAGGGCTAGTGACAAAAGGTTGAGTTTGCTGCTGTATAAAACTCACTCCTTAAACCTGAGTGACTTACAACTATATGGATTAATTAATATTAGTTATTGGTTGTGATGCTGCTTCCTGATGTCTATTCTGGGATTCAGGTGATAGAGAAGCACAAACTAGCTTTAAAAGCTTCTTCCCATCTCTTTCATGACATTTCAGCTCACATCTTATTGGCTCATGTAAGTCATGACCAAGTATAACTTCAATGAAATGGGCAAGTATAAGCCTTCTTAGGTAGAGGCAGAAATGGGTGAACAGTAGTAACAGAATCTGTCAAAGGTATCAATAATGTCTTCCCTGCTGTTGACTGTTGCAGAAGGATATGGCAACTCACTCCAGTACTCTTGCCAAGAGAATTCTGTGGACAGAGGAGTCTGGTGGGCTACTGTCCATTGGGGTTGCACAGAGTCAGACACGACTGAAGTGACTTGGCATGCATGCATGTGTTGGAGAAGGAAATGGCAACCCACTCCAGTATTCTTGCCTGGAGAATCCCAGGGACAGAGGAGCCTGGTGGGCTGCCTTCTATGGGATCACACAGAGTCGGACACGACTGAAGCGACTTTGCTGCAGCAGCAGCAGCAGCAGCAGCAGCACCTGTTGACTGTATGTGGTGCTCACCAGGCTGCAGGGATTCTCATCCCAATATAAACATACAGATGATATATAGAAATGATCTTCAAGTTTTTTGAAATGTTGTCTGTTTCATGCCCAGAATTCTGATACTGTGGTGTTCACTGAATCTTTTATCACTATTTCTGAAACTCAATGAAAATTAGTTTTTCTTTTAAGAATTATAATTACATTGTTTTATACTTCATTAGTAATTTGACCTTAATTTTATGCTCAACTACGTGAAGTACTCATCAGTCATCTCTCATCCAGTGACTCTGCCATTTCTATAGTTTTTATTTGGATGATTATCTGTATTAGCTGGTACTGAGAAATATATTTTTCAAAAATGGTACTTGTAAACCTGGGACATATGCTTCTTCAAATGTTGTCTGTTTGTGCTTATTTCATATTGTCTTGACATCTGAATACTAATTTGAGTATGTAATTCTACAGTCAAATCTCTCCACCCCCCCCACAGTAAATACCTTTTATTAAATGCAATTCTAATACAAATGACATATGGCTATATAAGATACACTAAATGACAAATCTTCAGTTATTATTGGCTTCCTTTGCCTGATATTCCGAGTCAAATCTCTTCTCCTAAACTTCATTGACGTTATTTCTTATTCCTTCACATCTAAAACTGCTAAGGAGAATTAAGTTGATGTTTGTTTCTACCTCTTCCTTTATCAGTGGCTTGTTTTTATTGCTGGAATGCTTTAACCATGAAGTTCAGTAACTTCACATGGAGATGTCTTGAGGTTTGTCATTCTTTATATTTTCCATCTAGGACACTGACACCTTTTGCTCTTCACCTTGCAGGACATTTTAGTTCTGTCCAAAATAGCCATAAGAAATTTGGTCCATTCCTAAACGTCTTTGAAATGTGACCCTATCTAAAACATCCATGAGCATGTTTGGTCTATGCCAAATGGTTTTGGACTAACTTCCTGTCTTCCTTCACTGCAGAAATGTTACTTCAGTCTATCTTTAAATACTTAAAAAAATTCCTTTCATTCTGCTGTTTTATTCAGATACAGCAGTCCTATTGTACATTGGACCTCTACTGGATCTCTTGTAATTCTCCTCTCTATGTCCTTTCCCTCACATTTCTTGTGTGATTTTCTAAAGCTTATTTTTTTGTCATGGTTTGGTTTTTCTAGTGTAATTTCTACTCTTCACCATTTCTAAATATTTTGCAGTTTTTCAGTGTTATTTTTCTCTCTTTAGAATATCATTTTCCTTTTTATTTTATTCCGTTTTATATCTTTAAATGACATGTGTCCTAAATTGGGGGGACTGGGTGGGGGAAAGAAATAGAAAGCATCATAGTTTAAACTCTTTAGGGTAAATCTTCATCTATCTTTAGTAGGTCTATTTGGTTGTTTTTTTTTTTCACTCCTTTTCCCCTTGCTCGTCCCTTTCCTTTTTCTTATCTAGCTCTCCTCCCTCCCTCCCTCCCTCCTCCTCCTGTTCCTTCTTTCTGATTTTTTAAATGTTATTGTTAATTACAGATCCACCTTTTAAAATGGAGAAGGAAATGGCAACCCACTCCAGTATTCTTGCCTGGAAAATCCCATGGACAGAGGAGCCAGACAGGCTAGGGACCAAATCACAAAACAGGATAAACTCCCAACACAGAGAAGCATCCTCCAGTTCAGGAGTTAAAAAAAAATGTAGAGAAAAACATGAAAGGAAGGATCTCATACCCTACAGCTTAAAGTTTACCTCAAGATATGGCACCCCACTCCAGTACTCTTGGCTGGAAAATCCCATGGACGGAGAAGCCTGGTGGGCTGCAGTCCATGGGGTCCCTAAAAGTCGGACACAACTGAGCAACTTCACTTTCACTTTTCACTTTCATGCGCTGGAGAAGGAAATGGCAACCCACTCCAGTGTTCTTGCCTGGAGAATCCCAGGGACGGGGGAGCCTGGTGGGCTGCCATCTATGGGGTCGCACAGAGTCGGACACGACTGAAGTAACTTTGCAGCAGCAGCAGCGCCACCTTTGGTTAAAAGCACACATCAGAGATAACTGCCTGTAGCTTGGAGAAGCTGTTTCCCATCTACTGCCAATTTTGCTTACCAGAAGAAGACCAGAACCTATGCTGAGTATTTTCTGGCTTTTCAAAGCTAACAATAAGAAAGTGTGAATCTTTAGATTTTCTATCATATGTCACCTGCAACTCTGTTCTGTCTTCATAAACTAGAGAGTTTAAGTCTGGCTCTCGGTATCCTTTCTCAACTATCCTTTGAGTACAGTCTAAATAGTACTGTGTAACAGTTGTTCAGTGGCATTATAGTTTTCTGTTTAGGCCTAACCTTTCTTAATTTAAGTTGGAAATCAAAGAAAGGAATTTTGTAAATATGCCTATATGTCATTCCCTTTCCAGAAAGTCCATTATAACTTTCAAAATTTGTTTTACTAAGACCCAGGAAAGCAATGATCAGACTTAATCTTTGGTTTAAGATACAGGAAGTCAGGGCTTTATTAACACTTCCTGAAACTCTGAGGCATTTAGAAGTAAATTATATATTGGAGTTATTTTACTCCATTAGTAAGTGTATCCAAAAGGTAATTTATTTAGCCTAATGATTTTCTGTAAAATTAACAACGTGTTTTCAAAGCATATTTATGAAATGAAAAGTAACTGATGAAAGTTTTTCATTTAGCAGTTTTGCTGGAAGTTTTATTATGAACTGGAAATCAATTTCTAAGCACCCAGAAGATACAGGCATTGGGTAGAAATTAACATTTTCTGTGAGAAATGTATCTCATCAGATTAATCAAATTTATTTCCATGACATAGAGACAAGCTGTTAAAGCTCATGAAATAACACCTGTATTAATAATTTTCATTAGATAAACTTCCAGGAGCTTTTCACAATGAATTGGTAAATATTTTGTTTAAAACTTACTTTTTTTTAACTTTTCCCAGTAAACTGTCTACTTTCTGAACTGCAGTGACTAACTGGATTGGATGGTTTGACTTGATGTAGTACTAATCTGACTTCTGACTGCCACTTTGGAAATTAAAACACATGCACACACATATGCACACTCATACACATCCAAACTCTGACCTTTGTTTCATGTTTAAATAATAATCTCCTTTTGGAAAACTATGCTATTTTTATACCTTTCTTTAAACAAACAGGCTACTTTTCACAAATAATTTGTAAGTGTTTTAATTTAAACTTTGTTGACTGAGTGTTTTCTAGTGAATTGAACTACTTTTTGGACTGAAATGAACAGCTTGCTTAGTTGCCATGACATTGTGTAGCCCTAACCTGCCTCATGACCCTGACTTTGGAAACTAAAACACCTACACACATCATCGTGTTCATGGGCATAAACACACACCCAAACTCTGACCTTTGCTTTATGTCAAAAATAATACTCTTTTTATGGAAAATCATGCTGAATTTATGGCAAACAAGATTTCTACCCAACTGTGCTTCAGGAAGAATTTTCCTATGTTAAAACTCAGTAAGGTTCCCTTTAGTTCACCCTCACAGTCAAGTTTGAAAATGGGTTCAAGTTGTTTATTGCACCAAGCCTGAATCACAGTGTCTAGCATCCATTTACAGTCTGTTATAATCTACTCTACTTTACTCACTAAATTTTATTTCCCAACACTCTCCAATATGTAGCCTTGCTCAAGATGAGTAATCTCTTCCCTGTTATCTGGTTAAAATGTAACAATTATTCTTGGCTTTATGACCTTGCTCATACTGTAACTAATTTCCACTTTCTCAAATATGGAATGTTCTTTACTAACTTTTCTAAATGCTGCCCTTCTTTGTAGGCCTACCTCATTTCCAAACTCCTCAAACAAAATTTTATTTTGCTGTTATAGTCCACAGTGATTCCTCTTTTTCCTTTTCTTTCTAAACTAAAGCCTGCGTGTTAATTCCTTTAATATTTATCTTTTCAAGTAGCCTGTATATTCTCTGATATCAGGTATCATATTATACTTTTTTATTTTTCAACAGTCATAAAGAGCATAGCACTGGACACATAATACTTTTTGGCTGTCAAAGGTATGAGTAATGTGTTTACCTTTTTCTGTTTATAACTGTAGACTATTTCCTCTAGGTAGATCACAATTTTTTAAAATGCAGTTATTGTCAGATTTTGCTTCTCCTGTGTAGGTAGGTGGTTCAAGGGTTTACCATTATATTAAAACCTGAAAAAGTGAAAAGTTTTAGTGGCTCAGTTGTGTCTAACTCCTTGTGATCCCATGGATGGTAGTCCTCCAGGCTTTTCTGTCCATGGGATTTCCCAGGCAAGAGCACTGCAGTGGATTCCCTTCTCCAGGTGATCTTCCCCACCCAGGGACTGAACCCGTGTCTTCTGCATTGCAGACTCTTTAACATCTGAGCCACCAGTAAGAGTGAAAAGTATCCCAAGATAATCTGAAGCCCTGGAAGTTCCAATAAGGCAGAAAGTGGATGATTTTGTTTTCAAAGATTATAATTCATGAGATAGACTATACTCCATATAAAACTGGAAGTGTATATGGACTTCCCTGGTGGCTCAGATGATAAATAATCTCCCTGCAATGAGAGAGACCTGGGTTCGATCCCTGGGTGGGGAAGATCCCCTGGAGAAAGGAATGGCTACCCACGCCAGTATTCTTGCCTGGAGAATTCCATGGACAGAGGGACTTGGTAGGCTACAACCCATGGGGCTGCAAAGAATCAGACACCACTGAGAGACTAACACTTTCACTTTTTCACTTCAGATCCTAATCTGGGAGGAAAGATACCCCTTTTTTTCCCCTAAAGTCATTTCTTGAGTATTGTGTTTCTTTTATTATGATATTCCCTGCTTCCCAGCACACCACCAACATGAGCCTGGTAAAATATACACAAACATCACTTAGTGTCATTTTGCATATTTGTATTTAAAAAACACAATTAAGGACAAGGAAGGAAATGGCAAGCCAAAGAAAGGCCCTCAGAAGTACCCAATATTGGCCTATTGGAGAGCTTAAATTTTATTCTAATCTTCCTCAATAAAGATACATTACTACCTCATATATATAAAGCAATGGGGGGAGGCACATATTATTCAAAATAGATGCTGATTATTTTATATAATATGAATTTCTTATTTAAGCAACTAGAAATAATGTTATTTAAAATGTAGAGGAGTTAAGACATATAAATAATTCAAGGTTGAAATTTAAAAATGCCCCAAGAAAGGTAAAGATAAAACGAGAGTTCACAGGGGAAATAGAAGAGCTATTTTCAGTTTAGGGGGTTAATAATTTATAAGAGAGAGAGGATTTGAAGTGAACATTGATGATAGAGCTAGTTTTGGACAAGCATCCATTTAAGGGAGGTGGGAAGATGTGATAGGTATGGATGACTGCTAGTCCTCTGTCACTCTCTGCATTGAGAGATGAAGTTTATTCCCCCTCCCTTTGGAACCCTAGCTGGTTCTGTGACTGCTTTCCCTAGTGCAACATGGTCAAAGCGACACTGGCAGTTCTGAGCCTCACCTCCAAGGGGACTGGGCAGCTTCTGCTTCTTCCCTCTTGCAACCTTCACTTTTGAGATCCAAGGACTCTGCAGTGAGTCCAGCCAGCTAGATGAAATGTGTAGAGATCATGAGAGAGAGGTCAGCTTCTAAGCATATGTATTTTCTTGATGACTAATAAAGCCGGACATACCTTTTCATTTGGATATCTTCTTTTGTGAAGACTTTGTTCAAGTTTTTGCCCATTTTTTTCCCCTATTGGTTTGCCTCTATCTTACTGATTTGTAGTTCTTTATCTATTGTGAATACATCTTTTTTTTTTTTTTTTTGGTCACATACATTTTATGGCAAATATTCTCTCCAATCTACTAAAAAGTTTTATCTTTTAAATTGTGTTTTTTGTTGAAAAAAGTTCTTAATATTAACGTAGTACAGTTTATCAACATTTTCATTTATGGTTAGTATTTTCTGTGACCCTGTTTAAGGCCATGGTATTTTTGTTTTCTTTTATAACCTTATATGTTTTACCTGTATGTTCAGATATAAATTCATTAGGAATTGATCTTTGTTTATATTGTGAGCTAAGGGTCCAGATACATTATTTTTTCTTATGGAATATATACCACCTAGCATCACTTATTGAAAAGGCCGTTTCCCCCTCTGCATTGTATTGTCAGCTTTGTCATAAACTAAATGACCATGTATGGTTCTCTTCTTGTACTTTTTAATTCTCTTCTGATGGTCTATTTGTCCATCATTAAGTCAAACATGGTAGTAGTTTAGTCGCTAAGTCGTGCCCAACTCTTGCGATCCTATGGACTGTATCCTGCCAGATTCCTCTGTCCATGGAATTCTCTAGGCAAGAATACTGGAGTGGGTTGTCATTTACTTCTCCAGGAATCAAACCTGGGTCTCCTGCATTGCAGGCAGATTCTTTACCGACTGAGCTATGAGGGAAGCCCTTAAATCAAACATAAGTTGCTTTCATTACTACAGATTTGTAAATCTTGAAAACAGTAGTACAAACCCTTCATTTTGTTTTCAAGATTTTTTTTTTTCTTTTTGAGATTCTTTATACGTTTTAGAATTAGATTAGCAATTATATGTACAAAACCTGCTGGAATTTTTATTGAGGTTACCTTGAATACGTAGATAAATTTGGATGGAACTGACATCTTTATTATACTGAGTCCTCTAGTCCATGGCCACTGTATATTCCTCTATTTGTTTATATAGTTTTAATTTCATTCAATAATGTTTTGCCATTGTCTATGTACATCTTCTTTATAGACTTCCAGTTTGATACCTCATGGTGTTTTTTTTGTTTGTTTAATATTTTTAGTTCTTTTACTTATTTGGCTGTGACAGGTCTTAATGGTGGCATACAATCTACTTTCATTGTGGCATGTGGAATCTTTTGGTTGTGGTATATGGGATCTAGTTCCCTGACCAGGGATAGAACCCAGGCCCTCCCTGCATTGGGGGCATAGAGTCTTAGTCTCAGGACCACCAAAGAATTCCTGATAGCTCATGTTTTTTGATGTTATTATAAATGTTGTCATTTTATTAAGTTTTATTTTCTAATTATTTCTTGATAAAATATGAAAAAACTTTTTTGTTTATTGGTCACATGTCCATTGATTTATGAAATTATTTTATAAATTGCAATAATTCTTTTGTAGGTCCTATATATACAATTGGATCATCAAGTGTGAGAAATAATAGTTTTAAATCTTACTTTCCTATTTCTATATCCTCAACTTTTTCCTACCTTATTGCACTGGCTAAGATTTCCAGCATATCCTGAATAGAAGTAATGAGAGGAGATATCCTTATTCTCATTCTTAAGAGGAAAGCTTTCAATATCTGCCATAATTATGTCATATCGGTCATAATTATGATAATTATGACCATTAATTCTTCTATTCCAGATTTGCCACAGACTTTTATAATGACTGGGTGTCAGATTTATGAAATGATAGTTCTTCTTCTAATGAGAAGATCATATGATTACCCTCCTCTATTTTAATGTGGCAAATTCCACTGACTGATTCCCAAATGTTAAACAAATCTTGCATTCTTGAAAGAATCAGCTTGTTTATTGGTACTATCTTTTCATATACCATTGGATTTGATTTGTTAACAATTCATTTGGAATTTTTGCATGTGTGTTCATAAGGGAGAAATGTCAAGAATTTTCCTTTCTTATAATATCCTTACTAGGTTTAAGTATGTTGATCTTTTTGTGAACTCAGGAAGTTCATATATCATTAGTTTTATTACTTTCTTATAAGCATGAAGATATGCTAGAAATCTCCTTGTGGAAAATATTTTGTTAATTTTTTAAAATATTTTAATTAAGTATTTCAATTTCTTTTATATAGAGCTATTAGAACTTTCCAAATTTTGTCATTTTAACTAGCATGAAAATTTAGGTATAATGTGGCTTATATTATCTTCTTATCTTTAAATGCCTGTATAATCTTTAGCAATGAGAGTCCCTTGGAGTGGAAGGAGATCAAACCAGTCAATCCTAAAAGAGATCAACCCTGAATATTCACTGGAAGGACTGATGCTGAAGCTCCAGTACTTTGGCTACCTTATGTGAAGAGTCAACTCATGGGAAAAGACCGTGATGCTGGGAAAGACTAAAGGCGGGAGAAGAAGGGAATGACAGAAGTTGAGATGGTTGGATGGCATCACTGACTCAATGAGTTTGAGCCAACTGTGGGAGATGGTGAAGGACAAGGAAGCCTGGCATGTTGCAGACAGGGGTCACAAAGAGTAAGACATGACTGAGCGACTGAACAGTAACAGTTTATTACTGACCTTGTTTTGTGTGCCATCTCTCTTTTTCTTAAACAGTCTTTCTAGGAGACTATCAATTTTATTAGTCTTTATAAAGAATTACCTCATATATTTCTTAATTTTCTCCGCTGGTTGTATATTTTCTATTTCATTAATTTCTGCTCTTAGATTTTTATTTTCTTGCTTATCCTTCCTTTGAGTGTAATTTGGTATTTAAAATTTTTACTTCTCTAATTTGGTCTCTGGCCCAGCAGTCTGGACGTCTTCTTCAAGCATCCATTAAACTGTGACAGCTAACTTGTAGAGTACGTAAAATCTCGGTCCTTTCACAGATCTTGACAATACTATTACCTTATTATGCTTTCAATATTTGTAGAAATTTCAGTGATATAACCTCATTTACTGCTGATATTAGTAATTTTGTCTTCTTTTTTCACTGCTTAGTTTTGATAGATATTTATCAACTTTTATTGACCTTCTAAATAATAGCTCAACCTTTTTTGTTTGGTTTTATTGGTTTCTGTTCCTGATTACTGTTTTTTGTTTCTGTTTATTTTATGCTTAATTTTATACTTTTTGCTAGTTTCTTAAGGTGGAATCTGAGGTCAGAGATGTGGGACATTTTGTTTAATGTTGTAAATCTCTCTGTAAATACTGCTTTAGCTTTATCCTACAAATTTTGATTTTTGTGTGTGTGTTTTTATTTTCATTTCAGTCAAAATACTTTTAAAATTCCTTTTTGATTTTTCTTTGATCCATGGTTTATGTTGAGAACTGTGTTATTGAGTTTATACCTATTTGGGGATTTCTCTTACTGATTTCTAATTAATTCAATTATAATCAGAAGACCTTTTGTATAATTTGAATTCTTTGAAATTAATTAGACTTCTTTATAGTCCAGAAATGAACTACTTTGTAAATATCCTTTGTGTACTTAAAAGAAAAGCTTTCTGTTGTTCAATTATGTCAAGCTATTTGATAATATTGTTCAAGTTTTCTGTATTTTACTAACTTAGTTTTCTTGTTCTATCAATTATTAAGGGAGAGGTACTGAAATCTTCCACTGTAGCTGTGGATTTATCTGTTTCTCCTTATAGATCTGTTGGTTTTTGTTTCATATATTTAGTATTTAAGTTACTAGGCACATAAATATTTAGGATATTTTTTTCTTCTTTAATTGACTCCTGTATCATTTTGAAATGATCTTCTTTCTTACTGGTCAATTCATTGCTCTGATCTCTATTTTATCTGATATTGACAAAGCCATTCCTCCTTGCTTTTTCATTTTTATTAGCATTGTATATATTTTTTCCATCTTTTTGCTTTTAACCTATATCTATCTTTATATTCAAGGTGTGTTTCTTGTAGGCATCATATAGTTGGCAAGTTTATGATCTTTGCCTTTTATTTGGGTTCTTACATTCAGTATGATAATTCACATGATTAGGTTTACATTTCCATTTAATGTGATAACTGATATAGCTGAGTTTAGGGTTACCACCTTGCTATTTGTTCCATAAAACCTTTGTTCATTTTTTTCTGTCTTCTTTTGGATTCGTTATTTTGATTTCATTTCTTCGTTAAGGACTTTTTGAAATGTTTTTGGCAGTTGATTTAGTGTTAACAGTACACATCCTTAATCCAGTCTACCTTGAGTGATACTGTACATTTCATGTACAGAAGCTTTTAGCAATAGACTTCCAAATCTCCCTTTTTAGTCTCTGTGCTATTATCATATGTATATGTGTGTCAAATTGTGTCCAACTCTGTTTGTGACCCTATGGACTATAGCCCACAAGGCTCCTCTGATCATGTGATTCTCCAGGCAAGAATACTGGAGTGAGTTGCCATGTCCTCCTCCAGGGGATCTTCCTGACTCAGGGATCAAACCCATGTTCTCTTATGTCTCCTGCACTGGCATGCAGGTTCTTTACCACTAGCGCCACCTGGGAAGCCCATTATTATCATACATTCTAATTGTTTTAAATGCTATAAACCAAAAATACGTTCTTTCTCTAAATAGTAGAATGTTAAAAAATTATTTTATATTGACTCATACATTTACCCTTCCAGTGCTTTCATTCCTTTGAATAGTTCCAGATTTCCACTTTATATCATTTTCCTCTGCTTGAACATCTCCTTAACATTTCCTGTATTGGAGGTCTGCTCACAATGGATTTTTAAGCTTTTGTGTATCTAGAAAAGTATTTATTTCACCAGCAGTTTTGAACAATATTGTCACTGGATGTAGAACTCTAGGTTGATCATTTTTCTTTTGGTGCTCCATTCTCTTCTGGTTTGCAATGTTTCTAAGGAGGACTCTATTTTCATTCTACCTTTGTTCCTCTGTGAGAAACAAAGATAATGTTTTTAATTCTACAGATGCTTTTAAGATTTCTCTTTATCACTAGTCTAGCAATTTGATTTGAAGAACACAATGGCAACCCACTCCAGTGTTCTTGCCTGGAGAATCCCAGGGACAGGGGAGCCTGGTGGGCTGCCATCTATGGGGTCGCACAGAGTCGGACACGACTGAAGCGACTTAGCAGCAGCAGCAGCACCAGCAGCAGTTTGATTATACTGTATTACAGATTAGTTTTCTTTATGGTCTTATGTTTGGGGTTTGCTGAGTTTCTTGGATCTATGAGTTTATAGTTTTCAGGAAATCTGGATAAAAATTTGCCACTATCTCTTCAAATACTTTCCCACCTCCTCCTTTTCTCTTTCAAGAAATCCAATTACATGTGTATTTGGCCACTTGAAAATATCCCACAGCTCACTGACTTATTTTAACTTCCTCCAGATAAGCATGGAGTAGGAGAAAATGCCTCAATCCAAACATGGTCTAGAAAATCATGAGGCTGGTTTTCAAACGTTGTAAAGCTAAGTGCACCTTTAATTCATCCTCACTATTAGGCTATAAGGCTAAGTGTACCATTCATTTACACTCCACTCCAGAATCCCAAAGACTAGGGCCCTTACCTCTCTGGACTTCTGTACTTTAATTTGTTATGCTCTCAGCAGTATAAGACACTGAAAGTTCTGCTATGCTCGCTGGATGCTCTTTGCACAGCATTTGAATTGTTTTATTAGCACTGTTTGTGAAAAACTGCATATACCTGGAGTAGATGACTGTCATAGAATGTTAGGCTCACTTCTATACACCTACCTTCTCTCTTCAAGTTCCATCTCCTAATCCTAGCACCAGTGGCATGCCCATACTCTAATTTTTGTTTTCCTCATATAGTCAAAGCTATGGTTGTTCCAGTAGTCATGTACAAATGTGAGAGTTGGACCATAAAGAAGGCTGAATACCAAAGAATTGATGCTTTTGAATTGTGGTGCTGGAGAAAAGTCTTGAGAGTCCCTTGGACTGTAAGGAGATCAAACCAGTCAGTCCTAAAGGAAATCAATCCTGAATATTCATTGGAAGGACTGATGCTGAGGCTGAAACTCCAATACTTTGGCCACCTGCTATGAATAGCCAACTCAGCGGAAAAGACCCTGACTCTGGAAAAGATTGAGGGCAAGAGGAGACAGAGATGACAGAGGATGAGATGGTTGGATGGCATCACTAACTCAATCGACATGAGTTTGAGCAAGCTCTGGGAGATAGTGAACGGCAGGGAAGCCTGGACTGCTTTAGACCATGGGTTTACAAAGAGTTGTACACAACTTAGTGACTGAATAACAACAAAAGTCTTATGAATTTGCCAAAAATTCTATTGGCTTGTCTGTTTCTTAGGGACTGCCTTTTGCTTGCTTCTCAGCTTCTTGACTTGTACTTCCTAAAACAAATACCCCAGGAGAGAGGCAGCACATATACTTGGGCTTACTTCAAAAATACTGGGCTCACATCTCTCTAGGATCACAGCCTCTTAAGTCTTGACTGCCTTGGAAGATCTCCAAATGAGTTTTTAAAATTTATCCACTTTTTTATTTGTTCTTGATTAGAGCATCTTCTGTTATAAGATACTCCATGAGAGCTAGAAACAGATGTGAC
Source organism: Bos indicus x Bos taurus (assembly GCF_003369695.1). Lineage (NCBI taxonomy): Eukaryota > Metazoa > Chordata > Mammalia > Artiodactyla > Bovidae > Bos > Bos indicus x Bos taurus. The sequence goes on along the minus strand of NC_040103.1, from coordinate 17,636,316 downwards.
AGAATGATTATTTTTTGATGAAGTATTTTTTACACTAGAAAGATACATAATTATTTGTCAAATTTATGCTTTATTGTTTAACGTCCCCAAATTACAAATTTCCACTGTTTTGAAAAGAGAATATTTTTGAGTTTACTTTATATCCAGGGGATTTCAAAAGCATCACAACTGCTTTTAGGATCCAAATTGTGTTCAATAGGGTTTCTCTAGTTAACTGTAAGAGCTCCTTAAAGAAACTATTATAATAAAGTCTCTATCATTATCTCTTTCTCTATATCTATGTCTCTGCACACACACACAAAATCAGCATCTCAAGCCTCCAGTCACTGCTATATTAGGAACTGGAAACCTATGGCACAGAACAAAAGGTTTCCATTATGTATATACACAAAAAACTCACTGGAAACTTTATTTAAAATAGTAATTTTCTTCTTGTTTCTGGTGAATAAAAGCATTACATTCTTAAATCATTGTCTTCATTTTGAGGTAACAAAAATTGAAATGTACAAATTATATAAAATGCTTATTCTATGAAGTCACTCCTGCTTTAATTTACGTCCCTCACCCTTTAATTCATTTTATAATTTTGAAATGGCAAGTGGAGCTTATGTTACCACAAACATTTCCTTTAATCTGAAAAATGTGTTTTTTGAAAAGCCACTCAGCGCAAATAAAGCTCTAAGTAAAGCTTCTTTTTCTAAATTGGTTTAAATTAGCTATATTTTTTGGAGCCTTGAAAAAAATGAGAGATACAGCATTGAGTTTCGTCAGTTTTTTTTATATATATATATATGTATATATTCTTCTCTTTCTGAAGAGAAGAAAGGAAGTCAGGCCAACAGTGATTTAAATGACTTTAAAACCAATCTTTCCTCTTTCTGTCTTTTGTTTTTAGTGGTTTATTGGCTGTTGGAGCCCCTTCTAGTGTGTAAATGAATTTGTGCAAAGGCACTGATTTAGTGTATTTGTGATTTGTGTAAAGGCGCTATGCATTTACTGTGAAAATTTAAGTGAGCTTCTATGGTTATAGCATAAAGCTAATAACGCAATCCACGTATTTTAGCCATGCTTTAATTAAAGGTGACTATCTTAAACTGACTGAATTCCAAGTGTCTGGGCTTATTTTAACTTAATGGCTCTATGTCTAAGCAATAATCTAATTTTAAACTTTTTGTTTATTCTAAGTAAAGTCAAACAATATGTGTATTTGTTAAGAATAATCTTGGGCAACACTTGAGATGATGTATTCCATTAGAAATGATTTGGGAAATCTCTTTTGAATAACCTATCTAAACTGTCTCTCCTTATGATCTGTAGAAAAAAGGGATAAAATTAAATATTTCTTCTATTCAAAATTAACTGCTGAACGTTAAATATTTTCCACATCTATCTACTTTGGATTTATTAAAGTAAGTTTCGAAAGTGAGGCCTCCCTCTTCCAAATTCTTAGAGCATTTTAACCATAAAAGGCTTAAAAATATTTTGCAATCCCATGGGCAGTAATCTGATATTCAGGGATTCTTTTTTAAGGGAATAAATGGAGTATAAATAAGCTTTTAAAATTAGAACTTTATGTGTGATCCACCATAGAAAACATTGTTTCAGTGCTTATCATGTGCCAGGTACTTGAGATATAAAAATGGAAACAGAAAGCAAAATAAAATTTATGTAGTACTCCCTACTCCTTATTTTCCCAATATTTAAGCATTTTCTCCTTTGTTTCTTATAGCACTCCTATAAGAATAAGAGGTGTTCTCTCAGTTTTAAAGATTAAGGACCCAAAAGACTGTTCTATATTGTAATTAGCCTCCAATTAAAATAAATTTAAATTAAATAAGTAAGTAAATAAAGATGAGGGACCCACAGCTCAGTAGAGTTATGTAATTTGTCCATGGTTCTAAAGGCAGCAGATGGAGACTAAATTTTAACACAGGTAGAGAAATGGAAAGAAAGGCAAATAATAAACCGACCACTTCTGTTTCATTATTAAAAGAACACACTCATTCATTCATTCACTTACAAAGCTGGTGTCTCATGTGTTTTTGTCTATATGAGCACTGGGGATATAAAATGAGATCAGTACTCAAGTCATACTTTCAAGTCCTGAATATGGAATGAACATACCTCCATCAATATATTCGGCCTACTCAGCCTCTACTGTCTCATCTTTTGTTTCATCCTCTTTTGTCTTATACCTTTAAAGTCAACTCAACCATTTTCTTCATTGTTGCATCCCTATTTCCCCCAACCCCTGCCCAATCAGTTATCTGGACAATAAGTTATCACACACATATGTGGACAGCTCAGTTCAGAATCCCATTTTGAGGGTCTGTTTCCTGAGGCCACTCCTGTTACCGATTACTATACAGTCCAGGTTTTGTGACAAAAAGGCACACTGAAGCTTGGTAATTGAGGAGGGCTTAAAAAGGTGGTTATTTACCAAAAAGGAGGCTGATTTAGGGGAAAGCAAGAAGGATGGTTTGGCACACTGTTCTCATCCCAGCATCAACCTGGGAGGAGAGGGAGCAGTTTCCAGAATACAGAGAGAAGAGTTATGTAGACAAGACAGGAACTCTGGCCTTCTGTAAAGGCCACACTCAATATCCAGTGACCCCACAGGGAGGGGAGCTGAGAGTAAAAACACACAGCCTCTCCCTTCAACCACCCACGTCCACACAGTGGCCTACCTAGAAGTCAGAAGGTAAGAAGCTATTGATGATTTCCAAAAACATTGGTTTTCTGAGACACAGAGAAGGATAGAAAAGGGTAGAAAGTGGATCTGGAGAAGCCAACAGAAAACATCAAGCAACAGGCCAAATATTTAATGTAGGATTGTTTATGGTATTTAAAATATATTTAGGAAATAGCTATGTTCAATTATAATTATTTTTATCTAGATAACTGATTATGTTGAATAGGTGACTGCACTCATTTTATGAAAATGGCATAATTAAATATTCAGAACTTTAGCCAGAGTTTATCTTAAGTAACATCTCAAGTTTTGAAAAATTTACATTTATATCAGAGTTATGCTCATTTACATTTAATCACATTACTTCAAAACATTCAATATTTAACAAAAATAATGAAGTACTTTCACTTTTCTTTTCTCAATTTTGACTGTACCTTAATATACAGTACTGTACTTAATGTCCATTTTCATAAACTACATAAGCCAAAGGCACATATTTGGTTAATGATATTTATGAAATAAAAAAAGAACATCATGGTGCTTCTGGGTAGAAAGCATAAAGAATTTAAAAGGACTGTAAAAGTGATAACTAATTTAAAATAACTGTTATAATATTATTTCTATTATCTTTTTTTAGTGTGTGTTTGGAAGGTACTATAGTTAAACTGTGTCCTACTTTGTTTCTGTTTAATTGCTTGAACATCTGTAGGTAACCAATGTTATGACATCCTGCTTAATTTAAAAGTGGCCTAAACTGTCTCATTTAAGGCTTTCTTTGGTGATCCTAGGAATTAAATCAAAGCCTCTGCAGAGGAAGTTTGGGACAGTCTTTAAGCATGCGGACATTAGTCCTCAGGTTTCATGGTTAAAAACTTGCCTCCCTCCTTTGGTTATGAAAATTGTTGATTTAAAGTTTGTACACAGTTCCTGGTGTATACTAAATGTTCAACTAGCTTAACTTCCCTTCTCCCTAAACGTTTGCCCAGTTAACATCTATTATTCCAGGTATCCACCCCAAAAAGATAACTAGGCTCAGAGAAGCCTTCTCTGACCCACTAATCTTCAGATTAGAAAGCACTCTCTAATCTCCTTTACAATAATCTGTAGTTTTCCTTTACAGTACTTGGCTTGTAATTATATGCCTGTGTGTGCATGCGTTCTGTTATGTATGACTCTTTGCGACTGGATGGACTATAGCCTACCAGGGTTCTCTGTCCATGGGATTCTCCAGGCAAGAATACTGTAGTGGGTAGTCATTTCCTCTTCCAGGGGGTCTCAACCCAGGGATCGAACCTGTGTCTCCTGCATTGGCAGGTGGATTCTTTACCACTGAGCTATCTGGGAAGTCCTATATTCCAGTGAGTTTATTAATGTCCATTTCTCTCTTTAGAGAAATTAATGTCCATTTCTCTCTTTAGCATTATGAACAACTGTGCTTATTTTGCATTAGCACAATGTCACATACTGATACTAAAAGTAATATTTTATAAACATATGAACAGTAAGTTCCCAGAGTACTTAGTGTGGTAGGCACACTGCACTTGCTTAATAAATATCTTGATTATTAAAGGAGAAAATAGAGAGCAACCTGAAGATTATAGGCAACATCTACAACTGGAAATGCATTTAGAAGACAGTGATCTGGAACCTATAATTTGTTCCTTAGGAGATGAGCTTAAACTGCAAGGCAGCTTTGCCCATGTGGAGCTGAAATGCACATCTAGTCCTGTTCCTGAGCCAAAGAGAGCACTGAGCCAACATCTCCCAGTGAAGTTGTATAGTTATCAGTAATAAGCCTTGCTTATAAAAAAGGCTTAGCTTCACATACTAATGTCTCTCTAGATTGCTAGTTTGAGTTATTAAACAAATAGTTTCTTAAATAAATTAAGTAAAGATTTTCATTGTTTAAGTAGAGCAAAATTATCTGTATTCATTTGTTAGCAGCATGCATCATTTCTTTCCCATTTAAAATACTTGATCTCTTTAGCTGAAAGCCTGTAATTCCTTAAGTTACTGTGTGTTGAATTAGGGTAGAAAAACATTTTTTGAATAATGGAGACTTCTCTATCAGTTCTTCCTCTTCTTAAAGTGTGTATGTGTGTGTCTGTGTTTGTGTGTGTGTGTGTGTGTGTGTGTTTCTCCCCACAAGCACTGGCACATTTATATGATTCTGTATATACCGAGCATGCAAATCCTGAAGTAAAGTAAAGTTGCTTCCCCATCTAAATTCTGATTAGTCTAAAAGCCAAGCTCTGGGAGGTATAAAACTCCATATTCATCACTTAAACCTGCCACGTTTGCTATGGTCATTAGTATTTCAAGCCAAGAGAAGAAATAAGCAACTAAAAAAACACAAAAAACAAAAAAACTCACTCTACTTCATCTATCCTTATATTATTTCCTTGATCAAGCACAGAGCTAGTTTGCTACAGAAAACTTCGGGTTTTTTCCCTCTTCACTCCTATAGTCAATGGTGCTGATGCAGCTGCATAATTTGCATAGAAAGTTGCTCCATTCTGTAGTCAGAATACCAATAAGGTGGCCTCTTTCTAAGCATGTTTATTCTCTCTTGATTGACTCTTCACTTGCATGCTTTTCTGCACAATGCATACTCACTTGCATATTCTCAGCCATCTGTCAAACACTCACCAAGCCTTAAAGGCTGGCCTCATAATCAAACTTGAACACTGAGGAAAGGTTAGTATGTGGCCCAATATTATAGAACTGTGACCAGAATCATCTTTTAAAGAAAGTAATCAATAAAAATATATCATCCTACAGTATTGGTTGACTTACATTTGATTACATAAATTTATTAACAGTTAAGCCTGCATTCACCAAGATACAGCTAGCTCTATATTTATAGTAAATGACTTCCTAGTTATAAACAACCATAGTTTCTATCCACACCAACTGTAGCAGTCCAACATGATTTTCAGTCTGTAGAACAGAATCTGTTTTGTCATTCTATTAGTTATGCTACCTAGAACAAGACAGGCTTATCATAAATTTGGGACTTCACTACCAATGAGAATATTTAGAAGTATATTTAAAGGAAGAACAGGATAAAATAGTTTAAATTGGAATTGTCCTAGAAAATTCTATAAAAATCTAGGATAGATGGTCACATCCTTATAGATGTCCTGGCTCAATTTTACATTTTAAACAACTTTACAAAATCTGTTTCAAAAATCATACAGCTAAATTTAAAATATATTCAATGAAGATATAATTTACTATTTCTCAATTCATTCAATAAAATTTAAGTGTCTTTTGCTTGCAGGAGCTTCCATTACTGGGTATGTCATTCATTATTCAGAGAGTGACTGCATATTCCTAGACAAGATCCAGAAGAGCCAGCCAATAGTCTTTTGTCTCCCTTCTTTTTAATCCTGTCAGACCTTCAGATTTGAAGACAGCTGTTATATTTTTCTTCAGTTTTTTCTCCTTCAGAAACCTCTGGTCCTGAAAAATCCAGGTTATTTTCTTCTGAACACATTTTGATTTGAATATATCCCTTTTCAAATGTACATTACTGAACCCTGTATGGTCTATTTTAGACATGTCTGGACATCTTAATGAAGAATGAAAAGATGACTTTTCTTTAAACCAGAAGCTAGATTATTAATGGATTCTGCTGAGTATGTAATCACAGAATTGAGACATGTTGATTTTTCTTAAGACTCCATTCATTCCCTCACTTCTTGCCATCTATTGGCCAGATAAGTATCTGAAACTATAGAGTACATCTCTATAGCTGGTGTCCTTGTTTTCTAGGTCTTACTGTGATCATCCTGGACATTTTGGTGATTTATAGAACTCATGAATAATAAGATGCTCACAGAAGTAACAATTAAATCTTCATTAGCAATAGACCCTTTTGCTTTAGGGAAAAAGAACACTGCCTAATCACATAAACATGAAATGCATCTCTTCAAAATAAAAGACATTTTCATAATGTTGTGCAATCTTTTAAAGTTAAATAAGCAAGAAAAAAATACTGCTGGATAAGGAAAATAAAGGGAAATTGAATAAATCTTTGCTAATTTAAGTCTTTACTCAGAAAACAGCTGTGTGTTGAAGTACATGCTGATTATAAAAAATAAATTCAGGACATATAGACAAGTGTAAAGAGCAAGCAAAAATTATCTGATATACTATCAACATCAAATAACTACTGCTAACAATTTGAAATATGTCCTTCAGGACCTGTTCTTTATATAGTTATATAAATAGGATATAAAATTATAAATCACAATCACAATAGATACATTTGGTAGTCTGTTTTTTTTTTACTTCCTTAACATAATGTGAATAATTTTTCATCGTAAGTACAACGCAACATGAGTACTTTTAATGATGACAAATATAGAGACACCACAGATTTTGAACATTTTCTTCTAATAGATGTTCAGGTATTTCGTAGTTTGAGGGGTTTTTTTCCTATCATAAACAAATATATGCACTGATAGATCTGTCTAGTGTCTGATTATCATTTTGGAATAAACTCAAAGAAGAATAACTGTTAGCTCAATAGGTAAACACATTTTAAAATTTGATAAATCTTGCCAAAGTTCTCTCTGGAAAGTTTACCAGTTTACACTCCTACCATCAGTGTATGTAGTGCCAGTTCAAGATACTCTCAAGATAAGGTGCCATCACTTTAATTCTTGAGAATCTGATAATTTTAATTTGCATTTCTTTGAGTTCTACAAAGGGTGAAATCTGCATAAGTTTATTGGATATTTATATATCTTCTCTTCTAAATATGCTTCACTATTTTTTTCACTAGTATTGTTACCTTTTGCTCATTGATTTGTAAGAAATCATTACATCCCACATTAATACTATTATGCCTTTCTTCTGCCCATACTGTAAGTTTTATTTTTAGAGTGTTTAATTTTTGTCTATGGTGTTCCCCTCCCCAAACAGAATTTTAAAATTTTGATGTCGTCTAAAATATTAGTGGTCTCTGATGTCTTAAGAGTCTCAACTTATAATGGGAATTCCCATTATAAATTAAACATTCCCATGGTGGTCCATACAAAGAGGTTCTTCATGATTAAAACAACTCATATAAGCATATTTTCTTCTAATACTGACTTTTAATTTCCTGGTAATGGGTTTAATGATTGATATCTTAATAAGCTGATTTAGATTTTTCAGTCTGTGCACAAAAATAATATTCTCCAAATAAAATGTTTTGGAATTAGTCAATGAAATAAAATTTTCCTTCCTTTACATTAATTGATTAAGTAAACAACTACTGAATGCTGTGCTGTGCTCAGTTTTTCAGTTGTGTCTGACTCTTTGCCACCCCAAGGATGTCCATGCAGATTCTCCAGGCAAGAATACTGGAATGGGTTGACATGCCCTCCTCCAGGGAATGTTCCCAACCCAGGGATGGAACCCAGTTCTCCTGCACTGCAACGGGGATTCTTTACCCTCTGAGCCACCAGGGAAGTATGTGAATATATATAGGTTCTCTACTGAGGAAAATAAGAGAAAAAAATATCAGTTATCCTAATCCCCCAGAGCTACATAGTTTCAAGTGATACAACTCGATACTTAGAAAACATTTAATTCTAAGGAAATTAAAAGTAAAAATGCCAGAGAAAGTCAGTCTCCCCCCACCCCTTCCTTTTTCTTCGGTGTTTAAAAGAAGCATCCCTCAAACAGCTATGAGGGAATAATTAGATTTGAATTGGCAGAAAAAAGGTTGAAGAGCATTTCAGTCAGCAGGAAAAGCTTACGTCAAGGCAAAAGTAAGTAGGAACCTTGTAATTATGAAAAGACCAACCTAGTTCATCAGAGAACTGGTCACAGAGGAACTGAGATTAATGTTAGTGGGCCAACAGATGGAAAGACTTGAATAACAGGTTCAAGAGTTTAGGTGCCATATGATTGGTGACAGAAACCGTTTTTAAATTATGCTCCTGCCATCTATCAATTATTTCATACTGGAGACAGATCCCCTGAATTTCTCTTAAAAGACTGATATTTAGGGCGGGATGATTATCTTCCTGTGCTTTGCAGAAAAAGAACAAGAAGTTTGATAAATTGTATTCTCAAGCATCAACCATTTTCTTTAAATGATAGATTCTAAGTCAGTCACACATGCCAGGTAGAGCAGATAGAGTTATTTTAACACAACAATTTCTGATTGATTTTCTTTAGCAACACCCAATGTGAGTAGGTCAAGCTACAAATTATGTCCTGTATGATTTTCCCTTCCAGCAGTTTGCTAATAGGATCATCCAACAAGGGAAAAAAAAAAAAAGCCTTTTTCAAGATTAAAAACATCATCTGGATAAGTTTAGATTATTTTGATAGGTACATCTCAAGGGTAAGCTAAAGAGAAAAAAGATATCTTCATAGCTACGCTTCAGTTGCCACACTCTGTTCCAAAATACGATCAGACACGCAATGCTGTTTCTGCTTTTTGTTTTTCCTTAAAAGGCTGAGCGTTTACATAAGTGTCATATTTTGTTTATTAAGGACACCATAACTTTATAGTTTAAAAAAAGAAAATAAAATTCATATATCTATCTGGTTATTTTTCCCCGCCAAAAGCTAACATTTTAAGTACAGTGTCATTAACACCCATAATCTGTGTGGGTTTTGAAATAAGGAAGAAAAAAGTGTTTTATTTATTTTGTTTTTGATTTAGGAATAAGTGCTCAGAACATAAAATTATATACAATTGACATCACTGACTTTAGAGAGGTCTGAATTTTCTATATTTGCTGACTATAAGTGGTATTATTTTAGGTTTTGAAAGGCTGCCAAAATATGACTCTAGGCAAGGTAACCACTTAGGTATATTTATCATTCTCTTTAAATATCTTTCTAAGTATGTCATATTTATAATAATCAGATTCTGCCACAGTACCACTTGTGAAAACAGGGCCTCCACCTTCAGCTGTGCAGGCTGCATAATGCACAACTCCACTAATCACAGAGACCATTATGTGAACAGTGCCCTCTGGAGTTGTGCAAAGGGAGAGTGTGTGAAAACGTCCATATTATAAACTTAAAGTCTGAAATTAAGCATTTTGGCTTAAACAGTTAAGAGATAAAATTATACCTATTACATGTGTAAATTAGGGAAACTATTAAAGCAGACTTAATCTTTTTTATATTTAAATACAAATATGTATATGTGTGTGTGCATCTGTTTAAACACATACACACACACACACAGACACATATATATATATATATAATAAAACCTTTGAAAGTACAAATGATCCAAGATTTGATGTGTTGTCACTCTGGTGAAATTAAACTGGATAAATATTTTTAAAATGTGCTATGTATACATAATTCATGATATCAATTTTAATTTCTTAGGGAAAATTTGGGATGTTATAGCACAGCACCAGATTTTTAATCTATAAATGACTTTTCAGTTAAACCAAGTTTATACTTAAATTTAAAATATGTCAGCAACATACTTGTAAAGTATCTAAAAATTTTATCGATCAAGAGTTCACCTATGTTTTTTCTATTCAGTTTTTCATTTTGTAAACACCCAGATGATAATTCTGTCAATATATTAGTTTGGAAGCATGCTTATATGCCTGCATTTAATTTACAAAATGCACCTCACTACTTGGGAATGAACTAGGGAACAATTTAATTATTGTACAAGTAATACATGAAGACATTCACACTTGCAGGTTACCATAAATCTGAAATACACAGAATAAAATATCCCTCTTCAAATCCTATCCAACTCCTACTTTCACTCACTTGCCCAAAGGTCTTCCATGTTAAAGATTAGTATAAATCTTCTAGCCTTTCAAGTCTTTACCATCATTTAAATGTATATACAGGTCTATATATTTTCATGTTTATCTGCCTATAAGAATAAGTGGAAACACTATTCACATTGTTCTACTGCTCTTTTTTCTTTAAGCATGTTTGAGATCCTAACATAACCATACAGGTGGATCTGCTGGATTCCTTCTAAAGACTAGTTAGTTTTTCATAGTGTGATTATACTTCATTTTATTTAGTCATTTCCCTTCTGAAATTATTAGCTGTTATAAACCATACTTTGATGTATATTCATGAATAAACATCTTTATATAACATGAGTATGTCCAAATGAAAGATACTTATAAATTAGAATTTGGTGGACACAGGATATTTACATTTGATTTTTCCAATCTACTCTCCAAAGTGGCTTTAAAAATTTAACTTCTCAACAATCCCCTGCCATAGAGCTGTGTTTTCTTGCATCTTCATTAATACTGGCTGTTAATCAATCTTGTTGATATTAGCCAATATTACAGTTGAAAATAGTTTTTCTTATTTGTACTTCCTTGATAAATAGTGAGGTTAAATATATTTATATCTTCTTATCAGTAAAATTTAGTCTGTTCAAATTCTTTGCAATGTTGCTGTTGTCTTGTTTGTATTTTACTTGTTTTCTCTGTGCTTACTATTTATGCATAAAATAATTTTGACCTTTATATGTTGTTTGCAAAAATTTTCAAGTGCCTTTTTAAAAACATTTTTCTTTGTAGTATCTTACTTAAACCTTAAAAAAAATTTAGGCGGTTAATCCTACAACTACATTTAATCTCAAAATTAAAAACTACTTTCCTCCATACTTTTCTCATGTTTTCATATGAGAGATTTTAAATTTAGCACTTTTTAATTCAATGGATTTTTATTATTCCATTTTCTCTTCTACTAGCTTAACATTATTTATCCAAAGCTTATCCTAGAGATTCAGTTCAGTTCAGTTGCTAGGTCGTGTTCAACTCTTTGCGCGACCCTATGAATCACAGCACGCCAGGCCTCCCTGTCCATCACCAACTCCTGGAGTTCACTCAGACTCATGCCCATCAAGTTGGTGATACCGTCCAGCCGTCTCATCCTCCATCGTCCCCTTCTCCTCCTGCCCCCAATCCCTCCCAGCATCAGGGTCTTTTCCAATGAGTCAACTCTTCGCATGAGGTGGTCAAAGTATTGGAGTTTCAGCTTCAGCATCAGTCCTTCCAATGAACACCCAGGACTGATCTGATCTCCTTTAGGATGGACTGGTTGGATCTCCCTGCAGTCCAAGGGACTCTCAAGAGTCTCCTCCAACACCACAGTTCAAAAGCATCAATTCTTCGGCGCTCAGCCTTCTTCACCGTCCAACTCTCACATCCATACATGACCACTGGAAAAACCATAGCCTTGACTAGACGGACCTTTGTTGGCAAATTAGTATCTCTGCTTTTCAATATTATGCATCCTCAAATTATTAAATGTTTATAAATCAATACTTTGACTCCTCAAAAACTGTCAGAAGCAATACATTAACTCATTTAGCTTCTTTTCAATTTATAAGGTGCGTAGTCACTCAGGCATATCTGACTCATTGTGACCCCATGAACAGTAGCCCACCAGGCTTCTCTGTCCATGGGATTCTCCAGGCAAGAATACTGGAGTAGGTTGCCATTTCCTTCTCCAGACTCATTTACCATCCTTTCAATTTATTAAGTATTATCAGTTTATCTGGGCTTCCCTGGTGGCTCAGACTTTTAACGAGTCTTCCTGCAGGAGACTCAGGCAGTGAACCCAGGAGATCTGACTCAGGAAGATCCCCTGGAGAAGGAAATGGCAACCCACTCCAGTATTCTTGCATGGAGAATCCCATGGACAGAGGAGCCTGGCAGGCTATAGCCCATGGGGTTGCAAAGAGTTGGACACAACAGAGAGAATTCACTTTCACTTTCATCAGTTTATTTTAATTCTCTATGTAATATTTTAAGCCACACAAAACACAGGTGTATTATAATTCAGTGTTATTCAGATCTACTGTCACATTTTACTTGTTTTCATTTTTTTCTATTTCTTTCACTTTCTATCTAGAATCATTTCATTAAAAATGTAATAAAAATTAGTTTTACTCAAGTATAGATTTATGTTTTGATAATTTCTACTGTACAGCAAAGTGATTCAGTTATACATATACATGTTCTTTTTTTATATTCTTTTGCATTATGATTTATCACAGGGTATTGAATATAGTTCCCTTGCTATATAATAGGATCTTACTGTTTATCCATTCTCTATACAGCAGTTTGGATCTGCTATTTCCACACTCCCAATCTTTACCTTCCCTTTGGCAACCACAAGTCTTTTCTCTAGGTCTGTGAGTGTGTTTCTGCTTCTTTGATAGGTTCATTTGTATCATATTTTAGATTCCACATATAAGTGATATCATATGGTATTTGTCCTTTTCTTTCTGACTTACTTAGTATAATAATCTCTAGGTCCATCCATATTGCTGCAAATGGCATTCTTTCTTTCTTTTTATGGCTGAGTGGTATTCCATTGTATATATGTACAATATCTTCTTTTATTTTTTGTTTCTTAGCATTTACAATGTTGTGTTGGTTTCTGTCATACAACACTGTAAATCAACCATCATTATACATATATCCCCTCTTCGCTAAACCCTCCCCCCTCCCCCGCCCCATCCTTCCAGGACATAATAGAATGCCAGCCCAGGCTGCCTGTGCTACACAGCCACTTCTCACCAGCTATCTATCTTACACTTCGATACTGTATACATGTTGATGCTACTTTCTCCATTCACTCTCTCCTTCCTCCACTGTGTCCACAAGTCCATCCTCTATATTGGTGTCTCCACACCTTCCCTGCAAATAGGTTCATCGATGCCATTTTTCTAGATCCGTATAGATACATGCTAATACACTGTATTTCTTTCTGATTTACTTCACTCTATATAACAGGCTCTAGGTTCATCCATCTAATATTCCATTGTATATATGTACCACATCTTCTTTACCCATTCATCTGTCAATGGACATCTAGGTTGCTTCCATATCCTGGCTATTGTAAATAGTGATGCACTGAACACTGGGGTACATGGGTCATTTAGAATTGTGGTTTTCTCAGGGTGTATGCCCAGCAGGGGGGTTGCTGGATCATAAGGTAGATTTATTGCTAGTTTTTAAAAGGAATCTCCATATTGTTCTCCATAATGGCTGTATCAGTTTACACTACCTCCAACAGTATAGGAGGTTTTCCTTTTCTCCACATTCTCCCCAGCATTAACTGTTGGCAGCTTTTTTTTGATGATGGCCATTCTGACTGGTGTGAGGTGATACCTCACTGTAGTTTTGATTTCCATTTCTCTAATAATTGGTGATGTTGAGCATCTTTTCATTTGTTTTTTGCCATCTGTATGTCCTCTTTAGGGAAATGTCTGTTTATGTCTTCTGCCCATTTTTTGACTGGGCTGTTTTTTTCCCTAATATTGAGCTGTATGAGCTGCTTATGTATTCTGGTGATTAACCCTTTGTCAGTTATTTCATTGGTCATTATTTTCTCCCAACCTGAGGGTTGTCTTTTAATCCTGTTTATTGTTTCTTTTGCTGTGCAAAAGTTTTAAAGTTTAACTAAATTCCATTTATTTTTGTTTTTATTTCCATTACTCTATGAGGTGGGTCAAAGAAGATCTTGGTAATTATGTCAAAGAGTATACTGCTTTATATATACATTCTTTAAGAGTTTTATAGTTTTGGGCCTAACATTTAAGTCTTTAATCCATCTTGAGTTTATTTTTGTGTGTGGTGTTAGGAAGTGTTCTACTTTGATTCTTTTACATGTAGCTCTCCAGTTTTCCCAGCAACACCTATTGGAGAGGCTGTCTTTTCTCCATTACATATTCTTGCCTCCTTTGTCAAAGGTAAGGTGCTCATAGGTGTGTGGGTTAATTTCTGGGCTTTCTATCTTGTTCCACAGGTCTATATTTCTGTTTTTCTGCCAGTATCATACTGTGTTGATTGCTGTAGCTTTGTAGTATAGTCTGAATTTGGAAAAGTTGATTCCTTCAGGTCTGTTTTTCTTTCTCAAGACTGCTTTGGCTATTCAAGGTCTTTTGTGTTTCCATATGAATTGTGAAATTTTTTGTTCAAGTTCTGTGAAAAATACCATTGGTTGTTTGATAGGGATTTCTTTGAATCTATAAATTACTTTGGGTAGTAATAATAATTTTTACAATATTGAGTCTTTCAATCCAAGAACACTGTACCACATCTTTATCCATTCATCTGTTGGACACTGATGTTGTTTCAATGTCCTGGCTACTGTGAATAGTGATACAATGAATGGTGGGGTGAATCTATCTTTTCAAATTATAGTTTTGTCTGGATATATGTCCAAGAGTGAGACTGTAAGCTCAGACAGCAGCTCTATTTTTAGTTTTTTGAGGAATCTCCACATTATTTTCCATAGTGAATACACCAATTTACATTCCCACCAAGGGTGTAAGAGGGTTGCTTTTTTTTCCCACACCCTCTTCAGCATTTATTTGTAGACTTTTTAACGATGCTCATTCTGACCAGTGTGAGGTGGTACCTTATTGTAGTTTCGATTTGCATTTTCCTAATAATTGGTGATTTTGAATATTTTTTCATGTGCCTATTGGCCATGTGTATGTCTTCTTTGAAGAAATGCCTATTTAGGTCTTCTGTTCATTTTCAGTTGGGCCTTTTTCCTCTTTTTTTTTTTTTGTTATTGAGTTGTAGGAGTTGTTTGTATATTTTGGAAATAATGTGATTCATAAAGGGTTCAGTTCAGTTCAGTCACTCACTCGTGTCCAACTCTTTGCTACCCCATGAATTGCAGCACACCAGGCCTCCCTGTCCATCACCAACTCCCAGAGTTCACTCAGACTCACGTCCATCGAGTCAGTGATGCCATCCGGCCATCTCATCCTCTGGCGTCCCCTTCTCCTCCTGCCCCCAATCCCTCCCAGCATCAGGGTCTTTTCCAATGAGTCAACTCTTTGCATCAGGTGGCCAAAGTATTGGAGTCTCAGCCTCAGTCCTTCCAATGAACACCCAGGACTGATCTCCTTTAGGATGGACTGGTTGGATCTTCTTGCAGTCCAAGGGACTCTCAAGAGTCTTCTCCAACACCACAGTTCAAAAGCATCAATTCTTCGGTGCTCAGCCTTCTTCAAGTCCAACTCTCACATCCATACATGACCACAGGAAAAACCATAGCCTTGACTAGACGGACCTTTGTTGGTAAAGTAATGTCTCTGCTTTTCAATATGCTACCTAGGTTGGTCTTAACTTTCCTTCCAAGGAGTAAGCGTCTTTTTATTTCATGGCTGCAGTCACCGTCTGCAGTGATTTTGGAGCCTCCCAAAAATAAAGTCTAACACTGTTTCCACTGTTTCCCCATCTATTTCCTATGAAGTGATGGGACCGGGTGCCATGATCTTTGTTTTCTGAATGTTGAGCTTTAAGCCAACGTTTTCACTCTCCACTTTCACTTTTATCAAGAGGCTTTTGAGTTCCTCTTCACTTTCTGCCATAAGGGTGGTGTCATCTGCATATCTGAGGTTATTGATATTTCTCCCAGCAATCTTGATTCCAGCTTGTGCTTCTTCCAGTCTAGTGTTTCTCATGATGTACTCTGCATATAAGTTAAACAAGCAGGGTGACAATATACAGCCTTGACGTACTCCTTTTCCTATTTGGATCCAGTCTGTTGTTCCATGTCTAGTTCTAACTGTTGCTTCCTGATCTGCATACAGATTTTTCAAGAGGCAGGTCAGGTGGTCTGGTATTCCCATCTCTTTCAGAATTTTCCACAGTTTACTGTGATCTACACAGTCAAAGGCTTTGGCATAGTCAATAAAGCAGAAATAGATGTTTTTCTGGAACTGTCTTGTTTTTTTGATGATCCAGTGGATGTTGGCAATTAGATCTCTGGTTCTTCTTCCTCTTCTAAAACCAGCTTGAACATCAGGAAGTTCACAGTTCAAATATTGCTGAAGCCTGGCTTGGAGAATTTTGAGCATTACTTTATTAGCATGTGAGATGAGTGCAATTGTGCGGTAGTTTGAGCATTCTTTGGCATTGCCTTTCTTTGGGACTGGAATGAAAACTGACCTTTTCCAGTCCTGTGGCCACTGCTGAGTTTTCCAATTTGTTGGCATATTGAGTGCAGCACTTTCACAGCATCATCTTTCAGGATTTGAAATAGCTCAACTGGAATTCCATCACCTCCACTAGCTTTGCTTGTAGAGATGCTTTCTAAGGCCCACTTGACTTCACATTCCAGGATGTCTGGCTCTAGGTCAGTGATCACACCATCATGATTATCTGGGTCGTGAAGATCTTTTTTGTACAGTTCTTCTGTGTATTCTTGCCACCTCTTCTTAATATCTTCTGCTTCTGTTAGGTCCATACATTTCTGTCCTTTATCGAGCCCATCTTTTCATGAAATGTTCCCTTGGTATCTCTAATTTTCTTGAAGATATCTCTAGTTTTTCCCATTCTGTTAATACACCAAAAATAAAAAGACTTCATACAAGCCAGTAACAGAAGGAAAAAAAAAACCTGCATAAAAATGCAAACATCTTCTCCACTCAGTAGGTTGTGTTTTAATTTTGGTGATTTCCTTTGATGTGCAAAAGATTTTAAGTTCAACTAGGCCTCATTTGTGTTTTTTAGCTTTTGTTTCCTTTGCCTGATGAGACAGATCCAAAAACATATCTCTAACTCTTAAAGCTCAGCCCTGGGATTTCTTTGGAAGGAATGATGCTAAAGCTGAAACTCCAGTACTTTGGCCACCTCGTGCAAAGAGTTGACTCACTGGAAAAGACTCTGATGCTGGGAGGGATTGGGGGCAGGAGGAGAAGGGGACGACAGAGGATGAGACGGCTGGATGGCATCACTGACTCGATGGACATGAGTCTGAGTGAACTCTGGGAGTTGGTGATGGACAGGGAAGCCTGGCGTGCTGCGATTCATGGGGTCACAAAGAGTTGGACATGACTGAGCGACTGAACTGAACTGAATGCTCAATATTCTCCAAGCCAAGCTTCAGTAGTACGTGATCCGTGAACTTCCAGATGTTCAAGATGGTTCTAGAAAAGCCAGAGGAACCAGAAATCAAATTGCCAACATCCGCTGGATCATCAGAAAAGCAAGAGAGTTCCAGAAAAACATCTATTTCTGCTTTATTGACTATGCCAAAGCCTTTGACTGTGTGGATCACAATAAAGTGGAAAATTCTGAAAGAGATGGGAATACCAGACCACCTGACCTGCCTCTTGAGAAACCTATATGCAGGTCAGGAAGCAACAGTTAGAACTGGACATGGAACAACAGACTGGTTCCAAATAGGAAAAGGAATATGTCAAGGCTGTATAATGTCACCCTGCTTGTTTAACTTATATGCAGAGTACATCATGAGAAATGCTGGGCTGGATGATGCACAAGCTGGAATCAAGATTGCCAGGAGAAATATCAATAACCTCAGATATGCAGATGACACCACCCTTATGACAGAAAGTGAAGCGGAACCAAAAAGCCTCTTGATGAAAGTAAAAGAGGAAATTCAAAAAGTTGGCTTAAAGCCCAACATTCAAAAAACTAAGATCATGGCATCTGGTCCCATCACTTCATGGGAAATAGATGGGGAAACAGTGGAAACATTGGCTGACTTTATTTTTGGGAGCTCCAAAATCACTGCAGATGGTGATTGCAGCCATGAAATTAAAAGACTCTTACTACTTGGAAGGAAAGTTATGACCAACCTAGATAGCATATTCAAAAGCAGAGATATTACTTTGCCACAAAGGTCCATCTAGTCAAGGCCATGGTTTTTCCAGTGGTCATGTATGGATGGATGGGAGAGTTGGACAGTGAAGAAGCTGAGCACTGAAGAATTGATGCTTTTGAATTGTGGTGTTGGAGAAGACCTTTGACAGTCCCTTGGACTGCAAAGAGGTCCAACCAGTCCATCCTAAAGGAGATCAGTCCTGGGTGTTCATTGGAAGGACTGATGCTGAAGCTGAAACTCAATACTTTGGCCACCTCATGCGAAGAGTTGATTCATTGGAAAAAGACCCTGATGCTGGGAGGGATTGGGGGCAGGAGGAGAAGGGGACAACAGAGGATGAGATAGCTGGATGGCATCACTGACTCGATGGACATGAGTTTGAGTAGACTCTGGGAGTTGGTGATGGACAGGGAGGCCTGGCGTGCTGTGATTCATGGGGTTGCAAAGAGTTGGACACGACTGAGTGACTGAACTGAACTGAAAATAAATTTTGGGGGTTTAGATGATGATTGAATTGAATCTATACATAAAGTTGGGAAGAACTGATATCTTCACAATATTGAGTCTTTCTACCCACACATGGAATATCGCTCCATTTATCAAGTTTTTTTTTTTTTTTTCATTTCATTCTTCAGAGGTTCTTATTTTCCTCATGTAAATCTTGTATATATTTTGTCAGTTTTATGGCTAAGTATTTCATTTTTTGAGTGCTAATACAAAGAATAAAGTGATTTAAATTTCAAATTCCACTTGTTCTTTCTGATACATAGGAAAGAAATTGACTTTTATATATTAACTTTGTATCCTGTACTCTTTCGAGAATTCCTTGTGTTTATCATAGGGTTTT
This sequence comes from Bos indicus x Bos taurus, assembly GCF_003369695.1. NCBI lineage: Eukaryota > Metazoa > Chordata > Mammalia > Artiodactyla > Bovidae > Bos > Bos indicus x Bos taurus. The sequence goes on along the minus strand of NC_040103.1, from coordinate 17,617,162 downwards.
TTTTTTTTTTTTTTGGTAAATTCTATCAGATTTCCTACAAAGACAGTCAGGTCATCTGCAAACAGACATTTTTATATCTTCTTTCTCAATCTGTATAATGTTTATATCATTTTCTTATTAGTTAGAACTTATAGTACAGAAGAGATATCCCTGCCTTGTAGTACACTTTACCTTAGTGGAAAGTTTTGAGTTTCTAATTTAATGATATTTGTTGTTCAGTTGTTAAATCGTGGTTGACTCTTTGCGACCCCATGGACTATGGCACACCAGGCTTCCCTGTCTTTCACTGTCTCCTGGAATTTGCTGAAACTCATGACCATTGAGTCAGTGATGCCATCCAGCCATCTCATCTTCTGTTGCCCCCTTCTCTTTCTGTCCTCAATCTTTCCTGGCATCAGGGTCTCTTCCAATGAGTTAGTCTTTGCATCAGGTGGCCAAAGCATTGGAGCTTCAGCTTCAGCATCAGTCCTTCCAATGAGTATTTAGGGTTGATTTCCTTTAGGATTGAGTGGTTTAATGATGTTAGCTGTAGGTTTTTGATATTTGTTATCAAATGAGGGAGTTCCCTTCTATTCCTAGTATGCTGAGTTTTTATATCAAGTGGGTATCAAATTTTATGTAATGCTTTTTCTGAATCTATTTATTATGATCATGTGATTTTTCATTTTTTATCTTGCCTTGAAGTATTATAGTAATTGATTTTTGAATGTTGAATAAGCCTTGTATACCTGGGATAAATCACACTTGGTCATGGTGAATACATGGCTTGATGAGATGTGCTAAATTTTCTTTAAGTACCTCTGCATCTATGTTCATGAGAGATTAGTCTACAGTTTTCTTTTGTTGTAATGTCTTTGTTTAATTTTAGTACTTTGGTAATGCTGGCCTCATAGTTAGGAAGTATTTCCTCTATTTCTGTCTTCTGCAAGAGTTTATAGAGAACTGGTATGATTTCTTCCTTATTTGTTTGTTACAATTCACAAGTAAGCCCATCTAAGCCATGTGTCTTATCTTTTGGAAGATTACTAATTATTTACTTTCTTTAATAGATATCAGTTCAGTTCAGTTGCTCACTCGTGTCCGACTCTTTGCAACCCCATGAATCGCAGCACACCAGGCCTCCCTGTCCATCACCAACTCCCGGAGTTCACTCAGACTCACATCCATCGAGTCAGTGATGCCATCCAGCCATCTCATCCTCTGTCGTCCCCTTCTCCTCCTGCCCCCAATCCCTCCCAGCATCAGGGTCTTTTCCAATGAGTCAACTCTTCGCATGATGTGGCCAAAGTACTGGAGTTTCAGCTTTAGCATCATTCCTTCCGAAGAAATCCCAGGGCTGATCTCCTTCAGAAAGGACTGGTTGGATCTCCTTGCAGTCCAAGGGACTCTCAAGAGTCTTCCCCAACACCACAGTTCAAAAGCATCAATTCTTCGGCACTCAGCTTTCTTCACAGTCCAACTCTCACATCCATACATGACCACAGGAAAAACCATAGCCTTGACTAGACGGACCTTTGTTGGCAAAGTAATGTCTCTGCTTTTCAATATGCTATCTAGGTTGGTCATAACTTTCCTTCCAAGGAGTAAGCATCTTTTAATTTCATGGCTGCAATCACCATCTGTAGTGATTTTGGAGCCCCCCAAAATAAATTCTGACACTGTTTCCACTGTTTCCCCATCTATTTCCCATGAAGTGATGGGACCGGATGCCATGATCTTCATTTTCTGAATGTTGAGCTTTAAGCCAACGTTTTCACTCTCCACTTTCACTTTTATCAAGAGGCTTTTTAGTTCCTCTTCACTCTCTGCCATAAGGGTGGTATCATCTGCATATCTGAGGTTATTGGTATTTCTCCCGGCAATCTTGATTCCAGCTTGTGCTTCTTCCAGCCCAGCATTTCTCACACGTACTCTGCATATAAGTTAAACAAGCAGGGTGACAATATACAGCCTTGACGTACTCCTTTTCCTATTTGGAACCAGTCTGTTAATAGATATGCTGCTGCTGCTGTCACTTCAGTCGTGTCTGACTCTGTGCGACCCCATAGACAGCAGCCCACCAGGCTCCCCGTCCCTGGGATTCTCCAGGCAAGAACGCTGGAGTGGGTTGCCATTTCCTTCTCCAATGCATGAAAGTGAAAAGTGAAAGTGAAGTCCCTCAGTCGTGTCCAACTCCTAGTGACCCCCTGGACTGCAGCCTACCAGGCCCCTCCGTCCATGGGATTTTCCAGGCAAGAGTACTGGAGTGGGTTGCCATTGTTAATAGATATAGGCTTATTCATTTATTCACATCATCTGTTTCTTCTTTTGTGAGGTTTGGCACACTTTGTCTTTCAAGTAACTGGTCCATTTCATCAATGTTATCAAATTTGTGGGCAGAGAATTGTTCTCAGTATTCCTTTATTATCCTTTTAACGTCCATAGGGAAGTAGTAATGTTCCCTCCTTCATTACTGATAGCAGTAATTTGTGTCCTCTCTCTTTTTCCTTAATTGGCTTAGCTGAGGCTTATCAATTCCATTGATCTTTTCAAAGAATCAGTTTTTGGTTTCACTTATTTTCTCTATTGATTTCCTGTTTTCAATTTCATTAATTTCTGCTCCAGTTCTTTAGGAGCAGACTATTTCTCTTTCGGTTACTCTGTATTCCATTTGTTCTTATTTTTCTAGTTTCCTAACATGGAAATTTAGATTACTGATTTTAGATCTTTCTTGTTTTCCAATATATACATTCAATGCTATAAATTTCCCTCTAAGCGCTGCTTTTGCTGTATCCCATAAATTTTGACTAGCTGTGTTTTTATTTAGCTCAAAATACTTTCAAGTTTCTCATGAGATGCCGTATCTGAGCCAGTGTTATTAGAAGTGTGTTTAATTACTACAAATTGTTGGATTTTTCAGTTACCCTTCTGTTATTGATTTCTAGTTTAATTCCATTGTGATCTGCGAGCAGACATTTATGATTTCTGTTCTTTTAAATTTGTTAAGGTGTGTTTTATGGTATAGAATATGGTCTATTTTGGTGAATGCTCCTTGTGAGTTTGAAAAGAATGTGTACTCTGCTATTGTTGGATAAGTAGTCCATAGATGTCAATTATATTCAGTTGACTTATAGTGTTGTTGAGTCTTACTATGTCTTTAACAGATTTTCTGCCAGCTAGATCTATGTACTTATGAATAGAGGGGTGCTGAACTTTCCAACTATGATAAAGGATTTATCCATTTTTTATTTGTAATTCTATTAGTTTTTGACTCACACAATTTGATATCCTGTTGTTAAGTCACATATGTTAAGAACTGTCATGTTTTCTTGGAGAATTAACCCTTTTATCACTCTGTGATGTCCTCTTCATACCTGTGTTGGGGAAGCTAGTAAAGTAGTCTTGTTCAGGCTTCAGAGGTGGCACTAAGTCTCTCTCCCTCTTACTGGACAATGACCTTAAAACTGGCTGCATGCCAAACTGCTCTTCCATCTTGAGTTTACTTTTGTGTATGGTGTCAAAGAATGTTCTAATTTCATTTTTTTTTACACATAGCTGTCCAGTTTTTCCAGCATCATCTACTGAAGACTGTCTTTCCTCTATTGTATAGTCTTGCCTCCTTTGTCATAGACTAATTGACCAGAGGTGTTCGGTTTTATTTCTGAGCTTTCTATCCTGTTCCATTGACTTATATTTCCGTGTGTGTGTGTGTGTGTGTGTGTGTGTGTGTGTGTGTGAATACTATTTTGATAAATGTAGCTTTGTAGTATAGTCTGAAGTAAAAGAGTCTGATTCCTCCAGCTCCATTTTTCTTTCTCAGGATTGCTTTTTGGCTATTTGGGGTCTTTTGTGTTTCCATAGAAGTTGTAAAAATTTTTGTTCTAATTTTGAGAAAAATGCCATTGATAATTTGATAGAGATTGCATTGAATCTGTAGACTGCCTTGGACAGTGCAGTCATTTTGACAATTGAGTCTTCCAATTTAAGAACATGGTATATTTTTCCATCTACTTGTATTATTTGTTTCTTTCATCAGCATCTTATAATATTCAGAGTACAAGTCTTTTATATCCATAGGTAGGTTTATTCTTAGGAATTTTATTCTTTCTAATGCTATGGTAAATGGGACTGTTTCTCTGATTTCTCTTTTCTGATTTTTCATTCTTACTGTATAGGAATGCAGGGACAGATAATTGTTAGTGTACAGAAATGCAACAGATTTCTATGTGTTAATTTTGCATCCTACAACTTTACTGTATTCATTTGGAGTAGTTTTCCAGTAACATTTTTAGGGTTTTCTATGTATAGTATCATGTCATCAGAAAATAGTGACAGTTTTATTTCTTATTTTCCAATCTGGATTCCTTCTGTTTCTTTTTCTTCTCTGATTGCTGTGGCCAGGGCTTCCAAAACTATGTTGAATAAAAGTGGTGAAGGTGGACATCCTTGTCTTGTTTCTGCTCTTATAGGAAGTGCTTTCAGCTTTCCACCACTGAGTACAGTATTAGCTATAGGTTTGTCATGTGTGTATGCGTGTGTTAGTCGCTCAGTTGTGTCCAACTCTTTGTGACCCCATGAACTGTAGCCCACCGGGCTCCCCTATCCATGGAATTCTCCAGGCAAGAATACTGGAGTGGTATTTCCTTTTTCAGGGGATCTTCCCAACCCAGAGATCTAACCTGGGCTTCCTGCATTGCAGGTAGATTCTTTACCATCTGAGTCACCAGCTAAGTCCACAGGTTTGTCATATATGGCCTTTATTATGTTGAAGTGTGCTCCCTATATGCCCACATTCTAGAGAGTTTTTTTTTATCATAAACTGGTGTTGAATTTTGTCAAAAGCTTTTTCTGGATCAACTGAGATGATCGTATTGTTTTTACGAAAATCTTTTTTTTTTCATGCATTTAAACCACTGACATTAAATTTGATATAGCTGGATTAATACATGCCATATTTGTTTCTGCTTTTTATTTGTTGCCCTTTTGGTTTTTAATTGAAAATTCTATATAATTACATTTTGTTTCCATTTCTTAGCATATTACTTTTTTAGTGGTGTTCTCTAGTTTTCAATATCCACTTACAGACAATCCAAGTCCAATTTTAAATATTAATAATAGTATACTGCTTCGTGGGTAAATACCTTATAAAAACAAAATAAACCTACTTCTTCTCTGTTGTCCCTTATATCCATCATGAAATTCATGTCACTTATACATAAGCATATATATATATATATATATATATATGTAAAATCAAATGCATTATTATTAAATAAATTTTACTCAGATAAATTAAGAAAAAAGAAAATCAAAAGTTCTTATTTTACCTTCATTTATTCCCTCTTTGAATGCACTTCTTCACTTTATGCAGATCTAAGATTATGACCTATATTATTTCGCCTCTTTAAATAACTTTTTTCTAACATTTCTTGCAAGCAAGGTCTACTGGCAACAAATTCCCTCTGGACTATTTGTTTGAGAAAGCCCTCCTTTTTCACTTCTTAAGGATAATTTCACAATGTACAGAATTCTAGGTTGGTAGTTTTTTCCTTTCAACACTAAACACTTCACTCAGTTCTTACTTATACAGTTTCAGAGAAACTGAAAGTACTTCTTATATTAGTTCCTATAGGTTGAGTTTCCCCCCCCCCCCACTCCTTTCAGAATTTTTCTTTATCTTTGATTTTATATAGTTTTAAAATTACATGCCTAGGTATAATTTTTTGGCATTTATCATCTTTGGGGTTCTCTGACCTCCCAGGATGTAGGGAAATTCATCTGGGGAAAATTTTATTCATTATTGCTTCAAATATTTCTTCTCTTCCTTTCTCTCCTTCTACTCCTGCTTTTCCCACTATATGTATGTTATACCTTTTGTAGTTGTCCTGTAGACCTTAGATAATCTGTTCCATTTTATTTTCTCTTTCAGTGTTTGTTTTCTTTGGTTTTTGGTTTGAGGATTCTTTTGATAATATCCTCTAACTCAGAGATTCTTTCCTCAGTTGTTTCCAGATTACCAATAAGCTCATCAAAGTATTCCTCTTTTCTTTTACAGTATTTTAGTATCAAGTATATAATCAACCAAATAATGAAGAAGGATAACAATAAGAAGGCATTGCCATAGTAGATAGCAAGAAATTCTACTATGGTATGGTAATTAAAGCAGGATGATATTCTGACAGGGATTCACAAATAAACCAATGGGATTACTGGTCAAAATGAGTCAAACTGAGCATTAAAAATAGTAATTAATGGATCAAACAAAACAAAAACAAAATAAAATCTATTTCAGTTTCCTATTCTTGCTACAACAAATTACCACAAACAGTGGCTTAAATTAACATAAATTTATTTTACAGTTCTTGAAGTCAGAAGTCCTCAACTTAATGTGTTGAAGAGGCTCCATTCAGTTCAGAGACTACAGGAGAATCTATTTCCTTGCCTTATTCAGCTCCTAGCTGCTGCTGCTGCTGAGTCGCATCAGTTGTGTCCGACTCTGTGTGACCCCATAGATGGCAGCCCACCAGGCTCCCCCGTCCCTGGGATTATCCAGGCAAGAACACTGGAGTGGGTTGCCATTTCCTTCTCCAATGCATGGACGTGAAAAGTGAAAGTGAAGTCGCTCAGTCGTGTCCAACTCTTCATGACCCCACGGACTGTAGCCTACCAGGCTCCCCTGTCCATGGGATTTTCCAGGCGAGAGTACCAGAGTGGGTTGCCACTGCCTTCTCTGTCAGCTCCTAGAAGGCACCTGAATTCCTTGGTTCCTTGCCTCTTTCTCCATCTTCAGAGCTAACAATTTAGCATATTCAAATCTCTCCCCTTGTCACCTGACTCTCTCTTTCCTCTCTTTTCCTCTGAGGAGGAACATGATCACATTGAGCCTACTTGGATAGTCCTCCCATCTCAAAGCCTTCAGCTTAATCATATCTGCAAAATCTCTTTCACATGTAAGATTACATATCCACAGGTTCCAGGAATTGGTATGCAGGCATCTTGAAATGATGGGTGGGAAATTAATTATTCAGTCCACCACCATCACTTTTGAAGTATACTAAAAATCCAACTTATTATTTTGAAAACTTTCAGAGAAAGGGAGAGAATAAGAAACCTGTTCTTTCTTTTCCATATGAACTGTATCTCATTTTAATCAAATAATTGAAGAGTGAAAGTTTCTGTTTCTAGAAATATTGATCTCATAAATGAAGAAAGAATGACAAAATATTAAAAGAAAAAGAAAATAAAAAGAAAGAAAACCAGACACTATTTGCCTCTTAATAAGATTGTGCAAAACCACGTTTAAATCATTCTTGTTAAATATCTGAAGTGAAATCTAGTTAGCCTTCCAACATTAACTGTGTTCTGGAAATAAGAAAGAGATACCATAGAAATGCAGTCAAATTTAGGTAAAATTTAGTCAAATGTCAGTAAATTCTATAGGATAGAAGATCTAAAGTCTTCAACAAATAAAATGCTCGATTTTCTTTGTATTATTCTTGCACATTTTGTTAGGTTCATTCCTACATATTCTATGGTTTTCATTATTACCAATGTGATCCTTTTCTTCAAGGCTATTACCAAAATACAGGAAGATTTTTTTTCTTAATGATGGTTTCTTACCATACCATCTGCAAACAATGACAGCTTTGTATCTTGTTTTTCAATACCTCCCTTTTTCTTCTAATTTTGACTTCTGTTTTTGTTTTATCAAACTGGTGAGGAACTAAAAATCCAATGTTGGGTAAAAATAATCAGCCTTGTCTTGTTCCTTGTGGGTATTTTAATGGTTTCATTAAGACATTTTAGAGAGATTTCAGTTTTTGGTATATTCTATCAGTTAAGAGTGTAAACCTACATTACGGACTAACTAGAGTCTTTTTAAAATGAGAAATGGATATTTATCAAATGTTTTACTGTATCTATTGAGATCATCATTTGGTTTTTTCTTCCTTTAATATGATAATGTACTGAATTATATTAATAGATATCCCAGTGTTAAACCATCCTTTCATATCTGGAATAAACACTATCTGAACATCTAATCCTTTGCCATATTTCACTTCATAATATTTTATTTAAGATTAATGCATCTATAATATTTTCATAACTGTGACTGCCTACAATATTGTGTTATTCTTTTCTATTTCTAATTATAATTCATTACCGATTCAAAGGATAAATTTAAAACTTTCTCAGGATTATATTAACTTCAGAGAATGAGTTGAAAGCTTTCCATCTCCTTCTATGCTCTATAATAACATATAAAAGGGAAATATTTCCTCTTAGAAATTTTGGTACATGTCCATCCCAAACTTCCTAATTTTCTGGACACCCAAAGAGCACCTACAATATAGCACCTACTCCATGTTATGTGGCAGCCTAGATGGGAAGGGAGTTTGGGGAGAATGGATATATGTATATGTATGTATATATATATATATATGCCTGAATCCCTTTGCTGTTCCCCTGAAACTATCACAACATTATTTGCTAATTGGCTATATCCCAAGACAAAATAAAAGTTAAAAAAAATTTTGGTAGAAGTAGCCTATAAAATCTACATCTGATGGCATTTTTATGTGTTGAGTGTTCAATATTTTATATGTTTAACATTCTATTAGGATTTTCTACACTCTGAAGTAAATTTATATTTCTCAAGTAAAATTTACAGTTCCCTGAATATTGCTTTTTCTGGATTTTCAAGCCTATCAACAGAAAATTGGTATTTTATAAACATTTTCAAATCTCATTTTAAACAAACAAGATCTCTATCAGTTCATTTATCAAGAAAACAATAAACTTTCAAACTTTTGTGAGACTATTAATCAGAGTTTAGATCTTCTATTGTTTGCTCTATCAACTCTGTTCCTTAGCTATCATTTGACCTGTTCACAGAGTTTCATGCCTCTCTTATAATTTTATTTTCCTCAACTAGTTGATTTTGTGCTGCCAGCTGACCTTCAAATTAGATGATCCTTGTTCATTTGTCTGTGGATGTCTGTTTGCCAAGCTTGCCTTTAGATACTGTAGGGGAGGCATAAAGAATGATGTTAGGTAGGTGAGGCATTCAGGGTGTACTCACTGTCACTTCTGAACATCAATGGCCACTTCAGAACTGCTCTCCTCTTTAGTGTCAACACCCACAATAGTTTCTTTAGCATGGGAATGAACGCCGCAGAATCCCAGTGTCCTATACAAGCAGCAGAAGGTAAATGGGCTAAATGGTGTAGCTGCTCTACCTGCTTTCATCAGTTCAGTTCAGTTCAGTTCAGTCACTCAGTCGTGTCCAACTCTTTGCAACCCCATGGACTGCAGCACACCAGACTTCCCTGTCCATCACCAACTCCTGGAGCTTACTGAAACTCATGTCTATTGAGTCGGTGATGCAATCCAACCATCTCATCCTATGGTGTCCCCTTTTCCTTGTGCCTTCAATCTTCCCAAGCATCAGGGTCTTTACCAATGAGTCAGTTCTTTGCACCAGGTGGACAAAGTATTGGAGTTTCAACTTCAGCATCAGTCCTTCCAATTAATATTCATGACTTATTTCCTTTAGGATGGACTGGTTTGATCTCCTTGCAGTCCAAGGGACTCTCAAGAGCCTTCTCCAACACCACAGTTCAAAAGCATCAATTCTTTGGCGTTCAGCTTTCTTTATAGTCCAACTCTCACATCCATACATGATTACTGGAAAAACCATAGCTTTGACTAGATGGACCTTTGCTGGCAAAGTAATGTCTCTCCTTTTTAAAATGCTCTCTAGGTTAGTTATAACTTTTCTACCAAGGAGCAAGCATCATTTAATTTCATGGCTGCAGTCACCATCTGCAGCGATTTTGGAGCCCCCCCAAAATAAAGTCAGAGAAGGCAATGGCACCCCACTCCAGTACTCTTGCCTGGAAAATCCCATGGATGGAGGAGACTGGTAGGCTGCAGTCCATGGGGTCGCTGAGAGTTGGACACGACTCAGTGACTTCACTTTCACTTTTCACTTTCATGCACTGGAGAAGGAAATGGCAACCCACTCCAGTGTTCTTGCCTGGAGAATCCCAGGGACGGAGGAGCCTGGTGGGCTGCCATCTATGGGGTCGCACAGAGTCAGACACGACTGAAGCGACTTAGCAGCAGTAGCAAAATAAAGTCTATCATTGTTTCCACTCTTTCCCCATTTATTTGCCATGAAGTGGTGGGACCAGATGCCATGATCTTAGTTTTCTGAATGTTGAGTTTTAAGCCAACTTTTTCACTCTTCTCTTTCACTTTCATCAAGAGGGTCTTTAGTTCCTCTTCATTTTCTGCCACAAGGGTAGTATCAACTGCATATCTCAGGTTTTTGATATTTCTACGGGCAATCTTGATTCCAGCTTGTGTTTCATCCAGCCCAGCATTTCTCATGATGTATTCCACATAGAAGATAAATAAGCAGGGTGACAATATACAGCCTTGATGTACTCCTTTCCCAATTTGAAACCAGTCTGGTCCATGTCCAGCTCTAACTGTTGCTTCTTGACCTGCATCCAGATTTCTCAGGAGTCAGGTCAGGTAGTCTGGTATTCCCATCTCTTTAAGAATTTTCCATAGCTTGTTGTGATCCACACAAAGGCTTTGGCATAGTCAATAAAGCAGAAGTAGATATTTTTCTGGAACTCTCTTGCTTTTTTGATGATCCAACAGATGTTGGCAATTTGATCTCTGGTTCCTCTGCCTTTTCTAAATCCAGCTTTAACATCTGGAAGTTCACGGTTCACGTACTGTTGAAGCCTGGCTTGGAGAATTTTGAGCATTACTTTTCTAGCATGTGAGATGAGTATAACTGTGTGGTAGTTTGAACATTCTTTGGCAATGCCTTTCTTTGGGATTGGAATGAAAACTGACCTGAAAGTAATGCTTTCATCATTTTCCCTCTCAAAGTTTCTCTCATTTCTGTATCAACTTAGGGTGCCTAAAGAAATGTAGCATTACTCTGTAGTGTCTTTTCAATACATATGGGGCTACAGTTTCATCTAATCAATAATTTATCATTTTAGATGTCATCAAACCTCTTATCTATATTATTCTGAATTTTGAAAATTTTGGTCTTTTATAGGATTTGGGATGCAAGAGGAATTATACATGTGTGCTTAGTTTATTCTTTTGATAAAACCACTGTTCCCTTTGGAAAAGTTCTTCCTGCTTCTTTGGGGATCTATTCATGTTCTTTCACTCATTCAATATGGTCATCTTGGGTGTTCTAATAGTATCACTCCTCTGGTCACAGTGACTAATTGAGAGCAGACATATAACACAAACACAGAAAATAATATTGGGAGGAGGAATGTCTCTTTCTTTTGGAGGTGCTAAACTGGAGCTGTCTCTTTCATGTCCACCACTGGCTGGAGGAAGCCTGACTGCAATAGAAGGGAACAAGGCCCTTCAGAAAAAAGAAATGAAAAAAGTCTAGGAGAGATGAGAGACTGAACCACATGCATGCATATACAGATCCACATGTACATATGCACTCAGTAACACGGTTGACTATGAGATCCAGTTAGTTTTAGTCCAGCTTTCACCCCTGCCTTTACCTGTTAGTGACTCCCCTGGTAGTTCAGTTGGTAAAGAATCTGCCTGCAATGCAGGAGACCAGGGTTCAATCCTTGGGTTGGGAAGATCCCCTGGTGAAGTGAATGTCAACCTACTTCAGTATCCTTGCCTGGAGAATTCCATGGACAGAGAAGTCTGCTGTGCTGCAGTCCGTGGGGTCCCAAATGTCGGACATGACTGACTGACTAAGCACACAAGCACATGACATAATAAGATATCTTCCCCTTTTTTAATTAATTGAACTATTTTGAGTGGAATTTCTTTCGCCTGCACCAAAAAAATATACTTTCTGGCTAACTCAGTCATAGCCTTTAGATTTCCTTTTAGACTTCACTTGTTAATGGAAGCCCCCCTATATTGTAATTACTTAATCATCTCTCTCCTCTCATTCGACAATAAACTCCATGAGGACAAGGATCATTGCTTGTCACTGTGTACCCCTAGAACTTTTGTACAAGGCCTAGAGCATAATAGGAACTGGATCACATAAACATGTGGAATAATGAATAAATGTTGTAACTGTATCATCTCATTTTAGTAGATGCCCGGCAGTAGATAGCTGGTTAGAACCATGTCTTTGGGTATCTGCTATAAGTTTTTGATGATCATCGTTGCTACTATCCAATAGGGTTCTTTGTGTACAAGTATTCACTGTCTCTCCTAGTTTTCAGGTAACAAAAGCAAAGGACAGTTTCCAGGTTTCTGGGTGGGTCCTCATCCCTTAAGGCAGGAGTCCCAAACCTCTGGGATCTAATGCCTGATGATTTGAGGTGGAGCCCATTTAATAACAGAAACAAAGTGTACAATAAATGCAATATACACGAATCATCCTGAAACCATCCCCCTCAACCTGGTCCATGGAAAAACTGTCTTCCACGAAACCAGTTCCTAGTGCCAGAAAAGTTGGGGACTGCTGCCTTGAGGAGATTTTGGTTCCCTTATAATTGTTATATCTGTGGATCTGTGATCCAATCGTATTGCCAAAACAACAGACTTGGAGAGTTCTTGGCTTGGGTGATTAAAAGGAAATTCTCATCTCTATAAATAAATTAAGTGTCATCCTCTAAGATGGCTACAACTACAGGTATCTATCTGCTGGAAGACAGCAGATAGATACCTGTAGTTGTAGATAGATAGATATCTGCTCCATCCTGTCATTATTCTAGCTCATTCTAGTTGTTTACTACCTTTTTCAACATATATTTATATGCGAACTATTGAAGGAACTACAAAACATGCTGCTTATAGAACTATATACATTAGATTTCTAGATTATTAAAAAATCTCAGGTCAAGAATAATGAGTTAACAAAAAGGTGCCTCTATGACCTAATATGAAATTTCTTAAAAAAGGTGAGTAGAAATAGCTAGAAACAACTGTTAAAATCAAAAATACAAATTCAATTTTCTTTAAACTAAAACCCAAGAAAAGATTGAGTATGATTTATTTATGTTCCTTATTAATAATTAAAATTACTATTTAGCAGTTATTCTTAGAGGTGATTTATATGTTTTGTTATAATCATCTATCCATAACTAAGAAACAAACTAAATTTCGTCAGTGTTACTTAACTTGAATGCTTGCCTGAGATTTAAATTTGGAACACTTACATGGCTGTTGTATGGCCCTTGTTTGGTTCCAGAGCCCTGAGGTCAGCATGAATAATTACATTAGTGGACCAGGCCTCTATGAAAGGTTTTAATTAAAAAAAGGTATTTGCACCAAACATTATCAGAAACTTCTAAAATGCTATAAAATAACTGTAGTATAACATTTGCTTTGGTTAATCCTTTAAAATTACATGAATGATCTAATTCTTGAAGACCCAACATCCTTTCCTTAAGGAATCTATTTATAGCTCTGGTCAACTTGGGGAAAATGCAAAAGACAATAGAAAATAAATGGATCAATCCTTGTCTACTTTCTCCATTTTTTCTTTCCATAAGCATAAATGTCACCTAAATATAACCTTACAACAGAGAAGAAAGTCATGATTGTGTAATTAACAAAGGGAAAGGGAGTTCTTCATGAAATTTTTTTTCCTTCATGATTCTAAATATGTGTATGCTGTTGTTGGAAGCCACTACCATTTTCCCAAAGTTCTGCTGAGTAGATAAGATAGGGTTGTACGCCAAACAGATGATTATTATAATGCTGTCATACTATATGATTTAATTCTGAAATGGAAACGTTTTCAGTGAAACTTTTGTCAAGTGACAATTTAAGATACAGAATGAGGAGACTGCAAAGAAGAAATTTTAAGGAAAGTCAAAAGCAAAAAGGGTTCTTTGTTTTCCTTCAGCTCATTTAAAAGGCCAACGGTAGAACAAGTACCCAAATGGAGAGTGAGACACCATGACTCAGGTGTTTAATGAAGGCAGCAATTTATAAACTGCAGAATAACAATACTAGGGAAGACCAAATGGCTGGCACATTGCATCTGCTTCTTAATATTAGGAAAATTATACAGATAATGTAAATATCCCCTTATTCACTTTATGACCATTCCCGTCTCCTATTTTTCTAGTTGTGAATCTAAAGAGCACTTTTTATGGCATCTTTAGAGTTGGATTTGACTGAGCGACTAAGTACAGCACAGCCTTCATAAGATGTTCTCTTATCGTGGATTCATTTCTAGTAATTATGAATATGTGATTATATGTAAGAGTGTTCAAAAATATCTTTAGGTAAACCATTTCTTGTAGAACTGCTATTATATGCACTGTCACTGAATCATGAATTATGTAGTATTAAGAGGCACTACTATGTGCCCTGCATTATACTATATGTTGCATAATAAAACAGCACATGATTCGTGGCTTCAAGTAAATTACAGTTGGATTATGTCAACTATATCAATCCCTGGGAAACAATCAGAAAACCATATAATGTGATGTAAACATACATGCTTGTTGGTGTGCCAAGAGTAGCCAATATTCAGCAGAAAGAGATAAATTGGAATAAAATAATAGAATGTGATTAAAGAGTTTCTCTAAACCCTTCCTTTGAGATGCGATGTAATTAAGGAAGGTTTGCTTCATTGAGAAAGTGGGATTTGAATTAGGCCTTAAACAATGAGTACACTGAAAATAAATGTGAAATTAGAAGAGCTTTAACTGAATTAATTTATCTCACTTTTCCTGATTTTATTTGTATGAAGACACACATACTCTATCCAACTGAGCTTTGTCAAATAATCCATAAATACATAAAGTATATGTGATTAACAATGCTTTTAATGCCAAAAGACAGCTTATTTTCTTAATCCAAAGCTCACTTTGTGTAATTATTCTTTTTGCAAACTACTAGTTGGTTATATTAACACTTGAGTAATCTTGACAAGAAGTTGCTTTAAGCAGTTAAAGATCCAGATGCTGATCAGCATGCATTAAGTGATTCAGCTTAATTGGTTCCATCTAGATAAATTACTTACCTCAGTTCCTATCACAATTTCTTCCCTGGCAGAGAAGAACAGAAACTCATACAGCTTGTAGTGTTGAAATAAGCTGAAACACAAAATAAATGTGGAAAATTGATAAATTTATTTCAGGAAAAAAAGCAAATATATAAGAATATTTAATACAGGAAAGTTGTCTGCATTGACCAAGCTAAAGACATTAAACACTAATATGGTATCAGTCACCTCCACTACTTCAAAATATGTTGTCCAGAAATGCTAAGAAATTTAAAGGCTTATTTTCTGATACAATGACAATATAACACAGTTAGTATCAGTAAACTAATCTGTGATGAATGGATAGGTTTGGGGTAGATTTCATCTTGACTTTTCTTGGCTCATGACCAAATAATGCAATATACCTAAACACCAACCTTCATATTCTTTTTCATGTTTTGTTCCAAACTGGAATCAATTTCCTCTCATATGAATAGCACTGAATTCTAGGCTACTTCCATATCAATTATACCTCTCATGTTCTCAAACTGTTTCAAGATTAATCTCTAATAACACCTGAAAAATGATGTAATGTTAACTGAACTACTGTTTAGAAGATGTCTTATTTTCTTAAAGAATATTTGATTTCACATCAAAGGCAGGAATTAACTTAAGAAAGATAATCTCTTTAGCTCCTACCCTAAAGACTAGGTGGTCAGTGTATAAAACCTATAAAGAAATAAAAAATAGGAGTTTCTTAAAATATATGTATTTCTAGTAAGGTTAAAGATCTCAGCAATGTGTTACTGAGAGTTAAAAATTTACTGAAAGGTTGACTTCTAATATCCTGTTTGTGATAATATTTGAATTTTTCTAATTCTCTTCCTGCTGGTTGGGAAAATTAATAGACTCATAATACAGTGAAATGCCGAAGAACAAAAAATTGTCTTAGCGGTTTCTCTTTCACTCTGGTGCCTTTTGCTATTTAAGAAAATTGATTTTAATATAACTGAGAAATTAACATTTGCAAAATGTAGCTACAGAGCATGTATAATAATGGCTTCTGAATGCTGTAATGGATCAAAGTTTCAATTCATTTGAAATCAATGAAGAAATCCTCAGGCAGCTGGGTCTCTCTGAGTTATATTAGCAGTTGATCTCACTACTAACACAATCCATTAAAAAGTGATGTGTGTGCAGATCAGTCATGTTTGTTTTTTTTTTTTTTTACTACATTCAAATTAGTCATCAACATTCAGAAACTAACTTAGATTTTGACATTACTTTGATTTGTTGGCTAGAAAATACATTAAGATTAGTGACATTTGATGATTCAATGAAGCAAAATACATTCAAATCCACCTTCCCTTACGTTGGTTACCTAGAGAAAGCTTTAAGATTAAAACTATTACATTGTCAATAACTGACTTTGAGTAGAAAAATAAGACTGTAGAGTATTTTGGAAAGAGCTTGGCTTCTTTTCAGTTAACTGATATAAAACTTTACTTTCCCCATCTTGTGTCACTCAATGAAGTCAATTCATAAATCTTCCTTCCTGCAATTTCACAATCTTTCCACTTTATTCTCCTTATTGCATATAGTTCTTAGATTAGTATTAGTTGCTCAGCTGTGTCCAACTGTTTGTGACCCCATGGACTGCAGCCCACTGGGCTCCCCTGTCCATGGAATGAATACTGGAGTGGGTTGCCATTCCCTTCTCTAGGGGATCTCCCAGGGATCAAACTTGGGTCTCCCTCATTACAAGCAGATTCTTTACTACCTGAACCACCAGGGAAGTCATTATTAGATTATCCCATACTAAAAAAGAAATTCACTTCTTACAATGAATATAAAATGCATGACTTGGATGCAGTGGTCAAAGAGGCAAAGTTGGGCAAGGTCAGGATTATAGTGAGACAGGCAAGGAGAGGGGCCACCAAAGGCAGGCACTTACTCAGTTTCTGGTCAAGTCACCCCCAGTGCCTTGATCTGGTCCCCACCACAGCTGGGGTTCTCTCACTTTACCAGGGAGACTTATATGGGAACAAAGTATCACTTCTGAAATGGGAATGTATTTTTTACCTCCACCGTTGAACTTCCAGTTGACTCAAATCCCTAGATTATTTTGCCAAACATCTGTCTTGGTCTTAAATCAAAAGGAGAGGACTCAGAATGAAAATGGGTCAAGATACCTGGCTCCACACCAGGAAGTGCACGTGTGCAAACAGGGACAGTGCTGCTTTTCTTATATTGGGTATAAGTTTGTGCACATTACCTTCACCTGGTTTCTACAGAAGATATAGAATATACAATGACAGAAGTGTCCTTGAAGCCGATGGATATCTAAATGATGTCTTATGTTAAAAAGCTACGTATATATTACTCAGATTACTCAGTACTCATAGCAATGTTGGGAAGGAATTTTGGTATTTATTTTTTAGTTCGTAAACACTTTATACTGATAGAGTATATGGTGTAGACTTATTAAGAGCATCAAATGAAATTTCAATTTTATTGTCAGTTAAGTTTCATATGCAATAAGTCATATTATAAAAAGCACTCTCCCAAAATTGACTAGGGCTATCGCTGGTTGATTAAACTTAATTATCAGGCTAAAATGAAACATGGTTATATTTTTGATACATGAGTTAGCTTCATATTTAGAAAATTTCTCTGTAGTCATTAAAATGGTAACTCTTATATGATTTAACTGCCATTAAACTAATATTTGTGGATCTATGTGACACTGTGAACAAGTGTTGTAGTAAAGCACATTTCTCTTTACACAATGTCAGTATCAATTCCAGATATCCTACTTACCAACTGATATTTTATTCTATGTGACATAGACACTTAAAACATATAATTTCTTTGAAGTCACGACATAAAGATTTAATAGCATCAAAACTAGTTCTGGAACTTCCTTAGTGGAGTGGTGGATAAGAATCTACCTGCTTATGCAGGGGATACGGGTTCAATCCCTTGTTTGGGAAGATTCCACATGCCACAGAGCAACTAAATCCATGAACTACAACTACTGAGCCTGTGCTCTAGAGCCCATGAGCTGCAACTACCAGGTCGCACGTTGCTACTACTGTATCCTGCATGCTCTAGGGCCTGTGAGACGCAACCACTGGGCCTGTGTGCTACAATTACTGAAGCCTGCGCACCCTAGATTCTGTGCTCCACAAGAGAAGCCACTGCAGTGAGAAGCCTGTGCACTGCACCAATGAGTAGGCCCTGCTTGCTGCATAGCCCCCACTCACTGCAACTGGAGAAATCCTGTGCAAAGCAAAGAAGACCCAGTGCAGTCAAAAAGTAAGTAAATTATTTTTTTTAAAAAGAAAAACTAGTTCTGATTTACTTTATTTGACTAAACTTCCAATTTTGGGGGGTGGGGTGGGGAGAGGTAAGATTTTTTACCTTTTACAAAATTTTACTTTTTTACTTCTTACAAAATTACTAGGTAATTTTGGTTTGTGAAGTTACCTTGGTTAGGATCTAAAGGTGACTAATACTGATACCTCTCCTCACTTAACCATTTTCTGAATGTAAATAAAATGAAAAGAAACATGTTGATGAATGTTCGTCTGGAGAGATGAGATGAAGAAGAAAAGAGCTGCCATCTTTCACTATCTAGAAGGTGCTTGGGTTTTGCTGTTGTGATTAATTATCCATCCTTGTGCCCAAAGTAAAACTCTTAGGCTGAGAGTTCAGCTGAAAAATGTGCAAGAGAGACCTAGAAGGCTCAAATAGAGAGAGAAAGGAAAGAAGAATGGTCTAAACTCCCCTGCCTAGTGATCTCCAAAGTCTGATGGGAAGAAGGATCCTGGGCAACAGGTTTTCCTTTTCCTTTCCTTTCCTTCTCCTGTTCCTGTTTCCTTTCCAATTCTGGGTTTCCATTCCCTTCTCTCTCCCCACATAGGATCTCCCTTTAATCTGGTTGATAGGAAGACTACTGTGGTTCTCAGTGCAACACACATTAAGAGGTTATGTTATTACATTAAGAAATCATATTATTATATATCAAATGTTATTACATAAAAATACATCATACACCATTATTAATGCATGCCAGAAACCAGTATATAAACCTTATCATATTAAACACATTAATTTTTAAAAAAACTTTCAGACTACAACCAGGATCCTTGCCAAGCAAATTACGAGCACGTCTAGACCATCATGTAGCACCATTTATTTTAGAATTTTTAAAGTTGAAAAGTACTGCAGTATATAGTAATGGAGGAACAAAGATATTCTGCAGAAACTTTTAGTTAGGCAAAAGAAAGATTTTTTTTTCCAACTCTTGTTTAAATATTTGCTAACTTTAAAAAAAATCCCTTGAGAGAGATGCATGACTCTCATGTAGATCTTGTGACAGAGCATATAAAAAGACAGATTTCTTAGTTCAACAATGAAGAATCACTGTAATAAAAATACTTTTCCTCCAACCCTCATCATTTTCAAAGCAAAGAGAAAGACTTAATGAGTTTAATTGGTCAATACTACAAAATATTTCAGGGCACATAATAAATCTGAGGAAATACATACATAAATCTCTTCAATTTCTAATACAAACTATTTAAATAAATGTTTAAGTGGAAATAAATTTTACTCTATAAAATGTAAAATTTTAATGTCAAGATCAACTACCTAAAGAATCCATTGTGATCAAATCTGAATAATCTGAAAAAATCACTTTATTAATAAGAACAGTAGTACTTAGTGATTCAGAAAAAAAATTCTTAGACAAGAATTATATCCCAATGATATTATACTTATCAAACACAAAGATTTTTTAAATTCGCAAAGTTAACAAAAATGTTCAATGTCCTGGATCTACTGGATGGATGATTTGACTATTATCTAATTATTGGTTGGGTTAATTACTGTATCGCTTCCCTGATAGTTCAGTTGGTAAAGAATTTGCCTGCAATGCAGGAGACCTGGGTTTGATCCCTGGGTTGCAAAGATTCCCTGGAGAAGGGAAAGGCTACCCACTCCAGTATTCTGGCCTGGAGAATTCCATGAACTGTGTAGTCCATGGGGTCGCAGAGAGTCAGACATGAAGAGTGACTTTCACTTCACTTCACTTAATTACTGTATAAATTTTGTAAATGTATAACTTAGTTAAAAATTCAGTTTCTATTTAATAGACCTTTTCTAGAAAACCTGAAATAAAAAACTAAATGCTACTGAATAAAGTCCCTACCTGATTTTCAAGTAATCAACAATAGCACTGGCTTGTTTCACATCAAAGATATTCCATTTTTCATTTTTGTGTGATGGTCCTATTTCAGCCATAACTTCTCCAAGCCATTTTATGCTGTCTTCTAAGGACATATGCAGTGCTGAAAAAAAAATCCATAGAAGTCTTAAGCATTATTTTTATGGATGTTTTGGCAACAAAATAACCAAAGATGTCCTTAATGTGTAAAAATTTCAGTACTTGTGAGGACAAACGGTAATACTACTGTTGTTTGTTTATGCTAATAATTACATTTTATGTAAAAGAACAGCAGGTGACAAACCGAACAACAGTAAATTACCATAAACACTATTCAAATGTCTAAAGAGTTTGTTTCCATTTTAAGATGGGAAAAAACCCTCAAAAAATTACTTTAGAATGGAAAGGAAAATCTTTTTATGATCTTAGATCAAGAGTATAGATGGAAATGACCCAAAGGTTGGTTAGATTAGCTGGTAAGGAAGGCCTACATGGTAGACTTGGCCATGGTAGACAGCAAAACCAAACCCAGAGCTGCAAATGTAAATGAACAGAGTTAGAGTTGACTAATACTCAGTTTTAGCTGATTGTTACCATGTGGGAATTTGGGCCTGAAGAGTTTCAAAGACACCAGAAATATGGATTTTTATGTAAAACATCAAGACTTTTCATTTTTCTTTTCCAAGCTACAGACATACATATGCTGTTTCTCAAACGTATGCCTGATGGTGGTGGTGAGAGCCAGATGACAGTGCAAAAACAGTGACACTGGCACCACTTTGTCACCATTACACCAAACAAGTCAGTTATTTCACTATTAAAAGCAAACAACCAACAAAGTAAAACTATTTCCTAAGGCATTCAGTTGAAAAAGAAGTAGGTAAGTGTCAAAAGCATGAGACTTAAACTTTTACAATGTGTATATTACAAATATTAACTTTCATCTTTTCATATTTTTACTTGTGGCAGGCAAATACAAAATACACATACACAGACTGTCATGGCTCCCTGCGTGCTGAGGATGAATCCAGGTAACTGGAGTGTCTCGGTTGTCCTTTGCTGATAAGTGAAGGGTGTATGGACATGACACCAAAGAGCATGAAGCTGGAGATTTGAAAGGCCGTCTATGGGGTCACACAGAGTCGGACACGACTGAAGTGACAGCAGCAGCAGCACAGAGGAGGTTGGATTGCTTGCTTGGGGAAGGCACTTGTCAGCTGGGGGCCTAGATGAGGGACTAGGAGAGAACTGTGCTGAACAATGTGAACCTCATCCTCCCAAGCCCAACCAAACCATTAATAAAGTTTCCATGTCTTGTTAATGGGGTGTGTGGATTTTTCAGGGAGGTAGAAGGGGAGAGTGCTGGAAGTTATGAGAATATAGGCTGATTGTTGGACCCATTTATTTCTGAGTTACACAGCAACTTTTCCTGGGATGTAAGTGCTAGGTCCCCAAATTACTAATAAAATGACAGTAATTTAAAAATTTGGGAGACACTATAAACACCAGCTTGTAATTTGTTTAGTCTAGATTCTATGTGTAGGAATTAGAAAAGCATACAACTACATAACAATTAAAATCTAGTTTAATGAATGACAGTTAGTCTAATTCTCATAGCCTCCTTACAGATACTATTTTATATCTGTCAGAGATATAGAATTATTGCTAGATAACTAGGTTTTCCTATATCATTTTAAGTGGAGCTCAATTATTATTGAATTATTTCTTTTTTCATGACAAACTTCTTTTGAAAATAGTGAGAGCAATTTCAGAAATGAAAAATCTGTTGGATAAGATTACCTAAGAAATGAATGGACTAAAATCTGAATCATTTTTTAATAAAATGATATTAATTAGAGATGCAGAGAAAAAATCTAGATGATTATAATTCTATATGTAATTATACTTTCAGGCACAAAAATAAATTTATACGGCTATTTCCTTATGTTAAAATATAACTGACTCTTTAAAACTGTTTTTATGTCTAATGTCTTTCAATAGGAAATGCCTTTTAAAATATGAAAGTTACTTATCTAACTGAAATGTTTGCTCCTTAAAAAATCACTTTTAGTGATGTGATTAAAATATAAAAGATTAAACCAATTAAATAGTAAAAGCTGTTAGAAATAAAATTTATCCTTGAAAATTTAGGGGAGTCAAAAAACAAAATATACTTATAATTAGTTGGAAGATTTAGATTGGTACCTCATAACTGCCATTTACTAGCGAGGTGATCTGAGTTTCATTTGCTTATCTGTAAATGAGAATAATATCAATTTTCAAACTAATAGTGCTGCTGTGAAGATCGAATAAGGAATGCATGGGAAACTCTTGGTAAACTGAAAACATACATATTATATGTCTATTCCAATACCAAAGAAAGGCAATGCCAAAGAATGCTCAAACTACCGCACAATTGCACTCATCTCACACACTAGTAAAGTAATGCTCAAAATTCTCCAAGCCAGGCTTCAGCAATATGTGAACTGTGAAATTCCAGATGTTCAAGCTGGTTTTAGAAAAGGCAGAGGAACAAGAGATCAAATTGCCAACATCTGCTGGATCATCAAAAAAGCAAGAGAGTTCCAGAAAAACATCTATTTCTGCTTTATTGACTATGCCAAAGCCTTTGACTGTGTGGATCACAATAAACCGTGGGAAATTCTGAAAGAGATGGGAATACCAGAGCATCTGACCTGTCTTTTGAGAAACCTGTATGCAGGTCAAGAAGCAACAGTTAGAATTGGACATGGAACAACAGACTGGTTCCAAATAGGAAAAGGAGTATGGCAAGGCTGTATATTGTCACCCTGCTTATTTAACTTATATGCAGAGTACGTCAGAAATGCTGGGCTGGAAGAAGCACAAGCTGGAATCAAGATTGCCAGGAGAAATATCAATAACCTCAGATATGCAGATGACACCACCCTTATGGCAGAAAGTAAAGAGGAACTAAAAAGCCTCTTGATGAAAGTGAAGGGGGAGAGTGAAAAAGTTGGCTTAAAGCTCAACATTCAGAAAACGAAGATCACGGCATCTGGTCCCATCACTTCATGGGAAATAGATGGGGAAACAGTGGCTGACTTTGTTTTTTTGGGCTCCAAAATCACTGCAGATGGTGCTTGTAGCCATGAAATTAAAAGACACTTACTCCTTGGAAGGAAAGTTATGACCAACCTAGATAGCATATTCAAAAGCAGAGACATTACTTTGCCAACAAGGGTCCGTCTAGTCAAGGGTCTGACCACAAGTCTAGTCCAGTGGTCATGTATGGATGTGAGAGTTGGACTGTGAAGAAAGCTGAGTGCCAAAGCATTGATGCTTTTGAACTGTGGTGTTGGAGAAGACTCCTGAGAGTCCCTTGGACTGCAAGGAGATCCAACCAGTCCATCCTAAAGGAGATCAGTCCTGGGTGTTCATTGGAAGGACTGATGCTAAAGCTGAAACTCCAATACTTTGGCCACCTCATGCGAAGAGTTGACTCATTGGAAAAGACCCTGATGCTGGGAGGGAATGGCGTCAGGAGGAGAAGGGGACGACAGAGGATGAGATGGCTGGATGGCATCACTGACATGATGGATACGGGTTTGGGTAGACTCTGGGAGTTGGTGATGACAGGGAAGCCTGGCATGCTGCGATTCATGGGGTCGCAGAGTCAGATATGACTGAGCGACTGAACTGAACTGATAGCGCTTTCTAGAATTCAACCCAAAACCAGGCACATTTGAGGTAGTCAGGAAGATGGGCTTTCACTTGCTGGAGTTCAGATGTGGCATCTCTTAATCTCATTTATTTTTATAATTTTTAAAATAAGGAGAATAATATTAATAGAACTATATCATAAGATTGTGGATGAATTAAGTGACAGTATTTGGAAAGCAAATGGCACCGTGAGTGACACAAGTTAATTCTATGAAATATTTACTAATATTATTCCTATTTGGAAGAAAAACAATTCAACTTAATAGAACTAAGAAGTGTTCTATGATTATTTAATAAATTCATGTTATATAGAGGAGAATTAATCTTGGCCCATTGACCTTGACAGAGGCCAAATATCCAGTCTGTCTGTCTACATCCAATGCTTGGTCAGGTCCTGGAAAAATTAGACCTCAATATGTATATTATTGGAGAAGGAAATGGCAACCCACTCCAGTACTCTTGCCTAGAAAATTCCATGGATGGAGGAGCCTGGTGGGCTACAGTCCATAGGGTCACAAAGAGTTGGACACGACTGAGTGACTTCATGACTTCACGAAAGATAATTGTACAAATCTTATGTTCCATAGTCCTTTATTTTGATCTAATTTGACTCCAGGTGGGTTGTCTGCAGAATGTCTCATAGATAATGCAGCAAAATCTGAGACAAGGGACAGGTTAGAAGTGAGTCAGTATAAAATGTCATTTCCACACTAGAATTTTATTAGTAACCATCAACCATGCTACAGTTCAGAGCAGATTGCTCTTCAGTGCTTTTTCTATGAAGATGTTGCAGAATGGAATGGGAGTGCTCACTATGCACTCAGGACTCTACCACGTTTTCGTTTAAGTATAAACATACTTTACCTATTTCCCTGGTATACCTGGCTAAGATTACATTCTGTCCTGATGGTAGTTAGAACCTTTTCAGGTTGAAAGGTTTGAGGGGATTTTCTGTTTTTATCAGAAGGTAAAAACTAGATCCCTTGCTTTTTTTCTGGTTAGCCTTTACACATGTACTTTCACTCTCTCATAGTTTATGAGTACTTGAATGGATCCTGTTCAAGTTTTAAAAATTCATTTTTGGACTGACATTAGCAATATAAAGTTTCACATCAAAGAAATATTTGTGATGCAGTTGGAAGTTATGGAAAAAGTTTAAAATGGAAATCTCTTGTCAAATTTGGAATGTGAGATTCATGAAATTTTTCTACTTTCCTTTACTGTTTCTAGTTCATAAATTCTTAGCTCACAGGCTGCAAAGCTTAAGACTATTCATGTCATATACTTCTTTTTACAATTAAATTCATAAGTGGTACATTCACATGGTTCAAAAAATATATGTCAAGGTGTACTGTAAGAAGACTTACTCCAATCCTGTTGTCCATATGTCTAGTTCCTATACCCTTTGCACATAAAATTTTGATTATTAGTTTTTTCTACATCATTTCAGCACTTCTTTGTATATATAACAAATAAAAACATATAAAGACTTATTCTTCTCTCTTTTTTAAACAAAAGAATACAACTCTGCACTTTGCTTGACTCAGTAACAACATATGATATCTAGAAAGCTTCCTCATTCTTTCTTTTTTTACAGCTGCATGGTATCATGATTTAGGGATAGGGTAATCCCTACATATAAATTTGTTTTTTCGGAGTAGTTTTAGATTTACAGAAAAGTTGCAAGAATATCACAAAGAGTTCCCATATAGCTTATACACAGTTTCCCCCATTGTTAACATTGCTATGGTGCATTTGGCACAACTAATGAGCAAATATTATATTATTATTCAAGTTCACTCTTTGGATTTCTTTAGTTTTTATTAAAGTCTTTTTTGTTCTGTCCCAGGATTCCCTCCAAACACATTACATTTACTCATCTCATCTTCTGAGATTGCATAATTTTTCAGACGTTCCTTGTTGTTAAAGGCTTTTACAGTTTCAAGAAATACTGATCAGGTATTTTGTAGTGTATACTTAAATTTGGTATAAATTTGATACTTCTGTCATGATTAGATAAGGAATAAAGGTTTTGGGGAGGAAGACTACAGAGCCATTTTCTTCACACTATAACAAGTGGTAAAGAATCTGTCTACAAATGCAGATGTAGGAAACACGGGTTTGATCCCTGGGTCAGGTAGATTCCTAGGAAGAGGAAATGGCAAACCACTCCAGTATTCTTGGCTGGAGAATCCCATGGAGAGGGGAGCGAGGTGAGCTACCATCCACAGGGTTGCAAGGAATTGGACATGAGTGACTGAGCAAGCACACACCTTACTATGCGTGCTTTTGCCACCCACATCACATTGCTATTTAACATGGCTCATCACTAATAGTGCTACTATTTGGACCTGCTGAGGTTGTATCTATCAGGCTTCCCTATATAAAGTTACTATTTTCCCTCCTTTCCATACTGTCCTCTTTGAAATGAGGTGTGCAGCACATTCTTAAGAAATGGGAAAAGGTGTTCAACTTCTTGAGGATGCAGTGATGTGCTTAGTTGTTCTGTCCTTTCTGTGACTTTGCAACCTCATGGACTGTAACCCGCCAGACTCCTCTGTCCATGGGGATTTTCCAGGCAAGAATCCTGGAATGGGTGGCCATGCTTTCCTCCAGGGGAGGTATCTATAAAAATTACTGGGACTTCCACATGGGAGATTTGTCTATTTTGCCCCAGTTAATTATTTGATGTTGTTCAGTCACGAAGTCATGGCCAACTCTTTGCAACCCCATGAACTGAAGTACAACAGGCTTCTCTGTCCTTCATTATCTTCTGGAGTTTGTTCCAACTCATGTCCATGGAGAAAGTGATGGCATCCAACCATCTCATCCTCTGTCATCCCCTTCTTTTCTTGCCCTCAACCTTTCCCAGCATCAGGGTTTTACCAATGAGTCAGCTCTTCCCATCAGGTGGACAAACTATTGGAGCTTCAGCATCAGTCCTTCCAATGAATATTCACGACTTATTTCCTTTAGGATTGACTGCTTTGATCTCCTTGTTCTCCAAGGACTCTCAAGAGTCTCCTCCAGCACCAATTTTTCAGCACTCAGCCTTCTTTATACTCTTTCATATCCATACACAACAAATGGAAAAACCATAGCTTTAACTATATGGACCTTTGCTTTTTAATATACTGTACAGGTTTGTCATAGCTATTCTTCCAAGGAGCAAGCATCTTTTAATTTCATGGCTGCAGTCACCATCTGCAGTGATTTTGAAGGCCAAGAAAACGAAATCTGACACTGTTTCTACATTCTCCCCATCTATTTGCCGTGAAGTGATGGACAGGATGTCATGATCTTCACTTTCTGAATGCTGAGTTCTAAGCCAGGTTTTCACTCTCCTCTTTCACCTTCATCAAGAGGTTCTTTAGCTGCTCTTTACTTTCTGCCATTAAAAGTGGTATCATCTGCATATCTGAGTTTGTTGATATCTCTCCCTGAAATCTTGATTCCACCTTGGGATTCATCCATCTTGGCATTCCACGTGATGTACTCTGCATCTCAGTTCAGTTCAGTCACTCAGTCATGTCCGACTCTATGTGACCAAATGGACTGCAGCATGCCAGGCTTCCCTGTCCATCACCAACTCCCAGAGTTTACTCAAACTAATGTCCATCGAGTCAGTGATGCAATCCAACCATCTCATCCTGTCATCCTCTTCTCCTCCCGCCTTCAATCTTTCCCAGTATCAGGGTCTTTTCCAATGAGTGAGTTCTTCCCATCAGGTGACCAAAGTATTGTAGTTTCAGCTTTAGTATGAGCCTTTGCAATAAATATTCCGGACTGATTCCCTTTAGGATTGACTGGTTGGATCTCCTTGCCGTCCAAGGGACTCTCAAGAGCCTTTTCCACCACCACAGTTCAAAAGCATCAATTTTTTGGCACTCAGCTTTCTTTACAGTCCAACTCTCACATCCATACATGACTACTGGAAAAACCAGAGCTTTGACTAGATGGACTTTTGTTGGCAAAGTAATGTCTCTGTTTTTTAATGTGCTGTCTAGGTTGGTCATAACTTTTCTCCCAAGGAGTAAGCATCTTTTAATTTCATGGTTGCAGGCACCATCTGCAGTGATTTTAGAGCCCCCCAAAATAAAGTCTCTCACTGTTTCCCCATCTATTTCCCATGAAGTGATGGTACTAGATGCCATCTTCTTAGTTTTCTGAATGCTGAGCTGTAAGCCAACTTTTTCACTCTTCTCTTTCACTTTAATCAAGAGGCTCTTTAGTTCTTCTTTGGTTTCTGCCATAAGAGATGGGAATACCAGACCATCTGACCTGCCTCTTAAGAAACCTATATGCAGGTCAGGAAGCAACAGTTAGAACTGGACATAGAACAACAGACTGGTTCCAAATAGGAAAAGGAGTACGGCAAGGCTGTATATTGTCATTCTGCTTATTTAACTTATATGCAGAGTACGTCAGAAATGCTGGGCTGGAAGAAGCACAAGCTGGAATCAAGATTGCCAGGAGAAATATCAATAACCTCAGATATGCAGATGACACCACCCTTATGGCAGAAAGTGAAGAGGAACTAAAAAGCCTCTTGATGAAAGTGAAGGGGGAGAGTGAAAAAGTTGGCTTAAAGCTCAACATTCAGAAAATGAAGATCATGGCATCTGGTCCCATCACTTCATGGGAAATAGATGGGGAAACAGTGGAAACAGTGTCAGACTTTATTTTTTGGGGCTCTGAAAGCACTGCAGATGGTGATTGCAGCCATGAAATTAAAAGACACTTACTCCTTGGAAGGAAAGTTATGACCAACCTAGATAGCATATTCAAAAGCAGAGACACTGCTTTGCCAACAAAGGTCCATCTAGTCAAGGCTATGGTTTTTCCAGTAGTCATGTATGGATGTGAGAGTTGGACAGTGAAGAAAGCTGAGCACCGAAGAATTGATGCTTTTGAACTGTGGTGTTGGAGAAGACTCTTGAGAGTCCCTTCGACTGCAAGGAGATCCAACCAGTCCATCCTAAAGGAGGTCAGTCCTGGGTGTTCATTGGAAGGACTGATGCTAAAGCTGAAACTCCAGTACTTTGGCCACCTCATGCAAAGAGTTGACTCACTGGAAAAGACTCTGATGCTGGGAGGGATTAGGGGCAGGAGAAGGCAACAGCAGAGGATGAGATGGCTGATGCCATCACCGACTCGATGGACGTGAGTCTGAGTAACTCTGGGAGTTGGTGATGGACAGGGAGGCCTGGCGTGCTGCAATTCATGGGGCTGCAAAGAGTCGGACATGACTGAGCGACTGAACTGAACTGAACTGATAAGGGTGGTGTCATCTACATATCTGAGGTTACTGATATTTCTCCTGGCAATCTTGATTCCAGCTTGTGCTTCTTCCAGTCCAGCGTTTCTCATGATGTACTCTGCATATAAGTTAAATAAGCAGGGTGACAATATACAGCCTTGCCATACTCCTTTTCCTATTTGGAACCAGTCTGTTGTTCCATGTGCAGTTCTAACTGTTGCTTCCTGACCTGCATACAGGTTTCTCAAGAGGCAGGTTAGGTGGTCTGGCATTCCCATCTCTTTAAGAATTTTCCATAGATTATTGTGATCCACACAGTAAAAGGCTTTGGCATAGTCAATAAAGCAGAAATAGATGTTTTTCTGGAACTCTCTTGCTTTTTCGATGATCCAACGGATGTTGGCAACTGATCTCTGGTTCCTCTGCCTTTTCTAAATCCAGCTTGTACATCTGGAAGCTCTTAGTTCAGGTACTGTAGAACCTAGTGAGAAGGATTTTGAGCATAATCTTGCTGGCACATGACATGAGTACAATTGTATGGTAATTTGAACATTCTTTGGCATTGCCTTTCTTTGGGATTGGAATGAAAACTGACATTTTCCAGTCCTGTGGCCACTGCTTTTTCTAAATTTACTGGCATATTGAGTACAGCACATTAACAGCATCATCTTTTAGGATTTCAAATAGTTCAGCTGGAACTCCATCACCTCCACTAACTTTGTTTGTAGTAATGCTTCCTAAGACCCACTTGACTTCACACTACAGGATGTCTGGCTCTAGTGGGTGATTACACCATCATGGTTGTCTGGGTCACTAAGAGCTTTTTTGTAGAGTTCCGCTGTGTATTCTTGCCACCTTTTCTTAATCCTTTCTGCTTCTGCTAGGTCCTTGCCATTTTTGTCCTTTATTGTGCCTATCTTTGCATGAAAGATTCCCTTGGTATCTCCAATTTTCTTAAAGAGATCTCTCGTCTTTCCCATTCTGCTTTCTTCCTCTATTTCTTTGCATTGTTGACTTAAGAAGGCTTTCTTATCTCTCCTTGCTGTTCTCTGGAACTCTGCATTCAATTTGGAATATCTTTCCCTTTCTCCTTTGCCTTTTGCTTCTCTTCTTTTCTCAGCTACAAATAAGGAATCCTCAGACAACCACTTTGCTTTATTGCATTTCTTTTGGTTTTGCATTGCATTGTTTTTGGTCACCACCTCTGGTACAATGTTATGAACCTCCGTTCATAGTTCTTCAGTGACTCTCTCTCCGATGTAGTCCTTTGTTTCTATTTGTCACTTCCACTGTATAATCATAAGGGATTCATTTAGGTCCTACCCGAATGGCCTAGTGGTTTTCCCTATTTTCTTCAATTTAAGCCTGAATTTTGCAATAAGGAGCTGATTATCTAGAAACAGTCAGCTCCAGATCTTGTTTTTGCTGACTGTATAGAGGTTTTCTGTCTTAGGATGCATAGAATGTAGTCAATCTGATTTCAGTACTTACCATCTGGTGATGTCCATGTGTAGAGTTGTCTCTTGTGTTGTTGGAAGAGTACTGTGCTGTGCTGTGAACAGTATGTTCTCTTGGCAAAACTGTCAGCCTCTGCCCTGATTCATTTTGTACTACAAGGCCAAACTTGCCTGTTATTCCAGGTAACTCCTGATTTCCTACTTTTGTATTCCAGTCCCCTGTGATGAAAAGGACATCTTTTGTGTGTGTTAGATCTAGGAGGTCTTGTAGGTCTTCATAAATAACAGTTCAAAAAAAAAAAATAAATAACAGTTCAACTTCAGCATTACTGGTTGCACCACAGATTTGGATTACTGTGATGTTGAATGGTTTGCCTTGGAAACGAACTGAGATCATCCTGTCATTTTTGAGATTGCACCCAAGTACTGTATTTTAAACTCTTTTGCTGACTATGAGGCCTATTTCATCCTTTCTAAGGAATTCTTGCCCACAGTAGTAGATATGGTCATCTGAATTAAATTTGCCTATCCCATCCATTTTCATTCACTGATTCCTAAAAGGTCCATGTTCACTCTTGCCATCTCCTGTTTGACCACATCCAATTTACGTTTTTTCATGCATTTAACATTCCAGGTTCCTATGCAATATTTTTCTTTACAGCACTGGATTTCACTTTTACCCCCAGATATAAACACTACTGGGCATCCTTTTGGCTATGGCCCAGCCTCTTCATTCTTTCTGTAGCTATTTCTCTGCTCTTCCCCAGTAGTATACTGGACACCTACCAACCTGGGAGGTTCATCTTTCAGTTATGTATTTTTGCCTTTTCATACTGTTCATGGGGTTCTCAAGGCAAGAATACTCAAATGGTCTGTCATTCCCTTCTCCAGGGGACCATGTTTTGTTAGGCCCTAACTAGCAGGGACATGGCCTTCAGCTGCTCAAGGTAGCTGGATTACATGCATGGTGCCCCGGCTGGCCCGCGGTCCCACTGTTATCCTCCTTGAGCGTTTAAACTGTCACTAGCCATCCAGTGTCAGTCAATGTGCAGTCAGGGGATCGAGGCAAAGGCAACACTGGAATGACTGGTAAGTGGGTCGGAGGAAGGCTGGAGCCAATGTTGAAGGATTCCCAGGAGCAGAGGGCACCCCAGCATCATGGCTGCCACTGGCCACTTGGAACCAACCTGCTGCCCAGGAGCCACCGTCCACCATGGAGCTGATGTACCGCCCAGGAGCTGCTGTCCACCAGTGGAGCTGATGTGCCGCCCAGGAGCCGCTGTCTGCTGTGGAGCCACTGTCTACTCTGGAGCCGATCAGCCACCTTGGAGTGAACAGTACCCAGGCCTCTCCACTGCTGGTGGTTGTCCTGGGTCCAATCTGTCACTACCCTGCTCCCATCTCCGTCTCTGGGGTGATCTTTGTGAAGCCACTTCCCAGGCCACCAACACCACTTCAGGTTGCCAAAGCCATGTTATCCCATGGCCATTTGTAGGTAGTTAATTATTTATTCAAGTATTAATTCATTTATTCCAATTATTTATTCAATCATTAATTTTCATCAGCATGGATTCATGGAAGTTAATTTCATACTTTGGATTATAATTCAATACTATGCTATCTTGTTCAATTTGTTCTGTGGGTATTGGGAGCTTTTTCAGTTGGCTTCTCCATTCTTTGGACATACTCCCATCATTCTTATTTCTAAGCACTTTTTTCTGGCCACTACAAGATGCCCCACGCTCACCTTTTATGTTCCCTGCTCTAGGTCTACAATCAGCCATTTTTCTAAGGAGCCCTAGTTCCTTTCATTTGAAAATGAAATTATAAACCAAGGCCTGAGTCCTGGGTG
This sequence comes from Bos indicus x Bos taurus, assembly GCF_003369695.1. Classification (NCBI taxonomy): domain Eukaryota; kingdom Metazoa; phylum Chordata; class Mammalia; order Artiodactyla; family Bovidae; genus Bos; species Bos indicus x Bos taurus. Next base: position 17,584,708 of record NC_040103.1, on the reverse strand, counting down.
GTACGCTCAATGCTATTGGATATCATTGCTTTTCGGCCCTATTTGTGAATAGAGCTGAGAAGTTTATGAATATATGTTTACACTGAACTCTACAACTATTCATCTGTATATTTCTTATGTTAAGAGTTCACACCAATATTTTCAATTGATGTTTCTAATTTTTTGCTGTTTCAAACATTACTGCAACTAATGACACTACATATATGTCAGGCTATGTGTGTGCCAGTGAATATGCATGATAAGTTCCCAAAAGTTGAATTGCTGGGAAGAGTCAATACATTTGTCAAAGAGATAATACATCTGTAAATTTGATAGACAGCTGCTAACCTACATTCCATAATGGGGCTCTTACTTCCATCAGCAACACAAGAGAGTACTTGTTTTCTTACAGCTTTGACAGCTGAAAATGCTACCAAAGTTTTACAGTTTTGTCAATTTGATATATGACAAATAACATTTTTGTGTAGTTTTAATTAATGTTTTTCTTATCTTTAAGACTGAGCTTTTCATTTATTTAAGAATCATTTGTATTTATTTAGTCATAGCCTTGGTATACTCTTCTATTGCGCTATTGGTCTTTTTCTTCTTGCTTTTGTATGCTCTTTTTTATATTATAGAATTTGTTTGTTGATGTCTGAGATGCAATGTTTACCCCAGGTTCTAATTTTTATTTTGGTATTTTTCCATTGCAGACTTTTGACTTTTATAAATGAAATTTATATCAAATATATATCAAATTTTATCTTTATGGCTTCCGAATTTTGAAGTATAAAGATCTTCCCCATCCAAGGTTGTAAATAAATTAAACCATGTTTTTCTCTAATATTTTTAAGGCTTAACTTAATTTAAAATTAAGCATTTGATTCATTGGGAATGTATTCTGGTTTATATTAACAGACAGACACAGGTTTGAATCCAATTTCATTTTATTTTTTTCTTGATGGATACTGTTGTCCTAGTATTATTTATTGAATAATTTATCTTTCCATCACAGATTTGAAATGTCATTTTACTGAATACTGACTTCTATTGGTTAAATTGCTGTTCCTTTGGTCTGTCTATCTAGTGATTCACCACTGTGTTCAAATACTTGAGGTTTTCTGTTACTAAACTACAGAAGTACTACTACTAGTACTACTACTACTAAGATATGCTATAGCTTATTACATTTTCTGAAGACAGTTTTTCTGGCAATTCGTCCTGTTTATTTTCCATATTTTGTTAGAATCATCTTGCCTAGAAACTCACTCCTAGACAAAAATATTAACAAAATACTGTTGGCATTTTTATTGGAATATTAATGCTATAAATTAACTTGATAAGACTTCACATCTTTATGATGTTGAGTCTTTTAAAGAATGTTGTAAGTTTTTCCAAATGTTAAAAGCCTCCTGTGTGACTTTAAAAATGCTCTGAAGTTTTCTTCATATAGGGCCTGCACATTGCCTTTTTAAAGCTTATTCCTGCTTAGTCTTTTATTGTTGTTGTTAGAGCACATATTTTTCTTCCACTAAATATTTTATACATATTATGTTTTTATACATAAATATTTATGTACAAATATTTTTTATACATAAATATTTTTTAACACCATCATACAGTAAAATTCACTTTCCCTTTTGGTGCACAGTTCTAGAAAGTTAAATGCTTGGATAGCCCATGTAACCATCAGGATACAGAAAAGGTACATCACTTCCAAAAGCTCCCTCATACTATCTTTTTATGTCCTCTCATCACTTCAACCTCTGGCAAACACTGATTTGTTCTCCACTGCTATCGTGATTTGTTGAGAATTTCCCATAGATGTAATCATACAGAATACAATCTTTTAAGACTGACTTCTTTAATTCAGTATGATGCTATTGAGACTCATTCAAATTGTATCATGGCTCAACTACTTTAACTGCTGAGTAGTGTTCCACTGTATGGATATACCATAGTTTATTTACCTGTTTATCCACTGATAGACATTTGAATTTGTTTTTACTTTTCAGCACTTATGAACAGAGCTGCTAGACAACATTCATGTGCAGGTTTTTGTGTGAATATATGATTTTCATTCTTTAGAGTAATGAAAGTAATGAATGTTTCTTTAGAGAGGGATGAATGGGATATAATTTTCTAAGAAACTGCCAACTATTGTACAGAGTGGCTGTGCCATTTTGTATCTCCACAAACAAAGAACAAGAGTTCCAGATGCTCTGAATCCTTGTCAGCACTTGATATTGTCAGTATTTTTGATTTTATCCATTCTAACAGATGTGTAATGGTATCACAATGGTTTTATTACATTTCCCTAAGGACATTGAGCTTCTTTTCAGGAGTTTATTTGCTATCTTTACATATCTTCTTTGGTGAAGCATCTGTTCAGATTCTTTCCCATTTTTTTTAGAAAAAGGTAAACTTTATTCTGTAAAAGATTTGCATTTATAGAAAAATTACAAAAATAATATTGAGAGTTCTTGCTAACCCTCCACACAGTATATTTTATTTTTAATATCAAACATTATCATGGTACATTTATTACTACTAATAAACCAAATTTAAACATTACAATGAGCTTCCCTGGTGGCTCAGACGGTAAAGCATCTGCCTACAATGCGGGAGACCTGGGTTCAATTTCTGGGTCGGGAAGATCTCCTGGAGAAGGAAATGGCAACCCACTCTAGTATTCTTGCCTGGAAAACCCCATGGATGGAGGAACCTGGTAGGCTAGAGTCCATGGGGTAGCAAAGAGTTGGACGCGACTGAGCGACTTCACACACAAACATTACAATGAACTAAAGCCCTTATTTTATTAATTTCCATAATTTTTACTTAATATTCCAGGACATCATCCAGGACACCAACTACATTTGGTTGTCATGCCCTTTAGGTCCCCCTAGATTGTTTCTCTGACTTTTCTTATTTGTAATAACCTTGTCAGCTTGGAAAGGACCGGTCAAATATTTTTGTACAATGTTCCTCAATTTAGTTTGCCTGATGGTTAAACAGAAGTTATGGGTTTTTGATGGCTTTGTCCATTTCTAATAGGATTTTTTAACTTATTGCTGTGTTCTGACAGTTCTTCATGCATTACAGATACAAGCCCTTTTTTAGATATGTGATTTGCAAATATATTTTTCCCTGTCTGCAACTTTTCATTCTTTTAACAATGACTTTCATAAAACAAAAATTTTAAAATCTGATTAAGTTCAATTTATAAATTTTTCTTTCACAGGTACTGTTTTGGGGTTCACATCTAAGAACGTCTCAATAACCCAAGGTCATAAAGATTTTCTCTTGTTTTATTCTAAAAGATTTATAGTTTTATATTTCAAGTTTATAACAATTAGAGTTAACTCGCATCAAGTGAAAAGTTTAGGCTGAAGTGCACTCTTTTCAATATAGATGAGCAGTTGTTTCAATATATTTATTGAAAAGGAGACTTGGTTCCACTGAATTACTTTTGCATAGTTATCAAAAAGTCAGATGATCATTTTTCTATTTCTGAATTCTGTCTTCTGTTTCATTGATACATGTGTTTATCCCTTCACTAATTCCACACTGACTTCATTACTATAACTATATAGTAATTCTTAAACTGAGTGTTAAGCCTTATGCAACTTTACTCTTATTTTTCAAAAAATTTTTAGTTGTTTTAGCTCCTTGTCCTTTCCATATAAATTTTAAAATCAGTGAGTATGTCTAGAAAAAATCCTGCTGGCATTTGGATTGATACTGCATTAAATCTACGTATCAATTTGGGAAGACATCTTTATCATGTGGAGATTTCTAATCCAAGAACACAGTATATTTTTTCAATTGTTTAGGTTTTAATTTTATCATCATTTTGTAGTTTTTAGCATATAGATTGTGCACATTTTGTTAGATTTATACTTCTGTATCAATACTTCTATCATTTTTTGAGTTATTATAAATGAAATTGTTTGTTAAAAATTTGGTATCTAATACATATTGCTAGTATGTTGAAATACAACTGACTTTTGTATTTTGACCTTCTTCCTGCAACATTGCTAAATTCATTAGTTCTAGGAATTTTTTTGATTCTGTGGAATTTGCTATATAGAGAATCATTTCATCTGACAACAGGCACTGTATAATTCCCTCCTTTCCAGTCTGCCTGTATTTTATTTCTTTTTCTCAGTATACTGCACTTATTGCTAAGTCTCCAATTCTTATGTTGAAAAGGAGGTAAGACCAGACATTCTTACCTTGATCCTGATCTTACAAGGGAAGAATTTTGCTTTTCACCACTAAGTATGATGGTGGCTTTTCGGTAGATGTCTTTTATAAGGTTGACAAAAATCACATCTTTTCTTAACTTTCTGACTTTAAAAATAATGAATGGGTGTTGTACTTAGTCAAATGCTATCTTTGCATCCATTTACATGATCATGTGCTCTTTTATTCTTTCAATTTTTTACATGAATCACATTTTCAACACCAAACCATTCAGCACTGAATTTCTGATATAAAGCCCAACTGGTCATCTATATTATTTTTTTATGAATTGCCTGATTAATTCTGACAATATTTTGTTGAGATGCTTTTATGTTCATTAGGGACATTGCTCTGTAATTTCTTCTCCTCCTTTTACTCCTACTTCCCCCCACCTTTCCTCAACTTTTTCTTCTTTTCCCTTTCTCCTCACCCCTCCTTCTTCTCTTTGTCAGGTTTGGTATGAAGATAATTTTAGCCTCAAAAAATGAGTTACAAAGAGTTCTTTCCTCTGTTATTTCTGGAAGATGTCATATATAGTTGGTGGTATTTCTTCATTAAATGTTTAACAGAATTTTCCAGTAGAAACATCTGGGCCTGAAGAATTTTTTCCAATAGTTCTTAGCAACAAATTCAATTTTTTCAATAGTTATGGGACTATCAAGATATCTACTTCATCTGGTGAATTTTATTAGTTTGAGGTTTTTGAAAACTGGTCAGTTACTTTTGTTTTCTAATGTACATATAATTAATATTCTCTTATTATTCTGTTAATGTCTGCACAGTCTTTAGTGATATCCTTTTTTATACTTGATAAAAATAACCTGTACCTGCCATCTTTTTTCTTAGTCAGTTTTGCTTCATGTTTATCAATTTTGATCTTATCAAAGATCCAGATTTTTGTTTCACTGATTTTCTCTATTGGTTTTCCATTTTTAATTTCATTGACTTCTGTTTATTATTTATTTCTTTTCTCCTTGATCCATGCTCTATTCATTTACTTAAAAATCTTTTCTAATATCTGTTGAGGCTTTCTCTTTGACTCATGGACTATTAAGAATTGTGCTGTTCAATATCCAAGTGTTCGGAGATTTCCCTTACATGTTTCTGTTGTTAACTGTTTAATTCCATGATGGTCAGAAAATATATTTGTATGGTTTCAATTAAACTTAAGGTTGTTACATGACCCAGGATATGGTCCACCTTGATGAATGTGCCAGCCATACACACTTGAAAGCATGACTGTTCTGTTGTTTTGGGGTATACTGTTCTGTAAATGGCAATTAGATACAGACAGTTAATGTTTTTCTTTTGGTTTACCTTATTTGTGACCTAGTCAGCCTCTTGAATTTACAGGTCTATGTCTTCTGATAAATTTGGGATGTTTTCAACTACCGCTTTTTCAAATGCTTGTTTACTGCTGTACTCTTTCTCCTATCCTTTTGGGACTCTGAATGATATGTATAGTAGAACTTCCGTTGTCCATAGGTCCTTGAGGTTTTGTTCATTTGTTTATCAATCTTTTTTTTATTTTTTCTCTGTATTGCACAGATTGGATAATTTCTATTGCTCTTCCATCTTTAAGTTAACTGATTTTTCCTTTGTCTCCATTCTGTTATTGATTCCATTCAGTGAGATTTTAATTTTGGTCATTGTACAATTTGGTTCTAAAATTTTGTTTCTTGATTATACCTTCTGTTTCTTTCATGATGCTTTATATTTTAACGTTTATTTCAACAATGTTCACAACAGTTCTTTTAAGCTCTTGTAGCTGTTTTGAAGTCTTTGTCATCTAATCTCAATATCCATTTCATCTTATTGTTAGTATCTAGTTACTAATATTTTCCATACAGGATGAGATCCACATAGTTCTTTGTCTGCCTAGTAATTTTGACAATAGTATTCAAATAATATTATTTCTATTTCGAGACCTGTAGTACTCAAAGATTCCACAAATATTTATGTAATGAGGGAAAAAACAGCCAAAGTCTGTTTTTGTGATGATTTACTAAGAATTCTTTTTTGGAAGATTATAGTTCAACAACTGACACTGAAACAATGTTATATTATTTATCAGGACTCTTAATAAAATAGTACTGAAAAGACTGAATTCTCAAAACTAACTACCTAAGACTTCAGTTTTTGTTTTAGTTTTATATTAGGTACAGAATAATCTGAAATCAGTCAATTAATATCATACAATATTTCTCATTGTCAAATATAATTATTTTTTTCTTCTATTGGTACATTATTAGTGTTTAACATGGCACCACATACCTAAGTAAAGAAAAAATGAAATTCTCCTATTTGCAGAGAAGAAAAAATATGGATTTTTCTTCCTCACATACAAAAAACTACCAATTCTTCCCTTGTTAAGAGTGATAAGGAGCAGGAAGAATACATAAGGTGTGAGTGATTCCTCAATTAATTTTGCTAACACAGTACTTCCGCTGCTTCTGAACAGTTAGAAAACGATACAAGGAACAAAATAAGCTTTGTGTGACCAAAAGCCCTCCATTAATTTTAGTAGGACAATGGTGACAATACTTTAGGGGTAGAAAGGTCTTCTACCTCCCCAAATTTTTAAAAAAAAGAAACTAAAAACAAGCAAATAATCAAAAGAAGAGACAAAATGGAAGGAGGAGGAAATGAAGGAAGGAAGGAAGCAAAGCTGCCTCCCGTAGACACAAGCAGGTCTTTCAGTGGAGTTAGAAATATCTTGACATTTATTGTGTTCATGGTCTTTTGATTACACAGTAAGATTCATGTTCCTGTTCTGCCACTTACCAACTATGCACCTTGGACCGCTTGCTCAACTGTGATATAGGGGTTATGATACCTCCCCTGCAGTTGTTCTGCATTTTACAATCTATGTTGAAGATTGGAACCAAATATACTGCCTAGGACAAAGTTGGCAATAAGTAATGATAGATTTCCTTCTTTTCCTCCTTCCAAGAAAGTAACTCTGTTTATTCTCAAACAAAAGTCATCACATTTAAAACTGCTCCAAGGAAGAATTTCCAAATTTCCGTAGTAACTCATTTCAGTAAATTAAAAAACTCACAAAATCTAAGTGTATGGGACTAATGTGTATTTCATGGGGCTTTGATACTGACCAAAGTACCTCCTCTTAACAGCAAACCTGATATTACAGTAATATTTAAATGTAAGATAAGATGAAAACAGCTCAAACAATAAAAAATATCTAGATAAATCTGAACTAATTGACATTTTTGGGATGATGACACTGATGAGATTTCAAAATTAAAGTAATATATCTGGCAAATTCATTATTAAGAGAACATTAACCTTATTAAGTATTAACACTTTACAACTTAATGAAGTTATGAAGTATATTCTTTCTATATATACCCAAGGAAAAAACATAATTTTCATTGTAGGATTTACAATAAAATTAGGAGCTTTTGCTTGAGAAAATTCATTTAGACAGTGGACTAAATTTTCTTTTCTTAAAAAAAGAAAAAGTAATGTACTTACTTCTAAGATTATGAAGTAGCATATCTAGTAAAGTCATAAATTTTGAATATTGAATAACAGAGAAGTCCATTCCTTTTGCCCACAAAAATCCAGATACATAATAATCTAGTAGACTGGCTTCCTTTAAACAGGTTTGAAGATTTTTGAAATTCAAAAACTTTTCTAGTTTCCTGTAACAAGAAAAATCCAGATATTAAAATTGATTAAACACTGACAGTTCCTTTTCTAAGTTTTGAAAACAGATACTATTCTTGAATGAAGATTCTATAATGCTCATAATCGAAAAAATCTATGATTATATCAACATCCTAAATTCAAAACAGCATTCAAAAGAGAGAGCACATGAAAATTCTTATTATTCTTTTTTTTCCACTTCCTCTTTCTTCTTCTTCTAAATTTCTCTCCTCTCCTCTTTTTTTTTAATTGGAGGAAAACTGCTTTCCAATGTTGTGTTGGTTTCTGCCATAGAATATGTGAATCAGCCATAATTATACATATATCTTCTCTCTTGAGCCTCCCTTCCCTTCTCTCATACCACCCCTGTAGGTCATCACAGAGCATCAGGCTGGGCTCCCTGTGTTATACAGCAACTTCTCACCAGCTGCTCATATGTTGATGCTACTTTCTCCACTCATCCCACTCTTTCTCTCCCTTTCCCACCACGTTTACAAGTCCATTCTCTACATCTGCGTCTCCATTCCTTCCCTGCAAGTAGGTTCATTGATACTGTTTTTCTAGATTCCTTATATATGGGTTAATATATTAATTTGTTTTTCTCTTTCTGATTTACTTCACTCTGTAGGCTGTAGGTTCACCCACCTCACTAGAACTGACTCAAATTCATTTTTTATAGCTGGGTACTATTCCATTGTATATACATACCACATCTTCTTTATCCATTCATCAGTCGATGGACATCTAGGTTGCTTCCAGGTCCTGGCTATTGTAAATAGTGCTGCAATGAACAGTGCAGTACATACGCCTTTTAGGACTGTTTTATCAGGGATTATGCCCAGTAGTGGGGCTGCTGGGTCATATGGTATATTTAGTCCTAGTTTTTTTAAGGAATCTCTGTACTTTTCTTCATAATGGCTATATCAGTTTACATTCCCACCAACAGTTGTCGGGAGGTTCCTTTTTCTCTTATTTATCTCTGAAGTAAAATGTCGTAACTTTTTATTTTCTTTCAAATTCAATGTCTTTTTCCATTTATACAATCAAGTTTCTTTTACTTCTAGCAGTGTTCTGGAACTGGATTGTTAAATATTTATTGTTTTCTTTTTTAAGAATTCCAATTATGTATGTTTTACTCATTTTTTCTAATACTGTAATTTTATCTTCAAAAATTTTTAAATCAATTTCCTTTTCATTTTATATGCTTTTCTCATTACTGTCTTCTATGTCCCTTGTATTTTCAGCATTGTTAATTCTCCCTTGGGCTACTTATAAATTTCACTTCTGTGAGATCGCGCCTTCTCTACTTTTTTTAAAAAAAAGTTTCATCACCTTTTATTTCTTTTTATCTCTACCTTGATTTTTTTTGTATCTTTGTCTTATGTTCTTGTGATTACTTCACAAGAGTTCTTATTCTTAATTCATGATAAATATTTGAGCTTTTTTTTTGTCTGTTCATGGACATATTTTTCTCGTGTACTTCCTTTGCCTGACATTTCTTTTTCCTATTCTTCATTTTTATCCTCGCAATGTCTTTGTATGTATACTCCTAGTTTAATGCTCAAACCTGGTCATATTACAAGCTATTTTCTATATGAAATAAGTTTATGTCAATTATTTTACTTTTTAGGCTTTATTCAATTAGTGGGAAAAATGAAAGATGTACAATAAGTTGTCCTTATACCACATAAATAATCTATTTCTTATAGATATAGGGTCTGCTCCACACCTTATAATATAGTCCTGCTGTTGCAAACAAGTGTTCTTGGAATGGCACTTCAGGGTTTTCACTTCACCTGGGACAATAAGTATATTTTTAAACTCATTCTCAGATCTTCAACTATGTGATCTTCCTTGTACTTTCCCCACACTTCTGCTAGATCTACCATGTTTCTGGCTAGATCTACCATGTTTCTGGCAGTAATACTCACATTTTGCAGTCTGGACTTTCATTCTCCTTGTTAGTACAGAGATGGAATTGGTATTTCCTTGATGCTTATATGTGATTTCTGAGGGAGAAAGAGAGTGTGTGTATGTGTCTGTGTGACAACTTTATACAGCTATTGAAAAAAAAGATAGCCCTTATTATTTATAATATTGAAATAAATTATATGATCAGAATAATGAATACAGCAAGATTAAACAAGTTTGGGAAAAAATAAAACTGATGTTATGTTTAACACACTCTCATCCAACTCAGAAACATTTCATTTACAGTGGTATCTGAGTAGACCCCAATCCCCAAAGTGAGATCTGAGTCTTTTCACAGTAATCATAGCTCCCTTCTCATAATGCTATATAATGCCTTTCTGTATATGGCATTCTTTATAATTATTGACCTACAGTGGGTACTGTCCTAAATTGTTCTAGTTAATGCATAACTAAAGGTAAGGTTAATTTTCTTCTGTGGAACAAAAATCAAAAGCATAAATAAGTAGCTTTGACTGCTACTGGCAGCTGTTTTAGAAAAATCAGTCCCAAGATTAAGCCTTACTTCCTGATAATTTTGAGGACTTGAGTCAACCAACACTGTAGTCACTCTCTCTCTCAATGTCCCATTATGTGATAGTTTACATACACAAATATGTGTCAGTTCAGTTCAGTCGCTCAGTCGTGTCCGACTCTTTGCAATCCCATGAACTGCAGCACGCCAGGCCTCCCTGTCCATCACCAACTCCCGGAGTTCACTCAGACTCATGTCCATCGAGTCAGTGATGCCATCCAGCCTTCTCATATGTGTACATGTGCATAAACTTTATTTTTAAGACAATACAATCAGTATGTTACAAGAAAATAAAAGCATGCACAACTGATACATTTTGTCAAGCAGAGAAATTAAATGATAGATGCAGAAAAGAACGGGCAGGCACTCTGGGGAGGGAGGTTATCTTACTAGCCAGCCATCTTGCATTTGCATTGGATCTCAGTCAGAAAGATTCATTTTTCAATGTTTATAGTACCACTTAGTCTTAGGTGAAAAGCAGTAAGAAAACTTCTATAGTAGTAAAAACTTGTGGTATTTTACTAGAATCAATAAACAGGCCAAGAAACAGGTAGAAAACAAAGAAACAGACCAAATATATATGGAAACAGGAATATGAGAGGTAATATTTCAAAATCAGTAAGGGAAGTACGAATTGTTCAAGAATGATGCTAGTTTATTCCAACAGAAATTAAAAAGTTAAAAAAAAGATGCTGGCAGCACTAGCTAGCCACATAGAAAATAAAACAATACTTTAACCAATACATGGATTAACTAAAACAAACCCAGTAGCATTTTATTCTGAATTATATCCTTAAAGCTTTGGTTTTTTGGGGGAAGAGGGGAAATTTACAATAACAGTGTATTTGTTTAAGAAACAGTTTTTGAACAGCAACTTTTCTTATTTTCCTTGCTATCAAAGCTTTTATTTTATGAAGTTTAATTACTTCTCTGATTCACTATGCTGGATATATACTCTAACATCTAATTGCTATAATCTGCATTTTGAATGTTTTCATAAATTTTTTTTCATTACTGACTTTATTTTCAGCAAGATACGGGATTTATTCTTTTTTTCCTTTATTTTTTATTGAAGGATAATTGCTTTACAGAATTTTGTTGTTTTCTGTCAAGTCTCAACATGAATCAGCCGTAGGTATACATATGTCCCCTCTCTTTTGAACCTCATTCCCATCTCCCTCCCCATCCCACCCCTCTAGATGGATACAGAGCCCCTGTTTGAGTTTCCTGAAGCATATAACAAATTCCCCTTGGCTATCTATTTTACATATGGTAATGTAAGTTTCCATGTTACTCTCTCCATATATCTCACCCTCTCCTCCCCCTCCCCATGTCCTTAAGTCTATTCTCTATGTCTGTTTCTCCACTGCTGCTCTGCAAATAAATTATTCAGTATCATTTTTCTAGATTCCGTATATATGCATTAGAATAGGATATTTATCATTCTCTTTCTGACTCACTTCACTCGGCATAATAGGTTCTAGGTTAATCCTTCTTGTCAGAACTGACTCAAATGTGTTCCTTTTTATGGCTGAGTAATATTCCATTGTGTATATATACCACAACTTCTTTATCCATTCATCTGTCGAAGGACATCGAGGTTGCTTCCATATTCTACCTATTGTAAATAGTGCTGCAATGAACAATGCAATATATGTATCTTTTAAAATTTTGATTTCATCAAGGTATATGCCCAGAAGTGAGATTGCTAGGTCATATCGTGGTTTTATTCCTAGTTTTCTAAGGAATCTGAACACCGTTGTCCATAGTGGCTGTATCAGTTTACATTCCCACCAACAGTGCAAGAGCATTCCCTTTTCTCCACACCCTCTCCAGGATTTATTGTTTGTAGACTTTTTGATGATGGCCATTCTGACCAGTGTGAGGTGATATCTCATTGTAATTTTGATTTGCATTTCTCTAATAATGAGTGATGTTTAGCATCTTTTCATGTGTTTATTAGCCATCTGTATGTCTTCTTTGTATGTTTAAGTCCTTTTCCCACTTTTTGATTGGGTTGTTTGTTTTTCTGGCACTGAGTTGTATGAGCTGCTTTTATATTTTGGAAATTAATCCATTGTTAATTGTTTCATTTGCTATCATTTTCTCCTATTCTGAGGGTTGTCTTTTCACCTTGCTTAGAGTTTCCTTTGCTATGCAAAAGCTTTTAAGTTTCATCAGGTCCTACTTGTTTACTTTTGTTTTTATTTCAGTTACTCTAGGAGGTAAGGTTGAAGAAACTAAAGTTGAATGGTTCTACAAAGACCTACAAGACCTTCTAGAACTAACACCAAAAAAAGATCCTTTTCATTATAGGGGACTGGAATGCAAAAGTAGGAAATCAAGAGATACCGGGAGTAACAGGCAAATTTGGCCTTGGAGTACAAAACGAAGCAGGGCAAAGGCTAACAGTTATACCAAGAGAACGCACTGGTCATAGCAAACACCCTCTTCCAACAACACAAGAGAAGACTCTACATATGGACATCACCAGATGGTCAATACCAAAACAGATTGACTATATTCTTTGCAGCAAAAGATGCAGAAGCTCTATACAGTCAGTGAAAACAAGACTGGGAGCTGACTATGGCTCGGATCATGAACTCCATATCAACAAATTCAGACTTAAAATGAAGAAAGTAGGGAAAACCACTAACCATTCAGGAATGACATAAATCAAATCCCCTACAATTATACACTGAAAGTGACAAACAAATTCAAAGATTAGATCTGGTAGACAGAGTACCAGAAGAACTATGGACAAAGGTTCATGACATTGTACAGGAGGCTGTGATCAAGACCATCCTGAAGAAAAAGAAATGTAAAAAGGCAAAATGGTAGTCCAAGGAGGCCTGACAAATAGCTGAGAAAAGAAAAGATGCGAAAGGCAAAGGAGAAAAGAAAAGATATACCCATTTGAATGCAGAGTTCCAAAGAATAGCAAGGAAAGATAAGAAAGCCTGCCTCGCTGATTAATGCAAAGAAGTAGAGGAAAACAATAGAATGTGAAAGACTAGAGATGTCTCAAAAAAATTAGAGATACCAAGGGAACATTTCATGCAAAGATGGGCATAATAAAGGAAAGAAATGTTATGGACCTAACAGAAGCAAAGATATTATATTAAGAAGAGGTGGCAAGAATACACAGAAGAACTATACAGAAAAGATCTTCATGACCCAGATAACAGCGATGGTGTAATCACTCACCTAGAGCCAGACATCATGGAATGAGAAGTCAAGTGGACCTTAGGAAATATCACTACGAACAAAGCTAGTGGAGGTGATGGAATTCCGGTTGAGCTATTTCAAATCCTGAAAGATGATGCTGTGAAAGTGCTCACTCAGTATGCCAGCAAATCTGAAAACTCAGCAGTGGTCACAGGACTGGAATGGGTCAATTTTCATTCCAACCCAAGTAAGGCAATGCCAAAGAAGGTTCAAACTACCATACAATTGCACTCATCTCACAAGCTAGTAATGTAATGTTCAAAATTCTCCAAACCAGGCTTCAACAGTATGTGAACCATGAACTTCCAGATGTACAAGCTGGATTTAGAAACGGCAGTGGAACCAGAGATCAATTTGCCAACATCCACTGGATCACAGAAAAAGCAAGAGAATTCCAGAAAAAATATCTACTTCTGCTTTATTGACTACACCAAAACGTTGGAGTGTGTGGATCACAATGAACTGTGGAAAATTCTTAAAAGAGATGGGAACACCAGACCACTGGACCTGCCTCCTGATAAATCTGGATGGAGGTCAAGAAGAAACAGTTAGAACTGGACATGGAACAACAGACAGGTTCCAATAGGGAAAGGAGTACATCAAGGCTGTATATTGTCACCCTGCTTATTTAACTTATATGCAGAGTACATCATGCAAAATGCCAGACTGGATGAAGCACAAGCTGGGATCACGATTGCCAGGAGAAATATCAATAACGTCAGATATGCAGGCAATACCACCCTTATGGCAGAAAGCAAAGAACTAAAGAGCCTCTTGATGAAAGTGAAAGAGGAGAATGAAAAAGTTGGCTTAAAACTCAACATTCAGAAAACGAAGATCATGGCATCTGGTCCCATCACTTCATGCCAAATAGATGGGGAAACAATGGAAACAGTGACAGAGTTTAATTTTGGGGGCTCCAAAATCACTGCAGATGGTGACTTTAGCCATGAAATTAAATGACACTTGCTCCTTGGAAGAAAAGTTATTCCCAACCTAGACAGCATATTAAAAAGGAGAGACATGACTTTGCCAACAAAGGTCTGTCTAGTCAATGCTATGCTTTTTCCAGTAGTCATGTATGGATGTGATATTTGGAGGATAAAGAAAGCTGAGCACTGAAGAATTGATGCTTTTGAACTGTAGTGTTTGAGAAAACTCTTGAGAGTCCCTATCCAACCAGTCCACCCTAAAAGAAATCAGTCCTGAATATTCATTGGAAGGACTGATGCTGAAGCTGAAACTCCAGTACTCTGGCCATCTGATGAGAAGAACTGACTCACTGGAAAAGACCCTGATGCTGGGAAAGATTGAAGGCAGGAGGAGAAGGGGATGACAGAGGATGTGATGGTTAGACGGCATCACTGACTTGATGGGCATGAGTTTAACTAAGCTCTGGGTGCTGGTAATGGACAGGAAAGCCTAGAATGCTGCAGTCCATGGGGTTGCCAAGAGTCGGACATGACTGAGCAACTGTAATGAACTGAATCTAGAAGGTGGACCATAGAGAGGATCTTGCTTTGATTTATGTCATTGTGTGTTCTGCCTATGTTTTCCTCTAAGAGTTTTATAGTTTCTGGTCTTACATTCAGGTCTTTAATCCATTTTGAGTTTATCTTTGTGTATGGGGTTAGGAAGTGATCTAATTTCACTCTTTTACATGTAGCTGTCCAGTTTTACCAGCACCATTTATTGAAGAGGCTGTCTTTGCCCCATTGTATATTTTTGCCTCCTTTGTCAAAAATAAGGTACCCATGGGTGCTTGGGTTTATTTCTGGGCTTTCTATCTTGTTCCATTGGTCTATATTTCTGTTTTTGTGCCAGGGCCATATTGTCTTGATGACTGTAGCTTTGTAGTATAACTGGAAGTCAGGAAGGTTGATTCCTCCAACTCCATTCTTCTTTCTCAGGACTGCTTCAGCTACTCAGGGTCTTTTGTGTTTCCATATGAATTGTGAAATTTTTTGTTCTAGTTCTATGAAAAATTCCATTGACAATTTGATAGGGATTGCATTGAATCCGTAGATTGCCTTTGGTAGTATAGTCATTTTCATATTATTGATTCTTCCTACCCAGGAGTGTGGAATATCTCTCCATTTGTTTATGTCATCTTTGATTTTTTTCATAAGTGTCTTATAATCTTCTGTGTATAGTTCTTTTGTCTCCTTAGGTAAGTTTATTCTTAGATATTTAATTATTTTTGTTGCAATGGTGAATGGGATTGATTCCTTAATTTCTCTTTCTGATTTTTCATTGCTAGTATATAGAAATACAAGTGATTTCTGTGTATTGATTTTGTATCCTGCAACTTTGGTAAATTAAATGATTAGCTCCAGTAATTTTCTGATACTATTGTTATGATTTTCTATGTACAGTATCATGTCATCTGCTAACAGTGAGAGCTTTACTTCTTCTTTACCGATCTGGATTCCTTTTATTTCTTTTTCTTCTCTGACTTCTGTAGCTAGGACTTTCAGAACTATTTTGAAATAACAGTCAAGAAAGTGGACACCCCTGTCTTGTTCCTGATCTTAGTGGGGATGCTTTCAGTTTTTCACCATTGAGAATAATGTCTGCTGTAGGCTTATCATATATGGTCTTTACTATGTTGAGGTAGGTTCTTTCTATGCCTAGTTTTGAAGTTTTTTAATCATAAATGGGTGCTGAATTTTGTCCAAAGCCTTTTCTGCATCTATTGAGATTATATGGTTTTTGTCTTTTAATTTGTTAATATGGTGTATCACATTGATTTGCAAACACTGAAGAATCCTTGTATCCCTGGAATAAACCCAACTTGATCATGGTGTATGAGATTTTTGATGTGTTGCTGAATTCTGTTTGCTATAATTTTGTTGAGGATTTTTGCAGGTATGTTCATCAGTGACATTGGCCTGCAGTTTTCTTTTTTTGTGTTGTCTTTGTGTGTCTTTTTTTGGGTTTGTCTTTGGTGTCAGGGTGATGCTGGCCTTGTAGAATGAGTTTGGAAGTGCTCCTTCCTCTGCAATTTTTGAAAGAGTTTTAGAAAAACAGACATTAGCTCTTCTCTAAATGTTTGATAGAATTCTCCTGTGAAGCCATCTGGTCCTGGGCTTTTTTCTTTTGGAGATTTTTGATCACAGCCTCAATTTCAGTGCTTGTAATTAGGTTGTTTTATTTCTTCATGGTTCAGTCTTGTAAGATTGAACTTTTTTTAAGAACTTGTCCATTTCTTACAGGTTATCCATTTTATTGCCATATCGTTGTCAAAATAGTCTCTTATAGTCCTTTGTATTTCTGCATTGTCGTTGTAACCACTCCTTTTTCATTTCTAATTTGTTGATTTGATTCTCCTCTTTTTTTTTCATGATGAGTCTGACTAAAGGTTTGTCAATTTTGTTTATCTTCTCAAAGAACCAGCTTTAAGTTTTATTAATCTTTACTATTGTTTCTTTCATTTATTTTTCACTTATTTATGCTCGGATCTTTATGATTTCTTTC
The DNA here is from genome assembly GCF_003369695.1 of Bos indicus x Bos taurus. NCBI lineage: Eukaryota > Metazoa > Chordata > Mammalia > Artiodactyla > Bovidae > Bos > Bos indicus x Bos taurus. Next base: position 17,567,607 of record NC_040103.1, on the reverse strand, counting down.
CTACTAATTTTGGGTTTTTTTGTTCTTTTTCCACTTGCTTTAGGTGTAAAGTTAGGTTGTCTATTCGATGTTTTTCTTGTTTCTTGAGGTAGGATTGTATTTCTATAAACTTCCCTCTTAAAACTGCTTTTGCTGCAACCCATAGGTTTTGAGTTGTCGTGTTTTTATTGCCATTTATTTATAGAAATTTTTTGATTTCCCTTTTGATTTCTTCTGTAACTGGTTGGTTATTTAGAAACTTACAGTATAATCTCCATGTGTTTGTTTTCTACATCTTTTTCTTGTAATTGATATCTAGTCTCATAGCATTGTAGTCAGATAAGATGCTTGATATGATTTCTATTTTCTTAAATTTACTGAAGTTTGATTTGTGACCCAAGATGTGGTCTACCCTGGAGAATGTTCCATGTACATTTGAAAAGGTGTGTTCTTCTGGATTTGGATGGAATATCCTGAAGATATCAATGAAATCCATCTCATCAAATGTATCATTTAAGACTTGTGTTTCCTTATTAATTTTCTGTTTTGATGATCTGTCCATTGGTGTGATTGGGGTGTTAAAGTCTCCTACTATTATTATGTTACTGTGAATTTCTCCTTTTATGTCTGTAAGTTTTTGCCTTATGTACTGAAGTGCTCCTATGCTGGGTCCATAGATATTTACATCTTCCTCTTGGATTGATATCTTGTTCATTATGGAGTTCCCTTCCTTATCTTTTGTAATCTTTAAGGTCTATTTTGTCTGATATGATGATTGCTACTCCAGCTTTCTTTTGCTTCCCATTTGCATGGAATATATTTTTCCATCCTCTCACTTTCAGTCTATATGTGGTTTGAAGTGAGGTCTGAAGTGACCTCACTTGAGGTTTTGACCTCTTGAGTTCTGAAGTGGGTTTCTTGTAGACATTATATATATGGGTCTTGCTTTTGTATCCATTCAGCCAGTCTGTATCTTTTGGTTGGAGCATTAAATCCATTTACATTTAAAGTAAGTATTGATATATATGTTCCTATTGCCATTTTCTTAATTGTTTGGGGTTGGTTTTGTAGATCTTTTTTCATCTATTTCTTGACTATATAAGTCCCTTTAACATATGTTGTAAAGATGGTTTGGTGATACTGAATTCTCTTAACTTTTGCTTGTCTGAAAAGCTTTTTATTTCTTTATCACTTTTGAATGAGATCCTTGCTGGGTATAGTAATCTTGGTTGTAGATTGTTCCCTTTCAATATTTTAATAACCTTCCATTCCCTTCTGGCCTGCAGAGTTTCTGCTGAAAGATCAGCTGTTACTTGTATGGGGTTTTCCTTCTATGTTACTTGTTGCTTCTCCCTTGCTGCTTTTAATATTCTTTGTGTTTAGTCTTTGTTAGTTTGATTAGTATGTGTCGTGCATATTTTCCCCTGGGTTTATCCTATATGGGACTCTTTGTGGCTCTTGTATTTGAATGACTATTTCCTTTTCCATGTTGGGGAAATTTTCAAATATAATCGCTTCAAAATTTTTCTCATAACCTTTCTTTTTCTCTTCTTCTTCTGGGACCCCTACAGTTCAAATGTTGGTGCATTTGATATTGCTTGAGGTCTCTGAGACTATCTTCAGTTCTTTTCATTCTTTTTACTTATTTTGCTATTCAGAAGTTATTTCCACTGTTTTATCTTCCAGCTCACTGATTCGTTCTGCTTCAGATATTTTCCTATTGATTCCTTCTACAGTATTTTTAATTTCAGTAATTGTGTTGATTGTTTCTGTATGTTTATTCTTTAATTTTTCTAGGTCTGTGTTAGTTGATTCTCGCATTTTATCCATTCTTTTTTAAAGTTTTTGGCCATCTTTACTATCATTATTCTGAATTAATTTTCAGGTAGTTTGCCTAATTCATCTTCATTCATTTGGACTTCTGTGTTTCTAGTTTGTACCTTCATTTGTGTGGTATTTCTCTGCTTTTTTCATTTTTTCAAAACCTGACTATCTTTGAGGTCTCCTATCCCCAAGCTTCAAGGTTGAATTCTTTATTTTTGGTTTCTGACCTCCTAAAGTTGGTCCGAGGAGCTACCCCTCACCCAAGGTCTGGGGCAGCAACCAAGAGTGCCAGGCTGTGTCAACATAGTACTGGCCGATAGGAGCTACACCACATCTGAGGTCGGGGCGGTGGCCAAGAGGAACTACCCCATGTCCGAGGTCAGGGGCGGCGGCCAGGAGGAGCTACCCCATGATGGAGGTCAGTGGCGGCGGCGAGAGGAGCTACCACAAGCCCAAGGTCAGGGCGGCAGCCGAGAGGAACTACCACAAGCCCGAGGTCAGGGGAGGTGGCCTAGAGGAACAACCCATGTCAAAAGAGCTGTGGCTGCGTGGGTGTAGGAGGGCCAAGAGGAGCTACTCCACGTCCAAGGTCAGGCGGGGCGACCATGAGGAGATACCCCTTGACCAAGGTAAGGAGCAGCGGCTGCGCTTTGCTGGAGCAGCCATGAAGAGATACCCCATGTCCAATCTAAGAGAAAGCCAAGTAAGATGGTAGGTGTTGTGAGAGGGCATCAGAGGGCAGACACACTGAAACCATAATTACAGAAAACTAGCCACTATGATCACATGGACTACAGCCTTGTCTAACTCAATGAAACTAAGCCATGCCATGTGAGGCCACCTAAGACGGGAGGGTCATGGTGGAGAGGTCTGACAGAATGTGGTCCTCTGCAGAAGGGAATGGCAAACCACTTCACTTTGTTGCATTGAGAACCCCATGAACAGTATGAAAAGGCAAAATGATAGATAACTGAAAGGGTAACTCCCTGGGTCGGTAGGTGCCCAATATGCTACTGGAGATAAGTGGAGAAATAACTCCAAAAAGAATGAAGGGATAGAGCCAAAGAAAAAACAATACTCAGTTGTGGATGTGACTGGTGATAGAAGCAAGGTCCAATGCTGTAAAGAGCAATATTGCATAGGAACTTGGAATGCCAGGTCCATGAATCAAGGCAAATTGGAAGTGGTCAAACAGGAGATGGCAAGAGTGAACATCGACATTCTAGGAATTAGCGAACTAAAATGGACTGGAATGGGTGAATTTAATTCAGATGACAGTTATATATACTACTGTGGGCAGGAATCCCTTAGAAGAAATGGAGTAGCCATCATGGTCAACAAAAGAGTCCAAAATGCAGTACTTGGATACAATCTCAAAAACAACAGAATAATCTCTGTTCATTTCCAAGGCAAACCATTCAATATCACAGTAATCCAAGCCTATACCCCAACCAGTAACACTGAAGAAGCTGAAGTTGAATGGTTCTATGAAGATCTACAAGACCTTTTAGAACTAACACCCAAAAAAAGATATCCTTTTCATTATAGGGAACTGGAATATAAAAGTAGGACGTCAAGAAACACCTGGAGTAACAGGCAAATTTGGCCTTGGAGTATGGAATGAAGCAGGGCAAAGGCTAATAGAGTTTTGCCAAGAGAATGCACAGGTCATAACAAACACTCTCTTCCAACAACACAAGAGAAGACTCTACACATGGACATCACCAGATGGTCAACACTGAAATCAGAATGATTATATTCTTTGCAGCCAAAGATGTAGAAGCTCTATACAGTCAGCAAAAACAAGACCGGGAGCAGACTGTGACTCAGATCGTGGACTCCTTATTGCCAAATTCAGACTTAAATTGAAGAAAGTGGGAAAACCACTAGACAATTCAGGAATGATCTAAATCAAATCCCTTATGATTATACAGTGGAAGTGAGAAATAGATTCAAGGGATGAGATCTGATAGACAGAGTACCTGATGACTATGGACGGAGGTTCATGACATTGTACAGGAGACAGGGATCAAGACCATCCCCATGGAAAAGAAATGTAAAAAAGCAAAATGGCTGTCTGAGGAGGCCTTACAAATAGCTCTGAAAAGAAGAGAAGTGAAAAGCAAAGGAGAAAAGGAAAGATATAAGCATCTGAATGCAGAGTTCCAAAGAATAGCAAGGAGAGATAAGAAAGCCTTCCTCAGCAATCAATGCAAAAAAATAGAGGAAAACAACAGAATGGGAAAGACTAGAAATCTCTTCAAGAAAATTAGAGATACCAAGGGAACATTTCATGCAAAGATGGGCTCTTGGTGATGGACAGGGAAGCCTGGCATGTTGTGACTCATGGGTCGCAAAGAGTCAAACACGACTGAGCAACTGAACTGAACTGAACTGAAAGTTGGTCCAGTGACTTGTGTAAGTTTCTTATGAGATTTGTGCTGAGTTTTTCTTTGTTTATTTGTTTTTCCTCCGATGGGCAAGGCTGAATGGGGTGGCAATCCTATTTGCTGATAACTGGGTTTGTATTTTTGTTTTGTTTGTTGTTTAGATGAGGGGTTCTGCATAGGGTGTTACTGGTGGTTGGGTGATGCCAGGTCTTGTATTTACGTGGTTTCCTTTCTGTGAGTTCTCAGTATTTCATACTCCCTAGGGTTAGTTCTCTGGTAGTCTAGGGTCTTGGAGTCAGTGCTCGTACTCCAAAGGCTCAGGGCTTGATCTTTGGTCAGGAATTAAGATTCCACAACTGGTTTGTTATGGCATTAAGTGAGATTAAAACAAATATCCAAAAATGAGAAACCAAAGATGAACCCCAGACAAATGGCAGTTATTAAATCAGGCAAATAATAATTAAAATAATGGAATATACACATACACATATAAAGCCATGAGTAAACTGAAAACAGTCCAACAAAAATCAAGAACAGTAGATTGACCTGGCCAACCAAGTAAATAAAAAATTATATTTACCAGTTACGAACAAAACTAACTAAAGCACAAACTGGAAAACAAAACTAAAGCAAGGTGCCAAGTGTGTTATAAAACAATGAAAACAAAACTAACAACTATGTTGAGAGGAAAGGAAAGAAAGAATATATACACAATGTTAAATAGAGGTAGATAAAGAAGATTTATATACATTAAAGATTAACTGCAAGGGGAAAAGAACAGTAGGAAACAAAGGAATAAATGTAGTAAAAATATAATAATTTTTTTTTAATTAAAATTATAAAAAAGAGAAGGAAAAAAATGGAGGAAGAAAGAAAAAAAGAAAACTCCACAGAACTGCAAAAGCCCCACGTACAGGCAAAGGTTTATAGCAACAATAAAAAGTGTGACTGAATATACACATATACATATATACCCATAAGCAAAATCTAAACAGTCCAACAAAAATAAAGTACAGTAAATCAACCCAGTTAACAAAGGAAACTAAAAGATTACATCTACCAGAACAAAACGAACTAAAGCACAAATTGTAAATCAAAACTAAAGTAAGGTATCGACTGGGGAATAAAGCAATGAAAATGAAACTAACAAAACGTTGAGAGGAATGGAAATAAAGAAAAGAAACAAAGAATAGATATGAAAAGTTAAACAGATGAAGAAGATTTACATACATTAAGGATTAACTGCAAGGGGAAAAGAACAGTAGGAAAGGCAAACAAAGGAACAAAAGAAGAAAAAAAATAATAGGTTTGAAGAAATGAAAATTAAAATTATAAAAAGAGAAAAAAAAATAACAGAAGAAGAAAGAGAAAAAGAAAAGTCCACAGAACTGCAAAAGCCCCATGTCCAGGCAGTGGTTTACAGCAACAATAAAAAGCGTGACTGAATATACACATATACAGATACACTCATAAGCAGAATCAAAACAGTCCAACAAAAATAAAGTACAACCTATTGACCCAGCAAACAAAGGAAACCAAAAATTATATCTACCAGAACAAAACTAACTAAAGCACAAACTGGAAAACAAAACTAAAGCAAGGTGCCAACTAGGGAATAAAGCAATGCAAATAAAACTACCAAATATGTTGAGAGGAAAGGAAAGATAGAAAGGAAAGAAAGAATAGATATGCAAAGTTAAATAGAGGTAGATAAAGAAGATTTATATACAGTAAAGATCAACTGCAAGGGGAAAAGAACAGGAGGAAAAGCCAACAAATGAATAAATGTACAAAAATAATAATAGGTTTAAAAATTAAAACTAAAGAAAAAGAAAAAAAAGAAAACCCCACAGAACTGCAAAAGCCCAATATAGTGGCAGTGGTTTATAAAAGCAATAAAAAATGAATGAAAAAAAAAAGCTCAAGAGCTGAATTAGATTTCATAGTGAAAGGTTGTTGTTGAATCACGCGAATACACCGGGATTCTTGGCCCCCGGAGGAGAAGAATTAAATCCGGGGCCAGAGACGAGGCTTGATCGCTGAGCTTTTGTATAATAAAGTTTTATTAAAGTATAAAGGAGATAGAGAAAGCTTCTGACATAGGCATCAGAAGGGGGCAGAAAGAGTACCCGCTTGCTAGTGTTAACAATGAAGTTATATACTCTCCAATGAATCCAAAGAATGTCTGGAGTTTGTAAAGACCTCACCAGACCTACTCCCATAATTTACATTTTAGGATAACAGAATTAGCCAGAAGCTTTAATCCAGAGACTGTCCTTAATCCAGAGGCTGTCCTCAGGCAGGATACATTATTGTTATATAATCCTAAGGAATGTAGAGAAGGAAAAAAAGTTTGTCCTTTCTTCCTCCTTGAGAATTCCAGACCCCTCTCTCCTTGGGGACCCCTAGACTCCTTATCAACCTGCCTAGGAAATGACTCTCTCAATAGTGCCAATAAAATCGACAACTAGAACATAGGGGGAAAAAGGGGGAGAGGGGAATCCAAAAGAATCTACAGAGCAAGTCAAAACATAAGAATAATAAATGTTTTTCTTGAGTCACTGCTATCAGAGTCCTTTCCCTCACTGGGAGTCACAGTCCACCTCACCTCCCTAGGATGCCCTCCAACACTGTGCTGATCTCTAGACCTGCTGTGGGGGCAGTTCAGATTCTAATCTGGTGCTACTCCTGTGTGTTCTTGCCTCCAATGTCCACGGCTATCAGTACTAGCGTGTTTTCTTTTGTGGGAGCTCTCAATGATCTTTTACATGTGTCCATAGGCACAGAGTCTGCCTAGTTGATCGTATGGATTCAGTCTGCAGCTTGTACAGCTGGCGGGAAGGTTTTGGGTCTTCTTCCTTAGCCACCCTTCCCCTGGGTTTCAACTGTGGTTTTATTTCCACCTCTGTATGAGGGTCGTCCACTGGGGTTTGCTCCTGAGGCTGCCCTGGAGGACTCGGGTTTGCCCCTGTGAGGTGTGGAGGTGATGCAGCTGCTTGGGTCGCAGGGGTTCTGCCAGCACCAGGTACTCAGGGGAGTTGGTGGCTAGGGCAGCAGGAAATATAGTGCTCTAGAGGGTATGGCAACCAGTATTGGCCAATACACTCCAGTATTCTTGCCTGGAGAACCCCCTTCCCTGACAGAGAAGCCTGGCAGGCCACAGTCTACAGGGTCACATAGAGTTGGATACTACCCAGGTGACCTTGCCTGCACAGATGCAAAGCTTTTTATGCCTGTGGCAGCTCTGCCCCAGTGAGAGTTGAGCGTGAAGGTAGTGCAGCTGCTTGGCTTGTGGGGACTCTGGTGGTGCCAAGTGTGCAGGGATGTGGACTGCTTCCGCCGCAGGAGTATGGCCCCATCAGTCTTTTTTTTGAGCTTTTTTTTTTTGGCTGGCAATCAGAAGGCCTCTTTGGCTAGTCTTTCTCTGTAGCTCCGCCCATTCAGGCACTTAGAGGGCTCCCTTGCCTGGGGTCCTTCTCTGTTGTTTGGTGCATCATGCACATAGAGGGGCCGCCCTAGCTGGGTTCCTACTCTGTAGATCAGTGTGTCAGTCACTTAGAGCAGCAACCTGGGTGGGGTCCTGCTCTGTAGTTCAGTGCATCAGGCATTTGATGGGCCAGCCTCTGTATTGTTCAGCTGCCAATCCTAGTGTGTGGAGATAGAAAGGCTATGGTGATGGCTCCACCCCCTATGTGTGACTCAGCAGTATCACCTTGCTTCCATGGCTGCCAGGCTTTCCTCCACAGGCATTTCCCATCACAATCTCCTCCCTTACCTCCCCTCAATCGGTCTCTCTGCAATCAACAGCAGCCCCTGCCCTGGGATTGCTCCACACTACCAGCCTCTGCGCCTTCCAGGGAACCCTTGTCCCTTTCTGGGGTATGTACAGCTGTGGCAAGGACTGTTTGATTCTCATTCCATTTAGGCTTCCATAGATCAGCTGTTTCACTCTCAGCCTTAAATGTTTCTCCTCCGACTCAGACAAGTGCCCCTGTGGGGACTGGATGCTGCTTCAGTTCCCCCACACGCCAAGGGCAGGTCCAGTCCTACTAACACTCCTGTTTCCCCCACGAGTTCCTTCGTCCTACCGACTTTTGCATTGTTCTATATATTCTTTTCCTCTTGTCAGGTACTCCTGTCTGCTCTCAGCTGGTGTTCTGCATGCACTTCTGTGTCTAAAGGTGTATTCCTGATGTAGCCGTGGAGAGAGATGAACTCCACATCCACCTACTCCTCCACCATCTTGTTCCCCAGGATTTATTTTTTACTGTAGTTTCTTGTCTTAGTCCTGCTGCTGCTTCTAAGTCATTTCAGTCGTGTCCGATTCTGTGTGACCCCATAGACAGCAGCCCACCAGGCTCCCCCGTCCTTGGGATTCTTTAGACGAGAACACTGGAGTGGGTTGCCATTTCCTTCTCCAATGCATGAAAGTAAAAAGTGAAAGTGAAGTCGCTCAGTCGTGTCCGACCCTCAGTGACCCCATGGACTGCAGCGCACCAGGCTCCTCCGTCCATGGGATTTTCCAGGCAGGAGTACTGGAGTGGGGTGCCATTGCCTTCTCCAGTCTTAGTCTTAACAGCTCTTTTTAAACATATTTTATAATCTCTTTTTTATCTCTTGTTTTATGGAATCAGTGTCCTCTTTAAACATCAGCTTTGTCTAACGATTTTTTTTGTTTCCGGAAGTTGGTTTCCTTCCAAATGTATTCTTCATCTGCAATCTGCATGTTATTTTTTCAATTAAATATCTGACCTAAATAACTGCATGTGTCCTTTGCTTTACATTTTTATTGTTTGAATGTTTTAACTGTATATTAATAGACAACTGCCTGAGAATATTTTGGTGAAATCTCCTTGAGGTCCCTCCACTTTTGCTCTCTTTCCCTAATGTGTCCTCCATTGCTTTCCCTAAGTACCATTCGAATCTTAACCTTCAATTTGAGCTGCAGGCTAAATATTTAACATTTCTATTCTCTTAGTTATTTCACTCCAAAGGAAACTGTGCAGGGAGATGCTGGGAACAAGATACAGCTGTGGTTTGAATGTAAAGTTTCCATGCATTTTACTGGCAAATTTGTAAGCTTCTCCTCTAGGGATAAGGAGAAGGGACAGAGAGAATAGTGAGATGGCCACTGATGTACCACAGGAGAAAGTAGGGAAAGAAAAAGATGCTTAATAGTGATTTAGGAAGTTTTGCTATAGTGATAGGTGATGTAATTACCTACTTATCTCACCAAGAATTTCAGTAAAAATATTACATTATTCTTGTATGCTCTTGAAATTGGAATCTTTCATTTTTTGAATATGATGACATGCAGAAATAAGCCTTAAGGCAAGAGCTGAACAGCTCATGGAAACCAGTTATAGAAAGGTTATTAAAAGATCACTCCACATTATTTCTATGTTTAAATAGTTATTTTCAATTTAGTCTCTCTCTTTTAAGGGATTTGCATGGATCTGTAAATAAAATCAGGGTTACATGAAAACATGAATGACAGCAGTTAGGAGATGAGAAATGTACCTAGATATTTATCCTTGCTTGAATTATATTCCAGAAATATATTTTAATATTAAAGTTTCATTTGATTGGTTGCTTTTATGGAGCAAAATTTTTAATGTTAAAAGGTAAGGGAATGTGCTGATGTCCTATAATTTATTTAAGTAGGTTTATAGCTTTGCAGGACTTCCCTGGTAGCTCAGACAGTAAAGCATCTGCCTACAATGCGAGAGACCTGGGTTCAATCCCTAGGTTGGAAGATCTTCTGGAGAAGGAAATGGCATCCCACTCCAGTATTCTTGCCTGGAAAATCCCATGGATGGAGGAACCCAGTAGTAGGCTACAGTCCATGGGGTCGCAAAAAGTCGGACACAACTGAATGACTTCACTTCACTATAGCTTTGCAGGGGCTTCCCTAGTGGCTCTGATGGTAAAGAATCTGCCTACAATGTGGGAGACCTGGCTTGATTCTTGGGTCAAGAAGATCCCCTGGGGAAAGAAATGGCTACCCCCTCCAATATTCTTGCCTGGAGAATTCCATGGACAGAGGAGCCTGGCGGGCTACAGTCCATGGGGTTGCAAAGAGTCAGACAGGAGTGAGTGACTAACACTTTCATTTTCTTAGCTTTCTAGATTGTATGATTTTTGGCATACTTTTGCCAGTTGGTGACAGGATACTTCAATTATATTTTTGTCATTTTGAAAGGTATATAATCCTGACTTATAATAATGCTATTTTAAATGGAAAGTAAATGACTGATTGCAAATATTTCAGGATTACTGTTAAAAAAATCATGTAAAAAAAATCTCAAGAAAATTACTCTGCTAAGAAATGGTTCCTGGCATAATACTGATGTCATTTATCCAAAACTGATGTTCTATAATCTGAGATTACTTCAGGTGAATTCTATTAATCAGATGGTCAATGACATATCCTGAAAGAATGACCTTTTAGGTCAACCTGCTGTTTAGCTTGGGTTGTTTCTATGTTGCTAACTTCTGTATCACTCCTTGAATCATTTACTTTCTCCTAGATCTCACCTCTTAGAGATGAAAAATACTTTTAGAAATTAGATATTTAACAAAAAAGAGACAATAGTTGAAAAAAATTGTCAAAAAGATTGTTATATAAACAGTACGGTTAAGATGTGATGAGAAATACATAAGTCTAAAAAGCATTTGTGTAATAAGTTTTATTAACTACTTTTAAACAATATATTTTATTTACTATTAAATACAATTAAATTATAAACTATATTAAATGTGTCACTTACATCATATTACTCTATCTGCCTAGTATTAAATATCTATTTTTTACATTTCAATAACAACATTTGGGGTTACCTAGAAGTCCAAAATAATATGGTTGACTTAAGTAATCAGTGAAATTAATACAATAAATGAATTTTTCTAATTAATTCTGGTACTAAAAAATAAGAATTCCCAAAGAGTATCTGTTTCTATAAAAATGGTAAAATGACCTTGAAATTCTTACTTGATATCTATGAAATTTTTAATTGACTCATATTTCTAAAGATGCAGATAGTAAGCTGTATGGCCAAATCACAGACCACCAAGATTTCTAGCAGGATTTGAAGGCAGTGGAGGTGAAGAGCATCTCAGGAAAAGGCCTGTCAGTGTCATTTGCCTGCTCTTAATATGCTTTCCCTTCTCAAACTTCTCCTCCACCCAGTAAATTTGTCATATTTCCTTCTCAGCCGTAAATCACCTCTATTCTGTAGTATTTGATATTATGATCTGCAAATGATAACCACTGACAGAGTAATTTTCTATTTGCCATTATGGTTTACAACACTCTGCTCGCATCCAGATGACTGGCCTACAGAAATCTTACCCTGGAACATTACAGTCCAGAACACCATCACATCATTACCACTCCCCATATATTACAACTAATCAGGCTTCCATTATTAGAATGAGATAATTAAATGAATGTTACTAAAAACACCATTTAGGCATTTGTGTGGTGAATATATCTGAGTATATCTAAGAGTTCTAAGTAAATGATCTACTATAGAAATCAATGGCTTTAAAAATAAGATGTACCTGTATTAGAACTGATGCCTACAGATTCAGTTATATTACCATATTTAAACAAAATGTGTGAGATTACAATACTTAGTATAGCTTCGTATCCAATAAAAATCACAGGTGGATGGCTCATATTCAGGATTACCAAAATTATACATGTATTGACTATTAATATTACAGAAAATACATCTTACTCTTGTCATGATGAGACGGAAGACCTAGAGGTTCTTATGTATACTGTCAGTTTTACAAATGAAAGAGAAAAGAAGATGTCATATGTTAATGGTTGCTTTTAACAATAAATCCCTATTCTGTGTTAAGATAACAAGTTGGTTTGAAATCCACTTCTCCCATAAAGAAGACTGCTGAGCAGTGCAAAAAGTCAGTTTGAGAATTTTTGTGTTCCAGAGTCTGGATATATATATATATATATATATATCCGTGCACAACATAATAACACATATTTTGAAAAAAGGTTTAAAATGTGTAATAACATATTATGCCATTTATAGATGCAGAACTAGAACTGTTCCACATTTGGTTGTGATATCAAAGTACTTACTGTTGAACTCCATCTACATCCTCTGCTAGCATTTCAGTGATCTGGGCAACTGAAAGAAAATCTGGAGACAGAATCTTTTCATGTTCCTGGAATTCAGCATCTTTCTACAAAAAAAAGTGGAATAATTATTTCAATCACATTTCACATATTAATCCTAATAATACCAAAATCTGTTCTTACTTTTGTCTACTGCTATCAGGAAAAAATTTTTAAGTAATGGTATCTCTTCTACAAAGCTGAATGGTTAGTCAATCTGTCTTCTGTGCATATTTAAAACTGGGTGATGGTTTTCAAATAACAAACATTTTTGAATATCTATATATTCCTCTTTGAACCTGGGGTACAAGAGGAGGCAAAGACAACAAAGACTTGTTACCCAAAAGAAGCTCAACATCTTGTGGAAGGAACAAACGAAAGGTGACTTTAAAACAAGAAAATAAAATTATAAGTGAGCCATAATAAAGGTGTCATTCAGGACCTTCCTGATGGCTTAGTGGATAGGAATCTGCCTGCCAATGTAGGGGACACAAGTTCAATCCCTGGTCCAAGAAGGTTCCATATGCTGCAGAGCATCTAAGCCCATATGCCACGGCTGCTGAAGCCTGCACGCTCTAGAGCCTGTGCTCCACAACAAGAGAAACCACCACAATGAGAAGCCGGTGCACACACCTAGAGAGTGGCTGAGCTTGCAGCAACTAGAGAAAGCTCACAGAAAGCAACAAAGATCCAGCACTGCCAAAAATAAGTAAATAGATTAAAATTTAAAAATAGCTGTCATTCAGTCTAAAGGAAGGAAGGGACAAGGACAGGAACAGAACAAAGAAAGTCTAAAGAGAGGAATAGATTTTCGGAGCATGAATGTGGATAGTGCCCCAGGTGAATGAATCAGCAACACCAAGATGATAAATCCAGGACAGTTGGGTACCAGTTCTGTGAATATCAGTAATTCACAGTGGTGCCAAGCATACACACAGGGTACAAGTTGAACCTAAGTGGAAGGTGGGTGTTGGGAAAATATCACAGGCGATCTTAAATAATTTAATAAACATTTACTAAGCGATTACAAGACACAAGATATTGCACAAGTCACCATACATATTTTGGACCGTGGCTGTTGGAAGAATGTCAGGTTGAAGAGTCTGTTCTTAATAATATAGGCAGAAATGGACTGTGAAGTTTTTGAGCAGTGAAATGACAAAATAAAACTATGCTTCAATGAAGGGTAATCTGTAGCAGGGTGAAGGAAAGACAGGAGCAGAGCAAGGATAAAAAGGAAGAGTTAAATGAAAAAATTATTAGAACAGTTCAGGAATGAAGCATTGGCTGCACTGGGCTCCTAGCAGTGTGCATGAAAATGTATAAGGATAAATGCAACATATATATGGGGGACTAAAAAGAGGAAAGAATGAATGCAGAGTCTGAGTTTCTGAAATAGGTGACTAGAAGAAAAAGGTGATGAGACTCAGGGCCTCCAAAAGCAAATATGCCCCCATGCACGAACCAGACAAAAGAATCCTCTCTGGGTAGAGTATTAAAAGATATGTCTGACACAGCCCTGCACCCAAGTGTACCACTTGTGAACAGAATAGTTCCACCTTCTGCTCAATCCTCAGCTGAGTCCTTTTGTACAGAGTACAATCCATAAAAATATACATGACACTCTTATTGGGCTTCCCTGATGGCTCAGATGGTAAAGAATCTGCCTGCAATGTGGGAGATGCGGGTTTGACTCCTGGGCGGGAAGATCCCCTGAAGAAGAGAATGGCAACCCACTCCAATATTCTTGCCAAGAGAATTCCACAGACACAGTCCATGAAGTCACAGAGAGTTGGACATGACCGAGCAACTAATACACAAACACTCTTATTACACCAAAAGAAATAAGAGATTTAGAAGATGACGCTAGTTTTAAGAAGGCAAGATGATGAGTTTGGTTTCAGTGGTTGAATTTTAGGTGGAATATGAATAGCAAGAAATGTTTCGAGATTAACTAGAAATGCTAGAGTCACAAGGTCAACTTTACAGATATTGGTTTAGGAGTCACTGCAAGTATGAGAATGAATGAAACTGCCCAAAGTCAAGAGGATAAAGAGAACTGTGAATGGGGGATGGAAAAGGAGACTGAGAAAGTGGTAAGACACCAGGAGCTTCATGAAAATCGAAGACTATGAGATTTACACCAGTCAGAATGGCCATGATTAAACAGTCTACAAATAACAAATGCCGGAGAGGATGTGGAGAAAAGGTAACTCAAACATGGTTGGTGGGAATGTAAATTGGTGTAACCATTATGTAAATAGTAGGGAGGTTACTCAAAAAATTAAAAATAGAGTTGCCATGAGTGTATGCTCAAGTTGTATCCAACTCTTTATAACCCTATGAACTGTAGCCCATTGGGCTCCTCTGTCCATGGAATTTTTCAGGCAAGAATACTGAAGTGGGTAGCCATTCCCTTCTCCGGGAAGACTTCCTGACCAAAAGAGCAAACTAATACACTCCATTCAGTTCAGTTCAGTTGTGTCCAACTCTTTGCAACCCCATGGACTACAGCACGCCAGCAAGGCTTCCCTGTCCATCACCAACTCCTGAGGCTTGCTCAAATTCCTGTCAATTGAATCGGTGATGCCTTCCAACCATCTCACCCTCTGTCGTCCCCGTCTCCTCCTGCCCTCAATCTTGCCCAGCATCAGGGTCTTTTCCAGTGAGTCAACTCTTCGCATCACTTAGCCAAAGTACTGGAGCTTCAGCTTCAGCATCAGTCCTTCCAGTGAATATTCAGGAATAATTTCCTTGAGGATTGACTGGTTTCATCTCCTTGCAGTCCAAGGGACTCTCAAGAGTCTTCTCCAACACCACAGTTCAAAAGCATCCACTCTTCAGCACTCAGCTTTCTTTATGGTCCATCTCTCACATCCATACACGACTACTGGAAAAACCACAGCTTTGACTAGGTGGACCTTTGTTGGCAAAGTAATTTCTCTGCTTTTTAATATGCTGTCTAGGTTGGTCATAGCTTTTCTTTCAAGGAACAAGTGTCTTAACTTCATGGCCGCAGTCAACATCTGTGGTGAGTTTGGAACTAAAAAAAAAATAGTCTCTCACTGTTTCCATTGTTTCCCCATCTATTTGGCATGAAGTGATGGGACTGGATGCCATGATCTTAGTTTTCTGAATGTTGAGTTTTAAGCCAGCTTTTTCACTCTCCTCTTTCACTTTCATCAAGAGGCTCTTTAGTTCTTCTCTGCTTTCTGCCATAAGGGTGGTGTCATCTGCATATTTGAGGTTATTGATATTTCTCCTGGCAATCTTGATGCCAGCTTGTGCTTCATCCAGCCTGGCATTTTGCATGATGTACTCTGCATAGAAGTTAAATAAACAGGGTGACAATATACAGCCTTGACTTACTCCTTTCGCAATCTGGAAACAGTCCATTGTTATATGTTTGATTTTAACTGTTGCTTCTTGACCTGTATAGATATTTCTCAGGAGGCATGCTTGGTGGTCTGGTATTCCCATCTCTTGAAGAATTTTCCAGTTTGTCATGATTCACACAGTCAAAGGCTTTGGCATAGTCAGTGAAGCAGAAGTAGATGTTTTTCTGGAATTCTTTTGCTTTTTCTATGATCCAATGGATGTTGGCAATTTGATCTCTGGTTCCTCTGACTTTTCTAAATCCAGCTTGTACATCTGGCAGTTCTCGGTTCACACACTGTTGAAGCCTAGCATGGAGAATTTTGAGCATTACCTTGCTAGTATGTGAGATGAATGCACTGTGCAGTAGTTTGAGCATTCTTTGGCATTGCCTTTCTTTGGGATTGGAATGAAAACTGACCTTTTCCAGTCCTGTGGCCACTGCTGAGCTTTCCAAATTTGCTGGCATATTGAGTGCAGCACTTTCACAGCATCATCTTTCAGGATTTGAAATAGCTCAACTGGAATTCCATCACCTCCACTAGCTTTGTTCGTAGTGATGCTTCCTAAGGCCCACTTGACTCTGCATTCCAGGATGTCTGGCTCTAGGTGAGTGATCACATCATCGTGGTATCTGGATTATGAAGATCTTTTTTGTATAGTTCTTCTGTGTATTCTTGCCACCTCTTCTTAACATCTGCTTCTGTTAAGTCCATACTGTTTGTCCTTTACTGTGCCCAACTTTGCATGAAATGTTCCCTTGGTATCTCTAATTTTCTTGACGAGATCTCTAGTCTTTCCCATTCTATTGTTTTCCTCTCTTTCTTTGCACTGATCACTGAGGAAGGCTTTCTTATCTCTCCTTGCTATTCTTTGGAACTCTGCATTCAGATGGATATATCTTTTCTTTTCTCCTTTGCCTTTCACTTCTCTTCTCAGCTATTTGTAAGGCCTTCTCAGACAGCCATTTTGCCTTTTTGCATTTCTTTTTCTTTGGGATTGTCTTGATCACAGCCTCCTGTACAATGTTATGAACCTCTGTCCATAGTTCTTCAGGCACTGTCTATCAGATCTAATCCTTTGAATCTATTTGTCACTTTCTGTGTATAATCATAAGGGAGGTGATCTAGGTCATACCTGAATGGTCTAGTGGTTTTCCCTACTTTCTTCAATTTAAGTCTGAATTTTGTAATAAGGAGTTCATGATATGAGCCAGAGTCAGCTCCCAGTCTTGTGTTTGCTGACTATATAGAGGTTCTCCATCTTTGGCTGCAAAGATTATAATCAATCTGATTTTGGTACTGACCATCTGGTGATGTCCATATGTAGAGTCATCCATTACTCAGCCATAAAAAAAAAATGAAATTATTCCATTTGCAGCAACATGGATAGACCTAGAGATTATCATACTAAGTGAAGAAAGTCGGAAAGAGAAAGACAAATATCATATGACATTACTTACATGTGGAATCTAAAATAAGACACAATCAATATATCTATGAAACAAAAAGTCTCACAGATACAGGTAACAGACTTGTGGTTACCAAACAGGAGGAGGGGTTGGGAGGGAAGAATTGGGAGTTTGGGATTAGCAGAGGCAAACTATTATATATAGAATGGATAAAAAACAATATCCTACTGTGTAGCACAGGGAGCTACATTCAATATCCTGTGACAAAATGTAGTAGAAAAGAATGTTAAAAATAATATATATGTGTATAACGAGTCACTTCTCTGCACAAAAGAAATCAACATATTGTAAACCAACTATGTGCTGTGCTGTACTTAGTCGCTCAGTTGTGTCCGCCTTTTTGCAACCCCATGGACTGTAGCCCGTCAGGCTTCTCTGTCCATGGGGATTCTCCAGGCAAGAATACTGGAATGAGTTGCCATGCCCTCCTACAGGGGATTTTCCCAACTCAGGGATAGAACCCAGGTCTCCTGTATCACAGGTTGGTTCTTTACCATCTGAGCCAGGGGAAGCCCGAATAAACTTTAAAATTTTTTAAATAAATAAATTTTTAAAAAGTATTGTGAGATTTGGGCAAGAGTGGGGCAAATGTTTTTAATTCAACAAACAGTTATTTATCCTTCCATGTCAATGAACTCCAATAAATAAGAACAACAGGAAACTTTCTGCTATAATTAATAAGATTACATCCCAAATTTTCTTTATTCTTTTTCAAGAATAGAAAACCACAAAGCTAACACTCACTGGAAATAATAATCAGTTTAATGTTTGTAATTTACTATTAGGTTATTATATTTTTATTTTTAAAAATTCAATTGAAAAGTAAAATATGCTATTTTATTAACTATCTTTATTTAGTATCTGCTGCTGCTGCTGCTAAGTCACTTCAGTCGTGTCCGACTTTGTGCAACCCCATGGACTGCAGCCTACCAGGCTCCTTCATCCCTGGGATTCTCTAGGCAAGAACACTGGAGTGGATTGCCATTTCCTTCTCCAGTGCATGAAAGTGAAAAGTTAAAGTGAAGTCGTTCAGTAGTGCCCGACTTGTAGCGACCCCATGGACTGCAGCCCACCAGGCTCCTCCGTCCATGGGATTTTCCAGGTAAGAGTACTGGAGTGGGTTGCCATTGCCTTCTCCGTTATTCAGTATAGAGTCAGCAAATTAACCTAAACTAGGTCATCCATTTGATTATAAATTCAAGAAGAAAAAATATTTTAGGACCTAATACAATACTTTGCACCTAGTAGGCACTCAGATGCTTATAAATTGAATTAAATGCATGCAGTTTTTAGACAGGATAGTATTTTAGTTCACAATATATTGTATATATTTGTTTAAATATTTGTTAGTTACATGCATTTTTTATTATTAGCAGTAAACTATAATTATTACTGTACTATTAATTCCATTAGGTTGTAAATTCCTCAGGGACAGTCATTCAATCTTTTATTTCTTTTGAGAATTCTGTAGTTCCTAGTTAGGTCAACATAGGTTGTTAATCAACCTGTGTCTGAATTCATCTTCATCCTGTGATGACATTGTTAGATGATGGACCATGATGAAAAGCCAGACGTAGATTTGGAGATACCATGATGCCTTTAATATACTGATGAATTCTGTGACTTAACAGCAAGACATTTAAACCTAAAATTAGATTCATGTTAAAACATCATTTTGATATGTTTTAATGCAAACACAATTGTTATCATTATTAAAAATGAATAAAGATATACATGAAAGATATATAGACATTCAGATCAATTGTCTCAGACTTGAAAATTTTCTTAATAGGAGAAAATAGGTCACATAAGAACTGTAAAAAAGAGTATAATCTTAATCTTTCATACAATAATAATTCTAGCTAAGGAGTCTAATACCAGTGCCTCGTTCTTCTACTAAAACTTGATAGATTAAGATAATCATTTTGTAGGAGGGTTTGCCTCTGGTTTTTTGTTTTGTTTTAAATTGAATTCCTGGACCTATTTTAAATGAGAGCTTTTCTTCTGTTTGTTTACACACTGCCGTGCACTAGAAAGGATGTAAGGTGGTTAAATATCTTTAATCTTTCAATACATACATTCTCATTTGTAAAAATTAAAGATACAATGGAAAATTCATGAATAGGCTAATAAAAATGTAAATATGTAATTATCACTTTCTCTGTAAAATTACATCTCTGACTAGGAGAATATGTGAGCTAAACTGCACTGTAACTCATTTTATTTCACCACCTGGTGGATTTTAGCTGTTATTCCAGAAGCATTAAAATTGTAAGCTGCTATTTTTTGTCAGATAATCTTTTCTGTGAATTTTTTCTCTAATGTCAGCTAAACTTTTCACATTTGAACATAACGTCTTTCTTTTAGAATTTTATCTTTGGGGGGCATCTTTGTATCCATCACTGATATGTCTTAAAAGATTCTTAAAAAATGTTCACTAAAGAAATATATAGCACAGTTCACCAAAGATGCCTAAGAGGGGTTTCATAGCCTTAGAGAACATAGAGTAGTCTACCATTTCCACACTCTGAAAGGCTTTCTTCAAGATTGAAAATAAATGAACTAAGATCAGCTCTGTGTTGAGCCGTGTTAGAGCTGAGGCAAAAACGAAAAATTAGTATTAACAATTCTGTCTTTATTTAGAATTTAAATCCATTATGGGTTTTTGCATTTATTATAATTTTTTAAATATTACATTAAATTTTTTCTCTTGACTACGGAATTTTTTAGCATCCGTTAAATTTTGTACCCAAGGAGGGTGCCTCACTCTCATCACTATAGTGCTGGACATCATAAAGAGACAATTTAAAAAAGAAAAAAAAAGTAAATGAAAGAAGGATAAGTAAAAGCAAGAGCTAGTTCCTTAAAATAATGAACAAAATAGGCAAATTCTGGGCAAAGGTGATTAAAGAAGAAATAAATATATGCCACATTAAATGAACACATTTGAGAATTACAGGTAATGGGTGATTTTCTAGGAATATATGTTATAAATTTGACCAAGGGTAAAGGAGAAAATGGACCAGACAAACATGAACTAAACTGGAAGTCTACTTTTTAAAAGGTCACATGTCCAGATAGTTTTACACTTGAGGTTCTACTAAACAACCAAGAACACATAAATTCTGTTAGTCTAATGATTATAGATTGTAGATATTCATTTTTAGAAACCAGCATTGTCTATATACAAAAACCTGAACTAGCACAGAAATGTGACTAAAGTCAAAATAATTAATGAGCTCAGATGCAAAAATTCTACTTAAAAATATCTTATGGTCTCCCTGATAGTCCAGTGGCTAAGAATCTGCCTGCTAATGCAGCGGAAATGGGTTCCATCACTGATATATGCTGTGAGGCAACTAAACCCGTGCATCACAACTTCTGAAGCTGGCAAGCCCATAACCTGTGGTCCACAGCAAGAAAAGGCACCACAGTGAGAAGCCCATGTACGGCAACTATTACAGAAAAGTAGTCTCCACTCACCACAACTAGAGAAAGACTGAGCACAGCGATGAAGACCCAGCATAACCAAAACAAATAAATACATAAAACTTTAAAAATATTTTTTAAAAGTGACATCTTTGAATGTTGAATCCAGCATTGTACAAAAATAATAAGAAGCTATCATTATGACAAGATAAGGTTAATTTCATAAATGCAAGGATAAATTATAGTTAACAAGTCTCGTGTACTTTTTAGTCAAATTAAAAGTTAAAACCATGATTATATAAGTAAATAATAAATATGCATTTGTAAGAATTTAGCAGCAGAACTCTCAGTAAAATATGAATTAAAAAAAAGCTAATTTATAGTGAATGAAACTAGCATGATGGTTCACACTAGAACAAAATTAGATCCCCATTTCAAATATACATCTATCAAAAATTAATGTTAGCTGTGTTAGATACCTAACTTTAGTAAAATAAAACTTTAAATATCAGAAAAAGATTGAAGATGATTTGTCCAACCTGAAAGCGAGGATGGAGTAGGGAGAAGCAGGAAATAGATAGGAATAAGATAGCAAATTGGAAGACTTAATAGTAAGATGAAGGACTTACTAAACTTAATAGTAAGATGAAAGACTTACTAAAAGACCAAACATCTGTGAATACCTCCACATCCACTATCAGTATTTCCAGAGGTTCTAAGTGTTTGACAAATAATGATACTAAATATTCACTTCACTGGAAGCTGCTGCTGCTGCCAAGTCACTTCAGTCGTGTCCAACTCTGTGCAACCCCATAGACGGCAGCCCACCAGGCTCCCCCGCCCCTGGGATTCTCCGGGCAAGAACGCTGGAGTGGGTTGCCATTTCCTTCTCCAATGCATGGAAGTGAAAAGTGAAAGGGAAGTCACTCAGTCGTGTCTGACTCTTAGCGACCCCATGGACGGCAGCCTACCAGGCTGCTCCATCCATGGGATTTTCCAGGCAAGAGTACTGGAGTGGGGTGCCATTGCCTTCTCCATTCATTGGAAAGACTGATGCTAAATCTGAAACCCCAATACTTTGGCCACCTGATGTGAAGAACTGACTCATTCGAAAAGACCCTGATGCTGGGAAAGATTGAAGGCAGGAGAAGGGGATGACAGAGGATGAGATGGTTGGATAGCATCACTGACTCAATGGACATGAGTTTGAGTAAACTCCAGGAGTTGGCGATGGACAGGGAGGTCCATGGGGTCGCAAAGAGTCGGACATGACTGAGCGACTGAACTGAACTGAACTGACTGAGTACTATTTTCTCAACAATATTTTTGAGCAACCTTTTGGCATCCTGTCCATTGTCCTATACTATCTATATCACGTGGTGTGAATGGCTTCAATAAATCCCTCTAGAATGATATTTCAGTTGTAGGAACCTGATCATCTTGGTGCTCAAGTTGAGCCCCAAGTGTTTCTCTCCGACCTACCAGTAATGGGGTGGGCTGTTTTCAAAGCCCGTGCATGTGTGCCAAGTTATTTCTGTCACATTCAACTCTGTGAGACCCCACTGACTGTAGCCTGCCAGGCTCCTCTGTCCATGGGATGTTCCACACAAGAACATTGGAGTGGGTGGCCATGTCCTCCTCAAGGAGATGTTCCTGACCCAAGGATTGAACCGTGTCTCCCACATTACAGGCGGATTCTTTACCACTGAGCCACCTGGGAAGGCCAACTGGGAAACAATCATTTACTTTTTCTTTTACGTCTCTGATGTGAGTTGAAGTATGCTGCTGCTGCTGCTGCTAAGTCGCTTCAGTCATGTCCGACTCAGTGAGACCCCATAGACAGCAGCCCAAGAACACTGGAGTGGGTTGCCATGTCCTTCTCCAACGCAGGACAGTGAAAAGTGAAAGTGAAGCCACTCATTCGTGTCCGACTCTTTGCGACCCCATGGACTGAAGCCTACCAGGCTCCTCCATCTGTGGGATTTTCCAGGCAAGAGTACTGGAGTGGGTTGCCATTGCCGTCTCCAGAGTTGGAGTATAGTCCCTTTTAATTATACTATTAATACTTAAATGATTACATATCCCAAACAGTGTTTTTGAAGATATTAAGAAAGTCAGTTTATGAACTGAATTTATATACTCACGTACAAATTAACTTATAAGCATTTATAAACTCCTTTCACTTACAGATCTTTAGGTAGCAAATATTTTCAGATTGTCATCATTTCTCTGGTTTTCTGCATTTAAATGTTTCTCTCCCAAAACTTTAGCCTTATGCAAGAGGCATTTATTCCCATGTTACTAAAGAAACTGTACTATTAAATGCAGAAAGTTGGCAAGAAAGTTTATGTAATGTTACATAAAAATATTTTTCTGGAGCCATATCTCATGTCTGCTTGTTCAAGGTTACTTATAGAGTTCAATCTATGATAACTATTATACCTGGCATACCTCAAACCCTCTATAATTCCAATTAGTTATCAAATTTTATTGAGTGCCTACTATATGATTGAGACAATCATATAGTTGTTTTAATTTTAGGTAATGACAACAAACAAGTGGGAAACCTCAGACTGTTGAAAGCGTATGCTTTATTTCCAACAAACTTGGCAAAAAAAGAAATATTTCACTACTGTTTGGCTCAGATGACTGAATGGTCCACTGGCTAAGTCAATTTGGGTACAAATTATTGAGAAATAATGCTATACTACTAGGTTTCCAGGGATCAACTCTGGAAAGAATCTCACCTTACAAGAACCTTTCAATACCTAACTGAAAAGAAGTAGCCTTGTGAATAGAGATACCAAGAGAGATTTTTGCTATCTTTTCCATCTAACCCCTGAAACCCACAGTGGGCACAAATGGGTGGCTGCTGCTGCTAAGTCATGTCCAACTCTGTGCGACCCCATAGATGGCAGCCCACCAGGCTACCCCATCCCTGGGATTCTCCAGGCAAGAACACTGGAGTGGGTTGCCATTTCCTTCTCCAATGCATGAAAGTGAAAAGTGAAAGTGAAGTCACTCAGTTGTGTCCGACTCTTAGTGGCCCCATGGACTGCAGCCCACCAGGCTCCTCCGTCCGTGGGATTTTCCAGGCAAGAGTACTGGAGTGGGGTAAATGGGTGGCAGGCAGGATTTATTCTATGAATGACACAACACTAAAGATCAACTGTCTTCTCCATGAACTACAGGAACTCTGGTTTTAGAATGAACCCTCCTAGATGCAGACTGTTAATCTTAGCAAACGAACAGTTAAGTGAGTCCAAATTCCAACTTTACTTTTTCAGTATGTTACTAATTAAAAGACTAAGCATATCCCAAATTGACTGCCATGAGGAATACCTGCTGCTCCTCCAAGAAGTTAAACAAAAGAGCTCAGTGACTGTGCTAAGATGGCAGATAATCACCTAAGGTCTGTAACTGGTTCATTAGTTTCACTTATCCTTTATAAAAAGTGATTACCCTTCACCCTGGAACACGGTTTTGTTTTTTGTTTTTTTGCATCTTAAAAAAAAATTAAGGGGTATTTCTTTCTTTCTTTTTTTTTTTTTTGAAGAGCATTAATTCCAAATTATCAGTTACTTATAAAGGATATTTCTATTATTGATACATGGATAAGTACTGGGTATATTCTCACAAGAAAGTTTTTGTATATATTTATATACCATGATTTAATTGGGAAATTTCCTATGCCACTTTTGAAACTGTATTACTTACATTATAGATCACAAGAGAGTAACTGGCTTAGTAACCAGTTTATCACATTAAAATGTATTTTTAATGTATGCTAATTTCAAAAGGTTCATAGGAGAGTCAGCAGCTTTAGTGGTCTGCATACAGTACTGGGAAGAACCCGTAGGGAATGACTTGCATATCTCTGGGCAAGGCACTGTATTACTGGCTCTGTGTATCCTCATTTATAAAACTGCAGCTCATACACATCTTCTGTACAAAAAATAAATAAATGCTATTTAGACTAAGTGAGTTTAACCCAGCAATGTTAATTATAACATTATTATTCACCTTCAGAGTCTTAAAAAAAGCTGAAGAAAAAACTTCTTAGAATAACATGATTGACTCAGTATGTGAAGATTTAAACATTTCTTAGTAGTATCTGGCAAATATTTTTAATTAAAATCTCAGGATACAAAGCGTCTGAGTAATCCCAGTTACATAGAACCCATTTATTATTGAGAATTAGTGCTGGGAGGGGCCGGAGAAGAAATCTTTATTTTGCACAGGAAACCACTGGAGGCCTAAGAATGTTAAAGTCTTTTCCTAAAGACAAGGTGCTAATGAGCAACTCAGCCACAACCGGAAGGTTGATTTTCTAGGCGTTCCTCCTTTGTCCGATCTATCAACTATTTACTTATTTAGAGAAACAGTAAAATAATACGGGAAACATTGGCCTTCAAATATTCATCAATCCACTATCAATGAAGAGTAATTATTCCATGACATCTTTTGAGCAACAGAACTGTGATATCTGAAGAGAATTAGTAGTCATTTACAAAGGAGACGCTCTCACTTAAATTTTTCAAAATTCCCTTTTAAGTAGAGAATCCTAGGGAAAGCGCTTATTTGTGAGGCCTTTTGGGCAAAGAACCGTCCAATGGAGGGATTTTTAGTTCACACTCGGGGGCACGGAGGAGCGTCGGACGACAGGGCCAGGGGAGCGCGGGACGGTGGCTTGGGGATCCCCCTTCACTCCCTGAGAGCTCGCGCCGCCTGGGCGTCGCACCCACTCGGGGCCGAGCACCCAACTCGGGCATGGGGCGCCTCCGAGGGAACAGCCTAGGCCCGCGGGAGAGGTCCGGCGCTCGGGGGTCGCGGGTACCGGGCAGAGACGGCGTACCTCCGACTCGGGTGTGGTTCCCGCCGAAGTCATTCCCGCGGGAGTCGTTCCCCCGGGTGTCGTCCCCACAAACGTCGCCATGATCCCGCCTCAGCCCTGCGGCCCCTCGTCGCCTAGGCAACCGGGGAGGGGGCGGGGCCGGGGTCGCTGGGCTGGGGAACTTAGCCCACGCTTAGCTGCTTCCGGTCCCGAGCCCCATGCCCACCTGGGAAATGGTCAGGACCAGGCTTGTAAGAGCCAGAGAGCAGGCCCTACCGCTGCGGGGCGCTGTGCCGGGAAAGCCTATGGCAGGGCTTCGAGTAACTGAATCGAGATAGACTTTCCTTTTAGTAAGAGTGAAAAAAGGGAAAGAAAAAAAGCAGTTGAACTAGAAAACGGGGAAGTGGGGCTTCCCTGGTGGCTCAGTCGGGATAGAGTCCATGGGGTCGCAAGAGTCAGACACGACTTAGCGGCTAAACTACCACCACCAAATGTGGGTGTGTAATACTAATACATGGCAAGTAGAGCAGGTTGCTATTCCTTTCTCCAGGGGATCCTCCTGACTCAGGGATCGAACCCACATCTCCTGCATTGCAGACGGATTTTTATCGACTGAATCACCAGGGAAGCCCCCAGTAAGTATTAAAGTGAGGTATATTATTGAAATTAATATTTTACATGAAAAAATTGTAATTTTAAAATATTAGGATATTATTGTTATGTTTAGAAGGAAAAACAGCCTTTATTTTTTGGAGATAACATGCTAAAAGATTTAGTGATGGTGAAGTGATAAAATGTCCACGATTTACTCCAAAATAAGGAAGGGTAGATGGATAATGATTGGAGGTACAGTAGAGGAATCAAGATGGGGGGGGGGGGAGGGGCATGGTCATTATACTATTATTTCTACTTTATAGTTTGATTTTTTTCCAAATAAAAACGTTGAAAAACAATATTTTTAGTATTTGTATGGCTTCCCTGATAGCTCAGCTGGTAAAGAATCCACCTGCAATGCAGGAGGCCCCTGTTCGCTTCCTGGGTCCAGAAGATCGCTGGAGAAGAGATAGGCTACCCACTCCAGTATTCTTGGGGTTACCTGGTGGCTCAGCTGGTAAAGAATCCTCCTGCAATGTGGGAGACCTGGATTCAGTTCCTGGATTGGGAAGATCCCATCGAGAAAGAACGGCTACCCACTCCAGTATTATGGCATGGAGAATTTCATGGGCTGGAAAATCCCATGGATGGAGGAGCCTGGTAGGCTCCAGTCCATGGGGTCGTGAAGAGTCAGACACGACTGAGTGACTTCACTTTCACTTTTCACTTTCTTGCACTGGAGAAGGAAATGGCAACCCACTCCAGTGTTCTTGCCTGGAGAATCCCAGGGACGGGGGAGCCTGGTGGGCTGCCGTCTATGGGGTCGCACAGAGTCGGACACGACTGAAGCGACTTAGCAGCAGCAGTAGCATACAGTCCGTGCCGTCACAAAGAGTCTGACAGGTATGAGCAACTTTCACTTTCTTGTGAGTGTTCTTCTCTGAACGATAGTATCTGCTTCGATAATGAAACGTGTTTTACTTTTATTAACTTCCATGGGGTTGCTATGCAGGAAACTTACTGCAAATATCAGACATTTAAATGCTTCACTTTCCTCCTCTGTCAAACGAGATAATGACAGTGTCGGCCTTATTGCATTATTGTGAGGATTTAGCATGTTAATATATGGAAATATTAAGGACAGTATCTAGCAACTGTAGTTCTGTATTATTAAGATTAGTATTAGTTTGTACTTTTCTCTTTAGTCCATCCTGTACAACCATTGCCAAAATAATACTTCCATCATGGACCTCTTCTTATATTTGACCCCTGCCTTTCAGACCAAACTGAACAATTTACCTTTATATAACTTCATGATAATTGTGCCTTTCCTTGTCTTACTTGTTAAGATTAGCCTCACAATTTGTAATGTCAACTTGTGGTTCATGAATTGTCTCTACGTTTGTATATGTTTGGTCAGTCTTTTAAGTGGATTGCAGAGTCCTCCTCTCCTTAGTATTTTACACCTAAAGAAACTAGTTCTTAGTACAGAATATTTAGTCAACAATGTGTTTATGATTTCCAACTCTATTTTAAAACCCTATTTAGAGTCCATCAGTTAGTGAAAATACAGACAATTTTAGTGATTGTCAGAGTTAATACTTAAGAGCTACCACCTTACAAACTCATTACAATGCTAATTAATTATTTCGTTCTGATCCATACTTCGGAGAAACTGAAAACAATGGCTAACCTTCTGCAAAGTAAAAGCCATTTGCATTCTTTAAATTTAGCCTTTAGTTAATGGCTAAAACATTTATTTCTTTAAACTGTAGTTCTAATTTTCTCAAACTTCTGATTTATTTTCCTGGCCATTAATTGTTCTGTCATGTCTTTTACAGTTTTTACATTTTCTTCACCTCTCTTTGGTTTTGGACCCCAGAACTAGTGGAGGACTCCATTGAAGACAGACAGATGTGCAGATGACACCACCCTCATGGCAGAAAGGGAAGAGGAACTAAAAAGCCTCTTGATGACAGTGAAAGAGGAGAGCGAAAAAGTTGGCTTAAAGCTCAACATTCAGAAAACTAAGATCATGGCATCTGGTCCCATCACTTCATGGGAAATAGATGGGGAAACAGTGTCAGACTTTATTTTTTGGGGCTCCAAAAGCAGTGCAGGTGGTGATTGCAGCCATGAAATTAAAAGACACTTACTCCTTGGAAGGAAAGTTATGACCAACCTAGATAGTATATTGAAAAGCAGAGATATTATTTTGCCAACAAAGGTCCATCTAGTCAAGGCTATGGTTTTTCCAGTGGTCATGTATGGATGCGAGAGTTGGACTATAATGAAAGCTGAGTGCTGAAGAATTGATGCTTTTGAATTGTGGTGTTGGAAAAGACTCTTGAGAGTCCCTTGGACTGCAAGGAGATCCAACCAGTCCATCCTAAAGGAGACCAGTCCTGGGTGTTCATTGGAAGGACTGATGCTGAAGCTGAAACTCCAGTACTTTGGCCACCTCATGCGAAGAGTTGACTCATTGGAAAAGACCCTGATGCTGGGAGGGATTGGGGGCAGGAGGAAAAGGGGGCGACAGACTGAGATGGCTGGATGGCATCACCAACTTGATGGACAGTTTGAGTGAACTCCGGGAGTTGGTGATGGACAGGGAGGCCTGGCGTGCTGCAATTCATGGTGTCACAAAGAGTCGGACATGACTGAGCGACTAAACTGAACTGAACTGAACTGAAATTCTACCAATGACAGGAGGGTTACCTCTGGTGGGGGCAGGGCGGGGATTGTTTTGTAGTAATTTCAATTTTACTGTATTTAATCTTGTAATTTATTAGAGAAGTCAGTTTCGAGGAGGTAATTTAATTTTATGGGGCACGTTTTTTTTTTTTTTTTTTTGGCCTGGTAAGGAGTGGTGTTGAAAACTCATTAGCCTGAAGGTTACTTTTAATTTGGACAAGTTGGAGCTGATTTTAATGTCTCACTTCTTTTGTAGGGAGGTGCCAACAGGAAAGACAAATCTCAGTAGTTGATATGCGTTCTTACATGGAAAGGTCAGTTATATCTTCCTTCTCAAGTCTCTTTGGAAGATAAAGGCTTCTAACTAAAGCCTGCAAAATTCCATTTGTTATCTTAGTTTATTGTTTTAGGGCTAGTAGGGAAAAGGAAACATATGGGTCTTGTAGTTTACAATTAGTTTTTTAAATGACCTCTGACTTTAAGCACATCAAAGTGAAATATGGGGTAGCTTGATAGTATTTTTTGCCCAATTGGATTGGCCCTCATTCTAATGAAAATACTCCAGTCTACATGCTGATAAACCTATGAGGAGCAGATTTTACAAGTGAAATCAAATTTTCTTGAAGAGGGATATTTTTATAATTTTATCAGTTGAGGCCTTGTTTGTGTTACTCGCCCAGCTGTGTCTGACTCTGTGCGAACCCATGGACTGTAGCCCGCCAGGCTCCTCTGTCCATGGGATTTTCCAGGCAAGAATACCGGAGTGGGTAGCCATTCCCTTCTCCAGGGGACCTTCTCGACCCAGGGATTGAACCCAAGTCTACTGCATTGCAGGGAGATTCTTTACTGTTTGAGCCACCAGGGAAGCCCTAATTGAGCCTTGAATGTTTAAAATAATACCAGGACTTCCCTGGTGATCCAGAGGCTAAGATTCTATGCTCTTAAAGCAGGGGACCTGGCTTTGATCCCTGGTCAAGGAACTAGATCCCAGATGCTGAAACTAAGAGTTTGAGTACCACAACTGAAAGATCACTCAGGCTGTAAGACCCAATGGAGTAAAATAAGATAAATAAATACATTAAAAAAAATAAACATTTAGGAAAGGGCTAGATAATTTTTTATTGGGTATTGATGGTCTAGTGTAGCAATATAAGACAATGAAAACTGACGGTGAGATTTCCACTGTCTTCTTAGGGTCAGCAACTATTTTCACTCCACTCCTCATGATTTACGTGTTACTGGTTCATTTTAAGTATAAGAGAAGTTCTTCAACAATAAATGAAATGATGTCACTAATGAGATTAATGACATATTAGTAGTTCCAACACTGTCATTCCTGAGGTCTTGAATCTTTTAAGTGACACCCATGATAGTCTTAAGTGGATCAGGCTGGAAAAACTCCAGTTTGTTCTTGAAATAGTACTGAGAGACCACAAAGTTGTGGAGATGGAATTTACATAACACGCTGTATTTTAGCCTTGAGATACATTGAATTGTTAGATGTAGAAAGAAAAGCTATTACAAGCATTTTATTTTGTAAATAATTCCCTTTACTTTTTGTTACACATTTAATTTTTAGCAAAGAAAGTATTCCAGTAGCTAATCAATTCTGAAATATATTTCATTTTCTTAACCTTTACCTACTTCTCAAATCAGGTCTTCTCATTTCAATTAAGTGCCTTAATCTGTTCAAGTCATATGTGAGAACATTTTAGTCTCACCTTAACAAAGTGCTTATAGGAAATGGGATAGTAAACCGACTGTAGTAGAATGTATTCTGAGACTAACTAATTATTGGTTGCAGTGGGGGAAGTGTAATGATTTTCAGTCAGTTGGTATGATTTTGAACTTGTTCATGTAATACTGCATCCTGTCTTCAAAACTCATTGTGGGCATATCTGTTATTCTTTATTATCCAGTTATTCACTTTACAGTGAATCCTTATGCACTTAAGATGAAATTTCTTTTTCTCCAATCAGAAAACGCTCTCTTTTCCTAACCCAGAGACCTCTTCAAGATAGTTTTGTACAGAAACAGACTCACAGACATGAGAACAGATTTGTGGTTGCCAAGGGAGAGGGGTGGAGTGAGAGGGATGAACTGGGAGTTTGGGGTAGATGCAAACTACATTTAGAATGGATAAACAACAAGGTCCTACTGTATAGCTCAGGGAACTGTATTCAATATCCTGGGATAAATCATAAAGGAAATAAATACTAAAAAGAAATTATATATGTGTTTGGGCTTCCCAGGTGGCACTCGTGGTAAAGAACCCACCTGCCAATGCAGGAGATGTAAGAGATGCGGGTTCTATCCCTGGGTGGGGAAGATCCCCTGGAGTAGGAAGGGGCAAGCCACTCAAGTATTCTTGCCTGGAAAATCCCATGGACAAAGGAACCTGGCAGGCTATAGTATATGGAGTGGAGAGACTAAACACACACACACACATGTGCCTGTGTACCTGAGTCACTTTGCTGTACAGCAGAGATTGGCACACTATAAATCAACTACATTTAAATAAAAAAGATAATTTTGTAACTTGTTCCTTTTCTTCCAGATGATCTTTTAAAAGAAAAATGGGGTCACCTCTCCTTAACCACACCGTGTCCTACAGTTGGTCTCTAATTGCCTGTGCTCTCCTAAAGCCGTCCTCTCAAGGGCTGTCCCAGGTCCTGTCTTCCTTGGTGTGTGGACATCCTATCCTATTTGTCCCAAATATCCATTCCTTGCCTTCTCTACTTGGCCTTGTGCCCTGGAAGGCTGACCCATCAGCTGGATTCACCAAGTTCGTCAGCCTGAGACTTGTGGTTACCTTTGGCCAGTGGGAACACCAGCAGATTAATGATAGGAGAGTGAGGTCCAGGGTCATTTATTCTCCCTGTTTCCTTTCTTCAGGATTACAAGTTGGGTGTACAGTAGCTGGCTTCCTACACCAAAAGCCTTGATGGCTAAGGTGGGTCCCTTAGCCCCTGAAGCTACCCTTTGGGCCTCAGTTCAGTTCAGTTCAGTCGATCAGTCATGTCTGACTCTCTGCGACCGCATGAACTGCAGCACGCCAGGCCTCCTTGTCCATCACCAACTCCCGGAGTTTACCCAAACTCATGTTCATTGAGTTGGTGATGCCATCCAACCATCTCATCCTCTGTTGTCCCCTTCTCCTCCTGCCTTCAATCTTTCCCAGCATCAGGGTCTTTTCAAATGAGTCAGTTCTTCGCATGAGGTGGCCAGAGTATTGGAGTTTCAGCGTCAACATCAGTCCTTCCAGTGAACACCCAGGACTGATCTCCCTTAGGATGGACTGGTTGGATCTCCTTGCAGTCCAAGGGACTCTCAAGAGTCTTTTCCAACACCACAATTCAAAAGCATCAATTCTTCAGCACTCAGCTTTCATTATAGTCCAACTCTCGTATCCATACATGACCACTGGAAAAACCTTAGCCTTGATTAGACAAACCTTTGTTGGCAAAGTAATATCTCTGCTTTTTAATATGCTATCTAGGTTGGTCATAACTTTTCTCCCAAGGAGTAAGTGTCTTTTAATTTCATGGCTGCAGTCGTCATCTGCAGTGATTTTGGAGCCCCCCAAAATAAAGTCTGCCACTATTTCCACTGTTTCCCCATCTATTTGCCATGAAGTGATGGGATCAGATGTCATGATCTTAGTTTTCTGAATGTTGAGCTTTAAGCCAAGTTTTTCACTCTCCTCTTTCACTTTCATCAAGAGGCTCTTTATTTCTTCTTTGCTTTCTGCCATAAGGGTGGTGTCATGTGTGTATTTGAGGTTATTGATATTTCTCCTCAGGGAACTACTTTAGAGTCTTTAATCCATTCTTGTGGACTGGGGCTTTCCAGGTAGTGATAGTGGTAAAGAACCCGCCTGCCAGTGCAGGAGATGAAAAGATGCAGGTTCGATCCCTGGGTCAGGAAGATCCCCTGAAGGGAGTGTGTGGCAACTCACTCCAGTATTCTTGCCAGGAGAATCCCATGGACAGAGGAGCCTGGAGGGCTACAGTCCCAAGGGATCACAAAGAGCCAGACTCGACTGGGCAAGCGACCGAATACACACACACACGTGCTCGTGCACACACACACGCATGCACACACACAGACAACTTAATGCAAAAAACCAAGTTAACAAATTTAAGCAACAATATACACCTAAAATGAAAATACTTCAGCTGACAAAAAACCACACCCTATTTCCTTCACCCAGGCAAATGCATGCAAATTTTTGAAGTGCAAAGCAAGCTCTTTAAACACATGATTTGAGTTAGACACAAATAATTTTTGTAAAAATCAAAATTTATCCTACATTTTAATTTGTGAAATATGTATGATCAAAACAGTTTCACTGATTTTTTTTTCCTTCTAAAACTGTCTAAAAGTGATTGGGTGCCATTTAATTAATGGTAGGGGACTCCATTGCTCTTCAGATATATTTTTGAGAAAATTTATCCTGGGGGCTTCTGAAAAGTGCCTTGGCTGAGCAAGCTTTGCCCCCTTCTCTGTGCTGCCTCCCACCCCACTCCACTTTTAAACATAGCAAGTCTAATTTTACCTGTTTTACATAATAGCTTTCTTGTGAATTTTGTTAGAAGGAAAGACTTTGAGCTTTAAAAAGTTTCAAATCCACTAGGTAATCTCTAAGGAAACTTCATCTCTGAAAATTCTATTACAATATAATTTCCCAAAGCATTCATTGTCTGAAATGTTCACTTTGGCAAGTACACAGTATTACTGTTATTAAACATTTCTGATGTATATACATGTTTATGATTCGAGGGAAGGAAAATTACATACATTATCTCATTTATTCATCAGAATCCACTGTCATAGTATTCTACATAGCACCACCCTTGATCAAGGAACTTACTACCCAGGAAAATAAGTGCAGGTCTGGGCCCAAGCTGATGGAACTCACTGGTCTTATTACATCTGCTCCCCACCCCCCATCCCCTGAAGTAGCTGGCTTGATCAAACAGTGGAATGACCTTTTGAAGACTCAGTTACATTGCAGGCCTGGATCAAGTTTCTCCAGATGGTTGTACATGCTCTGAATCAGCATCCAATATATGGTACTCTTTCTCCCATGGTCAGGATACATGTGTCCAGGAATCAAGGAGTGGAAATGGGAGTGGCACAATTATTATACCCTAATGACCCACTGCTGCTGCTGCTGCTAAGTCGCTTCAGTCGTGTCTGACTCTGTGCGACCCCATAGACGGCAGCCCACCAGGCTCCCCTGTCCCTGGGATTCTCCAGGCAAGAACACTGAAGTGGGTTGCCATTTCCTTCTCCAATGCATGAACGTGAAAAGTGAAAGTGAAGTCGCTCAGTCGTGTCTGACTGTTAGCTACCCCATGGACTGCAGCCTACCAGGTTCGTTCGTCCATGGGATTTTCCAGGCAAGAGTACTGGAGTTGGGTGCCATTGCCTTCTCTGAACGATCCACTAGCCAAATATTTTTTCTTGTTTCCGTGTCCTTACGCTCTGTCAGCCTAGTGGTCTTAGTTCCAGAGCGGCTTCCCAAGTGGTCCTGTGGCAAACAATTTGCCTGCCTGCTAATGCCGGAGATGCAGAAGACATGGGTTTGATCCCTGGGTGAGGAAGATCCCTCGGAGGAGAGCATGGCAACCCACTCCAGTATTCTTGCCTGGAGAATCCCATGGACAGAGGAGCCTGGCAGGCTGTAGTCCCTAGGGTTGCAAAGAGATGGACATGACTGAGTAACTGAATGTGCATGCATTTAGTTCCAGGGGGACAAATACTTCTACCAGGAGACACAACAATGACCCCACTGAATTGGAGGTTAAGGCTGCTACCCAGCCACTTTGAACCCCATACGCCTGAATCAACAGACAAAGAAGGGAGTTATGGTATTGGCTGAGGTGATTGACTTGACTACCAAGAGGAAACTGGGATACTACTCTACGGTGGGGGTAAAGAGAGTATGTCAGGTATATAGGAGATTCCTTAGGGCCTCTGTTAATATCAATATTACTATGAAAGTGAAAGTGTTAGTTGCTCAGTTGTGTCTCACTCTTAGCAATCCCATGGAATGTAGCCGCCAGGCTCCTCTGTGCATGGAATTCTTCAGGCAAGAATACTGAGGTGGGTTGCCCTTTCCTTCTCCAGGGAATCTTCAAGTCTACCTGCAGCAGACTCTACCATCTGAGCCACTGAGGAAGCTAATATTACCTGGGATTAAGATCAACAGAAAACCACCAAAACCCAATCCAGGCCAGACAACTGATGGCCCAGACCCTTCAGGAATGTTCACCCCATCAGCTGAAAAACCATGACCAGCTGAAGTGCATGCTGAAGGCAAAAAGAATACATAAAAGATAGTGAAAACGTAGCTACAAACCTTCACTACCAACCATTTACAGAAACAAAAATTATAATCGTCATGAGTATTTTCTCCTTGTTATGAACACCCACCCTTGTGTGTGTTTTCTTTTCTCTTATTCCCTTATGTAACATAAGATGTACTGAGTTTATATCACAGCATTTATGTATTATTAATTTTACATCATAGTATTTCAGTTACAGGATATATCAAGAAGACTAAATGGAAAAAAAAAAAAGACAAAAAACTCTCTGCCCAAAAATTCCATTCTAATGAGGTAGTACACCTAGATTCTATTTCAAGATATAAGAACCCACTAATTAGTGTTTTGGAAGGCTTTTTGTCTATGAATATCTGAGAGTTTAAGACATGAAAAGAGCTCAATATTTTATGTGATGTTTCTTTAAATGGAAATAATATCCTGCTGGTTGATGGTTAATAGTTTATTAGAGAGTGATAAGTGCTATGGGCTTCCCAGGTGGGACTAGTGGTAAAGAACCTGCAGGAGTTGCAGGAGATTCAGGAGACCTGGGTTTGATGCCTGAGTTGAGAGGATCCCCTGGAGGAGTACATGGCATCCCACTCCAGCATTCTTGCCTGGAGAATCCCATGGACAGAGGAGCCTGTTGGGCTACAGTCCATAGGGTCACAAAGAGTCAGACATGACTGAAGCAACTTAGCACACCCAAGTGCTATGGGAAAAAACAGATCAGCTTGAAGGGAGATCAGCAGTGTGGGGTTGGGAGAATCTATGCATGTTGAAATTTCAAGTAGGATGGTCAGGATTCACCTTGGAAAAAAAATGACAATTGTGCAAGCTTATCATCACCATTATCATAACTAGCATTCTAGCTAACTGTTTTCTGTGCATTTCTTATTTAAATTTCATAACAGATGTAGGCACCGAAGCTTAAAGAAGTTAATTATTTACTTCATGTAACACAGCTATTTAGTGGAGGCTATAGAATTTAAATTCAAGACTCTCTGATCAAGGGCCCAAATCATGCATCCTGTACTATGTTTCAAGCAACAGTTTTCTAACTGGATTTGAAGGTTGCAGTGACATTTGATTTGACATTAGTTTTTCAAAGCATCTATTATTAGCCTTATATTTAAAACTGTTTAAAACCATGTACTTAAATATATAATAATTCACATGTTAACATATTGGAGGT
Organism: Bos indicus x Bos taurus; assembly: GCF_003369695.1. Lineage (NCBI taxonomy): Eukaryota > Metazoa > Chordata > Mammalia > Artiodactyla > Bovidae > Bos > Bos indicus x Bos taurus. The sequence continues at coordinate 17,531,347 of NC_040103.1, read as the reverse complement.
TCTCAACCTGTTAAACTGAGGATTAGGTACTTTTTGCACATGTGCAAATTTTTTTCCACTTTTGTACATGTATTTGAACATTGTACAAATGTTTCATTGGCTGCTGCTGCTGCTAAGTCACTTCAGTCGTGTCCGACTCTGTGTGACCCCATAGATGGCAGCCCACCAGGCTCCCCTGTCCCTGGGATTCTCCAGGGAAGAACACTGGAGTGGGTTGCCATTTCAATGTTTAAATTTTGCATGATTAAGAAAATTCAGGCAGTAGTTCTGTTCAACAGAAAATTCTAAAATAGCTCATGTGTAGCATGAGGTAGGATTGGGAATGTCTGCCGATTGCATGTTATCATCATGATGGAATCTTGACAACATATTGAAAAAAGAACCTATAACATGGTCATGTAATGTCATATAAAATGTAATTCTAGTGTTGTTGGTTCGGTTTAGATGTTTTTTTGCCTGAATTGTGATATAATTAGTGACTAACCCTTGATTTTATTTTAAGCTCTGAATTACTTAAATGAAGAATATCCTGAGATTACAGGAAGTTATGTTTTTTTTTAACCTACCATTTGTAGTTACTTATGTAGATCAAGTTTTTTTTTTTAATATTATGAAACCAAGTCAGAATTTTGGAATAATTTCATTACTGAGACTGAAACAGTCTCATTATGTTAGTTTTTATAGTTATAGACAAATGCATGTTATAATAAGTAAATATGTTTATAGTTATAATGCTGCTGCTGCTGCTGCTGCTAAGTTGCTTCAATCGTGTCCGACTCTGTGCAACCCCATAAACGGCAGCCCACTAGGCTCCCCCATCCCTGGGATTCTCCAGGCAAGAATACTGGAGTGGATTGCCATTTCCTTCTCCAATGCATGAAAGTGAAAAGTGAAAATGAAGTCGCTCAGTCGGGTCCGACTCTTTGTGACCCCATGAATCGTAGCACCCCAGGCCTCCCTGTCCATCACCAACTCCAGGAGTTCACCCAAACTCATGTCCATCGAGTCTGTGATGCCATCCAGCCATCTCATCCTCTGTTGTCCCCTTCCCCTCCTGCCGCCAATCCCTCCTAGCATCAGGGTCTTTTCCAATGAGTCAACTGCTTGCATGAGGTGGCCAAAGTATTGGAGTTTCAGCCTCAGTCCTTCCAATGCACACCCAGGACTGATCTCCTTTAGGATGGACTGGTTGGATCTTGCAGTCCAAGGGACTCTCAAGAGTCTTCTCCAACACCACAGTTCAAAAGCATCAATTCTTTGGCACTCAAAGTTCAGTTATCCACAAACCATTGTGCCCAAACCTCCTGGAGTTATTAATGTGATTCTTAATAAGGGATTTCTCATATTTTTCTTTTTAAAAATATTTTGTTTCCACTGCCCAAATCCTGTTTACAAAACATTGCCTTAGTCACCAAAAATTTTTGTAAGAGAAAGTGCAAAGCAATGTTTTTAATGAATATAATAAATCAATAATGTGATTTTTAAATTTTTATCCAAGTAAAAGCCACAATTCTGTTATTTAGCAGTTTATCACTTTTTCTCTGAATATATAAACAAGAAGCTTATGAGCAATGAGATCTAAAAGGCCGTGTGGCCACTTGTGTGAAGTCCTTGCATCTCTTCATATAGTTTAGGAATGAGGCAGAATTTGGTAAAACACATTTAAGTTAAAGGGTCCATAGACTTTGTAATCAGTTTGGGATGCACTTTCATTCTTGAATTCAGAATCTGAAATACGAAATGTACGAAATGTAAGCAGATTTGAAATGCAAGGAGATTTGAGAAGTTAACAGCCAACCATGTCTTCTCCAAAGGATTATGTGCTTCCATGCAAAAAAAAAAATAGACTCCCACGAGTTTAAATATTTTCCCTTCTGAAGAATGAAAGACAAAGAGATGCAACAGACACTGTCTAGTATATTTATAACTAAAAACCTCTCTTAAGACTCCTGTTTTTGTGCCAGATTTAAAGGCACATTTTCATACTGTGTGTTGGTGGGTGTGTATGCATTTTGATGGGCTAACCCTTCTGGTGAACTTTGAATGTGTGTTATTTTTTACAATCCTAGATAACTTACTTTTAGAAAGTGGAAAATTGTTTCTTTTATTTCCATGAGGTCCAATACTGTGCTTTCGATGCATTCAGTAGAGCTGGACCGTAAAAATAATAAATGTGTGACAACATGAGTATAAATATAATAAATGTCATGCTTTCACATGGCAAATTGTCAATATCTATTGACATTTGTTCTTATGGCATCTATTAAGGCCACACCATATTTATTAACTCTGGTTTGATTATACCACTCCATTAACTTGGTAATTTCATTTTAGTTTAAGAGGATTTTAGCTGCAGAATTAAATTTTATGCACAAGCCCAGAAGTCCTTCGGCAGTGAACATTTCATATATATAAAATAAATAATTAATGAAGAAAAGCTGTTTGGGAGAAGCAGAAAACAACAGTATCAGGATCAGATAACTTTTTAATAACATACACTGAGATATTGCTCATGGAGATTATAATCACAAACTATGTCAGCTACGTTCATAGGCTTTTTAGTGAAATACTTTGAAGTAGAAATACCTATATCAGAGGGAAACATTACTTCAGTTAGAAAATAGGTATTAAACCCACCTTTCCAGTGTGAGCAATAAAGTGAAACGGAGCAGGATCACATTGTCTTTGCCACACCCCTTCCCACCATGCTTGCCTTTTGTCTGTGAAAAAACTTTAGCCAAATAGTAGTTTAGTCAGAAAAGTGAGAAAATGCAGAAACAAAGGAAAACAGTCAAAAGAGACCAAATAATAATAGTTTAGTCATTAAGCATAGTGGAGGAGCTTTAGTTCCTTCTCAAGGGCTATAGATAATATTCTCAGCCATATATTATGAGCTGTCTTATAGATACTGAGACCCCACGTGGAGAAGTTAACTACATGATGACCAAACTGTAGCCATGGCATATGCTATGCTTAATCCCTAAGTCGTGTCCAACTCTTTGCGACCCCATGGACTGTAGGCCTGCCAGGCTCCTCTGTCCAAGGGGATTCTTGAGGTAAGAATACTGGAGTGGGTTGCCATGCCCTCCTCTAGGGGATCTTCCAACCCATGGATGGAACCCAGGTCTCCTGCATTGCAGGCAGATTCTCTACGGTCTGACCACAATCCAAGAACTAGCCTCAAGAAATGAGAAAAAAGAAAAGAAAAGAAAAGAAAAAAAAAAAAAACCCACCCTGGAACTGAAGTTTAACTATACTTAAAACAATCAAGATATACTCTGGTCAGACCACCAATGATGACTGTCAGAGCTGATTGTGCTATTTCTGCATGTAGCCTCCTCCCTCTGTCTAAAAAGCTCTTGCCCCCTGAGTGTCTGCAGGGGTGGTATGGGGAGGGGAGTTTGCCTTTGGACAGGCATCCACCACCCCCCAACCCCCAGTTGCTGGCATCCAAAATAAAACAAAGATTTCTTTCCACTAAACTGTCTTCTTTAATGGCTTCCGAGTGGCACCAGCTGGACCCCGGTTTCAGTTACAAAAAGAAAATGCAAAGAAGTGTGAGGCTGAGTAAATTTGCTTTGTAACTAATTTTAAACATGATATTGCAGAAATTTGTTCCCAAACATGTTCCGCCTTCTGATAAATCTCACAAAAGTTGCCAAAAGATCACTTAAGAGAGACTACTGGTAGAAGACTTTGTAAGTGAGCAGGACCCTATGGGGCTTTCCCAGGGTAGACCCCTCCCGCATATCCTTTGCTTCTGGTCCTCCCTGAAGTACCTGAATAATAGCATCTGAAGAACATTTGAGTTGCTCTGAGTGAGTGAGTGAAAGTTGCTGAGTCCTGTCCGACTCTTTGCAACCCCACGGACTATTCAGTCCATGGAATTTTACAGAGCAGAATACTGGAGTAGGTAGCCTTTCCCCTCTCCAGGGAATCTTCCCAACCCAGGGATCAACCCAGGTCTCCCGTATTGCAGACAGATTCTTTCCAGCTGAGCCACCAGGGAAGCTTTACAGTTACCAAACCCCCACCAAACGGGAGGAATTAACTACTTGACAGCGGGAGCACGTAGCCCTAGACCCTGAGGATTGATAATGTTAACACCTGTGACTCCGCCCTGTTACCTGGCCATCAACCAATCAGAGAGTTGCGCACGAGCTGATCGCGTACCTCCCCTCCCAGGGGAGGAAGGCCCTTTTCCCCGCCTCCCCCTGCAATTTGTCTTTAAAACTGTCTAGCTGTAAGTGTTCAGGTTTTTTGAGCTTTAGCAGTTCCAGACTCTTCCTCTTACAAGAAACTCTGCATTTTCCTTCAGGACAACCCAAGTCAAAAATTGGCTTTTCTTGAGAGACCCCAACTTTGGTTTGGTAATTTTGGCACCTGAGGTGGGCATGGTCCTGAAGGGACGTCCCCCGTGGCACATTCACCTTGGCTTATGGTGGCTCCCGGGGCCTGTGCAGCAGCTAACAGAGCGTCTTTTCCTCAGGGACAGCCCCCAGTGCTTGCCACAACTCGGGCATCCTTGGCCCACAGAGCTTTTGTGGTGAAGGAAACAAGGCAATCGCTTTGGCTGCTTCAGACATCTTTGGTGAGTAACGGGGCTCGCGTGTAACGACACTGTGGCAGAGTATTGATTGGAATTTTCTCTTTTGGACAGTCATTTTGGTTTCCTCTCTGACCAGTCATTGGTTAGGGATTCTCCCTTTTGGATCAAGCATGGCCATGTGGCTTCATCTCTGACTGGTGGAGCATTGGTTGTAACTCACCACCACTGGTAACCTCTAGTTCTGTATATCTGAATCTGCTTCTTTTTTGTTATATTCACTAGTTTGTTGTAGTTTTCAGATTTGAAGTGAAGTGAAATGAAGTTGCTCAGCCGTGTCCGACTCTTTGCGACCCCATGGATAATGCCCTCCAATCCATCTGCTGCTGCTGCTAAGTCGCTTCAGTCATGTCCGACTCTGTGAGACCCCATAGACGGCAGCCCACCAGGCTCCCCCGTCCCTAGGATTCTCAAGGCAAGAACACTGGAGTGGGTTGCCATTTCCTTCTCCAATGCATGAAAATGAAAAGTGAGAGTGAAGTCACTCAGTCTGTCGGACTCTTAGTGACCCCATGGACTGCAGCCCACCAGGCTCCTCCATCCATGGGATTTTCCAGGCAAGAGTACTGGAGTGGGGTGCCATTGCCTTCTCCGCCAAATCCATCTATGTAGCTGCAGATAGCAAATTTTCATTTTTTATAGCTCCATTGCATGTATGTGTATATATATACACACATTCATATCCACGTCTATATCCATTCATCTGTTGATGGACACTTAAGTTGCCTCCGTATCTTGGCTGTTGTAAATAATGCTGCTGTGAACACCGAGGTGCATGTATCTTTGGAATTAATGTTTTGGGTATTTTGGGTATATACCCAGGAGTGAAATTTCTGGATCATATGTTAGCTTTCTTTTCAGTTTTTTGAGAAACCTTCACACTGTTTTCCACAGTGGTTGTACCAATTTACGTTTTCACCAACAGTGTAGAAGGGTTCCCTTTTCTCCGCATCCTTGCCAACATTTGTTGTGTTCCTTTTGAGGATAGCCATTCTGACAGGTGTGAGGTGATAGCTCATTGTGGTTTTAATTTGCATTTCTCGGATTAGTGACACTAAGCATCTTTTCATGTGCCTTTTGGTCACCTGCATTTTCTCTTTGGAAAAATGTCTATTCCATTCTTCAGCTCATTTTTTAGTCATGTGGTTAGTTTTTTTTTTTTTTATGTTGAGTTGTATGAGCTTTTTATATATGTTGGATATTAATCCCTTATTGGGCATATCACTAGCAAACATTTTACCCCAAGAAGGTTGTCTTTTCATTTTGTTAGAGATCTCTTTTGCTGTGCTAAAGCTTTTAAGTTTAATTAGGTCCCATTTATTTATTTTGCTTTTATTTCCTTTAGGAGATGGGTTCAAAAAATATTGCTGCAATTTATGTCATTGAAGGGATCTGTATTTGCTTTTCAAATCTTTTGTCACTTTGATTAAATGAATATATATCCAGTACCTTATGATGCAATTTGACCAAATGTTTTGAAAATTTTTGACACTTCTGACAAACTTGTTGCTTATTAAATACACCTTGCTATCTGCTGTGGCAATTGAGGAGGGCGAGGATTTAAAAGTCAAAATGGAGCAGCTATGGTTCAGACACCCTAGGTAAAACTAGACAGCCATTGTGGACACAATTTCAGATATGTTCATGGATGGCTGAGAGCTTGAATTTTCCAAACTGTTTAAGATTAAGGGACATTGCCAGGTGTTCTCAAAACAATATCTGCTAGCAGCTGCTGACTGCAGCCTTATTGTCTGAAGGTCTCCTCTTGTATCATGAAACCTTTCTCTTATAATAAATAAGACAATCTTAAGCTATAGTCTCCCAGCAGAAGTCACTAGATTCTTTAGATATGTAATACCCCTGGAGAAATTGAAACCCAAATAAATATAATAATTTTATAAGGTATTTGTAGATCTTAACTTATTGTCCTGGTTGCCATCTGGAATAGGCAGATTCCTTTGGGAAATACTATTAATACAAGGGTGCATTTTGACCATTTTCCTAATTGTAATGTGTCTACTAATTTTCAAATGTTTCTCTGGGTACTCTGACAAAAACCATCAAAAAGAGAGGTAATGTTTTCATAATACAAAATACTGATGCTAAGCTTCTTGGGACTCAAGAATTCTTTGAAATGAAAGTCAATGATTTTCTTTCCTCTAATCCTGAAAAATTGACTTTTGCCCCTGTTCAGCAGGATGGACCCAGAGAGATCATTTCCCTTCTTTAGTCAGGATGGAGAAGTAGCAAAGAATAGGAGGGAGTTTAACAGCAGGTCCCTCTGGGGCCTTCCTGGGACAGGCCCCTCTCCCATATCCTCTGCTTTAGCTCCACTCTGAAGTACTTAGATAACAGTACCTGGTGTACATTTCCTGAGATGTTTTACAGATGCTAAAACCCCCACCAAATGGAAGGAATGAAGTAGTTGATGACCATAAGCACCACCATCCCAAACCTACCAGAATCTAAGGGTTGTTAGATATTGTTACCTCCAGTTATGCTGACCTGTTACCTCACCATCAACCAATCAGAACTGTGCATGAGCTGATCACACACCCTAGGATTCCCCTCCCTCACCTTGCCCTCAAAAATGCTTTGCTGAAACCCATCAGGAAGAGTTTGGGCTCTTTAAGCATTAGCTGTTCTGGACTCCTGGTTTGGGGCACGGCAGTAAGTGCTGCACTTTCCTTCACCACAAACCAGGGTCAGTAGATTGACTTTACTGTACACAGGCAAGCAGACCCATGTACTGGTTCTATAACAGCTTTTCTAGTTTGTAGTCAGTCTCACCTGTGTATTATAAAAACTATTAGTCTTATTACTGTGTTATTTTAGCTACTATCTATTAACAAATCATAGACTACACTGGAGTTTGACCTTTCAGTTCTCACTAATTTGTTTAATTTATTGTCCTCTCTGAAGGCACTTAGAACTCCAAAATAATGTTTTAAAAGCCTTGAAAACAAATGAATATACACATGTTCTGCTTAACAATTTTTGTCTGACCAAAGCTCTTTGGATGTGTTCAACACTTCTTCAGTTCAGTTCAGTCGCTCAGTCCTGTCCAACTCTTTGCGACCCCATGAATCACAGCACCCCAGGCCTCCCTGTCCATCACCAACTCCCGGAGTTCACTCAAACTCATGTCCATTGAGTCGGTGATGCCATCCAGCCATCTCATCCTCTGTTGTCCCCGTTTCCTCCTGCCTCCATTCCCTCCCAGCATCAGGGTCTTTTCCAATGAGTCAACTCTTCGCATGAGGGGGCCAAAGTACTGGAGTTTCAGCCTCAGCATCAGTCCTTCCAATGCACACCCAGGACTGATCTCCTTTAGGATGGACTGGTTGGATCTCCTTGCAGTCCAAGGGACTCGAAGAGTCTTCTCCAACACCACAGTTCAAAAGCATCAATTCTTTGGTGCTCAGCTTTCTTTACAGTCCAACTCTCACATCCATACATGACCACTGTGGATACAAATATGATCAGTTAAATAAATGAACAATTTCACTGGGATCAGAAAGCTTTAGCAGAAACTATTAATTTTTATAAGCATTAACTGACAAAAATCTAGGTATTTGACATAATCTATGTGCCTGTAGAGCACTGCCACCCTGTTAACATCAGGACTAAAGAATCAGGCAATTCAGATAAAAATTGTAGCATATGGTGAGTCTTTACAATGGTGGGAAGATAGGCCAAAAATTATGTTTGTAAATTTCTGAAATGATTTCCAGAAATGCATAACAGGCTAAGTGCTTTATACAGTATGTATTGTTAGCAGGTGTGAGTACTTTATGTCTTACACACAATACTGACATTTTACTCCTTTATACTCTTTAAGGGAACAAGCAGCATAATTGGAATTCCTTTGAGAATGATTTGTTAGTTATTTTGGACCTTTATAGGGAGTAAATGGTAAATAAGAGCTGAGTTTTTGGACATTAGTATCTATTGGTTGAGCAGATTATACTGTAAATTTTAAAAAGGAAGGGCAATTTAGGCAATGATGCTAACAGCTGCACAGTTATTGTGTAATAGTGGCCCACCTGGGCTGAATTGTGAATTGCAAAACAAAGCTTAATGCTTTCAATTTTGCGATGTCTTTAGCTACAAGGGAAGCTCTCAGCTAAGCAAAATGTAGAGCCACTGTCAGACCATCCCTCTGCCAAATTACTACTGCACTGAAAAATGACTAGTGATATCACTTGGTGAGGTCATCACGGCCGAGTTCTCACAAAGTTTCCATCATTCCTGATCCCAATTTTACAGCTCCATAAATTATTTTTGGTAATAAAGTATTTTCTCTTCCTTCATTATATTAATTTTTGGTAGTCTGTTTTTTCATTTTAGTTTTTAATTGGAGTACAATTGCTTTACAGTGTTGTTTTCTGCTGTACACCAATGTAAATCAGGTATATGTACACATATATCTCCTCATCTATATTTTTTAAGCCTATTCAGCCTGTTTCTTAAACACATAAAGTCTTCTCCCATCTTCATCATGAACAGTGCAATAGGTGCACAATCTAGGCAGTGAGTTACATGCTGTGATTTATAGATGGAATTTGCAATTGTTATAAACATAAAGGAATGTTCTTATGAGCTAAACTCAGCAAAAGTAAGCCTTCTTGTACTTAAAATTTTACCACCATGTAGTGTGATTGATCTGGAGAAGGCAATGGCACCCCACTCCAGTACTCCTGCCTGGAAAATCCCATGGACCGAGGGGCCTGGTAGGCTGCAGTCCATGGGGTCACTAAGAGTCAGACACGACTGAGCGACTTCACTTTCACTTTTCACTTTCATGCATTGGAGAAGGAAATGGCAACCCACTCCAGTGTTCTTGCCTGGAGAATCCCAGGGATGGGGGAGCCTAGTGGGCTGCCGTCTATGGGGTTGCACAGAGTCGGACACAACTGAAGCGACTTAGCAGCAGCAGCAGCAGCAGCAGCAGCAGCAGTGTTATCGATCAGCTTTCTGTAACTTAAAGAAAACAAGTATATTCTACATCTCCATCAGGGCCCCAACTTTGCATTTCTCTAATTTTTCTCTTTACTTTCTAGCATTGAGGAGACTAACAGAGGCTCTAGAAACATGAGCTCTTAGAAAAAGGAGTTGAGACATCAGGAAACCATGTGGTCTTGCTGTGAATCATCACTAATAGAAGCCAAAGAAAAGTTGGGCATTATATCAAGCATTGTTTTCTTTCCAGGTTTTGCTAAATCTGGCTAAGTTTTATAAACACTAGGGGAAGTTCAGAGTTCTGTATCGTATTCCTAGATCTTTCATATGAGCCTGAGAAGTCACTTAAGTTTACAGATGTGTTTAAGATGGATCTTAAACCACTTTTCAAAATATATCACCAAAGAGAAGTGTTCATTTGGATGCTCTCTTCACACATACCTAGACAAAAGCACGGAAGCTGTTATATTTTGATGCAAAGAGTGATTCACGTTTTTCATAAAGCCAAATGGCTGCCTGAGTAAATCTGTTAATCAGTTTTTCTCTTTGCTTGTTTTCTTTCACTAATGTGGTTTCCATTAGACATTTCAATTCTGTTTCATTGCTGCTAAGCATCTGTTTTAAAATACAGTCAAAAATTGGTACTCCTGGTCCAATTCCAAGGGGCAAAATTAGCAGGAATAAGTAATCCCACAGCCTTAAGAAGAACCTTCTAAACCCTGAAAAAAAAACTAATAAGTACTAAACTTTGAATAAAAGAGCCATAAATGAGTCTGGAAGCCTCATTTATATTGTAATGTGCATAGCAGCATGATGTCATTATCAATTAGTGTGAGTATTTTCTAACAGCCATCTATTCTGAGTATGGAGTTATTTAGTTTATGGTTATGATTGCGGTGTGTTTGTGTGTATGTTGGTATCAGCAGTGTTCATGGAAAGTAGTAATATGGAAAAAATTGATGCCAACCATGAATCAATCCTACTTCATTTAATGTGATTTATGATGATAAGTGTTACCTCAATCTATACGTGTTGAATAGAATCATAAAATCTGGCTGTAATCTAAGCTTTCTACTGTATGAGATAAAGCAACAAATATGAATATATATATATATGTGTGTGTGTGTATGTGTGTGTATTTATGGGCTTCCAAGGTGGCTCAGTGGTAAAGAGTCCACCTGCCAAGGCAGTAGATGTGGATTCAATCGTGGGTCAGATCTCCTGAAGGAGGGCATGGCAACCCACTCCAGTATTCTTGCCTGGAGAATCACATGAGGAGCTTGGTAGGCTACAGTCCATGGGGTTTCACAGAGTTGGACATGACTTAGTGACTGAACATATGCACATATACATTGGCAGTTTCACCACAATTTAGCTTTGTTTTCTTTTGAAGTTTGGAATACTATGGGTGTTGTCAGGACTTGTATTTTGTTCTCTGTGTTTTAGTGTCTCAGTCTCTCTGTTTAGATTTTAGGATTCCCTTTGCACTGGTTAGTGAAGTAGTGTCTGAGGTATGAGGTAAGACTAACCTCCTGAGTTTAGGGTTTGTTTTTAAAACTCCCAGTGTTCTGGGATAGTACAGGGCAGTCTGAATGGACATTGATGTTATGAGGAAGTGATCTTGATGAGAAGCTATGCTTCTTAGGCCCACTTCCTGGTTTTGGGCTCTCTTTAAAAATGTTACTTATTTATACTTCTTTCTGTGTATTATAAAACATTCCATTGATTCCATAAGTATGACTGTTGGTGGTATTATTATTAACCCTTCCTGTTTTTGCTGCATTTCCATATATTAATCAGTGATTATGAATTTTTTAATTTATGATTTCAGAACATAAATACCTAAGTTAATTGAGACTTATCAGTGACACATATCCAGATACTTCATATCTTTGTGGCAAGTATTTCTTAATAATAACTGTTTAAAAATATAAAGGGTTAACTGAGTAATGTATGGTGTTGTTGTTTAGTTGATAAATTTTGTCCGACTTTTTGTGACCCCATGGACTGTAGCCCACCAGGCTCCTCTGTCCATGGAATTCTCCAGACAAGAATACTGGAGTGGTTTGCCATTTTTTTTCTCTAAAAGGATCTTCCCAATCTGGGGATTGAACCCACATCTCCTGCATTGCAGGAGGATTCTTTATTGCTGAGCCACCAGGGAAGCCCCAAGGTAATGTATACATTGTTTTGTTTTTTTTTTTTAAATGGCTTAATGATGCTTGGTTTACCTGTGCAGTAAAGAAAAAATAGTAAAACAAAACAGCAAAAATAAGAAAACCCTGTTCCTGGACTCTCCTCTAATGAAGCATTTTTACTGGTCAGGCTGGTTTTCCTCTGGACAGTAGTATATATCCAGTCCTCTAGGCTCTCAGGCTAAGTAAGGCTTTGGGGCTTTGCTATGATCACACTGCAGTTTGATGATCTGTGTAATGTTCTGTGCCTCTGTTAATCACACAATGGAAGGATTCAACTGACTGAATCATTTGCTTTATTATGACTCCAGAACAGCACTGCTAGTTACTCCAGGAACTGCCTCATGGGAACTTTGTCAGAAGGAGTTATTCTGAGGCAGTCACTTTGTAAACACTTCCCTTCAGTTGCCTTATAAGTGGCATCAAGACATTCCTGCTACAACTCAGTTAAAAAAACATGACCCTTTGGATAAGTTTTCCTAGTGGAAGTCGTTAATGCTGAGTTTAATATCTTCATGGTATTATCATGCTAAGGTGCCAGGGTGGTAATTGAATGGGGCGATGTATGTGAGTCCTTTGGTACAGTGCCTGGTAGATGATGAGCACTCTGAACATGGTTAATATCCATCAATGATGCTGGTTATTGACCTTGTTCACATCATACATGAAGCCTCAATTGGGCATCCACCTAAATTGCTTTGTTTTGAAAACATGGCTGTGCTCCTCCTTTTATTTTTTTTCTAGCCCACAAATGTGTATCTTTAAAAAGGATATAAAACTCTTTCCCTTGATCTCATCCTCTCTCACTGTTTCCTAGACTTTGCTCCATTAGGGATCACCTCAGTCTCTCTTGCTCCACTATCCTCTTTCCTGCAATTTGCACTGTCAAGTTTCCCCCCAAATCCAGTCCATAAAACATGATACTTGTCCTTGATCTAAGCTTCTTTTTAAGCAGTTGACTTAGCTTGATTCTTTCCTTCATAGTCGATCTTTTAAAAAAGTTTTTAAATTTATCTTTAAATTTTTTTGAACGTTTCATTTTATATTGGGGTATAGCTGATTAACAATGCCATGATAGTCTCAGGGGAATAGCACAGGGACTCAGACATACATATGCACATACCCATTCTCATCAAACTTCCCTCCCATCCAGGCTGCCCTATAACATTAAGCAGAATTCCATGTGCTATACAGTAGGTCCTTGTTGGTTGTCCATTTTAAATACAGCAGTGTGTACATGTTCATCCCAAACTTCCTCACTATCCCTTCCTCCTATCTTTCCCCCAGGCAACAAGTTTGTTATCTATTTATTAATTTTTTTATGTGGGCCATTTTTAAAGTCTTTATTGAATTTGTTTCAACATTGTTTCTTTTTTATGGGTCTTTTTGCTGCAAGGCATGTGATATCATAGCTTCCTGATCAAGGATAAATCCTTATCCCCTGCAGTGCAAGGTGAAATCTCAACCACTGAGCCACCAGGGAAGTCCCTAGAACCTAACTTCTTTAAAAAGTCTTCTACTTGATGTCATCTCTCAACTCCGTATATAATTTGAAAAGCAATGATTGAAATGGCCGAACAAATACAGAGTGGCATGTCCAGCAAAATCTGGGATCAACTGCACATCGAGTGTTAAACAGAAAGAGTATGCTGTCTTTCAAAGTCAGACCCCCAGGATCTAAATTGTGAGCACAGGTTATAAGAAATAGTCTTATATACTTCGGGGGATGCCAAAAGAGGCAATGCCTAGTTTCTTTCTCCAAGCTGCTTATGAACTAGCTGTGGAGAGGACCACATACATAAATAACAGAAAGAAAGGGAAGGCCCTTGAGTGGGAATAGAGGTAATGGCAAGACTAGAGTTGGGTCTAAAGGGTGGATCCAATGTGGCAAGGTTGAGGAGTTATAGCTCCAGGTGAGGAAATACTGGGCATCCCAGGTGGCTCTAGTGATAAAGAACCTGCATGCCAGTGCAGGAGATGAAAGCAAGGGTTTGATCCCTGTCCTGGAAAGATCCCCTGGAGGAGGACATGGAACCCATTCCTGTATTCTTGCCTGGAAAATCCCATGGACAAAGGAGCCTGGCAGGCTACAGTCCATAGGATCACAGAGAGTCAGACATGACTAAAGTGACTTAGCATGCACAAGGAAATACTGGGTTGGCCAAAAAGTTTATTTGGGTTTTTCCATAGTATCTAATGAACTTTTTGGCCAATCCAATGCTATGTAACTATGGTTAGTGATAGGAAAAGGTAAAATATATTTGGTAGACAGACATAAACAATCTGTTTAGGAAAGAAAGTTCTTATGGGAGAGTGGTGAAGTCAATGCAAAAATATTACCCAATATGCACTTTATTCAATAAATATGTTCCTGGAAAGTGGGAAGAAATAGGGACCAATGTATCTAGTTCTTTAGAAGTAATGACAGCTGGATCTATCATCAATGAATGAAAGCTGGAGGATCAGTTCTCATAGTTCAAGTATGACCTTAGTGTAAATGAGGTAATTGCATTAATTCTTTCAGGCCTTTAGGTGATCTGTCAGTAACTGTGTAAATAATTAACTGGCACCTGCCATTTAATATATTAATAGTGGATATCCAATGCTACATTCAGTGCAGAATTGTGGGCCTCTTTAAAGCTGTTTTAACAAATATTTGAATGATTTTCATGTCAACATAATTTTTTCTATTGACCATTTCAATAAATATCTGTTATGTGGTACTCTGTGGGGCAAATTTAGTGGAGAATTACACCAAAGTTATAAATCACTAGAGATTTCACAGGTTTCTGCATCATTTTCAAATTCTTCAAAGTTCATTAAATTGATAAAAATAGAGCCATAAGGGGGTTCAATTAACTTAACTTTCCCAGGATGTAATTTGCTCTTCAGAGCTGCATATCAGATTTTAAGTGGTTGGAGGTTCATTTAACAAATGACTTCTATATGCTAGTTAGGACCCAAGAGACTTGAGATTGTTCATGTGGCTTCCAGTCATCTACAGACTTCCTGTGCTTATTTATTGCTCTATGGCCATATTTTATTGATATACTATATGTCAATTTGTCAGTTTGGGTCATTCTGTGTAATGTTGCAAAATATTCCTGATTTTTTTTTTCCCCTTCTGAAAGTCTGTGTTCCTCTAAAGAGCTTCTGTGTAATACCTACCCATCCATTAGTAATTTTGACAGTTAATGAAAGTGGGGGCTAGAGCTCTGGGGATGGAAGGTATAGACAGGTTTGCTGGTTTATATGCACACTGGTAGATGTCTTAGGAAGATGGAGTATTATTATTGAAAATCTTAGATCAGATCCTAATTCTGTGACTTGATTTTAGTTTTCCCCCCGGAAGGTCATCATCAAGAAGCAACTGTGACATATTTAGCCAACTCTGTCCCTTTGAAAGCAGTCAATCAGTGTAGAGTTTCCATTTAACATGTGAATTTGATCTAGAGCTCTTGAGCCAGTTTGAAAAACAGTGTATTAAGATTAAAATAATAAGACATAACATAGAATACTCATCTTCTTCCTAATTTTCCTATTGGAAATTCAAAATCATGAAGTTATTGGCAGGAAAATTCCCAGTGTTATAAGTAACATATTTTAAAGACCTGTACAAAGTAACACTGTATAGCAGAATCAGCCAGCAGTTGATTATAAAAATCAGAACTAGCTCAGTGTCATATACATGGAAGACCATCTTATTTTTCTTGATTGTATTATTCCATGGACTAATTTTTCTGAGGATTGAAATTGTTTAACCATGGTATAGAATCCTTTTAATAAAGTTATAAAAGGAATATCTACTTAATTATCTCTCAAAATAGATGAGTTCCATATTTAAAGACAAAACATGCAGTTGCTCCGACATTTTCCTCTGATGAGGCTTACCAGATTCTACACACTGGAAGGGAATCTAAGGATTATTCAGTTTACCAGGTCATTTGCAAGATGAGGGAACTGAGGTCCAGAGTAATCAACTCAGCTTCCTGCGACAAGGCCACATCTCTTCCTGGCACCATGCTGCCACTTGCTTCCTGGTATAAGACGCTGAAATTTCTCTGAGTTTCTACAACTTCATTATTTCTTCGTATTATTATTATTATTTTGCTGTGTTTTTGTATCATTTGATTCTTGGATTATTTTTCTTGTGAGTGAGGCATAGATGTCTAATAAGGATGCAAACTACCTTATAAAAATTATTTATATATTTATTTATGGTTGTACCGAGGCTTCACTGTATGCAGACTTTCTCTAGTTTTGGTGCGTGGGCTTCGCATTTCCAGGGCTTCTTTTGTCGCACCTGAAGGGCTCTAGAGCACGTGTTCAGTACTTGTGGTGATCTTCCTGGACCAGGGATGGAACCTGTGTCCCGTGCATTGGCAGTGGATTCTTAACCCACTGGACCACCGTGGGAGTCTTACAAGCACTTTTAAACTTAAACTGTTTAGGCCACTGAAGTTAGGGTAAGTGATGGGTTCAGAGCATGAGCTTTTTTGTCTGACAGACATGGATTCAAGCTTTGCCTCTGCCACTGACTTGGTGACATTTGACAAATACCTTAACCTAAGCCTGTTTTGTCACAAGAAAAATAGCTTTTGTTTGTGTATGTGAACATGCCAAGTTGTTGATAAATATTGTTCTCATTATCATTCTGTAAATGCTTATTGGGCAGCTGAATCTAGGAAAGATGTCTGAGGCTATATTACTATCTCTAAATATATTTCCTACTCTGTATTATTGAAAAAGTGATAGTTTAGAGACAAAATTTGTCAACTTGTTCTATGTTGCTTGCCTGTAGTTTTCTAGATTTACAGACTTCATGACTTCATCTGTATTTTGCAGAAAAAAAGAACTGAAAAGGTATTTTACTGACTTGCTAGTGAGTCGAAGGTAGGTTAGAGTTCAAGTGAGGTTTTGATTCAGAGGGTTAAACAGTGTTATCAATGTTTCCATTTTCTTTCTGACTATCCTCTCTGCCTGCCAAAATGTTTGCTTCAACCAAGAAAGCCTCAGCTTTGGGGAACTGAAAGCATCTTAATTCATATTAAGTAATAAAAGAGAGAACATCTCCTGGAAGTTCTCAAAGAAGAGGGTGGAAACTTAGTTCTTGAGAAATTCTCAGCAAAATATTGTTTAATTGACTCCTGCTGGACTCTGGTTATTATGTCAGAGATTGGACTTGCTGACTGGTTTTGGCCAGTCATCAACATGTCTGGTATTGGGGATGAGTCAGTTTCTCATCAGAAAATATTGCTGCTATATATGAAATCTAGAAAAATGGTGCAGATGAATCTATTGCAGACTAGGAATAGAGATGCAGACATTGAGAATTAACATGTGGACATGCTGGAGGAGGGGAGGGCGGGATAAATTGAGAGAGTAGCGTTGACATAGATACACTACCATGTGTAAAATAGATGGCTAGGAGAAAGCTTCTCTATAACACAGAGAACTCAGCTGGGTGCCCTGGGATAACTGGGTGGGATGGGGGGAGGCAAGAGAGAGGCTCAAGAGGAAGGGGATATATGTATACATATAGTGGATTTACTTTATTGTACAGCAGAAACTAATACAACAAGGCAATGCAATTGTACTCATATATATATATATATATAAATATATAAATATATAAATGTTGCTGTGTTGAGAGAATACTCAAAAGGAAATTAGAGTATAGTGACTAAGAAAAAAAGACAATGGATAATGGGAAGGCCAAAATGTCTACTACATCTCTCTGACCTAGTAGTATGTTCCAAGTTTGAGATACACTCTCAGAGGTAATCATGGGCCTTCATTGTATATCATCAAATTCTTTGCTTTTATACAGATAAATAATAGCTATGGATATAAGCATGTAAGCAAGGATATAGTTAAAGAATTTCACTTATTCAAAATTTCTCAATCTTCTCCCCAAGCAATGACCTTTGGAAGAGTTTACTATTGTTGACTGGACAGGAGGTCTAGGTGAATTATATTAAATATAGCACATTGCAGAATCTCTGAAGAATGATATGTGAAACTTTGAAGTCAAAGACAAATAATTTGCTTTATTTTCTATTGAAAAGTAGCTGAATTTTCTATCAGAAAAAAATACTAAGCAAGATAGAAGTGAGACTGGAATGAATTCATTTGAATCATTTCAACCACAAAAGTAATTTCCACTTTTAGCAAATCATAACATTATCAACATTGTAACCCTTCTTGTTTCACACATTACTTAACAATATTAGTCAAGTTGGAAATTGTTTTCTGTTTCTATCAAGGAATTTAATGCTCTCAATTCTGACATCTTCTAAACACTATGGATCACACTGCATAAATGTCTGAGGATACAACATGTATCTAAGCTGCAGTAGACTAAAAATATTTATGGCTCCAAAGTAGTTTGCATCCCCATGGAGAGTACACACCTCACTCACAGGGAAAATAAGCACAGAACCAAATGATGCCAAGAGCACAAAATGCTACAACCAGACAATCTCCGAGAGCTTTCAGAATAAGGAATCTGCCTGACTCTGAACTTCATGGTTTTTGAGTGCACCAGGTTCTCAGGATAGTGATTGAGAAGCCCAGAAGTCGGCAGTACTATGGGAAGTCTGTTAGGACCTGGAATCATGAATTCTTTGAGAATCGTGAAAACTACAAGTGCTAACACCAGAAAAATGTTCCTCCATCCAAAATTTCATGAACAATTTTGGGGTTTCGTGGACTCCCAAAAGTTCATTTTTATGTTTTAAAATTTTTATTGGAATATGGTTGACTTGTGTTAGTTTCAGTTGTATAGCAAAGTGAATCAGTTATACATACACATATTTAAAGCTCATTTTTAGACTCAAGCATATATACATATATATATACATGCACATATATATGCATATGTACACACACACACACATATATATTTTGTTCAGTCGCTCAGTCGTGTCCAACTGTTTGTGACCCCATGGACTGTAGCACACCAGGTTTCCCTGTGCTTCACTATTTCCTGGAGCTTGCTCAAACTCATGTCCATTGAGTTGGTGACGCCATCCAACCATATACACAGCATTTTTATCAGAATGCAAAAACTAAACCCTCCTTCCTTGAATTAAAATATATAATATCTAACTATTTAGAGGAAAAAAATGGGTTCATTATTCCTCAAAATATATGTCTAGTTCAGTTGTTAAGGCTTAACATGTGAAGGAGTAAGAAATTTGGAGCATTACTGGATTCTTCCAATACCTTGTACATAATAGGTACAATGAATCTTACATGAAGTAATGAAAAATCAGAATTCTGATGTAGCAGCTCAGCTCCAATGTCATAAAAGTAATACTAGGTGAATACTTACTAAAATAATTTTCCTTTATTTTGTCATGAACTATTAACTTCCTTACCACCTAATTTCCAGGCTTCTAAATAGGGTTTTTAAAAAACATATAAATTCATCAAAATATACCAAATTAAGTCCCTGGCTACTTTCCTTCAATTCTTTCCCTTTTTAACTTCAGTGGAATGTTTTGCAAAATAAATATTATGCTGAGGGGTGTATTCTAATAGTTACACGAAGAATGTTCCTTACATTTTGCATTTTCAGGTCTATTTAATTCTGTCTTTTGATTTTTATAATCTCTAATAAGCTGTTTTCTAAAACTGGCATTCTCACTGGAGATGATCCAGCTTGTCGACTCAAATGACTGAAAGAACACGATTGGTCCCAACACAGAGCGAAACTCGGTGGAAAACTTGTAATGATTTGTAAACATTTTCACACTTATTATGATTCAGATATGGACGGTGGCCCAGAAAAGATGTAGATGTATTTTGATAGTCTCTGTAATTAGCTCAGCAATGTTTTTCTAAGTTATGATTTCATGCTGACTATTAGAAATTGCACATTGTTGAGATGCCACAGCCAAAGAAGGTACAGTATTATGTGGCAATAATTAAACACACTAAAGTAAATTTCAAACCGAGAAAACATAAATGTGGCATGAATACAGTTGAGAAGGAATATGGTCTTAAGTTTTATATACAATTCTAAGCATATAGTCCAATTTCATTTTGAACAAGCATTGCAAACTAGAGGATTGATGCCACAGCAGAGCAGGTGGACATGTTTGTTATGGGCATCAGTATGGAGATCAAGGAAACACGTCCAGGCCTAGGTGTTATACTACTGATGTCTTTTCACCCAGGATGTGTGACAGGCAGGACTGGCTATATAATTGGTGGGACCCAGTGTAGAATGAAAATGCAGTACTTCTTGATCAATATTCATTTGGAAAAAAAAAATTCAAGATGGCAGCACAGTGTGTCAACCAAGCACCGGGTCCTGTGCAGCTGCTGGCCCTGGTGATAGGGAAAGAAGGGAGTTGTAGAGATGCTTCTGAATCCTGTCTGTCTCAGTCTCAGCTCTTCCTGGGCTCTGAGGCGATGCTCAGACCAACCCAGGAAAATAGACAGTGCTGTGTTTGGTGCAGGTTTTAAAAGCGATTGAGGTGACAAGGGTTGTTCATTCCTGAAATCCATCCTCTAGATAGGTTGTGAGGATTAATGAGTTAATATCAGAAATTGCTAGAGGGCAGATCTTCACTTGCCTAAAAGAGCATAAAATTTTTATTTTGCCTTTTATGCTTTCTGACAATCCCTTCAGTCTGCCACTAGGCTTTTAGTGGAGCGTGTGGAGAATTTAGGACAAGATGATGAATCTTACTCAAGGGCATCTTGATAGCTTTGTAAACTTAATACAATAATGTAGGTTCTGGGCCCCGTTTCATGGAGTAAATAAAGGCAGCCAAAACTTCAGATAAAATATGCTACAGCTCATTGGGTGTTATTATTTAGGAGGCAAATTATGGCAATGAGTCTTTTTATATATTAAAATCCCTTTTATGATTGCCTATCTTAATTTCATTTTGCTTGCATGCTCAGTTGCTTCATTTGTGTCCGACTCTTTGCAACCCAATGGACGGTAACCCGCCAGGCTGCTCTGTCCATAGGATTCTCCAGGCAAGAATACTGGAGTGGGTTGCCATTTCCTCCTCCAGGGGATCTTCCCAACTCAGGGATCAAACCCTCACCTCTTAAGTCTCCCGCATTGGCAAGCACATTCTTTACCACTAGCGCCACCTAGGAAGCCCCCTAATTTTTTCAGCAACCCGAGTTATAGCGCTGCCCTATTTAGTGTTTAAGGCTGTGTATTCTTTTAAACCGGAGAAGGCAATGGCACCCCCCTCCAGTACTCTTGCCTGGAAAATCCCATGGACGGAGGGCCTGGTGGGCTGTAGTCCAGTGCAGAAAGAATTCACTTTGGCCCCTTAAAAAAACAAAAACAAAAACAAAAAAACCAGAGTGTACAACTTGAAACTGAAAAGCCCCAAATGAGAGCTGTTTTAAGAACTAGGACAGAAACAAAGTTGCAACCCCTTTTGCTTTCTCCCTCACTTCAGACCCCAGGGATGTGGGTTCTTGCCCCACTGCCACAGCCTTGCACCTTGGTCAACTTCAGAGTCACTTGAGAACCTTAGTTCTTCCAAGTCACTAAAAGAAAGGTGCTAATGAGGCATTTAACACTTGGACTCCAGCGCCTGAGCTAAAAAAGATAGGTTGATTCTTCATTCATTCATCTGTTGATGGACATCTAGGTTGCTTCATGTCCAAGCTATTGTAAATAGTGCTGCAATGAATGCTGGGTTACACGTGTCTTTTTCGAGTTTGGTTTCCAAGTATATGCTTAGAAGTGGTATTGTTGGGTTGTATGGTAGTTTTATTCCTGGTTTTTAAAGGAATCTCCATACTGTCTTCCATAGTGGCTGTATATATAAAATAGATAGCCAATAGAAATTTGCTGTATGACTCAGGGAACTCAAACCAGGGCTCTGTAACCACCTAGAGGGTGGAAGGTGGGAGAGAGGTTCAGGAAGGAGGAGACATATGTACACCTATGGCTAATTCATGTTGATGTATGGTAGAAATGAAACCAATATTATAAAGCAATTATCCTTCAATTAAAAGTAAATAAATTTTTTTTAAAAAAATTAAGAAAAGGGAATGCAAGCTAGAGCGACAACAGCTGAAGATGGTAGCCGCCTTCAGCACTGATACTGGAAGCAGCTCTCTGCTTTCACTGCCTGCCTTATTACAGTGTGTATCAGTTAGTGAGTAGAAGTTAGGTGTTGGGAATGCGGTGATTCAGTGCCTACCTTCAAGGAGCTTTCCATCTGGAGGTGGAGATAAAGGTACCAAAAAATGCAGAAAACAAGAACATGGTAAAGGAGATGAGGAGGACAGAAAGAGGGAGATGAGGAAAGTTTATGGAGGGAGGCTGTCAGGGGTCAAACCTTGAGGTCTGTGGTAGGGAAAATGGGCCGAATAGAGAGGAATGGTGGCTGCATGAGGGGAAACAATTGAGGAACACCTAGCCTCTGCCCGAATGAAACCTTCCCATCAGTTTGTCTCCTGCAGTCTTCATGAACCCAAATGTGGTCAGCTTCATTTAGAAACAATAGATCTTATCTCAATACACACACACACATATGAGACATGGTTAAGATTCATGGAACAGCTAGATTATGTTCCATGAGATTATGGCATCCCTTCCTAAATAAAATTTAAAACAAAATAACACACACACACATACATACACATGAGACATGGTTAAGATTCATGGAACAGCTAGATTATGTTCCATGAGATTATGGCATCCCTTCCTCAATATAATTCAAAATAAAATAACACATCACACAATACATTCACATATATGCTTTGTTAAATAGCTTATTTTCAGATTGTTTTATGGCTAAATCCCAGGTAAATTACTTGAAGGTGGACTTGTATCAAATTTGAGGGGCTATTGTTTGTTGCTCTTGTTCAGTCACTAAGTCATGTTCTACTCTTTGTGAGCCATGGCTCAAAAACTCATGGTGACTGCAGGACGCTGGGCTTCCCTGTCTCCCTGAGTTTGCTCGAACTCATGTCCGTTGAGTCGGTGATGCCATCCAACCATCTCATCCTCTGTCACCCTCTTCTTCTCCTGCTCTCACTGTTTCCCAGCTTCAGGGAAATGGGTCAGCTCTTCGCATCAGGTGGCCAAAGTATTGGAGCGTCATCATCAGTCCTTCCAATGAATACTCAGGGTTAATTTCCTTTAGGATTGACTGGTTTGATCTCGTTGCAGTCCAAGGAACTCTCAAGAATCTTCTCCAGCACCACAGTTGAAAAGCATCAGTTCTTTGGTGCTCAGCCTTCTTTATGATCCAGTTCTCACATCCATACATGACTGCTGGGAACAACCATAGCTTTGACTATACAGACCTTTGTTGGCAAGGTGGTATCTTTGCTTTTTAATACACTGTCTAGGCTTGTCATAGCTTTTCTTCCAAGGAGCAAGCATCACCTTCTGCAGTGATTTTGGAGCCCACGAAAATAAAATCTGCCACTGTTTCCATTTTTTCCTCAACTCTTTGCCATGAAATGATAGGACCGGGTGCCATGATCTTAGTTTTTTGAACGTTGAGTTTTAAGACAGTTTTTTTTTTTTCCACTTTCCTCCTTAATTATATGGAGGCCTGGTGCCAAGGTGACAGACCCAGTAAATGGCAGAGAAAGCATTCAAATTTAGGTGTGTCTGATGCCAAAGCCCAGGCTTTTTGATAATGCGGCTTTCCTAGTGAGCCATGCCTGAGATGCGTCCCAGTCCTGGGTGTGTGGGGCCCTATAGGTGGAGACAGAACCTCCATAAAGAGGCAGAAGGCTTCATAGAATGCTCTGAAATTTTGTCACAGGTTTTTAAGTGGCATAAATCTTCCCTATATGTATGGTACATTGTTATACAAGAAAAGAACACTGCAGAGAAATGTTCATAGCATAATCCCATTTTTCCCTAACAAAATGCTTTTATATGTATGTTTATAGACGTTGGTATATGTTTGCATAGGTACCTTGGGTACCTATCTGCCTGCTAATGTGAGAGACACGGGTTCAATCCATGAGTTGGGAAGATTCCCTAGAGAAGGAAATGGCAACCCACTCCATTCTTGCCTGGGAAATCCCATGGACGGAGGAGCCTGGCAGGCTACAGTCCATAGGGTCACAGAGAGTCAGATAAAACTTAGAGATTAAACAGCAGCTGCAGCTTGAGTACTGAAAGGATTTTTTTTTTTTAAAGGAGGCAGAACACTTAAGTTATTCCTAGTATTAATATAATGTGAAGGGAACATACATAGTAGTAACACAGTCCATTCTACACCATTACCAACAATACAGAATTGGTGAATGTGTCAGGTAAGGTCACCAGATAATACATTCAAAGACAATGCTGATTTATTTAGGTGATGGGGCTGTGGGTAGTTTGGTCTAAGATTCCTTCCTATTGTTGTTTTAGTTTTTGCTCTAAGGTAAAACAATGAAACAAAGATTTCCCGAATCTGCTGGACTTAGTTGTGCCTGTAGGTTTACAGTCAACATTCACCTACCTTCTAGTCAGAGGTCGCAGCCCCAGACCGCTCAACTCCCTCTGTGCTTCCAGATGGGAAACAACCCATTCTGTTGCCTTGAGCCCCCAGGAAACAGTAAAAAACCTGCAGGTGCCCCCTGAAAGCTTGGGGAAGAGTAGTGTGCCCATTCTGTTGAAAGAGGTGGGGGGCAGCTGTTTTGGAGTTTGCTATGTTGGGGGATGGTGAGCCCAGTATTTTTAGATCTTTCAGTTCTACTAGAAAAGCACAAAATCAGATTTGTATATGAACACTCTATTTTGAATGATTGGCATGATATCACATTTGAAAAGAGGCTATTCAAGTCATAATAGATGCATTTACAATCACATGTCATTGTGTCTTGTGGAGAAAGGCTAGTACAATATTTTGGGTCTAGTTCAGTATTTGGACAGGAGCTCAGGAAAGTTCAGGCCTATGGCTCTTGGGTGGAATACAACACTGTGTGGTGTGGCTTAGGATGGGGGAATAGCACATCCAGAGAATCAAAATTCGCACGTTGGAGAGGAAGGGTGGCTGTGGTCCCATCAAAAGCCCTCAATGGGAAAAAAAAAAAAAAAAAAAGCCCTCAATGATAACTTTTACTGATTTCTACATTTTTTTGAGTGTCTATCTTCCCCTGCTATTTATTCTCTTAGATCAGTTGTTCAAATTGAACTACGGAGCTCAGAGAGTGACAGGGTAACCTCAGTAAGGAATGAAGACATTCCTTCTCCCACCTTAACCATATACACACACAAATCCCACACATTCCAAACATGTAGAAACATGGAGTATTGTTTTGCTCTTTTTATTTCTTGAGAGTTCGGGCATGGGAATGAACTGAATATTGCCATGCGTCATTGCATGTTCTGAATTCCAGCATAATTCAAACACCTCCCACGAAGATTTGTCATTCTGCCTCTAGGCAGGACTAGTCTTAAAGTGTTCTTGACATATGAACACCTGTGGTATTCATTAAGCCCTCCTGGAAATAAGATCTCCTTTAAAATACTCAGAAAGTATCTCTCTTAAAGAACAAAGTTCTGTATCTCCATCAAAAACATGAAGGTACAGCTTTTACTCTGCTCTACCTGAAAGGGTAAGAAAAGTAGGTTAGCATGTAGGGAGTGGAATTAAGTCCATGCCAGCAAGTGTTCAAGAAGTAAACCTTATATAGCTCATGACTTACATCAGCAAAACCCTCCTCTCCACTCTGTGCTTTCAGAAAAGGGGCACACGAATTCTGGAACATCATACCCTAATAATTTTTTAAAGACTGCTGCAAACTACTGCTTTTAAACATTGAAATATTAAGAATTGTTCTGTACCCAAAACAGATTATCTTATTTTAGAAAGTGCTTTTTCACTAACTATCACAACATTCTTTTGCAAGGAGCTGGCTAAAAGAGAGTCAAGTTTTTTTTTTTTTTTTTGCATTGCAAGTCTGTCTCCTCTGTTCTAGTTCAAGCCAATAACTCATTTTATGCAGTCACAGACCAAGAATTTTGAAATTTCGAAGGCATCACTGGAAATAGCATATTCTCCATGATCCTAAAGACACATTTCTTGATAACACATTGATTACTATATCCCTAAATGGGTATTTCTGGTACATTGTCTGTCTAGCAGGCATATATTCCCACCTATTTGTCTGGGTAATTTCTGGCTCCAGAAGAACATATGGGCCATATTCACAACTTCCAACCATTTTCAGTGTTTATCTTTATTCCATCAAATTTCTTCAGAGTTTTTTTTTTTCTATTTCCCTTCTGTCTCTTTATCTCTTCATTTTTCTTGAATGTGCTGACTAGTAATTTGTTTTTGTAAAGCTCCAGTTTTAAAGTTGGTGGGATAGGCAAGCTCAGAAATCCACAGGCAGAAGTTTTCATTCTTGCTCTGTCATTATTTAACGTTTACAATTTGTATAAGTCATTTAGCACACTCCTGCTTTCTATTCCCCGTTTAGCAAATGCAATGAGGGCCGTTTCCTTCTATCAACTTAGCTAAAATATAGTGGCAATGAATAATGCACATGAATTACTTTGAGAGTCTTTGGAAAAATCTGAGTTCTTGACCCTACTCTGCCAATAGTCTATTTGATGCCTGTGCAAGTCACTTTGATTATTCTTTGCTTTGGTTTCTGCATCTGAACAATATGAGTCATACTTTCTTCCTCTACCTATTTCACAGAGATGTCTGTATCTCAGAAGGCAACTGTGATACTTTGAAAAGACAAACAGTACTAAGAATTTAGGGCAGTATGGCCTAGCTTCTGGAATAGAAATAACAATAGTAGTGAGTAATAACAGTTATCAATGACCTACCTGTGCCTTGCATTAATTACATGATCTCATAATCTTTTAACTGTCAATGCAACGTGGGTATGCTGTGCTGTGTGCTCAGCCGCTTCAGTCATGCTCAACTCTTTGTGACCCTATGGACTTTAGCCAGCTCGGCTCTGTCCATAGGATTCTCCAGGCAAGAATACTGGAGTGGATTGCCATGCCCTCCTCTAGGGGATTTTCTCGACCAAGGGATTGAACTTGGGTCTCCTGCATTGCAGGTGGATTCTTTACTGCTGAGCCACCAGGGAAGCCCATTGTGGGTATACTTATTTTTACATGTACATCAGGAAACTAAGATTTGGTGTGTGACTAATTTATGGTCAACAAATTAGTAAGAGGCAAAACCAGAATCTGAACCTGATTTGTGAGTCTCTGTGTAGTTTTTGTACCTTAAAAGTGATGGTTATTCATTTATTTATATTCATTATTATTTATCTACATTCATGCTTGCACAGTTAGCTTTTGTTTTAAAATTTTTGGAATACATAGCAATTGAATCTAAACCACTGAATGTTACCTGGTCATGCATTAAAGAAGATGTAAACTTCAGATACTGTTTTAGGGGGACTTCCCTCATTGTCCAGTGGTTAAGAATTCATCTTCCAATGTAGGAATGGTTAGGGAACTAAGACCCCGCATGCTGTGGTGCAACTAAGCTCTCAGGCCATAATTACTGAGCCTGTGCACTGCAGTGAAGATCTTGTGTACTGCAACTAACACCTGATGGAGCCAAATGAAAAGTTAATAAATATTTTTTAAAAGAAATGGCTTTAGGGAGCTGAATATGGCTTCTAATGAAGATTTAAATATGGATGCCACAAGGGAATGCAGGCTATATCTAATCTATCATTGACAGAAAGCAGATCATTAGCTGCTGGGGGCCAGGCTTAGTTGGGGGTTAGCTTGGGAAGGGCACAAGGGAATCTTGGGGGTGATGGCAGTGCTCTAGGTTTTAATTGTGGGGGTGGTTACAAGGTGCATTCTTTTATCAAAACTCTATATTTAAAATGGGAACATTTTTCTACACATAAGCTACTATACATAAACTACTAAAGTCTCAATAGATTTAACTTTTTAAAATACAGGTACCATCATTTCCGTGCTATCTGATTGAACAAATTATTTAATTGATCTCAGTCTCATGCTCTTTCTGTAAAAGTAGGACTACCTGTTGTACTGCCTGCAACATGTTTTTGTTGTTCAGTCACTGCTGTATCTGACTCTTTGCAACCCCACAAATTGCAGCATGCCAGGATTCCCTCTCCTTCACTATCTCACAAAGTTTGCTCAAACTCATGTCCATTGAGTTGATGATGCCATCTAACCATCTCATCCCCTGTCACCCCTTCTCCTCCTGCCCTCAATCTTTCCCAGCATCTGGGTCTTTCCAGTGAGTCGACTCTTCCAGCATGTTGGAGAACATTAAATAAGAGAATCTGTACAAAAAGCTTACCATCTACTTGTCCAGAGTAACCACTCAACACATGATTATTCCACAAAAATACATGCCAGACAGTGTCCTTCTAGGTGGTAATGACTGTGAGAAGGATCACCCTTTCCCTGAGTGATCCCTGTGAGGAATATCATTTCAGATGACACCTTGCTAATGTCAAGGAAACAGCCTTGGGACGTTTTGGACTCGAGTATTCCAGGCACAGAGGACAGCACAGTTCCCTCGAAGGAACCGAGGGCTGGGGAGACAGCTAAGATGTGACTTTGGAAAACTGAACAGCAGGGTAACTCCTCTGTCCTTTGGGAAGACCCTGGAGGAAATTGAGTATGAGATGAGGTGTTCTGATTCACAGTTAAAACAATGTCTTTGACTTCTATTTAAAGTCTGGATTCTCAAGGGGTAAGAGAAGCTATAGGGTCACAAGGTGAGAAAGAGTGGGGCTTGGACTCTGATGCTGGAATTAGAAATGGTGAAACCCAGTCAGCTTTGGGATCGATTTTGGAGCAGAGAACACAGAATTGCCAACAGTTTGGATGTAGCAAGGAATAGAGAAATCGTTTTTTTGGCTTG
This sequence comes from Bos indicus x Bos taurus, assembly GCF_003369695.1. Classification (NCBI taxonomy): domain Eukaryota; kingdom Metazoa; phylum Chordata; class Mammalia; order Artiodactyla; family Bovidae; genus Bos; species Bos indicus x Bos taurus. The sequence continues at coordinate 17,502,755 of NC_040103.1, read as the reverse complement.
ATGTTTAATTATAATTATTTTTTTCTGAGAAGCCATTTGGTGAGCTGTTAGGTATTATATCATAAAGGGTTTCTGGGTTGACTATGGATATTAAAGTGTTTGTGTCCTAAGTGCTAGCTTGGGATCAAATTCTTGTCTCTTAAGTCTTAAGCTGTTTTATCTGGTAATGAAATGGTTGTGCTGGAATCATTTCTGAAATCAACATGGCATTTGTGCCTGCCTGCCTGTGTGTGAATGCACACATGTGAACATGTGTGTGTGTGTGTGTGTGTGTAATATGTTCTTGAGGCTGCCGACTTCTGGTAGCAGAAGGGAATTCAGAGCCAGTCCCAAAGCAGCCTGTTGCTCACATCACTTGGACTGTCTTACACTTCGCATAATCTTTGTGACTTTGCTCAGGTGTGGTTCTCTCATTACTGTGTTCTGCTTCTAAAAGAACTAGAAATCCTGTAGTCTTCCTCAGGATCTCTGGAGTGGCAAGTGAGAAAATGTCTGGGAGACATTTAGAGTTTCTTTTCACAGTTTAGATTTCAAAGCTTAACATCCTTTTGGTGGAAAGGCTCAATGTCAACATCACATTAGTTGGTTAGCGGAGTTTTTCTCTTCCACCTTCACTTCCTTCCTTGCTGGGTCTTTTCTCTGCCTCCCTCCTCTTACTTGTGTTTCTTATTCCGGAAACTCCTAAAAGTTTCACTGAGTGTGTGTGAAGGACTAATCTGTGACCAATCAATGAGCCACATTCCCTCAGGGAGTCATCTGACAACTGATGGAACCTTTAATGTAATAATTAAGTCCTTGACTTCTGCTAAGTACATACTACCTGCCAGCGCTTTAGAGGAGTTTTCTATCTTAATCCTTCCAGCAAACGCAAAAGCTCTTTTGTACAAACTTGCAAAGCTCTTTTATTTTCCACTTCTAATGGTTGAGTACACAAGTTCAGAGAATAAAGTCATTTGCCTAGGGTCACACAGCCAGTAAGTGACAGAATTGGGACTTTAACTCAGGTCGATCTGGTTCCAGATTCCAAATTTATAACTACTAAGCTATAGGGCCTCAATTTATCTAAACTTTAAGATGTTGCATCAAGATTCTCCAGAATCTTGTGTGTGTGTGTGTGTGTTAAGTTGCTAAGCTGTGTCTGACTCTTTGTGACCCCATGGACTGCAGCGTGCCAGGCCTCCCTGTCCTTCACTATCTCTTGGAGTGTGCTGAAATTCATGTCCATTGAGTGGTGATGCCATCCAACCATCTCATCCTCTGTCACCTCCTTCTCCTCTTGTCCTCAATCTTTCCCAGCGTCTGGGTCTTTTCCAGTGAGTTGGCTATTTGCATCAGGTGGCCAAAGTATTGGAACTTCAGCATCAGTCCTTCCAATGAATATTCAGAGTTGATTTTCTTTAGGATTGACTGGTATGATCTCCTTACAAGAGTCTTTTCCAGCACCACAGTTTGAAAGCATCAATCCTTTGGTGCTCAGCCTTCTTTATGGTCCAACTCTCATATCTGTACATGACTACTGGGAAAACCATAGCTTTGACTGTGTCGAGCTTTGTTTTCAAAGTGATGTCTTTGCTTTTTAATACGCTGTCTAGGTTTGTCATAGCTTTTCTTCTGAGGAAATCAACCACTGTGATGCTGTCTGAGGAACTTAGAAAACAGTCTCACAATCATGGCAACTGTTGTTTTAATTAATGGACAGATTTTCTGTGTTACTATGTAGGAGGATCTGTTATATTTTTGGCCTTCCACCAAGGTATAGAAAATAGGATTGCCTTTATTTTCAGACTCAAATATCCATGATTTTCTGCTGACTAGTGCATTTTTTAAAAGTACTCCTTTAACCCATTGATATTAATTCACTAAAAAACCATCCATACATTATGAATCCTGAAGTTTTACATTCCCCAAATCTTTGTCAGATTGAATATTTTTAATACTTACTGTTTTTATATGAGAGAATTCAGACATATGATATTCAGCAAGTAAGTTCAAACAGAGGCATTGCTGATTGACAAAAGCATTAGAGACATAAGAGACTGTTTTTCAGATTCACATTGCTTTAAGTTCTGGACAGACTACTCATGAAAGGAAACAGCCACACACACACACACATACCATATCACACACATGCGTGCACACACACGTACACACACACACATTTTTACCCTACTTTTGAAGGATAAAATATTTGGTTTATATAAGTAATTAAACCCTGGAAGCTGGCACTAGAACTAGTCCAAACAAAATGTGTAATTCTTCCATGGCTACTTGGAAACTTTATTTGCTGGAAATGGGGGCCCTCAAATTATTCACCTTTCTTTGACAATTTTCTATTCATAGACTGTCTTTATGTGACTCAGATGTACTTCATTCAAGCAATGGAGAAAAAAATCTGAATCACAGATTGTTAACAAAGCAATGCAGATGAATCTATTAAAGTGTATCTCCTCGCTGTTTCGTTTTTGACTTCCAGTTGGCACTTTTTTTTGCCTCTCAGCTTTGAAACTCGAGAATAAAACGCCTCTGGAAACAAAGCAAAGTGAGCTGAAGTGTGTGTGTTATACAGAATACTGAGAGCGATCTTTGTGTCATGCACAGCTACAGCTGTCACCGATTTTTCATCTACAGTAAGGTCAGCCAGACAAAAAGACCCAAGACAACACATTCAGTAGCATCTTTGTTCTCAGCTCAGTCTAAAAGAGGTAACTTTCAGTAACTTCCAATTATGATCATCCTGGTTTTTTAGCACATCGTTCGTTTGAATATTAATTGTTGGTCAGATGGCGGGGTTCTCTCAAGTTCATCAAATAAAATAAATGTAGCTGTCATAAAAGATGTTTACCCCAAAGCTCCAGAGATAAATGACTAAGTGTTCCACACTGAACACTGATTGGTTTACCTTAAAATTGTCTTGTGGAGATAAGGAATTCAAAAATGATTTTCAGTCATAAAGTACCTACCTACTCTATATTCAGAGTTCGATTATATAATTTATTGTTGAGATCATTTGGTCTACTTTTCTTACCTTCCTTGTAGCTTTCTTCATCCCTTTTCACAACAAATGACTGGATGACGTGAATTCTCTACTTATTAGTTATCTAAGGAACAGTTAATAAATTGAGATTTAGAGATTGTTCAACTGTTAATTGTATCCATCTCCTTCTAATTATTTGTGGCTATTAAAATGTAACATTTTTGCACACTTTCTATTAATATTAACCATAATACAAGCTAAATAAAAAAGTAGGGAGCTTCTAATTCTGAGATTTCTAAGACATGATTTGGAGAGAAATCTCCTCTTGTTTGAAGCATTTTCCATGACAAGAATGTTTATTTTTGGTGATTAAATAAAATGAAGAGTACCAGCTTAATTTTTTCCAGTAGATGATTTTTTTTTAATGTTGAACTTCAGCCTGTATGGAACTCACTGTCTTCTCCATTTTCTTCCTAAAATATTGTTTTATGTTCTGTCTGCTTCCACAGTATTTGATTTTATAAAACGTTCTAAGGGAAGAAATGGCACACCATCCTACAAAGACCAATGCAAAATAGTATTTTCCTTGTGTTACTATTTACCTTTCTCTCTTGTGTGGTTACGTAGGGAATGGAAAGAGGTAACTCAAGTCTTCACAGACCTCAAAATATATAATTAAGATTGTATCTGACAAGAGGGTTTTGTTGTTGTTGTTTTTGTTTTCACTGACAAATAAATGTCACTTTTAAAAAGAATCTAACAGGAAGAGTGACAAAATTAGGCAAAAGGGCAAAAATTGTTTCCTCTCTTCATGGCAGAATACAGGAGTTTTTTTTTTTTTTTTTTTTTTTGATAAGTACTTACAATGACTACACTGTTGACTTGGCATGCAGATCAAAAGACTGACAGATTTAATTCATGTTTCTGTGCTATACAAACAATGACATGTACCAGCCAATCTGTGCTCCTTTCAACAAGTAATTGAAGGTAGTGGAAACACAGACTTTAAAGGATCAGTGGTACCCAACTGAACTATTCGACAAAAAGAGATCCGACAGCACTTATTCTTTTTCCTGTTTTGTTGGGATTCCACTTTGCCTGGCCTCTGCCCTGCCCTTATTCTCCTGGAATTAATAGCGACTGATAGTCTGGGCATTGTGTCAACAGAAATGGACACACAAGAATTCTATATTAACATTCTGATTTGCTGCTGCGGGGGAAGAGATAAACTTTCAGAGTGCACAGAAATGATCTGAAGACATTTGGAAGTTAACCACAAGAAATCAATGTTTGCATAAGCTTCCATTACATAGGCAGCTTTGCTTTATAATGTGGGGATGGTCTGGGTAGTAAGGTAGTAAATTCATCCACAAATGTATAAAGGATGACCCTGCAGGATTTTGACATGACATTTTCTGTGGATCTCACTTGGTTGGAAACTACAGGCAGTATTTTTCTTCAGTAATTTGTGTACTTGATGTATTTTTTTTTTCCAAATTGCATGGTGCCAGCAATTTGGCTTTTAAATACAATAGTCTTTTGAAAAGTACTGAAGAAAATGAATAGAAAATCACCAGCATCATGGCAAATTATCCTAGGTCAACACATAATGTCTTCATTTTCCAGATGTCTCAATTCATGCAGCTACTTTGGACATTTTTGTCTAAGGAGGCTTATAAGTATTCCAAGTATAATAAAATTTTTCTGTTGCATATTACCGTAGGCTAACATCATTGTATGTGTATCTTCCACATTAAGGTTCTCAAAGAAATGGATTTAAAACAATGTACCCAGAGGCAGTGCTTTTGCTCAAATGTTTCCAATGAATTCTTTGTTCAAGATCCTTGCCTTTACTTTCAGATCATGGATAATTTCTCATGATTCTGCATCAATTATAAAACTATAATTGTCTTACACTAAATGGTTTTGAAATATAATTTCCAAGTTTTAAATGCCCAGAGTTTAAACACTTGGAAGTTGCCTATGCCATGATAATTAACTGACAAATCGTTTAAAGAATACAGGGTCTTTCTTACAATGGTTGTAAAAAGAGTTACATAAAAAATGCTGGCTCATTGTAGAAAAAAGTTTCAAATATGCAAAAACAGAAAAATGTATCTATAATATTTCCAGAATAATTATTATCATTTGGATTCTATCTTTTCAAACTTAAAAAAAAATAATAGTATGTTCATTCTTTTAGCAAGTACATATATATATATATTTTTTTCTTCTCCCACTGAGTTATATAGAGTAATTTGTTCAGAATAATTTGATAAGTATTCTGCAGTGGGTTTCTCCTGTGGATTTATTAGAATCTAGAATTTTTGAGTAGGAAGGTATGTGTGTTTGTTATAACACAAGTTGTTGTTGTTCACTCACCTAGTCATGTTTAACTCTTTGCAACCCCATGAACTGCAGCACGCCAGGTTCCCTGTCCCTCATCATCTCCCAAAGTTTGCTCAAGTTCATGTCCCTTGCATTGGTGGTGCCATCCAGCCATCTCATCTATAACACAAGTTAGGAAATGATTATTTCCAGGATTACATGGGCTGGTTAGAGGCAGAAAGAGAAACTGACAGGGAGAAGTGATTGCTAAAAATTTGAAGGAAAGGTGAAATACTTGAAAACTATGGATGTGAAGGATAGCAAGAGAAATTGGGCATGTTTTGCTAGAGAAGGGAATTTTATATGTCTTTTTATTTGAATGGTTTCCATATCAAGTTCTTCATCAGTTCTGCCTTGGTTTGGGTTGCTGTAATAAAAATACCAGAGATGGTGTGGCTTAAACAATAAACATATTTCTCATAATTTTGGAATTTGGAATTCAGAGACTAGAGTGCAAGGATGGTGGGGTTCTTGGTGAAGACCCTCTTCCTGGTTCACAAAAGACCATCTCTTTGTATCTTCATTTGGTAGTGAGAGAGGAAGCAAAATTGCTTCTGTCTCTCTTTATAAGGGCGCTAATCTCATCATGAAGGCTCCATCCTCAGGACCCAATTACCCCCGCAAAGACCCCACCTCAAAATAGCATCACATTTGGGATTAGAGTTTCAACATGTGACTTTTGAGGGATACAAACATCCAGTCCATAGAAAGTGCTCTAGAAAAAAAGAAAAAACTAGGCTACAGGGTAGAGATTACTGCACATGAAGCTTTGGTGCCTATTGAAAACAAGAAGGAATCATCAACTAGTAATACTCAACAGTGGGATCAGCTATGTCTCCAATACTGAACCCCTTATCATTGAAGGTGACCATGGGGATGCTGAATAGCTATTGGTCAGAGATGCTAGTTAAGGGTTGGCTGCCTGCAGAGAAATGTTAGACAATGTGAGAAGCCCCTTCCTTCTGCAGGACTATATTTCCTTGATTCCAGTCAGTCTGAAGGGCCCAACTCTATAAGGATAAGGTTGTATGTACAAATTATGTACATTTAAATGACAAGAGTAAAACCAAAATCAGTTCTGGTGTGTACAACTGTTAAACCTTTCAGTTATCAAAATAGCAGCAGCTCTTTTGCTATGCCAGATACAAGAAGTATTTTAATTCTAGAAACAGAAGCTCTGTAAGCTTGAAAGTCATCAGTGAGAATGGTCAGGGTTTTTACATTGGTGGTGTGAATTCCATATCCCATCTCAGAAAGGAAGCCATGAGGAAGCCTAAGGAAACAAGGATTGGTATGTAACATACTTGATTAACTGAACTGTGTTCCTTTCTGTGTAGAGTCTAATCAGTCTGTATATGAAAGCATTGCATAATATAGTCTAGAAGCAAGCAAACATAAATCACCGCTTTGGCAACAAACCAACACGATCAGGAAGGAAGCATAGAGATAATTCTTAGGTAATAGAATAATAGCATAATCCAAGATGACTTTATGTTATTCCAGAGACAGAATGGGGTTGAGCATTATTCCTAAATACTGCAATATCTGCAAAGGTGAGATGATCATTATAAATCAGGATGTTACAAAGAGAAGAAAAGAGCTGTAGCTAGAGACAGATGATCCAATTAGCAAGATATCCGTTTCCAAATTATTATGTTTTCAAATAAATTCTGACATGTAATTTCAGAACATTGGAAAATAATACTAAACCAGCCCAAGTAGAAATAGGAAGTAAATCTTGGCAGAGCTGTACACCCTCAGCATATTATTAATAATTCATCCCATTGCTGAGAAGGGAAGTGGGGAAGGGTGGTGGTGAACAGAATGATTTTCAAAAACCAGCCTTGAACTTGAGATGGTTTTCCCAAACTTGGAGTTACAAATCAAAACTGGCTAAGTCAGGAAAAAAAAAAGTCCTGTAATTTCTAAAGCAGATAGTTCAACCAGATAGTTTAAATGGATCTATAAGGACCCTCATGTTCCAAAGTATCAAATACAGCTGAAGAGTCTTATGAGCTTAATTTTACCCTCTGGTACACGGCACACATCATTATGCATCTTGGAAAAATCTATACAGTTCCTACAAGCAGACATAAAACTCTGTTTTCTTTTCAGTAAGTCCATTCATGCTAGCCATTTGGGACCATTGGAAGCCCATAAAAATATTAACCCTACTTTCATCCTTTCCAACTCTTCAAACACATAAAGCATATTTTCAAAGAGAAAGAGGACATGGTGATGCACATGTATTGACCACAAAAAGCTGCTGTCTTGGTGAAGCAGGGGAAAGAGTAGGAACAGGGCAGTGTATTTCAAAATATCCTAAGTAAGAATCAGGCTTCCCTGATAGCTCAGTTGCTAAAGAGTCGCCTACAATGCAGGAGACCCCAGTTCGATTCCTGGGTCAGGAAGATCTGCAATCAGCTGCTTTGCTTCCTACAGAAGCAGTTTTCTAGAATCATCTCAATCCTATGAAATAAGATTCTGTGAGGCTTGGATCTGCATTTTAAATAATCTTACTAGGGATTTTAGCACAGGATCTTTTGAGTTTCGTAGGCTTAGGTGGGGAGAAGGCAATGGCACCCCACTCCAGTACTCTTGCCTGGAAAATCCCATGGACGGAGGAACCTGGTAGGCTGCAGTCCATCAGGTCGCTAAGAGTCGGACACGACTCAACGACTTCACTTTCACTTTTCACTTTCATGCATTGGAGAAGGAAATGGCAACCCACTCCAGTATTGTTGCCTGGAGAATCCCAGGGACGGGGGAGCCTGGTGGGCTGCCGTCTATGGGGTCACCTAGAGTCGGACACGACTGAAGCAACTTAGCAGCAGCAGCAGCAGGCTTAGGTGGAAGTATGAGGATTCCCTTCTCCAGCATCTTCCAGCTATAAAATCAATATTAAAGGAGAGTGTTGGGAGTAAAAACATCCAAGGGAGGTGAGATGAGGAAGAAAAACACCAAGAATGACAAGTTTGAAGATCAAGTAATTTGAAGTCTGGATGCCTGAGTACTGACTAACATATGACATTTGTAGACATAAGCTATTGAAATCAAAAGCAATGGTTTGGGGATAGAATAAGGGAGGGATATAAAATGGCTGTGTTCTGAAGCTGTCATTTGTGTCAGCCTATAGCCTGTCACTGGAAATAAGCTGAGAATCCCCTTTGTATAACACAGCAATGAATCTTAGAAATTCTTACAAGCATGCTTAAGTGCCATTTGAAACTCAGCTGAAGCTTTTCTGTGGGAGTTCAGTTTATACAGCTGTTCCCAATGTGATACTAATAATGATGTTTTATACCAGGCAATATTCAAAACCCTTTAGATGTATTATCTCAATTAATCTTTTCCACACTTCTCTGAGGTTGATGCTATTAATCTTCCTGTTTTACAGATGAGGACATGGAGGCCTAGAGACATTAAGTATTTTGCACAAGATTCAGTTACTCTACAGCAGAACCAGGCTTTAAGCACAGAATACTGACTTCAGAGCCTGTACTTTAAACTAGGATATTGTTCTGCCTCAAACTTTGGGACCACATTATTTAACAGAAGTCAGCAAATTTTTTCCATACAAGGCCAAATAGTAAATATTGTAGGCTTTCTGGGCCATACAGTTTCTGCCATTACAGCATAAAAGTCATAGACAAACCATAAATCAATGGGCATGGTTGGGTTCCAGCAAAACTTTATTTACAAAAAACAGATGGCAGGCTGTGGTTTGCTGTTCTATTATATTTTTTAAAATATCCCCTCTTTCATGGTGATGTAAAAGAACTACAAGTTATTATTTTTAAGGGAAGACGTATGTGCATAGAAATTTTATATTCTGTATTCTGATGTATTTAAAAATTTCTTTCTGGGGACTTCCCTGACAGTCCAGTGGTTAAGAGTCTGCACTTCCAATCCAAGGGGTGGAGGTTCAATGCTTGGTTGGGAAACTAATATCCCACATGCCATGTGGTACAGCCCCCCCAATTTTTTTTATTAAAAATAATGCACAATGTCTGCCCCTTTTTACTGTCAAGAGACAAAAGGGCATTTGCTTAGAAAGATTTCCAGAAGTTGTTATGAGTTTACTTTGAAGTGTTCACACTGTCCCACCTAGTTGTTTCTGTGATCAGAAATGTGGATTTATGAAACAGCCCACTAGGCTCCAGGGTGGGCCTTTGCAGAAGAGAAAAGATTTAGCACTTGAAGAGTGTAACTCACCTGGGAGAAGATCGCACCTTTGATCGAGGCTTCATTGTCTCCCTACTTTAAAAGGGTGTCCATACCAGTCAAAAGCAGTGGTTCTGAGGACTAAAATGTTGAACTGTAAGCTTTTTTGCTTCGCATGCACATATTCCAACTGCACTTGCTTGAAAACACTTGCTTTAAATTTCATCAAAATGAGGCGATCTTTCTAATCTAAACTCCTTCAGATGGCCTGTTAATGAGCGACTTGCAAATACTAAAATTATTGATAGTGGCTTTTAGAAATCCTCTAAACTCTAGAATTTGGTCTCTCTCCAACTGTAAAGTGGCACTGTGACAGCTGCCATACTCCACAGAACTGGAAAGCTGAATCAGAAAATAGACACCACAAAGCCTTGGTAAGTTCAGAGGGCTAAACAACTCTTGTTGGTAAGTTGTTGTTCATTTGCTAAGTCATGTCCAGCTCTTTGCGACCCCATGGACTGTAGCACCCCAGGCTTTCCCTGTCTTTCACTATCTCCCAGAGGTTGCTCAAATTCATGTCCATTGAATCAATGATACCATCCAACCATCTTACCCTCTCCCACCCTCTTCTCCTCTTGCCCTCAATTTTTTACCAGCATCAGGGTCTTTTCCAGTGAGTCAGCTGTTTGCATCAGGTGGCCAAATTATCAGAGCTTCAGCATCAGTCCTTCTAATGAACATTTAGGGTTGATTTCCTTGCTTTCCAAGGGATTCTAAAGAGTCTTCTCCAACACCACAGTTCAAAAGCATCAATTCTTCGGTACTCAGCCTTCTTTATGGTCCAATTTTCACATCTGTACATGACTACTGGAAAAACCATAGCTTTGACTAGATGGACCTTTGTTGGCAAAGTGATGTCTCTGCTTTTAAATACACTGTCTAAGTTTGTCATAGCTTTCCTTCCAAGGAGCAAGCGTTTTTTAATTTCATGGCTGCAGTCATCATGCACAGTGATTTTGGAGCTCAAAAAAATAAGTCTGTCACCATTTCTTGTTGGTAGAGTATTGTGTAAATTGTTAGGGGTCAGGTAATGATACACACTCCCTCTGTGTGTACGTGGGCCTGGTAAGCAGAGGCAGTAAAGTAGGATTCTAAGTATAAAGCAACACAGGCCAGTATTTCCAACAGTTCATATGAGTTCATTACAGTCATTGTAGAACTGTCTGGAGGGTGTATCTATGTACTCTATAAAAGGGGAGTGAAGGCTCTCAGACACCCGTGATGAAATATGGCAAGAGTGGATATTGGCTTTGAATCTGCATGTCTCACAGTGAGAACTGCCACTTTCTTATGCAAAGAGTTATCTGTGATTTTTAAGAAGAGATGTAAAAGAAGGAGTATGTTGTCATTCTAGCAAAACTGGAAGAAGTTGAGCTGTCCTATGAAAGGAGTTGACAGAATGAGCCCTTTCCCTCGCTTTTTATAAGCTTTGCTTTTGGAAATGTGAGCATTTATGTGGACAATGGCATGGATTTTTCTAGTAGCCAGCAACTATTTGGTGATACTGGGGAAGTTGACAGTCACATAAAGAAAACAAACAGGAACTTCCCTAGCGGTACAGTAAAGACTTCGTCTTCCATGCAGGATACGCGGGTTCAATACCTAGTTAGGGAGCTAAGATCCCACATGCCTCAAGCCCAAAACCCAAAATGTAAAACAGAAGCAATATTGTAACAAATTCAATAAATACTTTACAAACGGTTCATATAAAAAAAAAAAAGACTTTAAAAAATAAAGAAAACTAATAGTTGATCCTCAAGGTGCCCACAAATTAGGTTCACAGGTGAACAACTTGAATATATGCATTTGAGTTTTGGGTTCTTTTTCTTTCTTATTTCATTCTTTTTTTTTGAAAGAGCTTGGATTGAGGAAGGTGAAATAAGTATAATCATGAATAATGCAAAAAGTGGTATCACCATGGTTGTTCAATAATACACTTAAATTTTCTGAATAATCCAAAATGTCCAATTCTTATTATAAATGCTCCCTGTTTATTGAACACTTGCTTTACGTCAGTAACTATGTAATGACATCACATAAATTATTTTACTTATCCAATTCCATCTCTATGAAATAGGCAGTTTTATTTCCACATTTTTACCGGTGAAGAAAATGGCCAGGAGCACACACCTCAGAAGTGGGATTTCAACCCAAATCCGTTTGATGCCAAAAATCATAAAACACTTAATCACTAGTTAGAAAAAAATACAGGGATAACTAAGAAGTGTGCTTGGTTTATATGGAATTGTAACTAAGGGAAGAGAGCTCATGAGCAACTTTGACGGTATAATTAAGGGCAAGGGTAAGACATCATTTCTTTTCTTGGAGAAGAATACAAGAGGTCATGGTAAACGCACTTTCCCATCTGAGGTCCCCAGACCAGTGCAGACATTTCCACTTCAGACCTTCCTTTGCTGCTCTATGGAAATGAACACCTGCACATTCTTTATTCTTCTGCATTCTGCTTGATCCTGTCACATGACCTGTCCAATTATGAAATTTCCCATTTAAAATTTCCCATTTAGATGCATTTTGTTTTGTGTTTATTTTGCTCATTACACTGTGAACTCCATGAGACCTGACTCCTAGCTGGCTTTGTTTCCCATGCCACCCTAGCATCTCCCATACTGCCAGGCACATAGTAATAGTAAGCACACAGAACCTGGTAGTAGTAATAACCTTGCCTGAGCACTTGCTGTGGGCTAGGTATCCTTCCAAACACATTTATTATCTCATTTAACCTTCACCGTGACTTTCTGCTTACTTTAAATTCAGAGGGAGGAGGTGGTTATGGTCTGTATAGTTCTTTCACCCATCACTGGCTCTTTTCATTCTATATCCTGTGGCTCCGCTGCCTGCCACGTATGTGTTTATTCACCAAGTCCACCACAAAACTGTTACTTATTCTTGATTGCTTTGTTGCTTATTATATATGTTTATATATTGTTATCTATTAACAACATGTAAATAGATATCTATTAACAATATGGCTTTCCTGGTAGCTCAGCTAGTAAAGAATCCACCTGAAATGCAAGAGACCCTGGTTCCATTGCTGGGTCAGGAAGAGCTGGTGGAGAAGGGGTAGGCTACCCACTCCAGTATTCTTGGGTTTCCCTGGTGGCTTAGACGGTAAAGAATCCACCTGCAATGTGGGAGACCTGGGTTCGATTCCTGGGTTTGGGAAGATGCCCTGGAGAAGGGAATGGCTACCCATTCCAGCATTTGGCTTGGAGGATTCCATGGCAGGCTACAGTCCATGGGAGTTGCAAAGAGTCAGATACCAGTGAACGACTTTCACATCACTTCACTTCATTAGCAATATTTCACACACACAACCAGAGAGCTTTATCCTTTCTATTGTGAAGCTGGGCTACTTTTTTAAAATATAAATTTATTTATTTTAATTGGAGGCTAATTACTTTGCAATATTGTAGTGCTTTTTGCCATACATTGATATGAATCAGCCTTGGGTGTACATGTGTCCCCCATCCTGAACCCCCCCTCCCACCTCCCTCCCCATCCAATCCCTCAGGGTCATCCAAGTGCACCAGCCCCAAGCACCCTGTATCATGCATCGAACCTGGACTGGTGATCTGTTTCACATATGGTGATATACAAGTTTCAATGCTATTCTCTCATATCATCTCACCCTTGCCTTCTCCCACAGAGTCCAGCACAGAGTCCAAAAGTCTGTTCTTTACATCTGTGTCTCTTTTGCTGTCTCACATATAGGGTCATTGTTACCATCTTTCTAGATTCCATATATATGCATTAATATACTGTATTGGTGTTTTTCTTTCTGACTTACTTCACTCTGTATAGTAGGCTCCAATTTCATCCACTTCATTAGAACTGATTCAAATGCATTCTTTTTTAATGGCTGAGTAATACTCCATTGTGTATATGTACCACAGCTTTCTTATCTATTCATCCGCTGATGGACATTTAGGTTGCTTCCATGTCCTAGCTATTGTAAACAGTTCTGTGATGAACATTGGGGTACACGTGTCTCTTTCAGTTCTGGTTTCCTTGGTGTGTATGCCTAGCAGTGGAATTGCTGGGTCATATGGGAGTTCTATTTCCAGTTTTTTAAGGAATCTCCACACGCTTCTCCATAGTGGCTGTACTAGTTTGCATTCCCATCAACAGTGTAAGAGGGTTCCCTTTTCTCCACATTCTCTCCAGCATTATTTGTTTGTAGACTTTTTGATAGCAGCCATTCTTACCGGCATGAGATGGTACCTCATTGTGGTTTTGATTTGCATTTCTCTGGTAATGAGTGATGTTGAGCATCTTTTCATGTGTTTGTTAGCCATCTGTATGTCTTCTTTGGAGAACTGTTTAGTTCTTTGGCCCGTTTTTTGATTGGGTCATTTATTCTTCTGGAATTGAGCTGCAGGAGCTGCTTGTATATTTTTGAGATAAATTCTTTGTCTTATTTGCTACATATGCTATTATTTTCTCCCATTCTGAAGGCTGTCTTTTCACCTTGCTTATAGTTTCCTTCATTGTGCAAAAGATTTTAAGTTTAATTAGGTTCCATTTGTTAATTTTTGCTTTTATTTCCTTACCCTGGGAGGTGGGTCATAGAGGATCCTGCTGTGATTTATGTTAGAGAGTGTTTTGCCTCTGTTTTCCTCTAGGAGTTTTATAGTTTTTGGTCTTGCGTTTAGATCTTCAATCCATTTTGAGTTTATTTTTGTGTATGGTGTTAGAAAGTGTTCTACTTTCATTCTTTGTACAAGTGGTTGACCAGTTTTCCCAGCACCACTTGTTAAAGAGATTGGGCTACTTTTTAAAATATTTATTTCTTTCAGATTGCTTAACTACTCTGGCTAGCATGTTCCTATTTTCTAATATTTATTTATTTAACCACACAGAATGTGGGATCTTACTTCCCTGACTAGGGTTCAAACCCACTGCACCCCCCTGCTGTGGACGCAAAGATTCTTTTTTTTTTTTTTTTTTAAATTTATTTATTTTACATTACAATATTGTGTTGGTTTTGCCATACATTGACTTGAATCCACAACGAGTGTACATGTGTTCCCCATCCTGAACCCCCTCCCACCTCCCTCCCCATCCCATCCCTCTGGGTCATCCCAGTACACCAGCCCCAAGCACCCTGTATCATGCTTCTAACGTGGACTGGCAATTCGTTTCACATCTGATATTTTACATGTTTCAATGCCATTCTCCCATATCATCCCGCCCTCTACCTCTCCCAGAGGCCAAAAGACTGTTCTATACATCAGTGTCTCTTTTGCTGTCTTGTATACAGGGTTATTGTTACCATCTTTCTAAATTCCATATATATGCGTTAGTATACTGTATTGGTATTTTTCTTTCTGGCCCACTTCACTCTGTATAATTGGCTCCAGTTTCATCCACCTCATTAGAACTGATTCAAATGTATTATTTTTAATGGCTGAGTAATACTCCATTGTGTATATGTACCACTGCTTTCTTATCCATTCATCTGCTGATGGACACCTAGGTTGCTTCCATGTCCTGGCTATTATAAACAGTGCTGCGATGAACATTGGGGTACACGTGTCTCTTTCAATTCTGGTTTCCTTGGTATATATGCCCAGCAGTGGGATTGCTGGATCATAAGGCAGTTCTATTTCCAGTTTTTTAAGGAATCTCCACACTGTTCTCCATAGTGGCTGTACTAGTTTGCATTCCCACCAACAGTGTAAGAGGGTTCCCTTTTCTCTGCACCCTCTCCACCATTTATTGCTTGTAGACTTTTGGATCGCAGCCATTCTGACTGGCGTCAAATGGTACCTCATAGTGGTTTTGATTTGCATTTCTCTGATAATGAGTGATGTTGAGCATCTTTTCATGTGTTTGTTAGCCCTCTGTATGTCTTCTTTGGACAAATGTCTGTTTAGTTTTTTGGCCCACTTTTTGATCGGGTCATTTATTTTTCTGGAATTGAGCTGCAGGAGTTGTTTGTATATTTTTGAGATTAATTCTTTGTCCTTTGGGAAGCAAAGATTCTTAACCACTGGACTGTCAGGGAAGTCCCAGAAGCTGGACTATTCTTGTTGAACAAACTTCAGATAATACTAGCCATAGCCATGAAACTGATCGGCAATCACTTTTATATACCAGCTGAAAAATGGAGAAAATGAACTCAGCTTCTGAGAAAGAAAAACATCTAGAGGAGGAGTGAATCAAGTTATTTAATATAAATCTACTGGGTTGCTGGTTTATTAATATCCCCATGCTTGGGCAGAATAAAAGTAAATTCAAGACTCAGTCTCACCATGAAGTAGTTGACAGTTTTTAAAGTTAAAGGCATGAGCATTTTTGAGAATCTTTTGAGCAGATGGGTCCCATGTCCCCAGAGGCTTGCACGGAGCTCTGGACCTGCACAATAGGTCAACTTGCAGGTAAAAGGGGTATGCAGGGATCCATGGTGTGTAACTTGGTAAATTTGTGCCACAACAGCTACCCAATGAACTTAAGGGGGGAAATAATTTTGATGACTAACAGCAAATGTGTAATATATTCTTACATTATCATAGAATTAAATGGAAAAATAGGAGCTAAGCAAGATTCTAGGTTAGAAGAGCCAGGAGTGATAAGAGAGGCAAAATTAGGTAACCATTAGATAAATCTGGTTCAAGAGCAGAATGTGGAATTAATAACAGAGTCTTATAACTAGTAAATAGTCAATAAACATCTCTTGACTAATTTGAGTTCAAGTCCTTATGAGAAGAAGTGGCCTCCCTCTCCACCCACATGTCAGTACAAGTCTTTCATTCAAGCAGAAGGAAAGATTAGCTGTTTATTTTTAATCATCCTTGAAAACAAGGCTCATGCAAGAGATTGCTGTATTCTCTTATCTTCCCGCACCATCCCACACTTTGGCCATCATAAATCACTCTCTCTCTTCCTCTGTTCTCTGCCCAGGGTCCTGTGACTTTTATTCTTAGACACATCTATGCCATATGGGTAAAAGAACAAAGTGAGAAGTCATTTCCTTTATCTGTTCTCATAAACAGCCCAGAAACATGAGACAGGATCTAGGGAAGTTTACGCAGGAAAGGAATGATGTATTAAATATTTGGGTGAGGGGCTAAAGCAGAGACCATGACTTAGATTAGAGTTATCACCATAAGGGAGAGTCTTGTTATTAAGAGGTAATAATTAGAATTTGTTTAAGATTTAAATTAGTTTGCTTTGCCTTTCAGTTACTTAAAGAAAATCAATTAAGAGCCTGTAAAAGGCATGAATCAAAGAGTCAAAATCCTCCCACTGAAAATGTTCAATGGTCACTGATAGATGTTATGCCAAAGATATTCTTTGTCATGTTTCTGACTCACTGAAAAGCAATGAAGCCCTGAACCGGACTTGCCATATAAGAGCTGTTCTCTCTGTCTTCCCAAGATGAAAATCTGGAATGGCTTTTGGAATTTTTTTTTTTTTAAATCATAGTGAAGCTCTTTTTTTAAAATAATTAATTTGGTTGCTCTGGGTCTTCACTGCTGTGCTCTGGCTTTCTCCAGTTGCAGCCAGCAGGGGTACTCTCTACTTGCGGTGGACAGGCTCACTGCAGTGGCTTCTCTTGCTGTGGAGCCCAGGCTGTAGGATGTAGGCACAGTAGTTGTGGTGCGTAGGCTTAGTTGTTCCTTGGCATATGGGATCTTCCCAGACCAGGGATCAAAACTGTGTCCCCAGAATTGGCAGGCAGATTCTTACCCCCTGGAACACCAGGGAAGTCCCAGGGAGGAGTTTGATTTATTGGAATGTGCAAGGGACAAGGGGTATTGATAATATCTCTGACCATTGGTTTCCAAATTACGTAGGTAGGATACAGAGATTTAATTGCTTAACTTGGCTATAGAACAAATACGAAATAGATGGTCATAGCCTTTTTTTGGACCACAAACCTGAACGTTTGCCCCAAGGCACGTACCACCACTCTGCACCTTAGGATGGGTGGAGGAAAGGCAGAAGAGTAACCCCAAGGAGAAGATCTTTCCAAGGAAAGTATTTACCTATTCTAAATCCTTGATAGCTGTAATCTCTAGCTAGTCCATATTATCCAAAAAAAATGTTCTTCCATCTCTTTCTCTTCCTCTTTTCCTCATTCTCTCCCTCCAGAACAGTTATGAAGACTCCATAACCCTATAATACATTTTTTGTATGTTTGTCTCCATTCCTCCCCATTGCTGTCTCCTCCTCCTTTTTAGGTTAGCAACTGTGATAAGATCTGTGTATATTTTACACAGACTGGTTCCAAATCGGGAAAGGAGTACGTCAAGGCTGTATGTTGTCACCCTGCTTATTTAACTTATATGCAGAGTATAAAAGCTGAGAGCCAAATTGATGCTTTTGAACTGTGGTGTTGGAGAAGACTCTTGAGAGTCCCTTGGACTGCAAGATCAAACCAGTCAAACCTGGGGATCAAACCTAGGGGAAATTAGTCCTGAATATTCCCTGGAGGACTGATGTTGAAGCTGAAACTCCAATACTTTGGCCACCTGATGTGAAGAACTGACTCATTTGAAAAGATCCTGATGCTGGGAAAAATTGAAGGCAGGAGGAGAAGGGGACAACAGAAGATGAAATGGTTGAATGGTATTTCCGACTCACTGGACATGAGTTTGAGTAAACTCTGGGAGTTGGTGACAGACAGGGAAGCCTGACCTGCTGCAGTCCATGGGGTCACAAAGAGTCAGACACGACTGATCGACTGAACTGAACTGAATATTTGGCAAGGTTAAACTTACAGTGAAATAGTTGACTATTTTTGGAAATTGAACAGGGCCTGAAGGATATATAGATGTATAACAAATACTTTGGAAAGAATCAGAAAAATATGAGACTAAGCAGACTCATAAATTAGGCATCAGTCAATATTACAATTCGGTTTTGGTGGACAATTGTTGAAACAAGTGTGTTTTCTGGAATAGTTGGATCCTTTAGTGGCCTGGGAAAGGAAAAGAGTATTTGAGGGGGTGGGGACAGTATGCAATTACTTTAGAATCACTCTTTCTAACCATGGAGAAAAGGACTGAGTTTACTTTAAAAACAGGCACACTAAAATGTTAATTATTTTAATGGAAACTCAAGTTCTTCCTTTTCTTGGTGGACATCAGAAAGGGTTGGAAAATTCTTCCTTTGATTCTGTATTACTTTCTAGAGCATTTGGCAGCAGCCTCAGTAATCTCATCCTGGTAAAGGAAACTTAAGAGACCTGGTCAGGGGAGAGAGTGGAGGCTCTGAGAATCTGCATGCCTTGCGTGATGGCACATTACCAGGATGCCCGGCTCAGGAGGAGAAGAGGACCGGATTTGGAGTGAGGACGGAGTGGATAGTTCAACCTTCACCTCGTGAGGAACTCTTCCATGAGATTCCTATTCAATCTGAGCCTGTTTCCTCCTGTGAAAAACTGGTGATTGTAGAAAGGCTCTGATGAGGATGAAAAAAGAGCTGTGTACATTTTAAAGTACTATGCATCTATGAAGCATGCAGATGGTAACACATATGAAGTCATTTAGATGGGAGCTTCTAATGTTGTTATTTCTGGCTTTTTCTCCAGGTGAAATATTCAGCCAGGATCTGTTGCTGGATTCACTGCAGAGAAATGGGTCTGTGCCCATGAGTGCGCGTGTGCATGCACGCACGCACACACACACACACACACACACACACACACACACATTTTATATGCATATGGCTTCATATCCTGTCTACCTCTGTCAATGACAGTACAGCATAGTGGAGTGAGCATGGACTAGTAGACCTGGGTTAAGGTTCTAGCCCTGCTTCTTACTAGAACTTTGAATTTAGGTAAGTTACTTACCATGTTTGAGCTTCAGTTAAATTTCTTCAACTCTAATACAGAGATAACACCCACCTAATACATCTTGGTACATGATAAGATTATGTATACGTTTCCCAATAAATGGTAGGAGTAGTAGTTTTCATTATTTTTTTGATCACCTTTGTTTTTCATAGCCCTGAGCTTCTGACTGGCTGTATTCCTCAAAAGATTCTACTGTTGGGGAACTTGGAATGATGCATGGATAACAATGGGCCCAGGGAGATTTTCAATTTTTGTCAATTTAGAACAAAGAAAATTTTAGCAAATATTTAACCCCACCATTGAAAATATTCCCATCTAATTTGGGAACATTTAGTAGTCATAACCACTGAAACTGTTTTTACTGGAAAGGATAGATAAAAATGCTTAGCAGGCTGACAAATGCAGTAAATCTAATTTAACTTGTCTGGGTAATGTTTATCATTTAGACTTTCATGGAGAAATAAATTTGTATTTTATTTAGAATAAATATTATGAAGTCAATTAGGCCCAACATGAAGCAGTATATTGCTGGAGTATTTTACCTTTCTGGATTTGTCAGTCTCCTGGACTTCAGTATCATTTCCCCTGTTCTGAATATACCCTCGTTTATTGTAACCACTCTTTTCTTATGGGCCATTTCTGTCTGTTTTTTCTTTTAAATTGTTTCTTTTCCCAAGGTTCTGATGTTAGTGTAACATCTAACATAATTTGGATTCCCCTTTTGCATTTGGTTTTTAACAATCACATCCAGATGTTGTTTGCATTATAGCCTAATTCTCATTCAATAAGGTTTGGATATTTCAGAATATTTTACTATCAAAAGCGTCTTTCACATTCCTTTCAGATCACATGATTTATATTTTCCCATAATCTATTTGACTCCAACATAGGGTCACAGCACTTAAGGGGACTTTAGAGGTCATTTAGTCCAATCTCCTAGGTTAGAGATGAGGAAACTGAACTCCTGGGAGACTTTGTGACCAGTGCTAGTAATACAGCCAATATTTAGCAAATCTAAGAAGAAACCATGGATCTCATTTCCCCCAGGTCACTGCAAGCTTGAATATTACATGGTTGATCATTAAAATACTTTTGAACTTATTAAAAAAACATTTCTTTTATTTATACACAATACTCTAAATCCAACCCAGAATGATGTTCCAAAATCCCTAAGAATGACTTCAAACTAAAGTTGTTCTATTGTGACTTTTCTTAAAATACGTAACTATTAAATCAAATCATTACTTGCGTGCTTCTGAATTTGAAACAAACTTGTACTTCTTCAACTTCTGTGTTCTTTGAACATTTTAAACAAAGAAGTCAGATTTTAAGCAGTAAGTCTTTTCCGTTTAAGTAGTTTCTGAATGTAAAGTCTGTAAATGGGGAGAAGTGAAGTCATCCATATATCATATGTCATTTAGGGGCATATGTAGAACTTTAATACTTTTCTCACTGGAAAAAGAAAGGTTTAAAATTTAATTCATCTGGAAAGGAAAAACCAAGAAGAACTAAACCTTCTGTTAAACAAGACCAAACAGAGTATAATTTAGAAAATATATACTGTAAATGCTAGTGCATAAAATGCCTCCATTTTAATCACAATCTACTTTTGATTTAACTGGTATTGAAATAAGGAATGCAAAGGCAAGTTAAAAGTCTTTTTTTTTTTTTTTTTTAATGGGATGTCTGCCAATTACTAGTAATTGAGTAATTATTTTCCTCATAAGATACTCTGGCCCATTGGAATGTGGTTTAATATAATAATCAGATTCAAAGAAGTTCTGATGCCAACATTGTATGGAATTTGGTCATGATGTTCTTTTTGGTGACATGCTAATCCCCCCCTTTTTTTTTGGCCGTGCCTTGAGGCTTGTGGGTACCCTGACCAGGGAAATAACCAGGTCTTACCACGGCAAGAAAATTTATAAATGACAAGGGAATAAAGAACAGAGAGAACACCTCAAGGGAGAGATGGGCCATGCCAAAGGAGGCAATGACTCCCAAGCACTGGGATACAGAGTTTTTAAGGCAAGGTCATTTCATAATCCAACATGTCATTGATTGACAGTCTTGATAGACAGCTGCAGGTTATATAACAAGACATTCTACCATGCATGTCCTTCCCATAATTCAGTCTGTTATAATTAGATGTATGTATTCACGGAATACTTATGAGTAGTTAATGAGTCCAGTGTCTGCCAAAGATTATGTAAGTACAGGATACTGTGAAGTGTGCGCATGTACTAGAGTAGGGTAAGTCCCATCAGTGGGCAGCTGGGGAATTATTCCGGCCCCCTGACCATTTTGGAGTATTGGTGGGGGTGTATTAGGAGGAGGGCTGGTAAATTGCTTGTTGGGACTAGGCAGCCATTGGATGTTTAGCTTAAGGGGCCGTCCCTCCATGCTCTAGCTTCCTGCCTAACAATAGGATGTGTAAACCGTATACTAAACACTTGATTCTATTATCCATTCCTTATCACTTCATTTAGTCCTCACGAAAGCCCTTAAAAGTAGGTACTATTATATTCCCTTTTTCAGGAGGGTCATTAAGGATTAAAGAGGTTAATGGAAGTGTTCCAGGTTCTATAGCTAACGTATGGTGAAGCTGAGCTTTGAATGCTGTCTGATTTAAAAAAATTGGTTTTTTTGGCTGTGCTTGGTCTTCCTTGATGTACCAGCTTCCCTCTAGCTGTGGTGCGCAGGCCACTCACTGTGGTGGCTTCTCTTATTGTGGAGCATGGGGTCCAGGGTGCACAGGCTTTAGTACTTGCAGCACATAGGCTCAGTAATTGTGGCTCCTGGGCTCCAGAGCACAGGCTCAGTAGCTGTGGCACATGGGCTTAATTGCTCTGCAGCACGTGGGATCTTCTCGGATCAGGGATCAAACTCATGTCTCCTGCATTGGCAGGCGGATTCTTGACCACTGAACCACCAGGGAAGCCCTGGCATCTGATTTTTAGACCTGACAGTTTCAGCCCTGTAACACAATGGCATGTCTAGAGGGCCTTAACAGTTATTTCCCATGATGGACCAGTTTAGTTGATGCTATGTTTTAATGTGAAAGTTGAATTATTTATATCTTCTCGGAATCACCTTGAAGCAAATTTTACTGTACCTAAGATTTAGTATCTTTTAGGTGTTTTCTTTATTAAGCTGAGTGAACTGTGGCATTGAGAATTGTGACAACTGGTTTCCAATTCTAGTTCTGTGCTGTTTCTGCAAAAAATGGCCCAGGGGATCACCAAAAGATCCGGGAAGCTGAAGGCAAAAGTGTGGTACGTCGAAGAGTATTTCAAAATCCTTAGCCCATGACTGTCAGCACAGTTTCTAGCATAAGAAGATGAAGTCATTTCTAGGGGACTATGGACGTTGAACTTGTCCATCTGTCTGTGCCATGGATGTGCTTTATACTCTGAAGGACTGGAGTGACTGTAGCACAAGAGTTGTAAAGCATGGGCTCCTGGTTAGGTCAACCAAAACCATGTATTCCAACATCATGTGTCAGCCTATTGAACACATACAGTGAAAACTTTAGGAATTGGGTAGGGTTAAAGTTCTGCAATATCCAATATATGTTTCAGACCTGGTACCACTAGTCTAAACTATAGCTTGTTCTGGGCCATACAAACAAATTTTCAAATAAGTGGGAGTTTGAGAAATTTGAATAAATTGAGCTAGTCTGTTAGTTTCTTGCTTCTGGATTAAAGGATCAGTACTAGTCTGAGAGTGGGCTCCTTGCAGAAAGATCAGTTATCAAAAATAATGGGCCATAGGGACATCCCTGGTGGTCCAGTGGCTAAGACTCTGTGTTCCCAATGCAGGGTGCCTGGGT
This sequence comes from Bos indicus x Bos taurus, assembly GCF_003369695.1. Classification (NCBI taxonomy): domain Eukaryota; kingdom Metazoa; phylum Chordata; class Mammalia; order Artiodactyla; family Bovidae; genus Bos; species Bos indicus x Bos taurus. Next base: position 17,479,511 of record NC_040103.1, on the reverse strand, counting down.
TTGATCCCTGCTTAGGAAACTAGTTTTCACATGCCAAACTAACAGTTCACATCCCACAACTAAGACCTGGTACAGTCAAATAAATAACTAATTAAAAAAATTATAGGCTATAATTTACAGAATGATCTTGCTGCCTCACTGTTTATTATCTAATAAACAGCCTGCCAGGCTCCTCTGTCCATGGATTTCCCAGGCAAGAATACTGAAGTGAGTAGCCATTCCCTTCTCCAGGCAGTCTTTCCAACCCAAGACTTCTGCATTGCAGGCAGATTCTTTACCACTGAGCCACCAGGGAAGCCCCAATAAGTAGCATGTGTATGGAAAACAAAACAAAACTTTAAGAAGAATACAATATATCTTCAATTTTGGCTTCACATAGTAAAGATGCTGAAAAGTCTTCACAGCCTTTCTTAACAGTGTTTTCTTGACTTATTTGACCATAAAAATACCCCTTTCAGTAACCATTATTAACATGGAACTAGGATTTTGTGGGAGATAGCAAGATTCATATGGGAACTGTTAGTTATGGAATGTACATCTAGTTCTCTGACCAGGTCCATTCTGGTACAAAATGTCTATTTCCCCATGTTCCATTGATTTCTTTCTTTTTTTTTTTTTTTTTCCTTCTGCGAAAGAATGAATCCCATATACCTATCACTTGCTAACAACTCTCTAGATTTTGCCATGTTGCTTTACTTAGTTTGAGGGGGTAATTTAAAGCAAATCCAAGACAACATAATGTTTTTATGTATTTATATCCTTGAATATTCCAGTATGCTGTTGTAAACAAATACGAGATTTCTTTCTGTATTTCCCATGGCATTATCCCCTCTAGCAAAATTAACACTACTTCTTTACACAGTTGATATTCAGATTTTCTAAATAGTTCCCTTTCTCCATTATTAAATGTATAATTCAGGGGCTTTTAGTCTATCCATAATTGTGTTATCCATTACTGCAATCAATTTTTATTAACCCCTAAAGAAATCCTACTCCCCTTAGCCGTCACCCCCAAATCCCCATATGCTCCCCAGCTTTAGGCACCAGTAATCTACTTTCTGTTTCTGGAGATATGCCTATCTGAGACATTTTGTACGAACAGAATAATACAATATGTAGTCATTCATGTTCAACTCCTGTCACTTAGCATAATTTCATGCTTCATCCATGTTGTACATGTATTGGTACTTCATTATTTTTTATGGTCAAATAATATTCTATTGTATGTATATACCACACACATATTATTCATTTGGGTGAATTCTTTTTTGAAAAAAAAAGAAAAGACTTTATTAAAAAGATTTCAAACGTATGCAAAAAAGAGAATAATATAACCAACTCCCAAATAGAATCTCATTGTTCCCACAATTATCAACTTGTGACCCATCTGGTTTCATCCATATTTCAGCATTCCCTTGCTCTCTAGGTTATTTGAAACAAACCCAAGACATAGCATTTCATCCGTAAGTACTTCAACATATATTTGTAAATGGTAAGATCTCCTTTAAAAGATATCACCAGTATCACACCTAAAACATAAACAATAATTCCTAATTCCATCAGATATATGGTTAACTGATGTCTTAATGTTTCACAACCACGTTTGTCTTCCTATATTAGATTGATTTACTTAGTGGATATTAAAATTGTCAAAGACAATTGATTTGTACAGGAACATTTATTATGCTAGAGGATAATAGCATAATATATCATAATAAATGCTATTATTCTCTTTTTCTATGAAATTGTAAGACATGAAGCCTTTCGTGTAAGACATGATGACAGCTATCACATGCAGAATCTGCCTCTGTCTGTCATTCGTGGATCCCCAAATGCCCTTCCCCAGGTTTAGAGGTATTTAGAGGTACATGAGCATAGAGCCCAGAGATTGATCAGAATGCTAAGATCTGACAGAGACAAGTTGTCCCAAGACCTCATAGACCGGAGCAAGATGATGTTGATCTGCTGTAGAAAGAATGATCTGTCATCCAAGAATCCTTTCTATACATCTGGGTCATAGAGTGTAGTCTGTGCCCAGGCCATACCATGAGGGTGGAAGCATACCACTAGCTTGGATGGGGGAAATGAGTGAAAATCAAAGTTCCAAGTAGGATACAATCTGTTCTCTTAGGCAAAATATCTGGAACTCACTGAGTTTGTCAATATTTACTTCTGTTGATATTTTTTCCTTTCTTACTTTCTTGGAGAAAAATTGTACTATTTATCATTGAAATAATAATTTAGTCTTTAAAATAATTTTAAAGTTATTACTTTGATGCCTAGAAATTTGTGTTTATGGAACCTGCATGAATAGATGAACTATTCTTATACTCTTTCTATTGAATGGTTATAGTTTTTGAGAGTGTTTTGTCCTACAGTAGAGCAATGGACTTAACTGGTGGCAGATTTAACAGATGTTTCGGTGTATGCATGTGAGTCAAATTAGTGTTTTCATCTCAAAATTTTGTATCACTGGGGTTTATGGTATTAAAGTGAATGCTGAGGATATAAGAAGTATGGCACTCAGTGTGAAATGTCAGCAGCTAATTAATTAGGATGTTGGTCTAGAGCAGTAGTTGTTAAGCATGTGTCTTTAGGTAAATTTTCGAAACAGTTGAAACCTTTAAAGTAGCAATGCATGTAAGCAATTGGTATGTTAACCTGAACTTAGGTTTTTGTCTTTGTGAGGATCCATAGTTTCAATTTTTCCAAGAAGTCTGTGCCCTTTCATCTCTGAGAGATTATAAATAAATGACGTGTGAGGGTTTGACAAGAGGAGCCAGTGTAGTTCTTTGACATCATGTTTTTTTCCCCCTTACGTGATCTTATCTAATCAGAAACTTTAAAAGGCCAGGCAGAGATCAATATTTGTTGAATGAATGAAGTTAACAAATAGCTGCTTCTCTTATTTCACTGAAGTTTTTGAGATTTTGGCTGAACAGTTATTATTCCTTGATTGCTCCATTGAAGACGCCACTAGAACCTTAACTGTTTGATAAGAGGCATAAACACAGGGGAAGGTTGTGTGTCCCGTGTGAGACTCACACTTTCAGAGGGCCGTTATCCTAGTAGACCATCACTAATGTGGAAGTGTGTAAGTAGTAGATCTAAATGATAGATTATAGAGTTACTTTTAAGGATACAGTTGTGTGGCTTTGTATCTGTGTCTGAGGGAATGCAAGAGATCATTTAAATTCACAGAAGATGTGTTTGGCATGCTCGAAACAGCTTGGATCCATCCATCCACTTTCCATTAACCTTCTTAGAAAGATGAACCCTCACAAATGAAAAGTATTTTGTGATCAAATGAGCTGTTATTTGGAGAAACTCAGAATAGAATCAGATTCTGGGATTGGCAGTTCCTTGGAGGTTATTGTTATTTGTGTAATTCTATGTTTTATTAATTCTGGTCTCTTTACTCATTAGGAGGAAAGGAATTTTTAGCCCTAAAAAGAAAAACATGACACCCTTAAAGGCAGTAGAATATAGATAATATTAAAAGATTAACACTGGCCGTTTTAAGGGATCTACTGAACTTTTCACATTGACACTGCTGCTACTGCTAAGTCACTTCAGTCGTGTCCGAGTCTGTGTGACCCCATAGACGGCAGGCCACCAGGCTCCCCCGTCCCTGGGATTCTCTAGGCAAGAACACTGGAGTGGGTTGCCATTTCCTTCTCCAATGCATGAAAGTGAAAAGTGAAAGTGAAGTCACTCAGTCGTGTCTGACTCTTCGCAACCCCATGGACTGCAGCCCACTAGGCTCCTCTGTTCATGGGATTTTCCAGGCAAGAGTACTGGAGAGGGGTGCCATCGCCTTCTCCACACATTGACACTAAAAGTTGCTTTATCTCTTACTAGTAACAGTTGGATCCAGGGTGTCCAGCTTCATCCAACAGGATGAAGCTGTTGACCCAATCACAGGGGTTCTGTAATACAGAACACTATCCTGAGAGAACACTTAATTACAAATTAGAGCAGGAAATGGAGACTCTTCTATTTCAAACCACTAATTTCCCTTCACTACAGTATCAGCATTTAGTCAGAATATTTATGGGACAAGTGACCTGGTGTTCTTAAAGGTCCTTATGGGGAACAAGATAGATCTACATCTTCTTTGAAAAAGGCAGTCTAAAAACAAGGGAATAATCTTTTTCAAGCACCCGCCATAATTTGCATTTTGGAACCAAGAGAAGGAAAATTCATTTAAAATAGATTATCTGATGACAAGGAGTCAGACTTATGAAAAGAATATTTAAGCTTTATAGCAATGGAAGGAAGAATAAAACACATTTCTTACCCAGAGCATAATCTTAGTGAAATTAAACATGTATAATGATTATACTTCAAACATGTCAAGAGGCCCTATAATAACAATGAGGTCACAAATGGAAAAGACAGGAAAAATAGTGATCTCAGCAAAGAGGATATATATGCATATATATACATACATTCATACACTTTGGAAATTTTTTGCCCTATTAAGTTAATTTGTTGTAATACAAATAAGATAAATATTAAGGAAACATTAGTTCCAAGTTACTCTTGAATGAAAACAAGGCACAATATTTAAGTATGCCATGAGCATCACAGATGTCCAATAGATATCCTGATGAAAATGATGATAAAATATTTGCCTTAATACATTTTAGAAAAATTCAGATTTAGCATTTTCTTTTGCAACTAAACTGAGCTCCCTAAAATTCTGTTTTCTGCTTATATTTAGATATGTTTTCATAAGTGTGGCTGCCCAGAGAAAATATAATAGACACAGAAATCAAGGTCTGGATAGCGTGTTGGAAAAAACAGTTGACTAGGAGTTAATCATCCTAGATATTTATTCTTTAGCTACAGTTAAACTGCTGGTGTGACCTCGGGCAGGCAGTTTAATCCCTTTGAACCTAGACTGTCTGAGCTATACAATGAATTAGTTGGACTAGATTTTTTAAGTCTCCTTTTGGTTTTAATAAAAATAAAATTCTAAATTGCTCTGTGAGTTAAATCAACATTGCCAATCTGGTTAATTCTGGGCCTCCAGCCTCTTTAAAATGGAGAACAGTTTATGTGAGTTATTTTTTTTAGAAAAATAAATTCATCTCTTCTTCTTTCCACTTTGCCTTTGAACACAGCTTCAGATTTTTCATCTGTATGGTGGCATTGTGGGCCTATTTATTTTTCCAAAGACCTTTTACTCTGATTATTTGATAAGAAACAATATTTTTTTTCCAAAGGTATTGAGTTATTCCCTTGGTTTGTATTAGAGTAGATAAGTCCTTCGAGTTTTTTAAATGAGTTTACATTTTCATTCCATCTCTTTGATTCAAGTTTGAAGGGATTCTATTTTGGCTATTTTATCTCTCTGCCCCTAGGAAAGCCAGACTTTAAGTTATCCCTAAGGTATCACTGGCAGCATTCCACACCATCTGTAATGTATAAATATATTCAGTTATTCAGTATATTCCAACTTAGCTAGCTCTAGTAATTTTATATTATTGGAGTCTTTGAGGAGAAAAGCATTCATTCTCTACTGATTTATTCCTTACTGTTAGTTCTGAACTTTTGATTCAACTGACAAGTAATCTAATACAGAAACAAAATCCTAAACTTTTTCACAATGAGTTAAGTAACAGAAAGTTCTGGAGCCCATTCATTGTCCTTATTGCAGTTGACTGGTTGAATACATTTGAGCACCCTTGGCAGATTCCAGATTTGAATTTAGGAGACTTAAGGCAGGTCAAATCACTCTCAATAAAAGGTGCTTGTCTTTGAATCTCTTCACCGATATTATTCACCTTCCTGACACAGTATATCCCATTAGTTTCTTTGACTATTTCTTTTCTGTTTAAAAATTTCTCCTTTCTTTACTTTTTCTATCAATAGAATGAAAGAAAACACACCTTCTTCCCACCCATATATGGCTCCAAAAATTTGCTTTTTAAATTTGAATATTGAATATGAATTTTTTGAACTCTCATACAAGAACAGACAGCTCCACCTACATGAGAGCTTGTAAATACAGAAATGCTTAGTTGCTGTATATGACCTCTTGTAAGTATGAGCTCTGAGCCAGGGAAGAAGTATATTGGAAAATGAAGTTGTGGAAAATATCAATGATGGGGAGACCAACAAGAATTCTAACACCAGCTCTCTCATCACTAGTTATATGACCTTGAGAATGGCTTAACCATTTTTAGCATCAGTTTTTATCATCTGTAAAATTTACTTGCACAGTAGGCTTTCAAATTAGAAATGATTATTTTTAAGAACTTCATGTGTATTTAGCAGGCTTCCTAGGTGCTACTAGTGGTAAAGAAGTCACCTGCCAGTGCAGGAGACTTAACGAGACAGGGGTTTGATTCCTGGGTTAGGAAGATCCCCTGGAGGAGGGTACTTGTGCTTGCCTTTGGATAACATACAGAAAACTCACAATGAATATTACTCAGCCATTAAAAAATCAGTTCTAATGAGGTGGATGAAACAGGAGCCTGTTATACAGAGTGGAGTAAGCCAGAAAGAAAAACACCAATACAGTATACTAATACATATATATGGAATTTAGAAAGATGGTAACGATAACCCTGTATGCGAGATAGCAATAGAGACATAGAGGTATAGAACAGTCCTTTGGACTCTGTGGGAGAAGGAAAGCATGGGATGATATGGGAGAATGGCACTGAAACATGTAAATTATCACATGTGAAATGAATTGCCAGTCCAGGTACAGGGTGCTCGGGGTTGGTGCACTAGGATGACCCAGAGGGATGGGATAGGGAGGGAGGTGGGAGGGGGGCTTCAGGATGGGGAACACATGTACACCCGTGGCAGATTCATGTCAGTGTATGGCAAAACCAATACAATATTGTAAAGTAAGAAAATAAGTAAATAAAATTGAGATTAAAGAAAAGAAGAAAAGAAAACTCACAAGATATGACTGTCCTCAAGAGTTTACAATTTAGTTGAAGTTTAGAGTTTGCTCAGATATATTGCAGTGGGCTTCATATACCATTCATTCATTCATTCATTCACTCATTTATTAGCACATTTATTCAACAAGTGTTTCCTAATGCCAAATATTATCCTTAGGATGGGGTAAATCAATGAGCAGAAATACGTATCTAGAAACTATGAGAATTTACAATTATAACTGACTTTTTTTTTTTTTTTCTATGTAGGCATAGCACAATTGTATTAAAATCATTATGAAGACACTTTGGCTCCATGTTGCCTTTGTTTAAATCTCAAATCTGTCATCTACTATCTGGTTATTTCTGTGCAAGTTATTTTTAAGTGCTATGAGCCAAATATCTTCATTTGTGAAATAACACATAGCCGTGCACAGTGTGGTTGAAGATTAAATGAGTTGGCATACATAAAGTATATAGAATAATTCTTGACACCCAGGAATTACTTTGGACCAATAAAATGGACCATTAAAATGTTAAATTTATGGTTGTTGTTATTAGGCACTATTTTCCAGGTATCAGATTCTTATTTTTCCTTTAGGGAACAACTTCCCTCTTCTCCAAGTTTTGGCCTTCATGTGCATTTATGACTTAAGCTTAAGATAAGAGCATAGTTTGTTTTCCTTAGTCACGGTGATTGGTTGAGTTAGGAAAGAAGCAAGTCAATCAAGTTCAAAGTCCTTTCTTGGGCTTTTTAGATGAATATTCTCTTTTCTAGTAGAAGTGAACCTGAGTTGACGTAGTCCTAGAGTTCCCAGTGACCTTATCACTACTTGGAGCCAGATAATGAAACTGTAAGGGGCTTCCATAATAGCTCAGTTGGTGAAGAATCCATCTGCAATGTAGGAGACCCCAGTTCGATTCCTGGGTCTGGAAGATCCACTGAAGAAGGGATAGGCTACCCAATCCAGTATTCTTTGGCTTTCCTTGTGGCTCAGCTGGTAAAGAATCTGCCTGCAATGCGGGAGACTTGGGTTCGATCCCTGGGTTGGGAAGATCCCTTGGAGAATGGAAAGGCTACCCACTCCAGTATTCTAGCCTGGAGAATTCCATGGACTGTATAGTCCATGGGGTCACAAAGAGTCAGACACAACTGAGTGACTTTCACTTTCACTTTCAATGAAACTGTCTCGGCACAGGGCAGAACAGGAAGTTGGAGATAAAACAGACACTAATGATAACGGACCAAACAGTATAAAGACTTTTCTCCTGAAATTTCAGTTTTGTGTGAAATTACTGATTACAATTTCCTTGTCCCATTTTCTTTTTAGTGTGTGACCAATTTAGGCAGAGTTGGTTTATGTTTCTTGCAGGTAAAGAAACCTAACTCAGTAATCGACTCAGAGACTGATAGAGATTTATGATGATTAAATCTCCTCTCTTCCTTTTTCCCTCCATCAAATAGAGTTGTCTCATGCTGCTTTATCATTTGCTGAAGTTTCCCTTTTGGGTAGAAGCCTGTAATCGTCTTCTCTTGGACTAGAGCATTTTGGAGATCTACCTGAGGTGGCCAGAGAATAGTCAGGAGAAATGACAAGGTAAAGAAATCTGTAGACTAATTCAATTGTGGGTCAATGGTGTCCTTTCATACCTGGCAAAGAGGAAAACTGAGCTGTGCAAATTTCTTTCTGTGAACGTGGCAATATGAGAGATTTGGCATAGTTATTCTACCAAAACTAACCAGATTAAAGAAGGACAATCAATTAGGCCATGAAATTAAGTATATGGTTACAATTTTCTTAAGTTGTATGAGGGGAAAAGATGGAGTGCAGATATTAGAGCAAATAACCAAAGCATTGTCTCATTCTTTCATGCTCAGGATATGAAAAAGGTCAGCAACTTTCAGAAAGGGGCATATGACATGCTTAGTCTCTGACTGGCTTCTTTGTTAGCATTATTACTAAAACCAACTGAAATCAAAGAAAACATCACTAATAGTACAACTGATCAGCACTGATAGCATTCTGATTAAGTACTTGCCACATGAAATTCACTGGACTTCTCAGTCCACTTATGGGGATAAAACTCAAGAATCCTTCCTACTTTCTCCAAAAGTTCTTGGGGTTGGGAGCTTGGATTTCTCTGACTCTGATAGCTTTCTTCCATTGATTTTTTTTTTTAATTTTAAATAACTGTCTCTGAGATTTTTGTCATTTACTTGTCACAAGTCAGTGCTTCTTTGGTTTATTATGAGAAGACTAAGGACACAAAATACAGTGTATAAGAGATTTGGGCAAAGTTGAGTATGTGTGCAGAACTGAGCCAGTACACAGAACAGGGAACATTTTACATTTGCATTTTTGCAAGATAAATGTCTTTAATATGGACACACAGCATCCATGGTCCATTAAAAGTTTTCAGCTATTCTTGTTGGCTGTTGTTCTTCTTGCTGCCATGGCCTCCAAACCTCCATCTTGCTAGCTTTCTTCTCTCCTCTCTACCTTGAGCACTTTGCTTTCCTGGGCAATCTGCTAAAAATTTGTGATTTAATACTTAGAACCACCTATGAATGACCTCTGTTATTAATGTCAGGTAAATAAATCTGACCTAAAATAATTTGGGGTTAAGAATTAGCAGTGCATGTTGAGGCTAGGGAAATTCTTTGGTCTAACATGTCAACATCTGATGGAGCAGCCAGAAGACTTGTACCTTCCTGACTCCTAGGTAAGCTGGTAGAACCTAATATGTGTGTATGAGGATAAGTACAAGGAGAAATGGAAGTTATCAAAAGTGTAAAAAGAATTTTTTAAAGACTTTTTGAGTATTTTTTAAAGAAAGTTTGATTTGTAGATTTATATATAGAATGAACTAGTTAGGAAAATAATTCAAAATCTAGGGACAGATGCCAAGAGATGGAAAGAAAACTCTTCTTCCTCCTTCTCCTTCATGTTTGTCTTCATAGAAGAGCCATAGCTTGCCAATTCCTTTTCTTTTTAAGACTATACATTCAACGTGTATCACATTCTTATAAGACAATTAGTTCTGATTTGTTGTGCGTGATAAGTCACTTCAGTTATGCCTGACTCTGTGCAACCCTATGGATTACAGCCTGCCAGGCTTCTCTGTCCATGGGATTCTCCAGACCAGAATAATGGAGTGGGTTGTCCTTCTCCAGGGAGTTTTGATTTGGGAGACAACTTTGTTATTTATATGGGATAGAGGGGAAGAATTTCTTCTACCAAATTTCTCCTATCTAATGTTAAATCGTATATTTAATTGAAGTGAATATTCTGCTCATTCAAATTTATTCTCCAAATGAGATAGATGAGAGCTTATTTATAATAATGATGATAATAACAATGGGGACTATTTCTCGCACTTTTATGGTATGGCAGGCACTTTATGTAAGTTTCCCAGCAAATCTGCAACAGAGATTGTTATTACATCTCCATTTTTATAACTGAAGAAAAGGAAAGGGCTACAGAACAGTTACAAGACATGCTCAAGGTCACATCAAGCCCATATGTGGTCAAACTGTAATTTGTGTAGTGAAGGCTGGCATTGCATGGATTTCATTCCTTAGATGCTGCTGGGAGGCTTGGAAGCATGATTCTGCATGCTCCCATGGTTGATTCTCTTGGAATTTGGTATTTGTATCATCAGCTAGTGAGGTGGTCACTATCAAACCTTTATTTTCTGTTTTATAGTTAATGATTCCATTTTGAAGAACTGAGATAAAGGAGAAGGATAAAAAACTTGTCACACGAGAATATAATCATAGAAAACTTTTTAAAAATTTCCTTAAGGATGAATAATAAGCAATGCAGAAATCTGAGGAACAGATATGCTGACTGACTTGCTCAAGGTCAAACAGATAGTTACATAAACACATTTTCCTTTGTCAAAGAAGTTCAGTGTTTTAAGTAACTAATTTATTTTAATGTTGGGAGATCTCTATAAATCTTACTGCATTACTTAGATAAATAATTTTCCACGAAAATTGTTTTTCAGTAATTTTGTTTGGCTATTTTAATGGGTGTTTTTCATAATCTCTAATGCTGAATTTCTCATCAATTCAGCCCTCCAGATTTTATTAGGTTTTGTGTGCTTGGGAAATAACACCATCAAAACAGAGTTATCTTCACATATGCAAGACAATTATATTGATATATCATGTGCTGTATTTTAATTTCAAAATTATTGCCTCATTGTTTTTTCCTAGAGCCCAGTTTTATTTCTTTCCTCTTATCGTTAAAGGTACAGGGACAAGTAATTCACCCTTTAAAAAAGAACAGAAGAGAAAAGGTTTGTTTAAAAAAAAAAAAAGTAGCTAGAAAAATCTCCCACAGAGTGAATTCCCACAGTGTTATGGAGGATGTAAATTTAGCCCAGTGTGATTCAAACAATCAAGTTAGGAATTTTAATTTAATGGTTTGTTCCTCTGAATTGTTAGACGCTCACCTCATTGTGCAAGTTGTGTTTGAATTGGAGAAAATTAAACTAAAATGTGTTGAATTTGCCCCAATCAGGTTATTCTGGGAGGTCTGATTCACAGGCTGAGTGATGGACTAGAAAGAATGAATCAACAAACAAAAGAAAAGGAGGCTTAAATTATTTCACTTTAATAATGACTCTATTATCTCTCAATATTTTAAAATTTAAATATTTGGTTTTTGTGATGGCAGTATCATTTCAGCAGTTTAAATAGGCTTGGGGAATTATCTTATTTTCATTTCAATACAACCCAGAATCCCATGTTTCTGGTATGTTGGTCAGAAACCTCAATGGCTCACAGATTAAAGGGTTTGTGAATCAGTTTCTGCCGAACTGGCTTGGCTGTGGCAAATAAAATGCTGGAGGAGAAAAATATGTTGGATGAAAGAACAGACGAGAATGAAAATCAAGTTTTTTTTTTTTTTTTTTTTTTTTACGATATTTTAGGGAATAGTCCAATAGGCCAAATGGATCTAAACAATCATGGCTCATGTTTGGAATTACAATTGTATGATTTGGTTAAAAAAAAAAAAAAAACAACCCAGCACTTTCTTGGAAAGTAAGAAAACACTTTTAAAAAGCCCATCAAGGGAAAAGGGACTTGATTATAAGCTTTTTTACATGTCTACCCATAAAGAAAGAAATGTTAATAGAGTGAGCCCTTTAAAAGTAAAATGGAGTTCTTACCTTTCAGAGATTTTAAAAGTTAGACCTGATGGGGACCTTAGGGCCACATGCATTGTTCAATTGCATTTCGAAGATGTTGAGACTATAGCTCAGACATAGCATGTGTCATGCCAGGGGTCACAGTGGTACTGGCTGAGTTAGAGAAGGTATTTCCTTTCTTTTCATATTATTATGTTTTCCTGGTTTCCTCTTGGGAGCACTTACATCTCAAATAATTGTCATTGCCTTTGAGTCCTTTTCCTTGAATTTAATGTTGGTGTTAGTTTACAGCACGTGCCTCCGCCCTTTGGAGTAATCATAGCCATTGCCATACATTATGGTGGCTCAATTATTCCAGCCACAAGCACTGATAATACAGTAGCTCAGGATCTTTTCACCACCATGGTAAAAAGACTTATCCCTCTGTAGGCAGACCCAGCTCCTTTACTGTGGTAACTGAGCCAGAAGTGTGCTTCCTCAAAGTTGGAGGGAAGACACTGACAAGGGTTAGAAAAAGCATATGGTGCTACATACCACATTGCAAGCCTTTGTGAAAGGCACGTCTCACAAGTGGATGAAATATGTTGATGTAAAACAATTAGGTCACGTGGAACAAAGCAAACATTTGAATGGAGATGGGATATCAGTACAGTTCACTGTACTGATTTTACCAAGAGCCCCAGAAGGCAGGAAACCTGTTCTACTGAAGAGCTAAATGGCTTCAAGTCTCTTGACTTCTCCAAGGATGTGTCTTCATCTGTAAATACAGGGTTTGGATTAGGTTATTACTAAAGTTGCTTTGTGTTTTAGCAAACTCCTTAATATACAGGTGGCCCTGTTAGCATGTTGGAAGCACAGGAAGAATTAATAAAATTATATAGACTGATCATTTGTTTGATCCTGGTTGCAATATTTCTCTCAGTTAAGATTAACTTCATTTGTATGGTTTCCCTTTGAGCTTTAGTCCCTTACAAAAATCTGAATGCTTTTCAGTTTAATGTGTATTAACAACCTATTTGTTCAGTGTTTAAAATAGTAATTTGGGGAAATACTTTCCAGAATCCTCAAACAAGTAATCCTTAAGCACCAACGGAGTGCAGGTACTCTTGGTACTCAAACCACAGAGTTTGGCTGGAGTCCTCAAGGGGCGCTTACACTGCTGCTGAAGACAGTAGAGTTGGAATTGAGGGCACATTTAATTAAATGACAAATGAGTGACCTAGAGAATAAGTACAGTTTGTAGCCTGTTTTTATCTAATCACTTAATTTTCCTATATTGAGAATTTCTGATCTTTAAACTCTATCATGGTTTAAACAAATCTATTAAGAGTTGACTCAAAGCAGTGAATAACTGTCTCTTTGTTTTCTTGAGATAATTCTCAGATTAAAAAAAAAATCCTTGGCATTTGAGTCCAGTGATGAAGGCTGTGGGAAAGAAATAATCCCAATAATTATATCTAAAGAAATATATGTTATATATAGTGATTTTTTCTTGGCTAGGTTAACACTGTTCTCAAATCACATACTAATTAAAACAGAGCATGTAGAATGATTGGCTAAGATGATACATAGCCACTGAATAACATTCCACACATGGCAACACTGCTAGTCACCTGTGTCATCTATTTGCTCTTCCCTTACGCCTTGGTTTTTAAAATAACTAAATGATCTCCAGTTTCATTTGACGTGGCAATGTATATGGCTTTAAAAATTACATTTACCAATTTCTCTTGAGGGAGAGGTAGCCAGCCATGTGATATAATCCTATTCAATGAGATACATGAATCCCATGGTTGCTGCTGCTGCTAAGTCACTTCAGTCGTGTCCGACTTTGTGTGACCCCATAGACAGCAGCCCACCAGGCTCCCCCGTCCCTGGGATTCTACAGGCAACAATACTGGAGTGGGTTGCCATTTCCTTCTCCAATGCATGAAAGTGAAAAGTGAAAGTGAAGTCGCTCAGTCGTATCCAATGCTTAGCAACCCCATGAACTGCAGCCTACCAGGTTCCTCCGTCCATAGGATTTTCCAGGCAAGAGTACTGGAGTGGGGTGCCATTGCCTGGGCTCCTGTAAAGCCCAGTAAAGTTAAGGAAGAGGCTGACCCAAATGGCAAATGCTCTTTGCTTTCATCCTTCTCCTTTTCTGAGATGTGGATGCAGGGCTGGATGTCAGACAGCCATATTGAATTCAAGAGGTATTTCTGTGAATAACACATCCTAAGTATGGCAGTGTGTAGAGCTGAATCGAGTCTCGGTTCCAGGTGATATTTGAGACACCAGACTGGCCATGGATTCCTTTCCTTTAGGCTTCTTATTCAGTAAAGAACCTAGGACTCCTAACTTATTTAAGCTATTTAGGGGTGATTGCTTCTTTTATTGTGGCCGAACACATCTTAAGGGAGAGATTATATACTGTGTGCAAAGTGCTAATCTTACGAGTACATATAAAGATTTATAAGAGTTTAATAAGTTCACCTGATGGAGGTATATTTATATATATGGTATGTATCAATATATGGTATATACATAAATGATATATAGTGTATGTATTTAATCAGTATAGATCATGTTTATCTACCTACCTATCTACCTAGTGATGGGTATGATTCTCACAAACTCCATGAATATGGAAGAAGAGAGTGATCTGACTGATATCTGAGAAGGCTTCCTGGGAGAGGGTTTTTTTTAAGCTTCCTATTTTTCTTTGTCAGGGTGAGAATGTTGTTGCAGGCAAATGGAAACTGGAAAGACCTGGGGCAGAGGAACAACTTGAGTCATACTGCAGAGATTCTCTCCTGTGGTCTCACCAGCTCATCAATAATATTTAAAATAGTAGAGAATGTTTTAAAACTGTCTCAGTTCATTCTGGTATAGATCACAAAGTTGGCTTGAATTGGAAGTTGCAATTAAAGTTGCATTTTTCATGTGATTTCCAAATCAGCTTGTTTCTTGATTAACCTCATAACTGGGTTCATATATTACAGTCTGTAAGGAGAGCCACAGGGGAGCAATATGTGGAGAAGAGAACCAAACTGCATTTCTATTCTTGGTCATCTGGCTTGTTCTATGTCTTAACTGTTAATCTAATAGGAAGTCACAGGTAAGCTTGACAGTTAAAATGAACCTGAGAAAAATCATGATCAACTGTATCCTCTTTTCAAGTTTTCCCAGCTCTTCACTTCTTATGTGCCCTAAAATGGTGATCATCAAAGAGTTTCTAACATAGAGGTGGGAGAGTTGATATTAAGTTAATTGGCATGGCTTATTGGCATATCTATAGGTGACGTTCAGCTATGTATACTCATTTGGATATCAGCCATGTTCATTTAGATATCTTACACACAAATATATATTCAGATGTTTCCTTTTGGATGAGTGAATTAAATTCCATGTCTGAGTTTCTATTGCCAGAATCTTCTTTTTTACCTCAAGTTCTTCTTTGGGGGAAGATCTGCTTTCCATGTCCAATTTTCTAGTTTCTTTCTTGTATTCATCTGACTTTACAAGATACATGCTTTACATGTATGTTATTGTATCAGTCTGGAACAAAAATGCTAAATACATGGCAGGTATTAGACCCCTACATGTGACCATGTTGTTCACCCCTGGGACTTTGTGCATTTTCCCACTGAAATTATGCTCCTTCAAGATCTTCAACATAATGCTGCAAGGGTGGGAAAAAAAATATTTGAATTGACATTCAAGATGAAAGTCATGTGCCAACCACTGAATAGATGTGAAGCCTGGTACACTTTTCCTTGGATACAAGGTTGTGCTAAAGCCTTGTATATCCAGAGATATGCCTTTGTCTTAGGAAGTCTGAGTTTCTGTTTGAAGGGCATGAGGAATGTTTTTCTCAGAGATGGCGTCACAAAATAATTTGTGTCTTGTTAAGGTCTTAAACCTGCCTAGATCCATAATCCATCCAATCTACTCAGTACTGGTAATGAGTTGGTAATCTCATTTGACTTTCCTGTTTCATAAATAGGAAAGTGTTTCTTTTGAAGTAATGAGAAAAACTGGTAAAATATTCCCATAAAATGCAACTTCATGTTGTTGCTGTTTTTCAGTCACTAAGTTGTACCTAACTCTTCTGACCCCATGGACTGCAGCCTGCCAGGCTTTCATGTCCTTCACTATCTCCCAGAATTTGCACAATCCCATGGCCACTGAGTCAGTGATGCTATCCAACCATCTCATCATCTATTGAGCCCTTCTCAATTTACTGACCTCCTGCCCTCAATCTTTCCCATCATTACGGTCTTTTCCAATGAGTCAACTCTTCACATCAGGTGGCCAAAGTATTGGAGCTTCAGCATCAATTATTCCACTGAATATTCAGGGTTGATTTTCTTTAGGATGAACTGGTTTGATCTCCTTGCTTTCCAAGGGACTCTCAAGAGTCTTCTCCAGCACCACAACTTGAAAGCATCAGTTCTTCAGTGCTCAGCCTTCTTTATGGTCCAACTCTCAGATCCATACATGATTACTGGAGAAATCATAGCTTTGATTACATGGAGCTTTGTCAGCAAAGTGATGTCTCTGCTTTTTAATATGCCCCACCCAGTAACACCAAAGAAGCTGAAGTTGAATGGTTCTATGAAGACCTATAAGACCTTTTAGAACTAACACCCAAAAAAGGTGTCTTTTTCATTATAGGGGACTGGAATGCAAAAGTAGGAAGTCAAGAAACACCTGGAGTAACAGGCAAATTTGGCCTTGGAATACGGAATGAATCAGGGCAAAGGCTAATAGAGCTTTGCCAAGAGAACTCACTGGTCATAGCAAACACCCTTTTCCAACAACACAATAGAAGACTACACATGGACAGCACCAGATGGTCAACACTGAAATCAGATTGATTATATTCTTTGCAGCCAAAGATGGAGAAGCTCTATACAGTCAGTAAAAAAAGACCAGGAGCTGACTGTGGCTCAGATCATGAACTGCTTATTGCCAAATTCAGACTTAAATTGAAGAAAGTAGGGAAAACCACTAGGATATTTAGGTATGACCTAAATCAAATCCCTTATGATTATACAGTGGAAGTGAGAAATAGATTTACAGGAATAGATCTGATAGAGTGCCTGATGAACTATGGACAGAAGTTCATGACATTGTTCAGGAGACAGGGAGCTAGACCATCTCCAAGAAAAAGAAATGGAAAAAAGGAAAATAGCTGTCTGAGGAGGCCTTACAAATAGCTGTTAAAAGAAGAGAAGGGAAAAGCAAAGGAGAGAAAGAAAGATATACCTATTTGAATGTAAAATTCCAAAGAATAGCAAGGAGAAATCAGAAAGCCTTCTTCAGTGATCAATGCAAAGAAATAGAGGAAAATACTAGAAAGGGAAAGACTAGAGGTCACTTCAAGAATATTAGAGATACCACGGGAACATTTCATTCAAAGATGGGCTCAATAAAGGACAGAAATGGTATGGAGCTAACAGAAGCAGAAGATATTAAGAAGCGGTAGCAAGAATACACAGAAGAACTTTACAAAAAAAGATCTTCACGACCCAGAAAATCATGATGATGTGATCACTCACCTAGAGCCAGGCATCCTGGAATGTGAAGTCAAGTGGGTCTTAGGAAGCATCACTACAAACAAAGGTAGTGGAGGTGATGGAATTCCAGTTGAGCTATTTCAAATCCTAAAAGATGATGCTGTGAAAGTGGTCACTCAATATGCCAGCAAATTTGGAAAACTCAGCAGTGGCCATGGGATTGGAAAAGGTCAATTTTCATTCTAGTCCCAAAGAAAGGCAATGCCAAAGAATGCTCAAACTACCACACAATTGCATTCATTTCACACACTAGCAAAGTAATGCTCAAAATTCTCCAAGCTAGGCTTCAGCATTCCATGAGCTGTGAACTTCTGGATGTTCAAGCTGGTTTCGTAAAAGGCAGAGGAGCCAGAGGTCAAATTCCAAACATCTGCTGGATCATTGAAAAAGCAAGAGAGTTCCAGAAAACCACCTATTTCTGCTTTGACTATGCCAAAGCCTTTGACTGTGTGAATCACAATAAACTGTGGAAAATTCTGAAAGAGATGGGGTTACCAGACCACCTAACCTACCTCCTGAGAAACCTGTATGCAGGTCAGGAAGCAACAGTTAGAACTCGACATGGAACAGCAAACTGGTTCCAAATAGGAAAAGGAGTACGTCAAGGCTGTATATTGTCACCCTGCTTATTTAACTTATATGCAGAGTACATCATGAGAATGCCAGGCTGGAAGAAGCACAAGCTGGAATCAAGATTTCTGGGAGAAATATCACTAACCTCAGATATACAGATGACACCACCCTTATGGCAGAAAGTGAAGAAGAACTAAAAAACCTCTTGATGAAAGTGAAAGTGAACATTCAGAAAACAATGATCATGGCATCTGGTCCCATCACTTCATGGCAAATAGATGGGGAAATAATGGAAACAGTGGCTGACTTTATTTTGGGGGGCTCCAAAATCACTGCAGATGGTGATTGCAGCCATGAAATTAAAAGACATTTACTCCTTCCAAGGAAAGTTACAATCAACCTAAACAGCATGTTAAAAAGCAGAGACATTACTTTGCCAACAAAGGTCCGTCTAGTCAAGGCTATGGTTTTTGCAGTAGTCATGTATGGATGTTAGAGTTGGACTGTAATGAAAGCTGAGCGCTGAAGAATTGATGCTTTTGTACTGTGGTGTTGGAGAAGACTCTTGAGAGTCCCTTGGACTGCAAGGAGATCCAACCAGTCCACCCTAAAGGAGATCAGTCCTGGGTATTCATTGGAAGGAGTTATTTTTGAAGCTGAAACTCCAATACTTAGGCCACCTGATGTGAAGAGCTGACTCATTTGAAAAGACCCTGATCCTGGGAAAGATTGAGGGCAGGAGTTGAAGGGGACAACAGAGAATGAGATGGTTGGATGGCATCACTGACTCAATGGACATGAATTTGGGTAAACTCCGGGAGTTGGTGATGGACTGGGAGGCCTGGCATGCTGCAGTCCATGGGGTCGCAAAGAGTTGGACATGACTGAGTGACTGAACTGAACTGAACTGTTTTGCCATCAAGTGATGGAACCACATGCCATGATCTTAGCAATCTTGCCTTGTCACGATGAACGGGCTTTTGTAACTCACTGAAACTATAAGCCGTACTGTGTCAGGGCCACCAAAGATGGATGGGTCATAGTGGAAAGTTCTGACAAAATGCCGTCCACTGGAGGAGGGAATGGCAAAGCACTTCAGTATTTTTGTCTCGATTACCCCGTGAACTGTATAAAAAGGTAAAAATGTTACTTCATATGTAACTATAACCAGTTTCCTATTGCTGAGGTAATAAGTGACCACACACATAATGGGGTAAAACAACACAAGTGTATGCTGCTGCTGCTGCTGCTAAGTCACTTCAGTCATGTCTGACTCTGTGTGACCCCATAGATGGCAGCCCACCAGACTTCCCCGTCCCTGGGATTCTCCAGGCAAGAACTATGGAGTGCGTTGCCATTTCCTTCTCCAATGCATGAAAGTGAAAAGAGGAAGTGAAGTTGCTCAGTTGTGCCTGACTCTTAGCGACCCCATGGACTATAGCCTACCAGGCTCCTCTGTCCATGGATTTTCCAGGCAAGAGTACTGGAGTAGGGTGCTATCGCCTTTTCTGGTTCTGGATGTTAGAAATCCTAAAATCAAATTCCTTCCAAAGAACACCCAGGGCTGATCTCCTTTAGAATGGACTGGTTGGATCTCCTTGCAGTCCAGGGGACTCTCAAGAGTCTTCTCCAACACCACAGTTCAAAAGCATCAATTCTTTGGCACTCAGCTTTCTTCACAGCCCAACTCTCACATCCATACATGACCACAGGAAAAACCATAGCCTTGACTAGATGGACCTTTGTTGGCAAAGTAATGTCTCTGCTTTGGAATATGCTATCTGGGTTGGTCATAACTTTTCTTCCAAGGAGTAAGCGTTTTTTAATTTCATGGCTGCAGTCACCATCTGCAGTGGTTTTGGAGCCCAGAAAAATAAAGTCTGACACTGTTTCCCTGTATATTTCCCAAGAAGTGATGGGACCAGATGCCATGATCTTCATTTTCTGAATGTTGAGTTTTAAGCCAACTTTTTCACTCTCCTCTTTCACTTTCATCAAGAGGCTTCTTAGTTCCTCTTCACTTTCTGCATTAAAGGTGGTGTCATCTGCATATCTGAGGTTATCGGTATTTCTCCCGGCAATCTTGATTCCAGCTTGTGCTTCTTCCAGCCCAGCGTTTCTCATGATGTACTCTGCATAGAAGTTAAATAAGCAGGGTGACAATATACAGCCTTGATGTACTCATTTTCCTATTTGAAACCATTCTGTTGTTCCATGTCCAGTTCTAACTGTTGCTTCCTGACCTGCATATAGGTTTCTCAAGAGGCAGGTCAGGTGGTCTGGTAACCCCATCTCTTTCAAAATTTTTCACAGTTTATTGTGATCCACACAGTCAAAGGCTTTGGCATAGTCAATAAAGCAGAAATAGATGTTTTTCTGGAACTCTCTTGCTTTTTCGATGATCCAGCACATGTTGGCAATTTGATCTCTGGTTCCTCTTCCTTTTCTAAAACCAGCTTGAACATCTGGAAGTTCATGGTTCACATATTGCTGAAGCCTGGCTTGGAGAATTTTGAGCATTACTTTGCTAGCGTGTGAAATGAGTACAATTTTGTGGTAGTTTGAGCATTCTTTGGAATGGCCTTTCTTTGGGATTGGAATGAAAATTGACCTTTTCCAGTCCTGTGGCCACTGCTGAGTTTTCCAAGTTTGTTGGCATATTGAGTACAACACTTTCACAGCATCATCTTGCAGGATTTGAAATAGCTCCACTGGAATTCCATCACCTCCACTAGCTTTGTTAGTAGTGATGCTTTCTAAGGCCCACTTGACTTCACATTTCAGGATGTCTGGCTCTAGGTGAGTGATCATACCATCGTAATTATCTTGGTCATGAATATCTTTTTTGTACAGTTCTTCTGTGTATTCTTGCCACCTCTTCTTAATATCTTCTGCTTCTGTTAGGTCCATACCATTTCTGTCCTTTATCAAGCCCATCTTTGCATGGAATGTTCCCTTGGTATCTCAAATTTTCTTGCAGAGATCTCTAATCTTCCCCATTCTGTTTTTTTTTTTTTTTATTTACTTGCATTGATTGCTGAGGAAGCCTTTCTTATAAAGTAACAGAAGGTGACATATTTGATGTTCCTGTGATTAGGATATGGGTATCTCGGGGAGCCTTGTTCTACCCAAGAGTCATAGTCAATTACTTTTAGTCAGTTGATTGCTAGTTCACTTTCACTATCTTACACACAGGTATCCTGTGTGCACAATATCATCCTGACATATAACTAGGAAAGCTAGATGCAGTTATCCTCTTCATCTGGAGAAGAAAAATAGAGATTTAGAAAAATTAAATGAGTTGTCCATGAACAAAAATGTAGAGAGCTGGGTTCCAAACCTTGTGTGTCTAACTTGAAGTCTGGGGTTTTCAGTGGTGTACTGTAAAATCCTGAGTTTTCATTCACAATAGGCTGTGATTTTGCAAACTTATTTAGCAGCAAAACCTTATGTTAAATGAAATCTTATCCGTGTAACCGATATGTCCCACTTCACCATTCAGGGGTTCAAAACACGGTCATTTCTCTTTTAACATTCAAATTAAATTACTCTATGCTCCATCTTGCTCTCATAGAAATGTCTTTCTTTCCTACTTGGACCCTCTTCACCACAACAAGCCCAAGAACAGTAGAAGCATGTGTTCAGGCCATGAAATAACATGGAAAAAAATCCAAAATAGTTTAATGTGTTTACCAGGAACCAAGATCTCCACCGCTGTTATTGCTGGCTGATGTCACCGCTGGAGACAGGAGCTGTGTATGTCCATGAAGGAGGAAGCAGGGCAGAGACCTACATACACATTCTGACATCTTTGGCTGCTGGTGGACTCTGGATGTGGGATGTAGAAGGAAATGTCTCTCACACAGTATTAGGCAGAGCTATGGTCATGCATGCCCCTGCTCTCATGACTTTACTAGGAAATTGCTCATTCACAATATAATTTATTACCATTTTCCTTAAGCAGACCCTCCCTCAGTGTCTAGGCAGCTGGGGGATGAAGGTTTTCCTATCTTATAAATAGCTCAGGGACTTCCCTGGATGTCCAGTGGCCAAGACTCTGCACTCACAGTGCAGTAGCCCCACATTCTGCAACTAAAGATTCCATGTGCTGCAACCAAGACCCAGCCAAATAAATAATTTTAAAATAAATATTAGGAAATAAAAAAGAAACAGCTTACATCCTGAACTAGCGTCCCTTACAACATCAACATCCCTAGCCCATGATACTGGAGACAGTCCTCTCTTGGTCTCAAGGTCTATCTGATTTGGTCCATTCCAAGAAAGTGATATTTATTTACATGTGCTAGATTATGCTGCAAGGAACAAAAGAATAAAATAAAACACCAAATAGGAATGGCATGAACCAGGCATAAATTTCTTTCTTTCTCATGTTCTATCTTGTTGCTCTACCATGTCGTTCTTAATTTCCTGACGTCAACTCACAGACCAAGTGTTCATGAATCCTGGAAGCTGCAGTCAACTCCATAGTCCAGCTAAGAGCAAAGTCCAGCAAAAGGAAAGAAAGAGTGACTCTTAAGATTACTTCCCTTACATCCCACTGTCTAGAACTTAGATGTCCAAAAGGCCTCACCTATCTGCAAAGTAACCTGAAACTCCAATACTTTGGCCACCTAATGCTAAGAGCTGACTCATTGAAAAAGACCTTGATGCTTGGAAATATTGAGGACAGGAAGAGATGGGGGCAACGGAGGATGAGATAGTTGGATGACATCACTGACTCAATGGACATGAGTTTGAGCAAACTCTGGGAGATAGTTAAGGAAAGGGAAGCCTGGTGTGCTGCAGTCCATGGGGTCACAAAGAGTTGGACATGACTGAGCGACTTCACTTTCTCTTCTCACTTTCATTCATTGGAGCAGGAAATGGCAACCCACTCCAGTGCTCTTGCTTGGAGAATCCCAGGAATTGGGGAGCCTGGTAGGCTGCCAT
Organism: Bos indicus x Bos taurus; assembly: GCF_003369695.1. Lineage (NCBI taxonomy): Eukaryota > Metazoa > Chordata > Mammalia > Artiodactyla > Bovidae > Bos > Bos indicus x Bos taurus. Next base: position 17,456,362 of record NC_040103.1, on the reverse strand, counting down.
CTATGGGATTGCACAGAGTTTGACACGACTGAAGTGACTTAACAGCAGCAGCAGCAGACAAGTGGGCTGAGCTGAGACCAGGATATATTCTATGGTTCCACCCTAGGCTCTAAATTTCCCTGGGGAAAAGAGAGAATTACAGAAGCCTCCTTAGTTCTTAAAATTAAGCATCAGAGAGAAGACAGGTGCACCTGACCAGTGGAAAAGAATATATAGAACCACACAAAACTCAGTTGGATGAAGGAACTAGGGGTAAAAAACAGGAGTGTTAGTAGGACTTGACCTGCCTTCAGTAGGTGGGGGAACTGAAGAAGAAGTCCGATCCCCACACTGGGGCAATTGTCTAAGTCAGAGGAGAAACATTTAAGGCTGAGAGTAAAACAGCTGATCTGTGGAAGCCTAAATGGAATGAGAGACAAACAGTCCTTGCTGCAGCCATACATTACCCCAGACAGGGATGCAGGTCCCCTGGAAGGCACAGTGGCTGGGCCTTTTTTTATTTTCTCTCTTTTTTTAATTTTAATTTTTTAAAACCTATTACTCCTTTGTTTGATTTTCCTACTGTTCTTTTCCCCTTGCAGTTAATCTTTAATGTATATAAATCTTCTTTATCTATCTCTGTTTAACTTTGCATATCTATTCTTCCTTTCTTTCCTTTCCTCTCAGCATATTTGTTAGTTTTGCTTTTACTGCTTTATTCCCCACTTGGCATCTTGCTTTAGTTTTGTTTTCCAGTTTGTGCTTTAGTTAGTTTTGTTCTTAACTGGTAGATATAATTTTTTGGTTTCCTTTGTTCCCCAGATCAATCTATTGTACTTTATTTTTGTTGGGCTATTTTGATTTTGTTTATGCATGTATATGTATATGTGAATATTCCACTATTTTGATTATTATTTGCCTGATTTTGTAACTGCCATTTGTCAGGGGTTCTCTTTGTTTACTCATTTTTGGATATTTGTTTTAATCTCACTTAATGCCATAACAAACCACTTGTGGAATCTTCGTTCCTGACCAGAGATCAAGCCCTGAGCCTTTGGAGTGGGAGCATTGACTCCAAGACCCTAGACTACCAGAGAACTAACACTAGGGAGTATGAAATAATGAGAACTCACAGAAAGGAAACAACTTGAATACAAGACCCAGCATCACCCAACCACCAGTAGCACCCTGTGCAAGACCCCTCATCTAAGCAACAAATGAAACAAAAATACAAACCCAATCATCAGCAAACAGGATTACCACCTCACTCAGCCTTGTCCATCAGAGGAAAAACAAACAAACAAAAACTCAGCACAAACCTCATCCTATACGAAGCTTACACAAACCACTGGACCAACCCTAGGAGTTCAGAAACCAAAAGGAAGAAAGAATTCAACCTTGAAGCCTGGGAAAAGGAGACCTCAAACACAATAAGTTAAAAAAAAAAAAGAAAAGGCAGAGAAATATTACACAAATGAAGGAGTGAACTAGAAACACAGAAGTCCAAATGAATGATGTAGAAATAGGCAAACTACCTGAAAAAGAATTCAGCATAATGATAGTAAAGATGATCAAAACCCTTGAAAACAGAGTGGAGAATATGTAAGAATCAATTAACAAAGACCTAGAAAATTAAAGAATAAACATACAAACAGCACAATTACTGAAATTAAAAATACTCTAGAAGGAATCACTAGCAGAATATCTGAAGCAGAAGAATGAATCAATGAGCTGCAAGATAAAATGGTGGAAATAACTTCTGAAGAGCAGAATAAAGTAAAAAGAATGAAAAGAGCTGAGGATAGTCTCAGAGACCTCTGGGACAATATCAAATGCACCAACATTTAAATTATAGGGGTCCCAGAAGAAGAGAAAAAGAGTATGAGAAAAACTTTGAAGAGATTACATTTGAAAACTTCCCCAACATGTAAAAGGACATAGTCAATCTTTTAGATGCAAAGAGTCCCATACAGGATAAACTCAAGGAGAAACACACCAAGACACATACTAATCAAACTAACAAAGACTAAACACCAAGAAAGAATATTAAAAGCAACAAGGAAAAAGCAACAAGTAACATACAAGGGAAAGCCTGCGCATTGAACAGCTGACCTTTCAGCAGAAACTCTACAGGCCAGAAGGGAATGACAGGATATATTTAAAGTACTGAAAGGGAACAAACTACAACCAAGATTACTGGCAAGGATCTCATTCAAAATTGATGGAGAAATAAAAATCTTTTCAGACAAGCAAAATTAATAGAATTTAGTATCACCAAACCAGCTTTACAACAAATGTTAAAGGGACTTATATAGCCAAGAAATACAAGAGAAGAAAAAGATCTACAAAATCAACCCCAAACAATTAAGAAAATGGCAATAGGAACCTATATATCAGTAATTACTTTCAATGTAAAGGGATTAAATGCTCAAGCCAAAAGACACAGACTGGCTGAATGGATACAAAAACAAGATCCATATATATGTTGTCTACAAGAGTCCTGCTTCACACCTCAAGACACATTTAGATTGAAAGTGAGATGATGGAAAAATATATTCCATCCAAATGGGAAGCAAAAGAAAGCTAGGGTAGCAATCCTCATATCAAACAAAATAGACCTTAAAATAAAGATTACAAGACATAAGGAAGGACACTACATAATGATCAAGGGATCAATCCAAGACAAAGACATAACAAATGTAAATATCTATATACCCAACATAGGAGCACCTCAATACATAAGACAGACACTAATAGACATAAAAGGAGAAATTGAGAGTAACACAATATTATTAGGAGACTTTAACACCCCACTCACACCAATGGACAGATAATCAGTACAGAAAATTAATAAGGAAACACAAGTCTTAAATGATACATTAGATGAGATGGACCTCATTGATATCTTCAGAACATTCCATCCAAATGCAGAAGAATGCACCTTCTTCTCAAGTGCATATGGAACATTCTGCAGGATAGACCCCATTTGGGTCACAAATCAGAACTCAGTAAATTTAGGAAAATTGAAATCATATCAAGCATTTTCTCTGACCACAATGCTATGAGACTCAATATCAATTATAGGAAAGAAAAACTGTAAAACACACAAACACATGGAGATTAAACAATACTTTTCTAAATAACCAACCAGTTACAGAAGAAATCAAAAGGGAAATCAAAAGATTTCTAGAAACAAATGACAATGAAAACACAACAACTCAAAACCTATGGGAAGCAGCAAAAGCAGTTCTAAGAGGAAAGTTTAAAGCAATACAATCCTACCTCAAGAAACAAGAAAACCATCGAATAGACAACCTACCTTTACACCTAAAACAACGGGGAAAGAAGAAGAAGAAGAAGAAGAACAACAACAACAACAAAAAACCCAAAATAGTAGAAGGAAAGAAATTATAAAGATCTGAGCAGAAATAAATGGGAAAAAATGAAAGAAACAGTAGTAAAGATTAATAAAACTTAAAGCTGGTTCTTTGAGAAGATAAACAAAATTGACAAGCCTTTAGCCAGACTTATCAAGAAAAAACAAGAATCAAATCAACACAATTAGAAATGAAAAAGGAGAAGTTACAACTGACAATGCCAAAATACAAAGGACTACATGAGACTATTATGAACAACTATATGGCAATAAAGTGGATAACCTGGAATAAATGGACGGATTCTTAGAAAAGTTCAATCTTCTTAAGACTGAACTAGGAAGAAATAGAAATTATGAACAACCCAATTGCAAGCACTGAAATGGAAGCTGTGATCAAAAATCTCCCAAAAAACAAAAACCAAGGACCAGATGGCTTCACAGAAGGATTCTATCATTTAGAGAAAAGCTAATGCCTAACCTACTAAAACTCTTTCAAAAATTGCAGAGGAAGGAGCACTTCGAAACTCATTCTAAAGGCCACCATCACCCTGATAATAAAACCAGACAAAGACAATACAAAAAAAGAAAACTACAGGCCAATATCACTGATGAACATAGATGCAAAAATCCTCAACAAAATTGTAGCAAACAGAATTCAGCAACACACCAAAAACTCATATACCATGATCAAGTTGGTTTATTCCAGGGATGCAAGGATTCTTCAATATATGCTAATCAATCATTGTGATACACTATATTAACAAATTGAAAGTGTATTGAAAAACAATACACTAAATTAACAAATGAAAACCATGTGATCATCTCAATAGATGCAGAAAAATCCTTTGACAAAATTCAGCATCCATTTATATTAAAACTCTTCAAAAAATGGGCATAGAAGGAACCTACCTCAATATAGTAAAGGCCTTATATGATAAGACTACAACAAACAGTATTCTCAATGGTGAACAACTGAAAGCATTCCCCCTAAGATCAGGAACAAGACCAGGGTGTCCAATTTCACCATTATTCAACATAGTTTTGAAAGTCCTTGCTACATCAATCAGAGAAGGAAAAGAAATAAAAGGAATCCAGATCAGGAAAGAAGAAATAAATATCTCATTGTTTGCAGATGACATGATACTGTACATAGAAAACCCTAAAGATTGTATCAGAAAATTACTAGAGCTAATCAGTTAATTTAGCAAGGTTGCAGGATACAAAATCAATACACAGAAATCACTTGCATTTCTATATACTAACTGCCGGGAGCGGGCATATTGCATATTGAGTGCATATTGCATATTGTATATTGAGTGCAGCACTTTTCACAGCATCATCTTTCAGGTTCTGGAATAGCTCAACTGGAATTCTATCACTGCCAGCGTGAGGAACTCCGCCCATGACAAAGGTCATGAGGAAGGAGGCTCGGCATACGCAAAGGCGGGATCGAGCCTCAGGAGTCCCCTATCTACCCCCAAAACCAGAGTCTGCCTACTTTCTGCTTTGTGCTTTCACCTACACCTCTGACTTTACGGGGGGCTGTCCCCCACTACCTCTCTCTGAAAAAAAGAGTTAGCTTACAGCTCCAGTTAATAATTCCTGGGTGTGACGGTGTTTAACCTACAAACTCCTTTGGAAATCCTCTAGCCTGCCTGAATAGGTTTTTCTGGCCACACGTGATTGTTCAGAGCCTCCCAACTGTGAGAGGCATGAGATGTTCTAAACTGTCTAAATACAGATTCCTTTGAGCAGTTAAAAGATTGATTAGAAATTGTATTGGTGAAGGGATTTTCACTTATTGGGCCGATGTTTGCTGCTAAGTTTCCATATCCCTTATCTGCTGTGTCCCTGGCAGTGTATTGATTAATATAATTAGTGTAAGTAGTAGCTTTAATGTTTATAACCTGGGACCCTTGAGTTAATTCTTTTTCTTGTTATAGCCCACCACACCTTTGCTCTGTAGGAATGCAACTTTATCTAATGCTTTTTGGAGGCTGGCGCCTGACTTTAGAATAATCACCTTTAGAGAAAAAGGCCTCCGGGCCAGAAAATGATGCAAATCACCTAAAGTTTTGCATATGATAAGTTTGCAGGAAGAAAGCCTGGCTTACTGCAGGTCTCTACCCCTTCCCCCATTATCCTCTATGCATAACTTAAGGTATAAAAACTACTTTGGAAAATAAAGTGCGGGCCTTGTTCACTGAAACTTGGTCTCACCATGTCGTTCTTTCTCTTACCTTCTGGCTGAATTATTCAGCCTCTTTTCTCCACTGAATTTCCTCACTGAGCTATCCTTATTTCAGCCTCTTTTCTCCACTGAATTTCCTCACTGAGCCATCCTCATTCTATTACTCTTTATATCCTTAATTAACGTTTAATTAAGCAATTGTTTCCTGATCCTCGCCGACGCAGTCCCCGCTTCGAATACCCTGGATCCACCGGGGCTGGACCCCGGCAACTAACAATGAAAAATCAGAGAAATTAAGGAAGCTACTCACCATTGCACCAAAAAGAATAAAACATCTAGGAATAAGCTTATCTAAGGGACAGGGTGGCCTGGCGTGCTGCGATTCATGGGGTCGCAAAGAGTCGGACATGACTGAGCGACTGATCTGATCTGATCTGAAGGAGACAGAAGACAAAAGAACTGTACACAGAAGATTTTAAGACACTGATAAAAGAAATCAAAGATGACATAAATAGATGGAGAGATACTCCAGGTTCCTGGGTAGGAAGAATCAATAATGTGAAAATGACTATACTACAAATGCAATCTACAGATTCAGCGCAATCCCTATCAAACTACCAATGGCATTTTTTCCACAGAAAGAGAACAAAAAATTTCACAATTCATATGGAAACACAAAAGACCCTGAATAGCCAAAGCAGTCTTGAGAAAGAAGAATGGAGCTGGAGGAATCAAGCTTCCTGACTTCAGATTATACTACAAAGCTACAGTCATCCAGACAGTATGGTCTTGGCACAAAAACAGAAATATAGACCAATGGAACAAGATAGAAAGCCTAGAACCCAGGCATCACCTATGGTTACCTATTTTTGACAGAGGAGGCAAGAATATACAATGCGACAAAGATAGCCTCTTCAAAAAATGGTGCTGGTAAAACTGGATAGCTACATGTAAAAGAAGGAAATTAGAGCACATCCTAATACCATACCCAAAGATAAATTAAGAATGGATTGAATACCTAAATTTAAGACCAGAAACTATAAAACTCTTAGAGGAAAACATAGGCAGAACACTTGATGACATAAATCAAAGCAAGATCCTCCATGACCCATCTCCTGAGTTCAGTTCAGTTCAGTCACTCAGTCATGTCCAACTCTTTGTGACCCTGTGAATAGCAGCATGCCAGGCCTCCCTTTCCATCACCAACTCCTGGAGTTCACTCAAACTCATGTCCATCAAGTTGGTGATGCCATACAGCCATCCCATCCTCTGTTGTCCCCTTCTCCTCCTGCCCCCAATCCCTCCCAGCATCAGGGTCTTTTCCAATGAGTCAACTCTTCGCATCAGGTGGCCAAAGTATTGGAGCTTCAGCTTTAGCATCAGTCCTTCCAATGAACACCCAGGACTGATCTCCTTTAGGATGGACCGGTTGGACCTCCTTGCAGTCCAAGGGACTCTCAAGAGTCTTCTCCAACACCACAGTTCAAAAGCATCAATTCTTCGGTGCTCAGCTTTCTTCACAGTCCAACTCTCACATCCATACATGACCATGGGAAAAACCATAGCCTTGACTAGACTGACCTTTGTTGGCAAAGTAATATCTCTGTTTTTCAATATGCTATCTATGTTGGTCATAACTTTCCTTCCAAGGAGTAAGTGTCTTTCAATTTCATGGCTGCAATCACCATCTGCAGTGATTTTGGAGCCCCCCAAAATAAACTCTGACAGTGTTTCCAATGTTCCCCATCTATTTGCCATGAAGTGATGGGACCAGATGCCATGATCTTAGTTTTCTGAATGTTGAGCTTTAACGCCAACTTTTTCACTCTCCTCTTTCACTTTTGTCAAGAAGCTTTTTAGTTCCTCTTCACTTTCTGCCATAAGGATGGTGTCATCTGCATATCTGAGGTTATTGATATTTCTCCTGGCAATCTTGATTCCAGCTTGTGCTTCTTCCAGTAACAAATAAAAACAAAAGTAACCAAGTGGGACCTGATTAAACTTATAAGCTTTTTCACAGCAAAGGAAACTGAAAGCAAGTGGAAAAGACAACTCTCAGAATGGGAGAAAATAATAGGAAATGAAACAACTGACAAAGGATTAATTTCCAAAATATATAAGCAGCTCATACAACTCAATCCCAGAAAAACAAACAACCTAATCAGAAAGTGGGAAAAAGACCTAAACAGACATTTCTCCAAAGAAAACATACAGATGGCAAACAAACACATGAAAAGATGCTCAACATCCCTCATTATTAGAGAAATGCAAGTCAAAAATACAATGAGATATCACCTCACACAGGTCAGAATGCCCCTCATCAAAAAGTCTACAAACAATAAATGCTGGAGAGGGTGTAGAGAAAAGGGAATGCTCTTGCACTGTTGGTGGGAATGCAAATTGATGCAGCCACTATGGAAGACAGTATGGAGATTCCTTAAAAAACTAGGAATATAGCCACCATATGACCCACCAATCCCAGTCCTAGGCATATATCCTGAAGAAACCGAAATTGAGAGAGACACATGTGTATTTCATGTTCATTGCAGCACTATTTACAGTAGCTTGAACATGGAAGCAACCAAGATGTCCGTGGAAAGATGAATGGATAAAGAATTTGTGGTACATATACACAATGGAATATTCAGTTCAGTTCAGTCACTCAGTCCTGTCCGACTCTTCGTGACCCCATGAATCACAGCACGCCAGGCCTCCCTGTCCATCACCAATTCCCAGAGTTCACTCAGACTCACATCCATCAAGTCAGTGATGCCATCCAGCCATCTCATCCTCTGTCGTCCCCTTCTCCTCCTTCCCCCAATCCCTCCCAGCATCAGAGTCTTTTCCAATGAGTCAACTCTTTGCATGAGGTGGCCAAAGTACTGGAGTTTCAGCTTTAGCATCATTCCTTCCAAAGAAATCCCAGGGCTGATCTCCTTCAGAATGGACCAGTTGCATCTCCTTGCAGTCCAAGGGACTCTCAAGAGTCTTCTCCAACACCACAGTTCAAAAACATCAATTCTTTGGCGCTCAGCCTTCTTCACAGTCCAACTCTCACATCCATACATGACCACAGGAAAAACCATAGCCTTGACTAGACAGACCTTTGCTGGCAAAGTAATGTCTCTGCTTTGGAATATGCTATCTAGGTTGGTCATAACTTTCCTTCCAAGGAGTAAGCGTCTTTTAATTTCATGGCTGCAGTCACCATTGGCCATAAAAAGGAACATATTTGAGTCAGTTCTAGTGAGGAGGATGAACCTAGAGCCTATTATACAAAGTGAAGTAAGTCAGAAAAAGAAAGATAAATATTGTATTCTAATGCATATACACAGAATCTAGAAAAATGGTACTGAAGAATTTATTTACAGGGCTACAATGGAGAAAAAGACATAGAGAATAGACGTATGGATGTGGACCGAGGGGAGGAGAGGGTGAGATGTATGGAGAGAGTAAAATGGAAACGTATTACAATATGTAAAATAGATAGCCAATGGGAATATGCTGTATGCCTCAGGAAACTAACAGTGGCTCTGTATCAACCCAGAAGGGTGGGATGGGGAGAGAGATGGGATAGAGGTTTAAAAGGAGGGGATATATGTATACCTATGGCTGATTCATGCTGAGGTTTGACAGAAAACAAAATTCTGTAAAGCAATTATCCATCAATTAAAAATAAATTTATTAAAAAAAAAATAACCTGAAAGGTCCTAAGAAAAAAGGTCACAACCAGTAGTCCCCATTCTGAGGGAAACACCCAACTTATTACAGAGTCACTTCCTTTTACAAAAGATAGGAGCAGATAGTTCTGTCTAAAATAGAGGGGGTTCTCTAGAGCCCTACACACACAGCTTTGTTGAGGAATATAGGACTGCAAAGCTCAGTTGGCAAACCATACTACAAAGATGTCAGGTCACAGCTCAAAGGGTTACCTGCTTCTTTCTTCTGACAAACCCATTTACTTATTTTTCCTGATAAATTTCAAACTTACATATAAATGAAAAGAATAATGTGGCAATAATAATATACCCACCACCCAGATTTACCCATGTCACATATGGGCCTAGTATTATCTTAAACAAATAACACATTTCAGATTTATCTAGGATTACTTTAAAGTACCACACAGGCTAATTCTCCTCTTCCTCCATTTCTGTATCCAACTCTGTCCTCCACAGCTTGGATCATAATATTGTTGATTCTTCTAGTTCATCCAAAAAAAAAAAGAAATCCACACTTCATTTTGATTTCCTTTGTTTTTACCTAACGTACTTTTTCTGTCCCAGTACCCTATCCAGGCCACCACATTACATTTCATAGAAATGTCTCCTGAGACCCCTCTTATCTGTGACATTCTCATATTTCCCTTGTTTTTGATGGCCTTGACAGTTGGGTAAGGTATTTTATAGACTACCCCCTATTGGAACTTGTGTGATATATTCTCCTGACTACACTGGGGTTATAGGTTTGAGGAGGAAGACCAGAGAGGCTGAATGCCATTTTCTTTATATCATATCTAGGGTATATAATATGGGCCTTCCCTGGTGGCTCAGACCATAAAGAACCTGCCTGCAATACAGGAGACCCAGGTTCAGTCCCTGAGTCAGGAAGAGCTTCTGGAGAAGAGAATGGCAATCCACTCCAGTATTCTTGCCTGGAGAATTCCATGGACAGAGGAGCCTAGCAGGCTACAGTTCAAGGGGGTCACAAAAAGAGGGACAGTACTGAGCAACTAACACTTTCACTTTTTCGGGTACATAATATATACATGATTTATCACTTTTGAAATTGACCTAATCACCTGGAAGAGAAAGAAGTTGTCAGATTTCTCTACTGGAACTCTACTGTCTTTCTATTCCTCTCTTCATAACTGTATTTTTTGGGGAAAAAGTTACTAATGCACAGCTCACACTTAAGGAGTGGGGAATTATGTTCCCCTTTTTGAAGAAGGGAATTCTTCTGCATGGGACATTTGTTTCTTCTCCCCTATTTATTTATTTCTTCAGTCATTGATTTATGTATGTATGGTTTCATGGATGTTTATTTTGTCCTTCAAGTTATAGTCCAATACTATTTTTTTTTCCTTTGCTTAAATTGTTCCAGCTTTGGTTATTGGGAGCTCTTTCAGTTCCTCGTTTCAGTTTGACATACTTCCAACCTCTAGTTGTCTTTTTAAAAATTTATATATTTATGTGTTTAAGCACTTCTTTATTTCTTGGTACTACAAAATGCTCTAGGCTCATCATGTTCCGTCCTAGAATCAGCTATTCCTCCAAAGAGCCACGGTTCCTTTCATTGGAGACTGGTGGTAAGAACCAAGTTCTGGTTACTAGGCATACTTGAATCATATGTATATATTATGTACATACTTAATTTATTATGTATTTATTACATATATATATGGCTTCTCTGGTGGCTCAGTGGTAAAGAACCTGCCTGTAATGCAGGAGACATGGGTTCGATCCCTGGGTCAGGAAAATCCCCTGGAGCAGGGCATGGCAACTCACTCCAGTACTCTTGCCTGGAGAATCCCATGGACTGAGGAGTCTGGCTGCCTATCGTCCATAGGGTTGCAAAGAGTTGGACATGACTAAAGTGACTGAGCACACACACACGCAATGTAATAATTGCCCATACACATTGTATACTTACATATGTCTGCATATATGTATGTGTGAGTTTATTACTTTTATTTGAATAGGACTTAGTAAGCTAACAGGAGTAAAACTCAAATTTTGAATTTTTTTAGCATTAATGGAACAGGTGGCAGGGTTTTTAGGTTGTGGTCCTTGGGCTAACTGCCCTCCTGTGTCACACTGTGAAAGCAGTTACTTATTCATAGAACTAATTCTTAGTCTTTATTTGAGTCACAAATTCCTTTTGAGATGCTGATGAAAGGTGAACATACCTTTTGCGAAGGAGGGACAAAATGTGTAAGTAACACATACAGAATTTAGTCTAGAATTCCTGAGGTTCAAATGCTCCCTGAAATCTGATCTGGGGCATCAGTGACCCCTGGTCAGAGGACTGTGGTGCTTGAGGGAAAGATAGAAAGTCCACATGTCCTGTTGCTGGTTTTCTCAAGCCTCATTCCATTTTGACCTCTCTTCTGGCCAAGAAAATGGTGTCATTTAACAAATAAACCAGAAGAGTCTGATCTGATAATGGTATCAGCTCATTACGTTTATTTTAAACAGCTCCCCTTTATGTAAAATCATGATGGAATTGGGGTTCTCTTTTGGTTTCTATACCAAGGTTGTAAGGAGAAAATCAGAGTTAATTTGCATGGATTCTTTAATTCATTACCTCTCCCAGTTTTGAGTCACTTCCTCTTTGCATTAATGGTTCCTATTTAAAACCGGTACATTGGAAAGGAGGTTATACTTAGCACAATGTTGTGTCTATGAAAACTGACATAGGTGTAGGACAGGAAGAGTTAATTGAGTTAAATCTCTGTACATTTTTCTGAAGCTGTGTTTAACACTGATTATTTCAAGGTGGTTTTTATAATCACTTCCAAATGTTTTAATGAGGCTGTTTTTCATTTTTCTCAAGACTTCTTAAAAAAAAATTTTTCCCCCTTCCATATTGATTTTCCAGCTACTTTCCTTAATGTTGCAGTTATGCACTTTTATGGTTTGTTCCGGAAGCTTTCATCCACCTCCCAACCTCATCTCTCATCCTGTCTCCTGGGTGTTCTTTGTCTGAGGAGAAAGCTCTCTGGGTCTGATTCCTCACAGTTTTTCGCACAGCCCGCATCCCAGGCCGTGTGCAGTTCTTATTTCAATCTGTCAGTCGTCGTCACCGTAGCTACCTCCTGTTGTCATCTTATTTCTTTAAGAATCTCCCCAGAATAGAATCTACAAGATTTGTGGTTTTATCTAATTTATGGGTGATAAGCGTTGGAAAGCAGTTTAATGTGTTGGCATTCCTTTGGTTGCAGACGTCGCCCTCAAGGCACTTCCCTTCCTCCTCCTGGATTTCCCCAGCCTGGCAGGGGCCACTTCCTTACTGTGTCAGGTAGCAAGAGGCAATTAGGCTGTCCACGCGGGGGTGGGGGGGGGTGGGGGGCGGGGATTCTTGTCACTTGCCACAGTCTATGTAAACACAGGTTACTAGCCAGCCCTGGCTGTTGTCAGAGATAGGAGTCACCATGCGCCTGCTGTTCCTTCAGACAGAGGTCCTGTTAGGTGGTGATGAATAGCCACAAGATTTATGGCTTCCCGAAGAGGAAGACCAGTTCCTTAGACTGTTGCTGGGATCCCTAACTGGATGCTGGATCCGCCCCTTGCAAACGTCATGGCACAGAAACAAGATCACTCATCAAATGTGTTCTTAGAGCTTGAAGCAAAGAGGATTGGGTATTTTCTAAAACACAGTGATCATAAATGGGTCTGTTTTCCTTTGCCTTACTTGCTTGTTTGAGTCCAGAAGCCTATGGTCAATTTAGTCCAAAGTCTTGGTAGATACAGCTTTCTCTCCTGAACTCCATTATTCACACAAGCTTACTGAGGGATTCTGCACTTTTATTTTGAAGTTGAAGTGGTCAAGATACATGTGTTTTTAATGGAGAGAGAGGGTATGTCTCAGGTCGATATTAAGATCTTTGCCAAGGCTTGGCAGAATCAAAAGCATTAATACAGTGTCTCCTAGGTATATGCTTGGGCACTGAAGCTTGCTCATGGGCTTTTATGTTCTACTCCCATGAGGAACTATTTATGTATGAATGATATTTAAGTAGATCTAGCACTCAGTGGGAAGAAGGCTAATTAGGTAACCAGTTTGAGAAAAGCTTTTTAATGTTTGGATTGTGGTACAATGTTAACATTAATTTGAAGACTAAACTTCCATTTTTCATTGTAGTAGTTATAAAATAATGATGAATTATAGACAAATAATAGGAAGCCATGTTTTCCTAGGGCCATTCAAATTTAACAGTGAAGATTGTCATTAAAGTAAACATTGTCCCCAAATCCTAGCTGTTTTCTCTACATCTATCTAAACTTCCCTGGTAGGTCAGTGGTAAAGAATCCACCTTCAGTGCAGGAGATGTAGGTTCAATCCCTGGGTTGGAAAGATCCCCTGGAGAAGGAAATGGCAACCTACTCCAGTATTCTTGCCTGGAAAATCCCATGCACAGAGGAGCTTGGTGTTCTACAGTGACCATAGGGTCACAAAAGAGTTGGACAAGACTTAGCGAGTAAATAATAACAACAATGTAAACTTCACCTGAGTGTTTGGAAATTCCCATTTAGTGCTGATATTTTCTCCTTTCAGCCAGATGTTTGGTATCCTGTGAAGAGGGCATTGTATCTTGCTGTGAAGGTAAAAATCCTGTATTAAGCAAATTCATCAGCAACAGAGGTTAAAGGACAAAGGCCCATCTGAAAAAACCTTTGGAAAAATCACAGTATCAGGGTCTCTGTAACATGAATTGGGTTTCCACTAAACAACACCCTTTCCTGATTTCTTCACTAATACCCATGGGAACGATTAATTTCACTTTAGTCTTAGTTGACCTGAGCTATTCCAAACCCAAGGAAAAAAAATTATATGAATCTGAGGTCTTTTATTAGTAAGATTGATTGGCATAAAATTTAATAATTGAGAAAGGATACCAAGAAAAAAAAAAAAAGATAAAGTAGGGGGCCCTAATGAGAAACAGATCCTCATCCCCAAGGAAATAAGCATGAGTGCAGATGTAGCTTAGTACAGAAAAGGAAAAATATGTACTGCCCGATGCAGTTGCTAACTCCTTCCTAGGGTGATGGACTGGCTTCTAGTTCTGTTCCCCTTATTAACGCCAATGTGGAAAAACTCTGCTTTTGGAGTTGACATTCTCCATGCTTTGTTTTACCCTAAGGGAACGCATTTAGTTTTTCTGGAAGTTTTTATTTTGTGAAAGCTAAATCTCTCTTGCTGTTATCTAGGCAATGATGTTTTAACAAACACAGGGCTGGCAGCCCCAGTGACAATTCATCCAGCCTCTGCATTGCCCTGTGAGGGGTGGGAAACACCAGCTCACTCCCACTGGCATCTCTCTCCTTGCTTGTGTTTTATCTTTCCTGGCGTACCTTTCCTTCTTTTTGTTTCTCTGACCAATTGTAAGGTCAGCCTGAGTTCCATTTGTTACATGAAGTCTTTCTGAAGGATTCTGGACCCTCTGATCTCCCTTTCCTTTAGTGCTGATTGACAGTGACTCATGATTTAGCCCGTGGTTATAGACTATCTTCTATTTCTGTCTCTCTCTTGCCTTTGACTTATCAGCTAGAGTAAAGGGCTACATAAGAGACCAAAGACCGTATCTCCCATAAAGATCTCTTCCTAAGAACAAGCATGATGCTGGATATGTAATACTGTGCTATGGACTGCATCCCCATATGTGGGTTTGATGGGCTTGAGTAAGTAGGAGAATATCCTCCATTTTGAGAAAGAGCCTCCCAGGTAATTTACTTGAAACTATTTTCTAATTATAGTGTTAAAAGATTATAAGAAACAAGTTTCTCTTGCAATAAATTAGTAAGAAAGTTGTCACAATTTGATGACTATCTACTTATGAATACATTCTGAGAATTCTTAAGTTCAATTTTTTCAGACAAAATATTCCTGACATCATTGTTTCAGCAGAGTGTCTGACAAATGCTGTTTCTTCATAATTTCTCAGGACACTCAAACTGAGTCAGATTAGCACTTTACAGATTGGTTTTCCATGTGTTAAAAAATCAGTTATACCTGCATTTTAAAAATATCATAAAGTTTTTCATACTGCCATCTTGATTGGAACAGATCCCATATTGTGCTAAACTTCTTTTCTAAGAATGGTCCCCACATTTCTGGGGTAAGGTGGATAAGATATTTTAGGGAGGTATACCAATGGACTGGAGCAGGAAATGGCAACCCACTCCGTATTCTTGCCTGGAAAATTTCATGGACAGAGGAGCCTGGTGGGCCACAGTCCATGGGTTGGCAAAGAGTTGGACATGACAAAGCAACAGTACACACCAATGGACATTTTGCATTTTAATAATAATACATGATGTTAGTGTACAGTAGAAGGTTACAGCAAGCACATCAAACCTTGAATCACAGTTATTATTGCTCAGGATAAAGTATGCATATATTGTGAACCAGGGTAAAGAAAACTTATTTACTTACACTTTGTATGTTGATGCAAACCAAGATAGAGCAAAACCTGTAAATTTAGAAGAGATCACTTAGAGGAGGCACAGCTTCAAACCAAGACTAGACCCTCTATGAAGAGGGAAGAGGAGAGCTTCCCAGTGGTGCTAGTGATAAAGAACCTGCCTGCCAATGCAGGAGACGTAAGAGACGTGAGTTCAATCCCTAAGTTGGGAATATCCCCTGGAGAAGGAAATAGCAACCCAATCCAGTATTCTTGCCTGGAAAACCCCAGTGGAGAGAGAAACCTGGCAGGCTGCAGTCCATGGGGTCGCTTCTTATGTCTTAATCATTGTAAGTAGTGCTACTATGAACACTGGGGTGTGTGCATTTTTTTGAACTGGAGTATTTTTTTCTGGATATATACCTAGGAGTATAATTCACAAAAAACTGTGGAAGATTCTTAAAGAGATGGGAATACCAGAACACGTTACCTGCCTCCTGAGAAATCTGTATGCAGGTCAAAAA
Organism: Bos indicus x Bos taurus; assembly: GCF_003369695.1. Lineage (NCBI taxonomy): Eukaryota > Metazoa > Chordata > Mammalia > Artiodactyla > Bovidae > Bos > Bos indicus x Bos taurus. The sequence continues at coordinate 17,440,169 of NC_040103.1, read as the reverse complement.
GCTACAGTTAGAAACGTACATGGAACAACAGACTCGTTCCAAATCAGGAAAGGAGTATATCAAGGCTGTTTATTGTCACCCTGCTTGTTAAGCTTAAATGCAGAGTACATCATGCAAAATGCCAGGCTGGATGAAGCACAAACAGGAATCAAGATTGCTGGGAGAAACATCAATAACCTCAGATATGCAGATGACACCACCTTTATGGCAGAAAGTGAAGAACAACTAAAGAGCCTCTTGATGAAAGTGAAAGAGTAGAGTGAAAAGGTTGCCTTAAAACTCAACATTCAGAAAACTAAGATCATGGCATCTGGTCACATCACTTCATGGCAAATAGATGGGGAAACAATGGAAACAGTGAGAGACTTAAATTTTTTGGCTCCAAAATCACTGCAGATGGTGACTGCAACCATGAAATTAAAAGATGCTTGCTCCTTGGAAGAAAAGCTATGACCAGCCTAGACAGCATATTAAAAAGCAGAGACATTACTTTGCTGACAAAGGTCCATCTACTCAAAGCTATGGTTTTTCCAGTAGTCATGTATGGATATGAGAGCTGGACCATAAAGAAAGCTGATTGCCAAAGAATTGATCCTTTTGAACTGTGGTGTTGGCTAAGACTCTTGAGAGTGCCTTGGACTGCAAAGAGATCAAACCAGTCAATCCTAAAGGAAGTCAGTCCTGAATATTCATTGGAAGGACTGAAGCTGAAGCTGAAACTCCAATACTTTGGCCATCTGATGCAAAGAACTGACTCACTGAAGATCCTTATCTTGGGAAAAATTGAAGGCAGAGGAGAAGGGGATGGCAGAGGATGAGATGGTTGGATGACATCACTGACTCAATAGACATGAGTTTGAGCAAGCTCCAGGAACTGGTGATGAAGAGGGAAGCCTGGCATGCTTCAGTCCATGGGGTCACAAAGAGTCAGACATGACTGAGTGACTGAACTGAGAATTGCTGAATCAGATGGTATTCTATTTTTAGTTTTTTAAGAAAACTCCATAACCATTTTCCATAGTGGTCACACCAGTTTGTATTACCACCAACAGTATATGAAGCTTCCCGTTTCTTCGTATCCTCTCTAGCATTTATTATTTCTAGACTTTTGGTGATAGCCATTCTGACTGGTGTAAAGTGATATCTTATTGTGGTTTTGATTTGCATTTCTCTAATTATTAGCAATAATGAGCATCTTTGCATGTGTTTGTTAGCTGGCTGAATGTCTTCTTTGGAAAAATGTCTATTCAGGTCTTCTGTCCACCTTTTTTTTTTTTTTTGATTGAGTTGTTTGTTTTTTTGATATTGAATTGTATGAACTGTTTATATAATTTGGATATTAACCCTTTGTCACATCTTTTGCAAATATTTTCTCCCGTATGTTGTCTTTCACTTTCCTGATCATTTTTGCTGTGCAAAAGCTTTTAAGTTTGATTAGGGCTCATTTGTTTATTTCTGAATTTATTTATTTTTTGCCTTGGGATATCGATCTAAGAAAATGTTGCTATGATTGATGTCAGAATGATTTGCCTGTATTCTTTTCTAAGAGATTTATGGTTTCATGTCTCACACCTAGATCTTTAAATGATTTTAATTTTATTCTTGCGTATAGTGTGAGTGAATGTCCTAATTTCATTGTTTTACATGTAGCTATCCAGCTTTTCTGAGCTTCCCTGGTGGCTCAGACAGAAAAGAATCTGCAGAAGACCTGGGTTTGATCCCTTGTTTGGGAAGATCCCCTGGAGGAGGGCATGGCAACCCACTTTAGTATTACTGCCTGGAGAGTCCCCATGGACATAGGAGCCTTGTGGGCTACAGTCCATGAAGTCACAGAGTCGGACACAACTGAGAGACTAAGCACATCCAGCTTTCCCAGCATAATCTGTTGAATTAGTCAGTTCAGTTGCTCAGTTGTGTCTGACTCTTTGTGACCCCATGGACTGCAGCAAGCCAGGCTTCCCTGTCCATCACCAACTTCCAGAGCTGGCTCAAACTCCAGTTGGTGTGATGCCATCAAACCATCTCATTCTCTGTCACCCCTTCTCCTACTGCCTTCAATCTTTCCCAGTATCATGGCCTTTTCCATTGAGTCAGTTCTTCACATCAGGTGCCCAAAGTATTGGAGCTTCAGCTTCAGCATCAGTCCTTCCAATGAATATTCAGGACTGATTTCCTTTAGGATTGATTGGTTTGATCTCCTTGCAGTCCAAGAGACTCTCAAGAGTCTTCTCCAACACCACAATTAAAAAGCATCAATTCTTCAGCACTCAGCCTTTTTTATTGTCCAGCTCTCACATCCATATATGACTACTGGAAAAACCATAGCTTGTACTAGATGGGCCTTTGTTGGCAACTAATGTCTCTGCTTTTCAATACGCTGTCTAGGTTGGTCATAGCTTTTCTTCCAAGGTGCAAGCGTCTTTTAATTTCATGGCTGCAGTCACCATCTACAGTGATTTTGGAGCCCAAGAAAATAAAGTCTTGCACTGTTTCCATTGTTTCCCCATCTATTTGCCATGAAGTGATGGGACTGCATACCATGATCTTAGTTTTCAAATGTTGAGTTTTTAGCCAGCTCTTTTACTCTTCTCTCACTTACCTCAAGAGGATCTTCAGTTCCTCTTCATTTTTCTGCCATAAGGCTGGTGTTATCTGCATTGCTGAGGTTATTGATATTTCTCCTGGCAATCTTGAATCTAGCTTGTGCTTCATCCCATCTGGAATTTCACATGATGTATTCAGCACATAAGTTAAATAAGCAAAGTGAGAATATACAGCTTTGATGTACTCCTTTCCAAATTTGGAACCAGTCCATTGTTCTATGTATGGATCTAAGTGTTGCTTCTTGACCTGCATACAGATTTCTTAGGAGGCATGTAAGGTAGTCTGGTATCCACCATCTCTTGAAGAATTTTTCCTTGTTTGTTGTGATCCACACAGTCAAAGGCTTTAGCATACTCAATGAAGCAGAAATAATGTTTTTCTGGAATTCTCTTGCTTTTTCTATGATCCAGTGGATGTTGGCAATTTCATCTCTGGTTCCTCTACCTTTGCTAAATCCAGCTTATACATCTGAAAGTTCTCAGTTCACATATTGCTGAAGCCAAGCTTGGAGAATTTTGAGCATTACTTTACTAGCACGTGAGATGAGTGCAATTGTGCAGTAGATTGAACATTCTTTGGCATTGCCTTTCTTTGGGATTGGAATGAAAACTGAGCTTTTCCTTCCAACTCAGCAATGGCCACTGCTGAGTTTTCCAAGTTTGCTGACATATTGAGTGCAGCACTTTCACAGCATCATCTTTTAGGATTTGAAAAAGCTCAACTGGAGTTCCATCGCCTCCACTAGCTTTGTTCATAGTGATGCTTCCTAAGGCCCACTTGATTTCTCACTGCAGGATGTGTGGCTCTAGATGAGTAATCATACCGTCATGTCTATCTGGTTCATGAAGATCTTTTTTGTACGGTTCTGTATATTCTTGCCACCTCTTCTTAATATCTTCTTCTTCTGTTAGGTCCATACAATTTCTGTCCTTTATTGAGCCCATCTTTGCATGAAATGTTCCCTTGGTATCCCTAATTTTCTTGAAGAGGTCTCCAGTCTTTCCCATTCTATTGTTTTCCTCTGTTTCTTTGCACTGATCACTGAAGAAGGCTTTCTTATCTCTCCTTGCTAGTCTTTGGAACTCTGCATTCAGATGGATACATCTTTTCTTTTCTTCTCTGCCTTTTGCTTCTCTTCTTTTCTCTATTTATCAGACCTCCTCAGACAACCATTTTGCCTTTTTCTTGGGGATGGTTTTGATCACTGCCTCTTGTACAACGTCTCAAACATCCATAGTTCTTCAGGCACTCTATCTGTCAGATCTATTCCCTTGAATCTCTTTGTCACTTTCACTGTATAATTGTAAGGGTTTTGATTTAGGTCATACCTGAATGGTCTAGTGGTTTTCTCTACTTTATTGAATTTAAGTCTGAATTTTGCAATAATGAGTTCATAATCTGTGGCAGAGTCAGCTCCAAGTCTTTTTTTTTTTTTTTTTTTCGCTGACTGTATAGAACTTCTCCATCTTCAGCTGTTTAGAATATAATCAGTCTGATTTCGATGTTGACCATCTGGTGACATCCACACGTAGAGTCGTCTCTTGTGTTGTTTGGAAGTGGGTATTTGCTATGGTCAGTGCATTCTCTGGAAAAACTCTGTTAGCCTTTGCCCTGTTTCATTTTGTACTCCAAGTCCAGGGTTGCCTGTTACTCCATGTATCTCTTGACTTCCTACTTTTGCATTCCAGTCCCCTTTAATGAAAAGGACATTTTTTTTTTCTGGTGTTCTAAAAGGTCTTGTAGGTCTTCATAGAACCATTCAACTTCAGCTTCTTTAGCATTAGTGCTTGGGGCATAGACTTGGATTACTGTGATATTGAATGGTTTGCCTTGGAAATGAACAGAGATCATTCTGTTGTTTTTGAGATTTGTACCCAAGTACTGCATCTTAGACTCCTGTTGACTATACGGGCTACTCCATTTCCTCTAAAGGATTCTTGACCACAGTTATAATGGACATCTGAATTAAATTCTTCCATTCAAGTCCATTTTAGTTCACTGATTCATAAAATGTTGATGTTCACTCTTGTCATCTCCTGTTTGACCACTTCCAATTTACCTTGATTCATGGACTTAACATTCCAGGTTCCCATGCAACAATGTTCTTTTTTTCTTTGTTAATGATTAATTGATTGATTTATTGGTTTTGCCATATATCAACATGAATCCTCCACAGATATACACGTGTTCCCCATCCTGGACCCTCCTCCCTCCTCCCTCCCTGTACCATCCCTCTGGGTCGTCCCAGTGCACCAGCCCCAAGCATCCAGTATCATGCATCGAACCTGGACTGGTGACTCGTTTCATATATGATATTATACATGTTTCAATGCCATTCTCCCAAATCATCCCACCCTCTCCCTCTCCCACAGAGTCCAAAAGACTGTTCTATACATCAGTGTCTCTTTTGCTGTCTCGTATACAGGGTTATTGTTACCATCTTTTTAAATTCCATATATATGTGTTAGTATACTGTATTGGTGTTTTTCTTTCTGGCTTACTTTACTTTGGCTTACTAGAACACTTTCTAACACCATACACAAAAATAAACTCAAAATGGATTAAAGATCTAAGACCAGAAACTATAAAACTCCTAGAGGAGAACATAGGCAAAACATTCTCCGACATACATCACAGCAGGATCCTCTATGACCCACCTCCCAGAATGTTGGAAATAGAAGCAAAAATAAACAAATGGGACCTAATTAAACTTAAAAGCTTCTGCACAACAAAGGAAACTATAAGCAAGGTGAAAAGACAGCCTTCAGAATGGGAGAAAATAATAGCAAATGAAACAACTGACAAACATCTGATCTCAAAAATATACAGGCAACTCCTACAGCTCAATTCCAGAAAAATAAATGACCCAATCAAAAAATGGGCCAAAGAACTAAATAGACATTTCTCCAAAGAAGACATACAGATGGCTAACAAACACATGAAAAGATGTTCAACATCATTCATTATCAGAGAAATGCAAATCAAAACCACTATGAGATACCATTTCACGCCAGTCAGAATGGCTGCTATCCAAAAGTCTACAAGCAATAAATGCTGGACAGGGTGTGGAGAAAAGGGAACCCTCTTCTTACACTGTTGGTGGGAATGCAAACTAGTACAGCCACTATGGAGAACAGTGTGGAGATTCCTTAAAAAACTGGAAATAGAACTGCCATATGACCCAGCAATCCCACTGCTGGGCATACACACTGAGGAAACCAGAATCGAAAGAGACACGTGTACCCCAATGTTCATTGCAGCACTGTTTACAATAGCCAGGACATGGAAGCAACCTAGATGTCCACCAGCAGATGAATGGATAAGAAAGCTATGGTACATATACACAATGGAGTATTACTCAGCCATTAAAAAGAATACATTTGAATCAGTTCTAATGAGGTGGATGAAACTGGAGCCTATTATACAGAGTGAAGAAAGCAATAGTGTTCTTTATAGCATCAGACTTTACTTCCATCACCAATCACATCCACAACTGCGCATTGTTTTCACTTTGGCTCAGCCTCTTCATTCTTTCTGAAGCTATTTTTCCACTCTTATCCAGTAGCATATTGGGTACCTACAGACCTGGGGAGTTCATTGGGCACCATGTTTTGGAGAGACTGTCTTTTCTCCTTTGTGTATTATTGCCTCCTTTATTGAAGATAATGGACTGTAGATGCATGGGTTTATTTCTGGGCTGTCTATTCTGTTCTATAGATCTATGTGTCTGTTTTTGTGCTAATACCTGCTTTGCTGTTTTGGTTACTGTTGATTTGAAGCATAGTCCAAAGTCTAGCAGGATTGTACCTCCAGTTTTGTTCTTTTTTCTCTGGATTTCCTTGGCAATCCTGGATCTTTTTTTGAGATAAATTAAAATTTATTTGTTCTAATTCTGTGAAAAATGTCATGTGTGTTTTGATAGTGTGTGTCCTAAGTTGATTTAGTCATGTCTGACTCCTTTTGACCCTATTGACTGTAGCCCACCAGGCTCCTCTGTCCGTCAGGTTCTCCAGGCAAGAATACTGGAATGGGTTGCCATGCCCTCCTACAGGGGATCTTCCAAACCCAGGGACCAAACCTGTGTCTCTTATGTCTCCTGCATTGGCAGGCAGATTACTTACCACTAGCACCACTTGGGAAGGGATTGCATTAAATCTGTAGGTTGCTTTGAGAATATGACCATTTTAACAATATTAATTATTCCAATCCCAGAGCATGGGTTATATTTCCATTTTTGGAATCACCTTAAAATTCCATTATTAATTTTTATAGTTTTCAGCATATAGATCTTTCACTTCCTTCGTTAAGTTTATTCCTAGGTACTTTTAATATTTTTTTACTGTCACTTCCTAGATTTCATTATAAGTGTATAGAAATGCACAGATTTCTCTGCATTAAACTTGTATTCCACTAGCCCTTGCTGAATTCATTTATTAGTTCTAACATTTTTTTGTTGAGGCTTCTGGGTCCTCAATATGACCATCATTTTGAAGCATCTTATCATAAACCCTACCTCTTCCTCAGTTATGTCTGGAAATACAGTATATTTCTATACTTCAAACCAAAATGTACTGTAAAAGTTGACTGCAGCTAAATCCCATCTTTGATTTTTTTCCCATTGGTCATAAAATTGGGAAAATCAAAGGACTATCCCTTTCTCTATGTATCCCTTTGAATGGCTAAGAATTTAAGATACTGATAAACAGGCAAGACATCTGGAAACTGACCTGGGCAGTATTAACAAGGCAACCATCCTTTCCAAGCTACAGAATTCAGTGGTCATTTTATTGGAGACTAGAGACTATAGATTTAGTTGTTTGCTGGACCTGGGAAATATCCTTTCAGAATAACTATATGAAGAATTAACACATTATTGACTGGGGGATTTTTGCAGAAACTAACTCCTGTGACTGACGATTTGTTATGTAAGTGAATATTGAAACACCTGCATTTGAGAAAATATCAGAAGATTTTTGCACTTAGTGTATTTATTTGAAACTATGTACGTGTCTTACCAAAGCCTTCTAATATTTTGTAAGAGTGTGACAGGCAGTATAGCAGGCACATGTGCAGGGGGACAGAATGTCATTTCAAATGTATAGCGTTTCACTGTGCCTTCCCTGAAAGAGTAGACTGTACACTTTGTGGTGGTGTTTTTTTTTTTTTTTTTTTGGTCCTGTGGGTATTTCCTCTAGAATATGTTCTTTTATTTTACCTGAAATACAACAAGGTGGATCTTTTGGGAGGGGGGCTCTTGAGAAATTTTGTGATATCATTTTTGAAATTTTTATGGTAATGAGTTGCATTTGTAATATACACAAGGTTGGAACAAGAATCTAATGGAGCAAAATGTGAATGATAACAACAATCATAAGTTGTTTAATGAACCCTTGATCAATTTTAAGCTCTAACAACTTTGCATGGCGATGTTAATTGTATCACTCTCTAGAAATGTACTGATACATCTTCCCTCAATAACATTCAGGCAACAAAAGACGTATCAATACCTCTCCAGTTAATAATGTATTTGGAAGCTGCCATCCTCTTGCTCTAATGAGACCACTGGTAGAAATAGGAATGTGTTTAGTGGGGATTCTAAACTCTGAGCTCCACCATGGAGTTGCCACATCTTATTCATGGAGGAACCCTTGGTCCTGAATGCAGAGCATGGCCAATGGAAATACTGTTATTGTTATTCATAATTTAAAATTTTCATTCATACATTTATGAACTAATTATAATCAATGTCACCAGAGATTAATTATGTATTATTATGTCATGAATTGAGAAAAGGGGGAGAAAAAGGAAAGAAGGATTTGAGGGGCAGATGAAATCATGACAATTTATTAATTATTAAATTTAAACATACTTTTTATTACTAAAAAAATCTCTAAGCATTAAACAAAAGTTAAAAGCATTGTTATATAATTGTTAAAACTAGCTTCTCTTCACTGACTTTAGTGGATTATAATTATATTTTGTAATCCCCATTACTCAATATTTTAGTAACTTTTTAAGCAAACCAAAACATTGATTTAGGCTCAGAAAAAATTATCATCATTCCCATTCACTCAGAACTCTCTATTAAGCACAATTGGATAATAATGTAGTGTGACCACTGCTGATCTCTTAGCTCCCTTTCCCTCCACATCAAGACAGTTCTGATGATTACAAATGTGTTCATTTGAAATCAGGAATGCTACAAAAATGCTAAAACTAACAGTTTTAAAGTTTACACATCATTAATGTGACCTAAATTGATTTACTGAGTCAAATATTGCAATTATCCTCAGCTAAATCCCTCAGTGGGGGATTTTAAAATGATGTAAACTAAAGTGCTAATTTAGAACTGGAATCAATATGGGTAATCATTTTCTTTTTCTTCCCTCCTTTCTATCATCCCTCCCTCTGACCCTTCTTTTCTTCCTCCCTCTCTGCCTCCCGCCCTCCTTCCTTCCTTCTTTACTGTTTTCTTTCTTTATTTCTGCTGAACTAGACTAAGCAGTACTTTCACCCATAGACTGCTCTGACTTCAACATTTGAGGAAATGAAAACAATATTTCTGGCTGCTGTTCTTAACACAGGGGCTGGGTGTATAATGACAAACATTTCTAATGACAAACATCCTATGTGAAGTGTTTATTAAATTACCTGTAAGCTTTAAATCTTAATTTATATGTATAAAGTTGGAACAATACAAGGAAGAATCAAAGGAATTTGATTATAAAGAGATATTTCAATTTATGAAAACTCCTAGAAACCAACCAGAGATGTTTGTGTTAAATTTTGTATTATTTAATACTGTATTACCTGAGTGAATTTAATGCATCAGTAATTTAGATACCTGGATTGTTCTAAGATTGTGTATTTTGGGAGTTCTCAATATATATCAAAGCACCCTGCAGTGTTCTTTGCTTAAGGAGTCCAGGCTGTGTCTATAAACCTTTGCACAGTTTTCTTGGTTCATCACAGTGTTCTGAAACTAGTAAGCAGATGGGGATGTTTTGAAATGAAAAGGAAGAAAAACCCATTCTGTCATAATGACAATTCTATAATAACTTTTGAGGAACAATGTTAATGATCAACACTGGCTACAGAGATGATGATCTGGTGTGTGTGTGTGTGTGTGTGTGTGTGTGTATGCTTTACATTTGCAAGGACACTTAAAAACTGTGCCAGGTGGTACAGTTGGTAAAGAACCCACCTGCCAATATGAGATGCATAAGAGACATGGGTTTGATCACTGGGTTCAGAAGATCCTCTGGAGGAGAAAATGGCATCCCACTCCAAGATTCTTGCCTGGAAAATCCCATGGACAGAGGAGCCTCGTGGGCTACAGTTCACGGGGTCGAAAAGAGTTGAACATGACCAAGCACACACACCTAAAAGCTGAGCAGTAGTGACCTGCACAAATAGAAATATAGAAACATTGAGACCAATGTGTAAAGCAATGCTTCTGCCTCCATTGCTGATTCTGGAGCAGCCTGGGAATGCACACCTTCTAACACAGAATGAGGCACAGGTAGGGCTCACATCTACAGAGATTGTGTAGGAATAGAGTCAGGAAGTTCCTATCCATTGTCTATTATCTCAATGGCTTTCTTCGTGTGTGTTCTTTTTTTTTTAGGTATTTATTTATTTATGGCTGCATCAGGTCTTGGTAGTACCATGCGGGCTTAGTGCCCTGCAGCATGTGGAATCTTAGTTACCTGACCAGGGGTCAAGCCCATGTCCCCTGCATTGGGAGGTGGATTCTTAACCACTGTATCACCAGGCAGTCCTGTGTTTGATCTTTTTAAAGTTTAAAACAGTAGAATGCTCTTTACCCTCTCAAATCTTACTTATAACCCTGACATGAAAGCAGGAAAAAAACATATCAGCTGTGTTTGAAGTAGTGGTAAGAGTCTTAACCTCCGTCCTGTCCAAGGCTCCCTCTAAATCAGTTCCTTTATGAACTCTTCCAGAGGATGAGGAATCTGCTCATGATTCATTCATTTAGATTAAGACTCTGAAGGCCTTAGCTACAGTGTAGACAGGAAGGTTTTCACTTTCTGCCATTACTAATCAGACATTCCTAACTTTATTCTCTAATGTTGGCCAGTAACTCGGGGAGCCCAGAGTGTCTGGAAGAGAAGCAATGAGCTCTAATTTGCAGAGAGATTCAGGAGAAGAGTAAAATCTACTAGGCAGTGTCACAGAGAACATGAAAATGTTAACATAGTAAGTGGAACTGAGAATTTGAGAAACAGTACACTGGTTGTCTGGTAGCGGGGTGGGGAACATAGGCCAAAGGGAGTCAAATACTGTGGAAAGAGAAAGATTATGAAGTAAGCTTGCCAACCTGATACAGCTTTTGCTCCATTTGGTAAGTGTGTGTGTGTGTTAGTCGCTCAGTCGTGTCCAACTCTTTGCAACCCCATGACTGTAGCCCGCCAGGCTCCTCTGTCCGTGGAATTTTCCTGGTAAGAATACTGGATTAGGCAGCCATTTCCTTCTCCAGGGGATCTTCCCAACCCAGGGATCAAATCTGGGTCTCCTGCGCTGCAGGTGGAGTCTTTACTGTTTGAGCCATAGGGAACCATTTGGTAAGAGGTCTAATTAAAACTAAAGACCCTTTAAGAGCTTATTTTACCCAGACGATGGCCTGGGAGACCAACAGGGTGCTTCAGAAAGGAAGTCAAATGGACCCAAACTTCCCGATGTAGATCTTGGCTTTCAGGGCACCTTTGCTTTGCAGGTCCACTTGGGAATACTCTGGAGCTCAATTATATAACTGGCGTGTGAATCCTTTCTTGAGTTAGCTATCTTTAAGGACACTTTAGAAGCAGAGAGGCAGGAATGCCTTCTGTCTTAAATTTGCCCCCATCTCTGCTGGATCCTCAAATTCTTTCCTTAGCTTACCACACAGGTTAGATGAAAGTCTTGATAAGTGACTCTTATTTATTGATGGTGATGGTGGAAAGGGATGATAAATATGTAAAGAAAGTCAGGGAAGCAACTCTGTAATGAATCAACGATGGATTTTGCCTAGAATGTATGTATAAATAAAAAAGAGTAGCAAATGAAGAAATTGAAAGAGTGAGCCAGTCTCCCTTATAACACCTGCTTACTTGACACTTCTGTGATGTTGACACATCCAGGTGCATCCATTTCCCAGATTGTGTTTACCTTGGATGCTTCTGAATGTGATGCCATCAGTGCAGTGTCTGGATGCAACTTCACGTATCATTTGCGTTCTGTGGGCTGAGTTTAAGACACAAAGATATTTTCCAACATTACATAACAATCCTTTCTTTAATTTTTCTGTTTCTCTCCTTCTGGAACTCCAAAAACACATCTATTAGACTATTTGATTTTTGTCCTGCTGGTCCCTATAGTTTCATTCCTTTTTCCCTAATTTCTCATTTTCAGATAGAGTAATTTCTATTTACCACTCCCTTCCTTCTCTGTCATTTTCATTATGATGTTAAGCCAGCCAGTGAAATTTTATGTCAAATATTATATTTTCAGTTTTAGAATTTCTACAAATTTCTAGTTTCTATTTCTATATTTTAATTTATTGTGAGTATATTTTTCTGTACATCATTGTGTACAGTTAAAATAGATATTCTTAAATCCCTCTCTGATAACTACAGTACCTTAGTTCAGGTTTGGTCTCCATTGATTGTCTCTTCTATCAGAATGGGTAGCATTAATCTGTTTGTTTTTCATTTTGAACTGTATCCTGGGCATTGGGAATGATGTATTATAGAGACTCTGGGTTTTGTTACATTCTACCAAAGAAGAGAGATATTTCATGTTAATGGATAGAAAGACTCAATATTGTCAACAATTCAGCCCTTCCCAACTTGATGTATATATTAAATGCAATCACAATAAAAATCCCTACAAATTATTAATGGACATTGAAAAATGCATTATAAAGTTTATATGGAGAGGCAAAAGACCCAACACAACCAATATAATGTTGAAGAGAACAAAATTGTTCTGGCACCAACATTACCTGTCTTCAAGACTTACTATAAAGTTACAGTAATCAAGAGAGTGTGGTATTGGTGAAAGAAAAGACAAATCAATGGAAGAGAATAGAGAGCTCAAATAGACTCATTAAGTACAGTCAAGTAATCTTTAACAAAAAAGCAAAGGCAATACAATGAAGCAAATATAATCTTTACAACAAATGGTGCTAGAACAATTGTACAACCACATACAAAAAATACATTTAGACACAGGCCTTACACCTATCACAAAAATCAATTGAAAATAAGAAACAGAGCTAAATATAAGATGCAAAACAAACTCTTAGGAGATAACATAGGAGAAAGCCAAGATAACTTTGTGCCTGGTGATGAACACCAAAGGCACTGTACATGAAAGAAATAACTGATAAGCTAGACTTCATTAAAATTAAAAACTCTGCTTTGCAAAGAATGCTATTCAGAGAACGAACGTACAAGCCACAAAATGGCATGAAATATTTCAAAAGGAATAGCTGATAGAATTCTTATAACTTAACAATAAGAAAATAAGAAACTTGATTTTACAATGGGCCAAGGACCTTAACAGACGTTTCTCCAAAGAAGATATAAAAATTTAAGCATAAAAAATGTTTCACATCTTATGTCATTAGGGAAACAAAATTTAAAACAAGGAGATAGCACCTTACATCTATTAGAAAGGCCGACACCAGAACATTGAGATAATCAAATGCTGGCAAAGATGTGGAGCAAAAGAAACTCTCACTGTTTGCTGATGGGAATGCAAAATGGTATAGCCACTTTGGAAGACAGCTTGGCAGTTTCTTAAAAAACAAAAACAAAAACAAAAACTAAACATACTTTTACCATGTGATCCAATAATGATGCTCCTTGTTATTTTCCCAAAAGAGTGAAACTTACGTCAACACAAAAATCTGCACACTTCTACCTGTTCATTGGAAAGTTATTGATGTACTTTTTCGTATTAACCTTGAACCCTACTAACTTGCTATAACTTTCTAGTTCTCTGAGTTTTTAAAAAATTCTTTTGGATTTTCTACATAGATGACCATATCATCTGTGAACAAAACCATTTCTATTTCTTCCTTCTCAATATGTATACATTTTATTTCCTTTTCTTGCTAAATTAACTAGAATTTCCAGTACAATGTTGAAAAGAAGTGGTGAAAGGAGAAATCTTTGAGTGGTATGTGATCTTGATGGGAAAAACTTCCAATATTTCATCATTAAGTATGATGGTATCAGTAGTTTTTTGTAGCTATTCTTTATCAAGTTGAAGTTGTTCTCTATTCCTAGTTAACTAAGAGGTTTTTTAAAAATTAGGAATGGCTATTGGATTTTGTCAGATGCTTCTTCTGCATCTATTGATATGAACTTGTGATTTTTCTTCTTTAGCCTGTGATTGTTGATTGTTGATGTGATTGTTGTTGTTGTTCTGTTGCCCAGTCATGTCCAACTCTTTGCAGTCCCATGGACTGCAGCACGCCAGGCCTCTGTGTCCCTCACCATCTCCCAAAGTTTGCCCAAATTCATGTCCATTGCATTTGTGATGTCATCCAGCCATCTCATCCTCTGACGTTCTCTTCTCCTGCCCTCAATCTTTCCCAGCATCAGCGACTTTTCCAGTGAGTCAGTTGTTGTGATGGACATTATTAAATGGTTTTTGAAGATTGAAAAAGCCTTGTTGCTGCTGCTGCTAAATCGCTTCAGTCGTGTCTGACTCTGGGCGACCCCATAGACAGCAGCCCACCAGGCTCCTCTGTCCCTGGGATTCTCCGGGCAAAAATACTGGAGTGGGTTGCCATTTCCTTCTCCAATGCATGAAAGTGAAAAGTGAAAGTGAAGTCGCTCAGTTGTGTCCGACTCTTAGCGACCTCATGGACTGGAGCCTACCAGGCTCCTCCATCCATGGGATTTTCCAGGCAAGAGTACTGGAGTGGGGTGCCATTGCCTTCTCCGTGAAAAAGCCTTACATACCCACAATAAATTTGACTTGAACATGGAGTGCAATTCTTTTTTACACACTGCTGGATTCAATTTGCTAACACTTTGTTGGAAATTTTTACATCTATATTCATGAAGATATTGGTGTGTAGTTTTCTTTTCCTATAATGTGTTTGTCTGATTTTGGTATTAGGGTCGTAGAATGAGATAGGAGGTATTCATTCTGCTTTGAACTACTGAAGGAGACTATAGAGAATTGACATTATTACAGTTTCTTCCTTGACTGTTAGAAGTCATCAGGGAACCCACCTGCACTTAGTGTTTTCTGTTTTGAATGACTGTAAATTACTGATTCAATTTTTAAAGTGGATATAGGTCTATTCACACTATTTCTTCTGTTTGAAGAAAGAGTATGCATTTTAGCAAATTGTGTCTTTGAAGGAATAGGCCCATTTTATCTAGGTTATCCAGTTTTTGCGCATAGAGCTGTTTATGAAAGAAAGTGAAAGTGTTAAGTCGCTCAGTCATGTCTGACTCTTTGCAATGCCATGGGCTGTAGCCCACCAAACTCTTCTGTCCATAGAATTCTCCAGGCAAGAATATTGGAGTGGGTTGCCATTTCCTCCTCC
The DNA here is from genome assembly GCF_003369695.1 of Bos indicus x Bos taurus. NCBI lineage: Eukaryota > Metazoa > Chordata > Mammalia > Artiodactyla > Bovidae > Bos > Bos indicus x Bos taurus. The sequence goes on along the minus strand of NC_040103.1, from coordinate 17,424,994 downwards.
AGAGAATCTTCCTGACCCAGTGGCTGAACCCGTGTCTCCTTCATTGCAGGTGGATTCTTTCCCATCTGAGCCACCAGAGAAGCCCCAGAGTTGTTCATAGTGATCACTTATTATCCTTTTAATGTCCGTAGGATCAGTAGTTATGGCCCCTCGTCATTTCTGATATTAGTTGTTTGTATTTTCTCTTTTTTTCTTAGTTAACCTTAGCTACCTAAAGGCTTATTGGTTTTATTGATCTTTACAAAGGACATGCTTTTGGTTTTATTGATTTTTCTCTATTGATTACCTGTTTTTAATTTCATTGATTTCTTTTCTAATTCTTTTTCTGCTTACTTTTGATTTAATTTGCTCTTCCTTCTTTAATTTCCTAAGATGAAAACTTTGATGACTACTTTTGGCCTTTATTCTTTTCTAATACACATTCCATGCTATAAATTTCCCTCTAAATACTCTTTTCACTGCACCTCACAGATATTTACAATTTCTTTTTCATTTAGTTTAAAATGTTATTAAGTTCCTCTTGAGATTTCCTCTTTGATCCATGTGTTATTTAGAAGTATCTTGTTTAATCTCAACATACTGTGGGATTTTCCAGTTATTATTCTGTTATTTCTAGTTTAATCTCATGGTGGTCTGAGACAAGACATTTATGATTTCTGTTCTTTTAAATTTGTTGATGTGTATTATGTGAGCCAGAATGTGGTCTGGCTTAAAGAATGTTCTATGTGAGCTTAAGGGACATATGGATTCTGCTGCTTTTGGACAAAGTCTATAGATGTCAGTTATATACAGTTGATTGATGGTATTGTTGAGTTCAACTATGACCTCATTGATTTTCTGCTAGCTGAGTCTGTACACTTCTGAGAGAGGAGTGAAGAGTTCTTCAACTATAATAGGTGATTCCTCTATTTTTCTTGGCAATTCTACTAATTTTTGCTTCACATAGTTTGCTCTATTGTTAGATGCAACATGTTAAGGATTACAGTACCTTCTTAGTGGGTTGACTCCTTTATTATTATGCTATTCCCTTTGTCTCTGATAATTTTTCTTGCTTCGAAGTCTGTTCTGTCTGAAATTAATAGAACTACTCCTGCTTCTTTTGACAAGTGGTGGCATGTATATTTTCCTCTCTCCATTTATTTTAATCTATATATATCTTTGTGTTTTCAGCACATCTTTAATATTTCTTGTAGACTGTATAATAATTCTTATTTTTTATCTACTCTAACAGTCTTTCTCTTTCAGTATACATTTAGATCATTGACTTTCCTACTTTTGTGTTCCACTTGATTTCAGCATTTCATGGTTTTAACTAAGAATTTTATTATTTCATATTCTCTTTTTTCTTAGTATATTGATTATACTCCTTTTTAGTTTTTAAATTGCTTACCTGGAGTTTGCAATATGCATTTAGATCTAATGTAAGTCTACTTTCAAATAACTCTATACTGCTTCATGTAATAATATATATGTAACACGTATATAATATATAGAATATGTATACTGCTTCATATACATAGGTAGTGTATCTTATAACAAAAAATTCTCTTGGCAAAACTCTGTTAGCCTTTGCCCTGTTTCATTTTGTACTCCAACACCAAACATGCCTGCTACTCCAGGTATCTTTTGACTTTCTACTTTTGCATTCCAGCCCCCTGTGATAAGAACATCTTTTTTGGGTGTTAAGGTAAGGTCTTGTAGGTCTTTGTAGAACCATTCAAATTCAGCTTCTTCAGCATTAGTGGTTGGGGCATATACTTGGATTACTGTGATATTGAATGGTTTACCTTGGAAACGAACAGAGATCATTCTGTCATTTTTGAGATTGTACCCAAGTACTGCACTTCGGACTCTTGTTGACTATGAGGGCTACTCCTTTTTCTCTAAGGCATTCTTGTCCACAGTAGTAGATAATAATGGTCATCTGAATCAAATTTGCCCGTTTCTGTCCATTGTTGGAGAAGGAAATGGCAACCCACTCCAGTATTCATGCCCGGAAAATCCCATGGACCGAGGAGCCTGGTGGGCTACAATCCATGGGGTCGCAAAGAGACGGACACGACTGAGTGACTTGTGTGTGTGTGTGTGTGTCCACTGTAGTTCGCTAGTTCCTAAAATGTTGGTGTTCACTCTTGCCATCTCCTGTTTGGCCACATCCAATTTACCTTGATTCATGGATCTAACATTCCAGGTTCCTATGCAATATTGTACTTTCTAGCATCAGACTTTCCTTTCACCACTAGACACATCCACAGCTGGGTGTTGTTTCAGCTTTGGCTCAGCCTCTTCATTCGTTCTGTAGCTATTTCTCTGCTTTTCTCCAGGAGCATATTGGACACCTACTGACCTGGGAGGCTCATGTTCCACTGTCGTTGTAACAACAACAGTGCCTTGTTATATTTTCTTGAGAGCTGAACATTGTGTAATGGGTAAAATAAATTGCTATAAATAGGTCTTTAGTAATGCGATAGTAAGGTGTGGGGAAAAGAGAGTGTTATACAGTCATGATTAAGTCTTAGTGTTTTAGTGAGCCTACATTTCAGACTGAATTTTACAAGTGTGTCTCAGTTTTTTCTCCCTACCCCCTAGAAGTGTAGGGCAAGATGGCTAGAGTGGATTGGGGTTGGGTATTTCCCTTCATGTAACTCAGTTGGGCTCTGATACAGAGATACCTAGCAGGTTAGACCTTAATTAACTAGTTTTCCTTGAGGACAGGCCTTGTGAAGAACAGAGTACTCTGATAGATTTCAAGAATTTTTTTTCTCTCTCCTCCTACTAGAAGCATGAGGGGAAGAGGATTTTTCTCCCATATTTACTGTGAAACCTGGGAGAACTCCTGGAATTAAGTCTCAAAATACTGTGGGGGTTTCCATATGACTGGGCTCCCCCGGAGACTTTAATTTTCGGAGTTGTATACACAGAACCTTCAGGAATTCATCAATTACAGCTGTGGTTTTTCCACCAGCACTGGTTTCTGAGGTGGTTTCCACTGTGAGTCTCTGTTCTGGTAAGCCATGGCTCCCTCTGCTTGCCTATCTGCCTCTCCAGTCTCGGGGACAGTGGTTTGCCTATGTCCTCCCCTGTTTTGCAGGTCTAAGAAGAGTTGCTTTTTCAGTGTGTTCACCTTTTGACTTGGTAGGACAAAGTAGTGCCTTCTAAGCTCCATAGATGAAGAACCCTTTACTTTGCATTTCACTCTTAGATTTTTATTTGGCTATTTGCTTACATGTGGTTTTCCATATGATTTATAGAATAAATTTATTATCTTCAAAACATTCCAGGAACATGGATATCTTTGGTAAGTCATTTACAACCAGGAATAGGGACTGTCTCCCCATGTATTCAAGTCTATGTCTTTTATAATTAAAAAAAAATAAAATTTTGTGTATTTGTTAATTCCTAGATTTTATAGTTTTATTTACAGTACTGTGAATACCCTCCTCAATATATATTTCATCTTATTGTTTATTAGACAAATGTTATTATGTTACTTTTTAATGGGGGTATGAATTACATATAATAAGTTGCATAAATCTTAAGATTACAGTTTGAATTTTTATTTTGTATATAGCCAGGTCAACATATGAAATCTTTCATAGGATTCCAAAGTTCCTTTCATGTCTTATACCATTTATCTGAATTTTATACAAGAAGAACCAAACCTTTGTACTTCTCTGTGTCCGCATTCTTTTATTTGACATTATGCCTTGAGATTTATCTCTGATGGTTCATTCTTTTTCATTTTTGAGTAGTATTTCAATACATAAATATGCCAAAATTTGTTTTTATATCTTCCTATTGATGATTGGACTGGTTGATTTGAGTCCATTGAGAATAAAGTTTCTGTGAACATTTTTAGACATGATTTTGATGGCACATAAGTATTCATGAGAAATGCTTTAGATTTTCATAAGTTGATCTTCTATCTAGTTAATCTTCTTGAATTTTCATTTTAAAATTTGCTGAATCTGTTCATTTTAAAAATAATTCTAAAGTTTGAAAATAAAGCAGGAGAAAAATTTCTGATCCTCATGTGTGTGCTTAGTCGCTTAGTCACGTCCAACTCTTTGCGACCTCATGGAATTCTCCAGGTAAGAATATTGAAGTGGGTTGCCATTCCTTTCTCCAAGGGATCCTCCCGAACCTGGGTCTCCTGCACTGCAGGGGAATTCTTTACCATCTGAGCCAGCAGGGAAGCCTCTTCTGATCCTTCAGTTCAGTTCCGTTGCTCAGTGGTGTCCGACTCTTTGCAACCCCATGAATTGCAGCACGCCAGGCCTCCCTGTTCATCACCAACTCCTGGAGTTCACTCAGACTGACGTCCATCGAGTCAGTGATGCCATTCAGCCATCTCATCCTCTTTGTCATTCCCTTCTCCTCCTACCCCAATCCCTCCCAGCATCAGAGTCTTTTCCAATGAGTCAACTCTTCGCATGAGGTGGCCAAAGTACTGGAGTTTCAGCTTTAGCATCATTCCTTCCAAAGAAATCCCAGGGCTGATCTCCTTCAGAATGGACTGGTTGGATCTCCTTGCAGTCCAAGGGACTCTCAAGAGTCTTCTCCAGCACCACAGTTCAAAAGCATCAAATCTTTGGCACTCAGCCTTCTTCACAGTCCAACTCTCACATCCATACATGACCACTGGAAAAACAATAGCCTTGACAAGATGGACCTTTGTTGGCAAGGTAATGTCTCTGCTTTTTAATATGCTATCTAGGTTAGTCATAACTTTTCTTCCAAGAAGCAAGTGTCTTTTAATTTCATGGCTGCAGTCCCCATCTGCAGTGATTTTGGAGCCCCCAAAATTTAAGTCTGACACTGTTTCTACTGTTTCCCCATCTATTTTCAATGACATGATGGGATCAGATGCCATGATCTTCGTTTTCTGAATGTTAAGCTTTAAGCCAACTTTTTCACTCTCTTCTTTCACTTTCATCAAGAGGCTTTTGAGTTCCTCTTCACTTTCTGCCATAAGGGTGGTGTCATCTGCCTATCTGAGGTTATTGAAATTTCGCCCAGCAATCTTGATTCCAGCTTCTGATCCTTATGCTTCCTATTTATTTTTCTTCTTTAAAATACTCATCATGTCCTATAGTACTTTTTAAAATAACAGTCGTATAATTGTGTATTTGTGTAGTGTTCCCTATCTGAAAGGATCATATCTAAAGTTTCTCCAGTAAAGTTACTGTATTAACATTATACTTAGGTATTGAAGTTTCTGCATTTTTATATCAAACTATTGAGGTAATGACATATTTTTCTTTTTTTTTTTTTCATCTGGAGAAGTGTATTGATGGATTTTCTGATGAAAATTATATTTGAATTCTTGGGATCATGATGTTTTCTTTGAATACAATGTGAGATTTAGATAGCTAACATTAGATGGAGGATATTTACAGCTGTGTTTCATGTAGCATGTGCCAGATTTTTTCTTCTTTTTCTCCTTTTCTACCTTCTTTCCCTATTTTGGAAAAGTTATGCTAGCCTCATGGAGTAATCCAAGAAAATTTACTTTTTTTTTTTTTCAACAGTCAGGAACAACTTGTAAGAATTAGTTGGTTGCTGAAAGCTTGGTAGAACTTAACTCTGAAGTGTGTAGGTCCAATGCATATGAAGAAGTGTCTTTGATAATAATGTCAATTTTCTTAATGCTCATTTGTCTCTTCATGTCCTATATTTCTTGCACTAATTTTTAGGGTATCCAAAAATTCATCAGTTTTGATATAGTTTTTTTTTTTTTTTGTAATTTACACACACTAGGTTTTTTTTAATAGTTCTTCAATTTTTTTCATTTTTAACTTTGTATTTTTTGGTAACTGCTTTTACACTCTGTTTTACTTTCTTTGTTCTCCAAATGGGAAATGTGTTCTGTCCTTACCATTATTACTATTATTTAAATTTCTGTGGGTTAGCTTGATTGCCTTTTTCCACAACTACTTGAAATTAACACTTAGCTCATTTGTTCCCAAACTTTCTTGCTTTCTGATATATGCATTTAAAGCTATGTTGTTGTTCAATAACTAAGTAATGTCTGACTCTTTGCAACCCCATGGATTGCAGCACGCCAGGCTTCCCTGTCCTTCACTATCTCCTAGAGTTTGCTCAAACTCATGCTCATTGAGCCAGTGATGCAATCCAACCCTCTCGTGCTCTGTCACTCCCTTCTCCTCTTACCCTCAAAATTTGCCTCTAAATATTGTGTTAGTCCTAAATGTTGTTAATGCTGACATGCAGTGTTTAATTTTTACTTTACAGTATCCCTTTACATTTCTAATTGTTCTAAGGATTATGAAGTAATATATTGTTTTCTAGAATTTGATTTTTAGCAATGTTTTTCTCGTTATTTTCTAGTTTTTTACATTATGAGCAGAAAACATCTGTAAGATGTTGATTCTTTAGATATTTTTTTACACTTAATTTGCAGAAGAAACATAAGTGCAAATGTTCCATATGCCCTCATAGAGGATAGTATTCTCACTCTTGTGTGTAAATTTTTCTGCATAGCTAACAACTCAAGCATATAAATTGTATTATACAATAAAATCAAGAAAATATTAAGAAATCTGTACATTAACTTATTCTTTATCTGCTTTATTAATTTTAAAAGAGGTGTGCTAAAATCTTCATTTTCTGTCAATTGTCACTTTATATAATTTGAAGCTAATTTAGGAGTATATTCTTTACTGTTTTCACCAATTTCAAAGATATATACTGCATTGTGATAATTTTTGATGACTTTATTTTGACAGAATTTAAGATAGCTATCACAACTTCTGGTCCATACATTTTTGTGTGACTTTTAAATTATTTAATTTTAGATTCTTTCTGATTCATTTTCCTTTAAATGTGTCTCTTATATAAGATACGTTGATTTTTTTTTTTTTTTTTCCAAATTGAGACTCTGACTCTAACTGGTGAGTTTGTTTACTGGTATTACATTAGGATTTCTTTTCATATTATTATTTAATAACTTGTATTGGTTTACTTTTTTTTTCTTATTTTCCAGTGGATAGATCAGGTTTTCTTTTGCTGGCTTAAAATTTAAGTTATGCATTCTTTTAAAAAAAATTATTTAGTAACTTGGTTATCTGTTTCTATGGTGCTTGCTTTAACATATAAATAATACTTATATTTATTTATCCCATCTCTTCATTCTTTCTGGAGTAATTTCTCCACTCTTCTAAAGTAGCATATTGGGAAGAGCCAAAGCAAAAACAGCAACCAGTTGTAGATATGACTGGTAATGGAAGTAAAGTCTGATGCCATAAAGAACAGTATTGCATAGGAACCTGGAAGGTCAGGTCCATGAATCAAGGTAAATTGGAAGTGGTCAAACAGGAGATGGCAAGAATGAACATCAACGTTTTAGGAATCAGTGAACTAAAATGGACAGGAATGGGTGAATTTAACTCATGACCATTATATATCTACTATTATGGGCAAGAATCCCTTAGAAGAAATGGAATAGCCCTCATAGCCAACAAAAGAATCTGAAATGCAGTACTTGGGTGCAATCTCAAAAAGGTCAGAATGATTTCTGTTCATTGCCAGGGCAAATCATTCAATATCACAGTAATCCAAGTCTGTGCCCCAACTAGTAATGCTGAAGAAGCTGAAGTTGAATGGTTCTATGAAGACCTACAAGACCTTATAGAACTAACACCCAAAAAAGATGTCCTTTTCGTTATAGCAGACTGGAATGCAAAAGTAGGAAGTCAAGAGATACCTGGAGTAACAGGCAAATTTGGCCTTGGAGTACAGAATGAAGCAGGGCAAAGGCTAACAGAGTTTGGCCAAGGGTCATAGCAAACACTTTCTTCCAACAACACAAGAGAAAACTCTACACATGGACATCACCAGCTAATCAATACTGAAATCAGATTGATTATGTTCTTTGCAGCCAAAGATGGTGAAGCTCTATACAATCAGCAAAGCAAGACTGGGAGCTAAGTGTGGCTCAGATCATGAACTTGTTATTGCCAAATTCAGACTTAAATTGAAGAGACTAGGAAAAACCACTACACTATTGAGTTATGAACTAAATCGAAGCCCTTACAATTATACAGTGAAAGTGACAAATAGATTCAGGGATTAGATCTGATAGACAGAATGCCTGAAGAACTGTGGACAGAGGTTTGAAATTGTATAGGAGGCAGTGAAGAGGAAATGCGAAAGGCAAAATGGTTGTCTGAGGAGGCCTTACAAATAGCTGAGAAAAGAAGAGAAGCTAAAGGCAAAGGAGAAAAGGAAAGATATACCCATTTGAATGCAGAGTTCCAGAGATTAGCAAGGAGAGATGAGAAAGGCTTCCTCAATCATCAGTGCAAAGAAGTAGAGGAAAATAATTTTCTTTAGGAGATCTCTAGTCTTTCCCATTCAATTGTTTTCCTCTATTTCACTCATCTCATATGCTAACAAAGTAATGCTCAAAATTCTCCAAGCCAGGCTTCAACGGTACGTGAAGCGTGAACTTCCATTTGTTCAAGCTGGATTTTGAAATGGCAAAGGAAACAGAGATCAAATGGCCAACGTCCGTTGAATCATTGAAAAAGCAGAAGAGTTCTAGAAAAACATCTACTTCTGCTTTATTGACTATGCCAAAGCCTTTGACTGTGTGGATCACAACAGACTGTGGAAAATTCTTAAAGAGATGGGAATACCAGACCACCTTACCTGCCTCTTGAGAAATCTGTATGCATGTCAAGAAGCAACAGTTAGAACTGGACATGGAACAACAGACTGGTTCCAATTTGGGAAAGGAGTATGTCAAGGCAGTATATTGTCACCCTGCCTATTTAACTTATATGCAGAGTACATCATGAGAAACGCTGGGCTGGATAAGGCACAAGCTGGACTCAAGATTGCCAGAAGAAATATCTATAACCTCAGATATGCAGATGACACCACCCTTATGGCAGAAAGTGAAGAAGAACTAAAGAGCCTCTTGATGAAAGTGAAAAAGAAGGGTGAAAAAGTAGGCTTAAAACTCAGCATTCAAAAAACTATAATCATGGTATCTGGTCCCATCACTTCATGACAAATAGATTGGGAAACAATGGAAACAGTGAGAGACTTTGAGGGGCTCCAAAATTACTGCAGATGGTGACTGCAGCGATGAAATTAAAAGATGCTTGCTCCCTGGAAGAAAAGTTATGTCCGATCTGGACAGAATATTAAAGAGGAGATATAGTACTCTGCCAGCAAAGGTCCATCTGGTCAAAACTATGGCTTTTCCAGTAGTTATGTGTGGATGTGAGAGTTGGACTATAATGAAAGCTGAGTACTGAAGAATTGATGCTTTTGAACCATGGTGTTGGAGAAGACTCTTGAGAGTCCCGTGGATTGCAAGATCAAACCAGTTAATCCTAAAGGAAATCAGTCCTGATATCCATTGGAAGGACTGATGCTGAAGCTGAAACTCCAATACTTTGGCCACCTGACACGAAGAACTGACTCATTTGAAAAGACCCTGATGCTGGGAAAGATTGAAGGCATGAGGAGAAGGGAATGACAGAGGATGAGATGGTTGGATGGCATCACTGACTCAATGGACATGAGTTTGAACAAGCTCTGGGAGTTGGTCATGGACAGGGATGCCTGGCATGTTGCAGTCCATGGGTTCACAAGGAGTCAGACACAACTGAGCCACTGAACTATACTCATTTATCCCTAGTGATTTTTGTAAAATTTTTTTTATTATATAAAATTTCTATCAAGTTAAAAACAGAGAAAATAATAAAACCAATATACCACCAACCTCTTTCTTGTACTAGCAAGTACTAGCAACACACTGTCATTATTTCATCTCTGTCATCCTCATGCCCCCCACCCTGCAACCCCCAAAGTTATTTTGAAGCAAGTTCAAGATGTCATGTTATTTTACCCATGAAATTTTAGAATATATTTCTGAAAAATAAGAACTCAAAATCTTAACCATGATTCTATTATCAAAAGCTAAAAAAATAATTATTTTATATAATCAGATATTCAAGAGTTCACTTTTCCCTAATGGTCTATAATATTTTTTCTTGACAATATGTTTGTTTGGATCAGAATCTGAATCATGTGCTCACATTTGACTGGTTATAAGTCTTTCACATTTTTAGCCATGCTCCTCCAAGTTGTAGCAGGTTCAGCATCAGAAGGAAGTTAGGTAGAAAAGCAGAATCTTAGGCTCCACAGGAGACCAACCAAATCTGAACCTGCATTTTAATAGGGACTCCAGTTGTGAAAACTGCATATTAAAATATATCAGCAATATCAGTCCTTCCTGTTTCTCTCCCTCATTTCTTAATTGCAGTAACTAAGTCCTCTGGCCCATAGACTTTAGTTTAGATTTTGATGGTTATTCCCTGTGGTATTCTTAATATGTTTTTCTCAACCTCCTGTTTTATATAAATTGATAGAGCTGGAGTTTGCATTATATTCAAGTACAATTATAAAGAAGAATTTATAAATGATAGCATGTACTTTCATTTGGAGATACACAGTGTCTAATAGTGTCTGTTTTGTAAAGCCTGTTAACTGAGATACTGATCATGTGGGAAAAATAGAATATTTATTCTTTCACTTAAACCAGTTTTCAGAATGAAATTTATCAATAGCATCTGCTTAAAAGGACCAATGAAATTTATATTTTGTATTGTTGTGTTTGCTTTTATTTCTTTCATTCATTTGATCATTCATTTTGTAATCATAAATTCATGGATTTAACCACATTTTGTGTATTTCAACCATTTCTATTACTATGCTTATTGATGCTCAAATATTCCCACTTTAGACCAGGTTGGCTTCTCAATCCTTTTGGTTTATACATAGTAGGCTTTTGTAACTTCTCTGCTTCTTGGTATGATAAGCTTTCTGATGTGTTAATCTCATAAACTTTCCTATCCCAAACCAGTAGCCATTTCTACAATGAATCTGGGGCCTTTTGGTATGAAATGGTTTCAAGACTACAAGCTGAGTACTGTTATTGTTTTGTCACTCAGTCGGATCTGACTCATCGTTTTAGTTGCTCAGTCATGTATGACTCTTTGTGACCCCATGACTGCAGCCTGCTAGTCTCCATCTGTCCATGGAATTTCCTAGGCAGGAATACTGGAGTGGGTTGCCACTGCCTCCTCCAGGGGATCTTCCTGACTCAGGAATTGAACCTGCATTGAAGCTGCATTGCAAGTGTATTCTTCACGGCCGAGCCACCAGGGAAGAGTATTAGTGAGGCTTACATATACAATCATTGTTGTCTAACATAGTGAATCACTGTGAAATACATGAAAGATGCACACATCTTTTGAGAGTATTAAGTCCAAAGACATTGCAAACTTGGACTGAAAGGACTAGAGAGAGGATAAAGTGAAAGAAAGCTGAAAATTCTCGAAGTTCCACAAAGCCAGAAACAGGGCAATAAAATTACTCATTTGCAAACATGTGCACATGTGCACCCCTTCATGAGCAAGGAAAGATGACCTTAGGGAAGAACTGTAAGTTTGGAGGGTGGAGCCGTGGGCAACAGAAGATTATTTCCGGGACTTGAAAACTAAAGGAGTTTGGCCAGTTGGATTTCAAAATTGCTTGGGGCCAATGACACCCTTCCTTTCTTTAATTTTCTCCCCCTTTAATAGGACTATCTATGACTATTACCTAATACCTGTAACACTACTGTATTTGGGGAGAGAATAACTTGTTCCTGAGTTTCACAGACTTACAAGGGGAGAGGGATTTTGCCACAAAATTCCTAGTACCTCACCCATGCCTAATTTAGACTAGATATTTAACTTGAACTGATGAGACTTTTTTGCTTGGGATTTTTTTCAGGCAAGAATATTGCAGTGGGTTGCCATTTCCTTCTCCAGGGGATCTTCCCTTCCCAGGGATCCAACCTGGGTCTCCCACCCGCACTGCAGGCAGACTCTCTACCCTCTGAGCCACCAGGGAAGCCCAAAGAGACTTTAGATGTGATTTTGGATTTAGGTTGCTGCTGTAATGGGTTGAGATTTTTGGTAATTCTGGGATTGGAGTAAATGTAGTTTTGTATATGGGAGGGATATGAATCTTAGGGGATAGAGGGAATATTAGCATTGGCTGAATAATGGATTGCCAAAAATATGTTCATACCCTATTCCCAGAACCTGCAACTATATTCTCTTATGTACTAAGAGGAACTTTGCAGATGTGATTAAGGATCTTGATGCTGCTGCTGCTGCTAAGTCACTTCAGTCGTGTCTGACTCTGGGCAACCCCATAGATGGCAGCCCATCAGGCTCCCCCATCCCTGGGATTCTCCAGGCAAGAACACTGGAGTGGGTTGCCATTTCCTTCTCCAATGCATGAAAGTGAAAAGTGAAAGTGAAGTCGCTCAGTCGAGTCGGACTCCTAGCAACCCCATGGACTGCAGCCTGCCAGATTCCTCCTTCCATGGGATGTTCCAGGCAAGAGTACTGGAGTGGGTTGCCATTGCCTTCTCCTAAGGATCTTGAGATGAAGATATTATCCTAAATTATGCAGTTAGATTCAATGTAATCATAAAGGTCTTTATAAGAGGAGGCAAGATGATCAGAATCGGATGCAGGAGTTGTGATCATGAAAATTAAAGGTTGGAATTATGTAAAAAAGAACCTCCAAACCTAGTACTGCAGTTCAGTTCAGTTGCTCAAGTGTGTCTGAGTCTTTGCGACCCCATCGACTGCAGCACACCAGGCTTCCCTGTCCATCACCAACACCTGGGTCTTACTCAAACTCGTGTCCATCGAGTTGGTGATGCCATCCAACCATCTCATCCTCTGTCATCCCCTTCTCCTCCTGCCTTCAATCTTTCCCAGCATTGGGGTCTTTTCCAGTGAGTCAGTTCTTCACATCAGGTGGCCAAAGTATTAGAGCTTCAGTTTCAATATCACTCTTTCCAATGAATATTCGGGACTGATCTCTTTTAGGATGGACTGGTTGGATCTCCTTGCAGTCCAAGGGACTCTCAAGAGTCTTCTCCAACACCACAGTTCAAAAGCATCAATTCTTCAGTACTCAGCTTTCTTTATAGTCCAACTCTCACATTTATACATGACTACTGGAAGAACCATAGTTTTTACTAGATGGACCTTGGTTGGCAAAGTAATATCTCAGCTTTTTAATACACTGTCTAGGTTGGTCATAGCTTTTCTTCCAAGGAGCAAGTGTCTTTTAATTTCATGGCTGCACTCCAAAATCTGCAGTGATTTTGGATCCCCTCAAAATAAAGTCTGTCACTGTTTCCATTGTTTCCCCATCTATTCCCCATGAAGTGATGGGACCTGATGCCATGATCTTAGTTTTCTGAATATTGAGTTTTAAGTCAACTTTCTCACTCTCCTCTTTCACCTTCATCAAGAGGCTCTTTAGTTCATCACTTTCTGCCATAAGGGTGGTGTCATCTGCATATCTGAGGTTATTTATATTTCTTCTGGCAATCTTGAGTCCAGCTTGTGCTTCATCCAGTCCAGCATTTCTCATGATGTACTCTGCATATAAGTTAAATAAGCAGGGTGACAATATACTGCTTTGATATACTCCTTTCCCAATTTGGAACCAGTCTGTTGTTCCATGTCTAGTTCTAACTGTTGCTTCTTGACCTGCATACAGATTTCTCAGGAGGCAGGTAAGGTGGTCTGGTATTCCCATCTCTTTAAGAATTTTCCACAGTCTGTTGTGATCCACACAGTCAAAGGCTTTGGCATAGTCAATAAAGCAGAAGTAGATGTTTTTCTGTAACTCTTCTGCTCTTTTACGATCCAACAGATGTTGGCGATTTGATCTCGGGTTTCTTTGCCTTTTCTAAATCCAGCTTGAACATCTGGAAGTTCATGGTTCATGTACTGTTGAAGCCTGGCTTGGAGAATTTTGAGCATTACTTTGCTAGCATGTGAGATGAGTGCAATTGTGCAGTAGTTTGAGCATTCTTTGGGATTGGAATGAAAACTGACTTTTCCAGCCCTCCGGCCACTGCTGAGTTTTCCAAATTTGCTGGCATATTGAGTGCAGTACTTTCACAGCATCATCTTTTAGTATTTGAAAATAGCTCAATTGGAATTCCATCACCTCAACTAGCTTTGTTCGTAGTGATGCTCCCAAAGGCCCACTTGATTTCTCATTCCAGGATGTCTGGCTCTAGGTGAGTGATCACACCATTGTGGTTATCTGGGTCATGAAGTTATGCAGGCAGCCTCTAAAAATAGTTGGAAACAAGGAAATGGTTCCTTTCCTAGAGCCTCTGGAAAGAACCACTCTGACCTACTCTGACCACTCTCACAAATAAGAATTTGGTTTAGGATTTTGGACTTCTGCCTTCTAGAAATATAAGAGAATAAACCTGTGTTATTTTAAGTTACTAAGTTTGTGTCAAATTTGTTACAGCAACAATAGGGATACATTGTTGATACTTACTGTTTCTAGGACTTTTCATGGTTAGAGCAGAGAAATATATATATTTTATAATATGAAATACATATTCCAAACTACTGGATATAATTTACTGTTATCAAATTTCCATCAGTATCTGTTTTCTCACATGCTGAAAATTTCAGTTCTCAGTGACAAAAAAATAATTACTCATTTACTCTGACTTGGATTACAAATACACCAGTTTTAGAATGATAATACCATTACTACCACCAAAAATATGATTACCAAAAATGGTTTATTTGTAGATTATTTCCCACTGAGAGTGTAAAATGAAATTACTATGCCTTAAAGTCATTTGGAATAGCTCTTCTCTGTATGGTTATGCCACCAATTGGAGACGGAGTTAGCTTCCTTTGCTTCATTTTTAGATTTTTAATGATTTCTTTTTGTTTAATTTTATTTTATAATCATGTAAAATATTTTTATGGCTCCAGCACTAAATCTACAAATCAAAGAAGTTTGGCTTCTATCCCTGTTTTTCCACTATTCCGTTTCACTTATACAAGTACATATTTTTTTAAATTGCTGGACAAATCGCTGATTTATTTTTAAAAATAGCCCAGAGAACACTTGTTCTTTACCATGCATTAGTAATATAAATAAAAATGTCTGATCATGGAAATTTTAAAACATACTAAAAGCACATAGAAAAAAATATATATAAAGTGCCCTGGACTCACCACCAACCTTATAATTATCTGCTAAAGACTCATGTTTTTCATCTATACAGTCTCCCATACTCATTTTTTCCTCTTCTTGCATTATTTTGAAGCAAAATCTGAAATTCTCAATTATTTCATCTATAAATACTTTAGTAAGTAAAAGATAAGGAATCTCAAAAATAAATACAATTATTATGTCAGCAAAATACAGAGTTTAAAAAAATAAGGTCTATCCCAATTTTTTCTTTAAAAACATTTTCAATCTACAGGTTCCTTTTACATAGGTTTTTTTTTTTTTTTGGTGTCATTTTTTCATTTGTTAATAAAGCTATATTGTTTGTTCTGCAGATTTTCTGATAGTTGGTATTTTACAGATTGTGTCCCTGTGATACCATTTAATGTGTTTCTCTGATCAGTCTGTTCTCTGTAAATTGATGTTCGGACATAGGGTCTTGCTAAGACTTCTTCAAAGGTAGTATTTTATTCTTCAATCAAGAGGCATATACTACATGATTCTTCTCTCTCTCTGTCTCTGGTGACCAGTTCCTTGATCCATTATTTTAGGGGCTGGGAAATGATACTTAATTCTGTCATTACTTCCTTCATGTTTAACTGGAGTTCTGCCATAAAGTGAAACAAACTTCTCATCTACTATTTGGCTATCCAGTGATATTATTCATATAGAAAGGCAGGATAAATGTCTTCTTTTTAGGTACAACTTTTTTTTTTGAGAAACATAACCAATAGACCATGTATTAATATATGTGTGTATAAGAGATTTATTTTAAGAAATTGGCTCACATGACTATGGCAGCTAAGTCAAGATCTGTAGTCGACAAGCTCTGACACCCGAGAGAGCCAGAGGGGTTCTGGCTCTGAAGTCTGGCTTTGAGTCTGAAGCTTGAGGATCAGGAGAGCTTATAGTGTGCGTTCCAACAGAAGGGCAGGAGAAGCCTGACATCCCAAGTCAGCAGTCAGGCAGGTGAAGTTTATTTTTTATCCATGGGAGGATCAGTCTTTTTGTTCTATACAGGCCTTCAACTAATTACATGAGGACCGGAGAAGGCAATGGCACCCCACTCCAGTACTCTTGCCTGGAAAATCCCATGGACAGAGGAGCCTGGTAGGTTCCAGTCCTTGGGATCGCTAAGAGTTAGGCACAACTGAGCAACATCACTTTCACTTTTCACTTTCACTTTTCACTTTCATGCATTGGAGAAGGAAATGGCAACCCACTCTGGTATTCTTGCCTGGAGAGTCCCTGGGACAGAGGAGACTAGTGGGCTGCCGTCTGTGGGGTCACACAGAGTTGGACACGACTGAAGCGACTTAGCAGCAGCAGCAGCAGCACACACATTAGGAAACAATGGAAACAGTAACAGACTTTAATTTCTTGGGCTTCAAAATCACTGCAGATGGTGACTCCAGCCAGGAAATTAAAAGAGGCTTGTTCCTTGGAAGAAAAGCTATGACAAACCTAGAAAGCGTAATTAAAAGCAGAGACATTACTCTGCTGACAAAGGTCAGTTTAGTCAAAGCTATAGTTTGTCCAGTATTCATGAATGGATGTAAGAGTTGGACCGTAAAGAAGGCTGAGCACTGAAAAATTGATGCTTTTGAACTGTGGTGGAGCAGACTCTTGAGAGTCCCTTGGACAGCAAGGAGATCCAACCAGCCCATCCTAAAGGAGATCAGTCCTATCAGTCCTGAATATTCATTAGAAGGACTGATGCTGCAGCTCCAATACTTTGGCCACCTGATGTGAAGAACTGACTCATTAGAAAAGATGTTGATGCTGGGAAAGATTGAAGGCAGGAGTAGAAGGGGATGACAGAGGACAAGATGGTTGGATGGCATCACTGACTCGATGGATATGAGTTTGAGTAAGCTCTGGGAGATGATGAAAGACAGGGAAGCCTGGCATGCTGTAGTCCATGGGGTTGCAAAGAGTCAGACACGACTTAGCGACTGAACAACAATTGGGAAGGACAATCCTCTTTAACAGTCTACCAATCCAAATGTTAATCTCACCCAAAACACCATCAGAGACATATCCAGAATAATGTTTGATGAAATATCTAGGCACCTCAAGTCCCATTCAAGTTGATACGTATGAACCATAATATCCTTCCTCCTCAAACAGCAATCATTTCCTTTTTATTCAATCCTTTTTATGTTTTTTCTAAAAAAAGAATCATCATTAACTCATGGATTTAAATATATTTGATGTGTTTCTACCCACTGCAATTGTTTTCATTATTGGTGCTCAAATTGTTCCATTTCTGGACTCTCCCATTTGGCTCCTAAGTCATTTTGACACAGTTCTAGTAGTTTTTGTTAACTTCTTTTTGTTTTGATATTCACAATTATCATGGGCATTGCTTGCTTTAAATTTGAATCAGTTATTTCTGTAAGGAACCCTGCTTCTCTTTATAGAGTAAAATGCTGTTTCAAGGCCATAATCTGGGTATTAGCAGAGCACATTAATTATTACTTGGTTGTAATTATTTTTAATATTTTCCATAGATAAATCTGCAGATATGCAATTCTCATTATTCAAATTCAGAATGAAAAAAAATTTTTGTTTTATGTTTTCCACTGTCTTTTTTTTTTAAGTATTTACATCTATATGTTCTCTGTCCTACTAGGAGAATCCCAGTTACCAATAACACTGACCTTGATAGAATTAGTGTATCAAATTAATGACTATTTTTGGATCTCGTATTACACAAACAGTATCAGAAGAACAATACCTGTACCATCAGCAATATGATTATTAAAACAGTGAAAGATTTTCAGTTATTTTATCCTTATAAATTATTCACTAGAACTATATAGTCAAATTACTGTTTTAAAGTCACATGGAGCTCTGTTTCTATGTGTGGTAATGCCACTATCTGGATATACACATACATTCTTTCATTTTATTTGATTTTAAAAACTAATTAATAGAAGTCTGACATAAGAAACTACCATTATATTGTTGTTTAATCACTAAGTTGTGTCAGACTCTTTTGTGATCCCAAGAACTGTGCCCACCAGGCTCCTCTCTCTATGGGATTTTGCTGGCAAGAATACTGCAGTGGCTTGCCATTTTTCTTCTATGGGGGGATCTCCCTGACCCAGGGTTTGAACCCACATCTCCTGCTTGGCAGGTGGGTTCTTTACTGCTAAGCCAACTGGAAAGCCTGAGGAACTACAATACGATGCAGCAATTCTACTTATGGGTAAATATTTGAAGGAAAAACATCACTATCTCCAAAAGATATCTGTATGCCCATATTCACTGCAACAGTATTTACAATAACTAAGATATGGAAGTGACCAAAGTGTCCATTAATAGGTAAATGGATAAAGACAATGTGAGATATATACATATAATGTGTGTGTACAGACACAGAGCAATGGCTTGACTGTATGTTAAAACTTACGCTTAGTTAATTTATGTGAAAGGAAGAATGGATTGTGTTCAGATTCATCTTTTTGCATATGGAAGTCCAATTATTCTAGCACTATTTGTAGAAAAGAGCATTCTTCCTCTTTTTGTTTGTTTGTTTCTCTGTTTCTTTGTCAAAGATCACTTGGCTACATTTATGTAAGTCTAGCTTTTGACTCTGTCCCTCCATTCTGTTCCCTCCATTCCCTTGTGCTTAAGGATTTAAAAATTATGTATCCACCCACTTTCTTAAATAAAAGGTAGCATACTGTACATAACTCTTTTAGTCAGTTCACATTGTTAAAACAAGATGCAGTAAACTGGGTAGCTTAACAAGAGACCCTTTTTTCTCACTGTTCTGGACACTGGGAAGTCCAAGATGAAGGTGTCTGCCAGTTTGGCTACTAGTCAAGGCCCTCTAAATAGTTGTGTCCAAGCACGGTGGAGAGAGCAAGGAAGCAAGCTCTCTCTTGTTCTTCTTAGGAGCTTTAATCCTGTTATGAGAGGATTTAATTACCTGATAATTTAATTATCTCCCAAAGGTTCCATTTTATATTATCACATTGAGGATTAAAGATTCAGCATTTGAATTTTGGATAGACACATATATTCTGTCCATAATACATACTTTCTTCCTGCCCAATTGCATTGGTCAGTAACTCCATTACAATGTTTAAAAGCAGGGGGATTAGTGGCTAGGGTTTTCTTTTCCTGTCTTTTATAGGACAGTCTCTAGTGTTTCCCTATTAAGCAAGATACCAGCTTTTTGATGGCTATACATGCATGTAGGTAGGTAGGTGAGAGGTACAAAGATGGGCAAAATAAAGGACAGAAATAATATAGACCTAACAGAAGCAGAAGATATTAAGAGGTGGCAAGAGTAAACAGAAGAATATACAAAAAAGATCTTCATGACCCAGATAATCACGATGGTATGATCACTTACCTAGAGCCAGAGAAGAGAAGGCAATGGCAACCCACTCCAGTACTCTTGCCTGGAAAATCCCATGGATGGAGGAGCCTGGTAGGCTGCAGTTCATGGGGTTGTGAAGAGTCGGACACGACTGAGTGACTTCACTTTCACTTTTCACTTTCATGCACTGGAGGAGGAAATGGCAACCCACTCCAGTGTTCTTGCCTGGAGAATCCCAGGGACAGCAGGGCCTGGTGGGCTGCCGTCTCTGGGGTCGCACAGAGTCAGACACAACTGAAGCGACTTAGCAGCGCAGCAGAGCCAGACATCCTGGAATGTGAAGTCAATTGGGCCTTAGGAAGCATCTCTACAAACAAAGCTAGTGGAGGTGATGGAATTCCAGTTGAGCTATTTTCAAATACTAAAAGATGATGCTGTGAAAGTGCTGCACTCAATATGCCAGCAAATTTGGAAAACTCAGCAGTGGCCATGGGACTGGAAAAGGTCAGTTTTTATTCCAATCCCAAAGAAAGGGAATGCCAAAGAATGTTCAAACTACTGCACAATTGCACTCATCTCACACGCTAGCAAAGTAATGCTCAAAATTCTCCAAGCCAGGCTTCAACAGTACATGAACTTCAGATGTTCAAGCTGGATTTAGAAAAGGCACAGGAACCAGAGATCAAATCACCAACATCTGTTGGATCATCAGAAAAGCAGAAGAGTTCCAGAAAAACATCTACTTCTGCTTTATTGACTACAGCAAATCATTTTACTGTGTGGATCACAATAGACTGTGGAAAATTCTTAAAGAGATGGGAATACCAGACCACCTTACCTGCCTCCTGAGAAATCTGTATGCAGGTCAAGAAGCAACAGTTAGAACTAGACATGGAACAACAGGCTGGATCCAAATTGGGAAAGGAAATATTAAGACAGTATATTGTCACCCTGCTTATTTAACTTATACGCAGAGTACATCATGAAAAATGTTGGACTGGATGAAGCACAAGCTGGACTCAAGATTGCCAGAAGAAATATAAATAACCTCAGATATGCAGACGATACCACCCTTATGGCAGAAAGTGATGAACTAAAGAGCCTCTTGATGAAGGTGAAAGAGGAGAGTGAGGAAGTTGGCTTAAAACTCAACATTCAGAAAACTAAGATCATGGCATCAGGTCCCATCACTTCATGGGGAATAAATGGGGAAACAATGGAAACAGTGACAGACTGTATTTTGAGGGGCTCCAAAATCACTGCAGATGGTGACTGCAGCCTTGAAATTAAAAAAAGCTTGCTCCTTGGAAGAAAATTTATGACCAATCTAGGCAACATATTAAAAATAAGAGACATTATTTTGCCAACAAAGTTCCATCTAGTCAAAGCAATTTTTTTTCTAGTAGTCATGTATGGATATGAGAATTGTACTATAAAGAAAGCTGAGCGCTTAAGAATTGATGCATTTGAACTGTGGTTTTGGATAAGACTCTTGAGAGTCCCTTGGACTGAAGGAGATCCACCCAGTCAATTTTAGGGGAAATTAGATCTGAATATTCACTGGAAGGACTGATGCTGAAGCTGAAACTCCAATACTTTGGCCACCTGATGCGAAGAACTGACTCACTTGAAAAGACCCTGATGGTGGGAAAGATTGAAGGCAGGAGGAGAAGGGGATGACAGAGGATGAGATGGTTGGATGGCATCACAGACTCAATGGACATGAGTTTGAGCAAGCTCCAGGAGTTGGTGATGGACAGGGAAGCCTGGTGTACTGCAGTCCTTGGGGTCGCAAAGAGTTGGACATGACTGAGCGACTGAACTGAACTGACTGAGGTAGGTAGGTAGATTAAACCGTGTTTTAAAACATCTCCATCAGTTCCTATTTTATTTCTATTAGATGAATGGATCTCCATTTATTCCTATTAAATGAGTGGGTATTATGTTAAAAATGGATATTTTGTCAACTGTCTTTCCTGTGTCTATGAAGATAAATATTATTCATCTTTCTCTTTTATTTGATTATAATGATGAATTATATTAACAATTTCCTAATGTTGAAACACACTTATACTCCTTGAGTTGACCCTACTTACTAATATTTACCATGATTTAATGTGATGCTTCAGTCTAATGATTGCTAATATATACTCTACATTTGAATTGTGCAGCATTATTTATAAATGGAATTAGTCTATTTTTATGGAGCAATCTTTGCCAAGTTTTCTTATCATGTTATATACTGGTAGAATTTGCCTATGAAATCTTCTGGGTCTAGTGCTTTTGGATCTCATTAACTACTATTTTTATTTCTTCAGTGGAAAATGATGTGTTTAGACTCTGTCTCCACTGTGGTTATTTTTGGTAAGTTGTGGTTTTTTAAAAAAAACAAAAAACTATTCATTTTATACTGATTCCTTGAACACGTATATCTTCCTTTCAAAAGATAAATACTCTCCCATGCATTATTAAATTTCTTGTTGATTTTTCTGGAATTTTACCTCCAGCTTGTTTTAGATGTATTTTTACTTTTTTGGTTTAGTTGCTAAGTCATGTCTCTTTTGAGACCCCATGGACTGTAACCCACCAGGCTTCTTTGTCTACAGGATTTCCCAGGCAAGAATACCAGAGTGGGTTGCCATTTCCTCCTCCAGGGGATCTTCCTGACCCAGGGATTGAACTCCAGTCTCCTGCATTGGCAGGGGGTTCTTTACTGCTGAGCCGCCAGGGAAGCCCATAAGTAAATACATAAGAATTTTTACTTATGTTGTCTTTACTTGTAAAGACAGCAGTACTTTTTTTAAAAATGATTTGACTATATTTACTTCCCAGTATCTTCAATTATCCTCATGGGTTTAACTCTATTCTTGCTTGAGTACTTTCCCTTAGAAGGGTTTGAAGTCAGACTTTCACAAAGCTCATGAGGTCTGTTAAGTCCAAGGATTTTTTTTCTCATCAGGTTTAAATTACATACTGGCAAATATAAAATTTTACAATCACAAACATTTTGTTCCTACAGCTTACAAATAATACTCTATTGTCCTCTTGCTTCTTTCTTTTCAGTATAATTTTTGTTTCTTTTAAATA
The DNA here is from genome assembly GCF_003369695.1 of Bos indicus x Bos taurus. Taxonomy (NCBI): domain Eukaryota; kingdom Metazoa; phylum Chordata; class Mammalia; order Artiodactyla; family Bovidae; genus Bos; species Bos indicus x Bos taurus. The sequence continues at coordinate 17,402,466 of NC_040103.1, read as the reverse complement.
TTTTGCTGCTTCATTTTTGGAAGATTTTACTTTTTTGGATGTGATTATACTAAAATATATCTGAGGTATAGGTTTTTTTTTTTTTTTTTTACATTTTAAAAATTTATTTTTCAATTGAAGGATAATTGCTTTACAGAATTTTGTTGTTTTCTGTCAAACCTCACCACGAATATGGATATCTACGTATACCTAAGGCTGATTCATGTTTAGGTATAGGCTTTTATCTATTACTTTGTGCTCTACAAAGACCTCTTTCCAATTTTCATCTTTGTTTAAATTGGGCAAATTTATTTTCCTTATTTCATCATTATTTCATCATCTATATTTTAGAACATATCCTTCTAGTACTTTTATTATCTGTATTTTTTGCTTCTATTTCTAATCTCTGCTGCTAAGCTGCTAAGTCACTTCAGTCGTGTCCGACTCTGTGCGAACCCAAGGACTGCAGCCTACCAGGCTTCTCTGTCCATGGGATTCTCCAGGCAAGAACACTGGAGTGGGTTGCCATTTCCTTCTCCAATTTCTAATCTCTAGAAGTCTTTATTTTTTTTTATATGTCTCATCATTATCTTTTCCTACTGCCCTCCAGGAAAGTTTCTCAATCTGATATTTTGGCTCACTAATTTGTTTTACAAATTAATGCTCTTTATTCACCTATCATATTTTTCAGAACTCATATTTCACCTTGTTATCTTTCTTCTTGGTGCTGCATCAGTTCAGTTCAGTTGCTCAGTCGTGTCCGACTCTTTGCGACCCCATGAATTGCAGCACGCCAGACCTCCCTGTCCATCACTAACTCCTGGAGTTCACTCAGACTCACATTCATCGAGTCAGTGATTCCATCCAGCCATCTCATCCTCTGTCATCCCCTTCTCCTCCTGCCCCCAATCCCTCCCAGCATCAGAGTCTTTTCCAATGAGTCAACTCTTCGCATGAGGTGGCCAAAGTACTGGAGTTTCAGCTTTAGCATCATTCCTTCCAAAGAAATCCCAGGGCTGATCTCCTTCAGAATGGACTGGTTGGATCTCCTTGCAGTCCAAGGGACTCTCAAGAGTCTTCTCCAACACCACAGTTCAAAAGCATCAATTCTTCGGCGCTCAGCCTTCTTCACAGTCCAACTCTCACATCCATACATGACCACTGGAAAAACCATAGCCTTGACTAGATGGACCTTAGTTGGCAAAGTAATGTCTCTGCTTTTGAACATGCTATCTAGGTTGGTCATAACTTTCCTTCCAAGGAGTAAGCGTCTTTTAATTTCATGGCTGCAATCACCATCTGCAGTGATTTTGGAGCCCAAACAAATAAAGTCTGACACTGTTTCCACTGTTTCCCCATCTATTTCCCATGAAGTGATGGGACCAGATGCCATGATCTTCCTTTTCTGAATGTTGAGCTTTAAGCCAACTTTTTCACTCTCCTCTTTAACTTTCATCAAGAGGCTTTTTAGTTCCTCTTCACTTTCTGCCATAAGGGTGTTGTCATCTGCATATCTGAGGTTATTGATATTTCTCCCGGCAATCATGTTTCCAGCTTGTGCTTCTTCCAGCCCAGTGTTTCTCATGATGTACTCTGCATAGAAGTTAAATAAGCAGGGTGACAATATACAGCCTTGACGTACTCCTTTTCCTCTTTGGAACCAGTCTGTTGTTCCATGTCCATTTCTAACTGTTGCTTCCTGACCTGCATACAAATTTCTCAAGAGACAGGTCAGGTGGTCTGGTATTCCCATCTCCTTCAGAATTTTCCACAGTTCATTGTGAACCACACAGTCAAAGGCTTTGGCATAGTCAATAAAGCAGAAATAGATGTTTTTCTGGAACTCTCTTGCTTTTTCGATGATCCAGCGGATGTTGGCAATTTGATCTCTGGTTCTTCTGCCTTTTCTAAAACCAGCTTGAACAACTGGAAGTTCACGGTTCACGTATTTCTGAAGCCTGGCTTGGTGAATTTTGAGCATTACTTTACTAGCGTGTGAGATGAGTGCATAACACTCACCAAATCCTCCATAATCTATTAAGAATATTCGTTATGCTTATTTGGATGATCTGTTCCAGCAATTTTTCCTCACACAGTTATTGGTCAGTTCATTATCTTTATTTTGTAAGTTACATCCCTCAGCTCTCTGAAGTCATGTTTCCCTGAGGATAGCAGGGGCTTTTTTACATTGAAAAAGATCCCAGATCAATCCCCCGAGTCAAGAAGATCCCCTGGAGAAGGGAATGGCAAGCGACTCTAGTATTCTTGGACTTCCCTGGTGGTTCAGACAGTAAAAAAATCCACCTCCAATGTAGGAGACTTAGGTTTGATCCTTGGGTTGGGAAATATCCCCTGGAGAAAGAATGGCTACACACTCTAGTAATCTTGCCTGGAGAATCCCATGGACAGAGGAGCCTGATGGGCTACAGTCCATGCGGTTGCAAAGAGTCGGACACAACTGAGTGACTTTCATTTCATTACTTTAACTTATCTTACAGTAAGAAATATATTCTATATATATGACCCATTTGATTGTTGTCGTTTAATTGCTCAGTCATGTCAAACTCTTTGCGACCCCATGAATTGCAGCATGCCAGGCTTCCCTGCCCTTCATTATCTCCCTGAGTATACTCAGACTCATGTCCATTGAGTCAGTGATGCCATCCAAATATCTCGTCCTCTCTTGCCTCCTTCTCCTCCTGCCCTCAGTCTTTCCCAGCATCAGGGTCTTTGCCAGTGAGTTCGTTCTTCACATCAGTTGGCCAAAGTATTGGAGCTTCAGCATCAGTCCTTCTAGTGAATATTCAGAGTTGCTTTCCTTTAGGATTGACTGGTTTGATCTCATTGCTGTCCAAGGGACTCTCAAGAGTCTTCTCCAGCACCATAGTTGAAAAGCATCAATTCTTTGGTGCTTAGTCTTCTTTATGGCCCAACTCTCCCATCCATATATGACTACTTGAAAATCCATTGCTTTAACTATATGGACCTTTATTGGCAAAGTGATGTCTCTGCTTTTAATACACTGTCTAGTTTTGTCATAGCGTATCTTCAAAGGAGCAAGCATCTTTTAATTTCGTGGCTGCAGTCACCTCCACAGTGATTTTAGAGCCCAAGAAAGTGAAATCTGACATTATTTCCTCTTTTCCCCCATCTTTTTGCTGTGAAATGATGGGACTGAATGCTATGATATTCATTTTAAAAATTAATTTAGTTATTTTAATTGGAGGCTAATTGCATTACAATATTGTAATTGTGATGGTTCCTGCCATACATCAACGTGAATCAGCCACAGATGCACATGTGTCCCACCATCCTGAATCCCCCTCCCACTATCCTCCCCACACCATTCCTCTGGGTTGTCCCAGAGCACCAGCTTTGGGTGCTCTGCTTCATGCATCAAATTTTCACTGGTCATCTCTTTCTTTTACTGTTGAGTTTTAAGCCAGCTTTTTCACTTTCCTCCTTCACCTTCATCAAAAGGCTCTTTAGTTCTTCTTCATTTTGTGCCATTACAGTGGTATCATCTGCATATCTGAAGTTGTGGATATTTCTCTGGGCAATCTTGACCCCAGCTTGTGGTCATCCAGCCCAGCATTTTGTATGTACTCTGCCTATAAGTTAAATAAGCGTGACAATATACAGCCTTGACATATTGCTTTCCCAGTTTTGATCCAGGCCATTGTTCCATGTACAGTTCTAAGTATTCCTTCTTATCCTGCATATAGGTTTCTCAGGAGGCAGGTAAGATGGTCTGGTATTCCCATCTCTTCAGAATATTCCACAGAATATTTGTTGTGATCCACACAAAGGCTTTAGTGTAGTCAATGAAGCAGATCTTTTTTTGGAATTCCCTTCTTTTTTCTATGCCAGAGTATGCTGGCAATTTGACCTCTGGTTCAGCCTTTTCTAAATCCAGCTTGTACATCTAGAAGTTCTCAGTTCACATCCTGTTGAAGCCTAGCTTGAAGGATTTTGAGCATAATCTTGCTAGCATGTGAAATGAGTGCAATTGTACAGTAATTTGAACATTCTTTGGCATTGCCTTACTTTGGGATTGGAATGAAAACTGACCTTTTCCAGTCCTGTTGCCAGTTCTGAGCTTTCCAAATTTTCTGGCATATCGAGTGCAGTATTTTCACAGCATCGTCTTTTAGGATTTGAAATAGCTCAGCTGGAATTCCATCACCTTCACTGGCTTTGTTCATAGTAATGCCTCCTAAGGCTCACTTGAATTCACACTCCAGGGTATCTGGCCCTAGGTAAGTGACCATAACATTGTGGTTATCTGGGTCATTAAAAGCTTTTTTGTACAGTTCTTCTGTGTATCTTTGTTACCTCTTCTTAATCTCTTGCTGTTTATGTGCATTATTGTGTCTATCTTTGCATGAAATATTCCCTTGGTATCTCCAGTTTTCTTAAAGAGATCTCTCGTCTTTCCCATTTTATTGTTTTCCTATATTTCTTTGCATTGTTCACTTAGGACGTCTTTCTTATCTCTCCTTGCTATATGTATCTAAAAATACTTATTTCATGATGAGCAATGCACTCTGATATTTCCTGGTCAATTTTACTTTATGGAAAAATATTAGCCATTAGTTACTTCATTCATTTAATCATGCACTAATGGGTCAACATCTATTGCTTGGAATCTTTAGGATATGGGAGGGCAAGACTGAAGGTCAGGCGATAGTTAAGAAGGAGGGATAAGAGGAATAAGCCCTAGAGTTCGAGGCAACAGAGGATCTCTCAGATTAATCTAGTTTGCTCCACTCCTTTGAGCAATAATTCTGCACTGGTATTCATTTCTAAATTCTTAATAGAGGAGCAATGCTATGAGGTGGCAGTCTCTTTGCTATATACATTCCTGCCCTGTGTTTAGTGGAGAAGAGGTTCGATCAATGAATGTCCAAGGGTGACTGGTCAGTTTAAACCTGTATTAGCTCCTCACCCTAAAAGGCTGCTCTAAAATAGCAACACCCATGGTGCTTGGTGGTTACTGCTGATTTCTGATGCAAATGAGCAAGCAGTGATTATCCAAACACAATGAAGGGTGATACTAGAGCAGAAATTTCAAAATCTGCCTTGATCTGTACTTCACTGCTGCTCTCAGGCTGCCTGGGTCCTAAGGGGATTCCCAGCTCCTCCCAGACCAACTCACAGCAGCCTTCACTCTCCCTGGGATTTCTGTTTTTATGTTATTTCCTCAGATGGATAGTTCTTTTCCTCCCACAGTTTCCCCAGAGTGGATTATGTTTGGAAAAATCCACCAGCCTTGTGTTAGGTCTTTTCAGGAATCTATCACGTTTAAGGCTCAAAAATAATACTTTTTCATGATGAAGACCTCAATGATTAATTTGAGGTGAGTGTATCTCAGAATAAGAGTCAGGGTGATGAAAAGATATATCATTTTACTGTTGTCCAGGATGCTCTTGTATTTAATTCTCCTGGGCTGCCCAGGAAGCATACTTACAGGTTCCAGGTTAGGTTTCAATGATGCATTTCAGCAGTGTCTATACAACCAAAGTCAAATGAGAGATTTCAGTCACTAAGGCACTGAGAAGGCAGTCAATCAGAATAGCTCAAGGAAAATAGTCTGCATTTGTATGAAGCTTGTGGTTCACTGAAGATAATTCAGGTCACTGCTTTTTCCAGGGATACCTTATGGCTCATATGTGGGGATAAGCATATACTAGGGTTATCCAGCAACTATGTGGGGTGGGTCTCTGACTCTAGTGAATAATATGAAGAACTCCCCAAATCACCTCTGCCTCCAAAAGGAATTCTGTACCTGCTCTGACCTTTTCTTCAGGTTAGTCTTAAATTCTCGGTGCTAGTTTAACACTTCTGTTATTTATAATTTCTTTGAGTTAACTGACAAAGACGAAAGAATTATTTCTGAAGCCCAGTGACAGAAGCTCTTTCAGACAGTAGCGACACATTATGGTATCAATGTTGATTAGTGATCGCCCTTTATTCCATTTAAACAGGTAACCTTTTTTACATCTGACTTCATCATCTTTCTCCACAAAGATGCTTTCCCCTTCTATATTCCCCACATCTGTAGTTTTTACTACTACTATCGCCACAGCTGCCTATAGTGATCCTCAGTTCTTCCCTTGCTCTCATCATTCCACCACCATCTCCTATTAGTTTTAACTTCTAAGTCTCTCTAAAATCCACACACTTAATGTCTGGCATCTCATCCCACCACCCTAGGCATATCTCACTAGGTATCTCCTCCAGCCTTCTTACTAGTCTTCTGATTTTGATCTTGCCTTTAATTCTTTGTCAACATAGCAGCCATCATGTTTTGACCATGTCACTACTATGCTGAAACTCTTCAAAGTCGCCTAATTGCCCATAGAGTTGTTTGCAAGTGTCTTCCCCACTAAAATTATATCCAAGAAATATAATGCAATTCCATTGGTGTCAGCAACTAAGGCAGCTGATTTCATTGAATACAAAAGTGGATGGGGGAAAAAATATGGTCCACATCCAAATTTCTGGAATGAGAAGTATATTCTTATACCATTGTAGGTATTCAGTAAATATTTCTTGAGTGAGTTGATGAATGGGGTCACAGAGAATCAGACATGACTTAGCAACTAAACAACAATGAAACACAAGAAAGGTAAATTTGGTAGCAAGAAGCAGTTGAAGATAAGTTCAGAGTATAAAATTCAATGAGTAGAGTAGACAAGAGAATGCTGGGAACCTATGAAAACTTAGTTTTGTGAGTGTGTGCACTCATACACATGTACACATATGAGGAAAAAACATGCTCTTTATTGCTAGTAGACCTTCTCACAATAGTTCTCAAATTAGGAATATTTTAAGTATAAAATTGTACTACAGTGTTGCCTGTATCAACCTACATTCCTGCTTAGATTTTGGAACCCACTGTTAGTAAATGAAAAATTCAATCCAAGTTCAAAGCATAATTCAATACTACATTTGCAATATGTCATATGTGCAATTCTTTTTAAAAAAGACCTCCGTGTTGCTGTTGCTCATTCAGTCATGTCCGACTCTTTGCTACACCACAGACTGCAGCACACCTGGCTTCCCTGTCTTTCACTATCTCCCAGAGTGCGCTCAAACTTAGGTCCATTGAGTCAGTGATGCCATCCAACCATCTCATCCTCTGCCATCACCTTCTCTCCTGTTCTCAATCTTTCCCAGCATCAGGGTCTTTTCCAGTGAGTCAGCTCTTCACATCTAGGTGGCCAAAGTATTGGAACTGCACAAGTCCTTCCAATGAATATTCAGGGTTGATTTCCTTTAGGATTGACTGGTTTGATCTCTTTGCTGTCCAAGGGACTCTCAAGAGTCTCCTCTAGCACCACAGTTTGAAAGCATCAATTCTTCAGCATTCAGCCTTCTTTTTACTCCAACTGATACATCCATACATGACTACTGGAAAACCATAGTTTTGAATAGGGGGACCTTTGTCAGCAAAGTGATGTCTCTGCTTTTTAATATGCTGTCTAGCTTGGTCATAGCTTTCCTTCCAAGGATAAAGTTTCTTTGAATTTCATGGCTGCATTCACAGCCTGCAGTGATTTTGGAGCCCAAAAATATAAAGTCTGTCACTGTTTCCACTTTCCCCCCATCTATTTGCCATGAAGTGATGGAACTGGATGCTATGATCTTAGTTTTCTGAATGTTGAGCTTTAAGCCAACTTTTTCACTCTCTTCCTTCACTTTCATCAAGAGGCTCTTTAGTTCCTCTTCACTTTCTGCCATAAGGGTATCATCCACATATCTGAGGTTATTGATATTTCTCCTGGCAGTCCTGATTCAATCTTGTGCTTCATCCAGTCTGGCATTTCACATGCTGTATTCTGCTATTTACACTGTTCTGTAAACCTCCAACTAGAATGAGATTCTCTGTTTTGCAACTTCTTATCTGTATATGCATATAAAAGTGTTATACCTTTTAAAGTCAGAGCCTTGAGGATGGACTGTCCCTTATAGTTTAGGCTAAAGGCAACATTCTTGTAGCAAAGGCAACAGAATACAAAGGTTAAGGTAATGGAAACAGATCCAGTATGGAGGCTTATTTGTTCTTCCCTATTGCACTATATGCCAGAAAATTGGGAAAACTCAGCAGTGGCCACAGGACTGGAAAAGGTGAGTTTTCATTCCAATCCCAAAGAAAGGCAATGCCAAAGATGCTCAAACTACTGCACAATTGCACTCATCTCACACGCTAGTAAAGTAATGCTCAAAATTCTCCAAGCCAGGCTTCAGCAATACGTGAACTGTGAACTTCCAGATGTTCAAGCTTGATTTAGAAAAGGCAGAGGAACCAGAGATCAAACTGCCAAGATCTGCTGGATCATTGAAAAAGCAAGAGAGTTCCAGAAAAACATCTATTTCTGCTTTATTGACTATGCCAAAGCCTTTGACTGTGTGGATCACAATAATCTGTGGAAAAATCTTAAAGAGATGGGAATACCAGGCAACCTGACCTGCCTCTTGAGAAACCTGTATGCAAGCAACAGTTAGAACTGGACATGGAACAACAGACTGGTTCCAAATAGGAAAAGGAGTATGTCAAGGCTGTATATTGTTGCCCCGCTCATTTAACTTATATGCAGAGTACATCATGAGAAATGCTGGGCTGGAAGAAGAACAAGCTGGAATCAAGATTGCCGGGAGAAATATCAGTAACTTCAGATATGCGGATGACACCACCCTTATGGCAGAAAGTGAAGAAGATCTAAAAAGCCCCTTGATGAAAGTGAGAGGAGAGTGAAAAAGTTGGCTTAAAGCTCCACATTCTGAAAAGTAAGATCATGGCATCTGGTCCCATCACTTCATGGGAAATAGATGGGGAAACAGTGGAAACAGTGTCAGACTTTATTTTTTTTTGGCTCCAATATCATTGCAGATGGTGATTGCAGCCATGAAATTAAAAGACACTCCTTGGAGGGAAAATTATGACCAACCTAGACAGCATATTAAAAAGCAGAGACATTTCTTAATCAACAAAGGTCTGTCTAGTCAAGGGTATGGTTTTTCCAGTGGTCATGTATGGATGTGAGAGTTGGACTGTGAAGAAAGCTGAGTGCTGAAGAATTGATGCTTTTGTACTGTGGTGTTGAAGAAGACTCTTGAGAGTCCCTTGGACTGCAAGGAGATCCAACCAGTTCATCCTAAAGGAGATCAGTCCTGGGTGTTCATCGGAAGGACTGATGTTGAAGCTGAAGTTCCAATACTTGGCCACCTCATGCGAAGAGTTGACTCTTTGCAAAAGACCCTGATGCTGGGAGGGATTGGAAGCAGGAGGAGAAGGGGACAACAGAGGATGAGATGGCTAGATGGCATCGCTGACTCGATGGACATGAGTCTGGGTAAGCTCCAGGAGTTGGTGATGGACAGGGAGGCCTGGCATGCTGCAATTCATGAGGTTGTAAATAGTCGGACATGACTGAGCGACTGAACTGAACTGAACTGATTGCACTGTAAGCCAAGAGAAAGTACTCTACAGCAGAGTAGCTGGTGATTAGCATATATATGTTAATATGGTTCTCCCTGGTGGCTCAGACAGTAAGGAATATGCCTGAAATGTAGGATACCTGTGTTTGATCCCTGGGTCAGAAAGATCCCCTGGAGAAGAGAATGGCTACCCATTCCAGTATTCTTACCTGGAGAATTCCATGGACAGAGGAGCCTCGCAGGCTACACAGTCCATGGGGTCACAAAGAGTTGGACATGACTGAGTGTATTACACGTTCACATGCTTCACTTCAGCAAACGTATATAAATCCAAATTTGGCTGATGCAGACTACCTTCAATGTCAGTGCACAAAGTACAGAAGAATGTGCTGCATGAAAGTTGAAAACTATGTTAAATTCTTAAAAATACATGGATCTATTATCAGATTTTGTTATGTCTGGTATTATATTTTGATTACTGTAAATTCAGTTCAGTCACTCAGTTGTGTCCAACTCTTTGCAACCCCATGAACTACAGAACGCCAGGCCTCCCTGTCCATCACCAACTCCCAAAATTTACCCAGACTCATGTCCACTGAGTTGGTGATGCCATCCAACCATCTCATCCTCTGTCATCCCCTTCTCCTCCTGCCCTCAATCTTTCCCAACATCAGGGTCTTTTCAAATAAGACAGCTCTTCATATCACGTGTCCAAAGTACTGGAGTTTCAGCTTCAACATCAGTTCTTCCAATGAACACACAGCACTGATCTCCTTTAGGATGGACTGGTTGGATCTTTTTGCAGTCCAGGGGGCTCTCAAGAGTCTTCTCCAACACCCCAGTTTAAAAGCATTAATTCTTCGGTGCTCAGCTTTCTTTATGGTCCAACTCTCATATCCATACATGACTACTGGAAAAACCATAGCTTTGATTAGATGGACCTTTGTCAGCAAAGTAATGTCTCTGCTTTTTAATATGCTGTCTAGGTTGGTCATAGCTTTCCTTCCAAGGAGCAAATGTCTTTTAATTTCATGGCTGCAATCACCATCTGCAGTGATTTTGTAGCCCAAACAAATAAAGTCAGCCACAGTTTCCACTGTTTCCCGATTTATTTGCCATGAAGTGATGGGACCAGATGCCATAATCTTACTTTTCTGAATGTTGAGCTTTAAGCCAACTTTTTCACTCTCCTCTTTAACTTTCATCAAGAGGCTCTTTAGTTCTTCTTCGCTTTCTGCCATAAGGGTGGTGTCATTCTGCATATCTGAAGTTATTGATATTTCTCCCGGCAATCTTGATTCCAGCTTGTTCTTCTTCCAGCCCAGCGTTTCTCATGATGTACTCTGCATAGAAGTTAAATAAGCAGTGACAATATACAGTCTTGACGTACTCCTTTTCCTATTTGGAACCAGTCTGTTGTTCCATGTCCAGTTCTAACTGTTGCTTTCTGACCTGCATACAGGTTTCTCAGGAGACAGGTCAGGGGGGTCTGGTATTCCCATCTCTTTCTGAATTTTCCAGTTTATTGTGATCCACACAGTCAAAGGCTTTGGCATAATCAATCAAGCAGAAATAGATGTTTTTCTGGAACTCTCTTGCTTTTTCCATGATACAGTGGATGCTGGCAATTTGATATCTGGTTCCTCTGCCTTTCCTAAAACCAGCTTGAACATCTGGAAGTTCATGGTTCACGTATCACTGAAGCCTGGCTTGGAGAATTTTGAGCATTACTTTACTAGCGTGTGAGATGAGTGCAATTGTGCAGTAGATTGAACATTCTTTGGCATTGCCTTTCTTTGGTATTTGAATGAAAACTAGTTGACCTTTTCCAGTCCTGTGGCCACTGCTGAGTTTTCCAAATTTGCTGGCATATTGAGTGCAGCACTTTCACAGCATCATCCTTTAGGATTTGTAACAGCTCAACTGGAATTCCATCACCTTCACTAGCTTTGTTCGTACTGATGCTTCCTAAGGCCCAAACTGACTTCACATTTCAGGATGTCTGGCTTTAGGTAACTGATCACACCATCGTGATTATCTGGGTCATGAAGATCTTTTTTGTATAGTTCTGTGTATTCTTGCCACCTCTTCTTAATATCTTCTGCTTCTGTTGATATGTATTTTAATATCTGGTAGATGTTATCAAATGGAGCTAAGCTGGGACTAATAAATAGATATTTCTTAGATTATCTAGATTAGTCCTCTGAAAAAGCCAAATGATGGGCAAACCAGTTAAGTCCCATCAGCACCCAGACTGGAATCCTGAAATATCATTTTCCACTGAAAGAAATCAGTTTTATGTAATGACTGATTTCTGGGTCTGGTTTAGTAAATATACAAGGAATATTGGCACATATTATATCAGATAGGAAGGAACCTACCAATCAGGCTCTATTCAAAAGGACTCAATCATTAACCTGAATAGCTCTCATTGGACAAAGACTGAACAACCAATTGGAGTGGAAATTTTTAAATTTCAGATAATTAAAGATCAGGATAAATTTGTGATTTCTGGATGCTAGAGAATAGCTCATAATTTTCAAAACTAGTAAGCCAAGGTAAACAAAAATTTTTACCCCAACTTTCCAGTATGAGCTGTACCTTACAGTAATTCAAGTAGGTGAAGTCAAGCTGCTCTTTGTTTATGTGTTCCAGGTAATAAAGAAGAAATGATAGAACATCATCAATATTGAACTGGTAATGATATTCAATGGCTGGGAACATTAAAAAAATGGAGTAATAGATATTATCTGTCTCCTGACAGAAATACACAAAACCTTGTATAAAACAATCACGCCATACACAAAAATGTAAATTTTAATCTTACTCTTCTGTATCTCATCAAAGAAACAGAGTCAACAAAATTCAAATTGTGGAGGAATTCTGTATGACAAAAGAGCCTGATTCTTTAACAATAACAAAAATGCAAAGATAAAAACCCAAGATATTGAAGGAGAATCCATAAAGAGACAAGACATGTATGAAAGAACCACAGTGTATGCACCTATTTGGACTACAAATCAAATAGGGGGAAAGGGAAAAGAAAATAATTTTTCTTTCAAAGAAAAGAAAAACTTTTCTTTTAAAAGGGAAAAGAAAATAACCTGTGGACCTGTGAACAATGATGAATATTTGAAGGTTTTGGGAATACGTTTTACATTATTTTAAAATGATGATGGTTTCATCTTTACAGTTAAGACAAGAGCCTTAAGTTTAAAATATCAGTGAAGTAGGATGTTGGGAATAGTTAGTTTATCATATTATCATATTATTTTTTCTATTTCTGTTTATGTTTTTAATTTCCATAATAAAAAGTTAAAAATGTTTCCATTAATTCAAATTTGTACAGTTTCTAAGAGCAACTATGAGAACTCCTTTATCAAGAGAAGAATTTAGATGCTGGACTTTTCTTGATTAATATTTCAAAGAAGTTAATAAGATACTATTAAAGTTAGAAACTCAATTATCTGCTTGAGCTTAACACTGGCAAATTTTCTTTCCAATCAATTTCCTCTGCTTCATAAAAGTTGTTTCAAGAAAGCTGAGGGGACTAGAAATTATAATTGAGAGATAAAAAATAACTTTGGAAATTTGTTTTATGGTTTAATTTCATATTTAATCTAGACTTTGGCAATTGCATACACATTGCCTAACAAAGTTTTAGAAAAACTAGCCTTATGTACCATTTTAGAGAGCTTTCTACCATTCTTAGCTCTCTCTTAAGTATCTTTCTCTTTTTCTCAGTCATCTTTTACTTCATTGAATGGAACATTTTTCTTTTTCTTTTTCTTCTTCTTATTTTTTTACAATATTATATTGGTTTTGCCATACATCAACATGCATCTGCCACGAGTGTACACATGTTCCCCATCCTGAACCCCCCTCCCACCTCCCTCCCCATACCATCCCTCTGGGTCATCCCCGTGCACCAGCCCCGAGCTTCCTGTATCCTGCATCGAACCTGGTCTGGCAATTCGTTTCTTATATGAGAGTTGGACTGTGAAGAAGGCTGAGCACCGAAGAATTGATGCTTTTGAACTGTGGTGTTGGAGAAGACTCTTGAGAGTCCCTTGGACTGCAAGGAGATCCAACCAGTCCATTCTGAAGGAGATCAGCCCTGGGATTTCTTTGGAAGGAATGATGCTAAAGCTGAAACTCCAGTACTTTGGCCACCTCATGCGAAGAGTTGACTCACTAGAAAAGACTCTGATGCTGGGAGGGATTGGGGGCAAGAGGAGAAGGGGACGACAGAGGATGAGATGGCTGGATGGCATCACTGACTCGATGGACGTGAGTCTGAGTGAACTCTGGGAGTTGGTGATGGACAGGGAGGCCTGACGTGCCGCAGTTCATGGGGTCGCAAAGAGTTGGACACGACTAAGCGACTGATCTGATCTGATCTGATACATGTTTTAATGCCATTCTCCCAAATCATCACCCCGCCTCTCTCCCACAGAGTCCAAAAGACTGTTCTATACATCTGTGTCTCTTTTGCTGTCTCGCATACAGGGTTGTCGTTACCATCTTTCTAAATTCCATATATATGCATTAGTATACTATATTGGTGTTTTTCTTTCTGGCTTACTTCACTCTGTATAATAGGCTCCAGTTTCATCCACCTCATTAGAACTGATTCAAATGTATTCTTTTTAATAGCTGAGTAATACTCCATTGTGTATATGTACCACAGCTTTCTTATCCATTCATCTGCTGATGGACATCTAGGTTGCTTCCATGTCCTGGCTATTATAAATAGTGCTGCGATGAACATTGGGGTACACGTGTCTCTTTGATTCTGGTTTCCTTGGTGTGTATGCCCAGCAGTGGGATTGCTGGGTCATAAGGCAGTTCTATTTCCAGTTTTTTAAGGAATCTCCACACTGTTCTCCATAGTGGCTGTACTAGTTTGCATTCCCACCAACAGTGTAAGATGGTTCCCTTTTCTCCACATCCTCCGCAGCATTTATTGCTTGTAGACTTTTGGATCACAGCCATTCTGATTGGCATGAAATGGTACTCTTTGTGGTTTTGATTTGCATTTCTCTGATAATGAGTGATGTTGAGCATCTTTTCATGTGTTTGTTAGCCCTCTGTATGTCGTCTTTGGAGAAATGTCTATTTAGTTCTTTGGCCCATTTTTTGATTGGGTCATTTATTTTTCTGGATTGAGCTGCAGGAGTTGCTTGTATATTTTTGAGATTAGTTGTTTGTCAGTTGCTTCATTTGCTATTATTTTCTCCCATTCTGCCTTTTCACCTTGCTTATAGTTTCTTTTGTTGTGCAGAAGCTTTTAATTTTAATTAGATCACACTTGTTTATTTTTGCTTTTATTTCCAATATTCTGGGAGGTGGGTCATAGAGGATCCTGCTGTGATGTATGTCGGAGCATGTTTTGCCTATGTTCTCCTCTAAGAGTTTTATAGTTTCTGGTCTTATGTTTGGATATTTAATCCATTTTGAGTTTATTTTTGTGTACTGTGTTAGAAAGTGTTCTAGTTTCATTCTTTTACAAGTGGTTGACCAGTTTTCCCAGCACCACTTGTTAAAGAGATTGTCTTTTCTCCATTGTATATCCTTGTGTCCTTTGTCAAAGATAAGGTGTCCATAGGTGCATGGGTTTATCTCTGGGCTTTCTGTTTTGTTCCATTGATCTATATTTCTGTCTTTGTTCAGTACTGTCTTGATGACTGTGGCTTTGTAGTAGAGCCTGAAGTCAGGCAGGTTGATTCCTCCAGTTCCATTCTTCTTTCTCAAGATTGCTTTGGCTAGTCGAGGTTTTTTGTATTTCCATACAAATTGTGAAATTATTTGTTCTAGCTCTGTGAAAAATACCGTTGGTAGGTTGATATGGATTGCATTGAATCTATAGATTGCTTTGGATAGTATACTCATTTTCACTATATTGATTCTTCCAATCCATGAACATGGTATATTTCTCCATCTGTTAGTGTCTTCTTTGATTTCTTTCATCAGTGTTTTATAGTTCTATATATAGGTCTTTAGTTTCTTTAGGTAGATATATTCCTAAGTATTTTATTCTTTTCATTGCAATGGTGAATGGAATTGTTTCCTTAATTTCTCTTTCTATTTTCTCATTATTAGTGTATAGGAATGCAAGGGATTTCTGTGTGTTGGTTTTATATCCCTCAACGGAACATTTTTCTATAATAAAGTTGGAAAATCAGGTCATTGAACAAATAATTATGCCTTTGTTCTAATTGGCTAGCCATTAGAACATTGTATACCAAACTTCAGTGTTTATGGATTAGATATTTAAATATAAAAAATGAAGCCATAAAAGCAATATAATAGAAAATACTGATGAATTTTTATAATCTATGATAAAGAATGACTTCCTTATGTGATATCAATTCAGAACCTACATAAAAACACTGATAACATTGAAGACATAGAAAGTTATATCACAATATTGCAAAAGGCCTCCTTTATCCAAGTTTATGGCCAACTGGTAGATATCTAAAATACATGTTATTAAGAGTTAATATTCTTAATAAACTGAGCATTTATAAATGGATGATAAAATCTTTCTGAGAGAAAATGGACATGAATAAATGATGCACAAATAAAGCAATGGAAATACAAATTACCAACATACACATGGGAGAAAAGTTCATCCACACTTGATAGTAATAAAATAAATTCAAATGAATATAAAGATGAGATGACATTTCCTCATCTGAGTTTGATTGGACAGATGTGTGGTGTTTGGTGCTGCAAACTGCTGGGAGGAGTTGAACTTGGCACAACCTCTCTCAAAGCAGTTTGACTGTATTAAGAGACTTAGTATTTGCATAACCTTTAACATGGGAATTCTTTTCTTTATAAAAATAACAAAATAAGTGTGGAAACACTAACATAAACATTTATTGCAGTATTGTTTATAATAGCAAAAAAGATTTAAGCAATCTGAAATCCCAGGGATGAGGAATTTGTTCAACCCTTTGATAGATACATACAGATGCCAAAGAATGCCTTATTAACATAGAAGGATGGTGATGGCTCTTGTTAAGTGGAAAAAGAAGGGTTCAGAGCAATTTATATTGTGTCATCTCATTTTACTTCTCTCTCTCTCATATATATATGTATATATAATACTCATATATACATAACTATAATGTATCTGCATTCTATAAATTAATAAAACAATTTCTGCAATAAAACTTTTAAAAGATGTTTTATTTCATACTGTACTTGAAAAGTTTCTGGTAAGAACTTCTACTGTAAAATGTAACAATAGGAAAGATCATTCAAGATAATTGAATGCTTGCTCTTGTTGAGATAGAATG
Organism: Bos indicus x Bos taurus; assembly: GCF_003369695.1. Lineage (NCBI taxonomy): Eukaryota > Metazoa > Chordata > Mammalia > Artiodactyla > Bovidae > Bos > Bos indicus x Bos taurus. Next base: position 17,385,736 of record NC_040103.1, on the reverse strand, counting down.
ACCTATGAGTAAACTACAGCTCCAGAGGCAGAGCCCAGAGTGATCATGTAGTCTGCAAGTTCATCTGATTTTAATGCATCTCAAAGATAAGAAATGTAAGACTTTTTTGTATTTGGGTGGAACATGGATAGGTTTTTAAATCTAGAACACACAAATATATGCATATAAACAGAGGAAAAAACTGCCTGCCAAGGAAGCTTGGGAAAGCTGATGAGGAAAGACTAATGCTACTGGTTCATAATACCCAGTAACTAAGGGACTTTCAAACTCTGATACAAGTATTAAATGATATACATTATGATAGCAAGTTGAAATGATTTATTCGGTTAAATAACTCATAGTATTAAAATTAATTTTACCCATTTATTTTTACCTTTTTAAAAAAGATGAGGATACCAGAAAATGTAATATTAGATATGTGGCATGCTTTATTCTTCCGTTGGACGGTGCTGCTGTATTACTGTAGTAAAAATCTAATTATGTCTTTCCTCTGCTTGTAAGCTCTCAGTGTTTTCCTATTATTCTTAGGACAAGAACAAAACTCTTTAATGTGGCCTGTGAGCCCATGAATAATATTAGCCCTGCCTATCTCACCATTTCTACTATATTCCAGTCTTCTCCTTGATTTCTGAGTTCCAGCCAGTTGCCTTCTTTCAGGCCCTTAAACATAAGACTTTTCTAACTTCAGATTGAGACTTCCAGTGTCTCATGAAACAAATTTAATGAACTGAGATGAGCATTTTAAAAAATGAAACAGAACAAAACTGGATAGGAAATAAAGAACATCACAAGTAAAAGGGTAAATGTTATTTTATGTAACGTGTTTCATTTTATGTGTTTCTTTACTGGATTATGTGTGAAATGTAATTCTTCCTGGAGTAAAACATGTTTGAGAAGGAGTACTCAGGATTTCTCAGCTTTGGCACTATTGAGACTTTGGCTGGATAATCCTTTATGGTGGAGAGTTGTCATGCTCTTTAAGATGTTTACCAATGTCTCTGGCCTCTACACACTAGATGCTAGTAGTACATTCTTTTTCTTTTATGACAACCCAGAAGACCGCCAGACTTTGCCACACATCCAGTAGCTGAGAACTACTGCTCCAGTGCATCACGTCTGATCTCACAACAAAGCTTTTTCACCAACTATTGTCACCTACTAAATGATCTTCTCACCTCTCCTCTCCTGGTAACTCTTCTTCACCTTTCAGATCCCAGCTCAACTGCATCCTCCTTGGGGAAGTCGTTCCTGAGACCTCAAGGTAAGTCTCATCCTTCCATTTTATGGTCTTATTAAAATCAAATGCTCTATTTTAAGCACTTATCTTATCCATTTATCTCTGTGATTATTTGATGACTATCTGCCTGTCTCACTAGGTTGCTAGTGCCATGAAGTCAGAGATCATGTCTGATTTTGCCCACAATACAACATTGTGCAAATATTTATTCAATGTCTACTATGTCCAGTTTGCAAACAAGATGCTAGATGTACCTTGGGTAGCTGAAAAAACAAAATCTCTGCCCTTGAGTGGCTGACAGTCTTGTTCAGTTAAATTGCTCAGTCAGGTCCGACTCTTTGTGACCCCATGGACTGCAGCACACCAGGCTTCCCTGTCCATCACCAACTCCCAGAGCTTGCTCAAACTAATGCCCATTGAGTTGATGATGCCATCCAAACATCTCATCCTCTGTTGTCCCTTTTTCCAACTGCCTTCAATCTTGCCCAGCATCAGGGTCTTTTCCAGTGAGTCAGTTCTTCACATCAGGTGGCCAAAGTATTGGAGCTTCAGCATCAACCCTTCCAATGAATATTCAGGACTGATTTCCTTTAGGATGGATTGGTTTGATGTCCTTGCAATCCAAGGGACTCTCAAGAGTCTTCTCCAACACCACAGTTCAAAAGCATCAATTCTTTGGTGCTCAGCTTTCTTTACAGTCCAATTCTCACATCTGTACATGACTACTGGCAAACCATAGCTTTGACTGCTGCTGCTGCTAAGTCGCTTCAGTAGTGTCCAACTCTGTGTGATCCCACAGACGGCAGCCCACCAGGCTCCCCCGTCCCTGGGATTCTCCAGGCAAGAACACTGGAGTGGGTTGCCATTTCCTTCTCTAGACGGACTAAAATTCGGAAACAGACCAATACTTAAGTACAAGTTAACAATGGAAATGGCGGTAAAGTAAAGATGTGTTTGTGTTAGAAAGACCAAATTCATCTTGTCAGGAGAAGGTACATTGGGGATGTGAACATTAGGTAAAATTTGAAGTGTTAGAATGATACAGTCATATAAAAGCAGGGAAAGACCATTCCAAGAGCAAGTATCTTATTCAAAGCCCTTATGACAGGTTCCTATTAGATTTTTAAAGGATCACTGTGCTATGAAGAGAATGCAGAGGAGATGAAAAGAAGGGGAAGCCATGTAGAAAGTCATCCAGTCCAGGCAGGAGACCATAGAATGGAAATGGAAAGAAGTATATGAAATGTAAGTATTTATTAAGTATCAAGTATGTTAGTTGTCAGATAATAAATGTTTTTTGATTTAATATCTATTTTATGAATTTATTCAGTATTTAAGCTTTAAGAAATTAAGACAACTTTGGAGTAGGTTTTGAGTAATTGCCTTTTATTTTTGTCACCATATCTGCCTGTTAAAGTTTTCCAATTCCAAATTGTCCAATAAAATTTTCCCTGTATTCTCAGACAAATTAATCTGTTTCCACAGTTATAGCAAATCTGGCCTAGTACCAATGTACCATTTATCATTGTCTACCTTAGATGAGATATTTGTGTTCATCTGCCCAATTAAAGTATGGGTACAGTGAAGGTTGGTTATTGTTTTTGAACTCTGATACAATGGGTTATACATAGGAGACATTAAATTATGTTGGTTGAGTGGAATGAATGCTGTGAAAAACTGGGAAAAACCAGTCTTTGTGTGCCCGTGGCTGATTCATGTCAACGTTTGGCAAAAACCACTATAATATTGTAAAGTAATTAGCCTCTAATTAAAGTAAGTTAATTAAAAAAAAACTTTGCTTTGACTCAGTCAGAAATAATCTCCCAGTAGACATGAAATTTTTATACTTATTTGAAGTTAAAGATTATTTTGAAAAGGCAGTGTTTTAAAACATGTTTCAATCTCAGATATACTAAACGCAGGTTTCATTAGTGTAGTTTTTGATGATGCATTTTATGGAGCTAAGGGAACATGTATTTTCATTTCTCTTTGATGCTTAGCTAGGAGTGGAATTGCTGGGCCATAGGGTAAGGTTCAGAGAAGGCAATGGCACCCCACTCCAGTACTCTTGCCTGGAGAATCCCATGGACAGAGGAGCCTGGTAGGCTGCAGTCCATGGGGTTGCTAAGAGTCAGACACGACTGAGCGACTTCACTTTCACTTTTCACTTTCATGCATTGGAGAAGGACATGGCAACCCACTCCAGTGTTCTTGCCTGGAGAATCCCAGGGACGGGGGAGCCTGGTGGGCTGCCGTCTCTGGGGTCGCACAGAGTTGGACATGACTGAAGCGACTTAGCAGCAGCAGCAGCAGTAGGGTAAGGTTATGTTTAACTGTCTCAGAAACTACCTAAACTTTCTCCAGAGATGTTTACTATTTTATGTTCTCAGCAGTTATGTATGAAAATTCATTCTTCTCCACATTTTTATTAACTTTTGCTATGCCAGTTATTTAAAAATTTTCAGGCTTTTTAGAAGGTAGGAAGTGCTATCTCACCAAAGTTTCAGTCTGAAGTTTCCTGATGACTAATGATACAGAATACTTCATCATATCCTTATTAATCATTCACTTATCTCCCTTTTTGAAGTATTTCAGTCCTTTACCAAATTAAATTTTTTCCAGCTATTTTGAGGTGTAATTGACATATAATTTTGTGTAAATTAAAAGAGTAAAACATGGTGATTTGATGCACATATATATGGCAAAATGATTACCACAGTGAAGTACATCACCCTCATATCACGTAATTACCAATTTTTGTTGCTATGGTGGTGAGAACATTTAAAATCTACTTCCTGAGCAACATGCAAGTATACAGAACAGTATTGTTAACTATAGTGACTGTACTGTATATTATATAATATACACTGTAATATACACACTGTATTGTATCAAAGATAATAAATTCATATTTTAACTCAAAATTTGTACCCTTTGACCAACATCTCTCCATTTCCCCCACCCACCAGCCCCTAGAAACAAAACATCTACTCTATTTCTATGAGGTCAGTTCTTTTGATTCCACATTTAAGTGAGATCGTATAGTATTTGCCTTTCTCTGTCTGACATTTCTTTTAGCATAATGCACTCAAGGTCCATCCATATTGTTATAAATGACAGGATTTTGCTATTTTATGGCTGCATAAATATTTATATGTATTATATATAGGGGGGCTTAGCAGGTGGTGCTAGTGATAAAGAACCTGCCTGCACATAGGAGACATAAGAGACACGAATTTGATCTCTGGGTCAGAAGATCCCCTGGAAAAGGGCACGGCAACCCACTCCAGTATTCTTGCCTGGAGAATGCCATGGACAGAGGAGCCTGGCAGACTGTAGTCCATGGGGTTGCAGAGTCGGACATGATAGAAATGACTTAGCACACACATTATATTCAGGTAATTATAGGTAAAAATATATATATACATGTATTCTATTATATATAGGTATGTTATATATGTATATATGTATGTGTGTATATATATATCAAGGAATGAATGGCTTGAAGAAATGTTATATATATAATAATTGTGATTATATTATATATTACATATTTATAGATTTATTTTTATAAATATAATTTATACAATTATATATTATATAATTTTATATGTTATAAATATATTATATATATAATATATATGGTATATATGTATCATATATATATATATATATATAAAACATTTTCTTCAGTCAGCCATTCATCCCTTGATAGACACTTATGTTATTTCACTTCTCGGCTACAGTGAATACTGCTGCAGTGAGTGAGCATAGGAGTGCAAAGTTCTCTTTGAGGTAGTGATATCTTGTCCCTTGGATATATATTAATACCAGGAACTAAGATCATATGGTAATTCTGTTTGCAAATTTTTTGAGGAAACTCCATACTGTTTTCCATAGTGGCTATACCAGTTTACATTGCCACCAACAGTGCAAAAGAGTTCCTTTAACTCCACATTTTCCTTAGCACTTATCTCTTGTCTTTTTGAGAATAGCCATTCTAAGCGATATGATATCTTATTGTAGGTTTGATTACATCTCCCTGATAATTAGTGATGTTTACTACCTTTTCTTGCACTTGTTGGCCTATATGTTCTCTTTGAAAAACATCTATTCAGTTTCTTTGCCTGATTTTTAATGAGATTATTTTGGATTTTTGCTATTGATTTGTATACGCTCTTTATATTTTTTGGATATTAACCTCTTATCAGATTTATGACTTGCAAATATTTCTCCCCATCCTGCAATTTGCCTTTTCATTTTGTTGATTCTTTTCCTGTATAGCAACTTTTTTACTTTGATGGAATCCCACTTGATTTTTGCTTTTATTACTTGGGCTTTTGGTATCATAGCCAAAATTTCATTGCCAAGACCAATGTCAGGGAGTTTTCCTTTAGGTTTTTTTTTAGAGTTTTATGTTTTTCAGGCCTTACATTTAAGTATCTAGTTAATTTTTGTGAGTGGTGTAAGATAGGGTTTAATTTCATTTTTTTTTTTTTTTGTATGTGGGTATCCCTTCACTAATTTTTTTTAAGAAGAAAAAACTTTATTTCAACCAGATTCAGTGGTATGCATGCTATAGCAAAGGCTGACTGTAGCAATCTCTTTTAAAACCTGCACTGATGTATAAATTAGACATTATTTGGGAATGATTAATTTCTGGTAAAATGTAGATTCAGTCTAACATTACACCAATTTTTACATTTATTGTAGACCCTTTTAGTACTAGAGGTTAAATTTTCATCACCAAAAAATGAGACTAACCTCATAGCTACTACTAAGGTAATGAGCTGTGAAATTAATTCCCCACTATTGCTTTGAAAATGTACCCCGAGGTTGTTAAGAGCAATTCTGGCCTCACCCAAATCTGTTATTAATTCTTCAGTCATCTCTACTATTGGCTTGGCTGTCACTCCTCTTCTTTTTGACCCCAACCAATTAAATGCCAGTGTTTCTCCACTTTTTAAATAAGGGCATTTTTTTCCCCTCCCACTTCTGTGCTCACAGGACTAGTCAATTCTGCCCAAATCAGGCCTGACTGCACTGTCTTCCTCCTGTAGACAGGGATCCTGTGTTCACCACACGTACTTCATGTTTAGACAGCCTTCGCACTTTTGGTGCTTCCTCGTCTTCTTCAGTGCCTATATGTAGAAGCCGTCTAAACAGGTCATTTCCAATTCTGTGACAATCTCAGGTAAAGCTTCCACTGCCTCAAGTACCTGCCCCACCATTCTATCGGTCTGGCACAAAGCGGGGTCAATTTTTGTTCCAACTTCAATAAGACCTCCTGGAGCACCATATAGAAGATCATTGTCCTTTTACTAAATTAAAAAATAACTGTGCTGTATGTCTTTTTATTACTTAATTATAGGTGTTCTTTATATAAATAATATATGTATCATATATATCATTGTACATAATAACATATGTGTAAACATCTTGATCCCCTTCTCCCAATCACCCCGTTCACGTCTGACAACCACCAATCTGTCCTCTTTATATCTCTTTATATCCATATATATATATATATATATATGGATATGCTAAATACTTCTATTATATAATTTTCTGATGGAAATGATATCTTGCATATTTTTTACTTATGTACATTTTAAATTCATTCATTACTGAAGTATAGTTGAGAAAGAACATTAGTTTTCAGAGTACAACATAATAATTTGACATTTGTATACATTGTGAAATGATCACCAAAATAAGTATACCTACCAAACTCTGTCATCATAGAAAGTTTTAGAAACATTTTTTTCTTGTAATGAGAACTCTTAAGATTTGCTTTCTTAGCAGGTTTCAGTTCTGCAATAAAGTATTATTAACTATAGTCACCACGCTGTACATTATATTCCTATGACAATTATTTTATAATTGGAAGTTTGTAACTCTTGATCCCCTTCACCCACTTCTCCCAACCACCCCCTGCCACTCTGGCAACCACTGATCTGTTTTCTTTATCTATGAGTTTTGCTTGTTGCACTTTTTAGAAGTGAAACATATAAATGTTTTTAGAAGTCTACTTTAGAAGTCCACATATAAATGAAATCATATAGTTTCTTTCTCTGATTATTTCATGAAATATAATACTTTCTAGATCCATCCATGTTCTCTCAAATGGCAAGATTTCTTTCTTATGGCCAAATAGTAGTTCACTGTGTGTATACACACACATAGACACAGCCCTCCACTTTTCCCTATCCATTCATCCATCAGTGGACACGTGGGTTGTTTCCATTTTGTGACTTGTAAATAATGCTACAGTGAACTTAGGGGTGCATATACCTTTTTGAGTCAGTGTTTTCATTTGCTTTGAACAGCCAGAATTGGAATTGCTGGGTCCATATGGTAAATCCGTTTTGAATTTTTTGAGGAATCTCCATACCAGTTTCCATAGTGGCTGTACCAAATTAAATTCCCATAAACAATCACAAACGTTTCTTTTCTACATCCTTTTCAGAATCTATCTCTTGTTTTAATAACAGCCGTTCTGACACATGTGGGGTGATAACATTGTGATTCGATTTGCATTTCCCTGATGATTAGTGGTGTTGAACATCTTTCCATGTGCCTATTGGCCACCTGTACATTTTCTTTGGAAAAATGTTTATTCAGATCCTCTGCCCATTTTTAGTCAGATGGTTAGTTTATTACTGAGTTGTATGAGTTCTTTCTTTATTTTGGTTAGTAACTCTATCAGACATATCATTTGCAAATATCTTCTTCCATTCAGTAGATTGCATTTTTACTTTGTTGATGATTTCCTTCACTGTATGGAAAGATTTTTGGTTTGATGTGGCCTATTTGTTTATTTTTGCTTATGTTTCCATTGCTTCTGGATTCATATCCCAAATTTTATATACAGATCCTAATTTATATATACATATACATAAACATATGTGTGTTATGTATATATATAACTTAACTATATATATATATATATATATATATATATATATATATATATAAATAAAATTAAGACCAAGGTTGGTCATGAGTGTACTGCTTATGTTTTCTTCTAGGAGTTTTACAGTTTCTGGTCTTTCATTCATTTTGAGTTAATTTTTTGGTATAGTGTAAGATGGAGGCCCAGCTTTCCCAACATTATTTGTTGAAAAACTGTCTTTTACCCATGTATGTTGCTTCCTTTGACATAAACTAGTTGACTATATGGTATTGATTTATTTCTGGGCTTTCTATTCTATTCCATTTATCTATATGTCTGTCTTTATGCCAGTGCCATACTATTTTGGTTTGTAGTATAATTAGAAATTGGGAAGTGTGATACCTAATGCTTTGCTCTTCTTTCTCACAATGGCTTTAGCTACCTGGGATCTTTTTTGGTTCTGTACAGATTTCAGAATTGACTTTCTATTTCTGGGGAAAATGCCATTGGACTTCTGATGGGGATTGTATTGAATTTGTAGATTGCTTTGGGTAGTTTGTACATTTTACCAATATTTATTCTTCCAGCACGTGAACAAAGAATATCTTTCCATTTATCCATGTATTTTAAAATTCCTTTCACTAATGTACTTTTCAGTGTATAGGTCCTTCATCTCCTTGGTTAAGTTCATTCCCAGGTATTTTATTCTTCTGATGTAATCAAAGGTATTTTGTAAAGGAGATTGTTTTCTTAATTTCTTTTTCTGATAATTTGTTGTTAGTCTAGAAAAATACAACTTATTTTTGTATATTGTATTTGTACCCTGAAACTTTACCAAATTTGTTTAAATGCATTTACTAGTTTTAGCAGTTTTTTGGTGGTTTTTAGGGTTTACTAAAGGAGTTCGTCAAGGCTGTATATTGTCACCCTGTTTATTTAACTTATATACAGAGTACATCATGAGAAACGCTGGACTGGAAGAAACACAAGCTGGAATCAAGATTGCCGGGAGAAATATCAATAACCTCAGATATGCAGATGACACTACTCTTATGGCAGAAAGTGAAGAGGAACTCAAAAGCCTCTTGATGAAAGTGAAAGTGGAGAGTGAAAAGGTGGGCTTAAAGCTCAACATTCAGAAAACAAAGATCATGGCATCTGGTCCCATCACTTCATGGGAAATAGATGGGGAAACAGTGGAAACAGTGTCAGACTTTATTTTTCTGGGCTCCAAAATCACTACAGATGGTGACTGCAGCCATGAAATTAAAAGACACTTACTCCTTGGAAGAAAAGTTATGAGCAACCTAGATAGCATATTTCAAAGCAGAGACGTTACTTTGCCAACAAAGGTCCGTCTAGTCAAGGCTGTGGTTTTTCCAGTGGTCATGTATGGATGTGAGAGTTGGACTGTGAAGAAGGCTGAGCGCCAAAGAATTGATGCTTTTAAACTGTGGTGTTGGAAAAGACTTTTTTTTTTTTTGACTTTTATGCTCATTTTATTATTTTTTTTTAATTTTATTTTATTTTTAAACTTTACATAGTTGTATTAGTTTTGCCAAATATCAAAATGAATCCACCACAGGTATACATGTGTTCCCCATCCTGAAAGAGTCCCTTGGACTGCAAGGAGATCCAACCAGTCCATTATGAAGGAGATCAGCCCTGGGACTTCTTTGGAAGGAATGATGCTAAAGCTGAAACTCCAGTACTTTGGCCACCTCATGCGAAGAGTTGACTCATTGGAAAAGACTCTGATGCTGGGAGGGATTGGGGGCAGGAGGAGAAGGGGACGACAGAGGATGAGGTGGCTGGATGGCATCACTGACTCGATGGATGTGAGTCTGAGTGAACTCCGGGAGTTGGTGATGGACAGGGAGGCCTGGCGTGCTGCGATTCATGGGGTCGCAAAGAGTTGGGCACGACTGAGCGACTGATCTGATCTGATACATAAAATAATGTTGTCCACAAATAGTGACAGTTTTACCTCTTCCTTTCCAATTTGGATGCCTTTTATTTTTCCTGCCTAATTGCTAGCAATTTCGCTACTGCTGCTGGTGTTTAGTTGCTAGGTTGTGTTGGACTCTGCGACCTCATGAAGTACAGCCTGCCAGGCTCCTCTGTCCATGGGCTTTCCCAGGCAAGAATACTGGAGTGGGTTGCCATTTCCTTCTCCAGTGGATCGTCCCAACCCAGGGATCAACACAACCCAGGGACTGAACTCGTCTCCTGTGCATCTCTTGCCTTGGCAGGTAGAGTCTTTATACTGCTCCACCAGGGAATGTTGAATAAGAATGTGTTAAGGCCCACTACTACTATTTATTGATGTCAGCTATTCCCTTTAGGTCCATTAATATTTGCTTATGGGTTTAGGTACTCCTAGGTTGGATGAATAAATATTTATAAATATTACATCATCTTATTGAATACCTTCTCCACTCCTTCGTATTCAGTCTGTGTGTCCTTCTATCTGAAATGAGTCTCTTGTAAGCATATATGTGGGTCTTGTCTTTTAATCCATTCAGCCACTCTGTCTTTTGATTGGAATATTTAGTTTATTTACATCTAAAGTCATTGTTGATAGACATGTACTTATTGCAGTTTTGTTAACTGTTTTCTGGCTATTTCTGGCTAATTCTCTGTTCCTTTCTTCTTGATTTCTTTCCTTGTGTTATAAAGTGTTATACTTAGATTCTTTTCACACTATCTTTTGGGTATCTGTGTTTTTGTTTGGTGGTTATCATGAGACTCAGATATTACAGGGTGTATATGTAACAATCTATTGTAAGTTGATAGCAAGTTAAGTTTGAATGTATTCTAAAACTTAGCTGATTACTACCCTTCCTGTTGTATTTTCGATTTCATATATTTATTTATTGGCTGTGCTGTAGGAACGAGGAATCTTAGTTCTCTAAACAGGGATTAAACACATGCTCTCCGTAGTGGAATTATGGAGTCCTAACCAGTGGACCACCACAGAATTCTCAGCATTGTATTTTAAAGCTTTTAACTTTGTGTATCCCTTATTTAACCACTGTGGTTATTTTTACCTCTTTTGTCTCTAACCTTCATGCTGGTTTTATAAGTAATTGATCCATTATCTTTACTACATTTTTTACCTTTACCAGTGAGATTTTTTATTATATTTTCTTGCTACTAATTAGAACCCTTTTTAGCCTAAAGAGTTTCCTTTAACACATTATCAACTGGGGGATTTTGCAGAAACTAACTCCAGTGGCCAGCGATTTGTTATGTAAGCGAATATTGAAACACCCACACTGAGTAAGTATCAACAACTTTTTGTGCACTTAATGTATTTATTTGAAGTTTTGCACATGTCTCACTAAAGCATTCTAATATTTAGAATGTGATGGGAAATACAGCAGGCACCTGTGTGGAGGGAATCAGAACATGTATTACAAATATACCACGTTTCACTGTGCCTTCCCCTGGAAGAGCAGACTCTACACTTTCCTGCAGAATTTTTTTAAAGTTGTGTGGGTATTATTGCCTCTAGGACATGTTCTTTTATATTACCTGATCGTCAACAAGGTGGCTCTAGGCTTTCCTGGTGGCTCAGACAGTAAAGCGTCTGCCTACAATGTGGGAGACCCAGGTTCGATCCCTGGGTCGGGAAGAGCCTCTGAAAGGAAATGGCAACCCACTCCAGTACTCTTGCCTGGAAAATCCCATGGACGGAGGAGCCTGGTAGGCTACAGTCTATGGGGTCGCAAAGAGTCGGACACAACTGAGCGATTTCACTTTCACTTTCTTCTAGAAACAGCATGAGAGACCAGGTGCAGGACTACCACTACATTGACCAGAATGGTCAGTTCACCCATTCTCTCACTACTGCTAACAAAAATTGCTTGTAAGTCATTTTATTCTGTGCTATAAGGCTACAATACATTTTAAACACATTGAATAAACTGCAATTACTCAGTTAGAAACCCATTTTCGAATTTTCTGGAGGATATTGAAGTTTGCCAGATATTGGATTGGATCCATCAACTCCTTTCATATATTTACTATATTCTAATATACAAGTGGGGTTAGTTATCTGATAGCCAGTTCTCCTGTCTTCTTTTCCTGTAAATGCTATAGAGGTGTCATGAATAGTTGTCACCACGAGAAGTTGTCTTTCTATATAAAAAGAACCATTTCTCCCTTCTGCAAGAATGTCATTTCTCCCCTCTGTAGATATTTAGATTCCTCCTTCAATTGGTTTGGTAGATACAATTCTGATAGTCCCACAAACTCTGATTTTATGTTTCAGATGTGAACACACTATTGTAATACTTGTCTTGATAAATACAGTTCCATGAACCAAGATAAGGCTGAAGGGCTGATAATATTGTTTTCCTGCAGTTTTTTCCTTCACCTGTGTAAATCTCAAGGTTGCATATATATCCCATTTCCATATTTTCTAAGTTTTCCAGGATTATGTGTTTTGAATCTGAATTGTCCTCTCCACTTTATCATTGCCTCATCAAATGATTGCTCGTGTTTGGGTAAATGAATCAATCAAAATTTTGGTAGAAAATAATTCAAAAGAGGTTTAACTTTTGAAATTCTGTCTGCAGGAAGTGGAGTCCCCAAGTTATTGTTAAAGTGAAGAAATGTCATTATTTGTTTGAAGGTTTTTCTCATTATAATCTTTGGAAAGATGTGTATTTCAAGTGAGGGATCAGTCGACTGATAGTCTTTCCAGTGTGACTTTATCTGTCCCATAAAAATTATTAATCCAAGAAACTTCTTCATGTTACTACTAGTTACATTCAATCCATTTAAAAACTGTATCATACTTTTTATATAATTTGTCATTCTGTTGATGATACAAGTTTGTTTGAGTAGTGACCAACTTGAAAAATTCATTGCCAAAAATTGCTATTTCACTAACACTTTGCAGGTTATTACATTCAATAATTATATAACTGTTCCTGAAACACCTGTAAAACATTCCAATTTTCATGAAATGTTGTCTTCAATCCACTCATCTATAGAAGCAAAGGAGCATTCTCCAGCACTGTGAGTTTTATTTTCACTTTCCATATTAGAATCAATCACTATTTCTTTTGTCTTTTTGTTGGTCTTATATTCACATTGTCTGAATCAGAACTATATTCTGAAGAACTATCATATTCTGAGACACTAGTATATATGTCAGACTATTAGATAAAGCGTCTGCATAAAATTCACTCAAATTCTTCACTCAAAATTTTGTGATGCATCATTTTTGAAAATTTTATGTTAATATATGTGTTTATAATATACACAAGTTTGGGACAAAAACCTAACAGCTCAAAATGTGGATGATAATGACAATCATAAGTCATATAATGAACCATTGCTCAGTTTTAAGGTCTAACAACTTTACATGGTGATGTTAATTGTTTCATGCTCTAAAACATATTGATACATCTCCAGTCAATGATCAGGTAACAAAAAATGTATTAATATGTCTCTGGTCAATAATGTGTTTAACATTTCCTGCAAGACTGTTTTAGTGGTAATGAACTCTTTTAGTTTTTGTTTGTCTAGAAAGCTCTTTATCACTTCTTCAAATTTGAATGATAACCTTGCAGGCAGAGTGTTCTTGGTTCAAGGTTTGCCCTTTCATCTTTTAAATATATGGTTCCACTCCCTTCTGGTCTGCAGAGTGTCTACTGAAAAATCAGTTGATAGCCTTATAGGAGTTCCTTTGTATGTTATTTGCTGCTTTTCCTTTACTATGTTTAATATTCTCTCTTAACTTTTGCCATTTTGATTACAAATACATCTTGGTGTGGAAGTTCTTCCTTGGGTTCATCCTACATGGGACCCTCTGACTGTCTCCTTTCCCAGGTTAGGGAACTTTTCACCTATTACGTTTTAAATATAATTCTCAGCCCCTTTCTCTCTCCTCCCTCTGGGATCATGATCTGCTGATGGATGGGTCTGTGTCCCTACCTAGTTATTTGGCCTAAAGCATCCTAGCACCGGCACCTACAAGCTATTGGGTGGGGCCAGGTCTTGTCACTAATGAACTAGAGGGAGGATCCTACAATGGCATCTGCCAGCAGTGGCTTCCACGGGGTAGAATGAGCTCCAAATATGGCTGCTGCCATCTATCCACGTCCCCGGTGTGAGCTGCACCTACCTTATACCTCTTCAAGAGACACTCCAAAACCAGGTAGATCTGACTCGGGTGTCTATCAAATTACTTTGCACTGAGTCCTGGTGAGCATGAGATTTGTGTGCACTCTCAGAATGAAGTCTCCATTTTCTGAGGTCCTATGGGACTCCTGAAATTGAGCCCCACAGGTCTTCAAAACCAAATGCTTCAGGAGCTTGTCCTCCCAGTGCCAGACCTCTGGGCTGGGAAGCCAGATGTGGGTTCGGAGCTTTCACTCCTCTTGGAAAAACTCTGCAACGTAAATATTTTCCAGCTTGTGGGCTGTGCACCCAGGGGTATGGGACTTGATTATATCATGAGTCCACCTGTTTTTCCTATATTTCGTTGTAAAAGATATTTTCTGGTAGGTTTTGGTCTTTTTTATAGATAGCTGTTCTGAAGATAACTGTGGATTTGGCATGCTTGTGAAAGGAGATAGATTCAGAGTCTTTTTACTCCATTAACATGGCTGATCTCCAGTTCTGCTTTTTTCCCAACAATGTTGTGTAGCTTTCATTGTAGAAGTTTTGAACATATACTGTTAAATCTATGACTAGAAGTGAAAGTGTTAGTCACTCAGTAGTGTCCAACTTGTTTGCAACCCCACGGACTGTAGCATGCCAGGCTCCATGGGATTTCACAGGCAAGAATACAGGAGTGGGTTGCCATGCCCTCCTCCAGGGGATCTTCCCAACCCATGGATAGAACCTGGGTCTCCTGCATTGCATGCAGACTCTACTGTCTGAGCCACCAGGTAAGCCCAAAACTTATGACTAAGCACTTTTAATGCTATAGTTCATTTTTCTATTTAAAAATTATCTCCAGGATCTGTATTGATGTCCCCTTTATTACTGATACTGCTATTTGTGTTCTTATTCTTTATCTCTTTCCTCATCATTCTAGGCATAGGTTAATCAAGTATATTAATCTACTGGAGAATTAACTTTTGTGTTTGTTGTTTTTTATTTTTAGTTTCTCTTTGTAATATTTATATTCTTTTACCTACTTTCAGTTTAATTTTGAAATATCTATTTAAAATTCTCTCCTCCCATCCCTTTCCCATCAGATGAGAAGTTGTTTGAGGACAGGGACAATATCTCATGCTTGACATATTAAACCTCAACATATATTTTTAAAATCAGTTATGGAAACAGATGAAAAGGTTCCAGTTCTGCAGCATTTCATTGGCTTAATATTTGTATTAGTTATCTTGCTGAAGAATAAATTACCCTAAAGGTTCTTATCTGATGAGGAAGGGGAATAAATATAAGAAAATGATTTAAAATAAAAATCTATTTTAAATGATGGAGTATAATAATGTAGAAGACACAGAGAAGAGGGACCAGCCAGACTGTATCAAATTTAAGTCTCTAGATTTTAGGACAAATAAATTTCTCTGAGCTTCAGTTTCCTCATCAGAAAATATGGTAACACTACCACTGAAAGGGTTGTAGGATTAAATGAAAGAACACATAAAACAGCTGTAACCATATTTGTGTGCCTAGCACATATTAGGAGCTCAATAAATGCTATTCATGTCCATATTTGAAAAAAATGCTTTCAGAGTAGGGTTGTTGAATGGGTAGAAATAAATACTATGCATAGCACAGGACACAATTTATTTCAGTTCCACCCAGAGTATTGTTTTTTAGTCACTCGGTTGTGCCTGACTCTTGCAACCCCATGCACTATATAGCCTGCCTGGCTCCTCACTGAAGTGGGTCACCATTACCATCTCCAACCCAGAGTATTAACTGCTCTATCAGTAGAATCAATAAATTATGTTATGTTTACAGAAGGCAGAAGAAATCTATATACTTCTGCGGGTACTAATTTTTGCTTAAAAAGTTAAAATCTACATCTTGTTTCTCCGACTGAAGATTGGTTTTGTTTTGTTTTTTTGCAAAAAGCCCACCTGAGTTAGTGCAGTATTAAAGGGAGATGGAAAAGAAAGCCAAGATGGGGCACATGAAACAACCTTGGACCTCTGTATTCAAGAGAGTAGGGTAAAAGCTAGTACCTGGATCAGGAATTTCAGATTCTTTGTACAATATCTGAGTGCCCACCAAATGGGAGAATCAGGTAGTTTGTTTCTAAGGAATTTAAATATGTATGTATGTATATATCAGATCACTCACTCAGTCGTAGCCGACTCTTTGCGAACCCAAGGACTGCAGCACACCAGGCTTCCCTATCCATCACCAACTCCAAGAGCCTACTCAAACTCATGTCCATTGAGTCAGTGATGCCATCCAACTGTCTCATCCTCTGTTGTCCCCTTCTCCTCCTGCCTTCAATCTTTCCCAGCATTAGGGTCTTTTCAGTTGAGTCAGTTCTTCACATCAGATGGCCAAAGTATTGGAGTTTCAGCTTTAGCATCAGTCCCTCCAATGAATATTCAGGATTGATTTCCTTTAGGAGGGACTGGTTGGATCTCCTTGCTGTCCAAAGGGCTCTCAAGAGTCTTCTCCAACACCACAGTTCAAAAGCATCAATTCTTTGGCACTCAGCTTTCTTTATAGTCCAACTCTCACATCCATATGTGACTACTGGAAAAACCATAGCTTTGACTAGATGGACCTTTGTTGGCAAAGTAATGTCTCTGCATTTTAATATGCTATCTAGGTTGGTCATAACTTTCCTTCCAAGGAGTAAGCGTCTTTTAATTTCATGGCTGCAGTCACCATCTTCAGTGATTTTGGAGCCCAAGGAAAGAGTCTGTCTGTCAAGAATGGAAACCATTGTTTCCCCGTCTATTTACCAGGAAGTGATGGGACCAGATGCCAAGATCTTAGTTTTCTGAATGTTGAGTTTTAAGTCAACTTTTTCACTCTTTCACTTTCATCAAAAGGCTCTTTAGTTCTTCACTTTCTGCCATAAGGGTGGTGTCATCTGCATATCTGGTTTCCCTGATAACTCAATTGGTATGTGTATATATGTGTGTGTATATAACATTCAGAAAATGAAGATCATGGCATCCGGTCCCATCACTTCATGGGAAATAGATGGGGAAACAGTGTCAGACTTTATTTTTCTGGGCTCTAAAATCACTGCAGATGGTGACTGCAGCCATGAAATTAAAAGACGCTTACTCCTTGGAAGGAAAGTTATGACCAACCTAGACAGCATATTCAAAAGCAGAGACATTACTTTGCCAACAAAGGTTCATCTAGTCAAGGCTATGGTTTTTCCTGTGGTCATGTATGGATGTGAGAGTTGGACTGTGAAGAAGGCTGAGTGCTGAAGAATTGATGCTTTTGAACTGTGGTGTTGGAGAAGACTCTTGAGAGTCCCTTGGACTGCAAGGAGATCCAACCAGTCCATTCTGAAGGAGATCAGCCCTGGGATTTCTTTGGAAGGAATGATGCTAAAGCTGAAACTCCAGTACTTTGGCCATCTCATGCAAAGAGTTGACTCCTTGGAAAAGACTCTGATGCTGGGAGGGATTGGGGGCAGGAGGAGAAGGGGACGACAGAGGATGAGATGGCTGGATGGCATCACTGACTCGATGGACGTGAGTCTGAGTGAACTCCAGGAGTTGGTGATGGACAGGGAGGCCTAGTGTGCTGCGATTCACGGGGTCGCAAAGAGTCAGACACGACTGAGCGACTGATCTGATCTGATATGCATACACACATCTATATAATGGTTCCCTAACATAATATTTATTAAATATTCATATTTCTATATTATGTGTTCACATCAATTATGATTTTCCTAGAATTTGATAAATACTCATCACTATGAATATTACTAAAGACATGGAGAGATATATCCTCATAAGTCTTATTTCTGCTCACATTTTCTGAAAAACTTGTGTCTATGGATAACTTCAAGTGAGAGAAGTACAATCCTTCCATAAGCAACAGTAATATCTACCACAAATGAAAAAAAATCTAGGTTGGCCAAAAAGTTCATTTGGATTTTCCAGTACTACATTATGAAAAACCCAAACAAACTTCTTGGCCAACCCAATATTTTGGAATGAATAGAAAATGTATAGCCATTAATCACATGGCTAATGCTTTCTACTTACAGGTCTTCAAGCTTTAGAATACAGGCTGAAAAACTCTCTGATATAAATTCACTCAAACCCATATTTTCTTGACTACGCATCAATGTTTCTTAGTTTTTTATACACATTCGCTCATTTATCTCTCAATCTGAAGAGGTCAGTATTTTCATCTCTACTTATAGATGAGGAAGTTAAGATAAAGATGTATCTTAACTGTTGTAACTAAACTATATATTAATCTGTTTGCCCAATAGCACACAACTGGGATTTGTACCCAGTCAGCCTGATTCCAGAATCCCTACTCTTAACCAGTATACACAGACATAGACACAGTATTGAGGCAGAGTTTCAGACAGAGTGGGCCCTTAAAAACTAGTGCACCAGGCTTCCAGTGGGATTATTCCATAAGTACTCATCAATCAGAAAATTTCAATACTGCACATTAGGAAACGAGTGTCCTATTCATTTTTTTTTTTGCTATGTTTCCACATATGATACTAACCTATAATTTCTGTGCTCAGTGTTTGACCTTTGTCCAGCAAGTTCTGACCAAAAAAATCAAGAATGTATTATTTTGCTCTTTCAAAAAAATGTTAACTTTGCGTGGTTACATGGGACAAAAAGAATGAAATACACAAATCAGTTATATGTTTCATTGACTCCTTTGTCCTATAGGATAGCCTTCTATGGTTTGATATTAGTATGAAGTATGCACCTTCATACTAATAGCAAGTAAGAATTAATTTATAAAGAAGATAAAACTGGAAAAAGTAAGTAATTTCTTATTTTCTGAAAATAAGTTAACTTCCTCAATTCTGCTTTTTCAGGAACCAAATTCTGATGACATATCGTGTGCCACCTTCTACCTAAATGACTTGATCATCTATAATAGGGGTTGTCAAATGATAGCTTGCAAGTCACTTCTGGCCTGCTATCTATTTTTATATAAAAAAGTTTCCATTGAAACACAGTCACACCCCTTCATTTATATATTGTCTGTGGCTGCATTTGCACTGCAAAGGCAGAGTTCAGTAGTTGTGACAGACATTCTGGTCCACAAAGCCCATATTATTTACTCTGTAGCCATTTTCAGAAAAAAGAATACAACCTTTAGTCTATGAAGATGATACCTGTCCTTACACCATGGATGATAAGTAAGCTATTTAAAAGTTCTTTATCCTGTGGTCAATATCTTGTTTCATTCTGCAAATGACTACTCATGCTTGGAGAAGGATCGACGAAAAATACGGTGATTTGAAACTCCTAGCCCCAGTAGATCATGAAAGCCCATATCCATAACAAAGTTGACCTCACTCATCAATAATGACAATCAATATAAAACTGACTTTTAAGCTTCTCTGTTGTATGGTGTTCTGTGAAGCATAGCCTATTCCTGCTTTATAGTAGTTCACAATCTAAGACACATGATAACTAAAACAGCATATTATAATGAACATGCTAAAATTAATAACTAAGTTGCTAATAATGAAAGAGGAAATCAGAATTTCTTTTTGACCAGAAAGTTTTGATATTTGCCATGAAAATTTGATGGAAAATTACAAATAGCAAAACTTAAAATTGTACTGAAACTTGCTTACCAGGAACTTGTGTCAGCAGAGAGGTCATCCTATTTAATTTTGGGGGTGAAGTGAGATGAATACTGTAGACATTCTTTAACAGTTGTAAGCCAGGCATAATTAAGGAGACAAAATATTGATTTGCAGAGTTAAACAGAGTTGATGCTTAATGTTATTATTTTGCTCTGAGTTCAACATGCCAGCTGGCTTGAACTGTGGGTGACCTACACAATTAAAACAACACAAATAAAAGACTTGAGGATTTACTTATCTGGCTTCCTATTCCTTTTTATGTTGTCCAAATTATAACCCTACCATCATCACTGCAAAATAAATCAAGCAGAAATTCCTATTAATGTAATGAATATTTTATATCTTTTTATAAGACCATTGCTGTATCTTCTGCAAATATGAGTAAATTGATGAAGCAAGTCACTAAAAATGGTATGTCCTATTAACTAATTAGATGATCAGAAAGAAAAGAAAATTGAATATTTAAAGTTTTATAAACTATTATTTTAGCCATTTAACTGAACTGGTAAATTTCCATTCAAGGCAATAATATAAAAAATGGAATTTATTTTGTATTATGAAAAATTTCAAAAAATTGAACAAAAATGAATATTCACCATAAGGACAGAGCAGCTAGTACTAACAGGCATTTGCTTGCTTTATCTTTGCTGCTGCTGCTGCTAAATCGCTTCAGTCATGTCCAACTCTGTGCGACCCCATAGACGGCAGCCCACCAGGCTTCCCCGTCCCTGGGATTCTCCAGGCAAGAACACTGGAGTGGATTGCCATTTCCTTCTCCAATGCATGAAAGTGAAAAGTGAAAGTGAAGTCGCTCAGTAGTCTCCGACTCTTAGCGACCCCATGGACTGCAGCCCACCAGGCTCCTCCGTCCATGGGATTTTCCAGGCAAGAGTACTGGAGTGGGGTGCCATCGCCTTCTCCGTGCTTTATCTCTAGTATTTGTAAATCTAGCATAGTGTCCTAGCTTTTAATTTACTGATGTATTTAATCTCACTGACTCTCAAAAAGACCAAGTCTGTTTTCTCATAGATTATACTAAATTTTGAGTATATAACTTTCTTTTGATGGTTTTACCTTTTCTATCTCTCTATCCTCTATTTCTAGAGAACTCAAAGCTTGGTCTATATTCAGAATAAACATTTTGGAAAACAATTTCATTGGTGATGCTGTGTGCCTTATTCTGCATCATATCAAGAAGCACACAATGTCAGGTCATCCATCCCAGTACTGGTGATGCTAAGTGTAATCACCCAGTTGATTTGATGAGCACCAGACCTCCCCATTATATGGTTGTGCTTTTCTTTGGTAACACACATTTATCTTCTATCCCAGCAACATTTTATCTAATGGTTTTAGCCTTTATAAAGGAACTCTGCCTGAATTACTGATTTTATAAGGTGAGAACTGATTTTTTTTCTAATACATTTATTCTTTCTATGTTCATTAACTGATACTCTTTTGTAAAAAAAAAAAAAAAAAAGTGTGTTTCGTCCTAACAATTGCTCACCACCTTCCCTTTAATGACCAACTGTCAGAGTAAGGAACTGGTGTAATAGTAAGATATATTCCAGTTTATCCAGGACAGTCCTGATTATGTCACTTGTAGAAATACTGCTGTGCTCCCATTCATGGATTTCCTAGGTCAGCACTGGTAAGTAAGGAACCCACCTGCTAATACAGGAGATGTAAGAGTGGAGGGTTCAATCCCTGGGTCAGGAAGATCCCCTGGAGGAGGAAATGACAACCCACTCCACTATTCTTGCCTGGAGAATCCCATGGACAGAGGAGCTTCGCAGGCTATAGTCCATAGTCTCAAAAAGGGTCAGACACAACTGACGTGACAACACAAACACACGCTCCCATTCATATAATTTAACAGATTAAACAATAAATCATAAGGACATTCCATGTATTAGTCACCTTGGATTGCTCTCTCAAAATCTCAATCTCTCATTTTGACAATCCTAAATGTTAGTTTATTCAGTGTTTCACAATTTATATCTAAATGTTTTGATATCTAAATCTTTTATATGAAAACACAATAATTATACCTTTTGATACTCAAACCTCAATACTCAAGCATTCAAAACTGACTAGTGTTTAAATTTCTTAAAAATGCTTCCGTGTCCTTTTGACATAACTCCAGTTTTGATTAAATATTTGCTTTATGACATAATAAGCGATTATAGCATTACCTTGTATTTTCTGTGCTCCAGATCTGAATTCAACAATTTCCTCAAAGATCTCTGATTTCTTTTACTAGGAATTGGTAGCAGAAACTGGTCAAGAGTATTCTTTTTTACTGAGGTGTTATTGCTCTCAGAATAGTTCAGTGGATAAATCTAGGGTATATATATAAAGATATACAAACTTTATATTTTTATTATTTCCAATTAAAATAGAACATTAAAGTGATTTTCCTAATTACTTTGAATTTTTAATTTATATTTCATTCTGAAATCCTTGGTTTATAATTAGCACATTTACTTTATTTTATGATATGCATAAAATGGTTACAAAATAAAATTTCATTATGTTTACCAACAAAATTCTGAATATGGTTTAAAATTATTTGATTTCTCTTTTCCTTTGTGGATATGAACTTACGATGTATAGTTAGAGTACTAGATCAAAAGTAATTTAAACATTTGTTTGGCAAAAAGTACAAGTAGAGAGAAATAGTGAATATGAAAAACAATGCAGTTTCTGTCACAAGCAAATGGTTAATATCCCAGACCTACTAGATATATGGGGCTTCCCTCATAGCTCAGTTGATAAAGAATCTGCCTGCAGTGCAGGAGCCCTGGGTTTGACTCCTGGGTTGGGAAGATCCCTTGGAGAAAGAATTGGCAACCCACTCCAGTATTCTTGCCTGGAGAATCCCATGGACAGTGGAGCCTGGCGGGCTACAGTCCATGAGGTTGCAAGAGTCAGACAAGACTTAGTGACTAAACCACTACTAGATGTATTAAAAAAACAATGAAAACATGGTAGAGATATTAAGTTAACCTACCTAATAAACGCAAGTAAATCTTAATATATGAAAACAGGCTTAAGTTGATCATAATAAGTTAAGTGGAATTTAAAACTATTTAGGTATAAACCTTGAGTTACCTCTACACTGATAAAAATCCAAAAATTTAACAACATAATCTACTGGCAAGGCTGTAGGTATAGACAATCGCATATATTGCTGGTAACAATGTAAAATAGTATAATTCTTCACGGAGAAGATGATGTGGACGCCTTGGGTGGGGGGACACCATTTTCTGTCTACCACACAAGGTCATAAAACAAGTAGATTAATAACAAATTTGAGGGAATTGAAGTCATATAGAATATATTCTGATATTAATAGAAATAAAAATCAAAAGATTACTGAAAATTCCTCAACTACTTAAATAATGAACATATTTCTAAACTGTCTTTAGGTCAAAGAAGAAGTCACACGTAAAATTAGAAAATATTTGGGACAACAATCACATTCAAAATTTGTGAGTTATAGCTTTAAAGCATAATTACAGAGAAATTGACATCTTTTAAGCTTCTATTAATAATTTGGAAGAGTACACAATTAACAGTTTGTTTCTATCATAAGAAGCTAAGAAAAAAACAAGTGAATAAAACCTACATTAAGTTAAAGCAAGTAAATAATAATGAAAACAAATCTAACAAAGAAACAGGAACAATAGAGAGCAACAAAATTCAAAGCTGATTTTTTGAAAAGGTCAAATAGTATAATTCTTTTATCAACTTCTAGTAGATGGATCAAGGAAAAAAGAATACATAAATTATCAATATCAAGAATAAAATAAGAAATGTCATTATTAATCTGACAGTCATTAAAAGAATAATAAGGGAATATAATGAACATTTTGTTCCAATAAGATTGAGAACTTAAATAGATTGAATAAATTCCTTGAAGGGCATAAATTAGAATTCAGAGAAAAAGATAAATGTATATTTATAAAGTTTAATTTCTTAAAAACTCACCTAAAAGAATACTAGGCTCAGATGGGTTCGGAGGAGAATTCTATTGAATTTTTAAGGAATAATAATACTGCACAATTATTTTAGATAATAGAGGAATATGCAACACTTTCCAAAGTACTCTGAGTCCAGCATTAGCCTGATACTATAATATATCCAGAGAAAAACATTGTAAGAAGAAAAACCTAGGGAACAATATCCCAAAACTGGACTCAAACAATCCTCAACCAAATACTAAAAACCAAATCAAGTAATACAAAAAGCAAATTATACACAATGATCAAGTGGTATTCGTGGATTGCAAGGTTGCTTTAACCTTCTGCAAACAGTGTAATTCTCCATGTAATGGAGAAAAACATATGAACATCACAATAGATATATTAAAACATTTTACAAAATGCATCACCCATTAGAAACTCTCAGCTAAGTGTAAATACTAAGGCAACAATATGAAATATTCAGCTGACATGGTATTTGCTGAGAAAGGTTAGTTTCCTGTTCTAAGAGTGGGAATAAAGGAAGAAAGTGACGCACGCTTACGATATTGTTCATTGTGTTGCACCCTGTGCAATAAAGCAGAAGAGGCAAACACACACACACACATATGCAGGAAAGAAGGACAACTTTTGTTTGGATAGCATCATGATGTACATAGAAGTTCCTAAGGACACTACCGAAAAAAATAAAAATAAAAAAACCATTACCTAACTAGTAAGTGAATCCAGCAGCATCCCATGACAGAAGAGCAGTATACCAAAATCAATTGTGCTTCTAGCTACTGGCAATGAAAAATTACATTGTCAAAAATACAAAATGCTTGGAGATGATCTGAATAACATGTACAATATCTGTACAATGAAAACTAAGATTGCTGAATGAAGTTAAAGAAATAAATAATGAAGCTACAAAATGTTGATGAATTTAAAGACAATATTATTTTAAGGTATTGATTCTCCCTAAATTTATAATGTATTTATAATAGAATACTCATTAAAAAAACAGACATTTAAAAAGATATGGTCAAACTTATTCTGCAGCTTATATGAAATACAAAAAATAGAGAAATCTTATAATAAAAGAATGTATCTAGAGAACTTAATACTCCCTGATTCCAAAACTTACTTAAAATCTACAGTGATCAAGCTATTAATAATATGAAATTGGCATAAAAATACAGATTTAGATCAATGGAACAGAATTAAATGGATATACGGTTATATGGTCAATTAATTTTTGACAAGTTACCAAGAGGATTCAGTGGGGTGAAATAGTCTTCTCAATAAATGGTGCTGGGGTAACTGGATATCTGTACAGAAAAGGGGGCTTTAGCATTTTCCTCACCCTACACACAAAATTTGATTCAAAATGGATTATAGAACTTTAAAAAGTTAAAACCCTAAAACTTCTAGCAAAAAAACATGAGAAATCCTTTATGACTTTGGGTAAGGCACATTTGCACTGATAGGACACAAAATATATGAATCACAAAAGAAATATATTTTATAATTGAAGTTTACCAAAATTTAAAACTTTTGCTTGTCAGAAATTATCATTAAGAAAATTAAATGACAAGTCAAAGATGGGGAGAAAATATTTGAAAAAAACATGTTAATAATGACTCGGACTCAGCATACTAATAAATCTTACAACTCAATGGTAAGACAACCAAATAGCCCACCAGGCTCCTCTGTCAAAACAGATTATAAAAAATAATACTGGAGTGGATTGCCACGCCTTCCTCCAGGGGATCCTCCTGACCCAGGGATCAAACCTGCATCTCTTACATCTCCTGTATTGGTAGGTGGGTTCCTTACCACTAGCGCCACCTGAGAAGCAGTGTCACAGGAGCGTGCCAGTGAGTCAGAAAGGGACTGCTCTCTCAGCCTGGTGTCTGGAGGGGCCACGTGGAGCAAAGCCACGAGCAATTAGAGTTGTCCAGTAAGGAAAATGAAAAATAAACCTTTGCTGCCGCTATCCAAGACTTTGTTATACAAAATAACCTTACAAAAGCTGGTGAATATCATTATATTTGACTTGTATTTGCTGTTCTGTTTCTTGTGAATGTGCATGCTCTTTTTTCAGATTTTTTCCCCATATAGTTCATTACAGAGTATTAGGTATTGAGCCTTTCCAATTATGATTCGGTAAATTCAACAACAAAATCTTTGCATACAACAAAGAGGGAGAAACAGAATGCCAAATACAAGTCAGAATATATATGTGTCACTGACTCACTTTGCTGTACATCTGAAACTAACACAAAATTGTAAATCAACTGCCAATAAAGTTTTTAAAACATTAAATTTAAAAATAATTACATTGGATATCTTTAAAACAGTATACTGCATATTATATACTACATAGTATACTGTATACTATAAAAGAGTATATAGTAATAGAAATGATAGGGAAACTTGCCTTATACCTGCCTAAGAATTCATCCAGTGTTTCTCTTGTTAAGGATAAGTCTTATAAAGGACAAATTCATTAATCTCATTTCAGAAAGTGTTTTATAAATTAGAAATTGATGAAAAAAATTAGAAATTGATGTTGAATTTTCAACTCTCTCTTAAATATCTGTGGAGATGTATGATACTATTTCCTTAAATATACTGATATACTGAATGACCCTAACGCTTTTTTAAAATGTGGAACCATTCATGTATTGCTATAATAAACCCAACTTTGTCAGAATTATTATTTTTTAATGTGCTGTTTTATCTTGGGATTTTACATTGATATTTAGGAATAAATTATCTTTAACTATTTGAGTTTCTAGGTTTAATTTTCAATGTCATACTCATTTCATAAAAATAATTTGAATATCTTCCTTCTTTCAGTGTCCTCTGTGATGTTATTTTTATTTGTAATTTGCTTTTCTCCTTAATTTGTATGTTTTGTGGGAGAATATGCATGGAGAAACAAGAACTTGCTAATGGCCACTGCATAATGGAAACCTGGCATTTTTGTCTTATTATAAAACCAGTGCATGCTTATTGAAGAAATCTTACAAAATACAAATGGACACAAAGAAAATACAATAACATAATAATGTTAATAAAACAACAGCTTGTTACCACTTTGAATAATCTTTTATCAAATTATTCAAAAATTTAATAGTTGGGGGGAGCGATGAAGATGAAAGAGTAGAAAGACCCTGAGTGCACTTCCTCTCATGAGCACATCAAAATTGCCACTATCTGCAGAACAACCATCAGCTGAAAAACAAACAAAACTGGAACCTACCAGTGTGGGACGTTTCCTGGATCATTCCAAAGACCTCCCACAACTAAAGACATAAGAAGGAACCACAGTGAGATGGGTACAAGGGGTGGACTTGTGATAAAACAAACCACTGGGATGGGCAAACCTCAAAATCGCAGAATCATTATATTGCAGAGGTTCACCCACAGGAGTGACGGTCCTGAGCTCCACATCAGGCTCAAGCCCAGGGCTCTGGCACTGGGAAGATGAGCTCTCAGAGCATTTGTTTTGAAGGCATGAGTTCCACAGGACTGGGGGAAATAGAGACTTTACTCTTAAACAGGGCACACAAAATCCCACATATACCAGGACCCATGGCAAGAGCTGTCATCTGATAGGAGGTTGGGCCAGACCTGCCTGCTGGTCTTGCAGAGTCTGCTGGAGAAGTGCGATGAGGCTGTGGCTTATTTGGGGGAGAAAAACACTGGGGCCAGACATACTGAGGAACACTCAACTGTATGAACACTCCTGGCAACCACCATATTGGCTAATTAGTGCCAAGACCTGGCCCCACCCAACACCTGTAGGCTCCGGTGCTTCCCACTCCAGGGCAGCGCTGCAGGCACGCAAGGCGTGGCTTCCCCCTTGGTGTTTGGCTTCCGGATTTTGCCTGGAAGATTTCTAAGGTTAGGTCACATGTCTTCTGGTCCCTTGGCTTGGGGTGAGAAAGGTCTTCCAGAAGCTCTTTTTCTCTTTGCCTGTTGCAGGCTCTGCATGGCCTGGTCTGGGATACGTAAGCAGCAATAAGGAGACATGGGGAATGCACCGCCGTGTTCCTCCTCAAATCTCAAAGTCCCTCTGCAGCCAGACTTCTTTACACCTTTCAGAAAAGAAAGATTGAAAAATTTTAAAAATCACAATCAACCTTTATTTTCTTTTACTTCACACGTTGCATTTGAACTTGGACAGGGATTCATTTGGATCCCCGAACCTCCTTGTCAAATTAGACCCCAGAAGGTCAAGGGCAGACCAGGTTTAAGTCATCATTAATCTGTTGCAAGAAAGTGAAGGAAGAAACCTTTTCCCCTGAGTAACTAAGGCAGAATTTTTAAGTATGTCTTTAGATGATAAATGATAAGTGAGAATATTTGATCTGGAGGCAAGTGTAATATTTCCTCTAGATTTATATCCACCATTTAGCACAACCAAGTTCAGTTCATGAACACATCTAATGATAAATATCCCTTTTAGGTTAATTTTTCTATATCTAAAATAGTGGCCCAGTGGGAAGTGATGACCAATCCATTCCCCAATGGCGTCAGGTAGGAAAATTACTGAATTCATCATCAATCTCACTCTTTAGTCCTCCAGGGAAGATTATCTTTGTAGAACACCGTAAAGCTAAATAAATTTAAAAGATTATCAAAGAGAGATTATAAATCTAGGCAGAAGTTCTCAATTCTGGGCACCCATTAGAATCACTTGGGGAATTAGAAAAAAAATAATACTAATGGGTTTGCACTGCCCCAGGTCAATTAAATAAGAATGTTTGAGTGGGACCTGGATATCAGTATTTTTTAAAGCTGTCCAGGTGATTTTAATGTGCAGTCAAGAAGGAAAATAACTCACATAGGGAGGTGGTGTTTTTCTTGACAAGGGAATTTATATGTTATTACAAATTGCACTTACCATACCAGATAAAACACATTGAATAGATGTTCCGGTTACATGAGACAGGCAGCTCAAAAGGAGGTCCCTTTAAGCTTGTTCCTCCCAACTTTGCTAGTGGCTTACTCTGCTACCAGAAAGCACTTTTAAATCAGGAATAAGAATGGACGATGCTCTAAAAATATCATTCCCCAACAGGTAAATAAATACCATGATTCTAGAGAGATGGTTGCTCTAAAGTGTAAATCTCCTGTACAGAACCTGTGAGTAACCATCAGGTTTAATTCACTGGATTCCTTAATTCTGGGACCCAAAATATGCTGACTTACCTAACAGAAACTTTACCTTTCAAGAAGTACCTGGAAGTGAGCCTACCAGACATAAAGCATTGAAACAGCTGGATGTACTGTGAGTGGGCATTCCCTGACCCCCTGCTCCTGGTGGAAAGCTTATCTTGGACCTGGCAAACCAATCTCATTTGGTCTATGGGACATATTTCTAAGTAAGAGTTTTCATTTTTGAAACTTCAGGGCTTTGAAGCTAGGTATGGTCCAATCACGTGACAGGGCTTTCATAGGAAAAAGCAAGCCTCTGCATTGGTGGAATCTTACAAGGAGACATGACAGGAAGTTTCTGGACGAGATGAATATTACTATTAGGGTAGAGGTATTAAGGGTTTCCTTAAGGTTGTTCAGCTGGTAAAGAATTTGCCTACAGTGCAGGAGACCCTGGTTCAATTTTTGGGTTGGGAAGATCCCCTGGAGAAGAGATAGACTACTCACTCCAGTATTCTTGGGCTTCCCTAGTGGCTCAGCTGGTAAAGAATCAGCCTGCAATGCGGGAGACCTGGGTTCGATCCCTGGGTTGGGAAGATCCCCTGGGGGAGGTCATGTCAACCCACTCCAGTATTCTTGCCTGGAGAATCCCCATGGACAGAGGAGCCGGGCAGGCTACAGTCCATTGAGGGGTTCACAAAGAGTCGGACATGACTGAGCAACTAAGCACAGCACACCAGCATAGAGGTATTAAATCCTGTTTATTTATTTATTTATTTAATTTAGGAAACACTTTTATTTTATTTTATTTTACTTTTTTGAATGTACTGAGCAGAGATTTACTCTTAAGTAGAGAATTTGGTGGAGAGTAATGACAAATGTTTATTAAACTAAACAAATAAAAAGAAAATGTAATCCAGGATACTACACAGTGCAGCTATGAATTAAATCCTGTTTAAAATCACCTTTCAGGGACTTCCCTGGTGGTCCAGTGGTTAAGAATCTGCCTTCCAATGTAGGTTCAATCCCTGGTTAGGGAACTAAGATCCCACATGCCGCAGGGCAACTAAGCCTGCACGCCACAACTAGAGAAGGCTGCACACTGCAACTTCTGAGCCCATGCCCTCTAGGGCCTGTGCATGGCATGTAGAGAAAGCCCAAGTGCTGCAACTCGAGAAGCCAATGGGACAACTAAAGAGAAGCCTCAGCACTGCAAATAGAGAAAGTCTGCGTGTGCAATGAAGACCAGCACAGCCAAAAAATTAATTAATTAATTAAAATAAAATCACTGTTCAGAGAAGGCAACTTCCATGGGCCATTAACTTACTCTCCCTTAGGGGCATAGAAAAATGATTGGCAAACACCAGCCAAAGCTATCTCCTTTTCCAGAGACAGGCAAGCCTGTTGACTGACAAAATGGATCTCTTCTCCTTAAGTTTTGATCATGCGTGTTTTCTTGAGTGGTCTATTACAGACTCTGACAAATTAAGAGGGCCTCCACAACTGCTCTCATTTACAAAATTCTACTAAGATTTCAATCTTTTCAAATTCTCCTTAATAACTACTGGTACCTGCTGCTGCTGCTGCTGCTAAGTGACTTCAGTCATTTCCGACTCTGTGTGACCCCATAGACAGCAGCCCACCAGGCTCCTCTGTCCCTGGGATTCTCCAGGCAAGAACACTGGAGTGGATTGCCATTTCCTCCTCCAATGCATGAAAGTGAAAAGTGAAAGTGAAGTCGCTCAGTCGTGCCCGACTCTTAGTGACCCCATGGACTGCAGCCTACCAGGCTCCTCCATCCATGTGATTTTCCAGGCAAGAGTACTGGAGTGGGGTGCCATCGCCTTCTCCACTGGTACAGCTGAGGTACCTGTAACTAATGGCCCTGGTGTCAAGATATTTTTGAGACTATCAAGTTTCTTTCAATTCAGGGCTTAAGATTTGGGATTTTCTATTTACAAAGGTCACTTTTCTTGGCTTAAAAAACAGTGGGAAGGTGTGAGAAGGCACAAGATTAGCCAGCCTAGCTTCTAGAAACTGCAGGTCATTTGGAAACCAGCATACACATAAGTAACCCAAATGGTTAAGCCTAGTTGCACATGTAGGTGTAAGCACAAGATTACTTGGAAGTTGTGTCACCCTTAGATTTCGGGGAAGGACTACCAGCTGACTTACTATTCTAGAGATAGCACTGGTTCAGTTCACAAAAATGTATTAAATGCCTCTGCCTGCTAATATATATAGAAATGGATACAAGATGGTCTTCATTCTTTAGAAATTATGGCTAGTCATTATCTTCCTATTTTCATCCAAACTTGACTGTGAAGAGTACTTCCAGTTTCAGAAAGTGCTAGAACAAACTTCAACTTCTGCTTCACAGTTCACCAATGATTACATAACTCACTAAGCTCCTTCATTCTAGACTTGAATATAATTACCACTGATAGACTTATCTCTCATTTTACATATTTACTATTAAAGCCTTTCTATATAAAGAACCTTACATTCAAATTGTAAGAAGATGGCTCACCTCACCAAGTACATAATCACCGTTGGTGGTTCCTTAAGTCTGAGCAGGCAGCCACCCACATTTCCAACATTTATCAGCCACCTCTGACATTCCTGTGTCCAAAAAAAATAACCGACTCACTGTTTAAATCTATGATGAGCTACATAACACAAGCAGCGTGGAAAGTTTGTTGCATGATTGGCGTGGTCTCCAAAAATATCAAGTGAGAGCAAAATAAAAACAGAGGTTCTCAGTGGATATATATATATATGGATATATATATATAATGCTTGAAAACAGTTGGTTCATTTTCACTTAATGATAGTTACATTTCTCTACAACAAAGATATGTATTAGATGTAAAAGCAGAAACTGAAGAGACATTCCATTTGGACTTCATAAGTGAATGACTGGTAAAGCAATGTCAGCTGCATGACATCACTACTTTCCATATTGGCTAGCTAAATTATGTGCTCATTAGTTTATTGGGTTAATAAATGAGAGGCTAAAAAATGTGCACGCTCTTACAAGTGAAATATTTTCACGGAGCCAAAGGAAGCCTGACTAATTTGAGTTAGATTTAAATCCTGTCTTTTGTAATGATTAATACCATAAGACAATGAGAGAGTAATCAGCTTCTAATTCTGACTTGGCTAGTGACTCACCAAGAGGACTTGTGAAATTCTCTGAACCCATTGAACCTGCATCTCCTCATCTCTCAAAGGATAAGATGAAGCTGATTCTTGGGGCTCTACCTAGTTCCATGATTCTGTGGCATCAGATAAAGATTCTAAGGGGTTTATATTTATAACTGAATCTTAAATATAATAAAATTGGTTGGGTGTTATTAAGCGTAGTCTTGCTAGAATCAAGGTCATTTAAGGACTGAAGTATATCCTAGGCTGAGAAACATTCCAGGGCCAAGACCCATGATATAGCTGCAGTAAGTAAATTGCTGAGCTCTCAAGGAGAATGGGGCTGAAGATATACTATCATGAGATATAATAATGTAAATGAAAATGCTTTGCAAACTATTTGGGACTATATAAATGTCAAGTGTTAGGCAGTATTATCTTCTCCATTTATTGAGGGGCCAACTCACAGAACTGACTTCAACAAGGCCACATAATAAGTCAGGAACAATTTGGAAGAAAATACATTTTTTATTCTGATGTTCCTTCCTTGCCTTCATCTTACCAATATTTATGGAGCTGCTTCTATATCTAAAGTACCAGTAGGGGAATTAAAGAGATGTCTAGGACACTACTACCATTTTCAACAAGCTTGCAATCCAGTATATATGTATGGAACAGCAGCATCTGTTTTTCTTTAATGCTTTTATGTATAGAAGATTTTTTCCTCACCAAGTTTTAAGTTATTTGGATACCTCCAAAGACTTTTATTTTCTTTGATCATCTTCACTATGTTCAATGGATTATGGGGCATATTGATCCTAAAAATATTATTTGATGGAAAAAAAAACTCAGGATTTAAACCCTCTAAAATGCTAAAGAAATGTAAGTTCTTACCATCTTTTATGTACGCTGATACTTTCTCTAGTACATCTCAAGAATAGATACACAGGATCCCTCAAGAAGATATCTAGATACACTGCTGCTAAGTCACTTCAGTCGTGTCCGACTCTGTGCGACCCCATAGACGGCAGCCCACCAGGCTCCCCCATCCCCGGGATTCTCCAGGCAAGAACACTGGAGTGGGTTGCCATTTCCTTCTCCAGTGCATGAAAGTGAAAAGTGAAAGTGAAGTTGCACAGTCATGTCCGACCCTCAGCGATCCCATGGACTGTAGCCTTCCAGGCTCCTCCATCCATGGGATTTTCCAGGCAAGAGTACTGGAGTGAGGTGCCATTGCCTTCTCCATCTAGATACACAGGATCCAATAATTTTAGAATGATACTGTAACAATAACAACCCAAAATAATAATATAAAGAATAACAACCAACATGTGATAATAACTATTTGGAGAAGGCAATGGCACCCCACTCCAATACTCTTGCCTGGAAAATCCCATGGACGGAGGAGCCTGGAAGGCTGCAGTCATGGGGTCGCTGAGGGTCGGACACGACTGAGTGACTTCACTTTCACTTTTCACTTTCATGCATTGGAGAAGGAAATGGCACCCCACTCCAGTACTCTTGCCTGGAGAATCCTAGGGATGGGGGGCCTGGTGGGCTGCCGTCCATGGGGTCACACAGAGTCGGACACGACTGAAGTGACTTAGCAGCAGCAGCAGAGCAGTGGTTCTCAATGAGTAAGTAGCTTTTCCCTTCTCCAGATCTTCCTGACCCAGGGATCAAACCCAGGTCTCCTGCATTGCAGGCAGATTCTTTACTGTCTGAGACACCAGGGAAGTCCAGCTAACACTACCACACAAAACATGTCTAGAATTTTAAATATGTTTGAACTAGTGGTTCTCAATGGAGGGTGATTTTGCCACACAGGGAATATCTGACAGTATCTGGAAACATCTGTGGATATCACAACTTCACAGGTACTACAGAAACCACAGATGCTGCTGAATATCCCTCAAATAGAAGTCACTCTCACAACAAAGAATGATCTGGTCCAAAATGTCAATACAGAAACCCTGATCTAGACCTGTCTTTCCATACCAGAGCGGTTCTGTGGTGAATTAGGGGCTCTGTTCTAATGGCTCAGGTGGTCCTGGCCAATCATAACCTGAAAGGCCAGTACAAGAGCTCAGGTAAAAGCAGAAGGGGTATAGGATCCCAGAGCTTCTATGAAAGGCAATACAGTGAGGGATATTTTTTCCCAGAAGGTAAGAACAGCATTCTCCTTTGTTACATATTATTTTTTGGAGAAATTGGAATTTGTAAAGGTTTGGTTTATAGTTCATCTCCCAACTACTCTCCACACCTTTTGTTAATTTAGAACAATGTCCTATTGTTTTTTTTTAAATTTTTTTAAATTTTATTTTATTTTTAAACTTTACATTTTGCTAAATATCAAAATGAATCCGCCACAGGTATACATGTGTTCCCCATCCTGAGCCCTCCTCCCTCCTCCCTCCCCATACCATCCCTCTGGGTCGTCCCAGTGCACTAGCCCCAAGCATCCAGTATCGTGCATCGAACCTGGCCTGGCAACTCGTTTCATACATGATATTTTACATGTTTCAATGCCATTCTCCCAAATCTTCCCACCCTCTCCCTCTCCCATAGAGTCCATAAGACTGTTCTATACATCAGTGTCTCTTTTGCTGTCTCGTACACAGGGTTATTGTTACCATCTTTCTAAATACAAAATATACCTGGAGATTATGTTCACTTGCAACTAACACAGTAGTGTAAATAAATTATACCTCAGTTTTAAAAATTAAAAAAATATACAGCTGAAGTCTTGCCTATATTTGAGACCCTTGCATCTAACAGTTATATGGCTTTATCTATGAGTAGCTAAGTAGCTATGGCAATTTCATGGTACTTACAGTCACATTTCCTGATAATCTCTGGATTTTCAGGGACCATTAGAGATCCCTGTGTGAATCTTGGAGTAATGAAAAGTACATTCTAGCAAATATTCTAGGTATTCTGCTATTGCTGCATTGATTTAGAAGCACATTTCTAGATCAATTTTTTCCCCTGCAATTTTAACTTGTAATAAAATGAGTCTTAACAAAAGCGCCCTTCGCAATCTAAATGCTTAGGTTGAGAACAGCAGGCCAAATTGAGAATTAATTAACATTTTGAAGCCACAGTGCTATATTGCTTAATCCTAAATTGTACTTCAAATAGGGATTGATTTCTACACTGGAGCAAAAAATGCATGGTTTCTTCCCATGCTTTAATAAAAAATATGGATGGTATATCTTTAGAGAATAAGATTAAGTAATGCAACCATTAAATGTTTTTGATGAGGCCATAATATTATCTAATTACAGAATCCATGTTCTACGTGTCATCTTTAAAACTTTAAGAAAACAATTATTAGTGAATAAGGAAGACAGAAAACCAACCAGTACTGAACACATTAGTATAATTTATGTATTCATATAACTGATAATAGACATCTATTTCTAAAAATCCTTGAAGCACAGGTAATAATGGAGCCAGTCAGCAATGTGCCACTTGCAATTAATCACTCTCTTCATATTCACAACATTCAATTTTTCTTGCTATTTGAGAGAGTAATGATTAATTGATAAAAGTTTAACAAGTGCACTAATAGCAGGTGTTCCTAATTGCAAAGTCTTCAGAATGATCCTCCCCAAACCTACTTTATGCTAATTTGTACAGCATTAGTCATAACACTTTATGATTTTACTTTTAAAACGACTTTTCTTTTAGTCACCCTAATTTAATTAAGAATTTTAACTAGTTGCATGTATCAAGAACACCAATGAATTTTAAATCTGTGAGTTTGATTACCATAAGAGATTAACAAGAAGACTCATAAAAATGCACGGCTGCCAATTAGAAGCACCAACACTGTGTAAATTAGAATTTGTTAATTGGTTTAGCAAAATGTAAATTCAATTTTTCGAAATTTTATGAACTGAAAAATTGATTATATTTTTTGTGAGCCTCAAGAAAGATCTTATTAGTAATGATATTTGTTTCAGCGGTTCCTGAAATTATACTTGTATTTTAGCCACAAAGATTTCTATTTCATTTATTTCAATAATATCTGATTATAGAATTCATTTTTCATCCACACATGTTTGCCCCTCACCATCTACATACACTATTAAATGAATATTTAAGTACACATTTTCCTTTCATCTGTCTTTCCTCTTGGCAAGACAGATAAAATATGCATACTAGGTAAGGTTTGTTATTTTGTACTTTAATATTAAAGTACATGTAATTAATTTAGTTTCCTTAAACGCTATGTGTTTATGACAAAACCTACAGATGCTTTTACAAAGATGAATATTGAAACAGCATTTCAGGTATGCAGATTAATACTGTCTGCCTCTAGGAAACAGACCCAGCAATCTTGCATTTTATAAAAGGAGCAGAGACTGTACTTCAGTATGCACTGTGGAATGGCAGGGTCTCTTAGCAATGTAAGATTAAAATCCATTCTCGGTGAGGCATAGACATAGCACTAACCTCCTGTCAGTTACTCCCCTGCTGAACCGCAGTCAAGAAGCAGGCAGAACTGAGGACAGGCCTGAAATATTCTTATGGCTGAGTCTACATACTGTGAGGAGCTGGGGAAGCACTGCACCGGATTGTTCTGTGAATTCAGCACTCCCATTTTCCAGATAAGGTGACTCATTTGGTAGTAATCACAAACCCCCTCACTCAGCCCCTTAACTACTCCTATCCCTCCCGGAACTGTTTTTTGAAAATCACAATGCTTGGTAATCTCTCCAGAAGGCTCCAAATTCAGCAGATAATTATTTGGCTGTTCAAAACCTCTTGCATTAATGCATCATCCGAAATTAGTGTAATTAGATTATTCTATCCATGATTAGCTCCCGAAAGGGATAAAACACAGGATGAGACCAGAGGGAAAAGGAATCACGGACTTAGTGCCCTCCCTTTGATCAATGTGGGTGGGAAAGGAACATGCCTCATGCCTGAGTTCCTCATCATCCTTAAGAAGCAACTGGGACCCAGATAGCCAGATGCGGGAACCAAGTAGCAGAAGGCAGGCCTTGGATTTCGGAGGGCTCCTACAGGAACTCAGGGTTAAAAGAGATAGAGTCACTAGAAATCAGCTGGGTCATAGGGAGCAGGACAGGCTCTGACTGCCAAGAAACAGGGTGGCTTTGCTTTTTCACCCTGATCCCTTCCTCTTTGTTACACTCACCCTTCCCCAACATGATCTTCATGTTATATCAGTTTAAAAGAAAAAAAAAAAAAGCAGAAAATAATCTCAATTTCCAAAAATCAATGATTGTTTAATAAATTTAGATAGGGGAATATTATGCCACTATGAAAATAATAGTGAAGATATATATACACACACATATGTGTGTGTGTGTGTGTGTGTATATATACATGGAAATATGTTTTTCCATGTGTGTATACATATATATATATATACACACATGGAAATATGTTCACCACTTCTTAATTCATTGGTTTACCAAATATTGTTGCATGCTTGTTATATGTCAGGCTCTGATCTCTTTCAGCAGTATATAAAACAGTGAGAGATTCAGAAAATTAAAAATGAAAACCAAATATATAATGTAATTTCAGGAATTATAATTGCTATGAAGAAATAGAAAGCAGGGTAACGAATCAGGGGAGTATGTGGGAATGACATTTGAATAGATAAAGTGAGAAGACCATTCCTTGAAGAAGGAAAAATCAGTGTGAAAGCTCAGAACTGGGAGTAAGAAGGCCAGACACAGGGAAGGAAAGAAAGCTCCAGGCTGAAAAGGAAACAAATGAGCAGTGGGACATAGAGCAGAAAGAGTTGCAAGGAAGGCAGCAAATTGGAGATGCTCTAGCATCCTCACTCAGTATCCTTTCCCAGGATGGAGCCGTCACCTCCCCTGAGCTGGTGGTGGTTCTGGGTGTAAGAAGGCATCTTCTTTCCAGTGTGCTCTACATGTGTTGGTTACCAGTGGTGTCAAACGCATCGTCTCCTACCCAATGGAAAGAGTGCGAGTACGCCTGCACCCTAACTATGTTCAATTAAAAATAAAACACTATTGGGATTTCCCTGGCAATCCAGTGGTTAAGAACTTCTCCTTCCCCACAGTGGATAAGACTCCACTCACCAATGCAGGGGACCTGGGTTTGATCCTTGATCTGGAAAGACTCCACATGGCACGGAGCAACTGACCCCGTGCGCCATGACTACTGATCCCACTGACCCCGTGCGCCACAACTCCTGATCCCACGGGCTGCCACTACTGAAGCCCATGTGCCTAGAGCCTGTGCTCGGCAACAAGAGAAGCAGTTGCGATGAGAAGCTCACACACTGCAACGAATAGTAGCCCCCACTCTCTGTAACTAGAGAAAGCCCAAGCAAAAGCATGAAGACTCAGTGCAACCATAAATAAATAAAAAGACCACTGGATGTCCATGCTAAAAAAAAAAAAACGACTTCACCTTTCAATGCACGCTGTGCAGTTTCCATCCCTGGTTGTGGAGCTAATCCCACGTGCTTCACAGCCATAAAACCAAAACCATAAAACAGAAGCGATATTTTAACAGTCGTAAAATCTTTAGAATGGTTGGGAAGATTCTCGGGAGAAGGAAATGGCGACCCAACCTAGTATTCTTGCCTGGAGAATCCCATGAACAGAGGAGCCTGGCAGGCTACATTCCATGGGATTGCAAGAGTCAGACATGACTTAGTGACTAAACCACCACCACCACATCGAAAAAAAATTTTTTTAATTAAAAAAAAAAAGTATCAACCACTATGTAGGCCAGACAGATACATCTGTGGGCTTTATGAGGCCTTTGGGCTGGAAGTATTTTTAACCCCCTTTTCAGCCTGGAGTAGACATTCCAGGACTGAGTGTGCTGGAGAAACTGAGAAAATGTGCACTGCAGTCTAAGAAAGCTCTCTGAGCAGGAGACTCTCCCTGGGAGCATCCCAAAACTTTCTCATCCATTGCCCTTTTCCCTCTTTTCTAGATGTACCTGAGGACACTTCTCTAGTAACAAAAGCCCTCTGTAAGTTTCACCCCTTTGAAGCTCCCCTCGTAAAGTGGTCCTGATTACCTTTATGGTCCGCTTCCAGTCAATGCAGGGAATATAACTCCTGATGCTCCAGTTTAGTTCTTTTATGGGAGTCCTGGGCAAAACCATACCACTAGAAGCCACAATCTCTTAGGCTATTAATAAGGAGAATAGTATTTATCTTTCCTGCATGGTAGTGTGATCGTTGATTAATAAATGCTCAAATGGTGTTTTGAAGGTGACAAGTATCAGCTATTATAGTGACTATTATTGGCTGATCCTACAATCCAGAATTTGAATGCCAGCTTGTAGCTGATTTCTACATGTTTTGGATGTACATTCTATCCACTGGAGGAATTAAATTTAAGCCCAGTGTCATTAATTAATATGTGTAAAGCATGTTGTCTCAACTGCTCTAAGTACCAAGTGCAGTTGTAACAAACACCAAAGCTTTAGTTTGAACCTTGTAGTAATATTGCATTCTGACTGGCTTCATTTACATCACAGATCAAGTACTCAGGGGCTCATTTCTATATTCTGTGCAGTGCCCAGCAGCCTGCTGGCATATCATAGCTATCCAATAAAAACAGTAATAAAGTTGTAATCTTCTTCCCTTTTCTCTTGATTTGCCTTCACATATATTTTTTTAAAAAGTAGATTAGACAGCAAGAAAGATATTCTCTTATTTGTGGCAAAAGATGACTCAAAATCTTTGCTAATGGGAATATGGAATCTTTTTTTCTCCTGTATACCAATCAGGAAAATGAAAATTATTTACTCTGGGATGTCTTATTGTATCACTCTTAAATCATTTATAGTTCACTAAGTGCTTTGAATAATGGAGGACCTAGGAGGGCCCCTGATTTAATTTTGTTCCTGTGTTTCTTTAGATCTTTGTGCTTTCTTAGGAATAGCACAGAAGAGAGAGTTAAGAATGATTTTTTTTTAAGAAAGCTATTAAAAGCTTTTACAAGGGACTTGAGCTTTAATAAAACCTCTCTGTATGCAGAAAGGCCAAATCTCCAGGGATTTGGAAAAAGGCAACCTCAAAGTTAAACATTTGAAGAGCAAACTAAATTCATGACTTTAACATCACTTCCTTTCTTCTCTCACCCTTATCTTCCTTGTAAGATACAGCATTAGGTCAGCATATTCTTTAATCCAAAATTTCTAAGAGATTGCAGTATCAGTTTATAAGAGCACATACTTGTTTGACATTTTCGTTTATAAAATTCTATGTTACATACCTATTAGAATCTTACAAATGACCATAAATTTAGCAGCTTAAAACAACTACTTATTATTTCACAGTTCTCTAGGTCAAAAATATAGGCACAGGTTGGAGACTTGCCTGATGTTTCCAGGGAGCTAAGACTCTGTACTCCTAATGCAGGGATCCTGGGTTCAATCCCTGGTCAGAGATCCCAAAGCTGCATCAAAGAGTTGGCATGCTGTAACAAAATGATCTTGCACGCCACAATGAAGATCAAAGATCCCATGTGCTATGACTAAGATGATGCAGCCAAATCAATAAATGTTAAATATATATAGGCAAAGGTTGGATTAGCTGGTTCTCTGCATCAAGTTTCACAAGACTGAAATTAAGATACCTGTGGTCCTCTCTTGAGACTCTGGCGATGTATTCACTTCCAAGCTTATTCATGTTACTGGCA
This sequence comes from Bos indicus x Bos taurus, assembly GCF_003369695.1. Taxonomy (NCBI): domain Eukaryota; kingdom Metazoa; phylum Chordata; class Mammalia; order Artiodactyla; family Bovidae; genus Bos; species Bos indicus x Bos taurus. The sequence goes on along the minus strand of NC_040103.1, from coordinate 17,344,869 downwards.
GAATTCAGTTCCATGTGGTTGTAGGACTGTGGTACCTGCTTCCCTGAAGCTGTTGATTGGGGATGGTTCTCTAGTTTCACTGATACCCACATTCCTTCACTGATGGCTTCCTTTCTCCATCTGCAAAGCCAGAAATGGTAGATAAAGTCTTTTCAAGCTTTAAATGTTTCTGATTTCCCCTTCTGCCTCATCACTCATCTGCCTCCCACCTGAGAAAACTCTCCTCTTTTAAGGGCTCATGTGATTAGACTGGGCATGGCTGGATAATCAGAATTTCACCATATCAAGGTCTGTAATCAAAATTATATCTCAAAAATCTTTTTGTACATGTTATGACCAACCTAGACAGCATATTAAAAAGCAGAGACATTACATTGCCAACAAAGGTCCGTCTAGTCAAGCCTATGGTTTTTCCAGTGGTCATGTATGGATGTGAGAGTTGGACTGTGAAGAAAGCTGAGTGCTGAAGAATTGATGCTTTTGAATTGTGGTGTTGGAGAAGACTCTTGAGAGTCCCTTGGACTGCAAGGAGATCCAACCAGTCCATCCTAACAGAGATCGGTCCTTGGTGTTCATTGGAAGGACTGATGTTGAAGCTGAAACTCCAGTACTTTGGCCACCTCATGTGAAGAGCTGACTCATTTGAAAAGACCCTGATGCTGGGAAAGATTGAAGGCAGGAGAAAGGGACGACAGAGGATGAGATGGTTGGATGGCATCACCGACTCGATGGACGTAGGTTTGGGTAGACTCCAGGAATTGGTGATGGACAGGGAGGCCTGGTGTGCTGTAGTTCATGGGGTCACAAAGAGTTGGACACGACTGAGCAACTGAACTGAACAGAACATATTCACGGGGCTTCCCCGATGGTCCAGTGACTAAGATTCTGTCCTCCCAGTGCAGGGGGCCCAGGTTCAATCCCTGGTCAGGGAACTAGATCCCACATGCTGCAACTGAGTTTACATGCTGCAACTATGACTGGTGTAGCCAAATAAAGAAAGAAATATTTGAGAAAAACATAACGTATTTGCAGACTCCAGGGATCAAGGCATGGACACCTTTGGGTATAGGACATTTTTCTGCCTATTATTTCATAGAATTATCATACTAGGCAAGGAGAAAACTATTATCCCAGCTTTACAGGTGAAGAAATACAGGATCTCAGTTGTGTGAGTGGTTTAACCCAGGTCACAGAGCAAGTAAACAACAGCATCCAAGGGTAATGATTGAAAGACCTTCTGTTATTTCTAGTTATTCTTTGATTTTAATAAACATTTAAAGGGGGCTTATTAAGCAGGTTTTCTACTAAACCTGGAAATTAAAGGATAAAACTTGAAAATTCTGCATTCGAGAGGTTCACAATCTTGCAGGCTAAACTGACAAATATAAGAGCAATTTTAATACAGTTTGTAAAGGCTTGATAAAGAACACAGAGAAAGCACAATCTCTGAGAAGGAAATGAGTGGGCATTAGGAAAGACTTCTTGAATAGTTGATCCTTGAAAAGGCCTTTCAAGAACAAGTAAGAGATCACCAAGTAGATATCCAGGGTTTCGCAGGAAAAGCAGGTCCAAAGTCTTTGTGGCAAGAAAAGCTAGGGTTCCTTCAAGAACCTGCAAATGGGATATAGGGCTTGAGTGGAGAAGAATGAACAGAGAAGCTGTAAGGGTGGCTAGTACTGCATTGTGAGAAACTTTAAAAAGAAACTTCTCACCATGGTAAGGAACAATTGCAGCACTTGATCCAGGTGTGACCTAATCTAATGTACATTTTAGAAAGGTATAAAATGAGGAGATTCAATTAAACGGAAGCTAAGATAGTGAAACAACAGTGACCATCATGTTCAAGGTAATATTGTTACCTTGAACTTGTTAATATTTTGAGGTTGCAAAAACACAAATTATACATTTTTCTTACATTTTCCTCCTTTTATCAGAACTCTTTTGGTTGCAAAGAGCAGAAAACAAACTCAAACTCATTTTGGCCAAAGGAGAATCTATTGATAATGGGAATGTATGGTTTCAGACCAAGCTGGATGCAGGAGCTCAAATGATATCATTAAGGGTCTATCTCCCTCTCTTACTTCTGACATTCTCTTTCTGAAATCATTTCATAGAGTTTTCCTTCATATTGCACCAAACGTGGCCAGCAGCAACTCTACAAGAAATGGGCTTTACTAGGATAATCCCAGAAAAAGGAGCATGTCTTGTCTCCCAGCATCCTTATGAGTCTGAAAACGGATCTGGCTTTCCCATGCCTATCCATGGACCACTCTGTTCACAAGGATAGGGTCCTCAACAGCTTACCTGAGTTATACATCCACCTCTGTGGTAGGAAAAGTGGAGCCATCTTCATGTGTTGGAGTTGGGGTATTTTTTGAAATGGGAAAATGATAGATTTTCTGAAATAAAGAATTATAGGTAAATATATCAGATCTCCATTGCATCAGTGCTTGCCAATCACCTGAGGATCTTGTTAAAATATAGACTCTGACTCAGTAATGTGAGGGTAAGTTCTGAAATTCTGCAATTTGACCTGAGACATAGTGGTATGCTTTTTGTTACCCAAACATTTTGGACCAGAGATGGTTCAATATTCACTTACATAACAAATTGCTGGCCACAGGTGTTAGTTTCTGCAAAATTCCCCTGGTCAATAACATATTAATAAACTCCTGGTGCTGCTGCTTCATGGACTACTTTAAGTAGCAAAGCACTACACTACCTGTTAAGGGAGTCAAGGTAAGCATGTGGAAAGATAACCATAATAATAAAAGTGCACGAGGTAATTAAGGTGATGACAAAAGACATGGGAAAAGGGAAAGTCACACAAATTTTAAAGGCCATAGGTACCGTAGAATTTCAAAGAAGAGAGAATTTCCTTAAGGAAATTTCAGTTCAGTTCAGTTCAGCTGCTCAGTCATGTTCAACTCTTTGCCATCCCATGGACTGTAGCACACCAGGCTTCCCTGTCCATCACCAATTTCCGGGACCTACTCAAACTCATGTCCATCACGTTGGTGATGCCGGCCAACCATCTCATCCTTGGTCGTCCCCTTCTCCTCCTGCCTTCAATCTTTCCCAGCATCAGGTTCTTTTCCAATGAGTCAGTTCTTTGCATCAGGTGGCCAAAGTATTGGAGTTTCAGCTTCAGCATCAGTCCCTACAATGAAAATATTCAGGACTGATTTCCTTTAGGATGGACAGGTTGGATCTTCTTGCACTCCAAGGAGCTCTCAAGAGTCTTCTCCAACACCACAGTTCAAAAGCATCAATTCTTTAGCACTCAGCTTTCTTTATAGTTCAACTCTCACATCCATACATGAATACTGGAAAAACCATAGCCTTTACTAGATGGACCTTTGTTGGTAAAGTAATGTCTCTGCTTTTTAATATGCTGTCTAGGTTGATCATAGCTTTTCTTCTAAGGAGCAAGCGTCTTTTAATTTCATGGTTGTAGTCACCATCTGCAGTGATTTTGGAGTTCCCCAAAATAGTCTCCTATTGTTTCCATTGTTTCGCCATCTATTTCCCATGAAGTGATGGGACTGGTTGCCATGATCTTAGTTTTCTGAATGTTGAGCTTTAAGCCAACTTTTTCTCTCTCCTCTTTCACTTTCATCAAGAGGCTTAGTTCTTCTTCACTTTCTGCCATAAGGGTGGTGTCATCTGCATATATGAGGTTATTGATATTTCTCCCAGCAGTCTTGATTCCAGCTTGTGCTTCATCCAGCCTGGCTTTTCTCATGATGTACTCTGCATGTAAGTTAAATAAGCAGGGTGACAATATACAGCTTTGATGTACTCCTTTCCTGATTTGGAACCAGTCTGTTGTTCCATGTCCAGTTCTAACTGTTGCTTCTTGACCTGCATACAGATTTCTCAGGAGGCAGGTCAGGTGATCTGGTATTCCCATCTCTTAAAGAATTTTCTACAGTTTGTTGTGATCCACACAAAGACTTTGGCATAGTCAATGAAGGAAAAGTAGATATTTTTCTAGAACTCCCTTGCTTTTTCTATGATCCAGCGGATGTTGGCAATGTGATCTCTGGTTCCTCTGCCTTTTCATATCCAGCTTGGACATCTGGGAGTTCATGGTTCACGTACTATTGAAGCCTGGCTTGGAGAATTTTGAGCATTATGTTGCTAGCTTGTGAGATGAGTGCAATTGTGTGGAAGTTTAGCAAGTTTTCAAACTATGGTCTGCAGTTTGACCTGGGACCTTTTTAAGAGGTCCATGAGGTCAAATTGTTTTAATGATAATCCTGAGACGTTACTTGACTTTTTCTTGTTAGTACATGTAGTAATTGTACAAGAGTAATGATTAATCAAACAGATGGCACCTTGGCATGAATCAAGGAAGGGGCATCAAATTGTACAGTGGTCACAGTATTTATCATGACGGTGTCCTCATGAAAAAAAAAATGCCACTTTCACTTAAGAATGACTTTGGTGAAGCAGTAAAAGCTATTAATTTTATGAAGACCCTGGATTTTATTCAGTCTTTTTAATATTTTTGTGACAAAATGGGAATTACATATAAAATAAGTCTGCTGCATCCCAAATGCAATGGTGTCAGGAGGAAAAGCACTTGTATGATTGTTTGAGTTACAAGCTGAAGTAACCACATTTTTTTTCATTGAAAACACTTCTTACTTGAAAGAGTGACTAGCAGACAAGCTACAGTTATTCCAGGTGGGTATTTGTACATCTTGAAAGTGAATGAGTGAGTCTACTCCTTCAAGAAAACAAATGATAGCTTTCATTTTTTTAATGATAAAATTTGAGCTCTCAAGCGAAAATTAGAACTTTTGGAAATGTTTCTTGGTCACTATGAGCTTCATAGCATCTCAATTTTAAAGGCTTTTCTGGTAAGATTGAAGGTATATTAATAAATGGAATTTTTGACATCGCTGTGTCATCATTTGGATGGTTTACATAATTCAGCAAGTCAAATTTTCCAGATGGCCAGTGCATAATGTAACAAAACTATGAATGGGTAAAAAACTCAATGAAAGTGCAAGAAGACTTATAGATTTATCCATAACATGTATAAATATATCACTGATACGGTTTCAGATCCTATATTGCAATAAACCTGTAATAAACTACCACTTGTTAGGTCTGAGTGTAGTATCAAAGAAGAATATGCAGAAATGTTATAAAAAAGCTATTAAAATATTCTTCACATTTCAAAATATATAGTATTATCTGTGAAGACCAGATTGTTTTCTTGTACTTTAACCAAACATATATTGTAGCAGATTGAATGTAGTAGGTGACATGAAAACTCAGCCATATTCTCTGAAGTCAGACATTAGAGGTATTTGTAAAAATGTGAAACAAAGTCACTCTTGTCACTAATGATTTTCTTTATGGCTTTGGAAAATATTTTTTTTTTCATGAAAGCATGTCACGTATTTTAGCATGCATTTGATTTAATGTTATTTTAATAGCATTAAAATAGAACTTACAAAAGTTTTCCATTTCAAATGTTCCAATTCTGTACATATTTATTGATATAATCCACATAAACACAAGTTCTTAATAGTTTTTAGGAGTGTCAATTGGTTCTGAGATTGAAAGGTTTGAGAATTACTGGGCAAGGTTTATTAGAAAAACTTGAGATTGCCAGGTTTTTACTGCCAGTTAATTATGAATATATTATAATAGAGAAAAAATGAGTCCTTATTTTAGAATAAGCTTCTGTATCATCTAGTTGGACAGAAGCCTAGATATGGTGTTTGGAATAGAATCTGTTTCTAGAATCTTTCAGACAAAAAATAAAACAACCTCCCCCAAACACCCTTACGTAGCAATACATATAGTTGGTCTTATTTGAAAGCCACTGAATAGAACGTTGCATTAATGTTTGTGCCTTTGTTTAATATGTGATTCTTTGAAATAAAATTTAGAGATCAAGTCTCTCACTTTTCTGAAATAAATGCTATTTGGCAGGGCTTCCGTTTGTCCTACTTTTTCTATTGCTTTTTGGGATGTCAAAATACCCTTAAATAGCTCTGGAGTTAGAAGTTTCTCTCTGGCACTTTGCCTTCTTTTCTAATGTTACTAAAGGTTGGATCACTAGAAAGTTGACTGATATATACCTTCTACCCATGGCTATTCACCCCAAGATGAGATTATGAAACTCCTTATATAAATAGGCATATTCCTCCTCTGAAAATAAAGCTTTAGAAAAATAAAACTTTAGGGCTCTGCACAACAAGGTCTTTCCACTTATTATATCCAAGTATTTCTCTTGATGTTTCACAAATGTTGACCCATTTAAATCTTCTAATGATCGTATGATGGGCCAATGAAATTGAAGAACACAGAGGTTAAGCTACTTGTTCAAGGTCACACAGCTCTTGCATGGTAGACAATCCAGACAATCTGACTCCAGAGATGTGTCATCAACCAGGACAGTATGCTGAAATATTGCTAAGGAGATGATTTTAAAAATAATATTTCAACTGAACAGTTACTTAATTTTGGTGGACAATCTTAGAATTGTGCTTTGAACAAATACTCTTATGCTTATAAAACTTCTGAGAAGAGATTCAGGAAAGACTAAGGTACAGGGGATAGAAACTGCAGTGATTTGGAGCTAGCAGAAGTCTAGTTGTTGTTCACTCAGTAGTTTCTGACTTTTAGTAACCCCATGGACTGCAGCATGCCAGACTTTCCTGTCCTTCATTATCCCCCAGAGTTTGCTCAAACTCATGTCCACTGAGTCAGTGATGGCATCCAACCATCTCATCCTCTGTCGCCCCCTTCTCCTCCTTCCTTCAATCTTTCCCAGCATCAGGGTCTTTTCTAATGAGTCAGCTCTTCACATCTGGTGGCCAAAGTATTGCAGCTTCAGTTTCAGTCCTTCCAATACATATTCAGGGTTGATTTCCTTTAGGATTGTCTGGTTTGATCTCTTTGCAGTCCAGGGAATTTTCAAGAGTCTTCTCCAACACCACAATTTGAAAGCATCTATTCTTCAGCACTCAGCCTTCTATATGGTCCAACTCTCACATCCATACATGACCCCTGGAAAAATCATAGCTTTGATTATACAGACCTTTGTTAGCAAAGTGATGTCTCTGCTTTTCAATACTCTGTCTAGGTTTGTCAAAGCTTGTCTTCCAAGAAATCTGGTAATGCCCCTCAAACTCTGCCAACAAAATACCCATCAATAGCAGGAGTATGAGAACCCTGGTTCCTGGTTCTACTGACAAATGTCTGAAATTCCATGCTTTATCATGTAAAGGTTCTTGAATTTTACAAACTATAAACTATATTTTAATACAGAAATTGTATTTCAAATTACTCCTCATTGAAAAAAAAAACATGATGCTCCAAGAAGACCCAGTCACTGAAGTTCTTAGTGTCTTGAAGTGGTTCCTACCACACTGTCCCAATCCTAGAGAAGCCTGGCTCCAGAGAATACTTTTGGAAGACTCTGGAGGATTATCTCCTTTTTGTACCTCTTCTTTCTGCACTTTTGCCTCAGGACCCTATACAGGTACAATCTTGGTTACACAGCTCTAAAATAATATGACAGTAAGAGGGTTGGGGTGGGGAAAAACTCTGTAAGTGTGGTAGATTTGGCCAAGCGATTGAACAGTCTCTCTTTCATTGATGTTTTTAATTTAAGCCCATAGTTTCAGACTCAAATGTCTAAAGGGACAAAGTAGGCAGCAAGAAAGAGTGAACTAGGCCAGGTAGGAAATTCTCAGAATGCAGGCCCATGTACCATTGAATATGGGTTGCACTCCACACCTCCAGTCCAGTAAGAATGGGTCCAGATTTGCCAGGTATTCTGATTTTTTTAAAATCAGAGACATAAGGATTTCTATTATTATCTAAAATAAACTATTAAAAATTTTTTATTGGAGCATAGTTGCTTTACAGTGTTATGTTAATTTCTACTGTACAGCAAAATGAATTAGCTGTAGGTACACATATATCCTTTCTTCTTTGGATTTCCTTCCCCTTTAGGTCACCATAGAGTACTGAATAGAGATCCCTGTGCTACACAGGAGGTTCTCATTAGTTATCTGTTTCATACACAGGATCAATCATGTATATATGTCAATCCCAATCCCCCAATTTAATTTTAGTAATTTTATTTATAAAATGTGTGGCCAAACCAAAAGAGTTTCAGACCTTTGGCCTATGCTGTACGTTCTTCCTGGAAACCCCATGAATGTGCAACATCCACGCTGCTTATGGATTTGTTTATGTCTTTGGTTGGTAGATGGATACTCCCTGGCTTTGTGTGTCTCAGGCAAAGTTTGCCAAGAGAAATTTTTGTCCTCTGACCATCTTCAAGTTGTTTTTGCCTACTTACAAGTCCCAAGAGGGAGAATTAAGATGACTCTTCTTAAACAGGATAAAACATGACCTCTTTATCACTTTTATGGTATTATCCTCTGAGGATCACACATTTCCTTTGCTCTGTCTTCAGTGTACAAGGGGAACAGCTGTTTCCCATCATCGGAAAAAATTCTTTTTCGTATTTTGAAATAGTTACTAAGGCTCACCTTGCTCACATCTTCGCTCTCTTCAGACCAAATAACCCCTCATCCTTCCGTATTTCTTCAAGGATTTCTTTTCTTCTTAAAATTTTAATTATTTTCATTAGTGACCTCCTGGACCCTCTCCAAGTTTCCCACATCTTGCTTAGAATGTGGTCACAGTGGAATGACTTCTCCTCATGAAAACTCAGCCAAAACTAAATATAGCTAGAAGATTATTTGCAGTTATTGCATGTTATGTTTCTATGTGACTGTCAAATGGCACTGCGTTTCTGACTGATAGGTTAACCTGCAATCTGCTCCAAGCCCTGCGTCATTTCCAATGTTTTTATGTATAGTCAGTTTTTTCCTTATTCTCATGACATCTTTTGTGATTTTTACTGCCTTACAGTTAGTAGTAGGAGTAGTATGGCATGCATGCTCAGTCACTAAGTTATGTCTGACTCTCCACAACCCTATGGATTGTAGCCCACCAGGCTCCTCTGTCCATGGGATTTCCCAGGAAAGAACACTGGAGTGGGCTGCCATTTTCTTCTCCAGGGGATCTTCCCAACCCAGGGATCAAACCTGTGTCTCCTGCATTGTAGGTGGATTCTTTACCACTGAGCCACCAGGGAAACTCCTTAGACTTGACTTTATATAATTTTCTTCCTGTTTATTTTTTCTGTGTACCCCGAGTGCTGGAATTTTAACCCAATACCTACGCAGTGTCCAGTACAAGACAGGTGGTGAAGATCTGTTTACTGAATGAAATAACTCAAATATGATTTAGGCAATATGTCCCATCAAAAAATTTTATTGAATCTAGTAGAAGCCTCTGGTACCTTTTTCCACACTTGACTAAAGATTTGGATTCTCTTTGGAGAAAGATCTGTGACTAAGTCTTGACTCTTGTTTCTTAATAGCAATTTGATTTGCCTAAGTTATTTAAATTCTTTAAGCCTTTGTGTCTAACCTATAAAATATGCATAACAGTATCTATCTTTAAAGTTATTGTGACATTTATAAGAGACATCGAATGTAAAATATTTGGAAGTGTTCTTGGTATATCCCCTCTCAAAATGCTAGACTTAAAAAAAATATATTCTATCCAAACCAGGCATGCATATGTGCTCAGCTGTGTCTGACTGTCCCACCCGATGGACTGTAGCCTGTCAGGCTCCTCTGACCATAGAATTTCCCAGCCAAGAATACTTGAGTGGGTTGTCATTTCCTTCTCCAGGGGATCTTCCTGATCCAAGGATTGAACCCATGTCTCCTGCATTGGCAGGCAGGTTCTTTCCCACAGGTGTCAACTATCCAAGACAGAGCTTTATATCTGAATTAAAGAGGACGATATTATTGCATCTCAAATTTTCCCTTCTGAAAGGCCTTATGCTGGAAGTTGTTTCCAGACTTTAAGAATTCTTGTTCATGGCATTCTCTCTTGATACTTCACTTTCTCATCTTTCTGCTCAAGTTAAACACACAGGGTAAAAGTTTAGTCCTGGTAAAATACTCGGTATACAACATTAACATCTCAAAATCATCAGTAAGTCTTAGTTTCACCTTTTCCTGTATCTTCATGAGCTAAAAATCTAATCGGAAAGTATAGTCCATTGATGCAGAAAAGAAATGTATAACTTCTATTGAAATAGTTTAAGAAAATAAGATATTTGAGCATTCAAAGAAGAGGTCTGGACCCCAGGACAAGGAAAGAAGAAGGTCTTACCCAGACTGTGCTCCAAAGAAAGTGCTGGGTAAGTGTCTCTTGACTGATGGTGGTGCTGGTGGTGGTGATGATGATGGAGTTGTGGACAAGTTCCCATGTCACAGAAAACAGGATGTAGCCACTAGAGAAAAAACAGAGTGTTAAGTACCCCAGTGAGTATTAGACTATTGGCAAATCTTTAGGAATGATGGGAAAAGTAAGAGGAAATGACAGTTCAGAAGTGATTCACAGCAAGAGGAACATAACAAACTGGCAGATTTCATGGATGCTAAAATTCACAATTCTAAAATGTTCATCAACCTAACTCCGGATGTGTGTGTCTCAGCAGAAACTGTAAAGTGTAGATTTACAGTTTCTTTAGGAGGAGGTCACTTGCTTAGGAACAAAACTTCAGTAAGGTTTATTAGTTGTCACTAAATAATATTGTTTAGGGATGACATTTGTTAGCACAAAAGACTATAAGTTGATAACTCACATAAAGTTTATATTAAGCCTAGGATTCTTTAGATTAATTTCTGAAATCCAGATGACCTTGCAAGTAATTTTCATTTTAGCCACTACAGTAAATCATTTCATTTCCTACTCAGAACTACTTCAGAATTATAATGTGTCCCAAGGACACATTGCACTTTATTTTTATACCTGCCTAGTTTTACTTTCTCTGTGAAAAAGGTCATTGACAATGAGGTAAATAAAATCAGAAGATTCTGTGAGTCATCGCTGCTATTAGGCTCAATGATTAGGATAAATTGATTAAATAATGAAAAATTATTTGATTATATTTTTCATACTGAGAAATACAACACTTGAAATTACAATATGCCACTGGCCTAAATATTTATGCCAACTTATTGTCTATATTGATTTGGGATGGTTGAGTATAAAACGCCTAGAAAACCAGTGAAACTAACAAAGGTCTAGGAGTCAAATGACAGAATTTTATATTAGTTCTATCATTTGTTAGCTGTATACCATTTGTTAGGCAAAAATACTGAGCCCCATTTTTCCCTTTAGTTAAATGGGAATGATTTTACACTGCTCTTTCATTGAACAAAGGTGATAATGAAGGTCATTTAGAACTCACAAGGGCTGTAACACACATACGTAAGGCTCAACTACTACTACTATTTATACTACTATTACTGCTGCTATAATTGCTACCTCCACCACGAACAGCATTATTCTTCTCTTGGATTTGCTTCAGGCAGTTATTTCTCATCCTGGGTTTGCATATGATTAACACATAGATAAACTAGGTACATATATACCTCGTGCTTGTGTGCTCAGTCGTGTCCGACTCTTTGCGACCTCATGGACTGTAGCTTGCCAGGATCCTCTGTCCACATAATTTTCCTGGCAAAAATACTGGAGCCAGTTGCCATTTCCTATTCCAGTGGATATATCCAACCCAGAGATGAAACCCGAGTCTCTTGAGTCTTCTGCATTGGCAGGCAGATTCTTTACCACTGAGCCACTGGGGTCCTCTTATATGCTACATAATAAAGATCAAGGAGGATTAGTAATATGTTTTTATGTATTTATTTTTAATAAAATTAATACATATCAATTACAAAAAATGTCAAACAATGATACAGAGTTTTAATGCAAAAAGTGAAGTATTTGAAGATGTGGAAGAGTGACTGTCTTGTATTATTCTCCCCCAATCCCATGTCACATTTCAGTCTGTTTTTTCAGTCTGCTGCTCTCAAGGCTAGGTGTTTTAGGAATAGAGTATACCCAATTTGAATGTAAACTGTTCCATACTAGGTAAGTTTCTCCACAAGTAAGTTACTAGGTAAGGGCCTTCAAATGCTCTGCTTTTGAACACAAAACTAACTTAAATGTTGTCACTGACAGACAGATTTCAAGTGCCTGTTAGACACAGGACAGAGTATTACATATACTGACAAGTACAAATTTTCAGTTCTATTTTTTGCTAAGCTTCTTGCAGACTGTTTTTCTCTTCTATCTTCATTGACCGTTATAGCATCTCTCTTTTTATTTTTCATAGATTTTATGATTATCTTACAGTTCTAACTTTACAGTTTATTTCCTCTGGAATGTGTTCCTTATTACATATATAAAGTCAATTTGACTACAGCATTCAAATGTACCTCAATTTTATTACAGGTTTCCTTAAAACAGTGATTTCCACCCATCCTAAATGTAGTGGCTGGAGATCTGAGAAACAAGATAAGTAGACAGCGATGTAAATGAGCCTGCCAAAGATTATTCAAGGCTGAAGTGGAAATGCTACATTGAGGTCAAATCTGATAGCTGATACGGGCAGGACTAAGGTTACAAGGCGAGGGTCATAGACGAGTAAGGTATCAAGCATACATAAAACATGGTTTCTTTTAAAATTATAGCTTCAGCATTTCTCCATATAAATTCAAATGACCATATGATAATCATGGATATACCATTTACTACTGCTGTATGTTAGAGTGCCTCTATGCTGTATTATGAATACTGGCTATGGAATGCGTAAAATCTCTACATATTTGTGCTCATTTCATTAGAGTCCCTGAGGTAAAAGTTCAAGTCAAAGAATAAGAAAACTATAATAGCTACATACAATATCGCCTAACTGCCATAACAATACATAACAATTCATAACAATTTAACTTAGAGCATGGATGCTTTGAAATGACCCATCTTGCTGATTTCTCCACCTCCCCGCTGACTCCTCACTCTTGATTTGGTTAATATCCAAAATACACACAGAACTGATACAAATAAACAGCAAAACAAAAAGCAAACAACCCTCCCCCCAAAAACAATATGAATAAAAACGGGCAGAGAGGGAACGGAATAGAAGACCTACAAATGGCAGATACATGAAAATGTGGTCAGTATCACTAACCATCAGGGTCCACGGTACATGAAATTGTTCATGAAATAGGTATGTGAAGATATTCAACATCTCTAATTATCTGAGAAATTCAAATGAAAACCACAATGGAATATCTCTTCACAGCTGTAATAGAGTGGAGATAACAACCATGGCGTAAGATGTGGGAAAAAGAAAACCCTTTTGTATCATTGGTAGGAACATACATTGGTGCAGCTACTAGAAAAACAATATGGAAGTTCCTCAAAAATTTTAAAAAAACTACCATATGATTCAGAAATCCAAATTCTGAGTATATATCCAAAGGAAATTAGAACAGTATATCAAAAATATTATCTATACCCCTGTGTTCGTTGCACACTTGGCTATTATTCACAATAGCCAAGATACAAAAATGACCTAAGTGTCTAGACAAATTGATAAAGAAGTTGTACATATATATATATTATTATCATTGTTGTTTAGTCCCTAAGTTGTGGCCAATTCTTTTGTGGTTCCATGGACTATAGTTCACCAGGCTCCTCTGTCCATGGAACTTCCCAGGCAAGACTACTGAAATGGGTTACCATTTCCTTCTCCAGGGGATCTTCCCATGTGAAATATATGCATATAAACACACACACACACACACACACACACACATATATATACACGCAAAGGAATTTTATTCAACCATGAGGAAGAACATGCTAACATTTGCTACAACATTAATAGACCATGAGGGCATCATGCTAAGTGGAAAAATTCAAAGAAAAAAACTGAATGATATCACATATATGTGGATTTTTAAAAAACCAAAGCTCATAGAAATAGAGACTAAAAGGGTAGTTACCAGGGGCTAGAGGTTGGAGAGAAAGGGAAGATGTTGGTGAAAGGGTATAAATGTCCAATTATAAGATAAATGAGTTCTGAGGATCTAATGTACAGCATAATGACTATAGTTAATAATATTGTATAATATACTTGCTAAGAGAATATATCTTAAATGTCCTCATCACACACAAAAAAATGGTATTTATGTGACATGCTGTAGGTATTACCTAATCTTACGGTAATAATCATTTTCAATATATAAATGTATCAAATCAACACATTACATGTCAATTATAAAAATTATCTCAACTCACTTTCATACTTATAACATTGCTTCCAGGGTATTTTTGCATTTTAATTTAGATTATGTTTTCCTTCATTTATAGAATAAAAATTATTTTATGAAGTCAAGTTAATGGCTATTTTCTTTATTGTTTCTTTTACTTCCATTAAACAATGTAATGAATCACAGGTAATAATGCAAGGTCATTTAAATAACTCTAAAATAATACTAGTACTATCATCACCAGTACCAGCAACACCACTACCATTTTATTTTGGAGTATACCAAATGAAAATCTGCAAAACCACACAGGAGTAGGACCAGATTAGAATCTGAGCAGCCCCCACAGCAGGTCCAGAGATAAGTACAGTGTTCGAGAGCGTCCTAGGGAGGTAAGGTGGACTGTGATTCCCAGCGCAGGAAATGACTCTGACAGCAGTGACTCAAGAAAAATATTTACTATTCTTATTTCCTGACTTGTTTTACAGATTCTTTTGGATTATTTTTTCATTTTTCTTCCTTGCCCCCCCTGTTGTAGTTGTCGATTTTATTGGCACTAAGAAATTCAATTAAGATTTTGAGCCTTTTTTTCCCCCCCTTTTTCCTCAGTCACATGTTTTATTGTTGTCATAAACCTCTGCCTTTACATTGGGCATTTGCAGCTCTATGGAGTTTTCCTGTTTTCTTTTTTTTTTCTTTTCTCTTTTTTTAATTTTAATTTTTTAAACCTATTATTATTTCTTCTGCATTTATTCCTTTGTTTGCTTTTTCTACTCTTCTTTTCCCCTTGCAGTTAATCTTTAACATATGTAAATATTTTTTTATCTACCTCTATTTAACTTTGCATATCTATTCTTTCATTCTTTTCTTTCTCTCCTTTCCTCTCAACATATTTATTAGTTTTATTTTCATTGCTTTATTCCCCAATTGGCACCTTGCTTTAGTTTTGTTTTCCAGTTTGTGCTTTAATTAGTTTTGTTCTGGTAGATATGAATTTTGGTTTCCTTTGTTTGCCAGGTCAATCTACTGTACTTAATTTTGTTGGACTATTTTGATTTTGCTTATGGGTATATATGTATATGTGTATATTCAGTCACACTTTCTATTGTTATAAACCTCTGCCTCTACATTGGGCTTTTGCAGTTCTGTGGAGTTCCCCCCCCCCACCCCCGCCCCGCTTTTTTTGTTTCTTCTTCCATTTTTTCTCTTTTCTCTTTTTTATAATTTTAATTTTTTAAACCTACTTTTAAAAAAAATTTATTCCTTTGTTTGCCTTTTCTACTGTTCTATTCCCCTTGCAGCTAATCTTTAATCTTTATATAAATCTTCTTCATCTACCTCTATTTAAGTTTGCATATCTATTCATTCTTCCTTTTCTTTCTTTCCTTTCCTCTCAACATATTCGTTGACTCATTTGAAAAGACCCTGATACTGGGAAAGATTGAAGGTGGAAGGACAGGGGATGACAGAGGATGAGATGGTTTGATGGCATCACCGACTCGATGGACATGAGTTTGAGCAAGCTTCTGGAGTTGGTGATGGACAGGGAAGTCTGGCATGCTGCAGTTCATGGGGTCACAAAGAGTTGGACACAACTGAGTGACTGAACTGAACTGAACTGATATTCCATTATTTTAATTATTATTTGCTTGATTTTGTAACTGCCATTTGTCTGGAGTTCATCTTTGGTTTCTCATTTTTGGATATGTGTTTTACTCTCCCTTAATGCCTTAATTCCACTTGTAGAATCTTCTTTCCTGACCAGAGATCAAACCCTGAGCCTTTGGAGTGGGAGCATTGATTCTAAGACCCTAGACGACCAGAGAACTAACAATAGGGAGTATCAAATAGTGAGAACTCACAAAAAAGAAACAACTTGAATACAAGACCCAGAATCACCCAACCACAAGTAGCACTCTGTGCAGGATGCTTCATCTGAACAACAAACAAACAAAAAAACAAACCCAATCATCAGAAGACAGGATTACCACCTAACTGAGCCTTGCCCATCAGAGGAAAAACAAACAAACAAACAAAAACTCAGCACAAATCTCACCCTATACAAAGGTCACACCACCACTGGACCAACCTTAGGAGGGCAGAAACCAAAAGGAAGATAGAATCCAACCTTCTTCAAGGAAAGAATTCAACTTTCCTTGAGGCCTGGGAAAAGGAGACCTCAAACACAATAACTTTAAAAAATGAAAGGAAAAAAATGAAAATACTGCATAAGAAAGGAACAAACTAGAAACACAGAAGTCAAAATAAATGAAGAGGAAATAGGCAAACTACCTGAAAAAGAATTCAGAATAATGACAGTAAAGATGATCAAAATCCTTGAAAACAAAATGGAGAAAATGCAAGAATCAATTAACAAAGACATAGAAGAATGAAAGAATAAGCATACAGAGACAAACAACACAATTATTGAAATTAAAAATACTCCAGAAGGAATCAGCAGCAGACTATCTGAAGCAGAAGAATGAATCAGTGAGCTGGAAGATAAAATGGTGGAAATAAATTCTGAAGATCAGAATAAAGTAAAAAGAATGAAAACAGCTGAGGGCAGTCTTAAAGACCTCTAGGACCATATCAAAAGCACAAACATTCAAATTATAGGTACCCCAGAAGAAGAGAAAAAGAAAGGGTATGAGAAATTTTTTGAAGAGATTATAGTTGAAAATTTCCCCAAATGGAAAAGGAAATAGCAAATCAAGTCCAAGAGGCACAAAGAGTCCCATAACAGGATAAACCCAAGGAGAAACACGCCAAGACACAAACAAATCAAACTAACAAAGACTAAACACAAAGAAAGAATATTAAAAGCAGCAAGGGAGAAGCAACAAGTAGCATACAAGGGAAACCCCATACTCTTAACAGATGATCTTTCAGCAGAAACTCTGCAGGCCAGGAGGGAATGGCAGGATATATTTAAAGTACTGGAAGGGAACTATCTACACCAAGATTACTGTACCCAGGAAGGATCTCATTCAAAATTGATGGAGGAATAAAAAGCTTTTCAGACAAGCAAAAGTTAACAGAACTCAGTACCACCAAACAAGCTTTACAACAAATGTTAAATGGACTTATATAATCAAGAAATACAAGAGAAGAAAAAAGATCTACAAAATCAACCCCAAACAATTAGAAAATGACAATAGAAACATATATATTAATAATTACTTTAAATGTAAATGGATTAAATGCTCTATCCAAAAGACACAGACTGGCTGAATGGATACAAAAACAAGACCCATATATATACTGTCTATATAAGGTCTGAAGAAACCCACTTCAGACCTTAAGACACAGTATAGACTGAAAGTGAGAGGATGGAAAAATATATTCCATGCAAATGCAAAGCAAAGGAAAGCTAGAATAACAATCCTTATAATAGAAAAAATAGACCTTAAAATAAAAAAGGTTACAAGAGATAAGGAAGGACACTACATAATGATCAAGGGATCAATCCAAGAGGAAGACATAACAATTGTAAATATCTATGCACCCAACACGGAGAAGGCAGTGGCACCCCACTCCAGTACTCTTGCCTGGAAAATCCCAAGGACAGAGGAGCCTGGTAGGCTGCAGTCCATGGGGTCGCGAAGAGTTGGACACGACTGAGCGACTTCACTTTCACTTTTCACTTGCATGCATTGGAGAAGGAAATGGCAACCCACTCCAGTGTTCTTGCCTGGAGAATCCCAGGGACGGGGGAGCATGGTGGGCTGCTATCTCTAGGGTCGCACAGAGTCGGACACAACTGAAGCGACTTAACAGCAGCAGCAGCATGCACCCAACATAGGAGCACCTCAATACATAAGACAAACACTAATAGACATAAAGGGAGAAATTGACAGTAATACAATAATAGTAGTAAACTTTAACACCCCACTCACACCAATGGACATTAAAACAGAAAATTAGTAAGGAAACACAAGTCTTAAATGATACATTAGATGAGATGGATCTCATTGACATCTTCAGGACATTCCATCCAAATGCAGAAGAATACACCTTCTTCTCAACTGCACATGGAACATTCTCCAGGATAGACCACATCTTGGGTTACAAATCAAACCTCAGTAAATTTAAGAAAATTGAAATTGCATCTTCTCTGACCACAATGCTCTGAGACTAGATATCAATTACAAGAAAAATACTATAAGAAGCACAAACACATGGAGATTAAACAACATGTTTCTAAATAACCAACAGGTAACTGAAGAAATCAAAAGATTTTGAGAAACAAATGACAATGAAAACACAACTCAAAATCTATGGGAAGCAGCAAAAGCAGTTCTAAAAGGGAAGTTTATAGCAATACAATCCTATCACAAGAAACAAGGAAAACATTGAATAGACAAACTAACTTTACAAGAAGGAAAAACCCCCAAAATTAGAAGAAGGAAAGAAATCATAAAGATCCAAGCAGAAATAAGTGAAAATGAAATGAAAGAAATAATAGTAAAGATTAATAAAACTAAAACCTGGTTATTTGAAAAGATAAGCAAAATTGACAAACATTTAGCCAAATTCGTCAAGAAAAAAAAGAGAAGAATCAAATCAACAAAATTAGAAATGAAAAAGGAGAGGTTACAATAGACAATGCAGAAATACAAAGGATTACGAGACTATTGTGAACAACTATATGGCAATATAATGGATAACATGGAAGAAATTGACAGATTCTTAGAAAAGTCCAATCTTCTGAGACTGAACCAGGAAGAAATAGAAATTATGAACAACCCAGTTACAAGCACTGAAATGGAAGCTGTGATTTAAAAAAAAAAAAAAAATCTCCCAAAAATCAAAAGCCCAGGACCAGATGGCTTCACAGGAGAATTCTATCAAACTTTTAGAGAAGAGCTAATGCCTATACTTCTAAAACTCTTTCAAAAATTGCAGAGGAAGGAACACTTCCAAACACATTCTACGAGGCCACCATCACCCTGATAACAAAACCAGACAAAGACAAGACAAAAAAAGAAAACTACAGGCCAATATCACTGATGAACGTAGATGCAAAAATCCTCAACAAAAGTTTAGCAAACAGAATTCAGCAACACATCAAAAAGCTCATACACCATGATCAAGTTGGGTTTATTCCAGGGATGCAAGGATTCTTCAATATACAGAAATCAATGTGATATACCATATTAATGAATTGAAAGATAAAAACAATATGATCATCTCAATAGATGCAGAAAAAGCCTCTGACAAAATTCAGCACCTATTTATGATTAAAACTCTTAAAAAATTGGCATAGAAGGAACCTACCTCAACATAGTAAAGACCAAATATGATAAGCCTATGGCAAACTTTATACTCAATGGTGAAAAACTGAAAGTATTCCCCCTAAGATTAGGAATAAGACAAGGGTGTCCACTTTCACCACTATTATTTAATATAGTTGTGGAAGTCCTAGCTACAACAATCAGAGAAGAAGAAAAAATGAAAGGAATCCAGATCGGAAAAGAAGTAAAGCTCTCACTGTTTGTAAATGACATGATACTGTACATAGAAAACCCTAAAGATAGTATCAGAAAATTACTAGAGCTAATTGGTGAATTTAGCAAAGTTTCAGGATACAAAATCAATACACAGAAATCACTTGCATTTCTATATGCTAACAATGAAAAATCAAAAAGAGAAATTAAGGTATCAATACTATTCACCACTGCAACAAAAAGAATTAAGTATCTAGGAATAAACTTATCTAAGGAGACAAAAGAACTGTACACAGAAAATTATAAAACACTAATGAAAGATATCAAAGATGACATAAACAGATGGAGAGATACTCCATGGTCTTGGGTAGGAAGAATCAATATTGTGAAAATGACTATGCTACCAAATGCAATCTACAGATTTAATGCAATCCCTATCAAATTACCAATGGCATTTTTCACAGAATTAGAACAAAAACTTTCACGATTCATATGGAAACACAAAAGATCCTGAATAGCCAAACAGTCTTGAGAAAGAAGAATGGAGCTGGAGGAATCAACCTTCTTGACTTCAGACTATACTACAAAGCTACAGTTATCAAGACAGTATGGTCCTGGCACAAAAACAGACATATAGACCAATGGTACAACATAGAAAGCCCAGAAATAAACCCATGCACATATAGTTACCTTATATTTGGCAACAGATGCAAGAATATACAATGGGCAGAGACAGCCTCTTCAATAAATGGTGCTGGAAAAACTGGATAGCTACATGTAGAAGAATGAAATTAGAACACTTCCTAACACTAAACACAAAGATAAACTCAAAGTGGATTAAAGACCTAAATGTAAGACAAGAAACTATAAAACTCTTAAAGGAAAACAGGCAGAACACTTGATGGTATAAATCAAAGCAAGATCCTCTATGACCCACCTCCTAGAGTAATGGAAATAAAAACAAAAGTAAACAGGTTGGACCTGATTAAACTTAAAAGCTTTTGCACAGCAAAGGAAACTATAACCAACGTGAAAAGACAACCCTCAGAATGAGAGAAAATAATAGCAACTGAAACAAATGACAAAGGATTAATTTCCAAAATATACAAGAAGTTCATATAACTCAATCCCAGAAAAATAAACAATCCAATCTAAAAGTGGGAAAAAAACACAAACAGACATTTCTCCAAAGACATACATACATAGATGGCTAACAAACAAATAAAAAGATGCTCAACATCGCTCATTATTAGAGAAATGCAGATCAAAAATACAATGAGATATCACCTCATACCAGTCAGAATGGCCCTCATCAAAAAGTCTACAAACAATAAATGCTGGAAAGGATGCGGATAAAAGGGAACACTTGCACCATTGTTGGAATTGTAAATTGATACGCCACTATGGAAGATGGTATGGAGATTCCTTAACAAACTAGGAATAAAACCACCATATGACCCAGCAATCCCACTCCTAGGCATATACCCTGAGGAAACCAAAACTGAAAGAGACACGTGTTTGCCAGAGTTCATTGCAGCACAATTTACAATAGCTGGAACGTGGAAGCAACCTAGATGTCCATCAACAGATGAATGGATAAAGAAGTTGTGGTATATATACACAATGGAATATTACTCAGCCATCAAAAGGAACACATTTGAGTCCATTCTAATGAGATGGATGGACCTAGAACCTATTACACAGAGTGAAGTGAGTCAGAAAGAGAAAGATAAATACCATATTCTAACATATATATATATATACGGAATCTAGAAAAATGGTACTGAAGAATTTATTTACATGGCAGCAATGGAGAAACAGACATAGAAAATAGACTTATGGACATGGGGAGGGGGAGGAGAGGATGAAATGTATGGAAAGAGTAACATGAAAACTTACATTACCATATGTAAAATAGATAGCCAATGGGAATTTGTTGTATGGCTCAGGAAACTCAAACAGGGGCCATGTATCAACCTAGAGGAGTGGGATGTGAGGAAGATGGGAGAGAGTTTCAAAAGGGAGGGGATATATGTATCCCTATGGCTGATTCATGTTGAGGTTTGACAGAAAACACCAAAATTCTGTAAAGCAATTATCCTTCAATTTTAAAAAAATTAATTTTTTTTGATATTTTTATTTTTATTTTAATTGGAGGCTAATTACTTTACAATATTGTATTGGTTTTGCCATACATCAACATGAATCCGCCACAGGTGTACATGTGTTCCCAATCCTGAACCCCCTCCCACCTCCCTCCCCATACCATCCCTCTGGGTCATCCCAGTGCACCAGCCCCAAGCATCCTGTATTCTGCATCGAACCTGGACTGGCGATTCATTTCTTATATGATATTATACATGTTTCAATGCCATTCTCCCAAATCATCCTCCCCCGCCCCCACAGAGTCCAAAAGACTGTTCTATACACCTGTGTCTCTTTTGCTGTCTCGCATACAGGGTTGTCATTACCATCTTTCTAAATTCTATATATATGCGTTAGTATACTGTATTGGTGTTTTTCTTTCTGGCTTACTTCACTCTGTATAATAGGCTCCAGTTTCATCCACCTCATTAGAACTGACTTAAATGTATTCTTTTTAATGGCTGAGTGATACTCCATTGTGTATATGTACCACAGCTTTCTTATCCAATTCATCTGCTGATGGACATCTAGGTTGCTTCCATGCCCTGGCTATTATAAACAGTGCTGCGATGAACATTGGGGTACACGTGTCTCTTTCATTTCTGGTTTTCTTGGTGTGTATGCCCAGCAGTGGGATTGCTGGGTCATAAGGCAGTTTTATTTCCAGTTTTTTAAGGAATCTCCACACTGTTCTCCATAGTGGCTGTACTAGTTTGCATTCCCACCAACAGTGTAAGAGGGTTCCCTTTTCTCCACACACTCTCCAGCATTTATTGCTTGTAGACTTTTCGATAGCAGCCTTTCTCCCTCCTCATCCAAGCCCAAAGCAGAAATAACTGCCAGCAGTCTGACATTTATCCTTCAAAGCCTTTCTTTTACATAAATTTACAATATCCTTTGCCCTTATATTTCTCATCCCCTGCTGAGATCAGTAGATGCAACTTTCCAAATACATTTTAAATTCTCCATTTCTTTTTGTTTTGCTTTCTGGTCCAAGTCACCATCCTCTCTTGTAATAGCATTATAAGTCATCTCCCAACTTCCATTCTATCTTGCCAACAATCCATTAAGGTCAGAGTGGCCCACAGTTATCATTTAAAAATGTACTTTCCTTTAAAGCCATCTATTGGTTTTCTATTACAATAAGGTTAAAATATACATCTTTAACCAGTTTAAAATGCCCTGCTGGGATTGGCTCCTGCCTGTTTCTCCAGTCTCCAGAATTGCCTCTTTTCTGCTTAGCAACACTGTTTTTATTTTTCAGGTCCCTGAAGCTCTTTTTCAACTCAAGCCACATACTGTTTTCCCTCCTTAGGATGCTCTTCCCTTCCTACTCTCTTTGCCTGGCTAACTCCTACTCATTCTTCCTGTTAAATATCACTTCTTCTGATTTGTCTTCCATCAGTTTCTGCAATCTAAATAGTATTTCTCTTTTCACACTTTTTTTCACATAATATTGATACCAAGTATTAATACTCATTTGTGTATGTTTTTACTTAATATTCACTTTTGCCAGTAAGCCATAAGCTCCATAAGAGGACATGCTTTGTCCTAGTCATTTATTGGAAGGGAAATAATTATTCAGGAAAGAATACCAGGTAAATTTCTGAAGTTCTGAAAACATCTCATATCTTGATTTGGGTGGTGGTTACATGATTGTATATATTTATTTTTACATGTGCAAAACATATAAATTTGTACAAACTTTAAGATCTCTGAAGTTTATCATATACACATATGCTGATCTTAATATTTTATACTATTCTTCAATGAAAAAGTTTAGTAAATTAAATCAAAGATACACAATTTAAAATTTTACAGTAAATATTAGATCGTCCTTCAAAAGCTATAACAATTTAAATTTCCACCAGTATTATGAAGGTACTCTTTTATCTCCAGGTCCTCATCAATAAACTCCCTACCAATATGCCAAGCAAAAGATAGTATCTCATTGATGTTTAAATTTGCTTCCTTGATTATTTAGTAAAGGTGAACATTTTTAATCCATCTTGGATTTAGTTTAATGGATGATAAAAGAATTCATTTATTTTTCTGATCCTCTTGTCCCAGCACCATTTACTGAGTAATTTTTCCCTTCCTCTTTGATTTGTTATGTCATTAATCTTGATCATAGCTTTGTGATGTCACTGGCCTTTATAATATAATAAATTTTTGTATGGAGTAGAATCTGTTTGAGATATCTATTCTCCTCTATTCATTTCCCTCTTTATTGTTATACCAGTGCCATGCAGATTAAATTAATAACATAACTTAAAAACAGTCATCCTCATTAATCTTCTTTTCCAAATGTATAAAGGATCCTGATACTCCAAATGATGTCTAAAATGGTTCTGTCAAGTCAAAAAATACCGACTAAGATTTTGATTTGAAATTCATCTTAGGCAGAGTTCCTTGGGGATATAGACATTACGATGGAGATTTGTTTGTAGGTGGTTTTAGAATGCCTGTAAGAATAAACCTATGAGAGAGTGAAGGCTGCAGAGGAGAAGTCCAACTATGATGTAGTTGCAACAGAGGCATCAGTTGATCCCATCAGAGGCTTCAGAGCTAGGATGATTCTTCTATTGACCAGAATGAAAGAAAGGGGTTACTTCAACAAGTCAACAGACACAGCTGAGGGAGGTCTAACAGGCAAGGCCAAGGCCATTCTTAGGGAAGGACTCAGCTATGAGTTGTGAGTAGTCAACACTCAACCTCTGGAAATAAGTGCTGATCCTGAATGCAGACACAGGTGGTGTGCCAGAGTGTCCACTACACAATTTTTACAATATTGCTTCATTTCTCAGGACAATGATTAGCTTTCTGTTTTATTCAATAATTTTATGTCTTAAATAACTTTTTGAGGCTAAATATACAAAAGACAATTGGAAAAACTGAGCAGTGTTTCTATGCAATGACTGCTAGTGAAAAAATAAACTCAGTAGACTGGAATAATGTACCAGAATCAATAAGTGAACTTAATAGGAATAAATGACCATCTTTTACTCAATTTTAGCTTAAAGTACTTAAGGTGGTCATTAAAAAAAATGAATTATTTCCTTTGATTTGCTTAGTTTTTCCAAACTCTTTGCATCCTCTTTGGGCTACAAAGAGCCTCCTGTCTTGCTTTTTCCTGCTCAGAGTCTGCTTCTTTTGACATTAGCTGATGACAAATACCCAGAATTTGCCTGTGTAAGCATCTGCTGAACATCTCTTTCATCCCAATATATTCATTATCTTTCTCCCTCAAACCTGGTTCTCCCTTATAAAACATAGGGGCCATCTCTGATTATTCTCTCTCATGTCCCACTTTCAGTTTATGGTGGGGACTTGACACATCTACCTGAGCAACATGTTTGAACCTGCCTCTTGTTCTTATTCTCAGTGGTACAGACAAAGTTCACATTAATATCATTTGTTACATGGACTAATGTTATAAACTTCTACTTAATTTCTACGTCTCTGGTTGGTTCAGTTCAGTTCAGTCGCTCAGTTGTGTCCAACTCTGTGACCCCATAGACTGCAGTACACCAGGCTTTCCTGTCCATCACCAACTCCCAGTTTACTCAAACTCATGTCCATTGAGTTGCTGATGCCATCCAACCATCTCATCCTCTGTCTTCTCGTTCTACTCCTGCCTTCCGTCTTTCCCAGCATCAGGGTCTTTTCAAGTGAGTCAGTTCTTCGCATCAGGTGGCCAAAATATTGGAGTTTCAGCTTCAGCATCAGTCCTTCCAATGAACACCCAGGACTGATTTCCTTTAGGATGGACTGGTTGGATCTCCTTGCAGTCCAAGGGACTCTCAAGAGTCTTCAACACCACAGTTCAAAAGTATCAATTCCTCGGTGCTCAGCTTTCTTCACAGTCCAACTCTCCCTCCCATACATGACTACTGGAAAAACCAGAGCTTTGACTAGATGGGCCTTTGCTGGCAAAGTAATGTCTCTGCTTTTTATATATGCTGGTTTATAGGTTTGTCATAACGTTTCTTCCAAGGAGCAAGAGTCTTTTAATTTCATGGCTTCAGTCACCATCTTAAGTGATTTTGGAGCCCAAAGAATAAAGTCTCTCACTGTTTCCATTGTTTCCCCACCTATTTGACATGAAGTGTAATCTGTAACCAATTATGTCACCAACAACACCATCCTTGTCATCCAAGCTCAGACACTTTGATGATTCTGTCATTTATAGAACAATAAAATCTAAGTGTGTTAATATGAGATTCAAAGCTCTGTGTACTCTCAACCTCACAGTATTAGTGTTCAAAATTCAGCTCAAATGCTACCTCAGTGACATATTATTGGATTTCCACAGCAGAAATTAATTGTGAATCCCTTTATTTTCCATTGCACTTTGTTTATGCTACTCTTATAAAATGTATCCTGCTTTATTTATATATATTATACATATAGTTTGGAGAAGGCAATGGCAACCCACTGCAGTACTCTCGCCTGGAAAATCCCATGGACGGAGGAGCCTGGTAGGCTACAGTTCATGGGGTCGCTGAGAGTCGGACACGACTGAGCAGCTTCACTTTCACTTTTCACTTTCATGCATTGGAGAAGGAAATGGCAACCCACTCCAGTGTTCTTGCCTGGAGAATCCCAGGGACGGGGGAGCCTGGTGGGCTGCTGTCTATGGGGTCGCACAGAGTCGGACACAACTGAAGTGACTTAGCAGCAGCAGCAGCGGCGGCATACATATAGTTACATTTTACGTGTATTTTCCTGCCTAGATTGAGTTCTAGAAGGCAGAAGCTGTTTATTCATCTTTCTGTTCTTTCACAAAGCCTAGTCTAGTATAAATCTTCATTGTGCAAAATATATAGGTGTGGAATATAATTCTGATGTTTAATACAATAGGGAGGGATTTTCCTGATGGTTCAGTGTCTAAGACTCTGTGCTCCCAAGGCTGGGGGCCCAGGTTCAATCCCTAGTCAGGGAACTAGATCCCACATTGTGCTGCAACTAAAGATCCTGCATGCAGCAACAAAGATTGAAGATTCCAAGTGCCACAACTAAAACCCAGCACAGCCAAGTGAATAAATATTAAAACAAAATGAAACAAAACAAGATGCAATTCTTTCACTCACGTGGCCCTCTCTGAACTGCATCCACAGCAACATGTGGCCATTTAAGTGAAATAAGATGTAACATTAAATTCTGTGGGTGCCTCAGCCACATGTGCCTAGTGGCGATTGGGCTGCACAGCTATGGGACATTTGCACCATCAAAGAAAGTTCTGTTGGAGGGCACTGCTCCAGCATATTTGCACCAGAAAGCTTTCAGCTACAAGTAACAGAATACCCAACTCATCTTCATTTGGATTCCTTGAAAACACACCCTAGAAAAGGTCTTAGGCACATGTGATTTCTTTAGAAGGTGATCCCAAACTCAAAGAAAGCAAATTTGTAGGGTAAGAAAAGTGAGACCAGAAAGGGAGACAAGTCAGCAAAAGGTGAGTTAATAAGTGGGTTTCTCCTGCGGGCAACTTGGACTCTGTTGGAGCCCTCTGAGACACTGTGTGGAATGCATTTCAGAAATGACCCACCAGAGTGCATAGGGACTTAACCCCCTAGCTCCACTGAATCCTGTTACCTATTGACAGATGCTTAGCGGGAAGGATATATATTCCTCCTCTGCTACCTCACCTGGCATTGGATCTTTGGGAAGAGAGGAGGTTCAAGAAACCTGAGGTGGAAAACCATCAGTTTGCTGGCAACCAGCTGATCATCTCAGGTGGGCAAAAGGGATAATGAGGGGCTTTAAAAGATGGTGCTAAATAGGGCTTAGTGTCTGACTCCTTGTGACTCTATGGACTGTGGCAACCCAGGCTCCCCTGCCCTTCACTATCTCCCAGAGTTTGTCATTGAGTCAGTGATGCCATCCAACCATCTCATCCTCTATTGCCCTCTTCTCCTCCTGCCTTCAATTTTGCCCAGCATCAAGGTGTTTTCCAATGAGTTGGCTCCTCACAACAGGTGTCCAAAATATTGGAGCTTCAGCATCAGTCCTTCCAATGAACACCCAGGACTGACCTCCTTTAGGATGGACTGGTTAGATCTCCTTGCAGTCCAAGGGACTCTCAAGAGTCTTGTCCAACACCACAGTTCAAAAGCATCAATTCTTTGGCACTCAGCTTTCTTTATAGTCCAACTCTCACATCCATACATGACTACTGGAAAGCCATAGCCTTGACTAGACAGACCACTGTTGGCAAAGTAATGTCTCTGCTTTTTAATATGCTGTCTAGTTTGGTCATAACTTTCCTTCCAAGGAGTAAGCGTCTTTTAATTTCATGGCTGCAATCACCATCTGCAGTGATTTTTGAGCCCCAAAAAATAAAGTCTGACACTGTTTCCACTGTTTCCCCATCAATTTGCCATGAAGTGATAGGACCGGATGCCATGATCTTCGTTTTCTGAACATTGAGCTTTAAGCCAACTTTTTCACTCTCCTTTTTCACTTGCATCAAAAGGCTCTTTAGTTCTTCTTCACTTTCTGCCATAAGGGTGGTGTCATCTTCATATCTGAGGTTATTGATATTTCTCCCAGAAATCTTGATTCCAGCCTGTGCTTCCTCCAGCCCAGTGTTTCTCATGATGTACTCTGCATATAAGTTAAATAAGCATGGTGACAATATACAGCCTTGCCCTACTCCTTTCCCTATTTGGAACCAGTCTGTTGTTCCATGTCCAGCTCTAAGTGTTACTTCCTGACCTGCATATAGGTTTCTCAAGAGGCAGGTCAGGTGCCTCCCATCTCTTTCAGAATTTTCCACAGTTTATTGTGATCCACACAATCAAAGGCTTTGGCATAGTCAATAAAGCAGAAACAGATGGTTTTCTGGAACTCTTTTGCTTTTTTCCATGATCCAGCAGATGCTGGCAATTTTATCTCTGGTTCCTCTGTCATTTCTAAGTCCAGCTTGAACATCTGGAAGTTCACAGTTCATGTATTGCTGAAGCCTGGCTTGGAGAATTTTGAGCATTACTTTACTAGGGTGTGAGATTAGTGCAGTTGTGTGGTAGTTTGAGCATTCTTTAGCATTTCCTTTCTTTGGGATTGGAATGAAAGCTGACCTTTTCCAGTCCTGTGGCCACTGCTGAGTTTGCTAAATTTGCTGAGATATTTAGTGCAGCACTTTCACAGCATCATCTTTGAGGAATTGAAAGAGCTCCACTGGAATTCCATCACCTCCACTAGCTTTGCTCATAGTGATGCTCACTAAGGCCCACTTGACTTCACATTCCAGGATGTCTGGCTCTAGATGAGTGATCACACCATCATCATTAACTGGGTCATGAAGATCTTTTTCGTACAGTTCTTCTGTGTATTCTTGCACCTATTCTTAATATCTCTGCTTCTGTCAGGTCCATATCATTAAACAACTGAATTAACCAACCCTTGAACTTTTCTCTGTAATATACAGAATAGAAAACTAAGACAGTGTTGTGATAGCTATCATTATTGGAGAAATAGCACTGGATAGTTGATTAAATTTAATTCTGATGGACCAGGAGATATAGCTAGAATGAGTGTGGAATTTATATATATGTAAAGGTATATATATATATATATATATATATATCTTTTCATATATTGAACAGTCATTTCCCTTTATCAATTAGAACTAGTCATAATAATATGATAAAACAGTAATACCATCACCAATAAAAAATCAGTCAAACCTGAGTGATATTAATAATTTACATTCCAATAGTGCTTTATGTTTCAAAGCATAATTTTACTTGACTACTCTTAAAACCCTTTAAGGTGGCACAGTGTAGATACTATTACATCTGTTTTCCTATGGAAAGAATGAGGCTCAGCAAGCATAATGACTGCTCACATCATGGAGTTTAGTAAATGGTAGAGATGTAACTCACTCTCAGATTTCCTCAGTCAAAAAGTGGCAATTTCTAAAACTTTACAAATGTGCCATGTACTCAGTCATGCCCAATTCTTTGCAACCCCATGGTCTGTATCCCGCCAGGCTCCTCTTTCCATGGGATTCTCCAGGGAAGAATTCTGGAGTGGAGGGGGATTCTCCACCAGGGGGATCTTCCCAACCCAGGGATCAAACTCATGTCCCCTGCATTGCATGCAGATTCTTTACCTACTGAGCCACTGGGGAAGCCCCAAAACTCTGTAAGTGTGAGGCTATTTTAAAAGTCTTATGTAATTAAATATAATTTTGTAATAGACCTGTTGACTGTGGTTCTGTTTCTTATTACTAGTAATCTTGTTCCTAGGGATGCCCATCATTAGCCACCCTCTTTCTCTCTTCCCCTGATAAATTAAAACTAGATTTCTTATAGCCTCTGCTGCTATATTTTTATGTCTGACACATGCTGTCTGTCCCCCCCTACAGCTGAAGATGCTTTACTTGCTATTAACGACCAAGATTATTATCCTTGCCCAGTATTCTATGGGGTCGACCTCTCAGATAAACAAAAACACAGCTAGAGACGGTTTCTCTTTCTTGATTAATGTGAATTTTCTTCACATTGTTTCTCTCCTTGATCAATGTGAATTTTCTTTTTTTCACTGAATGATCTGGTTTACTTCATGACTGAGCTGACAACTGTCTGGGAGCCTCCAGTTTTCTCCTGGTTAGTTGGAACATAATGAACTCTCACCTTTCTTTGCTTTGTATCAGATATGAAGGATTAGAACTGCTGCTCCAGTTACCCACTTGTTCTTAACTTCCTTCCTGGGTGGAGGTAAGTACTTCTGTAAGTACTTCTGCTAGTACTGAGCTAGCACTCAGTGAGTTCTCTTCAATCAATTAGGCAAGGCTAATCTGAGTTGTGGGATCTTTTGATCTAGTTCTGGTTGGTGCTTTATGTTTTTCATTTTAGTGCAAACATACTATTTCTCTAGTTCTTAAGTTGGAATTTTTAAGTCATCAGAACTTCAAACTTTGCAGGATTTGAAGTAGCTCACTATCTTGGGGTAGGAAAAGAAAAAGGCTTCCCATCTCAAATATGCTTGATGCAGAGGTTCCTTTACCTCTTTACAGAGGTTACTTTTGAGCTAAGAAATTATACTCTACTGGTGATTTTGATATGTGTTATTTGGAGGTGACTCTAAATACCTAAAATTTTTAACTCCAGAAATGAAGGAAGAAAAAAAAAAAGATACAGATTAAGTAAATGACTTTACAATTACTGCACTGTGGCTTGTGTGTTTCTTAATGTTCACTCTGATCTGCTGTTTTTTACTAACTGGTGCTTTATTTTACAGTAGCAATAACAAAAATAATAGTAAACCACTCTAATAGTTAATGAGAGTTTACTATAAATAAGGCATTATTTCTAAGCATTTCACATGTATTAACACCAAAACTTTGTCAACAGAGTACTACTGGTGTCCTCATTTTATATATTTGAAAACTGAGGCATAGAAAGATTAAGTGATTGTCCAAAGTCACAGAGCTGTACATGGTGAAGCCAAGATTGCCCCTCTGCCATTCTAGCTCCAGAAAAACACATGCTTAATCATTATGCTTTCATACATTTTTATTATTACTATTAATAATACCTGCATATTACCTTGGAATACGGAATGAAGCAGGGCAAAGACTAATAGAGTTTTGCCAAGAAAATGCACTGGTCATAACAAACACCCTCTTCCAACAACACAAAAGAAGACTCTATACATGGACATCACCAGATGGTCAACACCAAAATCAGATTGATTATATTCTTTGCAGCCAAAGATGGAGAAGCTCTATACAGTCAGCAAAAACAAGACCAGAAGCTGACTATGGCTCAGACCATGAACTCCTTATTGCCAAATTCAGACTTAAATTGAAGAAAGTAGGGAAAACCACTAGACCATTCAGGTATGACCTAAATCAAATCCCTTATGATTATACAGTGGAAGTGAGAAATAGATTTAAGGGCCTAGATCTGATAGATAGAGTGCCTGATGAACTATGGAATGAGGTTCGTGACATTGTACAGGAGACAGGGATCAAGACCATCCCCATGGAAAAGAAATGCAAAAAAGCAAAATGGCTGTCTGGGGAGGCCTTACAAATAGCTGTGAAAAGAAGAGAAGCGAAAAGCAAAGGAGGAAAGGAAAGATATAAACATCTGAATGCAGAGTTCCAAAGAATAGCAAGAAGAGATAAGAAAGCCTTCTTCAGCAATCAATGCAAAGAAATAGAGGAAAACAACAGAATGGGAAAGACTAGGGATCTCTTCACGAAAATCAGAGATACCAAAGGAACATTTCATGCAAAGATGGACTCGATAAAGGACAGAAGTGGTATGGACCTAACAGAACCAGAAGATATTAAGAAGAAATGGCAAGAATACACAGAAGAACTGTACAAAAAAGATCTTCACGACCCAGATAATCACGATGGTGTGATCTCTGACCTAGAGCCAGACATCCTGGAATGTGAAGTCAAGTGGGCCTTAGAAAGCATCACTATGAACAAAGCTAGTGGAGGTGAAGGAATTCCACTGGAGCTCTTTCAACTCCTCAAAGATGATGCTGTGAAAGTGCTGCACTCAATATGCCAGCAAATTTGGAAAACTCAGCAGTGGCCACAGGACTGTAAAAGGTCAGTTTTCATTCCAATCCCAAAGAAAGGCAATGCTAAAGAATGCTCAAACTACCGCACAATTGCACTCATCTCACACGCTAGTAAAGTAATGCTCAAAATTCTCCAAGCCAGGCTTCAGCAGTATGTGAACCGTGAACTTCCTGATGTTCAAGCTGGTTTTAGAAAAGGCAGAGGAACCAGAGATCAAATTGCCAACATCTGCTGGATCATAGAAAAAGCAAGAGAGTTCCAGAAAAACATCTATTTCTGCTTTACTGACTATGCCAAAGCCTTTGACTGTGTGGATCACAATAAACTGTGGAAAATTCTTCAAGAGATGGGAATACCAGACCACCTGATCTGCCTCTTGAGAAATCTGTATGCAGGTCAGGAAGCAACAGTTAGAACTGGACATGGAAAAACAGACTGGTTCCAAATAGGAAAAGGAGTTCATCAAGGCTGTATATTGTCACCCTGTTTATTTAACTTCTATGCAGAGTACATCATGAGAAACGTTGGACTGGAAGAAACACAAGCTGGAATCAAGATTGCCAGGAGAAATATCTATAACCTCAGATATGCAGATGACACCACCCTTATGGCAGAAAGTGAAGAGGAACTGAAAAGCCTCTTGATGAAAGTGAAAGTGGAGAGTGAAAAAGTTGGCTTAAAGCTCAACATTCAGAAAATGAAGATCATGGCATCCAGTCCCACTACTTCATGGGAAATAGATGGGGAAACAGTGGAAACAGTGTCAGACTTTATTTTTCTGGGCTCCAAAATCACTACAAATGGTGACTGCAGCCATGAAATTAAAAGACGCTTACTCCTTGGAAGGAAAGTTATGACCAACCTAGATAGCATGTTCAAAAGCAGAGACATTACTTTGCCAACAAAGGTCCATCTAGTCAAGGCTATGGTTTTTCCTGTGGTCATGTATGGATGTGAGAGTTGGACTGTGAAGAAGGCTAAGCGCCGAAGAATTGATGCTTTTGAATTGTGGTGTTGGAGAAGACTCTTGAGAGTCCCTTGGACTGCAAGGAGATCCAACCAGTCCATTCTGAAGGAGATCAGCCCTGGGATTTCTTTGGAAGGAATGATGCTAAAGCTGAAACTCCAGTACTTTGGCCACCTCATGTGAAGAGTTGACTCATTGGAAAAGACTCTGATGCTGGGAGTGATTGGGGGCAAGAGGAGAAGGGGACGACAGAGGATGAGATGGCTGGATGGCATCACTGACTGGATGGACGTGAGTCTCAGTGAACTCCGGGAGTTGGTGATGGATAGGGAGGCCTGGCGTGCTGCAATTTCTTGGGTTTCAAAGAGTCGGACACGATTGACCGACTGATCTGATCTAATCTGATGTTGGAATTTTAAGAGGTCTGGCAGGAAAACACAAAAGAAACTTGTTTCTTAGGATATGTTAATGCATTTTTCATTCCTTTCCAACAAACTCCTGTTGTTTCAGCTTGCATGCTTATGCATTAGCCTACTTCAAATATTTCATTTTTATTAATTTCTACACTTTGCTTCCTACCTAAAGGGTGTGTGTGTGTGTGTGTCAGCTGGTAAAGAATCCTCCTATAATGTGGGAGACCTGGGTTTGATCCCTAGGTTCAGAAGATCCCCTGGAGAAGGGAAAGGCTACCTACTCCAATATTCTGGCCTGGAGAATTCCATGGAATGTATAGTCCATGAGGTCATAAAGACTTGGAAATGACTGAGCGACTTTCACTTTCACTTAAAGTAGATATTCTTGCATAAGTCCTCT
This sequence comes from Bos indicus x Bos taurus, assembly GCF_003369695.1. Lineage (NCBI taxonomy): Eukaryota > Metazoa > Chordata > Mammalia > Artiodactyla > Bovidae > Bos > Bos indicus x Bos taurus. The sequence continues at coordinate 17,310,756 of NC_040103.1, read as the reverse complement.
GTTTAGACCTATAAAATCTTTGAATCTAGAGACTGTACCTTGTGAATTTTCAGAAAGGCTGATCTGACCTGTCTTTGAAGGAAGCACAAACCAGAAAGTAAAAGCAAGGGAGAAGAACAAAACTAACCAGTGTAGTGATGGGCAGGGGTCTCAGTAGTTGTAAGGACTTTGAAAGCATGTGAATACAAGAGATAAGAGGTTACACAAGGACAAAAGGAAAAAGATAGTTCATTTAATACAAATATTCTTATCTAGGGAGAAAATATGGAGAAGGAAATGGCAATCTACTCCAGTATTCTTGCCTGGAGAAGTCCATGGACAGAGGAGCCTGGTGGGCTACAGTCCATGGGGTCACAAAGAGTCAGACATGACTGAGCGACTAACACACAGGGAGAAAACAATGGGAATGTTAGGAAATAAAAACTAGCCTGGGATTAGAAATTTAGGACTCATTTTTGTAAACTGGAGAAGAAAGAAAAGTTAAATTCTGATAAAGAGCTATAGGTATATTCAGCAAAGTCATTGGAATCATTAGTACAAAGCTTCAGAAAAAATGAAGGAAAAAAGGAAGAAAAAGTCAAGGAGATGGATGGGGGAAAATGCAGCAAAGCAGTGAAAGAAAAATACTTAGGGTCCAGTATTTCCAAAGACATCCCTGTGGTTTTTAATGACTAAGAGTCACAGATACATAAAATGTAAGAGAAAGGCAGAGCTGACTCATTCCCACAGATGGCTTCTGAAGGAAAGGCTGTTATGTTTCTTTATTATGACAATTGACTGGCCAGATAAATTATGATTCAGTAAGTTACAGGTGTGGGAAATGGAGTGGAAAAGTACAAGGACTGAGCAAACTGTAAAACTGCATTGGCCTTATCAGTGGCCTCAAGTTGAGTCCATCTACTTGATGAACATCCTTATCAGCCAGCAAATATAAATGACTTATGGGAATAATATTTCAAGGCATAATGACATGGCTATATCTAGTATTCTTCTAAGATCTGGGTTATTAAATATTAAATATCAAAGCTGTAAATTATAGTAGCAGCTTTATATAACTAAATTAAATTCAAACAAAACCTAATTTCCTTAATCATTGGCTCTAATCCTCTAGGAACATATGCTATTAACTCAACTACAAATGGCACAGAAATTGTATGACTTTAGTTAAGTTATTTGATATCAAATTCTAATCCAGGGCAGACTTCCTCTGTAAATCTCCTACAGGGATTTTAATACTTCTACAATCATATTGGCTTTTTTACAGAGTAACTAATCCTTTCATAGTCTTATTTCTCACTCCTTTATCCAATTTCTTTTTACCTTTTATCTCAGAGCATATTATAGGTCAATGTTGCAAAGCTAACTTCTGTGGAATTAAAAAAAAAAATTATACCAAATTATCACCATAGTTAACATAACCTAAGATTCTCCACCAAGAACTAATTAAACTTAACTGGGAGTATTTATAGATCCAATTAACTGTCTATGGCCATGCATGTCAGTGCAAACCCAAAATAGCAAAAAAAAAAAAAAAAAATCTGTATAATTTGGCTCATTGTCTTTATGGCCAAATGTTTATCTTGGAGTTCGCTCAGTGATGCAGTGCATTGTATCCATATGATTATGAACAGATAGCTTAAGTCAATTTAGTTTGTGCAGTTCTTGGACAAATCTTAGGACATTTTTTTGAATAGTCCATTATGTCATAGACTAAATCATATGTGATTAAGAATCTAAAATTGCTTAAAGGAAGAGATTTTTGAGAGGGACAGAAAAATTAGTTCCTATTACTGGGAGGTACAAAGCAGTAGAGATGAGAATTCTGGTAAAAGTAGATGCCTGGGAAGTTTAGGCTTCTGTTCGTAAGCAGTGATGGGAGGCATGGGGAGCCTGACACTTAGAAGAAGGAGAGTAATAAGCTCAGATTTTAACCCTAGATGTCAGGCTTTCTCATTGTGAGGATAGGGCAGTCCGGGACTGCGAATCCAACAAGATGGTAATTCAAGATTGTGGGCAGGTTAGCAAGAGGAGATGCTTGCTTTCCTGGAGAGCAAAAGGTCATAACTATTCCCTTCTGCATCTAAAGGCTGAAGACTAAATGTGATTTTCTCCAGCCCAGACTTTTCCAGCCTTAAGGTGTTTCCAGACTCACTTTTACTTGCCTATCTCTATCTTCACTTGGATGCCTAATAGGAAGATCAACATGAACTCAGCTCCTGTCACAGCCCAGAGTTCATTATGGGTTATCTGGCATTCTCAAAGATTAACTTTTGTTTAAAGAGACATGTTTCATGAGAAATAGTTTATAGAGGTGTGGGTAGAATTAGTGGGGCCAATAGGATGCTGAAACAGCCAGGGGTCGGTAACATTGGGAAGCTGTCCTACGTGTAGGGACAAGGGTAGAGAGATCAGAGAAAGCTTTGAGCCATGGAACAGGGTCCATCTGACTGAAGCAGTAATTCCAAGGCAGTAACTGGAAGAAAAACGATTAGATAGGAAGGAGTCAGAATAAATACATTCTGTTTTCCTTTTCTCTTATCTCCTGCTGTTAATGCAAATATAATCTATGAAATACACACATCTATCTATTTGGAGATACAGATCTTTTATCCATATAAATATATAGAGAAATTCCTCATTCATATGTATTTATGTAAGTATGGGTTTCCCTGGTGGCTCAGATGATAAAGAATCTGCCTGTTAATGCAGGGGACTCGGGTTCCGTCCCTGGGTCAGGAAGATCTCCTGGAGAATGGAATGGCTACCCACCCCAGTGTTCTTGCCTGGAGAAGTTCATGGATAGAGGAACTTGGCAGGCTACAGTCCATGGAGTCACAAAGAGTCAGACATGACTGAGTGGCTAACACTACACTATACGTATGTATAAGTCAACTTTGTCCTATATTTAAAGACCATAAGACTCAATGTCTGTACTAGGTACTATGGATATCTGGGCTGGTTGATCTTTACTTGGGGCAACTGACTTTGAACTCTTGCTTCTCCTAGGGTCCCTCCAATGCTTAACAGTGAAAATTCCCAAAGGCTGAGTCCTCAACCCTCAACGCCTTCTCCTGATGTTCTACTCTCAGAATTCAACTATTACCTTTATGCTATTGTGGGTTCAGACCACAAGGCAAGTTATAATTCATAGGAACAGTATTTGATTAGGAGTGCAGAATTTAAAATGAAGACTCCCTTTTGCTATGAAAAGGTGTAGAATTAAAAATTAAATAGACCTGGGCTTCCATGGTGGCTCACTGATAAAGAATCTGCCTGCCAATGGAGGGGACACAGATTCAATCTCTGATCTGGGAAGATCGCATATGCTGCGGAGCAGCTAAGCCCATGTGCCACAACCACTGAGCCTGTGGTCTAGAGCCCAGGAGCTGCAATTACTGAAGCCTGTGTGAGCTGTGTAACAGGAGAAGCCACCTCAATGAGTTGCCCATGCAACACAACTATAGAGTCTTCCCCACTTATGGAAGTAGAGAAAAAGCTGTGTAGCAGTGAAGATCCAGTGCAGCCTAAAATAATAAATAAAAATTAAAAAAAAAAAAACAGTAGAGGATGAGATGGTTGGATGGCATCACTGACTCAATGGACACGAGTTTGGGTAGACTCCAGGGGTTGGTAATGGACAGGGAGGCACAAAGAGTTGGACATGACTGAGTGACTAAAATGAACTGAACTGAGAGTGAGCAAAGATATTAAAATAATTAATAAAAAATTAAATAGACTCACTTTTGCCCTTTCTTGATTGAAAATGAAGCAATCCAAACAAAATGAACACAAAAAAATAAAGGGAGCAGGTGGTCCATCAAGCTAGCAGCGAACGTCTAAATTACACGATTAACATTAGCTTTGGTTTGCTTTGTAATCATGAATTAGTCTTGACCAAATGTGGTTTAAGTCATATGTAACTCAAATGTTCCCAGGTCTGTCCAGCTTACAACAAAGTCACCAAAAGAGTCTTTTCTCAAGTCTGTGAGGGCGGATGTTTGGCATGCATGACTAATACTACCTCCATCCTGTTTGAAGATCAGTGCCTTTGAGACAGAGGATCATCTCCAGAGGTGCCAGGGCTGCACGTGGAGGTTTGGTGTTAATTGCCTTGGACTCTTTGGTTCTATTCTTTAAGATAGTAGGCAAACACCTTTCTTTTCTCACCCCAGTGCTCATAGGGGACATGCATGGTAGAGTGGCCTGGTTCCCTGGTTATAGTTGGTTGTAACTCTCACCCAAAGCATACAGGTGACCAGGTGACTCAGCGCTGGAGGAGTTACAGAGCAGCCTCACTCAGCACACAGGACCTTTCCTTCCTCCCCTATTGGGTTTCTCACCTCAGACTGACTCACAAAGCCAGAATCCTTCATCCAGCTTGGTAAGTAATTTCTCTCAGGGGCCCTCCTGTACTTTGTCTCCATTTTACATTCACTACCCCTACCCTGCATCAGGCCAGTTCCCTGCTCCAGATGAAATTCAAGTTCTTGGAGACTTATGGGTCCTAGAGACACCTGGAGCATGGCTAGGTCTACAAGTCTGAAATGGTCACAGTTGGGGGTGATGGTAGAAAGGGACAGCTTCTTTCTCTCTCAAGTTCAGTCATTTCAGTCGCTTAGTCGTGTCTGACTCTTTGTGACCCCATGAATTGCAGCATGCCAGGCCTCCCTGTCCATCACCAACTCCCGGAGTGCACTCAAACTCACGTCCATCGAGTCGGTGATGCCATCCAGCCATCTCATCCTCTGTTGTCCCCTTCTCCTCCTGCCCTCAATCCCTCCTAGCGTCAGGGTCTTTTCCAATGAGTCAACTCTTCACATGAGGTGGCCAAAGTACTGGAGTTTCAGCTTCAGCATCATTCCTTCCAAAGAACACCCAGCACTGATCTCCTTTAGAATGGACTGGTTGGATCTCCTTGCAGTCCAAGGGACTCTCAAGAGTCTTCTCCAACACCACAATTCAAAAGCATCAATTCTTTGGTGCTCAGCTTTCTTCACAGTCCAACTCTCACATCCATACATGACTAGTAGAAAAACCATAGCCTTGACTAGATGGACTTTTGTTGGCAAAGTAATGTCTCTGCTCTTGAATACGCTGTCTAGGTTGGTCATAACTTTCCTTCCAAGGAGTAAGCGTCTTTTAATTTCATGGCTGCAATCACCGTCTGCAGTGATTTTTAAGCCCCCCAAAATAAATTCTGACACTGTTTCCACTGTTTCCCCATCTATTTCCCGTGAAGTAATGGGACCAGATGCTATGATCTTCGTTTTCTGAACATTGAGCTTTAAGCCATCTTTTTCACTCTCCTCTTTCACTTGCATCAAGAGGCTTTTTAGTTCCTCTTCACTTTCTGCCATAAGGGTGGTGTCATCTGCATATCTGAGGTTATTGATATTTCTCCCGGCAATCATGTTTCCAGCTTGTGCTTCTTCCAGCCCAGCGTTTCTCAAGATGTACTCTGCATAGAAGTTAAATAAACAGGGTGACAATATACAGCCTTGACGTACTCCTTTTCCTCTTTGGAACCAGTCTGTTGTTCCATGTCCAGTTCTAACTGTTGCTTCCTAACCTGCATACAGGTTTCTCAAGAGGCAGGTCAGGTGGTCTGGTATTCCCATCTCTTGAAGAATTTTCCACAGTTTACTGTGATCCACACAATCAAAGACTTTGGTATAGTCAATAAAGCAGAAACAGATGTTTTTCTGAAACTCTCTTGCTTTTTCGATGATTTAGCAGATGTTAGCAATTTGATCTCTGGTTCCTCTGCCTTTTGTAAAACCAGCTTGAACATCTGGAAGTTCACGGTTCACGTATTGCTGAAGCCTGGCTTGGAGAATTTTGAGCATTACTTTACTAGCGTGTGAGATGAGTGCAATTGTGCAGTAGTTTGAGCATTCTTTGGCATTGCCTTTCTTTGGGATTGGAATGAAAACTGACCTTTTACAGTCCTGAGGCCACTGCTGAGTTTTCCAAGTTTGCTGGCATATTGAGTGCAGCACTTTCACAGCATCATCTTTCAGGATTTGAAATAGCTCAACTGGAATTCCATCACCTCCACTAGCTTTGTTCGTAGTGATGCTTTCTAAGGCCCACTTGACTTCACATTCCAGGATGTCTGGCTGTAGGTCAGTGATCACACCATCGTGATTATCTGGGTCATGAAGATCTTTTTTGTACAGTTCTTTTGTGTATTCTTGCCACCTCTTCTTAATATCTTCTGCTTCTGTTAGGTCCATACCATTTGTGTCCTTTATCGAGCCCATCTTTGCATGAAATGTTCCCTTGGTATCTCTGATTTTTGTGAAGAGATCCCTAGTCTTTCCCATTCTGTTGTTTTCCTCTATTTTTTGCATTGATCGCTGAGGAAGGCGATCTCAAGTTAGGAGAGCAAATTTCAATAGTTGCATGCGAGTGGGGCTGGGGTGTGAGGAGGAGAGGCAGTGGGGTGACGAGGCAGTTTGAGGTCATCTCTCTTCCATGCTAGCAAGTCTAAGGCTCAATATTCCTCTGCCCTCAATATTCCTTGATAGGTTTCTATGGTCAGCCACACCAGGGTTTCATTCCTTGTAATCAATTGTTAGCTTATTTGATTAAGAATATTTTCATCTGTGACTAAATTTTCAGCTCTTAATAGTTTCAGAAAATGGTAAAAATTGTCTTGAATGCCCTTGACTCAAAATTGAATTGGACTGATTCATAAAGAGGCTATTTTTGAAGTTTCTTGAGTTTTGTAAGAAGTGCCACTGTCTATTAACCTACCCCCTACTGTTTCCTTTCATTATTCATCATGCAGCATACCATCACATCTTGGGGAATTTGTTGTTGTTGTTAGAAGCATACATTTGATAGAGGTTAGTGACTTAGCAGAAGCTGTGCTGAGAAGTGATTTTTCTTAAGGTTCTATGGGAAACAAAGAAAACATTGGTATAATCTTTGAATCATGGGCTTGTTAAAAAATTCTATTTTTTTTATTACATCAATGTGAATGTACTTAGTGCCACTGACCTGTTCAGTTAAATATGGTTAAAATAGTATGTTTTATATTATGGGACTTTAACCACAATAAAAAAAATTAAAAATTTCATTTTTTTCCTACATTGGGGACTTAAAAAAAATACAACAGTAAGAACTACAGTCAATTTCATGCTCAAAACAAAACCTTATGAACCAAAAAGCTCTGGAGGCTTCAAAAAAATGTACATATGGCCCATTTTAAAGGCATAAAGCTTACCTATTCCATTAGGTAATTTGGAGAGTCCACATAGCTTCAGCCATTGCCATGAAGTCTTTAAAACTTTCCGAAGACAGTTACTTTTCAAACCACAACTGCTGTCCAATAAAAAGAAAAGATGCTGTAGTCATGGTATTTGTGTAATATTTCTGCATTATCAACTTTTGACTCAGAGAGGTAAAAATAAATAAATAAAACCCTTTAGTTTCCCCTAAGGAAAGTCTGTACCAATCTATTAAGTGAACCTATCATTGTGCTATCGGAGAATTTAGAAATAGTTTGAGAGAAAAATTGTACTGCTTTTATTTACAGCTTCGTAGGTCATCTCCAAAATCTGTGAATGCAGTACAGTGAGAGACTGAAACAGTGTGTGCTGCTGGGGACCATGCTCTGCTTGGCTTTTCTTTAGAACTTACAGCATAAACGTGTTATATCAACACTGAAATTGTCTTTTCAAGAGCTCTCTTCAACTTCGTCAAAAAATGGTTTTGCACAAAGAATGAAAACCAACTCCTTACACACATAGGGATCTTCATAAAAAGGAATGCATTTGAGTCAGTTCTAATGAGGTGGATGAACCTAGAGCCCATTAGACAGAGTGAAGTAAGTCAGAAAGAGAAAAACAAATATTGGACACTAACAATGTATATGGAATCTAGAAAGATGGTACAGATGGAGTCATTTGCAGAGCAGCAATGGGGACAGACATAGAGGACAAACCTAGGGACTCGGGGCAGGGGAGGAGGGAGAGGGTGGGATGTATGGAGAGAGCAACATGGAAACGTACATCACCATATGTAAAATAGCCGGTGGAAATTTGCTGTGTGACTCAGGAAACCCAAACCAGGGCTCTGTAACCATCTAGACAGGTGGGATGGGAGACAGGTGGGAGGAAGTTTTAAGAGGGAGGGGACCTAGGTATAGCTATGGCTGCTTCATGTTGATGTTTGGCAGACACCAACAGACTACTAAAAAGCAATTATCCTTTAATTAAAAATAAATAAACTTAATTTAAAAAATAGGGGCCTTGCAACAAATTAGGACCCTAAAAGTTATGTGATTAAACACACACACAACGCACACTATGATTAAGTTTAGTTTTTCATCTTGGCATGTGCTGATTGCAAACTCCTTAGACATAAATCAAGTCTTCTATAATCCAGAGGCAGCACAATGTTAAGACATCAGTATAACCAGGTCACAGCATCAGCAGCCTAGCCAACAGCCAAAGACGATAAGAGAAAAAGTGTACACTCTCCCCAGTCATGGAAGAGTAACTTTCAGGTAAGCCTATATGAATAGTCTGGTTTCTGCTACAACCTCCAAATAAACTTTATAGAATCAATTTTTGGGGTCATTTTTTGGTCAAATTTTTTACAACCCTAAATATTCAGAGGGAAAAATACTCTGCCCCCACCCTAGAACCCAGGTCACTCTCCAGAATACTGCCTGCATCTTTTCCCCACTGTGTCACAAAGTCTCAGCATATGGTAAGCTTTCCATGAAACTGATTGACGACTTTTCTCTTCCCAGTCATCTTCCTACTCTTAGCAATTTTGCCATGCTGCCTTTGAAACAGCATGGGAAGATTCAGCAGTTTATAATTTATAATCCAGCCCTTGAAATACCAGGAAGGGTATTTTGGGTCTATGCCCAGCCTGGTACTTTAACAGAATGAATTAGCACATGCAGACAATTCCTGGAGTTATATACTGTATTTTTTCTTAAACTTTTTATTTTACATTCGAGTATAGCGGAGAAGGAAATGACAACCCACTCCAGTGTTCTTGCCTTGAAAATCCCAGGGACAGGGGAACCTGGTGGGCTGCCGTCTACGGGGTTGCACAGAGTCGGACATGACTGAAGCGACTTAGCAGCAGCAGCAGCATAGCCAATTAACAATGCTGTGATAGTTTCAAGTGGACAGCAGAAGCTCAACCGTACACATACCTGTATCCATTCTCCCCCAAACTCCCCTCCCATCCAAGCTGCCAAATAACAGTAGAGTTCCATGTGCTATACAGCAGTTCCTTGTAGGTTATACATTTTAAATATACAAGTGTGTACATGTCAATCCCAAACTCCCTAACTATCCCTCCATCTCACCCTTCCCCCTTGGTAACCATAAATTTGTTCTCTCAAGTCTGTGGTTCTGTTTCTGTTTTGTTAACAAGTTCATTTGTATCATTTGGGCTGATGCACTTTAAAGTCCCTCTTCTGTGATAGCAATAAATGTTCTCAGGTAAGGCTGTGGTCATTAGTCAGCTCAGGACAAGACATCACATACTGGTGGCTTAAACAACAGCCACTGATTTCCCCATAGTTTTAAAGGCTGAAAGTCTAAGATCCAGGTGTCTGCAGGATTGGTTTCTAGTGACACCTCTCTTTCTGGTTTGTGGATGCACACCCTCTATGTCCTTACACGGGCTTTCCTCTGTGTGTGCACAGAGTGAGAGAGAGAGAGAGACCTCTGGTGTCTCTTCCTCTTCTTGTAAGGACACCTGTTCTATACAGTTAGGGCCCTACCCTTATGACCTTGTTTCACCCTAATTACCTCCTTAAAACCCTTATTTGCAAACATGGTTACATCTGACTTTAGGGCTTCAATATATGAATTTTGAGGCAACACAGTTCAGTCTATAACATTCTACCCGCATAGTACTTAAGCTATGACATATAAACAAGAAGAGTAAATATTGCTCAAGGGTTTTTCATCCTCTTCTGGAAGAAAGCTTAGCGTATTTTGGTTTTACACAGGATGGTTGTATCATGTTAGGTATAAGGATAACCTGTCATTTTCTTTATCTGGAGACTAAATATGGCTTAAGAAGAAGTATATGGATGACAAGTTGACAAGGAGTGAACTTGAGATGATTCATTTTATGTGTCAACTTGACTGGGCCATGATATTCAGATATTTGGTCAAACATTATTCTGGATTTTTCTGTGAGGGTGTTTGGGGATTGGGTTAACATTTAAATTGGCAGACTGAGTAGAGCAGATTGCCCTCCATAATGTGGATGAACCTCAAGTAATCAGTTGAAGACCTGCATAGAACAAAACTCTGAGATTTCTACAAACAAGTGAGAATTCTCTCTCCTGCCTTCAAAAGGGGACATCTGTTCTTTCTGGTTCTATGAGAAGCTGCCAGTCTTCAGACTCCAACTGGGACACGGGCTCTGTAGATTTTGGACTTGCCAACCTCCAAAAGCACATGACTCAGCCTTTATAATAAACAATCACATACATAAATACATTCTCTTTTCCTGGACAACTCAGACTAATAGTCATGCATTTCAAAGGCCAGCTGTCTCCCACTAGTTGTCACTTAATCATGTGTATACACATTTATTGTAAACATTTCATGTTTAGTTCTTGTTGCTGCAAAATTTAGGAAACAGAAAATCACAGTCAGAATTCTCAGTTCTATGACTCCTAATTTGAGTCAGAAATTTGAGTGATTACAAAATATTCAAAAGACTACAAAGTATTTCCTAAATTCTCTACTTACTGGTAGCATGACCTCGGATGAGTTATCTGCTGTGAAATCTAGTTCCTCATTCAGAAAGGGGGATAGAAACACATCTGCATTCTGTATTATAAGATCACTTTAGAATCTCATGAGATGACTTAAAAAAGCTCTTCTACAGATATAGAGTGTCATCAAATGATCTAATGTATTACTATTACTGCATGACATGCATGTGCATTTGTGACTGTGGGTTTAATTTGAATTAAAAATGCCCAAACCTTATGAAACAGATCTTATCATGACAAACACCATAGGTTAGAGCAAGGATGGTTACTAAGTGGCTCATGGGCTGCTACCCTTCCTGCCCACTGCCCTGGCCAACATCCAAAGTCTACCAGGAATGCACTTTCCCACTGAGCTTGGGAAGAGCCTGGAAAATCCCATGGACGGAGGAGCCTGGAAGGCTGCAGTCCATGGGGTCGCTGAGGGTCAGACACGACTGAGCGACTTCACTTTCACTTTTCACTTTCATGCATTGGAGAAGGAAATGGCAACCCACTCCAGTGTTCTTGCCTGGAGAATCCCAGGGACGGGGCAGCCTGGTGGGCTGCCGTCTATTGGTCGCACAGAGTCGGACACAACTGCAGCGACTTAGCAGCAGCAGCATTCTTCTAATGCTTTGTATTCCTGGCAGCTACTATCACAGGACCTGAGTAGGCATACAAGTTGATACCTTGTTGTTTTCTCTGAATCAGTTATTAATTAATCAATTTTGTGGGCTTGACTCATCTGCCAAAGGAATGTCTAGACTTCTAATTTATATAATACAAGGTAGATCTATGGACGAGTGAGGAACATACGTCCAACCTTCCTTGCTGCATTTAGCAGCCACCAACTTTGCAGTTGCATCCCTCAGCCTCTGTAACCTTTGCGGCTGGAAATACAGACATGTCTGCCCTCCTCTGTAAATTACTTGACAAATTCTGCAGTTTGTGGGAGCAGTGGGAGTTGTGTGAAAGGGAACAAGAAATCAGAGAGACTGTGCCAAGAAAACAAGATGGGTTAATTTATCCACCTTCCTCAACAATCCTTTCTTGCCTTCCTCCCTTGCTATAGGCACAGCTTGTCCTTCAGGGACTATTTTCTCATTTTTTCTTCAGGTTACACAGAAAAAAAAAAAAAAATCCAGAGTTCTTTGATTAAAGTCAGCATAAGGTTTTATGTTTCTTTTTTCACTGAGTCATACAAAAGAAACAAGACAACACACATTCAGCCCCATCGAAATCTAACCAATCATATAGCGTTATTAAACAGCATCGACAGAAAGAAAATACGAAGTGCTTGCCCAGGAAGGATGAATGCCAAGAACAGGGTAATTTTCTGGCTTTGTCTTTCGTATCTATAAATTTTATTTAATTTTTTGTGCAAGTCACTACGTTCCTGAATAGCTGTTGATATTAAACATTGGGGGAAACTTACAAATGGACAGTGAAAGGCATTAGGGATTACCAGATGTTAGCGAGCCATTCTCCGTGAGAACCTTATTCACATCTGTTTTTGACCTCCCGAGTACATAAAACACTTTCTTTTCTCTTCTATTATTCAATCTCCTCATTTTTGTGGCCAAGTCTATATTGGATGCAAAACTTTTTCAGACTAAAACTTGGCATGTGAACTCTTGATTTGGCTGCAGTTGGGTTACCACCAATTTGCAAAATAAAGTATGAATAATAATCCAAGCTGTGAGAGTGCAAAGTAAAATAAATCTTTACTTTACCATCTTATCAGGGAATATAAATCATTCTGGCATATACGTCAACCTTAATTTCTATGTAAAAGTTCCAGATGTAGTTATGATTCTATTTTATAAACATAACCAACTTGTTAGAAATAATGAGTGCAAAAGACCCTCTGGATCTCATGAATGGCTCTTCCTCATGAACACACAGAACCTGAGCCCAGAGCTATGGAATTCAGAATTTGGTTGAGTTCACTCGACAGTGTTGCCTCCATAAAGATTTTCCTTTGTCTCTGTGTTTGTGTTCCTTATTCAATTCAACACGCTTTCCCCCTACTTTCTGCCATGGGTATGCCTCCTCTTCATCTACAAGCAAATAAGCCTTCTGGGGTGCTGTCAGATCCAAAAAGAGAACTGATTTTAAAACACATAAAGGCAGTAATGATTTAGGATATCAATCTCCACCATTTTTTTCTTTTTAATTTCAAAGTAGGCTTCAATATTAAACTCTTGCTACGGGTTTTCAACCTGGAGGAGGGCAAGGCAACCCATTCTGGTGTTCTTGCCTGGAGAACCCCATGGACAGAGGAGCCTGGTGGGCTATAGTCCATAGGGTCACAAAGAGTCAGACATGACTGAGCAACTTAGCATGCATGCATGCATAAGTTTTCAAATCTAAACTCTTGGTCATATTAGACCCCCAACTGCTGCTCTACCTGCCTGGTGCCTAGGCATCACCACCTCTCTGTATGCAGGTCTTACATAGACTAGCCAGACCACCCAGGATTCTCAGCCATAGCGCCAAAGTTGGCTCTTCTTTAGTAGGTACCACTTACTATGGTCCAAGTGCATTATTCTCTTCAGTGCCACAATAGCCTGTTAGAGCAGAACTCGTACAATGAGGGAAGAGCAGCTTAGATGAATGCACTTGCCTGTCATTACATAGTTATGGTCGCTTGGTACCGAAGCCCTTCACCATGAGCTGTTTCTTTCCCAGTTATATTAGGATCATCTATTCTGATCATTCTTCCCATTTTCTCTAACCCTTGGTCCACTCCATCTTCTAGCACTCCATCTCCTTTCTTTGCTGTGTTTTTATCCCTTGTGTGTTCTAAGTCACTTTAGTCGTGTCTGACTCTGTGTGACCCCATGGACTGTGGCCCACTAGGCTCCTCTGTCCATGGGATCTCCAGGCAAGAATGCTGGAACGGGTTGCCACACCCTCCTCCAGGGGATCTTCCAGACCCAGGGATCAAACCCACATCTCTTTCTTTTCCTGGCATTGACACGTGGGTTCTTCACTGCTAATGGCACCTTACTGTTCTTCAATTCTGTACCCCCAACAATCCCAACACCCCAGATGCATTCTCCTGACACCCCACAAAGCTTCACCCTCCTTATTGAAGGCAATGGCACCTGGGTTTAACATCTTCTGCTTCTCTTAAACCCCCATACCCTTCTTTTTATTTACTCAGAAGCTAGACACATGGATTAGCTTTCTTTTCTAACATATTTAGTTTTAAGAGACATGGATGGACTTAGATGGTGTCAAACAGAGTGAAATAAGTCTAAAAGAGAAAAACAAATATGGTATATTAATGCATACATGTGAAATCTAGAAAAGTGGTTAAGGTGATCTTATTTGCAAACAGAAATAGAGACAGATGTAGAGAATAAATATATGGATACCAAGCAGGGAAGGGGTGGGATGAATTGGGAGACTGCGATGAACATATATACACTATTGATACTACATTACAAAATGGGTAACTAACGAGAATCTACTCTATAGCACGGGCTTCCCTTATAGCTCAATTGGTAAAGATCCGCCTGCAGTGCAAGACTCTACCTGCAATGCAGGAGACCTGGGTTCGATTCTTGGGTTGGGAAGATCCCCTGGAGAAGGAAATGGCAACCCACTCCAGTATTCTTGCCTGGGAAATCCCATGGACAGAGGAGCTTGGCAGGCTACAGTCCATGGGGTCACAAGAGTCAGACTCGACTTAGCGACTAAACCACCACCACCATTATATAGCACACGGAACTCTACTCTATACTCTTTGGTGACCTAAATAAGAAGGAAATCCAAAAAAGAAGGGATATATATATATATATATATATAGATATATAGATATATAGATATATATACACACAGACACACATACATACATACATACCAGGGGGCTGGCTTCCCTGGTGTCTCAGACAGTAAACAATCTGCCTGCAATGCAGTGTGCATGTATCAGTAGCTCAGTCATGTCTGACTCTGCAACTCTATGGACTGTAACCCACCGGGGGGCCTCTGTCCAAGGGATTCTCCAAGCAAGAGTACTGGAATGGGTTGCCATTTCCTTCTCTGGGGGATCTTCCTGACCCAGGAGGTCAAACCCACATTTCCTGCATTGCAGGTGGATTCTTTACCAGCTGAGCCACCAGGGAAGTCCCCTCATTTTTTAGATATTATAAAAAGTCAGTGTTGTTGGGAAGGAAACTGAGGCACATTGACCCCCCACCCCAGGCCTCTATTTGCCAGTCCAAGGTGAAGTGCACACGCCCCTGCTCTCCACCCCCAGCGGAATGAGCTGCACACAGGCAGCCTTTTGCCAGGGGGAGGGTCTCAGGAGCCCATCTGGTGACCTGGTTAGGGGGAGGCTGGCCAGGGTCAAGGGCTGTGGATGAGAAAGCAGGAGGAGGGGTGTGGTTGGAGGATCAGCTCCTGTGTATGTGCGTGGGGGGTGGTCAGCACTGAATAGGGGATCCCAGCTGGGGTTCCATAATGATATCAATGGGGGACAGGCAGAGCCCTCTGCTGTCCAGATGGGGAAACTGAAGCAGAGACTCCTCCAGTCTTTGAGAGCAGAGGGGCCTGCATCAGCTATGGAGGTTCATGCGTCTTCCCCAGGAAGGCACCATGGCCCAGGAGCTGCAGTGCTTTGTCAGCAGTCACTCAATGAGACACGAGGAGGGACAGCAGCTGGGTCGCCTGGCCGAACAGACCCCCTCCGCTCGAGACCAGAGTTTGATCCCTGGGCTGGGAAGATCCTCTGGAGAAGGGAATGGCTACCCCTTCCAGTATTCTTACCTGGACAATTCCACGGTCAGAGCAGCCTGGCAGGCTACATCCATGGAATTGCAAAGAGTCGGACACAGCTGAGCGACTAAGTTTATAGCTAATTCACTTTGCTGTATAGTAGAAATTAACACAACATTGTAAAGCAACTATATGCCGATAAAAATTAATTAAAAAAAAAAAGAGAGAGAGAGACTTTGACTTCCCCTTATCTTTACAGGAACATCAGCTTTCATGCTGCCTTTGTTTTCTTCCGGTCAGTTGACCTCCCCACTTTCCCTTTCTGCCCCGCCATGACATTTACAACTGAGGTCTGAACAGCAAATATTCCCCAACCTCGGTTCTCTTAGGCTCCTACACTCTGTTCACCCTGTCTGGGAAAACTGAGCCCAAGATGAATGCTACATCCCACTTGCTCTATGCTCTCTCTATAGCTGGACTGTTGAAGGCTGCAGAGGAAACTTCATGTTCCTCTACATTGGTGCTAATACTCGCTCAGAATTGTTCATACACCCTTTGCTTGCCTCTGCTTAGTCTACTCTCTTTGCCCTCAGATATGGGCCCAAGGCTTTACCATGTTCATCCAGATCTCCAGCCAGCACCCACCCCCACTGTCAGTGCTTGGGCTCATACCCTACTTCACTGTGAAGGCTGAAGTCCTTGGGCCTGATCTCTGTTGACTTCCTGTCTCCTTTCAGCCTCTGCCTTATCTAAATCCACATGCTTCCTTCCTTCTTTGCAACCTCAGAGGACACGAAGTCCCTTTTCCTGCCTGGAGTCCCTTCCTCCTTCCTCTCCATTTGGCCAACTCTTCACTCCTCTTTTAAAGCATTTCAGGTGGTCATTCATTCTAGGAGGGCTCCATCAGGCTGGGCCCCTCGTTGGGTCAGGTGACTCCGCAGAGCTTTCTTGGCATAGCCATCTAACCCTTTGCTTCCGACAGGCTAGTATCAACTGCTTAGGTGTTTGCTGCCTGGACCAGGCTGGGAGGGCCTCAAGGTCAGACGCCTGATACTGCTCACTTTTAAATCCTCAGTCTAGTGCAGCCCTTTCACATAAGAGTGACACAGTTTCATTTATTGCTTTTTGTTATTAATTTACTTCCTAAACTCAGCTGGATGTGTTTCCTTAAGTCTAGACAAAATAAAACAATAACAAACTCAAAAAAAAAAAAAAAAAAAAGACTCACTATAGAGACCATCCTATGCTTTCACATCTCATTTCTATCAAAAAGAAATATTTTCTAGATAATGCAGTATATGACATACGTGTGCATGTATTTCTTTATATATTTATTCATAATTTTTTGTGCAATAAAAGTATCTTTTGCTTCCCATTATCAATACTATTATAAACTTTAAATAGGTCACCTGCCCATTCTGGGCCTCGTTTGCAAAATGAGGAGACAGGACTTAGTAAACTCAGTGGACTCTTCAGTAATGAGATGATTTTTTTGATGACAATAATAACAAACCAGAGACTCTACCCATGAGTAATAGAGAAAAATAATTAACTGTGTTATCCTAAAAGTATTTTCAAATTATCACATAATAATTCCCTTGCCTGAAATATCTAAAGTGAGTTTTTGAATTTATAAGCTGCTTTCAAATAAAATGAAATAAATAAAATCTTATATTAGTATATCAATTTCCTTTTTTAAAATTACTTTTAAATTTTATAATTATAGCTTTACATAAAGTTTCCAAAAATAGTTCAGAGCTCCTGTATACCTCTCATCCAGCTTCCCTTTTGTTAATATCTTACATTACTATGAACCAAACTTTAGCCCTCATTAGGACTTCACTGCTGCTGCTGCTGCTAAGTCGCTTCAGTCGTGTCCGACTCTGTGCAACCCCATAGATGGCAGCCCACCAGGCTCTGCCATCCCTGGGATTCTCCAGGCAAGAACACTGGAGTGGGTTGCCATTGCCTTCTCCATTGTGTGAAAGTGAAAAGTGAAAGTGAAGTTGCTCAGTCACGTCCGACTCATAGCGACCCCATGGACTTCAGTCTTCCAGGCTCCTCCATCCATGGGATTTTCCAGGCAAGAGTACTGGAGTGGCTTGCCATTGCCTTCTCCTTTTTCTGTTCTAGGATCCCGTCCAGGATACCACATTGAGTCACCATGTCTCCTTAATTTCCTCTGGGCTGTGAGAGTTTCTTTGTCTTTGCTTGTTTTTTATGACTATGGTGGTTTTGAGAAGTACTGGGAGGGTATCCTGCAGAATGTCCCTTGATTTAAGTTTGTCTGATATTTTTCTCATGGATAGATGAGGGTTATAGGTTTGGGGGAGGAAAACCACAGAGAAGTGCTATTCTCATCACATCATATCAAGGGAATGTATACCAACTTGGCTGATAACTGTAAAGTTAACCTTGATCTCAGAGTCCTTTAATGGAGCAATTTCATATTCATTATGTCATGTGACTCTTTTAAGGATCACGGTGTATACAAGCCTGGCATTCTCAGCCCCATTTTACAAAGGAAGACCCTGAGGTGGGGGCTAGAACTAAGGCATTGTAACTGCACTCGATCAATCTCTCCCTAACCCTAACCCACTTCTTCTAAATCACACTCAAAAGAAGCATTTATAAGAAGCAATGGTTTAGAATGCTTTCAAGTATATGTTCATTTCAGTGCTCTTGTGGTTAAGAATTCTCATGATTAAATGATACATGTTATCTTCATGGCTACAGCTATAATCGTAGGCTTATCGGAACAAATGCAAAAGGGATCAACAGGTCCAATCAACCAATCAGGTAACCACAAACTACATGGTACTTCCCTGGCGGTCTAGTGGTAAAGAATCTGCCTGCCAGTGTGGGGGACATGGATTTGATCCCCAGTCCAGGAAGAGTCTACCTGCCGCAAGGCGACTAAGCCCACGCGGCACAACTACTGAAGCCCGGGCACTCTAGAGCCCATGCTCCACAAGAGAAGCCACCTCAGTGACAAGTCCGTGCACCACAACTATAGAGAAGCCCCCCACTCGCTGCAACCAGAGAAAGGTCTGTGCGAGGCAACAAGACCCCGTGCAGGCAAAAATAAATACGTTAAAAAAAAAACCTACATGAACCAATCATAATTTAAATTCATATTTGGAGTGAACTTTCCCTTTTCAAACCAATTATTTTGTGTTTGATAGTCATATGTGATTTTGTTAAAGACTCAAGCCTTTTTATTAGACCTCAAAAATCCTTAAAAGGAAGTTGTTTCCTCACCTGTAAAACAGGCTTGTGGTTTACATTTGGATGTGTAACAATGTTGCTCATTTTTCAATCAGATAGGAAGGGGGCCTGATAACGGTCCCTCTGGGGACATTAATAACACCAATAATAATCATCGATATAATGATAGTGATAATAATAATAGCTAATATCCCCTGGTGACTTACAGGGTACAGAATCTGAATGCAATACTGGAGACCTGGGTTTGATCTCTGGGTCAGGAAGATTCCCTGGAGAAGGGATTCCTCACTCCAGTATCCCTTCCTGGAGAATTTCATGGATAGAGGAGGCTGGCGGCTCAACCCATGGCGTTGCAAAGAGACAGACACAACTGAGCGACTAACATTTTATAAGGTAAGGCAGGGTCTCTGCTAAACAATAATCTCACTTTATCCTCAAAATCTGTGGTTTAGGTGCTACTTAATATTCTCATTTTTCAAATGAGAAAACTGAGGCTTAGAGAGATAAAGAAACACCCAAGTTTACCCAGATCATATTCTTGAAGCATTTAGTTTGCTAGGGCTGCCATAATAAAATACATAGAATGAGTGGCTTCAAGAACAGATACTTACTTTCTCACAGTCCCAGTTCACAGAGGGATCAAGATGTTGGCAGGTCTGTTTCTGTCTGAGGTCTCTCTCCTTGGCTTGCAGACGGCCACCTCCTCACTGAATTCTCACACGGTCTTTCCTCTGTGCATACGCGTCCCAGTTGTCTCTGTGCACCTAAATTTCCTCTTTTTATAAGGACACCAGTCAAACTGAATTAGAACCTGTCTGAATGGATATATTTTAATTTAATCATTGCTTTAAAGACCTTGTCTTGAAATCCAGGTACATTTTGAGTTATACTACAAAGGGATTGTATGGATGTGAGAGTTGGAACATAAGGAAGGCTGAGCGCCGAAGAATTGATGCTTTTGAACTGTGGTGTTGGAGAGGACTCTTGAGAGTCCCTTGGACTGCAAAGAGATCTAACCAGTCAATCCTAAAGGAAATCAACCCTGAATATTCATTGGAAGG
Source organism: Bos indicus x Bos taurus (assembly GCF_003369695.1). Taxonomy (NCBI): domain Eukaryota; kingdom Metazoa; phylum Chordata; class Mammalia; order Artiodactyla; family Bovidae; genus Bos; species Bos indicus x Bos taurus. The sequence continues at coordinate 17,290,995 of NC_040103.1, read as the reverse complement.
ACGGATGTTGAAGCTAAAACTCCAATACTTTGGCCATCTGATGCAAAGAACTGACTCATTAGAAAAGACCCTGAAGCTGAGAAAGATTGAAGGCAGGAGAAGAAGGGGATGACAGAAAATGAGACGGCTGCATGGCATCACTGACTCAATGGACATGAGTTTGAGCAAACTCCAGGAGATGGTGAAGAACAGAGAAGACTGGCATGCTGTAGCCCATGGGGTTGCAAAGAAACAGACATGGCTGAGTGACTGAACAACAACTAGGGATTGGGACTTTAACATGGATATTGGGAGGACATAATTCAGCCCCTGACAGGAATGGTGACTCAAACCCAAGCTGCATGACTCCCAAGCCAAAATCTTAATTATTTAGCTATCCTAAAGGATGAGTCTCACACTATTCAGGGTAGTAAAACCACCAGCATTTTTAGACTTACTTATCATCAATCATGCCATGTTTCCATGGATCTGATCTCCTTTCATGTGACAGAATGAAGCATTGAGCTCATACCAGTGACACTGACTACTTTGGTGTTTACCCCAGCATTTACAACCAGCTGGCCTTAGGAGATGACTCAGCTATGATACCAGATGGGGAATAATATGTTTCTGTTTTGGGGTGTTGTTTATTCAGCCCTCATTCATATTTTAATTGATTTATTCAACAAATATTTACTGAGTGCCTGATATATTTGGGGCATTTTTCTTAGCACTTTAGAAATATCAATCAATTTAACCCTCTTAATAGATGAAGGTATTATCATTATTCTTATCTTATAAATGAAAAAACAAGGCTCAAAGAGAATAGATAACTTACCAACAATCACTTAAGAGATGGTGCCAAGGCTTGAAGACAGCAACTTGAAGGCAGCCTCATTCCAGACCCTTTTCCTACACTTCAGATTCTTCTTTCCTGCTAGCTTTTAAAGTGTCTGAAGATTGACAATTACCAGTGACTTTTACTTTTTTTAAGAAGAGTAATTATTATGGTTATTACTAACTTAGCAAAGCTCTGTGTTTCCTCTACTATTATACATAATGTGCAATAGCTGCAAAGTTCCCATTTAATCCATACGTTTCAGAAGAGCAAATAAATCGGTGAGTTTCCTAGTTAAAGTTCATGAAGTAAGAGCTAGGACTTCACCTCTGAAATAATAGAAAATATTTTTAAAGCCAGAAAGGATGCAATTAAAACACTGCTAGAAAGCATTATGGACTGGACATTTTGAGGAGTTTCAGGATAGAATTCAGTTGGAGGGGGTCAATGGAGATACCAGAGTAAAAGAAAACAGTCTAAGAGAACAGAGGTGAGCATGGTTCTTTCTATGAGAACACCTAAGAAGTTTAAGTCACATCAGCAAGTACAAAGAACAGTTATGTGTGAGATATTTATTCAGTAACTATATTCAGACTTTCTATATTGGGGACCATCTCTACTCCTTACCTAGGGTCATCAATGATCCCCAGCTAAAATCTGAGAAATGTTCTTTAAAGAAAGATGGGGGTGGGCTGAGGGAGACTCCCAGAAAGGGTGTAAAGGAATCAGAGCATCCTTGGGAGTGGATGTGGATCTTTGCATTAACCAGGGCTGGGAGATGGGGTAAAGACAGCTCTATCAAGGCCTGAATGAGATACGTTAAGCACCAGCTCTCAGAGGCTCAGGGAAACCCTCCTTACTCTGACATCACTGCTACTGTGTGCATTAAAGTGCTGTCTGAATAGGATCAAAATGGGGCTAAGGGAGAAATGAATATTAAAAGGAGGTTGTGACTTGTGAGACCAGCCTGCAACTTGGGTGGCTCTGGGTGTAGACATGACTTTGGTATGCATCGCTATTGACAGGCCATAAGTGGGTCCATAATTGCATGATATTTGGATAGTATCAGGTAGGGACAACTCTACACTGCAGGTGTAGGGTTTTTATGGGTCATCCCCAGAGCTAGATGGTACTAGGTGTGCCAGTCAACATGCCTGCCATGCCTCCTTCATCTCCTGTTCAAACTGCCTTGCCCAGAAAGAAGCAAGAAGGATGCTTTTTTAAAGGATAAAAAAATAAGAACTAAACTGGTTCCAAATTGGGAAAGGATTATGTCAGGGCTGTATATTGTCACCCTGCTTATTTAACTTATATGCAAAGTGCTGCTGCTAAGTCACTTCAGTCGTGTCCGACTCTGTGCGACCCCATAGACGGCAGCCCACCAGGCTCCCCCGTCCCTAGGATTCTCCAGGCAAGAACACTGAAGTGGGTTGCCATTTCCTTCTCCAATGCAGGAAAGTGAAAAGTAAAAGTGAAGTCACTCAGTCGTGTCCGACTCTTAGCGACCCCATGGACTGCAGCCTACCAGGCTCCTCGGTCCATGGGATTTTCCAGGCAAGAGTACTGGAGTGGGGTGCCATTGCCTTCTCCGTATATGCAAAGTACATCATGTGAAATTCTGGGCTGGATGAAGCACAAGCTGGAATCAAGATTGCTGGGAGAAAAAAAAAGATTTCTGGGAAAAATATCAATAACCTCATATATGCAGATGATACCACCCTTATGGCGAAGAGGAGCTAAAGAGCCTCTTAATGAAGGTGAAAGAGGAGAGTGAAAAAGTTGGCTTAAAGCTCAACATTCAAAAAACTAAGATCATAGCATCCAGTCCCATCATTTCATGGCAAATAGATGGGGAAACAATGGAAATAGTGCGAAATTTTATTTTGGGGGGCTCCAACATCACTGCAGATGGTGACTTGCAGCCATGAAATTAAAAGACACTTGCTCCTTGGAAGAAAAGTTATGACCAACCTAGATGGCATATTAAAAAGCCGAGACATTACTTTGCCAACAAAGGTCCCTGTAGTCAAAGCTATGGTTTTTCTGGTAGTCATGTATGCATGTGAGAGTTGTACTATAAAGAAAGCTGAGTGCCGAAGAAATGATGCTTTTGGACTGTCGTGTTGGAGAAGACTCTTGAGAGTCCCTTGGACTGCAAAGAGATTCAACCGGTCAATCCTGAAAGAAATCAGTCCTGAATATTCATTAGAAGGACTGATGCTAAAGCTGAAACTCTAATACTTTGGTCACCTGATGTGAAGAACTGACTCATTGGAAAAGACCCTGATACAAGGAAAGATTAAAAGCAGGAGAAGGGGATGACAGAAGATGAGATGGTTGGATGGCATCACCTAGGAGGCCTGAGAAAGAGAAAAGCAGCTTCCAAAAGGAGGCAACCAGTCTGTCACTGTAGTCAGGCCTTGGTGTCCTCCTGGTGAAGAAACATTTCACAGAATATCAAGCGAGATCTCTGTGAGCATGATGGATGAGACAAAAAGTGGATCACTCTGCAATCGTGTCTGAACACAGACAAAACATTAACATTGTTCAAACCACACACACAAAAAAACCAAACATTCCCCACTGATGTAAATTAGCTTTATTAAGATACCCAACCTTAGAATTATTAATCCAACTTCCTGATAGCATCCGATTTAGAGTAAAGCCGTGCCTTTTTCAGCCCTCTTTAAAATCACCTAACACAAGACCAGTCCTTTCTAGTAAGTCTTTTCCAACCTCTCTAACAACTTCTTAGTGAGATGCCCCACAGTTCTCCATGGAGTGTGTACTCCGTCCCTAAAATAGTAATAAAACCAATTTGTTCAGCAACAGATGTGTTCCTGGTGGTGTTGGACTAGAGGATTTTGACAGGTCTTAGGAATGTCACATTTTTCTCTCCACGTTTATTATTACTTGTCACAGATCTTCAAAGAGCAGTTCCCCTGGACTAACTATCCTGATCCAGGCAGTAACTCCCAAGGTTGACCAGGCTCTTACGATGTGCCAGGTGCTTTACGTGAATTAATTCCGTGGTCCCCAAACTTTTTAGCACTGGGGACTGGTTTCATGGAGACAATTTTTCCACAGACCAGGTGGGAGGGAGGGTGGTTTCAGGATGATTCAAGGGCACTGCATTTGTTGTGCACTTTATTTCTATTATTATGACATCAGTTCAACCTCAGATCAACAGGCATTAGATCCTGGAGTCTGGGGACCCCTGTATTAACTCATTGTATACCCACAATGGCCCCATGAGTCAAGAGGCTTCATACCCCATTTACAGGTGAGGAAACTGAGGCACAAAGATTACAGTGCAACTAAGTGGCTGAGCCAGGAGTCCAGCTGACTTTCTTTAGGGTTAGGGTTAGGGTTAGCTGACAGCCAGCTGACTCAGGGCTAGGGCTCCTGTGTCCATACCCTGCTACCTCCCACTGTATGCTCTATGTGCTCTCATCATCACTCCTGTACAGTCGCTGGTCACAGTGCCATCAGCCTACACTGAAGGGCACATAAGAAACAGCTCCAGGATATCACTACTGGGTTTCCTCTAAGATTTGCGAGAGTGTAGACCCACAGGAACAAAAGAAATCTCCCTAATCATATTACCAGAAATAAGTGAACTTCTTTTAAGCAGTTGGATCTTTTTCTCACCTAATGAAGACAGTAATCACATACTTTAGAAATTTCAACCTAATTTTAAGAAAGCTATGGGGTGACTTTCAGTTGAATAAACCTAACCAAGAAATATTCTCTTTGAGTTATACTTTTTAATTTTACTAATGTGGGCAAGAGAGTATTCCTGCTTGGTAGTAACAGGACTCAGTTCAGTTCACTTGCTCAGTCGGGTCCGACTCTTTGCGACCCCGTGAACTGCAGCACGCCAGGCCTCCCTGTCCATCGCCAACTCCTGGAATTTACTCAAACTCATGTCCATTGAGTCAGTGATGCCATCCAGCCATCTCATCCTCTGTTGTCCCCTTCTCCTCCTGCCTTCAATCTTTCCCAGCACTTAGCAGCAGCAGCAGCAGCATGTTTTTATTTTCCCAGAAAGAGGGAAGCTGAGGCACAGAGCCTTGGAAGGTAATAGTTAATCTCTACCAGATCTCAGTAAGTTAGCTTCATTTTATCTTATTTATTTTTGCAATTACCTCCCATTTGTAGCCTACTACACTTCCATTTACAAGTGATAGAAAGTTTCCTTTAAACATTATTTCAGTAAAAATTTGAGTTCATTTAAGGAAAAAATGTTAAGTAAATAGTGGTACAGGTGGTAGGAGACCAAACAAGGAAACAAAAATCATGGAGGTGTTTTGGAAAACCCTGACTCCAGTTTCCTCTTTGCCTTGGATGCTGAAAAGGCAGTGTACCTCATTAGTCATTGATGTCAAGGGTACAGTTCCCCACTCCATGAATTTCTCCTTCCAATCTAAGCCTGGCTTTATCTTTTATCTCCTCTGCACTGTCCCCCTGCCTTCCTGTTTTGCCACTCTATTTCCTTTAGGAAATAAATAGTCAGGGTAGTGGGTGAGGGTTGGGGAGACATAATAAAGAATATCCCTTTGCTTTAATAATACCTGTCCCAAAAGTAGAGCTAACCCCAGCTACCTATCTTGCTAAGTGAGGTACTGAGAGCTCTGTGAAAAATCCTAGTCCGCCTCATTTCCTCTAGCCCAGGGAAGTTTTAATTCTTCAAATTGGGCTGGATCTGTATGTCTGCCTGGACAGCAGATTCTCTGGCTCTCCTGCATCCCATCTTAGAATCATCAGGAGACCCGGTTCCTATACAACATGTGAGTGAATGAAAGTACTTCAGTGGAAAAGTAAGGGATATTCCCCGTGTGCGCCCCTTCCCCTTTCCTGGTGTGCAGCCTCACGCCCTTTTGTGCACCTCCCTCCTCTTTCCAATGGGGGAAGTTCTCGGTGACCCCACGGAAGCCTGAAGGGTGGAGGGTCAGGCAGGGATGGAAAGAGGACCCTCAGGGATTGGGAGGGAAGATGGACAAAAGCAGAACAATGCCTGGGAGCCGGAGCAGGGCAGCCCCATACTCCCCAGAAAGCCTGGAAAGCTGGGGCTAGCATCTCCTCTCTTTGGAGAGTTCTCAGGAAGTTTGGGGGAGGGGCGCGGCTCTCTCCTGTTCTGGGAGGGTGAGAGGACTGCAGCCGCCGCAGGTCTCGGAGCTGTCACGTTCCGCCCCCGGCTCCGGCTCCGGCTCCTCCGGGCCGGGTCGGCGGGGCGCGGGCAGAGCGCACGCAGCCGGGCGGCATGGAGGGACTGGTCCTGCTCAACGCTCTGGCCACCCGGCTCCTCTTCGTGCTGCACTCGCTGGTTGGAGTCTGGCGAGTGACCGTGGTGAAGAAGGAGCCGTGGTACTGGTTGCTGGCGCTGCTTAATCTCTTGCTCTTTCTGGAAACGGCGCTGACCCTCAAATTCAAGCGCGGCAGAGGCTACAAATGGTGAGCGCACCCCGGGAGAGGGAGGGCGCTCCGAGTCCCTGGGACGCTCCCCGGGGGCACTCTCGGCCGGCCCTGGGGCCCCTCTCCTTGCAGGCTGCCGATTCTTTACTGGGATGCGGACCCCCTTTGTCCTCTTTGGGAACGTCGAGGCAGCGCGGGTTGTTTGGGCTTCTCTTGGGCACGCGGGAGTGCCCCCAGGGTCCCAGGGCAACACGGGGAAGGCTCGAGTCGCACCCACGTGCCACCCAGTCCCAGGGTTGGCAACTTGGAAGACGGGAAAAAGAAGGGAAGCGCTTGCTTGCTCTGCGGAAAGCGCATCAGGGGTGTCAGACCCTCTGCGTTCTGATTTTGGGGTGTGAGTGTGCACAGTTTAGCCTGGGTGCGTGCAGCTATGGGAATGCCCTTCTCTGGGCAGACTTGTGTGAGAGCTTGTGCGCATCGGGCAGCGTCCAGGGGCGAGAAGTCACTCGCAGCACGTCTGTGGTTTTAGCCGCTTCGCTTGGCGCCCAGGGCGCCCTGGCTTGGCATCAGCTTCAGGTATCCTCCGGGCTTGCTTCACAGCCTTGGTTAATGGTCAGTCCATCTTGTCAAAGAGGGGTTGTGATGCTGGGGAAGGGACTAGCAGGCAGTGATTCAGCCTTAAACTCAACGTGCCATACTACGGGTTCTGTCTGATGCTTTATTTCCTCCCCAAAGACTTGGATGGCAATCAAAGAATTGAGAGAAAGATTTCCTGCCATTTACAAGACCATCTATCTCTATCGCTCTACTCCAAGATTTTCATCCCAAACTTATCTGAGTTAGTCCTCTTCCTGTATTATTTTTTAAAAAAAAACAATGTGTTTTCATGTATGTCCATATTAAAAAAAAATACCTACTGCTATGAGAAAGAGGAAAATACTATTACCCAATTCAAGAATTATATACATGGTGGCATATTAAGTAAAAAAAAAAATCCTTTTGACGATTTTACATATTAAACTATAACAGGCTGTGTATTTCACGACCATCCAAGGGAGAGAATGTGTTGGCTCTTAAAATAAAGAAACTCTTCCTTAAATTCTCCACTGGTGAAAAATTTCTAGAATTATCAGTGAAGAAGTTATTCAAGTAGAACCTTAATTTAATACAATAAGGACTAGAACCATGTCACTAACCCTCCCCTCATTAACAGCTTATTAAATAGGAGAGATCTGAGGTACTTTTCAGCGTGTCTTTTGGAAGTCTCAAAGATAAATGGTATTAGTTTCCCAGATACGCCTTAGGGTTAAAGAAACAAAAGGGAGAAAAGTGTTCATCTAGCAAGCATTTCACATGAGACTGATTTAGTGTTTACTGAGTAGCTTTAACATGCTGGGGTAGAAAAGATCTTCAGTAACAGGAGGATGAAGACTGAGGCTGATAGATGTTCCATGGAAAGTAGTCCTACCAGCAGCCATCATCTGGGAAAAATGTCAGCCTCAGAAGGATGAGCTTAACTGGCCCTGAAACATCCTCTTTCTTCTCCAAGAGTGGACAAGAGGGCTCAGTTCATTAAGTCAAAATTGCATGCCAGTTATGTACAAATACTCTAGTCGATGGCACCTTCACCATTGACCACTGGCTGCTAAGATGGACGTGTAACTTAAAACTAAGAAAAGAAAAAAGGTTGGGACCGAAACAGGTGATGGTCAATGTGTCAAGTTAAACAGGAAACTAGGGGCATGTTTGTGTAAAGAGGATGGACTCAAAATCAGATAATGGAGTAAAATCTGGGTTTTGCTACTTACTTGCTGTGAGGCATTGAACAAGTTACTTAACCTTTTCCAGTCTCAGTTCCCTTATCTATAGGTTATTATGAATTAGATGAAATGATACATGTTGATGGTCAGTGAATACAAAAGAGATGGTCTTTTCGAGATCCTAGACTTTTTCTTATTAAAAATTATTCTATGTCAAGTGGACACATTTTCAAGTTAAAAAACTCTGAGAAGTTAGCCAATAAACCATTAGTTCAGAGCCAAAAAGTAGAAAACAATTCTCACCTTTATTTCATAATAGGCCCACGATGTATATTTTATATTATAGCAAAAGTGCGTAAAGTGAAAGTGTTTGTCACTCAGTCATGTTCAACTCTTTGCAACCCCATGGACTAGAGCCCACCAGGCTCCTCTGGCCATGGGATTCTCCAGGCAAGAATACTGGAGTGGGTTGCCATTTCCTTCTCCAGGGATCTTCCCAAACCAGGGATCAAACCCTGGTCTCCTGAATTACAGGAGGGTTCTTTACCATCTGAACCACCTTGTATATAGCAGTAAAAAAAAAAAAAAAAAAAAAATGCGGACTCAATATCTAGACTATATTTGAGAATAAGCAAAAAAAAAAAGAAAAAAAACACCTTGATAGACTTGGTTTATTATACAAATTCAGGAACAAAGGAATCTTTGTAAAATGATCTAAATACAAATGTGATTAGTAAAACTTTGTTCTACTGATGCTATCAACTACAACTGAGTCTATAAATATGATCATTTGCATGGTGGACAAAGCTCACACAATGTTCTTTCATGAATTTCAGGGAAAAAATCAGAAAATGGAATGTTAAAATGATATTTTAAAAGACAAAGTTATGGCAGTATCTATACCTCTATGAAAATGTTACTATAGAGATCTATATAAATATATATGTTATCTTTTAATCCATTTGTCTTACATTTTTTATTCTGCCCTATAGAACCAAAAGTACCTGAATATAAAGACATACATTAAAAAATACTAAATTTCATCTTGATAGTGGAAAATAAAGCTGAAAGCGACCTGACCATTCATCTAGAGATTGGTTGAAAAATTGTGCCTACCCACACTATAGAATATTTTGCTGGTATTGAAAATAATGTGGTAGGTTTTAGTATTGACTTTGAGGAATGTCCATGATACACTGTCAGGATAAAGTAACAGCGTTGTATATATTATTGCCTCAGTTTCTTTAAAAACAAACTTATCAAAGAATTATCCTTTGTATCATTTAAATACATTATCTATTTACTAGTCAAGAAGAGGGAGGTGGAGGGGAGGGAGGCTGGCAGGGAGGAGGAGGGAGAGAATGAGAGGAGAAAAAAAGGAGAAGAGAAAGGAGGAGGAGGAAGAGGGAAAACCCTCTCATATTAAAAATCAATCCATCAATCGAGGTCTGAACGGTGGATTAAACTCCGTGCATACATGAAATGAAAGTGTCTTTTCTGGAACATTAGATCTATAAGCCTCCTTTAGACTGCTCTGGGCTGGTCTGAACTTTTTTCTTTTTATTAAAATTTGCACCTGGCCCCAAATAAATCAAATCGATAGAAATAATGGGGCAATAAACAGAGCTATAGAGGAAAATGTGAACAAAATTTCTTGTAATGTAGCAAACATATTACACTTATCCAAAGAATGTTTCTTTAGCTATTCTTTGGAAAGGAAAAATGGAACTAGAGCTGCTGAGATCAGCTGTCCAGGGACAGGCAACATTACATCAGCAGTAAGAACTTGCCAGTTGGAAAAGCTTAATTTGTTGGGATCATATAGGATAAAGAAGGGAAGCCAGTGACACATTCCTCATGAAGTCCAAGAAATGTGTGCTGGTGGAATTTGGTTCTTTTCCCCTAGTATTTATTAATTTCATCTGCTATTCACTTACATTCATTTAAGATAAAAATTAGTATCAATGCTTTATTTTTTAAAAACTTTTCATTTTATATTGTAGTATAACCAATTAAGAATGTTGTGACAGCTTCAGGTGGACAGCAAAGGGACTCAGCCTTACATATACATGTATCCATTTTCCCCCAAACTCCCCTCCCATCCAGACTGCCACATAACTCTGAGCAGAGTTCCCTGTTTTGGTTATCCATTTTAAATATAGCAGTGTGTGTATGTCCATCCCAAACTCCTGAACTATTCCTTCCCCCTCATTCTTCCCCCATCTCCCCCACAACCATAAGTTCATTCTCTAAGTTTGATTATTGCTTAATTTTTTTCTTGATTTTATTTTCTATTGTCTGGACAACAATCAAAAGGATCTGTGAATTACCATTTGCATGCCTGTGTGCTAAGTCGCTTCAGTGGTGTCTGACTCTTTGCAACGCTATGGACAGTAGCCTGCCAGGCTCCTCTGTCCATGGGATTCTCCAGGCAAGAATACTGGAGTGACATGCCATGCCCTCCACCAGGCGATCTTCCTGACCCAGGGATCGAACTGCATCTCTCATATTGCCTGCATTGGCAGGCGGGTTCTTCACCATGAGTGCGACCTAGGAAGCCCCGTGAATTATCATTTAGGATAGAGTCCAATAGAAGACAAGGTTTCCAGTTCCTTTCCAGCTAATACTGATAAAACATTGTTCATGAGAGAAAAGAAGTGACCAAGACTTTGACAAATTTGAAGCCTGTTCACTTTCAAGCAGACAGTATCTGAGAATATGTCAAAATCTAAGTTTAATTTCTTGCTGAAAGTACAGAATTTTAAGCACCGATCTTTCTTCATCAAAATTTCAAGAATACAAGGTACATATCTTTGAGTGAACAAAATATCTTACTGACTTGGTTACTTCATTATTTCTGTTTCCCTTTATTAAGTTGAATCAGACAACCACTTTTGTTCACTTGCTTAATAAGTGGGCATGACACGCTAGATACTATGTGAAGAAACAGAAAGCAAACACATTTGAGGTTTTAAAATAAAAGGTAGCAGTTCAGTGATGCGTTCAAATATGTGGGGATAAGAATTATTATGAATATTTAGCATTTAGTGATGTTCAGGCTTTTTCGAGTGTTTTACAGAATTTCCCACGTGATCTTGACAGTGGCTATAGTTATTTTCTGTTTCTGTTTTCTCCCATTTTGAGATGAGGAAGCTGAGACACAAAGCTGTTAAATCATTTTACTTGAGATCACTGAGTTGGCGATTGGAAGAGCAAGGATATTAATACACTAACAAATTCGCAGAGATAGGATGTGAGGAGGCGTGATAGCAGGGGTGGTGGTTGGCGTGGGGGAAGGAGGCGGGGTGGGGGTTGTGGTGTGTAGGGAGGGGGAGGGGACTTCACAGCATTTGAACTGGAGCAGGAAAAATGGGTGAGAGAGAAGTGGCAAGGCTGGGTAGGTAATGAACATCCTGAGGGAAGTGAGGATGGGGAAAGAGCACTTTTCTCTGGAGGAAGCACAGAGCCTTCTTATTCTTCACTCAGCAAAAATGCCTGGTACATCTCAAACGTGTTAGATATTCTTTTTAGTGACACGAAAGTGGAGGTGAATAAAACAGGTAAAATCCTGCCCTAAAAGAACTCATGTTTTAGTCAGAGGACTCAGAAAATAAAGAAATAAATAATAAACAGGTGTGCTGAGGGGGAATTGGATGAAGATGGTCAAAAGGTACAGACTTTCAGTTATGAGACAAATAAGTATGGGGGGTGTGATGTACAACATGACTGAAACAGTTAACACTGCCGTATGTTACATATGAAACTGCACGCACGTGTGCTACTGTGCATGAGTGATAATTGTTTCTCTTGTGTCTGACTCTGTGTGCCCCTATGAATTATAGCCTGCCAGGCTCCCCTGTCCATGGCATTCTCCAGGCAAGAATACTGGAGTGGGTTGCCATGGCCTCCCCTCTGCCAAGGGATCTTCCTGACTCAGGGACTGAACTTGAACTCGTGTCTCTTACGGCCCCTGCATTGGCCAGCAGGTTCTTAGCCACTAGCACTATGTAGGAAGCCCCAGGTGGATGTGGCTGAGAGTAAATCTTAAAGAGTTCTCATCGTAAGGAAAAATATTTTTTTCCTATTGCTTTTATTTTGTATCTATATGAGATGATGGGTGTTCACTAAACTTACTGTGGTCATTATTTCATGATGTATATAAGTCAAATAATTATGCTGTATACCTTAAACTCATACAGTGCTGTGTGTCAACTATACCTAGAGAAATGGGAAGGAAAAAAAGCAGATGTGCTGGTAAATAGCAATAAGCAAGTAAACAGGTGAGTGAGCAGAACAGTGAAGGGCTAAATGGGCTGGGTTATAGATGGATGGAGGACTTGGGGAGGTTCTACTGAGTGGGAAGTGAGATGTCTTGCTGGGAGGCGATCTGGGAGCCGAGTCTGTTAGAGAGAGGAGTCAGGCATGGGAAGAGCCTGGGAGGCAAAAAAAGGACTGAGAGAAGGAAGAGCTAAGCGTGTCCTGGGTCACTGCTGACACCCTCCCAGAAGACAGAGAAGTACTGACTTTCTCTTTGACTCTTCATTGTCTCTTCTCATCATGTCCCATTCATCTAGGTGAAAAATTCCTAATAAATTTTATATTTCACCATATCTCATTTTATTAAAAAAATGGAAGCATAGTTGATTTATAATGTTTTAGGTGTACAACACATAATTCAGTTATAAATATGTATAACTGAATCACTACAGAAAGACTATATATATATATATATGTAGAGAGAGAGAGAGAGAGAAGGATCATATATATGTATATATATATATGACTATATATAGTCTTTTCAGATTCTTTCCCAGTATAGGTTATTACAAGATATTGAATATAGTTCCCTGTGCTATATAATAGGCCCTTATAGTTTACCTATTTTATACACACTAGTGTGTAACTGTTACCATATCTCATTTGAAGCATCATATGTTAGAAAATGTCTGGGTGGCCTCCAACTAAACACAGGAAAGATAAATTAGGAATCAAAAGAGATTCTGTCCTAATTTCATTGCAAATTCAATTCAATTCTGTAAAAAAAAACCTCAATGAAATGTTTTGATTACTCAACTGTACAATATTTAGAGGGTTCAAAGGGAGAAATGAAAAACCTAGATGTGACGGATATCGTATGAAGTCTGATCATGAACAAGTTCTGATTAGCAGAGAAGAGCTTTGTCAGATGTAATTCTGTAGTATTTGATAGTATGTATCTCCCTCTACCAAGAGTGCTTACAAAAATGCCACAGAGAAAGTTGGGGAATACAAGTACTCTTCCACCCATCTTACGGGGTATCAGAGAGGATGAAATGCAGGTGTAAAGAAGGAGACCCTATGATTTCCATGTGGCCAACATGGGCACTAGAAATTCTCCCAGGAGATAAACTATTTCTTTGCTTACATTTGCTGCCCAAACAGCGAATTCATACGGACTGCCTGATAGCTCTCCTTAACTTTTTTAGTTAATGATACTAACAGTTTCCACTGTGCCCTGGATTTATCAGCATATGGAGTTTTACAGTACTCATTATCTTCGTGTTTATGTGGTTTGTGTGTAGGCATTTTCTATCCTGAGCCTTGCTGTTGTTGTTCAGTCACTCAGTCCTGTCTGACTCTTTGCAACCCCATGGACTGCAGAATGCCAGGCTTGCCTGTCCTTCACCATCTCCTGGAGTTTGCTCAAACTCACATCCATTGAGTAGGTGATGCCAACCAAACAACTCATCATCTGTCACCCTCTTCTCCTCCTGCTCTCAACCTTTCCCAGCATCAGGGATTTTTCCAATGCAAAAGAGTGACTCAAAATTGCATCATTTTTGTAGGCATGTACTGAATGCTACCAGTAAATGACTTTGTTTTCAGGGATCTGAGTCATGGTTTAGGAAGAAGACTCTTATGCTCTCTTGACTTAGCACTATGCTATATTTTCAAGAAAAAGTCATATTTTCTTATTTAGTTTCACAAGGGACTTGTTCAGTTCAGTTCAGTCACTCAGTCATGTCCGACTCTTTGTGACCCCATGGACTGCAGCACACCAGGCCTCCCTGTCTATCACCAACTCCCAGAGTTTACTCGAACTCATGTCCATTGAGTTGGTGATGCCATTCAACCATCCCATCCTCTGTCATCCTCTTATCCTCCCTCCATCAATCTTTCCCAGCATCAGGGTCTTCTCAAATGAGTCAGTTCTTCTCATAAGGTGGCCAAAGTACTGGAGTTTCAGCTTCAGCATCAGTCCTTCCAATGAATATTCAGGACTGATTTCCTTTAGGATGGACTGGTTGGATCTCCTTGCAGTCCATGGGACTCTCAAGAGTCTTCTCCAACACCACAGTTCAAAAGCATCAATTCTTTGGTGCTCAGCTTTCTTCATAGTCCAACTCTCATATCCATACATGACTACTGGAAAAACCATAGCCTTGACTACATGGACCTTTGTCGGCAAAGTAATGTCTCTGCTTTTTAATATGCTGTCTTGGTTGGTCATAACTTTTCTTCCAAGGAGCAAGTGTCTTTTAATTTCATGGCTTCAGTCACCATCTGCAGTGATTTTGGAGCTCAGAAAAATAAAGTCTGACACTGTTTCCACTGTTTCCCCATCTATTTGCCATGAATGATGGGACGAGATGCCATTATCTTAGTTTTCTGAATGTTGAGCTTTAAGCCAACTTTTCACTCTCCTCTTTCACTTGCATCAAGAGGCTCTTTAGTTCTTCTTCACTTTCTGCCATAAGGGTGGTGTCATCTGCATATCTGAGATTATTGATATTTCTCCCGGCAATCTTGATTCCAGTTTGTGCTTCATCCAGCCCAGCGTTTCTCATGATGTACTCTGTATATAAGTTAAACAAGCAGGGTGACAATACACAGCCTTGATATACTCCTTTCCCTATTTGGAACCAATCTGTTGTTCCATGTCCAGTTCTAACTGTTGCTTCCTGAGCTGCATTTAGGTTTCTCAAGAGGCAGGTCAGGTGATCTTGTATTCCCACCTATTTCAGAATTTTCCACAGTTCACACAGCAAAAGCTTTGGTATAGTCAATAAGCAGGAGTAGATGTTTTCTGGAACTCTCTTGCTTTTTTGATGATCCAAAGGAAGTTGGCAATTTAATCTCTAGTTCCTCTACCTTTTCTAAATCCAGCTTGAACATCTGGAAGTTCATGGTTCATGTACAGTTGAAGACTGGCTTGAAGAATTTTGAGCATTACTTTGCTAGCCTGTGAGATGAGTGCAATTGTGCGGTAGTTTGAGCATTCTTTAGCATTGCCTTTCTTTGGGATTGGAATGAAAACTGAAATTTTTCCATTCCTGTGGCCACTGCTGAGTATTCCAAATTTGCTGGCATATTGAGTGCAGCACTTTAACAGCATCATCTTTTAAGTTTTGAAATAGCTCAACTGAAATTCTATCACCTCCACTAGCTTTGTTCATAGTGATACTTCCTAAGGCCCAATTGACTTTGTAATCCAGGATGTCTGACACTAGGTGAGTGATCATACCACCATGATTATCTGGGTACTGAAGATCTTTTTGGCACAGTTCTTCGTGTATTCTTGCCACCTTTTCTTAAAATTTTCTGCTTCTGTTAGGTCCATACCATTTCTGTCTTTTATTGTGCCCATCTTTGCATGAAATGTTCCCTTGGTATCTCTAATTTTCTTGAAGAGATCTCTAGTCTTTCCCATTCTGTTCTTTTCCTCTATTTCTTTGCATTGATTGCTGAGGAGGGCTTTCTTATCTCTCCTTGCTATTCTTTGGAACTCTGCATTCAGATGCTTATATCTTTCCTTTTCTCCTTTGCTTTTTGCTTCTCTTCTTTTCACAGCTATTTGTAAGGCCTCCTCAGACAACCATTTTGCCTCTTTGCATTTCTTTTTCTTGAGGATGGTCTTGATCCCTGCCTCCTGTACAATGTCACGAACTTCCGTCCATAGTTCTTCAGGCACTCTGTTTATTAGATCTAATCCCTTGAATCTATTTGTCACTTCCACTGTATAATCATAAGAGTTATATTTTAGGTCATACCTGAATGGTCTAATGGTTTTCCCTACTTTCTTCAATTTAAGTCTGAATTTGGCAATAAGGAGTTCATGATCTGAGCCATAGTCAGCTCCTGGTCTTGTTTTTGCTATAGAGCTTTTCCATCTTTGGCTGCACAGAATATAATCAGTCTGATTTGGGTGTTGACCATCTGGTGATGCCCATGTGTATAGTCTTCTCTTGTGTTGTTGGAAGATGGTGTTTGCTATGACCAGTGTGTTCTCTTGGCAAAACTCTATTAGCCTTTGCCCTGTTTCACTGTCCACTCCAAGGCCAAATTTGCCTGTTACTCCAGGTATTTCTTGACTTCCTACTTTTGCATTCCAGTTCCCTATAATGAAAAGGTCATATTTTTTGGGTGTTAATTCCAGGTCTTGTAGGTTTTCATAAACTCGTTCAACTTCAGCTTCTTTAGCATTGCTGGTTGGGGCATAGTCTTGGCTTACTATGATATTGAATGGTTTGCCTTGGAAACAAACAGAGAACATTCTGTAATTTTTGAGATTTCATCCAAGTACTGCATTTCAGACTCTTTTGTTAACTATGATAGCTACTTCATTTCTTCATTTCTTCTAAGGGATTTTATTATTAGGAAAAGCCTGTTAATAAATTGGCTGTGCCATTTTCTGACAGTCTGTTAATAATGGGGATGAGGAGGATGATGAAAATAATGGTGATGCTGATCGTGGAGATGGTAACAGTTACTGAGATACGGAGAACTGATGCTGCTCCAAGCCTGCTTTCTATCCATTATCTCATGTAATCCTCAAAATGACCTGATGAATTCATTTTCATCTTTATTACCATTTTAAGATGAAGATGCTGCTGCATAGCAAGGCTAGATCACTCATCAAAGGTCACAACTAGCAATGAGTGAGTGAAGTCGTCAGTCGTGTCTGACTCTTTGCGACCCCATGGACTGTAGTCTATCAGGCTCCTCCGTCCACGGGATTTTCCAGGCAACAGCACCGGAGTGGGTTGCCATTTCCTTCTCCAGGGGATCTAGCAATAATGAATCATAAAGACAATCCTAGCATCTGTGAACCCTCACTTTTCTTGAGCCAGACTTTTGCATTGAATGGATTCCCTCATTCACTCCTCACAAAAGCCCTGGTGCTAGTTCCTGCTTGCAAATGAGGAAGCCAAACTCAGAGAAGTACTCCCATGCCAGAATTGAACTCCATCACCTAGTTGCTGTACTCTACATTCAGCAACCAAACTGGGTTTTTCTGTAGACAGTACAACTACAGACATTTTTGGGGTCAAGGATTCTCTTTGGTACAGAAAGGGTCAAAGTATTTTCTGTGTTCCAAAATTGGGTAGGTAAATCCCAGGTGATTTGCTAAATGAACACTAGAATGGTTTTGCTTAGAAGAGAATGTAGAAAATTTAAGCGACTTTTACTCTTCTGTGCTCCCAATGTAGGGAGCCTGTGTTTAATCACTGGTCAGGGAACTAGATTCCTAAGAAGAGTTTGCATGCTCTAACTAAAGATCCCACATGCTGCAACTTAAAAACAGAAAGAAAGAAAGAAAGAAAAAAAAAAAAAAGATCCTGCATGCTGCAAGTAAGACCCACATAGCCAAATAAATATGTGGGTCTTACTTGTGGCATGCAGGATCTTTTTTTTTTTTTTCTTTCTTTCTTTAAGTATTTTTTTAAAAAGAATAAAATTTTAGACTAGACATGGCCACAGCTCAGAGACACTCTTGCATAAGCAGACATCCCTCTAAAATCAAAGCATATGTAAAAGAAGATAGAAAAGGGGAAAAATTCTAGACTGTCTTCATGGGTCCTAAAGTGAACAACCAAACTCTTCCACAGAACAGAAATAAACACCACTGTCTTTTATAGAGTGAAATAAATTAAAGTTCACATAAATAACATCCATAATCCATTGAATCCCCTGAGAGACCATTAACATTCCTTTGGTCATTAGCACTTAAGTTCACTTGTTCATTAAACATTCATTTATTATACTAGGCTCTATGATGGTGTTCTTGAAGGAACATAAAACATATGCAGTTATATGAGGACAAGACAAAACAATACTCTGAGTACCAAATAATTTTCGACAAATTAAGTCCAAAAGAGCAGAAAGGCTGCAGAATAAAGATATAGTCTGTGCAATAGGCTTGTTAGACAAGGAAAATTTCTCAGATATGTGCTTTAGGTCCTGGCCTTTGAAGTGGCTGGTGGTTTTACAAGAGTGAAGAGAAGAAAAGAGAGAAGGGCTTTTTAGGTTGAGGGAATGGTGGCGATAGTTAGGGTTTCAGCTGGAACCAGTTCATTTAGGAAGAGGTCATGATGTTCTCGGGATCAGAATTTTTATGAGAAAAAATAGTAATGTAGATCGTAAATGCATATGCATATTTTGTCCCTATAGCTCATTTAGTCAGAGAAGGCAATGGCACCCCACTCCAGTACTCTAACTTGGAAAATCCCATAGACAGGGAAGCCTGGTGGGCTGCCGTCTATGGGGTCGCAGAGAGTCGGACACAACTGAAGTGACTTAGCAGCAGCAGCTCATTTAGTCATTGTGAGGCATTTTCCGAGCTTTGAATGTGAGCAACTTCAATTTTAATAGAGTTTGTTCTTGCCTTAGATATCCACTTGGAAATTTTTAAGTGAAGTATATAATATTAATTTTGCTGGTGGTTGATATTATAGTTTAAGAATATTCCCTTATGAAAGAAAACATTCATGGTCTTCCCTGGTGGTCCAGTGGCTAAGCCTCCTCACTTCCAACGCAGGGAGGCTGAGTTTGATCCTTGGGTAAGGAACTAGATCCCCCGTGGCTCAACTAAGAGTTCCCATGGCGCAACTAAAGATCCCGTGTGCCACAACTAAAGATTTCACATGGCCTCAATGAAGATGGAAGACCTCACATGCCACAACTAAGACTCAGCACAGCCAAATAAACTTAAAAAAAAAAAATTAAAAAACAAAAGTCAGCAACAACAAACCACAAAAGCTCTAATTAAGAGTGCTAGTATTCACCTTCACAAGTATTCTCCTTTTTATAAAACCTAAATGTGGGCATTTTTCAAACGCTTAAAAATTCCATTACAATAGGTATTCCTGACTTATTTGAAATCCTGTCTTTTTTGTTCTCATTATTAGTCTGTTGTTTTCTTGCTCAGTTGCGTCTCTTTGCAACCCTATGGACTATAGCCTACCAGGTTCTTCTGTCCATGAGATTCTCCAGGCAAGAAAACTGGAGCGGGTTGTCATTCCCTTCTCCAAGGGGATCTTCCTGACCTGGGGATTGAACCCGCGTCTCCTGCATTCCAAGCAGTTTTTGACCGTTTGAGCCACCTCCCCGCTAAAGATCATGGACAAAACAAACCCATCACGTGGTCTTGGTACCTATTGAAACATACACATTTCGTATTCAGATCTCCATTTGTGGGGCATTCTCACCAGCTTATGGCCATTTGGTTGTGGCCTCTCCTCCTCCCCTCAACTCCTTCCTCTCATGGGCAGACACAGGCAAAGGGCTCTAGGTGGGAGGTGCAGATAAGAGGCTTCCTAGGCATCCGGGGGCTGTGTGTTCTGCAGGAGCACTCGGTGCATTCTGAGGGGTGGCAGAGAGACAGATGGTAGCTAGAGGCCATCCTATCGGTTGCCCTCTCCCTCTGTGCTAACAGGGAGGCCTCCTGAGCAGCCCAGATGCAAACCCTGGATGTTAAGGCCCACTTCAAGAAACCAGTCTACATGTAAGGAGGACAGTCCTTAAGTTGTTAGATAGGATTTAGGGGTGCATGAAAGGATATCTTGACCTAGTTTTTTAATTTCCTTGAAAATAAACGTTTTATTAAAAAGTGCTCCAGAAATTTTGAGGACCCTTGAGGCAGTTTAACATGAGATTTTGAAACTTGGGTCTAGTATATCCTGACAATTCCACTCTGCCTTTGTAGAGTAGGAAATACTGAGAACTGAAATACAAAATAAATCGCAGTTCACCTCAGAGTAATTTGGAACATTATTTTTGCTTCATTTAAATATTATCTATCTTCAGATTTATGCATATAATTTGAAGATTAGAATCCTTATTGTATGCAGAGAGAAAAGCTATGCAGGGTATTAGGTGATATTATGGTTAATTTTCTTCCATTTACTTATTTCTATTGTTATACATTTCTAAAATGAACAAATGTTACTTTTTCAATAAGAAAACAATAATACATACCATTTTGGGGAAGAGGAAAATGGAATCTTATTTTTAGACTAATGGTGAATTGAAATAAATATAATCCACTGCAGAGCTAAATTGCTAAATGTCATGACACAATCATTTTGTGAAAAACATTATGTCATGTTGAAATGACAACTTTGTAAGCTAAATAATATTTTATTTTTGGAAGAAGTGAACTGAAAATAAAACAATGAGTATAGTTCTTTAAGAGCTCAGAGTAGTGTCTAGCATGTAGCAAGACCTGCAAACATATTAGTCAACAAGTAAGTACATAACAAATAAAGGAAAATAAGGATGGTGTTCCTGCTGTATATTTAGGGAGAACTGGCATACTGGCTAAGGGCTGTGAATAAACAAACAAACGAAAATTTCTGTGGAGAAAAATTATCTTTAGGAAGGTAAATTTAGAAAAAATAGCTGACCAAAAGGAAAGCAGTTTGGCATTAAAGTATTGATGTTGGGCATATTCTGTATTGTGATAAGGTAATGATAATTAGAATTGTAATAAATCTGAGTTTCCAAGGGCAGATGGCTCATTAGTAATAGGGTAATAGCAATTTTGTAAAAATATCCCACTTGGATGTATCTTAATCATTTACTCATATATTTATCAGTTTTTGTCAGTCTATGATTGGTGTAACTTATTTTTTATAAACAATCATCAAGAAACCTGATTTCATTTATTTCTGAGATGGCTAGACCCGTCTCTGATATTAGGGCTTATGGTTGGCTTCTACTTACTTTCAATACAATTAAGACATGAAAACTAGAGTAAAATGATCTGAAGCCCCTAAGAAAGGGTATGCAGTTTGGTTCATTATACAGAAAAAGGTAGGATCAGGCTTAGTTTTTAATTTTTAGGATTCACATTCTCCTTGGTTCCAGAAATGAACTGCTCTGATCATGCACTATCAGGAATATGGTAAACCTTCAAAATAATATGTCATGGCTAAATGTCACCTTGAAATACTAAATCCTGCACAGTAGAAAAAATATCAAATTCATCCAGGCACAGAATAATGTTTCCTTCAGGAAAACTTTTGATAAGAATCAATTTATGCTATTTCAAAAGGAGATTTCCAGTCAGACCAGCAACAGAGTGTCAAGAAAGTCAGAACTGTAAATCAACTGGACCTTATGAGATCACTCTTAATACTTGGGATGGACCATCACGCACCAGGTACTGTGGAAGGAGCTGAGGGCATGATGCGCAGATAGACACAGTCAGGTACAGGTCTTATGCTTATGTCACTTAGAATTGCTGGGAGACAAATGACCACAAGACACACACTGACACACACATGTATGCACACATATAATTATAAATGTTGAAACTCTTTTAACACCCATGGAGCACAAGTGAAGAGTGCTCTAGGATAAGCAGGAGACCCAATTGCACAAGGAGACCCAATTGAAGCTTGGAAGGACAAGGAAAGTTCTTCTGTGCAGTCCTATAGAGCTGATATGAACCTTGAAAAGGAGATGATATGGTGAAAAGTGAGGGAGAGAGGTATTTCAAGGGGGAGAAATACATATGTGAAGGTTTGAGTTAGAACCCACTTAGTTTTTTCTCTTTTTTTAAGTACAATATCAAGCCCATAACATTGTCTTCTCTACTCCTCATAACCACCCTATGAGGTTGATATAACCTATTTCATAGACAAGGATCTTGAGTTTCAGAAAAAGTAATGAATTTCCAAAGATGAATGAATGGGAGAGGCAAGATTCAAATTTGGGTCTCTCAAGTTTCTGAAATTGCTATGGCAGTGTAACAATTCCTCAAGTGACACAACTAAGAAACTGTACCTGTTACCAGGCCTGCTGAAATATGAATATAAAAGGTCCTTGTAGATGCCAGCAGCCATCACTTGTTTTGCTTTCTCAGTATTCCCTTTATTTATAAATTTAGTCATTCAAACATTTAAGCATTTGCTTAATAAGTATTACCTCTAAGCATTCATAAATAAGCATTAATTCTTAAAGAGATGGGAATATCTGTCTCCTGAGAAACCTGTATGCAAGTCAAGAAGCAACAGTTAGAACTTTACATGGAAAAAAATGACTGGTTCAAAATTGGGAAAGGAGTACAACAGGCTGTATATTGTCATTCTGCTTATTTAACTTATATGCAGAGTATATCATCCAAAATGCTGAGCTGCATGAGTTATAAGCTGGATTCAAGATTGTGGGGAGATTATTAACAACCACAGATATGCAGACGACACCACTCTAATGGCAGAAAACAAAGAGGAACTAAAGAGCCCCTTGATGAAGATGAAAGAGGAGAGTGAAAAAAGCTGGCTTAAAATTCAACATTGAAAAACTAAGGCCATGGCATCCGGTCCCATCACTTCACGGCAAATAGAAGGGGAAAAAGTTGAAGCAGTGACCTATTTTCTCTTCTGTGGGCTCGAAAATCACTGTGGAGGGTGACTGCAGCCATGAAATTATAAGACACTTGTTTCTTGGAAGGAAAGCTGTGACAAGCCTAGACAGCATATTAAAAAGCAAAGACATCACTTTGCTAACAAAGTGTGCATATAGTTAAAGCTATTGTCTTCCCAGTAGTAATGTACGGATGTGACAGTTAGACCATAAAGAAGTCTGAGTGTGAAAAATTGATGCTTTCGAACTGTGGTGCTGGAGAAGACTCTTGAGAGTCCCTTGGATAGTAAGGAGGTCAAACCAGTCAATCCTATAGAAAATCAACCCTGAATATTCACTGGAAGGACTGATGCTGAAGCTGAAGCTCCAATACTTTGGCTACCTGATGTTAAGAGCCACGTCATTACAAAAGACCCTGATGCTGGGAAAGATTAAAGGCAAAAGGAGAAGAGGGCAGCAGAGGATGAGATGGTTGGAAAGCATCATCGATTCAATGGACATGAACTTGGGCAAACTCTGGGAGACAGTGAGGGATAGGGAAGTATGGCGTGCTGCAGTCCATGGGTTCACAAAGAGTCAGACGTGACTTAGCGACTGAACAACAACAACAGAGATTTAAAAAGACAGCTGAGACTACTGAAGAGAGGAAAAGATGAAGGAGATGGAAGAGGGAAAGGACATAAATTAGAGACTCAGGATCTGCCGAATCGTATTATAAATACACACAACAGAAAACAGTGGAGAATGTGCTGGGTCACAAGAGAAGTACAAGTTAAAGTTAATTATTGCAGTGAATTTCTGTATTTCAAAATATAGGAAGGGTACTGATAGATAGAGATATAAGAGCAGGGCTTTCTGAAACAAGTAGTCATAATTTGAAGGACATCTGCTCCAAAATCCACATCAGAACCTCTCTTCTCAGATGGACCAACCTTGAAGGGACGATAGAGTCCTTTGCTCTTAATAGGGACCCATGGTCCAATAAAACATAGAGCTGAAATATACCTTTCATGTAAAAAATGCAATGTATCTATACCTTTCAATACTTTTCTAGATAACAGACTTTTATTTTCTCTATAATTAAAAAAAATCAGTTGAACAACTAGCATAGCCTGCTACTGGAGAGAGAGAGAGAGAGGAGCTAGGGGAGGAAGTTCCTAATTCTGAATTGCTATTGATCACTTTGTGGACTAGGCATTTCCTTGGTAATTCTCCTGGAAGCCTTTGGGAATTCCAGCAAATCCTCTTAGGTATAGGGTTAAGAGGGTCAGGAACAGGGGTGGAGGAGGAGGAAGACAATGGACTCACATGCTCTTGACTTGAATATGATTAATTCTCAGGTGCTTAATGGGATTCCCACTCCCTTTCACAGATGTCAAATAGGTCTGACGAAGAGGGATGGAACAAGGGAAAGTTTCCAAAACATTTTGTTTTGTTTCATTTTAAATACACAGCAGGTTGAAACTCCCGAGTTGCTCAGCTTGATAGGATGTGGTAGAGGAAAGGGAAGTAGAGATAAGATGAGGAATGGAGGAGGCTTTGAATATGTATCTGATTAGGGAATTTATAGTCTTTGTAATAGGCAACAGAGAAAATCCTGGATTTTGAATGTTTTTTAAAATATATAACTAGATTCCTAATTAGAGGAAACATGTTGAAACAGGATAGTCTTTTTTCCAATTGTAGAAATAAATTTTATGCACAGAAGATATTAAGGGTGATTGATTATTTTATTCTTGAACTCTTCCAAGAACTATGATATGTTCAGTATATAGCTTCCCTAGATTATTATTTTAACAGTATTGCCAGGCCAGTTAATCCTAAAATTAATCCTGAGAGAGTCAACAAAATTGCAGTCCAGCCAACATTCGACATATAAAAAAAAGATTTACATATTCCAACTGTCCTTCCAACCAGAATTCATATCCTTCCCCAATTTCACAAAGGAAATATTCTCTCCTGATGTTTCCGTTGATACGGGAGGTCAAAGAATTAAGTGTTCCTTTTCTTTCTAAAAACATGTTTGACATGGGGGCCTTGGATATCTTTCTGCAGCCCAACCATTGTCTAAGTCAAATTCTAATAATATCATGACCCATAACCCTTTATTTCAAATTAATTTCTGCAGGAAATTGATGGTAGGGTAATATCTATTTAAATACTGATTTTCTTAAGAATTGCTTTCACTTGCCCTTTCTCTTTCTCTTCCCAGAAGTTGAAAGGAGATATTAGTGAAAAGGTTAACAGCCTTTAAACAGTCCATTCTAAATGTTTTCCTCCATTTAGGTTTATTCACTCCCTTTCTCCTCCCCCGGATTATAACCATACGATTTTAGTAGATTTTCATCTCAAATTCTGTTTTTGAGCAATTAACATTTCTATTTTTCAGGTCATCTTAAACCATCGCATGAATGTACTAAAAGTATTTTAATAAAATTATACTGATTTACAGTTTTAAGATGATTTATAAAACAAGAGTCCAATCTAAAATAAAATGCAATTGGAAGAAATAAATTTGTAAAGTATGTAATTTTTATCTTAGTTCAAATTTTGAAGGATGTGTTTTCATTGCATGACATCCCATAATTATGTAACAGCTACTTGTTACAGAATGTACAACTCTGCCAGACACTGCTTTATAGAAAGTTCCAACATGGGTTGGAGCTGTGCAAATCCACTTATATGCATCTTATTTTCAATAAATACATACTACAGTACCTCATGACCCACGGTTGGTTGAATCTGTGGATGTGGAACTGTGCATATAGAGGGTCGATCTCAGAGTTATATGTGGATTTTCAACTACACAGAGAGTCCTAATCTCCATGTTGTTCTAGGGTCAACTAAATAATAAAAATTCCTGAGAGATAAATGTGACTGCTGTGGACTGAACTGTGTTGCCTCAAAATTCATATGTTGAAGCCCTAAGTCCCAGAGTAAATATATTTAGAGACAGAGCTTTTAGGAAGTCGGTAGAGTTAACTGAGGTCATAAGGATGGGGTCCTAATTCACTAAGACTGGTGGCTTCATAAGAAGAGAAGAGAGAAATTCTCTCTTTTCTTGTGAAGTGTATGCACTCAGGAAAGGCCATGTGAGTTCACAGTGGGAGGTGGCTGTCTAAAAACCAGGAAGAGAGCTCTTACTAAACCCCAACCATTCTGGAAGCCTGATTTTGAACTTCCAACCTCTAGAACTGTGAGAAAATACATTTCTGTTGTTTAATCCACCCAGTCTATGGTTTTTGTTATGGGGCTGTTCCCATTTTGTTGATTAGGAAGCAAACTGAGAGGTCAGTGGCAAAACTAACATTTAAATTTGATGTGTCCAAGTACAAATGAGAGTCCTCTCTATGGACTGCCCTCTGAATTTGAGTCTGAAAATAATTACTATAGGTAGCCCTCAAAGAAATACCAAACCCTTCATCTGTGGTTTGTTTGTATACGCATACCTTGGAGATGGACGTTCATTTCCATACCACTGAAACACAGAGTCACATGAATTTTCTGGTTTCCCAGTGCATTTAAAAGTATACTTACAATAGGCCATAGTCTATTAAGTGCGCATTATGTCTTAAAAAACAATGAACAAAGCTTAATTAAACAATGCTTTATTGTTAAAAATAGCCAGCTATATCTGAGTC
The DNA here is from genome assembly GCF_003369695.1 of Bos indicus x Bos taurus. Taxonomy (NCBI): domain Eukaryota; kingdom Metazoa; phylum Chordata; class Mammalia; order Artiodactyla; family Bovidae; genus Bos; species Bos indicus x Bos taurus. The sequence continues at coordinate 17,264,734 of NC_040103.1, read as the reverse complement.
TTCAGTGAATCTTAGAAGTAACATCCAAGATTAATGATCACAGAACAATAATAATAAGAAAATTTGAAATATGTGACACAAAGTGAGCAAATGCTGTTGGAGAAATGGTACTGGCAAACTTGCTTCACGCAAGGTTGCTACCAACCTTCAATTTGTAAAGAAAAACACAGTATCTATGAATCTCAGTAAAGCAAAGCACAATAAAATGAGGTGTGCCTGTATTTTTATTTTTCCTGGGTGTAGCAGAAACACACAAAGCCAGTTGATTTTGTTTAGTCCTGTTCCTTATCAACTGATTTTTGTCTTCTAGCAGAATGTTATTTTTTGAGCTCTCAGAATTTCCGGTTAATGTTAAAAAATGTAGGCAACCTTCCTGAAATTACAGTGTTCAAAAATCAAGATTTACTGTTGCTGTATTTGCTTTCGTATTAAACACAAAATACCCCGTTTTGTGCCTGAGACTAATTGGCAGTGTCCCATTAAACCGTATTAAAATTAACATCTATTAATTGGATTAGAAATTCAGTGAGAATGACAGCTGCTAGTGCCTTTTACAGTTGCTCCGTTTCTCTATAATCCATATGGCAGGAATCACATAATGCATTTTCCCCTTTCAAATAAATACTGGAGATTAAAAGGTTTGACTCAGTGTGGTCAGGGTATGTGCACTTGTTTTCTTTCTTTTAAAAAAAATTATAAAAGCTGAACTATTTTTTCCCCTCATTCACAGGTTTTCACCAGCCATATTTTTATATCTGATTAGCATTGTTCCATCATTATGGCTTCTTGAAATGCACCATGAAACCCAGGTATGTACTTTTGGAAAGTTGAATACTCAGCAATAAACTACATTCCTATTATAATCCAATTTCTGTCAGAAATGCACTTTTCTAAGGAACTGGAGGTATCAAGAACTGACTAAATAAGAGCCCTCAGCAAAAAGGAAATGAATCCATGATCTGTCTAAACTAATAAAAGTGTTGCTTTCATTTAAGATTTAAGAGTATTCATTAGTAATCTGGGTTAGAGGTCTTGTTCCTAACACTTCCCCTCCAATATGCTACAGTTTACATAAGGGTATACAATTCTCGTTTTATCCCTTGCAGCTTCAGTGAGTTACTGTACTAAAAATGGGCAGGGCTCTGTATGACAGACTGTGGTTCTTAGTCGCTTAGTCATGTTGGACTCTTTGACCCCATGGATCCTAGCCTGCCAGGCTCCTCTGTCTATGGAATTTTTCAGGCAAGAATACTGCAGTGAGTTGCCATTTCCAACTCTAGGGAATCTTCTGGACCCAGGGATTGAACCCATGTCTCTTGCATCTCCTGCACTGACAGGTGGATTCTTTACCACTGAGCCACCTGGGAAGCCCCATGACAGTATCTTAGAGTGAAGTGAATCAGAAAGAGAGGAAAAATATCATATATTAATGCATATATGTGGAATTTGAAAAAAAAACATTAGTATAGATGATCTTATTTACAAAGCAGAAATAGAGACACAGACAGAGAGAACAAACATATGGATACCAAGGGAACGGAGGGTGGGTGGGATGAACTGGGAAATTGAGATTGTTGTATATATACTATTGATACTATGTACAAAATAGATAACTAATGGGTCACTAATGAGAACTTGCTGTATAACTCAGGGAACCCTACTCAGTGCTCTATGGTAACCTACATGGGAAAGGAATTCAAAAGGGCTGTATATATATGTATACATATAGCTGATTCACTTTGCTGTACAGTAGTAGAAACTAATAAAATATTGTAAAGCAACTATACTCCAATAAAAATTAAAAAAAAAAGAATGGGCAAGGCCCAATCATCTAGCATCCTATAAAATGACGTTTTCCCCTTTGGCCCAGGGGTAAAGGATCCGTCTGCAATGCAGGAGCTGCAGGAGATATAGGTTCGATCCCTGGGTTGGGAAGACCCTTGGAGGAAGGTATGACAATCCACCGCAGTATTCTTGCCCGGAGAATCCCATGGACAGAGTAGCCAGGTGGGCAACAGTTCATAGGATCACAAAGAGTCAAACAGGACTGAAGCAACTTAGCATACATGTACAGGAACAACAAAAACAGAACTCCATTATTTGTACTCTGCTGTACAAAACTGTCAGCCTTGGAAGGGATATTTGATATAGTCTGTTTTAAAATACAGGTTTTGCAGGTTATAGCAGATTCACTTCTGAAGTCCTAAGAGCTGACTTAGTAAAATATGAACTTCATTCAAGTGCCCCAAAATAAGTGTAAAGGAGAGGAACCAGGGAACCCACAATCAGGAAGGATAGGCTATATATATTAAGACCACACTGACCTAGAAAAGAAACAGTGGCTTCCAGTATGAGTCCCTAATTATAAATAGAGGCACTGATTTAATTTTTTAAATTTCTTTAATTGGAGGATAATTGCTTTACAATGTTGTGCTAGTTTATGTTGGACAACAACATGAATAATCTCTAAGTAGACTTATATCCGGAGAAGGCAATGGCACCCCACTCCAGTACTCTTGCCTGGAAAATCCCATGGGCGGAGGAGCCTGGAAGGCTGTAGTCCGTGGGGTCACTGAGGGTCAGACACGACTGAGCGACTTCACTTTCACTTTTCACTTTCCTGCATTGGAGAAGGAAATGGCAACCCACTCCTGTGTTCTTGCCTGGAGAATCCCAGGGACGGAGGAGCCTGGTGTGCTGCCGTCTATGGGGTCGCACAGAGTCAGACACGACTGAAGTGATTTAGCAGCAGCAGCAGCAGCAGCAGCAGACTTATATCCCCTCCCTCCTGAACCTCCCTCCCATGCCTCGCCCCATCCCGCTCTAGAGACAGGTGCTGATTTTTCACTGAATTACTTCTTACGTGGGCAACCCCAGGTAGCAGGATCTAGGCTGGATTCAGCCGCTGATGGTCATCAATGCTCCTGTATGACACTGGTCAGCCATTGATTGTCATCAATGCTCCTGTATGACACTGGATGGGGGGCAGTTAGTCCAGTCCATTAAACCGCAGCCTGGACTTCACATCCTCAGGGGTCAGGGTACAGGATTATGTTTTATAGATGAACTGTAGTTATGATATAATAATAGTGTAGTATCTTTACTGGTAAAATCTGTGAGACTATCACAGATTACTTTGCTACAGAAGGTCACTTTATAGCAAAGTTAAGCCTCTGATACATGTTTCAGATATTCAAACCTTATCTAGAAAATGCTTGCTCAACATTTTAGGCACACAGAGGGGAGTTTAGTTCTGTGGACTAGTTTTGTGGAATTCCACATGCATGTACCAATAATGTAGGCATGAAGAAGACATCTGTCTGCCTAAATCTCCTGTCTAAAGAATATTAATGTCAAAAGCTGTCTCTATGTTTATACAAAAGAAGTTTTGTCACAGTAGATTGGTTCATTCGAGTTACTATAGCTTTTAGGATATGAAGAGACTTTTAATTTCCTTACTACTTACTACTTTCAGGGGTATGGGAATAAGCTCTGGTGACTTGAATCACTTTTTTTTTTTCACATCCAATTCTATGACATGGTTATCATCCACAATAACAATTCATTTCCCCAAATGCTCTTATAGTATAAAGGTTTGCACAGTTAATTGATATACAGGTCAAATCCCATTACAACAAATAGCACGCAACCAAAAACTCTCTTTTTAATAATAAAAAAAAAAAGAGATGTTTGGGCCCTGGGCAGTACCTCTCTAATTTTCACACTACAAAACAAATTGGACCTTTAGCAGTAATGGATCTGACTCATTTTGACACTGAGAATTACAATGAATGCCCAGATTGTGAATTGGGCAGGGTGGGCAGAGTTGGAAGTAGAAAAAAGTGAGAGACAAAAAAGTATTGGAATTGCATTTAAAGAAATAAAAAATGGCAGAATAAAGGAAGGTACAGAAATTCTTAGTCTATTCATGTAGGAAATCTTGGTTATGATAATAATCATATCATACATTTTCATATAGTTCTTTATTTCAAACTATTTTCAGATACTTTTCTCATTTTCTCATTCGTATACCCAGCAACTCCTTAAGTTAGACATGGTATGTAGATTTCTATGTTAGAGAATAGGAACCTGAAATTCAGCAAGGTTAAGTAATCTTCCCAAGGCGACACAGCTAATCAACAGCAGTTCTGGGGTTCAGAACCTGGGTCTTAACCCCTAGTTCATTAAATCATACTGCCTTTTTCAATAATGTGTTTTATGTTTTACAGGAATTTACATCAAAATCATCTGAATGTTTCATGATGGAAAAGGATAATTTAATTTGCTTTCACATTTTCCATTTACTCTACACCCTAAACATTCTAACCTATGACATGGCATTCGAAAAACATCCTGACCTATTTCATGACAACATTTCTCTTAGATGATCAATTCTGTACCTTCACTTCTGAATCTGACTGGGTCTACACGAATGGAAAGAAAATATTTGTGACAATAATTATGACCTTAACTTTTCAGATCAGATCAGATCAGTCGCTCAGTCATGTCCGACTCTTTGCGACCCCATGAATCGCAGCACGCCAGGCCTCCCTGTCCATCACCAACTCCCGGAGTTCACCCAGAGTCACGTCCATCGAGTCAGTGATGGCATCCAGCCATCTCATCCTCTGTCGTCCCTTTCTCCTCTTGCCCCCAATCCCTCCCAGCAAGTCTATTTATGAATTGGCACAATTAAAGCAATGGAAATATTCTGGTCTTGAAGATGTCTGGTTTGAACCAAAGGAATGCTTTTAACGCTTTTCAGACATAGGCCATGAAAAAGTGACTTTTTGGCACCCCGATCATCCATGTAACTCACTTATATAATGCTGATTGTAAACAGTATTACCATAAAACCATCAATTTATAACAAACAGAATTCTAAGAATGAACAGGGACTCGGGTCTTTATACCGTAATATGAGCTACAAAGCCATTTGCCATCATGTTATCTTATGCTGCAGTACAGATGACTATTTTTAAAAAATAACAAGATGTCTATGGATTTTTAGTGATAAGAATGTGAAAAACATATCAAGGTCACCACTTTTAATATACAATCTGCTTTCATGCCTGCCAAGAAGTGTTCAAATATGTTTCCTATTGAACATTAGGTTCTTAGAATCACAGAACTCCTGCAATGAGGATTTGTTGCTTGGTTCAAAGATTTAATTTGTTATCTTCATTATCTTTTCTTGGAGCCTTAGCTATATAGAAAAAAGTGTGCAAACAACTACATTTTTACTCTTAGAGATATGGCACATGGCCATTTTTCTTAATTATTCTTGTCATTTCACCCATAACACTAGTTTTTTTTTTTTTTTCCCCATCCATAACACTAGTTGTCTCGATGGAAGGGAAAAAAAATAGCTTCTTGACAGACTTTCCTTTCTACTTTTCCAAGTAGCTCATAGAATGATCAATGAAGTATCCAGAATTAATTAAGAAAAATATGCTTCTCAGTGATAGCATTAAAAAAAATTCTCTCTAAATCCAAGTGTGTGATCATGGATGTGCAGTGGTGGTTGTGTTTGTGTGTGTGTGTGGGTGTGTTTGTGTGCACTTCAAATGTATGTTAGCTCTGCAGTTGTTTTTTTAAAATCAGTCTGTTTTTTTCTTAATGAGTTTGTGAAATAATCATTGGCTACACTTACATTTTCAAGTACAACACCTTTCCTCTCTTATGTACTTTTCTCTTTTCTTTCTTTACCTCAGATTCTCAGCTTCTGGTTGGATTAAAAATCACACATAGTTCATATAAAGAAATTTACATGCAAAATGAAAGAATAAGGAGGGGGAAATGCCATTTATTTTAGGTCTATTGTTAACTTTTCTATAAATCTAAATTGGCCTCTAGAGTGATGTTAAATGTATATGTTGATGGGTAGATATGTTAATTTATTATTATCATTTTGGGGGGATTGTTACAGTGCTTAACAGACATGACTGAAAGTAACTGAATTACCTACATTAGCAAAATGGTATTTTAGATAAAGAGGCTCTGAACAAGTAATAAAATCATAGAATGAATGCTTTGACCAAGATCATACATGCTTTCATTGGTTGTTGGTTTGTTTTATAATTGTTTCATGATTTAAGAAATGGACCCCAGAGATCAATTCATAAATTCTATAGCTCTCCACAATGAACTTAGAGCATCTACAGCCTCATAGACTTGTGGGAAAATGGGACATGTATAGTTGATTCTTTCCTCATATTAACTGAAAATGGTTTCTATCTCAAGGCTATATTCTGATTTTTGAAAATGTTTATGCTTTACTACAGAAACTTCACATCTTTGCTCATAATCTCTTAGATACACTGAAGCCATCTTAAATGTTGCCTACTGTGATATTTTCTGACACATTGCTTTTTTACAAATACTTCTTAGTATTGCAGTAGCCAATTTGGAGGATTGTCACAGAATACCAGCAGAAAAGAAAACTTCAATCAAACTCTGTTGTCAGCTGAACATACCAACAGAGCAGACGATCTCATTGCGACGGTGAGAGCTTTCTCATTGTATGTTAAGGGATCTAACAAATCACCTTTTCATTTGGTGAGAATACCACTTTCTATACTTTTCAGCTCATTCTTCCCTAGGGAAATTCACCAATTGTTTGGCTCAGAAAGTCACAAGAAAATTGTATTTTGCACTATTATTGAATATATTTAACAAGCCTAATGGGCATATATATCTTATATGCATTAATAAATATATTTAACTTGCAGTATTAAGGAACCTTTAACACTTGGATCAGACGACCTATGTACAAAGAGAGATACAGACAATTCTGAAGGAATGATATAATGAAAAGATTGGGATCTGCCCTATATATATTTTTAAAATTAATTTAGTTTTTAATGAAGGATAATTGCTTTACAGAATTTTGTTGTTTTCTGCCAAATCTCAACATGAATCAGCCAGAGGAATACATATATACCCTCCCTTCTGAAACTCCCTCCCATCTTCCTCCCCATCCCACCCCTCTAGATTGATACAGAGGCCCTGACTGAGTTTCCTGAGCCATTCAGTAAATTCTCCTTGGCCATCTATTTTACATATGATAATGTAAGTTTCTATGTTACTCTTTCCATACATCTCACTCTCACCTCCCCTCTCCCTATGTCCATAACTCTGTTCTCTATATCTGTTTCTCCATTGCTATCCTGTAAATAAATTCTTCAGTACCATTTTTCTAGATTCCATATATATGCATTAGAATACTGTGGTGTTGGAGAAGACTCTTGAGAGTCCCTTGGACTGCAAGGAGATCCAGCCAGTCCATTCTGAAGGAGATCAGCCCTGGGATTTCTTTGGAAGGAATGATGCTAAAGCTGAAACTCCAGTACTTTGGCCACCTCATGCAAAGAGTTGACTCATTGGAAAAGACTCTGATGTTGGGAGGGATTGGGGGCAGGAGGAGAAGGGGACGACAGAGGATGAGATGGCTGGATGGCATCACTGACTCGATGGACGTGAGTCTGAGTGAACTCTGGGAGTTGGTGATGGACAAGGAGGCCTGGCGTGCTGTGATTCATGGGGTCGCAGAGTCGGACACGACTGAGCGACTGAACTGAACTGAACAATATTTATCTTTCTCTTTCTGACTTACTTCACTCTGTATAATAGGTTCCAGGTTCATCTACCTCATAACTGACTCAAATGTGTTCCTTTTATGGCTGAGTAATATTCCACAGTGTATATGTACCACAACTTCTTTATCTGTCCGTGGACATCTTGGTTGCTTCCATGTTCTAGCTACTGTAAACAGTGCTGTAATGAACATGTGTCTTTTTCAGTCTTGGCCTCCTCAGGGTATATGCCTAGGAGTGAGATTGCTGGGTCATATGGTGGCTTTATTCTTAGTTTTTTAAGGAATCTCCATACCATCTTCCATAGTGGCTGTATCAATTTACATTCCCACCGACAGTGCAAGAGTGTTCCTTTTTCTCCACACCCTCTCCAGCATTTATTGTTTGTAGACTTTTTGATGATGGCCATTCTGACCGGTGTGAGGTGGTACCTCATAATAGTTTTGATTTGCATTTCTCTAATAATGAGGGATGCTGAGCATCTTTTCGTGTGTTTGTTAGCTATCTGTATGTCTTCTTTGGAGAAATGTCTGTTTAGGTCTTTTTCCCACTTTTTGCTTGGGTTGTTTGTTTTTCTGGGATTGAGTTGTATATTTTGGAAATTAATCCTTTGTCAGTTGTTTAATTTGCTATTATTTACTCCCATTCTGAGGGTTGTCTTTTCACCTTGCTTAGTTTCCTCTGCTGTGCAAAAGCTTTCAAGTTTAATCAGGTCCCACTTGTCTACTTTAGTTTTTATTTCCGTTACTCTAGGAGGTGGGTCATAGAGGATCTTGATTTGATTTATGTCATCGAGTGTTCTGTCTATGTTTTCCTCTAAGAGTTTTATAGTTTTATAGTTTTTATAGTTTCTGGTCTCACGTTTAGATCTTTAATCCCTTTTAAGTTTATCTTTGTGGATGGTGTTAGAAAGTGTTCAAATTTCATTCTTTTATATGCAGCTGTCCAGTTTTCCCAGCACCATTTATTGTGCTAAAAAAAAGACCTAAACAGCACCGTTTATTGAAGAGGCTATCTTTGCCCCATTGTATATTCTTGCCTCCTTTGTCAAAAATAAGGTACCCATAGGTGCATGGGTTTATTTATGGGCTTTCTTTCTTATCCCATTGGTCTATATTTCTGTTTTTGTGCCAGGACCATACTGTCTTTATGACTGTAGCTTTGTAGTATAACCTGAAGTCAGGAAGGTTGATTCCTCCAGCTCCATTATTCTTTCTCAAGACTACTTTGGCTATTTGGGGTCTTTTATGTTTCCATATGAATTGTGAAATTTTTGTTCTAGTTCTGTGAAAAACACCATTGGTAATTTAATAGGGATCACATTGAATCTGTAGATTGCATTTGGTAGTATAGTCATTTTCACAATATTGATTCTTCCTACCCAGGAACATGGAGTATCTCTCCATCTGTTTATGTCATCTTTGATATCTTTCTTTAGTGTTTTATAATTTTCTGTGTACAGTTTTTTTGTGTCCTTAGATAAGTTTATTCCTAGATATTTAATTCTTTTTGTTGCAATGGTGAATGGGATTGATTCCTTCATTTCTCTTTCTGATTTTTCATTGTTAGCATATAGAAATGCAAGTAATTTCTGTGTATTGATTTTGTATCTTGAAACTTTGCTAAATGCACTGATTAGCTCTAGTAATTTTCTGATACTATCTTTAGGGTTTTCTATGTACAGTATCATGTCATTTACAAACAGTGAGAGCTTTACTTCTTTTCCAATCTGGATTCCTTTTATTTCTTTTTCTTCTCTGGTTGCTGTAGCTAGTTTCCCAGAAGTATGTTGAATAATAGCGGCGAAAGTGTACACCCTTGTCTTGTTCCTGATCTTAGGGAGAATACTTTCAGGTTTTCACCATTGAGAATAATGTTTGCTATAGGCTTATCATATATGGGCTTTACTATGTTGAGGTAGGTTCCTTCTATGCCCATTTTTTGAAGAGTTTTCATCATAAATGGGTGCTGAATTTTGTCAAAGGCTTTTTCTGCATCTGTTGAGATGATCATATGGTTTTTATCTTTCAATTTGTTAATATGGTATATCACATTGATTGACTTCTGTATATTGAAGAATCCTTGCATCCCTGGAATAAACCCAATTTGATCATAGTGTATGAGCCTTTTGATGTGTTGCTGAATTCTGTTTGCTAAAATTCTGTTAAGGATTTTTGCATCTATGTTCATCAGTGATATTGGCCTGTAGTTTTCTTTTTTTGTGCTGTCTTTATCTGGTTTTGGTATCAGGATGATGGTGGCCTCATAGAATGAGTTTGGAAGTGTTCTTTCCTCTGCAATTTTTTGAAAGAGTTTTAGAAGTATAGGCATTAGCTCTTTTCTAAATATTTGATAGAATTCTCCTGTGAAGCCCTCTGGTCCTGGGCTTTTGTTTTTTTTTGGCAGATTTTTTATCAAAGCTTCCATTGCAGTGCTTGCAATTGGGTTGTTCATAATTTCTATTTCTTCCTGGTTCAGTCTTGGAAGATTGAACTTTTCTAACACTCTGTCCATTTCTTCCAGGTTATCCATTTTATTGCCATATAGTTGTTCATAAGTCTTTTATAATCCTTTGGATTTCTGCATTATCTGTTGTAACCTCTCCTTTTTCATTTCTAATTTTGTTGATTTGATTCTTCTCTCTTCTCTTCTTGATGAGTCTGGCTAAAGATTTGTCAATTGTGTTTATCTTCTCAAAGAACCATCTTTAAGTTTTATTAACCTTTAATAGTGTTTCATTCTTTATTTTTCATTTAGTTCTGCTCAGATCTTTATCATTTCTTTCCTTCTACTAATTTTGTGTTTTTGTTTTCTTTGTTGTTCTTCTTTTTCCAGTTGTTTTAGGTGTAAAGTTAGGTTGTCTATTCAATGTTTTTCTTGTTTCTTGAGGTAGGATTATGTTGCTAAAACTTCATCTTAGAACTGATTTTGCTGCATCCCATAGGTTTTGAGTTGTCATGTTTTATTGTAATTTGTTTCTAGAAATTTTTTGATTTCCCTTTTGATTTCTTCTGTAACCTGTTCATTATTTTTTAATGTGTTGTTTAATCTCCATGTGTTTGTGTTTCTTCCAGCTTTTTTCTTGTAATTGACATCTAGCTTCATAGCACTGTGGTTGGAGAAGATGCTTGATACGATTTCAATGTTTTTAAATAACTGAGGTTTAATTTGTGACTCAAGATGTGGTCTATCCTGGAGAATGTTCCATGTGCACTTGAGAAGGTATTCTGCATTTTGATGAAACGTCTTGAAGATATCAATGAGATCCATCTCATCTAATGTATCATTTAAGACTTGTGTTTCCTTATTAATTTTCTGTTTTGATTATGTGTCCATTGGTGTGAGTGGGATGTTAAAATCTCCTACTATTATTGTGTTACTGTCAATTTCTCCTTTTATGTCTGTTAGTGTTTGTCTTATGTATTAAGGTGCTCCTATGTTGAGTGTATAGATATTTACAAATGTTCTGTCTTCCTCTTGGATTGATCCTTTGATCACTATGTAGTGTCCTTCCTTGTAGCTTGTAATCTTTATTTTAAGGTCTATTTTGTCTGATATGAGGATTGCTACTCCAGCTTTCCTTTGCCTCCCGTTTGCATGGAATATATTTTTCCATCCTCTCACTTTCAGTCTATATGTGTCTTTAGGTCTGATGTGGGTTTCTTGTAGACAGAATATATATGGGTCTTGTTTTTGTATCCATTCAGCCAGTCTGTGTCTTTTGCTTGGAGCATTTAATCCATTTATATTTAAAGTAGTTATTGATATATATGTTCCTATCGCCATTTTCTTAATTCTTTGGGGTTGATTTTGTAGATCTTTTTTCTTTTGTATTTCTTGACTATATAATTCCATTTAACATTTGTTGTAAAGCTGGTTTCCTGGTACTGAATTCTCTTAACTTTTGCTTATCTGAAAAGCTTTTTATTTCTCCATCAATTTTGAATGAGATCCTTGCTGGGTAGTTATCTTGGTTGGAGATTTTTCCCTTTCAGTGGTTTAAACATATCCTGCCATTCCCTTCTGGCTTGCAGAGTCTGCTGAAAGATTAGCTGTTAAGCATATGGGGTTTCCCTTGTATGTTACTGGTTGCTTCTCCCTTGCTGTTTTTAATATACTTTCTTTGTGTTTAGTCTTTGTTAGTTTGATTAGTATGTGTCTTGGCGTGTTTCTCCTTGGGTTTATCCTGTATGGGACTCTTTGTGCCTCTTGGCTATTTCCTTTTCCATGTTGGGGAAAATTTCAACTATAATCTCTTCAAAAAATTTCTCAAACCCTTTCTTTTTCTCTTCTTCTGCTGCTGCTGCTAAGTCACTTCAGTCGTGTCTGACTCTGTGCAACCCCATAGACGGCAGCCCACCAGGCTCCCCCATCCCTGGGATTCTCCAGGCAAGAACGCTGGAGTGGGTTGCCATTTCCTTCTCCAATGCAGGAAAGTGAAAAGTGAAAGTGAAGTCGCTCAGTCGTGTCCGACCCTCAGCGACCCCATGGACTGCAGTCTACCAGGCTTCTCCGTCCATGGGATTTTCCAGGCAAGAGTTCTTCTTCTGGGAACCCTATAATTCGAATGTTGGTGTGTTTGGTATTGTCCCAGAGGTCTGAGACTATCCTCAGTTCTTTCCATTCCTTTTACTTTGTTCTGCATTTCATACGTTATTTCCACCATTTTATCTTCCAGCTTCTGTTTCAGATATTCTGCTAGTGATTCCTTCTAGAGTATTTTTAATTTCAGTTATTGTGTTGTTTGTCTCTTATGTTTTTTCTTTAATTCTTCTAGGTCTTTGTTAATTGGTACTTCCATTTTCTCCATTTTGTTTTAAGGGTTTTGATCATCTTTATTTTCATTATTCTTGATCATCTTTATTTGCATTATTCTGAATTCTTTTAAAGGTAGTTTTCCTGTTTCCTCTTCATTTATTTGGACTTTGTATTTGGACATTTATTGGACTTTTTCCTTCATTTGTGTAGTATTTCTCTGCCTTCTCATTATTTATTATTTTAACTTATTGTGTTTGAGGTCTCCTTTTCCCAGGCTTCCAGGAAAGTTGAATTCCTTCCTTGAAGAAAGTTGGATTCTATCTTCCTTTTGGTTTCTGCTCTCCTAACATTGGTCCAGTGGTTTGTGTAAGCTTCATATAGGGTGAGATTTGTGTTGAGTTTTTGTTTGTTTTTCTCTGATGGGCAAGGCTGAGTGAGGTGGTACTCCTGTCTGCTGATGATTGGGTTTGTATTTTTGGTTTTTTCATTGTTTAGATGAGGCATTCTGCACAGGGTGCTACTGGTGGTTGGGTGATGCTGGGTCTGGTATTCAAGTGGTTTCATTTGTGTGAGTTCTCACTATCTGATACTCCCTAAGGTTAGTTGTCTGGTAGTCTATGGTCTTGGAGTCAGTTCTCCCACTCCAAAGGCTCAGAGCTTGATCTCTGGTCAGGAATGAAGACTCCACAAGTGGTTTGTTATGGCATTAAGTAAGATTAAAACAAATATCCAAAGATGAGAAACCAGAGATGAACCCCAGACAAATGGTAGTTACAAAATCAGGCAAATAATAGTTAAAATAATGGAATATACATATACACCCATGAGAAAAGTCAAAACAGTCCAACAAAAATAAACTACAGTAGAGTGACCCAACAAACAAAGAAAATCAAAAATTATATTTACTACTTAAGAAAAAAACTAACTAAAGCACAAACTGGAAAGCAAAACCAAAGCAAGGTACCAAGTGGGGAATAAAGCAATGAAAGCAAAACTAACAAATATGTTGAGAGGAAAGGAATGAAAGAAAAAAAAGAAAGAATAGATATGCAAATTTAAATAGACGTAGGTGCAGAAGATTTATATACATTAAAGATTAACTGCAAGGGGAAGAGAATAGTAGGAAAGGCAAACAAAGGAATATATAGAAAAAATTTAGTTTAAAAAAATTAAAAATTGCAATTATAAAAAAGAGAAAAGGAAAAAAAGAAGAGAGAAAATAGAGAAAATAAAAGGAAATGCCTCAAAACTGCAAAAGCTCCATGTAGAGGGAGAGGTTTATAACAACAATAAAAGGTGTGACTGAATATACATATATACATATATACCCATAAGCAAAATCAAAACAGCCCAGCAAAAATAAAGTACAATAGATTGACCTGGCAAACTAAGGAAACCAAAAATTATATCTACCAGAACAAAACTAACTAAAGCACAAACAGGAAAACAAAACTAAAGCAAGATGCAAACTGTGCAATAAAGCAATGAAAATAAAACTAACAAATATGTTGAGAGGAAAGGAGAGAAAGAAAAGAATAAAAGAATATATATGCAAAGTTAGACAGAGGTAGATAAGGAAGATTTATATTTGTTAAAGATTAACTGCAAGGGGAAAAGAACAGTAGGAAAAGCCAACAAAAGAATAAATGTAGAAATAACAATAAGTTTAAAAAACTAAAAATTAAAATTAAAAAAAAGAGAAACGAAAAATAAAAAAGGAAAACTCCACAAAACTGCAAAAGCCCTACAGAGAGGCAGAAGTTTATAACAACAATAAAAAATGTGACTGAGGAAAAAAAAAAGAAAAGCTCTAAAGCCTAATTGGATTTCATAGTGCCAATAATATTGACAACTACAACAGAGGGGGGAAAAGGGGGAAAAATCTAAAAGAATCTACAGAACAAGTCAAAAAATAAGAATAATAAATGTTTTTCCTGAGTCACTGCAGTCAGAGTCCTTTCCCTCGCTGGGAGACACAGTCCACCTTACCTCCCTAGGATGCCCTCCAACACTGTGCTTGCTGATCTCTGGACCTGCTGTGGGGGCAGCTCAGATTCTAATCTGATCCTATTCCAGTGGGTTCTTGTCTCCAATGTCCACAGCTATCAGAACTAGTGCGTTTTCTTTTGTGGGAGCTCTCAATGGCCTTTTATATATTCCATAGACATACAGTCTACCTAGTTGATCATGGATTTAATCTGCAACTTGTACAGCTGGTGGGAAGGTTTTTGGGTCTTCTTCCTTAGCCACACTGCCCCTGGGTTTCGATTGTGGTTTTATTTCCAACTCTACATGTGGGCCATCCACTGGGGTTTGCTCCTGAGGCTGCCCTGGAGGACCCAGGTTTGCCCCTTTGAGGGCCAGGTGTGGAGGTGGCAGCTGCTTGAGTTAGAGGGGTTCTGGCAGCACCAGGTACTCAGGGGAGTTGGTGGCTATGGCAGCAGGAAATACAGTACTCTAGAAGAGTATGGCAACCAGTATTGGCCAATATGCTCCAGTATTCTTGCCTGGAGAGCCCCCCTCTCTGACAAAGAAGCCTGGCAGGCCACAGTCTACAGGGTTGCCAAGAGTCGGACACAACTAAAGTGAACCTGTGTGCATAGACACAAGACTTTTTTTGCCTGTGGCAGCTCTGCCCCAGTGAGAGTTGAGCATGAAGGTGGCACCACTGCTTGTCTTGTGGGGACCCTGGCAGTGCCAAGCGTGCAGGAACACGGACTGCCTCAGCCACAGGAGTTATGGCCCTATCAGAGTCTTTTTCAAGCCTCTTGTAGATGGCGATCAGGCCTCATTGGCCAGTCTTTCTCTGTAGCTCCACTTGTTGAGGTACTTAGAAAGCTCCCTTGCCTGGGGTCCTATTCTGTAGTTCAGTGCATCAGGCACATAGAGGGGGGCCCCCTGGCTGGAGTCCTACTCTGTAGACTGGTGCATCAGTCATTTAAAGGAGCACCCTCAGTGAGGTCCTACTCTGTAGTTCAGTGCATTAGGCTTTAGAATGGGCCAGCATCTCTATTGTTCAGCTGCGGATGCTGGCTTGTGGGGAGAGAGAGGCTACGATGATGGCTCCACCCACCATGCATGACTCGGCAGCATCCCCTTGCTTACATGGCTGCCTGGCTTTCCTCTACCGGCATTTCCCATCACAATCTCCTACCTCACATCCCCTCACTCCATCTTTCTCAGTCAACAGCAGTCCTTGTCCTGGGATTGCTCCACAGTCCCTAAACTCCAGCTCCCAGCTGCTGCACATTTGGAGGGACCAGCATTCCTGTCTGGGGTATGTAGGCTGCAACAAGGACTGTCTGATTCTCTTTCCATTTAGGCTGCCACAGATCAGCTATTTCACTCTCAGCCTTAAATGTTTCTCTTCTGTCTCAGACGATTGCCCCAATGTGGGGATTGGATGACCCCTGCTTCAGTTCCCCAACCCGCTGAGGGCAGGTCCTGTCCTATTAACACTCCTGTTTCTCCCCCTAGTTCCTTCATCCTACTGAGTTTTGCGTGGTTCTGTATATTCTTTTCCACTGGTCACATACTCCTGTCCGCTCTCAGCTGGTGTTCTGCATGCACTTCTGTGTCTGAAAGTGTATTCCTGATGTAGCCGTGGAGAAAGATGTACTGTCCACTTACTCCTCTGCCTTCTTGATGTCCTCTGCCCTTTATATTTTTAGGTGCTTATATTAACAATAGGGAAGGTTTTCAGCCAAAATAGAATCTGTTCTTTTTTCTTCCCATGTTTGATATTTGGCAAACTAACTATGGCCCATGAGACTCTCAAGACTAAGGCCCCTTTCACTGAACCATGTTTTCAATAGTAAGATAGGCTATTGATTCTATTGAGCTTAACAGAACTAGTTTTGGGTTCTAATTCAACCTTCAGTCACAGCTTACTCATGTCACTTTGAACAAATCAACCTCACTGTCTCTCAGTTTATCATTTGGTAATTGAAAACATTCATATTTACCCTGCTAGCATACATTCCTATATCCTAGGTGGCTCAGTGGTAGAGAGGAGTGCCAAGCAGGAGACACAGTTTCAATCCCTGGGTCAGGAAGATCCCCTGGAGAAGGAAATGGCAACCCACTCCAGTGTTCTTGCTTCGGAAATCCCATGGACAGACGAACCTGGTGGTCTACATTCCATGGGGTTGTAAGAGTCAGACATGATTTAGCAACTCAACAGCAACTACTACAACACACATCCTGTAAGAATCAAATAAGATGTTTGGAAAGACTCATCAGTGTTTCCCTGGTGGCGCAGTGGTCAAGAGTCCTCCTGCCAGTGCAGGAGCCATGGGTTTGATCTCTGGGTGGGGAAGATGCCCTGGAGGAGAAAATGGTAACCCACTCCGGTATTCTTGCCTGGAAAATCCCATGGATCAAGGAGGCTGGAGGACTAGAGCCCATGGAGTCGCAAGAGCGTCAGACATGACTTAGTGACTAACAACAGCCAATGGGAAGAGTCGTAGAAGACATATAATGCAATGTGCAAAGGAAAGGTTATTGATCTTCGTGCATGGTTTCAATCAGGTTAGCATACTGATGTATCTTTCTCTCCCATCACCTTTACATTGACCTCAGCATGTGATAAAGAGGGGTAAATAAATTTGTAGAAATATAGTTAAGTCACTTGTATAAATCAGTTGGAATCACTGTCCATCCACTGGAGATCTACACCCCTGTAGTCTTTAGAAGATCATAACCTATAAGGCCAATAAGATATTGAACACTAGATGTTAAGTGGGCAAGAGATAGTATTTGGAATACATTAATGGGATGGAAATTTTCTCCAGAGTCCAAGAATAAGGGCAGAAGAAATTTGGTTGCTTGCTTATAGATTTTTTAATAATAAATGTTCAGAATAAAAATAACCTTATAATTATTCTGTTTCTTTTAGGTAATAAACATTATATATGTTTTCTCCTTTGATAGTATTTTAAAGCAATAAAAATCAAAGGAGAAGATCTTTACCATGCTGAAAATATTACCAGATTAGTAAATTCAAATTTGAAATCTATAAAAATATAGGAATTTAAAATTTTTAATATGGAATTTAAAAAATGTTGCTATGTGTTATACTTATTACAGAGACTAATGAAATAATATGAGAAACTGTCTGTGAAAAGTTGCAAAATTAGCATTTAAAATATAAGTACAACCTCACTACTAAGTAAAACATTTAAATTACTTTCAGTTATAAGGCTGCCCCATTTTAAAGAGACATTAGCATTTTTTCTTTTTTATAAGATTATTCAGCTAAAAAGAGTTGGACTTTCTTTAATAAATGAAGAATCATTTTCTGGAAATGCTCTTCCACAAAAGCTGACTCTTCATTGAAAACCATGGTGAAAAAGGCCTTTATAAGGTTCTAGTTCATAATTCCTCTGTCTGTATAACATTTCTGTTAAACAGGCCAAAGTTTTTGTAAATAACTTATCTACAGTATGTGAGAAAGTCTGGACTTTGGGACTCCATCAGACATTCCTTCTGATGCTAATAATTGGAAGATGGCTTCTCCCCATTGGAAGTGGGATCACTCGGGATCAACTCTCTCAACTTCTCCTTATGTTTGTGGGGACAGCTGCTGACATATTGGAATTCACAAGTGAGACCCTGGAAGAAGAAAATGTGAGGTAAGTAGGCCCTGCGATGAAAAGACCTACTTTTCAAGGTCAGGCCCACACACCTGCTTTTTTGTTCTATTATTTATATTTTGCATTAATAAAGCTTTTTCCGTATATCATATGTCCAGTGGTAGAATAATAGAATTTGTTGCTGTTCAGGTATATATTAGGTACCAGTACCCCAACGTGCACACACACACACACACACACACACACACATATACATGTATGCACATATCTGGGTTTCCTATATGGCTCCAGTGGTAAAGAAGCCACCTACCAATGCAGGAGACATAACAGATGTCTGTTCGATCCTTTGGTGGGGAAGATCCCCTGGAGAAGGACACAGCAATCCACTCCATTCTTCTTGCCTGGAGAATCCCATGGACAGAGGAGCATGGCAGGCTCTAGTCCATCGGGTTGTAAAGAGTTGTACATGACTGAAGGGATCCAGCATGCACACATGCATATACATATACATATATATATGTGTATGTATGTGCCATATATATGTGCTATGTATATATATATAGTACTTGTATATGAATATGTAAAGAAAGTTGTGTGTGTGTGTGTGTTAGTCACTCAGTCATGTCTGACTGAATCTGTAAAGGACATTGTTGCTACAGAAAAAAGGCAGACAATATTTTCCATGGGTAAGAACAGAGACGCTTTGCCTATTTGCATGACCACAGGTTAGGTGAAGCCATGGTTACCTGAAAACTGTCCCTGGCTCCTCTTTCACATTCTCAAGTGTCCAGGAATGCAGGCAATCTTAAGTGTCTCTTGCAGAGCAGAGCTGCTATTCCAGGAAAGTACTTCGAGGAGGCATGGAGGACTCTCTCCCCTAGCTGACTGAGGAATTTATATTCCCTGGTGTGAATGGAGAATGGGGCAGATTAGGTTTTATTTTCCTAAATTTTATTTTTAATCAGTTTTGTTCGAAGTGCCCAAAGGCTATCTGGTGTAGATGCCTATAAATTAAAACTTATTGAGTTGGTACTTTTATTTTTGCCACAAGCAAATAAACCCAGAATCCATGATCACATCTGTTTATGGAACTACTTACCTTTAGGGATTTAAGTCTCAGTGCCTGAATGTACTTTCAGCTCAGGTTGTTATGCAGTATGCTATAAAAATAAATTGCAATGAGTCTGGCTTTTAATGCTACCGTTTACTTTATGCTATGTTTCTCAAATAACGAAACATAAAGCTGAGCAAAATACACTAACCTACTGAGTAAACTTAATATCCCAATTATAGTACAAAGTGTATCATTATCATAGGTTACCTTTATACGATCATTTCCTGTTCCATTTATACTGCTTTCTCATATCTTAAGTAGATATAGAATTTTAAAAAGAATCTAGTCTAAGTTGATCCATTGTCCTCACAATGCCAACTTTATTTTTTAAAGAATATTTACTTAATTTGCTGTGCAGGGTGTTAGTTGCAGCATATGGGATCTAGTTCCCTGACTAGTGATTGAAGCAGGCCCCCTGCATTGTGAGCAAGGTGTCTTACCCACTGGACCACCAGAGAAGTCCCCAGAATGTTGATTTTAGCTTTGTGGCTTTAATACCTTACATGTGGCCAGTGCTTTACATTGTGTAACATATTTTCAGATACATTAGAATACTTATACTACAGTGAGGTTACAAGAAAAACATTTAAAAATCATGACCAAGCATATAAAAACAAATAACTACAGGCACCACACAGCTGATTATACCTATGGGGCTTCCCAGGTGGCACAATGGGAAAGAATCCACCTGCCAGTGCAGGAGATGCAAGAGACACAGGTTCGATCTCTGGGTTGGGAAGATCCCCTGCAGGAAGAAGGGGCAACCCACTCCAGTATTCCTGCCTGGAAAATCCCATGGGCAGAGGAACCTGGCGGGCTACAGTCCATGAGGTTGCAAAGAGTCAAACACGACTGAGCATGCGCACACGCGCACACACACACACACACACACACACACACACACACACACCCCTATACCTATATAGAAATAAACACATAAATGGCCAAATATCTAGTGAGATCCAAGGGATATAAGGTAGAAGGCGGGGGTAGGGCTTCAGGGAGGAATACGTTCTGAGGGACTCATCTGATCTTTCTCACATCTTTATGGTTTTATGGCTATCTTAATGCTCAATGTTTTAGGCCCATCCACAAGTGATGGCAAGAGGCATTTTATAGATCAGTTTGCCAATAGATGTTGAATATTAAGTAAGTTAATGACTAAAATGTCAATCATCCAAGGCAATTTAAAAAACATTCTGAAAGTCATGAGAGATCATTCATTCACCAACTCTTGACTGATTATGTAGTGCGGGCCAAAAGAGTGCTACTGGAGAGTGGGGAGCTAATAGGGAGCAAGTGATGAGCGAAAGGATACACAGTCCTGTCCTCACCCAGGTAATTTCAATCCAGCATTTTCTTCTCCCCCCTGCACATTCATCTGAGTGTTTTATAAATCTTTTTACTCATTCTAAACGTATACCAGTCCTGAGAATAGAACTGAATCAACTCTGCTTGGGTTATTATTTTTCAATTTCTTTTTGGGTTTCATGATCTCAAATGAAATCATTTTATTTTTAATGTAATTGCATTGTGTCAGAGACCGTCTGTGGTTTCCACTGCACTCCTGCATATCTCCATCACAACCTAAGGCCTCCAAAATCAAGGCTTAGAAAGAACTGAGAGTTTTTATTTCCACCTAAGGCCCACCTCCCACGTTCTGACTTCATCTCAGGTTCCATACTGTAAGCATAAACACTGCAGATTGCCATGTTTTCAAAGGAAAGACTTAAACTCTCTCAGCATAGCTTTCCCTTTTGGCCTCAAAAAGACAATCATAAAGCATAAATTTAATATACATGTAAAGGATGTTCCCATGTAATATAGAAAAGAGGGTTACTTCATTATAACCTACTTAGCATCACTTATTATTACAACAGTTTCTTTTCTTTTTTATTTTATTCTGTAATTTGAGCTGACAGGTTTATGAGAAAACCTGCGATGATGTTACATCACAGCGATGTCTATCTCTCTTTCCTGCATCCTGGGTAATACTTCAAATCCAGTTTGTTTGTTTTTTTTAACCTAAATCAGTTCCCTTCCACATACCTACACAAAGTTCATCTTTCTGATTCTTATGAATTTGCATGGACTCATGAGATATTGCAAGTTTTTCATAACAACTCCACTTGATACAACACAAATGCATCTATTGTAATTCTATGGTTCAGTGATATTTTGAAATTTATAGACTTGTGTAACTATCACCAGAATCCATATTCCTTGTGTCTGTTTGTGGTCAATTCTCACTCCCACTGTCAACTCTAGGCAACCACTGATATGCTTTATATCACTATAGATAGAAATTCCTTTTCTAGAAATTTCATGTAAATGGGATCATAAAGTGTATGGTCTTTGTGTCTGGCTTTTTCACATAGCATAATGTTTCAGTGGTTCATTCCCATGGTTCACTGTATGGGTTGTCTAGCTCTGTTTTAATAGCTGACTAGTATCCTATGCATATACCACATTTTATGTATCCATTCTGTAGTCAGTTTTCTTGCTATTGAAAATGATATTGCTAGGAACATTCAGTTACAAGCCTTTGTATGCATCTGTTTTCATTTCTCTTGTATAGATACGTGGGAGTAGAATGACTCAATTTTATGTTAAGTACATGTTTAACTTTTTAAGAAACTGCCAAACTGTTTGCAAAATGGCTATTTGTTATTGCTGTTGTTGCTGTTTAGTTGCTAAGTCGTGTCCAGCTCTTTGCGATCCCCTGGAACTAGCCCACCAGGATCCTCTGTCCATGGGATTTCCCAGACAAGAAATCTGGAATGAGTTGCCATTTCCTTCTCTAGGGGATCTTCCCAATCCAGGGATCGGACTCATATCTCCTGCATTGGCAGATGGATTCTTTTCCACTGAGCCACCAGGGGTGCCCCCCAAAGGGGCTATACCTATGTAAAAACACACCACTAGCAAGGTGTGAGAGTTCCATTTTCTCAACGTCTTCACCAACACATTTTTTTCAGTGTTAATGATTATAACCATTCTAGTGGGCTCATAGTAGTATTGTATTGTGTTTTTAATTTGCATTTTCTTAATGATTAATGAAGTGGATATCTTTCACGTGCTGATTAGCTTTTTATATATCTTCCTTGGTGAAGTATCTGTTCAAATTTTTGCCCATGTTTCACTGGATTAAATTTTTATTAAGTTGTCTATATATTCTGGTTACAAGTCTGTTATTAGATACATAAATGTAAATATTTTTCCCAGTATATAATCTTTTATTTTTTAATGATTTCATTTGAAGAACAGTTTTTTTTTTTTTAAATTTTGATAAAATCCTATTTATCATTTTTTCTTCTATGTAGGGCTTTGGTGTAAAGTAAAAAAAAAATAATAATAATAATAAAAACTTTTTTTTAATAAAAAGGAAAAAAAATTTTCCTCACCAAAAATTAGAAATATTTTTCTCTAATATTTTGACTTAATTTTTGTGTACCTTGAGGTAAGAGTCTAAGTTCATATTTTATCTTATTTCATTTTATGTTTTGGCATTGTCCCAGCTCTAATTTTTGTCCCAGCTTGGGCCAACTGTCTCGGCACCATTTGTTGAAAACATTATCCCTTCCCTATTAAAATGACTTGGCACTCCTTGTCAAAAATCAATTGACCACATATGTAAGGAGTTTTCCAGGACTTTCTATTGTGTGTCTATCTGCTCTGTGTGTCTGTCCTTATGCCAGTACCACATTACCGTGATTACTGACATTTTATGATCAGTTTTGAAACTAGATATTCTTAAGTTCTCTAGCATTATTCTTTAAAAAAATTGTTCTGATTTTTCTAGATGCTTTGCAATTTCATATACGTTTTATTATTAGCTTGTCAAATTCTAAAAAAAAAAACCAAAAAATCCTGCTGTAGTTTTCATAAGGATTGTATTAAATCTAAGCCTCAGGCTTCCCTGGTAGCTCCAACAGTAAAGAATCTGCCTGCAATACAAGAGACCCAGGTTCAATCCCTGGATTGGGAAGACCCCTTGGAGAACAGAGTGGCTACCTACACCAGTATTCTGGCCTGGAGAATTCCATGAACAGAGGCGCCTGATAAGCTACAGTCTGAGGCGTCACAGAGTTGGACTTGACAGAGCAACTAACACCATGACTACTATCAGTTTATGAAGAAGCAGCATCTTTATAATATTAAGTCTTCCAACCCATGAATGTTAACTATGTCATCATTTATTCAGATTTTCCTTGATTTCTCTTAGAAATGTTTCATAATTTTCAACATATAGGTCTTACAGCACTTTTCCTAAATTTATTCCTAAATATTTTTTCTTTTTGATAGAAATGTTTTCTTAATATCATTTTCATGGTTTTATTACCACTACATAGAAATACAGCTGACTTCTCTTGTACCCATTGATCATGTTTATTAGTCTTGTAGACTCCTTAGGGCTTTTTACATACAGGAGAATATCATTTGAAAGCAAAGATAGTTTTGATTCTTACTAATCTATATGCCTTTTATTTCTTTTTCTTGCCTTACTGCTCCAGCTAAAATTTCTCATACAGTGTTGAACAGAAGTATGAGTGGGGACTTTCCTGGCGGTCCAGTTCTTAAGACTCCATGCCTCCACTGCAGGGGGTGCAGGTTTCATCCCTGGCTGGGGAACTAAGATTCCACATGCCATGAGGCATGGCCAAAATAAATAAATATGAGTGAACTTTTAAATCTCAAAGGATAAGCATTCTGTCTTTCACTTAAGGATGTTGCTAGCTGTAGGTTTTGCACAGATATTTTTATTAGATGCCCTTGATCATTTAGAGGAAATCCCTATCTAGGTTACTGAGAGTTCTTTATTTCTTCCGTTCTCTCTCTTTCTTTCTCTCTCCTTTCTATGGACATTTAATTTTGTCAAATATGTTCCTGTTTTTCTTATGATCGTTATGTAGTGGCTGTTCTTTATTCTATTAATATAGTATATTGCATTAACTAATTTTCAGATGGTAAATCCTAGGATAAATATCACTTGGTTATGGTGTATAATCCTTTCTGTATGCTGTTGAATTTGGTTTGCTAACACTTTGTTAATCATTTTACATCTATATTCACAAAACACACTGTCTTTTAGTAATATTTTCAAATGGCATTTTTCCTGGCTTTGCTATCAGGGTAATATTCCCTCAGTGAATATCTCAGGAATCATTCCCTCTTTATTTTCTGAAAGACTCTGTATAAGACTGGTGGTATTTCTTCTTTAAATATTTTATAGAATTCACTTAAGAAGCTGTCTAAGCCTATGCTTTTCTTTGTGGGATGATATTTATTACCAACTCAAGATCATTATTTCTTATAAGTCTACTCTGTTATTCTGTTTCCTCTTGGGTCAAGTTTTATTATATTTTACATTTTAGGATTTCTTCCATTTTATCTAAGTTTATTTTCCATATGAAGCTGAACATTCTGTTATTCCTTTATACTTGTGTCAGTTCCTGTAGAGTCACTTATTATGACCCTGCCCTTTTCGTTCTGAGTTGGTCATTTGTGTCTTCTCCGTTTTTCCTTAGACTTCTCAGTTTCCTCAGTCTTTTAAAATAACTAATTTTTGGTTTCACTGATTTTTTTCTATTATTATTCTGTTTTCTATCTAATTGGTTTGTGTTCTGATATTTAATTTTTCCTTCCTTCTGTTTGCTTTGGATTTAATTTGCACTTCTGTTTTCTAGTTTCTTAAGATGGAAGCTTATTGATTTGAACTCTTTCCCCTTTTCTAGTATGGTATTCAAAGTTATAAATTTCCCTCTAAGCCCTGGTTTATCTGCATCTCATAAGCTTTGATATGTTATCTTTTTTTGTTTAATACAATTCAAATTATTTTCCAATTTCTCCTGTGAATTCTCCTTTGACCTCTGAATTGTTTAGAAGCAAAGCTATTTAATTTCCGTATGGGGATTGCCCAAATTTCTTCCTGCATTTTTTTTTATCTTAATTCTGCTGTAGTCTGAGAATATACAAAATTAACTCTTTTAAGATATTGAGACTTATCTTGTGGCCTAACATACAGTCTATCCTGGAGAATATTCCATATGTGCTTGAAAAGAACACGTTGCTTGATTGTTTTATAAATTTAAGTAATGTCAAATTGGCTGATACATTTCTTCAGGTCTTCTATATCCTTACTGAATTTCTGCCTAGTTGTTCTATTAATTATTGAGTGGGGCACCGAAATCTTCAACTCTAATTGTTGAATTGTCTGTTTCTTTTTTCAGTATTGTCAGTTTTGCTTCATGTATTTTGAGGTCCTGTTTTAAGATGTGCAGTTTTTAACAGTTCTTCCTGATGTAGTAGTTGTTTTTCATAATGACATGTCACTCTTTTTTTCTAGTAATATTTCTTGTCTGAAAGTCTATTTTGTCTCTCATGAATCTAGGCGCTCTATTTTATGACTATTGACATGGATTTTTTTTTTTCAAACTCTGTATGTTTACATCTAAACTGTGTTCTTTATATACCACATATACTCGGAGTAGGCGACGGCACCCACTCCAGTGCTCTTGCCTGGAAAATCCCATGGATGGAGGAGCCTGGTAGGCTGCAGTCCATGGGATCGCTAAGAGTCAGACACGACTGAGTGACTTCACTTTCACTTTTCACTTTCATGCATTGGAGAAGGAAAAGGCAACCCACTCCAGTGTTCTTGCCTGGAGAATCCCAGGGATGGGGAGCCTGGTGGGCTGCCGTCTGTGGGGTCGCAGAGAGTCGGACACAACTGAAGCGACTTAGCAGCAGCAGCCGCAGCATACTCGAATCTTTTATTTTCCTCTCAGTTAGACAATCTTTGTCTCTAATTGGAGTGTATATTAATTTCCCAAGGCTGCCATAACGAAATACCACAAACTCAGTGGCTTAATCTAACAAAAACTTGTATTCTGGCCTCTGTCTTCACATGGCTTTCTTTCCAGTGTGTCTGTCTGTGTCTCCAATTGTTCCTCTTTTTTCTAGGGAAACCAGTCATTGGATTAGGACCCATGCTAATCTAATATGACCTCATCTTATTTTCATTACATCTGCAAAATCCCTACTGCCAAGTAAGATCACATTCTGAAGTCTAGGTAGACACGAATTTGGGTGGACACTTTCTAAGTTTTTAAAAGGTGTTCAATCCATTAATATTTAATGTAATTACTGATGTGGTTGAATTTATATCTGCTATTTTGCAATTCATTTTTCTCTACATCTCATTTCCTTTTTGTTCTTATGTTATTTACTACTTTAAAAATATATTTAATGAACAATTTCAGTTCCTCTATTGATTTTCTATTGATGTAAGTAGGGAAGACAATGTATATATTTAAATCTTCACATTCTAATAGTTCCATTTCCTCCCCTTCTTTTTTACTATTATTGTTATATATGAGTCACATCTTTATATGTTATAAACCAAAGAGTACAGTTTTATCATTACTGTTATATAGATTAATTTTTAAAGACATTAAGATAGAATTATATATTTATATGTTCACTTATATTTACCCACATATTTGAAGGTGTTCTCCATTCTGTCTTGTGGAGTTGAGTTACTTTCAGTGTCATTGTTCTTTCAACCTGAAAGACTTCCTTTATTGTTTCATCTAAGGCAAATCTGTTAGCAACACATTCTTCTCATCTTTGGCAGAAATGTATGTATTTTTCCTTCATGTTGGAAAAATAGTTTCGTTGTATACAGAATTCTTGGTCAATAGTTTTTACTTTAGCATTTTACATGTGTCATTCCACTTTCTGCTGACCTTCATTATTTCTGTCTTCTAATGAGATGTTAGCCATTGTTTTGTTGTTACCCTGCACAAATGATCTTTTATTTATTTATTTATGTTGCTGTTTTCAAGAGTTGCTTTTTCTCTTTGACTTTTGAAAGTTTCACTGTGATGTGTCTAGGTCTGGATATCTTTGTCTTTAATCTTACTATGACTCTGTTGATGTCAGTTCAGTTCGGTTCAGTCTCTCAGTCGTGTCCGACTCTTTGCAACCCCATGAACCGCAACACACCAGGCCTCCCTGTCCATCACCAACTCCCGGAGTTTACCCAAACTCAAGTCCATTGATTCGGTGATGCCATCCAACCATCTCATCCTCTGTCATCCCATTCTCCTCCTGCCCTCAATCTTTCCCAGCATCAGGGTCTTTTCCAATGAGTCAGCTCTTCGCATCAGGTGGCCAAAGTATTGGAGTTTCAGCTTCAACATCAGTCCTTCCAATGAACACCCAGGTCTGATCTCCTTTAGGATGGACTGGTTGGATCTCCTTGCTGTCCAAGGGACTCTCAAGAGTCTTCTCCAACACCACAGTTCAAAAGCATCAATTCTTCTGTGCTCAACTTTCTTTATAGTCCAACTCTCACATCCATACACGGTTACTGGAAAAACGATAGCCTTGACTAGATGGACCTTAGTAATGTCTCTGCTTTTTAATATGCTGTCTAGGTTGGTCATAACTTTCCTCCCAAGGAGTAAGTGTCTTTTAATTTCATGGTTTCAGTCACCAT
Organism: Bos indicus x Bos taurus; assembly: GCF_003369695.1. Classification (NCBI taxonomy): domain Eukaryota; kingdom Metazoa; phylum Chordata; class Mammalia; order Artiodactyla; family Bovidae; genus Bos; species Bos indicus x Bos taurus. The sequence continues at coordinate 17,237,170 of NC_040103.1, read as the reverse complement.
CTGCAGTGATTTTGGAGCCCCCAAAAATAAAGTCAGCCACTGTTTCCCCATCTATTTGCCATGAAGTGATGGGACTGGATGCCATGATCTTTTCTGAATGTTGAGCTTTAAGCCAACTTTTTCACTCTCCTCTTTCACTTTCATCAAGAGACTTTTTAGTTCCTCTTCACTTTCTGCCATAGGGGTGGTGTCATCTGCATATCTGAAGTTATTGATATATCTCCCGGCAATCTTGATTCCAGCTTGTGCTTCCTCCAGCCCAGCATTTCTCATGATGTACTCTGCATATAAGTTAAATAAGCAGGGTGACAATATACAGCCTTGACGTACTCCTTTTCCTATTTGGAACCAGTCTGTTGCCCCATGTCCAGTTCTAACTGTTGCTTCCTGAGCTGCATACAGGTTTCTCAAGAGGCAGGTCAGGTGGTCTGGTATTCCCATCTCTTTCAGAATTTTCCAGTTTATTGTGATCTGTTGATCTAGTATATGTAAACTAATATTTTTCCTCAGAGGAATTTTCAGCTGTGATTTCTTCACGTTTTCTCCTCCATTGTCTCTTCTTCTTTTTGGGACTTCTATCACAAATAGATACGCTTAGTTGCATTCTGTAGGCCTCTGAGACTCTTTTTCTCCTATCTGTTTTATTCTCTAGTCTTTAGACTGGATCGTTTTCATGGGTTTATCTTTCAGGTCACTGATTTGTCTACCATGTTCAATATATATGTAGAGTCAAAATTGCAGAGTTCACCTAGTGAAATTTTCATTTCAGTTCCCATATCTTCAACTCCAGAATTTCTATTTAAGTCTCTTTTTAGTTTATATTTTGTAGTTCAGTTATTTATTTGTTGAATCATTGTCATCATACTTTTCTTTAGTTTATGGAACATAGTTTTCTTTCATTGTTTGAAGTTATTTATTTAGTCGCTCTGATGTATTTATCTGCTAAACCCAACATTTGGACCCCATTAGAGTTAGTTTCTAGTGATTGATTGATTGATTGTTGTTGTTTTCTCCTGAGCTGAACCACACATTCCTGTTTCTTTGCATGTCTCATACTTTTTTGGCTAAAAACTAGACATTTTATATTGTGTTGCAATATATTATCCTCAGGCTTCCCCATATGCCTCAGGCATCTTCTTGTTTTTGTTGTCTCAATAAACTGCCTGAATGTATTCTGAGGATTCTATCTTCCCTTGGATTCCAGTCACTGATGTCTCTGCTTGATCTTGTTTTGTTTCTTTTTATTTCTTATTTTTGTCTTTAGCGTGGCTATTAGAGTCACACCTATAATTGCACAGTTTATGATCAGTCAATGATTTGAGCAGCGATTGTGATCAAACACCTTGAGCCTTTTTTATTTCTACCTTCCATGAACAAATGGATCTTTGTATGAACTGGAAAGTACATCAAAGTTTTCAGATTTATCCAGTTTCAAATCTTTACTGACCCTTCTTGGATCATCTCTGCATATGTCTGGCATACATGGAGATGTTACCTAGCCCTTCTCTGGCTGTCTTGTTTTCGGAGTTTCTCCATTAAATTTCAAGTTAGTCAACCACTCACCCCCACTGGGATTGCAACCTCAAAGTAGCAAAGTTTTGGACTTCCCCATTCATTTCCAACCAAATTTGTTACCTGACCACACCTTTAACCATGGGATTTCACACTCGACTCCAAATCAAGTCAGTATACTCTGATTACAAGGGGCTTCTGGTTTTCATTGTCAAGCTCTACCTGTTGTAAAAACCACTACTCCGATTAACCAAGACAATCTTAACATTTCCCTCATCTTGACTAAACTTTAAAAAGATTTATTCCTGCATATAGGCCTCTGATTTTCCTTTCCTTAAAGCATTTATTTTAAGAAACTTGGGGCTAAAAATTCTTCCTCCATCCCTTTGAGATGCAAGTCTTTTCTCAGCCTCTTTCCAGTTTTATAATATGACCCAGGAATATCTTTCTTAAGAATGTAAGAGCTATCCCTTTGAAATTTGATCATCAAGAAAGATAGCACTTCTGTCTCCTAGACTCTTGGGATGATAGGAACCTAACTTAGATCAGTGCCAATAAGCAATACAGATGGCCTAATCACATTGACCAACTTCCCTCTTTAATGTCCTCTAGTAAGGCAATGGCACGCCACTCCAGTACTCTTGCCTGGAAAATCCCATGGATGGAGGAACCTGGTAGGCTGCAGTCCATGGGCTCGCTATGAGTCAGACATGACTGAGCAACTTCACTTTGACTTTTCACTTTCATGCATTGTAGAAGGAAATGGCAACCCACTCCGGTATTCTTGCCTAGAGAATCCCAGGGATGGGGAAGCCTGGTGGGCTGCCGTCTATGGGGTCGCACAGGGTCAGACACGACTGAAGCGACTTAGTAGCAGCAGCAGCAGTACTTTCCCACTAGTTTACGCCCCTGTTTAAAAACTCTTCTGCCTTTTTTTTTCAATGGGGGTGAATTCAGTCTTTCTCCCTTACTGCAATGGCCTTCAATGAAGTCTTCATTTCTTATTTAATTTCCTTTACATACAAAGCTTACTGCAATGGCCTTCAATGAAGTCTTCATTTCTTATTTAATTTCCTTTACATACAAAGCTGGAGGAATAAGGGAATATCCCATGAGCAAGAATGTCTTAGATACTCACTCTTCTTAACTAAAGTTCTACCAGCTTTTCATGAATAAATTACTCAATTTATTATTTGCCTTTGGTTTATTTCCAGAGATATGAAGTGGTTGTTTTTGATAATTTTTCCATTGTTATGTATGTTTGCTGGGGACGGGGTTTGCTGACCATTTCATTCTGCTACAGCCACCCTCCAACATTTTAACAAGTCTAAATTTCCATATAGTTGCCAGCACTGGTTAAGTGGTTATTTACACCTTTGGAGATCACTCTGCAGTCTTTTTTTGAACATAGATCATTTGTTGAAAAGAAGAAACACATTTGGTAAAATGTTCCTGTAGCCTTATTGCAACTTCACTGTGAATATCTGACCAAACAAAGGAGTTTTTCTATGTTCACACTGTGTGTTCTTTTAATTTAGCTCTTTTTGCTTGGTGAAACATTTCTTCCAGGTTAGATTAATACTTCATTTCCTTTCATTCCTTCTCTCTCTCCCCTTAATTTTTCCCCTCCTCTGAAAAGCTTGTTGGATGCTTTTTAAAAAGCTAGAGCAAGTCTATCCACTGATTATCTGTTATTTATGGATGAATTTACACTTCCAAACAGACATAGTTAAGCAAATTAGCAATGCATGAAAACACACCCTTACATGTGCATAAAAAATGAACTCAAAATGCCATGAAGACAACTATAAGACAAGACACAATAGAACTTCTAGAAGAGAACATAGGCAAAATGCTCTGCAACATAAACCATACCAGTGTTTTCTTAGGTCAATCTCCAAGTCAATAGAAATAAAGACAAAAATAAACAAATGGGAGCTAATCAAGCTTACAAGCTTTTTTATAGCAAAGGAAGCCATAAACAAAATGAAATGACAACCTATGGAATGGGAGAAAATATCTGCAAACAATGTGACCAATCAGGTTTAATTTCCAAAGTATACAAATGGCTCACACAACTCAACAACATAAAAAAATAAATAAATAAATAAATAAATGAGCAGAAGAACCTAAATAAACATTTCTCCAAAGACATACAGATGGCCAATAGGCACATGTAAAGATGCTCAGCATCACTAATTATTAGAGAATGCAAATCAAAACTACAATGAAGTATCATCTCTCAGTGGTCAGAATAGCCATCATTAAAAAGTCTAAAATAACAAATGCTGGAGAGGATATGGAGAAAAGGGAACCTTCCTACACTGTGATGGGAATGTAAATTGGTACAGCCACTATGGAAAACAGTATAGAGGAGCCTCAGAAAATTAAAAATAGGATTGCCCTATGAACCAGCAACCTGGAGGAAGGCATGGCAACCCACTCCAGTATTCCTGCCTGGAGAATACCCATGGACAGAGGAGCCTTGTGGGCTACAGTCCATGGGATCACAAAGAATCCGACATGACTGAGTGACTAAGCACAGCACAGCACAGGATGATCCAGCAATCTCACTCCTGGGCATATATCCAGACAAAATTATAATTCAAAAAGATACAATGCACTCCTACATTCATAGCAGCATTATTTACAATAGACAAGACAGGGAAATGATACCTAAATATCTATTGACAGTTGAATGAATAAAAAAGATGTGGTACATGTATACAATGGATATTACTCAGTCATTAAAGATGAATGAAATAATGCCATTTTCAGCAACATGGATGCAACTAGAGGTTATCATACTAAATGAAGTAAGTCGGAAAAAGGCATATCATATGACACCACTTATATGTGGAATCTAAAGAAAGACACAAATGAACCTACCTACAAAGCAGAAACAGACTCACGAACATAGAGAACAAACATCGTTGCCAAGAAGTGGGGTGGAGAAATGATGGAAGTTGGAGTTTGGGGTCAGTAGATGCAAACTATTACATATAGAATGGAGAGACAACTGGTCCTACTGTATAGCATGGGGATCTAAATTCAGTGTCCTAGGATAAACCATATGGAAAGGAGTATAAAAAAGAATATATATATATATACGTATAACTGAGTCATTTTGCTGTCCAGCAGAAATTAACACAACATTGTAAATCAATAAATTTAAAAAAGCTAGCAGTGCATGACTTTATTTTTAGTTTTTCACTCAATAGTTTTGGTGCACTGATCTACCAAATGTCAGGCTTTTATGCTCCTAAGTTTTCCAAGTAGAGAAGTGATACTCACATCTATAATTATACTTCAAAAGATCTTTTGTCTGTCTATGAATAGAGTCCATTGTCTGCTTACATGCTTCTCAGCTGACATTTATGAAGATAGATTGCACATGAGAAAATGGGGCAAGACAAGTAGGGGAGACAATTACACAATAGAGACAATGTTGGATAAATTCATTCCAAAATTCCTTCATAAATTTGGAGTGTTTGCCATTTAAGCTTAGTGATTTAATTATATTCCAGCGTTTAACCTTCTTGAGTAAATTTTACTGCCTGAATTCATAATGCAAATTTGTTCCAAAGATTTTCTGATCATCTTTTCAAAATTTATGTTTGATAACTTTACTAATACATTTGTCAATACCCATATTCTCCCATATTGCATGTGCTCAGAGAATACTTGCAAAAAATATATATTCAGTATCATAGAGTTAGAATCTTATTTGGGGTCAAGGTCAGCTTATTATTTATCCCTATTTTGTATAATAATGAAGTTAAAACACAAAGTGTTTAAGAAGTATGTTCCCATAATAAAAATACTATTACTACTACTAATAGTAGTCTTGGATAATATTTATCTCTTGCTGTGTTCCAAGCACTGCTTTAAGGGTTTTAGTTGTGATATGTTATTTAGTCTTTACAATAATACCATTAAGTAGAGACTATCAATATCACAATTTTATAAGTTTAACAGTGGTAGTCAAGAGAAGTTGTGACAGTCTCAAGGTTACCTAGTAATATATATATATATAACTTGTAGGACTCAACTATGCTTAGTCTGTATCATGTGCTGTTTTGAGAGCTGATTTTATATGTTTAACATATTTAAACAACATGTAATACAACTATGAAATAAAATCCAGTAGCTATTATTATTGTCATTGAAAGTGGGTGAACTAAAGCAGGAGAAGATCCCTTGGAGAAGAAAATGGCAACCCGGTCCAGTATTCTGGCCTGGAGAACCTCAAGGACAGAGGAGCCTGGCAGGTTACAGTCCACGGGGTCACAAATAGTCAGACATGACTTGACTTAGCAACTAAAACACCAAACTAAAGCACATAGGTATTAAATTATTTGTCCATATTCATGTAGCTGGTAAATGATTAGTCTGGGATTGGAGGCCCACGCCCTGTCTTTCTGGTGAGGGTTAGAGCTGATGTTTGAATTCTGGCAACCCAGCACCAGAGTTCATGCCTTACCATTTCTTTCTGCTGCCTTGCAGACAAAATTGCACATGAGGTTTTTGGTAGAGTTATTGAAGTCTGAGATGAGAAGAAACTTCAAAAGTGACCATCTATGGAGAAATCTATTTTACATCTCTTGCAAAATCCTCTCCAAAATGTTCTCAATAAGTTTTTGTCCAGACTTTCTTTGAACATTTTCACTAATAGAGAATATACTAACCCCAGGGGCAACTCATTCTATTTTGAGTTAATATTATAAGAAAGTACTTTCCTCTATTGTGATGAAATTTGGATTCTTATAGGTGCAGCTAAAATCCTTTGAACCTGAATTGGTTCTCTGAAGTCACAAGAAATAAGTTTAATTCATTTTCCAGATGATAACCCTTTCAGTTTTTAAGGAATCGTCTCTGGTTTTTAGTTTCATGAACTATACCGTCTCTAACATGGCTCTGAGGTCTTTCACCATCCTAGACTCTCTCCTTTGGACCAAAGACATTTTAAACGTTCCTCCTAAAACATGAAGGCAGCACATAATATTTCAGATATACTCTGAACACTGTAGAACAGAGCAGGGCTAAAACTTTCCATTTTCTTCATGGAAATACTATCATGTAAAGGTTAAAAGGGTGGATGCTGAAATCACTGGCCAAATAGGGATCATAAGTGTACCCATTTGTTGAGCCGGTATGAGGATTAAGTGTGACTGAAGAGCTAAATACTTAGAAAACTCCCTGGCACATAGTATGAGCTCAGAAACTGCAGGTAAGAGTATTGAAAAATCCAGGCACTTATTGAAGGTGTGCTAAATATAGACATTGAAACTGCAAAGGGAAAATTATAGACCACATCCCCCCGGCATTTTCATTTAAAATTCTTGACTTATACTTCTTGGGAAGTGATCTATGATTGCATTTGATTTTGGAAAATCAAAAATTATGTCACACCGCGGACTCATAATTAGATAATAGGAAGGGAAAATCCTTGAGCCTTTTGAATGGCTGCCATGAAGTGCCACCTCTTCTATCCTATTAAGGTCATCCAGTTACACCCTGTCAAGATCTCTGGGGATCCTGATTGTGTCTTCTGAGGTATTGGTTTCCGATCCAAACTCCAGTGTCATATGTGCATAGGAGAAGCCTTCCATCAGCATCAGCAACCAACTCAGGGATGAAATGTGAAGTGCAACAGAATCAAAAGCAGAGCCTGCAGCGACCCGGTAGAGAGCTTCCTTTGGGGAGTCATTTACGCAGTTAGGAACCCACCTTACTGTACTCACACCCGGAACATTTCTTCATCTTGCTAATAAGAACACCATGGGAGGCTTTTTCATGAGCCTTGTTTAAATCCAAATGTCTATTATTAATTTATATATCATTACCTGCTTAGTAATCCTAACTCTATTTTTAAAGAAAAGGAAAGAGAGAGAGAGAAAATAATCTTAGATGAGTGCTTTTGTTCTCAGGAAACCTGTGATGATTCCTAGTAATTACTGTTCTCTTCAATACAGGCTCTCAGAAATCTTTCAAATAACCAGTTTTATAATCTAACCAGGGATTAAGAGTAAATGCTCCTTTATAGTTCAAGATATACTTTTGCTTCATTTTGAAAGTTAAGACCTCATTTTTTTGTCACCAACCTTGTCTGCACCATCAACTGCCAGGATAGATAATGATGGCTTAGAAATCTCATTTACAAATTCTCTCAGAGTTTTGAGATCTAATTTTTCAGGACTTCAATACTTGGAACATTTAAAAACATCCCTTACAATCACCTCATTGAATTTGGTTTCAATTACTCTTCCCTGATGTTTTTCTATCCCTCTCCATTCTGGAAATCCCTCTTGACAGAGAAGTTGGCAACAAAATCTGTTATTACACCACTAACCTCAAATTGATAACTTCCTTTGGGTTTTTGCTGTAAAAGAGTGACTTTGATTCTTCTTTCATATCCTTTATATTTTTGTAACCTCTATTCTTTCTGACTTTAGTCTTTGAGACCATTCTCCTCCGTCTATGACATCTGTACGTTTTCCAGGTATGGATCCTTTTGTACATGCAACAATTCCTTCCATAAATATTTCTGAGTGACTGTTATTTCCCAGGCACTGTTGTAGGCACTGGGAATCCAGTGGTGAATGAAACAATCTTATTCCTTGATTCACAACTGAAACAGCTTCAATTGTGAATGAAATAGTTTACCTCCTAGTGTCCACTGTAAATCTTTGATTATTGGATTTATCTTCCCACCTTTTCTCCAGCTGAGGATGGAGTTTCTTTTACATGCTAAGCTCTTAGTTGTTGAGCCTTATCCAGCCCTTTTGAGAGGGATTTTTAAGTCAGAGTCTTGGGAACCTGGGACAATTTTCACTTTCTGTCCTTGAAATTTCTTGAAATAACTCCTCCGAATTTTCAGGTTAATATCTAACTTTTGTCCTATAATGCTTCTCTGATTTTGTAAAATGAAATACAGGAATATGGGACCAAGAGGTCTTGCCATGATTCACATAGACGTTGCTACATGTGGAAGTTGGGTTTTAAGTTTCATATTTTTTAAAACTTCTTTTTCATTATTTCATTTTAATCATGCATGGATTTTTCACAAATATCTTGGTGATATTTTGACAACTCTCGTTTATTAGGGTATAGTCAAAAAGGAGAAAAAAGAGGAACTGTTTTTCTGCATGTGATCATATTTTTCATTGCTAATTTAAAATCTTTTCTACATTCCAGGAATAGCCCTGCCCTGGTTTATTCCATCCTTGTTATATGGACCTGGAGCATGCTACAATTTCCACTTGACCTGGCAGGTAAGTATCTGATGTTTGCTCAGAGAAACAGAAAATAACAACTCTTGATTATGAAACTGTAATGAAGCTAAGGAGTCATTTGAGAGGACTATCATTTTTTTTTATCACTTTGATATCTCAGTGTTAGTTCCAGGTCAGTTTAGAAGAAAAGTGGGTTGAAACTTGGGAGAGCCACAAGAAGGTTCCCTTCGAGTACCTGGTGAACCCGAGATAGTTGAGAGGATAAGAGCACAGCCTTATGTCCATTTCATACAGTGGTTCCATCACTTCTGCAAATTAGTTAGGAGCCTCAGTTTTTCATCCATGAAATAGAGTTGATAATTGCTGTAGTGAGGGTTGAGTGTTCTTGTGGTGACAAAAATAAGATGTAGTTTGTAACAATTTGTGCTTATTAGCATAGTTACTGGCATATTCATGCTATCTCTTGATATTTTGGGGGCTTCCCTGGTAGCTCAGAGGTTAAAGCATCCACCTGCAATGCAGGAGACCTGGGTTCGATCCCTGGGTTGGGAAGATTCCCTGGAGAAAGAAATGGCAACCCACTCCAGTATTCTTGCCTGGAAAATCCCATGGACAGAGGAGCCTGGTGGACTGTAGTCCATGAGGTCGCAAAGAGTCAGACGCGACTTCACTTTCACTTTCACTTTTTCATTCTTTTGTCAGACCTTTGTATTAGAACTTCCAAAGGAATAAGAGCAGTTTCAGGGCCACATGGAAAACTGGATTTTTTCCTCAGTAGAGGGTCTTATACTCCCACTGGGCTTATTTTAATAAAAACATAAACCTCCTAAGACTTTGCCAGAAGTAAACTGTTTCTCAGGCATTTCATACTGATGATCTAGTGCTATGTTATCCAGTACAGTACCCACTGGCCGCATGTGGCTATTTAAAGTTATTAAAATTAAATCAAATTAAAAGTTCAGTTCCTCAGTCACACTAGCCTGCTCAGTGGTCATACATGGCTGTGTTGTCAGCACAGATATAGAATGTATATTTTTTTTATTAATACAGATGGTTTTATTGTACTGCATTGACCTGGAGTGAGCCTATAAATTCTAGGAGCCCTAGAATTTTGATGTGGCAATTCTCCTGGATACCATTTCACTCTGAATAAGTTCTTGGATTGAATAGTTATATTTTCCTCAAGTCTGATTCCTCTCTTATGGAACCCTACCTGATGACCTCAGGGGTAGAATGAATCTTTGTACAAAGATATTTAATTTTTCTGCATCCTTTTTCGGTCCACTCCGATAAGCACAGAAGTTTCAGAGGCCATTTTAGACTTTAGCATCCACTTTTGCAAAACAAAATTTTCAACAGAATAGATGGAAAGCATGGCTGTGGCTTTTTGGAAATGCTCAGAACCTAATTATGAGTTAATAACTGCAAACAAATGTGTACAAATAAGTACACACACACACACACACACACACGTGCTCTATACCCATCGATCAGCTGGTGTCCTCTGCCAGAATATTAGGCATCATCAGTTTAGATGTTGAAAGATACCCTTAGGAGATCCTCTGGGAGACATTACCTGACCCTAACATCTTAGGAAAGGCTATTATTGATCTTATCTTGGTTTTTCTCTTGTCATTCCCTCTGCTCATCCTTACCCTCCCATATCTTGTGGTTTATAGCCTCACTTGGAAAATTTTTATTTAAGAAAGAAATTTTGTAAACTTTCATGGGTGGTAATGTTATGCAGCTGTTTGAAAAACAAAGACCAAATGTTACTTCTGACTAAATCACGATTGTATTTTCCAACAAACAGTACATTATGTGCACCCATATCAAAGCGGCTTCATAGTATTTGCAGGCTCCAATAGATGAAGGCATTCTTTGTTTGAAAACTCCACGTGGAAGGCTGTATTATTATAAAAGGACTATTTTCTGCCCTTGACCCTGAATTAAATTTACATTTTAAAAATTAAAACAAATAAGGTTCCATTGTTGATTGGACCTCCTTTTGTTCAACTGGAAAATCAGTAATTATATCCAGTCTTTCTTGTAAACTGTGAAACAAAACCATAAGGAATTAGACAAAATATAATAACAATGGCAGTTATTTGGGCTTTTTTCCCACTACCATTAGAGAAATATGTTTAACATGACTTAAGTTTGAATTTGAAGAAGCACTTTGAGTTTTCACAACACAATTTACATAGAGGCCTGAGTGAGTCAGCCAGTAAATAGGTAGGTACCAAAGAAAGGATGCAGAAGGATCTTGGCCATGCATACTCCGATTCATCTTCCAAATTTAGCAGCCAGGTAAGTCATACATTATCTTAAGGGAGAGACGGACAGGGAGAAAGGAGAGTTGCCAGGGTGTTAGTCTAATGGAAACAAAAAGAGTCAGGGAACAGGGGCCCTTCTCCTCAAAGGTATCATTGTTCTGCAGTTTTCAAAGGAAGAAACTGAGGCCCAGGCAGCCTAAGTAACGTGGCCAGCATCTTGCTGTTAGAAAGTAAGGAAGCCAGAAGCAGCAGCCAGACTCCCTGACTTGAGGCCCAGAGTACCCTGCCGCCCTGCTGCCTCCCTATGCTGCAGACTTCAAAGACAGGGCAGTTTCTTCTGTTCTTTATCTAGCTAGTTAATGGTGCTTTCCTCAGTGTGAGGACTTGAAGGTGAGCTGAATTTTTTTTACATGGATAGAAAGTAGAGGCTGGTTTTCTTTCATGTGTTTGATTGGACTTAAAACAGATGATGCATTTTGAATATAAAGTGATGAAGGATGTCCAATGGCAGGGTGGTTTCAGCTGTTTCTGTGCCCCTGCCCCGCAGAATGAAATTACAGGCTCACTCCCAATCGTGAACTAGTGTAGCCCCAGTGTTTGATGGCTTTTACCCCCTCCATTCTTTTATGCATTTCAGAGACCTGCGTTAATTGGCCTGTCTTGTGTTTTCAGTACAGAATGTCGTGTGCCCCGTGTCCATGACAACGAGGGGGTTCTCCAGCCGGTTCTTCTGCCAATACAGTGCCGACCTATGGAACATTGGAATCAGTATCTTCATACAAGATGGTCCCTTCCTTGTTGTGCGGCTCATACTCATGACCTATTTCGAAGTGATCAACCAGATGCTAGTGTTCTTTGCTGCCAAGAATTTCCTGGTGGTGGTGTTACAGTTCTACCGCCTGGTGGTGTTGGCCTTGGATGTACGCGCTTCCTTGCGAAGTCAGAGGGAACGCCTGAAAGGAGAGCACAGATGCCCGGATGTACCTGCTGAGTGTGGGGTCTCACCTGAGGCCTGGCCAGGCAGTTCCATGGAGGCCTTGGCTATTCCTTTACAGGCCTCGCCGGTCACCTCCGACGACTCCCACCCCACACCATAGTTAGTCGCTGACAGCAGCGTGCAGCTAGACAGCTTGACTTTCTGGTTCGTCTTTCAGACAGAATCTTCTTTTTTTGGCTTTGGCATATAATAATTTTCAAAAGAACAACATAAAAAGTGATCTTAAACCAAAGCTGAAAAATTTTCTTTTTTGAACGGAATGAAAAGAACTTTGATTAGTGGCTATCGCTACAACTTCTGTGTGATGGTATCAGATGTTCGAGTTGTTCAATGACTAAGTGATTTGTTTGTTTTGAACTGTTTGAAAAGCTGTGGACAGGGTTAGAGTGACATGCCCTCGAGAGATTTAATGCAGACAAGCTGTCGCGGCTGTTACCTGAAAATAGAGCATCTTTGAACTTTGGCTCTATTGTCAGACTATCTTATCTGATCTTTTCTGCAGTGTGCCTCTGACATCAAAAAATGTACATTCAGTGAATGTAGAACAAATGAAGGGAAAAGTGCCTTTAAAATTACCTCACTGTGGGCTGGAAACAGTGAAAATCTCTGCCCAGCTGCCATAGCATCAAGAGCCCTATTCATCACTGCATGGACCTTCCCAGGAAAATCATTTTTCTGGGCTGCTGTGGTCTTCTGTCATGGTGCATATGCTCTTCTGGAAATGTTATTGCTTTGGCTTGGGTGCTGCAAAATTCACAGCAAGCCATTTTGGTTACAGATCTACTGGTTGTGGGGCAGGAAATACTGGTAATGCTGACAGTCACAGTTTCCACTCTGAACATGATTTGCAGTCTTCGTCAGGATTTTCCTTAACTCCACTTTACCATTTTCTATATTGCCAAGTCGAATTATGTGGGTTGATGCAAGAAAGCACTGAAGCAGTGAATAAAGGTATTTCAGGCCCTTTAAGTGTTACCACAATCGCTGGTGTCCGTCTGCAGTCCTGGGAGCGCCTCTGAACTGCCACAGCTGGAGCCAGCCTTTGGTCTCGGGAAGATGGTGGTGATGGAGGCTTGCATTAGCCCTCCTCACCACCGACAGCCCTTGATGAGTGACGGGGGTCAGAAAATGCCACAGCATTGTGGAAATCAGGAAATTTGCTTTTCTTCCCTGCATTAGGACTGCATTTCCCCAGTACTGAAAAAGCTGTATTTTCCTTTCATATGCCTCTGTACGTTCCAGTTGGAGGCGATTCAGAACCTTTTAAAATGATTTTTGCTTTTAAAGATACAGTGTGAAAACTTACCTGGCTTTATAGCAGTAATTATATAAGGCAAACAACTCCAAAACTGTTCCTTTAGGGTTCAAAGCATAATTCCACCTTGTTATTATGCTCAGGAATTGAAAGGGACATTAAAGATAAGGCAGGGTGTGAACTTAAATTGGATATAACCTAGGACACCCAATTGGGACAAATTTTATCTATAAATCTGTGTGACATGATATCTGTTCAAACTATTTAATAGTTGCATAGACAAACTGTTTTTATACAGAAAAATTAATATTTTTCGGTTAATAGTTTCTTTGGTGCTTGATAATGTTTCTGTTTCTTTTCTTCCTCATGTTTCTAATTTTAACAATATGATGATTGCAAAATTACACATGAAAATAATAGAGTACATTTATAATTTTCCATAATAATTTTATGAAAAGTTAACATCAGGAAATTGTATTTATGTAAAGAACTTGATAACTTTTAAGGGCATGTTATTTAAAACGTTTAGCAATTGAACACAAAATAATAACTTCTATTTATAAAGATACTCAGCTGAATCTGTTTTTATGTTGACTGTCTTATGTTGAATGTTTTCCTCTACATCATGTATGTGCCACTTATTATTGCAGATTTGCTCATGGGCATGCTTTTTATGTTTTAATTTTTCTTTTCCAGCAAAACAAATATTGGGCCTCTAAAAATAGATGAAGTATGAAGAAGTATGGCTGTTGTGCAGATATTTTTAAAATGCTTTTGACTCTGAGACTTGGCTTGGCTCAGTGAATGAGTTTCTAGTACTTAAGTATTTTGTAATTAGCAGTCCTCCAAAGGCCTGGGAAAAAGAAAGTCCAGAGTCTAGCTTTACCCCACTGCCAGGAAGGCAGAGAGCAACCAAGACAATCTTAGCAAGTACGTGCATGCTGAGTTACTTCAGTCATATCTGACTTCATGCGACCCTATGGACTGTAGCCCGCCAGGCTCCTCTGTCTGTGGGATTCTCCAGGCAAGGATACTGGAGTGGGTTGCCATTTCCTTCTCGAGGGGATCTTCCTGACCCAGAGATTGAATCCATATCTCCTGTCTCCTGCATTGGCAGGCAGGTTCTTTACCACTAGCGCCGCCTGGGAAGCTGTCTCAACAAGTAGCGGTGGCAAAAGAGACACATGCTCTGCAAGAGTTTCCAGGAAAGACTATTAAGGGAAACATCTGTTAACCTGACTGCCAGAATGGCCACTCTCTTGGACCGTTTTCCATAGTCAAGAAAATCTATATTCATTTAGTTTATTGAAAAATAAAACCTAAGTTCAGGTTCTATGCTTAGGACCCTTGTTGAAAACTTAAAACTTGACTTAGTTAATTGCATGTTTTTATTGTAGTTTGCTAAATATTGTAATGTTTGAAAACATCCATTTATAGTATTATGGATGTTTTTTAAACTATTAAAACATTTATAGTATTTGCTGTAAAGTGCCCTGGACAGCAGTTACTTCCCAGAGGCTGACATTCTGGGACTGGCTTCTGCTTTATCTGTGCAGCATAACTGACTTATACCATTCATACAACGCAAAACAGGCCATACCTCTCTACCAACCCCTCACAGACACAGAACATCCATATCCTCGCCACTGAACCAAGTGGCTTGTTTGTGGTTGTTGGTGCTGCTGTTATTACTACTGTTGCTGCTATTTAATTGCTGGATGAACTCAACTGAATGTCCTTCCTAAAATCCTGCCATTTCATTTGTGAGAAAACAGAGTGGCGCTGTGTAGAAACACGCCTCACAATCATCTTCTGGCCTTTCTTTACTTCCTAGAGGACATGACTTGCCGCTGCAAGATTAGTGAACTGTCTTTCTCTTCTGACTACTCTGTTAATTTTGATCTAAGCTGGAACAGATAACATGAGGAAATGGAAATTTTTCTTGGCCAATAATATTCTTTCTAATCTTCCAAAGTGAAGACAGTTTCACAAATGCATCAGTTAGCTCTGTTGTAGTTCCACTAACAAAGTGAAGGGTAGGAGCACTTCAGGCTTTTGAAGACTAAAAGGATGTAGCTGAGAACTATCAGGATGCAGGATCATAATAGTAATTGTCAACTTGTTATTTCACAGATCTTTCAAAGCCTTGGGAAGGCATGCATTTTAGTGCACATATTTTGGTATTTCCACCAAGAATTCAGAGTTCACACTGACTCTTGTTATCTTTGGCAGTTGATCTCAATGACTCTTAATTAACTCTTCTGTTACAAGAGAAAAAGGATCGCACAGAACCACTGTTCCACCTTCACTCTACATATATGTACGACATACACACTGACATACATCTAGAGCCTTAGATATGTCAATGAAAAGCCAAACCATCTAGAAATATTAAAACAGAAGAGACCATTACTTTTTCCCCCCTAATTTTAGGCTTTTTTTACTTAATGTACATTCTGATCCTCTCTCAGTAATATCTGATTTGGAGTTAAACTAGGCAGCTTGAGGATGTTTATAGTTTTGAGGCTTTAAATAACAATCCACATGATGGGAGTAACTATAAACAATTTTAATGTTTAAATAACTCCTGCACACTTATATTTCATGGGTGTCCATCCTCTGAATCTTTCTTACTAGAATATTTTATAAGAATGTTTGCTCTGAATTATTTATATTTTTACTATTTTGCTATGAATGACATTTGTATTGTATTATATACATTAAATAGTTTGTGTAGAACTCTATCAATGTCTGTTTTTTTGCCTCCATTTCCTATCTTTGTTCTCTACTGTAATTCATTTCATTTAGTTTTTAAGCTCTTGCTTAAAAAGAAAACTGACTTATTTAGAATGTGATGAAAGTGGCATTTCAAACTAGTGAGGAAAGATTGACCAATTTTATAAATGATGTTGGGAAATCCTGCAAACCATCTGGAAAAAATAAAGTTAATTTTTTATCTCATGCAATATATAGAAATAAATTCCAGATGGACTAAAGATCTAAGTGTAAAAGTGAAAACTCTAAAATATTAGAAGAAAATATGGAATGTATCTTTAGCATTTGGGGAGTGGGAAATACCTTCCAAGGCAAGTTAGAAACCCCCGAAGCTATGAAAGAAAAGAATGACAGATTTTCCTATGCAAAGATTTAAAATTTCTAAATGGCAAAAGGTATCATCAATACATCACTAATACCTTCTTTTATGGAGAAGGGTATCAGTGTACTCAAAGGAGAGAAATGACAGGTGGAGAAATCAGAACGGAAGAGCCAAATTGATCATTTACTTATAGATGATTGTGTCCTGAATAGCCAGGAAAAGCACACAAAAAACTAAAGAAACTATTATAAATAATCTGAAATTATACAATAATCAATAACTTTTTTATATACAAACCTCACATAGAACATAAATTTGAAGATGAAATTTCCATTATAATATGATCTAGAACCATGAACTACATAGGAATAAACTGAATAAGAAATGTACCAGATTCATGTGAAGAAAATTTTAAAATGACTTTGAGGACCTTCAACAAATAATTTAACAAATAGAAAGATATATTCTATTGGGGAATGGTAAGAAGTCTTGATATTTTAGAAAGTATCAATTTCTCCTAAATTGATCTATAAATTTAATATAATCTCCAGAATAAATCAAGATTTTAATTCTAATGACTACCCAAATTGATTCTAAAATATTATGATTAAACAAGCATGAAATAATAGCTGGGAAATACTAAAAGGGAGAAAAAAATTAGAGAGTGTGCTTTCATTAGACTTATTAAAGAGCTACAGTAAGCAAGATAATCTGATTCTGTCAAGAAGAAAAATGAAACAGAACAAGTTCAAGAAATAAACTGAAATACACAAGGACTTTAATAAAAGATAAATAGTGAATGACTCTTATAGAGGTTTAAGATATGAATAATATTAAAGTGGATTCCTACCTCAATCCTTATATCTAAAACATTTCCAGATGGATCAAAGAATTAAACATTAAAAATCAAAAACAGAGAACTATGTTTTTACAATTGTAATGATGAGGATGTTTTCAAAGCAAGATATAAAACTAAGTAAGCATAGATGATACAAAAATTTCAACTTGTAAAACTAAACATTTTATATCATAAATATACCATAAGTGAATTTAAAGGTTAAACAAAAAACTGGGTAAATATTTTTGCAACAATTGTAACAAAGCATTAGTTTTCTTAATGAGTAAACAGCTCTCACAAATAAGCAAAAGAAAAAGAACACCATTGGAAAAATGAACAAAAGATGTTAAGTACATGGTTCACTGCAAAAGATACTATTACGAAAATGCAAATCAGGCTTCCCTGGTGGCTCGGTGGTAAAGAATCTGCCTGCCAATGCAGGAGATGCAAGTTGGATCCCTGGTCCAAGATCCCACAGGCCATGGAGCAACAAAGCCCACACGCCACAAGTATTGAGTCTGCGCTCTAGAACCTGCGAGCTGCAACTGATGAGCCCACGTGCCACACAAGTGAAGCTCGCATCCTAAAGCCTGTGCTTTGCAACAGGAGAAGTCACTGCAACCAGAAGCCCGCACACGGCAACTGGAGAGGAGGCCCCGCTCCCCACAACTAGAGAAAAGTCTGAGTAGCAATGGAGAGTCAGCACAGCCAAAAAATACATACATGTAATTTAAAAAAAAAGAAAGTGCAAATCAAACCACAGTGAAATACCATTTTTCAAATGCAGACTAAACTATAAGATACCATTTTACAGTGAGCGGTTTGGTGAAGATTCAAAAAAAAATTATCAAATGCTCTATTAGAAGGGATTAAGGGAAGAGGCATCTTTTTCATCGCTGGTGAGGACGCAAATTGGTACAACTCCTTTGGAAGACAATTTGGCAGGATCAGTCAGAATTTAAAATACATTTATCATTTGACCAGCAAAGTCAACTTCTAAGAATGTATCCTGCAGATAAATGTGTGCAAAAATATATACACAAGCCTGTTCAGAGTAGGATTTTCTATAACAGCAGCAGGTGCCCATTAATAGGGTTATTATTAAATTAGGGAACATATATACTACATAACGGGCTTCCCAAGTGGGAATGACTCATGTCTCCCAATGCAGGAGACATGAGTTCGATCTCTGGGTAGGGAAGATCGCCTGGGGAAGGGAATGGCAACCCACTGCAATATTCACGCCTGGAAAATTCTGTGGGTGGAGGAATCTGGTGGGCTACAACCCATGGGGTTGCAAAGAGTCGAACACGACCCAGCACACAGATATACACACAACGATACCTATATAGAAATAAACACCTAAATGCCAAATACCTAACGACTGCAGAGTTCAAAGAGTTGGACACGACTGAGGGAGTGACACTTTTACTTTCCCACTACATACTACTATGTAGGTTTTAAAGAGAATGGAGTAGATCCATAAATGCTAATTAGGAACAATCACTTAGATATTTTATTACATAAACGTAACGGAGAAAACCATGAGCAAACTCTTTATAAACGTTATCCAAGCCTTTACTGGTAGCTAGTACATGGATGAAATGATGCTCAAGCCTCCAATGCTCATGGGCAGCCCCTCATTTTTTTTTAACCTTAATGCTTTCTATAGTTTGAACACCTTAATTATGCATTACTTTCGCAATTTTAAAGGCTATTATTCACAAAAAATAAATCTTACCAACTGCGCCTGCTGCCAATATTATTTTGCAGTTAAAAGGAAAGCACACTGATCGTCTTCACCCAACAAAGGATTATTTTAGATGCATTAGATAAATCGAAGGTTTAAGACACGTCAAATTCTGCTTGCTGTGTGAAGTGTTAAACCTTGGGAAATGAAAGAATGAATATATCTGAAAGAAGTCAGAAAAATCAAACTGACCAAGATAACTCATTGGGTCTTGATAAACTTGATGAATACTTTGCAAGGGCCAGTCTGACACTTTTGCCCTCCCTGACATTCATACAAGCAAGACAAACCATAGAGAAATTTTACATTGAATTAGAAAGTCCAGCTGATTTCCCCAGGAGAGAGAGAATCAACTAAAGGAACCTAAAAGAGAAAACTTCAGAAGGAATCTATGCATCTGTTTCCAAGTTCATATTCATAGCCCATCTAATTTGTTTATATAAACTTCTTTAGATTTTGGTTAAATATTAACTAAATTTACAATGGATGGTGGTGAAGTGATTGTATGCAAGTCTGATCAAATCACTGTGGAAAACAAAAATCCCTAAACCAACCATATGTCAGGTATCATACAGTCTTTGTATCTAAACTAAGATATTTCAGGCAAGGAAAATTGGATTTATGAGACAAAATATGTTTTCTCCGTGGAGGCAGTTGTTCAGTTTCTGCCAAGTATTTGGCTGGAGAATTTGGATGGTTGTGGTTCTGGGATCTTGGGGGTTGTTTCTACCTTCTGGCAAAGAGTGTTCTTTCTAGTATTCAAGGGTTCCCATATGACCCGAGTGACAGCTAACAGCTGGGTCAAAACCTGTAATTATTTCATCAGCTTTCTTGGTTTCAACTAATTCCTATCAATACCTAGTTATCCGTCTCTAACTTCAACCTCTTTCCTGGACTCTGTGCCTAGATTTGCATCTCCTCCCCCGACCCCAGATATTCTGCAAGCATCATACACTCAGTATACATAGAATACATATTGTACCACACTCAAATTGCATTATATCCCCTCCCTGTGTTCCACTTAATGGCCTGTAGCCACTAGCCCCTCAGGTACCCATGCTAAAACTGGAGATACCCTTGACCCTTGGCTCTTCTTTCTTATCCTTCCTACATAAGTGATCTCCAAATTCTTTCAGTTTTATTGCTTATCATTCCTTTCAATGTATAACCTGCCTCTCTAGTCCAATTGCTACCATCCTAATTTAGTGTCTCATCACTTCTTACCTCGCTGACCACAGTCGTTTCTCAAATGGTCATTCAACTTCCTGCTTTAATCCCCCATAAAAATATTCCAAACTGCATTCAGAACCATCCTAAAAGGCACAATTTATCACATGTCTCTTCTATTTAACACTTTGATGATGTCCCGCTTTCAACAAGATCAAGTATAAAGTCTGGAGGAAATCATTTAAGACCTATCACAAGTTGGCCCCATACTGAGTTTTCAATCTTGTTTTCCATCACTGTTTTTTTTTTCTCTCTCTCTCTCACACACACACACGCAAACACATACACACTTACACATGCAGCTGCCACCATAACACACTACTCATGATCTCCTAAATTTGCTATTATCCCTTACTTTGTTGGGGCTTCTTAGGTGGTGCAGAGGTGGTGAATTCACCTGCCAAAGCAGGAGCTGCAGTTTCAATCCCTGGGTCAGGAAGATCCCCTGGAGGAAGAAATGGCAACCTACTCCAGTATTCTTGCCTGGAGAATTCCATGGACAGAGGAGCCTGGAGGGCTACAGTCCATGGGGTCACAAAGAGTCTGACACGACTGAGCGAGCTTTTTTACATTGCTATGTGTTTGTGTACTTTGCTATTTCTTTTCTTCAATGTAACTATGCTATTGCAACCACTCCATTATTAATTCCTTGTCTACTCACCCCTCAGCTCTTGTGGGTGGCCTATTTTCCCACTCAGAGTTGATTTTTAGGGGAGGAAGAACAACCCCATCAGCAAAGATTATTCTGCATCCTAAGGGCACCCAAGAAAGTGAGCACAGGCATCTTCTAGAAGCAGAGACATCCTCCAGTCTGGGGTCCCTGGTTTCTAGGGTTTCCTTTGAAGCAGCAGTGCTGATGAAAATTTCGGGTAAGACAACGTGAATGTAGAGCTGTGGGCTTTGTCACTTATCATGGTCATGGAAAGAATCTACAGGAGAAGAGACAGGTCAGTGGTCCCCAGAAGTCTTCCCCTCTTCTCAGATCTGGCTGAACGAGGCAGTTTCTCCTGTATCACAGGTAGCTGTAATCTTACAGCTTCTCTTTAAACTGTCTTAGTGACGTTTTCCCCTGCTTATTATGAAGTGTCCCCCTTCTAGCAATACATCTCACCCAGCAATGATCTCCAGCTCTGGTAGAAACCACCACAAAAGCTTCAGAGGCTTAGCGCAAAGACCACATCTGCCTGCTTCCTGGACCAAGCCACTCGCCTTCACTTGTCTCTTTTCCAGTGGTTATCATGATATATGTAATGACTTGTTTATGTCTCTGGGAGCTGTCTGAGGCCATGGGCCATGTCTTAGACTCTATTATAACCACTTCGCTGCTCCAGACACACTGAAAGTTTGCCTGTTTACAGAATTCACCAAGCTTCTTTCTATTTGGGAGTCTTTGTTCTATTGGTGCTTTTACCCGGGACAGCTCCCACCCCTTCTCCCATTCCCCCAGAGCTGGCTCCTTCTTTTCATTTGGATTCCAGCTTAAGTGCAGGGTCCTCAGAGAGACCATCACGTTTTCCCTTTCTGAATAATCTCCATCACCTCTATCTTTATTTTATTCCTAGATTTTATCACTAGGGGAAATTATCTCTGCTTTATAAATTTATTTGTTTATTGTCTATCCTACCTATAATGAAAACCTAAAGGTCAAGAGTACCTATCTTGTTCATCTCTGGATCCCCAGTGGGTGGCACATAACAGCTGCTAAAAAACTACTTGTGAGTACATTACTTCTCTGTGCTTATTTACATCTATAGTTTTTTATAAAATTGAAATATGTTTTTACATAAAACATATTTATGTATATACTCTGCTTTGTTCATTTATCATTTTTGAGCTTTTCCTAATGTTAATTATTCTTTGATAATATAATGCCAAGAAACTCTTCTGCATGAATGTAGAAAAAGACCTAATTACCATTTTTTTTAAGATTCCACATATAAGCAATATCATATGATATTTGTGTTTCACACAGGGAATTCTACTCAATATTCTCTAATGACATATAGGGATAGAATCTAAAAAACTGGATATATGTATAACTGATTCACTCAACTGTACACCTGAAACTAACACATTGTAAATCAACTATACTCCAATAAAATTAATTAAAAAGGAGACCTCCTCACCAAACACCACAGGCTTTTCCAGCCATCCTCCTCCTCAGCACTAGGCCTTGGGTTCCTGGAATGCCTTTTCTTTGCGGCCACTCCCCTGGTGATGTGAGAATCCTCACCTCTCATTTTTCATTTTTTTCCATTACTGGTTCCTTCTTTCCATGGGTCTGTCTACTCCTTCACTTTCTAAATGTGGAAGTTCCAACTCATCCATCTGGCTAATCTCTCCCTTTGCAATCCCACTCCCATCAGCGACCCCTTAGGTCTACAGCACCAGTTGCTTCCCAAGCATCTTTATCATGTTTCCATGGCAATGATCTCCTGGTGCTCCCAGCCCACCATGTCCACAGCTGGATTCAAAACGTGTCCTCTCCCAATGTATGTATGCATGTATGTATGTATGCATGCTCAGTTAATTCTGACTCTCTGTAATCCCTTGGACCGCAGCCTGCCAGTCTCCTCTGTTCATTTTCAGGTAAGAATACTAGAGTGGGTTGCCATTTCCTCCTCCAGGATAGCTTCCCAAGCCAGGGGTAGAACCCATGTCTCCTGCATTGCAGGCAGATTCTTAACCCACTGAACCATCAGGGAAATCAACCCTTTTCTTGAACCCACAATGCTTGTTAACAAAACCACCGACCTTCCAGTTATTTTGGCTCAGTCTTAGTTGTCATCTTTGACTTGCCTCATTCACATATTTACTGAATCCTATTTCTTTTTTTGCATAATGAATATAATTTTGCTGCTTTTCTCTGATTATACAAGTCATACATGTTCAATGCAATGATTTCAAACATGGAAATGTAAGAGGGCAAAAATCACATGGGATCCCCCTTTACTGCAATGTTCATCATTAATCATTAAAAATAATAATCATTCTTTCATGAATATTTTATTTCAGATGAAAAATGATAGATGGATCAGATCAGATCAGATCAGTCGCTCAGTTGTGTCCGACTCTTTGCGACCCCATGAATTGCAGCACGCCAGGCCTCCCTGTCCATCACCAACTCCCAGAGTTCACTCAGACTCACGTCCATCGAGTTGGTGATGCCATCCAGCCATCTCATCCTCTGTCGTCCCCTTCTCATCCTGCCCCCAAATCCCTCCCAGCATCAGAGTCTTTTCCAATGAGTCAACTCTTCGCATGAGGTGGCCAAAGTACTGGAGTTTTAGCTTTAGCATCATTCCTTCCAAAGAAATCCCAGGGCTGATCTCCTTCAGAATGGACTGGCTGGATCTCCTTGCAGTCCAAGGGACTCTCAAGAGTCTTCTCCAACACCACAGTTCAAAAGCATCAATTCTTCGGCACTCAGCCTTCTTCACAGTCCAACTCTCACATCCATACATGACCACAGGAAAAACCATAGCCTTGACTAGACAAATCTTTGTTGGCAAAGTAATATCTCTGCTTTTGAATATGCTATCTAGGTTGGTCATAACTTTCCTTCCAAGGAGTAAGCGTCTTTTAATTTCATGGCTGCAGTCACCATCTGTAGTGATTTTGGAGCCCAGAAAAATAAAGTCTGACACTGTTTCCACTGTTTCCCCATCTATTTCCCATGAAGTGGTGGGACCGGATGCCATGGTCTTACTTTTCTGAATGTTGAGCTTTAAGCCAACTTTTTCACTCTCCACTTTCACTTTCATCAAGAGGCTTTTCAGTTCCTCTTCACTTTCTGCCATAAGGGTGGTGTCATCTGCATATCTGAGGTTATTGATATTTCTCCTGGCAATCTTAATTCCAGCTTGTGTTTCTTCCAGTTCAGTGTTTCTCATGATGTACTCTGCATATAAGTTAAATAAGCAGGGTGACAATATACAGCCTTGACGAACTTCTTTTCCTCTTTGGAACCAGTCTGTTTTTCCATGTCCAGTTCTAATTGTTGCTTCCTGACCTGCATACAAATTTCTCAAGAGGCAGATCAGGTGGTCTGGTATTCCCAGATAGATGGATAGACATAGAGGACAACTAGCTAGCTAGCTAGATGAGTTCATATAAATGGGATAATATACTAATTAAGTCTTTAAAGATAAAAAAAATACCAAAGAGTTGTAAAAACTGTGGGTTAATTTATATTTTTATGATGAACAACTTCAGCTCTCAATCTTATCAGTATTACTTCTATGAAGGAACACAAAACCTCATGTGGAGAAATGAAGAGTACCTGTTTTAGGGTTTTTGGGAATTTGAAGCCTGGAACCTAACCCTGTGGAAACTCTGGAATTGGACCTTACTTTCTTCATCTGTCTATGCTCCATGTTGAATTGACTCTTATGGTATCTGTAGAATAATATTTTGCCCTATGACTGATCAATGGCCTCAACAAATCTCTTTTAAAGTCTTTATAAGCCAATACCAGCTATGCGAGGGACACACGAATGAATAAGTCATCACCCTTGCTTTTGAGGAAATTTATATCTATGGCTTTTAGACACACACACACACACACACACACAAATGGTACTATACCTTGCCAAAAATTCATGCCCTACCACCTGTCTTCATGCCTGTGAAGGGTTCATTTTAGTTCTCTCTGGGTTTTGTGTAGGACCTACGTTTCCAGCCAAGCTCCCAGCTCCCAACATATACTTGGAAATATAAGAGGGGATGCAAAAAAAGAAAGGAGATCTGAAAGGGCCGATTGAAAAGAAATGAAAGTTGTTTATTTTTTAAAACATGTTTTGTAGGTGATGGCTCTTAATCACTGTGAGACAGTCATTGTAGGACCCCTAAAACATTGCAAGAGCTCATTGTGGACCTGGAATGATTTTGGAGATTATCTTTTCTCTTCTTTTCAAAGGATGCAGCTGTTCTGGAGAGGTTTTGTCTGAACTCAGCCGTATTTCCAGGCTCAAAGTAGTGGGACACTGCTCATGCAAAAGCACCATGGAAGACTCAAAAGCACTATTCGGACCTTCAGAATCATCTAAAGCATTTCTTAGTACATGTCCAGGACAAAAGATGCTCATTTGTCACATGTGAGGGAGCAGTGACATTTATTTTTACAGATTCCGTGAGCTGAAAGGAGGACTTGCATTCTAGCAATCTCCATCACAGCAAAAACAATCTCAGAAAAGGAAGACACACAGGGTCTGTACTTGCAGATTACAACCTCTTTCATTAACTCTGCAAAAAGTTTAAGATTAAACTTCAACAATCTAGGACACAAAAACTTTAGAGAAAATGCTAGCTGGGGAAAATGTCAGTCATATTTAAGAGCAGATGTCCATCACTTCTCTCAGGGGAAGCAGTCCATTAAGCTGCATGCTGCTGAATCAGATGTGACAAAAAAGCTCATTCAGCCCGGTTTATTTTGGCTTGAGAGTTAGCAGCCTGAGTTGCTGTGGCTGGTATTTCTGGATCTGCTGTTGCTTCTACTCTCAAGGCTGTTGAGTCAGACCTGACTGAGCTCTCAGACATCCCTGGATCTGCGGCATGCACACACCTCTTCATAGCCTGAGTGCCAGTGATCTACAGCATGCTGGTAATTCATATTTGAAAACTGCACACCTACCAGCCCAGATGTAAACTCAGCACCAAGCAAAATCAGCTTCCCCTCGAATCTGTGTATTCTGTGTTCTTCCATAGAAGATTGAACATCCCAGTGCTGAGCCATTTATTATCCTGTGCATGACACCTCTGGGGGTGACAGCCACATTCATCAAAGCTCCAGTCCCTTAAAGGGAGAATGTTCAGGAACTATCTGAGCAGCTATCAGAGAATTCAACCTTGCCTCATGACTTTTCTAAAACTTAATAAAAATCTTCTTTTCAATCAAAATCTTCCAAAGGATACAGACCTCATTTCTCTAATTTCATGAAGCCAAAGCAAATATCAACCAGTTTCTATGTTTTAGCTTCAGTTGCCTTAACAATGCTCTTTTACTCATGTCATGCTGTTGATTTCCTTTCCGATGGGCTCACACAAGGATTTTACTCAAGACGGATTCTGGTCTGTGTTTGTACTTTGAGTAACATACCTTTGGAGCCTTTGAGCTTGAAGGGATGTTAGATCTCCTTACCTCTTTGAAGGCGAAGAAATGAAAGCTGGAAGAAGGGAAGGGGCATCCTAGCTTTACTCTCATGAATGGCACATTCAAGATCAAATGAGCTGTGCACAAAAGCAAAATGCATACAACAGAACAAAAAATTAAACAGGTTTAGTTTTCAGCTAATAACATAGCATCTATAACACCCTGAAGACAATCTTCTTTGCTCAACATTTCAGAGTTTACCCAAAGCTTTCACACAAATTATTTTAATCCTCACAACCATTCTGGATGCAAGGTTTGTTTTTTTGTTTGTTTTCTTAAACAACTGAGGAAATGAACACTCAGGGTGGCCAAAAGGCTAGCAAAGGTCATATCTTTGGGGGTGAATGACAGCTGAGTCCAAAGGTTCAGCTCCACAGGCAGGAACACATTACAAATGATTCTGTCCATCAGTGAGCAGCCGTGAGCACAAACCTACTTCACAATCTAAATAGATTCTCTTTTCTCATTGGCCTGAAATTTTCCAAACTTAGTTTTGACCAGCAAAATTGTCCTGCTGTCCCTGGAAGTGGGTCCAAGCCTCTTCCATAAGATGACAAGAACACCTGTCAGCATCATCAGAATGGGACAAAATTACCACTTTGGTTCTTTGGGCCCTAAACTGATTTGCTCCCAAGAACTCTGATCCTCAGGAATATTAAAGTATTGGGTTGGCCAAAAAGTTTGTTTAGCCAAGATGCTGTGGAAAAACCCAGATTAGCTTTTTAGACAACCCCATAATTTGCCTGCTTCTTCCCAAAGAGAGTTTTGTGTTGTCCACATTTGTTCAAAGGAAATTGCTGCTGTTGTTTCTGTGGTCCTGGGATTAATTATGCCATATAGTGTTTTCTTTTTATTGTCTCCTTTTCTGTATTTAATGGCATTAGAAAAAATAAAACTCATTTTTCTTCCTTCCCATACTGAAACCCCTACCATATTTCCTTAGACGAATTAATAAAAGACATTGACAGGGAAGACGTGGGATTGTTTTCCAGAGGGCCTTTTGAGTTTCCCTGACACAGAATTTTTTCCCTCCTTCTCCCTTCCAAGCTCTTCCTCTTTTGTAGAAGCACTTTAGGTCACAGGGCCATGAGTCTGCAGCAGGTGAAACTGAAAGAAAATCACTGAGTCTTCCTTTTTATTCTTTCTCTGACTTCTTCATTTACATAAATTAAAACCTATTCTAAACTGGCTTCTTCCTTGGCATGAAAATAAGCTCTTCAAGTGCTCAGGAAATGCCCAGTCACCTCATCCTGGGACTTTGGCTTCCTCAACTTTTTGTTCCTCAACTTCTCATGCATGTCTCTTGAAGACTGGTAATAATTTTTTTTCTGTAAAATATGAATTGGTAACCTTGGAAAGTCTGAACTGCATCCAAAAGGAATTCATTACTGAGTGGGGGTGACTTTGACTTTCATGAAAATGAGTGCTCCGAAATCATCAGCTTTAGAAAATAATTCATTACACTTTTTTTTTTTTGGTGGTGGTGCGGTGGATAAAGTGCCTTTCATAAAAGCACCTCTTGTATGAGTATCCCGTGTGACCTACCTCCTATGAAAGGAAATGTTAGGACAGTCAGCTATTTGGAAACATTGTACGTGCAAGCTTTTATGCTGACTTTCACTGAGAACGAGATGAATCATGAATACTTAAAAATTTTTCCCCACAGTTCTGCTGAAATCCTAGTTAATTGTTTCAGAGTATCCACCTGAGGGAAGCCATATGCAATATGGGTTTGGGGGTTGGCGCTTCCAACGACTGACCAGCTCTGTAGCCAGTGAGGATGCTGCTCCCTCCAATTTTTATCCCAGTCCTCACTTGTCTCATTATCTGGGTAGATTCACTCATGTCTGTCTTTCTCTTGAGACAAAAGAATACATACCACCACCCCAAGTAATTTGCAGGTTAACAAAAGTTATGAGATTTTCCCTTAACTTAGAAAACTTACATGATAGAACAGAGTATACATTTCATATATTAAAGATGTAGATTTTAAAATTTTAATATTCTATCATATCTGCTCCAGAAATCTTTCAT
This sequence comes from Bos indicus x Bos taurus, assembly GCF_003369695.1. NCBI lineage: Eukaryota > Metazoa > Chordata > Mammalia > Artiodactyla > Bovidae > Bos > Bos indicus x Bos taurus. The sequence continues at coordinate 17,208,798 of NC_040103.1, read as the reverse complement.
ATTAAACACATAAATAAAATAGGAATGAAGGGAAAATCCGCTTTGTATGCCTACTCAATGGGATTCTCTGTCCCTCCCTAGAGGCACACACTCTCATAAATCTGGGATATATTCTCCCAGCCCATGTTTTTATATCTTCACTACCCATCTTTAAACATTTTGTAATACTCGAGGCAGATGATTCTGTTTGTCCACCTAATCATCGTCATCCCCCTCTTCCCTTCTATCAGGACCTTGGTCTTGCAGGGTCCAAGAAGGGCATTCATCATCCCCTCCTGGCTCTTGTGCAGCTAAAGAGGGGAGGGGAGGGAAGCAGAGGAGAGGATGTGACCTAGTTTTGGTCAAGGAGGTGGAAGCAGAATTTCAGAAGATGAAGCTTCTGGAAAAAAAACAGCATTTTCTTGGTAAGAGTGCATATATTCAGATTCAGATTCAGAGTCACCTTCTACCCTCCCTCTCTGTGGACCTGATGCATGAATGCACAGTGTGGCATGGGAGCTCTCACCATTTTGAACATAAAAGAAAGATAGAATGAGCTTTTGGGAAGGAACTCTGGTTGCAGCTTTGAGGACCCCAGAAAACTATTGTCAAGCTGTCCATCAGAAGTGGACTGATTAAACATATTTACAAGTGATCATCATATACACTGTCCCCTTTCTGGAGCACCAGACCTGATTAACTGTATAAGCATCCCATCCCTGCACTTTGTGGGACCTGACTGATGGCTTCTTGGAACTACCTTCATCTGAATCTCCTTCAGTTGAACTCTTACAAGATAAAATCGTAAACTTTGATTTGGTTAAGCCACTGCCACTAAATTTCTGCAAACATAGCTAAACACAGTCCTAGCTGCTGATATTTGTGTTTTTTTTTTGTTTGTTTTTTTCTTCCTTGGTGGTCTAGTGGCTAAGACTCTGCACTTCTGATGCAGGAGGCACGGATTCTATCCCTGGTCAGGTAAGTTCCATGGCCTTCCTCACTCCCCACCAAAAAAGATTCTGATAGAAATGGTGGTACCCTAACAAGCTGTTTTATAACTTGCTTTTTTCACTCAGATCATGGTTGACCTCTATCCATTTTGAAACATATCTAGTTCACTTATTTTTAAATTTATTTTTTCTATTCATTTCCTTTTTACGGGCCTTTAGAAACTTTTCACCATTACCAAAATATTGTTCTGCAGAGCCCCATGGACTCACATGCATGAGAGTTGCTCTAGGATGTGTGCTAGAGGCAGACACTGACAGCTCTTTCTGAGATTCTTCATTTGGGTCTAAGTGACTTTTTGAAGATAGAACTGTTTGTATATTTAGAGGCAAGTAGGTAATGACAGTTGTCAGAATTTTTTAAACTATACCATGCTACATTTCCTAATTTTCTTACTGTATTTGTTAAGCTTGTGATTAAACTAGTTCGTTAGTTAAGTCGCTCAGTCGTGTCCGATTCTTTGCGACCCCATGGACTGTAGCCCACCAGGCTCCTCCATCCATGGGATTCTCCAGGCAAGAATACTGGAGTGGGTTGCCATTTCCTTCTCCAGGGGATCTTCCTGACCCAGGGATTGAACCCAGGTCTCCCGCATTAGAGGCAGACGCTTTAACCTCTGAGCCAACTAAACTGAAAACCAAAATCTGGGTGGAAATGCAGAAACAGCAGTGACTGAATGAGAAAGATTTTAATTTCTGCCAGTTTTCTAACAGTTCCTTCTGTTACTCACCTTTTGGCCAAGAAAAAAAAAATCTACACCGGGATTTTTCAACCATGGCACTGTCGACAGTCAGGGCTAGATCACTTTTTGGTGTCAGGCCAATCCTGTGTATTCTGGGATGTTCAGCTGCCTCTCTGGTCTCTACTCACTGGATGCCATGAGCCAGGTATGACAATCAAAAATGACTCCAGGCATTGTCAAATGTACCCTGAACATGGTACAAATTAAAGTTGATATTTACAATCAAAGTTATTTGGTATTAGGGAGTGGGTGGGGAGGGGTCAAAATCACCCAGCTGACAACTACAGTTCCACAGTAGCTGAACTTGTGTTATTTAGGATCAATGTAAAAAGAGAGGTCCAAGGAGGCACTGGTAGACTAAGTGACTTTTAAAACCTGGACATTTTAAGACCATTTAAGAAGCCTACTATGGATTATTTCGGTAAACCTCTATTTCCAACCTTTAAGTTAGAGCAATTAATTTTGGGTATTTATAAATTTTTTATAAAATAAAAATATGAGAAATAATAAGAATAGCAGTTATACTCAATTGGAAATTTTCCTAAGTTTGTTACTATGCCTTCTTATTTCATCTTCGCAAACCTACTTGTGACATAGGTACTATTTTATACCCATTTCACAGATTAGAACATTTAGGGACAAGAAGGTTAAGATTTGTTCTTCATAGAGATTATCTTTAATTTTCACAAGCCTTCAAGGTACATGCAATTACTGCCATTTTATAGAGGAATAAATTGGAACAGAGGCAAGAAACCTATTAAGAAACTATCCCACAGTATTAAACCCCACAGTAATATTCAATGTGGATTAATATGGTTATATCCATGAACATGATACAAGCTAAAACTCATATTTACTATCAGAGGTATTTAGCATTAAGGATATGAATCCCTTAAGGGGAATTTAGTTACCTCTTTTGTAAATACAGGAAAAATAGATTTTACAATTTGTAATAGAAAATTATATTTATGTCAAAGTCTAAAATGTTCAAATTTCTCCTCTTTTCTCTTCCTCCCAAACTCCCACATTCATTCCAGAAATGACTTAAGTAAGGCATTTAACCAGATGTATAGAGCTAACTAAACATAATAAAAACATGTTAGAGGAACATAAAGTGAATTCAGAAATGACAACGACAATCCATTACTATATGGATCTATACACTGCTTTGGGAAGGATGTAAATGAGAATTTTTCTCTCTTATTACCAGTATGAAAAGGGAAATGTGATCAATTAGATAGTTCCCTGAGACCATTAAATACTAAATGAACCCATTACTCAGAAGTACTACTGTTGCTGGTACTAAGATTAGACAGAAATTCCTTCCATTGCACTTGACAAAGTTATACCATACACAGTGTTCTGGACAGCAAAGCTACAATGAGGTATCACCTCACACCAGTCAGAATGGCCATCATCAGAAAAAAAAAAAAATCTACAAATAATAAATGGTGGAGAGGGTGTGGAGAAAAGCAAACCCTCTTGCACTGTTGGTAGGAATGTAAATTGATACTGCCTACAGAGAACAGTATGGAAGTTCCTTAAAAACTACACATAGAACTACCATATGACCCAGCAACCCCACTCCTGGGAAAACTGTAATTCAAAAGGAGACATGTACCCCAATGTTCATTGCAGCACTACTTATTGTAGCCAGGACATGGAAACAATCTAAATATCTATCAACAGATGAATGGATAAAGAAGATGTGGTACATAAAGATAATGGAATATTATTCAGCCATAAAAAGGGGAAAAAGTGGGTCATTTGTAGACATGCAGGTGGACCTAGAGTCTGTCATACCGAGTGAAGTAAGTCAGAAAGAGAAAAATAAATATTGTCTATTAATGCATACATGTAGAATCTAGAAAAATGGTACAAAGGAACCTATTTCCAAGGCTGGAATAGAGACACAGACATAGAGAATGAACATGTGACACACAGGGGAGGAAGCAGAGGGTGGGAAGAATGGGGATATACACTGCCACGTGTGAAATAGCTAGCTAGTGGGAAGCTGCTGTGAAGCACAGAAAGCTCAACTGGGAGCTCTGTCACGACCTAGCGTGGTGGGGTCGGGGAAGGTGGCGGGCCGAGGTGGAGGGGATATATGTATACGTATAGCTGATTCATGCTGTTGTACAGCAGAAATGAACACAATATTGTTAAGCAATTATATTCCAATAAAAACAACCAAACAAATAAATGCAGTGATGAGTTTCATAAGCCTGGGTGGGCTGCAAGCCCAATTCAAGGAAAGCATGATTATCACTTGTGATTTGTCCTTGTTATCCTGATTGCAATTTGATCACTCATAACACTTCTGAAGTCCTCAAAATATCAAATCATATAAGAACTTTAAACATTATCCTGATTTTATTGGTTTTTGTTGATTCTTTGGGTTCTCCATTAATCCCCATTTTTAACTGTTTTTATAAATTATGATACAAATCTACATATTTTAAAATATACTTCTTTTTTAGATTTTTGAAACTTTCTGGTTGTGCCTATTCTCCAAAACTACTGTATTGAGCCATCGTAGGGTCACTGTGGTTTATGCTACTAACTTCATAGTGATTTATGTAACTTTATTCCCTCAGCCTGCTCAGTTGCTTATATTCCGTAAGGCACAGGGCACTTTATAAATTAATAATTTTTAAAAAGGCTACAATAAGAGTTGCAAAACCAGAAAAACCCACAGTGGGCAGATTTCACTTTCTGTTCCAAATTGCTAGCACAGGTCTATTAGCAACCAGAACAATGGTGAGGATTATAATGGTGTTTCTTGCATCACATCTTTAAAAAGAAGTTACAGCAGAGTAGGTCAAGGTGAAAATAGCTGAAACTTCTAGTTCCTATTGTAATTCAGAAAGTACTTATATTTATTATTATTATTGTTAATATTATTATCATCATTATCATTACAAATAGTGAAGGTAGGGATGCATAAATAAAGTCTGCCCTAGGGGCAGCCTGAAGCTATATTCCAGCAAGTTACTGTGCTTCAGTATTATGAGAATTTTTATCCATCATCAATAAAAAATGAGCAGAGCAGTTATTATGGCAGTTTCCACAGTCAAGACTGTTACTGCTATTACATCTCTTAGTAAAAGGGTGATACACTCTCCATTCTAAGATGTCAACTCATCCACCTTTCTGACATTAAAGTATAATGTACAGTCTTTATGTGGATTCTTCCCTAGTGAAGTCACATTCCCATGAACTTGGGGCAAGGATACAATGGGGCTAAATTAACTCTGGGCAGAAAGAAAAGTAAATTACATTTTTTATAAAGCAATAGTAGCACTGAGCTGCCTCCATTGCTTTCTCAGAAAGGAATGAAGTTGAAATAAATTTGATAAAATAAATATTTTACAGAGCAGGATTATGCTCACCAGTGCTGGAATTATGCCAGACCAATGCCCTTGATGCTCCACTGGGCACACTCTCTGGAAATACAAAAGAAGCAAGTACTTCTCTACCCCCACACTCTCCAGCGCCCTGGATATGAAGAGCAGCCTGAGCAAACAGTCTGACTGCTGCAGTCATCTTTCCAGCAGCAGGGTCATTGGTGTTGGGGCCTCAGAATATCAAAGTTCCCCTTCCTATATGCTATTTTTTTTCTCCTCCTTAAATTTTAATTTTAATTTAAATGTTAAATTAGGCCCTTTTTATTTTGTCTTTTTAACTAGCCAATCTTGCTAATGGTCATTGAAGGCATATAGAAGTTTCACAGGTAACTCACTAAAGAGTACATATGGAGAAGTCTGAAAAGCATGAGATTAGGAAGAGAAGACCCCACTTCACGTCCAGCCTCTACCCTTCTTCAATGTGTTACTTTGGGGATATGCTTTTTACACTTCTAAACAGGTATTTTTAGGGGCATATGACCAATTTGAAATGATTCCCATTTTTCTGAGAAGCAATGTCTGTCTCATCTGCATACTCTTTACCCACAGCAAATTAGACCTTATTCATCAGATTTTCTCCCCCAACAGGGTTGATAAAAGGTAAGCTATGGAAAGTATCATACTATCATATGGACAAAGTAACAGAAAAAGCTAATTTGCAGGTAGAAAATAATGTAGAAAGAAGAGAGGAGGCAATATCGGAAAAGGAGACTGAGTGTCGTGTATTCTTATGCCTTCCTAAGAAAGAAGCCAGAATCACCTTGACAGTGTTCCCACCTCCAGCCTATACTGAGACCCTATTGACATGTTGCTGCATTCAGGTTTTGTGAGACACCCTATGTCATAGTCTTGGGAGTGCTCTCTATTGTTTTTCTAGATTTTTGTGGGTCTTTGTCAAGAATTCTAAAGACAATCTTGAAGTCTTTTTTTTTTCTTCTAATTTTTCCACCACAGAAGTAAGAATTCCTGACCCATTATTATCACGGGCTCCTTGCGAGGGGCAAATGAATCAATGGACAAGGACATTCTTTGTTAATCATTTTCAAGCAAATTCATTTTGTCAATGAATGTTTACTTGGCGTTCGCTATGTCCAATGCTCGGAATGTGAGGACAAAGCACAGAGGAAAAGAAATTATTACCAAATGGAATTTATGCTCTAATGAAGAGAAACAGAAGGTAAAACAAATACAGCAAGTAAATATGTTGTATGACAGATAATAAAGGGAATAAAAAAGCAGTGTAATGGAGGGAGTCATGGAGTGATGGATATGAGGGGGTCATTATTTTAGGTAGACAGGTTTAAAAAAAAGCCTCAATAATGCAATAACATCTGGACAGGATGGAGATCAGGGAGTGGGATAGGAGGACATCTGGAGAACAGCGTTCTAGCAGAGGGAGGCCAATGCAAAAGCCCTGAGAAAGGAGGGGATGTGATGTGCTTGAAGAAGACCAGAGAGACAGCACAGAAAATGAGATCCTCCAGTGGCTGGTCTCCTATAGGACAGACTTTGAATTTTACTCTGGAAGAGATAGGAAGCTCTTGGAGGCTTCTGAGCAGAGACAAGACATAACTTGGCTTAAACTTGAAAAGGATTATTGAGATGCCATTAAAAATAGGCAACAAAGGTAAAATAAGCAAATCTGTTGGTCAGCTAGTGTGTGGTCCAGGTGAGGGATTTGGGTTGCTTAGATTAGAATGGTGGCTGTAGACGGACAAGGAAATGTCAGATTCTCATTTAAATTGAAGGCAAAAGCTATTGAGGTTGCAGATGGTTTAGAGATGGATTTGAGAGAAGGTAGCAGAAAAGAAAGAGTAAAGATTGGAGCTCAGAGAGGAAGATTAAGCTTGTGCTGATGAGATAGTGGGAAATGGCAGGATCAGAAGTCATTGGAGTGGGGAAAATGAAAAATTTCACTTTTAGATATGATAAATTTTGAACAACAATTAGACATCCAAAGAGAAAAGTCAAGTAGGAATTCATATCTGAAAGTTTTGACAGATCTGGTTTCTATTCCTGCCTTTTTCCTTCCCTTCCCCTGACCCCCTTTCACCTCCACAGAAAGATCCCACTTGAGCCTGCTAGAATATTGATATTTCCAGTCAGTGGGATTAAGAAGTAAGGAGATTACAGACAGCATGATACTTTAAGATCAAAGTGTCTGTAAGGGAAGCAAGATAATTTTTTAAAGCCCCAATTGACATTCTTGGCTTTCTGTAGTTAATTTAGGTCAACATATCTTTTATCTTTGAACAAAATACTATCAGCAGCAAAGCATCTCATATCTATATTTATGGGAAACACTGGGGATTCTGAGTCAGAAAACAAATATAGAGATCACTGTAATAATAATTAACAAATTATTCTTTGATGCACAAATTGTTGGATGAGCATGTCAGGCATTGAACATTTATTGAGCATGGACTTTGTGCTGCTGAGAACATCCTAAACTGTTCTAAACAGCCTAACAGCTAATGCTAATAAAACCCAGTCACTGTCTTCAGGGGCTGAGAGCAGAGAGCCTGAAATCTCATATAATCCCAAGGTCAACTCACAGCAAATGGTAAATTTGAAAAATCTCTTAGGTCCTTTTCTACCACCACATTCAGAATTTAACTTATCCTATAGCAAATCCTTGGAAGAAAAAGTATGACCAACCTAGACAGCATATTAAAAAGCAGAGACATCACTTTGCCAACAAAGGTCCAAATAGTCAAAGCCTTGGTTTTTCCAGTAGTCACGTATGGATGTGAGAATTGGACCATAAAAAAGGCTGAGAGCAGAAGAATTGATGCTTTTGAACTGTGGTGCTGGAGAAAACTCTTGAGAATCCCTTGGACTGCAAGGAGATCAAACCAGTCAATCCTAAAGGCAATCAACCCCGAATATTCATTAGAAGGACTGATGATGAAGCTGAAGCTCCAATAATTTAGCCACCTGATGTGAAAAGCCAACTCACTAGAAAAGATCCGGATGCTGGAAAATACTGAGGACAAAAGGAGAAGCTGGCAACAGAGCATGAGATTGTTGGATGGCATCATTGACTCAGTGGACATGAATTTGAGCACACTCAGGGACACAGTGAAAGACAGCAAAGCCTGGCATGCTGCAGTCCAGGGATCGCAAACACGAATGAGTGACTCAACAACAGCAATAGCAAATCCACTTTTCAAGCCAGTCTGTAAGTTAGAGAGATTGTACTGTGCCATGTACTCTGAAAATACATCCAAAGAAAAAGAACCTATTTTGAGTTGTGGAATAGAGCAGAGAACCATGAAGGCAGTGCAGTTTGGTGTAGGAATAGAGCCAATTTCAGGGCCAGGATAGAGTCAGCTTCTAAATCCTACTCAGCATGTCACTTACTCACTGGGGCACATACGATAAATTCATTTATATTGAACACATCAATACCTCAGTGATACAAGAGAGAAATTATCCTCCACTAAAGTCTTCAGAAATTTCTATCTCCAATCTTTTGAATCTTCTTCATTGTTTAAAAAGCTTTGTTTTTTAATCTTCATTTTAGTGGAGTTTACCTACCTAACTCCAAAATATTTTATTGTGCAATTACACCACATGGCACTCATGAGCCCAGTAAACATGACCTGGGCACCTACTGTGCTATACACTGGTGAGATGAAGAATGAGATGTATCTGTTCTTTTCAAGCAAGGAGGAACAAAACACACAAACATAATACATTACAGAATGTGCCAAGGTAGGCCTTTGCATGAGATATTATGAGAGTTCAGAAAAGGGCACTTATCAACCCAAGAGTTTCAGCAAGACCTCACTTAGGCAATTTTATTTTCATTGTATAATTATTTTTTGGCCTCATGGCATGTAGGATCTTAGTTTCCCCAACCTGGGATTGAAGCCATGCCCCCTGTAGTGGAAGCGTGGAGTTGTAACCACTGGGCCATCAGGGAAATCCCTAGTCGTGCTTAGGGAGCTTTAGAGAACAAGTGGGAGTTCACCAGGCTAAGAGACAAGCTGGCCATGGGTAGGAAGAGAGACCACTCCTGCAGATGGAGAAATCAGACTCAACCGTGACTCAGTTGCGTGAGATTAAGTGCTGATAGAATATAAACTTCAAGACAGAGTCATAAGAGCTGCAACTGGAGGGCTAAGTTAGAGTCAGATCACGAGGGCATTTGATGTCTCAACTTAGTTCTGCTTTTGCTAGGGAGCTATTCTTCCCTAAGCCAACTCAAATCCTTCTTTTTTTGGAGACAAGGGAGGTGAGAGTGGGCAGAGCATATTAAGCAACTAAGAATGAAATAAATGACTTTATTCAACTATAGAAGTTTTTTCTTTTATGTTCTTATGATGCCTGGGGATAAATGAGGCAAAGGTAAGAAAATAAATATTATGGAAATTAATTAATTAGGGTATTGCTTGCTATATTTAAGAGTCATCAGAAATAATGATACAGGCTACAAGCATCTTTTAAATGATTATTACAGATTACCATCAGAAAGCAGCAATATTAAGTCAATGACCTCTGGGTTCCCTTAAAATGACTCTAAAATTCCAAAATTATAACCTCACTTTTTTTTGCTCTTGTCTGAGGAATTGCCAGAGGGGAAGTATCTCTAAAAAAGGAATTAAGAACTCAGTCTCAGCTTGTGTTGCAATCTCTCTTTGTTCTCACATCTCGATTCACTGCAAACAATGAGGATATTTACCAAGGGTTTCTCAGAAATGATTTCAAATTTCAAGAAAGTACAATATAAGAACTCAAGAGAGTAGCCAGACAGAAGCTGATAAGAAAGATACAAATGTATAAAAATATTAATTCCAATAATAGAGCAAATTAAGCTTACTATAGGTATATAGGGATATAGATGTAAATATACAAACTAGGACGAGATGGCTGGATGGCATCACTGACTCAATGGACGTGAGTCTCAGTGAACTCCGGGAGTTGGTGATGGACAGGGAGGCCTGGCATGCTGCGATTCATGGGGTCGCAAAGAGTCGGACACGACTGAGCGACTGATCTGATCTGATATCTAAATATCGCTTTTTATGACATATGCTTGACTCAATGACTAAAAATATAGCTACTAATACATATATTTTAGATCTAGTACACTTTCATTTTAAAAATCATCCCCCAAATCCTATAATTACTGAAATTGCTGACCAGTGCTATTTGAAAACTCTTTGTAGTCCAGGTTACTTATCATCATGTTGGATAAAAACAGGCAAATGACATCTGCTCCCTTTTAAGAAACAGAAGTCCTGGCTTCATCTAACCTAATTAAGTGGTTAGAGTAGCCATCCATAAGAACAGAAGCTAGCACTTGAGGGCCCATTAGTATAGCCCCATGACATTGTTCTCCTTAACTGGCTGATTTCTCTCTTTCCAAATATAAGATCCTGACCCTGAATTTGTGGTAGATCCCATTCAAGTCTCCTTTTACCTTTAATTCTGTACGTGGTTAGAGTAGGATGCTAATAAGGTTAAATAGTGGGCTGAAGACCTAGGCAGATTTTTGTTGTTGTTATTATTATTGTTCTTTGAGTTTATACCTCGACCCTGTTAGTTCCATCAAAATTAAGATGACAATCAGTTGTAGTTTATACCAATATGTTATCTTCTAGAAAGTACATTCTAACTAAAAAAATCAAACACTGAATTTTAAACATTTGCTTTGTAGAACACAAACTCTCAAAAAAAAATTCCTTAAAAATCAAATGAAGGGAGGCTCCAAGTCTAACCTGTTCCATGCAGGTTCCAACATGAAACCTGCTTGTTTCATATTGACCTTGTAAAATGTTGCATGGATGGCTCATTCAGGAAGACTCCCAGTCATGAGTACATTAAAGGTTCTGGGATTCTAGCAGTAAATAAATCTGTTTTCCTTCATTTAAACAGAATTATCAAGCTTATCTGATCAAGGAAGGTTGTTTTTCTTATAAAATATGGTATTACTCCATGGAATTCTACAATGTTGTAAGTGATACCTATTAGACCAGAATTTTGGAGGCCACAGTTGTTCAAAATTTATTCCTTTTATATATCTATAACAAATCCCATTTGACAGATAACTAGAGGGACACAAATATCATTCCAGGGTTGCATGACTCCTGCATGCAGAACTGTAAGTGGCAAATAAGGTTTCCTTATTTCCATTCCAGATCATGTCATTGTTACCAAGAATTCTTGGTTACTTGCCTGAATTTTTTCCCTACTAATTTATCTGGAGGAATAACACACATCGTACCAGTAGCGTTATATTTATAATTTTCAATCTAATAACAAATTTACAAGCACACACAAAATGGAGCAGAACTCACATTTTTACCACATGCACAGCAATAATAGGTAAAATATAATATTATGCATTATATCTGTCAATGAGGCTAATCAAGATAAACTGTTTGACAAATGAGAGATAGAATAGAAAACAGTAAGCCAGACTGAATCCATGAGTCCAGATTCAGGCTGTAGCAGCTACTGATGAGCAATTAAGAGTACTAGATGATATCAGGACCACAGCTAGAGTCACTGCCCAGAAACAGGCGACAAGGTGTTCTCCCGCTCATGAAAAAAATAAAGCTGAGGACAAACAAAACAAAACTACCGCCATCTTGCTACCTAGAGCTAGGGCACTGCAGGGATGGGGGAAGGCAACGGCAGTCTCAAACGAAAGAATAATTCCTATTTACCAAGAGCAAGAATCTATGACTTGGGACTTCCCTGGTGGTCCAGTGGCTAAGCTTCCATGCTCCCCATACACGAGGCCCGACTTTGAGCCCTGGTCAGGAAACTAGATCCCACATGTCGCAAATAAAGATACCACACGCAGCAAGAGGATCAAAGAGCCTGTGGGCCACAACTAATATCTGGTACAGCCAAATAAATAAATTAAAAACAAAATAATCCATAAAATGTAAACAAAACATAAATACAATGTTAATAAAATATAGGTATGTTAATACATACATAGATTAAATAAGCCCAGGGGAAGATGAAACAGACTGAATCACAGGCTCTGTAAGTGAAAAATTGCTATTGCTAAGTCACTTCAGTTGTGTCTGACTCTGTGCGACCCCATAGACGGCAGCCCACCAGGCTCCCCCGTCCCTGGGATTCTCCAGGCAAGAACACTGGAGTGGGTTGCCATTTCCTTCTCCAATGCATGAAAGCAAAAACTGAAAGTGAAGTCGCTCAGTCGTGTCCGACCCTCAGCGACCCCATGGACTGCAGTCTTCCAGGCTCCTCCATCCATGGGATTTTTCAGGCAAGAGTACTGGAGTAGGGTGCCATTGCCTTCTCCGAAGTGAAAAATACAGTCATTGAAATGAAAGAAAAAATAAAACACCCATTAGGTGAAACAATTCTAAAGATGAAGCAACATGATAGAAAAGAGAGAATTAATAAATTATATGACTGTACTGAGGAAGTGACAAAGAATTCATCACAAAGAGCAAAATAAATTTCTAAGGGATAAGGAAACACATCAAAGAAATATTGATGACTGATCTGAGAGGCTCCAGAATCAGAGAGTAGAAGAAATGGTGAAGAAACAATATCTGAACAGATATAGCTATAAATTTCCTAAAAGTGAAGAAAGATAAAAATGTTCATAACTAATTACTGAATTCTGAGAAGTGTGCAAGATAAACCATAAAATTAGAACTAAAGCACTGAAGATATTAAACATAATCCTAAAGCTGGAGGCAAAACACTATTTGCAGAAAATGACATTTAAACTGTCAGGAGATTTCTCTTTAGCAATAAGAAATCCCAGAAGACAGTGGTGTTATTTAAGATGCTGAGGTCAATACCTGTGACCTAGAATTTTATACCCAGTTAAACTAAAAGAATGAAAATGAGATTTTCAAATATATAGATATTAAAACCGTTAACTACCACTCTCAACTTAAAAAAATTAAAGACTGTCATCATTCAGAGGGGTGAACTCAGAAGTCAACAAAATGTGTCAATGATGATGGCAAAAACAATTTATATATTTTAAAATATGAAATGTAACTCTAATTAACAATAATGAGATGACAGACTAAAACAATTAGTGTACAGTTTTAATATGAGAGGTTCTGTACTATGTATGAGAGCAGGGAAAAAATGTTGCATAACTACAGAATTTGTTAGAAAATAAAATTAACTTTATATGTGTTAAAATATTCCAGAATTCCTAGTGAAATAATCATATAACTGAGCCTCTAAGCCTGTAAAGAAAAACAAAATAGATTAAAATTTTTTATTAATTCAAAAGAAAATAGGAGGAAAAAGGAACAAAGGAAAAGATTGTGAACAGAAAACATAAAATGAGATGATGGGAATAAGACTAAACAGATGAAAAAGAAAATAAATGTAATAGATTTACATGTAACAAAGCTAAGAATTAACAAAAGATCATGATTTATTAAATTAGGTCTAAAAAACAAAATCCATCTAAGACAAAACTACCCTGAGAAATTGAAAATATGAATATGAATGTTTCATAAATTATAAACCATATTGTATCATTCTACCCTTTTTTAAAACTTAACCTTATGTTTTTGGCATTTATTAACCTTGATATGTACAGCTGTAGTTCATTTCTCTATAAATTTTTATAAATTCAAATTTTCACATTTTAAAACTTTTCCCTATAGTGTCTTCTTATGATTTTATAAAGTGATATATCTGTGATTTTGTTTAGTTCATAATATTTTAAACTATTTTTGTTTTTCTTGATCACTCATTCGAAGTGTGACTATTTTTCTAGTTCACTAAATAATCATATTTAGTTTTGTTGTTCTTTAGTTTCTTTGACTCATTTTACATTAATTTCTTATTTTACTTTTGCAATGTTCTTCTCCCTAATTAAGAGTTTGTTTTTTGTTACATTTCTAGCTTCTTGAAAGAGCTAAACTCATTTTCTTTTTTTCAAATATTCTGTTATTTTTACTAAAGGCATTTAGGCTTATGCCTATAAATTTATTCCACTTATAATCTTAGATATGATACATTTTATTATTTAATACTTATATTTATAACTCAAAATATTTTAAAACTTCTATTAGAAATTTAGAGGAGCCTTCTTAAATGTATTAATTTTCTAATTTTCATTATCAATTTATTGTTGAATCATTAATTCAATTTTTTATTAGAGAATGTTAAATGTATGAGCTCAATTTTAATAAATGTTTACTGTGTACTTGAAATGAAGGTATGGTTGCTATTTCTTTGGTATAAAGTTCTTTCTGTCTGTTTACCCACGCAGCCCCTGCCCTCTTATTTGTAAGTATCTCATTCAAAACATCTATATCCCAACTACCTTCCTTTTAGCTGTTTGACTTAGAGTGTCTTACAGACATGAGTTGAAATATCTCATCATGATTGTTCGTGACGGTTTGTGAACAATCTGTCAGTTTTTGCTTTATACACCATGACATTTTTAGTAGTACACAAACATGATTTCTATGTATTCCTTGTGAATTATTTTTTTATTTTTTGTTCATATTCAGCCTATATTGCCTTAAGTTCTGTTTTATTTGATACTAATAATTCCCTGCCTGTTATCTTTTGATCAATGTTTATCTGACATCTTATATAAATATAAACAGTATATACAAATATATAGTTGAAAGTCCACAGAAAAATCATATATTATTTATGGATCCATCCATACATAGAATAGTCAAAAATAGTCATAGAGAATGCTTGAGTTGATAGTTGCAGAATAGCAATTTACATAAACACACTCATAAGGAAAATCTGTAGATATGTTTGCATGTATTCTGGAAGAGGCTGTTGAGAAGCTGTGGGTCAAAGAAAATTATCAAAAGTAAAAGTAGAACTTTTAATGCATTTTGAATTGATAATAAGAAGACTACATATCATAACTTGTTGGCTGCAGCTAAAGTCATGTCAGAAGGATATTTTTAATATTAAGTATGTTTATTAGAAAAGGAGAAAAACTAAACAACCATGGCTAACCACTCATCTCAAGAATTTAGGAAAATAAATTCACAGAAAGCACAGCCAAAGAACATAACAAAGATAAAAGTAGAAACTTTAATGAAAATAGATAAAAGGAAAACACTTTTCAAATCATTATCTGAGGCCAAGAAAACCAATTTAAAAAAAAAACTGAGACAAAAAGAGAAAAATTACATAAGAAGATAGATGCGAAAATGCTGAGTAAAAAATCAGCAAATAAAATTTGCTGCTTCTGTTTAGTCACTCAGTCGTGCCTGACTCTTTGCAACCCTATAGACTGTAGCCCATGTAATCCTCTGTCCATGGCATTTCCCAGGAAAGAATATTGGAGCAGGTTGCCATTTCCTTCTGCAGGGGATCTTTCTAACCCAGGGGTTGAACCTGTGTCTCGGGAAACTCTAAATTATATTTAAAGATTTGTAAATGGAGTAGCTCATCACAAAGAAACTCAGTTATTCTAGGAATGAAATTTGTTTAACAAGAGGACTTAGAAATGAAATCACCACAGTTCCATTCAGTTCAGTCGCTCAGTCGTGTCCGACTCTTTGCGACCCCATGGACTGCCCACGCCAGGCCTCCCTGTCCATCACCAACTCAGAGTCAACCAAAACTCATATCCATTGAGTCAGTGATGCCATCCAACCATCTCATCCTCTGAAGTCCACTTCTCCTCCTGCCCTCAATCTTTCCCAGCATCAGGGTCTTTTCAGATGAGTCAGCTCTTCACATCCGGTGGCTAAAGTACTGGAGTGTCAGCTTCAACATCAGTCCTTCCAATGAACACCCAGGACTGATCTCCTTTAGGATAGACTGGGTGGATCTCCTTGCAGTTCAAGGGACTCTCAAGAGTCTTCTCCAACACCACAGTTCAAAAGCATCAATTCTTCAGCACTCAGCTTTCTTTATAGTCCAACGCTCAGATCCATACATGACTACTGGAAAAACCATGGCTTTGACTAGATGGACCTTTTTTGGCAAAGTAACGTCTCTGTCTTTTAATATGCTGTCTCGGTTGGTCATAACTTTCCTTCCAAGGAGTAAGTGTCTTTTAATTTCATGGCTGCAACCACCATCTGCAGTGATTTTGGAGCCCAAGAAAATAAAGTCAGCCACTGTTTCCCCATCTATTTCTCATGAAGTAATAGGACCAGATGCCATGATCTTAGTTTTCTGAATGTTGTGTTTTAAGCCAACTTTTTCACTCTCCTCTTTAACTTTCATGAAGAGTCTCTTAATCTTCTTCACTTTCTGCCATAAGGGTGGTGTCATCTGCATATCTGAGATTATTGATATTTCTCCCAGCAATCTTGATTCCAACTTATACTTCATCCAGCTCCATCTTTCTCATGATGTATTCTGCATAGAAGTTAAATAAGCAGGGTGACAATATACAATCTTGACATACTCCTTTTCCTATTTGGAACCAGTCTGTTTTTCCATGTCCAGTTCTAACTGTTGCTTCCTGACCTGCATACAGATTTCTCAAGAGGCAGGTCAGGTGGTCTAGTATTCCCATCTCTTTCAATATTTTTGACAGTTTGTTGTGATCCACATAGTCAAAGACTTTGGCATAGTCAATAAAGCAGAAATAGATGTTTTTCTGGAACTCTCTTGCTTTTTTGATGATCCAGCGGATGTTGGCAATTTGATCTCTGGTTCCTCTGCCTTTTCTAAATCCAGATTGAACATCTGGAAGTTCACAGTTCACATATTGTTTGGCCTGGCTTGGAGAATTTTGAGCATTACTTTACTAGTGTGTGAGATGAGTGCAATTATGCAGTAGTTTGAACATTCTTTGGCATTGCCCTACATTGGGATTGGAATGAAAACTGACCTTTTCCAATCGTGTGGCCACTGCTGAGTTTTCCAAATTTGCTGACATACTGAGTGCAGCACTTTCACAGCATCATCTTTTAGGATTTGAAATAGCTCAACTGGGATTCCATTACCTCTACTAGCTTTGTTTGTAGTGATGCTTCCTAAGGCCCACTTGACTTCACATTCCAGGATGTGTGAGTGAGTGATCACACCATAATGACCATCGGGGTCATGAAGATCTTTTTTGTACAGTTCTTCTGTGTATTCTTGCCACCTCTTCTTAGTATCTTCTGCTTCTGTTCAGTCCATACCATTTCTGTCATTTATTGTGCCCATCTTTGCATGAAATGTTCCCTTGGTATCTCTAATTTTAAAGATATCTCTAGTCTTACCCATTCTATTGTTTTCCTCTGTTTCTTTGCACTGATCATTGAGGTCGAAGAAATGACTTCTTATCTCTCCTTGCTATTCTTTGGAACTCTGCATTCAAACGGTATATCTTTCCTTTTCTCCTTTGCTTTTCGCTTCTCTTATTTTCAAAGCTATTTGTAAGGCCTCCTCAGATAGCCATTTTGCTTTTTTGCATTTCCTTTTATTGGGGATGGTCTTGATCCTTGTCTCCTTTACAATGTCACAAGCCTCCATCTGTAGCTCATCAGGCAATCTGTCTATCAGTCCCTTAAATCTGTTTCCCACTTCCCACTGTATAATCATAAGGGATTTGATTTAAGTCATACCTGAATGGTCTAACGTTTTTCCCCACTTTCTTCAATTTAAGTCTAAATTTGGCAATAAGGAGTTCATGATCTGAGCCACAGTCAGCTCCTGGTCTCATTATTGCTGACTGTATAGAGCTTCTCCATTCTGGCTGCAGAGAGTATAATCAATCTGATTTCGGTGTTGACCATCTGGTGATGTCCATGTTTAATGTCTTCTGCTGTTTTCTTGGAAGAGGGTATTTGCTATGATCAGTGTGTTCTGTCAAAACTCTATGAACCTTTGCCCTGCTTCATTCTGTACTCCAAGGCCAAATTTGCCTGTTACTCCAAGTATCTCTTGACTTCCTACTTTTTATTCTAGTCCCCTATAATGAAAAGGATATCTTTTTTTGGGTGTTAGTTCTAAAAGGTCTTGTAGGTCTTTATAGAACCATTTAACTTCAGCTTTTTCAGAATAACTGATTGGGGCATAGATTTGGATTACCATGATATTGAATATTTTGCCTTGGAAATGAACAGAGACAATTCTTCGTTTTTGAGATTGCATCCAAGTACTGCATTTCAGACTCTTTTGTAGACTATGATGGCTACTTCATTTTTCCTAAGGGATTCTTTCCCACAGTAGTAGATATAATGGCCATCTGAGTAAATTCATTTCAGTCCATTTTAGTTAGCTGATTCCTAAAATGTTGACGATCACTCTTGCCATCTCCTGTTTGACCACTTCCAATTTGCCTTGATTCATGGACCTAACATTCCAGGTTCCTATGCAACATTGCTCTTTACAATATCGGACCTTGCTTCCATCACCCATCACATCCACAACTGGGTGTTGTTTTTGCTTTAATTCCGTCTCTTCATTCTTTCTGGAGTTATTTCTCCAATGATCTCCAGTAGCATGTTGGGCACCTACTGACCTGGGGGTTCATCTTTCAGTGTCCTATCTTTTTGCCTTTTCATACTGTTCATGGGGTTCTCAAGGCAAGAATTCTGAAGCAGTTTGCCATTCCCTTCTTCAGTGGACCACATTCTGTCAGAACTCTCCACCATGACACATCTGTCTTGGTTGTCGTACATGGCATGGCTCATAGTTTCATTGAATTAGACAAGGCTGTGGTCTATTTGATCAGATTGGTTAGTTTTCTGTGATGTGGTTTCTGTTTGTCAGGCTTGTGATGCCCTCTCTCAGCGCCGACCATCTTCCTGGGGTTTCTCTGACGTTGGACTTGGGGTATTCCCTCCTGACCCCCTCTCCTCACCTTGGACATAGGTATCCCTTCACAGCCCCCACTCCTAACCTTGGACGTGGGGTATCTTCTCTCAGAGGCTCACAGTTCCAGCGCCATGCAGCCACCGCACCACATTTATAGCATAAAGGAGAAGATAGTATGATCATCTCAACTGATGCAGAAAATTCATTTAATAATATTATTTATGGTAGTCTGAATGTACATATCTTTAATCCCTGGAAACCATGAATACGATGCCTTAAATTGTAAAAGGGACTTTCAATTAATAAAGATTTTGATATGGTTATATTATCATCCTGGATTATTGTGACTGGGCCATGTAATCACAAGAGTTCTTACAAAACAGGGCAGGGAGGTCAGTATCAGAGAAATGGATGTAACAACAAAAATAGAAGTTGGGGACTTCCCCAGTGGTTCAGAGGCTAAGACTCCATGCTCCCAATGCCAGGGACCTAAGTTCAACTCCTGGTCAGGGAACTAGGTCCCACAAGTCACAATTAAATAATTTATTATGTTGCAACTAAAGAGCCCACATGCCACAACTAAAAAGCCTCCCCATGCCACAACTACAAGATCCCGCATGCTGCAACAACAACAACAAAAAGATCCCATGAGCCTCAATGAAGACTGAAGACCATGAGATTACACATGCTGCAACAAAGACGTGTTGCAGCCAAATAAATAAATCAGCAGAAGCTGGCATGATGCAAGGCAATGAACAAAGGAGTGTGAGACCTCTAGAACCTGAGAAAGGCAAGGAAACATATTCTCTCAAAGAGCCTTGAAAAGCAGTGCAGTCCTGCTGACCCATTTTGGGACTTCTGACCTCTAGCACTATAAGATAATACATCTGTCTCTTTAGTTCTTCTTCGCTTTCTGCCGTAAGGGTAGTGTCATCTGCATATCTGAGGTTATTGATATTTCTCCCAGCAATCTTTGTCATCAGGCAAATGCAAATTAAAAACAGGATAACGCTTTATATCAATACTTATCAAAATGGCTAAAATTAAAAGTCTAATAATGCCAAGTACTGCAAACATGCAGAGTAATGGCAACTCTCAAACACTGCTGGTGGCAGTGTGATCATTAGAATCACTTGGGAAACTATTTGGTTTCATTCATTAATTCTATAATTTCCTTATTTGATATAAACCAATAAAAATCTAGTTGAAGAATGCCCATAGCAATATTTATTAATATTTGTAGCACAATCTAAATGGTATGAAGAATAGAATGATTTGATCAATTCTGGTATATTAATACAATTGAATACTATACATCAATGAAAATGAACAATTAAAGTCACATGCAACAAGATGAATCTCACACACACCATTTTGAGCAAAAGAAACCAAGTAAAAAGAGATATACAATTTGATTCCTAATATATCAAGTTCAAAAACAGGAAAAATTGATCTGTGGGGGTAGAAGAAAAAATATCAATTAATTTTTGAGAAGAGTATGGGAACAGTGATTGCTACTAGGATGTACAAATTTGGGTGGGAGGGGCTCCTTGGGACCCAATAATGTTCTAGTTTCTACACTAAACAGTGTTTGAATGAGCCTTTTTACTTTATGAAAATTAAACTGCACAATTTATATACTTTTTTACATGTATTTAAAGTTGAACGAGTGAATGTTGTTTTAATACATAGGAATAACAAATATCAAAATCATAACAGTGGTTATTTCAAATGAAAGAGGGTGGTAATTGAGATTTGGCAAGGGTTGGTGGTGGGGGTGATAAAAGTTCAACCCTATGTTTTATATCATTTTAAAGGAATATATAATGCAAATACAGGAGAGAATTAAGATGAAATTAAGCAGAGAGCACAAGCTGGAATCAAGATTGCCAGGAGAAATATCAATAACCTCAGATATGCAGATGACACCATCCTTATGGCAGAAAGTGAAGAGGAACTAAAAAACCTCTTAATGAAAGTGAAAGAGGAGAGTGAAAAGGTTGGCTTAAAGCTCAACATTCAGAAAACTAAGGTCATGGCATCTGGTCCATCACTTCATGGCAAATAGATGGGGAAACCGTGTCAGAATTTATTTTCTTGGGCTCCAAAATCACTGCAGATGGTGATTGCTGCCATGAAATTAAAAGACGCTTACTCCTTGGAAGGAAAGTTATGACCAACCTAGATAGTATATTGAAAAGCAGAGATATTACTTTGCCAACAAAGATCTGTCTAGTCAAGGCTATGGTTTTTCCAGTAGTCACGTATGGATGTGACAGTTGGAGTGTGAAGAAAGTTGAGCACCAAAGAACTGATGCTTTTGAACTGTGGTGTTGGAGAAGACTCTTGTGAGTCCCTTGGACTGCAAGGAGATCCAACCAGTCCATTCTAAAGGAGATCAGTCCTGGGTATTCATTGGAAGGATTGATTTTGAAGCTGAAACTCCAATACTTTGGCCACCTCATGTGAAGAGTTGACTCATTGGAAAAGACTCTGATGCTGGGAAGGATTGGCAGGAGGAGAAGGGGACAACAGATAATGAGATGGCTGGATGGCATCACCGACTCAATAGACTAGAGTTTGGGCAAACACCAGGAAATGGTGATGGACAGGGAGGCCTGGCGTGCTGCGATAGTCTGACATGACTGAGTGACTGAACTGAACTGAACTGAAGCAGAGGGTTTGTTACACAGCATTTGTTTGTTGTATTACTGATCTGTATTCATTACTGTAAATTCAAAATCTTTCCTACATAAACAAAATCCAGTGATGTTTTCCCAAGTAGTATGTAGGTCAAAGCAAGAGACACTTGCAGGATCACATCATCATGATCTCCAAAGTGCTCTCAGAGACCGGAATTGTAGCAAATGAACTGTAGTTGAAGGCTGTGTTCATTAAGCTTCACGATACACTTTTTAAGCCTGAAACTTCTCCCTGGCCTAAGTACTGGGAATATTTGAGTTTTCCTTCCTTTGAAGGAAATATTAATAATAGACATTCTGAATTATCATCTAATTGGTCTATTTTTACTTTTGTTTTATTAATTAGAAACCTCAAAATGAAATTTGTGGTTCGTTCCTTATAGAATGAGTTTTTAGTAATAACCTAAATTCTCTTTAATTTTACATTTTTAAACATTAATTACTGTTTACCCTTTTTCTAGATTTTAAAGCTTCCCTGGTGGCTCAGATGGTAAAGAACCTGCCTACACTGTGGGAGACCTGGGTTCGATTGCTGGGTTGGGAAGATCCCCTGGAGAAGGGAATGGCAATCCACTCCAGTTTTCTTGCCTGGAGAATCCTATGGATTCTCTTGAATTTTAAATTTTAATCTTGAATCACTTCTTAAAGCCCTCTTGGAATATGGAAATTGACAAATTATTAAATGCATGATTAGATCTGATCCAATAATTTTTCAAATGTCCTTTTCATCATTTATCTTCTGTGTCTGTATCCATGAAGAGATTAGCAGGACAGAAGAACTAGTTGAAGAACAAGTGGCAATGAGCTCCTTTTCCAGTCACAAATAACACACTATTCTGTAGCTTAATATATTATTCTGTTCTCTGCAGGGAAATGTGAGGTCATGGTTACTTTTCTTTTCTTTTTTTTAAATTTTATTTTATTTTTTAACTTTACAATATTGTATTGGTTTTGCCATATATCAAAATGAATCCACATGTGTTCCCCATCCTGGACCCTCCTCCCTCCTCCCTCCCCATACCATCCCTCTGGGTCGTCCCAGTGCACCAGCCCCAAGCATCCAGTTTCATGCATCGAACCTGGACTGGCGACTCGTTTCATATGTGATATTATACATGTTTCAATGCCATTCTCCCAAATCATCCCACCCTCTCCCTCTCCCACAGAGTCCACAAGACTGTTCTGTACATCAGTGTCTCTTTTGCTGTCTCGTATACAGGGTTATTGTTACCATCTTTGATTACTTTTCCTAGCAGAAACATTTTTCTGAACTTTTCATGGGACCCACAAACCCTTTCACATGGAGAAAATTTATATATTTATATATAGTTTATATGGAAGGCAAAAAAATAGCTTTTTTTAATCAGAAGAATTAGTTTTCTGTTTTTTCTAAATATCTTTTATTGATATCATATTTACAATTATATTACATTTGTATTATTTTACTTTGTTAGATTACTTCATTTTATTGATTTCCTACAATTAAGTTATAATCAGTGGACTTCTCCTGTCTCCCCTATATTCCTTTCATCTGTACAGACATACACACACACACAAACATCTTTCAAATCATCATGGATAATCTGCAAACTACTTCTTATTGTGTTTTCCATTTCAGTCTCATTAAAATTTCCAAAGTCTATCCTTGAGTTCAATCTTTCTCAAAGATCAATGCAGACTAAACTTATCATTGGGTTTTGCTGATCCATCTCTCAGGAAGCTAATTTAAATTTCTCCCTACTAGGTAATATGGTTAAGTCACTACCCTATGTCAATATTTGCTTTAAGTTCTTTTCCACTTGATGGGAGTTCATGAGATGTGTAAAACATTTTCTTGGCTCTTCAAGAGTGGGTTATGTATGTGTATAAAAATAGAAATGAAACGAGTGCAAACTTTTCCAAAAGGCCTTTCTGAAATGAATGATCATTTTATTATTTTCTCCAATAAAATTAACTCAGTCACTTGAAAGAAATACAACACTCATATTTAATGCAAAGTATTGAGATGAGAGAATGAAATATATCTGTATTTATAATTCATCATAACATTTTATATTCAATTTTCACTTTGCCAAAATGCATCCATCATAGTATTTTAGAAAAATAGGGCAATTCTTACTACTTCATGAATATAAGTCTTGAAAGGGAAGAATTCCCTCTGGTTGCAGTTTTATTTCAGTACAAGTTATATCTTCAATTCTATGATGCAGGTGAATACTCCAAAGAAAAAGTTTATATGCTGTAAAATCCTCTTACTATTTAAAATATAAGAGAAGCAACTTCCTAGACTTAGAAAATACAGCTACAATAGCAACCTCCCACCTCTGAGCCCATCAACTTTAGGTCCTGATCGTAGGATGACAGGATTTGGCCAGTGAAATGATAACATTTCTGAGAGTTCATTTTATTCCTGAGTCACTTTTACATGAAATGATAGCATCTCATTTGGGGCCTGGCCTCAATGCATCTCTCTGTAAATTACTTACCATATATCAGTCTTGATTCGATAGATGATAATATGTAGGTGCTTTTTATTGGAAAGAGTTTGGAGCATTTTTACAATGGAAAAAAATGCTCCCCAGCAGGAAAACTTAAAATAATTAAGAGTTATGGGACTACAAGGAGAAACTGACTACCTCATCTCTTGAAGAATCCCTTCCCATATCTTCTTTTCTAGATCCCCCTAACTTTCTAATTCTTCTGCTAAAGAAGACTAAAGTTGTAAAAAATAATTTCAGCTCAAACTTCTTTGATTCAATTCACATAATTAATTTAACAGTAGCTCAAGGTTCCTTTTTTCTTAAACCACTCTTTTCCCTAATTACCTGATTTTCTAATAGGAACTGAAATCTTCCATTTCAGTCCTCTCAGAGCCTAATTTAATCTACATCATAATATTGGGAGACTAGAAAACTGGATTGAATATTAAGCTTATTCTATTCTATTTCAAAGCTTCTTGAATTTGGCTCCTGTTGGATATTAGATTTCTTTAGTAGCTAAGAAACCATGGAGATGACAGTACAGAATGCTTTGATATAAATCAAGAAGAATTTGTGTCTCCATCCTTAACCACTATAAAGCACTTCTCTCTGAAATAAAACTGTCTTTCTGGAGCATAATCCTGAGTTTTTAAAAAATTTAATTGCTGTGTTTAGTTTAGATGTTGTTTAAAGCATTCAAAATAAAAATTGGGTTTAAGCTTTAAGAAACTATGGCATAAACACAGGTACACTCATGTATACACACACACACACACACACACACACACATGCACACCGGTAAATCCAAACATAGGTTCAACAAAGACCCACTTAGTGCAAATAAGTTCTTAATAAGGTATAAATACACATTCAGTTTGGAAATAAAAAACAGTAGTGTGGTTCCCAGACGAAAATCTTCAGTATTGGAAAAAGATCGTCATGTAAGAGTCACATTGCTACCCAAGGTATTTAGCTTGCCTATTTTCCTTTTTTCTCCTCTTGCCAGGAAGGGAGAAAGAAAGCAAGCAGAAACAAAATAAGAAAGAAATAAGGCTGAAGAACATAAAATCGTGGAGAAATAAAGAAAGATAGAATCCCCAACACTGGAAAATGAGACAAGATGTTAAGGCAAATATGAGCTACTCAATATTCCATTCTAGAAAGCTCAACTCGCAATAAATTGCCTGGAGCTATGAATAAAATGTGTGACTCTAAAGAAGATAAAGTTAAAACTTTTCATTTCATACATGAAAAGCAAGGCTGAATTTACTAAAAAGGCACCAATGACAGAAAAATCTTTCGCAGATTCAATCAGTCTATTAGAAGAAAAAAAACTGGGAATCAGAGGAATTTAATGACATGTCCAAGTTTATACATCTTGCTAATGAAGGGCCCAAGATGAGAATGAACATCACCTGGAACTTTCCCTGGCACCCTCAATACCTAAAAGGTTGTGCTGTCTTTGAAATTTTCATTAATTTGCACTCATCCCACATTTATGTGCTCAGCATTTTCTATGTGCCAGGAACTATGTTCAGTCCTAATGACACAAAATATGAAAGCATTATACAAAAAGATACAGTCTTATCATGGGGCTGATAGGTTTGGAAGGAAAGTCACATCAAACTATTATTTACAAAATGAATTAGAGCTGAAATGATTACTACAAAGAAATGAAGGGTAATACAAAAATTTTAGAAGTATTGGCTATTTATTTAGGGCTTCTAGCTCTACCGTTGTGCTGAAATTTCTCTCATGAAAGTCATTAAGACACACTTCTTTCCTCATTTTACCTGAACTCTCTTCAGTTTTTGAGATTACTAACAGTTTCTTCCTTCTTTAAGCTCCCTACTCCCTTGATAGAACTATTTGATGGTGGTGGTTTTTTTTTTTGGGGGGGGGGCGGGATGCTGTTTCATCCACCAGCAAAGTAATACAAGGCGTTTGAGGATTCAGGCCAAGTTAGAGAATTACTGCAGGACAGGCTTGTGGCTGCAAACCTTGGACAACACAGAAGCCAAAACACAACTCTGGGGGCTCAGGCTTCAGTGGAGCCAAATGGTTGGTAGTAAAAGTTACTGACAGCGACTGAAGGAGTCATTAAGAATGAAGCCATGGGAAGCATAAACAACTTGGAGAACATGATGAGTACAGGCCAGGTAGACACAGTGGAAATTTTCCCAAAGAGCTTCGTTTTTCTAGAAATGCCTAAAAATGCATACAATTTATCTTATAGTATAAGAATTCCCCAAGTGAATGTAAATAACCAATTAATTAAGGAATATAATTTGCATTACATAGACTGCTATTAGATGTGAAGTGAAGTGAAAGTCACTCTGTCATGCCCAATTCTTTGTGATCCATGTACTATACAGTTCATGGAATTCTCCAGGCCAGAATACTGGAGCAGGTAGCCTTTGTCTTCTCCAGCAGATCTTCCTAAGCCAGGAATTGAACCCAGGTCTCCCACATTGCTGGCAGATTCTTTACCAGCTGAGCTACAAGGGAAGCCCATTAGACATGAAAACAGGATAATCTGATACTAAAACTATTAAACATATATATTTCCATTTCCCCCTAAATCAGATTGTCCTGCAGCCCTTCTGCTCCAAAAAAGAAGGGTAAATAATACCTCATGAAAGAGTAAGAAGTGATGTAATGGAAATCCCTCCTGTTAAAGAAGGAGAAAGAGATGGAAAGGAAGGATAACAAGTCTAAGGGAAACATCTTCTTCAGAGTTGAAACAACCTATCAGATGAGAAGAGCAGAAATACCAGACAGGTTACGTGTGTGTATTTTCTTGTAGGGTGGATAGGAATGTAGTAAGACAAGAAAAATATGTTAGAATCTTCAGAGAAATGGAGGAAGACCACGAGAATATTCAAGTAGAAGTTTTATTTTCCCAGCAGATCCAACAAGGCTCAGGGATGGCAAAAGGTCACTGAAGGAGGGAGATGAGGAATGGGCTACAGGATATTCTACTGGCTTTGTATCCCTACAAGTGGTACATTAGAGATTCAGAGATTTCTGAGTGCCTCTCCTTATCCAGAAAGTTAAGGTGAACACTTGCAGGTCCTCTAGGAAGCTTTCTGTATTGAAAACTTAAGTGCCCTCAGCATGGTAACCATGGGTGGACATCATTCATTAGGAATGAAGTGAATGGAAGTGACTGAGAATGAGAAGATCTGCATGCAAACATAGGTAGAACTGGGTAAATACAAAATGAACATGTGACTGAACAATTCCATTCCTAGGTATAGACCCAAAAGAATGAAAAACAAGTCTTCAAATAGAAACATACACTTGCTTATTCATAGCAGCTCTATTCACAATAGCCAAAGGTAGAAATAACCCAAATTTCCATTAAGAGATGAATGGATAAACAAAAAGCAATATATCCATAAAATGGACTATTATTCAGCCTTTAACAAGGAATGAAGTTTTGATAATGTAAAAGATACGGATGAACTTTGAAAACATTAGGTTAAATAGAAAGGAAAGAAAGAAAGTGAAGTTGCTCAGTCATGTCCAACTCTTTGCAACCCCATGGACTGTAGCCTACCAGGCTCCTCAGACCATGGAATTTTCCAGGCAAGAGTACTGGAGTGGGCTGCCATTTCGTTCTCCAGGGGATCTTCCCAACCCAGGGATTGATCCCGGGTCTCCCGCATTGCAGGCAGATGCTTTACTGTCTGAGCCACCACAAAAGGTCACATGTTGTATGTTTCCATTCATACCAAATATACAGAATAAACAAATTCAGTGACAGAAAGTACATTGGTGGTTGTCAGGAGCTGGGGGTAGGACAGAATGGGGAGTGACTGCTTATTAAGTGTGTGGATTCCATTTGGAGTGACAAAAAATTTCAGGAACTTCAGTGGCTTCACAGTCTTGTAAATAGACTGATACTTAATTGTATAATGGCTAAAATGATAAGTTTTATGATATTTATATTTTACAATAATAATGATATTGTATTGGCCAAAAAGTTCATTCAAATTTTTCCAGAAGATGTACTGGAAAACCCCCAAATGAAATTTCTGGCCAACCTAATAAAAATAACAGTAGAAGTAGGGCCTTGTCAGCAGGGAGTAACGTCTAACTGCCCAGTGGAACATTCAACAAGCATTAAGCATGCTGAAGAATACGAATTTCACTGAGATTATGACTTTAATAAGTGAGCTCTTCCTTTTTGGACACAGAGGTAGATACCCACAGGTTGTTAGTTGAGTCCCAGAAAAAACTATGAGGACCTCAGGTCCCAACTATCTTACCATCAGGATAGAAAAGTAGCCCTTGAAACCAGAAGCTAACTTAGGGAGGGAGAGGAAAGAGATTAGGTAGGAACTGAGCTTCAAATTGCTTTAATAATTTCTGAAATGATAATATTCTAACCAAAAGAAATTATTTGAAACTGGAAGGGCCCGAGGTACTGTAATTTGCAAGTTTTGAATTTTCTTTTTAAATATCTTTTCCTGCCATCAGCTGACATGGGCATCTCAGCATAAGATGAGAATAGTTTCAGAAAATTAAAAGAACACTTTCTTTTGCTGCATTTGAGAACAATATTTATATTTCAGGTTTTAATAAGATGGAAATTAGAAGCAACCATGGAGAAGGCAATGGCACCCCACTCCAGTACTCTTGCCTGGAAAATCCCATGGATGGAGGAGCCTGGTGGGCTACAGTCCATGGGGTCGCTGAGAGTCAGACATGACTGAGCGACTTCACTTTCACTTTTCACTCTTATGCACTGGAGAAGGAAATGGAAACCCACTCCAGTGTTCTTGCCTTGAGAATCCCAGGGACAGGGGAGCCTGGTGGGCTGCCATCTATGGGGTCGCACAGAGTCAGACACGACTGAAGCGACTTAGCAGTAGCAGCAGCAGAAGTAACCAATGTATAGATATAATACAGTTGTGTTTATAACCCATCTCTTATTTGAATGAATTTATGATTTGCGATGAGAGAGATGGAAAGTGGAAAATCGGTGATGGTGCTTGTGGTGAGAGATGCTGCTGCTCTTGGGCAAAAGACTATGTGATGTCAACACGCTGTGATGCTGAAGCATTACAGCTCCAACAAAAACTTACATGATGATAAAAATCACTATTGTGAATATCCTACAGGATGAAGACTCGTGTTGTAGAGAGTCTGAAACTCTCAAGCATAGATTCTTCATTTTCCTATGGAAACAACTGTTCTCAGAAGGAATTTCTTGATAAAGTGAGATTTTCAGTAGCTCAGATATCATGCCCTAGCACAGAGGTCTTTCTCAGAGTTCTCAACATAGGTTAATTAATTACTATTTTTAAAAACTGGGAGTGAAGTAAGCCAGAAAGAAAAACACCAATACAGTATACTAACGCATATATATGGAATTTAGAAAGATGGTAACAATAACCCTATATACGAGACAGCAAAAGAGACACTGATGTATAGAACAGTCTTTTGGACTCTGTGGGAGAGGGAGAGGGTGGGGAGATTTGGGAGAATGGCGTTGAAATACGTATAATATCATATACGGAACGAGTCACCAGTCCAGGTTCGATGCACGATACTAGATGCTTGGGGCTGGTGCACTGGGACGACCCAGAGGGATGGTATGGGGAGGGAGGAGGGAGGAGGGTTCAGGATGGGGAACACATGTATACCTGTGGTGGATACATTTCGATATTCGGCAAAACCAATACAATATTGTAAAGTTTAAAAATAAAATAAAATAAAAAATAAATAAAATAAATGCAAAAAAAAAAAAAACACTGGGGTATTTTATTTATATGTGTGTGTGTACAGATTTCGTTTCTCTTAAAATGTTTGTAGAACTTGTTATTGGGCTGAGTCACCACGTGGCAACAATGAGAACCAAGTCTCTAGCTGTGCTTACTGCCCCGACAACACGTTTCCCTTCACTTGCTTTACATAACCTGACTTGTGAACAATGGCGGTCATACTCCTTGCTGCAGCTCTATGTGTGTGATTCTATCCAATGAAGATAAGTATGCTGCTGAATCACATCGTTTGGCTTAAGAGGCAAAATCTCAGAAATTTTCCATCTCTAGATAACAAAACACCAGTGCCCTAGCTCTCTAAAGGACTGAAGTCATAGCAAGTGTACAATCACCCTTAAAGTAGAACTGTTTACCAGCCAAGAAAGCATTATGTATGTTAGACTGTAAAGTGTAAAGCGGCCTGCATATATAAGGTACTGTTATAGTATGGTCATTAATAAGTATCTTGGAATTTAGCCAATGTAGCTAGAAGTCTATGTGATGATAAAGATAACTTTGGTGCAGTAAATGCAGCCCATGAGATCCTAGCTTAGCTAAAAATGAACTAGGAAAACTGCACAAGCCTGAAGACATTTATGTAAGAAAAAGTAGCGTTTGTATTAGAAAGCATGCAAGCTTCCTAGCACATGGATAAGTTAAAGCATTCATTGTGAAATAAAGATTTTTCATTTTAGCACATGAATCTGTATTTTGCAATAGATGTAGATACTTATAGGAACAAGATGTCTTTAGTCTTTCTGGTGAATTTGCTGATATTTCAGTTTAACTCTTATTTTCACACGAGGTAAAAATGAAACAGAGAGATAACGTTATTAGTTGAAGGTCACACAGTGACTCAATGCAGAGAAAAAATGAACTGTGTCTCTTGATTCCCCTATCAGTTTCATATTGTGACTCAAATTTTCCTAGGTCCCAAGACTCAGTTAAATATGCTTTTCATTTTTTTGTTTAATAGAAATTGATTAAATAATGGTTTAACACTGTCATTGAACTTTTATTATTTTAATGGCATAGCTATCAATAGTTATGTAGAGATTCATCAAAAATTGTTCTTGATGTGATGTAAGAATTGATTTTCTTTCAGACAACTGATCATTCAGAATTTTGAATGTGGAATTCTTTTAGAACTGTTCTTTGATTTCTTAATAGGATTATGGCTAATCTCTTGATGAATGGTAATGCTTTCCTTTATTCTTAGTTTCATGTTTGTTAATAGTTCATTTTGTTACACTCTCTGATTACATGTTTTCTTTGGCTCTGTCAGTAAGTACAAATATTGAATAGCCTAAGGATCTCTCTTACTGCCCTGCTCTCACCCTGAAAAGAATTAGAAATAAAAAGAGAAGATAAAAACCATTTGCTATTTGGTATAAAATAAGCTCACCATGGGAGATAAAAAGAGACAATCTGCAAGATTTACTTGGGAAAAAATCTACTTTTCAGGACATTTTTGTCCAGGGATAGGTAGGCAATCATTTGTGATCTCTGTGTCCTGTATGTTATTTACAAATTCCTGATAAGAAACAAAAATAGGACAGTGGGAAACACTGTAATTGAGACAATGATAAAAACTGAAATTTGGAGCTGTGGCTTGCCTTTGTTTCAGCTGAGACACAGCTGAGGTTTTTCTGCTAAGTGTAGTGGAAAATAAGGGAAAGGAATTATTGCCAAAAAAGTAAATACAATGATGGCTGAATATATATATTAGATTTTTTTCCCAAGGAGCTTTTGTGTGAGAGCCTGTCTGATAATGCACTTCAGTACATTAACATCTTGGAATTTTAAAGGGTCTGTCTATCAGTGTGCTTTCTGAATGGGTTTTCAATTGCACAAATGGTCTCTATCACATGAAAAGCAATACTGTTTTTTGAAAGGCAATGTACTTATTGTGCTACTCACACGGGACTATCAGTGCCTATTGGCTACCAACAATTACTTTGAAATGAAAAATATTGTTTGTATCAAAGAACTGTTTGAGTCTAAAGAAAAAGCTTTGTAGCCTGCCAATCATCCCTATATCCTGAGGATTATATTGTTGGGAGTTTTATACAATTTACATGCAGAACCTGAAAATGACTCCAGTGAGTTATATAACCCCATGGGGTGTTTTCACTCTGGTTAGGTTACATTTCCTGACACTGCTGACATCAGATTCTTTTTGTGGCAGTAGGAACTAATGCTCTTCTATTTTTAGATATCTGAAGTCTGTTTGGCAATTGTTATCATCTGTGATTACTTGGAATGCCTCTTACCTCCTGATTTCAGAAAATCACCTTTATCAGTTCAGCTGGGGATTAAGGAAAACAGTTATTATAAACATCTCCTTGGATTACTGGTTTGGAAAAGCAGCAAATAGAATAGGGTGTCATCTAGATTACCAGAATAATTTACCAAAGTTACTAAATTTCCAGTAGCCAAACAAGGGCAGGAATCTTTGTAAATCAGTATTTTAGGGTTATTTTTTAACTTAGTTTTTTTTTTTTTTTTTTTAAAGATTTATCGTTAATTTTCATCATGGAGCAGAGCCAGGCTGTCATTTCAAAATTCACTCCTTGCTCCAAAAATGCCTTTATAATGTTTTTATAGTGTATGGATGCCATGGCAGGAAACTTCTCTGGAGACATAAGACATGCCAATGTCATTAAAAAATCCATATGTCTACCTAATGCATGAGAGCAAGTTATTGTAAAGCTTGATATAAACAGATATGTTATTTGATAAATATATAATAGGATATTTAGTGAAGGTTTAAGTGTTACCAGACACTCATGGAGTCTCCCTAGGCCTATTTCCAAAGGAATTTTAGTCTTAGCCTTGTCTGAAATTAATTCTGATTATTAACAGAAAGAGACTTTTTATTTTAATTAAAAACACACACTCAAAAAGAGGTAAAGGGGAAAAGAATTAAGGAGATGTACAGAGTATCATCCCTTGATACTTGAGCTTCCCTTGTGGCTCAGCTGGTAAAGAATCTGCCTGCAATGCAGGAGACCTGGGTTCGATCCCTGGGTTGGAAAGATCTCCTGGAGAAGGCAAAGGCTACCCACTCCAGTATTCTGGCCTAGAGAATTCTTCTATACAGTCCATGGGGTCGCAAAGAGTTGGACACGACTGAGCGACATTCACTTACTCAGAGAGTGTAATGGACCACACGGAACTCTGGAAAATTCTGAAAGAGATGGGAATACCATCCATCCTGACCTGCCTCTTGAGAAATCTGTAGGCAGTTCAGGAAGCAACAGTTAGAACTGGACATGGAACAACAGACTGGCTCCAAATAGGAAAAGGAGTACGTCAAGGCTGTATATTGTCACCCTGCTTATTTAACTTCTATGCAGAGTACATCATGAGAAACACTGGGCTGAATGAAGCACAAGCTGGAATCAAGATTGCTGGGAGAAATATCAATAACCTCAGATATGCAGATGACACCACCCTTATGGCAGAAAGCGAAGAACTAAAGAGCCTCTTGAAGAAAGTGAAAGAGTAGAGTGAAAAAGTTGGCTTAAAACTCAACATTCAGAAAACTAAGATCACGGCATCCAGTCCCACCACTTCATGGCAAATAGAGGGGGACACAGTGGAAACAGAGACAGACTTTATTTTTCTGCACTCCAAAATCACTGAAGATGGTGATTTGCAGCCATGAAATTAAAAGACACTTGCTCCTTGGAAAAAAAGCTATGACCAACCTAGATAGCATATTAGAAAGCAGAGACATTACTTTGCCAGCCAAGGTCCATCAAGTCAAAGCTATGGTTTTTCCAGTAGTCATGTATGGATGTGAGATTTGGACTATAAAGAAAGCTAAGCACCAAAGAATTGGTGTTTTTTGAACTGTGGTGTTGGAGAAGACTCTTGAAATCTGCAAGGAGATCCAGCCAGTCCACTCTAAAGGAAATCAGTCCTGAATATTCACTGGAAGAACTTATGTTGAAGCTCCAATACTTTGGCCACCTGATGCGATGAGCATACTCATTAGAAAATACCCTGATATTCGGAAATATCAAAGGCAGAAAGAGAATGAAATGATAGAGGATGAGATGGCTGGATGGCATCCCTGACTCAATGGACATGAGTTTGAGCAAACTCTGGGAGATGGGAAGGATAGGCAAGCCTGGTGTGCTGCAGTCCATGGGGTCACAGAGTGAGATACGACTAAGCACCTGAACAAGAAGAAAAGAAGAAGAAGAAGACAGTACCATTGCTCTCATTTATAAATTAAATCATAATGGAGTTATAAGAAGAAAACAGAAGAAAACAGGCCAAGTGTGATATTCCTCTGTGTTTGTGAATGAGTGTGGATATGTGTGTGAGCTCAGTCATTCAGTCATGTCCAACTCTGACCACATGGACTATAGCCCACCAGTCTCCTCTATTCATGGGAATTTTCAGTCAAGAATACTGGCATGAATTGCCAATTCCTCTGCCAGGGGACCTTTCCAACCCAGGGATTGAATGCATACCTCCTGCACTGGCAGCTAGATTCTTTACCACTGAGCTACCTGGAAAGCCTCATATGTACATGCAGAGGCACTTATTTATTTATATTTTGTATATAGTTATGACCACAAGTATGCATGTATATTTTATATATATATATACTTTTAGTAGATATGCTTACTATATATTTATATATATGTATATATATATAGTAAGCATATATGCAAAAGAGATATATAGTATTTTATGTTTGTTTTATTATTATATATTAGATTCCCAATTATCAAGAAACCATAGGATAAGCATTAAAATCCCCAATACCCTTTACTCTTTGGAATCTTTACCCTTAATTTCACATAAATCCCAAACCACAAACAATGATAAAGTCAAATCAGTGATTATTTACTCACTGACTGATTGAGTGTTTAGGCTTTTGCTATGTGCTATGACTAACGTAAATACAAAATGGTATTAAAATGAGAAAATTTCAATTCACTTAATTTTCCTGTGTCACAGAAAAAGACTCTCATTATTTATAGTTTGCAGTGGAATACCTGTCCGCCATTGAGAGAGAAGCATCATTTGAGAGCCACTGTTAAGTAGCTGAATTGTGTAGATTCTTAAATGGAAAGGAGATAAAATGATGGAAGCAGTTCTTTTGGGGAACAACTGTGTGTGGATACTGTCGACCTTGGGTTGCTATAGAAAGAGAAAGTGACTGGTAGGTCAAGTGCAGGTCAAGTCTTGAAGCAGAATCATTAGGAGAGCAGAAGTCAGCAACAGATAGGTTAACCCTGAGTCAGCATGTACATAACAGGAACAGTCTATTTATCTACTCATGACCACCTTAATCCCTAAAAGCAATTAAGCTATTTACAAAAGCCATGAGGTCAACACAATTTCTGGGGCAGAGATGAATGACAAAAATTGGGAACATTTGAGTTCTGTGTTCAAGGTGATAATAAGTGAAGAAATTCAGCTTTGGGTCAGAGTATTGTTAATCAGGTAGATGGCAAGAGTGGGAGGAACAGAAATGGACAAGTAAAACCAGAGAGATTATTAATCTGACATTTACAAACTTATGTAAGAGGTTGGACCCAAATGTGACAAGAAAGAATGCAAGAAAGTGACAACTATCACTCCCATCTCTTCCGGCAAGAAAAAAGTCTGAAGCTGAAGCAATGTGACGGCTTAATTCAGAATATTTGATATGCTTCCTGTTATGTGTTAAATCTATCCCCAGGCCTGCTGAGACTTACAGGGAAGACAGACAGATGGACCTGAAAGAAGTGGAGAAGAGGGAGGTGAATAGGGGTATTCCTAGGAAGAAGATAGATGGGAACAGGAAAAGGTTGAAGGCAAGGATACAGGTATGAATTGATTAGAGTATAAATCAGGGGGTGCGCAGTAAGTACAGAGGGGAAAGGAAAAGGAAATCTAAATGAGAACCTGATATTAGCACTGAAATATAACTCTATTATTCCGGAAGTGGCAGGTTCCTGTCTATTCCATCTTTTGCTTTCTTCCCACACTCTTAATTTGTATTCTTACTAGGGTCGTCCCAGAAGTAATCGTTCTGCTCCTTTCTCTTCTGTCACTTTGTTCTCTTGTCCTGTTGTTGCCTAGGACCTTCTGTGACAATCTCAGAGCCGCTGGCATTTCGCATCAAAATATCCAAGTTACAGGGTCTACATATCACAACTGCTAGGATTACAGTATAAAACGATAGTTTTCAAGATCCTAACCATAAATCGATTTCTTATAAGTCTTCACATGTGGTGACATTAAAAACAATATAGCTTTGTTTTTATTGGTGGAAAGGAAATGTTATGGCAGCACCTTTTCTTTATCCTCCATCAATGTTGCTTCTTCCTGGTGTCCCACAGGCTAAATAAATAGAATTTGTTTCCATGTTTTTTCTATGTATACATCATAATTTGAATGAAACCAGAAAATGCTCAAGCTAGTTAAAAGAAATACAAGTTATTTCATCCTTAGAGTCATTCAGAAATCTAAATTGAAGATATTCTCCCATTCTTCCCCAACCCACTCTCTTGCTCTTGCTCATAATTTATTGATTCCTTACAGTTTTCCAGGCCCTCTGTGAGATATAGAGGATATTTTACTGAAAAAGTACCTAATATCTTCTCCCTTGGAATGTATAGTATATTTAGGAAGAAAGAAAATTAAAGGAGTCTAGGAATGGGAGGTATCAAGAGAGACTTTCCTGCAAAAAGGGTTGCTTAAGCTAAGGGTCAGTTTAGTTCAGTTCAGTCGGTCAGTCATGTCCGACTCTTTGTGAACCCATGAATTGCAGCACGCCAGGCCTCCCTGTCCATCACCAACTCCCAGAGTTCACCCAAACTCATGT
Source organism: Bos indicus x Bos taurus (assembly GCF_003369695.1). Classification (NCBI taxonomy): domain Eukaryota; kingdom Metazoa; phylum Chordata; class Mammalia; order Artiodactyla; family Bovidae; genus Bos; species Bos indicus x Bos taurus. Next base: position 17,172,164 of record NC_040103.1, on the reverse strand, counting down.
CCATTGAGTCAGTGATGCCATCCAGCCATCTCATCCTCTGTCGTCCCCTTCTCCTCCTGCCTCCAATGCCTCCCACAATCAGAGTCTTTTCCAATGAGTCAACTCTTCGCATGAGGTGGTCAAAATATTGGAGTTTCAGCTTTAGCATTAGTCCTTCCAAAGAACACCCAGGATTGATCTCCTTTAGAATGGACTGGTTGGTTCTCCTTGCAGTCCAAAGGACTCACAAGAGGCTTCTCCAACACCACAGTTCAAAAGCATCAATCCTTCAGCGCTCAGCTTCCTTCACAGTCCAAATCTCACATCCATATATGACCACTGGAAAAAGCATAGCCTTGACTAGACGGACCTTTGTTGGTAAAGTAATGTCTTTGCTTTGAATATGCTATCTAGATTGGTCATAACTTTCCTACCAAGAGTAAGCGTCTTCTATATTCATGGCTGCAATCACCATCTCCAGTGATTTTTGGAGCCCCTCAAAATAAATTCTGACACTGTTTCCACTGTTTCCCCATCTATTTCCCATGAAGTGACGGGACCAGATGCCATGATCTTCGTTTTCTGAATGTTGAGCTTTAAGCCAACTTTTTCACGCTCCTCTTTCACCTTCATCAAGAGGCTTTTCAGTTCATCTTCAATTTCTGCCATAAGGATGGTGTCATGTGCATATCTGAGGTTATTGATATTTCTCCCAGAAATCTTGATTCCAGCTTATGCTTCTTCCAGCCCAGCATTTCTCATGATGTACTCTGCATAGAAGTTAAATAAGCACAGTGACAATATACAGCCTCGACATACTCCTTTTCCTCTTTGGAACCAGTCTGTTGTTCCATGTCCAGTTCTAACTGTTGCTTCCTGACCTGCATATAGGTTTCTCAAGAGGCAGGTCAGGTGGTCTGGTATTCCCATCTCTTTCAGAATTTTCCACAGTTTATTGTGATCCACACAGTCAAAGACTGTGGCATAGTCAATAAAGCAGAAACAGTTATTTTTGTGGAACTCTCTTCCTTTTTCCATGATCCAGTGGATGTTGGCAATTTGATCTCTGGTTCCTCTGCCTTTTCTAAAACCAGCTTGAACATCTAGAAGTTCACGGTCCACATATTGCTGAAGCCTGGCTTGGAGAATTTTGAACATTACTTTACTAGTGTGTGAGATGAGTGCAATTGTGCAGTAGTTTGAGCATTCTTTGGCATTGCCTTTCTTTGGGATTGGAATGAAAACTGACCTTTTCCAGTCTTGTGGCCAGGGCTGAGTTTTCCAAATTTGCTGGCATATTGAGTGCAGCACTTTAACAACATCATCTTTCAGGAATTGAAACAGCTCAACTGGAATTCCATCACCTCCACTAGCTTTGTTAGTAGTGATGCTTTCTAAGGCCCACTTGACTTCACATTCCAGGATGTCTGGCTCTAGGTGAGTGATCACACCATCGTGATTATCTTGGTTGTGAAGATCGTTTTTGTACAGTTCTTCTGTGTATTCTTGCCACCTCTTCTTAATATCTTCTGCTTCTGTTAGGTCCATACCATTTCTGTCCAAGGCAAGCCATTCAATATCACAGTAATCCAAGTCTATGCCCCAACCAGTAACACTAAAGAAGCTGAAGTTGAACGGTTCTATGAAGACCTACAAGACCTGTTAGAACTAACACCCAAAAAAGACGTCCTTTCATTATAGGGGACTGAAATGTAAAAGTAGGAAGTCAAGAAACACCTGGGGTAACAGGCAAATTTGCCCTTGGATTACGGAATGAAGCAGGGCAAAGGCTAATAGAGTTTTGCCAAGAGAACACACTGGTCATAGCAAACACTCTCTTCCAACAACACAAGAGAAGACTCTACACATGGACATCACCAGATGGTCAACACCAAAATCAGACTGATTATATTCTTTGCAGTTAAAGATGGATAAGCTCTATACAGTCAGCGAAAACAAGACCAGGAGCTGACTGTGGCTCAGACCATGAACTCCTTATTGCCAAATTCTGACTTAAATTGAAGAAAGTAGGGAAAACCACTAGCCCATTCAAGTATGACCTAAATCAAATTCCTTATGATTACACAGTGGAAGTGAGAAATAGATTTAAGGGACTAGATCTGATAGATAGAGTGCCTGATGAACAATGGACGGAAGTTCATGACATTGTACAGGAGACAGGGATCAAGACCATCCCCATGGAAAAGAAATGCAAAAAAAGCAAAATGGCTGTCTGGGGAGGCCTTACAAATAGCTGTGAAAAGAAGAGAAGCAAAAAGCAAAGGAGAAAAGGAAAGATATAAGCATCTGAATGCAGAGTTCCTAAGAATAGCAAGGAGAGATAAGAAAGCCTTCCTCAGCGATCAATGCAAAGAAAAAGAGGAAAAGAACAGAATGGGAAAGACTAGAGATCTCTTCAAGAAAATTAGATGTACCAAGGGAACATTTCATGCGAAGATGGGCTCGATAAAGGACAGAAATGGTATGGACCTAACAGAAGCTAAGGTAGTAGATTGTACTTTAATAAAGTTGATGTGTTGGGAGAAAGAAAAGTCCAGAAGACTGTGCTGGGGTGAAAAAACCTCATGTATGATATGTAAAAGTAAACTGATTCAAATAACTGAAAAAAATTTCAAATAAAACCAGACTGTTGATCATAACTATTAAGGAACTGGCAAGAAGTGACACAGAAAAGATAAGTAAGGGCCAACATTATACCAGGAATGTGAGGATGGTTTGATCTCTGCAAGTGGATTAAGGTAGTATACAATTTTTTAAAGTATTTCATATCCGTAGTTGCAGAAAAAGGAATTCAGTAAGAGTAATCACTGATTCAAAAACTTCCTACAAAACTGAGCTCAGAAAGACACTTTAATTTCATAATGAGTTTTTCCCAATAAACTTAAACAGCTTATTTAACACTAAAAGGTAAGAAACATCTCCTTTAAAGTCAGAAACGATGTACTTCCCATCCCCACTTTTCTTCTACATTACAATGGCAGTTTTATCCAAGTAAATAAAAACAAAAAGGAAACAGGATATGAGTAGAAGGCATGCTTTTCTTAGGAAATTTCCTTTTCTGCTAATAAATAAATGATTGGATTATAAAGAGCTAATCTAACTTTTATACCAAGACACTAAGTAAAGCAAATATTTTTACCCAGCAAACTCTTCAGTTGATAATATACCTGAAATGTTGCAATAGATTTGTGTCAGTGAATTACTAACAAAGTAAACTGTCCATGTTTTCCTTACATTGGCATCTTTTAGTATCCAAACTGTCTTCAATTTCCTTGCCAGTTGTATTTCAGTTGTCACTTGATGTGTGCATGCAAACTGTAAGGACTGTGGAAACATGCCCTGTCAGGGTTATTTTCTTCTTATATTGGGCCCAGTATCTGGTTAAAAATTATGATAACCACAAGATTTTATTTTAATAGATTCTTTCAGGAATTGCAAAAAAAAAAAAAAAAAGTTAGTTTTTTTAGTTGCCAAAAACCCACAAAACATCTTAAATGATGATTTTAAATATTAACTACTATCTTGAATAGGTAAATACTACAAAGGATATATTGCTCTAGGTATCACTGGCTTTTTCCCCTCTAATTAGATTTCTTCATCTTATTAACTCTTTTGCTGGCATCTGTCATAGTGAGGTCAAACTTCATAGGAAACTCTGTAAATCTTAATGTCACAAGTACTCTACATTTTACATAAATAATGTCAGGATTATAAACATTACATTATGGAATCAAATATAGTATTATATAAAATCTATGGGCTTATGCATTTCAACTCCTTGCTATACTACTTATAAACTTTGTCACCTAAGTAAGATTTACCTAATGTCCTTAAGGCTTAGTTTATCTGTGCAATGTGTATGATAAGGCCAATTTTACAAGAATCTGGTGACAATTAAATGCGATAAGTATGGTCACGTCCACAGTGACTGCTACTTGGGGCCGAGTAAATAACAGTCCATTCCCTTTATTCTTTCTGTCTATAATATCAAACAATAACTCATGCCATAACATCAAACCCTTAGCATGCTTTCCAACCTTCAAACTACTCATTGACTTTAAGGGAATTGAGTATAATACCCTAAACCAGGGGCACAAATTAGGAAGGAAAGCTCCAAAGATAAAATTTTAGCAATGTTAGAGAACATCTCTTTTGTAATTCTTTATAATATCTTCTCAAGAGAACATATTGCCTGGAACCATATAGTGGAGGCTTCATAGAAATTACTGAATAAGTGAATGAGTGAAGAAGGATAAGAGATCTTGAATATCATCCAGTACATTCATCTTATTCACCTTATATATTTTAGTGTAAGATGAATATACACATATACATAATATAAAATTCACCACTTTAACAATGTTAAAGTGAAAACTTCAATAGCTTTTAGTATATTCACAGTGTTGTACAACCAATACCACTACCTGTCGCCAGGTCATTTTCATCACCACCAGACTCCACTCCCTGCCAAAATACCCTCGACCCATTGAACAGTCACTTCTCATCCCCCCACCCCAGTCCCTGTCCAACTCTAATCTGCTTTTAGCCTACATTAGCCACCTTTTTCTGCTGACTATAAAGAGTTTATCCCAGGAAAGCATATTAATTTTGCAATTTAAAAATTGATAAATATATTACACCATACTCAAAAAATAAGAAAGAAAAAAATCATCTAAATATGCAGAAAGGATTGGACAAAATTCAATATCCATTGCCAGTAAGAACTCAGCAAACCAGGAATAGGGAAACATTGCTTTTCACCGTCATCTAGAATGTAGTAGCAGTGTTTCATGGATGGCTTTCCTGGGGTTAAGATGTCACTTGTATTCCTCGCCACCTTATTCTTTTTTTAAATTTATTTATTTTTTAATTGAGGGATAATTGCTTTACAGAATTGTGTTGGTTTCTGCTAAACATCAACATGAATCAGTTATAGGTATATACATGTCCCCTCCGTCTTGAACCTCCCTCCCATCTCCTTCCCCACCCCATCCCTCTAGATTGTTAGAGTCCCAGTTTGAGTTCCCTGGGTCATACAGCAAGTTTCCATTCTTGCCGTCTTATTCTTAAATGAAGGGAAGCTCGGGGCTAGAGACATCACATGACTTCCCAGCTTACAGAGTCAGCTCACCTCAGAGCTGGTGACCAGTTAAAGTTTGATTTCCTTTTTAGAGCATCACTGTGCATTGCTTCATATACACAGTTGAGCAGCTTCTACATTAAGAAGTGCCACTCACTTTTGCCCTCTTTTTCAGGGATGTATAAGACAATAGTTCATCCTGATTTCTCCCCTTAAGTGAACGATAGAAAGAAGGCTCTCCATTTTTCAAAACGTGTTTCAAGAATAACACATTTTCTCAGGCACAATGTTAAGTGTATTATAAACATCTGACTCATTTCATTCTCACTATACCTATGAGATGGAGACAAATACCTCATTTTTCAGGTGAAGAAAAAGCAATACAAAGAATTTAAATGACTCACAAATGATCAAAGAGCTAATAAATTATAATTTCAATGCTGTAATAGGATTTAATTTTTTCAAATGGGAGGATCTAGAAATAACACAGATTTAGGGAATGTGGAAATCAGCAATTAATCATTGTTGTACACCGTAGTATTTCTCAGGGCTTGTAATGATTCAATTGCTTTTAATGGGTGAAGACTCTTTAATTGATTAGTCATAAATTTGTGACAGGAGAATACAAGATACGATATTTCTTAAACATATTTGAGCTAAGGAATCTTAAAAACCAACCTACTGAGTTAATATTTTACAAGCAGTAAGTAAACTATCAAAGTGAATAGTTTGATGAGTTTTGACAAATGGTTCAGTTCAGTTCAGTTCAGTCTCTCAGTCGTGTCTGACTCTTTACAACCCCATAAACTGCGGCACACCACGCCTCCCTGTCCATCACCAACTCGTGGAGTTCACACAAACTCATATCCACTGAGTTGGTGATGCCATGCAACCATCTCATCCTCTGTTGTCCCCTTCTCCTCCTGCCCTCAATCTTTCCCAGTATCAGGGTCTTTTCAAGTGAGTCACCTCTTGCCCAAAGTAATGGAGTTTCAGCTTCAACATCAGTCCTTCTGATGAACATCCAGGACTGATCTCCTTTACGATGGACTGGGTGGATCTCCTTGCAGTCCAAGGGATTCTCAAGAGTCTTCTCCAACACCACAGTTTAAAAGCATCAATTCTTCGGCACTCAGCTTTCTTTATAGTCCAACTCTCACATCCATACATGACTACTGGAAAAACCGTAGCCTTGACTACATGGACCTTTGTCGGCAAAGTAATGTCTCTGCTTTTTAATATGCTGTCTCATTTGGTCATAACTTTCCTTCCAAGGAGTAAGTGTCTTTTAATTTCATGGCTGCAGTCACCATCTGCAGTGATTTTGGAGCCCCCCAAAATAAAGTCAGCCACTGTTTCCCCATCTATTTCCCATGAAGTGATGGGACTGGATGCCATGATCCTAGTTTTCTGAATGTTGAGCTTTAAGCCAACTTTTTCAATCTCCTCTTTCACTTTCATCAAGAGGCTTTTTAGTTTCTCTTCACTTTCTGCCATAAGGGTGTTGTCATCTGCATATCTGAAGTTATTGATATTTCTCCCAGCAATCTTGATTCCAGCTTACACTTCTTCCATCCCAGCGTTTCTCATGATGTACTCTGCATATAAATTAAATAAGCAGGGTGACAATATACAGCCTTGACATACTCCTTTTCCTATTTGGAACCAGTCTGTTGTTCCATGTCCAGTTCTAACTGTTGCTCCTGACCTGCATATAGGTTTCTCAAGAGGCAGGTCAGGCGGTCTGGTATTCCCATTTCTTTAAGAATTTTCCACAGTTTATTGTGATCCACACAGTCAAAGATTTTGGCATAGTCAATAAAGCAGAAATAGATGTTTTTCTGGAACTCTCTTGCTTTTTTGATGATCCATTTGATGTTTGCACTTTGATCTCTGGTTCCTCTGATTTTTCTAAAACCAGCTTGAACATCTGGAAGTTCACAGTTCACATATCACTGAAGCCTGGCTTGGAGAATTTTGAACATTACTTTACTAGCGTGTGAGATGAGTGCAATTGTGCAGTAATTTGAGCATTTTTTGGCACTGCCTTTCTTTGGGATTGGAATGAAAACTGACCTTTTCCAGTCCTGAGTTTTCCAAATTTGCTGGCATATTGAGTGCAGCACTTTCACAGCATCATCTTTCAGGATTTGAAAGAGCTCAACTGGAATTCCATCACCTCCACTAGCTTTGTTCACAGTGATGCTTCCTAAGGCCCACTTGACTTCACATTCCAGGATGTCTGGCTCTAGGTGAAGTGTTCACACCACCGTGATTATCTGGGTCATGAAGATCTTTTCTGTACAGTTCTTCTGTGTATTCTTGCCACCTCTTCTTAATATCTTCTGCTTCTGTTAGGTCCATACCATTTCTGTCCTTTATCGAGCCCATCTTTGCATGAAATTTCCCCTTGGTATCTCTAATTTTCTTGAAGAGATCTCTAGTCTTTCCCATTCTGTTGTTTTCCTCTATTTCTTTCCATTGATCACTGAGGAAGGCTTTCTATCACTCCTTGCTATTCTTTGGAACTCTGCATTCAATTGGGCATATCTTTCCTTTTCTCCTTTGCTTTTCACTTTTCTTCTTTTCACAGCTATTTGTAAGTCCTCCTCAGATAGCCAGTTTGCTTTTTTGCATTTCTTTTTCTTGGGGGTTGTCTTGATTCCTTTTTGTACAATGTCACGAACCTCTGTCCATTGTTCATCAGGCACTCTATCAGATCTAGTCCCTTAAATCTATTTCTCACTTCCACTGTATAATCATAAGGGATTTGATATAAGTCATACCTGAATGGTCTAGTGGTTTTCCCTACTTTCTTCAATTTAAGTCTGAATTTGGCAATCAGGAGCTCATGATCTGAGCCAAGTCAGCTCTCGTTCTTGTTTTGCTGACTGTATAGAGCTTCTCCATCTTTGGCTGCAAAGAATATAATCAATCTGATTTGGGTGTTGATCATCTGGTGATGTCCATGTGTAGAGTCTTCTATTGTGTTGTTGGAAGAGGGTGTTTGCTATGACCAGTGCATGCTCTTGGCAAAACTTGACATGGAACCACCAACATAATCAAGTAAGGAAGGCACTCCATCGGCCCCTTCTCAGAGGATTTCCCCACATCTGATCTCAGACATTAATTAAGTCTGTCTTCCTCCATTCAGTGTAAAGATTTTGAGATTCGGCCAGGTTTGTGCATGTTATTTTAGCAGTCTGTTCCTCTCCTTGCACTGTATGGTGACACCACAATATGTTTGTTATCTATTAATGAATATCTCTGTTTTGTGTTGATGGACGATCTTCTACTTTGGAAATCACTGACATGGATCTTAGCTAATGATGGATTCTTAAGAACACTTTTGGAGAAGTAGAAACCAGAGAAGTCACATATGCAAAAATTTTCTCTGTCATGTGGTAGCTGAGATATGGAAGGAAAAAAAAAAAGAGCTGGGAGCCCCTTCATATTGACATTTTGTAGAGAATTTAATGAAACTTACTTCATTAAATTCTTGAATGTTAGGAAGTCATTCTGAGGACCAAAGTCAGAAAGTATTTTGTGGCAAAGAGTGTGTGTGTGTGTGTGTGCATACATGTGTGTGTGTGTATGCATGTGCTGTATTAAATACAACAGAGAAGTAAAAGAAATCTTCACCTCTCTCAGGATTAACGGAGCAGGTTTTTGTGACAGAATGTTAATCTAGCTTCAGTCTGTAGAATGATGGCAAGTGCTTTGTTGAATGTAATTAATAAATATGAAGGATTAGATGTTGAGTCTGATATCTATTGACCTTGTAATTCTACAGACCTTACAGGCAATAAAATGTCCCTGTCTGTTGTACTGAATCTGTGTCTTGTTTTTACAATTATCTTTGTAACTGGTCTTACTCAGTTATCATTCCAGAGAGTTCCTATTCCCTATTACAGCACTAATAAATTAGGGGTTCCATAAGTGTCTTTGTTCAGATTCATTTTCTTCTTTCCATTAATGAACAGCCATCTGCAGCTGCTCCTCGGTCTTAATCCATCTGCATGGAGATGCCATTGTTACATACAGCATTCTATAAATATTGTTATGCTGACAAGCTGACTGCAGATGGGGGGGGCGATATTTTTATTATTATTATCCCTGATTAAGAGACAGGCCAGATTGACAACACAAGGGCTCTGAGGTCCCTTCTCTTCTGTAAATTGTCTGTTCACATAATTATATTTCTAGTAACAATATTATGGTATGCATTACAATCATCATTGTGGTTGTTATTTGTTATTCGCTGAGTACCACTTCTGCATTCTGCAGCATGCGAGGCACAGCATGTAGGAAGATAGAGTTCAGACTTGAAAGGATTAAATATTCGTATTGTAAAAAGCAATCTGATCAGCCTAAGAGAACTGAGCTGTTAAAGCATCCATGGTGTCCTGTGCCATATTTATGTGCCACGGACTATAGCAAAGGACTTGTATTGCATCCTCCATATGTCAACCCTTCTCTTACACATAGAAATCGGTCTGAAGTTCCTAAGGTAAAGCAGCATATGAGAAGAGAAAGTCTTCATTTAAATTCAGAATATGAATGCTTTTTTTAATGAGACAGCTTGAGAGATGACAAGTTCACAATTAGTGGGAAGAACTTTCATTACCAATGACTTAGGTGACTTCTCCTCAGCAAAGTGGAAGAGAAAGAAATGATTCAGCTGGTTTGGGAGAGAAAAAAAAAATCTACTTACTGTGTACCTAATATATGTTAGGTGCTGGGAACGCAGTTGTGAACAACATAACAAGTTTCCTACCTGTAGGGAGGTTGTGCTCTGGTGGGTCAAGTTAGACACTGAACAAGCGATCACAATTGTGATTATGCAAAAGTAAAGGGGGCTGATGAGTGTGTAATGGGAGGGCCCAGGAGAAGGAAGGCATTCAAGCAGTTGATCTGTAGTAGGTTGGACGGTGACCCACTATGTTCACCTCAATCCCCAGAACCTGCGAATGCTGACTTGTTCAAAAAAAAGGATTTTTTAGTGCTTGCTTTTGCAGCACTTATACTAAAGCTGGAATGATACAGAGAAGATAAGCATGGCCCCTGCACAAAGACGACACACAAATTTGTGAAGCGTTCCTTTTTTTTTTTTTTAACACAAATATACAGAATCTAGAAAATGGTACTGATTAATCCATTTGCAGGGAAAGACTATAGATCCAGGCATAGAAAATGGACTTATGGATACAGCAGGGGAAGGAGACAGAATGAACTGACAGAGTGCCATTGACATATATACATGACCATATGTGAAATAGATGGCTAGTGGGAAGCTGCTATACAGTACAAGGATCTCAGCTCTGTGCTCTGTGACAACCTAGAGGGGTGGGATGGAGGCTCAAGAGAGAGGGGAGACGTGTATATGTACACATATAGCTGGTTCACTTCACTGTGAAGCAGAAACTAATACAACATTGTAAAGCAATTATCTTCAATTTTTTTTCTTTTTTATTCTTCCTTTTTAATTTTTTAAAATTTATTTATTTTAATTAGAGGCTAATTACTTTACAGTATTGTATTGGTTTTGCCATGCATCAACATGAACCCACCACGGGTGTACAAATTTTTTAAAAAATGATAAAAAAAAAAAAAAGGAAAGCAGTAGGACCCATTTTGGACAGTAAAGAAAAAAATAGAAAAAAGACATTTTAGAATATAATAAGAAGGAGATGTGGAGATCATTCTGGATTCTTGGGTGAGCCCTAAATCCAATAACAAGAGTCTTTTTAAGAAAAAGGCATTGACTTCCCCGGCAGTCAAGTGGTTAAGTCTTCACCTTCCAATGCAGAAAGTATAGTTTTGATCCTTCATTGGGGAGCTGAAATTCCATATGCCTCATGGTCAAAAACCAAAAACATAAAATAGAAAAAAGGTAACGAATCCAATACAGACTTTTTAAAAAAATGGTCTACATTAAAAAAAAAAAATCTTTCAAAAAAAAGAAAAAGGCAGAGGGCAATTTAAGATGGACAAAAGAGGAGAATCACTGTGGCTATCGAGACAGAGACTGGAGTGATGTGGCCACAAGTCACGGAATGCTGACAGCCATCAGAAGCTCAAAGTGGCAGAGAACAGACTCTCTGTCAGGAATTGCACTGTGCCTCTCAGATTTGGAAGAAGATTCTTCCCTAATCCCCAAATGAAAATGGAGCTCTTCAGACACCTTGATTGCATTCTAGTGAGATCCTAAGGAAGGGATCTGGCATTCTGACCCACAGAAACTGAGATGATAAATGTGCTAGGTTTGTGGCAATTTGTTATACTGCATGGTCCAGAAACGGTGAGCCATAGCTAGAGTGTGCTGACTGAGAAATGTTTGCAATGAGGATGAAGTAGCAGATCTTAGGGGGCTCTGGAATTTAGGTGAAGGATTTTTAGACTGTCAGTACAATGACCAGCATTTGAGGGTCTTAAAGCTGTACAGTGATACATTAAACTTGAGCCTTTACAAGACCACTCTAAGAGCTGGATATAGCTACTATAACAAATTACCACAGAGAGTGGCTTCAAATAGCACAAATTTATTTTCTTATAGTTCTGTGGTTTAGAAGTCGGCCATGGTTCAAACTGTGGTGCTAGAGAAGACTCTTGAGAGTTCCCTGAAAAGCAAGGAGATCAAACTAGTTTATCTTAAAGGAAATCAACTCTTAATGTTCTTTGGAAGGACTGATGCTGAAGCTCCAATACTTTGGACACTAGATGCAAGGAGCTGACTCACTGTAAAAGACCATGATGCTGGGAAAGATTGGACGACAGAAGAGGAGATGGTTGGATGGCATCACGGATTCAAGGGATATGAACATGGGCAAACTCTGGAAATGGTGGGGGACTGGGAAGCTTGGAGTGCTGCAACCCATGGGGTTGTGAAGAGTCAGACACAACTTGGCACCTGAACTACCACAACATGATTCACAGTGGACTCGAGGTCATAACAGAGCTACCTTCCTTTCTGGAGATTATAGGAGGGAATCTATTTCCTTTCCCTCTTGAGCTTCAGAGGCCACTTGTCTTCCTTGCCTACTAACCCCCATCCTTGGTCTGCAAAGCCAGACATGTGACATACTTCTTACTGTTCTTCTGTAGTCACATTTGCCACTGCCTCCAAGCAGCAAAGGTTATCCAGTTTTAGAAACTCATGATTACATTGGTCCACCAAGATAATGCAACATAACCTCCCATCTCAAAAACCCTTAATTCAATTACATTGGCAAGGTCCCTTTGCTATATAAAATAACAGAGTCACAGGTTTCAAGGATTAGAATGTGGACTTTTGGGAAGGTTGTGATTCTGTCAGTCCAAACCACACTGATGCCTTGATGGAACAGAGACAGACAGAAGTTAATGAAGATAGAGGGTGATTTCAGTGGTCTGAGAGAGATATCATGGGAGTTAAAATCAGGATAGTTGTAGTATAGATGGAGAAAGTGAAAGTGAAGTCGCTCAGCCGTGTCCGACTCTTTGCAACCCAGTAGACTCTAGCCTACTAGGCTCCTCCATCCATGGGATTCTCCAGGCAAGAATACTGGAGTGGGTTGCCATTTCCTTCTCCAGGGGATCTTCCCGACCCAGGGGTCGAACCTGCGTCTCCTGCTTTGCAGGCAGACGCTTTAACCTCTGAGCCACCAGGGAAGCCCATACAGATGGAGAGACCTCATCAAATTTGTAAGATATCTGCATTGTATTTGTACTTGATATGGATGTAGGAGCAGAAAGAAAGAGGAATTGACGTTAACTCTCAAGATTTTGGCTTCAGGATTTGTGTGGATGGTGGTGACATCTGCTGAGCTAGGAAATACTGGAGATAGAGATGGTTTGGGCTGTGACCGGCGCGCTACGTGCAGGCGGCTGCGACCGGCGCACTAAGCACAGCGGAGAGGAGCCACCCCACGTCGGAGGTCAGGGGCAGAAGCCGGGAGGACCCCATGCCCAAAGGGCGGCAGCCAAGAGGAGTTACCCCATGTCAGAGGTCAGGGGCAGCAGCCGAGAGTACCACACTGTGATGGCGCAGGAACGGCAGAGAGGAGCTACCCCGCGTCCAGGTCAGGGGCGGCAGCCAGGAGGAGCTACCCCACGCCCCCACGCCCGAGGCCAGGGGCGGTGGCCGGGAGGACCAACCCCACGTCCAAGGAGCCGTCACTGTGCAGGCACAGGAGGGCCTAGAGGAGCTACCTCGAGCTACCCCTAGGTCAGGGGGGGCGGCTGAGAGAAGATGCCCAGCCTCTGAGGTCAGGGGCCGTGATGAGAGGAGCTACCCCACGCCCCTAAGCCCGAGGCCAGGGGCGGTGGGCAGGAGGACCTACCCCATGCCCCCATGCCGGAGGCCAGGGACGGTACCGGGAGGACCAACCCCACGTCTGGGCCTAGAGGAACTATCCCATGTTGAAGGACAGGAAGGGCAGCGGTGAGGACATACCCCTCGTCCAAGGTAAGGAGCAATGGCTGCGCTTTGCTGGAGTAGCCATGAAGAGATACCCCACACCCAAGGTAAGAGAAACCCAAGTAAGACAGTAGGTGTTGCAAGAGGGCATCAGAGGGCAAACGCACTGAAACCATACTCACAGAAAACTAGTCAATCTAATCACACTAGGACCACAGCCTTGTCTAACTCAATGAAACTAAGCCATGCCCGTGGGGCAACCCAAGACGGGCGGGTCATGGTGCAGAGATCTGACAGAATGTGGTCCACTGGAGAAATGAATGGCAAACCACTTCAATATTCTTGCCTTGAGAACCTCATGAACAGTATGAAAAGGCAAAAGGATAGGATACTGAAAGAGAAACTCCCCAGGTTGGGAGGTGCCCAATATGCTACTGGAGATCAGTGGAGAAATAACTCCAGAAAGAATGAAGGGATGGAACCAAAGCAAAAAGAATACCCAGCTGTGGATGTGACTGGTGATAGAAGCAAGGTCCGATGCTGTAAAGAGCAATATTGCATAGGAACCTGGAATGTCAGGTCCATGAATCAAGGCAAATTGGAAGTGGTCAAACAAGAGATGGCAAGAGTGAATGTTGACATTCTAGGAATCAGCAAACTGAAATGGACTGGAATGGGTGAATTTAACTCAGATGACCATTATATCTACTACTGCGGGCAGGAATCCCTCAGAAGAAATGGAGTAGCCATCATGGTCAACAAAAGAGTCTGAAATGCAGTACTTGGATGCAGTCTCAAAAACGACAGAACGACCTCTGTTCGTTTCCAAGGCAAACCATTCAGTATCACAGTAATCCAAGTCTATGCCCCAACCAGTAACACTGAAGAAGCTGAAGTTGAAGGGTTCTATGAAAACCTACAAGACGTTTTAGAACTAACACCCAAAAAAGATGTCCTTTTCATTATAGGGGACTGGAATGCAAAAGTAAGAAGTCAAGAAACACCTGGAGTAACAGGCAAATTTAGCCTTGGAATATGGAATTAAGCAGGGCAAAGACTAATAGAGTTTTGCCAAGAAAATGCACTGGTCATAACAAACACCCTCTTCCAACAACACAAGAGAAGACTCTATACATGGACATCACCAGATGGTCAACACTGAAATCAGATTGATTATATTCTTTGCAGCCAAAGATGGAGAAGCTCTATACAGTCAGCAAAAACAAGACCAGGAGCTGACTGTGGCTCAGATCATGAACTCCTTATTGCCAAATTCAGACTGAAATTGAAGAAAGTAGGGAAAACCACTAGACCATTCAGGTATGACCTAAATCAAATCCCTTATGATTATACAGTGGAAGTGAGAAATAGACTTAAGCGCCTAGATCTGATAGATAGAGTGCCTGATGAACTATGGAATGAGGTTCATGACATTGTACAGGAGATAGGGATCAAGACCATCCCCATAGAAAAGAAATGCAAAAAACCAAAATGGCACTCTGGGGAGGCCTTACAAATAGCTGTGAAAAGAAGAGAAGCAAAAAGCAAAGGAGAAAAGGAAAGATATAAACATCTGAATGCAGAGTTCCAAAGGATAGCAAGAAGAGATAAGAAAGCCTTCCTTAGCAATCAATGCAAAGAAATAGAGGAAAACAACAGAATGGGAAAGACTAAAGATCTCTTCAAGAAAATCAGAGATACCAAGGGAACATTTCATGCAAAGATGGGCTCGACAAAGGACAGAAATGGTATGGACCTAATAGAAGCAGAAGATATTAAGAAGAGATGGCAAGAATACACAGAAGAACTGTACAAAAAAGATCTTCATGACCCAGATAATCATGATGGTGTGATCACTGACCTAGAGCCAGACATCCTGGAATGTGAAGTCAAGTGGGCCTTAGAAAGCATCACTACGAACAAAGCTAGTGGAGGTGATGGAATTCCAGTTGAGCTATTTCAAATCCTAAAAGATGATGCTGTGAAAGTGCTGCCCTCAATATGTCAGCAAATTTGGAAAACTCAGCAGTGGCCACAGGACTGGAAAAGCTCAGTTTTCATTCCAGTCCCAAAGAAAGGTAACGCCAAAGAATGCTCAAACTACCGCACAATTGCACTCATCTCACACGCTAGTAAGTGAGTGAAGTGAGTGAAGTCGCAGTCGTGTCCGACTCTTTGCGACCCCATAGACTAGCCTACCAGGCTCCCCCGTCCATGGGATTTTCCAGGCAAGAATACTGGAGTGGGTTGCCATTTCCTTCTCCACACATGCTAGTAAAGTAATGCTCAAAATTCTCCAAGCCAGGCTTCAGCAATATGTGAACTGTGAACTTCCTGATGTTCAAGCTGGTTTTAGAAAAGGCAGAGGAACCAGAGATCTAATTGCCAACATCCGCTGGATCATGGAAAAAGCAAGAGAGTTCCAGAAAATCATCTATTTCTGCTTTATTGACTATGCCAAAGCCTTTGACTGTGTGGATCACAATCAACTATGGAAAATTCTGAAAGAGATGGGAATACCAGACTACCTGACCTGCCTCTTGAGAAACCTATATGCAGGTCAGGAAGCAACAGTTAGAACTAGACATGGAACAACAGACTGGTTCCAAATAGGAAAAGGAGTACGTCAAGGCTGTATATTGTCACCCTGCTTATTTAACTTCTATGCAGAGTACATCATGAGAAACGCTGGACTGGAAGAAACACAAGCTGGAATCAAGATTGCCGGGAGAAATATCAATAACCTCAGATATGCAGATGACACCACCCTTATGGCAGAAAGTGAAGAGGAACAAACTCTTGATGAAAGTGAAAGAGAAGAGTGAAAAAGTTGGCTTAAAGCTCAACATTCAGAAAACGAAGATCATGGCATCTGGTCCCATCACTTCATGGGAAATAGATGGAAATAGTGGAAACAGTGTCAGACTTTATTTTTCTGGGCTCCAAAATCACTGCAGATGGTGACTGCAGCCATGAAATTAAAAGACGCTTACTTCTTGGAAGGAAAGTTATGACCAACCTATATAGCATATTGAAAAGCAGAGACATTACTTTGCCAACAAAGGTCCGTCTAGTCAAGGCTATGCTTTTTCCTAGATAGCATAGGAAAGTTATGACCAACCTAGATAGCATATTCAAAAGCAGAGACATTACTTTGCCAACAAAGGTCTGTCTGGTCAAGGCTATGGTTTTTCCTGTGGTCATGTATGGATGTGAGAGTTGGACTGTTAAGAAGGCTGAGCACCACAGAACTGATGCTTTTGAACTGTGGTGTTGGAGAAGACTGTTGAGAGTCCCCTGGACTGCAAGGAGATCCAACCAGTCCATTCTGAAGGAGATCAGCCCTGGGATTTCTTTGGAAGGAATGATGCTAAAGCTGAAACTCCAGTACTTTGGCCACCTCATGTGAAGAGTTGACTCACTGGAAAAGACTCTGATGCTGGGAGGGATTGGGGGCAGGAGGAGAAGGGGACAACAGAGGATGAGATGGCTGGATGGCATCACTGACTCGATGGACCTGAGTCTGAGTGAACTCTGGGAGTTGGTGATGGACAGGGAGGCCTGGCGTGCTGCAATTCATGGGGTCGCAAAAAGTCGGACACGACTGAGTGACTGAACTGAACTGAACTGAACTGGGCTTAATCCTTTATGTATCAGAGAGCTTCCTTTGATTCTTCCACATTCAGTCTCCTCTCTTCACCACTCTGCTCTCTGCCCCAGGAGGCTGATCTTTATATCCTATTAAATAGATGACTTTGCCCTCTCACTTCCAATTGGGTTCAATGAACAGGGCAGAGGAAATAGATCAAAGAGAGGAGAATGTGGGTTGGATATTTATTTCACTGGGTCTGTTCCTACTGGGTGTTCTTGGGTTGACTTTGTCCCACCATCTATCAGACATTCCTGTCCACATAGCAGCTAGTTAGTTAGTACACACACAATCTCTTCCCCTCACTCCCTTTCTTCCTCTCCCCCCAACCCCCATCCTTCTCTCCTTCTCTCTCTCTCTCTGGGTTCTTGTAACCACTTCCTTCTCTTGCCCAACAGATTTGGAGTGCTAATAACTTCCTGCTGTTACTAGGTCTATAGACCTAGTAGCAGGAAGGCATCAACCCACGTTGCTTTTCCTAAACCTTGCCCACAATTCTGCAAATAGCTTCTTTATTCAAATTTATTTTGTTTCCTGCCAGAGGCCTGATGGATACATGTTAAATATGAGACATACTGATGACTGTGGAAATACAGATGCATGAGCTTGGAGCTCAGAAGCAAAGTGTGACTTGATGGTTAGATAATGTGGATGCTACTGGTGCAAAGACACTAACTGGAACTTTGGTAACTGATTAGATTATTTAAGGAGGATGAACAGAGTTAGAAGAAAAACAAAAAACCTTGGGAGAAAACACAGAGGAACTTTAATATTTAAAGGCTGGTGGAAAAAAAGCAAAGGAAAGGACAGGGGTATTTGTACTACTCTGCTTGGCTTCCATAACAGAATGCCATAGACTAGGTGGTTGAACCATCAGAAATTTGTTTTTCACAGTTCTGGAAATTGGGAAATCCAAGATCAAGGCACAAGTGCAAGCAGTTTCTGGTGAGAGCTCTTTCTGGCTTCCAGATGGCTTCTTCCTCATAGCATTCTCATATGGCATAGCAAGAAATAAAGAGATCTCTGGTGTCTCTTCTTAGAAAGGCACTAACCCCACCATAAGGGCCCCACCCTTACGACTTCATCTAAACCTAATTACTGCACTATGGCCCCATTTTCAAGTTACATCACCCTGGGGTTAGGGCTTCAATATGTGAATTTGGAGGAATACAGTTCACCCCAGAGCAGGATTAAAAATGGGAAAATGGCTGACTGTGTCAAATGGTGCTGAGAAATAAGTTCCAGGGGACACTGAAAAGTGACCACTGGATTGTGCAAAGCAGATTAGGCATTTGATATATATGATTTTAATAACTTTATAAATTAATTTACTCGGTGCTAATGGCATGTAAAGGATAACTCATGAAGTTTTCCACCCAGCTGCAGACTCACGTCATAAATATATATCAGTTTAAATACAGCAGTACAATCAAGAATTAGTACAAAGCCCTATGAAGATCTGGAAGAAAGAAAATAGCATCAACTCCCAATTATTCAGGTATATGTAGATGTCAGATATTGTGCTAAGAGCAATATGTATATTATCTCATTCTAATCTTTGTAAAACTGCCACAAGGCAGGTATTACTATTATTATTCCTATGATTATATTTTAGCAGGAAAGGAAATTGAGACATGCAGACAATAAATTATTTTCCAAGACCTATGGCTACTAAATAAAGAAGTGAGATTCAAGGCTACTTAATACCAAAACCCAAGCTCTTAACATGTATTTTAGGGCATAAATTCATTAAATAACAGTGTTTTTCATCTTGCTATGAATAAATAATACATAGTCTATGGATTCTACATCACTCTGGGAAGATTTCAAAAATATTTTTGTATTGAAATAATTACAGATTTACAAAAAATTGCAGAAGTACAGAGAAAGCTGTCAGGTATTCTTTACTCAGTTTCCTCCAATGGGTACATTTTATATGACTATAGTAAGACATCAAAACCAGGAAGTTAATATTGATATGTATGTCTGAAAATTCTATGTTATTTTACAGCATCTGTAGATTCATGTAACCATCATGACAATCAAGATACAGAACAATTGGGACTTCCCTGGTGATTAAGGCAGGGGACATGGGTTCGATCTCTGGTCTGGGATGATTCCGCATGCTGAGAAGCAACTAATCCGGTGCACCACAAGCCCTGAGCCCACACCCCAGAGCCTGTGCTCTGCAACAAGAGAAGCCATCACAATAAGAAGCCTACATACCTCAACTACAGAGTATTTCCCACTTGCTGCAACAAGAGAAAATCCATAAGTGGCCACAAAGACCCAACATAGCCAATAAATAAATACATAAAAATTGAAAAAAGTTGTTAAAAAAAAGATATAGAACTATTGCCAGGAAGGTTTCACTCACGCTACCCCTTTAAAGTCATATCCACACAGATAGGACTTAGAGTCTGAACAACAACAAATAGGTATACAGTGATATCTCACAATGGACTTAGTCTGTCTGCATTGCCTTAATAGCTAGTGAGTTAAACATCTTTTCGTGCGTTTAGTTGCCATGCTATCTACATATCTTTTTTGATGAAGTGATTCTTCATATCTTTTTCTTATTTTCTAATTGAATATAAGGTTTTTTTAAAAAAATTGTTTTACTGTTTAGTTTTAAGAGTTCTTCACAGGTGGCCTTAAGAATCTGCCTTCCAATGCAGGGGACATGGGTTCGATCCTTGTTTGGGGAACTAAGATCCCACACGCCCTTGGGGCAACTAAGCCGCCACACGGCAACTATAGAAAGCCTGAGTGCTACAATGAATAACCAATGCAGCAAAATAATAATAATAATAATTCTTTACATATTTTAGATACAAATTCTTTGGTCAGATATGTGATTTATAAAATGTTTTCTCACAATCTGTAGCTTATCTTTCCATCCTTCTAACAGAGTCCTTAACAAAACAAAAATGTTTAATAAACTGTATAAATATGCAGTATATATGTACAATTGACTTAAAACAATAACCAATGTAAAATAATATGCACATGCATTAAACACATACCTATTAAACATAACATGTATATACAACTTTTAATCTACAAAACTGCAAAGATGTCAATTTAGAAGTCTCCAAATGACACCGTCATCTGCATCAGAAATTCTGCTAGTGTTTACAAGTCACGTCTTGGCAATAGCACATAAAACAGCAAATGTTATGGCTTATTCTATATTAGGCACTTTACAAAAATAGGCATCCCAAACACAGAGAAGCATGTGGGCAAGTTGCTACTAATCCATGTAAACTGTACAATAAGATGGCCTGTACTTTATAATATTTTCAAAATACTGTCATTCCAGATAGTAACTATTTCATAAACAGCTTTAGAGGGATTTTCAGAGTCTGAGATTAAGAAAATTAGAAGGTGCCATTCAGAAAAAAAAAAAGTTATATAATATAATTTAATACAATTTCTTTAGTTGTCAAAGGTTGTAGAAAATAGTGGTATTATTTTTCACAATTGATGAAATACATATATTAGAAAAATCTAAACTTTCAAAGACTTGATTCTATAATGTGCACTAGAGAAATAGCCTTTGAAAAGGTAACTCTCTGGGGTGACTAGGTTTACTGAAGTAGTAAAATGAAAATGGAGACAATTGTCCAGCTTTTCAATCGGTTCGATTTTAATTTCCTTGACTGATTTAAATCTCTTTAGAAGTGTTAACATAAAGCAAGGCGATAAGTATTTCTCCTAAGTATTAGATTCATGGTTGTTGTTGTTTTTTCCCCAGATTTTTTTTATGTGGACCACTTTTTAAAGTCTTTATTTGAATTTGTTATAATATGACTTCTGTTTTCTGTTTTGGTTGTTTGGCTGTGAGGTATATGGGACCTTAGCTCCCTGACCAGGGATTGAACCCAAACTCCTTGCACAGGAAGGTGAAGTCTTAACTTCTGGACCGCCAGGGAAGTCCCTAGATTCAGTGTTAGTAATTTTAGGTTTTAACAAATAGATGAACTGTCAGTTCAGTTCAGTCAGTTCAGTACTCAGTCGTATCCAACTCTTTGCAACCCCATGAATCGCAGCACGCCAGGCCTCCCTGTCCATTATCAACTCCAGGAGTTCACTCAGACTCATGTCCATCGAGTCAGTGATGCCGTCCAGCCATCTCATCCTCTGTCATCCCTTCTCCTCCTGCCCCCAATCCCTCCCAACATCAGAGTCTTTTCCAGTGAGTCAACTCTTCGCATGAGGTGGCCAAAGTACTGGAGTTTCAGCTTTAGCATCATTCCTTCCAAAGAAATCCCAGGGCTGATCTCCTTCACAATGGACTGGTTGGATCTCTTTGCAGTCCAAGGGACTCTCAAGAGTCTTCTCCAACACCACAGTTCAAAAGCATCAATTCTTTGGCGCTCAGCCTTCTTCACAGTCCAACTCTCACATCCATACATGACCACAGGAAAAACCATAGCCTTGACTAGATGAACCTTTGTTGGCAAAGTAATGTCTCTGCTTTTTAATATGCTATCTATGCTATGCTATGCTAGTCACATCAGTCGTGTCCGACTCTGTGTGACCCCATAGACGGCAGCCCACCAGGCTCCCCTGTCCCTGGGATTCTCCAGGCAAGAACACTGGAGTGGGTTGCCATTGCCTTCTCCAATGCATGAAAGTGAAAAGAGAAAGTGAAGTCGCCTAGTCGTCTCCGACTCTTAGTGACCCCATGGACTGCAGCCGACCAGGCTCCTCCATCCATGGGATTTTCCAGGCATGAGTACTGGAGTGGGGTGCCATTGCCTTTTCCGAATATGCTATCTAGGTTGGTCATAACTTTCCTTCCAAGGAGTAAGTGTCTTTTAATTTCATGGCTGCAGTCACCATCTGTAGTGATTTTGGAACCCCCAAAAATAAAGTCTGACATTGTCTCCACTGTTTCCCCATCTATTTCCCAAGAAGTGATGGGACCGGATGCCATGATCTTCGTTTTCTGAATGTTGAGCTTTAAGCCAACTTTTTCACTCTCCTCTTTCACTTTCATCAAGAGGCTTTTGAGTTCCTCTTCAATTTCTGCCATAAGGATGGTGTCATCTGCATATCTGAGGTTATAGATATTTCTCCCGGCAATCTTGATTCCAGCTTGTGTTTCTTCCAGTCCAGCATTTCTCATGATGTACTCTGCATAGAAGTTAAATAAACAGGGTGACAATATACAGCCTTGATGTACTCCTTTTTGTCTTTGGAACCAGTCTGTTGTTCCATGTCCAGTTCTAACTGTTGCTTCCTGACCTGCATACAGATTTCTCAAGAGGCAGGTCAGGTGGTCTGGTATTCCCATCTCTTTCAGAATTTTCCACAGTTTATTGTGACCACTTGGCATAGTTAATAAAGCAGAAATAGATGTTTTTCTGGAACTCTCTTGCTTTTTCCATGATCCAGCGGATGTTGTCAATTGATCTCTGGTTCCTCTGCCTTTTCTAAAACCAGCTTGAACATCAGGAAGTTCACAGTTCACATATTGCTGAAGCCTGGCTTGGAGAATTTTAAGCATTACTTTACTAGCGTGTGAGATGAGTGCAATTGTGCGGTAGTTTGAGCATTCTTTGGCATTGTCCTTCTTTGGGATTGGAATGAAAACTGACCTTTTCCAGTCCTGTGGCCACTGCTGAGTTTTCCAAATTTGCTGACATATTGAGGGCAGCACTTTCACAGCATCATCTTTTAGGATTTGAAATAGCTCAACTGGAATTCTATCACCTCCACTAGCTTTGTTCATAGTGATGCTTTCTAAGGCCCACTTGACTTCACATTCCAGGATGTCTGGCTCTAGGTCAGTGATCACACCATCGTGATTATGTGGGTCGTGAAGATCTTTTTTGTACAGTTCTTCTGTGTATTCTTGCCATCTCTTCTTAATATCTTCTGCTTCTTTTAGGTGCATACCATTTCTCTCCTTTATTGTGCCCATCTTTGCAGGAAATGTTCCCTTGGTATCTCTAATTTTCTTGAAGAGATCTTTAGTCTTTCCCATTCTGTTGTTTTCCTCTATTTCTTTGCATTGATCGCTGAGGAAGGCTTTCTTATCTCTTCTTGCTATGCTTTGGAACTCTGCATTCAGATGCTTATATCTTTCCTTTTCTCCTTTGCTTTTTGCTTCTCTTCTTTTCACAGCTATTTGTAAGGCCTCCCCAGAAAGCCATTTTGCTTTTTTTCATTTCTTTTCCATGGGGATGGTCTTGATCCCTATCTCCTGTACAATGTCACGAACCTCATTCCATAGTTCATCAGGCACTCTATCTATCAGATCTAGGCCCTTAAATCTATTTCTCACTTCCACTGTATAATCATAAGGGATTTGATTTAGGTCATACCTGAATGGTCTAGTGGTTTTCCCTACTTTCTTCAATTTCAGTCTGAATTTGGCAATAAGGAGTTCATGATCTGAGCCACAGTCAGCTCCTGGTCTTGTTTTTGCTGACTGTATAGAGTTTCCCCATCTTTGGCTGCAAAGAATATAATCAGTCTGATTTCAGTGTTGACCATCTGGTGATGTCCATGTGTAGAGTCTTCTCTTGTGTTGTTGGAAGAGGGTGTTTGTTATGACCAGTGCATTTTCTTGGCAAAACTCTATTAGTCTTTGCCCTGCTTCATTCCATATTCCAAGGCCAAATTTGCCTGTTACTCCAGGTGTTTCTTCACTTCCTACTTTTGCATTCCAGTCCCCTATAATGAAAAGGACATCTTTTTTGGGTGTTAGTTCTAAAAGGTCTTGTAGGTCTTCATAGAACCATTCCACTTCAGCTTCTTCAGCATTACTGGTTGGGGCATAGACTTGGACTACTGTGATATTGAATGCTTTGCCTTGGAAACGAACAGAGATCATTCTGTCGTTTTTGAGACTGCATCCAAGTACTGCATTTTGGACTCTTTTGTTGACCATGATGGCTACTCCATTTCTTCTAAGGGATTCCTGCCCACAGTAGTAGATATAATGGTCATCTGAGTTAAATTCACCCATTCCAGTCCATTTGAGTTCACTGATTCCTAGAATGTCAACATTCACTCTTGCCATCTCTTGTTTGACCACTTCCAATTTGCCTTGATTCATGGACCTGACATTCCAGGTTCCTATGCAATATTGCTCTTTACAGCATCGGATCTTGCTTCTAATACCAGTCACATCCACAGCTGGGTATTGTTTTTGCTTTGGCTCCATCCCTTCATTCTTTCTGGAGTTATTTCTCCACTGATCTCCAGTAGCATATTGGGCACCTACTGACCTAGGGAGTTCATCTTTCAGTGTCCTATCGTTTTGCCTTTTCATACTGTTCATGGGGTTCTCAAGGCAAGAATACTGAAGTGGTTTGTCATTCCCTTCTCCAGTGGGCCACATTCTGTCAGATCTCTCCACCATGACCTGCCCGTCTTGGGTTGCCCCATGGGCATGGCTTAGTATCATTGAGTTAGACAAGGCTGTGGTCCTAGTGTGGTTAGATTAACTAGTTTTCTGTGAGTATGGTTTCAGTGTGTTTGCCCTCTGATGCCCTCTTGCAACACCTACCGTCTTACTTGTGTTTCTCTTACCTTGGGTGTGGGGTATCTCTTCATGGCTACTCCAGCAAAGCGCCGCCGCTATTCCTTACCTTGGATGGGTGTATCTCCTCACCCCTGCCCTTCCTGACCTTCAGTGTGGGATAGCTCCTCTAGGCCCTCTGCGCCCGTGCAGCCACAGCTCCTTGGACTTGGGGTTGGACCTCAGATGAACTGTATATTGGAATAACTATAAATGGTATTGTTTTAATTACTGTCTGGCTAGAGAAGCAGGTAATTTAAGTCTGTGAATGCCTAATCTCTTAATCTCTATTAGCTGAGAGGGGCAACAGTTTTCCTTGACATTTCTTTTTAGATAATCACAAAGACTGTTTCCAGAAGCAACAAAACTTTCTAAACTGTCTCTCCAATATAACTTCAATATTTTATTTGAAATATCTTCTTAAAATGCATCTAGAAAAGATGTCCAACCTTTTCATTTAATAATACATTCTATTCAGAGCATTTTTTGCTAGGAATTTTTTTTTTTTTAACGAGATGATTGCTTGAACTAGAGAAAAGAGGCCATTTTGAAATTAATGCATTTGTAGCATCTAAAACATTTCACAAAGCTTCTCTGTTTTTTTCTTCCCCATTCTATGAGCTGCCAGCTTTGGACAAAGAAACTTTCATGGTGGTGACCGACTTGCAGAAGCATCCAAAACCACCCTTCCCTTGAGGAAGAGGTTGACAATTAGATAAGGTGCTGGTGGACTGACCCGAACACCAGGGGCCGTCCAACTGGGGCTCGGTGCTCATGCCATCCTTTCAATTAAGTTCCTAACAGATTCTTGAGGAAATTAGCGGGGAAAGGGCAAACTGGCTTGAAAATCAGAACATGTTACAACAGAGGGCAAGAAGCATGGGAACAAAATGTATTCCATATAACTCTTTCCAAAGTCAGCAAACCAAAGTGTCATGGAAAGGGGAGACCTATGAATGACCAAACAATACCCTGGCAACCCAATGATATAGCTGATTACTTCGGTGAGTGGCAATGAACCCCAGAAATATGGTTTATAAATTATATATGTATAATAAAACATGTATCTCAAGAATGCCTGTTGAATTTCCCTCCCTCCCTCTCTCTCTTTTATGCTAGAAGAAGTGAAGCTAATGGCAGTTTGCCATGGATATGTGATATCCTGGCAAGAAAACTCATTTTATATCACAAACATATGGTCTAGTAATGGTTTTATATTATACTCCTTTAGAGTTTTATTCCCATTTTTAGGAGACCTCTTCTAGACAACAGCAATATGTTTTCTTGTCGACCCATCACATCAACTATTAACACATGTCTTTGCTTTTAGAGTTTATAATGGCTAAAAAGGTAAAACTTAACCTTATGTTACGTGTGACCTAAATTTTGATTGTGCAGGGAAGCTGATCTCCAGTGCTCTTCTGTGTTGAAGTTCCTGGTTCTCTGTTTTCCTTTCAATTAAACAACTCTCTCCCTCTTTTCAACGGTTAATGTTCCTCAAGTTACAAAGGAATAAATTGAAATGTGTACAAAATATGGCAACCAGGACAGTAAAATGACTCTAGATTTAACGGTTGCACAAGCCAAATCTGGCCCACAGATGTGTTTTGTTTGGCTTATAGAGTGTTTAAACATTAAAAAAAATAGGTTGCCAACATTTAAAATTTGGAAGATTTTTCAGTAGAAATCTGGCTTTTCAGTTGTTGTTGTTTTTTTTTTTTTGAAATCTCATCATCAGCCCTGGTCCACACGGTGACACAGCAGTGACCAGCAGGTGCCAGGTAGCACCTGACTCTTGTCTTGGGTCCCCCTCTCTGGTTCATCTCGGTCCCATTCAACAAGCTTTCACTTGTTTATACTCAGTCTCTCATCTCTATGATATCTGAGTTTAAGACTTCATTTTACAGGGGGAATTTGGAAGAATTGGTCATGTGTGGCTTTGAGAAATAAACAAGAAAGACAATTAGCTATCCTCTATCTTCAAATATATGAAGGATTTTCCTGAGAAGGGGGGTGATTAGATGAATAAAGTAGTTGCCTCCAGAGCCAGGGGAAAAAAAATCTAGAGGAAGGCAAATATGGCCATGATGTAGCAACAACATCTTAAATGACAACGAGTCAACCAGGAGAGGGAGGCATTGCCCTCATGGGGAGAGAGACTCCAATTACTGAACATATACAAGCAGGTGTGGGTGAAACAGGATGTCCAATGGACCCATCATTTGCTGAGTTGACCAGTGATCTCCATTGTTCCCTCCAGCTCCATGAATCTGTGAAATTGACTTGTTAAAAAAATTGGAGTATAATTGCTTTACAATGTTGTGTTGCTTCTGCCATGCAACAAAAAGAATCAGCTATATGTATACATAGATGTCTCCCTCTTTAGCCTCCCTCCCACCCCCATCCCACTCCTCTAGGTCACTACAAAGCACCAAGCTGAGCTCCCTGTGCTATAGGGCAGTTCCCCACTAGCTGTTTATTTGCCCATGGTAGTGTATATATTGGAGAAGGCAATGGCACCCCACTCCAGTACTCTTGCCTGGAAAATCCTATGGATGGAGGAGCCTGGTAGGCTGCAGTCCATGGGGTCGTTGAGTTGGATATGACTGAGCGACTTCACTTTCACTTTTCACTTTCATGCATTGGAGAAGGAAATGGCAACCCACTCCAGTGTTCTTGCCTGGAGAATCCCAGGGACGGAGGAGCCTGGTGGGCTGCTGTCTCTGGGGTCGCACAGAGTCGGACACGACTGAAGCGACTTAGCAGCAGCAGCAGCAGTGTATATATATCATTGCTACTCTCTCAATTCATCACACCCTCTCCTTCCCCCAATCTGTCCACAGAAATTGATTTTTACCACCATCCTATTTGGAGCTGTGGTTTCCCAGGTGGCTCAATGGTTAAGAATCCATCTGCCAATACAGGAAATGTGGGTTTGATCCCTGGGTTGGGATGATCCCCTGGAGAAGGAAATGGCAACCCACTCCAATATTCTTGCCGGGGAAATCTCATGGACAGAGGAGCCTGGCAAGCTGCAGTCCATGGGGTCACAGAAGAACTGGACACAACTCAGTGACTAAACAACAACAATCTGGAGCAACAGAGTGAGCACTGTGCTAAGTGGAAAAGAAGTTTGAATCTGAAAACATGTGAAAGTAGAAGTCTTTGATGTATACTTGGATGAAGCTTAGGGAATGCCAGTGCTAACCTTCTGAATGAATCAGGGAAGTGCCCTGATTAGAATTGTTTCAGAGTGTTACTCTCTAGTCATAGGGCATTTGATTTCTTTCCTAACAACACATGGCAATCAGAGGTACAGTTTTTCTTCTGGGGAAAAACATTGATTATTCTTAAAAGAGAAACATCAGCACAACTCTCAAGAAGGGGTAAAAAGCACAATGCTTCTGAAAATCACTTGAAGTTTTTCTTTGCTGAAGGGATTAAAGAAAGAATATAGAATGCCCCTAAAGCCTTCACAAACCACAGAAAAAATGACAATAATTGCTTTGCATAGGAACAGTTACTGGGACAGCATAAGATTGGGGTGAACATCAATAGGTTTCAGACTTTTTTCGGTTGAAGTTTTGCATTTTTACATCAGGAATTGGCAAATGAACAGCCTACAGGCCAAACCCATCCCATGCAAATAAAGTTGTGTTAGAACAAGCCACACCCATTTGTTTACATATTGTCTGTGGCAGCTTTTCCGTTAGAGAGACAGCTGGGTAGTTCTAAGTTCTAATACAAACAGTCTGGCATAGAAAGCCCAAAGTACTTACGATTTCGCCCTTAACAGAGAAAGTTTGCTGACCTCCTGAAACAGACTAGCTAACTTATACTATATCAGTTTCTTGTCAGTTAAAAAAAAAAAAAAAAGCCAAGCGAGATCTTGATGTTGCTATAAAAGAAAATACCATATTCTCCTGCTTTGGTGGTAAACAAAAGACAGTTGTTGTTTTTTTTTAACTTCTGACTGCTGTCTCTGTTTTCACCTTGCACCCACTGAGACACAAAATTCAACATCATTTTTGTTTGTTCCCTTCTCACAAAGAATTCATCACACAGAATTATCAGCAAGCAATGCCAACTTTCATTCAAGTGTTTGCGGGGGAAGGGGCTGGTGGAAAAGAGTAAGCAATTTAAAAAATCCCTTTCAAAACTTTCTCTGGAGTTCTTTCTACCTGAAATTTGTTTTAAAAACTTAGTGAATGAAAGTTCCTCACCTATTTTGATTATCTCCATGATAAATGAGAGGGAGCAAAATCAAAAGGTTATATATTTATTTATTACAATTGTTTTCATTTTAGCTTTTCATTTCTTTTCGAGAATAGGAGAGGACCATTCCATTGTGGTGTGGAATCTATTTGTGATCTCTGGTTAAAATGTGGCGATCACTGATTACAGGACTGACCAAGCTCACTAATGTGACATCTCCTCATTCTCTCAAGAATATATTTTGTACACATGCTAGAGAAGCACCAATAGTACTTGTGCTGCTGGGATTTACAACTGTTACCCGTGGAATCGCATTGTGCATGATGAAAGGAAAATATATTATTACTAAATATAATTTGTATATACACTGTAGTGAGTGGCTTTTACTCGATATAACTGTACCAAGGACTTCTGTGCTGGCAATATGTCAAAGTAGATATTGTGAAAAAAACCTACTGCTCCAGCACTTGGAAATAATGGATAAGGTACAAACATCTCTCTAAATGCAAAGCCGAGCTTAGGAGAGAAGGAAATCCATAAGGACCAAAAGCTGAGAGAGGAGCCCCATGAGTCTTCCTGTCTTATCTTTCTTCTCTGCAGCACAGTTTCCGGGATCCCTCCCAGGGAACGGCAAGTCTCCTCTCTATTATGCAGAGCCCTTCGTCTCTGACCCAATCCTTACCATCGTAATTTCATACAAAGATTCCTCAGAAAGAAAAGTGAGCTCTTAATAAGAGCCTACCCTCTTGAGAAGGTCGTTTTGTGACTTGTACCAGACTGACAACTTGTCATCTCACCAACACCCTCCCAGACAGTGGTTTCAAAGTATTTCTCCAAACAAATGCAGTGTTCACCGCAAGAAGAAATCTGTTACATGGAGTATTCTCATTGAATTACTCAAGTTGAAAAAGGGGTCAGGGGAATGGGCAGAGGGCAGTTTTTGGTGAGGGAAAGTGGATGTTACCTGGTGCCTCAACCCCACAATTAGAGGGGGGACTCAGAGAGGCAGCAAGCAGAGGGGAGAGTTGGTGAGCACACACCCCATGGTTCAGAAGCCTTCTGTGCATCAGCTCCAAACCTTCCTCTACCACTACCAGAACTCACTGGAAAAGGCCCGAGAGATGTCTACGCATGAGCAGTGCAAGGCAGGAATCAGTCCATTTGAATGGAGAACAAAGGACTGAAACGGAAGTTCTGAGGATCGATTATGAACACATGGCACTGCCAGTGTCAAGGGGGGCTTTACTGGAATCCAAGTGAGGCATGAAAGACCTTAAGGTACCATAGGGAGTCTGGGAAAACCAAGGGCTGCATTAAAGTACTGAGAGTTTCTGACATTGATTTTACTCCGTTCACCTTCAGATCTTAGCTCAAATATCACTTCTTTAAGGCAGGGTTTCCTGACACCCTTGTCTCTGTCAGATCCTCCTGGGTTTCACTCCTGTGAGCTCTGAATTTGTTTCCTTAGTGTCACTTGAGTCCATTACAGTTGCAAAATTAATTAATTGTGCAATTCATATTTAATACACATCTCCTCTCAAAATGCAAGCTTCATGAAGGGGGAAACCTTATCTGCCTTGTTCACCGCTTTTCAGTGCCCAGCACTTTTCAGGCATGGAGTTGGTTTTGCTATTAATAAATGAAAAAACTATAAAATTGCTGCAGTGATATGACTGCAATCATTGTAATATTACTTTGGTTCACAATGCACCTTTGATTTTTTTTCTTTTTTTCAAATTTCCATCTAGAAGGAACTTACCACAACATAGTAAAAGCCATATATGACAAGCCCACAGCCAACATCATTCTCAATGGTGAAAGGTTGAAAACATTCCCTCTAAGATCAACAAGACAAGGATGTCCACTGTTACCACTTTTATTTAATATAAAACTGTGGAAAATTCTGAAAGAGAAATAAACTCATGCACCTATGGTCAATTAACCTGTGACAAGGTCAGACCACCTGACCTGCCTCTTGAGAAACCTATATGCAGGTCAGGAAGCAACAGTTAGAACTGGACATGGAACAACAGACTGGTTCCAAATAGGAAAAGGAGTACGTCAAGGCTGTATATTGTCACCCTGCTAATTTAACTTCTATGCAGAGTACATCATGAGGAATGCTGGGCTGGAAGAAGCACAAGATGGAATCAAAATTGCTGGGAGAAATATCAATAACCTCAGATATGCAGATGACACCACCCTTATGGCAGAAAGTGAAGAGGAACTAAAAAGCCTCTTGATGAAAGTGAAAGTGGAGAGTGAAAAAGTTGGCTTAAAGCTCAACATTCAGAAAACGAAGGTCATGGCATCCAGTCCCATCACTTCATGGGAAATAGATGGGAGAACAGTGGAAACAGTGTCAGACTTTATTTTTGGGGGCTCCAAAATCACTACAGATGGTGACTGCAGCCATGAAATTAAAAGACGCTTACTCCTTGGAAGGAAAGTTATGACCAACCTAGATAGCATATTCAAAAGCAGAGACATTACTTTACCAACAAAGGTCCATCTAGTCAAGGCTATGGTTTTTCCAGTGGTCATGTATGGATGTGAGAGTTGGACTGTGAAGGCTGAGCATCGAAGAATTGAGGCTTTTGAACTGTGGTGTTGGAGAAGACTCTTGAGAGTCCCTTGGACTGCAAGGAGATCCAACCAGTCCATTCTGAAGGAGATCAGCCCTGGGATTTCTTTGGAAGGAACGATGCTGAAGCTGAAACTCCAGTACTTTGGCCACCTCATGCAAAGAGTTGACTCATTGTAAAAGACCCTGATGCTGGGAGGGATTGGGGGCAGGAGGAGAAGGGGATGACAGAGGATGAGATGGCTGGATGGCATCACTGACTCGATGGACATGAGTTTGAGTGAACTCTGGGAGTTGGTGAGGGACAGGGAGGCCTGGCATGCTGTGATTCATGGATTCGCAAAGAGTCGGACATGACTGAGCAATGAACTGAACTGAACAATGAACTATCATAAAGAGAAATAAGGAAACAATTCCATTTACTATCAGATCAAAATAATAAAACACCTAGGTAAAAATCTACCTAAGGAAACAAAATATTTGTAGTCTGAAAACTGTAAAGTTCTGGTGAAAGAAATGGAAGATGACACAAATAGGTGGAAAGATACACCATGTTCTTGGATTGGAAGAAACAGTAGTCAAAATGACTATATTACTGAAAGCAGTCTAAAGATTAAATGCATTTCCTATCAAACTACCAATGTTTTTTTTCACAGAACTAAAAAAAAAAAAAAAAATTAAATTTACATGGAAACACAAAAGACTCCAAATAGCCACAGCAATCCTCAGAAAGAAAAATGGAGCTGCAGGGATTGGGCTCCCTAACTTCAGACTATACTACCAAGTTATAGTAATAAAAAACAGTATGGTCCTGACACAAAAATAGAAATATAGATCAATGCAACAGAATAGAAAACCTAGAAATAAACTCATGCACCTATGATCAGTTAACCTATGACAAAGGAGGGGAGAATATACAATAGAGAAAAGACAGTCTCTTCAATAAGTGGTGCTGGGAAAACGGGACAGCTACATGCAAAAGGGTGGTATGGGGAGGGAGGAGGGAGGAGGGTTCAGGATGGGGAACACATGTATACCTGTGGCGGATTCATTTTGATATTTGGCAAAACTAATACAATTATGTAAAGTTTAAAAATAAAATAAAATTTAAAAAAAAGAATGAAACTAGAACATTCTCCAACACCATACACAAAAATAAACTCAAAATGGATTAAACACCTAAATCTAAAGCTGGACACTATATAACTCTTGAAGAAAAACATAGGCAGAACACTCTTTGACATGAATCACAGTGATGTCTTTTTGGAATCACCTCCGAGTATAATGAAAATAAAAACAAAACTCTAAAAAATGGGATCTAATTAAACTTAAAAGCTTTTGCACAACAAAGAAAACCATAAATAAAATGAAAATACAGCCCACAGAATGGGATAAAATATTTTCAAACAAAGTGACTAACAGGGGATTAATCTCCAAAATATACAAAGAGCTCATGCAGCTGTATGTCAAAAAAACAAACAACCCAATCAAAAAATGGGCAGAAGATCTAAATAGACATTTTCTCCAAAGAAGACATACAGATGGCTAAGAGACACATGGAAAGATGCTCAACAACACTAATTATTAGAGAAATGCAGCTCAAAACTACAATGAGGTATCACCTCCCACCACTCAGAGTGGCCATCACCAAAAAGTTACAAATAATAAATGTTGGAGAGGGTGTGGAGAAAAGGGAACCTTTGTACACTGTTGGTGGAAATGTAAATTGGTACAACCACTGTGGATAACAGTATGGAGGTTTCCTAAAAAACAAAAATAGAATGACCACGCAATCCCAGTCCTGGGCATATATCTGGGGAAAACTATAATTCAAAAACATTTGCAATAGCCAAGACATAGAAGCAACTTAAAAGTCAGATGACAGAGGAATTGATAATTCTGAAAGAGATGGGAATACCAGACCTGACCTGCCTCTTGAGAAACCTGTATGCAGGTCAGGAAGCAACAGTTAGAACTGGACATGGAACAATAGACTGGTTGCAAATAAGGAAATGAGTACATCAAGGCTGTATACTGTCACCCTGCTTATTTGACTTCTATGCAGAGTACATCATGAGAAACGCTAGGCTGGAAGAAGAACAAGCTGGAATCAAAATTGCCGGGAGAAATATCAATAACCATAATATGCAGATAACACCACCCTTATGGCAGAAAGTGAAGAACTAAAGAGCCTCTTGATGAAAGTGAAAGAGGAGAGTGAAAAAGTTGGCTTAAAGCTCCATTCAGAAAACTAAGATCATGGCATTTGGTCCCATCACTTCATGGGCAATAGATGGGAGAACAGTGGAAACAGGGTCAGACTTTATTTTTGGGGGCTCCAAAGTCACTGCAGATGGTGATTGCAGCCATGAAATTAAAAGATGCTTACTCCTTGGTAGGAAAGTTATGACCAACCTAGATAGCATATTCAAAAGCAGAGACATTACTTTGTCAACAAAGGTCCATCTAGTCAAGGCTATGGTTTTTCCAGTGGTCATGTATGGATGTGAGAGTTGAACTATAAAGAAAGCTGAGTGCCAAAGAAGCGATGCTGTTGAACTGTGGTGTTGGAAAAGATTCTTGAGAGTCCCTTAGACTGCAAGGAGATCCAACCAGTCCGTCCTAAAGGAGATCAGTCCTGGGTGTTCATGGGAAGGACTGATGTTAAAGCTGAAACTCCAATACTTTGGCCACCTGATATGAAGAGCTGACTCATTTGAAAAGACCCTGATGCTGGGAAAGACTGAAGGAAGCAGGAGAAGGCAATGACAGAGGATGAGATGATTGGATGGCATCACTGACTCAATGGACATGAGTTTGGGTAAACTCTGGGTATTGGTGATGGACAAGGAGGCCTGGTACCCTGTCTTTCACAGGGTCACAAAGACTCAGACACGACTGAGGGACTGAACTGAACTGTGATACACACACACACAATGTGATACTGCTATGCTAAGTCACTTCAGTCATTTCCGACTCTGTGCGACCACATAGACGGCAGCCTACCAGGCTCCCCCGTCCCTGGGATTCTCCAGGCAAGAACACTAGAGTGGGTTGCCATTTCCTTTTCCAGTGCATGAAAGTGAAAAGCGAAAGTGAAGTCGCTCAGTTGTGTCCGACTCTTAGCGACCCCATGGACTGCAGCCTACCAGGCTCCTCCGTCCATAGGATTTTCCAG
Organism: Bos indicus x Bos taurus; assembly: GCF_003369695.1. Taxonomy (NCBI): domain Eukaryota; kingdom Metazoa; phylum Chordata; class Mammalia; order Artiodactyla; family Bovidae; genus Bos; species Bos indicus x Bos taurus. Next base: position 17,137,523 of record NC_040103.1, on the reverse strand, counting down.
GCAAGAGTACTGGAGTAGGGTGCCATTGCCTTCTCTGCAATGTGATATTACTCATCCATAAAAAAGAATGGAAGAATGCCATTTTCAGTAACATAGGTAAATCTAGAGAGTATCATACTAAGTGAAGTCAGACAGAGAAAGACAAGTACCATGTGATATCACTCATATATGGAACCTAATTGCATCATTAAAATCTAATTGTATCATTAGAAAATGATGCAAATGACCTTATTTACAAAACAGACACATACTTCCAGATATGAAAAACATACTTATGGTTTGGGGAAACAGGTGGGGAGAGATAAACTCAGAATTTGTGATGAATATACACACACTACTATATATATATAAGATAGATAACCAGCAAGGCCCCACTGTACAGCACAGGGAACTCTATTCAATATTCTGTGATAACCTATGTAAGAAGAGAATCTGAAAAAGAATCGATATGTGTATAACTGAATGACTTCGCTGTACACCTGAAATTAATACATTATAAATCAACTATACCCCGATATATTTTTTTTAAAAAGCTGCCATTCAGTAAGAAACACATTATACATGATACATACACACACACAAATAATTTTAAGTTGGTGTAAGCAATACTGGCAATCATTACACACAAGTCACTCTCAACTTTTCTAATCTTTTCTTTTTCAGTTTTTATAGTGCTAGTCATGACCCTTTCAATTGATTTCATGACCTACTTATGAATTGTAACCTACAATTTGAAAACCCTGCCCCAGGGCACTTCATAATCATAAGATGCAAATGAATATTAAATGTGTTTAAACTTTGCCTTCATTCGTCGGTCTCTATATTTCTCACAGAATGCAGTCGAAATATTCGTTTTTGGTGCAGTAGAATAGTTGTCCAGGGCTCCAGGACTAATTAAATGAACATTCAGTTGATAATGCCCTACTGTGGGTACTTTCAGGCAGAGGATGCTAATGGGAAGATGGCCCAGGAAGCCAAAGTCCACTGTGTCCTAAGGTGATAATTTACTTGTAGGAAGTGTAATTTACCTGACATTCTAACTGTACATTTATAGATTTGGATTTCTTGCCCAGTTTTACTACATCAGACCAACATATGCTCTGTTTCAGATGGAAGTCCCAGGTTATTTGGCATCAGGGACCCAGGGCTCTTGGGATTCCAAATTAAACTTGGGTGTGCACATACACCATGCAGGTTAGGTATGGCCACATGCTCAGCACTGCCGAAAGGAAATCAGGTTACAAGTCTAGAAGTGAAAATGCATCAAGGGCTGCCTCCCCTTGCTGGAAAAGCTTTTATCAGGGTTTTGAAAGTCTAACACTCAGTTCAAACTGCCACAACTAGACGCATGTGTCTTCTTGGCCACCAAAAAAGCAGGCAGGAAGGCAGGGTATGCTTTACAATACTCATCCATGCCAGAAGAGTGACAGTAAGCTCAGTAAACTGACCGGAATTTTTGTGGACTTAGTATCTGGAAAATGTTTTCACATGTGGATGATTAGAGTTGAATTCTCCTCTGGATGACGCTGCATCAGTGGGAGGAAGGCTCTTAGTCTTCCCTCTTGGCTGGGTGACTCACAGGTCTCCTAAGATCTCCCTTATCCAGAAGTTATCCCAAGCCTGGGATTATCTGAAAGCATGCATGCTTTCTAAGCTCCAAACTGGAGACGAGCATGGACATTGCGTAATAGGACAACCATACTCACAGAAAACTAGTCAATCTAATCACACTATGACCACAGCCTTGTCTAACTCAATGAAACTAAGCCATGTCCATGGGGCAACCCAAGACGGGAGGGTCATGGTGGAGAAATCTGACAGAATGTGGTCCACTGGAGAAGGGAATGACAAACCACTTCAGTATTCTTGCCTTGAGAACCCCATGAACAGTATGAAAAGTCAGAAAGATAGGATATTGAGAGAGACACTCCCCAGGTCGGGAGGTGCCCAATATGCTACTGGAGATCAGTGGAGAAATAACTCCAGAAAGAGTGAAGGGATGAAGCCAAAGCAAAAAGAATACCCAGCTGTGGATGTAACTGGTGATAGAAGCAAGGTCTGATACTGTAAAGAGCAATATTGCATAGGAACCTAGAATGTCAGGTCCATGAATCAAGGCAAATTGGAAGTGGTCAAACAAGAGATGGCAAGAGTGAATGTTGACATTCTAGGAATCAGCGAACTGAAATGGACTGGAATGGGTGAATTTAACTCAGATGACCATTATATCTACTACTGTGGGCAGGAATCCCTCAGAAGAAATGGAGTAGACATCATGGTCAACAAAAGAGTCCAAAATGCAGTACTTGGATGCAGTCTCAAAAATGACAGAATGATCTCTGTTCATTTCCAAGGCAAACCATTCAATATCACAGTAATCCAAGTCTATGCCCCAACCAGTAATGCTGAAGAAGCTGAAGTTGAATGGTTCTATGAAGACCTACAAGACCTTTTAGAACTAACACCCAAAAAAGATGTCCTTTTCACTATAGGGGACTGGAATGCAAAAGTAGGAAGTCAAGAAACACTTGGAGTAACAGGCAAATTTGGCCTTGGAATACGGAATGAAGCAGAGCAAAGACTAATAGAGTTTTGCCAAGAAAATGCACTGGTCATAACAAACACCCTCTTCCAACAACACAAGAGAAGACTCTATACATGGACATCACCAGACGGTCAACACCAAAATCAAATTGATTATATTCTTTGCAGCCAAAGATGGAGAAGCTCTATACAGTCAGCAAAAACCAGACCAGGAGCTGACTGTGGCTCAGACCATGAACTCCTTATTGCCAAATTCAGACTTAAATTGAAGAAAGTAGGGAAAACCACTAGACCATTCAGGTATGACCTAAATCAAATCCCTTATGATTATACACTGGAAGTGAGAAATAGATTTAAGGGCCTAGTTCTGATAGATAGAGTGCCTGATGAACTATGAAATGAGGTTCATGACATTGTACAGGAGACAGGGATCAAGACCATCCCCATGAAAAAAAAAAAAAAGACCATCCCCATGGAAAAGAAATGCAAAAAAGCAAAATGGCTATCTGGGGAGGCCTTACAAATAGCTTTGAAAAGAAGAGAAGCGAAAAGCAAAGGAGAAAAGGAAAAATATAAGCATCTGAATGCAAAGTTCCAAAGAATAGCAAGAAGAGATAAGAAAGCCTTCTTCAGCGATCAATGCAAAGAAATAGAGGAAAAGAACAGAATGGGAAAGCCTAGAGATCTCTTCAAGAAAATTAGAGATACCAAGGGAACATTTCATGCAAAGATGGGCTTGACAAAGGACAGAAATGGTATGGACATAACAGAAGCAGAAGATATTAAGAAGAGGTGGCAAGAATACACAGAAGAACTGTACAGGAAAAATCTTCATGACCCAGATAATCACGATGGTGTGATCACTGACCTAGAGCCAGACATCCTGGAATGTGAAGTCAAGTGGGCCTTAGGAAACATCACTACAAACAAATTGGTGGACGTGATGGAATTAAAAATGAGCTATTTCAATTCCTAAAAGATGATGCTGTGAAAGTGCTGCACTCAATATGCCAGCAAATTTGGAAAACTCAGCAGCGGCCACAGGACTGGAAAAGGTCAGTTTTCATTCCAATCCCAAAGAAAGGCAATACTAAAGAATGCTCAAACTACCACACAATTGCACTCATCTCACACGCTAGTAAAGTAATGCTCAAAATGCTCCAAGCTAGGCTTCAGCGATACATGAACTGTGAACTTCCAGATGTTCAAGCTGGTTTTAGAAAAGGCAGAGGAACCAGAGATCAGACTGCAAACATCAACTGGATCATGAAAAAAGCAAGAGAGTTCCAGAAAAACATCTATTACTGCTTTACTGACTATGCCAAAGCCTTTGACTGTGTGGATCACAATAAACTGTGGAAAATTCTGAAAGAGATGGGAATACCAGATCACCTGACCTGCCTCTTGAGAAATTTGTATGCAGGTCAGGAAGCAACAGTTAGAACTGGACATGGAACAACAGACTGGTTCCAAATAGGAAAAGGAGTATGTCAAGGCTGTATATTGTCACCCTGCTTATTTAACTTCTATGCAGAGTACATCATGAGAAATGCTGGGCTGGAAGAAGAACAAGCTGGAATCAAGATTGCCGGGAGAAATATCAATAACCTCAGATATGCAGATGATACCACCCTTATGGTAGAAAGTGAAGAGGAACTAAAAAGCCTCTTGATGAAAGTGAAAGAGGAGAGTGAAAAAGTTGGCTTAAAGCTCAACATTCAGAAAACTAAGATCATGGCATCCAGTTCCACCACTTCATGGGAAATAGATGGGGAAACAGTGGAAACAGCGTCAGACTTTATTTTTCTGGGCTCCAAAATCACTGCAGATGGTAACTGAAGCCATGAAATTAAAAGACACTTACTCCTTGAAAGGAAAGTTATGACCAATCTAGATAGCATATTCAAAAGCAGAGACATTACTTTGCCAAGAAAGATCCGTCTAGTCAAGGCTATGGTTTTTCCAGTGGTCATGTATGGATGTGAGAGTTGGACTGTGAAGAAGGCTGAGCGCTGAAGAATTGATGCTTTTGAACTGTGGTGTTGGAGAAGACTCTTGAGAGTCCCTTGGACTGCAAGGAGATCCAACCAGTCCATTCTGAAGGAGATCAGCCCTGGCATTTCTTTGGAAGGAATGATGCTAAAGCTGAAACTCCAGTACTTTGGCCACCTCATGCGAAGAGTTGACTCATTGGAAAAGACTCTGATGCTGGGAGGGATTGGGGGCAGGAGGAGAAGGGGACGACAGAGGATGAGATGGCTGGATGGCATTACTGACTCGATGGACGTGAGTCTGGGTGAACTCCGGGAGTTGGTGATGGACAGGGAGGTCTGGCATGCTGCGATTCATGGGTCCCAAGGAGTCGGACACGACTGAGCAACTGAACTGAATAGGGTAATAGAACATCTCTCTTCTACAATGTCTCTCCTCTTCCTGGGGTGTCATACCTTAAATTTGTGAGAGCAGTGTTTGCATTGAAAAGTATCTGGTAAGTAAACTCTGTATAGCAAAGTGCACAAACAAGTACAGCTTAATAAATTTTACAAAGTGAACTACCCATTTAAGTGGCCCTCAGAACAAGAAACAAAACATTTCTAGATAGATCAGATGCCCAATCTGTGCCTCCTTCTAATTGTGGGCTGTTTCCCAAGGGTAACTAGTATCCCTCCATCAACTATGATAGATAACTTTTTCCCATTTTTGAATTTTATATAAATGGACTTCTGTAGAATATACTTCTTTAAATCTGTCTGTCTTTCTGTCATTCTACTTTATGAGAGTCATCCATGTGGCTGACTATAGTTGTTTATTCATTCTTAAAGTTGTATAGTGGTCTGCTGGATGACACAGAATGCAATATATAACACTATATATATAAGATATAACATAATATAAAGCGAGTGATAAATTGAGTAATAATTATGATGTCTTAAGCATCTACCATGTGACACTGTATTAAGTATTTTCTCTTACTGGTGAGCTTAAGACATGTCACCAATCTTAAGTCTGAAATCAAGCTCGCCAGTTGAGTAAATACTTAATATAATGGTATATGATGCTTAATAAATCATAGTTAATATTTCACACACATTATTTCATTTATCACTTGTGAGTCTTTATATGATGATTATTTTTATTGCCATGTTACAGATGAGAAACAAGATCCAGAGAAGAAATGTGACTTGCTTGAGACCACATAAGCTTAAGACACGAGCATAAGACATAGTTTTTACCAGAAACAGGCTTCCCTTATAGCTCAGGTGGTTAAAGAATCCACCTGCCATGCAGGAGAGCCCAGTTCCATTCGTGGGTCGGGAGATCCCCTGGAAAAGGGACCGGCTACCCACTCCAGTATCCTTGGGCTTCCCTGGTGGCTCAGCTGGTAAAGAACTCGCCTGCAATGTGGGAGACCTGGGTTTGATCCCTGGGTTGGGAAGATCCCCTGGAGAGGGGAAAGGCTACCCACTCCAGAATTCTGGCCTAGAGAATTCCATAGACTATACAGTCCATAGGGTTGCAAAGAGTCGAGCAGGACTGAATCACTTTCACTTTCATTTATGAGCAACAGCAATAACAACAGCTATTTTCCCGCCATCAGACTTGTAAACACATGGCCTATTGTTGAGCAGAGACTTTGGCTTAATTTTGCCACTGTTTGCAGAAGGCTGGGTAGTTCTTTCTCTATCCAGTGGAGGTGGCTATTGGCTAAGGCTGAGGAGGTGGTAAGCAGCGCTTTATAATCTTTCAAAAAGCACATCAGGATGTTGCTGGTGAAGATGTGATGTGGTTATTTCTATTTAAGGGTGCAAAGTCATAATATCACCTCACAATGTCATGAAAGAAATGGCTTAGCAGACACCAAGGAGCTAGCAGGTGAAGACACAAACTTTTCTTTCTTTACCAGATTAAGAAGGAGAAAGGAATGTTTGGGGCCATCAATCATGCTTTCTAAATGCTTTTATTATAGAGTCCATGTATGAATGTACTCATTTGTCAAAATTTCACCACATCTTCTGCAAAGAGGTGTCATGTTGCCTTAAGCACTGAACAGTAAAGTTGTTTACAGTCTGTCTTCCTGCCCAATTTATAGAAGCTAAAAAAGTCCTCAGTTTCAGAGCAATGAGCCCATGATTTTCAGGAGACATGGGGAAACCTTGAGGTTGGGAGATTTCTTTCCGCAATTGACATCAATCCAAAAGCTCTTCACTAGCCAGGGCTTTGTCTACACAACAGGAAAGCAAACATTTAGGCAGCAAATAAAACATCACAGAGACCTGTAGTTGCAAGTTAAAAGAGTGCGCTCATTCTCCCTCTGTTAACTGCTGGATTATTGGAGAGGGAGAAGGAGGTGACTTTCATGCTTTCTCGCTGGCTGTTTCTTACTCCTATTTGGGCTCACAAATATAAGTATTTTGGTTCTTATTGAACCATGTTCTGTGTTCTCACTTCTCTTTCAGTTTAACAGATAATTGTAGTGTCCCTCCAATACAAGGCTATTTAGAAACCATGGAAGACTGATTTCTAAGTTAATAAACCCAAAGCCCATTTGCCCAACATAGTTCCTTTAATTTTAAAAGGCTCATATAATTTAAGGGAATTTAAATCCATGTGTTTTTTATTCACTCGCACTGACATTATCAAAATAGCCTTTTGAACAGCTGGTTGAATCTTTTTTAATAAAGTTCTCTTATGACTTGTTTCTTTTTGAAACAGGATTTTTTTTTTTCTTTTGCCAAAGGCAACTGAATTTAAATGCCAAAAGATTTGGATTTTGATAGAAATTCCAAACCTGTAAATTTTGAGGTTGAAATTTTTGAAAATGAGCTATTGACTTCCCATTGAAATTAGTTGCAAAGAAGGAAAAAGTGCCATCTGAATGAACTTAGTGGTCAAAACTGGTGTCAGAAGACTCAAGAAATGTCTGTATTTGCTGCTTAATTTTGTTCCAGATCTGAAATGTATCAGAGTAAATGTGTATTGGATTATTACAGAAATGTGATCCACTGCCAAGCAGTTAACTTTTCCACCATCTCTGGTTATCATGAGTAAACCACAAGGCCGTGCTCTCCAGAGGTTAGAAACCCAGCACACTGCGGCTGTCTGAGATTTGTGAAATGTGATTGTTTTAACAGAGTCATTTTGGATAAAAATGCTTTGCTAAACAGTGTGCATGTGTGTATGTGTGTGTGTATAGGGAAAAAATATGTATAAAAGGAAATATACACACACACACACACACACACAGGATATATGCATATAGTTGGACATGACTTAATCACTAAACAACCAAAATTATATATATATATACATACACATATATAGCCATATATACATATGTATGTGTGTATGCATATCTGTGTGCTAAGTCGCTTCAGTCGTGTCTGACTCTTTGTGACCCTATGGGCTGTAGCCCACCAGACTTCTCCGTCCATGGGATTCTCCAGGCAAGAATACCAGAGTGGGTTGCCATGCCCTCCTCTAGGGGAATCTTCCCGGCCCAGGGATTGAACCCGCCTCTTTTATGTCTCCTGCTCTGGCGGGCAGCTTCTTTACCACTAGGGCCACCTGGGAAGCCCATGTGAATCTCCCTAGAGATTTTTCTTCTTTAATAGGAATATTCTCCTCTTAAAAGGTATGCTTAATGATTTAGTGAGTGAAATTAAAATCCAGCACAAAATATGTAAAGGATTTCAGTCTTTAAGTATATCCATATGCTGCAGTTGAAAAAAAACTCTATAGAGCTTTTTGGTATTAACAATTTGAGACTGTTTTTCTCCTTGTCAAACTGTATACAGCTAAGCAGTAATCAGAGAGATGTATGTCTGGGAGAAGTTGAATTTTACAGGAATCTGTGAAGCACACAGGCACTGCAATCTCCTCCAGCCCTCCAGCAGAACTGCAAAAACCAATGCTCCATTTGAGAAACAAATTTGTCTGCCATCCCAGAACTCCTCAAAGGATAATTCCCCATGAATAGGAAAATTAAAAGAAAGAGAGAAGAAGAAAAAAGGGATGAGTCCTCTGACTCTATTTTACAACTGAGAGTTTTAAAGGGAGAGATTTACATATACATGCTTACATGAAAGTGCATAAATATTAATAGATCCAGACTTCCGATAAAAATAGAAATCAGAATTTTTATCATTGTATTGTTGTTAACAGATTTAATTGTATCCTTCTCTTTAAGGATGTGGCTTCCCCGGTTGCTCTGATGGTAAAGACTCTGCCTGCAATGTGGGAGAACCAGGTTCAATCCCTGGGTTGGGAAGTTTCCCTGGAGAATGGAATGGGAACCCACTCCAGTGTTCTTGCCTGGGAAATCCCATGGACAGAGGAGCGGGCTACAGTCCATGGGGTCACAAAGAGTCAGACATGACTGAACAATTAACAATGTTCTCCCTAACAATTAATTAGTGAGAGAGAGAGGTTCTCTTTAAGGATGACTCCATAGTTTCCTGTAGAGTAGAATTTGTTTGCTGTCAAAAACTTCAGAATCTTCAAAGCCACTTTCCAAAATCCAGTTTGTATGATGTTAGAAGAACATTCATGTGTTTACAAAAGTGTCTTTTTAAGAAACTTTAATAAACAAAAAATACATATTTTCAAATTAGATGATAATTCCTAGGTATTTATTCTGGTCTAAGCTTGGTCACATATATGTAACAAGGAAGAGACTGTTGTCCCCAACTGATAAATACAGAGATTTTGGTACTAGAGGTTTAGCAGAATGAATGAATTTTGTTATGAATATACAGTCCCAGAATTTTAGTGGATTCGTGGCAGAATCAATTTAAATATGAACTTCCATTGTGCACTGAGTGACTGGATACAGGTGGGAGCAAAGTATAAGAAACAAGGGAGGAGAAAAATCCAAAGGAGATACCACTCATTGAAGAGCTGCCAGTACAAGTAGGGTTTGATTTAAAGACATCTGATCTGCAGCTTTCAAATAACTCTTTGATTGTGTAACTTGAAGTACATCACTATTTTGCATTATTAGGCAATAGAAGCTTTCAGATGTGCTTTATTTATATATTGACTTTTCAGCCTAATCCACAGAATGCTGTTTTTATACTGGCAGTAAAATCGTTAAATTTTATGACTTAGCTATGTGACCTTGGCAAGTCACAAACTTTGCATACTGCAATTTCCTCATTTATAAAATAGGTGGTGATATGTATTCATATTTTACAAGAACAAGTGTACTGAAATTTGTTAAAGTGTTTTGACATCCTTATAAGCTACAAAAGTACCACTGTGTTCCATTGCAATTATGTGTCCAAGTATTGTGTCTCTTCCTCTCCATCTCTAGCCCTTCTCCCTCTTCCTCTCTCTCTCCCTTTCCCTCCCTCCCATATATTCTCTCCTTACAGAATCATAGTTGCCATAACTGGAAGAAATCATAGAAATCATGCAATTATATCAAAAGAATAAAGTTTCCAAAAAAATCATTTATCTGAGGTCATAAACCTACAGCTAATTATTACTGTAAGTGAAAAAGTCGCTCAGTCGTGTCTGACTTTTTGCGACCCCATGGACTTTACAGTCCATGGAATTCTCCAGAATGCTAGAGTGGGTAGCCTTTCCGTTCTCCAGGAGATCTTCCCAACTACTTAATTATTAATTTAATTAATAATTAATTATTATTACTAATTAGTAATAGTGATAATTATGCCAAAAGTAGTAATAATTAATGCCAAAAGTATATCTAAGTCCCCAAGTCATTGCATCTCCTTATGTGAATCTCCTGGAAGACATTCTAACAGAGTCATTAAGATTGAGTAACAGACAAACTGGGGTTCAGTTTCCAGCACTGATCATCTCTCTGCATCTGTAAAATAGGGTTAAAAGCAGTATCTAACTTCTGGCATTACTGTGCGAGATTAAGCACTTAGCAGAATGCCTGAAACTTGTTAGCATTGAATGATCATTATCAATTTGTATCATTTTCTCACTGCATTTCACTGTTTCTCTCAAGATAGTGTAAGCTTCATCTACCTCTACTTTTCTGAGATGGACCCCAGAGTCATGAATTTCCTTCTCTATGGCCCAGGCTGTTCTATTATAGTCTTAATGGCTAATCTGAATGCTTGTGACACAATACTTTGAGACAGGCAGTAACAGAAACACCTGATTACAAATGAGGAAACTGAGGAACAGAGAAATAACCTGTTCAAGAGCACATGACTACTAAGCCACTCATAGTTTATCACTGTGCTGTGCTGCACCCAAGGCAACAGATAGATCACTCAGCCTCCCCAAGTCCACATAGGCAGGGATGGAAAGTCAAGAAATGCATCCATTTTCTGTCACCATCTGTTAGAGAACTGCCCTCGGGGGAATTTACATGCACATAATCCCAGGCTGCAAAGGCCATGCACACCACAACTGTAATGGGTTGGCCAAAAAGTTTGTTTGGGCTTTCTGTACCATCATATGGAAGGGACTTTCTGGCCAACCCAATATCATGGCAGAATCCTGGTTGGCCAGGAGACCTCAGCCAAATCTCCCAGGAGTGAAAACAAGCCCCCAAGGATGCTCGTCTAAGCCCAAATGACTCGTGACACACTCTGCTGGGGGGGGGGGGGGGGGCGGGGCGGCGAGAATCTGCAATCCTGCATCTGAGCTGCTGCACCTCAAGGTTAACGTGGTTAATTTCTAGGAACAAAACCCTGCCCACTGACATTCTTGGAAGCTGTATTCATTCCTGGGAGCATTAGATTCATGAGCAGGTTGGTGCTAAAAAGCTCATTTAAAAACAGAGACGGATGTTTAATTATTGTTTGATTTGGGGTTATAGCCTTTCATTTTTCAAACATCTTAAGAGCAGAGAATGAAAATTGTTACCTAAGAAACTATTGAAATTCTCTTAACTCTTCTGGGTATGTATTATGTATTCCATGAGTTCTCTGCCAGGGATATAAGTCAGAAACTCTCCCGCTGGTTTTGATTACAGCTGCAAAGTCACAGATTTGAACAGCTCTAGACAATCATTCTTCTGAACCTACACATAAATATAAAACATTTTCTTTATCCTTATCACATAAACCTTCAACAAGGTTCGCTTCAAAGTAAATTCCCGTTTTCTTCCATTTCCTTTTTCTCATTTATCATTTTAACAATTAGCAAAACACATTTTTTTGAAGCAACAAAGCTACCCCATTTGCATATTTAAAGGTCATTGTACAGGTTTAAGCTATTTAATATCAAAGAGATGATAATTTAACAATCGCTTCCTCTGGATTCAGATAAAATGCAAAATTACCTCTGGCTTTTAAATTCTGCACATTTCCAGACACATGATAAACATATGAGATGAAGATAATGGCAGGAACCATATAATGAACCAACAGTTACGCTATGGGAAACTTTCTTTATAGTCAGCTTCAGGTCTTTGCATTGTTACTTTATTATTTAAAATGAAGCTGTCCCATCTCAGTAAGCGGTATCAAGAACATAATTTGCTCAGGCACCTCTTTATTTGAGGCGCTGTCAGAACTGGCAATGAGAAATGACACAATCCCTCCGTTGTTAGTGACAGGCGCCACTATATTAGTCCAGCACTTGAGTATTTCTCTGCTGTTTTTGAAAAATTGCATTCCCTTTGTGTAAGCAGAACAAAAAGAAATAGAAATCAGTTCCATGTGAATTCTGTGGTCCTCTATATTAAACTGTAATTGTTTCCTGGTAAAAAACCAAGCCTGCAGGATTTCCTGAAAAATAATTTACAAGGATGGGTACTGGGTCCAGCTTGCTTTTTCTTCCCCTTGTGCTTCTGTGATTGATGACACTGCAAGGAGCTGGTAGATTTGCTGCTGCTGTTGCATCTCCAGGAAGTTCTTTTGCCTTAAACAAACTGCAATCTTCCCCCCAAAATATCTTTATGTGGCATTCACTTTTCCTGGCTTCTTGATTGGTAACTGCTTTTCAACTTAGGCATTGTTCTGAAGGACCCAGTTAATGGCCTCAGTTGCATCAATAGAACTAGGAAGACAGCTTGAATGAATTATTTAAGGTAATGGCTAGGCAGAAATTTGTAATTTGATCTAGTTAGCTCAATATGAGCTATGACCTTTAGAGAGGTAATACGTTGAGCATGCTGGCTTAGGGGTCCTGCACACCTGAGTTCAGACCCTTCCTCCCCCCACTGAATAACTCGCACATGTCATTTCAAACTTTACGAGCTATAATTTCCTCTTATGCAAAACTGTGGAATGATGAAACCTATTTTTTCAGAAGAGGAAGCAACAAGTTACTTGTGAGGGCCCAGTGGGTTAAAGGTTAGAGAACGCTCTGAAAATGGTAGCTGGTTTTACAAATAACAAAGCCCAAAAGATGGCAAATCTGTCTGGAATCCCTGTCTGTGGATCCTTGGGTGGTTTTAATAGCAAGCACTACGAAAGAAAAGAGAAAAGCTAACTGTCCTTCAGCCTTACTTACTCTGCACCAGGCGTAATGCCAGGCACACGGCACACATCCTTATTTAGTCTCGGAAAGAATGTATCATTTTTCTCTTTACAATACCAATTATTGCTAATAATTACTGGCTGTACAATATACGCCATATATCATGCTGAGTCATTTATGCACATTATTTCATGTAACTCTTAAAATAACCCTGTAAAGAAAGTGCAGTGGCTAATCCTGCCACAGAAACAGAGACTTAGAGAAATTAAGTTGGCCAAAGTCACAAAGCTGGTTGATGGGACTCATCGAACCACATCCAACCCAAACCATCAACCCCAGCTCTTCTTTTTATGTTTCGGTTTTTAGTTTCTTTTTATTTAAAAATTATTTTTTGGAGTATAATTGGTTTAGAATGCTGTGTTAGTTTCTGCTGTACAACAAAGTGAATCAGCTATATGTATAAATATATCACCTCCCTCTTAGATCTCCCTTCCACCCACCCATCTCCATCCCACTCATCTAGGTCATCACAGAGCACCAAACTGAGCTCCCTGTGCTATACAGCTGGTTCCCACTAGCTATATACATGGAGACGGAGAAGGCAATGGCACCCCACTCCAGTACTCTTGCCTGGAAAATCCCATGGATGGAGGAGCCTGGTGGGCTGCAATCCATGGGGTCGCTAAGAGTCGGACACGACTGAGCAACTTCACTTTCCCTTTCCACTTTCATGCATTGGAGAAGGAAATGGCAACCCACTCCAGTGTTCTTGCCTGGACAATCCCAGGGACGGGGGAGCCTGGTTGGCTGCCGTCTATGGGGTCACACAGAGTCGGACACGACTGAAGTGACTTAGCATAGCATAGCATATATATGGAGAACAGTATGGAGGTTCCTTAGAAAACTAAAAATAGAACTATCATATGACCCAGGATAAGGGGGTGGCAGAGAACGAGATGGTTAGATGTCATCACTGACTCAATGGACATGAATTTGAACAAACTCCAACAGATAGTGGAGGACAGAGGAGCCTGGCATGCTGCCATCCACAGGGTCACATATGCCATCCACGGGGTCACAAAGAGTCAGACATGACTTAGCGATTGAACAACTATAACAAAGGACCCAGCAATCCCAATACTGGGCATTAGTCCTGAGAAAAGCATAATTCAGAAGGATACATATATCCCAGTGTTCTTTGCAGCACAGTTTACAATAGCCAGGACATGGAAGCAACTTAAATGTCCAGCAACAAATGAATAGATGAAGAAGATGTTGTACTTACATACAATGGAATATTACTCAGCCATGAAAAACTGAAATCAGGTCATTTATAGAGATGTGGATGGACCTAGAGTCTGTGATACAGAATGAAGTCAGAAAGAGAAAAACAAATTCATGTGGAATCTAGAAAAATGGTACAGATGAACCTATCTGCAGGGCAGGAATAGAGATACAGATGTAGAGAATGGACATCTGGACATAGAGGGAAAGGGAGGGTGGGACAAACTGTGAGATTAGGATTCACATATATACACTACCAGCTCTTCTTATATATCCCTCTGATCTTTTGGTTTCCAACTTTTTGCTCACGTCAAGCCTTGGGTATATTTTCATCTGACTTTATTTATAAACATGAGCAGTGGGGTGGGGTGGGGGGAATCGAGTATACAATGTGATCTGCTCTGAGATCCTCAAATCTGCCTTCATTCCCTCCATCTCACCATAGCCCTGAATACTCTTTAAGATCATGCAAAAGCCCTGAAGCCTAGAAGTTTCCTCTCTCACATCCCTTGGTACGATTCTAGGCAAGGTTTGGCAGTGCAAAAGGAGCAAAGATCCAGACATATTATGTCATACAGAATGAAGCGAGAATAATCACATAAGCTTTCTAATAAACACCATTTGTGATATCTTGACTGTATTTCCAGCATGGATCATCATATGGTCATTTATTATTGGAAACTATGGCTTCATGCTTTAGAAGGCAATACCAATTAAGTTTTCCTGCCTGGAGTATCCCATGGACAGAGGAGCCTGGAGGGACTGTGGTCCATGGAGTCGCAAAGAGTCAGACAAGACTGAAGCGACTTAGCATGCACGTATGCACCAATTAAGTTCCACAAACACCCTTTCCATTCATTCCTAATATTTGAGTCATAGGAACAAATAATGGAGCTCTGGAGGTGTTACATCTCAAGGAGAAAATTCATGTTCCTTCAAACCTGCTCTGTTGAGGCAGATGGATCAAGGACACATATGAATGGCAAACTCTCTCTCATCTTAGAAGATACTGGAGAAGCAAAACAAAGCACCAGACAAGAAACTGAGAGCCTCAAAGGCCTGCCAACGATCAGACCAGGTAAAGATTCACACCTAGAAATTTAATTATTAGAGGTGTTCTGTAGTCACGGACTTATGCTACTGCTATATCTAGGGAACCTTTTTCACTTCCACATGTTAGATGACTTCTTAATGAACGTGAAGCTTTGTGATTTGCCATGTGTTCAGTGTGGTAGAGAGCAAAGGAAGAAACAGGAGGAAATTTCTGTTCCAATGAGGCAATCACTTGTCTTAGCTCTTAAATCTGGTCCTGAGAATTAAATTATATCATCTATTCCAACACAAAACATGTGTCAGACCCAAAACAGGACTGCATCTGGCACACAGTAAGCAGTCAAGAGGTGGGGGCTATTGGTGGTGTCATTATTTTCATCATACCCTAGACTTTTCTTTCCAGAAATTCTTCATCAACTCAGGCCATGTCCTACCCATTCATCTAGCATTTTGAGACAGAGAAGACAGAAAAGGAAGAATTCAAGGAGCCCTACTTAGCAATAGGGGAGCAGAGATGGCTGTTCCAAGACCTCATGAATCCTGTCTCTCTGACCTAAAGTATTTGCAGGGGAGTTTAGGAGCTCAGGTAGAATCTTTTACCTCGGTGTGCTTATCCATAAAATGAGAGGATGGTAATATGCATGCATTGGCCTCCTCTATGGAAGATGCAATGCTTGACAAGCTATGGGATAATTTGACACCAATGTATAGCCAAGGAGAAAAAGACCCAGATTTCTGCTGAGTCCCTGGTCATCTGTGGGAGGTATCATGTGTACGTATAAGATCTCATTCATTACACTTCCTTTTTTGCCAGAAACAGAAGCAAAACTTGCCCTAAACATAACTTTTCACACAGGGTATTGACCATTCTGCTGTGAATAAGGAAGTTCTGAAGTCTTGTGAGGGCCAAGTAACATGTGTATGTTCATATAAACTTCCCAATATGAGGATATTCAAAGCACAAGGTAGGCTTCTCTCTTGGGCTTTCTCTCTCTCTCTCTCTCTCTCTGTGTATATACCTACATATAGATCTATACATACATATATATACATGCACACTTTATATTGGGTTGACCAAAAAGTTCATTCAGGTTTTTTTTAAGAGATTTTGAAAAACCCAAATGAACTTTTTGGCCAAACCTATATACATATATAATATATATATATATTATATATTATATACACATATATAAAAGCATATATATTATATGTCTAATTATATATATCTATACACACACACATATACACACATACATATACAGAGACATACACAATTTTGTGCTTAAAATATTTTTGTTCATGATGCACCCTTACTGTTGACTTGTATGGATCTTCTTTTGTGTTAGTAATATATTAAGCTACCAAAAAAACACCCCCATCATAGAAACTAGAACATTGGCAATGATTTATATATACTTCCTTGGTTTTATCTCATCCCATCTCTATTCTTCCCTGAAGATAATCATTTCCTAAATTATGGGTCCATAAGTTTGTTTTTCAGTTATATCATTTTACCACGTCTAAAAATTATACTCTCATTTTAGTTGCTTTTAACAGTACTATATATGACATCCTGGGACTAACTGGCTTTATGTCAAAGCACTGGTAAGATGAAAGAATTTTGTTTTATGTAGCTACATTTCATTCTGTTTGATGCTTATGTTTCGTTCCATTGCATAGGTACACCATGCTTTATTGATCCATCTTTCTGTCAATGGGCATTCAGGTTATTTCCACATTTTGCAGCCCAAATGGCCTAAAACCTGTATGCTTATTAGCCAATAATGATTCAATGAACACTTGGTGCTTTTCTTTAAACTCTTCGATTATTCAGACACATAGTCATGAAACCAAGCAAATGAGAAGGAGTGAGGTTGAATGCATTTTAGGAAGGACTGCTGTTTGCTTACTAACTCCAGTAGATGTGTTGCTATAAGGACTTCATTTATCATCCCTTGAACTAGACATTTTCAATTAATAATAATGGCTTTGCTACCTTAAGCAAACTTTTCTTCAGCTTCTTCCTCTGTGAAAACAGCCAGGCTGATCTTAAAAATCTGGAAGATTCCTCTCCTTACTAAGATTCTACAGCCTGAAAGACAGAGAAGGATCCATTTGTAGCAGGAAAACCTAATGTTTATTAGGCAACTATGAAGTACATAATACTCTATATTCCATACATTGTGTTTTATTTAATGTTCACAACAACCTCATGAGGTAATTACCATTATTATTCCCATTTTGGAGATAAAGAAACTGAGGCACAGCTAAATAAAAAATAATAATAACCCACACACATCTGTGGTTTTGTAAAGCTAGCCTAGTGCCATGGAGTGAAGATGGAAATCCATGCAACCTCAAGCAAAAACCCACTCTCTTGGCCAAGTACTCTGGATCTCTGACCTCCTCAAAGCCAGCTTCCAATTTCCCTAAAGTTCTAAGCATAATTATTGTTAGATTCAATCACATGACTTTCCTCTCTAGCTCGAAGACCTTTATCCCACAATCCAAAGAATGAAACTGAGATCCTTCTTGGCATAGAGGTTTTTTTAATCAGTATCTAATTTAAAAAAACATCACATATGCAATTTTTGGTTCGTTCTCCTGATCATTCACAAGTGAACACAGCAGAATGAAAGTTGATAAAACAGCAGATAGGACAATGAATTCTGATGAGGAACTTCTGTGTCACTAGTCATCTAAATTGTCATATGATGATATATTTTTATTACATTTTATATACTTATTTCTTAGACATGTGCCCATAATATGACTGTGAAGTGAAAATGGAAGTGTTAATCGCTCAGTCGGGTCCGACTCTTTGCAACCCCACGGACTGTAACCTCTGCCCATGGAATTCTCCAGCCAGAACACTGGAGTGGGTAGCTATTCCCTTCTCTAGGGGCTCTTCTTGACCCAGGGATCAAACCCAGGTCTCCAACATTGCAGGCAGATTCTTTACCATCTGAGCCACCAGGGAAGCCCAATATGGCTGTATCCCCAAGGAAAAACTAATTTGAAATGTAGAAATTAGTGCAATACTTGAATATTTTTGCTGACATGCAAAGTTGCAGTATTTTCAGGTTATTAAATATTATCAGTATATGAAAGCTTCAGCTCATTCGGAAGCTGAAAGAATACAGTGTTGCCAACTTATAATCAGTCAGTCAGTGAACATTCATCTTGTGTTGTGTGCAGAATACTGAATTAGGCAGTTGGGGCACGATAAAAGGAGGAGAAGACTCTTTCTGCATCAGATGGTTTTATAATTTAATTGAGGAAATTATCTAAACTTAAGAGCAGCTTATTAAATATCAAATACAAATTTAAATGGTAAGAAATGAATTGGTGTATACTGAGGGAACACAGAGGAGGTTTTACAGATTAATCAGAGACACTCTCTACAGGAAATTCTATCAGCACTAAAAGTCCTAACTTTGAATACCTACTATGTGCAAGTCCTGTGCAGCACAAGCTGTGTCTTATTTGATCCTCACAGCTATCTTTAAATGAAGTATTATGTTTGCTCCCATTTAAACATGAGGAAACCAAGTACTAGAAAGCCAAGACAATATGCCTGAAGTTCCTAGCTAATGACAGACTGGGTCATGATCTAAGCTGAAGGCAGTCTGACACAAAAAAAGCTGATGTGCTAGTCATTCTGTATACAGTGTTTAAAGAAGCTGTGTTATTAGTGCCCATTGGCAGAAACGTGGATGGACCTAGAGATTGTCACACACAATGAAGTAAGTCAGAAAGAGAAAAACAAGGACTGTAGAATATTGTTTATATGTAGAATCTAGAAAAATGGTACAGATGCAGTTATTTGTAAAGCAGAAATAGAGACATGAATGTAGATAACAAACTTACCAGGGGATAAGGAAGGGAATGAATTGGAAAACTGGATAGATACATATACATCAATATATATAAAATAGATAACTAATGAGAATCTCCTGTATATAACAGGGAACTCTACTCAATGCTCTGTGGTGACCTAAATGGGAAGAAAATCTAAAAATCAGTGAAGATATATATAGCTTATTCACTTTGCTGTACAGCAGAAGCTAACACAGCACTATAATGCAACTATATTATAATAAAAATTGAAAAAAAATAAAGAAGCTACATTAAGATGGATGTTGGCTCTGGAGGGATGGATGAAGAAGGGTGAGCACATTCCTGGATAAAGGAGCACAGATGTGAAGGTGAATAATCATGTGGAAGACTGAAGGCAGATCAAACTTTTATTTTAAAAAGTATTTTATTTGAACTAATTTTAAACTTAAAGGCAGTAAAAATAGTTCTTTTATGTCCCTTAACACCCCTTCTCTAATATTAACATCTTACAAAACCACATGGCAACAATCAAGAACAAGAAGTTAACCCTGTAGCACAGGGTTTCTAGCTAAACTGGGGATCTTATTCGAAATTCCAACATTTCTACCAGTGTGCTTTTCCCAGGATCCTATCCAGGATCCCCCATGGCAGTTAGCTGCCATTTCTTCTCTGGTACATCAGAGCTCTTCAATCTTGCATGGTCTTTTATGATGTTGACACTTTGGAAAATTACTCATCAGTTATTTTGTAGAATGGCTCCCAATTTGCATTTGTTCAATATTTTCCCACGATGGGAATGGGGTTATGCATTTTTGGCTAGAATGTCACAACAATAATCTGTGTGTCCTTCTCAGAGCACTGCCTCTTGGGCTTCATGCTCTCAGTGCATCTTACCCATTTGGCAGAAGATTCCTTGAGTTTATGCAAATTCTGTTCACCTCAAATAACTTCCTCCTAACTTTAGTACTTCTGGTGGATCAACACTTAGTTGTAGTATAGTATTCGTCTAATGCTGATCTTCTTTCTCTTTTCTTCTACACTTTTCAATTCTACTATCATTCAATTTCTATTATGAAATTCTACTGTGAGTGACAGCTGTTTCTTCTCCTGCACTATTTATTTATTTGCTTATTCGATTATATATGTATATAAGTGTGGATTGTGGATGTTTATTTTAGTCTATGGTTAAACCCAATATGATTATTATTTATTCTCTAGCTTAAATCTTCCACCTTTGGCCACTGGGAGTTGAGCTTCTTTTGGTTGGATCCTGTGTCCCAACAACACAGGATGCTACTGGAGATCAGTGGAGAAATAACTCCAGAAAGAATGAAGGGATGGAACCAAAGCAAAAAGAATACCCAGCTGTGGATGTGACTGGTGATAGAAGCAAGGTCCGATGCTGTAAAGAGCAATATTGCATAGGAACCTGGAATGTCAGGTCCATGAATCAAGGCAAATTGGAAGTGGTCAAACAAGAGATGGCAAGAGTGAATGTCGACATTCTAGGAATCAGCAAACTGAAATGGACTGGAATGGGTGAATTTAACTCAGATGACCATTATATCTACTACTGCGAGCAGGAATCCTCAGAAGAAATGGAGTAGCCATCATGGTCAACAAAAGAGTCCAAAATGCGGTACTTGGATGCAATCTCAAAAACAACAGAATGATCTCTGTTCGTTTCCAAGGCAAACCATTCGATATCACAACAATCCAAGTCTATGCCCCAACCAGTAACACTGAAGAAGCTGAAGTTGAACGGTTCTATGAAGACCTACAAGACCTTTTAGAACTAACACCCAAAAAAGATGTCCTTTTCATTATAGGAGACTGGAATGCAAAAGTAGGAAGTCAAGAAACACCTGGAGTAACAGGCAAATTTGGCCTTGGAATACAGAATGAAGCAGGGCAAAGACTAACAGAGTTTTGCCAAGAAAATGCACTGGTCATAGTTCTTGGGACAAGCCTCATTTTTTAAAGCATTTCCTTGCTTTCTGTCACCACAAGGTGCTCCGGGTTCATCTTGAACATTTTTTGCCTTAGCCCTGGAATCAAACACTTCTCCAGGAACATCTGGTTCGTCTTACTGAAGGATCATGAGTAGAGACCAAGATTTGGGTGCTAGGTACACCCAGATCAGATTGTTACTGCCTTACTCGGAGTTTTCCTTTCACTAAAGAGAACTAATCTTGGAGAGAAAGAAGTGGAGAGAGTCAATGGGTAGGACTTTATAGTACTTGATACAGCAACCTAAGGAACTGGGATCTGATATTATGAACATTACAGGGAAATTCTGTAGAGCTAGGCAGGAATTGATTTGTTGGAATTGTGCTTTATTTATGGAATTGTGTTACAAGAAGATGATTTTTATACTGGGATACAGGATCTAATTGATAAATGGGCAAAACCCTGAATAAATAAAAACAGCGAAAGTTATCTAGGCATGGGATGGAAAGGCCCAGTCCTAGGATAAAAGTGTAGGAGGAAGAAATAAACAGAAGAAGCAAAAACATTAGAGAAAAGTAACCAGCTAGAGATAGTAATGGTTACAACAAAGGGTTAGGGGAAGTGCAAAATTAATGTTTGTTATATTTGACAGCTGAATATATGAAGGTGCCATTGGTAATACTGGGAATGATTGACTCTGTGTTAAGAAAGCATAGACTTCAGTTTTGACATATTTAGTTTAAGAATTATTGAGACATGTTACGAGAAATACCTCCAGTAGAGAAGGGGAGGTATCAGACTAAAAACAGACACTGTATTTTTGAATTCCTAATACCAAGCTCTGTACCTTTCAGTAGGATCCCGAATAATAATAGCTCACATCTTTAAATGCTTACCCTGTGTCTGGCCTATGTCAAGTACTTTTATATATATGACCTTATTTAATCCTCATAATATTCCTACTGATATCATTTTCATATTTTTAATGGAGAAACTGAGATTTTTTAAGAGGTTAAATGGCTTGACCAAAAATATCAAGCTGGCAACTTGATGAAGTCAAGATCGGGCTCCACTTCACATGACTCCAAGGTCCCATTCTTCATCAATAGACTGTTTTTGAGAGAAAGATAAGTATACACACAAAGTGATTAAACCCAAAACATGTCTTACATAAACAGATTTGAGACTCATTTGTGCAAATGAATTCACTCCGTCTAGTCAAGGCTATGGTTTTTCCAGTGGTCATGTATGGATGTGAGAGTTGGACTGTGAAGAAAGCTGAGTGCCAAAGAATTGATGTTTTTGAATTGTGGTGTTGGAGAAGACTCTTGAGAGTCCCTTGGACTGCAAGGAGATCCAACCAGTCCATTCTGAAGGAGATCAGCCCTGGGATTTCTTTGGAAGGAATTATGCTAAAGCTGAAACTCCAATACTTGGGCCACCTGATGCGAAGAGTTGACTCATTGGAAAAGACTCATGCTGGGAGGGATCGGGGGCAGGAGGAGAAGGGGACGACAGAGGATGAGATGGCTGGATGGCATCACTGACTCTATGGACGTGAGTCTGGGTGAACTCCGGGAGTTGGTGATGGACAGGGAGGCCTGGTGTGCTGCGATTCATGGGGTCGCAAAGAGTCGGACATGACTGAGCAACTGAACTGAACTGAACTGAACTGAAAAGTATAAGACTAAAAAAACCCCACAGATTCTAAGACAGAGTCTTGATAAATTAGATTTTAAAGAAGGAAGACAAAGTGAAGAATGATGAAATGAAAGAAACCAGAGAGGGAAACAGAAAATAATCATTTAGCATGTCAAAAAAAAAAGAAAACCAAAATGTGTGGTAATCACCACCCACCAACCAGGTAAGCTTCCTGCAGGCCTGTCAAAAACAATTATAAAACACAGAATCTGTCTTAAAAACATTTGTTTAAAGGGTTCAGAAAGCTTACCAAATTAACAGAGCTTTCAAGAGTGAAGCTCCCAGGGGAAAGCGAAGGTCCTAGATAAACTTCACACATATGCAGTTTTCCCCTGAGGCACTTGTCAGTTTTTAAGAAGTAGCTGAAAGGCTGTAGAGAGTTTCTGGAAGTCTTAATGGGACTTGGTAAGAAATCGGAGTTCAGGGTCTACCAAGAAGAAGTCTTAGTAACATCCTACATTCTTAAATGGGATCATAAAAGCCTAGCTCCAACCATTTTATTCTGTGATGGAATTAAGGTAAGCTGCCCAGCACTAATTGCCTTCCAGTTTTGAAGGAAGTTCAGTTCAGTTGCTCAGTCATGTCCGACTCTTTGCGAACCCATGGACTGCAGCACACCAGACTTCCCTGTCCATTACCAACTCCTGGAGCTTGCTCAAACTCATGTCCATCAAGTTGGTGATGCCATCCAACCATCTCATCCTCTGTCGTCCGCTTCTCCACCTACCTTCAATCTTTCCCAGAATCAGGGTCTTTTTCAACAAGTCAGTTCTTCACATCAGGTGGCCAAAGTATTGGAGTTTCAGCTTCAGCATCAGTCCTTCCAATAAACACTCAGGACTGATTTCCTTTAGGATGGACTGGTTGGATCTCCTTGCAGTCCAAGGGACTCTCAAGAGTCTTCTCCAACACCACAGTTCAAAAGCACATGGACATCCCCAGATAGTCAATACCAAAATCAGACTGAATATTTTCTTTGCAGTCAAAGATGGAGAAGCTCTATACAGTCAGCAAAGACAAGACTGGGAGCTGACTGTGGTTCAGATCATGAACTCCTTATCGCCAAATTCAGATTTAAACTGAAGAAAGCAGGGAAAACCACTAGACAATTCAGATATGACCTAAATCAAATCCCTTACAATTATACAGGGGCAGTGACAAACAGATTCAAGGGATTACAACTGATAGACAGAGTGCCTAAAGAACTATGGACAGAGGTTCGTGACATTGTACAGGAGGCAGTGACCAAGACCAGGCCCAAGAAAAAGAAATGCAAAAAGGCAAAATGGTTGTCTGATGAGGCCTTACAAATAGCTGAGGAAAGAAGAGAAGTGAAGGCAAAAGAGAAAAGGAAAAATATACCCATTTGAATGCAGAGTTCCAAAGAATAGCAGGAAGAGATAAGAAAGCCTTCCTCAGTGATCAATGCAAAGAAAAGAGGAAAACAATAAAATGTGAAAGACTAGAGATCTCTTCAAGAATATTAGACATACCAAGGGAACATTTCATGCAAAGATGGGCACAATAAAGGACAGAAATGGTATGGACCTAACAGAAGCAGAAGATATTAAGAAG
This sequence comes from Bos indicus x Bos taurus, assembly GCF_003369695.1. Lineage (NCBI taxonomy): Eukaryota > Metazoa > Chordata > Mammalia > Artiodactyla > Bovidae > Bos > Bos indicus x Bos taurus. The sequence continues at coordinate 17,113,169 of NC_040103.1, read as the reverse complement.
AGGTGGCAAGATTACACAGATGAACTATACAAAAAAAAAAAAAAAAGATCTCCATGACCTAGATAACCATGATGGTGTGATCACTCACCTACAGCCAGACATCCTGGAATGTGAAGTCAAGTGGGCCTTAGGGAGCATCACTATGAACAAAGCTAGTGGCAGTGATGGAATTCCAGTTGAGCTATTTTAAATCCTAAAAGATGATACTGTGAAAGTGCTGCACTCAATATACCAGCAAATTTGGAAAACTCAGCAGTGGTCACAGGACTGAAAAAAGTTGTAAAGTTAAAAATAAAATTAAAAAAATAAAAAACAACAAAAAAAAGAAAAAGTCAGTTTTCATTCCAATCCCAAAGAAAGGCAATGCCAAAGAATGTTCAAACTACCACACAACTGCACTCATCTCATACGCTAGCAAAGTAATGCTTGAAATTCTCCAAGCCAAGCTTCAACAGTACGTGAACCGTGAACTTCCAGATGTTCAACCTGGATTTAGGTAAGGCAAAAGAAACAAGGATCAAATTGCCAACATCTGTTGGATCATCGAAAAAGCAAGAGAGTTCCAGAAAAACATCTATTTCTTCTTTATTGACTACGCCAAAGCTTTTGACTGCATGGATCACAACAAACTGTGGAAAATTCTTCTAGAGATGGGAGTACTAGATTACCTTACTTGCCTCCTGAGAAATCTGTATGCATATCAAGAAGCAACAGTTAGAACCAGACATGGAACAACAAACTGTTTCCAAATTAGGAAAGGAGTAAGTCAAGGTTGTATATTGTCACCCTGCTCATTTAACTTACATGCAGAGTACACCATGCGACATGTCGGGCTGGACGAAGCACAAGCTAGAGTCAAGATTGCTGGGAGAAATATCAATAACCTCAGATTTGCAGATGACACCACCCTTACGGCAGAAAGCGAAGAAGAACTAAAGAGCCTCTTGATGAAAATGAAAGAGGAGAGTGAAAAAGTTGGCTTAAAACTTAACATTCAAAAAACTAAGATCATGGCATCCAATCCCATCACTTCATGGCAAATAGATGGGGAAACAATGGAAACAGTGACAGACTTTATTTTGGGGCTCCCAAATCACTTCAGATGGTGAGTGCAGCCATGAAATTAAAAGACACTTGCTCCATGGCAGAAAAGCTATGACCAACCTAGACAGCATATTAAAAAGCAGAGACATTACTTTGCTGACAAAGGTCCGTCTAGTCAAGGCTATGGTTTTCCCAGTAGTCATGTATGTATGTGAGAGTTGGACTATAAAGAAAGCAGAGTGCCCAAGAATTGAAGGAAGACAACACCTCAAAAATTTTTCATGCACCATAGTCAAGATTTAATAAAAGATTAACCAGTATCCAAGAGACAAAATAAATGCCAAAAATACAAGATAAGAAACCTAAAACACAAAAATTCCTATACAAGATCCATAGAATAGCATCAGCGTGGGTGCACGCATGCTCAGTTTTATCTTAGTGTTTGCAACACTATGCACTGTAGCCTGCCAGGCTCCTATGTCCCTGGGCCTCTTCAGGCAACAATACTGGAGTGGGTTTCCATTTCTTCCTCCAGGGGATCTTTCTGACTCAAGGATCGAAACCAAGTCTCCTGCATCTCCTGCAAGCAGATTTTTTATCACTGTGCCATCCAAGAAGCCCCATTATTGTCAGACTCAGCCATTAAAAAGACTGTGATGAATATAACTCTAAAAATAAAAAGATAGATTTCAGAAGAGAAATGGAAATGATAAAAATAGTTAAATGGGAACTAATAATGAGAAATATAAGTGAAGTTACATCTTAAGACAGCTTGAAGAACAGATTAGAGAAAACTAAAGAAAATATAACTAAACTAGAATTTGTATCAGAAGAAAATATTCAAGCTGAATCAGAGAGAAAAATAATGGAAAATATATGTATTTTAAAAGTGTAATGCATATCAAGAACATGGCAAAAAATATAGTTACATATAATTGGAATCCTAGAGAATAAAGTGGAGAAGGCAATGGCACCTCACTCCAGTACTCTTGCCTGGAAAATCCATGGACAGAGGAGCCTGGTAGGCTGCAGTCCATGGGGTCGCGAAGAGTCGGACATGACTGAGCGACTTCACTTTCACTTTTCACTTTCATGCATTTGGAGAAGGAAGTGGCAACCCACTCCAGTGTTCTTGCCTGGAGAATCCCAGGGATGGGGGAGCCTGGCGGGTTGCCATCTTTGGGGTCACACAGAGTCGGACACGACTGAAGCGACTTAGCAGCAGCAGCAGCAGCAGAGAAGAAAGATAACAGGGCAAAAGTAATACTCGAAGAGATGATGGCTGAGAACTTTCCAAAACAGATGAAAAATCACTGTCACAAACTGAAGAGATATTGCAAATGTTACAGATGAGACAAAAAAAAAAAAAAGTACCCGGCACATCAAGAACTTTCCAAGAAAAGAAGGAACGAAAGTCAGATAGCTAAATTCTCAACAGAAATACACGAAGCCATAGATAACAGAATATTTTCAAACTGCAAAGAAAAACCCAACCTAGATTTCTATATCTCATGATAATTCTTCAAAAGGGAAAGAGAAAAAAAATGAGATGCTCTCAGACCAAAATAGAGATTTCATCACCAGCAGACCTATACTAAAGGAATGCCGTAAGTTTTTCTTTAGGCTAAAATAAAACAATCCCGGATGGAAGCATTGAAATGCTGGCAGAAATGAATAGTAAGAGCAAAGATAAACGTGACGGGAAAATCTACATGTATACTGATTGTACACGAGAATACTAATCATGTTTTGTGGAGCTTAACATACATACATATATACACATATGTATATATTATACATCCATATGTATGTATTTAAAATATACGACAATGAAACACTCAAAACTTGGAAGGACAGAAGGTATTCAAGTGTTCTAAGAGGTTTCCATTTCTAAGGTAGTGACAGAAATAATTAAAAATAGAATTTAATATGCCAAAGATGTTTGCAGTAATGTCTTAGAATAAACATTGAAAGAACAATAAAAAAATTACAGGAACTGCTGCTTTAAAAGAAGCCAGGAGAGGGGGAAAAAAAAAGGAGTCTAGTATAAAAGAGAGAAAGAGATGCCAAAGTGGGTTACAGATTTAAATCCAAACATAGTAATTGCACTAAATGTAAATATATTTAACTATAATTTTTAAAAAGAAAATCAAATAGGATTGAAAAATAACTTAGGCTGCTTAAAGGGACATAACTTTAAATATAAGGAAACAAAGTTCAAAAGTAAAATGATGGAAAAAATATACAAAGAAAAATGAATCAAGAGCTGTTGCAGTTATATTACTATTGGGAAAGGCAAAAAGGCAGGAAGTATTGCTAGAGATAAAACAGGGATATTTTCTCATAATTATACGATAGTCTATTAATAGGAAGCTGAATATAAACAATATTTGTTTATATTGTTTGTGCCTAATAAAATAACTTCAAAATACATAGAACAAAATTTGGCAGAAATAAAATGAGAAAAAAATTCAACAACTACACGTGAAAGTTTTAACACACCTTTCTCTGTAAGTAATAAGCAGAGCAAAATAAACAAAAAAATCACAGTAAGAATAGGTATGAACAACATGATTAATACACTTGACCTATATAGAACTCTGCATTCAAAAGTACTTTTTTTTTTAAAGCATATGGAATATTTACCAAAATTAACAAGACTCTGGGCCATAAAGCAAATCTTAACAAATTTCAAAACACTGGTGTTACAGAGTGCATTGTCCAGCTAGAGTGGAATAAAGCTAAAATTAATACCCAAAAGACAATTGGAGAATACACAAATATGAGAAATAATCAAAATAGTTTAAAAAATACATAGATAAAACAAGAAATCACAATGAAATAAAAACAACTTTGAATCTCATGTTATGAAAGTATGATATATCAAGATTTGTGTGGTGCAGCTACAGCTGCTTAGAGGGAAGGAAATTTGTCTCTCTAAATAGAGAAGAGGCTGAAAGTGAGGTCTCTAAATCTACAGATTTTAGAAAGAGTGCTTTAAAGCCAAATAAATTAAAAGAAGAAAGTAATACAGAGAAGAAAGGATGCAACAGAGAACAAATGTAGAACATGGTACCAAAAAAAAGGAAAATTTTAGAACTATTTCCTAAATAAACTAAGTGTCAGTATAACAGAGAAGATACAAATTATCAGTAACAGAAATAATAGGGGGTTTATAATTTCAAATCCTATAGACCTTAGAAAGATAAGAAGGTATTTCAAACATTATTTCAATAATTTTGAAAATTCAAATGAAATGCACCGTTTCCTTTCAAGACACAAATCACTAAATCTGACCAAGAAGAGATAGAAAATCTGAATAGTCCTATATCTGAAAAAAAGATTGACTATAGTTAGAAATCTGTATGCAGGTCAGGAAACAACAGTTAGAACTGGACATGGAACAACAGACTGGTTCCAAATAGGAAAAGGAGTACGTCAAGGCTGTATATTGTCACCCTGTTTATTTAACTTATATGCAGAGTACATCATGAGAAACGCTGGACTGGAAGAAACACAAGCTGGAATCAAGATTGCCAGGAGAAATATCAATAACCTCAGATATGCAGATGACACCACCCTTATGGCAGAAAGTGAAGAGGAACTCAAAAGCCTCTTGATGAAAGTGAAAGAGGAGAGTGAAAAAGTTGGCTTAAAGCTCAACATTCAGAAAACGAAGATCATGGCATCTGGTCCCATCACTTCATGGGAAATAGATGGGGAAACAGTGTCAGACTTTATTTCTCTGGGCTCCAAAATCACTGCAGATGGTGACTGCAGCCATGAAATTAAAAGACGCTTACTCCTTAGAAGGAAAGTTATGACCAACCTAGATAGTATATTCAAAAGCAGAGACATTACCTTGCCAACAAAGGTCCGTCTAGTCAAGGCTGTGGTTTTTTCCAGTGGTCATGTATGGATGTGAGAGTTGGACTGTGAAGAAGGCTGAGCGTCGAAGAATTGATGCTTTTGAACTGTGGTGTTGGAGAAGACTCTTGAGAGTCCCCTGGACTGCAAGGAGATCCACCCAGTCCATTCTGAAGGAGATCAGCCCTGGGATTTCTTTGGAAGGAATTATGCTAAAGCTGAAACTCCAGTACTTTGGCCACCTCATGCGAAGAGTTGACTCATTGGAAGAGACTCCGATGCTGGGAGGGATTGGGGGCAGGAGGAGAAGGGGACGACAGAGGGTGAGATGGCTGGATGGCATCACTGACTCGATGGACGTGAGTCTGAGTGAACTCTGGGAGTTGGTGATGGACAGGGAGGCCTGGTGTGCTGTGATTAATGGGGTCGCAAAAAGTCAGACACAACTGAGCGACTGAACTGAACTGAACTGATAGTTAGAAACCTTCCAAGAGAACACTACACCCCAGTGGGCGTCACTGTTGAATCTCTCCAACTACCTGTAGTAGAAATAACACACATCTTATATGAATTGCTCCCTTCAAAAACAGAAAATGGAAACTTCGAAATTTACTGCATGTGGTTGTTTCAACTTTGATATAAAGTTTGACAAGGACATTACAAAAACAGAAAACCACTTTCTTTCATGAATACAGATGCAATCTTAAAAATATTAGTCATTGAATGAAAACTAAGTTAGAATTGTTCTATGAGTATAACGTTGGTTCAACACTTGACAATCAATATAATCATCATGTTCACATAATAAAGGAGAGGAAAATCATATGATTAACTCAATAAATGCAGAAAGTGTGATTGATAAAGAGCAATACCCAATCACATCAAGAAATCTTAGCACATTGGGGATAGAAGGGAATTATCCTAATCTGGAAAGAGAATCTCTAAAAGATAAAACTTACTGTAAGTACTGTATTTAATGGTGAATTACTGAGAGATTTCTATTAATACCTGACAATGACGCCCTCCACCCCTGTTTCTATCCATCATGGCATAGGAGGTTCTAGTCAATTCTATGAGGTATGGAGAGGTAGAAATAAAACTGTCATATTTCCAGGAGACATAATTTCATATGCATAAAATTTAAAAGCATCTTCAGATATGCTGATAATTTAGCAGTCATTAAACATAAGATTAGCATATAGAAACCAATTGGATTTCTACATACCAGGCAAAAAATGATTTAAAAATAGAATGAAAAAACCCTGAAAACTAAGAATATATATTGAATGAAGATGTCCAATACTTACACATAGAGACTATAAGACATTATTGAGAAATATTAGAGAGACCAAAATGAATGGAAGAATGTATCAGGTACATGATATATGAAGACTCAATATTTAAATATGTCATTTTTATTCATCCTGATCTATATATGTAATGCTATCCCAATCAAAATCCCAGGATAATTTTTTTGTGGAAAGAGTCAAATCTGATATAGAAATACAAACAGCTATTTTTAAAAGCCTCTGATAAGTCAATTGTTACAAAAGAAAAGATTACAAACTTCGTTAGAAACAGATGTTGAACAATAGTTGCCTCATTTAGACGTTTACTTTCCAAGACAAAAGAAATATCACTTAGCACCATTTATAGAACTTTATTCTTTTCATCACCTCCTCTGCTTACCACCATCATTACCTTTCACCTACAGCATTCAACAGCTTCCTATTTAGTGTCTATAATTCCACCCTTGCTCCTCTGTCTCATCTTAAAACAACTTGATCAAGAATATATCATAGATGGTGGTATGTGCTTTCATCATGAGGGACATACAGTCTGATTGCCTGCTTTGTTTGATGTTAGCAGCCACTGATGATCTTGATGATTCTTGACCAAAGAACAATCAAATCTGTGTTAAGCAAAAAACTATAGATCTAATTACTAGCTTATAAGAAATAAGGGAAAAAGAGAAAATAACGGGGGAAATGACAACGGGGAAAAATAACGGGCATGCAATCCAGAAAATACAGATTGTGAGAATCTCTACGAGAATATAACTTCAGTTCACCAACAAACAAATTACAGTGAAAAAAAGGAGAGAAAATAAAAACAAAAAGAAAAGAAATATCAATGAATTATCATGTATAAACTTTATTCAGATCTTTAACAATCTGTAGCAAATAATTTATGGATGGTCAAATAAATTGGAACATTGATTGAATATATGAAAATACAAAGAAATTACTGTTATTTTAGTTGTAATAATGATACCGTGATTATATTTCTATAAAGAGTCCTCAATTTGAGAAATCGATACTGAATAATTCATGATGGAAATTATATTCCACTTGGGATTTGCTTCAAAATAATCCAGTAGTGTCAGCAGTAGCAGTGGAAGGAGGGGAACAGTAAATGGCTGGATGTGTTGAAATAAGATTGGCCATGAGTTGATAGTTTTTGAAGTTGGGTGAAGGGCACAAGAAGATTCAGTGTGCTAGTTTACTTCTGTGTACAGTTTAATTTGCAATTAAAAAAGTTTTCAAAAATCCCCCCCCTCAAAAAAAAAGCAACAACTTGAAAGATACTGTCACAACATAAGGCTCTGTGCTGTTCCTTGAGCTTATTAAGCACATTTCTACCTCAGGGCATCTGCACCCACTGTTCACTCTCTTGGAAAGGCCTTCCTCCAGATGTTCACATTTCTTTCTCCTTTGCCTCTTCCAGGTCTTTTTCTCAAATCACTTCATCTGTCAGTCTTCATTTGAAGAAGCAGTCCGCAACCCACACCAGCACTCCTCTGACCTCCTTCCTCTGTATCTTCTTCTCTGCACTTAAGTCTCTTCTGCAAATCGACTCTGCGTTTTACTTACTTATCTGCCTCTTCTCTCTGTAATGTAAGCTTTGTGGGCAGAGATTTGTAACTTATTCGCTGTTATATCACAGCATCTATAATAGTGTCTGGCATATGGCAAGCCCTCGATAAACATTTGTAAAATGATTTAAATAAATGAATAAATTAATGACTTGAGTGACACTTTAAAGTTTTAAGATGATTTTCATGGAAGAAGCTATAGCAATACTTCACCCAGGTTTTTGGTTTTATTTTTATATTCCCGTTTGGTGCTTTTCTCATTGGATTCCACATGGAGACCCTGAGGGGCCCACAAAGCCCTCATTTCAGCCTGGCTGGAATGTTCCGTGACGTGCAGAGAAGAATGCAAGGATGTAATTCTGCTATGAGACGGGAGCATTTGAATGCTGGCTTCAATATTTTTTAGTACATTCATAAAATGTTTAATGAAAGTGTGATAAAAAAGAAGAGTGGTTTTATTAAAAGACAAATAAAAAGTTCTGTGTTGTTTGAAGGGACCGTCTTTTGGTTTGATACTCAAAACGAAGTTAGAGAACAAAAATATGCTTGAAAATAACTGATTCAGCGTGTTATTTATAACCTATAATGGAACATGTTCCCAAGAAAGTAGGTTATTTCTTTATGCACGTATAAATTTGAAATTAATACAATAAAAAGTTGAACGTCTTTGGTTAAGGAGGACAGTAAGGTTGGATGCCAAATTCATCATAAAAATGATGCTACAGCCAGACCAGAAAGTTACTCTTTGATCCTTTTAGGGTTTTTCAATAAGTTTTTCTGATGTTTTTTCCCTCTTCCTTTTCACTGTTTTTATAGCCTCGCTCTTAAAAGACTCATTTTCTTTTAAGAATAATCACTCCAGCAAAAAAGAAAACCTATGCATTTCGACAATAGTTGGGTTTGTTAAGGTTTCAGCTTTAAAAAGAAGATAAATAAGAAACTTCTTTGGGGAAAAAAATGACTAATCCTGAGCTCTTTAACTATTTCTAGAGTATCTATGAGTAATTTGGGCATGCCACCTTGAAAACTTTTATGTCTTGAATTAATATTCACTTAAGAATAGCAATGACCTTTGGAAAAAATTATGTTAAATGGGTCAGTTTCTAGCAGCTAATATCCTTTAATCTCACTCCACATGGAAAAGAAAATCTTTAAATTACTGTCGAACAAGGGAAAAATATTACCAAGCTTCCCACATCCTTAAGAAATTTTCTTTATGGTGAAGCATTTTGGGAGATGATAGCAGTACAGCCAAGGTTCATAAGGAAAAATATCTGAGGGTATAAAGTGATACAAGTAAACGTTTGGTCAAAAATAATAATAATAAAAAGAAAAGATGCCCTGGGTGTACCTTTCCTATTCCTCAGATTTCTCCCTACCCCTGCCCCGTCCCAACTGCAAGGCAACAGGACATCCTGAACAACCAAAGATTGTAAAGTCAGTCAAATGCAGATTCAAATCCCAGTTCTGCTACTTACTAGCTGTGTGGCTTTGGGCAACCTACTAAGCTCCCTGGGCCTCAATGTACACATCCGTAAAATGGGACTCTTGATACTTTCAGGGACAGCTATTGTGGGTATTAATTAGATGAGGTGATGGATAAGCATGACTGGCATGTAGTGAGCACTTTAGGAAACAGTAAAAAGTTTTTCATTCGATCAATATTTCTTCACTTCTGTTCTATGTAGAACTGTGGCATGTCCTTTTCACTCTTAATATTTATCTAAATGGCATTTTTCTTTAATCTCAGCCTTTTCACCCCAGTCTACTTGCTGTACAATCTTGGATAAGAGGTGCATACATCTGGAGCTCATTCTTTGATACCTTCTCTCTCTCAGAAATCTAACCAGTAGAAATAAGAGCTACAAAGTATATACTGCTTACTATGTGCTGTCATAAGTAACAACTCATATACTTTTCACATCAAGTCTATGATATATGTGCCCTTTTCATTTGAGGATGAAAGGGATAAGGTATCTTGTCCAAAGTTACACATAAGCAGGTGCCAGACGAGATGAGAGTCCAACCCAGTTTCTATCTGAAATCATTAAGCAAAATACCCATAAGTTTAATTTGACTCCAGAATTTAATCTACAATTTAATAAAGACACTCATCCTTTAAATTTCGAACTGAAAAAGACTAAACAAAAGAAGGAAGTGAGACAACTGCCAGGAAGAAACCCTGAAATGTGTCTCCAGAAAATGGCACTGCTAGAAGGTGGCCAAGGAGGGATGGAGTAGGGAGGGGAGGTGGGCGTAGGCTGTTCTTTGCTTGGCTTTCCTTGAGCAGTAAAACGCTGGGTGGGACCCAAAAGAAAAGTTGATATGAGAAATAGGTTTCTGGAAATAGCTGTCTGTGTAACTACCAACATTTATTGCCCTCTTATCAAAATGAATCAAAACTATGTTCCTGAAAGCCAAATAATGGATAACTTTGAAAGAATATCTACTCTGAGGCAACCACTGTGCTGAGTCAGCTCTTCAGATAATCACATCTAATCATTACAGCAAGTCCTTTTAGGAAAATACTGTTGCTCTGCTCACTTTATAGATTTGGAGACTGATGTTAAAAGACGGATGAATTTGTCTACGATCATGGAGTTGATAAGTAGTGGAGCTGGAAGAGGAGCTTGCTCTATGGATTTCATTGATTGAACAAAAGCAGAAAATTTGCAGCAGTGTATGTTCTGGTTGAACTTCTTGGTTTAAGATTTCCTGGTTCATTCCACTCTATACAGATGAAAAAAGCTGAGGTCGAGACCAATGAAATGGCTCGACCCAAGGTTCTCAGATCATTAATAGTCATGCCAGATTTAAACAATCTACTTTCCTACTAGCCTGCTCCCGTATTTTTCCTGTCACACTACATGGCCTCTTGCTTGGGGGAAAAGAGAGATTACAGAATCCCTGGACACAGATTTTTTAAATCCCCATAATGTTTGTTTTCTGGAGTTCATTTGAAGGGAGTAAGCGAGAGGGAGTTGGAGTCAGTAAGGTTGGAGAAGCTTTGGAGATGGGTCAGAGAGTCAACTTTGGAGAGGACCTTCCTAAAAAGTGTCCTTAGCTGGCCCTTGGTGAACACTGGAGTGCTTTGTTCAAAAGAATTCAACTAAAAATAAGCTGGGAAAAGTGCCCCTATAGGAAAAACAACATTTTGTGTGAAAGTATGATTTCAATAAGTCGACTGAGTCCAAGTTTAGCCTGTGATTCATTTTACAAATGAAGTTATACCCCCAGATCATGTATGCATCCAATTTCAGCCTTCGGCCACATTCTTCATCACTCTTGTGGGACATGTGTTTATTAAATTATAGCCCATGCCCTGTTCTGTGGTGTGGGCTGTTTATCTTGTAGATCTGAAATAACATAATTATTTAAAGCAAGTTTGAATGGCATATTATTAAATTCCCCTTTTCCTTTTCCACCAACAGAAAGCGTTCTCATTTTCAAAATTTAAAATATTTATATCTTTAAATTTTGATACAATATCTTTGATACATACACAATAACATTAAAAGTTGTATGTGTAATTATACTGTCAAATGGTTCTGTCTTCCCTCTTAATCTTCCTCCAGCATATTCAGCATTGAAGAAACAGTGGTGCCAGACTGTAATAAATCACCCTTGCGGGCTTCGAATATCATGCCGTACAAGAGGAATTTGGGCAGGATACATAATTTTTAAGTGAATACATAAAGGCATTTGTATTTTACATGTGGCTGCATATTGTTGACACTTGGACTTGTCTGTCTGACTTTTGAATTAACAAATAGGTAGTTAAGGGTAGCAGATCTATTCTACACAAAGCTCTTGAGTCAAGGTGATACTAAATATCTATTGGTTGATTTGACTGTTTTACACTGGATAAAGTCAGTGTAAAATGGTGTACACATAACACAATACTACCAATTATCAAGTGTCCATTATGTGCTAGGCATGTTATCTTTAAAGCTCACAGCCTGTCTACAAAGTAAATTGTATTAAACTTCTTTATTAGATGAAAAACTCTGGGGATCAGAGAGATTAAACAGCTGGAGGTCAAATAGTAAGTGACAGAGATTGGGAGCTAGTTAACATGGGTTGGAAAAGATTTGGGGGAAAGTTGACTTGAAGGATTTGTAGAATGCTAACCCTGAAATTCTTGATTTTAAAGAGCCTGGGCCATGTTTTTCTTAAAGGCATGACCGCTTTCCTTCATTCCATGCTACTTTCTGACATTTCTTGTAGAAAGGAAACTAACATTGACTGAGCACAAACCTTCTCCCAGTTTCTATGCTGGCCCTTGCACATGCTGTTCTATTAACATTTTAAAAACACTTTGGAAGCCCTTTGGCTCTGCTCATCTGCCTCCTATCATGGCCAGAAGTCAAGATCACTTCACTGGTGGTGAGATGTGAGTTCTAGCTGTGTGAATAGAGTAAGTCACAAATCCTCTCTGCATCCTCAGTTTCTCCATCTGTTAAATGTGATGGTCACACAGTTCCTGCTTAGCTCATTTTTTAGTTAGAAGCAACATATCAGAATGCAGAATAGCAGAAGAGAATAAAATTACATGCACGAACGAGGGTGGTCACTTATAACAGAGCCATACTGTACAGCTGTAAGACAGGAAATGTACTGATACATGGTCAGTACAAGGAGGCCAGGGAGGAAAATGGGAAGGAAGGAAAGAAAGAAAATAATTTGAACAGGGCCAGTACTCCTCCTGTTATGCCACTCAATGAGAATACCCCACACACACCAGGGAAGAAGGGAGGAGCAGCTTCAATCCCTCCCACTTCTCTTGTGCCTCTCCAAGCATGAGTCTCCCTATGCTGGGTTTAGCTCCTTGGATGGGATGCAGAATTCTCTAGTAAAATGGCCTATAATTGCAAGCCATCTGGCTTTCCAACAAAGAAACAGTCACTTATTTTAATGCAGAACAAAAAAACTGGCTGCAAGAGAAGACATATTCCTCAAGGCATTTTCAGGAATAATCTAGATTGTAGTTCTCAAACCATCTGCAGTGAAGGACTCATTTTTCACTCAACACTATTTAAACTAATACGTTTGTACAATACAATAAAAATTAATTACTAGAAAATAACCACTTGCTTGGATGTCCAGCCATGCCATCTGCCTTACTCACAGTTTTAATACTTATCTCATTTCTGTCCAGAAACAGACGATTCAATGACTTGTACTGGCCTACAAACTATCCTGAGAGAAGCATCCATCTAGATTACATTGATACGAATGCCAATTCTAAACCTTCTTTAAATTCCAACCCTCTTTAAAATAGGACTCCGCGTTCTACTCCATCCTTCATCCTGACTACAGAGCCCTGTGTTTTGGTAACCTCTGCCCCTAAATGACCCACATATCTAATCTTCCTTTTCCTTTCTTTCTCTCGTCTAAACAGACTCACCCTGTGAACTATCCTCTTAAGAGTTTTGTCTGTAGTAACTGGTAGGCTAGTTATGCTGAGCAATGAGTTTATGCTGAAATGTATCAGTTCATGGCTCATTCCATTCAAAGGAATTCCATATATAAATATCTGTTTATTTGAGCCTGTTGTATTTAAGATACTCTGTTAATATCTGGAAGGATGCCCCAAAAGATATGATATCTGCTCTCCTATAGTTTATCATCAAGCCATCTGGATAATATTCCATACTGACTGTCAAGTTCTTTAACATTCTCACAGTCCACTCTCCTTGACAGGTCTCATTTCCCAAAGCTCCTGAACCTGGCTGGCCTCACTGGTTCCTGAGCACACCATAATTTTTCAGATTTCTGTGTCCTTATTCATGTTATTCAGTCATATTCCAGATGACTTCTCCTCCCCTACTCATCTTTCCAGGCCCTGCCCAAGCTTTATCTTCATCATGTGACTTCTAGACAGAGGAACTTGACATGGCCACATGGATATGCCTGTCATGGGAACCTCATTGAATTTATAGGCATAATAGTCAATGTAGCACCATATAATGTGGCTCCTGAGATATGAGAACAACATTTGTCTTTCTCCATAATTAAATTGTAGACACTTCCTGAGCAGCATCTTCATTGTTTGGTAATATGACAATTGATGTACATTCAACATCTTTATTCATTGCCCACCACGAGCAAGGCTGGGTCCTTAACTCTCTAGAAAATACAAACATGAAGACCCTTAAGGAATTTACACCCCAGGGGCTGAGATCCCTCATAGTTCAGTCAGTAAAGAGTCTGACTGCAATGCAGGAGACCTGGGTTCAATTCCTGGGTCAGGAAGATCCCCTGAAGAAGGAAATGGCAACCCACCCCAGTATTCTCACCTGAAGAGTCCCGTGGACAGAGGAACCTGGCAGGCTACAGTCTATGGGGTCACAAGAGTCAGGCATGACTGAGTGACTAAGCAGGCACACACAGGGCTGAGACTGGCTTTCTCCTCTTCTGTATTTCACAGGATACTTTTCCACTCTCATGTTCCATGAAAAATCTGTCAGTAGTCAAATTCCAAACTTTCTGTATTTCCCTCTTTGAGAGTCACATGAAAATTCAGTATAGTAAAGATTTTAATAAATGTTACAAGTGGACAATTTGTTTAACTTTATTTAAACCAGAAGTTCCTCCAAATAATATGACCTATGCTCTGTCTAAAAAAATTCTTTGTAAATATGTAATGGATAGTAACATTTTGATGTTAGTACAGAAGAAAACTAATAATTTTTGATATATATAGGGACAAACACTGATTGGGTTAAAATATAAGGTTAAAATGCTATGACTATGTATATTAAACAGTTACTATTGATTTTGTGTCATAATGGCATATCATTTTTTAAAGTCCTCTGGTTTAGAGATACATACTGAAATATTTATGGGTGAAAGGATATGGAGTCTGCGATTATCCTTAAAACATTCCAGGAAAAATAAGGAGGTTAAGACAGATAAAAATTTAGTAAAACATTAACAATCGGGGTACTGCAGTTCATTATATAGTCTGCCCGTTGTCTCTGAGTTCTATTATGAACAGCTTCACTTTTAAATTCTATAATGCTTGAAATACACAAAGTCAGACAAACTTCATTCATTTGGTATTCACCAATCTAAATCTGTGATCTATAGGACAATATATTAATTTGGTTAAACTGAAATTTTGTCTTCACCTGTAAAATGCATTCAGAGTTAGTATAGGATAGTTTACAAACCCTCAGGGAGCTCTGAAGGCACTGTGGATGGAGCAGGTGATGGGGTAGGCTCCTGTACCTTGTCCTGCAGCTATAGCTACAATTCAATTTAGACTTTTTATTAAACATGAGACTTTATTTTTTACAAGGATCTCACAGTTATGAAAACACAAAGTGTGAAAACCACTGCTGTATGCCGGGCCACTGAACCCCAATGGAAGTGGGTGACTAGTTCTAATTTGGTAAAGTCCTTCCTTGTTATGATTAACCTTGATTTTTAAAAATTGATAAGTTTAATTTCTAGACCCCCACCTTCCTCTCCTGTACCTTCCCACAGAGGCCAGGGAGGGCTGTATATTCGTGCTTTGCTAGGTTTGTGGTGTGTGGGTTGGTAGCTCACTGGCAGCCAGTCTTCTCAAAGGTCTGGTGTACATCATGCCAGGATTCTTCCCTCAGTCTGCAGCAAGCCAGAAACTTGCCTGTCCCTGGATGTGAGTCTCCCCGCAAAATGAGCATCTGGGGCAGCTAGCCAAGACCCAGGTCTCAGTTTCGTGGAGACTCTGTTCAGATAGCATGAGAAAAGGAACACTCTTCTTTGTTCCTTTTTTTTCAGAGGACATTCTAGGGACTAATATTTACCGTGGTCCCTATTGGAGGTAGCCTGTCCAGCAAAGAATCCCATATAAAAGGATCATTGAAGAAATCAAAAAATGTCTCTAAGTGTTCTTTATCAACAAAGTGAAAGCCAGGGGAAAGCTCCTTCTTCTGCACCCAAAGGTCTAGTTCCTTATTACAGGATGTAGGTCGGGCTTCAGAGCACCAGTTGTGCAGATGGGTACATGCCAGTCCGGCCACTCCTTGGCCTTGGGAAATTATTTCGTATCTCAGCTACTCAGCCTCAGTTTCCTCATCTCTCAGAAGGTTAGGAATGGCCCATCCCCATAGGGTTGTCCTAAATGCTATGAAATGTGCTAAGTGTTTCCTCAGGATCATTGCAAAATGAGAGAAGGTGAGATAAGTACTTTGTATGAAGCCAGTTATGGTATGAACAAGAAACTGGACACATTCCTACTTATACTGCTGCTGCCATCCTTCAGGTGGTTACAGTTATTAAGATTATGTACCTCTGTTCCTAGACTGCTCTCCTAGGAAACCATCTGAATAAGCACTTTTCCTTTTGTAATCAAGATAAACTTTCTGGAAGATCTTAATGTAATAAGACATATAGCTCAGACACAGAAACAACCTGAATACCCATCAACAGAGGAACAGATAAAGATATGGTACATACATATAATGGAATACTACTCAGCCATAAAAAAGAATGAAACAATGCCATCTGCAGCAACATGAATGTGACTAGAGATGATCATACTAAGTGAAGTAAGTCAGAAAAAGAAAGACAGATACCATATGATATCACTTGCCTGGGGAGCCCAAAATATGACACAAATAAACCACTATTTATGAAATAGAAACAGAATCACAAACACAGAGAATAGATTAGTGGTTGCTGGAGGGAAGGGGGAAGGCTGGGGGAAGGATGGGGTGGGAAGCTGGGGTTAGCAGATGTAAGCTTTTATATATAGAACAGATGAACAACAGGGTCCTACTGTAGAGCACACAGAACAATATTCATGTCCTGGGATAAGCCATAATGGAAAAAAACATTAAAAAAAAAAGAATGTATGGGTGTGTGTGTGTGTGCATGTCTGTATATATATAATTGAATTAATCACTTTGTTATATAGCAGTAATTAATACATTGTAAACCAACTATTCTGCAATCAATCAATTAACCAATCAATAACCTTGGCTCTAGGCACACCTGGAAACTAGAAGAGCAAGTTCTGCTTAAGTTAGTGTCCACTCTGAAGGGCCTCTGTGCCCTCTCCCATGAGACAATGTCCCATCCCAGCCAGTGAAGATCAGGAGAATCTATTGTTACCAGATAGGGGACTTGTATTTATTTAGCAATTAGCTTCTGTACTGATTCCAGGCTTAGGATAAAAACTAAGATCAATCCAATATAATGGCTTGGGCACAGTTAACATAATCTAATTAGTCTGGCACCACTTCCTGAAAGCCACGGCCACCGAGGCAGGTTTCCAAATGCCATAGATGGGGCACCATTTGCTGCCAGAAAACGGACAGAAGGTTTCCAGGAAAAAGACCTGATCTACAGAACTGTTACTGATTTCACGTCTCGACTTTTCTGCTCTAGATAGTTCCTCTTCTCCCCCTCCCCTTTATTTCTCATGCTTTAAAAAAAAAATTTTATTTCTCATGTTTTTTAGGATGGGCAAAAGACATTGTCCCAACCAGAAGGAAATCTCTGTTGATAAATGAATATACTAAATGAGTCCTCTCTTCTGAAAAAGAAGATAAATATCGACTAAGAGGCTTCAGTTTGGTTTGGGCACATGTGAACAATAAGGCCACCTCGGGAGGCCCCCCTTTAAATACTTCAGAATGAAGCTTCTTAACAAAGACTCCCAAAGTACAGGCAAGCACATCAAAGAAAAATGTCAGATTCCAAATGCCCTCCCCAACTCCGCAAAACGTCAAAGGAGCGACTGGGAAAAGGAAGAATGAGTCTCCCAATAATGTATAGCCAGACAGAGAGAGGAAAGAAAGGAAGATAGTATCTGATTTATAAATATTTATAAAACAATCATTAGGCTTGGCTAGCACATGCAGTTCTCTGAGTTCACTGCTGGGAAACAATAATAAAAAGCATGGAATTATTCAAATAGAGGTGAGAGGAAATTTAATTCTGTATTTTTAGAAATCTACCAGGGGCTCTGGTTGGGTTGGGGGCAGGAAACCAGTTTGGACACGGGTCTCAGAGCCACACTTTCGCCTCCTGGCCCATCCAGTCAGACCCTGGGCATCAGCATCTCCTGCCAACTGGTCCTTGGCTGCCTTCCTCCTGCTTTTGTTCTGAGCTACTGCCACCACCCCCGCAGGCCTCCCATCTTGGACCAAGTGGGGACTGCCCTGAATGGGACTGGAAAGAGTTCCTTTAAGAAGCCAAGCTTGGGTCTTCTTTTCAGATGAAGACAATGCAGTACAGTGCTTCTGCAAAGGGCTTCTATCAGGAAAATTCATCTCGCCTCTGTGTTCTGGGCCAGGCTTACATGCAACATCAGAGCTTCCCAACCACTGGGATGTGGCACACCGCTGCCTGCCCAAAGCAAACTACAAACCAGCCAGAGGATAGGAGAAGTTCTAAATCTTCATCACACTAAACCATGTTCACCCTTTTTCAAAATGACTCTTCAAAACAAATTACAAAGATTAAGATTATCTTCAGGTACCATTTGAATGACTCCCACTATGAATGTCTTGAATTCAGAATTATTACTGTGACACTGAAGACCCTTAGCATCTCACACGGACAATTGCCACCACGTGTGGGCCAACATTTCTGGCACTAATGACAAATACATTCAAGTTTCCCACTACATTTTTTGGAAATTTTATTATTTGAAAGTTCTATACAGTTTTTAAAATTGCTTTTCTTGTTTATATTTTTTTCTTACAGTAACGGAATACAAAACTTTTTCCAGTAAGTCCTATAGACACCCCAAGACTCACCCATCTTAGCTCAGCTTTCCCCAGTGTGCAGTAAAAGTAACATGACTTTCTATGCGCAGCCTGACATGAAATACAATATCTAACGCTTAATTCCTACTTTGCCGGCAGACCTGTTCTAAGCTATGAAGTACGGACTATTATTATACCTGTTTTACATATGAGAGAACTGAAGCACAGATGGGTTAAATAAGTTGCCCAGGCCACACAGCCAGGAAGGAGAGGAACTAGAATTTTAACTTAGAAAGTATTCTCTTAATACCACGCTTTCTGGTCTCGCAAAAATGCAGACAGTGGTCTGTTTGCGCACATTCTCAACTTTGGTTATATCATCCCCAAGGAGGCGAAAACTGGCTGTGAGGTGTCTCAAAAAGACCCTGACTCTTTTTATGTACAAAAGTACAGATTATGTTAGTATATAAACAGATACAGTCTATTATGAGAAGGGGCAATTAAGAAAAAAATTGTCCCTAGGGGAGCAATCATGAAAAAAGACTGCAACTCATCAGTTTATGAGGTGTATTAGAATGAAACCATGAACGTCTTTTCCTAAGACTGTCCCCTCCTCAAACATGCAGACACAGGTACATTCAAACATCACACTCAGATGTACTAATACTTTGCTTGATCTGCTTGTCTTGGTGCCTGAAATTTTCTATACTAGAGAATCATCTTTTTTGATTATGGTAATACTGTCCACAGATGACCTTCTCAAAATGCAAATGTTGCTGTGATGAGTTATAGCTTAATCTCTTCAGATCATTTAGTGACAGTGAGAATAGCAAGATGCTGAGGAAATAAGAAAACAAGTCAGATTTCAGGAATAGGGGGA
Source organism: Bos indicus x Bos taurus (assembly GCF_003369695.1). NCBI lineage: Eukaryota > Metazoa > Chordata > Mammalia > Artiodactyla > Bovidae > Bos > Bos indicus x Bos taurus. Next base: position 17,093,800 of record NC_040103.1, on the reverse strand, counting down.
AAGAGATAGGGCAGACTGAGAGCAGGGGTTCTGTGGGATCAAGGGAGACCCAAGGCAGGTGGTACTAGGAGAAGCCTTGGTGGAGTGAGGGCTTATGAGATCATCAGATACCTAAAAGCCTGGAATAAATGGACTGAGAAAGACTAGCATCACATTGTTTATGACATTTGCCATTAGACAGAATTAAGTCTACCACCTGGCTGTGCATCTTTTGGTAAGTGACTTTTACTCTCTGAGCCTATGGCACCCCACTCCAGTACTCTTGCCTGGAAAATCCCATGGACGGGGGAGCCTGGTAGGCTGCAGTCCATGGGGTCACACAGAGTCAGACACGACTGAAGTGACTTAGCAGTAGCAGAGTATAAATGTGTGAGAAGTACCTGGAATGGAATAGGCACTCAACGCATCCTAACTTAAATGTTGGTTGTACCATCCCTATATTTTCTCTGGTATTTTTAGAAGTAATACGATTACCTTGCAGTTTTATCCAGGACTCGCCATGTGCTTTAGAACAACTATACGTTTTCCTCTCTGGACTCAGTGAGAAGTCAAAGAAAGAGAAGGTGCAGCTCTTTCTTACTCCCCTCCCATGGAGTAGCCAACTTCATGGTGGTTTCAGTGGCTCCCTAATTGCATCACAAAACAGACACATCAAGGCAGCACATAGCTTCAGGAGAGTACATTTTCTTCTTCACTGTTGAAAATATTTCCAAAGGAAAATGAAAGGTGTGCAATTTTATAATTGATCAAGCGATTGCCAAGACAGAGCAAATAAAAAGCTTTTTCCAGAAAAGAATCAGTAACAAGAGAACTGGTCTTTCATCCTTTCATCTCCAAATTCACTAGTGATTTGAATCAGCCAAACTTAGGCTTCCCTAATTCTGACCTATGTTTTCAGTTACAATTTGGGAACGGGGATAGTGAATATGATCTTTTTAGAGAGAAGGCAGAATTTAAGAAAAAGCAAAAACATGTTAAAGAAGTGGGAATTTAGAAGCCATAAAGTTTTACTTGGACAAAATCATTGCCATGCTAGTTCTGCATGACCATCTTCTTCCAATCTATTATGGATTCCAAGACCTCTATGCACAACCGAGGCCTGCCCCTAATAGACTAAGCTCTGGAGTCAGGAAGGTCCCACTCTTCAGCAGAATGCAAACAACCTCCCCTCACTATTGAAATGGTCTGGAAAGAACCCTTTCTCTCCCCCAAATCCCCAGGAGGAAGTATGTCATCCAAGGTGATCACATATGCACAAAACATCATCCAGCCTTGTATTCTCATCTTCATGACCCAAGTTCTCCCACCATGACCTATTTTCATGCCTGCACTTGCCAGGATCAAAAGCAACTCTTGCCAACTTTTTATATGACTCCTTATTCCCTCTTATGACCCTATTTCCAAATTCCCTTCAACCGACTCAGTTGGATGTCAAGGCTCTGGCACCACCCATCTCTCATTACGCCTGCTTCTACCATATGAGAAACCAAGAGGAATCGGACATTTTAAGACCTTTTGACCACTCACATCTTGGGGAGGGGCATGACCAGGGGCAGGCCAGAGTGAAACTGTCTAAAATTATGCTGTCCCATACAATAGCCACCAGGCCTATGTGGCTATTTAAATTAGTTAATATTAAATAAGATTTAAAAATCAGCTCCTTATATGGAGAGACAAGGCTGGACCTAGAGACAGTCATACAGGGTGAAGTAAGTCAGAAAGAAAAACAAATATCATATATTAAGCATATATGTGGCATCTATAATAGAAAAATGCTACAGATGAACCTAATTGCAGGGCAGGAGTAAAGACCCAGACGTAGAGAATGGATGTGTAGACACAGGGAGGGGAAGGAGAGGGTGGGATGAATTGGGAGTTCAGGACTGACATTTATATACTGCTAAGTCACTTCAGTCGCGTCCGACTCTGTGCAACCCCATAGACGGCAGCACACCAGGCTCCCCCGTCCCTGGGATTCTCCAGGCAAGAACACTGGAGTGGGTTGTCATTTCCTTCTCCAATGCATGAAAGTGAAAAGTGAAAGTGAAGTTGCTCAGTCGTCTCTGACTCTTAGCAACCCCATGGACTGCAGCCCACCAGGCTCCTCGGTCCTTGGGATTTTCCAGGCAAGAGTACTGGAGTGGGGTGCCATTGCCTTCTCCATATATATATATATACATACTACTATGTGTAAAACAGATAGCTAGTGGGAAGCTGTTGTACAGCAAAGGGAGCTCAGGTCAGTGCTCTGGGATGACCTAGAGGGGTGGGATGTGGAAGGGAGGCTTAAGAGGGAGGGGACATATGTATACATATAGCTGATTCACTTCATTATACAGCAGAAACTAACACAACACTAAAGCAACTATATCCCAATTTTTAAAAAGTCATTTCTTCAGTAAGGCTGAGCATATTTCAGATGTTTAACAGGCACCTGTGGTTAGTAACTACTGGATAGCTATGGAACATTTCCATTGTCAAGGAAAATCCTGTTAGACAGGGTTCCCTAAAGTAAAAGGCTCAGAACGGGGGCTCCTTTCGACCATGCCCAAGGGGTGGTATCACTGCTGAGAACCAATGTTGGCTGGAAACCTGGATTGTCCCCACTCAGATCCTTCTGAGAAAGACCTCCAAGCAGCTCTGGGCCCAGGACTTACCACGTCGGGCACAGACTCTTCTCTTCAGAAATTTCCCCAATTTAAACCGAATTCTTCTCTGAGTGAGCCAGAAGAAAGAGATAATATATCAGGGTGGATAGCCCTCTTTAAAATTTGACATGAAATATATATAACATAAAATTTACCATTGAACCATTTTCAAGTGTGTAATCCAGAGGCATTAAACATATCCACAATGTTGTGCAACATCACCACTGTCTATTTCTCTGACATTTTCATCACTGCAAACAGAAACTCTATAACTGTTAAGCAATAACTTCCAATTCTCCCCTCTCCCAGGCCCCAGTTATCTTTATTTTACTTTCAGTCTTTACAAACATGCCTATTCTAAATACTTCATAAGTCGACTCACACAGTATTTGTCCTTTTACATCTGGCTTATTTCACTTAGCACAATGTTTTCAAGGCTCATCCATGTCTTAGTATGTACTTCCTTCCTTTTTACATCTGAGTAATATTCCATTGTATGTTTATACCACAGTTGTTGAAAGGAAGAGATGATTCAAAAATAACCAAAGAACTGAGATGAGTTACCTGCCTGATTGAATTCCCTGACATTCTACTTATCCTTCACTGTCAAAAAAGGGAATTCTTTTCCTATATTCTGTCTCATATCAGGAGTTAAAAATCTCCCTGGGGCTGTTATCTTTTGATGTGCAAGGCAATTGCATAGTGCCTGGCGTAGAATAAGTATGCTATATAGCTATTTATTGTTGTTGTCATTATTATTAGTCTGTGAGATCAGCAGTACATTGTAGACAGCCTGAGTCTGGGTTTCTGAAAATGCATCCATCATTCCTTAAACTGCCACCTGGGTTAGATGCTCTAGCTACTGGACTGGACTCTGGTGGGACAGTTTAGTTCACTGGTCTGATTGCACTGCTGTGTTCTCAAATTGTTAGAAAGCTCATCAGGTTTTGAGGTCCAGTCTGTTAGCTTTAGTCATTTTTCCTAGCTCTCCCCCAGCCAGTCTCTTCTCTCCAGGTGACACTACTCTGGATTTGAAAGTGACTCTGGTCTTAAAATATCTTCACTCCTCCTGGGCAATAATACCTACTTTCCTCCTCCGTTCATTCTACCCAGTAGTCTCCAGATCTTTCCTGAGCTGAGATTCCAACTCTGAGGATGTCTTAACTTCTTTGAGGTCCTCACAAAATGTATGACCCAAGGTGGTACACATGTCTCAACATGTGGCTTGAATATGGGATACTGCTTAAAGATTGTTGATTACAGTTAGATATACACATACATATGCTTATCTGTGTATTTCTGTGTATATATGGACTTACATTTTATGTTGACAAAATATACATAAAATTTAGCACTCCATTTCTAAGTGTATAATTATTAAATATATCTACAATGCTGTCCAACTGTCAGCACTATCTATCTAGCAGGTAGACACACACACATTTGTGTTATGATGGCACTGATGTTTTTGCTGTACATGCTCTCCAGTCTTGACCAGCTCTTGAGAACACCATGTTCTATTAGATCAGAACACCATATTCTACTAGATCAGCACCCCAAAAGGTCACAGTGGTGACATGATTTTCTTGCTTGCTCAGCTGTAGGGCTGCATGTGGACATCAGTGGTGACGATGACCTATTGCCTTTGGAGGCCTCCCAGAACAACTAAGTCTGTTAGTCAGAGAATGGGGCAAAAAGAAGCATACAGAGTCTGGCTTTGAAGGATTTCTCTCTTTTAAACATTAAAGAGGCGCCAACTACTTTGATACTCCATGAAGGTGTTAAAAACTTTGTTTTCTCTTAAATTTCCAATAATATTTGAAAAGTTAGACATACACCCATCAAGTATTGTTTTCACCCTTTCCTTCCTTTATAATAATCTCCTGTTTTCCCTCACTTCCTTCTTTTTAAGCCTCCCAAAGCACACTGTAGACTCCAGTAAGTAAAAGTCTAAAGAGCTGGGTGGCTCATATGCATCTGGAAGACTCAACAACACAGGGCTCAAAAGAAGGCTGTGATCATTTCAGGGAGAAGAGATCATCAGCTTGATTGAATCTGCTGCTTGTTTATTTTGTAAAGAAGGAACAGAGAGAAAGAAACACCGAGCCTCAATAATAAAATGACCTTTCTTCTGAACAGATCAGCTTCATAAATTACAATGATTCAAGGCTGCATCTAATATCTGGGGAATAGAGTCCTCTGTTCCCAAAGACAGATGTGATTATGACACATAGTCAACAATATTTTTCTTCATTATTGTTTGGCCTGAATTTGGGGTTTTCCGGGAGGGAAAGAAAGAGAAGGGGTTGAGGACTTGGAGAATAATAGGAATTAAATAGGAATGTATTTGTGGTTCAATGTCTCTATTATGGAGTTTTATTGTTGGCTTAGGTAAAATATCATTTGGAATCTATCATGAGGAGGTCTCCTAGGCTTTTTGGTAGACCATTCTTAAATTAAGGGATAGAATCTGAATCTTGTGAGGTTGTTTTTCATTAACTTAACAGAAAACCATACTCTTAGAATGAAGAACCGAAGCCAGGATGTGGGTTTCCTAAGCTACCATAACTGTACTGTTTAGAATGTGGTACATGTATTACAGTTAGTTTATAGATGGTTCTTTTACAACATTCAAAATATGACTCTGTCTGCTCTGAGACAACATCTGGCCTCATTACCTAGGTAATTCTTACAGCTCTGTTGTCACAGAGTACCAAATATATACAGAGACGGAGTAGTAGGGAAGTTCTTCGCCCATCTCTCACAGATATTAAAATAAAAAAGAAAGAATCAGGAAAGACAAATTCTTTGGGCAAAAGGAAAACTGGATTATAGACCCGGCTTCATCATTTACTGGCATATCATTCAATTTTTATGTGTCTCAAATGCAAAATGGGTACCACTGCATCAGATTCTACCACACCTTATTAGGATTACATTAAGAATAAAATAAAATAGAAAATACGTAAGAAAGCACTATGGAGAGTTGGAAATAAATTCACATGTGCATTTACCCTGTATTAATTGTGGTCCATTGCCATGTTCATGCTGTAAGGTGCTGAAACTAGCAATGCCCGGATAGTATCTCATTTAATCCTTATGACCGACTTACGCACTAAGCACTGTTATAAAGTCTACTTCATGAAAAAGGAATGGAGACATCATTGGGTCCACAGTTATGAAGTGAGGGAGCTAGAATTTGGATCCAGTTTGCCTACCACCAGAACTAGCTCTCCTATACACTATGAGAGCCTGCCTCAGCCGGCTTACAAAACATTGTTGGTTATTAAGGGAAGGAACGAAGCTAGAATATTACAGAATGGTTTCACAACTTAATACTCAGAAGGCACGCCACTAATGTTACAGTTGGCAGCCTCTGAGATGGCCCCCACTGATCTCCATGCCCTTGTGAACTGTTCTCCCCTTAAGTGGGAAGGATTTCATGAGTCACTTCTAATGAAGAGAATTCAACAGAAGTAAAAAGATGTCATGTATATACTAGTGATAGTATGTATAAAGCAGATCACTAATGAGAACCTGCTGTATAACTCAAAGAACTCCACTCAATGCTCTGCGGTAACCTAAATAGGAAGGAAATCCAAAAAAGAGGGGATGTATGCATACATATAGCTGATTCACTTTGCTATACAGAAGAAATTAATACAACATTATAAAGCAACTATCTCCAACAAAAATTAATTTTAAAAAAGAAACACATCACTCCCAAGATTAGGTTATAAAAAAAGACTGGATTCCATCACAGGTGTTCTCTGTCATTCTCTCCTGGATCGCTTCACTCTGGGGAAAGCCAGCTGCCATGTCACGAGGTAGCCTGGCAAAAAGGCTGACCTGTAGGGAGGTGAGGTCTGCCAATGGCCAGGTGAGTGAGCATGGACACATCTCTCCTCGGGGCAGAGGCGAATCATCGTACTGAATAGAAGCAGACCTTGCCCCAGCTGGGTCTTGAGATGGCTGGAGCCTTTACCAAAATCTTGACAACCGCCTTTCAAGAGACCCAGGTATTCTGCTCCTGGATTTCTGAGCAACAGCAGCTGGGAGATAACTGTCTGCTATTTTCAGCCACTGAGTTTTGGGGTAATATTTTATGCAGCAATAAACAACTGGTACAAGTGTTAACCAAGAGACTGACTAGAGAATTGGAACCTTCCCAAGCCTGCCTCCTTCAACTCATTCAACAAATATTTACTGAGTTCTTACATGCCAGGCCCTGATGTGGGCCCTGCCCTCAAACTACTGGTCATCTGATGGGATGTGGAGTGGAAGGAGAAATATATCTTTTAAACACTTAAAAATCAAAATTCTTTCTAAAATACTGGAAAAGAAGTAGAAGAAAAGAACAATCTGGAGCCAGCCATAAGGACTCTAACTCCAGTCCTCAGATATGGGAATCTGGGGCAAAGTGAGCTTCAGTTTCTTCAACTGAACAGATAGATGATAATATTACTTCTAAAAATTTGTAGGATTAAAGAATGTGTAGAAAACATCTAGCATAATGCCTGACATTTATTAGAGGCTCAAAAATGATATTTCTATGAGTTCTACTCTTTCTTTCTTAAAAATAGGGAGTCCTGGGGATTTTGGTCCCGCAATTGGGACTCTTCGCTTTCATTGCCAAGGGTGCAGGTTCGATCCTTGGCCAGGGAACTAAGATTTCACAAGCCACACAGTGCAGGCAAAAAACAAAACTTTCAAATAAACAATAAAATAAAATCCTAATCTTTTAAAAAACTAATAAAACAGAAATGGGGAGTCCACATCCATGTTGTACAGGGTTGCTTAGTATGTAAAGATGTGAATAGAATGCTTAGTACAGGGCACAGTCTGTTTTATATGCACCTAGAATGTTAATTCCCATTAGTTTCTACAGACCCTATAGATCTTATTATGGCTACAGAGGGTGAAAATAATTTTATTAAAAAATAGTGAGGTTCTAATTTTTGTTTTAAATTGCTTTTCCATTTTGCTTCTCCAACTAAAGATTTGGTTAGCTTTTGAAATGAAACTTGCTAGGAACCAATGGGGAAGATGGAAAACAAGGATGGGATGTGACATCTGAATATACAACAAAGTCGAATGTACCCTGGTGATTGAAGAATAGAAGTTCAGGATTCTCTCTCTGCCTCTGAGTGACAGCCAATACCTATCACCAAATGGGGACATCAAATAGATTCAGTCTCTTAGGTGTTGCAAAGCTGAAAACAAAGAATGGTCACCTAATACAGTTATTTACTAAACATATTTCTATCACCATATGACAACAGGAAAGATTACTGATTCTCATGAATTTCCTAGACTTTAAGCAACACACATCAACATTAATATAACTAAAGTAGTATGTAAGACTAGAAAGACAGACAGGCAGACAGACACACACACAAAACTTCCAAAATACAAATCAAAGTATATTGGATTTTATTTCTATAGGAACTAAACATGACCACTAGATGGCACTGGAGTCTGATTTCATCTCTTTCCAGAACAGTCTCTGGGAAAAACAACTGCAAGGCTATCATAAATTTTCTGAGTCAGTTACTTGCTTATCTGATATAGTGCAAGGAATAAGACATTTTGATATTCTTTTTCAAGTTCCTGGCAATCTCCCATCAGTAAATGAACACACCGCCAGCTCAACCTGAAGCAACCTGATCTTGTCCAGACAAGTGAGTTCCATGAGCCCTTAAAGAGTTTCCTATAAGTAAATTTAAGTTTCCACAAATGGAATAGATTGTAATTTACAAGTGATAAAAAAAAGCATGATATGAATCTGTTAAAGCACTGATTCTAGCTGTTAATTTCCTCTAGCAATTCAAATCTCAGTTCTGGCACATCTAGGGTAATGCCTGGAAATTGACTCAACAAATATGCGTTAGGACCAGGGTCCCAGGGTCCGCTTAGATACAGAGAGGTAGCAGCACCCCTGTGGAGCTTACGTTCCAGAGGAAGAGTCAGACTTTAAGTGAGTGAACAGACATGCTGATTTTAGATGCCATGAAAAAAATGGTGAACATGATGAAGATAAGTGGAGGGTACCTTTGATAAGGCAGTCATAAGCCTTCTTTGAAAAGGTGAAATTTGAGCCAAAGCCAGAATGTCAAAACAGAGTCAACCATAGAAAGAAGACCAGCGTGGTATAGGCACCAAGAGGAAAGAGGATTAAAAGAAGAAAGGAGTTGGGAGAGGCAGACAGGCCAAGCCATGGAGGGACTTCAAATTTGTATTTCATTTTGCTATGTAAGTCACTGAAGGATGTTAAGAAAGCAAACAGCATACTACATATGTAAATAACTGTAAATAACAAAGACCTACTCTATTACACAGGGAACTATACTCAATATTTGTAATAACCTATATGGGAAAAGATCCGAAAAAGAATAGATATGTGTGTGTGTGTGTGTGTGTGTGTGTGTGCCTAACTGAATCACTTTGCTATACACCTGAAATTAACACAACAGTGTAAACCAACCATATTTCAACAAACAAAAAAACAAGCAGCACAACTGATTTTCATTTTTAAAAGATCATACTGGCTTCTGCTGCTGCTGCTGCTAAGTCACTTCAGTCGTGTCCGACTCTGTGTGACCCCCTAGATGGCAGCCGATCAGGCTCCCCCATCCCTGGGATTTTCCAGGCAAGAACACTGGAGTGGGTTGCTAGGCTAACCAATTAGATGATATAGGGTAACCACAACAAATACTCAAAAAAGTATATTAAATAAATTAATGAGTCAATGACTGTGCCTACTATGTGTCTAACACCAACTGAGTGCTTATTATTCACTGAAATTCACTTTACACGCATCACACTGACAGAGTTGAGCACACACTTAGGACAGTGGTTCTCAAGCTTTAGGATCCATCAGAACCATCCAGAACATCTATTAAACACCAATTGCTACACCACACCCCTAATCAGACCTTCCCATCCCATCACGTCCTCCCTTCACAACTTCAGATTCAGTAGACTTGGGGGATGGAGCCCAAGAGTCTGTATTTCTAATAAGTTCCCAGATGAGGTTGATACTGCGGATCCAAGAACCACACTTGGAGAACCACTGCTGTAAGAGACTGAGCATAAAATGTTAAAAACAAAAACGAAACAGGGATGGCATTGTTCTATTAAGGTTCAGGCTTCCGGATCTTAAAGACCACATTCATCTTTTTCTTGTATTACATATATGGGAAATATTATTCATTTCCTGGCCCATGATGAAGTCCCTGTCTTGTTTACTAATAGACCCTCAGTTTTATTCAGGACTATTGTCCCCAGTTCTACAGTTTAAGTCAGGAGTGATTTAGAACCAAATAGAGTAGCTTCATCCCCCTTGGCCAGATACTACTCCAGCCTCCCCTAAATGGCCATGGGATAAAGGTCTAACCAAGGAGAAGTAACAGAAGTGAAGTGAAGGTGCTGGGAAAGACTTTCTTCCCTAATGAAAAAGAGCAGGGAACAAGGTGCCTTCACTGGTAGGAGTGAATACTCTCATGAAAAAATAGCCACAGCTTCAGAACTGTGAATACCTGTTAGGCAGTGGTGTGCCAGTGAGTGTTTAACAATAGGCTTTCAGCAATGAAAAACAAATTGCTGATTTCCGTGGGGTAAATGCTCCCACAATGGCTGATTTCAAGCTACCAATGTGTCACTGGATATAAAAATGGGAAAAGATGCTATCAACACGCTCTCATGTGCCAATATAAGCCAGCCTCAGCAAACGATTGCCAGGGATTCTAAAAGCGATGGGCAGGGTGTACCTTTATGCTCAAATATATGATAAGCAAGGTTAATCTTTCATTTATTTTGCATATAATCTCTCCTAAGAGCCATTTGCATAGCTGCATAAGTAGCTTTGAAGGTTCATACACAGTGTCTAACACAAATGAAGACATTCAGATTTATGGTTGATGGGGAGCCCCTTTGCCATGACTATTAATGTTTAATTGAAATATAAACCTACAAGTAGATTCTTTGCAGACTTTTATGCATCATTAGAAGATGTATTTTAGAAAGCTAGAGTCTTTCTAAGTCTCCACAAACTGCCCCTCTTGTTCAGCTACGCTACATTTCTCCATGTTGTTTAAAGAAAATAACATTTATAGCAAATGGAAGCAAACTTAATTTCGGGGTAGCCTTCAGTTCCATTCAGTCGCTCAGTCATGTCCAACTCTTTGCAACCCCATGGATTGCAGCATGCCAGGCTTCCCTGTCCATCACCAAATTCATGTCCATTGAGTTGATGATGCCATCCAATCAACTCATACCCTGTCATCCCATTCTCCTCCTGCCTTCAATCTTTGCCAGCATCAGGGATTTTTCCAAAGAGTTGGCTCTTTGCATTAAGTGGCCAAAGTATTGGAGCTTCAGCTTCAGCATCAGCCCTTCCAATGAATATTCAAGACTGACTTCCTTTAGGATTGACTGGTTTGATCTCCTTGCTATCCAAGGAACTCTCGAGAGTGTTCTCCAACACCACAGTTCAAATGCATCAATTCTTCAGCGCTCAGCTTTCTTTATGGTCCAACTCTCACATTCATACATGACTACTGGAAAAACCATAGTTTTGACTAGATAGACCTTTGTCGGTGAAGTAATGTCTCTGCTTTTTAATATGCTGCCTAGGTTTGTCATAACTTTCCTTCCAAGGAGCAAGCATCTTTTAATTTCATGGCTGCAGTCAGCATTTGCAGTGATTTGGGAACCCAAGAAAAGAAAGTCTTGTCACTGTTTCCATTGTGTCCCCATCTATTTGCCATGAAGTGATGGGACTGGATGTCATGATCTTCGTTTTTTGAATGTTGAGTTTTAAGCCAGCTTTTTCACTCTCCTCTTTCACTTTTATCAAGAGGCTCTTTAGTTTCTCTTTGCTTTCTGCCACAAGGGTGGTATCATCTGCATATCTGAGGTTATTGATATTTTCCCCTGCAATCTTGATTCCAGATTGTGCTTCATCCAGCCCATCATTTCACATGATGTCCTCTGCATATAAGTTAAATAAACAAGGTGACAATATACAGGCTTGACGTACTCCTTTACCAATTTGGAACCAGTCCATTGTTCCATGTCTGGTTCTAACTGTTGCTTATTGATATGTGTACAGATTTCTCAGGAGGCAGGTCAGGTGGTCTGGTATTCCCATCTCTTGAAGAATTTTCCACAGTTTGTTGTGATACACACAGTCAAAGGCTTTAGCTTAGTCAATGAAGCAGAAGTAGATGTTTTTCTGGAACTCTCTTGCTTTAGAGATTGCTTGAGGGAATCAGGAAGTCCAGTTGTTCCTGCAGAGCACCCATCAATTTTCTCTTCTTCCTCACATCCCAGAATTCGCCTTAACTTCTTCTCAGTCACTGGGCAAGGTTTCAACATCATAAAAATTTGTTCTAGCAAATCCTCTCTGATCCTCTTGACGTAGCACCTCAGAATGGACAGTCCCTCTGTCTGGAATGCTTGCCCCTTCATTGAGGATTTTCTCAACCTCCTCAATTGCAAGAATAACCTAGGAAAGTTACAAATATATACACCAAGATCTCACCCCTTGATCTACTCAGTCAGAATCTCCAAGAGAAGGAACTTAGAATAGTAGAAACAAATGCCCAGGTGATTGTTATCAAGTAGTTTTAGAAAAACCTGGCTTAGTTGTACCAGATATACAACTGCTTCCTCAGAGAAGCCAAGCCCTCCCTGATCCCTGGATGAGCTTGGGTCCCCTTCTTAACTGTTTTAGCCTTATAGGTTTTTGGGGATTACCTTTAACCTTTGCACAAATAAAATTTATTGCCAGTATTCCCCTTAAGATTGTACATTTTGTGAAAGTATAAAGTGTGTCTTGTTCATTACCAAATCTTTAGGATGTAATGGCATCCTTGGCACAAAGTAGATGCTCATTAAATACAGGTTGATTAATGACTCATGGGCCCATCTCATATCTATGAGCTATGGGAAATCTTAAGATAACAACCCCTCCTTCAGGGAATATTCATCACAGCAAGCCGGACTGTCAAACTTAATACGTGTCCTTACATAGGTCCTGCACGCCCCCCACCCCGGTCTTGATTTCTTTTAGTTTGGAAAGACGTGGGAGTACTCCTAGTAGGATTAGCTATAATACATTAAGTGTTGAGTGTGAGCATTAGAGACCTGACATAATAGGGGAAAGGACAGTATACACTTTAGCTCACAGTCCACTATGGCTCTGGATCCTAATCTGAGACTTCTCACCGGAAGTGCCTGTACCTCCACTCCCGGGTCGTCCCGTGCGGTGCAGGTTGGGCTGAACTCTTCCATCCTGCCATCTCCATAGGGCAAATGTTCAGCGCCGAGCTATTTAACACCATGTATCGGGGGGAGGCAGTGGAGGCGGAGATCAAAAAGGAGATGCAGCTTTTGCAAAGAGCACCGTATGTCTATTTTCATTTCCAAACCAAATGAGATGGGTTAGGGAACAAATTCAGAATTTGTGTCAATGTATTGATTCTTAGGGATCAGACACCTTAGTTTTATTTTTATCTTCTTCTCAGTCTGCTCTCGTACCGAGTGCTTGCCCCTTGGGATGCCCGTTCTCCATTTGGCCATTCTCACCCGTTTTTTGGCAAAAATCTAGACGTGTCAATCTTAGGGAGACCAGAGAGCCATTTATGCCAATTTATTGCCTTCATCCTATGTGCCAGATGCTGTATCAGTGAGCTAGCTGAATAGGGGCTATCATGCCAGACATGACCAGTGAGGAAAGAACCACTGAGAACTGGAGGTGACTTAGCTTACATCCATTCCTGGAATTTGGAGAGCAAAATTCTTATGTATAAACCCTATAAACAAAAAGGCTCATGTGTTCTCATACTGGTCATAGAATTTTAGAGGTGTAAGAAACCTTCAAGATGCTCTAATGCCTAGATTTTAAACACCTGTTAGCCTCAGTTTGAAAAATATCTAATTGGAAGTGTGCCTTATACAATGGTTATAAGCAGATCTGCTAACACTGTTTTTAGGAGTAGGGGTCCCAGAGTCACCCATTCTTCCCCAATGACAGCTTCAGAGGAAATGCACCAAATTAAGTTTGAAAATAGTGTGTCTCTTGCAACATTTTCATTTTATAGATGAGAAAATTGAGGTACATAAAGGGCAATATTTTCCTAATGACCATAGGACTCATCAATAAATGAGCCAGGCTGGATCAGAGCCTGGTTGCCTTCACTGCAGTACAGAACTTCAGCTATTATTCCTTCCTAATATGTCTACTCCTAAAATCCATCCCCTGGTTAAGTTGAGGTAGTTCCATAAGTATTTAACACTAGCATTCAGTAACAGATAGAAGCCATCCCTAATCAAATTTGTGCTTAATTAGAGCCAATAACTGTGTATATACCCACATTTCACTGCTTGTACAGATTCAGAATCTCCATCCCCCAAAACACTTGAAAGAAGTTACAAAAAGTAGAAACACTGAGATTGCACCACTGCGCCCCCTAGCGGAAATACTCCATTCCTCACTCCCTGTAAGACTAACAGAAAAGTATTGGGATTTTGCCTGCTGGGTTCCCTGGAATCACCAGTACACTGGGGAGAAAGGAAACTTCAAGGGGCTCAACATGCGCCCAGTCTTTCCTTATGGGAATGTTGCCAATTCCTTTAAGTTAGTTGACCCTCCTTACAACTTCAGTACAACCTGGGGGCAGAGTTGATGTAGACCAAAAGCAAATGAATTGATATGACATGATTCATTAATATGAGAGACCAAACAGGAAAGCATTTTCCCTTACATACTGTTACCTGAAAGTAATTTATGACTCCTGAAAAGGATGCTTTTACTGGCTACTTCTAACAGATAAATTGTATTTGTCCCTTTCTATTTATTTTACTATTAATAAAATTGCCACGAAAATATACTATCCTCAGAAACGGAAGTCTGCCATCACATTTATTTTGCCATCTTTCATGAGTTTTCTTCCAGGAACTCATCTATACATGGCAAATTTTGTTACTTTGACTAGTCTGGTTACTCTCTGCCAACCACCATATGTATCTTTTAATTAAGTAGAAAAGAGATCTTAAAAGCTCACATAAGCCCAGGAAACTCTATATCTGGCTGACAGCAATGTCTCCTAATTTGCTAGCAAAAGCACAGATTGACAGAATAGAATAGATCAAGAAAATTGATCGTTACTCATATGCTGGATTGAGTCAATATATGTAAATCCATCCCTATTGCTGGCAGGCACTGAGATGCTTGCCATGCAGAACAGACACAGTTACAGCCGGTTTTCTAGTCCAAATGCCAGCCTTTCGCTTTAATGCAGCAAAACTACAGTTATGTACTCGGAAAGCTCTTTTGTATTCATAACAACTGCAGTTTGAATGTGGTTCAGGACAGAGAAACTGTATTTACGAGCCGCCATCTCTTCTGAGTCAATACAATTTGCAGTAAATACAGTTTAAGTTAGAGCTACGGTATAGATGCTCTGGGAATTTTCTTTGTGGTTTTACTACATTTTTTTGGAAACATTTTAAACGTTCACTGCTTTCAAGTTCATTTCTTTAAAGTGAACAGCCTCACATGGTTGTTGTGAAGATCAAGTGAAATAATAGATATGAAAAAGGCTTTGAAGAAAAATTAAAAGCATTATGCAAATGGGAGATGATGATTATTTTCTTTTTGTCTCAAGGTCCTTTTACTTAAGGGCAATGCTCTCTAGTTATCTCAAGGCCTGTTTTAGCCTTGATTTTTAAAATCGCAGAATATTCAAAGTAGCAGTGCATGAAACACAGAAGGCTTAGGAACATAAAATACACATTATGTGTTTAGATATTCCTTAATATCTTTTCAGGGAAGAATAATTATGAAGCTCATAGTATCAAAGAAGAGTCGTGTTTCTTTCCTCAGGAGTAGGACTCAATGGCACACGGATTTGAGTCTTTCAAGAGCTGCTATCTTCTTTTGTGAGGCTAACTAACCCATTGTAAAGCTAAAGAAGGTCATTCATTCTATGCTGTAAACTGCAAGAGGACCTGCAGAGTTCATAAGCAAATATAGGTAACCATCATTCAAGTGAGAATGACTCAGCAGTCTCATAATATATGGCAGTGGTCCCTAGGAAGGCCCTTTGGAAAATGATACAGGCCCAGGCCTGCTGTAACTTCAAGAGCAATGGCACAGACATAGCCTATCAATCATTCCTATCCATTCTAGTCCCTCCAGACAACATGGGGTCTCTTCCTATTCCTCTCACCCTACAAGTGGCAAATGCCTGAGTTAGCCTGAGTACCAGCAAAGTTTGCAGGGATGGAATTACAGGTTAGAGTGAGGAGGCCTTTTAAAGATCTTTTTTTTTCCAAATTATTTTCTACCCATTATTTCATTGCCCTTAAATTGTTTCTTCCATTAGACGCTGGAATTTTCCCTCTCCTGGTAAACATCTTCAGGTCTCCCCAAGTCCTTAACTTGGTTTATTCCATATTCAACCACTAGGAGCCTCTTTCAAGT
This sequence comes from Bos indicus x Bos taurus, assembly GCF_003369695.1. Classification (NCBI taxonomy): domain Eukaryota; kingdom Metazoa; phylum Chordata; class Mammalia; order Artiodactyla; family Bovidae; genus Bos; species Bos indicus x Bos taurus. The sequence continues at coordinate 17,077,663 of NC_040103.1, read as the reverse complement.
TAGCTATGGAACCTTGGTAATCTTCGATAGCTTCTTTACTCTCTAATCGGAGAAAGCAATGGCACCCCACTCCAGTATTCTTGCCTGGAAAATCCCGTGGATGGAGGAGCCTGGTAGGCTGCAGTCCATGAGGTTGCTAAGAGTCGGACACGACTGAGCAACTTCACTTTGACTTTTCACTTTCCTGCATTGGAGAAGGAAATGGCAACCCACTCCAGTGTTCTTGCCTGGAGAATCCCAGGGACGGGGGAGCCTGGTGGGCTGCCGTCTATGGGGTCACACAGAGTCGGACACGACTGAGCAACTTCATTTTCACTTCACTTTACTCTCTAATACATTGAAGGCTAATCATACACATTTCTTGCTTCAGACTTGGAATCACACAAATCCAAGAGGAGAAAATAGTACATATTTCAAGATTTCAGGCTGCATGTGAGAAATGCTCATTACTAATAATTGGATCGCTGTTCCTAGACTTTGTCAGAGGGCAGAGCTAGAAGGCAGCTTTTTGTCTCCCTATTCCTAATGCTCCCATTTTTAAAATAGTCACATTATCTACATTGTCAGATCATACAGATATTCCATGTTATATGATCTCCCTTATCGTGATTTTTCTCTTTTTGTTTTGGTTTTCACTGTACCAGTAAATTTGTATTGAATGTTCTCTAATCACCCTTAAGGTAAATTTGGTTGTCTGAAGCTATATTTTAGCACGGAGAGTTAAAAAATCTTTTTCCAATCTTCTATGGACCAATCTTTTTGTAGAGTACAATGAAAAATAAATTACTGGAGAAATGATTCATGTGCTTGGATGTCACAGCAATGTCAAAGTGCTATAAAAGTTTCAAAATGCTTACTCGTAAATTCCGTGCTTATTGCATTGCAGTCTGCTAGATTCCTCAGGAAAGGCACATGAGAACAATATTCTCTGTGTTCATGCATGTTTACATCAGTTTACCAGAGGCTTTTTATACTTAAAGGTCAATTTGACTGAACATAAAGATTCTTGGCCCTCGTTTTCTTTCCTTCGCTTTCTTACATATGTTACCATATTTTCCTTAGTCAGTAAAGTGTTTCTGCAAAAGTCTCTGACGGCAATCTGATTTTCTTTCTATTGGTCTTTTTGCTGGGCTGTCCAAAGAACTTTTCTTTACAGGATAATGTCAGCCATTATGGGCCAGTTTCCAGTGCTCTCAACATGTAATTTCAAATTCTCTTTTATTTCAGGAAAGTTTCCTGAATTATAATTTCCCTTCAGGGACCCCTATTATATAATAGAGATTCCAAAATCTGTGGAAATTTTATCAGTCTGTCAAAACCAACGGACCCCCTTTCAGAGTAATATTTGCATGAAATGGAATACATAGAATATCATAGGAAAGTAACTATATTGAGATATAGTTCCTAAAAATATTTTTAAAATTGTTTCTACTTCTTTATTATCAGAGTAAATAATAAGAACTAGTGGCAGGTCTAATAATAACTATAAGTTTGAAAAAGTGACGAATGTAAATGACATTTGGAGTTTTTTAAGCTATAGATATTATGAGGTTTGTGATTAATTTTGGTGACAAGTCACAGTTACTGTTAACACTACTGTGTTTTCATGCCTTAATAACTAAAGAAAAATGTTAAATTTCATCTAAAGGTGAATGGAAGTGTAGACATATTTTTATCAATCAAACCCACAGATCACCTGAATTTTATCCACAAACCTGAAAGTTCATGCCTCTAGGTCAGGAATATCTGTACTAGATATGGGTTGAATGTTCTAAACTTGTCCCTTTCTCTCAGCTGTTTTAAAATGCATTTTGATTTTTTAAAATTTCTTCCTTTTTTGCAGGGGAAGGGGAGAGGGCCGCACTGGGTCTTCGTTTGGTGTGCGGGCCTTCTCTATTTGCAGCACAGGTGCTTAATTGCCTTGTGGCACATGAGATCTTAGCTCCTCAACCAGAGATCCAACCTTCATCCCCCGCATTGGAAGGCAGATTCTTAACACTGGACCACTGGGAAGTCCCTAAAATTTTCTTCCTTTTCATGTTCTACTTCTCTTATTGCATTATCCTTTCTGTCTACTTGCTTTTGTGTTCCTCTTGGTGCAATTCCATTACAGAAATGATTTTGTTATTTTATTTCAAGTTGTTTTTAAAATCTTCCTTAATCACCACGTTTCTGAGTTTTTCTATTTGTGATTCATTGTCCCAGCATCTTCCATTTGCTTGCTTGCTTTCAGTTCACTCTGGAATCCTGCAGCTCAGTTCTCATCTGCTTTGTGGGCAGGTCTTTCAATGTGCCTCCCAGGTCACGGGGAATTTATTCTTCTCCTCATTCACTTTGTTAGATTGCATACTTTTCCCTTTGCTCATATGTAAGTAAACAAGTTTTTGTCTGCTTTTAAGAGGGAGGAGAGGTCAGAATAACTTTTCTAGATTCATGACTGTAAACTCCCTTTTCTGTTTTTCTCTCAAAGTGATTTAAAAATATGACCTCGGACTTGGTGACACCTCCCTTTTTAACTCTCCAATCCCATTGTTATCTGGATATTTTTGCCCCTTTTGTTACTAATATGCTAAATTTCCAATCTATTCTCAATAGTTCCTCCTGGAAGGAAACATTGGCTTATTATGACTAATGGTCTATAGGGTCCAGGCTGTCCCAGCACCATCAGATCTCAACAAGCACATCCCTTGCTCCCATCTGTGATCCGGATCCTGTGAAACTCCCAACCAGTTCAGCTGCATTTTCCAGTGAGTACGCGTTAGGGATATAGGGGTTCTCAGAACCATTCAGGATTCACACTGCCTTCCCCTGACTTCCTTCTACAAAGATGCTGATACTGCATAGGTATCCTGACTCTCAGGGGTTTTCCCTGGTCCACTCATATCTAGGTGTTTGTGGAGATACCTTAAAACCTAGTAACAGTAGATAGGTAGAAAGACAGATGATAAATGAGATGGATGATAAATGAAGAGATAGAGAGGTGGACAGATGGATGGAAGGATGGATGGATAGATGATAGTCAGACAGACATACTGTCTGTGGGTTGTCAGATTTTATGTCCTAGCTGCTCTATTAGTTTTAGGCAGGGCAGTGATTCTCTACAAGGGGCAATTTTGTTCCCCAGGGGACATGTGCCAATGTCTACTGACAGTTTTGGTGCTGACAACTGAAGCTGGGGGTAGGGGTGAGAACAGTACTACAGGCCTCTAATGGATAAAGCCCAGGAATGCTATTAAACCTCCTACATTATGCAGGACAGCCTCCCATGACTAAGAATTCTCCAGTTCAAGCTATCAGTAGTGCAGAGGTTGAGAAAACCTGGCCTACAGAATTAGGGGAGATTCAAAGTTCAGCCACAACTGACGTCTTCCCCTATGCTTCCCAATTGCCTCATCAACTCTTCATCCAGAAATTGTGTTCACTTCTGCCCCCTGCTATTCACCCCTAGTTCAGGCCCATACTATCTTTGACCTGACCTACTGTGGTAGCTTCCTAAGGTCTGCATGAAGCCACTCTCCTTTTCCCCCAGAGTCCAAATCACTCTATCTACCATGCTGGAGCAATTCCCTCAAAGCACAGCTCACATCATGCCAAACATCTGCTCCAAGAGATTCACTGATTCACTGGCATCTTGTAAATAAAGTTCAACCCCATCAGCTGCAAATTCAATGTTTTCTATGCTCTGTCCCTAATTTATGTTCCTTTTATCCCCTGTACTCCTTGACACATAACTTGCAATGCAGTCAACTGGGAATCTCCACCATTTGACAAATATGTCTCTTTTCCCCTCAATTCTTTGTTACATTACAACAAATACCTCAATTTGTAGCATCTCATGTCCCTCCAGACAGGTCCCAAAGCTCCCTTGTACATGAAATCTTTTCCTTCCCTCATATTCTCCCTGACCACTCCAACCAAAACTGCCCTGTCTCTCTTTTAGATATCTTAACACTTTAGATACACTTGTCTTACAGCACTTAAATTATATGCTATAGTATAATCACAGTACTTCCCACTCTACTGTAATTTAAGGATTGAGTATTTTTCCTCTTGGCATTCCCCACAGCACCTAAGAAATACTTAGAGCAGATGCTCAGTAATACTTGTTAAATTAATGAGCAGAACTCAGTCCTATGGAGGTAAAGTGGTCATCCGAAATTCATCCTTCTGGTCAGTGGCAGAGACCATGTGGCTGTAAAACAAAACCATGACAATGGGTTCCTAAGACCATTTTGTGTACATGATACTACAATCATCACATTATTAGTAATAATTACAAATCTAGGACTGGATGTTGGACAGGCGGCAATGAAAAACTAACAGGTAACATGGTTGCTATTACTGAGGAGAATTTCTAGGCATAGCTATTCATGCAGGTAGACGGTCAACAAGTGATTAACCAGATATAGAACTGAATACTAAATGTTAATTATTTGATACTCCATCTCCCAAAGCTTCATATCTCTAACACCCTAAGAATTTATCTCCAGTTTGAGTTTCATTTTTAAAATAATAGGATTATATCCATAGAAGAGACATACCATAAGTCTTAATAGACATACCATACTTTGCCTCAGATCCCCTCCCTTTCTTTATACTATGTATTATATCCTTTATAGAGTTATCCTGGCACCAAACATTTCATATACACATGTATTTCTGCAGGTAGAACTTGACTGGTGCCTTCCTGATGGTATGTTATGTGCACTGAGAGAATCACCACTCTCCAGAATGCTTTCCCATCTACTAGTCCCTGTATTCTCTACTCATTATAGATTCACATTTTGATGTGTAAAACAGGGATCTTCATAAATCATTTAGGCCAGGAAAGGATAAGTTTTGGATTTCCTGTCCCCCGAGCAGGCACTATGATGTCAGTGAGCTGTGACACTGAGGAGAAGAACCAGGGTATTTATGAGAACCAAGCACTCCTCAGGGCAAGCGTGCTAGGTCACTCCACGTGTGTCTGACTCTGTACAACACCATGGACTATAGCCTGCAAGGCTCCTCTGTCCGTGGGATTCTCCAGGCGAGAAAACTGGAATGGGTTTCCGTGCCCTTCTCCAGGCGAGAATACTGGAGTGGGTTCCTGTGCCCTCCTCCTGGGGATCTTCCCAACCCAGGGATTGAATCTGTGTCTCCTAAGTCTCTTGCTTTGGCAGGTGGGATCTTTACCACTAGCACCGCCTGGCAAGCCCAAGTACTCCACAGTAATTCTGCTGTTTTTACAGTTGGCTACCCAAACCTTCCTCTGTTCACTTCTAGTCATTTCTTCATTCTCAAGTTCTCTGTAACACGACTAGACACAAGCCCCTGTGCTTTTAAAAGTTTTCTGGCCAGGAAGTAAAACCTCAAAATATGTTTTACAATAAGGACCTACTGTATAGCACAAGGAACTCTACTCAATACTCTGTATTGGCCTAGATGGGAAAAGACTCTAAAAAAGAGTGGAGGGGCTTCCCTGGTGGCTCAGTAGTAAAGAACCCACCTGCCAGCGCAAGAGACACAGGTTCAGTCTCTGGTTTGGGAAGACCCCACATGCTGCGGAGCAGCGAAGCCCATGTACCATTACTCTTGAGCCTGGGGAACAGCAACTACTGAAGCTTGCATGCCTACAGCCTGTTCTCCACAAGAGGAGCCACTGCAATGAGAATCCTGCACACCACAGCTAGAGAGTAGGCCTTGCTCGCTGCAACTAGAAAAAAGTCTGTGCAGCAGCAAAGACCCAGCACAGCCAAAAATAAATTTTAAAAAAGGACAGATGTATACACAGGTATAACCAAGCCACTTGGCTATACACCCGAAACTAACACAACATTGTAAATCAACTACAACCCAATAAAAATTTTTAAAAATATATATGTATATATTTACTATCACTCTTTTAGCAAGAGACTATGTGCCTCCATGTCAGAAGAGATACCTGTACATCATATTATACAATTATTATGTAGAGATGACAAACTGAAAAAAAAAAATCCCTATCATACAGTTCTTAGGGGTATCAAATGTAGAACAAAGCAGGCACCAAACCATTTTTGAGTAAAAATATTAAGATTCTAAAAATGCAACAGGTTTTGTATGATCCTATAGTTTAAATACACATTATTTAAAGTATTCAAGATTGTTCCTTTTTTCCCCTTGGGGATTAGAATTATTCTCAGATCTAGGCTTTGTCGTGTCTCTGAATACTAAATATCAATTAATAGTATAAGAGGAAAGCTGTGCAAAATGTGAAAGATGGGCTTCTTACTCATCTGGTTCTCTCTGCCAGGTACAATGATTTGGGCTAAATTCATACCATCTGGTTTCAGTTTCTAAGCAATATTCTTCTTAGGGATGCCTACTTTCACTATTACTTGCTCTCACACCTGGAGAGCAGACAGACAGGTAAGGCTCAGCTGCCTAGCTACTGTCTTGCTTTGTGCCATGCTGAAGCCATCTTTGTATGGTGTCCTTGGCAGCCTTGTCAGGCTGTATATTGCCACCCCACTTATTTAAGTTCTATGCAGCATATATTAGGCAAAATGCTGGGCTGGATGAAGCTCCAGCTGGAATCAAGATTTTCTGGAGAAATATCAATAACCTCAGATATGCAGATAACAACATCCTAATGGCAGAAAGCGAAGAGGAACTAAAGAGCCTCTTGATGAAAGTGAAAGAGGAGAGTGAAAAAGCTGGCTTAAAACTCAACATTGAAAAAACTAAGATCACGGCATCTGGTTTCATCATTTCATAGCAAATAGATGGGGGAAAACATGGAAAGATTTTATTTTATTGGGCTCCAAAATCACTGCAGACAGTGACTGCAGCCATGAAATTAAAAGACACTTGCTCCTTGGAAGAATAGCCGTGACGAACCTAGACAGCATATTACAAAGCAGAGATATTACTTTGCCGACAAAGGTCCTTATAGTCGAAACTATGTTTTTTCCAGTGGTCATGTACAGATGTGGGGCATTCCCTGATAGCTTGGTTGGTAAAGAATCCACCTGCAATTCAGAAGACCCTGGTTCGATTGCTCGGTTGGGAAGATCTGCTGGAGAAGGGATAAGCTACCCACTCCAGTATTCTTGGGCTTCCTTTGGGGCTGGTAAAGAATCTGCCTTTGGGGCTGGTAAAGAATCTCCCTGCAATTCAGGAGACCCTGGTTTGATCCCTGGGTTGGGAAGATCCCCTGGAAAAGGGAAAGGCTACTCACTCCAGTATTCTGGCCTAGAGAATTCTATGGACTGTATAGTCTTTGGGGTCACAGAGTCGGTCACGACTGAGCAACTTTCACTTTCACTGTACAGATGTGAGAGTTGGACCAGAAAGAAGGCTGAGCACCAAAGAATTGATGCTTTTGAACTCTGGTGTTGGAGGAGACTGTTGAGAGTCCCCTGGACTGCAAGAATATCAAGCCACTCAATCCTAAAGGAAATCAAGCCTGAATATTCACTGGAAGGACTGATGCTGAAGCTGAAACTCCAACACTTTGGCCACCTGATGGGAAGAGCCAACTCACTGGAGAAGACCCTGACTGTAGGAAAGACTGAGGACAGAAGGAGAAGGGGGAGGCCTGGGATGAGCTGGTTGGATGGCATCATCAACTCAATGAACATGAATTTGGGCAAACTCTGGGAGGCACTGAAGGACAGGGAAGCCTGCCTGCTGCAGTCCGTGGGGTCACAAAGAGTCAGACATGACTGAGCAACTGAACAACAACCTCATCTTCTTTAAGAAAGGAAGCCCTCACTGATGGACCCAATTTTACAAAGTTCCACTATCTAGCCGATAGTTGTGGTTTCTTTATTTTGCACACATACAGGGCCACAGATGAGATTACACTGGAGCAAACATTCACTCCATCACCCCACTTCCTGTTTCCTGGGAGTAATAGTCTTCTCCAGCTGTTGGATGCTAACCTTGGCCCTGTGACTGTCTCTGGTCTCATGCATGGGAAGCAGACTAATGCTCTGTCTCTTGATTTGGGTCTGGCCACGCATGTGATTTGCCATGTTTCCTGACATGGCACAAGACTTGAAGGAAACTTTGCCTTGCCCTAGGAGTTACATACCTTGAATAAGCTCTTGTTTAAGGACAACAAGATACATGAAACAGAATGTGACTGAACCTGTAACTTGGAGCCAGAGCAGCTGAATCCGGGCAAGCCCACAGACTTGTGAGAAATAAGTGGTTATTGTGTACTGGGAGCATAACTGTAGCAATCATCAGCTTAGGCCATGAGTAATATACAGAGGTCCTAATAATCTGTTGGCTCAGTGATAGCAGCTCAGAAGTAAAAGATTCCGCCTGTCGATGCAGAAGACGTGGGTTTGATCCCTAAGTTGGGAAGATCCCCTGGAGGAGGACATGGTAACCCAATCCAGTACTCTTGCCTGGGAAACCCCATGGACGGAAGGGCTTGGTGGGCTGCAGTCCATGGGGTCACAAAGAATCAGGCACGACTGAGTGACTAAACAACAACAATCTATTATCTACTGCAACGATGGCCTCTTTGCCAAATCTGATGTAGTTTCAATCACCGCTGATCATCTTGCCCAGTACTGCCATTCTCAACATCCAAAATCTCTTTTTTAATCATGCTGCTTTCTATATAATGGAATACATATATTTGTAATTCAGAGTGTGTTTCCTGCACTGTATCTCCTGAAAACGAACAGTTCTCAAATGATAATAAATACTCCTTGATAAAGGCATCTACAATCATATGTACTTGGGAAACACAGGGGTGAAAAAATGCTGATTAAGCTTTTGTTGTGTGCTCTTTTCTTACTGAAGAAATTCTCAGAGCCTTTCCTATGTAAATGTGCATTGTGCTTCATTCAGAGGCATAATTTTTGAAACTTACTAACCATGGTAAATTTCCCAGAAGCACCTCAAAGGTAACTGGTGTTCCACAACACTCAGTTTGGGACATGGCTGTCCATAGCATAAAGCCAAAAACCTGTCTGATTTCTCTATCAGGGAAATGCTGGCCTTTCTGAAAGAGTTTGGAAACTTTCCTTCCTCTTCAGTTTTTTGCAGTAGTTTGAGAAGGATAGGTATCGAGTCTTTATATGTTTGGTAAAATTTACCTGGGAGCTGTCTGGTCTTGGGCTTCGGTTTCTTGGGAGTTTGGGGGTAACTGATTCAATTTCATTACTAGTAATTGGTCTGTTCCAATTTTATATTTCTTCCTGATTCACTCTTGGAAGATTGTATTTTTTCAAAGAATTTATCTATTTCTTTTACGTTATCATCATACTTTCTGGAGTATAATTGTTCACAGTAATCTTTTATAATCCTTTGTACTTCCGTGGTGTCAACTGTAACTTCTGATTTATTTGAGCCTTCTCTTTTCTTCTTCATGAGGCTGGCTCAAGTTTTATCGATTTTGTTTATCTTTTCAAAGAACCAGCTCTTAGTTTGATGGATCGTTTCTTTTGTTTTTGTAGCCTCCATCTCATTTATTTCTATTCTGACCTTTATGATTTCTTTCCTTCTACTAACTTTGGATTTTGTTTGCTCTGCTTTTTCTAGTTACTTAAAGTGTAATGTTAGATTGAGTTTTTTGTTTGTTGTTTTGTTTCCTGAGGTAGGCCTGTATGGCTATAAATTCCCTCTTATGAACAGAACTGCTTTTGCAGTATCCAATAGATTTTGGAACATGCTTTCCATTTTCAATTTTCTCAAAGTATTTTTCTATCTGGGTTTCCCTTGTGGCTCAGACAGTAAAGAATCTGCCTGCAATGTGGGAGACCCAGGTTTGATCCCTGGGTCAAGAAGATTCCCTGGAGGAGGATATGACAACCCACTCCAGTATTCTTGCCTGGAGAATCCCATGGAGAGAGGAGCCTGGAGGTCTACAGTCCATGGGGTCTCAAAGAGTCGGACATGACTGAGTGACTAACACACACACATTTTTATATTTCCTCTTTGATTTCTCCCTGGAATGTTTTAGTTCATCTTACTTGGGATTCTCTGTGCTTCCTGGACTTAGGTGTCTGTTTTCTTCACCAAGTTAGAGAAGTTTTTAACCAGTATTTCCTCAAATAGGTTTTCTGTCCCTTGCTCTCTCTCTTCTCCTTCTGGGATCCCTCTAATGTGAATATTAATATACTAGATGTTATTCCAGAAGTCCCTTAAACTACCCTTATTTTGGGGGTTTCTTTTTTCTTTTTGTTATCCTTGTGGGTGATTTATTATGGCCTGCCTTTCAGATTGCTGATCTGTCCTTCTGCATCATCCAGTCTACTATTGATTCCCTCTGGTGTATTTCTCGTTTCAGTTATTATGTTCTTCAACTCTGATTGGACTTTCCCCCCCTATCTCATTGTTTAAATTCTCATAGTGTTCCTCCATTCTTTTAATGAGTTTGGTGAGCATCTTCACGAGCATTATTTTTAACTCTTTATCTGGAAGATCACTTATCTCCATTTCATTAATTTTTTCTTTCCTTTTAAGGTTTTGTCTGGCTCTTTTGTTTGGAACATATTCCTTTCTCTCTTCATTTGGCCAACAATCTGTGTTTGTCTCTATGTATTAGGTAGACCAGCTATGTCTCCCAGTATTGCAAGAGTAGCTTTGGGTAGAAGGTAACCTGTGGGGCCCAGTGATTCCCCCTGGTCACCAGGTGCTCCAGGAGTGCCCCTGTGTAGCTTGTGTGTGCTCTGCTATTATGCCTGGGATGGGACTACTGGAGGTGCAGTGGTGTGTGGGGCTGACCCCCAGTGAAGCTGGCTCTATGGCCTGGTCACAACTGTTGTGGGTGCTCTGGTCTGTATGGCCAGCCCCTTGGGGTGAGCCACTTTGGTTGGGGATGATTGGAGGGGCTCTGATAACAGCTCAGGGCACCTACTGGATATGATGAGATGGAGGGCCATTTTAAAGGGGCTCCAGTGCTAGCTGAGAGTGCCCACCAGATCTGGCAGGAGGTGGAGAATTGAAGGAACACAGACTGGGTCAGGTCTGCAGCTGAACCTGGGGCAGGGCAAGTCATGCTAGCAAAGTCAAAAGTGATACCTGATGCTACTGGGTAGGAAGAATCAGTATTGTGAAAATGACTATACTACCAAATGCAGTCTACAGAGTCAATGTGATCCCTATCAAATTACCAATGGCATTTATCACAGAACTAGAACAGAAAATTTCACAATTCATATGGAAACATAAAAGACCCTGAATAGCCAAAGTATTCTTGAGAAAGAAGAATGGAGCTGGAGGAATCAAGCTTCTTGACTTCAAATTATACTACAAAGATACAGTCATCAAGACAGTGTGGAACTGGCACAAAAACAGAAATATAGACCAATGGAACAAGACAGAAAACCCAGAAATAAACCCATGCACCTATGGGTAACTTATTTTTGACAAAGAAGACAAGAATATACAATGGAGCAAAGACAGCCTCTTCAGTAAGTGGTGCTGGGAAAACTGGACAGCTACATGTAAAATAATTAAATTAGAACACTTCCTAACACCATACACAAAGGTAAACTCAAAATGGATATGTTAGACCAGAAATTATAAAACTCTGAAAGGAAAACATAGGCAAAACACTCAATGACATAAGTCAAAGCAAGATCCTCTATGACCCACCTCCAGAGTAATGGAAATAAAAACAAATGTAAACAAGTGGGACCTAATTAAACTTAAAAGCTTTTGCACAGCAAAGGAAACTATAAACAAGGTGAAAAGACAACTCTCAGAATGGGAGAAAACAATAGCAAATGAAACAACTGACAAAGGATTAATTTCCAAAATATACAAAAGCTCATACAACTCAATACCAGAAAAACAAACAACCCAACCAAAAAGTGGGGAAAGACCTAAACAGACATTTCTCCAAAAAAGACAAACAGATGGCCAACAAACACATGAAAAGATGCTCAACATCGCTCATCATTAGAGAAATGCAAATGAAAACTACAGTGAGGTATATCACCTCACACCAGTCAGAATGGCCATCATCAAAAAGTCTACAAACAATAAATGCTGGAGAGGGTGTGGAGAAAAAGGAACGCTCTTGCACTGTTGGTGGGAGTGTAAATTGATACAGCCACTATGAAATATGGTATGGAGCTTCCTTAAAAAACTAGGAATAAAACTAACATATGACTTAGCAATTGAACTCCTAGGCATACAGCCTGTGTGTTAATTGCTCAGTCATGTCTGTCTCTTTGTGATTCCATGAACTATAACTGGCCAGGCTCCTAAGTCCATGGAATTCTCCAGGCAAGAATACTGGAGTGGGTTGCTATTTCCTTCTCCAATACCCTGAGGAAACCAAAATTGGAAAAGACACATGTACCCTACTGTTCATTGCAGCACTATTTACAATAGTTAGAACGTGGAAGCAGGCTAGATGACCATCAACAGATGAGTGGATAAAGAAGTCATGGTACATATACACATGGAATATTACTCAGCCATAAAAAGGAATACATTTGAGTCAGCTGTAATGAGGTGGATGAACCTAGAGCCTATTATACAGAGTGAAATAGGTCAGAAAGAGAAAGATAAATATCATATAGTAATGCATATATATGGAATCTAGAAAGATGGTACCAATGAATTTATTTGCAAGGCAGCAGCGGAGAAACAGACACAGAGAAGAGACTTACGGATATGGGGAGAGAGGAGGACAGAGTGAAATGTATGGAGTGAGTAACATGGAAACTTACATAATCATATGTAAAATAGATAGCCAGTGGAAATTTGCTGTATGTCTTGGGGAACTCAAACAGAGTTCTTTGTCAACCTAGAGGGGTGGGATGGGGAGGGAGATGGGAGGGAGATTGAAGAGGGAGGGGACATACGTACACCTATGGCTGACTCATTCTGATGTTTAACAGAAAACAACAAAGTTCTATAAAGCAATTATCCTTCAATTAAAAAATAATAATTTTTTAAGTGATACCTGTCAATGTCAGGCCAGCTAGAGACAGAGTGAGCTGAAAACAAAAGGAAAACAAACTGGTGTCCATCAGCTCCCCCGTACTCAGTGAAAGTTCCAGCAGTTCCCTGCCCCTCGGGTACATGGCCTAAAATTAGTCATTGTATCTCCTCCACATATAACTTAGGCACTTTTCAAACTGCTGCCTCTGCACTGGGACTTGGAGCAAGCAAGATTTTGAACACACTCCTTAAGTACAGATTCTCAGTTTCTTATAGCTCTCCAGTTCTTCCAGGCATAAGCCCTGCTGATTTGCAAAGTCAGATGTTATGTGGGCTCATCTCCCCAGGGCAGTCCCTGGGGCTGGGGAGCCTGGCGTGGGGTTTAGAGCCCTCGTTCCTCAGGAGGACCTGTGAGCCTCTGAGCCTCTTCTGCCTGTGGGTTGCAGCTCTGGGGATGTGGGTTCTGGCCAAATCACATCTCCACCCCTCCTACCTGTCTCAGTGTAGCTTTATCTTTTTATCTTTGTTATTGTTCAGTCACTAAGTCATGTCCAACTCTTTGTGACCCCATGGACTGCAGCACACCAGGCTTCCTTGTCCATCACCAACTCCTGGAGTTTGCCCAAACTCATGTCCATTGAGTCGGTGATGCCATCCAACCATCTCATCTTCTGTCACCCCTTTCTCCTCTTACCCTCAACCTTTCCCAGCATCAGGGTCTTTTCCAATGAGTTGGCTCTTCTCCTCAGGTGGCCAAAGTATTGGAGCTTCAGCATCAGTCCTTCCAATGAATATTCAGGGTTGATTTCCTGTATAATTGAATTGTATGATCTCTCACAAGAGTCTCCTCCAGCACCACAATCTGAAAGCATTAATTCTTTGGCACTCAATCTTATTTATGGTTCAACTTTCACATCCATATGTGACTACTGGAAAAACCATAGCTTTGACTAGATGGACCTTTGTCAGCAAAATAATGTCTCTGCTTTCTTAATATGCTATTTCAGTTTGTCATAGCTTTTATTACAAGGAGCAAGCATCTTTTAATTTCATGGCTGCAGTCACCATCCGCAGTGATTTTGGAGCCCAAGAAAATAAAATCTGTCACTGTTTTCACTTTTTCCCCATCTATTTGCCAAGAAGTGAGGGAAATCCTTTCTGTTAGTCTTCAGGTCTTTCTCAGAGATAGTTTCTCTATGTGTAGTTATAATTTTAATATGTCCATGGGAGGAGACAAGCCCAAGATCTTCCTACTCTGCCATCTTGCCCCCCTCCTCTTTTAGTCTTTATATTTTATCTCCCTGTGATAATCTGCACACTAAAATTGTAAACATACTTTATTTTTATATAAGAAATTGAAAAAGGATAGATACATGTATATTTACACCTGAATCACTTTGCTTTACACTTGAGACACAATATTGTTAACTATTCTCCAATATAATTTAAAAAGTTAAATATATATATATAATGAATTAAATATATTATTTTCATTTTTACTAAGACATATTTCAAGCAACTAAACTTTTACCTACTCTTCGTTTTGCCAGATATTAACATCTTCATATATATGCCTCTGATTTTTATGTTTTTTTTCAAGAAAAATAATTAGAGAGTGACCAATGCCCTTTGTGCTGCTCTTCCCCAATTCCAAGTCCCTTCCTCCACTCCCCAGAGATGATCACCATCCTGAATTCATCATTTCTTTGTATATTTGTATAATTTTACCACATATGTTTGAATCCATAAACAAAGTAAGGCTTGAGTTGTATGTTTCTAAATTTATAAAACTGAAATTATGCTATAAATATTCTTTTGTAACTTGGACATGACATTTTTTGATTTCTCCACACTGTCTTATGTAGCTCACATTCAGCTATTTTTAATTATAGCGTAAAATATATCACAATTTTTTATCTTTTTTTTCTTTTAATGGATGCAGGAGATGCAGTTTGATCCCTAGGTCAGGAAGATCCTCTGGAGTAGGAAATGGCAACACACTCCAGCATTCTTGCCCCAGAAATTCCTTGGGCAGTGGAGCCTCGTGAGCGGCACTTCATGGGGTTGCAGAATCTGACACGCCTGAGCACACATGCATGCATGTATTTAGGTTTTGTTATTACAAAAAATGCTGCAACCATCTAAAGGTGTATATTCTGCATATGTATATTGCTAACTCTCCCAGATACTGTAGTTAAATCCAACATGCTCAATCACTAAGTCATGTCCGACTCTTTGTGACCCCATGGACTGTAGCCCACCAGGTTACACATCCAACCATATCCAACATAGGTGTGCTCATTTATATTCTCACAGTAACAGGTGAGAACTTCACACGGCAACTTTACTTTTACAGGTGCAGTCAAACTTTTAAATCATTGCCCACTCTCATGATTAGGAAAACATACTCATTATTGGTGCTTTTAATTTGAAATGCTTTTATTACTAATAAAACAGAGGATTTTTTTTTTCATGTTACTGGCCTTTCTGGTTTTGTGAAATGTCTGTAAACTATGAATACTGTGACTTTTTTTTATGAAACTCCTTCTAATTATAAGAGTAATATATTCTTGGTTGTGAAATACTATAGCAAACTGTGGAGAAAAAAGTGACCTCGAAGGCCACCATCCACTGGGTAATATTATTAATGTTTAGCTGCATTTTCCATATAGGCTTTTCATATACATAATTGTTTTAAATTAAGTGAGAAGAAACTGAATAGAGCCCTTGTGATAAAACTTTCCACTGGGTTGTTTATAAACCTGCCCAGATAAAATCCCGAGGACTGGAGTTAATATGTTTGAGAAATACAGAACACCAACAGTCAGATCTTTGGCCTTGAAAATTTCCAGAATACAGAGACTCACTTTACTTTTGTGTAGAACAAAAGCACATCTTTTGTTCAATCATTTTCCAGGTTCTCCAGTCCAATAACATAGATAGGTCATTCATTGTCAGCAAGCCCTTGTAGCGAAAAGTACTGTGAATGTTGCAAGAGCTTTCAATGGAAAAGGAGCAAAGGAGAGTAACTGATATGGCTCAAGAGTTACATCTGGTGCCAAGAAAGTGGAAAAAAAAAAAAAAAGTAAGTGTGAAAGGAAATGCTGTGAGGGTTAGCTTAGCCACGTTAACCTCTTCAGGCTTCAAATGACAAAATCCAATTTTAGGATGCAGTGTGAGACATCAGCACAGTGCCGAGAATTTTTATTTTTGCTCATTTTTAATCTCCTACATGTTTATACTCAAAGAGATGGTGAAGGACTGGGAAGCCTGGTGTGCTGCTGCCCAGGGGGTTGCAAAGAGTCAGACACAACTTAGCAACTCAACAGCAACAACAGTATGTTTATAGTTTGTTTTTAAATAATATGTTTTTAGTTTCTTATTGCGGAGAAGGCAGTGGCACCCCACTCCAGTACTCTTGCCTAGAAAATCCCATGGATGGAGGAGCCTGGTAGGCTGCAGTCCATGGGGTCGCTGAGGGTCGGACACGACTGAGCAACTTCACTTTCACTTTTCACTTTCATGCATTGGAGAAGGAAATGGCAACCCACTCCAGTGTTCTTGCCTGGAGAGTCCCAGGGACGGGGGAGCCCAGTGGGCTGCCGTCTATGGGGTCGCACAGAGTCGGACACGACTGAAGTGACTCAGCAGCAGCAGCAGTTTCTTACTGAGATGTGATTGACATCAGCACTGTGTTAGTTTCGGGTGTACAGCAAAGCGATTCACCATGTATACACGCTATGAAATGACCACCACAGTAAGTCTAGTTACCATCTATCACCACATAAATTTAGTACAATATCACTAAGTATATGTTGACCTTACGCTGTACTTTGCAACTTGATAGCTTATTTCAATAACACTTTTAAATAACAGAAGGACCACAACCATGAATAGTTTCTGAGCCTTGAAATAATGGTGAAGGTCTTTCTGCTGCTTTCACACCTGAGAGGCAATCTGAATGCTTTGAAAATTCTTGGGTTACAAACTTTTCACCCCAAACCACCAAGATTTTTCTCAAATTCTGGCATTTGCTATTACAGAAAGGTTAAAGTCAGTCTTGATAGGCAACATTTTTTTTTCCTCCTGGGTGAATGTAGGACTTATTTTTATTCTAATTCAAACATTTTGGCCGGTTGTATTCAAGTATGGTTCTCTGTTCTTCAATTTTGTCTAACATGCAGTGAATCCTTCTGTTCTCGATACTTAGGTCTTTGTATGACTCAGAGAAGTTGCTTTTTACTTAACATATGTCTTTGCTTATTGCTTCATTTCTGGTAGTTTTTGTTTTCTCATTTTAAAAACCTAAAGCTTCATCTCTATTCTCTGCCTTGGAGAGTCATATCTTCTTCATTGTTTTCATCTTTCTAGCCTTTTTTCTGCATTTCTTGAGTTTGTTCAATGCATCAGTGACTTGATTTTCCACAATGCCTATTCTATTCTTGGCTGCAATTCAATTTTTTTTAATTTAATTTTATTTTTTAACTTTACAATATTGTATTGGTTTTGCCACATATCAAAATGAATCCTCCACAGGTATACATGTGTTCCCATCCTGAACCCTCCTCCCTCCTCCCTCCCCATACCATCCCTCTGGGTCATCCCAGTGCACCAGCCCCAAACATCCAGTATGGTGCAATTCAATTTTATCCTGCTAGTTCATTCTAGGTTCTCTAAAAGTCCTTTCTTCACTTAGGAATCTCCCTTCTCATTTCATCCAATGTCTTTCAGTATGATTTTCTGTTACTTTTTTACAAGGAAGAGGCATCTTGCATTCTACTCTAAATGATCTGATTTTCTAATTCTCTTCTGTTTACTGGCAGAAACCATTCTCTGAGGTTTGCTCCTCCTCTAAGTCTTAAACTAATCCTATCCTCCTTTGGGGTACACAATTTTTGATATCCCTCCATATTCTATTTTTTGTGTGGTCAGTCGTGTCCAACTCTTTGGGACCCCATGGACTATAGCCCACCAGGGTCCTCTGTCCATGGAATTTTCCAAGCAAGAATACTGGAATCGGTTGCCATTTCCTTCTCCAATTTGTTTGTTTACTTTCCTTCCAAAAGTTAAGCCCTCTATCTATTGGATTTTCTTCCCCAGTAGACGAAGTATGTGAATTGCCTTCAGTTCCTTTCTTTGTGTTCTTTATAGAAGTAGACTTCCTGTCTCATTGCCCAGCTGGAATATTCACTGGTGGGCACAGCTTCTAGTCTTAATCCTCAAAGTCCAGTAGTCCTTAACCCCCATCTCATCTACAATGACTCTGCCAGCTGAGAAGGAAAATTCTTCTCTCCCCCACTGCGTAGTATTCTGACCCTGTGACTATGCTCTTATTATTCATTCAGAGATCCAACTGGAAGAAGGGGTACACAGTGTGAACCAATGTCAGAAATTCCAATTTTATCATTTTGATGGTTGAAGCATCACTGAAATATCTCCTGCAGATCACTGAAATATCTCCAAGTATTTACTCTGATATTTTTTTTTGAATCAAATCTTTGCTTAGTAGGAAATCTTAGCAACATATATATTAAATTAGTGTATGTCACTGGATAACAGGTAGAGAAGATTTGCTATCAAATCCAATGCTCCCTACTGCCACTTATACCTCCCTTTAAAAGTTCATGCCTAGGGACTTCCCTGGCAGTCCAGTGGTTAAGAATCCACCTTCCAGTGCAGGGGACATGGGTTGAATCCCTGGTCAGGAAACTAAGATCCCATATGCCATGCGGCAGCTAAATCTGTGCTGCAAGTACAGAGCCCATGTGCTCTGGAGCCCACACATCACAACTAGAGAGAAAGCAATGTAAGATCCCACATTTTACAACTAAGATCTGATGCAGCCTTAAAAAAAAAATTAAAGAGAGGAAGCACTAAAAATAAAATAAAAATAAAAGTTCATGCCAATTCCCTAGAAATTAATCTAGTCTTATTTATTGCTCATGAAACAATAGACTTTAACAACTGCTTCGTGATACAGTGTAGAAGAATCACTTCCAAGTCCCAACAATGTCTCCTTGAATATTCCCAACTTACCCATGAAGGCATGAGGAGTGGTTAAAATACAATTCTGGTGTGGCAACTGGGTTCTTGTTTGCAGTCAACAGACTCTGACTCTGGCTGATTTAAACCAAAAGGAATATATTGCAAGGATACTAGGAGTTCTTAGAGTTGATAGGTAAGTGGGACACCAAGTCTGAAAGAGACAGGAGAAACAGCAACCTGGAAATCTGGAATCAAGGACTGCAGAAACAAGAGGAATGAACCCACGGCAGGAAGAAGCTAGCTGCTACCCCCAAAGGTGATTCAAGTCTGATCACGCATTGTCTGCTTGGTACTTTGTTCAAGATTCAAATTCCAGGGAATGAGCAACCAGCTGGCTTTACACCATGGGCACACTCCTTTTATAGGTGACAGCAGGGTTCTTGCTTAGGATCCCACCATATGTACTCTGAGGGAAGAGATAACTGCCCCACAGAAACTAAGGTGATGGTAAAAAAGGGAACAGAATCGAGGATGCCAAAAACCTCATGAATGTCCACCACATGTGAGTGTTAGGCTGGAGGCCTCAGATTTCACCCACCATCTTACATCTTGCTTTATCTGATTTCTTCTTTCATTTTAATTAGCTGAATCCTTGTTGGCGCTGTACTTCAAAACTGTTGATCAGCTTTGCACTCCTGGCTCTCTCACATCCTAACAGGTGGGAAGAGACTATTTGGAATCAACTGAATCTGGAGTCAAAAATTGACTGCTCCCCTCACCTACCCATGTGATCCTGGAAAAATCACTTAACTTTTGTAAGCCACAGTTTCCTAATTGATCATGATTTTTTTGTGGGACAGCCAACAGCCAAATCCTGGCAAACTTTCTTCACATCTTAAACCTCAGAGCAGGTGTCTCCTCCAGGCCTTTTTTTCCCCTCTAAGCTGAATTAAGGGTCGGTCTTTGCTTGCTGAAATCCACTACTTATAAATCTATCAGTATACATAGGAGATTGAGTTCTTAAAATGACTCCTTGTGTCTTCATCTATATGCTTCCTTTTGGCATGGGTCTAGTTTATCTTTGGCAATAAGTGATGAGGTTGGATAAGCCTGGTACAGTTATGAAGGTTGATAATGACTGATATTTCCTTTTAATATTAATATTTAATAATCCCCATCTCTTAGTTAACAGGTGTCCACTGTGTGTCAAACACTATTCCTATATACTATAAGGATATATTAAATATAAATGTGTGTGTGTGAGTCACTCAATCGTGTCTGACTCTTTGCAACCCCATGGACTGTAACCCACCAGGCTCCTTTGTCCATGGAATTTTCCAGACAAGAATACTGAAATGGATTGCCATTCCCTTCTCCAGGGGATCTTCTTGACCCAGGGATCAAACTCTGGTCTCCTGCATTGCAGGCAGATTCTTTACCATCTGAGCCAACAGTGAAGCCCACATTAAATTTATCCTTAGTATATATATATATATATATTATATAATATATCCTAAATTATATATTTATATAAATACATTATCTCTTCCATTCTTCACAATTCTGTGAAGTATGGATTATTATCCCCATTTCATTGATGAGGAAGCTAAGATGAATTGAGGTTACAAGTCTTACCCTAGTGTACAAAACTAATTTAAATTATCTGTCTGGTTCAAAGCCTATTCTCTTTCCATTTGAGCACACCTTTTCTCTACTCTCACTGTTATGATTATAGATCTCCCTAAAAAGGCACACTGCATATTTCAACTTTTTTAGCATTTTATATGCTTTACAATTTTCCCTGGAAGGAAATGTTTCTTAGTGTCTTCCATCCGTGTGCTATAAAAAATTATCTGTCAGGTATTATAGCTCCTAGGAGAAGGAAATGGCAACCCACTCCAGTGTTCTTGCCTGGAGAATCCCAGGGACGGGGGAGCCTGGTGGGCTGCCGTCTATGGGGTCGCACAGAGTCGGACATGACTGAAGTGACTTAGCAGCAGCAGCAACTAAATGCTAACCTGATTTGGAAACAGGATCTTGTGTCTGAATTAGAATTCAAGATCTGATTCACAGCCCATTTCACAGATGGAAAAATGGAACCATAAAGATATAGTATGACTACCAGACTCAAATAGGCCACTCATACAATGGGCTCAGGTCTTCTGTCTCTCAGGATGGCAACATGTGTTTGGAAAGAGTATGGACTGTGTAACCAAACAATGCAAGATGCAATACTGACTGCTGCTTGATATGTGACCTCAGGCAAGTTTTCTGACTTCTCTGAGGTTGTTTCCTCATTTGTAAAATGAAAATAATACATTATAGAGGTGCCATGAATGTTGGAGGAATGTTGGAGCTGAATTGTGAAAGTACCTAATACAGTGCCTGGCACAGAGTACATGCTCATTAACTGTTAGTTCTCTCTGCCCATCACAGTCTAGCCATTTCCTGCAGCACACATGGCCTTCCACAGGTCTCTCCTCCTTGGCACCCACATACATCTCCCATTGAAGAAATCTAGAGCTAGGAGTGTATGCAGCAGAATCCATTCCACTGAAAGCATTTTTTTTTTCTTCTTAATTTAAAGAAGGAAAAAGTAAAAAGTGCTGAGCCAATATTTCTACTCTTCAATCATTAAATATTAATCGATGTCAATGCGTTTGAGGGAGCCTTTAGCTGTGACAGGTGAGCTGAAAGTAGAAATTCTGATTTAACGAGGCCTCCTGGCCTCTTTGGCAAAATGTCAGGGGGCAGGGTGTGGTGGAGAATAATTAACTGATAAACAACCTTCTGAAAAAGATCAGTAACTACGAAATTGGATAAAAAGACAAAGCGGCTCTTATTTTTCCCAAAACACTTTTTCTCCTTGGGATTTTTTCCCTTTTTTCCCCTGAATCGACCCCGATTCAACACCACCTAAGTTGATATGCCCTTAACTGTTTTGTTTAGACTGGGCTATGAAATGATTAGGCTGCTGAAATGATGTATCAGGGAACCCTGCAGGATTTTTCACAGTCTCTCTGAACAATGCCCCATATCATACTTACAATGACAGGCTGTATTTTTATATTTGACATGTGAGAGGAACATGGAAAATAACACACTGACAGCACCTTAGATACCAGTCATACATCTTCCTAACACAGATTGATGGCTGGAAAAGAATATTATTTAGTGAGCCCTTCTTAAGCTCTCCTAGGAAAATATATAGATCCACCAGTGGATTGACTTGAAACTCATATTAACATTCCTTATGAGCAAGAAACAGAAAAGCAACCACCATCCATTTTGACACTAGTGCAAGGAGCAGAAAAATTAGCAGAAACCAATTCTGTACCTGTGCATTTCTCACTCATGGGTCGTGGTTTGCTCCTCCCCAGCCTAGGAATCTGAGGAGGTGAAATTTTCTCCATCCAGGCACACTAATCTTTCTTGAACTCAAACTAAAGATGAAAGATAAGCTGCTAGGAAAATTGAAGCTACGGCTAGAGCTGCTCAGAGAAATAAGTTGAAACAGAAAAGATCTGAGATGGAATAGCCATGGCTAACCGCATGACTATAGAGAGACTCGAAGAGTCACGTGGGCCTGTGGTTACCACCTATGAGGGGACTGAAGCGTAACAGAAGAAAAAAAAAAAAAAGCCTCTGAGCGCGGAGGCTGTAACGTGCCAGAACATACCCCTCCAGGAGGGCAGGATTTATCCCCACAGTTGCTGGGAATATTGCTGGCTGGCAGCTCTGTTATGAGCCCTCTCTGGGAAGTGACTCTGCCAGCAGTCTGCCTCTTGAGACAGTCCACATCCAGAGACAGGGCAATACAGAATCATAAATGCCTGGTCCCAGATCCCCAAAAGGAACAGGTTTGGAAGTCATCCTAGGTTCTGAGCCCCGTGAGTTAGCTAAGACCTGCATTAGGATTCTACCCTATCCATTCAGTCCTGCTTCCTTCCCTTTTTAAGTACAGGTGTCAAACCCTGAGCATTCATTTCATAACAAATTCCTTGCCACACATAGCATTTCAGATGCATTCAGTCTGTTTCCAGGAATACCTAAACTATAATATTCCCTTCACCTCCAACTGCCCCAGTGTACCATGTAACTCAAATATCCCAATGAAAAAAATCCTATGATACTACCAAGAATATGTACGTTTAGTCAACCAAATCCTTTTGAAACCCAAGTCACAGTCATCTTGATTTTCAAGATGGAAAATAAAAACAGAGAAAGACGAGCACCATCTTGTGGAAGGACCTGCCACTGTAAATTTCAAATCTTCTTTTTGGTATGACATGGAATTTCTGTTGGTTGGTTGGATTTTGCTTGTTTCTTTTTTTCTATGTCTTTGCACATGTACTATTTTTTTTTGTGAACTTTTTATTTTATATTGGAGTATAGCTGATTGACAATGCTATGATAGTTTCAGACACACAGCAAAGTGACCTAGCCATACATACACATGTATACATTCTCCCCCAAGCTACCTTCTCATTCAGCCTGCCATATAACATTGAGCAGAGTTCCCTGTGCTATACATACAGTAGGACCTTATTGGCTATCCATTTTAAATATAGAAGTAGGTACACATTGATCCCAAACCCCCTGACTACCCCTTCCCCTCCATGCTTCCCCTCTGGTAACCATAAGCTTGTTCTCTAAGCTCTCTAAGAACAAAGATCTCTTTGTTTGTCATTCTAACACCAAAACAGAAATAGGTGAGATAAACATCTTTCCTATTGTAGACAGAATGAATCAAGTATCCAGATCATTTATTCTTAGGATTCAGAGAAACATATCCCACTGTTTTCTAATGGAAAACAGTGGCATATGAAGACAAGGAGTGAGCATGTTACTGATTTTGCGGGGGTTCAGTTCAGGTGCTCAGTCATGTCCAACTATTCACAGCCCCATGGACTGCAGCACACCAGGGTTCCCTGTCTATCACCAACTCCCGGAGCCTGCTCAAACTCATGTCCATTGAGCCAATCGTCTCATCCTCTGTCGTCCCCTTCTCCTCCTGCCCTCAATCTTTCCCAGCATCAGGGTCTTTTCCAATGAGTCAGCTCTTCCCATCAAGTGGCCAAAGTATTGGAGTTTCAGCTTCAGCATCAGTCCTTCCAATGAATATTCAGGACTGATTTTCTTTTGCAGGAGAGATAAAGGAAAACAGAGACTCATTTAGAACTGACAGCAGTTTCAGCATTTGGCTCCAAGAGTACCGGGTTATTTGCTGCTCCATGGCTTTGTCTACTCTCCTTAGTTTTTTTTTTTCCCTCTGCATCTCTGTTCTACTTCTGCTTCCTCTGTTTCTGCTGTTTCAGACTCTCTTTCCCATTTCCTCTCCCTCCCACTTAACTGGAAATTTCTTTTTTTTTAACTGACTGGAGTTTCAATAGTAGTTGCATCACACACGTTGCTATTTCAGCAATAAACTTGGACGAGGGAAATAAGAACTTTTCATCTCTGTGTGCAACTGTGATTCAAATATGGTAAACTAATTTATCCTGTAAAACGTAATTAAAACCAATATTAAAAAAAAAAAGGTGCGGGGAGAGGGAGACATCTTTGGAGAGAGCAGTGACTCCCTTGGCAGGACCTGGGTGAGATGCATTCAGTTGGGACTTCAAAACTGAACATTTGATTTGGTCCCATGATTTTCAGAGGATTGGTCTAGTTTTATATGCTACTAAAGTGCTTTTAAGTATTTAATGGTTTACTCCAATTGGGGAAAGTTTTGTTAGGTTTCTCTAAAGTTTCCCACAGGAAAGCCTTGGTTTTTTATTTGTGACTGGAATTTTTTGTGGCTTTGAAAATTACCACAAAAATAAAAAATGCTACTTTTGAAGTTTTCCAGATGCAGACAAGTATATTTCCATATATCTTACATCACAGTTCTGGTTTTGAAGTGATTTTTGTCTGACAGAATGAATAAACAAGGTCAGACTGGAACTCACAAGAATAGTAACTTCAGGCTGAGATCCCCATGACACCATAAGCTTCTTGACTATAAAACTCCAGCTTGATCACCTTTAAAATACTTTGCACCAAACACAGAAATTTAGTAGACAGGGATAAATGGATAGGTGGATGGATAGATGTATAGGTGGGTGGATGGATGGATGGATAGGAGGGTGGATGGATGGATAGGTGGATGAATGGACGGATGGGTGGATGGGTAGGTGGATTGATAGGTGGGCAGATGGATGGATAGGAGGGTGGATGAACAGATGAATGGACAGGTGAATGAATGGAGAGAGAGGTGAATGAATGGATAGTGGATGAATGGACAGGTAGGTGGATGGATGGATGGATAGATAAGATTAAATAAATCCATGAATCACGGACTGCTCAGATATAGTTGTCTATTCATTCTGTTGGAATTGGAATTACAGGAAGGGATTGAAGTGGCTCCACTAGCTCTCGTTAAGAGTAGAGGAAGACTGCTAAGCATGAAATCTCAGTGAAATCTCATCCCCACAACCAGCTTTGCAAGGTAGGTACTCCATAAACATTGTATAAATCGACCTATCAAACTGATCAAAGTTTGCCTCAAGGGCACTGCAAGAAGAGTGCCAGTGGTTATTATTTTCAATATTTTATTATGAAAATTTCCAACATATGAAAAATTTTAAATAACTGTACATGAAACATCTCTATATCTGGGATCCAGATTTCACCACTAACATTTCATTCTAGTACTTCATTTACTATATTTACCACATAACTGTCTATCTACCCATTGTTACATTCAACTAACAACTAATATTATTGTTAGGCATTTCAGATTAAACTGCAGACATAGGTAGCTTTCCCCATAAATACTTTACTATTCATACTGTTAGAGTTCAATATTTGTTTTGAATCTTTCCCTCCATTGTAAAAGAGATCATTCACTGCATGTTGACTATTGCAAACATCTGTGTTATCCAATCCCTATCAAAATACAGAACATCATCATCACTCCAGAAAATTTTTGAAATCTCAAGTCTCTACTGCTAATTTCTTTACCTTTTTATCCAAAAGAGACTGAGGACAACTTAAGAAGTGTGAAGTTTATAGGAACTATCCACTCTGACAAACTGCTTCAGATCTCAAGCCATTAAAAAGAGTCACTTTCTTCTATTTGTTTTAGAAAAATCCAAACTCCAAATGCACAGTTGATGGCAGGGGAGAGATTTATCCAGATGTACATTAGCTGAAAGTCCAGTAAGTTGGCAAGCAGGCAGAAGAGAATACAGAAATATTAGATTCCTAATTTCTTATGTGGATGTTTTTTAAAAAGATTTTTACAAATAATTCATATTGTAATAAAAGGTATGCATTTGGTCTTAATACCTTTAGTATGTTTTCTTTGTACTGAATGTTCTTGGGACATCACCTTTACCAGGGCCATAAAATAACCAAGAAACCTTCTGTGAAGTTTTGCATGTTACCAAGTAGAATCCAGTGCCAAGCTAAATCCCTACCACATGGTACATAAAAGCTGAATCTCTTCCAAATGCATGGCTCCTTCTTAAGTAGCTGGTTGACTAATTACTTTCATCAGGATAATTGTACCTAAGCAAAGGGTACAATTATTTCTACCAAGTGGAATGCTGACATCGTTTAATGAAGAATTAATGCATGTGGTGACACAACTATGTGTTTAGAGAGGAAATAAAGCAGTTACCAACAATCTGTTTCCCAGAAAGAATTTTTAAACATGTCTGTTGTACTCTTAAGCATTCAGAGTAAAGCTAATAGACATTTCCACAGCACACAAGACTTAGTCTCTATCTAAGGCAGTGCATGCCAATGAATTGCCATCAACCAGGCACTAATGGGCCCTACATCATGGTTAAGGAGCAGAGCAGCAATTAACTTGGGCTCAACTAGGGCCCACTCACACTGCCACATTTCAAAGTGACCTTTCCCGTCATTGTTCCACACAAATAGTAAACCCACAACATCCTTCTTTGTGGGAGTGGCAAATTTTAGAAAATTGCAATGCAGAAGGATTATAGTTAAAACCTCCAATTATTCACTGGGAACTAGAATAGCCACTGATGGATAAGAACCATAAAATGTATAATACATAAATCCTTTATTTATTCATTCAATACGCATCAATAAATCCACTATGAAATGGAAGGAGCTATGCTAATCGCTATATAGCAATCCAAAAGGAATCAGAAAAGAAATCTACTTTCAAGAGGCTTATAACCGCCAAAGAATAATCCAATCATTTATTCACCAAGTTTGTTAGTTTTGGCCATATGGTGTGAAGGACCTTAGTTCCCTAAGAATCAAACCTGAACCCAATGCAGTGGAAATTAAGAGTCTGAACCCCTGGACTCCACTGGTAAGTTCCTCAGCAAGTCTCTATCGGGCATTCCACTGTCTAAATACTCCTTCTAGATGAGGTACCCATTTCTCCAGCTGCAAGGGGTGTAAACTGTTGGTAGTTCACAACTAGTTTCCTCCCCCAAGAACTGCTTTAGACTAAAAAAGACATACCCCTCTTTCTGGAGGCATCAGCATCCAGTGACTGGTGATGCTAGAGTCCAAAAGTTCTTGATTCAGTTGGGACAACTGAGAAGTGCATCACAGCTCCAGCTCCAGATCTCACTAGAGGATCAACTGAAGCCTCTCTTGCAAACTTCTCCCTCTGTCCAATTCTGCGGCTCACTCATCACAGTTATTTTTACTAAAGGCATTTCTCAGTTAACTTGTTACATGCAAATCTCAAAGTCTTAGAGTTTGTCACTTGAGGAGCCAATCGGGGACAGCTCCTGCCAAAAGTGATCCTAGGTAGAATACTATAAAAGGGGATTTAGGAGATAGATCACTTACTTCCAAAATACTAGTGTGCAGTTATGTGTAATAGTTAAAATTTCCCTAATGGAGGGCTGAGATGGAAATTAAAATTGAAAGATGAAATATGGCCAAAATCATGTGGTATGAGAAACTTAAAGCCTCTTTGGTAATACTTAAAAAAAAAAAAAAAGCTCTCAATTCCTGCATCCAGAGGGATCTCTCGAGAGATGAGAAAATGATGCTGGCAGAAACAGATGCTCCAGATAAGGATGAATTCTCCATACCAGCATGTCTTGTATGGTAATGGCAGGGCCCTGATTGGGAGGGAGTGGAATACAGAGGCTTGGCATGGGAATGCATTAATTGTCATACTAGAAAATCATGAATCTTTAGATACATTCAGATCCCTTTGAATCCTCTAGCTATTCAGAACTGGCCCACTCCTCCATCTTAAAGGCTTGCACTCCCTAACCCACTTATGCTTGAAGATGCTGCAAAAGCTTTTGCTTTGCAAAATAACAAACATTCCCTCATAATCGATCACATCTTTCCTCCTGGCCATCAGATCATGGAGAAAGTTATAACAACCTATCTGGAGAAATAAGCTCTGGGCCTGCTAAAATAGGCTAGAGGCTCTGTATCAAAGAAGCTACAGAACTTAGCTAATATGTACCAGCAGGAGCCAAAAGAGTTTATATGGGAATGCATCATGAGTATGTCACGTCAGGAAGGATAAAATGTGAACTTGGAAATGGATGAATTTATCAATTCATGAGCACTCTCCTGTGTTCTAAGATTGTCACCCCATTACGGATCCCAGGAGACAGTGCTAATATGCTGCAAAGATGGTTCTTGGAAGCTTGGACAAAGCAAGAGCCTAATGAAGCAGAAATGTGACAGATGGTGGAGGGAGTAATCAAAAGATTTAGAGAAGTGAATCTACTAGACTGGATGTACTACCTAAGGCCAGAAAACCTACCCATCTACTATGTTCCATGGAAGGGCCCGGGGACAATTCATTTACCAAAATATTAAAGAATTTGGCAATGAGAAGGGTACCAGAATAGTTAAGAGGCTCAGTGACAGCTGCCCTTGGTAGTCCACAGCAGTAAGAGATTCTACTAAAAAACTGGGCTCATGGTAACAATGGGCATGAGAAGATCCCAAACTAAAATAAGTCAGGTGGGTGCACTTAACAAAAAAGAAAGATGAACACAATTATCGTAATGAATAGTAAGGTCAAAATGATAATCAAGGAAGCTGACCTGCAAAGAACAATGGAGGTGTTTAATAGAACACTATACTCCAAACATCAAATAACTGAGCAAGCAGCCAGCCTTCAAGGGTATTACTCAAGTTGTATAATGAAAAGAAATTAAGGGCTGAAGGTGGATACCTCGATAAAAATTCACAATCTCTTGCCCAGTATCCATTCTCAGACCTGATGCATTGACTGATGGAAAGGTCATGTCCCCATGAAAAAGAACCCCATGGCCTCATGACAAAGTTGTTTGGAAATGATTCCTCCAGTTCTTCCATAATGGACCTCTGTCAATATACTCAAATAACTGTACAGGAAAAAGAAAAGTATCCAAACTTGGCAAAAGCCAAGAGGAAGACTAAGAAACCTGCCTTCTTCTTCTCATCTCTACCCAAGAGAGTATACTGGGACATCTTCTCCAAAGTAAATGACAACCCACAGCATCTTATAATCCCCACCAAAATGGAGGAAGCACAATACTTGGTAGGCTTTTGAAAGTTGTGGATGCAGCACAGCCCACACTTACGAACACTGCTTCCATCCATTTGCTGAGAAAATTGGGAGATTTCCAGCTTTGAATGGGTCCCATGGCATGAAAAAGACCTGCAATGTACCCAAAGTACAAGACGAGCAGGCATTCCACTTGGGGCATCAGACCTACCAGACACTATGGTATTAGAGGTATCTGTGTTGAGAGTAGGCTGATGTTGGGGGCCAAAGTGAGGCACTCCGCCCATGGCAAAGGTCATGAGGAAGGAGGCTCGACATACGCAAAGGCGGGATCAAGCCTCAGGAGTCCCCCTGGAAATCCTCGAGCATCTACCCTCATAACCAGAGCCTGCCTACTTTACTACTTTGTGCTCTCACCTACACCTCTGACTTTACGGGGGGCTGTCCCCCACCACCTCTTTCGGAGAAGGAGTTAGCCTAGAGCTCCAGTTAATAAAAACTCCTGGGCGTGACAAGAGTGTTTTAACCTACAAACTCCTCTGAAGGTTCTCTAGCCTGCCTGACAGGCTTGTCCGGCCACATGTGATTGCTCACAGCCTCCCAACCGTGAGAGGCACGAGATGCTTTAAACCTTCTAAAAACAGGTTCCTTAGAAAAGTTAGAAAACCATTAATATAAGTATAATGGGCTGATTAGAAATTGTATTGGTGAAGGGTTTTTCATTTGTTGAGCCAATGTTTGTTGCTAAGTCTCCACATCCCCTGTCCTTACACACATTAATGAATATATAGAAGAAATAAGTATTAACCTTTGATATTAATCACGTTAGACCTTAGGCTAAGTAAATTCTTTCCTTAACTAAAACCCACTATACCCTCACCCTATAGGAATGTAGGGTGGCATCTGTTTTAAGAATAATCACCCCTGGAGAAATAAGTGTCCTGGTTGACTGACCACTGTCACAAGGAGAGGGTCATAAATTGTCAGCAGGCCCCCTGGCCAGAAGATGATGTAACACCCCTAAGACTTCTGTATACATTTATATGAAGCACCTGACTTTGATAAAAGTCAGGACTGCTGACTCCGCGTGACTTTTGCATAACATCTCAGTGTATAAAAGTAGACCAGGGAAAATAAAGAATAGGGATCAGTTTCTCAAAATACTGGTCTCCCCATGTCGCTCTCTCTCTCACTCTGGCTGAGTCTCCATCTGGAGCGCGGAATCCGCCATGCTTACTAATTATGCCTGGGCTTCTAAGATCCGACCGGGGAGGCCTCAGTGTCTCCTGTCTTTTGGGAGAACGGAAGGACACCTGCGGCCTATGTAAGTGGTGCAAGCTTCTTGTCTTGAAGTTTTATTGGTCTCCCGCGTAAACCAAGCTACTCAGCCTCTTTTCTCCACTGAATTTTCCTACTGAGCTATCCTCATTCTATTACTCTTTACATCTCTAATTAATATTTAATTGAAGCTGTTGTATCCTGATCCTCGCCTATGCCATCCCCACTTCGAATACCCTGGATCAGCTGGGGCTGGACCCCGGCAGGCTATGTGTAGAGTTTACTGTGGGCTCCAATAGGAGAATGGTAATATAGACTCTTAGGTCTATAGTATTTGCAGCAAGGCTTATTCTATCTACTGCAAAGGTTTCTATGTGACTTCCCTGGTGGCTCAGATGGTAAAGCATCTGTCTACAATGTGAGAGACCTGGGTTCGATCCCTGGGTTGGGAAGATTCCCTGGAGAAGGAAATGGCAACCCACTCCAGTACTCTTGCCTTGAAAATCCCATGGATGGAGGAGTTTGGTGCAGGCTACTATCCATGGGGTCACAAAGAGTCGGGCACGACTGAGCGACTTCACTTCACTTCACTTCACTATACATAGGTACCTCATATGCTACTGATTCCTAATTGAGATGGAGCATAAGACCACAGAACATGAAGTGCCATGGGCCAGAGTTGCCCATCAGGAGTCATAAAGACACACCCAAATCATAAGCTTTAGAGGGTTCAGCATCAATCTTGGTAAGATGGAAGTAGTACTTATGATATCAGCCACAAGCATGTTCAGAGAGCACAAGGAAGCTACATGGACAGGTGGTTAGACTCCCATACCAGCCTCTGCAACTGTGCCAGTACCACACTCCCAAGTTACACATGTGGCCCCATGAAGGGGTGGGGAGGGCATGAGGATGACCTGTAATAAAGAAGGAAAAAGGCAGGATGCGCACTATCCTGAGGAGACATCACAAGCTGTGTTGTACTTCCCACATCGTCTCCTAACTGATGGTCTAGGACAGGGGTCCCCAACCTCTGGGATCTAAGGCCTAATGATCTGAAGTGAGCTGATACAATAATAATAGAAATAAAATATGTATCACATGTAATGTGCTTGAATCATCCCCAAACCATCCCCACTCCAAGTCTACAGAAAAAAATGTCTTCCAAGAAATCGGTACCTGGTTCCAAAAGGATTGGGGACCACTGGTCTAGGAACTGATTATCTTGGGGTAATGATGCTACCTGCAGTTTAAACTAGGTGGTTCATGGATCGATAAGTTAGTCATAACACTTCCTTTCACTCATTCATTCATCTCACACCTACTTATTGAGCTCCTACTTTGTAAAGTATCATTCTGGGTTCTGGGAGCATATCAATAAATAAAATAGATAACGAAGCCCATTTTTTAGTGGGAATGTACAAAACACAAACAAATAGAAGATACAGTCTCTAAAGAGGTGATAAGTGTTATGGAGAAAATGAAAAAGGAAGAGAGACTGAAGATGCCTGGCAGGTACACAGAGGTCCAGTTTTGAATAAGGCGGTTTAGAAAGGCCCCATCTCAAGTAGTTAACTTGAGGAAAGGGCTGGAGCATATATCTATGACACTAACATTCTAAGCAGAAAAACAGCAAATGCAAAGGTACTGGGTCCGTGGACTTGCCTGAAATGTTCAAAGAATGGTAAAAAGATCAGTAGGGCTGCAATGCAGTAAGAACGAAGAGCTGTTGAAGATGAGTCCAGAAAGATGGGCTTCTAAATCGTGTAGGCTTAGAGACTGTTGTAAGGATATGAAATTTTGCTCTGAGTGAATGGAGAGACATTGGTGGATTCTATACAGAGACTGGACATGATCTTACTCAGATATAAAAAATAATTGCTCCGGTGTTGAAGATACACTGTTGGTGGTATAAGAATGGGAACACAAAAGTTACTGCCATAACCCAGGGAGGATGGTGGCTTATAAACAACAACATGGTAATGATGCAAGTGATGAGAAGTTGCTTGAATTTGGATTTTTAAGGTCATATACAATCTGCAGACAGATTAAAAGTAGGTTGAGATAAACAGGCAAGTGAAGAATGATTCTGAAGGCTTTTGCCTAAACCAAAGTGAACGGTGTTTCTATTATTTGAGACAAAGAAAGCTGAGAGAGAAAAAAATTTGAAAGATTCATTGATTTCAATTCATTTTTGTGCTAATATTAAGATGCCTACTAGACACTCAGTGGAGACAGTAGAGTGTACCAGGGATCCACAAGTCTGGAGCTGGCAGCCGAGGCATGAATTTGAGGATCAGTACCACTGAGATGATACTTAAAGCCAGGAAGCAAATGAGATCCCTACGGGAAAACGGGTAGATGAAAAAAGCCAAGATACTCAAGCAATGAGCCTTGGTGCACTCTACCAGGAAAACGGGGAGGGGAATCAGGAGGAATCTGCAAAAGAAAATGAAAAAGCAGCCAGTAAGGTGGGAAAACCAAGAGCATATTGTGTCCTGGAAGCCAAAGAAGTCCTAGAGGGATGGAGTGGTCCACTGTGGCAAACGGCTCTGATAAATAAAGCAGGATGAAGGCTGAGAACTGATCTTTAGATTTTCCAATGTGAGAGACATTGCTGACTTTGATAACAGTGGTGTCTGTGTCATTCTGCTTTTAAACTGATCTTCACTGAAGCATAGGTGATCTTCAGTGTTGTGTTAGTTTCAGCTGTACAGAACAGGGAATCAGTTATATGCAGACATATATCCACTCTTTTTTAGAATATTTTCCCATGAAGGTAATTTACAGAGTATTGAATAGAGTCCCCTGTGATATGCAGCAGGTTCTTATTAGTGGTCTATTTCATAGACAGTAGTGCATGCATGTCAATGCCAATCTCCTAATTTATCCCTCCCCACTTATCCCCTGATAACCATAAGTTTGTTTTCTACATCTGTGATTCTATTTATTTTGTAAATAAGTTCAACTGTACCATTTTTCGCATCCCACATATATCATTCTTTATCAGTACTCAGATCAAGAACACATACACCGGCGTTTCTCCCTTTGTCCCTCCTTTTCCCTCTTCTCCCACCTTCCTTCCTTCCCTCCCTCCCTCTCTCTCTCTCCCCCATCTTAAATAAGTTCCAACTTAAGAATCTACTTTTTTACATGAGCACTCATATCTTTTTTAACCCTTTCTCATCTTTCTTTTTCATACTTTCCCCCTCTTATCTCCTTAGTCACCTCTCTCTTCCCCCTCCACCCTACCATTTGCATTTCCTGAAAAAGAAATGTAGAAAAATAATATAAAGGTTCAAAATCTTCCAAAAATGTTTTAAGAACGGGAACAAGTACCCTTAACCTCTAAATTCTTTACAGTTGTTCAAAGGTCTCCTTCTGAATGCTAACAATAGTCACCATCTATTTATGATTATCTTTGTTTATCCACAGGAAACAGGTTTTGGGATAAAACATGTCACATGCAATTTTCCTTTTTCTGTAATTTAGCAAACGATTGCAAGTTATATTTCCCACTGTGTTTCCATTTCAAATGTGCTACACGTTAAATAAATATTAATGACCTCACCTGGACCCTTGGGAGCGAGAACAATGTCTTTTGTTCCATGCACCCTACCCCCTTCCCATGTGCCTTGCATGGTGATTCACATTATAGTTCACTTGCAGGAGTTCACTTAATAGTTGTAAAACTGAAGTAATATTTTTGTTGTGAAAAAATGGGTTTAGTTCCAGAAATCTTACTTACCACCGGACTTCAGAATACAATCTACTTGTGAGACAAAGACATGCTGTTATGTACCAGACCTTGCTCCTGAAGAGTGATAGTAAGGGGACAGGCAGATATAATGTCTCCCAATCAGGAGCCACAAAATCAAATGAAAAGTATGTAAATGGGCCAGGTGAGGACCTAAGGGAAAAATCCATTCATTCGTTCTAAGTAGGGAGCTG
This sequence comes from Bos indicus x Bos taurus, assembly GCF_003369695.1. Classification (NCBI taxonomy): domain Eukaryota; kingdom Metazoa; phylum Chordata; class Mammalia; order Artiodactyla; family Bovidae; genus Bos; species Bos indicus x Bos taurus. The sequence continues at coordinate 17,043,063 of NC_040103.1, read as the reverse complement.
CTCCCAAGTCCAGCTGAGGCAGTCCTGCAAGAAAACAAGCCTAGTGTTGTTGGATCTTCCTGTTTCACAAGAGAAGTTGGAAATTCAAGTTGGCTACTAATTCAGTCTTTGTAAATGAGGGGTAGACGAGGATCAAGAGCAACAGAATGTTCACCAAAAGCTGGTCTACAGATTTGCCATCTCTGCCCCTAGATAGGAGAAGGCAATGGCACCCCACTCCAGTGTTCTTGCCTGGAGAATCCCGGGGACAGGGGAGCCTGGTGGGCTGCCGTTTATGGGGTTGCAGAGTCGGACACGACTGAAGTGACTTAGCAGCAGCAGCAGCAGCCCCTAGATAGGCACGAAGACCTTTGAGGAAAGGAGCTGGTTTTGTAGCTCAGCCTGCATCATTCCTCAGGGCTGCCTGCCAGTCCAAATGGGTACACTGCCCTGAGGTCACCTCATAGATGGTGGGGAGATAGAATTACTACCGCCCTTCTAAAGGTTTAGATTAAGGATGCTTCACTAAGTTCCAAACATAAATTACAACTATTCAATGGGAGCTACACTCCCATTTATATGTCTGTAGATACCAAGTGCTTCCCTTAATGAGATAACCATTCAGACTACTTGAGATGTCTCCAATAAGTGATCTGTGTACATGTTCTATTGAGTCATAAATACTCAGCATTATGGAGGGCCATCCTATTGTTAGTCTTCTCATGGGTTATTCATGAGTTGCAGACCATCTGTGTAACATCACTAACCATTCCTCAATTCTCCCAACACAGTGGATTCCTTTTGGTGTACCTGTGTCTTCTGGAAATTGCTTCCTTCCTGTTCAATTACATTTAACTGAAATCATCCTGGATGTGTAATAGGCTTGCATTCTCACAAAGCCAATGTGTGTGTGCATGTAGGTGCATGTATATTCACCCACACCTGTGTCTGTGTATGTGTGTGCACGTGTGTATGCTCCCCCACCATCACTGTGGGGCTAGAAATTGTCTTTAAAACTTTCACCAAAAAGTGGGGTCATAAACTCAAATGCAACTATTTATCTTTCTCATAAACAAGAGAAAAGCTTTTTTAAAGCTTCCTAATGCATTTACTGGCTTTGGCCTGAAGCAAACAATTCAAACATATCCCTAAAGTGTTAGCCCTAATTGAGGCAGAATGTGGTTCTGAGCTTGGGCATGGCCCAGGTACAGTAGGATGGGGGCTAAACCGCATTGCCAAGTGAGTAGGTCTCTTACTCTCTGGTGTTCCAAAGAAGAACAAAGCACTGGGCCACATTCCACTCTGCACTAGCATTTTTCTTTGCAGGGACCTTAACAACCTTTCTTCCAAAGCTAACCCTAATCCTAGGGGCACAGAGCAAGCGGTTCCTTTTAACTACTTTTCAAGTACATGCAAAAAATGAACCCAAGTGGAGAAAGATCTGGTGGGGTTCCGTGGACATCTAAGTCTTCTTAGATGGATCTCCTCCATGGATCTCTAAGGGGGGATCAGGCAGCTCTCTCAACCTCCCTCTGGCGAGAGGATGCTGTTGTTTTCAGCATCCTGTAAGGGATCACTTGCTTTCATGTAAGGGATCTTAATCCAATGTTTCCAGCCATTCTGCAAACTTGGGGGAACAGAAGAGGGACTGAGTACACAGCTTTAATAGGTGAAAATACTGAACACCAAAGTTAAAGAATGGTGGAAAGAGGACCAAATTAGGGCTGCTGAGTCACCTCTAGATTATCTTTGCTATTCGCGCCAACATCTCCTAGACAAACCGAGTTGCAAATGGTCAGCATATCCCAGCTTGGAAATGTGTACTTTTCTCTGCATAGAAGTTTCTTTGCATAGTTGGCTGTCTTCTCATCACTCAGCTTCAAGTCAGACCTTGTGCAAAGAGGCCTCTGCTGCCCACCTTAACTAAGATTACACCCACTTTCCTGCCAGCCACTCAGTCTCACCACACTTTTCTTCTAGAAAGCACAAAGTTATCTTCTATATCTGCTTCTTTGGCTATTTGTTTCCCATTTTTCCTCCCACTAGAAGGTGTGTTCCATGAAAGCAAAGAGGATGTCTCTCTTGTTCATTCCTGAGTTTTCACAAGTTAAAATACCACATGGTCCATAGAAAGGATTCAATAAATATTTGTTGAATATATGACTTTCAATCATTCAATTTATCACACGCTACTAATCAGAAAAAATAATCACGTATGGGAAAGGTTGTCATATACAGCAAGTCTCCTACATACAAATGAGTTCCATTCCCAGAGCCCATTCTTAAGTCCGATTTGTTCGTAAGTCCAACAAAGTTAGCCTGGGTACCCTACTAAAACAATCAGCTATACAGTACTGTACTGTAATAGCTTTATAAGACTTTTCACACAAATAATACATTAAAAAACAAACACAAAATCTAAACATTTTTAATCTTATAGTGCAGTACCTTGAAAAATACAATAGTACAGTGCAACAGCTGGCATACAAGGGCTGGCATCCAGGGAATCAGTAAGAAGAGCTACTGATTGGAGGAAGGAGAGGAAGTGGAAGGTTGTAGAGCTGAAAGACTGTCAGGAATAAGAGATGGAGGGCAAGCTGCAATTTCACTCATGCCTGGCATTGATGGAATGCACATTGTCATCTCTTGAAAGTCTGCAACTTAAATATCCGTATGTATGCCAACTTACTGTATCAAAAAGGTCTTCTAGTGGGAAGAAGACTGAGGCTTTAGTGGGACTTCCCATTATCTAAAAGTGGCCATCATCTAAAACACTGGTTCCTGTATGACAGCATATGGTTTGAGACAGTCTAGGTCACCTACATCATTACATTACATTACAGCTTCCCCCCTCCACAACTCTTATGTCCTGTCAACTGATTTTCTTCCTAAATTAAGCCCCATGCCATTTTCTCACAGTGAAAATTTCTTCTTTCAAAGCCCATTCTTAACCACAGAGAATATAGTTTTACCAAAATTATTGACTCAAATAATCCCATGCTTTGCTAGCCTAGAAGAGAACATGTTTCTTTAATTCCTAAATCTCAAAGTCCTGATCCTAGCCTACTGCAGAAAGTCCACTAATTTCTCAGGTTTCCTCATCCACATATTTCTAGGAATCTCCAGAATTTTTTCATATGAGTCTTCTATCTCTCCTAATTGTGGCTTGCCACAGACCTCAAGCATCTGGCTACACTCTCCAGTTCTACTCTCCATGGACCTCCTCCTGCCGTCTTGAATTCATTGTCTGTCAGACTGCGGTGGTTCAACACTCAGCCCTGGTAACTGACTTTTCCTTGAAGTCCCCGTGACCGTGGGGACTAAGATGTAGCTCTTAACATGTATTGAAGACAGGAGAGAATAGACAAGAACAGTAAGCATAAAGAACACAAAGACAATATAACTTATGACTGCTCTCAGTACTCACGAAAGTCTCCCATTGAGATCTTAGCTGATTTATTCTCTTTTCTTTCCTATTTCCTTCCTTTTACTTATTTTGGGTTTGCATTCTCCTTTCTCTACCTTCTTCCAGTGGAGGCTTAGATAATTAATTTTGGCCTTTTTCCCTTTTACAATATAAGTTTTAAAGCCACATATTTCCCTCCAAGCAGTGCTTTTGCTGCGTTTGTGTTAGACTCTGTTTTCAGTCAGTTAAAAATAGTCTCTATTTCTCTTGTGATTTCTTCCTTTATAAGTTAATTAGAAATGTGTGACTTAATATCCAAGGATTTGAGGATTTTCCAGGTATCTTTTTTGTTATTGATTTCTAGTTTAATTTCATATATAATTTCTAGCTTGATTTCAAACTCTTTTTTTAAAATGTTTTTTAGTATAGACCACTGAATTTGCAATATTGCTTCTGTTTTATGTTTTGGTTTTTTGGCAGCAAGGCATGTGAGATCTTAGCTTCTTGAGCAGGGATTGAATCTGTACCCCCTGCTTTGGAGGGCGAACTCCTAACCACTGGACCTCTAGGGAAATCCATGATTTGAAACTCAAAGTTTTAAGTTAGTTGAGGTTTCATTTATAATCCAAAAGACAGTCTACCTTGTTGAACGTTCAATGAGCACCTTCATGGAATATACATTCTCCCATAGTTGGGTGAAGTGTTCTGTATATTTCAATTAGCTGAAGTTGACTCCTAGCATTGTGTTCTAAATACCTATTGATCTTTCTGTCTACTTGTTCAAATTACAAAAGAAAGGGAATTTTGAAGTCTCCTATTAGTGTTGATTTGTAAATGTGTCCTTAGAGTTTGGCCAGTTTTTGCTCTGTGCATTTTATTGTATTTCTACTGTTGGGCCCATACACATTGAGGACGAAGTTTTCCTGATAAATTGACTTATTATTACTAAAAAATCATCTTTATCCCTTATATAATCCTTTTTTCTGAAGTCATTTTTGATATCAATATAGTCCCTTCGGAATTCTTACACGTAGTGGTTGCATGCTGTATCGTTTTTTTGTTCTATTATGTTTAACCTGTCTCTTTCACAGTTTCTTATATACAGCATATATTTGGGTCTAACTTTTATCCAGTTTGATAATCTCTGCCTTCTTATTGGAGTGCTTAGAATGTTTAAATTGGATGTAACTATCATATGTTCGGTTTAAATCTACTCTCTTGTATTTGTTTTGCATGCATCCTTTCTGTTGTATCTTTCCCTCCTTTTCTGCCTTCTTTCAGATTAAGCATGTTTTCTATTAACCAGAGGTTTCTTGACTGGTTTTTTTTAAATGCTCTTTCTCTTTTAATGAATTACCATCCTTGATGCTATAGGAATTCATACTTTTTGCAATTACGTTTTTGTTAGGATTTTTTTTTTTTTTTTTTTTTTGCTGTTTTTATTTTTTGGCCACACCACAAAGCACATGAGATCTTAGTTCCCCAATCAGGGATCAAACCCACAGCCCCCTGCATTGGAAACAGAGTCTTTACTGCTGAACCACCAGGGGAAGTCCCTTGACCAATCTCTATCCTGGCTATGCTTTAATTTTTTTTTTTTTTTTTTTTGCTTCTTGTCATGCTCAGCAATTTGTTGTTTTAATTGGATCCCGGACAGTGTGATTTTAATTTTTGCAAAGCTGGATTTTGTTACATTTCATTAAAGAATGTTAGCTTTTTGTTCCTGTGTGTGGTTAAATAATTTGCATGTTAGTTTGATCATTTTGAGATTTTCAAGCTTAGATTATGAGTCTAGACTAGTTTTCCCTCCAGGATTCTTTAATGAATCTTCTTTATATTCACTCTAGTCTCTTATTTAGACTTGGAGATTTAAATTATTCCAAGTTCTGTATAAATTCTGGGATTTGTTTGGCATACAACCTCTACCCCCAGCCCAGGAACTACTCTTTCCTCAGAAGCTGCTCTTTATCCAGCTTTGTAAATGTCATTCTTTCCTGTGCAGGTTGATATTCAACCAAAGATTCAAGGACAGAAACATGCGTATTTCTCAAGCTATTTCTCAGCATGTGTACCTTTTCAAGATCATCTGCTTTGCAAATTCTACCCAGACACACTGGCCTTTCTGAACTCCAGTCTCTGTGGTCTCCAACTCAACATGACTGGTCAATGTTTGTAGTCCCATTTCCTGTGCCTTGGTTTGAAAATTCTGCCAAGCATAAAGCTAGGGCAATTGTAGAGTTCATTTGTTTGTCTTCTTTCAGAAATCACAGTTCTGCACCATTGTACAGTGTCAAATAAAATCATTTCATATATTTTGTCGAGTTTTCTAGTAGTTAACAATGAGAAAGTGTATCTAAATCTTTGTATTCATGGAAAGGTAGCCTTTCTTCCAGGAGTTACTGACACCAGGGAAGCCTGTTCATTTCAGGACAATCCCCAATAAGTCCCACAGAAATTAGGCCTTAATATTTAGATCACTTTATCTCTGGACATTAGCACAACAGACAGCATCCATATAATTTTAAAAGTTGGGATTACTCATTCTGGAAAATTCTGCACATGGTACTTCTACAATTCAGTCAATCCAATTCCTTTCAGGATTCCTCTAACAGCATTTAGATGCTACCATACCTTTGATCATCTCCATCTTTCTCTTTGACCTTTCCCCAACTATGAGACAAGAACTCATACCCATTTTCCAAATATTATAAATGTTTTTGAGAGATTAATAAATATAAATCTTAATGTGGAAAATACATTTGACCTAAGAGAAATATAATATAGTACAATGAATTGCTAGCTAAAATGGAAACATTGTTTTTACATTATTATGGAGAATTGTTGAGGTTTTGGGTCCATATCATCTTGAATGTCTTAATTTTCAAATTTGCTTTATCTCTGAAAAAACTCAAGCTATATCACAGTGATCTTTCTGTGCAAAGAACATCTACATAATAACTCTTTCCACAAATTACAGGAAAAGAGAATCTGAGAAAAAGCCTGAAGTTTTTAAGTTCAGTTCTTTCCAGAGTTTAATATCCACACCCAAGTTTTAAAGATTCACAGTACTTATTCTAAGCCCTGGGTTAAATGACATTTTCCCCTCTCCCTCCAGCAGTCTTTATAAAAGGGAATCTTTTCAGAGTTAGTGGCCTCAGATGTGGTGTCTAATGATGAGATGAAGTCACATGAAGTTTCCTTCCCATCCTTCAGGCTTTCTCCTTGTTTTGTTGTTTGGTTCAGAGGCATATATATTACCTGAATCTAATTATGGTGCCAAATAATCAAGGATGGGGTTCAACTGTAGATGCATGATGTTGAGCCAATTCTTAGATCTCCCTCTGTCATGTATAGAACAACAGTATTGCCTTGCTCATGTGGCTGTTTTAAAATTATCATCTTATTGGACTTCCCTGGTGAGCCAGTGGTTAATACCCCATGCCTTCAATGCAGGAGGGGTGGGTTCCATCCCTGGTCTGGGAACTAAGATCCCACATGCCATGGGCATGGTCAAATTATTTTTAATAATAAAATAACACCTGAATTTTTTAAAGAGACAAAAACATATGTGTGTGTATCTTTTTGCTTTTAATGGTGTTTCTAATTTAGTTTTCTTCAGCTTAATAGTCATATTTCTCTCTATATATGAATACAGATATATGCTAAGAACCATGTGAAAAAAGTGTTTCAGAAAATCAACTTACATGAAAGGTCATTAAAATTTTAAAGTCTCTTATCATCTGGGACAGGTTTTTTTTTCCTAAAATAAAAGAAAAAAATCATCAGGTGAGACAGCTAAAGCCAGGCCTATATGTGGAGAGAAGAACAGACTTAATTGTATTGGTATGCCAAAGCCTTTGACTGTTGTGGATCACAATAAACTGTGGAAAATTCTGAAAGAGATGGGAATACCAGACCACCCAACCTGCCTCTTGAGAAATCTGTATGCAGGTCAGGAAGCAACAGTTAGAACTGGACATGGAACAACAGACTGGTTCCAAATAGGAAAAGGAGTTCATCAAGGCTGTATATTGTCAGCCTGATTATTTAATTTATATGCAGAGTACATCATGAGAAACGCTGGACTGGAAGAAACACCAGCTGGAATCAAGATTTCTGGGAGAAATATCAATAACCTCAGATATACAGATGACACCACCCTTATGGGAGAAAGTGAAGAGGAACTAAAAAGCCTCTTGATGAAAGTGAAAGTGGAGAGTGAAAAAGTTGTCTTAAAGCTCAACATTCAGAAAATGAGGATCATGGCATCTGGTCCCATCACTTCATGGGAAATAGATGGGGAAACAGTGTCAGACTTTATTTTTTGGGGCTCCAAAATCATTGCAGATGGTGACTGCAGCCATGAAATTAAAAGATGCTTACTCCTTGGAAGAAAAGTTATGTCCAACCTAGATAGCATATTCAAAAGCAGAGACATTACTTTGCCAACAAAGGTTCATCTAGTCAAGGCTATGGTTTTTCCTGTGGTCATGTATGGATGCGAGAGTTGGACTGTGAAGAAGGCTGAGTGCCAAAGAATTGATGCTTTTGAACTGTGGTGTTGGAGAAGACTCTTGAGAGTCCCTTGGACTGCAAGGAAATCCAACCAGTCCATTCTGAAGGAGATCAGCCCTGGGATTTCTTTGGAAGGAATGATGCTAAAGCTGAAACTCCAGTACTTTGGCCACCTTATGCGAAGAGTTGACTCATTGGAAAAGACTCTGATGCTGGGAAGGATTGGGGGCAGGAGGAGAAGGGGATGACAGAGGATGAGATGGCTGGATGGCATCAGTGACTCGAAGGACATGAGTCTGAGTGAACTCCAGGAGTTGGTGATGGACAGGGAGGCCTGGCATACTGGGATTCATGGGGTCGCGAAGAGTTGGACACGACTGAGCGACTGAACTGAACTGAACCCTAAGATCAGAGATTCATGGTAACTTTGTGCAAGATCTAACTGTGTTACTATGTAAAAGAATGAGTTCCCCACCCCTTCTATGACCAGCGGCCTCTCTCCTCTCTGAGTAAAGGAAGGATGCAAACAAGGAGGGATTCCATCATCAATTCTTCTTAGCTCTTGATTACTTGGCCCCAGAAAGGCTGAAGCCAGAATCTAGGGTAGTAGTAGAGTCTTAAAGATAATAATAATAATAATTCCTAATAATTCCTGCCTCCTGGTATCCTGGTATCCACACCCTTGTGGAATCCCCTCCCTTGAGTGTGTGGGTTTTATTCAGTCACCCAGTTGTAACAGCATATGATAGAGCGATTAGATGTCACTTTTGAGCTTCTGTCTTGAGTATTCTCTTTCTCTCCCTCCCTCCCCACCTCTCTCTCACTGCTTTTGTGTCTCTGTGTCTGTGTCTCTCTTTCTCATCAGTTTCCCTGGAGGAATCCAGCAGCCCTTTGGAGTGGTCCATGTGACAAGGACTTGTGGTTAATCACCAAACACATGAATGAGCGTAGACGTGGATCTGCCTCTATTTGACACTTCAGTGAGACCACATCTTACTTAAATCTCATAAGCCAGCAGCACTTAGCTTAGCCATTCTGATTCCTGACCCACAGAAACTATGAGATAATAAATAGTCATTGTTTTAAACTACCAAATTTTGAGACAGTGTGTTAGATAACTAATACTAAAGAAGCTACATAATGTTATGATAAAAGTAAATCCCCTGAAAAGGACTATAAGTCAGAAAACTTGAGTACTAGTTCCCCCTCTGTTTATGTCTGTGAAAGTCTCATTTTCTTTCTGGAATTTTGTTTCTCCATTTTTTTTTTTTTCTAATTTTATTTTATTTTTAAACTTTACATAATTGTATTAGTTTTGTCAAATATCATAATGACTCCGCCACAGGTATACATGTGTTCCCCATCCCGAATCCTCCTCCCTCCTCCCTCCCCATACCATCCCTCTGGGCCGTCCAGTGCACCAGCCCCAAGCATCCAGCATCGTGCATCGAACCTGGATTGGCAACTCGTTTCCTACATGATATTTTACATGTTTCAATGCCATTCTCCCAAATCTTCCCACCCTCTCCCTCTCCCACAGAGTCCATAAGACTGTTCTATACATCTCCATTTTTTAATATAAAAGATTGTATTTGCTGATTTTTACTCCATATAGCTTAATATTTCTTTTAGGATCTATACAGTATAAGTAGTGTGTTTGTGTAAAGATATACAAATCACAAGATTTGAATGAAGAAATCAAAGAACATATATATACAAATAGAGAAATACTTCATGTTTAAGAGTAGGAAGTCACAATATTGTTATGATATCAGTCCTTCCAATGTGACCTATTAATTCAACACAATCTGAATCAAAATTCCAGCAAATAATTTTATGACTATCAACAAACGGATTCAGAAGTTTATATGGAAAGGCGCGGCATAGCAAACGAAATAGTGGGCAAGAACAACAACGAACATGACACTATCTGACTTCAAGATTTACAATAAAGCTACATAATCAACACAGTGTGATACTGGTGAGTTAACAGAGATCAATAAAACAGAAGAGAGAGCGGAGAAATAGACCTACACATATATGGTCATCTGATCTCTGACAAAGGACGAAGGGCAGTACAATGGAGAAAGACTACCTTTCTACCTTGAAAAGACAGTCTTTTTCTTTCCCCTGAGCCATACAGCAAATTCCCATTGGCTATCTACTTTATATATGGGAATGTAAGTTTTCATGTTACTCTTTCCATACATCTCAGTCTTTCAATAGATGGTGTGAAATGCCTGAAAATCTACAAGAAAAAAATTAATTTAGACTATATCTGTCACAAAAAAAAAAATGAACTCAAATCATAGGCCTAAATGCAGAAAGAAAAACTACAAAGTTCTGAGATAATAACACAGGACAAAACCTAGATTACTTTGGGTATGGAGATGACTTTTTAGATAAAACAGCAAGGACATGATCCATGAGAGAAATCACTGATAAGTTGAACTTTATTACAATTAAAAGCTTTTGCTCTCTGAAAGACATTGTTAAGAGTATGACTAGATGAGCCACAAACTGGCAGAAAGTTTTTGCAAAACACATACTGATAAAAGAGCCATATCCAAAATATATGAATAACTCTTAAAACTCAACAGTAAGAAAACAGTTAAAAAGTGGACAAAATATCTTAACAGATACTTCATCAAAGAAGATATACAGATGGAAAATAAGCATATGAAAAGATGCCAACATCATGTGGCTTTAGGCAATTGCATGTTAAAACAACTAGATAACACTCCATGTCTATTAGGATAACTAAAACCTGGAACATCAACCGGAGAAGGCAATGGCACCCCACTCCAGTACTCTTGCCTGGAAAATCCCATGGACAGAGGAGCCTGGTAGGCTGCAGTCCATGGGGTAGCTGAGGGTCGGACACGACTGAGCGACTTCACTTTCACTTTTCACTTTCATGCACTGGAGAAGGAAATGGCAACCCACTCCAGTGTTCTTGCCTGGAGAATCCCAGGGACGGGGGAGCCTGGTGGGCTGCCGTCTATAGGGTCACACAGAGTCAGACACAACTGAAGTGACTCAGCAGCAGCAGCAGCAGCAGCAGCAGAACATCAACAATACCAAATGTGGATGTAAAGTAATAGCAACACTCATTCATTGTTGATAAGACTGAAAAATGGTACAGTCACTTTGAAAGACAGTTTGGTGGTTTATTGCAAAGCTAAACATAGTCTTTATGTGTAATTCAGAAAACACGCTCCTTGGTATTTGACATGAAAACTTTTGTCCACACAAAAACCTGCATGTGAATGTTTACAATAGCCTTATTCATAACTGCCAAAATGTGGAAGCAACAAAGATGTTCTTAGATAGGTGAATGAAGAAAAATACTTAGGTCCATCCATACAGTGGAATATTATTCAGCAATAAAAATATGTACTTGAGCCATGAAAATACACACAGGAATCTTAAATGCATATTACCAACAGAAAGCAGGCAGTCTGAAAAGCCTACATACTACATGATTGTAACTATATGACATTCTGGAAGAGGTAAAATGGTTAAAAGGCCTGTGGTTCCCAAGGGTTGGGGAAGGGGAAGGAAGGGATGTACAGGTGGAGCACAGGTGATTTTTAGGGCAGTGACACTCTTCTGTATGACTCTCTAACGGTGGATGGTATTGCTAGTTTGTCAAAATCCATAGAATGTACAAAACAGAGTAATCCCCTAAGGTAAACCAGGTACTTTAGTTAATAATAATGTACCTTTTGCTCATCAGTTATAACAAATGTACCACACCAATGCAAGATGTTAATCAAAAGGAAACACTGGAGTGGGAAAGCATCACTAAGAACAAAGCTAGTGGAGGTGATGGAATCCCAGTTGAGCTATTCCAAATCCTGAAAGATGATGCTGTGAAAGTGCTGCACTCAATATGCCAGCACATTTGGAAAACTCAGCAGTGGCCACAGGACTGGAAAAGCTCAGTTTTCATTCCAATCCCAAAGAAAGACAATGCCAAAGAATGCTCAAACTACCGCACAATTGCACTCATCTCACACACTAGTAAAGTAATGCTCAAAATTCTCCAAACCAGGCTTCAGCAATATGTGAACCGTGAACTTCCTAATGTGCAAGCTGGTTTTAGAAAAGGCAGAGGAACCAGAGATCAAATTGCCAACATCCGCTGGAACATCGAAAAAGCAAGAGAGTTCCAGAAAAACATCTATTTCTGCTTTATTGACTATGCCAAAGCCTTTGACTGTGTGGATCACAATAAACTGTGGAACATTCTGAAAGAGATGCGAATACCAGACCACCTGATCTGCCTCTTGAGAAATTTGTATGCAGGTCAGGAAGCAACAGTTAGAACTGGACATGGAACAACAGACTGGTTCCAAATAGGAAAAGGAGTACGTCAAGGCTGTATATTGTCACCCTGTTTATTTAACTTCTATGCAGAGTACATCATGAGAAACGCTGGACTGGAAGAAACACAAGCTGGAATCAAGATTGCCGGGAGAAATATCAATAACCTCAGATATGCAGATGACACCACCCTTATGGCAGAAAGTGAAGAGGAACTAAAAAGCCTCTTGATGAAAGTGAAAGAGGAGGGTAAAAAAGTTGGCTTAAAGCTCAACATTCAGAAAACGAAGATCATGGCATCCGGTCCCATCACTTCATGGGAAATAGATGGGGAAACAGTGGAAACAGTATCAGACTTTATTTTTTTGGGCTCCAAAATCACTGGAGATGGTGATTGCAGCCATGAAATTAAAAGACGCTTACTCCTTGGAAGAAAACTTATGACCAACCTAGATAGCATATTGAAAAGCAGAGACATTACTTTGCCAACAAAGATTCGTCTAGTCAAGGCTATGGTTTTTCCTGTGGTCATGTATGGATGTGAGAGTTGGACTGTGAAGAAAGCTGAGCGCCGAAGAATTGATGCTTTTGAACTGTGGTGTTGGAGAAGACTCTTGAGAGTCCCTTGGACTTCAAGGAGATCCAACCAGTCCATTCTGAAGGAGATCGGTCCTGGGATTTCTTTGGAAGGAATGATGCTAAAGCTGAAACTCCAGTACTTTGGCCACCTCATGCGAAGAGTTGACTCACTGGAAAAGACTCTGATGCTGGGAGGGACTGGGGGCAAGAGGAGAAGGGGACGACAGAGGATGAGATGGCTGGATGGCATCACTGACTCGATGGACATGAGTCTCAGTGAACTCCGGGAGTTGGTGATGGACAGGGAGGCCTGGCGTGCTGCGATTCATGGGGTCTCAAAGAGTCAGACACGATTGAGCAACTGATCTGATCTGACCTGATATATGTGTCTATATATATGTATATACATATATATTCTCATTCCCCCTTTGGGTTGGGTTTGTTTTCATCTGGGCTTATGTCAGACTCATGATCCACAGTGACAGGCTCTGCCTACAATGCTGGACTGTATGGTCACCCCCTAGACATCAGTAACAGTCTTCATGGTGTGATGTCTTCTAAGCCCCTAATAATTATGAATATATTTTTATATGCATTATTTGGTGGTTAAGAATGCTCAGAGGAGAGACTGGTTCAAATTTTATTTCCAATATTTCCAGTACCAAATTGCTAGTAAATTACTAAATCCATATGCATTGATTCCTTAGTCTACACCATTGATATAAAAAGTGTGAGATTTAGATGATCTAGTAGTTGTAAATCACAGAAGAATTCTTGGCCCATAGTAGACACTCAATACATGTGGACTCTTATTCTGATTATGCACTGCTCCTTTGGTTTTTAAATATTGCCTACATACAGGTCTGTTTTAACTCCCTAACCAAGTGCCAGATCTATATTCTGAGCATCTTGACAAGCAAAACAAAAACTAAGAGATAAACTGGACCTAGTATGTGCTGGTTGCTTAGCAAGTATTTGTTGAATTGATGGATATTTAAATGAATACAAAATAGAGGAATGGCTGGCGGGAAATAAAGAAAGCAACATTTTCAAAATGGCCTTTTATTTAGCACATCAATACAAATAATCCTATTTTCACCAAATTGTCTGGAGAAATATTTTCGTCCACACCTTTCTCCTGAGAGGACATTTTTCTTTCTCAGTGTATTTCTATAACAACATTGAATGGCAACTAGATTCTTCTCTTTAAAACTTTAAAGCGGAGCTAAAAAGAAGGGGATTCAGCCCAACAAAGAAAATTTTCTCACCAGGAACTCCTCAAAGGAATTCAACAGCTGTACTAACAGGTGAAAGGATGAATTTTTAAAGAACTCTGAATTCCAGCTTGGAAGTATCCTGTTTCAAAGATCATTGATGGGGTAACATTTCATTGAATTAAATATTGACTAATAACAAAACCTAAGAAACACAATGCAAGAAATACATATCTTTCACAAACTCCAAAAAGAGATGATCAAGACTGAATTACTCCAAACTGAAGATGCTATTCCAGTGTAACAATCACAAGTTACATCAATTTTCTAGGCAATGAAAAGAATCCCATTCTTTTCAATGATGTCATTTTATGTACTTAAAAATGAAAATGTTTGGACCACAATATATGAGTGGCATGAGAGACTGAACTTCAATACAAAGAACTGAATTTCTTCTCTCACAATGCCTCCTATAGTCTCCTTTGTTCAATAAAAACATACGATTCATCAGTTTAAAAAAAATGCCTATTTTTGAGGTGACATTCAAAGGACTGGATTAACAATAAAAATAATAGCCAACATTAATTATGTATTTTCTCATTTAATTATCAAAACCCTAAGGGAAAAGATATTTTTTTCATTATCTTTCTTATTATCTTTCTTTTGCAGATAGAACACTGTAGCTTAAAGAAGTAAAACAACTTATTCAAGGCCTCATAAGTGACAAAACAGCTTGAAAACATCTGCATTCACACCCTGCCTCTCTCCTGGGCTGCCTGGACTTCACACCAAAGTAAGAACAGACCTAACCATTCCCTACTCTCTCCTACCTGACTTTCTTAAAAGTCTAAAATCATGAAATAATAGGAAGAACATGAGTATGTCAGTTCATCAGTTCAGTGTATAGAGCTCTCTTTTTTCTTCCTTGATATGAGTCTTACTAAATATGCCAAGAACATTTATTAGCACAAGAGGTTAGAAGAGATGTTATATAAATGGACTTTCAAGTGACTGATGACTCACAATATTGCCTTAAATTAATTTGAGCATATGTCATGCGTCACAACCTTCATATAGGTAAGTACATATGTATGGTTATTTTAAGGTCAACTGTTACAGGATGAGGTGCTTATGAAAGAATTATCCATTAATATAAATAGATACTGGCTCACGAAAAACACTGTCAGAGCTCTACCAATGGCCTCACACAGCAAGGAACCAAGCAATGAGACAGTCTTATTCATTAAAAATGAAATTCAAGTATCAGAGGGGAACTCACTTCCTGGAAGCTCCAGGAATGCAGTGATTAGTAAATAAATGACTCTTGACTTAAGAGGGAGGGAAAAGGCAGGGTCTGGAAGAAAGATGTCCCTTTAATGTTGCTACTGGTGAGAAAATCCTCCTGGAGCCTCCAAGGCAGAGCTTTAATTACTGCTTCAGAGCTCTGGGAGGGAGAGAGTAATGCTCCCATTTTACAGATAGGATAAGAGAACGTTTAAGAGGTTTATGCAAGGGCTCCAAAGAAAATGACAAATAGAGAATTTGAACCTGGTCTTTCTGGTTCCAGTGCTTGCCTTTTGCCTACTTCATCATTCTGTCTGCCGCCTCTAAATTGATTGAAAACAATTCATGGTGACACAGGCTAATTTTCAAATCATTTCCAACCAAAGATATCATTTCCTGAAATATGTCCATGAAAAGCTATTATATTTTGCTATCTCAAAGAGTAATTTTCTTTTAAGATATTGAGTTTATTTTTGCTAAATAGTAGAGTATGCCCAGACCTTGCCATTTTACTTTGCTTAAAATAACTTCTATAAATGTGCATTTTCTAAAAATGCATAAAGAATTTCCCCTGTTTTCTAAGCTATTGTGACTGAGTCATGGAGAATCAGGTTGAAAGAATCATATCAAATATCTAAAGAATCATATCAGCTAGTTGAAAATAAATCTGTCTGATAACACACATGCCCTAGACATAGGAAATATTAGCACTTAATAAATATTTATTGAGTGAAAGAATGGGAACTTCATAAGGCATTTGGGAAGCACTTGGAAAAAAAGAGAAAATTTTGCCATTGTTTATTTTCTGGGTTAAGTGGCATCAAATAAGAAACAATAGGAAATTCACTGGCCTTAACAACAGACAATAACTTGGCTTAAAAGAGATAATAGTTTTCTCTAGGGGGACGAAAAATGTGACCACATAATAATGAGACCTCTTTGAAATGAACATTCCAAATCACCTTACTGGAATTAATATTATCCTTAAATTAGTATACTAGGAGGTCATAATATCATTTCGACAATAATACTTTATTTTCAAACACTGTGGGATTAGACAAATGAAACTGTTTTCACAGAGGCAGGAATGGAGATTATGGCAGGAGGGAAGCCAGTGAATCAAATCCTACCTGAACCTCTGGGGAAGAGCTCCTCGGCCCACCACTGCCAAAGGACAGTCAGGGCGTGTTTGCAGTTAGAGAATGGGGAGCAGCTGGCTCCAACTAACTTGGCCCACAAGAACACACATGTAAAAGAAACACTGAGGCATGTAATGTAGACTCTCTGCCAAATAGCTGCTTCTGTTGTTGCAAGCTCCTCACTTTCTACAGGAGTGAAATGGACGTGTGATCTGCTACAATAAAATCATGGCAGATATACACCGTCCCTTCACCCATCAGCTGGGCCAGAAATTTTCAAGCATGGATCCACATCATCTTTTATAAAACTCACTTCAATTCTTAACACTTGTTTTAGGTAGAAATCGTCTTCCCATAAGAATAAACAAAAATCTCCAGGTATCAAAAAAAAAAAGTAGTTGAAAAGAAGGCTAAACAAAGACAGAAATTAAGGCATATTCATATGTATGCATGTGTGTGCTGCTGCGTCGCTTTAGTCGTGTCCGACTCTCTGCAACCCCATAGACGGCAGCCCACCAGGCTCCGTCGTCCCTGGGATTCTCCAGGCAAGAACACTGGAGTGGGTTGCCATTTCCTTCTTCAATGCATGAAAGTGAAAAGTGAAAGTGAAGTTGCTCAGTTGTGTCTGACTCTAGCGACCCCATGGACTGCAGCCTACCAGGCGCCTCCGTCCATGGGATTTTCTAGGCAAAACTACTGGAGTGGGGTGCCATTGCCTTCTCCAATGCATATGTATAAATCACTTCAAATATCCCTAAAGAAACAGATCTACTGAAAGAAATAAAAAATATGTGTATATCTCTCTGAGTTAGGTCAAAGAAATTCAGAAAAATAGTCTAAGAAATGAAAACAACATGAGATCAGTGAATTTTACTTCCAGTTTAAAAATTATATGATGAAGGAGCACTATGTATAACAGCCAAGACATAGAAATAGCCCAAGTGCCCAAAAACAGATGATTGGTTTAAGATGTGTGTGTATATATATACACATACATATACATACACACACATGTATATGTATATACAACGGAATATTATTCAGCCATCAAAAAGAATAGAATATTGCCATTTATGGGGAGCCTGGTGGGCTTCCGTCTATGGGGTCGCACAGAGCCGGACACGACTGAAGTGACTTAGCAGCAGCAGCAGCAGATGAGCCTAGAGGATATTATACTAAATGAAGTAAGCCAGAGAGAGAAAGACAAATGTTATATGAACTCTTTTACATGTGGAATCTAAAAACGAACACAAATAAACCTATACACAACACAGAGACAGACTTACATACATAGAAAACAAACTTACAGTTACCACAGGAGAAAGGGAGAGGGAGGAGGGAAGTATTAGCAGTACGGGATTATTAAATACAATTATGAAATATAGATAAGCAACAAGGATATATTGTATTCAACAGAGGAGGAGATGGCTGGATGGCATCACCAACTCGATGCACATGAATTTGAGCAAGCTCCTGGAGTTGGTGATGGACAGGTAAGGCTGGCATGCTGCAGTCCATGGGGGTCACAAAGAGTTGGACACGACTGAGTGACTGAACTGAACTGTATAGCACAGGGAACTATATTCAATATTTTACAATAATCTATAATGGAAAATAATCTGGAAAAAAAGGATATATACAATTGAATTACCTTGCTGTGCACCGGAAACAATATTGTAAATCAACTGTTCTTCAATTTAAAAAACTTTAAATACATGACTATAGTCATTGAAATTACAGTGATGAAAATAACAGAAAATTACAAGTTTTAGAAGACTGTATTAGAAGATAAACATTTTCCCCACTGACCCAGAAGAATTACAGATAATGAGAAAATGAGCAAAAGGAATAAAGGAATAAATGACATATCAGGGGAGATACAACACATATGACAAGTAAGAATAAATTAAGTGGATGAAGGCTACAGTTAAAGAAGCAGAAGAAAAGGTCCCTGGTCTGAAGGAAGGACTAATTCTTTAGATCAAAGGGTCTGTTCCAAGTATGGGGGAAATTAATAAAATATACATTGAACAGGCTCTAAGTATTTCCTTTATACATTTCATGTATAAAGAAAATTATGGGGAACAAGGGAGAAGAAATATTCTACATGTTGCGGGGAGGGGAACCTTATTGACACCAAAATCTTCATATAAAATGACAGGTGAAATCTATAAAATTTTGAGAATGAATATTATGACCTAAGAGTTCTGCATTCAGTCAAGCTACTTATAAAGGAGAATGTCAGAAAACCTTTTCAGATGTACAAGCATTTTCTCAGTATTCCAAACATATACATTCCCTTAAAAAGGGAGGAGAAAGCCTCACCAACTTTAGTAAACAGTTAATTAAAAATAAGATGACTTAAGTGAGCGGTTATAAGAAAAAAATTAGTAAAAAGAAAAGAGAAGACTTTCCTGGTTGTCCAGTGGTTAAGAATCTGCCTGCCAATATAAGGGACACAGGTTCAGTCCCAGGTCTGGGAATATCCCACATAGTGTGGGGCAGCTAAACCCACATGTCACCACCACTGAAGCCAGTGCCCCCGAGAGCCTGTGCTCCACAACAAGAGAAGCCATGCAATGAGGAGCCCATGCATGGCAACTGAAGAGTAGCTCCCGCTAGCCACAACTAGAGAAAGCCTGTGGGTAGCAACAAAGACCCAGCAGAGCCAAATAAATATAAATAAAGTTTTTAAAATGAAAGAGGGAAATTTTATCAGTGAACATTTAAATAAATTTAATGTTTTCTAGATTTTACCAAAATATCATGAAAGTACTCAGCTATGTTATGACTATCACATGGATTTCCAGAGTTAATGACTCCAAAATGTATCCTGATTTCAAAGATGTTATAATGCAAAGAAAATACATCTTCTAAATGATTAAATATGGTATTAACTTCTAAATAATTGAGATAATATATACTGCAGGAAATTAACTTCAAAGAGAAGAAAGTATTTTTTTCTAAATATGCTATGCTATGCTATGCTAAGTTGCTTCAGTCGTGTCCGACTCTGTGCGACCCCATAGATGGCAGCCCACCAGGCTCCGCTGTCCCTGGGATTCTCCAGGCAAGAATACTGGAGTGGGTTGCCATTTCCTTCTCCAATGCATGAAAGAGAAAAGTGAAAGTGAAGTCACTCAGTCGTGTCTGACTCTTAGCGGCCCCATGGACTGCAGCCTACCAGGCTCCTCCATACATGGGATTTTCCAGGCAAGAGTATTGGAGTGGGGTGCCATTGCCTTCTCCATTTCTAAATATAG
This sequence comes from Bos indicus x Bos taurus, assembly GCF_003369695.1. Classification (NCBI taxonomy): domain Eukaryota; kingdom Metazoa; phylum Chordata; class Mammalia; order Artiodactyla; family Bovidae; genus Bos; species Bos indicus x Bos taurus. The sequence goes on along the minus strand of NC_040103.1, from coordinate 17,023,355 downwards.
AATTTTCTAATACCACAAAAAAGCTAGAAAAATTGGAAAGTAAGGAAAATATAAAATTATTTCATATGTCTTATTTTAAAAAGGATGAATCAATACAATAGAAAACCTAGGTAACCTTGAAATTGTTGGTGACTTTATAGATATAACTCCAAGAAGAAATAATTGATAAACTAGACTTCATTAAGTCTGTATGCAGGTCAGGAAGCAACAGTTAGAACTGGACATGGAACAATAGACTGGTTCCAAATACGAAAAGGAGTTCATCAAGGCTGTATATTGTCACCCTGTTTATTTAACTTATATGCAGAGTACATCATGAGAAACACTGGACTGGAAGAAGCACAAGCTAGAATCAAAATTGCTGGGAGAAATATCAATAACCTCAGATATGCAGATGACACCATCCTTATGGCAGAAAGTGAAGAGGAACTAAAGAGCCTCTTGATGAAAGTGAAAGTGGAGAGTGAAAAAGTTGGCTTAAAGCTCAACATTCAGAAAACAAAGATCATGGCATCCAGTCCCATCACTTCATGGCAAATAGATGGGGAAACGGTGGAAACAGGGGCTGACTTTATTTTGGGGGGCTCCAAAATCACTGCAGATGGCAACAGTAGCCATGAAATTAAAAGATGCTTACTCCTTGGAAGGAAAGTTATGACCAACCTAGACAGCATATTAAAAAGCAGAGACATTACTTTGCCAACAAAGGTCTGTTTAGTCAATGCTACAGTTTTTCCAGTAGTCATGTATGGATGTGAGAGTTGGACTATAAAGAAAGCTGAGCTCAGAAGAACTGATGCTTTTGAACTGTGGTGTTGGAGAAGGCTCTTGAGAGTCCCTTGGACAGCAAGGAGATCCAACCAGTCCATCCTAAAGGAGATCAGTCCTGAGTGTTCATTGGAAGGACTGATGTTGAAACTGAAACTCCAATACTTTGGCCACCTGATACGAAGAGCTGACTCATTGGAAAAGACCCTGATGCTGGGAAAGATTGAAGGCAGAAAGAGAAGGGGACGACAGAGGTTGAGATGGTTGGATAGCATCACCGACTCAATGGACATGAGTTTGGGTAAACTCCAGGAGTTGGTGATGAACAAGGATGCCTGGCATGCTGTGGCCCATGGAGTTGCAAAGAGTTGGACACAACTGAGCAACTTAACTGAACTGAGACTTCATTAAAATTAAAAACTTTTCATTAAAATTAAAAACTTTTGCTCTGAGAGTCACTGTTAAGAGAATAAAGAGACAAGCCACAGATTGGCAGAACATCTTTACAAAACACATACCTGATAAATAATTCACACCCAAAACATACAGATAACTCTTAAAATTCAACAATAAGAAAACAATCAGATTAATAAAAGACCTTAACAGACACCTCACCAAAAAAAATATAAAGATAGAAAATAAGCATAATAAAAGATGCTCAACATCATATATCATCAAGGAAAGGCAAACTTCAGCAATGAGAATCCACTACACGCCTATTAGAATAACCAAAATTCAAAACACTGGCAACACCAAATGCTGGTGAGGATATAGAGCAACAGGAACTCTCATTCACTGCTGGTGGGAATATATGTTACAGCCATTTTGGAAGATGGTTTCGTGATTTCCTACAAAACTGAAATACTTTTACCATAAGATCCAGCAATTGTGCTTCTTGGTATTTACCCAAAGGAGATGAAAACGTATATCCACCGAAAAACTTGCACATGGATGTTTCAAGAAGCTTTATTCAAAACTGCCACAGTGTGGACCTAACCGGGTCTTCCCTGGTAGCTCAGCTGGTAAAGAATCTGCCTGCAATGCAGGAGACCCTAGTTAGATTCCTGAGTTGGGAAGATCCTCTGCAGAAGGGATAGGCTACCAAAAAGATGTCTTTTAGTAGGTGAATGGATAAGTAAAGTGTAGTACATTCAGGCAATGGAATGTTGCTGCTGCTGCTAAGTCGCTTCAGTCGTGTCCGACTCTGTGCGACCCCATAGACGGCAGCCCACCAGGCTCCGCTGTCCCTGGGATTCTCCAGGCAAGAACTGGAGTGGGTTGCCATTTCCTTCTCCAGTGCATGAAAGTGAAAAGTGAAAGTGAAGTCGCTCAGTCGTGTCCAACTCTTAGCAACCCCATGGACTGCAGCCTACCAGGCTCCTCGAGGCGTCCATGGGATTTTCCAGGCAATGTTACTCAGTGCTAAAAAGAAAAGAACTACCATCAAGCCACGAAAAGATATGGAGGGGCCATAAATGCCTATTACTAATTTAAAGAAGTCAATCTGGGCAAAAGCTATATACTGTATGATTCCAACTATATGACATTCTGGAAGAGGCAAAATATATGGAGACAGTAAAAAGATCAATATGCCAGGGGCTGAGTGTGGGGAAGAAAGAATGGGTAGAGCACAGAGTACTTTTACAGCACTGAAATTATTTTGTATAATACTAAAACATTAAATACATGTCATTATAAATGTGTTCAAACCCACAGAATGCACAAAGCCAAGAGTGAACCCTAATGTAAAGTATGGACTTTGGGTGATTATAATATATCAAATGTAGGTTCGTCAATTGTAGTCAATGTTCCACCCTGGTAAAGGATGCTAATAATGTGGGAGGCTATGTATGTGTGGGGGCAAGGGATATACGGAAAATCTCTGTATCTTTTACTCAATTTGTCATAAATCTAAAACTTTTTTTTTAAAAACTAGGTCTTTCAAAGAAAAAAAGTTAAGGAGCCAAAAGAGGTAAAGAAGAGCATGATGGAGATATGTCACAAATTAATTAATAAAACTAGTATGATCTTTTCTAGGGAAAAAAAACAGATGAATAAAAAATATGGTTTCATTGTTTATATTATCCTTAGAGATACAAAATCATACAGCAAGGTTAATAGAGAAAAAGGAGCAAAAAATAGCAAGAAACTATTTTAAAATAATATATAAAGTTAAAAGATATGATATGTCAGATTTCCCAATAAATGTAAATGAAATAAATCATTCTATTAATGACAAAAATTTCTTTTACATATTAAAAATAAAACCCAACTATATAATAAATACAGTCCAAATTATTAATAGAAAAGGTTTTAAAGCAAAGGACAGGGAGATTTTAAAAAAGAAGATATTCAGAAGAGTATTAGAAATCAGGGCAATGCTACTAGACCACACATTTCTTTTTAATTAGGGAAGTTTTTTTTAAGAGACACAAGAAAAAAAGGAACAGATACGTATGCATTCCAATACATATGCAGAAGAACAAAGAAGCACTTTTCCCTAAAGTTTTAAGAACCTGCAAGCAAAATGTCAACAAGCACAGGAAGAAAAAAATTAAAATTATAAAAGACCATTTTTGAAGTAACTAAGGGCTTTCCTTGTGGCTCAGCTGGTAAAGAACCCACATGTGATGTGGGAGACCTGGGTTTGATCCCTGGGTTGGGAAGATCCCCTGGAGAAGGGAACACCTACACACTCCAGCATTCTGGCCTGGAGAATTCCATGGATTGTATAGTCCATGGGGTCGCAAAGAGTTGGACATGACTGAGTAACTTTCACTTTCAAGCTAGTCTTGCTTCACTTGGCGTACAGAATAGCAATCTCAGGCATGCATTCCAAGGTAAGGCCATAAGAGAACTAAGCTTGAGAAATATCAGGAATCTGCTTGCAAAGCAAGAAGAGTTTCATTAGGGAAACAGAGTGACAATTATGAGTGTTGCTAGGTTAAGTGGAAATTCAGAAGAGAAAGAGGATCGGAGAAAAATCACTAATTAGTCCTAAAACAGGTGGACACGTTGGAGTTTCCAGGGAAATCAAGAAATTCAAGTACGAGAGCAACGGGTGATACTGCAAAGGAGAGCTCAAGGAGGGGGCTATGCGAGCATGCTGCCTCTGTATATTTTATACCTCTGTGGGTCTGCAGCCAAGCATCTGATGTTGGGCCCATTAGTCAGCAAGGTCAGCAGTTGGAAAGAAGAACTAAACACCAAGCAGAAAAGAATAAGGACAATCCAGATCCCTCTGGGCATTTCTTTTTTTTTTTTTTTTTTTTCTTTTTCTATTTTTATTTATTTATTTATTACATTTTTTGTTAGGTGTGTTTATTTATTTATTTTTAATTTTATTTTATTTTTAAACTTTACAGTATTGTATTGCTTTTGCCAAATATTGAAATGAATCTGCCACAGGTCATATCTGCCTACCTTAAGAAAGTAATAGTTACAATTTTACTTTTACTTTCAAAAATTTCATGAAAATTTCCTCTTTTGACTAATTCTAACTCAGAATCACACAGGGTAGGGAGTTAGGGAAAATGCAGTATTCAGGTTCATCAAGTTGACAAGAAAACAATCCAGTTAGGTTGGTTGCAGCTACAGGAAGGAGATGACATTACTACATTGAGCATTAAGTCTGGAGATGAAAGAAAAATCAAAGCTGAGGAAACTGCAAATCCACAACCAGCAAAAGAAAAAAAAAGGAAAGAAAAATACACCTAGGAGAAATGGTCAATATAGCACTTTTTATTTCTCAGTCTAAAGTTGCATTATTTGGCAGTCTATGTAGAGTACTTTCTATCAGTGCAAAATAACATTTCTAGATATTGAATAAAAGGCAGAAACTAAAAACACTTAAAGAAATCAGTAATCTTTCTTCAAACAAGAGAATGAAAATATGTAAGGCAAAAATTGTTAGATATAATAAATAGCCAATTTCAAAAGCATTGTAAATACCTTCAGCATGACTCTGAAATCAATAGATAAAGGAAACAAAAAACAAACACTGATGTAGAACATTTGAATTACATAAATAACAACCTTGATTCAATATCCAGTTACAGAATTCTGTGCTTACAGAATAAAATTCTTGCCTCAAGGAAAATTTGCCCACACTTCAGAAAAAGTAAAAAACTACAAAAAAGCAGAAATCAAGTTATATTCTTTAACAAAAAGTAATAAAATAAGAACTTGCAAAAATATGAACAAAGCTAGTGGAGGTGATGGAACTCCAGTTGAGCTATTTCAAATCCTGAAAGATGATGCTCTGAAAGTGCTGCACTCAATATGCCAACAAATTTGAAAAACTCAGCAGTGGCCACAGGACTGGAAAAGATCAGTTTTCATTCCAATCCCAAAGAAAGGCAATGCCAAAGAATGCTCAAACTACCATACAATTGTACTCATCTCACACTCTAGTACAGAGAAGACAATGACAACCCACTCCAGTACTCTTGTCTGGAAAATTCTGTGGATGGAGGAGGCTGGTAGGCTGCAGTCACCAAGAGTCAGGTACGGCTGAGCGAATTCACTTTCCCTTTTCACTTTCATGCACTGGAGAAGGAAATGGCAAGCCACTCCAGTATTCTTGCCTGGAGAATCCCAGGGACGGAGGAGCCTAGTGGGCTGCCGTCTATGGGGTCACACAGAGTCGGACATGACTGAAGCGACTTAGCGGCAGTAGCAGCACATGCTAATAAAGTAATGCTCAAAATTCTCCAAGCAAGGCTTCAACAATATGTGAACCATGAACTTCCAGATGTTCAAGCTGGTTTTAGGAAACACAGAGGAACCAGAGATTAAACTGCCATATCGGCTGGATGATTGAAAAACCAAGAGGGTTCCAGAAAAACATCTATTTCTGCTTTATTGACTATGCCAAAACCTTCGACTGTGTGGATCACAATAAACTGTAGAAAATTCTGAAAGAGATGGGAATACCAGACCACCTGACCTGCCTTTTGAGAAACCTATATGCAGGTCAGGAAGCAACAATTAGAACTGGACATGGAACAACAGACTGGTTCCAAATAGGAAAAGGAGTACGTCAAGGCTGTATATTGTCACCCTGCTTATTTAACTTATATGCAGAGTACATCATGAGAAATGCTGGGCTGGATGAAGCACAAGCTGGAATCAAGACTGCTAGGAGAAATATCAATAATCTCAGATATGCAGATGACACCATCTTTATGTCAGAAAGTGAAGAGGAACTAAAGAGCCTCTTGATAAAAGTGAAAAGAAGAGAGTGAAAAAGTTGACCTAAAGCTCAACATTCAGAAAACTAAGATCATGGCATCTGGTCACATCACTTCATGGCAAATAGATGGGGAAACAGTGGAAACAGTAGCAGACTTTGTTTTGGGGGGGGATCCAAAATCACTGCAGATGGTGACTGCAGCCATGAAATTAAAGATGCTTACTCCTTGGAAGAAAAGTTATGACCAACCTAGAAAGCACATTAAAAAGCAGAGACATTACTTTGCCAACAAAGGTCCATATAGTCAAAACTATGTTTTTTCTAGTAGTCATGTATGGATGTGAGAGTTGGACTATAAAGAAAGCTGAGCACCAAAGAATTGATGCTTTTGAACTGTGATGTTGGAGAAGACTCTTGAGAGTCCCTTGGACTGCAAGGAGATCCAACCAGTTCATCCTAAAGGAAATCAGTCCTGAATATTCATTGGAAGGACCAATGTTGAAGCTGAAACCTCCATAACTTTGGCCACCTGATGTGAAGAGCTGACTCATTGGAAAAGACCCTGATGCTGGGGAAGATTGAAGGTGGGAAGAGAAGGGGATGACAGAGGATGAGATGGTTGGATGGCATCACCGATTCAATGAGCATGAGTTTGAGTAAACTCTGGGAGTTGGTGATGGACAGGGAGGCCTGGCATGCTGTGATTCATGGGGTCACAAAGAGTTGGACACAACTGAGGAAATGAATTGAACTGACTGAAAAATAACCTTTGTATATACACATTTATAGCCACTGTTAAGTTTAAAATATTCTTCTGAATAAACCTTGAGGTAAACAGCAATAAAAAATAAAATCATAAACTATTTAAAATATTAATAACAGCAAGAATATCCAAATCTACAGAAATAATCAAAGATTTCAAGAAAATTTTGAAACATATGTTAAGTGCATACATAAATAAGAATTATTTTAAATGAATTCTTCTTCTTCTTAAAGTTAGTCATGTCCCATTCCTTGCAACCCATGGACTACAGAGCCCATGGAATTCTGCAGGCCAGAATGCTGAAGTGGGTAGCCTTTCCTTTCTCCAGAGGATCTCCCCAATCCAGGGATCAAACCCAGGCCTCCCGCATTACACGCAGATTCTTTACCAGCTGAGCCACCAGGGAAGCCCAAGAATACTGGAGTGGGTAGCCTATTCCTTCTCCAGCAGATCTTCCCAGCCCAGGAATCGAACCAGGGTCTCCTTCATTGCAGGCAGATTTTTTTTTACCAACTGAGCTATCAGAGAAGCCTTTTAAATGAATTATCTTTCAGCGAAGCTGCCGAATACAAAATCAGGACACATCAACTTTAATCCTATACACTAACAGTGAAAAATCTGAACGGGTAATTAAGAAAATAATCAATTCACAATAATAGCATCATAAAGGATAAAATACATAAGAATAAACTTAAGGAGGTGAAAGAGTGGTGCAATGAAAACTAGAAAACAATGTAGAAGGAACTTAAAGATACAAATAAATAAATATACATCCTGTGGTCATGAATTCTAATACTACCCACAGTGATCTAGAGCTTCAGTGCAATCCCTATCTTAATCCCAATGATATTTTCTGCAGAAATAGGAAAAAACATCCTAAATTTTATATGGAATTTCAAGGGATCCTGAAGGGGCAAAACCATTCCCAAAAAAGCAGAACAAAATTAGAGATGTCACACCACTGGATTTTAAAACATATTACAAATCTACAGTAATCAAAACAATATGGTATTGGTTTAAAGACAGGCATAAACTAATGAAACAGAACAGAGATTTCAGAAATAAATCCAAATACAGTAAAATAATCTTCAACACGGGCATCAAGCCTACACAATGGTGAAAGGATAGTCTCTTCTTCAACAAATTATGATGGGAAAATTTGATATCCACATGCAAAAGAATAAGTTGGAGCTTACAATGTGATATACAAAAATCAATTCAAAATTGATGAAAGATCTAAACATAAGAAAATGAAACTGTAAAGCTCCCAGAAAAAAAGCACAGAGGAACAGCTTCACAACACTGGATTTAGCAATGATTTCTGGGACATAACACCAAAAACACAGGCAACAAAATGACAAATAGACAAATAAGACTATATCAAACTTAGAATCTTTTCTGTAGCAAAGGATACAGTGAATAGAGTAAAAAGGCAACCTAGAGAATGAGAAAATTTTTGCAAACCATATATATCTTATAGGGAGTTTAACTTCCAGAATATATAAAGAATTCCTACAACTCAATGACAAAAAATAGAGGAAAACAATAGAATGGGAAAGACTCGAGGTCTCTTCAAGAAAATTAGAGATACCAAGGGAACATTTCACACAAAGATGGGTTCAATAAAGGACAGAAATGGCATGGACCTAACAGAAGCAGAAGACATTAAGAGAGGTGGCAAGAATACACAGAAGAACTGTACAAAAAAGATCTTCACGACCCAGATAATCACAGTGATGTGATTACTCACCTAGAGCCAGACACCCTGGAATGTGAAATCAAGTGGGCCTTATGAAGCATCACTAAAACAAAGCTAGTGGAGGTGATGGAATTCCAGTTGAGCTCTTTCAAATCCTGAAAGATGATGCTGTGAAAGTGCTGCACTCCATACACCAGCAAATTTGGAAAACTCAGCAGTGGCCACAGGACTGGAAAAGGTCAGTTTCACTCCAATCCCAAAGAAAGGCAATGCTAAACAATACACAAACTACTGTACAACTGCACTCATCTCACACGCTAGTAAAGTAATGCTCAAAATTCTCCAAGCCAGGCTTCAGCAATGGGTGAACCGTGAATTTCCAGATGTTCAAGCTGGTTTTAGAAAAGGCAGAGGAATCAGAGATCAAATTGCCAACATCCTATGGATCATTTAAAAAGCAAGAGAGTTCCAGAAAAACATCTATTTCTGCTTTATTGACTATGCCAAAGCCTTTGACTGTGTGGATCACAATAAACTGTGGAAAATTCTGAAAGAGATGGAAATACCAGACCACCTGACCTGGCTCTTGAGAAACCTATATGCAGGTCAGGAAGCAACAGTTAGAACTGGACATGGAACAACAGACTGCTTCCAAATAGGAAAAGGAGGCAAGGCTGTATATTGTCACCCTGCTTATTTAACTTATATGCAGAGTACATCATGAGAAACACTGGGCTGGAGGAAGCACAAGCTGTAATCAAGATTGCCAAGAAAAATATCAATACTTCAGATATGTAGATGACATCACCCTTATGGCAGAAAGTGAAGAAGAACTAAAGAGCCTCTTGATAAAAGTGAGAGAGGAGAGTGAAAAAGTTGGCTTAAAGCTCAACATTCAGAAAACTAAGATCATGGCATCTGGTCCCATCACTTCATGGCAAATAGATGGGGAAACAGTGGAAATAGTGTCTAACTTTATTTTGGGGGGCTCCAAAATCACTGTAGATGGTGGCTGCAGTCATGAAATTAAAAGACGCTTACTCCTTGGAAGGAAAGTTATGACCAACCTAGACATAATATTAAAAAGCAGAGACATAATTTTGTCAACAAAGGTTCATGTAGTCAAGGCTATGGTTTTTCCAGTAGTCATGTATGGATGTGAGAGTTGGACTATGAAGAAAGCTGAGCACCAAAGAATTGATACTTTTGAACTGTGGTGTTGGAGAAGACTCTTGAGAGTCCCTTGGACTGCAAGGAGATCCAACCAGCCCATCCTAAAGGAGATCAGTCGTGGGTGTTCATTGGAAGGACAGATATTGAAGCTGAAACTCCAATACTTTGGCCACCTGATGCGAAGAGCTGACTTATTGGAAAAGACCCTGATGCTGGGAAAGATTGAGGGCAGGAGGAGAAAGGGATGACAGAGGATTAGATGGTTGGATGGCATCACCGATTCAATGGATATGAATTTGGGTAAACTCCAGGAGGTGGTGATGGATAGGGATGCCTGGCATGCTGACATTCATGGGGTTGCAAAGAGTCGGACACAACTGAGCTACTGAACAACTGAACTGAATGACAAAAACAAACAAATAACCCAATTTAAAAATGAGCAAAATATTTCCATAGGCATTTCTCCAAATAAGATACAAAAATGAAAGATGTTCAATACCACTAATCATGAGAGAAAGGCATATCAAAACCACAATGATATATCACTCATACACAATCAGGATGACAAATCTCAAGAAAACAGAAAATAACAATGCTGGCAAGATGTGGATAAATTGGAACACTTATGATTGTTGATGGTGATGTAAATTGGCGCAGCCACTATGGAAATGAGTATCAGTTCAGTTCAATTCAGTCACTCAGTCATGTCCAACTATTTGTGACCCTGTGTACTGCAGCACGCCAGGCTTCCCTGTCCATCACCAACTCCTGGAGGTTGCTCAGACTCAAGCCCATCAAGTCGGTGATGCCATCCAACAATCTCATCCTCTGTCATCCCCTTCTCCTCCCACCTTCAATCTTTCCCAGCATCAGGGCCTTTTCCAATGAGTCAGCTCTTCGCATCACATGGCCAGAGTATTGGAGTTTCAGCTTCACCATCAATCCTTCCAATGAATATTCAGGACTGATTTCCTTTAGGATGGTCTGGTTGGATCTCCTTGCAGTCCAAGGGACTCTCAAGGGTCTTCTCCAACACCACAGTTCAGAAGCATCAGTTCTTCAGCACTCAGCTTTCTTTATAGTCCAACTCTCACATCCATACATGACTACTAGAGAAACCATAGCTTTGACTAGACAGACCTTGGTCGGCAAAATCATGTCTCTGCCTTTTAATATGCTTTCTAGGTTGGTCATAGCTTTTCTTCCAAGGAGCAAGCCTTTTTTAATTTCATGGTTGCCATCACCATCTACAGTGATTTGGGAGCCCAAAAAAAAGCCTCTCACTGTTTCCATTGTTTCCCCATCTATTTGCCATGAAGTGATGCGACCAGATGTCATGATCTTAGTTTTCTGAATGTTGAGTTTTAACCCAACGTTTTTCATTCTCCTCTTTCAGTTTCTTCAAGAGGCTCTTTAGTTCTTCTTTGCCTTCTGCTATAAGGGTGATGTCATCTGCATATCTGAGGTTATTGATATTCTTCCCAGAATTTTGATTCCAGCTTGTGCTTCATCAAGCCCAGCATTTCACATGATATTCTCTGCATATAAGTTAAATAAGCAGAGTGACAAAAAAATTAAAATAGAATTTATCATATGGTCCATCAATCCCATTCTTTGGTAAATATATTCTAAAGAATTGAAAAACATTAAAATTACCCATGCATTTGAAAAGTGAAGTCGCTCAGTTGTGTCTGACTCTTTGCAGCTCCTCTGGCAATGGAATTTTCCAAGCAAGAGTACTGGAGTGGGTTGCCATTCCCTTCTCCAGGGGATCTTCCCAACCCAGGAATTGAACCTGGGTCTCCTGCATTTGCAGGTAGACGCTTTACCATCTGGGCCACCAGGGAAGCCCCAATCACAAGTCTACACCCCTCAACTGATAACATGCTTAAGACCCCACCAAGTCTATATAAAAACTTCACTTCCCAGAAGTGGTTTTTGTAGGTGAGAAGTCCACATTCTCAGCTTGATGTTTATATCTTAAATTAGCAAATGTCCAAAGAGTAAAAGTTATAGAGTTTTGCTCATTTCCTAGAGGTTCCCTCTTCTCTGAAGAAACGGGCTCTGCAGTTCACATTGTCTAAACTACTCTCCTCTGGTTTCTAAAAAATAATTTCTGTATTTTAGGCAGCTGTCAGGGTTGTTTCTGGTGAGAACTGGTCTGCCTCTACCTCCTTCATACCACGTGGAAGTTGGAGCAGAATGACTTAGTCATGTAAAAACTCATATCTGTGTGTTTATTATTTATAACATAAACTTGTAAATTTATTGTTTATATATAATACTTTATTGATTTTATTTTATAATTGCCTAGAAAAAGTGACATATAATAGTAAATAAATAGGAAATTATCTGAAAAAATATGCATCAAATCAGTAATATTACTTAATGCAATTAGCATTGCATTGGAGGATGCAGTAGATGGTTGATGAATTGGGAATTTTCAGATTTTTCTCTACATATGCCCACATTGTTTGAATTTTCAAAATAAGGTTACATTTCTTTAGCAATTAAAACAATGTAAAATGGAAAGTCTGTATAAAAGAATGGAGAAAGGTAAATAAATGTTAACCAAAAAAAGGATGCTGATGATATTAATAGAAATCAAAGTAAAATTCAAGCCAAGGAGCTTTCCATTAAGCAAAGACAAATGTCTCCTAGTCATTAAAAAGCAAAATCCAAAATAAATGCCATAAATATTATGCACTAAATAAAAAACATCTAAATATATAAATCAAAACTTGAATATTTGGCAAAAATCACAGTCATACTGTGAGATATGTACCCACTTCATTGTTTCTTTTAGACTGGAGAAATAAGAAATAAAGATACAAAGTAGGATTTGAATAAATCATATGCTTACCAGTACTGAGTCTGCTTTGTGTCCTTCAAGGGAAGATATATCCTCTTTTCAAATAGAAAAACATAAGCCCAAACTGTCAAACACCAGGCCATAAGGAAAGCTTAACAAATTCCCTAATGTAGGAATTGTAGGTGTCATTCTTTCAGATAATACTAAAATAATCTTCAAAATTAACAGTAAGAAGTTAAGAAAAACTCATCAAACCACTTAAAGTTTTTTAAAAGCCCCCTGGATATTGTCAAAGTGAGTCTAACATTGTAAAATAATAAGCTAGTGATAATAGTCAAGAAAATATTGAAGAATACTGAGAGAAAATTACCCAACCATGTAATAAAATATTAAGATGTAAAAACAAAGCAATGTGATGTTCTCATAGGAAGAAGCAGACATACCAATTAAACAGAACTAACAAGACTTTAGTGTGTGCTAAAGGTATTTTATTAGTTTATTAGTTTCCCAGGGCTTATGTAACAAATTGTTGTCAACTGAGTGGATAAAACAACAGAAACCGACTCTCTCATTGCTCTGGAGAACAGAAATATGAAATTAAGGTGTCAGTAGGACCATTTTATTTCTAAAATAAACGCTTCAGTCGTGTCCGACTCTGTGCGACCCCATAGACGACAGCCCACCAGGCTCCCCCGTCCCTGGGATTCTCCAGGCAAGAACACTGGAGTGGGTTGCCATTTCCTTCTCCATTGTATTTCTAAAAGCTGTAGGAAAGGAGACTTCCTCACCTCTTCCTAGCTTCTGGTGAGTTTTGGCAATCCTTGGTGTTCACTGGCATGTAAACGCATCACTCTAATCTCTGCCCCCAAAGTCACATGGCATTCTCCCTGTGTGTCTGTGTCGAACTTTCCCTCCTCTTTTAACGACACTAGACACGGGATTAGGGCCCACCCTAATCCATCCAGTACAACCTCTTCTTGACTTGATGACATCTACTCAGCACCCTATTTCCAAAAGTGGTCATGTGCACAAGTTTCAGATGGGCAGGAAATTTATGAGGCAATATAATTCAACCACTACACTTACACTTGTACATTACAATACACTTGTTGAATACAGATAAAGAAAACTTAACTCTAGTTAACTTGAGTAAGCAAGAGACATTTTACCATTAGCCAACTCTTCTGACATGCAAAGGCAAAGACTTCACAGTGATCAAAACTGAGTGATTGTTTTTAAAAAATTTTTGTTGGAGTATCGTTGATTTACAATGTTGTGTTCATTTCCGTTGTACACGAAGTGAATTAGTTATGGAACAACAGACTGGTTCCAAATAGGAAAAGGAGTTCGTCAAGGCTGTATATTGTCACCCTGCTTATTTAACTTATATGCAGAGTACATCATGAGAAACGCTGGACTGGAAGAAACACAAACTGGAATCAAGATTGTCGGGAGAAATATCAATAACCTCAGATATGCAGATGACACCACCCTTACCGCAGAAAGTGAAGAGGAACTAAAAAGCCTCTTGATGAAAGTGAAAGTGGAGAGTGAAAAAGTTGGCTTAAAGCTCAACATTCAGAAAACGAAGATCATGGCATCCAGTCCCACCACTTCATGGGAAATAGATGGGGAAACAGTGGAAACAGTGTCAGACTTTATTTTTTGGGGCTCCAAAATCACTGCAGATAGTTATTGCACACATGAAATTAAAAGACGCTTACTCCTTGGAAGGAAAGTTATGACAAACCTAGATAGCATATTGCAAAGCAGAGACATTACTTTGCCAACAAAGGTTAGTCCAGTCAAGGCTATGGTTTTTCCAGTGGTCATGTATGGATGTGAGAGTTGGACTGTGAAGAAAGCTGAGCGCCGAAGAATTGATGCTTTTGAACTGTGGTGTTGGAGAAGACTCTTGAGAGTCCCTTGGACTGCAAGGAGATCCAACCAGTCCATTCTGAAGGAGATCAGCCCTGGGATTTCTTTGGAAGGAATGATGCTGAAGCTGAAACTCCAGTACTTTGGCCACCTCATGCGAAGAGTTGACTCATTGGAAAAGACTCTGAGGCTGGGAGGGATTGGGGGCAGGAGGAGAAGGGGACGACAGAGGATGAGATGGCTGGATGGCATCAGTGACTCGAAGGACGTGAGTCTGAGTGAACTCCAGGAGTTGGTGATGGACAGGGAGGCCTGGCGTGCTGCGATTCATGGGGTCTCAAAGAGTCGGACACGACTGAGCGACTGATCTGATCTGATCTGATATATACACACACACACATGTATCCACTCTTTTTTAGGTTCTTTTCCCATATATGTCGTTACAGAGCACTGAGTGCCCTGTGCTATACAGGGTCCTTAAGTCTTAGAACAGGTCCTTATTAGTTGTCTATTTTACATATGATAAGGTGTAAATGTCAAACCTGACCTCCTCCTTTTCTACCCCCTGGCTTCCCAGGTGGCGCTAGTGGTAAAGAACCCACCTGCCAATGCAGGAGACATAAGAGATGTGGGCTTCATCCCTGGGTTGGGAACATCCCCTGGAGGAGGGCATGGCAACCCACTCCAGTATTCTTGCCTGGAGAATCCCTTGGACAGAGGAGCCTAGTGGGCTACCGTCTGCAGGGTTGCAAATAATCGGACATGACTGAAGCGACTTAGCATGCACTCAACCATAAGTTTGTTTTCTACATCTGAGACCCTATTTCTGTTTTGTTAATAAGTTCATTTTTACCTTTTATCCCCCCAGATTCCACTTATTAGTGATATCATATGATATTTGTCTTTGTCTGACTTCATCTCACTCCTCTAATTCCCACATGGCTTCTGGCCACTGTTTCACTGTGCATATCTCGACTCTTTCTTCCTTTCTACATATCTCCTTCTCCACACACTCAAGTGCCCTCAGGTCTCATTTAGAGGTTCTCGGTTCCACGTACACAAAGGAATCAATCACCTAACTCCCAGTCCTAATAACAAATTTTCAGAAGAAATAGGATTGACATGGGCCATAGGGACACAGTAGATCATTTCTATGGTGTGGGAAGCCATTTTCAAAGAAACGTGACCATCATGAGCTGGACAGTTTCCTCCTAAAGTCTCTACAATACATAGTATTTTAAACCAATAAGAAAAGGATAACTAAATAAACTCTCTGGGAGTGGAAATAACAATTTAGGAGGAAGATAATAAAGCCTTGCTGTGCAAAAAAAGCACAGAGACATTAAAGATTAAATGTAAATAATATTAAAATAAAAGTAAAAAAGAGATGAATATGTGTAATATTACTCTATTTCTAAAGCCTTTTAATTATTTGTCAAGTATTACACATATATTAATGATATATTATTGTAAAATGCTAGTTGCAGATTTATGGCATTACTGTATAGTAATTTCTCAAGTATGACAGCATATTTATTGTTATATATTATTTTTAACTGTTAGTTGCAGATTACTTTGAGCTCAAAGAGTAAAAACTTGCCACCAATGAGAATTTTTTTAAATATAATATGCTCAATTCTTTGAAAGATTTTCAAATACAACTTGGAATAATATATGTACCACTGGAACTCAATGTGTTTTAAGATGATTACTTTGAAAGAGAAGGCAATTATTCAAATGTATAAATATTAGTAATGCCATTTTTAAAATTAATTACAAAATAGTTTACACAAATCTGTCTGCTTAATATATACAGAAACCACTGTTTCTCTACTTCAGTGTTTGTTGATTGCTCGAGCTACTGTTATTTTATGTACTATGGCCTCATCAAATGATTCTACAGTGTTAAAAAACTGCTTCTTAATTTAGATGAGATTGTTCTAAAAGAAATCTAAATGACATTCACTTAATGGAAACCCTATTCCATGCCCTAGTTATAACAAAACCTCATTTAGAATTTTCAAGATAGAGGTAAGTTCTTGTTAATTTCATTTCTCATTAAATACAGCTATCTTAAAAATACTTTTGGATTAGCTTTTACTATTGAAACATTTGAAGAAATATATTATTCTACCTTTCTAACTTAATCATTGGGAAAAATGGACATCATTATATGTTATATTTGATCATTTAGGGCCTTCTGACATTGGGCACATAGCAAGCATTCAAGAGTGGTGGTTGAATGAAAAAGTAAGTGGATTAATTTTCCAACATTAATTGTAAACAATCATTTTCACTGACTAGTGTTTTGAATAAGGATATGAAATAGAGCAGTACTGAATGGCTATCTTGCCTTTAGTGCATTTCTATAAAATCTATTTTTTAAGTAACTTCATCTGAGCATTTCATTTTTTTTTCTCCTACAAGTTAAAAGCAGAGAACTCCAGTTAATTGAAATACTAGCTTTTTATTCATTTCCATTAATTAATGCCTTACAGTATTTAACTCATTTTTCCACATTCTAGTCTAAACCAATTAAATAATTCCAGCAGAGAACAAAATTTTTTCTTCAACTTGAAGTGTCTGAAATAATAGATGTGAAAATACCTAGAAAAGTATAATACTGGTATAGCCACAAAGATATTGTTCAAAATATTATTAAAACTAATACTTAACCATTACTGGGTATTTAAGAAGTTCCAGGTATCGAGCTAACTGTTTTACATACGATATCTTATTTAATCCTCAAAACCACCCTCTGAGATAAATACTATTAGTATCACCATAAAGAATGCTGGGATTAAAATTAAAGACTTGAGAGTCTCTGAATCATGGACACAAGGCTATTGTAAAAAATGGTCAGTTTATTACTGTACGTCTATTTCTTTACATCCTCATCCAGGGATTGAACCTGCCTCTCCTGTGTCTCCTATATTGCAGGCAGATTCTTTACCCGCTGAGACATTGGGGAAGCCCTTCAGTGCTCCAAAATCAATCCAATGGGAGAAATATAATTCTAAGAGCCACTACTTCATCTAGATAATTTCCTATAGACGTTATAATTTGACAACCATTGGCCCGTTAAACCACAAAACTAAGTGGATCAAAATCCATTTTTAAGACAATCCATGCTTTCATAAAAAGTTGCTGGTGAAGAAAAATGGAAATCCCCTTGGGATTTAGTATATGGTGGTGAGTGTGTTTTCACTTCCATAGATTCAAATATCAAAACTAAAAATACAAGAAAGCAGAGGATGTGCAAAACATTCCCAGCCAACTGTTTCCTGACTGCTGACAGTAGGAGGGAAGGGACTCCTAGTGAAATAACTTCTTGTTTGTTCAACAAAATAGCTCTTGATTCTGTGAAGAGCAAAATAACATCCTCTTTCTATTGCAACATAATTGATCCAACAAAGAGGTATGTATTTGCACATTCTCTTCTCAGGGTCAACTAAACAAATTTCACAATCTCAAGAATGAAAAGGCAAGTAAGTTACTGAGATTAAGGAGCTCTTACACAATCTATGTTGATTTAACATTTGAAATCTTATTATGTTTTGTTATTTCATCTGCTTATTACCATCATATGAATTTTGAAGGAGGCTGTCATATTCTATTTTAATTCAATATATCACAATAAAATGATTAAACATCTTACACTTAGCAATTAACAATAGACTTTGATCTTTTCCAAAAATCATTCAGAAACTGCCAGTATAATGATAACACACATTTGACTGCTTTCAAATAGGAAAAGGCCCTGAAAGAGAAAAAAGAGGGAGAGAGACAGAAAGGAACTTCTGTTTTAAATTAAAATGAGAACTGGATTTCTGAGGGCATGTGAACATTAATTTTAAAAAGACCTGAATTCCTTATCAGGCAGCATTATTGGAGCCACTGACCTGTATTGAAAAGGAAAAGAAGAAAAATAACACACATTTGGATGCTTTGGAATGAAGAGATTGGTTTGATAGCCTAGGCATGCTGCACTCCTTTACTTTTGTCTGCTAAATAGCTAGATAAAACTAAATAGAGTGAGCCTTTTGGTAATCTTAACTCCGTAGACTACCATATACACATAAATGTGTTATCACATTAGACGAATATTTCTTATTACGCCTCTGTGTCTGGCATTGTACAGATGATGAGAACATTTTGCTTGTTCTCCTGAGAAAGCTGAATCTTAAAAGCCAGGTGGCTGCATTAGAGAGTATTTCTCTGAAATCCAGGAAATTGTGCCTTGATCTGGTTTTCTTCAGTTGGTCAGGTTCCATCAAGCACTATATTCAATACCACCAGTGATGCTAGATTCAAATACTGGGAAGACAATTGTCACTGCAATGACAGTCAATTTCTTTCTAAACATACCCAGTTTCAAATTCCAGGTATGCAATTTATTAGCTATTTAAGTATGGGAAGATTTTGTAACCTCTTTGAACCTCAGTTTCATCTTTGCTTTAGGAATAGTAAACCTATTCTACATGGAACAGGGATGTTGGGCAAGCTAAAACATGTGTATGGCTAGATTATATGTCACATAAATGATTATATATATACAAACACATACATACACATATTTATATACATAAAATATATAGAAGACAGTTTAATGTGCCTGGCATAAGTCAAATTCAGTAAGTAGTAGTCACTAGTAGTAGTAATATAAGGCAATAGTGTAGAGATTAATAGTTTGAGTTCTGAAATGAAACAAACCTGATTTTAAATCCTGACCACACTAGCTATTGTTCTTATAGCCATAGACAAAATCATGTAACCATTCTATGCATCAGTTTTCTCCCATAAAATAGAGGAAACAATCCCTGCCAATCAGAATTTTGTATGGACTAATTAAATCATGTTCATCAATGGTTTTTCATAAAGCCATCAGCTAATAACTTTTAAAGATACAGCTGCAGATTCTAAATTGAATAGTTTTATCATTTGTTTCATATCAGTGACTCCCTGACATGAAGGGGATATTCAGTGTATGTTTGCTGAATGGTCCTTTAACTGACAGATGTCTCATAGATTAGATATGAAGCATCATCACTCAACTCCCTTTTTTCTGAATGTGTACTAAGTTGCTTCAGTCGTGTCTGACTCTTTACAACCCTGTGGACAGTAGCCCATCAGGCTGCTCTGTCCATGGGATTCTCCAGGCAAGAATACTAGAGTGGGTTGCCATGCTCTCCTCTAGGGGATCTTCCTGACCCAGGGATCGAACCCAAGAACCCAAGTTTCTTATGTCTCCTGCACTGGCAGGCTGGTTCTTTATCTCTAGTGCCTCCTAAGAAGCCCTTGTTTTCTGTATATCAGACAAGAAAATTTAATTTACGTCTGACTCTATATTTTGATTGGTGTGTTATAGCCTTAGATTTGAATGCAGACAATAAACTGTAACAACTGAACTTGGGATGTTGTCAGGTTACCCTAATAACTATTTAGCTTTCTGGAAAAATCCTAAAATGTAAGAAGAAATGAAATGAGAATACTAATGTGGAATTGAGACACACTGTCCGTGGGCTGTTGGGCAAACAGTTACCTCTCTGAGTCAATTTTCTCATCTATAATGTGGAAACAATTGATTCTAGGTTACTTTCAGTATCTAAAAAGCATGCCCATGTTAATGGTCATGAGTACCACTCACCTCTCCTTTACTTTAGAATTATAGCTTTTGAACTACATCTGTAATTCATCTCAAATTAACTTTTAAGTATGGTGTGAGGTAGGGATTGAGGCTAATTTTTGTTTCAGCACGATTACCCAGTTATTCTGGCATCATTTACTAAAAGGCTCTTCCTTTCTACATTGATCTGTCTTGGTACGTTCGCTGAAAATCAAGACCATTTATTTCTGTGTTTATTTCTTGACTCTCTGTTATGTTCTTTTGTTTAATTTTTCTCTTAGGTCAATACCATGCCTTCTTGATTATAGTACTCTTTGTATTTAAGTCTTGAAATCAGGTACTGTGAGTTTTTCAAAATATTCTTTCATTTAAAGATTTCTCTAACTATTCTATATCCTATGAATTTCTATCTACAGTTTTGAATCAACTTGTCAACTTCTACTAAAAAGTCTGTTGGGATTTTCATTTTGATTTTATAAACTCTATGGATCAATCTAGAGAAAACAGACTTCTTAAAAGTATGTAGCCTCCTGATTCAAAACATTTATTTCTTTAGGTCTTCTTTTATTTTTCTCTGCAGTATTTTGTAGTCCTCTACAGAGAGAGTTAATGTTTGTTTGTTGTAATTATTTCTAAATGTCTTATGTTTTGATGCTATTATAAATAGATCTTTCTTAATTTCACCTTTTAATTTTGCTACTAATATATAGAAATTCATTTGATTTTTATGTATTTTTCTTGAGTCCTACAAACTTACTATATTATCTGATTAGTTCTTTATTTTTAGATTCCTACATAAACAATCTTGTTGCCTTAAAGTAAAGACAGCTCTAAATACTTCAACCTTTGTAATCTTTATGGTTTTACTTTTTATCTTACTTTATTGCACTGGCTGGGACCTCTAGTGCCAAATTAAGTAGAAATCATAAGAGCAGATATCCTGTCTAGTTCCTGATCTTAGGGAGAAACATTCAATTTTTCAGCATAAAGTATAATGATGGCTGTTTATTTGGTTTTGTTATAGATCCCTTCATTAGAGTGAGAAAAATTCCTTTTTACTCCAATATTGAGAATTTTTTTTCCATAAACAGATGTTGAACTTTGACTAGTGATCTTCTTGCATCTACCAAAACCATCATATGGTTTTCTCTATTTTTCTATTAAGGCTGTAAATTAAATTGATAGATTCATAAGTGGGAGCTCAGTTGTGCATTCATGGGCTAAAGCTCACTTAGTCATGGGAAATTATCCTTTTCATATATTTTTGTATTCAACTGCCAATATTTCATCAAGGATTTTCACATCTATATTAATGAGACATTATTCTATTATTCCATGCCTTATATTATCTTTGTCAGGTTTCATTACTGGGGTTCTGCTGCCTTAACAATCAAAAGGAAATTGTTCTTTATGCTTTTTCTAAATGAGTTTATACAAGAATAATACTTTACTTCCTGAAATATTTGATAGAACTTAACACTGAAACCATGTGAGCTTGAGATATTCTTTTGGCAAGTTTTAAAATGAATTATCTTTATTTTTTGTAATTTATTTATTTTAATTGGAGGCTAATTACTTTACAATATTGTAGTGGTTTTTGCTACACATTCACATGAATCAGCCATGGGTGTGCAGGTGTCCCCCATCCTGAACCCCCTATCTTTCTCCCCATCCCATCCTTCAGGGTCATCCCAGTGCACTGGACCTGAGTGCCCTGTCTCATGCATCGAACCTGGACTGGTGATCTATTTCACATATGGTAATATACATGTTTCAATGCTATTCTCTCAAATCATCCCACCCTTGCCTTCTCCCACAAAGTCCAAAAGTCTGTTGTTTACATCTGCGTCCCTTCTGCTGCCTCACATATAGGGTCATCATTACCATCTTTCTAAATTCCATATATATGTATTAGTATACTGTATTGGTGTTTGTCTTCCTGACTTACTTCACTCTGTAATGTAGGCTCCAGTTTCATACACCTCATTAGAACTGATTCAAATGCATTCTTTGTAATGGCTGAGTAATACTCCATTGTATATATGTACCACAGTTTTCTTATCCATTCATCTGTTGATGGACATCTATATTACTTCCATGTACTAGCTACTGTAAACAGTGCTGTGATGAATATTGGGGTACATGTGTCTCTTTCAATTCTGGTTTCCTCGGTGTGTATGCCCAGCAGTGGGATTGCTGGGTCATACGGCAGTTCTATTTCCAGTTTTTTAGGAATCTCCACACTGTTCTCCATAGTGGCTGTACTAGTTTACATTCCCATCAACAGTGTAAGAGGGTTACCTTTTCTCTGCACCCTCTCCAGGATTTATTGTTTGTAGACTTTTTGATAGCAGCCCTTCTGACCGGTGTGAGATGGTACCTCACTGTGGTTTTGATTTGCATTTCTCTAATAATGAGTGATGTTGAGCATCTTTTCATGCGTTTGTTAGCCATCTGTATGTCTTCTTTGGAGAAATGTCTCTTTAGTTCTTTGACCCATTTTTTGATTGGGTTATTTATTTTTCTGGTATTGAGCTGCATCATGGAAAAAGCAAGAGAGTTCCAGAAAAACATCTATTTCTGCTTTATTGACTATGCCAAAGCCTTTGACTGTGTGGTCACAATAAACTGTGGAAAATTCTGAAAGAGATGGGAATACCAGACCACCTGATCTGCCTCTTAAGAAGGCTGTATGCAGGTCAGGAAGCAAGAGTTAGAACTGGACATGGAACAACAGACTGGTTCCAAAGAGGAAAAGGAGTATGTCAAGGCTGTATATTGTCACCCTGCTTATTTAACTTCTATGCAGAGTACATCATGAGAAACGCTGGACTGGAAGAAACACAATCTGGAATCAAGATTGCCGGGAGAAATATCAATAACCTCAGATATGCAGATGACACCACCCTTACGGCAGAAAATGAAGAGGAACTAAAAAGCCTCTAGATAAAAGTAAAAGTGGAGAGTGAAAAAGTTGGCTTAAAGCTCAACATTCAGAAAATGCAGATCATGGCATCCAGTCCCATCACTTCATGGGAAATAGATGGGGAAACAGTGGAAACAGTGTCAGACTTTATTTTTCTGGGCTCCAAAATCACTGCAGATGGTGACTGCAGCCATAAAATTAAAAGACGCTTACTCCTTGGAAGGAAAGTTATGACCAACCTAGATAGCATATTCAAAAGCAGAGACATTAGTTTGACAACAAAGGTTCGTCTAGTCAAGGCTATGGTTTTTCCTGTGGTCATGTATGGATGTGAGAGTTGGACTGTGAAGAAGGCTGAGCACCGAAGAATTGATACTTTTGAACTGTGGTGTTGGAGAAGACTCTTGAGAGTCTCTTGGACTGCAAGGAGAGCCAACCAGTCCATTCTGAAGGAGATCAGCCCTGGGATTTCTTTGGAAGGAATGATGCTAAAGCTGAAACTCCAGTATTTTGGCCATCTCGTGCGAAGAGTTGACTCATTGGAAAAGACTCTGATGCTGGGAGGGATTGCGGGCAAGAGGAGAAGGGGATGACAGAGGATGAGATGGCTGGATAGCATCACTGACTCGATGGACATGAGTCTGAGTGAACTCCAGGTGTTGGTGAGGGACAGGGAGGCCTGGCGTGCTGCGATTCATGGGGTCGCAAAGAGTCAGACACGACTGAGTGACTGATCTGATCTGATCTGATCTGAGCTGAGCTGCAGGAGCTGCTTGTATATTTTTCAGATTAATTCTTTGTCAGTTGCTTCGCTTGCTGTTATTTTCTCCCATTCTGAAGGCTGTCTTTTCACTTTGTTTATTGTTTCGTTCATTGTGCAGAAGCTTTTAAGTTTAATTAGGTCCCATTTGTTTGTTTTTGCTTTTATTTCCATTACTCTGGGAGGTGGGTCATAGAGCCCACTGTGATTTATAAGTCAGAGAGTGTTTTGCCTATGTGTTCCTCTAGGAGTTTTATAGTTTCTGGTCTTACATTTAGATCTTTAATCCATTTTGAGTTTATTTTTGTATATGGTGTTAGAAAGTGTTCATTTCATTCTTTTACATGTGGTTGACCAGTTTTCCCAGCACCACTTGTTAAAGAGATTGTCTTTCTTCCATTGTATATTCTTGCCTCCTTTGTCAAAGATAAGGTGTCCATAGGTGAGTGGATTTATCTCTGGGCTTTCTATTTTGTTCCATTGATCTATATTTCTGTCTTTATGCCAGTACAATACTGTCTTGATGATTGTAGCTTTGTAGTATAGCCTGAAGTCAGGCAGGTTGATTCCTCCAGTTTCATTCTTCTTTCTCAAGACTGCTTTGGCTATTCAAGGTTTTTTGTATTTCCATACAAATTGTGAAATTATTTGTTCTAGTTCTCTGAAAAATACCATTGGTAGCTTGATAGGGATTGCATTGAATCTATAGATTATTTGAGTAGTATACTCATTTTCATTATATTGATTCTTCTTATCCATGAACATGGTACATTTCTCCATCTATTTGTGTCATCTTTGATTTCTTTCATCAGTGTTTTATAGTTTTCTATATGTAGGTCTTTTGTTTCTTTAGGTAGATTTATTCCTAAGTATTTTATTCTTTTCGTTGCAATGGTGAATGGAATTCTTTCCTTCTCTTTCTGTTTTCTCATTGTTAGTGTATAGGGGTGTAAGGGATTTCTGTGTATTAATTTTATATCCTACAACTTTACTATCTTCATTGATTATCTCTAGTAATTTTCTGGTGGTGTCTTTAGATTTTTCTATGTACAGGATCATGTCATCTGCAAACAGGGAGAGTTTTGCTTCTTTTCCAATCTAGATTCCTTTTATTCCTTTTTCTTCTCTGACTGCTGTGGCTAAAACTTCCAAAACTATGTTTAATAGTAGTGGTGACAGTGGGCACCCTTGTCTTGTTCCTGACTTGAGGGGAAATGCCTTCAATTTTCCATCGTTGAGGATAATGTTTGCTGTGGGTTTATCATATATGGCTTTTATTATGTTGAGGTACATTCTTTCTATACCTGCTTTCTGGAGGTTTTTTTTTTTTATCATAAATGAATGCTAAATTTTCTCAAAGGCTTTCTATGCATCTACTGAGATAATCATATGGTTTTTATCTTTCAGTTTGTTAATGTGGTGTATCACATTGATTGATTTGCAGATATTAAAAAATCCTTACATCCCTGGGATAGAGCCCACGTGGTCATGATGTATGATCTTTTTAATATGTTGCTGGATTCTGTTTGCTAGAATTTTGTTGATGATTTTTGCATCTATGTTCACCAGTGATATTGGCCTGTAGTTTTCTTTTTTTCATGGCATCTTTGTCTGGTTTTGGTATTAGGATGATGGTGGCCTCATAGAATGAGTTTGCCAGTTTACCTTCCTCTGCAATTTTCTGGAAGAGTTTGAGTAGGATATGTGTTAGCTCTTCTCTAAATTTGTGGTAGCATTCAGCTGTGAAGCCATCTGGTCCTGGGCTTTTGTTTGTTGGAAGATTTTTTATTACAGTTTTGATATCTGTGCTTGTGATGGGTCTGTTAAGATTTTCTATTTCTTCCTGGTTCAGTTTTGGAAGGTTACACTTTTCTAAGAATTTGTCCATTTCTTCCAAGTTGTCCGTTTTATTGGCATATAGTTGCTGAGAGTAGCCTCTTATGATCCTTTGTATTTCTGTGTTGTCTGTTGTGATTTCTCCATTTTCATTTCTAATTCTATTGATTTGATTCTTATCCTTTTTTACTTTATGAATCTGGCTAATGGTTTGTCTATTTTATTTATCTTCTCAAAGAACAAGCTTTTAGTTTTGTTGATTTTCGCTAGTCTCCTTTGTTTCTCTTTCATTTATTTCTGCCCTAATTTTTATGGTTTCTTTCCTCCTACTAACCCTGGGGTTCTTCATTTCTTCTTTTTCTAGCTGCTTTAGGTGTAAAGTTAGGTTATTTATTTGATTTTTCCTTGTTTCTTGAGGTAAGCATGTATTACCCTGAAGCTTTCCCTTCGCACCTATGAATCCCATGGGTTTTGGATGGACGTGTTTTCATTTTCATTCGTTTCTATGAATATTTTGATTTCTCTTTTTATTTCTTCTTAATTTGTTGCTTATTCAGAAGTGTGTTGTTTAGCCTCCATATGTTTGCATTTTTAATAGTTTTTATCCTGTAGTTGACATCTAATCTTACTGCACTGTGATCAGAAAAGATGCTGGAAATGATTTCAACTTTTTTGAATTTACCAAGGCTAGACTTATCTTTTTTAAAAGATACAGAGCTTCACATTTTCCATTTATTTCCGTGTAAATGTTGGTAATTTTTGTATTTTAAGGTATTTTAAATTTCATCTAAAGTTAATAACAGTTTGTTAATTTTTTCCTGTTATACAACTTGCTAAGAGAGGTATTTTAAATTCTCCATATATAAACTGTACTTGCCTTTCACCCTTTATTATATAATTGCCTCTATTTCATGTGCTTTTAATTTTTATTATTAGATTCACACACAGTTAGGGTCATTAAATATCCCTAACAAGTTGGATAGCTTATTAATTTAAAATATCCTTCTTTATTTCTAATAATATTCCTTATCCTCAAGACTACCTTGTCCAATAATAACATCCACGTTCAAGGTCAGGAGGGGTGGCCGTAAGGAGATACCCCTAGTCCAAGGTAAGGAGCAGCCGAGAAGAAATACCCCACGTCCAAGGTAAGAGAAACCCAAGTAAGACAGTGGGTGTTGTGAGAGGGCATCAGAGGGCAGACACACTGAAACCATCACAGAAAACTAGTCAATCTGATGACGTGGACCACAGCCTTGTCTAACTCAATGAAATTAAGCCATGCCATGTGGGGCCACCCAAGACAGCCGGGTCATGGTGGAGAGGTCTCACAGAATGTGGTCCACTGGAGAAGGGAATGGCAAACCACATCAGTATTCTTGCCTTGAGACCCCATGAACAGTATGAAAAGGCAAAATGGTAGATTACTGAATGGGGAACTCTGCGGGTTGGTAGGTGCCCAATATGCTACAGGAGATCAATGGAGAAATAACTCCAGAAAGAATGAAGGGATGGAGCCAAAGCAAAAACAATACCCAGTTGTGGGTGTGACTGGTGATAGAAGCAAGGTCCGATGCTGTAAAGTGCAATATTGCATAGGAACCTGGAATGTTAAGGCCATGAATCAAGGCAAATTGGAAGTGGTCAAACAGGAGATGGCAAGAGTGAATGTCGACATTCTAGGAATCAGCAAACTAAAATGGACTGGAATGGGTGAATTTAACTCAGATGACCATTATATCTACTACTGTGGGCAGGAATCCCTTAGAAGAAATGGAGTAGCCATCATGGTCAACAAAAGAGTCCAAACTGTAGTACTTGGATGCAATGTCAAAAATGACAGAATGATCTCCATTCGTTTCCAAGGCAAACCATTCAATATCACGGTAATCCAAGCCTGTGCCCCAACCAGTAACACTGAAGAAGCTGAAGTTGAACTGTTCTATGAAGACCTACAAGACCTTTTAGAACTAACACCCAAAAAAGATGTCCTTTTCATTATAGGGAACTGGAATGCAAAAGTAGGAAGTCAAGACACACCTGGAGTAACAGGCAAATTTGGCCTTGGAATACGGAATGAAGCAGGACAAAGACTAATAGAGTTTTGCCAAGAAAACGCACTGGTCATAACAAACACCCTCTTCCAACAACACAAGAGAAGACTCTATACATGGACATCACCAGATGGTCAACACCGAAATCAGATTGATTATATTCTTTGCAGCCAAAAATGGAGAAGCTCTATACAGTCAGAAAAACAAGACCGGGAGCTGACTGTGGCTCAGATCATGAACTCCTTATTGGCAAATTCAGACTTAAATTGAAGAAAATGCGGAAAACCACTACACCATTCAGGTATGACCTAAATCAAATCCCTGTGATTATACATGGAGAAGGCAATGGCACCCCACTCCAGTACTCTTGCCTGGAAAATCCCATGGAAGGAGGAGCCTGGTAGGCTGCAGTCCATGGGGTTGCTAAGAGTCGGGCACGACTGAGCGACTTCACTTTTACTTTTCACTTTCATGCTTTGGAAAAGGAAATGGCAACCCACTCCAGTATTCTTGCCTGGAGAATCCCAGGGACGAGGGAGCCTGGTGGGCTGCAGTCTATGGGGTCGCACAGAGTCAGACACGACTGAAGCGATTTAGCAGCAGCAACAGCAGCATGATTATACAATGGAAGTGAGAATTAGATTAATGGGACTAGATCTGATAGACAAAGTGCCTGATGAACTATGGAAATGGTATGGACCTAACAGAATCAGAAGATATTAAGAAGAGGTGGCAAGAATACACAGAAGAACTGTACAAAAAGGAGGTTCACGACGAAGATAATCACGATGCTGTGATCACTCACCTAGAGTCATACATTCTGGAATGTGAAGTCAAGTGGGCCTTAGAAAGCATCATTATGAACAAAGCTAGTGGAGGTGATGAATTCCAGTTGAGCTATTTCAAATCCTGAAAGATGATGCTGTGAAAGTGCTGCACTCAATATGCCAGCAAATGTGGAAAACTCAGCAGTGGCCACAGGACTGGAAAAGGTCAGTTTTCATTCCAATCCCAAAGAAAGGCAATACCAAAGAATGCTCAAAGTACTGCACAATTGCACCCATCTCACACACTAGTAAAGTAATGCTCAAAATTCTCCAAGCCAGGCTTCAGTAATATGTGAACTGTGAACTTCCAGATGTTCAAGCTGGTTTTCACAAAGGCAGAGGAACCAGAGATCAAATTGCCAACATCTGCTGGATCATCGAAAAAGCAAGAGAGTTCCAGAAAAACATCTGTTTCTGCTTTATTGACTATGCCAAAGCCTTTGACTGTGTGGATCACAATAAACTGTGGAAAATTATTCAAGAGATGGGAATACCAGACCACCTGACCTGCCTCTTGAGAAACCCATATGCAGGTCAGGAAGCAACAGTTAGAATTGGACATGGAACAACAGACTGGTTCCAAATAGGAAAAGGAGTACGTCAAGGCTGTATATTGTCACCCTGCTTATTTAACTTCTATGCAGACCACATCATTAGAAACACTGGGCTGGAAGAAGCACAAGCTGGAATCAAGATTGCCGGAAGAAATATCAGTAACCTCAGATATGCAGATGACACCACCCTTATGGCAGAAACTATAGTTTATAGTTTAGTTTCTTCATAATTCTCCTTATGAAGAGGAACTAAAAAGCCTCTTGATGAAAGTGAAAGTGGAGAGTGAAAAAGTTGGCTTAAAGCTCAGCATTCAGAAGACTAAGATCATGGCATCTGGTCCCATCATTTCATGGCAAATAGATGGGGAAACAGTGTCAGACTTTAGTTTTTTGGGCTCCAAAATCACTGCAGATGGTGATTGCAGCCATAAAATTAAAAGATGCTTACTCCTTGGAAGGAAAGTTATGACCAACCTAGATAGCATATTCAAAAGCAGAGATATTACTTTGCCAACAATGGCCTGTTAGTCAAGGCTATGGTTTTTCCAGTGGTCATGTATGGATGTGAGAGGTGGACTGTGAAGAAAGCTGAGTGCTGAAGAATTGATGCTTTTGAACTGTGGTGTTGGAGAAGACTCTTGAGAGTCCCTTGGACTGCAAGGAGATCCAACCAGTCCATTCTGAAGGAGATCAGCCCTGGGTGTTCATTGGAAGGACTGATTCTGAAGTTGAAACTCCAATACTTTGGCCACCTCATGCGAAGAGTTGACTCATTGGAAAAGCCCATGATGCTGGGAGGGATTGGGGGCAGGAGGAGAAGGGAACAACAGAGGATGAGATGGCTGGATGGCATCACTGACTCGATGGACGTGAGTCTCAGTTAACTCTGGGAGTTGGTGATGGACAGGGAGGCCTGGTATGGTGTGATTCATGGGGTCACAAAGAATCGGACACGACTGAGTGACTGAACTGAACTGAACCAGCTTTCTTATGCATAGTATATCTTTTTCCATTTTTTATGTTCAAGCTCTCTGCATTTTTTTGTTTAATATGCATGTTTTATCATAAGCATAGAGTTGGATCTTATATATTTTACCCAGTTTGATCATCTCTTGTTTCTATTTAACACTTACATTCAATATAATCATTAACATAGTTGGGTATAAGCCTATGATTTTGCTATGTTTTCTATTTGTCATATGTCTTGCTGCAGATCTTCCTTTGTTATTAATTTTATGCTTTCTTATTGGTTAATTGAACTGATTTTACTAATCCTTTTCAAATTTCTCTACTATCTTTTAGCTATGTATTTTTTGGTGGTTACTCAAGGTTTACAAAATGCTTTCTTTATTTATCTCAGTCTACTTATACTAAACACTGTCGTTTCACATAAACTACAATCAGTTTGTAACAGCATAAATCCTTTCAGTCCTCTTCCTTTTCCTATTATTATCTATATTTTACATTTACTTGTGTTATACACCCCACAATGCAATGTTCACATTTTTAAACTAACAGCTGTCTTTCAAAGAAATGAAAGGGAAAAAAAGTACTTTTACCAACATATTTACCATTTTTTAATATTTTTATTCCTTCCTACAGATTCAAGTTTCATCTGCTCTCATGTCCTTTTAACCTGTATAACTTATTTTAGCCATTCTTATAATACATTTTACTAGCAACATGATATCTTGGCTTTAGTTTATCTGAAAATGTCAATCAAAATACGGAATCAATCTGCCCATATACCATTAAAAATAATCCGTATATTCTTCATTGTAGCAGAAATATCTATTCCTCACAAAATATCCACAACCTACTCAATTTCTCAGCCCTTTTCAATTAGGCAGGTAGTAAGGTCTCTAAATTCAACACAAAACATTTAAGAGCAGCTATGATGTATCATTTTCATATACCAGCAAATTTGGAAAACTCAGCAGTGGCAACAGGACTGGAAAAGGTCAGTTTTCATTCCAATCCCAAAGAAAGGCAATGCCAAATAATGCTCAAACTACCACACAATTGCACTCATCTCACACACTAGCAAAGTAATGCTCAAAATTCTCCAAGCCAGGCTTCAACAGTACATGAACCATGAACTTCCTGATGTTCAAGCTGGATTTAGAAAAGGCAGAGGAACCACAGATCACATGGCCAACATCCACTGGATCATGGAAAAAGCAAGAAAGTTTCAGAAAAACATCTACTTCTGCTTTATTGACTACGCCAAAGCCTTTGACTATGTGAATCACAACAAACTGGAAAATTCTTCAAGAGATGGGAATACCAGACCACTAGACCTGCCTCTTGAGAAATCTGTATGCAGGTCACAAGGGAACAGTTAGAACCGTACATGGAACAACAGACTCGTTCCAAATCGGGAAAGGAGTATGTCAAAGCTGTATATTGTCACCCTGCTTATTTAACTTACATGGAGAATACATCATGTGAAATGCCAGGTTGGATGAAGCACAAGCTGGAATCAAGACTGCTGAGAGAAATATCAATAACCCCAGATAGGCTGATGACACGACCCGTATTGCAGAAAGCAAAGAAAAACTAAAGAGCCGCTTGATGAAAGTGAAAGAGGAGAGTGAAAAAGCAGCTTAAAGCTCAACATTCAGAAAATTAAGATCACGGCATCTGGTCCCATAACTTCTTGGCAAATAGATAGGGAAACATTGGAAACAGTGAGAGACTTTATTTTGGGGGGCTCTGAAATCACTGCAGATGGTGACTGAAGCCATGAAATTAAAAGACGCTTGCTCCTTGGAAGAAAAGCTATGACCAATCTAGACAGCATATTAAAAAGCAGAGACATTACTTTGCCAACAGAGGTCCAACTAGTCAAAGCTATGGTTTTTCTAGTAGTCATGTATGGATGTGAGAGTTGGACTATAAGGAAAGCTAAGCACTGAAGAATTGATGCTTTTGAACTGTGGTGTTGGAAGACTCTTGTGAGTCCCTTGGACTGTGAGGAGATCCAACCAGTCAGTCCTAAAGGAAATCAGCCCTGAGTATTCATTGAAGGACTGATGTTGAAGCTGAAACTCCAATACTTTGGCCACCTGATGCAAAGAACTAACTCACTGGAAAAGATCCTGACACTGGGAAAGATTGAAGGTGGGAGGAGAAGAAGATGACAGAGGATGAGATGGTTGGATGGCATCACTCATTCAATGGACATGAGTTTGAGCAAGCTTCAGGGGTTGGTGATGGAGATGGAAGCCTAGTGTGCTGCAGTCCATGGGGTCACAAATAGTTGGTCACAACTGAGCAACTGAACTGAACTGAATGACATATCCATTAGCTCTCTTCCTCTGTGACCATGGAGCCCATATATTTAAATATTTCACCTACAAGATAGTGAAGACTCTGTCAGCATAGATCCATGAATGATTCTGTGGAGCAAAGTCCTTTCCTTTGCCCATCCTGTGATTTGCACTGGACTGCATTATACAAATTTTTGTTGTATTAATCTATTGAGATTTGAGAATAATTTGTTACTGTCTCTAGCCTAACCTAATACACCTTCTGATTTGAAGTTATATACTAAACTACTATAATATTCGGGTTTTAGGATGCCTGTTCCATTTTAGTGATGTCTGTCCTTTCTAATCGGAGAAGGCAATGGCACCCCACTCCAGTACTCTTGCCTGGAGAATCCCATGGACGGAGAAGCCTGGTGGGCTGCAGTCCGTGGGATCGCTGGGAGTCGGACACGACTGAGTGACTTCACTTTCCCTTTTTGCTTTCATGCATTGGAGAAGGAAATGGCAACCCACTCCAGTGTTCTTGCCTGGAGAATCCCAGGGACAGGGGAGCCTGGTGGGCTTCCGTCTATGGGGTCACACAGAGTCGGACACGACTGAGTGACTTAGCAGCAGTAGCAGTCCTTTCTAATACTAATACTAAACTCTTTAGATTTTTTTTATAACTTTATAAAACAGTATGATGTTTGTTGGGATGACATATATTTTCATTATTCATTTTTTCAAAAATACCTAAATAGTCTCAAATATCATTCTTACAAGTCACCTTTAACTTCAGTCATATTACCAAAAAGAGTCCATTCAGGTTCAACATGAAGAATTATTTAACTAAATTGAGATTTATTATCCAAGGATCTTTCTACTTATTCACTTTATTTATATTCCACAGTAAAACTTTATAGTTTTCTCAATGTAGATTCTGCACACTTCATTTTAATTTATTCCTGAGTTTATTATAATACTTTTCTTACCATACTAAATGATATATTTTTACCATCTCATATTCTCACTGGTTGTTTAATGTATGTATTTTTTACTAGAACCTGTATATGGCACTACTTACCACACTGGAATCACCTTCATGGAATCACATTCATCATCCAGCAACATATATATTTCATAGATTATGGATTCCATATGGTCCACTTGATTAGGTCACCAATGTGTAAAATAAATTTTGAAAGTATTTTTGTGTGTGTGTTATTAATTGAAAGGGACTTTAGGATTATCAACTCTACCATTCTCCTTTTCATGCAAAAACATAAAGGCTATTTAAGATAAATCACTTCATTTTTAAGACCATACTGATTTCAACTTAACCTATATTTACTGAGAACTTGCCATGCTTTTGATATTCTGATGCTAAGGAATCTAGAGTGTGCTCCAACCATAATCCAAGATAGGCAAAAAGTAGCAGCTCGATAAATGTTTATTTGATCAATCTGATCACTTATTTTGAAATAACAATGTCATTGCTAGGGGTAACTGCACATTAAATTAATGGAAAGCAAGAACTATGATCATGAAAATTATTTGAGCGTGATTCTGCATCAATTCATAGTTACCACAAATTCTTTTGTGTGTTTCATAGGAAAAAAATCTGCCTTTGTAACTGGAAAAATATAAAGCCAGAAATTTGGAGCTCTAGCAGGCTAAAGGATTTCTTCTCCTACTTGGGCTTCCCAAAGGATTTTCCATCTTAAAATAAATTACACATGGTACTCTAGCCCCAGGAGCCTAGTTTTCAAAGTTTGTTTTTAAATATGGCAGGGTTTGCAGACATCTGCCACTGGAAGCAGCCATGGCTTTATCTCCTTTAGTGAACAGCTAAGAACATTAAGATATATCAGACCTTTCCCAAGTGTTACATCCAAGCCAAAGGAGATTAGGACAAGACTCAACTCATGTGTACAAGTGGCAAAACAAGTTAAAAATAGAAATTAATTTTCAAGATGCTAAATTAAGAAACAGGGATAAACAAGCTGACATGAGTTAGGGAGAAAAAGGAGGATGTACCAAGTAAAATCTATGGCCTTAATATTAATCACATAACCAAGGCTAGGACCACATCCTTCATAGGTCAAGTTTCAACTTTGTCATTTGTTAGCTATATGATCTTTGCATTTTACTTAACCTCTCTAAGCTTGTTTCCATCTATAAAGTGAGGATAATATTATACCTACCGTAAAAGGTCTCTGTGAGGATTATATGTGATCCTTAATAAACGATTGCTATGACTTATGCAATTAAGTCAAATTAAGTCCCTGGTGTAGCTCAGATGGTAAAGAATCTGCCTGCAACACAGGAGACCTGGGTTCAGTCCCTGGATTGGGAAGATCCCCTGGAGAATGGAATGGCAACCAACTTCAGTATTCTTGCCTGGAGAATTCCATGGAAAGAGAAGCCTGGCTGGCTCTAGTCCACAGGGTTGCAAAGAACCAGACACAACTGAGTGACTGACACACACACACAAATAAAATAGACCCAAGGAAGGCAGTTGAGGAAAGAGGTAATTATGCTCACATGTTTGTAAATCAATAGTTTTAACAACTGATTTTTAATCAATTGAAATTGAGATACTATTTCAAGCAATATCATTCATTCTAATTCAAATCCATACTAAGGCAGTAGGCTACGCACTGTGGATTACAGGATGAAGAAAGCATGGTTTCACCTTTAAGTGAACATTTTAAGTCTAAGAATGGGGAAGGAAAATCATACAGGAATACAAGGGATTATAATGGGTACCACATGATTATCAAAGCACTCTCTCATCTCAGAGGGAGAGTGATTATTGGTTGATGTGATCAGGGAAAGCTTTGGGGGGGATATATTTTACACTGGGTTTTGAAGTATCTGTAGAATTTTGAGAGTTGGAAGTAACTGGAGATAGCTGACTGAAGGAATAAATAGAAACAAGGACAGGAACAAATGAAGGACATGGATTATGCATTTATTTATTAATTTATTTATGCATGTGATAAACACTGGATGTTTGGGAATCCGAGATTACTGAATTTGGTTGGAATGCAGAATGTGTGTGGGCAAGTCAGGAATACATCCATGAACAGGGAGGTTGGGGCCCAGGCACGTGAATACCATGTGTATTGAATTGAGGGCACATGAATACCATGTTATGGTCTCAAGTGTAGGAGATTCAGAGGTTTTTGATGAACGAGAGTCACCAGAAATGACTGAAGCTCTGCTTTTAAGATTATTATCCCACAGGCTGCAGGTCCTCAAGAGAGTCCTGATGAGAGGT
The DNA here is from genome assembly GCF_003369695.1 of Bos indicus x Bos taurus. Classification (NCBI taxonomy): domain Eukaryota; kingdom Metazoa; phylum Chordata; class Mammalia; order Artiodactyla; family Bovidae; genus Bos; species Bos indicus x Bos taurus. The sequence continues at coordinate 16,987,951 of NC_040103.1, read as the reverse complement.
GATGAGGATCTAGATTTGATAGGGGGAGTAAGAACACTTTCGAGGAAAGTTGGCAGAACTGATCATTGATTGGGCAAGGACATAAGCCCCATATAAATTAAGTTCCTCACCTCTGTGACTAAGAAAATACCATTATCAAGTTGACATGTCAGGAAGAAGCTGATACGGGGGAAGAAAAGGGAGGAATGATGATGTTAAAGTCAAACAGATATCATGATTTTGAGGGTTTTCATGGGGAAACCTGAAGAAAACTTCAGTTCAGTTCAGTTGCTCAGTCATGTCCGACTCTTTGCAACCCCATGAACCGCAGCACGCCAGGCCTCCCTGTCCATCACCAACTCCTGGAGTCCACCCAAACCCATGTCCTTTGAGTCGGTGATGCCATCCAACCATCTCATCCTCTGTTGTCCCTTTCTCCTCCTGCCCTCAATCTTTCCCAGCATCAGGGTCTTTTCCAATGAGTCAGCTCTTCACATCAGGTGGCCAAAGTATTGGAGTTTCAGCTTCAACATCTGTCCTTCCAATGAACACCCAGGACTGATCTCCTTCAGAATGGACTGGTTGGATCTCCTTGCAGTCCAAGGGACTCTCAAGAAGACTTAGGATGAATGAAATTGCAAAGAACCAAGAACAATGACCATGGGAGCCTAAATGAAGCAATAAACACTGAAAAATCAGACACCAAGAAACTACCTTCAACTCTCTCAAAGGAACCAAGATCTGGTTCTTCCAGCACATTTAGAACCAGCTGTCAACAGCAACCTTGTGTGGCAGCAATAAGTAAAAATAAGAATGTCCCCTCTCTTATGTACGGAAGTCTGAATGACCTTCAGATTCTTTTGTGTTCCTACAATCTAATTTGTGGTTGTTGGAAATCTCAAGAGATGGGAGACTTTGAAGGAAGACATGCAAAATTTCATGCTATTCTGACCGAACTGAAGTGGGATTTAGTTGAAAAGTAAATGTGACCCTATTTCACCCTAGCTTTAGGGAGTAATTCTTATTGTTTATTATTACCGTCATTATTCATCAGGATGATAATGGTGACAATGATGAGTGTCTCATAGAGAGAAATTAGCCCAGCCCAACTTCCAGACTTCTAAGGAAGGATTAAAAAAAGAACCACAGCAGAATGAGGATGGTGGTCCCCTCCCTGCCTTCTGTTGGAGGTACCACCAATGTGGTGGTCATAACTGCCCATGAGGAAATGTTCCCAGTTGAGGAGTGATGAAGGGAGACTTCCTGGTTAATTAACAGGGGATGCAATTTAGATCTGGGAGGACTCATTTCTGCAAATGTGCAAACCCTATCAACTACGCAATGACACTCTCCATTTATGTTTGTAGAATTACATCCAGGGATCCTTACAAAATTGTTTGTACTCATCAGAGGGAGAACTGAATTAATTCCAATAAGGGCAAAAGGTATAGATTTATCCCATAGAAGCCAGCTAGTTTCTAGCAGAAATCAGTGCTTATCCTTCTGAACTTCTCCCAGAGTGGTGTCTATTTAAAGGGGTTTAGTCTGAGTACTTCAGTAGCATGGTTTCTGCTGGGAATGCTATAGATACAAATTTTCATAGGATTTAAACTTTTTTTCAAAGTTCTTTCCCAGCTATGATTTCTATTGGTGGTAACAACACTGTGATATAGGCCAGATGTTCAATGAGGAAGCTCAGGCAAAGAGAAGTTTCACCATGCACAGCTGCTGGATTTAATGACAGACCTAGAACTGGAACCCAGTCCCCCATCTGCCAGTCTACCCTCCTGAAGGCAATACACCATGCTTACAAATAAGCAGAAACAAGTGAAGAATGACTGTTTCCTTCCTGAAGCAGACAATTCTCCTAACAAACTCAGAGCTAAGGTACAAACCACAGAAACATTGATAAGCATGTTTTTCTGAGGCTTTACAAACTGTTATTTTTTAATATTTATAAAGCAAAGTGGAGCCAAAACAAATAAAGAGCTGCATTTCTACTGTTTACTGTATGCATTGCAATGCAATCTACATGATATTTTTTCTCACTTAATCTGGTAAGGAAAGTATGATTCTCCCCAGGTTACAGATGAAGAAACTAAGACCCAGGAATAATAAACTCACTTGCTTTGAGGTAGACGTAACTGACATGTGTTTGAGTCTTGGCATCATACATGATTCTGCGTTCATGCTGGACTGGACCTTCACGCTGATCCCAGGTGGGAGTCGTAAGAACTTGCCCCTGCCCACAGGAGACCAGAGCTGTTGCAAGCAGGTGGGGTTGTTGCCTCCACGGTTCCTGAGTTCCTGCAAGAAGACCAGAAGGAGAAAAGACAGCCTTCACAACCTGGCCATGGCCTGAAAACTACACTACACTTCAGCATGATCAGAGCATGTGTCTGCAGCATGGTTCTGTAACTGGATACAACTGTGAAGGCGCAAGTCTACCTTCTGGTCAAATGTCCCTCTCGGCCCCTTTAGGTACCAGCGGCATCATGCAAGATTTGGTCTCCTTTAAGCTTTTCCCAAAAGGTTCTACTCTCATTTGCATTGAAGTGTAAAATATCTGCAAGGAGTTAGAAAAGCTATTCTTTTCAGGAGAATATCTAGGGAAAAGGACTAAAACTCCAACATGCAAATTCTTAGAGGCCCAAGTGGGCCATCCCAGACTCCCAGAATTCCACAATGGATGTGAAGGGAACATAACCAGGCTGCTCCTCCAATGGGGGAGACAGTTCCAGGCACCATGAGAAGGAGTCATTTCCTATGTTTATCTTTAACGATGCTGCCTTGAATGTAAGCTACTGTGCTGTGCTTAGTTACTGAGTAATGACTGGCTCTTCGCAATTCCATGGACTGTAGCCCACCAGGCTCCTCTATCCATGGAATTCTCCAGGCAAGAATACTGGAGTGGATAGTCATTCCCTTCACCAGGGGATCTTTCCAACCCAGAGATTGAACCCCGGGTCTCCTGCCCTTTAGTCAGATTCTTTACCATCCAAGCCACAAAACACTGATACCATCAAACCACCCCCCCCCCCCCAGCCCCAGCACAATCTGGAATGAACTACACTAACAACTTGAACTCTTAAGCTGAACCAAACTCAATAATTACGTTTTACTGACTTATAGAGGAAAGTTTAAATGCTTAACTTTTGAGGGGCAATTTTTAGGTAACTAATAAAGATGGCCCCTAGGTAGCCATGGGAGAGGCTGAGATGGAGTCCTCCCCGAGTTCTCATGCTTCTCCTTTCCTGGTTCCAGGCCCTTCCTGAGTCCAGGTTCCAGGGCTCCATGAAGTGCTCCTCTTTTTGCTTAAGAATCAACCAACAAACGGTAGAAGGGTAGAGTAAGGGGTAATTTTCTTATACTGGGTTTGTTAGTTAAGTTATATAGTTTCAAAATATAGAACTATTAGGCAGCATTAAAAAGTTGTTAAAAATGTTAGTGCCAGGAAGTGTTGAATCCCAGTGTCCTCATTAAGACAATTAATGGACTCCCTCTAATGTCTACTATTTCCATTTATGAGATGGGAATTATGACCCAACCCTTATAGGACGGCCATGAAAATTAACATACACACAAATAGTGAGCAAGTCTAGCTCTAATATAGAACAAGGTCTGCTGGAAAGAAGTTCCAGAAAGGGCAAAGATTGTATCATGGAAGGTCTTATATGCTCACTTCATGGGAAATAGATTGGGAAACAGTGGAAACAGTGTCAGACTTTATTTTTTTGGCTCCAAAATCACTGCAGATGGTTATTGCACACATGAAATTAACAGACGCTTACTCCTTGGAAGGAAAGTTATGACCAACCTAGATAGCATATTAAAAAGCAGAGACATTACTTTGCCAACAAAGGTCCGTCTAGTCAAGGCTATGGTTTTTCCAGTAGTCATATATGGATGTGAGAGTTGGACTGTGAAGAAAGCTGAGCGCCGAAGAATTGATGTTTTTGAATTGTGGTGTTGGAGAAGATTCTTGAGAGTCCATGGACTGCAAGGAGGTCCAACCAGTCCATTCTAAAGGAGATCAGTCCTGGGTATTCATTGGAAGGACTGATGCTAAAGGTGAAACTCCAGTACTTTGGCCACCTCGTGCGAAGAGTTGACTCATTGGAAAAGACCCTGATGCTCGGAGGGATTGGGGGCAGGAGGAGAAGGGGACGACAGAGGATGAGATGGCTGGATGGCATCACCGACTCGATGGACATGAGTTTGAGTGAACTCTGGGAGTTGGTGATGGACAGGGAGGCCTGGCATGCTGTGGTTCATGGGGTCGCAAAGAGTCAGACTGAGAGACTGAACTGAACTGAACTGAAGGTCAGGCTACATTTCAGGCAACCAAGCAATTAAAGTGCTTTGTCAAGGGTAAAGACAAGATCAAATCTGCATTTTACAGAAATCACAGAGAGAAAATACTGTGCAGGAAGATGGAAGAGGAGATAGGAAGTAGACAAAAGGGGCCCAGAGTACGGGAAAAGCTGTGGCCCAAATACAGGGGATTAATGATAGAGGCCTGGGTAGAGTTGAGTTTTGGGTTTCCCTGAAGACCCAGTGGTAAAGAAGCCACTTGTCAATGCAGGATACATGAGTTTGATCCCTGGATCAGGAAGATCCCCTGGAGAAGGAAACAGCAACCCATTTCAGTATTCTGGCCTGGGAAATCCCATGGATAGAGGAGTGTGGTGGGCTACAGTCCATAGGGTCCCAAAAGAGTGGAACACAACTTAGTGACTAAACAACCACAAAGCATTGGGTTTAGAAAGTGGGAGACAGCATTCTCCTGGGCCTGAGAGTACAGACATTTACATTATGAATGGAATGAACTGAGCCCTCCTAATGCATAAAGTCTGTAAAGAGGTGTTTTTTGTGTTTGTTTTTAAGTCACCTGTCCACAAAGCATACTACAATGGAGAAAATGTTCTGTATTTCAAGACCTTAAGAAATAAATCATAAAATCAGGGAAGCTTGAGTTTCTAAAAATAGTACTATTGCCTTTCATCCTCAAGCTATAGCCCAGAATGGAAAATCTCCTTATTCATGATAAACCCCAAATAAAACCCTGCATTATCCATGATAGTACAGAACCCAAGTGAATTGTCCTTTATCCAAGAAGGTATGATGTATCCAAATCAATGTGCCAACGAGGAGATTAATGATGTTAAGGGTCACTGTTTAGGAAAAATCACATTCAAACAGTGAGCTCAGAGACAGCATCTGGCAAATCAGGAACTCTGAGTTCACTTCAGTGCAGCCCAAACAAGATCAAGAGGAAGAGTGAAATGTTTCGATTGTCCACAATTAGTTTAGAAACTCAATAAATATATATGTCCAGCATGTGACTACACATACCTATTTTTGTCTGTGCTTATTCTAATTATAGCTGGGAGGTGGAGGACAGACTGAAATTTTCTTTTCTTTCTTTTTTTTTTTTTATTTTACAATATTGTATTGGTTTTGCCATACATCAACATGAATCTGCCACGTGTGTACACATGTTCATAGAAATGCCTGATTTACAGGATGCAAGCAAAACTCTGTACAACAGTCTTATAATTAAGATAAAAGCTCTTATCTGTTCCATGAGTCCTGTACTGCAAACCAAATGCATCAGTCTAATCGGGGGTCCTACTGTCTCAAACCTTTACTCCCCTTCTTTAGCCCATGTCTCACCCTTGCTCCCTGCCTACACACACACACAGAAATCATTTTCAACACTGTATTTAACATTTGAGTTCATCTTTGGGGGCTAGAGAGAAGGGGTTCTGGCTTCATTCTGAAACCCACCAAGTCTAACAGCAGGAATTATTTTCTTAAGAATAATGAGCTGAAAGGACTTCCCTGGTGGTCCAGTGGTAAGACTCTGTGCTCTCAATGTAGAGGGCCCTGGTTTGATCCCTGGTCAGGCAACTAGATCCCACATGCCACAACTAAGATCAGGGTCCCTGCCAATGAAAAGAGCTCTTTGCATCAGATGGCCAAAGTACTGGAGCTTCAGCATCAGTCCTTCCAATGAATGTTAAGGATCAATCTCTGTTAGGATTTACTGGTTTGATTTCCAAGGGCCTCTGAAGAGTCTTCTCCAACACCACAATTCCATAGCATCAATTCTTTGGCGCTCAGCCTTCTTCATGGTCCAAGTCATACATCTGTACGTGACTACTGAACAAACCATAGCTTTGACTATGTAGATCTTTGTCAACAAAGTGATGTCTCTGCTTTTCAATACACTCTGTAGGTTTGTCATAGCTAAAAGAAGTGAAAGTCATTCAGTCATGTTCAACTCTTTACAACCCCATGGTCTATAGCCCGCCAGGCTCCTCTGTCCAGGGAATTCTCCAGGCAAGAATACTGGAGTGGGTAGCGATTTTCTCCTCCAGGGAATCTTCCCAACCCAGGGACTGAACCTGGGTCTCCTGCATTGCAGGTGGACTCATAACCATCTAAACCACCAGGGAAGTCCAAACACTGGTCTGGCAGCAGTGGGATGCAAGCCTCTTTTAACTCCATGGCTGCAGTCACTGTCTGCAGTCGTTTGGGAGCCCAAGAAGGTAAAATCTGCAACTGCTTCCACATTCCCCCTTTTATTTGCCATGAAGTGATGGGACCAGATGCCATGATCTTAGTTTTTTGAATGCTGAGTTTCAAGTTAGCTTTTTCACTCTTCTCTTTCACCTTCATCAAGAGGCTTTTTAGTTCCTCTTAACTTTCTGCCATAAGGGTGGTGTCATCTGCATATCTGAGGTTGTTGATATTTCTCCTGGCAATCTTGATTCCAGTTTTGGATTCATCCAGCCTCTCATTTCTCATGATGTACTCTGCATAGAAGTTAAATAAGCAGGGTGACAATATACAGCCTTGATGTACTTCTTTCCCAATTTTGAACCAGTCCATTGTTTCACATCCAGTTCTAACTTGCTTCTTGACTTGAAAACAGGTATCTCAGGAGATAGGTAAGGTGGTCTTGTATTCCCATCCAGTGCCTTAACACATAATAGCATTTGCAGGACAACTCTGAGATTTAGTATCTCCTGGTTTCAGCACTTATAAACTCTGTGACCTTATACAATTTCCATAACTTTCTCTCTTGAGTGTCAGTTTCTTCGACCATAAACCATAGTATCTACATCATTGTCATAGGATTGTAGTGAGGGCTAGTTTTTTTTTTAATTTTTTTAAAGATTAAAAAAAATTTTTTTTAATTCCATAGGTATACATATATCTCCTCCCTTTTGAAACTCCCTCCCATCTCCCTCCTCATCACACCCCTCTAGGTTGATACAGAGCCCCTGTTTGAGTTTCCTGATCCATATAGCATATTCCCATTGGCTATCTATTTTACATACAGTAATGTAAGTTTCCATGCTACTCTTTCCTATATCTCACCCTTTCCTCCCCCTCCCCACCTCCATAAGTCTGTTCACTATGTCTGTTTCTACATTGTTGCCCTGTAAATAAATTCTTCAGTACCATTTTTCTAGATTCTGTATACATGTGCTAGAATACAATATTTCTCTTTCTCTTTCTGAATTATTTCACTCTGTATAATAGGCTCTAGGTTCATCCACCTCATTAGAACTGACTCAAATGTGTTCTTTTTTATGGCTGAGTAATATTCCATTGTGTATATGTACCAAAACTTCTTTATCAATTCATCTGTTGATGGACATCTAGGTTGCTTCCATGTTCTAGCTACTGTAAATAGTGCTGCATGTGTCTCTTTCAATTTTGGTTTCCTCAGGGTATGTGCCTAGGAGTGGGATTGCTGGGTCATATGGTGGTTTATTCCTAGTTTTTTTAAGGAATGTCCATACTGTCTTCCATAGTGGCTTTATCAATTTGCATTCCTAACAACAATGCAAGAGTGTTCCCTTTTCTCCACACCATCTCCAGCATTTATTGTTAGTAGACTTTTTGATGATGGCCATTCTGACCAGTGTAAGGCAATATCTCATTGTAGTTTTGATTTGCATTTCTCTAATAATGAACTGAACTGAATAATGAGCAATGTGGAGTATCTTTTTGTGTGTTGGTTAGCCATTTGTATGTCTTCTTTGGAGAAATGTCTGTTTACATCTTTTTCCCACTTTTTGATTGGGTTGTTTGTTTTTCTGGTTTTGAGTTGTATGAGCTGCTTGTATATTTTGGAAATTAATCCTTTGTCAGTTCTTTCATTTGCTATTATTTTCACCCATTCTGAGAGCTGCCTTTTCACCTTGCTTATAGTTTCCTTTGCTGTGCAAAAGCTTTTAAGTTTAACTAGGTCCCACTTGTTCACTTTTGTTTTTATTTCCATTACTCTAGGAGGTGGGTCATACAGGATCTTGCTTTGATTTATGTCATCGAGTGTTCTGCCTATATTTTCCTCTAAGAGTTTCATAGTTGCCAGTGTTACATTTAGGTCTTTAATCCATTTTGAATTTACCTTTGTTCATGGTGTTAGGAAGTGTTCTAATTTAATTCTTTTACATGTAGCTGTCCAGTTTTCCCAGCTCCATTTATTGAAGAGGCTGTGTTTGCCCCATTGTATATTCTTGCCTCCTCTGTCAAAAGATAAGGGGCATGAGTTTATTTCTGGGTTTTCTATCTTGTACCATTGGTCTATATTTCTGTTTTTGTGCCAGGACCATACTGTCTTGATGACTGTAGTCTTGTAGTATAATCTGAAGTCAGGAAGGTTGATTCCTCCAGCTCCATTCTTCTTTCTCATGACTGCTCTGGCTATTCAGGGTCTTTTGTGTTTCCATATGAATTGTGAAATTTCTTCTTCTAGTTCTATGAAAAATACCACTGGTAATTTGATAGGGATTGCATTGAATACATAGATTGCATTTGGTAGTATAGTCATTTTCACAATATTGATTCATCCTACCCAGGAACACGGAATATCTCTCTAATTGTTTATGTCATCTTTGATTTCTTCATTAGTGTCTTATAATTTTCTGTGTACAGTTCTTTTGTCTCCTTAGGTAAGTTTATTCCTAGATATTTAATTATTTTTCTTGCAGTGGTGAATGGGATTGATTACATAATTTCTCTTTCTGATTTTCTACTATTAGTATATAGAAATGCAAGTGATTTCTGTGTATTGATTCTGTATCCTGCAACTTTGTTAAATTCACTGATTAGCTCTAGTAATTTTCTGATAATATCTTTAGGGTTTTCTATGTACAGTATCATGTCATCTGCAAACAGTGAGAGCTTTACTTCTTCTTTTCCCATCTGGATTCCTTTCATTTGTTTTTCTTCTCTGATTGCTGTAGCTAGGACTGCCACAATATGTTGAATAATAGTGGCGAAAGTGGACACCCTTGTCTTGTTCCTGATCTTAGGCGGAATGCTTTTAATTTTCACCATTGAGAAAAATGTTTGCTGTTAGGCTTATCATATATGGCCTTTACTATGTTGAGAGCCTTTACTATGCCCATTTTTTGAAGAGTTTTCATCATAAATGGGTGCTGAATTTTGACAAAGGCTTTTTCTGCATCTATTGAGATGACAGTATGGTTTTTTTAATCTTTCAATTTGTTAATATGGTGTATCACATTGTTTGATTTGCATATACTGAAGAATCCTTGCATCCCTGGGATAAACCCAACTTGATGATGGTGTATGAGCTTTTTGATGTGTTGCTGAATTCTGTTTGCTAAACTTTTGTTGAGGATTTTTGCATCTATATTCACCAGTAATATTGGCCTGTAGTTTTCTTTTGGCCTGTAGTTTTCTTCTTGGCCTGTAGTTTTCTTCTTTTTCAAAAAGAAACCTGTGTCTGGTTTTGGTATCAGGGTGATGGTGGCCTCGGAGAATGAGTTTGGAAGTTTTCCTTCCTCTGCAATTTTTTTGAAAGAATTTTAGAAGGATAGGCATTAGCTCTTCTCTAAATGTTTGATAGAATTCTCCCGTGAAGCCATCTGGTCCTGGGCTTTTGTTTTTTGGGAGATTTTTGATCACAACTTCCATTTCAGTGCTTGCAACTGGGTTATTCATAATTTCTATTTCTTCCTGGTTCAGTCTCAGGAGATTAAATTTTTCTAAGAATCTGTCCATTTCTTCCTGGTTATCCATTATATTGTCATATAGTTGTTCATAATAGTCTCATAATCCTTTGTATTTCTGCATTGTCTGCTGTAACCTCTCCTTTTTCATTTCTTATTTTGTGGATTTGATTCTTCTCTATTTCTTGATGGGTCTGGCTAAAGGTTTGTCAATTTTGTTTATCTTGTCAAAGAACCAAGTTTTAGTTTCATTAATCTTTACCATTGTTTCTTTCATTTCTTTTTATTTCTGCTCGGATCTTTATGATTTCTTTCCATCTAATTTTGGGTCTTTTGTTCTTCTTTTTCCAGTTGTTTTAGGTGTAAAGTTAGGCTCTCTATTTGATGTTTTTCTTGTTTCTTGAGGTAGGATTGTATTGCTATAAACATCCCTCTTAGAACTGCTTTTGCTGCATCCCATAGATTTTGAGTAACCTTGTTTTCATCGTCATTTGTTTCTAGAAATTTTTTGATTTCCCTTTTGATTTCTTCATAGCCTGTTGGTTATTTAGAAATGTGTTGCTTAATCTCCATGTGTTTGTGTTTCTTACAGTTTGTTTCATATAATTGATGTCTAGTCCCATAGCACTGTGGTCAGAAAAGATGCTTGATTTGATTTCAATTTTCTTAAACTTACTGAGGTTTGATTTGTGACCTAAGATGTGGTCTATCCTGGAGAATGTTCCATGTGCACTTGACAAGAAGGTATATTCTGCATTTGGATGGAATGTCCTGAAGATATCAATGAGATCCACCTCATCTAATCTATCATTTAAGACTTGTGTTTCCTTCTTAATTTTCTGTTTTGATGATTTGTCCATTGGTGTGAGTGGGATATTAAAGTCTCCTAATAATATTGTGTTACTGTCAATTTCTCCTTTTATGTCTGTTAGTGTCTGTCTTATGTACTGAGGTGCTCTTACGTTGGGTGAAGATATTTATAACTGTTATGACTTCCTCTTGGATTGATCCCTTGATCATTATGTAGTGCCCTTCCTTATCTCTTGTAATCTTCTTAATGTCTATTTTGTCTGATATAAGGATTGCTACTCCAGTTTTCCTTTGCTTCCCATTTGCATGGAATATATTTTTCCATCCTCTCACTTTCAGTCTATATGTGTCTTTAGGTCTGAACTGGGTTTCTTGTAGACAGTATATATATGGGTCTTGTTTTTATATCTAGTCAGCCAGTCTGTGTCTTTTGCTTGGAGCATTTAATCCATTTATATTTAAAGTAATTATTGATATATATGTTCCTATTGCTGTTTTCTTAATTGTTTGGATTTGATTTTGTAGATCTTTTTTCTTCACTTGTATTTCTTGACTATGTAAGTCCCTTTAACACTTGTTGTCAAGCTGGTTTGGTGGTACTGAATTCTCTTAAATTTTGCTTGTCTAAAAAGCTTTTTATTTCTCCATCAATTTTGAATGAGAGTCTTGCTGGGTACAGTACTCTTGGTTGTAGATTGTTCCCTTCCAGTACTTTAAATATATCCTGCCATTCCCTTCTGGCCTACAGAGTTTCGGCTGACAGATCAGCTGTTAAGCATCCAGGGTTTCCCTTGTATGTTACTTGTTGATTCTCCCTTGCTGCTTTTAATATTCTTTCTTTGTGTTTAGTCTTTGTTAGTTTGATTAACATGTTTCTCGTGGGTTTATCCTGTATGGGTCTTTTTGTGCCTCTTGGACTTGATTGACTATTTCCTTTTCCATGTTGGGAAAATTTTCAACTATAACTCTTCAAAAATTTTCTCATAACCTTTCTTTTTCTCTTCTTCTTCTAGGACCCCTTTAATTCAAATGTTGGTGTGTTTGATATCTTCCTGGAGGTCTCTGAGACTATCTTCAGTTCTTTTCATTCTTTTGACTTTGTTCTCTTCAGAAGTTATTTCCACCATTTTTTCTTTCAGCTCACTGATTTGTTCTTCTGCTTCAGATATTCTGCTATTGATTCCTTTATAGAGTGTTTTTAATTTCAGTAATTGTGTTGTTTGCCTCTGTATGTTTATTCTTTAACTCTTCTTGGTCTTTGTTAATTGATTCCTGCATTTCCTCCATTTTGTTTTCAAGGTTTTTGATCATCTTTACTATCATTATTCTGAATTATTTTTCAGGTAGTTTGCCTATTTCCTCTTCATTTATTTGGACTTATGTGTTTCTAGTTTGTGCCTTCATTTGTATAGTATTTCTCTGCTTTTTTATTATTTTTTTAACTTATTGTGTTTCAGGTCTCCTTTTCCCAGGCTTCAAGGAAAGTTGAATTCTTTCCTTGAAGAAGATTGAATTCTTTCCTCCTTTTGGTTTCTGCCCTCCTAAGGTTTGTCCAGTGGTTTGTATGAGCTTCATATAGGGTGAGATTTGTGCTGAGTTTTGTGTGTTTGTTTGTTTTTTCTCTGATGGGCAAGGCTGAGTGAGGGGGTAATCCTGTCTGCTGATGATTGGGTTTGTATTTCTGTTTTGTTTGTTGTTTAGATGAGGTGTCCTACACAGGGTGCTACTGGTGGTTGGATGATGCCAGATCTTGTATTCAAGGGGTTTCCTTTGTGTGAGTTCTCACTATTTGATACTCCATAGGGTTACTTCTCTGGTAGTTTAGAGTCTTTGAATCAGTGCTCCCACTCCAAAGGCTCAGGGCTTGATCTCCACAGTCCGTGGGAATGACAAGAGGAACACAGCACAAAGTTTCATTGGTCACCTTGCCCACATATCTCCTGGCCCCATAGACCTCATCATCATTCTGATCACCAACAACAAAGCAGATTTGTTTTGCCCAATGTGCAGCAAGCCAAACTACCAAGATGCTGAGGTTTGCAGCAAAGAGATTTATTCACCAGACAGCCAAATGAGGAAACTGAACACTCAGATCCATCTTAGTTAACAATTTAAGTAAAGCCCTTGGCACAGCCAGACATACACAAAATACTCAATAAATGTTAGCTGTTATTATTATCTTAATTATTAACATAACTATTTTTGTTGACCAGAAAGAAAAAAATAATGAAGATAGAGGAAAAGTTACTGATGTTTCTTGAAGACACAGTTTAGTACAATGGGTCCTTTTACCCAAGACTGGTTAGTGTCTGTCATGTATTGCTTTGAAATGTCCAGTCCTTTTAGCTTCACAGACAATCATGGCTCTCCCCCTCATCCTTTCCTCTCCTGAATGGGTCAAAAATGAACCTGAACTTTGTGCATAGGATTTGTTGAGGACGGGAACAAGGCTGGACAGGAGGCAGGCGATGTGAACCCAAATCCTATCTCTTCCACTTGAACAAATTCTTTAAAAGCTCCAAAGCCTTACTAAAGCAGGGACAAAAATATCCACCTATGATAGGGTTGTTGTGATTATTAGATTGAATAAAAGAATAAATGTAAAACAAATATAAAATATTATTATGGAGGGAAACAGTGTGTTTCTTTCCAACCAAGGTGACCCCTAAGGACACAAATTCAAAATAATCTCTCCTTCATGACCCCTGAGGCTTGCCAAGTTCCTCTCAGGGCACAGTGATATTTAATATCTAAAGATGAGCAGGTGTGTCTACTGCACATCCTGTCCCAGGGTGGAGTGAGCATCTACAGAGCAGGAACCAGGTCAGGTCAATGTCCTGAACACCAGTCACCTGCACCACTAGCTTGCTCTTGCTCTGAGACTCTTCTGTGTGGTTCATTTTTATCAATGAAGCCCTTTCAGATTTAAGGGAGATGGCAAGTATCTTGGCTTTTCCCTGGTTTTAAGAAGAAACCTCATGCTGAAGCTAAGACATTCAATGACAACAAAAAGTTGGGAGTACTTGATAGTTTTTGTTTCAAATAAATGTGAGTCTTGAAGGTCATAGGCTGCCTTTTAAATCTTTATTTATTTAGTTATTGCCTATTTGGTATTAGGATATGAACACTCCATTCAAGAAAGCTTTTAAATGAGAACATTGTATCAAAGAGAAAAGCAGAAGTAGGAAAATTTAAAAAAATTGAAGGGCATAAAAAAGGTTTAGCAAAAATTGTTTGAGGTGAACCAAAAATTTGGTTTCCTACTTCCAAATGGGAAAGAAAAATTATCAGCTATGAGATTTATAGCCTGCATAAGATGAAAAGCCAGATATTCTGATGAAGTGTAGTTGTTCCTAGTATTGTAACTGGAGACAGACTTTGTCCATGAAGGAGGACAGTGTCAAAGCTTCCAATTAGCCTTCCTGAATCCATTCTTGTCCTATAAATCTCTCCTGCTCTCAAAAACCAAATTGATCTTCCCAATGAACAGTTTATTATATCATTTCCCAGCTTAATATATCTCTCAGTGCCTTTTGGTCCTCAGGGAAATACGATTCTTCTTGTGTTGGTAAATGTTTAACCATCAGCTCTTGGCAGGAAGCAAAGGCCCTGAGTTGTAATCATTGTGGTGTAAATATACTTCTACCACAACTGATTTCAAGCCACCAGAGTGCTGTCACTGAAAGCAAACTGGGAAGAGACTTACACAAATACACTATTGTATAGAATTTCTACTATATAAATACCTCAAAAAAACTAATATAGCAAAAAAAAAAAAAAGAAAGAAAGAAAGAAAAGTAATTCACCAGTGATGAGTCTTGAGTACCATCTTTTAAAAATATGATTTATGGAGAGGGGAGTGGCTACCCACTGCAGTATTCTTGCCTGGAGAATTCCATGGACAGAGGAGCCTGGTGGGCCACAGTCCATGGAGTCACAAAGAATCAGACATGATTGAGCAACTAACACACTTATTTAGTCATAAGTTTATATAATTGAATTTTTAATAACTGCATTGAAGAATAGCTTGCAAGATTCTGGAGTATTTAGCAGATGACTCTCTCAAACCCATAAGCTAGTTCTAATACACCACTGCTTCTGAGCCATCCTAAGATCCACCCTCCAGATGTTTCCTCCAGGCTCTTCCCTAGCCTCTTGATCTCTCACACTCTCTGTTCCAGACCCATCCTGAAGCACTGGAAATAATCTTGGCTTTCTCTTGTTTCAGAGCCCCTGTTATGCTGTTCCCTTTGACTGGAAGGCCCTGGCTAACCCTTACTTGTCCTGGATCTCCATTTACACATTTTCCCCTCTAAGAAGTCTTCTCTGATATTGTAAACTGATATGGGAGCTGTGCTGTACAGACTGAATTTAGCCTGAACCTGGCCTTTCTCCTTGACTCCTTGGAAGTAATCTCCAAGCCTTGGAATGTCCTGTCTGAATCTCCAAAATATACAAACAGCTCATGCAGATCTATGTCAAAAAAAAAAAAAAAGCCCAATTAAAAAAATGGGCAGAACAAGTAGGAAGTGGGGAGGGGAAGGAAGAAATGGGAGTCTGGAATCAGCAGAGACAAACTACTATACATAGGATGGGTAGACAACAAGATTCTACTGTATAACACAGGGAACTATATTCAATATCCTGTTACAAACTATAATGAAAAAGATATATATATATATACATATATATGTATATATATATGACTGGGATAATTTTCCTCTACAGAAGAAATTAACACAACTTTGTAAATCAACAATACTTCAATAAAACCCAAAAGAAGAGGGGCAGAACAGACATTTCACCAAAGAAGACATACAGATGGCCAAGAGGGACATGAAAAGATGCTCAACATCACAAATTATCAGAGAAATGCAAATCAAAACTACAATGAAGTATCACCTCACACCCATCAGAATGGCCATCATCAAAAGGTCTATTAACAATAAATGCTGAAGAGGATGCAAAGAGAACCCTCCTACATTGTTGGTGGGAATGTGAATTGGTGCAGCCACAATAGAGAACAGCATGGAGATTCCTTGAAAAACTGAAAACAGAGCTACCATATGATCCAGCTAGCCTACTCTTGGGCATATATCCAGAGAAAAGTAAAATTCTAAAAGATACATCCACCCCAATGTTCACTGCAATACTATTCACAATAACCAAGACATGGAAGCAACCTAAATGTCCATCAACAGAGGAATGGATAAAGAAGATATGGTACATATAGCCAATGGAATATTAATCAGCCACAAAAAAGAACAAAATGATGCCATTTGCAGCAAGGAACATGGATGGACCTAGAGATTATCATATAAAGTAGAGTCAGAGAAAGACAAATATCATATGATAATACTCATGTAGAATATAATTTTAAAATGATATAAATGAACTTATTAACAGATTCACAGATTTTAAAAACAAACTATGGTTACCAAAGGCAAACATGGTGGGAGAATAAATTAGGGGTTTGGGATTAACATAAACACACTGCTGCTGCTGCTGCTGCTAAGTCGCCTCAGTCGTGTCCGACTCTGCGACCCCATAGACCGCAGCCCACCAGGCTCCCCCATCCCTGGGATTCTCCAGGCAAGAACACTGGAGTGGATTGCCATTTCCTTCTCCAATGCATGAAATTGAAAAGTGAAAGTGAAGTCGCTCAGTCGTGTCGAACTCTAGCGACCCCATGGACTGCAGCCTACCAGGCTCCTCCGTCCATGGGATTTTCCAGGCAAGAGTACTGGAGTGGGGTACCATTGCCTTCTCCGCATACACACACTACCATATATAAAATATACAGTAGGTCTTGCATATTTTATACAAAGACCTACTGTATAGCACAGAGAACTCTATCCAATATTCTGTAATAACTCATATGAGAAAAGAATTTGAAAAAGAAGACACATAGGCATATGTATAACTGAACCACTTTGCTTATACCTGAAACTAATACAACATTGCAAATCAACTACATTCCAATAAAAATACTCCAATATAAAATTAAAAAAAACAAACATACTCTTGTTTCTTTGGAGGACTTGGCCTACACTCAAGAGTATATGCTAACAGTACAATTTATGGTGAAAAGTTTTGGGCCACAGGGTATCAGTTTGACTTTAGGTGGCCTGGAAAAGAAGGTAGCCACATGAGTGGATAATCATATCTGTGAAATTGAGCCCCAGTAAAAACACTGCACACCAAGGCTACTCTCAGGACTATATGCTGTAAGTATTGTGACACATGGTTGCTGTGAGAAGGTCACAGTGTCCACAACTCCACCGGAAGAGGACAACTGGAAGCTTCACACTGGGAACTCCCTGGGCTCTGCCTCATCTATACTTTCCTTGGCAGATTTTCTTCTGCATCCTTTGCTGCCATGAGCCATCATTAAAAGTATAACCACTTTCAATGAGTTCTGTGAGCCTTTCTAGTGAATTATTGGAACTGAGACAGGCTTGAGGACTTCAATATTGCAACTGGTGTTAGAAGTCAGGGTAGTTTCAGGGATTCTCAAACTTTCCAGTGGCCTGTTCGGGCACTCTGGTTTACTGTAGTGCATGTAAAATCCTATTTAGCGTTTGCCTATTTATCTGTCTGAGAATAGGGGCTTCCCTTATTCACGGTTAGATCTCTAGAACCCAATTCCTGGGAAAACGTAGGCATTCAAACACTGGTAGAATGAATTTAATGGACAATGTACTCATATTGATATCGGAACTGCCCACTTGTTCCCTAGGACTACTTTTATTATAACATGAATTAGCGACTTCGCTCATGGTCCAGTGGCTAAGACTCCACACTCCCAACGCAGTGGGCCCAGGTTTGATCCCTGGTGGGGGAACAACATCCCACAACTAAGAATTTCCATCTGCAACTAAAAATCCTGCATGTCACAACAAAGACCCAGTGTAGCAAAATAAATAATTAAAAATTTTTTGAAAATAACATGAATCAATTAAACTGAGGATAATAATGCCTGAGAGACATTTAAAAAAAAATTCACAAGCAGCCAAGAAATGTGTCTTTATGAATCTCTCTCTTTGATGATTTCACTTGTTCTCACAAAAATATTTAGACCAGAGAGGAGTGGAAGATTATTCTTCAGTTAGTTTTCCATTAGTATTGTTTCCCCTGTTAGCCTTTTGATAACAACTACACTGAAGAATATGGGAGCTTATTTCTGGGATATACCTGAAGGGCATGTAGAAGGATTGGCCCAGACACTTCTTAAGTTAGCTGAGTCCAGGTAAGGTTGAAACAGATCTAAGAGAAATACAAGCATCTGATCAAGATATCTGTAAGCAGAAGGCTATCACAAGGCTGCACAGAGATAAAATTTCTTTTGTTTGTTCCACACAAGAGTACAAATAGCTGCTAACTCTACCTGGTCTACCACAGACAACATAACAGATGAAGTTCCTTCACCCCTCTGAACCACAGTCTACTCACCTGCAGAATGGGTATAAGAACAAGCACACTGCTTCACAGTGATGGAGGGATCAAAGCAGGTGATAAGTATAAGATATCTGTAAAACCAAAGTATATAATGCCTTGGACTGCAAGGAGATCAAACCAGTCAATACTAAAGGAAGTTAACCCTGAATATTCATTGGAAGGACTGATGCTGAAGCTGAAGCTCCAATACTTTGGCACCTAATGCAAAGAGCCAACTCATTGGAGAAGACCCTGATGCTGGGACAGATTGAGGGCTGGAGAAGAAGTGGGCAAGAGAGGATGAAATGGTTAGATAGTGTCACCAACTGAATGGATGTGAATTTGAGCAAATTCTGGGAGATAGCAGAGAACAGAGGAGCCTGGCGTGCTGCGGGGGTTGCAAAGAGTCAGATGTGACTCAGCAACTGAACAACAATGAAAGCATATAATATTGTTCTTCTCCTTCTATTAGCCCACTAGAGAGACAACCCGCCCAGACACTTAATGATATCTGGGTCTGTTAATTAGTTGCAAAGGAAATGCAATGAATTGCCAAGGTGTACCAAGTTGCAAATCAAATCTATGGCATAAATGATAGCAGCCATTTTTTACTGAGTACAGGGACTGGGCAAATCCCTTTATATTATATCATTTTATCCTCACAAGTCTGCAAGGTACATATATTACTATTCCCATTTTACAGATGAGGAACCTGAGACTCAGCAATATGAGGTAATTTGCCCAAGGTCATATAGTTGTTAAGCAGAAGAGTTAGACTCCAACCCAGATAAATCTCTCCAAAAAACCAAAGCTCTTACCATGATGTAGACCTACCCTGATGTGGAAAGACCAGAAGAGGGACTATGTGGGGTGTTCCGCTCATGGTGCAGTTCCGATTATGGATTTAGTCACAGCTCTTTTCACAATTCACATCTAGGCGGGCTGAGGGGGGATAGTGTCTGGATAGTTTAATGTAGAAGGTATCACCTGCCACAGTAAATATTGTGACCCTCATTTTGGAGTGGACCCCAAAGACCAGATAAGAATGCCTATGGGAAGTTTGAAATTTTAAGTCTATTTTATAATCTATTTGAGCAGGATGCTGAGACAAAATTAATTCATGACAACTTGTTCTCAAACTGTGAATTTTTGGGAACATTTCCAGTATTCATTAGCTCTCAGATTCACACTTCCACCTGTGTGTTGAAGAGCTGTTTTATCAGTTCCTAGAGCAAGAGGATAAAATAGAGAGAGGAACTGACTTTGTCTCATTTTCTCTTTAATTTGCAATTTTTAAATGTCAGGAGAGTGAGTTCAGAATAGTGGTCGGCAGTTCTCCCATCTCCCTTCCCATCAAATCTTTCGGCTCCTTCCTGTCCATTTGTTCTGCAGTCTCTGAGTTTTTCTTAAACGGGATCCTTATTTTGACTGAATTATGTCTAGAGTAGGCTGTGTTAGAAAGAGGCTCCTCCTTGTCACCTATCATCACTTTCTTGGCCAATAAATACTAAAACTGATCTTATTTTAAGGTTACTATAACCTGACTGTCCCTGAGCTTACTGTTTATAGCAAGACTCAGTGAATTTCTGATTTTCAACAAAATAACTTAGCTAGAGAGGAAACGGCTATCATCTGGGCAATCAATTCACAGATCTCTTCTTTTCACTTTCACTTCTCAGAAAGAAAACGGGTGTCACCTGGGCAATTAACTCACAGATCTATTCTTGGGTAGCAGAGTTAGGTCGCCCAATGCAATGAATTGGGTGGTTATGCTCAAGTGAGAAGTGATCTCATCTTCCCCTCCACAATCCTTACTTCATCATCCACTAAGCTTGTTTCCTACTTATGACCTGTGACAACCTAGCCCAGCTTGCTTGGCATCTCTGTCTATAACACAATATATAGACTTTTTCTTACATACGTGCTGCAATACCCAGTCCTCCCCACCTCCCAAATATAGAGTCTACTGATGTGTTTGAAACTTCACAACTTTGGTAATTTAAAAGTATCCAATCATCTCCCCTTCTGCTAATTCACACTCGGGGAGAAACAGAACAGATGTTCTCCACTTAATTTTCTTACACACTTGATAGAAAGAGATCTGGGCATCACTGACATGAAAAAGGAATACTGATAAGAATTTTTGAGAAGAGAAGGAATTGAAAATACAGTGGTCAAAAGAGAGGATGCCATACCACTGACCCCCCGCACTTCTCATCCGCTCTCAATGTCCTACCTTTGTGTCTTTGCCTCCATTTCCTAGCTCCATTCCCCTTTCAAGTGTCTCATACTAACATTGCAGGTTCCACACACCTACCCCCCAAATTTCACCACCCTTGGCTAAATATTTTTCAAAAAAAAGAGAGTCAAGGCTGTGAGTTATCCATTCGATTTTCTGTTGTGCATGCTCAGTAGCTATCAATTAAAGTACAGTTGTGTCAGTAAAAAAAGAAACATAATGAACTACTAAAGACATTTCTAAGGCAAGAATAAGCTGGCTAGATAGACAAGCAGTTGTATTCTGTAAATTTAAAAAGAAGCCTTGTCAACTAGGGATTTTTTTAAACACTATGATCTGATGAGCAAGGGAATAGCTTCAGAGAAATGTATGAGAAAGTCATATTTATACGACTGTAAATTTTCTAAGTAGCAAGGATCTGAACTGCTTTTTAAAATAACCAGATAGAGAAACCTTGGTGCGAGCAATTTACACTTGAAGTGACTGTTCTGTCTTTAGAACTCTGGGAAAAGTGAGGTGTTTAATGTATCTTCCAGACAATTACAAAGCAGTCCTTGATCAAAACCCTCTGCAAGGGATATTGACAAACCTGCCCAACTACAAGGATCTCCTGTAGAGAAAATGATCTATGAGATTACCTGCTGGCGGGTTCACAGGTCAGATTGTCAATATCTTGAGAAGAATCACAGAAATAAACATTTAATGTTTGCTGTCTTGATGGCTATATTTATAGTCCTGTTTAAACAGTTGGTCAATCAAAACCAGTTAGAGCAATTACAGCTTTCCCCGGCTAACATGCAAGAGAAGGAAACTGAACGCACTGTGATGAGAAGTCAATATAGCAAGATAATCCAAAATTGCTTTTTATTCATGTGGAGGGAATTTGGTACTATTATATCTTGTCACTTGTAATTGTCTGATGAGATGAATACAGTGAAGATGTATTAATGTAATGAAGTCAAATACTCAATTAGAATTTATTTTTTCTTCCCTTCCTACATTGTTTGAGATCCCCATGGAATTTGGAACACAATGTTCCTTTCCCTATTGAGTTTGGCTTCTTTATATTGGGCAAATATTTATTCTTTTATCCACGTTTCAGTTGGAGCTGCAGTGAATGGGTCTATTTTTCTCATGGCTTGACTCCTGCTGTCAAACGATATAGGTGATGTTGTTAGGTGTAAAATTATTTTGAAGACGATGTAAATCACTAATCCAAGACAGATTGTGTGCTGAATTCTAATAGCAAACTTCTTTGAAGGGATAAGAGAAAGTGAAAATGGCAGTGTTTGAAGGAGGCTGTGATTTCCACAGTGTTGACTTAGAGCTTGAATACAATCTGGTAAAAAAATGCGTCAAATTGTGAATCTTTTGAAGGGTTAAAAAGGGTGCAATGAGCCAGCATCTGTTTGGTGGTTTTCAAAATAAAAGATCTGAATGGGCAGGAATCTAGTTTCTGATTAAGAGTTCAAGTTCTTAGGCAAAACTCTCTGTATCCTGCTTACTGACTACATTTCCTTAGGCAATTGTTTCATACCTCCAGGTCTCAGTTATCTAGCTGTGAAAATAAAGATCAAACCTGCCTGATAGAATTGTTCTGAGTTTTAAATCACAGAATCCATTCAAAGCTCTTGGTACAGAGTCCTCATTATAAGGAATGTGTGTGTGTGTGTGTGTGTTTAGTTGCTAAGTTGGGTCCAACTCTTCCCAACCCCAGGGACTGTAGACCACCAGGATTCTCTGATTGTGGGATATCCCAGGCAAGAATATTCGAGTGCATTGCCATGTTCTTCTCCAGGGGATTGACAGGCAGATTCTTAACCACTGAACCACCAGGGAAGCCTGGCTAATGCATAGCCTATGGCAATTATTTGAAAGCTGATGAGTAGTTAATTCAACAAACATTTACTCAGGGACTTCTAGGGACACAAGAAACTAGATAGATGCAAAGAAAATTAACACATCATCCCAGTCCTCAGTTTAACAGGGTTAACCTGGTGCTCACCATCTTAGAAGGTAGACTGAGATGTTTGCCATCTATGACTACAGGATCTTTTTTTTTTTTCCCACAAGAGTTTCAAATGACTTTTTCTCTGATTAGTGTACTAGTCTTGAGAATTCTATTTAAACTGTAATTGTCTTAGGTTACGAAAGGTGGTGATAACATTTTTTGAATATTTACTTAAAATGTTTAAAAAGGCAAATTCTAAAATAGATAACCATGAGAACCTACTGCATAGTGCAGGAAACTCAATGCTCTGTGGTGACCTACATGGGAAGGCAATCCAAAAAGGAAGGAATATATGTATATGTATAACTGATTCACTTTGCTATACAGTAGATAGTAACCCAACGCTGTAAAGCAACTATATTCCATTAAAATGTTTTTTTAAACGTTAAGCTATAACATCTTCTTAAAGGTTACTTCTTTCATTCCGACCTGCATTCTAATCTGTTCTCTATCGAGGAGTAGAAGGATCTTTGTAAAACCTTTCACTGTCTTCCTTGAGTTTACAATAAAATCCCAACTACGTACTCTGAGCCACTACTAGGCTCTGCCTAGTCTAGTACCTAGAAAACCCACTGGTCACTCTGTCCCTCTGTCACTGCGATCCTCCCCACTCTGCCTTCCCTTCTCTACAGGGGCCTCTGCCTCTGCATCATCGCTTGTCTGAACTGTTTCTCTTCCTTTGCTTTGTCTAGTTAATTCCAATTCTTTGTCTGGTCTCAGTTGTGACATTACTGTCTGAGGAGGACTTTCTTAACTTCCTCACTGCCCACCACCACTCCAAACCAATTTATCTTAGGATAAACTATAATTTCCCTTCATGACCATATTTATTTCTATGATTAAAAAATCTATCTCCCTACCAGACATAAACTCCTTGAAGTCAGAGACCATGACTATTTTGGTCATCATTATATACCCAGTTACTAGCACTATGCTTGGCATATAGTAGTTCTACCATAAACATTAAAGAAACATGTTAAAGGGTAATCTCCCCCCACCAAAAAAAAGAACGTCAAATTATCATTCTCATATGACATAAAAGGAAAACTGTGAAAGATTTTAAGATGTTATTAATGAGAGAATCAGGCAGTTGTTAAACCAATTCAAAGGAGAAGTAAAAGAATAAATATATAGGATCCACTTATAGATCTAGAGTAGGGTAATTAATGTGCCAACTGAAACAAAACTAGTTTTCACACAGCATAGAAGAAATTCAAGTGAATCTTCACTTGACAGATTTTTTGGCATATTTATAGACAAGATTTATTTTGCATTGCTCTTAGTTATCTACAGCTTTGAGCTAGAAAATATCTCAAAGGCAATGGAAGGCTAAAATCAGAGAACGCAGAAGACACTCTAAACAGTGCTTAGATTTCTACTGTAACACACATTTTTTCCTACAACAAATAGACATTATGAAGGCACACAGGAAGGTACATTTCATTCTCGTGGTGGGTGAGAGATTTCAGAAGTCTTCATAGAGGAAGAAGAGTTGAACTAAGTCTTGCAATGTAGGTAAGATTCCCATAGTGGTAAACTACTTGAGATTTTTAGAAGAGCTCTAGAGAAATTTTTCTAGCAATGGGATAATGATGAATTTTTTAGGCAAAAGTATAGTCTCAAAGAAGAGACCCCAGGAGAGAAACTACTAGAAAGAAAAGAAGAAAGAAAGGAGAGATCCTGAATTCTGATTTCTACAGCAACATTTCTTCAGGACTAAATCTCTGGGCCTAATCCCAGAAATACTTTTTTAACACCTGGCATGTATTGAAGAAGAAGCTGAAGCTGAAGCTCCAGTATTTTGGTCACCTGATGCAAACAGCTAACTCTGGAAAACAGATCTGAAACTTAGATTTTGGAATACTGATTATCTGGATAATAAGGAGATAGCAAGAAAAGGGGATTCCAATTTCTCCAAAGACGACATACAGATGGCCACTAGGCACATGAAAAGATGTGCAACATTGTTAATTATTAGAGAAATGCAAGTCAAAACTACAACAAGGTATTATCTCACACCAGTCAGAATGGCCATCAATAAAAAGTCTATAAACAATGAATGCTGGAGAGGGTGTAGAGAAAAGGGAACCCTCCTATACTGTTGGTGGGAATAGAAATTGATACATCCATTATGGAGAACACTATGCAGGTGCCTTAAAATCTAAAGATAGAGCTACCATATGATCCAGCAAGGGCTTTCCTGGTGGCTCAGACAGTGAAGAATCAGCCTTAATACAGGAGACTGGGGTTTGATCCCTGGGTTGGGAAGATTCCCTGGAGAAGGGAATGGCAACCCACTCCAGCATTCTTGCCTGGAGACTTCCATGGACAGAGGAGCCTGACAGGCTATAGCCCATGGGATCGCAAAGAGTTGGATACAACTGAGTGACTAACATACACATACACATGATCCAGCAAGCCCACTCCTGGACATATACTAGTGAAAACCATAACCCCAAAGATACATGCACCCCAGTGTTCCCTGCAGCACTGTTCACAATAGCCAAGACATGAGCAACCTGAATTTCCATCAACAGAGGAATGGATAAAGAGGATGTGGTGTGTGCATGCTCAGCTGCTAAGTCATATATGACTTTTTGTGACTGCACTGACTGTAGCCTGCCAGCCTCCTATGTCTATGGGATTCTCCAAGCAGGAATACTGGAGTAGTTGCCATTTTCTTCTCCAGGAGATCTTCCTAACCCAGGGTTTGAATACAAGTCTCTTGCATCTCCTGCATTGGTAAGTGGATTCTTAACCACAGCACCACCTTGGAAAGTCCAATGGTACAGATAGAAAATAGGATGTGGTACATATAGACAATGGAATACTATTCAGCCATTAAAAAGAACAAAATAATGGCATTTGCAGCAACATGAATGGATCCCGAGATTTTCATACTGACTGAAGTAAGAGAGAGACAAATTTCATATGATATTGCTTATGTGCAGAATCTACAAAAAATGCTACACATGAACTTATTTACAAAACAGAAATAAAGTCACAGATGTAAAACATAAATTTACAGTTTCTTGGGGAAAAGGGATACATTAGTAGATGGGGATTGGCAGGTACACACTACTCTATACAAATAGATAACAAACAAGGACCTACTGTATAACACAGGGACAACTACTCAATGCTCTCTAACGGCCTATATGAGAAAATAATATTTAAGAAAAGAGTAGATATATGTAAATGCATAACTGATCAACCTCACTGTACACCAGGAAACTAACACACTGTATATCAACTATACTGTAATTAAAAAAAATAACTTAAAAAAGGAGGTTCCAATCTCTAAGACTCTGGAGAGATATGGGTATACTTCCCAACATGATGTTAATAGAATGAGAGCAACCAGCCGAGTCTATGTCAGGGATTGTTTACCATGTGAACAGTAGGGGGAAGAAGGTCTTTATCACACAACCAGTATCTCTGGGTCATGTAGTACAGGGGTTAGTAAACTCTGTAGAGAGCCAGATAGTAACTATTTTTTTTTTTTTTTTCCACTTACAAATAGACTTTTATTTTTTTTTTTAATTTTATTTTATTTTTAAACTTTACATAATTGTATTAGTTTTGCCAAACATCAAAATGAATCCACCACAGGTATACATGTGATAGTAACTATTTTAAGTTATGCATGTCATTCTGTCTGCCTGTCTGCATTAGAACTACTTAACCCTGCTGGTACAGTGCCAAAAAGGCCATGAACAACTACAGAAGTGCCTATGTTCCAATAAAACTTCATTTTTAAAAACCAGCAATGGGCCAGATATGCCCCAGGGCTGTAGTTTGTTAACGTCTGTCTTAAAAGATGAGTAGCTGGGTACCAAAGAGTTCATTACAATGGTGAGCCAGTGCAGGCAGGGCAGAGGTGCAGATCATTTTACTTACCTCCATCCCAAACAGTACTTTGCACACAAATTCTAAAAAGTACATTGTAAGAGAATTTTTTTAAGCTCCTCCTCTGAACTTTCAGAGCGACCTATAACTCTTTCAGCCTTCAATCACATCCTACCTGGTACAGAGTTATCCATGCGTGTGTCTTTATTCGTTCTTAGGATTTAAACTCCTGGAGGGTAGAGACCATGCCTTTTTCAATGTTTCTATTAGTATTTGTTCCTTGATGTACGATAAGTGCTAAAAAAGGTTTCCTGCATGAGTGAATGATATCATGTTGTTTTTTTGTTTGTTTGTTCGATTTTGAAACTTCCGTGGTCTCAGTGAAATGCCAGCCTTCCTTTGAATGTTCAGCCACAGTTTTCTCCAGGAATGAAGCATTTCCTGGAGCAGGATGCTTGGCTCTGATCATGGCTGCAAGTCTGTTCCTTACCATCCTCCCTACTTTCTGGGACTACCCTTGAATGGGTGATCATTTGCCTTCTTAGGAAATGTCCTCCTAGTGGCTGGCCATGACCCATTTAACATAATTCAATGCAGCATTCATATATTTCCCCCAGGGCTGTCCTTTTCTGGTATGTGTCTGAAAGTTTTTGAGGAAAGCACAGTGTTTTGTTGTGGGTCATTTTATACACACACACACACACACACACACACATACACACAACAGATAATAAACTGTTAATGAAAACAAATATCAGCTACATTCATATTTCTAGGTTTGTTTTTTTCAGTTTTCCTTAACTGTTCCTTCCTTTGTGAGAACACCAAGTCCTCATTTCCCTGCCTACTAATAGCTTTTTCATGAAGTGCCTCCGCCTGCATTTTTTTCCTTTTTTCTTTTATTTCTTTTTTTTCCAGCTTTTAAGCAGTACCAGATGTTGAATGAAAGAAACTCTCTGATTGGTGTCCAGAGAAAACAAAAGCATGTATCACATCAAGCCTGACCTGCACACGGCGAAAAATGGACCGAACACCGGCTGCCAGCATTAAACACATTGCAGATGGTACGAAAGGAAAATTCTGAACTAATAATTTTTTTATCCCTAGTGCTTCCATTGTTGCTCTTCATTCCTGATGAAAGAGTTAATTTTTTGTTAAGAAAAGATGATAGAATAGGAAATAGAAAAGCCACAAGAAAAGGATTTTATTTGAGACATCTTCTGGCTTATTATGTGATCCTAGGCCAATTTCCCAAAGGAAGATGCACATTTATACTGTGGGGTGTTGAAGAGTGTTTTGAAAGCGTAATGGAGTGTTTTTTTCACCAAGTAAGCTTGAGATATGTTGGGTTAAACAAGTTAAACAACAGGCTAACAAGTATCATAAGTATCTAAAGGGCTGTGTATAGACCGAACCTTTCCCCATAACTACACAGAATACTTTTATTACAGAGTATTTTATAGAATGACTGACCTTTGGTATACACTTCAGGAAACATAGATTTGCTGGAAAATTAGGTGCCATGATCTTTGGTATCACTGATAACATGGTATTTCTAAAATACCCTCTGACTGCCTAGCATCACACAACAGGATGTGGAAGACTCCTGAGTCCTTGGTCACTCATCTCCAAAGGATCACACCTGAAAGTCTATTCAGTGGTACAGGGTCAAACAGTGGCCAAAAGAAGACAGCTACATAATGTTTTTTAAACTATGTGTGGAGGAGTCACAGAGATTCCCCAAAGATGCCACAGGGCGCTGCTTAGGGAGGGATGGTTACGGAAAAAGTCAACCAGGAAGGGTTAAGTTCTCTAGCCATGAATCAGCAAATAAGAACCACTTGGAGACACAATTCTGTTGTTGTAGGATAATAATATGTGCCAATTTTTTTTTTCTTATTTCTTTATTTTAAACTATCCTTTTTTTTTTTGTCTGTAAGCATTTTTTATTTTGCTTTTTTGAATTTTTTCTTTGTTGGTTATTTATTTTAAATACAGCAGCTCTAAAGATTTGAAATATTACAGATAAATTTCACATCTATGTGTTTCCTCTTTCCAGTCCATTCTACCTCTTCCCTTCCAAAAGTAACTGTAGACATAATTTTAATGTGAATTCAAGCAAGGCTTCTACCCTTTTGCTCATGATCTATTTCTCCCTTTTGAAGAACGTTGGATTAGTTCCTGTTTTTCACTCTAGCAGATTAATCAATAAGTGCCAAAATTATAAATGTGTACATTTCTACTCAATAAGTAAAAGGAATTGTTGCTATGTTCATCCGCACACATTTCCACGGCTGTGGAGAAGGCATCTCCCTATGTTTTGAGGAGGCAGAAACAGCCACACAAGACAAGAACTGAGCAGCATAAAGACGTGGGAAGAGTCACAAAAGAAGTGAGAGAAAGCTCTGGAATAAACAGCTGAGGGTGGGGGAGTGGACAAAACAGAGAAGAGTGAGAGTGAAGGAGAAAAATGCCAGAGAGCAACCAGTAGTCAGAGAACTCGAGGAGATTTTCATGAGTGAGTCTCTAGCATGGTGAAGGGCAGAAAAACCCTGGGAAGGAGAGAAACAGAGATACAGTAAGTGTTGCTTGGATTATGAAGTAATATTGGTCAAGTGTCTTGGGTAAAAAAAAAAATGAACCTCCTGTTTTAAAATTACTCTTTAGTACTATACTTTTTTTAAAAATGTGGTTCTGTGCAAATATTAGATTATGTGAGTTCAGAACTCAGGGTTATACAGATAAATGTACGGTTTGTATTAGGCTTTTTGAAATACTGCAAATAACTTGAGGGTCCCATTTTTACTTCCAAGCATTCTGAGATGTCCACGATGCCAGGTTGGAAACGTACTGCTTAGATGTTGATAAAATCATGAAGGACTTTAAAATGTCTCATTTAGGAAGTCCAATGAGATTAACAGCTTTTATTTTACTGAACTTGATAAATAACCTGAATGTGTTTGCTTTCTTTTTTTTTCCACTTAAGACTCTCCTGTCACCAAGCCTTGTAACTCTTTTCTTCTAGTTGCTATAGAAATGGTGCGATGAAACTTGACTGATTTGTGCAGAATTTGTTTTCTTTCTGACACCACTGTCTTTAAAAGCTACACTCAGATTGTTTGTGAGAACTGGGTCACAGTACTGTACGGTAATTAGAAATGCTACTATTTTAATTGAAGGCTATGAATAAGACTGCTGATTTTATCTTGGTTAGGTTTGATGGGTCCTTTGAGATTATTTTTCAACCTGCGTGTCTAATATAATCCTCAGAGTTCTTTCTTCTTTTCCTTTTTCCATGTGTGTGTGTATGTGTGTGTATGATGTTCCATTTGCACTTTTTTTTTTCCTGGTAATTCCTACTTTGCCTGCTTACAGTTGACCTAAACCAAAGAGTAAACCCTTGATTTCCATTCATGTGAATTTCTGGAACCATTGCTCTTGCTGCTAACAACCACTTCATTGTAGGCTGTCTTATGAGATACGAATTAATGGAGAAAGAATCCCCTGCCTTCCAGAATCATCTCCTGTCTTGGATTTATGGCTCTTAGGAGGCCCAGGGCACAATTTGAAGGCAATATTCTCTATATTCTATGACAAGAATGAACTTGCAAGAACCCAGAGTGCTCTTTTCCTGCCATAAGCAGGTGAGGGAGTCAGACTGCCTTCATCTCTCTTCTGACCTCAAACAGAATCCTGGCCATCCCCTGTAATTAGAAGTGTTCAAGAGGAGTCTTGGGTGACTCAGGGGCGGGCAGTCCCAGGTCTCATTACCAGATGAAATGATGATGCCTTTTTAGGAAACTAAGCATTCTGCCTCCAATTTTCTTCCTGCTCCTTCCAGACTTGTCTCTCTCTGCTTAAGCCACTGTATCACCTTAATATGTGAAGCTATAAGGCCAATTCTGCCCAAAGTACTATTTGCTACAGAAAAGAGTATGTCTTAGTTTCAGCTGCACATTTTTCTCTTTGGTTGCATTTTTGCATAGAGCAGACTCTGGAGACACATACTTGACTGCTTCATGTAACAGGTTATCGATTTGAGGGGGATTTCTTTTGAACTAATCCTACAACCCTTGGTTTTTTCCCAAAGCTGATAAAGTTGAGATCATAGTAATTACAGAGGGAATTCCCTGGTGGTCTAGTGGTTAAAAGCCTGCACTACCAGTGCAGGGGACCCCGGATTGTTTGATCCTCGGCTGGGGAGCTAGATCCCACATGTTGCAATAAAGATTCTGCATGTTGCAACAAAGACTGAAGATCCCGTGTGCCACAACCAAGACCTGATGTAGCCAAGCAAATAAAAAGCTTTTTACGTTATAAAAAAATTATGGAGCCAAGGAGGGGCACAAGACATTTTATTGTGGGGAGGCATTCTCCTGGGCTCCTGCTCTTGTTCTCCTCAACCAGAAGGCTTAGAGATAGCAATTAAGAGTCATACTGTTTGCTCATTTCTGCTACCGCCCAACTTAGTACTACCCATATTACTTGGCCTGAATGGAAAAACAGTCCCTGCCTCATTTTTCTTCAGTTCTCCTGTTATTTGCTTATAAATGGCTCATTTAGCTGTTCTTCATTTGCAGGAGAGCTTTCTGGGGCCTCATCAAAGCCCTCGTCTCTTACTTTAAGTCTCCCTGCAGGTTTCTTTCTTGATTGCTTTTTAAAATCCTTTGCTTTTAGAGAGGCTCTGAACTTGCCACCTTTCTTTCCTAAAACAATCTCAAACCCATTTCCATATCCAAATTGTTGTGATTTCAAGAAATTGTATTTAGAAGCCTGAACAAGTTGGAGGAGCTTGAGAGACGTAATTCGTTGTTGTATTTATGCATTTGTTTAAAATGAAACTTCACAAAGTACAAAAAAGTTCAGAGAACTTGCTGAGAACTGTCCAAACCCCTCATCCAAAGCACTGGACTGGAAAACAAACAGTGACGTGTTTACACATACATACACACATGCAAATAACAAATACACTCACATAGACACATGTACACACTTACATAAACACACAAGTCTGGTATCTAATAAAAATCCTTGGAAACACCCACCAGCAAACCGATGCTAATTTTCAAATTAACTTTTCCATTCATCCACTAAAGAAAATATTCACAAATATTAGACTTGGCCAACCAACCTATATTTTCCTTTTTCTCGTTTTTAAGAAATTTCAGTAACACAAAGCCGGCGGGAGTGGTGGGGAGTAGGGAGAGATTGGCTTTTCTACCTTATTCATGAAACCTAGACAACATAAATCAGTGAAAAATGGCTTCTTAAAAAACTGAACCATAATTTACTTATGATATTTTATTGGGTTCTGCTGTGCAATATGTGTTATACGTTGATAACCATAATAAATCTTCTTATTAATACTATCTGTTCCCAAAGTTAACTACAGCATGATTGGTCATATTCCTTATGCTATGCATTGCATCCCCATGACTTATTTATTTTATACCTGAAACTTTGTACCTCTTGATCCCCTTCACTTGTTTTGCTCATCCTCCCACTCCGGTCCCCTCTAATAACCACCAAAATGTTCTCTATATTGTAAGTCTGCTTCAGTTTTTAGATTCCATGTATAAGTGAGATCATACCTCATTTGTCTTTTACTGTCTGACCACTGGAAAAACCATAGCCTTGACTAGACGGACCTTTGTTGACAAGTAATGTCTCTGCTTTTCAATAGAGACATTACTTTGCCAACAAAGGTCCGTCTAGTCAAGGCTATGGTTTTTTCAGTGGTCATGTATGGATGTGAGAGTTGGACTGTGAAGAAAGCTGAGTGCCGAAGAATTGATGCTTTTGAACTGTGGTGTTTTCAATAAGGAGAAGGCAATGGCACCCCACTCCAATACTCTTGCCTGGAAAATCCCATGGATGGAGGAGCCTGGTGGGCTGCAGTCCATGGGTTTGCTAGGAGTCGGACACGACTTCACTTTCACTTTCACTTCACTTTTCAATATGCTATCTAGGACATAACTTTCCTTCCAAGGAGCAAGCGTCTTTTAACTTCATGGCTGCAGTCACCATCTACAGTGATTTTGGAGCCCAAAAAAATAAAGTCTGACACTGTCTCCACTGTTTCCTCATCTATTTCCCATGAAATGATGGGACCAGATGCCATGATCTTCGTTTTCTGAATATTGAGCTTTAAGCCAACTTTTTCACTCTCCTCTTTCACTTTCATCAAGAGGCTTTTTAGTTCCTCTTCACTTTCTGCCATAAGGGTGGTGTTATCTGCATATCTGAGGTTATTGATATTTCTCCCGGCAATCTTGATTCCGGCTTCTGCTTCTTCCAGCCCAGCGTTTCTCATGATGTACTCTGCATATAAGTTAAATAAGCAGGGTGACAATATATAGCCTTGATGTACTCCTTTTCCTATTTGGAACCAGTCTGTTGTTCCATGTCCAGTTCTAACAGTTACTTCCTGACCTGCACATATATCTTTTCAAATTAGTTTTCATTTTCTTCAGCTAAGTACCTAGGTCAGTTCATTCACTCACTCAGTTGTGTCCGACTCTTTGCAACCCCATGGACTGCAGCATGCCAGGTTTCTCTGTCCATCACCAACTCCCAGAGCTTGCTCAAACTCATGTCCATTGAGTCGGTGATACCATATATCCATCTCATCCTTTGTAGTTCCCTTCTCCTCCCGCCTTCAATCTTTCCCAGCATCAGGGTCTTTTCCAATGAGTTGGCTCTTCACATCAGGTGGCCAAAGTACTGGAGTTTCAGCTTCAGCCTCAGTCCTTCCAATGAATATTTAAGACTGATTTCCTTTAGGATGGACTGCTTGGATCTCCTTGCTGTCCAAGGGACTCTCAAGAGTCTTCTCCAACAGTTCAGAAGAATTAATTCTTCGGTATTCAGCTTTCTTTATAGTCCAACTCTCACATCCATACATGACTACTGGAAAAACCATAGCTTTGACTAGGTGAACCTTTGTCAGCAAAGTAATATCTTTGCTTTTTAATATGCTGTCTAGGTTGGTCATAACTTTTCTTCCAAGGAGCAAGCGTCTTTTAATTTCATGGCTGCAGTCACCATCTACAGTGATTTTGGAGCCCCCCCCAAAATAGTCTGTCACTGTTTCCACTGTTTCCCCATCTATTTCCCATGAAGTGATGGGACCAGATGCCATGATCTTACTTTTCTGAATGTTGAATTTTAAGCCAACTTTTTCACTCTCCTCTTTCACTTTCATCAAGAGACTCTTTAGTTCTTCTTCATTTTCTGCCATAAGGGTGGTGTTATCTGCATATCTGAGGTTATTGATATTTCTCCCAGCAATCTTGATTCCAGCTTGTGCTTCATCCAGTCCAGAATTTCTCATGATGTACTCTGCATATAAGTTAAATAAGCAGGGTGACAATATATAGCCTTGACATACTCCTTTCCCGATTTGTTCCATGTCCAGTTCTAACTGTACCCAGATGCTGAGAAAGATTGAAGGCAGGAGGAGAAGGGAACAACAGAGGATGAGACGGTTGGATGGCATTACCAACTCGATGGACATGAGTTTGAGCAAGCTCTGGGAGTTGGTAATGCACTGGGAATCCCAGCATGCTGCAGTCCATGGGGTCACAAAGAATCGGACACAACTGAGCTACTTAACTGAAGTACCCAGAAGTAGAATTGCCAGATTGTATGGTAGTTCTACAGCATTTTTAATTTTTTACAGAAGCCTCCCATACAGTTTTCTATAGCAGCTGCATCAATTTACATCCCACTAACAGTGTACAAGGGTTCTATTCTTCACATCCTCACCTACATATTTTCATGTGTCTGTTGGTTATCTATTTGACTACTTTAGAGAAATATCTATTCAAGTCCTCTGTCCACTTTTCAGATTCCTTTTTGGATATTGAGTTGTATGAGTTCTTTATATATTTTTGATATTAAGCCCTTATCGGACATATCATTTGCAAATATCTTCTACCATTCAATAGGTTGCTTTTTAAAGTTTTGCTGATGTAGTCCTTCACTGTGAAGAAGCTTTTTAGTTTGATGTAGTTCCATTTGTTTATTTTTTGCTCTCGCCTGAGGAGATAGGTCCAAATAAATATTGCTGAGACTAATGAAAAGAGTTTACTGCCTATGTTCTCTTCTAGGACTTTTACAGTGTTAGGCCTTCCATTTAAGTCTTTAATCCATTTTGAGTTTATTTTTGTATATAGTGTAATAAATTGTTTGTCTAATTATTTTTCCATAGCTATGCACTTTCCTCAACACCATTTATTAAAAAAAAGAGTCTTTTCTCCATTGTATGTTCTTGTCTCCTTTGTCATATAGATTAAGTGATCATAAGTTCATTGGTTTATTTCTGGGCTGTATTCTGTTCCACTGATCTGTTTGTCCATTTTTGTGCCAGTATCAACCTGTTTTGATTACTGCAGCTTTATCGTATAGTTTAAAATCGGGAATTTGAGATTCTTCCAGCTATGTTCTTCTTTCTCAAAATTACTTTGACTATTCAAGATCTTATGTGGTTCCACACAAATTTTAGGATTATTTGTTCTCTTTCTACAAAAAATGCCATGAGAATTTTGATAGGCATTGCACTGAATCTATAGATTGCTTTAGGTAGTATGCAGAGTTTAACAATATTAATTTTTCCAACCTATGGAAGAATTATACTGATAATTATAACATATAATGGAAAGCATAGTATACTTGCCATTTAACTGTGTCATCTGAAATTTCGTTCATCGATGTCTTAAAGTTTTCAGGTATAGGTCTTTTACCTGCTTAGTTAAATTTATTCCTATGAATTTTATCCTTTTTGAGGCAACTGTAAACAAGGTTGTTTTCTTCATTTCTGGTTGTTTTCTTCATTTCGCTTCCTGATAGTTTGTTATTAATGTATACAAACTGTCTAATTGGTTTTGCAAAAGAAACAAACATTGTCTGTAAAGTAGCTTACTGAAGTATTTGCCCCATATCCAAGTTCAGGTTAAATGTCATTAAGAGAGATAAGCAGAAGGGAAGGAGGACAGAATCAAGGATCATTTATTTCACAATCTTAACTCTTCTTTCTCCAAGACCATTTCCCATAAAATGATTTTTATTCACTTACATTTTCTTCACTGTAGCTGTTAGAGCTAATAGATCTCATGTGTTTACCAATTTCATATTTTTGGCTAAAGGCATCCAGTGCAAACTTGCAAACTTATAACTGACTGAGGGAAGAAAAGGGATGTTTCAGATACTCGGCATATCAAGGGTTTCCTTTTTTATTCTAATATGAATCACGCTCCTCAAATTAGAATATTTAAGAAACACTGCTTTTTAAATTATCTTCAAATTTAATAAATATTGACTTCAAGATACCATCTCCTGCACTGGCAAGAAATTCAAGCTCAAAAGATAAAGTCTTGGTACTGCCCTGATGGTCCAGTGGCAAAGACCCGACTCTCCCAATGCAGGGAGCCCGGGTTCTATCCCAGGTCAGGGAAGTAGATCCCACATGCCACAACCAAGAGTTCGCAGGCCGCATCTAAAGATTCCACAGGTCACGAACAAGACCCGGCACTGCCAAATAAATAAATACACACAGAAATTTTAAAAAGGCCTCTCCTCTTCCCCTTTTCCTTCTGACTCTGCTTCCAAAAGTTGCCCCATTACAGTGTCATGCCAGGAAAATGGAACCACGAGTGTTCTGTCCCAGCCTTCACTGGGCACCATCTGTGTCCTCCAGTGCAGCACACAGCAGCCTCTTGAAGGCCACCCGCTTACCATTTACAGGATGCTCTGGCAAGGCAAGAAGGACACCTTAAATCATGGAGCTGTCCCTCTACGGATTTTCCACTCCTTTCTGGCATTTTCACTGTTCTGGTTACTGTTACTGCATTAAAAACTGCCCCAGAAGAGAGACTTAAAGCAATGACACTCACTTATCTTTCTCTAGAGAGTAACTGGGCTCAGCCAGATGGTTCTTAGAGTCTTTCATGAAGTTGCATCAGATGGTGAATGGGATCTGGGTTGTGACTGTTCAAAAAACTGGGAGCCAGAACAGCTGAAGTTTCTCAGGCATCTCTACTTCTCACTGTGGTCTCTCTATACAATCTTTCCCCTCCTTACAGTAGTCAGACTTCATACACAGTTTGTGAAAGCTCCCAGAGGAGACACTCCAAGAGAAACTAGCAGAGGTGGCCTGGTTTCTTGCCTTAGAAGTCACCCAGGTTCACCTCCATCACATTCTACTCCCTGAGGCAGTCACAAATGTTAGCCCAGTTTCGAGTGAAAGTGAAGAGTGTCAAAGGATTTACACTTTTAAAAGGATTTGCTTTAAAACCAACAGACCCAGAGAACAAAGTGTGGGCCCTATTTCTCTGAGGTTCCACTGTCATCTCAACACCAACTCCAGTTTAGAGAAATCTCACCTTCCTCCTTTTTCTTCTAAAGTGGTTTTCTTCTGCCATTGTCATCTGGACACCTATCATCATTTCTACAATGGTTTCAGGCCAAGGATGGCAGATAAATAAGGAGTCCAAAGATTTATAGGTATAGACACCGGTATAAAGACCAGAATAAAGAAATAATGCTTCACCTACACTATTCACGTTGAGTGTGGTCAATGATTAAAGATGCTGACTCTGAGATTAGCATAGGCATAAACCATGGCTCCACTTCCTACCACTTATAGGCTGTGAGGCATGTAACTTAAGCCCTCTGCTCCAGGTTTCTCATCTGTGAGGTATAGGTAATAACAGGAGTGCTCCATCAGGTGGGGCATTAATATTTCCAACACATAAAGTGCTTAGACCATCGCTGGCATTAATAAATCTTGACTAATATTTTAAAAAAGAAATAATGCTTCAAGGGTTTCCTTGTTTATATTAATATGTAAAATTAATATGTCCCTTTACAGTTAAAAAAAAAAAAAAAGGTAAGTGGCAACTAACATTGGCCTTCATTTCTGAAGACCACAGAGAGTGCTAGGGACTGGGGAAAACTGTCCAAAAAGGGCTAGTTGCCATTCTGCTTTAACCAGTTGTTGTCATGAAGGATACCAGGTTTTCTAGAAAAGTCAGAAATCTCAAATTTTATGTGAAACATCCTGACCGTTAAATGTGTGTGTCTGTATGTGTCCGACTCTTTTGCAACTCCACTGACTGTAGCACACCAGGCTCCTCTGTCAGGGATTTTCCAGGCAAGAATACTGGAGTGGGTTGCCATTACCTTCTCCTGTGGCATCTTTCCAACCCAGGGATTGAACCTGCATCTCTTGCATCTCCTGCATTGGCAGGCAGATGCTTTACCACTGCACAATCTGGGAAGTACTGATTGTTAAATGCTAACTACTTATTCAAATCCCTTCAAATACACATTTGGGCCAAGCAAAATATGTTACTGATCATATTCAGGCTTCTACATGTCTGTCTTGGATTTCAATATAGGTAGGAAGAAAAGTTGATTTAAGGCTGCTTCTGACTTCTGCTCCTTCAAAATCCCTAACTCAAGGACATATGAAAGACTCTGTCTACGCATGAGTAATGAAGAAAAGAGAATCTACAGGGAGAAAAATACAAATTGATATTTCAGTAAAGTACCTACCACATGGTGTATATATCAGAAGTCAGCAACCTATGGTCCACTGGCTATAATGTGGCCTGCTGTCTGGCCTTTGTAAATAAAGTTTTATCAGAACACAGCCACACTTACATTGTTAATGCATTGTCTGAGGCTTCTCTCATGCTACTATGTAGGAATTGAGTAGTTACAACAGACTGCCTGGCCACAAAGACTAAAATACTTATTATCTGGCCCCTTTACAGAAAACCTTTGCTGACTCCTACACTAAAGCTAAGAATTACAGTAATTTTTTTTTTTAGAATTGCCATAATTTAAAACTAAAGGCTCTTCAATTTCTTTGCTAACTTTGTGACCACAGAGTCGACATTTGCATCTTAAGGTAAAAGCTGTGGTTTCTCTGAATTTTCTAGAAGCAGTTAAATTTTCCTGTTGAGCTTGGTCTGTAATTAGCAGGTGTAATAAACCCTAAGTGCTTTCCCTATGACATGATAGTTAAAGCCTGTAACTCAGCAGTTTTATTCTAGTCAAGAGGAAGACTAAAAAGCACTGAAGGCTATGCTTCCCATCCTATATCAAGGCACCTTTATTTAAAATTCAATGACAGTGTGTCCCTTTAGAGCATGACTCTGCCATGTCAAGAACACAAAGCTTAGAATAAGGACATAATTCCTAAGTCTTCAGGTGCATTTCAAGAGACTCTTAAATATTTTTCTAAGAAAAAGCCAGTTTATATTTTTAAGAAAAAAATATTAAATTCCTTTCTTATACTTTTTTTTTATTTTTACAAAAACAGAAAGCCTAACAGTACTTGATATGATAGAAAAAGTTACTGACGAAAGGGTGCTGGTTTTCTCTCAACGTGTACAATTCATAAAGAAATTAATAAACTGGTGAGGTCTACAAACACCCCAAATTTTTGTCTAAAAACATCATCATTGCTATTGTTTGTACTTGGACCTTGTTCTTCATGAACTATATAATCAAATGAGATAAAATGACTCTAACATTATCTGTTCAACTCCAAGATCGCATAATACACTTCTCCTTATTCCTCCCAATAGGGTCAGCTAGAAATTGCACACATTAGATAGAAAGTAAACATAATTAAATACTGAAAGGTGGAGACAGAAGGTGGACCAGCCAGGAACCTTGGGACCCACGGAATGACATACTGGTGTTAATTCCTTGTTAATTCCCACTGGAGACCCAGTGGGAAAACAAGAGGTCCACTTCTACCTGGCACTAACATGCAAGACCCCTCCACACTTCACCTGCTGGTCTGGTGTCAAAGGAGGCCTGTTAGAAGATTTAAGCCACATCCAGAATTCGTATCAAAATACTTAAGATGTCCTGGGTACAACTGAAACTCAATCAACATACCAAGAACCAGGAAAAGCTAAACTTATACAAGAAAAGGTAACAAACAGATGCCAACACCAACACAATTATTGTGTCGATATAAAATTGGAAAGCTTATCCAACAAGAATATTAAAGTAATCATCTATAAACAATTACAGTCAGACTCAAAACTAATTTAAAAATAGATTCAGCAAAATAAAGAAAATATTGAAGAACCAAATGAACACTTTAGAACTATACAAAAGCCAAAATAGAAAACTCAGTGGATGAGCTCAATGGTCGAATAGAGAAAACAGAAGACAAAAACCAGTGACCTTGAAGACAGAACAACAGAAATGACCCAATATAGTGAATAGAAAGAACACAGACTGAATAAACAGTTCTGAAGGACCCATGGAACTATGACCAAAGATCTAATATTTGTGTCACTGGAATTCCAGGATAGGAGAAATAGGATAGAGCTATAAAATTATTCCCAAATTTGCCAAAAGACATATACACATAGGTCCAAGAAGCACAGTGATCCTCAAACAGAATAAACCCCAAGAAATCCATACCAAGATGCATTAAAATCAACCTCAGAAAAACAAAGAAAAAAGTATTGACATCAGCAACAGGGGAAAGACAATTCACCTATAAGATTAATACAATTCAAATATTGTGGACTTCCCATCAGAAACCATGGAGGCCAGAAGTAAGCAACACATTTTCCCTGTGCTGAAAGAAAAGAACTGTCAACTTTAAATTCCATATTCAGTAAAATTACCTTTCCAGAATAAAGGGGAAATAAAGACATTTTCAGGGCTTCCCTGGTGGCTCAGGCAGTAAAGTATCTATCTGCAAAGCAGGAGACCTGGGTTCACTCCCTGGGTCAGGAAGATTCCCTGGAGAAGGGAATGCCAACCCACTCCAGTATTCTTGCCTGGAGAATTCCATGGACAGAGGATGCTGGCAGGCTACAACCCATGGGGGCGCAGAGTTGGACATGACTGAAAGATTAAGCATGCATGCACACAAAGACATTTTCAGATGAAGGAGAACTAAGAGAATTTGTCACAGGTAGACTCTGTATATAGGGAGGTCTTGGTACAGAAGGGAAATGATTAGAAGAGGAGCTTTGGGGCTTCAGGAAGGAAGAAAGAACATAAATATGAGTAAATACAATACATCCTTCCCTTCTTGGGTTTTCTAAATTATATTGGACAGTTGAAATCAAAATTTTAACATGTGTGATTTGATTCTTAACATATCTACATACATGTTATAAATATGTAAGGTAATTAATTATATTATGAACAGAGGAGTGTAAAGGACTTTGAGAGAAGATTTGTACACTTCACTTAAATGGGTCAGAATCTTTATAGCAGTGGCAGTTACACAAATTTATACATATCATAAAATGACACAGAACTATTTGACATGATACACATCAAAAACGGGCTTCCCTGGGAGCTCAGCTGATAAGGAATCCACCTGTGATGCAGGAGACCCCAGTTCAATTCCTGGGTTGGGAAGATCTCCTGGAGATGGGGTAAACTACCCACTGCAGTATTCTTGGGCTTCCCTGGTGGCTTAGACAGTAAAGAATTCGCCTGCAATGTGGGACATCTGGGTTCAATCCCTCGGTTGGAAAGACCCCCGGAAGGAGGGCATGACAACTCATTCCAATATTCTTGTCTGGAGAATCACCATGGACAGAGGCGCCTGGAGTGTTACAGTCCATGGGGCCTCAAAGAGCCAGACATAACTGAGTGACTGAGCACAGCACAGTAGCACATATCAAAAACACAAGAAATAACAAGAGCTGGCAAGAATGTGCAGAAAAGGAAACACTTGTACATTGGTGGGAAAATAAATTGGTACAGCCACTATGGAAAACAATATAGAGATTCCTCAAAAATCAAAAATAGAATAAAAATAGAAATACCATAAGATCCAGTAAACCCTCTTCTGGAAATGAAATTACTGTCTCAAAGAGGTATCTACACGGCAGCATTACTGACAATAGCCATGATATAGAAACACCTAAAGTCTGTCAATGAATGAATGAAGTTTGTCAATGAATTAATGAAGAAAAGGTAGTGTACACACACAGATGCACACACACAAAATATGGAATACTACTCAGTCACAATAAAGAAGGAAATCCTACCATCTGTAGCAACATGGATGAACCCTGAAGGCACTATGTTGAGCAAAATATGTCACAGAATGACAAGTGCCATGTGATATAACTCACATGTAGAATCCAGAAGTCGTTGTTGAAACAGAGTGAATTGGTGGTTGCCAAGGGATCGAGGTTGGGAGAAATGGGAAGATGTTGGTCAAAGGGTGGAAACGTCCAGTTACAAGTGAGTAAGTTCTGGAGATCTAATGCACAGTGGCTCTAGTTAACAATACTGTATTGTACTTGGAAGCTACTAAAAGAGGAGATCGTGAATGTTCTCATCTCATAAACACACAAACACAAGGTAACTAAGTGAGGTGACTGGTGTGTTAATTAACCTTATTGTGATAATCATTTCACATCATATTCATATCATATATATATGTATCATATTCACACCATATACATACATCAAAACATAACCTTGAACAACCGAAATTTACACAATGTTATATGCCCATTATTTCTGAACTAAACCGAGGGCGGGGGGAAGAACTACACACACCCACTGTACCAATATCAACTTCGAGCTCCTTCTTTTGCTGTTGCATTATAGTGACGTAAGTTGCAATCACGGGAGGAAACTGAGTCAGGGTGCGTGGGGCCTCTCTGTATTATCTTTGTAAGTTTCTGTATTATCTTTTACAAGAACTGTGGTCATTGCTTTCCAACTGATCTCCCGACTCCAATCCATCCTTCTTCAAACTTTCTAAAGATTACCTCTGTTTCTGTCTCTTGAATATTGCCCACATGAAGTGCCATCTCCCACATCTCCCTGGTCATTCTTGTGAGAACTCAAGTCACATATTTTGTGCAATATCAAGCACAGTTAACTGGCATTCAGTAAATTAATAAGTCGCAGTGTTGTCTTCCTATTATATTCAAAATAATAACAGGTAAGTCTTTTCCACCATGTCAGCTGCTGGAGGGTAAAAATCTTATCTTACACATGTTTATCACTAAAGTGACAGTAGTTATGGTACACAACACAGAAGAAGCACAGGAATGTTTGTTGAATGAAGTGAAGTGAAGTGAAGTCACTCAGTTGTGTCTGACTCTTTGCAACCCCCTGGACAGTAGCCCACCAGGCCCCTCTGCCCATGGGATTTTCCAGGCAAGAATACTGGAGTGGGCTGCCATTTCCTTCTCCAGGGGATCTTTGCAACCCAAGGATCGAACCCGGATCTCCTGCATTGAAGACAGACGTTTTACCGTCTGAGCCACCAGGAACACGTGATCAATTATTTTATTGGATGTGCCATGGGAAGGGAGGAAAATTACAGACTCTTGTTTTGCTGAGTTTGATGGCCAGCAGCTACTTTATAACCAAACTTTAAAGATTTAAGAATTCTCTCAAAATGTACATGCTGGATACAGAATGTTAACATCAGTGTGGCCATAAGTGGAAATAAGAACGAGGCTTGGAAAAAGTTTATTATTTTTTTTTAAAAATGAGTTTTTTTACCTTTATAGTTTTTTTAAACTTTTATTTAATATTGGACTATAGCTGATTTAAAATGTTGTATTTGTTTCAAGGGATTCTTGAAACTTACAAAACTTGTAGAAACTTACAAAGATAATACAGAGAGGTCCCACATACCCTCAACTCAGTTTCCTCCAATGATTACAAGCAAAGTGATTCTATTACACATGTATATATGTCTATTCTTTTTCAAATTCTTTTCCCATTTAGGTTATTTACAGAATATTGAGCAGAGTTCCCTGTGCTATACAGTAGGCCCTTATTGGAAATATACTAATGTGTGTATATGTCAATCTCAAACTCCCAATTTATCCCTCCCCTTTCACCTTTCCCCTTTGGTAACCATGAGTTTCTTTTCTATGCCTGAGTCTGTTTCTGTTTTGCAAATAAGTTCCTTTGTATAATTTTGTTACATTCTGTATATAAGCATGTGGTATTTAATATCATCTGTATATAATATCATGTGGTATTTGTCTTTCTCAACCTGACTTCACTTAGTAATGACTCTATATAGGTACACAGTTTTTGTCTGAGATGATTAAATTGCCCTGGAAATAGTGATCATGGTTGTACAACACGCAGATGTAAACACCACAATGGAACACACACACCATCAAACTGTATGCTGAAAATGGTTAAAATAATCAGTTTTATGTGATGTACATTTTACCACAATAAAAAGTGACTCTAGAAAGACTCTTTTCCTAGGATTATCAGATTCAATCTTCCAGAAACTATGAAATTGATCTAGGGCCGGGACAAGGAATGCAGCCGGACTGCTTAACATGGAAATTGATTCAATTCCTCTGTACATTTTATTCCCTCAGCATTTAGCATGTTAAGTGAATTTATTTTTTAGATGGAACGCCAGAAAGTAAACATTACCATTCACTTCTCTCCCCTCCCCCAAAGATGTTTGGTGCCATCTGGTGATGAGGTAGAAAGATTGGATTTCCAGAGGGATTAGTCCAGGCTGTTTAAAGCAGGAAGTTAACACGGAGGTTTTTAACTTGCAGTGACAAATGGCTCTGGGCTAGGATCAAGTTCTACAAATAGATTAAGCCCTTTTTCTTCCTAGGAATAAAACTGACCTGTCAAGTCCTAAAAATAGATTGCTAATCACCTGGCCTATTTTCCTACTGTTCTTTGAAAAGAAGAAAAAAAAAATCTTTTTTGGCCAGACCTCGTTCTTACCCACCTAATTAACAAATTAAGCATACAATTTTAATAGGAGCTTTCTCTGATAAATTGTCTCCTTTAAATGTGTTTCTGATTTCTCATGCCAGAATGGACAATTACAGAAGGGAATAAATATCTAAGCAAATCGAGTCCCAGAAAATTTGGAGTGCAGCAGGCAACTCAATGTTCTCTCTGAAATCTTGTATGTCTCAATTTTGCCAACAAACAGAAGCTTTTCACTGGGGATCAAATGTGATATTATTTGAACTATCATAATACTGTTGAGTTTGTTAAAGAGAGTCCTTGGCAAATCTAATCAAGCACTTCATTTTTCCAACAGTGCCTGGTCTTACACATGTTCTAGTATCAGAGCAGAAAATATCAGCCTCCTTGAGGAACCTGAAGTTTGAGTAGCAGCCAGAGTTACAGATTTCTCTATGCTATTTTAGATAAGAGAAGTTTCCCTATCACTCTTACCATTTGATTTTGTTCCCTGTAAAGTCAAAGTCTTCACAATTCTCTTGGCAAAATGTCTATGAAAGCTAGAAGGACATTTGACACTTCCTTTGATCAAAGAGAGAGCAAACAACAATAGTAGACACTATTTATTTATAGACTATAAATAAAGTCATTTATT
Organism: Bos indicus x Bos taurus; assembly: GCF_003369695.1. Classification (NCBI taxonomy): domain Eukaryota; kingdom Metazoa; phylum Chordata; class Mammalia; order Artiodactyla; family Bovidae; genus Bos; species Bos indicus x Bos taurus. The sequence continues at coordinate 16,943,267 of NC_040103.1, read as the reverse complement.
TACATCCTCTTTGTCCCAGAATGGATTTAAGGTAGCTATAATAACAGAAGTGCCATTTATTAAGTAATCACCATTTTTCAGCAGTGAACTGGGCATTTTATGTGGATGTTAAAAGCATGGAGTCTAAAGAGTTGGACACGACTTAGTAACTAAGCAACAACAAAGGTTTAATTGAGATACTATAGATGCTTTAACACAAGGTCTAACAAGTAGAAGGTACTCAATAAAGGCAAGTTTTAATTTAGAAAGGATTCAGTAATCTGTGTGTGCTCAGTTGCTCAATCATGTCCAACTCTTTGTGATCCCATGGACTACAACCCACCATGCCCCTCTGTCCATGGGATTTCCTAGGCAAGAACACTGGAATGGGTTGCCATTTCCTTTTCCAGGGGATCCTCCTGACCTAGGGCTCAAACCTGCATCTCCTGCACTGGCAGGTGGGGTCTTTAACCACTGAGCTATCTGGGAAGCATACTCAGTGAAGGTGATCATTAATTTAATCTTCACAAAGTGGTCCTCAACAGGACACAGGCTTAGCAAGATTAACCAATCTGCTCTAAGTAGGCAGGAATGGACTTCATAGCCCGCTGCTCACAAAGCCCATGATACTTTCTTCACTCCTACGATTCTATTTACTCAGTGTAATAGCACTGCTCATAAAAGCCCTACTATTGAAGATGAAAAACAAACCCTAACATGGACTTATTAGCCCTCCTTTAGCTTTCTATTCCAGAAATTATCTTCTCTCTGATGAAGCGAAGATTCTGATAGCTGAATCACAAAATTGCCAAGACTGGGATTGGCCTAGCTGAGAGAAGGGAAAGTGGCAGAATTCAGGAAGGGGACCTGGGCCTCAAATGTCTATACCAACTGCCTACACTCAATGAATTCTCAGATCCTGTCAGCCCAAAGGTGGACAGAACAGGGGCACTCCACACGGCCACTGGCTTGGATGATGCTCCATCAAACTGGAGCTCTTCGATTGCACACCATTGACAGCTGCGAGCTACTAGTGCCACTCAGGGCGTTTCATTACACGATATTATCCAACGACGATGGCACAGGAGACAGATGACTGCTGCCACTGAAAGAACACGGCCAAACCCGGAATATTTACTCATATGCATTTCCCCATCCTTAGCACCTTCCTTAATGGAGCTTACTTTTATGTGAATACTGTGTATATGTTATGTTTCACTTTTTAATTAGCTGGCCTGGGTAAGATTTGCTTTTTTCCTCCTCTTCCTCTTCTTTTATCATCACTATCATTCTCATCTGGTTTTCCCATGCCTCCCTAGGCTCATCATTTCTACTTGAAAGCTACTCTGAATATTCCCTAAATCTTCCTTAAAAGTTAATTTCCCATTCCATGTGGAAGACTTCAAATCCTTTGCAACTTTTTCTGTTTGGAACTGGCTGTCCAATCTTCTTTTTTTTTTTTAATGACACCTGTTGCCTGATAAAAATGTATCTTGCCAGCAAGTACATGATTCCCCCAACTTGTCTCATGCTACCTGATTGAAAACTCCCATTTTATTTTTATAGCTTTGGCTTCCACCTTTGTAAATTACAGACCCAGCTTCATGAGACACCAGTGCCGCCAGGAATTCATTTCATGCTGATATTTTTGGTGTGACCACATGTGGCCCTATTTGTTCAGGGAAACCTGCAGGAATGGGCATGTGGGCAGTTTAAAATCTCACCAGGCTTTCATCTCTCACGCTGGGCCATCCCTTTGCTGACACGGACCATTATTTTCTCCTCACTCACTCAGCTTCTCTGATTTGCTTTCCACAACCCTACACATTTCTCATCAGCTCGTTGTGAGCTCTGACACATCCCAAGTAAGTTATTTATTTTGACAGTTGTGTGTGTAATACATCTAATGTGGGATGAACCTAAGAGTCAGATAACCGGTTATTTTAGTTCTGGGAAACGACTTCATTATCTTGTGAAATGGACTTTCAACACTCAGTCCTAGCAAGTAATGAATGATACTGTGTAACACGTTTGCGGCAATTACCTTTGGAAATGAAGGCTCCCTCTGGTGCTATTGATAGAATGTGAGGTGAGACCCTTTTTTCTTGTCCAGGGTTTCTTTGCAAGACCAGCGAGCACACAATGCGAGCACAGAACATCTGCAGATGGCATAAGGACCTGTCCACCCTGCTGCCCAGCAGCCCTACCATCCCCATCCACTTTGGACACAGCCTCGTTCTAGACTTGGGAGACCAATCCTGACAATTCCCAGTTAGAGGGAATTTAAGGATCCTTATAACAGGAGCCCCATTATTTTTCATTGGTTAGTCTTTATTTGGTTCCGTTGAGGCCATAAACCCTTATTCATATAACTGGACCATCCACACGTCCATGGTAAGGAATTCTGTCTTATTTCTGCTGCTTGTTCCTCTGAGCAGCATTTAGGTGTCTCCATGCATCCAGTTTCCAAATTCTGGCTCTTTCTTGTGGGTATATTGTTACTTCTTCAGAGGGCCCTTGAGGGTCCCTGCTTATGGGAGATGCTGGTACAACCCAGCTTCCCCCTTTAGCTTAGGCTCTCTGTCCCCAGGTAAGTCCACTCTTCAGCCACCTACTCCTGTGGACACACAGGGTGATGTGAACCCCACCAAGCTGATGTGAACACCAGCCATCCTCACTGGCATCACCCTCTCTCTTCCTGATGCTGGGAAAGATTGAAGGCAAGAGGCAGAAGGGACGAGGTGGTTAGATAGCATCATCAACTCAATGGACATGAGTCTGAACAAACTCCAGAGATGGTGAAGGACAGGGAAGCCTGGCATGCTTTAGTCCATGGAGTTGCAAAGAGTTGGACACGACTGGGCAACTTTCACTTTCTTTCACTTTCAGGATGAAGGGTCATTATAGGCTAGTATGTTTTGCAGAGTTATATATTCCAGGGATCTAGTGAAATCTAGGGACTCTCTGGAGAAATGTATATATATCTTTTATTCTGTTTTTAATATCAGGAAGTACACAAATGATGTCAAGTTCATCCATGACTGCTTGGTTATGAACTCTGTTTTCATAAACTGCTAGGCAGACAATGGAGCTGGAGTGGTAAGGAGACATTAAACACAAAACCTGTCCCCTGCCCTAGAACAGCTCACTTTAATAAAAGTCACTGATCAAAGAACCAATCATTTTTCTTAGGCCCACTCAAAATCTTCCAGCTTTCTTCTAATTATACTACAGTCTTCCAGATCTTTCCCTCATGCCAAGTATAAATAACAGTTTTATTTATCTTAGAAATGACTATAGTTTAGAGGGGATCCAAATTGTCAGCTTAGGCATTGAGAACAAATTATCATTTAGTCCTTTTTATGCTTAATAATTTTTGTAACTCTGTATATGTTTACTCATCTATTTATCACTGGGTTCAGACCTAACAGAAGCAGAAGATATTAAGAAGAGATGGCAAGAATACACAGAAGAACTGTACAAAAAAGATCTTCATGACCCAGATAATCACGATGGTGTGATCACTGACCTAGAGCCAGACATCCTGGAATGTGAAGTCAAGTGGGCCTTAGAAAGCATCACTATGAACAAAGCTAGTGGAGGTGATAGAATTCCAGTTGAGCTATTCCATATCCTGAAAGATGATGCTGTGAAAGTGCTGCACTCAATATGCCAGCAAATTTGGAAAACTCAGCAGTGGCCACAGGACTGGAAAAGGTCAGTTTTCATTCCAATCCCAAAGAAAGGCAATGCCAAAGAATGCTCAAACTACCGCACAATTGCACTCATCTCACATGCTAGTAAAGTAATGCTCAAAATTCTCCAAGCCAGGCTTCAGCAATATGTGAACCATGAACTTCCTGATGTTCAAGCTGGTTTTAGAAAAGGCAGAGGAACCAGAGATCAAATTGCCAACATCCACTGGATCATCGAAAAAGCAAGAGAGTTCCAGAAAAACATCTATTTCTGCTTTACTGACTATGCCAAAGCCTTTGACTATGTGGATCACAGTAAACTGTGGAAAATTCTTCAAGAGATGGAATACCAGACCACCTGATCTGCCTCTTGAGAAATTTGTATGCAGGTCAGGAAGCAATAGTTAGAACTGGACATGGAACAATAGACTGGTTCCAAATAGGAAAAGGAGTTTGTCAAGGCTGTATATTGTCACCCTGCTTATTTAACTTATATGCAGAGTACATCATGAGAAATGCTGGACTGGAAGAAACACAAGCTGGAATCAAGATTGCCAGGAGGAATATCAATAACCTCAGATATGCAGATGACACCACCCTTATGGCAGAAAGTGAGGAGGAACTCAAAAGCCTCTTGATGAAAGTGAAAGTCGAGAGTGAAAAGGTTGGCTTAAAGCTCAACATTCAGAAAACGAAGATCATGGCATCCGGTCCCACCACTTCATGGGAAATAGATGGGGAAACAGTGGAAACAGTGTCAGACTTTATTTTTCTGGGCTCCAAAATCACTACAGATGGTGACTGCAGCCATGAAATTAAAAGACGCTTACTCCTTGGAAGGAAAGTTATGACCAACCTAAACAGCATATTCAAAAGCAGAGACATTACTTTGCCAACAAAGGTTCGTCTAGTCAAGGCTATGGTTTTTCCTGTGGTCATGTATGGATGTGAGAGTTGGACTGTGAAGAAGGCTGAGCGCAGAAGAATTGATGCTTTTGAACTGTGGTGTTGGAGAAGACTCTTGAGAGTCCCTTGGACTGCAAGGAGATCCAACCAGTCCATTCTGAAGGAGATCAGCCCTGGGATTTCTTTGGAAGGAATTATGCTAAAGCTGAAACTCCAGTACTCTGGCCACCTCATGCGAAGAGTTGACTCATTGGAAAAGACTGATGCTGGGAGGGACTGGGGGCAGGAGGAGAAGGGGACGACAGAGGATGAGATGGCTGGATGGCATCACTGACTCAATGGACGTGAGTCTGAGTGAACTCCGGGAGTTGGTGATGGGCAGGGAGGCCTGGCGTGCTGCAATTCATGGGGTCGCAAAGAGTCGAACACGACTGAGCAACTGATGTGATCTGATCACATACATGAATTGCTTACTCATTTCCATGAGATTGCTTTATAAACATGCTTAGGTGTTGCATTTCTATAAACTCTAGGAAGGTAGGGATTGTGGAAGAAAGTCCTCAAGCAGCACCTCTGATAAACTCTTTCTAAGTTGGGGTAAGTCTTCTGATTCTCAGGGCAAACTGTACCTCCAAGTAAAAGTCAGCGGTGGCCACTAGACATGCACTGCCCCTGAAACCTTGGTATCTCTGATGTTACGGTAATAGCACAAGATAAAAGTCAGAGCACCTGCGGTCCATGTCCAGCTTACTCTTTCCCAGTTGCATGAACCTGAACAAGTTTCCTGTTTCATTAGGCAGTAACAAAGATCACATCCCTAATGAGTAATCCTCAGACTCAATGAGACTAAAATTAAATTAAGAAGTCTTTTATCAGTTACAAATTACTGTACAAATGATATTATTGGAAGCAGCATGGCATAAAGGAAAGAGGGTGGGTTTGAAGTTAGATAAACCTGATTTCAAATCTTCTGCCTTTCATTCAATAACAATCTGATCCTAGGGAAGTCACCTAACACCTCTGAGCCTATTTTTTCTTCTGTAGAATGGAATTGCGTATGTTACAAGACTGTTGTGAGGATTATATATAAATGCTTAGCACAGTTTGTCTCATAGTAGGCACTCAGATTATGCTAGCTCTTAGTATAAACATCAATAACTAATAATGCAAATATTAGTTCTTTAGTAGTTGAGATGGGTTTATACTAATCTAGCTCTATTATCATGGCCCATGTCTCAAGAACACACGGCACATGGAACATGTTTACAAAGAACGATCAGTTAGGTGAGCCCTTGGTTACCCTGAAATTGGCCCCAGGAAATTTAACACTCATTCTGGTCTCAATAGTATAGGGATCAAATGATGTACTTGACTTTGGAGTGACTTCTGCTAGACCTAACATAGTCAAAACAAAAGATAAAGAAGAAGGGAAAGGTTATTGGCCTAATAAAAACTGTTTCCTTACAAAGAGGCTGACTTGAAGGCTAATTTAAAATAGTGATATTATGGTGTGTTTTTTATATAGCTTTAAACAATTCTTAGAGCTTAAGTGGTCATAAAAACTCCATTTCAAAAAATAATTGTATTTTTTTAACATCAGCTTATGGTTTTAGAGAGCTGCTTATCCTCTCCTCCAAAAGGGCTTGAAACCTAATGTCAAAACATCTGGCAATTACCCTGGACACTGATGTCAATCTCTCAGGCAATGAAACTTCTAATATTCTATTAGGAAATAAAGATCACTGTGACATCTGACCACTTGTATCTTAGAACTATTCCTGACCCTGAATTTTTGTAACAAGCATGAATCCATGATAAACACGTTGTCATGAAGCAGAGCTTTGACAAATCATTTAAACAGCTGCCCTTAGTGTTGCGAACCTTTTAGACTGCTGGAGCAAAAACATTCATTGATCACCAACTGTGTATCAAACCACTGTGATCATCCTGGGTGAAATAATGAAAAGATGTACATGGGCCATGTTCTCAGGATTGTAGGGTTTACGTTCTTCACTGAAGTAAGCTAAATGAACTTCCTGAGTCCTGACACAAGCCTGGTATTGAAGGACCACAGAGGTGCTGTGAACTTAAGTTTATTTGTAAACATTTATGTTTACTTGAAAGCTTATTAAGTGCCTTCTTCAATGGCAACCCACTCCAGTATTTTTGCCAGCTCCAGAGGAGCCTGGTGGGCAACAGTCCATGGGTTCACAACTGAGTGATTAACACACTCACTAAAAGCCTTACAACCACTTACCCTTGAAGAAAGTAATGGTTTCATCACCAAAATGTGATACTTAAGTTGATCTTAAGAGCAACATCAATCACGTAGGGAAAGAGAATAGGAAGATGCCCACTTGGATGAAGACAGAAACAGCTACACACTTTCAAATATTTTTCCTAGCCACCTCATGCTGCCTGACATTATAACCACTGAATTCAAACTCAAATTTTTCTACGAGGTGACTGACATACATGGTGAAACCCACTGATGATGCAACTTATGATCCAATCTGAGAAATCCCTTTGCTTCTTATCTGGCAAAGAGTAGAATCTCAGTGGAATTATCCAAGGGACAAACTAGAATTATTCATGTTGGTTAGGAAGGGCAGGTGTAAGTACTAAGTTTCAGAAGATTTTGAGGGCAGAAGACATTTGGGAAGAGACACCGAGAACAGGTCACACCTTCCTCACAGGGGGGCTGACTCTTCTAGAGTTATCATGCACCCAGGGGCCAAACGGGAAGCATCCTCATTGACAACTCTCCAGCAGACCGTGATACTCAGTCAGAGAGCTCTTTCTAGTTAAATCCAGAGGAAGCTTCAAAATTCCTTCTCCACCCATCTTCCCACCCAGGAGACCATTGCAATCCACCTGAACTGATAAGACAGAAGAAACTCTTAGTTGTTTCACACGATTCTCTTCATTTCTTTTTCCTTCAGGCTAGCTTTCTCAAGGAAAATAGTATCTTTCCTCTTTGAAAACATTCTGAGAAAAAAATGACATAGGAATCGGAGGATGTTTCCATTTTTAAGGTAAATGATTTGTTTTGTTAGAAATTTCTTCCTGGGATTTCTATCATTTTCCTCCCACCTTACCTCTCCTGTGTCCATTTTGGAGAAAAGCACCTCGTTTATCTTTGGGAGACAGTAATGCAGAAACTGTAACTGAGCAGACTTCCCCTTGAGGATCAAAATATTTGTGTTAAATGAAATGAGAAATCTGCTAAGTGGCGGCATGAATCCCCCAGGGAAGGATATTTTGTAATTTTGAAAAATTCCTACTGAAATTCTTCTCTTGCCAAGAAAAGAGGAATGATTTCTATTAAAATTACTTCATGTCTGAATTACTCTCTGCCCCTCGGGAACATATAACATTACAGCTTTTACACTTGGTAATTTAGAAAGACAGGGGACACCTTATTTGGAAAGCACACAGGCCTAACACGAAATATTGGGTATTAAGTATTTTTACCACAATAGTCTCCTTTTGACAATTTTGCATTTAAACTATTCAAAGTAAAGCTCATTTGCAGAGCTGGTTTCTGTGATTGTCTGTTTAAGACTTTGTAACTTCCTACCCTTATCTCACTGTTCCCTGAAGCTGTGGAGAAAATTCTTTGACTTGGTGTGCAAGAGTTGTACCTTTTACAGAAAACAGGATGGATGGTATCACATTCATAAAGCAGTTGATTGCTCTGAAGCCAGTAAGTGTTAGTTGCTCAGTCGTGTCTGACTCTTTGCAACCCCATGGACTGTAGCTGTGGCTTCTCTGTCCATGGAATTCTCCAAGCAAGAGTACTGGAGTGGGTAGCCATTCCCTTCTCCAGGGGATATTCCTGATCCAAGGACTGAAGCCAGGTCCCCAGCATTGCAGATAGATACTTTGCTGTCTGAGCCATCATGGAAGCTTCATAAAATAAGTTAACTTTTATCAAAATACATGTATATATGAATAGTTGGGCTAGAGCAACGGCTTTGGAAAGGAACGAGAGATGGACAAAGGTATCAACCAACTGACCAACTCTGATCAAGGATTATGGATCACACAAAGCACTGTGTTGAGAAAGCTTCTGAGGCCAAATTCAGATTAAGGGGGGAAAAAGCCTTAAAAGATGAATATTCTGCCACAATCTCAGGTGGCCAAACAGAATTCATCCTGGTATGTGTTAAGTATCACCAAAGGCCTTATCAAGTTGGTAGAATTAGACTTGTTTTCTAATTTTCCATAGTAAATATGTTTTGTTTTTGTAATAAGATTGAAACTATTTTAATATTTTTAATTGGAAAAACTGATTTGACAATTTTTCCATACATTATCCCAAAGCTTAGGGGAAATAATTACCTTCTTTACGGCCAGTTCAGAAAAAGTCATCTTTGGGACCAGTGGAAAGATTTTCCATTTCTATGTGTTAAAAGTCAGTAATTCTTTGACTTATTAATTAAGCATCAATTATTTGAATGATCCTGAGGCATATTTGTAGGCTTCATCCAGGCAGAGCTCCTGATGTTATTGTGGCATTAACAGACTTGGGATAAACAGAAGCAGATGCAGTATGGCTGGAACAGCAAAGCTGCAGGAGAATGAACACACTGGAGCAAGACCCATATGGTCCTTACACACACACACACACACACACACACAATCCTTGATCATCAGAGAGTAGGAACATGTGTCACTTCGAGTCTAAGTGAACCAATGGATTTAAAATACAGACACACCAGTGCTGTTGTCAGCAGTACTATTTGTAAGTATTCTTGGTTTCTGTGTTAATGAAGGGAAACAGTAGCATCCAAACCACAGATCATCGGCATTTAATTCCTCAAGTTTTAGTAACTGATTTCTAATTAGCATAGACTCAGCAATGCCTCTATGGAACTACCACCAGGATCTATCTGGTTTGACAAGTCACAGCACAAGCAGAACAGAGCCCCAAGCAAGTTCAGTGACCATTCTGGGACTCACTCACAATCAGTGTAGAAGGTGAATGCAGAAAGACCATCTCGTCTTTCTTTCTAATGTAAGCTGCTGCTTCTTATTTATCTTGAAAATAATATTTCTCTGCACGATTGAATCTGAGTGAATGGTCCAGATTTTGCTGAAGAAACCAACAAAATCATTTCGCACTCTCTGAACAACCACCACTCGAGAAAGGGAATTTCACCTACACAGAAGATACATTATAAACCCTACCCTGAGACAGAACATGTGCCACGGGTCACCAATATATGTTTACCTAATATATGGATAAATGTCACCTGAATGAATAAATAACCTAGTTTATATGGTTTAAAAAAGAAAAGTAGGATGCCATTTAATATATCTGAACTTTCCCATTCTCCTTTTTCCAATATTGGATGTAAAATTAGAAGGAAAAATAAAAACACTTAATTTGGGGAAGGCTTTGTCCTGATATAATATGTAAAAATAATAGTTATCATTTAGTGCACATATATTTGGTTCCAACACATTAAACATATTGCAGACTATCTTTATAGGCTTTCCAGGTGGATCAGTGGTAAAGAATCCACCTGCAATGCAAGAGACATGGGTTCAATCCTTAGGTCAGGAAGATCCCTTAGAGAAGGAAACAAAAACCCATTCCAGTAATCTTGCCTGGAAAATCCCATGGACAAAGGAGCCTGGTGGGCTACAGTCCCTGGGGTTGCAAAAGAGTCAGACACGACTTAGCAATTAAACAACAACAACATCCTTATAGCAACCCCCATGAGGTAGTATCATCAATTTACAGGTGTAGAAACTGAGGTTCAAGACATTAAGTAATTATTTAAATTCATGAAATAGTACTTACTAAAGGACACAGCAATATGTGAACCGTGAATTTCCTGATGTTCAAGCTGGATTTAGAAAAGGCAGAGGAACCAGAGATCAAATTGCCAACATCCACTGGATCACGGAAAAAGCAAGAGAGTTCCAGAAAAACATCTATTTCTGCTTTATTGACTATGCCAAAGCCTTTGACTGTGTGGATCACAGTAAACTGTGGACAATTCTGAAAGAGATGGGAATACCAGACCACCTGATCTGCCTCTTGAGAAATGTGTATGTAGGTCAGGAAGCAACAGTTAGAACTGGACATGGAACAACAGACTGGTTCCAAATAGGAAAAGGAGTACGTCAAGGCTGTATATTGTCACCCTGCTTATTTAACTTATATGCAGAGTACATCATGAGAAATGCTGGACTGGAAGAAACACAAGCTGGAATCAAGATTGCCAGGAGAAATATCAATAACCTCAGATATGCAGATGACACCACCCTTATGGCAGAAAGTAAAGAGGAACTAAAAAGCCTCTTGATGAAAGTGAAAGAGGAGACTGAAAAAGTTGGCTTAAAGCTAAACATTCAGAAAACGAAGATCATGGCATCTGGTCCCATCACTTCATGGGAAATAGATGGGGAAACAGTAGAAACAGTGTCAGACTTTATTTTGGGGGGCTCCAAAATCATTGCAGATGGTGATTGCAGCCATGAAATTAAAAGACACTTACTCCTTGGAAGGAAAGTTATGACCAACCTAGATAGCATATTCAAAAACAGAGACATTACTTTGCCAACAAAGGTCCATCTAGTCAAGGCTATGGTTTTTCCTGTAGTCATGTATGGATGTGAGAGGTGGACTGTGAAAAAGGCTGAGTGTCAAAGAATTGATGCTTTTGAACTGTGGTGTTGGAGAAGACTCTTGAGAGTCCCTTGGACTGCAAAGAGATCCAACCAGTCCATTCTGAAGGAGATCAGCCCTGGGATTTCTTTGGAAGGAATGATGCTAAAGCTGAAACTCCAGTACTCTGGCCACCTCATGTGAAGAGTTGACTCATTGGAAAAGACTCTGATGTTGGGAGGGATTGGGGGCAGGAGGAGAAAAGGACGACAGAGGATGAGCTGGCTGGATGGCATCGCTGACTCGATGGACGTGAGTCTGAGTGAACTCCGGGAGTTGGTGATGGACAGGGAGGCCTGGCGTGCTGGGATTCATGGGGTCGCAAAGAGTCGGACATGACTGAGCAACTGAACTGAACTGAAAGGGCACAGCCAAGTTCTGAACCACCAAAGCTTATGCTCTCTACACTGTAATGTTAGCATATCAGTATTAGAAAGTTCCTTACAGTCATTTTTCTCCTACTAAATTAGCTCACATGGTGCGAAAGTACTCAGGATAAAATTTTTAAATTAGCCCAAAGGCATGCAATTACACAGTGGCAAAGTCAGACCTAGAGTCCAGTCTCCTGGCTCCTTCTACCTCTTTGCATAGCCTGCAGCATGAGTCCACACCAGGCAGACCCGGTGTGCTTCTGGATGAATCCTCCTCTTCCAAATGGGTTTGCAGGCATGATGAAATGGCAACCATGCAAGAAATTCCCAAGCTGAGCTCAGGAAGAGACATGGAATTGGGGGCTGTTGGAGAAGAAGGTGTGAAACTCAGTGATTTCTGAGAAGGAGAGACTGGAGGAGTGGCGAACCTCCCGGTGACATTGCTCACCTCCAGAATGATCTGTTTCTCAGCAGAAGAAACCTCAGGATTTTGTAGAAGAGATAAGAATTAGCTAAACTAAAACAGTGCGTCTCTGGTCTTGCCCATGGCCTTGCACAAGTCACTGGCTCCTTTGTGACTCTTTCAAATAGTGATCCTAATATTCATCTGATTATATCACAGAACAGCAGTAGGTAACAAGCACCGAAATAACTATAAAGCAGTCTACTCACGGAGTATGCAACAGAAATTATTAAAATTAATGATCTGAGCAGCTTGCAGGTGAAATGCCTGCTCCAATTTAAACCAAGTTCTTTCAAGTTGTACTTTTTTCTAAGAATTCTGCCTCAATTCGTGGAATTGGATTATTTAAATGAAATACACTTAATAAGTTCCCCTGGGCATCACTTGATACTTCTTTACTATTCTTTTTACCTTTTTTGTATTAGATTTAACACCTGGGTAATACTAAGTGCCATGGTTACCATAAATTATAGGAGGCTAAATAAATATTTGAGAGAGCAGGAGCGATTTGATTAAATTGCTGAAAATGAAAGGTTGAGTACTATTTCCCACACTAAATAGACTTTCTAGCTTGAGCGTGCACTGCCAACAGTGGATTTAGTTTTCATAGCCCTAGACATTTTCTAAAGGGGTAAATTACCAGCATGACCACTTCCGCTTTTATTTCTTATTTAAGCCTCGACATATTTTTCATCCTTTGACTTTAAGCCAAGCTGGTAAGTTATGGCCAAGACTTGAAGCCTTGATAATAGGGGTTGTAATAGTGGAACTCTATTGCACAATCTACCTGGAATGGGCAGGACTATTTACACTGTAAATGTGGGTTTGAGGCACATGAGATTTATGATATGTCAGGAGTAGCGTCATTCTTGATAAGTGGGCATGAATGGGGGAGCTCAGCTAAGATGAATTAATAATAATTACAGCAATGCCAGGAAATTTGGAATAAGCAAAGAAAATTACTGGGCACCTCCAGTGGAAAACTATGTATGCCCTGTTTAGAGCAGTTAACTTCAATATTCCTGGTCTAGCAATGAGTCTGTTCTATGGATTCTCCATTTTGAAACAGTTATTCTTATTTAAAAATGAGTTGAACAAAATCTTAAACACACATTCTTTTCATATCTCTGTGAGACTCATGATCTTACCTTTTAAAAAATTATTCTTTCCCAGTTTTAATACTAACTTACAATGGGGACTTCCTGTGCCAAATTTTGTGTGTGTGTGTTTCTCATTTAAGCCATACAACTGTGTGTATTAGCCAATTTCCCCTTCAAAAAGATGAACTGATTGAGGTATGGAGAGGACAACTTATTTGCCAACCTAAGCAATGGACTGAAATTCAGACAGGTGTCCTCTGCCACCCAGAAAATGTACAAATATCTAGTTAATTCTCCCTCACCTCTGACTAGATGAGTTCATTACTCAGAGTTCCTTGATTTATCTCTCTTTTGAAAAAGAACATGTTCTCCCAAAGTGCATCCTGGTCCATGTCCTGTCTGTAGTCTCAACAAACTATGCCTTTCTCTGATCTCTGACAGCTGGTAACAAAGATACTTTCTCAAAATGGTCTTCCATATGGTCCTAACCTATGGGTTCCTCCAAGGAGACTGGAGTGAAGTAAGAGTTCTGAGTTTCGAAGATAGAAAGAAGGAGATAGCAACTGCAAAATGCAGATTTCTGAGGTCTTTGATAAAACACAGAAGTATGATGGGTCAGGCCACAAGAGGGCATAGGATGAAGTTTGGTGTTTAGGGACCCAGCATCGAATTCACAGCTCTCCTGTCCAGGCACTATTCCTAGCGCTCCCACTGTCCCAGGCTCCCATTCACTCTGGAATTTAGCTCTCTACCTTTAGGCTCAGAGTCTTCAGTGATCTATGTACAATCTGCTTACTATTCCAAATAGAAAAGTCCTATTATGACTGATGAACCACAAGATCTAGGTAGCTCTGCTGACTTCCCTGGGCTCCAGTTTTCCCAACCAAAAAAAAAAAAAAAAAAACAACCTAGAGTAGAGATCCCTTTCAGCTTTAAAATGGAATGGTTTCTAAAATTAATCATTTAGTAAAATATAATTTCAAATGTGAAATGAAAGTGAAGCCCTTCTTAGGATTTCTAAAACAGACATTTATTCCTTTGTTTATCAGTTATTTATTTAAAACTCATTTTAATCCGAAAGGGAGTTGAGTTGACTTACTGAATTGTATAGTAATAACCCACAGGCTATTGTCTGCAGAAAAGGGTCATTGTAAAAAAAAGTAAGGAGACTGTAGTAGGCAGGGTTGTTGTTTGCAAGTACAAAAACCCACTCTGCCATTCCAAGGTAATTAATATTCTCTTGAAATCCAGTAACAGAAATGCCCCCTTGGCCCCATGAGTGGACAGGACCCAGGGACTAGAATGACCACAAGCACACTCACCTCTCAACTTTGCTTCCCACTGTGCATCTGCGTTATTTATTTCCCTTTTGAAGAAAGGCCCATCACAGAAAAAGATGACTACTAACAGCAATCACCTGCCAATGCAGGAGATGTAAGAGATGTGGGTTCGATCCCTGGGTTGGGAAGATCCTCTGGAGGAGGGCATGGCAACCCATTCCAGGATCCTTGCCTGGAGAATCCCATGAACAGAGGAGCCTGGCAGACTACAGTCTATGGGGTTGCAAAGAGTTGGACATGACTGAAGCGACTTAGCACATGCATGCAGCAGCAAACACATGTACATACCATCCAAAGAGGAACCAATTTTTCTAAGACCAAACCTGAAATTCCTGGAGAAAGAATTCACCACACTTGAAAAAGTGGCTTACCTCTTGATCAACCAACTGTGACCATAATGAAAGAAAGTTGTTCCAATTGAAATGGGAGCTCTTCCCTTCCTCTAATCGGAAGTAACCTCTGGACAGAATCACGCTCTGGAAAAAAATTGCTAACAGGGACAACACACCCACTACAGACTGAGATGAGGGCAGGGAAACTACCAGAAAACAAGGGGCTGGGATAACAGCTGAAAACATGTTCACCATAAGTCCCACCAAAGGAACCATTACTATGTAGTACTGTACTCCTAAAACTTTAAATTAAGTAATACCATTAACCTCATTAAAAACTCAAGCTATTGGCATATATATATACATATATATACACCACTGCATATAAAATAGACAACTAATGAGAACCTATTGTACAGCACAGGAAAGTCTACTCAATGCTCTGTGGTGACCTAAATGGGAAGGAAATCCATAAAAAAAAAAAAAAACAGAGGGGATGCATGAATACATATAGTTGATTCCCTTTGCTGTACAGTAGAAACTAACACAGCATTGTGAAGCAACTATACTCCAACTAAAAAAAAAAAATCAAGCTAGAGTTGCAGCCCCTCAGTCCACAGGGACATTTTGACACAAAAATAACTGTATTCTCCCCTCTAATTAGTATCTTTCTTTCCCTCTATTAGGGCCCTTCTATGTGGTCCCAATAAAAGCCTTTGCACATTCCCAAAGAGTTCCTCATCTGTTTTTTCAGCATTTTTCTTTTGATTCTTGGACTTCATTTACTCCATAAAAGCACACTGGAACATCAATGCATATCTCGGCTTTTGCAATTGTTCTCTCTGCACAATTAGGCATAATAATTAAAGCATTCTTTTTGTCTGAAAGGCAATTAAAGTACAACTTTGGAAACATGTGACAATAATATTGAATAATGTTACATCTGTCAGTGAGGTCACTAAATGGGCAATAGATCTTAGAAAGCAAATGGTCTTTCCTTTGTAAACAGATTGCTGCTGAGGTTACTTACACGGCTGTAATAGGTCCCATACACTACTGGCTGCCGTAGCAAGTTTTTCTAGCTTGCTGTGTTTTTATTCCTTTATCAGAAATGAACACTCTGTGGTAACTGGCGTATGTCCATTAATGTACTGATGAAAAATGAATCTAAAACCACTTGGAAATCAGCAGACAGCCAAGAAAAGAAGAATTACAGACTTTAAAAGGTAATAATATTTAAAAGAACTTAGTGACAGAATGAAAGAAGATGTCTATCAGAAATTGGAAGACAACAAAGACAGCTACTAGGAGCCACTTAATGCAGTGATCACTGACCAGCTACAGTTCTATAATAACATCAGCCTTCCTTCTCTGCCTTCATCCATCGCCTCCATTCCACACTAAAAACAGCCTTCACGAGGGCAGGACTATTGTCAGGTATGTTCATTATATTATCCCCAGTTCCTGGATTAGTGGCTGACAACACGTGACACTCAAAAAATTTTTTTTACTGTTCATCTTTTACTAAGGTATGACACCTAAGATAAACAGTAAAAAAAAAAAAAGTTTTTTTCAGTGTCACGTGTTGTCAATGGCAACCCACTCCAGTATTCATGCCTGGAAAATCCAATGGACTGAGGAGCCTGGTGGGCTACAGTCCATGCAGTCGGAAGAGGTGGACACGACTTAGTGACTTCACTTCACTTTACTTCACTTAAGGTATGACATACATACAGAGAAGTACCCATGTCATAGGTATAAACTATAAACTGTCATAATCTGAGCACATCTATGCAGAACCCAGAGCAAGAAATAAACCATTACCAGGACCTCAGAAACCCTTTAATTCACTTTTTACTACCCATCCTAAGAGTAACCACCATCCCCATTTCAACAGCATAGTCTAGTTTTGCTTATGGAGGGATTTTTTTATAAATGGAATTCAGTTCAGTTCAGTTCAGTTGCTCAGTCGTGTCTGACTCTTTGCGACCCCATGAATCACAGCACACCAGGCCTCCCTGTCCATCACCAACTCCCGGAGTTCACTCAAACTCACGTCCATCGAGTCTGTGATGCCATCCAGCCAGCTCATCCTCTGTCATCCCCTTTTCCTCCTTCCCTCAATCCCTCCCAGCATCAGAGTCTTTTCCAATGAGTCAACTCTTTGCATGAGGTGGCCAGAGTACTGGAGTTTCAGCTTCAGCATCAGTCCTTCCAAAGAACACCCAGGACTGATCTCCTTTAGAATGGACTGGTTGGATCTCCTTGCAGTCCAAGGGACTCTCAAGAGTCTTCTCCAACACCACAGTTCAAAAGCATCAATTCTTTGGTGCTCAGCTTTCTTCACAATCTACCTCTCACATCCATACATGACCACAGGAAAGACCATAGCCTTGACTAGATGGACCTTTGTTGGCAAAGTAATGTCTCTGCTTTTCAATATGCTATCTAGGTTGGTCATAATCCTCCTTCCAAGGAGTAAGCGTCTTTTAATTTCATGGCTGCAGTCACCATCTGCAGTGATTTTGGAGCCCAAAAAATTAAAGTCTGACACTGTTTCCACTGTTTCCCCATCTATTTGCCATGAAGTGATGGACCAGATGCCATGATCTTTGTTTTCTGAATGTTGAGCTTTAAGCCAACTTTTTCACTCTCCTCTTTCACTTTCATCAAGAGGCTCTTTAGTTCTTCTTCCCTTTCTGCCATAAGGGTGGTGTCATCTGCATATCTGAGGTTATTGATATTTCTCCCGGCAATCTTGATTCCAGCTTGTGTTTCTTCCAGCCCAGTGCTTCGATGTGAAATGCTTTGTGTATGATTTTTCATTCAGCGTGACACTGGCGAGATGCATCACTATTGTGTAGCTGTGGTCGCTCATCCTCCTCGCTGTACCATGTGCCACTGCGCGCAGGTACCAGTTCATTTGCCCTTTCAGTGGCCAATGGGCATTCACGGAGGATCCAGTTTGGGGCTAATGGAAACAGTGCTCTTATGAACATCTTTTGCTTTACACATTTCTGTAGGGTACGTACCTACGAGTGGAATTCTGTTACAGAATATGCATATGTTCAGATTTAGACATAAATATCTGTTGAATACATTAACAATTTAAAATAACCAATATGTTAATCTCAATGAACATATACACACTACTATATATAATTGATAGTCAACAAGGATCTAGTGAATAACACAAGGAACTCTACTCAATATTCTGAAATAACCTATATGGGAAAAGAATCTAAAAAAGAATGGATATATATATATATATATATATATGTATAACTGAATCACTTTGCTGTATTCCCAAAGCTATAACAAACACTATAAATCAACTATATTCTAATATAAAATAAAAATTAAATGTAAAAAATTTTTAATAAAATTAACTAATTAAAACTGAAGCTTTAAAGTTTTAAAAAGAATCTATATTTTCATTGAGTGTGGGGTGAAATTAATACAATTCAATACTTTGATCTTCACATGGAGAAATAAAGGGCCAAGTTTATTGAAGAGAGGCCAAAGACTATAATTCAGGCTACTACCCACTAACTGAGTAGCCTTGAACAAAAGTTTTCTGGCCTCGATTACTTCACATACATTGAGGGAACTGAATAAGGTAATCTCAAAATCACTTCCACATTCCAGCCCTAAAATTCTATAACTTACTTGGGGTATAATGTCAGTGGTTGTTTAGTTGCTAAGTCATGTCCAACTCTTTTGTGACCCCATTGACTGTAGCCTTCCAGGGTCCTCTCTGTCCATGGGATTTTCCAGGCAATAATACTGGAGTGTGTTGCCATTTCCTTCTCCAATAATTGTTAAGAGTCATGACTAATTTTATATTGAACTCAAATTACTCCTGGACTTAATGAACAGTTCTAGAAGTTAGTCTGTTGGACAGGAAAAGCCTCTGCAGCCATTCAATATAAAATTAGAAAGAAAGGTATATCCAATATCCAGTGAGTATCTGGGAAAGGTATTAAAGCCATGACTGTGTCTGTGTGTGTTTGTATGTGTGTGTGCGTGCGTGCTCAGTCGCTTCAGTCATGTCCAGCTCTTTGTGACCCTACGGACTGAAGCCCACCAGGCTTCTCTGACCATGGGATTATCCAAGCAAGAATATTGGAGTGGGTTGCCATGCCATCCTCCAGGAGATCAACTCAACCCAGGGATCGAACCCTCGTCTCCTAAGTCTCCTGCAGTGCAAGTGGATTTTTTACCACTGAGCCACTGGGAAAGTCCCAAAGCCATGATTAATAGGCGTTAATAAGTTATGAAGGTACCAAAGAATCTTTAGGAATTCTTTAATGTATTCCATAAATATTAATATCATCTTTAAATTAAGAATATTTGGCAAAAAAAAAAAAAAGAGTCATGACTAAAAGCCATGCTTTCAAACTGTAGTTTTAATTTCATATCAGCCCTTATTTTAGTGAGATTATGGATGTGATTATTATCAACATTAATATTTATCGAACTCATTTTCCAATTGTTTCCCTTACACTGTCTCATCAAATCCTCCCAACTCATGAAGAATTATTATACCCACCCCATTTACAGAACAGGGAAACCGAGTCACAGAATGAATAAACTCTCAGTCTAAGGTCACAAAGTTACTAACTGGTTGAGCTAGGTTATTTGGGTTACTACACACAGATAAGCTTATGTGTGACCATCTTTAACTCTAAACAGCATCCAATATTGACTCCTTGGCTATAATTTACAGCTGTTTCTAGCCACTTGTTCCAATGGAAACTTGTTTCTCCTTTGATTCCTATATCTGACTTGTGAAATACCCAGTCTGAAATCAGTCACAGTACAGCAGCATTCTCTGTGGTGTGCACCCAATCTGGTCTTCAGTTCAGTCCAGTTCAGTTGCTCAGTCGTGTCTGACTCTTTGCAACCCCGTGAATCGCAGCACGCCAGGCCTCCCTGTCCATCACCAACTCCCAGAGTTCACTCAAACTCACATTCATCAAGTCGGTGATGCCATCCAGCCATCTCATCCTCTGTCGTCCCCTTCTCCTCCTGCCCCCAATCCCTCCCAGCATCAGTCTTTTCCAATGAGTCAACTCTTCACATGAGGTGGCCAAAGTACTGGAATTTCAGCCTTAGCATCAGTCCTTCCAAAGAACACCCAGGGCTGATCTCCTTCAGAATGGACTGGTTGGATCTCCTTGCAGTCCAAGGGACTGTCATGAGTCTTCTCCAACACCACAGTTCAAAAGCATCAATTCTTCAGTGCTCAGCTTTCTCCACAGTCCAACTCTTACATCCATACATGACTACTGGAAAACCCATATCCTTGACTAGATGGACCTTTGTTGGCAAAGTAACGTCTCTGTTTTTTAATATGCAATCTTGTCTTAGCACTCTGAAAATCAGAGTTCTTTCTGAAATCTCACAAGATCACCTGGTGCTGAGCTCTCTCTTCAACAACACTTGGATGGGTTTCTTAACTCAGAATTTTATAAAGACAGTAAAATTAATAAATCACAAACATTTGAACCCACAAAGGAAACAATGTTAAAGGGAGAAGCAAAAGTACACATCATTATCTACCACAAACAATATTATGTTATCTGGTGTCTGTTACGAATATTGAAGTGCAGCTTGATAAGAAGCTGGTGAACACCTTTGGTCATGTGATAAGTGAAATATCTCTGGCTTGACACAATTCAGATTTTTGCTTTCTCATCCTTTACTCCTTTTTCTATGTTCCATGAAGATTCTCATAGACTTTAGATTTCCATTTTCTTACACGCTACATTCCTGGTTACTCACTAAAAAAAATTCTCAGGTCCTGTCTGAAAACTGCTCTTAATTGCTGATTTTTAGTAAGGACAACGGATCAGTTGATTTTCAAGGGGGGTTTTCTTTCAGTCAAAACACTTTGCAGCAATACGCTTAAGGGATATCTTATTATCTAGAAATTGTCCCTTTATGTCTACACATAAAATTCCTGTGGCTCACAATCCAGTTCTTCTATGATTGATATAAAATGATCTATACCTCATCTTCAGGCCAAATTCTGCCACATCTAGTCCAGCCCCAATACTGATGGTGGGAGTGATAGGTGAGGAAGGCACCTTAACACTGCATAGCTTGATGTAGAAAGCGTTTCTATTCTTCCTGCCTTTAAAAATACCTTTTAGAAATCATATCATACAAACATATATATACATTCCCTAATTACCACATAATCTCTCACCAAAGTCCATTAAACTGTTAGCCACATGAACAAGCTTGATGTTACCATTATAAATATTAAGCCTAGCACGTCTACCTGGTCATTTTGCCCTGATACCTATTAGGCTTTTAGAACCTGGAAAGTGACCTCACATTCTGTCTAAAGACATATGAGGGTAGCATCTCAGCAAAAGCTGAAATCATAGAGGGTACCTTCCCTAGATCCTTGTTCATTACCCGGGAATCTGGTCCATGTGTCACCTCTATCAGAGTTCAATAACTGCAGAAATGTCCAGACCTTTCCTGCTACCTATGGTTCAGTCATTAGTAGGCCTCAAGGCTCTTGGTCTTCAGTGACTGGGCAATTATTTAACATGCACGGACTGGTCAATGAATAATGAGCCAAAGTGGTAATTTTGATTAGTGGCTTTCTAATTCTGCAGAACCCCAAAACAGATCCAAACAAACTGTGGTCATTACGGGCTCAGGCACTCTAAATCTACAGATCAGCCCCACTAGAGACAACCACTTCTAGAGTCCATTTCTTGGCAGCATCTTGGAGGATATACCTAGACCAACAATACCTGTGCAGGAGGGCCAAGAAAAATAAGGGTGCTCAGCAGGATTGTGACTGCTAACCAAGTTGAAATTCCACATTTTCTGAAGTGTATTGTAATAACACTCATTTTTATTAAAAGTAGTAATTTCCTCTTATTGAGGGATTTCCCTGGTGGTCCAATAGCTAAGATTCCGGGCTCACAATGCAGGGTACTTGGGTTCAATCCCTGGTCAGGGAACTAGATCCCACATGTCACAACTAAGAGTTTTTCTGCCACAACTAAAGATCCCACATGCCGCAACTTAGACCTGCTGCAGCCAAATAAATAATAATAATAATAAAGTAATATTACTCCTAGTGTTGAAATGACTGGCATCGGTATCTTTATTTTTGCTTTTTATAGAGAGGAAAAGTCAATCTCCACAACTTAGAGGGGAAGGAATAGGTAAAATACTAAGATCACAATCAAATCCCTTATGAACCAGGCATATTAGTAAATTAAGAGATGAGGAGACAGCAATCAAATAGAGAGCCCCTTTCTCACAACTGTGAAACCAGTCTGTATACCGCGACTCCATCAGATCTACTAAATTAAGAAACAGGACCCGAGGCAGGTGGGAGCTGAGACATTTCAAGAGGTCAGGTACCTCTTGAAAACCACAGACTTCCACTGCTGAGGTTCCCTAGGATGCCCTAGTTTTGCCCATCTTATAACATAATCTGAGAAAGCAGTATAGTCAGATGAAGAAGGTTCAGATAAAAATAAAATATATATAATCATGATATTGAGGAATATTTTCAAGTTCTTCGCTTTATGGAAACAGTCAAACTAATAAAGGGGACACTGAACGAAGTTATATGAAATGAAATGAGACCTCACAATTACAGCTGGAGGTTGACCAAATGCACTGGAGGGTATGTGCATTACTCATTCTTTTTGTCCTGGACACGGGGTTCTTTCCCCATGTCAAATATATTATAAAAAGAAAAAAAAAAAAACATGAAAATAAAGTAAAAAGAAGATAAAACAGGAAAGGCCTGGAAAGAAGTATGGGAAGGGTTAACTACAGAGAATAAAATAAAGTAAAAGTGTTAGTCACTCAGTCATGTCCAACTCTTCGCAACCCCATGGACTGTAGCCCACCAGGCCCCTCTATTCATGGGATTCTCCAGACTAGAGTGGGTCTTCCTGACTCATGAATCTTCCTGACCCATGAATTGAACTTGGGTCACCTGCATTTCAGGCAGATTCTTAACCATCTGAGCCACCAGAGAATAAAATTAAGTCAGCAGACAAAAGATGTTGAAATTTGAGAGTGAACGTAAGTCTGTATTATGGAGGATCTTCTGGGTGCCACTGACCTATTGTTACATCTTCCACTGTCTCTGGTCCAGTCTAAGTGTGTAACAAATCAGGTAGTTACAGAACTACATTTTTCCCTCTTGCCCAGACACTGCTTGAAACTAACCTAAGACTGGAAAGAGGCAAGAGTTTTCTCCAGCAGCTTTGTATACGTTGACCTAGGGTTATAGTAAAATAGTCAGCTGTGGCTTAGTTCAATCTGCTTGTGCACATTATCATCTGAGGGTTAAGTTTGCTCAGAGCAGACAGTAAAACAAGCATCTTTTTCTGTGTACTTGTAACAAATCTCAAATTTCATTAGTTCTGTATATTTGCAATAAATCTCCTTTACCTCAACTAGATAGATTGGATTACTCTTTTTTACATACAAACAATTTCTGGCCAAAAAAAGAAAAACAAATTCTCCCACTGAGCAGAAACAGGACATGTCATTTGAAATTTAGTCTGAAAACAGAAACAATTTGTGGATTTCAAACAGACAGAATTGAACCTAGGGAACTGATTATTCAGGTGATTAAAAAAAAACTAAGGTGCTGAATAGGAGATGCTGAGGTATTCCATAGATTGCCAACAATAAGAAATCCCTGCTATCCTACGGTTGGGGGAAGCCAGGGAGGGGACTGTGCCCCCAGATAGAGAGCTGTGGTCACTAGGTATAAGATGAAACCATACTGGGACCATGAAGAGAGGCGTTTTCCAACAGGATATAGACCCAAAGAGGCACACATGCTGCCAAGATGCCACCAAAAGCAGAGAGGAAAAGAGACATATTGTGGCTTCTCTCCTTCTTCACATTTTCTTTACATGGGTGTTTCCCATTGGCCAAACCCACAGAGATGCTAGAGGACTGAGAAACAGAGTTTCTTGTAACAGAGAACAGAGCAAAAATAGACAAGAAGGTGGATTTGAACAGAAGCAGGCCGAGATCCACCCTATGTAGACTCTGGGAAATACTTTGTATCACACTACTGAACACCCTACAACAATTCTGGATGGTCTGGGGGCATAAAAACATAACTTGAATTTGGGTGATAAGGAGTTATATTTTCCTTTCACCTATTGCATTTAAATTCTCCGCATTTTGCCTTGGGGGTTTTTGCAAGATATAAACATAAATACTTGGAACCATGAGCTCTCCTTATAGAACCCATGCCTAAACTAGTTGCAGACATCATGATAAAAGTAATAGAGGAGAAAGGAAGGGAGAGATGCGAACAACAGGCAGCAAAAAGGGGAATGATTCTAAAACTGGGTAGAGATATTGATATCTTGGGAAATCAAAGACTCATATGCTACTCCATGTTGACACCCAGGGTCCTTAGAGGAGCAGGTATGGGGTATCCCAGTGAAGCCTAAAGCCTAAGCACAGGGGATTCCTGCCTCACCAGAGTCACATGTCCTAAACTGCGTCCAGACGTGGCACAGCTTCCAGTTGTAAAGGGAACTGCAGGCAAAGGTACTGTGTGCATCAACTGGAGCCAATAAGCTTTGGCTAATTCCCCATCTCAGCCTTCTCTACTCAGGCTTAACCTCAATACCTTCATCATTCCCAGCAAAAAATGAATGGCACATGCAAAAAAGTCTGGCCAAAAGAACTGAACAAGGGAACTATAAGTCTCAAACAGAATGAAGGAAATTGATAAGAATGGTGAGGTACCTGGGAGAATGTCATTACATCTGAGACCTGAAAGGGAAAGGGAGAAAATAGTGTTACTGTAGTCTTAAAAGAGCAGAAACCACATCAGGACTTCCACCAGGTCCTGATGCCTTACAGAAGCACACTCAACAGCCACAACTATGGTGAGAGACAAGACCAGAAGGAAGCAAAAAGAATGACTGTCCCAGCATCTTTTCATATGCCTGTTGGCCATTTGTACGTCTTCTTTGGATAAATGTCTATTTAGGTCTTCTGTCCATCTTTTGATTGGGTTGTTTGATATTGAGTTGTATGACCTGTTTGTATAATATATTTTGGAAATTAAGCCCTTGTCAGTCACGTCATCCACAGATATCTTCTCCCAGTCCATACGCTATCTTTTTGTCTTATTGATGATTTCTTTGCAGTACAAAAGCTTATAGGTTTGATTGGGTCCCATTTGTTTATTTTTGCTTTTATTTCTATTGCCTTGGGAGACTGAATGGTACAAGCTATGTCACAGAATGTTTTGTCCATGGAATTTTATGATGTCATGTCTTACATTTTGAGTGTATTTTTGTATGAGGATGTGTCCTTAACTTCATTGATTTACATGTGGATGTCCAGCTTTCCAAACACTCAAGAGACTGTCTTTTCTCCATTACATGTTCTTGCCTCCTTTGCTAAAGACTGACTGTAGGTGTGTGGATTTTATTTCTGGGCTCTCTGTTCTGTTCCATTGATCCATATACCTGTTTTGTTCTGGTACCATACTGTTTTGATTACTGTAGCTTTGTAGTTGGAGAAGGCAATGGCACCCCACTCCAGTACTCTTGCCTGGAAAATCCCATGGGTGGAGGAGCCTGGTAGGCTGCAGTCCATGGGGTCGCAAAGAGTCGGACACGACTGAGTGACTTCCCTTTCACTTTTCACTTTTATGCATTGGAGAAGGAAATGGCAACCCTCTCCAGTGTTCTTGCCTGGAGAATCCCAGGGACGAGGAAGCCTGGTGGGCTGCCGTCTATGGGGTCACACAGAGTCAGACACGACTGAAGCAACTTAGCAGTAGCAGCAGTCCCAACTTTATTCTTTCCTTTGAATTCCAGCTGGCATATCTCTTTGATTAAACACATCCAAAAGCCAAACATCCTGTAAGCCCAGGCAAGGCAATCTGTAGAGGTCTCAGGGCACAGATGGGCAGAAGAGGGCTAAAATTGAGAGGGGCTAAATAAATAACCCAGTAACTTCAGCAGCATCCAGTAACTTCAGATTTTGTAGGGGTATGAGGTTTCTAGAATCTGAGGGGCTGGCTCAGATGGTCAAGAAACTGCCTGTAATGCAGGAGACATGGGCTTGATCCTGAGGTCAGGAAGATCCCCTGGAGAAGGTAATGGCTACCCACTCCAGTATTCTTGCCTCCAGGCAAGTATCCCCATGGACCAAGTGATCTGACAGGCTACAATCCATGGGGTCACAAAGAATCAGACACTACTGAGTGACTAAGCATGCGTGCACTTTAAAAAAATAAAAAATTTAACACAAAATTAGGTGTGGAAGTACATATTTGCTTAGATTAAAAAGAAAAATCACAACAAATATATTTTAAACAGCTGACAAATAATCAACTATCATAGAAGCCAAAAATAACTACATTCTCATTAATTAACTGCCTGAGGTATCTTTGCAATATTTACCTCTGTTACAGTTTTGGCTGTAATGTTTTCAACATCTTTTCATATAAGAACAACTTTCTAATATCAATTTCTGTAGCGAGAATAAAAAAAATAATTTAATCTTTTCTAAAGTGACAAATCAAAACATTGTTATTATTGATAACTAAGATGCATAAAATATGCAACTTTTTATTGTTTGTAACTCTGCTGTAAGTCTGCACCCTACAGGTATGGGAATTTTAATAAATTATATTTTTCATGATTACAATACATTTTTAAAATGTAACTAGTTTTTATTTTGGATACACTGCATTATCAAATATTAATCCTGACTGCAGATGACTTACATTTTGACTAGGTGTTGATAAGTACTGAATTCTTCACTCACAATTAAACATGTCTCATGGTTGGAAGAATTTTCCAGAGATCAGCAAACCTAGTTTTTACTCCAGTATCCACATGTTTCTGCTTCCAAGAACCACAGAAGTAATTCATATACTGATGACTAGCAATAACTTAACTACACAAAAGTAACTGAAAAATCACATAAATATATTTCACTAAATCCAAACTAAATATCAGGCACTCAATTTTCCCCGAATTGGATCTTATAGAAGTCTGAAGCATGATTAAAGAAAATACAGGTCAATGAGATCTACAGACATATATCTGAATAAAAAATCTAATATACTTGTAATTTATTTTATTTTTTAAAAAATTACTACCTAGCTCTGCTCACACAAAAGGTCTTGAAGTAATAATCAACTCAGTGGCAAGAAGCACCCCTAGTGCCCAGACTGTGGTTTCTAAATACCATTTCCACAAAAAAGAACCTGACAGCCTGGGAGAGATGGCTGATTCCAGATCTGGTGCAGTAAATTCCAACATAAACCTGGAATATTTTGTCATGCCAGAAAGTAAAGAAGCTGTCTGCATTCACTGGAGTCATGCCAAAAGATAATAGGAGCCAAGTTAAAGGGACTCCCACTGGCCAAATGCAAAATATTTTGTGCACAAAAAGTATAGTAACTATAATATATTAAAACTTACCAAATATATATTTTAATATATGAGGTCACCATGATATATTTTTTTCAAAAACGGACTGGTCCTATTTGAAAGTTGTTAGGGACACCAACCTTTAGTTCTGAAATTTGATAAAGAGGGGAAACTCAAGCATTAATCCTGCCACTCCTGTGTTAACTATATTTCAGGGTAATCAAATAATCGACAAGGAAGGATTCTTTACAGAAGAATTCCACTCAGTAATTACAGAAAAAATGACTGGAGTAGAATATCTATATTTTGTAGCTAATGAAATAACAGTTCTAGCCAATGGCCATCAGAGATTGTTAAAACCATGTGGGGAATGATACATGAATCAGGCTACAATATCCGAAAGAAAGTCAAAGTGTTAGTCGCTGAGTCCTGTCACACTCTGCACCTCTATGGACTGTAGCCGGCCAAGCTCCTCTGTTCATGGGATTCTTCAGGCAAAAATACTGGAGTGGGTTGCCTTTCCCTTCTCCAAGGGTTCTTTCCAACCCAGGAATTGAACCTGGGTCTCCCATATAGAAGGCAGATTCTTTACTGTCTGAGCCACCAGGGATTGGTCAGTCACCAAGATTGGTCAGTCTTAATATTAACAAAAATAAATAAATAAAATACAATAAGGTAAAATAAAAAACACAGTGAAGAGAGAAGAGTGGGTCATGTCTTTAATGTGATATAATGTTGAATACACAGCATAACCTACGAAATGTTCTTGACAAAAAATTGAACTTGACATGATCAATCATCTAGATTTAACTTCCAATTTATGGGAAATACACAAAGGATATATGAAAATGTCAAATGTTCCCACTGCAATATAATCACTAAACCTCAGAGTGTAGGATATTCTACACACACAAGATCCA
This sequence comes from Bos indicus x Bos taurus, assembly GCF_003369695.1. NCBI lineage: Eukaryota > Metazoa > Chordata > Mammalia > Artiodactyla > Bovidae > Bos > Bos indicus x Bos taurus. The sequence continues at coordinate 16,915,057 of NC_040103.1, read as the reverse complement.
GTTTCTACAACAAATAAGTGTCATTTTAAAAGAAGAGAGAAAGAGAGGGAAAACTGCTACACCAAATGCAATATGCAGAATCCTGATTAAAATAAACCAATTTTTAAATGTTATGAAAATAAGAGAAAGCTGAATATTGAGAATATATTGGATGATATTAAAGAAATATTTTCTTGACTGTAAAAAGTTTTAAAATAGAGTGTCTTTGTCTCTTAGAGATACGTATTGAAATATTTAGGAGTAAAGTGATATCGTGTCCAGCATTTACTTCAAAATAATTGAATTGGTAGGAGTAAGGCCTGGGAGAGAAATTATAAATGAAATAAAACTAACCATATGCTAATTATAGTTGAATCTGGGTGACAGGCATATTTAGATTTATTATATTATTTTCTCTAATTTCGTGTACATTCCCAACCTCTATAATAACTTTTTTTTTCCAAAAAAAACAGCTAAAGAAAAATAAACTTTCCAAGAGGTAAACTACAACTATAAAAAAGGCATCTTTTCTCTTATATTCTCAAAAAGAAATTTTACTTAGGCCTTCAAATCCTCAAGGAGAGAATCTGCACCAACAGCGATTTTCTTCTCTTTTCAATCCCTAAAGATTGCCTGTTTCGTCAAGTGTTCAAGGCCAACTCCTATATTCCTCTGAAAACACACGTCCACTTTACCACTGATACGTGACAAAGATGAAAACCCTGGGTTAGGGTATCCTGCCTCAGTTACGCGTAGCCGGACAAAAACCTTTCTGCCCCCTAAAATTTAGTTATCACGTGGAACAGAATTTGATAGATTGACTCTTCACTATTATTTGAATGTCCTAGCTAACTTTAAAGTTAGCCTCAATAAATCATGAAAAGGTATTTATGTCGTAAGTTTGGTGCAGGTAATTTGAATGCTGCTGATGAGCTGTTGCTCTGCAGAATTTTCTCTAAAACAGCTAGAGCACTAGAACTTCACACACAGTTCCCTTCCTTCCCCTGCCCCCACTTCCCTCTGCAGTCCTTGCTTAATGGAAACAATGCTCAAAGTTTCTACCCTTCCAAGCTGATAAAGTATGGAATTAATTAGCATTACAGAACCTAGAAATCCATACAAGGGAATTTTGTTTGTTGACCATATCATGCGTTAGACAGTGCCACCTATTGGTGAAGTGTAACACCGTCAACCAGGACTACAGAATTTTGTGATACAGTCAAGCCTCCTTAACTCAGATACAATAGGGGAAAAAGCCAGACTGAACTGGGAGAAACTCATGGTAGGAAAAAATTACTTTAATATGCTTTAAAAAAATATGCTTTTATCACTTTCAAATAATGTAGGCAATCCGAGCTAGACTAGCAATGAGGGCTGCCAGATCCTTACAGAAAGTATTCCTGATGAGTGCTACAAATATTCAGCCTACACTATAATGATATTGCCTTAAATTGCAATTAACTCTTTCTTAATCAGGGTTTTTAAAGATCTTAAAGTCACTTTATTTGAGTAGACATACATGATAAGCCTATCATGATGAATTTTTTAAATTGAATTTTATTTTCTTACAGCAAGCCTAGGGAAATTCCCTAGGGGAAATCCTAAGTGGTTAGGACTCTGCACTTCCCACTTCCACTGCTGTGGCCCTCATTCAAGTCCTGTTCAAGGAGAACTAAGATCCCACTAGACGCATGGGGCAGCCAAAAAATAAAATACTAATAAATTAAAGTGACTCTGAAAATTCACAAGTTTCAAACCTGTGAAATCTAAATTAATAAAAAAAAAAATCTAAACTCAAATTAGACAAAATATTAGGAAATTAAATTTGAACACTGTTAAGTATGGAAACAGGGAACTTATATTTCTAAGTACTTCTTATCTCAGTCAAATGTAGACGGGAAGACTGAAACTTCCCATTAAGGGATCAGATTATAGGAACAAAAATAATAGAAATGTGAAAAGTAAAATCCCATTCAATTCTCTAAAATGTCCAACATGCCATGGATATGTCATCAACTAGACCCCTCATCAAAAGTTCTGACTTCATTCAGGAGGATGATTCATATAACTTATTCAAATAACTTATATAACAGATTTATTATATATTTCTGTTATGGTATAAATATATTTCTATGGTATAATATATATTTAAGTATTATCATATGTGCTGTGCGTGCTCAATTGCATCTGACTCTTTGTGACCCATTGGGCTGTAGCCCACCAGGCTCCTCTGTCCATGGGGATTCTCTAGGCGAGAATACTGGAGTGGATTGCCATGCCCTCCTCCAGGGTATCTTTCCAACCCAGGCATCGAACCCAGGTCTCTTGCATTGGAGGTGGATTCTTTACCGTCTGAGCCACCAGGGAAGCCCAGGAATACTGAAGTGGGTAGCTTATCCCTAATACAATATATAATATATATATATATATATTATATATATATAAAAAAAACAATTTTGTAAAATAATTTTAATAATGAAATTGATGGGAAAATCCGATTCAAGTGATATGTTTTATAAAGTCCACTTGAGGGAATACACCAATATATTGCTGAATGAGTAATACCTGAAACTTGAATATCTCTTGCACTCAGGCTGCTCCCTGATAAAATTTTCACCTTAAGATCACTCATTCACCTCCTTGCTTCTACTTGACTGCATTATACTGGGAGGTATGAGGCTTTCTCAGGCTTAGTTCTGAACTCATCTTACCCTGCATCTCCTGCTCAATGGTCTCTCTTCTTTAGAATCCTTCAAGACTCCCATCCCTTCAGTGATGCTGGGGGAGCCAGCTTTGACTTCAGCACAGCCTCAAAGAGCACTGACATTTTATTTTCTTTTGCTGCTCTCTCGTCTTCCCTCTCCTTCACCTTCTAATCAATGCTTGAGGGGTGCTTTGAGGAATCCCTTCTCAGGTTCTAAACTCCCTGGGTGCCAAGTTGCTGGATCACACAGCAGGGTAAAGGTAACAGGGACTGTGAACAGTCTTCCCAGCTCTGGAGGTAACAGGGACCATGACAGCCTTCCCAGCTTCCTCTGCATGGGAAGCAAGTATTCATGGCAGTAGACGTGGTAACTGCACCAATTTTGTGGCAAGAAATTCCAAGCTGCAAAAAACCAAGACCGAAAAGATTGGGTCTAAGAAATAAAAAAGGGGGGGACAAAGAAAACACAAACAAGGTCTCTGATGCATACTCTGCTAATCTTTCCAAAGGAAGGAAAACCTGTTAATGACAGACCAGGAAGGCAACCTTGCAGTTGACTTTTATTTTCTAGGGCTGCCCTGGTGGCTCAAACGGTAAAGAATTTGCCTGCAGTGCAGGAGACCGGGGTTTGATCCCTGGGTCAGGCAGATACCCTGGAAAAGGGAATGGCAACCCAATACACTATTCTTGCCTGGAAAATTCCATGGACAGAGAAGCCTGGCGGGCTACAGTCCATGGGGTCACAAAGAGTCAGACACAACTGATCAAAGCATGTTTAATGTGTTCCCACGTGGTGGGAAGGGGGTATGCCAAAATTAAACTCAAGAAAGGTTGGCCATCCTGTGAGAGTTAAAGAAACATGGAAAGAGTTCGGGGACAAAGGAACTACTAGAGGGATAAAGAAACAATTTTTTTAACTCACAACTGCTTTTTGATTTGTCCTTGTTTAACCCATGATTGTGGAGCAGAAGAATTCAGAATCTTTAAATAAATAAAACACAACAGTTGTGCTGAGTTTTTTGAGACACTCAGGGAGGTGACCTCGAGAGAGTTAACCAAGTAATAGAATCACTTGGAGGTAAATAGGTGACACTCACTGGAAAAGCCAAGGGAGAATTCTTAAAGGAAGCAGACTTGGGAAAAGTCAGGGCAAGGCTGAGGGTCCACAGACACAAACTAGTTGACCCTGAGAGAGTTTCATGAGCTGATCCAGAGCCTGAGGAGGAGAATCGTAGTGAATAGATTCAATGTTTTATTTAAACAGCAGGGCACCCATTCCCAAAGCTGAGAAGGCCCACGGCTACAGTCCTCTGTGTAGAAAGGCAGAAATAAATCAGTGGTTCTCTAAGTTTGGTCCCAGGACTAGCAGCACCAACATCCCTTGGAAGCTTATTAGAAATGGAAATTCTCAGCCCCCACACCTACTCAGTGAATCAGAAATTCTGTTATTGGAACACAGCCACCTGTGTTTTAATAAGCCCTCAAGGTTATTCTGATACACACTGAGGTACGGGAGCCACTAGAAGAAACCATTAGACTAAATGATAGAAATGGTTCAAGAACTTTATTGCAGTTAAATATGGACTCGAGGAGTCTTTCCCTTCCTTATGCTCCTCCCTCATCCAAGCCCCTATCACCTCATGCCTGGGACCAAGAACAGCCAAACTCTGGTCCCAACCTCCAGGCTCAGGCTCCTCCTTCAGTTTCTTGCAGTGTAGGCCGAGGGAGCCTTTTTAAGTCACAAATCCACTAGTGTGACTCCTCAGAATAACACCCTCCAGGAGCTTCCCACAGCATTCAGGATCAAGGCCAATTTGTGACCCAACTTCTGCTGTGGGAGCCACAGCACTCTCCCAAGCTGGAAGCTCCTTGGCCTTCCAGGCTCTAGCCAAGCTGGATTGCTTTTAGCTCCTCAGATCCAACTTCCAGGCCATTATAGATGTTGTTTCCACTACTGGAGTGACTCTTTCTGTCTCTGCATCTCTTTGTCTCTGGGAGATGACTCCACGGAAAGAGAAGGAAACCCGAAGGGCTTAGAGTTGTGAAAGAGAGAAGTCAGGAGAAAGAGGAGGAAGCTGAGAAACTGGAAACCAAAGGAGTCCCAGCCCCAACTGTGAGCCCAGTGGCCTGGGGTCTCGACACCTGCCCTCCCCTTCAGTCTTCACCTTCTGCAGGTGTTCAGCCCATCCCTGACTTCACCTTTGGTACCCACCCCCCCAACCCCCCGCCTATCTGAACTGTCTGGGCTCCAAATACAACACATTCTCTGAAGATTAAGCTCCTGATGGCTTTCAAGTGATCATTAGCTACCCGATGTTGCAGGGGTTCTCAAAGTGTGGTCCTCAGGCCAGCAGCATCAGCACCACCTGGAAACCAATTAGAAATGCGAAATACTGGGCTGGTGAACTTACGGGATGGAAAATTCTAGGGCAGCGCTCATGCAATCTGCATTTTATAAAAATCCCCCAGACAACTTTTATGCACACTGAAACGTGAGGCTGACTATCTCAAGTAGTTGAGTTAGAGCCCATGCAGAGGGAACACCAGCTATCCTCCTGGGTCCATTGAGAGGCATTACAATTTAGGCCTCTGGGCGATAATACTCCTGCTTTTGCATAAACCTCAAGGCTGTTTTCAAGGGATGACTAAAGATCAGCCAGGGGTCAGGCAGAGAGCAGCCCTTTGGAAGTTCTCAGAGCCCATGGATGCAACTGAAACTGTTTGGTGGCATTTTGGGGGGCTCCAAAGAGCTCCAGTACCATAGTCCTTTATGTCTCAGCACAGAAAAGAATTCAGCAAGAGGCAAAGTGATAGACAAGAAGTAATTTATTCGAATAGGACACCTGTGAGCCTTACAAGTAGGCAGGCAAGAGGTGCCACCCTGAGAACTTAGTGGGTTACAGTTTTATAATCAAAGAAAAAGTGAGGAGAAGGAAAAGACTACCTTCTTCTCATTCTTGAGTAGATGTCACACTCCTCCTTCAGGTTGGGCCGAGGAGTTTTCTTGTCCCTACATGGTCAAGCCATGATTGTCATGGCACTATGGAAATATTATCTCAGGTCTTACTACAATAAGGGTCTTTACTTTGAAATGTCACCTTTCCATAAATTGTTTTTCATGTGTGCAGAGAACATGTCATAGGAATCATTAACTTACTGAGCACCTCGGGCAGGCTGTGGGTCTCATGCCACCATTGTTTCATGATCTGGGGACATGTCTCATGCTTGTGCTGCATGGTTTTTTGCTAATCAAGCCTGCTTGGTATTGTGGTAAAGCAAATCTGTTTTCTTAAGTGATCATTAATTTACAGGGGTCTCCCATTTTTTTTTTTAATTTACAATCCCCTAGTGGGATTAACTACCCACTCCAGTGTTCTTGCCTGGAGAATCCCAGGGACAGGGGAGCCTGGTGGGTTGCCGTCTCTGGGGTCGCACAGAGTCGGACAGGACTGAAGCGACTTAGCAGCAGCAGCAGCAGTGGGATTAACTATTTAATCACCTACTTTGTTCCTTTACTCTGTCCCTATCACAATTACAGGTAGTATTGACAATGATCATTATAGCAACACTAGCAGTAATAAGAAATAGTGAATACTATATATTAAACTCTTATAACATACTTTACTTCTATATATCAAACACATACAACCTTGGAAAATAAGAATTATTACACCCCTTTAATGGATTCAAAAACCCAGTCTCAAAGAGTTTGTGGGACTTGCCTAAAGACACCTCCTAGATATTGAAAAGCAGAGACATTACTTTGCCAACAAAGGTCCATCTAGTCAAGGCTATGGTTTTTCCAGTGGTCATGTATGGATGTGAGAGTTGGACTGTGAAGAAAGCTGAGAGCCAAAAAATTGATGCTTTTGAACTGTGGTGTTGGAGAAGACTCTTGAGAGTCCCTTGGACTGCAAGGAGATCCAACCAGTCCATTCTGAAGGAGATCAGCCCTGGGATTTCTTTGGAAGGAATGATGCTAAAGCTGAAACTCCAGTACTTTGGCCACCTCACGGGAAGAATTGACTCATTGGAAAAGACTCTGATGCTGGGAGGGATTGGGGACAGGAGGAGAAGGGGATGACAGAGGATGAGATGGCTGGATGACATCACTGACTCGATGGACGTGAGTCTGGGTGAACTCCGGGAGTTGGTGATGGAGAGGGAGGCCTGGCGTGCTGCAATTCATGGGGTCGCAAAGAGTGAGACACGACTGAGCGAATGAACTGAACTGAACTGAGGAAGTGACAGGCCAAAGACTTAAATGCGGCACGGTCTCGCTCCGAGTTGCTTGTTCTACTCTCTCTTACTTATTTCTACAGAGGTGCTGGGTGGTTAGTGAAAGAATCCTCCGTTCCCTGGGCCAGGTCCCTCTTCTAAATAAACACGGCAATATACTCAATTTCCTTCTGCTCCTCCTGCCTTTCTTTCAGCCTTGTTTTCTTTCGGTGTTCACTCTGAGGCTTCTTTTCTCCCCACCGACCAATGACTGTGATGCAGTTCGTGTTTTCTGTTGCCATGCAGAAGGCGGCAGAGAGTAATGCCGTGTGAGAGAAAGAGAAAGCCTTCCAGATGAAATGCCATGTGTAAATGGAAATTGTCATTATTATCAGATGAATAAATGGAGAAGAGGCACACTGGCTCAAACAGAACTGAAGGAAAAATTGGATGGTGAACAAAAGCATTATTAATTTAAGAAACTGCCTGAATTTGCCTCTGGCAGTTTCCTTTGTAAACACCGTTAACACCCTGGAATGCTTGAATTGTATTTAAATGCCTAGCTTAAATACAGAAAAAGAAAACAGAAACCTAGGCATTACTTTTAGGCATTCAGAAAACTGTTTGCTTTGAAAATCTTCCTGAGCAAAATAAAACTAGCATAGGAGACTTCCCAATTATGAGGGTCTGGTATTTCTGATGAAATTCTTTCATAGACTATAGAGTTGTTGACTTCTCCCCCATTCAACACCACATATAATTTATAGCTGACAGCTCTGTCACACTGCTGCTGTAAGACACACTTGTATTTGTATTTCTCTATAATATGAACATGGTTCTTAGGGGTAAATGGCTGCAGCAAGGGATATCTTTAGGCAAAGGGTTATTTAAGTGATCAAGTCACAGATGAGTAATTCTGCAAATGAGCCTGGTAGAGTCAACTCCATAAGGAGAATAATTGCAGCTTTATGACCTCATTCAAAGGTGGAGAGTCCCTTACACAGGTACCGTGGTGGAAGGTATTCAGAGAAGGTGTGTTTTGACACCAGAATCAAATAAATCATATTTCTCTGAAGGAAAATGTACCTACAATTTTGGATGAGGTGAAAAGCCATCCCCTGCATCACTAGGTTCACAGGCTTTTTCGAATTATCTGGGGAAGTAAACATGGGCTTGTCAGTTCTCTGGAGCCTAGAAAACATTTGGAAGAAATTCTGACTCTCTGAGTTGGATGAGTAGCCGTATCCCAGGAACCCCGCCCCCTACTCCTACCCCAGGCCATTTGGAACCCAGAGATCAACTAGGCTTGGAATTATTGCTGCTGATTATCAGCTAACCAGCCCCAGGGGGGCAAACTGGTGATAACTAGCACCTCCATGCACCATGAGAGAGCCGAGGCTTGAATCCCTTGTCAAAGTATAGAATAACGACAATGACCAACGTCAATCAGGGTCTTACAGCGGAAGGGGTAAGAACTTTATATACAGTCTTTATGTATACTGTATGATTTCATCCTCTTAAAAACCTTATTAAGTAATTTAATTATATTATTTCCATTTCATGAATGAGGAAACTGAAGCACGGAGGTTATGTCATTTGCCCAAGGTAAGTAAGAAAGCAGCAGAAACAGGATTCAAGCTCAGACTGGCACTAGAGTCCAGGTTCCTAAACACTCATAGGAATTAGCACGAGCCATAGGAAGATGGCAGACATTCAAGTTCAGCACTATGGAAGAGAATGCCAGCTTAGTCACAAAGGGCAAGCATGGCCCTGAGCAAGTGAATTCACTGTATTCCTCACTCGTCAAATGGATAAAATTCTGAACTAGCAGATGACTGTGAAGAAGTTTCTTAGCACTGAGTGGACCCTCAACAGTGAACAGTTTCTTAAGGTACATCTTAAACTCACTGACCAGTTCTGGCTATGACCCAGCAATGGAATGGTATTTATCAACTCCAGACTACTCTAACTAAAGATCTGAGAGTCACAAGCTGAGTGGGATGACTGCAAACTGTAAAGAAAAAGAATCACAAACCCGTACACACACAAACTCACACACACAGACCAGATTCTTATAGAACTCAAAAGACAGAAAACACTTCCTTCTCTATTCAGATCATATCACATTTAACAGCTACCTGGCAGAACATCTACTTCTGCTTTATTGACTATGCCAAAGCCTTTGACTGTGTGGATCACAACAAACTGGAAAATTCTGAAAGAGATGGGAATACCAGACCTCCTGACCTGCTTCCTGAGAAATCTGTATTCAGGTCAAGAAGCAACAGTTACAACTGGACATGGACAACAGACTGGTTCCGAATCAGGAAAGGAGTATGTCAAGGTTGTATATTGTCACCCTGCATATTGAACTTATATGTAGAGTACATCATGCAAAATGCAGGGTTGGATGAAGCACAAGCTGGAATCAAGATAGCTGGGAGAAATATCAATAACCTCATATATGCAGATGACACCACCCTTATGGCAGAAAGCAAAGAAGAACTGAAGAGCCTCTTGAAAGTGAAAGAGGAGAGTGAAAAAATTGGCTTAAAGCTCAACATTCAGAAAACTAAGATCATGGCATCTGGTCCCATCAGTTCATGGCAAATAGATGGAGAAACAGTGGAAACAGTGAGAGACTGTTTACACTTTATATTTTGGGGCTCCAAAATCACTGCAGATGGTGACTGCAGCCATGAAATTAAAAGATGCTTACTCCTTGGAAGAATAGCTATGATAAACCTAGGTAGCATATTAAAAAGCAGAGACATTACTTTGCCAACAAAGGTCCATCTAATCAAAGCCATGGTTTTTCCAGTAGTCATGTATGGATGTTAGAGTTGGACTATAAAGAAAACTGAGCACTTAAGAATTGATGCTTTTGAATTGTGGTGGTGGAGAAGACTCTTGAGAGTCCCTTGGACTGCAAAGAGATCAAACCAGTCAATCCTAAAGAAATCAGTCTTGAATATTCATTGGAAGTACTGATGCTGAAGCTGAAACTCCAATACTTTGGCCACCTGATGTGAAGAACTGACTCACTGGAAAAGACCATGATGCTGGGAAAGACTGAAGGCGGGAGGAGAAGGGGACGACAGAGGATGAGATGGCTGGATGGCATCACCAACTCGATGGACATGAATTTGGGCAAGCTCCAGGAGGCCATGATGGACAGGGAAGCCTGGCGTCCTGCAGTCCATGGGACACATCGGACACGATTGAGTGACTGAACTGAACTGGCAGAGTTGACTGAGATGGAAACTTAAGTCTGAATCTAATTTTTATTTGCTTAGTCTCTAAGTCATGTCTGAATCTTTTGCAACCACATGGACTATAGCCCTCCAGGTTCCTCTGTCCTTGAGATTTCTCAGGCAAGAATACTGGAGTGGGTTGCCATTTCCTTCTCTAGGGGATCTTCCTAACCCAGGGATCAAACCTGGGTCTCCTGCATTGTAGGCAGATTCTTTACCATCTGAGCCACCAAGGAAGCCCACAAATATTTGGTAAGTGTCAAAAATGTACATTTTGATTGGCAGTACTACACATACAGTAAGTATCCTACATGGGAACAAGTTCTGTTCTGAGAGTTTGTTCTTAAGTCCAACAAAGTTAGTCTAGATACCCAACTAACATAATGGGCTAAATAGTACTGTTTATGATACTTTTCACACAAATAATACATAAAAACACAAAAAATAAAGAAAACAATTTTAACCTTACAGTACAGTACAACAGCTGGCATACAGGTGGACAAGCAAGAAGAGTTACTGACTGGAGGAGGGTGAGGAGACGGGACGATGGTAGATCTGAACAGCAATAGGAGACAGGGCAAGCGGCAATTTCACTCACACCTGATGCTGATGAAATGCACGCTCACATCTTCGAAAGTTTGAAACTTGAAGGTTCATAGATAGGGGACTTACTGTATTTTGCTTTAAATATGTCACTTTATATACACAGATATATAAAGTACAGTGGTATAGTGTGTGTGTGTGTGTTTCTCCCTATGATGATTTTGTAGCAAACTGACCTCACTGCTACAGGTCACTTTGAATCTTTCCCTTGACTGGAATGATTCAAAACCAGCAACAATAGATTCCTAAAACGTAAGTTGTATTTTTCTGGGATTATCAAGATGAGATTTGTGTTTCCCTTTTCCCAGGAATACATTAATAACAATTTTTCAAACACAGCTAATGACCCTGCTGGTCCTCCTATTGTTTTACCATGAGCCTCCCTGGGACACAACTAGAACAGGGCCGCCCACAATGCCCACATCAGGCCCACCAGTGAGGCTCTGAGGGTGAGTGGCCTTTCCGGCCCTGACTTCTCTGCATTTCTTCCCGTTACTTCCTGATATGCTTGCAGCCTTCCAGTGTCCCCTACTTTCTCCTGCTTCATCTTTATTTAAACTGTTTCAGGGAGTGATCCATTAACATTACCTTCCCCAGGTGGACTGATTCCAGCAGCAATTTACCAGGGCTGATAAGGAAGAGGATAATCATAATGATGAGAGTAACAGATTTACGGGTATCATTTTGTGTTTGTCTATGCAAAGAAACAGAGGAAAACAACAGAATGGGAAAGACTAGAGATCTCTTCAAGAAAATTAGAGATACCAAGGGAAGATTTCATGCAAAGATGGGCTCGATAAAGGACAGAAATGGTATGGACCTAACAGAAGCAGAAGATATCAAGAAGAGGTGGCAAGAATACACAGAAGAACTGTACAAAAAAGATCTTCACGACCCAGATAATCATGATGGTGTGATCCCTGACCGAGAGCCAGACATCCTGGAATGTGAAGTCAAGTGGGCCTTAGAAAGCATCACTATGAACAAAGCTAGTGGAGGTGATGGATTTCCAGTTGAGCTATTCCAAATCCTGAAAGATGATGCTGTGAAAGTGCTGCACTCAATATGCCAGCAAATTTGGAAAACTCAGCAGTGGCCACAGGACTGGAAAAGCTCAGTTTTCATTCCAATCCCCAAGAAAGGCAATGCCAAAGAATGCTCAAACTACCACACAATTGCACTCATCTTACACGCTAGTAAAGTAATGCTCAAAATTCTCCAAGCCAGGCTTCAGCAATATGTGAACCGTGAACTTCCTGATGTTCAAGCTGGTTTTAGAAAAGGCAGAGGAACCAGACATCAAATTGCCAACATCTGCTGGATCATTGAAAAAGCAAGAGAGTTCCAGAAAAACATATATTTCTGCTTTATTGACTATGCCAAAGCCTTTGTCTGTGTGGATCACAATCAACTGTGGAAAATTCTGAAAGAGATGGGAATACCAGACCACCTGACCTGCCTCTTGAGAAATCTGCATGCAGGTCAGGAAGCAACAGTTAGAACTGGACATGGAACAACAGACTGGATCCAGATAGGAAAAGGAGTACGTCAAGGCTGTATATTGACACCCTGTTTATTTAACTTATATGCAGAGTACATCATGAGAAACGCTGGACTGGAAGAAACACAAACTGGAATCAAGATTGCCGGGAGAAATATCAATAACCTCAGATATGCGGATGACACCACCCTTATGACAGAAAGTGAAGAGGAACTAAAAAGCCTCTTGATGAAAGTGAAAGAGGAGAGTGAAAAAGTTGGCTTAAAGCTCAACATTCAGAAAACGAAGATCATGGCATCCGGTCCCATCACTTCATGGGAAATAGAAGGGGAAACAGTGGAAACAGTGTCAGACTTTATTTTTTGGGGCTCCAAAATCATTGCAGATGGTGACTGCAGCCATGAAATTAAAAGACGCTTACTCCTTGGAAGGAAAGTTATGACCAACCTAGATAGCATATTGAGAAGCAGAGACATTACTTTGCCAACAAAGGTTTGTCTAGTCAAGGCTATGGTTTTTCCAGTGGTCATGTATGGATGTGAGAGTTGGACTGTGAAGAAGGCTGAGCGCCAAAGAATTGATGCTTTTGAACTGTGGTGTTGGAGAAGACTCTTGAGAGTCCCTTGGACTGCAAGGAGATCCAACCAGTCCATTCCGAAGGAGATCAACCCTGGGATTTCTTTGGAAGGAATGATGCTAAAGCTGAAACTCCAGTACTTTGGCCATCTCATGGGAAGAGTTGACTCATTGGAAAAGACTCTGATGCTGGGAGGGATTGGGGGCAGGAGGAGAAGGGGCCAACTGAGGATGAGATGGCTGGATGGCATCACTGACTCGATGGACGTGAGTCTGAGTGAACTCCGGGAGTTGGTGATGGACAGGGAGGCCTGGCGTGCTGTGATTCATGGGGTCGCAAAGAGTCAGACACGACTGAGCGACTGATCTGATCTGATCTGATGCCCAGTTTTTCCTTGTACCTTTTTTTTTTTTTTAATTTTTTGACCACACCATGTGCCATGTGGGATGTTAGTTCCCTGACCAGGGAGAGAACTTGTGCCCTCTGCCTTGGAAGGACCAAGTCTTAACCTCTTCCACCAGCAAAGTCCCTCCCTCTACCTGAATCTATCCAGACTGTTCTCTCTACCTACTGAAGATTTATACTGAAAGACTGAATACTACATACAACTTCCTATTCTTGGGTCTTTCAAAAGCAGGAACTCTTCCGGGTGGATTTGCAAGATAAAATGCCAGGTGCTTGGTTAAATTAAAAAATTGCAGATGAGTAACAGTTTTTTAGTGTAATTGTGTCCTGAGCATTGCAGGGAATATACTTAGATTAAAAATTTATGCATTGCGTATCTGAAATTCACAGTTATCTGCATAACTTGTTTTGTTTTTGTCTTGGCTAAATCTGGTTACCCTACCACAGGGTGAAGGCAGAGAGACTTTGCAAACATGTCCAAGGCAGATTCTGAGGGGCCCTCATGGAACTGGGCCTGAACTCATGTCTCATGCAATCAAGTGGGTGCAGGAGCTCAGTGGAGAAGGGCTAAGTTGTACCACAAGAGGCTGTACCTTTGGCCTCAGGGCACATTCCAGAGACCCCAGCCCAAGCAGGGGACAGTCCCTTAACATCAAGAGATGCCCACAGGCCCTTAACATCAAGTAGCCGTAGTGCTCAGACAATTCGTTTCTTCTCTGTTAGGCCCTAAGAACTGAGATGGGAGTGGTCTAATAATAACTGAGAGCAGATTTTCTGCCAGACAGCATGAAGGAGACTTTAGGGTATAGTTAACCAAATCTAAAGGAAATGATGTGACATTTTTAATGTCCAGTTTTGTGAAAAAACTTCATAAATGCAAAATAGTCATCATTATTGCTAAGCGTTAAGGACTCTGTGACATACACCACGTTAAGTGCTTATGACAGAATCATTATGGAACAAAAGAAGGGGTCCTTTGTTAATGGAGTTCAGGCCTTGGGGAGCATGTGAGTGAGATCGCAGGAGAGGGGAACAGCGGACATGAAGTAGTGACCCTGCACCCACTGATTGGCCTGGCTCCAGTCCCTAAAACGAATTCCAGCCTGAAGGAAAAATTAGCTCAGGAAGTTGCTTCACTGAATAGACAAGGTATTTGTTTCTGGAACCAGCCATGTGTCAACCTCTCTTGCCCTTTCTGTCAAAAGGCAAAACAGGGTTAGTTCTGAAGTGAACATTTAACTTCCTCACTTCAGACATATGTTTGAGACTCAAGACTCAGTTCGTGAGGCCTTTCATGTGACCAGGTTAAGTTCTAGAATTCCTTAAGAAACAACCTGGATTATCTTTGGGCCAAAGTTTCAGTAAAAGCATTGTATTGTACTATACAATTAATATCCACTTGAAAGAGTGACAACTTTCTTTTCAATTGACACATTATCGTGTCCCTAGGCTGAGCAATCTGTTCATCTAGGACTTGGTGTTCTTCTTCCAGGCATATGAAGCAAATAGCCATTGGCCTCATTTGGAAACAGTTTATGCACTCTCCAGCCCAGCCATACAACACACACAGCTTAGTATGAAGATCTGAAATGGCTTTGCTTTTACCACATGCTGAAAAATAAATCACAGTTATCCAATACCTGGCATCTGGTTTTCCACTCCAGAGTCATCTTCAACGGATCACAAAAAATCATCATTGTCATCACCATCTGGGCTTCCCTGGTAGCTCAGCTGGTAAAGAATCCACTTGCAATGCAGGAGACCCTGGTTCAATTCCTGGGTCAGGAAGATCCCCTGAAGAAGGGATAAGCTATCCACTCCAGTATTTCTGGGCTTCCCTGGTGGCTCAGAGGGTAAAGAATCTGCCTGCAATGCAGGAGACCTGGGTTCGATCCCTGGGTTGGGAAGATCCCCTGGAGGAGGGCATGGCAACACACTCCAGTATTCTTGCCTGGAGAATCCCATGGACAGAGGAGGCTGGTGGGCTACAGTCCATAGGGTCGCAAAGAGTTGGACATGACTGAGCGACTAAGCACAGCACAGCACATCACCACCTTGCTCAAAAATGACTAGCGTTATAAATGTCCAGTCCCATGACTTCATGGAAAATAGATGGGGAAACAATGGAAACAGTGACAGACTTTATTTTCTTGGGTTCCAAAATCATTGCAGATGGTGACTGCAACCATGAAATTAAAAGACACTTGCTCCTTGGAAGAAAAGCTAAGACTAACCTAGACAGCATATTAAAAAGCAGACACATTACTTTGCCAACAAAGGTCCTTCTAGTCAAAACTATGACTTTTTTTCCAGTAATCATGTATAGATGTGAGAGTTGGACCATAAAGAAAGCTGAGTGCTGAAGAATTGATGCTTTTGAACTGCAGTGTTCGAGAAGATTCTTCAGAGTCCCTTGGACTGCAAGGAGATCCAACCAGTCGATCCTAAAGGAAATCAGTCCTGAATATTCATTGGAAGGACTGATGTTGAAGATGAAGCTCCAACACTTTGCCCACCCAATCCGAAGAGCTGACTCATTGGAAAAGACTCTGATGTGGGAGAGATTGAAGGCAGGGGGAGAAGAGGACGATAGAGGATGAGATGGTTGGATGGCATCACTCACTTGATGGACATGAATCCGAGCAAGCTCTAGGATTTGGTGATGGACAGGGAAGCCTGGTGTGCTACAGGCCGTGGGACAGCAAAGTATCAGACACGACTGAGCAACTGAACTGATAATAAGAAGACTCCTAAAGGAGACAGGACACAAAAAGAAGTTCCCTGAACAGAGCCTCAGCAATTCTGTTTTGAAGATGTGTTAACCATTTAACCTGGGAGATAAACTCAGTATCAAAATTAACTGGAAGTGAGTTCTTTTAAGGAAAGTTTTGTTTTATAGGAGTCATTGACAAGTCCATACTCTCTGATGCAGAAATCTGATACTGCAAATAGTTCAACAAGAGATTGGTCTTGAATACTTCAATGTTGAAGACAAGGAGTTACTGACATCAATTTAAGAATTTTACACAGAGGGAGCTCCTGACACTGAACAATGAAGGCAGAGATGCTGGTTTCTTTGTGAAGAAATTAGGAGATGTATCTATGTCTATAAAACCCCTAATCCCATGCAGATTCTGCAACTTTTACCATTTAAACATTTCTACCACTCAATAAATTGCAGTAAGTTAAAGGCAAATTTTCCTTTGGTAGAAATAACTCAGACCCAGACCTTTCTCCACCTGGATGTCTCACAGATTCTTTGAGATTAAAAAAAAAACTTTATTTCTCTATGGCTTCAAAAAAATGCATTCATTATGAGGCTAGGTTTCTCTCTGTTGGAAACTGGAGTTACAAACATGGAGGCAAGAAAGACTAGAATGCATCACAATCAGTATGAACTCAGTGTTTTTTAAATACAGAGAGACAAATAAGAGAAAAAAATATATCTGATTTCTGTTCACCAAAGAAATCAAAAACAATAACACCCCCATATTAATGAATATACCCAGACTTTGGTGATCCAGTGCTGTTTGGATAAAAGGCAGATTCCAGGGCTGCGGCTGAGAAAGTACAAAATAATCTCAGAGGGGTGTACTGCTCCAAAAAGTTTAAGAGTTCAGAGAAATGACAGAAACTATCCAAAGGACACAGGAACCATTTTGAAGGGACTCCCACAGGTAAAATGAGGGACAATTTAAGCATCAAAATAAATAGAGTAGTGGATAATAGCTTATTTAAATCTATGAGCCCATACAAGTATAAATTTAAATGAAAATACAGATGGGGAGCCAGAAAAGACCTCCCTTACAGTAATATAGATACTGCAGCAACCATGGAAGAGAAAATCATCCATGGATGCTCAAACCATCCGATGAAAGTTCAGTAAGGAAGACAAAATTCACACAGACTCACAGTATCTCCCCACAAAATTCTTGTTAATTACAAAGGGGAAAATTCATAATTTTACACTGACAAAGTCTGGAGGATACCAGATTATGTTATCAATGCTACAATCACCAACATGGAGACAAATCTACATCTTGTGTCTCCTCCTAACAGGCACTAAGGAGGCTACCACCTAACTTCAGTCTTGCCAAAAATAATGTATAACCTGAACCCAATTGTCACAAAACAATAGATAAATCCAAATTGAGGGGCACTCCACAAAACAAATGGCTTGTACCCTTCAAAATGCCAGGAACAAGAACAAAGAAGAGAGTTAAAAAAAAAACTGTTTAAAATGAGAGGATAATTACAGAGACACCTAAGTGCAATGTATAAATCAGGACTCAATCCTGCACTGGGAGTAAAATATAACATATGAAGAATGATTGAGACAACTCACAGAAGCTGATTATAGACTGTCGATTAGATGACCACAATATATCAATAGTACATAAGTTTGATGTTTGATTATTTCACTGTGGTTATGTAAGAACCCATCCTTTTTCAAGGGAAATATACACTGGTGCTTAGGAGTAAAGAACCAAAATGTCCCCAACTTACTTTCTTTTAATTTATTTATTTTAATTAGAGGCTAATTACTTTACAATATTGTATTGGTTTTGCCATACATCAACATGAATCCGCCATGGGTATACACGTGTTCCCAATCCTGAACCCCCTCCCACCTCCCTCCCATACCATCCCTCTGGGTCATCCCAGTGCACCAGCCCCAAGCATCCTGTATCCTGCATCGAACCTGGACTGGCTATTCATTTCTTATATGATATTATACATGTTTCAATGCCATTCTCCCAAATCATACCCCTCCTCCCTCTCCCACAGAGTCCAAAAGACTGTTCTATACATGTGTGTCTCTTTTGCTGTCTCTCATACAGGGTTATTGTTACCATCTTTCTAAATTCCATATATATGTGTTAGTATACTGTATTGGTGTTTTTCTTTCTGGCTTACTTCACTCTGTATAATCGGCTCCAGTTTCATCCACCTCATTAGAACTGATTCAAATGTATTATTTTTAATGGCTGAGTAATACTCCATTGTGTATATGTACCATAGCTTTCTTATCCATTCATCTGCTGATGGACATCTAGGTTGCTTCCATGTCCTGGCTATTATAAACAGTGCTGCGATGAACATTGGGGTACACGTGTCTCTTTCAATTCTGGTTTCCTCTGTGTGTATGCCCAGCAGTGGGATTGCTGGGTTGTATGGCAGAAAGACAGAAATATAGATCAGTGGAACAAAATAGAAAGCCCAGAGATAAACCCACGCATCTATGGACATCTTATCTTTGACAAAGGAGGCAAAAATATACAATAGAGAAAAGACAATCTCTTTAACAAGTGGTGCTGGGAAAACTGGTCAACCACTTGTAAAAGAATGAAACTGGAACACTTTCTAAATAAACTCAAAATGGATTAAAGATCTAAACATAAGACCAGAAACTATAAAACTCTTAGAGGAGAACATAGGCAAAACCCAACTTACTTTCAATTCATTCAGAAAACATCGATTAGTGCGTGCATGTGTGTGTGTGTGAGAGACAGAGGGACAGAGAGAACAAGAGTAGCTAGGGCAAGATGTAAATATTGGTGGACTTGGATAAGCATAAGGTGATTTCTATTATTATTCTTGCAACTTTGCTCAGTTTAAAGGTATAGTAAAATAATAATTTACAAAAACCTATCCATTTTTGTGTGTGTGTGCTTTTATAAGGACTTTCGAACTGTGGTGCTGGAGAAGACTCCTAAGAGTATCTTGGACAGCAAGGAGCTCAAACCAGTCAATCTCAAGGGAAATCAACCCTGAATTCTCATTGGAAGGACTGACGCTGAAGTTGAAACTCCAGTACTTAGGTCATATGACGTAAACAGCTGACTCATTGGAAAAGTCCCTGGATGCTGGGAAAGATTGAGGGCAGAAGAAGAGGGCTTCAGAGGATGAGATGGCTGGATGGCATCACCAACGCAATGGACGTGAACTTGGGCAAACTCCAGGAGATGGTGAAGGACAGAGAGGTCTGGCTTACTGCAGTCCATGGAGTCACAAAGAGTCAGACACAGTGCATGACTGAACAACAATAGCATCCATTTTTTTAAGACCCACCTGAATCCTAAAATCTTCCATGAAAACTTCTCTTCCCACTACAGAATGATATCAAAGATCATAGAGTTTTATGACTTCCTCATAGAGCAATCCTATAGGATTTCTCTATGAGAGTGTGCTTTATTGAGTTGTTGTTGTTTTTGTTTTTAATGCCTTCTCTCTTTTAATGAGACACCACACGACACTGCAGGAGTTACTTTTTGAGAATAACAGGATTTTTTTTGCTTGTTTTGTTTGGGGGTTTGTGCTGTTTTTATTTTATTTCATTTATTATTTTGGCCACACCATGAAGCAAGTGGGATCTTAGTTCTCCGACCAGGAATCAAACCTGTATCCCCTGCACTGGAAGTCTCAACTGACTGATCACCAGGGAAGTTCCTGTTTTATTCAATTCTGCACAGCACTAGCAAACTTCTCTTGTTCAACTATATTCATTACTTTCTATCTCCTTCACCACACTCCAAGTTCCTTGAGGGCTGAGATTCGAGGTGAGGTATAGGGACTCATTAAATATTTACTCAATAGCTGAAGTATAAGTGGCTTAATTTTTGGAAGTCAACACCTCTTGCTAGTTTCTATAGCTATCTTCAGATAATCTGCTGTACACCCACTTGGGGTGCATATAAGCTACACAGACCCACCTGGACTGTAATGAATCTTTGGGAGACAGTTTCTGAATATCAAATTTATAAAAAGGTTCTTCAAGCAATTTTAACATGCATTAACTTTTAGAATCAGAGATCAAGCAGAGTGAAGCCATTTCTCATTATTCACATCCCATCGTTTTTCCCTTTTCCATATTTTCCCCTAGTATAAAAACCTTCAAACTGACACTTGCTGAGATTCTGGAGCTTCTATTCAATTTACACTCTCCCTATTAAAGTGTGGCCTTTGCTGATTTGGCTCCAAGATAGCTTCCAAATAGTACCTTTAAAGAACTCTGAAAGCCTCAGTGCCTGTCTAAAATGTGAGGCTCATCAGTGCCAAAGCCAAATTATATAATATATGTGGGAGGAAATGCAAAGGAAATACATTTGACCATAACCAAAGTCTTACTGAAAAAATAACAAAAAGACAGCATGTAGGATTAAAATACAAAAAAAGAAAAATTTGCTTTCCAGCTTTATTTCTACCAGAAAAGAAACAATGACTTTGGGTTAAGCCAACTGTTACATATAATTACATATCCCTTGAAGTATTACTGGTGCCATCAAGTTTTTAAAAGGGTGGGGCTTTGAGGACACTTGAAGTTGCATCAAATTTCACTGCAGATTCTAATAAGGTGATATTTTTGGCCTATGAATAGAAGGTAGTAGGTTAATACAGCCTGTATATAAGCTATTAATAACCTCTTTGCAATCAATGTGATCTAGATGAATGGTAAAAATAAGGCATTCACTTCTCTTCCTATCTCTTAAATGTCATGCCTTTATCACCATCTTTAAGGTTTATGAAATGAAAAGACACATGAAAAAAATCAATGGACAGCCTCTTGAATGTGTGACATAAATTATCCTTGAGCTAAATAATTTACTAGTTTATAAAGCCAAGGGAGATAAAGATTCCAATGTAAGTGAAATAAACTGTATGCGTATTTAAATAATTCATATTTTAATTAAAATTGCCTATGGAACACTGGGATATTCCAAAACCATTTTGACCAATACCTACTTTCATCAGCTTAAAAAAAAGCAAGAAAGAAAAAGAGTTATCAGACATAACTTTGCAGGGCTTTTGAAGGTCCCCAAACCATGGAAACGTAGGTCATGTGCTTTCACCCTGGGCCCGGTGCTATAATTAGCTTGGTGTCAAGAGGAGGAAATACACACTGAACAGCAGGTACACAGTGGGTTTTGCTGCATGAAGCATAATGAGGATTTCAGAGGCAACACACTAATACTTGTTTTATTACCGTAGTCAATTGTCCGTGCATCTTAGGATTCATGTTGTGTGCATTGGCTAAGTCATGTTTCTTTCATTAGCTGAAGCAATTAATGTACATTCAGCCTTTTAAGTACTATCTCTTTCTGCTTTCTCCTTGTGTAATTCAGTTTGCAATGATTAAAATAATTTTTCAATGGCAATGTCACAGCTTAATGAAAAAATATACAGCACTAATGTAAGAAGCATTTGTAAACATTTTTAGGAGGATATTGTTTGTTGTAACACAGCACTGTAGCAGATGGCTATAAAAAGCAGCTCAAACTCAAAACTAGCAGACAGGCCAACCTCAGGGGATTGGGGTAAATGGGTGGAAGGAGGAGAAACTTGGGTCTTTTGAAAGAGAATTTAATACTTCGTCAGAAATAGCTTTCACTCTCTCCTTTGTTTCATATGGTTCAGGACCAAAGATGGGGTACTATTTACAATGAATGACTCAGTCTTGTTCAACATTCTAAATGCGGTAGGAGATAGAGGGACCCCTGGGCTGGACAACTGGTGTATGTCAAGTGGAGTAAAACTGAAGCTTTGTTCTCACCCAGACACTCCAAGGACAAAGCTAGTGGCAGAAGCTGAGCTCTGCTAAAGTAGAGATAAGTGGACCACTCCTGAGGTCCAGGAAAATGTCCCTGTCTACACATGATCAGGAAGACTTCTAGGGGCTCAAAAAGGGAGGGGCCCCACCGCATAAGAAGTGTGGACACACAGCCACAGGCTTCTTCCCTGGGCGCTATCTTAGCAAAAAGATGTGTACACGGGGAGGGGAGGGTCCTAGATCAGGTCAGATGTGGGAAAAGAAATAAGATCATTGGCCAAAGGCGAATGAAGACCTGGAACTGTCCTAAATAAATGATTGAAGTCACCTTTTGACTGCACTCCTCCTCATTAGAGAGGACACCCAAAACTTTTCTCTACAGGTATGTAGCTCTGCCTTGCTTCTGGCTTAAATAAACTGTTTCCCTGTGTTCTCTCCCACATGTTGTGCTATGTCTCTAATAATAAACTTTGTACCTAATTTCACACTTTTTTGGCTCTCTGAAACATTCTTGCTTTCAAACAGGGAGGGGAAGTGCCGGTGGCAAGAACCAGGGCAACTTTGCTTCTAGCCTCCAGCATCTGGTGAACTGGCAGCTAGGAGTCCTGATTTTCATCCAAGCTACCCAGGTTCAATTCCTGGGCAGGAAACTAAGATCTCTCTCCAGGGTGGCTCATAACTACTGGGCAAGTACCTTGTGCCAGGGACCAGGCTCAGTCTTTTACATACAACTCCTCCTTCAATAGAAACTGTGAGGAACTGACACACAGAGGGATGAAATGACTTTCCTAAGAGTCTCACTGCTAGTTAGCCATAGAGCTGGGATCCATCCCACACCCCATTCCCTTTTACTACCTGATGGGGAAGGCAATGGCACCCCACTCCAGTACTCTTGCCTGGAAAATCCCATGGACGGAGGAGCCTGGTAGGCTGCAGTCCATGGGGTCGCAAAGAGTTGGACACAACTGAGCAACTTCACTTTGACTTTTCACTTTCATGCATTGGAGAAGGAAATGGCAACCCACTCCAGTATTCTTGCCTAGAGAATCCCAGGGATGGGGAGCCTGGTGGGCTGCCATCTATGGGGTCACACAGAGTCGGACACGACCAAAGCAACTTAGCAGCAACAGCAGCAGAGTGGTTAAGGAGCCAGGCTAGGTGGGTTTATGCCTCTGCTTCCCTGCATATTAGCTATGGGACTTTGAGCAAGTTACTTAACCTGAGTTTCAGTGTGTTGTTTATAAAAATTGACATAGTAATAGAAACCTAGCTAGTAGCATTGAAGTGAAGATTAAATCAGTTAATATGTGCCAGGTGCTCAGATGCATGCCTGGCATGTGGCAAGCACTCACCAAGTATCTGTGGCGTAACTGTTCCTAGGCTCTACTGCCCAGCCTGTGTTGTCTGTTCCTCTGTTTCAGGACTAATTGATTCTTTGTTTTAAGCAAGACATTATCCTCTTATGATGCCTTAAATGAACATGTGTGTAAATGGTCTTAGAGATGATTATTTCACACTTGTTACATGTGGTCATCAGAATACAGATTTAATCAACTTTCTGAACATCCTTCCTAATTTAACAAGTGATTATCCTTTTTAGTGCACATGGGCAATCATTTCAATAGATATATTTTTAAATTATTTTTCACTTCCGTGGGCATGATGTGCTAATTCAATCTTTAGCAGTTAGACACATGTGATTAGATGCAGTAGCTCAGATATTGAGAACACTCTGTGGTATTTCCTTTAGATCTCCAGTCAGCACTGAACAGAAAAAAAGCCAGTCCTGGTCTATGATGACTGCCTACATTCCTTACTCTGGCTAGCTGCTTCCTGAAAGCAAACTCTTACACTGCTCCCTCTGCGTATACAACACTTACACTGATTCTGCATTTGAATCTTCCTACTCTTCCTTGGAGAACCTTACTTCAGTGTTACCTCTTCCAGGAAGACTTCCAGATTTGCTTTTCCTTTCCAGATAAAATCCTCTCTGCCTCATATGAACAACTGGGGTAGAAAATGCCCATTTTCCTCCAATCACTACCCTCTCTTTCTACAGGCACATGGCTTTCCAAAATAAGGACTATATCAACCTCCCCTTGCAGCTAGGTGTGGCAAATCCTGTGACTGTAATTCGGTGAACAGGCAGCAGGCAGAAGTCTTTTGTGCTATGTCTACTCTGTAAAGAACATGCATACCATTCTTTCTTCCTTCCCTTTCTCTACTTGCTAGAATGGCTGTGATGGCTGGTGTTTGAGCAGCCTTGAAGCCATAAAGTGGAACTCAAGTGTTAATGATGGCAGAACAACTAGGTAGAAAGAATCTGAGTCACCACACAGCCTGGACTGCCTGCCTTCAAAAACTGTTCACATGAGAAAGAAATAAACTTCAATTTTCTGTTGTTTGCATGTGAACCGAGTCTTGACTCATTCACCTCCTTCAGTGTTTGTATCATTTGTACCTATCTCTCTTACAAAGCATTCACAATATCACAATATATCTAGCTGCAAGTGCAGCTGCTCACCTACTAGATGTGAGTTCCCAGGAGTAAGAACTGTTCATTAAGCATGCATTATGGTGCCAGGCTTTTAGGAGGTTGCATAAATGTTTATGCTATAAAGATGCCATTCAGATAGCCTAAACTGAGGTGTGTTGTCCAAAACTACAAGTCACAGTGACACTAAATTAAGAGCAATTTTTTATACAGCATAAAGATCTTTTTCATGCACAAAAGAAGCACAAAATGGTTTGTCTGCGGTAGCTGTGCTTATTCCACTGCTTTTGCTTAGAGTGACTGCTGTAGTTAAGAGAAAGAATTCTCTTGCTTCAGGATTACTGTTTGTTTGGTAGATCTGGCAATAAGACATCACATTTGGGTGAAGAACACTGTGGTTTGAGGAGATTATCCTCTTGAATAGAAGGACTTGGAGCGACTGGCAGCTGTGAGAGAGGAGAGGCCCATAGTTCTGTCACATGATTCTGACACCTGACCCAAAGTTCTGGAATATGATTATGAGACTTGACCTATGTCCAGATTTAACCATTTATTGTGTATTTCTACACTTAGTCTAAGTTCCTATCCAGACTTATAGTCCAGAAGTTCTTTGAAACAGAAAGTATACATGATTTGAAATAAATGATCTGTATTACTATGAACCATAGTGTTTTAAAAGTAGCAAGAATGGGAAATTTTAAGCTTGAAAGCAGTGTTTTAGCACAAAGCAATGCTTTGGGGAATAACCACTCTTTTTTTTTTTTTAAGACAAAAACAATCAACTAAAAGAAACACAGGCTGTCTTGGTCATGAGGGCCTCATCGATTCCTCCATTCTCTGCTCTGATCCTGAGACTCTGCTAATGTCACAGATCTGAAACAACTACATGAACTCTGTAAAAAACATATTTTGATGGGAATTTAAAACTTAACTCTAAAATGAAGCACTTAACTCAGTTAAATTTTCTAACACCATTGACATCATGAAGCTCTTCAGAAGGTTTCGAGTGGGATAGAAAAAAGGTCTGTCTCTATTTAAGAGCCTAATTTGCCTACTTTAGAAGAAAAAAAAATAATCTTTCTAGTAGCAAAGCTTTTTAAGATATAAGTGCTACAGTGATTGACTGTAAATTTTTAAATGCCAATGAGAGATGAACTGTGTACTTTTTTCTCAAATTCACACTTGGCCGATGGTGAGAATCCTTTCATACTACTTCCTCTGAACTGGGGCCACTTTAACCGAAGGGCAGAGGAAAGTAGAATTATTTAATATACAAGAGCAGCTGCAGAAAATGCCCTCACTGTTTTTCCGAGGCACAAGACAAACTGGAAAACATATGTCACTCTCAAGACAGAGTGGCCTAACTCCCTGCTCACTGTCGGCTGAATATCCCGGGCGTGTTGTTAAAAGTTAGTTCACTGGTACCAAGAGCAGTACAGTTAGAACGAATTCATTCCAGATAGTTCGCATATGGAAGCAGGTATTTTGTCTATGGAAAGCAATGTAAAACACACTGAAATGAGTTAATCACAGGGCATCATTAACAATTGAGTATGGCTAGATTATTATTGGCTTCCCAGCTGGCTCAGTGGTAAAGAATCCACCTGCAATGCAGGAGACCCGAGTTCAATCCCTGGGTTGGGAAGATCCCCGGAGAAGGAAATGGCAACCTACTCCAGTATTCTTGCCTGGGAAATCTCATGGACAGGGGAGCCTGGGCGGGGCGGGGGCGGGGGGGGGGGCTATAGTTCACGGAGTAGCAGAGACTACTTAGCAACTAAACCACCACCACCACAGATTATTATAAGAATGAGTGAGGTTCCTCACTCATCAGAATCACTCATCACCCAAGTTATTTTCACATTATAAAGTGTTTGCCATGAATAAAAGAGAGAAGGACACCAGAAGGGAAAGAGACACGTGTACCCCAATGTTCATCGCAGCACTGTTTATAATAGCCAGGACATGGAAGCAACCTAGATGCCCATCAGCAGATGAATGGATAAGAAAGCTGTGGTACATATACACAATGGAGTATTACTCAGCCATTAAAAAGAATACATTTGAATCAGTTCTAATGAGGTGGATGAAACTGGAACCTATTATACAGAGTGAAGTAAGCCAGAAAGAAAAACACCAATACAGTATACTAAAGCATATATATGGAGTTTAGAAAGATGGTAACAATAACCCTGTGTACGAGACTGCAAAAGAGACACCGATGTATAGATCAGTCTTATGGACTCTGTGGGAGAGGGAGAGGGTGGGGAGATTTGGGAGAATAGCATTGAAACATGTATAATATCATGTATGAAACGAGTCGCCAGTCCAGGTTCGACGCACGGTACTGGATGCTTGGGGCTGGTGCACTGGGACGACCCAGAGGAAGGGTAGGGGAGGGAGGAGGGAGGAGGGTTCAGGATGGGGAACGCAGGTATACCTGTGGTGGATTCATTTCGATATTTGGCAAAACTAATACAATATTGTAAAGTTTAAAAATAAATTAAAATTTTTAAAAAAAAAAAGAGAGAGAGAAGGACAAAAGGGGGAGAGGAAGAAAGAGAAATAGGGAGGAAAGGAAGGAGTGAGGGAGAAAAGACATCTTCAGAAAGATGTCATAACCTCCTTGACTCTAAGGACCTCAGACCAGAAAGTCTTGTTTAGAAAAATCTGAATCCCTAATGAGTTAGCTGACCTTTGGATCCTCTGGGAAGCTGCAGCAAGCTGTTGTCATTGATTTTTGTCTCAGCAAAAGTCTAGGGACTTGGGGACCACAAATTTCATCTGTGACTTTCTCCTACCCTGGATTCTTAATAATGTATAAGTCCTTTCCTTCTCTTTCTTTGTCTAGATTTCTTGTCCTTGTTTCCAAACGGAAGAGAGAGAGAGAAGAAAGGAAGAAAGAATAGGTAGAGGAAGGGCAATGTTATTAACCGAGAGGCATAATTCTCATTTATACATCAAGCATTCCATTTTTTCATCTATCTAAGAGGCTTTGGGCACTGAAAGTACCAGAATGGGGGACGAGCAATGTGCTGTACTACCAGTAGAAGCAGTAAGTACTCAGAGAGTACTTTGATGAGAGACACACCAAAAAAATGGCAGAATTATGGGTAGAATCAAATTCCTGCTGTACAAAGCCTGGACACCATCAAAATGCTAGACCAGCTTCAGCAACTTCAAACCCAGTAGCCTTTGGACAACAACCCAACCA
The DNA here is from genome assembly GCF_003369695.1 of Bos indicus x Bos taurus. Lineage (NCBI taxonomy): Eukaryota > Metazoa > Chordata > Mammalia > Artiodactyla > Bovidae > Bos > Bos indicus x Bos taurus. Next base: position 16,887,560 of record NC_040103.1, on the reverse strand, counting down.
AATGCTGGCACTCCCACCAGAAACCACAGCCAGAAACACAGTTGCAGAATTCGTAACCGATATGAAGCTTAAGCCCAATTCACTGAAACTCAATAATGTTTTCTATTGAAGGAGAGCCAGATCCAGGAGTCCCATTCAGATATTTTTGACTTACAATAAAAGCTGAAAGAGTTTATAAAGGATTCACCTGAAATGCTAAGGGAAATTTGAAATGGGTAGAAAGTAATCCTTCATAAAATCAAAGTCCAAATGGCCAGAAATTGTGGGTTTTTTAATGAGAGAAAGCCAAAGCTGTTTTGATGACTGTTGAAAACAAGACCACAAGTGGAGTCCCAAGATGGCAGAAGAATCGGATGGGGAGACCACTTTCTCCCCCACAAATTCATCAAAAAAACATCTGAATGTGACAAACTTCCACAAAACAATTTCTAAACACTGGTGGAGGACACCAGGCACCTAGAAAGGCAGCCCAATCTCTTCAAAAAGAGGGATTTGATTACTGGATTGATTGCTCTCTCTCCCCTTTTGACTCTCCCTTTACTCCTCTGGGTCACCTCTATCTCCTTCCTCCCTCTTATCTTCTCTATTTAACTCTGTGAATCTCTCTGGGTGTTCCTGGTTGTGGAGAGTTGTTTCACCATTAACCTAGGGGTTTTATCTTCTGTGTTGTATAGAGGGAGAAGTCTTGAGGCTACTGTAAGAGGAAGACCAAAACCCAGAGAAGGGAGGCTCAACTCCAGAACTTTAGAACATCAGAGAACTCCTGACTTGAGGGAACATTAATAGACAACAGCCCATCCAAAAGTCTTCATGAAAGTGAAAGTCACTCATTCATGTCCAACTCTTTGTGACCCCATAGACTATACAGTCCAAGGGACACTCCAGGCCAGACTACTGGAGTGGGTAGCCTTCCCTTCTCCAGGGGATCTTCCCAACCCAGGGTCTAAACCCAGGTCTCCCACATTGAAGGCAGATTCTTTACCAGCTGAGCCACAAGGGAAGCCCAAGAATACTGGAGTGGGTAGACTGTCCCTTCTCTAGCAGATCTTCCTGACCCAGGAATTGAACTGGGGTCTCCTGCATTGCAGGCAGATTCTTTACCAACTGAGCTATCAGGGAAGCCTATACCTACACTGAAACAAGCTCTACCCAAGAGCCAATAAGTTCCAGTGCAAGACACACTACGTTAATTCTCCAGCAAATAGGAACACAACCTTGAACATTAAAAGATGGGCTGCCCAAAGCCATACCAAACCCACAGATGCCCCAAAACTCACTACTGGACACTGTACTGCACTCCAGAGAGAAGAGCTCCAGCTCCACCCCCCAGAGCACAAATACAAGTTCCCCCAACCAGCAACCCTTGACAAGCCACTGGTCTAACGCCATCCACAGGAAGCAGACTCCACAATTAAGAGGAATCACAACCTTCCAGCCTGCAGAAAGGGCACCCCAAACACAGCAATCTAAACAAAATGAAAAGGCAGATAAATATTCAGCAGGTGAAGGCACATGATAAAAACCCACCAAACCAAACAAAAGAGGAGATAAGGAGTCTACCTGAAAAAGAATTCAGAATAATGATAGTAAAGATGATCCAAAATCTTGAAAACAAAATGGAGCTACAGATAAATAGACTAGAGACAAGGACTGAGAAGATGAAAGAAATGTTTAACAAGGACCTAGAAGAAATAAAGAAGAGTCAAGCAATACTCAACAATGCAAAAACTGAGATTAAAAACACTCTGGGGGGAACCAAAAGTAGAATAACTGAGGCAGAAGAGAGTATAAGTGAGGTGGAAGATAGAATAGTGGAAATAAATGAAGCAGAGAAAGAAAAAGAATTAAAAGAAATGAGGACAACCTCAGAGAGCTCTGGGACAATGCTAAATGTCCCAACATTCAAATTATGGGTGTCCCAGAAGAAGAAGACAAAAAGAAAAGGCATGAGAAAATACTTGAGGAGATAACAGTTGAAAACATCTCTAAAATGCAGAAGAAAATAGCCACCCAAATTCAAGAAAACCAGAGTCCCAGACAGGATAAACCCAAGGCAAAATACCCCAAGACACATATTAATCAAACTAACGAAAGTTAAACACAAAGAACAAATATTAAAAGCAGCAAGGGAAAAGCAACAAATAACACACAAGGAGATCCCCATAAGGATAACAGCTGATTTTTCAATAGAAACTCTTAAGGCCAGAAGAGAATGGCAGGACATACTTAAAGTGATGAATGAGAAAAACCTACAACCAAGATTACTCCACCCAGCAAGTATCCCATTCAGATATGAAGAAGAAATCAAAAGCTTTACAAATAAGCAAAAGCTGAGAATTCAGCACCACCAAATCAGCTTTCAACAAATGCTAAAGGATCTTCTCTAGACAGGAAACAACACAGAAAAGGTTTATAAACTTGAACCCAAAACAACAAAGTAAATGGCAAACAGGATCATACTTACCAATAATTACCTTAAATGCAAATGGGTTAAATGTGCCAACCAAAAGACAAAGACTGGCTGAATGGATACAAAAATAAGACCCCTATATATACTGTTTACAAGAGACCCACCTCAAACCTAGGGACACAGACTGAAAGTGAAGGGCTGGAAAAAGATATTTAATGCACATGCAGACCAAAAGAAAGCAGAAGTAGCAATACTCATATCAGATAAAATAGACTTTGAAATAAAGACAAGAGACAAAAAGGATACTATATAATGATGAAAGGATCAATCCAAAAAGAAGATATAACAATTATAAATGTATATGCACCCAACATAGGAGCACCTCAATATGTAAGGCAAATACTAAAAGTATGGAAGGGGAAATTAACAGTAACACAATAATAGTGGGGGACTTTAATACCCCACTCACACCTATGGATAGATCAACCAAACAGAAAATCAGGAAGGAAACACAAGCTTTAAATGATACAATGGACCAGTTAGACATAACTGATATTCACAGGGAATTTCACCCAAAAACAATGGATTTCACCTTTTTCTCAAGTGCACACGGAACATTCTCCAAGATAGATCACATCCTGGGCTACAAATCTAGCCTTGGTAAATTTAAAAAAATTGAAATCATTTTAAGCATCTTTTCTGATCACAGTACACTAAGATTAGATGTCAACTACAGGGAAAAAAAAACTATAAAAATCACAAACATATGGTGGCTAAACAATACGCTTCTGAAAAACCAACAGATCACAGAAGAAATCAAAAAGGATATCAAAATATTCATTGAAACAAATGAAAATGAAAACGCAACAACCCCAAACCTATGGGATTCAATAAAAGCAGTGCTAAGAGGGAGGTTCATAGCAATATAAGCCTACCTCAAGAAACAAAAGAAACATCAAATAAGCAACCCAACTTTACACCTGAAGCAACTGGAAAAAGAACAGAAGAACCCCAAAGTTAGTAGAAGGAAAGAAATCATAAAAATCAGAGCAGAAATAAATGAAAAAGAAATGAAGGAGACTATAGCAAAGACAAAACTAAAAGCTGGTTCTTTGAGAAGATAAATAAAATAGACAAACCGTTAGCCAGACTCATTAAGAAAAAAAGAGAGGAGAGTCAAATCAATAAAATTAGAAATGAAAATGGAGAAATCACAACAACATAGAAATATAAAAGATTATAAGAGACTACTACGAGCAATTATATGCCAATAAAATGGACAACTTGGAAGAAATGGACAAAGTCTTAGAAAAGTATAACCTTCTAAAACTGAACCAGAAAGAAATAGATAATCTTAACAGACACATCACAAGCACAGAAATAGAAACTATAATCGAAAATCTTCCAAAAAACAAAAGCTCACGGCCAGATGGCTTCACAGGTGAATTCTACCAAAAACTTAGAGAAGAGCTAACATCTATGCCACTGAAACTCTTCCAGAAAACTGTAGGGGAAGATAAACTCCCAAATTCATTCTATGAGGCCACCATGACCTGAATCCTAAAACCAGACAAAGATGCCACAAACAAAAGAAAACTACAGACCAATATCACTGATGAACATAGATGCAAAAATCAACAAAAAAATCTAGTAAAGAGAAGCCAACAGCTAAAAAGATCATATATCATGACCAAGTGGGCTTTTATTCCAGGGATGCAAGGATTCTTCAATATTCACAAATCAATCAATGTGGTACACCATATTTACAAATTGAAAGATGAAAACCATATGATTATCTCAATAGATGCATAGAAAGCCTTTGACAAATTCAACACCCATTTATGAGAAAAACTCTCCAGAAAGCAGGCATAGAAGGAACATACTTCAACATAATAAAAGCCACATACAACAAACCCACAGCAAACATTTTCCTCAATGGCAAAAAATTGAAAGCATTTCCTCTAAACTCAGGAACAAGACAAGGGTGCACACTTTCATTACTACTATTCAACATAGTTTTGGAAGTCCTAGCCACAACAATCAGAGAAGAAAAAGATTGGAAAAGAAGAAGTAAAATTCTCACTGTTTGCATATGACGTGATCCTCTACATAGAAAACCCTAAAGATACCACTAGAAAATTACAGGATAAAAGTTAATACAGGATATAAAGTTAATACACAGAAATCCCTTGTATTCCTATACACTAATAATGAAAAAACAGAAAGAGAAATTAAGGTAACAATCCCATTCACCATTGCAATGAAAAGAACAAAATACTTAGGAATAAATTTACCTAAGAAACAAAAGGCCTATATATAGAAAACTATAAAACATTGATGAAAGAAATCAAAGATGACACAAATAGATGGAGAAATATACCATGTTCATGGATCGGAAGAATCAATATAGTGAAATGAGTATACCCGCCAAAGCAATCTATAGATTCAATGCAATCCCTACCAACCGACCAATTTTTCACAGAACTAGGACAAATAATTTCACAATTTGTATGGAAACACAAAGAACCTCCAATAGCCAAAGCCATCTTGAGAAAGAAGAATGGGACTGGAAGAATCAACCTCCTGACTTCAGCCTATACTAGAAAGCTACAGTCATGAAGACAGTATGGTACTGGCACAAAGACAGAAATATAGATCAATGGAACAAAATAGAAAGCCCAGAGATAAATCCACACACTTATGGATACCTTATCTTTGACAAAGGAGGCAAGAATATACAGTGGAAAAAAGACCATCTCTTTAACAAGTGGTGCTAGGAAAACTGGTCAACCACTTGTAAAAGAATGAAATGAACACTTCCTAACACCATACACAAAAATAAACTCAAAATGGATTAAAGATCTAAAGGTAAGACCAGAAACTATAAAACTCCTTGAGGAAAGCATAGGCAGAACACAGAACAGATCTTGCTCTGACATAAATCACAGCAAGATCCTCTATGACCCACCTCCCAGAGTAATGGGAATAAAAACAAAAATAAGCAAGTGGGTTCTAATTAAAAGCTTTTGCACAATGAAGGAAACAATAAACAAGGTGAAAAGGCAGCTTTCAGAATGGGAGAAAATAATAGCAAATGAAACAACTGACAAAGAATTAATCTCCAAAATATATAAGCAGCCCATGCAGCTCAATATCTGAAAAACCATCAACCCAATCAATAATAGGCCAAAGAACTAAACAGACATTTCTCCAAAGAAGACATACAGATGGTTAATAAACACATGAAGAGATGCTTAACATCACTCATTATTAGAGAAATGCAAATCAAAACCACAATGAGGAATCATTTCACACTAAGAATGGCTGCCATCAAAAGGTCTACAAACAATAAATGCTGGAGAAGGTGTGGAGAAAAGGGAGAACTCTTACACTGTTGGTGGGAATGCAAACTGGTGTAGCCACTATGGAGAACAATGAGGAGATTCCTTAAAAAACTGGAATTAGAACTACCATACAACCCAGCAATCCCACTGCTGGGCATACACACTGAGGAAACCAGAACTTAGAGTCACATGTACTCCCAGTGTTCACTGCAGCACGGTTTACAATAGCTAGGATATGGAAGCAACCCAGAAGTCCATTGGCAGATGAGTGGATAAGGAAGTTGTGGTTCATACACACAGTGAAATATCACTCACCTATAAAAAAGAACACATTTGAGTCAGTTCTAATGAGGTAGATGAAACTGGAGCCTATTATACAGGATGCAGTAAGTCAGAAAGAGAAACACCAATAGACTATATTAACACGTATATATGGAATTTAGAAAGACAGTAGTGACTACCCTATAAGCAATGCAGCAAAAGAGACACAAATGTAAAGAACAGACTTTTGGACTATGTGGGAAAAGGCGAAGGTGGGATGATTTGAGAGAAGAGCATTGAAACATGTATATTACCATATGTAAAACCGATAACCAGTCCAAGTTCAATGCATGAAGCTGGGCACTCAAAGCGAGTGCTCTGGGACAACCCAGAGGGATGGGGTGTGGAGGGAGGTGAGAGGGGGGTTCAAGATGGGGGGACACATGTGCACCTGTGGCTGATTCATATCGATATATGGCCAAAACCACCAAAATATTGTAAAGTAATTATTCTCCAACTAAAATAAATTAATTTAAAAAACAAAACAAAACCACAAGCCCAAAATGGAGTCACTTATGCTAAGCCCATGTCACCAAACTGAGTCTTAATTAGAGTTCAGCTCTCCCACAAACAGAATCTTTAACCAGTCAATCAGGAATCAACTGATTAGCATTAGTTAGTTAAGTAATCTGCCTAACAGACCCCTGCCATGACCTAAAGGGAAGTAATTTTGTGTTGATCAACCAGCATTTCTTTTGCCTTGTGTGAATTCTTTGTTCCTGCTCCTTTCTCCTATAAAAGTCTCCCTTGCACAGCTCCTCAGAGCTACTTTCTATCTACTAGACTGAGTGCTGCCTGATTCAAATCAATTTTTGCTCAAATAAACTTGACATTTTTAGGGACCTCCCCGGTGGTCCAGTGGCTAAGACTTCACACTCACAATGCATGGGGCCCAAGTTCTATCCCTGGTTGGGGAACTAGATCCTCCATGCCTAAACTAAGAGTTCACATGCTGCAAGTGAAGTTCCCACAGGCTGCAACTAAGGCCTGGTGCAGCCAAATACATAAATAATATTGTTTTAAAAACTCAAAAATTTTAATATGCCTCAGTTTATCTTTTAACACAACGAGTTATTCTTTAACTTATGACTCAATCTTGCCAAAAAAGCCCACACATACTGCCCTGTTTTAACACAGAATGTTTAGTCATAAAGTTATTGTTTTTCAGGTTTTATCTCTGTCAGTTGGCAATTAGATATGAATTGTGTTCATAGATATAAATTAAAGTGTGAAACTTGACTCTGAAGGATTTTCTGTTTGTTTTCAAAAATGTTAATAGTAACAATTATAACTAGTATTAATAGGAACACAGTTTCAATACTAATACACTGGCTGCTGCTGAAGTACTGAGTTGCCTGTTTCTGAGAGACCTGCTGAGGGATGAGCTTCATATTCTAAGTAGGTTTTTCACTCTTTGAGAAGGGGCCTTCCTCTCCTTTCTCCTTCCTCACAGCTACCTTTCCTTACTTAAAAAAAAAAATCCTTTTGGCAATTTATTCTTTTGGGTTAACAAGATCCTCCTAATGGTAAAAAGACAATGCTGAAGACAAATGTGCTTTAATTTAAAATTTTGCCTACTGCTCATTTACCCTGCAATAATTAGAAAGTTTGGATGTGATAGGCAGAGTTCTAAGCTGGCCTCCAAGATTCCAGATCTCTGTTGTACAAGCCCTGAAGAACTCCTTCCTTCCCCTTAAATATGGGCAGGACAAAACCTGCGAAAATGATGGGATATTATACCCAGGACTAAGTAACTAATCAACTGACTTTGAACTAAGCAAAAGGGTGATTATTCTGGTGGGCCTGTCCTAATCAGGAAATCTTTTCAAAGAATGTCAGAGGGACATTCTTCTGCTGGCCTAAAAGAAAGAAAATTGCCATTTTATGAGAGGAGGGTAGCCAGTCTAGGGCTGAGAGCTGTCCCCAGCCAACGCTAGCAAGAAAACAGACACTTCAATCATACAACTGCACCAAGATAACTCTTACAATAAAGCTTGCAAGGAACACTGCACGTCATAACCAACACGTTGATTTCGGTCTAAACAGAGGACCCATCTAAATCTCGTATACAGACTCTTAAGGCATGGAAACCATGAGATGATAAATTCACGTTGTTGTAAGCCACTGCATTTTTGGTAATTTGCTATGCTGCTGCTGCTGCTGCTAAGTCACTTCAGTCGTGTCTGACTCTGTGCGACCCCATAGATGGCAGCCCGCCAAGCTCCCCCATCCCTGGGATTCTCCAGGCAAGAACACTGGAGTGGGTTGCCATTTCCTTCTCCAATGCATGAGAGTGAAAAGTGAAAGTGAAGTCGCTCAGTTATGTCTGACTCTTAGCGACCCCATGGACTGCAGCCTACCAGGCTCCTCCATCCATGGGATTTTCCAGGCAAGAGTACTGGAGTGGGGTGCCATTGCCTTCAGCAATAGAAAACTAATACACTGAGGAACATGTGTAAAAGTATCATTAGTCACCCAAATCTTTTAACTGGCACCATAAATGGCACGAATTTATACTCCTAGAAGCAAAAACATAGGTTAGACATTGCATTCACTTTCTTCTTTCCTTTCTTCAGTTATAATGTACTAGGGAAGAACACACCTGACTCCATATTAGATCTGCTCCTTCTACTGTAACCTTTGCATTCTGTTGCCTGTGCTTAGGCATGCTGGCTCTGCACCTTGGTAGAAGCATGTTGCCTATGGCCTGAAATATACGTGAGAGCCCATTCTCAGGGCTCTGACCTTTAAGAGACCATTCATACATAGATTAAAAAGTTGCAGAACAGAGAATAACATTTGTTTTACTGGAGATTTACAGGAACATCATGACCTGACCTATGCGCACAGGTACAAATAACAAAGGATTCTGACACCACAAATTTGCAACAACTAATCACATCCCTCCCCACTTCCCTGGCTTTTCAGTTCAGTTCAGTTGCTCAGTCATGTCGGACTCTTTGCAACCCCATGGGCCGCATCACGCCAGGCCTCCCTGTCCATCACCAACTCCCACAGTTTACCCAAACTCATGTCCATCGAGTTGGTGATGCCATCCAACCATCTCATCCTCTGTCAGCCCCTTCTCCTGCCCTCAAGCTTTCCCAGCGTCTGGGTCTTTTCAAATGAGTCAGTTCTTTGCATCAGGTGGCCAAAGTATTGGAGTTAATGGCCTTTAAAAGTGCTTTGTTGAAGCCCTTCAAGGAGTTCAGGGTGTGGGGGACCTGAGCCATCATCTCCTTGTGTGGCCTTGCAATAAATATTTCTCTGCTTAAAACTCTCATGACTCAGTTTGTTTGACCTCACTGTGCTTTGGGCACATGAACTTGTGTTTGGTAACAGTAATACTAGGCATAAGTACCCAGAGAAATAGTTTCATTTTTTCCTCTATCATCCTGTTTTGGGGACCATGTTATCAACTCCAGAGACGAAATCACAGAATTATCCCCTTATACTAAGGTATTCAATGTCACTGTTCTACTGAAAGAATATATGCAGCTAATCATTTTGATTAGCTTAAGAAGTTTCTCCTACACACACACACACACACACACACACGTATTTGGCATCTCCTCAAATACAAACGGAGAAGGCAATGGCACCCCACTCTAGTACTCTTGCCTGGAAAATCCCATGGACGGAGGAGCCTGGTGGGCTGCAGTCCATGGGGTCGCTAAGAGTCGGACACGATTGAGCGACTTCACTTTCACTCTTCACTTTCATGCATTGGAGAAGGAAATGGCAACCCACTCCAGTGTTCTTGCCTGGAGAATCTCAGGGATGGGGGAGCCTGGTGGGCTGCCGTCTCTGGGGTCACACAGAGTCGGACACAACTGAAGCGACTTAGCAGCAGCAGTAGCAGCAAACACAAACAGAATTTGATCAATTATTAAAGTATGTTTATGGGGACTTCCTTGGTGGTCCAGTGGTTAAGAATCACCTTCCAATGCAGGGGACAAGGCTTTGATCCCTGGTCAGAAAATTAAGATCCCACATGCCACAGGGCAATGAGAGAAGCCAGGGTGCTGCAGCTACTGAGCTCGCAAACTCTAGAGTCCATGCTCCACAACTAGAGAGAAAAGCCCACCTGCTGCAACTAGAGAGTCCTGTGCACTGCAGTGAAGACCCAGCGCAAAGAAGACCCAGCGCAAAGCACATAGGATCCAGTTATGCATACGGATCATATTAACATTCCCGTCACTGATGCATTTGTTTTTCTTTTCCTGTTTTCTAAAAGCAGCAGCAGTAGTAGTAATAGCATCCTTTATGAGAGATTGTGCTTAGCTGATTTCTCTCTACTGAGACACTTAAAGGAAAAAGACAAAAGCTGAATGGGGTTGATATAGACTGTAAGGGAAGAATAATGGCTTGGAGGCTAGGAGATCTGTGTTCTGTGACCTATTTTGACATTAATAGCTTGACCATAAATGTACAATTTTTTTTAGTTTCTTCATAGATTAAAAAAGAAGGGATTCGATGGGCTCATCATTGTTTATGGTGTTTAAGAACTTAGTGTAGTGTAGTGTCAGTTGCTCAGTCATGTCTGACTCTTTGCAACCCCATGGGCTGTAGCCCACCAGGCTCCTCTGATCATGGAGTTCTCCAGGCAGGAATACTGGAGCGGGTAGCCATTCCCTTTCTCCAGGGGATCTCCCCAACCCAGGGATTGAATGCAGGTCTCCTCCATTGCAGGCAGATCCTTTATCATCTGAACTACCAGGGAAGTCCTTAAAAACTTCAGTTCAGTTCAGTTCAGTTGCTCAGTTGTGTCCGACTCTTTGCCACCCCATGAACTGCAGCATGCCAGGCCTCCCTGTCCATCACCAACTCCCGGAGTTTACTCAAATTCATGTCCATCGAGTCGGTGATGCCATCCAGCTATCTCATCCTCTGTCATCCCCTTCTCCTCCCGCCCTCAATCTTTCCCAGCATCCGGGTGTGTTCCAATGAGTCAATTCTTTGCATCAGGTGGCCCAAGTATTGGAATTTCAGCTTCAACATCAGTCCTTCCAATGAACACCTAGGACTGATCTCTTTTAGGATGGACTGGTTGGATCTCCTTGCAGTCCAAGGGACTCTCAAGAGTCTTCTCCAACACCACAGTTCAAAAGCATCAATTCTTCGGCGCTCAGCTTTCTTCACAGTCCAACTCTCACATCCATACATGACCACTGGAAGAACCATAGCCTTGACTAGACTGACCTTTGTTGGCAAAGTAATGTCTCTGCTTTTTAATATGCTATCTAGGTTGATCATAACTTTCCTTCCAAGTACCAAGCATCTTTTAATTTCATGGCTGCAGTCACCATCTGCAGTGATTTTGGAGACCCAAATAATAAAGTCTACACTGTTTCCACTGTTTTCCCATCTATTTCCCATGAAGTGATGGGGCCGGATGCCATGATCTTCGTTCTCTGAATGGTGAGCTTTAAGCCAACTTTTTCACTCTCCACTTTCACTTTCATCAAGAGGCTTTTTAGTTCCTCTTCACTTTCTGCCATAAGGGTGGTGTCATCTGCATATCTGAGGTTATTGATATTTCTCCCAGCAATCTTGATTCCAGCTTGTGCTTCTTCCAGCCCAGCATCTCTCATGATGTACTCTGCATAGAAGTTAAATAAGCAGGGTGACAATATACAGCCTTAACGAACTCCTTTTCCTATTTGGAACCAGTCTGTTCCATGTTCAGTTCTAACTGTTGCTTCCTGACCTGCATATAGGTTTCTCAAAAGGCAGGTCAGGTGGTCTGGGATTCCCATCTCTTTCAGAATTGTCCACAGTTTACTGTGATCCACACAGTCAAAGGCTTTGGCATAGTCAATAAAGAAGAAATAGATGTTTTTCTGGAACTCTCTTGCTTTTTCAATGATCCAGCGGATGTTGGCAATTTGATCTCTGGTTCCTCTACCTTTTCTAAAACCAGCTTGAACATCTGGAAGTTCACAATTCACGTATTGCTGAAGCTGGGAATCCCAAACAAACACGTGGTAAAAGCAAAGGTAGCAAATGCAGCAGGAGAAGTGGGAAACCAAGCAGGCAGGCTCCTGGGGTCCACAGCCACTGCCACTCAGATTGGCTATTCTTTATCTCATACACTTGGGCCCTATGGAAGATACCATATCAATAAAAAGCTGCCAAAGTTTTTCACATAAATGTTGAAAAACACTAGACTGCACAGTCTATAAGGTCTTCCCCAGCAAAGATCATATGAGTCTCTCAGAAGTAATAAACCTAGAGAATGAGTACATAGTCATCTTTTCTCCTGATGATCACTCTGGGTCTTAGATTCTGCTGATGAAGCAATAAAATGTTTCTAATAAAGACTGCTGCTAAGTCACTTCAGTCGTGTCCGACTCTGTGTGACCCCATAGACGGCAGCCCACCAGGCTCCCCCGTCCCTGGGATTCTCCAGGCAAAAACAATGGAGTGGGTTGCCATTTCCTTCTCCAATGCGTGAAAGTGAAAAGTGAAAGGGAAGTCGCTCCTTCGTGTCCCACTCTGAGTGACCCCATGGACTGCAGCCTACCAGGCTCCTCTGTCCATGGGATTTGCCAGGCAAGAGTACTGGAGTGGGGTGCCATCGTCTTCTCTGAAGGAATACTGGATATCCCTTAATCCACCTGGCACTTCCTATAGATCTCTCCTTCATTGTTCACTGTGGTGATAGTTCTTAGACAGTCCACACTCAAAGCAATCCAGATGTTCCAGTAGGGTACTTACTTCATTTAAGTTAGCTGTATCAATAAAGCCAATGCATTCAGTGTGATAAAAATGTATAGCACTGCAAAGCTCCTTAAATAGATAAATTTAAAAACCAATAAAAAAAATTTTCTTTTCTGTTCTTCTGTCTTATTCTTGGCGCTGGTCCCTGAATTAATGTTTGGTGCTGGGGTAAGACCAGCAGAGCAATTCATTTGTATTCTAGGAAGCTGCAAAGACTATTAAAGAGAGTAGGGGCTTCACAGTGTGGGGTGAATAGGACTGAAAGAAATGCCTAGGAATAGAGTTTCTAAAAATCAGTGGTGCTGGGACTTCCCTGGTAGCCCAGTAGCCAATATTCCACGCTCCGAAAGCAGGGAGCCCAGGTTCAATTCCTGGTCAGAGAACTAGATCCCACTTACTGCAACTAAAGACCTTGCATGCTGCAATGAAGACTGAAGATCCTGCATGCTGCAACTAAAACCCAGCACAGCCAAATAAGTAAACATTTTTTTTTAAAGAATTAGTGATGCCAACCATTAGGGAGCAAAGATACACAATATTGTGCTTTTCTTGTCAGCCCTCAACTCTATTCCCATCCTACTATAATACTGAGAAAACCAAGGCAAATACATCCTATTCCTTCTGCTGAATGGAAGCATAGCCTGATGCTGACAAATGTCACTGATCAATCAAACTAAGATCATGACATCTGGTCGCATCACTTCATGGCAAATAGATGGGGAAACAGTGGAAACAGTTTGCTCGGGGGGGGGGGGGCTCTAAAATCACTGCAGATGGTGACTGTAGCCATGAAATCAAAAGACGCTTGCTCCTTGGAAGAAAAGTTATGACCAACCTAGACGGTTCAGTTCAGTCGCTCAGTCATGTCCGACTCTTTGCAACCCCATGAATCGCAGCATGCCAGGCCTCCCTGTCCTGTCCAACCTAGACAGCATATTAAAAAGCAGAGACATTACTTTGCCAACAAAGGTCCATACAGTCAAAGCTATGGTTTTTCCAGTAGTCATGTATGAGTGTGAGAGTTGGACTATAAAGAAAGCTGAGCGCCAAAGAATTTATGCTTCTGAACTGTGGTGTTGGAGAAGAATCTTGAGAGTCCCTTGGACTGCAAGGAGATCCAACCAGTCCATCCTAAAGGAAATCAGTCCTGAATATTCATTGGAAGGACTGATGCTGAAGCTGGAACTCCAATACTTTGGCCACCTGATGTGAAGAACTGACTCATCTGAAAAGACGCTGATGCTGGGAAAGATTGAAGGCCAGAGGAGAAGGGGACAACAGAAAATGAGATGGTTGGATGGCATCACCGACTCAATAGACATGAGTTTGAGTAAACTTTGGGAATTGGTGATGGACAGGAAGGCCTGGCATGCTGTAGTCCATGGGGACACAACTGAGTGACTGAACTCAACTGATTCCTTTTGATGAATGGAAGCACTGCCTGATGCTGACAAACATCACTGATCAATTTTAACAGGAACTACATTATTATGACAATACTGGTTACTTTGGCCAATACTTGCTGAATTACTCTGGGCCAGAGACTGCGCCCAGCACTTCACTACTATCACTTCATTTAACCTATATACGACTGTCTATAAGCTCAACATTCAGAAAACGAAGATCATGGCATCTGGTCCCATCACTTCATGGCAAATAGATGGGGAAACAGTGGAAACAATGTCAGACTTTATTTTGGGGGGCTCCAAAATCACTGCAGATGGTGATTGCAGCCATGAAATTAAAAGACGCTTACTCCTTGGAAGAAACGTTATGACCAACCTAGATAGCATATTGAAAAGCAGAGACCTTACTTTGCCAACAAAGGTCCGTCTAGTCAAGACTATGGTTTTTCCTGTGGTCATGTATGGATGTGAGAACTGGACTGTGAAGAAGGCTGAGCACCGAAGAATTAATGCTTTTGAACTGTGGTGTTGGAGAAGACTCTTGAGAGTCCCTTGGACTGCAAGGAGATCCAACCAGTCCATTCTAAAGGAGATCAGCCCTGGGTGTTCTTTGGAAGGAATGATGCTAAAGCTGAAACTCCAGTACTTTGGCCACCTCATGTGAAGAGTTAACTCATTGGAAAAGACTCTGATGCTGGGAGGGATTGGGGGCAGGAGGAAAAGGGGATGACAGAGGATGAGATGGCTGGATGGCATTACTGACTCAATGGACGTGAGTCTGAGTGAACTCCGGGAGTTGGTGATGGACAGGGAGGCCTGGCATGCTGCAATTCATGGAGTCGCAAAGAGTTGGACATGACTGAGCGACTGAACTGAACTGAACTGAACTGATAGGCAGTTTACTTGTCATTTCCTCCAGTTTACTAATGAGAAAACTGAGGCTCAAGGGAAGTTACTGAACTTGCTCAAGTCGCATAGCTAAGGAGTGACAAGCCCACATCTGTCTAACTCCGAGCACTTAACCAAAAGTTGCACTCTTCTCAAACCATTTGAATTTGATCTGCTTGGGGCAAAAGCCAAGACAGTTATTTCTGGGCACGCTCATGCCCAGGATAGTACACTGCACAGCAAATGGGATTCAAAAATTCTTGCTTTGAAATGACCATCCCTATTTTTACGAGTAACATATTGCAACTAAATCCTTTGGAAGTGGAAATATTAACACACTATTCAGTGGAACAGATCTTCACTTGTTACCATGATAGCAGAACAAAATATACACAGAAAAGCTTAATTTTAATTCATATAATCTTTAAATGGATTTGTGAACACAGGGCCACCATCCTCTCTATACAGAAACCCCTAATTCTCCAGAATGCAACAATATTGAAAGAAGATCATCAAAGCAATGGATCCAAAAATAGATATAGTCTAATCCACATTAATTTTAATCTATATAATCTCCCGTCTAAATGGATTTGTTACCATAAGACTATGGTCTGCTCTATATGGAATTTTCTAAGTTTCTAGAATACAATATTTTAAAAGGAAAATTAAAGGCATGATCTAAAATAATGACTGATACAATCTGGGTTAGTTTGGGATTCATCTTAAAATGACATTTAGCTCATTAGCAGTAGCAGTCTGATCTATTCTCCCTACTTAGTAAGGGTTACATATGGTATTGGCTGTATTTTCCAAGCCCTGAATCAGGATACATGACACAGGATTGCTAGGGAGTATCCAGAACATATGGTCAACATCATATTAGGGAACAGCCACTGAAGATACTTTGGAGTTGCTGTTCCTACAGCACATATGTGTTTCAGAGAATAACTTCTTATTTTCCCAAAGATACAGCCCAAGTCTACCAGAAGCCTTTGAGAGTTGAAGTTAATTATATATCCAGGTAGGTGGGCCAGTGAGAAAGCTCAGAAAACAGCTTGATAAGACGAGAAATCAACCCTTCACCGATTTTCAGTTTAAAGAAGCCACATCAAACCTTAATGAGAAACCACATGTAGTGGTAAATTCTGGCATTTAATTTTATGATTATTTACAGCCATTCTGGTGCATAGCATATGGCATAGAGTTGATTTTTTAAGAGTATCAGAAAAATAAGCTAGAATGGACTAAATACATAGCAATCAAGTTTTATTCCTCTTGGTATAGAGATGAGAGACATATTTCATTAAACAAAAAAGATAAAATGGTATGAGCTGTGGCTAATAAGTCATACTTTTGGAACTGCTTGGCATCGTGTCCTAGGTGAAAACTAGTAACATATTAAGAGAGTTAATACAGCTGCAAAGTAATTTATTCTTAGGCAAATGTCCTACAGTCTGCCAAAAAGCTTCGTTCTTTTAATTCTACAGTCATTTATCATTCTAATAAAATGTTATAAAATACACTGTGAAACCTTTCACCTATTTGGTTTTTAAATTATTTTCTAAGGTCTCACAGGAGACTTTGGCAACAGAAACAATGTTTTCTTTTTTTCTCTCTCCAAGAATGATGCCTTTGCTCATCCAATATCCCTAAATATAAACCTAAGAGATTTGGATAAATTTACTTCTCAAATCAACTATTAATGTATGCTTCATTAAATGGGAAGATGAACAATTAAATGACACACGATATAGTTAAAAAAAAAAAAAAAGGAGCAGAAGAGTTTCAGGTAGAAGATGGCCAATCAGAGATTCACCTCCCTTTCCACCCAAAAGCCTACCCAGAAAGAGTCTATCAGTACAAAGGAATACAACCATATGAACAGAGAGAAGGGAGAAGAGGGCAATGCCTTACACTTCTGCAACTGGAAAGCTCTAGAAGCATAAGGATGGATAAAACAGTAGAATAGTCCACGGTCCAGAAACTACCATAAGGAGATACAGTGCAAATCACTGCAAATATAGTACAGAATGAGAGAGGCTCTGGGACAGAGTAAGAAAGACAGTCTTGACTATGAGCAAGGCTGAAAACAGAGGAGCTGGACGAAGGAATGTAGAACTGATGAGCTCCCATCAGTCCCTCTCTATCTCAATCCCCATGTATGAAGAACTGGCAGGTTGCAGGTAGTCTATCCTCTATTGTCTGGCCAAAAATTAATACACAAAAATTAAGGTGGAAGGGGAGATGAGGGCAACACAGCAGCAGGCAACTCCTCAGCATCAGGACCATCACCATCATGCCAGGGACAGCGGAGTTGACCACTCTGGACAATCTGAAGGTGCAGGAGGTGAAAATGAACTCTTCTGTGCCAAGAGCTGTGGCCCATCACCGAAGAGTTTAGTGCAGTAAGACCAAGAAGGAGTTGATGCTCTGCAGCTGGGAGAAGGACCCAAGGCAGTGTTTAGAGGAAGGCAAGCTTCTCAACCAACGTGCCCAACCAAGTCCCTTTTTTTTCCCCCAGGCAAGACTTTACTGGGGCTCCTGCTGCAGCCCAGATGGGATGAGAACAAACAACACGTTCCCTTGCTCGCTCACTCCCTGAGGTGGGGGCAAACTTGTTCTTTACACAGGGTGAGGGTAAGGGTGTGTCCAGGGGTCAGGCCAGAGAAGTGGTTTAGGTGGTTTGCCCACCTTTTATGTGGTGTTGAGGGCGGCGGGCTTGCACAATACCCTGCTTTTGCTCCCAACACCTTGTATCTGCTCCATGCTCTTCAGAAGTGGCAGTGGGGTTCTTTTGGTCTCTCTGTGTCTTTTGGCCCTGGACTTCTTTAGGGAGATAAAGTGGAGTCTTTCACAGAGTACTGGACCTGCAGTGATTATTCTGACCTGCAGCAATCTCTTCACCGTCATAAAGAGCAAGCAAAGTTTCATGAGTGAGTACTGGACAAACAGGGCTGGGTGAGCGCTGACCTTAGGGAGCTGTCAAAGGTCACCAAAGTGAAAACAGATAGGACTTTACCAGAGAATCCCTATCACTCAAGACCAAGGCCAGAGCCCAACCCTGAGATAGAAGGCAATTTTTGATGTTGTTGTTCACTCACTAAGTCATGTCCCACTCTTTGTGACCCCATGGACTGCAGCATGGCAGGCTTCCCTGTCCTTCACTATCTCCTGGAGTTTGCTCAGATTCATGTCCATTGAGTCAGTGATTCCATCCAACCATCTCATCCTCTGCTGCCCCTTTCTCCTTCTGCCCTTAATCTTTCCCAGCGACAGGGTCTTTTCCAATGAGTTGGCTCTTCATATCAGGTGGCCAAAGTACTGGAGTTTCAGCATCAGTCCTTCCAATGAATACTCAGGGTTGATTTCCTTTAGGATTTACTGGTTGGATCCCCTTGCTGTCCAAGGGACTATCAAGAATCTTATCCAATACCATAATTTGAAAGCATCAATTCTTTAATGCTCAGTCTTCTTTATGGTCCAACTCTCACATCCATACATGACTACTGGAAAAATTATAGCTTTGACTAGATGGACCTCTGTAGGCAAAGTGATATCTTTGCTCTTTAATACCATCGAGGTTGGTCATAGCTTTCCTTCCAAGAAGGAAGCCTCTTTTAATTTCACGGCTACTGTCACCATCCACAGTGATTTTGGAGCCCAATAAAATGACATCTGTCACCGCTTCCACTTTAGAAGGCAATTTGAAGCCTGCCAAACATGGCAGCCATCTCTTTTCTCTGGACCATGTGAAGATGAGTTCATGGTCCAAACCCAATCACACTCCATGCAACAGGCAGTGAAAACTCTCCTGCCATTTGCATCAACCTGAAAGAGAGCTCTTTCCAGGGGATCACAAACATTAACAACAATGTTAATTTATGTGACCTGGCTGTTATTTTATACCATTTCTTGCCCATTAAACATTTTAAAGGCAAAAAAATTAAGGGGATAACTCTTCCAAAACAAACTTACTGGGACCAGCCATAGCCTTCTAGATGCTGGCATCTGAGAATTCATGGAAAGACTCACCCTTATTATCTAAGGCAGAGGAAAAACAGAGAGAGAGAGAGAGAAAACTTGATTTTTAAATTTTGCATCTATTATCATTTGAAAACCATGTTCAAATGTTTGAAAATATTGAGAGCCTATCATGCCTACACCCAATGTGGCAACAAAGTAGACCCTAGCCAGGTTTGGCTGGGTGACCATTTTTCTAAGTGGGTGTGTTTATTTGAAATGCTCAATACCTCTTCTCTTGGCCACTTTTAGAGAATTAAAAATAGGTCTTGCAAGGAAACCATCAAAAACTAATGTCCATAACATGGGGCAGCTGGATATACACACAAGTGCTATTATCTTTTGATGTCCACCAGCTAGACACAGTTAATGGCAGGCAGCTGAGCATCAAAGGAAAAATGTCCCCCATGTGCCCTTTGCTTAGATACTAGCCCATAAGTGCTTTGGAAATTCAAGTAGATTTTCAGTGGGTTATTTTTATTGTGGGTTCACAAAGATCTTCAAGGAAAAGCACCTCATTTGCAGACATTCACTCTCCAGGTTTTCCCACCTTTATTCCCATCACTCCCTCTACAATGAGCTTTAAGTAAAATCAATGTTGAAATAAAGGATGTCAGTACTTGGTGGCTAAAGGAAATTAACTCTCAAACAGTTGAGAGCCTAAAACTTAACTCCTAAGACAATCTAGTTTATCTAGTTTATCTGCTCCAGAATTTTCTAACCTACAATTCTCATCCTAGCTCCACATTGGAGTCATCAGATGAGATACATCAGAATCTCTAGGGAAAAGCCAGGACCCTTGTCTTAAATGCACTCCAGTTATTTCTAACTTACACCAGGGTCCAGAACCCCTGAAGTTCCCTCTAGTTATAAGATGATTGCAGATTATTTGAATGAGAAACTGCAAAAAATTGATGTAGGGCATGAGTACATACAGGCATTTCAGGAGCATATAACACTCCAAGATAGTTACTTAAGAAAACTTAAAAGATAATGATCTCAGTTGTAAGAGACTGAAAATTTAGAATCAACCAATTTCAGTTTCAGGTGGGCAAAGGAAAAGGAAATGGATGCTGGATCACCACTGAACCCCAATTTTCATCTGGCAAATGACCCATGCCCCCAATATCAACAAATGCAGGTCGAATTGACTTGACTCTTCTCCTCAGCCTAGGATGGAGTGCCACCTGACACTGGTCCAGTCATTTGGGACATTTCCTTTCCCTGGCCATAGTAATTGCTCGAGGATCAAATCAGTGCACATAAGACATGGTTCTGCTACAACTCTTAAACCAGGGAGACTTGAATCAAAAAGACATGGGTCAGAATTGGTACAGCCAGTATTTTCAACATAAGAGAAAACCTGAGACTAACCCAGAGAAGAGTAGCTGGGAGACTTCAAAAGATAATCCAGGACCTGAATCCATAATTTGGGTTCCTGTATCGAGCTAAGCCTTAAGCTAACATTACAACTTAATTTTAAGTTATAAGAGCCAACAGATTCCCTTTTTTATAGGTTAGCGTGGATCTTGGTAACTCAAAGAATTCTAAGTGAAATATCTTCCAGCTAAAACAATAGTTTCTTCCTTTCTCTCTTACACTGCCCCCAATCCCAGCATAAACACAGGACATCATTTACAGAGAGTCCAGACTCACATTTAGGCTTCTCTTGTGGCTCAGCTGGTATAGAATCCGCTTGAAATGAGGGCAACCTGGGTTTGATCCCTGGGTTGGGAAGATCCCCCAGAGAAGGGAAAGGCTACCCACTCCAGTATTCTGATCTGGAGAATTCCATGGACTGTATAGTCCATGGGGTTCCAAAGAGTTGGACACAACTGAGCAACTTGCACTTCACTTCACTGTAGAAGTGAACTCATTCGCTTTCCATTTTCAAAAGTCCTTTCCTTTCATCTAGCTCCATGATAGTCTGAGAAAGATTACCCTATATTAATGCACAAAGAAAAAGCTTGAGCAGAAGAGACTTGGGCTGGAAATACCATATCAGTTGTTCCTATCAAAGATGTCAAGACATAGATTCACAAGGAAAATAAATACAAAGACATTTATCACAGTAAACTACTGGATATATCACAGCAAAATGACTAAAACCTAAAGACAAGGAGAAAATCTTCAGAGAATCCAGAGATGGTAATGTATATTACCGTCCAAAAAAACCCTAATAAGATCTATAGCTGATTTCTCAACAATAATAAGGGTCAGAAGAAAATGAAATATCCTCAAAATGATAAAATGAACTACAACTATAAATGCACTGCTGCTGCTGCTGCTAAGTCGCTTCAGTCGTGTCCGACTCTGTGCAACCTCATAGACGGCAGGCCACCAGGCTCCCCCATCCCTCGGATTCTCCAGGCAAGAACACTGGAGTGGGTTGCCATTTCCTTCTCCAATGCATGAAAGGGAAAAGTGAAAGTGAAGTCACTCAGTCGTGTCCGACTCCTAGAGACCCTATGGACTGTAGCCCACCAGGCTCCTCTGTCCATGGGATTTTCCATGCAAGAGTACTGGAGTGGGGTGCCATTGCCTTCTCCAATAAATGCACTAAATACACTAGGGAAAAAAAAAATATGTATATACAGACATAAATCTGGCAGTTCAAAAATCTTTCTTAACATCACATCAAAGAGGGAAATCATGAAATCCAAGAGGAATATATCTGACCATATAAAAACTAAAAATTTATAAGCTTTAGGTAAAATTCATGATATAAAATGTGAAAGATATTTTAAAACTGAGGAAAAAGTATAATATTTTCAATATGTAAGATAGTAAACTATTATCCTTAACAGTCTTTACAAATCAATAAGAAAAATACTGTAAGCAACCTAAAATTGGCAAAGAATATATAACATAATAAAACAAACAAAAAATATTTAATAAATTTGAAAATTTTTAACTTCATTAATAGTAAAAATACAAATTAAACAAAAATGTTACAGAAAGTTTCAGCTATGAAATGATCAGTATTTTAAAAATGAATTTAATATTGGGGCTTCCGTGGTAGCTCAGCTGGTAAAGAATTCGCCTGAAATGTGGGAGACCTGGGTTCGATCCTTGGGTTGGGAAGATTCCCTGGAGAAGGAAACGGCTACCCACTCCAGTATTCTGGCCTGGAGAATTCCATGGACTGTTTAGTCCATGCGGTCACAAAAAGTTGGACACAACTGAGCATTGAGTTTTTTAGAAAAGCTGCTGATAATTAGGCTCTGTGCACTTCTGGAGGGCAATTTAGGAGTGTAAACATTCATGCACTCTTCCTAGAAGGCAGCTGAGCAGCACATAGGCAACAGTCTAGTGGTTAAAACTCTGTGCTTCCATTGCAGGGGAAGAGGGTTTGATCCCTAGTTGGGGAACTAAGATCTCACATGCCGTGTGGTGGGGACAAAAAATAGGTTAAGACATGTCCCTTGGCCCATTAGTTACATGTTTAGGAAAAATCCTTAATTATAATTAAAAAATGAATAAATATTTAGCTATAAAAACTACATAGCTATATAGTACAAATGAGTAAAATTTTAAAACAGTGTAAATCTTCAACAATAGGATAATTATCAAAATAGTAAAATACATTGTAATTATATTTGTAATAAGAAATACAAACAAGTAAGCACAGTATTACTTCATTTTTCTAGTTTTTATAGGACATATACCACCTTTTGTATAATAGCACAAATTATAAATATATGGTATTGGACTCAATTTATATGCCTCTCTAGATTTGTTCAACCCCACTGGCCTCCCGGGTTAAAGGAAGAGTTCCAGCTGGACAGTGATATAACCATCTAGCATGAGTTCCATGCCGAAGACTCTGAGCAAACAAGGAATGGCACACATTGAGGACAGGAAATCCCTTCGAGGACTCTCAAATCACATCCCACAAGTCCTAATTACATATCTAGGAAGCCCCAGAGTGTGCAGCTTGGGTGTTCAGAGAGAGAAGAAGCAAGTTCAATGTTTTTGGCCACCTGATGTGAAGAACTGACTCATTTGAAAAGACCCTGATGCTGGGAAAGATTGAAGGCGGGAGAAGGGGATGAAGATGAGATAGTTGGATGGCATCACCGACTCGACGGACATGAGTTTAAGTAAGCTCCAGGAGTTGGTGATGGACAGGGAAGCATGGCGTGCTGCAGTCCATGGGCTTGCAAAGAGTCAGACATGACTGAGAGACTGAACTGAATTGATTCTTGTCTTGTTGCTGTTGTTCAGTCACTAAGTCGTGTCTGACTCTTTGTGACCTCGTGAACGGCAGCGTACCAGGCTTCCCTGTTCTTCACTATCTCCCTGAGTTTATTCAAACTCATGTCCATTGAGTCAGTGAGGACAGCCAACCATCTCATCTTCTTCTGCCCCTTCTCCCACTGCCCTCAATCCTTCCCAGAATCAACGTCTTTTCTAGTGAGTCAGATCTTTGCATCAGGTAGCCAACATATTGGAGCTTCAGCTTCAGCATCAATCCTTCCAATGAATAGTCAGGGTTGTCTTACATCTATTTCCTTTCTATTGGTAGCTTTGGTGGAAAAAAAAAACAGCACTTATACTTGGAATGATTAAGAGCTCATCCTGGAATGTAGCATCATTCCCAATTCATGGAAAGAATCCTTGAGAAACGTTTCAAAGCATCATCTGTGTTTATGCCCTAAACAGACTGAATCTAAGCATACCCACAGTCGTCACCTGAGATGCTCTTTTCAGTGTTCCTTGAAAGCAAATTCTTATGAGTCTTAGCTTCTAAAACACAATCCCTCTTTATCTCACCCCAAATCTAGGTGGTCTTACATTTTTGATAAGAATAATAATGAATGATGAGAGTAAGACAACAAAGGATGAGATTAAAGATTCATTAATCAAATGTTTCAGAATATAGGCAAATTTACTCAAATTCTGACCATGCAAATGTTGACTTTAGAATCCTTTAGGAAAAATGCAGTTAAATCTGTATCAACATTTTAAGGAAGACAATCAAAGTCAAACATTATTATCTTTTATGATAAGTTTCTGTTGCCATGACACGGGTTCCCTTTTTATGATTTCAACAGTGAAGATTTAAAAAAAAAAAAAAAAACTTAATTTAAAAGAAACCTCATATAGATTTTTACAAAATGTGGCTGAAATTGGTAATATGAGATTACTAAACTGAGAAGCATTTTTTAGAATTTTAAAGTTGTTAAGACTCCAAAAATATATAAGCCACAGTCTGCATACTAAGACTCAAGACTTTTCATCACAGGAGAAATCACATACGTTAAGGAAAGGTAAATAAAAATCTGCCTTGCACAATTCAAATGACATTACAACCTTAAAAAAAATTTTCAACCCGTTAGTCTTATGTTCACATTTCATTGTAAGTTCCCAGAAACCAGAGTACATGTCTGTTCACTACTGTAAAGAAAGAGCATCTTTACAGTAATTATTTTAATTGATAACTTTGGCATTAAAAATTTTCTTGGCTGTTAAATGTGTATATGATTCCTTTCTAATAAATTCTTGCTTCAGGCACAGACTGTTAGTGACTTCACCCCACCAACACATAACTCAATAACATAGTAACCCACTACCCTGAAATGTTAGGACCTGGAATAAAACAGCTTGTAGGTAGTGCCTGACTTGATGGCTGACACTTTAGATGGGAACCAGGGAGTTGTTGGAAGCCATGAAAAGAAAAATCAATGCCCGGTAGGAACAGGAAGCAGCACACAGGAAAAGGCAGAAGCTGAGCAGCAAAAAGAACCTCACTGAGGCTCAGCGGCATCCTCGAAGTACTGCAGCTGTGTCTATCAATAAAGCCCCCCTTTGGCTCAAGGGACCTCACGTTAAATGTCCATCACTTGTAACTGAAACACTTCTGACCAAGTCATCATTTTCCCCTCTAAATCCTATTCTTAATTATTGCCAACTCAAGGTCTATCTCCCTTGAGACAGTTAACTCACATTTCATTACAAAACAAACAAAAGAATATAGGTCAGATGTCATAATGATGAACCTCAAGTTTATGTTCAGAGTATTTCATTAAACTCTTATTTTATAGCATTGGGTAGCACTCAAAACAAAAGGCCTTCAGTTGAGACCTAAAGATGCTCTTACCCGGCATATAGTACTACTGCAGTAATCATTTTAAACATGCCCTAAACTGAGTTAATTGCTTTTCTTATAAATTCACTAATTTTCAATAGGTATGTTTTTACTTTATTTCCAGTAATAATCCCTAATGTTTTTCTACATCTGCTGTCAGTTTTGAGACGCTCAACAACCATGTGGAAGGTAGCGTGGCTATTTGCATTTTTGTACTATTCCTGATAGACTAATTGCTGCAATTCAGAAAGTTCAGCAACTCAAAACCATTTATTTTTGGCTGACGTTGAGTCAAATGCAAACTAAACAGCTCTCAGAGACACCCTTGTGATGTCACCATCATCACCACCAACACAGGAAGAGGAAAGAGCCTGGGAAGGTAAACACATCAGATACGCCACCTCTTCAGAAGTTGCTGCTGCTGCTGCTGCTAAGTCGCTTCAGTCGTGTCTGACTCTGTGCGATCCCATACACGGCAGCCCGATAGGCTCCCCCGTCCCTAGGATTCTCCAGGCAAGAACACTGGAGTGGGTTGCCATTTCCTTTTCCAATGCATGAAGTGAAAAGTCAAAGTGAAGTCGCTCAGTTGTGTCCAACAGCGACCCCATGGACTGCAGCCCACCAGGCTCCTCCGCCCATGGGATTTTCCAGGCAAGAGTACTGGAGTGGGGTGCCATTGCCTTCTTCGTCTTCAGAAGTGATGCACTACAATTCTACTCATATTCCATTGGCCAGAAGTAGTCCCGTGGTCTTGGCTAAGATGCAAGAGAAAGCCATCTCCCTTGAGCAGCTGCTTTCTGGAAGCAAATCCACACTATGGAAGAGATCACAGATTTATTGTATTGGTCCCTGTCGGTTTTATGGATGAAGACATTGAAATTCACATACAGCAGAAATTAAAGCAGAACAGTTACTCCAACCCAGGTGTTCTCTTAGGTGGCACTTTCCTTCAGTACTAATGCCAAAGTCAGTCACAATGATATGCATTTAGGATTGACATTGAGGGGACTTCCCTGGGGGTTCAGTGGTTAAGACTCTGCCCTTTCATTGCAAGAGATGCAGGTTTGATCCCTGGTCAGGGAACTAAGATCCCACGTGCCATGTGGTCAAAAAATAATAATAAAAAAAAATTTTTTTAATAAAGATGACTTTGAATTATACACACCTTTCCTTTTTCTCGTTTTCCCCATTCTTTTAGTTCTCCTTTAAAGATCAATTTTTAGTGATTTTTTTTTCTGACTCTTTCCTTTCCTACTCTGCTTTGTCCTACCACATTAACCACACTGCCTCTATTTTTGTTTTTATTAGTATTTATCTATATTGGGGTATATTTTACAAAGGTCCATGCCTGCTAGCCGAATACAAGCACCTTAAAAACAATCTTACTCCTCTATGTGTCTGTTTCTCAAAAAGTGATTAATTAGTGACTGCTTGGTACGTGAGAAAAGACTTTCTCCACATCCAAGTTCATTCAGCACCGTGACCTCTCTCGTACAGGTGAAACCTTTTTCCTCAATTAATATGGAAAATCAAAAACAGAAGCCAGAGCACACATGACGGATATAAAAATGTAACCCTGTATTCTTCTACATTTAACACATTTTATGAACATTCTTGTCCAGCAGTATTAGCAGTCTCCCCCCACCCTGCCACCCCCGCCTCCTTTAAATGTTTGTTTAATCCCACCATTCAGCAGCCTCAAGAGTCAAGGCACCTGCATTTGCTGTGAGTTGATGCTTGAATGAACCTTAAATCTTCACGTTCTTTCTGACACCGTGCTGAGACAAACTCTTTGATTCAGGAAAACTGCATACTCTATGGAATAGAGCTGAAGCAATTAATCAAGTATTTAATTATATTGTAACAGAACACAGTTATGAAGCTTTTAACTAACAATGGGAAAGAGTCCCCAGTGACCTTAGGCCACAGAAGACACTAACACACAAAAGGCTTTTTAAACCTCAGTTCTTGGGGTCTCAGTGGAAACATGTGGAAGCACAGAATGGATTGGCATTGAAAGGCTAAAAATATGGCAGTCAACCCTTTAAAAGCAGGGTTCTTAAACTTGGAGACTGCCTGTTCCAGAAGTTCCTAATCACTGGTCCAGACTGGTGCAAATGTTCACCACCTTGAACACTCTAAAACAGAGCACCTAGGCACCTTTCCCCCTTGTCTCTTTCCTCTAAGAGTCCACGGTCAAAAATTTAGATATCATAATCTTGACATTTTAAAGCATGATGTCTTAAAGGGCACGCAATGCTGAAAGAAACATCCTATTCTTGGATGGTTTGTGAACTCAGAATCCATATGATGATGTAATCATTTTATTTCCTGTTCTTACTATGTCCATCTCACATGGATATCCAGAAGTCTCCTCTCTTGGTCACCTTCCTTTTCAACCCCTCAACTTCAAATCCAAAGTCCTGGTTCATTCTGTTGCTATCCTGTCCAAACCCAGACAGGTAGGTTCCTGACCCACCCTTCCCAGTAAGGTGAGGCTGGACATGTACATTCTTCAGACTGGAGTTCCTATGAAACAAACTAATTCCTCTCTAACACTGAGAGCAGATCATGGCATAACTCTGATAGGTTTTTAAAAACAGCCTATTTCCACACCAGGATGAGAATGGGGAGACGACAAGGTGATGAAGGGACAGGGAGTCCCATCTTGCCACAAAACTTTGCCTCCCTACTATCATTGGAATGAGAAACAATCTGTCTATACAACACAGCACTCTATTTACATACAGCTCACACTCACTCTTCTGGACCAAGAAGAATTATTTCAGCTTCCCAGCAAGTGTGTGAAGAGTTGTCTACTACCAACAGAGTTAAGATTTCAGATTAAGGCTTAATTCTGAATAGGTCTGAAAACTACACTGTGTGGTAGGGTGGATTATTGTTCAATTTCTCCCTCGTTCCCTATTTTAAAAAAAAGAAGAAGAAGCCTACCTATCTACACCCTTTGCCATGTGATTCTGCAGTGTCAAGAAATAAAATATGCAAAATACACAGCTCTACCTTCAGCTTGGTCAGGTGACTTGCTTTGACCACTGGAATGTGGGTGGAAGAGACAGCGTACCAGTTCCCAACAGTTTAAGAGGCATCGCTTGTTACCTTCAGCCCCTACACCCACCTTCCTTTACCTTGTGTCTGGAAATGAGAAGACACATGGAATGGAGTCAAAATAAGAGAAGTAACACCAAGTTGAGCCCAGCAGAACCACAGACTATTTTCAGCCCTCATAGTAACATGAGCAGTAAGTGAATATCTCGTGCAGTACATCACTGCAATTTGGGGTTTGTTTGTTGCTGCAGCCAAAGTTAACTAATATGAATGATACTCAAAATTTTTCACAATCTATCTCAAACATAAGCTTTCCATCTTCCCCTGCCACCCTTCTTCACTCCACAAAATATGTTTCGGACAAATGGTTAGCCCTTAAACGTACCCTTTTATCTTTCCATGTCCATGGCTTTGCTCATGAAAATCCCCTGGCCTAGAATATACAAGTTCTAGTGGAAACAGAACAGGCTTTAAAGTCATGTAAACCAGGCTTTGAAACCAAGACCATCACTTAAATTTAGCTACGTGCTCTCTGAGTTTCAGTATCTCTATCTGTGGGAATGGGGCTGAGCGGGGAGCAGGAGATGATGGAAAAAATGCAGAAGCATCAACTTTAACAGAAGACCAACTCATATTTTCTGCTAATCATTATTCTGACGCCATGACCTAGCCTTAGTTTTATCACCTGTAAAATGCAGATCATGGGTTCTTAGGCTGATTATGTGACATAGAGTCGGGAAATCAACTAGGACAGAGCTTAACACTGTCCTGGTTAATTTTTTGTGGGCTGAAAACTTAATAAATAGGGCTTCCCTGGTGGCTCAGTGGTAAAGAAATCACCTGCCAATGCAGGAGACATGGGTTCAATCCCTGGTCTAGGAGGAACCCACATCCCTGTGAGCCACAACTACTGAGCCTGTACCTTAGAGCCTGGGAGCTGCAACTGCTGAAGCTCACATGCCAAGAGCCTGTGCTCTGCAACAAGAGAAGACCCCACAGTGAGGAGTCCACACACCCCAAATAGAGGATAGCCCTGGCTCACTGCAACTAGAGGAAAAATCCACAGAGAAATAAAGACCCAACACAGCCAAAAATAAATAAATAAAGTATACAATCCAACGGGGGCGTCTCAAGAGGTACAGTGGTAAAGAATCTGCCTGCCAATGCAGGAGACACAAGAGACGTGGGTTTGATCCCTGGGCCAGGAAGATTCCCTGCAGGAGGAAAGGGCAAACCACTCCAGTGTTCTTGACTGAAAAATCTCACGGACAGAGGAGCCTGGTGGGCTACCAGGCCATGAGATCACACAGAGTGGGACACGACTGAGCGGCTAAGCACAGGTACAAGCATGCAATCAAACTGAATAAGAGATCTCAAAGCAATTTTAAAATAATTGTCAAATTAATAAGCATGCATCTTCTTTCTACATGTGCCATGTAGAACATTAGGTTCACTGAAGATATTAAAATGTATTTCTTGAGAAAAGTGTTCCACAGTTAAATAAGTTCAGAAAATCTTGCATAAAATACCTCCCTTTGGATATTCATTGTGCACATTAAAAATTAAAGGCTCTGAGAAATCATGTGATAAATAATCTTGTTTGACTTAATTTAGCATCTCCTAAAAGGACTATTCTGGAGAAGGCAATGGCACCCCACTCCAGTACTCTTGCCTGGAAAATCCCATGGATGGAGGAGCCTGGTAGGCTGCAGTCCATGGGGTCGCTAGGAGTCAGACACGACTGAGCGACTTCACTTTGACTTTTCACTTTCGTGCACTGGAGAAGGAAATGGCAACCCACTCCAGTGTTCTTGCCTGGAGAATCCCAGGGATGGAGGAGCCTGGTGGGCTGCCGTCTATGGGGTCACACAGAGTCGGACACAACTGAAGCGACTTAGCAGCAGCAGCAGCAAAAGGACTATCCACTGTTCCTCCTATTGGGATACCTATTAACATTCAAAGTCTTTCAGAACATGGTTTGTGTCTTAGTCTGCTAGGGCTGTCACAACAAAGGACCATAGACTGGGCAGCCTAACCAGCAAGAATTTATTTTCTCACAGTTCTGGAAGCCAGAAGTCTCAGACCAGGGTTCCAGCACAGTCAGTTTCCTGTCAGGGCCTTCTTCCTGGCGTGGACATGGCTGCGACCCTCTCACTGTGTCCTCACGTGGCAGAGAGAGAGAGCGAGCATGACAGGGGCAGCGGGGAGATCTCTTCTTTTTCTTCTAAGGCCACCAATCTTATCAGATTAGGGCACCACCCCTAGGATCTCACTTAACCTTAATCACCTCCTAAAAGCCCTATCTCAAAATGCAGCCATACTGAAAGCAAAGGCTTCAACATATGCACGGGGGTGGGGGCACTCCATTCAGTTCGTAATAGTTTGGGAAATGCTCCTAAAGTATGAAGTATAACATGGAAAAAAGGAAAAGAAATAGAAGTGTAGCAGAATGAATTCAATCCGTTTTGATGAAAACACACAATACTTTATAGAGGAGGAGGACTTATATTAGTCTGGGACCCAGGGTAGATTGAGCAAGTTATTAAGGGATCTGTAATTTTAAGCTGCTGCACTTGCCAAATTTCAAGAGAATGGGCAATTTGCTGGTCCAGGCAGAGCCACATGAGAATCATGTGGCTGAAACTTCCAAATCTTAAAATCTGATACATTCAAACACCTCTCTGTCCAAGGACCTCTTCCCACAAACTTCCTCCATTACCCTGCTATGAATATGCAGGAAAAAAGATGTACCCTATGATAATTATTTGTGAGAATACAAATTATAGGAAGAGGATTCAATGAAATTTATGGCCACCTTTTGGGCTCAAGCCAACTCCCTGCCAAAACATCTCCTGTTTAGAGGGGATAAGTATAGGAAAAGAGTCACACTGATGAGCTTAAATAATACAGATAATTTGGCTCTATGGATCAAGGTTCAAGTGCTAAGGCACCTGGAATCATTGGTTAGCCTTCAATAGGTGGCTAACTTGGCTAATGTTACATCTAATGCTTGCTTTACCCACACACTGCAGCATAAGGATAAAGCAGGCATTGGAAGCAATCATATTATAAGACTGCTGCATCTCATTTGATGCCAGATCCATGGTTTTGTCAAGCCTTTAGCTTTTTCATACTGGGAAACTCGTTTCTTTAAGATTCAGGAGACAACCTTATACAAATTATCTTAATGTCGTATGAAATATGCCTCTAAGTTGTGTCCAACTCTTTGTGACCCCATGGACTGTAGCCCGCCAGGGTCCAGGCAAGAATATGGGAGGACTGCCATTTCCTCCCTCTAGGAGATCTTCCTGCCCCGGGGGCTGAACCCCGTGCATCCTGTGTCTCCTGCATTGGCAGGTAAATTCTTTACCACTGAGCTACGAGGGAGGCCCTCATACACAGGTTTGAAAATTCACATGCTCACAGGAACCAGCATGGCAGAGGCAAATGGGTAAAACTGGATAAGTTCAATGGATAGGAGTGGTGAGCAGTGTGACAGACTGGGGAACACGTGCTTCTAAAGGGCCCCCCTCTATCTGCAAAATTCTAGCCCATATTATCTTGTAGATATGTGAGCTTAGTACTGACACACCTCCTGATTTTTCAAGAAAAGTTGGCACTCTGGATTTTGATGTGAAATTCAACCTTTAAATGTTAGCAACACACCAAACATCTTTCAACCCTCTCTATAGATATGAATAACACTCCCCCATCTCCCACCCACACACAGACACACATGCAAATACACTTAAGGGATAACTCCAGCCCATAGGTCACCAGAGTTGAACCTGTGACATATGCTATAAATATTTACTGAATAAAGACATCAAAGCTATGCCAAAATATACTACTCCGATGGAGGGAAGAACACCAGAGAAGGTCTGGTCTTTTCAGACCAGCAGCTGGCATCGTCAGAACGGTACCACAGTAAGTTTATCTTTGCTCTGAAGAGAGAACTGACCACTAAGATTTATGGAAATGCATGAGAGAACTGGCCATCCAATATTACTCCTTCTCTGTTAAACAAACACTTCATGGAGAGCCCTAGTCCAGATGTCATGATAGATGCAGTAGGCATGGATTTCACTGCCTGACTCAATGTCAAATTGGAAACATCACTACTCTTTCCATACTCTTGATGAATATGACTTCAATATGATGACATTAAGTCATGCATAAAAAGTTATGCACATATTGTGTCATTAAGATTTAATTGCAAGATGCATTACATATAAATCCAAAACTCTTCACAGCTCACCATGGTTTTTGTTTCTTGTGTTTGTTCTTTCTCCAGGATGATTTAATCTTGAGAGAGAATGCCTTAGCAGGAAGAAAGGAAAGTGCTACCCAATTTTAGTGAAAGTAAAAGTCGCTCAGTTGTGTTCAACTCTTTGCGACACAGTTCATAGAATTCTGCAGGCCAGAATCCTGGAAAAAGCCTTTCCCTTCTCCAGGGGATCTTCCCAATCCAGGGATCGCACTCAGGTCTCCCACATTGCAGGCAGATTTTTCACCAGCTGAGCCTCAAGGGAAGCCCAAATAAGAGATCCAAATAAGTTGTGTCCAACTCTTTGCAACCCCATGGGCTGAATATCAGATTTTAGAGGACCCATTTAATTCTGGCACTTCCTTGGATAAGCTGTTTCCTGCACTCCTTGCTCCATTGCTATCCTTCCAGTCTCTTCCACCTGAGGAGAAAGCAAGATTCAAGGCACCCAGTTTAACTCTGTTATTAGAAACTAATGAGTTGAACTGTGGTTTATTTTACAGACCTGACCAGGTTCAGTGGGATGTTGCACCATTTAAAAACTAAATAGCCCCTTTTTATTTCAAAGACAGCAGATAGGAAAAACAAATTGACAATGTATCTTGAAAGAGCTCATCCCACATGCAGACAAATTTTTACAGAGAAAGGGCACAGAAATACAACCTGCTGAATACTGAATTGAACTTATTTTAAGCCCTTGGATTCAGAGCACTGCACATACATAAACACAGAGCTGCTGCATCTTCTGGTTTTTCCAAAGAACAGGCTATAGCAAAAAGGATATAGAAAGTTTATAGGGTCAATCACAATGAGAAACAAGGAAGTCGAACAGGGCTCATTCAGATTTCAGACCATCACTGCTTCTGTACCAAAACTTAATACGAAAAGCTCGCTGTGATTTATTCCATGAAAGAGCATCCCTGAGCAGAAACTAACACCAAACTATACACCAATAAAACGGATAAATATAAATAAAGTGATAAAAATAAAGTTAAAAAAAGAAAAAAGAAAGGTCTCTGCCGTGTTCATTTTGCTAGGCCTCCACCCCACCCCCACGTTCAACCCAGCTACAGATTTTTTACTTTTAATTTCACCCAACTCTACTCTTAGCTTTATAATGACTTTAACTGTTCAATATTTAAAGAACCAATTAATTAAATAACATTTATTATGCTGTAAGGACAGTGGTTATCATATTTTCATATGCATAAGAATTACCAGGGGAGCTTGTTAAAAACTCCAGGCGCCCACCAACCCAGAGATCCCGGTTCAGTCAGTCTGAGCTGGGGAGCAGGAATTTTATTCTTAACAGTCCTGCTTCATCTGATTGTGGTGACTGGCCAACTGCATTTGGGGACACATTACTCGAGGGACTAGGGGATTAGACAACTGCACGCTCTGGAGGGGGTAAAGAGAACCAGCAAAGTACGAGTCCCTGGTCCATTACTCACTAGCTGTGTGACCTAGGGGAAGTCAGTACATGCTCTGTGCCTCAGTTTGCCTCATCAGCAAAATGAGAAAAACACCACCACCTAAGTCATAGGGTTGCAGGGGACGTGATCGGTCAAGTTCATATCTCATTCTACTCTCTCTAGGAGGACTCCTGCTGATTCCAGAGGCCTCCTGCTCCATTGATCACCAGTTCCAGAGCTTCCCTGGTGGCTCAGCTGGTAAAGAATCTGTCTACAATGCAGGACACCAGGTTTGATCCCTGGGTCTGGAAGATCCCCTAGAAAAGAGACTGGCTACCCACTCCAGTATTCTTGCCCGGAGAATTCCATGGACAGAGGAGCCTGGTTGGGGTACAGTCCATGGGTTGCAAAGAGTCAGACATGACTGAATGCACCTTTCAGAACAACTGGGGAAGAGGGTCAGGCCCTGTGAAAAAGAATCATGGAAAATTTGGGGAAAGCAAATATACAGCCCAATCCATGGGTGTACTAGGGAAGAAAAGCATAGTGGTCTGAGGGAAAATAGGTGTGATATGTGAGCTGTTCCCCCCCACCTCAATCACGTCTGGGGGGAACAGCCAGCACTACGTGAAGTTAAACAAGGATGGGCACTATCCTTGAGGCAACCAGAAAATAAATAAATAAAGCTTTTGGGACAAGTGACACTTTTCCACCTAAGTGGACTGTTTTCAGTGTGTACACGCGGGTTTTACTATCTTATTTTTAGGGGGAAAAAAAACAGGTAGCTGCTGGCCACTGACCTTCGCCTGACCAGGGTGAACATCTTAAATCAAGAGCTCGCTACGACACAGCTGAGCTTAGCGATTTTAATGAGAAATCTGGTCCTGCTGGACTAGTGTTCCTGGGCCACATCTTGTCAGCAGTTCCTCAGGAAATTATTCAACCATCCCCAACAGCAAAGAAACAGATGGTGTACTGGAGGGAAAAAAAAAAAAAACAAATACTCTGAAGTGTGTGTGCTGGTGAAAAGCAAATTTAAGGACACAAAAGCCAAAGATGACACAAATACAGAAAGTACTTTTTCCCCAGAAAAATGGACTTTCAGAGATTTTCATTTTTCTCTCCCCTTTTAAAACTAGGAACTCTGCCCATCATTGGCTTGCATACTCAATGGGGAGATCTGTTTGACTTTTCAGAACTGGTTAAAAGAGACAGCTTGTTTTAATAACACAGAATCATACTGATCAATCGCCCTTATGGAAGATCAAATTTAAAAATTTTTATTATTGCCCCGCTTTCTTTCTTCTAGTATCCTTTAACCAAAACTCCAGGATCTGACTCTATTATGCCAACTGCCCATGAAAAAAAATGCTGAAATACTATTAAAAATTATGATGACACCTGAGAAAATAGCAGGGTAACCCTCATGAATATTAAACCTTTTCATAATGATTAGTGTTATTACCATGAATACTAAATGTTATGAATTCATTGCAAATTCATAATGCTTAGTGTGAAAACTTGGCCTGTAACCAGAAAGTCTGAATTATACTTGGCAAATGCTTGAATCGATTTCAGTTATAAAAGCAGGAAAAGGAAAATGGATAAAATTCTTGACCTTTAGACTTAGAAGCCAAAGAGTGTGAGGAATCTCACAAAAGGAAGGCCAGTTGCAATTTTCAAAGATTTCATGGAAATGTCTGAATCTTTTCCAGAGTTCTCATTTCTGCTTAATTATATCCCAGTGAAGAATCAGAGAAATGTCAGGAATAAGAGAGCAGCATCTTCAGTTAGTCACCAGTCTGTGGCTATTCTTACATGGCTCTAACTTCCAGAGCTTAGTACACAGCATGTCACATACTACATGTACTCAATGGTGAGTACTACAGCATAGGAGTGATTCTAACCCCAGAAGAAATCTGCACAAAATAATCATTATGCAATAGAGTCTGCACCTATTACAATTAGGCCAGCTTTTAGTCCTCACATCTCCCACTGAGATGAGTCCCAGCAGGTTTTGCTTCAGTAACTGAAAGCCACATCTATATGAAAACAAATACACGGAGTGCTTGTTATGATTAACTGATCACAAACCTTAGGCCATGTGTTTTTATAGTCGCATGACATTCAGGCAAATAAAATGGGATGATTGATTCTCAAGACATTCCAAGAGCGGAGTAACAGACGGGGGTTCGGGCAAAGAGATCTTAATGAAAATCTGATGGGAAAGCGGATCTCTCTCGGGGGGTGGGGGGTGGTGGTTGTTCCAGCTGAGAAACTGTTGAGCAATTTATAATAAACTGAAAGCCTGCATTTCACAAGCACTCCCTTAACAGGATCACTTACAGCTCTATTTACCGAGCAGGTCTTCCTACGCATGTTGGTGATCAAAAATCGTAGGAATCAGACTTTAGATTGAAAGTTTGCTGATCAAAGTGAAGAAGCTCCTATCAAAATTCTTTCCTTGCAAAATACGCTTCTAAATCCACAGATATTTAGCATCCTTCAGAGAATACAAGCATATCCATCATAGATTATTTTTTAAGTACTGTAATTTTATCCCAACTAATGTAAGCCCCATTTGAAATTTCCTTTAAAATATTCTTAAGAACTGGAGAAAGCTCTGACTGATGGATGGATTTAAGCGTCTCATAATTTCCTAAAACATTCTCTAACTGTCCTCAGTAATAATCCATTGAGGTGACAGAGAATAGGGGACAGATGCTAATTTTGCCTCTGGGAATTTCTATGAAGTTATAGGATGGCACTGAAACTGCAAAACAGCAGGATTTAACTAAACAGAACATCAATCAGTAGAGATCAGTATGGTGTGCCTGGAATCCATTCTGAATGTCCTCAGGGCAAATTCCAAGATAGTTTCTCCCCCTCTAAATTCTAAGTCTCATAAGTAATGTCTTACATCCTCCCGGTAATTTCTTCAGTTATACAATCATGGCAAACCGAGAGGCTCTGGAGAGTTATTCAGCTAATAATCCACCACGAGGAATTATTGGCCCCTTCAGAATAATTACTCTGCATTCTTCCCGAATTCACTCAGATACCTTTAGCGTCCTCTGAATCTCCTTGGCGTCAACAATACTTTCTTAACGGTTTCACAAGCATTTCAGGGTCTGAGGGTCCCAGATTAGAAATACAGATAAAAATTCTTCATAAGTTCCCAGAGAATCATGAATAACATTTCTAAGTGCAAAAAATAGCCCTACATACTCATCAAGGCTAGTAAACGATGTGAGATTTTAAAGCGGCACCACGGGGAAGAAAATCTGCAATATTCCAATTTAAATGAAGTCAGATGAGAGAGTGTGGTAGAGTGAAAAAGGATACGATTTTGGTTCCTGGATCCGTAATATGAAGTGAAAAATGACTTTGCTTTTCTGGGTTTCTAGGTCGTTATCTGTAAAATGGGAATAATAACTACATATCTTTATGCATACGTATGTATAGCTGATTCACTTTGCTGTACAGTAAAAACGAATACAACATTGTAAAGCAACTATACTCCAATTAAAAAAAATTTTTTAATTAGAAAAATAAAATCTGTATTAGAAATTTCAAAGTTTTAAATAATAACTACATATCTTGCAGGGTTAGTGTAAGGCTTAAATGAAAGTTTTATAAAGCCTCTAGCACAGTTACCAACATCAAAGTCTGGTTTTATAAATATTTATTTTCTCTAATGTTAGAACATCTCCTCGTAAGTGCAATTTCTCTGTATATCTGCACTAGCCAAGGACTGGGCCAGCCATTTTCGGTTAAGTCTATGGTTGACAAAGCCCACTCTTAAAATGACAGCTTTTATTCTTCATCAGAGTTTGTAGATTGCAGGCAACAGATGCCTACTCAAAATAACTCAAACAAAGGAGGACAATTGGAAGGATTTGGGACAGATCTTTTCGTGACCCGGGAGCTCAGCTGTCCATGCCCAAGGCAGCTACTCTGTTTCTCAGTCTCTCCCTCTGAAGCCAACAGCCCTCTCCTCCTTGCTTCTCTCTACCTGACCTCCTCCCCCACCTACTTCCCTTTGAGGGCCAGCATTCTCCACCTATAAGACATGCAGCTGAAAAGGTATCCCACCCCAGCCCCACGCTGCATTCACACATGCACCACCCTCTGAGTGCACACTCTGAGACTATGACACAAGACTAGTTAGAGAATATGATGTGTGTCTGGCAGGTTGGGTTTATCTCTGGTATGACAGGTTGGGGCAGGAGTGGGAACTGGGAGAGGCATCTGTACCATGTGGTCTGTGGCCCATCCTTTCAGCAAACAGCGTGATATGGAGGGGAGGGGAGTTCCAAAAGAAGAAAGAGTGAATGAGGCAGGCACTCCAGAGCTGATCTACCCAACTTCACAATAAGATATTATCTTTGGCTTCCTGCTTCTTATCCATCAAGAGCACAGCACTGCTGGCCTATGAGCATGCATAGCTGTCCTGCCCCTCAACAACTAGGATCACGAGCAACCTAGAAATTGTGACCATGAACGACCACGGGAATTCATTGTCTCCAGATTTAGAAAATGGTGCCAAGCTTATTGCCTTTCCTACTTCTTCTCCCACCCACTGTAAGCACCTCTCGTCACTCCCACACATACAGCACTTCATCATCCCGCTACGCAGGTCTACCCAAAACTCAGTCTGAACAAGGTTCACTCTTACCTCTTACGTGTCCTTCTGAAATGCACTCTCTTCTTTCTCCCTTCTTTTTTCCCACATACTTTCCTTTCCAATATCCTATATTCCAGAGCTAAGTTTGACTATATAAATAATAAAATCAGATGACAGTGCCAGGTTATATTGATAGATATCTAAAAGGTATCAATATGCTTGACATTCAGAAGTAAGAAATGTCACCTTACTTTGTTGTAAATCAATGCGACTTAGGCACAAAGCCCCTCATGAATCAGCACTGATAAACTGAATCTCAGACACATTTAGGGAGACCCTCCCTCTCTTGGGGAGTTATTCAATAGTTCCGGAGAGTGCTCCTCCATTCATGGGATTCTCCAGACAAGAGTGCTGGAGTGGGTTGCCATTTCCTTCTCCAGGGAATCTTCCTGACCGAGAGATCAAACCCAGGTCTCCCGCATTGTAGGCAGATGCTTTACCGTCTGAGCCACCAAGGAAGTCCATCCAATCCTTAACACTGGGTAAAGACGTCTCTGTTTTCGGTCTATCATGACTGACTTTGAGATACTCATTATTCAAGATATACATACACACACACACATACATATCCAGGCCATCTGAAGCGAATCGTTTCCCCAGCTCTTGCCAAGCTCAGGCACAGAATCTTTTCTCATGGTTGGGACCTAGTGCATAGATCTTTCAGGCATTCATGCTGTCATCTCCATCTGAGATACAGCCACCCTGGGATGGGAGTCAGAATATCCATATCTTTTCCTTTTGGGTCAATTCATATCTCTTTCCTCCAGTCCCTGCAGACTTTCTCCCTTTCAGAGGACCCATTTCTCCAGGGAGTCTAGATTTTCAAAAATAATGACCTGGTAATTTCCCCCTGAGGGCAAGACCTGTCCAACTTCTGGGGCTCTAAGCTTGCTTGCTCTCTAGAAAGTGAAAAAGAGAAAAACACCTCTCACCTATTTTCCAACTCTCCCTGTAACTGTGAGAACAAGACAGATATTAATATCACTTGCTTTAGCAACTGCCTATAAGTGCAAGTGTTTAAATGACTGTGCTCTTGGGCTCTTCTCAAACTGCTGATTGCAGGGTCATTCTCCCAGAAGCTTTTCTGGCAAGTAAGAAAAAGTTCAGAAAGTGGCATCTCTGGGGTTGGCAGAAAAGAAGTGAAGGCAAAGAGATGGTCTACAACATGAAATATGGATGTCCTATCCAGGCCAGGCCAAGAACGTGGAGTAGGAAAGTATTTCCTGAGCTGACCTGAGTTAGGATAGCACAGCTTCATAGTGGAGTAGAGAGGTAAGGGTGGAAAGGGGAAACCAGGGAAAGGAATGCTCCTCAGACTCCATGACAAATGCAATGTCTTTGGTAATAATAGTAATTCTAGAACTGCTAATAAAATATAAAGAGTCTCTTGGACAGCAAGGAGATCAAACCAGTCAATCTTAAGGGCAGTCAACCCTGAATACTCATTAGTAGGGCTGAAGCTGAAGCTGAAGCTCCAATACTTTGGCCACCTCTTGCAAAGAGTCAACTCATAGGAAAAGATCCTGATACTGGGAAAGATTGAGAGCAGAAGGGGGTGACAGAGGATGAGATGGTTGGATGGCATCACCAACTCAATGGACAAGAGTTTGAGCAAACTCAGGGAGATGGTGAGGGACAGGCAGGCCTGGCGTGCTGCAGTCCATGTGGTCGCAAAGAGTCAGATATGACTTACTGACTGAACAACAGCTGTGCTTTTTATGTGCTGCGTGATATTTAATTCATTTCACATTCTTCATTGCATTTAATCTCACAGTATCTATGAGGGAGTCCTATTGTTATGTCCATTTTATAGATCCAGAAACTGAGGCACCAGAACCCAACTAAGATGGCATCGATAAGAAAAGGCTGCACCGTTCTCAGACAATGCCAGAATCTCTTTCAAGTATTTTACATACGGTAACTCACTCAATACAATCACCCCAGTATGTGAGTGCTCTTATAAAATTAATTAGAAGTTTACAAGTATTCGGGGCCTGGTGTGCTGCAATTCATGGGGTCTCAAAGAGTCGGACACGACTGAGCAACTGAACTGAACTGATACAAAAAAAAAAAAAAAAAAGCAATACTCAGATTAAATTGGTCAAATATATAAGGACAAGCTAACAGTCAGCAATTAGTGTAAGAGCCCTGAAGCATGAAACAGATATTCCAGGTCAGACCATCACTGGCACTATGAGCGAGGCCAGGCACCTCTGCAGAGAAGATGAACTGGCTTAACTATGCTTAGTAAGGATTATCACTAACAATCTTGTAAGGAAAACCTGAGACTCAAGTCAGGCCCCCTGAAGAGCATTTTACTCAGTCGTCTATTTTAAACAAGATAAATTCAGTTTCTATATAACACATACACATACATACATAAGGTAAATAGTACATCATTATATAACTCAATCTGAGTTCTGAACATGTTTAAACAACACACATACACAGCACAGTATCCAAAGTTGGTAGGAAATAAGCAAACTAGCGTTTGTTGAGGGCTTAATTCTATGTCAAGAACAACTTTAGGCCCTTCACTCTGATTTAAATTGTTCCTTACACAAATACATACCTATTTAATATAACTATAAACATTTTCTTTCAAGTCAAGAGCTAGGTTTCAGGGGCCAAAACTGAATGAAAAGGGAAGAATTGCTGAAATTAAGGTACTTTAAGAAGAAATAATTCTATATTAAGGTGTCACTTAAAAGCAAGGGAGTAAAGAGCCAATATTTCCTAATGGGAGGCTGGACTCAGCATCACAGCACAAGGAACATGTCAAGATGTTATATGCTGGCCAAAGAGACTCAGGACCACGTGGGCAATATGATGACAGACCATAAGCACCATTAACAATGTTACCAGGAGACTCGAACGCTGCTGAGACAGAACTGGGGTACTCTGCCTGGATTGGTGTGCACAGACCTTCACGTTGTCAAGGATGTGCAGGAAGAAAGAAAACCAGAGATCAGAGAAATGCAGTGATGCTTACAGAAATCGAAATGGAAGAACATGTCTGCAGCAGAGTAATGATGGGCCCTGACAGCTCAAACTTTGGGTTTTCAGACTCAGATTTCAAAAGGATACGGCCACCCTTTCAGCTGAGCTGATGGTGAATAATTATATCCTGTCTTTGCTTCTGCTCAAATGAGTTGACTTTTAAAATACTATGCTGACATGTAGGTTTTATAGCAATCATAATTCAATATTTCAATAAAGAGTTTCCTCTGAACATCACCGGGGTTTCAGTGGCTTGTCTTTCTTAGGGGCCTCGACTCTATGGAAAGAAGAGCTAATATTTAAGTGCACTGTCTGACCCACCAGGTAGGCATATAAAGAATACCTTTGGAGGGTCAATCATGAAAATAAAAATTTTCCTTAACTTTCTTTTGTTAAATAAAGTGAGGGGCCTCTCGGGGAGGCATATGGCTTCAGACAGCCTCTTGTCTGGGGAATTCAAGCAGGGTAGTGGAAAGAGCTAGGTTCTGTAGTCCCTGCTCTGGGTTTGAACCCCAACTCCATCCTGAATAAGCACTGATGTGAATTTTAACTTCAACACTGAACTAGCATCGATGTCCCTGGGAAAGTGCCTGACTTCTCTGGGCTTCTCTTCCCTACTCTACAAAACAAGTCCAGTTTTATCTATTTTGCAGGGGGTGGGAGAGATTCTAAATCTAAATCTATCCGGGTGTGATTTTCACCGCTTCCAGAAGGTTCACCTGGAGACCACATGGCCAAATCTGCTATAAACACACATCTCCTGAAAACCGTGCCTATTAACTGTGTCAGGAAAGATGAAAAGGAAGGGCTGCTTTAAGAATAATTGTTTTCTTGGCACTTATTTATACTCAATTTTTAAATTATGTATTTTTAGAAATGTATTCAAGTATAGTTGATTTACAATGCTGTGTTAGTTTCGGGTGTGCAGCAAAGTGATTCAGTCATACAAATATATATATTCTCTTCATATTCTCTTCTATTATGGTTTAGCACAGGATATTAAATACAGTTCTCTCTTAAAAGTAAACCTTATAATTCTATAACTGCAATGCTAAAATATTATCCCCTATTTTGAAAATGATACAGTGCATAAAAGTCTGTGTAAAAATTCTGTGCACATCTGAGGGCTCCTAGGAACAGACATTTGACTATCAGCTTGTACCTTACACACCTTCATTTCATGCCGACAACTAGGTATTGCTATCTCAAGAGTCTGGTCATTGGATTTAAGTGGTATATCAGAACGAACAAGATTGTAAATTGGATTTACAGTGAATTCTATGAATAAATACATAGCATTAATTTTGTATTAATAATTATCAAGATATGTCAGAAAGGCATATGTTATACCGGGCAGTTTGTAATTTATGTCAAGTGTCTAGTAGAGTGCCAGCATCAAGTAGACAATCCAAAAGGATGGTTTAGTAAATACCCTGTAGAAAGCAAGAATACAGTTAAGATGAACTTGAGAAGTGCCAGCCTGTTCTGGAACACACCTTGCCAAAACCAAGCCAAAACTGTCTGCCTTTTGTTAACTGTAGCAGGCTACAGTCTAGAAGAAACCATTTTATTTCAATACAGGGATATTTCACTTTTAAATGGTCATTAGAAAATCCACTTATGTCAGTCGTGTACGTTTTTTAGTCCTTCCTTCTCTTTTTTTAGGCAACCCTGATGTTTCTTAACATTTCAGTCTTTATCAGCATAGATTACCATATTCTCTAGGCTTCACGAACCTATCAAAAACACCTGAATCTGTTATTCTGTTCTTAAAAACATCACTCCACCTATGGCTGCCTATTTTTCCTGTACAGCACACATCACAATTGTCGGCTACTGCTTTTCTCAATGCATCAACTGAACAGAATTCATGACTGTGAATTTCTGAATCACAATCCTCGACCTTTCACATTCAACAATCTCTTGTCTCTTTCAGTCAAAAATTATATTGTCCTCTTCTAGGGCAATACTTGGAAGCCTGATGCGACATGAAAGCTATGTATCCTATTAACTCTTGTTTTGTATTCAACTTGTTTAGGATATGGTAGCCTTTGGTCCTTCTGAACTTAAAGAACAGAAAATGACTCAGTTAAAAGTACAGCAGCGGCTTACATCTCAACGTGGCATCTGCATTCATCTCCTCTCCCTTTTGAGTCATCATCACACTGATACTAAAAGAGTAGATATAAACCCACAACAACAAAGAGAATGAGAATTGAGCCACCAGAGAGCAAGAGATCTCATAAAATTTCTGTAAGACAAAAACAGATGGATGAGTCTGAAGACTGATGGAGAAGAGCAGAGGAAAGCACAACCAAGCATACTAATGAAGCGAACTGCAATCAATAAGAGACAGATTTGCTCTGGAGGACTCAGAGACACCAGGTATGATAAAGGACAGATTTCAAGGGCATGCTTGAAAAGAGAATTGAAACTTTAGAAAGAAAAACAAATATTGTATATTAATGCATATGTATGGAATCTAGAAAAATGGTACAAATCAACCTGTTTGCAAAGCAGAAACAGGGATGCAGACATAGAGAACAAACATATGGACACCGAGGGGAGAAGGGGAAGGGTGGGATGAATTGGGAGATTAGGATTGACGTATGTACACTACTATGAATAAAACAGATAACCAATGAGAACCTATTGTACAGCACAGGGAACTCTACTCAATACTCTCTGGTGACCTAAATGGGAAAGAAATCCAAAAAAGAGGGACTATACACATACGTATCAGAGAAGGCAATGGCAACCCACTCCAGTACTCTTG
Organism: Bos indicus x Bos taurus; assembly: GCF_003369695.1. Classification (NCBI taxonomy): domain Eukaryota; kingdom Metazoa; phylum Chordata; class Mammalia; order Artiodactyla; family Bovidae; genus Bos; species Bos indicus x Bos taurus. The sequence goes on along the minus strand of NC_040103.1, from coordinate 16,843,149 downwards.
CCTGGAAAATCCCATGGACAGAGGAGCCTGGTAGGTTGCAGTCCATGGGGTCACTAAGAGTCGGGCATGACTGAGCAACTTCACTTTCACTTTTCACTTTCATGTACTGGAGAAGGAAATGGCAACCCACTCCAGTATTCTTGCCTGGAGGATCCCAGGGATGGAGGAGCCTAGTGGGCTGCTGTCTATGGGATCGCACAGAGTTGGACACGACTGAAGCGACTTAGCAGCAGCAGCATACACATACACATAATTGATACACTTTGCTGTACACAGAAAAAGTGAAAGTCACGTCCAACTCTTTGTGACCCCACGGACTATAATACAGTCCATGAAATTATTCAGGCCAGAATATTGGAGTGGGTAGCTATTCCCTTCTCCTGGGGATTTTCCCAACCCCAGAATCGAACCAGGGTCTCCTGCATTGCAGGTGGATTCTTTACCAGCTGAGCTACCTAGGAAGCAGAAACTAAGACAATATTATAAAGCAACTATACTCCAATAAAATTTATTTTAAAAACACTCTGCCTCTCATCTACCCCCATGCAGAACACTACAGTGAGATGTTTACCCTAATAAGAAAAAAGGGGATATCCTCTGGACATTTTGAATAAAATATCTGTGAAGAAGATAGCAGTGGATACAAAACTAGCACCCCTAAGCAAATCCCTCTTCGTCCTGGCATTTAGAAGTCCCAAGGCATCATCTTTAGTTTTCTACTCTCTCCTTATAACTGATTCCTTCCCCTTCACCAAGTTCCACCACGGAGCTCACAGTTAGGTTTTTAATGCCATGATGTCTCAATGCCTCAATGATGGCATTTGAGAAAAGCCGAAACATGCAAAATCAAGACAGCATACAAGAATGACTGAAGATGAAACGGGATTATTTCAGGAATGGAGGGGAGGAGAAAAAGAGAACAAGAGTACTTCTGCTTGGTATTCACAGACAGGATTGAGATTATATTGCAATCATAAACCAAGAAGAGGATGATACGGAAAGAGTACAAAGACCAAAGAACTCTTTGAAATCTAAAAACTGTCCATTTTTTTAAAATGCAGACACACTATAATATTAAATGAAGCTAAACTCCCAGACAGCAGGACAAGAATATTTAGATAGAAAATACTGTTACACTGTACCTAAATAATGTAAATTTTCATTTTCATTTTTTAGAATCAATTTGCCAACTGTGGCATTCTTAGCTATAATTCCAAACAGAACATATGCATTCTCAGACTTCCCTGGTGGTCCAGTGGTTGAGAAACTACATAGGTTTGATCCCTAAGATCCCACATGCTGTGGTGCAACTAAGCCCATGCACCACAACTTCAGAAGGCACCACAGTAAGAAGCTCACACACCACAACGAAGAACAGCCCCTGCTTGCTGTGACTAGTGAAAGACTGCATGCAGCAACAAAGACCCAGCACAGACAAAAATAAATAAATAAAGTTTTAAGTTAAATAAGGTGATTTGAAAAAAAAAAAAAAAAATCTGTGAGTAGGAGCATTCTAAGCTGTGTTCAAAAAAATAAAAAGAACATATGCATTCTCAGCCTTGCTTTTCTTTTAAAAAGCTAAGCTGTAACTAACCAAGAACAAAACGGGGTGAGGGGAGGGTTGAGGTGGAGCAAAGAAAGCATGGGGACACTGATGTCAGAAGTCAGTCGATGCCATCACTCGGGATGCAACAAGAAATGGTGGCTTATTATTGTTTGGAGTTACAAAGATGGCCTGTGGAGGAAATGAGGGTGATTTTGGAAAGAGATAAAGAGGGAGACAGACAGGCCAGCATGAGGAGGCTAATTCCTTGCATATTATAATAGACAGAATACATTGCGAAAATTTATTTTCTCAATTTATGGACAGGTAAATTGAGAAAAACAAAGAAACAGCATACTGAAGACATGAAGAATAACACATGAAAAGACAAAGCAAAGACAGTGATAAGTAGTTACCTCTCAGGTGGGAAAGGAGTAAGGAAATTATCAGGTGCCTTTTGCTCTTCCTTCTGTTTCTACAGTGTTTGACTTTTCAAACCATGAGCATTAAATACGGACATTCATTCTAATGCAATATTAAAAAAAGCAAAAAAGAGCTTCCATCTACCTCAATCTCAGTCCATATACATTTCACTGGTAGATGCTCAACATTCTTGGCATTTCAGCTTTTTCCAGCCATTTCAAGTCTCCTTAAAGGCCATACTTAGTGTTTGACAGAGCAATATATATCCAGACTAAAAACAAAGTGACAAATAAATGAGCAGAAAAAACCTCATCTGACCTGCAGAATCATATAGGCTTAGGAAGCATTTTAGTATTCAGCCTTTGAAAATATGCTGTTTTTTAACAAATGAAATAAACTCTTGATTATTATTCAGATAAAACCCTTCACTAGAACTGCTGCTGCTCCTACTGCTACTGTTCTTGTGGTTTTGCTGCATTTTACCCCAGGGGAGAAAGGAAACAAGTACATATCTCACTTCATTTCCGATATAGTGGAAAGATGAAGTTACCAAGCATCCCCAGGATAGACTCATTTCAGTCTCCCGGGATTTATAAGGTTCAGATAGGTAATCCTGTAGAACTACAAGGCCTTTTTTTTTTTTCTTTTTCTTTGTACCTTTTAATATTTCCCTGATCTTGCATAATGTCGACATATTACTTCCAGTATACAAAAAGGAAATAAAAGCTCTTGGGGAGAACAAAATCTAAGAATGAGAACATGAAAGACCTCTATTATCAAAAGAAAGATATATTTCAATTCTGTATAATTCACTTAGGAGACAAGGAAGGAGGTGCGAACATCAGATTTTTATTCATATGGTAGGTCAACTTTCCAAAAGAGGTTCTGGGCAAAAAGCACGTCTCAACCATTTCCTTTCTTAAGCTTGGTGGTAGTAGCGGCAGTTGCTCGGTCGTGTCCAACTCTTTGCAATCCCACGGGCTATAACCTGCCAGGCTCCTCTGTCCATGGAATTCTCTAGGCAAGAATACCAGAGTGGGTAGTCATTCCCTTCTCCGAGGGATCTTTCCATTCCAGGGATCAAAACTGGGTCTCTGGCATTGCAGGCAGATTCTTTATCATTTGAGCCACTAGGGAAGCCCTTATTAAGCTTAGAAATTATGAAAAATCTCTCATTATAATTTCCCTCATTTCACTCAGTTCAATGCCACCAAATTCAGTTTTTGCTCATGTGTAACTCGTTTATTTGTTTACATATTACAGAGATAGTACTGGCTTCATGTAGAAATATTAGAAAATACTGAAGAGCAGAAGCAAAAAGGATTAATCATCTTGGAGACAACCATCATCAACATTTTGGTGAATGTCTTCAAATCTCTTCTAATATGCTTATATTATATACAAAGTTAAGCTTACACAGTCTGTACAATTTTACACCCTGTTCAGAAAACTTCTGTGAATATCCTTACTTCAATATAAATATATTGATCCAAAAGATCTTTTCCAATCTTTTATTGTGTTTCTGACTGTGATCAATAATCCACTGATGAGTATCTTGGTACATACATCTTAGTATACAGCTCTGAGAATTTCTTCAGGGAAAATCCTTAAATAAGAAACTACTAAATTGTAGGCCATGTATATATTTAGGCTTCTCTTAAAATATACTGCTTACAATTTTTAGTTCATTAAAAATCATTTTAAACCACAAATAGTAGAGAAATGGACCTGCTGAATCCCATCATTTCAGGATTTGCCCTTATTAAGCACAGAGGTTTGAGATCCCTCCATAGGAAAAGAGACTGGCAATAAATATACGAAGATGTCTTATGTGAATGTCTTATTTGACTCTGGGTAATGACAGTATGGGTGATTTCATTATGTTTACCCTTTGCAGAATTTCTCAAACTTTCTTCAACGATTACATATTACTTAAATTTGCCAGCATTTAAAACGTAAAATGTCAGGATTAATAAGTGTAGTATATACAGTGTCAGTCAGTCCGCTTTCACACCTGACCTCTCCTTTTGTCTTCATCTAAGCTGCTCGTGGACTCAATTCTGCCTCTACATACCCCAATCCTTGCCCAAGCATTGCTGATAGCCCAGCACTGGGTTCCTCCCCCAAAGAAAGCCAAGGCATGCACTTGGCTCAAGCAATGAGATTTTCTAGACTGACAAGCGAGACTGTTCCTAGTTATTGGTAGGTTCTGGAGCTAAAAAGCCATGGAGCTTAAGGGCCAGAGTCAGCTTCTTAGCCAACCAGAGCCACCTACAGGCCTCAGAAGTTGAACAACAAAACCTGGAAACAGACAGAGCAAACAATTCACAGGGAGAAGTGGAGAGACGTACCTGGAAAGGCAGAGAAACAAGACTGTGTGTCCTCAGAAAGACACAGAGTTACTACAGTTCCTGATTTCTGGATCTTGGTCTTGTCCTTATGAGCCCTGGGACAATTTCTTTCCTGTCATATATGAGGTTGATGAGATGGCCAGTTGCATCCTCAGCCACACACCCATGCCCCCCACCAAAGATATATATATATTCACACACACACACACATATACATATATTATGTGGATGTGTGTTTATATATACATATATTATGTGTATATATGTTAAAACATATTATACATACATGAGTTTTTATTCTTTGGGACCACAGTCTGCTTACTTGAACAAAAAGTGAATTTTGCTGTCAGAACACTGAAAACCAAAATTTGAAGATGCAAAAGAGCAGCCCCTGGGCCTCATTCCAACCTCAATCATGTTCTACTTGGCTCCACAACGTTTTCATAAATCTGGATAAGCATCTATACGTGGAGAAGTTTTACACAACATCTGAATCCTTATCTTTTTGAAAAACACATCATGGATTGAGTATCACTGTGCCCCAGGCCTAAACTGGCTGGAACTGAGCAGCTGGTGACACCCTGAGACACAGTACATCACCCATAATTCACATTCTTCACCACTCAGGAGGTCCCTGCTTGGATACCCCCCCTGGACAGCTATTCCTTTTTCATTTTAGGCCCCCAAGGAGTTAAAGTTCCTGACCCCGTGTTCTAAAAGACCAACTTTGAATTTCCTCTCTCGCCTTTGCCTGCTTCTGAAGGTCTGATTCCTGGGTTCTTTAAAAGAGATTATAGACCACGCACATCCTATCTCCTGCATTCTTGCCCAAGCATTGCTTTTTAAATAAAGTTAATGGCTTGTCATTAAAGGGTGATGCTGGTGCCTGAGGAACAAGGCATTTTATCTGCCTCAGCAGTATATCTGTGGCAAAGAATAAAAGCTAGGAAAATCAAACACTTCCTCATTTCTCCGGAAACCCTTCCTTTTTCTAATTTAGAAACATCCATTTTGGAAAATCCATTTTTTTTTTCCCCTCTGCAGAGCAAATATCTGACACCACATCATTATCCCGAAGCCCAAACACAAGCCTGAAGGATCTGACGAAGGAGCTGAAGTGAACACTAAAATTCTTAAGCTTCAATTATGAAATTGCCTGGTTTACAGAACTGATTAGATGTTGTTCATTTGTTTGGGTTGGGGGGGGCGGTGTTCTGAAACACTGAAAGAAGCACACAAGTCATCATGGTATTTCCCACTGGAGATGGGAGCAAAGCACACCAGCTTTGAGTGCCTGCTGACACTGGCCCCTTTCTCGCCTTTAAATGAGCCTTGGAATAAATCACGGGCAACAGGGATAACTGGATGGGTCTGCAAAGGAGATCTCAATCTCCCAAGTCTTAAAAATCTGAGGTTCTTGGGATCTGCTAAACCACGGAGGGAATGTTTCTGATATCAGTGAATGTTTTTTTAAGATGACATATGAAGAAGCACACTGTTTTCTTTTACTCTTAATTTTCAGAAAGTTTTTGACTTGCGCCATTAATATCTATCAGATGGGTCCTAATCTCTGGTGAACTCACACATGTGGGAAGATAAAGTCTTCTCTGTTCACGATGGAATAAATGTTTCCAATTTACCACTTGAAGGCAAGATATCAGACCTGGAACTGAACCGATTTCAAGGGAATGAAGAATATCCCACCTTTGTCTGCACAACTGGGCCTCTGGCCTTTGGTGGTCCAGTGGTTAAAACTCCACACTTACACTGCGGGGGGCATGGGTTCAATCCTTGGTCAGGGAACTAAGATCCCACATGTCATGCAGCATGGCCCCCCCCAAAAAAAAAACCAGATTAGGCCTGAATAAGGCAGAAGGAAAAAGCATCAACCATGCCACTGCCTTCCCTTAGTCAAAACAATGTATTTCTCTGCAAGAAAACTCTAAGTTGGGATTTCAAACACCAAGCCTAATTAGAGGTCCAGCCAAGGTTTAAATGCCATCAGTGTTATCCATCCCTTACCCAAGATATTTTCATTGCTTAACAGTAACAGTAAAATAGAATATATACATTTATCCAATTCATCATTCTTCAAGTCTCAGCTGGAACCTGGGAAAGACTGGTGAGCTTAATCCAGCAATGAACCGTCACCCTCCAACAAGAATACTGAATGTTAACATACCTGACTTGAGACCCTAATTAAATGTACATTGAAAAGCCACTGTATGAGAATCTGGAGAGAATTCAACCCTTTCATGCTACTGTAATGTCAGACAGTCTACAGCTGCCTTAACATTCTATACTGAATAGGGAATGTCTGTTTGCATTCATCACTACAGAAATTTGCAGAGAGCTTTAAATTATAACCCCACTGGAGTAACCACAGGCTTGTTGTTAGGCATTTATTTTTAGCAAACAGGAAAAAAGGGGGACTCCAGCAGACAGGGAAGAAATAGTTGGGAGTCCCTTGGAATAAGACCCTGTGTCTCCACCAGGTTATGGTCCCAAGAAATCTTCTGGCCTCAGTTCATGTCTCTGCTGTGGCCCAAATCCCAGAACCCCAGGTTCAACCTATGAAGAAAGACGTTTTCATCCTCAGGAAGGAACATTTGTGACAAAATATTCAGCATATTTTTAGCAGTACTGACTCTTGTGATGAGAAGGTGATTAAACCGCTTACCAATATGTGTTTTGCTAGAAAACAATCTTAACTGACAGTTAAAAAAAAAACAAATTTTTTTTTAATGTAAGTACTGTCATCTCTTCCTTGGACTTCTCAGGTGGCTCAGTGGTAAAGAATCTGCCTGCCACTTCAGGAGACACAGGTTCAAACTCTGGATCAAGAAGATCCCCTGGAGAAATGGCAACCTACTCCAATATTCTTGCCTGGGAAATCCCATGGACAGAGGACCCTGGTGGGCTACAGTCCATGCAGTAGCAAGAGTCGGACACAACGTAGCAACTAGACAACAATATCATCTTTTCCTTAGATATACTCCTTCATATGTGAAATATCAGATCTTAGAGGCTAAATCAAAAAATGTCGTAACGTCTCATTTAATGAAGTCAGAGAACAGCAGTTACAAGTGAATGAACTTCCCAGATAACTGGAAATTACCCCATGAAGCATCAACTTCCTAAAAACACATCAGGTAGATACAGAAATTGTATGCCATACAAACATATAAATTACAAAAATTCTGGCGTGCTGCGATTCATGGGGTCGCAAAGAGTCGGACACGACTGAGTGACTGATCTGATCTGATCTGATACGTGTGTAAATTTTAACTATATGACTCTTTTTTTTTTGCCTTTAAAAACAGAAAGTATTAAACATGAGTGCGTCTTCATATCACACTTCCCTAATCAGATCAGATCAGATCAGATCAGTCACTCAGTCGTGTCCGACTCTTTGCGACCCCATGAATCACAGCACGCCAGGCCTCCCTGTCCATCACCAACTCCCGGAGTTCACTCAGACTCATGTCCATCGAGTCAGTGATGTCATCCAGCCATCTCATCCTCTGTCGTCCCCTTATCCTCCTGCCCCCAATCCCTCCCAGCATCAGAGTCTTTTCCAATGAGTCAACTCTTCGCATTAGGTGGTCAAAGTACTGGAGTTTCAGCTTTAGCATCATTCCTTCCAAAGAAATCCCAGGGCTGATCTTCAGAATGGACTGGTTGGATCTCCTTGCAGTCCAAGGGACTCTCAAGAGTCTTCTCCAACACCACAGTTCAAAAGCATCAATTCTTTGGCACTCAGCCTTCTTCACAGTCCAACTCTCACATCCATACATGACCACAGGAAAAACCATAGCCTTGACTAGACAAACCTTTGTTGGCAAAGTAATGTCTCTGCTTTTGAATATGCTATCTAGGTTGGTCATAACTTTCCTTCCAAGGAGTAAGCGTCTTTTAATTTCATGGCTGCAGTCACCATCTGCAGTGATTTTGGAGCCCAGAAAAATAAAGTCTGACACTGTTTCCCCATCTATTTCCCATGAAGTGATGGGACCAGATGCCATGATCTTCGTTTTCTGAATGTTGAGCTTTAAGCCAACTTTTTCACTCTCCACTTTCACTTTCATCAAGAGGCTTTGTAGTTCCTCTTCACTTTCTGTCATAAGGGTGGTGTCATCTGCATATCTGAGGTTATTGATATTTCTCCCGGCAATCTTGATTCCAGCTTGTGTTTCTTCCAGTCCAGCATTTCTCATGATGTACTCTGCATATAAGTTAAATAAGCAGGGTGACAATATACAGCCTTGACATACTCCTTTTCCTATTTGGAACCAGTCTGTTGTTCCATGTCCAGTTCTAACTGTTGCTTCCTGACCTGCATACACATTTCTCAAGAGGCAGATCAGGTGGTCTGGTATTCCCATCTCTTTCAGAATTTTCCACAGAAGCCTGTGTATATGTGGTAACCTGGGTATCCTAATATTCCTATATATTTTGATTTGGCTTTTTATAGTTTCTTTTAGCCTCATTCACATTTTCAACTGTTCAGTATCATTTCAGGCTTATGGTTCTCATAATTTTTTTCAGCTACCCCAAAACCCTCTTGCTCTGATTCCTAATATCTTCCTTGCTATGAACAAATAGACTTAAGTTTTTAGTGAGGGGAAAAGACAGAGAAAGCCAAATGATTGTAAACCAGCCTTTAAAGCCTCTCCCTATGGGAAGGAAATCCAAAAGAGGTATATGTATGTGTATATGTATGTGTGTATGTATGTGTGTGTGTATCATTTCAGTTCAGTTCAGTCACCCAGTCGTGTCTGACTCTTTGCAACCCCATGAATCACAGCACACCAGGCCTCCCTGTCTATCACTAACTCTCGGAGTTCACCCAAACTCATGTCCATTGAGTCAGTGATGCCATCCAGCCATCTCATCCTCTGTCGTCCCCTTCTCCTCCTGCCCCTAATCCCTCCCAGCATCAGGGTCTTTTCCAATGAGTCAACTCTTCGCACGAGGTGGCCAAAGTATTAGAGTTTCAGCTTCAGCATCAGTCCTTCCAATGAATACCCAGTGTGTGTATATACATGTCCAAAAAAGACAGGATGTGTATGTGAGTCACTTTGCTGTACAGCAGATACTAACACCACATTGTAAAACAGTTTAGTTCAATTGCTCAGTCATGTTCAGTTGCTCAGTCATGTTCAACTCTTTGCGACCCCATGGACTGCAGCACACCAGGCTTCCCAGTCCATCACCATCTCCCAGAGCTTGTTCAAACTCATGTCCATCAGGTCAGTGATGCCATCCAACCATCTCGTCGTCTGTCATCCCTTTATCCTCCTGCCTTCAATCTTTCCCAGCATCAGGGTCTTTTCCAATGAGTCAGTTCTTCACATAAGGTGGCCAAAGAATTTGAATTTCAGCTTCAAGTCCTTCCCAAAAGCAATGTGCAGGAGTTTTAGTTACTGGAAACTAGAGTCACTTCTCAGCTTCTCAGATTTCTCTTTACCTGGTTCTTAGCTGAGCTCCCAATAGTTGATGTGGCTGGTTAAGTGACATTCTGAGAAATGAGGTATTAATGGACAATGATACTATAGAAATTCTTTTAAATTGAAGATGTAAGGAAGCAACTCAACTTTGAAGACTGACCTACTTTCCTTTCCAAATTTTACAACCTTGGTGTGCAATGTAAATAAAATATTATTGAGCAGAAAGCAGAAATTACACAAAGACCAAAGTACTCATTAGGGATCACAAATGTTTGGAGAAAGAAATAAAAGGCAACATATTAATGAACAATCTGCTAATGAATCTTCCAAGAATTATACCAGTCATACACCTCAAAGCCTCAAATGGGGCTTGTATGTTTGTTCCAGAGTACCTGGAGGCCCCAGCTGCAGACTCCACTTCTGAAGGTCAAGGGAGGAACAGTACCTCTGTTTGTTTGTCAGGGTTGGGTTTTTTGGGTTTTTTTTTTTTTTTTGGTTGTTGTTTTATCTCTTTCTAGCTGCAGCTGGCATCATGTGGGATCTTAGTTCTCCTCACCAGGGATCAAACCTGTGCCCCCCTACACTGGCAGCATGAAGTTATAACCACTGGACCACCAGGGAAGTCCCCCTTTCTTTGTTTTTAAATATTTTTCATTAATTCTGAACCAGGGTTAAAAATCACAAGAATAACCCCTCCACATTATGACCCTCCTCTGGGTACTCCTTTCCCATCCTTATATTAGTATTTCTCTCCTCTCTTTTATCTCCAACTCTGTAGTTCATTCCTCCCCTTGTTTCTTTTTCCTCTGCCCCTAAAGCTTATCAGTATACTCTGGTGTGCTCTTTAAGAACTCTGAGATCTTCTACTTTACTAAGGCACTCATTTATGACCTAAGCTTCCTTTGCTCAAAAAAAAAAAAAAAAACCAGCATTCTGTGCCTGCCCACACACATTGCTTTTTAGCAATTATATCCTTATTATATCCCGTGTTTTTGTTTATTACTTTTTACTTGCCAAAATCTCCATGAAATTCTAAGTTCCTTGACAACAAGGATTCTTTCTTATACACCTGATATCTTCCATAATATCTAGGGACCCATAGATGTTAGCACTATATACATAAAAATATATGTTAACTTAATTAAATTCATGTTGTGGTGGTCGTGTAGTTGCTAAGTCATGTCTGACTCTTTCACAGTCCCACAGACTGTAGCCCGCCAGACTCTTCTGTCCATGGGATTTCCCAGGCAAGAATATTAGAGTGTGTTGTCATTTTCTTCTCCAGGGATCAAACTCAGTCTTCTGCTTTGCCAGGTGTCTCCTGCATTACAGGTGGATTCTTTACCCACTGAGCCAGTAGGGAAGCCCTTAAACTGGTATAATTTATATACAATATGAAGAAGATAACTTAACTACATTTATAAGTGTTGCTTTCAAAGCACTTTTATATCCATGGTCTTAAACATACAGCAAGCCAATGGTTTACATGAACTCAAAATGGCCATTTATTATTTCATCTAACCACCATTCATTTACTTGTCATCTGATATGAGCACTCTCGTTTCCCCAACAAAGAATCCCCATGCTACTTTTACTCCAAGTGTTACAGGTGACACCAACACCAGCCCCGGTCTCACAAGTGGTCACGAGAGGGTGCCTGGCCTGTCAGAGCACCACTTTCCCTGAATCCTGGTGCCTGATTCAGGGATAAGCACTTGGCCCAGAAAGGGACAAAAGGACTAAACTCTGGAACTTTTGTGAAATTGTTGGAAAGATAAAATTACTTATTTCTGATGGAGTTGCTGCGACATTAGGATGTAAGCTAATTTGGCATTGCAAGGGGAGAACCAAAATAGAGGACAGTAGAATTAAGGGAAATGACTCTTAAGGACATCATTTAAACCCCTGGATACAGCCATACCTAAAGCCTACATAGAACATTTCTGTTAAGTGAAATTAATATGAAAGTTTCTGTACTCGTACAAAGAAAACAAGCAACAAAATGAAAAAGCAGATAGGGAGAAAATATTTGCAAACCATACATCTGCTAAGAGGAGGGTAATGTGAAAGTGACTCAGACGTGTCAGTATCTGCAACCCCATGGATTGTGGTCCGCCAGGCTCTTCTGTGCATGGAATTGGTTAGCCATTTCCTTCTCCAGGGGATCTTCCTGACCTAGGGATCAAACCCAGATCTCCTGCATTGCAGGCAAATCCTTTACCATCTGAGCTACCAAGGAAAATATATACAGAACTCACACAACTCAAGAGCAAAAATAACAATTATAATAAAATTTTTAAATGGCCAAAGGACATGAATAAATGTTTTTCCAAGGAAGATATCCATGGCCAACAGGTACATGAAAAGGTGCTCAACATCACTTAAAGTCAATTCAGTTCAGTTCAGTCACTCAGTCGTGTCCGACTCTTTGCGACCCCATGAATCGCAGCACACCAGGCCTCCCTGTCCATCACCAACTCCCAGAGTTCACCCAAACTCATGTCCATCGAGTCAGTGATGCCATCCAGCCATCTCATCCTCTGTCGTCCCCTTATCCTCCTGCCACCAATCCATCCCAGCATCAGAGTCTTTTCCAATGAGTCAACTCTTAGCATAAGGTGGCCAAAGTATTGGAATTTCAGCTTTAGCATCAGTCCTTCCAAAGAACACCCAGGACTGATCTCCTTTAGAATGGTCTGGTTGGATCTCCTTGCAGTCGAAGGGACTCTCAAGAGTCTTCTCCAACACCACAGTTCAAAAGCATCAATTCTTCAGCGCTCAGCCTTCTTCACAGTCCAACTCTCACATCCATACATGACCACAGGAAAAACCATAGCCTTGACTGGACGGACCTTTGTTGGCAAAGTAATATATCTGCTTTTGAATATGCTATCTAGGTTGGTCATAACCTTCCTTCCAAGGAGTAAGCGTTTTTTAATTTCATGGCTGCAGTCACCATCTGCAGTGATTTTGGAGCCAAAAAAATTAAAATCTGACACTGTCTCCACTGTTTCCCCATCTATTTGCCATGAAGTGGTGGGACCAGATGCCATGGTCTTCGTTTTCTGAATATTGAGCTTTAAGCCAACTTTTTCACTCTCCTCTTTCACTGTCATCAAGAGGCTTTTTAGTTCCTCTTCACTTTCTGCCATAAGGGTGGTGTCATCTACATATCTGAGGTTATTGATTTCTTCCGGCAATCTTGATTCCAGCCTGTGCTTCTTCCAGTCCAGTGTTTCTCATGATGTACTCTGCACAGAAGTTAAATAAGCAGGGTGACAATATACAGCCTTGACATACTCCTTTTCCTGTTTGGAACCTGTCTGTTGTTCCATGTCCAGTTCTAACTGTTGCTTCCTGACCTGCATATAGGTTTCTCAAGAGGCAGATCAGGTGGTCTGGGATTCCCATCTCTTTCAGAATTTTCCATAGTTTATTGTGATCCACACAGTCAAAGGCTTTGGCATAGTCAATAAAGCAGAAACAGATCTTTTTCTGGAATTTTCTTCCTTTATCGATGATCCAGCGGATGTTGGCAATTTGATGTCTGGGTCCACCAGCTTGAACATCTGGAAGTTCACAGTTCACATATTGCTGAAGCCTGGCTTGGAGAATTTTGAGCATTACTTTACTAGCGTGTGAGATGAGTGCAATTGTGCGGTAGTTTGAGCATTTTTTGGCATTGCCTTTCTTTAGGATTGGAATGAAAACTGACCTTTTCCAGTCCTGTGGCCACTGCTGACTAATAGTCAGGGAGATGCAAATCAAAACCACAATGAGGTAACACTTCATAGCTTTTACAGTGGTTATTATCAAAAAGACAAAAAAACTAGAGCTATAATAATAAGTTTTGCTAAGCGTGTGGAGAAAAGGGAGCCCTTGTACACTGTTGGTGGGAATGTAAATTGGTACAGCCACTATGGAAAATAATATATAAGTTCCTCAAAATATGAAAAATAAAACTACTGTGAAAGTGAAGTTGCTGAGTCAGACACGACTGTCGTGTCTGATTCTCTGCAACCCCATGGACTGCAGCCTACCAGGTTCCTTTGTCCAAGGGATTTTCCAGGCAAGAATATAGGAGTTGGTTGCCATTTCCTTCTCCAAAACTACTGTACCATCCAGCACTTCTGCTTCTGGGTATACATCCAAAAGAAACTAAATCAGTACATTGAAGACATACTACATTCCCATGTTCACTGCAGCACAGTGAACATTATTCACAACAGCCCATGTATGCAAACAACCTAAGTGTCCATAGACAGATGAACGGATAAAGAAAATGCGTCATATATGCAATGGAATATTATTCAGTCATAAAAAAGAACTAACTGCTGCCATTTGCAACAACATGTATGAGCCTGGAGGACATTATGCTGAGGGAAATAAGTAAGATAAAGACAAAGACTCCATGATATCACTTATATGTAGAGTCTAAAACAGTCAGAATCAGAACGTTTCCAGGGACAGTGAGTTGGGGGAAATGGTGGGATGTTGACCTAAAAATACAAACCCTCAGTTATAAGATGTAAAATCTAGGGCTATTATGTACAATATCAAAATTATAGTTAATAACACTAAACTTAAGATTTACTGTTAGCAAATTTCAAGTGTTCTCACCACACACACACACAATGGTAACTATGTGAGATGATGGATGTGTTAACTTTTCTATGGTAAGCATTTCAGCGTACAGATAAGTCAAAAACCACATTGCACAACCTAATTATGTAATTTTATTTTCCAATAATACTTCAATAAAGCTGGAGATGAAAAAAAAGTCATTTGTAAGTTTCCTCCATTTGGAAAAGAAAAAGTCCTGACTAATCTAAAGTCTAATATCACTGAGGATTAAGGTTGTTCCCTGACCCGTATTAGATGATATAATGAGTTCTCCCAGGGGCAGGATCAGTTCTGAGTCAGTGTCTCTTCCACCTTCTTTCTCTTAAGTTCAGTTAGGGAAGGTGTTGAGGACCACGATAGTTCTCCTTCTACTCCCTCCTCATCACAGCATCATAAAATTCCAATATCCCTGTGGCAACATTCAGGGAGAGTCAGAAAAAAATTTTTTAATAAATTTGTCAATTTTTTTTTAGTTCTTATTGCCGCAAATTTATACAGTTCAAACAAATTTACCAAACACTCACAGCTTTCACAACCTTACTTATCCACAGTATGAAGGGGCTTCCCTGTTAGCTCAGCTTGTAAAGTATCTGCCTGTAATGCAGGAGACCCCGGTTCCATTCCTGGGTCGGGAAGATTCCTTGGAGAAGGAACAGCTACCCATTTCAGTATTCTGGCCTGGAGAATTTCATGGACTGTATAGTCCATGGGGTCACAAAGAGCTGGACATGACTAAGTGACTTTCACATGATTATAGGTGAATATAATCACGTATGTTCCTTTATACTGCTTTTTCCTCATGTTAATACAGGATTTGGTCTGTCCTTCTGGATCCAGGTGAATCATGTGATAAGACTGGAAATTATTCAAGGAGAATAAATTTTTTTTAACGTCATGAATTAGGACAAAGAAAGCAAAGAGGTCAAAACCTGCCTATGTGGCACTCAGTGGTTAGAGTTTAAGATCTCAGCTCCAGGCATGAGGAAGCTTCCTTCAGCTGTTTTAACAATCCCTACCCATTGTCAGCCCTGAAGACTGGTCACTGGGTACTCAACCTGGCTCCTTCCACCTACCAAAATCCAGTGAACCAAGAAGAAAGAAAAACAAAGCTGGAGGCTCACGTCTAGTGCTGGCTAGTAGCTGCCAGAGCTGATAAAAGCATGATGTGTCCCTCCACTGGGTAAAAGGTCAAGGTCAGCTCTCAAGCACAGGTCACCAAAGTCTGGGGACTGATTCTGTTTCGCTTGCCGTTTTGCCCTAATACACACACAAACACAGCCAATCCTATCATTCACAGATTCTGTATTTGCAAACCTACAAACTTACCTACTTGCTAAAATTTCTTTGTTACCCCTAAATTAATACCCCTAGTGATTTGAGAACCTTCACACACAAATTGTGCAAAGCAGGCAAAACATTTTAGCTGCTCACATGTGTTCCCAGCTGGGGTGAACCAGGGAATGCTCTGCCCTCTTGTTTCCTCTCCTGTCCCTTCAACAAGTGTCCTTTTCACAGTTTCCTTGGTGCTGTATTTTTCACATTTTTGTACTTTTTGGTGGTGATTCCACTAATTCAAACGGCCCCCAGGGATCATGCTGAAGTCCTGCCTAAGGTTACAAGCACAAGGAGGCTGTGATGTCCCTTAGAAGAAGGTACTGCGTTGGCCAAAATGTTCAGTTTTTTCTATACCATTTTAGAGAATAACCCAAACGAATTTATGGTCAACCCTTACATGTGTTGCTGCTGCTGCTAAGTCACTTCAGTCGTGTCCGACTCTGTGCGACCCCATAGACGGCAGCCCACCAGGCTCCCCCGTCCCTGGGATTCTCCAGGCAAGAACACTGGAGTGGGTTGCCATTTCCTCCTCCAGTGCATCAAAGTGAAAAGTGAAAGTGAAGTCGTTCAGTCGTGTCTGACTCGTAGCGACCCCATGGACTGCAGCCCACCAGGCTCCTCCATTACATGTGTTAGGTAAACTTCAATCAGATATGAGTTATCACGCTGTTGGCTCTGAATTCAAAGTTAATGAGTCAAAAACATATATTAAATAAATTATCACATAAAATGACGTTACATATTGATTAGTTGACAAAAGTGTTGGTGACTGAGGCTCACAGGAATCTAACCCTATATTGTCCCTAAAAGCAATGGCTTAGTGACTTTACAGAATATGACAAGTGTGAAAAAATAACTTGACTGCACAAACATATATAATATCCACATGCATGTTGTATAGACACATCTACATTTAACAGACACTCTGTACAGACAAACCTTCATGCAAACAGGCATCTTTAGGAGAACCTTACACTGCCCTTCCTATATTCAAAATGAAGATCCAGAAATAGAGCTGCGTTGTCCAGTTCCAGTAGATAATGCGTTATAAAATACCCCGTGTGGGACAGTCTCTCAAGGGGCATAAGAGATGAAAGGTCTGGCTTCGAGCCAGCTAATCACTGCCTCCCTCATGAGTCCCAGTAATGATATTCACAAGGGAACCATGGAAACTGCTTCTCTGAGAAACAGCAAAATAAAGTTCAACTCCTTCCATGCTTGCTTTCTAAGCTCAGAATCTCCTTCACCACATGTGGCAATTATGGTGGCAATTGTTACACCTCCCAAGTGGCTGCTCCCAACCTCCCAAATTTAAGCAAGGCATTGATTTTTCTATCAAAATCTAATAGTCTGTAATCCTGTCAACCTGGGTTTTATTGTCAGCATCACCAGCCACAAATATACATGGCATACCTGGCAGGTAAAGCAAGTGCAAGACAGTGTGAGACAATACACTCACACTATTAGATATAAGGTTGGTACCTTCAGAAATCTTACAGTTATAAAAGAAAAAATCTCAGACAAGATTCCAGCTTCAAACTTCAGAGACTTTTGACTAATCTGACATTTATGTCAGCTAATTCAGGGTTTCTATTAAAAGAATGGAGAATGGGAAAGATACGTGCACCTCAATTTTCACAGCAGCCTTATTTATAGCTGCTAAGATATGGAAGCAAGCTAAGGGTCCATCAATAGCTGAATGAAGTTATGGTCCATCTATACAATGGAATACCACTCAGCCATAAAAAATGAAATTTGCATTTGCAACAATGTTAATAGACTCAGAGGGTACTATGCTAAATAAGTCAGAGAAAGACAAATACTATATAATATCACTTACACATGGAATCTAAAAACTGAAACAAACCAGAGACTATAACAAAATAGAAAGAGACTCATAGATACAGAGGAAAAAAATTAGTGGCTACCAATGTGGATAGGGAAGGAGGGAGGGAAAATACAGGCACAGGGGATTAAAAGGTAGAAACTATTATGTATAAAATAAGCTGCAAGGATATACTGTAATGCAGCCCGTGGGGTTGCAAAGAGTCAGACATGACTTAGCAACTGAACGACAACAACATATATTGTGCAAAACAGGGAATATATGGCCAATATATTAAAATAAATATAAATGGAATAAAACCTTTAAAAATTGTGAATTGCTCTATTATTCACTCGTAACTTATATGATATTGTACATCAACTACATGCCAATTTTAAAAAGATAAAATAACAACGGAATAAGCAGCAGTAGGTGTAATGTCATGGCTCAGGAAGAAAGCATGACTCAGGAAGAAAGCCTTTTGGGACAGATGTACTATTTTATTCTATGTTTTCTTACTTTTCTTTCAATGGCAAACATATACAATTCTCATAATTGGAGCTCAATAAATATCTCAATTAAGAGGAATGTACCTGATATTTGCTGAAATCATCCTAACCTAAAGCCCTGGTCTTAGACAAAGATGGACAGTTATGGACCTAACTATTTTGGGGACTGAATTTCATAAGAATTTTTTTCCAAACTGCTCAAGATGCTAAAGGAACATAGATCTATTGAACAAGCATTCCCTGCAAATGACATACATATGGCAGAAGGGATGCACACAGAGAGATAAGGAAGGATGTAGAGATAGGATACTGGTGAGAAGAGGAAAGTTGGGGGACAAGGACCAAAACTTTGTGTGGTCCTAGTAACACTGTGCCTGGTGCTTCCCTGGTGGCTCAGTGGTAAAGAACCCACCTGAATGTAGGAAATGCAGGTTGGATCTCTGGGTCGGGACGATCCCCTGGAGAAGGAATGGCAACCCACTCCAGTATTCTTGCCTGGGAAACCCCATGGACAGAAGAGCCTGGCAAGCTACAGTCCATGGGGTCGCAAAAGAGTTGTACAAGATTTAGTGACTAAACGACAAGAATGCTGTACCTAGTCTAAGAGCATATCAACCAGAACACCTGGTTAAATACTGTGAATGGAATGCATGCATTTACTGTCCCCAAACTTATCAATACAATAATTATAAACACACAAGCCCAGCAATTCACCAGCTTCACTTACGCACCCAAACTTTAAAGCTATTTTTATGTTTTCAATTCATCAAGAAAAACCTGGATTATCAGAAACATAAAGAAATTCCCCAACATGAAAGTGGAGGATTATCTTTAAAATGAAAAAATGTAAAGAAATACTATCAGAAGGTAACTTACAAAATCATTATAGCACCAGAGATCTATCAAAGAATAGGGTGTCACAAAAAGGAGAAATGTTTAGAGAGAAAGATGAACTCTTAAAAATTAAAATTATGAGAGCAGAAACTCAAAAAATAACTAATTATCAATTATATGTGAGGACAAAATTTTTAAGTATGCAAGTTCTCAAGATACTTACCTGCTCTTGCCCTTTACTCTAGAACGTACGGGATAAAAAAATGTTCTCCACCAAAATGAAAGTGTAAATCAAGAACGAGACCGATAGAAAAATAAGGAATTCAAGATTCCACCAAGAGCATAGCAAAATGTTCTAGGAGGATAAAGAAGGGCCATCCCTTGGTGACCGCTGTTTCCAGGATGAGAAAGCACCAACCCAGTTGGGTGCAGAAACAGTGTTCCCCAAAGTTCCCACTTCAAGAGAATTAATTAAAAGTGGTATATTATCTAATACTTTTCAATGTATTAAGAGTGATTTCAATATGATAGTTGCTACTTTGATAATATATGTATGTGGAATCTAAAAAATAATGGTACAAAACCTAGTTCCAGGGCAGGAATAGAGATGCAGACAGAGAATGGGGAGGATGGGATGAACCGAGAGTAGGAGTGACATATATACACTCCATACATAAAACAGATAGTTAGTGGGAAGTTGCTATAAAGCGCAGAAACCTCAGCTCAGTGCTCTGTGATGACCTGGAGAGGTGGGATGGGTAGGGGTGGAAGGGGTGGGAGGGATGTCCAAGAGGGAGGGGATATATGGATACATATAGCTGATTCTCCCATGGTAAATCATCCTGCAGCGCAGGCGACACAGGTTCAATCCCTGGGTCTGGAAGATCCCTGCAGGAGGAAATGGCAACCCATTCCAGTATCCTTGACTAGGAAATCCCCTGGACAGAGGAGCCTGGCAGGCTACAGTCCACGGAGTCACAAAAGAATCAGACACAACTTAGCGACTAAACAACAACAAATAGCTGATTCACAGCAGAAACTAACACAACATTGTAAAGCAGTTACACTTTGACTAAATCTATCGATTGATCGATGAATCGATCGATAGATAAGGGCTTCCCAGGTAGCACTGGTGGTAAAGAACTGGCCTGCCAATAGACAGACAGATAGATATGGGGTTCCCAGGTGGCGCTAGTGGTACAGAACTTGCCTGTCAATGCAGGAGACAGAAGAGACATGGGCTTGATCCCTGAGTGTCACACACCTGTACTTGAAAGTTGCTAAGAGAGTAGATCTTATACGTTCTCACCATAGAAGTAAAATGGTACGTCTGTGACATGATGAGTGGCATTAGCTAACGCTATGGTGCTAATCATTTCGTAGTATATAAGTGGATTGAATCAACACAAGGTACACCTTAAACTTACACAACATTATACATCGACTATATACCAATAAAGATGGGAAATATTTTAATTTTTTTCAAAGGAAAAAAAAATTAGATAATGACGGAGATTGGGAATAATTTTCTCATCCATAAAATAAAGGAGTAGACTAGCAGATCTCTAAATCCTTTCCAGTTCAAACAACCTATGAACTATAACCTATGACCTCAAACTCTTTAAAAATGAAAATTCATATTTCAAAGCCAACATCAAAGATGAAAGGTTCATGCATTTCCCTGGGGAAAAAGGAACCAAACAATAATATTTAGAAAAATATTTTATGTGTATCAGGATTTTTAAAGTTGGCGATTTAGTCAAATAAGCTCTGCTTCTTCCAGTCAAACCACAACCCACTTCCCACCCTGTTCCATACACAGATTTCTTTTTAGGTGGTTTTATCACATGCACTAACTCTGGTTCCCAGAGAGTGAGCCATTAACAGGTGACAAGAAATGTCCTCGCTGATATTAACATTGGCATCTCTCACAGACAGGCCCACTGGTCTGCAAATTAAGAGAATTTAAGGATTAAGAAGCCACTTAAGCATAAGACTATCTTAGCCAACTTATCCTTGCATTTGCTAATGACCAAAAACAAAACTTTAAATATGGATAAGGATCTATATAACTAGGAATAAACATATATTCCCTGAGAAATCAATTTTTTTTTCAATCTTCATATAATCTTAGGGACCATGCTAGTCACATATTTCGTGCTCAGTAAAAGTGAATTTCCAACATAAAAAGTGAGTATAGGGTCTTCCTTGGCAATCCAGTGGTTAAGACTCTGAGCTTCCAATGCAGGGGACATGGGCTGGATTCCTGGTCAGGGAACCAAGATTCCAAGATCTCACGTCACTCTGTCAAAAAATTTAAATAATAATTTTTAAGAGTGAATATGAAAACAGGAGACCCAGAAACTCTTATCTTTTTTTCTCATTTCTGGCTTTACTTCCACCCTATTTGTTGCCCTTGGCTATTATCTGTCCTGTGGTATCTGGCCTGATCCTGCCTGTCTCACTTTCTCCAAGCTCCCTGCCATCTTTGGTATGTCTTTGTCCTTAGACACCTCCTTCTTCTGAGACAATTTCCAATCCACATTGTTCCTTAATGCCAAATCACTAGAGAAGCACCATCGACAAGTCTTGGGGACAAGGATGCTGACCAAGGACAACCTGCTCCAATGCCTCAGGAAGTCAGTAAAAAAACCAAGAGTCCAATCTGGGTCTCCCCTTGTACCTCTTTCAGTACTGTTTCCACAAAATCACGTGAAACCCGAAATAACAGCAAACCCAGGAGTAGGGCAGTCAAAAGGTGATTAAATGACCGCATGTGACTTGGCCTTGGAGACACTTGCATCTGAAATTATGTTTGCATGCTGCATTCACATTAAAAGTGTACATTTTTAAATCTGGCTGAACCTGGGACTCTTAATGTCTTAGGGAGACACCTCTCTTTATTTTGAATGTTTATAGTAGACCAAAGGACAGCTCAACTGCTTGAAAGTATTCATGCAAAAAAGCAGAGAGAAAATTCATTACACTGCTGCTGCTGCTGCTGCTGCTAAATGGCCTCAGTCGTGTCCGACTCTGTGCGACCCCATAGACGGCAGCCCACCAGGCTCCTCTGTCTCTGGGATTCTCCAGGCCAGAACACTGGAGTGGGTTGCCATTTTCAAGAACCTAATCCTTCTAGATCAATATATCTCTGCAGACAAAGCTTATATCAAGAAATCAAGCCCATCATACACCCAGAGAAAAAACATGGTCTAAAAAAATACATGCATCCCAACACGCATTGCAGCACTATTTAGGATACCCAAGACATGGAAGCCACCTAAATCCCATCAACAGAGGAATGGATACAGAAAATGTGGTACATATATACAATGGAATATCACTCAGCTGTTAAAAGAAACAGCCATTTGCAGCAACATGGATGAACCTAGAGACTGTCATACTAAGTGAAGTAGATGGACAGAGAAGGAGAAATATCATATGTTATCCATCGTATACAAAATCTAAAAAGAAACGGTACAAATGAACTTATTTACAAAACAGATACAGACTCACAGACTTGAAACAAACTTATGATTGCCATGGGGGGAAGGTGGGGTGAAGGGATAGTTAGGGAGTTTGAGATCAACATGTATGCACTGCTATATTTAAAATGGATAATCAACAAGGATGTTCTGTATAGCAAAGGGAACGCTGCTCAATGTTATGTGGCAGCTTGGATGGGGGCGGAGTTTGGGGGAGAATGGACACATGTGTATTTACAGCTGAGTATATACACCACAGTTAAAAAGCATAAATTCTTTGGCACTCAGCTTTCTTTATAGTCCAACTCTTACATGCGTACATGACTACAGGAAAAACCATAGCTTTGACTAGATTAATATTTGTAGATTAGTTTCTTGAAAGCCCATAGGTGAGTTTATGTTTACTATGAGTTCCCTATATTGTTCTCAAGTCAGTTTATGCCAGTTTCCCTGCTATTACAACTGTGAAACTGGGTTTCCCCAGTGGCTCAACTACCTGCCAATGTAGGAGACACAGGTTCAATCCCTGGGTTGGGAAGATCCCCTGGAGAAGGAAATCGTAACTTGCTCTAGTATTCTTGCCTGGAGAATTCCATGGACAGAGAAGCCTGATGGACTACTGAGTCCATGGGGTCACAAAGAAGTCAGAAACAACTGAACATATGTGCACAATTTAATTAAGTATTACACAAACTGACTAACAAGAGTATGGAAAGAGAGTTTGGGGTTTCTATGAAAACCCAGTTGAATACATTGGAAAGCGCTGCTAAAAGCAAGTCTAGAAAAAAATTACTTTGGGTGAGATATCTTTGAAACAGTGAGAAATATTCATAAAAAATCTAGATAGACTGTGCTGTCAGATGGCTTCACAACTCGTTAACTGCTAGCTCTTTTTTTAATTAAATTGAAATTAGAAGAAATAGTAGACAATGCATTGTATAGTTTATGTAAAAAAGATGACAGCATTCTAATAATAGACTTACATTCAACGAAAAGGTCTTGACTTCTTAAAATATTGGCTGACAACATGAAGAGTTAAAACACACATATATTGTTTTCATGAATCCCTTTTCAATTTATTGACAAATTTTATTGGCCGATACCAATCACATCAGATAACAGGGCTTCTACTATGCTCACTTCATATAAATCTTACGTTCAATATGAACAAAGCAACACTTTTACCAACATTTTTGGTAATTGCAGTCTTTGCATTTTAAACTCTTGTCAAGGTAGAAATGGCCTCCTCAGCCTAACATCCTGACATGGCAATCAACTGAAAAGTTTACATTTCAATGGACCAAAATGAGGGTAACACCTATGGAAGATTCTCTACTACAAAGTTGCCTTTTTTCTCCTGACCTCATGAAAATTTACATGTTTGTTTCACAATTAAGATAAACTTTTCAAATTATATGAGCTAAAATGGTTTATGCTATATAAATCTCTGAAATAGTCATACTTAGGTTAAGTTTTTGAGAATTGATCATCATTAGTAAATTTATGTACCAGACAATGTTAATAAACATAGACACCCCATCTATGTTTACACAGTTACTTTTCATAGCACCCATTTTTCACATGAGAAAGAGTGCTAGAGATAATAAATAAGTTGCCCACAAGTCACTGTCTCTGACGTGAGGGACACAGCCAGACTTGGGGTCTGGTCTCTCAAGTTCCAAAGATGGTGTTCATCTTCACAGTGCCACCAGGAGTCCCACAGATTATGTCACTTTAATGCTACTCAACCAAAGGCTCCAGATTCTTTCGACTATCTTGACTTTACATTTAAAAACTTCTCCATACTTTTTAAAATCATTGGTTATAATATACAGTTATATAATTTAAAAACACTAGATGTTCCTTAATCAAATTTCTTCAGAACAGAAAGGTATACAGATTGCATTACTAATAAGAAAATACTGCTTCCAAGGAAGGGCATAATGGAAATAATTCTGGGATGTTTATTTAACTCATTCATACAGACACCTGCTCTGGGTTGTGCTCAGCACTGAGAATACAAAAAAGTATGTAATAATGCCATTTTCAACAACACAGATGGACCTAGAGCTTATCACACTGAGTACAATAAGTCAAAGACAAATATCATATGATGTCATTTATATGGGGAATATAAAAAGATGATATAATTGAACATATTTACAAAACAGAAATAGACTCACAGACTTTAAAAACAAATTTGTGGTTGCTCAAGGGTAAAGGTGGATAAATTAGGAGTTTTAATTAACATATACACAAAACTATATATAAACAATCAAGAAGAACATACTATATAGCACAGGAAATTCTACTCAATAGTCTGTAATAACCTATATGAGAAAAGAATCTGAAAAAAAATGTGTATATGCATATAACTGAATCACTTTGCTACCCAGCAGAAACTAAAACAACATTGTAAATGAACTATACATCAATAGAGAAAATAGTCTTTATTTGCAGATGATCCTACATATTGAAAATCCTTAAGACTTCAACAGAAGAAAGAGCTAATCAATGAATTAATTTGCAAAATATAAAATCAACATAGAGAAATTAGTTGTACTTCTACATACTAACAATGAAATATATGAAAAAGAAATAAGAAACCAACTGACAATAGCATCAAAAACAATAAAATATTTAGGAATAAATGTAACTAAGGAGGTAAAATAGGAAGCACACTGAAAACTATAAGCTTTGATGAAAGAAATTGAAGAAGCTACAAAAAACAGAAAAATATTATCTGTTCATGGATAAGAAGAAGGAATATTGCTAAAGTGTCCATACTGTCCAAGGCTATTTATAGATTCAATACAATCTCTCAAGATTCCAACAGCAAAAAAAGAAAACTCCAATGGCATTTTTTTATGAAAAAGAATGAACAATCCCAAAACATGTGTGAAACCACAAAAGACCATGAATGGTCACAGCAACCCTGAAGAACAAGAATAAAGCCAGAGGTATCACACCTCCTGATTTCAAACTATACTCCAAAGCTACAGTAATCAAAACAGTTTAATACTGGCATAAAAATAGACACAAAGACCGATGGAACAGAGCTGAAAGCCCATAAATAAATCTCTGCATACATAATCAACTAACATTTGACAAAGGATTCAAGAATACTCGATGGGGAAAGGAAAAATGATGTTGGTAAACTAGATAACCACCTGCAGAAAAACAAAATTGAACCCCTTCTTATACTACTTACATAAATTAAGTCAAAATGGTTTAAAGATTTAAACATAAGGATGAAATTTTAAAACTTAAAACATTGAGGGAAGTTCCTTGATATTGGTCTTGGCAATGATATTTTGGATACAACACCAAAAACACAAGCAACAAAGGCAAACATTTTTTAAGTGATACTACTTGAAACTAAATGTATAACCACGATGGTGTGATCACTCACCTAGAGCCAGACATACTAGAGTGTGAAGTCAAGTGGGCCTTAGGAAGCATCACTATGAACAAAGTTAGTGGAGGTGATGGAATTCCAGTTGAGCTATTTCAAATCCTGAAAGATGATGCTGTGAAAGTGCTGCACTCAATATGTCAACAAATTTGGAAAACTCAGCAGTGGCCACAGAACTGGAAAAGGTCGGTTTTCATTCCAATACCAAAGAAAGGCAATGCCAAAGAATGCTCAAACTGCCACACAGTTGCACTCATCTCACATGCTAGCAAAGTAATGCTCAAAAATCTTCAAGCTAGGTTTCAACAGTACGTGAACCAAGAACTTTCAGATGTTCAAGCTGGATTTAGAAAAGGCAGAGGAACCAGAGATCAAGATGTCAAGATCCATTGGATCATAGAAAAAGCAAGAGAGTTCTAGAAAAACATCTATATCTGTTTCATTAACTATGTTAAAACCTTTGACTTTGTAGATCACAACAAACTATGGAATATGCTTAAAAGAGGTGGGAATACCAGAATACCTTACCTGCCTCCTAAGATACCTGTATGCACGTCAAGAAGCAACAGTTAGAACCAGATATGGAACAACAGACTGGTTCCAAATCGGGAAAGGAGTACGTCAGGCTGTATATTTTCACCCTGCTTATTCAACTTGTGAAATGCCAGGATGGATGAAGCAAAAGCTGGAATCAAGATTGCTGGGAGAACTATCAATAACCTCAGATATGAAAATGACACTACCCTTATGGCAGAAAGTGAAGAAGAACTAAAGAGCCTCTTGATGAGAGTCACAGAGAAGAGTGAAAAGGCTGGCTTAAAACTCAACATTGAAAAAAATAAGATCATGGCATCTGGTCCCATTACATCATGTTGATTAGATGGGGAAACAATGGAAACAATGACAGACTTTATTTCTTTGGGCTCCAAAATCACTGTGGATGGTGATTGCAACCATGAAATTAAAAGATGCTTGCTCCTTAGAAGAAAAATTATGACAAACCTAGACAGCATATTAGAAAGAAGAGACATTATTTTGCCAACAAAGGTCCATCTAGTCAAAGCTATGATTTTTCAGTAGTCAGGTATGGATGTGAGAGTTGGACCATAAAGAAAGTTGAGCACCAAAGAAGTGATGCTTCTGAACCGCGGTGTTAGAGAAGACTTTGGAGAGTCCCTTGAGACTCAAGGAGATCAAGATAGTCAATCCTAAAGGAAATCAATCCTGAATATTCATTGTAAGGACTGATGCTGAAGCTGAAGCTCCAACACTTTGGCCACCTGCTGCGAAGAGCCGACTCATTAGGAAAAAACCCTGATGCTGGGAAAGACTGAAAACGGGAGGAGAAGGGGACGACAGAGGATAGATGGTTGGATGGGATCACTGCCTCAATAGACATGAGTTTGAACAAGCTCCAGAAGATGATGAGCGACAGGGAAGCTTGGCATGCTGCAGTCCCTGGGGTTGCAAAGAGTCAGACACGACTGAGTGAGTGAAGAACAGCAACAACACGAAACTAAAAGGATTCTGCACATCATAAGAAACAATCAACAAAATGAAAAAGAAGCCTATAGAATGAAATAAAATATCTGTAAACCATGTGTATTATAAGGAGTTAATATTCAAAATTTATAAAGAAACTACCAAATCAATAACCAAATAAAGTTTTTAATGGGCAGAGGAACTAAATAAACATTTTTCCAAAGAAGGCGTAGCAACGACCGAGAGGTACATGAAAGGATGGGCTTCCCTGGTGGCTCAGTGGTAAAGAATCCACCTGCCAATGCAGGAGATGGAGGTTCAATCCCTGAGTCAGGAAGTTCCCCAGGGAAGAGATGGCAACCCACTCCAGTATTCTTGCCTGGGAAATTCCATGAACAGAGGAGCCTGGTGGCTAAGTCCATGAGGCCACAAAACAGCCAGACACGACTGAGCAACTAAACAGCAACAGGAAAGGATGTTCAACATCACTAATCCTCAGGGAAATGCAATCAAAAAACCACAGTGAGGAATCACCTCATCCTTGTTAGGAAGACTAATATCCAAAAGACAACAAATAACAAGTGCTGACAATGTGTGGAGAAAAGGGAATTCTTAGGTGCTGTTTGTGGGAATATAAATAGGTAAACTCAAAGTGGAAAAGAGCAGGAATGTTCTTCAAAAAGTTAAAACAGAACTACCATATGATCCAGCATTCCCCACTTCTGGCTTTATAGCCAAAGCAAATGGATACAGGATATCAAAGAGATGGCTGCCCTCCATGTTTACTAATGTATTATTCACAATAGTCAAGGCATGAAAGCAATCTCAGTGTCAACGAGAGTTTACTGATATGTGAGATACACACACACAAGGTTCATCCTTCAAAAACACGGGGGTTGGGGGAACTGACCACTCACAGTAAAAAATTCACTTACTGCTATCTGTGCCTCAAAAGCAAAAAAACTGAGAGATGATTCATTTTACTGTCAAAATAGGAAACAGTTTGTACAGAATCAGGACTCAAACTTTAGTTCTTTTGATTCCATATACTGTGATCTCTAAATGAATACAAACATTTCCCCATACTTATTTAAAAATCTGTAAAATGAAAATAAAGGTACTATATTTAATGAAACAGTTTTGTATAATGGACCTGCACAGTTCAAATCCATGCTGTTCAAGGGTTACTTGTGCATGCACGCACGCGCACACACACACACATACACACACACACAGGATGTTATTCAGCCATGAGAGAAAACAAAATCCTGGTATTTTCAACAATATAACTGGATCTTGAAGGCATTATGTTAAGTGCAACAAGTCAGAGAAATACTGTATGATATCATTTAAATATGAAGTCTAAAAAAATCTAACTTACTGAAACAATAGAGTAAAACGGTGGTTACCACTGACTGTGGGGTGAAGGGAACAAGGAGAGGTGGATCACAGAGTATACACTTCCTGTTACGAGATCGATTCTGGGGATATAATGCACATCATTGTGATTATAGACAACAACATGCAAGTTGTTAAAAGATGTTCTCACCACAAAAAAGAAATGGTAATTATGTGATGTGATGGTGGTTTAACCGTATGATATGTAATATGTAAGTGATCAAACCAACAACTGATCAAATCAACAACCTTGAACTGACACAAAGTTACAGTGAGATGCACAAGGTTTATTGAGGTACCAATTATATCTCAATACAGATGGAAAGAAACACAGAGGTAATGAATTTGCAGCAGCACTCTAGAGGCAGCTGTGTGGTGCTGGAGTGACTGTGAGGAAATACCCCACATCCAAGAGTCAGAGAAGCCCCAGCAAGATGGTAGGAGGGGCAAAATCACATTTAGAATCAAACCCCATACCTGCCAGAGATGCTCAGAGGGCTCAAACATACCTTGTGTGCATGAGGACTCTGAGACCCCACAGAGACTGAGACAGAACTGTGTTTGAGTGTCTCCTGAGGAGGCATGGGTCAGCAGTGGACTGCTGCAGGAGCTCTGGGTATGGCATAAGCTCTCTTGGAGGAAGTTGCAATTAACCCCACCACAGAGCTGCCAGAACTTACACAGGACGGGGGAAACAGACTCTTGGAGGTCAAAAACAGAACCTTGTGCATACCAGGACCCAGGAGAACAAAGCTAGTGGAGGTGATGGAATTCCAGTGGAGCTATTTCAAATCCTAAAAGATGATGCTGGTAAAGTGCTGCACTCAATATGCCAGCAAATTTGGAAAACTCAGCAGTGGCTACAGGACTAGAAAAGGCCAGTTTTCATTCCAATCCCAAAGAAAGGCAATGCCAAAGAATGCTTGAACTACCGCACAATTGCACTCATCTCACACACTAGTAACATAATGCTCCAAATTCTCCAAGCCAGACTTCAATGGTACATGAACTGTGAACTTCCTGATGTTCAGGCTGGATTTAGAAAAGGTAAAGAAACTGGAGATCAAATTGCCAACATCCGTTGGATCATTGAAAAAGCAAGAGAGTTCCAGAAAAAATCTACTTCTGCTTTATTGACTACGCCAAAGCCTTTGGCAGTGTGGATCACAACAAACTGGAAAATTCTACAAGAGATGGAAATACCAGACCACCTGACCTGCCTCCTGAGAAATCTGTATGCAGGTCAAGAAGCAACAGTTAGAACTGGACATGGAACAACAGACTGGTTCCAAATTGGGAAAGGAGTACATCAAGGCTATATATTGTCACCCTGCTTATTTAACTTATATGCAGAGTACATCATGAGAAATGCTGGGCTGGAGGAAGCACAAGCCAGAATCAAGATTGCCGGGAGAAATATCTATATCCTCAGATATGCAGATGACACCACCCTTATGACAGAAAGCAAAGAACTAAAGAGCCTCTTGATGAAAGTGAAATAGGATAGTGAAAAAGTTGGCTTAAAACTCAACATTCAGAAAACTAAGATCATGGCATCTGGTCCCATCAGTTCATGGCAAATAGATGGGGAAACAATGAAAACAGTGAGAGACTTTATTTTGGGGGGCTCCAAAATCACTGCAGATAGTGACTGCAGCCATGAAATTAAAAGATGCTTGCTCCTTGGAAGAGAAGTTATGACCAAACTAGACAGTATGTTAAAAAGCAGAGATGTTACTTTGGCAACAAAGGTCCGTCTAGTCAAAGTTATGGTTTTTCCAGTAGTCATGTATGGATGTGAGAGTTGGACTATAAAGAAAGCTACGTGCCGAAGAAATGATGCTTTTGAACTGCAGTGTTGGAGAAGATTCTTGAGGGTGCCTTGGACAGCAAGGAGATTCAACCAGTCCATCCTAAAGGAAATCAGTCCTGAATATTCATTGGAAGGACTGATGCTTCCAATCCTGAAGCTGAAACTCCAATACTTTGACCACCTGATGTGAAGAACTTACTCATTGGAAAAGACCCTGATGCTGGGAAAGATTGAAGGCAGGAGGAGAAGGGGAAAACAGAGGATGAGATGCTTAGATGGCATCACGACTCAATGGACATGAGTTTGAGTAAACTCTGGGAGTTGGTGATGGACAGGGATGCCTGCCATGTTGCAGTCCATGGGGTTGCAAAGAGTCAGACATGACTGAGCGACTGAACTGACTGACTGATCCCACAAAGAGGAGTCTGTTGTGCACTGTCATTATTTGCAATTACTGGCACATGGTACTAATAACAAGCAGATGGCTTGTAGTCAGTTTTCTTTTTGTGTTAAACTCTCTACAGACAATGTATTGGCTTCTGTCTACACCTAGGTGGACCACCACCACCACCCTGGTGTGATGCTGTGAATGTGAACTAGGTCTTGCCATACAGAGAAGACAAAGTCATCTCAGACAGAGTCTTTGCTAGAGAAATCCTTCCAAACCAAAGATCCAATCATGCCATTATTCTGTCTAAACAGCAAACTTCTTTCCCCTACTTTGAACAAGCACAGCGGTATGAAAAGACGAGAAGGACGAAGAAGTTTGGTGTTGCTGAGCAGAGTTCAAGGAAGTTGAACTCTGTAAACATGACCTCTTTAAGTTCCTGTAAAGATTACCTCAAGTCAAGCCGGAATCTGAGCTGACTGGCTCAGGAATCTAGACTTTATCCTAAAAGCCACAGAAAGATTGGGTAATCTGATGCGCTGCAGACTCTTAAATTCAAATCTTGGCTCTGCCATTTAACTACTGCATGAGTTCAACCCATGAACCTATCAAGATAATAACACAATGCCTACTCTACAGAGTTGTGAGGATTAATAAAGGCAAGGATGGGAGATGCTTAGTGCCTTGTGTGATTTGAGTGGACAATACACAAGGGCCGTCTGAAGAGTTTAGATGGAAGAATGGCATGATTGGATCTGTGGTTTGGAGGGATTTCTCCAGCAACAATGTGGCATCAGGGACACGATTAAGAAATTTTTGCAAAAATGCGGGTAAAGGAAGGGAAAGACATGAACTCCAGGTAGCACTGTGGTGTCTGAAACAGGAAATGGTTTCTAGAGATATTTGGAGGAAGAGGGGTGGATTAAACATTGTCGGGGTGGGGGGAGGGGGAGATGTAGATACACTCAGCACTTTAATAGTCCCCTAGGCATTTCCCTGGAGGTCCAGTGGCTAAGACTCTGCACTTCCACTGCACAGGGCACAGGTTCCGTACCTGGTGGGGGAACTAAGATCCCACATGACATGCAGCTAAAAGAAAGAAAAAGGTCCCATATTAGTCCACCAACAATCAAGATGATGACATACACAGAGCATATATATAAAATAATTTCTTTCACTTTGAACACTTATTCATTTTTACCTTTTAATAAAAACTAATGAATTTTGATGAAGAGACCTCAGGTCAGGAATCAAGTACAGCAAGTTCAGTTCTGACTCAGCCCTCACTGCTCTTTGACCTGTGTCTCAATTTCTCATTCATAAACACGAAAAAAAAATTCATTCTACCTACTCATAGGATTCTGAAAAGAATATTATTA
The DNA here is from genome assembly GCF_003369695.1 of Bos indicus x Bos taurus. Classification (NCBI taxonomy): domain Eukaryota; kingdom Metazoa; phylum Chordata; class Mammalia; order Artiodactyla; family Bovidae; genus Bos; species Bos indicus x Bos taurus. The sequence goes on along the minus strand of NC_040103.1, from coordinate 16,810,896 downwards.
TCAACAATGTTGCAAATAGGAGCATTGCATAATAGGAACTGAACTCCTAACAGGGACTGAATTAATAAGAATGCAATCGTCCATGGTTATACACAGTGTCGGGCTTCCCGGATGGAGCCAGCAGTAAAGAATCCACCTGCCAACTGTCTTCAATCCCTGGGTCTGGAAGATCCCCTGGAGTAGGGCATGGCAACCCACTCCAGGAATTGTGCCATGAGAATCCCATAGACAGAGGAGCCTGGTGAGATACAATCCACAGGGTCGCAAAAGGTCGGACATGACTGAAGTGACTTAGCAGGCATACACACAGTATTATTGTGGGAAAAGGGTAATTAGACCTCTCTCTGATATTTCTGTTAACTTTTTTGTAAGTCTGAAGTTATTTCCAAATAAAAACTAAAACAGTCATGAGGGTGTGAATTCACCCAAGACCCATGTGTGAATAGGAATAGCTGTTACGGGAAATGCTGTTTGCAGAGAAATGGGACCGTTCAAGCTGAGCTGAAATGATGTTTCCCCTGGTGGATTGAACGACTGCCCAGTGACACACTGACTCCTGGAAGCTCCCTTCTGACAGCATTCTGGAGTCTGTTCTCGCCAAACATTTCTTTCTTTGCATGCAAGAATGACAGTCAACAGCCAAATCAAACAGGAACTGCTTGGCTTGTTTTGAAGAAGCCTTTGGAAAACTGCTTTGGAGTTGCTATTTGTCATTGCCACCAAATCTTGGAGACATGGGGAGAGGAAACTGTAGTGTGCTGCCTCAGCTGACTCTAGGCACTTTTCCAATTTGTCCTTTTCACACAAGATCAGAAACCCACGTGGAATTCTTCTTGGAATCCAAGTCTCTAGCGCAAGACGACTTTCTTTAATTGAAAATGCCAGTAGCTTCCATTTCCTTTTGAACAAGAGCTTTTTTTTTTTTTAAAGCTCTTGATTAGTAGAAGACATGAATAAAAAATAAGATTTCTGTGTGAGTGCTACACACTGAGGCCATCACTACAAGCACAAAAATACAAATAGCCACTGCATCGACTCATTTCCTTCTAAGCTAAAACCTTCTCTACTAATGAGGAAACAGAAGTTCAGGAAAATGACTTGCTAAGAGTCTCTCCTCTTAGACTCAGCAGAGTCTATATTAGTTATCTAACACAATCTAACACATTCCTATCTAACACAATCTATAGACAACATTCATGAGTAGATCTAGGTAGAACTTAGAAGAAGAAATAAATATGCACAAACATCCATCATCAAAACAGGCTTTCACTGACATGAAACTACTCTGGGAGAGTCTGACTTAAAATTACCCACCCTCATCCAACCACAGGAAAAACATTCAATACTTTCAAGCTCCAACACTAAAACAGAGCCTCTCTGAGCACATATAATCGCTGGATTACAATTCTAGTCGCATATACATGTGCAGAGGAAGGTCTTTCGAATGGAGCAAATACTCCTTTAAACACTCAATTAAAGCCCTTTCAAGAATGTACAAGAATGTGATTTAGGTCACACACATGATGTCAGAACTATGGGTTGAGTGTTATCAATGCAATGAAGCAGAAGAAAGTAAGATCGAAGCCAGTTGTTTGCTTTCATGTAGCTACAACAACTGTCTGATTAACTAAATTTTTCTCCTTCTAGCTGGTTGTCATGGTATTGTGCAGGTAGAATCTTAGATGAAGCCTGCAGACAACAACAAATGTGTGACATTCTGCCTTGACCCTTATTTTGCAATTATATTAGGGCTGTCATTCTCAGAGGACATGGAATCACAATACAGTCTCTTTAAAAAAAAATTCTCAGAAATTTGCAGATGGGAAAGCCAAGGAGTCAATGGAAGGCCATGTTTTATATGATTTTAAAATACAGATTTATTATTTTCAATTACTGTGCACATTTAAGACTAAGAGATATATATAAGTACTAAAAAATAAATTCAATTAAGAAAATGAAAAATGGCAAAAGGCCTATATTGCCTGTATACCAAAAATACACAGTTATTTCAGTGCACAGATATCAGTTGCTTTACTCTGAGATAAAGGCGCTTTTCCTTAACCAGAACCGCAATAACAGTCCTTAGTGTTTACTGGACATTTAGAACATACCAGAAGTTTCACATGTATTTTCTAATTTATCTTCCCCACAACCTTTTAAGATAGAGTCTAAGATGACAGGAATTTTACAAATAAAGAAACTGAGCTTAAAGGCGGATGGAGAGGGTGGAACAAATTGAGAGAGTAATATTTAAATATATACACTACCATATATAAAAGAGATAGCTAGTGGGAAGCTGATGTATAGCACAGGGAGCTCAGCTCAATGCTCTGTGGTGTCCTAGACGGGTGGGATGCGGTGAGGGGAGGGAGGTTCAAGAGGGAGAGAATATATGCGTATTTATAGCTGATTCACATTGTTGTACAGCAGAACTTAACACAGCATTGTAAAGCAATTATACTCCAATTTAAAAAAAATAAAATTTTAAATTTTATATAAAAATGTAATTTATTACACAATGGAGTATTACTCAGCCATTAAAAAGAATACATTTGAATCAGTTCTAATGAGGTGGATGAAACTGGAGCCTATTATACAGAGTGAAGTAAGCCAGAAGGAAAAACACCAGTACAGTATAATAACACATATATATGGAATTTAGAAAGATGGTAACAATAACCCTGTGTACAAGACAGCAAAAGAGACACTGATGTATAGAACAGTCTTATGGACTCTGTGGGAGAGGGAGAGGGTGGGAAGATTTGGGAGAATGGCATTGAAACATGTAAAATATCATGTATGAAACGAGATGCCAGTCCAGGTTCGATGCACGATACTGGATGCTTGGGGCTAGAGCACTGGGACGACCCAGAGGGATGGTATGGGGAGGGAGGAGGGAGGAGGGTTCAGGATGGGGAACACATGTATACCTGTGGCGGATTCATTTTTATATTTGGCAAAACTAATACAATTATGTAAAGTTTAAAAATAAAGTAAAATTAAAAAAAAATAATAATAAGTAAATAAAAAATAAATAGAGAGAGAGAGAGTACACCTCATGCCCAAGAGCACCCCAAGGGGTGGGGACCCTACTAGTCTCCATGGCCTGAGGCCTTAATTCTACCCCAAACATCTTCTGAGCAAACACACTCTAAATTGTCAACTGATCCCCCACCAGTTACACTTCTCATCTAACTTCAGCCATATTTTCAGTCTCATTGAGACCATGGGGCTTCTTTCAAATAAAGAACCTATGAATGATGAGCCATTAACAGTTTTCAAATGTAAAAGCAAAGCTTGGACTCTGAAACAGAACTGAAATGCCCAAATCAAAATTTAAAAAATTTCAGTTTAGCAATAACATCCAGGATTTTTATCCATTTCATCTATGTTTTTTAATAACATTTTTATTTGGCTGCTCCAGGTCTTCATTGGAGAAGGCAATGACACCCCACTCCAGTACTCTGCCTGGAAAATCCCATGGACCGAGGAGCCTGGTGGGCTGCAGTCCATGGGGTCACTAAGAGTCAGACACGACTGAGCGGCTTGACTTTCACTTTTCACTTTCATGCATTGGAGAAGGAAATGGCAACCCACTCCAGTGTTCTTGCCTGGAGAATCCCAGGGATGGGGGAGCCTGGTGGGCTGCCGTCTATGGGGTTGCACAGAGTCAGACACAACTGAAGCGACTTAGCAGCAGTAGCAGCAGCAGCAGTAGGTCTTCATTATGGTATGTGGGGTTTTTTTTTAGTTGCAGCATGGGGAATCTTTTAGTTGTAGCATAAGAACTCTTAGTTGTGGTATTTGGAATCTAGCTCCCCAACCAGGGGTTGAACCCAGGTCCCCTGCATTGGGAGCACAAAGTTTTAACCAGTGGACTACCAGGGAAGTCCCCACATCCCCACTTTTTTTTATTTTATTTTATTTTATTTTTAAACTTTACATAATTGTATTAGTTTTGCCAAACATCAAAATGAATCCATCACAGGTATACATGTGCTCCCCCTCCTGAACCCTCCTCCCTCCTCCCTCCCCATACCATCCCTCCAGGTCGTCCCAGTGCACCAGCCCCAAGCATCCAGTATCGTGCATCGAACCTGGACTGGCATCCCGTTTCATACATGATATTACACATGTTTCAGTGCCATTCTCCCAAATCTTCCCACCCTCTCCCTCTCCCACAGAGTCCATAAGACTGTTCCATACATCAGCGTCACTTTTGCTGTCTCGTACACAGGGTTATTGTTATTATCTTTCTAAATTCCATATATATGCGTTAGTATACTATATTGGTGTTTTTCCTTCTGGCTTACTTCACTCTGTATAATAGGCTCCAGTTTCATCCACCTCATTAGAACTGGTTCAAATGTATTCTTTTTAATGGCTGAGTAATACTCCATTGTGTATATGTACCACAGCTTTCTTATCCATTCATCTGCTGCCCACATCCCTACTTTTAAGAGATCATTTTTCCCTTGTTTGCAGAAGCTACTAAAATGAAGGCTTTAAAATAAAGAATGATGAGTTTTCTCTAAAGCAAGGAAACTCATGTTCCTAGGATCCACATCCAACGTTATCCTTTCTGTACCACATTTGAATTGGTGCCTCGGAAATGTGCACAGTGGCTGTGGACATCTCTCTTAAGCTTTGCTCCCTGGACACTGCTCAGGGAAACTGGTAGTGATGCTGTGTTCTTGGGTATCCTGGGGGTGCTAAGGGATACCCAAAGAGAATACAACCAGCAAGCATACTGCAGCACAGGGCCTATTTTATTCAATCCTGGAGGCTCGCAAGTGAAACTCTGACAAAGCATGCACCACGTCTGTGGGCAGAGGTCATAATCCATTATCTGAGACAACAGTCACTAATGTCTGTGGCTTAACAGTAAAAGGAAAGCGGGTGATAATTTTTCATCTGTAACAGGTTTGATAGATCACAGCTCTGATTTCCCCTCCCCACTAGCTTATTAAGTAGAAAGTCAATATGCATATGCAACAGAACTGTATCCTCCTTTGGTTTTTTGGCAAACTGGTCTTTGCTCCTAATTCCCAGCAGTATCAATTAACAATGAATAATTTTAATAGAATGCTTGGAAGTACGGGACTGGTGCTGAAAAATTAATTGTCTTGAGCGGATTTCTTGTAGACACCGTTAATCAATATTATGCCATCTCACAAGCAGCTGCTTGTCTTCCTCCCAGGGACTCAAGAGAGGAAGGAATGAGAATAAGGTGGCCTCGTGCTCTGCAGGTGTGTGGGCAGCATTTGAATTTTTAACATCTTGGGTTGTAAAAATTCTGGAAAGAAAATAGTTTGATGTTTTCTGCTACAGCTGAAGTTCTTAAGATGTTCTTGGAGTGATCTAGATTAAATGGCTGAATTAAACAAAGTATGAATGGAGACTTCTCATAAACGCTACCTAAAATATGATCACTTGTACGATGCCAGATGCTGGAAATTACACCCATTTATGTCAAGGAGTATTTTCTGTAATTGTTTGGCATGTTCAGAAGTAAAATAATACAGTATATATCACAGAGAATGGAAACCTTTAGATTAGTGCATTTGGAAGGAACATCTACTTTAGAATAAGAGAACATGAGTTCCTGGCCTGACTCTTGCATCCTCTTGTAACCTGGGGTAACAACTTGTAGAAATTAGCATTTCCCTTCTCAGGGTCAAAATCTCCTCACCGATAAAGTGAGAGAGTGAGTAAAAGATCTCTAAAGTTCTAGCTTTTATAATTCAAACAGATATATTCACCACCTATGTAAAGAGCAATACTATTCACAACAGCAAGACATGGAAGCAACCTAAATGTCCATCAACAGATGAATGGATAAAGAAGCTGTGGTATATATGTACAATGGAATGTTACTCGACCTTAGAAAAGAACAAAATAATGCCATTGGCAACAACATATATGCACTACAGATTATCATACTAAGTGAAGTAAGGAAGGCAAATACCATATGATACCACTTACCATGGAATCTAAAATATGACACAAATGACCCTACCTATGAAACAAACAGAATCACAGACTTGGGGAACAGATAGGTGGTTGCCAGGAGAGATGAGTTCAGGGGAAGGGTGGACTGGGAAGTTGGGGTTAGCAGATATAAGCTTTTATATATAGGATGGATAAACAACAAGGTCCTGTACAGCACAGAGGACTATATTCAATATTCTATGATAAAACATAATGGAAAAGAATGTTTAAAAAAGAAAGCATATATATATATATATATATATATATA